>NW_026526688.1:182089589-192089589 GCF_024362965.1 Panthera pardus
AGCCCCACGTCGGGGTCTGTGCTGACAGCTCAGAGCCTGGAGCTTGCTTTGGATTCTGTGTCTCCCTCTCTCTCTGCCCCAACCCACTTGGATTCTGTCTCTGTCTCTCTCAAAAAATAAACAAACATTAAAAAAAATTTTAAAAAGTCGAAAGATAAAAATCCTAAGTCTATAAATCAGTTACATGGAAACAAACTGGATAACCTAGAAGAAGTGGATAAATTTCTAGAAACATGTAATCTGCCAAGTTTAAATCATGAAGAAACATAATTATCTAGATAGACCAATTACTAGTAAAGAAATTGAATTGGTAATCAATTCAATCATATTTGAAAGTTGCCAAAATAGTAAATCTTAAAGTTCTCATCATAAGGAAAAAAATTATAACTTTGTTTGGAGATGGATGGCAACTACAGTAATTGTGCATACAAATATTGAATCATTGGGACACCTGGGTGGCTCAGTCGTTTAAGCGTCCAACTTCCGCTCAGGTCATGATCTCACAGTTCATGGGTTTGAGTCCCGCATCAGGCTCTGTGTTGACAGCACTGAGTCTGGAGCCTGCTTTAGATTCTGTGTCTCCCTCTCTCTCTCTATACTCCTCCCCCACTCATGCTCTGTCTCTCTCTGTCTCTCATAAATGAATAAATGTTATAAAAAATATATTGAAAAATTATCGTGTATACCTGAAATTAATTTTATATATATATACATATATATGTGTGTGTGTGTATATATATATATATATATATAGTTATATCCCCCCAAGATTGATTATTTACTTATTAATTGATCATCTATCAGTACAAGACACTTAGTTGCAATTAAATACACTACCCCACACTCCTTTTCAACTTTACTGATCTCAGTTTTTAGTTTTCCATTTACATTTTTTTAATGTTTATTTATTTTTGAGACAATGTGAGAGACAGAGTGCAAGCAGCCGAGGGGCAGACAGAGGGAGACACAGAATCTGAAGCGGACTCCAGACTCTGAGCTGTCAGCCCAGAGCCCGACGCAGGGCTCGAACTCAGGAACCATGAGATCATGACCTGATCCGAAGTCGGGGGGTTTAACCGACTGAGTCACTCAGGAGCCCCTTAGTTTTCCATTTTAAAAGAAAGTGATAAAAAGAGTTAAAGGTTAAGATAGAAAGGCATATAAATGAAAGAGCATCAATAAATTGCAATTTGCATAGGTTTTTATCTAGAAATACATAATAGTTAAAACCATATTAAGTGAATATTAGAACCTATAGATGTATTCTCTCAGGAACTTAGTAAATTAATTTACCTAAATCTAAGTATTCTCATCTGTAAGATGTGTACTATAATAAATCTCTGATCTTTCACATGTGATTTTCAGAAGAAGATATGATACAAATGCAATATTATCTGCTCCAAATTTTCAGCTGATTTTTATGAACAGAAATGAACTTGCCATTTCTATTTTTTCCCTCTATCTAAAGCCATTTTTGGTTTTGGTTTTCTCAGCTTTCACCATTATTTGTCTATTATCTATTTCATTGATTTCTGCTCTAATCTGGATTACTTTTTTTCTGTTTGCTTTAGATTTACTTATCTCCCTCCCCCTTTTTTTCCCCCAGGGAATAAGGTGAAAACTTTTGTTATTTACTTAAGATGATTTTTTAGTTTTAGTGTAGACATTACAGCTACAAATTTCCCTCTAAGTACTGTCTTATATTATACCCCTTATATACATTTTAACACATCCTAAGATAGTTTCTAATATTCCTAGAAATTTTTTAACTCACTTGTTATTTACTCATAAGTTGTTTACTTCCGTATATTTGTTTATTTCCCATGTTTCTGTATTGATTTCTAATTTCATTTCATTCTGTTTTGGGGATATACTGTATATAATTTTAAAACATTTATTTTATTGAAAAGTGTTTCATGGCCTTACATACAGTCTATCTTGCAGAAGATTGATGTATACTTGAAAGAATATATATCATGCCATTGTTGGATGGAGTGTTCTAGAAATCTGTTAGAATAGTTGTTTTATAATGTCAATAAAATCCTACTTTGTTGTCTTACTTCTGTCCATGTTTCTATCCACTATTGAAAGTGGGATATTGAAGTCTCTATTTTTGTTGAATTGCTATTTCTCTCCAAGTTTTTCAGTTTTTACTTCATATATTTTGGGACTGTGTTGTTAAACAATATATGCTTGTAACAGCTCTAGTTCCTGATGGATTAAATTTTTATTATAAAATTCTCCCCCTTATTTCTAGCAACATTGTTTTCTTTAAAAATTAATGTATTTTTTTAAAATTTTTTTTAACGTTTTATTTATTTTTGAGACAGAGAGAGACAGAGCATGAACGGGGGAGGGGCAGAGAGAGAGGGAGACACAGAATCGGAAGCAGGCTCCAGGCTCTGAGCTGTCAGCCCAGAGCCCGACGCGGGGCTCGAACTCACGGACCGCGAGATCGTGACCTGAGCTGAAGTTGGACACTCAACCGACTGAGCCACCCAGGCGCCCCAAAAATGAATGCATTTTAAATTAGTGTAGCCATTGTAACTTTCTAATGGCTGCTGTTTGTATACTACATCTGTTTCTATCTATCTTTTTGTTTGTTTGGTTTACTTTGACCCTATTTGTTTCTTTGAGTTTAAAGTGTGTCTCCCGAAGACAGAATATAGTTGGAACTTTTTTTTTAATACAGTCTGATAAGTTTTTGCTCATTCCATTCAAGATTTCTCTTTGTCTTCGTCTTTCGACAATTTTAGAGTGATGTGTCTAGATGGAGATTTCTTTGTATTTATTCTACTTGGATTTTGTTAAGCTTCTTGGAGATGGAGATTAATGTTTTTAGTCAAATTGTGGATGTTTTCAGCTATTACTTTTACAAATACTTTTTTCTATCTCTTTGGAGGCAGAATAATGCCCCTCCCCAAATATGCTCATGTCTTAATTGCCAGGACCTGTGAATATTTACCTTAACATGATAAAAAAAAAAAAAAAAAAACTTTGCAGATATGATTATTTTCAGGATTTTGACATGAATAAATTACCCTAAATTGTCTGAGTGGCATCAATGGAATCACAGGGTTATCACAAGAGAAAGCAGGAAGGGAAAAACATAATGTCAGGGACGGAAATGTGACAATGACAGCAGAAGTCTGGGGATTGTGATTACTGGATTTGGCTCATGAGCCAAGCAATGCAGGATCCTCTAGGATACGGAAAAAAACAAGAAAGGAGAATCACTTGTGGAATATCCACTCTGATGACACCTTGAATTTAGTTCTAAACACCCATAACCTCCAGAAATCTAAAATTAAAAATTTGTGGTTGTTTTTAGTCACTGTGTTCGTGGTGACTTGTTACAGCTGCAGTGGGAACTAATATAGCTCATCTACATTAGTAAGAAGTAGTATATGGTATTTAATGTTTTCACATGCACAAGAAAGTAGAGATAAAAAGGAGGTTACTTATGAAGAACTAACATTTCTTTTTTTTTTTTTCTTTTAAATGTTTATTCATTTTTGAGACAGAAAGAGCATGAGTGGGGAAGGGGCAGAGAGAGAGGGAGACACAGAATCTGAAGTAGGCTCCGAGCCGTCAGCACAGAGCCCAACGCGGGGCTCGAACTCACGAACTGGGAGATCATGACCTGAGTCGAAGTTGGATGCTCAACCGACTGAGCCACCCAGGCGCCCCAAGAACTAACTTTTCTTAAAGACAGATATATAATAATTATTTTCAAAGTGCCTGTTAAAGTACCAGAGTATACAACTAAAAAATTAATAATTTGAAAAAGTCGAGCTTAAAAAGTCAATTATCTTTGCAGAGCCATCAAATGTGTTTATCTCTAGATGCCAGTGATTTTCCAAATATATTTTTCAATATTTTATTATTTCAGCTGACTTAGAAATAAGCATATTTTACTGATGGAATGTAATTAGATAACAGAACAGAAATTATGGTTGATAAAATAATTGTTTTTGGAAAAGAAAAATTAAGTGTTTTACACTATGAACCAGTACAATCAATTAGTATATCAATTACGGGAAACTTTCATCTATTTTCAAATCTCATTTCCTTTCCTAATGCTTTTTACTAAGTCATTTTTAGAACTACTTGAATTTTTTTAATGTAATTCATTAGTATTTTTCTTTTGAGAAATGTGAGTTAAAACTATTTTGTTTAAAGTTTACTTTTTAATAAATATACCCAAAGTACATTTAGGTTGAAATTTTAAAACTTAGAAAAACCAACCAGGTATTATTTATATTCTTAATTTAAAAGAGCTAGAAGTCTTGAGGATTTCTAGTTTAGACACTAATTAAGGAAGGACTTTCTAAATTTTACTGCTAAACAAAATATTGAGTGTGGTTGCTGCTTTTAAAGTAATGATGCCAGGCAGAAAAAACAAAGATGTGTTACTGTAGTCAAGCATCAAGTTTCATACCTTCAAATTACCCACCAGAGAGAAACTGACTTGATTGCGTTTCTGACCTCAAGCTCTTAGAATACCTAGGAAGTATCCCCTGGCTATATTTGCTAAAAGCTGGATTATAAAATGTGTACATTTAAAATGAACTCAAGGCAAAGAAATTGTTTTAGCCATTTGTCTCATTTTTAATGCATCCTTGCAGTAGATTTGTGAAGGATTTTCCAATGCCAGGAAACTTCATAGTCTTAAACATGGGATTTAACCATTACTTTAGAAGGTATGGCCCAGATTATGTTTTGATTCAGATGAAAGGAGACCGCAGTACGGGGTACTCAAGAAAGCTCTGAATGGCAAGAGAGTGGAAGTAAGCCTTTTGGATAAAAAGACTCACTTTTTTTTTGATCCCTGTTTCAATGTCCATTTTTCATAACTTAGACTTAGAATTTTTCATATTATAGACTAAATAAGTTCAAAAGTTTTTCCTTTATTCTCCTTCCATCCAGTTAAAAATTTTTAATATTCTAAATTTTCTAACTAGTTTGGTGTTACTTCATGCATATTTTCCAAACACCTCTCTTCATTGTTTATTTTGTGTATGTGTTTATTTATTTCTTCATTCACTTAAACTTCAGTTATAGTTATAAAAGTTAGTTTAACATACAGGTGCAATATTGGTTCCAGGAGTAGAATTCAGTGATTCATCCCTTACATTCAACACCCAGCTTATCACAAGTGTCCTCCTTAGTACCCATCATTCATCTAGCCCATATCCTACTCACCTCCCTCCATCAACCCTCAGTTTGTCCTCTATGGTGAAGAGCCTCTTGTGATTTGTTTCCCTCTTTTCTCTTCCTCCACCCCTGCTTCCCATATGTCCCTCTGTTTCATTTCTTAAATTCCCCATATGAGTGAAATAATATGGTATTTGTCTTTCTCTGATTGACTTATTTTGCTTATTAGCATAATGCATTCTAGCTCCATCCACGTCATTGCTAATGGCAAGATTTCATTCTTGTTGAAGGTTGAGTAATATTCCATTGTATGTACAAATCACATCTTCTTTATCCATTGATCAGTTGATGGACATTTGGACTCTCTCCATAGTTTGGCTGCTGTTGACGATGGTGCTAGACACATGTGGGGGCATGTACGCTTTTGATTCTGTAATTTTGTATCCTTTGGGTAAGTACCTAGTAGCGCAATTGCTGGATTGTAGGGTAGTTCTATTTTTACTTTCTTGAGAAACTTCCTTACTGTTCTCCAGAGTGAATGCACCAGTTTGCATTCCCACCAACAGTGTGGGAGATTTCCACTTTCTCTACATCCTCACAAACACTTGTTGCTTCTTGTGTTGTTAATTTTAACCATTCTGACAAGTGTAGGTGGTATCTCATTGTGGTTTTGATTTCTATTTTCCTGATGATGAGTGATGTTGAGCATTTTTTTCAAGTGTCTGTTAGCCATCTGGACGTCTTCCTTGGAAAAATGCCTATTCATGTTTTCTGGGTGCATTTCTCTACTGGGTGTTGAGTCTGATAAGACCTTCATAGATTTTGGATACGAACCCTTTTTAAAGTAGGTTTCACACTCAGTATTGTGTCTGATGTAGGCTTGAACTCACAGCCCTGAGATCAAGACCTGAGCTGAGATCAAGAGTTGGATGCTTAAGCAACTGAACCACAGAGGCTCGGGCATCACCTCTCTTCATTGTTGAATATATTTATGACCTTGGGCACACTGATACATGTTGAAACTGGTGGGAGAGTTTGGTGAATAAATATGTGTATGCTTTTGTTTGTGTATTAGAAACGGGATGGATGAGTGGGAAAATAAATCAATAGAAGTCGATAATTTGAAACCTGGCAACTGGAGAATTGTCACCCCTTCTCCCAGACACAACACAGACACAACAGACACAACAACTCTGCTCTCCCCGATCACCAATATAACATCATATTATCAGTGAAGAAACAAATACCATCTTCAGATAAAAACGTAATATAATATACTGATTTTGGAATAGTAGGCTTTCAATCTCATATACACGTATGATATATATTAATATATATCATATATAATTATATATAGGTGAATTATATATATACAAGATCATATAGAAGATCTATAAGATCATATATATATGATCTTCTTCCTTAACAAAAAAAATAATAGTTTACAATCTTCACTTTATAATAGTTACGCTTTCTGTTAATTGAGAAAATATACATTGACCAAAACTTACTTAAGTAGATATGTTTTATTGGTACTATCTTTAAACATTTTAAAAATATACTCATATATATGTATACACACACACACACACACACACACGCACCCCCAAACACACACACACACACACACACACACACACACACACACACATATATAGTGGTGGATGTGTTAATTAACTAGATGGAAGGAATCTTTTCACTATATATACGCATATCAAATCACTGCATGCACACTTTTAAAATCTTATAATTTTGTCAATTATAATGAGGGAGTATAAGGCATGTTGACAGGCCACAAACATCTCCACCCCCACCCCCAGGTGGAATATGTGTGATATTCCTTGGGCACTCTAGCTGTTCAAGGACAATGGAAAGGGGAAAAATAAATGGTTAACTGATAGAGATCATAGTCCTGCAGGACCTGAGTCTCCATCTATTTACAAATATCTTAGTAAATCACAAGAGAAAGGCAGTATTATAACAGTCTAATCTCTAGACTATAGACTCCATTTCCTGGAGCCCCAACATCACCCCTCCATAGTGATGTGGGAAACAAAGGCAGAAGGAAATGGCAGATAGAACTAAATTTCCTTATAAACCTGCAGCCAATTGACAAATACATGAGGCTTGCAGAGTAAAACTTTTCTCCAGGAACTCCCCACTGTCTTAATGCTAATGATTTGCTTAATGCTAAAACAACCTTAGCCTGACAATAGCTAGGCCACTATCCTGGAAGTCTTTTTTAGCATAAGAAAATCTCACTGGAAACTTCCCCTGGACTTTACCTCCCCCAACTCCATAGTATATAACCAGTCTTTCCTCATGGTCCTGGGCAGATCTTTCTGCCCAAAGGTCCTGTTCCTGTGCTTTAATAAAACCACCCTTTTGCACCAAAGACATCTTCAAGAATTCTTTCTTGGCTGTCAGCTCCGGACCCCATGAATCCCACCGTCACCAAAAAAATCTCATCAAATTGTACCTCAAAAGAGATTTTTTAAAATCATTACACATATGTAGACCACGAGTTTTCTTTCAGTCTTCAGAGGACCCTTAGTATGTTCATGGGTTTCAAACTCCTATAAATAAGTCCTGAAATGCCCAGAGTCTAAGAGACCCCCAAAAACGAACCACCAGAGTCCAGAGTCAAAGCTAAGCAGCAAGGGTCATTTATTGCAGGTTCGAACCTGGACCTCTGCGCCCTCGTTGCCGGTGACGCCGAGAGGTCCTGAGAGAGGTTTTTACACCCCTTTTATAGACAGGTACAAACAAGTCATGGGGAAATCAGGAATTTTCCACAGTTACAGAGCTGCGATTGGTTGGTGTTTAAAGTTGGACACTTAACAGTATTCGATTGGTTCCTGCCTTTAGGTCAGACCACAACCGGGGGTATGGGTATCACAATGATTGATCAGGAATACACGGATGTGCCAGGCAACAATGATTGATCAGGAGTACACGGATGTGCCAAGTAACAATGGTTGACCAGGAATATACGGATGTGCCAGGCAACAATGATTGATCAGGAATACATGGGCGCGCCAAGCAATTGTACAGAAGCGGAACAAGCTGGTTAAGCTTGGTTAGGTTTCAGTTTCCCGTAACTTAAGCTTTTAAGTTTTAATTTTCTCAGGCCTCTCATTCCCCCCTTTCTCAAGTACCTGAGGACCCAATCTTGGGTCCTACAGTGCTACCTAATCAAACTCGCTTTCCATGTCGAGGAGCTGATACTGTGGTCCAAGGACCATAACCTGAATGGTGTTTAATCTATCTCTGATAAAGTTCATTATTCTGTTGAATATAATAGGGCCGATGGTAAAAAGGAGGAGGAGGCCTAGTAGGAGGCCCAAAAGGGGGAGAAGGTAAGGGAGAAACCCATGGAGTGCTGACCACAGTGGGTTCTCGGCTAGTTCTTTTCGTCGACGTGCGAGGTCCTCTTGGAGCTGTTTAATTTTGGTCCGAACTATTCCTGATTTATTGGCATAAAAGCAACATTTTTTTTGTAGGGCTAAGCAGATGCCGCCTTGTTCTGCGGTTAGCAGATCTAACCCTCTTCTATTTTGTAACACCACTTCTGCTAGGGAATCTAGTTGATCTTGCAGATCCTGGATTGTCCCTGACAAGGCCTAGACATCGTTAATTAGTTGCCGAGAGAGTCCCAGATAGGAGTGTATGGAGACTCCTAATCCCACTGTCCCGGTAGTTAATGCACCTGTAATTTCTAGGCTTGTCAGGAGGGGGATAAAAACCACAGCTCGTTTGGATCTGCCAGTTGCAAAGTTTAAACTAGGGATGGGCATGGGGGTTCCAGCGGACGGCTTTTCCAACTGAGCCACGGCAGCCAGCTTGAAGTTGTATATTATTATCACTAGCTTTTGCTGCCCTGTTACTCTGTAGGATAGCTGTAAAGTAGGTAGTGGAGTTGTCTGGCCCTATACATTGCTGATAGGAGTCATAACAAGAGCTATGCATCGACTCCTGGAAAGTAGAGCGAGGACATTCTGCTGTGGGGGGACAGGGGCTTAGGTTTGTCAACACATAACCACTGCTGTTTTGGGGGTCCCGTGATGTCATAGGTCTGGGTTAAGTGAGCAATTGTGGTCCCACAGTCTTGGGTTTGAGTGTATCTTCGCTGATAGTGACCACCCCTTCCTACAGAGCCGGCTACTAGTCTGTTACCATGTGGCAGGGTGAGGGTTCTAACTACGCCACCTCTGCAATCACAGGGCCTTCTATACAGAGCTCCGTACAATTTCTGTTTGTCAACGGGGGCATTTAGTCCTCCCTCCAGGAGGTTGAGGTTGAGGGCTAGTAGGACAAGGGTTACTATCTTGAACATGTCTAGGGGAGGCACGGCGCAAGGTTAGTTTGAGGGGGTTTTTTCTTACTCCGGTCTACAGTCCAAGTAGTATTTTTATCAGTGTGTCCCACGAGGTCAGACAGCGGGTCGACAGGCTTCACGTGGGTGTGGTGAATCCAGGTGGGGAGGTTATCTACCTTGATGGCGGTGGGAGTCGTCAGGATGATTTGGTAAGGTCCTTTTCACCGGGGTTCAAGGTTCTCCTGCCGGTGTCGCTTGACGAGGACCCAGTCTCCTGGACGATACTGATGAGGAGTGGGTGGGGGCCCCGTCTCATACAGTTCTTTTAGTTTAGGCCACACGGCCTCATGAACCCGCTGTAGAGCCCTGAGAGAAGACAAGAGGCTGTTATCTTGGTCTAATTGAATGAGGTAGGTATGATAGGCGTGGGTCGGCCAAACAGGATTTTATAGGGTGTAAAGCCCAACTTGTATGGGGAGTTGTGAACCCTGTACAGAGCGTAGGGGAGTAACTTTACCCAATTAGCGCCAGTCTCCATAGTCAATTTAGTAAGGGTCTCTTTTAATGTTCTATTTATTTTTTTTCTACTTGTCCTGAGCTTTGGGGCCGGTAGGCACAATGTAATTTCCAATCTGCCCCAAGTACAGAAGCCAATCCCTGACTTACCTTAGAGACGAATGCAGGTCCATTGTCTGACCCTATCATGACTGGAAAACCATACCTGGGCAGGATTTCCTCTAGGATCTTTTTGGCTACTATCTGTGCCGTTTCCTTCTTGGTTGGAAAGGCTTCAGTCCATCCTGAAAAAGTGTCTATGAACACTAGTAAGTATTTATAACCGTATTTGCCGGGCTTTACCTCGGTGAAGTCCACTTCCCAGTGGGCTCCTGGTATGGTTCCTTTTTTTCGGTGGCCTTGGGCTGTGGTGTGTGGGTGCGCGTTTTGGAGTTGACATGTGGAACAGGCTGTCACAACCCTTTCTGTCTGGTCAGAGATGTTTCTTAATACCAGTTGAGATCGTCTGAGGAGATCCTGAAGTCTTCGGGGCCCCAAATGGGTAGAGTGGTGTATTTTTGTCAGGATTGCGTGGCCCAATTTTTCGGGAAGGATAAGGCGGTCTCTAGAGTCCCTCCACCATCCATCTGTAACTTGGGTCATGGGGAGCTTGCGCATCCAAATAAGATCATGTTCTGCGTATTCAGGCTCTGGGGGTAAATCTCGGGGCCCTGGGTCTGGTAGCTGCGCAGGGAGTACTTGAATGGGGTTTTGTGCTACCTGGCGTGCAGTCTGGTCAGCGAGGTTATTCCCTCGAGAGACTGGATCAGTTATTTTTTGGTGACCCAGGCAATGTACTATGGCCAATTTTTTAGGGGCCCAAATAGCGGCCAATAGGGCCAGAATTTTATCTTTATTTTTGATGTCTTTGCCTTTAGCAGTGAGTAGTCCCCTCTCACAGTATATTGCCCCATGTATATGGGCCGTGGCAAAGGCATACCGGCTGTCTGTATATACAGTCACTTTGCGGTCCCGCCCCATTCTTAATGCTTGGGTCAATGCAATTAGTTCTGCCCTTTGGGCAGAAGTCCCTGGGGGCAGAGCCTTTGCCCATATCACTTCAGTCTCAGATGTCACTGCTGCCCCCGCATACCTCTGTCCTTGATGGACGAAGCTGCTTCCATCAGTAAACCAGGTGACCTCAGCATCAGGTAACGGCCGGTCCTGTAGGTCTTTCCTGGATCTGCGCTAGGATGTCGGCACCGTCATGGAGCGGGGAGTCCAGGTCAGGGTCGGGTAGCAGCGAGGCCGGGTTTAGAGTTCGGGGAGGGGTGTATGTGGTCCGCAAGGGATTTAACAGGAGTCCCTGATAATGGACCATCCGAGCATTGCTCATCCACCTATCGGGGGGCTGCTTGAGTACTTCTTCGATGGTGTGGGATGTGGTGACATGTAACTCTTGACCCAGGGACAGCTTATCAGTGTCTTTAACCATTAGGGCTGTAGCCGCTATTATCCGGAGACAAGGGGGCCATCCTGCGGCTACAGGGTCCAGTTTCTTTGAGAGATAGGCCACTGGTCTGGGCCATGGACCTAGATGCTGGGTTAGCACTGCCTTGGCTATGCCTTTATGCTCATCCACATATAAGTGGAAGGGCTTAGAGATATCGGGCGGTCCTAGAGCTGGGGCCGATAGGAGAGTTTTCTTTATCTGTTGGAATGCCTGCTCAGCTTCTGCAGACCATTCAAATGATGGTTGGTTTTTAGAGACTGCGTAAAGGGGTTTGGCCATTTCAGCAAAACCTGGGATCCACAACCGGCAGAATCCCGCAGACCCCAGGAATTCCTCAGTTCTGGGTAAATAGGATGGGGGCCGCTTTGGTTTGCCATGGCTCTGACCCCGAGCGCAGTTGCTTCTTTTTGGGACAGTCACGAATCCAATGTCCCTTTTTTTTTTTTTTTTTTTTACAGTAGGCGCATTGGTCTTTGTCTAGGGGGCGCCTAGGGGGGCGAGTTTTCTGCTTATCCTCTGGAGCGTCCCGATTATTATATACCCACTGAACAATGCGGAGTAAATCCTGGATCTGTTTTTCTTCTAAATTCTCTACTTTTTAGAGTTTCTTTTTGATGTCAGGGGCAGCCTGGTTTACAAAAGACAGATTTTCAGGGGCCTCAGGGTCCATGGGAGTGTACTGTCTAAAGGCTTCCATTAACAAAAAGTTGGCAGGGCTCTCTGTCTTACCTTGTATTACCGAGTACACCTTGGCCAAATTGGTGGGCTTGCGTGCTGTAGCCCGGAGACCCACCATTAGAGTCTGGCGATAAATGAGCAGTTGTCCCCTACCTTCTGCCGTGTTGTAGTCCCAATTAGGCCGAATCAGGGAAAATGCAGCATTAGTGAGGTCAGGGTTAACAGTGGGTCGACCATCTTCCCCGGGGACCAGTTTCCGCGCCTCAAGTTGAATTCTCTCCCTTTCTTCCGTGGTGAACAGGATTCGCAAAAGCTGTTGGCAGTCATCCCAGGTAGGCTGGTGGGTGAACATTATGCTCTCTAGGAGGGCTATAAGATCTCTAGGGTTATCAGAAAACCGAGCATTTTGGGTTTTTCAATTATATAGGTCACTGGTGGAGAAGGGCCAATACTGGAGTCGGGGATTGCCCGTTTCATCGGGGGGGTCCTATTTCCCACAGGGGTAGGGCTACAGTGGAGTTGGGGAGGCGAGAGCTTGGCTCACACTGGGTGCGCCGGCGAGTTTGGCCGGCTGGCCCTTTAAGGTTGGTTACATTTTCAATAGGGCTTGGCACGGCTGCTGCCTGTAGCCTCCCTGGTTCTGGCACAGCTGCTGCTTCCCACCCCCCGCCCCCGTTCCCCTTGAGGGGCAACCAGCAGGGCAACAGGTGGGGCGGCCGCTTCGGGCAGGGCCTGGGGTGCAAGGGGAGGGGGAAGATAGGGTGAAGGGTTTTTAACAAGATCTTGCCAGACGAGGATGTAGGGAACCTGGTCTGGGTGGCCCTGACCTTGGCAACTATAGGCAAACAAAAAGTGCCCTCAGTAGGCCAGCCCACCCCAAAAGTGGGCCACTCAGACTGGCAGAAAGTGATGAGTCTCGACCGGCGGATGTCCAGGCTTAGGTTGTGGCCTCTCTCCCTTCTTCCAGCCTGGACATCCTTGAAATTAACTAGAAGAAGGGAGAGAGGTGTACTCTGTTTCTGTCCCATAGCCTGTATAGGAAAAAATAAATGTTAGTTTATGTTCCGGAAGCGAGGTGGATATACCTGCAGGGGAGAGAAGACAAGTTAAATCGCAAGCGCGGCGGCAAACAGAAAGTGCCTTGGAGAGGAGACCAGATACAGAACGGGTGTCCGTAACCCGAACAGAGTTCTGATGGGCCAAAATAGTGCCCCAGACGGGAGCCAGAGGACGTCTCCTACTGGTCCCGACTGACTTCCCTATAGCGCGTCCGCCAGGGCTAGGTCAGTCACTGATACAGATCCCGCGCGGGAGAGCCAGAAACAGACAGACAACTGACACAGACACAGACACAGACACAGACACAGACATAGACACAGACACAGACACAGACAGAGCCGGCTCACTCACCGATCGGTCTCAGAAATGACCCGTTGACTTGGGGTCTGGTGGGTTTGGGGGGGGCCTTCCCGGCCAATGCACCAAATGAAATGCCCAGAGTCTAAGAGACCCCCAAAAACGAACCACCAGAGTCCAGAGTCAAAGCTAAGCAGCAAGGGTCATTTATTGCAGGTTCGAACCTGGACCTCTGCGCCCTCGTTGCCGGTGACGCCGAGAGGTCCTGAGAGAGGTTTTTACACCCCTTTTATAGACAGGTACAAACAAGTCATGGGGAAATCAGGAATTTTCCACAGTTACAGAGCTGCGATTGGTTGGTGTTTAAAGTTGGACACTTAACAGTATTCGATTGGTTCCTGCCTTTAGGTCAGACCACAACCGGGGGTATGGGTATCACAATGATTGATCAGGAATACACGGATGTGCCAGGCAACAATGATTGATCAGGAGTACACGGATGTGCCAAGTAACAATGGTTGACCAGGAATATACGGATGTGCCAGGCAACAATGATTGATCAGGAATACATGGGCGCGCCAAGCAATTGTACAGAAGCGGAACAAGCTGGTTAAGCTTGGTTAGGTTTCAGTTTCCCGTAACTTAAGCTTTTAAGTTTTAATTTTCTCAGGCCTCTCAGTCCTTGCTCACAGGTGTCCCTAGTGCATAGGATACGGGAGCCATTGGTTTAAATTGTGGTTTTCAAGCAATTTTGATACAAGAACATTCCTTCAAAGGCGATTCTCACTTGAAATTTCAATTTAACAAACAAATGGAGCTAGGTTGCCCTGTCTGGATTCTTGGGTTTCTGTCCAGTTTATCAGACCCTCTCCCTTATATACCACCCTATTCCCTCTTCCCCTGAGGTACTCTTTGCTCACTAAGGAAAGAGCAATCAACCAACTTCAGTGGTTTATAAAAGAACTTATCCATGTGGGCATCATCACATAAAGGAGTAATCAGATCAAAGGACCCTTTCTAAAGCATAAATGTTTAAATGACTAGATTTGGAGCTACAACTTTAAATATAAAGTTCAAAGAACTTGAATTTCTCTATGAAATTCTGCTTGGAATTCTTAAGCCAGAGTTTTTCTCAACAGTACCTGTAGGATTAGAAATCTGGAAAAGAATTGTTGTATGTTTTGGGTTTTTTGTTTTTTTGTTTTTTTTTGAGCTACATTTCATGGTAGAACACATTGTAGTTGCTTACCCAACCTACTGTGGAAAACTCCAAGTTATTTTCAATTGTTATAATTCCATATTCATTGTTTAAATCAAGATGGATACTTAGATTTTCCAATAACATTTGCTGTTTTACTTATTCACTTTTCATTAGGTCTAACATACAAGAAGTTATGTATTTGGTTTTTTATAGATTAAAAGTTGGACTCAGGGAATTTTGTTTTTCATCCTGTGATATGCCCCGATTCGAGAGACCCCTGAAAACAAACCACCAGAGTCCAGAACCAAAGCCAAGCGGCAAGGGTCGTTTATTGCAGGTTGGAACCCGGTCCTCCGCGCACTCGTCGCCGGTGACGCAAGAGGCCCCGAGCAAGGATCTTACAGCTTCTTTTATAGACAGGCACAAACAAGTTAGGGATTTTTTTGAGGTTACAGAGTTGTTATAGGTTGACATTTAAATTTGAACGCTCAGCACAACTTGATTGGTTCCCGCCTTTATTTCAAACCATTCAGCAGAACTTGATTGGTTCCCGCCTTTATGTCAGACTACGACCGGGCACGCCCTGGCTGGTTTCGGGAACTTCGGGGGAGGGGAAAAATCTTTTCTTTGCAGTTGTGAGTACACCTGGTAAGTTTTCTCTTAGCCTCTCACCTGCTGGAAGGATAATTATGAATACTTATTAACATCACTGGTTATGTTATTGCCAGTCTTTGTTGTGAGGTCATTGAATACTCTGTTCTGCATTTTACATAAATTATCTCATCCTTTCAATAATCCTATAAATTAGACATTATTCTACCAGACATTTTTAGATGAGGAAACTCACATTCAGCAGATAAAATAATTTACCCAAAGTCTCCGAGTGTTTGAAGTAAGAAGTCAGGTTCAAATCCAGACCTCACGTTAGAGCCTTGATTCTTGCTCATTTATCAAAATGTCTAACAAGACACTTTTTAACCTGCATTTTTCCTAGGAGGATTTAAGGTTGAATAACATTTACTGTACATTTTTCCATAAAAGAATAATAAATACAAAACAGCAGAAAGCGAAATAAAATCAACCATTTTGATAATGCCTATGTAGACACTATTGCATGTTGTTGATTTTTCCTGTACTCTTACACAATATTTACATAGATGTGATCATACCACGTGTATGCTCTTATGTGCCACTTTCTTAATTTCACATATATAAGAATTTTCATATTATTCCATATTTTAAAAATCACATTAAAAGACTTCTTACATATTTTATTAAAACAGTAAGTATTCAAGTATAGTTAGGCATTTTGGTGATTTTAACATGATCTCTATTATAACTCTGTTGGTCATAAAGGAACACATGTTTTGTTCTTCAAAATAGTGATTGCTTTCTTAAGGGAAGTTTATAAAAGTGGAGTTACCATTTCTAGTGACTATAAGCCCAGTTAAAGTTCTCTCTGCATAATGTCAACATCCTTTCCAAAGGCTTTTGTAAGTTAACCATTCAAGCAGAAATGCACAAACGTACAGTTTACTGCATGTTGCAAATCTGCATACATTTTATCAAACAACAAACTTGGAGGGTGTGATAGCTGAAATCTACATCTATAGTCATCCCTTCTCTGCCCTTTAAAATTCTGGTAGAATAGATGCGGAAATGGGTTTATATATTTAAAGACATAAGAAAAAAATATCCAAAGCACTAATAAAATCAAAGAAGAGACACAGTACTCCTCCAATCATCTGTAAGTGACTTCAAATGTCCCAGTGATGCCATGCCGAGACCCAAGACCCACATAATTCCCTTCAGACAACTCTCACCTTTGAGGAAACAGACTAGCATATTTAAAAAGAACTTTCATGAAAAGGAGATCAATACACAACCATAGTTTCCCTAAACTAAGGAAATGAAGTTCCAGCCTCTTACATACTGCTTTGTGTTACTCTCCTCCTGACCCTCACTCAATGATCTTTCCCAGTTTGTCATCAGAGTTTCTTTTAATTAAAACTTGTGATGGTTATTTTTATGTGTCAACTTGGTTGGGCCACAGGATGTCCAAACATCTAGTTAAACATTATTGCTGAGTGTGTTTGACAGGGTGTTTCAGGAAGAGATTAGTATTTGAATCAGTGGACCCAGAAAAGCAGATTACAGATTGATACCCAATTGCGGAGGAGCATTATCTGTTGAGAGCCCGAAGGGAACAAAAAGTAGGTTAATTCACTTTCTACCTGACTGCTTGATCTGAGACTCGGTCTTATCCTGCACTCAGGGAAGTACACCAGTGGCTCCCTGCTTGTCAAGCCTTTGGGCTCAGACTAGAACTGTATCGTCAGCTTTCCTGCTTGTCTCCAGGTCACAGACAGCAGATTGACAGTATGGTTTCTCAGCATCATTTCAAAAGCGAATTCTCTGTGATCTATAATCTATGAAATGACAATCTCTGTCTCTCTCTCTCTCACTCTTGCTGTCACCTATATAGAGAGGATGAGGATGTATCTCTACCCCTATCTATCTATATCTATGTCTGTCTATGTCCATGTCTATGCCTTTATCTATATATCTATTTCTTTATCTATCACTATAATCTGGTATTTTTTTTTTTTTGTTTCTCTGAAAAACTTTGACTTATACACAAATACTATAGGGCACCTGTGTGGCTCAGTAGGTTAAGCGTCCAACTCTTGGCTTTGGCTCAGGTCATAACCTCACAGTTTGTGAGTTCAAGGCCCACATCGGGCTCCACACTGACACTGGGGAGCCTGCTCAGGGTTCTTTCTCTCTCCCTCTCTCTCTGCCCCTCCCCTGTGTGCGCCCTCTCTCTCAAAGTAAATAAATAAACTTTAAACTATGTATTAAAAAAAAACAAGTATCCATAACCATTTCTTTCTCTCCTTACTAAATTATGATTTTATGATTTTCTCTTAGCTATTATGTTAATGGCCGTCCCAGAGATTACAACAGTGTCTTTCACTTATCGAAGTTTAATATAAATTAATAATTCAGATACTTCTTGTTAAAATACTTTAACTCTACTTACCTTGCCACTTTCATGCAATAGTTGCTGAATACTTCTATATGTGATAAACACTCACACGGCATTTTATTCACCTAATGTTACTAACATTATCTTTGGTGACTATTCATAATTATATTTTTCATTGCTTTTTTTTTTTTCTTTTTTATTCCTACCTCTCTGAGCTTTCATCTGGGAAGCTTTCTTTCTCATGTTATAAAATCGTTTATTATTTTCTTTGGCAATGGTAGTGAACTCCTTCTTTTTTTCTAAAAGTGTTTCAATTATATTATTTTCAAAGAATGTTTTGTTTGAATAGGATTCTGAATTGGCAGCAATGTTTTGTTTTTGTTTTTGTTTTCCTCCAGCTTTTGAGGAAAATCAATCTATTTTCCACTAGCCCTAGGGTTTATTTTAATGTCTTCTGTCAGTGCATTATTGCTCTTTTGAAAGGAATCAGTTGTGTTTCTGGATATTTTTAAATTTTTCTTTTCCTTTTTCTTTTTCACGAGAGGTATCAATTTTATCATGGTATGCTATCTTTTGTTTTCTTTGTATGTCTCTTACATAGTGTACATAATCTTGAATGCGTAGCTGAAGGTTTAATCAGCTTTGAAAAATCTTTGTCAGTATCTCTTTTAAAAGACCTACCTTTGTGGGGTGCCTGGGTGGCTCAGTCGGTTAAGCATTCAACTTTATCTCAGGTCATGATCTCATAGTTTGTGGGTTCAAACCCCGAGTCAGGTTCTATGCTGACAGCTCAGAGCCTGGAGCCTATTTCAGATTCTGTGTCTCCCTCTCTCTCTGCCCCTCCCCTGTTCACACTCTGTCTCTGTCTCAAAAATAAATAAACATTAAAAAAAAAAAATTAAAAGCCCCACCTTTGCTCTCTTTCTTTCCTGGGACTTCAATCCTAAACTTTTTTCTGTTTGATCAAGTGGTTGTTCCTTTTTCAGATCACAGCTAATCTTTTCAAACTTGTCTAATCTGCTATTAGGCCCAGGCCAAACCCATCAAATTCATAATTTATTGGGCTTTCAGCCCCAGGCTTTGAATTTAGTTATTTCAAAAATATACTTGTATGGTTATCTTTTGAAACATTTTGCTTTGACTTCTGCTTTTAAAAGCATATAGATTTTATTACATGATAGACAAGCTTTAATTTTTTTTTTAAATTTTATTTATTTATTTTGAGAGAAAGGGGAAAGAGAGAGAATCCCAAGCAGGATTGACACTGTAAGCACAGAGCCTGGTGTGGGGCTCAAACCCACGAACCTTAAGATCATGACCCGAGCTGAAATCAAGAGTCCGGATGCTTAACCGACTGAGCCACCCAGGCTCCCAGACAAATTTTAAAGGAGCTGATCACTATATGCATGTGATATATAAATCAAAAAGCTCTTCATTTCCAAATTGGAGCATCGAACTTTATCTTCCAGTAAATGCTAAATTTCGGCATTAAAATAAAATGATAGCATTATGAGAAAGTTTACATTTTATTTCAGAATTATTTTTATATCTATAATTATAAAGCACGTTTACAATTGTACAACATAAAGATTGGCTTATTTCATCCTTCCAAACAAATATTCACTGATGCCTATTGCTAGTTTAATAAATTTTATGCTATACTAAGATACAAGAAGTAATTCAGTTTATGTGTTCTGGGGTACAGAGATTAGATTTTCCTGGATTTTATTGCTATGAATGATCGGAACGATGTGATAAATATCGAACTTGCGATCCCCATTAAAATTTTGGAGCAAATACATTTTATAAAATATGTAAGGTGTCAATCAGTATCACCTCTACTATGAACCCAAATTTGTCCTTCCGACAGCATTTTAAATATTTACACTTTCCTTGATTGCCCTAATGTTAGGGCTGGACCAGACATAAGGTCATAGAGTCCTAAAGGAGCCAAGGAGATGATGGGACATATTCCTTTAGAATCAAAAACTAGACAGATGACATGAAAATGTGCTAGTATGAGTATTTAGACAGAGGGAAGAATAGGAAATGATCACTAAAGAAACCAGAGCTATGAATCAAAAGTTGAAGGTCAATGCAAGCAGTGGGTTTGAGATATGATCAGGCACTGATAGAGTCCTTTCTTGCATCTCTCCTGGGTTAGGAGAAAGAGAAATAGTAGTAGTAATCATCATCATCATCATCATCATCATAATTTTATTATTATTATTATTATTATTGTGTTTTCCCAGCTCAGGAAATGTAACACAACCTAACTAGATTGCCAATCCTGAAGTTCACTGTGTACTCTTTTGTCCTGATGTTTCTAGAGGATCTCTGTCTGGATTGCTTTGTCTCCCTGAACTGTTTGTTCAGCTCTGTACAATTGCCATCATTCAAAAGCTAATTTCAGCCTCACACTTGACAAAAGTCTTCCCTATTTCAACTCTTCTCTCACAAGAGTGACCTTGCTTTTGTCCTAATGCAGCACTTTGAATTTACTTCGTTGATCATTAAAACATTTTTTAAAACCATTATTATCCTGGTTTTATACCTGCGGTCAGGTTATTGTAGGTGCGTCTGATTTTAAATAATCCAAGATAAATTTGGTTACTTGCATAGATACGTGCATCTGCCTTGTTTTCTGCTCAAAAATATGTTGTGAATGGTTAACACTGTGCTTAGTATGTCTTTGAATCCACTAGAAAGTGATGTCAAATAATATTAACCAAATATACATGTTGAAAATTACATGAATTTTTGTCATATTTTTTGCATAGTGTGTATAATAAAACCTACAAATATCATGGACCACTAACTGATTTAATTGATTTTCAATATGATCGGATTCTTTCCTTCTCCAAATAAATATTAAATGCAGACGCACACACACACACACACACACACACACATGTTACGTTGAGCAGATAAAAATCATTACATTTATGATTTGTTTAAATAGACCAAATTATAAAATTAATCAAATACCTATTTATTTTGACTTTCAAATTCTATTTTGTTCATAATAATGGCCTTCTAATATTTCTCCAAAGCACTCATATAAAATCAAGGATAAAATTTCAGATACATATGGTAATTACAAATGATCTGATCAATTATTTTTAAATGATTTGCTATGCATAGAACATTATCACAAATTTGGTAAGAAATATAAAAGTAGTATGAAAATTTCCATGCCCTTGATAAGCATATCTGACTGAGGAGAGAGAAGAATTCATAGGCATAAGAATGTGAAGATAAACACAATATAATTTAATTGTTAAGTTTCATGATTCGTATCTATAAATTGTGAGGGAAGTTCCATGTGAAAAGCTCTACAATTAGATTCAGGTAATTTGCATAAGAATAACAATAATGGATTTTTATTTCATCAATGTCAATGACACTCTTCACATTCATGTCAGTATTTTTTACTATAAGATTGCCTTTGTATTATAAGATTACCTTTCTAAGTACTGGGGCACCTGGGTGTCTCAGTCACTTAAACTCCCAACTCTTGATTTCAGCTCAGGTCATGATCTCATGGTTCCTGGGTCTGAGACCCCCATGGGGCTCTGTGCTGACAGCTCAAAACTTGTTTGGCACTCTCTCTCTCCCTTTCTTTCTGCCCCTCCCTTGCTCTCTCTCTCTCTCTCTCTCTCTCTCCAAAATAACTTAAAAACATATTTTAAAAAGATTACATTTTTAATACAGATATCAGAAGTTAAATTAAATATATATTTGATGTGTAGTTTAAAAAAATACACATTGTAAGAATAATTTGTTGCCCTTTATTACCAATAAGCCAGAAGCGTTATGGCAGAATAAAAAATAATCTACCATATGCTAATTGATGTGTAGAGGGTTTTTTTGTGATCCTCTTATAATTGTTTTGTCCAAAGAAATATAAATGGCCAATTATTTTCTGCATTAATGCTCATAATACTGTTCTATATGTAGCAAATTTGAACTTAAAGAAAAATTTAAAAACATCTCATTCACCCAACATTCAGTCAATTTCAAGTGTCCTAACCTTTTTTAAATTTGTGGAAAACTTACAGATTTATACATACAAAGGAAATTCCCTTCAAAATTGTGTAAATCGTGTTTGAAAGGAGTCGAGTACTTAGATGTAAACCACAACTAGGAGAATAAAATAAAAATGGGGGTGGGGCAGAGATGGTGAAATATAAATGAAAGGATGCGTCACACACTTGTGAATAATAAATGGATTTAAATAATTTTTGTGAAACACTATTTCACACTCACACTTCGAGAATATCAGAATGGAACGCCAGCCAATTACCTATATAGCTCAAAATGCATTTTTTAAGGTAGCATGTTTGATAGAATGTGTGGCTAGCTATTCATCAAAATCACTTAGGAAACTATATAAAAATGTAAGTTTATGGATTTCTGGCTCTCACTCAAGTTACTTTACATTGATTGAGTGCTTACTATATTACAGCCACTTTTTCAAAGCGAAATAATTGAAATCTCCTAATATCTGTTTGAAGTAGGTTATACTTTATACATGAGGAATTTACACATCAGCGGAGTTAAATAACTATGACTTACTGGCGTAAATATCTCTCCTTCCTCTTTCTTATCTTTAAATTTTGAAGTGACTTAAGCTTGCTTCTATGACCTCTTTTATTTTTATCTGAAGCACTGTGATTTATGTGACCTCATCAAGCTACAAAGACTCTAATAGCACCTACTACTTACTGGGCACTCTCACATGTATATCTGGCAAAAATCATGCACATTTCTGCAAATATCTTGATGGTCTCCTTTTGGTAAGTTAAATAGGTAAATTTTATAAACTAGCTACTATTCTTTTGTCAAAAATATATTACCAACCCAACTAATGATCTAGGTGATAGAGAGGATCAAGTAATTGAAGGATCTCTTACTTAAGGCCCTATCAAGTCTTGATAAAGGTGATATATATCCATAAAGTGGGTGTTTCTCCCACAATTTCAAGATCTGTTCTGACCACTGACATGGATTGTCTCTATCGAACATCTCTATTCAAAACATCTTTTCAGTGTAGTTTTAAGATTACTTCTCTCAGACACATTGCATGAACGTATTAAAGGCCAAAGGAATTCAGTAATCTTTTTAATACGTCTCTCTTTCTGGAATGTTTTCCTTCACTTTGAAACATTCCAAATCATCTTCAAAAACTCTCTTGCACATGACCAAGCACTTGAACTACTCCTAACTGAAATATCTGTTCTCTGGATCCCATACGATAGTTTTTTATACCTCCTTTATGGTAATTTATATTGTTCCTCATGTTTCAGTAATAAATCCCAAATGCCAGGTGAGTTTATGCAATTCTTTCATATTTAAACAAAATCTACTCAAATCATCCTGTTGGAATAATCATGCCTTTTCCACATAACCACCAAACACTTGACTTCATACTCAAATTCTGCAGATGTTCCTGTCTCTCTAGTTTCAGTTTCAAAGGCGGAATACAGTCTACTTTGCTGGATTCCCTACACCCACCAAAAAAATCTAAAAAATAAGATAAAATTTACACACACATTACATCCATGCCCACAGAACTTAGTTATGTTTTCAAGAAACAGGAGGAAGAGCGAGTTTGTGTCACAACAAAATAGACTAAAATACAATGTTAAAAAATTCTTGCATCTGCCAATTTACTATTGAAAATTTATTTTTGGATGGTGTTCCCACCACTCAGACTCAAAACTCCAGTCATAGTCTATGGTTGCCATTTCTCTAATCCAATTTCCTTTCCTTCTTTCTTTACATCCTCCAACCTGCAGTGCATAGTCCTTAGGCTTTTTATTTTACTATTTTTTCCAAATATCTTTTAGATCTCCATATCTAGATTCAAAGTGAGTTGAGAAGGCATTTACTTAAAGAGAGAGAAAGAGAGAGAGACTGTCTCTGAGCTAAGAAAATTCCAATGCCAGCTTAAAAAGCAAGTCTTTTTTATCCTATTAAGATTATTTGAGTTTCTCTCTTACTTAGGTCCTTTATCAGAGATGACCAGTGACTTATTTTTTTGTTATTTTAAAGTTTTTTTTTTTTTAAGTTTATTATTTATTTTGAAAGAGAGAGAAAGACAGAGACAGGCAGAGAGACAGGGAGAGAGCGAATCCCAAGCAGGCTCTGCACTGTCAGTGCGGAGCCTGATACAGGGCTCAAATCGTAAACCACGAGATCATGACCTGAGCCAAAGTCAGACGTTTAACTGACTGAGCCACCCAGGCTCCCCCAGTGACTTCTTAATTATAGAAATTTCTCTCTGTAGATCTCTTTAGTGAATTATAGACATTATATAATTATATAATATATATATGAATGTATATGTGTGTATATATATAATACATATATGTAATACAGACATATATAACTGTATTGTAAATCTCTTTAATATCCTCTCCCTAAAAATTCCCTAACTCAAAAGGACATTGACTTTTTAAAATAAAAATAATCATTAAAACACAGCCAAGTATACCTTATTGCCAACATAGGTTATGTTAGCAATTTATAGATCACATTTGTCTCAGTTCCAGGCAAATGCCCAATTGCATTTGGCATTAACAGTCTGTGCTGAGGGAGTCAAGTAATAATGAAATAAACAAGTAGGAATATTTAAGATGTATTAGCAAAAAATATGTCACTATTGGTTAATAAAATAATCTGAGAAATGGAAAGAATATAAAGCTATGGAAATAACAGTGAAGTAGGAATTTAAAATGATTTGGGGATGCTTTTGAGTTTCAATAGGGTGACAGGTATAAATGAAGCTATATTTTGGTACACAGAGGCTGTAGTTTAATATCAGTCCCAATTTCTATATCCTTATGAAGAAGATAATTCCTATTACTTATTTAAATTTCTGACTTATGGCACAGGATTAGTACCAATGTATAGTGACATGTTTGATAAATAAATAAGAGATAATTGAAAAATCAAAACCAGAGCCATAGGAAAAGCAAATGTGTTAGAAATAAAGGTAAATCTTTCCTTTGACTCTAAGCTTCCTGGAAGCTAAGACCAAAACAGGAAAACTGTTAGGCGCTTCCTAAAGAATACATAATGCACCAGCTGCTTTCAAGAGACAGATTGAACCAATTGCCTAAAACCAATCTCTGCATTTGTTTTCTCATTTATATGGTGGACATAATAAAAATTTTCCCAATTACTTTCAAGGCTCTCGGGAACTGCATAATACCGATTAAAGCAGTTGGGTTTTAGTCTGCTGAGGATAATTCTTCCATCCCACCCAACTTACAGAGTTGTGTCCCTAATGACTAGCTGGGCTTTAGCATTTCTATATCTGGATCGCAGTTTACCTAATTGGATACTCATTATCCAAGTGTGGTATATTTCGACTGGGAGACATCAAAAACCTGTAATCACTGGAACTGAGTTGTACTCATGGCAGCTGCCTGAAGAGGTCAACAGATTTCTCCAAAATTGTTTATGCACCCCTATTTGTTTAGCTCTTATCTTCCTTCACTTCTGTGAATTACTTTATCTCATTCCTATTAATGCAATCTACTGCTGAACTTTAACTAATACAGAAATATAAATTAGATACAATTAAAGATTTGGTGCAGTGGGAAAAAGCATATAAGCTTTTCTTATTAGGAGTGGTAGACCAAGGTTCTCAATATTGATTTAATTTCCATATACTATTTTAGAGATATCTCTTCTTTCAGTGTAGTTGAACGGGCACTAGGAATTGCAAACACGTAAAGCTTCTAAAGAAAATGTACATACCAGTGTATACAAAGCCAGAGAAGTTCCATGGATGTAATAAGTTTGATAGCCATGAGAGAAAAATCAGCACTAATGAACAGTAATGATGGAAATCTTATCAGCTAGAGCATTACAATGGACCATCATGAAACTCTTAAAACCAGTTTAATGATATGGGGATGACGTTGCTGAAATAACGTTGGACAAAATGGCAGCTTGAAAACATTTACATTTTACATGCTTTCTGTATATTGTAGCATAGACAAATTAAGGGGCTTTCTACCCAAATGTAAATCTCGGTATATACAGGTTAGGCAACAAGAAGTGGAAAAATTCATAGTAAAGTAGGACCTACCAATTTGAGACGGGAGAGTATCGAGAGGGGATAAGATCTTTTATGACTTCGTGTGCACACATTTATACAGCCCAAGCCTTTTGTAATATAACTAATAAAAATATAAGCCACAACATAACTTAAGGAAAAATGGGGAATTACAGGCACATTTGTGGTATGTCTATGTTCAACAGGTGATAGATATTAAGTTGACTTTAATTTTGCTTTTCTCTCTGTGCGTGACTATGTGCGACAAATATAATGTAATTTGTTTCTTCTAGGAAGTATCAGCCTTTGTGTTCTTTTTGGTCTCCAAGGGCCAAAGGAAGGGTGCTTGAGAACACATTCGGAATGCTGAAATGTGCTGAGTGGTATAGCGGAATTTGGGGGTTAATTTATTCTTAATAACACTTGCGGGAGTTATCTGTCGAGTACCAAAATGTCGCTGAAAACTTTTCAGTAAATTACCACAGCAAGTGGCTTCCAAATGTTTTGATTGGCTTTCAAATCTCAGCAATTTCATCCCTGTTTTGCCAAGATATATGTAAGAGCGGCAATTTGTCATCTTCTTCTTTGTTTATTCAGGCTCCGCGAGGTGATCCCAACTGGAATGTTATCAAAGATACCCGCCTGGCAATAATGATAATCCTTTAGCATCTAGATTAGTTTTCTGTTTTATTCCACTAATGAATACTCTGGAGAAATATGGGTAATTTTACAGAACAAATTAACCTTAGAGCACAGCTACTTCTAATGTTCATTTTAGTGGACACCTACGAAGCAGAATAAATTTAAATACAGTTTAATCGACCCTTCCAGGCCTGGTAGAGATCAAACAGCGAGGACATAAATATAATGGTAATTAACCTAAATTGATACTAAGTTTTCTTTTTACATAAGCCCCCCGAAATATCACATTTGGGATCCTAATTCCAAGCAAATAGAATCTAAGAATCAGGCAGCCACACTGTGCTATGTATCAGCTGTATCACAATAGTTCAGAGGTGGCTTTTGCCGGCAAAGAAATCCGATTTTTAATTACTCCGCTGTTTCCAGCATATCATGGCCATGACTTGTTCGACACGAGCACCACGACGTGCGCTGCGTTCTGTTTCCCACCTGCCTTCATCTCACTGCAGAATTGACAAAATAGAACTCTTCGTCCCACTAATAGGGCAGCATGGAAACTAATTGGTATTCTCTGTTTTCAAATATTTTCGTCCTCAAGCCTCTCTGCCTGAAAAAGCCTGACAGAGGCTCTTCATTATCTCATTACGCTGTAATTATTGCATACTCAATTGCCAGGGCCTGAGAGTAATCCATTTATGCCGCACATCAATATAAACTTGTGCCTCTGGAACTAGATTTAACCAACTTTTAAAAATTCTAATTTAGATCATAGTGCTATTTGTCTCCTGGTGATTCAAGACATCATTCTTTTAATAAAAAGAAAATAATTATAATCAATACATTAACTGTTCTAGCTTTTAAAACTGTTGGTATTTCTTGGCCCTTTTCTTTTACCATCCTCAGAACGGACCAACAAGCATCTTTTGATAATTCCTGTGCACTCTCGCTCACCACCGCCACATCCAGGCTGGCATTCTCTTCTCGTTCTATAAACTCTTCTGAAATTCATATCTCTCTCTCTTCCTATTTTCAGTAGAGTGACCATCACATTAGCTACTCCTTATTGTACACTTTTACTCAGTGGAATGAAATTTGATACACTCAATTAAAAAAAAAAAAAAAGAGGGCATCTATCTCATAATTCCCAGCAGAATGAATTGCAAATGGTACATTCTAAATATATACTTATAAAATGGGCTTTTTCAATGAGTGAAGTATATGTTCTCATTTTCTTGGGTGAGTAGTTTCACATTCCTTTTAATTTTTTTACCCCCATCACCATATTTTCCAGACCACATAGACAATCAATGGAGCAGTTATATCACAAATCTCTTAAGTTTTTT
This sequence comes from Panthera pardus, assembly GCF_024362965.1. Taxonomy (NCBI): domain Eukaryota; kingdom Metazoa; phylum Chordata; class Mammalia; order Carnivora; family Felidae; genus Panthera; species Panthera pardus. The sequence continues at coordinate 182,117,353 of NW_026526688.1, forward strand.
TTTTAATGTTTATTTGTTTGAGAGAGAGAGAGTCCGACGCAAGGGTCGAATTCATGAACCGTGAGATCATGACCTGAGCCAAAACCAAGACCCAGACGCTTAACCTTCTGAGCCACCCAGGTGCCCTCTTTTCCGTCTTTATTGTGTTCTCCAACCTTTTACAATCTTCAAGTTTATTGTGCCCATTACACTTCTATCCAATTTTAGGCATAGTCTGAATTTTTTCATCAGACGTTCAAGCCAAGTACCTCCCAATGCTGTGGAGGTATCCTAGAAAGGGAAAGTCCGCAAACAAATAAAAATAACAATAATCAGAAACCAAAAACAAATAAAAAATAACATTAAAAGAAGCCTCCCATGAATAAATCAAGCCCACGTCAGGCTTCTTCATGAAATGCCAATTGTTTTCTCTTAGTACAACCTTACCCAAAAACATTATCATTTCTTAATGGTTTCTCCACTTCCAATGTACCCCCTAAAAGATACTCCCCGTATTATAATATTTTTAAAACATAAATTAGGTCATATTACCTTCTTGCTCCAAACATTCTGACAGTTTTCCATCATATTAACATACAATTCAAACTTCTTGTCCTGGTTTTAAAAACCAGGATTCAGCACCTGCCTCCCCCTAAAGCTTTAGATCGCATCGGTTTCCTCTTCACCCTGCGTACAAAAGCAGTAGCCTTATTTCCCTTCTTTTAACACTCCCAAACTATTCTAGCAACCAGTTTCACTCTTGGAATTGCATTTATTACTGGCAAATATTTTGTTTATTTTACTTACATCTTTATCCCACTAAAGTTAACCGTTCCTGACGTTTACACTGCTGTCTCCTCAACGCCTAGAAAATTGCCAGGCACTCTGTTAACAGCTGCTTCATGAACAAATGCAGGGATGATTCATTTATTGATACTATATCGTAACTGGCAATGAAGAAATGTCTACAAGTGCTTGAGGACAAAAGGTGGGACCAAGTATATTGGAGCAACTAACTTGCCATTCGTTTGTAACTAATTATATACTAATAGCTTATGTTTAAAGAAATTATATTGCAAGCTAGTCACTGGGGTAAGTGCTAAATAATATGTATTTAATGTAATCCTAAAATAATCTGAGTTGATGATTAAAATGCCCATTTTTTCAAAAGGAAACTGAGGCATACAGTAGGAAAAACAGTTTTCCCAAGTTTTGTAGTAAGAGCTCAGAATCTCAGACGTCAATATGACTTCAGAATTCTTATAGGTAACAACCATGCTTAATATCTTTATTTGTCTGTAAACCCTGAGAAAACGTAATGCATATCACCAGCTATCACAACGGCACTAATGTAATAACCAGTCTGTTTTCTGACAAACGTTGAATGACATCTTTATCGTATGTAAATTTCCTATCTAAATATTGATACATTTCAGAACTTTCTATTATGTTTCATTTATCTGTTTCTGTAGGTTTACAGGAGTATTTTAATCATAAAACTTTTATTGCATTTCCAAAACTTATGATCGGATCTAATCCTAATTATCTTCTTGTTCAAGATTGACTTTGTTTATTTGAATATTTATTTTGTGAAATAAACATTTATGCTATTAAGCCAAATACCAAGCTAAAATCCTATGGAGATTTTTATTATGATGCTGTTACTTTATTTTTAGTTCTGTATTTTAATTTAAATTATATGATGTTGAGTCTCTCCAGTCATGGACTTAGGAAAAATTATTTTATAGAAGTCTAATTTGAGAGTTTTTTGGTAAAATTTTCAAGTCTTCCTATAAAGTTCTGTAGAGTCTCTTTGGTTTATTCTTAAATTTGTCTTCCCTTATTGTGAAAAAAAACAGTTTTTCTACTGTGTTCTTATATTTTATATGTTACCAAATAAATACGTAAACTATTTATATTTGTATTCTATATATTCTTGTATAGAGTGACCAAATGACTGTAGCCTTTCCCTCAGACTGACCAGACTTATGATAGACTTCTTGACTCTGCCCTGACCCACCATTTTGGAAAGCATTTAACTTCAAAGATTGTAAATTCCTTCTCTCTTTCCCTTTGAGATATAATTTTTTAAAGTTCTTTCCTGGGGCACCTGGGTGGCTCAGTTGGTTAAGCATCCTACTTTGGCTCACGTCATGATCTCAAGGTGCATGGGTTTGAGCCCCGCATGGAGCTTTGTGCTGACAGCTCTGAGCCTGGAGCCTGTTTCGAAATCTGTGTCTCCCTCCCTGTGTGCCCCTCCCCTGCTCACACTCTGTCTCTGTATCTCTCTCTCTCAAAAATAATGGTTAAGGGGCACCTGGGTGGCTCAGTCGGTTAAGCGTCCGACTTCGGCTCAGGTCATGATCTCACGGTCCGTGAGTTCGAGCCCCGCGTCAGGCTCTGGGCTGATGGCTCAGAGCCTGGAGCCTGTTTCAGATTCTGTGTCTCCCTCTCTCTGTGACCCTCCCTCGTTCATGCTCTGTCTCTCTCTGTCTCAAAAATAAATAAACGTTAAAAAAAAATTAAAAAGAAAAATAATTGTTAAAAATTTTTTTTTAAAAACCACAAAACAGAAAACTTTTTGCCAGTGTTACAACCCAGTAATGTTTTTCTCAATGACCTGGGAACCATTCCTTGGAAACAGCATTCTTGAGTAAGATATGGAATCCTTATGGCCCCCTATCTTCCAGTTTCCATGGGAAGGTAGGACCTAACTTCCCTCACTGCTCTAAGTTGTAAAACAACTTCCTATCAGGGAGATGTCAGATAGACAGATCATGACCTGAGCCGCAGTTGGACGCTTAACTGACTGAGCCACCCAGGCGCCCCTAATGTTTATTTATTTTTGAGAGAGAGAGAGAGAGACGGAGCATGAGCAGAGGAGGGGCAGAGAGAGAGGAGACACAGGGTAAGGGGTAAGGCTAATTAGCAAGCATCCTAAGATCCTGTGACCCCAGCTCTTAGAAACTCTCTATCCCTTTCTTTTAGGCAGACTTGAACTTAGATTGTGTTCTGGTCTCTCTCTCCTCTTGCAGTAGTCTTGAATAGACTTCTTTGTTTAACTCTGACAGTGCAATTTTCTTTTTCTTTTGACAGGAGTCAGTAATGTTTTCTAAACCCCTTCTGTTTTTCCAGATAAATAAATACTTCCAAAGAAAAATACTGATGGCTTTTACTATTTTACTTCTAAATTACTTCTAAATGCTATCAATAACTTACAAAATGATTTTCAACATCAAGTTCTCATATACATTATTGCATTTTTTTCTTTTACTTTTTTTCTGATTTGTGGTTGACTCCAGAGGCATTTTTGTCAGATTTTTGATTTGGAATCCAGTTAGCTTCATGACGTAAACTTGGAAACTTTTCTTGTAACATCATTATTGAAGATATTCTCAGTTTTATAGAATTCATCCCTCAAGCATTTTCATCCCCACGATTACACTGAGAATTTTGATAACTGTAAAAATTCTATTGTTTTACTCTAGTTAACTGTCCTTTCTTATGTCAGTTTTTATAATTGAAACTCTCTAGAATGTATTGACAAAAACTGTCAAATTAGTGCAAATTTTGACAGATTATTCTGTTACATTTTAAAGTTATCTCATAATTGCATAGGCGTACCATATAGCATATTCTTTGCCAATTTTAAGGTTGCATTTTTCTTCCCCCCCCCCCCCCTTTTAATTGTTTTTGTCACGTTTGGATCTATTTTACTGAATTTCTCAAAGAGTTCAGCTGGCATCAATTTATTAATGAATTCAATTATATCTAACTCCTAATTTACTAATATCTGCTTTCATTTTTATTAGTGTTCTACTCCTACATTCTTTAGCTTAATTTTGCTGCTTTATTATTAGTTTCTTGAATTGGAATTTAAGTGTCTCTTTGATCCTTACTTAAAATACCACATCAACAACTTTTTTTTTTTTTTTCAGAGAATGTACTTGTCAACTATCTATTGCATATTTAGCTACAAATTAAAATGGAATTAATTTCCCAAATCATAAAAAAACATAGGTTATAGTCTCTAAGTACATTGTAATATAAGAGTAAATAAACAGGGTGAGGGAAAGCACTGGACATTTCTAAACCATTTGAAGGTAAAGACACTTTCTTCCTTCTCTCTAAATTCTTCTTAAATAAAGCAAATACGATAGGTATTGGCAAAGGTATATTCATAGCTCTAAAATCTCTTGTTGAACTTAAAAAATAAAATTCAATTAATTACACATTTTGCATTATGCATTTATCTCTAAAAACAAGAAGAAAATACAATAGAGATCTACACAAGTACCGAGTACTTAGCATCCCAAAGGGCCTTAAAAGTCTCTATCTTTGCAACACAGACTGAATAAATATGTCTTCTACACATGTAAACTTCTAATTATACAGAGAGCTACTTGTGTGATTAACAAAATAAAATGTAACATAATTTCTATAACCCTGAGCTTTGGAGTGAGAAATATTTGAGTAAAATCTCAACTCTATCTTTTGTTAGTATGGTCATGATCAAATCATAGAACTTTTTAAAGTCCCGGTTCCAGCAACTTTTCAAAAAAGGTACCAAGATAACATTTTCTTAGTAAAAAAAAAAGATTACACAAAATAGTATATATTTTGTGCTGGCTACATGGTGAGCATTCATTACATATTGAATAATATTTTTATAGAAATTTTAAAGATTAGCACCTCTTCTGGGGCACCTGGGTGGCTGAAGCAGTTAAGCATCTGACTTTGGATCAGGTTATGATCACAGGGTTCATGAGTTTCAGCCCCGCACTGGGCTCCATGCTGAAAGCTCAGGGCCTGAAGAGTACTTGGGATTCTGTGTCTCCCTCTCTCTCTGCCTCTCACCTATTCATGCTCTGTCCCTCTGTCTCTCAAAAATAAACATTAAAAAAAAAAAAAAATGAAGACTAGCACCTCTTATAATAGGATCAGTAAATCACATATGAGAAATAGAATAAATTAAAGGACATCAGTCTAAGTAAGGTTTAGTCTAGAATTGAAGGATTCATTTGATGAGCGATAACATAATATATGATATTATATAAAAATCTTATGATGGGCATAATGATAACAGTTTTTATTATAAATCGTTAACAATTAATGAATATATATATATATATATATATATAAAACAAGTGAATCAAGTAATGTTAAGAATTCTTAAGAAAGCAAATCTTCAACCCTTATTCCTAACTTAAGTGTTTAAACATAATCTTTAATATATGGAAATATGTCTATCTTAAACAGCAAACATTTTACTTAGTGGCAAAATGCAGTGGCAATCTCATAAATGTAGGAGTGAGGCAAGAGTTTCATAAACATCGTATTTCATAACATTGTCCCAGAAAAACTAGCCAAAGTACATAATACAGGATAGAAAAAATTAAGGTATGAACTTTGGAGAAAGAGTAAATATGTACAAAATATAAATAATCTGGGGACACGTGGGTGGCTCAGTCAGTTGAGCAACTTACTCTCGATTTCATCTCAGGTCATGAGCTCACAGTTCATGAGTTTGAGCTCATGCTGTTAGAATGGAGCCTGCTTGGGATTCTCTCTCTCTCTCTCTCTCTCTCTCTCTCTCTCTCTCTCTCTCAAGAAATAAATCAATAAACTTAAAAGAAAGAAAATACAAATACTTTTGAATTGGTGATTGATAAAGAAATATGTAAGACTGAATAGTCTTCCTGTATTTCCTCCCATAACCACTTAGAAGATTGGATGAAGATTTCTAATAATAGTGACAAAATATAAAATGTGTGAAATATTAATATTCCTATTTTTAAAAGATCATGTGTCTAAAAACCTTCTGATGGGCATAGTGTTAATAGTTTTTATTATAAATCGTTGACATTTAATGAATGCCTACAAAATGACACGTGATAACCATTCTTTTTGCAACAATTTCTTCAATTCTCTTTAAAATCATGTGAATGCAGTACTATTCTTTTCCCATTTGATGGATGAAGAGCTGAGATTAAAGATATGAAGCCGCTCGCCCAGGAAGACATGGCCAGTGAGTGCCAGAGATGAGACGTGAATTCGTTCAGTCTGGTCGCTATCCAGTACTGACCTCTGGCTAGTTCACAACTCAATGCCCAGTCTCCTCTTTTCTTTATGAGCAGACACAGGATTCTGTTTGGGGTGAGAAGGTATCTACTGGATATATACAACGTAGACAGACTCAGCTAATACATATATACTTTTTCTTTCCCTTTCTCTTTCTAACTGCCCGAAATAGAAATGGGATTTTAAAAATGGAGCAGCTTTCCTGCAGCCATCAAACATGAGGATCAAAGGCAGGTACAAGGGCAATATTCAATACCAGAGACAAGGACACAGGTGCAATGGCGATATTCAATACTAGAGACAAGGATATAGTGAGACAAGCATCCTCATAGACTTCATTTGGGAGCAAAATAGTTTCAAACTTTACCGGAAGGCAATTTGGGAATGAAGACACGGTATTGAAAATACTTTGCCTACTACTAGTATCTTTCCAAAATTCTCAATAATAATACTATTCTTAATTAAATAACCATGCATCCAAGTAATGGGATATCATATTGATATTTTAAAAATGTTTTGAAGACTAATAAATTGCTTAGGGAAATATTTATACATTATTTGATGGAAAAATGCAAAACCGCTGAGGCATACTAAAAAATATTTTTAAATATGTGTGTATTCCAGATATTCCAGTATAATATCACTTTTTAATGGTGGTGTGAGAAATTTTTTTGTGTGCGTTTTTGAGTACTTCAGATGATTGGTAATAATCCTGCATGACTTTTATAATGGGTAAAATATTTTTTTTTTTTAAAAGAGCCTTTAAGTTTATTTTGAGAGACAGAGAGACAGAGAGAGAGAGAGGGAGAGAGAAAGAGCATGCAAGTGTAAAACTGGGGAGGGGTAGAGAGAGAAGGAGAGAATCTCAAGCAGGCTCCACACTGTCAGTGAGGAGTCAGATGGGGGGGGCTCAAACTCAAGAACTGCGAAATACTGACCTGAGCCGAAATCAAGAGTCGGAGGCTTAACTGACTGAGCCACCCAGGTGCCCCAGGTAAAATAGCAATCAAAACATCTTTTGAAAGTTGTGGGGGAAAATAAATCTGATAATAAAGCACCCAGTTCACTAAATCTTCTGAAAAGAGAATAAAAAAATATGGTGTCAAAATTACCAGTTGTACAAGGGGGTGGGCACTTGGCAACGTGCTGCGTGAGATGTTTCCCACTTGGGGCCTAGAATGGAGGGTGTCAGAGGCCTGAACTGGGTTCCAACCTTGAGAACTATGAGGATAAGGATGAACGGGGCTTGTTTTTTATCTAGCTGGCCTAGACAGGATTGTTTATGCTATTTTCTATTAAACTCTATTAAACAATGTGGAAAAACTGTTCTCCTTTTCACTCAAACAAGTGTTTCCATATTGAAAAAGAAGATTAAAGTAGAAACTCGACCGAATCCCATCAACCCCAATTGTCTGCCAACTGAGTGCCAAAGAACTTCCAGAAAGCAATGGTTTCAAAGTATGAGTTGCAAAATAAAATTAAAATGGACTCACTTCCAAAACAGTAAAGACAAAGGCAGAATGGCAGCATTCACATTGAAAACACCTAGGGCGGCAAGGAATAGTGGTATCCCTCCAGATCAGGGCACAGCATTTGGCTCTGTGTCCCTGTCCTGCTGTGAATTAGTTATTTAATTTTTAATAAGTGGTATGTGTGTACTAAGCTTTATCTCTTCCCTGTAATAAGAGGAATGATACCTGCTTCATTTACATGTTTCATCCTTTATTGTGAGTGAGTACTAGATAAAAAAATGTATATAACAGTACCACTGGTGAATACATTATTTCAAATATGTGTTTACTATTACATAGCACAGAATGGCAAATATTCTTTTTAAGTTCTGCCAGCGCCTATTTCATAGATAAAATGTCTAAAAGGCCTAAAAATCCCTATTCAATATGTCCCTTGCATCTCTGCCTACATAGCCTATGACCTTACCACTAGCTCCCTCCTCTTTGCTTTTCTTCACCCAATCCTGATCTTTGTATGTACCACAGACACTTTGTTTTGGAATTTTCACGTAACTATGCCCTCTAACTGAAACACTCATACCTCAGAAGTCCAATGGCTGCGTCTTCAACACTTTCAAGCCTCTATTGTGACGTTTTCTTATTACCAAGGTCTACCTTCATCATATTCATTAAAATGGTATCACACATTTTGGTCATCTCAATCCATTTTTATCTTATTTTTTTGTCAATAGCAATTATTATTATTATTATTATTATTATTATTATTATTTGAGAGAGAGAGAGACAGAGTGAGGATAAGGCCAGAGGGGGGGAGAGAGAGAGAGAGAGAGAGAGAGAGAGAATCTTAAGCAGGCTCCATGCTCAGCACGGACCCCAACACAGGGCTCGATTCCATGACTCTGGGATCATGACCTGACCCAAAATCAAGAGTCAGGCACTCAACCAACTGAGACAACCAGGTGCTTCAACAACAATCACTGTTAACCACCATTTGAATTATTTTACATATCTGTTTAGTAGTCTGTCTCACACGATTATAATGTAAGCTTTATAATAATGAAGATATTTTTTGTGCCTGAAACACAGTAGGCATCCAATAACTATGTAAGAATGAATGGATAAAAATAAACCACGTTCTTCTTTGCCTTTTCTCTACCAAAAAAAAACCCAAAAAACTAGAGAGTGGACACTCAGCTCTGATAGCTATCTTCCGGCGAGCTGTGGCCTTACGTCTTTCTGGGTGGTGAGACATGAATGGGTGTTTAGTTGCTTCGCGAAAAGATATTATTTTGAAAATATAAACCAAACGTTCTCAGAGAAAGGGCTTATGAAATATTTGATTTTTTTCTTGCCTGGAGTGAGAATGTACACTGTGAAGGAGAAGTTGCCATCTTGTGATCTTAGAGATGAAAGTCACATAGAAAGGATGATGGAAAACAATATCAAAAGAGCCAAAATTTTTACCGATATTTCCTTTTATTTTTTTTAAGATTTTTTTCAATGTGTGTTTACTTTTGAGAGAGAGAGAAAGACAGAGCAGGAGTGGAGGCAAGGAGCAGGGAGAGAGGGAGACACAGAATCCGAAGCAAACTCCAGGCTCTGAGCTATCAGCACAGAGCCCAACGTGGGCCTCGAACCCACAAACTGCAGGATCATGACCTGAGCCGAAGTCAGCGGCTTAACTAACAGAGCCACCCAGGTGCCCCATTTACTGATATTTGTAAATTCCTAATAGTAATTATAACCAATAATTATTAACTCCTTGAAACCCAAGTTCCTGGACATCTGCATTTAATGAGAAAATACTCTCATTGTCAGAGATTGCTATCTCATGGAAGCACTGAAAGCTTATGGAACCAGTCACACTGGAAAATACTGGGGGGAAGAGCGTTACTGAAATAAGACTAAGGAATAGAACCGTGTATTTGCTCTCCACAAATGCACGGCCACTATTTTCATGCTCATGGAAGTAGGAGTCGCCCACTTGTTTAAATTGAGAAAAGTACATCTCTGTATCTTCTAAGTTTCCAGTATCTTCTAAGGCAGCGTGTTAGGAACAGTCAGGATTTTGCAATAGTCAATCTTGTAGACCAGAGATGCAAGTAGTAAGATAGATTAATGATAGTGCTTGTCGAATAAAGAAGGAAAACTCATCACTAACCTCTTTACACATCTGATATAACCAATGAAATAAAGTGTATGGAAGAATGTCTAAAAACTACGGGTATACATAGGCTTGTTCTCACCAAAGACCAATCTGTTATTACCCAAATAGTGCAGTTTCAGTATTCTTTTGACAATACTATTGAAAAAATCGCAACAAACAACAACAACAATAAAAGGTGAAGAGCACAGAGGCAATGGAATCTGAAATATCATCTATGAAAAGTCCTATATGAAAGTTAAAGCACACAACCGACAGCTGAAGCTATTCCCTTCTCAATTCCCACCGATCAATGCTGTTAATGAACAGAATTTCCCTTAGGATGGTGTTGTGGGAAGAGCTTGGCCTATGAAATCAAACAGACGTGATTCAAATCCCTGCTCCTCCTCATGTTAATTAGACATGGTTTGAGACATGTTCCTTTCCATGTCTTCAGTTTAGCACCTAAAACCTGGCATTGTCATACCTACCTTATAGGACAGTATGATTATTAAGTGATCCGATGCATAGAAATGTCGTACAACATCATCATTGAACCAGTAGCCAAGGGAGTAGGCCTAGTTCAGGGGAATTAGTCCATTGTCAGTAACTTTGTTCTCCATTCACTATTTCTGTTGATAGAAGTGGCCTAAAGTTCTAAGTGCGGCCCCAACAGCCCTGGAGGGTCTATAAAACCCATTCAGTGGGTCCACAATGTTCTGCATTTTCCAGTTGATTTATCTATGTGAGGCCAACAAGAATTCTTTCAACAAGAATATATTGCTTGGAGGGAGAACTCTATGAGGGAGGGAGAGAGACTGGAGGGAGACTGGAGGGAGAACTCTATGAGAGTCCAAGTGCCTTTTATCCAGCCCAATATTAAAGAGATTTGCAAAAATGTTGGGGGAAAAAAAGCTGATTGTTCTTGTCAATTTATTTTGGTTTGGTGTTGGGAAATAGTATTTTCCATGAAATGAGTTAAACGGGGAATATGTCAAATAGTTATCATTTTAAAAATAAGTAAATAAGTGGTTTTTTTTTTAATTTTCTGTTTAATTTCTTTTTTTTTAACGTTTATTTATTTTTGAGACAGAGAGAGACAGAGCATGAACGGGGGAGGGGCAGAGAGAGAGGGAGACACAGAATCGGAAGCAGGCTCCAGGCTCTGAGCCATCAGCCCAGAGCCCGACGCGGGGCTCGAACTCACGGACCGTGAGATCGTGACCTGAGCTGAAGTCGGACGCTTAATCGACTGAGCCACCCAGGCGCCCCATAAATTTTCTGTTTAATTTCTAACACAAAAATGTTGATATAGTTAACCTTCATAAAGGAAAATCACTGAGGATCTTCAATATTTTTTTTTTATATAGAGTCCTGAGACCAAAACATTTGAGAACTGTAGACCTATACTACTGTTTTTTCTCATTCTACTCCAACCATTTAGGATAAGCTTAGGCTATCATCAATTTTCTTTTTTTTTTTTTAAGTTTACTTATTTATTTTTAGAGTGTGAGAGTGTGAGTGGAAGAGGGGCAAAGAGAGAGAGAGAAAGAGAGAGAGAATCCCAAGTAGGCTCCACACTGTCAGCATGGAGCTTGATGGGTGGCTCGAACTTACGAACCATGAGATCATGACCAGAACTGAAACCAAGAGTCAGATGCTTAACCGACTGAGCCACCCAAGCACCCCGTCATCAATTTTCTTAAGCTAAAAACTCTAGATTAAAGGTATACCTATATATATATATATATACCTATATATATATATACCTATTAAAGGTATACCTATATATATAGGTATATATATATATATAAACTCTAGATTAAAGGTATACATATATATATATATATATATATATACCTCTATATATATACCTATATATATATATATATATATATATATATACCTCTATATATATAGAGAGAGGTATATATATATATATCCAAACATATATCCTATGATACATAAGTCATTAGTTTATTTGGTTAAGAGTGTTCTTCTAACTTGCATTCTGTTTTTTTTCCTTCTAATTTGAATTCTGTTTTTATGATCTGAAATGAGCTTTGTCGTGGAACGCCAAAGAAAAATTATGCGAATTTGACAATCTTACAGTACCATTCAAATTATGCACGATGATCATGAAAATGTATAGGTATTTGCTACCTGCCTCCTAATCTGTTCTCAACCTAAATATTGATAGTCCTGAGCCTCAACCAATAATGAAAGTGTTTGCAAGCCTGAATAATAAAGAGCAATATTGCACATAATTATAGCATAAGCTCCTGTAATGAATGCTGTTAGATTAATACCAAAAGACCAGGAAAGGAAATGCTTATCAGGATAGGGGAGGCATAATCCTCTAAGAAAGTAGCCTGCAGGGTAATTTAGCAAGTATGTTTACAATCTTCATGTGACCAGGAAAAAAATTGACTCTCATCTGCAAGTAGGTTTAGGTTAACAAGCAATAAAATTATTCCTGTGTTATTTTTACTCGTCAAACATAAACCATACAAATTAAGTGACCTGTATATGCAGCAATCTCCTCTTTCTATCCAATTTGATTACACGAGTTTTATTGTAAGCAGAAAAATAACTGAGTTCACTTAATGTAAGAGTACCTTCGAATCACAAAATTGTCTGGAAGGCTGTTTGAGCTGACTAATGTCCATCGTCCCACTGGATGCTTCCTCTTCCACCTCGCTCTGGGCTGCGGGGGTTGACTTGCCAGAGTGTACCATCCGCCACACCCCCACTGCTGGACCCTTCGTTTTGTTTTGGCCACCCAGGGCAGCAGCAGAGAAGTGGTGAGCCAGAAAGAAAGAGAGAGAGAGAGAGAGAGAAAGGAGGGTAGGTAGGAGGGAAGAGAGAGAGAAGAGAGAATTGCTTCCTCCCTCTCCTTGTTGGCAAGCTGCGTTTTTTTACTGTGATTGTGGCTCTTTCCTCCACCTTGACGATCAAAAACTCCCACAGCCGCTGCTCTTGTCTGGCGCCCGGTTCCATTTGTTATCCTACATCGCGTTGCTTCTTTGGGTGGACAGGGGAGTACAAGTGTGCAGAATTTCCTGGTGTCAGGATGCCGCATCATCCCTCGTTGGACTCCTTAGTCCTGGTCCTACCCCATCTGTGTAAATCGACCTTGCATTAAGCTTTCATTAGCCTTTCTTGAATTAACATTTTGGGTATGCCCTGCTGATGGTACAGCTGTTGTTTCAGAACCTTTCACAAGTCACTGTGATCTTCCAGATGCCACGGGAGGAGGCTTTCCACCTAGACGGCTGCTATTTGGGAAACCAGACTGTTAATGAAAACTCATTTAGGGCCTAGATGATTCCCACTGTACCAAATCAGGTTTAGTAGTTGTCGGACTAGCCAATAAAACCATTCCAACCAGACTATTTTATATCACTCTACCCACAACACGTAAAAGGGCAAAGCTTTTACTGAGTTTTCACTTTTCCTATATTTCCAACAAATTAGATGTATGTAATGTTGACATAACCAGGAGCAAATTGCTTATTAAAAAATGAATGCTGACTCATTTCATATGTATTTTTACTGGAGAGGTGAAATGACAAGATACATGGATTCCTTACTATTCGGTTTAAAAAAAAAAAAATCCAACGACAGCACAGTGCATCTAGGTGGCTCAGTCAGTTGTGCATCTGACGCTTGATTTTGGCTCAGGTCATGATCCGAGGGTCATGGGAGAAACTGCATCAGCCTCTGTGCTGCTTGCGGAGCCTGCTTAAGATTCTCTGTCTCAAATGGGGCGCCTGGGTGGCTCAGTCGGTTAAGCATCTGACTTCGGCTCAGGTCACCATCTCATAGTTCGTGGATATGAGCCCCACATCGGGCTCTGGGCAGACAGCTCAGAGCCTGAAGCCTGCTCCAGATTCTGTCTCTCTCTCTCTCTCTCTCTCTGCCTCTCCCCCGCTCACACTCTGTCCTCTGTCAAAAAAAATAAACATTAAAAAAATTAAAAAAAAAAAAAAAAAGATTCTCTCTCTCTCTTTCTCCCTCTGCCCCTCTCCCTGGCTTGTGTTCTCTCTCTCTCTCTCTCAAATAATAAAAATAATAAAAAGCTAACAACAACGATATTTTAAGTCCTTTGCATATATTGATTCACTTAATTTCTTAAAAACTCTGTGTTACGTGCTTGTCTTCCTCCATATGGTAGAAAGGGCTTGGCCACAAAGTCATTAAGTAACTTGCCCCACATCATTCAGTAGATGGCTGAGCTGGAAATGTAACAGGAGTTAAAAGTAATTAAATTGGACTTTGTACATGTCCTTTACTTCTTTTAATAAAGTTAATAATCAGGGGCACCGGGGTGGCTCAATCAGGCATCTGACTTTTTAAGTTCTATTTATTTTGAGAGAGAGAGAGCGTGAACATGTGGGGGGTGGGGGAGGGGCAGAGAGAGAGAGAGAAGGGATTTCAAGCGAGCTCCACACTGCCAGCTCAAAGCCCCAAGCGGGGCCCCAACTCACGAACTGTGAGATCATGACCTGGGTCCAAATCATGAGTTGGACGCGCCACCAGGTGAGTCACCAGGCACCCCCAGCGTCGTACTCTTGATCCCGGTTCCGGTCATGATCTCACGGTTGGCGAGATGGAGCCCTGAAGTCAGGCGCTGGGCTGACAGTGTGGAGCCTGCCTGGGATTCTCTCCCTCCTTCTCACTCTCTGCCCCTCCCTGGCTTGCTTGTGCACTAGCTCTCTTTCTCAAAATAAATAAATAAACATTAAAAAAAAAATTTTAAAGAAAATAAATAATCAAGTGTTCAAGGTGATTAAGACATTGACCTTTTGAGGTACAATTAAAATTCCATGGCCTCTATTAGTCAATTTTATTTTCCTTTTACCCAATTATATTTTAATTAAGATAATTTTTACTAGAATATTATTTCAATCTGCTCTCTTATTTTTTTTTTCCATTTTAAAAGAACAGAAAAATAATTATGAATGCAACCATATCACAATTAAAGGTAAATGAAATCAAAAAGAATCGTGATACCAAAGAAATAGCTACACCACGGGGGTCTATAGAGCACCCTTTCCCCACTCCTGTCACTGTTGACTCATCAAATATTCGGAAATGACTGAGTTGTATGTGGTACTGTCCCTGTGCTGGTACTTATAAAGGAAACAACACATACACTCTTCCTGGCTCTCATGGACACATCATGGAGGAAATAAATGTGAACAAAATAATTATACCTGTGATCGTGGAAGAGGAACCTAAGATGAAATAAAAGTGAACTTTCCAGATCAAGAACATGAGGCAGAATTTTTCTGGGTTAAATCTCGACCTGAAGGAAGAAGGGGTCTTGTCTAGATAAAAGTGGGGTTGGCTAAGGGAGAAAAATCTTAGGACAGAGTAAACTAGCAGAAAGAAAGGCCTGGGGGGTGGGAGTTTAGATTTTCCTGTGAAGTAAAAATTCATCATTTTCTCTGGGATTCAGAATGTTCTAGATACTGAGGTTTAGATCCTGTGTTTTCACAAGGGTGGTAGATTATTTTCCATATTCGGTTTACAAGACAGAATGTTTAAGAAACTCTCCTTCACGTGTCTAATGTCAAGGTCATAGTTCCAGCTTGTGTAAAGTCACTGACTGTCTTTCATTTTTCATATTCCCCAATTCCGGAGGGAGAATGCAAAACAAAGAGAACTGAATGAGGCTGAGACAATGTGGCAAATTTACCTTGAAAACACTCTGTGAAAGAATGGTCTCAAAAATCCCCCTCAGGAAATGTGTCCATGGAAAAAAACTGACTGACAAATGGAGACGGGGGTACATTTTATCGTGAAATTAGAATGGTGTAATGAGAACTACAATTAATGAATATCTGGAGCATTTTGCACATATTATATGTTAATCTTTATAAAACCCTTACCGCTTTGGTACTTCTATCCACATTTATGGGTGAGGAAACCGAAAAGTTACATGACTTACCTAAGTTTTACACCTTGACACGGTGTCATGAACATGGCTGGTCTGACTCCAAAGTCCTTGGTCCTTCCGCTCTCCCTCTCAGAGATGAAAAACTGGTCCTCTTAAAGCAAAGTTCAGTGCTCACGTGGGAAGGAAGTAGGAAGGCTTGTTAATTAAAGATCTAAAATATATAGAAATGTATCATATTCACTCTAAATTCTTTCATTGGATTAAAAAAATGTCTAAGATTTACTGTTTTGAGGAGATGCTTTTGATAAAATTAGAAAATCTATTTGTCTACATTAGGCTTTTGGGGTAAGATTCAGTGAAATGTGGAAAACAGGGTAAACAAGAACGTATAGACACAATTCGGGTCTCAGACTATGAATGTTTCTTAAAAGCTAATTCCACAAGCCTTGACCACCTGCTTTGTGAGATATTAATATATTTGAATTTCTGAAGGTAGACTCAATTTTATAGCTTGTACAATATACCAAGTAATTTTTTACATACTGTACAGACATTATTCAAATTTAATATGGTTGAAAACCTAGAAACAGGCATTGTAATCTCCATTTACCAATGGGGAATGTGAAGCTTAGTAAGATTATACAACTTTCATTTAAGAATCCATTTTCTTGCTTTACTCTAGCGACCACCCAAAGAATACAAGAGAATATTATATTAATCTGTGAAGCTTAAAAGACAACTCTAAGTAATGGGGCCACGAGACCTGATTGTCATCCATCTGTGGCAATTAGACTAATGGCTTCCATTCTAGGAAGAACCATTGCTTTGGCATCTCATTTATTTCATTACCCAAGCTCATTTTTCCAGCTGTGATCATATGGTGACTGGGATATGCGTAAATGAAAATCACAGAGCTCTAAATACCATAATATATGTATTGGTTTGAAATCTAACACCTTAGAGACTTCATGGGAAATTACTTCTGGTTTAGAAATATTTTAATGACCTTGGCCCTGAAATGCTCTTAGGTGGCCAATTCAAGCAAGAGCTGATGACATCGCATGAGAGAATAAAGACTAATTGGTTTTGAGCATGAAAATGAGTAAATATAAATTTATAAACAAGATTTGAAGTATTTGGGCTGTTAAAGCAAAATGTAATATAGGATGACAGTCAGGAATCCCTGAGTTATTTCAACTTTTATGCGATCTTTGTTTCCTTTGATCCGATCAGACTCTTTACCTCTTCCTCTTTCCTATTCTCTATGTAGCCTGCACATGGCATAAGTTTCCTCTTCCAAATGCCCTCCTCTGCTAGAAAACTCTGTGGATAATACATTTGCTCCCTTCGCTTAGTCCACTGCTTTCACTTTGCCCCTCATTTCATTTATGATTTTTAAAATGTATGCTTCGATGAAAGTAATACAATTAAATTGATTATGAATACAATGATTAAATTGATGCAGAGCTATGTTGATAGAAATATGTACATATGTTAACAAATATAAACAGGAATATAAGAATCGGCACCATGAAAACATTCACTGATTCATTTCAGAAAAGAAGATGGAAAGATTGAATTTATTTGCCACTTCTAAAGATTTAAAAAGAAGAAAAAGAATGTGATTGAATTTTGCAAGTGTATCTGAAGGCCACAAATCACTTTCTATGTGGAAAGCTAGTTCAACCAAGAATTTCTTATATTGTAATTTATATAAACACATTTAGTGCTGGATTTCAGAATAGAAAGTAGATAAATTAGGAAAAATGTTCTTTTTCCTGACTTTTTTTTTCATATATTAGAACAGCTATTCTCAATAAGAAATGTATTACCCCCAAGGATTTCTTAAAGAAATATGACCCATAAAGAATTTAAACCTTCCGACTGAGTGGCTCAGGGGGTTGAGCGTCTGACTGCATTCAGCTCAGGTCATGATCTCACAGTTTGTGGGTTCGAGCCACACATCGGGCTCTGTGCTGACAGCTCAGAGTCTGGAGCCTGCTTCGGATTCTGTGTCTCCCTCTCTTTCTCCACCCCTCCCCTGCTTGCTCTCTCTCTCTCTCTCTCTCTCTCTCCCTCTCTCTCTCTCTCAAAAATAAATAAAGATTAAAAAATTAAAAAAAAAGAAGTTAAACATTCCCTGTCAGGCCCATCCTTTGTCGGAGGCCACTATTGCTGGCAACATGCCATGAGTTCAGAGGGTCGTACCTAGTGAGGATATTAAGTGTGGAACTATGTAACCTAAATCACATTTGAAAGAAGGAAATATTGTCAGCATCTGCCATCTTTTGGGATATTGTTGAAATTATTTTGAAATTGAAATGTAATGATGTTCCTAAGAAGGAGTAAAGAGCTCTGCAGCATCCTTATTCCCATAGAGCCTCAGATCAGCTCATCTATCTAGCATCCCTAGGGAATGGATCTCTTTTGATGTGGACAAAAATGTTATGAACCAGGGCACCTGAGGGAGGAGGGTGGCGGGGCTCAGTCAGTTAAGGGTCTGACTCTTGGTTTCATCTCAGGTCATGATCTCACGGTTTAGTGAGTTCCAGCCCCACGTCGGCCTCTGCACTGTCAGTGGAATTGTCTCTCTCTCTCTCTCTCTCTCTCTTTGCCTCTCCCCTGCTTATGCTCTAAATAAATAAATAAATAAATAAATAAATAAATGAAATGTTATGAACCTCATTCAAAAAAAAAGGAAGTTGACTTTTATGCTGATTTATGTTTAACATGTATGGGAATTCTGTTGTCACCGTGGTTGCTTTTAAATTATTTAAATGATACCGTAACAACTACTCTTAAGATAATTTTCTGTGTGTACCTGTTCATAAATAAAGGGACAGACAGTGTTGAACAACAAGGATGTATTTATAAATATGTATACACACACATGCATTTTTACAAATTATATACTATAGAACTTATTTTGTAATTTGGTGTGTGTGTGTTTTACTTAACAACGTGGCAGGGATGTCTCTTCATATCTGTACATATAAAGTTGCCTTATTCTTCTTGGTTTCAAAATAAATATTATTCCATAACTTTAAGAGAAAATGGGAAGAAGGGCATGGGGTTCTTAAGATTGCTAACTGCTGGGTGCCTGGGTGGCTCAGTCGGTTAAGCATCCGACTTCAGCTCAGGTCATGATCTCGCAGTCCGTGAGTTCAAGCCCCACGTCGGGCTCTGGGCTGATGGCTCAGAGCCTGGAGCCTGCTTCCAGTTCTGTGTCTCCCTCTCTCTCTGCCCCTCCCCCGTTCATGCTCTGTCACTCTGTCTCAAAAATAAATAAACGTTAAAAAAAATTTTTTTTTTTAAAAAAGATTGCTAACTGCTAATTTGAGTACTTACTCAATTGCTGATTGTAGAAATAGGTGTTTTACCTTCAAGCTCAGTCACTTACTAGCTGTATTAATTTAGCTATTTTTAAGCTCTTTGTGCCTAGGTTTTCTCATCTATAAAGTGGCAATAATACATCTATATTATAACATTGTCTTGAAGATTCAATGATTAGTTCATATATCCAATATATTCAGAAAATATTTACTGAACCCCTACTATGTGTGAGGCAGATCTAGGCACTTTGATTCTGCACGGAAAAAAGCTGACGATGATTTTTACTCTCTCATGGAACTTACATTGTAGCAAGGGGATTAAGAAGGTGAAATAAGGGTCACCTGGGTGGCTCGGTTGGCTAAGCGTCAGGTTCTTGATTTTGCCTCGGGCCATGATCTTATAGTTCAGGGGTTCAAGCCCTGAGTGAGGCTTGGTGCTGACAGCATGGAGTCTACTTGGGATACTCTCTCTCCCTCTTTCTTTCTGCCCGTTTCCTGCTTGCACCGGCTCTGTCAAAATAAATTAATTAAAAAAAAAGAAAGGTGAAATAAATATGTAGGTTATATAGCATGTTACAATAAGTGTTATGCACAATAGAAAAAGGAGAGCCTAGTAGGAGGCAGTAGGCCTCCCTGCACTGGGAGAACTTTCAAATTTTTTAAAAGTTTTAATTCTTTTTTTGAGAACTTTCGATTTATATAGCTGCTTAAAATTGTCATCCTAGGGAAGGTGGTATGAGAAGCAACCTGAAGGTGGTGAGTTATGAGAATGTTAAGTGTAAAAGTCTGCCAGTTTGGATGGCACAGGGACAGCCAAGTCTCAGGGTGGTTTTGTGCATAAACTGCCCAAGGAAGAACAAGGAGGACAGTGGGCCAGAACACGGTGAGTGAAGAAGAAATTAGTAGAAGACTAGGTTGTAGAACTAACCTAGGACAGGACGTTAACCGAGGACAGGAAGGACCGATAAGGGAAGTCTTTGTAGAACAGTAAAAGAACTTGGACATTGCTAGTCTGTTTCAGAACTCAGACCAGAGCAATGACATCATGAGATTTACATTCTAGAAGATTCTTTTGGCCGCTATCTGGTAATAGCTCCGAGGTGAGGAACAGGCTCAGACACACAAAGCTAATTAGGAAGCTCCTGCAGTGATCTAGATCAGAATCCATGGTGGCTCTGGCCAGGATATTATAGGGGAAGTGGTTAGGAGCCATTAAATTCAGATATAATTGAAAGATCAAGAGAACCGGATACATACAGTGATGAATTGAATTTGGGGTGTGGGAGAAAGCAAATATTCAGGGATAACTTCAAATATTTTGGTCTTAATGCTTAGAAGCATGAAGCTGTCATCAGATGGAAATGGGTGAAATTGCGAGATATAGACTTAGCAGAGAGAGCCAGGGCTAAAATTTAGGTCACGTTAAGTACGCAGCCTACCTAACATCCAAATGGAGATATGGAGAATTCAGTTGTCATATTACATAATCAATGTTTGGAAATGGCTCTCAGAGAGGCTCTGATGTAAGCTAATTGTGTTGGTTATGCAACAGGTTCCTAAAGAAGATGATTATGATGCCTCATGAACACTGAGTACGAGGTTAATGTAAAATCTCACCACATTTCTGGCTTCTAGCTGTGTGTGCACGGCTTAAACAGGAATTGACAGGTTATTGAGCACTGGCGAATGTCATGCCACACAAATACCATCTGCTGCTTTATTAAATTCAGTCAGACCCTTTAGATTCCTACCATGTCTAAGTGCCAGATGTAATTCACCAGAAAAATAGGTAATAGAAGGAATCACACTTACCACTCACTCAGACTCTGGGAGAGCTTCTGTGTTCTGATGGAATCCATGCAGATGGAGACAAAGAATCAGCTCAAACCAGTAACAGCAGACCTCTCTCTGAGCTTGGTGACCTTGACATGACAAAGCCTTAACACTGAAGTGTCTGTGAAAAGGCACTCAAGGAAAGGAAGGCAATTCCTGTATTGGCCCACCCTCGAAAGAGACTTTCATCTTCACTATTCCACTTACGGTGACCAGAGATTTCGTGTTGCTCAGAGAAATGGCCAGGCCTCATTCTATACCTTTCTTGACTTAACAGCATTATTTGGCCAAGTTGATACTTCACTAATGGGACGTCATTCTCTTTTGGTCGCTGCTTCTCCTCAGTATCTTCTACTGATTTACCACACCCACCTCCATTGCCAGCTTGCTCTTCTCTCAGTTTCTCCAAAAGCAGTTGCAACCTTCCCCACCTCGAGCATTTGGCCCTTATTACTCCCTTCTCTGGTATGTTCCGTTCATCAGCAAATCCTTTTATTTCCGACTTGATCGTGCGTTCAGAATCTAGCCCTTCCCAATACCTCCACTCCTACCATGGTCAAAGCACCTACCAGCTTTTGCTTAGGTTTTTATAACAGATCTATAGAGATTTCCTCCCCAGTGTCCTTACTCTCCTTCCCACCAGCTGATTCCTCACACAGTTCCAGCGTGCTCCTTTAAAAATGTAAGCCAGATGATTTCATTCCTTCACTCAAAATCTGTCAGCAGCTTTTCATTTAATTCATACAAAGCGCTACATAAACTGACATTATCTCCTATTGCTTCGGGACTTTTTCATTCAGCTTCAGCCACGCTGGTTTCTTATTATTTCTGAAATATTCTGAAGTCACATCTGAAATGCCTCGGGACATTTGCCCTTGCTGTTGCCTCTACCTGGAATGCTCTTTCTGACTAGGCTATGTGATTCAATCCTCACTTCACTCAATTGTCTGGCCATCTATACTCTCTTCAGCATATGACCCACCAGAAGATGGCAATCCCTTTCTGGACTATTCTTTTTATCCAGTTTAGTGTTCTCAGTACCACTTACCTCCCTGAGAAATATCTTGCATGCCCATTGTACGTAGCTTGTCATTTTCCTCCCCCTAGAATGTCACTTCCACCAGTGCAAGGACTTTGATCCCAATAAATAATTGTTAAACTAATGAATAAATTCTTCTTTCAAGTGGGGTCTGTGTTTAAATACTCAGCAGACAATTTCTCTCTCTTAGTTTTATCTTAAAAAAATGTTCTTAAGCTTATTATTGGATTGAATATGGTCCTCTCTATCTGCATAAGACCCAATGTACCATAATGTCTTCTTGATTCTCCTTTCATGAGGGAGGATTTGAAAATTGTATTTTGGGGTGCCTGAGCATCCGACTCTTGATTTTGACTCAGGTCATGACCCCAGGGTCGTGGGATGGAGCCCCGTGTCGGACTCAGTATGGGTTAAGACTCTCTCTCTCTCTCTCTCTCTCACACACACACACACACACACAAAAAGAAAATTATATTTTAAGGTGGAAAGAGTCTGGTAGTGTCCTGGAGTATTAAAAACCAGCAGAGATATGAACATTTAAGGGTTACATAAAATATAATTGGATCACCCTCATCTTCTCCATCACGATTGTTTTAGTGGTCACAGCTAACATTTGCTGAGAATTTATTACATTACCTAAACAGTTCTCAAGGTTCTATGTGAACATTATAGCACTGTGAACATTATAAACATTGACTTGTTCAATCTCAACAATTCTATGTGGTTGGTACTACCTACCTATTTTATGGATCACTTATCCTATTTTGCAGATGTTATAACTGAGACAAAGTGATTTGGCTCCCACTTTTTGTAATATAAACATCCAACCTGAAAGTGGCTGGTTGTTAACAGGAATTCAAATAATGAACAATAACCTTTACTACAAATCTGTAGCTATTAAAAGGGAAGAGGTGGGTTTGAGTTCAAGATGGCAATATAGGAAGACCCTGAATTCACCTCCTCCCACAAACACACCCTATCTCCAGCTACACCGTATCCTCAGCTTTCCTCTAAAGGGGGGAAAAAAATCTACAGGGTCGCGTGGGTGGCTCAGTCGGTTAAGCGTCCGACTTGGGCTCAGGTCATGGTCTCACAGTCCGTGAGTTCGAGTCCCGCGTCGGGCTCTGTGCTGACCGCTCAGAGCCTACAGCCTGTTTCACATTCTGTGTCTCCCTCTCTCTCTGCCCCTTCCCTGCTCATGCTCTGTCTCTCTCTGTCTCAAAATTAAATAAACATTTAAAAAAATGTTTAAAAATCTACAGTCTGGAGGAATAAATGCCTCACACGAGGCAAAGGAGAAAAAAAGCAAACAAAACAAAACAAAACAAAACAAAACAAAACAAAACAAAACATCAAAGCAGATAGGAAAGGCTAAGAGACAATCCTGCCATAACCCATCCCTGGTTGACCCCTTCACTCACCTAACCCACATGGTGATCCACAATTGGGAGGGAACTCAAAACCCAAAGCTTCTGTGTGAGGAATGAAAGGCTCACCCCCCATCGGGTCCCCCAAATGTTAGGACCTGAAACTGAGAGATGAGCCCCCAAAACCTCTATCTTTGTAAATCAACCATCCTCACACCCAAGAGACCCATGGGCCTGTGGCAAAAAAAGAAATGGCTTCGAAGGGGCTCACATGCAGTCTTGTTCACCCCTGGGTCCAGCACAGGAGCAGCCTTTGAAATGTGCCCAGACTTGATGTGAAGGAGGCTCATTTGCCCATTTTAAAGCATTGCACCGAGGGGCAGGAGCCTGCTAGAATATTATCTCAGCAATGAGGATGGTGGGCACCATTTTGCACTTGCCTTCTGCCTTGTTAAAGCCAGCAACTACCATATTTCTTTTTCTTTTCTTTGTCTCCTTTTTTAAAATTTATTCTAGGTTTTGCAATTTTTATATTATTATTATTATTATTATTATTAATTATTTATTCTAGACTTTTTTCTGGCAGACATCATTTTTTTTCTCCAGGCTTTTTCCTCTCTGTTTTTTGTTTGTTTGTTTTTGTTGTATTTTTGTTTTTTATTCCCTTCAGTGGGTGTCATCTTTACACTTTAGCTGGTAGATGACATCTTTGTGCCCTCTCCTTGCCTTGCTAATGCCAGTGGGTGGTTTTTAAAATTTATTTTCTTCCTTTATTTTCTTTTTTCCATGGATGCCATCTCTGTACTCCCCTCTGCCTCACACCAGAGTGCCAGTGTATCTCCCAGAGAGGTACTTCTATAGGGAAATTATCTGATAGCCAACTAAAATGCACCCCCAGTCTTTCTGAGGAAGAGGCCTGTTCGCATGTCTAGGAGCTTTGGCATGGGGGATAGGCTTCTGGTTTGGCATACTTCAAGTTGCTGGTGAAGGTGTTCTCAGCTTCCTCTGCTTTCCTCTAGCTCAGTGGTAGCCTCCAGAAAGAAACTTACATTCCTCTCCGGGGCCCTGATTTTTGTGGCTGTTGAGAGGGGACCCTTCTAGATGGCTTGGCTCTCCAGGCCAACAGGGCTTATGCATGCAGTGCCAAAGGACTGTATATATTTGCATTCTATACAAACTTCTGTGTGAGAGACCAGCTTCCAATCAGCCTAAATCCAGGTGCTGACTGAAATCCTTCCCTTTGGGACGTAAGCAGGGCTTCGCACACCCTCAAATATTGGAGCTGATAAAAATAAAAGAGGGGCATCTGGATGGCTCCGTAGGTTAAGCATCCAGCTCTTGATTCTGGCTCAGGTCATGATCTCACAGTTCGTGAGATGGAGCCCTGCGTCAGGCTCTGTGCTGACAGTGCAGAGCCTGCTGAGGACTCTCTCTCCCTTGCTCTCTGCCCCTTCCCTCCACTTTCCCCTCTCACAATAAATAAATAAACATTAAAAACAATGATTAAAAAATAATAACATGGGCTGGTTGTGCAATCACAAAGGTTTGAGAGACAGCCACGAGCTAATACAGACCTGAACAATAAGTCGTATCTTCTACATAAGCTCACTCCTTTAAGATGGGAGTGATGGCTGTTTCATATAATACAGAGAAGCCAACACATAGGGTCAAGCAAAATGAAGAAACAGAGGAATATGTTACAAATGAAAGAACAATATAAAACCTCAGAGAAAAACTTTAATAAAAGTAATTTATCTAGTAGAAGAGAAAACCCACTGGCCTCTATGGGGCTGAGAAATGGCCAGCCCACAGTTGGCACATCCTTAGGAACCTGGGGACAAGCTCACAGTTGGCACATCCTTAGGAGCCTGGGGACAAGCTCACAGTGCAAAAGAGATACACTTACGTGAACTTTCACAATTGCCAGTTCTTTGTTGTTAATTGTATCTCAACAGTCTTTTGCCAGTCTCGACCAAAAAGCCCTAAGTGTTCATCCCGTTGTGTAATTCTCAATCTTAGCTCACCAAATATCCATTTAGCCAGACCCGTTGGGAAACAAAACAGTCATTTCCATCTTCTGAATCCTGAATTGGCTTACCTAATCATCCCTTTTATCATTGATTGGTTACTGGCCTATAAATCAGTAGATTTGGGGACCAGGTGTCACCATCTAAAACATGCTTCCATTTCATTTGTGTTTTCACCTGCTGCCATGCTTAGCAAAACACACAGGTGCTAGGTCAATAAGCCCTCCTTACATGGCCACTAGTCAGCAAACCCAAGCAAATAGCAAACAGCATCTAAGAGACAATTTCCAGAGGTATTTACTATGAAAAATGAGATGAATCATCAGCATTCCACAAATAACACAGGGCTGAAGCCTCTACTAATGAAAGTAGCCTATGTAATCCACAAGGTTAAATATCTCTTGCAAGAGGAAATGATAACTCACCTTGTTCAATTTGTGGAAGAACAGAAATGATGATAAGGTCACCAACTGGTATCATTCTTATGAAACCTCTTTTAATAAATTAGTTATTGTTACAAGGGCAAAGCCAAATGGACACAGTAAGAAAATCAACAGAAAAAAAAAATGTACTCAAGATATCAGCCCCCTGTATCCACAGAATCCTAATATTATTATAATTGAATATGTCATCCTTTTGCTAAAAAAAGTGGGGTTACAAAACTTAACGGTCTCAAGTTACTCTTAGTTTCTTTTGTCCCCAACTCTGGTATCTGTCTGGGTCTGTGTGACTCAAAAATAAATGTGTAAGATATCTTTAAAATATTTAAAGACCCCTCTACCGCAAAATTCAGTTTCCTCCAATGAACAAACAAAAGTCAAACATCTTGATCCCATTGACTTATTCATCACATCTACTCACTTTCTGATAGCAATTTTGGATTCCAAGAGACATATGTGTGTAATCTGATGGCTTCTGCATCTCAAAGCTTTGCATGCAATTAAGACTAGCGATAGACTTTAATCCCATTAGAACACAAAGTCACATTTGGCTGTCAGTACTAGAAGGGTTATTATGGGTTCTTATGCAATGTCACAGTGAGCTCAGGTGAGGTTGAATGACGAGGCCTCACATCACAGCTGAGAGAAGGAAGCCTCACAAGGAATACTGCACACGCATGACTCTCAACAAACCAGTCTCAGAGTCTCAGCCCTGTTTTTGTTGGCTTGTATCTTTCAGGGGTATGTCACCTTAATGAAACCTGTAAGACAAAAAAACAAAACAAAACAAAACAAAACAAAACAAAACAAAAACCCACAGAAATCCTAAGTTATGAAGCTAGAGATAGACTCAAGACTTCCAATGGACTGTACATTTGCATCAGTCTGTTTAACATACTTTCTTTTTGCAAGAATAGTATGTAGGGATTCAAACTATCAGAAGTTTATTGATGTACTCAGAATCCTGACCACAGGAGTTACTTTCATGACTCAAATGTCAGAATGCTATGTTCTAGTTCTAAGATCCTGATGCAGTCTACCTGCCCAATAGACCCAGTTGATTGGCTGATAGTCATGCCAACAAAAGTATGCTCAATCAGCGTAGCACTGTCTCCCTTGACATTTGGGGTTGCCTTTTTCTGACTGTTTAGCCTGACTTTTAGTCTGACTATTGCGTTCTATTTACACAATCTTTCTCTTGGCAAGATGAATATAACTAGCAATCAGACTATATGCCATTTACTCCATAACACTTAAACTATTCTTCAGTCACCGTGGTTGGAATTCTGGGATTCCTTAGCTCTTGCTATGTAGCTATTTGTTTGTAAATTTAGTGACCATTTGTCTAGTATTCTTTCATTCAAGAAGTATTTATTGAACATTTATTATGTGAAAATTAACCATTTTAGTCCCTAAGAGCATAATCCTATCCCTAGGCAAAATAGAAACAGTCCTAGTCTTTAGAAACTTCAAAGTCTAAGAGAGAAAATAGAAATTAAACATATTATTAAAAATAAAGTGCACTGAGGGGCACCTGGGTGGCTCAGTTGGTTAAGCACCTGACTCTTGGTGTCGGATCAGGTCATGATCTCATGATTCGTGGGTTCAAGCCCCGTGTCAGATTCCTCCCTGACATTTCAGAGCCTGCTTGGGATTCTCTCTCTCCCTTCCTGTCTGCCCCTTCCCTGCACACGCATGTGTGTATTCTGTCTCTTTCGAAATAAATAAATATTTAAAAAAAAAATGTACACTGAATAGTATGAATGGAAAAGCCCCTGGCACTATTGCAACATCAGGAAAGTTCTCTCAGAAGAGATGATATTGACCCTGACATTGAGGAATAAGTCTAAGTTCTTATCTTTCTATTATAGATGGTCTGCTCACTTGACTGAGTATAGATTTTATTGGTTTAGTTCTCACAGGACATCTTTATTTCTCTTATCCATAAATTCATTTAGTGCATCTCATAGTTGCATCCCCATTGGATTGGACTAAATTAAGTCATATCTGACTATCTATAATATAAAAATAAAAGAAATATAAGTTAAGCACCTAAACAGCCTCTAGCATAAATGGCCTCACAAAAAGCTATCATTATTGGTGTCTGGTTGTTTAAAGACATTATGGAAATTATTACTCATACAAGATCTTACTTGCCCTAATTCATGTAAACAAAACATCTTCCCTTACCTCCTTCTTTCCATTCAAGCCATTATCCTTTCATGGCCTGAAGAAGAGATTTTAGGAGTCTCCTAAAGCTTCATCATGCAGATGCTTTGAACATGAGCCCAAGTCTTTAGCATTTCAATAATGAGAAGTTTTCCTTGCACTTTATTAGCATGGAAGGCTTTTAAGGCATAAAAATTCAAATTAGTAATGAGAGGAGTAGTTCTATGTCACCAAGGAGCCCTGAGGGGGAATGGCGTGTCTACGGTAAGCCGACTGTCTAGTTGGATCCCTGCAGCTGCCTCAAGAGTCCCTCTTACATTAGCAGCTCTTCTCATTTCTAGCCACGCCTCTCGCTTGCTTGTCCAACCTCTACGCGTTGCATGCCCTCCCAGGAACCCTGACATTCACAAACTGCCTTCTTTATGATTTGATATTCATCACCATTGTCTGGCTACATGAAAAATATGAATATGCTTGTCAAAATGAGGATCGGGGAGCAAGAATATGAGTTGACATTTAAAACCTGGTCAATACAATTTAATACCTTAACTCTTAGGTAAAGTTTTCGTTACAATTCAGTCTAACCTATAAGCTTTCAAACT
Source organism: Panthera pardus (assembly GCF_024362965.1). Classification (NCBI taxonomy): domain Eukaryota; kingdom Metazoa; phylum Chordata; class Mammalia; order Carnivora; family Felidae; genus Panthera; species Panthera pardus. Next base: position 182,145,742 of record NW_026526688.1, read on the forward strand.
ATGACAGAATTCCAGATTCTTCCCATCATCGTCTTCTTGATTTTTAAGACCCTCTACCCTCTGGCTATGCTCTTTCCATTTCCCACTCTTAGCTGTCATACTTGTCACACTCTGGATATTCATAAGACATATTTGCAGGACTTTGTATATTTGCTTGAACCCTAAATTCCCTTTCATATATTAACTCTGCCAAGTGGCATATCAGCTGATAATATTACACCTTAAGCCTTTTCAAATTTCACTTAGGTTTTCTAATTTGATGGGAAAAGTTTGACCCCGCTGGAGCTTTTCTTAAAATACCTTAACTAATTACTGTGTCTTAATGTCATAGAGTGCACATGGAGGTCTTATTCCCTTCTAATATCTTAGCTTGCATAAAATCTCACTCTCTTCTGATTTATTAAAAAACTAAATTTTGCCTCAAAAGAATCACACTTTTAGAGATCTTTTCATTTTTATCTCCATTACCAACTTTTGTTGTTATTGTTGTTCTTGTCAGTGTTTTCATTTGGTTGGGCTTATTTTGAACAAGGATACCAAATCTTCCTTTTCCTGCTGTTGTTTAATCACATTTATTTTGTGAGAATTGTGACCCAAAAAACTTTACACTGTCTGAAGCCACTAAATTTATTCACTAATGAATGACAGGGTCCTAATCAACACACACAGAAGGGAACTAATGTCATGGAACACTGAAGCCATTCAATGTAATAAATGTATATTTTATACACATTGTATATATGTGTTTGTAAAATGTATGCATATATATGACGAATTGCCTCAATATTCATATTTGTATACAAATGTACACATATATAAATGTGTGTATACACACACACACACACACACATATATATATTTCCAACTAAAAGCAACTCCAGTGCAAGAAACTTTCGATATCTGATATATTTTAATCTGAGTTTAAACAAGAGTTTCTTCATTACTCCAGACTGTTATCTTTGTCTCTGGGCTCCCATCTCCCCTTCGATTTCATCTTCAAATTTGCCCAAGCAGGTATCTTTTGACTCTAACTTGGTAATATGCTCCTTCAGACAGTTCAGTTTTAAATTTCCTCATGGTACATTGCCTACTGAAAACACTTGATAAAGATCTTGCTAGTTGGTACGTTTTACTCCATAGAAATAGCAAATACATTAAAGATGATAAACAAATAGATCACGTTTCGGTCCTCTGGCCCCCACATTCCTTGGATTCTGACCTGAGTGCCACAAAAAAATTAAAGTGCAAACACGCAACTAAAACATTTGTTAAAGTTGCAGAAGTGTATTAACGTTTCCTGCTAGAGGCCAGGAAGAGTGCAAGGAAGCCGTGGTCCCCAAGAACAAATTGCTACTAAGGCACTGCAGACACAGATCACCCAGAACTGGAAGGTCTTCCCAAAGGAAAACCACGCGTGAATGACTCCACCTGCGGAAAGTGGGGACGGGGAGGGATTGGGGCTTGGGGCAGGGCGATGGTGACAATGGCAAGGGCCGATGTGTGCTTTTATTTTCTTCTTGTCTCTACCATCATATCAGAGGAAGGAACCCCTGTGATTGTGCCTGCTAGAGGCTCAGCTGGTGATTAAGACTTTTGTGTTCATGTGACACAAATATTTGTTAAAATCGCTTTGTTATAAAAATAGAACATTATATATGTCTTGGTAAATAATTGAGACATAATATCCGAGGTCTGATTTGGTGATGATTTGAAATACTATTTCCCTCCCAACCTCCTCCCAAAGCAACCATTTATTAGTTTGTTTCATGTCCTTCTAAAATCTTATATTTAGTTATGTATATTATTTACATAGTTCATATATGTATATATACACATATATATCATGCATATATATATACACATAAAGATATAGATATATATATCTGACATATGAAGTATCATCTTGAGTTAGTGTTCTTTTCTTTTCTGATCCTTTTTTAGCTTAATAGCCTCTCTTTCTTTTTTTTTTTTCGTTTATATATTTTTGAGAAAGAAAGACAGAGTGCACGCGGGAGAGGGGTAGAGAGAGAGAGAAACACAGAATCTGAAGCAGGCTCCAGGCTCTGAGCTGCCAGCACAGAGCCCTATACGGGACTAGAACTCACAGACTGCGAGATCATGACCCGGGCTGAAGTCAGATGCTTAACCGATGGAGCCACCCAGGACACCCCAAATCTCTCTTTCTTTCTAACTGGCATAGTTAGGAGGGGCCAAAACGGTCGAGCAGCATGGAGCTGGTTTTGTTTTTCTGTTTTTGTTTTGTCTCTCTAGTCCCTGAAACGCAGCTAGATCAACACCAAACCATCTTGCACATCTAGAAAACCGATTTGAGGATGAACACAGCAATCTGCACAGGTTGAACCACAGAACTTGGCAGGTACAAGGCGCAGAGAGGTGAACTGGGGGAGAGAGAAGGTGTGAAGGGTGGGGAGCCGTTTTTGCTTGAGGAAGGAGGACAGAGAAGGGTGGGGGTGGGAGGGGGAGTACAGGAAAAGCAGTCCCCTCTCCTTGCCCAGAAAGCAGCTGGACAGAAAGAGAAAGAGTGGACTTGACTGACTGCCATACTTACTGGTGATGACTATTCATGAATAGGTTCAATGAAAGTGTGCTTTCCAAATGCTGCCCTATTTGAAGGGTCTGCAGTCAGGTGAGCCAACTCTTCTTCTGTCCTTAGGAATCAGTTCAATTCTCTCCTTTCCAGGTTGTACACCCTGGGTGTGACAAGAGCCTCTTACATCCACTGGGGTGGCAAATATGGACACCAGGATCACAGGTGCTGTGAAGACATCACCTCGTAGAACCCTCTGTGGCTTTCAAGGGGGAGATCTGAGGCCGTTATTAAGTTTAGAATTTTATTTGCAGAAATAAAAAGCCTCTTGTAATAAACAAGAAAGTCGTTTCTCTTTACCCCTCAGTTTCAACTGAGAAGTAATCTTAAGAGTTCACTGGTGAGCCTTTGCTCCTGGGTTCTGACAAACTGAATTTGTTTTTCTTTCCTTTTTTTTTTTTTTTTTTTTTTTTTAGTGTTTTGTTTTTTTGTTTTGTTTTGTTTTGTTTTGAGAGAGAGAGAGAGAACCAGCAGGAAAGGGCAGAGAGAGAGAGAGAGAGGCAGGATCCGAAGCAGGTTCTGTGCTGTCAGCAGGGAGCCCGATGAGGGGTTCTAACCCACGAATCATGAGATCATGACCTGAGCTGAAATCAGAAGCTTAATCGACTGAGCCACCTAGGAGCCCCAAAAAATTGTATTTTCAATCAAAACTTACACATGTCACAATAAGGAAATAACACATTTAGAATACATATAGATTATATGTAGATAATATAGATATATAGAATTCTATATAGATAGGTAGATATAGATATATATCTATATAGATATATATAGATATATAGAATACATATAGAATAATGTGTAACTTATTTGATATAAATATATAAGATAGATATAAATGTCTAAGATATATATATATATCTAAGATATATAGATATATATATATAGAGAGATAAATATATATCTAAGATACATAGATATATATATATAGATAGATATCTAAGATATATAAGATAGATATAAATATATAAGATAAATATCTAAGATAGATATAAATATATAAGATAGATATAAATATAGATAGATAGATATAGATATATATCTATATAGATATATATAGATATATAGAATACATATAGAATAATGTGTAACTTATTTGATATAAATAAATAAAACGTCATTTTTGCAAAAAATTCAGTGATTCATATATTGGTATATAGAATAAATATAGAGGAATATAGAAAAATCATCAAACATCTGTAATCCATTACCAGCTGTTTCATCTAATAGCCTGGGTCTTCAACTAATGAAGACAAATCACTTATGTAATGACTAAAGTGTTTCCTACTAAAAGATTCCAGAAACGGAAGCCTATCATACGGACACATATGTGATTTAATGTTTTCATGACAACCTTGCCTTCTCAGTATTGAGGAGAGAACATTTTTCTCCATATTTTTTCTCATGGTTTAATAACTTAATATTGCCCGCAAGATGGTGTCCCCAGTGTTACCCTGCTTTCAAAACACTCTGTGATTTGACCCCAACCAACTTGACCGGCTTCATTTATTTGACTTCCGTTCTGCCACTCACTCTGAATCACAGACTAGGCTGTATGCATGTGACCGTGACCTCTCTGCTCCATGCCAATGTTCATATAATAATTACGATAATATAAAATAATGTTAATGAGTTCTATTTGTCAGGTCAGTTTTGCCATCACTTATGAGCACAAATAAAATAGGTTTGTATAAAATAACAAAGTAATACTATAATCCCATACTATGTCCCTGTAAACAATAATTAGCCTTATAAAAATGTTTTGCCACTTTTCAAAATATTTCTAGAATAAACTCTTTTAAAAACTAATAAAAATCAGTGATTTTAGTAAAGTGTGACTCATTTAAATGAGTGCAGTCATGTAGGGAAACTTGTATTTCACATGAATCGGTCTGCATTTTATCGCTTTTTTAGTCTGACTAGCTTTCACTTTCCTCGGACTAACATTTCAGCTCTGGTGAAAAAGGAACTCATTGTTTTAAAGACCGCGTGTTTTTCATTAATAAGTTTAGTTGACATTTTGAAATAGGGTAAAAATAATCAGTGGAATGCTTATCATTGCTCAATCATCTTAATTATGTGAATATTCCTCTGGCACAGCTCTATCAATATACTTCTTAAAGGTCTCCATTTACTGTCCCCATCACTCCATGTCTGTGTGCTCATGTGAAAGTTCTTATTAAAACTAATTTGTTTTATGCACTGACAATCATGTTTAAAAGTCAGCAGGAAATATAAATCATCCAATTATTCCTATTGAGGAAATAGCACGTAAGTGTTGATAGATTTAGAATGATGATTTCTACGGCATTGCATTCGTGCAGTTTAAGGGGCTTTGATGACTCGATTCGCATTTGAATCCACTTCTTCCCTTTGTTCTTAGAAGATTATTTATGCCAACGCACCCCAAGATACACAAGATGGTGGGTAGAAAATACAGGGGGAAAACCGTAGATACATTATGGTGTGGACTTTCTGGTCGAAAGGTGTCTGCCGTTGGAACAGATGAGGTTTCTCAATCTGGAGTAATTATCACCGCCTTTTTAAAATCAATGTCAACTAAGCTACTTTCTGTGTCAGAAGTCTCCCTCATCGGATTGATTCAAGATGTTAGAGTACACAAAATAATGATCATCCCCTTAATTGAAACTGCCGGAAACGAGAAACCATACTTCTCCACCCTCTGACACAGACATCAGTAGGAAAACTGCTTATTAAAAATCTGGGCAAGTGGATAAAAATTGGTGTCATTCTATGAAAAGTTGAAAACTCGTGGTACACAACTTCGAGACATTTAATAAAGCACCGTTGAAGTCAGGGTGGCTGTTGCTTTGAAATGCAACATTATTTTCTGTGTTGTCTCAATGTTAGTCTTTGATGATGAATAAAGAAAACAGCCAATTTAAAACTCAGGGATGTCCTTTGAGAACAGAGAAAGCTGAGTGGCACGCTGAGAGCAAATTAGAGGAAAGTAAATGTCAGTGTAACACGTCACGTGGTTTAGAGAACTTTCTCGATAGTTTTGTAGTATTCCCGCTGGGAACAGGGGATAAACCGGCCCGGAATTCTACCAAAGGAGTTAGGCGCAAACACATTTACTTCTTTAAAAACTATACTCTATGTTCTATTTATTCAAAACTATTTTTCAATAGTTTTATCGAAAACTATTGAATATCGAAGAAGAAAGATTCTATTCACTGACTAAATGACTGTCCTTAGAGAGCAGAGACAGACTCTGGTATAGACCTTATTTGAATATTGGCAAACTGATTCAGGCTATCCATAGACTCAGACAAGAAAGCCTCCCTCTATGAGGCTTTCAGAGGGTCCCACTGTGGCCCTATTCTAACCATGACCTTACTTACCACGGAGTTAGTGGACCATGCAACCAAGAGGCTATGGCTGCTCAGAGCCCACATGTTCCCCTTTCTTGCCCCAGATACACACCACCTTACATGTCTTGCCTAAAAAGCCTTATACCTTCTTCCATTAATCCAGTGGGAAGCCTCCCCAGCTCCATCCTCCCAAGGGCACATCATGTACCTGGTGGCAACACACGAGCAAGAGTAGCTAAGGGGGTATTTATTTCTCTGGGGTTGTGGCTGAAGCTTGGATACATGAACTAGAACGTTTATATGGGCACATGAAACACCCTTCACTGTGCAGCAGTGCAGATGGTAAGAGAAGAGAGGTGGACTCTCAATCCAGACAATGGGGGCTAGCTCTCCTTGTATCAGCACTTTCTATGTGAAAATCTACCTAAACTTGCACTTGAGTTTTGAGATTGTTATTGACTTATATTTATCGGAGTAAGAAGATAAATCATTGTTTTTTTAATAGCCGCTTGTCTTGACTTATAACTTTAAATAATTGAGACTTATGGTATATGGACCCTGTTCATAATCTTTCTTCAGGACCAACAATTGTTAACATTGGATCCATTTAGAGTACTGAGTTCCCCCCACCTCAGTTTCAAAGACTACTCTCCTTATAGTCCTTGCATATGTTAGACATAAGCTACATAAGCTCCTATCTCTTCCTCGTCATCCAGAATACTACCTTAGCATATTTTGTTATTGAAATCACATCCTATCACTTCCCTTTTTACATGTAAACAATATGATTATTAACATTTTCTTAAAATGTTATTTTCCAAAGACTGGAAAAAAATGGTGATTACCATGGCTCACTACCCATTCCTGTCTGACCCCAGCTGTTTTCAGTAAAAGACAAGTATGATCCCCAAAGCCAGACTCACCCATCAAATTTAAGACACCAATTATCAATGGCTTACTTTTTGTTGTTGTTGTTGTTGTGTTCATCAATCAGTCCATAGTTAACCGTACTATTTGTTTAAATACTATCTTTAAAAATTGAAATCGAATTCCAAATGCTTGTTTTTTTTTATCCTTATCCTACCAATGTTGTTGTCATCAGGGGATAGATCAAACACATTAGACCTTTCCTCTCTGGAAGATTCTAGAAATCATGTTCAGGTTCTGTGATCTGGTTTGATTCCTGAGCCCTTAATGTGTTCACCATGCCTGCCGGCTCCTGCCACAATAACCGGGATTCTGGCGTGTCTAAATTCCTGATGTTTTCACTGCTTGCTCACATTAATTCACTGACTGAAATACAAATCACTTGATTAGAGTCACATTTTGTCACAGTTTGGATCCTCTGGATATAAAAGCTGAAAGAGAGTTTGAGGTGGAAGGTAAGTATTAGGGATCAACACTTCCAAAAGTTTAGAAAAGAAAACAAGGTTTGTGAGAAGAAATCAGACTTGTATGCAGACCCAACAAAGCCTCAATCAGCTTAATGGGAGACTCTAATATGGCCCATCAGAGCTGTTTTCCAGCCAGACTAAATAACTAGTCCTCTGTACCTGTGCTTCACTCAATCACCTGACGTAGACGGCCTTGGGAAGTGCTCCCTGTATAAATACAAATGTCGTGATGCTTGAAATAATCTTGAAAAATGAATAAGAAAGAGACAAATGGGAAACTTGGGTAGATTAAAGAAACAAGCTATGTAAATGCGGCATAAAGAAAACGGACATAAATGGAAAATAGAACATTATTTAATGTTGGTGGTATGTAACAATAAATAATGAAATGTGGTAGAGAAGTTTGAAGAGTGAACAGAAACTAAACCCAATGATATAAACATTTACTGAGCTCTCTCTATGTGTAAGTCACTGCTTTAAGTGCTTCAAATATAATAATTTAAAACAGCACTACTATAGAGAAAATGAGGTAATGTATGTAAATTACTTCTGGACAAGTGTTCTAAACAAGGATACTGGTTAAGTGCTTGGAACATCAGCTATAAGAGGACTAAGAGAAAAAACAGAAATATGAATACATACAATAGTCTATCCCCATAACTTTTATAACTGACACTTTATGATTGAAACAAAATAAAATGTAAAACCATGTGATAAAGTCAAGAAAATGATATTAAAAGTGGGGTAAGGTAAAGGCACACTTCACTCACAGTACTAAAATGTCGATACCAGATTGTTATGTCACGTTCATATACTGTAATACTCAGAGCAGCCAATACAATAAGAAAAAAACCTCAAAGACATACCTTCACAAATATTATAAATACCTCAAGAGGGAATCTTTAAAGTATTCCAGCAAACCACAAGAAGTAAAACCCAGAGGAGTAAGAACCAGAGGAACGAAACTGAAAACAATTGATAAATGGCCTACTTAGATGCTAACATAACAATAATTATCTTAAATGTAAAGGGTGTAAATACATCAGCCAAAAGACAGAGATTGTGAGAATAACAAAGGAAGGGTAGGGGCAACTATATGTTGCTTGGAGGAAATTCATTTCAAATTCAATGACATAAATAGGTTGAAAATAAAATATGGGAAAATATACCATGCAAACGTTAACCCAAGAATAGTAGGAGTAGCTATATTTAATATCTGATTCAATAAAATTGATTCAATAAAATCTGATTCAATAAAAATGACTAGCAAAAAGACACTACTTTACAATAAAAGGACCAAGCCACCAGGAAAACATAATAATCCTAAATGTTCACACATCTAACAATAGAGTCTCAAAATAGAGGCCATAAAATTTGACGGAGGTAGTGAAAGAACAAAACAAAAAAAATCCACAATTATGGCTGAGGACTTCAGCATGTATTCAGCAGGAATATAGAAGAAATGCACAGCAAGTCAACAAATGGATGCAACTGAAATGTATAGAATCTTGCATTCAAAAGATCAGAATACATTTTTCCCCCATGTACTTACGGAACATTCCCTAAGGTAAACCATGTCCTGGACCATAAAAGGAAGTTCAACAATTTTAAAAGAATTCAAATCATGTAGAGTGTGTTCTCTAATCATAATGAGATCAAAAAGTCAGTAAAAGAAAAAATAAAACAGGAAATCTTCTAAACATATGAAAATTAAACACAGTCCATTGTTTTAAATTTTTAATATTTATCATTTATGAGAGATGGAGAGAGACGGAGAGAGACAGAGCATGAGTGGGGAAGGGACAGAGAGAAGGAGACACAGGATCCAAAACAGGCTCCAGGCTTTGAGCTGTCAGCATGGAGCGAGACGCGGGGCTCAAACTCACAAACTGCGAGATCCTGACCTAAGACGAAGTCAGACGCTCAAACTACTGAGCCACCCAGGCGCCCTGAAAATTAAACACACTTCTAAATAATCCATGAGTAAAGAAGTCTCAAAAGAAATAGAAAAAATATATATAAGATTGAAAGCACAATATACTGAAATATGGAGGGTATAGCAACCTAAGCTAATACCCGAAGAAACTAGAAAAAAAGAAGCATAAAATGAAATTAAAGCAAGAAGGATAAAGGAAATATTAAAGGTAAGAACAGAAATTAATGTAATTAAAAATAGGTAAACAATAGCAAAACCACTTAAACAAAAGTTGTTTCTTCAAAAAAAATCAACAAAATTGATAAGATTCTAGGAAGATTGAAAAAAAATAAAAATGGAGAAGACGCTAATGTACAAGTCACCAATATCAGAACTGATACAGGGGATATCACCTCAGGTTCCGCAACCATCAGAAGAATAATAAGGGAACAACACTATGACCATGCGTGTTTATAAATTCAACAGTTTAGAAGAACAAATTCCTCAAAAAACACAAACTTCCCAAATGTAATCAAGATGAAATAGTCTCAATATTCCTATAACTACTAAAATAATTGCATATATATTTTAGAAATTCCAGAAGAACAAATTTCCAAGCCAAGATGGTTTTACCGGAACTCTACCTACTGGTTAATAAAGAATTAACACAATTAAGACAATGTCTACACAATCTCTTCCAGAACATAGAATAGAAGAGAAAAATTCCCAATTCATTGTATGAAGTTAGGATTACACTTATATCAAAAACAGTCAAAGAAGTACAAAAGCAAACAAATAAACAAACAAAAAACAAGTACAGACTAATATTTACCAAAAAACTTACACAAAAAATTATGAACAAAACATTGGCAAATACAATTCAGCAATATATTAAAAGAATTTTATACCATGACTAACTGGGATTTAATCTAGAAATGCAAAGATGATTGGATATTTAAAAATCAATCTATTCAGGGGCACCTGGGTGGCTCAGACAGTTAGGCATCTGACTTCTGCCCAGGTCATGATCTCACAGCTTGTGGGTTCAAGCCCCACATCGTGCTCTGTGGTGACAGCTCAGAGCCTGGAGCCTGCTTTGGATTCTATGTCTACTCTCTCTCTTTCCCTTGCCCCTTCATTCTTTCTCTTTCTCTCTTTCTCTCTCTCTCTCTCTCTCTCTCTCAAAAATAAATAAATATTTAAAAATTTTCTTAAAAAAATCAATCTATTCAGTCCATAATGTAAACAAGCTAAAGAACAAAAAAAATCACATAATCCTATAAAATCCTATAAAATCCTATAAAATAATAATAATCCTATAAAATAATCTGGTAAAAGCATTTAGCAAAATTCAATACACATTATGATAAACGTTTTCAGCATTATTTACTACACCATTACAGGGAAATTTCCTTAACTTGATAAAGGGCATCAGCAATAATTTATAGCTAATATTACACTTAATGGTGAAAGATTGAATGTTTTTCCTTTAAGATTAAGAAGAAGGCAAGGATATTTGCTCTCACTACTCTTATTTACATTATCCTGGAAGTTCTACCCACTGCAATAAGACAAGACAAAGAAACAGAAGACAAACTGAATAGAAAGGCATAAACCATCTCCGTTTACAGATGGCATAATTATCTAAGTTAAAGTCCAAAGAGATAAAAAACAAACAAAATCTCCTAAAATAATAAATGAACTCAGAAAGTTTGCAGGATATGAGGTAAACATACTAAGATTTATTACATTTTACTTAATAACAATGAACCTATGAAAACTGAAATTAAAATACAAAATTATAATCACTCTAAAGAAATAAAATACGTAAGTATTACCTAGAAAAACATGCATAGGATCTGTATGCTGAAAATTAGAAATGCCAAATGCCAGTGAAAGAAATCAAAGAAGACCTAAGACAGAATGACAGTGTGGTCGTGAATGAAAAAATCCAACATAAAAAAAAAATAAAATGTCAATTCTCTCTATGATTTACAGCAATTCCTGTCAATCCCCTACACAGATTATTTGTTGACACAGAAACATTTATTCTAAAATGTATATGGAAAGGCACAGGCCTTACACTACCTATTCTATTTTGATAAAGAAGAAGCAGATGAAAGCACTGTACCCAATCTTAAGACTTCCCAGAAAGCTGTAATAATCAAGTGCTTATGGTATTACCAGAGGAGCAGACACATAATCAGTGAAACAGAATAGAGAACATAAAGAAAGAGAATAAAGAATCAAACTGATTTTTGGCAGAACTTCAAGTAATTCGAAGAAGGATGGATAGACTTTCCATCATATAATGCTGGAGTAGTTGAATGTTCATAGACAAAAAAATTAATGTTGATTTAAATATCACACCTTACCCAAAAACAACTCAAAGTGGGTCACAGACTTTGAAAATCTGAAGCTATAAAGCTTTATTTAAAAACAGGACACCATCTTTAGAATCTAGAGCTAGGTGAAGAATTATTAGACTTGACATGAAAACTACTATCCAGAAAAAAGAACAATTTATAAATTGGATATTATAAAAATTAAAAAAACAAACTTTGCTCTGTAAAAGCTCATACAAAGAGGATGAAAAGATAAACACCAGATGAGGAGAAAATAATTGCAAACCATGTACATGTCTCAAGACCATATCCAGAATATATAAGAAATCTTCATATCTTAATAATAAATATCTTATACAATCCAAACAAAAAAATGGGCAAAAAGCATGAATAGACATTTTACTGAAGATAATATATACATATCAAATAAGCATATGAAAAGATGTTCAACATCATTAACCATTATGAAAATGCAAATTAATAACACAATGAAATATCACTACATATCATCAAATAGTGACAATAACAAATTCTACTAATAATTTCCAGAAACTAGATCATCTATGCATTGCTGATGAAAATGTAAAATTGTGTAGCCACTCTAAAAAACTGTTGGCAGTTTATTAAAAAAAGAAAAAAAAAAGACATGAAGGAAGGTAAAGCAGGTAAGAAAGAAAGAAGGAAGGAAGGAAGGAAGGAAGGAAGGAAGGAAGGAAGGAAGGAAGGAAGGAATGGAGGGAATGTGGAAGAGAGAGAGGGAGGGAAAGAGGAAGGAAGGAACAATTATACAATCCAGGGACTGCACTCTAAGGAAATTTATGTTTATAGAAAAATCTGAACAAACTGTTCATAGAAGTTTTATTCATAGTAGCTCAAATATGGAATCAGTCTAGATATCCTTCCATAGATAAATAGTTAACAATACTATGATGGAATACCAGTCAGCCATAAAATAACCAAACCTTTTATACACAACATTTGAATGAGTTTCCAGGGAATTATACAAAGGGTTGGAGCAGTAGATGTGATTATAGAACAAAAGGAAGGACACTTATGGTGATGGAGCTAGCCAGTATGCTGACCATAGTGGCAGATACATGGACCCAAACACATTTAATAAAATTGTATAGAATTAAACACACACACACACACACACACACACACACACACACACAATCTTTTTTTTTTTTTTTAGGATTTATAATCTTTATCTCCTCTGGAACTTAAAAATGAACACTAAAATTAGTCTCTGTACGTGCCTAGATTAAAGAAATGTTTAATTTTTATTGATTCCACATCCAATTGTGCAATGTAAAAAGGTTTTCTCTTCACATCTATTTATTATGTCTTGTGTTACTGATACTGCATTTCGTACCTGTTAAGAAATATTAGTTTAACCAGTTAGGGAAAAGAGTTATCTAGAATCTCCTGGAAAACCTCACAGAGAGAGGTTTTATACGAGTGCCTGGCAGCTCATCTCATGAATTTATAGCCACCCCTCTCACTTGGAATTGACTCTTTTGCTTAAGGAATCTTCCACAGGTGGAGAAGTAAGTTTCTCAGAACTTCATATTCCGCCACAGCTAGAACTTCATATCTTTGCAAAACCAGAAATGTAGTAATGAAAATGTTCATAGAAGCCTTCTTGCAAATTTGCAATTGCTTTACTTTTAATGGAAAGTTTTGTTGAAATAATGGTAGATTTACATGCAATAGTAAGAAATAATACAGAGTAGTCTCATACATAGCTTACCTACATCGCTTTGTAAAACGATTGTATAATACCTCAAGCAAAGTGTTGTCATTGATACTATCTACCAATTATTTCTTTAGTTTGTCTTGTACTCATCTGTGTGTGTGTGTGTGTGTGTGTGTGTGTGTGTGCGCAGCACTTTTTAGGATTGGTAGTCTCTGGAATATATTTTTGCAAGAACTGGTTTAAATCAGAGTTGGCCAGCATAATCTCTAAGCTAACTTTACCATACGCTATATTTCAATTATCCAAGCAACTACCATTTCATAAAATATTCATAAGATATTTGTAGCCATTTTTGTGAATATCTACAAACAATAATACAAGTTTTCTCAATTAAATAAACCACGTATGAGAAATTCTGCAAGTACATTTTGATTTATTTTTCTCTTAATATATAGATACTGTAGGTGGTTGGCTTTTTGATATGATAATATGTAGGTCAACAATTAAGTTCAAATACAATCTTATTTTTGACACAATCCAAAAAAGAGAAACTCACAGTCCTCTCTGCATGAGGTATCATTTTTCTACTTCAGCATGCTCTCCTATTTTTTATTTAAATTTGATAATTCATGATATTGAAATGCCTTTGTGATCTGGGACGATTCACTAAAACCATGATTCCCTAAGGTCATCTTGTTCCGAGCACATTGATATTTATTCTCATTTCACTGCAGTGATTTAACTTAGCATAATGCTGATCTGACTCTATTTTTGACTCTGAATTTTATTGCAGCCACGTGTCAGCTTATTCCTGAAGTGGTTATACATAAGCCCATCTCAAATATTCACTGTCCTATTTTGCGGTCTTTTTTCAGGCACCGCTTCCATTGAGAGCAATGGCCCTGACTTAGCTTTTCAGGTGTCTCACCAATCAGGATGCCAGTTATATTTCTGGTGGAATGAACTATTCAAGCAAATATATTCCCATGAAGAGAGCAAAGCTGAAGGTTCATTAATATTCAGGACTGCTGCAGATGAGAAGCTTCTCTTAAGTAAGCACATTAATCTTATCTTTTCTTATAAGGACGCTTTGCGAAGTGACCCAAGCCAGACCCCTTTATGTGACTTTCTCTGTTTTAGGGCTCAAAAGTTGCAATGCAGAGACAAAGAGTTATATTCTCCCAAAATCAAGTACTGTCAATTGCTTCTTTATCCCGAATGTTCACTCATCATATACACACAAGTTTACGTTGTTTTCGACACAGAACTTTGGGACAAATGTGTAACTTGTGTTCAAAGTTGATATTTATTTTTCTCCTTAAACACCTGATAAATTTCTCATTAGTCTTTCTGGGAAATAGTCTCAGGATTTCTTCTGAAAGTTGCCATCTGTACTGGCTTGTAAAGAAATACCAAGTAAGGATCCATTAAGTTACATTATTTTATCCCCCCCCCGAATTAATCCCTCATTCTCCACAACTCAATATTTGTTAATTTTTCTTCTCTTTTGAAACATAATGACTGATATTAATAAATCAGAATGTTTATTTTTACATCAAATAAAAATGGCTAGGTGAGCTATCATCAAATTCTCGTGATATCCTGAGAGTAATATAAGTTAATGCAGGTTCTTGGAGTGTGTGCAAAATTTACCTCAGGATTTTTTGGAAAACACCTCCAAGAATAGGTACGCATCGTCTGGGTTGAAATTGAGATGCAGTGTGAGGCTGTGTGGCTTTGTATTGATGAAACAGGCCACATGTGAAGTTATTGCAAAGAAAGTGTGGTATTAAGTACAGTCCCAAACTGAAAGTCACAAGAGCAGATATAGTAAATTTCAGGCATTCATTTGTCAATAAGCTATTTTTTTTCCAGGTAAGTAACTCTAGATTGATTGCCCTAAAATGGATACCAGTATAATTTTGTGTAATTATTCTCCCAATCTACAGACACCTTCACGTACCTATCATTTCTGCTAGGTTCTTCATGTTTACAACACACTCCTACGGTTTTAATTTTCCTTTACCCTCGTAACAATCTATAAGCAGAGCAGCACAGGTATCGTTACCCCTTTTTTTAAATGAATAAATGTAAATGTTCAGTCACTATCACACACCGGGTCAAATCGGAGAAACCACCTAGCATCATGTATCACCCATCGTTTACATTCTATATGTTTTTGTTTCTCATTCCTGATTTCTGATAAATCTAAAGTTCATATTTTTCCCTCTATAAACCCGCCGTCTCCATCTTATCATTTACACGAGAAGAGTACAAAATTAATGGATTCCTCTAGCATTGTTTGAAAATTTTCAGTGGGCAGATGTCCCGAGGTGGCAAAGACTGGAATATAGTTTACGTATAAAAATACCAGATGAAATGGAGGAGTGGCCCATTAAACATTGATTTGATGAAAAAGACCTGGAATTTCAATGCAAAGCGGAAAGTTAGGGCTAAGTGAGGAATTTCAAGCAAACTGGAAAACTCCAGGACGAACAGAGAAGCTTCTAAAGCCAGAGAGAAACCCACAGACCAGCTAAGGAAAATAAATTACAGCTTCAAGGCGCCGGCCATTTACCTATTGTCTTAGCTTTATAGTCGCCCTCTAAGTACATTTGCCAACACTCTGTAAACATGTTTGACACTAAAATCGTGGTTCTTCTTTGTGAGCCGGAGCCTCGGTAGACTCAGCCAGTAGAAGGCACTGACTGAGAAGATTAAAAATAGGAAAGGAAGACAAAGGAAAGGAGGGATTATCATCTCTCATTTTGTGCTGCTCCTTGCAAGGTCCCTAAGAGTGGCAATGCTTCACCCCGGCTAGAGCAATTTGTCCAAGCATCCTCAGTTTGTTCCAGCCTCCGGGATCCTTCAGAGCTTCCAGAAATAGCCCTGTGGCACCCTCTCAGAGGTACTAGCAGCAGCCAGATAAACCCCCCTCATCAGAGTCTGAAGGGGCCCCTCTTCTGAGCTTCTACGTCCCTGTCCCTTTCTCCTCCATCCCTAGAGATGATGGCTGTTTCACGAAGTCATTACCTCTGAGTTCCTGAGTGCTCCCTTTAAGTATTCAGGCTTCATAGCTGGGTAACAAGTTCCTGCCTTAAAGCATTTCTGTGGAAATCACTAATAAGGTTTTCATTTCCTTACTTGGTCCTGATGAAAACAAGGATATTCTGAGACAAGGCTGGAAAAGTATAAAAGTAAAATTCTTGGAATCCATAAAAGTTTTTTCAACTGGTATAGCCCTATTTCTAGGCATTTATAAGCCACGTTTGTCCTTCCCTCAGATTGAGAATTTTACCTCTTTTATAAGCATGTCCACGAGAGAATTCATAGTTTAGGCCAAAGTCACCATTTGGCTGTTAGTCTTAATCTACCATTTGAATGTACAAGTATAGTATAGAACTTCCAGAATATAGGCTTTTTATGCTTGGAAGGGAGGATGATTTGAGACTGATATCTAGTCCATACACATGTGTGTCTGTGTTTGTGTCTCCTTGTATACCTAATTTTATGAAATCATATATAATCCAAGTAGGGGTGCATTCGAAAAATTACACATGTAAAATTTGGAATATAAAAGTAAACCTTATAGTACAGAGCAGTGTTTTTTTTTTTTCAAAGTTCTTTATCATGACTCGTCGCTAATATTAAAGTCATTGCTATAGTGATGCGAAACTTGCACTTCTTGCTTCCAAAAAAATGAGTCAAATGCTCTTAGGTAATTAATTTTATCATATTCTGAAACAGCAAGATTTCAACAATTTAAAAACCATTTGTTGGCATGGAAACATGAACTTAATTAAAACTGGATTAAACTAATTAACCTGAAACATATTGTACTACTGAGTGTTTGACTCAGAATACTTGGGAAGAAAAAGAACATTTTTCATGATCATTTTAGCTCTTTTATCTAATGGAAGTATTTAGGTTTTATAATGGACCTATACATGCACTAATGTGTCAAATGACTGTTTTCATGGAGAGAAGATGGTTATGAAGAAGATTTCCATAATTAAAATGCCAATTTGCTTGTGGGAATGCAGACAGCAGACATTTTATGAATATTGTTTATTGTCCTTGCTTAATCTTGGGATCCAGAAAATTTAAAAAAAAACAAAACAGTGTTATCCTTCATTTTATGCTTTGTATTTCACCCCAATGGACTAAGATTCACGTCACATTAATGAGGGACATCACCCCACACTGAACCATACAAATAAAACGTAGGTTAGAGGAAGCTGGCTAAGAAGTTTGTGGTAATGATACAATAATTTCTGTATTTGAAGAATACATATTGGGGCGCCTGGGTGGTTCAGTCGGTTGAGCGTCCAACTTTAGTTCAGGTTATGATCTCACAGCTCACGAGTTCAAGCCCCGTGAGTTCGGCTCAGAGCCTGAAGCCTGCTTTGGATTCTGTGTCTCCTTCTCTCTTTGCCCCTCCCCTGCTCATATTCTTTCTCTCTCTCTCTCTGTCTCTCTCTCTCTCTCTCAAAAATAAGTAAACATTAAAAAAAATAAAACAAAAATCCATTAATATTTTTTTTTTTTGCAGAAATGAATCCCATAAGTGACCAGATGGTAGTCACTGAATACATTTTAGATTGTCTAACAGTTTGTAAATCAAAGGTGTGTTTTGAAGGTCTGTTTGCTCATTTTATATATCATGTCTACCGTATAGTAAGGTCAACCTTGGACTGTTTAAATAGATCCACTGGAGATACCTTGCCATCTGGCAACCATAGGCACATTATCCGTCCTCTCAGTAAAAACAGAATCCTGTCTGCGCCTCGATGCTTGAGGGGTCTGATTCCCAACCCAGCTCTAAGGCTTCACTGGAGGCTCTACAGTAAGTCCACTTGGCTAGGATGAACTACATTTCCCATAATTCTCTTTATTGGATCTTTCTCATTAGAGCACCACACGGAAGATCCTTGGGAGATTTGGAAGGCAGAAATGAAGCAGCAGCCATTGGATAGCTCATTCATACCGCTGTTGATCTGCTGATTCACTTATTCAGGTTGAAAGAGCATTAGGTTTGCAATGGGGCAAAGTTTTGCTGAATCTGTCTACAGGTTCTCTGACTCCTGGGTCAGGGGTGTGTCTGTGTGTGTGTGTGTGTGTGTGTGTGTGTGCGCGTGCGCGTGTATCTCATTGAGGAAGACCCGGGCTTCTGTAATATACCCATAACGCCTATCCTATTGAATCTTTTGCTCTGCATACAAGTGTATGAAAGGCATTGCCATCAGGTGCCCATCCCTTGACTTGACTTGACACCACTGGAGCAGCACAAGTGTAAGGTCAAAAAGACAGATTCTTGAGGGTGGAGGACTGGAGTTGTTGTTGCTGTGCTTTTGCTTTTCCTTGTACTAAGGATCTGCCTGCAGGAGGTGGTCAGTCCATTTCACTGTCAATCAGCACAACATCCTTCCTTTCGCTCTCCTCACTTTCCCAGGGACTCCACCTCTGAGTGTCCCAATCAGGCTGTGTCTCACTTGCTCAGAACTTAGTCTGTGGCAGCTGGAGCCCTCCCAGCTTTACACAACAGCAGGCTAAGTTTCCAACTGATTATTCTGCTCTCCACCTTGTCTGCCAGCTCTGAAGCCCGCAGAGTAGTGGCCACATGAATGTCCTTCTCTGATCTCAGCTCTTCTTCCCTTGCTAGCTCACACTTCTGCCTCTAGCTGGGCATTGGTGTCCCAAGGAACTGCCCATGGCAGAGGCCAGCCCTCCCTGCAGCCAGTCAGTCTCTTTCTCAGCCACAGCACACTCTGTGCATCTCCGCAAATAGGCCCATCATACCAGCTGTATTTGGAGGTCACTTGTACTTATGCAGCAAGCCCCAAGCATCTGACATACAGGGCACCCTTCCCACAGAGAGGCCAACTTGGGATTTCTCTCACGGATGCCTCTTGGTTAGTCTGCAACTTGGGAGCTTCTGAGGTGAGATGTGAAACTGGTCCCCATACTTGGAGACCAAAGAAAGAAGCAGAGGCTCCAGAATGGTAGGTGGTGGGTTTGATAAGTATGGAAACTTACACCCCGGGCTTGTCTTGGGGGCCGCAAGACCAGTGGGCCTCCGCATCCGCCACTAGAATCGTCACAGTTTATGACAGACCTTGCCTGGGTTCAGCCACCAGCTGCATCCAGAGACCTCAACAACACGGCGCTGTCTCCAGCTGCCCCTGTGGAGTTCA
The DNA here is from genome assembly GCF_024362965.1 of Panthera pardus. Lineage (NCBI taxonomy): Eukaryota > Metazoa > Chordata > Mammalia > Carnivora > Felidae > Panthera > Panthera pardus. The sequence continues at coordinate 182,165,235 of NW_026526688.1, forward strand.
TAGGCGTGGCTCCCACTGGGGAAGCAGTGAGCAGAACCTGCATCTCAAGGACACACGAGTCAGGAGGAGTCTCTGATTGCCCGGGTCCAGCTCCTGGGTCAACTGGAGGTCACGTCCTCCCAAGGACCTCCTCGAACACAACCCCAGAGGAAGGAAGGACCGACAGCGGTGTTGGTCCATCCTCCTGGGCTCTCGGTTTGTATTTGTGTGCTCTAGCCTGCTCTGTATGTACATTCATCTTGCCTCCCTCACTGCTTGCCTTCTCATTTCAAGCCCATCATCCTCACACAATGAGAAAACAACAGCTTTGCAGAGACTGTCTAACCCAGTTCCAAATCCCTGGCCTATTAGAGATCATTGGTTATGTGGCTCTGTTTCTCTAATTGAACCTCAGATGATATCAGGAACACATGCAACCCGGGCCAGAGTCAATACTCACAGTCCGTTTTGCTAGCCGCCATGGCCTCAGTGATTGGTGCTTGACTCAATTTTGATCAGTTTCATTCCAGTAACTCATGTATTAATTAATACTCTTTCCCTTCTAAACTGAGATTTTCTATTAATGCAACTGAAAGACTTCTCAGTGGTGTGATAGCTTACTTCATATCTCCCACATTTCCTTGAGCTGGTATTATTACGCCCATTATACTCATGAGGCATTCGGTAACTGAGGCTTGGAAAAAGTAAGTAATTTATCCAGGGTCACATAACCTGTTTCAGGAGTTTGATTCTATCAGAGGTCTTTAATTTCAAAGCCTGTTGTATTTAGCATGATTAATTAAGAGATAGGAGTAATTATCATAATGATCCACTGATTTCAGGAAGCTCTCCTGTAAATACAACAGCCGCCATAATTTAAATATAGTTCGGGAAAGTATTGCACATATTTAAAAAGGTAACTGTATTCTATAGCATATTACGTCCTTCTGTGACAGGGTCTTAGATCCTATTAAGCAATTTTTAGTCTGAAGACATAAATTCTGGCCACGTTCTCTGATCTGAAAACTGGCCCCTTTTTTCTTTCTGCCTCATGGCCTGTTGATGCTTTGAGGTAAAAATGGCTTATTTGAGTTTTCATCAGATTAAGTGAATTGACCAGTCGTGTTTTGGCATTGGAGGAAAAATACCCTCAGAGCTCTTCTCAGTCATATTGGTCTTATCTGTAGAATTTGATTCATGTTTTTATTTCCACAATGTTATGTGAGCATTTAGTTTCATAGTAAAATATCGCTTACACATAATTTCCTTACACCAGAGAGTCTATTTAAATTTGCATCAAATTTTCTCATGTATGTAAAGTGCATCCCTCAGGACCTGATGGGATATAAGTGGAATTGTTTCACAATGGATTGAAGACTAAGGCTACAAAATTTTAGAAAAGCATACTCACCAGTATTATTTAAGAAGTCTTGCGTAATTTCAAAGACCATCCATTCTTCTTTATTTCGATAGAAACCTATTTACAACTGGCATTTTAGAAGGTATTTTAAATACAAAGGTAATTAAGGCTCCACACTTGATATTGAGGAGTTCACAGGTTGAAAGGAGACACAGACAATACGGCAAACACAAATACCAGTGGTCTGTTCGGAACATTCTTCGACCACAGGTTGCTTAACTGGGCTTATGTCAACAAAGTGGCAGAGAAAATGTCATTCGCGCTGAGTCTGAAAGGCTGGATACAAGTTAATCAGGCAAAATAAGACACGACAAAAAATGATTCCAAGTAGAAGAAATAACATGCAAAAGTTCAAAGGGGTAGGAATGATACATAGGGAATGAGGGAGAAACATAATGTGATTAGAAAGTTATTATAAAGGGAATACGGGAATCAAATAATAGAGTGTGTATCTTACTTAAGCCGAGAAAACTATTTATAAGAGGTCACTGAGGCACTTTAAAGAGGGAGTGACGTAATCAGAGAGACCACCTAAGAGAAAGAGAGAGGATGGATTGGAGAGGAAGAAAAATAGGAAATCAGGAGGCCAGGTAGGAGACGATAACAATAGTCCAAATCCAAGATGCTGACAGAATGAAATAAAGTTGTAATGGATGTATACATACATTTTAGCATTTTGCAATAGATTGGAAAGTACATATAAAAATAAATCTATTGTAGGGGCTCCTGGGTGGCTCAGTTGGCTCAGGTCATGATCTCACAATTCATGAGTTCGGGCCCTTCATCAGGCTCTGTGCCGTCAGCACAGAACCTACTTTTTGGATCCTCTGTCTCCCTCTATCTCTGCTCTTCCCCCACTTCTCTCCCTTTCTCTCTCAAAAATAAATGAACACCTTAAAAAATTATTGAAAAAAATAAATCTATTTTCATAGCTTGGAAAGTATGTATGTAAATAAAGCCCCAAATCACAATTTTTAAATAAATAATAAAAATGTTTACAAAGTGCACCGAGGACTATTTTAAGTGCATCGCTGTGTAATTCAATTAATTCCCAGAAAAACTCTGTAAGATATAAACTGTTATCTCTATTTTTATAGGTATCCATATGAGCCCCAGAGGTTAGGCAATGTACCCAGTGTCACCCAGCTAGCCTCATGGGGCTGGCATTGGAACCAAGGTCGCTTACACCAGAGTCCACGTTTTCCCCCACTGTGTGCTACACAGTAGCTAAGGTTCCCTGAGCACTTCTCACGTGTCAGATGTCAGGATAAGCACCTGACATGTCACAGCAATCTTCTGAGACATTTGCTTGTCTTGCCCTCATTTTACCCATCAAGAAATTGTAAATTAGTGTCTAAGCAAAATAACTCATAAGAATACATTTAAAAACTAAAAAACTAAAAAAAAAAAAAAAAAAAAAAAAAAAAAAAAAAAAATGGGGCACTAGAGTGGCTCAGTTAGTTGAGCGTCTGACTTGGTCTCAGGTCATGATCTCATGGTTCATGAGTTGGAGCTCCACGTCGGGCTCTGTGCTGACAGCTCAGAGCCTGGAGCCTGCTTGGGGTTCTGCGTCTCCCTCTCTCTACCCCACCCCCCCGCCCCACCGACTTGCATTCTCTTTTTCTCTCTCTCTCAAAAATAAATAAAAATAAAAATAAAATCAAAGTAGCATCTGAACAAAATAGCACAATTGTTAAGTGAAGGGACCAAGTTTTAATGACATTATCTGTGTCATTCAAAATTAGCGCCCTATCCACACCATGGATTTCTACTTCAGTAAACTAATATATGCAATGCACTATGCCAGGTGTTTGCTGTATAAGAACCAAATAGAATGTTTAGTACCAATAAGCTTATAGTAAGACATAATCATGAACATTTTGTGCCCTGTGGTATATGCTATAATATAAAAAATAAAAGCCTTGTTAGAAAGAAAAAGAAAGGAAATGGGGATACATTAAAAACATTACCAAGATCCTGCTTACATTCTTATTCAGTATTAGTGTATTTGTAAACATGAATTTTCTTTTTGAATATCCTGATACATAAGTTGAAAATTTTCAATCAGAGCCAGAGACAAGAAAATTTTTTCTTTAAATTATTTGGAGAACTTTCCTGATGTCTTGAGATGGCTCTGTGATTTCCTGAACCCAATTCAACAGATACCTGTGGGCACCCAATTTGGTAGTGAAATTTCAAAATATGGATTTTATTAAGGATTTGAAGCCTTAATTAAACATTTATTTATTATATTTGCTTTGAAATAATATTTAAGAATGGAATAAATTTTGGATTTTTAAAAGAAGGAATGCAGTTTTATTGAGAGGATTAAGAAAGACTGACAACATAGCTTTCAATATAGCCTCTTATCATCAAGAGCTGATTGCACCAGAAGTAGTAGGAAAGGGTTTTGTCTGTCTGTTTGTTTGTTTGTTTGTTTCAAGTGGAAGGGACAGTGTAATAAAGATACAGAGATGACAAAAAAAAAAAAAGGATCATGCTCAGGAAACAAGAAGTATTTTATATGGTTAGTGCATTAGGAAAATAGAGTAGTGAGAGATATAAAATGTAAGAGGAAAAATGGAAGAGGTCACTGACTACAACACTGAATAATTTGTACTTTCTTTGGTAGGAAAGACTTTGGAGGATTTTAAGCAAAAAGCAGTTCTGACATGCTTATTGGCACGGGGGTTGCATTTACTCTCAATATCATTACCATTTCCAATATGAACTCATTGAGGGTCTACTATGTGCAAGGGGATATAGGCAGGTCATTTCTCCTAAGTACCATAATCTAGTTTTTGAGTCAAGAGAGAAATCTTTAAGACTAATAATGATATAATGGTTTGCAGCAGCTCCACACAATTAGATAGATTCTTAAAGAATGATGGCAATGCTCCTGCTAAAAATGATTAATTCAAGTCTGAAATATTGACTATTTACATCATCAAAGCATAAACAAGTATATTTGCTTTCATTCCCTTTGGCCAGGACTGTGTGATCCATTAGAATTGCTTATGACATTTTATTGTATTTCCTTTCAGCTGCTTCAGAAACACAGCTTTTAGATAATTACATAAGCCATGTTGTGAGGGAAATTATTGCCAAAGATGAGCAAAATTACTGAAATGACTATATCCAGAATTTTCTACTATCACACACATAATTCCACTTCTTTACTTTCCCATATAGTTTGGTTGCATGGAATTCAGTGAAAATGATATCAAATTGCAGACTGTTTAAAAATGTGTTTTACCATTGTGCAGAAATAACCTTGCAGATGCTAACATTCAGGATATATATATATGTGTATATATATATATATATATATATATATACACATATATATATACACATATATATATACATATATATATTCATTTATTTACATGCAGTTTTCTCATACAATGCATTGAGAATATATATATGTATATATATATATATATATATACACACATATATATATATATACATATATATATATTCATTTATTTACATGCAGTCTTCTCATACAATGCATTGAGAATACTGCAATGAACAAGAAAGACAAAACTCCATGCTATCATGGAGCTTACATTTTAGTGGAAGAGAAGACAGACAAATAACTATACATGAATATATATTTACTTTCATATGTGTGTGGCTATCTATCTATCTATCTATCTGTATTACAGTTTGCCAGGGAAACAGAACCAACGGGGAATGAAGATATGTATTATAAGTGTTTGGTACACATGATTATGAAGGCTGATAACCTAAGATCTACTAGGTGAATTGGCAAGTCGGAGACCCCAGAAAGCCAATGATGTAGTTCCAGTTCTATGGAAAGTAGGTTCAAGACCCTGGTAAAGCTGATGTTTCAGTTCAGATTTAAAGGCAAGAAAGATCTAGTGTTCTAATTTGAAGGCAGTCAGGGAGGAAGAATTCTCTCTCAACCAGGTAACAATTACCTTTCTTTTTTTTCTTTCTTTCTATTCAGGTCTTCGACTGATTGGATAAGTTCCACCCACTTGAGGGAGGGGGACAATCTACTCAGTCTACCAATTTAAATGTTAACCTCATCTGAAAATACCCACACAGACAAATACAGAATAATGTTTGATCAAATACCAAGTTGACACACAAAATTAGCCATCACACCGTTTATCTACCTATAATGATAGAAAATATTAAGTGCTTTGGAAAATAGTTAACAAGGAAGAGGAGATTAGAAACAATGAATCTGTTGTAGAGTGCATTTTTTAGTGTGGTTGACATGGAATGCCTCACAGGGAAGGTGATGTTTTACTAAAGACCTAAAGAAGTATAGAGACGAGGGAGAAAGCCATAAATGTATCTATAAAATTCCCGTATACAAAGAAAAGTAATAGCAAACGCTCTGAAGTAGGAGTCAGTCCAGAATGCTCTAGGAACTTCAAACAAACAAACAAATAAACAAAAACAGCAGTGTGGTTGCAGTAGTGTCCATAATAGGAAGGTTGCCAATGAATTTTAAAATTTACATGAGTTGTATGCCATTTTAAATTTGTTAATCTTAAAATAATGAATGTAAAGCTATTTTTTTTATTTTAATCAATATTTTCATTATTTGCTGAAATAATAATGTGTTTAACTCAAAGACAGTTGATCACATATTCACAAAGATACATGAGCTAAAAATGTAGCTCCATACACGATTTATCCCAGGTTTGGATGGCTGTGTCAACATTCAAAAATCAATTAATGTGATCCATCACATCAATTGTCTGAAAAAGAAAAAAATCACATGATCTTATCAATAGATTCAGAAAAAGAACTTGGCAAAATCCAACATTTATTCATGATAAAAAATGTCTTTGTACTAGGACTAAAGGGAACCTTCCTCACCTTGATAAAATATCTACCAAAACAAAACAAAACAAAACACAGCTAACATCTTACGTGATGGTGAGAAACTTGAAGTGTTCCTTCTACAATTAGATATAAGGCAAGAATGTCCTTTCCTCACTACTTCTTTTCAACATTGTACTAGAATTTCTAGCTAATGCAATAAGAAAATAAACAGAAATAAAAGGTATATAGATTGGGAAGGAAGAAATAAAACTGTCTTTGTTTGTAAATGACATGATTGTCTATGTAGTATACCCAAAAACTGACAAAAAAAAAACCAAAAAAAAAACAAAAAAAAAAAAACTACTAGCACTAAGAAGTGATTATAGCAAAGTTGTAAGCTTCCAGGTTAATATACAAAAGTTGATTGACTTCTTACATTCTAGCAATTAACCAGTGGTATTTAGAATTGAAAACACAAAAGCATTCATATTAGCACCCAACTAAAGTAAATACTTAAGGTATAAATCTAACAAAATATATACAAGATCTATATGAGGAAAACTACAACATTCTGATAAATAAAAACAAAGAACTAAGTAAATGAAGAGACATTTCATGTTTGTGGATAGGAAGAATCAAAATCGTCAATATGTTAATTCTTTCCAACTTGATGTGTAGATTCAATGCAATCCTCATCAAAACACTGGCAAGTCATTTTGTAAAAATCAACAAAGTCTAAAGTTTAAAAGGGATAGATGTAGAATAACAAACACAGAACCAACTATTTGAAAGAGAACTAAGTTGAAGGACCAACAGTAGCCAACTTCAAGACTTAACTATAAAGCTACAAAGTATACCACAGAAATAAATGTAAAATGAAAAACTATAAAATTCCTAGAACATAATATAGGACAAAATCTAAATGACATTGGGTATGGTGATGAGTTTTTAGATACAGCACCAAAGCCATAAGCCAGGAAAGAAAGAATTAATAACCTAGACATTATTAAAATTAAAACTGGTGCTTGTTGAAAGACTGTGTCAAGAAAATGAGAAGACAAGCCATAGTCTGGGAGAAAATATTTTCAAGAGACATATCTAATAAAGGACTGTTACCTAAAATATGCAAAGAACTCTTAAAACTCAACAATAAGAAAACAAACCCAATTGAAAACTGAGCCAAAGACCTTAATAGCTCACTAAAAAAGGTATACATATGGCAAATAAACATATGAAAAGATGTTTTCTACATCATAGGTCATGAAGCAAATGAATATTTAAACAACAGAGAAGGCTATGCATGTGTGATGGCAGGGGATACGTGGCAATTTTCTGTGCCTTTTCCTCAATTGTGCTGTGAACCTTAACTTTCTCTAAAAAAGATAATAATAAAATCATTTTTAAAAGTTGAAAATACTGTGCAGCAATGTGTGAGAGAAAAGCTGATGGCTGATTCTTCCCCCCTACCTTGCCCCAATCTAATGTCAAGCTTGCTATTTTGTCCCTAAAGTAGCATGCAATAAATGTGTCTGTCCTGGGGTCTAGCCCCATGGCAGGCTCCGTGCTCAACATGGATTAAGATTCTCTCTCTCTGGGCACCTGGGTAGCTGAGTCGGTTAAGCATCCGACTCTTGATTTCAGCTCAGGTCATGATCTCAAGGTTCATGAGTTCAAGCCCTGCATTGGGCTCTGCACTGACAGGGTGGAGCCTGGTTGGAATTCTCTCTCTGTCCTTCTCTCTCTGCCCCTCACCTACCCTCTCTCTCTGTCTCTCAAAAATAAATAAATAAAAACTTTTAAATTTTTTTTCAAAATAAAAAAAAAAATTATCTTTCCTTTTGCCCGGACCCCTTCTCTCTCTCTCTAAAATATTTTTTTTTAATTAAAAATTCATATAAAGATTAACTCATAAACTTCCCATTTTAGGGCTTCAACTGTTGACAACAGAAAAATATACAGAAGATAACTAAATAAGAAACATGGAGAAATCACATGTGTAATGATCCTATTACATTTTAATAACTAGAGACAATACTGGATTCTGTAGTTTCAGGATCCTTTGTTAGATGGTAGGAGTTGCAGAGGCACAGTTCATAACCCATGGGTCTGTGGAGAGCCACACGTCTGGTCATCTCTCCTTTTAGGCAAAGTGAATAACTAGTTGTGCAGCTTGAAGCTTTATCCACTGGGAAGATTTCCAATTGGTATTGTCCTTCAGGACCACCCTGGATTGGTTCAGTAGTGGTTCACCTGTCCTTTGGATAATGTCTGCATATTATGCAGTACCATCCAGAAACCAAGCTAAATTTTTCTTCCTCAGTCACCTGTTCAACTATTTGTTTGAAAACTGGCCTCCATACACGGGAGGCAGGGAGACAGTGAAGAAAAGGGCAGAACTCTCTAGATTGATAGGTGGTGGGTTTAATAAGCAGTGGAACTTACAAGTCTTGCCTTGGGTGTTGCAAGATGAATAGATCTCTGCCCCTGGACCCCAGAATCTTACAAGTTTCTACAGAGGCCTTACCTTTGCTCGGTCACATGTACTATCCTGGCCTTCTCAACAACACATTGCTCTCTCAAGGCTGCATCATTGGGGCAGGTTCCTGTGAGCAGAATGCACATTCCAAGAACAGGGGAGGGGTGAGGAGCCTCCGATTGTCTAGGACCAGCTCAGGTGTCAACTGGGGTCACATTCAACATCAACTACACGTATGGATTGAGAAAGAGAACTCAGAGCGTCAGGAGTGTAGGCAATGAACATTTGGGCCACTTCTTGTATTTCACTTGCGCCTTTAGGACATGATTGAGGTTGATCTCATACATACCACTTTCATTTGATGGAGTCCTGCTGTATATGCCAAACCTTATGGATTGGAGGGCAGATAAAACCCAATTCATGATGAACAGGGCAGGTCATATGTTGCCTTGGTAGCCCATGATAAAAACATTCAGTCGTTACTAAATCTTGGCAAAAAGCCAGAGGTATCTTTTAAAAGGAGACTAGTTGTCCACAGAAGATAACATTGCTCTGCTCAACAACCTTAAGGGTCTGACCTGGGATTCATCTACAGGTCCCTGTTAAAGGCTCCACGAAGTATCCCTATTTACAACTGATCTCTCAGGCAACATCATATCTGCTAACTCACATGGCCCAAATGGTAGATCAGCTTGCACGGCAGCTTGGATCTGTTGCAGGGGCTTCTTCTTTTCTTGGTAAATTCTTGGTAAATCTAGTAATCTGGAAGCCAGATCCAGAGTCCTGCGGTCCAGGATGTGACATAGGGCCAGAAAGTTGATATACTCCTAAAGTAGTATAAGGGAGACTAAGGATGGCCCTGTCCGCTGAAATAAAAATGTTTGATGATCTTCACTAATAGCTGTAGAGAAAGATGCACTTGCCAGCTCAATGCTTTCACACCACTGCCAACGGGTATGTGGATTTGCTCTGACAATTAAAGTCTATCTGGAACAGTAGCTGCAGTTAGAGTCTCCACTGATTAAATGCACAATAATCCTTCTCGTTTTCCAAGATTAGCTGTCTTCTTCACAGGCCAAATAAGCAAATCGAATGAAGATTAGTAGGAGTCATCTTTCAAGCTAAGTGTTCATGGCACTAATTTTGCCACTTCCCAAGGAATATGATATTACTTCTGGCTTACAATTTTTGTTGGTAGTGATAGCTCAAGTGGCTTTCTCATGGCTTTTCCTAAAATAATAGCTCCACTCTACATCTCGGGAAATTATAGCACTGCCAGTTGCTAAAGAAGTCTATTCAAATTTTATATCCCATAGTGAGAACTAATCTCTGGGTGGGTTTGAGAATCCATTGGTCTCACTGTGAGCAAGATCTAGGCCAGAAAAATCTGTTGATCACTTAATCTCCATAATCTCTTTGTGTAGACTGTAATAGTATTGTGGGTCTCTAGTAATTAGTATCAATTCAGAGCCAATGTCCAGTAATCAGTAATCCTCAAAAAGTTGGATTATTTCTCTTTCCCTTCTCCTTGTGTGTGTGTGTGTGTGTGTGTGTGTGTATTTTTAAACATCGATTTGACCTTAAACAATAAGGTATCTGAGAGTTCATGGCTCACAGGGAAGGCAATTAGAGAGGGGAAATAAATATGAACTTGAGGACAGCAAGTGTCAAGGCAAAGCTGAGTTTCTGTCAGTAAAAAAAAAAAAAAAAAAAAAAAAAAAAAATTAGATTCAGAGACTTTATTACTTATACAATAAGTGGAAGGAAGGGTAGTTAAAAGTGCCAGTTTGTCCTAGAGGATGACATCAAAACCGAAAGGACCATATGACAAAACAGCATGGATATAGGATAGCATGTTGTTGAAAACACCATGGCGTTACATGGTTAAGAAGTTTTACATTGTGCAGCTGCATTTTTAAGAGTAGTATAGCAGAGGGGCTCCTAGGTGGCTCAGTCAGTTAAGCAACTGACTTTTGATCTCGACTCAGGCCATGATCTCATGGTTTGTGGGATCAAACCCCACATCAAGCTCTTAGCTGACAGGGCCCAGCCTCCTTGGAATTCTGTCTCTCCCTTTCTTTCTACTCCTCCCCCATGAGCATGCACCCTCATTCTCTCTGTCTCTGTCTATGTCTCTCTCTCTCTTTCAAAATAAATAAATAAGCTTTAAAAAAAAAAAGGAGTGGGGAAGCAGAAAGCCTCAAAATCTTAGTGGCAAGTGAAGAGGACTACCATCTTCCGTGGTAGATAGGAAGTAGGTTGGAAATGACCTTGTAAGCAGTTCCTTACAAGTCTCCAAGTCTTCCTATATTAGGGTTTGTCGCAGGATGTTTTGTTAAATGTGAGAGTATCTACAAGACCTACATGGCCTATGTAGACACATGCACACTTGCCAGGACATCATGGTGGAGCTGTTCTTCTATAGCGAAAACAAGCTGGACTCCACAAGCCCAAGCTGCAAAGCAGAAGCTCGAGCTATGCTTCATAGGGCATACCGGAACCTTCATAGGGCATCATGGCACTGCCTGCAACCTTGATAAAATAGGTGTCCTTCAAGACTGGTCTAAGAAGAGTCAAAGAAGACAAAGGAGCATCTAGGAAAAGATGGAGTAGGTGCAAGCCTGGGTTATGCCTGGCTAACCGATTAGGTGGGCCAGCAGATAAATGACCAAGTGTGTATATTACACAGTTGTCTACTCTGACCTTCTGATGCTAAAATAACAAAGTGTCAGCTGCATCACTTTCACCTTACAAAGCCCATGCAAGAATATCTCTTGTGGTCCACCGATATGAAATGTACAAGAAAGGCTATTCTGAGAAATAGAGCTCAACCTAGCCAAATTGATATCCTATGAAAACAAAAGTATTCGGGGCACCTGGGTGGCTCAGTCGGTTGAGCGCTGACTTCGGCTGAGGTCATGATCTCGCGGTCCGTGAGTTCGAGCCCCGCATTGGGCCCCTGTGCTGACAGCTCAGAGCCCGGAGCCTGTTTCGGATTCTGTGTCTCCCTCTCTCTCTGACCCTCCCCCATTCATGCTCTGTCTCTCTCTGTCTCAAAAATAAATAAACGTTAAAAAAAAAAAAATTTTATAAAAGAAAACAAAAGTATTCATTTTCTAGGGCTGCCATAACAAAGTACCACAAATGGGACCTTACAACATCACCAATGTGTCGTCTCACAGTTCTAGAGGCTGAAAGTCAAAATCGAGGTGTCAGTACGGCCAGGCTTTCTCTGAAACCTGTAGAGGAGAATCTTTGCTTATTTCTTCCTAGCTTTTGGTTGTGGCCATCAATTCGTGGTGTTTCTTGCCTTCCAAATGCATCATTCCAAATTCTGTTCCTTTCATCCTATGACATTCTCCCTGTGTGTCTGTCTTTACACGGTACTATGCTCTTCTTAGAAGGACACTGGTCATAACTGACCACCTTTCATCCTGATAACCTCATTTTAATTCGATTGCATCTGCAAAGACACTATTTCAAAATAAGTTCTCATTCTCAGGTACTGGGGGTTCAGCTTCAACATATAATTTAGGAGGACCTATAACAAGCCATAACACCACCAGAGCCATGGAGCTTGCATAGGATCAGAGAATACATGTAATCTTCCTGACCAAGTAGTCCAGTTCTGTATGTCATCTACAATGCTGGGCATGATGCTGAATCGCTGATAATGAACTTTATGTGAATGAGACCAACCAGCCCTTTGGTAACAAGCAGATTATATTAAGCCTCTTCTATCTTGCAAGGGCCAATGGTTCATTCTAATAGCCCTGTATTTAACACATGTACTGTCTTTTCTGCCCAAAGCATCTCAGCTAGTCTGCTATCTAGAGATTTACAGAGTACCGGACCCACTGGCATAAAATCCCATGTGATGTAGCTTCTGACAGCAAATATTATTCCAGTCAAAATAACTGGAATAACATTTCACACAAGCCACCAAAACCTGCAGAGGTGATAACTGAGGCTGAGAATTTAGATGCATAGAGAAATTCAAATGTGCAGTGAGAGAAAAGGGAATGAGTAACAGGTGTGTTCCCAAGAACAACGGCGGTGATGGTGGCTATTACTCATCTCACTAATTTTCTTCTTTTAAGTCCCCCTGGGGAACTGGGAAGTAGCTGACGAAGTGCCCTATGCAGAGCAAGGGTGAACTGTGGCAGTCATGAAGGTACGCTGCTCCGATTTCCTTCGAGAGAAATCCTAGGGGAATAGCATGGATGGACAGTTTCTATCAGCTTCTACCTCTTTGGATCCACCGTGGTGTTCATGCTAAACTAGAGTCTTCTCGCTGTGCTCCCCATCAATGAGCAGGAACAGTGTGGGCCTATCCTCCTCCTTCGACAGGTAACCTCAGCTTGGGAACTCCGCATTTTCATGGCTCACGCTTCGTCAGAATCACCTGAGAAACAGCCAATCCTTCTTCTCTCTCATTTTTCAGAGGCGTCACATCTGCATTGTGGCCTCAAGGATTTCTCTTATTCCCTCATCATCTATCTGCCACATGTTTTATTCCCGATAAATCTCTCACATAGCCCATCCCACTTGACGTCTGTTTTCGAGTACAGAACCGAGATGGTGAGAATAAGAATTTAGGAACAAAGAAATTAAGTCAGAGAAAGTAATGCTAGCACTGACAAATAAAATGCAACTATGAGAATGAGAAATGAGACCAAAACATGCGGGTGTCACGTTCTTGGAGAATTTGGACTCTTTGTCCAGACTTAGGACATAAGCCATAAATGATCAAAGTCAACTGTTTTAGGTCAGGCGTAGAAATATCACTGAGTTTCTTTTTAGAGATTAATCTAGGTGGAGGCATGTGAACTAGTTCAAGCCAGTGAGATACAAGGGGAAGGTTGGGATAAAGCTCTGGGAAAGATGCTCCCTTGATAAAAGAGACTCAAGAGGAATATGCTTCTTTATTCCATGTCCTTCTGGGCTCTGGATGATGTTCAGAAAGAGTCAATTTTTGGATCTGCAGCTACTATTTTCTGAATATGGGGAAGGTCAAGAGAATTGCAGAAATTCTACAAAACATAAAATAATTGAGATCCCAAATTATATAACACTCCACTTTTTTGGGTATTATTGCCAGAAGCATTTTAATTGAAACGAGGCCAAGACAAAGAATGAGAAGCTAAGCTAAAAATGAGAATTTTTTTCTATGTGAATGCTCCTTACAAAATGATACATATGAAAACAGTAGTAGTAATCAAGTGATATGGCACTTATTACACATTCCGAAATATTAGTTTTTATTATTTTTTAAGAATAATACTGTTAAATGCTGTTAAAATGTAGCAACTTAAGAGCCTGAGAGAAGGTTTATGCTAGTTTCCTATTCCATTTATTAATTCTTATTATGGCTACCACCAATTTTCAAAATCCCCAGTACTTCATGGTGCTAACAAAGTGACCCTTACATGTGTTCTATATATGCAGTTTTTAATATTTCCACTCTATTTAATTTTTCTCGTTCTGTTTGTTTTTAATTAAGCAAAACTATGAATGTGTTTGAAGACTATCTGATAAATTTATTCTCTATCTAGAGGTTAGCACAAGTGGATGCACAGAAGGTTAAATACTCTTTGGAATCTAAAGAATGAATCATTCTTGAAATTAAATTATGAATTAAGTTATAGGTATCTCTCTACCGTGCCATCATACTAGACTCTTCTTTTCAGCTAATGTTTTCTGAGAGTAAAGCCATACTCTTTTTTTTTTTTTTCCATACTTATTGGAGTTAAAAAAGCTAGTGTCTTGTGACATACCTGTGCATGTCTTTCCTTACTCCATAAAACTCAGACGAACACATACACACCCCTGTGTTAGGAGATGTTACTCAAAAACACAATTTTTTATTCTAAGATATAAAAGCAATAGGATGTCAAAAAATATATTACCTTATCAGTTGTGTTGTTATAAGGTAATTAAACCTGGACAAGAGTAGTCACAATTGTTGGCCATCACGCTTGCTTATCTGGAACCAATTTGCACTCAAGCTAGAAAGTAAAGACCATTCTACTGTCTTTCCAATGCTGACCCTGGATTATAACTGAAGTTATACAGGCTGAGTGTTTTAAAAAGTAGAAGTGATTAAGTAACATCACTTCCAACCAAGATATGTGGAGACCTAATATCTTCAGCTGGAAATTCCATAGTCTGGGAGCATTGTCAGATATATAAAATGAAGATTGAAAATTTATCTATGAACCCTGCCAAGTTTTTCAATAAATATATAAAGTAATTTAAAGTTGCAGGAGTAGTTATTTGTGTGCTAGCCTTATTGTGTGGTAAAATTCAAAAAAAAAAAAAAAAAAAAACCCTCAAAAGTATTTCATTGAGTTAAAGTTTAGATTGGATTTAGAAGTGTATCTCTGAATTAGACATTTCCAAAGCTACAAAAAATAATCTATTTATCTTAAAATAGATAATACACTTTCCCGATCTCTGCCTTAGAGAAAAAAGTAGGAAAACATGCATTTCAGAGGCATAGACCCTAGAAATGAGAATTGTAATGTTCCCATGTAACGTGTGACTATACTATGTAAGTTTTCTTAGATGAAAGTGGCAAAAAAAGAGGCTTTTGCTTTGTTTTGTTTTGTTTCTGATAAGTATCTGATACCAAATAATGACTTTCATTATTTATTATTGGTTATTTAAAGTTTTCTTCTCAAATGCCTTTTCTCTAATACACATTGAGAAAAGCACGGACATTAAATAGATCGGCTTCCTCTGGTGAATGTTCCCAAAAGTAAACAATTTCAGTTCATTGAAATGAACAATGGAAAGGCATCAAGCTTTTCAAAAGCTTACAAAAGAGGCATCTCACCTGGCCTGGAAGGTGGAAGGCTTTGGCTGAGATAACACATGAAATAATTCATTACACATGTTATCAACAAGTAAAAGAAAATAGTTTCATATTTGCATTTCCAGTGGGGGACAATTATGAATAAAGTTGTTACACATATTCATGCACAGGTTTTTGCGTGAAAAAAACATTGTTGTTTCTCTTAGGTAAATACATAGAAGTGAGATTGCGAGGGCATATGGTAAGTGTATGTTTATAAGAAACTGTCCGAGTGTTTTCCAAAGAGTCTGGGACACTTTACATTGTCACCAGCAGTGCCCTGTGTCCGTGCCATTACTTGCCATTGCTGAGTTTCTTTTTATTTTATTTTAGCCATTCTAATTGGTATATGTTGGAATCAAATTTTGATTTTATGTTTCTCTAATGACTAATGATATCTAGCATCTTTTAATGTATGTATTTGCAATTTGTATATCTTGTTTGTTCAGATATTTTGCAAGTTGTTTTTTCTTTTTAATTGGACAGTTTGTTTTCATATCATTATTTTGTGAGTTCTTTACATTTTCTGAATAAATATTTCTTTTTTGCAGACGTAAGATATACAAATATTTTCTCCTAGTCTGTGATTTGTTTCAAACTTGTCTTTTAGAGAACAATGGCTTCCAGGGGGTTCTTAAAAAATTGCTATTGTGTTTACAAAAACCTAAAATCTACCCTTTTTTATTTTTATAATTTTTTTAAAGTTTATTCATTTTGAGAGAGAGAGAGAGAGAGAGAGCATGAGTGCAGGAGGGAGACAGAGAGAGAGGTAGAGACAGAAAATCCCAAGCAGGCTATGCACTGCAGCATGGAGCCCAACATGTGGCTCAAACCCATGAACCAAACCACAAGATCATAACCTGAACCAAAATCAACAGATAGAAGCTGAACTGACTGAGCCACCCAGGCATCCCCAAATTTACCCTCTTAAGAGCACAGTACAGTATTGCTAGCTACATGTATATTGTTGTACAATAGATCTCTAGAACTTTTTCAACTTGAATGACTTAAACTCTACACCCATTGAACACAAGCTCCCCATTTCATGATCACCACAGCCCCGACCACTTCCATTCCACTCTCAATACCTTTTTGATTTCTTTCAGCAATGTTTTGTAGTTTTCAACATACAATTCTTTTGCCTCATTAGTTAAGTTTATTCCTGAGTATATTATTCTTTTTGATGCTATGATTATTTTCTTAATTTTTTTCAGATTATTTGTTGATAGCGTATAGGAAAGCAATTGATTTTTTATATGTTGATTTTGTCTCCTGCAATGTTGCTGAATTCACGTTCTGTTTAGGGGAGGTAATCTTTATGGTTTCCTGCATACAAGGTCATTCCATCTGTAATATTATGGATATTATTCTATAAATAATATCTATTCTATAAAATATCTGTTTTATAAAAGCGATTATATTCTATCTTCCTTTCCAATTTGGATACATTTTGTTTCTTTTTCTTGTCTAATTGCTCTAGCTAGGACTTCTAGTACTATGTTAAATAGAAGTGGCAAGAGTGGCATCCTTGCCTAACAACTAATCTTAAGGGAAAACTTTCAGGTTTTCACAGTTGAGTATAATGTTAGCTGTGAGCTTTTCGTAAGTGCATACATGACCTTTATTATATTGGAGCAATTTTCTTCCGAGTGTTTTTATCATGAAAAGAAGTTGAATTTTGCTAAGTGCTTTAAGTGATCAGGTGATTTTTATCCTTTGTTCTGTTCATGTGATGTATCATATTGATTGATGATACGGGATGGCTTATGTGTGGAACCATCTTTGAATATCAGGGACAAATCTCATTTTGTCCTAGTGTGTGTGATCCTTAATTGTTTGGTTAAATGTAGTATGCTAGTGTTTTGTTAATTTGTTGGGTTTTATTCTCACTCGTTCTATGCTCAGCATGGAGTTGGGATTATAGTATGTGCGTATACGCGCGTCTAAACCATCACTTTGTTTTCAGCAACCCTCAACGTAATGCCCTTTCCTGTCAGTGCATACATTCAATCAAAACAGAAACCAGTCCTAAGGCAGTCCCTGAAAAGTCTGCACATTGGGTATATGTCCTCATCTCCCCCATCCCTCCCCAGGAAGAAGTCAGGAGCTGTGCCAGGACAGGGAACATGGTGAGTGAGTGCCACAATTTTTTCTACCTAATTCCATGCGTCAGGTTTCACACTCAACTTAGAAATGCAAGAGCCTCTTAACAGGTTTCTGGATTTCTCATGAAGAGAATTTGTCCATATGTTGTTTTGAGTCTTTGTCTCCATGGGAGATGGGAGGTCTGGGATTTCTTCTTCTCCCATCTTGCTGATGTCACTCCCTAGGTTAAATATTTTATCAATAAGGTGCTATTTTAGGAATTTAAAGAAAGCAAAGACTTTAATTTATTTTTGTAACATTTATTTATTTTTGAGACAGAGAGAGAGACAGAGACAGAGAGACCGAGCACGTGCCGGGGAGAGAGAGAGAGAGAGACAGAGACTCCAAAGTAGGCTCCAGGCTCTGAGCTGTCAGCACAGAGCCTGACATGGGGCTCAAACTCATGAACCACGAGATCATGACCTGAGCCGAAGCTGGATGCCCAACTGACTAAGCCACCCAGGCTCCCTGTAGAAGACAAAAACTTAAATGCTTTATGATTGTATATGTGCAAGCCGGCAAATGTATATATAACTGATCTCATGGAGAACTTCAATATCAAGCTCCAGACTTCTAAACACCTCATAGTATATACAAATATTAACTTATTAAGTTCATAAAGCCTACTTTTTAAGTATTTTTAAAAGAAACACATTAAAAAACATATGGTTTAAAATTTAAACAAACAAACAAAAAAAAAAAAAATCCACTGTAAAGTGCCCCCAAACTTCCTTCTATTCCTGGAGACAAACAATGTTACTAGTTCTGTTTCCTTACTGATGTTTTTTTAACATATACATACAAATATCTTAAATTCACATGTTAAAAACTATAACCAACACTGATATTTTTCTGCACTATATAAAACTTTATTCATGAAAGCACCTATCCTTAAACATCCTTCAAACATGAGTAAGGAGTAAAATCTTTTAAACACACAAGGTCTCAAAAACATTTCGCTTTTGCTGAACCCTTTCTGAGAAAGTTTTAGGAAGACTTGCTTCTCTTAAAATAGGACTTAACTGAAAAGGGGGAAACACAAATCAGGGAAAAGGAGATCCAGTACAAAGAGAGAGGCAAAGGGAAGTGCTGGGAAATATTGAAGAGAGATCCCAGGACAGCCGTCAAGTTGCAGGCAAAACCAAAACAAAACAAAACAAAAAGTCCAAATTGCAGCAAGAGAGTATTTTTGTTGGAATATCTTTAAAAAATTAAAATTAAAAAGCTACCTGCTATGTTTCTATATAGTAAGAAGTTATTTATAGTTCTGAATGTAAAAGAAGGTTAATTAGCAGTTGTATAAAAAATTAACAAGGTAAAAACAAGACAATTATTACCTCATTAGAAAACAAAATAAAATGTAAGAAAATAAATAAAATTATAGTATATTTAAAGGCTTTGGTATAAATGATAAATCATATTAAGGTAATAGTAAGGAAAATATGGAATATTTTACCATCACTGGCAGATGAAGATAGAAAAAAATGTGTATTTGTGCCTGCATGTGTGCGTGCGTGTTTGTGCGTGTGTGCTCTGGTGTGTGCCTTCCCATGTCTCAGTTAAATGAGACAAGTCTTCATCTTTAATAGCGGGAAGTCTATAACTAATGCCTATGATCTGAAACGCATCACATAGTCACATAAATGTACCATTAAAATACATGAGTAAAGAATAAGAGAAAAAACTGAAGATTTCAAATGGATGCTTTTGCAGAACAAGATGAATGTTAAGGGACAGAACAAGAGGCTATTATTAGACTTTGTAAGTCTTAGGATTAATGTATTTAAAAATCTGTGTATTTTGTAACTTAAATAAAAATTTTAATAAAAATACGGATAAATCTCACTATTATTAAAAAAGGTGTCTGCAACATAATTTTATATATTTTGAGTAAAAAAAAGAAAGAAAGCAATTTAATAAAACAGGTAAGCCATGAATCTGGTACCCAACGTGGTCAATAAAGAAATGCATACAAATGTGCATAAACAATAAACACGTAAAAAGTTACCTTCCAAACATCACCTTTAGCTAACTTCGGAGTTTTGATTTTTGCATTCTTCATAGTCATTGAAATGAAATATTTAGTCTAATAAATGTATGTAATGAATGAAGGAATAAAATATCAAAAAATTTAAGACAACTGTCTATCTTTCCTCATTGAACTTAGGGCAAAATGAAAAATGAAAATGCTTGAGCCCTTCTTGTTTTATCTGTACACGAATCTATTTCCCTTTCATAACTCAAACATTTGTGTTTAGAAGACGAACACTTGAAACAGGTAAGAAATGCATATGGAATATTTATATAATCTGACCATATTTTAGCCTCATAGTTAATTTCATAAAATACTAGAGAAGACAAATAAGAAAAACAGCCCTTCTTGACCACATTTTATTGCAATAAAGTGAGATATTAACACAGAAACAAAACACAAAACAACTTTTTCACCTTGGGCGGGTGGAGGGAATGCTACAAAACAACTTTGACATGGGTCAAAGGAAAATTGCAGACTTTTAAAATAATAATAACAATAGTAGTAACAATTAAAATAAAAATAAATTATACACTTGCTTGAAAAAAGCAGAAATAATTTAAAATAAAAACTAAAGGAAAATTGACGGAGAAAAAAATTACATACTGATGTTAAAAAAGCAGCAATTAAAAGCCATTTTTGGAAAAAAACTCAATAAAATAGAGTACTGTATTTTTCCAACAATAGAGGAAATGAATAATTTTCTAAAAAATTATAATTAATCCAAATTGACCAGAATGGATACAGAGCCTAACTGACTAAATGTCATAAAGGGAAAAAGAGAAATTAGGAATGTTACACGAGAAAGATAGTAAATCCAAACTTTAGAACAGTCCCAGTGATATTTAAGCTGTTCTAAAGCATAATAAAGATAAACTTCTAGGGGCGCCTGGGTGGCTCAGTCGGTTAAGCGTCCGACTTCGGCTCAGGTCACGATCTCGCGGTCCGTGAGTTCGAGCCCCGCGTCGGGCTCTGGGCTGATGGCCCAGAGCCTGGAGCCTGCTTCCGATTCTGTGTCTCCCTCTCTCTCTGCCCCTCCCCCGTTCATGCTATGTCTCTCTCTGTCTCAAAAATAAATAAAATGTTAAAAAAAAAAAAATTTTTAAAAAAAAATTAAAAAAATTAAAAAAAGATAAACATCTAGCTTCCTTTTATGAAATGAGTATACAACAAATTATCATTTGCAGACCAATCTGAATTTTGAATATTAATGCAAACATATTAATTGAAATTTTAACTAATAGAATCCAAAAGTGCATTGAAAGTATAATATATCATGAATAAATGCAATTTATTTCAGAAATGCAAAGATTGTTAAGTAGGAACTCCAATAATATCACTGTATAACTATATGAATAGAAATAAAGACAAAAATTATAAATTTGCATCTCAATAGATACTAAGAATACATGTCACCATGTCAGCACCTGTGCAGATTTAAAGTGCTCAATAAAAGAGGAATTCACGAGTACTTTGTTAACATGATCATGTACATGTGTTCATATAAACATACTGAATACAGGTTGGCATTTGGATTGAATGATTTCCTTTGGCCCAATACCAGTATCTTCATTAATGGGGAAAATATGAGGTTTCTCACAGACGTCAGAAATCAGTCAACTCTGCACGACTCTTTAACAATGTATTGGTGTTATTATTAGCCACTGAAATCAGACAAGGTCAAACATTCAGAAGCATAAGAATTGGAAGTGAAAGATGAAATATCTCTGCTTGAAATTGATATGATTAAATTTCTGGAAACCCAAAATAATCAATATGAAAACTCTAGTAATTTTAGTAAAAAGACAATTGAATAAATAAATCTACAAAAATATAGGACTCTCATAAATTAACAGTCATGAAAGACATTAAGGTGAACTTGAAAACATGGAAAGAGAGTCCATGATTTTACTTTCAATAAGATAATTTTGGCTACTGAATTGAGACAAGGAGCAGAATCGAGAACGCACATTTGGTCAGCTATCATGATAATCCAATGGCAAAATGGTGGTAGGGGTAGGCGGATCAAGGAGAAGTAATGAGAAGTAGATCTCAGATATATTTGAAAAACAGAACTGGCAGGATTTGTTAACATATGTGGAATTTTAGAGGAATCAAGTTGCCTAAAGGAACCAGCAACAGTTTATTTTGTGTGTCCTCTGGGTGTTTGATTTTCTTTTTTTTAAAGAGAGACATTCAGATTAAAGAATGTCATGTCTCATCTACTGGAAACAAGAGAATGAGATGGTCATCTGTCCTGTAGTAAAAAGGTATCATTCAGTTTCCTATTGCAGCTATAACAAATTACCACAAACTCAGTGGCTTAAAAATCACAACTATATTATGTTATAGTTCTGAAAGTCAGAAGTCATAAATGGGTCTTGGTGGACCAAAATCAAGGGGTCAGGTTTGTATTTCTGTATTTTTTTTTTTTTTTTGCTAAAGATTGTAGGAATGAATCTGTTTCTTGCCTTTCCCAACTTGTAGAGGCTGCCCACCTGCCTTAGCTAGTGATCCCTTCAATCTTCTAAGCCAACAACGGCCAGTTGAGTCTTTCTTACCTCACATCACTTTGACTCTGCTTCTGTCTTCACATCTTTTTCTCCGATGCTGACTTTTCTGCCTCCATTTCATTTTTAAGGACCCCTGTAATTACACTGTGTCCATTCAGATGATCCCGGTTAATTACCTCATCCCAAGATCCTTAATCATATGCTTCAAAACCCCTATTGCCATGTAAGGCAACATATTCACAGGTTCTAAGAATTAGGACACGAACGTATTTGGAGGGCCATTATTTTGTCTCCCACAGGTACAAAACATACGATGTAAGAATTTCGCAAAAAGCTTAGATTTGAATCCTTCCCCCTTATCGTGTAAGCTTAGGCAAATACTTATCCATTCTAAAGCTCCATTCCCACATAGATGAAATGAAGGTAATAATGGAATCTACTTCAGAGAGTCTCTGCGTATGTTTTATTTTATTTTTTTATTTTTTTTAATTTGTTTTGAGAGAGACAGAGAGAGCGAGTGGGGGAGGGGTAGCGGTAGAGGAAGAAAGAGAATCTCAAGTAGGCTCCACATTGTCAGCGTGGAGCCTGATGTGGGGCTCAAAATTCATGGTGAGATCATGACCTGAGCTGAAGTTGTACGCTCAGCTGACTGAGACCCCCAGGCACCCCCTATGTGTATGTTTTTAATAAAGTAAGGCCTGTAAGGCCCCTGAAATGGCTTGACACATAGAATGTACTGAATATGCATTAGCTTCCATGATGATACCACTAAGGGACACATAAGTAAGATGTACCGTTGTATAAGCTTTGTGACTTTACTGTACTGACTTTCATTCAATTAACAATCACAAGTCCTTCCCAACTTCAGAGCAGTTTTGAATTTTATATGTGCTCTTCAAGCCTCCATGAATAAAACTTTAAGCTATTTAGCCCCATTGAGAATGCTTATGGATCCTTTCTGTTATCTATCATGACAAGAAAGACTTCCATATTTGAGTCATATAGAGTTTTAATGTCAACCCTGTCCTCGTTTAAATTATTTATGAAAATTTTGAAGAGGAAAGGACCGAGAACAGATGAATCTCAAGAAAGCAATTGTGAAGTGTCTCACAGTCGATATTTGGATAAGTTATTAAGGTTTCGTTCTCAGCTCCAAATCCATCCTTCTAGAATGTGTGTGTGTGTGTGTGTGTGTGTGTGTGTGTGTGTGTGTGTGTAGTAGCTGGAACTGAGACTCAGGAAATTATCCTTCTCTCTTGCCAGTGGATGTGATGCTAGTCTTGTCAATAGAAAGAGCTAACGAAAGCCGGCAGTCAGAAGGAGATGAGAAACCACTGACTTGTTTCTGTTTGCTTGAGTTCTATGAGAAGCAGTCTATTTCAGCAGCAGTTAGGTCCAGTTGAAGCCGGAAGCATCTTTCAACACTCTCGGGACTGGCCTCCATAATTCTCCTCAAAGATCCGAGGATCAGGCATCTCACTTCCACCTCAGAGGTTTGAGTTCTAGCTCTGCAAAGTCCTTCCTTCATGCTGCTGACACATCAACACCTGTGTTGAGGCATCGTTCCCTCAGAGACTTCGTGCCTCATTCCACAAGGCCTCTTCTCCAAGCCTCTAGCTTCTGCCAACCTGAAATGCTCCTTTTATTTTCACTCCCAGAAACGTCAGCTGCTTCCTGCCAATAACCCCAGGACTGCCATACCTTGGTTTCTCTTTTGAATTTTCATTTCTCCACTACTCATTCATCCAAGTTCCTTTATTTAATTATCTCTGCTAAAATAACAAGTGATTTTCCTTTCCTTCCTTCCTTTTTTTTTTTTTTTTCTGACTGTATGCTAACCAAACCATCAGTCCAAATGTTCTTGGAAAATTAGTTACACATTTCTTTAACCATCCTGTTATAAAGTCAAGGTTTCTTTACTTCTTAGAAGGGTGACAATGGACTGTTATGTGTCCAACTGAAGATTTGAACCTAGTATTTTTCATATATTTTTACATAGCATGTGAGAAGCCTCCCATCCAGAAGGACAATCCATGTCCTGGTGAAGTAAGGCTACCCTGTCTACTTTTCTCTGACTACCTATTCATCTCAAGGTGGTCTCACCTTAGTTGCACCCATTTCCCAGATTTCATCCCCAAATGTAAGTTCCTGAGTCCCCCCTTTCCCATGGCACCAATTATTGAGCTTTCCATTGATTTCCCACTTTTCATATCTGGATTCCTTTTATCTCACTGTCCCTGAATCTTCTGAGTGGCTGCTCCTAGCTCCCAGGTTCATGAGCACCCACTCAACCCCTTAGGCCTCTTCCATAAACGGCCTCTTGACCTTGATCTCTGTCCCCCTGCCATCCCTCCTAAAATCTTTTCCACACATCAGCTCTCAGCCGTGCACCTGTTTCTCTGATTGCATACGCCTCTCCACCAGCAATGCTTTCTTTTCTTGGTATCATTAACACAACACCAGACATTGAGCCAGATTCTAAAGTCTTGTAGAAGAATGTAGGATAAGCCCATGCCTTAGGCTGATGAAGGATCAAACAGATTTTAAAAGCGCTATCCTTAGAATGGAAGCAAAATGGGTCTATCTTAGATTCCTATCTTCACACTGCTTCTTTTAATATCTTTCTTTATAGTTTAACAACTGCCATGCTCGAATATTAACTCCAAACCAAAAAAAAAAAAAAGTTCACTTTTAGAAAGTATTCTTATGGAGAACAATGGTTTCCCTACTACTCCCTTAAGTAAGCTGTTGCCCCATTGTCCTTGCAACCCAATATCTGAAGATCCCTGCCCTATTTATTTCTATTCTTATTCCAAATTTTCTCTCCATGACTGTACTCTTTTCTTTCTTCCATGTCTACCAGATATCTCAATACTAATTGCCCCTTATCTGCTCCCTTTATCTACCTGTAAGGTCCTCCTCTGGGTTCCCTGGGCCTCTATCATAGTGAGACTCCTCTCTCTATAGCTGTGCCTGGCATTGTTAAACCTTGTCTTCTAAATCTCACTGTGGCTCTTTCTGTTTGAAGACATGTACTTTTTTTTTTCCTTCCCTTAACAAACATTTTTTCTACCCCTTCTTATCAGCAAGTTACCTTTTTAAATACTTTTATTTAACAAAATACAAAAGTTGAGTTCATTCAAGAAAAAATATAAGGAAATAATAATGGACATGTTATGCAATACAGCAAAATGATGACAGCACATATTAATATCTCATGTTATATAAAAACATTTTCTGAGCTAATGGATGAACAACTGTACTAAAGAAGAAGAACAACAATTCTGCTTGTTCGTGAATTTTTGATGGCTCCCGTGAACATTGTTTCCTTTTATAATTTATCGGAATGATCACATTAGTAGTTGATGTATTTATTCTGCTTCAGAAAGATACAGGTTTTACCAACTTGCATTTATTTATTTTAAGCATTTATTTATTTATTTTGAGAAGAGGGAGAGTGCAAGGGGGAAAGAGGCAGAGAGAGAGGGAGTGAGAAAATGAAGCAAATTCTATGCTGTCATCGCAGAACCCCACGTAGGGCTTGAACTCAAGAACAGTGAGATCATGACCTGAGCTGAAATCATGAGTTGCACAATTAACCTACTGAGCCACACAGATGCCCCAACCAATTTGCATTTAAAACCAAAAAAATAAACAAAAAGCTAGTGCCCTCTTTTAAACAAACAAACAAACAAACAAACAAAACAGTCTTTCAGACCATGGGTGGTACATCAGTCCCCACTTTTGAAAGCTGACAGCCACTTAGAGTTCTCACATATGACAAGCTTTCAGAATACTCTGGAAATGAAAACCTCAAGATCAAGAGATTTGAGTTGATTTTTTTTTAATATTTTTAATGTTTATTCATTTTCGAGACAGAGTGACAGAGCATGAGTGGAGGAGGGGCAGAGAGAAAGGGAGACACAGAATCCAAAGCAGGCTCCAGGCTAGGACCTGTCAGCACAGAGCCCCACGAGGGGCTTGAACTCCTGATGTGAGATCATGACCTGAGCCGAAGTCGGACGCCCAACCAACTGAACCGCCCCTAGATTTGAGTTGATTTTAAGCAGCAAGAGATTTCTTATAATTTCACAATGCCTAGATCACATGGTGACTATACTTACTGTCGTAAGCATTGACTAATGCATAGAATTGTCGAATCACTATTTTGCACACTTGAAACTTATAGAATATTGTATGTCAAATATATTTCAATAATAAAAAAATTTAAATGTAACATTTTTTTTAAAGATTTAAAAAGACCTCTTGAAAGATAAAAAAGGAGCAAAATAGGTTTGAGTAGCTATGTTTTTAAAGAATGTTTGGCTTAAGCCAACTGACTTGCTTATTGTTGTTTTCTTAAGTATCTGTGATTATAATATGTAATCATATTTAAAATAGTTTAGGAAATAGAGTGTGTATACCATTACTTAAAAAAAAAAAATTTTAATGTTTATTTATTTCCGAGAGAGAGAAAGAGACAGAGTCGAGCAGGAGAAGGGCACAGAGAGAGGTAGACACAGAATCTGAAGCAGGTTCCAGGCTCCGAGCTGTCAGCACAGAGCCACACACAGGGCTTGAACCTACAAACCATGAGGCCATTGCCTAAGCCGAAGTCCGATGCTTAACCGACGTAGCCACCCATGACAGGCGCCCCTCTATGACATCACTACAATGACCACAGTAAGCTAATGTAATTGTCTGCAATAGGGTTAATTAACAATAACAAAACACACACAACCTATCACACTTTTAATTATGTATTTGAGGAGTTTGT
The DNA here is from genome assembly GCF_024362965.1 of Panthera pardus. Classification (NCBI taxonomy): domain Eukaryota; kingdom Metazoa; phylum Chordata; class Mammalia; order Carnivora; family Felidae; genus Panthera; species Panthera pardus. The sequence goes on from NW_026526688.1 coordinate 182,192,245, forward strand.
ATCTGATTATAACTCAAAAGTCAGGTTTCCTATGAGAATTTATTGCTGGTCTTAGTGTGTTTCTAATGTTTAACACTAATATTTAATGTCTGTTTAAACTAGTGTTTGCATTTGGGCTTAAATCCAAATTGAGAGTTCCTTTATAGTGTTCCATCCATCCTGGGAAAATTCTACCCACTTCCGGAAGATCTAATTATGTCATCCAAAACATAAATCTGAATGATAATAATATACTTAATTTTTTTTTTTTTTTTACCATAATGGAACTGTGCATAAACAACTCAGAAAGCTCTTTAGTTTAATTGAGAGAATAAGGTTGATGCAGAAGAGGGGGATTTAATTCAGGCAATATATAAATACTGGTGATAATAACCAATAGGCCATGGTGGTAGAGAACAAGGCTTCTCGATGTAGAACACTTGAGTTAAAGTGCTTAATCTAGCACAAACTGTGTTACTTTGGACAATTTATTTAGCCTTTCTGTACAGACAATAAAACACACATGGCACAGCTTTTTGGTAAGCATCCAATGATATACTGTTTATAAATCACATAGAAAACTGAAGGTGGGGGTGCCTGGGTGGCTCAGTCGGTTAAGCGTCCGACTTCAGCTCAGGTCACGATCTCACGGTCCATGAGTTCGAGCCCCGCGTTGGGCTCTGGGCAGATGGCTCAGAGCCTGGAGCCTGCTTCCGATTCTGTGTCTCCCTCTCTCTCTGCCCCTCCCCCGTTCATGCTCTGTCTCTATCTGTCTCAAAAATAAATAAACGTTAAAAAAAAAAAATTAAAAAAAAAAAAAAGAAAACTGAAGGTGGCTTTTAGTAATGCTAAGGAATTACTTTCTTATTTTTTTCATTTTTTAAAAATGTTTTATTTGTTTTTGAGAGACAGACTTTGAACTGGGGAGGTGCAGAGAGAAGGGGACAGAGGATCCCAAACAGACTCTGTACTCACAGCAGCCAGTCTTATGTGGGGCTCAAACTCAGAAACCGTGAGATCATGACCTGAGCTGAAGCTGGACGCCCAACCGACTGAGCCACCCAGGTGCCCAGAATTACTTTATTAACACTATTTTTAAATGCCTACATTATACCAGTCATTTTGATGTTAAAAAGTTATCTGTTCGAGCAAGATGAAACCAATAAAATGACATTAACAATAATGTGTGTCTTGAACCAGAGTTCAAAAAAGGAAGGTCAAAGAGGAATTGTGTCCTTCAACTAAAATAAGCACTTATAAAGCCTCACAAAGTCATAAATAATGAAGAAAAATTGGTAATATGTATTGAATACTTACTGTAGGCAAGGGATGGTATAATCACAACAACGCAGCATACCTCTGACGAAGAAATGATTATCTTCATGCATATCAGGAATCATGGACTAACGAGTTGGATATCTCACCAAAAGTAACTAATTCTGGAACAAGGATGTTGCTAGTATTTAAATGCAGACTTTCAAAAATGTCGGTGCCCATACTTCTAAATACGATATACCAGTGCCTACATTTGCAGTGGAATCATGTCTCCAAATGCACAGTTGAGAAGATCATGGAGTCCAGAGTTGGGTAGGGATAACCAGCACTGATTCTGAATTCACTTAAGGATCATGTCATCCAATGGAAATTTTTTAAAGTACTGGGGAAGACTAGGGTCATCCTCACTCAGATCCTGTAATTTTTCTGGAGCATACACGGCTGAGAGAACAGAGTACCACATTAGGGTCACTTTGGATCCTAGGCCCAATGCTGGTGCTCAGGAGACTGTGGGGTCCAAAGATTGGCAGCCTGCACTGCACCCTATGTATTGAAGAAACTTTTCCCAGAGGATCCATTTCTCACTGTTCAAGGAAAAATAAAAACTTGCATCCACTGGTAGGGCCTTTCCTTGCCTATAATACTTTTTGTGGAGCAGAAAACAGTGGGCTTCCCCTAGAGGACACTGTGTTAAGTGGTCTGGTTTGGGAAATCAAACAACAGATGGATTTGGTAATCCTGCTTCCCCTTTCAACTGATGGGCTTCCGCAGAGACTTGCTTACTAACAATGTTCTGAGATAATAGAAGGCATGGTGGAAGGAGGGTAGAAACTTGGGGGAAGAGAAAGGGAGAGATCAGTAAAGTGCTGAGAATACAGACATTGTTTCTTTCATATCCGTTTAGCAATTTGGCACAGCACCCCTCGAAAGACTTCTAACTCCTGCTTTCCTTCAGCTTGGGAAATACTCACGCACAGATACTACGGTGCGTCCCTCGGGAGAATGTAGTAGTCTCCTAAACTAGTGTGGGGTACCTCGAACCTGGAAGCAACATTATATTAAAGCACCACCCCCTCAAGGGGCATGGCTGGAGAAAGTTGTCAGTTTTTGTCTTGTTCTCACCCTGGTTGAGCAGGGGGTGTAACATAACTAGCCCTCAACCACAGTCATGTACCAGGGCAAGCAAGCATATTTATATGGACTTTCCATCCCTTTCAATCAACCTCTTGTCACTGCACAAGATCACTGACGAGCATAAACATCTAACTGGGGTCATTAGTCATGACTCTCTGACCGTGCTACTTATTTTCACAGCTAGACAGGTCCTTGGGGATCCTGTGGTCCCCCACAAAGTTCCCAAAGAACTCTGAATATTTGGGTTTAATAAAGTTTGTCAGTTAGTTCTCTGACAACCAAGATATTTAACCAATGATAATTAATATTTCTTTTCTTTTCTTTTTTTTCTTTTAAGTAGGCTTCATACCCAGCACAGGAGCAGATGAGGGGCCTGATGTGGGCTTAACTTTCTTTGAGATTATCATGATTATTTTGTGTGTTCAAAATATAGACATTCCAGATAGACTTAAGCCTTTCCTTACCATAAAAAAGCAGATGAAGTAATGGCTGAGGGTATAGACACACAGGATTCCATCAACCATGTTTATCTGTTTATGAGAAGTCCTCTTGGGCTGGTGGCAAGAGGTGGAGGTGATGGGAAGGAAGGTGATACAAAATAACTTCTGCATCAAGAACACTCCCATAACAGGTGCGCTGCTTGGGAGGGAGTTCAATAGATGAAATCTTCCTGAATTAGTCATTTTGAAACAAATCTTTCCTGCTGAGGTTTTCACTGTCATTTTCAACACTTGGGTAAATTAATTCAAATAATCAGCTCCTGAAAATCACCCACCATTACTGGAAATCTCTGGCTGCATCACCCAGATATTATAAGAATCATGCCATTCTGATTCTTGTCCTTCTTCTATGAAAATGAAGGAGCTTACTTTAGAATAATGCATCAATCATAGGTTCTCTTAGTCACTATGGGATGATTCTGTACTCAGCACGAATTGCCCTCACTCTGAGATTTTTGTACAATGACTTTGTGCGATCGCATCTTAAGAATAAGAAGAGCTATTGTCAAGTTCATTATCTCAGCAGGGAGTGTTTGTGATGATGAAACTGCCAAGCTTCATCAAGTTGTTCACGCTTTTTCCATTTTATTAACATGACCCAATTCAGCCTCCCTCTGATAACTCATTTTGATTTTAACTCACTTTAAAAATGAGTCAATTTGATTTTTAAAACCTTGTTGATTTAAACTTATTTCAACACTTCCTGATATAATATCTTGTATTTTAGAAAAGAGAGAGAGAGACAGAGAGAGAGCCTCTTGACTCAGCAATCTTGAGAGGAAAATGTAAGAAAGTACAAAACTGACAAATGTAAAGGTAGCTCTAGTTCATTTTTCTTCACTTTTCCTCCCAACGACTAACTTTATTGTTATTTTTTTTAATGTTTATTTAATTTTTGAGAGACAGAGCATGAGTCAAGGAGGGGCTTGGTCAAGAGAGAAGGAGACACAGAATCCAAAGTAGGCTCCGGGCTCTGAGCTGTCAGCACAGAGCCCAACATGGGGCTTGAACTCAGGAACCACCAGATCACGACCTGAACCGAAGTCGGATGCTTGGCCAACGGAGCCACCCAGGTACCCCTCTTCTGTCATTCTTAAAGATCACTTAACTGTGAATTCTCCACTCACAATCTCGGCCTAGTCCAAACTATTTTTAATCCACTTGACTCTGTCTTGACAGTGTGCTATCATATTCGGTTTAAGGGAAAGAGCCCAGCACGGTAAGGGAAGAGACAGACAATCCCCGCAAAACTGCCAGCTTTCGTGAAATCTGATTTATGCCATTTCATTTTTATGACACTGCTCTCAGCTAACATGTCCAGCTACTACTTTATTCTACTCTTGTCTTGCTTTTTCTAAGATTTCCTCCAATGTCCTCTGACACATACAGAACGCTAGGGGCAATATCTTAGCAACGATTTAGAGTATAGTTCTGAAGGGTGTAATACTACTTGCAGGGGACCCACAAATAAGACAAAAAGTAGAAAAGTCGTGCCTCCAAGGTGGCTTTTGAGTTGCTCATTTGAAATTTTGAATAAACATTATCAGATAAATAGCGATGTTATTGGTAGTTAAGCTCCCAGAGGAGCCCAAAATACACCTGCAATACAGTGCATCTGTGATGTGGGAAACAAAGGCAGAAGGAAATGGCAGATAAAATTAAATTTTCCTTATAACCTGCAGCCCATTAACAAACACTTGAGGCAGGCAGAGTAGAACATGTCTCCAGGAACTCCCCCAAAGGTCTTAATGCTAATGCTTTGCCAGAGGGAAAAACAACCTTAGCTTGACAATAGCTAGGCCTCCACTACCAGGGAGTCTTCTTTACCGTATGAAAATCCTTTTGGAAGCTTCCCTTGGCTTTTACCTCCTCCAACACCCAAGTATATAATCAGTCACTCCTCAAAATCCCAGGGCCACTCTTTCTGCCCCTGGGTCCTGTCCCATGTTTTAACAAAACCACCTTTTTGCAACCGAGATGTCTCAAGAATTCTTTCCCGGCCATCCGCTCTGAATCCCCAAATTGTTCACATTAATTTGCATTAAAAATCAATGATACTTAAAAGTTTTGAAATATGAATCAAAAAAGTGAAAATAAAATAAAGATTGATTTTTCCGTGTACATTTAATATTCAGCCTGTAAGAAAATTTACAGATACGTGATGTGGCAGATAGATCGAAGTCAAGAAGGCATAGCATATTAGAGTTAGATAGAAACTTTAAATCCGTGTCCTTTTATTTTATTTTATTTTATTTTATTATTTTATTTTATTTTTTGTCAATACCATAAGCAGTATGATAGGAAAAAAGATTGGATAAAATAGGCAGAGAGGGAAAGATTAGGACCTGAGGTCCCTGGGTGGGGGAAAGCACATATTTTGGAACAATGCTAGGAGTGTCTGACTAGGGCAAACCCCCTCAGGCTCAGGAGAAACTTCCTCTTAAGAGTGTAACAGACCCTACCTACTCCACCTCAGTTTCCCTCAGGAATTTGACAAAAGACCTAACTAGAAATAAGTGGTCGATCATAAACTGTATAACCCAGAAGGAATGATATGGCCATAGACCACCCCTCATAGGATGGAAAGGAGCCAATCAGGAACGGACAACCCAGCACCTTGATAGCCAATAAGTGTTTGACCTGAGGAGGAACAAGGGGGAAGGAGAGGGAGAGGTGACCAGAACCTTATAAAACAAGGACCCCTCCCTGTAGTCCATGGGCATTCACTTTTGAATGTACCCTCTCTGTAAAGAGAGCTTTCATACTATTCTTAACTTTCTCAACTGTACTCTAATAAACTTTTGCCTGCTACTCATTTTATTTTGTGTCCACCTTTCCATTCTCTGAAGCAGCGAGGCAAGGAACCCCGGGTATTGAGGTAAAAGATCCTGCAACGCGAGTTCCTCAAAGTTAGACACTTAGGCTCTTTATTGATAATCTTAGTGCAATTAATTCAGTTCTAAATTCAGGTATTGCCATAGCTTAAGCTCCCCAGTCTCAACTCAGTGGTCCTCAGCTAGAGGACTAACCAGGACATCAGAACTGTGAATCACTCCAGAAAACTCCTAATTGGCCACTAGTAACTTTCAGGGGCCTATGGACTTTGGGATGGTCCCATTAAATTCTGCTATACTTTCAACAGCTCACCCCCTCCCCATCCAATGTTTTTGTCTTAATTTGCACTTAAAAATTCTGCTCAGGACTCTGACAAGCATTCCAACCTACTCTAAGACAAAAAGACTTCATTTGAATACCAACTAATTTTGGATAGTGGGTGGGGAGTGGGTGGAGCTTTTGTTTCACTTTTAATGGGTCCAATTGAAGGGTTGGTACCAAGCAAGCCCAGTGCAGATTGTGCAAGGCTTCTCTCATATTTTGTTTGGCCAACTTGCTATAGCTCCTACACATTTAACCTTGGACGTTGAGTTGTTCACTGTTTCCCCGATGTTCATAAGAATGTATTAATGCAATAGCTTATTAGCACTCCAAACTGAACCTTTTTCTGACATTATCTCCAGCTTATTAATTCTTCTACTGTCTGCCTTGCCCAATGGATCGATTCTCTGCTATGTTCTGCCTATTTTCTATCCTTCTGTACCTAAAAATAAATCTATCATGCAAAACTGATTCACTATGACCAAAAGTACAGGATATATCTCTGAAAATATGCTGTTAAAATAGTAACAGCTTTTAGAAACTTTCTGAATGCTTTCGATCTTTACTCCTAGAGGGTCCTGTAAGTATCTCCATCCTTAACGATAAGGAGGCATAAAGCAAACTGACATTCCCCCAAACCCCACCCCCCTCCCCAGGTGGAATATGTTCGACATTCCTCAGAAACTCCTAGCTGCCCAAGAACAAAGGCAGGGGAAAATAAATGGTTAACTGATAGAGATCACAGTTATGCAGGACACGAGTCTCCATTAGTTTACAAAGAGTAAATAAAGATTGCAAGAAAAAGGCAATCTGAGCTATGGCCTCATCTCTGGAAACCCAAAGACTCAATATCCTGGAACCCTAATATTACCCTCCCATCCACAGTGATATGGGGAACAAAGGCAAGAAGAAAATGTAAATAACATTAAATTACTTTATAACCTGCAGCCCCTTGACAAATACTTGAGGCAAATACAGAATATAACACTTCTCCATGAACTCCCTACTGTGTAAGTGTTAATGCCTTAGTAGAGGGAAAATAACTTTAGCTCAACAACAAGAAGGCCTCCAGTATCTTATGAGTCCACTCTAGCAGTGAAAGCCCTTTTGGAAAATTCCCTTTTGCCTTTACCTCACCAGACTCCGCAGCATATAACCAGTCACTCCTCACAACCCCAATGCAGCTCTTTCTGCCCATGGTCCTGTCCCCTCGCTTTAATAAAACCACCTTTTTGCATCAAAGACCTCTCAAGGATTCTTTCTTGGTTGTCACTTCTGGACCCCCACCACTCCGAATCCTTATCCCTTAAGATACCATATCTATGCACATCGCTTCCTTCACAATTTCCTACTTTTAAAAAGACTTGTCCAGGTTCCAAAAGACATTGATGATATTTGTATTCAGACGATATGCAATTAAGTCTTAATTTTGCCACCTTCTGCTCTTGTAAATTTGAGCAAATAACTTAATTTTCACAACTATCGATTAATTTGGCATTAGTATTTCTTTAAGACAAGGGAACTAAAACTTGTGAGTCTTTCTGAAATGCCTTATATGAAAATCCTTAGTCTTTAATATAAGGATTACTTAACAGATAAATACTTTGCTACTAGATGAATATTTGTCCTCCCCAATTCATATGTTGGAACCCTCGCTCCAATCTGACAGTTATGAGGGTAAAGCCCTGAGGATAGGATGAGTGCCTAATAAGAAGAGACACTTCAGAGCTTATTTCTTTTTTTTTTTTTTAATTTTTTTTTTTTAATTTTTTTTTTCAACGTTTTTTATTTATTTTTGGGACAGAGAGAGACAGAGCATGAACGGGGGAGGGGCAGAGAGAGAGGGAGACACAGAATCGGAAACAGGCTCCAGGCTCCGAGCCATCAGCCCAGAGCCTGACACGGGGCTCGAACTCACGGACCGCGAGATCGTGACCTGGCTGAAGTCGGACGCTTAACCGACTGCGCCACCCAGGCGCCCCCAGAGCTTATTTCTTATCTGCATGAGGATACAATGAGAAGAAAGCCATCTGCAAACCAGGAAGTGGGCTCTCAGTAGACACTGAATCTGCCAGCACATTGATCTTGGCCTTCCCAGACTCTAGAATTGTGAATACGATTTCTTGTTTCAGTCCCCCATCCTATGACAATCTATTGTATAACAGACTGAACTGATTAAGACACGTTTATAAAATAATTATTAACCTATTATTCAACTGACCAAGTGTCTTCTTGAGAGCTTGTGTGTGCATGTTTGCCTGTTGTGGTTTACATTTTTGGATTATAGATCCCTTTATAATTCTGTCTTTAGGAAAATGCATGTATTCGCACAAACACTTTTAGTGGTAAGATATTAAGTAAACAAAATTGCAAAATTTCTTGGAATTGGAGGTAGCAGATTTCTTTTTTTTTTTTTTTAACGTTTTTTATTTTTTTTATTTTTGAGACAGAGAGAGACAGAGCATGAACGGGGGAGGGTCAGAGAGAGAGGGAGACACAGAATCTGAAACAGGCTCCAGGCTCTGAGCTGTCAGCACAGAGCCTGAGGAGGGGCTCAAACTCACGGGGTGAGAGATCGTGACCCGAGCCAAAGTCAGATGCCCACCGACTGAGCCACCCAGGCGCCCTGGTGTTAGCAGATTTCTGATCTCAGTACAAGAGAAGCAAACATTTCAAAACTCAGAACTCAGCCATATGGCATAATTATTAGCTTACAATCGTTGATTTTTAAGCTGGGGTTAGTTTAATTTAGTTTGGTTCACATTTGTTTTCCTCTTAGTCGTGATTTGACCAGTGATATAAAAAGCAAACAACCTTACTTAGGTCTCCGCTAACCTAGTGGGCATCTAACGCCACTTGAGAGTACTCCGAATCTCGAAACATCAGGATTGTCTCCAAGAGATACAAGACTGAAACTGGGAGTCGTGCTCCCCTACAAGCATCATTATCTTTTTAGAGTCTTTTTACCACTTATTTGCAAAAAGTAAAACAACTTTCAAACAAGCCCAGCTCATTGTTCTTTGTGTATTTTCAAACCTGGACCACCCCAGGTCTACCCTGATATGTGTAGTTGTGTAGGTGTTTCCTGATGGTTCAGAGAGTTTTGAAAAGCTCAGGTAGAAAATATCTGAGATTCTTAGGAATCACACATTTCCTGATAGGTGACCAGGAAAATTCCACAGCAACTCACCCACTAGTAGAGAATTGATACTTTTGAAGACTTGCCACTTGATTTTTAATTATGTTATAAAATTCTGTTGGAGGGAACATTCTGTGGAGGGAACTTTTGCCTAGTTTTACTTTTTTTTTCTGCAGAGGCAAAGAATAAATCAATCTTCTCTTCCAAATTATAATATTGCATACTTGAATTCGCCTCTCCTATGGTTTGCAAGCTAAGGGGTCCAATGTTCTCCACTATTTTTCAAAGAAAAGTTTCATGGCATTGCTTATCAACCTCTGATTGTTTTATCTTATCTTTGATGTGAAAATGCATCTTATGAATTTGCATCAGGGTGAGTTGCACATAATAAATACTCTACAGATTATCCACATACAGTAACTATATTCTGTAATGTAGGAAACATATTCTAAACAAAGTATTCTATTTTTTGTTGCCTTTTATTTTGTTGCCGTCAAGTTGAGGGATATCACTTGCTCTTGTCAAGAACAATGGCTCAGTAAGGAAATTAAATTAATCTCAACAAGGAAGACATGAATTCTTAGTGCTTCGGACATAGCCCTCCAACACCTGAGCTGGGCAGGTGGGAGCTGGCAGGTGAGATTCCCCAAATCTCAGTGGGGAATCGTGTACTAGTGAAAGCTGTTTTACTCAAACTGTATTGGTTCACCATATATTTTAATGTCTGCATAACAATTTGGAATTTTTTCACCTGTAAACCTAGGTGGTTATACTTGCGTTTCAGGAATATTCCTTCTTCCAAATAAATATGTAGCTTTATAATTATTTCCACTGAATGGTACTGTTGTAAACTATCTAAAACTTCTGCCTAACTAGAAAATTTTAAATTCCAACTTTATATTTTCCTAATTTATAGATCTTCCAAATGTATAATATTTTCTTATGTGGTAATGTGCCATCTCTATCTTTGTAGCATTTAGATGGATTTTATGACAATTCTGGAATAAAATATAACAATTGATTTTAATAATTATCATGTCAATTATTTATAATCAAAAGAAGCTGCACATATTAAAATGCGAGACCAACATTAATAATTCGAACATGGAATCAGCACGTATGCTATTTTAACTCTCTTATCATTGCTATAGAGGAAATGAAAATAATGAAGAGTATTTTAACATAACAGTGCACATACATATGAGATTAGAAAAAATTAATTTTGAATTATATCTCTGAAACTCTCCTGGATGTATAGTCTTAGGAGAATTGTTAGACTGTCTTAATTTTGTCATAAAAATATTTTTTCCGGGGTGCCTGGGTGGCTCGGTCGGTTAAGCGTCCAACTTCGGCTCAGGTCATGATCTCGCGGTCCGTGGGTTCGAGCCCCGCGTCCGGCTCTGTGCTGACAGCTCAGAGCCTGGAGCCTGTTTCGGATTCTGTGTCTCCCTCTCTCTGTGACCCTCCCCCGTTCATGCTCTGTCTCTCTCTGTCTCAAAAATAAATAAATGTTAAAAAAAAAATTTTTTTTAAATATTTTTTCCTACTTTGGTGCCTAAATAGTTTACAATTTTTATTTATGACTATATCACAATAAATTTAAACACAAAGAAATGTTCCACCCATAATTCTATCCTTTTAAGAATGAATTGCTGTAATTTTTGTCTTCTTTTATTAATTAAAATGTATTAAGTCTTATTAAAACATGCACATATTTATCTACTAAAAATCATACAGCATACTGTTTTGCAGTTCATTTATTTTATTCAATATTATAAAAATGTCATATTTTAGACTTTTATATTGTTTCCATACTTACTGTTTTATTGTGCATAAAAGAATTGATGTCTTTATGTATTCAATCCTCTTATTTTTGTATATTTTGAACATTTCTGATCAAAAGACCTTTTTCATTTTCATTGCAGTTTAGTGTATACAGATGTTGGGGAAAGCATCAGAATGTGCATGCTTTTAAACAAAGATTTGCCTTACACTTCCCTATCCATTCCAGTAATAAAAATAAGGTAGACAGTTTCCATCCATGTACAATTGTGTGTGATCTAGGAGATAAGGTGCTTAGGAAAGAACCATCCTAACTGGAAATAAGGGGATCCGTTGGCTCAAGGAAAATATAAACAAAGATTTTTTTTTTCCTACATTTAACTTCTAGGTGGATTTCCCCCTATTTTTTTGACATCTACATCTATCGACATATTAAAACCACAATTTGACTGTTGCTACTAATATCTCTGTAAACAACTGCACAGCACGTAAGTTTATATGAGAAGATAAAATATAAACACAGGAAGGAAAGAATTACATGGCACACAAATACTTAAACGTTTTACTCAGGAGAACATTTGCATCTCGAGGTCACCCAATGCCCTTCAGTAAGCCGTATCGGGCACAGAAATGGCATTTTGATTTAGCAGTAGCTGCAATGACAACAGCTCTGGAAGATTGGTTAAAGCCCTCGAAAGCCAGGAGAGCAGTGGTGCCCCCTGGTGACAGCGCACACCCACTTGTAAGTCTTGCTCTTATGAACTGGAATTCAGGAGAGTGAGATTTGGAACGTACCATGTGGATCATCCAATTGAATCCTGATATTTAGAGTAACTTGAGCAACGTCATATAGAATTTTTGTTATTGAAAGGGTGACAACAGCTCTGTCCCTTGACTGGTAATTTTATCTCACTTGTTTGTTTTGTTCTGATTCTGTTGCCAGATTTTTAACCATAATACCCGGGATTCATTGTCTAGTGGCGTCGAAGAATGAAGAGGTGGACACGAAATAAAATGAACAGCAGGGGTATAAGATTGGAAAGGAAGAATAGTAAGAAAGTTCTCTTTACAGAGGGGGACATTCGAAAGGGAATGTCCGTGCACTACAGGCAAAGGGCCTTCTCTTATAAGGTTCTGGTCTACCCTCCCTCATCCCTTCCCCTTGGTTCCTGCTCAGGTTCTACCCTCATTGGCTGGATAGCTCTAGAAGCCACACAGCTCAATCAGCTATCCTGATTGGCTCCTTTCCATAATATGAGCGGTGGCCTCTGGCCATAGTTAGGTCTTTTGTCAAATTCCTCAGGGAAAGTTGAGGGCGAGCTGGTGGGGTCTGTTAAGTTCTTAAGAGGAACCTGATGCCTGAGGGGGCTTCCTGTGGTCAGGTACTCCCAGCATGGTCCCAAAATAGATGTTCTCTCCCACCCAGAGACCTCGGGCCTTATTTTTCCCTCTCTGCCTACTGAATCTTATCTTCTCCTATCAATTTTATATTTAAAATACTTAAATTTTCTAAAGGGGAAAACACCAGAGTGCAAATACTGTCTCCAAGGATATTATTAGGGGCTTCAGGGAGAACACTTTGTTCTCAAATACGTAAATAGTTTTTTTTTGTTTGTTTGTTTGTTTGTTTTATTATTTTGAGAGAGAGTGACAGGTAGAGAGAAGCAGAGGGAGAGAGAGTGAGAGAGAGAGGGAGAAACCTGAGCAGGCTCCATGCTCAGCTGGGAGCCTGATGCCTTCAGGCCTCTGTCCCTTGACTGTGGGATCATGACCTGAGCTGAAATCAAGAGTCGGACATTCATTGAGCCACCCAGGCACCCCTGTAAATAGTTTTAAGTCATTTTTTAGCAGGGAATTATTATGCATAGCTATATGCATTTATTATTTAAACTTATTTTTAATAGGTAGTCACTAAAAGTCACTCTTCATCACTATTATTCACATAGCAACATTTTCCATCATATCACAAATATAATACTAAAACTCAATTAGCAAGAGGAAACGTGGATAATAAATTTTGATATGCGAACATCAGTTTACAAGGAGTCTTAACAATTATGAACTTGATAAAAAAAATCCTAAATAGCAAAAGTTGACCATTTATTCTTCACTATTTATAACTTTATAACAATTATAAAGTTTTTTGGCGAGTATTTATCCCCTCAAGTGATATGATTTCAAATATGTACTCTGGTAAATGGAAAAGAAAATCATAGAGGGTATTTTTTAATTCATATTTTGAATGTTTTTAATTTATGGATATATGTTTCCAGGGCATATAAATTTTCCTGACTTTAATAAAGGTTATATGTATACTCCACATATGAATAATTTGAATAAAATGCCTTTCAATATTTAATAATGGTATGTATTAATATTCATTGAGTTGATTTATTTTCCACAGAGCTCCACTCTTTATTGAATGTGTTGGCTGATGGCATAGTACACAAACAATAAACTATCTGGCTTCATTCCTTGGGATAGTTAACAATATACAATATTCTTTGGAACTAACCACATAGAGTAATTGAAAATTACTTATTTCCTAACATTATACATGGTAGTCTGTAAAACTTTTCTTTGATGATTTTGAGAGTACCTGTTAGATTATATTAAGTATACTCATGATCAATAATGATTTTTATAGCTAAATTTCAAAAATAAATTATGTCCTGTTTTCATAAAAAATAACACTGTAATAACATATTAAATGTTTCCTTCAATTATGATCAAAACACAAATCAAAACATGATACAATTATATGTCTGTGGAAAATTAATAAAGATTATACATGATATTACTGAGATTCTTAGCTAAACATGTCAGGTTATATATATTTATACATAAGAGTCTTATACTTAAATATGAAGAGATAATCAAGGACTACTCAATATTTGCTAAGTAGAGAGAAGACAAAAAAGAAAATGAAATGGGGTAAATGATCTTGTAAGAATATGGATAATTCAGATTTTCATATCCAAAGAAAATGTGCTTCAAAAAAATTAAGGCAAAATAAAGTCTCTGGCATAAAAATAAAAATCTAACACAATCTGATGCCAACGTATCTTCCTTATAAAAATATAGAAAAAATTCTTCAGGCTGACTGAAATTTAGGTTTTTCCAAAAGAATAAAGAGTGCCATAAGTAGACAATATGTAACTAAATACATACATTTGTTTACCTTGTTTTAAAATTTCATTTAAATATAATTATTTAGAACCAAAATATGTGACAAAAATAACATAAAGACGGGGGATATTGTAAGATTATTTTAAAAAATAGTATTTATTTATTTACTTATTTATTTTTGAGAAAGAGAGTGTCTGTGAAAGCACATACAATGAGGAGGGGCAGAGAGAGAGAGAGAGAGAGAGAGAGAGAATCTCAGGCAGGCTCTGGCTCCGTGGGTGTAGAGCCAGTAAGGCTCTCCAACCCAGGAATTGCAAGATCATGACCTGAGCTGAAATCAAGAGTGGGACACTTAACCAACTGAGACACCCAGAAGCCCTATAAGATTCTTATATTAAATGTGAAATGATATTGTTTGAAAGTGACTGTGATAAATTAAACATGCACACTGTAAACCCTAGGGCAACCAATTATAAAAAGGGGATCTAATAAGCCAATAGTTGATATATATTTAAACACTAAAAAATACTCAATACGAAAGACTTTGAAAATATGGAAGGGAGGAAGGCAGAGAAAAATCAAATAAGAAAATGGTAGATTGAAACCCAATTGATACATTCAATATATACATTAGATTAGATGTATATACATCTAATATATATGTATATACAATATATGTATATACATGCATACAACATATACATATATACATATATAGTACATATACAATATATATAGATCAATGCATACATTAGAATATACACAATATATACATTAGATACATTATTAGAATGCACCCAATATATACATTAGATAGTTTTAAGATTACAATCCAAAAGCAGAATTTCTGAGAATTTTTTTTTAATTTTTTTTAAAATAAAATTTTTTAAAACTAAGAAAAAGAAGTATCAAAGGAGAATAGAGTTCAAAAACGAAACCATGCTTTATGACTACCTGATTTACCTAAAGATGTTGCTCTGGAAAGAATGGTCTTTAAAATAAGCGATGGCATGTCGGTGGAATATCCACATAAAAAAACTATAAATGACTAACATTTTCTTCCTCACAAAATACAAAATAATTTCTTTAAGATTGATCACAGAACTAATGTAGAGTAAAAAAGCAATGATGTTTCAATAGAAAAACATTGTAAAATATACTTATTATATTTGAGTATCAAAGGTTGCCTAAAGGACACAAACATCACCAATAATCAAAATTAACATTAATAGTTTAGGGATAATGATATGAAAAAATTCTGTTTAAGAAAGGAAATATTAAGGGGCACCTGAGTGGCTCAGTCGGTTAAGCGACCGACTTTGGCTCAAGTCATGATCTTGCTGTTTATGGATTCGAGCCCCACATCGGGCTCTGTGATGATAACTCAGAGCCTGAAGTCTGCTTCGGATTCTGTGTCTCCCTCTCTGCCTCTCCCCTGCTCATGCTCTGAGACTCTCTGTCTCAAAAATAACTAAACATTAAAAAAATAATAAGAAAGAAAGGAAATATTAAGACAGTAATAAGGGAACCCAGCAACTAGAAAGGGATACTTGTAATATACACGGACTACCAATAACTTCTACACATAATATAGACAGTATAATTAGGAGTATTTTACAAAACAGATATTCAAACGGTCAGTAATCATATGGAAAGGTGACGAAGAGCATTTGTCATTGCAAAAATGCAAATTAAAATGTCTTCGGGATGCCGTGACACACACACAATAGCATGGCTACAATTCAAAACCTAACAATCTCGAGGGTTGCCAATGATGTAAGACAACTGGATTGCCGATGGAAAAATAAATTGGTTAAATAACTTTGGAAGACAGTTTGCCAGTGTCTATTAAAACTATGAAATGACCAAGGAAATACACACCCAAGTTTTATATTAAAGAGAAAAGGGTTCATTTGTCGACCAAATGATACAGGGTTTCATAGCAGCTTGATTCATAAAAGGTCACAATTTGACATGACCCAAAGTCCAATCCTGGAATGGGTAACTACAGTATACGACACTCAAGCATTGTAAAAATATGTCACCATAAAAAGAGAATGAGCACCACGCTCGACAATGTGGATGAGTCTCGCTGACAGAATACTGAGCAAAAGCAGTCTTAAACAAAAGAGCATATATACTGGGTTCTGATGCCTCAAATTTAAGAACAGGCAAAACTTACCTATATTTTGATGGTAAAAGTCACCTCTGGGAAGCTGTATCGCCTAAGAGTGATCAAATAGGATATGCTTGTAAATATTGAATATCTTGATTCAGGTGCTGGTTACATGGCTATAAACACATTTATTGAGACTTTATACATTTAGCGGTTTTTTTTTTTTTTTTTTTTTTTTTGCTTTAGCACAAATACAAACATTTGATAGAGACAATATCTGTATGATTTAAAAGAAAATATTGTTGGTCTGTTCAGGTTTGTCTATATTCTTACAGATATAAATCTTCCAATTAAAAAACACAAATTTGTATGTCATGTTAAACATAAATTTCCATCTTAATTAACATTTAAATAAAACTGTAAAAACTAAAAATATTTAAATCAACTTCTGAATTCAAGTTCTTTCTGGGACCAAAACATTAAATTGTATCATATACAACAAATCAATGAGATGATAGATACTATGAATAAAAGTAACTATTCTATTTATTTATTTTGAGAGAGAGAGCGCAGGAGAAGGGCAGAGAGAGAGGAAGAGAGAGAATCCCAAGCCAGGTGCATGCTGTGGGCACACAGCCCCCTGTGGGGCTTGAACACAAACTGTGAGATCATGACCTGAGCTGAAATCAAGAGTCAGAAGCTTAACCAACTGAGCCACCCAAGCAGTCCTATTCTATTGTGTTTGAATCTCTAAAAATCTCTTACCATTACTCTTAACTCTTTGTGTTCTCAGGGTAACTAGGAAATAAGGAGGTTTATACAACGTTAGAAAAACTACAAGATGCATTCGCCTATAACAATATAAAAATTGTAGATAATCTAAAACAAGATAACCTTAAGAAATAAAATCTCAAAGTAGCTGAAAATCAGTAGTTCTCAACCTTTTTAGTTTCAGCAATTGTTTACCCTCTAAAACTTTCTTATGGACCCAAAGAGCTTTAGCTTGAGTTATATAGTTTTAAATAAAACTGTAAAATAAAATGAGAATAAAATAAATAAAAAATGTATGTAAAACATTTGTAAAATAAATGTATGTAAAATACATTTATGTAAAATAAAAAATGAGAAAAGTTAGTGTATCTATTTTGTTTGTTTGTTTATTTCAAGACCTTATTTAAATTCCAGCTAGCTAACATCTAGTGTAATACTGATTTCAGGAGTAGAATTTTGTGATTCATCATCTATTAATTCATTTAAAATGAGTAAACAAAATGGCTATTACTTACCATATTGATTCTACTTTTCTAAAAAGAAGTATATTTTCCAAAACCAAAATAATAAAAAGAGTAGTATTGCTTTCTGTTTTTAAAAAATGTCTTTAATGTCTGATTTAATAGAGGACAGTTGATTCTCATACTATATCTGTATGCAGTCTGTTCTTCTATTCTATGCCATTTGGCCTTTGAGAAATTCTATGTTCCACTTCAGAAAGAATGGGAATAATCATACTATTATTATGAAAATGGATTTGACCTTACAGACTGCTTGAGAGTATCTCAGAGATATCCAGGACTCTCTGACCCTAGTTTGAGGTCAACTGATATAGATTTCTTTCTCTAAACACGAAAAGATTAGATTTAGTCCCTTCCATCTATATAAAGACCACATTCCAGAACAAGCCTCCGGATTAGAAGAATGAAAAGACACAAACTTGTCTGCACTATCTCTTGGCCGCCGTTCTTGTGTGTCTTTAGGGGGCAACATGTTTCTAAGAACTGCATTTGAGAATCTTACGAACCTCTGATGTGTAGTAACAAAATAACTCTTCAAAATGCCCATCTTGAACAAGTGACCAGAACATGCTGGCACCAGTAATTCTATTCAGAATTTGCAGTTAAAAATAAAGTTAGCATTAATAGAAAAAAAAAAAAAAAGCCTATTTATCAAAAGAATTCCACCTCTGGTTATCTAACAACAACCCAGTTACTGAAGGAGATTAAAAGGACAGAAAATGAAGGGTTGCAAAATCATGCTCTAAGCACTTTTCCCAGGGCAAAAAAAAAAAAAAAAAAAAAAAAAAAAAATGGTCAGAAAGATAAAAGCCGACTGAACTTGACCGGTTTAGGGTCATCAAGGCCTACCTCTGTTCCAGCTTTTTTTTTTTTAACAAAAACATTAAGAAGATGAACAAAAAATATATAGAGATTTTTTTTTTAAGCACCAGAAGTATTTTTAGAGACATTTTTAGTTGAATTAAGTATGGAAAGATAAATCTTAATTGCTAGGTTGCAGCAACTACATCCTCAGTATTGCACACATAATCAAAAGAAGATGAGTTGAACAATTTTGTTGAGGTATTAGCTTGCTAACCAAAAAAGGCTTTATTTGTTGATGAAATAATAGGAGTGTGGTGTGGTCATTCACAAAGGGAAAGGCAAGAAAAATGCTTCTAATGGCCATTCAGTGATGACTTCCTTGGAGTGTTATGGTGGAAAATTGCTTCAGGAAACATAAAATTACTCTGAAACAAACCAGAGGGGAACGTTATGACAGAGTGATAAAATATGCAAACAAACAAAAACCAGGGGAGGAGTGTGGTCCAAGTGTGTTTTTCTTGAAAATCAGCAGAGAGGGGAGCAGGGGGTGGCTCAGTCATTTAAGCATCTGATTCTTGATTTTGGCTCAGGTCATGACCTCAAGGTTTGTGAGTTCAAGCCCCACATCAGGCTCTGTACTGTTGGTGCTGAGACTGCTTGGGATTCTCTCTCTTTCTGCCCCCCTCTCTTTGCCCCTCCCCCACTTGTGCTGTCTCTCTCTCTCTCTCTCTCAAAAATAAATAAACTTAAAAAAAACAGGCAAAGGAAACCAAAATACAACACAATAACCAAACAATAGCTTCAGGTGCCATGTTTTTAAAACAACTAAAGCAGATTTTCTCAGATATGTTACTGAGATACTAATTTGGGGAGAATGTAATAACAACTATCATGTTCCCACTGAACCTAATACCATTTTTGTGACCTGAATTTTTTTTTTTGTGGTATTTTTTTTTTTTTTTAATATTTTTGGGATGCCTGGGTGGCTTGGTCGGTTAAGCGTCCGACTTCGGCTCAGGTCATGATCTCACGGTCCGTGGGTTGGAGCCCCGCGTCGGGCTGTGTGCTGATAGCTCAGAGCCTGGAGCCTGCTTCTGATTCTGTGTCTCCCTCTCTCTCTGCCCCTCCCCTGTTCATGCTCTGTCTCTCTCTGTCTCAAAAATAAATAAACGTTAAAAAAAATTAAAAAAAATATTTTTAAGTTTTCTATCATAAAATAAATATATAGTATATCAATAAGATTTTTAAAAACTCAAATATTCACATAAAGCTTCACAAAAAAGGAAATGTTATCAGTATTTGAAACATCTTGCAGATTTCGGAAGTCTTAGAATCTTCCCTTCCTCCAGAGTTGATTATCTTAACTTTAATATTTATATTTCACTTCCTTCTTTTTAATTTTTATCAAAAAATATGCATCCATAAAAATAAAGTCTTTCATAAGTTATGTTTCTAAACTGCATAAAAATGGACTCTTGAGGTACCTGGGTGTCTTAGTCCATTGGGCATCTGACTCTTGAGTTCAGCTCAGGTCATGATATCAAGGTTTGTGAATTCGTGAGATGGAGCCCCAAGTCGGGCTTCATGCTGAGTGTGGAGACTGTTTGGGATTCTCTCTCTCTCCCTCTCCCCCTCTTTCCAGCTCATGTACTCTCTCTCTCTCTCTCTCTCTCTCTCTGTCTCAAATAAAAAAAAACAAATGTACTCTAAGTTCATGCATTCTTCTGTGAGTAACATTTTGCTCAATTAATGTTGATTTGTGCTGGTGAATATGGTTCATTCATTCTCAATGGTGGATAGCATTCAATTGGGTGTTTGTATTATAACATTTATTTTTCTATTTCCCTACCAATTGATATTTGTTTCCTTTTTACAACTTTATTAAAATGGTTACTATGTACCATTCTTTTACATGCATACACATTTTTTTCTAGAGTGTGTACCCAGGAATCTAATGGGTAGTTAATAGAGTATACATGTCTTCAATTTTACTAGATAATGCTTATCTCTTTCTTAAAGTTCTTGAATTAATTTAGTTCTCATCAGTGAAGGATGGGAAAGCACAGGGTCCACATATCTCCACATTTGCCAACCATAATACTATTTTCAAGTACAGTATTTTATTTTTGGCAATCTGTTGAATGTTGAAAGCAGCATACATGTGGTCATTTTAATGTGCATTTCCCCAATTACTAATGAGTTCAATATCTTTGAATGCATATATCGATCAGTTGGATATCTATGTGAGGTAACTATTTAGTTTGCCCAATATTTTGTTTGGGCTTTCTGGATGTTCCCTGTTAATTTTTGGTATCTTTTCGTCTTATATGTTTCATCCATATGGTTTCCAAGGTGATTCCCTTTCACAAATAAACGTATGGAGTCTTTTAATAAATATTCTCAAATTTTAAATGTAGTTTATTAATATTTTCCTTCACTGACTGCATGTTTTGTGTTTTAAGAAAACTCTCCCCAACTTGAGATGGCGCCAAGGCTCTCATATTTATCTTCTACCCCTCCCCCCCTTCTTGTTTTGGACATTTCAGGTAATCTACATGAAATGAATTTGAATGGGAATAAAATTCCTTGAGTTTTACCTTTGGATGCCCCATTACTGCAGCATCAATTATTGAAAAGACCCTGTTTTCTCAGCTGCTCCTCAGTGACTCACTATTTACCAAACATTAACATATGTGTGATCTATTTCTACACTCTGTTGTGTATCCCTGCACCCATACTGCTCTGTCAGAATTTATATAGCTTTATAATATACAATGATAATTTGTAGAGCAAGTCCTCCATTCATATTCTTCCCCTTCAAGACTATCTCGGCAATTATTGACCCTTTGCAATTGATTTCATGTAAATTTGAAAATTAGCTTTCTCCTAAAATATGTGCTGCAATTGGCTTGGGATCACATTAAAACTATAAATCAATTCCAAGAGACATGACATATTTATAATGCTGTCTCCTTATTCATATATGGTATATCAATACATTTATCTCATTCACCGAAGGATCTCCTTTAATTTAACAATTTTGTAAGAGTTCTTGCCTATCATACATTTATTCTTATATATGTTTTATGGTTTGTGATATGCAAACTATTTTTGTTTAATTTTTACTTGGTTTCTTTGGCTGGCATTGGCATATACAAATTCACTTGATTAATCTATATTATTGTGTGTTTGGCAAGATTGAAAAATTCTCACATTAGTATTATCTGTATTTTTTTTTAATTTTCTACATACACTATCATCTGAAAACTAAAATAAATTTAATTGTTCTTGATCAATCTTTACATTTTTTTTTTTTAAATTTACTTTTGCCTTAATGAGAGGTTAAGTTTCCAGTATCAAGATAAACATTAATTGAGATAATGGACAACTTTTTCTTCTTGGGGAATTAAAGGAAAACCTTCCAGCATTTCAAAATTAACTATGAGTTTGGTTTTAGTTTTTTTTTTTTTTTTTTTTTTAAGATATATTCATCTGCATAAGAAAGTTCTCTTTCTTTCTTTTTTGAATGTTTATTTATTTTTGAGAGACAGAGAGAGACAGATAGAATGTAAGCAGGGGAAGAGGCCAAGAGAGACACACAGAATCTGAATGAAGCAGGCTCCAGGCTCTGAGCTGTCATCACAGAGATGGATGTGGGGCTCGAACTCCTGAACTGTGAGATCATGACCTGAGCCGAAGTTGGTCGCTCAACCGACTGAGCCACCCAGGCACCCCAAGAAAATTTCTTATAACAATTAAAAATTCAATAGGTCAGATGAAAGCAATATAAATTTGTATTGCAATGCTATAATGATTTTAGTGCTATATGGTGCTTACTTTTTAAAATAGCAACTTATATATTTCTTCATTGTATTTGAATGTATATGTCGGAAAGCTATTCTGCAATGGAACATAGTTTCTTATTATGTTTTGAGCCCTAAAAATTCACTCACATGCTAAAAGTAGGTGGGCATTCAAAACATGGAGACTGTTACCTATGCAAATTTTATGACTACAAAATAAACTGCAAAATACTTCAGGGTGCTAGATATATTTATGGTACATAAAAAACAAAACAAAACAAGAAAAAAACAAAAACAACAACAAAAAAAAACATGAACAGAGTGAGTGAGTAAAAGAGGGAGGAAAGTGAGAAAGAAAATTTCAGAACCCCCAGACTCGAGCAGGAATCCAGATAGATAAGCTGGGCAAATAGAGATCTGGGGACAGATCCTGGAAACTGGGACCAGAGACAAAATTTGTGTAATGCATTAACCAATGGCATTATACCTCTCAGATTATTAGCCTTCAAAAACAGTGGTTACATCTGTTATGTTTCCATAATGTACAAATTGACCACCAATAGAGCTTATGCCTAACGGTTCAGTCTAATACAAGAGTGGTTTGAAGATGTGCCAAGAAAATAACCAGGGAGCATGAGAGGTAAAACTCGTAAAATATGTTCTTGTGGGTGCATAACTATTTTCCTTACATGACCTGTTATGTTCAGGGAAATTTTTCATTTCAATCAAATTGACAGCATGATTTTAGTCTCAACCGTTTTCCTAGGACTTTGACATGAAACAAAAATAACCCGAGAGCATTTCCAGGTCTTCGTTAATACAGTTTCATGCTGTATGACTGAATAATTTTATGTATTTAATATGATGAAAGAAATTGAGAGCAAGTTAATTTAGTTAGAACTTTTTTTTAAAATTTTTTTTTAACGTTTATTTATTTTTGAGACAGGGAGAGACAGCATGAACGGGGGAGGGTCAGAGAGAGAGGGAGACACAGAATCTGAAACAGGATCCAGGCTCTGAGCTGTCAGCACAGAGCCTGACGCGGGGCTCGAACTCACGGACCGCAAGATCATGACCTAAGCCAAAGTCGGATGCTTAACCGACTGAGCCACCCAGGCGCCCCAGTTTAGTTAGAATTTTTAGCTTAGATATGGATATTCTTCCTTGTGGATGATACTCTATCAATTGGAATCAGATCCCAGATTTGTTGCTTCATGAAGGATGGACCTGTTTGATCTTCGGCTTCTGTTGGTTCATGACTTTCAAAGAGAATGCATGGGTTTCTTTGTTATGGAGAAGTTCAAATTTAACTCTCTCCCCACACAATTCTGAAAATAATGAGCCTATTATCATGCCAGAAATCCCCGTATAAAAATAAAGAATTATATTAATGCATGTAACGCAGCTCTGTTTTTTGGGCAAGGAAAGCTCTGTCTCCGAGGCACGTACTGATTAAATCAGGTACATTCGTTCAGCAGTGTGAAGGAGCACATGTTTGCCTAAGCCCTTGGAGATTCAGAACTGGCATCTTTATGACCCAAATGGGACTCCATCAGATTCAAAATCCCCAGAGACATAGTCTCTGAGTCTCGACTCTCTTTAGTTTCAAGTGCTGTTACGAAATACTGCATGATAATTAGTTTCGGTACAGTTATGAGCTTTTATTTTTAAATGGCCTACATGTTTAATTTACTCAATAAACTGAAATATGCTTGATCTCTTACCAGATTGTGTCACAATAACAGCTGTTTTTTAAAGTCTCAACTGGGACAGTAGTTAAAAGTCCTTGAAAAGTAAATGGCATGCATTCAATTAAGCTAAAGAAATAGCTAAAACAAGTATTATTTAGTGGGTTTTTAATTAGATGACTTCTATTAAATTGGTGCTCTAAAAGGGATTTCACAACCTCCCAAGATTGTGCTAGTTAGAAATGAGACCATAAAAATTCCATTTAACTCTATCTAGTGAGAACTCGCTCACAGGTTGGGTATTTCTCTATCATCAGCCTCCATATGCCTGGCACTGCACCATTAATTCACCAAATGACGTTCAAGAGGTAAAACAAGGTAGATCATTGTCAGTAAATCAAAGCGACAGACTTTCTGATCACGAGGCACAGTGATCTCTACCCTTGCACTCCTGGAACCTCCCAACATCAGCAGCAGAGTAACGGAAGACCATGATTAGGATGTCTTCCTTGCTTGGAAATTTCTGGGGCAAAGAGAAGAGAATTTACCCTATTCTCCACTGGGCATATCCACCAGCTCTCAGTGGATCTTGTATTTCCTTAAACGGCCTTTTGTGTTTTGGTCCCTGTTTGTCTGACTAGTCTGACTTCCGTTTTACCACCATTGCCAGATTTTGAGGTTTCAGTTCCTGTGATACTAAGCTTCTTAGTATTTTCAAAACAACAATGTTCCCATATTTGTTTGCAATTTTTCTCACTATTTAGGATGAGCCTTCAGCAGGAAACTCTGCTTATGTTTTAAAACATTGCTTTAGCATCATCTGCTCTATGACTCATAAGATACTGCATGCTCCTTCCTACCGATATCCCATCCCTAACAGAGTGAACACTCTGCTTCTGTTTGCCAGTTGTCTACTGGACACATATTTGCTTATCATTCTATGTTGTAAATATCAATTTTTTGCAATAGACTAGGAGAGTGTTTTTGGTCACAGGTTTTATGTAATTCAGGTATTTACTCAATTACTTATACTAGATACTCAGTAAAAGTGAACTAAACAAACAGAACTGAATCAAATACCCTCCTTTACTCTCCCCAGTAACAGACGGGACAATTTCTGATTCACTGCTTTATGTACACGAAGAGAGCAAAATACATAAGGCCAAGAATATGACAAACTTTCTAAATCCCGACTGCCTTTTCTGTAAATAAGGATGTATTTATTTAAAAGGATTATCAAGGCACCTGGGTGGCTCAGCCAGTAAGGCAGACAACTTTTGGTTTCGGCTCAGGTTACGATTGCACGGTTTGTGAGTTCAAGACCCAAGTTCGACTCTGTGCTGGCAGCACGGGTCCTGCTTAGGATTCTCTCTCTCCTCTCTCTCTGCCCTTCCCCCGCTCTCTCTCTACATCTCTCAAAGTTAATGAATTAGTTCATTAATTAATTTTAAAGAATTAAAAAGGATTATCCTAAACAACTGCATGACCAATGTGAAAGAATTTTGTATGTCATACGAGCAAAAATTATTAACATACTGAATGCCTGCACTTTACATACATTGCTTAATTTGATTGTCAGTGCAAATCCACACAATAATGCTTTCATAATTCTTATTTGCTAATGAGTGAAGTGATGTTTAGACAGATCATGAACTTGGAAAAATGACTAATAGGGAGATTGATTGACTCTAGAAATGATATTTTTAAGCACCATAGTACAAAAAAAGAATACCAACAAAGAGATCCTTGTGCAGTATGCTGATTAGCGACGTCTTGTAGAATTCAGTATTATTCTGATGTGTTAGCTGTTGAAGGTAAGAAAGAAAGAAAGAAAGAAAGAAAGAAAGAAAGAAAGAAAAACCCATGAAGCTAGAAAACATAGTATCTGTTTAAATTGCTTCACTCATAGTATAAATTAGTGCTATGGGAACAAATAAAAGTGGCTGTGTCTTTTTTTTTTAATAAACAACATATGTAATAAATATGTAATAAATGTAATAAACAACATATGTAATCAAAATGCACACATCCAGGAAAGAAAAATACAGTAAAATAATCCGATACATATAATTAGGATTTCTGTATTAAGTTAAATAAAATCCAAAGTAAAGGTCACCATTCAATTTCGCAATCTTTCCACAGGGTAACTTGGCATTAGTAGCTGAGAAGACATTTCTGGCTGATTAAAGACACAGCACATCTGTTAAGCTTTGTATTTTTAGAGTCCAGTGCTCCATACTATGTCCCAATTACTAGGTCAATTCCAAACCTCCTGTTCTTGCTACCTCTGTGTCTGGGCTCTCTTCACTTTTCCTTTCCAATATGCTCCCCGTCTCCACTGAGATCCCCGTGTAGTATTTGGCTACATTTCATCTTTCTCATTTTCCAAATCCTACACTCAGAATCCCTGAGTTATAACTCAGATCCAGCACTTATAAGAGCAGAGTGAATCCTAATAGCGAGTACTTCCATTTATTCGTGGCATTTTTATTGTGAAGGGTTTTTTAACATCTATCTTTCTAATTCTCCTACAATCCTGAGAACTCGATATTATCATCATCATTGCAACGGGAGGTCAATATTCTATGTCAAGCAGCTGGAAAACACAGAGGTGGTGTTTGAGTTCTGACTTGTCCCACTCCAGAGTGCGACTGTTACACTTCACTGTCCCCCTGAATGATCCACGCTTGTTTCATTCAGTAAACGCGCATTAAGCATCTCTGTGAAGTTAAGTGTGGCATTTGGGCTCGGGGATTTACAAACAAATACGTGACACAGTAATGTGAAGAAAACTTCAGATATCCGAATAGGAATAAAAACTCCGGATGTCCAAATAAATAAAGGCAGTGAGCTGTAAGTGATAACACAAAACCTTACACGTGGAAAATTCTGAAATGAGAGATACATTGGCATGGCACTGATGACTAATTTTCTCTTCATCTTTGGTAACTTTGCAAAGAGGCCAAACAGGATTAGGTTAATTCGGTAGAAGGAAAGATCCAATGACTGGGCTCTGAAGACTCTCCATTTCGAATAAGGCTGCTTTCTTCACCCAGGAGCTTCCATGGTTGCATAGTTGCCTAGATTATCTCTCACCACACTTCTATCTCATAGTCATGGGATAGAGTACAGAGTTTCTCCATTAGCACCTTCTCCATGGTATTTCCTCCCAGCCTGGGCACTCTTCTTTGGGACAACAACAGCTTGGGGGACCACGTGCATTCTGCTATGTCTATCGTTACAGATTTTCCTCCAACGAAGTATATTTTTAAAGTTGCACCACGGGAAGCCAGTCATTTCTATATTTGTGTTCCCTTTGTAGGACTCTACCCATTTCAACAGAACAAAAATAACTCACTATTTTAAAACGCACAGTGCTTGGGGTGCCTGCGCGGCTCAGTCGGTTGAGCGTCCAACTTGGGCTCTGGTCATGATCTCACAGTTTGTGGGTTCGTGCCCCGTGTCGGGTTCTGTGCTGACAGCTCAGAACCTGGAGCCTGCTTCGGATTCTGTGTCTCCCTCTCTCTCGCTGCCCCTCCACCATTCGTGCTCTGTCTCTAGCTCTCAAAAATAATTAAAATGTTAAAAAAATTTAAAAAATAAAATGCACTATACTTTATACTGTTACTTACTATTAATAATAGTCACCTTTTTTTGAGAGCTACTATAGGAAAAGTGTTGTACATACATAGCCTCCAATCTAAAACACAGTCTTGCAAGGTAAATGTTGTTAACATCCATCTTTTCCAGTAAGGACTCTAAAGTTCAAGGGATTATGTTACTTCTTTCTATGCTATATATGCATTAGGTTTTCTACGTTATATATTGCAAATCTATTACATGCTAGAATGTGCAGATACAACTGTGATCTAAACAGTCATAACCTGTGTCTTCATGGATGAGCAGGAGAGCCAAATACCCACTCGAACCATATATAGTTAGTTCCATGTTACGACACATTCCAAAGCAAAGTAAATGGCACCATGAGAAATCAAAACAGTGTTCAATTTAGGGGATCAGAGGAGGTATATATGAAAAAATGACAGTTGCAAAAAGACCCATTTCAAAAGAAAAGTCAGAAAGGTGAACTGGATGTGGGTGGGGGGAATAATCCAGACAGTAAAAACTAGCTAATTTAAAATCCTCAAGGTAGGGACATTTCTGACAAAAACAAGGAAATCAGGAAAGGCAGTGGTGCTGGGGTCTGGCAATGAAAAAAGGTTATGGGATGGAACTGAAGCTCTAGGAGGGAGTCACTTCCTACGGGGCCTCCCCTACTATGCGAGGATTATTGACTGCATTCGAAGGACGACGGAAAGATGATTGAAAGTTTTAGTGGACAAAATGGTAAGGTCAGATTTGCGTTTTAACAGTCTTCTTCAAACTACTCCATAGGGAAATAATGTAGGAACAAGGATTGAGAACAGGTCTGTCTCGCTCTAAAGCTGGGCTCTTTTCACTACACCGCACTGCCTCCAACATCCCTTATTATAGTTGCTTTCCAGGGCAAACCCATGGAGGTGGAAAAAGTAGGAATTATTATTTACTTTTTATACATCTTTACACTTACACTAGAATTAAAAAAAAAATGCACAAGGCCAAGGTCTCTTTACTACCAGTGACTAAATGATACAGTTATCGAGCTAATGGGGAATGGCTAAGAATTACCGTGGACTTGCCCAGTGCCGACTTCCGTGCTGAGCATCTTTTCTTTATTAACTCCTTGAATTCCTACGAAAGGAGTAATGAAGATTCACTCCCAAGTACCTACAGAAGAAGACGTGGTGCAGAAAAGAATGAAGCAACTTGGTCAAGTTCAAATAGCTAATACGGTTCAGAGGCATTTGATTCTAGAATTTAAATTCATGGTCACTGCTCTCTTCTGGGTTAGACAGGCTGTATTGGATCATTCCTCAGCAGCACAACATGTACATCAGCCCCTCTTTTCTCCCTACAGATTGACCGACAAGATTTATTCTTTCTTGTGCCATTGTATGATGTGAGAGTCACCCTCCATGTTCACGGTAACGACGATTAGATAGACTCGATAAACCCTGCTGGGAATTGGAGGTTTGGTAGTACGTATGGAATTTTTCATTCAAATTTTACTGTGTTATTTTTTTTTTTATTACAAGCAATAAATGAATATTCGTAGTGATGATAAAGTGATATAATATTATGGCTGAGCATAATGCAAAATACCCATAAAGGTCCCTGGAAGCAAATGGCAGACAAATATAAATGTTCTCCCTAAAACCTGAGAAGTAAAAGCTAAGCAATCTTTCTTAAGTATACAGTAGTTTATTTTCAGAGTAAGTATGTACTATGAAGTTACAGGTTGTGCTGCTTGTTAGCGTGAATTAACATATACTGTTTGGTTGCTCTCAAAGAGAAATAAGATTTTCTTGCCTATGAAAGTGAATATTCTCTCTCTGTTCAATGACTGCTCCCCAGTTAAGAAAAATAGTATAGACTTATCAACAATTGCTTCACCGCATACTGTATTGCATAACTAGATGTTTGAATCAGCTTAAAATTTATCACAGCAAAGGCACCTGGGTGGCTCTGTCAGTAAAGTCTCTCACTCTTGGTTTTGGCTCAGGGCAGGATCTTACTGTTCATGAGTTCAAGCCCTGCGCTGGGCTCTGTGCTGGAAGCACAGGGCCTGTTTGGGATTCTCTCTCTCTCCCTCTCTCTCTCTGGCCCTCCCCTGCTTGTGCTGTCTCTGTCTCTGTCAAAATAAATAAATAAACTTAAAAAAAATTATCAGAGCAATAAATACTGTAAATGAGGTTAAGCATATACATTAAATCTAAATTTAATTAAAATTAGTGCAAAGTGAGATTTTTTTATTCATACGACAGATATGTAGATGTTGAGACAAGTGCTGCTGTCTCCTGGCTTGGACAGTTATCCTATGATCAGGGATAAACACTTGTAAGGAAGGGAAGTCAACATAAATGAATATCATAGTGCAATAATGTGACAAGAAAAAACAAACAAACAAACTCAGACTGGCAATCTCTTTGAGCTCTTGAATTATGTCGGAAAGCAACTTCCTTGGGACCTGTAATGAGTAAAATTAAAAGTACTTTTTCTTGTTGTTTGTTTTTACTTTTTCTCTTCCTTTCTGATCTTTGTATTTCAGTTGGTAGAAATAGTATACAAAAAAACCAAAAAACAAACAAACGAAAAAGGACTGAAATGTTAGAATCTCCAAGTCGGAAACAGCAATAATGTAGCTCTGGAAAGAGACACCTCTCTGTTTGTTTGTTTTTTGTTTTTTTAACATTTATTTATTTTTGAGACAGAGAGAGACAGAGCATGAACGGGGGAGGGTCAGAGAGAGGGAGACACAGAATCTGAAACAGGCTCCAGGCTCTGAGCTGTCAGCACAGAGCCCGACGCGGGGCTCGAACTCACGGACCGTGAGATCGTGACCTGAGCCGAAGTCCGCCGCTTAACGGACCGAGCCACCCAGGCGCCCCTAGACGCCTCTCTGTTTTTAATGAACCGAATAGTAGAGAGAATGTCACCTAGAGACACTCCCAGTTTGTCACTCCCAGTTTCCTACCTTCTGCCTCCCTCAGCGTTGTGCCTGACATATGGTATTTGGGGAATGTTACTTTAGTTAAGAAAGTTAGAATTCGTGGGGAGGGCGAGGGCAAGTGAGCAGACCTAAAAACCTGGCAGACATTCATTGTGGAACAGCGCTATCCCAGGGCTCAGGATTCCCCGCTGCTGTGATGGCGCCTGTCTGCAGCCCATGCCTCTCTTTACTGGCTAAATTATAGATCCTGGCACCAGCGATAGGAATTGGAACCATTCCTGGCTTCACAAATAATGGACCAACTGGAGCATGATGTATACCTTCATTAACAAAATTGGGGCATGGTATTCAATAAACTTTCCCGACTACTCCTTCATTGTCTGTCAATTTCAATTTAAACAGAGCTATTTTTAGCTACGGAGTAAATTGTTTAATATTGGCAAGGCGCTTGGTGTGGTCGTCATGCCAAGAGTCTTAATTAAGCATCAAAGAACGATGCCGTTCATATATAAGCTTTTAAAAATGTAGTTTGGCCTTCAAGGAAGTAATACTATGAATTTCCTTGAGACGTTACAGTTTATGACAAAATAAAAATAGTCTCCCAGCTGAGAAAATAAATTTCACTGTTTTCACTTTAAACTTACCTTTTCTACGTTGCAAGATCATGATATATGAACTATTTCATTGATCTGCGGAGTCAATGGTTGATTTATTCTTTAAGGGAAACATCCAACAGAGATGAGCTCATCACAGAGAGCATTTTGAGCCAATACTGAAGTCAATTTTTTAATGGTTTACTGACTCGTTCCCCTGAGGGTTTTATTACTATTCTTCTTCCAATACTTCATGTAACTCAAGAGGTTCTTTACCTGGGGCCAATGAGTACTCTTATAGGAACATGAATCCCCTGGTATGGAATGCAAAATTTTGAAGTAGGAGTCATAGATTTGTTCTAATCCTCAAAGCTGTCATCTGTAACAACCAAAAGTTAATAAACCATGCTCTAAACCCTCATCTGGGATATTTTAAGCATCTCTGAGGTTTTAATGAATACACTAATACCGTCTAAATATGTAGCAAAGACAGCACTCTAACCTGAATACCCGTTCTGTAGACCCTCACATGTAAATACTGAAAGTATTGATAATTCTCTGAAACTCAGTAAAAGTGACCCCATCTTTTACCCACTCACTAAAGCCACATACCAAGAAAAATAGATCTGCCACTTTTTTTCTCTTCGCTCACCTCATGCATACACACATCAAGTTCTATGTACAGTAATTCCTACACATGTGACAAGTCTCCCTATTCTCCATCGTCAGTTTTCCTCTTTTACTCCCCATCCTCATATTCTCCTGCCACAACCAGTGCAATAGCTTCCAAATCAGCTTTCCTAACTCTGGTTTTCTCTGCTAAGTGTAGTCTCCATATGGCTCTCTGAATGATATTACCAACACGTAAGTCTGATGTGACCATGTCATTCCTTGTTAATCATGCTTTCATGGCTGTCTCGTTTATAGGATAGGATCTCTTAGCCAGACATCTTGGATTCCTTCCCAGTTAAGTTACCCTAACTTGAAAAAGACATGAATTGCCAAACCCCAAACTCCTTGCAAGCATGTAAACATACCCTGCTACTTTCCCAAACTGAAGCAAAGACAAAACTAGAACAACCTGCCTTTTGCAACCTGCCTTCTATTCCATCCCATTTTGTTTTTAAAGATATTGATATACACACACATACACACACACATACACACACACACACACGGAGAGAGAAAGTTGAAGGAAAGACCATTATTTTTCTTTCTTTCTTTTCTTTCTTTTTTTTTTTTTTTTTTTTTTTTTTTTGCTTTCTTCATTTCAGGGATTTGCTAATTTTATTCAGAAAGAGGGATATCTGTCAGTTACATTTTGCAAGGCCAACAATTATGGGAAACAAATTTTCAGTAATGCATTTTGCTTACTGTTTTTTTTTTTAATATCCAGGCCCTATGAAATATATTTAAAATGCAGGCTTATCAGGAGAAACTATTTTTCTGACCTCTTTATTTCTTATCAGACACTTCCTGAACTTTTAAGCAGCATTTTCATTTTCTCTGTGCTCAGCAGTAATTCTAAGAGTAAAGCACTCTGCATTTAAAGCTTGCCTTCCATTCTTAGTTCTCGTTTTGGAGGGAACACGTGGTTTTAAATTAGAACGTGCAACAGCAGTTAGAAAACCTATTGATACTGACAAAAAATAGTAATAAGAGAAAGTTGGTTTTTCCACCTATCATGTTTGAATACAATCCAGTTGGAAAGATTTTCTTTTCCTAAGGGCAACTAACCAGCAGGTTTTACACTGATACATTTTGGAAACATAAATTGAAGTTAGGCACTTACAGCATACTGTACAAAGTATCTAATTCCTCTAGGACCCAGGGCAAAGCCTCATTTGAAATGTGCATAATCCATCAATGGTAAAGGATCACTCAGAAGCAGAAGCAGTAGGAACCCGCAGTGAAGGCATTTTTCATTCACTGTGAATTATGAACTTTGCATTTGTTTAGATTTAATAACAAAATGGAATTAAACTTGTATTATCATGTCTAGAAATGTCTTGAAGCTACCATGTCCATGAAATTCCTGTCACATACGTACTAATTCGGTGTAGCCAATATATATGAATTTGGTTTATTCAGTAACCACCCCCTAGGCTCCTGCTATCTGCCAGGTACTGAGTTATGTCCTAGTATTTCAGAAGGTCAATAAGAGACAGTCTCCATGTTCCAGAAACACACATGCTCATAAGGGTGAATGTTATATATATATAAACTACAACGAAGTGTGCTAGTGTAACAATCAATGTACATAATAAGCCCTGCATGAATTCCGATTAAATAAACAGGGACAAGTTTTAAAATGTTTTCATCGTGTATGAAAGAAGGAGTGAAGTCTCAGAGGTAGATAAGGGGCTCACTAAGTCACAATATTTGAGGAGTTGGTAGAAGGTGGGAAGTGAAAATATCCTGCCAGCAGAGAAGGCTTAGGGACTGAAAAAGGAAGCAGGCAACTCCATGTGGTTTGCACAGAGTTTTATTCAGGGTAACTTGCTGATGGGGAGGAGGGGCAGATGACAATCTGCACTGTACAGCTATTCTCTACAAAGCTTAGACCCTAGTCTACAGATTTTATAGAGCAAAGGGATGCACAGGAGGGCACTCTAGTGAGATCAGAAGGTTTGCAAGCACTTCAAAGGGTTTGCATGCATCTATCTGACAGCTAACATTTAACAGACCTCTCCCGATGCAATCTGTGCATCAAGGAAGAGGAAAGACTATGTTATCCCTAACAGATTCACGGGAGACCAAAGCAGACCTCCCTGCATACCAGCCTTGGCGGTCATTTCTAAGGTATGTGTTAATCTCCAAGGGTCCCAGAAAGTGTAGCTTTAAGAGATGTCATTGAGCAGACATGAAAAAGACAAAGAGCCAGAGATGGAATCAATAGGGAAAGCAGTCCCACAGGGGAAATTGGGTAACAATGTATCCAGCAGATGCTACTGGAAAGAGCATTTTAGGTAGGTGAATAGGTGCAGAATTATGAACAACGTGATTTTTTTAAGAGAACGGTAAAGATGTTATTTCTGGAAAAAATAGTATACAAAGTACAATGGTAGAAGGTGTAGTTGAGTGTGAGGATGTAGACAGATAAGGATGCAATTTCATGTTACAAAAACGCAGTTGGGATGAATTCAAATTGCATATGATGGGAGGAGTAATCTTATTCTACGTGGATGTTAAGAATGAACTATGTAGCAAAAGAAGACTATTGAATATTTTCAGCATGGAACAGATGTGTTTATATTTACATTTGAGAGAAATTATTTAGCTGCTGTATGGAGACTTGCCTGAAGAAAGGAGGGAACATAAGCACAAATAAACATTAGAAGTCTGTTCCAAAAGTTGAACCCAGAGATAATGGCTTAAGTAGCAGGCTAGAAAATAAGGTGAAGATGAAATTTTTAGATTTGATAACTCTTTGGATATGGCTCCACAAATACATTTGTTACCTACTTGGATTTCATTACCATGAATACCTATGCTCCTTTTATTATTTTCTATAATGTTAAGCTCAAAGGTTTGGTGAAGTTTAGAATAGATCCTCTCTCATTCCACAAAGTAAACAAATGAATATAAAAAGGGAAAGATACAAGGATCCTGGGGGTGTTTCTGGCTGAAGAACAAACACAGAGAGAGAGCCAAGCTTTGAGATAAACAAGTGGGGAAAGGACTAGAAGCTTCAACGAAGTAAAAGAAATAATGGGGGAAAAGCGTAAAGAAATGAGGGACTGGCAGGATGGAGATCTGTAGTCACGTATTTTCATTGAGCTTTTCAGCAGTGGAGAAATTCTGGGTGATGGCAAAGCACAGAGTGATACCTGAAAATAAAAATCTCAAGATTAGAAAAGTGAGGTACACGTGGCACCAGATTCTCGGATGCAGCGTGCAAGTAGATTTCAAAAATGTTAGGAAAATGGACAGAGTTGGATGGGGAAGAACATCTTGTGCCTGGGGCCAAAATGCTCTATGAAAATGTAATGATATAGAGTCAGACGATGGCAGTGGCCATCTTCAAACAGGACAATGGTTGACACAGAGTGGAAATGAAATAGTTTGAAAAAGAGAAAAAAGATTGGAGGAAATAAACACACATAATATTTATTAAGAACATAATATTAATTAAGACCTGAGTCAGGTAATATGATAAAATTCACAGAATACAGTTTTACCCCCTAGGATTTCCTATGCTTTTTAGGAAAGCAAAGCCTTATAGCCACAAGTGTCTTCCAGAGGGCAGGTGAGCTATGGGACTGCGTTCTGGATGGTTCCTGGACAAACAGGAAGGAGAAATATCAATAGATTAGGCATCATGAGGGTTCTGATTAGAGTGTTCTTATTCTAGTAGCTGGTAATACACTGATAAATGATTTTCATAAAGAGAGAGAAACAAAAAAGCCTCCCTCATGAAGCTTACCTTCTAGTGGAGACAGTTCATGCCATTGATTTGGCCTCAGATCCCATCCACCATCAGGAATTTGGCAATGTGTAAAATCACAATGTGTAAAATCACAAGAATGATCTTTACTGTTGGTTCCCATAACAGCACACAGGAAAAGTTGACTCTGAATCATCTGTCCTTCAGGTAGGAATTAAAAGCAAAGGACCTACTTTGCTATAATGGTGGACACTTGCTGGTCTATGCCTTTTTTGTTTTTGTTGTTTTTTTAATTTTTCAAAGATGCTGTAGATTTATTCTTTAATTTGCTTTCATCTATTTTTAAACATTTTGATGAGCCAGTGGAATCATTATTTGCCCTTCTCAAGTGTCCTAAGTATTTATTTCCCTAGTTCCTACTTGGAATGTCTCATGATTGCTTGAGATAATCTTGAGAAGTCAAGGGACTATGAGTACATTTCAACGAGAGTCATCATCAAAACTGAAATGGTTCTAGCAAATCTAAACCCCAGGGTATAGTGTCCACTGTTAGGATGCCAAAAGCATTCAAAGATATCAATTTATCTGTCAGAATCCATTGCCATAAGAACAATGTGCCATTTATTTATCTAGGATTTATGCTAAGTAATAAGGATACAATGGTAGAAAAAGAGTACAACGATAATGCCGATGGAACTTACCCAAAATAAGAAGTCTGAAATGTTTCCCCTGCCATATTGTTACACTCATAGCCTTTAAATATAATTCCTTTCTGTCTCTGAACTCTTGTATAGCAATAACAAAAATCACTCAAGCCAGAAACCCTTGATTCCAGTATCTTCTCTTATCAAATAATGTGACTACAGGCATATCTGCTTCTTACTCAAGACTTTTCTTTTGGAAACATTAGGAGTTGAGGCAATTACTTCTCAAGCTATTTCTAGTTGCTTCACTGTGATTTTTAGTTGAACATAAGCAAGAAGGGAAGAATTAAATGGATTTCAGAAACAAATTGTGTAGCAAGGGAAATAATTATATATTTTCCAGACTAGTAATCAATAAGATGACTTAAAATTCATACATACATGAATATGAATATACACAAGTTCACATATAAGTATGCACGTATTTAAATCAAAGCAGATAAGATAAAAAGAACTGTTTCTTTAAGAATCTGAGCTAAAGAAATAATACAGCTGAGAGGAAAGCTACATTTTGTAGACTCAGGAGAGCTTTTACTCAAACTCTGTGACCAACATACTTTTTGTTCTTCTTCCTGGTCTTTTGAATCATTTTGCATTTCACTTCCTGGAGTCTTCTCTCACTGCTAAATGGTAATACCAATTCTTGCCATTTACTGTTCAGAAAAGTGGATAGGATCAATGAGATGATATTTATCAAGTGCTTTGGGCTCTTTGGAAGGTAAGACTATATAAATATCATATACTGCACTCAAGTATATAGAAGAGAATTGCTCTAGACTTCAAATTCTTCAGGGAGTTACCCATATAATGGAATCTGTCTCAGTGAAATTGAGATTAATGGAAAACAAGTGCTATTGGAAAGTTTGTAGCATGTCATGCCAAGTTCTACCTGTACTGATGAAACATGGCTTTCATATCCACACTCTTTTTACAAGTACAAGTGGATAGAAGTGCCTGTGGTAAATTTGTCCTATGACATTAGGCAGCTAGGATATCTATTTTTAATAGTACGAACAAAATTAAAATTTATTTTTATTTACAGTTTGGAGCAACCTATGTGATTGGTAATCAGTTTGAGTGGACTGTCTCCTTTTAAAATAAAAACTAATCATTTTAGCGATGCTGAAGTTTCACAGGATGCTGAGTATTAAAGACATCAATTCATTAATTAGGCTAATATTAATTAAGCACAAGTACCTGCTATTTACTAGGTATGCACTGCTAAACAAGAAATGGATGACCTCTGCCCACACTGAATTCTTCAATTACATAACATAGGCAGTCAAATGGGAAGCAAGATTATTTCCTTTTTTTCTTTTCTTATACTCTGAGCACCTCAAAGGGTGTGCATAGGTTAGGAATGAGTCCACCAAAATCTTGGAGGGAATAAACCAGTTCTTCTAACCTTGAAGGCTCAAGAAACAACAGAGATGCACAACTAGAGACATAAAAGGATTTAAAATGCCATCAGAGGGGTGTCTGGGTGGCCCAGTCGGTTCAGCGTCCGACTTCGGCTCAGGTCATGATCTCACAGCTTGTGAGTTCCAGCCCCGCGTCGGGCTCTGTGCTGACAGCTCAGAGCCTGGAGCCTGCTTCGGATTCTGTATCTCCCCCTCCCTCTGCCCACCCCCCCTCACCGCTTGTGCTCTGTCTCTCTGTCTCTAAAATAAGGAAACATTCAATTTTTTTAAATAAATAAAAAAATGTCATCAGAATAGATCCTAAAAGGGTTTAGGTTTGCTTGCAAAGGTGCTCTGCTAGAGCTAATGCAATAGCTTTTGCCTCAGATTTATCTGGAGCAGAATCTGATTGGCTACATTTCCAAATTTGTAGCTAACGACCATAGTGACAATCTGCATGAAATGCAAGTTAGAATGGGGGAAACACATTATGCAATTTTCAGAGGCACAGAGTGACCTTCACATCCTATTTAGATCACAGAACCTCTTGGTAAACTCTCTTGTTTTCTAAATTAATGTAATTCTCTTGTCCATCCCTCTGAGAGCAGCTACTTTTTTGTTTTCCAGAGCATCAGATGAAAAAGGGATTAAGGAACTGCAGAATAAAGACAACTTTGTTGTGAGCTAAAAATGCCCTCAGAGGAATGTTCACGGTACCCTAGAGGGAGCAAAGAATTGAAGGTTTCTTCCTTTTGAAATAATGGCTAGCTTTATGGAGATGGAAAATAGACTGACAGATCCCTTTTTTTTTTTTTCCCTGCTGGAAGAAAAGAAATGTAAGTGCAAGATTGGTTTGGTGACATTCATTTGACATTTACTCATATAAGTACTCAATCACTTATTCAATAAATATATACTGAGAACGTACAAGCAAGGTGCTGTTGTAAACTCCGAAGGTAAAGTTGTTAAAACAATAAAAAAAAGAGCCTATTCGCATGTATCTTTCTTTCTAGAGGGTTAACAAAAAGACATGAAACGAGAAAATGGATAAGGCGATTTCGGTTGGTAGTAAGTTCCAGGAAAGGCATAAATTAAAAGAGTGTAACATTTGGAATGGTTTTACCTGGAACAGCTAGAAAAATCTCTCTGAGAAAATGGACTAAATGACAAGAAGGAGCCAAATGAACATGTGGGGACAGACCCTTCCACACAAAGGAACGGTAAGTACAAAGATCCTGAGGCTGGTGACATCTTGTTAGAGCAGAAGTCCACTAAAGGCCAGTGAGACCACAGCCCAGTGAGCAAAAGAAATGCTGTCTGAAACAGATACAGAGAGTTGGGAAGGGGCTGAACACTAGGGAGATTTAGGATTTGAAAAGTTTACATTTCAAATTTCAAAATTTCAAAAAAATATTTCATAAGCTTGCGGCAGGCAAAATAATGGCCCCAGGAGGTCTGCCTTAATCCCCTGCACTGTAAATGTGTTACCTTATGGGACGAAGGGGAATTAAGAATGCTAACCAGCTGACCTGAAAATAGGAAATTTATTCTGTGTTATTCAGGTAGGCCCAACATAATCACAGAGGTCTTTAAAAGAAGCAAAAGGGAGAAGAGTCAGTGTCCGAGAGGCGGAGTTTGGCAAGATTTGGTATTCCATTGCTGACTTGGGAAACGAAAAGGGAAAAAGAAAAGTCTAGCAATGCAGACAGGCTCTAGAAGTGAGGCCTCCAGAAACCCCTGCAAGCTGAATAAAGCAAGGAAGCAGATTCTCCCCTAGAGTTTCCAGAAAGAGTAGAGTTTGGATTTTAGCCCAGCAAGACTCACATGGAATTCTGAGCTCCAGACTGTAAGATAACACATTTGGAACTAGAGTGTATTATGCTAAGCGAAATTAGTCAGTCAGAGAAAGACAAATATCATATGACTTCACTCATATGTGGAATTTAAGATACAAAACAGGGGCACCTGGGTGGCTCAGTCGGTTGGACAGCCGACTACAGCTCAGGTCATGATCTCGCGGTCTGTGAGATTGAGCCCCACTTCGGGCTCTGTCCTAAGCTCTCAGAGCCTGGAGTGTGCTTCCGATTCTGTGTCTCCCTCTCTCTCTCTCCCTACCCTGCTTGCTCTCAGTTCCTCTCTCTCTCTCTCTTTCTCTCTCAAAAATAGTAGACAATAAAAAAAAAAATAATAAAAAAAAAAGATACAAAACAGATGAGCATAAGGGAAGGGAAACAAAAAGAATATAAAAACAGGGAGGGGGCCAAAACAGAAGAGACTGTTAAATACAGAGAACCAACAGAGGGTTACTGGAGGGGTTGTGGGAGGGGAGATGGGCTAAATGGGCAAAGGGCATTAAGGAAGACACTTGTTGGGATGAGCTCTGGGTGTTATATGTAAGGGATGAATCACTGGGTTCTACTTCTGAAATCAGTATTTCACTATATGCTAACTAACTTGGATGTAAATTAAAAATTAATTAATTAATTAATTAAAAAATAAGTGTGCTAAAAGATACCTTTGTGTCCTGGGACTGAATTAATCATTTGTGGGAGAGACTATTGGGACGTTTAGATTTCTGAGTGATAACATATCTACAGTTAGTGGAGCCAGGAAATGGAATTAATATTTATGATGGTCTAGAAGTCCCGTGATTGCGCATACAATGGTTTTCCCACATTATCTTTTGAGTTCAAATCTTCTAAATACCCACTGGCGATCTCCTCCCTCTTCTTCTATTGGCATATGCAAAGTTAAACTGAGAGATTTTTTTTTAATTTTTGTAAATGTTTATTTACTTTTGAGAGAGACAGAGACAGAATGCGAGTGGGTTGGGGCAGAGAGAGAGAGAGACACAGAATCTGAAACAGGCTTCAGGATCCGAGCTGTCAGCACAGAGCCCATCGTGGGGCTTGAACTCACGAGCTGCGAGATCATGACCCGAGCCCAAGTCAGACGCTCAGCCAACTGAGCCACCCAGGCGCCCCTAAACTGAGAGATTTCATAGGTATACACCTAAGCCTTTGCTGTTCTTTTTTGGTTGTAGTTTAACAAATTTAAAGGTAGAATCAAGGTGACAGTCTTGAAGAAAGCGTGGTCTGAGCCCTTGTTCTAGACAAGTGCACTTGGTACTCTGACTGTAGATCGGGGAGTCCGAACCAAATATGAATATAGAGAAAATTGTAAGGGATGCATTGTTTATAACAAGAGAACCTGAAACAGAAGATGGAACAAATTTATAAAATGCATTAATTAAAAGAGTTTAAGCAAACTGAAACATGGGAATTGGGCAATAAAATAGAAAGTTGAGAATCAAGGTCTCATGTAAATATAATTAATATGTCCTGGAGATATCCCTGAAACACTGGACTAGGAATTCCCAGCTCTTTGGTATTAATACAATCTTCTTGTATGGTTATACAGATTGAACTAAGGAATAAAATGATAAGAAGCTTATGATTGAGAAAAGAAGATGCCTGATTTTAATATTTTGCCATGGATTAATCTTGCATATATTCTTCTGGTGCTTTATTCAGTTATTGTGGTCTTGGGTTCTGTGACTGCCTCACTTTCTGAACATAACACTGTGTGTGTGTGTGTGTGTGTGTGTGTGTGTGCCTATGAAAGAGAGATTAAGAGAGATTTATTATAAGTAATTGGCTAACACAACTACAGAAACTTGTAAGTCTCAAGGTTTACAAGATGAGTCAACAAGGTGGGACCGACGATTTGGTTCTAAGCTGAGTTTGAAGACAGGAGTAACGTGAGAGCTGTTGGTATAGTTCCAGTCCAAAAGCCAGCAAGCTTGAAACTCAGGAAGAGCCCATGTTCTTGAATTCGGATCCAATGGCAGGAAAAAAGCCATTTTAAATTTCCAATTCCAAGGCAAGTAGGCAAGAAGTCTCTTACTCAAGGGAAAGTCACCCTTCTTGTTTTACTTCTACTGATTGGATGAGCCCACCCACCTAACAGATGGCAATCTGCTTTACTCAATCTACTGTTAATTTTATCTAAAGCACCCGCACCGACACACCCAGAATAGTTTCGTCAAATATCTGGGCACCTTGTGGCTCTGCCATGTTGGCAATAAAATTGACCATCATTCACGGGGATGTTAGAAAACCAACAGAGACAATAGAAAAGAGTAAAGGAAGAGGAGTGGTGTGGGCAGAATCCAAATACATTCAGAGTCAGTAAGAGCCATTGCCCAGAGTGAAACGTTTGCCTGTTCGCCATTTGTAGTGCAGAAACACTGCTTAAGAGGTAGTCTCTGGGATCAGGCGGATGTGATTTTAAATTTTGGCAGGTGAACTGAATACTATTGTAAAATTGGGCACCTGGTAAACCACTCTGAACCACATGTTCGTTATGTGTAAAATGAGAAACTTAATGATACCTGCATCTTAAAATTGTTAGAATAAATATGATAATACATGTAAAGCACCTAGCACATTGATATATAAATCTGAAAACAATATTTTCTTAGGTGTGAAATGAGAAACTTAATGATATCTGCATCTTAAAATTGTTAGAATACATATGATAATACACGTAAAGCACTGAGCACATTGGCATACAAATCTGAAAAAATATAGTTTCAGAAGTTAACACTTGTATCAATACCATTATTTGTATTCGCAGGTTGGATCTCTTAGAAAAGCCCAGGTCAAGGGAGAAATTCACTTCATCAAATGCCTTCTCATCACTGGACTTGCTTTCATTTGAAAGGATTTGTTCACATACTTCTCTCTTTTTAGAAATTATACTTTTTCGTAGAAATCAATAGTCTACCACAAGCAGATATCACCAAAACACTACAGCTCACATATGCCTGCAAAGCTTTGCTGATCCCCCCAGCATTTATAATGTATCTGATTGTGTGGTATAAGTAATCCTCCCATTATATTTAAAAGTAACCGCTTGGGTCTGATAATGTCACAGAAGGTATTATAGCACAGGAAGGGCATGAGCTGCGTTTGACGGAGACTGATATCACAGGAAGGGAGAGAATTAGAAGTGATATTTCCCATGTCTTTTCTCATGGTCTATCGAGTAGCAATTTTCTTACATCATACGGTATCCCTCTCCCTTTATCCTAAAAGAAAAGTTTAGTAGAAATACAAACTGAAGCGTTTTTTTTGTTTTTTTTTTTAATCATTCGTGAGAAATGTTATACATGTTCAATGATCTGACACTTCTTTCTCTTCAAAAGTGGCGTTTGTTACATTCTTACCCGGGTGGGGGCTGTGAACTCGGTGTGTTACAAGGTTACCCCCTTGAAAGTCAGCCTGTGAATCTTGCAGCCCACATATCTGATAGCAGGAGAGGTCTAGGGATTTTATGAGTCATTATTCAGTGGCTTCTGGAGAGACTTGCATTGACAAATTGATAGTGAGTTACCTAAGTGTCATTTGAAAAAAAAAAAAAATGCAAAAGGATGCTCTGAGCAATGTAGTGGAGTGTTAGGGCTTGGAGTTCTAATCCTGGATACAGCATGAGATAGTTCTGTAATAACTGGCTTATTAGTTACTATCACGGGCAGTAAATTTCCTCGTAGGGGTACTTTGCATATTTAACATTGCTTAAGACAATGAGACAACATTTATAAATGGGCTGACATTTTTTAAACTATTTTTTGAATGTTTATCTATTTTATTTATTTATTTATTTATTTATTTATTTATTTATTTGAGAGACAGAGAGGCAGAGAGCACAAGCCGGGGGAGGGAAAGAGAGAAGGG
Organism: Panthera pardus; assembly: GCF_024362965.1. NCBI lineage: Eukaryota > Metazoa > Chordata > Mammalia > Carnivora > Felidae > Panthera > Panthera pardus. The sequence goes on from NW_026526688.1 coordinate 182,235,414, forward strand.
GAGAGAGAGAATTCCAAGTAGTCTCCACACTCAGCATGGAGCCCAACATGGGGCTAGATCTCACCACCATAAGATCATGAGCTGAACTGAATGTCGGACACTTAACCAACTGAGCCATCCAGGAGCCCCAACCTTCTGTATTATTTACAACATCTTTACGCATGCATTTTTACTAGGGAGCAGAAACTCACATCTTAGATTTTTAAACAGACAGATTTGCTCAGGGTGCCATCATCCTATTTGCTTTGGTTTAAAGACTCTAAGTAGTGTGGCCGAGTTTGGAATTACTCAACCAAATGGGTTCACTAGCCACGTGTTCTTATATTGTTAAACATTTACACAGACAAACAGGGCATAGAACAAGTCTCAGAAATGGACACCATGGCTATAACGCTCAGAAAGTGCCAAGCTACCTACAAGAAAAACCTTTTCCTGGACTGGCTATGCAAATAAACTTTTTGGACAAAGAATGGAAAACATCCATCCAGGTTGTTTTTCGTATATTAAAAAAAAAAAAATTTAACGTTTATTTATTTTTGAGAGACAGAGAGAGAGCATTATTTGGGGAGGAGCAGAGAGAGAGAGGGAGACACAGAATCTGAAGCAGGCTCCAGGCTCTGAACGGTCAGCACAGAGCCCGATGTGGGACTCGAACTCACAAACCATAAGATCATGACCTGAACTGAAGTCGGACACTTAACCAACTGAGCCAACCAGGCACCCCCTTTATATATTTTCAGTGGTATTGGGAGAAGGTATTTACCTCAGTTTTTAGCTGAAAACTCAGATAGAAGTGGGATACCAAGTAAGTCAGAACTACTTTTGGAGCACAATAAGAAGAATTTAGATGACCAATGTTTCAAAATGTGAGAAGTAATGGAAAAAGAAAAGTAAAAGTATGAATACAGTTAAATGTAGAAAGTTAAGAGGAGAAATTCAATACCTCGGTAGTTGTAAAAGATTAGGAGAATAAAATACAAATAGTAATTTTAGTGAGATTCAAACTGAAAAACAAACAGCAGTACTTTTCAGCATTCAGTATTCATTATTGTTGATTGACAAATTTATAAACAAACTTATGTGTCTACATCCAGGTAGCCAACTCATAGCCAACAGAAATCTTCAGAGACCCAAGTCCTTTGTTCCAAGGCCAATTTTCTGCAGATAGCATGGCTTCCTCACCAAACCAACCATACAAGGCCAGTGGGAAGGGACCAGCCTTGTCCCGTTTCTCAGCTTGTTTGCTTCCTACCTGTTGGAAACAGTCCTGAAGCCAGAGCTCACTTCATTTCCTGAGGTAGCTTCCTCCCCAGGGGGAGAGTATCAGGAGTTGCAGCTCTGTCCAGTGGGGCACCTTGAAGTTGTTCCCCACACATCTGGCATTAAGTTTACTATGCATGAATCTGGGGCATTCCTAGAGACCCCATTCCCTACATGCTCATTCCGTCTTTTACATCAAGGGGTTCCATCAGAGCTTTCCTGTGCCCAAAAAGATTCAGAGTCAAACCTGAATCCCAGCCCACTAATATGGTATCCTGTCATCTTGCCAATGTCCCACTGTCTCTTTGGAATCTTCTCCCATTCCCCAAAAGAAGCCATTGCGGTCCCTAAGCGAGTGAAATCCAAAGCCAGAGCTCCCTGTAGGCAATCCTTCTCATTTCATTTAGAGCAGACAGAGGGCTAATTGTGACAAACAAAATGTTAAATGCATGAAGAAGACATCACATCAGGGGTTAACTGTCATTTTATTTTCCCAGTGACCACCCTCATAAGGAGAGCCAGAAAAACGATGCTAAATCTTGTCTTGCAATCCAAATGTGCCACAGCAGGTGTCCTACAAAAGGAATGGGAATACAAAAGGAAAAAGAGCACATATGTTATGAATCTCTCTAGAGAGGAGATGAAATACAGAGCATGGACCGGAAACATTTCTGGTCCCTGCAACCCCCATGCCCAATAACCATGAGGGTGGTTGGGGGAGCAGGGACATGGCCTGGAGGTTTGAAGTAGTCTGGGAAGGAAAAAGGTCTGAACCATCACCTATATCTGACCCATCCAGAAACCCAGGAGTTAGCAGTCTTTGTGTCATAAATGCTAAATGGACATGACCTCTTTCCCTTGAGTATGCTGCTAAACATCAGCTTGCCAAGCATTTTTATCATTGCAATAGAGTCCAACCAAGGGTGGAGGAGGCTTGATGATGAAAATTTAAATTGTGCAAGGACTCGATCTGAAGGGGAAAAAAATGCTGAATGGAACTAGACTACCTTGAATTCACAAGATCAACTTTTTTTTTCAACACAAAGCAGAAACAGGACATCCTGAGATAACGTCAGTTCTAAAGAAAGTGAATATTTTGAACAAATAAATCCATGACTTTATACTGTTTAAATCACCATAGGGACTGCCTTCAGGCTCTGTTGTAAGTGCTGAATGGACATGACCTCTTTCTCTTGAGTACATTGCTGAGCAAGAGCTTAGGACTCATCAAGCCCCTGCTTTAGGCTTCTAAGCTGCTCTCACAAGCACCAGCGTCTGAAACCAAGTCTGTTTCTCCAGCCCCAGTCTTGTGCATTCCTGGTCCCTTTTTATCCTCAAAGGCTGGCGCTGCTATATAGCTTCTGCATGCTTTGCCCCAGAGTCTGCTCCCAATGTGACATTTACAAAAGCCGAAAGAACATTTCCCTTCGGTGGTTTACATTCCAATGACACTAAGGCCCTTTAGTTGTGTGCTAAGTTTGGAGCCTTTCGTTGGCTTAAAACTTTTTTTATACAAAACAGAAAGTGATTTCATCTTAAATATGGGTAACATGCTATGCCACATTCAGACAGATTGAGAAGCTTAAAAAGAAACTTGTCACATGAATTCTGCAAAGGAAATTATCAAAATGTGTGATTCTAATACCTTACAGAGAGACTCTTAAGCATTTTTACAAATGTTTAGGTCAAGGGTTGTACGACAATGTATAATTTGCCCTCATATAAGAAATAGACACCTAATGTGTAAGAATAGAAACATTCTGATCAAATGAGCCTGCTGATTGCTTCTGTGGGTCATGAAAAAGCACTTGTGTTATGTTTCCAGTAGAATATTTAAGAGACCCAAATAGAACCACTCACTTACTGTATTTAACTTAGGATATCATAGTTCTAAACATCATAGTAAACTAACCACTAAAAATATGCCAGATCCCCAGTCATAATGTCTATTTTTATAAAAGGGTAATGAGAAAGAATATGAAAAATATTTTAAGGCAACAGTGTACCAAATTACATCACATATTGTTTTTTTATCTAAATTTATTTGTAGATCAATAAATCTTGACATGCTGCTTTTTTTTCTAAACAACCAATTTCATATGATTTTGCTTAGGTTTTCTTCTCAAAATAAAAACTAAACAAAATGAAAGGTAACATAAGTTGTAGTAACATCTGGGGAAAATATATTGATATATTTCCTTCAAGTAGTGGTACCCAAGTTGCTGGATAAGATCTGCCCAGGAGAAACAGATATAAATTATAAGTGGGTGGATTATTGATCTTAAAGAAAAGTTGTGAAAATAATTTATATGAACATAAATTCAATTCATCTTGGTTCTAACCCTGGGACATCCAATTGTGTATCATCCCTTAACAGGCCCATTCATTGCTGTTGAGAAAAAGTAATTAGCCATCTATATTCTTTAATTTAAAGGATGATTTGGAAGTTACTCCCTTCCAAAATACCTCTGTTGAAAACTACCACTGTGCTTGAAATCTTATCATAGATTTATTCATTTGGCTAAAATACTACCCTGTCTTTAAAAAGGAAATAAATATAATAATAGCATGAATATATTTTTTTTTTTTTGCTAAGCATTATATCTGTTGAATCTGTCAAGTGCAATTCTTCACATAATTCTTGGAGCAAAACTATGAGCAAAGTATTAATATTACCATCTTACAGATGAGAAAACTAAAGCCCGAGGAAGTTAAGAAACTTACCAGAGGTTGCCCAGCTGAATAGTGGTAGAATTTTATGTTCCAAACAGTTAAGACTATATGTGTATTTATTTTTGGCAGGAGTACCCTTCCTGATTGTCAAAATTCTATTTAGCCCTCAATAGGAAGCTTTCTATGATTCTCCTAGGCAACTCTAACTCTTATATCAGCTTGTTTTTACTCTATAATAGCTTGTGTTATATTGATTTGAAATAGTTGTTTTGTTTTGTTTTTAATTTCCATATCCTTTACTAGGTTGCTTTTACAGGGACAGTGAATATGTCTTTTTTTAATCTTTTCATTTTTATTTGCTTAAAGTTTGTTTATTTATTTTAAGAGAGACAGAAAGAGAGTGCAGGCAAGGGAGGGGCAGAGAGAGAGGGGAAGAGGGTCTGAAGCGGGCTCTGTGCTGACAGCAGAGAGCCCAATGCAGGGCTCCAGCTCACGATCTATGGGATCATGACCTGAGCCAAAGTCAGGCGCTTAACCGACTGACCCACCCAGGTGCCCCATGTCTTTTTAAAATTTTTATTAGTATGGTCGTTGCTACTGGTAAGCATCGAATATGATGTCACCTGCATCTACACTTGTTTTCTGCATAAATGTATATAAAATTACATCAGCATCTGCTTATAAGGGTTCACGCTGCTTTGTTTTATAACTGGGAAAATGTAGGGTAGCATGAGAAAGAGGAGGGCCAAAGAGATTAATAAATATTTACTATTCAGTTATAGAGACAGAAAGATACAAAGGGTAAAGGGAATCTGCCGTGGCTTTACCTTGGAACAGACCTGCTGTCCTCTGGATACACTAACATGTCCCAGTCAAGCAGTTTAGGTGGTGATGACAAGGACGAGTGGTTGAAGCTTCCACTTACGATTGGTGGATGAAGCCCCACGTTTAACTTTATTTCAGATAGAAATCTGAACAAATTACATTAAAGGATTAACTACAATGTATCTATAGTGGAGCACCTCAGTGGTGAGGCACTCACTTAGCTGAGTGTCTGACTCTTGATTTCAGCTCAGGTCATGATCCCAGGGTTGTGCATTGGGCTTGGAGCTGAGCATGGAACTTACTTAAAATTCTCTCTCCCTCCCTTTGCCCTTCTTCCCTTGCTCATGCTTTCTCTCTCTAAAATAATAATAATAATAAAATAATAATAAAATAAAATAAAATAAATAAAATAAAATAAAATATATCCATAAAGACAAAAAGAGCAGAGAAAAGGAAACAATATAAACAAAAATTTTGAAAGTTGTAAAATAGATGCGTAAGTAGTAAATAACACTCTAGACCAGGGATTGGCAAATATTCTCTACAGAGTCAAATAGTAAATATATTTGGTCTGTGCAACACAGTCTCTGCTATAATTACTCAACTCTGCCATTGCTGGGTGAACGCAGCCACAGACAATACCAAAATAAATGGGTACAGCTATATTCTAATAAATCACTATTTATCAAAACAGTGGCTAGCAGGCAAGCTATAGTCTGTGGTCTCCTGCTGAAAATCCACCCAAGCTCACAATGGAAGAACCTCAGAAACAGCCTGATTTAGACCCGACGGTGGCAGGAAGGTTCAGGAATTGGCAATGACAGGTCACTAAATTTGGTGTGCACTTGAAGCACTCAGGAGCATCGTCTGACAGTCAATGCAAGAGACAGACCCCAAGTTGGATCCCGCCATCCTGTACAACCTGGTGATGGTTTTCTACCACCTGGAAAAAACCCTGGAGATCACGACCCTGAGGGGATAGGTCAGCAGGAACCCGGACTGGAGAATTCTAGGATCGGCTGAGAGCACTGGTAATTTTCTGAAAAAGAAAATGGTGAGAGCTTTTACCCACTCCACTTCTGCTACTTGGTTTCAGCAAGCTCGGAGCCTGGTTTACCCTCCAGGAAAGATATTGAAGGAATTTTATGCGATCAATAAAAAACCAGCTCCAAGAGAAATATTAAAGATAATTGAGGATTCTGCGATGTATGATACAGTCATTTTAACTCATAGTCAAGCCCATCAATAAGTGACAGCCATAAAACAAAAAGTGATATCTAAAAAGAAATATTCAGAGAAGAAAAAAAAAAGTACTTTGAAATTTCCATATGTTATCATAAAGTTAAAACCAGCCAGTGTTGGGAATTTAAGCTGTAGGGTTCTCTCAGAAAGTAGATCAAAAACACCAAAAGGTGTACATAAAAAATTTGTTGAAAAAAATTTTGGATTAGTTGAAAATGAAAGTATAGAATCTGCCCAGATGGTGCAGAATTTGAATAATAGGGAACTAAACAATGGAAAAAGAAAAAAAAATGAGGGAGGAATAAAAAATCCAACATATTTTCTCAGAACCGGAATCCATGCATGTACAGATTAAAATGGCCATATAAATGCCAGGACTATGGCTAAAAAAAGCCATGCCAGGACATATTATCATGAAATTTTAGAATAGTGGGGGGGGGGGGAAGAGAAGAGCCTAAGACTGTTCAGAGACCAAGGCGGGGTGGAGGGGGACAAAGAAAGGAAAACAAATTAAAATCAGATTACAAGTACAGGGTCAAGAACTGAGAATGACTAAGAATGCAAACTATGGCTGGCATGTCACTGTCAAACTACTGAAAATCAAAATTAGGGAAAAGGTAGTGAAAGCAGACAGAAATAAGTGTCATACTCCATGTAGTCATGTTGGATTTAAGTACCGGCAAATAAATTCCCATTTCCCCCTCCTGAGTTGAAATTTACTTGAAATTTCCTATGTTTTCATCCATTTTGGTCATATTTTCCCTTAAGTCCTATAACATATTTATAATATCTGCTTTAAAATGTATTTCTGCTAATCATAAAATCTTGGACATCATAATATCAGGGTGTCTTAGGTTGTTTTCATTTTAAGTATAGGTAATATTTTGAACATGTCTAGTGCTCCAAGACAGAAATTTCTTTTTTTTTTTTAATTTTTTTTTAACCTTTTTATTTTATTTTTGAGACAGAGAGAGACAGAGCGTGAACAGGGGAGGGGCAGAGAGAGAGGGAGACACAGAATCCGAAACAGGCTCCAGGCTCTGAGCTGTCAGCACCAAGCCTGACGCAGGGCTCGAACTCACGGACCGTGAGATCATGACCTGAGCCGAAGTTGGACGCTTAACCGACCAAGCCACCCAGGCGCCCCAAGACGGAAATTTCTACATACGGTGGAGGTGATTACGGAGCTCGCTCTTTGTGGGTCCCATTTGCCGGGGGATCACAGTCTGCCCCGCCTACTGTTCCATCCCTCAACATTACTGCCTGACATAGGTTTTCTCAATTTTAAGGAATTTACAAGCGGGAGGGCAAGTCTGTTCACCAGTTACACCTCTATGGCCGGAAGCAGAGGATTCATTTTTTTAATTTGAAATATAAACTCTTATTTTTCTTGTAACACTTACAACAGAGAGTTGTATTGGAGGATTGGTTCTGGGTATCCGGGGTAGTTTCTTTCTTTCCAGATCACTCTTTTCCTCTACTCGCTTTACGAAGGGAACATTTCTATCAGCCCGGAAATCTGACCTAGTGCAAACAACCATCTCACATGTCGTATGGAAGTAAGATGTGTCGGCCTGCAATTTATCAGCTGTCGGTGAGATTATAAGCCGTTTGCTCTTTTCTCCGTAAACCTGACCAATCATAAATCCTTGGCAGTAGATTATTTAACTGAATTTGTTGGTTTCTGGCCTATGTAGCAATTCTTCAGTGTCTGTAACTGTGCACCTGTTAAGACCTCCACGTCATTTTATGAACCGCTTCATGAATGATTTTCAGCTAATAATCATCCTAATGAGGACCGTATCCACCCACTGTTATCCCAAACCCCTTATTGTCTTCTTAACATTCTCCTGTCTTATCATTGTCTTCCTCACGGCTCTCAGCCAGCATTTTTACTCTTTCCTAATTAGTCGATCTTTGACGACAGGAAGGCTGAGTTGCTATTTGGTCGATGTGCTCAGTAGGTGCTAGAGTTTCTAGGTGATACCAGCCAGCCCTCGCCTAAAATACTTAATACTCTTCAGATTAAATTTTCTCCTTACTTCCTCTTTTAATGGCCCAAGGCACCTGGACCGCAGTGATTTAGGCCGCATTATAAAACCCCTCGGATTAAAGAAATGTTCTGATTGGTGCACAGATTAATGTAAAGGGTAGATTAATTTTTGCAGACTACCGGCTCGGCTGAAGTAGCTGCTCATGTTTTAAACCGCTAACATCATCATATTCTAGCACACAGAAGTATGGTTTTCCTAAGAATGAAGATATCCAAAAGAGAAACTAATAAGGCATATCTAAGCAGGGTGTTTGGTAATCATGAGATAACACTCTGGAGGGATTAGAAGCATGAGGATGCATTTCTGTCAAATTATTAGCTCATGATAACCCCTTCCTCCTTGTCACACCTGACTGCATAATTCCTATCCAATTAAAAGTGACATTTTCTGGTGATGTTAGCAATTTAGTTGCACACTTTCCTTTTTTTTTTCTTTTTTCTTTTTTTTTTTTTTTTAATTTGAGAACTCCTTGGAAGACTGATCATGGAAGACTGGAGATGTCTTTGTTCCTCAGATGCTCTCACCCGTCCTTGGTGAGGAAAATTTGTCTAAAACAGATTGGATAGGGCCTGGCCATTGAGCCGTGGAAAGGATTCCCTTAGTGTTGGGCTCAAGGTCATAATATGGTCTGTTCCATTTGTTCCATTTCACCATTCGGTGCTGAGAACTACCCATCTATTTTTTTTTTAAGAAGTTCCTTTTCATCGCAACTAATTAAGTTAGTCATTTTTTATCGGTGTGGGAAATGTGAAAGTGAGGGGTCCTGATACTAAGTCATATAAAACAAATGATCCATTGTACTTCTGGGAAATTTGTTATGAAAATAATTGTGATGATTATATATAAATATATATATATAATGTATATATATGTAGATGTATACATGTATATATATGTATACGTATACATGTATATATATGCATACACATATCTTCATAGCAACATGAAAGACATTTGTAAAGCTACCCCACTACTCAAACACAGCTTTTTAATTTTAATTTTAATTTATTTATTTGTTAACGTTTATTTATTTTTGAGACACAGAGAGACAGAGCATGAATGGGGGAGGGTCAGAGAGAGGGAGACACAGAATCCGAAACAGGCTCCAGGCTCCAAGCTGTCAGCACAGAGCCCGACGCGGGGCTCGAACTCACAGACCTCGAGATCATGACCTGAGCCGAAGCCGGCCGCTTAACCGACTGAGCCACCCAGGCACCCCGTTAATTTTTAGTATCATCTACTGACATCCAGTTCTTGGCAACACTTCAACTTATGTGTTAAATGACAGAAATGCTCCAAAAAAGGTCGTTTTCACACACTTTTATTCACTTCAGGTAGTGTCAAACCTTTTATATGTTTCTATATTGTTTCCACGATGGTACTCTCATTTGCTAATACCCTGATTTCGCTGAGGATCTAAACTTCACTGAAATATTTTCCTGTTGCCCATTTTCTTTCCCTCGTATTAATAATACTGACATAGGGGCGCCTGGGTGGCTCAGTCGGTTAAGCGGCCGGCTTCGGCTCAGGTCATGATCTCGCCGTCCGTGAGTTCGAGCCCTGCGTCGGGCTCTGGGCTGACAGCTCAGAACCTGGAGCCTGTTTCAGATTCTGTGTCTCCCTCTCTCTGACCCTCCCCTGTTCATGCTCTGTCTCTCCCTGTCTCAAAAATAAATCAATGTTAAAAAAAAATTTAATAATACTGACATAAATGGAATTTGAAACCAATGTTTGATTTTCCTTGTCTCAATTTCCCCACAATAAATTCCTTAGCACAGTATTCGTAGACCTAATGTCTCACTCTTGCTCAGGTAGCCATCCTGTTTCATGTTGCTTTCTACATTGTAGTGGGGGGTCTGGCTCTGCCACCAGCACAGTGACCTAACTTAATAGGTCGTAAAAGAATCTTCCACTGCCCTGATCTTGAGAAGAAACTTAAGCCATCACTTGATCTATCTCACACCACTATCGCTGCTACTAAATTGATACTGACAATCGATCGATGCCCACTTCTGACAGGTCTGTCTCTTCCCTTGCTATAGACTTTGAGTTGGCTGCCCTGGTTGGTAAGTTTTTCTGTCTCAAGATACTTCCTGGCCGATAATTTTTCTGCCTTAATTTGGTGCATCACTCATTACTCTAACTGATCCTGACCACCTCATGGCTTTCCTCGGAAGTTAGACAACTTTATTATATGTTTATTTTCTCTCTGTGGGTATAACCCTTTGAGGACAGCATTCAAAAGTAGAAACATGATATCCTTCCCACAGTGATTTCCCGTCCCCCCCCCCCCCCCCCAGCATTCTTCTGCCATATGCCCTTAGGAATTTTTTAAAATAGAAATTTAGGCACTCTGCTATTTCTTTATCTGCTTTGTGTGAAACCATGGTGTAAAGCCTAGCTGGCTGCTATTTACTGCTTGTATCGTCCTGAGAGTCCACTGTAATCAGCCCTATTCTGAACTACCAATAAAGAAAACAGACATCCAAAAAAAAAAAAAAAAAAAGTAGAAACATGGTTTACCTGGAACAGCGATCACCGAACCATTCAGGCAATAGAGTTATGGCGATGGTGTATTTTTCCAGGCCCTCAGGGGCCAGTTGGTAATGTGGCCCAGAATGGACAGAGGGCTGCAAATCTAAAGTATATCAACAGGGTTCTACTGGAAGTTATTTAATGGTGTTAATATTGCCAACATTTCATTAGACTAAAATAATTAATACTGATGAGAAAATACTACAGGATATATTTTATATTAGAATATCTTGAAGGCATATTCACCTCATCAACATCAAGAAGGATCTCATGAAAAAATACCACAGGTAAATTTTATAATTTATCTTTTGATAATTCTAAAGGAAATAGGTCAAAATTTAAATTCAACTATTTTTTACTATAAGAAAATATAAATAAAATGTATGCAATGCATTTTTATCACTAAAGAGAATTTTAACGAACATTATACAATAGGGACCACTCAGATTTTTAAACTGATCCAAAATGATTATAGATAATTATATTTTTTATTTTTATCATATAGTAAATATTTTAAGAGATATATGTACTTTTTCCTTTTTGATTGTGATAGAATATATAGAGAGAGATATCTATATCTATAAAGCCATATATATGTGACATCTTTCTTCTCTCTCTTTCTTTCTCTAAAGCTATATATAAATATATATATTATATATAAATATAATTTTATATTTTATATTATATATATTTATTTATATTTTATATTATATATATTTATATATAATTTATATATTATATATATAAATTATATATTTATATATAAATTTTATATTTTATATTATATATCTTTATTTATAAAATAAATTAAAATATTATTTATATTTATAAACAGTATTTATATTTATAAATATTTATAAATAAAATTTGTATTTATAAATATTTTTATATATAAATAAAATTTATATTTACATATATTTATATGAAATAATATATTTTATATATGTAAATAAAAATGCCATATATATATACATATATATATATATGGCATTTTTAAGTGTATAATTCAGTGGTGTTATATGTTTTTACAATGTTGTATAACCAACATCACTATCTGTCTTCAGAACTTTATCATCGTACTATTTCATGAACTATTTCATGAACTATTTCATCATCTCAAATAGAAACTCTATGTCTCTTTAACAATAACTCCACATTCCTTCTGCCTCCAGTCCCCAGTAATCTCTATTATACTTTCTGTTTCTAGAATTTGCATTCTAGATACTCCATAAAAAGGGGATCATGTTTGTCTTTTTCTGACTGGTTTATTTCACTTAACCCAGAAAGTTTTCAAGGTTCCTGCATGTTGTAGCATGTGCCAGAATGCCATTGCTTTTATAAGGCTGAATAATAGGCCCTTGTTCGTATACACCACGCTCTGTTGACCCATTCATCTGTTGATGGACATTTGAGCTACTTCCGTGTGTTGACTACCGCGAATAATGCTGCTGTGAAGACGGGTGCAAAAGACTCTGTTTGAGTCTCTCCTTTCGGTTCTTTGGGGCATCCACAGAAAAGTGGAATTACTGGGTCCTCTGATAACTTTCTGAGGAACATTTGTTCTCCTTAGCAGCTGTATGAGTCTACATTCCCCTTACGATGCCCCAAGTCTTCAGTTTCTCCACATCCTCACCAACACTTGTTACATTCCATTGTTTTGATGACAACATCCTAAAAGATGTGCAGTAGGAAGACATATGTATTGTAAATCCTTTATTTCTTACCATAAACTGGTGCCTAACATTGCTCATAACATTTATGTTTGAAAACATTCTAAATAGCGTTTCTTTTGGGGTTACAGTATGTAACCCCAGGAATATTGTTAACCTGGAAGAGATTCTGTCATCCACGTGGCTCTAGGAAAATAATAAATAATAGTTTATTATAGCTAAGCTTATAGTGCGATCACCGGGGTACCGATTTTATCAAATGATTCGTCATTAGGTACCATTATGGGTGTGTGAGTGGGTGTACAATGTGAACAATTATTTTAAGGTGTTGGTTGAGTAGAATAGGCATATATTGAGTAGAAAATGCAGCATTATTTAGAGTTTATCTATGGCTTGTTATGCTTCTAAATATCCTTATCAGCACAGGAATATTGGCACTAAGAGGAGTTTATTGTCTTGTGCCTGAATTTATCAGTAATCAGTATTTCTCTAATTAAGACCTCATATTTCTTTCTCATTCATGCTTCTATAAACAGGTTTAATAAAAATACATTGCAACTCTTTCATTAGTTCAATAATGTAGATTGTTCCCAATTCTCTACCTCCAGAGAAAGAAACGAGACTTATTCCAACAGAAGATCAAGGGAGGTTTGAAACCAATTGTAATTAAAAAATAATTTTTGATGTCAAGATTGTGCATGCTTGCGAATCCCGAAAGACCTTTCTACAAGCTGAATTCTGCACTAACACTGTTGAAGGAACTTGAATATGTCAGAACATGAAAGGTATATGTTCACAGTCATAAAAAAACACTAGTGTGTACCATAAAAGTTAGGAAAGATGCCATATGAACTTTCAGTCTCAGATTAAATGCTAACAAAACCCTACCAAACCACCGTGAATGGATTTATTATTTTTGCCCAAATATATAGCTCATAAAAAAGTTTTAGGACATTGGAATAGAAAGATGGAGGTTGGGAGGTTATATTTCAATACAGAGACAATTATTTGGTTTAAAACAGACAAGCCATGAAATAGTTGGGTGGCAACTGTTGTTTAGAAGCAGAATTTAGATACAGAAGAAAGGTGTCAAAGAGGTTGCATCTCACCAACAATTTCAATCAATTTTTCCATGGGAGCTGTACTAAAACTCATTCTTAGGCTATCCATACAACCCCAAGGAAAGTAGGGCAATGATAAATTTGCTATGACTGCTTAAGTTCTGGAATGGGAAGATCTAGAATGCTCGTCAGATGCCTGCCATTCGTTGCCTATAGTTAACGTCTCTTAGCTAGAGGAGACGATCACGTCAGTAGGATTGGAACAGAGATCAAAATAAATAGATGACTGTACACTTGAAGTCAGATCACTGTATTTACAACAAATTGCTCTACATTCTAAAATGTTTCTGTTGCTCTACAAAGAGAACTAGAACCTGTAACCTGTGTAAACACAAACAAATGAATGTATCAAAAGGCTGAGTGACATCTCATGAAGAGATAAAGACGGGTTAAGGAGAGGGGTGGAGGTTAATCACTTGGAGTTGCTGAATTTAATTATAAAAATCGAGGAATAAAATGATGTCACACGGAGTGGAGACAGTGGGAAGAAATAGAAAAGGTCCCACATTTCGGAAATGGAAAAAGTCAGTGATGGCATCCAAAGAGTTTCATCTCCAAGGAATCGAAAGCTACATTGTTCACAATTAATGGTTTCACGAAAATGTCTATGAGAAAAGGGCCTTTTCTAGTGTAAATATCCAATGAGAAACTGAGTGTGTCTATGGAATTTTTAAATTCTATTTAATCCATTACAATATATCATTTTTAAAATCCTGAATGTGGGATTATTTATTATATGTCCATGTTTAATATAAGCACCAGAGGAATATCCTCTAAAAAAATCTAAAGCTCAGTCACTTTCCTCCTCCCTTTGCAAAGATGTTCCTTCCTGCAACGACCTGTTCTCTGGCCTCCCAGTCTTACTACATATATTCATTTCTTAATGTGCATGTGGCCAAAACTGTCTGCTTACAAACAATATCAATCGCAACAAGAATAACAAAAACCCAAGGGAAAAATTAACTTTGAAAATACCCAGACAGGAGGAGAAAGGAAAATAATTATGGTTTGGACCTAACCAGAGATCAGTGATCCTTTGCATCCTTCATAACCTTCATGGATATATCTTTTACATCCTTCAGGGATATGATCCCATGATCATACAATCACATCTGCAGTGACAGGCAGCTCAGAACTGAGACAAGTGTAATCCAAGGTGCTCAAACCACTCCGAGCTATGAGGCAGTATTGTGTCTGGATGTGCAGATCTGGCTCTGATGGGGACAACTTATCCAGAGCCTACACATGTTTTTGTTCTTTAAAGCTGTAAATCTATAAAAGTTTCTAAATATAGAGCCAGAAGACATGGATGTTAGTTCTAGAACGGATATGAAGTAACTTTGTGACTTTTTGTTGTTGTTGTTGTTGTTGTTGTTGTTGTTGTTATTTTAGAGAGAAAGCCCAATGTGGATCTTGATCCCACGACCCTGGGATCATGGCCTGAGCCATATTCAAGAGTTGGATGCTCAACCAAGTGAGTCACCCAGGTGCCCCAGTAACTTTTTGACTTTAAGCAAATCTCATAAAATATTTGAAAGTATATCTTCACCTGCAGAGGAATGATATTCCTATTATACCATACCTTCATCCAGGTTTTTACACACAAAATATAATTCCCTCCAGTTACTTTTCATCTCCTACATTCCTTTTCACATACTCCTGGGAATTTCTTGTCGACCCAACACTCAGCTTGCAACTTTCCTTTTCCTTTCCAATGTATCTGCTAAAAGACATACTTCCAACCCACTCAATTCTTTCACAAACACACTAATTGCTTGCTTTAACTAAACAGAATAGCTCGCATTGGAAGGTACTCTTTTCCTGCACCCTTCCCAGCTAGAGATATAGCAATTGATAGTACTCTTTAATAAGAGAACCGGAAGACACAGTTGACATTCTCCCTAATTCCCTGGTGCTTCATTAAGACCAGGACCCATCCAGCTTGTATATAATCCCATGTCCTAGGAAGCTCATGCCATCCTACCACAGCAATCGTCTTTGCTCCTTCTGCAGTCATTTTAATCTTTTGGACACTGTTCCTCCATCACAGACAGCCGGAATTGCTTACTCCGTCCTTTTCTCTCCAGCCTCATCCATTTTCCTACAATGGGCCCTTCTGTTCCCATGGCTTTGACTCTCCTAGCTCCACAGGTAATTCAAATTTCATATCTATATCCATATAGATACACACATGCAGCTGAGGGGGGTGGAGGGAGGGGGAAGAACTTCTCTCTTCTTGCTATTTGAACTTGGTGACCCCACAGATTCTTTTTAATTCATGAATTCAAAACGTTACTGTTCATCTTTAACTTTCACACTGTCCCACGATTGCCGTATGTGCTGTCTCTAAAATATTTCAGTCTTGAGGAATGCCATTGCCATCCCTTTGGCTTCTCAGATCATACACCTAGAATACATACCTGATTCATATGTGAGGGAAGATAGTTGCCCTTAAAATCCGTTAGTTTATCCTTTCACGGTAATGTAGTTATAGCTAAAAATCTGGCCACCCAACTAGAGATTGTATATCTCAGCATTCTTTGGCAGTAACCATCACTCGGGTAACCAACTTCTCATCATTAGAATTTGAGAAGTGATATGTGCAAAATCAGTGATAGATACAGTGATATATGCTCCACCTGCATAAAGTTTGGGTTCGTTCCCATAGTCTTTGGGTTTGTTTGCATTTTCTTTCTTGTCTCTTCCTTGCAGGCTAGAGTGCAGACATGTGAGCAACCCCTCATCAAACATGCAGATAATGAGCCCTACCTGTTAGCAAATAACAAGATGGAAGAAACCTGGGTCCCTGAAAGACTTCATGGAACAGAGCCACTCTGCAAACCTGGACTCGTCTGAATATTAACATATTTGAGAAACAAACTTATTTAAGCCTCTGTATTTTGGATTATCTTTGTTTCAGCAGCTCAGACTTTGCCTAAAAATACAATATAGTTTTCTTTAATAAATCTTGCTCATTCCAGCCCCAGAGTTAATTTGGATTCGCTCTTTCTTTCTCTCTTTTTCTTTCTTTCTTTCTTTCTTTCTTTCTTTCTTTCTTTCTTTCTGTTTCTTTCCTAATTTCACTATTATAATCTAATTCTAATTTCTGGCTTCATTTAATGATATAACCTTGCTACAATTAAATCCTTTATTTTCTTCTTCCTGGAATATGTCAATGGATCACATTTGGATATTTTGCCTAACTTGTTTCTAAATATATACTATATTATTATATAAATATAATCATCATTAACACCCTCTACCCCAGCCCTAAAAAAATCATCTTTCTATGTGGTCCCCATTTCTTCCAGAATAAAGATCAATCTTGTTGACAGGGCACATGAAGTCCTTCATAATATGTCCTGAATTATCTTTCCAATATTTTCTCAAGCACCCTATACTCTATCAAAATAAAATAATATTTTTTCCTAAAATGCTCATTCTTGTCACTTGTATGTTTCCATATATACCATTTTCCTAGCTTCAACTGTTCTGTCTAGTGAAATCTCATTTACCTCTAAGACTCAGCTCAAATATATATTATGTTTTTTAAAAAAATTAATGTTTATTTATTTTTGAGAGAGAGAGAAAGAGACACAGTGCAAGCACGGGGGGGGGGGGGGCGCAGAGAGAGAGGGAGACACAGAATCCGAAGCAGGCTCTAGGCTCTGAGCTGTCAGCACAGAGCCTGACATGGGGCTCAAACCCACGAACTGGGAGATCATGACCTAAGCCAAAGTCGGATGCTTAACCAACTGAGCCACCTAGGAGCACCTATATTACCTTTTAACCCTTCAACTGCTCTAAAGGAATAATTTTGCTTCTCTCTCATGTGTTTCATCAAGTTGACTTGTCACATTATATTGTAGTTCATCACATTTTGGTTCCTTAATTATCTATATCCAACATGGTAAATTATGTGAGGGAAGGGACTCTCTTTTGCAATTTTGTAAGCCAAATATCTCGGATAATAAGTACTTGGTTCTCTGCAGGTGCCTTTATTGTTTGAATTTACAAATAAAAAGGCAGGCACCTAGGAGCTTATCCAGAGCCACACATAAAATTAATATGAAGCCTGTGATTAAAATTCAGATAAATCAGGCTAATAGGTTGTCATCCACACCAATTAAAAGAAGTACAATATATAATATAATATATATATATATATATATATATATATATATATGATTAACTAGGACTCAAAGCACAGACTTCTTGAAATTTATCATTATAAATAAGGGGATAATTAAAAATAAAAATTGGAACCAGAACTCCATGTGTTTCATTTCCTAGGAATAAGAATCATTTCCATCTAATGCAGTAAATAACATAGCACTTACTGTAATATTCAATGAGCTATAGAATCCAAAGTGAAATCAAGAACTTAATTTTGTGTTTTATCTACTTCAGTCCTATTAGTGAAAATTAAATTTCAAGTTAATAGCTATAACATGAAAGCACATGATTTTCACAGGGCGTCGTAAAAGGGTATTCTTGTATGTAAATAGAATGGAAACATTTCAATGTGTAAAATTTTTAAATAATTGTATTACAGATAAGAAAATGATAATTTCCATTGTAATTTGTATTTTAAGTCTCCTTTTATAAATAATTAAATTTTAAGAGGAAACATGCCATAGGTGACAGTAATTTCGAATTTTATGAAGACATGGAAAATGTTTTTGGCTATGATAATCAAAAACCTAGCTAAAGCAGACTTGAAAATGGCTAAAATGCTTTTTACAGAGGAGAAGAACTCTGGCACAAGTGTGCCTGCGTTGGTTCAGGTGTACTTGGATATATTCCATCAGGATATACGATGGCTGTTCTAGCTCCTGGTCTCTTATGTAGGTTCTGCATCATCTAGGCAAAAATGAGGAGCATTTACTACTAGTTTTGGTTTTAGTTAGAGAGAAAAATATTTTCACTAGTCAATCCCCTGGTTGTCATTTCACCCACGGTCATTGATCAGGGGTGGTTTATATGCCTATTCCATAAAATCACAGAAGGTTGGGAAAGTATTTGACATTTCAGGGTTTATATCAGGTAGTGAGCTTCATCACTTCCTGTGCATATTCCTACAGTTATGCTTATTCTTTCATGCATGTATCCTCCCCTAGACTGTGGGCTTATCAATGAAAATAACTTTATTGTAATTTATATATTTAATGTTTTAATAAATTATCTTTCAGTGAGTGGAAGAGAGAAAGAAGAAAGGAAGGAAGAAAGGAAAGAGGTTGTAAGTAAATTTTAAGTGTGATGGACTTTTTTTGACTAGAGAAAAATGTCAAACTAACTGAGCAACATCAGAATACTGTGTCAATCTGCTTTATTTATTGAAGCTCTTTTGGAATATTATTTTGTATATCTACCCTAAGGCATCTCTCCAAAAGCCACTCTACAATTTCTTTCCTCTTGATTCAATATACTTGCCCTGATGCTACTTAGCTTTTTAGAAGTTACATTAAAAGATCCAAAATCAGGTACATAATTTAGCCATAACACCTTTTGACAGCAAGAAATTCTTGTTTCCTTCAGATCATACAATCACGTTAAGACTGTTTAATTTTTAACCACAATCAAGTCGAAAATATTACCTGACTGGCAAATGGTTGGATAATTAGGTTAAAATGGCAGAAATATGAATTGAATACAGTTCCAGTGCTTTAATGTATAGCTTTGCAGTCAAATGCACACTACTTAGAACACAAACTTTAAGTTTCTGTGGCAAGCTTCTTGGTTCACTCATATTCATATGCCAGCCTATGCTATATGCTAAAGAAGGTCAAGACTTAATGGTAATAAAATGCCCTTCATTGTAAAATAATGGTCTCAGTCTCACTAAGGTTGAAGTCAGAGGGCTTTCTATAGCTCTCCAAGGAACAGTAATAAAGCCCAAAACATGGCCTGGAGTGGCCTAGTGCTTTTAAAATGACCAGCACTGCTGAAATCGGTCTCTTAATAATAGGATGAACATTTCTGACAAAATGCATGGCATAAAGGGAACAGTAGCATAAATACTTTAAAAAAAGGAAAACTAGCCAAAAACAGTACTGAAAGAAAAAAAAAACTGTTTATCTTTCTTGTTTATAAGCATGAGTTGTATTTAGACATGCTTTATATATGCCACCCTGATCGTACTTTAAACACAATTTAATCTGAAAGCATAACAATTACTTAAGGGTCATTCTTAATTTTTCTTCACTTCTTGCTTTACTACTGTAATTGCCTGTATATATACCTGACAAACAATGGTTTCTTAGTGTTGTTAAATGAGTAAATAGATGAGCAAATGATTCAAAAAACTCTCTCTTTCCTTCTCCCTCTTATCTTGAGGCTGTTGTCATCAACATCAATGCTGCACATCACTCCTTCACACAGAAGGAACATTATAGTCATCATGATCTCTTTCACATGTAAATTCCTTATTCTAAATTGTCAGTTACATTTGCAGAACATGTTGCATTTATAAGAATGTATCATTCTTATAATGTACTGTTATGATAATATAAAATATTACCTTGCCAGATATATGATCAGTCTTATTTACCATCTAACATTATGACCTATATTTAGCCCAGTGCATTTATCCAAAAGGTGGTCAAATATTTCAATAAATATTTGTGAAATAGAAAGCATAACAAATACTGCTGACCCTATGGAGGAATCTAACAGAAGACTATCAGAGATCTTTACTTTTTTTTTTAATATGAAATTTATTGCCAAATTGGTTTCCATACAACACCCAGTGCTCATCCCATCAGGTGCCCTCCTCAATGCCCATCACAGCTTTCCCCTCTCTCTCACCCCCCCATCAACCCTGCTTATTCTCAGTTTTTAAGAGTCTCTTATGGTTTGGCTACCTCCCTTTTTTTTTTTTTCCTTCCCCTCCACATGGTCTTTGTTAAGTTTCTCAGAGATCATTACTTTCAAGAAAATTAAAATCTAGTGATAAAACGTGAAATAACAAAGCCAACTTACATTATAATTTTGAAAATTACTGTCTCATGAATAAACAAAGGAGTATCCTCTCTGACGTTGTTTAGTGATGTAGATACATGGCAGATCAATTTTTTTTTAACGTTTTATTTATTTTTGAGACAGAGAGAGACAGAGCATGAATGGGGGAGGGGCAGAGAGAGAGGGAAACACAGAATCGGAAGCAGGCTCCAGGCTCTGAGCCATCAGCCCAGAGCCCGACGCGGGGCTCGAACTCATGGACCCCGAGATCGTGACCTGAGCCGAAGTCGGACACCCAACTGACTGAGCCACCCAGGCGCCCGAAGATCAAATTTTTTAATTGGTGCTACAACTGTAAAATGATACCTCAACATAGAAGATAGGACGAATGTTTTTCCTGGGGAGCTTTAGAGAAAAGGTGACATATGACCTGGATAAATGGAAGGGAATTTCATCAGCACACAAAGGAAGAAAGAAAGTCTAGAAATAGTATCAGGAAAAAAAGTTCAGAGATATGGAAAGGGTGAATTTGAATAACAGGGAAAAATGTGGCATGCCTGAGCCATAAACTTTTATGGAAAGTCAGGATCTGGTGGTGGTAGAGACATAGGGAATAGGATTTACAAAGGTGACTGGTGCTATATTTTGAAGAAAATAATTAGAGCATTTAAACGTTGTCCATGAATAAAAACTTAGACAATACCTATACGATTTTTAAAACCAAATGTTCTCCTAGGCATAGTGGATTCAAACATGAACAAGAGATGTGATACAGAAATGAATAATAATACATCATGGAGCTGATGGTCTAGACAGGAAGACAAACTCATGATAAGCTCTTGTAGTACAGAATGTGACAGATTTGCCTAAAAGGCTTTGCGAGGAATCAGAGAAACAGAAAACATTTTAGGTCTTTCAAATAGAGGATATTTAATATTGGTGATTGGCAATGATTAAAGAATTAAAAAGCTAAATGGATAGTAAAGCAGCAGGAAGCCACTACCAAAATAGGTCTGAAGGGAAAGGGGAAGCCATGGTGATACCAGAGCTCAGAATTCAGGACCATCTGGTGAGGGTCAACACCACAGTGGGAGGTAGCATTATAGGATTTGAAACCACTGGAGGTAGAATTACCCAGCTGGAACTAGGACTACAAAAAAAAAAAATCAACACCAGAGATATCTCTTGATGATAAATGAGAGAGAGAGAGAGGCAGAGAGAGAGAGAGAGAGAGAGGTGGTTTTCTAGTATATTAATGTTAATCAGAACCAGGGAAAAATAGAAAACATATATGAAACTTTACATAAAAATGAGTAGCGCTGGGGGTGTGAAGTAGGAGATAGGTAAATAATAATAATATTCAAATAATAATCAAAAATGCTTCTGGAAAAATGTGACTAAATTGTACCTTTCTGGACAAGTTGGAATTAGGTGAATGAATAAGGAAAAAGAATTTGAACAATGAGGGAACAACATGTATAAAACTATGGGACTTATAGGGGCGCCTGGGTGGCTTGGTCGGTTAAGCGTCCGACTTTGGCTCAGGTCACGATCTCGCGGTCCGTGAGTTCGAGCCCCGCGTCGGGCTCTGTGCCGACAGCTCAGAGCCTGGAGCCTGTTTCAGATTCTGTGTCTCCCTCTCTCTGTGACCCTCCCTCGTTCATGCTCTGTCTCTCTCTGTCTCAAAAATAAATAAACGTTAAAAAAAAATTAAAAAAAAAAAAAAAACTATGGGACTTATAAAAACAATGTTTTGAGAGAAATTTAAATATTTCAGTATGGTTGGTGGTAAGAGCATTTACAAAAATCTAACTAAAGACAGATCACTGGGGTAAGGCTGTAGCCATATTGGATGAATGGAGAGTCATAAAAACATTGTATCTCAGAGAGTAGTGATAAATTCATAATTTAGAAAGATTAATCAAACATAATGGAAGATAGATCTCAAGGTCAAGAGAATGGAGGTTAAGAGACTAGAAGATTGACCCAAAGGGAAAATAATGTGTCTTGAAATGGAGCAAAGACAGTGAGAAAAGAGAATGGACCTACAGAACAGGTATTTAATTGACTGTGGAAGAGACATCAGGTTGAAGACGACAAAATTAGAAACTTCGTTTTGAACTAACTAATTTTGAGGTCCACGGAAGATGTCCGGGATTTGGCAATGAGATATTCAGCAAAGGCACAATCTGGAGACTAGAAGTAGTTACACCAGTGGGGGCAGGTGAGATGTCAATATAATCAACATGGCGTGTAGAGGAAAACAAAAAGATGGCTGACATCAAAAGTTTATGAAATTAAGGTTAAAAGGTAAATGAAAGGAGAACCAACCCAAGACCCAATAAAGTCAGAGCGGACAGTGTGCTCTTCTTGGCCACCTTTACCTTCAAGTCAATTACTTATATCCCCCAGTTTGGTGTTGCCTCCACAGGTAGTCTGACCTTCTCCAAGATGACTTCCCAGCCTCTTGTGCCGCAGGGAGCGGGTCCTCTTCCAACTGCATTCATGCCACCTCCCTGCAGGGTTCCAGCTGTCTACACTACCTGCTATATTTCAAACTTCCCAACCATCACAAAACCCTCTGTTCCTTTATCTTGATGGTGGTGGTTGCTTCTGGCTTTTGTTAAGCTCTGGATGAACAAACCCTCTCCATCCCCTGTCGGGTTTTGGCTTTTCTATCAACATTTTAACCCATTTCCTGCACGAAAAGTCTCCTATTCCAAATACCAAGTGGTTTTTGTGTTCATCCTTGGACTGTGGTTGATACAAACAGGTTATGCAAAACCAAGAAGGAAGTCTTTTAAAAGAAGGAAGTAAATGTTGCAGACAGGTTAACAGAGCTGAGAAAAGGAAATCAACACTACATCAGGCAGGACACCTACATGTTTAATAAGACTCCAGCTAGTAGGTGGTGGAACTAGACTGTAAAGGTGCAGCTTCCAATCTCTGATTCCATAATTTCTGTGTCACACACACTATAACACTTAGAATAAGTCTTACCTTACATTTTGAGGTTCCTGGGCACGAGCCCATTGCTGTTATGATGATGAATCGCCTAATTTAACCCTTAGTGCTATCTACTTCTGCAATCCCAGTGATAGAAGTAAGTCCATAAGCCTTCTTCAAAGGATTTGGATATGATGACCAACTTAATAACACATTACAGAGACTTTCTGGGGAGTGAATAACACAGATATAGCTGTGTTGCTAGCTTGATAAGATTCCATTTTAAAGAGTTGTTTTCATATAAGGGTAAGTAATGCTCTTGCATGAACACTCAGTGGTATAAGATATTCTCCATTCCACCAAGTGATATAGCAGCAGCATATATCTGCCTAATTTGTGAGAGGTGAACATAAGCTATCAAAAAAGTTTTAGGGGCACCTGGGTGGCTCAGTTGGTTAGGCATCTGACTTCAGGTCAGGTCCCGGTTCGTGAGTTCGAGCCCCGCGTCTGGCTCTGTGCTGACAGCTGGAATCTGCTTTGGATTCTGTGTCTCCCTCTATCTCTGTTCCTCCCCTACTTGCGTCCTCTCTGTCTATGTCTCTCTCTCAAAAATAAATGTTAATTTTTTTTTTTTTTAAGTTGTAGAGCTCCAAAATATAAACATCTTGAAAGCCATCACTGCCGTGCTTATAAGAAAAAGTCTGGATCAGCTAAAAACTCAACAACTTTCCTTAGACCCATCAGATAATCAAGGTCACTGGACAAACTGAAACCTGGTGAGAAAGGAAGGTTCTGAGTCCCAGCTGAGATATCCTTACCTGGAACAGAAACCACTGGAGCCATCAAGTGGCAAGAAGAGATAAATATCAACTTCGAAGAATTCTCACTTGGGTGAGAATTGTGAGGAACTCTTGGAAGCCAGAGTCTTAGCGGGAGGACCAACAATTTGTGGGTTTTACCTTTAAGAAAAGAATCACTAGTTTCTCACAGTAAAGAGCAAAGAAATATGTCCAGTCACCAGCAGAGGAAGGAGAAGAGTAACTAATGTGAAATACGGCCAGTGTTCTCTATAACAAAAGCCTACTCTCCAGGGAAAAAGACTTCACCAAAGCTTTGCCCAGCCTAGGGGAAGGGCATTTCCCCAGCTCTAGTCCTAACCAGTTTCCCTTTCGCATAGAAAGCAGCAGCTAAGAACACTTGTGAAAGGCAATCCCAGGGACACAAGTCCACTAAGATAGTAAGATTCAGTCATTGATATTTTACTCTCATACTTCTGAACAAAGTGCTCTGCACAGAGGGCCTCATTGTAGTATTCACAAATAATTTACTATTGTCTACCTTGAGTTTTGCCAGTTAATATTCCAGTTTTTAGTGTGGTGTCTACATAATTACCTAGCTCCTGAGACATTACAATCTTAGTTGAAATCAAGGTGCTATACGATAGAAAGGAGACAGAACAGGCTCTCCTTATAATGAATTCAAAAGCTTTGTTTGCTAGGGAAAAATAGTTGATGAGTGTGATATTGCAAGGTCTTATGCTGGATGGGGAGGTTCTCATGAGTTTACTCTAGGATAATGAAAGACTAAATGATTCTTCAGATTGTTACAATTATCTGAATGATGCATCCAGCCAACAAATCATCAACATTTGTGATAAAGGATCAAAACGTAGTACTTTTACAAAAGCTTACTTAAATTTCACTCTTACTTTTACTATTTTACTATTTTACTTTTACTATTACTTAAATTTCAAATCTTTTAAGCCCTTTTGTTTAAACCTTGTCTTCAAAACAATGTATTCTTAGTTTCAGAGAAAATAGCATTAACTATCAGTTGTTCTTAATTGCTCTGCATTATACTGTTTTCCTTTTTTTTTTTTCCAACCTGTAACAAAGCATGGCTCATCCAGAAAGCTACAAACGTTGTGCAACAAATATCTGTGCATAAAAATAATGGAACTGATGGTATCTAAAGAATTAGACCCTTGAAGAAGAGAAAAAAATACTTAGTAGTATATTAGATAAAATTTTATGCAAATTATTGATAACTATAATACATCAAAATCAAGTTTTAATTCTTTACATGTCAGATATTTTCAGGCATTGGTTTTATATTAACACCTACTTGCCATTCTGAATATTAGGCGTGTGTTTGCAAAGAGAGTGATTCAACAGCATATATGCATATGTAGGCTTCAAGTGTAAAAAGAGAGAGAAAATTAACCGTGGAATTATTAAGTCAGGTGTGTGGGTTAAATATTTAAGGAAAAGTTCTCAAATAATAAAAATAAAATGCATAGTTTTATGGTGATTAGAGAATGAAGACATCTCGATTAATCCAGTAAAAATCATAAAATAGGAAAGAAAATACAAGGTAAATAGCAAAAAGTGAGTAGTAAGATTGCATATTATTACAATTTAACAAAATCCAGACAAATGTTATTTTCAAAAGGAAAATTAAGGTATTAGTACAGAATAAAGTAGAAGAGAAACATAACTTCTTGACGAACATTAATAAAAAGAACATTGGATTGGCTATATAATTATTAACCTGGATTCCCAGGTAAGAAGTCTAATTAAAGATACAGTGTTTCTCTATTTAAGGATAACATGTAATCAGTAGATAAAGAAAGAGAGTCTGATCAGAAGGAAAAACAGGAGGAGAGGCAGAAAAACCAGAGCCTAGAGAGTGATTCAGAATGCCAGAGAGAATGTGACCAACCAAGCAGGAGCATAAATTTTGTGTGAGCCTAAAGGAGGTTAGTGATAGAGCCTCAAAAGTTAATGGATGATACCCTTTAAATAAAATTTATTTGACTTGGTAAGTCATTGAGCATATTCTTTTAATTACTCATATAATTTCAAACAGCAAACTATTTTTGCTAGGTATTATTTTTTTAACAAAATACCAAGACGATTTTCTTTCTATCAAGCAGTTGATGGTCCAGTGAGAGGAAAAGCAAGTGAGCCAATTGTTAGAGAAGATGTAAGAGGTATACCTGAAGTATGATGAAAGAAGACAGAAAAATCAGAAATCACTTTAAGTCTTTAAAGTGGAAATCCCCTTCAAGGATACTTTAAGAGAGTAGACTATAGTCAATCGGTTACTGTATTGATTAACTAAGAGTTTAGTGAGATAACCTTGCCATCAAAAGTATCAGGAAGGCAGGTCTATAACAGGGCTGGAAGGATAATGGCAGAGGATGGGGTTACTAGACCCTAAAAATAAGGGCCAACCAGAGAGATCTAGGACCACACATTGGGAGTCGGAGGAGTGGCCTGATGGGATCTGGGGCCATCTAGAGATAACTGGGTACAGAAGCAAATGGCAGAGCCCACATTTGAATTATTGGATAAGTCAGAATAAGAGAAATATATGTCCTGTATCTTTCTCTTCCCATTGACTGGACCTACTTGGAAGTCAATTGTTAATTTGTCCTTTGAAATATGATTCTCTAAAATGAAGATTGGAGGCAAGGAGAAATAGAGAATAAATACAAAAAGAAACAGGCAAATTATTAGTGTCAGGAGCATTAAATAATAGAGAAGTGACCAAAAAAGCTTCTTGAAATATGTGATAAATTGCCTTTTGGAGGAACAGTTAGAATTAGTATGGTGAATGATAAATGAAAAGTGTTTTCCAATATAATTTTAACACCCATGAAATGCATATGTCTTTAAAAATCGACCAGAAAACAAATACCAAACCTATATTGTGCTACTAGATACTAAAGTAATTGGAACAATGTCAATATCTTCATATTCAAAGCAATTCCAATCAAAATGACAATAGGATTTTTTGAGGAATTTAATAAACTAATTATATGTTTCACATATAAATTAAAATGGCTTAAAACAGGCAATATACTCATGAAGAAGAATAATGGGGTGGCGGTGGATGATGTTATTGACATAGGGTCAGGAAAATAAAGAATGAATAGAACATAATGGACAGGCCAAAGAGCCCAAATCTTATATAGAGATTTAATACATATAAAAGATACAGCATTATATATAAGTGAAGAAATTTTCAATAAACTTTGCTGGGACAATTAACTCTCCATATTAGGAACAAATTAAATTGGTACCCACCTCATTCTTACATAAAAAGTAAATTCCGGGGCATCTTGATGGCTCAGTCGGTTAAGTGTCCGACTTCAGCTCAGGTCATGATCTCATGGTTCGTGGGTTTGAGCCCCATGTCGGGCTCTGTGCTGACAGCTCAGAGACTGGATCCTGCTTTGGATTCTGTATCTCCTTTCTCTGAATCTCTCTCTCTCTCTCAAAAATAAAAATAAACATTAAATTTTTTTTTAAAAAGTAAATTCCAATTTATTTCAACTTTAAATGAGAAAGGCATGTGTCAAAACTTTTACAAAGCATGAGAGAATATGTACGGCATTTTATGTAGATAATACTTTTTAAAAGAAAACAAACTGTGCAAAGCACACACCCAAATACTGATGAATACTACCATTTTAAATTTTAACCTTTTATATCAATCATCTATTGCTGAATTAAACCTACCCCAACACCTGGTGGCTTGAAACAATAAATATGTATTGTTCATCATGATAATATGGGTCAACTAAGAAGTTTAGCTGCTCTGGAGATGCTCAGTTGATCTGAGCTGAGCTTACACATACATTGGGGTCAACTGATAGATCAGTGCGTAGTTGGCTGATGACTCTGAGGGCAATGATATGGACAGACCATTGTTATTTCTCTTCATCCCACAGATGAGTATGAATGTGCCCACATTTCAGTGGCAGGGTTCTGAGAGAGAACAGATAAGCCCTCTTGAGACACGGACTCGATGTTTCAACAGGCACAACGTTTATTCCACCATATTGTTTTGGCCAAAACAAACTAAAGCCAATCCGGATTTAAGAGGTGGAGAAATAGGCTCTATCTGTTCAAGGTTCCTAAAATGCTACTGTAGAAAAAGTAAAAATAGCCGGATAAGATATTGATAATAAACCGGCAAAGAATTTGTTTGAAAAGCTATGAGATTCACTACTACGAATTTTGGCAGAAGAACAAATACATTGAACAGTTAAGTAGAAAAGAGAGCCTAAAGCTTACCCATACATACATGGACTTTTAACATATGAGAGAAGATATTTTAGATCACTGTAGAAAGGGAAAGCATTTTCAGTAAAACGGAGGTGAAAATGCCTGGTTATAAATCTGGAAAAAAGTTTTAGATGTACACTCCTTCCCACCAAACACAAAATCAATATAAAAGTATCTCCAGCCAGGATCACAATGGCAGAATAGATTTTTTAAAAAATACTCAGCTGCAAATTTCATGCAGCAGAAACTATAGGTAGTAACAGAAAAACAGACACAAAGATACACGCCAATAGTAATCAGTCATAGACAATTCAAATAGATTAAAGAGAATTAAAGAGAACCTAACTAACACAATCGATAAGGTAAATGTAATAAATATATACCTATATCCACACACTCACACATCCTCAAGCCCTGTTATATATTATTTCCTGTGCACTGATAATAGGGAAAACAGCTTCTTTTCAAGAGCCCTTGGAATATTTACCAAAATTGGCCAAGCAGGTATGCTGGGTCAGGAAAATAAAGACAATTAGTTTTTGAAAATAGAAATAATAACATTCCATATTCTCTAAACACAATGCAATCAACTAGTAAACAATTAAGGACTTTCTATTTGGAAGATAAGACAGATTTCTTATTAAGCAACTTTTGGTTCCCAGGAAAAATATAAAAAGCCACGGTGGATGTCCAGGATAAGGCAACTGTGACCCTGGATAATTTGCAGCAACAAGGAAATTTTCTGGGAAGAGGCTCAGAAGAAAGTTCATGGTACTGAATATTTAAATCAGTAAAAGAAGAAAATAAATAAAAAAAATTAAAACAAAAAGCTTGAGAATCAATATAAAGAAAATGGTGGCAAAAAAATGAAGAAAATATTTAAGGAAAATGAAAGAATGTGATAATAAAGGTAGAAAAAAGGTTTATAAAAAAGCTGATTCTTTGGGAAAGATGAATGTAAGTTCACACACTGTTAGACAATCTAATTTTTTAAGGTTTATTTTTATTTAGTTGTGAAAAAGAGACAGAGAGCAAGCAGGGGAGGGGCAGAGAGAGAGAGGGAGACAGAATCCCATGCAGGCTCCATGCTTCCAGCACAGTGATGGATGTGGGGTTCAAACTCACAAACCTTGAGATCATGACCTGAGCCTAAGCCACGAGTCAGGCATTTAACAAACTGAGCCACCTAGGTGCCTCTAGGCAATCTAATTTTAAAAAGAAACAGAGAAAGTTCATAAATGGATTCTTGCATGAGTACAAACATAAGAAATAAGTGCAGGGAAATAAACAATAAAAATCCGGATAGTTAAAAGAGAAAGAAAGAAAACGATTTATCAACTGTATGAACATTTTTAAAAGTTATGTTTTATTGAGCATGCACTTGTGGTTATATTTAGCATGGGTAGATTGAATACCAAAGAGTATACACACAGTTATTCTCTTTTAGAAGAAAACATATAGAATTTTTAAAACTCAATGCAGGAAAATACTTATTTAAACAGACACAAATATCTAATCCATAAAGAGAAAGATAGATCAAGTACATTAAGATTAAGGACTATCAAAATGTTATCAAAAGGCATAAAAACAAAACCAGAAGGATAAGCCCAAATGGAACTACCTGTGACATAGAGCCAGTAAGGAATAAACTGTCAAAATATATGAAGGATTTCTACAAATCGATAAGAAAAAACATTTTTTAAAGAGCAAAGGAAATGAATAGTCATTTCAAATAATAGGAAACAATGCAGCAAAAATACCTGAAACAATGTGCAGCCCTATAGCTGTGGACATCCGAAGTGAAAACGCATTGTACAAAATTGCAATTTGTGTGTACATAAATTGATGTATAATGGATTTTATTATAATTAATGCTGGGGTATCCAAATATAAGTGATGATATTGCTAAGCGTAAAAGTTGGTTAGATTACTTTCTACAACACCTGAACATTACCTGTGAAGCACTAAGAAGTTATAAGCTAGCGATCTCCTTCTTGGCACCCGTGCTCTAGGTGATGGGGGCAAGAACGTTTGATGTTGAGTTCATAATTTAACATTGACTGATTGATTTTTCGAGGGAGAGAGGGCGTGCTCGGGTGCGAAGGAGGAGCAGAGGAAGAGGGAGAGAGAGAATCTGAAGCAGGCTCCGCGCTCAGAGGGGGGCTGTATCTCACAACTGCTAGATCACGACCTGATCCGAAATCAAGACTTGCGCGCTTAACCGACGGAGCCACCCAGGGGCCCCTCTAATTTAATCTTTAAACAATGGAGTGAGAAGGTGACTCAATTACAATAGCAATGAACATAATGAGCAATGGGTACAGAGGACACTGAATCACACGCATATCTTTATTTGGGGGAGAGGGTGAGTACTCACAAGTATGAAAGAGAGCGTTCTCTTCTAAGTGCACACGGACAGTTGTCTTAGTCTTGTGTGACAGCTACTACGTGTTCACAGAGTGCAGAGGAGTACAGAAGGGTGCCCAGGCCTGAACAGGGAAAGAACTTTTCCTTCCTTCTTACCCCCGGCGTGTGTTTTGATGCAGCAACTTAAGAATGCCTGTGTGTGTGTGTGTGTGTGTGTGTGTGTGTGTGTGTGTGCGCGCGTGGCCTGTGACCATGGTTCCTCCCATCTGCAAAGTGTCTCAAGACCATGGCGGCGTCCGGGGCCAGCCCTTTCCTCGTCCTGCTGAACAACCAGCTGCTCCCGGATTCCAGTGACAGCTCACACCCTGACAATCCAAGTCTGAGCCCTCAGCAATTTTCTTTTCCACCAGAAGGTTACATGTCTCTGTGGCAGCCACTCAAAAGTCTGAATATCAGTTTGCAGGGCTGGCTGGCTCTCTTCTAAGTTTCTAAGTGCCTTCCATGCTCACTCTCCCTCAGCCTAGAAATAGTGTCTGCGCCTGATTTCTAGCGCCTGACTTTCTGTCATATGAAGTCCCTAATAAAATACCGAGTAATTTCAAGGGAGCGATATGTTACGTATGGGAATTTTCCTTTCCTCCACATGGGCCAGTTACAGACTTTCCCTCGGGCTAGTTGTTCCTTGGGGATCAAGAAATTGAAAGGAACTTGAATTTATACCCGAAGCTGATGGATAGATAAATGCATCCCAAACATACTGTCCTTAGCGAATAGATTTCCGAGCAGGTGGCTGTGGAAGGTGGAACCCTGAAAGTTGAAACTGGTAAAAATAAGTTCTTTTGTTTTGTTTTTAATTTGTGAATGTCACATTGCTTTATAAATCACAATAATATTTTGAATGTTTTTCTTTGCCTAAAAAGATATTTTATCTTACTCTATTTATTAAAAAACAAACAAAGAAAAAACTTGAGTGAAAAACTATAAAAAGGAAAGAAGGCAAAAAAGAAAAAAGAGAAAGGAGAAAAAAGAAATGTAAAAGTGCGTCCGTGTGTGGCAGAGGGAATGAGAATGACCAGGTGATGATGAAAAAAAAAAAGGTGAGAAGGAAGATGAAGAAGAGGGGGTGTCCACTCTTGCAAAGCTTCAAATGTTCTCAGTGTGAAAAACACTTAGAGAGGGACCAGATGTATAGGATTTGCAAAGGTGCTTGATAAAAGTATCTTTGAGGACTTAGTTTCAATTTACAAATGTTGCTAACTGCAAGCACTCAATTGTGTTATACAACAAAACTACCTTCCCTTGAATTACCACTGTCCTTGAGGAAAGAAGTTGAAACGTTAGGGGTCTTTCAGTTCTGCCTGAAAGTTTTACAAACAACTACATTAAAAGTTAAATGGGTTAACATTCCACAGCATACAGAAAATACCCCTCCCAAAAGGGGGAAAAAGGCAAAAAGGAAATGCTCTGCCCTTTGCTGAACTGTAAGCAATTAAACTCTCAAAAATGAAAAACGGGTAACAAGATCCAGTGTGGCCGGCTGTGACTGAAGTCCTCAACCCTGATGCTGTTTCTCAAGTAGGTTTTATTACTTGCTAAAGATGTCCTCTGTTGTTATATTTATAAACATAAATTTAATATGCAATTGCCATACAATTAATTTTGTCGCCATACAACAAAAATAAAGAAATACCCTTCACCCTTTATCAGATGGATATTTGCTTAATAACATTTAAGAAAGGTTTTCATGAATAGTTTTCATCTTAGGTCAGCAAGCTTTTTGTGGCATCCTAATATCACTTCTGGAAAAAAAAAAACAAAAAAGAAAACAGTATCTGATGACAATAATAAAGCTTTAGAGATAAGCTTTACATTCAGACTGTTCTAGTTTAGCACAACTCAATATTAATAATAAAAGGAATCCTAAGTAGCCGGAAAACTGCTCTTAGAAGGTCATACTTATTTGTCCAAATTAAAAAAAAAAAATAGATGTTCTGTCTTTTGTCAATAAATATTGCTCCCGACTACTATGCTGAGTAATTTGATTTGATGTGAGTGAAGTGTTTGCTCCTACTTAATTTGCCAACAGAGTATTATGATAAGAGCTTCATTCCAGAATCAGGTTCACTTCATGAACAGAAAGACAAGTATCACCATTTTTGATAGTGTCAAAGACACACGGAACAGAAAAAGGGTTTAACCCCATTTTCTTATTGTATACGTTCCATTATGGGTATAATGATTCTCAAAGTGCATACAGAGAGTCAGTGACTCTACCCATGGATTTCTCCCTATCACCCTACTGTTGCTTCTCTCTGGAGTGATTATTTTAGTCTCCAGAGGGGTACATGGTCATTAGGAGGATGGTTGAATATTTGGAAATACTGGATAAGGATTCCAAAGACACAGGAAAGAATGATGTGGGAAAGGCAGATATAGGCCGTAAGGCTGATTTAAAAGCGGTGAAGAAAAACAAAAGTGATGGTTATTAGGAATGAAAGAAACTCTATTGTTTGTTTGTTTTTTCCAATACCTGATTCTGGAAAGAAGAATCACAGGGTATGGCAATTTCAAGAGAAGCATTACCTGGCAAGAGGTTGGTGTTGAAGATGTGGAGATGATTTACGAATAGGTCCACTAAGATGGACCGCCAAGAAGAAAGTCTCCCTGGTATGTGCTGAGAGAGAGGGCAACTAAATGCTGTTCCTAGAGTCAGGTGGGGGTCACATTATCTGTGAGACTGAGAGCGATGGAAACAGTTTGAGAAAATTTTATAAGGGAATTTTGTTCCCTGTTGGCTGGGGAAGTAGAGGAGACAGAGGACAGAGGAGAAGGAGGGGAAAAGTCATCTTGGGATATTAAGTCATAAGGGGAGGCCTGGATTAAAAGTTTGACAAGAAAGAAGGAATAAGACAAATAGTAGATAAAGAAGCAAGATGGCAGAGATTTGAGTAGGGGAGCCCAGGAGGAGCTTGTTCGAACTTCTTGGGTAGAAGCTGGTTACTTCATGATGCCATCTGCTTATTCTATGAGTTTGGGGAAAGTCGTCAATTTCATGCTGTTGTTTGCTTCTGAGGGCACTGAAAAGAACCTTCAAGCTTCCCATGGTAGATTTGCATTCGCTATTAAACTTGGATGTTTTTGAATGTGAATCACCGACCCGAAGTTGCAGGCCTGTAGTTTTGCAGAGGTTTTGGTCGTTAGGAGGCAGCAAGATTCAAGATTGGTCTTTCTGTGGTGTCTTTTCCAGAAGACTAGGTCTCCACTTAAGATCATGCAGAGCTGTGGTAGGATGTATGGAGGAAAGGTGTAACTGACATGCTGTGTTAAATATGAGTATAGTTAATAAAATCTTGCAGTATTTAAGGGTCTCTAATTGAGTCAAATTAGAGTCTCCTAAAGTCTAGGAGAATAATATTTTACAGGGGATAATCTATGTAGATCAGAGGGAGGGAGTCAAAAGATAATCAGACCCAGAGGCAAGACTTCAGGTCAACACAAGTTAAATTCCTCAAAGTCTTTGGATCATGTGATTTTAAGAGTGCTATTGGCCCATCCTGTTTTTCCATAGACTTGATTGTGGCAAAAGTTTTTGTGAATATGGAAATACTTGCTGAATATCCCAAATAACCTCATAGTGAAGTGAATCCCTCTATCATGAGAGAAGGAAAAAAAAAAAGAACCCTCAAGTGGTAATTTTTAGCTATAGTGGTGGCAATAGCCTATTTTCCAGGAAAACCTACTATCCATCCTAAAAATGCACAGACTGTGGTCAGAACAAATCCAGACCCACACGATTTGGAGAGTCGATTGAAAATATTTGCTAATGGAGAAAGGGATCTGGCTTTGGTCCTTGTCTGACTTGGGATGTAATGTACTATGAATATACCCAGGATATAGTTAGCATATTCTAAGAATATATCAAGATTATCAAGTAGAAATATTATGAATAAGTCCTAAACACCTTAATTAATTAATTAATGCAACTCCATAGGCAAGTGATATGAATCTTTAGTCAAAAATCACTAGAAAACATCATACTAGATTCAAACGAAAGAAGCAAACCTGCGGTCAAGTTAACATTTAAAATAAAATAACTGAAATTAGGATAATATACTACTAAATAACAATATATTATATGGTTGTCCAGTTTCACACCAAGCGTCATTAAGACTATGATAAACAGAAAGGTATTGTTGACAACAAGGGCAATGACAGTTCCCTAAAAAACTTTATACCATTTATGAAATATTTAAATGTTTTTATTGTTTATTCATTTTTGAGAGAGAGAGACAGAGAGACAGAGCATGAGCAAGGGAGGAGCAGAGAGAGAGAGACACACACACAGAATCTGAAGCAGGCTTCTGCTCTGAGCTGTCAGCACAGAGCCTGATGTGGGGCTCAAACCCACAAACTGCGAGATCACGACCTGAGCCGAAGCTGGCGCTTAACCGACCGAGCCACCCAGGCATCCTGAAATATTTATTTAAGCAACAGTTACTTACATGAATTTAACCAAGGGAAGGCTAATCTTTTTTTTCCCTAATTTGAGAGTGTCTCCAATTAACTCATCAATAGTAATATACACAAAAAATTTATTTTACATGTTTCTTTTCCTAAGGCGAAACTACAAATCATTTGTGATTTTCCAGGAGCCCTCTCCTTATTTAGGAGTTGATTTGGAGATGGTAAAATAAGAAAAGTTTTCAGGAAGTTTGAGCAGTTTATTTAATATCTCATAGGTTACTGAAACACACACACAAACACACACACACACACACACACACACTACCTAGCTACCTATTTAATCGAAGTGTCAGCAAAATATTTTAGAAACAAACTGTGGGGTACCACATTTGTAAAGACACTTCACTCTTTCTAAAGTGAGAAAAATATTTTCTCTTATCTGAAATTGCTTTGATAAAACAGAGTATCTTTGTCTTATAGGCAGGTAACTCAGAAGGTAAAAATCTTTTACCATCTGTCATTAAAAGCAGGCCCAAAATAGCCAACACCATTTTGGCATTTTAAGAGACAAACCTAAACTTACTTTTGTATCAGTATATTTGATTACTAACGCTAAACCCATCAGACCATAGCCAGCATTGGCAATGAAACATAAAATCCCTTTTCCCCAAGCTTTCTACCGCTTTCTATATGCATTCAGGTTTTATCTTACACTTACTTTTTTTGTCATTCTAGAACTGGTAATTTTTCTTTAGGACAATCCTACTCTCTTTTTCCTTAATGCACTTTTTACACTTGTCATGCAAAGTTTTTCTACTTCACACCCATTCATATATATGAATTATAACTTTCAATGACAGTAACTTTTATTTCACAGAGAAAACTAAGAGGTAGATGGTGATTAGCTATCAGGCAGCAGATATTGTGATAGACCAGCACAACTCACAAACTTGCATCTCAGAATGTTTTACACCCATACACTCTCCCTTATCGTGAAACTTCTCAAGGTGGCAAAAATGAGCACATTTACTAATAGATCCAAATTTGTATAATGTTTCTGTCCGTAAAATACACAAATAAGTATGTAAAGTTAAAATTCTGCTTACTGTTTAATATTTCAACGTTCTCTCTTATAAATGATCTAGGCATCCAACGAATATCCATTAATTTACTTGATTTAGCTTAAGTTTGAGATGTTAAGTTACCTAAAAAGCTTGGACACTATCACGTTAACATACTAAAATATATAATTGCTGAAATAAAGTTTTCCGAATAATGCTTTAAATTGGTCAGGCATAAATTTACATTTTTTCAAATCTTAAATACCTAGTAGATGCAATGCTGGCTTGCTCAAAGAGTAAGGCTGCATACGTTTAGGAAGAACATAGCCAGACAGACCCAAATTTATGATTATTTTTTACTTGATGTTGATAAGTCAGAGGACTGCTGTTTTCATAAGCCAGCAATATTTTCAAAAATCTTCTTCCCTAAATTACGTGAGGGTGAATTCTTAAAAGATTTGAATTCATTCCTGATAGAATGCTCTTTTTTAACAGCAAAAAAGCATAGAAGTTTCATTCTCTCATTTGGGGGAATTTTAGTAATATTCAATTACTATGAGCATTTATTTGTCGCTTAAGCCAGTCAGAATGGCACGCCTTTAAGAGATCATGTAACTATACGATCTAATCTGGGAATACCACACAGAGGTAGGAAAATACTACACAACGGACAGATACATTAATATACATGCGAACACAGAAGGCTGTAGCTCAAAGAGGGCCAGGGAGATATCACTACTTACAGTGTTTGCCATTTTCATGGTGTAAATACTCCCATCAATTTCAAGCTACAAACGTGATCTCATGAGCTGCAGTGTGAAGAAAACATGTATAAAGAAAGCGTCTCATGGGCTGATATAACCCACCTCCAGAACACCAATCCTGCCTTTATTAAAAAAAGTAAAAACAATTAGGTAAACTTGTTCATTTTTCCTTTAACACTTTTCCCCCAGACCCTTGAGGAAAATATTCTAGTTTTGACTAACCCTACGTGTGTATTAATATTTGAAAAGACTGGTCATAATACAAAAGTCCCGGAGTTAAAAAAAACACGTACATGCCTTGGCTGTAAGGATGCGCCATTCTTAATCACTCAAATTCCCAATTTTATAGACACAGAAATGGAAGACAAGTAAAAGATAATTATAGATGTCTTAAGAAAACCGATCAGGGATTAGCACATGAAAGTAATTTATAAGAATAAGGTCATAAATTAATTGAACAAGAAAGATAATTAAAAGAGAAGGATTATTTAAATTAGAAAGAAAAGAATGAGACTATATTTCATACTTAACACAATCCTAGACTGCTTACACGTTAAATGTGATTTTTAATGATGCTACTTATGTTTGCATTGCCATGCACAATATACCTAACGCTTCCGCATACATTTTGTCTCTTAAGCAATCATATCATTTTGTTTTTCTAAAATGGTATAAAAAGATGTGAAGCTATCAAACTTATGCCACGCAGCAAACATGACCCTGATGATACTAAAATCTAATTTGGAAAACAGAAAACAAAACCATAGGCCAGTCTCACTTATGAAAATAGATATGGACGTGTGAAAGAATTAGCATAGAGGTCAGCATGTAACGTGCAGTATAAGACACTATTTAGTGTTTAACTCCGAAATATAGGGATTGTTCAATGTAAGTAAATCTATTATTAATATTAATATAATGCAATGGGAAAACAGCTGAACGCAGGGGAAAGTGTTTTGGCTTTGATATCAGATTCCTGGGATTCGGATCCTTGTTGTGTCTTTTTGTTAAAAATTCGCTTTCCCTTTCCAATCTGGTCATGCTCTTACTGTAGGAGTGTGTACTCACCCCTATCCGACACTGAGCTTAGTCACGTAGCTTACTTTGTTCATGGAATGTGGGTGCCTTGTAGGCTTTTAGAGTCATTACAGGTTGGCCCCATCACTCCGGAGGGAGCCAACCCTCCACCATGAGAACAGCGTGCTGAAACCAGTGCCTCATTTGGCTGGGTCCTAAAATGAGAAACCTGTGATGTAGATCTGACCTAAATCCCGAACTTAGTGTCCAGCTGGCTCAGTTTACCCCAGTGCACATCTGATGAACCACAGCCAATTTGCAAAGCCCTGAGCGTGAAATCACTCGCTGATACATTTATGTTTAGTTTGTTACACTGCAGTGTGCAAAGCCAACCGACACCCTAGCTCGGTGATCCTGGGAACGCTACTTAACATTTACGCTTTAGTTTCCTCTTCTCTAAAAGCTAAAATATAGTACCTATGTCACAGATTGTAGTGAGGATTCAGTGAAGCACTACACACAGAGCACTTAGAACAGCATACTGTATAGCAAATATTCAATAAATGTCAGCATTTATTAGAAACTGAGGTATAATTTAATTTGATGCTTAAAAAATAAGACAACAT
Source organism: Panthera pardus (assembly GCF_024362965.1). Classification (NCBI taxonomy): domain Eukaryota; kingdom Metazoa; phylum Chordata; class Mammalia; order Carnivora; family Felidae; genus Panthera; species Panthera pardus. Next base: position 182,274,074 of record NW_026526688.1, read on the forward strand.
TTTAAGGAGCATTTATAAATAGAAATGTAACTTCTTTACCATGCTGAAGAATATATTTTTAAAGTAAATAGCCAGTTATATGTTTTGTGAAATAATGTCTTATATGAAATGTAGAGTATATAGACCATCCAAACATTAATTCCCTTTAGTGTTGAATTCCCGCAAAATTATTGTCTCTCTGGGTAATGTTATATGCTTTCTTTTAAATGAAAATAAGAAATATATAATCTGCATTTTTCTTTTTTTCTCCCTTTGGTTGTTAGGAACCTCAAAACCAAATAACATTTTTCACTTATAACCATCAAAACATTCCAATGTCTATTACATTTATTTTTCTCTTGCTAGTAGTTACTTAATTTTTAAGTGCCACGTTATATTAAATTTATAATGTTTTTTTTTTTCTTATTTATGGCTTATATGTAATTCTTACAGGATATTTGAAACCTTGATTTTCTAAAAATAGCAGGCAATCCATCGTCATTAAAAAAGGTATTAGACATAGCTGGATTCTATTCTTGGCTCCATAAATATATTATCATGCATTCTGGGACATATTATTTAACATTCCTGGGCTTCTTTCTCCACTTTTAATTGATAATAATTTTTTTTTTTCTTAGACACACAAATTGTTAAAGAGATCAAATGTTATCATAAGCCTCAAAGCACTTTGAAAAATATAAACTTTGATCAACATGTACGGGATTATTAATTAACCTAAATTGAGACCAAAGATGATGTTATTTAAATGTTTAAATTTCTATTTCCCCATGGATATCTCTGTTTCTGATATAGTTCCAGAATTTGGCTTCCCAAAGAAGCCATGATTTGTTTGATAAAACAGTCAGTAACCAAATTTTAATTACATCTTTTCTCAAGGTGATATAAAACTTCCCTAGGTCCCCAAACAACACAAGGTGAACTGTAGAAATACTCTATAATCAATAGTTCAGTTTTAGCACAGTGAATAAATTTGAACATTAGAAATCCTAGGATACTGTATCAGGGTGAAATGTATGCATTTATGTAGGTTTCAAGCTGGAGACAGATGTAAAGCCCATATACAATAAAAAAATAAAATAAAATAATAGAGATATTTCTAATTCCACTTATATTTGATCAGTAAATACAGACTGTTGTTTAAGAATATAAAATATGCAGGGGCACCTGGATGGCTTAGTCGGTTACGCATCTGACTTTGACTCACTCAGGTCATGATCTCATGGTATGTGAGTTTGAGCCCTGTGTCAGGCTCTGTGCTGACAGTGTGGAGCCTGGAGCCTGCTTTGGATACTCTCTGCCTCTGCTCTACTCCCAATTTCTGTCTGTCTCTCTCTCTCTCTCTCTCAACAATAAACATTATTTTTTTTTTAAATGTAGAATATATGGGGGCACCTGTTTGAGCATCTGACGCTTGATTTCAGCTCAGGTCATGATCACACACGTCAGATCAAACACTGCATTGGACTCTGTGCTGGGCATGAAGCCTGCTTAAGATTCTCTCTCTCCCTCCCCTTTTCCCCTCCCATCCCCTGTTGTCTCTCTCTCTGTCTCTCAAAACAAACAAACAAACAAACAAACAAAAAGAATGCAGAATATATGTAGAATAAAAATGCACAATTAATCATGGTGAAATGATGAGTTGACCAACCTGAGTTTAACCTCATAAAATATTCTGATTTTTTATGATTCTTTAAAATCGCTACATAGTAGGATTTACAAACTCAAATATCCACAGGGGCCAGATAGGTAAAATAAATGAGTAAAATCAGCAGGGTGGGGAACCTGGCAACCTGGAGAGTATGTGCCTTTAAAAAAACTAAAAAGCGGGGCGCCTGGGTGGCGCAGTCGGTTAAGCGTCCGACTTCAGCCAGGTCACGATCTCGCGGTCCGTGGGTTCGGGCCCCGCGTCAGGCTCTGGGCTGGTGGCTCGGAGCCTGGAGCCTGTTTCTGATTCTGTGTCTCCCTCTCTCTCTGCCCCTCCCCCGTTCATGCTCTGTCTCTCTCTGTCCCAAAAATAAATAAAAAACGTTGAAAAAAAAAAAAAAAAAAAAACTAAAAAGCTTCTTCACAGCGAAGGAAACAATCAGCAAAACTAAAAAGCAACTGATGGAATGGGAGAAGATATTTGCAAATGACATATCAGATAAAGGGTTAGTATCCAAAATCTATAAAGAACGTATCAAATTCAACACTCAAAAAAAAACAATCCAGTGAAGAAATGGGCAAAAACATGAATAGACACGTCTCCAAAAAAGACATCCAGATGGCCAACCAACACATGAAAAAATGCTCAACATCACTCATCATCAGGGAAATACAAATCAAAACCACAATGAGATACCACCTCACACCTGTCAGAATGGCTAAAATTGACAACTCCGGAAACAACAGATGTTGGCGAGGATGCGGAGAAAGAGGATCACATTTGCACTGCTGGTGGGAATGCAAACTGGTGCAGACACTCTGGAAAACAGTATGGAGCCTTATCAAAAAATTAAAAATAGAACTACCCTATGACCCAGCAATTGCATTACTAGGTATTTATCCAAGGGATACAGGTATACTGTTTTGAAGGGATACATGCACCCCAATATTTATAGCCACGCTATCAACAATAGCTAAAGTATGGAAAGAGCCCAAATGTCCATTGATGGACATGAATGGGTATAGTCCATGGATATAGTCCATGAATGGATAAAGAAGATGTGAGATATATAGATATAGATATAGATATAGATATAGATATAGATATAGACATAGATATATACAATGGAGTATTACTCTGCAATGAAAAAGAATGAAATCTTCCATTTGCAACTATGTGGATGGAACTAGAGGGTATTATGCTAAGTGAAATTAGTTGGAGAAAGACAATATCACATGAAGTCATATCACATGACTTCACTCATATGAGGACTTTAAGATACAAAACATATGGACATAAGGGAAGGGAAGCAACAATAATATAAAAACAGGGAGGGGACAAAACATAAAAGATTCTTAAATATGGAGACAAACAGAGGGTTAGTGGAGGGGTTGCGGGAGGGGAGGATGGACTAAATGGCTAAAGGGATTTAAGGAATCTACTCCTGAAATCATTGTTGCACTGTATGCTAACTAACTTGGATGTAAATTTAAAGAAGAAAGAAAGAAAGAAAGAAAGAAAGAAAGAAAGAAAGAAAGATGAAAGAAAGAAAGAAAGAAAGAAAGAGAAAGAAAGAAAGAAAGAAAGAAAGAAAGAAAGAAAGAAAGAAAGAAAGAAAGTGAGTGGCAGGTTTTTAGCTCTTCTAATTGTTGGTGAGAACAAACATAAATCTAATATTTTATTTATTTATTTATAAATTTTTTTAATGCTTATTTTTTTTTGAGAGAGAGAGACAGAGTGTGAGTGGGGGAGGGGCAGAGAGAGAGAGGGAGACACAGAAGCAGAGGCAGGGTCCAGGCTCCGAGATGTCAGCACACAGCCCAAATGCGGGGCTCACACTCACAAGCTGTGAGATCATGACCTGAGCAGAAGTCAGATGCTTAACCGACTGAGCCACCCAGGCGCCCCCATAAATCTAATATTTTAGATTGCTTTTTCAAGGAAAGGAAAGATTGAGTTTTTTGTCTTAACCTTCTTGCCTAAAAAATGTAGACAACGCACCTAATTATTTCTAAATCACTAAGCAACTCAAATAAATCAGTTATATAGTCCAACAATTTTCAACTTCTGTCCCATATCATAGCAGGATATTATGTATTGCCTTCTGTCTTTTTCTTCTTCTCAATCTTCCCATTCTTTCATCAACATCATCTGGCTCCCTGTTACCCATCCTCTACCAATAAAATCCTCAAATCTAGCTGTGTCATCCAGTAAATGCCGCAGATAGAAGGTATGTTCATTCCTGGTCGTGTACCTTCGCTCGTGGTATACACCAAAAAATACGGATTGGCCATCAGTTTTGCCTTGTGTTAGTGACACTTTTTGTAATGTTAGTGGTAGAAGGAGGACTATATGTTTTTTGAAATGGAGGTAATCAGAGGGGTGAGGAATGCATTTCATCCCCTATCCTGTCATATTCTTGAGCCTGACATATTACCAAGAATGAGAAAGAGCTATGGGTCATCTTCATTCATTTATTTAATCCAATTTGTTAAGAGATTACCGGTATTGCCAATATGTTAGGTATTGAGGATAGAGATATCATTAAGAGTCATGGACCTTAGTTTCACAGAGTTTACTATCTAGCAGAGGGAAAGATAATAGACAAATAGTTGTGTCAATATCAATTCACTTACAATTCCGAGAGCCATATAGGTGAAATATGGTGTGTTGGGAGAATATATAATAAGGTATTCATCTAGATCAGGGGAACATAGAAGCTACCCTTTAATCTTGAACCGGCAGAATACATAAGAGTTAGCAAGGCAAAGAGAATAAATGTCAAGGGAGAGCACGTAGCATGAATACATTTTTACCTTTTGTCCCAATTGTTATATTATATGCATTTCCACCCACCCACCCACACACAATTTTTGGAACTTTTGAGAGTCAGTTGAATACATCATGCCTTTTAACTACAAAATAATTCCACTTGCCATTTATTTTTGCAGAAATAGAAATGTATTTTTCATGATCAGTTAGGAGTCAATTCTTTTGGAAAATTCTCATTCATAATGGATTAGAATTTTAGCTTCGTTCATGTGGAAAAAGAATACTATCTTCTAAATAGTTTCTGAACTTTTATAATTTTTTCACCTATACTTAATTTGGTAATGTTTTTTAAGGAACCTGACGTTATCAGGTACTTTCAAAGTACATTATCTCTGCTTCTCTCGTTTTATATATATTCAGGACTTCGTTACAGTGTAAATATGTCTCTGGAGTATTGCAAGATGGCGGTCTTGAGTTAATTTTATTACCTAGCTACAATATTAAGCTCAGGTGTTCAAAAATAGATATAAAACAAACACAAGTGACTCTTGTTAAGTACTCGATTTGCCTGATGGGGACAGAAGTACATGAACAGTACAAGAGTATCTTCCTTAGCCAGAATGATTCGTCATTCTGAGTGTATCCTCATGGTTTAGAGGAAGGTCTTAGAATATCAGTGAATAAATTATTACACCAATTAAGACAGATTCTGCTCATAATGACACTTTAAGTTGAACGTTAAATCGTAATACTTTAAGTTAAAATATTTAAGGTATTTATTTCTATTCTTTTTCATTTAAGACTAATTCCATTCTAGGCCAATATGTTTCAAGTAAAAAATATTTAGGATACACATTAATTTTTTATGATTTATTTCTTTAGCTACTGTTTTCTATTTAACTATCTCTAGTCCAGATGGAGTACATTAGGAGGGCTTCTACTGTATGGCACTAAGAAAAAAAATATTTTTATTTTTGCTGACGAAATAAAGACAAACTAAATGCTTTTGCGTATCAACTCATCTTAGAATCTACTTACGAATGCTATGGTTAATTTAAAATAAGTTACAACATCTAATTCAATGGTCTAGTATTATAGTCCAACGCACATCTATGTTTTTAGCCAAAAAATCTCTTTGCTTTGAATTTTAACTGTTTGTGAAACCACTTCAGCACCTCTGTCTAATTTATATAAGTAGATGAGATATAGGCTAAGCACTCCCTTTGGGGAATAAGCTTTTAGGGCCTGCATTTGAGCTGGCCAGATAGAATGTCTCTGAGCCCTGTAACGCAGTGATAAACGGATGTGAAATGTATGTGAGAACAATGTTCTGCAAGAGCAGAAAGGCTAGAAATGGGGGTGAATATGTGCCCTGTATCTGAATGAAAATACCCATATGTTTAGTTTATTCAAAATTAAATTTACTCAAAGTTAAACTAAAGTATTCATTATGATAATAAATTATGGATTTGAGTCACTCTAAAATGTGGAAGACAATTTTAAAATGTATTGTGATTTGGGGAAGAAAAATGAAATGCTTAGAGGAAATGCCATATTAACACCGGAATATTTGAAGACAGAAGTAATGAATTTCTGTTATATGGTTTTAATGATATTTGTATTACCCAATAATGGATTTATCCTTTATAATTAATAATAAAAAATAAAGTTCAGTGGGATTTAGTTCTGCCTTGGAACTAATATAGCTTAATTTCTTCCAATGATATTTTTTTTCGTAAATCTAATATTTGATGTTCCCTAGGTTTGATTCTATTTTCTTATCCGTTGACCTCTCTCTAACGTGAAGAAACTTCTTTCAGGTTTATGACACATGCTGTAAGTAAAAAGTTTACTCACCAAAGAAAGTATTATGCTTCATAAAAATTCCTTTTTTTTTTTTTTGCCAATATTTGATTACCTAAAACACGTACCTAAAAATGACCTTTCTGTCAGGCTTAAGCCTGAGAGAATATATCATACAATAGCCTAGAACAGAATTCTTTCCCTAAGAAGTATCTAGTTAGAGCTAGTTTACCTAATATTATCAAAGTGTTAGAAAATGTGTTTGAGGTATATATGTATATTATTCTCCGACTCAGCATGTTCAAATATTCTATTATATTAAGCATTATCCTTTATTTCAATGTGATTATATATGTATTTGCTTATGTTGTCCTACCGTTGGCGCCACGATCTTGGAAGAATACATATTTCACAACATACATATACAAATTCTGTCCTTTGTATGCGGTCATATTGCAAGCAATGAACAGGACCACTTCAATCACCTATCATTCAACTACACCTCCCCAAATACTCATTTCCAGACTCAAAGATTCAAATAACTATAAGTTCTGAAAGATTAATGAAACCAAAGAGTGGGTGTAATTTCCTTGGGGTATTTGATTTGCACAAGTTAGAGAAAAGAAATTTCAGAAGGAACAAGGGATGAAAGACAGATCTAATCACAATAACAGACATTGATTGAGTTCTTATTTATGACATGTACTATAGAAGCCATTCCTAAGCATATTATGTTCCTTACTTTTATATTTTGCTTAATGAATGTAGGTTAATTTTATCAATATTTCCTTAGGTTTAAACACATTTGCTTTAACATTCAATCGTAGGAACAGATGCGTTTCAGCAATTTTAAAATTATACCAGTTACGTTCTCAACCTGCTTCTTTCATTAAGTCACAGTCTATTTATGATTATTTCCTTTCAAATAACAACTATGTTTTATTAGTAAATGTCTTAATCTATTTTTAGAACTTCAAAAGTACTGAGTTATTTAAGTGAAAAACTTGGCAGTTTTTATTAACTCACCTGTCAAAAGACTTGAAACATATCAAATTAAAGGCCATATGATTTCAAGTAGATTTCTAATAATTCCAGTGACCAAAATAATACAGTTGACCCTTGAATAATGCTGGGGTTATGAGCACCAACTCCTGTACAGTCAAAAATCTGCATATGATTTTGGCTCTCCAAAAACATAACTACTAATAGACTACTGTTGACCAGAAGCCTTACCAGTAACATAAACAGTTGATTAATACATATTTTGTGTGTTATATGTATTACATAATGTATTATTACAATAGAGTAAGCTAAATAAAAGAAAATGTTATTAAGAAAATTGTATGGAAGATAAAATACATTTATAACACTGGACTGTATTTATTAAAAAAGAAAAAAAATCCCCATATAAGTGGACCCACACGGTTCAAATCCATGTTGTTTAAGGGTCACCTATATTAAGCAATCTAATTACACAAAGCAAATGATGATGCACAAAGCCCACACTCCTGTTAAATGTGGGTTTTATAATATAAACTATCTTTTAAAAATAAAACAATTATGAAATCTCACAAATTACTTGATTTCTTATTAGGACCAGTTTTGTAAGAAAAGTTGTTTTAAAGCTGTTTACACTAATCATTGGCATATCATCATAAAGATATTTACTAGAAATATGTTATCTAATTTCCATATGTAGAAGTTTATACCAGTGATTCTCATACCTGTATTAAAATTAGAACCACCTGTAGAGATGTTCTAAATTTCCTTTCCTAAGACCCACCCAAGTCTAATTCAGAGAATACCTTTGGGGATAGTACCCCAGCAGAGATATTTATAAAATCTCCCTGGGTGATTCTAAAGTTTAGGAACCACTGGTCTACCAAAGCAAACTACTATCTGGGGAAGAAATAAACTACTAGGTTACAACAATGCCGGTCTATTTTGTAAAGTGATTCCTCCAAATAAAAGTTGGAGCATTTCCCTCTAAAGAGCCTAACAATGACTCTCTAAAGTACTATATGGAATCAAGTATTTTCTTAATCTTTGCTTTAATACCTCATTCAACAATCACTTTGCATGGTAAGAGTCATTAGCTAAAAAAAGAGAGGGGGGGAAAGTAAAGTGTCAAAATAGGTATCACGTTGATGCATTATTCAGGTGAGATTATAAATAAAATTGCCATTAGACTAACACAATGAAGATAGTTTTCACCGAGTTACATATAAGAGGAGAACCCAGTTAATGTACTTTGAGAGGTGAATAGGTCTTCCCTGTGCCTACTTATCTCACCTGTTGCCCTAAAATAATTGCCTTTAGAATCAGTAGTAAATAGATAACAAAAATTGGAATATTTGAACCTAAAATATTGAAAGATAAGAAAATAAGTCCTATAACTTCTACATAGACTTTCTCATCTTCTTTGCATACCCGTTGCTACTTCATTGCTAAACCCACTTTAATCTCTCCTTAGACTCTTTGGATTTTCCCTTGGTTTTGCTTCCTTTTGTTGTGTTTTGCTCCCTATAACTTAGAATAAAATGTGTAAAATGAAATATCTCACTTATTAGTTAAAGTAGGCTCACGGCTGTAACTAATAGGCTCCCCAGCCCCCGATATGCAATCACAGTCACAACAAATTTTATTTCTTGCTCACAAGAGCCATGAACAGGTAACTCAACATGGCAGCCCTCCTCCATGTATTCATTCAGCTCCCAGCTGGCAGGATCTCTGCCATTTTCTATAGGTGGCCTCTAAAGGTGACCTCATACCAACATGGGATCCAGCTCATGGAGGGGAGGTTATAGAGAGGACGGTTTTGAATGTCTCCGTGCTAGATCTGGGAGTGCTGTCCATCACCGCCACTCACATTCCTCTAGCTAAAAATAAGTCAGCTGAGCACGTATAAATGGAGAGTGGCATGGAGAATTTAGTGTAGCTTTGTACTCAGGAAGAAGAGGAAAATACAGATTTTTGGTAATTGGGTAGAAATGTCTGCCATTTTCCAAATATCATTTCTCTAAGTGGAAACATAAAGAGGCCTGAGATGAGATAGATGTAAACAGTCAGCAAGCTGGATAAAAAAGACAGGGGATGAGAGAACTCAGATATCAGGGTTTTTCATAAAGCGACAATCACCCATGATGGAAGAAGAGGCTGAGCCCATTGGTAGCATTGAGTGCAGAAATCAGGGAATATCTATGTTGGTGGCAAGAGTGTTCTTGTGCCATATTCTGAGGAGCAAAACATAGCTACTGAGACGTGTTTGATTGTTGTTTTTGTTTGTTTTACAGAAACGGTCTTTCACTGTATTAACAGAAGCTGAATAAAACTTGTAAAGAACCTTGGGGATATATCCTAGCTTCTCTCCCCTTTTCTAAAGATCCCTCTTGCTAGAAGCCTATCCGAGAAAATTCAATAAAATACAGTATGAATCTTTTTTCATAAGGAATAAACACAACATCGATTCAAATACTCCATAATAAATATGTGAAAAATAGCAGTAAATCTTAACTGAAACATAAAAATGCAAAGAGAAATGCCATCTCCAGATGACAAAAGTTGTTAATGCAATCTTAGACATTAGACAAAAGTACTAAGAAAAATAAGGAGAAGCTGTTTAATCATATTTAAAAATAAAATGGTAAATTTTAAGAGAGTTAAGCCTATTGAGCAAATTTAGGTGCTACGAGCTAATTTGTTGTTTTGCTTCTTGCGCATATCAAAGGCCATTCGAATTTGTCTGAAAATGAACACTGAGTGTATCGTACAGAAGTACATGTATAAAGGTCACCGCTGTTCCAAAAATACAAACATTCCTAAACATAAGAGCTAAAATCGTTAAGCATACAAAAGTGTTTAGTGTCATTGATAACGAGAGGCACACAAATTCCAAGGGCTTTGAGATACTTTTTATGAACTCAGGTGGGCCAAAATTTAAAATTAACTGCAGGCTCCCTCACTAAGGCTATTAGACAATAGGTTCTCTTCTACCTTGCTTCTGAGAGTGAAAAAATGGTATACATGCTAAGAAGGGTAATTTATTTAGCAACTAACATATATTATGATTACAAATAAATTTATTTTTAGTCCAACAATTCCATTTCAGGGACTCTATCTTATTGGTCTTCTTTTATACATACAAAGTGTTGTGGGCGGAGTCCTACCCACTAAGAAAGAACTCAAGTGTCCATCTGTAAGTAAAGCGACTAAATAAAGCGATGTATCCACGCAATGAAATTCAATGCAGATGTGAAAAATAATGGCAAGAACTACTATATAGAGAGTATATATATATATATATTTTTTTTCAGGAAATATTGTCAATTTAAGAAAAGAAGAAAAGAAAAAAAGATCCATTGGGAATGGATAAAAATTGGGCAAATGGAGGCAGAGAATAATAAGATTTTTCTATGTGTTTCTTTTTCTGTTTAAATTTTAAATTGGTTGTGGGGCACCTGGGTGGCTCAGCCAGTTAAGCATCCAACCCTTTTGATTTCAGCTCAGGTCACGATCTCACAGTTTGTGAGTTCCAGCCTTCCATCAGGCTCTGTGCTGGCAGTGCAGAGCCTGCTTGGGATTCTCTCTCTCCCTCTCTCTCTCTGTCCCTCCCCCACATGTTCTCTCTCTCTCTCTCTCTCTCTCACTCACTCAAAATAAATAAACTTAAAAAATATTAAATTGGTTGAATGTATTATCCACTCAATTAATGATCTATTTGTCATTACTATACAATGTGATTATATGTAACCATATCATATATGGTTATAACCACCTAAAAATGGTTAGTATATTCCATAAATACAGCAATGAATCAGAGAGACAGGCACAAGTTTGCTCTGGATTTCTGGGTGCTTAAATTTTAGTCAGAAAATGTCTGGCATATAAAACTTTTTTTTTTTTTAATTTTGATTTTTCTACTGCTAATTAACAGAATTTTAAGTTCATGTAATACAAACTTAATAGGTCCCACAGTTAACCTGCTGGGCTGTTAGTCTAATTTTTAAAGAAACCATTCATAACTATACATAACAACATGAGACTTAATCATATTGCAGAGCCTGAAGACTTCAAAGCAGTATTTTGAGAGTAATTTATTTGAGAATAAAGCCTATAAAAGTTTCCAAAGTGTGCTATTATGAGGTTAAATAAAATTGTGTAGAGAATTGGAAAAGGAGACGATTACTAGTTATCAATTAGGAAATGCAATATCTAACAAAAAAAACCACGCTTGAGCACCTATTGAAGCCTAAACTCCAGAGATAATTTCATCCACACGTTTGATTTTAATTAAGTCAGAACTATTGATATGACTTTTAAAGCGGCATTACAGGACACAATTACTGCACAGTTCCTATTGAGCAGAAAATGCTATAAGGGGGGATAATCCATACTGGAAAATATTACACTGATGTATTGTTCAGGGAAACTTTCATGCCGTTTCATTAGACGAAAAGATAACATTCATGCTTGTCCTTTGCAAGGAAAAAGCAGATGTATGAACTGATATAGTTTCTATTTTAAGTAGAAATATATCTTAAAATGAATAGGCAGAGACACCTCTCGTGGATGCAGAAAATCAGATTAGTAATAAAATGAACAATCAAATAGGAAAGTCACCTAAATAAGAAAAGAGAAATTTCCTAGTACTTTGAATGGTTTCTGTGGAAAAACTCTACTGATTACATCACCTTCCTAAAATACATAATACTACGTTCACCCATGATAAACAATGTATTAGTTAAATCTCACTGTGTGTACTTTCCTGCAATGTTGTTATTTTCCTCATAATTATATTTAAATATGCTTTAATGCATAAAACTTGATGTGGCAGCTATAGCTAATCCATTTTTAATATTGCACAGTATTCCACTACATTAATAAACTTCGATGTTTTTACTACATTATATATAGTAAATAAACATGAGTATTTTTTTTTACATAGTTGTACTGCTATGAATAATGCCTAAAGGGAATGTTTTAGATACTTAGGACTAGAATGATAAGTCCTGAGTTATATTTTATCTTTTCTAATAGTTGCATTAATGTCTGCTTTTTTGTATATTAATGCAGCCCCTCCAATTTTCTTTGCTTTAACATTTTCCTTGTCAAGTTTTGTTTTGTTTTGTTTTTAATTTTTATCAGGGACTAGATCATTCAATAATAATCTAAACAGAAACATATTATTCATCACCAACATATCTACCCTTAAAGAAAACCAAAGGCAGAAGGAAAATTATCCCAGATACAACCAAAGAAATAAAGGAAAGAAAGAGGAGCTTGAGAAAGAGTAAATAGAAAATAATATCTGGTATAAAAACTGTGACTAGTATTGACTTATGAGTTTAAAGTGTATATAGAATTTAAAGAGAATCTGGGGCACCTGGGTGGCTCAGTCGGTTAGGCATCCGACTTCAGCTCCGGTTATGATCTTGCGGTTCGTGGGTTCAAGCCCCGTGACAGGCTCTGTGCAGCCTGCTTCAGATTTTGTGTCTCCCTCTCTCTCTCTGCCCCTCCCCCAGTCACCCCTGTCTGTGTGTGTCTCTCTCTCCCAAAAAATAAATAAACATTTAAAAAAATTTTAAAGAATTTAGCATGAAAACAATAGTGAAGGGTATGGAAAATATGAATGGAATTAATACATCTAATCCTCTGTCATTATCGGAGGAAGGCCAAGAGAAATAATTTGCATTAGACCTTAATATGATAATGACACATGTCCAAAGCTCTTTGCTGGTGCTCCACAATATGACATTTTGTGACGATACAAATGTTATATATTTGCACTCTTCAGTACTATTGCCTAACCACAAAGAACACTTGAAATGTGGCTTGTGCCCCAATTTTAAATTTTATTCAATTAAAACAAAATAATTTTAACCAGACCCATGTAGCTAGCGGCTATCATACTACATAGTAAAGCTTTAGGGTAATAATTTAAATAAGAGAAACAATAATAACTGATTAATTTCTAGAGAGAAAAATGGTCTACAGCAAACATAAGAAAGTAGAGAAGTATGACTGAAAATGAACGTTTTGAGAGCAATGTTTATTTGCCTCTGCCAGTTGAGAGGGGGCTCCACCAACGTGGTACTGTTTTAAATTAAAATATCATTTTGAGGTTTTTGTGAGAATAGGAGAAGTTTGGATTTCATTGCAAAGGTATGGGACATCCATGGGTATGAATTCTCAGTGTAAATATATAACTTCTCCTCCTTTTCAAGTGCCAGCCGAGATAGGAAAGACTGAGTGTTGCATTTTTCCCAGAAGGATTTATTTCGACATCACCCCTTCCATTGCCACTGGAGCCTCCGAATTTTCTACAGAATGCTCCACTCTGTAGATACTCTAAGATACTGTCTCTTACCTACAAATCCTCAGTTCAGTGGACACATTCTCTGACTCAAGATTCGGCAGATATTTTCAGCGGTAAAGTCATCTCTGGCACTAGCTAACTCAAAAAATGTTAGTTTCACCTTTTCTTTGATTTTGAATTTCATGCCGGCTCAGGGAGGCATTATTATTACTTTCCTAATGACGCAGAATAATAGCTATTTTGGTTTGGTGGGACTTCTAGTTTTCCTACGATGCACGCTATCACAAAATATAGGGCAATATGTTCTCTGTGACATTTTAGCCAATGTAACAACTGTTTATTCTCGGCACACACGCATTTTTGGTTTCATCATTAAGGCGCCCCAGCTAATTGTGTTATTTTGAAATTATAAAATTCTACATTATTACTACTGAAATAAGAAAATATTCTGGAAATAATATAAAATTCAAGTGTTACATTTCTCATTTTCTGATAAGTATATTATGAGAACAAAGAGAGTATGTCTAGGATGATGTCAAATTACCTAGTTCTCAAGATTTTTAAAATGTATAATGACTACAGTGTTAGTTTCTCCCCCAAAAGGAGGACAGAAATAGAAGGTAAATTAAGAAATAACAGATGAGACGCCAAAGTCTAGTGGACGAAGGATCAGGTTACTTAGTAGGACTATTGAAGGTTTTTTGTTTGGTTTCGTTTATTTTATTTTCAGTTGCTTTGGTCTTCTCATGGACCTGTCCCATGTCATTTAATTCCACAATGACTCCATTTTTCCGTGAGAGAAATAAGATGTGTATACTTAGATAGTCTAACAATCACACAAAAATCTCAGAAGCCAAGTCAATCTTTTAAGTGAAGACAAGCAAATTTTCTTTGGTCTTTGCCTCTCACTCACTGCGTCTAATCTCTCTTTTCCAATAAAGAATCAGTATTTGTAACTTTTTTCTGTTCTCTCCTGATAGGGTAAGTATATTATTTTTACCTGTTGGAAAAATACAGGTCTGTAGTGAGAAAAAAGTGGCACATGTAAAGTTTCTAGCATTTTTCTTCACATGGATAACCAATAAACATTACCCTTTCTTCTTCCTATACCTTTTTCCCAGCCCATATCCCAAAGTAGCTTATCTTGCTTTTACTTTACAACTTTTAAGATATAAAAGATCAAAAATTGTGCTCTAACTAAAAGTTGTATTTATTTTATTATTTTAAATAATATTAAAATTAAAAAGTAATATTGTTTCTTTAACTGTCTGAGTCTTTACATTTTTGCAGTCATTTTAAATGTCATTCTATTACATTTTAGGGCCAGTTTATTTTTAATTCCTTAGAGGAGTATATCTCCAGGCATATATAAGTTTATAATAAAAACCAATAGGGAAATAAATTTTAATACATAGGAATTTGATTTATAGGCAATATTCAGAAACATATCTATTCAGCAAAATGAGATATGTCTCTATGTTTGAATATGTAAGAACTTACCAAATAGGAAAGAGAAGTACATATTTTTTATATCTTGTCATATAATTATTTTTTAAAATATTCTGAGAGTGAATAAAGTTCTTATTCAAAGTTTAGAGAAAAGTTATTGGATGAATGAGTTATATATACACCTCAAAGTAAAGAACTGACTTAGTTTATTAGATACTCCAAATTGGAAAAGCACTATTTAGTCTAAGTTGTATGATTAATAAAAATTAGTTTTGTTTTTTACTGTCTGGATATCTAGTTTTACTGTCTGGACATTTCCCAATTGCAATATGGAGGTATGCAATACTGATGTACCCATGACATTGAGGGCCTATCAAACTCACATTCTTTTTTGGAAAGGAAGCGTCAGCGTTCTTCCCAAAATTCCTTGCCTTGTTCCCAATGACCTTGACATGTTAGCCAAAGCTCTTGCCACAGGAATGGGTGCATGAGCCAAAGCAAATAAGGATAAGACAGTCATAAGGGAAGCCATATCCGTGTAATTTGGCGTAAGGTATCACACAATAGCTACCTTTTATATTAGAGTATAAAATTCATGTGAAGGCACAATTTCACTCTTTGATTCTAGGAATTTGAATCAGAGTAGAATGATGGTTGTGCCGATAGTCAATGATAATATTTTGTACACTTTAAAATGCATTAAAAGGGTAGATGTCATGGTAAGTGGTTTTTTTATACAATATTTTAAAAATCATGTGCATAAAGAGAATATAGCAGAGATCAGCTGGGAATAATGGATCCCTATTCTAGGTGCTGGAAAATTTGATCAAGATCACCAGGACAATACATGTTTCCCAGAGAATATAGGATTCACTGAAAAAATTCTATGTGGGTTTGTGAAAGATTGAAGCAGCTTTTGATGTTGACTTTCACTACTGTTGAAGTTCAGTTTCTAGTTTTGGATGTCTCTACCAATACTTATGTACATATTTTGACTTCCCTTTACTTAAATTAGTTTCAATTAGTTATTGCAATTAAAAAGTTTAAGAGCCTTAAATAAGAGTATCATTGCTTTAGGCCTTAACTATTCAGTAAGGTTCATAAAGAATGGAAAGAATTGCTGATTGCCATCTGGAATGCAGATGGCGCTCTGTGTGTGTGTGTGTGTGTGTGTGTGTGTGTGTGTGTGTTGTCTATACTTTGCCCTTTAGTTCACAGAGCTACCAACATCTACCTAGAGTTCCTTGGTCTCCCAACTGAAATAAAATGTAAACTCTATACTTATAAAGTCCATTATGGCCAGGTGTTTATTACATGTACAGTCAACTAAGACCAAAGAGTACAAAAATTGTTCTCAAGGTGTCTAATTTTATAGGGGCTATCAGGGAAGAACAGTTTCAAAGATAAATATTTTAACTATAGGCCCAGAGTAGCTGTATTTCTGGCAACAGAAATCCCCATGCTCTCTAGCTATTGTGTATATCCTTATAATAAACTTCCAGAGAATCAGGGCTTTGAATTTGCTGTATTTTTCTGCCTAGAATACTTTGCAAATAGACCATAACATCATAGACTTATTTTTCCCACTTAGGTTCAGCCCAAAATATTATATTCTTCTCTAATCAACAAACGCAAGGGTGCCTGACTCCTATCACCTCAATTCACTTTATATTCCATTTTACCATCACAAACACTTCCCAACACTCAGCATTATTCACTGATTTGTTCATTTGTTGTAATACACGCTAATTGCCTTGCTCCCTCACTAGTTTATAAGTTTTTGCAAGCAGAAATTTCCTTTTTTGCTCATTATTGAAATCACAGCACTGAAAACAGCCTATTCCACATAGAAAGACTTAAATACACATTTTCAATGATTGAATGTACCCAGATATTGCAAAGTGTTTCCCACCGACACTATTCCCAGATCATATAAAGTAGAATTTTGTAAGAGGTGAATAAAAAACTCATAACTCAAGCCACAGCTCAATTTAATAAATTACAGATATTGAATAGTCCTAGAGTTAAACTCTGTTCAACTTTTTTTTTAACCGGAAGTCCCCATCCTTACTTTTTAACTGAACTCTATTTGGTGAAATACTTATCCTTAAGAATTAGTGTTCATTGGAACATACTTTGTTCATTGCTAATGCAAGGTCACCTTGGTATGCCCATTTCTTGAAACGTGGAAGAGATTAATTAATACAGAGGAAAGATAGGTGAGCTCTTTTCTTCACCTAAGATGTCATGTGGTAAAGTTTTTAACTGAATTTAATCCCCCTCATGCTTTGTCTGAAACAATATATTCTGGGCTGCATACTTGGTCTCAAGAATGGAATTTAGTAGGATTATTGGTGCAGCAAAATCCAGTCAATGTGTGAAATTCATCAATCCCAAATCTCTCTGAATTATCATGTTGCCAAATTCACTGCGCACATTCGTGGTACCTCTGCAAGACCTCACTTCTCAAAACTGTGTGTATTATTAACCATTCATTTCTTTTTAATATATTTATTTGAAAGGACATACTGAATGCATGAACAGCCTAAACAAGAATGGCTAAGTAGTTACATCAATTCATTTGTAACAGTTTTACTGCTTGTACTCAAAAAATGCAGTATTCAGAGGAGAAGCCTTTTTTGTCATAGTGAATAGAAGGACATGCTCACAGAAGAAAACACTGAAAACTTAATTTGTGTATATTATAATAGCTATATCTGGCAAAGCATTTTATATGTGTTATTTTATGTCTTATGTCAGTAAGACATAAAATATTTCTGTGTCATAACATGGGCATTTTTTAAAGTTTTATTTTTATTTATTCTGAGAGAGAGAGAGAGAGAGAGAGAGAGCAAGCACATGTGCGTGCAAGTGGGCGAGGGTCAGAGAGAGAAAGAGAGAGAGTGAATTCCAAACAGGCTTTACACAGACAGTGCAGAGCCCAACGTGAGTCACAAACTCACAAACTGTGAGATCATGACCTAAGCCAAAATCAGGAGTCAGATGCTTAACCAACTGAGCCACCCAGGTGCCCCTTAGTATGGGCATTTTTATGATTTCCAGTTTATAAATAAAGAAACTGATGCTCAAAGAAGTTAAATAGCCACTAGATAGATCTCACTTTGCTATAACATGCTGTGGGCAAGTCGCAAGCATGGTTTTTCATATTCTAAAGCCTGCACCCCTGTGTTCCATGGCTGGCTATCATTTTAAGAATAGTTTTCCACTAGTCAAAACAAGTCTGGCTTCTTATTGAAGGAACCAAAATCTGTCCCCATGCACATGAGTTTAGCATACGGACAGAAAAGAAATCTGCTTGTAAAAAGTCAAGAAGCAATTGACTGAAGGCACAGAAGTTTATGAATAAAAGCAAACCTTGTGAAGATATGAAGGGAGAAAAGAAGAGGGAAAAAAAGACAACCTCAAAGAATCAAAGCATCGGGATCACTACTGAAGGGTAGCAGAACGTGTCACCCTAAAATATCCTACTTCGGCATAAGGATTATTTTGAGCTAGCAGTGCTTAAAAACAGCAGGTGCAAGGACATTCTGACCTCCCCTGTACTTCCTGAAAGCAGAAGATAAAACTCCCATGATGTCCTCCCTATACCAGGAGGAAAGAAACATCTGGAATATCACACAGACAGAGAGGTAAGGCCAGGAGAATTCTGCACAAACAGACTTAGTTAAAAAATAACTCTTATCATTTAGCCTCCTAATATACTTTAGTTACTTTTCCACAATTGTCCCTCTTTTTCAAAATCATATAAGCACATCTAAATTTTGCTTCCTTTTGGATCTTCATTTCTTTATGAAAGCTCCATGTCTTGTAAAGCACATACTAAATAAATGAGTATGGTTTTCAATTGCTAACATGTCATATGTCAGTTTCATCCTCAGGCCCAGACTAAATCTCTGAGAGAGTAGAGGAAAAGTTTTGTCTCTCCTACACTACCTATTTCTGATTCAGTCAATAAATTTAAAACTTGATACTTTCCCAAAACTCTCGCTGAGATGACCATAACGTGTTTGAAGAGTAACCTCAAAAAATTACGATATTAATCTGACAACAAATATATCACTTGAAGAAATAATTTCTGCTTAAAGCACCAAATGCCAGACTTAAAGACTAAATAAATTAATAGATAATGCTATCGGGTGCCCGGGTGGCTCAGCCGGTTAAGCTGTCAAGTGTCCGACTCTTGGTTTTGGCTCAGGTCACGATCTCACAGTTGGTGACATCCAGCCCCACGTCGGGCTGTTTGCTGACAGTGTGGAGCCTTCTTGGGATTCTCTCTCCCCCCCACTCTGAAAACAAACAAAGACACATTTTAAAAAAAGAAAAGAAATAGCAGAAGGGTGGTCCTTTGCTTTCCATTCAAGACTCTCTTTCTTCTGCTACGTGTTCAGCATTTCACTCAAATGATTAAAGAGCTGTCTTTAAAAACTCCTACCGTGGGGCGCCTGGGTGGCTCAGTTTGTTGGGCGTCCACTTCAGCTCAGGTCATGATCTCACAGCTCGTGAGTTCAAGCCCCGCATCAGGCTCTGTGCTGACAGCTCAGAACCTGGAGCCTGCCCGGGATTCTGTGTCTCCCTCTCTCTCTGCTCCTCCCGTGCTCATGCTCTGTCTCTCTCTGTCTCAAAGATAAAATAAGAACATTAAAAAAAATTTAAAAACTCCTGACATTACTCTGGGTTGAATTTAACTCATAAATACCCCCAAGCCCCAGAGAGAACTTTTGAGGATAAACTTACATATTTGACATTTACGGCTGACCCCGGTTTTAAAAGCAAATTTTCTGGAGATGATAAAATAAAAACAAATATCCGTATTATTAAAAGAAACTTACTTAGATCATTAGAATATTAACACGGGTAAAAGAAAATAGAATAATCTTTCCTCAATAACATCTTTACTGTTTCATCTTTTGCCTACAAACTGGGAAAATACTGTATTCTTCCTTAGTCTTAGGATCTGGTGCTGAGAAGAGCAGAAATGTCGTCTTAACCATCTTCTGTAGAATGCAGGAACAAGAATGCTTGTTCTGCATATTAAGTGATTAATGAACCCCAGATTCATTTTGACTGATTTTCTATCGAGCTTTTGGCTGGGATAGTTTATAAGTGCTAAAGTTGCCTACAATGTTTTATATAGGAATTAAATCATCCCAGGAGTTTGCAGAAGGCTTGTATAACATTTCAAACAGTATTGAAAATTAAAAATATCCAAATAATATGTATGCTGATAAAGTCACAATCATTTGGGGGAAAAATGCACATACGGACTACATTAAACTAATAGCAATCCATTTTGGTTCAATGAAGGAACAGCAATAAAAGATATTCATGACACACATCATGAACCATTTAGAAAGGTGTGTCAACACAGAAGAAAAGTTATGAACTCTTTATAGAAAAATATCACCAGCTGCAAATATG
This sequence comes from Panthera pardus, assembly GCF_024362965.1. NCBI lineage: Eukaryota > Metazoa > Chordata > Mammalia > Carnivora > Felidae > Panthera > Panthera pardus. The sequence continues at coordinate 182,294,497 of NW_026526688.1, forward strand.
GCTGCTGTGGACAGCAGCCATTCTCACATTTAGATGCTTCTGAAACACACAGGATTAGGAACGTACCCTTGGTCTGGGGTGGCCTTGAGGTCAAAATGGGTATAAAATTATTGATGTCTTCCATCTTATATATATATATATATATATATATATATATATATATATACACACACACACACATATACATATATATGTGTATATATATACATATATATACACATATATATGTATATATGTATATATATACACATATACACATATATACATATATACGTATATATATATACATATGTGTATATGTGTATACGTATATATGTATGTGTATATGTATGTATGTATATATGTATGTATGTGTATATGTGTATATATACATATGTGTATATATATACATATTAATATATATGTGTGTCTATATGTGTTTACACATATATATGTATATATATACATATACATACACATATATACATATACATATACGCACACATATATGTATATATATACACATATATATATTAATGAAAAAGTAACATAGAATTGCTTCATATTTAAAAATGCACAATTGGGGCGCCTGGGTGGTGCAGTCGGTTGAGCATCCGACTTCAGCCAGGTCACGATCTCGCGGTCCGTGAGTTCGAGCCCCGCGTCAGGCTCTGGGCTGATGGCTCGGAGCCTGGAGCCTGTTTCCGATTCTGTGTCTCCCTCTCTCTCTGCCCCTCCCCCGTTCATGCTCTGTCTCTCTCTGTCCCAAAAATAAATAAAAAACGTTGAAAAAAAAATTTAAAAAAAAATGCACAATAAAGAATAAATGAAAGAAAAAAATAAAATTGTTCCTTACTGCTACTTTAGAAAAACCCACTGCAAATGCTTTAATAGATTCGATGTTGAGCTTTTTTCTCTATCATATGTATTCGAAATTGGACTCAGAACACACATGCATATAAAGATATACATAACTTTGTTTTCTGGTTTTGTGAACGTTATTTTTGTAAAATATTCTTCGAAACCTAATGTTCCTGGTTTCCCATAATTGTCCTATTTTAGTTAGAACAAAATATATTCCCCATTCCACTATTAATTGAACTCTGAATTTGGAACGAGTTTTAACATAAATAATAACAGGTCCTTTTTGTACTTAAAGTTAGAGTACTGATTTTTGTAATGGAAGAGTTACAAGCTCTGAATGAGATTGATTTTGTTCTTATTCTAATTTTATCATTTCAGTGTCCACTTGCCTGAGTCATATTTCTACACCACAGTATCCTCATATGAAGCACATAGCAAATGATACTGCATTAAGTCCGGGGCTAGACTCGAATATGGTAAAAGTAAACCTGGGAATCTCAATGCTTTGTTTAGTTCATTTTACACAAAATCTGACTCATTTCTTCCTTGTCGGACAGCTCTCTGAGGTAGCTCTCCTCTTACTGATGCAGTCAGGTATCCTTCTTCCTCCTTCTTGTGACTGTGCTATCTTATGGTCCTTTGCTTTCGGCCTCCATGGTTGGAGGAGAGAGCGCATAAAAGATTCGATGTTTCATGGCCAGGTTACGAAGTGACATACATCGTGTTCTCGCGACTTTCCACTGGCTGGAACTCAACCACACTGTTTCCACCTAATTGCAGAGGAGGCTTAGAAATGCAGATTTCCTGTATGTTCAGAAGGAAATGGAAGTGTTTCACGGATACCTGCCAGGGTCATTGGGAAGGATTAATGAGATAATATATGGCACGCTGCCAAATAAATGACATTTCCAAAGTGAGAGGCACAGCTTAGCTCTTAATGCCTAAAGCAGGGAATTGATTGTTAACGCACACAGTCTAAAGTAGGGAGGGGAGTCTGGGTGGCTCAGTCAGGTAAGCGTCTGACTTCAGCTCAGGTCATAATCTCATGGTTCATGGGTTCAAGCCCTGCATCGGGCTCTGTGCTGACAGCTCAGAACCTGGAGCCTGCTTTAGATTCTGTGTCTCCCTCTCTCTCTGCCCTTGCTCATGCTATGTCTCTTTCTGTCTTCCAAAAATAAAGAAATGTTAAAAAAATTAAATAAATAATAATAATGACTAAGAAAGCCCTGGAATTGGGTCCTTGGTGGTTGGAGAACCTAAAAGTTGAGGCATGTGATAATATTACTGGGGCATATGACAAAACATTTGCATTGGAAGCTGGTGACAGACTTGGAAGGCCTTAGATTTTAACTTATTACTGAATCTCTAAAATGTTTTTTCTCAGGATGCCTGGGTGGCTCAGTCGGTTAAGTGTCTGACTTCAGCTCAGGTCATGATCTAACAGTTTGTGAGTTTGAGCCCCACATGGGGTTCTCTGATGTCAGCACAGAGCCTGCTTTGGATCCTCTGTCCCCTCTCTCTCTGCCTCTCCCCCATTTGCTCTCTCTGTCTCTCTCTCAAAATAAACAAATAAACTTAAAAAAATACAAAGAAATAAAAAGAAAAATATATTTTCTCAGTGGTTAGGGCACCAGAATTATCCTATTTTCCTCCACTTTGTAAATGGTATTTTAATCGTTAGAAACTATTCTATTACAGAAGATATTTCCAAATTTTAAGATTAAATATTGCTAAACACTATTTTTCCCATTATATTAAAAAAAGTTTTTAATGTTTGTTTATTTTTGAGAGACCAAGAGAGATAAAGCGTGAGCAGGTAAGGGGCAGAGAGAGAGGGAGACACAGAACCTGAAGCAGGCCCCAGGCTCTGAGCTGTCAGCCCAGAGCCCGATGCTGAGCTCAGACTCATAAGCCGTGAGATCATGAACTGAGCCAAAGTCAGCCGCTTAACAGACTGAGCCACCGAAGCTCATTACATTCTTTTTTAATTAGGAATAGTTTCTTGGAACAAATTACCAAAGGAGAAATTCCTATGTATAGTTAGATAACCATTCATTCATTTTTTTCTAGTATAGCATGCTGCTTTCTTAAATATATAGGCACTGAGAAAATAAGATATTAAACATAGTAAAACTTTTTTGTCAGTAGAATAAAGAAATACTTATTTAAATTGTTTAGCTATAATTATTGAGTATTGACTAAATGGGAATTACTATGCCAGCCAGTAAGTAGTACCCAAAAAAAAAATAATAATAATAATAATAAGGCACTGTCCCTGCATTTGGGGAAGCACAAGTTAAAGAGTTTTAAAATTAAATAAATTTGACTTTTAATGTGAACTTGATCTTGAGTAACTTATGTAATCTTTCTCATATTCTGTTTCTCATCTTCCATTTAGAAATAATTTAATTGTTCTGGTATTAAATTAAATAACGTTTACAGCAATATGAAGTTAGCAATAGTAGTTAGCAATAGTTAGCAATAGTAAAAATATAACAATAGTAAAATAGTAGCAATAGTAAAAAAAATACTATTTGTAGATTATACGCCCCAAACTCACTGAATAGGAATTCTCTCATCACCACCATCATTGTCCTCATCATCAATATTGTTATTATTGCTATTGTTAGGAACCCACATGTTGGCATGGATGAGACACAACATAAAAAATGGCACCGGGTAGCATATGGCTGGGTATCATGAAAGCAAGAGAAAGTACTAGCAGAATGTGGAGAACAGGCTGCTGGCAACAGCTGGTGTACTCAGAGATGTGCTAAAACAGTAATATATGGAAAACTGAGAATAAGGACCCTGTACAGATGAATTCAGGTAGGGAAATAGAAATTGGAGGATGGTGACTGTTGGACATCACATCAGAGCAAAGATGGATGGCATTTAGCTATGTCTGATGGCATCCAGTGCCCTCCCTCTACTGCATATTTTCAATTACAGAGCTATGGTCGGAGAGCTTGCTTCCCTCAAGGGTAAAACTTTGTGTGTATAAAATACCCAAATAAGTTTCTTTCTTTCAGTTTTAATTTAAAATAGACACCAAAGCATGATGCAGAAAGGGGTAAATGACAATACATCCCATATCTCAATCACTATATATTAAAGGCCCTTTTAGAGACAATCTAGTTCCAAGGGGAGACAATATGGAGTCTGGCCTGTTAACTGGCCAAAATTAGTTAATTTAACTGTGGCCAAATTATTTAATACATCGTGCGCGTAACACCTTCCTGAGTTAAATAGGCAAAGTAAATTTGTGAAACTAGTCATCCGTTGCTCGGCATTTGTTTTAAAAGGTTTTACCTTCTGTCTGTTTACTCGTCTCATATACTGATGATGACACCAAATTCACAGTCTTTGTCAAGATGGGCTATGAAAATACTCACTATATTATCTGCTGCATACTAGTCTCTTACTAAAACTTCAATGCCTGGAAAACAGATCAGGTTTTGATGGACTAACTCTATTTTACCCCCGTGTCTAGGTGGGCCAGGCAAATCACACTGATCGGACCCTCACGCTGGGGAACCCAGGTATGCAGAGTGAAGCCATTCTAACCCAGATGTAACCACATCTCCTTAAGTCCCTCACCTTACTCCCCGACCACGAATCTCACGTCAGATTTCCATGTGAACCAAAGGTAATAACACTGGAAGAATAATTGAGAACTGTAAAATGTTCGTCCGATGCCAGCTATTTAAAAAATTATACCAACGGCCAGGTCTTTGTAACCTCTGATAGTCACGCTGTTCACATACTTTATACATGCCACATATCGGTACAGATGGAATAGTGAGTAATATTCTTTCATTGTTCTAGGGCTGGGGTCATTAATGACCTAATCTCACTAAATCATCTGGATACTTGACAAAACAAGATGAGATAGCACTATCAGAATCCTTACCGTCACACAGGGAAAGGACAGAAGGCGAACTGTCATTTACCTTATTAAATCACCTTCAATATTGTACATCTACACCTAATAGCTTTGCTCTCCAACTGAATGTAGTCTCTTCTAAGTGGCACAATGGGCAATACTTTCTGAAGGTTTCTTTCGAGCTGTTTCCCCTGCGTCCTCATCTCTGTCAGGTATTTTTTTTTTTTCTTTTCTAAAACTAGGCTAGGGTTATCTGACTGCATTTGACAGGCTGTAGTCAGGTGAAGAATTTCAAATGAATTTTCAGACAGGAGGTCAGCCGATGAAGTGCCTTGCTGGGAAAGCTGGGGACATGAACCTGCAGGGTATGAATGAAAGCAATCTTGTACCACTGAGCCAGCAGATGCCATCTAATCAATTACGATGACTTTTGGTATGACCTTTGTGTAAAGAAGTTTACATTTGTGTCATCATCATCTTTCAGTCCATGGTATGCAAGGAGCACACGGGCTAACACAATTTAGTTAAAGACCCTGGAGAAAACAGAGTAAAATGGAGGCGGAATGGGGGGCGGGATGAGGGGGGACAAGGGGATTCCGAGAATTGAATGTAATACATGCGAACTTTGGTGCCAAATCATAATGTTTTTAAAAAACAAAAATATTTGCCTTATGTTTTGGATAAGGTGTTAATTATAGCTCTGGTGTATCAGTGGTGATTCATGACTGGAGAATTATAAGAAGGGAGTTCGGGAAAGAATTCAATGGTTAATTAAAGCCACTAATTAGCGTGTATAATATGAAATACAGTATTTAATTTAAAATCACTAACCGCTTCTAGATCTGCATTTGTTAGCCACTGCCAAAATAGTGCTATATAACCACCAAAACCCAAAAAACCTCAGTGACGTACAACAATACTTATTTTTGTTCCACATCAATTGGCCATTTGGGAAGATCAGGTTATCTAGGCTGCGGTTGGCTGATTTGGCTGATTCTTTCATGCAACTACAGCCAATCAGGGGGTCAGTGAGGGTGGGCTAGTCTAGGATTGCCTCAGCTGGTTTGGCTTTTCTCTGATGCTTTGGTATCTTGCCCTCCATCAGGCTGGCTAGGGGTTGTTATCAAGACAGTGGAACAGTTCTGAGAGAAAGAGAGTGGGAAAATATAAGTCCTCTGAAAGCCTAGACGCTGGAACATTGTCATTTCCACTGTATTTTGTGTTTAAAGGCAGATCACAAGATCAGTTCTGATTCAAAGAGTGGGAAAAATATAGTCTACCTCTTCATGGGAGGAGCTGAAAGGCTACACTGCAAAGGATGTGAATATAGATCAGGGAGTGGAAGATTGCAGCCATTATTATCAAAAAAAAAAGAAAAAGGCGCTGTCTTTACTGAAGGATGTGTATTAAGAAAAGTCTTTATCTAGCACATTCCTTTCATTATTTTCAGTAAAAATCTTCTGGCCTATTCCAATATTCAGAGTATCATATATGATGCTACGGGGGATAGACTATGGACAGCTACAACGAAGGGGTTCATAATTCAACAGGGAATCTGGATTTGTATATAGATATAAACACAAAGAAGAAGAGAATGCATGTTATTAAAAGATAGAACTGACCGTCGAGGAAGCCAAAAAAGCTTTAGTGGAGGAAATTACACTTGTGTGGAATATTGGCTATATTGAAAATGAAGAGAAAACATTCCAGTTGTTGCAAATAATGTCTGATTTAGCATGGTGAGAACAAAAAAGAAAATGGGATCATTAAGCCCCTTTATAGCAATGGAAACTAAAATATGCCCCTCCTCTCGCCTTCCAATTTCAGAAAACAACCCTGGATAAGTAATACTTGTAAAGGTAAACACAAACAACAACACCCAGCTGTAGTTATAAATATTTCTAAGGATACTATCTGCAAGCCCAAAGTAGCATTTATTTCCCCCATTAAAACGAGTCTTATAAAGCTAGACAGAAGGCTAAGACAGAAGAAATATGTTGGCATGACTTGAAAGCCCACAGAAAATATCCCATGCTTCCTCCCAAATGTCTGTGGTGATCAAATATATCAATCATTTCAGAGAATTTCCAATGGCAGGCAGGTGATTTAGGAAGCCTTAGGACCCCTGTTCAAGTAATGTTTTAGAGAATATAAAGGAGGTGTTTCCATTCACAGAGTACAGAGGAGTTCCATAGTTGGACTAATTCCATTACAAAGCGGTTGATAGGGACAGACTTATTATTCACTGGTATTAGCTAGGTTCTGTATTCATCTCAAGTGACCATTCAACTGCCTTCTTCAAATTCTGGATATATTTGAAATTGCCTGTTTATAAGTAATCCTTATATGAATGAGTACTATCGAAAATATAAAGCCATCTTGGTTACTGTAGCTTTATAGCAAGTCTTGAAAATTGGATAGTGCTAATCTTCCAGCTTTATTTTTATTTTTTTTAAATTGTTGTGTCTATTCTAGTTCCTTTTCATTTTCACGTGAATTTGAGAAACATCTTATCGATATCTACAAAAGCATTGCTGGGATTTTTTACCGGGATTGCACTGAATTTATAGATCAAACAGGGGAGACTGACTTCTTAATTTTATTGTCTTTTAATCCAAAGACTCGGTATATTACTCCGTTTATTTAGGTCTTTATTGACTTAACAGTGTTTAGTAATTTTCAATATACAGATGAAAATCCTGGAAATAGCTAAATATTTCCTTTTTTTAGTTTTTTTTTTAAAAGAATGGAGCATTTTAAATAAAAATTTTTAATGTTTATTTATTTTTGAGAGAGACAGCATGAGCAGGGGAGGGGCAGAGAGAGAGAGGGAGACACAGAATTCGAAGCAGATTCCAGGCTCTGTGCTCTCAGCACACAGCCCAACGCAGGACTTGAACCCATGAACTGTGAGATCATGACCTGAGCTGAAGTTGGATGCTTAACCAACTGAGCCACCCAGGTGCCCCCCCCTTTTTTAGTTTTATTCGGAATATCTTTTTTCAATTTTTCATTATTAGTATATAGAAAAAAGACTTGTACTTTTATTTTGTCCATCTTTATTGAAATATGGTTTACAAATGGAAATCATATATATTTAAGGTGTGCAACATGGTGTTTTCACATACATATATATTGTGAAATAATTACAATTAAGCTAATTAATGTGTCCATCACTAGTTACCTTTGCGTGTACGTGTGTGTGTTTGTGGTGAGAACACTTAAGACCTCCTTTCTTAGCAAATTTCAAGTATATATTATTAATTATAGTCGACATGATGTACATTATTCATTTTTTAACTGAAAGTTTGTACCCGTTCACTAATACCTCATTTCCTCCATCATCATCCCACCCCCCACGCCTAGTAACCACCATTCTGCTCTCTCTTGCTATGAGTTTGACATTTTTACATTTCACGCTTAAGTGACATGATAGAATATTGGTCTTTTTGCGTCTGCCTTATTTCACTTAGCTTATGCCCTCCATGTTCACCAATGTTGACACAAATGGCAGAATTTCCTTTTTTAAAGACTAAATAATATTCTATCCTGCAGATACACTACATTTTCTTTATGCATTCATCTGCTGACGGACACATAAGCTTTTTCCCCGGATCTTGACTATTGCGAATGATGCTTCAATGACCATGGAAGTGCAAATACCTCTTCAGGGTATTGATTTTATTTCCTTTGGAAATGTACCCAGAAGTGGAATTTCTGGGTCATGTGGTAGTACTGTTTTTGATATTTTGAGGAACCTCAATAATGTCCTACACATTGCCCATACAAAATTCCTACTAACCATATAGGTTACTATTTAACCATATAAATTCCTACTAACAGTATAGAAGAGTTCCCTTTTCTCCATACTCTTATCAAAACTTATAATCTTTTGAATTTTTGATAATAGCCATCCTAACAGGTGTGTAGTACAATCTCATTGTGTTTTCACTTGTAGTTCCCTGATGATTAGTGATGTTGAGCACCATCTTTTTTATATACTTGGAATGTATACGTCTTCTTGGGAAAAAATGTCCATTAAGATTCTTTGCCCATTTTTAATATTAGATGATCTGACATTTATTTTTTTCCTCTTGAATTGTAGAAGTTATATATTTTGAAAACTAATCCCATATTAGGTATATGGTTTGCAAATATTTCCTCCATTCTGTTGTTTGACTTTTTGTTTAGTTATATACTTTATTGTTCAGAAACTTGGTAGTTTGATGTAGTCCCATTTATTTTTGGTTTTGTCGCCAGTACCAATGCCAAGAAGTTTTTCCCTTACGTTTTCTTCTAGGATGTTTAGGGTTTCAAGTCTCACATTTAAGCTTTTAATCCATTTTGAGTTGATTTTTCTGTATGATGTAAGACAAGAGTCCAATTTAATTCCTTTGCATGTGGATATCCAGTTTTCCCAACACCATTTATTGAGATCATAACTTCTCCATGTGTATTCCTAGGTCCTTTGTTGAAAATTACTTGATTGTGTATATATGTGTGTGTGCGCGGTTTATTTCTGAGCTCTGTACTCTGTTCCATGGGTCTGTGTGCCTGTTTTTATGCCAGTACCATGTAGTTTTGATTACCATAGCTTTGTAACATAATTTGAAATCAGGAAGTATGAGCCTCCATCCTTCTTCTTGCTCCAGATTGCATTAGCTATTCAAAGTCTTTTGTGGTTCCATATGCATTCTAAGATTTTTTTCTATTTTTGTGAAAAATGCCAATGGAATTTTCATAGGGATTATTGACTTTTATTCTCCAAACTTGATAAACTTAACAATTGTAGGAATTTTTTTTTGATATTTCCAAATGTAAAGTATATCATATGGGAGTAGAGACAACTTTATGTGTTTTTTTTTTCCCAGTGTTTATTCCATTTAATCACTTTTCCTGCTATCTTGCCCTGGTTGTGTTAGACCTGAAATTAAAATCCAGTATTAAGTTCTACTTTGAGAATTTATGTATTAGCTCCTCGAACTGCCATAAAAAATGAATTGACCTACTGGGTGGCTTAAAACAATAGAAGCTGTCTTATAGTTCTAGAGGTTAGAAATCCAAAGCCAATGTGTTGGCAAAGCCATCCTTCCTCTGTAAGTTACAGGGAAGTAGCTTCCTTTGCGTCTTCTGGTTTCTGATGTCTGTTGGCAATCCTTAGAATCTTTTGGCTGTGGATGAGTGACACCAATCTCTGTCTCCCTGAGTTCTGTCATTTTCCTATTTATACATTAAAGAAATCTTAGGTACACATACATTAAAGATGCTCTGACTTGGAGGGAAAAAAAAATCTTTTTCTTGTTGTGTAATGTGTCTTTTTAATCCCTGGTGATAATCCTTGTAATGAAATCTACAGTACCTCATATTTTTACTCCAGCTCTAGTTTGGTTAGGGTTTGCATAGTTATACCTGCCACCATTCTTTATTCATTTCTTGGTCTTCAAATGTAAAGTAGGTTTCTTGTAGACAACACATAATCATATCTTATACTTTTATGGTGTTTACAAATTATTTATGTAATTATTGACCTCATTGGATTAAAATGTACCAATTGCTAGATGTTTTCTATTTTCCATGAGTTTTGGGTAATTTTCCTGCTTCTTCTTTGGTTACTTGAGGATTTTTTATGATTCTATCTTGTTTCTTCTATTATCTTAGTTATACTTTGTTTTTACTTTTATAGTTGTGCCCTAATATTTACAATGTTTATATTTACATTCAAATAATACTATGCTATTTCATGTGTAATATTAGAAACATAAAAGACCCAGTTCCTCTCTTCTATCCATTGGACTACTATTGTCATTCATTTTATTTTCTATATGCTATGAACAGACAATGTACCATTACCATTTTTGCTTTATATTATCGGTTACCTTTTAGAACAATTCAATGTAGAATAAAAACCATGGTAGAAAGAATTCTAAAATGACCTCTAATAATTCCCTGGTGTCTACATCCTGTATAATCCACACCACTTGAGTTGGAAAAGACTATGCAAATGAAGAGATATCACTCCCATGGTTGTGTTATGTGGCAGAAAAGATTTTGCAGTTATACTCAGGTTCCTTAATCATCTTATTGTGAGTTGATCAGAAAGGAGATCATTTTGGACGTACCTATTCTAATCTGGCTACGGCATCACAGGCAAGTAAAGTTTCAGAGACATCCTCCTAACCAGCCTGGGAGAAGCAGACAGTTATGTTGTGAACCACATATGGACAGATTGGTCTCTAATAGCTGACAGCAGTCCCTAGCCAACAACCAGCAAGAAAACAGAGACTTAACTGTCATAACTGGCGAAACTGGAAGAGGATCCTGAGCCTCAGATGAGATCTCAGATCTCAGTTCTGTCCTTGTACGATCCTGAGCAGAGCACTCAGTCATGCTGTGCTCAGTCTTCTGACCTGCAAAACCGTGAGGTCATAAAATGGCGACATTTTAAACGACTACATCTGTGATCATTTGTAATGCATCAATAGAAAGCTAAGATGAAAATAATTTTACCTTCATTTATTCCATTACCTTTTCTCTTCATTTCTTTATATAGATTCAAGCTTCTGAAAAGTATTATATTCCTTTTGCCTAAAGACTTTCTTTTTAATATTTAACATTTTTTTCTTTTTTGGAAGAGAAGAGACTGATTTGTTAAAGGGTTTTTTTTTGTTTTTTTTTTTTTTTGTTTTGAGTTTATTTACTTATTTTGAGAGAGAGAGAATGCCAGCAAGGGAGGGTCAGAGAGAGAGAGGGAGAGAGAGAATCCCAAGCAGGCTCTGTACTGTCAGCACAGAGCCTGATGTGGGGCTTGAAATCACAAACCATGAGATCATGACCTGAGCCAAAGTCAAGAATCAGATGCTTAACCTACTGAGCCACCAAGGTGTCCCTCAAGTTTTTTTTTTAATTTAAATTTCAATTTTGTGTGATTGTGGTGTGTGTGTGTGTGTGTGTGTGTGTGTGTGTGTGTTTATAGGCGTGTTCTATTTCTGACCCACCTTCAGCTTTAGGTTTTCCCTTTGAGCTAAACTTCAGAGCTGGATGATCTTTCTAGTTATCTTACTAGTTACTAATGGCTCAATGCTTTATAGCCTGGCAAGGGATTAGATGTGAAGTATGGGGGTGGGGGGCAGGTAGATAGAGTTATTCTGATTAAGTCTCAAGCCTTAGGTGGGCACCAAGTCACTGGTTTCAGACGTGTGGTCTTAGTTCTCTCAACCCTCCCTCCCTCAGACCTCAGGCCTGAGCTTGGCATGTATTCATGACTCTATCCCAGGAGCAGAGTTATTTATTTTTACTGCTCCCTTCTCCTAGTGCCTCCCTTCTCCAGTGTTTATAGCTTTCCTCCCACAGTTTAAGGGAAGAGGGTCCTCGTGGAGTTTTAAATCCTCTCTACAGCGGCTGTTTCTCCCTTTCTCAAGGTCTCCACCATCAGGGAGATTTTCTCAGGACCCTCTGTCAAGAACAAATACTTGGCCGACCTCCCCACAGTTACCACAGTTACCAACTACCCTAACTGACTCTTCTTACCAGTGTCTAGATGTGTTTTGCCGGGTAAGCCAGGGTTCATGCCGTGTCTCTTTCTGCAGGCTCCGTACTCTCCATAGATCTGGGGTCAGTTGGTTGCCTTGCAAGTTCAGCTCTTTGAGAGGTCAGGAAAAGTTGTGAGGTTGTTTTTTGTTCAACTATTTTATCGTAAGTTTGGGAGTAACACTCCTAATTCCCTGATTCATTCATTCATTCATTCATGTAATTAAAATGACCCATGGTATCAGAATATAAGAATCAATTTAAAGAGAAAGGTAAAGAGTAAGGTAGCAAATATTCTCAATCTTACTTGAAAAGAAATTATTTAAATTTTATTCTGGCAGGAGATCCTGGCATGAGAAAATATTTAGTCACGCTGTGATACCTTGGCCATTTGGAAATCTTGCTCAGAGTACTACTGCCTGGTCATAGAATCACATAATAGTTCACATGAAATGCCGTTGTGAACATTGGGGCTTACCCACCTTTACGGAAAGGAAGGTATATTGGTCACGTTTTATCTTGATGAACATGGGAGCTGTTTTGGGGTGGGGGGAATGGCCTCAACCTGCATATCTGTTCACACATGTTGTACGTGGTCCACTTGCTTCCGACATCCTTTATCTCCCGTTCAATATTCACCTCATGCAGCACCTCTGCAAAACACAGTCAAACCGCATAGCTGGAGTTAATAAACTGAAGGCGGATGCCCATTACCCGGTAGAGACGTTTCTGTTGTTTCGGGCTTTCAGGATTTCATTATCTCTGCATCAGCACCAGTAGCTGCACAGCTGAAAAGCCATCAAAGTAAAGCAGCTTGAAATGATAAATGAAAGGAACGTAACAACTACAGCACGGAGTGTTTGAGTCTCTGCATTATTATTTTTTTGTGCAAGGACATATTTGTTCGTGTGTACACTTTCTTTGTTGGAAATCCTATTCCACTATTCAAACAGTTCATCTGCACATGGTGGTGGGAGTATATCTCATCATTCTTTCTCCCCGCAAAAGATGTGTGGTATTCTCTGTGAATAGGACTATCCACAGTTTCAACTGCCCAAACAAATATTTTGAGACAGAGTAAAAAAAGAAGAAACGGTGCTATAATAATATTGAGAGAGAAAAAGAGGGAGAGAGATCGAGCATGAGCAGGTGTGTGTGTTGCTTGTTTTTGGACCAACTTAGTAGTAAAAAGTTGTAGTTGGGGTGCCTGTGGCTCAGTCGGTTAAGCGTCTGACTTCAGCCCAGGTCACCATCTCACGGTTCGTGAGTTTGAGCCCCGCCTCGTGCTCTGGGCTGGTGGCTCAGAGCCTGGAGCCTGCTTCCGATTCTGTGTCTCCCTCTCTCTCTGCCCCTCCCCCCGTTCATGCTCTGTCTCTGTCTCAAAAGTAAAAGAAACGTTAAAAAAAAATTAAAAAAAAAGTTGTAGCAAGTTTGTCTTGTTCTATAGTCCTTTGAATTCACACCAAAAATCCCTAAGCATTCCATCACACCAGATTTTATACCTGAATAGTTCTCATAAGTAATTGTGTATATCACCCCCATTAATGCCTTAATTCCCCGTTTTAATGAGTGTAATTCCATATCTATTATGTAATTACTCACCTGCCAAAACTGTCCAAAACTATGCCTCTCTTCGAGCTCACTCTATTCATCTGGCAAAATTCATATTGCAGTGAAATCTACTTATCTACCTCCAAGCTGAGTGTTCTTGAGCATGGCTGTGTACGCATTATGACTCGTTTCACTAAATTCTCAACCATAAATTCAAGTGGACCTTCCATGCTAACCAATAATCTGCTTGTGTTTTCCTGACCCATGCTTTCTCCTCTCCTAGATGACTGGATCCTATATTTTACTCTTTCCTCAAAATTCAAAACCTCTTCTCCCATCATCTTTCTCAGTTTACTTCCTTACCTCCCTGCAAAGATTTTTTTTTTTTTTTTTGGTGAAAAAAGGTGGTTTTATTAAAACACAGGGACAGGACCCTTGGACAGAAGGAGCTGACCCAGGTTTGTGAAGAGTGACTGATGATATACTTGGGAGTTGGGCGAGATAAAGGCTAGGGGAAGCTTCCAAAGCGATGTTCATATGCTAAAGAAGACTCACAGGATGTGGGAGGTCTAGCTATTGTCAAGCTAAGGTTGTTGTTGTTGTTGGTGGTGGTGGTGGTGGTGTTGTTTTCCCTCCAGCAAAACATTCACATTAAGACAGTAGGGAGTTTCTGGAAAAATATTTGTACTCCTGCCTGCCTCAAGGACTTGTCATTGGGCTGTAAGTTATAAGAAAATTTAATTTTTTTTATTATTTATTGATTTTAAGTTTTGTTTTTGTTTTCTAGTTTTTGATTTTACTTAAATCCAAGTTAGTTAACATATAGTGTAATAATGGTTTCAGGAGTAGAATTTAGTGATTCATCACTTACATGTAACACCCAGTGCTCATCCCAACAAGGTGCCCTCCTTAATGCCCTTTACCCATGTAACCCATCCCCCCCATCCAACACCCCTCCAGCAACCCTCAGTTTGCTCTGTATATTTAAGAATCTCTTATGGTTTGCTTCCCTCTCTCTTTATCTTATTTTTCATTCTCTTCTCCTTCTCTTCTCCTAAGACCATCTGTTTTGCTTCTTAAAGTCCACATATGAGTGAAATCATATGATATTTATTTTTCTCTGACTGACTTATTTTGCTTAGCATAATACCTAGTTCCATCCACATTATTGCAAATGCAACTTTTAGAGACAGAGAGACTGTGAGTAGGGAAGGGGCAGAGAGAGAGGGAGAGTGAGAATCCCAAGGAGGCCGTCATGAGATCATGATCTGAACCAAAATCAAGAGTTGGATGTTTAACCAACTGAGCCCCCCAGGCCCTCCAGGAAAGTTAATTTTATTTCATTTCCTGTATCATTCACCCCTGAAAATTTTTTACCCTGAAATCTTTAAGGTTGCTGAAGGTGAAAATTCTTTTCTTCTGTAACTTCTTCCTGCTGAATAGAGGCATAGAGACGTCCCTACCTATGGGTTGGAATTCACCGAAATCAATAGGTATTGCAGACATGTCTGGATGCAAGTACCTGGCTTGGCTTCTGGTCTGGAAAGGCTACTAAGCATTCAGTCTAGAGATTCCTTATAAAAAGTTCCAGCAAAGTTAATGTTTGCATCCACTATCTACCACTGTCTACATGAGTGAGCAGCATTGTAGGGGAGGAAAAAATTCTCCCTCACTTTCTTAGGGTCCCTGGCTGGGTCTAAAAAATTAAACTGACCTAGACAGATTAACAGAAAAAAAGCAAATTACATTTATTTAATATACATTCCATATGACATGGAAGCTTTCTCAAGGAAATGAAGGCTCAAAAATAGATAGATAGATAGATAGATAGATAGATAGACATATATACTTCTTTGCTAGGCTTGATGAAGAGTGAACAGTTGTGAAGGAATATGATAAGTTTAGGAGTATGAGGTAATTGCTATAAACTGGGGGAAACTTAGCAAGACCTTTTCTTAGGATCCTTCTTGATGTCCAATTGTCTTCAGAGATAAAGATGCTCCTTTCCTCTGGGTTTAGAAAGGGAACCTCTCTGATGAGAGTTTCATGGCCTGTTTCAGGGAAGACAAAGTGGGGAGGTCAGAGTGACCTTCTTGCATCTGCTTGAAATTTTCAATACACCAAGATGCTATATTTTGGGGTAGCATGTCCTGAATCCTATTGTTGTCTTCCCTCCTACTATAGATGAGTAATTCCTGAATTTATGTAAAGCTAGCCCCTGATCTTATACACTGTACGCCATCCCCTCTTACCGTCAGAATTCTCTCTGCTTTTTTGTATCATCAGTGATTCCTTCTCTTCTGACTGATTCCATTACTATACGAACTGGCTACACCTTATTTCATATTTTAAAAAAATATTCAAATTCGCTTCACCCATTACACCTCCACTTCCAATGAAAGCATTTCCAAAATAATTACTAATTCTCATCGATTGTATTTCCTTTCCTACCACTTCCGTAAATTCACTCCAGAAGGTATTTTGACCTATCATTGTATTGAAACTACTCTTATGGAGAGCATTAAAGACCTCTACATTGTAAAGTCAAATGATCAATATGCTGCCCTCATATTACATGACTTGTATGTAGCATTTCACACAACTGATCCCTTCTGCTCCTAGAAGTACTTTCTTTACTTCTATTTCTGGATAATATACTCAGTTTCTTCCTAAGAATCATATCACTTCTTTTCATGTTTCTCCTCTTTTCTACAGTGTCAGAGTACTCAGGGAATCATTCTATCACCCTCCCATGGTCTCTATCAGTACTCAATCCCATGCCTATAGTGTACATTTTCATAGTGATAAATATTTGCTGTGGGCTCTGTAATTAACATCTGCAGCCCCTATCTGTCTTCTCAACCCTCAACTCATTATGCGACAGCTTCCTAGACATGTCTACCTAACATAATATCCTAAAAGACATTGAAAACTTAGCATATTTGAGAATAAACTCCCAATCTTCCCCTCAAACCCTATTCCTTCCAGGTTTCCCCATTTCAATGAAGAGTCCCTTTGTGTTTCTAATTACTCAGACCAAAAACCTTGAAGTTATCCTTGACTCCTCTCTTTTTCTCATAATCTTCAACAGTTCATCAGGAAATGCAGTTGGCTTTAATCTCAAAATCCAAACTTCTCACCATTGCCACTGCAATTAGCCTGGTTTAAATCATCCTTATATTTAACACTGCAAACAAAAAGGTCTTTCTTCTTCTACCTTATAAGATTTGGTAGAGATATTTTAGCTTGAGTAGTTTCATTTCAGAGTGAGAATGGCTCTGACTATACTATGTTCTCAAAGATCAAATCTCCTGCACTTTGGTGCCCTGTGAGATTTGATTTACTTATAAGTTAGGGACAGATGACATGTACCTATCCTATGCCTCAACAGGACCTTCATAATCAGAGGGTTTTACCTTCATCCAAAATTAACACTGATTTACAAAGTGCCTACTGTGAGTCAAGAATGATCCTAGGTGATGGAACTCTAATCACAAATATTACATAATCTCTGATCTCAAAAATTCTGAGTCTAGTGCATGTTACAAACTACTAACCAGATAAATGCAATGGGCAACAGACAGTGCTTAGAAACCCACAGCATCCCTGCTTAATTCAGTATTGGAGGGACAGGACATTTCATAATCTCTTTGATTCAGCCTTTCTTTTTTTCAATTTTCTAAGTGAGACAAAATATGATAAATGATTTTTAGCCTTTAGCCTGAATAGTCTATAATTTTATTTTTTTCTAAAAAATGTATCCAATGAGATTCTACTCTATTTTCTCCTTTTTTTATCTTTATTTATTTTTTGAGAGAAAGAGAGAGAGAGAGTGAGTGGTATAAGGTCAGAGAGAGAGAGGGAGACACAGAATCCAAAGCAGATTTCAGACTCTGAGCTGTCAGCACAGAGCCCAACGCAGGGCTCGAACCCACGAGCTGTGAGATCATGGCCTGAGCTGAAGTCTGATGCCCAACCTGCTGAGCCACCCAGGGGCCCCTTCTATCACTAATTTCAATGGCCATGAATAAAGACAATGTGCCCACTTCTCTAACCACATAAATGGAAGCATTCTACTAAAAACTCAAAGAGGAAAGTTCTGCCTATGAATAGGAAGGTAGAGCAAACTGTCTTTATTCAAGTAGAATAATTTAGTATGACACGAGAAAAGAGTTTTGGAACAGGAATCAAGAGTTGTGACTCACTGTTTCCCTTGGCAGGAATTATTTCAGTAGCTCTCTCTCTTTCACCCTCCTTCCAATAAAGGCATTCAGTTCAATCCACTAAAAGGAATGAGAAATAAATTATGTGTCAAGTATTGTGCTCGGACTCTTGAAGAGGCAAAGATGATTAGATATAGTCCTAGACTAAAGATTTTAGATTTTACACTGGGAAACATGAATACACACAAAGTTGAGTATAATAAAAAGTAGTTTTCTGAGCACAAAGTACAAAGAACCCCAGGGACCCAAGAAAGAAATGTTCTTGAGAAGACATGGGGAGGCTGTTTCCTAAACTTTCCAAGTCTCTTTTGCAGCTAGACTCCCTGACACCCAAATGGAGATTTAATCAGAACAGAACAACGTGTGAAGGAATAGCAGGTAGAGAATGCACCATCCTTGAAATAGTAGCACAGTAAAGAGGTGAGTGTTGTGTCCCTCAGTGTCTGTGCCCAAAAGAGGCTGTGGTGAGTTCTCACCACAAGGTTCTCACCACCTTGTGGTTAGTGTCCTCTTAATGAGTGGCCTCCGACTGTGACTCTCTGTGCCTCTTAAAGATTATGTGAGCCTCCCAATACAGTTGATTCCATTGTTCTTTTGCTTAAGTGAACTAGTGAGAATTCTGTGTCCTGTAGCTCGTATGTAAATCACAAGAATGAAGCAGCAGTATATTCTAGTGATTAAATGCATGGGTTTTGGATTTATACCCTTTGGTTTGAACCCTTTCTTTTCCATTCATTCGTTACATATATTTGGGTAACTTACCATGACCTCGCTAAGACTCAGTCTCCACTTTTCTACGTGGAATAATGGCAAATTCATGGGATTGATATATGTATTAAAGGAGTTAATATAGCTGAAGGACTTAGTACCATATGTAACCATCATCATATTGTTTCTCATTTCGAAAATGGAAGAAAAGAAAGAAAGGTTGAGTCAATGAGATTATGAAATGTTCTGTGCCTCCAATACTGAATTAAGCAGGGATGCTGTGGGTTTCTATTGCACTTTCTACTTATAGCATAAAAGCACTTTCTAGTGACCATTCCATTTATCCAGTAAGTAGTTTGTAACTATGATAGCAGCTAGCAACTGCTCAATAGTTATTATTATATGAGTTGTAATCCCAACTAAGTTAATGTGTTCTTGCCTCCAAAACACAAACCCTTCACGTGATATTTTAGCCTCCTCCCTGTGTCCTTTGGAATTTACAGTGTGTTTTCGAGAAGTTCTCCTTACTGAGAAGAGATCATTTATTTTATACCCCTGCAATCAGGAAGCATTGCCTTCAAAAATAAAAGCATATAATAAATACTGTCATGTTTCAGTCTTTATTTTCCCTTCAAGGCTAGTATCGTCCTTATTACAAAGTTCCTTACTGATAAAAAGAGTACTAATTTCAAATAAACTCAAATTGACAGGAAAAGGGGAAAAACACATAAGCACTATGTCTAAGACTCTGCCCTCTTGTCAGTTGAATTTAACAATACACTGCTGAGGAGGTGAGACATACCTGACCCCAGGCTGAGGCACTGAGATATGTTTCTTGCTATAGATACTGATTATCACCGGAAAATAGTGTAACAGAGACAATAAAAGATGCATGGTGCTTCAAAGAGATGCTTCTGATTTGGACACTCATTACGGTTTGATTTATGAACTTTCAAAGCAAAACTATAGTAGACACTTTGCAGTGATTTAAAAAAAAAAAGAATAAAAAAACACCAAGACAATTTCCATTTTGAATCCAGCGAATTTTACATTAATGGTGTAGAACATGTTATCAAAAGTAAAACACACCAATTATATTGGGAAATTATTTAGCTTCTGTGACATCGTTTCCATTCATTTTGAATTTTTTTTTTGTTTTAAAACTATATAACATCATCTGATCAGGACGCAATTTATTCATGTCTGAACACTTCTTTCCATTGCCTTTTCTCTTTCCCTGCTCTGATCCCTTCCCCACAATTCCATCAAATTAGAGTTTTATTTACCCAGACAGAGACAGGGTAGAATAGATGAAGGAAGGGAGAACATATTTAGCTGGAGAAAATAGATTTATATACATAGTAAAGAGCTTAGAGTAAAGGAGATGGGAAATCTGAACAGAGGAAGAGAAGTTGAAATGCTTCATGAATTAGTTATTGAGAGAATTTAGAGCACTTGATAAAGGAGATACCCTGGAACAATTTTATGCCATGAGAGAATTAAGGAAGAAAGGAAAGGATTTGAAGAGTGTTACTATATATCATTAATTGGAACTCTTTAAAGTCTTCAAGCAACATCTAGACATAGTTACAGTTCAATAATGTTTGGTTATTGAACTGTATTTATTTGTTAATTCTTGAGACTCTCCTTACAAACTATTCTTATTCACACTGGGAGAACATTTTTAAAAGAGTTTGATTTTTTTTTTTTTTTTTTTTTGCAATTAAATCTGTGTGTTGGGAAATAACTAACTGAAAGTGACAGCCTTTATACCGCTTTTGGAACCTACCTGAGAAAATCCATACCTCTAATTCAAAGCATAACTAAAAAATCCTGGTGAAGCAATTCCAAAGGATTCCATGAATAAATATATTTATTAACATACTTATATAAATACCTTTATATAAATAAACGTTTCCTTGGCATAATACTTTAGGGCTTTGAGCAAGATTTTCCTGCTTACTTGCAGAGTTATTTAACGCAATATTGTTTCCATGACCTCCCCAGGTAGAGGAGTATCCATTAGAGGAGATCAGTGAGAGGACATGACTGCTCGTTGACACTTGAGGTGGACCCAGGCAATTGGAGGTGCCTCATCCTCTCCCCTGCTCTTGGAAAATACATTCTGCCCACTGTTCCCAGTCAGAGCCATTTGAAAACTGCAGCTTTGAGGGATCAATACATTGTTGAGACCATCTAAATGGTAGATGTGACAACCCCATTAACACCTCCATATAAAGTTTTAAGATGCTGGACAGACAGCACAGAGATCTACTTGTCTTGTGGCCATCTCGCATAAGGCTTAAATGTAAGTTCCCTTGCTTATTAGATCTGTCACCTGCCAGTCTGCTGTGGTCTGCCTCTTTCCTTGGTCTCTCTTTGCCTTCCACAGGGAAACTCCCAAGGTTGTAAACCAACACTTGGCTAACTTATGACACTATCATTTTAAGACACTAAAAGGAAAGCACTCAGAACTGCTCCTCTCTACTGACCCCAAGAGCTACGTGATAAGTGAGAGACCAGAAACATGAACAGATAGATGGCCCTTATTTTAACAAGCCTTATAAAATGTTCTGCCTTTTCTAGATAATATTTATCAGGATATATGACTATGCTCTCTTCACTCCAATAATCACCGCCTCCCTGTCCCATGGGGAGAATGGTAACTTTAGAGAAAA
This sequence comes from Panthera pardus, assembly GCF_024362965.1. Lineage (NCBI taxonomy): Eukaryota > Metazoa > Chordata > Mammalia > Carnivora > Felidae > Panthera > Panthera pardus. The sequence goes on from NW_026526688.1 coordinate 182,315,913, forward strand.
TATTCTCATTCCCTGGTCTATATTTAGGTGGAAAGCAGGGTCATTGACACAGAATTCTCACGTAGTCTGTGATTGGGAGATTTGATGGAGAGCCAGGTGCTCAGATACAAAGATGAGTAATCCACCAAAAAAGAATATTTCAATTACAATATAATTTATATATGTCTAACCTGAATTTCCTTATCATTATATCTATAATATATATGCTCATGTACACATATATATCAATTATACCCTTAATTTAAATTAATTTAGTTAAATTGCAGTTGAGGTACTCCATTGATATTCATATCGTTCATATTTATGTTATTAGGGTTACCTAATTTTTCAAATATTATTCCGTAGACAAGTTGAGTTTATTTGCCTTGGCTAAAACTTTCATCTGCTGATATTCTTAAAGATCTCTGTTGTCTTGCACCAATGTGTGGACCTGTTTTATTATTAAATTTTCACGTAACTCCAAGATAGAATGCATAGCAGCTTGAGTACTATAGCTAAAGGAAAGCAGTACTTTGCATATATTATTTTGTCTTTACAACAATACTTTAAAGAAGGAAAAATAGTATTGCTGTTTCTACAAATGAAAGCACAAGCTTAGGAGCCCTAAGTAACTGGTATAATGACACATACCCACTGAATACAGAAACCAGGATTAAATGGCAAATAAACTTGACTCAAAGCCATGTAATATCAATGTGTATAGGCAAAAACTATTAAGTCATATTACTTGCAGGTTTCTATGTCTTATTTTCCCCTTTAGACTCCAAGGAGCTTGAGTTCAGAAAACATTTATTTACATATTTCCTTTGCCATAGAAATGAATTATTTTTTAAAACACTGTATAGAGCACAATAACTACCTACGGGCTTGAGTAATAATATTTCTCAAAGGCTAGTTGCAAATAACCTGTGAATTAAAATGTGTATGTGGATGCATGTGTGTGTGTTTAATTTCTTTACCTTGTAATCTATTTTGCCTTATTTAATATCCACATTGTCTATTCATTTCATGCCTATTTGCATGGTCCCTGGTAATTTTTCTTTTAAATTGTTTCATGTTTTGTGATTTGTTTTCTTACTTCAACTTTAAGGTCTTTGAAAAAAATATAAGCTTAGTCATAGGAAATGAGCTTATGACACAAATTACTTTAGTAGCTTCCCATTTATTTTATGTACTACATGCAACTATACAAAAGAAAAATGAATACTTTTAGAATGAGAAAGAGACTTAACAATGAAGAAGACAAATGCTACTGTTTTTATACATGCAAATATGCTAATGGTTAGGATATTTTAGTTGCAAATCACAAAGAAGACCAATTTGAGTGCATAGTTTTGACCCATGCTACTAGAATGTTCCCATGCAGTGCATACTGCATGGTTATGCAGTATCTTTAAGATAAGGGAAAAATCAGGCCTCTGTGTGTGTGTGTGTGTGTGTGTGTGTGTGTGTGTGTGTGTGTTTATGTGTGTGTGTTTTGTATTATTGCATTGCTCTCACACCCTATAACCACATATTCCAAAGTGTATCATTCTAGTATCCACTAAAATCAAAATATTGATTTGTTGGAGGAAAAAAATGAACTGCAATTCATTCCCAGGCCAAACTGCAACTGAGTCCTCAATTTCAGGAAACCCTGGTGAAGGCTCAGGAAACATGGAGAGCCTTTTCTAAGTTCTGGGTGGAGACAATGCTGAGAAAGTTACAAGAGAAAAACTTACAGCAACAGAAAGATGCTCATAAGCAAAGCCAAGGTCACTGACGTTTCCAAAAGAAAATCATTTTCCCCATTTCCCCTCTTTCCAATTGAGAAGAGTCTTTATATTCAAATGACATAAGCATTTTCATGAATTGTACTTAAATCACCTGAAACAATACTGTCACAACAGACTCATGTGACCAATTGCCTAGACTGTAAACACTTTGAAAAGTCAAGCTCATCACCTGTACATCTTTATAATCTCATACAGCAGCTTTCAGTGTTTTGGACTTGGAGGCATCTAAATTTGCAGTTTACCATTTTCTAAATAGTAAAGAAAGGGGGAAGATGGAGAAGGTGAAGACAGTCCAAACGAAACACATTATTGAAGAAAATGGAATGAAACCTGATGCTGACCAGATAGTGCGGCCAGTAAAGGAAGAAGTGCTTAAGGTCACACAAATTTAATACTAATACTAAATGTCCCCTTTCACTCTTACTCTGTATTTCTTTAATGATTCTCCCCAAGTGAAATAAGGGGGAAGAATTGTTGTTGTGCTATTGTTTTAATAATTACAACCAAGGACAGTATAAAATAAAATAGTAAAATGTATTTCCTATCAATCACATATTCATTCAGTTTTTCTAAGCTCAACCACAGCCCCATATATGCATACGTACATATCTCTGTGGCATTTTGCAGTCGAATACAAATGTTATATAGTTTTTTTTTTACAAATAACACAGATTGTTGATGGTCTTCAGTAAAATGAAAAGAATCTCCTTTATAAAATAAAATTTTTTTAACTTTAATTTTTTTTCATTTTTTAATTTACATCCAAGTTAGTTAGCATATAGAACAATAATGATTTCAGGAGTAGATTGCAATGACTCATCCTCTATGTGTAGCATCCAGTGCTCACCTCAACAAGTGTCTTCCTTAATGCCCCTTACCCATGTAGCCCATCTTCCCACCCACTCCCCTTCCAGCAACCCTCAGTTTGTTCTCTATATTTAACAGTCTCTTATGTTTTGTCCTCCTCCCTGTTTTTTATGTTACTTTTACTTCCTTTCCCTTATGTTCATCTGTTTTGTAGCTTAAAATTCCACATATGAGTAAAGTTATACATTTGTCTTTCTCTGACTAATTTCACTTAACATAATACCTCCAGTTTCATCCACATTGTTGTAAATGGCAAGATTTCATTCTTTTTGATCGCTGAGTAATATTCCATTATATGTGTGTGTGTGTGTGTGTGTGTGTGTGTGTGTGTGTGTGATCTTTATCCACTCATCTGTCCATGGACATTTGGGCTCTTTCCATACTTTGGCTATTGTCAATAATGCTGCTGTAAATATTGGGGTGCATGTGCCCCTTTGAAACAGCACGTTTGTATCCGTTGGATGAATACCTAGTAGTGTAATTGCTGGGTCCTAGTATAGTTCTATTTTTAACTTTCTGAGGAAACTCTATACTGTTTTCCAGAGTGGCTGCACCAGTTTACATTCCCATCAGCAGTGCAAAAAAGATCCTCTTTCTCCACATCCTTGCCAACATCTGTTGGTTCCTGAGTTGTTACTGTTAGCCATTCTGACAGGCGTGAGGTGGTATCTCATTGTGGTTTTGATTTTTATTGCCCTGTTGATGAGTGATGTTGAACATTTTTTCATGGGTCTATTAGACATCTGAATGTCTTCTTTGGAAAAGTGTCTATTCATGTCTCTTGCCTATTTATTCACTGGATTATTTGTTTTTGTTGTTGTTGTTGTTGAGTTTTATAAGTTCTGTATAGATTTTGGATACTAACTCTTTATCTAATATGTCATTTGCAAATATCTTCTCCCATTCTGTCATTTACCTTTACTTTGTTGATGGTTTCCTTCACTGTGCCAAAGCTTTTTATTTTGATGTGGTTCAAATAGTTTATTTTTGACTTTATTTCCCTTGCCACCAGAGACGTGTTGAGTAAGAAGTTGCTGTGGCCGAGTTCAAAGAGGTTTTTGCCTGCTTTCTCCTCGAGGATTGTGATGGTTTCCTGTCTTTTGTTTAGGTCTATCATCCATTTTGAGTTTATTTTTGTGTCTGGTGTAAGAAAGTGGGCCAGGTTCATTTTTCCACATGTTGCTGTCCAGTTTTCCCAGCACCACTTGCTGAAGAGACTGTCTTTATTCCACTGGATATTCTTTCTTGCTTTGTCAAAGGTTAGTGGCCATATGTTTGTGGGTTCATTTCTGGGTTCTCTATTCTGTTCTATTCATAAGTGTTTTTATGCCAGTACCATACTGTTTTGATGATTACAGCTTTGTAATACATCTTGAGGTCCTGGATTGTGATGCCTCCAGCTTTGGTTTTCTTTTTCAAGATTGCTTTGGCTATGTTAGGTCTTTTCTGGTTCCATACAAATTTTAGGATTATTTGTTGTAGCTCTGTGAACAATGCTGGTGTTATTTTGATACAGATTGCATTGAATATGTAGATTGTTTTGGGTTATATCAACATTTTAACAATATTTGTTCTTCCTACCCAGAGCATGGAATATTTTTCCATTTTTTTGTGTCTTCTTCAATTTCTTTCATAACTTTTCTATAGTTTTCAGTGTATAGATTTTTTTACCTCTTTGGTTATGTTTACTCCTAGGTATTTTATGGTTTTTGGTGCAATTGTAAATGAGATTGATTCCTTGATTTCTCTTTCTGTTGCTTCATTATTGGTGTATAGGAATGCAACCAATTTCTTTGCATTGATTTTATATCCTGTGACTTCTGAATTCATGTATCAGTTCTAGCAGTATTTTGGTGGACTCTTGGGGTTATCCATGTAGAGTATCATGTCATCTGTAAAGAGTGAAAGTTTGACTTCCTCCTTGCCAATTTGGATTCCATTTATTCCTTTGTGTTGTCTGATTGCTGAGGCTAGGACTTCCAATACTATGTTGAATAACAGTGGTGAGATTGGACATCCTGCCATGTTCCTCACCTTAGGGGGAAAGCTCTCAGTTTTCCCCATTGAGGATGATATTAGCAGTGGGTCTTTCATATATGGATTTTATGATTTTGAGGAATGATCCCTCTATCCCTACTTTCTTGAGGGTTTTATCAAGAAAAGATGCTGTATTTTGTCAAATGCTTTATCTGCATCTATTGAGAGGATCATGTCGTTTTTGTCCTTTCTTTTATTGATGTGATCAATCACATTGATTGTTTTGTAGATATTGAACGAACCCTGAATCCCAGGTATAAATCCCACTCGGTCCTGGTGAACAATTATTTTAATGTATTGTTGGATCTGGTTGGCTAGTATTTTGTTGAGGATTTTTGCATCCATGTTCATCAGGGAAATTGGTCTGTATTTCTTCTTTTTAGTGGAGTGTTTGGTTTTGGAATCAAGGTAATGCCGGCTTCATAGAATGAGATAGGAAGTTTTCCTTCCATGTCTATTTTTTGGAACAGTTTCAAAATAGGTGTTAACTCTTTTTAAATGTTTGATAGAATTCCCCTGAAATGCCATCCAGCCCTGGACTCTTGTTATTTTGGGAGATTTCTGATTACTAGTTCGATTTCTTTACTGGTTATGGGTCTGTTCAAATTTTCTATTTCTTCCTGTTTCAGTCTCTCTAGTTTATATGTTGCTAGGAATTTGCCCATTTCTTCCAGATTCCCAATTTATTGGCGTATAATTGCTCATAATATTCTCTTATTATTGTTTGTATTTCTGCTGTGTTGGTTGTGATCTCTCCTCTTTCATTCTTGATGTTGTTTATTTGGTTCCTTTGCTTTTTCCTTTTGATCAAACTGGCTAGGGGGTTATCCATTTTGTTAATTCTTTCAAAGAACCAGCTACTGGTTTCATTGAACTGTTTAATGTTTTTTTTTTTCTTTTTTTTTCTTTTTCTTTCTTTTTTTTTCTGATAGCATTGATTTCTGCTCTAATCCTTATTAGTTACCATCTTCTAATGGTTTGGGGTTTAATTTGTTGTGTTGTTTCCAGTTCTTTAAGGTGTAAGGTTAGGTTGTATATCTGAGACCTTTCTTTCTTCTTTAGGAAGGCCTGGATTACTATATAATTCTCTCTTATGACCATCTTCTCTGTGTCCGAGAGGTTTTGGGCTGTAGTGTTTACCATTTTCATTGGTTTCCATGTACTTTTTAACTTCCTCTTTAGCTTCTTGGTTAGCCCGTTCATTCTTTAGTCTCCAAGTATTTGTTGTCTTTCCAAATTTTTTCTTGTGGTTGATTTCAAGTTTCATAGCATTGTGGTCTGAAAATATGCACAGTGTCATCTCGATCTCTTTGTACTTGTCGAAGTCTGATTTGTGTCCTAGTATGTGATCTATTCTGGAGAATGTTCCATGTGCACTCGAGAAGAATGTGCATTCTGCTGCTCTAGGATGAAATGTTCTGAATATATCTGTTAAGTTCATCTGGTCCAGTGTGTCATTCAAAGCCATTGTTTCCTTGTTGATTTTCTGTTTAGATGATCTGTCCATTGCTGTAAGTGGGGTGTTGAAGTCCCCTACTATTATGGTATTATTATTGAGTTTCTGTATGTTTGTGATTAATTGATTTATATATTCAAGTGTTTCATGTTGGGGCATAGATGTTTACAATTGTTAGGTCTTCTTGGATGGATAACCCCTTAATTATGATATAACACCCTTATTCATCTCTTGTTACAGTCTTTATTTTAAAATTTAGATTGTCTGATATAAGTATGACTACTCCAGGTTTCTTTTGGCAACTGTTATTATGATAGAAGTTCTCCATCCCTTTACTTTCAATCTGAAGGTGACTTAACATCTAAAATGGGTCTGTTGTAAACAACACATAGAAGGGTTTTGTTTTCTTATCCATTCTGTTACCCTATGTTTTTTTTATTTGAGCATTTAGTTCATTGACATTTAGATTGAGTACTGAAACATATGAATTTATTGCCATTGTGTTGCCTATAGAGTTGGAGTTTCTGGTGGTGTTCTCTGATCCTTTCTAGTCTTTGTTGCTTTTGGTCTTTTTTGTTTTGTTTCATCTTTTCTCCCCTCAGAAAGTCCCCCTTAAAATTTCTTGCAGGGCTGGTTTAGTGGTCACAAACTCCTTTAATTTTTGTTTGTCTGGGAAACTTTTTATCTCTCCTTCTATTTTGAATGACAGCCTTGCTGGATAAATAATTTTGGGGTGCATATTTTTTCCAATTCAGCACATTGCATATATATTGCCACTCCTTTCTGGTCTGCCAAGTTTCTGTGGATTGTTCTGCTGTGAACCTGATCTGTCTTCCTTTGTAGTTTAAGGACTTTTTTCCCCTTGCTGCTGTCATGATTCTTTCCTTGTCTGTGTATTTTGTGAATTTGACTATGATATGCCTTGTTGATGGTTGGTTTTTGTTGGTTGGTTTTGTTGAATCTAATGGTAGTTCTCTGTGCTTCTTGGATTTTGATGTCTGTGTCTTTCCCCAGGTTAGAAAAGTTTTCTGCTATGATTTGCTTACATAAACCTACTACCCTTTTTTCCCTCTCTTCATCTTCTGGGAACCCTATGATTCAGAAGTTATTCTGTTTTAATGAGTCACTGAGTTCTCTAATTCTTATATCATGCTCTTTTGCCTTAGTTTCCCTCTTATTTTCTGCTTTATTATTCTCCATAAATTTATCTTTTATATCGCTGGTCCACTACTCTGCTTCATCCATCCTTGCCGCCATGGCATCCATGTGAGATTGGATCACAATTATAGCATTTTTTATTTCATCTTGACTACATTTTACTTCTTTTATCTCCACAGAATGGGATTCTATGCTTTTTTCAACCCCAGCTAGTATTCTTATTATCATGATTCTAAATTCTGGCTCAAACATCTTGCTGTATCTGTATTGATTAAGTCCCTGGTTGTCATTTCTTCCTGTTCTTTCTTTTGAGGTGAATTCTTTCATCATTTTGGAGGCATAAAAAGAATAAAATAAAAATAAAAAATTAAAAAATTAAAAACAACTCAAATCAAATAAAGGATGCTAGACTCTAGGTGTGTTTTGGTCTAGTTGTTTAAAGAAGCCTGGTAGAATAGAGAAAAAAGGGAAATCAAAGAAAACAAAAAAAGAAAAATTGTAGGAAAACCTATGAAAATTTAAAAAAATGAATATAATAAAATAGAAAATAAAATGATGAAAGTAAAATATAATAAAAATGTTACAAAAAATAAATAATGTGGTAGAAAAAATTAAACAAAAGTATTTTTTTGTGAAAACAGAAAATAAAAAGAATTTTTTCTCTTTCTGTATTCAAAAATAAGAAAAGAAAGGAAAAAGAAAAAAATTGAATAAATGGACCAGGGAAAAGAATGAAATACTATTGAAATTATATCAAGTGCCCCCTAGAAGTCAAACTATGAAGCACTTTATAGTCCATATAACTAAGCAGGCAGAGAGACTTGTGGTGTTCCTCTAGAGTGCGGTTGGCACAGTTGGATGGAGCTTTACGTAATGGCTGCATTCTCCAGTAGATGGCGCTGCTTAGCTTATTGGAGTGGATTGTTGTGGCGCTTGCATATGTGTATGCACAGACACGGGAGGGGTGAAAATGATGTCTCCCAGCTAGCCAGTCTCTAGGATCAGAACTCTGTGCTCTCGCCAACTGGCAATCAAGCACCCCTCCTTTGTCTCCACCTTCTGTCAATTCCCCACTTCCACACTGTTGGCAACAAGCTGTCAGACTGCCAGATGGCAACTTCATCCCGAATTTTATCTCGAATGGGGCTATGTTTCCAAACCCCTCACTTCTGAGGGCCCTGTGGCTTTGACCCTCTTGGACCCTCAGGGTAGGGTCCTGCCAAGCAATAGCCAAGTGCTATAACTCCCCAGGCAAGTTCATGCAACCACACTGCTGCAGATGCCTGGAGACTATGGCTGGGTGCCAGCCTGCCCCAGAAAAAGTTTTCAGGATCATGTAGCAACAGCTTTTTGGGGAGTATAGTAAATCACAACACCCATCTGGTTCCAGGCTTCACTGCCCCCTAACAATCTTGTTCCAGCACCAGCAAATGTGCCTCTTCTCCAGAGTCTGCTGAGACCTTTGCCTGTGGAGAGGCCACACAGCTTCTACCAAATGTCCTCTCAGCAGGGGAATAGCCTCTCCCTGTGTGGCCTGAGGACCCCCTAAGACCTTGCTGTCTGGTTCTGGGGATTCACCCTCCCCGCCAGAGCTCTTCTAGGTATTGAGATGTGGAGTTTCACACTCTGTGCTTCCCTGTCTATAGAATCCTAATGCTATTTAAACCCTCTCCTTTCTCCTCTCTCCTTGTTCAGTCCTTAATGGCTATTTCCTCTCTTTCTCTTTCTCTCCAGCTGCTTTCTGGGGGAGTGTTTATCCTGTACTCTCCCCCCGTCTCCATCCTCTCTCTGCAAGTAAAAACAGCTCCCTACCCTCAGTGGCTTCTCTCTCCTCCAGTTCACCTCTCCACACTGCATACCTGCCAAGTTCTGTGGCTCAAGTTATACAGATGGTTGTGTTCATCCTCAGATCAATTTTCTAGGTGTGTAAGATGTTTTGGTGTTGATCTGGTTGCATTTCAGGGAGGAGAGAAGCAGAAAACTCCCATGCTGCTCCACCATACTGGCCCCTTCTCCCTAAAATAGCCATTTTTTTTTAACAGCAGAACTAGATAAGTCAATACTGAATTCCAAAATTGTAGACTTCACTGAAGTTGTCATTGTAAAACATTAGAATAAAAGAGTGAGTTCAAATTTCTCTCTTCTAGGGGCACCTAGGTGGCTCAGTCAGTTAATCATCAGACTCCAGATTTCAGCTCAGGTCATGATCTCACATCACGGTTCATAAGATCCAGCCCTGTGTCAAGCTCCACACTGACAACACAGAGCTTGCTTGAAATTCTCTCTTTACCCCTCTCTTTGCCCCTCCCCTGCTAGTGCATGCTCTCTCTCTCTCTCAAAAATAAATAAATAAATAAAGCAACTTAAAAAAATTCTGTCTTATAAATCCTTCTTGGTTATAATCCACATAATAGATCCTTGGTGAATAACATCAAAAGGACTTGATTCTATATTTCCAAAATATTTAGTCAATGTCATTTCAAATAAAACATGAAGATTAATCTTTCCTGAGGAACCTCCTGAGCACCCTTGCTCCACTTCAGTCCTCACAACAAGCTCATGTAGAAAAAAAAATATTTTCTTATTTACTGAGAATCAAAGAGCGTACGTAGCACGCCGTTCAATGGAATCCCTGTGTGGAAACTGGCAACAGAGATCCCCTGCGGAGTCCAGACTGTGGGACAGGAAGCGCAAAGACCCCCAGTACGCCATTGGAGTATTGGTAAGGGGTGCTACTCCTGGATCCAGCCAGCGCTTTTTGGACTTATGTCTTCTGCTTGGGAACACAGATGATGCAGAAGTCTCTTTCCCATGTGCATACCGCACCCTGGAGGACGACACTTCCTATTCACAGGCTACTATCTCTGATCTCATGCTTCGGCGCCTTTAGTGGGTAATTCTAATATCGTATCCAATTGGCACCACCTAGATGGTGCATTGTGCAATACAACCTGCGGATCCTAATGTATGGACCCACTTTCCTACCTCCTTCAGACCTGGCAAGATTGCACACATCAATATTGGTGACCTGTAGCATACATTTTCTCCAGTCATCCAAGAGAAAAACCATACGGTACCCGGATGATTAAGCCTCTGAAAATCAGTCAGAGGACGTCTCCAAACAAGTGGACTCCTGGGAGAAGAAAAGGGGAGGCTTTCTGCGGAGATGAAATGATATTAGGTACCAGTTTACTGAAAGATGATTGCCTCGATGATGCCATTTGATAGAAGATGAGCAATAGCGGGGGTTCACAGTGTACTAAATAACAGTTGCTGACATTTTAGAAAGGGTTGAATGATTCAAAATGGTGACAGAGTTCCCAGTTTGTGAAGGAAAACCTATTTGAACTCATGAATGAGTTGATGCACCGAGTTTCTTCCCAACCCTTCTCATGGAGCTGCCTCATTGCTGTCCGGGAGAGAGAGATTAGTACAGCATGCTGTCATACTGACCACACTGCAAAACAGCCAAACTACTCTAACGTACTATAAATAATTGTAAAATGAACACTGTGTTTGCTATTTTGGGCATTAAAACAAAATGTTCAGCTTGTTTAAAGCCCAGTTGATGGCCTCAGTACCATTAGGAAAAAAAACAAAACTAAACTAAACTAAACAGGGTGTGACTTTTTTTTTGTAACTTAATGGTATTTATAGACCAAAAACAATTACACAAAGGATAAAAATTACAAAATACATTCCACTTAGGATTCTACAGTCAAACTTGCATTCTCAGTAAATGTATTTACTATGTGTATCACGGTATTCTTAGCATTGTCCGTTATTTTCTATGCAGATGTGCTTTGCAAAGGACCAAATTTCTTCCTTTAGAAACCATACTGTAATTTGATTAGAGCAACTAGGGATGACTTTGGAATAGATTTTTTTTTTATTCCCTCACTGAGCTATGAGCTGCCAATTCATATAAAGAACAGACAGATTTGTAGCAAATTTGACCTGGGTAGTAGTGGAAAATCCTCTCATTGGTGCTTATGCACAGAATATGGACTATGAGAACATACATATACACAAGATTTGTCAACCTTTTCCTTCAGAGTATTTAAAATGCTACCCACATAACTCTGAACTTACACATTTTCGAAACAAAATCACTTACCTTATATTCCAGTGTATTTTAATGGCTTCAAGGTAGTCATCATTATAATTTTCAAAAGTAAATATAACAGTGCAGTGCCTGGTGGCCCAGTTGGTTAAGCGTCCAACTTTGGCTCTGGTCACGATCTCGTGGTCTGCAGGTTCGAGCCCCGCGTCAGGCTCTGGGCTGACAGCTCAGAGCCTGGAGCCTGCTTCGGGTTCTGTGTCCCCCTCTCTCTCTGCCCCTCCTGCACGCGCACTCTCTCTCTCTGTCTCTCTCAGAAATTAGTAAACATTAATTTTTTTTAATTGCAGTTTTTATGAACATTGGTAGTTTTGGTGTTTAATTTTAAATGATTCTCAATTATATATAAACAAAATAATTATAAATACATTTACTAAAATTCTATATGTGTGTATCACTGTGTATATATTTACAGCTTGAATGCTCTCTCTCCCTTCTTAGAAATTATCAGGTCATGGAAAATTATTATTTCTGTTATTTTTAAATATGTTTTTAAAAGAAAATTATGTGGTGATTAGGTTATGCACAAATACAAAAATTATCACTAAAGCTATATAGTTACAGATGTATAAAACTTTAAAGTTTCAAAGCATTTTACATTTTATGAGAAAAACATATATGATCCACATTATGATGATGATGAAAATGATGGTAACAATGATCTTATGCCTGAGAAAGTATCCTGAGACTAAATGACTTGGAAAAGGTCACAACTAATGATTTATAAAGTGAAATCTAGAGCTAGTTTCATAACTTTAAAGCCATAACATATTCTTTTGGCAAAATAAAAGGACTGAGTATATGAATAGCCCATCTTTACTGCCCATGTTATTGAGCCATGTTTTTAGTGTTTTTTGTTTGGGGGCAGGGCACAGATTTATCGTAAATTTATTGAAGCTCATTAATTTTGGATTTAGTTTTTTTTAACCTTTATTTTTATTTTTGAGAGAAAGAGAGAGAGAGAGAGAGAGAGCACGCGCACGAATAAGAGAGGGGCAGAGAGAGACAGGGAGACACAGAATCTGAAGTAGGCTCCAGGCTTTAAGTTGTCAGCGCAGAGACTGACGTAGGGCTCGAACTCATGAACCGTGAGATCATGACCCGAGTTGAAGCCATACTTAACCAACTGAGCCACTCCCAATTTTAGATTTAGAAGGGACTTAAATTGTAGAGAAGTGGGAATCTTGTTATAGAACATTATGACTACAGGAATTGAATGAACTTGGCCTAGAGAAGCCGAGGATAGACATGACAGCTGTGGATGTTTGATAGACTGTACAAGAAGTATTAGGCTTTTCCTCACGGAGGTAGAACTTAACAAATGGTTAGAAGTTACCTAGCAGGAGGCTGTGTCTCAAAATGGGGAAGCGCCTCATAATTAGAGAAATCTGACAGGAGCACTGTCTTACCGAAATACATTCTACAATAAGAGATCTTCTAAGCTAAAGCTACATGACCCTCCGGCAAAGACTTTTTAAAAAGGGGTAGAGTGTTGCAGTAAATAGAAAATTGGTTTTGGGGGCCACTAATAGGGTTCCCCAAGAAAATCGTTAGAATCACAGAATGTTAAGGATGTGAACAACTTTGTGTTCCTCTCATTTAAAGATGAGAAACCAGGACCAAAGACGTTAATTTATCTGCTTAACATCACGAAGCGATTAATTAGAAAAATAATGAGTAAATCATTGAACTGAGAGAAAGAATACAGATTCCTCAAGTTGGTTTAACTAATAATCCAATGTGTATCAAGTTATCTTGATAGCCTTCAGGAAAACAAGCCTTTTTACCGCTGTACTATTCACCAGTGCTATGTGGCTTTTACTGAGAAACTTACGTGACTAAGAAGTAATTGTCCTAATTTATATCATCCCCTTGACAAGGATTTATTTTATATTTGCTATGGTTCATTTAGTCGAATCTGTAACATTCACCAAACCTAACAGTAAAGAAGAGAGCTGCCAGTATGACTTAGAACCTAATAAACACAAGAAACATAACTGCAACCATGCAGAGGCCAACTCATCAGTTCTTGAAGATTCCTTGGTAGAAAAGACCCGTGGGATGAAGCCATGAAGAGAACATAAATATATTAATTCATCCATCCTCTCATTAATTAATTCACTTATTAAATATTTATTGAGACCCTACTATGTACACACCAGGCATTTTTCTCTTCATATTTTTTCACATTTATATTAATTTAGTACACTATAGGTCATTTCTTGATCTCTAATCAGCATTTATTTTAAAGGCAAGATAAGAAGACACCCATATACTCCATTCTAAGTCTCATGCTACTGAATTTCAGAGGAAAACGTCAATAGAACAGGAAATTTTGGGTAAATCTAATCCATATTCCAAATATTTACACACCAACCACCACCAATATTTCGGCATATTTTGGGTTTGGGGATTTAATAAAACTATTTCTGAGTTTTGAGGATTCAATAAATCTATTTAAATCTATTTGCATAAAGGAGTAAAATGAATATGATTTCAAATGAGTGCAAATGTGTGCAAAATAATAAATCAGTATTTACTAAGCCTTGTGTCCTGAACATAGGAAAATATTAAATATAATATTCTATTTAATTCTTAACACAACAGTGCAAAAGAGTATTGGTAGACCTATTTTACAGATAAAAACACTGATCCTCAATAATATTACATACTTGGTATATGATGGAACCTCACTATGTCTTCTAACTACAAGTCCATCTTTTTCCCTATAATAAAGCAATTACTGGAAAAAATAACTAAGCTATAATGACACTGAGAAGAAAATTTATTTGAGTGACTAGAATTTGTTATATGGCACAGCCTCATTAAAAACGTCACAAAAAATTAAAGAAGAATTTTATGTTTATTATACATATGAAAATTGAAGCTTAAGGAGGAGCTAATCATTCAACTCCACATAGCTAAAAACAGCTAATCTTGACTTCAAACCTAGGTCATCCAGACTCCTAAGCCAATGATCACAACTGTTATTCTGAACATTACGATTTTCTGCTTGTAGCAAAGACTGAAGGTTCCCTTGACCTACACCTGTTCAAAACCTTCTTCTGCAGCTAGAAACTCCGCATTTCTACCAAGTGCTGACCTTCTGGAATAATACTATATATCCCCAACTCCCTTTGGAACTAGGTGTTACCTTGTAAATATGCTTTTTCCAGAAAGATGTAAGTAGACTATATGTGGCCTTTTCTGGACAACCTCAAAATAGAGTTTGCATTAATCCTTTGTCTATTTCTCCTTTGCATCTTTCTCCACGTCAGTACCTAGAATGCAGATATGATGGTTTACATTCTACCAGCCATCTTAAACCACATTTTAGGGACACTGGAGTAGACAGAAGGAAATGGCCTGAAACCTGGAAAAACATATAGCCCTGTCAAAGCAACACTGGGCTGCCTACCCTTAGCGTCTTTTAGCGAGAGAACAAAAATGTGTGTTCACTGTTAATTTCATTTGCTTTTGGCCATATGCAACTGAACTTAATTTAAATCATGCAATTCTATTACAAACTGGTAGACACATAAAAAAAAAAACCCTGAGTTTACATTCCTGTCAATTCAACACTTATTGAAGGACCATTGGATAAGCTACTGTGGTTAACACTATAGGAAATAGAGAAAAGCATTAGCTCATTACAGAAAAGAATAATTCTTAGAAGGTGAAGCTGAGTTAATTAATAACTAATTAAAATACAGCAGTACGAAAGACCTCACCAGTGAAACCAGTGGAAATCATAAAAAGCAGTTATTTTCAATGTCTTGTTTTTCTTTTAATTTTTAATGTTTATTATTATTATTTTTTAATTTTTAAAAGAGAGAGACAGAGTATGAGTAAGGGAGGGGCATAAAGAGAGGGAGACACAAAATCTGAAGCAACGTCCAGGCTCTGAACTGTCAGCACAGAGCCCGACAGGGGCTCCAACTTAGGAACCATGAAATCATGACCTGAGTCGAAGTCAGATGCTTAACCAACTGAGACTCCCAGGCACCCCTTACATGTCTTGTTTTAAATAAAGTGTGTGAGCATCAACAAATAATACTTAAAACACTATTGAGAAATTATAAAATTGCTGTCAGAGGGCCATTAACTTTGGCTAACTCTACTGATTAGGTACAGAGATGGAGAATACAGGTTAATTCTTATAGACAACACACGAAACACGACATCAGAAGAATGTATCTTATTAACTTGGAATAAGTTCACATTGACCCCCTCTTAGTGAGATTTAGGAGTGCATAATGGCCAGAACACTTCTTAATTTCATTTATTTACCTCTGGGAACTGTGAATATTAATGGGTGCTTCTATGGAAAAACAATGACATCAAAATGATGTCATCATTTAAAATTTTGGTATTTCTGCCATGTTGTTGACTATTCGATATTGAGATATATATGCTTTATTATTCACACTTATACAACTTATATAATACATGTATATATATACAGCAAATATGTAGATATAGATCAATATTTCTGTCATGTATATATATAATGTGTACTATAAGAGGAAAATAATGAGTGAGAAGTTTGAGAAATTTCTTCTAATATCTCACAACTTGGTTGAGATAGAGCACTCAGGATACATGTATATTTTCATGTCCATTCATTCAGCTTATGCTTATGAAGTTTTGACAAGCTGCCTTGTGCAGGATTATCTTCCTGTGTTCCCTAACTTTTCAGCATGCACTTGGGTTGAAATTAGTGGGACTGGGTACTCCAAAATACCATTTAGATGGAAGTGATGGAATCCAATTTCATAAAGAATCCAAAAATACCTCACAAGACCCTTGAGTTCCCTCTTCCCTTGATGTGGTGACCATAGAAGTCTCACGGCTCTAAGATAAAGAGCTAAATGTTTTGCAACAGACTATGACGTGAGCAAGAGGTGAATCTCTGGTATGTTAATCCATGAAGATTTCACATTTCCTTTATTCTAGTACCAAATGACAGTTTGCTGCTGAGTACCGGAATCCTTGAATTGGGTGCTGCTTTAAAAACGAAAACCTGTGAGATGCCTGGCTGGCTCAGTGGGTAGAGCATGTGACTCTTGGATCTCTGGGTAGTGAGTTCAAGTGCCACGTTGGGTGTTGAGTCTACTTTCAAAAAAGACAAAAAATAAAAATAGGTAGTGTTGATTTAGTGGTCAAGCACTGTAATGAAGCAACTGCTATTGGCAGCTAAAAAACGGCTGTCTGGGGGCTCCTGGGTGGCTCGGTTGGTTAAGCGTCCGACTTCGGCTCAGGTCATGATCTCACGGTCCGTGAGTTCAAGCGCCGCGTCGGGCTCTGTGCTGACAGCTCAGAGCCTGGAACCTGCCTCACATTCTGTGTCTCCCTCTCTCTCTGCCCCTCCCCTGTTCATGCTCTGTCTCTCTCTGTCTCAAAAATAAATAAACATTAAAAAATAAAATTAAAAAAAATAAAATAAAATACCATAGATACTTTAAAAAAATAAAAAAATAAAAAATGTCTGTCTGTAATAAGCTGTGAACAAATACTCAGAAAACCCACTGCTTAGTCTAAATGAAGAGACAAACCATGCACTTTCTGAGATAACAGATCTAGGAGAAGGGTGCCAAATAACAGAATGTTGTAATGTTTTGTCTGCATATGATAAGATATTGAAGAAAACACATAAAATCAGGAAATAATGTCTTGAGTACAAGGAGAAATAAAAGAAAATAAAGGGATTATTAAAACTAGAGATCCAGGGCTTTAAAGGAAAGAGAACTCTCATATGTTATTAGAAGGAGTATAATTTAGCATAACCACCTTGAGAAACTGCCCATATTTTATAAAACTGAATATATGCATATGTATGACTCAGCATTTCTACTCCTAAGTGTATAAAAATAGAAATATGTATATATAGTCACCAAAATACATGTATATAAATGTTCATAATAGCCCTCCTCATAATAGCCCAAACTAGAAACTAGCCAAATGTCCACCAACAGTAGAATGGATAAATATATTGTGCAATAGTCACAAAATGAAATATTATACAGGATAATATGTAATGCATAACTACCATGTGAAAAAAATATATATAGGTGAATTTCACAAACATAATGTTGAACCAAAAAAGTCGGACACAAAAAAATAAGTGCAGTTGGGTTCCATTTGAATAAAGTTCAAAATTCAACAATACTAATCTATAGTATTATATGTAAATGAAATTATTACCTGGGGGTGGGGTGGGACAATGCCCAGAAGAGGGCTTGAGGAGGGCTTTTGGGAGCACGGATAATATGGTGTTTCTTGATGTGGGCACCAGTTACACAGACATAGTCAACATTTAAAAATATACCAAGGTAAACACGTGTGTTCTATGAAGTTGTCTCCATGTTTATTATAATTCAATGAAAATAAAACAAAAATAGGTAATTCAAGAGTGGTCAGATTTAGAAAATCTCGTTGCTTCCAGAAATAATACTAAATCACATTTGAATAAAATGTCCCAATAAAATTTTTCAGTTGGATACTGTCATCAGTATTACAAGGACTGATGTCTGACCTTCACATGTAAGCTAGCTCTTTTTTTATTTTATTTTATTTTTATTTTTTTTAACATTTATTTATTTTTGAGGCAGAGAGAGACAGAACATGAACAGGGGAGGGGCAGAGAGAGAGGGAGACACAGAATCGGAAACAGGCTCCAGGCTCTGAGCTGTCAGCACAGAGCCCGGTGCGGGGCTCGAACTCACAGACCGCCAGATCGTGACCTGAGCCGAAGTCGGACGCTTAACCGACTGAGCCACCCAGGCACCCCAATTGTGATTATTATTAAGAATTAAGATAAATTAAGAATAAGACAAATTCACTTGTGATGAGCATAGCATAACATATAGAGGTGCCAAATCACTATGCTGGACACCTGAAATTATTATAAAGTGTATTAACTCTACTTCAATAAGAAAAATAAAAGTTTTACTTTACTTTCACTTATTCCGCCTCTGTTCTTCTACATTACCTTATATAGATCCGAGTTTTTGACCTATATTACTTTCTTTCTCTCTAAAGAAATTCTTTTAATGTTCTTTGCAAGGCAGGTCCACTAGTAATAATTTATCTCAATTTTTATTTGACAAAGTCTATTTCTCTATCATCTTTGAAGCATAATTTTGCATGGTACATAAATCTAGGTTGGTAATTTTGTTCCTTCAATACTTGAAATCTTTCACTGTACTCTTTTCTCCTGTTTGCTACACTTTTCCTTTTGATACCCTTTTCCTGGTTTTTCAGGACAAAGTTCTCATTTTTGTTCCTCTATCAATAAGGTGTCTGTCTGTTTGTTTGTTTGTTTGTTTGTTTGTTTTTGGGTTCTTTCAGGACTCTTATCTTTGATTTTGTTGCTGTTTGCTTGAAAATATGCCTTCTTTTTACATGTTAGGCTTTTCACATGTTAGGCCAGAGTGGTAACTTCCAAACTTCCATGGGAAGCCAGAATCCTTGATTAATGTTTTACAACCTCACCCTAAATCTGGCCTTACCTTCTTTTAAAAAAATAAAAATTTTAACATTTATTCATTTTTTGATAGAGACGGAGCATAAGTGGGGGAGGGGCAGAGAGAGAGGGAGACACAGAATCCGAAGCAGGCTCCAGAATCTGAACTGACAGCACAGAGCCTGATGCGGGGCTTGAACTCACGGATCGTGAGATCATGACCTGAGCTGAAGTTGGACGCCCAACCGACTGAGCCACCCAGGCACCCCTGGCCTTACCTTCTTGATTTATCTCAACAATAGAATGTGGAATGAGTGGCTTTTGATGCCAGGTATTTAGAAAGCTTCTACTCCCACTTGAGCTTTTGGGAAGCTTCATCTTTGGAGCCATGGCCAGCTATTTAAGAACTTCAACTTTCCTGAGGCCATCATGCTCTGAGGAATCTCAAGATAGTTTCCTCATGGAGACACCATGTGAAGAAAGAGAAAGACACTTGTTTCATCCCTGGATTTTCCATCCATTTGGCATATAAGCTAGTTCAGCTGAGTCATCAGACATCATAGGCTATGGCCTGACCAAATTCCTGTTTCATGGATTCATGAAATAGAAAATGGTTAAAATTTTAAGATACTTAACTTTGGGGTAATCTTTTAGATAACTATATAAATGTGAAAAATATGCATTAAAATATAAAACAAATTTAGTATAAGTGTGTGGTTGTGTTCACTAAACATACTCGAATGAGGTACAAAGAAAATAGACTATAAAGGAAAGTAAGAAAGGGTCACAGAAGTATGCTAGAAGTGTGCTAGAAGAATGCCAAGAAAGAAGAAATCTCTGCTAGGGGAGGAAATATTCCCAGACTGTAAGCACCATGGGAATCAGGGCTGACTTCATCTGACTCATTACTCTACCTATTATGTCTGTCACAGGACAGATGCCTATGAATTTTGATCAAATTAATAGGTAGCATAAATAATCTAATATTGTTGAATTTTGGAAGACTCTTGAAAGAAAGTGTGAATTTGTTCACATGTAGGTCAATGGAAGCAGGAAACAGCTGAAAATTCTAGACTGATGAAATAGCATGATACTCATAAAACAGAGAGAATGTCTGGTGAGCATAAAGGACAGTAAAAGGCCATTTGATACATGTCAGAGCACAAGAATAGGAAGAGAGAATACAGAGTCAGCTGTTGTCAAAGCAGACCCCAAAGAGTCTATACTTCCATTTGGCAGGCACTGAAAAAGCATAGTCTTGTCTTTCTTTCTTTCTTTCTTTCTTTCTTTCTTTCTTTCTTTCTTTCTTTTTTTGATAAAATATAGTATTATAAGAACCTCTTGTTAGGAAGATAAATTTAGCAGAGGAATCTGGGACAGGCCAGGAAATCATTTGCAAACATGAGAAGTCAAGAACTAAGTTTTAAGCAGCACCGTAAGAAAGTTCACTTACAATCAAGAATATTTAGCACCTGGTACCAATTCCTGAAGGTATATTCACAATCCTCTTCATTCAATAATGCAAAACTAGATGAGATTTGATAACATCCTCATGTCCTTTGCAAATATACAACTTCAGAGTGCTTTGATATCTTAAGGACATACTCAAGCTGACTATATTTTGACCCATGCAAATACTTCAAATGTAACTGAAGCATGTGGGCATTCCCTCTGTATTCCACATGTTACTAGAACTGGCAACATAGTATCTGAGGATCGCTTTCTCCTTCCAGGGCAAAGGAGGCATTTCTGCAGCAACAATAAATTGAGAGCTTTATTTATGAGTGTGAGTATGCTGTAGATTTCAACAGGAGGAAGATGGCTATCTCAACTGCCATCTCTGCAGTTCCCTATTCTATATTAAGCCACATGTGTAATGATGTGTGGAACAATAATTAAATCACCGGAGTGTCACTTTTCTTTCTCTGCAGCACCGTTTCTGGGGGCAGACTAACAAGAAAAATCTGTTCTGAGGCTTCAAGTAGCTTAATTTTTGTTTTTCCCTTCCGAGATCGTTATTTGCAACATCCACGGACTCCTTTAAGCCACGTCCTATTTTTCTTAATACATGAAATATATTATCAAGTAGTCATTATGGATAAAAAAATGTAGTTATTATGTATATTAGCTATATGAACCTAACCTGGAATAATTCTCTAATTTTTAGACTGGCCTCAGAGACAGGTAACCTAGTTTTCATTAACAAAGATACTGTCACTGGGGGTGGATGACAGAAAAAGAAGTTGGCAATATTAAATTAAATATGGAAATCTTACTTCATTTTAAGTATATCCATGTGAGTGTGTATTTCTAGAAAGCTAGATCCTAAGAGGTATACACAAAATCTCTAATGACAGTTTCAGGATATCATTATATAGATAGATAGATAGATATGTATATATGTATATATATGTATATATATACACATATATATACATATATATACGTATACACATATACACACATGTACATATATACACGTAAAATATATACATATTTTACTATATATATACAAAAAATATATGTATATATATACACATACACACACACTAATACACACACACACACACACACGAAACACACTCCAGTAATTGTTCATATTAAAATGAATTTTACAATTATCAGACTAAGTCATTTACACACAGAATCCTTCAGAAAAATAGGTAGAATAAATCACACTCAATTTTAAAACTATAACAGAGAGAGAGAGAGAGAGAACCATATTTTGAGGGGGGAAAACAAAAACAAAAACTGCCAGGAAAGAACATATAAATGATGGATTATTAGTAGAGAGCAGTTAGAAAGGACCACATTGTGTTTCTTTTTCCAGATCAATTACTTGGTTACTGTTTTCTTTGTAGTCCCGATTCGGAATCTCTATTGTAAGGAGGCTGTCTTGACAGCCGTAGTACACAAATTACTTGGAGTAAATAAACCCCTATGTGCAGAGTCTATATTTATAACCAGAGCTATTTTCTAAGCAGATACATGACATCCATATGACCACAGTCACAAAAACCTGCACATATCTAATACGCGAAAAGAAACTGCATTCTCCTTTCACTTTAAAAAAAGAAACATACAATTCCAGGAGCTTGGCTTCTTAATCCACTTATCTCCTTTTTCAGTCCTCTTCTGCCTCTCTGTTTTGTCATGTTTTTCCATTTTAGTAGAAGAAAAGAATATTGCACAGCTGTCCTAGAGGCACTTTTTATTGTTGTTGTTTTGAAAAATCTTTTTCCCTGCAATAACGGCAACCCTTATTAATCTTTTCTTCCTCTTGGTCTCAGTGGTTCTCTTTCCATTCCCTCCCCACCACCCCCCCACCCCCCCCTCCCCCGCTTCCCAGCAGAAACCGTAGGTGGTAAAAATGATTTCTTTCTTCCAGGTGTCTGTGCTCCATTGGGAATTAGCAAAAGTGCTGGGTTTTATGCTGATCTCCCCTGTGCAAAGGGAGGGGGGGGGGGAAATACATCAGTAGAACTGAGTTTGCTCTGAAGAGCCAATA
The DNA here is from genome assembly GCF_024362965.1 of Panthera pardus. Classification (NCBI taxonomy): domain Eukaryota; kingdom Metazoa; phylum Chordata; class Mammalia; order Carnivora; family Felidae; genus Panthera; species Panthera pardus. Next base: position 182,338,299 of record NW_026526688.1, read on the forward strand.
TGTGTGGAAGCATTTTCAAATTCTAGGTCAGCGGCGAACAGCCAAGAAAGCCTTCTTTATAAAGAAGTCTCATGTTCTGCCTAATTATTCTGAGTTTCAAGAAGGAGCTGCTGTCCAACCACTTGGTTGAAGTAGTTAAGTTTAATGAGTTTTATTCCTGCAGTTGTGTCTGGGTTTCTAAATTTTCGTAAGCCTGTACCAATTGTCTAGGAAGTTGTCTTTTTTTTTTTTTTTTTTTTTTTGAATAATGCCCAGTTAGTAAAAGCTGAGCCTACAGGCAATTTCTACCTCACTTGTGAGGGTTTCTCTACTCGGACTCTAAAGTCACCAATTCCCATGGTCAGGTAAATGGAGTCAGGGTGGACTTACCTTTCCTTGCGAAGTTTGGAGACCATGATCTATGTTTTATTGATGCCTGTAACAAGAGAAAATGCAGTGCATGGCATTTGTGAGCAGTGACTGCAGAAGAGAGTGAGAGAAACACGGAATTCATATGAGCAGAAATTGATTTGAGCCCTTTTTGGCATTTATTACCTGTGAACACCTGTTAAATCATTAATGGCTTTTCAAATTTAGTTTCCTTATCTATACTAGGAGAAAACTAACAATTCTTACTTCTTGAGATGTTTGTGCAGATATAACACATGTATAAGATTTATTATAATACCGGCACATAGTCAACACTCTGTATGCATTAGTTGCTATTATTATCATTCTCATAATCATAATTATGTGCATAGAATCATAATTATATGGATAGAATTATACACATGGAAAAGATATTAGAACACTTAAAACAACTATGTCTTGTCATAGGTTGATATTTACTGATAAAACTGAGACAGTGCAAACATTAATGCCTAGTACAAGATCACACAATTAGTTAAAAAATTAGACCAAAATCAGCCCCGTTTTCTTCTCTCGTGATCTGTGTGGAGAATTTAAATAAAACAGTGATGTCTCATGCAGTGTTAATTTTAAGCCAATCAGTCACAAAGGACCCGTTATTAGTTGATTTATTGACCCATTCCCCCTGACAAAATGACTCTGTTACTAATCACTTTGTCACGATATTTAAATACATTAATTATTAGGAAGGTTAAAGATGGTCCAAAGTCACAGAGCCACGTAATCAAGTAGCCAATTTGGTCAAGTTGTATTATGAATTTTGTATTCTGATTTTGCAACCACATGCACAAATCAGCATAAAAAAATGGGGATTAACTTTTAAGTGTATACTTTGCAGATAACTAGTTAAACTCAGCCAAATAACTGAATTAGTAACCCACTGATTTTTAAATCCATTGGTTAAACAACCTCAATAATTGTCTTCTCTTGACTTGTTGTGTGTGTGTGTGTGTGTGTGTGTGTGCGCGCGCGCACATGGTTGTGTGTGAAATAACCATGCCTACTATCTGACAGGGTTGCCTCTAAATGAAATACTTATAAATGTCTTTTAAGAATAACAGAAATAATTTTATCTGATCTAGGGAATGGCATTGCTGGTAGATGGCCAATTATATGTAATCATAGTGCATCTTCTCTATGACCTTGGCCTTGCAATTTCTCTTAAGAGCATAGGAAACAAATATTTGGGGATGCCAAATTCTAGTATACTCTAGATTTCTCCTTTCCAACGGCCAAATAGATGGATAAATAGATGGCCAAACAGATGATTTCAGGTTTTCTATTTTTGTGGTTGGATGTGTATTGAATATAAGAATATCTCTCATGGACTTTAAAACTTGCTTCCCATTGTGAAGCATAATATTATTATTATTCCCGTAATAAATGTGGTGTCTCCATCTGTTTAATTCTACAGCTTATGTGCTTTTCGTTATACCACACCGCCTCTCATCTTCTTGCAGAGATCTCAGAAGTGGATTGTAGGGGGCGCTGGGTAAGTGGAAATAAGGCCCTGGGACTTCGGGTTCCTACCTGCATATAATTTACAAACAGTATGGTAATCAGGTAACTGAAATAAAAACAAGGTTCCCAGAGTAAGCACTTCCATTCCCATTACTCAAAACTAAGCTAACTTAACATTCTTTTCTGTATCTCTAAACATATTTTCTGACTGTCCCTGGACAGGACACAATTTGTAGTACAATTCAAAAATGTCACAGGAAAAAAAAAATTTACACTCCTAAGTGTCTAAATTGGGGACAGAAAATCTTTCAGCCACTCAACACCAATCTTACCAATCTCTCCCAGTCTTCCAACTCCTGCCCACTTCAGTCCCCTGCAATAAATAAATAAATAAATAAAGGGATAATCACAGTCTGGAAATGCCTTTGAGAGCTTTAATTCATTATTTATTTACATAAGGACATTGAACATGCATGGAAGCTCTTATTTCCAAAGAACTTTGCTTGTCTTTTTCATTATTTCAGTAGAGATTTTATTTAAATACTTTCAAGTAATTTCTTTAAAAGATAAGCATAAGTCCTATTAGTCTATTTTTTTTCAGTTTTTGTTTATTTTGAGAGAGAGACAGAGACAGAAACAGAGACAGAGACAGAGAGAGCCGGGAAGAGCAGAGAGAGGGAGAGAGAACCCCAAGCACTGACAGTGCAGAGCCCAACATGGGGCTCAAACTCATGAACCGTTAGATCATGAACGGAGCTGAAATCAAGAGTCGGACACTTAACCAACTGAGCCACGCAGGTGCCCCAACTCCTATTAAGCTATTAATCATGAAGTTTTTAGCATGGTGGTGAGCATCACGGAGGCTGGTGTTTTCAGACAGTAAGTCTGTTTTCAGATTCTTGCTCCTTCACTCACTGGCTGAGTGACCTGATTCACCCTCACTGTGCTTGGTTTGCTCACCCGTACAGCACTGAACAATGGCTCCTTCATGGGCTTGTGCATCTCAAACACATATTCAAATTATTTTGTATTGTGTGCCGGGAAAATAATGGACAAAGGGTCAGTTTTCGTCCATACAGAACCGGTGTAGTAATTTAACACAAGGATTAAATTCATGTATATAGAGTCCCATAGCAGGCTCTCATTAGTAGTTAGCCATTTATTATATACTGTCAGTTTAGGTACCAGACATTCTGCTCGGATCCTCTTTTGTTATCTTTGCAATTCTTCAAATTGAACCTACAAGGGTTTTTAATGCCTGCTTTACAGATTGAAAAATTGAAGTTCAGATAAATTACTTCCCTAAAGTCATGCAAAAAGAAATATTAGAGTTGGGCTTCAAACCCAGGTCTGTTTAACATCACATAAGTATATAATGAAATTCATCTGACCTAAAAAGAAGGTACTAGCCGTGAGGGAAAACCGGGTAAACTCCGTAAACTCCCTTGAATACATGCCATCTACTTTAATTTCTTTTCCTTAGCCGCTGAATACTTAAGTGGGTCTATTTCACTTGGGATGGTTACCACATTATGCTACCTACAATATGTATAATAATAATAATATATGTATAATATGTACAATATGTATAATAATAATAATAATAAATAATAGCTGGTGATTTTATAGATGCTGACAAATACTTCATTATAATACACAGTGAAAAATCATGTATATGATACACATGAATAATCTGTATATTATTCATGAAGTCTCCAGTATGTTTCGCTGATGCACGCAATTGAAGTCCATTAAGATAAATGTGTAAATGTTAAAACTCTTAAATATCTGTGTACAGTTTAAGTGCAACCATCTAATAAAATGATATGATAAACATCACAACCGAAATTAATCCATTAAATATGAGTTACAAAACGTGGACTCTTTCAGTGCCAGTGTCCTAGAAGGCTGTACCTGGCCACTTAGCCAGATAGCCATTAACTTGCGAAAATATCAATTAAATCACATATACACTTATTTCAATTTGTTTCAATTGTATAAGCGAACACAAAACACTGTCAAGTTCATGTTTGTCATTACTTAGACAAAGTTAGTTATGAATTTGGTCATATTTACATTAAAAATGTTGCCTTTATGGGGCACCGGGTGGGCTGAGTCAGTTAGGCATTCGACGCTTGATTTCACCTCAGGTCATGATCCCAGGGAAATGGGATCAAGCCCCACATCAGGATCCATACGGGGCATGGAGCCTGCTTAAGATTCTCTCTCACTCCTTTGCCCATCTCCCCTGCTTGTGCTCTTTCTCTTTAAAAAAATAAATAAATAAATAAAATTTGGAAAAAAATAATAAAAATAATGATGCATTCAGATAGGCACTTCCTCATCTTCCCACGATACAAATTACTTGTCTTTCTACATCCGGTCCCATATTTAATTTCACTTTGGGTTATTATGTGAGAAATGTCCCATTTCTTCTCAAAGCCAACCCAACTCTTGTGCTCTGGGTCTCAATCAAGTTAATTACCTGTAAGATCCTACTTTTGCAAAGATGTCTCCCTTGTAATTACTCTCCTTCCATTGGACCTTCTAATCACAACATACACTTCATGATTGCCGATGTCAGAAACTAACGAACAAAAAACCCGAAAAATAAATAAATAAGATAAGATTGACCTTATGGTTGCCAGATTTAGCAAATAAAAATGGAGCAATAAGTATGGGACCCAGTCAAATAAGTAAATGCTTTTTTAGAGAATAAATATGTCCCATACTTATTCTAAAAAACGATGACTTGAAATTGAAATTAACTGGGCAGCTTGCACTGTATCTGGTAACCATACTAACTCAGATTCACAGTGAAACTTCTTGAAAAAAACCAGAAAACAGGTCTTTTAGTGTTGTCTCTACTCTTTCATCTCATATTTTTCTCTGCAAGCATCTCTACGCAGACCTCATTCTCAAACTTTGCAAGAAAACAGCTTTTCTCAAAACCACCACTTCTATGAATGTGGTCAAATCCAGTTGTCACCATCCTGTTCAAATTTTGTCAACATCTGTAGCGTTTCATACATGATCCCCATGCTACATGACACCTTTTCTCGTCTAACCTTTGTGACAACATACTCCAGTGTTTCATTTGTTTTACCCATTTGATTGACTGTGATTTTCCAATTATGTGCTTACATTTCTACTGTTCAGCTTCTGCTTTTGAAGAATATTCACATGAGATCTTGTTGTTGGGCCTCTTATATTTTTAATGAATAAAGTCTCTTTCAGTGACTATATTCATGCTAGTAGAACTTAATGGCATCTAGATGTCAGTGACTCCAAAAGCAGATTATATCTTACTGCAATTCATTTCTCGCGGTTCTCCCTATTAGTGCAATGGTTAAGAACACAGAATCAAACTAAATGCAATCGGTAATTCAAGTGCTTTGGTATTTTACAAGCTAAAGATGAAAACAAAAAAAAAAGAGGGATGCAAAACATTTTATAGGTAAGTTCAATGAGGAAATCTTTTTACAAGGTGTTGATGTCATGACTTGGAAACATACTTCATTGTTTACACTGTTAATCACCTTTTAAGTTAGGAGTAAATACCAGAATATAAAATGGCATTATTCTTGAATTCATGGCATTTATAAACTAATTGAAATATATATACACTCTCATTTAAGCCAAATAAATAACTATAAGCAATAACACAGTAAGAATGAATGAATGTAGAAAAGTAAAAATATTAGTCAACTTGAAAACCTATCTGAGAGCTAAGGGCTAACAGTGCCACCTGACATGGGGGTGAGGAGGCAGCTGGGCCGAATTCTAGCAGAGACTCAAAAAGCTGTCTGGTGGAGGGGTCACTTGTTTTATAATTGTAAGAAGTCCCAGTATAATACCTAGGCAATGCTTAAACATCCAAAATATACATAAAACTTAAACTTTAATAATATATTTTTAGATACTAAAATATATGATACTAAGACAAAACAAGGACTAAATTTGCAATAGATACAAGGCAGAATGTATACTATGTGCTAGGCAACATACCATGTGGGTTTTTTTTTTAATGTTTATTTTTGAGAGAGAGACAGAGTGTGAGAGAGAGGGAGATACAGAATCCGAAGCAGGCTCCAGACTCTGAGCTGTCAGCTCAGAGCCCGATGCGGGGCTCGAACCCACGAACCATGAGATCATGACCTGAGCTGAAGTTGGACGCTTACCGACTGAGCCACCCAGGCGCCCTGCCGTGTGGGGTTTTTAAGATTTTATTTTAATTCCAGTTAGTTAACATAATATATTAGTTTCAGGTGAACAACATAGTAATTCAACAGTTCCATACCAATTCATGTGTTTTACTTGGATTGATTACCTTGCTAAACATGAACAATATTTGAGATAGGAGCTATTATTATGCCATTTTTACAAATGAGTAACCTTAAATTCAGAAGAACTAAGCAATTTTCTGAAGTGCATCCAGACACTAGATGGTATTGTTAGGATTTGCAACAAGGTAGCCTTACTCCTGGGACTACCCCCATACCCACAACACTTTAAAAGAGCTTGTTTTCCAACAGTTAAACAGATATATTATAGCAAACTGAAAACTAAATGCAAAAAAATTCTCAAGTCAATTCTAGTATGGCTTTAGGCAATGTTCCCACACTGTGTGCCCTTGAGATTTTAATAAGCACTTGGGCAGAAAGGTCTGTGGTCAAATACATCTGTAAAGTAGCCTATCACGTTCCCCATCTTAGGTACTCAAATTGCATGTTTGAAGTTTGGAGAGTCTGTCTTAAAAATTATTAAATTAAGTAAAAGTGATTACATTTCTGAAGCCGGGAAAATTAATCAGGAGAATTTTTTTTTCTGTTTTAAAGTGTGGATGTGGAAGTAGAAACAGACTTAAAAATAGAAGACATGGCATTCCAAAATATATCAGTGGAATAGAATAATATATTTTTAGATACTAAAATATATGATACTAAAATAAGGATACTAATAAGATAATAATAATCAGAAAACAGGATTATTTATACCTGGTGTGCTCTGATTTGAGAGGGCATATGTGCTCCAAGAACTTGCTTTTCTTTCTTTTAATTTTTATTTGTTTTTGAGGCAGAGAGAGATACAGCACGAGCAGGGAAGGGGCAGAGAGAAAGGGAGACACAGAATGTGAGGCAGGCTCCAGGCTCTGAGCTGTCAGCACAGAGCCCGACGCGGGGTTCGAACTCACGAACTGTGAGATCATGCCCTGAGCCGAAGTCGGACGCTTAACTGACTGAGCCACCCAGGCACCCCAAGAACTTGCTTTTCAATGTGCATCTGGATGACTAGCTGCTTTTTCGCTTACAAGGCTGCTAGAAATAAAGACTATCAGACGTCACCCCAGACCCAGACAATCTGAATCTACTTTTTAACATGACACCCAGGTGACTCATATGCTCATCATTATTTTGGAAGGCCTGACTAAAGTAAATCTTTCTTAAATTTAAAATGAATAGAATCACCGGGAAAGTTGATTGAAAACGCGTGTTCCTAGGCCCCACCTTCAGAGGATTTTAATTCATTATGTCAAGGGCAAGACTAAGGCCTTACCATGGTCAACAAGTGGCCCGGGTGATTCCAAAGTAACTGGTGGCCGAAATACACTTTGACAGTGCTCCGGGTTTAAAGCTTCGTTAGTTTTGGGAGTGTGAAGAGAAACAGGTTCAGATGTACGGAATTCTTAGGTATTAAGTCCCTTTGATGCCCTTACGCTCAGGAAGGAGTTCCTTAACTCCATTATTCCAAGTTGCTCATCAACTTTTTCATCCGCTAACATGGTGTTTAATGACTATCTCTATGCCAGTGACTTCTAATTCTCTGTCTGGATAGCTCCTCCAAGCTTTAGGTTCTACAGATAACCACCTCTGAAACAACTCTCATTAGTGCTCTGTAGACCCCACGAGCTCATTATCGTCACGGTCCGGTCTTTTCTGAGGGCACCACTCTCAATAAAGCAAATATGAAATTGAAGTTATCACAGACTTTTTCCTCTCCCGAGCCGCAAACCCTCCCCAACACAATCCCATGATCTTGCTGATTTGACTTCCTAACCACCTCTCAAATTAATTTTCTTCTTTTCATTTCTGTTATCATTACTTTAACTTAGGCCCCAATCATTTTTCTACTGGCTGACTTCAAAATCCTTCTAACTGATGCCCCTCATTCCAATCTCATCATCTTTGAAATCATCCTACCTAAAATAGCCAGATCTATCTAAATAACCAACCATCCTTTTTCTTGCAGAAAATCCCTTTAAACTCCTCATTATCCCTGATCCACAGCTGAAGTTTCTGATATAGGGTGCACCCAGCCTTTATAAACTGGCATTAGGGATCCTTTCTACCACTCAAGCCTTCCTGCTTCGTCACCAGCAGCACCAAGAAGAAAACCAAAGCACATATATGATTTGTTCTCTCCACCATGTGGAGATACTTGGAACGTAGCATAGATTTACCACGAGGAATCAGCGTCATAATGAAAATATAGTACAGGGAGTTATTTTCCTGGCCTCAATGCTCCATAAATACAAACGGGTGCTGTTATCACATTATTATCATATTATTGAAGTTATCTGTTTGGGATCTGAATCTCCATATACCTTTATGCTAAGAAACCTCCTCCTCCCCTTCCCTCTCTTTCTTTACCCATATTTAGTTCGGTCCTTACACTTAGAAAGTGCTCAATAAATGTGTGTTCAATCACATTGAATGAGAATACCTCCAAGCCTCAAAAAGCCAAAAGCACCTGTGCTGGCATCCAGAAGATTTCAGGAGATTAACTTTTTAATTTTAACCAAACTTCAATCACATTGAGGATTGAATGAAACAGTTAAACAGTGCCGATACTCATAAGAGTATAGTATATTCAAAATTCATTTTTCATGACGGTATAAGTAACAATCATGTGATGTTCTTGAGTCACAATGTATGCCAACTTATTTGATATTCATATTAGCCCCAAAAGGTAGAAAGTTATCTTCTCTTGACGGATGACAACCAAAGCTCATTTGGTTAGAGGGCTTTTCCAAAACAGAGCTAATAAATAATAGAGCTAGAAATTTAATCTGATCTCCGAATGTCAGGTTCTTTCTCCTATCCCAGACTGCAACAACTGCCCAACCCCAAAGGCTAGTCAATTATATACAACTTGTTTTTCCCCTAGAATTTTGCTATGATAGATACCAAACATGAGAAATAACCACATATTGCCTATTCTGTTCCAAGTCAATCCGATGATTACATTTTACGTATTTGTAATCGTGCATTCTTAAACTCAAATAAAAACACAGTATGGGAGCATTGTTAATTTGTGCCTTGCACACCTAAAAGAAAATCTGCACTTTGAGTGTGTATTTCCAATGCTATAAATCATGCTGGTCCTAATGACTACCTTCGCAATTCACAATCCCCAGATTATTAGTTATATCCCTAACACAAGTACAACTTCAGCATTATATCTTTTCCTCGTCCATCCCAGACCCATGAACATTCTTTCCATGCAGAATCAGACACCAAAACATACACTGTTCATCTTCGTTTTTCTGGGGGTTTGAAATTTATCCAGTCTTTCCAATGTTTCGTCAGTCATGGAGTTAAACAGCATAAAATTTGGGAAATCCCTTAGAATATGAAGAGTTTTCTCCACCATGATCATGAGTCCTCATGCTTAACCATGATCCTAAACACGTAGTGCTTAGTTTCCAGGCAACTTGCTTTCATAATTCTCATTTCTGAGGATCACTGAAAGGTTGACCCTGTGCAAAGATTTACAGTATTAGTAGTCCCAGGAAAACTCACCACAACCTCATTTGCAAGTTAGGATGCAGAAAACTTGACCAGGAAAATTCCATGAGGCCATATTAAAGTCTCCTGGTGTTGTAAACATAGCACATTTCAGAGAAGGCTTCGGCTATAATCTCAGAAATACTATATACAAAAGTAAGGATTAAAGGCAGGAACTAAGACAGGCTCTCCCACTGAGAAGGTTAAGGTCTGCCTTTAGACAGGTGTGGTCACAAATACCTTGCAATGTTACCCAAACTGACTTAGTTATATAGAGTAGCCATCTGCCGTCCACAGATCTTTCTAAAATTCTCAAATCTGTTTATTAATAAAGACATTCAAACTGATGGAGGAAGAGAATGGCTTGGGCACTATCTGTGTAGTAAGTTGAATATAGGGTCAGTGATATATTTCAGACTTTTGAGACTTTTCACCTTAAAATTCAGTTAATTCTTTTCCTAAAGAGTTTGAATTCCATCCGGTATTCTTGTTTAAATTTTGTTGATGTTTATTTATTTTTGAAAGAGAGAGAGACTGAACGTGAGTGAGGGAGGGTCAGAGAGAGAGGGAGACACAGAATCTGAAGCAGACTCTAGTCTCTGAGCTGTCAGCACGGAGCCCAAGGCGGGGATCAAACTCACGGACCGTGAGATCATGACCTGAGCCGAAGTCGGATGCTTAACCAACTGAGCCACCCAGGAGCCCCTGAATTCCATCCAGTCTTTAATACAAAGTAACATTTTCAGGTTTAGATTCTTGAATTGTCTATGTACATAAACAGTCTTAAAACTTTAGATGTTGAATAATGTTAGAACTCTTTCTCTCAAACTGATTTTGCATACTTAGAAAGTATCAGTGGAGATTCGAATGACAGGCGTAGGACCTGATCAGTTTTATGCATTGAGGCATGGAACTTATGTGTGCTTAATCATAAGACAGTAATGGTAATAATGCCTTCAGTTTACGTCTTTGGCTTTTGTTGTTTTGGGAGTATATATCCAAACTCCAAACTTTGGATCTATACACTATGTTTTCTAAGGTATATACTATTTATGAGGTGTGTGATTATATTACCACCAAACTGATTCATATAAAGCAGCCTCCAACTCCCCAAGACGTGCTCTCATTTTCAGCCAGGATTTCTAATAATTCTGTTTCATAATGATTTTTTTTAATAAAATAAGACATGGTTAATGCTTTATCATAACAAAATATATCAATGATTTTAACCATGTTATTCAGAAAGTACAGTAGAAATGTCTTAATATTTTAGTAAATATAAATACATTAGTCTCCTGGTATAATGTCAAATATTAAACAAAGATTATTAATATAATATGTATTTCATGATATTACTGTCTATTGTTAATGACTCATTATGCAAAGACAAAGGTCACTATTTGTTTCTCATTTCAGGGTAATTTTGAGGTGACAGCTTTGCATCTGTTCTTGGAAATTTTTTACACAGAAAAACTTTGGAAGTCTCGCTGCCTATGAAAATAAGGAGATTTTCATTCAATTATTTCTATTTTCTTTTCTGCAACATAATTTTAGAAGATACGGTTTCAGAAAGAAAATGTAGCCATCTGTTCTGTTTGTTACCTGTTGACTCTGGGCTGTTGCTACAGATATCTACTTGTGTATTAGTCAGGGTCCTTCACAGAAACAGAAGCAAGAGGACAGAAAGATTTATATAAAAGGATTTATGATAAAGTATCGCCTCACATAATTATGGAGGCTGACAAGTCACATGATCTGTCATCTTTAAGATGGAGACCATGGAAGACAAGGAGTATAGCTTGGTAGCCTGAGAGCCAGAGAGTGGATGGGGTAGTTTCTAGGTAGAGTTTGAATGTATAAGAACCAGGAGTGCTGAGCACAAGAGATCAATGTTTCAGCTCAAGCAATCAGAGGGAGGGCAAATTCTCCATTCCTCTACCTTTTTGTTCTATTCAGGCCCTCAGTGGATGAAACGATGCCCACTCACATTGAAGAGGGCAATGCACTTTGCTTAGTCTAGTGATTCAAATGCTAACTTCTTCCTCAAACACTCTCACAGATACACAGAGAAATAATGCTTAACCAGAAATCTGGGCATCCTGTGATTCAGTAAAGCTGAGACATAAACTCAACCATCACAATATGTAAATTCATTTCTTCAAATACAGTACAATTCTTCATGCAGAACGTGTAAATGAAAGTGCTACTTTTGGAATTGCTGATTTATAAAATGTTCACCCACAATCACCTTGTGTGTTATGATACTAATATATTTTTAGAAGATAGATTTACTCATATTATATTTCCAAAGGTTGATAAACACAGAGGAAAACTTTGACCCAGAAAAGAACTATGTCTGTGAGTGGTTTTGTATGTGTATGTTTTGTTCAGATAGGTTTCAATCAAAAAATGTGAAAAATAACTATCAAGCAGCTTATGATAATGGTACTTCAATTTTGCTCCACAACAATGCTCGTGAATCTCAGTCTAGACAGAACAAACACCTGACAGAGGAAAATAAAAGAGTTCAGTCTAATAATCTGTTACTCATTGACCTCTTTTCTGAGATTCTCTACAGGGTGAATAGTCTCTTATCCAATACATATCCCATTGCCACACAGATCTATTCTGCTTTGTAATTGGTCACCCAGGTATGTTTATAATGGACGATGGACAGGAGATGTAAGAATGGTGGCCTAGACACTAGAATTTCTTACAACTGATAAAGAAAACTGAAATCCATAGATTGATATGCTGCCTCATTAATAATGAAAATAATTTTGGATACAGGGATTCTAATGAGACTAAAACCGTGGACCTCATTAGGCTACAGATAATGTGTTTAACCAGACATTATGGTTTTCACATGTATTGAAGATATTTTAAAAATCAACATATGGTTGCTTGAATCTATTACCCCTATTAAAAAATGTTTTTTAGTTTATTTGTTTTTTGAGAGAGATAGAGTGAGCAGGCGAGAGGCAAAGAGAGAGGGAGAGAGAAAGAATCACAAGGAGTCTCCGCACTGTAGAGCCTGATGTGCAGTTCAACTCATGAACTATAAGATCATGACATGAGCTGAAATCAAGAGTGAGACGCTTAACTGATGAAGCAACGCGAGAGCCCTGTATTACTGCAATTTTGATGAAAGTTTTTCCAGAGTTCACTTTTAGTTTATAGGTTAAGATAGGTATGAGGAAAAAGAAAGAAATGTATGATGTCTTTATTAATTTTAGTAAGATGGCCTTTATCTTGTGGTAACACACACACACAGTTTTTATATGTTTAATTTACTTTGTATGACATCTAAGATTTTTGAAATATTTTCATGAGTTAGGAAAACACAAGCATTATTATCCATAGTTTACAGATAAGAAAAGGAAGGAAATCAGAGGTCCTAGTAATTGTCTAATTCTTTTTTTTATACTTCTGGTTCTAGATGAAAAAAAAAAAAAAACACTCTCTTGACTGAAAGATCTCTATATGCCACACTAAAGTAATGGGGTGTGTGTGTGTGTGTGTGTGTGTGTGTGTGTGTGTGTGTGTATATATATGGTATATATTATATGTATATAATGTATATATGTATAATATATGTATATAATGTATATATGTATAATATATGCATAATATATATATGGTATATATAATATATGTATATATATATATATATATATGTATGTAATTTTTTAAATATTACCTTATAATTCTTTACTTTGCACTCTGGATTACTATGGAAACTTCATGTGACTAAAGCTTGTCTAATTAGTTGCTTTTGCCCAGAACACTGAGCTGTCATTGAATCAGCATAGACGACTGAAGAATATTGAGTTTGTTCACTGTGGTGGCATCTAGCAAGATCCAGGAGGCCCACTGTTGGAGGCACCACAGTGACTCTAAGCAGACTGCTCGTGCAGATGACGTGGCCCGTACTCTCTGATGGCCTTCTCAGACACAGAGAATTCCTGGGCATTGCTCTCCAGACTTCCAATAATTTCATGAGCTCAGATATAGAACTCTACTAAATTGTGTATCAGCTTAAGTTAGTGGGGGTTGATTTCTGAAATAGGCAACAAGATCGTGACAGGTGCACCAGTAAAGCACACAACTGACACCTTCAGTAGATGTAAGAACAGCACATCAAAGGGCAACACATTTGGGTTCTAGTTTGGGAATTTTCACTTAATATCTGTATAAAATCTTGCAAGTAATACACTTTCCTTGGACATTCCTTTTACTGTAAAAATGAAAGAATTTGGTTAAGGATCTCTAAGATACTTCAAATATCTAATTTTCTATAATTTTATGATTTCTCTTGGTTTGGAGACAGTGAGTCAAAGTGGGATAAAGGAAATGACAAATGCATCAAGCCTTATGAACAATTTAACCCAACTCTCAAGTCAATTCAGCCTCTGAGTACATTAAGATTCTCTTCACCCACTCACTTGCTGTTATGGGACAGGATAAACTCTCAAGCGGTTTTGCACATGTAGAGGCCAGGATTTTTATATGTATATATATATATAAAGTAGAAAATGCACAGGCTAAAAGGCTAAAGACTGGAGAGGGGAGGGGATGGAAAGTATAACAAACATTTGGAAGGAAGTAAAAACGCCTTTAAATTGAGTCCCAGAAAGGAATGTTGAGAGAATAGAGAAGTAATAGATGAAAATTTCCCAAAAGTAACAGATAAGGATTCAAGAAGAACAGCAAAACACAAAAAGGATTTTCTTTGTAAAATGGCTGACAACCCAAGACCAAGATAAAATATTCAACACACACATACACACACACACTTCTTTAAAAAGAGGATCTTACTACATGACATTTACCTAAATTCACTGAAAACGTATGTCTACCCAAAAACATATACGGATGTTTATGGAAGCTTTGCTAATAATTGCAAAAACTTGGAAGCAATCAAGTTTGTTTTGTTTTTTTTTCCAATGGGTGAATTATTAAATAAATTGTGGTACATTCAGACAATGAAATGTTATTCAGCATTAAACATAAATGAGCTATCCAGCCATGAAAAGACATGGAGCCGTCGTAAATGCATAAGGAAAAGAAGCCAGTTTTAAAAAGCTACGTACTGTATGAGCCCCACTAAATGGCACTGTGAAACAGAGAAAACTATGAAGAAATATAAAAGATTAATAGTTACCAGGAATTAGGAGGGAGGCAGGGATGAATGGGTAGAGCACAAAGTATTTCTAGGGCAATAAAACTATTTCAAATGTTCCTATTATGGTGGATACATGTCATTATATATTATGAAAAAAAATCTGACCTCTAAACTGAAATAATAAATTTAGAAAACAATCGCATGACATTTTTAAAGTACTAGAAAAAAATTACTAAGTCGGAAATCTTTCTAGGATAAATAGTATGTAGAATGATGACAATATAAAGTGATTCCAGATGAATAAAAACCTGATATAAGTTGTCATCAGAAGATCTACCCTAGCAGAAATACTTAGGGATCTCTTTAGGCCAAAGCAAAATGAGTTTAGGTAGGAACCTAAAAATATAGGAAAATACAAAAAGTAAAAGAAAAAGATTGGTAAGTAGCTGAGTGGAAATGAACATTGGCTATAAATATGATAATGTCTCTAAAAAGAAAATAAAATACACGCGAGATTAAAAATCATGGGGTGCCTGGGTGGTTCAGTCAGTTAAGCATCTGACTTGTTTTTCATCTCAGGTTGTGATCTCGTGGTTCCTGAGATCTAGCCTGGCCTCAGGCTCTGCAGAGACAGTGTGGAGCCTGCTTGGGATTCTCTCTCTCTCCCTTCTCTCTTTGCCCTTCCCCCAGGTGTGCTCACATGTTCTCTGTCTCTTTCTCTGCCTCTCTCAAACAAATAAATAAACATTAAAAAATTTAATTAAAATGAGACATGAGAAAAATAGAAAACAGAAATATGGTAGATCAAAACCCAATATATTACTGATTACGTTGAAAGTAAACTGATTATTATAATAGAGAGAAAAATTCTCAGATGAAAAAACTATCTATCTATCTATCTATCTATCTATCTATCTATCTATCTATCCATCCATCTACCTATCTTCTATCTGCACACAAACACCTCTTTACAAGAGTCACACATGACAGGTGACAAAAAAGTTAAAGGTAACATGATTAAAAAGCAAAATAAGAATGTCAAAGGAGTTGTAGTCAGATTCACTCAGATGGCGTAATCATTACAATGTTGTCTTGGGGTCCAGAGAAATCCCAAAATGGACTAGTCCTAAATTTGGGGGAGTAAGGGTGAGAACTTACCTCACATTCCTCATACATGGAAAGGAACTTCTTTCCATTGCCCAAAAGAATCAACTAGAAAGAACACATGCAGCCTCCTATAACCCGCACTCTTCTTCATTTGTCTGGTTGGGAAAAAGAAAACAAGAAGCCACATTGCTCAGTCCTTCTCTTTTCCTCTATCCTTTTCCAAGGACTTGGCGATAAGCAGTTCTACCAAAAATACCGAGGGTGAAGAGAGGGGAGAGCCGTTCTTAGGAGGCATGTTTCCCACTGATCCAAGTCTCCATCTTTAACTAGTTTTACCCCTAATAAAATTCATACATTGATCTCTAGCTTCTCCTCATAACTTATTTCTCACGTGGTATGTGATTCAACACTGGAGCGATTTAGGCAGGAGGCACATGATGAATCTTGAACCTCCAAATAAACAGGTGTGAAAGTTCTCAGGAAAGATGCATCTATTCTTAATTTTGTTTCTGTTCTCAAACACACTAAAACAAGCATGCTCATTTATAAATGAAATAAGATTAAATTAGTACCAAAAGCAACATTAACAACAGAGAAAATCTATTGTAGAAGGGGAACTTGGACAAGTGCATATAATTCTGGTGGGGTTGGGTCTCTGTTCTCTTGACATCCTTTGGAGGATTATCCCAGATAGGATCTGTGGTGCAAGATTGCATGAATGAATGTTAAGACTTGTTCAAAGCACGGTCCAATTACTGCCAAGGATTAATATTTGATAATCCATAGTATTAAAGATCAACATGTATATGAATCTAGGTTCAGAACATAGGGAAGTCAGGACCTACCTACTCAACTGGTCTGAGATTGGACAAAAAAACATGAACAATAATTTCCAGGAAGGCTCCTAAACTTTGACAAATAGACAAAATTTGTTTTTCTTATTTATTTTAATAAATTATACTTAATGGAAATTACTTATGGTTTTATTACAAGTAGCATTGATGGTAATCTTTCACCTAGTTTTTCCATTTTTTTTTCTATTACTGAGATTATCAATGTTTACTGATTCTGTAGGCTCTCTCTGCCCTACTTAATTACAACTGCTCTTTCTTCTTAATGTTACAGCTTTTTTAAAAAATCTTGTTAGTTCTTATTACCAGTCACTCACATTTAATAATGTACATAGAATCACCTTTATACTTTATTTTTGATACCTTAGACTTAATGATATACAGTTGCTTGATATTCCTTTTTGCAGAAATGTGTCACTTCTCTGAGTTAAAGCTATTTTGAAATAGCTTTCATCTTTTAGCATTTAAAAGATCTAAGTCTGCATGTAGCTCGCTGTATTTTTCTTTATTATTTACTCTTCCTCCCACGTTAACGTCATGTGTTGAAATTTCTGCTGCTTTTTAAAATTCTTGCTCTTTGTTTTAAAATTTTCAAGTCAACCTTAGGCTTCTTTATAATTCTCATACCATAAGCATTGTTTTACATCCTGTCTGAAAACTTTAAGAATACATTTACAGCCCACTTTGAAACTCTTAAAATTAACTCTTAAAATTATAGAAACATATTTTAAACAATATAAACTTTAGAAGAAATCTGTTTCGAACCCCATATTTACAATATCCTTAATTTATGATTAAGAAAACTGAACCACCAGAGAAGGGAAGTTATTTGTCTTCTGCACAGTCACAAAGACTTTAGTGTCAAAGTCATCATTAGAATTTCAGTCTTCTGGATACCAAGTTGGTACTGTTTCCATTACAACATGCTATTGTTTGTACAAGCCCTTTTATTGAACACTTCTAGGACTTTTGACATTTTCTCACCAACTGACCATAATCAAAATAAAATTCATAACTCCATTAACCTGAACACTCTAGAATGAACTCTAGAACTTTCTAAAATGGCACTATGTGTGAGTATGAATGTATGTATGTATATACAAACATACATAAGATCTATATTTATGTATGATATAATATATATATATATATATATATATATGATATATGTGTGGGTATATATGTACACCCTATATATAATATACTTAATGTACAGGAATTCACTAAAATGTCTTATTTTGCCATCATTATATACTCTTTTCTTTGTCAAACATAAGAGAAAACAATTCAAATTTGTTATTTTTTATTAATAAGGATCTTGTAGGTAATGAAGATATCAATAAATGTGAATTACTGTGCCACGTGTCCTTTAGTAGAGGAATCAGGCCAAATTTTTACTGATTCCAGAAAGGTAAACAGAGAGTTTCATAATTATCTCCCTGCAACAAGCATTTACTATTATTTTAAATATTAAACATAAAGATAATTCCAGTTAATGGGCTTTTTTCATATTTGTTGGTTCAATGTTATTTTTATGTTTGATATTCTCTTTGACAAAAGAAACATCAATCTACTTTAATACTTGCTCTATTTTTAGAACCCAATGGTAGAAGATACAACTAAGTTAAATTTCAGTATGGTTTGAACCAAATCTATGAGCCAAAAGCAGTATGGGTGGACAACTGCAAGAAAATGATGCTATTATAAGGATTACAAATTTTACCTTCAAAAAAATATTAGATATTGAAAGTTTTATACTAGGAAGTCACACCATCCTTCACTTACCCTATGGAAATGGAAATTTTTGCTATTAATCTTTCTAACACAGTTCTGATCATGCTTGTCTTCTATTTAGTTTTCAATGGCTTCCCATCACCTGTAACAGTAATTGTTTCTCTTTACTCATTCATTGCCCCCTGCCTCTTTTGAGGTAATCATTAAATCTAGACATGTTGACGTTCTGCAAACAGAGTACCTGTTTCCAGACCCTCCACTGTAATCATTTGATTTCTTCAGTAGAATGTTCCATTACCCCATCCTCCACCCCTACTTCCTCTTGCCTCTAATGCTCCTCCCAAATTCTCCCAAATCTTCTATTGGTAAATTTCCTTTCTTCATCCTGGGCCAAGCACAATTACACACATTTCCAATGTCAATCCCAAACATGTTGGTCCATCTTTTCTTTAGGACCCTCAGGACTTTGTATTTAAATCTCGTAGTATTTATTTGACTGTATTATGTGTTCACATATTTTTTTCCTTCACTGAATCCTAACACCAGCTGTGGTGAATGCATCTTTATAACCTTACATACAGTTGGTGTTCAGTAAATGTTTGTTAAATAAAAGAAGGAAGGAAGGAATTCATTGTGAGGAAGAGAAAGGTTGATGAAGACTAGAGAGATCTATCTGTTCTATCAGATGACGGAGTTTGTGAAACTGAAGGCACTAGGAATCTGAATAGTAGGAGACATGCCAGAGAAGGATACATGAATACTAATCTAGATGAAATTGTCTATTCGCAGGTAATGACTTTGCACTGAACCTTAATCTTGCTTAACCAGAGTTGGAAATGGGGGTGAGGGGTAGGCAAGATGAATTCCCTAATATTCTAACAAAAGTTTCTGATTTCTTCCAACTTAACTGTGAATATTGCCCGATTAACAACATGAAAATACTTTTAAAACAATTTAGAAACTGCAATATATTTCGTAATACTACCAACCAATTGATTTAAGGCAGCATGAATTCAGTGGAGGCAAATTACATAATAAGATCATTTAACATGATAGATAATTTAAATTATGATCATCTTGTCTATAATGTATGCACTTACTCTTCCTGAGCTTGTGAAGTAATGAGTACCTTATGCCAGCCAGACTTTGTAATAGCACTGATGGAATTTTTAAACAACTCTGTCACATTTATACCATAGCATACTAGACCAAGATGCCAGTAAGTTTTATAAAATAATGAGGTGCCCATATTTCTTCCTTGAAAAACCTAAGTATAATAAAACGCTTAATTTTGTCCCAAAAGAGATCTAGCCTTTGCCCTCAGATTCTAGAAGCTAATCTCTACACTCAGAGTGTCATGCCTGATAATAACCTTTGTTCAGGGTGGGGGCTAATCATGCTACAAAGATCAATAATATGATTCAGGGTGGGGGTTTGGGGTCACACAGTCAGATGACCTGGAAACTGAGATAAAAAACTGAGCAATCAATTAATTAATCGTGACACATAATGGACCTCAAGTGTCATTTGAGCTCCCCTGGTTGGCAACTCTCCATGCATACCGTCACATATTGATGCCATGAGAGTAATGTAATCATGCCTCCATGGGGGAAGGACAATGAAAGCTCTATGTTTAGTGTTTACCTGACTCTGCTCCATATACTTCCCTTGGCTGATTTTTATCTGTATCCCTTCCTGTGATAAACCATAGCGATTAATATAACAGCTTTCAGTAAGTTTCATAAGTCTTTCTAGTGAATTATTAAAACTGACAGTGGTTTTGGAAACTCCCCCACTCTTGCAAGTGGTATCACAAGTAAGAGGAATTTTGTGTGGACTGTGTCCTCAAACCTTATAATTGCCTAAAACTTTTGTACCTTTCAAACATTACCTAACCTACTCTTTATTCTAGGTCCCCATCCGTTATTTATTGTTTCATTCTTTAACATTATCTAGAGTGCTAAGTGTTCACCAACCGATTTTATTTAGAAGTGAAGAAGAAAGCTTATTGCTTTTTTGTGTAGCTTTGTTGAAAAATACTATAAAACAACTCATATTTTTTTTTTTGATCAATTACATGGTTTACCAATGTTTGGTTATGGATGGTTTCTTGTCTATCGGAGCCAGTAGAGATCTGAATATTTAAGCGAACATTATAGTAATGGTGGATTTTCGATTTGATGAGTTTAACTCTTAGATTCTAAAATACCTCAGATTTAACATTTCTGCAACCAAAACCATAACGCACCCCAGCCAAGTCATTCTCCCATGCAAAAGACGTGTTAGTACTTTCAAAATACCAATTGTACAAGTCCAGAACCTATGAACAAACCTTGCCACCTGCCTGATTCCAGTACATGAATTATAACTAAATCCAGGCAAATTTATTTTCTCAGCATCTTTTAGTTCAGCCCAAACTCTCCATCTCTACCAGTGAATGCCACCAGGGCCCAAGCACTTATCATCTCTTGTCTTTACTCAGATTTTTTTTAATTCCACATATAAGAGAAATCGTACAGTATTTCAGTATTTGTCTTTCTCTCTGGCTTATTTCTCTAAACATAGTGCTATCAAGGTCCATCCATGCTGTCATAAATGGCAAGATTTCATTCATTTTTATGACTCAATAATATTCTATTGTATGTATATACCACAATTTCCTTATCTATTCATCCATCAATGGATACTCTGGACTTTTTCCACATCTTAGCTATTGCAAAGAATGCTGTAATGAACATAGGGATGCATATATCTTTTTTAATAAATGTTTTTGTTTTCTTAGGATAAATAATCAAAAGTGAAATTGCTGGGATATATGTTAGTTCTATTTATAATTTTGGGGGGAAATTCCATTGTATTTTTCAGAGTGGTTGCAACAATTCACATTTTCACCAAAAGCGAACAAAGCGTTCCCTTTTCTCCACATCCTTGCCAACACTTAATGTTTCTTACTTTTTTGATAATAGCCATTTTAACAGGTGTGAGGCAATATCTCAGTGTGATTTTAATTTGTCTTTCCTTTATTATTAATGATATTGAGTATCACTTCCTGTATCTATTGGCCATCTGTAGGTATTTGAAAACATCTCTATTCAGATTTGTCCATTTTTTAACCTGATTTTGTTTGTTTAATTATTTTGAGTTGTATGAGTTCTTCATATATTTAGAATATTGGGCCCTTGGTTTCAGGTTTTTCATTCAAGTCTTTAATCCATTTTAAGTTAATTTTTGTGTATGGTGTAGGTTTTGAATATGGTCAAGTTTCATTCTTTTGCATATGTCTGACCAGTTTTTCCAATATCATTTATTGAAAAGACTATCCTTTCTCCATTGTGTGTTTTTGGTTTCTTTGTTGTAAATTAATTGACTATATATGCATGGATTTACTTCTGGGCTTTCAATTGTTCCACTGATCTGTATGTTTTTATGTCAATATCATACTGTTTTAACTACTATAGTTTTGTAATATAGTTTGAAATCAGGGAGCATGATACCTCCAGCTTTATTCTTTCTTCAGATTCCTTTGGTTCATTGGTTTTTCATTTGTTTATTTTTTGTTTGTTTGTGTCATTCAAATATTAAGATTATTCTATTTCTTGGAAATATGCCATTGGAATTTTTATAGGGACTACATTGAATCTGTAGATTGCTTTGGGAACGACCTTTTAATAGTATTGACTCTTTTGATCCATGAGCACATAATATCTCTCCATTTCTTTGTGTCTTTTTCATTTCTTTCATTAATATTTTGTACATTTCAATATACAGGTTTAACCTCCTTGGTTAAATTTATTTCTAGGTATTTTATTATTTTAGATGCAATTATAGATGGGATTTTCTTTATTTCTCTTTCTGATAGTTCATATTAGTGTATAGAAATGCAACAGATTTTTCTGTATTGATTTCATATCTTTCAACTTTACTAAATTTGTTTATTAGTTATAACAGGATTTTTAAGTGTATTTTCAGGATTTTCTATCTATAAAATCATGCCATCTGCAAATAGTTTTGACTCTTCAATGCCATCTAGGCCCACACACCTATCATCTCTTGCTCAAACTTTGCAATAGCTTTATTTTAAACAATTCATGATGAAAATTTTCTGACACACAGAAGAGG
This sequence comes from Panthera pardus, assembly GCF_024362965.1. Classification (NCBI taxonomy): domain Eukaryota; kingdom Metazoa; phylum Chordata; class Mammalia; order Carnivora; family Felidae; genus Panthera; species Panthera pardus. The sequence continues at coordinate 182,360,891 of NW_026526688.1, forward strand.
TGAACTAATTGTGCAGTGAATAGCCTAATATCCATCAGCTAGTTTCTACATTTTAGAGTTTTGCTCTATTTGCCTTACACATGCCATATTTGAATGTGTTCTCTAAAAATATTATGACATAGATATTATTAGCTACATTTTATAAAAATGAAAAGTGTATCAAAAAGGTTAACCACCTTCCCCAAGTTCACTGAAATTAAACAAAACAAAACAAAAATAGATGAGTTGTTTATTTGACCAGAAGAATATCTGAGCAAATGCATATGTGCTTACCACAAAAAGAGGGACTCTTCAGATATTCTTGCCAGGTATCCAAGAATGTTGTCAGAACTTTGACTGTATAAACAAAGTCTCAGGCCAATTGGTGTGGGCATCATGAAGTAGAACTCAGTATACCAGTAGTACAGGTGCCGTCTAATGTTCACAGCTCCACTTCTGCATTAAGTGGGTCAGGAAAAACACGTAGAAAGTCTTGTTGGTTCTCAACATTGGGAGTTACCCAGGTGAAACTGGAAACTAGCTCTTATACACAGAGGGTAAGGAGAGATGGAAGAAAGACCATGCCATATTGGTAGGTAACACTTTTAATAAGCGAGGGAACTTACATATGAGGTTTATCTTGGGTGATCCACAAGATGAGTACATCTCCACATTCACCCACCAGCATCTTAAAAGTTTGTAAACAGGGTTTAGTTACATACACCGTGCAGATGCTCCTGACAACACATTAATTAATCTCTCAAGGCTGCCTCCTTGAAATGGCTCTGGCTCTGGGAATAGTACGTCAGAGGTACATTCCCAGGACAGGGGACAGGAGGGGGAACTTCTGATTGCCTAGGTCCAGCTTGTGCATCACCAGACAGTCACATTCTGTTGATGACCTCCTCCGCGTGCCTGAATGCCAAAGGTTCCATATCAGATTTCAATTGCTATGTAACAAATGATCATACATTAACAACTTAAAACCTACCTGTTTTTTGGCTCACAGATCTGCAGGTAAGAACTCTGGGCAGGCTTGACTGAGTTCTTTGCTTTTGAATCTTACAAGGCAAAATTAAGGTATCTGGTGGGTGGGCTTTTATCTGGAGGATCTGGAGGAAGAATCTGCTTCCAATCTCATGTCAAGTGTGGACAGAATCCTGTTCTTAAAGCTGTGTTCTAATGTCTCTGTTTCCTTGATGGTTATCATCCGGGGGCTATCTTCAGCTTCTAGAGATCATTTACATTCTTGCATATGTGGCTGCCTCCTCCATCTTCAAACAAAATTGGTTTTTTTACATTTCTTTATTTTTGAGAGACAGAGAGGCAGAGCACGAGTGGGGGAGGGGGCAGAGAGAGAAGGAGACAGAATCCAAAGCAGGCTCCAGGCTCGGAGCTGTCAGCGCAGAGCCTGATGTGGGGCTCGAACTCATGAACCGTGGGATCACGACCTCAGCTGAGGTCGGACGCTTCACCGACTGAGCCACCCAGGCGCCCCAGCCTTCTCCATCTTCAAATCAGTAATGATGATTCAAGTCTTTCTCCTGCTTTGAATCTCTGTGAGTTTCCCTTTGGCCATCAGCCAAGGAAAATTCTTCTAAATAGCTCACATGATGAGCGGTACCCTAATGCTCTCTCTTTTGATTAAAACTCAGAGTCAACTCATAACCTTAATTACATCTGCCATGTAAAGTTACATAATCACAAAGGTGATATATCATCACATTCACAGTCAGAGATTTGGGAAGTTCATATTAAGGGACTGCGGGTTACCTACGTAGAAATTTGTTTTGACAAATCCTTACAAATCCTTTCCTTTGTCTATTGAGATTCTATAAAACATTAGGTTACGGTGCTGTTATGATCACAATTTTGTCATATGTACACATAGTCTTGATACATTGCGGTTTCTGTGCAGAAAGAAAACTTTGGGTGTGAAATGTTTGAGCTGCCTCAGGCAGATTTTCCATAGGCAGAAGGTTATAATGAAGATTGAGAAATATTGACCCTTAATACCAAGGACGTTTCTTATAGGAATGTTAGGTTCCTTGCAATGCTTTACTTTTATTGAATATGACACAACTTGGTCTACTGTGGTGAATATTTAGAAATGGGACAAATTTGGCTTCCTGTGTCCTAATACACTTGAATGACTTGGCATAAGACTGGCCACTTATCTGTGTGCTTAAGCGTACTGGTTGGGAAAATTAGTGTACTTGAGTGTGATGTTCGCCATGCTTGCTTGTTGATGTATGAATTCGATCAAGATTGACTCAAAATATGTTTTAGTGTATGTTCTATAAGCTAAAGTAAGCTCTCAATGGGAAGCACTCTGATCAACTTACAGAAAAGCAACTGATAGCCACTATTATTAACATCCTCATTTTGTAGATTCTGAAAAACTGAGTTATATCTACAGATGATTAAGCACTTGTCCAATATTTTTTCAGCAGGAAAGTTATAGTTTGGATCTTAATAGGGCAGTTTGACATGTGAGCACTTTGTACCTGACCACATCTCTATGTTGTTTCTGAAAGGAATAGAATCAACTGGATAAAATTAAAATAAAATGTTATTGTACCAAATGCTCATTTTTTTTCATGTGGAACTTCAGGATTCACTATATGTAAGAAAATAATTGCTTATAATTCACTTGTTAGAAATAAGTGAAAATAAAATTGAAATCTGAGATAATCCTCACTCCAAATGTTATTATCAATTAATAAATCTCTCCTTGTCAAGTTCTTTCATGAAAAGTCTGTCATTCTTTTTATCCAGAAAAATAAGCACAAAGGTCACCCTGTCATGAATAAAGGGAGTCCATAGACTAGTGAGAACTTTCATTTCCAGGAATGTATCCTTTGTGTACATAGGTTGTGAATGCCTCTCAAATCCAAGAAATAGTTTAAATAAAATGGTGCCAATTCAAAATTTGAAAAAAAAAATCGCTTATTTGTGAGAATTTGAGTGGTTCTAAAAGTAGTCAAAGGACGTTTCCATAATAATATCATAATTTAGTTATCCACATAGAATTTTAGAACTTAGTGGGAACACTGAAATTGTGCAATTAAATGAACATATTCTAACAATGAAGAAGCTATAAACTCAGGAGATTACTTAGGTGATTTTTTAGCAAGACTCATTGGCAGACCTCAGATAAGACACTACTAAAAGCTTCTAGACTTTTATCAAACTATTTCCCACCGTATCAAACTATTTCCCTTCATTTCAGAATAATAAAATTATTCCATTTAAATTAATTATATAGAAATGTCTCCCAAAGTCTAAAGGCTATGTAAATAAGAATTATCTCAACGAGTTTGTTAGAAATTTAGACTTTTAGGCTTTATGTGTGTTATACTGATGAGAAAGTCTGAAATTGCTACCATAATAAGCATTTTTGTAAGCTTTTTTTAAGGTAAAGATTGAGAACTACTGCTCTTTAAAGTATAGATCATTCACTTGTTTACTCATTGTAATGCAATAGAAACACTCCTCCTGAGTTCACTTTATTTCTTCAATGATTCTGAAATTTACCAAATTTTATTTCCACATTTCCTTTCACAATTTAAAATGAAAATCAGCTGCGCATTCATCGATTTTAAAGATAACTATTCTGAAAATCTTAGTAAATTTGTTGTATTTGAAAGCATATTTGCATGCACTTAATTAGGGAATCCTATGCATTATAGCCCAAACTTTCAAACAAGCTACAAACTATCTTTAAATATGTTCTTTCTTATTTTTAACCTTCATAATATTGCAGATTATAATTGCTTTTATTCTGAAGTTTCATTTCCTTTGGAGATAATTTGGTATATGAGAAGTCTCATTCCTGGTTAAAAACCTACATGTGATTTTTTTTCGGCTTGATCATAGGCAATTGTAAAGGCTTGGGAAGCCATGGTGGGGAAATTGTCCTTCTCATATCCAGCTTGGTGCACACCCAGTAGATCACAGTCTCTGAGGTGAGCTGTAGTCATAGAAATAGGCCCTCGTGGACTGCCTTACTCTCTTAGATATTTGCATTTTTAGTCCAGGTGCCTTCATTCCTAGATCTTTTCATCTGAAGCCGTGGGCGTTGGTCTTCTTGGACCTCCCTGAGGCCCCCTTATGGTGGATGAGGGAGAAACCTTAAACTTAGCCCCACTCTTACTCAGTGCCCACTATTTTTCCACTTGTACTTCTTTACTTTGCCAATTCCCCGTAGTTCATAAAACGAGTGTAGCCTTTTGTTCATGGTTCCTTCAAAAGTAAGACAATCCCCATGTCTACGCTGATCCACATGACTCTTAACCAGTGTACCATTCAATGGGAGAAAATAGAGTTGGCTTTTCTTTCCATTTTTTTTAATGACTCTTGCTGATGCCATCACAGTGACTAAAGACTTAATACGTTATGGCTTGTTGCTTTAATTGACCACTCTGACACCCGGCAGCTCCCTGTCTCTCCTTACTCAGGTGAGCTCCGGAAAGTATAAAATCATATTCCTCTCTTGTTTAAGGGATTATCCTCTTTGGCTTAGGTAATAATAACAATGCATTATTTGGTTCTGATTCTGGTACCCTCAGCACTCTTGGTTCTGAAACCCAGACTGGAGTTAAGACCATTGGTTCTCTGGCTTGCAGACCTTCAAGCTAGTCCATAGGTTTTCTTGAGCTTCTCCAGGTTGCAGTGGACACACGGTGGGACTTCCCAGCCTCCATAATCAAATGAGTCAAGTCCTTATAATAAATCTCTTTAGATATCTAGGTAGAGTAGACAGTTGTAGGTATAGTATAAATATATATCTCCTATCGGTTCTTTCTCTGTAGAACCCTGGCTAATATAGATCTTTAGTGACAATTCACTATGGGCCTTTTGCTAATAAGATTTAACACACCCGAGCACAGTGCATAGAACACTGATATTAAAAGTTTGCTTACTGGCACCTCCCTGTCCCTTCAAGGTGCATATGTTGAAATCCTTACTCCCTATATTTAGGAAAAAGGTAACTAAGTTAAAATGAGATCACTAGGGTCAGCCCTAATCCGATATTACGGGCTGGCGTCCTTGTAAGAAGAGGAAATAACAGATAATGCAGAAGGAAGACCATGTGAAGGCTCTGGTAGAAGACAGAAGATGGTCATCTAAAACCTAAGAAGGGAGGTCGCAGAAGAAACCATCCCTTCTGATGCAATGACTTCAGACATCTAACCTCCAGAGCCGGGAGAAAACAAATTTCAGTCATTTAAGGCACCCACTCTCCAATACAGTGTCATGGCAGCCGTAGCAAATCAGTATACCATCTTTACAAGAGAAAGCTGGACAAACCCAAACTCAATGACTTTTCTCAGATGTATCGATAAACGGATATTGCAGGGAAGATTGCCACCTGAAATCTAGAAAGCTAGAGGGCTCCAGAGAGTCATGGCTGAGATCTGCTCACATGGAGAAGAAACCGTCAGAGCCATAACTAGTGGAAACACAGAAATGGCAAATTTGACCAGTTGCTGGAGGCTTCGTGTGACTTACAGTGACAAGAAACTCTTGGGAGTCTTTGTCCTCTTGCCACACACACATGTAGCTCCCCTCACCCTCTACCTCGCACACGTACACATCTTGCCAGGCATTACCTCCAGGAAGAGCCCAGGCTTTCAAGTGTGGGCTGTGCATGGCAGCTTCCTTCCAAAGACCACACTGAAGAAGGGGGGAAAAAAGAGTAATTGTACCATAAAGAAACCTGACAAGATCATCTCAGCAAGATGCTTACTGTCAACAGTGAGGCCACATTCAGCGTATGTACCTTTGAGATGTTGTGGTCAAAATGGCACTTTACCTCTGTGGCTTTCCCCCCAAAATTCATAAACTGGTTCTTATCACGAGAAAAATATCAAACAAATGCTAGTTGAGGAACATTGCAGAATATCTGACCGGTCATCCTCGAAACTGTCAAAGTCACGAAAAGCAAAGTAAGGCCCAAGGCAATGTCATGGCCAAGAGGAGCCTAGGAAGACATAAGGATTAAGCACAATTTGATATCCTGAATGCTATTCTGGAACAGAGAAAGACCTTCAGGGAAAAATAAGAAAACGTCCGTAACACAGACTTTAATTGATTTATAAGAAGTACTTGCAAGATATTTGCTTATGGTTCTCCTTCCTAGCCTTTATATATAATTGTTTATTATAATTGTATATTATATAAAATTGTTTATATTATATGTTGTATTTTATATGATATTTATATTATGTTAAAAATAACAGATATATGTATCAGTGCACATTACCATACATCAAAATACATCGAAACAGTACAGGAAGATATAAAGTGTAAAATGTAAAAAGTAATAGTTTTCCTTCTCTCCCTTCCTGCCCCTATTCCCGTCACATACAGTGTTTGTGTATCTGTGCAGCGTTTTCCTACATATCTACATATTTTTACAAATTTTAACAAATCAGATTCTACTACTCATATTGTTATGAAACTCGTTTTAATTTGCTTAAAAATTAAAAAAACTAAATTTGTTTACCTGTCATTCTACTAGTTATTGAGCACATAAAACATGAAGAATATGTTTCCTTCATTTTTGTAAACTTAACTCTTACAGCGATATCCAGCCTGTAGTAGGCAGTCAGTAAATATTTGTTGAATGAGTAAATGGATAATTTGCATTTCTCAAAGAATAAGTCACCCACTGATCATTTAAATGAATGTTGTGAAACACAGTAAGTTATTTTGGAGCTGAAAAGTAAATTAGAACTTTGCAGAATAGAGAGCATTCATGCAAATGTGTTAGTCTTTAAGATTATATATATATATATATATATATATATATATATATATATGGAGTTTAATATCTGGAAACATAAATGAGATGAATTGACCACAGACCAAATGAGAACTTTTAAGCAGTTGGTTCATATTTTTACTTTTGCATTATTTTCTGAGTATCACATTTTAAGCTGCATGCAGAGAAGGAAAATATGGATTTTTAAAGTCATATTTAAGTATAATTCTCACATTTAAAAAAATCTCAGTGGAATTCCACGGACTATAAAAATTTAGCATTCTCATAACATTTCTGCAATGTCCCAGTGCACTTATATTCTCAAGGTTTTCTCTGGCTCCTTGATATGAGTATGTTCTGCCCGTTACATAGAATACACCCAGATGTGAAATTCAGCACTTACTTCATTTTCCACAAAACATTAATGCCTACACTACATAGGAACATATGGCAGGATTTAAAGAAAACCTGAAGTAGCACGGGAAGGTGGTTGATTTGGTATCTGCAAATATTTTGAACGTGAACTGTAGTCATTATGACTCTTAAAAATGTCCGTTGGCTTTTATTCAGTGCATTGAGTGGGAAGGAGAGTGACAATTTCACTGGCCTTATTATTACTTTGTTTCAGTTTCCCTCAGTCTTGCTGGTTCCCTCTTCAACCCAGAAAACCTTCATTCTTTGGGTAAAACACATTTTCTCTTGTGTACAGAACAACCACAAACATTTCTGTTTCAACTGGCCCCAAGCCAGCACACCTTGACGTCCTATGTCCCAAATTACTAGCCTATCAAGGTCCTTTTTTCCCCAAATAAAGACAATTCCTAATTGAGAGAAATTGTGCCAGTTGTTAAAATAATTATGAAATCATAAAGCCGTCACTGCACCCTCATGTCAAAAATAAATAAGTAATAGTGGAATAGGGGTATATAGTAAGGGTAAAGTGGGTAGAATTAGGAAGTAATGACTTAGAATGTAAGGAGGAGTGGCAGAGTCAATGCATATTGAGGCTCTTACATAATAAAACACCTTTCACAGAATTCTTGATTTGGTCCAAAAAACAAATATTTGCCTTTGGAAGGACAGCAGTTGAAATACTGCTTTACTACAGCTGTCTTGAGAAATTGTCTTTACGACTTCATTTTTTTCTTATTGAGGTATAATTTATATGTAAATTATATTAGTTTCAGTTGTTCAACATAATGCTTTGCTGTTTAGATATTGCAAAACAATCACCACAGTAAGTCTGGTTGATAATATATATATTTTTTTAGTTTAATAAGTGGCATACATAAATACAGAGCCCTCCAGAATGCCAGTCCTAACTGACATCTTCCAAAGTGACACTGCATTGATAAGAATTCTAATGATCCCTTTCATTCAAGGTCCAACTCTAAATCCCTAGCTGCGAGATCCCGCATCTGTCCCATCAAGTTCTCTTTACAAGTAGAGTTTCAGCCTCCCTCTTTAATTGGCTTTCTGGTGACAGCTCTGCTTTTTCTGAACATTGCTTGGTAGGTGTAAAACTGCATTTGATTAAGAAAAAGGAAACGCTCTTCCACATTTAATGTAAAAGCAAAAGTTACATTTCAAATTCTCCTTAAATATTCAGTGTCAAGAAGTGTAGTTTTGAAAACATTTTCTAGATACTTCAAGGCCATCACAAGAATAAATATTTTGTCCCAAATATTGCATTTAGTGTTTCTTTTACAGCGTTTTCAATCTGTGAATATTTTTTTTATATTTTCCGTTTTCCTGAAGAATGGTAGCTCTAAATAATTGTAAATACCTATAGACAAGGGTTAATACATATTTATATGTATACAAAGCCTAACATTCATATCTTAACCTTTTCAAAACCTGCCGACTATTGGCGAATGTGTGTTTTATTCAGTCAACCTCATCGTTTTCTTGTTTTATGCCCAAGGCTTAGCAATTGGAGTTTCAAAGCATCAAGCTTTAATGTTTTTGACGGATGTGAAATTTTTGCTTACTTTAAAGATTTTGTTTTGCAAACTGACTTTGGTCACATTTTTCCCTGTTCATAATCACAAAGCTATATAAATCTTTGTGAATTAATATTGTTATGTCTTCAAACCCCAACAGGAGTAGGGCATTTTTCAAAGCCTAGGGGGAAAAAAGCTCTGCCTAATGTATGTAGATTTGTTTAACAATCACTTTTTCTTCTTTTAATACATTTAAATTTGAAAAGATAATTCATGCAAATGAAGAACAGACTGCAAAGAACTACTAGTGTATCTATAATTAAGTTTAAGAGAAGTTTCTGTTTTCACAGCTTTATGATTGTTATTCAAGTCAACAAATGCTTTATAGAACATAATTTTCTTTCACTTCAACTCTTGATTTTAAGAATGTTAGGGAAGAAAAGAGAATACATTTAAAAATCTAGTTCTTATTTTCAGGTGCTCACATAATGGGGAATGGTCATGAAATGTGATTATGTTAATACATCCTGGCTTTGTTGGATATCGCATAATCCTGATGAAGACAGGCTTTTCATCAGGAGATCTGGGTTCTAATTCATATTTTGTGGTTAATTAGCTGTGTGTGATTTTGAACAACTAATCTAAACTCTTTGGTCTTATTGTCTCAGTCTTTTAAGTCATGCTGAACCACCTAGTTTTCAGAGTCTCTTCTAAATGTCATTTTTCATCATGTTGTAATTATCAAAGCCAAATTATTGCTTTCCAATGCTGAGGGTGGGGGAATGTTTGAGAGGTCGTTTCATTTCCTGTTAGCATCTGGGATCTTAATTCTGCAAGTATGGAGGTTTACTTAAGGAAACACATTGATATTGCAAAATACTGCTTAGCATTATATAAAAAGGAATGATTTTCTTTTATATGAGCAATGACATATCTTTGAATATCTGGAAGGAGTTTCTGATTCACTTCTAGGATGCAGAGAGAAAAAAATAATAATCTGGACCTTTGGTCTTCTATTACATTCAAGGAGATTAATAGACAATACAGGTATGAATATTAGCTATAGCAGAAATTACATATAAAAGTGTCCAACTAAATTCACAAAAATACCACGGTGATATTTAATACATTTCTCCTGCCATTCTTCTTCCTATTCCTGAGAATTGTTATTAAAAGATTCCTTATGTCTTCTACTGGATCTCTGATATTATGAAAAAAAAACAGTTGCATATAGTGTTTATCATATGGTGGTTTACATCTTTGAATTATATAATGAGATTTAGGAGGGGTGGCAAGATGGAAAGACTCAGAATTCAGTCTCAGGAATTAGACGACCTGGCTTGCCCCTTAATATCCGTGAGACAGACCACGGAATGTTAGACACGATATACAACTCCTCTGTCCTCAGTTTCCATGTCTGGACAATTAGAATAATACTAGCACCATAGTAACATTGACATATTTACCACTAAGATATAATGTTGAATGAATAAGTGAAATATATGGTTCATGTTATCATTACCCTCCACATCATTATTGAGCACCTAGTGAAGTGTGAGCACTTCATGAATGGTATTACCAGTGCGTGGACAGATCATTTCCATATCATATAGAAACTCGGAGCACCAGTATGAGAGTAAGAGCAGGGATAATTTAGAAATAGGATTATTTACCATTTGTTTTCTACCATATTGCAAGATTCTTAAGAAGGAGGAGGTGTTAGAATTTTATGTTCAGAAATACTAATAGCAAGAGCACTTATGAATGGTTAGCCTTTTATGTTTCATGGAAATGTAGATATCTGAAAATTATCTTGAAGTCGCTAAAAAGAACACTCATAAGGAGAGTAAGATTGGGTATTTCATATTTTGGGCCTTTAGCTTCATCTGCATGTAGATTAGCTCAAAATAAGGGTGGAAATGAGCTTCCTAGAGGCACAGTGCAATGCTTTTCAAGAAGATTGGAGAATAACCCAATTGTCTGAGAAGACGTCCAATGAGATTGTTTATATTTAGAAGGTTGAAAAATTATGATCTAGATCCAAAGATATAAATTCACGCTATGCTCAGGGATGATGCGGTGCTGAGCCTGGGAGTTGGTAGATACCCAACCATCAGTATGCACCCGGCTTTCCTCCTCCTCGAGGATGAGCTGCACCCATGAATATGATAAATGAGACTGACCTCATGAGGTCAATCAATAAGGGGTATTTGATAAGAGGGAGATTCTCCATCATTGGCTCTGAAGATGGGAAGGGAGAGGAAAATGGCAAGAACTTGAGAGTAACTTCTAGGAATTGACAGTGGCCCACGGGCAATGGGAAAGTGGGGAGCTCAGTTCTACAACCACTTACTTATGCTAAAAGGCTTGTGACCTGGGAAAAGGAGTTTGAGATCCACAGAGGAATGTAGTCTGGCTGACACTTTGATTTCAGCCTATATACCCTGAGCTCTCAGCTATGTCATACCAACTTCCTGCCCTGTGGACCTGTGAACTAATAAATGATTATTATTTCAAGCCACTAAGTTTGTGATAATTTGTTACACAGCAATAGCAAACTAGTACATGAACTGAAAAGCTGCCAAGCTCACAGTGGTTGATAAAAGTTTTCCAAGGTTCTAGTTTTCACGTGACAGCTCAATTTATATCAACAACTGCTGCTCCTGAGAAGCTCTCTTCATTTCTTTGGAGAACATGTGTACCAAAATCCCAAGTTTGAGTAACCATAGTTTTTCAGACATTTTTTTTTTCAAGGAACAGCAAGTAAAATACATCACCACTGCTTTTTCATCATCAGTGCAAGTGTCAATGTAATTTAAAATGTTCTCATAATTTTATGGAAACAAATTATCTTCAAACAACCAGGAATTGTCCTAGGGACCCCCAGGTGTTCATGAACTACTCTTAAGGACTACTGGTTTAAAACACAACATAGTGATGGAAAGCAAAGGCAATCATCCATCATATTCCAGAATCCACTTCTTGATCTTGGAGGTCAGATGACCTCCTTAGGCTTTTTTTTTTACCAACACAAAGAGGACCAAATTAAAATAATACAATGTCAGATGGAGACTACTGTCAAGAAAATTTGCATTTTCCTCACGGTGCTTCCCATGCCAGAAGATTGGCTATGTTGTGGGTCCTTCATGACCCACAGATACTTTTACTAGGATTTTAAGAACTCCAGAATCATACTTACCTCTCACCAGCCCTGGAATTTTCCATAGCACAGCTTTCCCTTGTAATTTTACGTTTGTCCTGAAATATTTTTGTTGTCTTCTTGTGAACTTTTAGCAAGTTTTATGACCCTTAGAATGTACTCACAAATATTGATAAAATGAGCTTTATGAGACATCATTGTGCTATGTGCATGTCTGAAAGTTGGTATTATAAAATCCAGAAATATCATAGATAGATATCAAATAGAGATGAGATACTTTATAACTTTGCCAACTCATCTTTTTCATACAGGGTCTCTTTCAGTCTAAATTCTGGACACATGTTTATTTACAAGATGTAATAATTCTATTCAACAAATTATATCTATAATACAAATTAGCATTCAAAGTTATTCTGACAAGAAGAGATCCTAAGCAATGAATATTAAAAAGTTAAGTGAAAGATTTTTTTTTCTTCTTAGTTCACTGATATATCTATTGTGATATTAGGCATCTATATTCCAAACACTGATAAAAATTGACATAATATGCTCACAGGAATGAGGAAGCTACAAAATGAATAAAATGGAGATTCGAAATTCCATCATGGAGAGAGCTATGAACTTGAGGATTCATAAGAAACATAAAAACAAGAGATGTGTCCATATCACAGGATTAGATTTGTATCTTTAAACCATTATGAACTCTAGTATGTAGCTGGTAGGTATTTACTTATTTCTTGAGCTTTTCTTAAAACTGCTATTGTGCTCTTTATAGTTTTTTTCCTATTCATCTCACTTCTAACAAAGACATCATGTTTGTAATCTTTGCATCAGAAATTTAGTGCCTCATCCTGAATTGACAACCAGAAATTTCACTGAACAATGTATTCCAGCCTACTTTTACAGAGCCCCAAGCTTTCCGTATTTCCTGCCATCTCCTTTCCGTTGTTTCAAATTCCCCCATCCTCCTCACCCACCTCAGAATCTTCCCAAAATTATTGGTTTTGTGTGTCATCTCAGAAGATTGTTCTAGCTGCATTGGTGCTCACTGCGGCAGCACGTGTAGCAAAATTGGAATGATACAGAGAAGGTTAGCATGGCCTCCTGAGCAAGGATGATATGCAAAATCGTAAAGCAATATTTAAGCCACTGTGCAAGGTTGGTATTTTCATCCAGTGAACCCAAAGACACAAATGCTGAAAGGAATCATCACTTAGGTGAGTAGTGGGAAATGAAATTTACTTGACTTGAAATTCCACATCAGAGTTCAAATACAATCTCCACTACCTAAAATATGTGATCTTGAGGAAGATGATCCCCCCCCAAATTATTTTATTCATCTGTATCAGGGATATAATATTCTTTCTTCTATACCATTTTCAATGATTAAATTAAATCATATTAAAATGCTTGGCAATTTAAAAGTAACCCATGATTGTGAGTGTAATCGAATTCTTTCTTCTCATTATCCTTTGATGGTTCTTCTTTTTCTCCTGACTCTCAAATGTGCTCTGCCCTTGGACTTCTTCAGGTTATTTCTCTTCACTTGGAAGCTTATTCTCACTGACTTGATATTTTTATCCAATACGACTTTGATACAAAATATATGATGATGATAATCACCCCAAACTTTATACCTTCAGTTTGGATTTCCCTTGAAATTTCAGACTTGCATATCCAATTGTCTATATGATATCTTTCTCATCCCCATTACTTATCTCATTCTGTCTACTCAAAATTAATGTGCCCAAAATTGGTATATTGATCTTTCTCTGCAAACTTGCTATTGTTACACAGACTTTCCCATTTTGTTCATGGGAACTCTATCTTTTCAGTCACTCAGGGAGAAAAAACACAAACAAAAATCATGAAATCATCTCTGCTTTTTTTCTCACATCCTGCCAATCAGGATAATCTGCTGTCTCCATGTTTGTAATATATTTAGAATTTCACCATTTCTACTGCCCCCATGCAAACACATTGAAACAGGCCATTATCATGACTCATTAGCCAGCTAATGCTAATGTTCCTGGTTGCCGACACACGGTTCTCTGTAAAGCTACCAGAGTGACCCCACAGAAACAGTCATATCACTTTATCCTTTTGGGCAGATCCTTTAACACGTTCCTATCCCAGAGTCAGTTCCAAAACTCTGACAATAGCTTACTTTTTTATCAGCGGATCAGGCATGCTTCTGAACCAAAATCATTTTTTTTTTTGTTTTCTCCACTCTCTTTACACTCTTCTTTGATATATATGAGCAGTTTGCCCCCATACCTATATCAGAATGCTGCTAAATATTTTTCTTAGTTGGTCCTTTAGTGACAAGTAAAATTGCCCCTCATAACAAACACACTTCGTATCTTCTATTCCTTCTCTATTTTATTCACCACTGTACCTATCACCAATTAATACATACCTTCTTTACGTTCTACTTCACCCAAGTATAAATGTGACTTTTGTGAAGATAGCGATTTAATCAGTTTCATTCACTGATGTCTCCCCCATGTCTAGCATTGTTTCTGGTACTTAATAGACATTTTTGAATGAATGGGTGACTTGAATTTATGAAGATGATAAAACTCCCACATACCAAGTGGACATCAGATTATTCCCCTTCTACTTCTTTTTGTATTAGGTTATGCAGTTCTTTATTGGGAGTTGTTAATAATCATAATGCAATGAAAATGGAATAAAAAATGGGGGTAATTATGATAAATCGGTAATGAGTGATGTTCATCCACAAATTTTTGAAAATACATTTCTCTTAGTCTGGATTGATGTAAAGTTAGGCCTATTCATTTGGTGTCCAAAAGTTATTATAGGTAAGGCATTTGGGTGGCTCACTTGGTTAAGCGTCCAACTCTTGGTTTGGGCTCAGGGCATGATCTCATGATGTGTGGCTTTAAGCCCCACATTGGGCTCCACACAGACAGTGTAGGTCTGTTTGGGATTCTCTGTCTCCTTCTCTCTTTGCCTTTCCCTTGCTTTCTCTCTCTCTCAAAATAAATAAACATTTTTTTAAAAAGTTATTAGAGGTGATTTTGGTACCAATAACATAATCAAAATACACATACCTTTAAGGTTTTTTAGATATGTAAAAATGCATTAACCATCTCAAAAATGTAAAAGAAAGCAGTATATTTATCTGACTAAATGACTGCTCAGCAATTCTCTTAACCAACACACACACACAAACACACATACACACTTACATTGGTCAATGTGAAATAACAAACAAATCCTTGCTTTTACCTTTGTTAAATTTTGGGTGTGTGAATAATACATTTATGTTCTCTTCTATATAAAAACTCTATATCCCCTTCAAAGACATGTTTGAGGATTGTGTATTAATTAACTTATTTAGTATATGCAGACTCAACACTATTGTTAATAAAGAAAGATTCAGGCAGAAGTATGTAGCTCCCACACAGCACTTCGCTGATTCATATTTGTAGAAGGAATCTATTTCCAAGAAAATTTTGTACTCTAAAAATACTGCTTGCAAACCTCTTCCAAGATTTCTATGAAGGAGGGAAGGTTGCTGAGAAACCAGCCCAGACTATTTCTCTACATGGCTCATTTTTCAATTATTATTCACAAACTCTATAGGCCACCCTGAAATGTTTAGTATTTTGTCTCCTACTTCCCAATATAACCCTCATTATTTCTTTTGTGTTAGTTTCTGTAACTACCCACTCTTTTCCTTGTCACTGATTTGATGATTCTTTCACTTTGTTAGGCTTTATTCATACCCTTTCTTTAGCCTGGAATGACACCTCAACATCTCCCCTGTACAATATATTTTGTCCATACCATATGTCCTTATTGAATGCTTTTGCCCTGTTTGTGGTGGTTGTTCTTTGCTCCAACAATAAAAACATAAATTCTAGCCAATGCCTAATAAATATTACTGTAAAGGTAAGTAACAGAAAAATTAATAGTAAAATGCATAAAATAAAATATACTAGAGATGTAAGCATAAATATACCCACCTCCATTCACTGCAATTTAAATTTACAAAAATCCCAGAAAAGTTAGACAAACTAAAAATAATCAACATAGAATGATAATGATCATACTGAATATAAAGTGCAAAACAAAATTCTTATTACCTAGATATTTTTAAATGTTTCTTTATTTATTTTTGGAGAAAGGGAGAGAGACGGAGACAGCGAGCACAAGCACACGAGTGGGGGCGGGCAGAGAGAGAAGGGGAGAGAAAGAATCCCAATGAGGCTCTGCAGGCTCTCAGGGAAGAGACAGATGTGGGCGCCGTCTCACCCTGAGCCAGAATCAAAAATCCAACACTTAAGCGACTGAGCCACCCAGGTGCCCCTTACCTAGATACTTAAATAACAATTTACCATTCCTTCCCCAAATCTAGTTTTAAAAGTTTTGACTTGGAAAAACTTAAACTTTGTAAAAGTAATATCCAATGCAAAATCTCACAGGGATAAAAGTTTGAAATTTTTATTTCATTTTTAACTGTATTATTATTTTATTGTTAAGGAATCCACTTCTGTGACGGTCATGAAGCCCCAGCTGGGTTAATAGTGACTCCTGGAGGTAATTACACCAAATTGTGGACCTTCTGGTTATAAGCATTGTTTTCTCTCTCTACCTCAGCTGAAAACCCAGACTCAGGAGGTCTCAATCCTTGCCTCCCTATTCTTGGAACAGGCCAGACCCAACTACGCACAAGGCTTTTTCAGAGGAGACAACTTTGACTTCCCAAAAGACAAACCCTCTATTTTGCTATATGAGGCAAATACCAACCCCAAACTGCAGACCAGCTGGGAACCGTGTGGGCCTCAATAAAGTTTGAAAATCTTAAATGAATTAAAGACTTTGTAGGATTTATATAGGAAAATGATCATGCAGATTATATCAGTAAAAAAAAGAAAAGAAAAGAAACTTTAAAAACATAGAACTAGTTTAATTATTATGCATTGAAAATTTAAGAAGAAATTAATTTGGTTTAGTATTTTATGTCCGAGAAAACATAAGTGAGTTTGGTGAGATTATTAAAATATTTGTTTTCATTTTATAACTAAAAGTTCAAAGTGAAGGTATAAAAGTTATAAATATCAAAATGCAAAATTATATAGCAGAACTATATATAAAACACTAAAATCGCATACTAATTTTCTTGAACCATCAGGGAGCGGAGAAGAGAGTAAGGAAACAGCCTGAAATCAAAGGTATGGTGTCATTCTTCCAGAAGAGATGGAACATGAGTACTGACTCACCTCTGGCTTCAGGAGAGAGACAGCACCTTCATTCAAATAGATAAGAAATAAATAGATAAGGGGAAAAAAAAACTAAAAAACAAAAAAACAAAAACAACAACAACAACAATAAAAAAACTAAACTGCTTAACAAATTACTAAAGGTTGAGTGTGAACAAATGAGACAGTAGAGAAATTGCGAGTGCTAGAGATTCAAGGGGAAACAGAAACCTCTTATAGTTTCTTCTTCATGGGCTTCTGCTGGGTGCTCACAAGAAAGAAGGGTGTGGGAAAGAGACTGGAGAAAGTCCTCTTGGGCGGTGCTGGTCTACAGGAGGGAATAGCCACCAGTACAGAAAAGAGTGACATTTGACATAGGCCCTAAGGAACACAAGACTTAAGCTACTGAGGAAAAGGTAGCAAATCCTGGCATCCAAGACCCACAGTAGCTGGGAGAAATATAAAAAAAAGAGTCATTGAACCCTACAGGAAGGGCAGGAAATTATCCAAGTCCCAGACCATTAGTGATTTCCCAATGCTGGAGAAGGAGGATGAGTCACAGAGAAATTACCACCTGTCTGGCATAGGGACAAAGTTCCTGCCTAAGAATGAGACTGAATGGGGACAACAAAGAACCCTCTCTGACACCCACCATCAGGCTAGCAAGTATCAAATAACAAGTGAGAGGGACTACTGCTAGAAAAGGACAAGAGGGTAGAAACAGCCTATCTGCAATACAGACATACAGGAAGGTGTAAGGCAAAAGACTGGAACAGGAAAATCGTGAGAAAGACCCTAACCATCCACACCCTAAGAAGAAAACAGAACGGAGAAATTTTAAGTTACTCTGAACTGAAGGTAAAAATAACATCAACAGACTACAGAATCAGTTCAACTGTCTAAATTGACTCAATCCTCATCCTGTGATTTTTTTTTTTGCTAGGCAAAACTTGTTTGCTGTGGGTAAAACAGTGGTTAGAGGAAATTTTATAGAAATAAGCACTTTGATTAGAAAATAAGGAAGTTCTTCTATTAGTCATCTAAATTTATCTCCTTAATCAATTAGAAAAAGGAAAGCATATTAAGCCCATACCAAATAGACAGAAAGACACAATAAAGAAAATTGAAGAAAACAAGGACTTTAAGAATAGAAAAATTTCAGAGAGTAGTCAGTGAAACTGAAATGTGGCTCTGAGAAGATCAAATAAATTGATATACCTCTAGCCAGATTGAGCAAATAAATCAGAATAAATACAATACAATAAAGACAAGAAGACATAAATTTCCAGTATATGAAATGAAATAAGGGGGGAGGAGCCAAGATGGTGGAATATTTTTGTCTGTCTCACATCCTTGAAATAGAGCCAGACCAACACTAAACCATCCTGCACACCTGGAAAACTGATTGGAGGATTAACACAACAATCTGCACAACCTGAAGCACAGAATTCAGCAGGTATTCAGCAGAGAGGTGAACTTGGGGAGTGAGAAGGAGCAGGAAGGGAGGTAGTTTTGTGAGCAGAGAGAGGATGGAGACTGGGCCGGGGGGGCTGAGAATACGGGAAAAGCACCCCTCCCCAAAAGCGGCTGGAGAGAAAGCAGAAAATTGGAAACAGCAACAGGGACCAAACTAAAAAGGGAGTAAGGAGAAAGGAGAAAGGACAGGGTTTAAATTCCATTAAGACTGTAAACAAGGGGAGCACAAAGTCTGCAACTCTGCAGCTTGATACCTGGCGGTGCTCTGGTGGGAAGGACAAATCCCCAGGAACAGAGTGGGGTCTGGGAGTTTCTCAGGCCACACAGGGAAAAGCGGCTCCACTGCTGGAAGGACATTTGGTAGAGACTGTTGAAGCCACCTGGTCCCAGCAAACCCCAGAAAATGGCCATATTCGCTGGTGCTGGAACAAGGTCGTTAAGGATGAAGGCTGGTGCCAGATGTGTGTTGTGATCGTCCATAATCCCTGAAACGCTGCTGCTACACTATCTTGTAAACTTTTTCTGGGGCGGGCTAGCATCTGGCCAGTGTCGGGGCACCAGCAGCAGCAGGGTCCAGCAAGCGTTTCTGGGTGCAGTCGACATTCGGCCATTGCTCATTTGGCCATTGCTTGGTCAAAGCCGCAGGTCCTTCAGAAGTAAGGGGCCAGGGAAAACAGCCGCTTCTGACACAAAACTCAGGAGAGAGGTACTGCCTGGGGCTTGGTCACAGACAGTGAAAAAGCGGGGAGTGGACGAAAGCTGAAGACAGAAGACCGGTGCGCGATTGCTGATTGGGGAGAACAGAGTTCTGATACTAGAGACTGAGTATCTGGGTGATGCCATTTTCATTGCTCCTGCACATGTACATACGCACCTACGAGCACCACAACACTCCACCCCAGTAGGCTAGCAGCGCAATCTAGTGGAGAACGGAGTCATTACACTGAGCCCCGCCCAACTGGACCAACCTCGCTCTTCAAGAACACAAGTCTCACCACCTACTTACTTTATGGACTGTAAAGCACTTCATAGTCTGACTTCTGGGGGAAAATGAAGTAATTTCAGTCCTATTTCAATCTGTTAGCAGATCCATCTATTTAATTTTCTTTCTTTTTTTCCCCTCATTTTAACTTCTTTTCTTTTTCTAGAATACAGAAAAAGAAAAAAATTCATTTTTATTTTCAATTTCTATTACAAATATTTTTCTTTAATTTTTTTATACTATATTCTTTACTTTTGTGTAAATTTTTTGAACTTCTATTTTATTCCCATCATCTCATTTTAGTCTACCTCAGGGTATTCATTTTTTCAAATTCTCAAATGATTTCCTTTTTCTAACCCCCTTTTTTTTCTCTAATCTCTCAAACTACTTTCAACACCCAGACCAAAACACACCTAGGATCTAGCATCATTTATTCAACTTGTGTGTGTGTGTGTGTGTGTGTGTTTTAATTTTAATATTTTTTTAATTTTAATTTTTCAAATTTTAATTTGTCTACCTCATTAATTCCTTTTCTCCCTTCAAAATGACAAAATGAAGAAATTCACCCCAAAAGAAAGAGCACAAAGAAACGACAGCCAGGGATTTAACCAACACAGATACAAACAAGATGTCTGAACCAGAATTTCGAATCACAATAATAACAATACTAGCTGGAGTTGAAAATAGATTAGAATCCCTTTCTGCTGAGATAAAAGAAGTAAAAACTAGTCAGAATGAAATAAAAAATGCAGCCATGAGCTGCAATCATGGATGAATGCCACGGCGGCAAGGATGGATGAGGCAGAACAGAGAATCAGCAATATAGAGAACAAACTTATAGAGAATAATGAAGCAGAAAAAAAGAGGGAGATTAACACAAAAGAGCACGATTTAAGAATTAGAGAAATCAGGGGCTCATTAAAAAGGAATAACAACAGAATCATAGGGGTCCCAGAAGAGGAAGAGAGAGAAATAGGGGCAAAAGGGTTATGTGAGCAAATCATAGTGGAAAATTTCCTAACCTGGGGAAAGGCACAGACATCAAAATCCAGGAAGAACAAGGGACTCCCATTAGATTAAAAAAAAAAAACCGACCTTCAACAAGACATACCATAGTCAAATTCACAAAATACTCAGGCAAGGAGAGAATCATGAAAGCAGCAAGGGAAAAAAGTGCCTAACCTAACAAGGGAAGACAGATCAGGTTTGCAGCAGACCTATCCATAGAAACTTGGCAGGCCAGAAAAGAGTGGCAGGATGTATTCAATGTGCTGAATCAGAAAAATATGCAGCCAAGAATTCTTTATCCAGCAAGGCTGTCATTCAAAATAGAAGGAGAGATAAAAAGTTTCCCAGACAAACAAAAATTAAAGTTTTTGAACACTAAACCAGCCCTGCAAGAAATTTTAAGGGGGACTCTCTGAGGGGAGAAAAGATGAATATATATATATATATATATATATATATATATATAGACACATATATATGTATATATACATATATTCATATATACATATATGTGTATATATACATATATATGAATACCAAAATCAACAAAGATTAGAAAGGACCTGAGAACACCACCAGAAACTCTAACTCTACAAGCGTCATAATGGCAATAAATTCATATCTTTCAGTACTCACTCTGAATGTCAATGGACTCAATGCTCCAATCAAAAGACATAGGGTAACAGAATGGATAAGAAAACAGGACCCATCTATATGCTGTTTACAAGAGACCCACTTTAGACCTAAAGACACCTTCAGATTGAAAATAAGGGGATGGAGAACCATCTATCATGCTAATGGTCAAAAAAAGAAAGCCAGAGTAGCCATAATTATATCAGACAATCTAGACTTTAAAATGAAGACTGTAACAAGAGTTGCTGAAGGGCGTTATATCCTAATCAAGGGCTCTACAGACCAAGAAGACCTAACAATTGTAGACATTTATGCACCAAATGTGGAGCACCCAAAAATATAAATGAATTAATCACAAACATGAAGAAACTCATCGATAGTAATACCATAATAGTAGAAGACTTCAACACCCCACTCACAGCAATGGACAGATCATCTAATCAAAAAATCAACAATGAAACAATGGCTTTGAATGATACACTGGACCAGATGGACTTAAAAGATATATTCAGAACATTTCATCCTAAAGCAGCAGAATATACATTCTTCTCCAGTGCACATGGAATGTTCTCCAGAATAGACCATATACTGAGACACAAATCAGCCCTAAGTACAAAATGATTGATATCATACCGTGCATATTTTCAGACCACAATGCTATGAAACTTGAAATCAACCACAAGAAAAAATTTGGAACGGTAACAAATACTTGGAGACTGAAGAACATCCTACTAAAGAATGAATGGGCTAACCAAGCAGTTAAAGAGGAAATTAAAAAGTATATGGAAGTCAATGAAAATAACACCACAACCCAAAACCTCTGAGATGCAGCAAATGTGGTCATAAGAGGAAAGTATATAGCAATACAGGACTTCCTAAAGAAGGAAGAAAGATCTCAGATACACAACCTAACCTGACATCTTAAAGAGATACAAAAAGGACAGCAAATAAAACCCAAAACCAGCAGAAGACAGGAAATAATAAACATTAGAGCAAAAATTAATGCTATTGAAACAAATAAACAAACAAAAAAACACCAGTAGAACAGGTCAATGAAACCAGAAGCTGGTCTTTGAAAGAATTAACAAAATTGATAAACCACTAGCCAGTTTGATCAATAAGAAAAAGGAAAAGACCCAAATAAATAAAATCAAGAATGAGAGAGGAGAGATCACAATCAACACAGCAGAAATAAAAACAATACTAAGAGAATATTATGAGCAATTATATGCCAATAAAGTGGGCAATCTGGAAGAAATGGACAAATTCCTAGAAACATATACACTACCAAAACTGAAACAGGAAGAAATAGAAAATTTGAACAGACCCATAACCAGTAAGGAAATCGAATTAGTAACCAAAAAGCTGCCAATAAACAAGAGTCCAGGGCCAGATGGCTTTCCAGGGGAATTCTATCAAATATTTAAGAAAGAGTTAACACCAATTCTCTTGAAGCTGTTCCCAAAAAATAGAAATGGAAGGAAAACTTCCAAACTCTTTCTATGAAGCCAGCATTACCTTGATTCCAAAACCAGACAGAGACCCCACTAAAAAGGAGAACTATAGACCAATTTCCCTGATGAACATGGATGCAAAAATCCTCAATAAGACATTAGCCAACCAGATCCAAAACTACATTAAAATAGTTATTCACCCTGATCAAGTGGGATTTATACCTGGGATGCAGGGCTGGTTCAATATCCGCAAAACAATTAATGTGATTCATCACATCAATAAAATAAAGGACAAGAAAGATATGATCCTCTCAATAGATGCAGAGAAAGCATTTGACAAAATACAGCATCCTTTCTTGATAAAAACCCTCAAGAAAGCAGGGATCGAAGGATCATACCTCGAGATGATAAAAGCCATATATGAGCGACCCAACCCTAATATCATCTTCAATGGGGAAAAACTGAGAGCTTTCCCCTAAGGTCAGGAACAAGACAGGGATGTCCACTCTCACCACTGTTATTCAACATAGTATTGGAAGTCTTAGCCTCTGCAATCAGACAACACAAAGAAATAAAAGGCATCCAAATCGGCCAGGAGGAGGTCAAACTTTCACTCTTCGCAGATGACATGATACTCTATCTGGAAAACCCAAAAGATTCCACCAAAAAACTGCTAGAACTGATTCATGAATTCAGCAAAGTTGCAGGATATAAAATCAATGCACAGAAATTGTTGCATTCCTATACATCAACAATGAAGCAACAGAAAGAGAAATCAAGGAACTGATCCCATTTACAGTTGCACCAAAAACCATAAAATACCTAGGAATAAATCTAACCATGGAGGTGAAAAATCTATACACTGAAAACTATAGAAATCTTATGAAAGAAATTAAAGAAGACACAAAGAAATGGAAAAAGATTCCATGCTCCTGGATAGGAAGAACAAATTTTGTTAAAATGTTGATACTACCCAAAGCAATCTACATATTCAATGCAATCCCTATCAAAATAATACCATCATTCTTCACAGAGCTACGACAATTAATCCTAAAATGTGTATGGAACCAGAAAATACCCCAAATAGCCAAAGAAATCTTGAAAAAAACAAAACAAAACAAAAAACAAAGCAGGAAGCATCACAATCCCAGACTTCAAGCTATACTACAAAGCTGTAACCATCAAGACAGTATGGTACTGGCACAAGAGAGACACTCAGATCAATGGAACAGAATAGAGAACCCAGAAATGGACCAACAAACGTGTGGCCAACTAATCTTTGATAAAGAAGGAAAGAATATCCAATGGAATAAAGACAGTCTCTTCAGCAAGTGGTACTGGGAAAACTGGACAGCGACATGCAGAAGAATGAACCTGGGCCACTTTCTTACACCATATACAAAATAAACTCAAAATGGATGAAAGACGTCAATGTAAGACAGGAAGCCATCAAAATCCTCGAGGAGAAAGCAGGCAAAAATCTCTTTGATCTTGCCTGCAGCAACTTCTTACTCAACACGTCTCCGGAAGCAAGGGAAACAAAAGCAAAAATGAACTACTGAGACCTTACCAAACTAAAAAGCTTCTACAAAGCGAAGGAAACAATCAGCAAAACTAAAAGGCAACCGATAGAATGGGAGAAGATACTTGCAAACGATATATCAGATAAAGGGTTAGTATCCAGAATCTATAAAGAACTTATCAAACTCAACACCCAAAAAACAAATAATCCAGTGAAGAAATGGGCAAAAGACATGAATAGACACTTCTCCAAGGAAGACATCCAGATGGCCAACCAACACATGAAAAAATGTTCCACATCACTCATCATCAGGGAAATACAAATCAAAACCACAATGAGATTCCACCTCATGCCTGTCAGAATGGCTAACATTAACAACTCAGGCAACAACAGATGTTGGTGAGGATGTGGAGAAAGAGGATCTCTTTTGCATTGTTGGTGGGAATGCAAGGTGGTTCAGCCACTCTGGAAAACGGTATGGAGGTTCTTCAAAAAACTAAAAATAGAACTATCCTATGACCCAGAAATTGCACTGCTAGGCATTTATCCAAGAGATATAAGTGTGCAGTTTCAAAAGGACACATGCACCCCCATGTTTATAGCAGCACTATCGACAATAGCAAAGTATGGAAAGAGCCCAAATGTCCATCGATGGATGAACAGATAAAGAATATGTGGTATATATATACAATAGAGTATTACTCGGCAAAAAAAAGGATGAAATCTTGCCATTTGCAACTACGTAGATGGAACTGGAGGATATTATGCTCAGTGAAATTAGTCAGTTAGAGAAAGACAAAAATCGTATGACTTCACTCATATGAGGACTTTAAGAGACAAAACAGGGGCGCCTGGGTGGCTCAGTCGGTTAAGTGGCCGACTTCGGCTCAGGTCATGATCTCACAGTCTGTGAGTTTGAGCCCCGCATCGGGCTCTGTGCTGACAGTTCAGAGCCTACAGCCTGTTTCACATTCTGTGTCTCCCTCTCTCTGACCGTCCCCCGTTCATGCTCTGTCTCTCTCTGTATCAAAAATAAATAAACTTTAAAAAAAAATTAAAGAAAAGAGACAAAATAGATGAACATAAGGAAAGGGAAACAAAAATAATATAAAAACAGGGAGGGGGACAAAACAGAAGAGACTCATAAATATGGAGAACAAACTGAGGGTTACTGAAGGGGTTGTGGGAGGGGGGATGGGCTAAGTGGGTAAGGGGCACTAAGGAATCTACTCCGGAAATCATTGTTACACTATATGCTAACTAATTCAGATGTAAATTTACAAAAAATAAAAAATAAAATGAAAAAAAGGAAATATAGGGGGCATCAGTTCAGATCCTACAGACATCAACTATGAAAAGGTGGTACTATGAATAATCTTATGCCTATAAATTTGACAACACAGATGTAGTCGACAAATTCCTTGAGGAGTTCAAACTTGAAAAACTCATGAAGTCCATCGAATAGAGATAGCCTAAGTGGATATCCTGAAAATATATATCAATTTTCATTATTTCACTCTTTATTGGGGACTTTCTATGAGTGTTACCCAATAAAAATGAAAACATGAGTTCAAACAAAAATCCATACACAAATGTTTATAGTAATATTCACAATAGCTAAAAACTTCATACTGTCTTCAGCTGCTGAATAAATAAGCTATGGAAAGAGTAGACTAAAGAATACTACATAGCAATAAAAAAATAAATGAACTACTGATATATACCTGTAGAATATTATAAATCTCTATTGATTGAGCTACATGAAAGAAGTTAGGTTCAATACACGTATACATACATGCATGCATATATACATATATATTCTACATATATATTCTACACACATTTATTCTACATATATATTCTCTCTATATATGTATATTCTACACATATATTCCACATATATATTCTATATATATATTCTACATATTCTATATATATATTCTACATATATATATATATTCTACACATATATTCTACGTATATATATATTCCTTCATATGTGTATACACATATATATATTTTCCTGGAAGGAGAATCTTTCTCTCCTAACTTTAGTCATATGCCTGCCCTCTGACATTGTCAAGCCCTCTGGAGCCAGATGGAACATGGAAGGATAAAATTCTCAGTGGAACATTCGAATGGTGTTACTAAAACATGGATGAAAGAATATGTGTATAAAAATTATGATATCTAATTATATAATTATAATTAAAGATATATAATTTTGTATAATTATGTGTCTATACATATACATATATATATGTATATGTATATGTATAGACACATACATACACCGTTTGAAGATAAAAAACTCATCCTCACCAAAAAGTACACAAATGTGCTCAAAACTTTCTATGGAAACTGGCATAATGTATCAATGTCATGTATAATGAAAATTTTCCTTAAAGTCAACCCCATTTGAAGCTATTTCTCAGGTATTTGATACCCATTAACCACTTATTTTCTGTTACAGTGTTTACATAATGAAAAAGTGCTTTAATGAAAAGTGGAATTTAATGATGAGGTTCGTACTACAACCTGCTCATAGGAGCATAAAGACAGTAAAGAGATTTACATATTGACCTTTATTCAAGGTGTTTTCACTCTTTTCGTCTTGCTAGGTTCCTATAAGAAACAGATACAAAGGAGAAAGTTGACATACATCGTGCATTTGTGTGCAACATAAAATATAACTAGTATTTGTGTGAAGTACTTTCTGAAATGCATGGAAAATAAAATAATTAGTAGGCAAATAAAATTGATGCTACATGTAGAATGGCATTTCATAAAATCTGAAGTCAGTTCTGTTCTGATACCTATGATGAGCAACAGATCACTGCAAGCTGAGTTCCCAGGGAGAGGGGGATCCCAGCCTAGCTGGAGCTGGAAGGAGGTTGCTGTTACTTTATACACCCAGTATTTGGGCACCGGATGAAACACATCCGAATGCATGCAAGAGTACGTTATTCCAGCAGGAAGTAGCCTTAAGAAGTCACTAAAAAGTGACATGAAAGCAAAAACCAATTTCAAAGAAAGTCACCAAATCACTAGGATTTGTATGACTTCCAGAGAAATGTTACCAGTGGATCTTGGTGAGGAAAACTAATGTTTATTAAACAACTTATCGTTAAACAGGAGCTTGTCGCAATTATTTAAGTTATGACCACAGGAGCTCTGCAAGTTCGGTGATAGTGTCCCTATTTAATATAAGAAGACACTAAGACTCAATGACCTTTAACCTGTCACATGGCCCTAGGGCCTATTAAGTACATGAGCCAGCCTTCAAACCGCCATTTTATTGATTCCGCTCCATCGGTTTTTCATCTTCCATAATTATTGCCCACATATTCTTTCATTATATATAATGAAATACCTATATGTTATTATGACTGTGGAACCAATTTATTGGTTCTCAGAGTGTGTAGGACATCTTAAAACCCCAAAATGTATTCTCATAGAGTTCTTTTAGAGTAACTATTTTAATTTGTGTGGTTTTTCTCAAGAACTGAAATTTGAATGCTAAATGTCCCCAAATCCAATTCTGTGTAACGCAAATTGAAGATACCAATTATCTTCTGTTCTAGAAATATTTCCGCAGCCTAAAGCACCGCATGCAAAAATACAGATCAACATATTCACCTTGGGGTCTTGACATTTGCAGAATGACCATTTGCTTCAGTTCAATCAACAGTCATTGTTAGGGAAGCACCGAGGATATAATAAGCACTCAAGAAATTCACAAATGGCCAAAATTTTATTTGTCTCAACCCTCCTGGAAATTGAATTGGCTGCTCAGACTTCAATTTTGCCTTAGCTGTGAAAAATACACTTTTGAAGAAATGTATTAAAAATTGTTTTGTTACACATCTTACCTCAGACCCATGAGTCTGGATCAGAGCTCAGTAGAGTCACCAAGGATATTGTACTCCCTCAAAATGAATTTCAGTTAAAAAAAAAAAACTTACAAACATTTTACTAAAAATAATAATAATAATAAAAGCAAAGCAGCACAAGGCTAAAACTTCCACTAAAGGAGACTTTTACTGAAGACTCTTCAGACGTATTTCAGTGTGTTCTACTCTGAAGGGGTCAGTACAGGCAGTAATAGAAAGGGCACAACAGCAGAACTCCATGCAAGATATTAAAAATCAACTTGAAGAAAAGACAAAATAAAAACCCTGCCCTTGTGATATATCTAATAATATTTATATATGCTATGTAACAAGAGGGAAATAAATATGAGCTGTTTTACCAAGCTAAAGAGAAATGAAGGCTATAATAAGGAACATTAGTGATGATGCCCATATATTTGCCTGAGGTTTTTCAAACAGATTGAGATGAGCCACCTAATAGAATCAATGTAAATAAAAGCTCGCCAGTGTTTGTTGCCTGTGAGGTGGGGCAGTTCTGGTGGAGAGAAAGCACTTTATCTGGAAAAACATGCCATTTAAATAATTGAGGACACCTGATGGAAAGAAACTAGGATCAAGTTTAGTGATTTTTCTTTCCTTTATTAATTGTTTTTGTGTTCCTCCATTTTTAGTGAACCAAGAAAATTAAATGTGGTTATACCTGCCAGTTGCATCCTCCAGAAAGGTAAAACTGTTTCTATTTTGAAGAACATTATAAAAATACTTGGTCTACTCTTGGCTTAAGTCATTATGAGTAATTTATATCCGGTATTATACTACTAAAAAGTTTTTATTTTACTTAGAAATGGTGTTTCTCCTTATGAATGCTTTCTACCAAGAAAGTTTAACTATTGAACTGTGGAATTTTTGAATATCAAAAATTGACCCACGACACCGTATTGTCAATGATAAATATGTTTTATTGTAGAATGTATTAAATGGATTTGAAAAGTATTATAATTCCTATAAAATGTAGTCTATTTTATATTTACTGCAGCTATGCTGATGATTTCAAGTCTTCTAAGAATTCACCTGGTCCTATAGAACTATTTAAATCAAAACCCGGTCTTGATGATTTTTCTAAGCATCTGAGCACGTGAAAAATAAATATATATGAACATCTGCACATACATGAGTATATGCCATATATTGCTATATATAAGAACATACATAATATATAGGAATATATACATTATATAATTTATATGAATGTATATAATATACTATATATATAATGGACACAGTGGCTTCTGTCCTCAGGAAGCTTATTGTTAGAAGTGAGTAATTAAGGGACATGACATGACATGTTACTCATTGGAACCTACAGGATGCTTGGGGACATATGAAAGGATACTCCAACCTAATTTTGCCAGGAAGAAAGGTCTTGGATTAAGGCTATTTTTAAATTGAGATCCTAATGAAATAGAGGGAGAAGGAATGGGGAATACATTCCAGGCTGAAGAAATGGCATATTTAGAGGCAGAGAGTTACAAAGTGAATGACATATTCCCAAAATTAAAAGCAGGTCAGTGGACTGGAGAGGACAGACCGATTGGAAGTTTGTGAGAACAAAGACCGGGAGGTTGGGTAGGAAGCTGAGTGAGGATCATGTATTACACACTTGGACTTTATTTTAAAGAGTAAGAGGAAACTCTGGAGGTGGTGAAGCAAGGACATGTTATGATCAAACTTTAATTTGGGGAGGCACCTGGCTAGTGGAGCATGCAACTCTTGATCTCAGGGTTGTCAATTTGAATCCATGTTGGGTGTAACGATTACTTAAAAATAAAATCTTCAAAAAGAATAGTTTTGGAAAATTATTCAGCTACAATGAAGAGATTGGGTGTTAAGGGCAGTGATAAAAGATGACAGAAGTATACACAGGGGAAGTAAAAATCTGCTGCAATAGTAGGTAATAGCGATACTATGGAAAATCCACACATTGGATTTTTCCTTTGGCATAACCTCTCAGTCTCTATTTGTACCCCATTATGGCTTGTTAAGTTCTTAAAGCCTGTGGAATGGAGGAAAAAGCAGGACCTCTACCCTGCAGAGTCCAAAGATGGAGGGCCCCTTTTCCTTCCACATGAACTGGCTGGCATGAAGTTTCCTTTTATTAGTGTCTTCCAAGTACATGACATTATAGAGCAATGGCCATCTGTTTTTGACTTGCGCTGAAGCTTATGAAACTGACCCACGTGTAACCCATGTTCTTTTTTTTTTTTTTTTTCTTATAGCTGACCTTAAGGGACTCTTCATCTGAACACCGGTATTAGCTGAGGGAGTTATACCCATGCTTCAGTAGTGACGACCTTGGCTACTTACTCAAGCAGCATGTGTGTGCTTTTTGATCTTGCTTCGACTCAGTTCTGATACACCTCTTCCATGGTGTGATGGATTGCTCCTAGGCCCACCTGATCCTTGTGGCTCTCACAGAATCCAAGTCATAATGGGAAATTCCAGATGTGTGGTCATTTGGTTTTGCATGACCAGGCATTCTGTCTCTAGAAGCTGTTTTTCAAGAGACATATTATCTTCTGCTGCAGGTGGCATGGCCCTGCTCCAGAACCTGAGCATCACAATTCTCCCATGAGGCTTCTTTAAGTACCACATGACATTTTTCCCTCTCACCGATAGCTCTAACACCGTAAATTATTCCAGATCCAAATCAGTAAATTTTTGCTCACTATGTAGACATATAATCCATCCCCTTTGATTAATTACCCGAAGAATCTCACCCCACATCCCAGGCTTCCCAGGATTCCCCAGCACAGCGTGGCTAGGTCTGTTGACTCTTCTTGTTTCCCTATTGGGCCCATCATGGGCCAGCTGGATTAATCAGCAATGTAAGAAAAAGGGGGATAAAAGAGGAGATCCTAAAGGGAACACATCTGTCAGGCGAAAGAAAGGCTTTTGAAATATCTTCTAGGCAGGGGAGTAGTGTTAACTGGAAGAGATAGGCTACTTTATAGTCTCAGAAGTTTCTGGGACAGCAGGCGGTTCAAAACACTTGCGATCATCCACCCAAAAGGCCCTATTCCTATTCATTTTCTAATTAGGGCTCTCACCTTGGCATAATAGACATCCTTGCTTGGCATTTACCATACTCTAGAAGACAGCCACTCTATTAAGTTCTGAGCCTGCTCCTCATGTTTCTTTACTCCCTCTGTAGGAGGAGAGAACTTTTGTAAGCCGCCAGAGAGGCCCTATAGCTTTCCCACTCAATCTTCAATTGTTCTTTAATCCCCGGGGTCTTTTGTCATATTTAGCTAGGGGTCAATGCCATTTAGCAATAACCTTCCAAGCCCACTGTCTTTACAGTTACTCTTTGCCCGTACTTTTCAAAAGTCTGACAAATTGTGTCAACTAGTACATTCTCTCCTACCTGTAGACCATCTCAATTCACTGACAGTGAGAGTTTTAACAGTTGAGCTGCTGCCTTGGGCCAGGGATGCCTTGCGAGTTCCACCTAACACCAGTGACTGGGAGAAAAGTGATTCAGTCCTATAACCCTATTTTAT
Organism: Panthera pardus; assembly: GCF_024362965.1. Taxonomy (NCBI): domain Eukaryota; kingdom Metazoa; phylum Chordata; class Mammalia; order Carnivora; family Felidae; genus Panthera; species Panthera pardus. The sequence goes on from NW_026526688.1 coordinate 182,392,480, forward strand.
CACCCCCTTTCTTGGACCACTCCTGACACTGGCTATCACAGATTATGTTCTCCAGAATCAGAAGCTGAGATGGAGTGTGGCATGTAAGATGTTTAGGAGGGATCAATACTTGTGGAAAGGAGGGAAAGAAAGCAAGATTGGGCAGAGGAAAAAGTCTATGCTGCCGAATGACAAAAAACATAGCTAATTCCACAGAAACTGTGGCGCATAAGTGGCCCATCAGTTTACTCAAAAAGTGAAAAGTGGAACTACTCTATGATCCAGTAATCACATTACTGGGTATCTTCCCCCAAAATACAAAAGCACTAATTCAAAGGGATAGATGCACCCCTATGTTTGTAGCAGCATTATTTACAATAGGTGAATTACAGAAGTAGCCCACGTGTCCACCGATTGAGGAATGGATAAAGAAAATGTGATATGTGTGTGTGTGTGTATACAATGTACGTGTAAATATATGTGCATGTGTATACACATGATTTGTATATATACAATAGAATATTATTCAACCACAAAAAAGAATGAAGCACCACCATTTGCAACAACACAGAGCTAGAGAGTATAACGCTAAGCGAAATAAATCAGAGAAAGACAAATACCATATTATTTTGCTCATGTGGAATTTAAGAAACAAAACAAATGAACAACGAAAAAAAAATAGAGAGAGAGATAAACCAAGAAACAGACTCTTAACTATAGAGAACAAACTGATGGTTACCAGAGGGGAGGTGGGTGGGGGCATGACTTAAATAGGTGATGGGGGTTAAGAAGTCACTTGTGATGAGCACTGGACATTGCACAGAATTGTTGAATCACTATATTTGTGCACCATAATATGAAACTATATGCTACCTATATAGGAAATAAAACTATTAAAAAATGGCCTATCAGAGGTATCCTGGGCCAAATGCCTGGGTCTTTCAACCCCTACCATCATCAATTGTTGAGTACGGGCCACTTTGGGTAGGATACGACCTGGGATAAGGTAGCTCTTTTCAGTTGAGGCAAAGAACTGGCATCCTTCCTTGAAAAGAGATCAGACAGTACATATTTGTGTCTACCACATTCCTCCACCTTTGCTCGTCCCTAAGAAAGCATCTTGACGAATTTGGGGATGAGGAGTAGGGAAATCATAAGAAGTGATTTAAACAGGTCTTTCCATTCATTTGAGGGTCATATAGAGTACTTCTAACTTCATTGATTCTGGGCACCTTATGGGGCTTAGACTGTGAGGTTAGTTGTTGATCCAACTCGTGATCTGATAGCTGTCGCCTTGACCCAAGACCAGCAGCCTCCATAGAGCCTCCTACTCAGTGTCACCAGGTTCCCTCCATTGCAGAGAAGGCTCTGAATCTATCTGCCCCTGTACCTGCTAGTTTACGACAAGTCACTAGGTTTCACTTGGTTCATGGCATCTGTTAACCAGAAAGTCCCTGCAACGCTTGCTAGCTCTCAAATATTCTGCTTTTGAAATTCTTCTTCATTGAAACTTCCTCATTGAGAAGCTGGGGCAGGGGGCACCACCTTCTGTACATTATATATTCCCATTGATCCACTATTATTTCCAACTTTGTAGTTAGATTGGGCTACATGACTACTTTGAGCCAATGAAATATAAGCGGGAAGAATATGCATCACCTCCAAAATGAGGCATTAAGAAGCCCATATAGAATTTTCCAGAATCTTTTTTTTTTTTTCTTTCCCGAGTAAGTAAGGAAGCTGTATGTTACCAGGGATGGAGCCTCCACCCCTCATCTCTGGGTGACTGTACAGCTTACAGACCCCAAAGCTGCAAATGAAACACCAATGAGAAATAAATGTTTGCTATGCTGAACCATGAAGACGTGGCTATTACTTCTGACTATAGTTTAGTTTGTCCTGATTAATATACAACGCCACAAGGAAAGTGAGATTGGACCGGAGAAACTCAAATGCCCCCTTTTGTCCAATCATGTCAGTCTGGCCTGGCTCTGGATTGTTAGAGGTGAGGGGCTGTCTTGGGGATGAGGCAGTTCACAATTCATCTCCATCTGGATGGGAAGTGGGGAGAGCTCCTGCCTTTGCTATTATTACCTTCAGTATATCTACTACCCACATCACTAAATCCCGGTTCTGTCCTGGAGAGTGGAAAGTCAATAAAACAAGTTGGCATATATATAAAGTGCTTTGAATAGTGCCTTGGGCACAGTAAGAGTGACAAGCGTTAGCTCTTGCTAGTCTCTAGAATTAAACTCCCTAAGAGGAGAGATTTTCATCCATTTTATTTGGTGCATCTATCTTAGCACCTGGAATCCTGACTAAAACATAATATGCACTCAATCGGTATGCGTTAAATGCATAGTAAATGAAGGAATTAAATGAATGATAAATGAGTGAATATAAATATTTGATTTTCCCTCCTTCCTCTCTGGACCTCTATCCTTGCTTCTTTTAACATATCAAACCCCCTAATGCCCAGAATGAGGCAAATACTTTCCTTTGACTTTCTCTAGTCCCCTATGCTTTCTCGCCAATGCCAACTTCGTTGCTACGTATTGTTGCCCACTGGCATCTTCTTTACTCTGCGGAAGCAATGTTCATTCTAGTCAGTCAAGCTTGCCATCCTAATTGAAGAATCTCCCTGCATTTGAGCTTAAACCTCATGCAGAGATGGAAGGCAACAAGAACACAATGATGAAACCATGGTGATGAAACCAATGGGGAAACCAATGGTGAAAACCATGACATGAATGGTGGTGATAAAATGTTTTCCATTACATGCCCTTTTACTTTTATAGCATGAAGTTGGTAACCTACACCTCTGTCTGTGCTTTATAATGGGACACTTGTAGACAATATTTGTATTATTAGGATTTTATTAAGACATTTACTACAGAACCAAGTGCTGTACTATGATTGCATTTACCTGTTTGGCTCTGTTTTTCTTCCATTGTTAGATGGAAATGCAAGATTTCCTTGCATTTTCTACAGTTATCAAAGGTTTAAGGGCACTATCAAAACTAGATTCTTGTTTGTTTATGCATCAGCCTTAAAAAAATTCATGTCTCCCTGATTTCATCTCTCACCTACACTGATGATCACTTTCTTTTTTTTTTTTATTTTTATTTCTTTTTTTTTTTAATTTTTTTTAACATTTATTTATTTTTGAGACAGAGAGAGACAGAGTATGAACAGGGGAGGGGCAGAGAGAGAGGGAGACACAGAATCTGAAATGGGATCCAGGCTCTGAGCTGTCAGCACAGAGCCCGACGCGGGGCTCGAACCCACGGACAGTGAGATCATGACCTGAGCCGAAGTCGGACGCTTAACTGACTGAGCCACCCAGGTGCCCCTGATGATCACTTTCTATGTCAGGCTCACACCTGCTTTCCCAGGACTTGACCTTGCTAATCTCCTGAAGGTGCTCCTTTCGTGTTTGGATCCCTTATTTTTCTGTTTCTTGATTTCCTCCCTGCTTTTTCTGGAGTACATCCTCACGTAATTCCTGAAAAAGAAAGTGGAGCCATAAACTGTCAGATTAGTATTCCACTGCACCGGTATGGAATTCTAAGGGTAAAAACACTTTTATCTCAGGACACTAAAGGTGCTGTTACCCTATGTTTAATCTGGCTTAAGAAATTTTGATCCCAGCCTGATTTTTTTTTCTTCATGAGTTTATAATATTTTCTTGTTCAAGTGCTTTCTGGTAATTTCTTTATATTGTTATGAGATTTCCAAATGTTATATCTAGGTATGGTTCTTTTTTATTAGTCTTTTGTTTTGTTTTCTAAATACAGGATGGATGGGTCTTCCCTTCCTGAAGACAATGTCCTTCAGTTCTGAGAATTTCCCTTTCATTAGTTTTGTGGTAATTTTCTTTCGGTCCATCTTTTTTTTTCCTTTTCTGGTTAATTTATATTAATAAAATGATGGATCTGGATTGATGTTTTATGCCTTTTAACTTCTTAAAACATTTTTTCTTATTTTCGTGCTCTAATTTCTAGATTACCTCAAATTTGTGCCATCACCATAATAGCGCATTTATTTAATTTCAGTAATTGTATCGTTAAAATTCAATGTGATCTAAGTTTTTAGCACATTCTTGTTTTAGAGATAACTTTTTATTAGTAAATACTTTGAAAGTGTTAATAGAGTTTAGGGTAAAATTATTGTATCTTGATTAAATTTAATTCTCTCTTTCACCTGTTCCTTGGGGTCGTTTTTTTTTTCTCCTTACTTTCCTGGGTTACTGAGAGTCTTACAATATGTGTATGTATCCTTGAACAATGAATTGTTTCATTTTACATGTTTGTAAGTCCTTGTAAGTGGAGACATATTGTATAAATTAAGCGACTTAATTATTTTTCATAGAACTTACGTGGCTCATATTTATATGATATATGTAACTGTTGGTCATTCATTTTTATTGCTTCTGCCAACCCCCCTAGGGACATAGGAACCATTACTCCCTTTCAACAACATTTCTGCCTTACGAGTTTCAGGCTACATGAGAGCGCCTGGGTGGCTCAGTAGTTGGGCCTCTGATTTGGGCTCAGGTCGTTATCTCATGGCTTCATGAGTTTGAGCCCTCCTCATGAGTTCGGGCTCTGTGCTGACAGCTCAGAGCCTGGAGCCCGCTTCAGATTCTGTGCCTCCCTGGCTCTCTGACCTTCCTCCCTGCTCGTGCTCTGTGTATCTCAAAAAAAAAAATTTTTTTTAATTTAAAGAAAAGAGTTTCAGGCTACATCGAGAGTGGGAAACCTTCGAGAAAACTGCATTGTTGCGATGTGTTTTTAAGGTGTACTATTCTACCTTATGCAAAGACAGTTGGGGCAAGCACAATTCCTCACTCCTCCTTGACGGGTTTTTTTCTTCTCCAAATTCATTCAGGGATAACACATCCTGTTGTAGTTCTTGGCAGCATGTAAGATATCTGGTACTGCTTCCTATAGAGATTGGGCCCCATGCTTCGTTTCTCTGGACGGAGGCCAGATTCAGAATCTGCTTGGTTTTTTTTTTTTTTTAGCATTATTTCTCTTGTCCACCTGGCACAAAAAATTAACCTTACTGTTTTCAATGAAAGGCTTTTGTAAATATGTTTTGTCTAACATTTTCAGGTGAATCATTCTCAGAAAGCATGTATATTTAGCAAACATGTTGCAGGAAAAAATCCCCACTATTTAATTATTATTTTTAATTTTGCAAATGCTGGGTTGTTATAGAATGGAAAGTGGTCTCATGGGAGGGATGTGTTTGTGAGTGTGCTGAAGTATTAATATTTCGTGTATACATTTTCAACTAACCCCCAATCTTCAGTTTCATGCTTCACTACTGGGCTCTCTGGGCCCCTCTGGGATACATCTATGAACATCAGCTCCCTGGAATAAATGTAGTTTCACTCTGCCTTTATGATGTGAATAAAGTTTTTTTTTTTTTCAATCTGTTTAATCACTCCTCCACTCACTTCTTATTTACAGAAATTTGCTAAAATGTCTTTTCTTTTAAAGACATCCCTCTTGTTGTTTTTATTGGCGTAGGTCTGTTATATTTAGAGAGATCTCTTTTCTATCATTTAATAGTATCTCGGGAAGTACATGGCATAAAATATAATAGTTTGGTTTTGTTGTACTTAAAACACCACAGGTCCTTTATTCTTTTTGACATTTTAATAGCTTTAACTTAAACTATGTTATATAATCATCATAACCACCATGTGAAGGGTGTTACCAATCCTGACATTTAATGGCAAAGAACTTCCAAATCAGAACGACATAGTTACATAGGAATTAATTCCACAATTTTGTTTGCTTCATATCTTGTATACAGGTGGAAGGAAACCCTCTGTTTTCTTCTCAGATGAAAATAGTCCTCAATTCCAAACCTAACTATCACACAGTAACAACCCAGGTCTTGAATGTCGGTAGATAAAATAGCAGTCAGGAAAACAGGAGTTAGGCACCAGGTTTTACAGGGCAGAGACCAAGAACCCCAGCATGAACCTTGGAGCCATTATTAACAGTGGGGCAAAACTGAGACAAACCACTTAATTTATCAGATGATCATTATCATTATCTCACCATAATGAAATCCTACATAGATTTCAATTGCAAATTCAATTTCATGCACATTTCAGAAGGATTATATTGTAAATATTAAATGCAATGCCAGTAAAACAATTAATACCTTGCTTAGCACCTAAGAGACAGTCAAAAATGATTTCTGTTTCACATTTCCTTCCCTGCCTTGTCCTTCAGTTCTCTTCCTTAGAAGAATAACTGCTACAAAACAAAAATATTGGCTAATTTGATTCTTGGTAAAGCCCACTGCAAGAAACAAATTCTGTCTACCCTTCCGGCCCAGGTCTTTTTCCCTCTTATCAAAACCTACCTCTTGGAGTAAACTCGAGTCCCTAACTCAGCAGGTGCTCTTGTAAGGACTGAGGTGAGAAGCTGAGTCTCTGTGTTAGGTAAGGTGTAAATAATTTTATTTTTTCAAATGAGTCACACTTTGGATTCATGCATTGGCCAAACTGTCAAAAATCGATTCAGATGTTAAATACCATTTCGGATAATTCTAGATGACCTTTAGGTTTTGGAAAGCAAATTTAACAATTATTCATCTATCAACTTGCTAATGTGTACTGGATTTTATACTTTTGCATTATGCATACATTTCAAAGGTATTATATAAAAGCAGTTTATTCCTCATGCCTTGGAAGTGTCTTTCGAACACAGCTGGGAGCTCTATTCAGCCATCAGGCTCCCTCCCTCCCCATAATCTCTAGGATCCTTGCAAAAGACTGCCTTTTGATACTTCTCATATTTATAACAACAATCTGGATGTGATTTCTCACCCTTCCTAGGGAGTTACAAATAGACAATCAAAGCTGCATCTTCTTCGGGGCTGAGGCATTCACGGAGATAACAATAGGAAAACAAGTATATCTCCAGGAAATGATCATCATGGCCACCATGAAGTTTACTTTAAGCTAGTTTTTTCTATCAAGAGGTTTCTATCTGTAGAGGAAATAGGTAACTATGTGGAGTCTTATTTCTTCTTCAGTTCAATTCAGGAGTATTATTATTATTAACGCCTCCCACGCTTAACACACGCTGTTAGGAATAAGCATTAGGTTATGCAAGGTAACATGACACAGCTTTTCTCTCTAAATATATATACTGCAATGCAAAATGTTTCAAATTCCATGGGCATAAAGAGTGTCTGCACCTGGCAGGCGAGGATGGGCTCTAAGCCCATAGAACATCTGACATTTTAGGTGCAATGGAGTATGAATGTACAAGTATAAAAGGTAACAAAACTAGAAAAGTTAGTTGAGATGATGTCATGAAGAATTTCCATGAAATTTCAAGGCATTAGAATTTTATTCTTTATCCGGGGAGGAAACATTAAAATGTTTAAATCGACCCAGGACATTAGTAGTAGTAACTATCAGTAGATTCATATGGACCCAAAATAGAGGCACAGAGGCCACTAGGAAAGAGGCCTGCCATGTTGCAAATAAACAGCGATGGGTTAGAGTTGTGGCACTAAGACCGGACAGGAAAATTACAGCATGAACTTGAGTCAACTGGATTTGGTGTCTGATTTTTCAAAGGAGGAATAGAGAGAACAGATGAACTTGTGAAGCAACCAATTCTTCAAGATTTGCTTTCTCAGGGTGCCTGGGTGGCTCAGTCAGTTAAGCGTCCCACTCTTGACTTCGGCTCAGGTCATGATCTTACCGTTGTGAGATCAAGCCTCGCATCAGGCTCAGTGTAGAGCTCAGAGCCTGCTTGGGAATCTCTCTCTTTCCCTCTCTCTCTGTCCCTCCCCCACTTCTTTCTCTCTCTCTGTCTCTCTTTCTTTCAAAATAAATAAATTAATTAAAAAATAGCTTTCTCAGATTTACACTGTACTATCATGGCTTGGAGTGATTAAAAAAAAAATGTCTGCCATCCTCTTTCATTGTTATGGTCCAAATGATCACCTTTTTGAGCATGCACTGAATGAAGGCCAGGAGACAGGGCTTGTGGCTTTTCATTCCAATGGAACAGAACCTATGGCATGAGTTCAACAGAGAAGTTATACGGCATACTGTGTAGCTGTAGGCAAACAACAGATTTCAAGTGAAAAGGGGCCTCTATAGATAAGTTGCTCTGGGAAACGTTGAGTTAAATGATGTTAGAGACGTTCTTATTCCCAAGGTAACTCCAGACCTTTAATATATTAATGTTTTGCACAAGTCTTTAAAAGCAGCAGTAGGGTATGCAGACCCTCCCATATGAGCATGAAACCACTTTTTAGAGGGATACTTATATGGACTAACATTGTCTGAAAGGCAGTTGCTAAATACAACGCTTTCTGAGGATCAAAAATGCTGGCTTCCACGGTGAATACCATTTACCTTGGAGTCAAGTGATCCAATTAATACCAGAACGTACACTTTACGCTGTACGAAAATGACTAGGAATGATGAAAACAATGAAAATCGCTCTCAGCTTCCTTCAGATTAATCTCCGAATGACGTTTCTTTGACGTGTCTGCTGAATGAAGATCAGGAGAATGGGTTTGTGGCCGTTGCCTTCCTAAGGGAACGACACACATACCATGAGTTTTCTAGAGGAGACCATTATACTATTTGCTGCTTTGTCAAAGAACTGCTCGGCCTGTGCCTTAACAGAGAAAAGTGTTACCTACAGTGACACTAAGGCCAGGGAAGTTAAAATCCCGAGTAATATATGATGAGCGACATCCTGGACCCTAGGCACGAATGGTTCAGCACGGCAATACCCTAACCCCCTGTTATAATACGTAAAGGAATGGTTTTAGGAAAATGATGCTGTCAAGTGAAAGTGAGTAGTGTTGATCTCTGGATATTTAACTTTGATCAACTCTTCTTTTTAGAAAGGGTGGTGATAATATTTTCTTAAAAGAGAAACCTTTCAAGGAGAAGGTATTTATTAAAGAAATCTGCATTCTCTTATCTTTGTGGTCTTAATCCACTGCAAATTAAATTTCAGATAACTTCAGGACTCCAGGCTATCTATCCCTGAGATAATTTAACCAGATCGATAAATCTGGACATTCTGCATCACCCTCTACCTAAATGCCTTCCTTGAACTAGTTGCGTCAGAATTATTTGTCAGGACTCCACGAGAATCCACTCCTTATGAATCAGAATCTCTCAAGATGTGGCCTGAGACTCTGCAGTTTTAACAAACATTCAGGTGAACTTATGCATATGGTATTTTGAGAAACGCTACATTAGGTTTTTCCTTGTCCTAAGAATGTATAATTTTCACTATCATTTAAACAATGTCCAAAGTACAGGGCAACCAAAGACAAACATATTCATTAGCTCAGTTGGCCACATACTGTGTGGTCTCATTGTGATGGCTTCAAAGTTGTGTAAGGGCATTGCCTCTGCTCTGAAATATTATACACACTCATCTGCTTTTGATATTAAACCAATAAATAAAAAGAAGTTGCTTGGGATATTGCGAAAGTCACAAAAATATCATTTGGCATTTCTAGAATTCTGTTCCTGCTGGTAAAAGTTTTTTTGTGTGTGTGTGTGTGTGTGTGTGTGTGTGTGTGTGTGTTTGGAAGTCTAGCTCTTGAAAGTGGTTTACAATTAGTTTATCCACTGTGGAGGTGGATATAAATGATAAGAGTTTCATATACAACGTATTTTTAATATGTAATTCCTCCCAAGCCTTCTCAAGAAATGTCTATCAAATCGAATAGTTGATGCACTTTGAACATTTAGCTCCAAAAAGAAGATGACACTTTTTCATTAGTTTAAGATTTATATGCTAAAGTATCTGTCACAATAATAATAAAATCTGACAGTGCAGATCTTATGGGTTTTCACGTAGCAGAGGTAATGTGTTCCTTGGAAGATATAAATGACAATTTGTTCAAATCAGAGATTTTAAAAAATTTAGACACGCATGGGAGCTCCAAACTTTATATTTTGCCATTTCAGAATCATTCATTTAACAATATTTAGGTCGTGTCAACCATATAGATTAATATTTTGTATGTAAGAATGAATACAAGTTGTTATTATGCAATCATATATGTTTTGGTTATTAACATTTTCAGAAAGGTCAGGTGCCAATCAGCTCAAATGCAGCTACAAAGAGAGATGTTTTCGGTATCAAACCTAATGTAATTACTCTGTGCTACAGCTGAATTTTCTGTGCTTGCTTTCTTTCTTTCTTTTTTCTTTTTCATCTATTTTCTTTTTCCTCTGGTAGCTGCAGCATGTGAAATTCCAATCCTTTCTGCACAAACGTACTAAAATATGTGCATACTTCTCCACCTTTAAACAAATAGGAAATAATGCTTTCTCAGAAAAGTGTGTAGAGAATTGATGTGGTACAGTCACTGACTTTCTGCATCACACAAAAGCTCCTTGTTCATGCAATTGTGCCCCAACTAGACTGCATTCTTGAATGAAGGGCCATGTTTTAGCCCCATCACCATTCCAGCGTCCTGTACTAAATCAAGGCTGTGCTTAATAAATGCCTAACAAACACCACTGAAAGGTAAGTAAAATAGTTTGCTACATATCGTCAAACCGCAGAAGTACTATAAGGTAATCGTACAGATATTTAGTGAAGTTATAACCACAAATACTTCAGTGTCGACATTCAAAGCAAAAAAAAAAATAATACGGAGAACAAACTGAGGGTTGATGGGGGGTGGGGGAGAGGGGAAAGTGGATGATGGGCATTGAGGAAGGCACTTGTTGGGTTGAGCCCTGGGTGTTGTATGGAAACCAATTTGACAACAAATTATATTAAAAAGTTAAATTAAATTAAATGCAAACATAGACTATCAAAAAACAAAAACAAAATAAATGGTGGAAAAGCCGCATTCCAGGTTTCCTTTAAATTTATGTTCCCAACTGTTTCAAAAAAACTGTATTTTTAGTTTTAAAATAACTAGGAAAAAATGTGACCTCTTTGGGCTCTATTTAATGCTAAGAGATAATAATTTATCTTGAGAGAATTAATATTGCTTCTAATGTGCCTTATATATTCTCAAGAAGTAGCTTATGGTGTGGGAGTTTAGCTTCTTAAGGCCTAATTTTTCTACACATGGAATGCTTAGTTTGGTTTCTTTACCTAAAGAGACCTTTAGAACAGTCATCATTTTTTATTCTCTAAGCACATTTCGTTGTCAAATCATATTTTGCATGAACACTGCAGAAACATCGAGTTGCACCCTCAGGGAAAGAATCTCATCCCATCTCCAGCCCAAGAAGGATTAATCACAGATAAGCATAAGGTGAAGCTATGGCATCTTATAACATCACTAAAATATCTTTACGTAAACAGAGTGCCAAGAACTTTCAGAAAGAAGAAGAGAAGCTCTCATATTGGAGCTTACATTAGAAATAAAGTCTGCCTCCACAGGAAAAGTCTCTAGGGGAATTTGGTGGGGGTGGGGGGGGATGTACATAGTCAAACTCCTTCTACAAAACCATACAACATGGTGGCGACATATACAACAAGGAAGCTCACACACACACACACCTCAACTTTTTTGGATCAGTGTGTCTCCTGTTTCAGTTCTCCTGTTCTCTCTTTTTCCTTGTAGGAATTATAAATCTTTACTTTTGTTAGTCTATAAACCTTACGTGAGGTAAAATAAGTTTTCCAAAGTCCCAAATTAAACCTTGTATGATGTCAACTTTTAAAATAGTCGTAACAACAACAACGACAAAAACCAGTTATGTCAAGTCTCATCCAACCAGCAAACCCCTCATAAAACCTTGATAGTCCATCATGTGGACAATTGTACATTAAATAAAAAGAAGAAAACGAATTCGGTGCACGTATACTTGTATGGGTGTATGTACATGCAAGCCATCCATGTATGTGCAATGTCTTGCTTTAGGGGCCAGTTTAGAAGGAATTCACAATTGCAGGGATGGGTGTTTAGGTAAGTCTGGAAAAAACAAGGACGAGAATTGAGAGTAAGCCCTTTGTAACTCCTTTTATTTTGCTTGGGTAGGCAATTCACGTAAGTAAATAATTATAAAAGTATGCAAAAACATTCCGTTTAGCCTGAATGCGCTGGTTAATGTTTGACTAGTAAAGAACACAAAAATCTTGGTGATATATCAAGAAAGGTAGCTATCTTGCTCCTTCCATATATCCACTGCTTATAAGCGGGGGGGGGGGGGTACTCTGCAGATTTTCTCTGAATCAGAGCAGCCATCATGTTGAATATGGCTGGTTACAGTGCCAGAGAGAAGGGAGAAAGCTCTGTAGAGATTTGTTCTAGAAGTTAAAAGCTCCATACCAGAATGACGTAAGAGATTTCCATTCATGATTTATGGCCAAGAAGTCATCAATTCGTCACACCCATCCCACAGAAGATCAGCAAATACCATCCTACCAGTTGACTAGAAGGACCAAAGAACCAGGTTTGACTATTTTGCACTGATGCACCCTCTCGTATGCACTTCGATCCCGTGAACAGGTCCTTGCAACCAGTGCAGAAAAAAAGACAACTAAGGTGGCAAGTCCAGGCAACATGGCTGGCATTTTCTCTGGAGGAGAATACTCAGTTAACTCCGTCTCTTTGTCCAGCACTCTCGACCACTTCTCATTACCCTGAGTCACTTTATTGTACAGCCTGACAAATTGCCTGGCTCATCCCTGAGATTATGAGCTCCCTAAGAAAATTTACCATTTCTCATTCCTTTCAGCACAGGGCCTGACATATTGTAGGTACTCAATAAATTTAATAAGTAAATGAATGGCTCTCAGAATGCCTGGAACCTTTTAATCAGGGGGCTGAATAAGATTTACGCCACACTCAATTTTTATTATTTCTTACAAACAAAACTAAACTGTAGATTTTTATACGCTTTAGTCCGCTTATAGAATTAACCATCTCTATAGCTAGTCATCATCTTTAACACCCAGGCTCTGCTATTCTCATATTTGAGGTCACAATTAAGCAGAGAGTTTTGCAAACGGGGAAGGTTAGAAGCCAATATCTAGTAACAAGAACTGATTTGAAGTGAGAATGCAGTGTCAAAGACAATCTATATCATGCAAAGAAGATGTTTAGAGATCTAAACATCTTTTGAATTATATCTCAGAAACATATACATGTACATTGCAACACAATTCGTCTCCAAAAAGTGCATGTTTTCTTTTCTGTCCCCTCCTTTTTCTTGATATTTGTATTAAATATTGGATCTGCCCCATCGTGTGAGTGAAATACTGACCTTTGACTGAAGATTGAGAACTGTGCCCTTCCTTCTTACACAGAGAAAGAGCTCAAAATGATCACCTATTTAAAAATTCCAAATGCATGTCCAGGAAGTCTTGTTTACTAGTTATTTAAAAAAATATAACCTTGGCCTCCGCTACAGGGCCAATTTTAGATAAGTTAAGTTAGGTAAGGGCTTATTCATTTTAGAAATGAACAAAGGAAAGATGTGACTAAAGCCACACGAGCGTTACTCTACTCAATCATGGAGTAATATTGCCTTCATAATTTTGCTTTTCATACTGCTCTCTCTATCAATCCCTTAGATGACGAATAGACCCAGAGATAGTACAATCACTTCCAGATAGAGTGTTTATAAGAATTAGCCAACAATAAAGTGTGGTAACTAGGGTATTTTTTTTTTTTTTTTACCGTATGTTGCAGCTTAATGAAATATAATTGGCTTAAACCATTCTAATCCTACCCCCTGCAAAAAACAAGATAGGGAGACGAGTGGTGGGGAGGGATAGGCTTTCATAAATGTTAAGTCTAAATGTAGGGCAAGTTTCAGGTAAGGCTTGATTTAACAATCATGTAAGAATACTAAGAATCTTTTGTTTCCTTGTGATCACTCTTGCTGGTCTGTCCAACGGCCCAGCCAGGGTGACAGTATCATTTAATTATTACTGTTTAAAAAAGCACCACAGGGGCGCCTGGGTGGCTCAGTTGGTTAAGCGTCCGACTTCAGCTCAGGTCACTATCTCACGGTCTGTAAGTTCGAGCCCCACGTCGGGCTCTGGGCTGATGGCTCAGAGCCTGGAGCCTGCTTCCCATTCTGTGTCTCCCTCTCTCTCTGCCCCTCCCCCGTTCATGCTCCGTCCCTCTCTGTCTCAAAAATAAATAAACGTTAAAAAAATTAAAAAAAAAAATAAAGCACCACAAAACTAAGTGGTTTAAAAGAGAACGATTTGTTATTTCTCACAATAATGTTGGTTGGCCATGGTTCCTCCAATGCACTTCCCGGTGAAGCTTTATTAAGCTGAGGTTCAGCTGAGTTGGAAGTTCCAAGAAGGCCTGACTTACAGGTCTCACAGCTAAAGTTGGCTAGCGTCTTGAACACCATAGATCTCTCTCTCTTTTTTTAAGTTTATTTATTTTTGAGAGAGAGCGAGAGAGAGACACAGTACGAGTTGAGGGAGAGTTAGAGAGACAGAGAGACACAGAATCTGAAGCAGGCTCCAGGCTCTGAGCTGTCATCACAGAGCCCGACGCGGGGCTCAAACTCACGAACCGCAAGATCATGACCTGAGCCAAAGTCAGATGCTTAACCAACTGAGCCACTTAGGTGCCACCCCCCCCCACCTTTTTAATAAAGTTTATTTATGTTTGAGAGTCATGGATCTCTTCCTTGTGGTATATCATCACTGGAGCATGGTATACCAGTGATGAAGCCAGTGAACTGGCTTCTTTACATGGTGGTCTTAGGGCAGAGTCCCAAAAGAATGAAAATGGAAGCTGCATGGCTCAGTCTCAGAGTTGTGCAACATCATTGCTTTTGTGTTCTATTGGTCAAAGCAAATTTTAAAACCAGCTTAGATCTAAGAGGTGGGGAAGAACGCCCGTATTTTGCTGGGAGCTTTGGAAAAGGCACCGTAAGGGAGCATGGCCACAGGAAGTTTTGATTCATTCTTCCACTGTGTCCAAGTAGTTGCTTTATTTCTAATAAAGCATATTTTCACACAATTATTCAGGGATTGGCAATGTATATTGTAGTGGTTCTTGCACAAGAAGGGAGAGAGATTAATTCCTTTACCTGAAGCTCTGGCAAATATCTGACCCATTTTTGAGCCAAGAGAATAGTCCTTAAGTCAGTTAGAACCGAACACCTGCAGCTGTGAGTTGAATAAGCAATAGTCAGTCTACATGGCTGATGATTAGAAGTGGTGTTTTACCAAAGGAGACTAGGGCATTTCTTCCAGAATAAGGCAGATCAAACACTGTATCTCAAAAGCAAATGAAGCTCATTGTGCACTGCTAGGAAATGAGAGTAAACTTTAAATCACTCAACAAAAAACACTCGTGCCTTTTCTTTTTTTTAATTTTTTTAATGCTTATTTATATTTGAGACAAAGAGAAACAGAGCATGAGTCGGGGAAGTGCAGAGAGAGAGGGAGACACAGAATCGGAAGCAGGCTCCAGGCTCCGAGCTGTCAGCACAGAGCCCGACGCGGGGCTTGAACCCACAGACGTGAGATGGTGACCTGAGCTGAAGTCAGACACTTAACCAACTGAGCCACCCAGGCGCCCCTCATGCCTTTTCTGTCACACCATTCCTCCTTCCTGATTGCCACTTTGCACTTAAAATTATGATAATATGAATTAAAAGCAATCATGCTCCATATATTCTTTGTGTGACCTTACTTATCCTCGGTTTCTTCAAAGAATATGAGTAATAATCGTGATAAGAATGTTGGGGGAATTAAATGAGATAATCTATGATAAATAACTAGCAGAGTATCTTGACACATAAAATTCCTGAGTCACCCGCATTGCTATCAGCATCAACAACATCGTTATCATCACGTTTTAAAAAAAAAGTCTTAGTAACAATTATCTATAAATGTATTTATTTTCTAAATAGTTCCCTTTGAATATTTTTACTTTAAAAATTGTTATGACATTTCTATACGTGAATCATTTCAATAAACGAACACAATTAGGCTTTCAAAAAAAAAAGTGAAGTAACAAAATCCTCTCTGGGTTACGCTGAACCAGTTTTCATAGACGCATTCTAGAAACACATATAATACTTCAGGGCTTCTAAGGAAATTTCCTAACCACAGGTATAGCATAATCTAAGTCCATCAAAAGTCACTGACTATAAGTCTGCACGTTTCAAGTGTCCTCACAGAATGATTTTGCAAGGAACCAGGGAACACTGCAGCTCAGGACGTTTAAAGATTACCTAGATTGTGTCCTGGGATCATTTCAAAATTGGCCAAAATGGCCAAAAGCGGCACTAAACAAAAACTCTTCTCTGAATTTAAGCTTGAAATATATGCATGCGTTCGATTGCACATTTCTGTAATATGACTTACACGGCCTTATACCGAATTTTAAATGACAAAATAGAAACCAGATACAAGACGGGGTTGACAGATAGGCTTAACTCCGTCTGGGGATGTTGTTTATTCTCTCACTTTCCTATTTCCAAATTTCACTTGATCTTCATTTCTGGTTTTAGTCTCCTCTTGATTTGATTACTGAGGATTGAGAATCTGTTTCTAAAGTAACTTGAGAGCTGAAAGCCTTTCCCTTTCAATCGCGTTTACTTGGGGCAGACAGACATGTCTTGGTAGCTGTGTCCTCAGGCCCTATTTCATCCCAGCAGCAAACACCACTCAAAAGTATGAGAGCAGCTTGCATTGGCTCTAACATGCAAGCTCTCTCATTGCCTCGGAGACACTCGGGCAATTTATGATCATTTGTTGCAAAGAGCCTCTGCCGTTTCTCTCAGCCAGAAGGAAAATAGCATTCCTCCTCAATTGCTTCTCAAGGACTCAGCTAATGCAGCCCTGTGCTCTTCTCTGGATAGAAATATCTACAAAGGCTTTGAGAGCTCAGATCAAGTATTTTCACTCCCAGCCACCAAAGGCGTTCTGCCCCCTGCCTGCCACAATTACAGGACTTTCTAGCTAGCAGAAATAGGCAATCTGAAATTTCTTCTAATGCTCCTGTCAATATTGAACTATGGATTGCCTGAAAAAGGCTCATTCTTTTCCCTTAGTGGCTCAAGTGCATTGTGAAGGGTTGTTAAGAGCCTGTGTCAATCTGGGACATGAGGCTTAGAGGCTCTGCTATATCCAATCGCTAATGGCCCCCACTCCATGCGATACAGGATTCCTGACTTACTGCTGGGTGGGTAGAGGGGATACTTGTCCCGGTATGTGTACCTCTTGCAGAGGATGAGAAGGCACCAGCCAAGGAGCTGGCAAGAAAGATTGGGACAAAGTAGATTTTAGAACACGGGTGGTTATGACAGTAATGAAGTCTCGAAAGAAAAAAAAAAAAGATTCTGCATTCATACGTGTTAGTAAAGAGGGCACTAACGGAATTGGCAGGCCCCAATGCTTCGGATGGCTTTTCTATTCTCTAATAGGAACCTATCCAAGACTATCTGAGAGTTCCCCAGACCTGTGGGTTCAAAAAGAAAGTAATACCTCAATGTACACAGTGACTTTCCCTTAAGTTAGTAGAACTTCTTCAAAGCATTTCTGTATTGAAAGAAACCCAGTCATTCTGTATTTCTAGAACTGCGATTCTACCGGGTTTGAGATTGGGGGACCCACATTGTTAAAGATAGCATAACTTGCTCCTGCATTGTACAGTTAACTTACAGAGGATAATTAAGAGTATGAAGATTATGAGGAAAAAGCCTGTGTCTCTGCAAGGCATCATTAGCTATATAGGATTTCCAGTTTATGTAACAATGAGGCCAGTTAAGCGGTTGTTCGCCTTAAATATCTGTCGTTTTAATAGTCTGCCGGTTTTATAACTGCCGCTTACTCCGTCGTTATTAGCCAAGCCACTTGAGAAAAATTGTCCTCTTTGTGAATTCTTACAAATATAGGAGCCACAATATTATGGTCCCCACGTTTGTCCAAATCGAAAATACAAGATCGGGCCTTAGCCCTTCAAGAGGCACTGATGTAAATGTTGTTAAAGTCTACGGGCTAGAGAAAGAGGAGAGAACAATAAGAGTCTTCATATCCATTGAAATGAACACCCGTTATAAACCATTTTCAAACAGAGAAAACGTCCTTTAATCATTGGTGAGTTTTATCTGCCCCTCACCAAGCAAAAGGGAGCAAACACGTATCGGGTTATTCTGTGAGACACCCCCATTTCGTATCAAATACTCACTGAATAACTAGGAACAGGGAGAGAAGACAGACCCTGCATTCCAGGAGCTTATCATGTGGTGGAGGGCACCACATGCCGACAGTCATCTATACCAAGAGGAAAAATTGACTTACACGGCGTAAAATTCACTACGGTGTAAGTCAAGATATAAGTAAACAGGGCACAGGCTACAAATGAGAGAGTGATCGATTGCAAAGGGGGTTGTTTGGAAATGTTTTAGAGAGGATATGGAATCTGAAAGGTAAACTCCGATTGCCGTGTGAAGAAAGAGATCACAAATATAGCAGAATGAGGGAAAAAAAAGAAAACGTGAGAGAATACACACAGCTATGAACTGAACTTGAAAGACTTATTCAGGGAATAAAGTATAGAGTAGAATGACAGAAGCCTGGGATAGCCATAGGGTGTGTTAAGACAGGGGCTAAAACATGAGGGTCTTCATTCAGAGAAATGTATATGCATTGCAGATAGCATATATATTTTATATTGTGGTAAGATACACATAGCAGAAAAGTTTCAAATGTAGCCATTTTTAAGTACGCACGTTAGTGTATTATCTATATTCATATTACCGTGTACCCCTTCAAGACGTTTTCATCTCCCCAAACTGAAATGCTACACCAGTTAAACAATAAGTTCCCAACACCCCTTCTCCCCCAGCCCTTGAAACTAACATGCTACTTTCTGTCTCTATGAACATGACTACTCCAGGTACCACGTATAAGTGGAATTTTACGGTACTTGTCTTCCTGTGGCTGGTTTATTCCACTTAACATAATATCTGCCAGGTTCATCCGTGTCATAGTGTATGTCAGAATTCCATTCCTTTTTAAAGGCTGGATAATATTCCATTGAATGTACATACTACATTTTGTTTATCCATTCATCCCCTGGACACTTGGGTTGCTCCCATCTTTTGGCCACTGTGAATAATACTGCTCTAAAAATTAGTTTACACATATCTGCTCAAGTCCCTGCCTTCACTTTTGGCGGGGGGAGTATGTACCCCAAGGTGAAATTGCTAGATCATAAGGCAATTATCTCTTTAATTTTTTTTTAACGTTTATTTATTTTTGAGACAGAGAGAGACACAACATGAACGGGGGAGGGGCAGAGAGAGAGGGAGACACAGAATCTGAAGCAGGCTCCAGGCTCTGAGCCATCAGCCCAGAGCCCGACGCGGGGCTCGAACTCAGGGACGGCGAGATCGTGACCTGAGCTGAAGTCGGACGCTTAACAGACTGAGCCACCCAGGCGCCCCTCTCTTTAATTTTTTTGAGAAAACACCATACCATTTTCCATCGCGGAAACGCCATCTTCCATTCCCAGAAGCAACGCACAAGTTCTTCATATCCTTACCAACATGTGTTATTTTCTGTTCGTTTCTTTATTTGTTGTCTAACAGCCACCCTCATGGAGGTGAAGTGATATTCACCTCCAGGCTATTTTAATTGTTTTACACAGCAACCTGGCAAGAATGGCATTAGTACCCAAATTTTATAGATAAAGCAATAACCCGAGAGACCTAGACTAACTTCTCCAAGTGTCTTCATTAGTAAATGGCACAACTAGAAGGATAGTTGCAGGTGGGCATGTAAAAATACAAAGGCGTGTGTTTATCATGATAAGAACTTGGGATTTATTTCGAAAGAAATGAATTAGTAGGTGTGGCAGATGTGACAGTAGATGCCTTAGACTCCCACACTGTGCACAGCCTCAGTTCTAATCCACTTGTCTTGACTCATCTCATACGTATTAATGCCCCCAAGTGTTTGAACTCATGATCTGCTTCCTCCTTTAGAACGTCTTTAGACCCTTTTCTTCTAGACCTTCTTTCCTAAAATAAGATATGGACTCTCTTTTGCATTTGGTTGTCTCACGCCACCGTGGAAAGGTTATATATGATTCACCAAAGCCCCAGGCAGTAACTGTACTCAGCAAGATTACCCAGAAATATGATTCTTGCCTTGTTTTCTCTGGAACCTAGAGTAGCATGAAGGAAGAGTCAAACTTTTTATAAGATCATTTTGGAAGCAGTGGGAGCAGTAAGTGGTCTAGGACAATAACTAAGAAGCTATTATTAACAATTAAAGGGCAATGAAGACCTGTTCTAATGGATGTGTAGTACACAGGAATATAGAACTGATAGGAGATGAAGTCTGTTTGAAATGGATGGTCGCTTGCGGTTCATGGAATGACAGAACTACCAGTCTAGATAAGGGAACAGAAGTAAGTTTAAAGAAGTGAATATAATAAATCAATGTTTGGATCCCTAAAATGTAAAGTGAATGAGGAGATTTCTCTTGGAAAATATTATTTAGGGAAAAGAAGATCAAGGATAGTTTGTTGACTTTCTGTGTCAATGCGATGGGGCCACAGGGTGCCCCAATAATGGGCAAAACATTTTCTATGCAAGTGTTCTGGGGTAACAATAACATTTGAATTGGTAGAGTGAGTAAAGTAGACCTCCCTCCCTAGTGTGGGTAGCCCTCATCCAACCAGTTGAATGCCTGAACGGGAAAGAAGGCTAACTCTCCCATAAGTAAGGGGAAACTACTCCCACCTGATTACTTGAGCTTGGACATCCATCTTTTCCTGCCTTGGGACTGAAACTGAAACATCAGACCTTTTCAGATCTCCAGTCTGCCAACTTTTGGACTATGCTATACCACGGACGCTCCTCGGTCTTTAGCTTGCCTACTGTAGATCTCAGAACTTCTCAGCCTCCATAATCACATGAACCAATTTCTGAAAATAAATCCATCAGTCCTGCTGGTTCTCCTTCTCTGGAGGATCTTCACTAACGTAGATACTTAGTTGTAAGAGTCTCCTGCCATTGGGGGTTAAGAGCTGGGCAGAGAAGAGTAAAGGGGAAGGTGGGGATGAAAATACATTCGGATAAATACAATGTCCTAAAAGGCAAGGAAGACAATAGTTTTGAGAAATAATATGATCCATAATATTAACAGCTCCTGAAAGGTCAAAGGGAACAAGGGCAGGAAGAAGCCATGGGATTTGACCGTTGAGTATTTATTAGTGAGGGCTCTAATATATTAGTACTAATGTATTATTAATACATCTTATTATTATGTAAGAGCAGTTTCAATGGAATAGTGGGTGCAGAATGGGATTGCAAGTGACTAAGCAATGAGCCTGAAATGATTAAACATAACAAAATAAATCACCTGTACTGCAGAGAATGCAGCCAGCAAACTAGAGGGGGGAATAGGAGGGCAGTTTAAGGAAGGGAGAGGATCAATATTTATTTTGGCACCTGAGAGAGCTGAGCATATGGAGAAGGAGAGATAGAAAGTGAGTGGAAGAGACATATTTGTAGTCCTAGAGGATGCAGAAGGGCAAAGAAACCAAAATCGCATAATTAGGAGGAGTCTTGGGAACTCATAGGGTGAAACATGGAAAAGAACAGGCACTTCTTTTGGGGAGACTTCTTTGAAGAAAACAGTGAGTGAAAAGTCAGAATCACATACAGCTGGTAGAGTAAACATACACCTTTAATTAGATGCAAACATGCATGTGTCAAAATCGGATATAACCCACAGCCGGGATAACACCAAATTAAAAACAAAAACAAGACATTTGATATGTCAAATGGTTACTAGTTATTCTGTCCCAGGAATGTCCCAGTCCTTTATGCAGCATGCTAATAATTCCTCAAGACTAAGCACACGAGGTAGACTTACAGCGCCCCTGTTTTAATTTTGTTTTTTTTTTTTTTTAACGTTTATTTATTTTTGAGAGAGAGAGAGACAGAGCATGAACGGGGGAGGGGCAGAGAGAGAGGGAGACACAGAATCGGAAGCAGGCTCCAGGCTCTAAGCCATCAGCCCAGAGCCCGACGCGGGGCTCGAACTCACGGACCGTGAGATCGTGACCTGAGCTGAAGTCGGACGCTTAACCGACTGAGCCACCCAGGCGCCCCACAGCGTCCCTGTTTGAAAGAGGAGTAAATTGGAGGATGCCATGCTAAAGGATCTCCCTGAAATTAGTGAAATGAAAATACAATCACTTGTTTAAGCAGCATGAAAGATGACGCCCTTTCCCATACAACTATCGTGTCCCAACAGGTAACATTTGGGGGAAGGAAAATACCGCAAAATATCGTAATTGTACAGCAGAATATAGTCTGTGTATAGTGATTCACCGTAGGTCAATAACAACAAATATTTATTGTATATCTGTTATTCCACACAAGGGTGAGAGAAGGGGGGTTAGTACATGGGCGATAATTAGAGGAATAGTTGCCAATTAATGAGATGCTCTTCACATTTGCATCATGCAGGAAGTTACTATAATCATCCCCGCCTACTTTTCCTCACCACAATTCTCCACATCATGTCTCTCACAGCTCTCCTGTACCCTTTTCCTTTAAGGCACTTTCCTTTCTCATAGGCACCAGCTGTTTCTTTCATGATATAATATATTCTATCAAGTATTACAGTTATTTGAGTTTATGTTTATTGTTAATATGATCGAAAGGAATGGTAAATTTCTGAAAATACTTAGCAAGTGCATACGTAAAGGTTACAGCGAATGTAAAATCAATAGAAGAATGAGTGAGAAGTCAGTGACTTAAATAGAATATATATTTCTATAACAAGGAAAAATCAGGCATGTCTGCTTGAATTCAACCACTGGATGGTTCCCAGGTTTTCTGATGAAGTAAACAAGAAAAAATGAGTAACAGATTCATTAGCCTTAAAGCTCCAGTCAAAGAAATGACACACACACACACACACACACACACACACACACACACACGCAATTAGAAGGAATTTGATGAGAAATAGAAGCAAACTGTTCCGCCACTTAAGAGAGGAAAGTTAAAACTGACAAAAATATCACCACTGCTGGATGAGCGAGTTAGCAGTAGAAAAATCATCATGGTGCTGGAAACACTGAGGGACAAGGAAGAAAAGAAGCCAACAAAGAATAATTAGACATTAACCGCATGTGAGCAAAGTAGGTTCTGGTATTTTCGTAAGTTTCAACTTAAGGAGCAGCCATTGCCACTCTCTGGAATCAAAGCAATTTATCATCCACGAACAACTGCCAGCAGGAGCATCACGGGGGACACACCGAGGTTGTGCTTGAACCAGCCCTGGGTTTTCATATGAAAGTATTGAATTTATCCGCAGTGTGGAGAGTTGCTTAAGCTCAGTGTCAAGGGAAAAGGCCCATCTTATTAGGAGTGATGTTATCTTGGTTATTGTAGTCTGTCATAGTCTAGAGGAGCCGAGAAGGAGAGACACATGTAGCTGCAGTTGCAGACAAATTAGAATTTGGTTTGAAGAAGCCCTGTGTTACTGACCTTGTAGTTTCCACATACAGGGCCTAATTTAGACCAGATTTTTGAGGGGCCAGAGATCACATCTCGAATCCTCACAAGCTAAAGTAAATGTGCTTTAGAACTATGTATATAAACAGTACAACTCTGTTTTTTTTTTTCTCTTTAAAGATCAGAACGTAGTCCCACTGTCAGCCTATAGAGAAGAACACCCATAAATATGTAATGAGCCGCTGTGTGCATATAAAAAAGCCTGCACACATCCATGAGAGAAGGGGAATGTTTGGAGGGTGGAAAAGCAACCTGAGATGCTCTGAAGCTGAGGGCACGCTTCGGAATTTTTCCAAAGGGCGTATCCAAATGTACCCCTGGTTGTGATCAGGATCGGCATCCTTCATGGGAGTGTAATGGGCTGTTCACACGCTCCCCTAGAGCCTCATGTGACAAATGAATGGGTTTGCATGCGGGCCTCCAAGAGGCCGGCTGGAATAATCCCCGATGGGGATTTTTATCACCGTTTAGACAATGGGGTTGTGTTTTCTCCTCTTGGACACAGCCTCCGTGGCGGGGTAATGGGGATCAGCTTTAGTATAGCTTCCTTTAGTCAGAGTATAGCTGCAGCATCTGTTTTGAGATTTTTCTGTGGTAGGTATTTTTTACCTGTGGTAGGTAGGTATATATAATATCATAAATTCCTGGCTATCGATATGCCTCCACCCCCAAAACTCCATCACCATCCCTCCCAACCTCATGCATACACACTATCTCGCCAGGGCTGAGGATCAAAAACACTAGAGTTTTGTCCAGGAAGACTTGTATGGGGCAGGGATGTGAATGGAATTAACTTCGTTGCCCAAAGTCTCTCAGGATCTGAGTTCAGAAGTTGGCAAGAGAGTCCTTTGGGGTCAGGGTGAGCTCTTACACTCACTTAAGGTCAGCGTGAGCTCTCCCAGTCTGAGGGTTGCATTGAGATCCAACCTCAGTGCCTGGAAGGAGAATGGAGAGAACAAGCAGGATTCGGATACAGATCTATTTATTACAGAGGCTCGGTACCCCACCCCGATGTACTGTCGCACCTACATTTTATTATGATCATTTTTAAACACGGAAAATGGAAAAAATTTTGCAGTAAACATCCCGACTTAAAATAACCAACTACCGCCTAAAACTAACATTTTACTGTACTTGATTTACCACATATCTATTTATCTATCCATCTCTCTCCTTGTCTATTAAGTCAAATGTCAATGTATTTCTCAGCAATTTGCAGACATTAGTGAACTTTCCCGTAGATATGTATGCAGAGATACCATTTATAGAGTTTGTTATTTGCTTTGGATCCTCTTTTTTTTTTCTTTTTGAAGTAAAATTTATATATCATAAAGCATGTATACATGTGTATAAATTGAGGTTTTGCTGATTTACATATCTATGTAGCAAAAACCCCTATCAAAATGGAGAATATTACAGTCATTTCAGAGTGTTGCTTCATAACCCTTCTGATCAATCTCCACCCCTAAGCCCCAAGAGCAAACACTGTTCCAGTTGTTTTCTGCAAAGATTAGTTTGGCCTGTTCCGGAATTTTATTGAAAGGAAACCATAAATGTGTGTTCTTGGGGCACCTGGCTGGCTCAGTCAGAAAAGCACGGGACTCTTGCTTGGGGTCTGAGTTCAAGCCCCACAACTGGTGTAGGGTTTACAATAAAAAAAAAAACAAAGTGTGCTCTTCTGTGTAATGATTCTACGTGCATGACACATAGACAAAACGATGGTCTCCCAAATGCTCATATGATGCATCGTAATCCCCAGAATTTGTATACATGTTATTTTACACGGCAAGATGGCAAAGGTGAATTAAAGTAGCAGATGGGATTATGGCTATGAATCAGGTGGATTTAAGATAGGGAAATTGTCATGGATCATCGAAGTGCCAATGTAATCGCAGGGGTAATATGCAAGAGGGGTAATAGAGAAGAAGGAGGCAGAGAAGTCAAAACCAAAGGAATAGCATCATGAAAAAGAGTTGACCAAACACTGATGGTTTTGAAAGTTAAAGGGGACCACAAGCCAAGGTATGTGGGAAGCCTATATAGAAGCTGGACAAGGCTAGAAAATTAATTCTTCTCCAAAACATCTAGAAAGGAACACAGATGCCGACATAATTGACTTTAGCCTGGTGAGGTCCATTTTGGACTCCTCATCTCCGAAAATGTTACATAATACGCTTGCCTTGTTTTATGCCACTAGGTTTGTGGTAATGTGTTACAGCAGCAAGGGGAAACTTATGAAATTATTTTGCTTTGTAAAATTTTTGAGATGCATCCAGTTAATTGCAGGTATCAGCCATTTGCCCCCTTTACCTATGCTCCTGTTGATGGAACCTAGACTCTCTCCAGCTATAGACCATATTGTTGGGTCATAATTCTGTGCGTGTTTAAAAGAGCTATCCCCTGATCAAGTTGTGTGAGATCCACGTGAGGGTTCATGATCCGTGACCTGCCCTCACCATGACCAGCATGTGACCTGGCCAAGGAAGGCCACCAGTGGGTGCTGCTCTAGGGAGCTAGAAATACACAGCTCCAGCCTGTGTCAGAACCTTTGCCAAACTGATAGAATATTTCAACAGCAAGATCCAAGGAGGACAGGACCTACCTTCATATGGAGCATGCTGTGGAGACTTTAGTATTCTGGAGTGTTTTCTGCATATATGCCCAGGGGAAGTCACCCCGGAAAGGGAAGTCAGCCAGCTCCACTGCATAGTTTCCCAAGGGGTGCCTAAACTTCTACTACTACTCCTTAGGCATAATTTTCAGTTGCCGTATCACCTGAGCCGGTACAACCTGGGTCCAGATTACTATGCTTAGCACCTCGGTTTACACATCCATGAAATGAAGCTAAAAATGAATTCAGACAGGGAGTAACTATGATGATATAAATAAAATGCCCTGTTAAAACATACACAAAAGTCCGCTATTTTCCATAATTTTCACAAGTCCAACAGGTCAGGGCGATCCTTGTATCTTTTGTTCCTTGAAAAGTATTTTTATAGACATATTAAAGTCAAGGAATACATTTAGTAACTCAATAAATATTGACTGAATATAGATTAGGTTCTAGATGTTCCTGGGATTATACAGATCCATTCCACGGGCTCTTCTTCTCAAGGAATCTTGTGAGGAAGACAAAGAAGCAAATATCCCCTTTAATTTGGCATGGTTGTGATGAGAAAGGTAGGAATAGAGGGGCATGTGGACATGTAGGAGGACATCTACCTAACCAGGGGAGAACATTTGGCAAGATTCAAAAGCGATGTTCCCGAACAGGGGAGAAGTGAATCGAGGATAGGCTAAGTGGAAAACAGATGGAGGAGAAGCTAGACGAGTCAGGAAAAGTCAGAAAAAGTCCAACAAAAAGTTGTGCCCAAGAAAAGACTATGACAGTTCTGATAAGTTATCACATTATATACAGGCGCACCCTCGCTTGGAATCCCAAGGTCAAGTATAGGTAGAAATAGATGACATTGGTTTTCAAATTTTATGAGGTTTCAAGTCATCCAAACCAAAACTGAAATCACATTCCAATTTGGTTGCTTATCGTTATTTGACCTGGAGCAAAACAGGTAATTTTTTAAAGCCTCAATATCTTAATAGGTAAAAGGAGTATGAGACCATACAGCGTAGAGCAATGTTGGAAGAATAAAACAACAAAAGGTTTACAAAGCATTTAGCAGAGTGGTTAATACGTAGTAAGCTCTCAAACAATGCAATCTTCCCGTTTGCTTCTTTTTACCTACTCTAATATTACAAATATTCTTAAAAAATGCATCCTGATACCACTTTGTGCCCAATAGTGGGGCAGATAACAGACATACATGCATTTACAAACTGGGATGTGTCACTGGCTATTATTAAAAGGGAAAACAATAGCCCTGGTAATTTTCACAGACACAGTGCAAGTATATTACACTCCCTATTATTACATAGAGGAACTTAATTTTTGTAGCTAAATTAAGGAAAACAGCAGGCTTGACACTTACCTCCATCAGGCCAAATTGGGTTAAAGGTTACAAAAGGATGAAGTGTTGCAAAATAAGATATCCTTTTGTCTTTCTCTGATGGGTGGGTTAGGGGAAGTCAAGGAACTCGATTCACATTAAGAGGGTCCAGTGTCCCGAGGGGAAAGGACACCCGTCATAAAATATATCTCTATCTTTGGGAAAATTTAAATATATGTGGTGGAAGAAATACGTACTTGCTACTAAAATCAACATTCATGTACAAAATTGGCAAGGATAGAGCCGGGTGCTGTGGATACATAAACCCATGCGATTCAGGATCCTCTTTAAGAGAACAAATAAGCAAATTACAAACCCCTAATTAGGTATTTGGATCAGTTTCCTGCTAGTACTTACCACATTACCACAAATTTATTGGTTTAACATAACACACGAGTGTAATAACCCACGATTCTGGAGGTCAGAGCCCAAAATGAGTCTCATGGGCTAAAACTCAGGTTGTCAGCAGGGCTGTTGTCCTTTCTGGAAACTCTTGGGAGGATCTCATTTTCTTGCCTTCTTTAGCTTCCGAAGGCTGCCTTCAGTCCTTGGCTTGAGTCATTTTTTTTTTTTAATTTTTTTTTTCAACGTTTTTTATTTATTTTTGGGACAGAGAGAGACAGAGCATGAACGGGGAGGGGCAGAGAGAGAGGGAGACACAGAATCGGAAACAGGCTCCAGGCTCCGAGCCATCAGCCCGGAGCCTGACGCGGGGCTCGAACTCACGGACCGCGAGATCATGACCTGGCTGAAGTCGGACGCTTAACCGACTGCGCCACCCAGGCGCCCTTGAGTCATTTTTATATCACCTGAGTCCATCGCTGATTCTTCTTCCCCCTTCCATTAAGGACCCTGTGATTACACGGGGCCTACCCGGATATTCCAGGATAATTTTCCTACGGTAAGGTCAGCTGATGCGGAACCTTAATTCCATCTGTAAACTTAAGTCTCCCTTGCCATGCACCGATAGTCACAGATTCCAGGTATTAGTGTGTGAGCATGTTTTGGAGGCCATTATTCTACCCACGATAGCATGAAATGAATGTTTAGAATGAGAAACAAAGGAATCACATTATATCGTTGACTATATTGAGATTCAGGTCCCTGTTCTGAGATTTGTAGAGACAATTGGCAAGAAACGTTGACATAGAAATACTTTGATTAAACCTGGATTTTTCTCCTGCCTGTAATATTCTACAGCTCCTAATAATTTCCGGCACTTGCAGGGTACCTGAAACAGAGACCCTAAAGCTGAACTCCTGTAGCCTCACAGTTAGCCTGCTTCTGAGAATTGATAAACATCACCGCAGATGTGATGCTCGATCTGAAAATGTATCCCCTCATGAGGTGTGTTACTGTAGTACATTAATGACATTGACAAATAAAGTTATTTCTGTTTCTTTTTTGAAATCAATATTATTGAATGAATATTGGCTTCCAGTATCAATCAGGTATGGAGATTTTTCCCAATTGAAGAGTAATTTTGGGGATCCCTGGGTGGCTTAGTCAGCTGAACGTCTGACTTTGGCTTAGGTCATGATCTCACAGTTCATGAGTTCGAACCCCACGTCTGTGCTGACAGCTCAGAGCCTGGAACCTGTGTCGGATTCTGTGTCTCCCTCTCTCTCTGCCCCTCTCCCACTCATGCTCTGTCTGTCTGTCTGTCTCTGTCTCTCAAAAATAAACAAAAACATTAAAAAACTAATTTTCTTCTTCCAATTATTTTATTTATTCACATTTTATTAGTTGATCATTTTTCACTTACTAAATTTAGGTTATAGGATTTTTTTTCAAGATGCACCTCTTTAATCAGTTAAAGTATATATAATAGGCTACACATGGGAAATTAAAGTGGCATTTATGTTTTAGACTATAACCATCTTTGGGGCACCTGGATTGCTCAGTCAGTTAAACATTTGACTTCGGTTTAGGTCATGATCTCGTTTGATCATGGGGGTTTGAGCCCCATGTCAAGCTCTGTGCTGACAGCTCAGAGCCTGGAGCCTGCTTTGGATTCTGTGTCTCCCTCTCTCTCTCTGCCCCTTCCCCGCTCATGCTCTATCTCTGTCTCTCAAAAATAAATAAGCGTTAAAAGAATTTACGTTATATCCATCTTTTATACTTAACTGGAAAGAGAATGCCTCTTATTTCTAACTCAAAATTGTAATTAAAAAAACATCTCTTTGTTATACCTTCAAAAGGAAGGCCTTTCATCTGGTATGGTTGCCCGCAATGACTTTTCTGGAACTCTAACATTTCTCTCATAACTATTTTCTGGAAGTTTCGCAGTATGGTGCCTTCTGACTGAGAGAGACCAATTTGTGGTTCCTTTGTTCTCTTTCAGGCTAGGGAGTTAGCTTGGAAAAATGCTCAGCAGTTATACAGATCTTTGCCTTGGGGCAACCGAAATAATACTACTTAATTTTGAAAGAGAATCACGTGCCCTGGGTGTGAGTGCTCTCCACATGCCAGACTAAGCGTTTATGTCCCTTGTCTTGTTTGGTGTCTAGAACAATACTGGAAGGAAGGTATGGTTATCACTATTCTTTTCGTGAAGACTTACAACTGGAAAAAAAAAAAAAAAACATTCATGTTTCTTCACATCAGAAAAGGTAACTTGCATTGGGACAGGGACCGAGAAAGACATCTGTTTACCAAAAAGCATCTCCAAGCCAGCCGGCTGCTTGCCCACAGCTACTGTCCGTAGTTCTGGAACGGCCCTAAGGGAGGCTCACCGCTCCTGCTTGCACGACGGAAGTCCTGGGGATTAAGCAGGAGAAATTGGAAGATGTGCTAACATTTAAAAGGATTATCGCTATTACGGATGATATTATTTGTGTCCTCTCACCTGGTTACAGGAAAGCTGGTGCACAGAGACAGCACAAAACTGTCAAGGCCTTTCGTGCTCATTCTTAACTCCAGGGAATCCAGAATCTTCGCGTTTGTTTGTTTGTTTTTTGCTTTTCAAGCCAATATAAATAAATCTTTTGCTGACCTGCTCTATTTCCATCCATTCCTAAAACTACCTGTAGAATGCCCCACATTCTCCCTCTCACTTTTAAAAATGTTTATGTATTTCTTAAAGTTCATTCATTTATTATTTTGAGACGGAAAGACAGAGAGAGAGAGAGAACACACGTAAGCATGTACGCGAGTCAGGGAGGGACAGAGAGAAAGTCCCAAGCAGGCTCTGCACCATCAGATTCTTATTTATTTATTTATTTATTTATTATTTATTTATTCTGCGAGAGAGCAGGGGAGGGGCAGAGAGAGAGAGAGAGAAACAGAGAATCTCAAGCAGACTCCACGCCCAGAGTGGTGCCCAACTTGGGGCTCAGTCTCACAACCACGAGATCATAACCTGAACTGAAACCTAGAATCCGATGTTCACCTTGCTCAACCGACTGAGCCACCCAGGCGCCCTCACGTTTTCTTTCTCCTACCAAAGACGAAAGCTCTGCGGTAGGATATAATATTTTGGAGGCACATTTGGAAAGAGGACCTCCTCTCCTCCATCTACATGTTGGAGGGAAACAAATATCTCCACCCCAAGCTATGCCTCTTCATCATGGATTATTTTAAGCCGGTTATTTTTATGACACGGCAAACACAGGAGATGTCTGAAAACTAAGTACAAAGTACCCTATTATAAGAGCTGTTTGCATGTGTAAGAGAAATCTCCACTTGTAAGGAGTCTCCCAGCTATCTGGGAAGAGTAGGCGGACTCTGCAACTCTAGAAACTGTTAATTGCGGAGAAGACAAGGGCTTAAATTTGTATAACAACCTTAACTTTTGTTTACTGTGCTCTTCCGGGGGGTAACTTCCCATAACGGACTCCCTAGTCCAACACCTTGTGCCTTTAGCAGGAGATGGTATTTAAAGTGATGGCTTCACCATTTCAGTTTTCCTCGCCCTCTCCTACAATTCCCACTCATTTCCTCCTGTTAGACTGTTTTATATCAATTGAATTATTAGACCAGCCAAAACACCTACCTGAAGGGGAGATGGAAAATTTTTTCTGCCCCTACAATGTCATATCAGAGATGACTTTTGGAAAACACTGAAAAAGATTCTAAAACTCAAAACTCTAAAATGGAGTCAAGGGGAGCCCTGGGTGGCTGTCATTTAAGTGCCAAAACTCTTGATCTCTGCTCAGGTCATGATCTCACAGTTCGTGAGTTTGAGCCCTGCATCAGGCTCCGCACTGACAGCATGGAGCCTGCTTAGTGTTCTCTCTTTCCCTCTCTGTCTGCCCTCTCCCACTCCTCTCTCTCTCTCTCTCTCTCTCTCTCTCTCAATAAACAAACAAACAAACAAACAAATAAAATGAAATGGAAACAAGACGTGGGAATTTATGATGTGTGTGTAAATCCCTTCGGGGATTACCAAAAGCCATTATTCCACCTGCTGGCCTAACACATGCTATCCAACAAATTAAAGTGAAAATAGAGAAGAGACTGGACTGGGTCTATGAGCAATTTTGGGTTTCTCCTACAGCCAGAATCTCAGTGTCCAACACACATGGGAAGCAGACTTTCCCAGGGTATCTAAAGGATCCCAAAGCTGTTTTCTTTTTTTTCCAGAGTGCACTGGAGAATCTACAGGAGACAAAGTGGGCCCATAGAAATCTGAGGCATGGCTGCAAAGAACTCTAGAGGTCCTTGTTTTACAGACACCAGGGTTGAGGTCCACATAGTGAAAGTGACTCATTTAACTCGGAAGCAGAACCCGCTTTCCCATAAGGAAATGACACGGCAGTGCACCCTCAGGGCTTTATCTTGTAGGACACGCAACTTAGCTTGTGTGGTTGGTTGTTTAGCATCAAGCTCTATGCCTCTGTGCACGTGCAAAATTAATGGTATGGAATAAATACTGCCTGCTGCCATATTACATATCCGCTGTTAATTAAAAGGGGAACAACGGGTAAACTGCAAGAAATCATTTAGAATCTGTAAAAATAAAATCGATAGATCCAGCTGAATATAATGAGCGCAAAATTACTGGAAAAAATAGAGTTGGGGGAAATCCAAATGCAATATATTTTTATGTAATTATTCGTATAATTCTATATTTAATAATATGCAGTGAAGCCTTTTGTTTCCATTTAACATAAGGTTGTAAAATATTTGGCTCATAAAAGCATTAGGACGAGGAAATGAAAGGGAGTGAAAAAGAAACCCTGTTTTTTTAAAAGCATTCTTTTGTCTCCCTGGCTGTGAATCTGCCTCCTGAATTCACTGCTGCCTCATCTATTTTGTTTTCTATGTTCCCAAATGTCTCACGTGAAGCTTTGCTTCATATTTAAAAACAAATGGAGGTTCTGCTTAATTCATTTTCCTTTCCAGGAAGTAAAGGAGATAAAAATTAAAAGTGGTTTCACCCCTGGTAGAGAATGCTACAATGCAGGGACTTCAATCACAATATTACAGGAGAAAATGTATTTGTGTTGTCTGTTCATCGAAAACACCTCCCTTCTTCTGCTTCAAATGGCACTAGTGTAAAAATGAAATTTGTAGTGACCCGACGTTGGTCATGCATTTTTGCAAGCTTTAAAAAACAGCTAAAAAGCGGGCCAAAAAATAAATAAATAAATAAATAAAGCCACTGAATGCAGATTGGAAGTGTATTAAGTTCTATAAAGAGGGTCACATTTTTGCTGTGACTATAAGTTCTTCCAGGATTAGGGCCCTGCTTATCTACCTGCCTGGTCTACTGTCTAGGAAAATACTATGCGTTGGTTACTTATTGAATATTTGCTCAATTTACTTCAATTCAATGGCAGTTTCTAACTTCACCGGAACCAGTTACCTTCTATGACCTTAGACCCTACCCAATGCCTTTGATGAGGAATCTCAGAGATAAGTGTGAACAGGTTGGGACAGGACAGAGGCAGGAGATGTGGGGGGTTGAATCCTGAGTGACACTGTACTAGCATTGAGTCGATGGGTGAGTTACTTACTTTCTATAAGCTACAGTTGGTCTTATGTAAAACTAAAGACAATACTAATGTGTGCCTCACGTGATTTAATTCTATCGCCTCGGTGTAAAGGGTTCAGCAGCGATTCCAGAAGCGAGCGCTCATGGAACAAAACACGACAAACTTCCTTGCTCAAAGCAATACAAATTTGTTCTCATGCTCTTGGAGGTCAAAAGTCCAAAACGAGTCTTAAAGGGATTTTAGTTTTGTGCAGGCTTTGTTCCATCTGGGGACTCCAGAGAAGAATCCATTCTTTACCTTTTCGCTCTTCTAAAGGCAGCTGTTTCTGGCTCCTAGCTGCCTTCCTCATCCCTGCCTCCGTCATTACCTCCTTCTCTTATTGTCCTGCCACTCGCTTATAGAGACCCTTGTGATTACAGTGGACCCACCCAGATATTCTCGGATAGTATCCCCATCTCAGGATCCTTAACTTAATCACATTTTTCAGACTCCCTTGGATCAGACAACATAGTCACAGGTCCTGGGAATTCAAACATTAACATCTCTGGCGAACTTATTCAACTGTCAGGGCCAAGGGCAGGCAGCCCCCGAAAGGACCACTTTGGCACGAACATTATTTTGGATTAAAAAGCAATCAAAACCCAGCAGATTTAGAAAAAGCTCTTTACCGCCCCCTCAGATGCTTGCCTGGACCAGGAAGAAAGCTATAAACAAAGATTCCTATTTACTGGAAACACTTATCTACATAATACTCCCCCCCCACACCCCCCCCCCCACACACACATCTCCTTTCACCTTCCTGCTAATGTTCTTCCTCCCCTTTGTAGCCTCAGACTCCTACCCTCTTCTTAGCTTGTATATGCTTCGTACTGCCTCACTGTCTCTGGAATTTCCCTGTATGTACACTGTTAAGCTTGATTTTCTCCTGTCAATCTTCTCATGCCAACTTGATTCTTAGTCCTGTTAGAAGGACCTTGAAGGACGGAGGAAATTCTTCCCCCCCCCGCCCCAATCCAGCCCACCATTTATACCAACATATCAAATACCTTCCATTCATAGACTTTTAGATATTCCCAAATCTGTGAGTTCACTACAGTAGCTGTTCTGTTTGCAATCGCCTAACTAGAAAATCTTTGTTTCGGAGTGGATTTTATTGGTTTGTTTATTTATTTAACTGAATTTTGTCGAGTCTCAGGAAACGTGGGGATTTTGGTGTGGTATATCTGTGATGGGGCGGAGGGGGTCTTAAGACTTTGCATTTTAAAAATTCCCCATGAATTATTTTGAATTTATTTGACTTTTATTCAATAAATATTAATGTTTTAGTAGCTTAAGAATTTAAAATATCTAACCACATTTTATGTCGGGAAACTAAATAAAATTTTAATAGACTTGACAAAGGAAATATTTCTTTCTTAAATTGCAAAAATTGCCACAAATAAAATATTAAGGAGACTAATTTGAGTATGAGATGAGGAAACAAAACCATGAAGGAGATCTGTAACCCATGGGAAGAATATTTGCCCATGTTTGTGTTTAGTGTTGTTTACCTTTGTTTAGCTTTGTTTGTTTACCTTACGTAATTCTGAATTTGGCACATTTGAAAATTCTTTTTCTCCCCTCCGCACCTGTGATGGTTAATTTTCTGTGTCATCTCGACTGGCCCATTCTTCTCCTATCTCTGCTTCAACTGGCAGACAAACTCAATTCTGCCTAGTGAGTGAGAACGTTCATTTCTTTGAGCGCATTTATGTTAACGTCACTCTAAAGAAAGGGGCCAGTGTGCTCTTAACATGTAAAACATTCTAGGTCATTCTAGTCTCACTTTTGTCCCTTTGCACACTGTTCAAGTGATACATTCCCCACCCTGACAAGGAGAAGAGTCTGGTGGTCACAAAATGAAGAGAACAAGTAAAGTGGAAAAAGAATGGTCTGAGAATGAGAAGACCCCTATTCCAATTCAGTCTGACCATCCATAAGCTCTTAGCTCCTGGATAAACATACTCACCCTCTCAGTGTTTCATTATCTACAGATGTTAAGCGTGGAACATTTCTGAGGTTCTAAGGTCATTTATACTTGTGACCTGATTTGTGATTCATGATTATAGCCTGATTTTAAATATAAGTCAAACACCACAACACAGCATCAATTAAGTAAATGCATGGTGTTTATAATATGTTAAATAACATTCGAAGTGTTTCATAATGTTAACTGTTTAAAAATCTCACAAAACCCTGTGACATAGGTATTGCTATTACCCTTATTTTATGGATGAGGAGACTGGTGCACAGAGATCTGTATCTCCCCCAAGGTCACAGAGCTTGTATTTGAGCCTTGCAAGTCTGGCTCCAAAGTTCTTACCTCTTTTATTCTGCCACATTGTAGTATTTTTCAAACTTCTCTGTACAAGAAATAATAAGTAATGATCATATAGGATCACAAAACTTGAGTCAGTGTAGCGCTTATAGAATCTTATCTTTACTCCTATATATAGCCCTACATACTCTTACGTCTTTAGTTTAATTTGGCGGATTTTATTCCTGTCCCTATAAATGTCTTCCTTCCCTGTTCTGTTGCCTGTTAATTTATCAACAAAGTCATTATTTAAGTTTCAGTTTCCTTCATGGGAACATGATTGAAAAGTCACCTTAATAGCATGAAATATGGCACAGATGCTAAATAATAACAGTCAAGAGAAGCCCGTTGAACCTGAATTGAGTAGACACTGTGCCTATGTTGTGCATGGGAGATCTTATTCCTTAGATTAAAATCTTCTTGAGATTAGAGATAATTTCTGAGTATGGAATGAATACATGGAATTAAAACAGGCAATAATATCCTCATTGAAATAAGAGAGCAAACAGCTCAGAATGTTCGAATACCCTATCATTGTATCCGATGTAGTATGTGGTAAGCCAGGATCTAAATCTAGGGCAATTATGTCTCGGAATAGTGTTATCTCCACAATACCACATCTGACCAGCCAACAAACTTGGAGGAACTTTGCACCCATCACTCAATAAAGAACCAATAGCAGGTTGCCTGGGTGGCGTAGTTGGTTAAGCTTCGGACTCCGGCTCAGGCCCTGATCTCACGGTTTGTGAGTTCAAGTCCCGCATTGGGTGAGCTCGAGCCCCATTTTGGGTAAAACAAATGGCAACAACATGGATGGAACTGCAGGTGTTATGCTAAGTGAAATAAGTCAGCCAGAGAAAGATAATCATGTGTTTTCACTCATAGGTGAAAGTTGAGAAACTTAACAGAAGACCATAGGGCAAGGGAAAGAAAAAGAAAATAGTTACAGAGAGAGAGCCAAATCATGAGACTCTGGAGTACAGAAACAAACTGGTGGTCGATGGGGATAGGAGGGCAGGGGGGCAGGGAAAATGAGTGATGGACATTGAGGAGGACACTTGTTGGAATGAGCACTGGATGTTGTATGTAGATGATGAATCACGGGAATCTATTTCCAAAGCCAAGAGCACACTGTATAGACTGTATGTTAGCTAACCTGACAATAATATAAAAAACAAACAAACGTGAGCTCTGCTTCAGGTGAGTTCCACTTCTCTTTCTCTCTCTCTCTCCTTCTCCTTCTCCTTCTCCCTCTCCCTCTCCCTCTCTCTCTCTCTCTCTGCCCCTCACTCACTTGCACCCTCTCTCTGTCAAAAAAAGAAGAAGAAAGAAAGAAAGAAAGAAAGAAAGAAAGAGAAAAAGAAAAAAAATAACAAACAACAAATCCATAGACATAAAAAGAGATATTCTATTCTTTCTGGACATGAAATACATATCATTTATATAAACTTATTCACTGATCCCAGGCTTAAATGGGATATCTGTGCAAAGCCAATGGATGCACCAATTCTTAAGTGATGATGTCCTTCTTAAACCAATCTTAAGAAGGTTGTATAATATCATCAAGTTAATTCTGTAAATTCAATTTTTATGCAGTATTTTTAAGTCTGTGTTTTAAAATTTTAATACAGTTTGCTGTCTATTGTATTGCTGTGGTGCTTTCATCTATAATCTGACAATAATATTTCCTCTACTCTAATCTCTATGTTAAAAAGAACATCTCTTCTTACCCATTTTTAAAATAACGTCTTAAATATTATTTAAAAAAAACACAACTTTCCTTACCCCTTATACTTTATTATCTGGATTTCCTTGTTGTTGTTTAAATTTTTGTTATCTATTTCCCTCACTAGACTTTCAATTCTGCTTTGATACATATTGTCTTAGTTTTGTTCACCAACACAACCCGGCTGCCAAGGTTTGAAAGAGGAGACTATGAAGACAGACTGACCCTGCTTTACACACCTCTTGCTTGATTGTTGGTTAGGATTAGAGTATGTGTGTGTGTGTGTGTGTGTGTGTGCGCACGCATGTAAGTTTTCCACATTCTTTTAGGGTAGAGGCTATTTCTCTCCTTTATATTTTCTCTGTCCCTTCCTATAGTGAATTTAGGTAATCTCTGTTCTTAACAAGGTGGCTTATCATTTTGTATAGGCAAATTCAACCAGCAAAGGGTAGAATTTTAAAGTGCTGTAATGAGCACGCAATGTAACTCTCTCTTCCAATCCAGCTCTTTGAATAACATAACTGCCATTTCAATATTCACCTGGCAATTTGTGTGTCTACCTTCTCAAATTTGTTCAAAGCACAGGAGAAAAGAAAGACCTTAATTGTTATTTATTGGGACCCTAAAACTTCAATATACTGGTACATTGGCCCGGAACCTTGAAAGAACCAGCAATGAGTTAGTATTATATGAAACAAAGTAGCGTGTGGATAAATTGATTCTTCAAGTGTGGCTTGACCTTTTAGGGTTACAGTGGCTTGTCACAGCAGCTTATTACAGCAGTGTCTATGTGTTTAATAAGTAGCATAGGGCTTATAAACACACCTCACACTGACCTTTGTAGCTGACCTTGACTGATACAGGTATAGTATTGACCTAAGCAGGCATGAATGAGATAGGGATTAGATTATCAGGGAAAAGGGAATCATTTAGTTCCAGTTAAGTCTTGCTTGACACAGGCTTCTCGGGCATTGAGGGGTGAAATGATTTTTGTTCCTTGTAGATTTTCTCACCATCAGCTCGCTGAGGCTGCAGTCTACAAAAGGCAGTAATCTACAAAAGGCAGTTAATATCCATGTGGGCTATCCTACGTCTGGGTGGAGGTTTCAGTCGTTGTATTGTCAGTGCTTGACATTAATAGAGGCTATTAGTTTAGCGACTTCAAATTCCTTCCTCTTGCCACACTTGAAAGGGCATTCAATTCCCAAAAAATAAACATGAGACATGCCAAGTGGCTAATCTTTTGGATTCATATGGCATATTCACAATCTCTGAGAGCCATCTCCTACCACATAGTTTCAAAATGGCTCTGATTTGGTCATTGAATGGGCTGTGACCATGGCATAAGATCTCCAAGGTCCAGACCTGGTTGATCTTCAAGGTGATGGTAGATTTTATTAATCAACAAATAAGGGAGAATAAGGGAAAGAGGCATATTATGTTGGAAATGGCTTTTACCTGAACCTAGATTTAAAGAATACTGAAAGAGGGGCACCTGGTGGCTCAGTTGGTTGAGTGCCCAACTTGGGCTCAGGTCACGATCTCACAATTCGTGGGTTCGAGTCCCATGTTGGGCTCTGTGTTGACAGCTCAGAGCCTGGAGCCTGCTTCAGCTTCTGTGTCTCCCTTTCTTTCTGCCCTTCCTCTACTCACATACACACACACACACACACTCTCTCTCTCTCTCAAAAATAAACATTAAAAAAATTAAAAAAACATATTAAAGAATATTGTATGAGGTTATCAGAAAGTTAAAACTCAAAATTCAGCAAAGAAATGTTATAGCCACATTCATCTTAAAAATAAGACTTACAGACAACTTGCAAAACAAAAGGAGAAAAATATAGAGTAACTTAAATGTTTTAAGTGGTTATGGCTCAGAAAATGGTTTTACCTTTGGAAAGAGCAGCACAATTTTCAAGGGATGAGGAAAGGGAGCTACCTAACAGATACCTTGAGATCTTTACTACAAAGTCAGAACTAAAAGAAAGGGAAATGAGCTACATTTATACCAAATGGCTTTTCTCTGGTAATGGCAAAATTTCTCAGCGGTGAACCTGAGTGATTTTCCTGGAAGAAGTTCATATCCAAGAAAGCTTTGAGAAACATCATCTCATAACAGCAGATGGGAAGCCTGTAGCAACAGCAGTTAGGAAACCATTTCACGAAGATTGGGACAGCCATACAAAGCAGTTACAGATTATTTGAACATTTAAGAGGGAAAAACTAGAGAGATCACAAAATACTTTAAGCCTTTTCAGATGTGTTTTAAGACCATTGTGGTAGCTGAAAATATAGATATTTCCCCCACCCTACAAAAGTTGATTCAGTAAAATTTGGGGGCATTTACTCTTTGGAAGGTACTTCTCTTGCCTTCGGGGATGTGAAAGGAACAGAAACCATAAAACCTTATACCCATGCAGGATACATCTTAGAGAGAGAGACAGAAAAATAAAATAAATAGATGAGTGCATAGCATAAGAGTGACAAGTGCTAAAGAAAATGAGGGAACAGAGAAGAGTGTGTCCACTGAGGAAAAAAATTAGTGACCAAGGAAGCCCTTATTAATGGAAATGAGACTCAAAGGGAAGCAAAAAGTATGTGAAAACAAACAAACAAACAAACAAACAAACAAACAAAGGTGGAAAGGAACCAGATAGAGCAATAACAGATTAGCACCTAGGTCTGGCATTATCTCTCTTACTAGGGAGCCTGACAATATAAAATCTCAACAAGTAGGTAAGGGAAGGAAAAGTTAGGACCTCAGAGAAAAAGGAAAGTTAAAAAGAAAGTGAATAAAACACAACAAGCTGTGTTCACCCTACGCGTTACGGAAAAGGACAGATATCAGTTTAGGATGTTCAAAATTCAGCAGGACAAAACACTAAAGGCACAATCCATGGATGAAATAATTGACAAACAGGACTTCATTAAAATTAAGAATGTCTTAATTTTAAGACATTTAATGCTCTGTGAAAGGCAAAGTCAACAAAATGATAAGATGAGCCACAGACCAGGAGCAAACATTTGCATCTGACAAAAGACTGTTATCCAAAATATACAAAGAGCTCTTTAAAATCAACAATAAAAAAACCACAAATAACCCAATTAAAACATGGGTTGAAGACCTTAACAGATACCTCGTCAGGGAAGGCATACAGATGGCAAATACGCAAATGAAAAGATGCTCCAGATCATATGTCATTAAGGAAATGCTAATTAAAACAACAATGAAGGGGCTGCATGGGTGGCTTAGTCAATTAAGAATCCAACTCTTGGGGCACCTGGGTGGCTCAGTCGGTTAAGCGTCCGACTTCGGCTCAGGTCATGATCTCACTGTCTGTGAGTTCAAGCCCCGCGTCAGGCTCTGTGCTGACAGCTTAGAGCCTGGAGCCTCCTTTGGATTCTGTGTCTCGCTCTTTCTCTGACCCTCCCCTGTTCATGCTCTGTCTCTCTGTCTCAAAAATAAATAAACATTAAAAAAAAAAAAAAAAGAATCCAACTCTTGGTTTTGGCTCAGGTCATAATTTCGCCTTTCTTGAGTTTGGACCCCATATTGGGCTCTGTGCTGACAGTGTGGAGCCTGCTTGGGATTCTTTCTCCCTCTCTCTCTGCCCCTCCCACCTCTCTCTCTCTCTCTCTCAATAAATAAATAAACTTAAAAACAAAACAAAACAAAACAAACAAACAAAAGGCAGCAATGAGGTATCACTACAGACCCATGAGAATGGCCAAAATCCAGAACACCAATACCACCAAAGGATGCTGGCAAGAACGTGGAACAATGGAAACTCTCATTCATGGTGGGGGGGATACAAAATGGAACAGGCCCTTTACAAGGCAGTTTGGTGATTTCTTACAAAAATAAACATTATCTCATCATATAATCCAGCAATCATGATCCCTGGTATTTATCCAAAGGAGTTGAAAACATTTCCACACAAAAACCTACACACATATGTTTATAGCAGTTTTATTCATAATTGTCAAAACCTTCGAAGTAACCAAAATATCTTTAGCAGGTGAATGGATAAATAAAGTGTGGTACACCCAGACAATAAAATGTTAGTGCAAAAAATAAGGAGCTATCAAGCCATGAAAGGCATAGTGGGGACTTAAATGCATATTAGTAAGTGAAAGAAGCCAATCTGAAAATGTTACCTAGTGTATGATTCCAACTACACGACATTCTAGAAAAGGCAAAACCATGGAGACAATAAAAAGATCGTGGCTATCAGGGATTGGGGTGAAGGATGAATAGGTAGGGCACAAAGGATTTTAGGACAATGAAACTATCTTATATGACACTATAATGATGGATACGTGTCATAATAGGTTTGTCCAAATCTATAGAACTACAACACTAAGAGTGAGGTCTAATATAAATATGGACTGTAGGTGACTCTGCTGTGTCAAATTTAGGTTTGTCAGTTGTTAACAAATGTACCATTTTGGTGGGGCATGTTCATAATGAAGGAGGCCATGCATGTGTTGGGTCAGGGTATATATGTGAAATCTGTACATTGTCCCCAATTTTGCTATGAACCTGTCACTGCTCTAAAAAAATAAAGTCTTTTATTTATTAATTTTTTTAAGTTTATTTATTTTGAGGGGGAGAGAGAAAGGGGGGGGGGAGCAGAGAGGGTGGGGGAGAGAGAAAATCCAAGCAGGCTCTGTACCATCAGCACAGAGCCTGATGCAGGGCTAGAACTCACGAACCATGAGATCATGACCTGAGCCGAAACCCAGAGTCAGACACCTAACCAACTGAGCCACCCAGAAGCCCCAATAAAGTCTTGATAATAATAAAAAACTTGATTTTGTTTTCAGTAATCATGGGTGCATTTAACATTAAAGACAAAGAATCAATATTAAAAAAAATACTCGGGAGGGACTTCTTAAAAAAAGAAACAGGAAGGAATCAAAATATTTGAGGAGCAACCTCCTATAGCGGAAAAAGATAAAGCAGTAGAAAGGATGAATTTTGCCATCAGAAACATAAAAATCCAATTCTGAAAAAAAAAAAAAATCCAAAGCAAAGCAGAGAACTGACGACTTTTGGGGTGAACCCCTGTGGCAAGGTCTAAGCAACCACTGAGCCTCCTGGGGCAACACCTTCTTCAGTCTCAGCGGTAGCTGAGAGCAGAGACCTTCTGTTGCTGATTCTTCCAAATGAAACAAATGTGGGTAGAGAGAGCATTGCTTGGGACCAAGGAGGGGTTTAATGGGCTTCAAATTATGGAGAA
Organism: Panthera pardus; assembly: GCF_024362965.1. Taxonomy (NCBI): domain Eukaryota; kingdom Metazoa; phylum Chordata; class Mammalia; order Carnivora; family Felidae; genus Panthera; species Panthera pardus. The sequence continues at coordinate 182,435,248 of NW_026526688.1, forward strand.
TGGGGAGAAAGGAACCAGTTGAGGAACACCTTCTCTAAAGGTTGAGGCTTTGGAGCTAGTGAGGTGAAATCTGGTGTGGCCTCTTAATTTTTCAAGCTTTTAAAAACTAGGACACATGGGAGACTTTAAGGAAATGTATTTGAAATTTAGAGGTCTTGAATGAATCTTAGTCCTTCTTATAAACGGGTCCGAGCTATAGCTGCTAAGGGAGCCTCTACTCCCCCGAGGCATTAGACTAAGACCTATATGACTATGACTGAATAGAGAAAGGAATTGAAAAGGAAAAACAAACAAAACCAAAACCAAAAACAGATGAACGAAAACAAATGAACAAAATCTTTTAGACTTTAATTTCTTTCAGCTTTAACTTAACATGTTTCATTCAATTTTAACTTTAAAATGGGGGGCTTTGGGGGGCTTTGATTTCTTCTCATGAATTTAATAATGCAGGTAGTATTTGAGTTTTTAAATGAGAACACATAAAAAATTCTATTACTTGGAATAATTGTGTGCTGTCATTTACACACATCATTATGCTTTCTTGCACTGGTCATATTTTAGATAAAATGTGGAACAGGAAGTAAGTTTCTTAGAAGATTGCAGTTTGGATTAGGAGCTATTTTAATTCACACACTTCATTTTCTAGCTTTCTGGGATCCAAATTAACCACGTGACAGAGGGCCAAGAAAACAAATAAAGTTGCTGCTATGCAATGTTCTCATGAGATGGACGCAGAGTTGTTTTCATACTGTTGGTCTCTCTAGAGGGCCACCACAGCTTTGGTTGACCGGAACCTTTATTCTGAAGCAAAAAGAGCTAAGGGGACATGATCTAGGCAAGTTAGGAGGAATTTTCTCTGTTACCCTGGTAGGCACGCTTCTTTTAATGTCACGCATGCTATCAACCATATTCTGTCATTCAAAAGATGGTGAGAAAGAGAGACGGAAACTGAGAGTCCAAAGCCACGCCTGGACGAAATTTCTTCTCTTCAGAGTCTATGGGCAGGAAGCTGAAGATTGCTAACAGAGATCCGGTACTCCTCCAACCTAAGCTCCTAGCTGAAGGCTGAGATGTTCATCTCCATTTGACAACTGGTCGAGACCCATTTCAAACTTCAACACTTCATAGGGAGCCTCCGAGGATGGCGTGACTACCCTCACTTTAAAGATGAGCAAACCATTGCTCAGAATTAAGCACTTCCCCAGAGACGTGCAGTAAATGATAAGAAAGAATTCAAAACTGGATCTGTTTCATTTGATGACATTTGCAATTCCCTCAAGAACTAGCTCTTGTTTTCTCCCTAACCCACATCTCCCACAACTTAACCTCAGGTATCTTTTTTTTTTTTTTTTTCACTCTGTCATACCATGTTAATTAACGTTGAAAAAAGACTATATGTTCTCTTACTTCCCCATGCCTTTCCACACACTGCCTCTCTTGCCCTTTAACACAGATTACTCCTACTTCGCCTATTCACCAACTCTGGTCTGGTTTTATTCTGCAAGTTCTCTGCATCCCTCCAGATGCCCTCCCTCCCTCATTAATACCAACATCTCTTACCTGCATCTGAACGTATTTCCTGCACTAGCAGAGTTCTGGGCACATAGGAACTGCTTGGAGTTTTCAGAACAAAACTTCTTCTCATCTTGCAGCCCTCGTACTCCAAGGAAATGCCCACACAACTCATCCCAATTGATTCAGCGTTTAATAGCACTGAAGAGTTCAGAATCTACTGCAGACACGAGGGAGCACTGAGACTCCCTCTACCCAATTTTGGATAATTAGACTATCCAATCAGTCTCAACTTTGATGCCTGAGGGACTGGTCTTTCCATGCTTCACTCATCCATTCATCACCAAAGAGAGGGAAATGTGAGATCCCTGACAAAACATCTCTCCCTTTCTGACAGTTGCTCCTAATTTAAAAAAAAAAAAAAAAAAAAAAAAAAAAAAATTCCTTTGAAACCCTGTCCAAGGTTTAGAAAATTGGAATTATAAATATGTATCCTCACCTTTATTAGGCACCTCTTTTTTTAAATTTTTAATGTTTATTTTTGAGAGAGAGAGAGAGAGAGAGAATGCATGTGCACACATGAGAGGGGGAGTGTCAGAGAGAGACGGAGACACAGAACCCGAAGCAGGCTTCAGGCTCTGAGCTTTCAGCACAGAGCCCGACGCGGGGCTTGAACTCATGGACTGTGACATCATGACCTGAGCCGCAGTTGGATGCTTAACTGACTAAGCCACTCAGGCATCCCAATTGGCCATCTCTTTCAAAAAAAAATGATTAGTCAAACATGATTTTCTCCTAAAGAACATCATTGCCTTTATCTACTAGATCTGTTTAACTGTCAGTGCCCTCTATTTGGGAATTCACCAACGGGACCCACCATGTCCTGTGTTAATCACGGAGCATGTGAGGATACATAAACCATTTCAAGGAACTCAATTTCCATATCCCAGTGGAAACAAGGGGCTGCTGTCCTCAAAGAGTTAATGAGCTTCTCTGCACATTTGCTTTATTTCGAGAGTGACTTATCAGTGAGGAAAATCGGGTTCCAAGTTCGGAAACGTTTCAAGGTACATCATCTCTTTGCACATTTGCGAAGCGTATGCCGTGGCATGGCACGCAATCTGTCCGATTGCGTTCATTTGTGAGAGAGCAGTCCTGAAGTCGGACCTCCTTCCCAAAGTTTCTCTTCTGTCGTTTCAGAGATTGAAGAAAGGTTTCAAGACCGAGTACTGTCACTTACATGTGATAGTGCACCCACCACCGGGGATACATCACACTTGCAACAGCTTGAGGTGCATTTATGCACAGATGATGCACGTTTTACAATTCATGGCCAGCGTTGCAACTCATCTGATTTGAAGTAGGTCACAAAGAAGCGTTAGCATTTCAAAACTCTATCCGGTATGTGTCTTTTCTCTACCAGGAAATTTTGCTATATTTAGCACTGGAGGGGACTTTGGGGATGATCTCGTGCAATCCCTTCATTTTATAGATTAAGAACCTGAGACCCGGGAAGGTTAATTGATTTTCCCAAAGTCCCAGAGCTAGTTAGTGGCGGAGCCAACCCCAGAGCCCATCTTTTTCCCCGTCTCGAAGGCTCTCCTTCCCCTTTACCCAACTGCCTCCGGTCTCTGGCTACGCAAGCCGGGCTTCTGAAGTGCATTATTAAAGGATTATCTGTTCCACCTTCAGTGGCGGGGTCAGAGAGAAGATTATTAAATTTTTATCTTATGCAGAGCTCTCCAACCTGGAAGAGTCTCATCTGCCAGCCTTAATCTGCCAAAAATATGCACAGGGAAATAATGACACACACCGTTGTCACAGAATTAGACACTGAAAGCCATTAGGTGGGCAATCCCTGGTACAATCTCCAGCCAACTTGTGTCGTGTGTGTGTGTGTGTGTGTGTTTAACATTTCGTCTTTCCACCTATGCATCCATGAAACCCTGCACACAGAAGGCCTGGTCTGAACCTGCACAGATAGCTCCTGGAAGTGTCTCCACTCTGACATCTGCCTAAATGCCAAATGAGTCTGCCGTCTGATAATGAATACAAAATGAATTAATAATGATATGTGAATCATGAATACAATTTACAGTTGCTCAGACAAAATAGTGTCTTTCTTAGCAAGCACCTGCTTAAACTACCTCCCACAGCTCGCAGGCACAACGTGTCGGGCTCTCTTCTGGCACACCAGCCCCATCTACTGTCACCAGGCAGAATGGCACCCTTCTTCAAAGCTCGCTCTGTTCTCCGGGAGTGTCTGCTCTTTCTCGTTTACCAAACATATATTTGCTTTAGAAGTCTTTGGCTTTTCAAGGGTGAGTCTCATCCGCATTTCAACTCCTTCTTTTTTGTTTTGTTTTGTTTTGTTTTGTTTTTAACAAATAACGTGAAACTCCTCGGGGCAAAAAATACATGAGAACTTGTTCTATCACGTGGCACAATCTAAACACTGTATAATCTCATTTTGAACCCAAAGCAGTTCTCTCTTTTAAAAAATAACGAACAACGTATTTATTTCCCTCTTGCTGCTTTAAATTTAACCTTCTTTACACGAGTCCGCTGGCTTATCAGACACTCTGAGGCTTTCAATATTTCCCCGCACAATAAACTCAGCGTTTTTGAATTCCGTAGGCAGATGTTACTAAAATTAAAGTAGTCTCTCCTTATCTGCTGGGGATATGTTCCAAGACCCTCAGAGGATGCCTGAAAGGGCAAATCATTCCGAACTCTGTATACACTGTTATTTTTTTCCTACATATTTATGTCTATGAGAGTTTAATGTGTAAATTAGGCACAGTAAGAAATTAACAATGACTGATAATAAAATAGAACAATTGTAACTATATACTATAATAAAAGTTATGTGAATGTGTTCTGTCTCAAAATATCTCATTTGACTGTATTCACCCTTTTTTTGTTTTGTAATGGTGTGAGATGATAAAATACCAACGTGATGAGCTGAAGTGAGGTGAATGATGTAGGCATTGTACACAGAGTTAGTCTACTATTGACCTTCTGATGATTCGCCAGAAGAGGTCATCTGCTTCCGACTGGCTTGACCACGGAAAGCAAAACTGTGGATAAAGGGGACACCCACCATGTAAGTGACACTGGCTTTATTCCCCCCACCCTGTGGTGGACATGAGCTGTTTCTCCCCTACTTCCTCCCTTCTGCCCTCAGCATCTATTCTTTAACTGTGCCTGAATTTGTCCTGTTAGAACAAGGGGATGCTAAGAAATGAGTTATTTTTCAAAAAGATTGCTTTGGCTTCTCTGGAGAAAATAGCACGGGGGAAGCATGTGAGGGAGGAGGGTGGTCGGTGGTGGGAATTCAGATGGGAGATAATCGTGGCATCAACCAGCACAAGGGTGGTGAAGGCAGTGGGAAGCGGCAGCGTCTGGGGTATGTCTCGAAGGTAGGGTTTCTAGCCATTGTTGATAAGTTCGATTTGATGCAAGAGAGAAAGAGACGACTCAAAGCCGACATCCCGATTTTTGTCCCGAACAGGTTATTTGAAGAGGAGACCAGGAGTTCTATTTTCAACGTTTTGTTGTTGTTTTTGTTGTCGTCATCGTCGTTGTTGTTTTATGTTTATTTATTTTTGAGAGAGAGAAAGACAGAGCACGATTAGGGAAGAGGCAGAGAGAGAGGGAGACACAGAATTGGAAGCAGGCTCCAGGCTCTGAGCTGTCAGCACAGAGCCCAGTTCGGGGCTTGAGGTCACGACCTGTGAGATTGCAACCTAAGCCAAAGTCGGGAGCTTAACCGACTGAACCACCCAGGCACCCTGTTTTCGACATTTTGAATTTGAGATTCTTACTTGACATTCAAACAGAACTGTCTTGTCATAGGAGTCTATTTGGCATGGTGATTTCCTTTTGAGAAATTACTCTTTCCTATTATGTGCAGTCCAGGTAGGACTGTGAATAAGAGTTCTGTCTTTATTTGTTTAGAGTAAAGTTGTAGACAAACATGCTAGGTCTGAAACAAACAAACAAACAAACAAACAAAAAACAACTAAATAAAAAAGTGACACTGTCAGTTTCCTTCATGGAAAGTTCAGAAAAACGACCTAAACTCTTTACCCAGTGCTGGAATTTGTATGAAACCAGTGGTGTTGGAAACAAACCCCTGTGCCGTCTCTGGATTCTTCCTTATGCTTTGTGCGCTCTGATTGTGATCTGGAAAACTGAAATGAAAATGAAAACTACCACGATTGAGTCTCTCCTCGTCTGTGCACTATGGGGACGTGACCCCAAATCTCTAAGACCTCCCTGCTCGAACCTTCTGATTCTGTGATGGTGCATAACTAAAATAGACCATGGTACTTCTCTGTAACTACGCCAACCTATTAAAACTCAGTCCATTTATTTTCCACATTACAGTTTTCACAACCACATCATCTTTAAAAGCATTTGCTAAGGTTTATGAAGAAACAAATGTTGTTGCCAAGTAACCCGACTCATAGGGAAAAAAAAAAAATGAGTTAGGCAGTACATAGCAGAAAAATGAAAATACAAATTTCAAAATAAATTTTTCAAAATCACCATTAAGAGTATGGTTGCCCTGTCCAAGTTTGACGGTCCCTGGTAAGACACAACCATCTTTGAATTTTCAAATCAAACGTTGAAATTAAATAAAAGGAAAGGAGTGGACAGGTAATGTCGCGTCACTTCTGAAGTCATATATGAACTGAGTATTTTCGCAGCGGTGTATTGAAAAAAGCCTGACACTGGCCTTTCAGTATGTCACTCACCAAATCTATATAGAAGGAATAAATTACAAAATATGTTGTAATATGCATTGATTGAATAAAATAATTTAAATTTGGGAAAGTCAGTGTGTGCAGAGACAAACTTCTATAAGAAAAAGATATGCGGCAATTGATATGAGTAGAAAACATTTCTAAATTTTATCACATTTCCCATTTACTTTTGGTAAAGTCACACACAGTTCTAGCAATTTTGCCTTTTTCACAGTCTTTTTGACTGTCCCTAGATACTCAATACATCCATTTTTCCTTCTTGTTTTTAAACTCTCTTCTTCCTGTCCATCAAACCTCGATTCCACAGATCGCAGTACAAATTTCTTTTTTTTTTTTCTTCTTTTCTTCTGCACAAAAGGAGGCTCCTGATTTGATCCATCTCACTGAAAAAGAGAAAGGCGAGTATTATAGCTTTAACAAAATCTGTCATTTTATATGGCAAAGTCATTCTCTGCCGACAAAATTTCATCCTAGACACGAAATACTCCATGAAGTTCTTCAGGGCTTTAACCTCCATTCGTGCGGTTGAATTGCATGCACATGCGTGGAAATGGCCATGCAAAGTAGGGACAGTGTGAGCCAGGCCAGACTCACTGGCCTGGAAACATTTCTGAGGTAACATATCATCAAGTTTTTTCAATCCAGAATCAGATACCAATTACAAATCCCAGGTAAAAATGCCTGAGAGTACTGAAGCACAAATAATACACATGTTTCTATTGATTTATGTGCTATGTTACATCTCAACTTTGTCACTGTGTATATGAAAGGAAAAATAAGTGGTACAGATTCCAGCAAGTTCCTTTAGCATCAAAAGGCAAGTATAATATGACAGCTTCCTCAAATATCAAGACCTGTTTCATTATTTTGTATACCGTATATATATTATATGTATGTTATACAATCATAACCCTATTAGTCAGGAACCAACATTATCCTCTTTTCCTTATGAGAATATTGGGGCCTTGTGAAGTTACAAAAGTTGCCAAGCATTTACAGCCCCTAGACCTTAGAGTTTTCATTGCTTATAATATCAAATTATAAATTTTACTCCAAATTCCCATGACAGTTGTGAGTAAGCTTTTATTTCTGACTAGAAACGTTAGGTGTTTTACAGAGGGATAGCGTTTGAATTGAATATTGAATGCTAAGAAAGTTCTTCGTAGGTGGAAACAAGAGCCAGAATGAACAGGTGTCCCGTTGGATAGTACAATATGAGTAAATGCACAATATCCCTGCAATTATACTGGTTTTACAACTGTGAAGAGACACGAAAGCCCCTTTGAAAGCCTCGGTTAAAAAAGAAAAGGATATTTAAAGAAGATAAAATAAACTGACAAAAAGTGAAAATAAATGTTCTGTCATGTCCTTCAGAATCAGACCATCAGAAATAAACTAAAGAGTCTTAAAAAGAAAAGGGAGGGGGCACCTGGGTGGCTCAGTTGGTTAAGCGTCCAACTTCGTCTCAGGTCATGATCTCATGGTTGGTGAGTTCGAACCCCTCATTGGGCTCTGTGCTGACAGGCCTAGGGCCTGCTTCGGATTCTGTGTTTCCTTCTCTCTCTAGCCCTTGCCCACTCACACACTCTCTCTCTCTCAAAAATAAACATTAAAAAAAAGGAAGAAAGAAACTGAAGGGTCAGAGCTAAACATCCTTTCCTTGTTCCTACAGCCAGATTGAAAAGAAAACCAGCCTTCAGCTTCCCAGACATCATCTGAAAAGTAGCACACCGGGGATCCGGCCTGACTCAGTCCGTTAAGCGTCCAAGTCTTGGTTTTGGCTCAGGTCATGATCTCGTGGTTCCTGAGTTTGAGCCCCACCTCAGGCTCTGTGTTGGCAGTGTGGAGTCTATTTGGAATTCTCTCTTGCCCTCTCTCTCTGCCCCTCTCCTGCTCCTGCTGTCTCTCTCTCAAAATAAATAAATAAACTTAAAAAAAAAAGCAGCGCACAGATATCAATGTAATAAATCTGAACTAACGCATAGGTAGCTGAGATTTCCACATCTGATTTACATGAGATGTAATTTATAGCCACATGAAATACAAATTGGTCTCCTTCCCAGTGAAGTAGATTGAGATTTTGGCAGTAAATTACAAACAAACACACACAAAAGCAAGCATTTTGTTAGCCACAAACAATTTCCGTGGTATAAAAAGGGCAAATTTCACTCTGCAACCACAGGTTGGTCTCCAATCTTGAGATCAGGAATTTGGATCTCCTGAAAATAGTTCAAATCAGTTGAAACTCTAAAAAAACAAAAACAAAAACAGTGTAGAGCATTGTGTTATTTCCAAGACCCTAGGATTTATTTCATTATCTGCATCTCACGCTTTTTAATACACCTGCCAAGAGCTTGTATGATTGGGAAAATTATTAAAGAAAAATGAAGCAAGAAAGACAGAGATCTGGGAATAATTTGGTCAATATGAAAGATAGAAAAAGTAACTCACAAATAATTTCACTTGTACTCTATCCATGCAAATTCCTTCTGCCCATACTGTGCATAATGACGACTAATGTCTCAGTACCAGCAGCCAAACAGCTTTGAGAAAAGTTCTAAATAAGATCCTCTGTTGTGATCCGAGTATTGATAAATTGCCTGTTCTATGTTCAATCTAATATTTGTGATCCCTCCACATGTTCCAAAGGTGGAGCAAAGGTTTAAAAAATATGAGAAATGGTAGGGATTCTAAAATAATATGTAAGATTGAGCAGAAAAGGTGTTTGACTTTTCTAGCTCCCAAGACCCATTACCATGATAATAAACCAATGCCACTGATACTAAAAAGTGTAAAACTATCAAAGCAGAGGGAACTAAAAGTGTAGGAGGATCCATGTCCAAGAGATTTTAAGAAACTGAAATTTATTGAAGACACAGATCGTAGAACACTGATAACTCATGCAACTGATTAATACCAGTTAAAACTCAGAGGCGCCGAATGCAAAGAAAGGAGCTCCTGAGCTCTCTCCAGCCCTAAAGAGGTGGTCCTCTGATATTCTGGATGTTGTACACACTGAAAGTAAGACATGGGCCCAGCAATAGTGGAATTAATTGAAGGATTATAGATAGAAGTATGATTTCCCCAACCCAGTCTTCATATGCCAAAAATTCCAAAAGCCAGGGTCCCAGGAAACACACACACACAAAACGAAAACAATTACCACAAGAAAACAGTCAAAGAAATCAGGGAGAAAGGCACCAGAAAAGTCAACGGGGTGTTGGTACAAAGGAACAAAATCTCATAACCGGCTCCCCAACTCTTCTAAAAGCCAGATGACAACTCCTTCCACTTACCCACATAACATTTTTGCATCTTTAGGATTCCCCGTTTGTTTGATTGTTTGTTGTTTGGTTTTTGTTTCTGAGTTTTGAAATGGCCTCTACCAGGGGTGCCTGGGTGGCTCAGTGGATTAAGCGTCCCACTCACTCTTGACTTTGGCTTAGGACATGATCTCATGGTTCCTGAGATCGGGCCTTGCAATCAGGCTCCATGCTCAGCTTGGGATTCTCTCTCTGCCCCTCCCCTGCTGGTGCTCTCTCTCTCTCTCTCTCTCTCTCTCAAAATAAATACACATTTTTTAAAAAATTATGAAATGGCCTCTAACAAACTCTATTTTGTGTAAGGGGTGCAAGCATATTCACTAATTCATTCAGCCAACCATTTATTCATAAAAAAAAAAAAAAAACCCTAATAAGATATTAGAAAAGCATGAGAAAAAATATTGAAGGGACATGTACTAAAAGTAGTTTAATTTATCTAAGGAAACAAAGATCAGAAGTGGCCATAGAGAAACGTGAAGACCTGTGTTTGTCAATAATGACTTTGCTATTTGTCATTACCATTCTCCTATTATTACTGAATTGGTTCCCACTGTGATCAACTCCCGTGAATGTGGATATGAATAAGACCTAGCCTTGACTTTCAAGGAATTTACTGTCTAGGGGAGGCACCAGACCCAGAAGTGCTGCTACAGGGGTATCCTGGGTGCTGTAGAAAATGCGGAGAAGGACTGGAACCCCAAATGTCTCAGGAAATAGGATGATTTAGGAAACCGAGCATTCCAGAGTTTTCCCTCGGAATGGCTAGGATAGAGATTGAAATTTGTTAAAATAAAACATCAACCTAAGGAAAACACTTTCAGCCTCTTGAGGTGGAACGAAAAGATTGTGGAATTAAGCCAGAACTTAGTAACATAGGGGCTCCAACTCGTAATATTCATATTGTACCTGAGCAGCACTTTCAATAAGAGAAAAGAATGCGTTTTCTCCATATGCTTCTTAAATCCTTCTCTACTACCGCTGTGCTTCCCTTTATAGTTTCACTTATACCTTGTCACTTTCCTCATTGGCCTGCATCATAAAACCTTAAACAAAGAAGTCACCTGGTGTATGTTTGTTGAATTACTAAATTAGTTAATAAACCAACCAAAAACTTTACAAACCAGCGAATCAGTAAACCTAATAATGTCGCCAAGTTCTTTACACATGCAGGATGTGACACAGGAGTCTGGTCACTGCTCTTCTACTTGGTCATTTGGTTATATTAGCCACCTTCTTTAAAATATTGTCTTTAAAAAAAAATATTGCCTTTAAAGTATGTCTTCTAAATCACATACATTAAAAAAAAAGATAAGATTAGGGTATTTAAGGGCTTTCAAAAATATAAAACAATCGGGGCGCCTAAGTGGCTCAGTCGGTTAAGCGTCCGACTTCGGCTCAGGTCATGATCTCATGGTTTGTGAGTTCGAGCCCCGCGTCGGGCTCTGGGCTGACAGCTCGGAGCCTGGAGCCCGCTTCAGATTCCGTGTCGCCCTCTGTCTGCCCCTCCGCTGCTTGCACTCTGTCTCTTGCATTGTCTCAAAAACAAATAAACATTAAAAAAAATTTAATATAAAACAATATTCATATAAGAGACATAATTCATTTTATCATTATCGTGATCATTTTAAGAGGACATTCTGCAGACCTGTTTCAAATTCTCCAAATTTAGTTTTTGTGGGATTGTTAATGGGAATTTTGGAGGCATGGATTTTTATCTGCAATGCCTACTATTATTATATATAGTATTGTGTAAAATCAATTATAAATATATAAACTCTGAGTCTCACCGAAGAAGTTTTATCTTACAAAACTTACTATTAGTGCAGTGTTTATAGCATAAAGAAATATTTTACAGTACTGTGTTCTCGATATTTTCTCCGAGAGTTTTATTAATAAATAACTACCATTTATAGAACAGTTACTATGCTGTAGACACAAGACTATTTTTTTTAATACTATCTGCATCATCTTTACAACAATCCTGTAAGTCAAGACTTCTTATTCCCATTTTTCAGATACTAGGTCGAAGTTCAATTGGGCTAAGCCATTTAGCCAAGGTCATAAGATTGAAAGTAACAGAAATGGCATTTGTGATGAACGTCACCGTCTGATACTTGAAACTTATTTCTGAGCTCATTATTTATTCGATGTGCCCTAGGCAATGTATATAAAATTGCCCCATATTATTAGCAGCATCTAATTATGAATATAATCTTAAAACAACATGCTTTGCATCGCACACAGAGAATCTATTTATTCAAATAGTTCATTAGTGTCAGAGCAGACAGCTCACCTTTCTCCTCACAGCACCAAGATTGTCAATCAGATGGAATGCTTCCATTTACACCTGCATCCCATTATTTGAATAATATCCCCGCAAGTTCAACTCCTACCATTTCAATTTATAGGAGCGAGTACCATGTCACTGACATGTGTAGGTGGCTCACATATTTCAAAGGAAAAATAGAATTAGTGAAATAGGCTAGATTTTATTTCTGAAGCCTATAGGTATTCTATCTTATATTGTAAATTACGTTTTGCTAATATATACATCTCTTTATGTGGAATGAATATTCAGTGACCCACCTAGAAGTAGGTCTAAAAAAGTGAAAGATTTGTTGCAGCATGAACTTTGATATGTCACACAACATGTACTTTTCTCCCTGAAATCTAGTCATTAGATATGAGAAGTTTGTTTATATGTCAGGCTCGGTTTTCTTGCTCAATAACATGATGATGAAGGCTCCTTTGTCTTTTACTTGTATTAATACTTTATTAATATATCCGTGCTAGCGCTGATGCCTTAAATGAGGGTTATGCCCACAGTTATCATTTTATATTTAAAAGTAAATAATTCCGGTTTTTAAAAAATTATCCATTGCATTGTTATTTTCTCTAATTCTTTTCAGTTTAATTCCTGACATTTTACACTATTTTCACCACCATCAGAGTTTCGATGCACCAGGCACTAAAGCCAACCCTTCCAAGGATCACCTACGTCACACGGCTGCCAGTTGCATGAAGATGGCAAATGTGACCTTCCCATACAGTGTCTTTTTGACGCTGTCTCTAAGAAACTCTTCTTTCCTGTTTCTCTATAAGAATCTCTGATACTTCATTGTATGTATGGGGACAGGTCTGAGTGAAATCATATTTTCCATTCAGTAACAGAATCTCCTTTAAAAAGTTACTTAAAAGCTTTAGAACATATGCTCCCCAGACAGATGGTAAAAGTAGGTCTGTTTACATCTCGGCCAACAGTCTAAAAACTCAGCCTGTCGGAATGAGCGCTCAAATGTGCTCTGTCTCTCCCTCTGTCTCTCTGTCTCTATCTCTGTTTTCTCTCTTTGTCCCTCCCCTATTTTTATTTCATCTAAATGTACTCATTCACCCACATGCCCGTCAGATTGAATCTTACATTTTCAAACAGTTGAGGACAATCTGGTCAAATATGAACATCTCCGGTTCGGAGCTGTTTTCAGAATTGGCTGAGAGCATCTGCTTTTGAAAACATGATATCCGTGTATAAGGAAAATTAGCCAGTAGACTTGTTTACCATTCACAGGATCTGAGTCATTGAAGTCCCACAAAATATCTACTTTAGACCTCAACCGGTTCTTTTGAGCACAACAAGGCTTCCAGGCTACTGATCTTAGTAATGTAGTAAAATTTAATCTCTAATGAAATCTAGGTTTCTAAATTAATGAATACAGCTCCATATGATTTTTCCTACTCAAATATTGGGTAGATAGTCATTTACACAATATATTTCAAGTATGACGTTGAATTATAATGGAATGGCTCTAAGGAAATTAGTTATCCAAAAATATTTCTTCCCATAGACCAATGACATTTTTCCTGAAATGTTTCTGTTTACTCTTGAGCTAAACCATCATGCTCTCAAAATGTTCTAAAATGCAAATTTATTTCATGATCCAGTACATACTGGGAATTTCTAATGCATTTATTTAATAGCATTGTTGAGAATTGCCAGGGCCCAAATGACTTGAGATGCAAATCAGGAATATTTTAACTGGCAAAGTTTGAAAACTTCAGAACTCTATTTAGAGAGGGCCTGTCCCATATATGATATAAAATATATAATGGGGAAGCAATGTAGCCAGTAGGTCCCTTGAGAAAAGGAACACCAAATGATGAAGCTTATGTCATTCACAGTTTACTGGTCTCCAAAGTTTAAACTCATAATAGCTCACTGAATAATATCAGATTGTGTAGAGATTGCCTGAACAGGAATATTTCCTCTTTTAAGATCCATAACCGTATCTGTATCATTTCTAATCAAAGCCTCAAAAACAGAACAGAATCTTATGGAAGATTCTTGTAGCCTTCAGTGTGTGGGAGTCTGAAATTTTCAAAAGTTTTCCCCATCGTGGGCACTGGGAGAGGAGTTAAATTCACTTTCTCTCAATTCATCCATCTGTAAAATTACTATTCTGATTATTAAACATTTCTAAAATCTTCACAATGTCCTGAGCACTGAATATAACATGTATAAAGACGTTGTTTATGCCCTCTAGGAGCATAATGGAGCTTACCACCAACTTCTAGGAATGTCTTGGGGATTGAAATACTATTTTAAAGTGCCAAGAGCTACTCAGAAGAAATGTGCTGTATAATTACAAATATTATTATAGATGAATGGACATGTTCCATTAAACACTAGAATTGGTTGCCAAGGGAGTTTATGGAGTCTTCTTCCCTGGAGAGTTAAAAAAAAAAAAGGCAGCTATATATACATCTGCTTATGATGGTTTAGGTGGTGCTGTGCCTAGCAAATTGGGAGAATTATAGAGGGAAAAAAAACGAACTCTCAAATTGTAGCAGTGTTAGTAACATGTGAAGAACAAGGTTGAAAAGAGATGAACTAAAAAACAATTAAATTGAAAAACACAAAAGAGCACAGGCTCCAACAGATTTAGGAAATGAATAGGAAATGAACATTTAGCCTAAACAGAGGAGTATCTATTTAACGAATTACCAGGTATTCTCCACCTCCCCCCACCCCCAATACATTTAAGGGCAAAACTCACCATGTTAAAAAAAAGCAAATATGGAGATACATTTCTTATCATTGAACCCTAGTAGGTTGTTTAAGTGGATGAAATTATACATAAGAGTAACCTGAAACATTCTAAAAATGAGGCATTCTGAATTGATGCTTTTTAAATAATCAATTCCTGAAAGCAGTTTCTTTCTTTCTTTCTTTCTTTCTTTCTTTCTTTCTTTCTTTCTTTCTTTCTTTCATTTTTCTTTCTTTCAATTTAAAGCATTCTGATACACTTACGCTAGCTATCCCTACTTGAGCAAACCCAGAAAAGTAAATATAATTTATCTGACGGTAATAATGGATCCTTAGAAAATTGAGATTTAAAAAACGTTTTCAAAGAGATTCAAATACCTCCAATATTGTATTTTTCTACAGATTTGGATACAGATTCACTCAGAGATAGGATTATTTGAAAACAACCCAATGCAAATGCTCAACTATTTTAAGAAAGTCCTTGATGTGAGCTTATTTGGGGTCATTTGTTTCTTTCTCAAAAAATCTTAATAAAAGATGAGCAACCGCATGACCTTCAGAGAAGGATAACACGACTACCTGTTGGCAGAATTAATTATTGACTCAGAGGCTGTGAAATAGCCTTCAACTGAGTTATTTTCACAATCTCTAGAAGCTCTTCTGCTTCCCTGGCATTATCACCGTGGTGAATTGACAGGAGTGTTTAAAACATTATCTATTATTTCTGCATCACAAGCCCAGTGGACTAGGTCAATCGCCTTGTCAGTTTCAACTCACTCCTCTGTCTGACTTGTATGAAGATGCAGGCGGAGGTAGAAAGAGTCCTGGTGCAGGAAACCTGGATCCTCGAGCTTTGTTTTGTAGCCTTGCGAGCAACGTTATTTCTCGTGGTTGCAATTTCTTCACGTATAAAATAAAGAAGTTGCATTAGATCATTTCTTAGGTCCCTTCCACTGCACAGACTTATGATTCTACGGCATATTGAATTTCGTGCAATGTTAAGTGAAAACAACGTCCTTCACAAGGAGTTCCTTTGTCCACGAGGCTACCCTATTGCTTTGCTTATATTCCCGTGGAAGCCTGTATTATAATTTAAGGTATCAAAATGTACAAGTCAGAGGTGAATTGTATGGATTCCAGGCCATAGACACTTTTTGTTTGATCTTCTCAATAAAAAAAAAAAAATAATAATCAAGGTATGATTCTAAAAAAAAAAAAAAAAAAAAAAGTAACAAAATCAAGATGCGGGCTTGTGTTGAAAGCGCTGAGTACGTTGAGGCCACAGATCTCATGGTATCAGTCTATTACAGCTAGGAAATTCTTGCCATGTTTAGTTGTGATATGTGCTCTCTAATCGCCATCCAATCCATTCCATCATTTTTGTTCTCTGCCCAGCCCTGTACACATTTCTGTTTGTGAATTAGGTTTATGCATGTGTCTCCTCTATTAAACAATG
This sequence comes from Panthera pardus, assembly GCF_024362965.1. Taxonomy (NCBI): domain Eukaryota; kingdom Metazoa; phylum Chordata; class Mammalia; order Carnivora; family Felidae; genus Panthera; species Panthera pardus. The sequence goes on from NW_026526688.1 coordinate 182,451,352, forward strand.
GGCTTTTCCAAAAGAAAGAAGTTTTCTTGATCCTCTGCCATAGGCAGTTAGCTGCCTAACAAATATGCATTCTATGCTTCTTTAAAAAAAGAGAACTCTCATTTTATTTAGAGGACAGTCTATCTTAATAACATAGCGCTGTAGGCTACCTTGTGTGTCTTCTGAAGTTCAAGCCAATGAGAAGGAAGAGAAAGTCAACAACATCGTTCACACACACACATACACACACACACACACTCAAACTCAGCTGACCCATACTTTAGCCATTCATACTGTATATTTCCCTCATCTTCTTATTTAGAACTATGACACAAAGCCTTTTTATATAGGAGCCATCTTGAAACTCTGAGGACAAAATCCATTTGTGAAGATGGCGGTATGAAAATGGAAGGAACATTTGTTTCTGATTGCATTCTTGTACAGTTGAGCTGGACCTTGACTGTCATCATGTTGATTAAAAAAATAAGCCCCTAGCTGGTTGAAGCATCATGAGCAAGTTTTCTGCTTATTAATGCCAGTTGCATCCCTGGCAACTATACTTCCATTGAATTCCAAGTACCTGGACCATACAAGGTAGCTAGTTATTTATGCTTTTATGAAAGAAACAATAACAATAACGATAACTTGCAACGGATGTATGCTTACTTCTGTCAAGTACTGTGCTAAATGTTTTACACCATTTACTTCTCACAATTATCCCATAAGACATATAACATTTGCCCAATATACAGATGAGCCATAGAGAGGGTAAACATTTTTCCCTAGGTCAGACTATTCTTTTCAATGACTGATGAATATTTTATCTAAATTTAAAGCAAAGCCAAAGTAATTCATCTGAATTCATGTTCAACTTCATGGATCCATGAAAATAAGTTACCATTCCCACTAATACTTAACCAATGTGCCTGAGTCCAGAGATCAGCTGAGCCCTCAGAACCCCCTAGCTTTCTTATGCTGTTTCCCAGTTTGTGCTTTCATTCTCAGAAAGGAAAAAATTCACATTTTCTACTCTTTTCTCAAACCATCAATAACACCCTCTGTCCTTGACCTTCTGCTGAGAAAACACAAGATTGCTTCCATCTGTTCTTACATACTCTGGCTTTCTGACTCTTGAACTGATGAATGGTCCCTATTATTATCTAAGGTCAAACCCACCAATGGTGCTCAACATGTTTTCCCTCATTTGCAATCCAAGGATTTTTCTGTAGTCATATGCTTCTTTCCTACATTATAAATTTCCTATCTTGTCAGACTGTAGGCATGCTCCATTGTCTTGTTGTTAAAAAGAAATTTCTTTGATTCCTCTCATTTCCTCCAGTCACTGACCCAAAGTTATTGACTACTGCACTTTCTACTTTTTTCTTTACATTCTGTCTTCAGTTCTCTTTATTTAGACTTTTATTTAGACTTTCAACCCTTTGAAAATATTCTTGTCAAGGTCTAAAGGAAATTCTGGGGCACCTGGGGGGGCTCAGTCTGTGAAGGGTCTGACTTGATTTTGGCTTAGGTCGTGACCTCACGATTCATGAGTTCATGTCCCGTATTGGACTCCATGCTGAGAGCGTGGAGCCTTCTTGGGATTCTCTCTCCCTCTCTCTCTGCCCCTCCCCTACTTGTGCTCTCACTCCCTCTCTCTCTCTCTCTAAATAAATAAACCTTAAAAAAAGACCTAAAGCAAATTCTGACTTAACAAATTCAACATATGGTCAATTATCAAGCCTCAAACTTCCTCAGCAGGTTTGACACAACTGAGCCTTCCTCCTTTTGAATTGCTAAGTTTACTAGGTTTTGAGAATGCCACATATTCCCAATTTTCTTCTTCTTTTAATATAGTACTCTTTACTAGTTTTGCCTTCATCCAGGACCATTAAGTATTTGGTTTAACTTTTCCCTTCTTCTCTACCTACATTATAGCTAGCTGAGTTGATCCAGTCCAATGGTATTAAAGGCATCTCTCTAACAATGATTCCCAGTTTTTATCTCAAACCCCGACTTCTGAGATAGACTGATATATACAACTCTCTCTTGACAACTCCATTAGGCATATCTAACTTAACTCGTCCAAAGCCATCCGTTGATTCCCTCCTTCTTCCAAATATTCCTCATCTCAATGTTGCAAATGACATTGACATTGTTGTTGGAAATGGAAATCTTGTAAGTCATCTTTGATTTCTTTCTACATCCCTTCTTATTACCACTTTTTATTACCTCCACCAAAACCAGCCTTAAGCAAATAACCGTCATCAATTAGTTGGGTATATGCCACAGCTTTTTAAGTAGTCTTTCTCCTTTCCATTCCTCCCCCTTCTCTCTATCCTCAATATTGATCATGTCACATTTGTGTCCATAGCTCTTCAGAGACTTTCTTTCACATTTGGAACCATGATGAAGACTCTTGTCATTGTTTTAGGATCCTACTAGATCGGTTTCTGCCTCCATATTTTTAATAGAGTTTATTTTTGTGGGGTTTTTTTTTGTTTTATTTTGGTTATTTCTTTTAAGTTTTTTAGTTTAATGCCAGTAGAGAATTAACTCCAGAATAGAGTTTATTTTTGGAGCAGTTTTAGATACACAGCAAAAATGCAGAGGAAGGTAGAGATATTCCCATATGCCCCCACCCTCACACACACACACACAGCTTTCTCCATTCTTAACATCTCTCACAAGAGTGGTACATTTTCGTTACAACTGACGAACCCAAGGCAACACATCATAACCGTTCAAAGTCCATAGTTTACATTAGGGTTCCCTCTTCGCATTGTACATTCCATGGATTTGGACAAATGTATAATGACATGTATCCATCATTACAGGATCACATATAAGTTTCATTGCTCTAAAAATCCTCTGTCTCCATCTATTCATTCTTCCTCCTCCTAACCACTGGTATGTTTGCTGTCTCCACAGTTTTGCTTTTTCCAGAATACCATATAGTTGGAATCACACATTATGTTGTAGCCTTTTCAGATTGGCTTCTTTCACTTGATATGGATGTAAGACTTCTCTATGGCTTTTCATGGCTTAATAGCTCATTGAATTTTAGTATCCAATAATATTCCATTGTCTGGATGTACCACTGGCTATTTATCTATTCATTTAATGAAAGACATCTTGGTTGCTTCCAACTGCTAGCACTTATGAATAAAGCTGGTATAAACATCCCTGTGTGGATTATTTCAACTCTGAGTAAATATTAAGAAGTGTGGCTGGAACACAGGACAAGTGTGTGTTTCATTTTGTGAGAAATCTCCGGACCATCTTCCAAAATGGCTGCTACATTTTGCATTCCCAAGGGCGGTGGGTGAAAGTGCCTATTGCTCCACGAGCTTGCTGGCATTTGGTGTAGTCAGTGTTTCGCTTTTGGCCATTCTAATAGATGTGTAGCGATATCTCCTTGTTGTGTTGACTTGCGCTCGCCTAACGACGTATGGCGTCGAGTATCTTTTCACATACTTATTTCCCATCTATCTGTCTTCTCTGGTGAGGTGTCCTTGGTCTTTGATGCACGTCGTAATTGGGTTGTTTTTCTTCTGGTTGATTGTTTTAAGTTTGTTTATTTATTTTTATAGAGAGCTAGTGGGGGAGGGGCAGAGGGAGAGAGGGAGAGAGAGAGAATCCCAGGCAGGTTCCGTGCTACCAGTGCAGAGCCAGATACTGGCAGTGAGAGCATGACCTGAGCCAAAATTAAGAGTCAGATGCTTCATTGACTGAGCCACCCATGTGCCCCTCTTATTGTTGGTTTTTAAACATTCTTTGTATAATTTGGATAATAGTCCTGTATTAGATATGTCTTTTGAAAATATTTTCTCCTAGTCTGTGGCTTATTTTTTTTAAGGTGTTTTTTTTTTTTCCTTACAGAGTTAATTTTTTTTTATTTTAATGTAATCTAGTTTTGCGATCTTTATTATTATTAATTCGTTTTTATAGATTGTGCTTTAGTTGCATACATATTTTAAATAATCTCCTACTTAGTATTCCTTCCTAAGCCCCGTCCAGCCCAGCCACTCTGGACTCTTTACCATGCATCAAATGTGACAATTTTATTTTCTCCTCAAAGGCTTTGCATTTGTCATTTTTTCTTCCTAAAATAATCTTACCCCAGGCTTTCATATGCTTTACATTTTTCTCAAATATTTCTCAGATATCCATTTAGTTATTTTATTCAGGTCCCTCTCTAATCATTGCCTCCTTGAACTTTTCCTTAATCAAACAATCTAAACATGTCTACATTACTTTCTATCCCTTTATACCATGTCCTTATTCTTTTAAGTATTTATAATAACTTGAATGATGGTAAATCCTTATTCTTCTTTCTGTTCTTTATCTGTAACATACCTGATTAGAAGTTCCATGAAGATAAAGACCTTTTCTATCACCACTGAAATGCCTAGTCAAGTGCCTGGAGTATATTAGAAGTTCAGTAAATATTTTTAATGGATGCATAACCTAATGAACTATGGATACTTTTTACCTTTCTTGTTAAAATAAACAATTATACTATGTTATTTATATGGCTACAGTAGAATGCAATAATTCTGAGTTCATTTAAAAAAAACATGATTGGCTGTTTTTCTAAGCCTTATTGTCCTGGAACTTATTGTTAAAACTATCTATAAGCCTCTATTTCCTCCTTTAATGTTTTTATCTTGTCCATATTCTTCTTCTTAGGATGCATATTAAAATACATGCTTTCCACTGTTGCAAGCTTGGGGTTCTATTTCTGTATAGATCTATGTTGACTTTATAGGAATTCACACTACCTCAGCTTGTCATGTGCTAAAATAACAAAATCCCTTTCCTCAAGTGGATACAATGTATTGTTTGGTATTCCTTTTAATGTGACACTACTGAGAGCAAAATAATACCTTTAGAGAGTGGAGAAGAGTCAAACTCAGCTTGTTCTTACAATAATTGCCCCTACAGGCTATAGTACTTTTATTCATATACTGAGTAACATTAAATGTTAATGTGGGATTTTTAAATGTCCTCCAGAGGCTATCTCTGAGCTTTACTGTTACTTTATTTTCACATTTTTGCTTTGTTCTCTCCAATTCTGTTTCTTCTTTGCAACCTCAGTTCGATGCTCTTGAATGTTTCCGATGTCTGGTCTTTTATCTCTTTGGTATATATATTGTTCTTACCTTTTCCTTGAATTATTTCTAGATTTGATGATTGATTCTATGACAATTATAAGCAAAGTGCTGTGTTTATTTCTTCTGATTAATAAACCAAGCAATTACATTGTCTTTGGGTCTTGGTTACTTTGAGAAGTTTCTCTCTTAAAGCCTAATCCCATAAACAAACAAAGACAAATATTCAAATACAGAAATGAGTATCCAAAGTCCTCATTTGAACAATGAATAATAACATGGAACATAATGGAGTCACTATTTTTTTTTTTTATTCCCCAAAGCGGTTACACAACTTGTACTATTCTAGATGCATAGAAAAACAGCCAATTAATTACATATGTTGAGTGCTTAGGGCATTACACCATTTAATTCTCTCAGAGAGAATCTCAGTTGAAAAAGATGACATTTGTTTCTTTGTTTTTATTAGTACATCTTTGTAATAAGTTTAGAAGAAAATTCGGAAAAGCAATAAAACTACCCTTGTCTCTGCCGGCATATATCCTTTGTAATCATTTCAGTCAATGTGCTCAATATACAAAGGAATGTCTTCATCCATTTTTTGGTAAAGATTGATTTAAAAATGACTGAAAAAAATTACATTCTTTTTTTCATACTACATCATCAAAACCCAGTATTTATTTTTCATAAACTACATATTTTTATCCAAACTAGACGCATTTCGAGTAACCAACATGCGGATAGTGTCTACTGTATTGAACAACACAACCCTATGAGAAGTAATTAGAAAAGCGATTTTGTTGTTCCCTCAGTAAATTACATCATCTTACATCCCATCATAACATATGTAACTTATATATGATTTTATTACAATGCACACTATATGATGTATTTATGTGGGCGTTTTTAGGTATATGAGTACATAATGTGTATATATACATATATGTGTGTGTAGATATATGTACATATATAACATGATTATAAAAATAAATCAATTTTCATCTACTACTCAATCAAAAAATGCAGCAGTTAAATGTTTTACTTTTAAAAGAATAAAACATCAGTGTAATTAATGCTGAAAGAAAAAAAATGGCTGTGGTGGAGTTATTAAGATACAGTGTGTTGATTTTCACCACAATGTCCACATTTAAGACACCTACGAGAGTTAGATTAATCATACGTAAATTTTTCTTTTTCTAGTGAGATTAGATTGTGGTCCTCAACTGAGGGCAATTCATCACCACCATCACCCCCCCGACCACCCAGGACATTTAGCAACATCTGGAGCCATCTTCAGTTGTCAAGATTCAAAGGGCGCTCATTGGCTTCTAATGGGTAGAGGTCAGGGACACTGCTGGATACCCTACAATGCCCTGCACAAATGCCGGAGGAAGTCTTCGAGAAGATATGACTGCTGGTTGACTCACAAGCTGGACCCTGGGCAATTGGACTTTCCTCATCCCCACCCCTGTCCTTGGAATGTGCATTTTGCTGGCCTTTCCCATTCTCAGAAGCTGCCTCAACTATGCAGCTTTGAGATATAAATCTGGAGGGTATACATTACTAAACCCAGTGAAGGCCTCTATATAAACTTTTCCAAGATTTGGCAGGCAGGTGCAGAGGTCTTATTGCCACAAAGACAAACCTTGTCAACTCCTTTGCTTATTAAAATTGCCACCCGCCAATCTGAAGTGGGCTGCCTCTTCCTTTGACCTCTCCTTGTCCTCTGTGTATGGGGACAGTTTGCAAAGCAACACTTGGTGAGCCAGGCGGGAGAGTGAAGAAATGAGTCTTGGAAAGGTGGACAATCCCAAACCGGGATTTCCCTGGGGAAATCCCAAATCGGCCATCAAACTCTATGTGGGGAGGGGTGGCCTGTATGTTAGATGTCTGTGGACCACTGTGAGAAGCTGGGGGCCATCCTGAATAGGCCAGTTGGTCTAATGTGCTTGTTTGAAAAACTGTACATAATACACTGTGGCAAAGAAGGCTGACAAATGGCTACCACAATGGGCAGTCCAGGTGGGCACAAATTTTCAACTGGAGGCTGAAACTTAAGTTAGAAATTAAAAGAAGAGCTGAGGTTGAGGATGGTTGGGTGTCTTAACTATTCTGCTAGCTCCTGGGCTAGAAGACAGGGTGGGAGAGCAGGTTAACCATTCAGAGAACTCTGTGTGTCATTTTGTGAAGCTGGAAAGGCACGGAATGCCTTAGATTAAGATCTGGGGGCTTGTGACAAAGTCTGATTAGGAGGCTAAGAGGTGGAATCTCTGAAAAAGTGGTAAGAATGAGAAAGGAGTATGTGTTGATAAGGGATGAGGAAATGGACAAAATTCCCTGTGTTATTTGACCCCTAACACAAAAGAAAAATTTAAATAACAATTACTCCGAATGCTTCGGAGAAAACTCACATTCTTTCTCCTTCCTTGAAGTTGTAATCTTACCATGTCTTTGAAATTAAACAAATTAAACACCTGGGAGATAACTAAAACGTTGCTCAGAGAAACTGAAGCAAAAAAAAAAAAAAGAGGTAGCGGGGAACCATTTAAAATACAAACTGCTGTAGTTCTTTGGCCCAAAAGCTACTCCACAGTCTCCATAAGATCACAAGTACCAGTAAAAAGCTTTAGCCACAGAAGCGGGTGACTGATTCATGGCTGTTTTTTTTTTTTTAATTTAATTTTTTTATTTTTTAAAAATTTGCATCCAAATTAGTTAGCATATAGTGAAACAATGATTTCAGGAGTAGATTCCTTGCCCCTTACCCATTTAGCCCAACCCCGCTCCCACAACCCCTCCAGCAACCCTCAGTTTGTTCTCCATATTTATGAGTCTCCTCTGTTTTGTCCCCCTCCCTGTTTTTATATTATTTTTGTTTCCCTTCCCTTATGTTCGGGATTTCTGTTTATTTATGTATATTTATGAATGTCTATGGATACATGTTGTGTGCACGTGATGTTTTTCTCTTTTCAAAGTGTATTGCCAAAATTGATTTGGAAACAAGCTAAGGTTTTTACAAAACAGCTAGAAATAATAAGGGTGAAAGAAAATGACTATATATAAAATGTAGGTAAGACAAATAGAATGTGCTTTTGTTTGTTTGCTTTGGATAAGGAAAGCTATGAAGGACATATTTTTATTTGTTTTGTGTGTGTGTGCGTATGTGTGTGTGTGTGTGTTTTGGTAAAGGAAAAAATAAAGTTATTTTGTTCTAAAATACAATGATTGTCGGGGCGCCTGGGTGGCGCAGTCGGTTAAGCGTCCGACTTCAGCCAGGTCACGATCTCGCGGTCCGTGAGTTCGAGCCCCGCATCAGGCTCTGGGCTGATGGCTCGGAGCCTGGGGCCTGTTTCCGATTCTGTGTCTCCCTCTCTCTCTGCCCCTCCCCCGTTCATGCTCTGTCTCTCTCTCTGTCCCAAAAATAAATAAAAAAATAAAATAAATAAAAAAAATAAAAAAAAAAATAAAATACAATGATTGTTCCAAGATTTATTTATCGATTTATTGATTTATTTTTACATTTTTCTTCAATGTTTATTTTTGAAAGAGAGAGAGACAGAGCATGAGCAAGGGAGAGGCAGAGAGAGAGAGGGAAACACAGAATCCAAAACAGGCTCCAGTCTCTGAGCTGTCAGCACAGAGTCCCACACGGGGCTTGAACCCATAAACCATGTAATCATGACCCGAGCTGAAGTCAGACACCCAGACGACTGAGCCACCCAGGCGCCCCTGTTCCCAGATTAAAAAAAAAAAAAAGATAAGACAAAAGCTAAATAGATACAGAAAGTTATAGATTTATGGAAAATGAATATTGAGCAAGATATTTTATGAATAGTCAAGCTAAGACTGAAATGGATGAATTTAAGTTAAAAAGAAAAGAGAGGAGAATTTTAATATCAAAAGTATACTGATGCAAAATTAGAATTTGATTTTCTTTCTGTTAAAAAGACAAAATTTTTAGAAATTATTGGTGTGCTCTTACTAAGTGTAAAAGCCACGTTTAGGCAACCAACTTGAACGATGGACACTGAGTAGGGTAGAAGGGCCCACAGTAATCACCTGGCTGAATACAAACAGGCCCGTTAGGGGACCCACCTCCTCACCTCCCCCCTTTAACTACAGCCCCCCATATCTCCTCACCTCCCCCCTTTAACTGCAGCCCCCACCACTGCCTACCTCAGGCAGTCTCTGCTTTGCTGTCTTCCATCTGCTCTCTGGTCATGTGGTCAATAAACTCTCTCCCTCCTTCTCCCTTGGGTGAATTATTTAACTTCTGTACTACGGGCTTCCATCTAATCAGCCTACCCCACATTTGGTGGCCCCCCGCCCCACTGGAAAACCCCAAAATAAGAAATTTCAAACAAAACGTTTTCCTTACTTTAATATAATTTGCCTAGAAAACAAAGACCTGTGTTTTCTCTTTATCAGGTCTTTGATTACTTAAACAAACAAACAAAAAACAAAACAAAGCCAAACCCCGAAAAAACCAAAAACCTGTGTTTTCTCTATTAAAAGGTCTAAGTTTTTAAAAACTATGTTACTTTTTTGTATACGTTGAAGTTCATAAGAAGCATTGTCAAATAAGAAGTGATGTTAAATTTGGAGGTAGCATATATTTATATGAAATTCTCAAAAGCCTAATCTTTCCTGGTACAGTTTTGTCAGTCATATTTTTTTAATGTTTATTTATTTTTGAAGGAGGGAGACACAGAATGCAAGCAGGGGAGGGGCAGAGAGAGAGAGGGAGACACAGAATTCAAAGCAGGCTCCAGGATCTGAGCTGTCAGCACGGAGCCCAATGCGGGGCTCGAACTCACAAACCTTGAGATCATGACCTGAGCCAAAGTTGGATGCTCAACCAACTGAGCCACCCAGGTGCCTTATCAGTCATAATTTTTAAATATATGTTACATAATTAACCAAATTCCTTTCTCAATTGTGTTATTATGAATAATAATTATTGTTATTTTAGAGAGAGAGAGAAAGGAGGAGAGGGAGAGAATCTCAAGTAGGTTCCACGCCTAGCGAAGAGCCCCACACAGGACTTGATCCTATGATTGTGGAATCATGACCTGAGCTGAAATCAAGAGTGGGACGCTCAACAGACTGAGCCACCCAGGCACCCCTCAGCTGCGTTAGAATGAACTCTCATCAAACCGTTACCCATGGCCATTTTTAAGTCTTTTGTCATTTACAGATAGTTATTGTTTTACTCTGATAGTTTGGCCAAAAATGTTCCTACCAAAGTGCTTCATTTTCAAAGAGATTCTTTAAAAAGACTTTGGCAAATGTAGGTTTTTAATAACTAAGATCAACTTGCCTTCATGTGGGTGGTATAATAATAAACCATTCAAGAGATTCCCCAAAGTTGTCTTCATAACCCCCCACAATATGTCATAGGATGGTGTCCCAAGACCTATTCCTGTCCTCCTTCCTACAGCAGTAGAATGGGCCCCTTCGTAGATGATATAATGCTGACATATGAAGACTCACCTTTGCTGAAGGGTACTTTGTAGCTTTTGTTGGAGTATCTGCAAAGGAGAAAATGAATAGGGAACCCACAGAAAATTTATGACCCAGGAACTGCCATAGTGTTTTGGGAACTGTTTGGATGGGTAGGAGACATGCTTGTCTCAGAAGTTATCTTTGGTAAGATGTAAGCTGAAGCAATCCCTACAAATATAAAGGAGATACAAACCTTTGTAGGGATTTGAGGGCTTCGGGGGACTTTTATCCCCCACCTGGCGCAGTCCTTCCATCCCCTATGCTGCATGATATAGAAAGGACACATGTGGGACTGTGGACCAGAGCAGGAAACCACTTTTGAAAAGGCAAAAATACTAATGAAGTAGATTACAGTTTGAGGCATCTCCCAAACAAGGCTCCCATTTGAGTCACAGGTGTACGACTTCAGAAGGAATGGGTCAGGCACTGTGGCAGAAATGACCAAGGGGAGGGTGGCCCCAGCCACTTCCTTTTTGGTTGCAGCTCTAGAGGGGGCAGAAACCCAATATGACCTCATAGAGCAACAGTTCCCAAAAGTATGGCGCCCCTCCAGGAGAGCAGCTCGGAAGAAAATGAACCACAGCAGCCAATGGGCTGAACTCGGAGGGTTTGGCCAGTGATCACTCATGAGCTCCGGCCATTAACTCTTTGCACTGACAGTTGGGCTGTTCTAAAGAGATTAACCCTATGGTTTGGACAATGGGAAGCTGAGAGGTGGATGGTTTGTTAATGGGCCCTTGAGGGGTCAGGATGTGCAGAGGGACATTCGGGTTTGCTTGTAAAAGCTTGAGGCAGTCCTCCCTGTCTTCCGCATCCTGGCTGATAAGGCGCTGGTCCTCCCCAGCAGTCAAGGAGCTGATGTGCTCAGGCACAAGTCCTAACAACTGACCATTTAGTAGATACTACAGACTGGGTAGTGAGAGTGGCCACCATGATACCAAGGTGGGATGGCATATTGCCAACGATACCAGATTGTCCTTAAAATACAGTGGCTTGTTTAACGCAGTCACAGCACGTCATATGTTTAAACAACGCCCAAGGCAACTGCCAAAGAAGTCTGGGGCCATCCAACAGAGTTCTCAACTAATGAGAAATAGAGAAATTGATTGTATCGGCCCCCTTTTCCTGAGCGAGTATTCTAGATATACCCTGTTTTGTGTGGACACTGCATCTGGCCTAACCCAAGCTTCCCCTTTTTGTCCTGCCAAACAGGCCATCACTAGGAGGGGATTAGAAAAACTGAGCACTATGTATGGATACCCTCATTGAATAGACAGTAATCAGGGGTCACATTCCAAAGGTCATGATGTGCTACACTGGGTAAAAGCATATGATATTAGGGGCACCTGGATGGCTCAGTCGGTTAAGCATCCGACTTCGGCTCAGGTCATGATCTCACAGTTCGTGGGTGCGAGCCCTGTGTCGGGCTCTGTGCTGACAGCTCAGAGCCTGGAGCCTGCTTTGAATTCTGGGTCTCCCTCTCTCTTTGCTCCACCTGCCCACGCTCTGTCTCTCTCTGTCTCTCAACAATAAATAAAACATTAAAAAAAAATTTTAAAAGCATATGACATTAAATGGAGGTTCGATTTCCCCTCTAAACAGAAGGGTTGGTAGAAAAGAAATATAGAATATTAGAACAGCAGATTAGATTACTAACAGGTAGGGGCGCCTGGGTGGCTCAGTCTGTTGAGCGTCCGATTTCGGCTCAGGTCATGATCTCAACGGTTCATGGGTTCGAGCCCGCATGGGGCTCTGTGCTGACAGCTCGGAGCCTGGAGCCTGCTTCAGATTCTGTGTCTCCCTCTCTCTCTGCCCCTCCCCTGCTCATGCTCTGTCTCTCTCTGTCTCAAAAATAAATAAAAACATTAAAAAAATTTAAAAAAAAGATTACTAACAGGTAAAATTACCTTAACCAAGTAATATACTGTCCCAGGCTTTAATATGTTTAAATGATCAACCAGTAGGTCCCATTGGCCCACGTGCCAGACTTGGAGAACCCTGCTGAGGCATCCAATACTGTAAAGGTATGGAAGTCTCAGGAAATGGCCACCGCCCTGACCATCACCACGGTTCAGTATGCTACGCTGCTGAGAACACCAAGTCCCGTTATGCCTGGGAAAGGAATTATGTACTGGAATAAACACTGCTGGGATGGGTGAGTTACTTCACCCGGGGGTAAGGACAACTACTCACTCGCCATTGTTATCCTGCTGTTCTGTTATAAGCTGGAGCCATTGAAACACCTTATACCTGGCATGGAACACACGCCATTAAAAGAGGGAAGAAGGTGGGGGTTCCAGTCTGGCATATCCCACCCCTAGTCCATCTTCCCGTCCCTGACAAAGCTGCCTCCCCTAGCCAATAAGTACGGTATGCACAACCAGGTCAAGTTCCTACAGCTGCCAACCTCCCTCTGCTCAAGGCCCAGTGGATACCGTCTGTTTCCCAGTAGTATAATCATTTGGCTGTTGTCTTTATTCCTTCGATTGGCCTGGAGGATGTTATAGACCTTGCTAAATTCACCCAGCAAGCCTGGAATGATAGCCAGTAGTCTGTCCTTACCGAACACTGAAATGTCTCTCATGAGAACAGCTCTCCTCCAAAATAAAAAGGCCTTGGACATTCCTATTGCCTTGAAAGGAAGCCTTTGTGCCGTCACCCAGACAGAATGCTGTGTGTTCACACCTGATGAGTCTGTTAATGTGTCATCTTTTTAAAACCACATAAAGACACACATGAATGCTGTGAGTGATCTCACCTTCAGCTTAGGGCACTTAGGAAATCCATGGTTTAGATTACGAGGCTCTTCGTGGAAAAAGTTAAGACTAATTTTTGGAACTGTTATCTTAACCTATGACTTCTCTTGCCTGTGCCTGTATTATTGCTGTGATACCTGCCTTCACCTTAGACCCCCAATGAGCCGCCATGATGCTAGTGAAATGCCCGGCTGAATTTTCAGGGCATATTACGGAAGAAAGAGTCACGTGAGATTGTTAAGAGCCAGTCACGAGGGGTGAAATGTTGGAGGAGGTCAAGAAGATGTGACCTCCAGTTGACCCTCGGGCTGGACCCAGACAATTGGGGGGGGGGGAGTCTCTACCCCTCCTTTATTCTTGGAATGTGTGTTCTGCTTGCCTTTCCCATTTCCAGAAGCTGTCCCCAAAATACAGCCCTGAGGTAGAAATGTGTTGTCGAGACCATCTGGATGGTGTTCATGACTGAGCCTAGTGAAGGTCTCCATATAAAACTTTTAATATTTGGCAGACAGGTGCAGAGATCTACTCATTTTCCCTTGCATATTAAGATTGTCACCTGCTAGTCTGGAGTGGCCTGCCTCTTTCTTCAGTTTCTACTTATCCGCTGTGTACGGGGCCAGCTCGAAAACCAGCCACAGGCCTCTGTTAACAGGGAATGTTAAAAGCAAAGAATTAGTTGGCCCAAAATGTCTATAGTACTAAGGCTGAAATAGTGTGGTCTAAAGCCTATTTGCTATGTAAGATGAAATTCTAATATTCTGCTATGATCGTCACTTGAAAGGTGAGAACACACAGTCAGAGGTTGTAAGTAGCTGCCTAAAATCCCAATCGCCTTTGAGTGGGAGGGAGAGTAGGGTCAAGTTCAGGCCTGCCTGAATTATATCTAGAGCTTTTACCCCTAACCCAGAGAACAGTGCTGTTCATACTCCTCGTGTTAAAGGTTACATTTTTTTTTTTTTGGTTCCCTTTTGCTTTGTTTGTAATTTTCAGTTCTTCACAAACTTGTATTTTTGTGAAATCCAAAAGAAAGATAAAAACGAATTGCTTTCAAAATAAAATAAAACTAGAAAGAATTCAAAATACAACTCCCCAATTTTTATTAGTAGAAAACAACAGATAATATTAACCTGCTCAAAGCTTATAAACGTTTCTGGAGGTTTCCTCTTCACTCTCAAATTCTGCACTTCTCTTGTTGCTGATCCGTACAAATTTCAGGGACAGGATAAGCTTCAGACCACAATTTAAGTACCTTTGCAGTAAAGCACATCAAAAATTAAGCTGCTTTTAACATCAAGAACAAATTTTAAAGATTTACAGTTTTTATTAAAGAAGCCTGTTTTATTTTAAAGCAGTATTCTTCAATTCACTCAAAAAAGTAGTTATAGCCCAGAAAAAAAAAAAAAAGGAAAAAATATTAAGACTTATTTGGATATCAAAATAGACATTACTGTAAGATATAAAATGTACAATGTCCGGGGCTCCTTGGTGGCTCTGTAGGTTAGACGTCCGACTTTGGCTCAGTTCGTGAACTCACTCACGGTTCATGGGTTCGACCCCTGCACCAGGCTCTGTGCTAACAGCTCAGCGCCCAGAGCCTGCTTCGGATTCTCTGTCTCCCTCTCTCTTTGCCCCTCCCCAGCTCATGCCGGGTCTCTCTCTGTCTCTCAAAAATAAAAATAAACCTTACAAAAGCATTTACAAAAAATATAAATAAATGTACATTGTTCAAAAAGATGGTTCCTCTTCTGGAGGTATAAAATGTTACAAGAGAGAAAAAGGGGATCTGGAAAATCTAACTTGCTTTGAAAATGGAACACTGCTCAAGAGTTCTTCCAAAGCAGAAACAGTTACCTAGAGTCATAAAAGTAATTGTAATTTTGTAGTTACCTTGTATACTCCTTGCTCATGATCTTGTGAATATTTTAAAGGACAGACCAGGTTTTATGGTGGGTGATCATTACGGACTGAATGCTGTCACCCCCAAGTTCATATGCTAAGGTCCTAATTTCTCGTACCTCAGATGTGACTCTATTTAGATATAGGGTCTGCAAAGAGGTATTAGGGTAAAATGAGTTCAAAATGATTCATGATGCAATGTGACTGGTGTCCTTACAGGAAAAGTTTGGGACACAGACGTGTGTGCACAGAGAAAAGGCCTGCAAGGTCATAGCGAAGAGGTAATCATCTTCAAGCCAACAAGAGAGGCCTCGGGAGAAATCAAACCTTCCCAACATCATGATCTCGGACTTCTAGCTTCTAGCACTGTGAGAAAATAAATTTGTTCTTTAAGCCACTCAGTCTATGGTATTTTGTTACGGCAGCCATAGGAAACTAATACAGTGATTTAAACGTGTTAGCAAATGATAAAGACAAAAATTCACTCAAGTTATTCGTCCCTTAATATTAAGAAAACATTGGAAATGGTTTAAAACCTCATCTTGTGCACCATAAAGAAAGCTAGTAAATGCACCAAAAACAAACAAACTAGAAGCAAATACTAAATATTAAAGGCAAAATATTCTTTAAAAGGTTAAGCGTATTTTTAAAGTGCATCGTCAGCATGAATCACCTCACCAAAGATTTAGGTAAGTAATTCTAATTGGGAAAACATTAAATCCAAAATAGCACTCAACGAATTCAAGCAAAACATGTACATAATGTGAACAGAAATTATGGCAAGGAAAAATTTGCCTGAATAAAATCAACAGTGTAAACGACTAGAAGGACATAGTTTTATGAAACGTTTAATGGTAACAGACAAGACTAACATGGACTAAATTTTTGGATACTTTCAAGTGATCCATCATCAATTTAATCTACTGTAAAAAAATTCTTTATACTTGCAGTAAGTTTTTTTTTTTAATTTGTTTTCTGAATTTAACTCTTTGGAATTATATTTGACGATTACTTTCTCGGAACAAATGATATTTTTGAAAAAAAGTTTTAATTTAAATTAGATTTCTACTGATGCAATATGTGAGAACTTATATGAACTATCAGAAAAAGTATCATTTGCAGTCAAAATTTCTTTTGCTGATTAATAAGTTGTGAAAACTGGTATGTTATGGATATAAAGCTTAAAAAAGGATAAAAAAAAGGATAAAAAAGGAACAAGAAAGTTATCTACAATGATGACTCTGTAGGCAAAACCAGTGTTTTTATTAATTGGATTTTCTTAATTTAATTCCTCATTTTGCAAACGGAGTAAGAATACTGCATTTTAGTATGAATTTAATTCTCTTAGCACAGTCAGAACAAAAAACTCATGTAATCTACCATAGCACCTGTATGTTAAGAAATGACTCTTCCTTTTAAGACAAAGCTAGAAAGATAAAACATTAAAACAATTAATTCAAACATCACAACTTTCAGTTTCACTGCCCACACTATTCCTCAATTCCTCTCCTGTAAAACATTTTAATTGAGCCAATATCTAATAACTATCCTACATTTTCCTAAGAATAGGAATTCGCTAATTCATCTACACCAACAATAAATATACCAATTTTTTAATGCCCTTACTTCGCTCTATTTTAAGCACTGCTGGATAAATACCATAACGTATCTGCAGTTAGCACTCAGTAGAACAGCTGTTATCAGATATCTGAACTGATCTCAGTGAGATTTTTTTGCCTAAGTTGAGTAGAATTTAAGTTCAAATACCAGGCTGCTTTTATGCAATAGAGATATTATTTGTACAAGGCAAATTATTTGTGGGAAGCCTGGCTGGTTAAATCAGTACAGCATGAGACGCAGTCCCAGGGTTGTGAATTTGAGCCCCACATTGTGGGTAGAACTTACTTTAGCAAAACTAAAACAAATAAATAAATAAATGAAGAAATCAAATTATTTGTTTCAATACAGCATCCTTTGTCCTACCAAAGGGCTTCCAGCGCTCATAATTAGTGACTTACAATGTTCGCAAAAAATGACATTTTTTGTGAAGTCAGCAGAGGCTAACATCCACGTGTTAAGAAAACCCAAACAGCAGACACCTATTCCAGCGTGAATTTTGTAAAATGCATTTCTGCCTCCAATTTTTCTCCATGATTTATTACTATTTTGTTTCTGGATAAATATTGTTAGATATAAGCATTCACTTTTTGGAACCATGTGATAGTATATTAGCAGTAGCCTTAGTTAAATTCTAAATACTCTTTCTAGGGTAATGAGAAAAAATGCAAAATAACTGATGGGTATAATAGCTCTGGGTTTCTGCTCT
This sequence comes from Panthera pardus, assembly GCF_024362965.1. Taxonomy (NCBI): domain Eukaryota; kingdom Metazoa; phylum Chordata; class Mammalia; order Carnivora; family Felidae; genus Panthera; species Panthera pardus. Next base: position 182,468,925 of record NW_026526688.1, read on the forward strand.
GCTAAAGGCTAAAACAATCATCGTAAGTTATTTAAATAAATATTCCAGGGCCTTCCATCGAATGCTGTCCGTTGATTCCATAGATTTACAGTGGGCTTAAGAACATGTATTTAAAAACCAAATCTCAGCACTAGTTATGGACTAGGAGAGATTAGCCTCTGGGGGTCACACCGTAAAACTCAGATTGATTTCAGCATATTTGAATTGTGAGTGAACCTAAGTGGGGAGGGAGAATCTTGAATCTTATTTTCTATGCTGATCCAGGAGGTTCAGTGAGACTTTCATTCTCTTCCCTCCTTTCTACTTCAATAGTGCCCTTCTATTTTATACACACACACACGCGCACACACACACGCACACGCACACACACACACACAGAAACTGGATTTTCTTTTCCCAGCCAAAACTAACCTACACCATCTGTATTCTTGATCCTGCTACACTGCCTCATCCCCCAGAAAGATCCTTCATCACTCAACCTCTGTCTCACTTATAACTTCTGTGCCTTCATGTTTTGATATCATTTTTCCAGTTATGTATTCATTCACTCATTCATTGAATATTTTTTGAGCGCTGACTTTGTGCTGAGCACAGTGCCAGGCACTAGAGACACCGTGATCGCAAGGAGAGACACAGTCTCTGCTTTCGTTTTCCGGCGTGTGGGGGTCTATGGACAAGCAAATGCACAGGTGCAAAGTGTGATGTTTGGAATGGTAACACTGACATCACATGGGAGAAGGGTAGAAATGCCGAATCTGTGGCCTTGCCTTCGATCTCCAAAATCCAAATCTGATCAGATCCATCAGTGATGTGTGTACACACAAGCTTGAGAAGCACTGTAGTGGGGAAAATTAAGGGCCTTCACGAAAGTTCGTGAACATTCACTGGTCTCTGCCACCTAAAACAATTTATTGTTTTCTCAACCTGCATTCCCGTCAAAACAGATTTCTCAATTCAGACATTTTCCCCAATTCCCCAGTTTATGTCTCCATCAACTATGATCTTCCTCCTTTCTTGAAATACACTGGGCTTTTTCTGCGTCTTTCATTCTTCCATGTTTGTGTCTAAACCTGGAATGTACCCGCCAAGGTCCCTCTTGAATAATACTAGCAACAGTAGTAATAATGATGTCAGTTAACTTTGGTTGAGCACATACTACGTGCGAAGCATTCTTCTCAAGGCTCTACATTCATCAGTGCCTTTAACTCTCACAATACCATTTGAGGAGGGTACTCTTATTATCCTCATTTTGCAGAAGAGGAATCACAGAGAAGGTTAATACAAACTACCCATTCCAAAGCCTCTCTCTGTTGTCTTAGTGGCATACTAGTCATTCCTCCGCTCTGGCCTGTCCTAAGGAACTTGTTACTCCTAACTAATGGCTGTGTCCATATTCCTCTCATCACACTTCTGCTACACATTAATCTTTCCCCAGTATACATTAATCTATTTTACATCCACTGCACATACTTCCCCTGGATTTACAGCATTGTAAGCATTCAAATATAATTATGGAGTTGGCTACTTTAATATTTGATACTATATGCTTCCAAGCATCAAGTAATATGTGTTAGAAATAGAGGAAACAGTATATAAGACAGGGTTTACTTGGCAATGTTTTTGCGACAGCGATAAGAAATTGTTTTCTGTTCCTTAGAATGAAATTTCATATCATTTTCAACTTTATTTTCTATCACATATTAATGCTTTTTCCAAATCACTGTCACCTCACCTCTTTATGAAGTTCGATTAAAATAAATTATCCCACCCTTTGTGTGGTCAAGTTGGCTGAAAGAACGTAACCCGATAATTTCCACAGGTGCTCAAAACCTAATAGAGTAAACACATTCCAACAGATCACTATGCATAGAATTAGTGAGAAGGTAGAATCAGGTACAGCGTACAGCATGGCTCAGGAGAGGGAGGAACAACATCTAAGGACGACTTTCTAGGAGAGAAATGAAGCAAATCCTGAAAATCTGTGAAGGTGTTGACATTTAAGGCAGAATATGAAAGCTGATGGTGGCTGTGCATGCAAACAGATGTGCCAAAGGAGGAATAACAGAATCCATCCAATTATGCATAGATAGAATTATGTAAAAACCTGTGATCTCAGGAAACTCACAGAGTTTATACTGTTGCTATAGACCTATTTGTTGGGGAGTAGTGGACAAGGGCATCAGGCTATCAATATGTCCATGTGAGCAGAAAACAGATAATGAAGAACACAGCTTGGGGCCCACGTGGTTCAACTTGTGTGGACATAACCAGTTTCTTGGCCGATATTTAGGTGTTCGATACAATTTTCCATTTATACAAATTTATTTATTTATTTATGTAAATTACAGTTGAAAATCTAGTGGCAACCCCTCAAAAGGAAGTTTCAGATTAGAAACATAAAGTTAGCATTTTTAAAATGTTTATTTATTTACTTATTTTGAGAAAGAAAGAGTGCAAATGAGAGAGGTAGAGCATCCCAGGCAGGCTCTGTGCTGACAGAGCCCGATGCAGGGCTCGATCCCATGAACGCTGAGATCCTGACCTGAGCCAAAATCAAGAGTCAGATGCTTAACTGACTGAGCCACCCAGGCGCCCTTAACCTTTTTATATTTTCCTCAGTATGCCATGCTTTCCTAAAACAGGGACACATTTTTGTTTTGTTTTCTGAGTATGGATCTGCAGATGAAATTCCTAAAAGCCATCTTAAATAATTGATGGGAATAATGAATTATCATTAATGAACCCATGGCTCATGGACTATCTTGGCGACAAAGTTAGATAATCTCTTAATAGTTTTAACTTTTCCAGGTTTTGTACAATAATCAAAATGGTGAACGTGAGATTCCATATATAGAACTCACAGAGGCTTTAGAGCAAGCAGTGTTTCTGCAATTCCTACAATAATAAAACTATTTACAAAATAGTATTACATGAATCCCTTTATTTTATCATCTTCCAGAATTATAAATTATTTCTTCCTTTATTTTTTTTATTTTTCACTGGTTAAGTTTTATAAAAATATATGAGAGCATTGGGTGAAATATATTTCTATAAAGATGGTATAATTAACAACTTGATCAGTAACAGATAAATTACTCAGATTACTATCAACTTCAAGGAAGATAAAAATACAATGCTCTTGAACAGTTATAACATGTCTTACATTCTAATGAATAAGAATTATATGCAAATTCACTTTATGGGAATGGGAACAATTTTCATGGAATAATATATCTATGTAGGTTTAGTTTATAACAAAATAGCTTATAAAATACTTGATATAAGGTTTTGTATACCACTGGTGGAAAACTGAGTATATATATATATATATATATATATATATATATACACTCAGCCATATGAATATATATATATAAATGAATGTATATATATATAAATGAATATAAATATATATATATATATATGAATATATATATATAAATGAATGTATATATATATAAATGAATATAAATATATATATATATATATAAATATATATATTTAGATGCCTTTAACATTTGACCATTAACATTTGGGTCAACTGTGTTTGTCAGAGAGTTATTATTTTTTTCCCTCTGTTCTGAGTTACCTTATATGGATCCATAAATGAAAGAACAAAAGCAAATGAGCAAAGTATTGTGGAAAAAGAGTCATTAGATATTAATTTGAAAAATGAACCTCATCCTAAGAAAATAGAGCTGACATTCTTGCCAATGAAAAACTCAATAATAAAATATAAAGTATAGTAATGTAAAAGAAGCTTGGAAGATATATAAAATATGTATTTATACATTTTGATAATATATTATCACTTTAAACTTGGAGTAATAATTCATGAAACAAAAAATAATAAAACAGAAGGCCACAGCTCTCTGATCAAACCGTATTAAATACATAAACTTTTAACATTTTAAAAGGTAGGTTTTGAACTCTGTACATAGCTAAGGAAGACCCAGATTTTGGATGGTTCTGGTTTTATCTTCCTATTTTATTTAGAATTTATATAAAGACATTTTACACTGATATAAATAAAGCATAATTTTGACATTAAACTGAATCCTCAATATGTATCGTGAAAGTTTGGATGCAAGCTCATTAAATATGACATTATTTCCTTTGTCCAGAGTTTCTGTTCCACCTGGCAATATTTATATATTTCATAGGGATAATTGCTTCTAAACCCTGATTATTAAATTGCATCATCTGTAGTTATGTTTAGGAAAAATGTTTAATTAAAGATCAGTCTTAAGCTCTATCTAGAGTATTAGTTAGATATATGTCAAGGCTCAAAGTTCTTTTGATATTCAGTCAATAGTGGTTTATTCAGGATTATTAAAATCTTTGATATAACCATTTGATAGGCTTATTTGCTTTTTAGTAGACTTCATTGAAATTTAGTGGGAAAACAGATAATCATATTCTCTTCATACTTTCTGGATTTGCTCTCCGACAATAAAAACATAGTTTTGTACATTTTATAATATTTCTACTTTTCTCTTTAAAAGATAAGCGTGACACTTGAAACTCTTTTTCTTCCAGAAGACCCAGCCTGTAATCTTTCCCTCGGTATCTGAACATGTTCTGGCCACCTTCTCCTTCTCCTTCTCCTTCTCCTTCTCCTTCTCCTTCTCCTTCTCCTTCTCCTTCTCCTTCTCCTTCTTTTTCTTTTAAGTTTATTTCTTTTGAGAGAGATAGACACAGTGTGAGTGGGGGACAGGCAGAGAGAGAGAGAGGGAAAGAGAGAATCCCAAGCTGGCTCAGCACTGTCAGATTCAGGGCTTGAACCCATGAACCATGAGATCATGACCTGAACTGAAAGTAAGACTCGGAGGCTTAACTGACTGAGCCACCCAGGCGCCCCTAGCCTTCTTTCCTTGTTCTGACACTGGCAGTTTTGAATCTCCCCCTTCCTCAAGTAGAACTGAATTGTAATTGGTAGGGCTATTTTTTGAGCACATGCTACCTCAGAACAAAACATGTACAGGGACAATAGGAGCAAAGGCGGAAAGCAGAAAGGCAGAAGTCTAGTCCTAATGTGGAACGGAAAACATGAGTTAGGCGACAATTTGAGGAAATTCAGCTAATGCTGGATTCACTCTCCATTTCAGCACCGGGGTCAGCACTTTTACGGCAAAGGACTGAATGTTAAATAGTTTAGACTTTGTGAACGTGGCTTTTGTAATTGTGTGTATGAATCCACGCTGTCCCAATCGTATCATAAATATACATTGGGCATTAAATATGTTATTAGCACTTTAATACAAGCCACGGTGGATAAAGAAGCACTCTTTTTTTTTTTCTTAAAAGAGTTTGCAATTGAGCGAAGGGAAGAAAAGACCAATTCTTACAAATCAACAATGAAATTATAATGTGGCTCAAGAAACTCAGTAAAGTGCAGTCTGGCAAGAGGGTGTTAGTAGGGTCCAGTGAATGAGACTGAGGAGTCATGGAAAACCTGGAGCAGAACTCTGGCTGCGGGGCGCCTGGGTGGCTCAGTCAGTTAAGCGTCCCACTCTTGGTTTCCGCAAGGGTCATGATCCCACAGCTCCCGGGTTCACGCCCCACCTCCCGCTCTGTGTTGACAATGTGGAGCCAGCTTGGGATTCTCTCTTTTTGCTTCCCCCTGCTGGCTCGCTCTCTCTCTCTCTCTCCTTCTTTCTCTCAAAATAAATAAATATTTTTTTTTAAAAAAAAGCAACCTAAAATTAAAAAAAAAAAAAAAAAGAATTCAGGCTGCTGCTGAGATCCCCATGTGAGAGAACTCAATAGGCAAGCAAGGTCATGTGACTCCTGAAAAGACCTAGCACATTCGTGGAAAGGAAAAAAAAAAAAAAAAAAAAGCAGTGCATTACAGCTAATAAGAACTTGACTGGAGAGCAAAAAATGACTGGGTTCAAATCACAGCACTGACACTTGTCAGCAGGGTGATCTTGTCAAATTACTCAATCTTTCTCCTTCAGTGTTCTCATCTCCAAAATAAGAATACTGTGGCGCCTGGGTGGCTCAGTCAGTTGAGTATCGGATTTAGACTCAGGTCATGATCTCACAGTTTATGGGTTCAAGCCCCGCATCGGGCTCTGTGCTGACAGCTCAGAGCCTAGAGCCTGCTTTGGATTCTGTCTCTGTCTCTCTTTCTGCCCCTCCCCTGCTCATGTACTGTGTTTTTCTGTGTCTCAAACTATAAAAATAAAACATTAAAACATTTTAAATACAAGAGATAAGAATAATTATAGCTGACTATGTGATGGGATTATGGTTAGGATAGAATGTGGTGATATTTATAAACCTTCAGAACAGCACAGGTGCTTAATAAACTCTAAATGTTTCCTATTAATATTTCCATTACTATTATTTACTATTATTATGATGATCATTATCACTGTTATTAATTTATAAGGACACTAATATGCTTTAAGCCCTAGGTACATTGGTATGAGTTCAGAAAACTTAAATTCATTTTCTTCTGGATCTTTGTTTTGATTTTTTTCAATTAATATTTTACATTTATGTGGAGGGATCATTCTCTTTGTTTTTTCTTACAGAGAAAGAAAGAGACAGTAAGAGAGGGAGGAAGGAGAAGGAGGGGAGAGAGAGAGAGAGACAAAATGGAGAAGATTTGGGGTATGTCAAGATAGTCAAACATGCTGATCTCGAATATTCCTCTACCCTTCCTGCCAAGAACAATGATTTCCTAACCATTACTAACTAACATATGCAGCATATAAATGCCTGACAAACCTTTCCAGGATAGTTCTTTACAGAAAGGACTGCTGATTTTTCAATTCTAATATTAACAAAAGCACCTATTACTTGATAAAGCTTATTTTCCAGAAGCAAAATACCATTTTTGCATTAATATATTTAATTTTACCATTTGTGGAATTTGTATACCCACAGCTATATACTATACATAAATTGTCCAATTATCACTATAATGAGGAGTAATGGAAATATAGTAATAAAAGTTAACATTTGGCTAGGTTTTATTTTTAATATTTTTAGTTAGATTTTAAAGCTTGTATAGAATGGTAAATATGCCTCATAAATTAATACATAGATTTTTCTTTCTTTTCAAAAATAATTCCCTCTCAATAAGCAGTAAGAACCTTTTATGTTTTTCCAAATAATGGAATATTTGATTCGGGGGTTCTCCTTGTACACCAATTTCTTTTTCTGACCAAATCACTGCAATTTGACTTCCTCAAGGGACGATGTCCAACTCGTCACACAACCTTCTAGTCTATTTGAAAAATTTAAGTAAAATCAATGTTTTTTTGGCTTGTTTTCCAATTTGTGATGATTCTCTCTCTCTCTCTCTCTCTCTCTCTCTTTTTTTTTTTTTTTTTTGGTGGTGGTGGGGAGGATGATTTGCATCACTCCATTTACATTCATTCTATAACCTTTCAGCTCAGCGTCCAACCTCTCAGCCCAGCAGCCAAAAGCAACAACGTCATTAATTGTCAATATTGGGGACTGCCATTCAATCAGAAAAGACTTTGTAAGCATGTAAGTGGTGAGTACTATATGAACCATGAGGGGACTGAAAGACAACTAAATCATGCCTCCCGCCCTCAAAAAACTAACTACCCTCGAGGGGCCAGACTTTTCTAAAATGTATGCAAGCATGGGACTCGGTGCTTCCAATAGGTTTTTAATAATGTGCTTTGTGAGCATGACAGAGAGAATAATTCTGACTCATGATTTGACATGAGGGATGGCACTTGCATATAACATAGTACATCATCATGGACGGTGGGCAACTGTAGACACTGATAACGTAACACTTTGGTCACAGCTCTGTAGCAGAGGCTTGGACGCCCCTGTCTCCTGCCCCAGGACAAGCATTCATTCTTTAGTTATTTTATCCTGCTAACTAGAAAAACTAAGGAAAGGGATTCAGAAGGCCGGGAGTGAGGGGTTGTTTTAGTCAGCTTGAGCCGCTATGGCAAAATATCATGAACCGAATGCCTTAAACAGCAAACATTTATTTCTCACAGTTCTGCAGGATAAGAAGTCCATGATCAGGTACTGGTAGATTGGGCTCTTGATGAGGGCTCTTTTCTTGATTTGCAGATACATCTCTTGATGTATTTGCACTTGGTGGAAAAAGTGACTACTAGTTCTCTGATCTCTTCTTAAGAGGGAACTAATCTCATCATGAGGACCCCACTCTCTTGATCTCATTTAAACCTAAGTTCCTCCCAAAGACCCCACCTCCGAATCCCATCATATTATGGGTTAGGGCTTTAATGTATGAATTTTGGGAGACATAACCATTCAGTTCCTAACAGGGATCCTCAAGGATCTTAGGATCATGATTACCAACTAGCGTAAAAATATTTGTATACTTTAAAAACATTTCAATACTGTAAAAACCATAAACAGCCCATATGGATGAAAATAGTCTAAATATCAGCCCCCCTATGCTAAGGTGGACCTGAAAATAGGAATAGATTTTAGCAGTTACATATTATATGAGGCTAGGCTTATTAAGTACCTTAATATGTCATCTCCAATTAGTTGAATTATATAACCATTTCATTGGATCCATACCATCACCGTAAAATAGATACATTCCCATCTTGACATGCTGCTTTCAAATTGCATCTTTTGACATCTTCAGATCCTGAATTCTTATTAGATCTCCTCCTTGTCTGTCTACTTTCCTTGGTAATCTACTTTGTGCTTTTTGTCTTTCTCATTAATTGTGGCATAACACCCCAAGGTGATAATTCTAAGCACTCCTTTACTTCAGAAAGCTCTAGCTACAGAATAAAGAAGAGTGAGTCCTTTATTCTTAGTCCTTGAAGAACACCCCCCCCTTCCCCACCAAATGGAAACTGCCATATTAACCCAGTGAAGCCAAGAAGGTTCACCCAATCTTGACGTTGAATTTTGGATGATAGTAACTCAGAATGGAAATGGTAGCCAAATAACTTCCCTCCTTGTTTTTTAACCTTAAGTGCAGTGTAATCTTACATTTTGCTTATATATATATTTTTTCTGTTGAAATAACTGGTGTGAATCTAAACACAATCACATCTTTTGTCTGTTTTTATTTGAAAAAATATGGCGGGAAGTACTTACTTTATAACACTAGCTCTGCAGAACCTATTTCCTTTCCATGTTCAAATGTCATGAATATTTATGAACCCAGAGATGGAAGCAGTAAAATAAAATAAATTGGCTTGAGCCAAACACTATTCTGTGATCTTTTCCAGTTCATTCAACCGACTGCCACTTGACCAAGACCTCACTCAAATGAACTTACACATTAAACTACTCACTGAAAAATTGATTTCCCAAATGTTTTCCAATTACAAAATCACACGGAGTTTCACAGAAGCATTCTGCAAAATAATCAGTATTGGTAAGACTTAATTTTGAGACAAAATTTTTAAAATCCAGTGCTGGCTATTGTCTGTTGGTACTCAGGCCCTCAAAACCCTTCCTACAGTATGTTCTCATAAAACTTTACATTTTTGCTCTGAAAATTTTATGCCCCCTTCCTTGTAAGAAAAATGCACCCTTCTTTTGGCCATGTGACTTATGACACCTGTGGGAAGAATGTAATTTATGTTGCCATCATCAGGTGTGGCCATTTGACTTTCTTTTGTCAATGAAACGTGGGCAGAAATGATGCACGTCCATTCCAAGTGGAAGTTTAACTAGCCATTTTGTGTTTCTGCTAACTCTCTGGAACATTCCCTCCACCATGAGAATAGCATATCTCAAATAGGCCTGTTCTTTTGTATCGAGTTCCAGAATGAAGAAATATATGAAACCAAGGTTCATGAAACTCACACCTGATAACAAGCAATGTGAGTGAGAAACACACCAGTATATTTATAAGCCACGAAGATTGGTGAGTAGTAAATGAAGCATATCTAATAAAGTTGGTACTGAAAATGGGATGCTTCTTTCATAAGATAAGCCTAAACTCTGTGACACTAGCTTGTGCAGTTAGGGGGAAACTAAGGCCAAAACTGTTACTGAACATTTGAAAAATAGTCGCTCCGTGTTAGAAAGAGGCAAAATATTTTGTGGAAATTCCACCTATGACAATTGGGGCAGGTAACGTGCTGAATGAGTTTTTGTTAAAGAGGCTGGAATAAGTAGTCTTATGGATAAGACTCGGCTGTTATCAGGTGTATCAGGTGTATTTGCCAAGCTATTAGAAGAATCAGACTAACTTAGAAAAGAGTTGACTGGTTTGTAAGAAGGGGAAAGGCAGAGGATCCAGAAATTCCAGTGCTTGCCAAGTGGGAGATGGAATAGGAAAAAGATAAATTAAGTTTCAGTCATGAGAAAAGACCAAATACAAGATATGGCCGTTGGTGATGTTGTTAAAAAAAATAAATAAACAAGAAAACATTTTTAAAAAAGTAAAAAGAAATAAAAAAACAAGTGGCCTTCCTAATTCACCATTAAAATTCTTTTGGATGGCAAAACGTCTGGAGTCAAGAGATTGAGGGTGTGGCATTCACCCCGAAGACCGATAAATGCAAATAAACTAGATCATAATTTAGAGAAGCATGCCTCCAAAAAAAAAAAAATGTGGACCAGATTATTAGGACAATTATCCAGATGAGAATCACATAAATAGGAAGCTGGCAAAGTCACTGAGTGAATTATACTTTGAAAGAGAAAAAAAAATGACCAGCCTGAGTTAAAACATATTAAAACTGCTCGAGATGTAAAATAACCTTTGGGCTGCTAAGTCTCCATGGCAGAATAAAAGCTCAAGAAAATCTCTTAGGTATTAAATAATAACCTATAGTTTAAGAGGAAATAACCTTTAGTCTTAAAGAAAGCACTTCTCAGAGAGTGAAGTCAAGAGCGGAGAACCAAGCAGAGGGTATTCTCATGAACTGGAACTAAGGCCTCGTCAAGAAACACTTCCTATTTCCCAAATTATGGGCCATATCAAAAGCAAGGTTTTATAATTTCTATAGACAAGTAGCTGCTAACCGCCTCAGGTTCCTATTTCTGAATGGGATGATTGCAACTTTATCTGTGTTTTATCAATGCACCTTAAGTGTTTGGGGGATGAATTTTAGTTTTGTTTTTTTTTCTTTTAAAACTGTAAGTATCTTAACATAGCTTAATATAGCTGACGTAGAGACTATTACAAGACTTTGTGTCTTTAGCTCATGGCTGAGATGGACTGGGGCTTTTAGACTATCTTCCCTGAGGAACAGTTTTGCATGTACTTCACATGAAAAGGAAAAAAAGAGGCAAGTGAATATCTGTGACCAAGAAGGTAGATGGCTATATAAAGTTGTCATTTCCAAATATGCTCTCCTCTGCTTATCTATGAGAAAAGCTTATATCTTTTCACAAATCATGTACATTTCACTGTCTTCCTTTGGGCAGGATGAAATTCACCAGCCACGGTGTGGTCTTGGCCGTATGACATGGTTGGCCAGTTGAATGACAAACATCAGTTAGCTCAAAGCAGAAATTTTAAAGGCCATTGTGCCCCCACAGCGATCGTGCTCCCACAAGCCATCATGCTGTTTTACCTTGTACCAAGAATGGGCTACAGCAAATACAAGTTACTCCTGCAGCCTGAAACAGTAGGCACATTGAGCAGAACTTCAGCCACACCAAAGCTGCCGACCTGTGACAGAGAGAAATACACCGTGGGTGTTGTAAATCCCCAATATCCTAGGGCTGTTTGTTACTCTAGTATAACCTCAGTTATACTGTGGATAGCAGCAAGTTATTTAACCATTTTGTATCTTTATTTTCTCAATTGTAAAATGGGACTAAAAATAATACCTACTTCACAGGGATGTTAGGAATATTAGATGCACTATCTTTGTAAAGGCCTTTTTAAAAATGTGTGGCACAGAGTATATTCTATAGAAGTATTTATTAAATAAGTAAACAAATAAATAAATAAATGAATATTATATTCTCTGTAACAATTTGACTGTCCCAAAAGGTATTCTCTTCCTTTTTCATTAAGTTTGTCCTGAACAAACAATTCAATGGCTGATTTGTTAATGTGAAACGTGTCACTGTGGAGTTACAAAGTTAAAGTTTACGTTTCATAAAATCACCGATAAATAGTTTTAAAGGAAGAAATAATTGCAAATAATAGAAATATGAACAAGTCACAAAGAGTCTTAATTCCTCCATTTCTTGCATTTTATTCCCTGATGAACTGGCCAATATCATTGCCTTTGATTTCACTGAGATTTACCAAAAACACGTCTAACCACATCATGCTTTTCCTTTTTCTATCTTTACTGATTTTAACACACAAAAATGAATAACTTGATCAGGGTGAAGTATGTTCAGCAGTGTGAAAATTCTGCTGTTTCTGTCAGAATTTTGCCTCCAGAGGCAAGTCTGTCTACACTTAATCTTTCCGATTTCTTTGGTCTTCTGATCAAAGTTTCCTCTGTTTTTTTAGTAAATGCATCAATGGTCATTCTCGTTTGATGGAAACCAGTTCACGGAAAAATCAAATGTATCCTTCTCTCATCTCATTCAACTCTACGAAGAGTCACATAAAAATGGAATCCAGTTCTAGGATATCAAAGAACCACCAAGTTAAAGGAGAAATTGAGCTCTAAGGGATTAACTTCTTACTGGAAAAAAAAAAAAAAAAAAAAAAAAAAAAAGAAAGAAAGAAAAGAAAAGAAAAAAAAAAAAAAGATGCTAAAGTCCAAGGGAGGATAATAACCTTTTTAGTAATTTCCTTGTTATCGTTCTTTTTAGTTTTTTCCAGCCCATCTACATGACAAATTGCTTTCCGTAAATGTAGGAGTTTTATTTGTGTATATGTTTCAAGTTGTCATAAGACAATTGGGATTACCTGGAGTACCACAAAGAATTGAGCATATAAAAACAATTTCTTCAGCATGTTGGTGTCCTTCTTGTCCTAACTATAAATTGGCTTACTACATGAAACTAACTTAACATTATCCGAATTTTTATCCCCCTGTCCAGTATAAATTCAAGAATATTGCCCTAAAACTCATCTTCTTAAAACCGTAAATAGAAGAATATTTGATGCTTATGAAATCAGGGCGTTTTGGGGCATCCATTAAAACGGCGCTTGTTTAGCTTAACCCTGCCAAAAAAGAGAGTAGATCTTTGAAATTTTGCCTTAAAAAACTTTTGTGGCCCCCACATAATTCAAAACTATAAAAATTTTACACGTTAGGCATCTTTTGTTGACAGGGGGCTTATCACCTTGAAAGGCACATTATTCCAGCTAATGAGCAATTCCAAGGGTAAATCTTCCATTTTAAACCAAACATGATTGCCCTCACAGTGCAATTTATTGGTCCTGGATCTGTTCTCTAGAGTCAGGCAGGAAATACTAAGTCACCCTTTTACATGGCAGACCTTTAAGCACTAAATGTGCTACTTTGCCCTCCTAATTGCACTTTTCCAGAAGGAGTATCAGATGACAGTTAAAGCGTATATATAGCCTTTCGTTAATGAAAAAGAATCAGAGAGTGTCAACTTGATGAGCTATCTGTGTCCAATTTGGACCCTTAGGGAAGGTTTCAAACCTGAGCCACATTAATTTAATTAAAATATCATAAAATATTAGCTAAATAAGCCTCTAAAGTCCTTCAATTCACTTTTGATGTCAATTCAGTCCTTTAAAAATGTTTAGACTTCTGCATCTCTGCTATAGCGGCTGGATTTTTTTTTCTCCCTCTAGCTGTCCTCAATATAAATTGATGGGGATAGTACACATACAATATTGTAAATGCTTCTTCCTGCGCTTGGACTGCTGGCCAAGCAATTTTTCCCCATTGAACATTGGCAGCGCAATGTTATTTCTTTTATGAATTTCCATTTTTATGAGTTTTCTTTGCAATTTGGCCTGGAAAATGGGAATCCTGGGAAGTTCTAAAGGGTCTAATAACCAGGAGCTTTGGAATTTATCAGGGACAGAAATGGTGCTCACTCAAATGAAAGCATTTGTATTATCGTCCTCGTCAAAAATAATAGCACACGCTGGCAGGCGTTGTTTTTGACCAGGCAGAGTAAGTAAATCTTGCACATAGAGAATGCTTGGGGGTTATAGATGCAGTAAACTTTTGAAATCAAAGCATCTCGGATAGCCATATACTTAGGTTTTAGAGGTAAATTTAAAATATTACTGGGGCACCTGGGTGGCTCAGTCGGTTAGATATTTGACTTCGGCTCAGGTCATGATCTCACGGCTTGTGAGTTCGAGCCCCGAGTCCAGCTCTGTGCTGACAGCTCGGAGCCTGGAGCCTACTTCGGATTCTGTGTCTCGCTCTTTCTCTGCACCTGCCACACTTGCTCTCTCTCTCTCTCTCTCTCAAAAATGAATACACATTAAAATATGTTAAAAAACAAAAAAAGAAAATATTCCTGGCCAACACTATTATATTCCTTCTCAATCCCTCAAATAGGTATGATACTATAGTATACTGAAGATTCACCAGTGGGAACAATTTCCAAAAACAACCACCTTTATGAACATTTCGGATCTATTTACACTATACTGTTCAATACACTGGTATAGGTAGTAAAGTATTTCGCAACTAACTTTTCAAGAGAAGTAAGTTGAGTAACTTAAAAATAAAATTTATTTGGTTTCAATATTGTTTTCAAAGCAGTTTAATAAATGTCACCCTTTACAATGAAAATTCACCCTGTACAATGTCACCCTGTACAATGAAATTCAATCTTTAACCAAAAAGTTATATTTATGTTAGTTTTAATATGTGTATAAAAATGTTTTACTTATTACCTTCTAAATTATTCGTAAAACTTCTTCTAGTTTTAGAAACTTCTATGCCTTTATTACGAGGACATTTACTAGAGAAAATTTGCATTTCTCCACCTGGGGCCCAACAAACCAACTGCTTGACTACTCAGGAAAAGTGATGCATCTTGTATTTTTTAATTAAAGTTTTAGTGTGAATTGATTATATAATTAATACAGGACAGAAGTGTGATGTTAACGTTTTATATCTTAAAGGGAATGTTGGTTCTCATTTGCACTTATAAAGGCATGCTTTCCAGAACAATTGCTGGGACAGGCTTTGTACTCAGATTACATAGTAGTTCTGAACTCAAGTCTAAATATAAAATTTGCAATGATTGCTTACTTTTGAACAGGCTTGGTTAATTTTAAAATCTTGTCCAGTTCTGAAAGTCTAAGATTTTTAGAAATTTAGCATCAAAGTGTGTATGAGAAGCAAAGGTAGAAGTGCAAGATAATGGATATGACAATCAAAATCAGAAATAGCTATAATGCAATGCAAGACAAAGGCAGAATAGGGAATCATTGGGTTTGGATATTTAAGAAAGGCTTCCTGCCTGCCTTCCTGACAGCGGGCAGATCTGTGACAGACAAAGCTGCAGAGCACCTGGAAAGAAGGAAGGTAAAGAAGGACAAACAATTGAGAAATTGACAAATCACAGGGGGTAGAGATAAATTTAGGTTTAAGGTATGGATAAGGAAGTAGAGAAAGAAATATCTGGAAATTCTAAATGGGACCATGTTTAGGGGGTTATTAAACTGTGAAAAGAAAAGTTTGATTATTATGTATTAGACAACGGGGAACACAAATAAGAGAAATATGATTACGACTTGAATTTTAAACTGATTATTTTTTTTCAACAGTAGAGAGTATAGCATGAATGATGAAAAGAAACCACCGCCACCAGCAAAGAAGTCTAGTGCAATATTCTAGAAAAGAGCTAATGTTGAAGAAGGATGTTGGCAACAGGAGAGAAAGCAAAGGGAGAGAAAGAGAAGAGAAGTCTGTCAAATTCCTTCTAGGTTTTAGGCATTCATTGGCTGATATAGTGATAAATTTTATTATTCTTATTGAAACAATATGAGGTACACTGAGATTCATATTATCACTATCTTTGAATAGATGAAGATATTCACAAAGATTTTTAAAGAATTTGACCAAGCGTATGTATAAGTGGCAGGATTAGTATTGGAAACAAATTCTAGATTGGAATACAAAATTTAGAATGATTATATTATTTAACCAGAGAAGTTTTTTTTTTTTTTAATCTATGTTGTAAGTTATTCTTATATCCACCCACCCCCGTATTAATTTACAACTATGGGTGTGTCTAACTTGAAACACTTTCCTAGGTAGTTCTTACATGGTCCTCTTATTTTTGTGAGAAAACATGTGGAATCTTCAAGTTGTATCAATTGGTATGGAAAGACAGAAAAGAAGATAAAGTTGATATAAAATTTGAAAAGCAAAGCCCTGTTTCTTCAAACTGTGCTGCCATTATTAACACATCTGGTAATTTCATGAGGATGAAGTTAGTTTCAAAAAATTAGTATAATCATCTTTGAATAAGCCAATTTGAATATTGACAGATGATCTACCAGTTGGCTTAATATAAAACAACAGAATCCACAATAGTATTAAAGACATTTGTTGGAAGATATTAACTTGCTTATAGAAGGTACATTAATGGACATTTCAGGCTCTGAAGGCCTACAGAGGCAGGGTCTATAGTCAATGTCACTGTTGAGTTTCTCTATAGACACCCCTTAATCCCTCTGATTTGGTAATGCTAATGCTTAAGAGTGAACACAAAGTTTTGTCCCTGTCTTCTACAAACAATCAGGTATGTTCATCAGCACATTTAAAAAAATTCAATTATTACCTCTCACATGACCATCATTTCATTTTACTCACCTCCAAATCTTCGGTACATCTGACTACCAGAACATGCATCACTATGCTGCATCTGAACTGCAAGTGATTTGAGGGAAAAAAATTCTTGACTTGTAACTCAGCAGGGCAAAGTTCAAAGTGAGGATTATTTTCAAATATAGACAGATTGTTTACTGACATTAGACCACTGCAAATCACGAATGTCCAGTAGAGCCCAGGTCTTAATATTGGCCAAACATTATGAATATGTACAACGTGCACACTTATTCCCTATTTAAACTTTCAAACAACAACATGCACCCTAACAAATGTAACACAACTATTCTTTATATAAATAAAAAGTGATAGCCATTTCTTATAAAGAGGTCAATTCAGCCACTAAATCTACAAGTCCAAGACTTCTGAGTAATATCCACTCCTCCTATAGACCAGTCAAAGCGGAGTCTTGATATTTTTTAACTTACAGGCAAAATAAAGTTAACCTCTGTGCAATATAGATAGTATATAAAGCAGAAGAGGAATTAAAGAGGGGTAGATGTAACATTTAGATAGATGGATAGAGAGATGGAAGGAGAGATAGATGAATTAGATAAGAAAGAAAGAAAGAAAGAAAGAAAGAAAGAAAGAAAGAAAGAAAAAAGAAGAAAGAGAAAGATATATAATAAGAGATAGATAATAAGATAGACACCACATTCTTTACTTCTGCAACTGATTAAAAGACTGTAGTTCATACTGAGATTACTTTTTAAAATATATATAGCATGTTCATTTTGCTCTTAGCTAGTAGCTTAGTTGGTCAATGTTGTTTACCTGGAAGGATTATTCAAGACTAAATTTCGTAAGGGAGTTCCTGATTATTTTACATTTATTGTGGGGCTCTTACTATCCATTAACTTTTCCAAAAGACATGGGGTTACTCAAAGTCATCTCAGAGGAACTTTATGGTCATTTCTAATCTTTCTTCCGAGATCGGGTTAACAAAAAGTCTACATACTTGATAATAAAAATCAATTACCCAGCCAACACAATAATCTTTTTTCCCCCATTTTATTCCAGTGCTAGAAAGTCTGAAATAACTAAGTAGAAGTTTTAGCTGTCAATTAAATGAACTTATGTTGTGTAATTTGGGTAGTAAAAACTGGCAAAACTTTCCAAATCCCAGAGTTATAAAGGTTTGAATATGAACAGAATTATAGATAGTGTACCTTTCAAATTTTTGATTTGGTATCAATATTTATATTTTATCAGGGATGCAATCTTGATTTTGGTTTACTCTCTTGATATGAAAAGAGCTACTCCAGAAATTCCTACATAGTTGTTTATACCATCCTATGAGTCAAAAAGTTAATGTGGATACAGTCAATTGCTGATTATATTTCTTATATTTCTTCTAAACATACATTAGAAATTGAGATATAACCACAGAAAATATAGACCAATTATGCCATTTTAAGGAACTTTTGGGCCAAACTCCATTTACCACCTGACCTCCCAAAACCTATAGACTGCAGTTGTGCTCAGTTAAACCAGGAATCCGTGTTAGTTCAGAATCAGTGTCAGTCACTGAATATTCTGTGCATTTGGCTCTTCTCTGGGCACAATTACCCTAGTTCCAGATGCTTTTGGAGAAAGCTAGCTGGAAGGTTTACAGAATGTTTGTGCAACAATGTTCCAGACTTCTTCCTCGAGTTTATTCAAAGTTCCCTTTTCCAGATTGCCTCCTAGAAATTCTCATGAATCACTGACTCTTTGATAATGAAACTGTTAGATCTCTTTGCATAAAAATAATTCTTAGAGATTCATTTTTAGGTTCCATTTCCTTTGGTGCCAAGTACAAATGCTAAGTTAGTCACAGCCAAGGATCACTGTGGATTGGGTCATTCTGGTTGCCATCCTGGTTCTGAAACCTATTTACATAACTACCCCACTTTGCAGTGCTCAATGCTGGTGGTGGCCAGGTGGGTGTAATTACCCAAGAACATTCCAGAGGCACGGTGACAGAGGCCTCTGCCCCCTCAAAGTTCATCATCTCCATTAAAATCATAAAGTCAATTTCAAGGCATCACCTACCAACTGTATCTTTGGCTTCCAAAGGACAGAAATGCCAGCCTTTCTTAATGATGCTAGCCTCACTGAAAAGTGTTAATTCCCATTGCCTTGATGAAGAGAGCATTTTGCTTGCCCTCAGGAAATGCCAAGTGGGTTGTACATGCAAAGTTTATTCTAAAGTATTTCTATTTCTGTAACTCTTCAGGCTCATTTTAGACTATATCAAAGAGTCTTTGTTATCACAACTTATTTACTAGGTAATAAAATAAACTCTAGGTGGCCAAAAGCAATTTTCTAAAGTTATTTTAAGAAGCTCACAGAGTCTCAAGGAATATGAATCCTTCATGAGGATTTGCCAAATCATGTTGCCAGATTTAGCAAATTAAAATACAGGGCACCCAATAAAGTTGAATTTCCGATGGACAACAGATGCATCTTTTCTGAAAAGTAAAAGTAATATAATATTTGGGGCATGTGGAGAGTAAGAAATTATTATTTATACGAAAGTCAAATTTACCTGGGCATCCTGCACTTTAACCAGCAGCCCAACCAAGCACGCGTAAGGTTTGCTAATTACAGCATATGTCACTGTTTCTAGGCACATATAATACAAATTAAAAGCCAAAACCTCCACTATTGTCTCCCTCGAAGAACCAGATGGATTTTACAATGCACTTGTTAGAAGATTTATTCTCTTCTATTACTCACTGCTGAATCTGTTTTGTTAGTTCATCTGGCGGTGGACCCGAAGTTATATGCATGAATCCCAGTTTTATGGGAGCCTGGCAATGCAAGTTTTCTGTTTTCTGCCTTGGGAAGATAAGATTCACAAACTGGACGATTAACAAAAGAGAGAGGGTGTTCAAAGGCAAAGGGTAGCTAAACAAGTGAATGTCAACCACACTCTGCACCTGGGAGTTGGAAATGTGAGTCTAGATACATTAGTCCATGAGGTGCAATGAGAGTGAAACATTTGGAACTCAGATATCTTAAAGTTAAATAAGAAGTAATTGATGGTAAAATAATAATTCAAGTATCTCTTTCCTAATTCTCCCACATTGGCAAATTATTCACTATTCATGGATTGTCAGCTTTCTCCATTTTAGATTATTCAATGAAAAAAAATATTATACCAACTCGCTGGAAGTAATTTCCTAATAAAGAACCAATTAAGTCTTTAAATGTGTTATTTTCTTCCGAATATTCAAACTCTTTTTCTAACTGACTTTATTTTTAGATAAAGAGAATGAGTTATATAATTATAGGAAATTCCCGGGCTCTTCCATTTTATCTTTGCATAGTGCAGGAATGGTAGCATCTATGGAGCTTTTCAAAGCAAGCCTAGAGCATTTGACATTTAGAGATTTGAGTCACAACTATTAGCTCACTGCGGCATTGCATTGGAATGTTGTACATCATTCAGGCAATTCACTTCTATAGTGTCTTATACTGAAAGTGGTTTTGCTTAGAAATGAAAGTAAAATGTCTTCTAATTGTGCCCAAATCAAATATTGGCTGCGTGGTTGTTTGAGAGATACACAATTTGGGTTTAAAATATAACTAGATGTTATAAAAATCAGAAAGTATCTCAGATCTAACTATACTTTAAGCAGATAAGAATATGAAATATTAGAAACAAAATGTGGAAAGAAGTGTGATCACTCAAAGTAGAAATGCATTCACAGAATAAACTGTTAGAAAATGAAAGTATTAATGAGATCAAATCTTTTCTTTATGTCTGAAACACTGTTTGAAACAGAAGTTGGAGAATAATATTGAGACTGTAAAGTGTGGCTCAACAAAACAGATTTGTTGATTATTATTAAAACATATATGATGGATAGATGGTAAACAAAAATGCCCTCACTCTTACCCTGTTGTGCCAACATCTCCTGCAATGTGAAGCCATCAAAAGCTGGAGTCCATTTCCCCACCTCATTGAATCCAGGCTGACCTTGGACTTGCTTTGGAAAAAACAACAAAGCTGAAATGGCACTCATCTTGGTCCAAATCCATTAAGAGATATGGCACATTTCTGTTCATTTTCTTGGGTCTGTGCCACCTTTGAGCAAGCCTGGGCTATCCTGCTGGAGAATGAGAGATCGTGTAGACCAGAGATGGGTCATCTCAACTGAAATAATTTTAGAGCAAACAACCCTCAACTTTCCAACCTGCCGACTTGTACAATTGTGTGAGAGTTTAAAGATACATACATTAGATTGTTTAATATTTTGTTACATCTCACTGATTCTCTGTGTATTTTATTTTTCAGTCTTTTTTTTCTGTTTTCCATTTTGTAGATACCATTTCTATGTTTTCAAATTCACTAATATTGTGCAGTGTCTGATCTCCTCTTGATCCTATGTATTTTCACCTGGGCTATTCTATTTTTCATCTCTAATAGTTTGATCTGGATCTTTTTATATCTTCTGCTTCTTCCCTTAGCATGCTCATGCTTTCCTTTATTTACTTGAAAATACAGAATACATTTATAATAGCTTTTGTATCATTCCTATTTGAAATTCCATCATCTGTGTCAAATCCAGTTCTATTTCTATTGACTGATGTTTCTTCTCATCATGAGTCATATTTTCTGATTTTTCATGCTTCTTAATTTTATTGAATGCAACTGAGAATTTTATGTTTTTGGTGTTGGAGGTGTGTGTGTGTGTGTATTTCTTTAAGTGTTTTGAGTCATAATTCCGTGATGCACTTACTTGGGTATAATTTGATCCATTATTTCCAGGCTTGTTTCTAAGCTTTCTTAGGCAGTTCCAAAATAGCATTTCATAAAGAGTGAATTATGCATCAGTACTAAAGGAATTCCCTTCTGAAATCTTTACCAATGCCCCTTGTTTCAGGAGATATTTCTGCTCTGGCTGGAACACAAATTATTCCTGGGCCTGAGCCACATCCTCCTCTATACCTCTCCTGGTTTCAGGGCATTTTCCCACATACATACACGTATTAATACTCAAGTGAAGACTTGAGAGGAATTCTCTTAGTTCTATGCTCTCTTTGTGTGCAACTCTCCTTCTGGCTTCTGCTCCATTAATTCTGGACCACTTGACTTCCACAAATTCAGACACTCTCACTTTCATGCAAGGAGATTGTTGGTTTCTATTTGGGTATGCCCTTCCTACATTTCCATACTGGGCACATGCAGAGCTCACTACGTTTGTTTTTCTTTTTGCAGGGATTACTATCTTCCATGACTTGCTGTGCGGTATCTGAAAATTATTATTTCATATATTTTGTATTTTGTTTTGTTTTGTCTTGTTCTCTTTTTAAGGCATGGGGGTAAGTTTGATTTTTTAAGCTTCATCATGATCAAGTGGAAGTCCCTTTTATTCATTTTTCTTTTTTTTTTAAATTTTTTAATATTTATTTATTTTTGAGAGAGAGGGAGAGAGAGCAAGAGAGAGCGAGAGAGAATCTGAAGCAGTCTCCAGGCTCTGAGCTGTCAGCACATGGGGCCCGAACCTGCAAACCACAAAATCATGACCTGAGCCGAAGTTGGCCACTCAACCAACTGAGCCACCCAGGCACCTCCATTCATCTTGATTTTAATAGATTCACTTACTTGACAAATGATCATCAATTATAATTCGTGAAGCAGGTTGTCTCATTTTCCAATCAACCTAAATAGTAATTTCCTTGACAGCAATGACATTTGTTCACTACAGTATATAACAAGGTTATTGTTGTGGGCAACGTTAACACTTGCCACTATAAAATGGAAAAGCTTGGTGGAAGTCATTTATGGCACCTGGAATCAACAAAAGGCTTGGATAATTAGCAGAATTCAAGGAAACCCTGACAGCTTGGTTTCAGGCCCATATGCAAGTCGGCTCTATGTGATATTCCATGGTTGTAGGAGGGACAGAAGAGTAAGAAACTGGCTAGATTGGCTTCTGAAGTGGAAACATTCAGTGACAGGAAAATCTAAGAATGTCCTTCTCTTCACGCTTTTCATAGATTGGGTTACTTATGTAATAGAATTAAGTTGGGTGCTGGGTGGATAGCTTATATGTCCTGAATGAAAGAACAATGAAGGGATATAAGGCCTTATTTCACTACTCTTCAGAAATTCTTCTTAAATTAACAGCTAATATTCCATTTTATAACTTTAATCCAACTAATTGAAACAAACAAAAAAAAAGTTTTTTTTTTTCTTTTATATGACAGCCCATGACAAATTTAAAGGTTATCTCCCTGGAGTTTTTAACATTCTTATCCAAGATCAGAAAGTATTAAAGATAATAAACAACATGCCATATTTAAGCTTGATGGACGTTTGCTGTGCTGCTGTTTTGTCACTGATATTTTTAAATACTATTTAATGGTGTTTTTAAGAGAGCTAGATGGTATTTCCTTTGACAATTGAGATTGCTGGGGGAGGTGAAATGACCCACCTGAGATCATATAGTTGATAAGCAAAACTGAGATTAAGCCTCATTTCTTTTTTACTTCAAATCCAGCATTTCTAAAACACTTCTTTATATAATGACTGCTCTTCATGTTGAATATACTTTTTAAAATTAACATTACTTGAAGTATAATACAGAGGAATAATCACTCAATGCATTATTTTATAAATCACTCGTAGTGATGAAAATTTTCAGAGTAAAATACATTGCTTTTAAGTATACAGTGTAGATCACAAAGTTCTGACTAAATCTCTACAGCCAAATAACCACTATGTCAATCAACATGTAGACTATTTCCATTGTTACAACAAAATCACTCTTATCTCCAGTAGTCGACACCCCCTCCCCGCTTCCTGGTCCTTGGCAATGAATAATATGCTTTATTTCTTTTTTTTAATGCTTATTTTTGTTTATTTTGAGAGAGAGAGTGTGTGTGCCCAATGGGGGAGGGGTACAGGGAGGGAGAGAGAGAATCCCAAGCAGGCTCTGTGCTCTCAGTGTAGAGCCTGATGCAGGCCTCAGTCTCAGGAATGGTGACATCATGACCCGAGCCGAAATGAAGAGTTGGACACTGCCAACTGAGCCACCCAGGCGCCCCTGATTTATTTCTTTATAGTTATACTTTTTCCAGAATATCATGTAAATGGAGTCACACATTCAAACCCTGATGCCTTCAACAGTGAATTCTTCCAAACTTTAAAAAGGAAATAATACACAAGACGTTAAATGAAAGCATACTGAAATAAACTACAAAGTAATATATTGAAATAGAATAAGGCATCATGACTAAGTAGATTTATTAATAAATTGCAAATTTTGTCTACATTCAAAATACCAACCAGTGTATCATCATCAACCAATGATCATATAATCATTTTGATAGACACAGGAAAAATTAGACAACACAGAGAATCCTGCATACTTAAAAATATCACCACAAACAACAACTATAAGAAATGTTGGAACAACTTTAGAAATTAGTAATGGGATAAAAGAAAATGTTTTATCTTAATAAAAGAGTACCTACAAAAGGGCTGGGCAAGAATGAATCCCTGTGTGGGATAATATTCTTTCTTTCTTCCTTTCTCTTTTTTAGTTTCATATTTTTATTCAAATTCCAGTTAGCTAACATACCATGTAGTATTAGTTTCAGGTGTAGAATTTTGTGATTCATCACTTACATACAACATCCAGTGCTCATCACAGATGTACTCCTTAATACCCATCACCCATTTAACCCATCCCTCTGCCCACCTCTCCTTTGGTAACCATCCAGTTCTTCATACATAAGAGTCTGTTTTAGGGTTTGCCTCTCCCCCCCGCCTCCATGTTTATTTATTTTGTTTCCTAAATTCCACATATGAGTAAAATCATTAGGTATTTGTCTTTCTCTGAGTGACTTATTTCATTTAGCATAATACTGTCTAGATCAACCTACATTATTGCAAATGGCAATATTTCATTCTTTTTGATGACTAATAGTCCATTATGTATATATACCATCTCTTCTTTATTCATTCATCAATTGATGGACATTTAGGCTCTTTCCATAGTTTGGCTATTGTTGATAATGCTGCTATAAATATCAAGGTGAATCTATCTCTTTGAACCAGTATTTTTGTATCTTTTGGGTAAATACCTCAGAGTACAATTGCTGGGCCATTGGGTAGTTCTATTTTTAAAGTGTTGAGGAACTTACATTCTGTTTTCCCAAGTGGCTGCATGAGTTTGCATTCCTACCAACAGTGTAAGAGGGTTCCCCTTTCTCGATATCTTCGCCAATATCTGTTGTTTCCTGGTTTGATTTGTATTTGCTTAATGATGAGTGATGTTGAACATCTTTTCATATGTCTGTTAGCCATCTGTATGTCTTCTTTGGGAAAATGTTTATTCACGTCTTCTTTCCATTTTTTAACTGGATTATTTGTTTTTTGGGTGTTGATTTTTATAAGTTATTTATAGATTTTTGGATACTAACCCTTTATCAGATATGTCATTTGCAAATACCTTCTCCCATTCCCAAGGTTGTCTTTTAGTTTTTGTTGATTGTTCCCTTCACTGTGCAGAAAATTCTTATCTTGATGAAGTCCCAATAGTTCATTTTTGCTTGAACATTTATTGGAAGAACTACATTCTAAATTTTATTGAAAAGTCTAGGAAGTGCATTAAGGCAGTAAAGAAAATAAATTCAAAGAATTTTGAAAGTGAAATAAAACTCATTATTTTTAGATGACATGGTTGTATCTACGAAAAAATAGTATTAATCAATTAATTTCAAAATATTTCTATTATAAAAATAACATAAAAAACTTACATCCACTTATCAGAAACAACTAGTAATATAATTTTTTTTAATTTGTAGCAAGAATTACTATCAAACTTAACTCACTGTGTTAGAGATGTTTGCAGTGTTAGCAAAAGACTTGCCCATCATGTAGCATACTACCTACACTTGTAAGTTCATTGTCCAACCAGCAGCCTCAACTCCAAGCTCTAATAATTACAGCAGTAACTAAATTTTTTAGAATGATAATTCTTCTAAAGACTACCTTATCTAACAACAGAACACACATCTGTCCCAAGATCAAATAGCCCATTTCCCAAGATAAACCACATTCTGGGCCATAACACACTTCAACAAATTTAACAGAATAGAAATAATGCCATGTCTGCTTTCAGATCACAGTGGATAAAACTAGAAATAAATAATATAAAGATACTTTAAGATCCCAAACACATGGAGATTAAACAGCACACCTTTAAACAACACATGGGTCAAAGTAAAACATCTCAAAACGTATTTTAAAATACTGAACAAAATGAAAATAAAAACATATCTTATCAAAATTTGGGGAATCCTTCAAAAGGAGTGTTTAGAGGACAATGAATAGCATTGAATGCATATATTAAAAAAAAAAAAAAAAAAAAAAGAGCAAGGGGCACCTGGGTCGCTCAGTTGGTTGAACGGCTGACTCAGTTTCTGCTAAGGTCATGATTCCAGGGCCGTGGGATTGAGCCCCACATCAGGCACTGAGCATGGAGCCTGCTTAAGATTCTCTCTCTCTGGGGAATGTGGGTGGTTCAGTCAGTTAAGCATCTGGCTCTTGATTTCAGCTCAGGTCATTATCTTACTGTTCATGAGATCAAGCCCCACATTGGTCTCTGTGTTGATAGTGTGGGGCTTGCTTGGAATTCTCTCTCTCCCTTTTGCTCTGCCCACCCCCTCAAAATAAATAAATAAACATTAAAAAAAAAGAAGGAAGATCTAAAACCAACAATCCACTTTCATTTTAGGAAACTAGTAGAAGAAAAGGAAGTTAAATCCTAAGTAAACAAAAGCAAAGAAATAATAAGAATTGGAGCAAAAAAATTTATGAAATTAAAAACGAGTTAATCAATACAGTAAACCAATAAAACAAAACACTTCTTGTTCAAAAAAAATTATAAGCCTCTAGCCAGACTAATTCAGAAAAAAGAATGAGGACACAAATTGCTAATATCAGAAATGAAAGAGGCAACATAACTACAGATCTTATGGACATTAAAAGAATAATAATGAAATGCTGTGAATAACTCTACATCCACAAATTTGATTGCCTAAACAACATGAACCATTCATTGAAAGACACAACCTACCTGAACTCACACAAGAAGAAATAGACAATATGAATAAGCCTACATCCATTAAAGAGATTGAATAAAAAATTAACAACCTTCCAAAACAGCAAGTACCAGACCCTGATAGGTTCACTGGTGAATTCTATCACACATTTAAGGGGTGGGGAATACCAGTCCTCTATCATTTCTTTCAGAAAATAGAAACAGGGGAAATACTTCTTCATGCATTCTCTGAGGCCAACATTACCCTGAAACCAAAATTGAAGACATTACAAGAAAATTACACACCAATACCTCTCTTGAACAGAGATATAAAATCTTTAATAAAATACTGGAAAATTGAATCCAGCAACATATAAAAAGAGTCATGCACTAGGACCACGTGAGATATATCACAGGTATGCAAGTCTTTTTCAACATTCAAAAATCAATTAATGTATTCTATCACCTCAACAGGCTATAAAAATCACATGAGCATATTTATAGAAGAAAAATAAAAACATTTGACAAAATCTAACATTTATTCATGATTAAAAACTTTCAGTAAACTAGGAAGAGAGGGGAATTTCTTCAACTTGATTAAAAACATCTACAAAAAAGCCTACAGCTAACATCATATTAAATGAGAGTGAAGCTTTTCCACTAAGATCAAGTACATCCCCTCTCGCCACTCCTTTTCAAAATCGTACTGGAAATTCTAGCTATTTCAATAAGACAAGACAAGGGAATAAAAGACGCAAAGATTGGGAAGCAAAAAAACCTCATTGTTTGCAGACAACAGAATTGCCTATATAAACAATCTGTAAGAATCACCAGAAAACTCCTAGAACTAATGTGCAATTATAATAAGATTGCAGAATACGTGGCTAATACACAAAAGTCAATCACTTCCCATATACTAGCAGTGTGTACGTAGAATTTGAAATTAAAAGCACAATACCATTTGAATTTCCACTAAAAAATGAGATAGATATAAATCCAACAAACATGCAGGTAAAAACGTATATGAGGACAAACTCTGATGAATAAAATCAAAGGAGAACTACATAAATGGAAAGATACTCCATGTTCACGGACAGGAAGACACAATACTGTCAAGATGTCACTTCTTTCCCAATTGATCTCTAAATTCAAAGAAACCTTGATCAAAATCTCAGCAAGTTATTTTGTGGATATTGACAAACTGATTCTAAGTTTTATAGAGAGAGGCAAAAGACACAGAATAGTTAACACAATATTGAAAGAGGTAAATAAATTTGGAAGATTCATACTTCCTGACTTTAAGAAAAAAGAATAAAAGTAAATTAATCAAGATGTGTGATATTAGTAAAAGAATAAGCAAATATACCAATGGAACAGAGGAGAGACAAGAAATAGACCCACACAGATATAATCTGCTGATTTTTGACAAAGGAGCAAAATAAATAAAATGAATACAAAATATCTTTTCAAATAATAGTGTGAGAACAAGTGGACATCCACATGCAAAAAAAAGTTAATCTAGACATAGACTTTACACCCTTCACAAAAATTAACTCAAAATGGATCCCAGACCTAAATGTAAAATGCAAACCTATAAAACTCTTAGTAGATAAGATAGGAAAAAATCCAGGTAACTTGGGTACAATGATGCCTTTTCAGATATAACACCAAAGGCACAATCCATGAAAGGCAAGGTTGATAAAATTCATTAAAATTCATTAAATTTCATTAAAATTTAAAACTTTTTCTCCATGGGGGTGTCCTGGGTAGCTCAGTCTGTTGAGCATCCAATTCTTGGCTTCGGCTCAGATCATGATCCCAGGGTCTTGGGATGGAGCCCCATGTTGGGCTCTGCCATGAACATGGAACCTCCCTGGGGGTTCTCTCTCTCTCTCTCCCTCTGCTCTCTCCCCGTGCTCGCACTGTCTTTCTAAAACAAACAAACAGAAAAATCTTTATTGTGAGTGACAATGTCAAGAGAATGAGAAGACAAGCCATGAACTGCGGGATAAATATTTGCAAAAGATGTATCTGATAAAGGTCAGTTATCCAAAATATGCAAAGAACTCATAAAAATCAACAGTGAAAAAAAGGCCAAATACTTTAATAGACACCTGACCAAAGAAGCCATAAAGATGGCAAATAAATATATGAAAAGATGCTCCATATCACATGCTGCTAGGGAAACAGGAATTAAAACAATGAGATACGACTACACATTTATTAGAATGGCCAATACCAAATGCTGGTGAGGATGTGGGCAACAGGAACTCATTCATTTCTGGTGAGAATGGAAAATGATATCACAGACTTATCACCAAACTGTGGAAAGACAGTTTAGTGAATTCTTACAAAACTAAGCGTACAATTAATACATGTAATTCAACAATTGTGCTCCATGTGTTTACTCACTACACATCCACACGTAGACTGTAGGCAGATGTTTATATAAAATACCTTTATTTAAAATTGCCAAGACTTGGAATCAGACAAGATGTCCCTCAGTAGCTCAATGCATAGATAAAAAAGTGATACCTCCAGAAAATGGAATATTATTTAGCACTAAAAAGAAATGAGCTATCAAGCCACGCAAAGACATGGAGAATTCTTAAATGTGTGTTACTAAGTGAAAGAAGCCAATCTGAAAAGGCCATCTACTGTATGATTTGAACGTATGACGTTCTGGAAAAGGCAAAACCATGGAGACATTAAAAAGCACAGTGGTTGCCAGGGAGCTTGGGAGGAGGGAGGGATCTATAAGCAGAGTCCATAGAACTTTTAGGACAGTGAAATACTCTATATGATACGATAATGATATATATATATATATATATATATATATATATATATATATCATTATACATTTTTTAAAACCTATAGTCTATACAACACTAAGAAGTGAACTGTAATATAAACTACAGACTTTGGGTAATTATGATGTGTCAACGCAGGTTCATCAGTTGTATCATACCACTCCCATGGGGGATGTTGATATACGGGAGGCTATGCATGTGTGAGGGAAAGAGGTATATGGGAAATCTCTATACCTTCTGTTCAATTTTGCTGTGTACCTTAAACTGCTCTAAAAAATCACCGTAATTAAAAAAATAATAATTCTTTTAATGGCACCTAAGCTTATTACATAGATAGAAATAAATCTGAAAACTCAACACATAATTTGAAAGAATTAAATTAGCCCGAGATAAATCAAAGGCTATTATACAATGGATTGGAAAACTGGGTGTTGTAAAGATACCAATATTCCGAAATAAATACTTATAAATGGATATTTTGAACTCTAACTCACTTGACCTTATATTTCAGTACGGTTACAGACTCTAAAAGTAGTCTAGAGTTGGAATTCAAATACCTAGACTCATTTGTTTTTGAAATATGTAAAGAAATATCACCTATGACTAGATCCTTCCAGGTTTTTTTTAATAGATGTGAAGGATGATATACCTTGCCCGCATTAATAAACAGACAGAAAAAAAAATTTTTCATTCAATTATTTGAACTACCTCTGTATTATACCCAAAAGTTACATGGTGACCTATCATCAAAAATTATTTTTAATGAAGTCTCCACTGACAAATCAATTTGATCTTCCATCAATATTGTTCAAATCAGAAATTGAAAACTTATTTGCGAAAGGATTTCTTACACGTTTGTCTGAATCATTCATTTTCTCAACACCTACATCAATATTGTGAATTGTTCCTGTGTTGCCTCGGAGATTTTTACATCCCAACACAATCTACTATAATAAATTAAAAGTAGATTAGAGGTTTTCCATTGTTTTGTGAAGTGTGAGAAAGGTGATTTTTAAAGGGGAGATGAAAAATGCGAATCTGCATAATGATGTAGGCCCTCAAAGAGAAGTTGCAGGCAAAATTGTATCTAGAAGATGTAAATATGAGTACTGAATCTTTCGCTACTATTTGTATCCCTGAAGCTCCTGGAATGTTTTTATGCTTTCCCAGGTGGAAACATATGCTAGTTTTATGCCCACTGCTCTTACATAAACTTCTGCTGCTGCTTTCCTTAGACACCTCACTTCAGCTCACTGAAATAATCAGGATCTCATAGTCGGCATGGGATTTCCTCCCATCAATACTTAATTCACCTGAAGCCTGAACAAAATTTTGTCTTGAGATGACAGAATAGGCATGTTGAGACTTTGGAATTGTTTTCAGCCGTCAGATACTATTAAAAAGGCCCTACCTTCAATAGGCAAAACCTGCTCAATATATAAATAAAAACAGGAAAGGTTTCCCTAAAGTTCAAAGTTGGAGAATATATTCTATGCATATACTCATAATGATTTTCAGGTATATTGATAATTTTTTTAATGTTTATTTTTGACAGAGTGCAAGTGGGGGAGTGGCAGAGAGAGGGGGACAGAAGATCCAAAGCAGGCTCTGCGCTGACAGCAGTGAGCCCGATGCGGGGCTTGAACTCATGAACAGTGAGATCATGACCTGAGCCAAAGTCGGACACTCAACTGGCTGAACCATACAGGTGCCCCAGGTATGTTGATAATTGTATGTCAGTACCCAGAGTATGGGATATAATGACGTATTGTATGTGATATTATTATAATATAATTGAAAATATTTATAAATTTATATATTAAGCACTAAGTTGTTGGTTTCCAAATATCACTATGCATGTGAATCACCTAGAGAGTTAAACAATAAAAATGAGAATACAGTTTCTGACTCCTTCAAATCCATTGAATCAAAATCTCAGTGAAGGAGGCCACATAATTCTTGAGCTGTGGCCTGCTTATAGCCATCTGAGAATTATTCCTCACTGCTACATTCTCTTGTGGTATATAAGAAATCATATATAAAAATTGGTCAGCAATTTTCAGGAAATGTTTCTTGCACATAATATAGACAAAGTAGTAATATACTGCATTACTGTGTTTAATTAACGTACCCCATCATGAATTTCTACTTGTTTCTCCAGAGAACGGACAATTTGTTTGAATACTTACATAAGTCAATGTAAAGAAAAAAAAATCACAATGTGTTTTAAGAGTCTGTAAAAGTATATTGATGTTCTGTCGATAGGATTATTTTTCTCTTTTAGAGAAAGAAACAGGTAGAATACAGGTTTCACTATGCTAATAGCTACTAAAGAAATTCAGCAAGAATTGGCTTTGGAAGAGGGTGTTAATATCTGTCATTCTCTTTAGTTGACAATTCAATCATCTCAACCTCAAAGTACATGTTTATGTAACGAGTATTCTTGGTCCCTTGTTGTGGCCTGATAAGCTTGTAGGTCTTCACTTTATGGTTGATTTTAAGTGTTATGGAGACTATTTCACAAAAGAAATTGTCACTAGTTTCTATTTAAATTGGGGTCCGGAAGGCTATGTGTAACAGCATACCTGATAATTGGTTCTATTATGAAGCACTGTCAAGGTAGATTTTCCAAGTACCAAACAAAATGCTTAACACTCATTTCCAGGCAAAAACTGCAACGTCGTGCTTCGGCAGCAAAAAATCCCAATTCTAATTGCATAGAGTAAACCCAATTATGCCTTATATAATCCAGATGCTAACCTGACACTCAGGGTATTGCCTGTGAACAATGTGCTGTTACCCCATATTTGGGAGGTGCGGAGAGGACAATTTATTTTTTAGCATGAATCTAACAGCGTAAATTAAATATTTTTAATAAATTAGATTAACAGTAGATTAATAATTCAAATAGTTGGCTAGCACCTTCATAAAAATGTTATACATTTGACATTCATAGCTTTTGAACTCTTTTCTAAATAAATTAAATTTCAATTAATAAACTTCAGATGATCAGATTTCCACTAACATCCTCCCCCCCTCAAAAAAAAAAAAAAAAAACACCACAAAACTTGAATGGAATTGTATACATTATTCTTGCTGGGCAGTCTTGGGCAAAAGATTCAAATTATCTAATCCCCAGTTTCTTTACCAATACCATGTAGATAATATTCGATCTGCCTTGTGGGGGTCTTTTGAGGTTTAAATGAGATTATACATGTAACAGGCTTAACTAGATGCCTAGAGCATAGTACATGTTTAATAAATATCATCGGATTTCAGATTAGCAAGTATGCCCGCACGCTACCAACTGTAATTTTCACACTATTCATTTGACAACTTCTTTTTCAGTGCTTACAACATGTCTCCACTTCTTGGTACTTTGACATAAAAATG
Source organism: Panthera pardus (assembly GCF_024362965.1). Lineage (NCBI taxonomy): Eukaryota > Metazoa > Chordata > Mammalia > Carnivora > Felidae > Panthera > Panthera pardus. The sequence continues at coordinate 182,501,874 of NW_026526688.1, forward strand.
AATGAAACACAGACCCCACTTGTCTTAGCTATGCCCTATAGAAGCACGGCTAGAGATAGGGACTTATGAAAGTGATTTATTGAAAGAATGCTTTTAGGAAAAAGTCGTATAAGGGACAGAAGCCTGGAAAAGGAAGGAGCTATGCCACAGACCTGTTAAGAGATGGGCTAACTCCAGGGTGACCCCTGGGGGACGTAAAGTATCCTTTGCAATACAGTGGGCCCTACTTTCAGAAAAGTTCTGGGACTTTGCGTAGGTAGTCAGTACTTTGAATCACCCACGGAAGATTTTCTGAAGAAGGCTGCAGGCACAAGCCCCAAACCAAGGAGGAGAAGGTGGGCATTGGCCATATCAATCAAAATGGTGGAAGGGTCTTAAGGAAATGAAATGAGGCATGCCCAACAGTACCTGCTACACTACCTTGCACGGGGTCCCAGTCAGGAGAGACAGGTAATCGGGCAGGATAGTGATGTAAATCATTTCAGTTCATTGTGAAAACGCTCTGACAGAGTGCCAGTCCACACTGCTCACAAGTTTTCTCCATCTGGCTGTTTTACACCACTGAGCCTTTGGCCCACAAAGCCTCACCACCCACACCCTGCCTCCAACCCGCACAACTCAGACTTTTCTTTCAAGACTCAATCGAAAGCATTATTCCTTACTGGAGCATCTCTCTGACTTCTCTCTCAGCCTCCTCCTACATCTGCTAAAGCAACCTATTTTAGTCCACGTGGGCTGCTGTCATAAAAATACCATATACTGGGTGGTTCATAGACAACAATTCAGTTCTCATTTAGTTCTGGAGGCTGGGAAGTCCAAGATTGAGTTGCCACAATTAAGTTTCTCTTAAACATTTATCACACTTTATTGTAATCAATGGTTGATTTTTGTTTTGTTTTTCCAACTAAATCGAATACCTTGAGTGAAAGAATATCTTCTCATTTATCGTTGGTAGGCTTAGCTAGGTACACACTCTAAACGGCTTAATAAAAGTTTGGTGAATGAATAAATAGATGAGTAAATAAGTAAACTAACATACCTTGTGTCACTAGGCCAATGTATAATCTGTGTATACCTATAATCTCTCTTTCAATTGTATGTGAATTGTACCTATTTTTGGCTAGACTAGCACATGATATTGGATTTTACCTTATGATATTTATAGTCACTCAATGCCCAGAAGGTGAATTCAATTCTCTGAAACTTTTCTGGAACTATTTCCATAGCTCTTCAGTGCATTCATTAAAAAGGGTGGGGGGGGGGTGGAGGTGGTGAGGATTAAAAAGAAAAAAAAAAAAAAGATAAAGAGAAGATGTTTTCACCAGAATTTTCTAAGATGTCGAGCAAAAGCAAAGGTAAGGTTAATTATAAAACAAAACAAAACAAAACAAAAACAAACAAACAATCAAAAAACAGGGGAAACCATCAGGAATGAGTAGGGTGTTCTAGGACATTACTTGCTGGAAAGAGCTCCTGCCTAACCAGTGAGAAAAGAGGTCATCCTTGCATTCTCTGAGACAAATTGCTGCTTTAGATTCCTTGGACGCATACACTCATTCTAAAGAGATAATTATGTAACAACATTAGTTTCTGGTGGGCTTGTCACAAGAAGAGTTCAGGTTTCATACTCAAAAACTTATACTCCAAGAAATTCCAGTAAATTTATATAAAGACCTTTTATTTCTATGCTCTTGTGAGAACTTACACCCTATTTTCAGTAAGTTTCTACTTTATAGGCAATTTCCATATGCTGTCTTGTGTAATAGTTATTTTTTTTTTTAAAAACTTATGCTTCCCATGCAGGATTCTGACCTCACATGGGACCGAGAGCATTGGTTAGCATACAAGAGCCCATAAAACATGTTTGTTGAGTTGAACTTAACAAAGATCGTGACCAAACTGAGCGATGCTATTTTTAGCCCAAGAAGAGTTTTGACTAGGTGGGAAAATGACTATATCTGTCTTCCCTTGGCTTGAACAGTGCTGATTGGACTTGAGGAAGAGTCTCTAAATCCTCAAGAGACCTTAAGAAAGTGGTTCATAAGCTTTCTTCCCTGCAAAAATTTCCAGGCTTCGGATTGCTAATTATCCAAAACAAAACACGCCTTTTTGGCCACAGCTGATTCAGTGGAAGATCCCGGCAAGTGAAGAAGGCAAATAAGGATGGAAGGCATCCACTTTGACCTGGCTGGGTTGAAACTCTACACAACAGACATGTTCCTGGTGAACAGACCAAATCCTCTGAGGAAGTATGAATTATCGGTGAAAAGAAATGTATCTTCTTTGGTCTGGCCATGATGCCAACTAAACCAAACCAGCTTATCTGATCTTTAAGGCAACAATGTGTTTGCTCCCTCAGAGCTATCCAAATTTCCCTTTTTGCAAAGACAACACCCATATTGGATTAGGATCCCACCCCACTCCAGTATGACCTCACCTTAACCAACTACAACTGCAATAATTCTATTTCCAAATAAGGCTACGTTTTGAGGTAGTGGGAGTTAGGACTTCAACGTGTAAATCTGAGGGAGGTATAATTCAACTCATAACAAAGCTCTTTTAGTTGGCTCCTGTGCCCTTTTGACTTACCCCCATCGTGGCCACCGTTGTTTTTGTTTGCTTGCTTAGAGATCCTTTATTTGTGGTGCTACAAAGATGTTCCAGACTCTATAAGATGCTTCAAGCTGGTCTTGTAGATTTCCTGCCCCAATTCTAGAATCGGCTATTTCTCAAAGGAGTCGTGGTTCCTTTTGTTGGAGAACGGTTTTAGCTACAAAGATCTGAGAGCTACGCATCCTCTTTGCTACTGGGGTGTTATTTATTAGGCCCTCAGAGACGACAGACCAAAGCAGTATATGTTTGCATTCTGACCTGTGTATATACTCACATCTATCAATGTTACTGCATTTGTATCTACATTAAATTACACACAAGTTCTTACTGAAGTCCCCAGCTTTATTCCATCATCACATGGATTATTCTAGCATACTCCTCCTTGATCTGTCACCTTTCACACCAAAGCTTCTGTCATTTGTCGTTCATTTCCTTAATTGTTTACTTCTGATATACCCATATAGCAGCATTAGAATTGTTAATCCATTTACCCTTCGGAAACAGTTATATCGACTAGACTACGATGGTTATGTGCAGTCTCTTTTGCCTTTTATCTTACAGCCTCCATTCATGTTCCCAGTTATTTAGGTCCCATGTTGTTCCCTACCCCCTTCAGTAAGGTGGTTTTGTATATTCTCAAGACATTTAACTCTCTTGCAATAGTTCATTCTTTCCTGGGATTCCTGACCTCCTAAATGATTTCTTTTTAACTTGCATGTATTAAAGTTTGATTTTATGATATCAAGTTTCTATGGGATTTGCCAAGTCATTACAGTTTGATACAGAATAGTTTCACTTGCCTAAAAATTCCTGGTGTATCACCTAGTCATTCTCCTTCTCTTCCCCTCAAACAACTTAGAACCATGATATTCTTATTGCCCATAGTTTTGCCTTTTCCAAAATGCCATATGATTGGAATAATATCATCACGGTAGCCTTTTTTAGACTGGATTACTTCTTTCACTTGTCAATATACCTTTAAGTTCCTGTATGCTTTTTCATGGCTTGATATATCTCTCTTTCCTTTTTTGGATTACTGAACAATAGTCTATTGCATGAATGCACCACAGTTTGTTTATCCAGTCACCTATAGAAAGGCATCTTGGGGGCTTTCAGTTTGGGGAAATTATTAAACTTCTATAAACGCTAACATGCTAGAAACATTTTGCGTGCATACGGTTTCAATATGATTAGCTAATATTAACAGCGTGATTGCTGGATTATATGGTAAGACTACCCTTGGCCTTGTATAAAACTTCAAAACTACTTTCTGAAGTGGCATTTTGCATTCCCACAAGCAAGCTGTGAGAGCTCATGTTGCTCCACATCTTTACCAGCATTTGGTATTATCAGTTTACTTGATTTTTTGCATTATAATAGTTGTGTGGTGGTATCTCATTGTTATTTTATGAGTCTCTACTGATAAATCGAGTTGAGGATCTTTTTATACGCTTACTTGCCACCTGTGTATCTTCTTTGGGGAGGTTTCTGTACAGATTTGCCCATTTTTCAAGTGCATTGTTTGTTTGCTTATTGCTTCGTTTCAAGAGTCCTTGGCATATTTTGGATACCAGTCCTTTATCAAATACGGTGTTGCAAATATTTCCTCTAGTCTGTGGTTTGTTTTTAAGTTTCCTTAAAAGTGCTTTTAGCAGAGCAGAAGGTTTTAATTTTAATTATGTCTGAATTTTTTTTTTTTTCCTGTACAGATTGTGCTTTTGGTGTTGTACCTAAAAAGTCATTGCCTAATCCATGGTCACCTAGATTCTCTACTATGCTATTTTCTAAAAGTATTATAATATTGCATTTTACATTTAACCCTGTGACTCACTTTGAGTTAATTTTTGTGAAAATTGTAACATCCTTGTCTAGATTTATTTTGTTCTTTTTTTGCATGTGGATATCCCGCTGTTCCAGCACCATTTGTCGAAAAGACAATCTCTTCTCCATTGGGTTGTCTTGGGTACTTTTTTTGAAAATCAGTTGACCATATTTCTGGTATGTCTATTCTGTTCCATTGATCTATATATTCTTTTCCATGCTGCCTTAGTTATTGTAGCTTTATATTGAGTCTTGAAGTGGGCTAGTGTCAGGCCTCTAGCTTGCTCCTTCTTCCTCAATATTGTGGTGACTATTCTGGGTCCTTTTGCCTCTTCATAAAACTTTAGAACCAATTTGTTGATATCCACAAATTGATTTTGATTTCCGGATTGCGTTGAATCTATAGATCAACTCGAGAAGCATTGCCACATTAGGAATATTGAGTCTTCCAGTCCATGAACACAAAATGTCCCTTTGTTGATTTAGTTCTTTGATTTCTTTCATCAGAGTTCTGCAATTTTCCTTACGTATGTCCTGTAAATATACATGTTTAGATTCAGGCTTAAGTTTTTCAGTTTTTGGTGCTAATGTAAACACTACAAGATTTTTAAAATGCAACTTCTAGTTGTTCATTGCTGGTATATAGGGATGTCTTTGTATATGTCTGTATATTGATCTTAAATCCTATGCCCTTGCTAAATCCCTTTTTTCTGGTTGACACCTGGATTGCCTGTGGGTTGGTTTATATCTTGAAGCATTTCATGCTCTTTCACCACAATCATCTTTTTCATCTGGGATAGTCCCCCCACAGACCAATCATGAAGCTAAATTAATTATGAAAGTCAGGCTGCTCTACTTAATCCAATTAAACTTAATTGCATGATCCCTATATTCCTAATCATCGTCACCTAAGGGACGTGTTACCTTCATGTTTTTAAACAGATTTTCGGAGCCAAATCATTTTCACAAATATGACTCTCAGAAAAGACATTTTAGGTACAAGAAGACCGAGGGAAATCAGATTTATCTCATTAACCTAAAAGTTTGTGCCAAACCTCATAATGATTTGTGGGCTGCCCGTAAAGCCTCATTGATAATGGAAACAATTCTTCCAGAGGGAATAACATATGAACAAACTGCAGGACTGACTAATTGAAAAGGCGAAATAACATGGAGTTAACTTTTCATATGAAAGTATAATAAAAAGCATTAGAAATCAAGCTCTAAGCTTAAATTATGATTGTGAAAATCAGCAAATAAAGACGTTTAAAGCAAAGTCCCTGACATAAATTACAGGCAGGGGACAGATTGCACCGTTTTCCTATAATGTGCAAGTGTAAGTCATTCCTGATTTAGAAATTAAGAACAGCAGCACTGCTAAAGAACTCAAAACTGTGTGATTTAATTTGTCTAAAAAGAGGAGAGTGTTGATGGTAGGTATCGTGTGCCCAAAAGTTACGTGACCAATGAGTGGCAGAAACAAAGTTGAGATTTCATCTTTATTGCATTATGCTCCTTTACTCAATACATGGGGATGTATATAGACATACATACATACAAACACATATGCACATATACATACATACATACCTATTTATACTATGTAATTATATATATATATATATATGATTTTTCTTATGAAAAGAGTAATTTTGCTCTCTAGAGTCACTGGTGAGTAGATCTATTCTTAGAAAATTAACAGAATTGCATCTTTTGGGAACTTGGAAGGTATCAACATAAACCATCATAACCGACCGTGTGCTATCAATAATGGACCATTCCCAACAGCTGGCTACCTTTAGATATCTCTAAGAATGTGAGGTTTGTAACAACCTTTTAAAAGTGACTCTCTCATGCTGTGAAAATAGCAAGTACTCGAGCTAGGGTTGAACTATAATTTTCCTGAATCTAGATCTTTCCACAAGCACATAGAAAAGCAGAGCTAAGCGGCCGGGCACTAATCCCGGGTCATTCTAACCGTACAAGTGGGAAACACGTCGAATGCTTCTTTCCTTTTCTCCCTCGTGCCCAGCTCGCTCATTGGCAGTGCTGTGCGAAGGATGTCTGCTCTGGAGCTGGAGAAAGACTCTGAGATGCTGTTTAACCTGTACTGAAGGAAAAAAGGGAGACAGAACAACCCAGAGTGAGCCAAAAGGCCCCCCAAATGCAAGGTGAGAATAGACAGATTTCCAGTCTTTACTTCTTTCACTGGGACTCTCAGGTTTGTCATACTTTCCATTTGTGCTCCCGATCACTTTGTCAGAGCCACACTGCCAGACATAAAATAAATTCTTCCGGCTTCTGAGACCAGGTTTTGAATAGGGGCAAGGGAAACTCAGGGGGAAGCAAGAGTGATATAATTGGAGGAGAGACACTCAGAATCACTTTTGCGCATCTGCTTCTCATAAGGATGAGAAGCACTTTACAAACAGAACAAAAATAAATGCAAGTGATAACAATCTTTTCTTTTTTCAGGAGATGTGGGTACGGGATGTTGATTTTTCATGCTTTGTTAGAGCTATTAACATCTGCGGAAATCTGGAGAATCTCAAGATGTGATACTATGACTGAAAGATTTGTTTCTATTACATTAGGTTAGAAGTTCATTTTACCAATTCCTAAGCCGCAATGTATACACTCTCTATTGATTCTGATACACAGTATCTGAATTCCCCCTATTCATTTAAGCTCCAGTTTTTTTTCTTTAATTGAATTTTTATATCAAATAAATCTATAAACCAACGGACCAGGCATAGTTTTGGTTTCAGCACTTTAAATTTGAAGCAATTTTCTTCTGTCTGATAAATATGCAATAATTGCCTATCATAGGAGATAATGTAACACAGCAGCTAAAAGCTAAGACTTTGGAGTCAGATGACCTGGGTTAAAATCTTATTTTGAGCTTATGACCACTTTAAACATGGGGATATTACTTAACCTTTCTAAGCCTCAGTGTCCTTATCTATGCAACGGGAATGATAACAATACTATCTGACTCATAGGGTTATTATGAGAATTAAGTTCATTTATGAGCTACATCTTTGTACATATAAATGCCTAATGGATAGTAGTTATTTTTTTTTATTATGTGCAAACATTATTCCACACGCAAAACTAAAGGCCATTTACAAATAAGAGATTAGGGAGACCTCACTCCTTTTAACTCAATTAACAAAGAAGATATGTTTTCTCTTCAAAGAATAAGAAACATTAGAAAATCAGACATAATATAACATCAAACATATTATATGCTTTCAAATCAAAGCAATAGAAGGGAATTTAGAAGAATATGAAATGGAACATGAATTTGCAAATAGAAAGCACGTTCAGGGGGTTATTAGAAGTAGAAGAGTGTAGGATATATTATTCTGACTTATGAAGCTATTTCAATTCTGCATTTGAGTTATGAAAATGCCAGTGAATTAACCCTTTTGGAAATTACTAGAAGTACTTTGAGGTTATTAACATTATGTAATTGTGTACTTAAAGAGTAATCAATTTTCCCTGGAGGAATAAAGAAAACCACTACAGTTAAGTGACTTTTTATTTCTGGTGATATTAAGTTCTACCCTATGAAGTGGGGATACTCTGAATAGAAACACATAAAAGAGCAAAGAGTTTGGAATAAAAACTTGAGTCTTTTCCAGTTCTCTTTTTGACTATGTATTTAATCCTTGGATGTTTCAACTCACACATTTTAGAAAGTAAGAGACTCATTTTAATACAAAAAAAATTTTGGAATATTAAACAAGATGACCCGTGTTCAGGTTGTTTGCAAAATCCAAAGTGCTCCATATAAGCTATGGTGATATCCTCTAAAAATTAAATTTAAAACCCCAAACTATCTGAAAATCACCTTATAATATGATTTTACTTTTCTCTCTTGGTTAAACATATTGCTTATTTTATTCTCATTAATACCTTGTGAGTCATCGGTATGACTTATTGCCCTTATTTTGAAGACTACAAAACTGGGACTTGAAGAATTTAAATGATCTTACCATTAGCATTTGGCCCAAAGGGCAGAGGCAAAACCAAAGAGCAAAGTCCTAAGTTACAAAGTCCAAGCATCCAGTCATATACCAATTGCTGCTTTATGATTTTGGACAGTCTTCAAGATATGTTGAAATACTAATAAGAGAAGATGTGTCATATCTATTCTGATTCCTCAGCACCTACACAAAGATTAGTAGACATTAGGCACATTAAGGAAACTGTAGATTGTAGATCATCAAAAGTTATACTTAGCCAATGAATCATTTGACTCTTCAGCATCTGTGTCTCTTGATTTATTTACTTTTCAACTTTAGTTCCCGTGGTTATACACATGCATCAGAGTGGTGCTCCTGAGGGTGACCCTGGTGGTTATATTTCTGTAAATAAACGTACGTTATGTACATAAAATCTACCTGGGGTTCAAATGTGAAACAGTCAAATAGTGATCTCACCACAAGTTAGAATGAACTTTCACAGCTAATTCAAATTCTAGTCAGGAGATTTGAATGCTAAGCCAGACTTAGCCCCTGATACAGTCTTCTAGGCATCAATTATGACATAATCATCATAAAAAAGCTTTGATGCCCTTTCTATTCCTTTCACGATTCTAAATTACTTGTCTGAAATAAAAAGTCTCAGGCAGCGTGTAAAAGGTATTTTAACATATGCTAAAAAACATACTCTACTATGCTGTGCTTTATAATATATGATATATACTATAAAAACAATCTTTTTTTTATTTAAAAAAATTTTTTTAATGTTTATTTGTTTTTGAGAGAGAGAGACAGAGACAGAATGTGAGCAGGGGAGGGGTGGAGAGAGAGGGAGAGACAGAATCGGAAGCAGGCTCCAGGCTCCGAGCTGTCAGCGCCGAGCCCTACGCAGGGCTCGAACTCACAGACTGTGAGGTCATGACCTGAGCTGAAGTCGGACGCTTAACCGACTGAGCCACCCAGGCACCCCTAAAAACAGAATCTTTTACGTGTTTTTTCTTTTTCCAGTTCATATAACTCTCCATGAACAATTGAGGCTGATTCCAACAAATTTTAAACAATATAAAGTAAACACATGCATACAAGTTAAAATACGTTGACTTTTTAATTTTAGAAAGATTTTGTATGAAGATATGTTTTTATAATAAGGTGGAATAGATTATAGTCCTACAACACTACTACTAAGTTATTAATTAATTATTAACTAATCAGAATCACGAAACATATTCAAAAATAATAGTTATTCTCCATTTTAAAATTAAGTGTTTGGAAAACTGTCCATTCACCAAAAAGTGGTATACCTATTTAAAATAATTCCAAGTGTCGGGGCACCTGGGTGGCTCAGTTGGTTAAGTGTCCGACTTCGGCTCAGATCATGATCTCACGGTTTATGAGTTAGAGCCTCACATTGGGCTCTCTGCTGTGAACATGGAGTCAGTTTCATATCCTCTGTCCCCCTCTTTCCCTGCCCTTCCCCCATTTGCTCTCTCTGTCTCTCAAAAATAAACGTTAAAAATATATATTACAAAATAAAATTAAGGGGGCGCGTGGATGGCTTAGTTGGTTGAGCATCGGACTTCAGCTCAGGTCATGATCTCAGGGTCCAAGGGTTCCGAGCTCCGCATCGGGCTCTGTGCTGACAGCTTGGAGCCTGGAGCCTGCTTCGGATTCTGTGTCTCCCTCTCTCTCTGCCTCTTCCCCATTCATGCTCTGTCTCTCTCTCTCCCTCTCAAAAATAAATAAACATTAAAAAAAATTTATAAAAACATAAAATGAAAATAATTCCAAGTGTAATTACTGAAAGTATTTTTTCTTTAAAAGTTGAGTCAAGGGGTGCCGGGGTGACTCAGTCGGTTGGGCATCCCACTTCGGCTCAGGTCATGATCTCACAGTCTGTGAGTTCGAGCCCCACGTCGGACTCTGTGCTGACATCTCAGAGCCTGGAGCCTGCGTCAGATTCTGTGTCTCCCTCTCTCTCTGCCCCTCCCCCACTCTCTCTCTCTCTCTCAAAAATAAAGATTAAAAAATAAAATAAAATAAATAAATAAGTAAATGTTGAGTCAAATGACATTAGAGTTTTTAAGTAATATAGGTACTCAAATAAGTCCCCCAAATGTATGAAAAATAATGAGAACTTGATCTGCCATGTATTAAACATATAAAACTATTAATCAAATTAATATGATCTTGGTTTAAAAATGGGCTAGAAATAGATACAAGATATTAGTGTATTTAATATAAGAAAGAGTGATATTTCATTTTATTGAAAGGAAGATGAATCATTTTATAATATTGTAGAAAAAGTTAATTCATCTAGAAAATAGATAACAATGTTTGCCTATTATATCATAAATAGCAGATAAACTGTAAATGTGTACAAGACTTAAGTGTTGACAAAAAAAATAAAATGAAAACACTACTATGAAATTAAGGTCAAGGAGAGCTTCTTAATCAAGTTTTAAACTTTAGAGGCTAAAAAAGAAAATATGTAGATTTGCAATATTAAAAAATAATACCCTTTTATAGCATATTATTGCATAAACCATACCAAAGAGCATAACATGGTTTTGAAATATAGAATGACTATCGATTATATATAAAGAGCTCTTAACAAATTGAGCAAAAAGATATTAACCCAATTATCTAATGGGCAGAGTACGTAAGTAGACAATTCACCGAAGAGCAATTGATGGCCACTAAATATTTTGTAAATGCTTAAATTCACAATATGGAAACATAAATTAAGGTAACGATGAGCCATCAAATTGTGCTCATCGGATTAGTAAATAAAATGAGGGATAATTATTGCTCTTGTGGGTGTGAGGTACATAGCCTCTTGCAAATGTGAATTGACAAAGTCCTTCTTAAAAGAAATCTAGCACATATATAAATACAATTGAATAAGAATAAAGAAATGGTGTTTGTTTATATATTAGAATCATACTTCCATAAAACAAAGTAATCCCAAGATTTCTTATATTGTGTGTGTGAATGTGTAAGTCTACTGTTGTGTTCACATATGATGACATAAACATAAGAAAACATTTTTTTGGGGCACCTGGGTGGCTCAGTCGGTTAAGCGGCTGACTTCAGCTCAGGTCATGATCTTGCGGTCCATGAGTTCAAGCCCCGCGTCGGGCTCTGTGCTGACAGCTCAGAGCCCAAAGCCTGTTTCAGATTCTGTGGCTCCCTCTCTCTGACCCTCCCCTGTTCATGCTCTGTCTCTCCCTGTCTCAAAAATAAATAAATGTTAAAAAAAATAAATAAATAAAAGAAAACATTTTTTTGTAGGTTGTTAACATTGATTTTTGGTAGGTAAGACAGCTGGCATGGTTGGGAGATGATTACATTAAGCAAATAAATAAATATATTGAGACTACTGTCAGCCCTAATAGGGCTTTGGTTCATAGTCTAGGTGTGAGGAGAAGCCTCAGGAAAGTTTACATGAATAAACACCATTTCTACATCTACAGCAAGGCCCTGGCTTGACTATTTGTGTTCTACATCTTGAGTTATCTCCCCTGATTCATTGGTGATTTTCAAGAGTCCATTCTGCCCTTCCCTTTCCTCTTCTCTGTCGTTCTCTTCCCTTGTCTTCCCTACAGTCTTTTTAAATTCTTCCCTTTCACTTTTCTCTTCTTGTTCTTCCTCTCTTTCCTCTTTCCACCTTCTTCCCTTTCTTCTTCCCTCCCTTGACCTCCTCTCCTCTTCTCTCTTCTTGTCCTTCATCCTTTCCTTTCTTCTCCTTCACGGAGGGACCTGTGTGTCAGTGACCATGTATGCAGGTGGCGGGGCAGGAGAGCAGGGTGGCAGACAGGCAAGAAAACAAGAGACGGAAAAGGTCATCTAGAGGCACCAGCTTCCTTGTGGCCAACAAAGCAGCACAGAAAGAGAAGGGGGTGGGAAAGGCCAACAGTGTGCCTAGGAGAAAGGAGCTGGGACAGTGGGAACTGAACCATAAGGACTTGAGAGTGTGACCAGTGGCCAAGGAGGCCAGTGGTAGGTAAATGGAGGGGGAAGTGCCCATGAAGGAGCCATGTGATGGCCGAGAAAGTAGCTTAGAATGAATACAGAGACCATGGAAACAGGAGGCTGGCTTGGCTGGGAGATTAGTAATATATAACAAATATGTAAAATGATCAAATAGGTAAAAATATTGATTATAATGTGATTTAAGCTTCAATGTCAGAGAAACAGTATAGAAATAAATACAAAAGGTGGGGGTGTGCCTGGGTGGCTCAGGCAATTAAGTAATCTTGGACTCTTGATTTTTTCCTAGGGTTTTTTTTTTTTCCACGACTAGGGTCATGGGATCAAACCCACATTGGACACTGTGCTGAGTGTGGAGCCTGCTTGAGACTTCTCTCTCTCTCTCTCTCTCTCTCTCTCTCTCTCTCCCCATCTCTCTCTCTCTCTGTTTCCCTGTCTTTCTCTCCCCTGCTTCACCCCCTCTCCGACTCACACTCTTCCTCTCCCTGTCACTTAAATAAAAAAAAAAATATTTCTTTAAAAAAAGAAAAGAAATGCAAAAAGGGGAAAGACTAGGAAACAAACAAACAAACCTGAGGGGTTGTGTTGGAATTGTAGGTATCCATATAAACTCTTGGATTTTTTTAAATAAATATGCACCTACAGATATATACATAGGTGTAGAAGTCTGTGTAGCCCTTTTGGTTCTGCAGAGAGAGATGATTTGGAGTTGAGGGTGACAGAGCATCGGTTGACATTTGCCCAGAATTCTCTTTCTCCTGATGATCTTAAAGACGTGTTACCTTAGTTTCGGTTGTTGGCATAAATTCTAGCTCAAGTCAAGAAGGGATGAAATAGTAGAGGTGATCAAACTTGAATCCTTAGTTTGTCATCTACCAGCTACAGCTTGAGTTCATTCAAAGGATGAAATGAAATATGTTACTTATCTGCTCTTCAGATGTACTGAAGTTAAGACTATATATACCACCTGCCTTTCAAATGAGAATCACCTCTTTGATTCATGGGTGGCTGGAGTTACCTAAAACAGGGATGAGTAGCATTACTTTGCAGGAAGGAAATGAGTCTCAGGGAGGTGAAATGACTTGATGAAAATCCAACAGCCAAAAGGAGTGCGACCCTGGACCAGAACTCGAGTTTCCTTCTCACTGACCCAGCAGCAGAGAACCATAATCATTTAATCTAATCTCAATATTTTCTGAAAATCAAAGGCCTTTGGCCGTAAGATTAATCATCTTATTTTTTGTTATTTAGCTAATTAAACACTTCAATGACAAGGGTAGGATAGCTCTGAGGGTCTCTAATTGACGCACGTTTCCCCATGCTAAACATCGTCCTACAATTTGACCTATAATACCCAATGAATGATGACAAGGAAAAACACTGTCTTCAGCACAGCAGGATCAAAAAATCCAAACTGGCATTTTGGAATTTTTTTTTCCCTTATCATAGCAATACACAGACAGCACATTCTGACCTATCAAAGTGGAGACGTGCGGGCTATTGAGGTGTCGTTATGAGACAGTGTGAAATAAATTTCCCATTGAAAACATGTTGATAAAATGTTGGCAGGTAAAACTTTTGTAGCATAGAGAGAAAAATGCCTTTGAAAATATCCAAGTGAATGGTCATGTTTTAAGTTAACAAGTCGTTGCCTGAAGCCTCCCTTGAAATCAGTAAACTGTTCATCTTGCAGATGGCATTAGGAATTGGATTTCTAAAGCAAAAATGTCCCGTGGCCCAGAATAAGTGCAAAGATGTGCCAGTGTTTTAAATGTCTTATATAATCTTGTTTTGATGTAAACAATAGGGTCTGATCTTGTAATAAGATCCAATTAATATGATGTTGACAATCGCTGTGTCAGGTAAGCAGAAGAATATAGCGTGCATTTTTCACCTTTGACCAGAAGCTCATTATCTTCGCATGTATTTCTTTGCTTTTATCATCAAAGCACATTAGTGCAGTAAAAGGAATAAATAAGGTGGTAAAACACAATAAATAAAGGCATGGTACAGGAGGTTAACAATATGCAACAGTAAAATACTATCACCTCTCACTGATTAGCATACATTTGGAAGGTAAAAAAAAAAAAGCACAACTGGATAACAAAAGAAAAAAAGCTAAGGAGCCAGTGTTTAGAATTAATAGTGATATAAACTTGGAGAAATAGCTAACCTTTAGAACGAAAAGAAAGGTGTTTCAAATATTTTCCTCCTCTCTCTCTCTCTCTCTTTCTCTCTCTCTCTCTCTCTCTCTCTCTCACACACACACACACACACACACACACACACACATACACACACACACACACACACACACTGATTTGATAACTATATTCTTTACCCTGAAACTTCACTGTCATTCCTTTCTTTATATTCTTTTCTCCGATTTCTTCTCTGACTTAATGTGCGATGGTCTCATATCTTCTGTCTCTTTTTTCTTTTATTTTCCTCTTTTCTTGCTAGGTGGAAGCGGTAAGAATCAGCTGAGCTATAATGACAGCCTTTTTTCCTTAAAATCTGGGTCCACATAGTATCACTATTGTGTTCTCCGGTAATCTGTGGAATGGAGGGATTTGAGAGGGCTGTGGGGGTATAAATTCTTGCCGATTTGTAAAGCTCACCTGGATGCTTATATCATTATTTTTAGATGGTACACACATGGTAAGTATATTCTTCCTATCTGATGTATACACACACACACACACATTCTCTCTCTCTCTCTCTCTCTCTCTCTCTCTCTCTCACACACACACACACACACACACACACACACACACTCACACATCACTCTAAAAGGAAAAAGAAATAACTACACATTTAAAATTTTTTTTTTACCAATTTAAAGTAGAACCACCCAGAGGGTATCGAAAGATCTCCTGTTTGCCTAGGCAATGGCTAATCGAGTTTTTCAAAGCACCTTAACAGGGACTGCCATGAAGTCCGCCTCAAGAAATATTACCACAAGTATTCCCCACCTGCCTGGTGGAAACCATTTGTCCTCAGAGAATTTTCATCTTAATTGTAGCTGACATATTAATGCCATCAGATGCCCAACCTACCGTATGAGATTGGAAGACATAATGTGTAGGAAGCCTTATTCTACTCAGCAAGGAATCTGAGAAGCATTAAAGATGTATTAACCTAAAAAACATGATTCACAAAAAAAGCTACATTAATGATTCTAGTTGTGTTCTTATTTTGCTAATCTTCTCTGTATCGTTCCAATTTTAGTATATGTGCTGCCGAAGCGAGCACAGTTGTGTTCTTATTTTGAATAAACTATTTTGTAAATAAGACTGCTTTAATGCATTTGAAAAATCAATAAATAACAGATTCAATAATAATCCCTATCTTCTAAAATACATGTAAAATAATAATAAAGAGGAAAACCTGGATGTTTTATTAAAAGCAAAGTCTGCCTTTTCGGTTCCAATTCATTCAACAAATAAGTCTGATTTGAAAATAACTGGAGAACCCTGACTGACAACAATAGAGAAGTTAAAATACTTAGGTTGTGAATACTTTATTACTATTCCTATGTGACACTAGTCTTGAAAAGCCCAGTGAAAATTCATTTAAATAAACTGATGCAACTCAAATTGGGACCTCCCAAATTATTCACTTTCTTTATTTTGGAATCGTAATAGATCCATTTGGTCTTAATGCCTGTGTCATCAGTATCATGTATAAAAGGCTTCTTCTGTAATCGAGCTTTAGCTGGATGGATCTTTCCAGTGAATTTGTTTCTCGGGAAGAAGGGGCAGAAAAGAGACTAGTGAATCCCTCACCTACCCATAAGGTTTTCTCTTGGAAACAAAAGAGGCCAAAACAAATAGCCTTCTGAATGTGTACTTAAACAGGTAAACCTCTCCAGAACCTTTAAACTCTAAGGGAGGGTTTAATCATTGTCCTACATCAATATCATACGGAGCCAAATGACCAAAAATTGGTCACATTTGACCTTCATGATAGTCATTTATTCTATAAATGGGATGTGTAAGCTACTTCCAAAGTCTGCAAGCTTCTGGAGACTTTAGAAAGGACTAGACGCATAAAAGAGTACTCTGATTTACTCCATCGATCTTTTTAATGCTTAATAGGCAAATTATTTTTGCCACAGAATCATACAGCTGTACAATATGAGTTGTCTCTGTTCCATTTTTATTTTCTTTCTCGTTTGGATAAACCACTGAAAACCGTTTGAATACCGTTTTCATATTTTAGTAAGATAGAAGAAATAAAACCAGTGTCCTCACGACACATGGTGAAGAAAAGAATTCTCCCCCACTCTAGAATCTGTAAGTTACATGTTGCTCTTTGGGGCCTGGCTGGCCTCACCGGGGCTTTGCTGTAGATAATGGGTTCAAGTCAGGTCTTCTCAAGGGGCTCTCCATTCTGGGATCCATAGCAAGTTGGAGTGTGCTCTTCTCTTCATGGATGCCAGAAGCACAAGAAGTCAAGTCGAAGCTTTCACGTGCATTTAAAGCTTCTGTTGGAGTTCCATGCTGACAACAGTCAGTGCCCAAAGTAAATCACTGGCCAAACCCAGTATCCCTGGGGCTGGAAAATGCACTCAGTTCACTGTAGAGGAAGGTACTGCAGAGTCACATGGCAAAGTGAATCGATGATTTTTGTTTTAATTTTTTTAACGTTTATTTATCTATGAGAGACAGAGAGAGAGAACAAGAGCGGGGGAAGGGCAGAGAGAGAGAGAGAGGGAGACACAGAATCCGAAGCAGGCTCCAGGCTCTGAGCTGTCAGCACAGAGCCCGATGAAGGGCTCGAACTCACAAACCGTGAGGTCATGACCCGAGCCGAAGTTGGACGCTCAACCGACTGAGTCACCCAGGAGCTCCTACATGCATTTTTGTATAATAAGGAGAGAGGACTAGCGGACAATGATCTAATCTACCACTAAGTGTTACTTATGGAAACTCCAGAGCCCAAAGGCCCAGAATTCCTGAGGGGTGAGGAAATCCTCAAAAGTTACCACTCATGCATAACAGTGACAACAGACCTTATTCCTACCTTGATGTGAAAATTAAATGAGATGATAATGGATAAATGTAACTTACTTTATTCCATAAATTCTCAAGGCCTTGAAAAGAAAGATTTACATAAAATATCAGTTATTAGCGTAGTTCTACTTCTTCCACATTTTTTGGGGGCGGGGCGGGGAGCCAAGCATGCTGAAAGAGCAAACTCTCTTACTTGGAAGGTAACTGTATTCTATTTACAAACATCTTTCTATTTCCAGGAGCGACTATCCTGAAAAAGTGAACCTATAATTTCCTTGCTAAATTGACTGAAACAAGTTAGTGGAAAGGAACGGCAGATTCACTGTAATGATTCTGTTATTTTTTATCACCATACTTTCCCCATCGCGTGATGCTATCACGGTCTAACTGAAACCCAGAGTTATGCCAAATACAGAAACTCTTACAGGAGGCAGATCTGATACATGTAAGAATGGGTGGTTCCTGCTATCACTCATTCCCAGCCTGGCTGCAGGCATAACATTTTAGGAAAAACGGTTTCTTCAATATTCTATCAAAATGAAGCAGGGGAAATAATTGCTTAAGTGATATGGTGGAATAATCTCAAACAGACGACTGAAAGTCAGAAAAAATGCCTGTCACTGTAACAACGTTAGTATTAGGTACTTGATAAATGACTGTGGAAGCAAAGAAGGAATAAAGGGAAGAAGGACTGAGAGGGAAGGAAAGAAGGGAGGGAAGAAATTACCCATTTATTTACCTGCCTCGTGGTCCTAAAACAATGAAACATGTGCATGTCCGTAAGAGTCCACTGAGTATGCTTAGTTCTAATAATCATTTAAGTTGATATTTAGAGGTACAAAACAAAATGGGGAAAGAAGAAAAAAAGAGGTATTTCAAAATGATTTGACTCTTAAGTGTCTACCTTGAAATGTGATTTCTAACAATCCAGAAATGTGCTTAAATCCTTTTGCACAACATTCCTAACTCTCTGTGTAACCTAATGTAACAACTAAGGTCTAGTAACTAATGTTTCCTGAGCTGTTTTTAGTTACTCTCACACTGTGGGTCATTGTGCCGCTTCTTTTCTATGGTTAAAAATAGACCAGTAAATCCAGATAATTATATTTTACTTTTAGAGTAAGAAAAGAAAGAGCATTAGATCTGGAAGGAAACACTGAGGGTTTGAATCTCAGCATTCTCAATTACTAGCTTTGTGATAACGTTGGGCAAGTCACTTCAATGCCCCATGCTTAAACCCACCCTTTTCTAAAAATGGGAATAAAAGTTTATATGTTATTTCTTTAGAGAGGAACAAGACATTTCAAAGGGCATTCTCTAAGCTCTTTGCAGATTGTATGCCACTGTTCAATTGCAATTGTGAGTATAATCTTTCAACGCAACTTTTACCTTTGGTCTGGATTCTGGATGTTCTAACTTAGCACAGTGTCGACACAATTCAGCTCTAATGACAAGAAAATCCAATTCTTACAGAGGAAGAAAATGAATTGTATACCATACGGTCACACATTTGGAACCTGTTATTTTCAATAATAACATGTTTGGGAAGCATTCATTATCGACTAGAAATAACTTATTTCGACAGTTAGCGATAGTGGAGTTCATGCTGAGTGCTAAGATGCTGACATCGAACAGAGAGGAAATACAGTGAGCTCCGTTCTAGCAGAAGACATCCGTCAGCGTGGTGTATTTGCAAGGCACTGTATTATTTCTTCTCAATCAGCAAGTTCAAGGTAGGATCTTTTACAGCAGGACGTGTTGTACAGCCATTCCTCTCCCTCTGCACTGCTCACCTTCTTGCCGTTCACAGTAAATCTTAACTATTTTAAGACCACTTCTCTTTTAACCCATAGGTCTGGTTTAATACTCAAAAGTCACCCTTAGGTTAGAGGCTATAAACCCGGTTATTTGAATCCAGGAGAGGTAACCTGCTTTCATGAAGATCTCAGCTTAGGAATCAGATAAATGTCTTCAGATCCATTTGTGCCGAGCACAGCCAAACGATACGAGACCAGTTAGGAGATTACATTTCTGTGTTCCCTTCCCAACGGATAAGTTTATCCGGGGACCTATATCGTCTTCATTTCCCAGCAGGAGAAAGAGTATTAAGACATCGAGCCTCGGGGCGCCTGGGTGCCTCAGTCGGTTGAGTGTCCGACTTAGGCTCAGGTCATGATCTTGCGGTCTGTGAGTTCGAGCCCCAGGTCGGGCTCTGTGCTGACAGCTCGGAGACTGGATCCTGCTTCGGATTCTGTGTCTCCCTCTCTCTCTGCCCTTCCCCCACTCATGCTCTGTCTCTGTCAAAAATAAACATTAAAAAAAATTAAAAAAAAAAAAAAGACTTCGAGCCTAATAAAATGCATAGCAAAGCAATTTCGTGGGTAAGACAAGAACTGAGTTTGTGGAGAGAAAAATAGCACTAGGTCTGTCCATCAGAATTAATTTAAGAAGCCTGTTGTGCATTAGTATCAGAGATCTTCCTCTGGAAGTAATGTATAAAATGCTGGGATTATGAACAACAACAAAAAGATTGAACCTGAAGCCAAGGGGAAAAGAGTTCCCAAATTATTCTGATAGAAGTGAAAGAGAGAAAGAGGAGGTTGAAAGACATTAAGAATTTATTTTTACTGTAAATCAAATGCTGTGAGCACACATGTGTCTGTTAGTACTGTGTAAAATGCAAAATCATAAGAATAGCTAAGAAACCCCAGGACCCACACAACACACATACCCGTAGATTCCCATAGAGTGGTCTCTCAATGAACTTTAACATTTTAATCAGTAGAAAGAGACGGGTGCCTGGGTAGCTCAGTTGGTTAAGCATCCGACTTCGACTCAGGTCATAATCTCATGCATGGTTTGTGAGTTCGAGCCCCATGGCGGGCCTGGGCCCTGCTTTGGACTCTGTGTCTCCCTCTCTCTCTTCCCCTCCCCCATTCATGCTCTGTCTCTCTGTCTCTCCAAAATGAATAAAGGTTAAAAACATTTCATCAGTAGAAAGAGAAATAAATACCGTAAAATACAATATCGAATTTAATGTAGTTTAAATGTACAAATTCTTGTTAACTACATTCTGTTAACTACATTAACAATGTACAAATTAACAATGTAACAAATAACAACGATTATTTCAAAATTATTTATGACTAAAATATATTTATATTGTCATCTTATTTAAGAAAACTTTTTTTGTACCCAAAATTATAAATACATGGTGTCGAGGTTTCGACAGTCAAATAGCTTCGTTTAACAAAAGCTCGTGGGTAATTTTAAGTTGCTAATCATTTTAAATAACATGAACTCATCAAAATTTAAATTTCACACAAAAAAACTCAGAGTTCCTTTAGGTAAATTTTAAGACTTAGGCCAATCCCATACCAGGTACATTACAATAAACATAAGTTTCTAATAAATGGTTTAGCTCATTTTGAATGTCACTTTTATTCAACAAGTATTAAGCAATAGTGTACAAGCCTGACTATGACAAACGTACGCCTAGGTGGATTATGTTTTAATAAAGATATTAGAGAATTTGCAGAAATTGATAGTTTCAGGGAATTAAAACGGCCTATTATAGTTCCCATCTCCTCCTCACCCAATCCCTATCAGTTTCTGTTTTCAGAACTCAGATCAAAATATGCTGTTTAGAAGCATTTAGAGATTAAACTCACTCCACATGGCTTATTACTTTACTTTGTGATAATATTCTGTGCCTATTGGGCAATCTAACTTATGGTGGGGACATTCAGACTTATATGAGACAACAGGGATTCAATCTTGGTTCCATGACTCACCGGCCACATGGCTTGACCAGTTGTTCATGGAAAATGTAAATGTTTATGGAAAATATTATGGTTATGAGGATGTAACCATGTAAAGCACTTAGTACATATTCGAACATGTAGTCTGGGGTCGCTTCAGTTGTATCAATGGATATTGGTGTTTTTATTTAAAGTTTTCATATGTAGGATATTATGACGAAAATAAAAGTCTGGCCTTGTTTCCTCTTTTTTTAAATAATTATTGTCAAGTATGTGCTTCGCATTCGATTTTTATGTTTAATTTCCACAGCACCCACAGGAAGAGACCACTCAGCTTTTGGCACGCCTTCCGTGAGTAGCATGTCACATTGTTTGACTGACTGTTACCCAGGTGTAAATCATCCAGAAAACAATTCAGCTTTAGCTTGGCAGCCTCTGGGGTGGCATGGATATTTTGTCTTTCCAAATGAGAATAATGGTCAAAACAATGGTCTGGACTTCCTGAAAAGTCTGCCCCGTGGTCTTCAATTATATCCAGTGTTTGCAAAGTGCCATGGAACTTGTTCGAACTAGGAAACACTCAAGCCTGTGCAAACCCAGGGTGATCTCAACCAAACTCTCCTTCCTCTTTGAGCCACTCCGTCAGGAGGCAGAAAGCAGGCAGTGGCTTTGGGATTAAGTCACATAGCTCAGTTTACAGCTTTCGAGATAGGGGCATGCGATTCAGGTCTATCTAATCAGACTGAATCTTAGATTTTTCCTGAGAGGGCTGGGAAAAGACTCTCACATCTCCCCTGGAGCTGGTGATTCAGGTTTGTGCGACTCAAAACTGCTGTATTCCAGAAGCAAGAGCTTGGAAATTCCAAGGGATCATTATGCACAGCCTGACAATTAGATGCTATCAGAGGAAGCAGAGCTGGAAGATTAATTTGGTTGGCATCTCTGAGTCGCCGATGAAGTTCTCTTGGGAACTAGGTATCCTTCTGAGCCGCTCTGTTTTATGTACTGTATTTACTAAACCAGATTGTTTTAGGCTTTCCATGGCTTAAAACTGAGATAATCCTGAGATACAGACACTCCTAAATTTATCGTTACAGACACTCTTAAATGTATTATATATCAGATGATATTGAAGATCCTGAATTTAACATTCCTGGTCTGATAGCATTGCAGCCTTTGTCTCTAATTATTCAGAGCTTATCAACTGTTGACACTTGCCAGGACAGTGACTTTTGTGTGTGTGAGTGGTGTGTGTGTGTGTGTGTGTGTGCGTGCACGCGCGTGTGGTCAACAAATACTAGGTTGTAAATCAGTCAAAACTCAGTGGCTTCAAACAGCAACCATCTATTGTTGTTCACCCATATGTAGTTCAACAGGATGGGTGGTCCAAGTGTCTACAAGTGAATGAGTGTGCTTTAATATGAAGGTATTTGAGCTGGGCTTGGTTTCTTCCTAACGGTTAGTACACGTCTGTTCTATGCCTGCTCTCTGTAGGGCCCAGACTAAAGGGACAATTAGTTTCCTATAAAAAAAAAGTCTTATGATGAAGAGTCACAAGAGAGCAAGACCAATCACACAAGCACATGTCAAGACTCCACTGATGTATTTGTGTATTTGAATGCAGAAACCCCCTCAGTGTGTTTTCAGTGGATGGTATCGGCCGAGGAGCTCCTTAACATAGTTAGCTTGTTAGAATTTATTTTCATAATTCTATTTTATTTATTTGTTTTTTTTTTGTTTGAGAAAGGGAGAGAGAGAATGGGAGGTGCAGAGAGAGAGAGAGTATCACAAGCAGGCTCCATGCTGTAGGTGCAGGGTCCAACTCAGAGCTTGATCCCACGAACTGTAAGATCATGACCTGAGCCAAAAGCAAGAGTCAGATGCTCAATGGACTGAGCCATCCAGGCACCCCAAGAATCAAAATCTTAATGTCTGGATTTTATTCCTAGCTTAGCCACTTATTTTATGACCTAGAGCAGTCATTTTACTTCTTTAGGTCCTTTTTCTCCCCTCTAAATGGAATCAGTAAAATACTTAGTTACAAGTTATAAAGAGAAAATAAAATGATACAGGTGGAGGTAATTAGAAGAATGTATCACAATTGCTCTGTGTAAAGAAATGAAGAGCCCCAAATACCTAAAGTATGAAAAAAATTGCACTTGATTTTGTTGGAAACTCAAGATAGAAAAAAATTATAGTTGTTTTCTTTTCTTTTTTTATTTTAGAGAGAAAGAGAGCTAGTGAACAGGAAGAAAAGACAGAGGGAGGGTGAGAGAGAGAGAGAGAGAGAGAGAGAGAGAGAGAGAGAGAATCCCAAGCAGGATTCCATGCTTAGCATAGAGCCCAATTTGGGGCTCAATCTCACAACCCTGGTATCATGGCCTGATAGGAAATCAAGAGTTGGATGCTCAACCAACTGAGCCACCAAGGTGCCCCTACATTTTTTTCTAAAAAAAAAGAAATAAAAAAAAATTGAGAGAGTATGAGGAAAAAGTACTATCATTAGCTGTCTATCTCCACAGAGGCAGGCATTCTGCTAGACAGAGTGTGTTATCTCATTTAATATTCACACTTTCCAAGAGAAAAGAAAAAAACAAACAAACAAAGGAACATTAATTGGGGTATAGCATTAACAATATCCTGAGCAGTCAGTTTTACTTTATAAGCACATGGCTCATTTGGGACTCAGTTTGTAAGACAACAGAGGTTCCAGAATTTTCCAGAAGCATTTGTCATTTCCTTGAGCTTCGCCATACTTGTGCCACTAATTGACTCTGCTCCCCTTAGAAAGCGAGTCAACCTCTCAGGGCTTTCATTTGGGAAAACAATGTGACAAATTATATTTATTGCAACACTCCACAAGAATTGTAGAATTAAAAGGGGCATGTGCTGTTATGTGGCACAAAGTTAATTTTTAATTAGATATCCTTCTGATTTTACTTAATCTATCTCTGATAACCAAAATCTAAACATAAATTTGTGTTCCCCATTTTCTTTTCCTTTCTAAAAATGTCTCTATAGTTGTAGAAGGAATTTAGTCTTGTCTCTTAAGGAAAAAAGAGCCTTGTGAAACACAGCAAATGTGTGAGCTAGACTCTTCTTTAGGCACCTCCCATCCTTTCTATATAAAAAAGAGGGGGGGAGGATGAAAATGGAATATGGATTACCTTTGGTCTACCATTCAACACTATTGAAAAACTTGGAGTTATATAAAGTATATCATTTTACTCAAACAAAATATGCTTGTTGGCAACAGCGAATGTTTTCTGAACCCTAATAAAATATTGAAAATAAGATGACATCACAAGTATTTCTGCAGTAGAAAACACCTTTAATGAACTGAAGACCATGTCCCAACTTCTAATTTCCTGAAGGACACAATATAATGGAATAGTTCAAAATACAGCTTCTGTAGTTGTCCTGGTCTAGGGAAGTAATAACTGCCACACACACACACACACACACACACACACACACACACAAACACTGAGATCTCAATGGATTGACACATAAAATTTTATTTCTCACTCATGAACATCCCACACAGTCCGGTAGGACGTTCATGAGTGAGAAATAAATCACATAATAAGAACCAGATAATCGGCAGTCATCATGTTTACAGTTAGGTGCCTCTAAGCTAAAAACTTTGAAATGATCACTCCTAGAACAAGGTAGGAAGAGTATATAATGGTGGAATCCTGGGAGAGGGAGATTTACTTTAAATTGGATAGCCACTGAATGCTACTCTGTTAAAATTTCAGCTAAAACCCCAAGAATGGGAATAGTAGGAAAACAGTCTTCCAGGCCAGTGAAGAACATGTGAAAAAGGTCTCGGGCAAGAAGTGGCTCAACATCTTGAGTCAACGAGACCAAGGACAGAGTAGCCAAATCTCAGTGAGATACATACGATGGCACTGGATATTACTGGAGAAGTAGGTCCCACCCAGAGCGTAGGAACGGAAAATCAAGAGATGAATAGCTGATTGGAGGTGTCATAGTTAATGAGAATACTTCTAGACTCGTGATATTTATACTACATCATGTTTTCTTCTCAGAGTTACAGGCAAAATAGCATCTATTCATATGTGCTATCAGAGCTTATGCATCACTTTTACAAATATAACCTCCTCGTAATTCTCAAAACAATCCTCTGAGGTCACCAAGGCAGATAATAATCCATTGAAATCCATAAGAAATGTATATTCAGAGATGGTGACTCAACTACCCAAGATCACATAGCTAGTAAGTGGTACAACAGGGGTATAAAATAAGTAAAATTCATACTTACTTTGAGGTGTGTTAAGGACAAAGAAGTACCATATGGGCCATGTATCTACTATGTGCCAAATTCTGGATGTGATATTATACAAGCATTATTCAAATAGACCTTTGGCAATTACACTTGCAGTGATTTGAGATCAATTAGCTATTTTTTTTTCCTTTTTTCCATCATGCAATGTAAGTCATGACATTCTAGCATCTAACTCAACATTAATGGGAGGCAGAGTGACAGCAAATGCTTCTATTTTCATGAGCAGAACTGCTAGAAGAATAGAAAGATGTCACCATGTGAAAGATAGTCTTAAAAAGTAATAATATTCAGGACAGAAATGATATAGTGTATACGTATTACCATCATACTTTAACAATTATAATGGATCAGTGGAAAGCAATCGAAAGTATGCATTAATCACTGAATCACTTGTTAACTATGAAATCACCTACCAATTTTACTTAAAATGAAGAGGATTTAGAGACAATTGTGACTAATATCTCATCTGGCCTATTTGGACTACCTAACGACCACATTTACATATATTAGGACTACCTATCAAACAGATATCAACCATATATTTCTCTTTGCCAGTGCCTTAATAGAAATTTTTAAGCCCATCCAGAGCTGTGATACACAATTTCTTTTTATTTCGGGGGATAGAAACTCTACTTTTTAAAAAATTGTCACCATACAAATTACGGTAAAAATTAAATTAGCTGTACAGATGTTGAAAACTCAACATGATTTGAGTTTTTGGATTAATTAATTAAGAAGATTCTCCATACACATGTTAGACACACAAAAAAGAAAAGAAAAGCAGAATTGGGAGTTATGTGAGGATAGGGACACTTATTAAGTTGCATTATTTATAAAGAACTGTATGTCCACTATACCTCAAGGACTAATAGCTAATTATTGAGAGGATTATTGACATTCAAAAAACAAGATTATGATATGTCTGCTTGAAATTATCAGCTGCAGATATTATTTAAGATGGTTTTGCAGTCAACCTGATGCCGAGTCAACAGTGACTTTTTAAATTTTACATTCCATAAATATTTTCAAACAAAAGTTCTAGGTTTTGCCATCACGTAACACACCGAAAGAAGAATGAGCTTCTGATTCAGTCAGACGAAAGGCCAGGCTTCACAACTTTCAGAATGTTGATCTTGAACACATTACTAAACTTGTAAAACTCAGTTCTCCCATCTGTAAAATTAGACGAACACATCTACATTCTGTAATTGTGTCGTACATTTTCTCAGGTACTAAAAATACATCTCACCCATGTGGGACGTAAATTCTAATAGGAGATTCAGAATTACAACATAGCTAAAGAATATCCCAAAATGCCTTGCTTGCAGTAGAAGCTCAGAACTCAACATTTCTTCTCCTGTTACTGCCACGCAAGCCATTCCTTGAGGTATACTTGGTTATTCTTGGACTTCTTTGGAATGAACAAACTGGGCATAACTTTGCCAGTTTGTAATTGCTAATTATAACACACAAGAGGTCGCACATATAAGCGTGCTTTGCGTTAAAATTTTAGAGGAACAAATGAATATACATTCCCCTCTTCAGGGACGTGAAGGACATTGTTAGAAAACAGAACATTACAAAATCTTAGTATGGCCAAAGTCCTGCCATCTGACAGGACATTTTTTTAAGGGCAGAAATAATGTTCTTTACATGAGTAAAGGTTATGTAAGATCAATCACAGTTTGGAACTCCTGTCTGACCTACAAAATCAGGGGAAGATTTAGCTCTACCAGTAAAACTGTAAACAACAGAGGGCAGCAATGTGCAACAGGGCGGTCACAGAAGGCCAGCTGCAATTACAAATGTAAGGTTGGGCCATGTAGTAGTTGGCCCAAGAGGAAAGGACACAACAAAGTTTGTGACCTGAAATGGATTTTTAAATGACAGTTGACAATAGCTGGCCAAATGCATTTTGTGTTATATCAAACCCCAAACTTTTGAGATCGTTTGATATGTTTGATGAATCCAAAACCCTAGTAAGGTCACTAGTCCTTTCTTCCTCCAAAATGTTGGTATTTATTGGAAAATTCCCATTCGAGTAATAAGCAATTATAATACTGTTGACATCCACCATCTGGAAAATACGGTGCAGCTGGAGCCCTGTTTTTGTCCCCAGGCCCCCTTGTAGCTTAGAAATCTGTGTTTATGTTGAAGGAAAAAGCCTGTCAGAACGAAGTTAAATGATAGCGTTGGATATTATCAAATTGCAGAGTAGGCATGTCTATGCACACATGCACTTATTCATTCGCTGTTTATTTATTTACTTATTTATTTAGCCAGTCTCTTCTTTGTACTCCTCTAATTAGCAAGTATTATTCAGCATTTTCTATCATCTGCCACCACAGTGGAGACAGCAAAGATATCTGGATTAAAACAATCCCTTTTCTCCTGAAACTAAGAAATCTAGATAAAATAAGACAAAAATAAAGAAACAAACCAATAAAATATTTAAAATCGGTCCAAGCATTATGTAGGAACCTAACAAGGGGAAAAAAATCAAACAAATTGGGGCAGTCAGTAGCAGCAGAAGGCAGTTCTTTTGATAAGTGGTTGGGAATGCCCCTTTAAAGAGATGGCATTTAAGATAATATCTCATGAGTAAAAAAGAACCAGCCAGACAATGGGTCAGGAAAAGAGCATTTAGTTAGAAGGAGTTTACTATTCAAAGACCTTGAGTTGGAAAAGACTATTGGACGATTTGGGCAAGGGGGAGAACATCCATGTGTTTGGAAGATGGATAAAAATGGGACAGTGATTCTAGATAAGATGGTGGTCAAACTTAGGGGTTAAGTTTATCAGAATACTATAGGCTACGATAAGACATTTGGATTTTATCCCAGTACATGGCTGGATGTAAGCGGTGGAATAGTACAATAAGATTTTCATTTTTAAAACATCACTTGAGCTGCTATGTAGAAAGTGGGTTAATGAGACACCAAGGCAAAACAAGGAAACCAGGCAGAAAGCTCCTATAAGAGTCCAGGGAAGAAATGATATTGAACTGAGTGTGTTGACCAGAGTGCAATTAGAGAAGACATGTGTAAAACACTTATAGAACAACTTCAGTTGGTATCATAATTGATAAAGGCTTGGGATTCATCTTTTCTAATTATTGCGTTTTATAGCTACGTGGAAATGAAAGCCCAGCGAGTTGATATCATGCCCAAGATCATCAAGCTAGTTCATGGCACAGCTATGGTTCCGCCAGGCGACTCTGGTTCCCAATTTAGACCTAACTTCAGGTGAATAGATTCAAACAAGAAAATTGTTCTGCCATCACTAATCTTGCTGAGATATGTTGATATCCAGGGATAGAATCTAAATTCTTG
The DNA here is from genome assembly GCF_024362965.1 of Panthera pardus. Taxonomy (NCBI): domain Eukaryota; kingdom Metazoa; phylum Chordata; class Mammalia; order Carnivora; family Felidae; genus Panthera; species Panthera pardus. The sequence goes on from NW_026526688.1 coordinate 182,530,710, forward strand.
TAATTTAATTAATGTGATGATTATGATGGCATTGTTGATGATACCAGCACACTTTTCATTGCTGCTTATCATCTGCCAGATTCTGTGCTAAGCCTTAATTTAGATAACCCACACAAGTCTATGAGAAAGATACTAACAGTATACCTACTCTACAGTAGGTAACAAAGGCTGACAAAGATTTAGTATTGGTCTAAATTTAGAGTTTGTACGTGTGGGACCCACATATATTTTATTCTAAAGAATCAACTCTTTTCCACCAATGACAGTATCTATTATAATTTATGCTCATTGCATTAAAAAAACAATGTATTTGTGTACAGAAGGAGGTTAAAAAAAATAACATAAAATCTTACAATTCTGAAACAATCCGCTTCAATGTTGATGGTTTCCTTTTGTGCTCTTCTTTATGTATTTGCATGCACAGAAATAGATAAATAAATTAGTTATATCACATTTTTGGATCTTCTGTGATGGATGGTTCATATTTAATCAGTCATTTTGTATCATTCCTTTGTATTACCTTACCTTTCTTGTCTGAGATCAAACCAAAATTGGAAAACTGGTTTCTGTCCTTCCTTATCTTTTTAATGTTAATTTAACACCATACACACACACACACACACACACACACACACCCTTATTTCTCAAGGCCTATTGATAGACTGTGTGTCTGCAGTGCTAGATCCAGGAATGGCGGAGGGGTAGCCTTCACTTAAGTTGGACATAAGTTCTTGAACATCAACAATATGCCTGTGGATGCCAGCAAGAGCTGGGAAAATGGTGAACACGCCCATAAAGTCAAAGAAGGCTAAGTTCATACCTACACTGTGAGATTATTATAAAGATATTTTTTCAAGGTAAGAGGAAAGAAGAAATTCTGTTCAAACACTTAAATATGACTTCTAATTTTTAACTATTTATACCTCCAAGTTTACCCTTGTCTTCCTCCTACTCCTAAAATGTTAAGAGAAAGTCATATGATCTTTCAGAACCTGTAAACATTGAATGTAAAAGATGAAGTCACCTTGTCTTGTCAGGTCTGGTTAAGCTGCTATTTACTCTTAATAGCATTTTATAATCTTAGGAATATAAAGCTTCATTCATAGAAGATCTAAAATATATGTTGAATTGTTCAAATAAAAGTACTCTAGTCTGTAAATTCTTAAAAGGTAATTATTTTTTAAAAGGTAATTATTTTTTAAGTTTATTTATTTATTTTGAGAGAGAAAGTAGAGGAGGGTCAGAGAGAGAGAGAGAGAGAGAGAGGGAATCTCAAGTAGGTTTCTTACCGTCCACGCTGTCAACACAGCCCCTGATATGGGGCTTGATCTAAAGACAGTGAGATCATGACCTGAGCCAAAATCAAGAGTCGGGCACTTAAATGACTGAGCCTTCCAAGTGCCGCAAAAGGTAACTATTTTAATGTATTTTCCAGTCTAGGTTTCCTTGCAGTAGTCAAACTTAAGCTTGCACTTTAAAAGAGTAATATGCTTTCAGGTTATGCCAGAGTAACTAATCCACATCAGGGGACAGGTAATAAGCAAATATCATCTTTTCCAACTTTCTCACTATAGTCTTGATAATATGTACATCTTCAGGTACGTACAATTTGCAGCTGTAGCACTAAAAACATAAGTAAACTTGAAGTTTAAATTCAGTGCATAGACTTAAAAGACAAAAATATCAGTTGAAAGTAAAAACATTTTACTTTTTTCCCAATTATCTTCCAGGATGATAAAAATAAAACAATAGTTACTAGTGCATTAAATTTCACCTAATCCTCACGTAGAATATTGGCCTACAAAGCTAAGTCATACAAGAAAAAAATGGCAAACATTTTAGATGGGATCTCCAAAAGAAAATGGATTTATAGTTTCAGAGGAGTTCGATGGAGCACAATTGAAGCTTTATGATTGGGTTTTTTCTCTTAAAACACCTTATTCTATTCTCTGACTCTCGGTACGCATATATTAGAGTCAGAATTATTGAATCCTTTGCTCTTTACCTCTTTTCCAAATTCTTTGCTGTGATTAACAGTCATGTACTATGTAAGATTTAAAGTCCATTCATGGTGCTAAGCTAAGCCGGTGCTTAATGCTGTTATCAACACTGGTGTGAAAATAAATTTAGAGTCATTTGTTTTAAATGACTTCTTGTGGATCACTTAACTCAACTGTTGACAAATATAGTGGAGCTAATGTATAGCCCCTGAAGCTTCTCCCCACACAATTATCTAAAAGACCTTGGTATCAATCTTCTTTATTGTGTCATTTTGTCAAGTAAAGAGTAGTCAAGGGGTCTGAGAAATTCTGCTGCTCCCAACAAATAGAAAAGCAGCTCGAAACTTCTAAAGCTGTTATTCACACAGATTTGGGGCATGTATGTCCCCTCAAATCACAGAGTGAGTTCACCGAAAGGTAACAAATGATGGCTGAGAAGAGTAATGGGCCCGGAACAAATGGCACAGGGCTTGAGAGATTGCATTTGGCAGGAAGCTTGGTGCATCGTGTCTATGCATTGTGCGCCCATTAGGGGAAAGCAAGTTTGTCATTCTCTACCCCTCTTTCTCTTACCAAATATCAGAACAAAGCTGAAATACATCATGTGGAACTTTGTGAAAATGATGCTGCAATGCATCTAGAACAGCGTCATGGGGAGAGCTTAGAAATACTAATGTCTAGCACCTGCTCCTGATGATTTTGAGGCAGTCAATTTTGAATGGGGACCAAAAAACCATATCTTTAAGAAATAACCCAGATGATTCTTCTGCCTCCAGCCTGAGGGCTGGCTTTTGAAAACCACTGGTCTAGATGACCCGGTAAATAACCTCTGGAAAAGTACAGAGACACAGTGCTCACACTGTTTGGCTTCATTGCCCATAATAGGAATTCAATACTTTATGTCTTTGAATTGGTCATTTGCTCAAACTGCTCAAGTTGTGAAAAATCTGTGAAACCTAGCATGTTTGAAAATTGCAACATCAATTGAAGTTTCTATATTTTAAACTTTAAATCACTTTTAAGCGTTCACCCTCAAACACCTCCTGACTCAAGCTTCATTAGGATTTTTCTCTTATGCCCTGGCTACCGCCATGAGCTTTATTTTCTCATGTCTGAATTAGTTTCTTAAGAGGCTGAATATCATTATAAAATGAGAAAATATGAATCAATGCAGAAGGAAAAATTCTTTTTCTCTTCTTCTCAATGCATAGCAATGTGCTTCCAGTATGCATGAGAGCCTGATGAATAAATTAAAAGACAATTTCTAAATTGTGTATTGATTTTTATATAACATGAAATAAGACTATGTATCTGAGATCATCATAAAGGGCATAAATCTTAAAACTAAAAGTGAAAATAAGGTAAAATAGGATTTAAAAACATAGCATCTTATAGTAATATATATTAGTGTTCATTTTCTCTGGAACCTGAGAACATTAACGATCCTATGTTATTAAACCTATTTTTGAATAATTATTAACAGAGTATGTATGCACAAAGTCCTTAAGAGCTTTAACCATTAACACAAGCAGCCATCTAATTTAAAAAAAATGAATATTCTGGGGCACCCAGGTGGCTCAGTCGGTTAAGCGTCTGACTTCGGCTCAGGTCATGGTCTCGTGGTTTGTGAGTTTGAGCCCCGCCTTGGGCTCTGTGCTAACAGCTCAGAGCCTGGATCCTTCTTCGGATTCTGTGTCTCCTCTCTCTCTGTCCTTCGCCCACTCATGCTCTGTCTCTCTTGCTCTTAAAAATAAACATTAAAATTTTTTTAAAAAATGAATATTCTGCACTGGGCGTTGTATGTCAGTGATGAATCACTGAAATCTACACCTGAAGGGAATATTACACTGTATATTAACTACACTGGAATTTAAATAAAAACTTGAAACTGAAAAAAAAATATTCTGGAGCATACAAATTATCATGTAGTATGTTCTACTTAAAAAACATATTAGGGGCGCCTGGGTGGCTCAGTCGGTTAAGCCTCCGACTTCGGCTCAGGTCATGATCTCGCGGTCCATGAGTTCGAGCCCCGCGTCGGGCTCTGTGCTGACTGCTCAGAGCCTGGAGCCTGTTTCTGATTCTGTGTCTCCCTCTCTCTCTGACCCTCCCCCGTTCATGCTGTCTCTCCCTGTCTCAAAAATAAATAAACGTTAAAAAAAAAATTAAAAAATAAATAAATAAATAAATAAATAACATTAAATTGCCATTGATGGTATTTGCAAAGTTCATGGCAGTTTTTCTATTTAGTTTTCTGTTTAGCATCTTGCTCCAGTTGAAAGTACCCATGGGTGAAGCCATACTCACAACCAAAAAATTACAATGTAAAACAATTAGGGATATATATACATTATATATATATATATATATATATATATATATATATATATATTCAGAGTAACTTGATTGTCATGGAGTTTCTGCCTAATTCAAACTTAGAGCAAAAGATATATGACTGCTTAGCAGGAAATATAAAGTAAATTGTAAACATCCACATGCTTTGCACTTTTTAAAAGATTAATATTAGATTTTTTGAGATCAAGGCTGGTCCTTGGTCATTGGGCACCCAAATAGCACACTGGCCCTTGGGTGCTTGCATTGGTTAGGTTTCCATACCGACTGGTCAATGTGTTACTCTTTTGGTTGTTGACTACTTTGAATATATCTTGCTCATAATTTATAAGCATTGACATAAGGATGTGATATACAGGAACTTCTCAGCCTTCCCCACCTTGTTGCTTCTGATGGCATCTGAGGATGACTCTCTTCTAAACTCACAGAATACACATTTACTAAGCCTAGAAATGCTGTTGTGTAGTAAAGTGCAGGAGTTAATTTTTCAGTGAAAATTGTAAACCCAGCTTTTTTCAGGGCAACAAACAATATATAATAGCAAGAATAGGAAAATAAAGGAGGCTTTCACAGTGCTGAAGCAGCCGGTTGGGTCACTTAGAAAATGAAGGTGTTGGGGCGCCTGGGTGGCTCAGTCTGTTAAGCGGCTTACTTCGGCTCAGGTCATGATCTCGCGGTCCGTGAGTTCGAGCCCCGCATCGGGCCCTGTGCTGACGGCTCGGAGCCTGGAGCCTGTTTCAGATTCTGTGTCTCCCTCTCTCTGACCCTCTCCCATTCATGCTCTGTCTCTCTCTGTCTCAAAAAATAAATAAATGTTAAAAAAAAAATTAAAAAAAAAAAAAAAGAAAAAGAAAATGAAGGTCTTTCCAGCCAGAGAATCTTGATCTTTCGAGTGCATTCTGTCATTACCCAGGTAAGGAACAGGTGCAGAGGGATTACAAGGCATTAAGGATCTTGTAGTTAGTTTCATGCAGAATTGGGTCTGTGATGTAATCCATGGAAATAATAGGTATTCCATAATAAATACACATGATGGATGTGTGGATGAAAAAAAAAACATAACACCTTTGAGAGAGAGATTTTTCTACTAAACAAGTGGTTCTGAACCTTTTTCCTCCTTATGTGGGATACCACAGGGATAGATACTATTCACCTATGGGAGCTAAATTTGCTACTTTTCATTCTAGGGTGGTACATAGATAAGCATCATGTTATATAAAATTCTCAGGAACCTAACCATAATTCTACCTCGTTTCTTCTTTTCCCATCATTGTGACTTTATATCATGTTTGAGAACTGTTATACTACTTAATGCTACAAAACTGATGAACTAACTCAAAGTTATGTGCCTAAGGAGTTGACTTTTATCAAATTGGAGTAATGCATTGTCACCAAAAAGACTTTATTAAGACTTCATTAAGACTTCATTAAAGACCTCATTTTGATTGCTGATGTTATTTCTAAACCTTAAACCCACAATCACCTACTATGATGATTCACTAAGGAGCACAGTTCATGCAATAATAAGGAATGTATGAGTCTGACTTTTCCTTAGGTCTAAAGTCAGTGGGTGTGGCTTTGGGCTGCTGTTAGCTTTGGGACAGAACAAACACTGAGTTACAAAGAGTAGACTATAGCTTGCTTTATTCCATAAAATGTGTTAACCTGTGATCTAAAGTATACGTTGTAATTAGCATGAAAACTGATTATTTTCTAATAATTTGCCACCTATGGTACAATAATACTTTCTGGACTCCTCGAAAGCAAGGTCAATTGTAATTATTGCAGACCTGTTACTATGAGGCTTGCCTCTTTGCTGATCTTAAAGGGTAAATGAGTTTCTTGCTGTAAGATCGCACCGTGTAAAGATTATATAGACAAATACAAATCGCCCTGAAAATCTAGTTTATTCTATCACACCATCAGTACACGGTTCTAAACATACGTAATTCTCAAAATGTGGAAACTGTGACCTCACTAAACATGAGGGAATTTGGCATTCTTCTTTTTAGGCTCGGAATTAAATACGGTGCACACTCTTTTATGGACCATCTTAGACTATTTTTCTCATGTGAACTTACACAAGGGCAAAGAGAATTTTACTCAAAACTGGTGAAGCAAGTGAAAATCTTTCAAAGCAATTCTGAGATTTAGTGTGCACTGAGAAAACGTTTCTCTATTGGGACAAAAAGCTAAGAGAACACAACCAAAAATGTATGACTGCCATTCTCTGGCTCTATCTCACTGCCAAACAGCTAGTTAGCTAGATAGAAATACACTTTGCATAAACATATGTTAATACCTGCCAATTAATTTTCAAAATGAAATACAGCCATACTCTGGAGAACTTCTTCCAAATACACATCTCGCTGGTAGGAGGCCTTTTAGGATTTAATAACCAGTGTTCCAGAACATTCCTATATCTTAACAAAATGTTATTTAGCTAGGGTTTGTATAGGAACATTTTGTATTTACATCTCCCAAATTCAATACAATATTTATCACAAGATGATTGTGGTAAACCATAAAGTACTATTCCAAACACCGATGGTCATAATACACAATTTATCTAGATATTTTGAAAATATCCCTAAGTGCCAAAAAAGTATATGCGCCTCTTGGATATTAGTAAGTCTGAGGTATCATAGTTTCATAATCAGTGGGAACAATTCTCAGTCGTCCTGTGTTCATCCTTAGTTTATTTCCCTAAGGCCTTTATTACATAACCCTTGTTTTTGCCTAGCGTTTTATGGGTCCTTAAAAAGATTGAGGAGGTGCTAAAGGAAACTGTGGAAAAGGAAGCAAAGACAGAAAAAAAAAAAAACCAAAAAGAGTTAACAAACTATTTTAATTGGTGATCAGAAAGCGATATTTTAAGAATTTTGGATCTTAGGACAACGGTTTGTTATTATATATGTGTTGGTTTCTTGTGTTTTCGTTACATTTCAGGGCATTGACTGAGGTTTGGGTTGATGTTTAAATGCATTATAGTGCATTTGAAATGCACTTGAAATAAAGGGAAATGGGCTTCCTATAAGAGTCTTCACCTGGAATATCTAGGATTTCTAGGAATAAGATTACGGACAAGAATTTAGAAATGCCTGTTAGGTAAACAAAAGATTATCACAAAAGTAATATATAATTTATGTGGTGTTTCCTTTAAACCACTGTCTATTAAAAGTTTCAAAGTTTATTTAAAGGCAAGTTTAAGTCACATCACATGTTTTCTACTGTGATGAGATAACGAAACAATTGTGAAAAATAGGATAAGTACATATTAACCTACACCAGTGATTGAAGAAAATTACTTGAGTATTCGAATAATAATCACAACTCATTTCCATTTCACATCTGTAATCCAGCCCTTTAAATTTAAAACCCATACTAAACATTTTACGAAAAAACTTTAGTGTACATCTATTTATATTTTATTTACTGTATTAGAGATAATTTATGCAGCAGGTCATGCAATATTTGCAGTGACAGTATATTCAGCCCATATCTGCATTATGTCAAATGCACAATGAAATAATAGATGACATGGCTCAAAATATCAACACCCCAACTTCTTACGAGTCGTAAGATTCGGCAAGTTGCATTATTTGTCAATTTATTATAGTTGAAATAATAATAGCACCTACTCCATGGGATCATTGTGGTTGAATGTGTAAATCAGTACATATGGTAAACGTTTGTGATTATTGCATATTGCTGCCTATCCAAGTAAATAATGTGCTTTAGCTCTGATTTTTTAATATAATTTCCCTGGCATGTGCAGTGCAAATGATAATATAACCCACCTTACAGAGTTGTGAGGATTAGATATATCAATTGACATCAGGTTTTTAGCATAAAATCTGGATCAGAGTAAATCCTTGATAAATGTGAGATTTTCTTTTTATTAACATGATTGTGAAAATCCAGCACACTAGATTTTTTTTATATTTGTTTATTTTTGAGACAGAGAGAGACAGAGCATGAGCAGGGGAGGGGCAGAGAGAGAGGGAGACACAGAATCTGAAGCAGGTTCCAGGCTCTGAGCTGTCAGCACAGAGCCCGACGCGGGGCTCGAACTCACGGACTGTGAGATCATGACCTGATCCAAAGTCAGATGCTTAACCGACTGAGCCACCCAGGCACCCCTAGCGCACTAGATTTTTTATGGTCTTATAGATTGAAAAGACCTTTCTAGAGCCATTTGCACTTAGAAATAACCCAGGATGGCTTTTGCTAAGTGAGAACAAACCAGGCCCAGAGTGAGATTCTGAAATGGAAATATGACACGGAATCTTCCTTGACAGAAACAAAACAAAGTAAAAGTGGCAGGTAGCCATAATGGTAACCTTTTAAGAACATGGTTAATATTGTTCTTGGTTAACCGATCTAATTCACTGGTTCAATGTATTTGCCTTTGAACACTAGTGCTCTGCTTTGGCCTCCAGAAAATCATATTCTTCTTTACTGTAAATGCTTCATTTTCATCTAAGCTGTGAATATGTTCCCAAGCTACATTTTCAGAGAGGGTATCTGAGGGAGTCATTTATTTTACTGTTGATAAAGAGATTAATCATGAAATTCAGTGTTTTTCTCTCAGCATCTAGGGACGGTCATTTTGCAGGGATATTAGTGACAGGTGTGAGTTGACACCTACAGAATTATAACCAAGTTCCTATCTGTTATAGGCATCAAATAAGTATTATACCTGTTATAGGCATCAAATAAATATTATACCTGTTATAGGCATCAAATAAATATTATACCTGTTATAGGCATCAAATAAATATTATACATGTTATAGGCATCAAATAAATATTATACTTGTTATAGGCATCAAATAAAATTTTAGGATATGAAAGCCTAGCATCAAATTGTATCAGCTTTTTAGTAAATATGTTTTATAACGCACTTGGAGTTGTAAATATTTATCATTATTAATTTTATGCTGTATTTGATCTTTAGTTTAGAAAGCTGACTATATTGTGAGGAAGCTATCATGAAAAGCAGGGGACAAAAAATACGAATGCATCTGTCCCAACTCTGCTCTCGATCTGTGTGACCTTGGATAGAGCAAGTTTTCCTGTGTTTATTTATTCTAAGATAACTTTTTCTGGTGTAGAATTAGAGCATCTGGGTAGGTAGGTAAACAATGAAGTCATTTTTAACTTTAACATTTTGTGATTTGGTGAAGCTGGGCACTGGGGAATAGTCAGCAGGATTCAACTTTAACGGGTAAGTATTCGGCACAGTGCTATGTGCTAAGCACTACACTAAAAGTGGGAGTTGACACAAACCTGTGATACAAACCTGTAGCATGGGTAGCAGAAAAAGCGTGAACTGCTGTGAGCTCTGTGGGTGCGTGGGCTCTGATAGACTTAACTGGGCATCCCGTGGGCCATGTATAGCTCTTTAGTGTTAGTTGGTGGGAGGGGAATTAATATATGTTGAATGAATGAGCGAATGAATGAATGAATGAATGAAATTATTTCCAGTGTTTTAACGTGACTGAATATTTCCATAAATTGCCAGCTCCAAGTAAGCAGCTTTAAGAGAAATTAGCAGAGAGAGAGCAACTATGGAATAAAACTTTAGACCTGACGTCAGGGCAACTGTGAAAGAAAGAAGCAAAGACTCCAACAGTTAAAAGTCTCTTTGAAAAAAGAGCTTGCTGTAAGGAATATTAGGTACCCTTCTTAATTTTCAGCCATACCCCATGCCTTCTGACACCGCCATCATTAGCTACTGTTTCCTTACGTTGTATAGGCACATATCATTTTTATTTTTGAGGAAACAAAGATTTCAGCCCCTTATTAAAAGTTTCAATATTTGCATGATATTATTTAACAGTAAATTTAAATTAGCTACAAAAAATATTTCATTATCCACTAGTCTTAACTATTACATATCTATGGGACATCGTGATATAGAGATGATACCTTATATAGTTGTTTTGGAATCTGAGGTTAAATGCTAGAATATACTTAATGAAATCATTTATGAGAGTCCTGGCTTATATATAAAAGTTGCTCAAAAACTGAAACACAGAGTCTCCAAGATCAAAATTTAAAAAAAGAAATAAATGAAAATGGTTGATACTACATAGAATATTTTCTTTCTACTCTATTTGTTAAACAGTGAAAGGCTCAGGAAACAAAAGGTCCAAACACCATCTTTCTTTTTAAAAAAAAATTTGCATGTTACAAGCACCCCGATGTTTATAGTAGCATTATCAACAATAGTCAAATTATGGAAAGAGCCCAAATATCCATAATATACTAAAGAATGGATAAAGAAGATGTGGTGTATATATATATATATATATATATATATATATATATATATATATATTAGAATATTACTCAGTATTCAAAAATAATGCAATCTTGCCATTTGCAATGACATGGATGGAACTAGCATGTATTATGCTAAGTGAAATAAGTCAGTCGAGAAAGACAAATACCATATGATTTAACTCATATGTGGAGTTTAAGAAACAAAACAGATAAAAATATGGGAAAAAAAACAGAGAGAGGCAAACCAAGAAAAAAGACCTTTAACTATAGAGAACAAACCGAGGGTTGATGGAGGGAGGTAGGTGGGGGATGAGCTAGACGGGTGCTAAGAAGGGCATTTGTTGTGATGAGCACTGGGTGTTGTATGTAAGTGATGATTCGTGGAATTCTACTCCTGAAACTAATAATACACTATGTGTTAACTGAAATTTAAATAAAACTTGAAACAAAGAAAGAATTAACATGAGTTATGTGGAAAATTTGCCCACCAAGAGAATACACATTGGTCACTCAGTAACAATCCACAAAATGCACAAAGATGGATTATTAAGTCTCTTGAAGTCTTCAGAAGGTCCTGGCTGATTTGATCCTCAGGAAAGAAAATAATTTAATAAGATTTTTCAGTCTCTGTCTATCATGGAAGCTTAAAAAAATAGTCGATTCCTAACATTGACAAGATTATTATCTCACTAGTTGGTGCAGAATTTTTCCATGTAAGAATCTTGGATCCAAGTAATTTGTGCTGTGAATTTGGCCTCAAACTATGCCTTTAATGCGAGAGCAGCAGTGGTTACTTTGCGAGGCTGAGTAGGATAGATTTCTTGTCCATAGTACAGGCTAACATGATAGCCTAAAGTTTGAGACTGCCACATGATGTATCATGAATGCTGTCTGCGAAGCACACTGTGTCCAGATCCAAAAGCCATAAGCGGTGATTTGTGCTTGATTTAGCAGTTCAAATACTGTCTGCATGCTTGAGACTCTTCCTAGGGTACAAGGACATTTTAAGAGATTTTTCAATCTTGTAGAAATTTAGAGTCATATATTCAACTCTTTTATTATGAAAAAAAATTTAAAACTATGAAAAGTACAGTATTAGTCAAGGTCACATAGCTAACTCCTGGAAGAAGTCTTGAGCAGAGCCTTCATTTTGGATTCCCCATTTCAAAATGCATTGCGATACAGGCCCATTTTAAAAAGAGGTGATTTTTATGGAAATCGGTGGGACATACAAGCATAGTTCATAGGCAGAGGATCCATAAATAACAAAATAATCGTAAAGCCCTATTTAACTTCTAACTCATTCTCTTCCATTTACAAGGTCTTTTCTAGGGCACCCAGCAACCAACTTAAATCCATTCTTACTAAAAGTGGATTTCAAATACTAAGGAGAACTGTGCCAGTGGACCACAGGACATCTGTACTTCCTGTAAGGTCCACAAAAGAAACACATTAATTAGTAATGGGTAGTAGGCATTGAAGGAAAAACACTCAAAAACCGTATTTCAGGTGTATTGTAGTTTGTCCAGATTGCTCTAATGAACATTTATTTCTCTTACATTTCTCACACTTCAGGGAAGTCCAAGATCAAGGTAACTGCAGATTTGCTGTCTAGTAAGAGTCCACTTCCTGGCTAATAGATGGCTGTCTTTTCCCTGCGCCTTCACACGGTGGACGTGGCAAGGGAGCTCTCTTTTATAAGAGTGCTAATCGTTCATGAGGGCTCCACCCTTATGACCCAATCACCCATCAAAGGCCCCACCTCCAGATACCATCACATTGGGGGTTAAAATTTGAACATATGCATCTTAGGGGAACACATTCAGTCTATAGCAAGGTGCAGATTCATGGTTGTATAGAGGTCATGGGCAAAGGATGAAGAGATAAAGAAAGCAAGCCTATTTTATAACCGAATTGGTGTCTTTATAAGATATCTGTCATTGGCAACCGGCTGAATGACGAGGACAGTGTTGCTGGAAGACCAGAGTAACTCTAAATGTAAAATGAAATAAAAGAAAATTGTTAAAGAAAAGGAATGTTAAAGAGAACCATTAAAATCTTCCATTAAAAAAGCGGGGGATTGGAATGGTTCTTGCCTTCATGTTTAGACTTACCTCACAATACTTCATATGCCTCAAATGCTACACTCCACTCACAGTGAACTTAAGTTCCTCAAAAGTATCCATTCCTAGGGATCTTGGAACATGTGATCCCCTCTTGTGTATTCTTCCCAGTTCCATAACCTTCTTTATCTAACTTCTACTCATCTTTCAGGATGCAGCTCAGATTTTGTCTAAGCATGGTGATCACAGAATATGTCATTAAAAGCAAGACAATTTGAAGAAGGAAGGATGTGTTGTTAACAGTCATATAACATATAAGATGTTTAGCCAGAAACATCCCAGGCGAACTCAAGGGGAGGGTGCCATTAATGACATTCTTCTCAGCCCTATAGCTTATTTGTAAGTACCGTAATTACCTGAGTTCTGCTTCCTGAATAAACCTTTATCTTTATTTATCTGCATAAACCTTTACAAATTAGCTTATTTGTAACTGTCCATCATTTTACTCTGGTTCTATACAGATCTGCTTAAAGTGGTAATTTTTTAAACTTTTATACAACTTTTCATTTGTAGAGAAAAAAATGTAGCTTACATTCATTTTGATTGTACATTCTTCACAGTTTGGGAATTATTGAACAAGGACTCTGTAAATCCTGTGTATAAGAACAAATGCTCATTTTACTAATACAAATGATTGAAAAGTAAAATATAAGATAAATGTATCTTCTTCTGAATTTGTTCTTCATTATCAATCCTTAATATTAGATATTTGATCATAAAGAATCATTTATTCTAAAAATGGATTAAGTTCTCCTGGACATTTCAAAATAGCTCTTTAGTGTGCTTGGCTAGAGAAAACTATGCTTGGCAGGTGACATAAAGGAGACTGAACAGCCATTTATTTGTCCAATAGGCATGTACTATGTGTTAGCAAGCTTAATTCCTCATGAGATAATGAAAGTCTCTCTTCGTTAATGAGATAATAAGATCTCTCTTATCTTTTGGCACATCTATGAATTTTTTTTAATTTAATGTTTATTTATTTTTGACAAAGAGAGACAGAGACAGAGCACGAGTAGGGGAGGGACAAAGAGAGCGGGAGACACACAGTCCAAAGCAGGTTCCGGGTTCTGAGCTGTCAGCACAAAGCCTGATGTGGGGCTCGAATTCACGAGCTGTGAGATCATGCCCTGAGCTGAAGTCGGATGCTTAACCAACTGAGCCACCCAGGCGCCCCTAATTTTTAAATAATGTGTTATGACTTTTCTGGCAATTATGATATCTGAAAATTTCAGCTTTCATTTTCCCATTGGATATGACATTTAATTTGAAAACAGTGACAAACAACAACAACAAAAAAACAAGATAGCAAATAAAAGAAAAATATTTTCGTCTCATCTCATCCATTTGCAAATATATGTGTAACAAAATATATTTGATAGAATATTAAAACAGTCTGGTTATGGGAAACAGCATATCTGGTATTTTTAATCACTGAATCTCTCTAGCTGATGGATAGAATTTCATTGAGTTGACTGAAAAGCAGATTGTTTTGTATTATGAGTGGTTACTCCACACTACATCATCACAATAACCTACATTAATAGCAACAACAAATGAAAATAATTGTAGTCATTATTTGTTGAATGCTTACTATAAACTCTTTTTGCCTTTATAAAAAAGTCCCTAAGGTACAGTAATGTTGTCCCAGAGGCGCCTGTGTGGCTCAGTCCGTTAAGCGTCTGACTTCAGCTCAGGTCATGATCTCAGGGTTTGTGGGTTTGAGCCCCGCTTCGGGCTCTGTGCTGACAACTCAGAGCCTGGAGCCTGTTTCTGATTCTGTGTCTCCCTCTCTCTCTGCCCCTCTGCCCACTCGCACTCTGCCTCCATCTCAAAGATAAATAGACATTTAAAAAAATTAAAAAAAAATAATGTTGTCCCAGTTTTCCAAATGAAGAGACTAAGGCAGAGAGAGATTAAATAATTTTGCCAAAGATTCACATAGCTGGTAAGTAAATAAAGTATACTGAAATAGTAATAGTCATAATAATGAAACAAAACATTGGCTATGATTTATATAATGCTGTGTATGAACTAATAATAGCTAATCTATACTTACATAAAACCCCTTTAGTGTAAACGACATAGTCCATTCATCCAGGTAAGGACACTGAGATTTAGAAAAAGTAAATAGCATGTTTAAAAGTGTATAATAATAATAACAGTGAGAAACATGGTAACTATGACAAGTTTAACAACTTGGGCCGTTCTCTGTTTTAAGTGGTTTTCAAAAATGTAGTCATTAATCATCACATAATCCTATAAGATAGTACAATTCCTGTTACAATGACAAGAAACTAAAGTACAGACAAAGATGTCTAAATCCAAGGTCCATAATGTTAATTATTATGTTGGAAGACCTCACTCGTGAGAGGTCAATATTTTTTCAAAGGAGTAACTGATAATGGTAGAAAATTCAAGTGTCCCGTTGAATTCACATTTCCCATTGTATTTAATTTTTAAATAGTATAACACCTGTCACCAATTATACAAAGTCTAAATTAGTTCAAATGGCTACTGTCATGATGGCGGTTATCTGGCTACCTCTTCACGTTGAGCATCCGTCTGAAAAGCATTAACATAGGAAAACAGATTGTTGTACCGAAACACTTTTTCCGTGAAGTGTATAGGCACACATAACCTATTCATCAAAAGCTCCTTGTTAGTCCCACCCGACTGGACATTTTCCCAAAGAAGACATGCAGGTGGGTAACAGACACATGAAAAGATGTGCAACATCACTGATCGGGGAAATGCAAATCAAAAACACAATGAGATATCACCTCACACCTGTCAGAACGGCTAGACTCAAAAAGACAAAAAATAACAAGTGTGGGTGAGGATGTGGAGAAAAAGGAACAGTTGTGCACTATTAGTCGGAATGGAAATTGGTGCAGCCAGTGTGGAAAAGAGTATGGAGGCTCCTTAAAGAATTAAAAAAAAAAATGAAAATACCATATGATCTAATAATTCCACTCCTGAGTATTTACCTATTTACCCAAAGAAAATGAAAATACTAGTTCATAAAGATATATGCATGCCTATGTTTACAGCAGCATTATTTGAAATAACCCAGATATGGAAGCAACCCAAGTGTCCACTGATAGATGTATAGATAAAGATGTGATAGACACACACACACACACACACACACACACACACACACGTATAAACACAATGGAATATTACTCAACCATAAAAAAGAATGAGATCTTGCCTTTTGCAACAAAATAGATGACCTAGAAGGTATTACGCTAAGTGAAATAAGCCAGACAAAGACAAATACTATATGATTTCACTTATAGGTGGAATCTGATATATGAAACATATGAATAAGCAAACAAAAAGCAGAAAGAAACTCATGAATACAGAGAACAAACTGATGGTTGCCAGCGGGGAAGGTGTCGAGGCGATGAGCAAGGTAGGTGAAGAGGAATGGGAGATATAGGCTTCCAGTTATGAAATGAATAAGTCAGGGGGATAAAGGCACAGCATAGGGAATATAGTCAATGGTATTGTAATGTCATTGTATGGTGACAGATGGTAGCTACACTTTTGTGATCAGCACAGCATACCATATAAACTTGTCAAATCGCTATGTAACATGGTTTGTCCACTATACTTCAATTAAAACAACAACAACAAACACACACACACACACACAAGGGGTGGAGCGGGCAAGATGTCCTGTGTGTGCTTCGCTTCCTTTCTTGCTTCCCTTCTGGACTCCAAACCTGTTGAGGACAAACTCCGAGATGGACTTTCCATTTGATCGTTCAGCAAGGCTCCACACAAAGTGTTACTCATGGTAACACTGCACACGTCTGCTAAATAACTGCATAAACTAGACGGTCACTACGATTTGCATGCAACTCCAATCGTTTTGGTAGAAGCACAGTCTTCCGACGTGTATTACATGCTCTTCAACACGGCTGTTTGCATATTAAAAGAAAATTGCTCCACAGTTAGGAAAGTGTTCCCTACTGGCTCCTCAAGAATGTGACGACAAAAAGTGACAGTTGCCTAATCCGTGTCTATCTTTCCAATCAGGCAAGTTAAATAATAGTGTTTCTTATAACTCCTCGCATACTATGTGGTTTTAAAAATCATGTACAAGGCTTACATTGACTTTTAAAGAAAAAAAAATCAGTCATGCTTATATAAAGTAGCAAAGACCAAGTGAAATGGACAAATATAAAAATGTATTGGCAAATTCAAAAGCCGGAAAAATAAAAGCAAACAATATTCGATGCTGCGGAGAATTTTATTTGATCTCTCTACCATTGCAATAAAGCATCATGGTCTTTGAAACTTCACTTTGATAAATGTAATAAAATAAAATTGAAAATAAAATGCATTGAAAAGACAAAAATACAGCAAAATACTCCCCAACACATACAGACAAGGATATCTCATCCCATGATTAAATCATTTCTAAGGAACGTGGTGAAATAACATCCGCATATATTAAAATAAGATATGTGCATCATGGGAAATACTAAAAGCTAGCAATATCATGTAATAAAAAGCTGTTGGAGATATACACACATATAATGTAAATAGAAGATTTCATGTATGTGCAGGTATATGTGTATGTTTGAATGTGTGCCTGAGTTCAAAGACAAATACTAACCACTTTCCCTACGATGTCTTCTGTCATATGGAAGACATAAACTGCCTTTAGGAAAACAGTACTGTAAGACTTGAACTATTGCTTTCTCAATATATGACTTAAACAAATTATAGTAAAGGTTGGAACAAAAGCGTGGCATGTTTCTCAGTTTCTGTGGCTTGTTTAACGTCTTAAAAGTATTACATACCTTATAATTTATAATATCCCTATCAGAGAACAGAGGACAGCTAATCCCCAAAGTCACAAAGAAGAAAGAAAAAATTCCTATTCTATGCAATCACTGTCAATTATTTTGGGAGTGAAAGCGGGAAACAGAACGTCACAGAAAAAAAAAAAATAAGGAGCAATCAGGTTGGTCTACAAATCTTGACCGTGAGTGAGCACATTTTAATTATTCCCCCTTCAAAGCAGCAGATGTTTTTATTGCCTGAGGTGCATGGAACAATTCATAGAAAGGGATGTCGCCAGCCAAAGTGTGAAAATGCAGTGTAGCAAAATCCAATTCATGTGTTACGGTTATTCTGGCTCCGGTGACGAGACTGAACGTAAGGGCAAGGATAAAAACTGATGGACCAGTTAAGAAGGTTTTGCAATCATCCCAGTAGAAGGTGGTGGCTTGGCTGAGGCACCAGCAAAGAAAGTGATGAGGAGCACTCCAATTCTGGATATACTGGAAGGTAGATCTAAGAAAATAGGCTGACGGGATACGAACTGGGTGGAGTAGGTTGGTGTGCTAAGATAAGCCAAGTATTCAGTTGTGGACATGATTTCGATATATGCAATTCGGTATGAGTGAGAACGTGGGAGAGATATCTGTGCTAAATATTTATACTAGCTGGAAGAGAAGAAAACATTAAAATTAAGATTTGGGTGGAGAATGATCCCAAGATAGGACAAAGCCATGTGACGGGATATGCTGGACCATTTCCAAATTCATTTTCTTTCATATTTTCTTTCACCTCTGACCACATATCCAGATTATATTTCCTGGCCTTCCTTGAAGTTAGGTATGACCAGATTCTAGCTGAAGTGCTACTCCTGAACCTAAGGCAAATTAATGTTTCACGCGTGATCCTTTCCATTCCTTCACTCTCTGCCAACTTGGTAACAGACTTGCGCAATGGCTTTGGAGATCCTGTGTTAAGGATGCTTGTGGAGGACATTGCTAGTGTCCCCCACATCCAGTTTCTGCTTCTCTAATCACATAGAAGATTATTTCCAAAACCCCCTTTTCCAGTTGTAGCCAATGAGTTTAAAGTAAAAGTGACACTTTTTTATTTCTAGACTGAAAAAAATTAATCGCCAGTGGTCCACTTTCCTGACCAAAGGGGACCAATGAGATGGTGTAGCTACAGGATATTGGAGGCTTCTTCAGCCTGGACCATGGAGATGGCTTGCCCTGGAGAGTTGCTCAGATTTTCAGTGGACTTTACATGAAAGATGAACCTTTGTTATCTAACACTGCCGACATTTTTGAGGTTATTCATTACCACAGCATAATCTAAGCCACCTTGAATAAAACATTCAAGGCACTCTAAGAGAGAGGAACCTTTTCAGTACACCCCAAAAGGATAATTTCTACTGTTTTGATTGGAAATTACCTTAAATTGTACGCTTCTCAATTCTGTGGTTTTCTCTGGAGTTACAAATAAAATAGAAAATACTGTATTCTTTAAATCTATGTAAATTGTGAAAATAAGGAAAATATTTTAATAGGATCTAGATTTGGTTTGGAAACTTATGTTTAAATTTGGGCAAATGGACCAAATATTGAATTCTGGCACAAACACTAACCAGCCCGTGTTTTCACCCATTAAGCATTATGTTTATCAACAATTAGAATGAAAATGAAATGACATGAGTCACATAATGCAGTTTGCACAGTTCCTGAGATATAGATCGATCCTCATTACCTAAAAATATCTAATTTATCTTTTTTTTTTAATTTTTATTTGAGAGAGAGAGAGAGAGAGAAAGAGAGAATCTTAAGGAGGCTCCATGCTGGGCAGAACCACATGGGGCTTGATCCCGTGACCCGAGCCAAAATCAAGAGTCAGACGCAAAATCGACTGAGCCACCCAGGCGTCCCAATACCTAATTTATCTTAATAATACCTACTTAAGAATTGTTCTTAGTCTTTCAACGGTAAAAATGTATTCATGTTGGGAATAGAACATTTCAGAGGTAAATTACATAGAGCTTTTTCTAAATCCTATTTCTAGTATTATTTAATTTAGTTCCATGAGCCAGGTTACTAGCATAGCTATCAATGTCAATTAAAAATTGGTTAGCACTGGTTCAGAAAGTATATTCTAACAACACTAGGGAGGTGTTCTCATTTAGTGAACATGGAATACATTAGTCAGAGAGAAGATTTATGAAGTAAAATGAAATATGAGAGTCCTTATAATTCTATTCAGAATCAGAGAACTCTCACAGATGACCTCTTAAGGACCTCATTCCACATTTTTTGATTATATGAGGTTAAAGAAATCTTAGGCATAATCTAATCCTATATACTTGTTCTTAAACATGAATCAGAAAGATTAAGCAAATAACCCTCAATTTTGTTGTTGTTGTTGATGATGATAATCTCAAGTTTAGGCCAAAATTCAAGTGTTTACCCCACTCTGCCATTATTTCTAGTGTGCACATATATCTTAATTAGCTATTTGGTAGGTTAAAAATTATGGTCTTGTCTTCTTAAAAGCCATAGAGCTAAACAATATTTATTAGATCATGGGCTCCTATTTAGTTTTCAAAAATTAGTATCTATCGTAATGTTTCGACAAAAATGCAAATTAAATATTGGCTGAAAGAGATAAGCAGCAGTATTCTTCTGTGGGACAGACATGGTCCATGGCATGAAATGTACTTCAGGAGATTCTTGTGATATTTACACTTCTACCTACAGCTGCTCTACCAAACCCTGTCAAGGGAATGCCACTTTTTACAGAGAGTGACTGAGCACCGAGTAGTAGCCGATACATGTTAAAGGCTTAAACGTGGGGACCAATAAATAAAATCTTCCATTTTAAACAACATAAGTGCTGGCGCATGATGGTTGTTTAATGGTACTTGAAGAAAGGCACATGAAGTATTTTGTTTCAATACAGCATCCTTAAAAAGGCTACCTTCCAAGTCAACGAGTGAGTTACCTAATATTCATTGTAGCTTGGAGAAGAGAAGGAATTATTGGCTTAAATATTTGAAAAGTCCACTTACTATTAGACATAGGTGCTCAAATGAGGCTACGGGAACTCTATGTTTCTGTTCCTTATCTCTTTTCCTTTGTGATGGTTCCGTTTTCATGCAGACTCCCCCACATGGAAGCCAAAAGGCTATAAGAAACTCTAGACCCATCCCTTACCACATCAACAACCCGCCAACACACACCCCAAAAGGGAGCCTTTCATCCTAGAAGGGAGAACGGATTCTGACCAGACCACACAACATATATCCACTATGCCACATTAGCTATTGTAATAGTGATTGTTAGTGAAGTTCTGTAGTGTCCAAATATATTCAGGCAGTGTCATAAGGCACCTAAGAGTGCTTAATTTTTCTTCTTTGCCTGATAGTCCTTAAGTGCCCATGGTTGGATAACTCTTTGTTTATTAAGTAAAAATCATTTTCTAATATCTTCCAGGAGTTTTCTGTATGCTGAAGTCTTAAGATGAGAAGATACAATATAAAAAGTACATTGGGTAAAAGAGAGATAGACTTGAAAACACATAATTACAGCACCATGACATCATTTTTACATAAAGACCCATTGGAGCTTAGGATAAAGTACACACCTGCCTAGGGAGACAAGGAAGATTTTCCAGGTGAAGTACATGGGTATCATTAAGAAGACATTGCGACAGTGTACTAAATTAAAGAAATTTTTCCAACGTTTTCTTCTTCTCTAAATATTTCACGCTCAAGCAGCCACAGTGGATTCACTGTTGCAGAGACCTGCCTCGTGGTTGTTCCAGTCCTTGTTTTTGGCAAGTCTATGATGAGGCAGATACATATTAGAATGCGGTCCCATCAAAATCAAGGAGATCCTGGTTTATCCCTAAAAATGCAGTTGAGGCATCTGTATTCCTCCTTTGCTAAGTACGGAGAGTTGGTGCACACATGGATTCCATAGTGAAAAATCATAGTTGACAAATATCAACTTTAAATGTATCCCCTCCTGTCCTTATTTCTAGTAAAAGATGTAGCCCTGAAAAAGTTTTATTAAAATCCAATCTTATTACTTGTTCTAGTTTCTTATCTTCAGGCCATGGTAACAACCCCAGCTTCGTGTATTGTACTCAAAAGTAGATGACTACTGATGATGAGTGATGTGAAACATAGTTTCATGTGTCTGTTAGCCATCTGGATGTCTTCTTGGAAAAATGTCTATTCACATCCTCTGCTCATTCTTTCACTGGATTATCTGGTTTTTTGGGGTGTTGAGTTTGATAATTTCTTCCTAGATTTTGGATACTAACCCTTTATACAATATGTCGTTTTCAAATATCTTCTCCCATTCCGTAGGCTGCCTTTTAGTTTTATTGATTGCTTCCTTCACTGTGCAGAAACTTTTTATCCTGATGAGGTCCCAACAGTTCATTTTTGCTTTTGTTTCCCTTACCTCCAGAGACGTGTGTAGGAAGAAGTGGCTGCAGCTGAGGTCAAAGAGGTTGCTGCCTTTTTCTACTGTAGGATTTTGATGGTTTCCTGCCTCACCTTTAGGTCTTTCACCCATTTTGAATTTATTTTTGTGTTGGTGTAAGAAAGTGGTCTAGTTTCATTCTTCTGTATGTCACTGTCCAGTTTTCCCTGTACTATTTGCTGAAGAGACCATCTTTTTTTTCATTGGATATTCTTCCCTGCTTCAAGAGTCACATTCACCACCAACTGAGCCAGCCGGGTGCTCTGAAAAATTAGAACTTTCTATCAGTCACAGGTCACCTTCATTCAAACATCAAACATTCTGACTCTGAAAAAGAAGTAGATGATTACTTATAACTAAAAAGACCTGAATCTTATCAGCAGCACTAAAATATTTCCTTATGCTAAGTCATATTTTTTTTCCATGTCGTAACATTTCTGATCGCATTTGTGATTAGTGGCCTGTCAGTTAATTGGCAATATTTGTGGTTGTTTTTCTTTTCTTAGAGGTGAAAAAAATAATGGAAGATCTTAAATTCACAGTGTTTTAGATTTGGTAAATTATTACATATATCCCAGGAAAGCTGAAAACTATACTTGGAGGTTCTATTCTGGGTAAGGCAGTCTGTTTGCATCCAGACTCCCAACACTTATGCCCTGGACAAGTGACTTAACTTCTCTGTGCCTTATGTTCTTCATCAATAAAAGGGTAAATAATAGTACTAATTTCAAAAGGTGTTATGAGATTTAAAAAAAAAAAAAAGAGTTAACCCTTGTAAAACCTTTTAATCAAATCTGGCATGTAGAAAGCATTTCCAGTTAATATTAACTATTATCATAGCCCTGTTTTTTTTTCTCCCTTGGGTTTACAGGGGTTTTGTTTTGTTTTGTTTTTTAATTTAAGTCCAAGTTAGTTAACATGTAGTGTAATAATTATTTCAGGAGTAGAATTTAGTGATTCCTCACTTACATGTAACACCCAGTGCTCATCCTAACAAGTGTCCTCCTTAGTGGCCATCACCCATTTAGCCCATCACATCACCCAACACCCCTCCAGGAACCCTCAGTTTGTTCTCTGTATTTAAGAGTCTCTTACAGCTCTGGTTTATAGTACATTCTTCAAAACCTCCATGCCTAACCTTTAAATAATGTTTTCTTTCTACTGCTTCACAATGGCATTAAAGTTTATGCCCCCAGGGTTCAGAGTCAAAGTAACTTAGAATATGGAATTTGAATTGCAAAATGGTCCCACTGGCATATTCAATACGTACGCACCAGCCACAGGTGGCTATCTACATCTAAATTAATTAAAAGTAAGTAAAATTAAAAACTTAGTTTCTATGTCACACTAGCTATTTTCCAAGAGCTCAATAGCCACATGTGTATAATGGCTACCATATGGCACAGCACAGATGTAGGACATTTCTATCACCACAGAAAGTTCTATTGGACATTGCTAGTCTATATTCTCCTAAGCTAGCTCCCTACTAATGAGAGTTCTCATTTTTGTGTCTGTTATAAATTTAATAATGATGTGGTGTCTTTATACTGAGGAGACACCAAATCATCATAATTTTTAAAAACTTCTAGTTTGTAGTAAGGACTATTATTTTGTAATATTCAATCTTCCTCTTCACTCTAGATACCAACAGTTGATACTCATAATAAACCTAGCTAGGCTAGGTATGCCATCTGTGACCTCAATGTAGAATAAAGATGGTCTGGTCAAGATGGGCTGGGAGTATTGGCATTGCCCATGAGGCTCTGTGTTGTGATAAGACACGTTTCAATTTTCCTTTGTGTCCATACGGCATAAGAATAGTTTGTAGACAATGCTCTCATATTTATCCTAAAGAAACTTAGGATCATATTTTCTTTAATAATTTTAAAGAATACCTATTAAGCTTGTATCAGGAAGAAAAGACTTCTACTCAGTTGTAGGTGGGAATGTCAACAGTGTATGATATAGTTCTTGAACTCAAATGACTTGGTCTACATGGGTTATAAAAAGAACACAATGAAAAACTATAAAAGTTAGGATATTATACTTTTAAATAAGATTAAAGAAACATAATGGAGGTTCAAATGAGGAGAATATATCAGAAAATTTTCAACTTGATCTTTAAACTTTCCTAAAAACCATTTTAAGTATATTTTACCCTCTGGCTTCTTCTTTTCCTATCGCTGACCTGCTTTTTCAAGTCACAAACCAATAAAAAGTCCAATTGCCAGCATTTTCCACACAGCATAATTAAACCACACATAAGGTAAGTTTCAATATGTCTCAAACAGTATCTCTTTACCAAAGTTCACTTTTTTTTCATAATTCACACTACCTTAAAAAGCTTATTTTGTGGGACGTAGGTGAGCTCATTGGAGAAAACGTCATAAAGATTATGTGGCAGTAAGTCATGTAATATTATCAGTCATTAAAAAAAATATCAGATTTCAAGCCTGATGCTTATAACCATCATCCTGTGAAATTCAACACCTTAGCAATCATTAACGGTTTTAGTTTTTAAGAATAAAATAAGAATCCTTACAGTTTCTAATTTAAAAGCTTTAACAGTTTGATTTGCCTAAAACTACGATTTACAAAATGCAGTGCAAATGTCATGAAATCTGCCTTCATTCTCACAAAGCGATACATGAAGTAATGAAATACAGCACAACTTTCTTTAATGGATTAGTTGAACTCAAACAGTTGCTTTGTTAGAAGATTGCTTGTTATCATTTACTCTGGCATTGGATAGTAAACAAAGCCAAGGAAATACAATGCACTCAATTATTTTGCTGGGCTGTGTTCCTTGAGTGGGTGAGGGAGAGAAGAATCGCTTTCTTATGTTCACCTCCCTTTCAATGTAAGAAATATTTTAGTGAGACATGCTTTTACCTCGTCCTGTTCCCATGGAGAGAAAGAATATCCACTTCTCAGGCGAAGAGAAAGAAGGGAAAACTACTTTCTACCTCCTTGTCTCCGCTCCTATTTGTGGGTTAAGTTGGAAAAAGAAATAGAGAAGACTCAGCAACTTTCTTTCTTGCAGAGAAGACTGGCTTATCCTTGACATGTAGAGATTTTCCTCTCTCCGCCAGGTTAAAAAGGCCTCTCTCTTTGAGGAAGGCCCAATGACGCCCAAATCTGCCTATGTCTAGAGAAATAAGCTCAATTAATTTTTTTTTCAATTTATCCTTATAAGTCCTAAAACTGATCCCCTGAGTCTCATGTGATTGATAATTCTTTCTCCGAATGATATAAAACTCCAGGGAACAGAAGGTGATTGAACAGTCCTTCTCAAGACCCACCTTGCCAATGGTTTAATACCTAGATCATCTTTTCGGCCAAGAATTCAACTTTGGGAGATGTTACAAAGAGATGTGTTTTGAGAGGACATTCTTTCCCTTCATGAAGAGGAAATCACCTGGTTCTCTCTTATGTTTGTTTTGTTTTTCCAAAAGTCAGTTATATCGTCCCTAATCCAAAACTATATTGCTATCCTTCCTCTTTGTCATCAACATCCCAAGTTCTAGACAGGAGTAATGTAAAATCTTTGGTGCAGGAATGATCCCATCAACGTTAGAAGAGTATTGCTGACAATTGAGTTTCCTATCTTGACTAAATCGTGACTCTTCTTTAAATTTATTCCTCAAAGTTTCTGAATATCTTGCCTGTTCTCTCTGTTCTGTCCAGTAACTGTATTTTAGCCACTGATTTCCATCTATCCATGACCTAGTGTGTCTGACACTTGATATCAACAGCAGCCTGTCATTTCATCCTGCAAGAATCATTCTATCTATCCTCCTATGAGTAGACAGGATAGAGGTTGAGCTCTATTTTGCCAATAATACCACCCTCCCTCTGGACCAATTGGCAAATTCTCAAACTCTTTTCATCTCCAGCCCTGTATAAGCAAACTTAGAATTTCCAAACCCTGCCTAATAGAGCCCAAATTCTTCCAGTACATTCATGTCATGCCTTCCAACTTGTATAATAAAATCTCCTCACTTATTTTTCATGGGACAATGAACTTAAAGTCCAAGAATGAATCTCAAATAATACCCAGATGCTGGAGTCTTAGTGCCTTGCTTCTAATTCCAATTCTACCATTAACTACATCCGTGACTTTAGACAATAAACCTAATCTCTTTGCAGCTCAGTTTTTTAACCTATAAAATGGGAACACAACCGTTATCCACTACATAAGGTTATTCTGAGGATTAGCTGAGATAACATTTTATATGCTGTCGAATACAGCATACATCCAGTGAATATTTGTTCTTAATACCAAACTTTTCTTGGATCAGTTTTTATTTGCATAGCTAAAACAGTTTAAATGACTACAATTCAATGTTTTTTATGTTATCTACAGACAAGTGAAGAATAATATAACAAATATCCTTTTTCGCATCACCCAGAATTTTAATATATAAAAACAGCATACTCTCTGTGTGTTTTTATTGTTAATATAAATGTTATCCTAAACATTATTGTTAAGGTTACTTTTCTCACTCAGAATTATCGCTTGAGATCTACTTTTGCTATAATTCATTCATTTTAATTTTATGTATTATTTTCTCATATGAACACACTATAGTTCACCTGTAACCCTGTGAATAATTTATAATTTTTTTCACCTTGAAAAATAAGGTGCAGCAATAAACATGCTCAGCCACGTTTCACTGTAAAAACATGCAAGAAATTCTTACGGACGTATAAGCAGTTAAATTACTTTTCCATACATCCCATACGTTATCAACTTTACTACATTAGTCAACTGCTATTGAAATGAATTATCAATTTAGTCTTCTATGTCAAGTGAATGAGGAGTCAACTTTACCTGATGTTAGCCAAATTTGGTATCTTCAAGCATTTTAATTTTTACCAGTCGAACGGGAAAAAATGGTATCTATTCTTATCTATGATTACTAGTGTGTTTAAGTATCTGTCACATGTTTAACAGATTCAAGATTCCTCTTATATTAACTACCTGTTATAACTTCTTGTAAAGAGCTTTTTCCTTTTCCTCATTTAGTACTAATGCCATTTTTATCATACACTAAGTCCTCATATATGTGTAAGTTTCATTCTGAGGTCATATTCTTATCCATTAATATCTTTACCCCTGAAGCAATATGATAACATTTTAATTACTTTTATAATAAATCAGTATATTGTAAGACGGGTTTTCTCCTCATTTTTATTCATTAGGATAGCTTGGTTATTCTTGAATAATTTATTTTTCAGCATTTATATGAGGATTATCTAGTCCACTCTCACTAAAAACCCTATTACAATTTTTGTTGGAATTGCAATGACTGCGTAGATTAATTTGGAGAGAACGAACTTTAAAAATTATTTTTATAAAATATACAGTGTACACATGTACAAAATGTTTTAAAACCATACTGAGTTGGGATGACAGTCTTCAATTTCTACTTTCCAGGAAACCCTTATCCAGAGTTTTTAAGTAAGCGAATTATTTGTGTGTGTCCCATTCTGAGCTTGTCACATGCCATTTGTGCTGTGTGTCTCCTTCATGTTTCAAAGTTGAGATTCTATTTTCATTAGTGCAATTGCTCAAACCCTGGCCTTAAATTTTGAATCTGTTGTCACCCTCCTCCTTTCCCAATCATCCCCCCATTTCTCCATTGTGATAGATTGTTTTGCAAAGATGGTTGCGAGAATGTCTCTGATTCCTAGATGCATCCTTTGCAGTGTGACTTTGCCACTCACGAAGAAAAAAAAGAAAAGAAAAACGCTAGGAATCTATTTCTCCACTCTGAATCTAGCCCAGCTTTATTATACTGGTTTTGATAAGAAGTGACGTACATTTTGCATTACAATTCTCTTAGAATATTTGACTAAGGTCAGGAAAAACAAGAACTACCCAGCTAAGCACTGTTTAAATTACCAGCCTACAGAATTATGAGATGACAAATCATAGTGGACTTAGGTCATAAATTCACCCACATTCCCTCAAACTTAACTAATAATAAGGCGGTGTGTACTATTTTGCACCCTTCTCAATGTTCTTACAATCATGTATGCATAATAGTTGGGCTATTAATTTTTGTGGTGTTTTACAAAAATGCAACACTATGTTTTACACCTTTAGGTCTTGTTTTTGATGTTCCCAGTATTGTACGTTGTAGAAATCTTTCCCAATTGTCTTATAGATCAAATTCTTTCTTTTAGTAATTGTTGCATACAATTTCATGGTATGGATTGTCACAGGCTTTACATTCTCTTACTAATGGAGATTCACTGTTGTCAGTTATGACTATTATACTATGAGTATTTTAGTTAATCTGCCCTTATTGGCTGGTACATTTATTTCAAAAAGATGGATTCTAACGATGGTTTAGCATCGAATTCCTATAGGCCAAACTCATTTCTCAAATCTCTTTTCCTTATTGTTTAAGACATCTTTACTCTGAAGTCTCCATTTTAGTTTGTTACACAGTTTGGTGATATCTTCAGATTAGGTTTATAAGTGACATATTCTCTGCTTTCTTACAAAATCGTATTTTTCTCTCCATGACAAGTGAGTAGTGCCTTGCCTGTCAATGGGACTTAGGGTTATATTCCTTTCATCTAGTTGATCTGCAGATTTCATTCCACGGTTTCCCACCTTGATGTGTTACAGTTGAGAACTTGAGGTCCGGCGATAGCCTCTCCCTTCCTCTTCCTTTGCTCTGCTCATTACATCTGGAAGCATGCCAGAGTTGCTTGTGTTTGCTTGTTTGTTTGTTTTAGTCTTCCAACTCCAAAATAGGGTGTATTTCTGCATTTATTTTTGTCTTCTTTATTTTTTCCCAGAAATGCTTTTATTTTTCAGTGCAGTCGTCTTGTACATATTTTCTTACTTTCAGTCTTAAATATTTTATAGTTGTTGGCATTATTTGAAGTGCATTTTTAAAAATTTAATTCCCCAAATGTGTGCTACTGATATATATTAATACAATAGATTTTTTGTTTACCAACCTTGTACTTTTTGGCCTTGTTATATTTACTTATTAATTCCAGTAGCCAGTCAATTCACAGGGATTTGCTGTATAAACTAATAGATGCCAATAGGGAGACTTTTTACTTCTTTCTTGCCTATCTTATGAATTGTATTTTATTTGCCTTATTGTGATAGCTCCCCACTTTAGTTTGCTCAAGAGTTTTTAATGAAAACTGATGTTAAATTTTGTCAGGAACTTTTTTCTGCATTTATTAAAAATATTGTAAGTTCTGGGGCACCTGGGTGGCTCAGTATGTTAAGCGTCTGACTTTGGCTCAGGTCATGATCTCGCGGTTTGTGAGTTCGAGCCCCGCGTCGGGCTCTGTGCTGACAGCTCAGAGCTTGGAGCCTGCTTCGGATTCTGTGTCTCCCTCTCTTTCTGCCCCTCCCCCACTCACACTCTGTCTCCTCTCTCTCAAAAATAAATAAATGTTTAAAAAATTTAAACAATATATTCTAAGTTCTAACATTTTTATTATCATAATATGGGAAAATACATTAATTGATTTTCAACCTGGCATTACTGATATAATCCCTACTTTAGCACAATGTTTACCTTTTTCTCATCGTGTTGGATTTTATTTGTTAATGTTTTGTTAACGCCCTTGAATCTATGTTCATGAGGGGTAATGGTGTCTAATTTTCTATTTTCGTTATCTTTGTTAGAACTTAGTATTAGGGTCATGCTGGCTTCATGAATGATTTGTGCATCGTTTTTCCTCTGTTTTCTGAAAAATTTGTATAAATTTGGCATTCATTATTCCTTGATATTTGAGTAAACACATGTGTGACACCATCTAGGCTTGGAATTTTTGACTTTTTTTGATAACAAGTCCAATTTGTTTAATAGGTACAAGGCTATTTAAGTTTTCTGTTTCTTTTTTTTGTCAATTGTTGTTATTTCACACGTCATTAGCCTTTTCATCCAAATCGCATGTTTGATTTCATCGAGTTGTTCATAATACTCTCTTCTTGTCCCTTCACTGCCTGTAGGATCTGTACTAAGAACCACTCATGCATTTTTAATTTTGATAATTTCTTTCTCATCTCTTTAATTTCCTCGATGAGTCTAAATAAGTGTATGGCAATTTTATTGATCTTTTCGTATTATTAGCTTTTGTGGTTTTTTTTCCTTAACTTTAAAATATGTTGTTCATTTCTGCTCTTACATTTATTCTTTTCATTCTTCTACTTGAGTTTGTTTTTCTTAACCTAGTTTCTAAAGGTGGACTATTAGGTCAGTGATTTTAGAACTTCTATTTTCTGTAATGTAACCACTTAAAACGCTATGTTTCCTTTTAAGCACTGCTTTAGCTGCAACCCGCAATTTTTGATGTATTTTATTTTTATTGTCATTCAGTTCAAACTGTTTCCTTATTTTATTTGGGCCATGACCCAGTCATAATATATTGTTTTATCTCCAGAAAGTTGGAGCTTTTCTGGAAATTTTATTGTTATTAACACCTAATATAATTTCATTGTGGTCAGAGAACACACTTTATGTAATTTTGATTCTTTTATACTTACTGAGACATGTTTGATCATCCAGCAGAGGGTCTATTTTGGTGAATATTCCATGTGCAACTAAAAGAATTTGTGTTCTGAAGTTAATTTATGCAGTTAACTTAATATTTTATAAATGTCAATTAGATTAAGGTGGCAAGGAGTGTTCAGATTCCATTTTTTAAATTGGTTTTGTGTCTAATTTCCTATTAAATGCTCAGAAAATGTGTAAACATGTCCGTTTATAATGGTGGCATTGTCTAATTTTGTTTTTAATTCTGTCAAATTTTGCTTTATGTTATTTGAGGTTTTATTATCAGATGTATAAACATTTACAGTATTTGTAGTTTCCTGGTGAGTTTCCCCCTTTACTATAATGTAATATCCTCCACTGTCTCTTTAGGTGTTTAGGGTTTATTTTGTCACATTAGCATAGCCAGTCTAGCCATTTTACTATTTGCAAAAGGTTGGTTTGTATTTCTTTCCAGGCATTTACTTTCAACTCATCTGTGTCTGTATCTGTTAAGTACGTCTCTTACAGGCAACGTATATTTGGTTCACATTTTATATTAATTTGTTGTGCTAATCTCTACCTTTTAGAATGCTTAGACCATTAGTATTTTACCCAATTAATTAATTGATTACTTAGGTTACCATGTAAGTTTTTGTCTTTTTTGGATTTTTTTTCCCGTTTTCCACGTTTCCGATTTTCTCTGAAATTATTTGAATGTATTCAGTGTCCTATTTTAATGTATCCATTGGCTTCTAGATTATTTGGCTATATTTTAGGGGAGAGGAGAGACAGAGAGAATACTCCAGGGATTACAATATACAAATCTAGCATGCTTATATTTTATATTATGCCAACTCATATAAAGTGTACTAACTTTGCAGTCTCTCCTTAGGTTAGAGTTTTCATATGTATGGTTCACACATATACTGAAAATCCTGACACACAATAATATACTTTTTGCCTTAAACAGTCATACATATTATAACAAATTAAGAGGAAAATTACCATTTCAGATGATCTGCATTCATTTCCAAGGATCCAAGTGTCTACCTGGTATAATCTCCCTTTAGTATTTACGTTCACCAATGACGTTTCCTTACTTCTCCTGAATTGAAAATGTGAGAAAGAGTATGTCAGTAACTTTCAATCTGAATATCTGATATTATGAATGAAGTTGAAAAAAAATGAAGTTGAACACATCTTCATGTGTTTTATACTGGATATATTTATCACCCTTCATTGTTGTTTTTTTTTTCTTTTTTCAGTTTTTCCTATGGATGTTTTCATATTTATTTTTGTATATGAATTTTAGAATAATTTGTTCTGGAAAAGTTCTAGAAAATAATGGTTGGTAAAATTTAGTGCTATGGCATTAAATTTACAAATTAAATTAGGGAGCATGTACGTATTTATGATATTTTGCCATTCTATCTAAGACAAGAACTGTATTTGTTCAAATACTCTGTGCCTTGTTTCAAATATTTTTCATAAAATGTTATTTAATATTTCTTGTTAAACATTCCTTAGCATTTTGTCTTTTAAATTTCTATTGTAAATAAAGTTTTGTCTTTATATCTTCTATCTGGCTATTGTTTATAAATATGAAGCCTATTGTTTGCTTCAACTTTTATTATGAAATAATTTTGGACTTAGGTAAAAATTTCAGAAATTGTACAAAATATCATTTAATGTCTTTCACACAGAGCCCCGTATGTTCTATCATATTTGTTTTACCATTTCTTACATATATTCATGCATCTGTTTACTTATAGACAGATATAGGTAATTGTTTCTTAGATGAGAGCAGGTTACCAAGCTTCCTTACCTATAAATACAGTATGTATTATATATGTATTTACTAAAAAAACAAAAACAAAAAGGTTATTCATTTATAACCACAGTAACAAAATTTGGAACTGAATACTGATACCGTTATATTATCCAATCCAAGGGTGTTCAAACTCTGTCAGTTGCCTCACTACTCTTATTTGTAGTAAAATATATTGCTTCATTCTGGTTCATAGTCCATTCCAGGGTCATGGGTTCACTTAACTATCATTTTCCATAGTGTTCTCCAATCTAGAAAGAATCTTAATCATAAGATATAAATAAAAAGTTTAGAATTGCCAATTCATACACTGAAAAGGAAATATACTTACTAGATTGCAATACTTAGTTGGAGTTCCTTTTGTCTTTAGCATGAAGATATATATTCAAAATATTGTATTCAAAAGCTTCTTGGATTCCTTCTCTTACATATCACTCAGCATGATTATGTAATACATTTGAAATTGTGTTCCATTTCCCCCCGTATTTATTATTTTTCATATGTAAAACAACATGGTTCTATTGTATGATTAGTATATTTTCCTTAGAAGTGTGAAATTTTGAAGCTGTGACTTCCACATGGCTACCTTTTTTTTGGGAGGGGGATTTCATCTTGCCTCTGTCATTAATGCCAAACAGCTTGATTTTCCTTGTTTATCACAATGGATGCATGCCTGCATTGCATTTTGGACGTGAATTACCTACTACTCAAGATTCACACCTTCTGCCAATACACTGAAATCCTTTACCGAATTATTCTCCCACCGTTTTATTCAGGATTATGATATTTAGAATTATGGCAGCAGATATACCTCCTTGGTAATTTCATGTTCAAGATAGGAAACTTTCATTGTAGGCAATAAAATGTCATTACCGAAAGTTACTATCTAGCTTGCAGGACAGCTACTCGGGGCTAGATTACAATATATCTTCAGGGATTGATTGCGTATTTTTGAATTTGCATTTTTCCTCAAGGTTGAGCATTTTAAAAAAGTTGTAATTACTCAACTTAAATTTATAATGTTCCAAAGCCCATGCAACGAATAACTAACAAGAAGGTAATACTCCACAGGAAGTCTGATTTGGAGGTGATCTCCTCAATGAAGGTCATTATCATGTAAACTGCATGATGTCCAGTGATCATACTTTGTGTGTGCTCATCCTGTATGCTTTTGTCAGTCAACCCATTTTACTGGAAGGCTCAGTATGTTTCAGGAAAAAAAGTAACATATCACTGATCCTTTCAATTATCTTATGAAAGTATTTATTAAATGTCTCATATATGTGTACTAAGAGACACAAAATAGGACATCGTCTACACCGTTTGTTTTCCAGTAGGGAAAACGATGTCTGAAATACAACATTTGTAGAAGTGAATAAAACTGCGGAAACGTTGAGTTCTGTCCATATGGCAGATTAAAGTACCGGG
This sequence comes from Panthera pardus, assembly GCF_024362965.1. Lineage (NCBI taxonomy): Eukaryota > Metazoa > Chordata > Mammalia > Carnivora > Felidae > Panthera > Panthera pardus. The sequence goes on from NW_026526688.1 coordinate 182,564,531, forward strand.
CAGACTTCCAAGTCAAGCGTGGAAATTTAGGATGAAATGTAACCAGTCTCCTTTCGAGTGGTAAGCCTACCTAGCCAGAAAGGATGGGGGCATTTCCTGGGGTCAGAAACAAAAAGCAGACTAAGAGCCAGTGTGATTTTAGCTGACGCTACAGTTACCCTGGCCTGGGAGGGCAGGGCCACACCCGGTTTCTGTCATCCGAGGGCCAAAATCTTAAAGCTTACATGCAAAGATGAATCCATGCCTGTGCAGAATGGGCAAGTAGATGAGACCTACAGACTGGCCCATTTGAAGGGCTGCATCCTTGGAGAAAGGTTGGAGAACTCCAGAAAAACCCCACTCTCTGGCTACAGAGGTATAATAAAGAATTTGGGACAGGGTATGTGCCATAAAGATAAGGAAGAAGCGCATCTAGTTTGGTATGGGCTCTGAGTGAGCCAAAATTGTCCTCTGAATTGATAGCTGTAGCTCTGTACCTCACATAGGTTTAGGGTTTGAATTTATACTACTTCACTCTTCCGGGAACAATATTGTATGATGGTTTATGCTATATTCTTACTATATTTGAAATCTCTGGCGTGTCCTCAATTATCATAATTTCAAATTTCTAATGTTCCCTTGTGCCATATAATTTTCTTGATCATTTTGGATAAAGGTTTGTCCATTTAAGTTCTCTTTAAAAATAAGTTTGTTTTGGTTTATACTCTATTACATCTGTGCTTTATCTTTTATAGTTAATGCTAAAATATACTTTTCTCCCTTATGTACTTTCTCAGTTGAATGTTCTTATTTTTTTTACATTTTCAAAAGAATATACCCTTGAGATGAAGTTTTTATTTATATTGTTTGAGTTTTCATAATTCTTTTTTTATACCTTATATAGGATATGGAAAATATGAGATAAACCTCAAGAAAATAAGTTGACTAATTCTAAAAGTATAAAGTCTGAATAATGGGATAAGAGAGAAGAAGAGAACAGAAAAAAAAGAAGAGGGGAGGACAATTTAAAAATCAACACAAAGGGTCGCCTGGTTGGCTCAGTTGGTTAAGCGTCTGACTTTGGCTTGGGTCATGATCTGATAGTTCATGAGTTTGAGCCCCACTTTGGGCTCTGTGCTGACAGTTCAGAGCCTGGAGCCTGCTTCAGATTTGTGTCTCCCTCTCTCTGTCCCTCTCCCACTCATGCTCTGTGTCTCTTTCTCTCTCAAAAAAAAAAAATTTAATAAACATTAAACACACACACACACACACACAAATTATATCCCCAAATTAAAAGACATGACTTCCAGATTGAAACTGCTACTTGTCCAGCAAAAATAATCTTTAACATTCTCAAAGTGTTAGAACCTGGAATTTTAGAAAATGGAGTTTACAGAGAAAGACCTAAAGCTTCCAGAAAGACGAAAAAGAGAGAGAGAGAGAGAGAGAGACGAAAAGAGAGAAAGAGGAAGGAAGAAAGGAAAGAAGGAAGGAACGAAGGAACGAAGGAACGAAGGAACGAAGGAACGAAGGAAGAAACAAAGTTTGGTCCCATACAAAGCATGAGAATAAGGGTAGTATCTGGTTTTGTACTGTAACAACAGAAGTTAAAAGAATATACACATACTTTCCAAGTTCCATAAAGAAATGAATGAAAATCTGGTACTCTGTATGCCCAGACAATGTATCTATCAAGTGTAAAAGTAGAAGGAGGACATTTTTTAGACATTGGTGTTGTGTAAGAGTTAACTTAGCCTAATTGATATTGTTATCTCCAGGAGGACCAGCTTGAGAAACTGACCTTTGGGAAGATTTCTGGAAACCTGGCCTGTAGAATTTGCCAGACTCTGCACTGATAAGTAGTTTTATGTGACTGGAAGACTGAATTCTGCTATATTAGTCTCCTAGATTGCTTGTGCAAACAATGTAAGTTATGATGAACACTCACTTTACTTCTCGGAGTTTGGAATTTTAGTAACAGTGATTGGTTGCTCAGGCAACAAGTGCCTACATGACAAGTCTTCAGCAAAATCCCCCACACTCTGAGTTTTAAGAAGACTTCCTGAGGCAGAAACCTTGGATATATTTTTCTCATTTCTTCTGCTAAAGAAAGAACAATGTTCTGTCCGGGACCTCCCTTCCCGTCATCCCATGATGGGGACCTTTGGAAGGTCTGGACTCCTCTCCAGACTCTTCCTGATGCCTCTCTGTTCTGTCCCGTGCTGATCCTGCTGTTCACTGTAATAACCCATAACTGTGATCAAAACTACCTCTCAATCCTGTGAGTCCTTTTAAAGAAATACCAAAAGCCTAAGTGGGGTGGGTACTTCCTCGCCCAAACACATGGTCTTAAAAATTAACATCCATACATCCTTGGTCAGGAATTTCCCAAGAGATGTGCTCCACCAAAACAGGTCATTTTTACCAACAAAGCAGAAGGACCCGGATCCAGAAAGTATTTACTACACAGTAGAGGCAAATAAAATCCCCGCAGTGATGGTAAATGTAAGAATATGAAAACTACAAATTAAGCCTAAGATAAAACAAGCCCACGTTAAGGAAGAACACAGAGGGGCTCATTGATAGATCCCTGGATGCAGTTGAACAAACTGAGAATGAAATTGCACTTGATTTATAAAGTTTGACTAGGACTTAAGGATAAGAAAATGACTTTTCAATTAAACGAATAAAAATAATTAACTGAAAGGAAATAAAATCACATGTCTCAGAAATGAATACCATTTAGATATCCATGATGATGCAGACTGTGAATAATGATATAACCAAAATTCTGACGCAATAAATTTAGAAGGGGGGTTGGATTTTCACATGAGACATGTGTGCACATGCACGGGTATGAGAAGTGTTATTAGGGTTAAAGCTTCCTCATTAAGGGTGTAATAAGTAATAAATAATTTTAGCAGGAATATAAAAATGCCTTGAAGAAATATTAGAAAACTGGAAGTGAATACTAGAAATAAAAACTAAAAGTATGGCTGCCTTTGTGGAGCAGGAATTAGGCTTGGGAGTACGTGCAGAACCACAAATTCTTTTTTATTGGAGACTTTGCAAAATTATTTAACCCTTTAAAGTACATACACAATTTGAAAACGAGAATTGTATATATGTTTTTTTTTAAACCTTTTAAAGTTTATTTATTTTTGAGAAAGAGAGAATCAGAGCATGGGGGCGGGGCACAGAGAGAGAGGGAGATACAGAGTCTGAAGCAGGTTCCAGGCTCTGAGCTGTCAGCACAGAGCCTGATGTGGGGCTCGAACCCACAGACCACGAGATCATGACCTGAGCAGAAGTTGGGGGCTTAAGTGACTGAGCCACCCAGGCACCCTGAGAATATTTTTTATTCATTTAAAAAATATATATCACTAACAAAATGACTTGGATATATATTCTATATTCAGGAAAAATTTTGACTAAAACTAAATCTGGATGCTTCAGCATCATTGTTTAGATCCCTGGAAAATGATTTTTTGATTAAAAACATAAATGGTATTTATTAAAATACCAAAACATAAAACATGTTTATGTTTAAAAACATAAAATGGTATTTATTTATTTATTTATTTATTTATTTATTAAATAAAAGGTATTAAAAATAAAGTTCTGCGTTTCTCTCTTGCACACACACACACATGCGCTCAAATTGTCTAATAAAACCGTGGATCGGCCACCCAAGACTGAAAACAAATAATGAAAAGATTCAAACGCTTGAGGCAGCTTTTTTTTCTTTAATTTGAATTACTGCTTGTAAAGACTAAGCTTATCAGGGGATTGCTGAAATGAAATATGTCCAATTGTCTTCTCTATTCATATTTTATGTAGTCTCTTTATGAGGCAGAAATTGTTACAGTCCTTCCTCCACTATAAGTTATATGTGTGTGTGTACTTACACACACACACACACACACACACACTCAATCTCATCTAAATGCACCTACACCTTCCCATACCCATCGGCATTAATACTTCCATCCTTCAAATGGATCCGCTAAAACCTGATGCCTCCAGTCATGTTCATTCTCTTTCTCGCTCCACTGATTCTTAACCCCTGAATCCACAACAGGAAGTACAAAAATGTGTTTTATTAGTGCTACCTCTCCATCAGTCTAAAGTTAAATCAATACCTTTCCCTTCCCAACCTGTCTAATTCAAAAGAATAATGTATATTCACTGACTACATGAAGATATGAATAAGCAGAGTAGAAGGGGGAAGTATGTAATCAAGAATGCTGACTTTCCTTCATAGACAATAGGTATTCTAGTAAGCGTAGACTTGCATTTAAGAAAATAACTGGACAGCATGTGGAGGAAGGTTGGATGGGGCAGGACTGCAGGCAGGAGCAGTGTTCTAAGCATAGGGGAGTAATTCAGGGATGAGCATTGGCAGCAGGGATGAAAAAGAATAAAGATCTGAGAGATGGGTATTAGGAAGCAGTGACAGTATTCTCTCAGGTTTTTAGTTAATAAAAATATCTTGCTCATAGTATTACTGTGAAGATTAAAGAGAATCATATATCGAAAGCATTTTGTAGAAGGGCAATAAAAATTACTCTTGGGGCGCCTGGGTGGCTCAGTCGGTTAAGCCGCCGACTTCCGCTCAGGTCACGATCTCACGGTCCGTGAGTTCGAGCCCCGCGTGGGGCTTTGTGCTGACTGCTCGGAGCCTGGAGGCTATTTCGGATTCTGTGTCTCCCTCTCTCTGACCCTCCCCTGTTCATGCTCTGTCTCTCCCTGTCTCAAAAATAAATAAAAATGTTAAAAAAAATTTTTTTAAATAAAATAAAAATTACTCTTAGTACCGTTTAAGTAGGTATCTATATTATCGAATACAAATAATACTTAAAAGTATGTTAATTTTCGAGTTAGAAAGCTTTTATCATCAACGCAGTGATAAAAATACAGATTAAAAACTGTGTGGGGCTCCGTCCCTTATTATGAGCTAAATGACCCACAGTTATTTGAATAACACACAGACCAGGCGTGGTTCCTGAACGCTTAGCGTTGAAAACTCCCCATTTCCCTCCGCTTAATGAACTGTCCAAGAGGCACAAAGAGCACTGGATTTGGAAACTGAAGGAGCCTGGGCCTTTGCTATATTCCGGGATCCCTATTTGATGAGAAGAAATACAGCTAAGCTATCTGAAAGTTAATTTCCTAAACGCCCAAAAAGGAATAAGAATCCTACATCCCACTGTTTTGAAAGAGCTACATAAGAACAAGAACAAAGTGAGAGCTCTAAGTTGGATGGATGCTGGTTGTTTTTTTGTTTTTGTTTTTGTTTTTGTTTTTGTTTTTTTGTTTTGTTTTGTTTTGTTTTCTTTCCATTTCATGGGCTCTTGTGTTGGTAGAATATGTTTGGAATAACTTACGTGTTTTTCTATCAAATGTTTCTTGAACATAAAATTCACAACTTTAAAAATCTGAATTTAATTCGAAAGTAATGAGCTGAATTTTACTAAGGGGATGGTACTTTGCCACTTGAAAAAAAAATTATGTTCTTAGTCTAAAAGTGTGCCTCTACAGTCTATGTTTATATTTGTTAACTACTCTTATGGTACAAAACTGTTCTAAGTTTTTGGTCGTTTCCATTACCTTTATTTTTTATTTTTGGGTTTTTTTTATTTTTATTTTTTTTAATTTTTCTTTTTTATTATTTTTATATATAATTTATTGTCAAATTGGTTTCCATATCCATTGCCTTTAGCAAGACCTTCTCTTTCTTAAAGTGTAACACCCAAAACTGCATGCAGAATTCTAGAGCAAAGGAGTAGTTTTCTTTTTCTTTTTCTTTTTTTTTGTTTTTGTTTTTTTGTTTTGTTTTGTTTTTGTTTTTTGCCTAAGGTTACTCAAATTTTCTCTTTTATTCAGAGAAAATATCCTGGGCCAGGAGCAAATGAAAGAATGTTTTCCCAGGGCATATATACCACTTAGAGGTCTTAATTTCATCTCTTTGGTCTGAATTTTTTTTGACTAAAAGTAAAACTTTATGCCTGCCTGCTCCCAACTTTATCCCTGCTCTGAGCATTCACACAGCCTCACCAACAATTGCCACAGTTTATTCCCATTAGCTTGGCACTCCTCTCAGCCCAGGAGGCCATAGTTTCATCTGTAAACTTGATCATCTCATTAGGTGCTCTTTCTTCCACAGCTTTCATATCAAAAGGTAGTCAAAGAAGGGCCTGCGGAGCCCTACCCTTGATCCCTGGAGAATACCGCTTTTAATAACCAGTACGTCAAAGACAAGATTTCTCCCTACACTGTTTCGCATCTTTAAAAGCTAGTTGCAGCTTCATGGACAAATGTGTTGCCCAATTTCATGATAACTGCATTTATAGTAGGCATTCACACTGAACCTGGAAACCCTCGCCAGAATAGATTGGTGTCTAGTTAAAAAACAGAAGACAGATGTTGAGATGTCAGAGGCTACACTCCAGTAGAGCGCCTGTCAACCTAAGAGCAGTATATACTGTATCCCTCATCAAATCCTCTATTAATGGGATCATGGTGATGATATAACTTCTGTGAGTCTGTTTCTTCATCTATAAAACACAGTTCATAATATCTACTCAAAGGCAATTGTAAGGCTAGATATATATATATATATATATTTATATAAGGCTATATATATATTTATTTTTAATTTATATATTTATATATTTATATATAATATATATATTTATAAATTTATAAATATATAAATTTATAAATATATAAATATAAATATATATTATATATTAAATATATATTTAATATATAATATAATATATTATATATAATATTATATATAATATATAATATTATATATAATATATAATATATATAATAAATATATATATTTAACATATATATATATATATATATATAACACCTAGTACATGGTAGATTCTCACTATGTATTGAATTAATTAACTTTAATTAATTAATAAATGAAATAGTGGAGTGCAGGCGACGTGGACCAAGAACCACTGTGCCCGACTAGTACATGAGGAAACAAGTATTTTTTTCTTGCTCATTTATCTCTGTAACAACAGAGATGCTGTCGCTTCTCTTGAAATGTTCTTACAGAAAAGACAATCGATGGATAGATGGAGCCTTCGGAAGAAAATACAGATTAGCATTTTTCTAAACAGAATCAATCTCGGCTAACATGTCAACTCAGAGTCTTATGAGCACTACTTGAGTGATTTCAGTGTTGACGTTCACTTTGAAATTCAGTTTATACTACGGAAACAGATGACCTTTGGAAAAGAAAGAGTTTAATGACAGCTACAAGTGTCCTGCAAATTCAAACGCACTAAACACCTTATGTATGAACAAAATTATATGGATATATGTTGTGATTTTGCATCATGCAAATATAGATTTCCAGATATCAAGAGATTGGTAAAAAAAAAAAAAAAAAAAGAAAAGAAAAAAAAGAAAAAAAGAAAAAAAAGAAAGAAACCAGAAAACTACAGAGTTCAATATAAATGTCAATGAAGCCCTTCTCAGTATCTTCAATTGGAACTAATTGCTCTATTCTCAATGATATTATAGCACTTAGAGAACAGGTCCAACATAGTATATTTTATTGTAGCTATTTGCAGTCAATAATGTTTCCTTTAATAAATGGATATAAGGCAAGAACTCTAATTTACATTTTTTTCTATATCCTATGATGTTCCTAATGGAAGGTTTAGGTTTAATTATGTATTAAATACATATTACTTGAATTTTAGTAAGTATACAACTGTTTCTTTAATACTAACATAATGTTAGTTCTTGTTACGCTATTGTTTAATTCAATGTATCAAAGTTTACAGACCGTCTTCTTACCCCATTTTATTCTCTACATTTAGTGTTTCCTTTAGAAACATATCAGGAGTGGGGCACCTGGGTGACTCAGCTGGTTCAGCACCTGACTCTTGGTTTTGGCCCAGGTCATGATCCCAAGATTGTGGAATTGAGCCCCCCGTCGGGCTCCATGCTGGGCATAGAGCCTGCTTAAGATTCTCGGTCTGTCTGTCTGTCTGTCTCTCTCTCTCCTTTTGCTCTTCTCCCTCTCTCTCAAATTAAAATAAAGAAATATATTAGGTGTATTAAAGTACAATTTATATAAAGCAAAAACCACTTTTTTTAGATGTACAGTTTTAAGAGTGTTGAAAAGTGTATACCGTCATAATCCCTACTATAATCAAGATACAGGATATTTACACCCCTCCCCACACACACAAGCCTCCTTGTGCCACTTTGTAGTCAAGGTCCTCAACCCAACTCAAGCACCTGAAAATTCTATTTCTACCGCTGGTTTTACATTTCAAGAATGCCATACGAACAAAACCATATAGTATGTAGTCTTTCTTGTCAGGCTTCTTTTACCCGGTATAAGACTTTTAAGATTTGTCCATGCTTTGGGGCACCTGGGTGACTCCGTCGGTTGAGAGTCCGACTTGGGCTCAGGTCACGATCTCACCGGTTCGGGAGTTCGAGCCCCGCGTGGGGCTCTGCACTGACAGCTCGGGGCCTGGAGCCTGCTTCGGATTCTGGGTCTCCCTCTCTCTCTGCCCCTCCCCTGCTCACGCTCTGTCTCTCTCTCTCAAAAATAAATAAAGATTAAAAACATTAAAAAGAAAAGATTTGTCCATGATTTTGCATGTATTCATGGTCCACACTTTTTGGTACCTCCATCGTATTTCATAGTATGGACGTACCCCAGGTTTATCAGCTCATCAGTCAACAGACATTTAGATGGTTTCTTGTTGGGACCATTACAAATAAAAACGCCATAAAGATTCAGGCATAGGTCTTCGTGTAGTCATATGTTTTCATTCCCACTGGATAAATACCTAGAAGTGGGTTTGTGAGCCATAAAGTGTACCTTTAATAGTGTAAGAAACTGACAAACTGATTGCCAATCTGGTTGTATCATTGTGCTTTCCCCCCATCAATATGCGTGAATACTGATTCCTCCACATCCTGGCTAAAAGTTGCTTTTGTCATTAAAGGAAAAATGTGGTATTAGTGTGCCAGGGCTGGTAAAATGCCCTGATTTTACCATGGTGGCTGAAACAACAGAAATGTACTTTCTCGTGGTTCTGGAGTCCAGCTGTTTCCAGATCGAGGAGTCAGCAGGTTTGTTTTCTTCCTCCGGTCACCCTGCTCAGCTTCCAGATGGCTTCCTTCTGCTTGGCATCTCATAAGGCTTTTTCTCTGTCCATGCACGTCCCAGGTGTCTCTCTGTATGTCCAAATGTCCTCTTCTTATAAGGACACCAGTCAGATTCTTCTGGAGCCCATCCTAAAAGCCTCATTTTAACATAACCACCTCTTTAAAAAGCCCTAGCTCCAAATACATTTTTTGAGGCATTAAGAGATTAAGGCTTCAACATAGGAATTTGGAGGAGGTTGGGTCGCCTGGGTGGCTCAGTCAGTTATGCGTCTGACTCTTGATTTCGGCTCAGGTCATGATCTCATGGTTCGTGGGTTCAATGTCCCCACCCCCCCGCCCCCCCACCAAACACATGCTGAGCTCTGCTCTGGCAGTGCAGAGCCTGCTTGGGATTCTCTCTCTCTCTCTCTCTCTCTCTCTCTCTCTCTCTCTCTCTCTCTCTCCCCCTCTCTCTCTGCCCCTTCCCTTCTCTTTCTCTCTCTCTCTCTCAAAATATAAATAAATAAATAAATAAATAAATAAATAAATAAATAAATCATTCAAATAAATAAAATAAATCTTCAGGTTAGGGGCACCTGGGTGGCTCAGTTAAGCTTCTGACTCTAGATTTTGGCTTAGGTCCTGATCTCATGGTTTATGGGTCCGAGCCTCGCATCAGGCTCTACGCTGACCGCATGGAGCTTGCTTAGGATCCTGTCTCCTTCTCTCTCTGCCCCTCCCCTGCTGGCTCTCTCTTTCTCAAAATAAATAAAAATAAACTTTAAAAACAATGAAGGAGGCATAATTCAGCCCATAGCAGACACCAATATCATATGCAGTTTTATTTTCCAATTCCTCAACAAATACTGATATTGAGGATCATTTCAAGTGTTTGCTTGCACCTATGTCTATTTTTTAATAAAACGCATATTCAAATCTTTAATAGAATATTCTATTGATGTTTTGAGGGGTTTTTTGGTGTTGATTTTTAAAAGTTCTTTATGTGATCTGGATAGAAGTACTTGATCATATATGTGTTTGTTTGCAAAAAACTTACCTATGTCAGTGGCTTATTTATTTATAATTTTTACATCGTTTCCCAATGAACACAAGTACTGAATTTTCATGAAGTTCTACTTAGCATTTTTCTTTTATAGCGTATGATTTCATAGCTTGTGATTTTATATGTAAACTCTTCCTTAGTCTAAAATTAGAAAATTTTTCTCCATTACTTTCTTTGAGTTTTATAATTTGAAGTTTTACCTTTATATTCATGGCCCATCTTGAGTTAATTTTTCATGGGTTGAAGGTCATTTTTACATATGGATATCTGATTGGTCTCTGTAGAAAGGACTATTCTTTTTTCATTGAATTATCTTGACAATGAGTCAAAAAACAATTAACTAGCCATATATGTGTGGGTTTATTTCTGGGCTTTCTATTTTGTTACATTGATCTATGTGTCTATCCTTCTCCAATAACACATTGGCTTAATTACTGTAGCCTTACTTCAATCCTTGAAAATCAAGTAGTCTGTCCGTCATCTGCAGTCTTATTTTTTAAAAGTTATTTGTTTGTTTTAGATGTTTTACACTAACATGTAAACTTTAGAATCAACTTGCCAATTTCTACCAGGAATAAAGAGCCTGCCGGTATTTTGAATGTCCATGCATTTACTAGGTAGAATCATTTTAGAAGGATTAGGATCGTAACAAGTTGAGTCTTTTGAAACATGAGCATGCTATATTTTTTCAAGTCTTTGTGCCTTCTTTAAATTCCATCACCAATATTTTCTACTTTTTGCCATGCAATTCTTGTATGTATTCTGCTGAGGCATCACTAAGTATTTCATGATTTTAATGCTGTTGTAACTGGCATTGATTTTTTATTTGAATTTCCACTTCTCCAGTTCCAGTAGTATATAGATCCAATCATTTTCTAAATTTTGACCTATAACCCTAAGATCTTGGTAAAACCATTTGTGAGTTCTATAGTTTTATTTATAGATTCTTTAGGAATTGTTATGTAGAAACCATACCATCGGTGAATGAAAACACTTTCATTTATTCCTTAACAATTTGTATGCTTTTTACTTCTTCATCTTGCCTCATTTCACTGGCCATGACTTCCAGTTCAATACTAACTGGGAGTTCAAGAGTAAAAATCTCTACCTTGCTTCCCATCTAAGTGGGGAAGCAATTAATCATTCTTTCACTATTAAGTATACTAATTACAGTTTTTTTCAAGGATGCTGCTTATCAAGTTAAAGAAATACTCTTCCATTCATGGTTTGGTAACAGTTTTTATCATACATGGATGTGGATTTTATTCAGCTCTTTTTCCACACCTACTGAGGTTCTTTTTTTTCATTTTCTCTTTCTCTCATTCTCTCTCTTCCTCTTCCTTCTCCTTCTTCTTTCTTCTTTTCTCTCTCCCTCACTCTCTCTCTCTCTCTCTCTCTGTATATGTACAGACTTCTATGTGTTATCATTGTAAGAATTCGTCAGACAAATTCCTGACTCTATTTCAGGGTTAGAGACTTTTTGGTTTCTATCCCTTCCCCAATAGCAATAGATCTTGGTGTCTTGATTAGGGTTTTCTATCCCTCCTTCTTCAGGAGCAGGTCGCCAAAGGCAGATGGATTTTGCTATTACTCCACCCAAGAAGCATTGGATTCCTGTGGAAGCCCTATGGGTTGGGGCACGTGCAGCTCCTGCCCCAGTGACTTATCATTTTTTGCTTTATTGAAGAGAGGGAGAGAGGCCTATATCATCATGTAGGTGAAGCTTTTTGCCCGGCACAACCACTTCTTCCATACATGTTCCGTGGAGAAGAGCTCTCGTTGCTCTGTCTCTCATCTTTAATGTGGTCTCCTGGTAGAGGTCTGTGGGGGCAAAGCTTGGAAATGATTATGAGCTTCCCTTCTGCTATTCCAAATCATCACTAACCCACACTTGGCCTTTTTAAGAATGCATTGAATTTTTAGCTGACTTCTTGTTACCCACTCGTATGATGGACACATCTTTCTCTGTGCTCTACCAAAGGTGAGATCATTGTGGTCCCATCTGTCATTGGAAGTTCTAACCTCTTTTGGTACTTTTCTTTGCAACTCCACTTCTCTGAAGTGGTTAAGAAAACATGATTCTGTAGATTATCCTTCTTTTTCTCATTCTTGTGGGAGCAATATTGTTTTTTATTTTTCATTTTTCTACATCCTAAGAATGCAAAGTCTCAATGACTGACAATTTTTTAAGTTTATTTATTTTGAGAGACAGTTTGAGTGTGTGGAGTGGGGGAGAGAGAGGGAGAGAGAGAATTCCTGCACTGTCAGCACAGAGCCCAACATGGGGCTCAAACTCATGACCCATGAGATCATAACCTGAGCTGAAATCAAGAGTTGGACACTTAACCGACTGAGCCACCCAGGCACCCCTCAACAACCACCTTTTGAAAAGGAGTTACATTATTTAAAAACAAAAACAAAAACTAGAAACTATGAACTTCATTTTTAAGTTTTAAAATAAAAAAGAGTGGACTAAAGTAAAATATGACCATGAAAAAGGGCATTTAAAACCCATATTGATATCCCAATTGTCTAGAAAACCGCCATCAATGAAATAAATCAATTATTAGGTTAAGAGAAGGTATAAAACACACAACCTACCAGTCTGCTGTCCTTGATAATGAATTGATCTTTAACTGGCAAAAATTGATGGCACAGAGATAAAACACAATAATGTGATTTCTCATAGTATATTATGATGACATATACATCAAGCAATGAAAATCAGCATCCCTTTCTATTGAGAAATATTTATTATAATGTTCACTATGGCCTAGGGCTTCCAATTTAAATTTCTTCTTAAAACACTGAAAGAATAAGTGTGAAAATAGAAAAAAAAAAACTTCCAAAAGATCTGAACCAAAATATAAAGGCTTATTTCTGAGAATGGAAGAGTTATTTGTTACCTACTTTGGTCATGATGCAAATAGCATTGTTGCATACAAAATTAAATCCTTCTGCTGCATTGTGACAGGTAAACAAAAACTAAATCAAGGGATTTATTGAAAACTATACGGACTTTTAATTCTAGAATAATCATAGCTCACTTGCATGTGAAGAAGTGATTGTTTCTTACGAATATCACATAAACATTTCATGCTGCTGAACAGTTTTTCCCAAATAACCTACAATTTTAAATTAAGAAGGAACAAGAAAACATAATGAATTAGACCTCAGGAAAATAACATTCATTTTAAACCAACTTCTACTTATAAATTTTGGAGGAATTTTTTTAATAGTGTCTGAAGGTTTCCCTAATTTACCAGTTAATCAAAACGTGTGTGTGTGTGTGTGTGTGTGTGTGTGTGTGTGCTTGAATTCAATTTAATTGTCTTGTTTCACATTTATTTTGCAGATTTGAAATGAACTTATTAATCTAGATCACTTACTTTAACATCTATGAGTCTAACAAAATTCTTATCCACTGGGACCTTCAATAATTAACTATACCAGGGGCGCCTGGTTGGCTCAGTACGTTAAGCATCAAGACGTCGGCTCAGGTCTTGATCTCGCGGTTTGTGAGTTCAAGCCGCGCATCAGGCTCTGTGCTGACCGCTCAGAGCCTGGAGCCTGCTTCAGATTCTGTGTTTCATTCACTCTCTCTGCCCCTCCCCAACTTGTGCTCTGTCTCTCTCTGTCTCTGAAAAATAAATAAATGTAAAAAAAATAATAATAATTAACTCTACCATTTTTGAATACCATATTTTAACTGTCCTTCACCATCCTGGTGTCCCTACTCCCCTCTTTACTAGTTTAAATTGCAAAGCCAGTCACACTTTATACACATACATAATTCCCTAACTTTCACTGTACTGACTTCACAAAATCTGAATCCAAGAAAACCCAATGCTAACCCCTCCTCATTTGTGCCTAAGCAGTTGCATAACCAGAGAAAATCACAGAACCCCGCTGGCATTGCTGGACCATGAAATCACCTTCATTATTAATTTTGCATTTTATTCTCTACTCTCCCACATAGTTCTTTAATGACTGTTTTCTTTTCAACTCTCTAATCCCTCTTCCCCACTCCTCATTCTAGGCTTCCCTGGCTTCAAGGAAAATAGAAGCAAATAGGAAAAAACTACTTAATTTAGCAACAGCAAATGAACCAAATAGCCTAGGTCTATATCATTCTATTCTGCCTTTTCCTTCTGCTAAAGTAGGTCTCCTGACCCTTCTCCTAGTCCTGCCCTTTGTTTGCATATTGGATTCTTCCCACGTGCCTCCGTGACCGCTTTTGCAGGACAGCTTTCCTGTCCCTCCTAAGCATAAATGTATTCCTATTTCCTGGACTTTTCCCATCATCAGACAAACATACCACAATATCTCTCAGGTTAAAAATATGCACATGATTAACTCCCTGAAATACCACTTTGCCCTTGTAATTGCTACCTCATTTCTCTTGCTTGCTTTCATAGAAAAATGACTCCCAAGATCGTGACTCCAATATCCAATCATCTATTTGCCTTTCCCATTAAATACGCTGTAGGCATTCCAAACGCAGCTCGGCCACTGAACTCGTGGTTTCTCTTGTTTCACATTTCAGTAAATCAACCGTCACTTACAAACTGCTTTGGCCAAATAATTAGGATTCATCCTTGATCCTGGTCTTTCTGTCACACCACATGTCACATCTTCATGTCCAGAAGCAGATTTTCTTTTCCTTTCTACCAAAACTTGTCTTAACTTTGGCTTGTTTTCATGACCCCCCCCCCACCCCCCGCCAAAATTCTCTTCCAAGCTATCGTGTCGTCCTGTGTCACTGAACGTAATGCCTTCCTAACTAGTCTCCCTACTTCCACATCGCCTGGTAGTATTCACACATGATTTCTGAATGATATTCTTTTTTTTTTTTAAATACTTATTTATTTTTGAGACAGAGAGAGACAGAGCATGAACAGGGGACGGCCAGAGAGAGAGGGAGACACAGAATCGGAAACAGGCTCCAGGCTCTGAGCTGTCAGCACAGAGCCCGACGCGGGGCTCGAACTCACGGACCGTGAGATCATGACCTGAGCCGAAGTCGGACGCTTAACCGACTGAGCCACCCAGGCGCCCCCCGAATGATATTCTTAAAATATGAATTAAGTGATTTATACTCTCCCTCAGGTATACAAACAAACTACAATGGTTTCCAATTATTCATAGCATAAAATAAAAACTCCTTACTAAGTCTTAAGAGGGTCTCTGTGACATTATTCTATTTTGTTTACATTATTCCATCTGCCTTGTTTATGATCCTATTGACACCCTAGTCTTGTTTTTTGTTTTTTGTTTATTGTTTTTTTTTGTTTGTTTGTTTTTTTCAAATACACCAAGCTTGTTCACACTTCAGAACTTCTGCACTTGCGTTTTCTTGGTCAGGAATACTTTCCAAGTCTTCACATGTTTTGATCCTTCATTTCAATTAAATCTCTCATCAAGTAATACAACTGAGTTAAAACGGTCTGGGATTACGTCCCATAAAACAGTACACTTCGGTGATCTCTAGATCCTACCATGCTCTACTCCTTTGTAGTGGCTCTCACTCCCTGACATGGTATTCGTTGCTTATTTGTACATTTATTTACTGTCATTTGTTCGCTGTCACTCCAATATGTGTTCCATGAAGACAGGGACTTGCTCTGTCTTGTACACCGTCTTATCACCACACCCAGCCTAGTACCTGGCACGTGCTAGACGCTTATCAATATTTGCAGGATAAATGAACTACTGTATTTGTGTCCGAGAAGTAATAAAAATTACTACCAACTGGATAGCTGAAGTCAACAGAAATTTATTCTCTCATAGTTCAGGAGGTCAAAAAACTACAATAATGGTCTCAACAGGAGACAGAGGAAGAATCAGTCCCATACCTCGCTCTGGCTTCTGGTGGTTTCCAGTAAACCCTCATATTTCTTATTTTGTACACACGTCTCTCTTATCACTGCCTCTATCTTCATTCAACGTTCTCTGTGTTTTTTTTTTTTCAAATTGCCTTCCCCTTACGCATCTCTCTGTGTTCATGCTTCTGTCTTATACAAGTACAGCGATTATTGGGTTAAAGCTTACCCCAATCTTGTCTGGCTTCCACTTAATCACAACTGCAAAAATTCTGTTTCCAAATAAGTTCCAGGTTCTGAAGTTCTGGGTGGACACCAACCTGGTAGAAGAGGTGGAACATGATTCAACCGAGTGCAACTATATTTGTGTCATCAGATCATAATGATGAAAGGTTCTCCATCCGTGTCAGAATCATTTCAGAATGGCATGTCTTAGCATCATCAAAAAGTCCTGGGAAGAATTGCAAGTCTTCAAGGATCCTCTTGTACATCTTTTCAACCCATGTTCTTTCCTTCAAATAGTTCTTTTAGTTTAAAAAATATTCTTGTGGGGGTGCCTGGGTGGCTCAGCCGGTTAAGCTTCTAACTTCAGCTCAGGTCATGATCTCACAGTTTGTGGGTTCGAGCCCCGCATCGGGCTCTGTGCTGACGGCTCAGAGCCTGGAGCCTGGTTCAGATTCTGTGTCTCCCTCTTGCTCTCTGTCCCTCCCCCACTTTCTCTCTCTTTCTCTCTCTCTCTCTGGCAAAAATAATAAAAAAAACATTAAAAATAAAAAAAAAATTGTTGTGTGTTTCTATATTACATCTATTTGTGCTAAGTCGCAAGGACACAGTAATTAGCAAGCCATAAATGGTGTCTGCTCTCAGGAAGTTGACAGTCTACTGGATTTTTCTCCTCTCTCTCTCCCTCTCTCTCTGACCCTCCCCTGCTCACTCTTTCTCTCTCTCTCTCTCTGTCTCTCAAAAATAAATAAATGTTGTGAAAAAAAATTTTAATGTAAAAATAGAATAAACATTTTTTTAAAAAGTTGAGGGGGAAAGTATTAATTGAAGAAATTTTTTTTTAATTTTTTTTAACGTTTATTTATTTTTGAGACAGAGAGACAGAGCATAAACGGGGAGGGTCAGAGAGAGAGGGAGACACAGAATCTGAAACAGGCTCCAGGCTCTGAGCCGTCAGCACAGAGCCCGACGTGGGGCCCGAACCCACGAACCGTGAGATCATGACCTGAACCGAAGTCGGACGCTTAACCGACTTAGCCACCCAGGCGCCCCTAATTGAAGAAATTTAAGGTCAAGAGTGCTTAAGACAAATGAGCAGGCTCTTGTAGGAGTATAATAGTACAGACTGCAGGGGGACGTTGGGATAAACACATACTTTGTACAACATGGTGGGTAACAGTGGAATGGGAGTGTCATAAATAGAAAAGCTATGAAATGTTTGAAATACAGTTATGGTATTATTTTTTCTCTAAAATATTTTCTCCCTGCTCCTACCATCTTACTGACTGGGGACCTTCCAAATTCCTCCCGTTCCAAATTCCGTTCCTTACTGCATCGCACGTTATCAGGTGAAAAGTAGTACATTAGGCTCATCGCCATCACTTTCAACTCCTCGTTCCAATGTAAGTAGAAACTTTCCAGGTCAGTGTAGGAGCCAGTTTCATCATCCTGCCTCTTAAGGCATTTGGGCTTGGATCCATCTCAAGTCCTGGGTTGGAAATTCCCATGCCTATTTCCTTTATGCAGGCATGGGAAATCAGGAAGGGAAGATGGTATTTCCTGGAGATGCATACTTTTTGGACCCCCCCAAAATGTGAGGAAACTTGGTACAGGCTCTTGTTGGCGTGCCTGTTTTGTATATTAATGACAGCGTCCCGTCTAGCACCACTTGGACGTTCTTTATGGGCAAAGAAACCCTAGATAGGCTGCGACTCTTCATGAGGTAGTAATTGCAGAGTGGAGACCCGAGGCTTTAGCACCAGACCACGTGGGTTTAAATAGGCCAAATGAGAACCATAATAGTACCTAACCTACAGACTAATAAGAAAGTTGAATTTGCCAACATAGGTTAAGTGCCCATCATACTACCTGAGCTGAATTAAGTACTTGATAAATGTTGATGATCAACCCTCATACTCCCACGTAAGCAAATACATTTAAAGAAGAGAAATTCTATCCATTCTGAATGTTTTAGCGTCATTCTGACTAGTGTTATTCAATCATTGTCATTGGTAATACAGATGTCCTATTATTGTTCTTTTGTTGTTATTCAAGAAGCTTTAAAATGTACATGTCTATATATACCTTTAGGCTAGAATCACACACACACACACACACACACACACACACATATTCTATAATTATGCTATGCCTATGTATTATATATACTGTGATTCTAAATATGTATGTATACATATATATGTATAAGCATCGTTACATTTTTTTCGTTTACAGAGGAGAAATATTTTTAAAGACCTGTGTTCCTTTTTTTTTTTTAACGCTTATTTTTGAGAGAGAGAGAGAGAGACAGAGCAAGAGTGGGGCAGGGGTAAAGAGAAAGGGAGACACAGAATCCGAAGCAGGCTCCAGGCTCTGAGCTGTCAGCACAGAGCCCGATGGGGGGCTGGAACTCGAACCGAACCGTGAGCTCACGACCTGAGCCAAAATCAGACGCTTCACTGACTGAACCACACATGTGCCCCATAGAGGAAAAACAATGACCAAGAAGTTAGAGGATTTACCCAAAGACGCACAGTTAGTGATGGATAGAAACAAATTCTCCATCTCAGAACACAATTGGTTTCATGCAAAAGTTTTCTCCTTTATGTTTATACGGAGGGTGATTGCTAACAGCAACATAAGTGCAAACCCTGGCCCTTCGGACACTTCTAGCAGACATGAGCAGACCTTCACGGGGTTCCCCCCCTGTTCTCCAAATAGCCCTCAACAAAACAGTTTACATCAGTACTCAAGCAACAGGAAGTCTATTTGCCACCCATAGTCTAGATCAGGTGTTGGCGCACATTTTCTGAAAAGAACCAGTCAGTAAATATTTTTGAGTTTGCAAGCCATATGTTCTCTGTGACAACTAGTCAACTCTGCCTTTGTAGTGTGAAAGCAGCCATAGGTGATATGTAAATGAGTAAAGGAATTAGCAAGGCCACACATAGCCTGCAAGGAGTTAGATATGGCTCCCCACCCCCCACCCTCAGATGATCTCTGGGGAAACCATCCAAAACCAATATTCCATGATGATTCCTATCTGCCAAAAGACTCAGAGCTTGCATACCAGGCTTCTGGCATACCCTTGCCAGAGTGATAAGCGTTATTCAAAGTACAGGTTTTTCATGGTTGAGAATGTAAATAAGGTGAAGTTTTACAAATCATGATTTGCAAGTAACAGAACCCTCAAATCCAACTGGCTGAAATAAAAGAAAATTGCCTGCCTTACTAATTGAACAGACAAGAGGCAGAGCTGTCTAATTTCAGGCCTGGATTGATTCAATAGTTAAAAAAAAAATAGTGAGCAAATAAAGAAATAAAGCAAATAGAGCACTAAATCAGAAAGAAATAACATCAATTACATTTCTGCCACAAAAGAGGAATTTATACACTAAAGAAATACTACAATAAAGGGAAAATGAAAGTGCTGAATTGCCATTACACCGACTCTGATCAAGTCCTTTTTCATTAAGAAACATTAAGAAAACTCTTGGGCTGCTCTCTTCAAAAAATTCTAGGGTAAGATTAAAATGTTCTATATTATTTATGCATAAAATGGAAGACCAGTCAACTTAGAATAAAACCTGGTCTTCTCTTCATATGGAAGTATAACATTTTTATAAACTATTTATTGACATGGAAAAGCATTCATTGGTAAAATCCCAAGTCTACAGAACAAGAAAGAATAATACAGAATCATCTCAATATTGTGTGTGTGTGTATATGTATATATCTATACCTATGCATAGAGACAGACAGATGCACAAACAAATTGACTTCTTTTTTTTTAATGTGTATTTGTTTTTGAAAGAAAGAGACAAAGAGAGCAGAGGAGGGGCAGAGAGAGAGGCAGACACAGAATCCTGAAGCAGGCTCCAGGCTCCAAGGTGTCAGCACAGAGCCCAATACGGGGTTCGAACCCACAGACCACGAGATCATGACCTGAGCCAAAGTCCAGCACTCAACCGACTGAGCCACCCAGGCACCCCGAAACAAATGGACTTCTTTCATATCCACCTTTTCTCTCCCTACAAAAGTATCCTAATCCTCTACTGGGGAATTCACACTTTCCCTATTATCAACAATTGAGTCTCAGAGGGATTAATTCCTAGAGCTAGATCCTGATTGGCTTAACATACCCCAGTCCTCAATTCAAAATATTTATTTTGTAAGTAATCATTTTGATTATAATCAATAAAATGAGACAAAATGTTTCTTTTTCTTAATGCTTGTTTATTTTGAGAAAGAGAGAGAGATAATGAGCTGGGGAGGGCAGAGAAAGAATCCCAAGCAGGTCCCATGCTGTCGGCCCAGAGTCAGAAATGGGGTTTGATCTTAGGAACCATGAGGGTATGACCTGAGCAGAAATCAAGAGTCAGACACTTAACCGACTGAGCCACCCAGGTGCCCCAGGAGAAGAAATGTTTTTTGAGACTTCTGAAGAGAAAGGAGTTTTCTTCTTTGCTGTTGTCTTGGCTTTTATTGTTGTTTATTACTTTTATGGTGCTACGATGAGAAACGCTTTCCACTTGACTTGCATAGGAAAAGAGTGAATTCTGAGGAACTAACAGCATCCATTTTCTAAGTATAAACTTAGAACTATGCTGTAGAAACTGAGCAGAGAAGTGGAGATAGAAAAAATAGAATGCTGGGCACAATTCTTTTATTCCTGAATCAATCCAAGCTTATAATTCAACAGATCTATCGCCTGTCTGTTCAGTTACTTGCCAGGTATTTTCTTGTTTTTTTTTTTTTTTTTTATTTATTTAAGCACATTTGATTTTAGGTTTCTGTTACTTGAAAATTAAGATTTGTAAAAATTCACTTGGTTTAAATTCTCAAAATAATGAAAACATCATGTCAATTACCATACATCGATTTTCTGGTGAATCTTCGTTTTGCGAAGCGTGTCTCTTATTCCATGTAGGAAACGCAGTGTGAAAACATCTGTTTCCCTAGACTTCCTGAGCATATGTAGTTTTCAGACCAATTACTGCACTTGAATTATTTTACCATAGGCTGCCGTTGCATTGGTTGAAAAGCATAAATACGACGTAGCGGTATCCTGGTACTGAGGCAAGTTATTTTATAAGGCTATAAACTTCATCTTTCTTTGCCTACATAACGATGATGATAATAAAGAGTGCATGCCAGTCTCTGTGAAGTTTTCGGTAAAATCAGCGCCTGCAAATTATTTTGAAGTGCAGGAAACTTTGGATTTATGAAATATTTATGAGAAATCACATCATGTCTACAGCGGTTCTCAGCTGTGACTGCAGCATATGGTTTATAAATCGAAACAGGTGTGGGAGAACAGGTGGTCACAGCCAAGCCAGGGAAGAATTGGAATTTACCGTGGGGAAGCAACGTGATAAAATACCACACGTTGAAGGCAACTTGCCGATGTGGTGGCAGCAACCTAAAAGATGCTCACAGGGGCACATATATATGACAGCACTTGAAATGAAAGCGTTCACCTACTCAGGTATCACATATGGAAACTGGGAAGCGGTGGGTGTCATTTCCCGTGGTGAGTGAATGCAAGCGAATCTTTGTCCTGAATGTGGATAGTTTGTGCATTGATTGCATTAAAAGAGAGAAAAGTGAACACTCGCCCTTAACTTCTCTCAGTACAAAACTGGTCCAGATGAGGTCTAGAGCCATTTCATGCATGCCATCCACGTTATTTCACAGGTTAGCACCAAACAGACTGTCCTGAATCCACAAACTCCAAGCATGAGAAAATATTCCCTTTTTTTAGGAGGCGGTGGTCTAATGCCCTGTTATGTCACAATCACTTTTAAGATTAGCCATTTTTATTGTTTACTGAAGAAAGGTAACAGAAGATCATATTTACAAGTTTTAAATCTTCCTGTTGCCGGTACCTTATTCTCTCCATTCAGTCAGAACTTAATAGTCCATTCTAAGGGAAAGGAATTGAGATACAGGGGTTTAAAAAAAAAAAAAGGTGTTTCTAGCTGGATTTGGAGTGAGCACTTACACTTACATACGAGCTTTTATCACCTTCTGGAAATTCACAAAGTTCCAAATCAAATATTTTATGGGATTGTATTCAAGACATCCCATCAAATCTAGGGACTACCTTCTCTTCCTTATCCTTGTTCTTGTCCATACCCTGGTATTCATTCAAGTGAGAAGGGCATCGCTACCTCAACACATTGTGCAACATCTCGGGAAAATTGAACTGCCTTTCCTGGTTTCAAATTCTTTCTCCAAGGACACAGTCGGTGAAGCGCCTGACCGCAGCTCAGGTCATGATCTCACAGTGGTGGGTTCAAGCCTCGCGTAAGGCTCCATGCTGGCGGTCCATCCGGAGCCTGCTTGGGATTCTCACTCTCTCCTCTCTCTCTGCCCCTTCCCCACTTGTGCTTTCTCTCTCTCCCTTTCAAAATAAATAGACTCTAATTTCCTAGTTGGTCTACTGTAACTAGAAGGGTTAATTTGGGGAACAAAAGGAAACAAGTCAGAGTGGAAAGTAAATCATCATGTACTCCACTGACTGAATGAAACAGAAAAGCGGATGTAGTGGACACAAACCATCAAGTTCGCCCCAAACACGCGCAGGAGCACACACACACACACGCGCGCGCACACACACACACACACACACACACACACACCCCTGCAGTTTTGGGACTAAATAATCCTCTTTCTGACTGCTGGGGATTTAACAGCTGACAGCCCTTTTGTGACCTCTGTTCCCAACAATTGCCCCAGGATAAAGAGAGCCACCTTCCTAAAGGTAACACCCCCTTTTTGGATGCATCCCACATCCAATGAGGAAACAACTCTGCAGGGCTCTTCCAGCTCCAGAGTTGGTCTTGGCTGGACCTCTATGCAGCCTAATTCTCCCTCTACCCATTCTCGCACTGTCCGTTTTATCACAGATGTTGGTTTATCGAGGGCACTACCTGATAAGTTTCCCGCACACAAATCTCTGTCTCAGAAGCTAGGAAACACGATCTGAAAAGCTAATGCCAGAAGGTCCAAGGAAGCAAACTGGATCACCTACTGGCCAGCTGTCAACTAGAAGCCCTTCAATGGCAGCGGGCAGAGGACTGATAGATTTTGGCACACAGTGGCATTGAAATTTGTTAAAACTTTTTACTGCTGGGGACTGGTATGTGCTGGAAGGGAGAATGCACAGATGGAAGGAATGCACCAGTCTTTTAAGACGCATGTAGAAATAGTATTTATAAAGGCAATAGAACTGGATTACTACTTTGAGGGAAATTGATGATTCGGAAAGAAAGAAAAAACATGAAAACCTAAGGGTAAGCAATAAAATCCTAAGAGATCTTTGGCAATATGTAAAAATTGTCCCGTCTTATAAAACCAGAGGACAGAAAACTCAAATTTACCTTAAAAGTAGCAGAGGGCACCTGGGTGGCTCAGTCAGTTGAGTATCTGATTCTTGGTTTCAACTCAGATCATGATCCCAGGGTCATGGGATCAAAACCATGTCAGGCTCTATGCTGAGCGTGGAACCTGCTTAAGATTCTCTCTCTCCCTCCCACTGCCCCTCTCCCCCACTCATACTCTCTCTCACTCTCTCTCTCTCTCTAAAATAATATAAAATAATAAATACATGAATTAATTAATTAAATTAAAATTAAAATTAAAGCAGAAACTCAGAGAAGGTTGAGAAGGTTGAGTTCTTATTCCCAACGGGTTTGCTGTTCCAATCGGGTTTCCATATAAAATACGGAGAGCTATGGAGTTGAGTAAAAGAACATGTTGTCCCTATGCGCAAGATAGAGATACGAGAATATTTCTCAATCTATGCAAACAGAGGAAATCAGGGATGAATGATCAGGAAATTGAGAGTAGCTGTCCCAGCAAAAAGTTGCAGTACTTTGCCTAGTTTCTGAATTCAAGCCCATTTTGGGGCCCGATAAACATGTACTGAAGCTGTCTAGTTTCCAGAAGGAAGGACCTTACAACACTATGACAAGAATATGCGGCCATCATTCTCCTGTTCCTTTTTCAAAGGCACCTTCAGAACTGACTTCAGAAATTATGTAGTACGGAAAGCAGAATACCCAATGATACTGAGGACTGTCATATACAAGGTCCAAACCGGCATTAATAACCAAGGACCTAAAGTATCATCAAGCCCTTGTGTTAGAGTAGAGGGTTATGGAGCCCAGATAATACATGGAATCTTGGCCCAGTCTGGTTCACAGTGGGTCCATTTCATCCATGAGCCCACCTGGTAGTCATTTCCCTATACAAGTATAGTTTACTATGTCCCCAAATATAAAATGCAATGGATATACGTGATAGTTAGCAGGTCTCACATTGACTCCTTGCCCTGTGGAATAAGAGTGATCATTATGGGGATAGTCAAATGGTACCCTCCAAAAGCATCCCTTTCCCAGCCAAACAAGACAAATTTAAAGCCATATCACGTTTTGGAGGGAATGGTAGAGATTGGTGCTATTCTGTGGGTAGTGATGCCCATTCTGTCTCCACGTAATTCGTCTCTCTCAAGTTCCGGGGGGATTCTGGAGGATGGCATTGAATACTGCCATCTCAACCATGTACCGACCTCAACTGCAGTTGTGTGGTGTGAGGAAAGCTTTGCTAGATCCTCGTAACACAACCTTAGGTACAGAGTATGCAACCAGGGATCCTGCAAACATATTCTATTCTATCCCTGTCAAGAATAAAGACCAGAAATAGTATTCCTAAGTGTTCACTTAGAATCGACAATAGTATACAGGCATCCCCTACTTTTCAAAAGTTCACACGATGCCATTTTGCTTTGACAAAATGCCTACATTAGTACCTATGTTCGCTAACTGAATGAAGTTCAGAAAATATTTGTATTTTATGTAAAAGGGTGAAAAGCGAAAATAGCATTCAGTGTTAGTTTTGCAGCGAGCCATTATAGAGGAGGCCCACACCGGGAACAACAAGAGTAGCACCCAAGCTTATTCCCTAGGAACTACATTCAGCATCTCGACATCAAGCTGCCATAGCTATGAGCTGTGTCTGTGAGCCTCTGAGCTTTAGTTTGATTTCCTTTGTGCATCTGTTAGCAAGGTATGTTGTAAGGTACCAGAAAAGCCTAAGAAGGGTTCTTTTTGGAGTCTGGGAACACTAAAAAAAAAAAAAAAAAACAAACAAAAAAAAACCAAACCCATATAAATTTTTTTGCTTTACAGAGTGGAAATCTCACAGATAAATGACTTTATTCTAATGAGACCAGATGGAGAAGTGACAAGAGGTCAGAATTCTTGGCAGGCAAATATACTGCAGGTGATATGAGATAATTCCTGTGAATATTTGGAGGTGGGCTATATTAGCGAGGCTTAGGAAACTTCTGGAGTTCTGGGGCATGCCACAACATCATCTCCAGTATAAAGGATAATGCTTGTTATACTCTTGGGTTGTAGAGGTAGGATATTTCAACTCTGGGAATACTATTCCAATCCATAAATGCGCCCAACTTTGAGGAAAGCCTAGAAAGAGTATGCTCTCGGACTGTGGTGCACGAAGACCTGCCGATATGACCAAAATGATCATGTGACCTAGAAGAATAGTACTAGAGGTATCTGTGTTGGGAAAAAAGGGTTGTGTGTGGCATTAATGGCAAGGCCTAAAAGAAGAATCGGTATAAAATGTTAACATTCTGGATAAAGGGAGAGAGAGAGAGAGGAGATTTATTGCAAGAAACCAGCTTATATGACTTTGGGGGCTGGCTATCAGACCATCAGGAAGGATAACTCAGAACTTTCAGGCAGAAGCTGTGGCTTCAATCCTCCAGGAGAATTTCTTCTTCCCCAGGGAACTCTCAGTTCTGCTTTTAAAGCCTTTGAATTAATTAGATCTAGCACACCCAGATTATCTAGGATAATCTTTTTTACTTAAAGCCAACTGATCATAGATGTTAATTACATCTACAAAATACTCCCAAAGCTACAGCTAGATGAGCATTTGATTGGATAATATGGGACTGTGGCCTAGCCAAGTTGATGCATAAACTGACCATGAAGCTTGGCTTTTGCCAGGCCCACTGCTTCATAAGGTCAAGTGTATCTAACAGTAATCCATTATAGTATAGACATGCTTCATTCAGAATTACCCATGAGCAGGTGACCAGGACCTCTGTGTCATCTACCACTATTTAATCAGCATCTCACATTTAAAGGAATTTGCCTGTAATCCCACTGTGGCTCTAAAAAACATCAGTGGGGGGAAATTCTCTCATTGGATAATTATTCGGATGGTTGACCTGAGCATTTGCTTTATGTAGAAAGAGATGTGTCCACTTTTTACAATGTATATAGACTTAAAAACACTGGTGGGCAACTTGGGTAAGGAAGAAGGGACTTGGAAGGTTTGAGATGAGAGCACGATGAAGTCTGTGACTTCAGACACATGGGAAATAGGCATGAACTGTGACCATTTTTCTATCACATGTCAACACATATCAGAAAATATCTACCCTAGAAAAGCGCTAAACAACCAAATAGATTGACTGAGTCAGTTGTCAGCATCCATGCACTGTCCATCAGCCACCTCGGTGCTGGCACAATGTGCCCATGAACTGAGTAGCCATGGCCACCATGGATGTTTGTGTCTAAGAACATGGGTTCCCTCTGTCACTGCTGCTGCTAAAAGTCCAACTGCCAGCAAATAAGACAGATGCTAACTCCCCAATATGGCATGATTTCTCCATGAGTCCAGACAGCCACTTGGTAAAAGACTGACTCCATTAGACGTATTCTACTCTAGAAGGAGCATCAGTTCTTTCTGACTGACACAATACATATACTGAGTATGATTTTGCCTTTCCTTCCAGAAGGGCCTAATCCAGCACCACTATTCAAAGACTAACGCATCACTATTCAAAAACTAATAGTCTGCTATCACAGGATGTTAAATACCTTTGCATTAACCAAAGAGTTGGACATGGGCACATCAATGTGGAATCCAGGTTCCTATCACATGCTTTACTACCTTGAAGCTGCCACCTTCCCAGTGATTGCCCTCATCTAAAGAGAGTCACCTTCTCCAAGGTCATACTCCTTACTTAGGGCAGCCTTTAGTCTGTGCAAGAATACAAAGACCCATGGGCTGGCTAAAACTTTATTATTACTCATCACAGCCCAACATCTCCCCCCTGCCCAATCTTGCTTTATTTATTCCTTCCTCATCATCGGTGATTCTAAGAGTGACACTGAATAACGTTGCTGCATGTAAATTTCTATCTCAAAGTTTGCCTCCTGGAAAACCCAATCTGCTACAGTGGACCTATATAAAACTACCTAACCTACTCATAGGAAAAAAAAAAAAATACTTAGCCTCTAAGAAATAGATCTTATGTTAAGTGTTCTTAACATAAAAAAGGTAATATGACAATAATAATTACGAAGGCAGGAGGAGGAAATTTTTGGAGATGATGGATTTGTTTATGGCGTAGATTATGATGATGTTTCCCAAAAAAGAGCCTTAAAATTTTAAATAAAGTGTTAATTCTTTTAATTTAAAAAAAAAAAAACTAGCAAATAACTTTGTCGTGTTGTTTACTTACAGGTATAAACAAGTTATTCTCTTAGTAGGCATGAAAAATAGCATGCAAACTTCTACAAAGAAAGTAATTTGTAAAGTAGTACCCTTTAAAATGTTAGTTTCATGAGGAGTAAATTATCAAATTTTTGAATTTAAAACACATTAGACATTGATTAGCATCTACAAGTCCCAGGACTGGGGTCATGCAAATGTGTAAACTAAGACTTTATGCAGCATGTGCACACATAGGAAACCCCCACAAAAATAAAAATAGTTACAACATATCGACTATGTAACATGTGTCCACCAATATCACCTAAAAGTGTTACATAAATCATATTATTTATTCTTCGGGGTAACAGTGAAATATATGAGAAAGTTGAGGATCAGGGGCACCTGGGTGGCTCAGTCGGTTAGGCGTCCTTCTTCGGCTCAGGTCATGATCTCACGGTTCGTGAGTTCAAGCCCCGGGTCGGGCTCTGTGCTGACAGCTCGGAGCCTGCTTCTGATTCTGTGTCTCCCTCCCCTCAGCTCCTCCCCTGCTCACACTCTGTCTCTCTCTCAAAATAAATAAAGATTAAAAAAAAGAAAGAAAGAAAGAAAGAAAGAAAGAAAGTTGAGGATCAGAAAGGTTATACAATTAGCAAGTAACAGAACTGACATTATAATTGCAGCCTGCCAAAATCTGAACCATGCTTTGAACTCTTACACAG
This sequence comes from Panthera pardus, assembly GCF_024362965.1. Classification (NCBI taxonomy): domain Eukaryota; kingdom Metazoa; phylum Chordata; class Mammalia; order Carnivora; family Felidae; genus Panthera; species Panthera pardus. Next base: position 182,593,018 of record NW_026526688.1, read on the forward strand.
CAAATGTAATGAGAGAGAGCAATACAATAAAAATAATTAAAATAGAAAACCCAGAAAACCATGATTAGGTTATTGAATAAAATTCACAGTTGAAAAAAAAATAATTGAAATATATACACTCTGCAATCCAACAGAATACAATGTACACTTGTATATACAATTCAGTTTATGAAGTTTATGAATTATTTTTCAAAATTTGTCACAAGAAGCCTTTATCTTACAAAGACAAAAGCAGAGGTTCGTAATTGCTTTTACCAGTAATTTATGTACTTGGAGGGCTTTAAACTCAGCATCTCAAAAATAGTCACATTTTGATATATTGTGTGCTTGCTGAAATATTAATTCTTTGAACACCCAGTCTAAATTTTCACCAGCCAATTAACATCATGCTACGAACTTGCATCTCTCTCACAGCTGAAAAATAAACAAAATTTATCACTCATTTACTTCCTACTTCAAATAAACTAAAATATACTTCTTGAGACATGTTTGTTGGGTCCAAAGGTCTCTTATGACTTAAGTTAAATAATGTCTCTAGAGACTGAACAAAAATGTTTACTAAAACTCAGATGTCTTTATAAAAACCCTAAAGTGTTTTGGGGTTTTCATGCAATGGCCTTGAATTTCACACTTCACAAATGTGTGGTAAACACATTGCATTCTAAAAGAATACCAAGCGTATTTCAACCATTGTTAACTCTTCACAATCTTTCCTTGTGTGTATAAGGCAGAATATTATAGGTGACAAGCCACCATCATGAATAATTCTTGGCTGCTGGGGGTTGTGTTTTGATTGTTTCAATGGTTAGTTCTTCACGATGAAGAAGTTAAGTCATGGTATCCCTACTAATTTATGATGATAAATTACTCCAAATTCTACGGTTTGATCCAATGATAATTCAGCAGTTTTTTATTGAATTATTTTACACCAGGTGCTCTCCTGTAAGTTATGGGTAAAATATTGAAAAAACTACGCAAGTCCTGCCTTCGTTAAGATTATGTTCTAGTTTGATGGAGTGGTAGAAAATAAAGGAAAACTCAAATTTCAGATTCTGATGAGGACCTACAGTGACTATGAGCATGGTGATGTGGAGAAAACAAGGCATTAATTGACTTCAATCTTAATCTGTTCTGAACTTTAAGTTCTACTTTTATATCCAAGAACTCACACGAGAAATTGTCACCTTTGAAACCTCACTCTGGATACCCTCCAGTAGTATTTTTTCTTTAATTTTTTTAACGTATATTTATTATTGAGAGACAGAGAGACACAGAGCATGAGCAGGGGAGGGGTAGAGAGGTAGAGGGAGACACAGAATCCAAAGCAGGCTCCAGGCTCCGAGCTGTCAGTACAGAGCCCGACGCGGAGCTCGAACTCACAAACTGTGAGATCATGACCTGAGCCGGAGTCGGTCGCTTCACCAACTGAGCCACCCAGGTGCCCCACCCTCAAGTAGTATTTTAAGGTGACACGTGAGACGTTTATTACTTTGCTAGTGACTATGTAAAATAGCATAGACTGGGTGGCTTAAACAACAGACAGTTATTTTCTCACAGTTCCGGAGTCTGGAAGTTCAAGATCAAAGTGCTGGCAGGGTTTGTTTCTTCTGGGCCTCTCTCTTTAACTTCCAGATAGTCACTTCCTCTTGGGCCCTCACACAGTTCTTGCTCTGTGCACACATATCTTTGGCGTCTCTTTTCGTGTGGCAAAATTTTCTCTTCTTACAGGACAGCAGTCAGATTAGATTACAGCACACCCTAAGGGCTTCATTTAACTCAATCACCTTGTTAAAGGCCCTATCTCCAATATTCTGAGGCCCTAGGGGTTAGGGCTTTAGCATATAAATTTTGGGAGCGGATACATAATTCAGCTCACAGCAAAACCCGATGGGGTTTTTGTTGTTAGTATTTTTGTTCTGTTTTTACAATCAAGCAGAAGCACTTCATGAAGGATAGGGGGATAACAGGGGATTTAGTGGAAGTGAGGAATACCAGGAACAAACTCATGCGTGCATCAGCACAGAAAATCAGACTTTTCAAAGACATTCTATGTTTATTATTCTGTACGTTTTTTGCAGCTAGCATTTGGCTTGAATGATGTCAGACACAGAGTCCCTGAACGTCTAAAGTTTAGGTTATACTCAACATGGAGGCATTTCAGCTATCGAAGTAGCCTTCACCATATACAACGTCAACTGGCCAAGTTAGAATGATAATATGAATCAATCCTTATCTTTAAGCAGGACCAAGTCTGAGCTAACACTTGTTACTTAGGATATTTTAGAACCGAAAGACCCTGGAGGGTCCTAAAGCTTAATGATTTCCAAATTGTACTCTGCAGCTCCCGCAGAGGAGCCTTTCTCAACCCCCATGAATTAGAGAGTTCCACAAATTATCTCTTTTACATATTGGGATTCTAAGTGAGCTTCAATTTGAAGATATAGCCCCATGGTTAGTCGTCCAAAAGCATGCAATGGTATGAAGCCATTGAATGTTCCAGTAGCCTTGTTTTACTACTCAGGAAATTGTGTCCCAGAGAAGTTGTCTGGCTATCTAAATTCAGACAACTAGAAAGAAAAAGACCCAAGCTCGAAATTGAGGTTTTTCTTAAGTCTTAATGCTAGACCAATGTTTATTCAATTCTACCGTTCTGCACTTTGCTCTGTTACAGAGGTGAAAATGGACCAAAGTCTTTTGGAGGCACCTGTAACTATACTAGGAGACATGTGTGGATGTGTGCATGCATGTGCACACGTCCATATACATGTGTATAAACATGTATGTAAATATTGTGTACACATTTATATGCATATGCATATATTTATATATGCTTAGATATGTAACTAAATATTATACACTCACGTTATAATGCTTATAACACTATGAGTTTGGAGGTACCCTCTCTGTTTTACAGATGCAGAACCTGAAGCTCAGAAAGATGAAATAACCCTCCCTAGAATATAGGTAGTGATTAGAGGTAGCGGCAGAGTTACGATTTGAAGTCAGAACTATCTGACTTCAAAGCCCACATCTTGTTTCTCTTTCAATGTATTACCTCCTCAAATGATAAAACTCCAGTTCTCAGGTTCCGGTTACTTTCTGGATGTGACTGTCTATATGGCACAAGCATGAGCTGTGTTTCTGTAATTATGTGACTGCAAATAGGACTTAAACAAGTTTTCCCCACTTTTGAAACTACTTTCCAGAATAGTTCATGGGTGTTGACCTCAACTAGTTGAACCAACTAGCCGAAATATAAATAATTTTACAACACATTAAAACAGAGAAGATAGCTCCTGATCCAAAACTTTCCACGTTCTCAGTAACACAAAGTCAAGACTCTTAAAATAGGACCGTTCCAGCTGGTTTTAGGCCAAACTTCCAGCTTCACAACCTGCCCAATTTACAAGGCAACATTGTTCATAAGAAACATTAATACCGAGTACCAAGTTCATCATTCATAATCGAACTGATGCGATACTCAGCCGGCCATATCAGAACCCCTGGTGAGACTTTCAAGCCAAGTGATGAAGCAATAAGAAGGAGAGTAGGAAGCAAAAAGCGAAACCAGAGGAGAAGGCGTTGCCATCTGGCCTGTCTGATGTCTCCTTCATTCTCCCATGACCATGGCTGCTTGATGGAGTGAAATAAGCTGGAGGGAATTGGGGGAGGGGCCGTGGAGAAATGAAAGGTCACATTCCCTATGCAAGGGACTCACTCCACTGGTTTGTGTATCTCCTGACGTTGAAGGGTTAATGATCACTGAGTTATACATGGGGCCAGCACACCTGTGAGAGGGATTGGTGCCAGGCGGGTCAAGCATAGAGAGTGTGTAGAAATTGACGGTCACAAATAAACAGAGCAAAACAAAAGAGAATTAAGTGGTAGGTAATTTGTTCTCAATGGGAGGGATTAGAGCAGGGAGAAATGAATTCCAAATCCATGCATCATCAGTTATTGGCTATTTTATGACAGAAGTAGGACCTGATGAATTTATACTTGACTCTGAGTTTTAATCTTTTCATGAAGTAGAGACTCTTTTCACACATTACATATAGGAAATATTAGAGTTATGTCAGAGTTTCTCAACCTCTGCATTAAATCCACATGAGGCCACATAGTTCTTTGTTGTGAGGAACTGTCCTGCATATTGTAGGATGATTGGCAGTATCCTTGGCTGCGACCACTAGATTCCACAAGCAACCCCTTACAGTCTTAGCAACCAAAAATGTCTCCAGAAATTTCCCCTGGGGGAAAAACTCACCCCTGATTGAGGATCACTAGTCTAGGTCATCCAAATCAATGAGCATACAAGGTGTTCCAACCACAATCAAATTGTCCACCCATAGCAAATCGGAGTGTGATAATAATATATACCCTACTAGGTATTTATGTGTTGGCCTGATGGCTCATTAGGCTAGAAAAATATTGAGTTTGAGTTTAGCAATGGCACCCATATTCATTTCCAGAGCTAGACCGTCATAGGTAATGAATAAAGTAGATTCTCTCCCAAGAGAAAATTCACTGCGTTTGTCCTCTTCTTTCATAAAACAGGAAAAAGACAACTCGCTGAGGTATGATATGGGCCCAAATTTTGATATTTCTATCCTCTATCCTCTTTTGGATCTCTCTTTCTCTCTCTCTCTGTTGAAAAAAAAAAAATGAAGAATTTTGTATAAGTAATAGTTCCATTTGTGCAATTTGCGTCCTTGGCAGCCAAATCAGGAAGTTAATATTATAAGATTTTTCTAAACCTTATACAGCCCTACCTTCTCACTTTTCAAAATTAACTTTATAGTTGTAATATTTCAAGAGTCTGTTATGGTTTGTATATATTTTAATTTTTTTTATTATATTCTTACTAAAAAAAACATTCTAGGTCAACAGTTTAGTTCACTGAAATTCAGATTTTTTAAAATTAAAAAAAAGATGTTTTTAATGTTTATTTATTTTTGAGAGAGACAGAGACAGAATGCAAGTGGGTTAGGGGCAGAGAGAGAGCGAGACACAGAATCCGAAGCAGGCTCCAGGCTCTGGGCTGTCAGCAGAGCCGGATGCGGGGCTCGAACTCATGAGCTATGAGATCATGACCTGAGCCGAAGTCAGACACTCAACCGACTGAGCCACCCAGGCGCCCCACAGATATTTTTATACTCAAACACATGAGGCTTTCAGCACAGCAAGGTGAATTCAACAGCAACAGCCAAAATACGTCCTGTGCAATGTGAAAATGATCTGCCATGTGGGAACACTCTCAATACAAGGAAATGTGCCTCTGCTGATATATAGATAGCATTTTAAAATGTTCACAGAACCACTCTTCGAAAATGTTCATGCTAGCACATATTTTTAATTATTCTTTAATGTTTAGGAGAAACGCGTGCAATAATATTTTGTTGATTTCTTAAGTCAAAATGGCAAATGAAATTTTGTTAATGGGATAAAAATTTAATAAAATTTTGTTAAATACCTTTATAGAATGCCGTCGCTTAATTTGCTGAATGAATTAAGGCAAATGAAACCTCTGAGCTACCTTACCCTAAGGTAAATGCAACCCAGTGACAGTCAAATACAATGTGTTTATTTCTAATATGAAATGAAACCAAATTTTGAGTCTATGTGTGAAAATGGTTTCCATGAGGGAAAATTTTTACTGAATAGCTTGCAATTGCCAGGTAGAGCGATAGATGTATGTATATGTGCATGTGTGTGTGTGTGTGTGTGTGTGTGCACAGACATGCTTATTAAGTATATCAAGGTGAGCTTATGAGAAGTAGTATTTGATGACGGTGATCGACTCTCACCAAATGTGAGGGTTTTTTTTTCTTCCAGGACAAACATTGAGACTACATTTCTGATGCTTCCTGACAAGATTCAGTCTTGTGTTTGAGTTTTGTCCAAAGGGGTACAGGCAGAAGTGTTGAGGTTCTTAGAGAACTTGCCCATAAAACTTCCTGCAGAATTCCCTCTTTTGGCTCACTGGCTGGCTGGATGCAATGAATCCAGAAGACTAAAACCAAAAGACCACAGAACGCCTAAATGGAAGAAACCTGGGCTATGAATGACCGTGCGCCCACCACCCCCCAACTCCCTACTGTATTAAGTTGTGATGGGAACAAGAAACACACTTTTGTTCTGTTGATCAGCTGAGATTTGGGGTTATTTCTTAGTGGCCTCTGGAAAATGCTGCCAGTGCCTTGCCCATGTCCCCAGCCTTTACCATGTAAGAGATCTCCAGCCTGACTTCTAACTGCCCAAAACTTGCATTTCTTCTTTTCTTTTCTTTTCTGTTCTTTTCTTTTCTTTTCTTTTCTTCTCTTCTTTTCTTTTCTGTTTTTTCTTTTCTCTTTTCTTTTCTTTTCTTTTCTTTTCTTTTCTTTCCTCTTTCCTTTCCTTTCCTTTCCCTTCCTTTCCTTTCCTTTCCCTTCCTTTCCGTTCCTTTCCCTTCTCTTCCCTTCCCTTCCCTTCCCTTCCCTTCCCTTCCCTTCCCTTCCCTTCCCTTTCCTTTCCTTCCTTTCCCTTCCTTTCCTTTCCCTTTCCCCTTCCCTTTCCCCTTCCTTTTTCTTTCCTTTCCTTTTCTTTCCTTTCCTTTCTTATCCTTTCCTTTCCTTTCCTTCCCTTCCTTTCCTTTTCTTTTTCAAACAGAAGGTTGGCCACCAAACACTTCCTGCCCAGAAATTCTATGGAATTAACAACCCCATCTCCCTAGAACCTCTCAACCAATGACAGCTGGAATTTTATACAAAATTCCCCCTCTCTGTGGACCCTTCTGTGGGATACCTCTGAAGCAAGTCTTACCCCCTGATCCCTGAATTTCCAGAGCAGGATTAAGCTTTAGTGACCCAGTGTGGCTGCTGGCTAAATAATACCCTTTGCTGGATGCCTGCCACCCCTACCTCTTGTATCCTTGCTCCTGTCCAGACCACATATACTCAAATCCTTGCCTGGAGTCTGCTTTGTGAAAACCCAAACTAATGCAAACATTTAACCGTTCCAGACAGCTAGAGTTTTATATCCGGAAACACATGGGACCAATATGGCCTGAAACTCTCCCTTCCTAGCTTTATAGTCAATGGTATGTTAATAGCATTGTATGGTGACAGATGTTAGCTACACTAATGGTCAATGAGCATCGCATAATGTATAGAGTTGTTGAATCACTATGTTGTACGCCTAAAACTAACACAATATTGTGTGTGAACTATACTTCAATTCAAAAAGAAATTCTCTAAAGGCTCGTATTTTCTCTGAAACATATGAGCAATAATAGTAATTATTTAATAGTGTAGTTATAAAGACTAAGGGTGATAAGAATGATAACTTTATAAGGTGTCTAGTATTCAGTGAATACTGGCTAAATAAATTATGTCGTTGTTTTCATAGCTACATAGTTAAATAGTGGTGAACGTGGTATTTGAACTCAGTGGTATCTTGCTCATAAGCTAGAATACTTTTCCCCATGTTATGCTAACTGATGATAACCATGCATTACCTAAAGTCCTTTCTGAAATGTCTTAGTTCAGTTTTAATTTTTGTCCTTTGTATCAAAGCTGTGCATGTATATAATTTAGAGTCAGTTTAACAATGTTTGTCTTTAGAAAGAGTAACTGCCATCCATCCCCCAGCTTGATCCCCCCCTCCCCAAAGACAACCACTTTGATTCTATTGGGTTCTAATTCTTTTGAAATTTACCTTTATTTACTTATAGGGCATGCCTATATTGCTATCTAATGATTTTGTGTTAAGCATGAGCTATTTATGTCCCATAATGGAGAATGAGGTTTCAGCTGCACCCATCGCACATACACGTCCTTCTCATGTCCCCTTCTCAGTCTCACAACATAGCCATGCTATGATGTTATATTTACTCAATATTAACCTAACAATGCTTATGTAAAGCTATACATAATCAAACCACATTGGTTAGCTTACTTTTCAACATAATCACTGAGTTGATCCCAAACTGTCTATTGTCCAATTGTTTTCTCTAATGACACAGGAGTCCTATCCATCACATCTTCTTAGAGAAGACTCACATGGGTGTCACCTGCTGTGCATTATCTTGATAGACTCCTTGCTAAGGAGAGTTCACAGGTCTCTCTTTTCACCTTTGTTCTGAGTATTCCTTTTACTCGCTTTTTCTGTATATAAATGACCGATTTTCTGTAGTCAGTCCCTTTCTCTTTTTTGTTTTACCTTTTTGTTTTGGTTTAATACATCTATAGTAGTTCTCTGATGAAGGACAACTGGGGGGTAGATATAGATACAGGTATAGGTATAGGTTTGGATGCAGATTTAGATTCACATTTTATATGTATGTGCCTAGAGTTAATTATTCTGTGCTCATGCCATATCGATAATTTCACTGGGAATAGAACTCTAGAATGTGTATCTTTTTCCTTTCAATTTTTGAAGTGTACATTTTCTCCAAGCTTTTAGCTTGATATCCTTTTTACTCCTCACCATTTTTGTGTGAATTATTTCTTTGTTGTGGTTATAATTGTTTTATATTCTTCCATTTCAGCTGACAAGATTATCTCTTTGCTTCAAAGTTTTGACATTTCATCATAATATACTTGCGTGGGTCGAATTTCTAATTTTGTTTTGCGCACTTGGTCTCTTTCAATATTCAGTATTCAAATATTTCAATCTGGAAATATATGGCTTTCCTTTTTCCTGGACATTTCCTTCTCTTGTTTTGTTGATTATTCTTTCTTCCTCTGTCATTTGTTTGTTTGTTTGTAATGCATTTATTCATTTTGAACCTCCTGGACTAGTTCCCTAATTTTCTGATCTCTCATTTCTTATTTTCTTCCATCAATCTATCTAGTAGCTCTACTTTCTAGTACATTCCATAATTTTATAGTTTATAAAGTCTTCCATTCCTGACGATACTATTTTTTTTTTAAGTTTTATTTCCGTAAACAGACTATTTCCTCCAAGTAGATTTCTCTTTCCACGTGTGTGTGGATTTTATCTCTCCTAGTGAGGCTTTCCTCGCTTGTGTGTGAACCTTGGGCTGCACCCTCAGACTTAGATGTGGGAGATTACAAAGATGACTGAGAGCAACCGGCACCATCAGTAGGATCGTTCCTCCGTGGAGAATTTAGAGTTTTGCTCTAGTATCCATCAGGGTCTTGGGCAATGTTCTTTCCAGGGAGAAGCAACTTGGAATTTGTGTTATTAGCTCCCATCAAACAGTTTATGGCTGATCTGCCATCTACTCCAGAAACGTTCTTATTTTACTTTCTCCAGAGACTAAGCATTTAGTCTTTTGAGAGTAATAGAGGGTGCAGGAATTGCGCTACACAGAATGATGGCAAGGACGTGGGTATCCAATTTCCTCAGGCAACTTTTGACCAATCCTACTATGTTCAGCTCTTTATCCCACTTGTGGAAGCTATCTGGCATTGTGAATCCTCGAACCTTCTGGTAGTCCTGCAGTGTAAGTCAGTGCTCAAGTTTCCTCTTGCTGGTTTAGAGTTCAGTGTTTTGAAGTCCGCCATATTATTTTGTACTCATTTGTGCATTTTCTAAATTCCATGATCATCCTGAAATGTCTCTTTTCCTTCTCTCTCATTCTTGTACTTTTATTTTTACAAAACTATGATTTAGTAATCTTACTATGGATTTCACGTAGTTTCAGGAAGGTGGGAAAAGATTCATAAAATAATACACCGTCTTTAGGGGGAAGGTCTGCTTGAAACTTCAGATGAAATGTTTTTACAAGAGAAGTTGGTATAAAAATGGTCTATCTCTAACCCTAGCCTATAATGATCATCGGAAGTTTAGAGACCACATTAGTCTGTTTCTACCACATCATTAATTCTAAAAGTATTTTTAACGTGACTTCAAGAATGCGATACAACCCAGATTAATAGAGAACTCAACATACACACACATGCACACACATAATTTATCCATCATGGCTTAGGAATTTTAGTGGTTCTCCTTCCTTAATACATAAAGGCCCAGATCTGACAATTAAGGTCTGCTACATTCATGCTTCTCCAGGAAAATGGAACTGCTCATTTTCTTCCATGGTACCTAAAATATTCCAGCTTTATGACTGTGTCAATGAGTTTCCTCCATTTTAAAAGATATTTCCGGGGCGCCTGGGTGGTTCAGTCGGTTGGGTGTCTGACTTCAGCTCAGGTCATGATCTCGCAGCTTGTGAGTTCGAGCCCTGTGGCGTCGGGCTCTGTGATGACAGCTCAGAGCCTGGAGCCTGCTTCGGATTCTGTGTCTCCCTCTCTCTCTGCTCCTCCCCTGTTCACTCTCCCTCTCAAAAATTAATAAACATTAAAAAAATGTTTAAAAAAGATATTTCCTAGTGAAATTATTGAAAACTCTTCTGGAAGCAGTCTTTTCCAAACGTGACCCTACAAAAATAGCTTTAATTTTTTAATAACTGTTTTTGGAGCATTTTACATATTCTCTATTAGATATATGTGCTGAAAATATTTTTCTCCTAGTGTGTAGCTTGTATTTGTACTTGATTGACGGTGTCTTTTGGCGAACAGATACTCTTTCTGTCTTTATTAAGTCTAATGTATTAAACTTGGTTTTTACGATTAGTGCATTTTGGGTTCCGTTTAAGAATTTATCCGAAGATATAAAGGTATTCTCCTATGTTTTCTTCTAGAAGCTTTTTAAAATTCATATTTAGGTATAGACCTTCTAGATTAATTATTTTCATTCACGTGGATACTTGATTTTCTAGCACTATTTATTAAAAATTTTAGGAGCACCTGGGTGGTTCAGTCGGTTCAGTGTCCGATTCTTAATTTTGATTCAGGTCATGATCCCAGGATCATGGGATAGAGCCCCACATCAGCTCTGCAGTGGGCATGAAACCTACTTGGGATTCTCTCTATCCCTCTCCCTCTGCCCCTCCTCACTCATTCTCTCTCTCTCTCTCTCTCTCTCTCTCTGTCTCTCAAAATAAATAAATAATCTCAAAAAAAAATTAAATCTTCCTTCCATTCCCAGTCCTACCAATTTTTCCTAGCAAGATTTCCTAACAAATCATTTTCAAATGAATCTTCATTCCATCGTCTGCTTTTCAGAAATCAACTTAAGACAACACTTGTTCTTGAACATCATTTCTACTAGGTGCTGCAGACAGATTTGTTTTGTTTTCTTGACCCTTTGAGGAGCATATAGTATGGCCTCTCTGTCTTAAACTGGTGATCTTGATATGTCTGCTATCAGTCTAATAATAATTGCTCTTTTAAAGATAAACTGTCATTCCCTTCTGGTTGCTTTTAAAACGTTCTCTTTGACTTTGGGGTTTGCAGGATCACGATGCTGTGTGTGGCATGCATGCCCATCTCCAGAAGCTTCTGAGGTTCAGTTCAAATTCTAGTTGCTCTGTTTTTCACTTCTCTCTGGAAGAGTTGTACTTTCTTTCTTTCTGCTCTTTCTTTCTTGCTTTCTTTTCTTTTCTTTCTTTCCCTTCCTTCCACCCTCCCTCCCTTCTTTTCTTCTTCCCTCACATCCTTCCTCCCTTTTTCCTTCCTATCTAACTCAAGTAACATTTAATTGATTTGTTAAGCTTCTTAAACTTGAGCATCTTGTAATAGTTGGGATAAAATCTACCAACTCTTTTACAAGATATTTTTCACAGATATCTTTAGGTCTTCATTACAAAGCCATTTCCCCTCATTGGTACATTTGGTTACCTCATTTTGAAGTTTGTTTCAGATTATGAAAGCTTACAGGAATGTTTTCTGAAATAATTTGCTCGGTCTTTTTCTCAAATTATAGTTAATTGTCATTAATTCTTTTAAAATTTGTTAAAAGATATTAACAAAGTGTGTACATGTTATGAAAGTTACTACTAATGCTTTAATAAGTAGCGCAATGACTTCCTACTTTTTTAATTTTTTTAATGTTTTTTTTTTAGTTTTGAGAGAGAGAGAGACAGAGACAGAGCATGATCAGGGGAAGACAGAGAGAGAGAGAGAGAGAGAGAGAGAATTCAAAGCAGGCTCCAGGCTCTGAGTTGTCAGCACAGAATCTGACGTGGGGCTCAAACCCACAAACAATGAGATCATGACCTGAGCCAAAGTCGGACACTTAACCAACTGAGCCACCCAGGCGCCCCTCTATTTTTAATATGTATGTCACATTTTTGAATTGAGAAGGCTGCTGGTATTAAATGTATGATGTATGCTTTAAAAATGTTATTTATGCAGTATTTCTAAGTACTAGCGGGTTTGATTCTGGAGGGCTTCCATTTTTGTCATAAACCTAGAACCAGTGGTTCTGAATTATCTCAACTTCAAGGCTTGAGAATTGGGGCCATATTTTCATCACTAAGTCCTGTTTCAGAAATGTGAATTTTTGCATGTGATGATTCCAATAGGCTTCCCCCAAATTATGCACTTCCACTGCTCAGGGGAAGAGGGCATCATGTTTAATTGTCACTCTTGCAGAGAAATGACAGAACTCCCCAAATATACATTAGCTAAAAGAAAGAGGCAAAACTAGCATTCAGGGTTTCTGTCAACCCTGGGCCTTTTCCATACACTGCCTGGTTGCTCCTTTCTTTACAAGGTCATGCGTTTCTTTGGGAGTAGGTCCTATAGAAGGAGGAGGAGAAGGGAGAAAGGAAGGGAAAAAAAACCCTTGGGCATAAAGAAGGTTTGATTACTTGCTCAGACATTTACAGAATCCAGATGTGTACCCTTGTTGGATCTAGCCCCAGATCTCTAGTTTGTAAAATAATTGTAAGAAGCTCTCGGTGTTGTTTTAATAAATAGAAATAAGATATCCAAAGTATTTTTGTAAATTTTATACCCAAAAGATACTTGGTAAATGAGCTATTTTTGATACAGCATTATAAAATAATTTATATGAGTGGTTAAAATGGTGTTTATAGTCGTTCTCAAAATTATTTTTGAAAACAATGCCCTTTTGAACATTTTCTTCTAGCCTGATACTCTATCCATGATAAAACAGCCGCATCATTTCAGTCACACGTTAGCTGAGTTTTGATTCACCAGGGAATACTTTTTCTTAACCATTAAAATAATAAACTCATCTTTCTGCCTGCTTGTGAGGCCTGAGTTTTAATCTCCAAAGCATTTCAACTCAAAACTTCTTAAACACATCATGGCATTTTGCATTCTGCATCGTTTTTTCAAAGTTACTGAATGTGCTCTGATCGGGCTATGGATGCTCGATTCCCCAAATCCCGTCTAGTCAGGACAATGTTCACTTTGAATTGAGAAAAAAATCAAATCTGCTCAACTTTTCACCCGCACCAGTACTTGAAGCCTGATCTCTTTTTTACAACCCTGGGTAGAGTTTATACATATGACTAGGACTTCACACAGAATTCAAAGGAGGGAGAACCAGCCCTTGATAAAGAAAACATCGATTTCCTTTTCCCAACCTCTGACAATAAAACTCACTGACTTGTTTCACTCTTGTCCTACAACAACATCATTGGCTTAAAGGCCTTTATAGATTTTTTTTTTAATATAACAACCGCATCTTTCATGCTCCAAATGCCTCTGCACCTCACTTTTGAGAATCAAAAGTTCCTGCTTTGATTCTGTGATCTTTTATCTTGCTTGCCTTTTATCAACCTGCCTCTGCCATCAGCCATTCGAATCATCTGATCTCAATCTTCCCAGTTCAGGTGGTACTTTTTCTCATTGTGTTTGCACTTTTAATCTTGGAGTACATCCTATTAGGCAACCCTTCTCAGACAATCACGTTTCTCACTTGGATGTTCCTCATGCAGCTATGTTTTTCTTTTATTTTAGGAATTAACATTGGTTCCATTATGTCTTTATGTGGATGCAAATTTTATCATTTAAAAAAAAGCTTAATAGGTTTACACAGTGTCATTTTGTGAAGTCCCTTTCCTGTTCAGGCAATGGGTAAATCCAAGAATAAATTAAATAATATGTTACTCACTTACTTGCAGCTTTATACTTTACAAAATGTTTTCAAGTAATTTGTTTTATCCTAGTTACAAGCTTGATGCATGCAGACCAGTTTATGAGAAATATTTTTAATGTCTTTTAAAGATAAAGCAACTAGAATTCCAGGGTGCATGCAGCTCACCAAAGCTCTCCCTAGTAGAAGATGCATCTGATGTTAAGTTCATATTTTCTGATTCCTTATTCTCTATGCTTTATACTATACTGGCCACTGAATATCCCCGTTATAAAGTACATGTTTTTAAATTTTGAGTATTGAGATTATCAATACAGATTCTCTCTTTCTTTTCTGGTCTCTGATCTTGTCTCATTTTCAAATGTAATTATACAAAGTAATAGTCTCCAGTTCTGCTCTCTCAGATTCAGACTGCCTCCGTCCACTGAACTCATTGTCCAAGTCATTAGCTTTCAAATATATTTGACTATGAACTACAGGACAAAACAAAATATACATCAGGGAGTACACACACACACACACACACACACACACACGCAAACACACACACATGCAAACACACAAGCAACTAAATTTCAGTAATACTCTTACCCATGTCATGTGAATGAGTCTTCTGTTCTATTCTATGCCATTGTTTTAATGTTGGTTGCTTACTAACTTAATTTAGTATTATTCTTAATAAGGTAAAAACCTCAGTTAAAAACACTTGTCGAAATTAAGTAGATGAGAAAGATATTCACTTTAATGTAAAATATGTTTATTTCTGTATAGCATGTTATTGAATGATGGACAATTGCTTTTTTTTTGTTCATTTCTATATTACCAGAATTTTTAAAGCAGTTATTATTTGAAAAATAATAAATAAAGTTTCAATCAAAAGACTAAAGGAAATGATTGGGACTTAAAGATCAGAATAAGAGTATTTATTGTAAGGTATATAGTTGTTATTATTAGCCTACCAGGGATCAAGTAAAACACTACTTAAGAAAACATTAACCTATTGGAGAAAAAAGAAGAAACTTGTTAAGAGTATAAGACAGGTTCTTTATAATTAATTGTTGGCTTTCCTTTCTTTACGATTCATACCCCTCATCTCAGAGCCATGATTCTGTGGTAGGTTAGGAGTCCAAACACATTTAATACCAATTACTAAGTTACTAAGGGAATCTAAATGAATTTATCACCCAATATCCCCATGATAAAATCAAGGCAAAGGGAAAAAAAAATTGAAATCCAAGGTAAATCCCAGTTTAGTGGGTTCCTATGTCATCTCACGTAACAAGTCACTTTTTCTGGTGAAAGTCACAGCCACAGTTACAATTTTAGGGATTTTCTTTTATGTGCATACACACGTGCTGTATTTTAACAATTCATTCAGCTTATGTAAAAGCAGATTCTGTTTTCCTTTACTGCTTAGCCAACCTTAAACACACTCCATCGATGTGTCTTTTGCTAACTGCTTTGTTATCCCTAGATCTATAGAGTATATGTGTGTGGCACTTGCCTAGCCTCTTTCCCTCTTCAGTAAAAATAAGGAAAACAATCTAAATCATCCAGCTGTTTTTAATCTAATGCGTCTATGGGACAGTTTGTGCCCCAAGCCACTAATACAAAGCTATAGAAAGAACAACTTTTCCTTCTTTCTTCTTCCCTATTTTTTTTTTTAATTCAAGATGTTTTATTAACTGGTGGTCAAAAGTCTCATAAACATTAATCTCATAGACATGGTTCACTGGAAGGGGTCCAGAGATTTTTACACTAAATCGGTGATGATACCTACCTAGCTGCAGGAGTATGGAAACAACTAAAGAGACATTTGGTAAATGGTTCGCTTTTTCCACTTCTGTCTTTACCAGTCATTTTATGTCCAAAATTACCAACCTATAGTTATATTACATTTCACCAAATCTGGTCTCTTGGGAGAAAGTTTTCATTTCAAAACATTTATAAGATTTGATGAGAAAATATATTTTCCATACCTGTAAAAGCTGTCCCCGGTTACTTCTAGATAACATTTGAGAGTCTGTGAAAAGAAAACACACACTTTAAAAAATATCCAGCAGCATTCTGTTGGGTGGGAATGGTATTTTCTGCCTGTGTCTTTTAAGCCGGTATCAGATGCACAACAAAGGCGACAATAGGAGAAACAGAGGCCAGAACAATCTATTTTCCTGTGTAGGGTATTGCATTTCACTGTATTAAAGATGCCCATTGCATCAGACATTATTTTTTTTTCCAAATTCTGCCTTTGAGGAACTCATTGCCTCAATTCAGCCTCAAAAGACTTGTGTTACTTCATGGTGGGAAAATTTGTTTTTGTTTTTGTTTTGTTTTTTTTTTTAACTGAACATAAATTGCCTTAAAGCTATCAACTTCCACTTATTCTCTTCAATCAAACTCTTTGGACGGCAATCCGAGTTATTTAAAGAGAAGCTCACATAACTCTGGGCTTTGCCTGAACCCTCTCTAGGACATGTATCACCTCCGAGTTATACACTTCTCAGCTCCTTGAAAATTGCTATCATTTCTTGACCAATGTGAGATATTGTCAAGAAATGTGTTAATAGAGTGCGAATTGCCTCACACCTCCTCTCCATATGTCCACCAGAAATATTTTTAATTCTGTTCACCCCAAACAGAGCAAATGTGGACGTGAAAAGTGGTAAGCTACCTGCAGAATCATCTGCTGAGGAACATCAAAACCAAATAATTTATTTCCCTTCAGACCCGTTCTCCGAAACACAAAAAAAATTAAATAAAATCCAGTGTCATGCCATCGAGTCACAAGCAAAATAATTAAAACCTGAACATAAGTTGATTTGATTTTTTGTCCTATTTTCTTGCTCAAAAGTTCTATGACCCTGACTGTGATTATGTCTGCATCTCTGAGATGACAATTAATATTCATAACTATTAATAGATTTTTAATAGACTTAAGTAATAGACTTAAATCTTTATGACTTTTTGTTCATATATATATATATATATATATATATATATATGACCCTTAAGCTTATTCTCTGCAGGCCGTCCATTTCTTTTCATAGAGAGGTATTAAAATAATTGTTTCAATGTTTTAATGCCTTAACCCTGGGCAAAGAAATATACGTACAGCCTGACTCTTAAAAAAAAACCCGTCCAATTCACCGAGTTGATCCTGTCGTTAAAGCAGCTAAATAATCCACCCAACTGATTTACTCTTAATTATGCATAGCACTTTTTAATTCACTTTCTAGTTTACTAGTCCCCAGCAGGCTGCCAGAAATCTTCAAGTTCAGGGTAGTGAGGAAAGCTAAGAATGGGCTACAACACGACGTATTTAGAGATTGGGAAGGTGCCTAGGAGTCTTATTTTCTAATCCAGATCCGCGTACATTATAGAATTTAAAAGTGTTGGCATAAAGGATAAAACGTTACTATAAAATTAAAATTCAGATGGATCACAAATTTCGTATTTCGTAAAAAGTCATGCCAACACTTACGAGGCCCTATTAAAATTGTTATTAAATTGTTACCATGCAAGACATAAACGCATCTCCAATACCGGCTCAAATGCTACACGCGGGTGACTGAGCCAACTTCATTCCTCAAGCTGAAAATGTTTTGACTATCTACCGACTATTAGTAAAAGCCTTCAAGTCACATTCGGGAAAGCACAGAGCTCATGCTTTTAGAAGTTATACTCTAAAAAACAAATGTAAAAAATCAACCAATTAGTGTATTCAGTATAGAAAAGCATCAAAATGAATTAGTCAGAATCATATATCTCTATGTGTGGGAGTGTGTGTGCACATGTGTGTAGATCACGCAACAAAAGTGTGGAATTGGTTTTGTTTTAAGATGGACAGTGGTTTAGCTACTGTCCTAAAGATGCCATGTCTGTATAATATGTCATCCATGCCAAGGAAATTTTGGGTTGAGCATCCATTATCTCATTTTCAGGGTTTATTCTCTCCGTACTTTTACAGATGAACAAAAAGAATCCCAGAGAGATGAAGTAGCTTCCTCTGAGATACAGATAATTAATTATGGAGGATAGACTAAAATCTTGCTTCAATTTCATGTCTCTGTGGCCCAAAAGATTTGTGGGAACTAATCCAAATGTTAGAGCAAGCTATAGTCAGATGCAGAACACATTATTTACCATCAAAGAAGAAAACTCAAAGCGGTGGTCTCTAATGATTTAGAAAGCATGTGTTTGGTAATCACTGGGATAAAGCCCAGTCATAACCCAGGGTTTCTCTTACTTTCAATTATTTAATAGAATATCCAAATCCTCCTTTAACCTTCAAAACTTCAGAAATAATTAAGAAAATTAGGAGCTATAGATATTTAAGTGGAAGGGGAGGGTTTTGAGTGAAAACATAGTATTGCATGAAATTGTCATTTCTGGATTAAAGAGTAAAGATAACGTATCTTTTTAAACTATCTTCTCTTTATATATTCATACTTGAGAAGCTGTAGGCATTTTTATTGACCCACCATATCAGTGATAACCAGGAAATTCCCAATGGCCTTAGAACAGACACCAAAATCTTCCAATAAAACCTCTTAAAACCCATCTTAAAACCTCGCCCAAACACCACCACCAAGTTCATGCTAGTGATGGCACCCATGAGACACGAGGAGCTTTTAAACAGCTTTACAGAAGAATACGGGACAAGCAATTCAGCATTTGCTGTCTCATTGGGAATCAAACAGCTGCCTACATACAACTTCTCAGCCCGCCCCAACCTGTCCAATGCACCCACCAGGGAGTATGTGCTTGTCTGGAATGAAACCAGAGTATGTGTGATTCACCCTGACATAGAGAAACCACTGCCTTGGTTTCCTACCTGTATGTTCTTCTAGCTACATAGAATCAAAGTCTATAAACCAGCTCAAATCTACCCCGGGCCAAGTATAACCTCATAGATCAGGTGTTACACAATAAACAGAAATATCAGTTAACCTTTAGAATACATCATTCCTCTTTCATTTTAACTCTATCATATCCACAGAAATAGTGTTGTGACAGGTGGATCTGAAATCGGCTTCTTAAAGAAGTCAAAGATTATGCAAGGTGCACCCCTGAGGTTATTCATTACTCGCACGAGAGAAAAGAGATTCCTTCTTCCTCTTATCTTTTTTTTAAGTTCATTTATTTATTTACTTACTTACTTATTTTGAGAGAGAGTCCACAACGAATGGTCAGAGAGAGAGGGACAGAGACAATCCCAGGCAGGCTCCATGCTGTCAGCTCAGAGCCCAAAGTGGGGCTTGAACTCAAAAACCATGAGATGGTGCCCTGAGCCTAAATCAAGAGTCAGACGCTTCACCAACTGAGCCATGCAGGTGCCCCCCTTTCTCCTATTCTTATCTTTCCCATGCTGTTCATTTGATAATAAATCATATACTGATTTCTGTTATTATTTTTTCCCACATCCTCTGTATCTTTGGATCTGTTATGGTCACAGAAACTTAACATTTGAAATTGTTTTGACTGTTTTCCTGAATATATGGAAAATCTGTCCTATTTTTGTCTGCAACCTCTAGTTGCTATGTAGTTCTAACACTGAGGACCTATGTGCGCTGGTCAATTGTTTTTCATACAGTCTTGCATTATTTTAGTTACTTTTTTGGGCTTTTTATTTCCTGTAACTTTGTTGTAACGGTGGAAGAGAAGTTTTAGAACTACCCAGTCTCAGTTTGGGTTCCTCATCCAACTAGGCACGTGCTGCTTGACAATAAATATTTGAGTATGTTTACTGTCTGAGCTATCACTGCCTTTGGATATTAAGGAATGAACCCCTTTATGTGACCAGATTTTTTTTTAAATTTTTTTTAATGTTTTATTTCATTTTTGAGACAGAGAGAGATAGAGCATGAGCGGGGGAGGGTTAGAGAGAGAGGGAGACACAGAATCCGAAGCAGGCTCCAGGCTCTGAGCTGTCAGCACAGAGCCCGACACGGGGCTCGAACTCACAGACGGTGAGATCATGACCTGAACCGAAGTCGGAAGCTCAACCGACTGAGCCACCCAGGCGCCCCTATGTGACCAGATATTATGTGAATATTTTCTTGTAACCTCACACAGGCAAATGGCAAACCAAAGGACTAGGATGTACTAAAACTACAAGACACAATCTCAGTTCCTTCAAGAAATAAGCACAAAAGTATGCTCACAAATTCATATTTTCCTTTCGAAAGAAGGATTTGGTGTTAAATTGCAAAAAAAAAAAAAAAACAACTCCTTATCAGTAACTTATACTGGATATAATCTTAGAAATGGAGAAATTTCATATTCTCTTTTAAATGTAATTTTTAGGTTTATTTATTGAGAGAAAGAGAGAGAGAGCACGCACTAGCAAGTGGGGAAGGGGCAGAGAGAGAGAGGGACAGAGAGAATCCCAAGCAGGCTCCACATTCAGCATAGAGTCGGACATAGGGTTGCATCTCAGGATCATGAGTGAGATCATGACATGAGCTGAAATCAAGAGTCGGATGGTCAACTGACTGAGCCACCCAGGCGCCCCTGTTTTGTACACATGATTATTTCATTCCTTCGACATCAGTCTGAGATTGTCATCTCTCTGTTACAGATGAGGGTGTGATAACAGAGCATACTCTGCATTCTCCAAATCAAATGGCTTCGTGAACAGAGCTCGACTCCACCTACACACAGAGTGTAGTGTTTCCTTCTCCTGGGTCAATAAGCAGCTATTCTGTTTCTCAGAGGAACATACTTATTTCCTAAGCTTAAAGTCTGGCTGTAGTTGAAGAAGGTATACTTTAAATTTAAGTGCGAGGGAAGCAGAGAAGTCTCATCTGGTTGTGAACTACCTTCCCATCATGGAATCACTGACTCAGAAGGGGAAAATTCGGCCAACCAGGCAGTTTACCTGGCATTACGTGAGAGCTACTGCATGGAATTTTGAATCATAAGACTACAATGGTTGACATCTAATTGAGAGTATGGGCATAATCAGTATACTCCTAGTGTATTGCTAGCAACGAAGCTTTAACTCTGCAGTCAATAACTGTATTGCACCACCTTGGTCGAGCACTCTAGAAAGCCACATCTATAATGTAACAGTTCACTATGCACAGTCTGGGAGAAACATAGCTCCTCTAAAACAGAATCTAAGATACACTACTTCAGATTTAAAAACATTTATTCAAAACCATTTTTGTATCTATTATATACCAGGCACTCAGATAAAAGTAAGAGTCAGTTTCTTCTATGAATAAACTTTCACTCTCAAGGGAAAACTGGAAACTACAATGGAGATAAAAGGAATAACAGAATTGTGCATGAGGTACTATGAGATAGAAAAAAAGGTGTGTTCAATTAGGTTGAGAGGCAGAGTAGGTCACAAAAGTCTCATTAGAGCTGGCAATACTGAAACTGAGTTTTGAAGGATTACTAAGAGTTAATTAGTTGGAAAAAGAATGGAGACTAGCAGGGTGGATATTGAGAGAACAAGAGGTTTTATATGGAAGAATCACCAAGTAAAGGGATATTGGGGTGTGGATGACATGGCATGAAATCCCTAGGGAATGTCTCCAAAGCAAAGTATATGGACTCTCTCCTGTAGCCAAAGAGTGAGCTTTGAAGTAGAAAGTCAGCATGAGTTGATGCACATCTTGCATAAAGAGAAGCAAGTTTGGATAAAAGATGGTTAGTTATTCAATGCTAAATTATTGTCTCAAGTATTTAAGGAGAAGATCTGAAGATCACCTCACCTCCTTGAGGACCCTCTCTGCCATCACTCTTCTCTCCATGTCTGCGGTAGATATTGCCAAAAAATGTGGTGAGTCTACTATACGTCTGGCACTGTGTAAAGCATCTGAAACACAGAATCATGAAATACTTTTGAATTAGCGAAAATAGAAATAAGTAAGTGTAATTTAAAAGGTAAATAAATCAGCATAATAAAGTCTTGGAATTTTCATGCTAGAACATGGGCATAGGAGAGAGGAAATGAAGAAATCACCAACTTACCAGGGTTAAAGGAAACCCACAATAAGAAGGTAGTACCTGGGTTGAGCCCCATGCTAATATTTAACGTTTATCCAATACCTATTTTTGTTTAGATACAGATGCTCTAGGAAATTTAATGCCTCACATTAAATTTATTTAATTTAATAATTATAAATATTTAATAATTAATAAATAATAAACAAATAATAAATAATAATAAAATAACTAATCAATACATTTCTCATTTATTGTGAGGTTTAAACTTAAACCTCACAATAAATGATAAATGTATTAGTAATTTTTATTATTAATAATAAATTTATTAATTAGTTATAATTAGTTACTTTATTATTAATAAATAAAATTATTACTAAATAATAATAAATAAATAAGTAAATAAATAAAATTTATAATTAAATTAAATATAATTAAATTTAATTTAATAAATTTAATTACTATAAACCCCTTCTCCCACCTTTAATTGTTTCAGAAAGAAAAACAAAACCGTGGTGAAGGTCACACACACATAAGAGAACGGGAATTTGAATTGATCATGACCTCTTGAAAGAAAAGTTGATGTCACTTAAAAAATGTTGGGGAAGGGCATTCGCGATAGAAGTGGTCTAAATCCACATTGTTACAGGGGTCCCAACACTCCAGTATATTTGCCTTTTTGCCTGGAATGCAGTTTTGCTCTTTTTCCTACACAAGGCTCAATGAGTCAATGACCTACTAACACTCAGTGACAAATTTGCTTCTCTCTTCAAGGAAAGGTATGAGATTTCACGTCCCTCGTGTCACCCAATAAACTTCATCTAAAAGTCCTTCACCCTTATTTTCTTCGTGAATATTTTAGGAAGATTTGATTTGATTATCTTTTAAATATTATTTGTTTGGCAGGGGAAGGATGAAAAAGTAAAGATAAGAGCAAATTTTTAAAGAATTAAAATGAATCTTACAATGAAATAAAAGTTTGTTGGACAGAGGATGGCCACGTTGACTGGGGCTGAGAAGTCCCCCAGGGTACAGGACCTTCAGCACTAAAATTGGAACAGTGCTGGGCAAACAAGGATGATCTGGTCACTCTAGTACACAGTCTTGCTTTTACTGTGTTTAGTACATTGTAGAAACTCAATGAATTTCGGATGAATTAATATTCATCTTTATTTAAATGATTGCTAACAAGCCACTGTATTTTTTTCATGAAGTACAGCTCTAGGGACATGAGCAGAATTACTAAATACTGTGATAAATAGACTACAAAGACCAAAAAGCCCATGCGATTCACAGGGCAAAAATACCATCCGTGCGCCACTCTCTGCTCCTAAAGAGGCACGCTATTCATGTCCTCATACCCAAGAGAGCAAAATAGTTAACAGCATAGGCCCTTAAAGCAAAGTTCCATCTTTTCTTCTTAGCGCATGCATCACTATTTATAAGTCGCACAGGTGTACAAGTTTACAATCACAGAATTGAAATTCAGCATGCATAATAAGCAGGAGGTCTAAAAAAATCATACATTCATTTTGAATTTATTTTTGTGTATGGCGTAAAAAATGGTCCAGTTCCATTCTTTTGCATTTCACTGTCCAGGTTTCCCACCACCGTCTACAGAAGAGATTGTATTTTTCCCATTGAATATTTTTTCTTTCTTTTTTGAAGATTAGTTACCTATCCATTTCTGGGTTCTCTGTTATGCTCCATTGATCTATGTATCTGTCTTTGTAACAGTGCCATACTGTCCTGATGACTATAGATTTTTAACACAGCTTGAAGTCCAGAATTGTGATGTCGCTAGCTTTGGTGTTCCTTTTCAAGATTACTTTGACTATTCCTGGTATTTTCTCATTCCATACAAATTTTAGAATTATTTATTCTAGCTCTGTGAAGAATGCTGATGTTATTTTGGTAGGGATTGCATTGTATGTGTAGATTTCTTTGGGTAGTATAGACATTTTAGCAATATTTATTCTTCCAATCCATGAGCATGGAATGTTTTTCCACTTCTTTGTGTCTTCTTCCATTTTGTATCATAAGTGTTCCATAGTTTTCAGCATACAGATATTTTACCTCTTTGGTTAGGTTTATTCCTAGGTATCTTATGGTTTTGGGGTACAATTGTAAGAAAACCATCAGAATCCTAGAGGAGAACACAGGCAGCAACCTCTTTGACCTCAGACACAACAACTTCTTACTACACACGTTTCCAGAGACAAGGGAAACAAACAAAAATGAAGTATTGAGATCTCAAGATAAAAAGCTTCTGTACAGCAAAGGAAACAATCAACAAAGCCAAAAGGTAACCAGCAGAATGGGAGAAGATATTTGTAAATGACATATCAGATAAAGGGTTAGGTATCCAAAATCTATAAGAACTTATCAAACTCAACACCCAAATAAACAAATAATCTAGTGAAGAAATTGGGCAGAAGACATGAGTAAACACTTTTACAAAAAAATATATCCAGATGGCTAACAGACATATGAAAAGATGCTCAACATCACTCATCATCAGGGAAATACAAATCAAAACCACAAGGAGATACCACCTCAGGCCTGTCAGGATGGCTAAAATTAACAACTCAGCCAACAACAGATATTGGTGAGAATGCAGAGAAAGGGGAACTTTTTTGCACTGGTGGTGGGAATGCAAACTGGTGCAACCACTCTGGAAAACAGTATGGAGTTTCCTCAAAAAATAATAAAAATAGAACCACCCTATGATCCAGCAATTGTCCTACTGGGTATTTATCCCAAGGGATATAAAAATGCTGAATCGAAGGGACACATGCATCCTAATGTTTATAGCAGCACCATCAAGAATAGCCAAATTTAGGGTACCTGGGTGGCTCAGTCGTTTGAGCATCTGACTTCAGCTCAGGTCATGATCTTGTGGTTCATGAGTTCGAGCCCCACATCGGGTCTCTGCTGTCAGTGCAGAGAGATCTTCTGTCCCCCTCTCTCTCTGTCTCTCTCCTGCTTGTGTTCTCTCTCTAAATAAATAAATAAACATTAAAAAAACAATAGCCAAATTATGGCAAGAGTCCAAATGTCCATCCCCTGATGAATGGATAAAGAAGATGTGGTAAACACAGACACAGACACACACACACACACACACACAATGGAATACCACTCAGAGATTAAAAAAAAAAGAATGAAATCTTGCCATTTGCAATAATGTGGATGGAACTAGAGCATATTATACTAAGTGAAATAAGTCAGTCAGAGAAAGACAAGCATCGTGATTTCACTCACGTGGAGTTTAAGAAACAAAACAGATAAACATAGGGCAAGGGAAGGAAAAATAAGATAAAAACAGAGAGGGAGACAAACCATAAGAGACTCTTAAATACAGAGAACAAACTGAGGGTTGCTAGAAGGGAGGTGGGTGGGGGAATGGGCTAAATGGGTGATAGGCATTAAGAAGAGTGCTTGCTGGGATGAGCACTGGGTGTTATATGTGACGAATCACTAAATTCAACTCATAAAACCAATGCTACACTATATGTTAACTAACTTGAATTTAAGTTAAAAAGTTATAAATGAATAATTCAATAATGGATATCCTCTCCCCTGTCATTTGGAAGCTGAAGAAAAGGAAATTCTGTAGTGCAAGTCAATTCCAAGAGGCATGAATCAGAGAGGCACCCCCTGCAGAATAATTTAAAGGCTCTTGTTTGTACTAATGACAAGCTCAGATTCCACCAAAAGGCAAGTCACTTTTGGAATGTAGACAAGCATCTATAAAAGTCTAAAGTGGGTATGAAAAAACCATCACAAGTCTGTTATTAAAATCTCATTGTTTTTGAGTACCTTTAACTTCTCTGGTTGATGGGAAACAAAGTTCTTTTAGAGAACACTTTTTAGGAATGTATCACAATCACCAAAATGCAGTTAGTTTCTTCCTATTGTCAGGGATTATGCCACTTGTTGGCCTAAAAGAAATGAAAAATAAATAAAATCAAAGTTCCTGACTGAAGGAGCTCACAGGCTATCTGGGGCAGCAGATAACGAACAGGTACAACAAAATATGAAAGGAGTTAACATTCAGGTTTGAACTAGAAAGGAAGCAACAGTTGTTGGAGACATTGAGGGAACCCTCGAAGAGGAAGTGAGGTTTAGACTGGACCTAAAATGAGCTGTCTCTTAAATGTTAAAAAAAAAAAAAATCTGTGAAGACTTTAATCTCTAAACTTTTTGAATGTATATAAAATCAAGTGATACCAAGTGTAACAATCAATTAAGGTCCTGCTTTGAAAGAAAGATCTTTTAAGATGACAGTTGAGTCTTCTGGGGGAATAAACGTGGCCCCCAACAGTGTTTGATTCCTGTACTTCGCTAACACCTTCCACAGAGGGAGAATGACAGTAAATGATCTCACTGTTAAGAAAAAAGAAAGATCGTCACGAAGAGTTGAAGTGATTACAGGGCTTTCACAGGGAGAAAAGAAAACATTTCAGCCAGAGTGAAAATATGTAACAGAGGGGCGCCTGGGTGGCTCAGTCAGTTGAGTGTCCGACTCCTGATTTTGGTTCAAGTCATGATCCCAGGGTCGTGGGATGGAGTCCACGTCAGGCTCCACGCTGAGCATGAAGCCTGCTTTAGATTCTCTCTCATCTCTCTCTCTCTCCCTCTATGTGTCTCCCCTACTCACACACACTCTCTCTCTCTTCTAAAATTTTCTTAAAAAAAGAAAAAAACATATGTATCAGAGCATATCATCTCCTCTTTAAAACCTTCTGGTTACTGATTCGTGAAATTACAATAAGTCTAAACTCTTTCTCATGGCCTCCAAAGCACCCTACAATCTGACCCTGCCTACTTCTTTGGTCTTCCTGTACGCTCTTCTCCTTTGTGCCAGGTACTCCACAGCTAACAACCTCTTCCTTCCTCCGACTGCAAAGGCAGCCTGGGGTCTCCGCACTTGATATTATCTCCTCGAGGAAAGTTCTGACTCCTTAACTCCTATTGTCCAGCTCTTGTCATTTTTCAGGACATGGCCGATGCCACTTTATGTGAACTCCCTATAACATCACCCACCAGTCGGTCTCTAAAGAATGACTGTGATGTATATCTGCTCAGAAACAAGAGAAAAGAGGTCTCTCTTTGGGGAGCTTACACCCAGAGCAGTGCCTAGGATGGATAGAGTAGCCACTCTATAAATATTAGAGGATGATCGAGATACATAGAGAAGGAATAAATGACTGTAAAGCAGGGTTGAAATTACAAAGAGTCACACACTAGAGAGGACAATCTAGGAACATTTTCTGAAGATATATAAGCGATATTACTATTCTTCTTAATTAAGTTTCAAATCATTGCGATATTTAGCAGCACTGACTTTGAACTGGAATAAAATTATTTGCTATATTTACAATTCACTGATATTTCAGAAAAATTTACATTTTTAGAATTGTGCAGTGTCAACCAAGAAAAGAGGCAGCGTTGAAATAAAACAAAGGCACTCGTTTGGGGTCTCAGAACTGCAATTCAGGGAGCACAGACTTGGGCAGCAAAACCCCAAACCCTTCTGTTCAGGAACAAAAGTCAGGGGTTTTTAAAGGCAAAGTGTAAGGCATGTATATTTGTTTACAAAGAATTTTGATTGGTGTTGATGGCAGAAAACTACTCTTGGCTGCATATAATTAGTGTGCTAACATACGGTTTGCTTAGGCTGCCTCTAAGCAAAGAGCCAATACTGTAGCAAGTTTTAGGTGTTCCTGGAGTTCTTGGAATTTCTGTCATTTGTCTGAGTTCAAAAGTTCATGGTTCTACCCAGCAAGGAAGTATATAAGGCCCGTCTCCTTAATGGCCTCCTGGCTCCATTAACATAAGTGACTCCATTTTATTTCACCTTCCACTTCCATTATATTTATTTGGGTTCCTGAGTCACGGTTGTTTATAAATGTGAATTTTCAGAAGTTGTTCTTTTTTCTTTTCTTCTAATGCTACTCCTCAGCTTTCCAGTTCCATTATGGTAAGTGTTCTCCATTTGTCTCCATTAAAACCTTTCAGAAATACATTTACTGGCAGCTTTCATTGATTCACATGTGTGACGCTCCACACAATATATTTTTAATTTGATTAAAATGAGAATATAAAAAGAAAATCCTCTCTGTCGTTGAAAGGAAATTACATTTGTTGGTGTTTACACTGTATAAAATACAGACATGATGTCCTTGTCATACCTTTTCTCACGTGCCACGCAGATCCAGAATTAGGCAAAATGATCACCATCTGTCACTGTTAGGAATAAAGGGTCTTCACTAGTTAAGAGAGCGACAGTAACACTTCTCAAGGGGTAAAATACTAAACAATTTCACCTGTGGAACTACGTAAACGTGGCGACCCCAGAGGCCTTACATGGCATGCTCCAGAAAATAAATTTATTTTGTACCTGAAAACCTGGCAAAATTCAAAACGTGTCTGTCTTTACTGTACATAAGCACAGAATAGCCTAAAAGACAAGCTATCTTTCATCAATATCTACTACATGAAGAGGATTTTAACTCATTGAGTTGGTTGCAATTCACTATATGTAATAAAAGGATTTGAGCGCAAGAATAGATTGGAAAGGCACATTAAGATCTATGTTCTGTGATAGTGATAATGTGGGGCACAATCACATCACATGATTGTTTTCGGATGGTTATTTATAGTATCCCCACGTTGAGACCAGCGAGAAGTCGTTTTTTCCATTAGTGAAAGATTGACACAATTTAAAAATGCAAGCGTATTTATCTGCCTGATTTTAATTATGATGATAAGAGTTCCCTCGGCTGGATTGGAAAACCTTTATTAAGGTAAAAACAGGCCCTGTCCCTTATCCTTGTCATATTTTAAATGCCTATCTTCTCTCTAACGTTGTTGCTAAAATATCCGCGTTCCCCTCCAGTGAGACAAATCCGCAAATCCAAACTAGACCAGAAATGCATTTTTATGATACGCCCCAACCTCACAGACTTGAATAAGTCTTGTTTTTCTCTGAGTTGTCTGTTGTAAGAAGATGCCTCGGAGACAGAAGCATTTAACAGAGAAAATGGGTTTACAAAGTTTGCACCATAAAATCCAACATTAATACTGCAAAATCAGGAATAATGTTTTTGTTAGGGAATTAGCCAATTACAGGAGATGTTCCCTGGTTCGTTTACTTTGGTGAGAAGGAGGCAGGGTGACCCCATTTATCGTTCGTGTGTCTCGGGGTGTAAGATGCTTCGTTTCTCCTGCTTATCTATAATTGAGACTTGCGTTCAAATGTCATCCCCTAATGCATCTGTAAGTCTGTTAATTGATTCTTCCAATTCAATATCATTAATTTGATATTTTGCTTTATCTGACTGTATGGAAAGAATAGCATCTGCTTAATAAAGGACTTGTCATACTTAAATAAATAAGATTTGTGGCATTGTCTATTTTGCAACACTGATTTATTCAAGTATGTCCTGATGAGAAAGGATAGCTTCTTTTTGAATCTACAAGAATAACATACGGCGATGGAAAATAAAGGTGCGTAACATGGGCAATTTCTATAACAATTAACTCTTGTTTTGAAGAGTTTGTTAGGCTAATAAATATATAACATTATTTTCTTCTCCAGAACATTATTTCATGTCTCCCTGATGATTTAGCAGTGTTTATGTTAAGATCTCTCTTAATTTTTTTTCTAAATTTAGAGGGATTTACTTTCATTTCATATAAGCACAGATTTTAAACTGAGCATCAGCGAGTAGAAAAAATTTTTTCAGATGATTGTTAAAAAATTAAGGAGAACATTACTCATTATGAACTCATTTATGTTTTTATTTATTTTATATTAGGACATGCTTACAACTGGAGTTTGTATCTTTGACCACGGTCGCCCACCCTTTACTTTAGTCTCAGGTAGTTACATTTTGTTTTGCTGATCTGAATTTAAGGAACCCCCTCTTGTGAGTTCATCTGCATCTGTGCTCAAGTGCTGTGAAAATCCTGACTTGTTCTCTGTGAATAGATGCTTTTCTTAGTGACAATGTCAGATCATACTGGGAAAACCGTTTCCATCCCAAACTGAAGAGTAGCTGGTATTGTCTTTTTTTTTAATAGTATTTAATAGTTTTTAATAGTTTTTAATAGTATTTTCTTAATGTTTATTTATTTTTTAGAGAGAGACAGAGAGGCAGAGCAAGTGGGGAGGGGCAGAGAGACAGAGAGGGAGACATAGAATCCGAAGCGGGCTCCAGGCTCTGAGCTGTCAGCACAGAGCCCGATGAGGGGCTTGAACTCACCAACCGTGAGATCATGACCTCAGCCTAACTGACTGATGCCTAACTGACTGAGCCACCCAGGCGCCCCGCCTGGTATTGTCTTTAATGCAGCTTGTAGCAGGGGCCTTTGAACAAGAGGAAAACAAAACAAAACAAAACAAAAACACAAAAAAACATGAGAACACTTCTGTGCTAAGAATGAATGACTGGTTAACAGGTTGTGGCAACCAACAATCCCAGAATGGGGGAAGGCGAATTCCTTTTCTGCGGGAACAGACCAAATCATGCCATATATTTCATGAGTGTCCTGGAGCAGAACTGTAAGTAGAGTGTTATTTTCTGAAAATAGCATTGCAAAGGCCTCCTCTTCAACTTCAAAGGACCTAATCCTTGGTAGAAGAGAGATTTGCAGTTTGAAATGAGAAATATAAGTTGCATCCTTGCTCTGTTCATTTTCGTAAAATTTTTAAAAAGTCGAATAATCAGTGAAAGACTTTCTTCCTTCTTTTGTAAAATAGGAGAAGGAATACTTACCCCACAGCACTATTTTAATAATTAAGTGAACTCTCCCACAAATTAATGGGCTCTCTGTGCAGAATCAAAAAAAAATGGCTACTATGCCATAATAAAATGGGTTACAATAGAACCATATAAAAGACTAAAACTTAATTCATCTGATCGTTTAAGATCCCTTAGTTTCTTTGGTTTTTGATTTTTTTTTTTTTTACATTTATTTATTTTTGAGAGACAGAGAGAGACAGAGCCCAAGTGGGGGAGGGGCAGAGAGAGGGAGACACAGAATCCGAAGCAGGCTCCGGGCTCTGAGCTGTCAGCACAGAGCCCAAGGCGGGGCTGGAACTCACAAGCCGCGATATCATGTCCTGAGCCAAAGTCAGACGCTTAACCGACTGAGCCACCCAGGTACCCCAAGATCCCTTAGTTTCTTATAGGATTTTTTTTTTAGTATAGAA
Source organism: Panthera pardus (assembly GCF_024362965.1). Lineage (NCBI taxonomy): Eukaryota > Metazoa > Chordata > Mammalia > Carnivora > Felidae > Panthera > Panthera pardus. Next base: position 182,624,111 of record NW_026526688.1, read on the forward strand.
ATATTCAACAAATCTTAATTTACTTTGAACTCCAGAGAGATTTTTGTTAGCTATTTATTTTTGTTGCAATTTTCATTGCTAAAGTTAGTGATCAAAAGGAGTCTAAAGTTCATGATAAATCATGGGCTAAAGTTCCACGATGGTGAGGACCATGTCTATTTTATTAACCACAGAAGCTCTAGAACAGCACCATCCAATAGAAATATAATCAGTCATAAACATTTAATATTCTACACATTTTCCTGTGTATCAGATGAAATTAATTTTAGCAATACATTTTATCCAAATTAATATATCTAAAACATTGTCATTTTTATATGTAATCAATTAAAAAAATTATACTACTTTAGTACTTAAGTACTTTAAGTACTTTTATTTTAGCTAATTATAATTAAATAAAATTTAAAAATCATAGGGGGGCCTGGGTGGCTCAGTCGGTTAAGCGTCCGACTTTGGGTCAGGTCATGATCTCACAGTTCATGGGTTCGAGCCCCACGTCGGGCTCTATGCTGACAGCTCAGAGCCTGGAGCCTGCTTCGGATTCTGTGCCTCCCTCTCTCTCCGCCCCACCCCCACTCACTCTCTCTCTGTCTCTCAAAACTGCATAAACGTTAAAAAGATTTTTAAAAATTTAAAAATCATATTCTTTGTCACACTGCCACATTTCAGATGCTTGACAGTCTCATGTAGCTAGTGGCCCCCATACCGGTCAGTACAGCTTTACAGCCTAGCTTCGCACCTGGTACAGAGAAGGCATTCAAAATACATTGAATAAATAAATGAAAATAATTTTCATATTTGTCTATGTGTTCTGTCTACAGCCACTTGTCTTCCACGGAAAACATCACTCTCGTTACTTTTAAATGACTGTTTAAATCTTCCTGAGAGTAATAACTAGCCAAAAGATCAAAGGAGATTAACTCATGGTTCAGATGAAGATATTTTGTTTAAATATCTCCCGAGCCTCATACTAGGGGTCAAAATACCATTCAATATAAAGAATATACACAAAAAGATTTATTTTATATTAGAAACAAGATAATAAAAAAATGATTACTTGCATAATAATGAAATCATGTATGTTATCATTTTTAAAGGCATAAGCAGTTATTTTAACAAATTAACTTAGTGAGAAGTTAGAGATATCTTTTTTTTTAATTGAAGTATCATCAGAAATGCCTTTACGATAGCCTGGAAATTCTAAGGCCTTTATGTCACTATGAGAGAGGTTTTGCCTCCGAAGTCTGCAGAAAGAGTTCTTTTGTCGCAAATTTTTTTTGCGGTAAAATTAAAAATCCGCCCACATGGAACAAAACAGAGAGGCAGAGTTGCTTTCTGAAGATTGTATAGCCCCTGAGCCAGCCAAGATTTATAATAATCTCATTAAAGACACAGAACACTTAAAGGCAGTTGTCAATGAGGATGGCTATTGACCAGTGTTGATCACTGGAAGAAGCAATGTCGTAGAGTCAAGTTCAGCAGGGCCCGCAAGGAGAGGGCTCTGCTTACGACTGACTCTTTCTCTATGCAGGCAACAAAATTTCCCAGCATGATCATAGAGGTAAGCAGTGGTGGTTAATTGTCTCCAAATGTTCTAGTAATTTTTGTCTGACACAAAAACTTCAATCATATTAAGTGTCCAGTCTTGAGTCTATATTCAACAGCAAACTTCCCTTGATAACCTGAAAAAAATATGTCCAATAGAGTTTCACAGAATTCTGGTGTACAGGATCATCTGACATTATGCATCTGTCTTTAGACATGGTTAGTGTGAATCTGTACCTATGACATAAATCCTCTATTGAAGAATTGACCACGTTTTCAAGATTGCAGGGTGGTAGAAATATGACCATAGAAATATGACAATAGAAAATGATGGGGTAGTCCCCACCACCCCATGAAAACTCTTCTGGCAAACTGCTAGACTTTTCCTTGGCAAACAAACTCTGATTTTGCTAAAATGACTTACTGTAGTTGTTTACATTCACAGGGACTCTTCAAAGGAACAAAAATGAAACCCAGTAAAATGGATATTATTACATGTGTACAATGCTGTTTTTTTTTTAATGACACAATGCTCTAAAGCTGAAAGAAAAAAAAAATAAAATAGAATTTAAAAGGCAGACACCTCTATGAAGTACAGAATTGTAATCCGTACTTGAACTCCATTAATGGAACAATGGATAAATTGACAAGAAAGAAAATGGCCTAGAAGATAACTGAGTCTACTTCATTATTATCAATCATTGATGGCCTGAGAGGTTTCCTAGATTCTGTAGGCCTACTTTGCCAGAAAAAAAAAATAGGAAGAAGAGGAGAGAAAAGATATTCATGGAAGAGATTTAAGAATAAATCAGTTATAAGGCAAGTATTATAGAAATTCTGTTATTTTCTGCATCTCTGCCATTTCTTTCTCAAGGAAAATTGTAATACTGCCTTGATTAAAAAGAATCCAAAATCTAAGTGATCACCATTTCCGGCATAACATTTCACTTTTATAAGCATATATTTAAAATGTTAAACACCTGCTGATGGGAAAAGGCAAATGTGTCACGAGTCAGAGGAGTTATTTTCAGGGTTTTCAACAGCAGAGCATTAATTTCTTTTGCTCCTTTTGTGTTCCACAGTGCTGAATTCATGTTCATACACCACTGCTATTTCTCAAGCAAATAGGACTTTTTTAAAAGAGTGGATATTTAGGTAAAACCAATGGCTGTTTAATGCAATTTTTGTACAAGCGAAATTATAAAATTATTTATAACTAAACCAATATTAAGAAGAAAAGAATGTATCTGCTTTTGATCTCACATTATGCAAACTCTAATACCAATCATTTCTGACACCCTCAGCATGTTTTACTTTATCCTCACTCAAAAATAAAAATAAAAATAAAACTACCAGCTTAGCTTTAAATTTTGCATTATGAACCTGGAAGCCTAGCTTCTATTTCCCAAGTAGCATAAAAAAAAAATTGCCTTTCTACCAAAGAAACATATGTGTTTGAAAGCTTGTAATCCAATTGACTTTAAAGCATTCTAAGTGCCTTTTAGGCATGGATCCCTGGCTATGTAATAGATGCATGGCACCCTCAAGATCACTGCTGATAAAGGATAAGCATGCAATACTATGTTCTCCTTTGAAAATAATGATATTTCCAGCTGAAGGCTGGGTGAATGCGAGTTTCCTAATGTAAGAATTCCTCTGAAAGTCAGATTCTACATAACTACACTTTAGAGTCTTACTTGCTTCTTTTTACCCTATAGAGGAGCCACAATATCCAACTAGTGTTCCACAGACTTGCTGATTTTCAGCTTTTCTCTCACTTGGGTAATTCTTATGACCAAATTGCTCTAGGATTTGTGTCACTGAGGAAAGAGAATGGTCGAAGTAACTGAGCAAAGAAGGTAATTGCATTCTAACTTCCTTAAGCTATCAGGTTTTAAGTGAAACAACCATTACATGCAATCATTGGGTTTCTCTTTCATTGGTCAACTGCCTCCAAGTTGTCTCGAGTAGGCCAGCATTGCTTAGCTTTCGGAAAACCAATGCAAGTGTAGTGCCTAATTCAGCAACCAAGATATTAGGGAAATGTAATATTAAAAGTATGTTCTTGATGTTTAAATGCTCTGTCAGATTTCGGTTGACATTAGTCGTCACTGTGATAGCAAAAGCGGAAGAAAGAGCAAGAATAAAATGTTCATGGGATGTGACTTAAACTCTAAAAAAAAAAATGGGCTCCACCAATGCCAAGTCCAAGGTGCTTTATCACCAAACTGTGAAAATCTTGACTCTGTGAATGATTTTTAAGTGACCAGGTTAGGAGCAAAAGTATCAATCTAATTTGGAAAGGCTCAGACTCTGTCTGAGCTCTCTCTATCGTCTTGGAACTCTGTGACGTAACTTGGGGCCTGAAAACTGGCTCTTCTTTAGCTGCCACTGTGTCACGAATAGACCACAGTAACGACGCATCTTTACCATTGCCTCACAGGAACTTAGGCTGGGGGATTCTTCCCAGCCCTGGGCTACACGCATCAGGGTCGATTCAAAGCTCTCATAAACCAGGAAAGCCTCGATGAGCCTTTATCATATTGACACGAACTAGTGATTCCTAATGTTTTCCCTCGCAAAAACTTTCTGACTCCATGATGGTTTATGCTTCATCCCCTTGGCCGGGCTAGCTGCACAACGAGGGTGGACTAAACAGCCATCAGGCATTTTGCAGCATGTGCACGCCATCTGCCAGTTATTCACTCAAACACTAGCCGAGTTCCTGCGGTCGGGGGAGTTGGCACATGGAGTGAGAGACACTCGTCGGTTGGCTTGAGCATTACTATGTTTTGTGGGCCTGACCCAATCAGGTAAGTCTTTAAAAGGGCCTGGGCTTTTCCTGGCAAATAAGATTTCAAATAATGACGGAGTCTGCAATTGTTCTCTGTATCTTCCTTTCCTGACTGTCTGCGAACAGATAATAGCTTCAGCTCAAGCCTGTGGGCTCTACGATGACCCGATCTTGCCTTCTGTTTGACCTACAAATTTTGGACTTGCTTAGCTAGCCCCCATTATCACACATGCCAATTCTCTGTTATCTATCTATCATCTATCTATCTATCTATCATCTATCTATCTATCATCTATCTATCTATCTATCTATCTATCATCTATCATCTATCTATCATCTATCTATCTATCTATCTATCATCTATCTATCATCTATCACCTATCATCTATCTATCTATCTATCTATCTATCTATCTATCTAATCTATCTATCTATCATCTATCTATCTTCCTACCTCTCTGTCTAATCTCCTGACTCCACTTTTGTTTTGGTTGAACACTGACTAATACAGACCTCCACACATTAGCTGCTATACTCTCTGAAGATGCTATACTGAAAATTGTAAAATTAAATAAAAGCTGCCGGGATGCATCTGTCTTATTTTAGTTCCCAACAAAATAGCATACATTTGAAACACAGCATAAATCTACTGATTTCTTCCACAAAACAATTATGGAGGGCCTGCCTAATTCCATTCTCTGGTATTGGGAATATAGCAATGAAAAAGAAAAGGAAAATAAAACAACAGTAAAAGTGCTACCCTCATGGAGTTCACAGTAAGGTCTGAGGAAAGGCACTGCCAGTAAATGCAGAACTCAGATGGCAATAAGGGTTAAATGAAAATAAGCTTCTGGGGTGGTTCCATATGCTTTATTTTATAATTATTTATTATAGTAGACATTATATTTTAGCCATGATTCACTGTGTGTTATATTTCACACTTTAAAAAAGGATGAAAAGGAGTGCCTGGGGAGCTCTGTCAGTTGAGGATCCAACTCTTGATTGGGTCACGATCTCATGGGTCCTGGGATGGAGTTCTCTGTCCGGCTCTGCACTGACAGCATGGAGCCTGCTTGGGACTCTCTCTCTCTTTCTCTCTCCCTTTCTGTATGCCTCTTTCTCACTCTTTCTCTCTCTCTCAAAATAAATAAACGTAAGAAAAAAAAGTACTAAAAAATGTACTAAAGTAGGTTTGGTGGAATAAGAAATGTCAGAGGGCCGGGTTGGAGGGAATGCTGTCTTAGGTTGTCCTGTCAGGGAAATGAGTTTTGAGCAGGGTCGTAGGCGCAATGTTTTGTAGATCAGGGTCCTAGGTTTGGAGTCACTGGTTTCTAAGAAAGATGCAAGCACTCTGGGCCCAGTGACAGAACAGAGGTAAGAAAAATGAGATGTGCAAGATTCACGGGTTGGGCAGGGCTTCAGTGGGCCTTCGTCATGATTTTTAAGCCTACTGAGTGCAGGAGTCTGTGATGTTTTTAAGCATAAAATTTACATTGTACCTCACAACCTACCCCAAACATAGTTCTCTATGTAATGATTTTTCACTATCTTCCATGATGTACCAGAAACATTTTTCCTTTTCTTTTCATTTTAATAATTTGTTGGGGAAGCTGTGCGTTTAGGTTTTGCTTCCTTTCTATTGCATTTTGGAGGATGCCGCTTTCAAAACTAACTTGGTTTCCACACCTATTAATGAAGTATAACTTCAGCCCAAAGTAAACAATGCTTAAAATTTCTTCTGACTTTTATTACAGAGAAACTGAACAAAGATTATTTCGAATGAGGGGGTTGAGAGAATTTTGCTAAGCTAAATATCCAAAAATTGAATAACCTTTTTTTTTCCTTTGCCATTGACTAAACTTAGTAGCCAAATGACATTCTGGCTATTGTAATTATTTGTAAGCTTTTTGTTTTGAAAATTTCCAAACCTTAACAAAACAGTGAGTATAAAATAAATGTATGTGAACGTGTCCCTTAGCATAACAACCGTGATATTTTGTCATAGATTTTATTCATTATCCCCAGTTTGGATTTCTTTTAAGGTTGTTTTTGTTTATTTTGCTAGCATATTTAAAGTCTTTTTCAGACACAAAATAACAAAAAAGGCACACAAATATTTCACTGTGTGTCTCAAAACAAGTTATTTTTTTAATAACTTCAAAGCCATTCTCAATACATGAAATAATTAAAATGGTTCTAATATCACAGTTCATATTCAAATTTCCCCAGTTGTCGGGGCACCTGGGTGGCTCAGTCGGTTAAGCGGCCGACTTCGGCTCAGGTCATGATCTCACGGTCCGTGAGTTCGAGCCCCACGTCGGGCTCTGTGCTGACAGCTCAGAGCCTGGAGCCTGCTTCAGATTCTGTGTCTCCCTCTCTCTGACCCTCCCCCGTTCATGCTCTGTCTCTCTCTGTCTCAAAAATAAATAAATGTTGGGGCGCCTGGGTGGCGCAGTCGGTTAAGCGTCCGACTTCAGCCAGGTCACGATCTCACGGTCCGTGAGTTCGAGCCCCGCGTCAGGCTCTGGGCTGATGGCTCAGAGCCTGGAGCCTGTTTCCGATTCTGTGTCTTCCTCTCTCTCTGTCCCTCCCCCGTTCATGCTCTGTCTCTCTCTGTCCCAAAAATAAATAAACGTTGAAAAAAAAAAATTTAAAAAAAAAATTAAAAAAAAAAATAAATAAATAAATAAATGTTAAAAAAAAATTAAAAAAAAAATTTTCCCCAGTTGTCTAAAAATAATTTTTCATCATTTTTTTTAAATAAGGACCAAAACAAGGACAAGTCATTGTAATTTCTGGTTTGTCTTTTTAATATCTATTAAATTTACTGAATCTAGGATAGCCCTTCCTTTTCAATGCAATTGCCCTGTTCACAAAACTGAGTCAGCATTCTATAAACCATGTCATATTCTGGGTTTCACTGATTACATTCCCATGGTGATATTTAACTTGTTCTTCTATCCCCTGCTTCGTATAGACTTAGAGACAGATCTAAGTATTTGATAATCAAGGTTCCAACTTATTTGTGAAAGAATAATTCACTCCATCATGAGGCGAAATATATCGGCTGTTCAGTTGGCGATAATTCAAAAACTGGACATCAGGGCTCAAATGGCGACACCCTGACCGCTTTGTTGCGGATTTTCCCCTTAAAATTTTTACCTCGTTTTCTTTGCTGTCTTCTAACAACCGTTGCTCAAATCAGGTATTTCATTTGGGGTGACAAAATTGTGGCTTTGCTAATTATACCATTCCTTCTACATCTCTTACCTGAAATTTCATCTGAATCAAGGATTCGTATCTCTTCCCCCACCCTGGTCCCACTACCTCCACTATGATTATGTAAATTACATACTAAATTATATTCTAACAAAAAAAACACAGAATAAATGCTTAAATTATTTCTCTTTAATTATCAAATTTCAGGTTGAGTTGGTGCCTTATCAACGTCCAATACTGATCACTTAATTTAACATTTTTCATAAAATTTCATAATGAGCTTATGAATGTTATATATTTAATGACGTGTTTTGATCAAGTACAATCATAATTTTATTTTGATGCTGTTCCTTTTTTAGCTATTTTTGTCCAGCTGTAAGCCCTTTCAAACTAGCCTCTGTGTCCTTTAGACATGATGCCATTTGTCTTTTGAAAAAAAAAGAGTTTAGTCTCATCCTTACCATTCTCTTTCCCAGTCTGTAATGAGTCATTTTCTAAAGATCCATGGATTATTTTGTTGGGTAACTCTGTTTAGATACCAACATATGGCCACTGGGGCTGGCCATTGCCTCTGGGTTATCATTCCTGGAGGAGTTTTAAGTGGACAAGCTAAGAGATATATCTTTTAAAAAGGGAACAATTACAAATTAACACCAATATTTATATTTTATACTTACCATTGTAAGTCTTTTTATTTTATTTTATTTTATTTTATTTTATTTTATTTTATTTTATTTTATATTTTCTTATGTTGAAATATTAGTTCCTAACATTCCATTAATTATTTGCTTTGCTTTATAAAATCATATAGTCAGTTCTGCTATAATGCTTATTTTGAAAATGTCTTTTTGTTCCAATATGATTTATGTCTTAGGGAACAATCTGAGTTTAAATGTGAATATCTCATTTGCTTCTGCATGATTTAATCTGCATGAAACACTAGGGAAATGCAGACAACTGCTCCAGGCTGAACTGAGCCACATAGAAATACAACAAACAAACAAACAAAAACCCACACACTCCAAACCTTCACCAGAAACTTTAGGTCAATGCCTGTCTTTTGAGCCCCACTCATCTAGTGTAATGATGTTCCCTCCAACTTCAACTAACTATCCATCCACTGCCTCTACCTCGCAATAACTCCAACCTGCAAACTTTTCATTCAATGTCCACTTCCACAAATGTCAGGTCTTTTTCAAAGTAAAACACCACATGTGTTTGTCTCCTAACCATTTAACCCGTGTAAAATTGTGCTACTCTTTTTAGTAGGTTCCTATCTTTTTTTTAATGCATTATTTGCAAAGTTTCTTATATTCCTAATCTCATTTTTCTCATAAGTTTGGTGGTTTTTATTGTAGGATTTTGCATAGCATGGTGATTTTAACATGCATCATGTCATAGCATAACTGATTGTGAATGGCATCGTTTCAAAACAGCAATACTAATATTGTGACTGACATTGAGACTTTTGAATGAAGTTTAAGAATTCTTCACAGGTTTGTACAAAGGATATAGAATTCGCTTCTATCTCTGCCCCATATTACTGACTTCAGGCCTGGACAAGCTGGGCCCCAATCTGGGTCCTACCTCTCAGGAGGCACTACACTTTGGAAATGTCGTCCTTAGAATGGTCTAACTCCCCTTCTAGTGGGTGGGACTGAGATCAAGCAATACCACGGTCCCCCTTACTCCCTTCCAGAGACTTTCTGACCCTCTACCCTCCTGTGATGTTGTCCACATACCTCAAAGAACTCCTGGACTCATCCTTATGAAATTGGCCTGGGATATCATAGGAGGGTCCAGATTCCAAGAGGACAACCTGATAAGGAGATTAATCACTCTAGAGTATTTCCTTCTTGGGGAGAGGAGAGTTGTATGCTATAGGTCTTCCAGAATGGCACTGACATCTTAGTTTAGGTAACTCAAATTGTTCTGTTCTGCAAATGGAAGCATATACTCACTTCCATTCACAAAAGGAAGCACACTATTTATGCTCTGTATGGTTTCCTATTTTCACTTAATGCTAGAGACTATAACATAGGAAAGTATAAAAATCTATCTCAACCCCCATGACAGTGCTAACTCATTTCTTTTGCAACTGCATAATACTTCATTGCATTGTGAAACAACATTTCTCTTTTAATTTGGATTTGGATTTCTTCTAGTCTTTTTGATATTACAGTGCCATAATGTATAACTTTGTGCAAGTCATTTAATATTTTTACAAGTGTGTCCTTGAGATAGTTTTCTTGAAATAGGATTCCTGAGCTAAATGAGATAATGAGGGGCTCCTACTTACGAACTGCGAGATCATGACCTGAGCCAAAGCTGGACGCTTAACCGACTGAGCCACCCAGGCGCCCCTCCTTGCATATTTTTATATGGACTTCATAATCAACTCCTATAGGTCCAGGAATAATACATCTGTTCAGTATATTCATTAAAATCATATTGAATTTCCAAAACAATTTTTAAGAGAATTAACCTTTTCATGATGCCATCTACCTTTCCAAAAACAGATCACATCTTTCCATTTGTTAACAAGTAGGTAATTTGCTCAATTGCCTAGAAACAGTTCAGTTCAGAATAAAATCAAATAATCAAATCAAATTTATGCATACATTGTCAATAACTCTACTCTAGGTACCAAGAATAGAACAACATACGCCAGTTTCAATGAGTGCTCTAATGCCAAAACAGAAAGTTTGGAGGAGAGTTGGTTTTATAAGACTACTATCTTGACAGATTTGAATTCTGGGACACCAGGAATTCCTTTCTCAGAAGGGTACATTGAGAAAAGATGAAACTCTAGGAGTTCTATTAGTGAGCACTATTTTCTGGCAAAATCGAATTTTAAGATGGCTACTAATTGCAGGTTAGTATATCCCACAGCTTCTGAAAAACCACCTGGTAGCATGTATGCCTGGAAAACTACAAAACAAAATTCTTGGAGAAATGACAATATGTCATTAACCTCAGACGCTCCAAAGCCTTGCTAGAAACAAAGCTGTGTGTGCAGCTAAGAAGTCAAAAATAAAATCAGTTAGGAGCTTTTTTTCCACCCCAGTACTCAAGAAGGGGGTCTGCAAAATGTCCTCTAACTAGTTCCCAGGCATGGGAAATTCACCAGTACCTTTGCAAGTCGGCTTCTTTTCCTATTAGTCAACTGCTGCCCCCTCTCTTTTTGGCCACCACAATATCCAGCCAAGGCTTTATTCAACTCTCTTAGGAAGGCTGCGGTCCGAACATCCTTTACAAGAACACCTGCCTCATTGATGATAGAGGCAACAAGGTTTGGTAAAAACAAAACTAGCCTAAACTCAAATCAGAAATTGCAACACACACATTCTACCAACTGCCATGCCATGTATTAGGTCATTTGAACTTGGCTCATTCTCGTCACCTTTCTGAGCTACATTTATAAAATTTTTCATTGGTAAAATGGGAATAACCACAGTTATCTTACCTATAACAAAACAGTTGGGAAACTTATACTTGGGGTGCCTGGGTGGCTCAGTCGGTTAAGCATCTGACTTCGGCTCGGGTCATGATTTCATCATGGTTCGTGAGTTCAAGCCCCACATCAGGCTCCGTGCTGACAGTTCGGAGCCTGGAGTCTGCTTTGGATTCTGTGTCTCCCTCTCTCTCTGCCCCTACTCCGCTCACTCTGTTTCTCTCAAAAATAAAAATGATAAAAACATTGAAAAATATATTTTTTAATTATATCAGTTCATTCATATAAAAATTTTGAAATTGTCAGTGCTATAAAATTTGAAAAATAGTTTAATGTTGCATATTTATCTTATATTAAAAATAATTTATGCTTCTTATGAAATATTAGAAAAATAGCACAAAATACAGAAAAGAAAATTAAATCCATCTATAATCCCACCAACCAGAGGTAATGATATAATAATTTCTCCACTAACTGAGTGGACTTAAATTCAACACACACACACATACACACACACATACACATTCAAACATTCATAATGTTGATATCATACTATATATTCAGAATTCCTTATTTTTAGTTTTTCACTCAATTTTATATTAAGGCTTGGAAAAGTTGTCCTTATATATGTTTACAATGCCAAATTTACTCAGATATGTTTCTAATATTGGCTATGTAGGATGTATCTCATTGATTGCTGTTTTTTAAATGTTCCACTCATCATAAAATACATTATTATTAAATTAATTTGACCATATTAGAGGATTTTCATTTTTCATGTGATGTTAATGATAGAGATAAAAATAGATACTCTTCCATATTCTATGTTATAATTGTGTATAAAGTAAATAGCTTCTGAGTTAAAATAAAATATAACAAAAACATTCAGTTTTCCATTGAGTGCCTCCCCCCCCACTTAATTCTTAAAAAAAAAATTTATTGATGTTTTTTATTTATTTTTGAGACAGAGAGAGACAGAGCATGAGCAGGGAAGGGGCAGAGAGAGGGAGACACAGAATCCGAATCAGGCTTCAGGGTCTGAGCTGTCAGCACAGAGCCCGACGCGGGGTCGAACTCACGGACCATGAGATCGTGACCTGAGCCGAAGTCGGATGCTTAACCGACTGAGCCACCCAGGTGCCCCAAACCCTCCACTTAATTCTAAATTTAGTGAGAAATCTTTGTTTTAAATTTTTTTAATGTTTATTTATTTCTGAGAGAGAGACAGAGACAGAGCATGAGTGGGATAAGGGCACAGAGAGAGGGAGACACAGAATCCGAATCAGGCTCCGGGCTCTGAGCTGTCAGCACAGAGCCCGACGCAGGGTTCAAACTCAGGGACCATGAGATCATGACCTGAGGCGAAGTCGACACTTAACCGACTGAGCCACCCAGGTGGCTGTGAGGGACCTATTTTTATTGAGGTAGAACTTACATGGGATGAAATGTACAGATCATAAGTACAATTAGATGAGTTTGGGCATATAAGTAGATATAATCACTCTGCCAAAATAGAGAAAAATTCCACCATCCTAGAAAATTCCATCATGTTCCCTTATAGTTATTCCACCCTCATGGATAACTACTGTTTGTATTCATACAACACTGATTTGTCTATTCTTTCCTTTTTTTAATTTTTTTAATGTTTATTTTTGAGAGAGAGACAGAGAGACAGAGGGTGAGTGCAGGAGGGGCAGAGAGAGAGGGAGACAGAATCCTAAGCAGGCTCTAGGCTCTGAGCTGTCAACACAGAGCCCAACGCGGGGCTTGACCCCACGAACCTGGAGATCATGACCTGAGCTAAAGTCGGTCGCCCAACCAACTGAGCCACCCAGGCGCCCCCTGATTTTTCTATTCTTGAATACAATGCATATAGTTAGAATCATACAATATGTGCTTTTTTGTGTCTGGCTTGTTTCACTCAACATAACTTTTTTGAGATTTATCCATATTCTTGAGTGAAGCAGTAATTCAATCATTTTCGTTATTATGAAGAATTCTATTTATGAATATAAGACAGTTGGTTTACACTTTGGGCTTATTATGAACAAAACTGCTGGATATCTTCTGCACAAGTCGTTCTGTGGGTATATTTTGGGTACACACTTAAGAGTGGGTATAGTTGTATGAGAAACTGCCAGACTGTTTTCCAAAGTGATTGTACAACTCACTGATATTTGATTCTGTGAATACTTTGAAATGTTGGTATTTTGCTGTCTTTGATTTGCTATTTCACTGTGCTTTTAATTTGTATTTCCCCAAGGGCTGACTATACTGGCACATTTTCATGTGCTTAGTGGTCATTTCTATCTTCTCATGTAGTGTCTATCAAGCCTTTTGCCCCTTTTACGGGGTTATCTTTTTATTACTGATTTATAGAGTTGTCTATATATTTGAGATAGAGGTCGATTATTTCTTCAGGCTTTTTTTTTTTTTTTTTTGGTCATGCTCTCTGTCTCCCTCTTTTTTTTTTTATAGGATCTGATGTGTATATACATATCATATAAATGTAAAATTGTGTCTTATTGCTGCAGAGAACACTGAGGCTCAGCTTATTTTTTTTTCGATATTTCTCCTATTTTCTTTAATTCAATAATTTCTATTAATCTGACCTCAAGTACAACAAGTCTTTCATGGTATTAAATCTGTGGTAAAGTTCTCCCACTAATTTTTTTTTAAGCTTATTTATTTGGAGAGAGAGAGAGAAAATGCAAGTGGGGGAGGGGGATGCAGAAAGAGAGGGAGAGAGAGAGAGACAGAGAGACAGAGAGACAGAGACAGAGACAGAGAGAGGGAGAGAGACTCCCAAGCAGGGTCCATGCTGTCAGCACAGAGCTCAAACCCACGACCGTGAGATCATGCCCTGAGTTGGAGTCGGAGGCTTCACTGACTCAGCCACCCAGGAACCCGATTTTTATTTCTGATATTATACCAAGAACATCCACTTAGTTACTTTTCTCAAAATTAAAAATTTCCGTTTCTCCATTAAAAAGCTCCATACACGTGGATGCGGGTGCACGCGCATACACACACACACACACACACACACACACAATTTCTTTTTCAATTTCATCTCTTTTATTACCATGTAACAAAGCAATTTCTTGGTATACAGTCCTACGCATTATAACATATATAAAGATCCATATATACACCAAACACTCAGAGCACGTAACAATGTCATCACCCCCACATCGTACTGACGCGATCCCTCTGTAGCCACACCCTGCCCCACCCAAACTTGCAACCAGAGTTTTCTCTTATTGAGATGGTCATACAAGTGGGACCCTATAGTATGCGTCTACTTGAGATGCGTTTCTTTAGCTTGCGTTGTGTTTTTAAGACCATGGCATGTAACAGTAGTTGACTCATTTTTACTGCCGAGTAGTATTCCACTGTTTGAACGGACCACAGATTCCACTTCTGAAGAACATCTGAGTTGTTTCCATATCCGGGTAGTTATGAGTTCCGCTGCCAGGAACATTTTGGATAGGTTTTGCCCTTGGCCCATCCAGAGCCTTTCCTCCAAGACGTCCTTCTTATTTCAAAGATACGGGCATTTGGGATCTCAGTATATGCTTGGAGTCCCCAGTGATGTCTTACACCATCTGCAAACATTGCATGACCTCTGGCATTTGCATTCAGCTCTCGGTCCTGCAGTAGCCTCCCTCCACCGAACCTCGTAAAGCCTTGCCCTCTGCATATGTAGTCCCAATACCTGCCAAAGTCCATGTGAAGAATCCCCACTGAGACTTCTCTGGCCCTTATCTTTGCTGCCCTGTCCTCTCAAGGACCATATCCTGAACATTCCACCTACTGAAGCAGCTCACTCTCCGTACTCTGCCTTCTCAACTCAGCTAGACTCTTACCTTTTACTTGACCGTCCCCGCAGGACGCTAACAGCCAAAAATGCACCCACAAAAAGAACATGGGGCAGCATTCATGTATTTTTTTTCTTTCAGGGATCTCAATGCTCTGCCCCTTTTTTGTTCCTTACATGCAAGCAGTTACATTTTGTTCGGCTTTATAGTTGCTTACAGTAGGAATGCAAGGCTGATACCTGTTATCCCATCATGGTTAGCAGCCATTAAGATGAAGTATGCATTTTTATACTTTTTTTTTTATAGTTGGAATATCTCTGAGAGGTTACATGAGTGGGTAGGAGGGTTAGGATTTAAACAGCAGTCTACAGATTTCACGTCTATTTTTTTCTCCATTATATTACAGCCTCTCATAGTTGTTCCTATTTCTGCCACATCCTAGAGCCTAGCACTCATACATTTTACATAAAGCTATTTACTTATTTTTTTTAATATCCCTAATTCCATTTCTCCTGTAATGTGTGGTAATGACAATATTCTATAGAATAATTATTATTATTGAAAAGTATAACATCACCACCATTATTGTTAGGAAATTACTTTCTACTTTTTGATCTTATTTTTAAAATTCTCATTTTGTACCATGCCCTTATCTTTAATCCATGCAGTGCTTCTTATTAGAAGAGCCTAGAAAACTCATAAAATTCCCAGAAAGCCAGGATAACCATCACATAAAGCTTATTTTAAAACAAACAACCAAATATTAGACTCCCAAAGCATTAAAACACATTCGCTTTTTCAGACATAAATAAATTACATCCTATTAAGTAGTAGAGAGAGGGAAAAAAAAGTCCTTTATATATTAACAATCACGTGGGTCTGTCTGCATATTTTGACTACATTAATACTTAATTTGTTTCCTCTCCTCAGCAATTTTAAGTTGTCAGCTTTCGTATATTTAAATTCCATATTAATATCATTTTGCAAATCATTAAGCCTCTACACATTATTATTTTTTTTAAGTTTTATTTATTTTGAGAGAACGGAGAGTGTGCCAGTGGGGCGGGGGGGGGGGGGGGAGTGGGGATTGCAGAGAGAGAGAGAATCCCTAGCAGGCTCCGCATGGTCAGCACGGAGCCTGATGCAGGGCTGGAACCCACGAAACTGAGATCATGAACTGAGCTGAAATCAAGAGTCAGACTTTTAACTCACTGAGCCACCCCAGTGTCCCTACACATTATTATTATTTTTTTTTAATGACCATGATTCCTTGACTTTTCACAGCAGCCAGTTTCTGCTTAGCTCAAGCCGCTTTCAGTGGGTCACCTGCTTCTGGCTAGAACAGTGAGAGCTATCAACTCTCTAGGTTTCCCAGTTATACCTTAGCTGTTCTCCACTGGCTCCCACCCTGAGCAAGCAAATCGAATGCATTTTTTTCCTAATAAAGAGGAAAGATAAAAGGACAATTAATAGCCATCAATTCCAACTCTGTGCCAGGTTTCCAAGACAAAATTGCTTCTGTAAGTCTTTGCAGGAACACAGTTGAGGAAAGTTCATTCCTAGGAGACTCGAATTCATACAGCTTGTAGGTGTTATAGGTTTAAACTATGCTTGACTTTAAGACAAAGCTCTTTTCAATAGTGCTGGAGGCCACACTCCACATTAAGCTGAAAAACAAAACCAGAAAACAACACTTCTTCTATGGAAGTATGTAATTATACCATTTAGCAGAACAATCATGAATTGTTTTCATAGAAAGAGCAATCAGCGATTCTTTTGTGCCTTCATTCTGGACGCATTAGATGCAACTTAAAGCTTTAAAAGATGTTCAGTTTGTGGAAGACAGGATAGTGTCTTAGTTACTTTTCACTTTTCAAAAGTTGCCTTCCATTACTCGGCTTATTTTGACATTCTCAGTGTTGCTTTCCTTTATTAACCTCATTGTGTTATATTCCGCCTGCTTTTCTGAAAGCTTTGGAATTGTATGTTTCAATACCATTACAGTGCCCAAAGTGTTGGTACTCTTAAAAAAAAGAGAGAGAGAGAGAGTTCAGAATCGTGTTAATCAGTGGACATTTTGCATGTAAAAGAATCCTAAGAGTGAGACAGATGTCTCAGCTTTCTTCCAAGAGAGTTGCACTAGAAGGACATTTTCACCTCTAACAAAATCCCATAGCGTGGACCAAGACATCACAACTATATTTCACTTGAAAGCTAGGCCTAGAGGCATAGTTTGCATAGAGAACAACAAAAAAACAGGGCCACCTGGGTGGCTCAGTCAGTTAAGCATCAGACTCTTGGTTTGTGCCCAGGCCATTATCTCAGGGTTGGTCAGATCGAGCCCCACATCAGCCTCTGCACTTACAGTACTGAGCCTGCTTGGAATTCTCTCTCTCCCTCTTTCTCTCTGCCCAGCCCCTGCTGGCTCTCTCTCTCTCTCTTTCTCTCTCGGTCTCTCACTCTCGAAATAAATAAATAAACACTTACAAGAAGAGAACAAAACAGTCCACACTGCTCACACAATAAGTGCTAGAAAGAAAGAGGAGGAATCTGAGTCTCCGACTTCGGCTTCTACTAGAAGATTGAAGATTTAAACAAAGCAAACGCACGCCAACAGCGTCAGAAGATAATAGGTCACTGTTGTAATCGTGGGATAAGTAGCTTCTGTTGGAAAATTTAAATTTCTGAATACCAACCTCTTAAAATCATGTGTCATTTAAAAAGTAGCAAACCAAAAAGCACAAAAACAAGTGGTTACCACCATAAGCTGTCAATTAGCAGAACTGAATCTAATTGTAAATGAACTGGGGGAAATAAGTAGATGATAATCCCTTTGATGTGTTTTCTTTTACCAATCAGTAGCTCATCACACCTGCTGAGTTTGCTGTTCATAAGGTTTACTTTTGATGTAGGCAGTTAACATTTCTCCATTTAAACCAATAATGCCGTGTGTAGCAAAACACTATGAGGTAAGATATAAAAGCAACTTTCCCTTTATAAGATATTGATTTTTAAATAACTAATCAAGGGTTGAGGTTATCCCATAGGAGGATACAAGACAAAAGCGAAACCAGGAGTAATAAAGCTATATACACAATTTCACTGCTTTAAATTTGAGTTTTAAAGGAATTAATGGAATGACTCAGGGAACAATGTTAGAAATTTAAGAGATAGCATGTAACAAATGAAGATTTATAGCGGGGCTTTTTTCAATTTTTTCAAAAGGGTTTTCCATTTAAATGGAAGCAAAATAATTGTGTGCTTGTGCTTAGGAACAAATCTGATCAAATCCATGTTTAGAGACACTCAGATTTTCTCCACGATATTTCAAGGTTACTTTGAGGCACGGGAGGCTCAGAGGCAACAAGGTCAAGTTCATCCAGACTTTGTGACCTTGATGTCCAGTTTAAAGGCTCTGGGAACAAGCGAATCCCTGAATGAAACTATAGCTTATGTTTTGGTATTTCATTTAAACTGTAGCTTGAGTAGAAATTGGCATGATGTATTTGATTCTTCAAGGAGTCTTTCTGTTGACCAGGCTGAATGGAGTCTTGGAGGCATAGCTACCTACAAACATAAGGATAATGGAGAACAAGATATTAGAGCACGAATCATATTATACACAGGGCTGTGTGGCACTAGACCCAGAATGTCATTGCTTGAGCATCAGAGCACTTAGCCTCTAAGAGAAAAAGTTGCAAAAGGCACTACAGTATTTGGAGCGTCCAAAACAGCGTCAAAAACAGTCTGGTCTCCAGACTCATTGGAAGGCTGCAATTGTGAGTGGCTTACGGATGTTCTTACGCAGCCCCTCTCTAATATTCCAGGCCGTTTTTACAAAATAGGCTGCGGGAGGAAGTTCTTTTGATAATCACTGAAGCAGTCAGAGAAAATGGCAAAACAAACTGTGGCAGCTGCTTGACCCTGCGGAGTCAGGGTTTGTGGCCCAGTATCACAGGCTTGCCTCTTTCTAAGTATACAGTTCCAATGCTGGGACACCCGTAAGCACAGAAAACTAAATGAAATGATCATAAGGCTTGTTCTCTTGCAAAATACAATTTATATTAGTGCAACAGTATTTTTTTTCTAAACATTTACTAATTTGTCTCAATAAAAGAATAGCTGTTGAAACAGACTTTTTCCAAAATCTGTGTGCCAAGGATTTTACATTTATTTTTTAAGGATTCATTGATTCACCGGGTGTCATTTTTTTTTGTTTAAAGTGTATTTATTTTGAGAGAGTGAGAGAGAACAGGCTGGGGAAGGGTCAGAGAGAGAGGGAGATAGGGAATCTCAAGCAGGCTCTGCATTGCCAGCAGAGAGCCCAACACAGGGCTCGATCTCACAAACCATGAGATCATGACCTGAGCCTAAAATGAGATTCTCAACTGACTTGAGCCACCCAGGTGCCCCTCACTGAGTATTTTTCAAATAGCTTCCTAGATTATAATCCTTACAACAAAACTTCAAGGTACATCTAGCTAACATCATCTTTGAAGTGTAGAAATTGAATCTTAAAGAAATCAAATAATTTTCCCAAATCCACAAAGATAAGACCATCAGCACCAGTATTCAAATCTAGGATATTTGGTCCTGTCTTTTTAAATAACATAAGCATACAGAGTCTCTAATGCTTATGGATGTTGCCTATTTGGAATATCACCTTGGTAACTTTTTTTTTTTTAATTTTTATTTATTTTTGAGAGAGAGAGACAGAGTGGGAGTGGGAAGGAGCAGAGAGAGAGGGAGACACAGAATCTGAAGCAGGCTGCAGGCTCTGAGCTGTCAGCACAGAGCCCAACACAGGGCTTGAACCCACGAACCACAAGATCATGAGTCAGACACTTAACCGACTGAGCCACCCAGGCGCCCCTGGAATGTCACCTTTGGAAGGATTCTTTCATCCTCCCACATAGACCCAGTCTGTGATATTATTTTATACCAACACAGGGAATACTGTCAGGATAAAATAGATTTTGTTACAAATTTGTAATTTTTGTGATACTTAACACAAAGTGTCAGCTAGAATGGGCTATTCTTTATAGTTTGTGGAATAACTCAAAGGACTATGAGAGAGAGAAAAAGTTCTATGAAACCTCGTATATTTCCAATTAATAATCAATGAGAACTATGTAAGATCATTTCCATTTCTGTCTTTTATGACCAGTAAGTTCAGAGCTAAATTTAATCAAGTAAAGTATTTCATCCCTGGCTTCAATTATAATGACATCTGCCTTATCTAAATGGTCTAGAAGCTATTTTCATCTTCATTTTAACTTCACCCATTTTTTGAAAGCTATCACAAAATCTTTGAATACTGGGTAAAGGTTAAACTGGTCCCCTCTACACTCATGGTAGAAATAAGGAAAGTCTCAAGTCATGATATGAACAAAGCAATACACAGAAAATTAGCAGTGATCAGATTGAGATAATCTCCACTTATATTTCAATGTATAAATTATGCCAGTGTATGCTTCCTCTTAATCCATTGTATCAATTACTTTTTACATCCAAAATTTGTTAAGATTAACATCAACATCTGATTACAGTAGTCCTGTAAAGTCATCTGTTTTATTAACCAATAATACAATGATTCTAAATTATGTTATACATCACCTTTCTATCCTGATAACAAATTTGAATTTCTATTCTCTAACGACACTTTAAAATTCTGAAAATCCTGATTGTTGAGTTGTTTTCCAAGTTATCTCATGGCCATTCCACAGTTGTCCCAGACAAAGCTATATGTCATTGTCTATCCATTGGCCACTGCCTCTAACTTCCCCTTACATAGCTCCTTCTGCTAATACGATTTCCACACAAAGTAGTTTTAGACGTAAAAAATTTAAAACAATGAAAAAAACTTTTGAAGAATTTCTAGATTTCTACAAAAGAGCTAATATATGATTGGGGCTTTAAATGTGTGTGTGGGAAATATATATATATATATATATATATATATATATATATATATATTTACTACATAATATTCTCTTAAACAGAAGCATGTTTTAAAAGCTCTTTATTTTTTTGTAAGTTTATTTCTTTTTGAGAGAGAGAGAGAGAGAGAGACAGAGCTTGAGTGGGGGAGGGGCAGAGAGAGAGGGAGACACAGAATCTGAAACAGGCTCCAGGCTCCGAGTTGTCAGCACAGAGCCCGATGCGGGGCTCGAACTCAGGAACTGTGAGATCATGACCTGAGCCGAAGTCGGACGCTTGACTGACTGAGCCACCCAGGCAACCCTAAAATCTCTTTAATCTTCACAAAATAACAGCATGCTCTGTTTTATGGATTCAGTGCTAGTTTTGGTTCTCTGGCAACTGTTTTCTTTAGCATGATCTCCCATTGGTTACCACTCAGAGCATATCAACCAATAATCCCATCAAACCTGGAGTCAAATTTGTGGTCAAGGACTCTTGATTCATTCTTGAATCATAATCACTAACAAGTATCTTAATGTGGCTTGAGCCCTACTTGCCCCATATTTTCTCTGCCAGATGGTACTTCCGCATCAGTCAATAATAAAAAACCAAAGGGGGCGCCTGGGTGGCTCAGTAGATTAAGCGCCAGACTTTAGCTCAGGTCTTGATCTGACGGTTCGTGGGTTCCAGCCCCGCGTCGAGCTCTGTGCTGAGAGCTGGGAGCCTGGAGCCTGCTTCGGATTCTGTGTCTCCCTCTCTCTCTGCCCCTCCCCCACTGGGACTCTGTTTTTCTCTCATCTCTCTCTCTCAAAACTAAACAAACATTAAAATAAATAAATAAATAAATAAATAAATAAATAAATAAATAAATACCAATATCCTATCAACTGTATAACAGCATCAATTTAAAAAGAGAAATTTCTTTTTAAAAATTATTATATAGAAGCACGTTGCTAGAAAAGATGAGTAATCACCTTACAGCCTCTAAAACAAATTAAGATTTTTCTGTTACCCCAATATACTCTTCAACTACTTTGATACAATTTCTATACTAAGATGAAAACATACTTGCAAAATCTTTTATCCAAGCATAGTTTACAAAATGAAAATGAGCTAACTCCAGAAGTTGTAAGGAGTTACTATATTTGAGATCCAGGAGCAAATGTCTGATTAATATATTTAGAAACATTTGTCATTTTAAAAATCTATTTCTTCATGAGGTCACTTTTTTACATGGGTGTGTTTTATAAACTTACTTCAATTTTTTTTTTTAACGTTTATTTATTTTTGAGACAAAGAGAGACACAGCATGAACGGGGAGGGGCAGAGAGAGAGGGAGACACAGAATCGGAAGCAAGCTCCAGGCTCTGAGCCGTCAGCCCAGAGCCCGACGCGGGGCTCGAACTCGCGGACCGCGAGATCGTGACCTGAGCTGAAGTCGGACGCTTAACCGACTGAGCCACCCAGGCACCCCTATAAACCTACTTCAAAATGAGTGTTCAAAGATTATGTTCTTTTGACATACAGATTCATTTAAAAATCATTTGCCCAAAGATGTCTTTGGTAAGGTTAAAAATACAAGTACTTTGTCAAAACCAATATAAATCTCTGGATAAAACCGTTCGAAGATTGTATATGGCTGTTCAATTTCATTTTTAAACTGTAGTTGTTATTAATTGCACTATTGTTTTAATAACACGATTCTCATTAGTTTTTTCTATTGGTATTAAAGTAAGTGTTGGCAAGAAAGCAGATCAGCCAGAATTTTGATTCATTGTTGATAAGGTGTTCAGTAAAATGGCTTTGGAAGACTGTTTGGCATTATCTTCTGGAGCTGACCACATGCAGATTCCATGACCTAGCAATTTCATTTCCAAGTACATACTTAACAGAAATGGGTTCCCTATCTCCACATTTCAACCAAAAGGTAAGAATTAGAATGTTCTTGACAGCCTCAAACTGGAAAAAATTTAAATGATCAACTATAGCATGAATAAATACATTCTGGTAGTGGGTAAAATGGGATAGTGTACAAAAAATAAAGAGACAAATGATTGTCAGACATTCCCGTATACATTAAACACCCAAACAAAATGTTGAGTAAAAGAAGCCAGACACAAAAGACCATACACTGCACGATTCCATTTACATAACGTTCTAAATATGGGGAAAAGCTGCTCTGTGTTGTTAGAACTCAGAATATAGAAATAATTCTGAGATGAAAGCGGGGGGTGGGGGTGGGGGGTAGTGACTGGGAGGGACCATGACACAGGTTTTTGGGTGCTGATGATAGTCTAGTGGGTTTTAATTGGTCTCAGGACCTTGACTGGTATTCATTGTCTCCTTCTACTATCTTTTAAATTCTTCTCTCCCTCAGCAATCATATCTGGAGATCCATTAGTGTCTTACATGGTAGCAGGAGCCAAGCCTTGATTCCTGAGTGTTTTGAGCCCTTGGTAACCATAAACCTCTCAAGCCAAGGTCACTGTACCTGTCCATTCTCATTTGTAACTGGAATAAAGAGTATCAAGTAAGTACCCAAGTGGATCACCTGTATTTCGCTGTGTTCCTTCTGCTCCCCACTGCAGAAGAAATCCTTTCTCACTCTACTGATCAGCAGACCTCTGGCAAAATGGTGACTTATCTTCTCACATACTGGTCACTTGATATTAAGAGTCCAATGTGCCTACGTGGCAGCTGAAATTTATTTATAGTTCAAGGGAACCATTGATGTGTTACTGGCAACCATTCTCTCCAAGACCAAGCCTTTAAACCCTACAGGTTCTAGCAGTATAGGGATACAAACATATAATCCCACAGAGGATTCTTGGGAAGAATGGCAAGTGGGGCCATGCATGCTTCAACCTCTTAGTTTCTGTCTTATTCTTCATATTTCACAAACAGGACCATGTAGAGGAAGCTGATTCAGATATGGTGTCTTAAAGAATGAGACCTTCATCCGATTTCTCTATAGATCCAGCAGCTTCTGGCTAATTTAATGTATGATACAACCAGTATATCCCAAAGTTATGGGTCCATTCCTGCACGTACCGGTGAGTCCCCTGGTCAAGTGCTATGTTGCATGAGAATCTATGTCTATTATCAAACATTCATTAATTGTTCTAAGGAACCACAATAGCTTCTGGGAAATGGTACTGACAGGCAGGAAAAAAACAAACAAATAAACAAACAAAAAAAACCAGATGTCCATCTATGGCCACTGGCTCTTCTAGGACAAAAGAGGGGACCCATATAGTCTACCTTCCACCAAGGACTATTGACCTTTTCCAGGAATAGTGCCTTATCAGCATTAGTCTCTGTGGCTGGTAGATTACATATTCAAAGGTGACATCATGTAGGTCAGCCTTAGGAAGTGAAAAGCCATGCCACCCTATCTTCCACTGGCTACTCCATTCTTTCTGATCATCGTGCTAGTTCTGAGGTAACACTTGTTGATGCAGGTTCAATACTTATTGGTTCAGTGCCTTTTCTCCGACGGATCCTTTCTGGAGGGCATTTCTACATGACACAAAAATCTCTACACTTTGGGCACGTTACCAGATGGTCATTCACATGACTTTACCCAAGACTTATCCTCTGAATTGCAGTCCTTTTCCTTCCAGGCTTCTGCACAGCTGGCTGGATTATTTGTCAGTGCCCAGAAAGCTATACATTCTCATCTCAGGCCACCGTTCTTTTCAAAAAAGTAGATGTCCAGGAGCTTTGCCCATTGGAAAGTTTTTTTTTTTTCCTCTGCACCATCTCTCAAGGCCATTTCCAAATGTGCCTGCAATGCAACCACTATCCAATATTGGCTTACATCAGTTTATCAGCCTGATCCATCCTGCAACAAAGTTTGGGCTTTTTCCTACTCTTTCAGCTGGTCTTATAGGACTTTCCATAGAGCCATAGGAATGTGCTGGCAGAGAAGTATAGTTGAAACCATGGTGAGTGATGACATAAAGTTGTGGGCTATCAGCTCGATTCCTGCCCTCTGGTCTCACACAGGCTTGATACAAAATATACCATGTCCATATTATAGTAAACTGCTCCTGGATATGTCCAACTGTACCATTTGGCAAGCTCAAAAGCAGCCTACTTGTAATAGAAATTTTCAGATGTATTATCATTCAGTGTCCTATGATCAGTAGCACAGCAGGAGCTCTTTCTTTTTTTTTTTTTTTCCAAAGAATTTTTAAGTGTATTTATTTTTGAGAAAAAGAGACAGAATGAGTGGGGAGGGACAGAGACAGAGGGAGAGAGAGAATCCCAAGCAGACTCTGTGCCATCAGTGCAGAATCTAATGTGGGGCTCGAACTCACAAACCGTGAGATCATGACCTGAGCCGAAATCAAGAGTCGGACGCTTCACCAACTGAGCCACCCAGACGCCACAAGGCAAGATCTCTGTCTTGAAAGATGTAGAGTTCTTTGCTGTTGATGGCCTGACCTTTCTTCAGAACCCCACTTAGACTTTCTATAAGTTCTATCCCACTGATGCTTCCAACAGCATGGGATCTTCCAGATCATGTGGCCCAAACAGGCCCGGATCTGCGACAGATCCCTTTCCTGCTTCCTGCCACATTCAGACTTGGCAGTCCTCTCTATCCCTCAGTATGTGAGTCAGAGAGGGCTTCCTATCTATGGAACAAGTTGCCTTCATACCCAAAGAGGATGACCGGGCACTGAGTTGTTTTTTGTTTTTTTTGTTGTTGTTGTTCTTAATGTGGTAGGGCATTCAAGCTATAACAGTTTTTCTTTACTTTTAAAAGGATATCCTAAAATGTTTCCACATGCCTGTGGATCTTTGTAAATTTATCTCCTGCCTTCAGGACAGCATGAATCTTACCATCAAGCCAGCACCTTGACCATCATGGTATCAGCCACCCCTTGTTTGGCCTGTCCAATGTGCCTGATGTCATCGATATTATGTATCAAAGTGGTATTCTTCCAGATCTCCAGGAGGCCATGGATGCTTCGGATTATATTATGACAGAGTGTGGAATAATTAACACAATCCTGGGGTAAACCGGCAATAACTATCGGTGTTCTTGCCATAATCCGTTTCTACACCTACAAATGGATCCCTTGGTCACACGCTATGTGGTGTGAGAATCTATGCCTACGGATAAGGAATTCTTTAATTGCCTTAAGAAATCATAAGTCTCTGGAAGGTGGTACTGACTGGGGCTCAGCAGGCTCATATGAATGCAATCTGTTTCTGAATCTCTTTTCTGATTAGAATGGAAAATAATGCATTCCCCAAACCAGTGTCTGCATACCAAGTACTGGAAGGTTTAGTAATCATCTCTAACAGCAACACTATGTCCTACAAAACAGCTGCAACTGGGGCCACTACTCGGTTAAGCCTGTGGTAGTTTACGGTCAACCTCAAACTCCATCTTGTTTCAGCAGAGGCCAGAATGGTCAATTAAATGGAAATATCCTTTAGGAAAAGATGTCACTAATATCTATTCATCCTGCTAGGATGCAATACTGAGTATTTCTGCTTACTTGTTTTGTTTTTTTGTTTTTTGTTTTGTTTTTGGGGGGTTGGGTTGGGTTTATTTTGTTGCGTTGTTTCATTTTGTCTTGTGTTTTACCATCTCGGTCAAGGTTAAAGGGCACTTGTAGAAACTTCGACTTGACTGCCTCCGATTTGATAGCTCTTACGGTTTTGGTGTGTCCAGATATGTTGCAAGGCCACTCTCTTCATTCATTGAGTCCAAATCTGAAAATTGGCTGAGATCCAGGAGTTCAAAGGGGGATCAAAGCTTTCTTAGTGCGATGAGTGCCCTTAGCCCCACAATCCTCTATCAATGCCTTCTTCTGGTTATAGATAATATGTAGCACTCTCTTTGGCTGTCCATCTTCTGGCCCCCTAGAAAGACCAGAGTCTATTAACCATCTTTAAAGATCAAACCGACTCAGCTGCCCATCTATCTTGCCATTATAGTAATTGTAGTTCTCTGGTACCCTGACAGTTAAATACCACCCCCTGGCTTTCATTACTTTGGAGGCCTCATCACCCCCATGACCATGAATAAATTCAACAGTAAGACTGCCTAAGATCCATTGTCCCCTTATTTTAGAAATCAAATCCCTAAATTGTAGTTGAGAATTTACCTATCAAGCTATAGACCACATACCTAGTCTTTCCTACAGATAATTATGGCATTTGTGGCCAATGAGACATAAATAAATGTACTGGCTTATACTTCTAGGTGGCACCAGAAAGTAGGCAGTCATGAAACTTGCCTTCCCCTTTCTTCTTCTGGACATCAGCTGTACATATCAAACATAGTGGCATATCATTGTGAATGAGGTGAGGCTAGAGCAATGAGAACAAGACAGCTGGGGTTCCTAGAAAACCCTCATGGAATAGACATTCTACCAGTCCTGGATCACTGCCCCCACGAGAAAAAAAACACTCTTGGACTTCTGTTTAAGTACTTTGAGTATTTTTTAGAGCACACGAGTCTGTATTTTCATACTTATTGCTGCCATTTCATCAGAAACTCATTTTTTAACTAGACTCGGAATGCGAGGAAGGCCATCATAGGTACAGAGGAGGCAGAAGTCTGGAATCGTCTGGAGTTGAAGCATCACACAGTGAGTGACATCGCACCTATGCACTTGCCCTGTGAACCTCAAGCAGCTATTGCGACAAAGTTGAGAACCTAGTAAACACATCCCCAGAGCACACTGCGTCCACCCAGGACACTGGCTTCTCGGTTTCTGCACATCTTCTTTGAATGGTCTTTGCCCCTTTACTCTCCCGCAAACAGCCACTCTCCTGTCACACTCTAGACTGTCATGACATTAACTCCTCTACTTTCAAAACCAGCCCCTCCTATCTTCCCAGTTCTGCCTCTAGTTACCAATTGCCCAAAGTATTTGAGCTGAAAAGGGGCTTTTCGTATTTTAAACCCACCATTTTTTTTCATCTTCTCTTTTGCCTTCCCAATTGCACGTTCCTCCTTAGGCTTGATAGTGGCTGGTTATTATTATTTGGTCTCTCATCATCCTTTTGTTCAACAAAGATTTATTGAGCAAGATAAATATACTACCAGGTGCTGCTCTGGGTGTCAGAGACGGAGAAGTGAACAAGACAGGAAAAAAACAACAACCACTCCTGTTCCTGTGGACCCTGCTTACTTTCAGTGGGCAACGGCACAGAAGTAAGCGGTCAAAATATATTCTTTGATACCTTCATCATATATAAAGGTATATCTTTATCTATTATGTATTATACCTCGATGGTTTTAGGTAAGGATTCACCAAGTTTCATCCTCAGCTCTAGTATGGGAACCAAATCAGGCATTTAGTCTTGAGTTTTGAGTCTTTCAAAACTGAACGACTGGGGCAGCTGGATGGCTCAGCCAAGCATACAACTCTTGGTTTCGATTCAGGTCATGATATCACAGTCCCTGAGTTTGAGTCCTGCATGGGGCTCCATGCTGACTGCAGAGCCTGCTTGGGATTCTCTCCCTCTCTCTCTCTGCCCTTGCCCTACTCATGCTCTCTCTCTCTCTCTCAAAATAAATAAACTTTAAAAAAGATAAAAAAAAAAATTGGGGCACCTGCGTGGCTCAGTTGGTTAAGCATCTGACTTCGGCTCAGGTCACGATCTCATGGTCCGTGAGTTCGAGCCCCGCGTCGGGCTCTGGGCTGATGGCTCAGAGCTTGGAGCCTGCTTCCGATTCTGTGTCTCCTTCTCTCTCTGCCCCTCCCCCATTCATGCTCTGTCTCTCTCTGTCTCAAAAATAAATAAAAACGTTAAAAAATTTTTTTTAAAAAATAAATAAATAAAAACTGAGTAACTGAATAACTCCTGCAATATTATTTTTGGTGTCATCGAAATTTGAATGGATAATTATTACATAATCATATACATTGCCATCATATCTACTGTGTACAACAATGTCCATAATATGAACACAGAATTTTCTTATTATATATGTTTTAGGTGTCCAGCTTTATAATTCAACATTGACACACACTACAAAGTGATGAATGGTACTGAATTTGCAGCGATCATTTTGTAGCAAACAAAGAATTTAGTTCAAATTCATTGCTAATATTTTAATGTGCAATTTCAAATGTAGGTAACCATTCTATATTTTAGTAGGAATGAAATTCACTTCATATGCTTACTGCAATTCTCAGACATTTGATATATATTTGTCTATTATTGGAGTAGAAAATATTGTAACATTTAAATATGATTGTTACAGCTATTACTTTTATGAGAAAAATCAAATTTTAAGAAGTTTTAACTAGCTACCTAGTTATGTATATCTGTCATTATTACAAAATGGGAAGAGTGCATTAGTTATAGAACTTTAAAAGTAATACTCAGTTTGAGTCAATAGCCTATTAAGATTAAATAGTAAAAGGAAGAATAAGAATTCTAATATAGATTATTCCTCATATTCAATATTAACCTATGAGATACTATTTAGTTTTTAATTACTAAATCCTACTTTTTTTTCCCCCCTGTCTTTCAAGAACATGTCCTATTTGGATATTCTTCATCATTTTAAAAGGGCATCTAAAGTCAGAGGATCAGGGGCACCTGGGTGGCTTCGTCAGTTGGGCTTCTGACTTCAGCTCAGGTCACGATCTCACGGTTTGTGAGTTCGAGCCCCGCATCGGGCTCTGTGCTGATGGCTCAGAGCCTGGAGCCTGCTTCAGGTTATGTGTCTCCTTCTCTGTCTGCCCCTTCTGCATTTGTACTCTGTCTCTCTCCGTCCCTCAAAAAAAAAAAAAAAAAAATGTAAAGTCAGAGGATCAATGGCTAGCTCAAAAGTCCATAAGGAGGATAGACAACAAAATCACATATGGCAAGACATCGGTATCGACAGATCCTTTTTGAGCTACACATTATATAGAATATAAGAATAAGAGAAAACTAAGGCATAGAAAACAATTTGTTCTCACTAAAAAAAAAATTAAGACATTCCAAAAATGCTTGAGGAAGAAAATTCCTTAACGTATTGACACTATGGATGCTTAAAATCTTAATCAAAATTCTCGCACATTTGATTGGCATAACATGGCAAATCTTTTTAGTAGCTGAAAAAGAAGGAATTTTGGAGATTTACGAAACACATCAATCCTAGGTTTGAAGTTCCTTTTGAAAAACAAGCTACCAAAACCATCTTTTTTTTCTTTTTTATATGTTTCCATACACATAAAAGTCTGTGATAATATTAAATGCATCTCTTTTTGGTCTGGTCCACCAGTCATTTGAATATAGAGAAACACAGATGATGTTTTTAAATGTTTAACAGCATATGAATCCATGATGAATTTGACAAGGTTTTGTGTGTGTGTGTGTTTTGTTTTGTTTTGTTTTTTACCAGCTGGCCAAAAAATTTCTGGATTTCACACCGATAACAACATGATGATTCTGATAAAAGAAATATTTACAGAATAGAAGTTAACACTCTGCAGTTGAATCTTCATAGACTGATTATAGTCTTGTGCAATATAAGAGAACTACTGGCCATTATCAGAGAGACAGTTGACGGCATTCCTTTTCAGCCAGAGACAAACTCCTAATACACAACAGATTTTCTTATCACCTTGCTATGCTCTTATATAATAAGTCCTAACGGAATGAAATAGCAGCAATTACCTGCTTAAAAACAGATTCTGGAGCAAAAGAATGTCTTGTGCTGTACTTAGCTCACAATAATACTGAAGTGAATGGACTTTTGTTTGCAGAGAAAACAGTTTATTTGCTGGAAACTACAAATAAACCTGATAAACCTTGACAATATATGTATTTCTCACCTGATAATTCCCATAGCATTCCACACCACAGCAGGTGCTAAAATTACTATCCATGCCATGAAAGCTGAGAAAAATTGAGAATTCGCTGAGAGCGAATTTAGTTATCTTTAAGCCATTTCTTCCCCATTTCCGTATTTCCAGATTCATGTCTCCTTGTGATTGTATAAGTGAAATAACATTTTCCTTAAGGTATTGTGTAGAGCAAAAACATCAGAAATAACAAATAATAAGTGGGGTAACAATCTCAAGTTTTGCTTCTGAAAATATTCAGCAAGCATCTTTTATTTAGCAGTATAAAAGGTAGAATTCATGGGATTATTTCAATGAAACTGCATCATCACCGTTGACAAAATCTTCTGATCTACAAGATGAAAATGAAATGCCTTTACCTAGTTATTTACTCATGTTGAGAAATGAAAACTTAAAAATCTATTGGGAATAACCAGATAACCCCATCACAAGTACCTTTTGTGAACACAGCTAAAAGGAAAAAAAAAAAAAAAAAAAAAGCAATCCTAGTCTTTGAAAGTGAGCATCTATTCAGTATCTCAAAGATGCAACATAGTCCTGCCTGAACTGTCTAGAATCTGGCAGTGAAGAAGGTATCGTTTCTGTTCTGTAAGATCAAGCTTTGTAAGATTGATGCCCTATACTTTTACTAATCAAGTTAAAATCATGTAAAACTAAATAATATTTAGATATAAATCAGATTTATTATTCTAAAACAGTGACACTCAGCTTTGGCCAGCTATTGCCTTAAACAGAAGTCCATTCAGTCAGGTGTGAGTTCTGTGCCTCACACACAAGTTACATACAGTAAAGCAAATCATAGATGAAGGCTGGAAAATGACTGAGGGTAGGAACAGAGGATGCCATGTTAGGTAGAGTGGTCAGGGTAGGCCTCACCATGCCATGCAGATATCTAAGAAAAGAGAAATCCAATGGAAGAATATCACTGAGGAAGGAAACTCACTGGTATATTCCAGGGACAGCAACCAGGCCAGTATGATTGGAGTAGAGCGAGCCAGAGGGAGAGTGGTGAAAGATGAGGTTGGAGAGAAAAAGGCCAGCCATATAAGCCCTACTGGCCCATATTAAAGACTTAGCAATTTTTCTTTTTATTAATTTTTTTTATTTTTTAATATAATTTGTCAAACTGGTTTCCATACAACACCCAGTGCTCGTCCCAACAAGTGCCCTCCTCAGTGCCCATCACCCACTTTCCCCTTTCCCCCTCCCCCCATCAACCCTCAGTTTGTTCTCTGTATTCAAGAGTCTCTTATGGTTTGCTTCCCTCCCTCTCTGTTTGTAACGTTTTTTCCCCTTCCCTCCCCCACGGTTTTCTGTTAAGTTTCTCAAGATCCACATACGAGTGAAACATATGGTATCTGTCTTTCTCTGACTGACTTCTTTCACTGAGCATAATACCCTCCAGTTCCATCTAACTAAGACTTAGCAATGTTTCTAAGCGAGATGGGAAACCATTGTCCTGCTTTGAGCCAAGCAACAATATGGATTGATCTGTGTTGTTAAAAGATCACTCTTGTAAATGACTCGGTGTTACAGTCTAGTGTATAAGGTTAGAAGCAGACAAGAAATGCAAACAAATCCCCGTCAGAGACCCAGGGAAGACGAGATGAGATGCCCCAACTAAGGCAGGCAGGGAGCACAAAGGGAAAATGTCTCCTTCCTCTGCCTTTTATTCTATCCAGGCCCTCCATGGATTGGATGATGCCCACCCACCTTGGGAGGGCAAGCTACTGAGTCCACCAATTCGAATGCCAATCCTATCCAGAAAGACCCCAGACACACCTAAAATTAATGTTTAATCTGGACACCCGGTGGCCAGTCAAGTTGACACATAAATTAGCTGTCACCGGCATGTCACTAATATAGAAGCACAAGAAGAGACTGCTTCACCAGGTTTCCTCTAGACCTACCTACCAATTTTTCTGTATTACATTCTCCGCTCCTCCTTCCTTATCAATAGGTCAATGTCAATGTCAACGTCCTGACATCTCTTCAAGACCAAAATTCACACTTGGATGTCTACTGAATCCCTCTGACCAGCGCAGCATGGGAACTATCCCCACCTTAGCAACAACCACAAATCGCCGGGCTGCGGTCCCTTGGTAGCTACTTTGGAATGGTCCTTAACACTTAATCGGACAAATCCAAGACTACTTGTCTGTGCTTCTTCCCTGACTCCTCCCCTCCAACTTTCTCTTTGACCCACTTCATTCAAGCTTCTGCTTCTCATCCTGCACTAGATGCTCTTCCTCACTGACTCCTCTTGCCAATCACAAGTTCTCCAGTTCTACCACGATGAGGGTGGGTTCTCCTACCTCACTGTATGTATGGCATTGCTCAGCAGTGTTGGACTCTAACTCAGTAGCTTCTTCTCGAAACCCCTCCTTCTCTTGGATCCGGAGATACCAAACAAACTGAGAAGTCAGACAGAGGGACAGATAAATAAAATATGATGCAGCAGGTGGCGTATTTCAGATTTGCAGGAAGGAGGAGGGATTACAAACGAAGTGTACTTTTTGCAGAACTTAGAAAAATGAGAATCTTTTTAATGTTTTTTTTATTTTTGAGAGAGAGAGAGAGAGAGAGATAGCGTGAGCAGGGAATGGGCAGAGAGAGAGGGGGACACAGAATCTGAAGCAGCTTCAGACTCCAAGCTCTCAGCACAGAGCCCGACACAGGGCTCGAACTCACGGTCCTTGACATCATGACCTGAGCCAAAGTTGGATGCTTCACCGAATGAGCCAAACGGACACCCCAGAAAAATGAGAATATTAACACGTTGGCGTACGTAACAACAAACACAAAGTATTTGCCCTAGAAACTCTCTCCATATGTAAATACACATAATCAACGATAAATGACATCAAGCTCACCCGATGGCTAAAATTTTGTATTTAAAAAAAGGGGCAGTGTTTCCTGTTTCTTTGAAAGCAACAGGGTAACGTCTAGTGATAAACCATAAAATAACTGAATATGTTTATGCTTTTAAAAAAGTAGATGACAAAAATGCTGTGTGTATGACATTATGGTTCTCAGTTCTTCAATGTGGGGGGTGGGGGGGGGTGGGGGGGAATCAGCCTTCCTGCCCCAAAACAGAGTACTCCCGGAACACAAAGGCTGTATCTCCTACACGTGTTCATACCGAGAGTACAACGTGTTCAGTAATGATAAGTGAATAAAACTACATTAATTAACGCTAACAAGCAACTTAGGAAGTAAAAAAGCATTATTCTCCCCATTTTGCGAGAAGGAAACGAAAAACTAAGTAAACTTCCCAGCATCACACAACTAGTAAATAAATACCTTTCCAATATCCCTACGCTTTATTTTCAAGTGTCTCTTTAGCTATTTATAAAACTCTGAATTTTTATTTAAAATGTTTTCATCAGTGAAAGTAAAAACATAACTCCCTCTGTATTAAAATTGGGACACTGGGTCTCAAGATGAATTCGGAAAAAAATCCTGTGGAGAATTTTACCATGAAAAGTAGGTTTTAGGCTTGAAGTTGCCAGCATCCTGCATCAGCATAATTCTAAGGCGCAAAGTCATTTTATTAAAATGTGCTTATTTGGAAGAGAAGAATCTCTTTTCAGAAAACAAAACAGGGCCAAAATTGAAAACTTCTAGAAACATGAGCTTTACAAGCTAAGCAAACAGAGCAACTCTTTTCATAAATATCAGAACACTAAACAGCAACTCCAGTTTCTAATTTTGAAGTTGCTACTCTAGTCATTTCATTTTCAAAATTTCCTTTGAAATGATATCAGTATGAAGAGTTGATTATTTTGAGTATAAGAATTGAAAGCCAACACAGCCATTAGTATTTGACATTTAGAGATTTGCAGCCACCTGAGATCCCCGTGTA
Organism: Panthera pardus; assembly: GCF_024362965.1. NCBI lineage: Eukaryota > Metazoa > Chordata > Mammalia > Carnivora > Felidae > Panthera > Panthera pardus. Next base: position 182,658,560 of record NW_026526688.1, read on the forward strand.
AATATTTATGAGAAAAGTCTCCCTGGCTTTTATGACATGCACTTTTATTTACCAACTCCCAGCTCTGGTTCTGAATTCCCGTCTTGAGGACAAACCCCTTAGCTCTCCCTGAGTTAGCAAGTCTTTTGAACGAGTGTGTAAACATTTTGCATTATTGCACCCAGTTATCTTTATGAAAATCTTTCAAGTTATGATGGCCTTTGGCTCATTCTTTGATCTCAGATGACAAAACTGAGGCACAAAATGCACAAATACCCAAGTGGTAAAAACATCCAGATGAAGTTAAGGATTCCTGTCCTCCAGAGGTGAGGCTCACTCAACGTGTTACCTTTCATCAAGAAGATCCAGGGAAACAGAAAATAGATTTTTAAATCAATGTATTAAAGCAGTTAAAAAAAAAAATAACCAGAGGCATGCCAGGTCACCTGGATGTGTGAAGAGCATTAAAAAAAAAAAAAAAAAAAAAAAAAAAAAAAAAAAACCTTTTCATTATCAATCTCAAAATGAAAGAAGGTAAATGCCTAAGGAAAACTCTGAGTTTTGCTTTCTACCAATTAGCTGTATATTTCACCCAAATATTTTCCATTTTCCCAACCTGGTGTGTCAGTTATCTCTTCAAATATTCAAATTCTCTTTCCCCACAGCACTGATGCATGTATGCCATTCTAAAAAGTTGTAATTACATTCCGCTTTAAAAAGGAGTTTGTATGTAACACTTTCTCTTCCGAGTACTTGAGCTCCCTATCTCTTCGTAGCTTCTGTGTATCCCCATTAAAGGAACTATAACTTCTTTTTTCTTTATAAGCCTTTAGAATGTTATACACAGTGAATGAAAAAAAAAATATTGTAAACCTTGATTATAGAATGAAGGGGAAACACTGAGGCATTCAGTTTTAGTGAGTACGCAGTTTTGACCACACCCCGTGTCCTGCAACATTCTTAGTAGAAGATTTAAAAGATGTGATCGGTTCTGCTGATTACGTAGATGGTGCGTCTTACAAATCCAAGCTTCTCTCTCCACCTCTGCCATCATTACCTTGGTTCCAGGCTCCAACTTTTTCTATTCAGATGACTGCAAAGCCTCTATGATGGAGTGCATTTTCCAAAGATGGCTGTAAATTCTCCTATCCCACACATGCTTTTCTGGAACCTTGCTACTTACTCACCAACAGGGGCAAACCATTTCCCCCTTGCTTGAATCTGTGTGCTTTTTTGACTTGCCTATAAGCAATAGAATGCTATGTAAAGAACCCTATGTGGTTTCCAAAGCTGGATCATAAAGCGTGACTCAGCTTCCACTTGTTTGTTAAAATACTCACACCGTACTCGGAGCCCTGAACCACCCTGTTCAGGGTGGAAGTCACACTGTCCTCAGGCAGCCATACTGCAAGGAAATGGAGCCTAGGGAGAAGCCACAGATAGGTACTCCAGTAGGCAGTCCTAGTCTTTTATTTCTCACGGTCCAGGGACTGGCGATGTGAGTGAACAAGCTTTCATGTGACATCAGCTCCCTGCCATCGATTCACCCGCGACACCTGCAGCTTGCAAATTTTTGAAGCCCAGATGTCATGGAACATGACGAAGCCATCCATATTGTACCCTTTCTGTATTCCTGACCCACAGAATCCATGATTATTTTAAGCTACTGTGTTGGAGGGAAATTGGTGATGCAGCAAAAGCGACAGGAATAGCTTCGAAACAAGATGCAATGGACTGAATGTTTGTGTTGCCTCAAAATTCGTATGTTAAAATCCTAAGCCCCCAGTGTGACGATATTAGCAGATGGGTCCTGTAAGAAATGAATAGGTCATAATGGCAGAGTCCTCCCGAATAGGATTAAGGATCTTAGAAAGTGGACCCTAGGGGCACCTGGGTGGCTCAGTTGGTTAAGCATCTGACTCTTTATTTTGGCTCAGGTCATATCACCGTCATGAGACTGGCCACCACAAAGGGCTCCATACTGAGTGTGGAGCCTTCTTGGGAATCTCTCTCTTCCTCTTTCTCTGTCCCTGCCCCATTCGTGCTCATGCACATGTGGGCTCTCTCTCTCCCTCTCTCCAAATAAATAAATAAACATTAAAAGAAGAGGAATAAGAGGAATAAGAGGAAGAAGAAGAAGAAGAAGAAGAAGAAGAAGAAGAAGAAGAAGAAGAAGAAGAAAATAAAAGGGACCCCAGAGAGCTCTGTCACCCCCTTTTTACCATGTGAGAATACAAGGACAAGTTGGTAGTCTACAACCTAAAAGAGAGGTCTCACCAGAACCTGACCTTGTTGGCATCCTGATCTTGGCCCTCCAGCCTCTATAAATGTGAGAAATAAATTCCTGTTGTTTATAAGGCAACCAGTCTAAGGTTATTTGTTGTAGCCATCCAAACTCAGATACAGGAGGTCCTACTTCTGATCCGATCTCCCTGTGACTTATTTCCCACAAAGTCGTCAGTACCATCTATTCTTCAATGATGAAAAGTTAACCACGCTATTCCCTACCTGACTCTCCTTTCTTTATCAGATCCTCATTGCTTGCCCCTGTAAATTCTTTGTCTTCACCTTCACTTGGATCCTCAACATGGAGCAATAATCCTTCATTCCTTCCATGGTCAATAACCTGTCTCATTGTCCCAGGGTTATTCTAAATATTTATCATCATCAAGTCACGATTTCCATAACTATCAGTCAGGTATATTGCCACCTACCTCAACAAGAAAGCTAATGAGGGGCACCTGAGTGGCTCAGTCAGTTGAGCATCCAACTCTTGATTTCGGCTCAGGTCATGATCCCAGGGTCATGGGATCAAGTCCACATCAGGCTCCATGTTGTACATGGAGTCTGCTTAATATTTTCTCTCACTTCCTCTCTCTCTCCCTCGGCTCCTTTCCTCCATTTGCATGTGTGCTCTCTCTCTCTTTCTCTCTCTCTCTCAAATGAGAAAGAAAGAAAGAAAGAAAGAAAGAAAGAAAGAAAGAAAGAAAGAGAAAGAAAGAAAGAAGGAGGGAAGGAGGGAAGGAAGGAAGGAAGGAAGGAAAGAAGGAAGGAAGGAAGGAAGGAAGGAAGGAAGGAAGGAAGGAAGGGAAAGTGAATGACATTCAGGGGATAATCAATTGTCAATGCCCCATCCAAATTTAGTTACATACACACATATCTTTGTTTCTTTCCTGACTCAGTAAGTAGTCTCTTTCCTCTGCCTAATGCAAGATAATCAATCCTATGCCTTTGATCCCATTTTCCACCATTACTTCTGGAAACTTGTTCCAACCAGTTACTCTATTGCCAAAACCTTCTAACTCTCCTTAACTCTTGGCCCTTTAGGTGAATCTTTAAAAATACTCATATTTCTCCCATCCTTAAAAAAAAAAAAAAAAAAAAAAGGAAAGGCAAATGCCCCCTCAGGACAAAATAGAGAGCCTAGAAATAAGCCCCACATTTATATGGTCAATCTACAACAAAGAAGGGAAGAATATACAATGGGGAAAAGACAGTCTCTTCAACTAATAATGTTGGGAAAACTGGACAATAACATGCAAAAGAATGAAACCGGGCCACTTTGTTACATCATACACAAAAAAATTCAAAATGGATTAAAGACCTAATTGTGACAACTGAAATCGTAAAAATCCTAGAAGAGAGCACAAGCAGTTATTTCTCTGACATGAGACATAGTAACATTTTTCTAGATGAGTCTCCTGAAGCAAGGGAAATAAAAGCAAAATCAAACCAAAATAAAATCAAATAAAAATAAAAGTTTTTGAACAGTGAAGGAAACAATTGACAAATGACAAGGCAACCTACTGAATGGGAGAAGGTATTTGCAAATGATATATCTGATAAAGGGATTCTATCCAAAATATATAAAGAATTTATACAACTCAACACCCCCTCCAAAATTAATAATAATAATAATAATAATAATAATAATCTCCCTTAAAGATCAACAGAGGACCTGAGTAATATTTTTCCAAAAAAGTGATAGTGATAGCAGATAGACACATGAAAAGATGCTCGACATCACTAATCATAAAAGAAATGCAAATCAAAACAACAATGAGAAATGATTTTACACCTACCTAGAATGGCTAAAATCAAAAATATAAGAAATAACAAGTGTAGGCAAGGATGGGGAGAAAAAGGAACTTTTGTTCACTGTTGGCGGGAATACAAATTGGTGCAGCCACTGTGGAAAACGATGTGAAGTTTCCTCAAAACGTTAAAAATAAAATGGCCATGGGGCAACTGGGTGGCTCAGTCGCTTAAGCGTCTGACTTTGCCTCAGGTCATGATCTCACAGTTCGTGATTTTGAGCCCTCTTTCCTGTTGGTGTAGAGCCGTCTTTGGATCCTCTAGCCCCACCTCTCTCTGCCCCTCCCCCATTTGTCCTCTCTCTCTCTCTCTCTCTCTCAAGTAAACATTAAAACAATTTTTTTCTAAAGAAAATTGCCATATGATCCAGTAATTCCAATACTGGATATTTATCCAAAGAAAATGAAAACACTAATTTGAAAAGATATATGCAACCCTATATTTATTACACCATAGTTTATAATAGCCAAGATATGGAAGCAACCCAAGTATCCATCGATAGATAAGTGTATAAAGAAGATGTTGTATGCATATACAGGGGAATGTTACTCAGCCATAAAAAAGGATGAGATCACCACTTCCAACAGCATGGATGGACCTATAGGGTATAATGCTAAGTGAAATAACTCAGAGAAAGACAAATACTATATGATTTCAATCATTTGTAGCATTTAAGAAACACAATAAAAAAAGAGACAAACAAAAAAAGACTCTTAAGTACAGAGAATAAATTAGTAGCTGTCAGAGCAGGATGGGCGTAGGTAAAATAAAGGGGATTAATAATACTCTTATCTTTTTGATAGCTGAGCAATATTCCACCAGATATATATACCACATATTCTTTATACATTCAACATTTGAAGGACATTTCAGCTGTCTTCATAGTTTGGCTATTGTTGATAATGCTGCTATAACCAGTGAGGTGCATTTGCCCCTTTGAATCTGTCAGCCACCAAAATGATCAATATCTTGCCATTTGCAACGATGTGGGTAGAGCTAGAAGGTATTATGCCAAGAGAAATCAGTCAATCAGAGAAAGATAAATACCATATGATTTCACTCATATGTGGAGTTTCAGAGACAAAATAGATGCACATATGGGAAGGGGAAGGAGAAGAGAGAGGGAAACAAACCACAAGAGACTCTTAACTATAGAGAACAAACAAGGATGATGGAGAGGGGGTGGGTGGGAGTTGGGCTAGATGGGTGATGGGCATTAAGGAGAGCATTTATTGTGATGAGCACTGGGTATTGCATGTAAGTGATGAATCAATGAATTCTACTCCTGAAACCAACATTGCACTGTATGGTAACTAAATAAAACTTAAATAAATAATAGTAACAATTTTTTAAAAAGCAAAAAAAAAAAAAAAAAGAGTACCCTTATCTTGATGAGCACTGAGTAATGTATAGAATTTCTGAATTACTATGTTGTACGCCTGAAACTAATACAATACTATGTTAATTATACTTCAATCCCTTCAAAGAAATAGACAACAACAACAAAAACAAAAACAAAAGAACTCCCCCTTAAAACCCTTCTCTCTTCTCTCCTAGATATCAATCTCTAGTAAACTGTAGAACTTGGCTACCAAATGTTCCCATGATTGCATGTACATCACTTTGCCATGAGATTTTGACACTCCTCCACCAGTAGAGAGAGTCTACATAGAACAGCCTTCTCTTGCAATGATGTCATCTTGTGAACACGCTTGATTGTCTTGAGAATAAGAGACTCTGTGTGAAGACAGAAGTCTATCTACCCCAAATATCCTCTACACCCGAGCTGATGCTCCAGGCACAGGAGTAGCCTCAGCATCACAGGAAGCAAAAAAGACCCATCTTGTCTGAGCACAGCTCAAAATGTCAGCCCACAGAACGGTGAGTAAATTAAAATTGCTGTTTTACGTCCCTATGTTTGCGGATGATTTGTTATGCACCAATAGATAATCAATACAGTCGTTCTTTGTATCTGGTAAGACTAGCGTCTTAAAAGAGCTTTATTTTAAATCCATTACTTTACTTCCCTTTTTCTCTGCTTTGTTTAGAAACTTGCATCCACGTGCATGGTTTCGAAGCTGCAAATAATAATATCGTATCCGGATGTCAGAGAATCCATACCTCTAAGCACTCCACTTTGAAAAACTTGTTTTTTTTTTTTTCCTCCTGTGCAATGGGACGCATGATGGCAGTGCCTATCACATACAATTTATCTTGAGACTTAATTGAACTAATACATAGAACATACTTTAAAAGGTACCTAGGGCATAGCAAATGCACGAAGTATGTTGTATATTGTCTACTAATCATTATTATCCTTATCGCTAACCTCGTCCTACTGTTAAATTGTGTATTTTAGTATCATCCATAATCTGAACTTTTTAACTAGTAAAGGAAGTAAATTAAAATTTAATACTAGAAATTGCGAAGTTTATGATAGTCTAGGAGAGAACTTTTGAAAAACGGAGAATTTTCTTAGAAGGATCCTAAATTAGGAACTAGATAAGAGCCAGTCTGCTAATGATTTGTTTCTGCATTGACTTGTATGCTAGTCAAAAAAAAAAAAAAAAAAAAAAAAAAAAAAAAAAAAAAAAAAATCATTACTGTTGTCAAGCTAGAAAGGACTCTAGAGATATCCAGCCTAAATCGGGCAGGCTGATATCCAAAGAGAATGCATGATTTGTTTGAGAACACGCTGGAAGTTACTCTCAGGCTTGGCACTGAGACACAAGTACCAGCTGGGGACACTGTGCACGATGGTCTGTTTCTTTCACTGCACTAAACCCAAACACCGAACCTCATGCGATCATCAGAAGTAGTGTCAAGGCTAAAACATTTCTGCGGGGTGTTCTAGATTCTGCTCGAGATGCAACAAGTTGCAAGCACATCTCTCCCACTCTTACAAAAAGAAAGCAGCCTGGATATATGAATTCAAAATTTTCTTGACCCTCCTTGAGAGCTGAGTTCACAGGGCAACCAGCTAGCAGGGAAATCTCAAAATAGACAAATCCCAGCAGGGAGAGGCAAGACAGTTGCTTACCAGAGACACTAATAAACATAATTCAGCTGTAACCATCAGTAAACTGGTAAAGACAAAATGTTGGCTACTGAGAGAATATAGAACTGTTGGAGGGAGGTGCAAATACAAATGGAATTCCCAGCTACTTCTGGACCCTTCTCCATAGGTCAACACAAACATGTGGAACAAGAGACCTGAGAAAGGGTCTCCCGTGTCACAGTCTGGTTGTAGGAAAACAGCCACTATGAGAAAGGAACAGAACCCCACTCGGTGGCTTCTCCCCTGTGCCCGCATGGAACAAAAGCCTTAAGCTGATGGGAAAGAGGCAAATATTTCTGTCTCTTGAGGATACTAGTGAAAACTCATTCCAACAGGGGCAGGAACAGAAAAAAAACCCTCAGTACCCGGAAAAGGGATAAGTTGTCCAGAACTACAGCCAGGAAAGGGATAAGAGCACCGATCTGATTACATCCCCAAGATCCAGGGGTGCCTGCTCAGGACTGAGGCTTCATTAGGAGAAGAGAAGAGAGGTCCCGCCAGCCTGCAAGTGAGTCTAACCAGCATCCAGCAAGAAAGAGAGGAACACCACCCACCAGCCATGGTGCAAGACCAGAAGCAAAAGTGAATCAGAAATGGGGGTTCTTAAAGCTGAGGGTAGAACTGACATGGAAGGAAACCCCGTGAAAGGGCCACTGCCCCTCGGAAAACAAGGGAGAACCAGCGAATTTGATGGCTGTAATACGCTGAGATTAACCAGAACAACCAAATATCCCAAATGCTGATTAACTCCTGGCTAAGTTGCCCCATACTCCACAAGTAAAGGACTAGAAGGAGAGTCATGCTCATTTCCAGGCATAAAATCTATTTACCTCCGCATCTAGTACCCTGCATAAGATGCCTGGTTGTATTTTCCCGGGTTCTCCAGAGAAACAGAACCAATAGGGTGAGCATCTGTGCATGTGTGTGTGTGTGTGTGTGTGTGTGTGTGGATAGGTAGATAGATAGATATAGATAGATAGATAGATAGATAGATAGATAGATAGATACATACATACATACATACATACATACAGATAGATGATAGATAGAGATTGCTTATAAGGAATTAGCTGATGCAATGATGGAGGCTGACAAGTCCCAATATTTGCAGGGTGAGTCAGCAAACGGGAGAACTAATGCTGTAGTTTCAAGCACAAAAATTTACAACCTCAAGACCCAAGAAGAGCTGATGTTTCAGTTATAGTTTGAAGAAACAACCACAAATTTTCCAAAATTAATGGCAAACACCACACCCCAGATGTAAGAATCTTAGAGGACACCAAGCAAGAAAAGTACCAGAGGGGGAAAGAAAGAAAAAACAAATAGACAACAATAATAATAATAAGCCTTATGTGGATATATCATTCAGACTGCTAAATCCAAAGGCAAATTCTTAAAGACAGCCATAGAAAAAAGACACGCCGTCCATAGGAGAATAAAGATGGGAAATACACAACACTTCTTGTCAAAAACTAAACAAGACAGAAGACAACGAAGAGATATCGTCAAAGTGCTAGAAGAAATAAATAAATTAATGAAAATATCTTTCAAAAATAAAAGAGAAATCGAGACTTTCCCATATAGACATAACGAAGAAAATTAGTTGCCAGGAGATCTGCATTACAAGTACTGTTAAAGGGAGTTTTTTTTAAGAACTATGACAGGAGACAGAAATCTGGGTATAAACAAACAAAGAAACGACAGGAAATGGAGCAGACAAAGTAAAATAATTTTTTTTTTTACTCAAACTGTCTTAAAAGATAACGGACCATTTAAAGAAAAAAATGGTAGCGATGCATTGTGTATTTATAGCATTTATAAACATAAAACGTGCAATAATAGCACAACGAATGAAAGAATTTGGAACACACTGTTCTAATGGTTCACACTACATGTGAAGCATATAAACCATTTGAACATAGACTCTGATTAGAGATGTGCATTGTAAATCCTAAGGCAACAACTAAAACAACACAATTCAGTGTCCTTCCTATCGTTTTTGGTTTTGCCACAATAATAAAGTATTTAAATATCTAGGCATAAATGGATGACTATATTCCTAATTTTTCTACCAGATATTTACTGCTTGTAGGTATTGTTTATTTGTATAAACTTCTTAACTATATCTAACTCGTGCAAATGCTTCCAATTAACATGCCTATCTATACCAAATAATTAAGCACTTATTCAGTTATTATCTAAGGGGGAATTGTCTTTTTACAAAGACTGTAATTTTCTTGATATTAGGAGCCTTGCTTTGCTTTTTAAATCTTAAATCTACCCAGGGTTCTCAGCACATGACATGTGTTAAGCCAAGTGTTATTTATAAATGAAAGCCCTGATGGTAGATGGTGGGTTTTTCTTTACTTTTTTTTTTTTTTTTTTTTTTTTTTTTTGCTGTGTCCATTCTTAGCTCTGCCCAACCCTGACCTGTAACCACCAGCACCAATGCTAACATAATGCAGTCTCATCTGTCACAGGGCCATACATGTCAACCCTAAATGCAAATTCAACTTATATTTCTCATCTTCACCCTACCTTGCTTCTCAACAAAGAAGATAAGCTTTTGTTAATGGTATCAGTCCACTTTGTTTCCTTTTGAAGTCCAGCGGGGAATCAATAAAACAAAACTGGATGTCAAGGAATGTCGTGATGCTCTTGCATGTAAGTGGGAAGCTAGTTAGACTGGATGAACTGCTTTTATGTCTAAAATTCTGCAATTTGCTTTTTCTATGTCCGTCCAAAATGGCAACCCATGTCACGAAGAAAATATCGCGGTTGTAACGGAGACAATGAGCTGTTAATAAGGTCTATCCTTATAGCCAGGGACTTGACTGATGGCTGAGTTTTTATTTATTTGTTTGTTTGTGTGTTTATTATTTATTGGTGGAGGAAGCCAAATCTTCTCCAAGTGGAGGCACATGAAACGTATTCAGTTTTTGAACCTCGGGTGGCTTATACAATAGATGGAAACACGACTGGGAACCAAAGACAGAGGATAGAGAGTTTGGGGGCTAGGTTGATATATTTTATTATCTAACACTAGAAAGGAATGCTGGCAGAAACCAAAAAAGGCAGACTAAAATTTTCATTTGTCTATTGGATGCAAATACTAAAACAAATGAATACCAATTGATGAAGGAAATACTAAGAAATATGTGAACTTAGACATGCTTTTCTCCACCCTGGCTGTGAAACCACAAAATGAAAATTCATATTTTCAGGAATGAATAAAGAAGGAGAAAATAAAAGCTCTGATTTTTAGAGGAGCAAACTTCTTTTTTTTTTAACATTATATTAATAAGTTAAAACATTTATCAGCTTCTGATATATTACTCTAATTGTGGTTATTTTAAGACCACAAGTTTCTAAATTACTCACATAAAACAGATCTTGCTAAAACTTAACTTTCAAAAAGTAAAGCCGTTAAATCTCTCAAAATGCATGTTTTTTAATATATTAATGGCCCATTCTTCTATGAATCTTACTATGTTTGACATCTTAATGATAATGAAATCAATTTCCTAAACTTGTTTTCTTTTTGACTGTGTATTCCAAGACCATTCTAATGAGATATGTGAAAGATACAGAGATAAAATGTGTCAAAACTGAGAAAAATTGTGGTCTATGGTTATGCCAATTATCAGTTCTCCAGCTACTATCTTTGTCACTCCTTTGTATTATCAATATTACTTTGGAGGTTTTTAGACACATAATATCTTAATAAAAAATAGAATTCTAATATAGCTTCCCCTGCTATCTGAAAATAGAGCATTCCTATGAAAACTTTCTCATGCCAAAATGGCATAAAGTGAACAGTATTCCCTGCTTTACACCCCCTCACTTTTTTTTTTAATTTAAATTTTAGTTAACATTCAGCACAATATTGGTTTCAGGAGTAGAATTCAGGGATTCATCACTTACATACAACACCCAGTGCTCATCACAACAAGTACCCTCCTTAATGCCCATCCCCCATCTAGCCCATCCCCCACTTCCCTCCATCAACCCTCATTTCGTTCTCTACCATTAAGAGACTCTTAATGTTTGTTCCTCTCTTTTCTCTTTTTTTTTCTTCCCCTCCCCATGCGTTCATCTGTTTTGTTTCATTTCTTCAATTCCACATACAAGTGAAGTCATATAATATTTATCTCTCTGATTGACTTATTCTGCTTAGCATAATACATTGTAGCTTTATGCACATCATTGCAAATGGCAAATTTCATTATTTTTGATGGCTAAGAAATCGAATGTAGATATATAGAGAGAGAGATAGATAGATCTCGGGGATCATAAGATAGTCCTATTTTTAGATTTTTGAGGAACCTCCATACTGTTCTGCAGAGTAAGCTGCACCAATTTGCATTCCCACCAACAGTGCAAAAATTTTCCCCACTCTGCATCCTTGCCAACACCTGTTGTTTCTTGTGTTGTTAATTTTAGCCATTCTGACGGGTGTGAGGTGATATTTCATCATGGATTGGATTTGTATTTCCTTGATGATAAGTGATGTTGAAGATCTTTTCATGTGCCTATTCATGTCTTCTGCCCACTTCTTCACTAGATTATTTGTTTTGGGGGTGTTGAGTTGTTAAATAATTTAATAGATTTTGGATACTAAACCTTTATCTGATACGTCATCTTGCAAATATCCTCTCCTATTCTGTAGGCTGTTTTGTTGATTGTTTCCTTTACTGTGCAGAAGCTTTCTATCTTGATGAAGTCCCAATAGTTGATGTTTGCTTTTGTCTCTTTTGCCTTAGGTAACATGTCTAGTAAGAAGCTGCTATGGCCAAGGTCAAAGAGTTTGCTGCCTGTGTTCTCTAGGATTTTGATGGTTTCCTGTATCACATTTAGGTTTTTCACCCATTTTGAATTTATTGTTGTGCATGGTGTAAGAAAGTGTTCTAGTTGCATTCTTTCGCATGTCGCCATTTTTTAAAGCCCTACATTAGTACCTGGTTTTTGCTAACTGAAGGGGACTTTTGCTTTTGTTAAAAAAAAAAAAGGGCCTTTACCCTACTAATGTCAGTACCTAATTCTAAGTATAGTTACCCACTCTTTAGTAGCACAACGTTATAAAGAAGGCCGATTAATAAATTCCTTTCCAGTGCTTGGTGTAGTGTTATATGCTTAAAAATGTAAAGAAATACTCTAGCAAGTTTCCACACACACAACACCCACACATAACTTTGTCAAGGCTTGCCTGTACCCTTATTTTTGTCGCTATCAGTATGAATTCAATCCAAAATTTACATCCCTATAAATTCCTGTGACCAGTGGCCTCAAAACAAGAAGTTACAATTGGACCTTCAAGGACCTCCCACAGATACATTTCCTCAGAGATGCTTTTACAATATGTATTTAGTTCCTATAGGTTATTTCTTTGGTAATGGTGGTTTAGAAATTAGCTCTAACATTACTATTACCTCACTGATCGGTAATGTGATTTGGGCCATTAGCAAAATCATAATTGTGCTATTATTTACAGGTTGATTCAGCTATACTCTTTACTAAATGCCTATGATGCAGTCAGCACTATGTTAAGCAACTGAAATACAATGTTAATAACCACATAAGACGTTTTTTCACGGTCTCTGATCTTACACAGGATGTGTGGTCAAAAAGACAATAATGCTGAGAAAAAAAATGATAGTTTTTTGCTAGATAATGGAGCATATATCAGTGGGGACCCCATCTAGCCTAAGAGACCAAGGAAAGACTCTCAGACAGTGTGATATTTAAACCGACATATTAAGAATTTAGCTAGGTGAAGGGATCAGGGGAGTAGAGGAGAGAAGAAAGCAATACATTCTTGGCAATCGAAAAAGTATTTTAGCAGGATCAGAGACAATACGAGTTAAATACACTAAAAGGTGGGGAACACAGAAACAAGAGTCTATAAGAATGAACCAAAACAAACTATTTACTGTCATGTAACTCATGCTAAACAGTGTTTTATGCTAAGTAAGAGTACTGAGTGGCTTCATTCAGAAGGATGATATAATTAAATCGACATTTTCAAAAGATTATTCTCTGTGCATCAATTTTTCATATGCAAAAGGGCTAACGTGGTCCCTTGTAGCTTTCAAATTCTGTGAGACACAAATTACAAGTCTTGGCAGATTTGTTCAGCAATCCGTATATTGGAGTAATTGTCATTCCAAAAGACCATTGGCTTGGGTAACAAAATCCATTATCGGAGAATGCCTATGGTGAACTGATTCTGGAAAGAGACATGAGCTCATCTCCCACTTCCCTTGGGCAAGACAGTGATGGCAGGAGAGCGGATCTGTCCAAAAGTAATTCTGTACATTGTCTCCCACCCTATTCTCATTCCTATTTTGGTCTTGCATGCAGGGTGTATATTTTTGTTTTCATTAAAAAACAAGAGGCTATGGTCCTGAGTCCTTCATACCAGGGAGATTATAAATGAAGATCATAATGATAATATGAATAATATTTTAGGGCAATGTGCCAGGCACTTTGTTAATTATTTTTTGATAGAGTTCTCATTGGAGCTCATCAACCACTGTAGGCGTTGTGCACTGTCATTATTCTTCCCATTTTAAAGATAGGCAACTCATACATAGAAAGTTACTTCTGTTGCCCCAGTTCATTCCTTGTGAGGTTCTAGCAAAATCCGCATCCCAGCATTCTCTAGCCCTTTGGAACTTTATGCTCTAGGGCATCCAACAACAATAGATGGGGTCCCTCACATGCACACTCTTGTACTATTTAAGTTATGTTTTGTGGAGTGAAGCAGAGAGGAGTGCAAAGGTGTCTCTGAAAACATGGGGTCCATCAGGCCTCACCTATATGTACAGAAGCCACTGCCTTTACCCTCGTGATCCCTGTTCCCAGCTCTGCACCTCAGTGTTTATTAGGAAAAAAGGCGCATTTAGGGATCTGACTAGTATTTCCATTCCCAGTAATAAGCTGGTTTACAAACAATGAAGAACAAGCCCTCCTTACCATAAAATTCAGAATTTTATCCACCCGAATCATTTTCTTTTATCTGGAGGGAACTTCTCATTGGTTTTCCAGATGCTGAAGCGATTTGTATCGGCTCAGGTTTTCCTGCGGGTGACAGGGTAGCATCCTGGCAGAGAAATGGTGAGGAGAAAAAGAAATGCTCATTAAGAGGAAATTCTGTTACATGTGTCACACGCATGCTTTCACATCCACACTGAGAAATTTTAAAGTCTGAACAAGGATACTTTGCCTGCTTTATCTCTGCTTTTCCTCATCCATCCCTGCCTCTCTGAAAATACAAGTCAGTGAGAAAGTAGGGACTTCACATGTGCTATGCAGCGTGAATTAACGCACTATCGCTTATGGGTAAAAAAATACAATTTTGATAGGGAAAGAGGAAACGGAGACTTGGTAGAAAATTAGGGCTGTAAGAACCGGAATCTTAGAGCAATGAAATTCTTCGCTTGCGGGATCACAGTTGTCCCATCTCTGACCCTTTCTTCATTCACAAATTAGGAAAAATAATAGTACTGTCTCCCAGGTAGTTTTAAGGACCATATGAATACTAGATAGAAAACAGTGAACATAGTTCTAGTAACTATAATTATATAATTTTGTATTTTATATATAATATTTCAAAACATTTAACACAGTTCTATATTCTATAATACAAGATATAAAATTACAAAATGTTTACAAATTGCAATCACAAAAATAGCTGTCTAAATTAGGTATAGAAATGGTACTCTAAGGGCGCCTGAGTGGCTCAGTCAGTTAAGCGCCCGACTTCGGCTCAGGTCATGATCTCGCCGTTCATGAGTTCGAGCCCCGCGTCGGGCTCTATGCTAACAGCTCAGAGCCTGGAGCGAGCTTCAGATTCTGTGTCTCCTTCTCTCTCTGACCCTCCCCCACTTGTGCTCTGTCTCTATCAAAAATAAATAAATGTAAAAAAAGTTTTAATAAAAAAAGAAATGGTACTCTAAGATTTCTTTAAAATTGGAAAATAATTAATGATTATAATAATGCCTTTCACTCACTTCTTTTTTACCCCATTAAAACCCTCACACTTTAAGCCATGATTTAACTAGGATTATAGTATAAATTAAATAACGTGCAAAGTGACAAAACAATATATTTTATGTAGTAAGTGCTTCATAAAAATGAACTATCGGTGCACCTGGGTGGCTCAGTTGGTAAAGCGCCCAATTCTTGATTTCAGCTCAGGTCATGCTCTTACAGCTTGTGAGATTGAGCCCCGTTCTGGGCCCCGTGCTGAGCATGGAGCCTGCTTAAGATTCTCTCTTTCTAGGGGCCTCTGGGTGCTTCGGTCGGTTAAGCGTCCGACTCTGGCTCAGATCATGATCTCACGGTTCGTGAGTTCAAGCCCCGCATCGGGCACTGGGCTAACAGCTCAGAGCC
This sequence comes from Panthera pardus, assembly GCF_024362965.1. NCBI lineage: Eukaryota > Metazoa > Chordata > Mammalia > Carnivora > Felidae > Panthera > Panthera pardus. The sequence continues at coordinate 182,674,086 of NW_026526688.1, forward strand.
TGGAACCTGCTTCAGATTCTGTGTCTCCCACTCTCTCTGCTCCTCCCCTGCTCACGCTCTGTCTCTCTCTCTCAAAAGTAAAATAAATTTTAAAAAAAAGGTTCTCTCTTTCTCCCCAACTCTGCCTCTCCCCCATCCTCACACACAGGGTCTGTCTGTCTCTCTCTCTCTTCCTCTCAAAAAAAAAAAAAAAAAGAGCTATTGAAAGACAGTATAGAGCTAAGTGTCGCTGTCTAGAGTCACAGTAATGGAGTTTGAACACTGGTTCCATCACTAACCAGATGGGTGACTTCTGTTCCTCTATGTAACTAATTAGATAATCATATTTAGTATAGCATATTGCAATTACTAAATAAAGAGAAAGACAGTTACCTCGTAAATTATCAAAACCAGGTTTAAATCCAAGCCTTCCAATCCTTGGTCTGATGCTTTCTGAGACTACAAATAAAAAAATCTCACTTCGTCATTTTTCCTTTTTTTTCCAACCCTCTATAAAAACACAGAGGAGGGACATAGTCAGCTGAGTGTCCAGCTCTTGGTTTCAGCTCTGGTCATGATCTTGAGGTTTGCGGGTTTGAGCTCCACATCGGGCTCTGTGCTGACCATGCAGATTACTTGGGATTCCCTCTCTCTCTTTCTCTCTTTCTGCCCCTCCCCTGCTCATGCACTCTCTATCTCATAGTAAATAAACTTAAAAAAAAAACAAAAAACACAAAAAACAGAGAAGCATCCTGCCTTTGACGAAATAGCAGGGAATCAAAACCACAGACATGTGTAAAAGGGTAAATCCAAGGCATCACTCCCCAACACCTGAATCTCTCCTCATTGCTCACTGGTGGCTGTTGACCACACACACATTCTTCCCGAACTCTCTGCCCCACACAGAGACTGGGAAACAATGCCACTTTGCTTGGAAGAAGGGTGCTCATAGCCCTTCGCTGCATTTCTAATGTGCTACCTAACATTCCCGAAGGATCAAGTCAAACCTATTTACTTCTATTTGTTTAAACCCACCTAGCTCAATTGTCGACCTTGAGCCTTTATTCAGAAAAAATAAATGATAAACCAAAATTCTCACAGACAAAACTCTTTGGAGTTCAAGTGCTGGGAAATATAACACGGTTGGTCTTTTCATTTTTGGTTCCTCTGGCAACAAATGCACCACAAGAGTTCTCCAAATTCCTCAGTCCTGCCGCTCTGAGAGTTTGGCCATTTTGAAGATCTTGAGATAACAAAGGATTCTAGGTTTATATGTTTCAGTTAATGCAATTTTCAGGAATAATATCGCCGAGCATTTATACCTGGAGGTGCTTTTTGTCCCTTCACTGAAGCATTTAAGCAGATGCCAGGCTACTACTTCCTAAGAATGCAGGAAGTCTGGTGGGCGCCATTGCTTTGCCTGCTGAGAATCCCTCCCCGTGTCTTCCGTAAGGTGCTTTTCCCACACACCCGGCAGGCTTCCAATGGAAGCATTCATGTTCTTACTCGACTCTGGATCTCTGGATGAAGATTATGGGTCTATGAAGAGGCAAATAAGTCAAAAGGGACCACCAGGGACTTTTCCTGATACTTTTCAAACAAAAGGAGAGAACGCAAAGGTGTAGACTTGAAGATTCGGGGCTGTCAAGCCGGAATCCTCATGTTCCTATCAAGTCCTTCACTTCAAGTTAAAAGTCATCAGACGGGGTGCCTGGGTGGCTCAGTCCTTTGTCTCCAACTCTTGATTTCGGCTCAGGTCATGATCTCACAGTTCATGGGATCAAGTCCCTCATCAGGCTCCAGGCTGACAGCATGGAACCTACTTGAGTTCTCTCTCTCCCCTCTCTCTGCCTCTCCCCTGCTTGCTCAAATGCTCATGGACTCTCTCAATAAATAAATAAATAAATAAATAAATAAATAAATAAACAAACAAACTTAGAAAAAATAAAGACAGAAAGTAACCAGAGAGATGGAACACAGAGAATTTTTAGGGCAGTGAAAATACTCTGTATGCTACTATACCGATGAATATGCGTATCATTACACATTTGTCCGAACCCATGCAATGACAGCACCAGGAGTGAAGCATAATGTAGGTTATGAATTTTGAGTGATTACGATGTGTCCTCATAGGTTCACCAATTGTATTAAATGTAGCACTGTGGTGGGGTTTGCGGATGATGGGAAAGGCTGTGCATGTGTTGGGGCCTGGGCCATATGGTAAATCTCTGTACCTTCCCTTCAATTTTGCTGCTTACCTAAAATTGCTCTTAAAACACGAAGTCTTCATGTTTTAAAAAAATGTAAAAAATTGCATAGCATAATATCTACAAACAAATCCCAGTCAGTACAAGTACAAGGATCACTCTTGTACAAGGATCACTCTTGTACAAGGATCACTCTCGTGCTATTCAACCCCTTAACGCTCATGAATCTGTAGGGAAGAGATCTGAGTGATGAAGAAGGAAGGTCCCTGATCCTTCAAGACTATTTCTAGTTACCCATGAACCAGACGCGTCTGTTCTTCCAATAGATTCTCCTTTTTTGTGCCCCCCTCCCCCCCACCAAAAGTAAATGATTAGATCATGAACTTCGAGTAATAGCAAATGGGACACCATGGAGTTCTATTCTTTAATGATTCTGGGTCTACCTCAGACTAACCATGCATGTTGCCCTCTGGTGTGGCTTTTGCTATTTAACATTGCCCTGCTGTGACTCCCGAGTGAAGAGGGAAATAGCCAGTTTGGGACGTGTAAATCCCTGCGACAGAAAAAGGAAATTGAGTCCTTGCTTTCCAGGGAGAACCTGATAAGATTATGAGAAGATAAATGTTAATACATGGCAGAAAGACACCACCCCCTCAGGATAAAATCCGAAGTCATTGTTTTTCTCTTTACTTAGAAAACTTAATAGATGTCTTCATCTTGAATTCATTCTCTCTCAACCTCTGGGTTTTACATGCCCTTTTAGATGGCATTAGCCTTTCATTTCATTTTTTTGTTTTTCCTTCCTGAAGAATACAACAAAGATTATTTAAAACAGGGAAACTGGGTTTATTGGTCCTGAAGTGGTACTTTATTGAATTGTCCTTAAGTCTAGCTATCTATCTCTCTAGCATTTATCTCTCTAGCATCTAACACCTATCTATCAAGTAGGCTTCATTGCTCCCCAGATTAAAGAGTGGGTATGGATTAAGTTAGAAGCCAACCAGTGAGTATAGAACTAGGGGAACCTAGGAAACTTCATGGACTTCCTTGTGGGGACATATTTTAGTGTAGGTATAGCATAAACTTGCAAGTATCTGTATAAGCTGGAAAGGAAGGACATAAAATGCATTAGTTGAAAATAGATTTACCTAACTTGTTGAAATTTTTCTCAGAATTGTAAGTCTGTTCGTGTTTATGTGTAAACAATCATTGGCTAAAAGATAAAATTATCAGGGTGCCTGGGTGGCTCAGTTGGTTAAGCATCCAATTCTTGATTTTGGCTCAGGTCATGCCTTTCACAGTTAATGAACTCAAGCCCCACATCAAGCCCCCCTCCCTGACAGCAGGGAGCCTCTTGGGATTCTCTCTCTCCCTCTCTCTCTCTGTCCCTCCCCCACCACACTCTCTCTCTCAAAAATAAATGAACACTAAAGGAATAAATACAATATAAAATAAAAGGTCATGACAATCTAGCCCTTGCTCATGTCTCCTGCCACTTTCTTATCATATCGTCTAGTTGTAGTAATGGTGCCCTTTTGAGTTCATGAATTATTGTTCTAATAAATTGGGGTCTTTCCACATGTTCTGCTCTGTGCCAGGAACTCTCCTGCCTTCTGTTTCCTTAGCTCTATCTTACTCAAACTTCAGGCTCATTCTTTGTACCGTTTCTTGCAGAATGCCTTCCATGATATCTCACAGATGGGGTTGGGTGCTTCTCCTAAGTGCTCTTGTGATTGTGATATTGTGTATGTGCTTGCTAATATAGTACCTTATTCAGTGCCTTCTAATGACCTGTTTCCCCTATTCGTTTATAAACTCTCTGCGAAGGAAGCCTCTGCCTTGTTCAACTTTACATTCCCATAGGAGAACAAAGAGTCATAGAGTAGGCGCTCAAGAGAGATTTATGGAATGAACTCTGGTGTATTATAATTAAAACATTAGAAAATGAAAGAATTTCCCGTTTTATTTATTATTTAGGACCAAGTCTGCAACAAGTGTAAGTGACTGGAAGATGTTTAGTCTTAAAAGATTGAATCTGAGTGGAAAAGAGAATTTTAAAATATGATTTCTTGTCACCGTGATGGATATATTTGTAATATGACATTAAATTCAAAGTTTCTACTGAGAGGCTAAAATACAGCAGATAGCAGATATCTCTGAGCGTAAGACAGATTTATCCTCCCAGAGAAATCTTTGAAGTCACTACTTGAGAACTAGCTGCAGGTCTCTTGGAGCTGTCCTCTCAGATTGAGCGTATTAAAAAGGCACAAAAGGAAACTGTGAGAAGGGTTACTTAGCAGAGAACCAATGGAGTACTTAGTTTCATGCTGAGAACTGCTCTCTCTCTCTCTTATTCTCTCTCTCTCTCTCCGTCTCTCTCTCTCACACACACACACGCACACACACACACATGCACACACACACACACCAGCACCTGAGGGAGGCACTGGTGGGGAGACTCAACCTTCTTCCTCTCAGGCTTAAAGCTGAAGGCCTTCAATGGGCTCTCTCATAAAATTTAATATTTGTTACCAAGTTTAGAAAACGGACATGTGTCTGATCCACTTGTGTGAAATTCAGAAGGCAAAAGAGGTGATCTGGCAGCTGATTAGTGAGGGAGAAGTGACTCAGAAGGGTAGTTCTGCACCCCCCTCAGTTTTCAAGGTAGAAGACATGTGAGCATTCCCCATGGGTCATGCAAGAGAAAGAGAGCCAGTCAGGGTCCAGGCTCATTGTCTTATCTTCAAGAGGACTGCTCGGAGGGCAAGACAACTCCGACAGGGAGGGGTCTGTGTGGAGTGGACTTCAAAAGGCAGTCAGCCTCTAGAGGAAAACATATTGTCCACATCCAAAGGTCCAGGAGGGAAACCGCTAAACAGTTAAGGAAAGCACCCCCAGAGAGTCACTGCCCAATATCTGACAGGCCCAAACTACACAAAGCCATTTCAACAGATTGCCATATCAGCAAAAACACCTGGACACCGTTATTCTCCTTTCCCCCAAACTCCAACCTCCATGTCAGGGTGAAGTAAGAGAGACAGGAAAAATAAATAAATAAAAAGCCACCCAGATTCCCTTATGCAAAGACAGGCGCCCTGCATGTGCTTCAAAACCCAATGTGAACATGGTTTATGAAACAAGACAAAGGCAACAGCCTTCCAGAAAAGTATGAGGAAGAGATTTATAGAGGAAATATAACCCACAGAAACAAAACAAATTTAAAAAATATATATTTTTTAACCTTTATTCTTTGGTTTAGCTGTTTTTGCTCGAGTTACACCCTAAGGACAATAAGGCAGTCTTTAATCCTAACTTTAGTTTGTAGACATATCTCCAGACATAGAGGCAGAACACCAAGCTCCACTGCATCTCTGCAGGAATAATCACTGATGAAATGGTGTGAGCACCATATGGCAATGCTAGATTATCCCTCGTCCCAAAGGGAGTTAAAAAACTTAAATGCTACTCAGCAGCAACACAATCAAGTATTCAAATTAAATCAGTTTCATTCAATTCACTGAGAAAAAATGCAATTTTACCCAATTAATAAAAGGGAAAGAAAATAACGACACAAAGACTTCTTAGGACAACTGACTCCAGAGAGAAGACAAATATGGGAGTTGAGTTGATGGACAGGAAAGAGTAGCTCCCATGGGAACAAAGGGATAGAAATTGGTGAGAGAAGGGTGGGGGTAGACACAGATGGGGTTCATTGGACTTTGGGATATCATGTCATACGTGCCATAGCTACAAAGGAACTAACCACTTTATTTTACAGGTAAGGAAGAGAAATTAATTTCCAGGTAAGGACACATAATGTGTGTCAAAACTGAGACTCACGCCTAGGTTTTTTCACTGTAAATATCAAGGTCATTCCTCTTCGTTTCTCTGATCCTGCCTTCCAACACAAGCACCAGTGTGATATTCTTAGAGGACATCGGTAATGTTCTTAGAGAAGAACATTAAAAATAAACCATAGGGGAAGAATCCTAAAGGACATAGGAGTAGAAAGATCAATACTCATGAATAAATAGGAACAAAAATGTTTCCACTGTGAAAGATTTAGTGTCTGCAGGCCATAAATTTCAGGGGTCTGAGAATAAGGAAAGAACCAATAGAAGATGGAACCAATAGAATAATGGAAATAACCATCCCTTAATACATGGTTCAAGAAGTCTTCATTAAGGCATGAGGGGTTGGAGGTTGAGGAAAAGCCTATTAAAAGCTTTGAGCTACTGGGGTGCCTGGGTGGCTCAGTCGGTTAAGCGTCTGACTTCAGCTCAGGTCATGATCTCACCATTTGTGAGTTCAAGCCCCGCATCAGGCTCTGTGCTGACAGCTCAGAGGCTGGAACCCTCTTCGGCCTCTGTGTCTCCTCTCTCTGTCCCTTCCCTGCTCATACTCTGCATGTGTGTCTCTCTCTCTTAAAAATAAACATTAAAAAAAATTTTGGAAAAGAAAAAAAAGTTTTGAGCTACTTTGAAAGAGGGAAAATTCTAAATATAAGGAATTACTATAAATTTTCCTTTTTCTGGAGAATCCAGGACCTGTGATTTATTGTGTGACTTTCACCATAAGAATGAAAAAGACATTGCCACTTTTCCTCCCTCACGAGGTGTTTACCATAGGGAGAAAGACATAGGAACCCTTTCTGACTCACTTTGTATGGCCATCCCTTCCTATTCATTTTGCTGCAAGAGACCATTAAGTCCAGCTGTGCACAGCAGTGCTAATGGAAATAGATGGTGAGCGATTTGATGGATACGACAACAGGGTGAGACTTCACACCCCAGATTTTATGCTGACGAGTTAGCAAGAAAAGGATCTCTTGACTCAGAGCGGAGGACTTCAAGAGGCACCTCTTGCCTCCGCTTCGTCCCTTAGAGATTAACGGGCAATGGGGTCAGGAATTCTCTCTGACAAAGGGTTAGCACTCATAGACTGGCTGAAGAGAGTCCAAGAGCCTCTTCATATACCACCTTTACAAGAAACACAATCTTAGTGTTCTCACTATGTTAGGTTAATCCTATTGGAACATGAGAGGGAAAATAAATTGCAACTGGCTAAAGAACGCAAGTGAAATGGCTTGCTTCTTGCTTAATTTCTCAAACCTCTGCCCTCTGCTTCATAGAGTAAGAGTTCAAACCACTGAGAAACACTATGAGTCACCTATGGACTTACAGCCTGATTTGGATCCTGTAAGCACTTTTCAGGGAGAAAATGGCACCCTTCGACTTGAAGACCTTGCAATAGAATCAATAAAATATTCCACCGAAGTGTATGACATGGGGTGAGTCACCAGGGTAAATGTCTCAGTCCAAAGTTTAAAGCAAGTCAGACAAGAGGGGACAGTCATGCTTGTCATGGTCGTGTTTCCGTGTAAGCATGTGTGGGAAAAGAAACACAAATGCATGGTACATTTAAGTAGTTAAGAATCACCACCAAATAAGCACCTTCCATGTGGCTCATACATGGATGTCAAATCAGAAGCATGAGCAACAGGTCTCCAACTCTTGAGATGCAGTCGGGACCCAATCTCTGCTTATCCCCAGTGAATGCCAGAAACTCATAATGTAGATAATAATTACAAATTAATCTGGTTTGACACAGAGGTAAAATATGTTTGCCCTGACGCTCTTTTTCATCGTGTTTGCATATGATATACAATGACATTGAACTATCTTTCAGATCAAAATTGACATGAAATAATTTAAGGCGATGCACGGTAACAATATGAGCACTGGACAGAGAGACCAGTGGTTTAAGTCCTCTATTTCTGCCTATAGAGCCTTGGACAAAAGGGCTCTCTTTCTTCATCTATAAAAATCAATAATATGCTGATGCTTGCTTTATCTACTTCACAGTATTTTTTTAGGAATATCCTGGAAGCAAAAGGCCAGTTAAATTGCATGGGAGGCCAGGGGTCTTGATATGGTACCCTAGCAGTGACAGGACATATGGTAATAGGGTCTGGCTCAGGGCTGGAAAAATGTGAAAAGAAAAGGACCTTAGGGTCGAGTGATTTTTTTTAATGCTTTGTTTTTAATTATGAAATAATTAAACACATAGAAAAATATGAAAAAGAATATAACCAAAATCTGTGTATCTACCAACAAAAGAAATTTAAATATCAAAATTGTGTCACATTTGCTCAAGGATTCTTATGGAAAGGAAAGAAGAGAAGGAAGGAAGGAAGGAAGGAAGGAAGGAAGGAAGGAAGGAAGGAAGGAGGAAGGAAGGAAGGAGGAAGGAAGGAAGGAAGGAAGGAAGGAAGGAAGGAAGGAAGAAGGAAGGAAGGAAGAAGGAAGGAAGGAAGGAAGGAAGGAAGGAAGGAAGGAAGGAAGGAAGGAAGGAAAGAAGGTAGGAAGGAAGATGGAAGAAAGGAAGGATGGAAGGAAGGAAAGAAAGAAGAATAAAAGAATAGGAAACTTTCCACGTACAAAAAAAATGTATCATTTTTCTTCATTTCCTCTTCAGATGTCACCGCTGTCCCCTCTTTGAATGTATTATTTCTCTGTATTTTTATAACTATATTCATGGATAAGACTAGCTTCTTGCCTTATAAATCGTATCATTCTCTACCTATCCTTTGGTGACTTCTCTTTTTTACACCATATTATGTTTTCATATTTTTTTCAATGCATGTAAATATTGGAATTATTTTTTTAAGTTTATTTTTATTTATTTTGAGGGGGGTTAGAGAGAGAGGGAGAGAGAATCCCAAGTAGGCTCTGCACTGTCAGCAGAGAGGTCGACTCTGGGCTTGATGTCCCACACCAGAAGATCATGACCCGAGCCAAAATCAAGAGTCGGAGACTTAACCGACTGAGCCACCCAAGTACCCCCTGAATTATTTTTAAATGTATTTTTAAATGTCCTCCTTTGCGTGAGTATAGTAGTCCCCTTCTGTGGGACAGTTACATTGTTTCCACATTGTCACTATTAAGACTGCCATAGTATGCATCCTTCTACATGGAATTTATGAAAAGATAAGCCATTCTCTAGGGTAGAACCTCATGTACTAGTTCTGGCTAAAAAGACCATGCCTTTATTATTGTACCAGCCAGCACCCACCAACAATATTCTTTTCTCCCCACATCTTTGCAATCACTTGGCTTTATTGGGTGTACTAAAGTTTGTAAATCTGTGAATAGTATCTTATTGCTATTTTAATTTTATTTCTTTATTTTTTTAACTTTATATACTTAATTATTTTGAGAGAGACAGAGACAGTGTGAGTGGGGTAGGGGCAGAGAGAGAGAGAGAGAAACTCCCCAAGCAGGCTCCATGATGCCAGCTCAGAGCCCGAGGCACGACTCAAACTCAAGAAATCCCCAGATCATGACCTGAGCCGAAACCAAAAGTTGGATGCTTAACCGATTGAGCCACCCAGGTCCCCTGCTATTTTAACTTTTATTCCCCTTATTGTTGATATGACCAAGCATTCCTTTAATCTAATTATTGAGACTTCCAGTACCTTCTCTGAGAATTTCATGCTCATATTGTTTGTCCATTTGTGAATTAAGCTATTTTTGTTATTTTTATGAATTTTTATATATTTCAGATATGAATATTTTGTTGGATTTCCAGTTTCTATTTTTTTTATTGATTACTAATTTTATTATACAGGAGTGAGAGAAGATATTTGATCAATCAACTCTGGTTCTCAATTTTTTTGGGTAGTTCTGTTTTGTGCTCTCTTACATAGACAATTTTTACAATGGTCTTGAAAGGATTGTATGCTCACGAACATTGAGTGCAATATTCTATGCATGTTTGTTAGAGCAGGCTTGTTCTGTGTTACTGAAATCATCTATGGTCTGCATAATTTGACTGCTCAATTTTTTGGAGAGAAGTGTGTTACAATTTTAAAAACCATACTTGTTGATTAGTCAATTTCTCATTGAAATTCTGTCAGTTTTTGCTTGACATGTTTTGAAGCTATATTGTGAGATCTCTACTGAAAAAAATTGGGTTATTTCTAAATACTTACTATTACCAATCATGCTACACTGAACAGTCATACACCTAAATTCTCGGACATACATGTATGTATATCCATAGGGTTAAATCCTAGAAGGAACCAGATCAAAGCATATGTGTGCATTTTTAATAATCAGAGAGACTTTACCAAGTGATCCTTCCTACAGTTTAAACTGAAGAAACCGATTGGAAAAAAAGTGCCTCATTAGAGCTGCATAAATTTTGAGTTAATAATGACTACCATTGGAGAATAAGGACCTTAGTCAAACTTGGTGAAATCTTTAGAAAGTTTTACCTTCCACTTTTTCAACTCCAGCTCTCTTCTCTGCATCTTGATAAGGTGGCTGCCTTTGCTACAGAATCTTAAAATAAATCCATTTCCATTTTCAGAAAACTTTGATTTTGTTCTAATACCTATATATATATATTTTCACCTGTTTCTTTGGCATTCGCGGGTGTCACTGTTATATACTTGGATGAAAAGACTGAACAGTCACATCTGCTATCTTGCGAATCAGAGTATACTTCTCGAAATGAGAGCATTAGAGATAAGCTGCCCCTGCTTTGCCAGCCACTATGAAAAACACATAACAAAAAAGGAGCCCAGAGTCTTTGAAGAATATTCTTGATAAATTTTGCAGGTTCCAATTTTCGTCTTCTTGAAAAATGTTACGATGTTCCCTCTGAATCACCGATAAAGTTGTTACCAGTAAAATTAAGCATACATTTTGTCTACTTGTTAAAGCTAAAATGCAGGCATCCAAACTGTGCACAATGGCTATGTCTTTCTTCAGAAGACACACAGCTGATTTTTTTTCCTTAAAAACAGGATGCAAAAGCGTAGGGAAAGTATCATTGGTTTATTAGTAGATGATACTCACTTTCAGGGAAAATTATTTCTTCCGGGGGAGGCTTCCATGGGTTGAGGAAGAGGCAGGAAGTCAGACTGAGATCATCGGAATCCCGACTTAAGACTTAAAACATGTGTGCTCTTAAATAATCAATTTCTCTCTGCTTTGGTTTCATTACATACAAAATGGGGATAATCAGTTTACCTCAATGGCCAGTGTGTGGTATAAAGTACCTTACACAGTACCTGGCTCATATCAAGACCAGAGAATTTTATTCTGTTGCTGTCAATCATGGAAAATCAGCATCAATAGTGGTGGTCGTATAGCAATTGTCGTGTGACCCCATCTCATCTCATTGGCCAGTTTGATAGACAAAGATGGAATTACTACTCCCCTGTAACAGAAGAAGTGAAATGCGGAAACGTTAAGTCATAGGCCTAAAACCACAACTCTTATTATTTGATAGGTAGACCAGGAAGCTCTAAGCCAGGTGTGCTGGTTGATGCCTAAGACAGAAATAGTTAAACCAGACAAAGTTCACTCAACTAGATGACTTATTTTAATGAACTCAGGCTTACTGGTGGAGGTTCTAATGGCAAGAGAAATGTGAAATTTTTATGATTTCTGATGACACAGTAAAATACACACACACACACACACACTTACACACACACACACACACACACATACACACACAATCTTGGACACATCCTTTAACCACGCTGAGCCTCACATTTCACACTTGGAAAATGAAGGTAATACCTTTACAAAAACCCCACACTCTACCTGGGTGTCTCAGTCCAATTGAGCATCTAACTCTTGATTTTGGCTCAGATCATGAGCCCAAGGTCATGGGATCCAGCCCCACATTGGGTTCTTTTGTACTGTACATAGAGCCTTCTTGAGATTCTCTCTCTCTCTCTCTCTCTCTCTCTCTCTTTCTCTCTCTCTCTCTCAAAAAAAAACAAAAACAAAAACAAAACACACACACACACACACACACACACACACACACACATTCATTGTGAAGGTCTATGTAAGCACCTAGTCTTTGTAAACTCTACGTAAGGACCTAAAACAGGGCAGGCATCGTTTTAACGAGAACAGTGACAGAAACGGTTAACACAGTCACAGTTGCTAGTGATAGTAACCAGAAGTACAGTCACACAAGCAGGAAGCTAGAGGGGCTGGGAGTGAAGGGGCAGCCAATTTCACACCAGCGGTAAACATGGAGCCACACCCCAGAGTCGTCACTGGGTGCCATCTCTGAAATGCCACGTGAACTTCTCTGCGCTTTCAAATTCTTTTCTTCAAGCCCTGCTCCACGCTGTCTATTCCTTGAAGCCTCTTGGATGAATGACGGCTTTTTTTAACCCCACTAATTTTTTCTCAAAGATAATCCATCTTGTTTCCAGCTCTCTATCTGGTATCAGTTAAGCAGAGTGAAGGAGAGTGGAACGGAGTAAAGGAAAAAGGCACAGGTCATTGCTTCTCTCCTGGACTTTACAGTCCTGTCCTCTCAAAAGCATGTGCCTTCCTGTACTCTGCTCTGAGTCACTATTTCCTGCTTACCCTTTAAAAATCATCTTAGGAACCAACTCCACAAACTTGTCTTGATGCCTTACTCCTCTTCTGCTCCAAGTTAGGTGCTTTGATGGTCAGTTTCATGCTTCAATTTGGCTTGGCTACAGTCCTCAGTTATTTGATCAAACACTCTTCTAAAGTGTCGCCATGAAGGTATTTTGTAGATGTGATTAAAGTCGTAATCAATTGACCTTAAGTAAGAAAGATATTCTAGATAATCTGGGTAGGCCTGTTTCAACTAATTAAAAGGCCTTAGCAGCCCAGAGCTGGGACTTCTCTGTGAAAGACATTAGGCATTAGTACTCTCAAATTATAATTCTTCCTAGTGTAATTACTTTTTGGATGCCTAATAGGTAAACTCTCTTTAATAGGAAAACACCTGCCACATAGTAAACCCTCAGTATGGGTTTGCCTAATTAAATTCAATGTCCGATGGCGCGCCTGGGTGGCTCAGTCAGTTGAACCTCCGACTTCGGCTTTCATGGTCTCACGGTTCGTGAGTTCAAGCCCTGCATCGGTCTCTGGGCTGACAGCTCAGAGCCTGGAGCCTGCTTCGGATTCTGTGTCTCCCTCTGTCTGCCCTTCCGCTGCTTGCACTCTGTCTCTCGCATTGTCTCAAAAATAAATAAACATTAAAAAAAGAAAAAAAAAGAAAAAGAAATAAATAAATTAATTAATTAAATGTCTGATGACAACCCGATTTTTGGTGTCCTCACATGATAGAAGGAGGAGGGGAATGCTCTGGGGTCTCTTATATGAAGACACTAATCCCATTCATGAGATGTCTGCCCTCACGACCTAATCACCTCCCAAAGGCCCAACTTCCTAATAATATCATCAAACTGGGGGTTAGGATTTCAACGTATGGACTTGGGGGGATGTAAGCACTTAGTCCTTGGTGCTCACCTCTCTTTCTGCAAAAATGTAATGATTATAGTGCCTACCACATAGAGTTGTTTTGGGTGATAGAGAAGTGCATAAAAATCCCTTAGCATACTGTCACATATTAAGAACTTAATAGATATTTTCTAGTCTTGTTCTTGCTACTTGAAATTCAGAATAACTCTTTTTAGACTTTTCTTGAGACATGTCCAATTAAATATCCAAAAACAATTAGTCTTCATAACTCTTCCTCACTCCTGGGGCTGGAATGCCTCTGGGAGTAGCAAGCGAGTTTGGCCGTGGTGCCTGCTGACCTAAAGCTCTGAGACGGGCAGCTGATGACTAACAAGGTGTAGATTTCTCTTCTAGACCTTTCTCACATATAGATGCATCCAGAACTCGATGAAATCTCAAGTCAGTATCTTTGACTTTTCATAAAAATACCAAATTCATACAAGATTATGCAATGCCTTGCTCGCTCAACTCTTCTCTGAAAAAGCCAGAAAGGAAAGGCACTGCGACCAAGGGTACCCACATCTGTGTGGCCCTATCCCATATTAATATAACTTATGTATACCTTGATCCTCATAGCAATCTTATAAAGCATGTAGAACATTTGCAGTCTCCCTTGGACAGTTCACGAAACAAATTATTTGCATATCGATCTATCAACTGCGTAAAGGAATTAAGAATCCATGCAGCCTAGATAAAACATTGGGGACACTTCCTACTTACAGATTTTGTTTACTAGTGTCTCTGCCCTGCGAACCTAGATCTTATGTACTCGAAATTATTATTGGGCTTCAAAAATATAGGGACAAAATATTTCCCTTTTTTTGTGTGCGAGTTCCAACCCCAACATTATGAGTTGTCCCTTGTTGAGCAATCCACTTTACATTTTCTGAGCCTCAATTTTTTTGACCATAAGGTTAGGGATAGTAATACCTCCTTAGAAGATTGTGACAATTGCTAGTAATAACACAGAAAGCGGTTCATAGAACCCTTCCATGAAATGTCAGCGACATCCTTTACTTTCAAGAGGCCATTGTATGATGTAAGGACAACAGACTGGCCAAAATGCTTGTTTCCCCAACCAGATTCAATAGGGATATATAGGCATATCAAGCAAAATAGCCAAACAGTAAAGGGAGAAAGATTGTGGGCCATCTTCTATGTTCTTCAGTGACCAGCATGGTCACTGGGTCATTTTTACTTTACCAACTTTCATCTGTGATTAAGGAAAGCAAAATGTACTTCTGTTGTACTTTCATCAAAATATCAGTACCTACTCATAAGGTCTGTATTCTGCTGAACACAGGGTTGTCCTTCAGGAATATCATTAAGAAGAGAGTTATAAAATAGTAAAAATCATCAAATTTACAAATTTCACTTATTTCCTCTATCTCCTTTTTTTTTCAATATATGAAGTTTATTGTCAAATTGGTTTCCATACAACACCCAGTGCTCATCCCAAAAGGCGCCCTCCTCAATACCCATCACCCACCCTCCCCTCCCTCCCACCCCCCATCAACCCTCAGTTTGTTCTCAGTTTTTCTATCTCCTAAATTATAACCCTTTTTCTCAAAAGACGGATGCCTTGATATATTATTCATAAAAACAGATAAAACATACTTAACCCTTCTCTGCTTAACGATATGACCAACACTGCCACTTGCCGAATTTACTTCTCTGCCTTATACCCAACCCCAACTCTGAGCTCTAAATAACTTAATAAAAATGATTTAAAATGTAAGTTAATGC
Source organism: Panthera pardus (assembly GCF_024362965.1). NCBI lineage: Eukaryota > Metazoa > Chordata > Mammalia > Carnivora > Felidae > Panthera > Panthera pardus. Next base: position 182,689,333 of record NW_026526688.1, read on the forward strand.
TATTTATTTCCCAGAACCAACAGCATACTTTATGTCTCTCAGCTGGTGTAACATATCAAAAATTCTGATAAAATTCTTAGGATCCTAAAACATCTTTATGAGATAGAATATTGGGCACTTTTATTAGTCATTATGTCTCAGGCACTTTGGTTTTGTCTCATTTTGGAAAGAACAGAGCACTCATAGAAGGACTCCCAGACAGAGGCTGTTACTTCTCTCAGCGGCAAAAAGAGAAGTTACCACCCTGACATTAAAGCTACCAACTCTGTTTACTTCTATGATTGCAGGAAGCTCAGACACTCACTCCTTCTGTTTCTTATCTTCACCCTTACCCCAATCTCCACACTTGACCATGCGTTCCACCAATGGACCTGATCTCCCCCACCTCCCATACCCTTCCACTGTCTCCTCGGATAGCTACCAACCGTCGTTTAAAAAACTGAAATTAAAAACCTCAATCTTAACTTCTTTGAAGTTTCTATTAACTTTCTTTATTTTTTTCTTTTTTATTTTTTTACTGGACTGAATGTGGGCCATCCCATGAAGATATCGCTTGCCTTGAGACCTTCTCAAGTGGAGAATGATTTTTCTCACCCCCCAAATATCTCAAAGTCATTTCCCGTTTCATTTCCAAGCCATTTATCATCTTTTTCCCATAAAAAAATCTTAGCTCTTAGATTTTCAGGTTGTAACAATCACTGTCCTTCCTTTTAAAAAAATGTTTGGGGTGCCTGGGTGGCTCAGTCGGTTAAGCGTCCGACTTCGGCTCAGGTCATGATCTCACGGTTCGTGGGTTCGAGCCCCGCATCAGGCTCTGTGCTGACAGCTCGGAGCCTAGAGCCTGGAGCCTGTTTCAGATTCTGTGTCTCCCTCTCTCTCTGACCCTCCCCCGTTCATGCTCTGTCTCTCTCTGTCTCAAAAATAAATAAACGTTAAAAAAAAATGTCATTTCCTCACCTCCTGACATTCCTCTCATTACTTTTAAGATGTTAAGATGCTCATCATCTCTGTCTCCACCCCTTATCTCATCACTTCCCTGAAGACACTTGAGATACTCTTGGATCATCCATCCCTGACTCTGATCGCTTTTTTTCTTCATTTTCACATTTACAGTTATCTTTGCCTCCATCCCAATTCAGCCTTCAGTTACCATCACCGATGTCATCCTCAATATTTGTGCCTTTATAAACTGCAGCTTACTGATTCAAGAAACTCCACTCAAAAACTCCATCTTTTCCTCTACTGCCCAATCATTAATTCAAATGTTATTAAGGTAAAATTTTATACATCACAATATGTAGATCTTAAATATTTAGCTCATGTAAGTTAGGAAAATGAACATCCTTTTTTTTCCCACTTGGCCATCATTTTTTCTGGGTTTCAAGTCATTGTAATTTAATTTAATGTCTGGTTGTATTTCTCCTCCGTGAAAGTCTTATATTACATTCCTGATACTTCATTGTTTTGTTTTTCATATATGGGTCTTTAATCTCCTTGGCCCTGAGTTTTATGCATGGGATGTGCAGATACCCAATTTTCGCAGCATAATTTTTTATAGTGCTATAATTATCTTTTTACGGGGGTAAAATACATATGACATAAAATTTACCATTTTAATCATTCTTCAGGGTTCGGTTCAGGGGCATTAAGTGCATTTACATTGTTGTGCAACCATCACCACTGCCCATCTCCAGAACTTCTACATCTTCCCAACCTGAAAAAGTACCAGTGGACCCTAACTTCCCATATTTTCCTCCCACCAGCCCTTGGCAATCACCATTCTGCTTCCTGTCCATATGGATTTGATTCCTCTAAGTATTCCATTGGAGCAGAACCATATAATGCTTGTCCTTTTGTGTCTGGCTTCTTTCGCTTAGCGTTCACGCTGTAGAATGTATCAAAATTTTCTTCCTCGTTAAGGCTGAATAGCATGCTGTTGTATTTTTATACTACAGTTTGGTTTTTTTTTTATCCATTCTTCTGCCACTGGGCATTTGGGTTGTTTCTACCTTTTGGTCACTGGGAACAATGCTGCTAGGAACCTTGGCGTTCAAATATCCATCACCTTTTATTACGTGTTAATATACATGTATGGGTGTGATTCTAGATGTCAATTATATTGCATTGACCTATCAATCCCTTGACTAATATCATACGTTTTAAAAAATCTTGCAAAAATAAGTCTTTGTATTTAGTGGAGAAAGTTCTTTCACCTTCTTGTTCTTCTGGAAAAATGGTCCAAAAAATTAGCCTTTCTCATTTTCACATAAATTTTACTATCATCTTATAAGGTCCTTCCCCCAAAAATATTGACGACACTGATTTTGCTGGGATTACATTATACCTATCAGTTAACCTGAGTAGAATTTAATTAAGTGATTGAGTCTTCAAATGCATGAATGTGGTGTGTTACTTATTTAGTGATTCTATAGATCTTTAATAAAGTTCTGTTATGTTCTCTGTAGAGGTTTTGCATATTATTGGACTTATTCCTAGATAGTCACTATTTTTGTTGCAACTGTTAAGAAAATGGTTTTCGCTTTTATTTCTACCTAACATTTTGCTGTTGTATTGAAATTCAATACATTGTTGTACCTATTGCAAAAATTGGAAAAAGATGCACCTAATTGATTTTGTACCTGTGGCTACTGCTAAGCTCTATGAGAAGTTATCGATTCTTTTGTATTTTCTATATTAACGATATGTAACTTGAAAATAATGAGAAATTTGTTTCTCCATTTTTTTTATTATTTTACTTTCTATTTGTTTTCCTCCCTCGCTCTAATGGCCAGGATCTCTAGGTCAATGTTAAATATTTATCCTCAAAGGGAAAATTTCACAGCATTAGCATTATTTATTATGTATGTTTCAGGTTTTTTGAATACATCTTTCCTCAGTTTAAACAATTTCCTTTCTTTAGTTGTCTAAAATTTTTAAACATAAATAAATGTTTAATTTTACCAAATATATTTACTTATTGATTGAATAAGATTTTTGTCCTTTCACCTAATTGCTTTCTAATAATTGCTTTTGTAATGTTAAATTAAACCTATCTTTCTGCAACAAATCCGTTTTCATCATGATACATTAATCTTTTATATATATGAGATTATATATATATAATAATATATACAGAGAAAAGAGATATATAAGAGAAAAGTAATATATATTACTTATATATCTATTACTTTTCTCTGTATATATTATGATATATACAACCACACAGTCTCTTTTTAAATTAATTAATTTATTTATTTTGAGAGAGAGAGAGAGCAAGAGAGAGAGAGAATCCCAAGCAGGCGCCACACTGCCAGCACATAGCTCTGACGCGGGGCTCAAGCTCACGAATTGTGAAATCATGGCCTGAGCTGAAACCAAGAGTCAGACGCTTAACCAGCTGAGCCACCTAGGCACCCCGTTAACCACACGGCCTTAATGATCCCATCAACTGTCTCTACAAACACTAATGTAGGATTCACAGTAGAAGAGAAAGTTGAGAACTATGGGGATGCCACATATATCACCCTAAATAAGAAGACAGTACTTTGCTGTATGAGAATAGGGCTTTATATGATCTCTGGAATAAAAAGCATCTTTGGAATCTGTTATCTGCACGCTTATTTCTTTAAGTGCTGCTTCTACTCATTCATGTAGAATATGGAGTCTGACTCATCCCTAAATTCTATAATCTTAGCTTTGAACTTCACCACTCGCCCTTTATAGACTGGCCATACCCATAGACTTTGGTAAAAGTTCCTTATTATTGGAATTTTTTGATGTTTGGTCCTTCGTATTTGGTCATTTTTAATTCTCATATTATCATATTTGATGTATTTCTACAAATTACTCCATACTGGAATACAATGCAGTCGAGGATGGGAAATATTCTTCTGCACTATGCCATCAACAAATATTTACTGGATTCCCAGAAGGGCTGGGAACCACAGTCAAAATGAAATACTTTAAGATATCCTTCATGTGTTTCTCCAGTTAGAAGGAAAAAGTTATATTCTCACATGTACACCTTGACACAAGAAAACAAGAGTCCAGTGAATGGAACAGATGAGTGTTTCTAAACATGGCTGGTCATCAAAATCATTGGGGTAGTCTCAATTTCAAACGTCTGGGTCCAGCCCCCAAAGACTGTGCAGTAGGATTGCACGAAGCATAGGATTGTATGTATGATTTTAAAATAATTTTTGAATACATCGGCTACACATCCAACATGAAATTTAAAAACCACAAAAGAATAATCAAATGAAAGTTTTTCTCATATCCTGTTCCTTTGCTTGTCTTCTCAGAAGCAACCACTCATAAAAATGTCTTAGTCCTTCTGGACTGTCTCTCTGTCTCTGTCTCTGTCTCTGTCTCTATCTCTGTCTCTCTCTTTTACAAAAGCATGCATTATATACACATTGTTCTATATTTTGCTTTTTCACTGAATAGAACTTGAGATCGCTTTATATCCTCAGGAAAAAAATTATCTAGACAAAGCATGTCAATATTGAGACCATTCCTTTTACATCCAAGTAATTGAGAAACAAATTGCCATGCTAGAATGATTCTCTTTTAAAAAAAAAAAACTAGAAATATCAAAGTATGTCAGTTTTTAAATTTTGACTGCAAACTACTTGTATACTTTAGGAGTTTTCAGCAACAGCAAAATGCTATAGCCAATACAGCTGTGACCATTCAGTCTTGGGTACGAGGTTGGATATGAAAACGACAAATAGCGCGGAGACCTTCCCACTAAACGTGAAGTTATTCACTACCTGTTTATTTTTTAGAATTCCCATAAGGACCCTTTTATTAGTTATAACACAATTGTTTGCAGCCAAAGCAGAAAGGATACAAAACTACGTTTACATCAAGAGAAGAAAACCTGGACTATTTGAAAAAGAATATAAAATGAATCAAAGCAATATTTAACCTGAAAAGAAAAACGTGGAAGATCATGCACTCTTCTACATTGAAGACAGTGGTCAATGAAAACCGAATTCCATTCCTTTCTGGTTGGCACAATCTAGTTGTCTTAGTCTTTTAAGTTTTGAAATTAAATTCCATTTCATCTGAGAGGCAAATAATGGTGTTATTGTTATTACCTCCGACTTTAGACCCAGTTTTTACGGTAAAATGAAGAATTAGGAATCATATCAAGGGAACTGGCAGGAACTCCAGCTTGATTTATATGAACTTACCTTCAGCATCCCAACTGACAGGGAAGATGGAGGAAATGTAATGCTTTTAACAAGAAAGACATGTGCATGGCATGCAGAATACTTCTTTTTTCTGCCAGAGTTTTAATTTTCTTTTCTATAAATTTGCAATGTTGGACTAGATCAGAAAACCTTGGCTCATGCCCCAAATCCAGCTTGCCACCTGCATTTGTATACTTGTATATAAAGTTTTATTGGACCACAGCCACATCCATTTGTTAACATATTGGTTATGGCTGCTTTTGTTCCATTTGTTAACATATTGTTTATGGCTGCTTTTGTTCCACAACGTCAAAGTTGAATAGTTGCCATGAGACTATATGGCTGCAAAGCTAAGAATATTTGCAGGAGTAGGGGTGCCTGGGTAATTCAGTCAGTTGAGCATCTGACTTCAGCCCAGGTCATGATCTCATGGTTCGTGAGTTCAAGCCCCGAGTTGGGCTTTGCGCTGACTTTGCAGAGCCTGCTTTGGATGATCTCTCTCCCTCACTCTGTGCCCCTCCCTGGCTCACACACAAGTTCTCTCTCTCTCAAAAGTAAACAAACATTTTTAAAAAATGTATATAAAGGAAAGAATATTTGCATAAGTTTACAAATCCTTGAACTTGATAATAATGACTAATAAAACTTCACATTGGTGGAGCACCTCCTCTATGCTAAAAACTTCATATGCTTTACTTCACTTACATTTGTAAAAATGTTGGAGACGGATGCCGAACTTTGAGTAGTCCCTAAACTCACTTGGGGGAACTGATCTAAACTCAGGTTCAATAACTTTAAAGTCCTCATTCTTAAACAATAAACGCCCATCTAGTTCTAAAGACCAGATATATTTGCGGAATGTGTATAGCCTATGACAAGATATGAAGGACGTGAGAGGTAAAATGTAGATTTATCAAATAGGCTATTTGAGGACAGGCATGATATCTTCCTTTTTGTTTCCCTAGTAACTGTCGCAGAACTGTTATATAGTTAGCACATACTAAAAATTGTATGAATGCATCAACTCTGCAGGCTTGAGGGAAATTAATATTGTATAAGATGGGGAGAGGCAACATAAAACCATGATAGAAGTCAGATATATTGTGGAATATTCCTGTAAAGGACATAAGAAAAGTAGCATGTTCTATTTCAAGCAGGAAAGATCAAAGTTGAAACTAGCCTTAATACCTTTGAGTGAGGGAGCAGATCAGAGTGGAATGAAACTTGGACCCAGCTGAAGAAGATGTCTTCCAAAGTACAGCTTGAAATTCCAGTTTCTTCTCCAAGGCATGGAATACTTATTGTCATCAATCTAGAGAGAGCTGTCAATACAAGTTGTAACTCTTTCTGCACACTTTCTTCTGTGAGCAGACTTCCTAGACGAGGGGTTCACTGTCTAGCTGGAAAATATCATGATTATTCCTCTGGTCACACCTCATTCAAAACACATCATTCAAAACATTCGCTTGAATAATTCCTAACTTCCTGTAGTGGGTCTCTAACCAGCCCAGCCCAAGAAAAGTTAGGTCCTAGCCAGCAATATAAGTGATGTCACCTAAGTGTCAACACAAAGCGAGCAAACATTTTAAAATTTCTAAAAGAGAGAGAGAGAGAGAAATAAAGAGAAAGAAAAAAAGAAAGAAAGATAGAGGGAGAGTTTTATTTAAGTGGGGACAGCTCCCCAAATACAACCTTCACAAAGAGTGCTCCAGAGAAGGAATGCTTAATACAGGATTATCCACGTTTTTTTGTTACATCAAGCATTCGGAATCATCTGGCCAAGGACATTTCATACAATTACAAACTTTATCTTCTGCTTTTTGCATCTGTAAGGTTGCAGGCTTCAGAATATTCTCTTTATTTGAAATGTTTCCTTTAGGTTATTTGCTAACAAGGCAGATGTATAGTGGGTGCTCGGTGAAGAAATAGAGCCCATGCTTTGAAGTTTGGTGAAGTCATTCTGATCTTGATAAGAGTATAGCTTCCCTGGGAGCCCAGGAGAAGAGCCCACAGACATTAAAAGTTGAAAATTTCCTTTACTGCAAGTATCATGTATCAGGGTGGGAAATCGCCAAGACAACCCAGAGAATCTAGGGATGGCCAAGATTGGCCCAGTATTTCCTTTCATGCAGCCTCCAGGTTTACCCACCTATCACCTTTAAACGTTTTAAACCTTCATGAATGGAAGGTGTCTGTCCCTATCTGCAACAGTCACCCTTCGGTGACTTGAAAACTGTTTACCCTTTATTCCTGACACACAACTCAGCTCGATTCTTTTATACCGAGGGGCATATGTTATGAACACATTGTTATGGAAGGTAGAGACCATTTATTCTCTTCTGTCCAATCTCCAGAATTTTCTCTTATGTCTAGTAGTTAACACAGGAATGAAGGCCAATGGTCACTGAACTGCTATGAATGCTGGAAGGAGGAACGACTATTGAGGGCCCTGTCAGCCCATGATGACATCCTAGGATCATAAAGCCTATTGTTTTAAAGGCAGGATGGGCTATGCTTATCAACTATTATACATGTGGAGTGAAGATAGAGCCAGAGCAAATAAACAGCAAGCAAACAAACAAACAAAAAAAAAAAAAAACAGAGCCATGTAAATGATTGACCTAAGAAGCCAGAATACAAGTGACAAACAATGACTCCCCACAGGGTCATACATTGAAATGGTGGAGGGGCACCTGGGTGGCTCAGTTAAGCGGTCAGATCTTGATTTGGGCTTAGGTCATGATCTCACAGTCGTGAGATCAAGTCCTGAGTAGGGCTCTGTGCTGGGTGTAGAGCCTGCTTGAGATCCTCTGTCTCCCTCTCTCTGCTCCTCCCCACTCACTCACTCCCTTGTTCTCTGAAAAAGAAAAGTTAAAAATAAAAAATAAATGGGGATATGAAAGGCTTTCATTCCTAATATCCTGAGACAATGGAGGTCCTGGATTTCACAAAATAAAGCACAGTCAGTTACAATATATACACTTGGATGAAAACCACATCTCATAATGGAAGAAGTTCTAGATTAGTTTTAAATCTTCACATATACCTGAAACATCTTCAAAATGGATTTCCTTTCTGGTCGTTCCCTCTTAAAACCACATACCATCCCAATATTTTCAGGCTCCTTAAAACAAAATGGCATTGTTCGTCCCCTACACTCAATTTTGAGAGCTGAGACCACCTTCATCCACACAGCTTTAACTGTTGGGATGGAGATCTGAAGCCACTTGTGTCAACATGGCATTCCTCTTTGTTCCAGGAGATTCCTGGCCAGGAAGATAAGACTGTAAACCAATAAATAACATTACCATTGGTGCCAGGACTTTTCTAAAAGCCAAAACATTTGAATGAATAGTTTGCTCATCTGAACAAGCAGCCCTGCTGTGGGAACAACGGGTTGTTCGTTTAGCCAAACAGCTCACTTATCAAACATCTGTTTATTTATCAAAACTCCCTGCAAGATGCTTGCTTCGCTGTGCCCACCAAAGCGAACATACTATATCAAGAACTTGACCCAATCCCAGTAAGATATGTGCTTTGAAAGACCTGCCTTGAAGTACTCCTACCAAACTCCTACCAAAGTCTACGCCTGGCCTCTCCTTCCCGAGACGCTACCAAGACTACCGAAGTCATGCTCTATCTCATAGTAGGTTTAATCGGCCTAGCTTTGTTTGAAGAACAAGGTTTGCCGGTGGTCTTTTGCGGAATTGATAGTCAATCCGCATCTATATCCAACTGTCAGCTGCAGTGTCTCCTGATCTTTAAATGGATAAACCCCAGGGGCGCCTGGGTGGCTCAGTCGGTTAAGTGGCCAACTTCGGCTCAGGTCATGATCTCGCGGTCCGTGAGTTCGAGCCCCGCGTCGGGCTCTGTGCTGACAGCTCAGAGCCTGGAGCCTGTTTCCGATTCTGTGTCTCCCTCTCTCTCTGCCCCTCCCTGTTCATGCTCTGTCTCTCTCTGTCTCAAAAATAAATAAACGTTAAAAAAAAAAAAAAAAAACTAAATGGATAAACCCCAGTAATCATGGAAAGAATACAGAAGGACACATGTCTGGAGAAATATGTATGGGAAACTTACAGAACCCTCAAGCATTTTAAGATAGCTCGTCAAAAACAAATAAGACCACAATTTTATCTATGGTCCAAAGGGAGTTTGTTGATATATGTATTTACTATGATAATACTACATATACTAATAGTATACTATACTATACTATACTATACTATATACTATATATACTATACTATATATACTAATATAATCATTAATCATGAATCATTAAATACCTTTAAAAGACTATTGTGAGATTTTCTGATTCACATTCCAGATTCTTCAATAAGAAGTAATAACATCTGAAGAGATAGAAAAAAAGAGAAAGAGATAGCCCAAGCACAACTTTGTAATGTACATTATGTTATTTCAAATGAGTTCTTCAACCCTTAATCCCACCCTCTCAAGCCTCTTCCTTCTTCTCTTGGTAAATGATTTAATTGACATTCTAGTATTCCGCAATGCTGCCCATGTTATTTCAGGACTTTGAATCCCTGATGTTGGCTCCGTTGTGTCAGCAAGAAAATTTCCTTCCTTCCTCTGTTCTTTCCTTTTCTGCCTTGCCTTGCCTTTCTCTTCCTTCCTTCCTTCATCTTCCTTCCTTCCTTCATCTTTCTTTCTTTCTCTTTCTTTCTTTCTTTCTTTCTTTTTACTTGAATTGCCTCTTCCGTTGGTTGCAGTATATAAATAGTTCTAATGATGCGGTGTGATTCTATATCTATGATTACCTGGAGATGTTGTGTCAAATATACAGCATTATAAATGATACACTGAGAGACACCCAGGGGGCTCAGTTGGTCAAGCATCCAGCTCTTGATCTCAGCTCAGTTATTGATCTCAGGGTTGTGAGTTCAAGCCCCATGTTGGGCTCCACACCCAATATGGAGCCTACTTAAAAAATAAATAAGGAGGGGTACCTGGGTGTCTCAGCAGGTTAAGCGTCTGTTGATTTCTACTCACTTCATGATCTCATGGTTCATGGGTTCTAGCCCCACATCAGACTCTGCGCCGACAGCACAGAGCCTGTTTAAGATTCGGTCTCCTTCTCTCTGACCCTGCCCACCCCACCTCAAAATAAATAAAAATTGTAAAATAAGTAAATAATACATTTACAGAGGCATTTTAAATTTTTTTCTGCTCATTTTTGTGTCATTTGATCTCACCATCCACTATTACTCTCCTACTCTCCTGGTAGTCGCATGTTCTGAGTCTAAGAGTTCTTATTCATGACTAACGAATTGATCGATTATTCATTTAAGTCTTCCTACCCGATCCAAACTATGGAATTAACTGTGTCTTACTTGCAGCTGTTCAAAAGAACGGTCCATAAAAGCATCTCGGCGTTAAAAGTCTACTTGCTTTGTCGCGTTTTAACAGTGGGTTTTATTATTTTCAGGCACGGTGAGGCCAACATATCAAGAGAAGCTTACCATTGAAAACACAGCTTGTTAGTCACAGTGCCCCAGAGAAGGGAGCAGGCCATGCCACACAGGGCCACAAGAAGAACAGGAGACAGAAGGAATGAAGGGAAAGTATCTGTGGAAGCCCTTATTGCGGTCCCACGGGAAAGTTTTCGCACAGCAGGGAAGCAGGCGTGGGATCAGTTCGTTTGAATCATTTCTGGGTATAGCTCTTCTGGTGCACAGCAGCTATCTCTAGTTGTCTGCTGCCTGGCCTTGGGATAATGAGGGCAGAGAAATATTGCCTCCTGCAGCGCAAAAGCCATCTGGAAGAGGTCGTTCAGAATATAGACTCTGGGTTGGTCTGCATATGAAAGTAATGCTGGGGCATTCATTTGCCATCCCCAAGAATTTTGAGGCAGCCTCTCCAAGTCAGTGAGGGCTCAGATGCCAGATCATCAAGAATATAGGTAATAAAAACGTAGAGTTAACACATTGTATTGAATTACAATTTGCATATGGTAAAATTCACTAAGCTTAAGCATACAGCCTAATACATTGTTTATATTTGGATACACTCATGTAATCACCCCCCAGATCAATGTTAAATCATTGCCATTGCTCCAAAAGATTCTGTTGAGTCTCCTTCCGCTTAATACCTGCCTCTCCCAGCAAGGAAGGCGATATTGTGACTTCGATTAGAATTCCCTGATCTTGAACCCCATAGAAACAGAATTGTACATTATGAACCTTTTTATGTCTATTTTCTTTCATTCAAATTCTCTTTCTGGGGTTTATCCATACGGTTGCACTTACCAAGTTTGTTACTTTTTAGTATTGTGGAGTCTTCTTAATATGAATATAATGAAACGTGTCTATTTACTCTGTAATAATTGAGTTGCCATGAAGATTCCTGTACATGTCTTTCACGGACACGTGTACTCATTTCTCTTGTGCATACCTAGGAGTAGAAGTGATGAATCATGGGACTGGTATTGTCTCTAGTTTTAGTGCATACCACCAAAACGTTTTCCAAAAGTTAAAATAATTAACCATCCAATCAACATTATATGCGAATTTCCATTTCTCTGCATCCTTGACAACATTTGTAATTGACAGTCTTCTTAATTTTACCATCCTGTTGGTTGTGCAGTGGTTCCCAATCATGGTTTTCACTTCCATTTCCCTGATGGGCAATAATATTGAACACTTTTACATATGATTATAGGTACCTCTTCAAGATCTTTGCCACGCTTCATGTTGAATTCTCTGTATTTTTCTTATTTAATTAGTAGAATATCTTTATGTATTCCAGACATCAGTCCTTTGTCAGATAAATATTTTGAAAATATTTCCTCCCAGTCTGAAACTTGTCTTTTACCTTCCTTAATGATATATTTTGATAAACAGAAGACCACTTTCTCATCTTTAAACTTTCACTATTAATGCTCTTTTGTTTTTAGTAATTTTCACGAATCCCAGGATTAGGAAGATATGTCTTCTTCCAATAGCTTTATTATTTTACTTTTCAGTGATTGGTCTGTGAGTCACATTAAATTGATATTTGCGAATGATGTGGAATAGACTCAGTATCACCAAAACTTTCTTGCTTATGTTCGCAATGCAAATGAACAATTTCTTCTTGAATTAATTGTGAATTCGACTGTAAACCTCTTTGTGTTACCATAATCAATAGTTTCTATGATTAGAGGAAGCCAAGTTTTAGAATTTTGTAATCACAATTTATGCATGCAATTCAGAACAAACCCAACAAATAAATTCATGAAAATGAAGCCAATAACCTAAATTTATGATTCAGATACGCTGAGACATCTAATTTACCAAGCTTAAACCCTGCTCCTTCTTAAAAGTTCCTTTTGGAGTTCTTTAATGCAGTTGTCTACATTAGCTCAAAGTTTTGTTTTGTTTTACAACATTTGTTTTTAGAAAAAGTACTGTGTAAGCCCCAAATCCATATACTTTCTTCAACATGGTCAAGAAATATGCATCTCATTTACTTTATGCTTTATTTATAATCAAACAGCCCCCTAAAGGTTCCCCCTTAACTGTAATAAGACAAACCTTAGAAAATCTACCTAAATTAACTTGCTAGTGTCTAAGAAAACTACAAAAGTAAAATCATGTTAACACAAGAGAAGGCAAAGTTGTTTTTGATTAGAGAACTTGAGATTTATCTAGTAAGCTCCCCCTGACATCGAGAGGTGAATATGATGACTTCTGCATTCCAAGAATCTTTGGTAAGGACTAAATGTGGTTCATGAGAATAATACAACCACAAAAGAAACCTACATGGCAACTGTTTTCTCGTAATCCTTCATTCTTCAGCACATATCTATTGAACATTTAATATTTCTCTGGGACTATAAAGCTCAACAAAAAAGCCATGGTCCTAAACATTCATGGAGCTTCTAGTGCAGTTGGATAAATAGGTCAAATCACAGACTGGGGGGAAAAAAAGTAACTGCATATTATAATAAGGCGAGGGGAGAGAAAATGCTTACACAGAGAAGAAGGGGCCAGATGAACTTTCAGGTTAACGGTAGATGAGCAGAAAAGGTCTCTTCAAGGAAGTATAGAGCATCTAGAGAAAAACTAAGCCAGCTTTACAAACCATGCAGGCCACCTCGTGTGCAAAGTGCTCACAGAGACAGGTGAGAGAGCAAACTGACATGAGTTAGGTCTATTACTTTGCTTATGTTTCTGCCTTCGGAAGTAGAGGAAAGAAGACTAGAACCTACGAGCAGATTCCCAAACTACTGCAAGTGAAACCCCAAGATAACCTGCCCGTGGTTCTCAACAAGAGAACCAGATATGCCAATGTCGCCAAGAACCCTCTAAGCTTGCTTGTCCCTCAATATTAATAGATAAAATAGAATTCATTTCCAGCGGGCCGTGGAGACCCAGCCCATAGCCTGAGAGAAAATGTCCAGAGGTCCAGAGAGAATGTTTGCCCTTGTGGGCTTGGATTTGCCCTTGGACTTGGACATGGATTTGATTATTTTAACCTTTGCCACTGATGTGGTTCATTGTCCTTAATGTGTTCCATGCAAGAGTATGACATATTCTTCAGACTGACAAAGTCTTGGTTTGCTCCACAAGATAATTCTACTTCTTCAAGAGATTCTGCAACATGCTCAGCTAATATAAAAAGAGCTTTGATAGCTGGCACACTGCATTATCATCTAAACAGTTCATATTTACAGCGTATAGACATTTTCCTCCTGTAGAGAAAACACCAAATTTTCCTTTCTCTTTGATTAGGCATAAAGTAGAAAAATAAACACTTCTAAGGAATATTTTTTAAACTTTTTCAGGTTTTTTCTGTGAATTTTCTCTACTTCTTCTCTCAGAATTAAATAGAAAACAACACAAATATTTTCCATGAAGACTCTGGATTCTTTTCGCCAAAGATACCCTGAACTTAATGCTTTTCAGGATGTTGAGATATATAAACTAGGATCTCTGTTGACTAGATCTCATGCCCCTGGGATCAAAACGCAACAGAACTTTTACAAAACCTGCTTGGGAAGATGGCATCTTGGTGTCCAATATCCAGCTATAACAGATAGAAAGAATGCTAGATTTCCCTTCCACTCCCCATTTCTTTCTTCAAGGGTAGAACTTTGAAGAAGTATCATTAAATAGATACTCTTCTTTTAGAAATGATACTCTCAGCAAAGACTTCAAATCACTCTTTGAGAATGAAAACCAAGTGTCTCAGAGAATGCAAGAAGAGATTTTGGAAAACGTGTCTATGGAGCTAATGTCAGCCTGTTAAATTGCTTAGTCCTATCCTGGTTGGAGATTATATAATATTATATACAATCATATTATATATATGAATATATAATCATTATTATATATGAATATACATTATATATGATTATATGATTATTGTGTTACAGGATTATATATATGATATACATATAGATTATATATGATTATATATATATATATATACAAGATTATATATAGAATATAAAATATATGGAGAGGGAGAAAGAGAGAGAGAGACACTCAGTTATGTGCTGAATTGTTTCCCCTCAAAATTCATACATTGGAGTCCTAACCCCAAGTACTCAGAATGTAACTGTTTTTGGACATAAGATTTTTAAAGAGGTAATTAAGGTTAAATAAGGTCCCTAGGGTACACCCTAACCCAATATGACTAGTATTCTTGTAAGAAGAAGAGGAGATTAGGACACACACACAGAGGAAAGACCAGGCACCATATGAAGACACAGCAAGGAAAGAGCTATCTGCAAGCCTAGGAGAGAAAAAGAGAAGAAACTAGCTTAGCTGACACTTTGATCTTGAACTTCTAGCTTCCAGAATTGCAAAAAAAAATGAATTCCTATTGTTTAAGCCACCAGTCTGTGATAGCTTTTATGGTGATCCTAGTAGACTTTTTTTTTTTTTTAGATGTATATACACTGTGGAGGTATACATATCTCTCTCCAATACAAACACAACTTACACAATATCTACACACACTGTTTTCTAAAGGTGGTGGTGTTTGTGCGAAACTTATGGGAGATATCAATTATGTTTACAGCAGCCCCTATTTCTTACAGAATATCTGGTAGATACTCTGGAATTTTTAGATCTTTGGTAGTTTTTCTAGATACTGTTTGAAAATTGAATAATTCATTTTTATTATTATTTTTTTTCTTTTTTAGATCAGTTCTCTATATCCTATCTTATAACACTCAGATAAAGGAAACCAGCTAACCCATTTGACATTCTTCTGGGACTATACTCAGCAAATCCAGAAGTTCAATGACAATATTATCTACTTTTTACATTCCTATAGGTGACAATATTTGAGGTTTTTAAGTTGCTATGTAACAAGGGTCTCCTTGCCCCCAGGTTCCAATAACATTTTGCTCGGTCTTCATTAAGCCCTCACCAATGGCCTTCTTGAGGCCTGTCAGTCGTCCACTACCAAACTCAAGACCTTCCAGGTTCCGCTACCATGAATCTCGAAGCCACGTGTCTTCGGTTTTTCTTACGGCAGCATGATGCTTCTGATATCAAATCGTGTCCCCTTTGCTACTTCTGCATTCAAAACCCTCTCCAACTGTAATGGAAGAAAATAACAATTTCATTATGCTCACCGATTCTGTGGGTGGGTCATTCAAACAGCACAGTGGGGATGACTTACATTCCAAGGGATCTGGGGTCTCCATTGGAGATGGAGTCTTCTCCAATTGAGTCTTCCGGGGACGGAAGACTCAAACAGCTGAGAGTTCTAATAACTGTGACTAAAGGATCCATTTCCATGGTGCCTTAATTGTTGATATCTGGTCCCGGAACTGGGGTTATTAGAAGGCTTAGCTGAGCTCAGACTGTCTTGTCACCTAGAGTGTTTGCACGAAAACCATCTCCCTATGGCTTGGGCTTCCCATGGCGTGGTGACCAGGATCCAAAAGGGAGCACCCAAGAGGCACCTTCTAGAGAGAGAATGTTCTAGAAGAACCAGATGGAAGTTTCTGGTCTTTTATGATCCCACCTCATCAGTCACATAGCATTATTCTTACCCTAATTCATTGGTCAAAGCATTCATGAGCCCACTCAAACTCAAGAAAACAAAAATTTAGATCACCAGTCAGCAGTCTGGGCAAGGCAAAAAACTGGGGTCATGTTTTAAAACTGCCACATGGTTTCTTAAATTCCTTACGCCACAAGTCATTTCTCTTACTAATATTCATATAATTTGATATTTCTGATATGGGGAATACATTTTTTTTTAATCTGTTCATGACCAGTTTGAAAATGTACCCAGTTAATCTATAATGATCAGTAGTTAATTAAGCCAGGAATCAATGCCTGCTTTGTAGGTGAGAAAAATAAAAGAAGCAAGCTGAAGTGATTTATCCATGGTAGAATTCTGGGTGGTGAGAATAGAAAGTAGAATTCCTTACCTGTGGGGCGCCTGGGTGGCGCAGTCGGTTGAGCGGCCGACTTTGGCTCAGGTCGTGATCTCGTGGCTTGTGAGTTCAAGCCCCATGTCGGGCTCTGTGCTGACAGCTCATAAAGATACTGTGCTGACAGTATCATAAAGATGCCAATTCTACAAAAATTGATCTATAAAATCAATAAGATTTCAAACAACTTCCTCAAAATGGTTTTTATGGATTCTGTGTCTCCCTCTCTCTCTCTGCCCCTCCCCTGCTCATACTCTCTCTCTCTCTCAAAAATGAATAAGCTTAAAAGAATTAAAAAAGGGTTAGAGTGGGAGAGAGAGCCAAAGCATAACAGACTCTTAAAAACTGAGAACAAACTGAGGGTCGATGGGGGGTGGGAGGGAGGGGAGGGTAGGTGATGGGCATTGAAGAGGGCATCTTTTGGGATGAGCACTGGGTGTTGTATGGAAACCAATTTGACAATAAATTTCATATAATAAAAAATAAAAAATAAATAAATAAATAAATAAACACTAAAAAAAAACTAAAAAAATTAAAAAAGAAAAAAAAAAGAATTCCTATTCTTCTCCTCCTCCAAAACATCCAGTGCTATAGTAAATACGTTGACTGATCATACCACTAATTTCTAGTTTAATGGCATTGTTTTTAAAAATTCTGTAACTATTTTTTTTCTTTTCATAATAAATTGGGTCATATGAAAAAACATAAACATGTGGGCTTTCAGAGCAAATAGACGTCATTTCAACAACTTACAAGTTACCCTTTTGCATGTTATGCCATTATGAATGTTTGCATGTTATTCCCATCCTTAATGCTTATTCCATCTATAAAATGTGAATCATAATAATAATAATACATCTTCTATAGTAGTGGTGTGGAAATTAGAAATAATATATGTAACATATTAAGCAATAAGTAAGTGCTTAGGAAATAATTACTTCTATTCTTTAAAAAAAATGCTTTGAGGTCAAATTATTTTATTTTGCCCTGTGGAGTGCATGCGTATACCGTAATTACTGAGTTCATTCAGCTTATTTTATTCCTTCGTTATCATGCAATACAGTGACTAAAGCATGATTTTGAAATCAAACTGCCTAGGAATTGGTTTTGAAATCAAACTCGTGGCTCTAATAGTCAGAGACTGTGTGACAAGTTACTTAATACCACTGAGTTAGAGTCTTCATAAAAGTGTTATTATCTAGGAGTTAAATAAAATATCTCTCTAAACAAGACATTACAATTTTCAATAGTTTAAAGCATTTATTGGCAAATGATAAAGATATAGTGGTGCTCTTGCTGAAGATAAATAGATATATTTGTCCACCAAAAGGCCCCTGTCCTCGAAGAACACAATTCCTGGGCATGTCTAAAGCAAATTAGATACTTTGATTAAGATTAAAATTCCTTTGGCGAAGGAGTGGACAGTTCAATTGGGAATGGGAATGAGAAAAAGGACACCGAGTAGGAGACCAGGAAATCTGGGTTTTGACGTAGTTCTGCCACTTATAGACTCCCCAGTCCTGAGTAACTCACTTTGCTGCTCTGGGCCTCAGTTTCTTCATCTGTAAAATGGGTATCATAGTATCGCCAGATTTATTTCACCAAAAGTTATGAGGCCCAGATGAGATTGTCGAGAGAAATATGCCTTGAAAATCCTAAGTCGCCACAAAAATATAACTTACATTTTTTAAAAGTTATCGTTTGTGCCCGAATAGAGAAAACAAAGCTCATTAAAGCAAGTGCATTGTTTTTGTGCAAAGGTATTTACACTTGGTTCACAATATGATCTTGTTTATACCAAGAGCATTTTCAGACTGGAGGGAGGATACTAATTAACTATCTGCAAAAATGAAAGGGTAGACTTTGCATTTTATTATAGAAACTCTGCAATTTAAACCTCCACAAGTACATTTATGTTAAATTCCTACCAGCATTGTGTTCTCTGATTTTCTGCTCACCGATTGTGGATTGTAGCTACACAATTAAGATAAATGTGTAAATGCATACTGTTCAGAAATAGTTTATTTCTCATTTAAGGCATGGTGTAGTGTGACTTTCATTTTCTTTTGGATATAGCTATTAAATTTGGATTACCCCTTGTGTTACTGAGAGGAAAAGTTTTTTTTTTACTAGACGAGAGGCGTATTAAGCTACAGAAAAACATAATAGCACGTCCATGTAAGAGAATTTTCCAAGTTCTTATTTTCCATTAACTAACTAAATAAACAAATAACGATACTTCCTCATACAGAATTAAATAAATAAATAAATAACGATAAATAACGTTAAATAAATTAAATAAATAAATAAATAAATAAATAAATAAATAACGATACTTCCTCATATAAAATTCACCCAGCACGTAGTCATGAAACATGCTGCAAGTGTCTCCACAAAGCCCTAAATTCTCCAATTTTGGACAAAAATGATGATTCACAAATACATGGTGAAACGATCATCCTAATTAATATTTTGGATAGATGATTATGTGCCAAGCACTGTTTCATTCCCATGCCTTCACTCAGTGAATCCCCAAAACAAACCTACAAGGTGTGCAATATTAAGATCCGACTTCTACTGATCAAGAAATGGAGTTTAGAGCGTGTCTCTGTCAAGGTTCATCACAGAAAACAAACAGAAGCACTCCTGGTGTTTCCAGCAGAAACTTAAAAGAACATCCTGCTAAACGATGTCATAGGTTAAAAAAAAAGAAATACTAATGGACATTTTAAATACTAATGGTCCATTTAAATAAAATGGACATGTTTAACAGCAAACATGACATATTAAAATATGTGGGATGTTGGGGCGCCTGGGTGGCTCAGTCGGTTAAGCGTCCGACTTCGCTCAGGTCATGATCTCGCAGTTCGTGAGTTCGAGCCCCGCGTCCGTCTCTGTGCTGACAGCTCAGAGCCTGGAGCCTGCTTCAGATTCTGTGTCTCCTTCTCTCTCTGACCCTCCCCCGTTCATGCTCTGTCTCTCTCTGTCTCAAAAATAAATAAACATTAAAAAAAATTTTTTTAATAAAACATGTGGGATGCAACTATATGGTTGTTTGAAGGCATCTAGAGCCTTAAATACTTGCATGAGAAATTTCAAAAGCTTCAAAATTAACGAGCTAAGCATTCACACTGAGAAGTTACGTGGTCTACCCTAAACCACAGAATACAAGGAAAGAGATAACAAATATGAAAAACAGAAATTTATATTTTGAGAGGCGCCTGGGGGGCTCAGTCAGTTAAGCATCTAACTCTTGACTGCAGTTCGTGAGATCCAGCCCCAAACTGGACTCTGCTCTAATAACATGGAGCTCCTTGGGATTCTCTCTCTCCCTCTCTCTCTCTGCTCCTCACCTGCCCACACGCTTGTGTTTTCTTTCTTTCTCTCTCTCTCAAAATAAATAAATAAATAAACATTACAAAAAAGAAATTTATATTTTTTAAAAAGTTGGTTCTTTTCACAATTATATAAAAGAAATTAACCCCTATTAATTGTTTGAAAGAAGTAGAAGCAATGTAATGAATGAGAAGGGGATATAATCACATATAATGCAAAGAATAAAAAAATGAAAGAATAGTGTTGTCAACTCTGCTATTCCGGCAGGGAAGGGGACGTTATTCATCAAGAAGAAATTAAAATCGTAACTAGCTGTATAATAATGAAACCAAAACAGTGGTCAAAAAGCTTTCTGGGAGCGCCTGGGTGGCTCAGTCGGTGAAGAGGCCAACTTTGGCTCAGGTCATGATCTCGTGGTCCGTGAGTTTGAGCCCCTCATCGGGTTCTGTGCTGACAGCTTTGAGCCTGGAGCCTGCTTCAGATGCTATGTTTCCATCTTTCTGCCACTTCCCCACTCATCCTCTGTCTCTTTCTCTCTCAAACATAGAAATAAAGATTGAAAAAACGTTAAAAAAAATCTTTCTTTAAACTTAAAGCCAACCCCATTGGTTTTAAAGGACAAGTTCTACCAAACTTTCAATAAATTTCTGGACCTATGTTCCTAGACTAATTTCTGTACCTATATTCCTAGGCAGAATTGGATTTGAATTGACAAGTAATCCCTCAAATCAAACTATAAGCCCAATATAATGCAGATACATAAACAGCAAATCATTATCGGCCTATTTCACTCATAAATACAGAACCAAAATTTCTGAAACACAAAACAAAACAAAAAGAAAAGAAAAAGAAATCCAATCGGGCATTGAGAAGCAATACACTATTACCAAACTGGTTTTATTACAGGTGGGCAGAAATAATTTACATTATAAAATCCATGAGTGTAATTTTCCATTGTAACAGATTAAAAGAGAATATTACATAATGGTCTCAATAGATAAAGAAACTTGATACAATGCAAAACCCATTCATGGCAACAAGCTCTTAGTAAATTAGGAATAGAAAGGAACACCTGATCTGATAAAAAGTATCTATAAAAAAACATACCTTATTCTAAAGCATTTGCTTTAAAATCAAGAACAAGGCAAGGAAGCACATTTACCACAAATTCTAATCAACAATAAGTCGACTGTTCTAGCTACTACAATTAAGCAAGAAAAAAAATTGTCACGAGAATTAGACAGGGTAACATAAAACTGTCAGTAGTTGTAGATATTATCATTTATCTATGAATCCCAGAAAATACACAGAAAAAAAATGTTGAAATAATAGCAGCAGTTAGCGAAGTAGATGGATATAATCTTAACACAAAAGTCAAATACATTTCTATTCTCCAGCAGCACCAATCTAGAAAACATATTTAAAGACAGGACTCCACTTACATCAAATAAATATCAAATACATAAAAATAAATCCAAAAAATAATGCCCCAGAAAACTATAAAACTTTATGACAAGGTATTAAAAATTACCCAAATGAAAAGAGATATAAGCCATGTTTATGGATAGGAAGACAGGACCATAAAGATGCCAATTCTCCAAAAATTGATCTATAAGATCAATAAAATTTCAAACAGCTTCCTCAAAATGATTTTTATGGGACTTTAGCAGGATCTTTATAAAATCGTATGGAAAATAAAGGGTCAAGCCTAGCCAGGACACTTCTGAAGGGGAGCAAGGAGCAAATCTTACCATATATCAAGGCTGATTATGAAACCATGGTATCATGGATACATAAAACAACCATGATCTTTGGTATGACAGATATATTATGTAAGATCAGTGAGGAAAGCAGAAATTGGCCAATAAGTAAAGCAGGAAAAGAAATGATTTATTCATTTGGGAAAAGAATGAAATTGGATCCCTCCCTACAATACGCAAAAACCCATTCCATTAGAAGTAGAACTTAAATATCAAAAATAAAATAAAAAATATAAGTTACAACTGTTTAATCTTTGGGATATGGAAAAACTTCTCACGATGTTTACTGCAAAACTTTTAATGGATAAATTATGTTACATTAAAATTAATAATTTTTGTTTGAAAAAGAAAACGAGTTTTTTTTTTAAGAAATTGAAAATACAGTTCACAAACATACACAGTGATTTACATTGTACAAAATGGACCAAAGTCAATGTCAAGAAGGTATGGTACAATATAAATTAGTACTAATAACAAAATTATAGAAAAATGGGAAAATAAATGTTAAATATCTCACAGAATAGGAAATGTGCGACCAATATACACTTGAAGATCTGTTCATTATATCGGAACTATGAAAATTAAGACCACAATGAGACGGCTTTACATTGCTACAATTCACAAAAATTAAAATGTCTGAACACTACAAGGGTTAGAGTGGATCCTCGGCATCTCGAATTTTGTAATGGTAGGAGCATAAGTAAGCACAACCACTTTAGAAGAGGTTAGACTTCGTAGTCTGATATTGAATACCCATAAGCCCGCGGTTCAGCGATTAAACTCCTATTGTATACACAAGAGCATCTGTTACACAGCTACAATAGAAGATCCATTCCAGAATATCCATAGCAGTACTGCCCATGATACCAAAAACCTAGAAGTATCCCAGTTGTCCATGGGAGACTGTATAAGTAAAATGGGCTATAATCAAATGATAGAATCTTATATTGCAGCGGAAATGTATTAACTACAATGGCATGCAGAAAACTAAATGAACCTCAGTCATATATTAAGTGAAATTCTAAGTCTCAAGTGACTACATGAAGCATTGTATACCTTATCTTAAAAGCTAAAAAGAATGAAAACAGACAAACGGTTTTAGGAATGACTATAGGGGCAATAAAAATGAAAGCAAGGCATGAATTCAAGAGTCAGAACAAGGGGTTGACAAGAGGATAAAAGGAAAGAAGTAGCCCATGCACTTGGATATAGATCATTCTCAAGGTCTTAGCTTCTGTTTTGCATGGCAGGTGCACACATACTTATTACATCATTAAAAATAAGGAACTAAATACAGTAAAACCTTGGATTGCAAGAAACTGGTTCTGTGAGTGTTCCACAAGATGAGCAAACATTTCTAATAAATTGTAACTTGATAAACGAGCGACGTCTTGCAGTACGAGTAGTCCGTGATTCCCAAATGTCACATGATCCTAATCATAAGAGCCAACGGTTCTGGAAATGGTTCTTGAAATATACGAGTGCTTTGGACTACAAGCATGTTTCCAGAATAAATTTTGCTCGCAAACCAAGGTTTTACTGCATATAAATAAATGTGGGGCATACTGACTAAAGAGTGTATCAGAGAATCAAGAAAGAAAAAAATAAGAAAATTGTGCTTGGTCCCAAATACTCAGCAGAAACTCTCCTTTATGAGACCACATGAACAGCCAGAATTAGAACAGCATAGCAAATAACAATCACAAAACATTAATCGTGATCTAGATCTGTTCAAAAGCTATTTCAATTTCTAAGGAATTTTGCCAGAAAAGTTTTTCTCCCTGGGCGCAGCAGCCCCCTCAGCTGCCACACGCACTTCAAAGGATCCCAGCTTATGACAATTTAAATAATATATACACAAAAAGTAAAGCAAAGCATGAAAATTTTAAGGCATCTGAAATCATTTTTCAGGTTGCAAAGCATAATAAAATAATCTAAGAAATGATTACATGACACCATGGGGGTAAATGAAGCCTAGCTAATGAATTCTGATGTCTCTATCCTTTCTTAGCTCTCTATCAGAAATTCTGCATTTTCAAAAGTTAAATAAAGGAGAATTGAAGCTAAGACCTCAGCAAAATTCTCTTCTTGGGTAAATGGATTGGCTCCTGAATAGATACCTGACATGAAACAAAAAAGTCAAGTCGCATTTTTCAAGACGTATTCCCTTTTTCTTTTAGATAAAGGAAACATCGCTGTTTATTTCATCAAGTTCATCAGCATCTGAGAATGTGTTACCGAGTGACAAGAAAGCTGTCACTGGGAAAATAATCCTACTCCTTTACTTCACATGATGCAACCTACTGTGTTATCTTCTCCAAGGGAGTGAAATGGTAACGCCATGGGAACCTAAGCAGCATTTATATATGGAAACAGGGCGACTATTTCAGGAGTGAAGTAAACCTGCTCGGAAGGGTCAGCAAGCAATTTAAAGCCTCTCTTTATCACGGTATGCTGGTAAAAGGTAAGTTTAAAACCGCCTTTCAGATTAGCAAATAGCACATAACATGTAAGCATGTACAGGTGGAGAACGCTCAGAGGTTCATCCTGGTCTCTCATCTACACACTCTATATGGATAGGAAAAGTACCTTTCAAGTTTCTGTGAGGAAAAGAAGAATCGCAGTCTGATATGGAAGCGTGATGTCTATGGCTATAAATTGATGTCATCAACAATGAAGACTCAGAAGAATAAATAGTATGATTTAAGACCATCCATCCACATATACCCCCAAAGTGATTGTATCCGTTTCCTACTGCTGCCATAACAAATTGCCACAAACTTAGTGGCTTAAAACAAGAGAAAGTTATTGCCTCACAGTCCTGGAATCTCAAAGTATGAAATCAACATGTCAGCACGATTGATTCCTACTAGAGACCCTAAGGACCTGTCCCATGCTTCTCTCCCAACTTCTGATCATGGCTGGCAATCCTTGACACAACCATTATTCCAGTCCCTGCCTCCACTGGCACATGGAGATCTCTCCTGGGTTTCGTCACATAGCATCCTCCTTACCAATCTGTCTCTGTGTCCCTCCTCTTCTTATGAGACACCAATTATATTGGATTAGCATATTGGACTATAGTACACCCTAATTGAGTAGGACCTCGTCTTTTTTTTTCCTTAATGGTTTTATTTATTTTTGAGACAGAGAGAGACAGAGCATGAGCAGGGGAGGGGCAGAGAGAGAGGGAGACAACAGAATCCGAAGCAGGCTCCAGGCTCTGAGCTGTCAGCACAGAGCCCGAGGCGGGGCTCAAACTCACGGAGTGTGAGATCATGACTTGAGCTGAAGTCTGACGTTTAACCAACTGAGCCACCCAGGCGCCCGGAGTATGACCTCATCTTAACTTGATTAGTTCAACTTATATTTTCAAATAAGGTCACATTCACAGGTACCACCTTAACATATCCTTTGGCGGGGGGGACAAAATTCAACGCACAAATTGATCAGTGGGTAAGTTTGAGGAAAAAAGTAAGGTCCCTTCTCTGCCTTTTTACTCTGGGAACAAACCATCTGGTTAAACATTCTAGGAATTAATAAGTTTCCAACTTCAAAGACCAGTAATAAATCCATGTGCCCACAGGGGCTAAAAAGGTCACACTGGTGAGTGAAATGGACTGGTTAATTTACTTATTTCATTCACTTTAAAAAGTGATTTTACTGAAATTTTAGCCCTCACCTCCTTGTATAAATCATTAAACTTTTTATCATGCATCATTTCCATATGCATTTGCCATGTAATTTTCATAATTCTCATTAGGGTTTGTTTTACATAGGCATCTTGCATTGATTTTTTTTGCATGAGACACGGTTTATTTATTGAAAATGTAGAAACACACTTAACTTCGTAAAGAAATATGTTTTCTTCCGTTTTTATTAAAACACTCAGTGTAGCACACATTTTCCAACCTTTGATAGAGACATAGGTAGAAAACTATGTTTCTGCAAAAAGGCAAATGACAGTGAAAGCATAATGATACGCAGTGGCTGGCCAATGACTTCAGTTATGGGCAGAGTAGGTATAATGAGGACAGTGGACTGTGGCCCCTGTCCAAATGGGGATGAAGCCAAGCAGCTCCAACCAATTAGTGCCAGACAAGCACTCAAGGGAAGTCCTGAATGCAGACAATCCAGGTAAGTTTTTTCAAGAGAAGCTAGAAATCTAGTTCTGATTTTCCCTGAGAAACCGGAAGTCCAGATTTTTATGAGAAATCTCCGTTTTTTTTAAGGAGGTTGATTTATAAAAGCCAAACAAAACAAATCTGTGAATTCAAATTCAATTCAGTTCTCAGCCCTTATCGATTATGACCTTTGAATCCACAGGACAACCATTTGAATGAATGGTTTTCCCTTTAGAAAGATGGACTTCCCCACCTCCTCTCCCATCTCACTGCTACCTCCCCTTGTTCCCCCATGTTCTTTCCTTCTGCCCTCTCCCACACACACACAACAATGACTAAGTTCAAATAGAATTTGAAGAGCTGAGCCCAGGTGATCAGCTCATGAAATGAAATCTTAATTATCACTGCTTAACTCATAGAAGAAAATAAGTCTGTGGATAGGAGAATCTAAATCTGAAGATTTTCTTCCACAAACTAGTCAATGCCTTTTACCACTGACAAAATACCTGATCGTGTATAGTTTGACAGCTGTAGGTATCTGCACCCATGTTTATGGAAGGTTGTAATTTTCCATTGCATATATAAAATGTAGGCATTTTTTTAAAGCTAATACACAGGTTTTAATGGCTATTCATCACTTTTTAACTCTCCCCTTTTGTCTTCCGAAACCCTACTTTCACAAGACAAAGACAAAGAAAAGGGATCTCTTACTAAGAAGATATAAGAATGACTAATGTGCCCCAGTAGAAGCTGAAAATGCCAAATTCTCACTTTCCCAGTCTCTTTGGAACCTAGCATTTAGCATATTGCCTACACTTCACCCATCAGATGCACCTGCCCTGACTTTGAAACTCAAGTTAGGATCACAACTTAGCAAGGTCTGTGCAAAAAAGAGTGCCCAAAGAGAGACCATCTTGCACAGATCCATCTTGCAGAGGAAGCAGGGGTAATAATGGTTCTCGTTGTAATGATTAATGTTCAGCATGAGAACTCATGATGTTAGCTTGGATACCTACACTTAGGAGTAGTGTTCAGTGACAAAGCCCAGCCAGTCCTCTCGTTCCATGCCATACTTCACGGAGGAACCTCACTGTGGAAGCTCCCTGCTCGATTCTCCACCTGTCCCAAAGATTTAGGAAGATATTTTGTATCTTATAAGTTCCCTTTCTGTTTCAAAGAACCAGACTTGGTTTCTGTTGCTTGCGACTAAATTGCTTAATTTATATAAAAAATTAAATATGTCCATAGTTATAGTATTTTTCTCATGATGCTTAAGAGTTTTACCTCATGAACAACTATCCAAACCACTGTTCCAAAAGAGTTCTCTCTTGTCTAGCAAAAGAACAGGACACACGATGAAAAGCTAAAGATGGCTCATGTCTGGGAAAAGACAAGGGCCCCAAGGAAGGGTCCTCACCCCGTTTTTATTAGGATCAGAAGGCTTACGAACATGGTGATGGACGTGCACAAAGAGACAATGAATCTGTGAACATTCACTTGCAGATATGAGGGAAAGGGGGTCTTGAAGATATTTGGGGTTGGGGGTTTGGGTTAATACAAAGCAAAATCCTGATGCCGGGCAGTGGGGAGGAAGGTTGTATACAGCAGATAAGAGGCACCACCTCTGTTTATCTTAGCTAGCCTGGGGGATGAGACAGGTAGGACATGTGACCTCAGGGTTAACAAGGCACCTTTTGTCCTGTTAATCATCTCACCTCTGGGCTGCTTTACCTGTAGTGCAGGTGTCTATAGCCCAATTTACCTGTTTACCTAACTTGGTCCTTCCTTCCTGTGAAAGCAGCTTTCTGCTACAGTACTAAATTGGGGTGTGTTTCCACCCTGAATATCTAATCTTGGTTATTTCATAGACCTATGTATTGGGTGCCTTTGCACCCCCCCCCCCCATTCTTGGTTGCCTTGTCTTGTTTACCCAAACTCGGGTGTGAGCATCCTATGGCTTTGTACTTCTTTATGCTTTGTTAACCCACTGGTGTTAGCCCGGGGGATTTCTAAGCTTATTCCCCACACAAGTGCCTTAGTCTCTGTGCCTCAGTCTCCCCATATATAAAGGGAAAAATAATAATTAACACTTATCTCATGGGATTGTTGTGAGGATTAATTGTTCGAGACATAATGATCGTTCAATAACTATTGCTTGTAGACACGATTTCCCCCTCCGATCTACATCACACGGTTAGATGGGAATCACTCTTGGTATAGCCACGCTGTTTGGATGAGTGGGAAAGAAATGGATAAAGCCAGAGAGGAAATCCAAGACCCTGGAGCTAGAGCACTTGGGGTTCCGATTGCTTACGAAAGCAACCAGCTGACACTGCAGTCAGATTTCCCAAAAGTCGGAAGTCCTAAGAGAGAAATTACAAACAATAGCTGTCTCTTTAATGCTTCTCTTTGAATTCTTAAAAAAAAAAAAAATTCAGGAAGTCTCACCATTTCCATTTCTACAGTTTTGTTTTTTGTTTTTTGTTTTCAAGTCAGCCATCCTCACAAAGGCTCTTACGGTATGTATCAGTGAATAAAACTGGAAACGATCCCTGTCCATGGAGCTCGTATTACAGAATGAAATACAGAAATACATGGATAACAAAATAATAGGTCAGTAAATATTATGGTATATTTGGAGTGGTGTTAGGGGGAAATAATAGAGCAAGGTAAGGGGGGATCTAGAGT
Organism: Panthera pardus; assembly: GCF_024362965.1. Classification (NCBI taxonomy): domain Eukaryota; kingdom Metazoa; phylum Chordata; class Mammalia; order Carnivora; family Felidae; genus Panthera; species Panthera pardus. The sequence goes on from NW_026526688.1 coordinate 182,717,837, forward strand.
GCTCAGGGTAGAAGTCGCAGCAAATCTCAATTTTAAAAGAGGGATCAGGGTTGGGTATAACCTTTTAGAAAGGTGATATCTGAGTCAAGTTAAAGGAGATCAGGGAAGGGGCACCTGGATATCTCAGTGAGTTAAGTGACAGACTCTTGGTTTCAGCTCAGGTTATGATCTCATGTTTTGTGGATTTGAGCCCGGAGTCAGGCTCTGCCCTGACAGCACAGATCCTTCTTGGGATAGTCTCCCTCCCTCTCTGTCTCTACCCTTCCCCCACTTGCTCTCTCTCTCAAAATAAGTAAATAAATACTTTAAAAGAGAGAGAGATCAGTGAATTAGCTGTGTGTGGATATCTATGGGAAGAGCATTCCAGGTAGAGGAAACAGCTATTGCAAAGGTCCTAAGGAAGGCACATGCCTAGCGTCTTGAAAGAACAGCGGGAGTTTAGTGCAGACCTCACCAGAGGGGGTCACCGTGATCACTCGGCATTATTTGGGGGTAGGGCCTTGCAGCTGCTACAATGACCAATGTTCACTCTGAGTACGATGAGAAGCCCTTGGACAATTTTGAGGAATGAAGCCACGTAATATAATTTATGTTCTAAAAGCATCATTCGGGCTACTCTGTTGGCAATAAACTATGGAAGGAGCAAAGGCACGTACATAAGCAAGGACACCTCTTAGAAGCCTATCCTAGTAACCCAAGAGGGCGATGACAATGTCTTATCATAAGACAGTAACAGTACATGGTAAGAATTGGTCGCATTCTGTTTCTAAGTTGAAGGTAGAGTCCGTAAGATTGCCTGGTACTAAATCTTCCCTACGTCTTGTCAATCTACCTTTTCCGTTTTGTCATGCCTCACACTCTCACCCACTGTCCCTCCCACTACGCTGATGCCAGGAAGGGCTTTCCACACTCAGATGCTATCATCATACTTCTTTAAATTACCTCCCACGGCTCTCCATAAATATCATAAAAGAAACTCCTTGAGGTAGCTCATAAGACCTTTCCTGACCTGGCACCTGTCCATATCCCCAATCTCCCTTCCCTCAGTTCCTCCAGTAGCGTCCTCTTTGTTCACTCAGAGGACGCCACATGGCTTGCACTGCCCTGAATTTGTCTTACTGTTTCTCACATGTCCCTGCCCTCACACCTATTATTCCTCTTCCCATATGCCTTTCCCCTGCACTCCGCCTGACTGGCTTTTCCCATTGATCACTTAATCCACTGTTTAATGAAGAAAAGAGACTTTAGAAAAGCAACAAAAGAAAAGTCACTATAAATAATTGATTGAGAAAGTTTTCCTAACAACAAACTGCAGAACACCCACTGCATTTATGAAAAGCTGTGAGCATAATTAGATTCCTGAGTTCGCTTGATATGATTAAGAAAGATGAAGATTTCTTACGTGCAGAGGTTTCAGTTAATTATGAGTCAGCAAAGACAATACAGCAGAAGGGAATTCATAAAACCGTTATTTTTATAAATTAAGGGATATGGGGAGCCGGGGTGGCTCAGTCAGTTGAACGTTCGACTTTGGCTCAGGTCGTGATCTCATGGTTCGTGACTTTGAGCCCCCTCACCTGACTCACTGCTGTTGGCATGGAGCATGCTTCAGATCCTCTGTGTCTTCTCTCTCTACCCCTTCCCCACCCATTCTCTCTCTTTCTCTCTCTCTCAGAAATAAATTAAAAAAAAAAAATTAAAACCCAGGAAATAAAATAAGGGCTATTCCTTGGTTTCATTTAGTCACTGAGCGACCTTTGATGCTCCCCTAAAGCTTTCTCAAATAGTTTATCCACTGAGAAGATAGACCCTCCACCTATAACCTGAATTGAAGAGGAATTTAGAAAAATATCTGATCACCGTTTAAATAGGGAAGTGATATAGCCTAATTTGTTTTTATTTTTTTTTAAAGATTATACTGCTCCCTTTGTATCGTGTGGCAAAAAAAAGCAAGGAGTTGAAGAGGTGAAAAAGCAAGATTTGAAACAAGGAGTCCAGTTAGAAAGCTACCACAGAAGTTCACGTAAGAAACGTGGGGCCTTCAATTGGGATCACAGTTCTAAAGAGGGTGAGAAGCAGTCGAGTTCAGGTTCTATGTCGGAAGTAGGGTAGCTACGTTCCACTTGTGAAGGATTGGTCATGCTTAGATGCAAAAGTATAAGAGGAATCAAGAGTAGCTCCTGGCTCTTGTTTGAAGCAATAATGTAGGGACAGTGACTGGTGTCGTATGAGGCATTGGGAAATCTCTGTGAAATCAAATATCTGCTCATACACCAGCGTTTCCCCCTCTGCCTAATTCTTTGGATTCCTCCATTACCTCACTAGAATCAGTGTCTGCTACCTTCCACTGTAACATCTAGTATAATGTCCCATCTGCCAGATTAGACTTTTCCCCAACCTCTGAAATTGCCCTGTTAGTGCCCAGTGTAATCAGTAGCTAGACATAATTTCAGAGTATGAGCTCCCCAATATGTCCAATCATTAACTAGACAAGTCCAGTCCATAATCTAATGCATAAAGACTATTAAAAAAAAAAAAAGAAGAAGAAGAAGAAGAAGAATTCAAACCATCTACAAGGGTTTTCCAAATTTACATAATTATCAAAATAACTTGTTAAAATTCAGATTCCAGGACTTATCCCTGATCTACTGAATCAGAATTTCCCAGAGAGGAACCTATAAAGCTATTCCTTGTCTTTTTTTCTGAAAAACAAATTCCCCAAGCTATACCAACAGTGAACTAAGGTTGGGAAACACAGATCCAGACTCAAACCCTCATTACAAAAGAGGGAACAAAAAGCTCAAAGGAGTTAAGTAATTTCCCAAAGAAGCCATTTGCTTCCCACCAGTGAAAAAGAAATTTGCTTTTTGCTCTTTTTTTTCACTTTCCTCATTTCCCTTCCAATATATAAAGTTACATGTTTTTGATCAATCTCTGAGACGTCTGCTAATGCTTCCTAATCATGTCTCTGAGGAAAAGCGACCTTGGAAGCCTAAAACAGTCTCAGAAACTGTTCTATCCCTTCCTCCTGAAAAACTCACCTTGAAACAGTGGCAGCCACACCTCTCTAGGAAAATTATTTCTTCTTAATTGGGACCATCTAGAGAGGCTTGGAACCATAGATACTCTCTTTGCCAACTTAAAAAAAAAAGGCATCCCTTTGTCCTTATTATTTTCAAGATGATACATGGGATCTAACAGCTTTTGCACACCATGAGGCTCTCATTGACATCAATAGGCATTATGCATGTAAAAGGGCAGCAGGAGCGGCTCATTATCTCCAACCCAAGCAGAGAAAAATGCAATAATCATCGTTCTCTGCCTTTCTGGAAGCTTTTAACTGGTGTTGGAAACATAAGTAACCTTAGTACTTTGGGTTAGGAAGAGTAATACCTTTTTCAGGTGGCAGATGGGGCCCAATGCCTGCTTACAGAGCACAAAGTATGGGGGTAAAGAAGCCATTGAATGGGAGAAACTATTCTTATCTCTAAAACTGGATGATTGCTTTGGCTTTGTGAAGAACAGGGACTCCCCATTAATACTTCCCAATACGCCCAAACTGTTAGATAGGGAGGACGTTATGAGGACTTTATGTGTCTGCAGGGGCGAGAAGTATCTGTATCAAAAAGAAAGGATGACCAGAGAAAATGTGGCACCCACTCCAAAAGCATAATTAAGTCACTATGTTCATGAGGAATCTTTTACTCTTTTCCCAGTCGAAGACACTGCTGTAGAATTGATGAAGTTTCCCATCAGAGAGCTCACAAATCCAGTTGAGGTCTCAATTATCTGCTCCAATAAGAGAACCCTGGCACCGATCATTTAAAACAGAAAAGGCACGTACCCGGATCAAAGCCTTGGTTTGCCTTCCCTCTGAGAGGCAGTATCATCATCACGTTGAGTCCTTCTCTTTTCCTGTTCCAATTCTGACACCACCAAGAGAAGAGAGTCATCGATAAAGCTTCCTTTGCCGAATTAAAAATTATAAGAAAAATTGCAATTTCTTCCTCCTCTCCACTTGGATGGTCTCTTGAGCTGCCTACTAATGGTCTTTTTTTTATTTTCCTTTGCTCTATCTCACTCTTTTTCCTTAAGATCCTTTTTAGATCACCTGGGTATCATCCGTTCAAAAAAGTGCTCTTTTAATTGAGAACTTGATTTCAGGGGGAAGATGTATAATGGATACCTGTCAGGGTCAGCCACCCAACCATTGATGTCAGCATACTCCTTCCAAGCTAGACTGAATCAGACCAGTCATTCCATCAAGCACGATAAACAACAAAATCGATATTAAGAAAACGGAGCTGAAAAAGATCTCGATTTGTCTTAGCAATTCAATGAGAACAGAGCTTCAGGTTTTGCCTTTGCATTCTAAACCACAGTGAATATTCTGGTGTGTGTGTGTGTGTGTGTGTGTGTGTGTGTGTGTATTTGGGGGGTGGGTTTCCTTGCTGCTGGTAAGAAAGCTTTTCTTTGGTTTCATTTTGTTTTGTTTTTTAGCTTCTGAAACACACTTTGGCCACAACTCTTTCAAAAGTAGTGAAAGGCAAGAGGAGGCTTGACTCATTCTTGTTCTCCAGGGTGATCTCCAGAGCTCTGATTCACCACTGATTCACTACCATCCCAGCTAGTGTCTCCGTTGGAAGCCCAGGCCACTCAGCTGCACACTCATTCATGTACTCGCAGCTGACATCTCTCACCCCCTGCTGCAAATTTGCGTTTCCACCCTCCTAATTCAAGATTGAACAATTGTATACAAAGCAATTGCACACCTGTGTACGAAGAGAGAACTAGAAGCCAAGTAGCTTGCCTTCTCAGGTAGGTGGAAAGTAGGAGAATAAAAGCCACGAATGAACGTAAGTATTCTTTTTATGCTTTAAGCTGTGCATCAAACTTATTTACCAAACTACCTCTCTTTCTAACAAACCGTTCTAACCCCCTGAGCTACATTATTCCTTGAGGTCAAGGACCATGACTGTTACTTGTTCGAATGACTCTCAGACCCTAGCCCAATGCCAGTCACACAGTAACGGTCAAGAAAGTCTTATTAGCGGGCAGAAAATGTGACAGGGTTTAAAAATCAGATACTTAAAAGCATTGTTTTACAAACAGTAAAATAGTTTCAGAACAATGACATGTAATCTCTAAAGTTATCTGCATAACCAACTGTTGCCTGAGGCAGAACTGAAATATAGGAATTAAATCCATGAAAATCCATGGTTTTCATGTTCCAAGAATCTGACCTTATAAACCCAGGCAACTAGATTCTCAGGATGATGAGGATACAGGAGCTGCAGTGTTCCACAATTTCAGCCACACCAACCAATGTTTCCTGTAAGAGAAGCAGGGCAAAAATTCAATTGAACCACCATTTATTGAGCTCCTTGCCTCCAAAAGGTATACTGAGTATAAAACTCAGTGTTAGGCATTTGAAATAAAATACAGCTAAATGTGTTGACTCACCCATAGTTCACAAAAATGATAACCCACTTGCCATACGTAAACCACTTACCTAATAAATAGATATAAGTGCTTAATAAATGCTAAACTGTAAGCAAGTACTCTTTAATTGATTTTTATGAAAAATAGGTAGTTCCTCAAGGGACAAATTATTTTTATTCATCCACTGATTTATTCATTTATTCCAAAAATATATATTGGGCATCACATATTTCCCAGGCACTCTCCCAGACAATTATAATACAAAACTGAATAAGTCCAGGTCCTTCTGCTCTGTGACATTACAGATAAACAGCAAGAGACATATACATACACACAAAGTTAGGACAATAGAATGGAAAAGATGTTATGGCAGAAATCTCTGTTCAATGGGGGGGGGGGGGGGCATTAGCATGAAGCTCGTAGTCAAAGACAAGAGAGAAGTCGGTTCCAAGAGCATTTTAAGCTGGAAGACAGTCACTGAACAGCTGAAGGTGAGATATGTTCCATATGGAAAGAAAAAGTGTAAATCAGGGTACTAAAATCTGGCATGACATAGATGAAAATGTGGGAAAAGAAAGAGGTGGAGTGGGGGAGAGTCACAGGAACAGGAAGAGGTGGAGTGGGGGAGAGTCACAGGAATGGACAGGAAAAAAACAGATCAGAATCTTTAGGCAAACAATAAAGATTTTGAACTTCATCCTGTGGATAGTGGAAACCATTGAAAGTTATCTAGCAGAGAAAAGACTTGGTCAAATTTTGGGGAGATGTGACAAAGCAAAGACATCTAGATGATGCCTGAAGTTGTCGATTAGTAACAGACTTTGATATATGCAGTACAGGTTTGATATGGAAGCAAGAAGAAAGTATAGTGTACAGAATCTGATAACAAATTTGATTTTGGACTTTGTGGTAAACAAAATAATGGCTCTGCAAGATGTCTATGCCTTTATCTCTATAACTTATGAATACATCACCTTACATGACAAGAGGGACTTTGCAGGCGTTAATAAGGTCATGGAACTTAAAATGGGGAGAGTATTCTGGATCATCTAGGTGGGCACAATCTAATTGCATGAGTCCTTAAAAAACATAGAATCTTTCCAAGCTTCCTTCCTAAGGTCAGAGAGAGATGAAATGAAAGGAGAGGTGATTCAAAGTGTGAGAGGGTTTCAACCTTCCATTTCTGGCTTTGAAGATAGAGAAAGGGGGCTATGAGCCATGGAATATGAGCAGCTTCTAAAAGCTGGGAATGTGCCCCAGCTGATAGCCAGCAAGTAAGCAGGATTTCAATCACATAACCACAAGAAATTAAGTTCTTGTCAAAAGAATGAATAAGGAAACAGATCCTTTTCTAGAGCCTTCAGAAAGAAACAGTCGTGCTGGCACCTTGATTTTCACCTGGGGAGGTCAATGTCAAACTTCTAACCTAAAGAACTACAAAATAATACATGTATGTCGTTGAAGGAACACAACATACTCAAAACTCAGTTTGTGGTAACTTGTTATGGCAACAATAGAAAACAAATACAGATTTGAAGACAAAAAGAAGAATGCCCATATGGGAAGAGGGAGGCAAAGGAAAAGGATCTTCCAGAGAGATTGAAAACAGAGAGGTAAAGAGGAGTCAGGAGAAGTCATAGAACCAAGGAAGAAAAGAACTCCAAGAAGGGGTGATCCAAATTGATGACGGCAAGAGGTCAAGTAATAGTAGCCTGGAAGCCTTTGCAAAAACCAATCTTCAAATCTGTGAGCAGAATCTTTAAAGGATTAAATCAGAAGGTGAAAATAATGCTGTCCTTCAACACCCCCCCCACCTCCCCCCACCCCCCCCACCCCCCCCCACCCCCCCCCCCCCCCCCGTCCCCACCCCTGGAGCCTGTGCCCAGTAGGCTGACATCCTATAAATAAGTCACTCATTTGCAAGACAGGGTTTGACCCTAATTTAAATCAAGAAAGGAAATGCCCAGGGGCCCCTGGTTGGCTCAGCCGGTGAAGCAACTGACTTCAGCTCATGGTTGGTGAGTTCAAGCTGAATCCCATGTCAGGCTCTGTGCTGAGGATTCAGAGCCTGCTTCAGATTCGGTGTCTCCTTCTCTCTCTTGCCCCTCCCCGCTTGCACTCTATCTCTCTCTGTCACTCAAAAATGAATGAAAACATTAAAAAATTTTGATAAAAGAAAGGAAATGTCCATAGAACAAGTAAAGGCGTGAAATATGGTTTCTGTCTTCCTTCTGACATCATGTTTCACGAACATGTGCCCTATCAAGTTAAGCTTGTTATTTTCAAAGCACTTAAAATACTATTTGCAAGGATAAAAAGGGTAGTGATTTTCTTTATTCCATGGGATTGTCATGACAGGACATGTGGCTACCAAGGAGTTCAAAAACTCTAGTTATCATTCCACTTCTCCTGAATGCATACAAACCGTTGAATTACCAGTTACTTTTTTCATTAAATGCAGTTTCTTTCAACCTACATTCTTCACAAATATACTTGTGGGAACCTGTGTTACTCATCTTTGTAGTCGTGGAACCTAATAGCAACATAGTAGGTCAGGAAGATTTCTTTCCTGACTGCACTGGCGAATACATGAAGCTTGTGATCAACTGGTAAAGTCATCATATCCAAAACACAATTTATCACAAGACTTTCAAAGACTCCCATTACCATGTGTAATATTCATAGTATCTGAACTTAATTCTGTTAAAACTCCTACAAAAAAAAAAAAACACCCTTAAATTAGAGCAGAGATAATATTCAAAGTACTACGTGCTCCCATATGCTTCACAGAGCTTTGTTCCAGAAAAGAACGGTTCTCAGAAGGTACCTTATCCTGACAAGACCGGTTTATGATGTATGTCCTTGACTGTATTCAAATTCACAGAACAGAGTATATATTTTCTTTTCTGAAATAGCAGAGCATTGTCTTGCCCTAAGCCTCCCTGGGAATACTTTGGTGTTATTTGAAAATCATTTTGAGATTCTCTGGGCAGCTTTTTGCAATATTTCCCCAAGTAGGTCAATTTACTCCTTTGTCCACATCATCCTTAGTTGGCTTCTTTCTTTATAGTATGTCCCAGCTATAGTCTCCAGGGCTCTCCCACAGCCCATTGCAACAAAAGCCTACTCTCATCAGTTGAGTTTCTTGGAGTTTCCAGACTGCTGGGGGATTTAGGGACATTTAATCTCACCAAGAGAATGAGAAAACCGAGTCTAAGGAAGTGAGGTGAGTTGCTCAGGGATAAGGCTGATTAGTGGCAGAGCCAGACTCCAATCCTTATCTTCTGACTTGGTGGTAAGTGCTCTTTCCACAACATAGAAAGATGTCTACATTTCTTATAACATCCAGCCACTAGGCACCTGGCACCTTTGGGGACTGGTTCTTTAGGCTCTTTCTCAGAGTATTAGGCTGAGATGTGCAGATTATTATTCAATCATATTACCCCCCGAAGTCAATCCATGATTTCTCCAATTGTGGAGTTGTGTCATTTTTTAAATTTATAATGTAATTATTTCCCTACCCAACTCTTTTCTTTCACCCATACTAAAACCATAGTCTCAAACTTTATCTATCCATTCATTTGTTATTTATTATATTTATTTGTTATTCACTTATTTATATAGCATTTAGATAGATAGATATAGATAGATAGATAGATAGATAGATAGATAGATATAGGCATACATATATATATATATATACATATATATATATAATTTAATTTTTAGCAATTTATTCCTAATAACTAAAAGCAAGGATGAAAACAGAGATGCTTGTGTGTTTGTTTCTTTGCTTAGAGTAGGAGAATCATGTCACCAAGAAGATTTGGTTCCATTCTCTTTATGTGCTATGTTTTTTAGTAGTGCTGGGGACAAGCTTAGAGGCCCATATAAATAGAGAAAGGGGATACTTTAAAATACAAAAGTTTGACCAGGAATTTTACCCTTCTCAAAAAACAATTCTTTTATTTCCTCAATGCAAGTGATATACAAATAGTTTAATTTGATAGTTGTCAGATGAATCCCATTACTTCCTTGTAGTGATAAGAGTTTCCTTGGAGACTGGCAAATTCAGGCTGGGAAACAGATTTTTGACTGACATATAGCCACTTTCTTCTCTTTCAAACGTAGCATTCAGTCCCCTCCTTGCCATAGAGAAGAGAGAACTACTTACAAATAAGAAAGCTTAGATAGATAGATGATAGATAGATAGATAGATAGATAGATAGATAGATAGATGATAGATAGATAGATTGACAGACGTAGATATAATTGTTTCAGGGATTTCTGGCCAAAGATCCAGGTATATGTCTTTCTCTTTCCCATGTTCCAAGTAATCGATCAGTTGGTTCTTTTTAGAATGTAGATCATGAAAGAAGCCCGTGAAGGTGAGCTTCCCAGATTTCCTTTCAGGTACACCTGCTACAAGAAGCATGAGGAGCTGACAGCTCCAGTTACGACAGCTGCAGACATGCCACAGAATTTTATACCTAGACCATGTTCTTTTCCCAGGGGCTTCTCTCTATTACTGAGAGTACCGCTGGGGGGACTAGCGAGGGCCAATTTGCACCCAATGCAGCTTCCCTGATGGGCAGTCTGCCAGGAGATTCTCAGCACCCTGGCCAAAACTCGCAGAATGGCACGGCGATCTGAGACTCCTTCCTAACCATCCCTCCTTCCCTCTTTCCTTTTACAAGAGTCACGCCTGGCTGTGGTTGAGCGTCTCCTGCTCGCCTGCCTCACGTTTTCAGAACCCTCGAAGATAAGTGTCAATCAAAGGAGCTTTTACACAGAAGTAAAATTAATGATGATCAATATCATCCTCACTGGTTTCTAGGAGCTCTCTTGGTAAATTATTTTTTAATTTCATAAGCCTGAGCAGCAATGAACACCATCCCTACCCTGCCCATCTTAGGGAAGAAGAGGACGGAGAAAATCGTCTATAGCCAAGCCTGGTGGATGTGATATGAGTACTGCTTCCTGAGATGGAGGTATCTGGATGATGCACATTGATTACATTCAGTTATGGCTTTTTTATTTTAATTTGGGGGATCTTGAAGGCAGGACTTTCCTGTTGTCTAATACGCATACTGCAAAGGAGCGAGGGTGACTAATTCCTTTACACAAAGAACAAGACACGAGTTTTTAAAAATCCGTGCTTCTCCTTCTTCCCTTTGTCATAATTATGCAAACCACTTTTAAAATAATGAAATGGCCAAAGTCTTGCAGGACTCAAGAAACACCCGTGATGCTCGGGAGGCAGACGATGCACTGAATTGTGCCCTCCCAAAATTCATTTGTTTAAGGACTAGCCCTCCGCGTGACTATATTGGAAACAGGGCCTTTAAGGAAGTGATTGAGGAAGTGATGTAAGGAAGTAAATAAGGTCATAAGAGTAGGGACCTCATCCTATAGTCCTAGTACCCTTGCAAGGAGAGGCAAAGTCACCAGGGCTCTGGCTGTGCCTCCACAATATGAGCACACAGCAAGAAGGTAGCCATCTACAAGCCAAGAAATTCATTTCTCATAATTCTTTTGGGAACTCTGATTTTGAACTTTTCTGCCTCTAGAATTATGAGAAATGAATTTCTGTCATTTGAGCCACCCAGTCTGTGGTATTTTGTTACGACAGCCCAAGCTGACTAATACAACCATTGAGAACAATTATTAAATCTATCTCTTCCTAAGTATTATTATGGGGCAGGTGACCTAGGGTGTCCTGATACAGTGACGTACAAAGATCCCTTTTAAGAAAGAAGAAATGAATTCTCCACATTTGGTTAATTTCCCATTAGATAACTTTTTACTGCTATCATATATTAGTTAAAATATATAACCCAGGGCCATTTTTTTCTTAAATTAATTCAGAAACACCTACAAAGTTCTGTCAAAGCCCAAATAGTATCTCAAAGGAAAATTAATGCAAAAAGAATGAAACGTTCACAAAGAATGCCAAGGTTAGTCCAAGGACCAATGTGTATGCTGGGTAAGGGGAGAGGCACGTAACAACAAGAGACAGAGCTGTACAGATCCAGAGAAGAAAAAGATACCTTAAAAAATTCCACTAATTACCTGCTTGTTTTCTTTTTAATAGAATAATTTTGGAAAATACTGAGGCACCTAAAGTTAATTGGAAGCCCCCTACCCTTTCTGGCAAACATTTTCTCTTAAAATCAATTAAAGCAGGGATTTTATCACTAATAAAGCAAGGACATGTTTTATTTCTTTTCTGCAGTAAGTGTGAATGGGGTTGTTAGAAACTTGAGAATGGGAAGGCCACGTAATTATTGCAAATTAACTCTTGGAAAGACGATGAAGATATATTAAATGAAGTAGATTTCTCCATGTAGAGGCCTTACTAAGCATATATATTAGGATAGCTTTTCTTTTTAAAAAAATTTTTTTTGACATTTATTTATTTTTGAGAGATAGAGAGAGACAGAGCATGGACAGGGGAGGCGCAGAGAGAGAAGGAGACACAGAATCCGAAGCAGGACCTCTCTGACCTCAGCCGTAGCAATCTCTTACTCGGCACATCCCCAAAGGCAAGGGAATTAAAAGCAAAAGTGAATTACTGGGACCTTATGAAGATAAAAAGCTTCTGCACAGTAAAGGAAACAACCAACAAAACTAAAAGGCAACCAACGGAATGGGAAAAGATCTTTGCAAATGACACATCGGACAAAGGGCTAGTATCCAAAATCTATAAAGAGCTCATCAAACTCCACACCCGAAAAACAAATAACCCAGTGAAGAAATGGGCAGAAAACATGAATAGACACTTCTCTAAAGAAGACATCCGGATGCCCAACAGGCACATGAAAAGATGTTCAACGTCGCTCCTTATCAGGGAAATACAAATCAAAACCACACTCAGATATCACCTCACGCCAGTCAGAGTGGCCAAAATGAACAAATCAGGAGACTATAGATGCTGGAGAGGATGTGGAGAAACGGGAACCCTCTTGTACTGTTGGTGGGAATGCAAATTGGTGCAGCCGCTCTGGAAAGCAGTGTGGAGGTTCCTCAGAAAATTAAAAATAGACCTACCCTATGACCCAGCAATAGCACTGCTAGGAATTTACCCAAGGGATACAGGAGTACTGATGCATAGGGGCACTTGTACCCCAATGTTTATAGCAGCACTCTCAACAATAGCCAAATTATGGAAAGAGCCTCAATGTCCATCAACTGATGAATGGATAAAGAAATTGTGGTTTATATACACAATGGAATACTACGTGGCAATGAGAAAAAATGAAATATGGCCTTTTGTAGCAACATGGATGGAACTGGAGAGTGTGATGCTAAGTGAAATAAGCCATACAGAGAAAGACAGATACCATATGGTTTCACTCTTATGTGGATCCTGAGAAACGTAACAGAAACCCATGGGGGAGGGGAAGGAAAAAAAAAAAAAAAAGAGGTTAGAGTGGGAGAGAGCCAAAGCATAAGAGACTGTTAAAAACTGAGAACAAACTGAGGGTTGATGGGGGGTGGGAGGGAGGGCAGGGTGGGTGATGGGTATTGAGGAGGGCACCTTTTGGGATGAGCACTGGGTGTTGTATGGAAACCAATTTGACAGTAAATTTCATATATTAAAAAATAAAAAAATTAAAAAAAAAAAAAAAGAAAAAAAAGAATCCGAAGCAGGCCCCAGGCTCTAAGCCTGACGCGGGGCTTGAACTCCCAAACTGTGAGATCATGACCTGAGCCGAAGTCGGACGCTCAACCAACTGTACCACCCAGGTGCCCCAGGATTGCTTTTCTTAAGCTACGCCCTTCAGAGTCCTCAGCTTTCCTAGAGACATCTCAGGGAACCCCCGGAGAGGGAAGGAGACCCTACTGATGCCTAATGTTCCCCTCTCAGCCCCTTTCTGGTTCTCTGAAATATTTTAACACCAATCGTGATAGGCAACTTAATGCCTCCCCAAAGATGTCCACCTCTTAATCCCCAGATCCTATGAATATGTTACCTTGCGTGACAAAAGGGACTTTTCTGATGTGATTCGTTTAAGGATTTTGAGACAGGAGTTCCTCTTGGATAATGAAATTACCAAGGTCCTCATAGGGGCAAGGAGAAAGGAGGAATGTCAGAGACAGAGAAGGAGATGTGATGGCAAGAAGCAGAGGACCAAGCAATGGAAGGAGGTGTGAGCCAAGGAATGTGGATGCCTCTAGAAGCTGGAAAACCAGGAAACAGATCCCTCCTAGAGCCTCCCAAAGAAATGGAGCCCCGCTGACACGTTCATTGTAGTCCAACAAAATCCATTTTGTTTGTTTTGTTTTGTTTTGTTTTTGTTTTCTTGTTTAATTTTTTTATTATTTAAATCCAAGTTAATTAACAGATAGTGTAATAATGGTTTCAGGAGTAGAATTCAGTGACTGCTCACTTACATGTAACACCCAGTGCTCATCCCAAAAAAGTGCCCTCCTTAGTGCCCATCATCCCATTTAGCCCATCCCCCCACCCACCTGCCCTCCAGCAACCTCAGTTCATCAACAAAACCCATTCGGGATTGTTGACCTCCACCTTGGACTTCTGACCCTCCCAGCTGTAAGACAATAAATATGTGTTGTTTTAAGTCACTAAGTTTGTGACCATTTATTATGGCACCCACAGGAAATTAGTACACTGTTGGACTAACACAAGAACTTCCTCAATTTTAGTATGCACAGTCTTTATCAGAGATGTTTGTTAAATACTAATTTCTAAATTCCACTCCCCCAATATTCTGATGTGGTCTGCTGGTAAGCCTAAGAACCTGCATTTTTAATGCATACATCTCCCACTCCTATGATTCAGATTTCAAGCTGACAACACTAAGTGAAACCAGATTCCCATAAACAGTGTCATAAGATACAGAAAACCATGACGCTAGCAGGAATAATGTTGCCACAAATCCCTCCCTGAGAGTTTCATTAATCATCCCCAGGGAAGATGTACCCAACACTGAACTCTACACGGGGTTACACAGCAAGCTTCTATGTAAACTTCTATCTTGCAACTGTTCATTGTTGTCAGTGCATTTCAATACAATTTATTTGCTTCACCAAAGAAATACTAAGTATAAGGAAGTATGGTAAAGAGTCCAGGTCTTGTGATCAGTAGACCCAGCTCAAACATTCTTCTCGGTCCCTGCCTGAATGTAAAGCACCAGGCGAAGCACTTCTCCTCTCTGGACCTCAGTTTCTCCTTATATAAAATGAGAGTTTTTGACAAAATCATCTCTTTAGTATGTTTAGCAATAATATCTTCTCCTAGAGTCCGTTAAGAAACAATTAAAAGATAGTAGGACTTTCTTTTTTTGCTGTTGTTGTTTTCTTTCATCTTTTTTTTTTTTAATTTTTTTTTAACATTTATTATTATTTTTTGAGACAGAGAGAGAGAGAGACAGAGCATGAACAGGGGAGGGGCAGAGAGAGAGGGAGACACAGAATCTGAAACAGGCTCCAGGCTCTGAGCTGTCAGCACAGAGCCCGACGCGGGGCTCGAACTCACGGACCGTGAGATCATGACCTGAGCCGAAGTCGGACACTTAACCGACCGAGCCACCCAGGCGCCCCTCTTTCATCTTAAATGCATTTTGTTTGCTAAGGACATTTGCTAATGTGTATGAATTTCTTTTCTACTTTCAGGGCCCTATTTTCTTAGGAAAGCAGAAAAAGTCTAATTTCAATGATTATTTCTTTACAGCCACACTCTCCCTCCAAAGTCAATTTAAATAAAGCCTGATGGCTCCCCAGGAGCCCAACCTACTGACAGGCAGGCAAGACATTGAGTGCTGGTGTTTGCCCCCACAGGCTTCAATGTCCTCACCCCAAAGACAATGAGCAGTTCACCAAGCACGACAGCTCAGTCCCTAAAAATGCTTCCAGAGAACGTAGTTTTTTAAAACTGGATTTCTCATTGGAGCCTACACTGGGGATTTGTACACCAGCATCTATGTTTCTTCAGGCGTTTCGCCTGCCAACTTTGTGCTTCAGCCGTTATATGTATAGGACTTGCCTCCCTACCTGCTAAGCTCACCATTTTGAATTTTTCCAAAGCTCGTAAGCCATCCTATTAATCACCTAGCTTCTTCTTTCTCTGGCATTCTCATTCTAGTTCCCTCTTTCTCTGTCTGGCCTCATTCTTATTAGTCCTTTGGTTTGACATCGCTTCTAGAATAAAGTTAGTGACAAGCTTTCTCCATTCTGAATTGTTCAAACCAGACCTGGAACATTTAGCTTACATGGCGGGGTAAGCAAGGAGGTGATCGTCACATCTCACAGAAGGGATTATGATGTACGATGAAGAACATGCACTCTGGGATCAGTAAAGACATTAGTTCAAATTCTGGCTCTGACAACTACTAGCTACACAGCCTTGGGAAAAATGTTCAGCTTCTATGTACCATTGGTTTCTCTCTCTGTAGAGGGAGGATGACGGTACAGAACTTGGATCCTTGTGGCTATTAAAGGTCATATTTGTAAGATAACTGGCACCTATTAAAAGTTCAAAATGGTAGCTTTTATTTTCATTCTTCTTCTTATCAGTGAGCTATGGCATGGGTAAAGCTGAGGGATCCAGAACATCTAGACTCAAAATCACATCCTATAAGGACTTATATTGTCAGAAATATTTGGCACACACGTGGCCTCAAATATACGGGGGAAAAAAAAAGGATTGCGTGTATTTTGTCTATCCACTAAGAACAGAGCAAAAGTCAATGGAGGGATTTCTCCTGAGCATAATAAATAATTTCCTGGCCACCAGTGCTGTGTAGAAATGGAGTGGATTCCCTTGAGAGGTAGTGAGTGTCCCATGGCCAAAGGACTCTGAGAGGATCCTGGTTAGCCCTTTGTTAGGAATATAATATAAAAGACTCAAACATGGGATGAACTATTGGATTTTTATGACATTTAAAACACCTTCTAAGATTGAAATTCTATGGTTCTGTGATCATTACCCGCCCCAAAAGAGGAGACAGAAGGAAAATTTTAAAAGGTGAAAGAAAAGCCAATCAATTTGGCAATCTTCAAGCAATTCTTGAGAGATAGATGGGCTGAAAGTGTTGACAGCACTAGTAAAACTAAGCACTGGGGACTGAAGATTCTTCATCTTCCCATTTACTGTGGCTCTGAAATGTGCTTTTCTCAGCTACCGTCCTATAGGGCCAAATTCATTATGTAAAACCTAAGTGAGTGGATACATTGGGAGAGACGCTTTAAAATGTAAACTCAATGGCAAAGCCCATCATATGAAATTATCTTTACTTAATTAGCTAAAAGCTTAAAGATAGTTAAAACAGGTAAACCATCTTCTCTCCAGCTGAGAGATCATAAAAATGGATAGGAAGAATGTTAACAAGCATCCAAGGATCTGTAAAATGTCAGGACTAATGAGCTACTGAGTTTTAAGGAAGTACACATACAAACGTTTTGAAGTCTTCATGAAGGTTAGTTGATGGCCCTCTCACTAGTTTGCTCTTTTTCTCTCCCTCCTTCCAAATGATTCAAGAACATCTCATAGAAACAAGAAATTAGCAGTCTTCTAATTGAAAAGAAATTATCATAGGAACTTGAGAAAACACTTATGAGGACAATTCAACAGAAGCGTTTAAAACAAACCTGATAATACACGCATGTACATGTACCTGCACATAGTGCATGCATGCGTGCACTTACACACACACACACACACGCACACACGCACACGCACACAAAACACACTAATATCCTGCCGTAAAACTAGCGAAGTTAGGTGTTGGGCTTCTTCCCTGAGGCTAATGCTAGGATAAACTTTCACTGCGTAATTCAAATAACTTTTCAAGAAATAGCAGTCCACAGTTTGCAAAAGGCTCTCATGACTATCCTAATCAATCCTCACTCCAGCCCCTTTGCACCAAGCGCGGCGGAATTTGAGGACTGGCTATATTCTTCATATCACCCCACAGCATCTGTGACCAACACGCATATAAAAGCCAACATGCACCACTGAGAAAACAAAGTCTAATTATCTAAAGACGCTGTTGATTTTTTGTTTGTTTGTTTCAGACAATGATTATATCTAAGTGCTATCCACACTTAGAATATTCATTAAAAGACATGAGATAGGTCACGAATCCAAAGCATTTAGCAATACACATTCCAGGGCTTTTCTGTCACTCAAAGATGTGTATATACTTTTGAAGGCAGAATTTGATTCTTTACAGGTTCCAGTTAAACAAATGACAATGGCTCCAGTGTGCAGCTTCGGTGATAAGTTGTACATTTCGTTTCCAAAGGACTTTAAAAAGACTGTGTATGTAATCAACACGAAATAAAATCTAGCCATTATCCCCCCCACCCCCATTCTATCAGCCAACGGTACTATAAATAGCACCTAAGAAAAGGACCGGAGCAAAGCCTTCTGACCAGGGAACAGTTGAGCAGGGCCCCCAGTCATCTGAATTCTATTTAAGAGATTAAATTGAAACCAATTTAATCCTTAAACAAGGAACTAACATCAGACCTTAACAGAGATAACAAGATACGGTGATAAATAGCGTCAGAGGTGACCACTAAACCTAAGAGGACTGGAAAAGGCTCAGAGTCATTCAATTTGCCGCTTTCCAAGTAAATCACTAACGGCCACACGCTGGCTCTCTCGGAGCCGTGTTTGGCTTGACTCATAACTCAACCTGTGGAGCCGAACAGCATAATTAATGGCACCTTGGAAGGACCTAGAGCCGCCCACACCTGCAGACCAATCACCCACTGCTCGCTCATGGAACATGGAACGAGCCGCCAGCTTAATGCTTTCCTCCAACGTGCTTTCCCTTTCAAACCAGAATTTTGTGTGGCATCGCACTAAACCTTTATTACTACTACGTGTACTAACATCCAAGACTTACTGAGCACATCTCAAGGGTAGGAATCAAAGCTCAGCGTGGCGTGGAAAGGAGAGACTTTAAGATTTACCCAGGCGTCTAGGGTTATCAAAAAGCAAGATGGCAGGGCAGGAACAACCGAGACAGGCGTCGTATCCGTTGTTTTTCTTTTTTTTTAGGATGAAAGAAAACCCAGTAGGAAAAGCCGCCCTGAGTCTGGGCGAGCTATGAGCAGCAGCTGTTTGTCAACGGCAGCTGAATGTATGGAAGAGCTGGGGACACGCAGGAAAGCGGGCCGCCTGCTAACGGTCCTAATGCTCCAGAACGCATTTTGTTTGTGTGAAGGAATTTACAACCCAGTGATTCAACACGGCAAAGCTTATACTTATCTCTTTGCAACTCATGCCAGCTCCTGGCGTTTTCCCATTCCCTAACTCAGACGTCAAGAGAAAAGGGGAAGAAAGGTCCAATAATAAGAGCTTGAAGACAAACCACTATATTTAGATATAGATATAACCCTCTGTCTATATAAGTAGTGTCCGTGAGGCACAGAGCTGCTTAATCTTTCTCTCTTTGTGCGTTTCCAAATCCCATCTCGTTTTGCATCCGCTGTGCTTTGCACCAATGCCAGTCCCCTCCAATTCAGCCTTGATGTCAAGTGACAAGAAGAAATACTCCCACTTGAAGTCTTTCCCTTCCAGCCTTTTCGCTTAAAGTCTCCTTCAAACAAAGACTTGGCCTCTAATACCCGGCTTGAGACCACTTGCTCACATAACACATAGCCTGGTAGTTTAAAAAAAAAAAAAAAGGCAATGCCTCAGTTCCCCCCATGATGTAAATGAGAGACTTGCCGCTCAATCGGGGTCCCCCAGTGAAGCCACCCGCTGCGTGGGGAGCTACTGGATTTCCATCTGGGTGTCTCATGCCTTTGGTGGCTATTGTTTAAATAAACATTACCCTGTATTGCTTTTAAAAAAAAAAAAAAATTCAATACATGTTGATGCCTGGTTAAAAGGAAAGCAAATTGCAGTATTAAAAGACTAGTATTTTCAGAGTCTTGTGATGTAAATTGCTAATTTAAAACCCAAAATATTGTTAAAGTGTCTTTATTTAATAGCAGGTGATTGCAAGCTGTAATTTGCAAGCTGTAGATGCAGATGGTAATGTTTTTCCTCCCTTTTCAGCAGCGTAGTACAGTATTTACTGCAGATCTCTGCAGACATGGAACAGCCAACTGTGGAAAAAAAAAAAAAAAAAAAAAAACCACTCTGTGAGAGGATAAAGCACAAAGTTCATAAGATGAAGAAGGCTGTTAAGACCTGCTCGTGTCTCAGCCACGGCAGAGTCCTCTCCCCACCCCGAGCCCACAAGGGGGCTTGTTCACTAAAAAAAGCTGTAGGTGCTGTGCACTGGTCTCTCAGGTTCCTGCTAAGGTTCATCTATGTGAGTGGGAAACTGATTTAATCTGGGCTTCATTTGTTTTTTCTTTGGCTAGACAGAACTCGCGGAAGAGGGGGGATATGGGGATAGGGTTGCCAGATAAAATGCGCGACGCCCGGTATATCCCAAAGTTCACGGGACATAGTCACGCTACCAAATTATTTGCTGCGTATCTGAATTTCACCTTCAACTGGGAGTCCTGTACCTTTATTTGCTAAATCCTGCACCCCTCCGTGGGGAGCAAGGGTGAGTAAATAAAAACAATGTCCTGTTCAGGCAAAGGAGATGGGACTTGGCATTTACTGAGCACCGTGCTAACGACTTGCCTTCTGCTGTCCCATGCCATCGTGGCAACAATTTTCCAGGTAGATGTTGTTGTTAGCCATATTTCCAAGAGCCATAACTGTGTCTCAGAGACCTTCGGCGACTTTCCTAAGGTCCTAGAGTTCACAACAACCCTGGATTTGGTGACCAAGGTCTCTACGGCTTTAAAGCCTGAGTTCTTTCCATAAAACGATGCCAATGCCTCAGACTTGTTAACTCACCCCCCTGACGCTTAGGATACCTGCACAAACTCCGATGCCCTTCTCTTATTCTCCCAACCCCTGCACCCCTGCAAAAATCAAACCAACCTCAAACACATCTGTCCTCACCAATTATCCACTTCCTCCTATTCTCAGCCCAGTGGCAGAGAAAAACACAGTTTGCTCTTGCTGTATTTTGTTTTGAAGAGGAACAACAGCTCTTTCCCCATTCATGTTATCCCAGCAAAGTCCTGTTAATTTGTATATTATTTTCTTTGAGTGTAGACTATTACCAGAAGATGGGGGGAGGCTGGCCTTCTTTGAGCCTTTGGCCCTCAGGCAATTCGGGTGGAATTTCCAAAGTGGTAAGGCAGGACCAGAGCAGGAACAGGGAAGAAGGGGTTGCTGATTGTATACTCAGTAGTTACACCTCCCTTCCTTCCTGTGGCCCAAGTCCTACTTGGCTCGGTGGTTCAGCCCCCTTCCCTGTGACTCACCAGTAAGTCCTGACTGGGCTCCAGTGATTCTCAACAGGGAAACTATTGTTAAGTGAGCACCGTGATTTTTCATTTTAAGGGACTGACCTCAACATCGCCATTTCTTGTGCCTGCACGCTGGGTCCTAAATACCTCACACGGGTGTGTCGGCGTTTAGTAATCCACCAACATCCTTGTACATTTCCCAATCCTTCCACTGGGGGAGGGGCACCTGGCCCAAATGAGAGCTGCCGGGGACACTGGGTGACCCCTTAACCTCGGTAGTCATCGGTGTAGTGGACAGGGGCACCGGTCCCGGCCAATGACACGCGGGCAAAAGTTTGCTGGCGGGGGGGGGGCTCCTGGGAAAGGTTTCTTCACATCGTACAAGAGACTCAAGGAGGGAATCGGTCCCCTTCAGCCGCCAGCCGTAGTTATGCCCGTATGTGATGTCCGCAGCTGCGCGAGCAACTTTTCACCCGCGGAGGCAAACGCCCAGAATGAGGACAAAGACGGAAAAGTCCTGGGCCCATGACGACGGCAAACCGTGAAGCCGCCCTCGCTCGGGTCTCCTTCAGGAAGAAACCGAGTTGCCTTGTGGTTTGCGTCACTCGAGCGGCGGGCACTCAGGCCACTTGCCTCGCGGTGTGCCCAGACTGTCACGTGATACGAGGTTGCCGGACTCCGGAAGGGAGGCTCAGGAAAGAGCAGTGGGGGAGGCTAGAGGGACGCGAGGTGCTGGAAACAGACCCGGCACGTCTGGTGCAATTAAAAGGGGGAGGGAGTGGAATCCGAGACGTGGAATTTGGGGCCTCACTGTATCACTCAGTCATTCTGTGAGCTCAGATTTCTGTCCTAAAAACTATCAGGATTACATTTGCAAAAATGAGCTCACAGCCTTGTGGGTCACCCTGAACCTGCCTGCGGGCGTGATTTCTTCACCTGCGCGCGTGCCTGGAAGTTTTAATTCTGCTACAGATGCCACCGCAAGCTGTTGCTTTACATCCGGGCCGCTCGTGTCACCTGCCTATTTCCTGGGCCCTTTGAGTTCAGGACGCCCATTGAAACCCCTCCCTCCCCACCTTGCCGTGAGATGCCCATACTGTGTTATAAGACTCCGGTATGAATGTCATTCGGACCAACAATCAGCCCTAGGATCTCTGTTGTTTCTACGACTCTTTTTTGTCTGCACCAAATGAATTTTATTCTAACTAAAATACCAAAGATCAATTCTGAAACATCTACGGTGACAATGACCGATTTTCACTTGCAAGGAGCACGTCGTCTACCTTTTAACCACAGAATGCACAAACACTAACCTTGCACATTCCGTTCCATTCTGTTCAACTCCTTATTAACATTTATCTGCAGAAAAATAAAAATTACTTCCCCTCATCTGCTTAGAGGTATTATATAAACCACTGAAATGCGGTATTCTCTAGCGCCATCTAGGGGATTTCGGGCCAAGGGAAAAGAAATTGCTCAGCTGAAAGACAAAAACAAGCCCTGAGAAATCAGCTATGACTCGCCAAGTAATTTCTTTTACAGGTCCGATAGTGTTTAGGTAATCTTTTATTTTACAGTTTGGATAGCTGAGCAAGATCACACATGGCGCTGCATCTGGAGAAGGCGTAAATGAGGAAAATGTATGACACTGTGCCCGTGCTTTGCAGCCTAATATTTCACAAGCATAACCCTGAGAGAGAAAAAATAAAAACTTTCCCCCATTTAAATCAATGTCTCTTTCCAAAACCAAATCAAGCAGGATTTGTTAATGTTTTCTAAATGTGCTTTCTGGGTACCCAGGGCCCACATATTCCTCCTGTGCACGTCGGGATGCCAGCAAGTGCCCTTTAAGCTAAAGAGAAAACCCAAGAACGCGCGATACTTTTCCAGGACCTCGCCTCCACCCCCAGTCCTGAGGACAACACCCAGCAGAGAGAAGTCACTCCAAGGTATTTGGTGTATCAAACTGAGCTCAGTGGGCTCTCGATGGCGTTAACCCATGAAGGTCCACCTCTTCACGACCCGCATGTGACCTGACTGCAGTGGTTTCTGTGAACCCAGGTAGCACATTTCTGGCAAAGTTTACTTGTGTGATGATTCTGTACTAGGCTCTTTTCCCACAGGCTGATGCACCGGATCCTTCACCCAAAGTCTCTGATCTCTATAAGTACTTAATTCCCATTTGATAGATATGAAAACTGATGACGAAGGTAAGTAGAATGTCTTTTCCAAGGTAACACAATAGGAAATGCATAAACAGGGTTTCAAATCCTCACGACCCTCGACCCCGGAGTAAGCCTGCTTCCTCCCCTAAAGTGGAATTTCAAAGACAGCATTTAGCTAAGACTACTAAGTATCTTACAAACTATTTCAACCAAGGGGAAAATAAGCATTAGACTGAACCACACGAAACTCTTAATAGTCAACCACTTTTGACCCTAACAGGAAGAACACTTACGTGGGATTTATGATGGTATGTTCCCAAATTCAAAACCACTTCCATTTAAAGCTAGGAGAAGAAAAGAGTAGCTTTTGTTACCTACCATTTTGTGTATCTTAAGTTTTTAGGGGTCTCTTAGCTACTGCAGACATCAATGAATTTAGCTGAATTACCTCCAACAGTGCAACTTCCTCATGTACGCTTGTGTGCCTGTCAAGGCCAAGGTCCCTAAACATCACCACCGGGCTATATTGATCTTGTGTATCCCACAAGTATTTCGTGACAATAGGCACTGATAAGGCAGTTCCAATACCCTGTGTTCAGAACCACTTTGTTCCACGTCTGGCTTGAATAGACGTTCTTTCCCAGTTGGTTCATTCTGGGTAGACTAAGTCTCCATGCCTTAGTCAACAGAGGAGGTTGGAATAGATGATGGGTGGGTAGATATTTTAGAATGTTATCTAATAATGATTTATAGTACCTTATCGTTTTACAAAAACAAAAAGCATTAGGTGTTTAACAGCTGCTCTCAAGCAACCCTCATGTAACTTTCAATGGCCCTTGCAAAGGCCATGTCTAACCTGAAAGTAAAGATGATCAAGGCTTATTGGTTCCCGATCCAATACAGCTCATGAATTCTGCTGAAGATGCAGTGAAAGGCTAGTTGGTTTTAGACAAAGACTTTATAATTTACTTGTACTTTGTCCCAAAATATCTTCCATTTTTGCCTTTCTAATGTAACAGGGACAAACGTGATTAATGTATGAGTATATATAACCTATTTTTCTTTGCTCAAACCAGACCCCATCTACCCACTAAGAAATCATTTCTCAGAGTTGTCAAAGAAAAGGGGGACAGAGGCGGGAAAACAGGACCCACAGAAATGGATGTGGCGAAGCATTTCTTGGAAAACTGAAAGATAGTAAAGAAAAGAAAAGTTGGTCATGAATAGATACTGTGGCAAGCGAGGAGGAGAGAAGTGAGGGAAAAGAATTTAAGAAATCCTGTCATGGAAGATGAAGGGCAGCCCCTTGACATTGCTCAAATAAAACCATAATTATTTTTGTTGCCTTTAGAATGCTGAGCTATATTCATTTAACTATGACCCTGCAGTAAGACTGGGCTTCGTGGAACCCCAGGTTTTATTCAGATTATGCTAACATAGTGCACAAAGGAAAATTAGTAATATAAATTGTTTGTGTGTGATTGGTCCACCCTATCTCCCGTGGAGCCCTGGGACTAACTGCACAATTTGATCTCTGATTTTTCTTGCCAGCTCATCTACACAGAGTCCTGACAATCCATGTCTCTACTGCCCTCAGGTTCTCCTCACTTCAAGTAGCTCCTCGTAATCAATTCTGAATTTCTCCAAAGAGGAAGAGGTTGTAGGCCCCACATGCACAAAGAGTCAAATGACAGTTGGGATTAGACTTTCAGATTCTACCCAACAGAAGGCCCTTGGTCCCTCATTTAACAGTACTTCAACATGACTGCAAACATCCAAGATGCTCCCTAAATCCAAATTCCCAGAATCGTGTCTTCAATATGGCGATACCCAGACACTCAGCAGTGGAAGGCTCAGTGATTTTCTTGAGACCCTTATTTATTCCTGCCTTAAGGAAGTTCTTTGTGTGTGTGTGTGTGTTGTTGTTTTTGTGGGGGTTTTTTTTGATGTATTTTTGTGTTTTCTGTTGACATAGCCTGAAAGAGAGGCGCTGAGGATGATCTCAGGACCAATTTTAATTCTTCGCAACAGCTTAATATTACTTTATTATCACAATTTTTATATCACTATTTTTGGAAATCAACTGACTTCACCAAGTCCCAATTTTGTAAAGTTTACAAACAAGGATATTGCAACATCCCTTCTTCCAGTATTGTTTTCTGTATCCTATCAGGTACTTTGAGAGGCACATTAACTACTTCTGACCATGACA
Organism: Panthera pardus; assembly: GCF_024362965.1. Lineage (NCBI taxonomy): Eukaryota > Metazoa > Chordata > Mammalia > Carnivora > Felidae > Panthera > Panthera pardus. The sequence continues at coordinate 182,742,956 of NW_026526688.1, forward strand.
AAATTATGACACCTTATGCGTTTAGGTATTCAATGTATAGTATTATGTTATATGTTTTTGATATAATGTGTTCAATCGTGACATCTGAGATGTTGGAAGTACACTGTATTGGAATTAAAATACCTAGGCTGGTTCAAATTCTAGTCTGCCTACCACTACTAGAATCTGACTCTGTGCGCTTAAGTAAGCAACTTAACTTTCCGGAGACTCATTACTTTATCAACAAATAAACATGACTGTTATATTAATAAATGTAGGATAGCGACTGAGACAAACACCTTAAAACTTCAGTGCCTTAAAACAATGCAAAATTATTTCAGGATGAGTATTTAGCCTGCAGCATTCCACACAGTGATTCATAGACCCAGGCTCCTTCTCTCTTATGGATCTGTCATACCGTTTATTATCTGTAAAAGGCCTGACAGCAAATATTTTAGGCTTTACAGGCCATATGTTACAACAACTTAACTCTGCCATTATAGCACAAAAAAAGAGCCACTGACAATATGTAAATAAATCAACATGGCTGAGTTCAATATAACTTTTTATGTACAAACAGGTGGCAGGCCAGATTGGACCCAATAGCCATGGTTTTATGACCCCTACACTATGTTATTGAATATTTTTTCTGGATTCTTTGCAACCAACTGGTTAATGGGAGGAAGTCAAAGTATGAGTGAGGAATGGGTAAGAGTTTTTAATGGACCAGGTTTGACAATGGCATAAACCACTTCTGCTCATTCCATGGGCCAGAACATGGACATACCTAACTCCAAAGAAGTCTGGAAAATCTCTTGCATTTGTCCAGGAGGAAAAGAAAATAGGGTGTTATACACTCATAACATTCTTTGCCAAAAACACTTTTTTCAATGGTTGTAGAGAGACTCATATGAGATAATGAGTATGCAAAACGGTTTTGTAAATTATAATCTGCTATGCAAATGTAGAGTGCTATTTTTATTATAATTACTATATGTAATGTCTCTATGAATACCTTACCACCAGGGAGTGGTAGCCCCTCAGAAAGAAGAGAGTTTATGGATATAAAAGGCACTTATAATTTTTGGATCAAGCAGATTCTGCAAATTACGTTTTATGAGCCAGGGCCATCAGGACCCTTTCCTCCAGCTTGGGTGCCTTGAAATGCCCTGAAATGTCTTCTTCCTCCATGGTAGTGACAAGCTTTGTATGCATAGAGGCAATTATTAAAGCACTTTTCAGGTTATCTCAACAGTCAGATTATTTGCTGTAAAATTGAAGTTTATTTCTGATACTGTTCAATGCCAGAAACAATGAGTTGGAAATACAAAAATGAAGCCATCCATAGTATTAACTAATTAACTAGAAATCCATGCTTCACATTCTCCAAGAGTAAAATACTGTTCCGGAGAGATAGGACACATCAGAAAGTATGTAAGCCAAGATAAAAACAATTCTCAATGTGATCCTTTCAATCTGGTTTTGAAGGTCTCACTTCTAACCCATTTAATGTTTGAGATCGGGTCATGGTATTTTTTTTCCACGGCCTTTTCACAGAGCAGCATGAGCAGCACAATTATTCCACTAATTTTGGAAGTTCTCTTCTGTTTGTGTCTTTTAAATGATGGGATTAAACATGGAGAAAATGAAAATGCAAAAGATTAGAATTAATGATATCAAATAGGGGATAAAGCAGGGATGGCTTATTTATTTATTTAATTTCTAGCAAAGTGACAAATTGAAGGGACTTCTATAAGGCAATTAACCATCCAGCATTTGTTATTTCAAACAAAGCAAGTGAATTGGATGTTTAAAGCGGTTTATAAAGACCTCACCGTGTGTGGGAGGTGGAGCACAGGGGCACTGGCAGACTGTTTTGTTGGCTGACAGGGATGATGGCACCTTGCTGGGAGCGGTGACCTGGGTAGCTTCCTATGTTTCCGTACTGTATATGGTCTCCCCACTTCAAAATAACTGGGCTCACATGAGGCCCAATTGGTTCAAGCCAATCCCAGTTTACCCCTATTCCTCGTCATAATTATTAATAATGTCCTCATTCGCTCGCCAATGTGTCCCCAGTTTAGACAATATATTATATGGACTCCCTGTCCATGGATATGTGCTCATGGCTCGATAAGCAGGACTTGGGAAGATGGCACTCATTCCACCTCTGAACAGCCACACTCAAAAGACTAAAAACAGTAAAATGCACTAACCGCTGAGTCCAAAGAAAGCGACAGGATCCAAAGGCCCAAAACTGAAGCATTCATCGGTTGTAGCCATTTCTCTCCTTGACATCTGGAAAGAGAACTCCTTAACAACAGGAAAAGGGACAATCGGTGCTGATTTGTGAGCTGTCATTGCCTGAAAGAGGAGGTGAACAACTATTTGAGGGTATGTATGAGCTTTGGTCACCATTGCTAAAAACCTAGACTTTGTCACCTTAAATAATGTGTCCAAATTCATAAAACTCTGGTGTTCTTCATCTTTATAAGTAACAAAAATGTTTCTATTTGTCACTTTGCCTTATTTTTTTTTTAATCCTTTCCTTATTTTGCCTAGGGGAAAATTTAGGGGTATGTGTTGTCTCATGACTAGTTCTAAACTTTATCAATCACAATGATAAAATTTCATATAACAAGAAGTCAGAGGGAGCTTAGGCGACATCCAATCCTACACTCTTCAAGATGTAATCTCCGGAATCAATGGCTTCCCTCAAAGCATTCGTTGATTTGAAGGTGGTGAGGCCTCTGTCTTAGTTCCTAACCCCTTGACTGGTGTTCCTACCTCCTATAGCTAAGCTCTTACAAACACTAACAATACTCACCCCAACCTGGCTTCCAGTGCCTGCATTAGCTTCTAGAAGCATTAATAGTGGAGGGGTGTTCTTTTCGCCAGAAGACTTAGGAAAGAGGAAATGAGTTTAGCTTTCAGCTAGAGAAAGATGACTCCTTACTTAAGTTATTCTCTCTAATATTAGTCATAGTTAGAAAATTCTTGGTTCCTCCTGAGCTGGCACCAGTCAAGAGCAAATAATATTCTTCCCCTTATCCTAAACTTTCTCAAAAGCCATCTCTTTCATCATTAGCCAGAATAATTCTCTCTGACCTTCAAGTAATGATCTTTTTTCCCCCATTTGTTAGCTGTTTAAGCCCCCAGAGCCTGACTTAGTGTCTCCTCCTGTTGGTGTTCTGTATGTATTTGTAAATAAATAAGTTAATGAAGGAATGAAGAAATTCACCACGGTAACATGCAGCGGAAATATGAGTCTATTGGGTGACAAACAGCAATGTGTCTCATCGTGGATTGATCTCTTTTCACTACTGGGGCTATGATTGAGTTGAGGAATCGCTGGAGTGCAGGTGCCTAGAAAGAAGGACCACGAACTGCCTTAGAAAAAGAGCCAAGCTGAGCCAATTTAGAAAAGAAGTTTGCAGAAAAGTCATTGACGCTACAAAAACAGTGAGAATATTAGTATTGCAGAACAACAGCAAAAAAGTGTAAGAGGTAAATGGCTTCTTAGGGTGAGCAGCAGTAATTGGTGTCTAGAAAAGATGGATACTGATGGCAAACAACAGAAATACGAATTCTAAGTGGCTTCAGTAATCGGATAATATATTTTCTGTCATAACTGGTAGTCCAAGGTAAGCAGACTCCCGGGTTGGATGAAAATATCATCATGGGTTTGTAATGCCCTGATGGCACTTTTCTCTCTGAACCTGAGCAAACTTAATTCTTAGAGGCAGATCTAAGATCTGCTTTACCAGCCATGAAACTTTTCCAAGAAGCTCTCAGAACCTCTTCTCTTCACGTATCACTGATTGGATCCCATGTCTTTTCCTAGCATATTACGCACAAGGCAAATGGGAATCCCTAGGATTTATAACTCCTAGGAGTTATGATCAGCTCATGCTAAGGCATATGGCTGCATGGGGAGGAGGGAATACCTAAAAAAAAAATATATATATATATATATATATATATATATATATATATATGTGTGTGTGTGTGTGTGTGTGTGTGTGTACACTAGGGAGAAGGAAGAGAAGGGAACTGCTATGTGAGCAATCTAGGTTAGCTCCAAGACATGTGATGATTCCAATAATAACAAAAGAAATATCTTACATGGGCACGGTACTTAATAGTATACAAACCCTTCCAAATCTCTGAACTAGATAAATAACTATTAGCCCATCTTTCCAGATAAGGAAACTGAGGTTCAGCTGACTGATATAGAGAGGTATATAGTCAGGAAGCAGCAGTCATATGCGGGGAGTCGAACCATTGGTGAAAATTTGTCTGGTTCCCTAAAATAGAAATTCTAAGTCACAGAGTTTTGAAAGAAATTTTCCAAGTAAATGCTTGATACACTGTGAAGCTGTAAGTTAAATACGTTTTGTTTGTCATAATCACATTCTCTTTGCTACATCATGTATTCATTTGTTTATTCATTCATTTATTCAATAGCTTATTATGTGCACAATAAACCGCCAAGTACTCAGGACTAAAAGGAGGAGAAAATATTTCACCTATGCCTGCATTTCTGAGTTCACAACACAGCAGGCAAGATGAAAAGGTGAGCATTGCCCGTATTTCCTAATTCTAAAATGTCATTATGGGAAAACATGGAAATGACATTGAGAGAGAGGAGGGGAGAAAAAAAGAAATGCAAAATTAAATGCACATATTGATTGCAAATACATATAAATTTCAGAGTTATACTAACCTGGAGGAAGAGGCTGTCAAGAAGAGAAGAGATTTGCCAACCACAGCACAAATGTTACAATAAGATGTATAATCCACACAATGCCTTGTGTTTCCACAAAATGAGGGGATGATTCATCCCCCAAAGGGGAAGTGGGGATGATGTGATAGAGGAAGTAACATATGACATTTGAGTACTGAAAAAATGAGTTGGAGATTTCCAGATAGAAGAAAATCCAAGAAGAAGGAACAACGCACTAAGACATGGGGGCAGGAAGCAACATTGGATAATCAATTCGTTGTGGCTTAAGGACAGAATCTTCCTCATGTCTAACAGAGAGAAACACAATAAAAGAGAGCGGAAGGGGTGCAGCGAGAGAGAGAGAGAGGGGGAGATTGAGTGAGATCTGGGTAAACATACAATGCAATCCCGCATGAAATATTCAGCTTCTGAATTATTTATCGGGCTACTGGAACCAAACTCCTCAGGATGGAGTCCCTATCCCACCACTGTCTGGCCTAACCACCCATGTCACTTCACTCTACCAAGCCTCATTCCCATCCTCTGTAAAAGTGTAGAGTACCCATGCCTGCTTCTTAGGAGGAGCTCTCGGGATTCAGCGTCATGCTGCCCATGAGGCACAGGGCTCAATGCTTGGTGTGTGGCAGGCATCTAATAAATGGTAGCAGGCTAAGAAAAATGAGAACATTAACTCCACCTTCCAGTCCCGACACTTAAAGGGGCGTCTTTGTTAGGTGCTAGACATACTCTGCAGGCAGTAGAGACAGCGTGGTAGAGACAGAGAGGCTGGGACCCCAAATGTAGAAACAGTCCAGTGTACCTCATTTCTGCAACCTCTTCCGGAGATAAGAGACCCTCTTCCGGGTGGGGGAGAATCTGAGGAAGACCACAGCGCCAATGGCAGAGGACAAAGAAGAGAGGCTACACGACCGGGTGTTTCCTGGGGGTGCCGGGGCAGTAAGGGAATCTCCTTTGAGGTGTGGGATGATTTCAAAAGAAAGACACTGGCGTTCACTTTTCACCTGAAGATGTCTGAAAAAGGGGAGTTCACCAATGAATTCCCCCTCCGTGGGGCATGAGGGAACCAGATGGAGACATGCCTCATCAAAAGAAGGGACCCCATCCCGCTCCTTACGTTCTGGAGACATTCCAGGGCATTCGGTGTTTCTAGGCCCCTAAAAGGAGAAGACGGAGGCAAGTGGAGGTGTCATCCTGACACGGCTGTGACAGCTGTCCAGAAGATGGCACTTAGAGCTGGCAGGACCTGATGCGGGAAGTGACAGCCCTTCCTCACCAGGAAGCAGAAGTAAAACTGAACGCTGATGGACATGGCTGGATGGGGGGTGGGGGTGTGCACCACCTAATTCAAGACCGCCATCCCAACTGTGAGCTGAGACCTTACACCAGCCCAGATGGAGCGGGGGGATGCCTCCCTGACACCTGCTAGACGCCCCCCTTGTTGCGCCCGGCTTTCAACAACTCCTGCAGTGGGGACCAACCCAACCCAATGGCAACCCGGGGAAGGAACCAAACTGGCAAACTCCTTCCCACTAACTCAGATCATCTTAGGGAGGCAGAGAGGAAGGGCGGAGCTTGGGATCTCGCTGAATATCAACTCCAAAGACACTAAGCTTTAAACCAGTAGAACTCTGTAGCCCAGGTTTATGTTTTCCGCCATCGTCTTAGTCTGTTGGGGCTGTAATAACAGAACGCCATTGACTGAGGGGCTTATAAACAACAGAGACTTATTTCTCACAGTTCCAGAGGCTTGCAAATCCAAGAACAAGGTGCCAACAGATCCGGTGTCTGGAAAAGGCCCACTTCTTGACTTGTAGAAGACTGTCTTCTGTTGTATCCCCACACAGCAGAAAACAGAGAATGGGCAAGCAAGCTCTCCTCTCTTCGGAGAGCAGCACTAATCCCATTCATGAAGGTTCCACCCCCATGGCCTAATTACCTCCTAAAGACCCCGCCTCCTAATACCATCACATTCGGGGTCAGATTTCCAACATACGGATTTCTGGGCGGGGAACCAAACAGTCTATAACATGCATTAATATGGCACGATTCATGAGATACAGTGAGTTCATTCATAAAAACCCGAAGCTGTATGCATTCTACCTGTTCCCAGTACTTGAGAGGATTAGGCAGCCAGAGCTAACGTTTACTTGAACGCATGATTTTGCCAGGTATTAGGTTAAGCATTTACATTGGCTGTCAAATTTGATCCCGCTACGTATGTAGGTGATACTGTTATTTCTATTTCACAGATGAGAAACTGACGTAAAAATCCTGTGCTCTTACTGTACGCATGAAAACTAGAGGGGATGGTTAAAAACTATGGAGTAACAGACTATTTCATCCTGTTGGATGAAGGAGCAAATGTCGCCTTGTTCAGAGATGGGTACGAATACCCCCTGATAGCTCATGAAACACTACCCGGTACAAACATACATTCCCCCAAGTCCACAAGCCCTGCCCATCTGGATCAGATCGCAGTGGTGCTCCCAGGCAGCTTGGGAAGGAGATTTAGCCAATATCCGTCTTTTTCCTCTCCCTAAGCTTCCGCTCTGGATCCCAGCTTCCAGGCTCACCAGCCGTGTGATCTTATAACCATGTAAACTGAGTCACTTAACTTGTCTGTGCCTCCATGTACGCATGTGTCCAAGAAGGTGAACAGTCCCCAGGTTTTGGTGTCATGACAGCTTCATCCTCTCAGCTACCCAATCATTTAGAAAGAAAAACTCGGGGCGCCTGGGTGGCTCAGTCGGTTGGGCGACCGACTTCGGCTCAGGTCATGATCTCGCGTTTGTGAGTTCGAGCCCCACGTCAGGCTCTGTGCTGACGGCTCGGAGCCTGGAGCCTGCTTCGGATTCTGTGTCTCCCCCCTCTCTCCAACCCTCCCCTGCTCACGCTCTGTGTCTCTCTGTCTCTCAATAATAAATAAATATTTAAAAAAATTTAGAAAAAAAAACTCCCAAGTGCCTGGGTGGCTCAGTAGGTAAAGTGTCTGACTTGGTTTCGGCTCAGGTCATGATATCATGGTTTGTGAGATCGAGCCCTGCATGAGCCTCCACACTGACAGCACAGAGCCTGCTTGGGATTCTCTCTCTCCCTCCCTCCATGCCTCTAGCCCACTCATGTGCTCTCACTGTCTCTCTCCAAATAAACAAATAAACCTGAAAAAAATAAAAAGAAAAAAAAAGGAAAAGAAAGCAAAATTCCTCTCTCTGATAAAAGCATAGGCAAGAATTTCCATGTTTTTCTGTCCCAGGGAAAAACAGCCTCTTGCAAATCAAAGCACCTTGAAAGACACAAAGGAATCCATTTCTAACAAAAAGACATAAATTCCCTACACAATGGGTTATTATCCTGATTAAGATATTTCATGGGTCCAATCCTTTCTCTAATCCAGTGAAAGTAACACTTGAACTCTTTATTTCTGTCTCAGCTCTTTTCAGAGAGGATGCGGGGTTGCCGCGAAACAAAGGCAACAGACAATGTGAGATCAATTAAGGAAAAGAAAGAGAAAATCACAAATCGTGAAGGAAATGGAATCAACTCACTCTCCCCAAAGGTCATCCAGACCTAAGGGGCCCAAACATCAGACCTGGAGCTCACGATTGCATTTGCTACGGCAGAAGTATTTGTAGTGTTTCTAGGGATTTATACTTTTTACACTCCACCTACATTTTTTTCTGTGTTTCTCCCAGCACCCGGAATCCAATGAGGCGATTACACTCCCTGGTGAACAGAGAAGAAAACCGAGGCCCTGAAAAACGAAGCCATCAGACCCAGCCAGGTGTCTTGTCCCATCCTCCTCTGTCTCACCACAGTTGGACAGTACTTTCCAGTACGGGGTAGCATTTTGAAGCAGCAAACGACGTTAGACGACATCTAGTCCAGTTCTGAGAGAGCTCTCCTGAATCATGTGTGCATGCCAATGCTCATAGAAATGCTATGAAATGTAATAAAATGACAGTGACATTTAGGATGACCAGGGGCGCATGCTTGACGACACAGCTGGCCGCTTTCCTTCAGGTTTGAGATGGGCCCTTTTATGACACAGAAGCAACTGGAAGTTTGTATCAGAGTATGACCCAGGACCATTGCGGTTTGCTCATTGACAGCCTCGAGATTCACATCATTATCACTGAAAAGCCATGAATTAGGCGTTTTTAAGAGCTCTCCCTGGTTAAATAATGCTTAGCAACATCATCTTCCAGAAGCACTTCCCTTCCAGTTGTGATTAGCCTTTTCTCATGATTCTGCTCAGCTAGGCTTTTTAGTGTTTTTTAATTGCGTATTTTATGATATTTTAATTTTATGTTTCTTCATTATTAATCATCTTTATTATATTTTAATTGTAGATGCAGCATCCTCAACAGGGAGAGGGAACACTTCACAAATAAGAATATTAATTTATATGTCTTAAAATAATAATCAGGGTTTTAATAAAATTATTTCCCTTAATAGGTCTCTGCGGACTGCAAATCCCCCACCGCTTCGTGAACCAGCGAGATATGACGTGAGTATCATTAAGAACTGTGCCCACTTCTCACCAAAAAGTTTCAAGCAACAATAGTAAATCTTCAGAATATTTACCTAATGGCAAGATTAGGTAAATGCCATTACCTAATGGGGCCTCTTAAAAGCAGTCTAAGAGCTGCAGACAGAGGATAAAAACTGAATGTATCCTACCTCATTCTGGCGTCTCCCAAACCGCTTTGTACCTGACTTGCTCCCATAGCAGGAAAAGGCTACCTGTCAACACACAACTCTATCAAGCCTCTGGAGTTTCAGGGCCATTCAAGATGCACGCCTGAAGTGATAATACTGACTACTGGTGACGCTGGCTTGCATCTAAGGATGCCATGGGGTTCTGGAAAGATCAAGTAAGACTCAGGTTCTCAATACAAGGAGAGGACTGCTTGGGTCCAGTGCTATAAATGGGGAAATTGAAGAACAAGGAGAGGAAGCCACTGTCGGATGCTTTTTGGCCACTGCACAGAGGCTCATGGAGAAATAGGGAGACTGAGCATACCTGGCCCTTCACTAAACTCAGACTGCCTAGGTGGCTCTTGGATCTGACCTTGAGTTCTCCTACTTCTAGGTTATGAACGCAGGAAAGAAGCTGTATGTGTTCCTTTGAATGAATGTACTTTTTCGTATTGCCGTCGAAGTTTACTTTTCAATATCATCCTTCGCTGTTTGGGTTTCCTGTTATTGACCGCTTAAATAACTTTCCTCCGTGTTGTAATCAGCAGCAATAATTTTTGGAGTTGACATTTCTTCTTCCAGGAAGAGGATACTACAGCCAGTATGGAATTAACCTAAAATTCTTCCAGCATCATTTTAAAATAGTGCGTTTATAATGACTTTGTGGGCATATCTGTTACCATAGGTTTTCCATGTGTTCTTGTAAGTCTTGCTAATTTTCTTTTTTTTTAAATTTTTTTTTTTTTACTAATGTTTATTTATTTTTGACAGAGAGAGACAGAGCATGAGCGGGGGAGGGGCAGAGAGAGAGAGGGAGACAGAATCCGAAGCAGGGTCCAGGCTCCGGGCTGTCAGCACAGAGCCCGTCGCGGGGCTCGAACTCACAAACTGCTAGATCATGACCTGAACCGAAGTCGGACACTCAGCTGACTGAGCCACCCTGGGGCCCCAGCCTTGCGAATTTTATTAAAGCGGAATCTATAAAAATTCTCCAAGAGGAAAGAAATAAAATTGCCAGTAAATCCTCCCATGTAGCTGGGAGGGGTTTTTTTGTTTGTTTGTTTTGTTTCGTTTTAATTAACTGTTAAATCAGCTCCATTCACATTACTTTAGCGTTGCCCTTTGGGGTCTCTGGGAATATGCCAACCCACTTAGGAAAATCACTGTCGTCATTCTATTTATGAGGCCAAAGTTTATTAGAGCATGGCTACTAAAAGTGGCCAGAAGAAAGAAAAGCAGCTCCCATGAACTTTCAACGAATGCTTTTTTTTGTACCACCCGCCTCCCACCTCCAGTACACGTGTAGGTACTTGCCCCTTGCAGGATAATTACAGCTCCAGACTTTTTTTTTTTTAATGTTTATTTATTTTTGAGACAGAGAGAGACAGAGCATGAATGGGGGAGGGTCAGAGAGAGGGAGACACAGAATCTGAAACAGGCTCCAGGCTCTGAGCGGTCAGCACAGAGCCCGACGCGGGGCTCGAACTCGCAGACCGCGAGATCATGACCTGAGCCGAAGTCGGCTGCTTAACTGACTGAGCCACCCAGGCGCCCTAGCTCCAGACATTTTTAGAAGAGCATGTATCTGTAACTAATTATGAGAATGAGTGTCTCTCATTCTCTTCATGACCCATTCAAAAAAAAAAAAAAAAAAATCACCCTACACCTCCAGTTACAAAGTCCAATCCCCATGATGTCTTTGCACCCAGCCCAAGAAAAGGAACCGCGGAAACTAAAAGAAAAAACGTCTCAGATCCCTCAGCTCCCCGTTGTCACTTTACCGACCAAGAAGGAAGGTCCAGCAAGGATGTCCATGGGTCCAAAGGTGATTTTAGCACCATAGCCAACTAAGGAGTAAGTCTGGCAATAGCAGAACCCGCCTCGAAGAGCAGGGATTAAACGCGGGAAGTAAAATTCTCTTTAGCAAGGTGGTGACAGGGAAGGACAGTGCTAAAACTCATGGAGGTTAATTTTTTTTTTTCTTTCCACGGATCAACCATAAACTCTTAGAGGAAACTGGTTAACCAACATTTCTTTACAAATGACAGATAGAAACAGAGATGACAGCGACATATGGCCTGAATTCTGAGAGAATTAAGTCACTGAGTCAACAAAGTAAAAGATGCAAGGTATGTAAAAGATGCCTTAGAGATAAAAAAAAAAAATGACTTGGGGTAAACCAGCAAGCCAATCAAAATTGATGTTATGCAATAGAAGTTACTAGCTTATCTGAAGAATGAGGGAGCCGAGGAGACAGGATAAAGAAGGGGCCTGTTGGAGCCTAGGAAAGCAGACTCACAGAACCTAGTGTTGCCAGAAAAGAGGGGCCCTGGCTCACGGCCTTGAGCCCTCTAATCCCTTTGTGTCCTTCTTGTGGAAAGATACCCTGGGCTATCTTAGCCCACTGTCATTAAACATTTATGTCCTGAAACTGACTTCCTTGGTTCTAGTTCTGTGTTCATCAGGCAACCTTCCAATTTTCAATTCATTTCCAGAATAGATTCGCCAGCATTCTAGTCTAGTTATATTGGTGGTTAAATTTATCTCGGTAAGTCACTCAAATTGGCAAGCCAGTTTCTCGCTTGTGAGTTTGTCTAATGTAAATGATCGGAATCTAGTTTACAGAAACAACTGGAAAAATAGTAAAATATACCTGAGTAGTTTAGGCCTGGATGCCTAACGATGCTTTTCCATTTTCCCCCTGTCATAGTGTGCCTCCCTCTCCACCCCCACCCCCCCACCGCCGCCATCATTGATTTCCCACTGTCTCTCCACCTCCATCATACCTCGGTCCCCATGTCCGCCAACCCCTTCCAGTTGATTTCCGCAGCTTCAGTCCGACCACACGGCTTAGATTATTCTTACCTCCCCCTCCCCCAGTTGAGATCTCCAGTATACAATGATGATCGAGACCCCTCACATCTGTGCAGCCTCCAGGATAATCCCCAACCCTGCTTTAGTCCCATGAGAAACATCCATCAGATAACAGACGACTCCGCCTTTAGGCAAGAAGTAGTCAAGGTAACAAATTAGACTGAGATCCTAACGTCTAGTCATTTTGTTGCTTTTTCTTCACCTCTCCTCCAGACTGACTCCTAATACTTTCCTTCAACCCTCGAGAGAAATCTCCTGGCTTCCGCCCCGACTAAAACCCACCAGTACCGTCTTGGTTATTCTTAACTGGAAAGAGTGCCTGGGATTCTGTATCTCACATGGGATTGGGAGCCAAGAGTTCTGGGTGACAGCTTAAATGTTTTCATTAAATATCCATAGTCTCCTAGGATGTGTCATCTTGTGTAGAGTCATGGACCCTGAAAGCTGCACAGGACCTGAGGGATCATCCAGTATGACCCATGTCTTAGGACTCCATTTATATAGCAGGACATCTCCAAAGTTACATCTGTAAAAATGAGGCTTAAAACTATTCTGTGCCCCACATCCAGGTTTAGTTTCCACTCTACCAAACCTCCTTCCTGTCTTAATGTCCGCGAGCAGCAAATAAAAGGGTTGAATTTAAAGGGATTGTTGCAAATGAACTTTCAGAATACATCAAGCTCCACAAGCCTTCCAATCTTAGGCTCCTATGTCTATTTCAGCTGAAATTGTGGGGGGAGGGGCTACTGAGGCAACTTCAATTTGCAGCAACTCTGTCAGCCTTGCTTAGCTGGTAGAATGCAGGATATTATCCATCACCTACGAGAAACAACCTGCCTGACAGTGAAGCCAACACAGAGGAAGGTGGCTCTCAGGGCTGGAGACAGCATCCTGACAATGTCTTTGGGGCGTCTAGAAACAGATGAGTCTAGGGGCGCCTGGGTGGCTCAGTCAGCTAAGCAGCCGACCTCGGCTCGGGTCATGATCTCACGGTTCGTGGGTTCGAGCCCCGCGTCGGGCTCTGTGCTGACCGCTTAGAGCCTGGAGCCTGCTTCGGATTCTGTGTGTCCCTCTCTCTCTGCTCCTCCCCCGCTCATGCTCTGTCTCTCTCTCCTTCAAAAATAAATAAAAAACATTAAAGAAAGAAACAGATGAGTCTAGAGCAAGACTTGGCTCAGTTTATGCATGGAAGGCTTAAAAAAATCCCGTTTCTGCTTAATTTGGGTAATATCTCTTTGTCTTGAGAGCAGTAAAAGGCCTAATTCAGTGATGCAGTTTTCATGCTGCTTGGAAGGCAGTGACGGCAGGACAAGTATGAGGTTCTGGAACGAGAGTTGCAAAGTCTAAAAAGTGGGCTGAGCATTCCATATAGATTCCAGAAGTTTGCCCCGCTGTGTGAGCGCCTCTTTAATATGTGTGTATTTCTGTGCACATTGTAGCTTTGCTGTTTACATCCAAGGGGAACCAAGATGTTATTTTATGCTATGGCAGCTACCATCATCATCAACTAACTCAGTTCTTCAGTCCATGGTCCGAAAAAGGTGGTGACCTGTTTCTCTCAAAATGTCTACCACAATGATCTTGTCGAGCTCTTCGTTTTTAGGGAAATCCCTTGCCCATCTCATTCCCAGGCAGAGCACAAGTCAGAAAAAACAAGTAACAAACTTCTCCCCTAAGAAAAATGCTTGCGGCAATGAACTTCCATCTTTCTTTTGAACTCTGCCTCTTTTGTGTTTGTGATGTGAATAGACCTTACAATTAATTATCACCATGAATAATATATGGCTGTGAGCCTAAGAAAGAAGTCAAAGGTTCCAAAGAGGTTTATCCCCAGTTTCACACACGGGTGGGTGTTCTTGCAAACACACATTCCATGTTAAACATGTCAGCACATTTGGGGATAGAAACTTTTTGGAACTGGCCTCTTGCAGTTGGCTCATTAGTGATCAGCTCATGCAATCAATAAGTTACTGACCGAGAGACTAAGAGTTTCTTATCTATGCCTTTGCATGTTCAAGTGTCTCAGAAATATCAGTGAAACTACATCTCTCTCTCTCTCTTTCTCTCTCTCTCTCTCTCTCTCTCTCTCCCATCCTCCCTTTCCCACCTCTCTTTCTCTCTCCCTCTCCCTCTCTTTCTCCCCCCTCTCTCTCCCCCTCCTCTGTATCACAATAATTACTTGGAACAGAACAGATTTTTGCCAATGTGTAATTTTTTCTAAGCCCAAAATGTGTCCTTTGGTCACCTTGCTTTTCCCCTCAACATCAGCAAAAGGTTCTCATTTAAGTGACAGGCCCTTTTTAATAACAGGCTGAGGCTTTGCAACAATCTCAAGATTTCAGGTAGGATGTCCAATATCTTAAGACATGATAAATGTCCAGTTAAGGATACAGTTCGAAGTTCCACGGGGGAAATAGATTGAGCTAAAACAGTGGGCATTCTTTATGACAACATTTGTGCTAAGTTAAAATGGCTATGCTCACATTTTTTGGCACGCTTTCTGGGTATCCAAGTTTTGTCAGTTTTTCTCATTAATGACTGAAAAAGCCAACGTGGCAGAGACCATGCTCAGATTAATTTGGTTGAGCAACGGAATCCAATTGACTGTTAGTGAATTACTAGCAGACCTGTAGATATGCATGACTAGTTTGGGCAGATATCCATAATATTCCAGTCCATGACTCTTGCTAGTCTGTGTGGCCTGAGGACAGAATAGATGGGCATAATTGCCTCTTCTTTGGGCATCCCAGCGAACAAGCGTTCCTGGTGCTGACTGCGCCATGGGTAGAGGATCCCCACTCTGCTGAGCCTTACAGATGTAGGAGAAAACCACCGCGTTCTGTTGCTTTCCCTGATGAAAGGAAAAGCCAAAAAAGGCACGAGCCTTCCCATCCCCTCCGTATCTCTAGGGAAGCATCTAGAAGCCAGAGCTCGATCTCAGGGAGCAGAGATCTAGGTTACAGTCCCAACCTGACCAGGAAATAACTCCGACGACTTCCGAAAATCACTTCCATTCTGCACTACTCATTTCATCATGTTCAGAGTGGACTTAATAACGTCTAACTTCTAGGGTTCTTGGGAGAAGGCTATGTCAGCTGGATGCTATAAAGGAGGAGCTTGGGAAATAGAAGCTATTGCTAAAAATTTTAGAGGAAATGACAGAAAAACTTAAGAAACAGAAGCACTCAAGAGGAAACATAAAGTATTAATATTATCAAAGCAACAATAATACTGGTATTATTATAAAACTCTCATCAGTGAAATCAAAACGTGGCATCTATAGGTAGTTCTATGTAGTATTATAAACAAAATTGTCTAAAAATGACTCTAGGGGTTCTCTCTGAATTGTCTGAGCAATGAGCTAGCCAGCACTGGGGCTTGCTCCTTCCCCAAGCAAGAAGCTTCCCCGTAACCCAGCTGCCCACGGGTCTAGAGCCTTCCTTCCTCAGTAGGAGGCCTGCAATGGCATACAGGTCCCAAAGTCTATAGGTTCTAGGAAGCTAGTTTTCTTAAACAGCCGCTGTAAACAGCAGCACCAAAATCCAGAGTGTCTGAAGTCCAAGCAACATATCTGTCTTTTCCCCCCACACCATATGCACTTGACAAGGCGACTTTCCCGCGTTAGATCTTCTGTCTTCGTCTGCTTGGGCCGCTATAACAAAATACCGCAGGCTTGGTAACTTACAAACAATAGAAATTTATTTCTTACAGTTGCAGAGGCTAGAAGTCCAAACTCAAGGCACCAGCAAGGTCTGGTGCTGGTGTAAGCCCGGTACATGTGTCCTCACACAGTAGAAGGGGTGATGGGGTCTCTCTGGGGTCTCTTTGTAAGGCACTAATCCCATTCACAAGGGTTCCACCCTCATGATCTCATGACCCTCATCAACTAAAGTCCTACCTCCTAGCGTCATCACACTGGGCACTAGGATTTCAATATACAAATTTGGGCGCGGGGCAGGGAGGCGGCCGCACAGACATTTGGACATAGCACCTAAGGAAACTGAGTACTAATAGACATGTTTCCTGCCCTGAAATTTATCCCCACGGTTTGTTCAGCAAAGTAGCCTGTCCCCAGATTGCCTCCCCTTGAGGATAATGAGAGATTTCGGGACCGTACTTTCTTTTCTTGCTAACCCTTGTTTCGTAAATCTCCCAAGTAAAGCCTGTCCCTTCACTCTACCCTGTGATATTGTGGAACGTGTCTGAAGCCTGTTGCACAAATGCCTGTCTTAAGAATTTTTCTTTCAATCAATCCTGAAGACACATCCATGAATTCTGGTCACATCATCTGTCATGAAAGGGGCGCAGATTTTGTTTTCTGTGTACTCTGCAAATCTTAGGAGGACAAATTAATTAAACACTATCCCACTGTCCCTGCCCTCAAAGGGTTTGGTTTTCGTCATTATTATGCTGTTACTCTGCATCTTTAGTGGAAAGGAAATACAACAGATTTAATAGAACAAGACATAAATTTATACTCAATAGTCTCTGCATCATCCATTGGTTGAGGATAAATTATGAACCAGGCATTCTACTGACCACTTTACAGACAATGTTTTACAAAATCCCTGGACTTACCCTCTGATAAGAGAACTGAGGTTCAGAGAGGTTAAATAACTTGCCTGAGGTCACACAGCTAGAGAGTGATAAAAAAGAGTTTAAACTCAGTTCTGCTCTTGTAATAATAAATTATCCTCCTTAGCAACTTGAATAGCCAAAGGGAAACTCAAAGCAGATGAATTGAACCGGACTCAGCACCAACGCATTTAATCTATTTTTTTCTCCAGTCGTTAAAAGAGTACCCCGAGGGCCTACGAGTCCACATGTGTCTCTGTAAATGACTCATTTATTTCCAGGGAGTGACTTAGTCATTAAGGAAGAAAACAAGCGGAATAGTTCTAGACACACAAATCATGTTCCAAAGTATCCTTGCCCACTGATCAGCACTCATATGGCTCATATTTAAAGCCCTGTCATATTTAAAGTGTTGAAAGCATAAATTTGAGTTTTTACATAGCAAACAGAAAAGAATAAGGAGAGTTTCTGCAGTCACCAAAGTCTACAAAACATGTACACGAAATAAACTAATTTTTTTTTTTTTGAGTTTTGCATGAACCTGCTTTTATAGTCTTTCAAATATTTACTGTTTTAGGGGCCTGAGGCACAGTTCTCCTGGCTGTGAAAAAAAGGAAAGAAATAAAAAATGAGCAAGTAAGTGCTACAAATCACTTGAACGCGTGTTATAAATTCCATTAATACTACCATCAACAGTAAAGATATTGACCCAAAAGAGGTAAAAACGGAATTCACATTTGTTCACAGCCAACAGTTGGCTGGTTACTGTTGGGCAATATAATCTCATTGAATCTTCAGAGAGTGAACATTTGTATTTATTGCTGCCTTTCCGTCATTTGATTCCCAATCCCATGTTTAAGTAATTCTCTCCCTAATGAGTCTTGCTACGAGGCTGAGCCCGCCTCTTATCTTGGTAGCTGCATCCCTTACAAAGTCAAGAACAAGCTCCAGGTACAAGCATCTAGCTGTGCCTGGCCCGAGAGTTGGAACAAGGAACCAATGAGAGAAAGAAGCGGCAATACCACCACTCTCTGGGCTGATGTCCCTTCCACGCCAGCCGGCGTCTTGACTTTGGCCGTGGTTCTTTCAGGATCCACATCTGGCTCTCCATCATGTCAAGTGATTCTTTGCATCAGTCCTGTCCTGCATAACTCAGCCAGAATTGATTTCTGTTGCTTGCAACTCTAAATCCTGACTGATACACCTCACAGCCATCTTTCCTGTGGCATGAATATTATTATTCCTACTGTACAGCCAAGGAAATTGAGGCTCCAAGATGTCCAGTCACCTTCCCAAGGTGCTATAGCTTTAGGAGACAGTACACAGGTGACCGCATTGTAGATGATGGAGTCTCTCTATGCTTTGATAAGAGCTACAGAGTGGTACCCAAGCATGTGTAAGCATCACCATCAGCTGGTAGAAACTACCCAAGGAGAGACAGTTACCTTAAGGCTTCTTCTCTGGAGTTGCTGTTAGCAAGGTTGAATTGTTAAGTGAATTCACTTAATTTAGGAGACCACTTTCTTATGCTGTCTCTTCAGAGAAAGTATTCTGGTTCTCCCAAGTGAACCCTTTCTCAGATATTACTGTCTGTCTTGATATTGATGTTGCTATAATGGTGTATTTATTCAACACTACCAACCCGGGGCCCTTCACAGAGTTCAACCACAAGAGATCCGGGAAACTTGGTCTGAACTCCATCTCAGAATACCCACAACAAGTGAGAGGTGATGTGGGGTGAGAGAAGTTTCTTCTCTTATGCCCCAGCACACCAAGACTTGAGAAATCTGCAACTTTTCTGAACTGGAGGCTGGACATCACAGGGCTGGGATCTGTTACAGTCCTAAACATTGAAGGAACGATAACGAAAGGTCATCGCAGAATGTGAGATGGTCACTTCTGCATTCACAAAATGCCCCTTATTTGTACAAGAGGCCCGGTGGGTCACACTTGAAGGAGGTTGGAGGAGCCCAATGCCTTAAAAACTCAAGTCCTCTCCTCTGTTGTTCCCCCATCTCAATAAATACCCACGATGGGTAGAGAATGGCTTCAGTGACATTCCAAGTAGGGACGACTGGGACTTCCCTACCAGCTGGCAGAAGAGCCTTCCTCGCAGGGAAAATAGACATCGATCCTTGGGCTTGAATACAAAACGCACTGCATCCTGGAGACTGTGACAGATCCCAGCCAGAATGAAACGAGACCACTGGTGGCACCCGTGAAGTCTGTGACTTCCTGGTGAGGAGAGGCCACAACATGCCATCCCGCCCTTAAGTACCATGAACACAGAGCCCGGAGATCCTGACCACCTGCAGCATGTGGGCCTAGGACTGCCTGGGGTCCCAACTCCACCTCTGCTATTTGCTAGTCATAACTTTCACCCAAGACCTTAGCTTTTTTGTGTGCTTCAGTGTCCTCCTCTATAAAATGGGAATCAGAATAATACTTCCCACATAGGGATGAGATGAATAAATGAAATCCTTCCTTTAAAATCTTGACTATAAGTCAAACTGCTATCTACCTCTCAATCCTCATAGACTCTTTGGTTTCTAGGTAAAGAGGAGTTAAGAAACCCTCCAGCAAATTCTATAGTTAGCCCTGCTGCTTCCACACTCTCCAGCACCATGGCACGGCCAAGTTATTTCACTTCCCCAAGCCTCATTTCCATGTGTGCAAAAATAGCTAAAGACAGATTAGAATCAGCCTCACGGGCTTCAGGTGAGGATCAAATGCAAAATATATATACATACACACACACACACATATATATATATATATGGAAATTGCTAAAACCAGTGAAAAATTGGCCATACACACACACACACACACACACACACACACACACACACACATATATATATTGAAATTGCTAAAACCGGTGAAAAATTGGCAGAGGTGGTTAAAAATTTTTCAAAGATAAAAATTAGGCTTCTCGCTGTTTCTTGAGCATGGTAGTCATGTTCGCACATCAGACTTTGATCCAACTGTGCTCTGTGTCTGGAATTCTTTTGCACCAGCACCTCACCTGGTTTGTTTCCATTCAAAGACCACTTCCTTGGAAGGATCTCTTCTGATCACTCTATTTTAGTTAACTGCGCGCACACACACACACACACACACACACACACACACATACATCTTTACCCTGCAATATTTTATGAAATCCATTCATTATATATTTTACTTATTTGTGGGTTACTTGTTACCCACCCTCATCCCCATGGAATATAAACTCCTTGAAAACAGGGATGAATAAATCCCTGTCTTCCCAGGAGCAAGAGGAGTGCCTGGCACGTAGTAGGTGCTCCATGAATATTTACTTAATGCATTTAAGAATGAATTCAATCCCACTGACTCTTACAGGTTAACACTGTGGTTGAAATCCCTCTATTCCTTCGGTCTCAAGGCTTTAGAGTGGCCAGGCTTTGTCAAGGTCACCTGAAGGCAGTGATTTTCATGCTGTGCTCCCTGGCACGGCTTCCCGTGCCAGCCGGTGCGCAACTACTGATCTGCTCAGCCTCTAAGGAGGCTGGTCCTTCACCTCCCATTTAGGGCGGGATTCCCTGGGTCCTCCGATTCCAAATAAACAGTGTCCCTTTCTATGTGGGCCATGATGAAGAAAAGCTTGAGGAGCACCACTCCACAGAGCCCGAGTGATTCCAGAGAGGTGACTCAGGAGCCAGTGGTAGGAGGTGAGGGGGAAACCCAGGGGCCTGGCTCCCAGATGCCCCACCCCTCACCTGACTTCCAACATAGCACCCCCACATCTTCACTGCTCTACGTGACGAGCTTCCAGAAATTGTGGTGTTCAAGAAATGACTCCATAGCAGATTCTGTCTCTGGGTACATCCCTAACGACACTCCAGAAAAACAAAGATCGATGCCCCAGCACCTCATTGATTGCATTCCTTTCAATCAAATTATCCCGAAGAAGGTAACACCTGAGTCCTTGACACCTTAGACAGAAGGAGGTTATTAGCCCACCATCCTGAGGGTGACAGGTTGGCTACGGACCTAAGGAAGTGAGAAGAGCCAGAGCCAGAGTACTATGACATGAGCAGAAGTCTCCAAAAGGGGAGGAGGGATGCGCCAGAGAGCCCTGGCCTGTCTCAGTGTCACCCCAGGCTCCTGCTGGTCACTAGATAACACTGCCCTACTTGCCCTACTCTGTCCCTACCCAGATCAATCAGCCCAAGGCCACTCATGAGCTGGCAACCAATGCTGCCTCCCACATAATCCTTCTCCGTGCGTCCTGCCAGGGAAACAGATTTTCAATGGCCTCTGTCTGTGGGACATTGCTACCCATTCAGGGGTAAATTTCCAGTGCAGGGCAGCATAATGATTCCCATTAATGCTGATATTATTCATGCAGCTAAAATCCACATGCCCCCAGCTAAGACATTCCCCTGTAGAGGCTACAGCCCGTATCTGCTTAGAAATCCTTCATTACAGGTAGGTAATGTGTTTGCTCTGTAAGGGAGTCTGATGCACAGTAATGGCCTCCCTCATTGTGCCTTTGAATCCTGCGAAACACCAGGGGATTTTTATGTGTATATTTAATCACTAAGCCCAAACTTCCACTTGCCAGCATCCTGCTTCCAGAGCAGATGACAGGAAACGATGCTCTCTCAAACTCAGTGTTAGGAGAGTCTCATCCCTTGCAAATGTATTTCCCACAGAGAACAGTGCTTTTGATCCCCACTATTGACATTTCGAGTTGTGGGGGAGGGAGGTGGGGACTCTCCTGTGCATTCTAGAATATTTAGCAGCATCTCTGTCCTCTACCCATTCAATGCCAGTAGCACCCCATCCCCAGGTGTGACAACGAAAAGTGTCCCCAGACATTGTCATATGTTTCGTGAGCAGCCCCAATTGCGAACCGGCACCATAAAACAAAGTGAAAGGAGGCATACCCCCTCCTGTCCTAAATACCCCAATGTGCAACTCAGTCTACACACAAGAAGCCCACACAGATAGCAAGAAAGCAGGGTCAAACGGAGCATCAGATAGGGTCTCTAAGGAGTGACAACAGTTAGGGAATAAACTCAGGTTTTATTTGTTCCCAATTAAATAATTTAAGAATCAATCCCTAGTCAGAAAGGGTGGTAGAGACCATTTGAGACCACTCCCCCGTGAGACAAGGTTGGAAACTTTGGGTCCAGAAATGGTTAAGTGACTTCTGAGCAGTCTCTCAGTCATGACAGCAGAGCAGAGCAGAGTTGGACAGCAACTCAGGTCCCCAAACTCCAAGAAGTTAACTTCTGGTGGCTTTCCTTCCTTCACTTATTTATTCAAGAAGCATAATTTTGCATTGGATGCAGCGCATACTGCTGAGCTCGGGCCTGAAGACAACAGAAAAAAAGCCGTATTTCCCAATAATGACAATGGAGACCACTTAGCGCTTACCTTCTTACCTGATATCCACGGACGAGGTATTTTAAAGCTATCGTGTCAATCTTCACACACACAAAAAAATCTATGAGGTTGGTACTATTTCCTCACTGGTGATATTGATGGGTGCAATTAGACACGGCAGTCCCATAACTCATGTGACAGTTACAAAGTCCAGCATTAGAATTGGAAATATGTCAAGAGTCCTCTAGGAATGATGTATTGACTAGGGCAGAGAGGAGTCCACAGTCTTCCCTGTTGGTAAAGGCACATCACCCATCTGCTAGCTACACGCGATGTGTGGGGACAGAAGGGACACGTGTAGCAGCACAATGCCGCGGTCAAACCTGGGCTCTGGCCTCTTCTTTGCTTCCTTTGAGCTAATCATAGAATGTCACTAAGCCTCCGTTTCCCCATTGGCAAAGAGACTTTAGGACATTCAGGAGGCAGCCGATGTGATTATGAAACAAGAGTATGCCTTCGAGTCACCAAATACTACATTAACTGTCGGGTCCCTTTCTGTTTCCTAATCTCTCTGGGCCTCGGTTTCCTTATCTATACAATGGAGACAATAAATGTAGCTACTCTGTACAGTTGTGAGAGTTAAGAGGCCACATAAAATGTATATGGTCTAGAGGTTCCTGAATGTCAGCTTTGGTTATTTTCACAAATCGCAACAGCTATGGGATATCTTTAATGGGTAAATCGAAGGGGAGAACCAACAGATATACCACAGAGATGAAGTAGCAGGTTTTCCTTCCAGTGCCCACACCCCTCCCAGCCCACCCTACCCACTAACACGTGTGAGAACTGGAACCCTTCAAAGCGAAATAATGCGCCCAAGATTCCTCAGTGAGTTGGTTTTGCCTTTTTCCAGTTTCCAAACCCAGCTCTTTCGACCTCCTTCTGTTTACCTCCTATGGGCTCTACTGAACCTAGCCATGGGTAAACCTCTCGTGGATGGAAAAAGTGACCCCCATATGGCAGACTGCCCATGCTGAGGTCCCATTACAAATTTTATTGTGTGGTGATTGAATTTGAAGAGCCATGGTCTGACTAATACCAGAGCACCTGCGGGGCCTGCCCTACTTGGAGGCGCGTGTCAGTCACTCAGTTTTCAGCTCTTAGCACCTCCTCTGAAAGCCCTGCCTGACCGCCCTCTCAGAAGCAGCAGGTGCCCACACCAATCTGGTCTGGGCACATCCCCTGTTTGCCTCCACAGCACTTAACGATATCTGAAAACATCATGCTTATTTGTTTAGTTGTTTATGACCCATCTCCCACACCAGAATGTAAAATCCATGGTGGGCAGTGGCCTTTCCTGTTTGAATTGCTGCTTTAATTCCAATGGCCATGACAGTATCTAATCATTATTAGGCTCTTAGTAAATATTTGTAGAATCGACGCTTGAATGTGTAAATTTGAACCCAGATTCCTACGTCCTTCTTACCAACTTTTATTTTGCCCTTCTCCTATCACCCTAAGCCCCGACTGGTGCTTACATACACCCAACAGAACCCCTGGGTCATTAAAGCCGATTGGATCTTTTGAAGAATGTCCTGAGCCTGGCCTGACTGGGTCCCAAACCAAAATCTTAGGAGCTGTGGAACTTGCCATTACTCTGATGATCTGAAACCCAGGTGTCCAAAACTCTACCACGATGCACTTGATTTCATGCATACCAAATGGTGAAGTGTTTCCAAGACTTGAGATTTCACCGAAAGTCAAGTCAATAAACATTTACCAAGCACCTTCAATGTGCTTGTCATTATATAAGCAAAACAGACACTAACAACCGATATGATACAGAATGACTGGCCAAGCTTCCTGCCCCAAACTATTTCCTCTGCTTCCAGAAGTGGTGATGGAAAAATTGTGTCATTGGCTTTTGGTTCTCAAAAGTGAATGCTGGTTGAATATACACATTAGGGGTACCATCCCACCATTCTAATAAGGATCGGTTCACCAGATTCTTTCCAAGATAACCATTTACCAGGAATTATGTGATATAGCACAAGTCCTTAGAAAGTCGATGGATACAAGGGGTACCAGAAATGAGAAAAGGGGGCACAGAAAGGGATGGAAGAAAGCTCTAAAGACAAACCCCACCTACTCGGGGCAGTGGTGTGAACATCTAGGATCCCTTTCCTTGAAGCCAGATAGACTTGGGTCTCATCTTGATTCAGGCCACTTCCTAGGTTGGTGCTATAAACCGAAGGTTTGTGTCCTCCCCAAAAATCTGGAGGTAGGGCCTCTGGCAGATGATGAGGTCATGATGATAGAGCTTTGGTAAATGGGATTAGTACCTTAAAAAAGAGACCGCAGGGCTCCACACTCAGAGCATGGAGCCTGGTTGGGATTCTCTCTGCCCCTCCCCGACTCGTTCTCGCTCTCTCTCAATCCTCTCCTCTCTCTCCCTCTCTCCCTCTCTCCCTCTCTCTCTCAAAATAAATACATAAACATTTAAAAAAGCAAGAGAGGGGCGCCTGGGTGGCGCAGTCGGTTAAGCGTCCGACCTCAGCCAGGTCACGATCTCGCGGTCCGTGAGTTCGAGCCCCGCGTCAGGCTCTGGGCTGATGGCTCGGAGCCTGGAGCCTGTTTCCGATTCTGTGTCTCCCTCTCTTTCTGCCCCTCCCCCGTTCATGCTCTGTCTCTCTCTGTCCCAAAAATAAATAAAAAACGTTGAAAAAAAAATTAAAAAAAAAATAAAAAATAAAAAAATAAAAAAGCAAGAGAGAGACCCCAGGAAAGGGGTCTTTAGCCTACTTAGCCTACTTAGCCCAAGTAGACTAAGGCCCATGGCTAATTCTTTAATGTGTCTGAGGCTCAGTTTCTTCATCTGTGAAGCAGGAATGATAACACGCAGCTCGTGATGAGTAAAGAATTACTATGCACAAAGCACTTAGCATTATGTAAGGGTCAATAAGGGATATTTACTATTATTACACTCGCTTACTTAGGGGTAGGCCTCAAGAGGGTGAGCGAACACCAGGAGAGCCTTTGGATATACCCCTTTGAAGGATAAGAAAAACGTCATGGAACAGAACTCCGTAAATCGCTTTTTCACTCTACCTGGCGGTGTTAAAGCAGCTTCCCCAAAGTGCTCGGTCCCCGGGGGCCCCTTACCTTCCAGGAGTATCTGCTTCCTCCCTCTCATGCTCTGTTCACCTTCCTTACTCCCATCTGCACCAATTAGCAGGGAGCAGATTGCCAGAGACCCAGGAGAGGGCCTGGAGAACAGAAACGTCACATGCCGGGCCAAGAACGGGGGAGCCTTCGGAGCCCATAAAGGGAACGGCTCGAAAATGAAGATGTATTGGGGGAACAGGAATTACAAATCTGCTGATTAAGTGATGAAGTGAACGGAAATGAAAAAGGTGGCATAAATTATTAAGGAGATGCTAGCTGCTCCAGGCAAAGGCAACCGATGAAGGAGGCTGGATATTGTTAAAAGGCTAAGGAGAGAACCGGCAGCTGTAACCGGAGGCCTCACGGTGACACAAAGGAGAGGAATTTTACTCCCAGCGTTTCCTATATTTGTTACTGGTTTCTCTGTTTTCAAAGATGCTTTTGATTCCCTTGTTCGCTGGCTCTGTCCACTGAATGAAGATAGGAAATGGCTTCCGATGAACATAAAAACACAACTTTTACACCTAGCATCCAAATAGTTGAGCTGAAATATTCAGATAGGTCCTCTGGACTCCAGATAGCCTATTTGGAATAACAATCCTGCGTGACAACTTCAGGACTTTCAGAACTTTCCAGATCAGCTAGGCGGGGGGGGGGGGGGGGGGGGGGGGGGGGGGGGGGGGGGGGAGCCTGGATAGAATTCTCAAGTTATCACCGCAATGTAAAACAATCTGATCAAGAAGAGGACAGGGGGTGAAGTAGATTTTGGTAAATGGTAACTAGCGTGAAAATGTGCCCCGTATAGAAGTGGATCCTTTTGGAAGAGTTGAGCGTATTTATCAGTCAATATGTTTCTCATTAAAATGTTATGATAATGCGCACGTCCATCCATCCCCCCTCCCCCCCCCCCCCACCACAGGTGCATGACCCACCGGGAATCAATCTCTCTCTCTCTCTCTCTCTCTCTCTCTCTCTCTCCTTCTCTTTTTACCTAGGTGCACTGCCCCTGGTAGTTTCCTGGAGGACAGATTTGTGCCTTAAAGAGGGGACGAGCAAAAAGATCAGACGGGATGCAAGTGTGGAATAAAGGGGAGAGAACAGAGAAACTTCGCAATCCCTGAGAGATAGAGTGACCGCCTGACTGATGACGGGGCCAGCACTGCCAACCCAGTTCCTAGAAGCTTAGCCCTGGTTCCTATTCTGTTCAGGGACCAGTATCCTGCTGATAAAGCCCCCTCTCCTTGAGAGGGTTCATGGGGAAGTCTAAGAACTAACAAAGGTAACCTGCCAGTTTATATGAGGCTGAAAGTCTCTCCATCACATTAAGACTTTGCTTGAATACCTCCTATGATGGCAAACTCATTATCTCACAGTGTAGCTCAGGCCATTTCTAAATTGCTCTCCCCTCCAGGTACAGAGATGGAAATAAGTGTTTCTATCAATTAATCAATTAATGACATTAAGTCAAGGCTGAGGATGCAGATTTGTCCAAAGCAAGAAAGGCTAAACACAATCCTTCCCCAAAACCCTCTTCCCTACAGTTTGGCAACCCACGCACACACTTCTGGATCAAGAGAAGTAGAATCTTTTTTTGTCACCTTGATCTCTGTTTAGATTTGGATCACCGTTGGGGCACCTGGGTGGCTCAGTCAGTTGAGCGTCCAACTTCGGCTCAGGTCATGATCTTGCGGTTCGTGGGTTCAAGCCCCACATTGGACTCTGTGCTGACAGCCCAGAGCCTGGAGCCCGCTTCAGATTCTGTGTCTCCCTCTCTGCCTCTCCCTCACTCATGCTCTCTCTCAAAAATAAATAAAACGTTAAAAAAAAAAAAAAAAAAAGATTTGGACCACCAAAAGGACGGCATCAAAAGAAAGACAAGAAATTACTCAGGAAATATTACAAAGCTCTATGTCTGCCTCCATTAGATTATAGCTGGGGAATCATAAAACAATGCCTTTGTAGTTTTTTTTTTGTCCATAGTTCCTTATATAAAATTGTGTTTTTAATCCTGGTGACAGAAGTAATATATTTTCATTGTGGGAAATCCAAGAGTCATTTATAACCCCACCATTCACAGATAAATACTATCAATCTAGGGGTGCCTGGGTGGCTCAGTCGGTTAAGCGTCCAACTCTGGACATTGGCTCAGGTAGTGATCTCACAGTCATGAGATTGAGCACCGTGTCAGACTCTTCACTGAGCATGGAGCCTGCTTAGGATTATCTCTCCCTCCCTCTCTCTCTCTCTCTCTCAAAATAAATAAATTTCAAAAACAAAATCCTATCAATGTGGTATATATCTTTCCAGCGGGGCTCGTATGTTTGTTGTATTACTTAATTGGGATCATGCTTTTTATAGTGGTTTATGATTTTTTTTTAATTTAACATAACAATGGACTATAAACATTTTTCCAAGTTATTAAATTTCTTCTTCAGCATAATCTGTAATATTTGCGCAAATAAAGTACCACCTGTTTATGCTGCTATTTAGAGTATACACATATGCTATTTATGTTTGTATATATCTGTTTATAGTGCTGTTGATGGGCACTTAGGCCATTGGCAGCTTTAAAGAATATTACATATGATGGAGGAAGAATCAAGAGCTCTGGAATCAGAGAGGAAGAGCTGAGAATCTAGACTTACAGGGTCAAGAAGAGCTTCCTGGAGGAAGCAACACCTGAATCTTACTTTTCAGATTACGAGGCGTGATAGCTTATATTTACACTGTTTAGTCTTCAGAGTTGACTGAGATGGTCTTACCATTCCCTTTAGTTGCCTAAACTTGAGACAGATATCTTCCTGACTCTAGGTTCCGACCTCCTTTTCCTAAAAGCATTTGCTTCAGTGAACTTTTAATTGTAAATTCTCTCTCTTCCCCCTTTGAAATGTAAATCTTTTTAAAAGCTTCTTACCAGTTTTACAGCCCAAGAATTCCTCAAGAACCTGGAAGCCATCCATTGGAAATGTAATCATGGAGGAAGGAAATTTCTCAGTTTCCGTGGAAGGGAGGGAGCTTAACTTTACAGTCTAACGTCCCGTCATGAAGATATGAGAAAGTTTATTTTTCCTTTAGGTGAACCCAGTTAGCAAATAGATGATCTGTAACCACCCCCCCCTCCCGCCCCATCCCACCTCGTAAAAACTCTCCAGGTCTTTGTTTCAGCAGGAATGAGTTCACACTGAGTTCTGACCTCTCTTTCCTTTTGCAATAGTCGGGAATAAAGCCTTCCTTACCTGTTAAAACTTGGACGAGTGTAAGTTTTACTTAACACAATAAAAGTCTTAAAATTCTATTGGACAGGAAAACATAACTTAAAGAGAAGTAACCAAACTGGGAACTCCATGTGCCCGTACCGTAGGTGTTGGTAGAGTATTTGCATCCTCTGAATTACTACAGAAAAAGACAGGTTGAGATTAACTAGATTGGTTAATTGATATTAATGAGGGCCTCGTTGATAACCAGCTGACTCCTCTATGAATTCTTCACCTACAAAATGAGACCAATAATAGTACCTACTTACAGGGTTCTTGTGAGGATTAAATGAGTTACTACAAGAAAAGCAGTAGTTCCTGGCCCATCGAGAGTGTTCGTCTCACTAATGTTATTATTATTACTATGGAAAAGCACCAATTTTAGAGTCAGAATAGGCTGAGATCAAAAGTCAGCTTCATCACTTCCTGGGAGAGTGAATCAGGCAACTAAGTTATGTCATAGATTGTTGAAAGGTTTACATTGAATAGTGTTGTTGGAGCAAATGATTCACATTGGTCCTATGGTAGACAGAATTCTAAAATGGCCTTTGAAGGTTTCTAAACCCGGTTGTTCAGTCAAACGCAAATCCAAGTACTGCTGTAAAGGGATTTGCAGATGTAATTAAAGTCCCAAATCAGTTGACCTTAAAACACAGAGATATCTGAATGGGCCTAATCTAATCACACAGGCCCTTTACAAAGTGGAAAATGTTCTCTGCTGGTCGAAGAAAAGAAAGAGAGAATCCAAATGTGAGAAGGTTTCAGCACGCAGGTGATATCCTTCAAGAAGGAGGAGGCCACATGGGAAGACCTGAGAACTGCCACCAGGTGCCAAAGTGGACTCCCACCTGACAACTAGCAAGAAATGATTTCCAGCTCCCCAGAAACCTACACTCCATGGAACCAGAAACTTCCAGTAACCAAAAGGAGCTTCGAAGTGGATTCGTCTCCACATCCTACAGATGAGAGCACAGCTTGGCCAGCATCTTGATTTCAGCCTTTTAAGACTCTAAGCAAAGAAGTTGGCCAAGCCGGCCCCAACTTCTGACCTACAGAACTGTGAGATGATAAATGAGTGTTGTTTTAAGCCACTCCGTGTGTGGTAATTTGTTGTGTATGTATCAGGAGAAAACGAACTCAGGCCTTTGGTAAGGGGGGCGGGGGGGGGGGGGGAGAACGTTTCTTTTTTTACCCCAAACCTCTTTTTACCACTGTCAAACCCACAACAAAAGTAAAACCAGAGGCAGCCATGCAACCCGCTCTTTCCTATGTGCCCACATACCCCAACCCAAGGTCAAAATACTACTCACCCCCTAAAGGACAGCCTGCCCACACAGACAGGCTCCCTGGTTAAAAGACTAGGGCAGGCCTTAAGAGTCACTTTGAAAATATTCTTGCTTTTCAAGCCTCAGCACCAATGCACTAAAGAGGTCAGACTGTTTTCCGAATTGAGAAGCACAGGCAAGTCCATTTGTACCTTTTTATTGACATTTCTGACCTTGCTGGAAAAGCATGTTACGTTTTGCTATAAAAATTATCAGAGAGGGCAGCTTGCCGAGTGATATTTTATATTACAGGACAGAGCACTCAAAGCCAGTCTCCTCAAAGAAGTGCTCCTGCCACTGAAGAGCTTTCGGATCTCGGTGAAGCTTTTTCTCCCCACCATGTCCACAGCGTTAACTGAGCTGCGATGTTCGCAAGCAATTCAGTAGATGGAACCACAGCGTGACATTTCCTTGATGGAATCACTCCATTAAGTTTAGACACAATCTTAAGTGAAATGCTAAAAGTAAAGTAAAAATCTTAGGCCTTTCAAGAAAAAAGAAAAAAAATTATCATTCCTAAAAGTTCTTGGTGTATATGGAGGACACCTGTGAACGTTGAGTTTGTTTGGACGTTGATTCTTTTGATAAGTCTCGAGACAAAAATGAAACCCAAAACCAAAATAGGATCAAAAAAATAAATAAATAAGCCCGCCCTCTGGGCTCTACATCACTTTGTCCAGGTTTCTTGTCTTCAGATAGAAAACCTTTTATGTTTAAGAGACCTGAGCTACATATCCGTAATCCCCACCCACTCTGAAAGAGCAGAACGGCCGGGTTAGCCAATCTTCATTCATAATGTTTACTCATATATGCTAGGGACAGTGATAGGTGCTGGGGATCCAAGTATGAGAGAGATATAATCTCTCAATGTAAGTAGGAAAGATAGTTATCAACCTTTATAACCTTCAGAACCTTTATAAGATATTATCTTTATAAGATCTTATAAATCTTTATAAGATATTAACCTGTTCTTCCCTTCCCGTAGATAGACCCAAGTAAAAAGCTATATTACATGATATTAATAGGATAGTTGGACAGCGAGAGGTCAACTCCTGCTTCCTACCTGCCATGTAACCTTGGACAAGTCATGTAAGTTCTCCAAACCCCACTTCCATCATGTATAAAATAGAGGTAATACTAACGAGATAATTCCGGTATTGCGAAAATTAATGGAGATGGTCCACGTAAAAACGTTCAGCTCAGTGCCTCATCATGAGCAAGCAAGTGGTGGAATGATCATCCTCATGATGGATGATGGCGGTGATGATGACAATAGAGGGCCTTACTTAGCACTTACTGGTCATATGGGTAGATTTTTTTCCATGCGAAACAATTGAAAGCTCTGGTTCCCCCGAGGGTTATCTTTTCTAATTTGTCCCTTCTTGGTGTTGTGGTTTTCAATTTTTGCCTTAATTTTTTTTTTCATTCAAATATAGTTGACACACAATATTCCCCTCATTTCAGGTATACAACATAGTGGTTCAATTTCTCTATACGTTATGCGGGGCTCATCACAAATGTAGATACCACCTGTCACCATACAACACCATGGAAAGGTCTCATTTGTCCCTTGGGATGGCTTGGACTTGAGCACAGGACGGGAGGCCTGGGACTCTGTTGTGAGGCCACTCCCAACCCAGAGAGGTGTGGTGTGGTAAGACCTGTGAGAAGTGTTCACCTCTGCTTGGAAAGCTTCCCGGGAAAGGGCAAAGTTCTGAGTGCACGGTGAGGACAATGACGACTGTCAGGACCAGCATTGACAGAATGCTAAACGTAGAGGTAGTTAGAACAGCGGGATCCTGTGTGAGAGGAAGAAAATGGTGAACGATGAGACCAGGAAAGTAAGGCAGGGATCGTTTTGTGAAGAACTTCCTTTACCACACCAGGGAATTTGATGCTGAAGTATATTGTGTAGGAATGCAGTGTGCTCAAATGTACATTTTTTGTTTATTTGAGAGAGAGAGCACGCGACTGAGTGGGGGGAGAGGGGAAGAGAGAGAGAGAGACGGAGAGAGAATCCTAAGCAAGCTCCACAGTCAGTGTGGGAGCCCGACATGGGGGCTTGATCCCACAACCCTGGGATCATGACCTACGCCAGAATCAAGAGTCAGATGCTCAACTGACTGGGCCACCCAGGTGCCCCTCAAATGTACGTTTTTAGAAAGACCACCCATGGTAGCTATGAGGATGGATTGATAGAAAGGTAAGATGAGAAGTTGACAGGGGAAGAGAATGATTGAGAAAATATAGTCCCAATGATGTGGACTGGGGGTCCATACTAAGCACAGAACCACACAAGAATATGACATGGTATCATGACCCTTCAGTTATAGTGGACCATGACCCCTATAAACCTAAAAGCCCCACAGTGTCTTGCTGATGCTCTAGTAGGAGTTAATTGCCCTCTACCATTCGAGGCACCTTCTCCTTTTTACTTATAAAAGTATGAGGTTTCCAGCTCCCCCACGACTTCTCCTCCTTCTTACCTTCTCTTGGCCCCTTTAAGCCTTCCTCTAACTGCAGACTTTTATGCAAGTCACTGAGACCTAAAGAATGTTTCTTCAAAGGCACAAACAGCAACTGATTTTACACTAATCACGCTTAAATTCTTCACGGGCTGCTGCTCCTTTGGAAAGAGAAAAATTAAGTTTGAGATCATTAGAAAGTGGGGAGTGGTGCTGTCCCTGTGACGGGTTGCACCTGGGGTATAACTCTGTTACCAATTTCCCCGGGGCAAGGAGGGAATTTTCATTTCCAGGGCCTGGAGTTTCCCTGTTAGACCAGCAAATGTATCAACTAATTCACCTGCAACATTTTCTTTTGGTCGATTTTCTCCCTGGTCTTATTATCATTCCAGTCAATCGAAACTGACCTCAAATTAGTAATCTACACCTTTGCAACCAAGTGCATTTACAGAAAGTTCTCATTTGAAACTTGTCCTGCTGATTAATTTGCATCTTTCAAAGATATAACCAGAGCTATATTTGCATTTAGGTACAAGTCGATGCGATTACTCCCACTGAAATTACATGTATCTAGAGGAAGAATCTACAATTGGCAAAAGTCATAGTGATTTACTCTCACATTGGTTTTTGTTCTGTTTTTTTTTGTTTCAGCTCCAATAGCGGAGGGTTTCTATGATCGTTGTTGTTGTTGTTGTTGTTGTTGTTGTTGTTGTGTTTTCGGACTTCAGAGTAGGGTATAACCTCACAATGGCTGTGAACACTAAAACATGTGCTTCTGTTAAGTCAGAAATAAGCTGAATTTACTAAAAATACATTTTTTTTTGTTTTCGCTTCTAAGACTGGGCAAAGACTAACAATAATACAAGAAGCATGATGGTAATATGCACTTCTGGATTACAAACATTTCATCAGGCTCCAGCAGATGGCCCATCGCTTTCAACACTAGTCAGGGTCTACCTGTGAGGACGTTGAGGAAAATCTAGATTTGAACAAAAGAAGTCCTGGCCTCTGCTCTAACACATAGTTTGGATCAATCACCAATTTTCTCCATGTCTCCATCTCCTCACCGGTATGTTTTAAAGTATCTTGATCACCGTGTCTATATGATTTCGTGATGTAGCAAAATAAGCACCCATAAAATATATGAATTGCCCCTTAAGGTTATTGCAAAATAAAAGACAAATTAAGAGACATCCTTATTTAAGTAAATGCTTCGAATCCTTTAAAATCGCAACCCGAATGTGTATTTCTCAAGGCCAGTATCCACACGGGGTTTGACTTGCTTCTCTAATTCCCTTTTAACATATTTCTATAAATACAATAGGCACTCAATATATATATATTTTTTTATTAAACAACTGATTGAACTCATACAGAAGGTCTGCCATACAGACTCAGATCCATAAAACATACGAGAGTGAATCAGGACAGGCTCCAGTCACAGCCCATAGCAAATAAATAATGCCCCAATAACACAAGCTTCTGATCTAATTTGGTCATGTAACAAGATACATAACTTTTAGCAATTCCTATTCAGTTTTTGTCGCACTTGAGTACATATATTTATATATATATATATAATACATATACATATATACATATATGTATATATATACATATATATATACATACATATATATACATACATATATTTTTTTTTTCCTCACTGAACTAGATCTTTCAACAGTACTTTCCTGTGCAAATATGCTACTTTATCTAAAACAGAGAATGTGATGGATTACAGTAGTTCTTTGGTCAAATATTGGAAAATACAGAAATTTGGGAAGAGAGCTCTTTGGTTTCTCCACCCTTGAATGCTTAAGATGATTTTAGGCAACTGGCTACCGACTCTGAATTCTCTTCCTACCCTTAGCCTCATTTTCCCTCAAGGAACCGATCCCCTCACTGATCTTACGAACATTCCTGAGGCATCGAATATTGGCCAGAAGCTATGTTGGATGTGAAAGTGAATAATAAATACAGTCCCTGACCTCAAGGAGCTCATAGTCAGGTAAAGAAAATCTTTAACTGCTTTAAGCATTACGCTGTTGGTGACTCCAACTGCCTGTGGTCGTACTGGCCTCAAAAGAAGAGGGTGAGATGAAGTTCAGATGCGCCCACGTGTGAAAAAATGGTAAGTCCAAAGGCCGGCATGAAGTAAGTGCTCCTTAGTCCCAGCAGACGATGGGGGGAATCGATCCTCGTGCAGACACTTAGAAGTCTGAGAAGAAACAACTTTTCCCAACTCATGGATGGAAATGTTACTGTGGCAGGCGCCTGGGGTTGTGACAGAGTCTGGAGAGAGGAGATCCTCGGGGTTTTCTTTTCCATGTGGAGGCCCTGGGAAGATAAAGCGACGGCCAAAGTAGTTTCCAAGCTCTTGCTAACTTTCTACTCTAAACGTCAATTTACTGTGCTCTTTGTTATTTTCTTAGCACTAGTCTGCATTTCTAAGGTAGCTGTGCAGCCCCTTGACTGAGTGAGCCCAGTGGTTGCTGAGCATAGCAGCGAGGTGCCAGGGGGCTGCAGAAAGGCCCCCTGCCGAGACCGCAGAGGGTGAGTCGCTCCCCCAGGGTGGCCGTGGGGCCATCGGCTGGCAGACAACTCAACACACAGGCTTGGAGAAAAGGAGCTTCTCTGCTGAATGTCTAGTGACTGGGAAATGCTAAAAGCCTGCAAATCAACCAGGAGCCGCTCTCTCTAGATCCTTCCACTTCATCACACCAAGTACTAGAGATTTTGTCTTCTAAGTACTTCTCAACACTGCCTCTCTTCTCCACTCGGGCTCGGGAGGTTGTGAGGTGAGGTTCAGATAAGATAAAGCCCATAAAATGATAAGCTCAAAGCTTGAGCTATTCTAAGTGCCCCCCATAAATATATATTAGTTATTATTATTATTACTATTACTGCTACCATTACTATGTATTACACTATTCATCTCTCTGTGAAGTGCATTCTAAGCAAGGGGGTGGGGGGGGATTATCATTCAAAACATTTTTTCTTTTTTCTGGAATGCTTGGGTCTCTGAAAAGCCATAGCCGCCTTCACATGGTCTCACCCCTTCATCAATCCTATCCCTCAGGTCCTCTAGCTGCCTTATAAATCCTAAGCTCCTAGGATGAGAGCAACAGAGTTCAGTTCTTGGACCACATATATACCAAATGTCAAGTGTTACAAAATGCGGTGTTACCCACCATCAG
Source organism: Panthera pardus (assembly GCF_024362965.1). Taxonomy (NCBI): domain Eukaryota; kingdom Metazoa; phylum Chordata; class Mammalia; order Carnivora; family Felidae; genus Panthera; species Panthera pardus. The sequence goes on from NW_026526688.1 coordinate 182,778,593, forward strand.
ACAATGATAAACTATAATGAAATACAATTTCACTTGTGCTCAACCAGGCATTTTATAAGGACACCATAGACTTTACCATCAATCTCAAAAAGCAATAGTAAAGCCCTACGATTCCTTGTGTTCTAATTTCCTGAGTGCCTTCAACAAACAAGACTGTTGATTTGGGGTTGTCTGAAGTACACTCTAGAAAAAAGTACCCTCAGCCTATGACTTTCTTTGTACCAGGGTCAAATAACGGGAGAAAATGGGAGGATACCGCAGAAATACCCACCCAAGGGAGTTATCTGGAGGCTTGTGGTGAAGGTCAGCCTCCACTTTGACTGAGCTCAGAGCTGAAGCTAGAGGCCAAAACCCTAGCAACGCAGATCTGTTTGTAAGAGAAATCCACCTTTTTTCTAATACCAAACTGAATCCAAACAGAGGCAATGGAGACATATTCCTTCAATTACACAGATTTCTATATTCATGGGTTTGTTTTTTTTCAAGTTTATTTATTTACTTAGAGAGTGTGTGCCTGCGTGCATGTGGAGGCAGGCAGAGAGAGAGAGAGAGAGAGAGAGAGAGGGAGAGAGAGAATCCCAAGCAGGCTCCGTACTGTCAGCACAGAGCCTGAGGCAGGGCTCCATCTGACAATTGAGGTCATGAGCTGAGTCAAAATCAAGTTAGATGCTCAGGGCGCCTGGGTGGCTCAGTCGGTTAAGCGTCCGACTTCGGTTGAGGTCATGATCTCACACTCCATGAGTTCGAGCCCCGCGTCCGGCTCTGTGCTGACAGCTCGGAGCCTGGAGGCCGCTTCGGATTCTGTGTCTCCCTCTCTCTCTGCCCCTCTGCTGCTCATGCTCTGTCTCTCTCTATCTCAAAAATAAATAAAAACATTAAAAAAAAAAGAAGAAGAGTTAGATGCTCAACCGACTGGGCCACCCAGGCGCCCCTATCTCTACAGGTTTATTAAATAATTCATTGCTATTCTTGATCCTCACAACCCTATGATGGAGATAATTAGCCCCATGGTACGGATAAGTGTTTCTTTGTTTAAGGCTTTGAATTTAAAGAGGTTGTCCAAGGTGATAGGGTGCCATATACTAGTGACTAGAGCCCAATTCTGTTCTGACTCCTGGAGCACTGCTCCTTCCTAACTGCTGACTTCTGAAGGCTCACTATCAACAACCAAGACACTCTTAGTACAAGGGTATATTCTGAAGGAACCAAGACTGGGAAGCTGTGGGGTGGAGGGGAGAGACAAAGGACAAGGGCTGTGACAAAAACCGTTCTGTCACAACTTAGTCCGAAGTCAGTGACCCCAAAAGAAGCAGGGAAGGACAAACTCCTTAAAAAGCCAGGAGGACTTAACTCTGGAATAGGTGCCCGCGTAAGATGTGAATTTCAGAGTGGCCTCATTAGAACCGAGGCCACAGAACATCACGACTGGATCAAACGTACCCCTGTGGCCAAAGGGAACGTGGGCACCTGTGGGCTCTTCTTACCCTGAATCTGTAACGGAGAAAGATGCTCTTGGTCTTTTGAAGTTCCCAGCCTTCAACCTATACGCGACAAAATGGCTGCCGTAAACAGCAAGCTGTCCGAGGTGACCGTGCCCTTCAGACAAGGTGGGATGTATGAACAGAAGCTTCTGAACAGTGGGGTTTATTTCATTTCCTCGCTTATTGCCCCAAAATGCCTGCAGAAAAGAAAGACAATCAGCATCTGAGCAGCTGTGGACAATCCACAAGGAGCTACTTAGTTCTTCCTAAGTGATGGCAATTTCTTTTCAGATCTTAATTTAAAACACCGGGCTGGCCCCAAACCCCGCTAATCCTCCCCAGCCCGTGCATTTTCCCCATGACCTGTGTGCAAGTGCTTTGTTTTGTCGTGTCGTGTTATGTCTTTTCCCTTTTCTGACTGCTCTGCTCGAGCCTGATGGAGGTTCTGCGGGAGCTTGTGGGCTGGAAGGATACATGGTGACATTTGCACTGCACCTGTCTCACCTCTAGCATCACCACCTCCGAGCAAAGATCCCCCTGCAGAGTCAGTAAAACAACCTCCAGGAGGCACAGATGGGTTCCTGGAATGGTCTGTAAACATGGCTGCCTCGTGTACACCTATAACGGTTAAACTCATTTGTGGTCTCCCCACTGCCCACCACCGCCTTGTGTCCTACCCCACATCGTCCCCTGAAAACATAAGTTCCTCCCGAGTACATATTACCCAAAGAATACATGCAGTCATCTGTACAGACACGTTTGTGCACAAAGACAGTAATAAGAAATGACTAGAAAAAACCAGTGGCAAGTCAGAAGCTAGTAGCAGCTGATAGCTTCTGCACAACCTGTCTCAGGCAATTTGGTAAGGGTGATTTCAGCTCGCACGTGGGGTACAGCCAGCTGGTTAATAGTCTGCCCCGATCTGCATCGGATCTTTCTGGCAGTGGCCTCCTCCCCAAGTCAGTCAAATGAAAAGGCAAGTTAGTGCACCTTGCCATCAGACGTTTACCGCAATGCAGTCCCGTCTCGCCTCCTGAACTTCGTCATTTGGAGCCTGATGATAGAAACAAAGGATCAAAGGCGGCTCTCACATTTTATTGAGCTTGTGTTTGGAGTGGCAAAGGCCTCGTTTCTTCGCCACAGCCCTCAGTGGCTTGGTACGTGTGACAAGTGGGATTAGGCTGGACCTCATTACACAGTCATTGAGGTAACTCGGTATTTTCATACAAGGAGAGTCCTCATAGCCTTCACTTGATTACCAGGTCCTTGAAGAGAGCTGGGTGCTGTTCCAATATGCATTCCCCCCCGCTGATGCCATGCACTGAGGTCTGCAGGGCATGGAGAATGCCTTTCCAATTGAATTGAATGCAAAGGAGTTTATATTGAAAGAGCAAAGGGATCCCTTTCCTCTCCAAAAGGTCTCCTTGCAGGTGATTTTCATTTTCTCGTTTGGCCTTTTATACCCTTTTTTTCAGATTTCCTGACGCGAACATTCATTACTTTCGTAATCATTTATTCTAAAATCAGTTGTTAAAAATGAAGTCTCCCCAGAAGGCCCTGGGGCTCTGCCTCCAAGAGGGTAAATTTTTATTCTGAAAAATACATAACATGCAGCCTTCCCTGGGATTGCTACAACCTTAGCTTTATGAAATGATGGTCTGCACGGAGTGGGGAGGGGAGTTGTATGGGAACAAGCCTTATATATATTTGTAGCTGCAAGACACATGATATATACACATATACACATATAATGCACCTCATATACATGTATGTATGCACCCACACATGTGCAAAAGCTTTGAGTACAGCTTCAGAGTTTTAGCTTAGGTATTTGGGTATTTACTCCCTAGATGAAAAGATGATCTAAGCCTGAGAGTCTAAAGATGTACATCACCTCCCTTCTATAACCCCAGAACCAAATCTGTTTTGATAAGACCCCAATTAAGTAGTTTGGGAGCTACATGGGACAGGAAGAGCTCGACTCTATTCTGGTCATTTCAGCCTCAGCGTAGGTCGTCAGCATCCATGCCCTGAAGTACTCTGTTCCCTCCTTTGAGAGATATTTAGAGAAACAGAGAATATACATAGAAGTCTCTGTGTGGGGCACTAAGGAAATAGTCTGGCAGTTCCAGGTCCTCCAAAGAACTTATAGCTACCCCCCCCCCCCGTCTTTGTTCTCACCCTAACCTTTCTGCTCACCATCAAACCTTGCCATTTGCCATGAGTTGTCAGATGCCTTAGCATCTGGCCGGGTTCTGCATAGACTCCATTATGGCACTTCCTGGCCCCCCACCTACACACTTGATGCACCTGACGTTTGTTTGCCAAACAAATCCTTCTTAGATAATTTCACTCTCATCTCTAAGGTTTCTAAAATACAACGGTCTCTTCATACATGGATGTGGTTTACATATCTGGAAGGTCATGGGGCTCATTGGAAGCCAGGCACCCTGAAAGCAGCAAAGCTCAAAACGTGGCTCAACAATTGCCTGGCTGGAAGGTCTTGCAGAAGAGGAAACTCCTTGGCCTCAGTGTTTGGATCTGATAAGTGGGAATACGAATCATGTCTATATTTCACAATGATTGTATGGAAAAAAAAAAATAACTCTAAATACCTGGTGCTCGGCCCTTAGCAGCTGCTCAGAAATTTGTGTATTTTTTCATCTTCATCAGCGTGTTTATTGCTTTACATTTTAAACTCTTGAAGAGAAAAACAAACCAAAAAAAATGCCAGAATTGCACGTGTCCTTTAATCCCGTGGGGAAGGGAAATTTTGTCAGGACATCTAACCAGCAGTTTCCTGATGTACCTCAAAGTTTGGCCTTATTCCTGATTTCAGTTGTTAGATAGTGTTGCCTAAATTCGGATTTCGACTTCATTTTCTTTTTTTTTTCCGGATTTCTACTTCGAACGAAATACATGACCTAATTATTTGGCTAACCGTGCAATGAGAGACTTTTTACTTGAAAACATCAGTTGTAAGTCCCTACATTGCTAGGGCTATATTTCAGTGCCTGGGGACCTTGTTAGATCATTTCTTATAATCAATGAGTCGGTGGCTAGGCAAGGCTGTAAATTCTTTAGCTATCCTCCCTCTCCCTCTCCCTCTAGGTTTTGATGATTTTCTTTCTTCTTTTTATTAAGGAAAAAACACCCAAGAAACACCCTACGCAGCCACCATCACATTTCAGATGGTTGAAAAATGATACCCCTCTCTGGTTTCCACCCCCACAGAAAGCTGGGTCCACTGCTGTCTCTCCCTGCCTAATGGTGGAAAGCAGCCCTCTCTAGGCTCCCTGAGGATTTCAAACAAAAGCACGAGGTGCCTCGGAAAGTTACTGCAGATGCAAAATACCACCATTACAGGAACTATTTTAAACTAAATTGATTCTTTGTTCTTTAGCCAAGTGGCTAATCCTCCTCTTGAGACGGGCTTCCATTCAGGAAAGCTCAAAACTGCAGCTCTGAAGACGGAGACCTAGGAGGGGAGAGATATGCTGACATAGACATTAAGTAGGATTGAGCCGAGAGGGTAGCTGCATCCTGATTAGCTACTTGAGGATCCCTCCAGGCTCTGCCGGCTCTCGTGGCGGGAGCGCATCAGTGGAAGGGATGGAAGAGAAGCCAAGGGAAACTGAGAACAAGGCCTGGGTGTCAGAGCCGGTGACGATGGCAGCCAGGATGGCCCATCCACTGTATGGCAGCCACTGGATTTTGGCAGTGGCCCTCTTTCCCACTAGAATGTTTAAAATAGCTCCTGCCTCCCTGACCTTCATGAGAAAACTCTGGTATCCTAGGCTTTACCTTCCCCATGTGGTCCTGAGGAGAATCTTTAGGTGTAGGCAGTAAAACCATTCAATCTACTCCATGGGGTTCATGTCGCATTCCCATAAGGGAGAATTCAAGGGATGGGGGAAATGGGAGATGTTTCGGGAAAGGGGGACAGTGGAGTAAGTCCGGGGAGACAGGGCCGTGGCCAGAACCTCGTAAACGTCTCTCCTAAACTTTATAACAATTGTGCTTTTTTTCATTTTTAATCTTTCGCTATTATTTCATTAGCACATGGTGACCGTTCCATGGAGAAATGCAGAGAGACAAAATAGAAGAAAAAATACCCATAACCCCAGCTCCCCAAACCCTTCCAGTCATCTATACGTGCGCACGTGCGTCTTTTATGCACATGAGATACACTATAAATGATTTTAACGTAATTATATACATCGTTCCCTTATTTGGGGCTAATAAATTGTGACGGGTAATTGTATATGTCAGCTTGACTGTCTACAGGGTGCCTACATTTGACTAAACATTATTTCTAGCGTGAGGGAGGGCATCTCCAGAGGAGATGAGCATTTGACTCAGTAGAGTGAGTAAAGCCGATTGCCCTTCCATTGTGGGTGGGCATCATCCAATCCCCAATCCTTTGAGGGTCCGACTAGAGCCAAAGAAGGAGAAAGGAAGAATCCACTGTCTCTGCTTGACTGCTCCAGCTGGGAGGTTGGTCTCGTCTGGCACTAGGTCTGGAACTTACACCACTGGCCTGGCCCCTCTGGTCTTCAGGCCTTCAGAAGTGGGCCAGAGCTCTACCACTGGCTTCCTGAGCCTCCAGCTTACAGACAGCAGATCTTGGGACTTCTCAACCTCCATAATCATATAAACCAACGTCTAATCTCTCTCCCTCTCTCTGTCTCTCTCTTTCTCAGCGTATAGATATGTAGCAACTACAGTTTTCCAGAGAACCCCAACTAACACAAAAATATACATCTGCATTAATAGCTCCAGTGATTGCATAAAACCCCATTGGATGACTGAGCCATTATTTAATTTCTTTTAGTTTCCTATTTGAGGACATTTACACTGTTTCCGCATTTTTAGCTATTATCAGCGGCGGCAAAGAGCATTCTTGAACACACATTATTACGCATTGTTCTAAACATCCTGGTGGGCTTGTGACCTAATCAGCCCTCCCACCCCGGCCCCTAGTTTCGCTGCCTGGATTATGACAGATGATGCAGGCCTAATGCCGTCGCCTGGAGTGAAAGAAAACCCAGCACCACACACTTAACCGGATAACTCACCCTTCAGGAGCCGGGTCACTCCAGGCATCCTCAGATGCTCGGACGCTATCATCCTGCTGAAATTATGAGTGAACAGTTGCCTTGCGGGGAACACGTACAGCACATGCTTCCCAGACAGAGCTGGGTCGACCCGACTAAGCACAGCCCCAGGGGCCCCTCCTCAGACGAACTCCACTCCAACCTATCGTGAATGTAGGTCAGGACTGATGCTTGCAGCATCGACCTTAAGGAATTCAGAACAATGAGACCGTATCATCATATGGTTCTCTTATCCCCAGTCTGGTTTGAATAATTTTAGAATAATTTTTAAATAGAGCAGCTTAAGATTGATTGGGTTGGGAGGCTGCACTGGGGAAAGAGTGATTTGGAGTAGGTAAGTGTAGCTATCTCCAATTAGAAGTGCCATCAGTGAACATAATAAAATATTCAAAGGCTTCCCAGGGATGTCAACTTATTCATAATTGATTCAAATGAATCACTGAAAAAAAAGTCCTTTAATCTCTCATATAACACGTCTCTGAAAAATTAAGCCTGGAATCACAGTTCAATAAAAAATATCAATAAATAAATCCAGCCGGCGTTCCAATCACCTAGATGGATTTGCCCATTGGCATGGCTGCTTGGTTAGTCACCTGGACACTCAAGGCACCTCAGGACTTGGGCTCAGCGGTCTTTAATGTTAGACATTTCTAGGAGGATATGAATGCCACTGTCCTTCCTGTGATCAGTGCAATTTTAAATCATTGTTTATCTGGACAGTAAAAAACAAAAGACATAAACAAAACTGATGGAAGGTAAATCCTTAAACTGCTCCCTTTCATTGTCTTGACAATGTTTTTTTTTTAATGTTTATTTATTGGGGGGGGGGGGAGGGCGCGGCGCAGAGAGAGAGGGAGACACAGGATCCAAATAGGCTCTAGGCTTTGAGCTGTCAGCCCAGAGCCTGGTGCAGGATTTGAACTCATGACCTGTGAAACCATGACCTGAGTCAAAGCTGGAAGCTGAAGTGACTAAGTCACCCAAGTGCCCTTGTCTTTACAATGTTTTAAAGTCCAAATGCAGGTATTTAGAAGAGCCCCAGATGGAAGTGACTTCTGCGTGGCTTCTGCCCCTGAAATCTCTTTGCGGTGATGTGACTGTTGGTGCCACACTGTACCAGCTGATGAGCGCCAACAGGGCACATCTCTTCCTAAATCCGTATTCAGTCATATTCAGCCGGGGAGTTTGAAATTGGTCACAGTAGGAGTTTTTACATCACAGAAAACGGCAAACGCTACCAATCGGGCTTTTTTTTTCTACTGAGAGCCGATTCTTCAACGTTTACCAACACCTCACTGCTTCATGCCCTTGCCCATGGCCCAGTAATTCACCCCTACTGACCGAGCACCGCCAGTGTGCGCACACACACACTCGTTGGAACATTCTAGAAGTACCTCTTCTCTCATTAATAAAAGACAAATCTTAGACTCACAAATGATAGGCATTTTCTTCCACCCTAAGAAAAGATGGAAATTCTACTTACGATCCTCATTTTCATTTTAATATTCCCCAGACAATTTGACACCCTGAACTCTCACAGTAGTTAAAATAAGAAATTAAATTAGGAAACTCTTGGGCAGCTTATTTTAAATTACTCAGATGTCCCTTTGTCAAACCACAGTGTTCAGAAGAGCTGGGATTTTCTTATATAAACCTGCATCATTGATGTCCAGCCCCAGTGACCAAGTAGCGGTCAGGTGATTTGACTGGCTCATATTCCACACACCCCAGAGTTCGATTCTCCGTGAGAGCTGTTACTTCTCTGCTATGAACCGGTATCTTTCCACATAAACGCATTAAATAGCCATCATTAATAATCCCCCAAGCATGAAACTGACAGACAAAAGATTTGCAGGTTATGGCTCTATCACACCAATCTCGTTTGTTCATTGATTCATTAAAATTTCATGGTTAAGATAATACAAATTTTAGCTAGGCTAACTTACATGGATCTTAATACTCTGTCTGCCAGGCTGCATTACCAAACAGTATCTTTTCTGAGCCTTTTATTTTCTGTTAGTGGAAAAGAAGAATTGAAGAGGGACCAAGATATGTAGAAAATGCTTAAAATATTCTAGTAATGGCCAATAGCTCACAGAAGCTTTAACAGAATACCAAACCACTTTCTTTGCCAACTGCCCATTCTCATAAAAACTCAGAAACCCCAACTGGAGGCCTGGGCTCAAAAATTAAAAAAAAAAAAAAAAAAAAAAAGCAAAGAAAAGAAAACAACAATTCCTCTTTTATTTCTCTGAGTCTAGATTCTCTTGGGAATCTCTCAGCGCATACTTCTGTCGACTTGAACTCGTTACATGGGATGGGTCTAATCACCTATTGTCACAAATCACTTTAGTGACTTAAAACAACACAGATTTATGATCTTACAGTTCTGAATGGCAGAAGTCCATAAGGGGCTCACAGAGCTAAAGCCAAGGTGTTAACAGAGCTGCAGGGAGGTACAGGGAAGGCATTTTCTTGCTTCGTCCAACATGTTCTTGCCTGTGTTCCTTGACTCGTGGCTCCTTCTTCCATTTTCAAATCCATCGGGGTATTGTCTTTAAGTCTCTCTCTCCTCTGACTGCATTATCACATCTCCTTTCCTCTGCCTACCTGCCTCTCTCCTCCCTTCACCTTATAAGGTCTCTTGTGATTGCATTGGGCCTGTCAGATAACCTGGACACTCTCCCTATCTCGTAAGGTTTAACTTAATCACGTCTGCAAAGTCCTTTTTGTCACATAAAAGAAGATATTCAGTTTTTGAGAATTAGAACATGGGCACCTTAGGGGCACCTGGGTGGCTCAGTAAGTTAAGCATCCAACTTCGGCTCAGGTCATGATCTCAGGGTTTGTGGGGTCGAGCCCCGCATCTGGCTCTGTGTGAACAGCTCAGAGCCCGGAGCCTACTTCGGGTTCTGCGTCTTCCTCTCTCTCTGCCCCTCCCCTTCTCACACTTTGTCTCTCTCTCTCTCAAAAATAAATAAACATTGAAAAATTTAAAGGGAAAAAAAAACACGGGCATCTTAATGGGTCACTGCTCTGTTTACCACCATGAAGATACTGCCATTGGAGGTTAGAAAGATAATGGCCCTGGTTTTAATAAAATCACCTTGCAAAACAATTGCCTATATTAATTTGGAAGATAGAAAATAGACCCGCACATCTTACTGAGGACACTTCCAGGCAGAATGTTGACAGTGCTACTGGCTGTGTTACAGAAGGAAGAAAGAGATTAGCTACAGAGAGAACTGTTCAGTCTGCAAGCAGAATTTCAAGGAAATATAGAAGAACCAGGATGTACTGGGTTGGAAAACAAACCTATTTCACATGTTCACTATCTTTAGTCAGTAAAAGATTCAAAAACGAAGCAATGACCTCAAGGTTGAGATCAAATCAAAAGTTTATCTATAAGACCTTTTGTTAAAGACCTCAGCAAGATTTAGCAGAGTGCCTAGTTAGACCCTCTCAACTAGAATAAAGAGTCTCTAAAAATCTTAAAGGCTATGTTCTCCAGCACCCTGACACTTAGCCCAAAATAGAGAGAGGTCTGTTTCAAAAAGAATTATGGATGTGACTTTAGGGGCATGAGGTGAACCCAGTCGGACTCACAGAATTCCCACTGAGTGGCCAAATGTAAAAGCTTTGTATCAGCTGGGGCTAAAAGGGGCAGAGACAGTTCAAAATGAAAAAAGGCTTGGGGCCCCCAACATTCTACAAGCAGGGAGCACGTTGGGAACGCGACTTAGCTGCAAACACAGGCCATTTCTTTGAGACAGAGCAAGTCCAAAGGACAGACGCAGGAGGCACAGAGAACAATGAGCCAGGGAGCCACTCCCATGGAGAAGAACTGAGCCCTAGTCAAGGAATATTCTCTTCCCTAGAGTAAGGAGCCCCTGTGCTCTGTGCCCGGCTGGAGTTCAGAACTGTTACGGACCAGGGACTGCTACGAGCCTCCTCCTACCCCTCTCTTTTTTTGTTTTTTGTTTTGTTTAGTTTGTTTTGTTTTTCCAAGAACGGCAGACTGCCACGCACAGCACCTCCTTTGGACGTGCTTGAAGTCCTGGAAGTTTGACCACCTCATGTTCTCCTAGAAATGGACCTTGAGCGTTTGTTTGGAGGGTCCAGAAGGGGAACGCAGCTACTCATATATACGTATACCTTTGACCAAAGGACAACCCTCGTCTGTCAGGGGCGGTCATCCTCTTCTACCGAGCATGCGGTTTTGAGAGGGACACAGAAAGGGACATGAGAGAGGAAGGGGACACCCACCTTGCCAGACAGACCAGCCAGATTAACCCTGGTGATCAGTGGGGTGACAAATGTCAGAGCCAGATCACCCTCACATCCTATCTTTCTGTCCCTTTTGCATTAGGTTTTCTACTCTGATTATCTTGACTCTGTCCTCTGTCTCACCATTGTGTATTTGCTATAGGGATCAGGTAACTTATCTTTGTAGTTCACGATCTCAAGACCAGGAAGAGCTGCACCCAAATGATCAGGTGAGACTCTGAGGGTCTTAGAAGTGATGAGTGTTTTTGCATGTGGGAAAAGACCAGAAAGCAGACTATCACAGGCTGTTAAATTGATCTCCCCCGATGAATCAGACCTCCCACTACCCACATCTTTGTTGAGTCTCCTGGCATTGACTCTGAGCTTGACAACGTGGAGTTCTTGAGCCAATGAGACATCAACAGACATGACCGAAATAGAGATTTGAAAGGAACTTGTAAGTCTGGGGTTTGTCCTCTTGTACTGCTGCCCCCCTCCCGGGACAGTCTGGCCTCCTTGAGAATGAAAGAGCATGGCGAGAAATAGGCCAAGCCATGTCAGCTGTCCCCGCTGAGCCCGAGCTCCAGTCAGCTTTCTAGCTCAATGGGGCCATGTGAATGCACACAGACAAAACCAACAGAAAACCACCCAGCCAACTTGCGGGACAATTACATAGCCGTAGATAACTGAAATAGGAATTTAGTAAAATCACGGTCCTAGGACCCATTGAGAGAGGACACCAAGTTCCAATTTAATTGCCCCTTTCCAGTGCCTGGAGCCCACCTACGTCCCCATCTACTCTACAAACCAGCCTACAATTCGTACCTCCACCAAATTCTCTCTCATAAATCCCGTTCTTCATCATCGTAGTCCAACTTTTGCCCTCACTTGCCCCCACCCGCGTCTCCCAGAATCCTACCTCGAGGATCTTATGTCATGTTTGTCAACTTTAATGAGTTTTGAAATAACATCAGCCCTTATAGGACGTCCTAAGTACGCACTGGAGCCTTCTGCATTCCACTATCCCAGGTTATAAAGTTGTAAGTGTCTCGTGGGAATACACCTTCTTCATCAAGAGGGACTGCCATCGTCGCTTATTTTAGGAGACCCTTTTCTTTCTCAAACTATGTTATCCCCTTTGCAAAAGAATCCGGTTTTATTTTAAGCAGCTTTCTTGTTTCCTCTGGGTTTCTACCCGATACTGGGCTCCCCAGCAAGGTCAGGAAAATTAGAAAACCCACCACCACATAGATGGATGAGGCAGATCCAAGGACTTCAGTGCCCGAGTCCCTCCTGGGAAGTAACTTCCACCTCTCGTGAAAGGACAGTAAGTCTCCCAGGTTGCAGCTCACTGTATTGTCTCTCAGAAAATGAAAGAGGGAAATGATCCAAACAGGCTCCCTTACTCCCTGCCAAGGACACTGGAGAGAAACAAGCTTTCGCCTATTCTAGTAATCCACCTCCTCCTGTCCTCAAACCCAGGAGGCAGGCAGAACTATATCATCCCCTCCGCTTTATGGATAAGGAAACCGAGCTTTCGGAAGATCGGTGACCGACATGAGGTCACAGAGCTTGTGTGAGACAAAACCACAGCTGAAATTCAGGTCCCTCTTTAAAATGCTATTCTGACAGTTCCTGCCTTTTTTTTTTTTTTTTTTTTTTTTTTTTTGCGATACCTGGCCCCAAGCCCCTGAATCTTCAGCTTATAAGTAGGTGAATCTGAGCTTGTTTCATAACTTTACATGTGAACTGTGGATAAATGGTGGCTGCAATACCGACTTCAAAGCCCCATTCTCCCACTTCCTAGCTGGGCGGCTTGAGGCAAGTTGTTTAACTTCTCTGTGCCTCTGTTTCCACAAGACTTTAAAATGGAGACAGAGGTTTGCCTCCTTCCCTTTCTGTAACTTTTTTTTCCCCTTCCCCTCCCCCACGGTCTTCTGTTAAGTTTCTCAGGATCCACATAAGAGTGAAAACATACGGCATCTGTCTTTCTCTGGATGACTTAAAAGTTACAGAGAGGGAAGGAGGTAAACCATAAGAGACTCTTAAAAACTGAGAATAAACTGAGGGATGATGGAGGGGGTGGGAGGGAGGGGAAAGTGGGTGACGGGCATTGAGGAGGGCACCTGTTGGGATGAGCACTGGGTGTTGTATGGAAACCAATTTGTTTTTTGTTTTTTTTATAAATTTTTTTTAACGTTTATTTATTTTTGGGACAGAGAGAGACAGAGCATGAACGGGGAAGGGGCAGAGAGAGAGGGAGACACAGAATCGGAAGCAGGCTCCAGGCTCTGAGCCATCAGCCCAGAGCCCGACGCGGGGCTCGAACTCACGGACCGCGAGATCGTGACCTGAGCTGAAGTCGGACGCTTAACCGATTGAGCCACCCAGGCGCCCCATATGGAAACCAATTTGACAATAAATTTCATATTTAAAAAATGGAGATAAAGGTAACAACAGCCTCGCCTCATAGGATTTGGGGGAAGATTAAGGAGTAGCTACTATATGAAAAGCTCTTACAACAGGATCTGTTTTATAGTAAGTATCAGTTTTATTACCTAAAGCCTGGTGCATGAGTCATACTCAATTGGCTGCAAGTCGTACGTTCTTTTCAATTCCTTCCGCAAGTCCTTCCACTCTGTGCTACTTCAAAACTTTAGAGGTCACAGGTTCAACTGCAGTGCATCAGATGTCCAGTCTCTGAACCAAAAAAAAAAAAAAAAAAAAAAAAAAAGAAACACAACTCCTCTTAGTTGGCACTGTTTTAAAACATCTTTACTTGAATGAATAGAAAGTTTTGTCTTTGCTTTGATGAAACATAAAGTGATTTTTTTTTTTTTGCCTGACTGTAGTTGACTGTATTAAATAAATTATTCACTATGACAGAGTAAAGGGCCGAACATGTTTGAACAAAAAAGACAGTCCTCGCCCACCTAAGAAAGCTCCGTGGTCCCCTGTGGAGCTGAGCAGACACCAGGAGGGATCAATGTCTCAGAGAACGAAGACCATAGCCATTCAGCAAACTTGCATCAGCCTCTATCAGCCTCTGTGACTCCGGGCTCTAGGGATAAGAGAGAAGTCCGCTGGAAACTTTAATGGAGGCTGAGCCTGAAAACAGAGGAATTTAAAACAAATGACAGAAGTTCAATGCGTATTCAGGGAGGAGCCCCATTATATGCACATGTTACTTATTATGCTTTAAATATGTGCTTGCAGGTAAAAAAAGAGAGAAGGAAAGCCGAAGAGACTGGGGGATAGAGAAATAACGACCGGAGGAATATCACTGATTCCAACCAAAATTCTCGGACGCTACGCCTGGGAATGGGAGTGACATAGGGCCACGACTCTGCTACCTTTGGGAGATTCCCATGTGTCTCTGCAACGCGCGCACTCACCTCACAGCGAGTGTGAATGTCAGGCTAACGAACTAACGGGAAGCTGCTTTTCACACACCTGCCCCAAATGCAAGCCAGCAGCTTCCCCCGATGCCCAACGAAAGCAAGAGCCATCTGCTCCCCTATTCAGGGAAAAACTAACCGCAGTGGATTTCCTGACACAAATGCCAGCCTCCAATGAGCCGTCCTCCTAAGGATTTTCAAGCGTCGTCTTAACGGCAGGAGATTTTCACGTTATAGGCAGCTCCATTGTTCTGTTTCTTAGATTTTCTACAACAGATCTCCACTGCAACCTGCAAAAAGAAACTTCAGTCTTCCTTCTGCAACGCCAGGCATCAAGCCTTCTAATTTCACACCCATAAATTTAATTGGATTCTATTTTGATGATGTATGGGATTGCAATCTTTTGTTAAGGAAAAAACGGGAAACAGGGATATTTATCACCACTTTACCAATCCTAACAATTGTCATGTCTTCATCTCATACTTAGGGCACTAAACCCACAGCCCCTGAATGATGGCTGTGTTCCCAACATGGAAGGTGATGTTTGCAACAGTAAAACACAGCAGGAGTCATTTCTTTGAAAAAAATCGAGCACAGCATTAGTAATATGCTTTCATCTCCTGCTCTGAAAGCGATACTCTGGTCAGGAGGACTGGTTTCAACTGCCTCTAAAACTCATTTGTCCTGAAGGGGTTAAAGTACTGTATCTCCCAGGAAATAAATGTGGATGGGGAGAGGACGGGAGAAAACTTCGAGACTTTGGAAACACCATTTTTAACACAGAGGAGATTGAGGCAGAGAAAATTCATTTTCATTAGAGCGAAAATTTCTGAAACTTGAAACTTTATTTTACATGCAAAATAAAAATGGAATCACCGTATTTTCTCTTTCTCAACTTGAATACCAGTATATGAAATTCAAATTCTGACCTAGGTTACCTAGGTTATGTTACGAAGAAGCAAAGCAAAAGAGAAAAGCCAAACAACAACAATAACAAGAACAAGAAAAAACAAAAACAAAAACAAAGAAAAAGAAAAACCATTCCCAAATGCTGGATTCATAGCTACTGAATCATATCTCAGTAACTAATAGGTAACTATCATTATTCCCATTTTACACATGGGAAGCCTGAGGTTCCGGGAAGTTAAATTATATACTCTGGTGTCAAAAATGATGGAGCTAAGATTGAACCTAGCTTTTTTTTTCACAAGACTCAACGCTCTGAACTATAGCACCAGAAAAAAAAGGTGCCTAGTTTCATGCCCTTCGTAATCAGAGAGGTGTCTACTGTGTTCTAAGCCAATGACCAAGAAAATAAAGAAGAAAAACACCCAAGCCCTCCTCGATGCTAAGGCCTCAGACATATTCAGAAATTATATCCAGAAATTATCGCGTCCCCTTTCTCAAGGAAAACTCTCCCCCCTACCCCCGGGGGGCGAGTGGAAAAGTGCCTGCAATCTATGGAAATCACAAATCAGTCCTTCAACACCAACCAAAGTCAGAACAAAAGGTATTTAACAGCCCCAAACAGTTCAACTTGAATTAGACTTGAAAGTGTAAAAGATTTACAAATGTAAGGAAGGGGCATTTGGGCACCCATAAAATTGCGCCCAGGCTGCTGAGCTCAAGGCCTCCTCCTTCTCTCAGCCTCGGGTAACTGGAAGAGCCACAGCCACTAAAAAACACTGGCGGCAGCATAAAGAGAAAGAAATCCGGCTAACTTGAGGTTAACTGTCTATCCCTCAGGCAGATATATGCAGAGTGGGCAAAAGCAAAAAAAAAAATAGAAATTCCCAATCACCCCCTTACAGTCTTCCCCCAGGATATTCCCCCACCGACCCACAGAAGACTGTCTTCTTCGGTAAACACCCTGTTTTTCACACACCTTGGTTATGGCTTTTGTATTTTTCAATTTTCTAATTCATTTCTTTCAATAGCCTCCAAGAGAAAAGGAAAAAAAGCTTGCAAACCATAATGTAAAAGTACACAAGTAGATAACCGTATGTGTGTGCACTGCTGTATGCATGTAAGTGAATAGTTTGCTTCTGTTGACAAAGCACGAAATGAAGTGGATACTAGAAAATAAATGTATTCCTCGGGTGTAACTCAGGCCTCCCAAGATCAAGCGGAAGTCCAATTATTTGATCAAGTGAACCTGATAATAACTAACCATGCGTTGCTGGCCAGTTGTGTGGGGGGACAATGTGGCTGAGCGCATTGCTCATATCATTGCCATCTACGATGCAGCACACAGGCACTTTGCGTCTCATCACTTACAATGGTCCTAAATAATGAACTCTCTGAGGCTTGATTTATTCATCCGCGTAATCCGGGGGTTCAAATAAATCACCGCTTCGCTGATACTTCCCAGCTATCTCGTCTTCTGAACATCGTACCTAAGTGTAAGCACCAGCGTACCCAGAATATAAGCATTTTGTAAGTTCTAATTTAAACCAAATGTTAAGTCAAAAAAATTATTCTAATGAAGCAATAAAAGCAATGGACAGAAGTAAAAAAAAAATTTTAAAAAATGGGTTCTAATTCTGGTGTTTATGTTAGTATGGGTTTGGGTTATCTACTGGCTGTATGAAAACCACACCAAACTTACTAGCATACACAACAGTAATCAGTTCTCCGTATTTCCTCCTTGTAAGTTTCAGGACACAGTAGATGGGTTTCTGTAGCGCCAGATGTGTTGTTTTTTATGACCTGGTCTGGACGGACGTGCGTCTTCACTTCTGCTGCGTTACCTTCAGTAGAAGCAAGCCGCTAAGACCCGTCCATACTCAAGAAAAAAGAAATTAGGCTCTCTTTCTTGACTGGAGGAAAGTCCGTGATTTACAACGCGATTTTCGAAACCACCACATTGGCTTTGGTCAAGTCACTTAACATCCAGGGCTCTATGATTTCATCATTTATCAAAATGTAACATTTTACTGTTGAAAAGTCAAATGAATTCAACTGCATTTCTCCACACGTTTTCTCTTTCAAGAATCAATAGCAATAATAATAATTAGCATCCATTATGTGATTACTGTCTAAATGCTTTAAATGTATTTTACATTTCCTATGTCATAGCTACAGCGGTCATCCCCTTTACCTCCTATTAATGCATCTTAAATTTAGAGTAATGCATTAACACACGAGTACTGGCAAACTCTACGTTTGCAATTCCCCACATAAAGAAAGATTGTAAACATTTCTTTGGAGCTCCGTGAGAGTAAAGTATTTTGGTTTAAGACTGTTTTCAGCACACTGATCGTTATGAAGGAATGTTACTTATTCTTTATATGAAAAATAAAGACAATTGCCTCAATTCCCTCTTTCAAGTTCATCCAGACATATTATTCGATAAAATAAGTCATCCCTAAAGGCGTTCCTTTCATCAGAAGATAAGTATATGTCATGATTCAGCCAGCAGATCCTCCAGAAAAAAAAAAAAAATGTGAAACCACACATGATGCCCATCCAATAAAGAAAACTCTCCCCTATTAGAGGGCACCCTCAGTGCTTGGCCAGGTGCTAGTGAAATCCTGGAAGCAGAACTCTGTAAGAATGACAGATCTCTAGCCCAATATTACTGAGCACCACCCAGGAGAAGCTTGCTCTCTCCCAGACCACTTCATTCAAACTGGTCTCATCATTTTAAAACACAGCCACAACCTTAACAAGGGGTACATGTGAAAGCCAATCCCAGCGTGATCAGGGACTCAGCTGAAGAGCAAGTGTGTGCAAAGGCCAGGGGTTAAGTTCCACGGTATAGGCTCCCCCGCTGATTATTGACGTATTGACCGAGGCAAAACAGTCAGAAAGTCAGGCCATCCCTGAGTCTTCCCAATGCACACCACTTTATTGCACTGGAAAATATCCTTGCGAGGCAGGTGCAGAGCACGATGCTGATGGTAAGAAACAAGGGCAGAACCCAGCGAGGTCTGTCCTTCATCACCAGAGTGACCTTTTGGAAAAGGTCAGATTTAATTTGACACAATCACCCACAAGGAGCCTGGAGTCCATTCTATGTTAGTCTTGGAACAAAAATAAAAAAGAAGAAGAAAAAGAAGAAAAGAAAAAAAAAGAGAAAGGAAAAGTAAAAAACACCTCAAGAAGGAAAGGAAAAGAACAGACACTGTTCGAGTTTCTCCCAGGAATTCATTCTATTAAAAACCGCTTCCATGCACAATCCACACTCAAGAGCCTGAGGTTTTGTTGTGCATCAGTATAACACCAAGCATATACAAAAAGTAAATCTGAATCTGATATTGCTTGAATGAAAATATCCCTGAAAAGAAATCACACCGTGCTCTTGAGAAATACAGAGGGAAGTCCAAATAAAACTTAGTAACAGTGTTGATCGAAATGGTTGCTATGCAGTTTAGATTTTTACCAGTTTTAAACACCTGATGAGTAGTGACTGTTATCTTGTGGAATTTCTGTTAATAATTAGCTTTGTGGGGGCGCCTGGGTGGCTGAGTAGGTTAGGCGTCGGACTCTGGGTTTCAGTTCAGGTCATGATCTCACGGTTTCGTGAGTTCAAGCCCAGCGTCGGGCTCCGCCCTGGCAGGGAGGATCCTGCTTGGGATTCTCTCTCCCTTTCTCTCTGCCGCTTCCCCACTCACACTGTCTCTGTCTCCTTCAAAATAAATAAATAAACTTATTTTTTTTCCGAAAAATATAATAATAATAATTAGCTTGGAAATATTTCCCAGACTCTTACTGGCATATGATCTTCAAGGATGGTTGGAAGCCTCAGTGGTTGCTGTTGCTTGAGGCAGAACAAACACATCAGTGGGCTCTTAAAGCTCCGGCCATGGCTGTCTCAGGGTCTGAGCCACACTGAGCCACAAGAAAAGGATTTTACTCCAAACCTTGTGGCTAGTTGCTAATAGACTTTGTTCAATACAGCTCAAGTGCCCAAATATCCCAATGTTCTCCGGAAATGCAATAAGATTTCAGAGCAGAGAACGTGCCCCCCAAAAGCCCAACTTTCAAGAAACGAACAAAGATGATGAACAACATTCATGTAGAATTATGAATCACTGAATCATCGTTTTGTTTTACATTTTCTCATACCGGTATGTTACTTGTTTGTCTCACAGTAAGCAGTCACTTTTCACTGAACACAAAGACTCAGAATTAGAATTAAAATTTTAGAATTAATTAATGTTGATAAGTGCTTCCTATGTTCTAAGGACTGTGCAAGGTGCCTTCCAATGCCTGATCTTTCCCTCCTCATCTGGATTTAAATTCCAGCTTCTCCTCCTACTACACGACTCGGGTACATTACTTGACATTTCGTAGCCTCAGTTTCCTCATCGGGACAGCGGGAGCAATTATTGTGCCCACCTCATAGGATTACCAACCGGGTCAAATAAAACGATGTTTGTGTAGGTAAGTAGGAATACTTTTGGTTGCAAACAAATAAGAACAAAAGACTTGAAGAAAAGAAAAGATTTGGAGAAAATATGGAGGAAGCAAAAAGATCAGTGTGAAAGAGGAAGGAGTGGGCTTGCACCAGATAAGAACCTGGAGACTCCCGGAGAATGTTCATGGCAGAATGCACTCTTCTAGTCCCACAGCAGAGCTGCTCCCATGGAGAATGAATTCTAGCCAGATCTTCCGGTTACTTTGTTTGATATTTACGATCCTCACGCCAAAAGTCTGATGAACCATATGTGGAGAATGTGACTTCCCTTTAGGTATATTGGGTAGAGCAAAAAAGAAAAAAAAAAAATCTGGCAAAAGGACCCCATCAACTCCAGTAGTGAGGAAGGAGGCTCCTGGATCCACAGACCCACCGAGAATACACACAATAGGGAAGAGTTAGATCCCCCAGAGGAAACTGACTGCTATTAAAGGAAAGAAGACTGGATGCTACATACCATCCCAGGTGACAGAAACACAATAAAAATCCGTGCAATAACAAAAACACACGGTGCACATCAGAAGTCAACAAAGATCAATTCTCCCCAACTTCTTTAGAACATTATTTTTATCCCCATTTTGCAAAGAAGTAAACTAGAACTCAGAAAGGTCGGGTGATTTTCCCAAGTCACCCGCAAAATAAGTCAACCCAGACATCCGAATGCCGGGACCAAACACTTCCAAAGGGAAGAATTAGAGAGGGTGAACAGTTGAGGGAAAAAACGAAAACAAAAGCAAAGAGCTGTTTAGATGGATGAGTACAGAACAAAATCTGTTTAGGATTTTGGCCCTTAAAATTGCTTTTCCTTGGGTGCCGCATGAGTTTTGAATGTCATGTTCTTAAGTCATGCAATCTGCTCTGTGATCTCTGGACACACGTACCATTACTCCCCCTCAAAGAAGCCTCCTGTTCAACCAAAGGGAGGCCAAACTTCAGAGAGATCAGAGGGTGTAAGTACATCTGAACCTCCTGTTTTATGGTGAGATGAATAGGGGCTAGTAAATGTTTATGAAGCCAGACACACAGAAATTTTCAACTAACCTTTCACGCAGGAAAGGGCACCTGGCAGCTGACAGAGCAGAAAGAATTGGTATCTTTTCACTGTTACCTGGAGTTTTCCTGAGCCTGAGACCCCAGTCATTCCTCATCGATGGCAAAGTCCGTGGCCACCAGCAAAAATACCAAAACTGGAAGGAAAAGACTCCATTCGTTTCCATGAGTGGTTTCCCCGTCGCTGCCCTGCAATCACGTTTCCAAGAAAACTAAAAGCACAGCGTGAAGCAAAGGTCTGTGTACTTCAGATGGAAGGTTGGGGGTAGGAAGTGCTAAAGCTGTTTATAAGTTTACTGAGAGTTCCTCTTGCAGAACTTTGAGGAGAAACGGGAAGGGAATTCTAGGAAAGATGGTTCGATCCTCAGACATCTAACTTTTAGACACTTCTAGGAGACAGAAATAAGGCCGAAGAGTATACGAAAGGATGTAGGAACCGGATATGGGGTGTGGCAGAAGTTCACCTCAATGAGAGGAGGATCCGGGTACCCCAATTCTGCCTGGAATCACAGGATGCAGGGGGTCGCCCGTGAGGGACACGTTTTGAGGGTGGTGATGCTTGTTCCAAGACCCAGGGCAGATGGAAACACACACCGAAGGTGTCAGTCCTCTATAAGATATGTAGTAACTAGAGAGACACTCGGGTGGGAAAGGAAGAGAAGAGGATAGTAGACATCCCCAGGGAAAAGAGAAGCCTGGATTGGAGGCAAAAGCTCCAAGGGAGGCCACAAAATGGCAGTGAAAAGTTTTCTTTCCACCAGGGGAAACAAAATCAGAAGAATCTTTTTTTTTTTAATTTTTAAAATGTTTTTATTTATTTTTGACAGACAGACACAGAGCGTGAGCAGGGGAGGGGCAGAGAGAGAGGGAGACACAGAACCTGAAGCAGGCTCCAGGCTCTGAGCTGTTGGTGCCCGATGCGGGGCTCGAACCCACGAACTGCGAGATCATGACCTGAGCTCAAACCCAGGAACTGCGAGATCATGACCTGAGCCGAAGTCGGACACTTAACTGACTGAGCCACCCAGGCGCCCCAAAACCAGGAGAATATTAACAGCCACAGAGAAGGGCACGTATGTAACCAAAGGGAAAGGAAGGGCACGTGGGTCACCCATAATATGACTGTTCTTTGTGGCTCCGCCATGTGTAGGGACTCATATTTTCTATGAAAGTCTCATAGCAACCGGAGGAGATGTATTATTATCCCCATTTTACAGATGAGGAGACTGATCTCACAAGGGTAAATGACTTGGCCAAAGTCACACAGTGAGTAGAAGCAGAGGCAAAACCCAGGTCTGTGTCCACAGCCCACAGTTTGCTCTAGGGCACTATGTTCATACCCACAGCTTATTCTCTCCCCAACCCCCACCCCCGCGCCCTTCCCCCCCAAGACTGGCAAAACCTGCAAAGCAAGATCTAACTTTTACGGAGTTTTACTGTATTAAGTTGCCATTTTTATAGGATGGAGACATATCAACAGCCTCTGATTCAACCTTTTCAATATAAACATAGTTCTGAGCACCATTACATGTGCTTTGGTAGACATGCCTACTATTGCTAATAATAATACCTACTATTATGGTTCCCACTGCAAAAATGAGGAAACTGAGGCTCGGGGAATTTAGAAACTGTGCGGTTACACAGCCAATAAGAGGCATAGCAAACTCAACTACATATCTTTATCCACAAGGCCAATCTTCCTTCCTCCATATAAAAATTAGAAAGGGGAGGGAAAAAATTCATAAAGCCATTGATCTTTTCTCTTTCCTTCATGAAGTTATTCATCTGCCAAGAATTTATTGAGGGCCTGTATTCTGTGCCAGGCACATAGCGTGACCTGCCTTTCACCTAGAAAAATCTGCAGTCTCTGGGCGCTCCTTCCTCCACACTGTTTCTCTAACTGGAAAGCTGAAAATCAACGAAGATTCCTTCCTTCCTCCCTCCCTCCTTTCCTTCCTACCTTCCTTCCTCCTTCCCTCTCTGGCTTCCTTCCCTTCCCCTCACTTCCTCCCTCTTTCCTCCTTCCACCTTTTTTCCTTCCTTTCCTTCTTCCTTTTTTTTTTCTTTTTTCTATGATACACTGTTTGTCTTTTTC
The DNA here is from genome assembly GCF_024362965.1 of Panthera pardus. Classification (NCBI taxonomy): domain Eukaryota; kingdom Metazoa; phylum Chordata; class Mammalia; order Carnivora; family Felidae; genus Panthera; species Panthera pardus. The sequence goes on from NW_026526688.1 coordinate 182,801,422, forward strand.
TTTCAGTTCTAATAATATCTGTGGGTCTTTAGAGCCAAACAAGTCAGAGCACATGTATAAAATGCCAACTGTCTCTACCTGCTTCACTCCAATCATACCCCTGAAGGAGCCTATGATAGGAGTTTGAGTATGATTCCACACTTGGCCTATAGCAACATTTATAAATTTGTGTACACATTTCCCAACTCTTATGTATGTTTGGATACACTCTCATACACAACTCTCATGTATGTTTAGATACATAATTCTTCACAACATTTGGGTTTTACCATATGCATTACCCTGAAACTTGCATTTTTTTCTTAATACTCTAGCTGAGATATTCCTTCATGGTCTTTATCTGTTCTTTTGTATACTTACATCATATTGCATAGAATGTCATAATACAGAGGTCAGCAGACTATGGCCTTCTGGCCAAATATGGCCTGCTGCCTGTTTTGTAAATAAAGTTTTATTGGCACTCAGCCACATCCATTTTTTTATATATGTTTTTATGGCCACTTTCCTGCTTCAACAGCAGAGTTGAGCAATTTTAACAGATAGTATACAATCCCTAACATACAACTGGTATATATATATATATTTTTTTTTTTTTAACTTTGTGTTTCTCTGATTACTAGAAAGCCTGAAAATCCTTTTAAATCTTGATCATCCATTACATTTTCTTACCTGTGAGTTGCCTTTTCATTTACTTTGCTCAGTTATGTGCTATGTTGCCAAGTGCATAACATAGGGTTAAGCATGATTTCTCCGCATACCGCTGCAATTAGCTAAAATCCTGGCCCCAGTGCTTGTTAACTGTGCGATATAGGGCATGTTAGTGGATTTTTCTGTGCCTCGATTTCTTAATCTATGAAATGTTGCGGCAATATTGCCCTCACCTATTAAATTATCGTAAGAATTAACTATCCTTATTATTTATCGCTTCTCTTTCTTCCCTTGGTTGCAAATCTGTCTAGTCAAACGGTAAGAATTTTTGTCTTTGCCCCTAAAGATCTCCAACACACTGAGAACTTTCGAAGCCACTGAAAAAATGTGTTGTTGGCCTGCATGTGGGTCAGGGAGGCTCCTGGCCAGGAACGGATCAAGAATATCCTGGTGACTTGATTCTGGGTGGTGCAGGATAAAATCTTGTTTTGTTTTGTTTCTTTGCTCCACATCTTTCCTACATCAGTTCAGGGAATCATAAGTGAATCTTACAGTAATAAGTGAGGATCCCGCAGACCCTCAGGGATCACGTTCTTAACATTACTTTCGTTGCACAGACAGTAGAAAATAGAGCACAAAATCCACCAAACCTATGATCTGTCCGATTTAAAAAAAAAAAAAAAAAGATTTCCAACAGTTTGGAAAAATACGTATATCACTCTCATTGCTCTTATTATCAGTGCCTTACATTAAAATTGTATGTACATGTTCTATCTTAGCTACTAACCTGTAAACAGCTTGAGAACAGACTAAGCATTTGATTCGTCTCTGGGTCCCTTACAGCATCCAGTAGAATATGTTATGCAAAGTAGGTGCTCATTAAATATTTTGCTCCATAAATAAATATCAACTGCCTCTTCTGATTGCTTTCCTTCTCAAAGACAAAATGCAAAAGAAGAGAAAGAAATTTTAGTTAACTTGGGGCTTTGAGTCAGTGGGATCTGACCCAGGTATTGAGACTTCTACTGTCTGTTAGAAGTTCCTCTCTCACAAGGGAGTGTTAAAGCAGAGAATCTGGAATTCTCCAGGAGGTCCTCACCTGGAATTGACAATCTGAAACTTGAATGGATTTAATCTTGAATTTTCAGGAATTAGTTGAGGAGAGTCGAGCAGGAAATGATAACAATAATAATAATAAATAGCTGATACCTAGTTAGCATGTAACACATATCATCTAATCTTACCAAAATAGGCAGTTAGCATTGCTCTTATCCTTATTTTGTACATAAGGAAAGGAAAGCACAAAGTCATTAACTAACTTGCTCAAGGCCATGCAATAGCATATGACATCCCAAGATCTAGCCCCATTCAGTATGTGTCCAGAACAAACACATGCCTCTCTATTTTTTAATGAAGTTTATCTATTTTGAGGGAGAGAAAAAACACATGAGTAGGGGAGGGGCAGAAAAAGAGGGAGAGAGAGAGAATCCCAAGAAGGCTCCATGTTGTCAGTGCAGAGCCTGACGCAGAGCTTGAACTCACTAATCGTGAGATCATGACCCCAGCTGAAATCAAGAGTCAGGTGCTTAATGGACTGAGTCATGTAGGTGCCCCTGCAATGGAGATATTGACAGCCGTCCTCCAGGGACAAAGCACTATAAAGAGAAGAGGCCCATTATCTTCAATCCCTAAAGTTGCAATCAAGAAACCTGGCCTTGATTCTTGGATCCATAATGATACGTTGGCAAAACTTCAAGCAATCAAGCCAATCACCTTTCCTGGACTTCAGTTTTCCTATCTATAAAATGGGAATAATGAGACTAGACAAGAATCTGTCACAGTTACCTAAATTAGAATGAGATCATATATATAACAAACACTTCCTGAACTATAGAGCAAACTCTCATGATCATGACTTCCAAGGATTATAGAAACTCAACATTGATGTGGGGTGAAGGGGGTAAGAAAGAGGCTATATTGGTCTTCTCAGGCTGTCATAACAAAATCCCACAGATTGAGTGGCTGACACAACAGAAATTTATTTTCTCAAAGTTCTGGAGCTGGGAAGTCCGAGGGCATTAGAAGGTTTGGTTTCTTCTGAGACCTCTGTCCTTGGCTTCCAAATGGACTCCTTCCATCTAGGTCTGTCGTCACACGGTCTTTCATCTGTGCACACGCATGCCTGTTGTCTCTTTTTGCATCCAAATTTCTTCTTCTTATAAGGACACCCGTCAAATTGAATCAGGGACCACCTTAAAGACCTTATTTTAACTGAATTACCTCTTTAAAGAACCTCATCTCCAAATTCAATCACACCATAAGGTGTTGGGGTTTGGGCTTTGACATACGAATTTGGGGGTAGGGTCACAATTCAGCCCAGAACAAAGAAAATCTCTTTAAATTAAAAGGAGTGTTAGCTATACCCACTGCCCCACATAAAGTGGGTACAGGTAGATGACGCAGAGATGCTCAGAGGATTTTTGCCCCAAATTCTCAATAACCCAGATCGCCCAGGTTATCATGAGACTTGAGGCTGAACCAGACAGCCAATTATCTTGATTACCTTCATTTCACTGCAGTGAGAGTTCAGGGATTATGAGCAGTCTTAGAAAAGAAGATTAATTATAATGGCAAATTTCACCAAAAAAGTCTAAAAATAATTTTAAGTACATTGCCAGCCCTACAGGTTATTGAATATCTTTAGACTGGAACTAACAAAAAAGGGACCTCTAAAATTAGAGAACTCTGCATTCTGTGCGGTGGGAGGGAAAAGAGGGTGAATTTGTCTCCAGCTGTATGTGATAATGTGACTGTGCAGTTAATTGATGCCTTCCTAGTCCCATACCCTTGCTTAGGCACATTCCTTTGTTGAAATTCCCCTTCCTGGACCCATTAAAAAAGGTTGAGCTTAAATGTCACCTTCTCCACAAAGCATCCTTTGATCACTGCAGGAAGGGATCTCATTCCTCTGAAAGTCATTCTACTTTCTTGTATTTCTTAGAATGACTTAGGAGTAAAGACTAAGCTCTTGTAACAAAAAGACCCAGAAATATTGTGGCTTGAATGAGAGTTTATGGCTTTCTGTCATAAGATTCTTGAAACAAGCAAGCGGTCCAGGTTGATCCCCATCGTTTAGATACCCAGACTTCTTCCATCTTTTGTCCCCACCATACTTTTGGTCATTGTCCTTTTTCACATAGTTGAAGCTGGGTCACAGGTACAGATCAGGAGAAAAAGAAATAGCAGGGATCTAGGACCAATGATGTTATTTTAAACCAAAGAGGCAACATTTGAAAATATCATTTCTGCTCACATTCCACTGGTAAAAACTCTCACATGGCTACACCCAACTGCGTGAGAAAGATGGTGTATTTGTCAGGGTTTTCCAGAAAATTGGAACCAATACGATAGATAGATAGATAGATAGATAGATTCATTATAGGAACTGGCTCATGTGGTTATGAATGCCAGGATATCCCGCAATTTTCTGTCTGCAAGTTGGAGGACAAGGAAAGATAGTAGTGTACTTCAATTCAAGTTCAAAGGCCTGATAACCAAGCCTTTGAGCCCAATATCTGAGAGCTGAAAAGATATTTCAGCTCAAACCAAAAAATGGAAATTAGCCTTTTGCCTCCTTTCTTGTTTTATTCAAGCCCTCAGTGGGTTAGATGGTGCCCACCTGCAATGATGAGGGCAATCTTTTTACTCAGTCCACTTACTCAAATGCTAATGTCTCCCGGAAACACCCTCGGAGACATACCCAGAAATAACATTTTAGCAGCTATCTGGATATCCGTAGCCCAGATGACACATAAAATTAACCAGCACAGCCGGAAAGTGCAGCTTCTCACCAGAAGATAGGAGAAACAGACCTTGTGGGTAACTGGTTGTCACCACTCCAAAATCTTATGGCACTTTTTATTAGAGTTCTTTGCATAGGTGTTTTATTTCCTCAACTCACTGTAAACTCCGGGAGTGCAAGAATGCCTGGGCGTTTTGCATCAGGACAGCTCAGTGCCCCCACGCTTAGGCATTCTCTACAGAAGAGTTGGAGGACTGAAGGTTCACCTTTTTCATATAAAGACCATGAGTACTCTGTCTGATCTTTCTTCTTGTAATACTTTAATTGCGATGAATCATTTATAAATTTATCTTTTTAATATTCCTCTCTCTTTGTGTATAATATACTCCCTTGGCATACTGTAATTATAATGAAGACAGGGACCAGGTCTACTGTGTACTCTCACACAGGAAGTACACCAAAAATATTTGTTAAATAATGAGTAAGCGTATTTGTTCAAATGGTGTACTGGCTCCTTCAGAAATGCGTGAAGTAAAGGTAAGATTGAGGAGCGCGGTATAGACCGATAGGCATTTCTCTTTTCTCCCGGACACACAGCTAGTATTAGGTGTGGTTTTGAGGATGGGATACGGTCCCATTTTCCAGAATGATAAAGTGAGGTCCACCACTTTCAGCCCTAGGCTGTGTAACACCTCAAGTGCCATCCTTGCTCCTCTGCCTACCGATCAGGTACAAGAGGTTTCTGAATCATCACGTGGAGCCCTGCCAGCCAAACACCTGCAGAGAGTGGGAATTACATTTCATGGTCTTGAGCCATTGATGTTTTGGGTGCTTTTGTTAAAGTATTTTGCTACCTACTCTGACTAATACAGGAAGAAAATCCCAGATGAAGCTGTCTGGAATTTCTTAATTCTTCTCAGCAAGATGCTCCACCTCTTTCCTTATTTCTAGGCATAAAATTTATTCCTAGAAATACTTTACTTGGAAATGTCATTCGGTATAGCCTAAACGAGCCTTACTCCTAGGTGTTAATGACAGACAAGGGAAAAGAAGGATTCTCTGACCAGGACCATGCCACCATGCAAATGCTTGAATTTCTCACATCTAATAGTGAATTATTTTTAATTTTGAGAACCTGATGAAAAATTCATTGTCTTTAATTTTTAAAGCATGATTCTTGAAAATGTTTTATGGAGGTTAATGGATATATAATAAACTACACATATTTAAAATATATCACTTAATGTTTTTACATATGGATATAGCTGTCAAAGCATAACCACCATCAAGATAATAAACAAACAAATGCATCACCTCCAGAAGTTTCTTTATGCCTCTTTTTAATCCATTCTTCCCTTTCTTTCCTATCCTTTCCTCCTGACATCCCCATCCCAGACAGCCACTGATTTGCTTTCCATCACTATGCATTTAGTTGTACTTCCTGGATTTTTATGCAAATAGAATCATACACTATGCCCTGTTTTTTTCTCCGGCTTCTATCATTCACCGTATTTTGCTATTATTTTATACTGTAGAGTTTACCAATAGTCCATTCCTTCTTATTGCTGCGTAGTGCTCTATTACATGGATATACCGCAATTTGTTTATACATTCACCTGCTGGTGGACATAATCGTTGTTTCCATTTTGGGGCTATAACAAATAAAACTGTTATGAACATTGGTCTACAAGCCTTTGTATAGACATATGCTTTCGTTTCTCTTGGCTACATACTGAAGACTAGAAGGGCCAGGCAATATGGTAGATATACGCTTAACTTTTAGAGAAGGTGCCAAAGTAAACGCACCACTTTGCATTCTCACCGGCAATGCACAATGGTTCCACTTTTTCTAAATCCTCACCAACACTTGATATAGTCTTTCTTTTTACTTTTAGCGATTGTAATGAGTATGAGTGGTATCTCATTTCCCTGATGCAAAAGTCTCGGAAGCTGCTTTTCAGTGCCACTCTGACATCGTGAAAAGAACGTGGACTTTAATCGCAGAAGAACTGGTTACGTGTCTTCACAGTGTCATTATCTAGGTGCAACTCTGTCGAAGATGGAGGACATTCCGGGGACAGCACATGAAAAGACTTGGATGCATGAAAGAGCATGTGGGACAAATAACAACAGCTCAACAATGCTAGAATACAGACTGAGAAGTAAAGACGGGCAATAGATAACTCCATTAGGAGCAAGCAGTGACCAGTTCATGAAGCAGATGACGTGCCCTATAAATAGTTTAAGATTCTGACCCTTAAAAAATGGGATCCATTGTTGTAGAGAGTGCCATAAGCAGATTCATGAGTTAGAACTGACAGCTCTGTGAGGAACCAGCTAGAGGAGAGGGGGACCCGTAAGGAGAGAGTCCTCTAAGAAGATTATTTCATTAGTGCAGCTCAGAGATAATGAGGACCTGATCTAGGACAGTAGCAGCAGGGAGAGAGAATGGGAAACAAGATACATAGAGAACAGAATAAGCCAGACTTGAGGGATGATTCCCTGGATCTTGGATGATTTGCGGGTTTTTGCTTTGGGCAGACAGATAAGCAGGGTGTCTCCTGATAAAAGAAGGAATAAAAGTTGGCAAGCAGATTTTGTGTGGAAGATAAAAAATTCACTCTAGGGCCCTGAGATTAAGGTATCTCTGAATATGAAATTGGAAGCATTTGGAAGTCAGTTTTTGCCTCATTTATTCAAAACAAATTTATTAATCATTGTTTACGTGCAAGGTGTTATAGGGAGACGGAGTTGTGTGGGGGTAGAAACGAGATCAGATAAGAGATTAGATATCTTGGCTTCAATACTGGTTACTCAGTCATTTAGCTAATTAGTTTTCATTTACCTTACATAAGTCTCTTAAACTCTTGGTTTACCCATCTGTAAAACAGAGGTAATAATACCAATCTTGGGCATTTGCAATTAAGTAAAGAGCAGTATTATGTGAGAACATAAGATGGTAATTCTAAGTAGAAAGTGTAAACAGTCACATACAACACATATAGGGGGTCCTGCAAACCCAGAAGAGTGTTTGTTTCCAATTGACTCTGGCCTCACATTGCAACATGTAACTATTTATGCCCATACCGTTTCCAGCCACAAGTGAGGAGAAGGTCTTGAAGAAATGAGCCTTAAGAGAACTTCAATGAGGCAAAGAGAAGGTCATATCATAGCATCCTAATTGTGGCCAAGGCAGTGGGAATTTGTTCTGTTCCTCCCGGAGGCCACCGCTAAGAGACATCTGAGAGAGAACACATAAAGTAGCTCAGGATCACTATCACTATATGACCTCGCAGGACAGCAGAAACCATTTGTAGGTTCACAGGCTGCTCCTCAGTTATGAGGGTGCTTGTGTCAATGAGAAGAACAATTCCCTAGAAATTAGAAGACTAGAAGGCCAGTCTTGTCACCACTGCCTCGGAGCTATGTGACCTTGGACAAGTCACTTACCATCTCTGGTTCTCTTTCCCCATATATAAAGAAGGGTTTAAATGATCTCCACCAACACTGCCAGCTCTCTAACAATAATTAGGAAGACTCTCTGGACACACTGACCCTTGAAAGGGGAGCTCCTTTCCTTTGCTGATAAATATAGCTTGTTTGCTCAGCAAGATTAAAGAACGTAATAAATATTCAAGCCAGGCACTGTTTGGACTGCGACACAGTTTAACAATGCTAATCTGTGGTGTGGCAGTCACAGCTTGCATCGACTTCACATATTTATAAAGATGCCCTTATCATCCAGTACTTGGGTCAGTCATAAACCCACATTTGCGATGGTAGCCTCATTTAGTTATTTCCCCGTCACTGGTTCGTTAGCCAAGGCTTAAGTACGCAGCATAGGTCATCCATGCAGAGGGAAAGTAAATCTCTCCGCATATTTTGGGGATCTAAATACTATCTCAGGACAGTACAAGTGATCCAGGGTATCACTTTAGGGATCTGGATTTTCTGAGAATACATTAATTGCGGCCCTGGTCCGGGCTAATTTTGCTAACCTCCCGGGTTCAGGACCCTGGACAGGTGTACAGTGCTGAATAAGTTGGTAGGTGTGATGCAAAAGCCTGAGTCTATTTGGTGAATTGAAGAGAGCTGCCTTTGAACTTAAATAGGGCAGATATCTCTGCAAGCAACATAATGGAAAACTACCTTAGTCCAAATGTGCATGCTTTGCAAATGAGAGGTGTGAGAGGTTGCTATTTTCCAAAGAAGTACTCATAAAGTTGGGCGGGGGGAATGCTAAAAAACTCTCACCAGTATCTATTACTGTAAAGTGCCAGAAGCAATTATGATGTCATGTGTTGTCTAAAATTGGAGCAGTGAGACAGCTTGAGATGCAGTCAGAGCTAATAAACCAAATAAAATCCTCCGAGTTTTACGGCATCATATTGTTTCTTTACACAATTATAAGCAGAGGGGAAGGCATCTGCCACATTACAGTCGATTTATTCCTTCTTTATTTTCTCTTTTCTCTTCCCTTCCTTTGTTAAAAAGGACGCGTGTGAAGTGGGATTGGCTGGAGATAAATCTCAACAGTGACAGCAGGAAAAAGAGGGACCGTTATTTAAAAAAATAATAAAATGTCTTCCTGGATAGATGCAGTGCAACTTATTGTTGCAAGCCTTGAAAATATCCCCCTGATTAAAATGTGCTTCCCTGTTTTGTACTTCTTTTAGCATCAAGCATCTGAGAAAGAAACAAAGAGCTTCCTGTCTTAAATGAGAAAGAGAAAATAAAAGGAAAGCCTGCCACTTGGGATTCCTCTAATAAATTCTACCTAAGAAGGTCCAGCTCAAGGGGGCTAATTTCCAAGGTGTTTCTTTAATCAGGTTCCTAAATTCAAACATATGTTTCTTTAATTTCCTTTGGATCTGACAGCATTAAGTTGAGAAAAGTCAAGAGCTTATTTTTCCATTTTCTGTGGGATGAAAACACGCCTACTTTCCATGTGGTTTTCAGATGAGATCAATTGACTTATCTCTCTCAAATGCTGACAACAGGAGAGCTCTAAGGGGAAACTTCAGGACCCAGAAGCTGCCAGGTTTCTTTGGTCCTCGGCCAGCCAGACAAGCCAGTTCCTTAGAGTCTAACCAAAGAATTTATTCTGAGAAAGGGGATTTTGGTTTGGGGTTTGTGTTGTTTCTTTTTCTCTGCAAGCTGCAAAAAATCAGTAAGGAGAAGTGATTAAAGAAAAGAATACATCGAATGACATCAGAATATACACCATCATTTCCGATGATTCCAAACAACCTTCGCAGCTCACTTATTTCTACTAACCTCGGGCTCCCTCACTTTCTATCCATCTCTCTGCAGCCCTACATGCAAGAAGCCAACCTTGCATTAATTACGTGAACTGCACCCGCACACGGACTGTGGGAGCTCTCAGACCACATCTGTTGAATGCCAAGGCCAGAAACACCCAACTCCACAGGGATGTTGTTTGCTCTGCCCTTTTGGTCATCAGTAGATTGATTTTCATGTTCTGGCTAAACAAACAGTTAGCAATGCTGAGCATTGTTTCGTGTTTTGCACTGAAGGCCCAATTAGCAAACACGGTCAATGAACGGGTCGAGAGTTGAGGTTCAGATGGGCTCCTCGAGGCCAACCTCTCTGTTTGAACAGCTTTCCACTGACCTTTGTCCTCGTCACAGGTGATCTTCTGTGAAACATGTCACCAAACTCCATGTGTGGAGCCAGAGAGGAAATAAGTCGTGGTTTATCCAAATATCATGTGTCACTGCACAGACGAATCAAATGGCTCCAGAAGGATCATTACTGATAAAGAATAAACTGTTAGCACAGAAATGCGAAGATCGAGGTCAGGAAGGGTCTGAGCCACAGAGGTAAATAAATATACAGTGAATATTTAGGCCTGGGCTGGGTTAAGACCAGTTTAAACTGGATGCAATTTTTAACTCATGATAAGCCATCTTCGTGGGTCTTGGTATGTTGGCGATCACCTGTTAGTGAGCAATGGGGATATCCTGTCATTGGCTATACTTTCGTCTGCCACTGTAAATTCGCACCAGATTTACAGCTTTTTGAGCCTCCTTGGCAGAGCTACGGGTCAATAACACAACAGGAATGGGAATCTGGCCCTGGCTAGCTATTTTACCCACCACACATTTTACAGATTATCGTCCTTAGGACACCCAGGAGTTACAAGACCCAGATAATAAATCCACCGGAGGTCAGAGCTATAGGAATCCTGTGAGATTCTAACCCATGAAACACATGTGCCGAAAGGACTTGTCTGTCTCCTCTGAGGGGCTGTTGAGTAGCAGACCCATTGCTATAAAGGCTGCCCAGAGGGAGAACAAATTAAGCACCGGTCCACCCACCTAGCTTCTCTGTAACCCAACCACAGGAGTGGTCTGGGGTCCTCCTTGCAGCAGACATACCTGGAGTCACCAGCTGGCTGACAGTGCCTTCTCCACATGCTGAGGGGAAGAAAAGATGCCCAAACAGCAAGCACGGGGGGAGTGGCCACACACCGACTGCCCATTCACGAAAGGGGGAAAAACTCCCCAAGGCAGGGCTTTTCCAGCCAGACGCGTTTATGACCAGTTGCAAGCACTACGGGTAAAAAACAAAACAAACCTAAACAAAACTAACAATTACCCCTACTTCAAAGCTTGCATTCTATCACATGGACATACAGGAAAAGTTTTTTAATTTTGTGTAATGTTCACTTTTGAGAGAGAGATAGAGTACCAGTGGGGGCAGGAACCGAGAGAGAGGGAGACGCAGAATCTGAAGCAGGCTTCAGGCTCCGAGCTGTCAGCACAGAGCCCTATGCAGGGCTTGAACCCATGAACCGTGAGATCATGACCTGAGCCAAAGTTGGACGCTTAACTGACTGAACCACCCAAGCACCCCAACATTACAAAAAATTAAATATATATAATAATATATATTTATATATATAAATATATAAATATATATATATATATATATATTTTTTTTTTTCTCTCTCTCTCTTCTTCTTCTTATGCCCCTGTCCCCTGCTTGTGCTCTTTCTCTCTCTCTCTCAATTAAAAAAAAAAAAAAACTAACTTGGCCAGTAACACAGAATAAACTTGGTTTATTACGATTTACAATAGAAGTTTCATATCCTCAAGAAGACAGTGCTAAGGAAAACTGCAAAATACCTCTGAAACTAGAGTAGCTTTGCCAATATTTATTTACATTCTAATTTTCTGCCCACATCATGTCTGCACGCTCCCCTTTTGGTTTACTGGTCCTAGTCCCAAGCCCACTGCCACTGCTCTGTCAGTGGATACACTTGGTCTACCCTTTCCTTCACACCACACAATGGTGAAGCAAACACCTTGCTTTCTAACCTTTCCTGGCTTTCCAGAAAGCAGATGCATCCTTACAGTATGCAAAGAGAAAAAACCCATACGTTTGAATCTAAGGGAAGTTTAGAATGCCCTTTTGAACCCAAATATCCCCCTGCCTCTAATCCCACCATTAAGAGCCATTTGGTTGAGTATTAAAGGATAGTTTTGTATGTGTGTGTAGGGGGTACGGGGGTACCAAAATCGCTGTCACAAATAAATACCCCGTAAAACTTTAAACCTCAATTCGTACAGCAGGAGAGAGTTCCCTCACCATTTAGTTCCATTCAGGCATGAAACCCGGGCTTTCCTTTCTACAACATCTCTGCCTCTCTGGACATTATGACCTCTAGCCTCTATGTTGGGACGCTTATGTGTATCTTAGGCCACAGAAAAAAGTAGACGGCCCCCACCTAGAGCAGTTAGATGGCCTCAGTGAAGTTTCATCATCTATAATCCATGAGCTATCTGAGGCAACTCTCCAAGAAAAGTCCATATCTCACAAGGTAATGAGACTAATGGCTTCACCACCATGGCTTTTTTGCCCACCTGACAATGTACAGCCTTCTCCCCACTGGTAGCAAACTGAGGGCTAGGCTTCCAGGGTATTCCCTAATGCTCTGCTTGCTTATTTCTACCACCCACCCCATACCTCCTCTCTACCTGATCTCCACCACCTTCCCCCATTAATCATCTCCCTCCCACTTTCCCTCCACTAAGGTCACCCATCCTCCTTTCTGATTGTCCTCTCTTTCATGCAGGAACCTACCTATATGGGGTGGAAAGAGGAACAGCCTAGCTTTCTGGTTCTTACTCTACCTTCTTTCCAGTCTTTTTTTTTTTTTTTTTTTTTGGATATGCCACCAACTCTAAAGTTCAGAAAATAAAACCTGACCATTTCTCGTGGTTCCTAAAAGCCACACGGATGCTTCTGATTAATGAAGTGGGGTAGAGTGGGGGGGGGGGGGTGGGTAATCATATAGAGGAAGTTAGGAGAAAAGAAACATGGACATTAATATTTCAAAATATCACCTGACTTCACCATATATTGTCATTTAGCACCTGAAGAGAAATAAAAAATTATAGGTTAACTATGCTAGGTGATAGAGTACTCCTACCTCAGAGGGCTGGAGAAAGGTTAAAATAATATATGTCAAGAATTTAACACAGCGCCTGGTACATAGTAAGTGCTTGGAAAACGCTAGCTATTATGATTATGATTATTATTATTATCAAGAAGGAAGAAAGGAATTGGAAATAGCCTAGGGAAACACACACACACACACACACACACACACACACACACAAATACGCAGAAAACTCCACCATTGCTCAAACTTAATGAAAGCCAACAAAACCAAGCCCACCATCTTGGTTTCTCCTCCCTCAATTCCTCTTTGACTCAGTTTTTCTTTCATCCTACTGACCTGTTAGAAATTATTAGATCCCAAGGAAGCCCACTTTATCTGCACTCTAACTCTTAGTTAATTTTTGGCCTATTCTTCAAAAATTTCCAACAGGGTTTTTGCTGTCCCTGTAATTATATCAAAACCCTCTTACAGAAATTCAACATCAACCTGATATTGTGGCAGATAATGCTCCTTCAGAGTGGCGCCATTAGGCCTCCAATGACAGGATGCTGAGAGGAGTGGTCCCCTCCAAGCCACAACAGAGACCCTTTGACAACGGATAAATACTACAGAAGTGTGCATTAGAACCTGAGTATAACATGCCATCACCCCAGGGAAAGCCAGTTTAAAATCATAAATGTCAAGACATAATTAGCTTAAAGGTCAGGTTTAATTATAGTTGTTGAAACTGAAATACACAAATTACTGAAACCATGTTGAAAATTATTTTAATGGTTTAGAATGTTTTGTCGTTACCTTTGTTTTCACTGAGTGACGGTTCTTATTACTTGATGAGGGGAAAAGAACAAAAAACAAACAACAAAAAAACATGGCGGCGGTCACTTGCTTCCCCGCGTGGATGGAAGCAGAGAACAAAACAGTGTTGATGGAAAAGCCCACAACTCCAAACAGCCCACAATTCCAACAGCTCCACGTTATTGTATTATTAATCATTTTCTTATAATCGGCGCTTTAGATATAATTTTAATGAAGCTTCAACAAAAGCTCAATGCATTACACTGTAACAACAAAGGAGGCACATTTATCACTTGGTTTTAGCTTAATGGCAAAACAAATCAATAAATAAACAGCTGTGAGAAAATAACTCAATAACTGGAAAAAGTTGTTTACCTGTAGGATTTCTAAGATTTCTACCGGGAATGTTTATTGACTCACCGAAGTATTTTTGTTGAGTGGTTTTTTTTTGTTTTTTTTTTTTTTGGTCATCTTTTTCCTTTGGGTTTCCAAAGACCAAAAAGTTTGAACAATCTTTCATTTAATTTTATTTTGTTTTGTCTCCTGTTTTGCTTAAAAGGGAAAAAAAAATGAATGATACCTTTCAAAGTTCAGCTCTATTTTAAAAAAAAGAAAAGAAAAACTCCCCAAGAAATTTAAGTGATAAGCAACCACAAGTTACCAGAAGCTCCTCATAATTGGTATGAAAAGTCCTTTGGAAGATACGGTCTGAATACTGATATATCTCCCAGTAGGGGAAAAGGAAGTTTTAGGCAGTGTCGTTCTCATATGGAGATTAGCACGCCTGAAGAGAACTAAAACATCGGTTTCTGGGGGAAGAAAATATTGTTCAAATGAGGCAAGAACCTGCAGAATGTGTTTTGTCAAAATGGAGAACAAAGGGCTAAGGAAACAGTGTTTTACTCACTGAAAGACACATTGAGGAAGACAGTTAGAGTTAAGAGGAGGAACTGCGTGACACCAAAGCATTTAAGTGGCTCCAAAGAACCCACTTGTGTGACAAAGCGAGAGCTGAGCTCTTTGCCAGGGAACCACAGACAACGCAAGGAGAGTTCTGCACTCTGCTCTAGTTCAATAATGGAAAAAGAAAATGACATGTAATTAAGAGCTGCCTGCCTTCCAGGTACTTATGACATTGAAATCAGTGTGGACATAAGGCATTAAAGCTGACATCAACATAGTTCACCCAAGAAGTCATTTACTTAAGATTTACAGCCAACTGCAAGAGAAAAGTGAAAATTTATGAAAGGTTTCCATCTGGCAGGCTACATCATTAGTATTCACACTGATAGCAGCAATGATTTAAATTTCTTAATCTAAGTGAAGATATGCATCAAAAAATTCCTCTAAAATATGTCTAATAGCTCTAACTGACTTCTTTATTAGAGTCTGCCAGTGAAAAAAATGTCAGATATCAATGAAGAACTCATCAAATGTTAATTTCGCTCTATTCAACTAATAGAAATTCATAATAAAGTGGCATCATTGTGGCTGAAACCCCCACCCAAAGTCTCTGAAAGAGACACAATAAACTAAGTACCTTTCATCGCTTTAAAAACTAAAACCTGATTGCCTTGTTTGATCTCGGTATAGCAAGCATTTTCAAGTCATAACAATGATTATTTATTAAATATCGATAGCTCTTTTGGGGCATGGAGGCGGAGACGGAGGGAGCAGCCTTTGGCATGTGTTGTTTGGAGCCTGTGAATAAATCCTGTTAACAGAGAGGAGGAAATAAGTATAAATCTCCCACTGCAGGGGAAGCACCGTGCCATCCATTTTTCTGAATTAAAGCACACTGTCACTACCAAATGCCCTCGTGTTGTCAAAACAGGACTGTGGAAGAAGATAAACCCTTGATACCCTCTCTTAAAACTGTAGATAGAGAGGTGTTTAAAACACAAAGAAACGCGGTGTACATACAGAAAACAAACCTAAGACTTAGAATATCCTCAGATGATAGTGGGTACAGTTTTAAAATACGTTTAACTTTTTAAAAGGTTAGTACAATTTTAGGGGTTCCATGTGAGACACCTCAGAAAGGAAGAAAAGAGCAAGCGTTCTAGAATCGGGAGGGAGGCTGGCATTAAATTTGGCTCCGTCACATTTTAGCCCTGTGACCTTGACACAGCTACTTAACCTCCCTGGTCTTCTGTTTCCCCATCTGGAAAATAATGCCAAGTTCATAAGGTTTGAGGACTATGAGTGAGATGTCATATAGGAAGTTCCCAAAACAATGGTTCACAGTGTTCAGCTATGAAAAGCTTATCAAGATTCTCCATGGAACTGAAAATACCGTGTGCTTTGTCGAGCTCCAAGGCCCTTCCAACCCCAGAACGTCGATGCAGGAGTTGAAGGAACAAGATACGACAACACTATTAGTTATCTATCCAACAGCCAAACCCTGCCCCTTTTCCTTGCTAAGGAAATGTCAGTTGCATCCAGATTATGTCATGTAAACATGCCAGGAAAATAGACCACGCCCATAACTCTAGAAAATAAGCATCACTGGTTTTATGTTGGGCATATATGATCGTAATTAGGGCTGTTGGTCAAATACCTCTGGCTCTCCACCTTACATGTACAACATAGTCTTGCATTTCTTGTTTTTTTGGGTGATCTTTTGATGGGACTGTGTTATTTGTTATAATTAATAGATCAAGTGACATTGGGATTTAAGGAACTAGATGAAACCCTCTCTTTTCCCTCTGGCACGATAACCAGGTATGTTTAAGATGATGGCTTAGTCATCCTGAGTCTCCAAGTGACGATGCAGAAAGAGATCCCAGCCAATTTACAATGGGTATGGAATGCGAGCAATAAATGAAACTTTGTTGTTGCAAGCTGCTGAGATTTTGGGATGTTTGTTCCCATAGCGGGCCCTGAACTATCCTGACTCCTGCAACAGATACTTCTTATTAGGACCAAATGAAATAATAAGAAATGAAAACAGAGAGGTGCATGAGGAAAAACAGCTCATTCTTCCACGTTTTGTACCAATGTGTGAGCATTTGATTCGACCAGAGCTGGGAGGGAATATCAAGGCAGACTTCGTAAAGGAAGCAATGCTTGAAATAAAGTGTCACCTTAGGGGCGCCTGGGTGGCGCAGTCGGTTAAGCGTCCGACTTCAGCCAGGTCACGATCTCGCGGTCCGTGAGTTCGAGCCCCGCGTCAGGCTCTGGGCTGATGGCTCGGAGCCTGGAGCCTGTTTCCGATTCTGTGTCTCCCTCTCTCTCTGCCCCTCCCCCGTTCATGCTCTGTCTCTCTCTGTCCCAAAAATAAATAAAAAACGTTGAAAATAAAGTGTCACCTTAAAATATTTGAGGGGTTTACCAAAGTGATTGGAGTGGGGTACAAAATGCATTTCAGACAGAAAGAGTAGGTTGAATGAGGAGATGGGGACAGGGGGTGGGTAATATTCTCAAGGATTTGTCCAAAGAGATAAGCAAGATCTCAGAGAAGTCTTTATACAGTCTTCATGGTATTTGAACTTTATTTGTGGGCCAGGGGCTTTTCTCATATAAAGCCTATGGCAACTGTTGATGAAATGCAGGGCACATATCCCTGGACAATCCCAGATTTTGAGTGAAATAACAATGACTTCACCATCACTGATGACAGCTGTTGCACGATGCCTTCCATGACATGAAAAAGACGGGCTCCTGCTTACACACAACCTCATCTCTTTCGATTCTATTCAGAAAGAATATTGGAGTTCAAAATTGTGAGATTTTTATTTAAAAGATAAATCACTACCGATCTTCAGTTCCGTAACTCAATTAGTAACAGCATTCAATTCGCTGTTTACAAATTATCCCAAAGCAGTGAGAGGTCCTGACAAAGAACTTCTACTGCAGGCACTGGAAGCCATCAAAGAATGTTAAGCAGAGGAGTGACGTGGCTGGATGTGAGGCACATTTTAGAGAAAAATTTTTCTAGGAACGACGGGATGGATGGAATGAACGGGTCAAGATGATGTCTAAGACATCATTTAAGAGACTGTGGCAATCATAGACTGTCATGCCTTACAAAGATAAGAAGGGGCATGCATCCTTCTGGCAAATTCCAAGACAGTAAAAAATTTGTCTTTCTTGAGGTCTCTGGTTATTTGAAAACTATCCTAAGATAAAGTATCTCTTTTGTTTTTTTTTTCCTCACAGTAATCTCTCAGTAGAAGTACTTATCCACATGCTTTCACCATATGTCTCTCCTTGCTCTCTGTCTCTCTCTTCCCTCACCATTGCTTCATTCCTCCTTTGGGAGAATTCAGAACAGGTTTGAAGATCTTGAGCAGCTGTACAGTTTGTGGAGTGGAGCATGTTTCCTTTCTCCTAGAAAACCATGGTGATAACAATCCAGGTCAAGATAAAAAGGGCCTGCACAGAGACGGTGGTAATGAAAGGAAGAGCAAGAACAAGTGGATGGTAAGCTTCAGAGCTTAATGCACCTTGTATGTTGCCAGGGGAACCCACTTTTCTGGTTGAATAGTCAGACTCCTTGAACGTTGTAGGCACTCAACAAATATCTTCTGAATAAATATGTAAGTTTGACAAACAAAATGCAAAGCCCTGAATGTATGAAGACCGATCAACAATGATGCTTGCTGCAAGAGGTCCTAGCATTGGTGTTAACCCAAAATCTTAAGGCAAGGTTGGTATCATCGCTTCCTCTTCTTTTTCTGCGCTCATAGAAGTCATTGTAAATTGACCACTGGATTTTTTTTTTTTTTACCACTTCACTAGGTGCCTCATCCGAAGCCTTCAGAAGACAATGCTCCGCAAGTCATTGCCAGCTGATCCAAGTTGCAAAGGTAAATGGGACCCAATCACCTATTTATCAGACCTACTAATGTATTTAATGAGTTTGAAAGGAATCAAGCAGGAAACCAAAAAATAAAGAACCACATTCTGTGTTTAATTCTGACTCTCCTTTTAATTACGTTTCTTGGGATTCTGTCCTAATGAAGGCAAACTAGAGCATGTGATGTCAGCTGCCGCTGGCCGACAGGTCTCCGGTCTCAAAAGCGGTGGCCTTGAAGAGTAAGCTTGTGTGGGTTGAAGAAGAATGGAGAGAATGGAGTGGGTGGGTTGGCCTATGCAAAGTGCTTATTCTGAGAGAAAAAGAAGAAGTTTGTCCTATTTGTTTTGTTAACGGACAGTCTGCAAAGATGCCTCCTACACAGAACTTTTCAGTACCAACCACCTAAGACAAATAAGGGTTATGAAAACCACATCACGCCAGAAAGCAAGAACTAGTTCATCCAACCCTGTTCTCACAATGAATTCACAGAGTCGCCAGAGATTATACCAGCCACCCTTCGATTTCTCCGTTAGGAAACTGAGGGCCGGAACACCTTCCAACAACCACGGCGATCGCTCATCAAACACAAAGTGTGCGCTAGACAACGCAGAAGCATTTTGCATATTCTATCAAAGCCAAGACTATGTTTCCTGTGGCACCCGAAATGGCGCAAAGCCATACCCCTTCTACTTTATTTGTATCATTATCCCCACCTGACACACGACAGAAACCAAGGCTCGGTAAGATTTAGGGAACTTGTGCTTACATCACGTAAGTCTGTCTGGTTCCAAAGCTAAACATAGCGACTACTATGTTATACAGAAACTGCTGAGTGTCATTTTTCAAATTACAGCCAGGCAGCCAGGCGAAGACTGGAGCTTCGGAAAACAATGCAATCCCCGTGTGTCACAGCAACACTTCTGTTTAGAAACATAATACTGACAAGTTTCTGAAAATGAACGCCATTCCGCAGACCCAACCCGTGGAATGACTGACAGTGTCCTGCTATGTGCTAACTGACATTGGCATATAAAACACTTTAGGAGGCCTTTATTGACCTGTTAATGTCACTCCTGGGGCTAATGGAGTCGTGCATTATCTACAAGGGAACTGTGGAAACCTGTATCCAATGGCAATCACTAGGACTAACCCAGAAACATACAGTTCACCTGGGCCGGCTGCCACCAGATAAATGAAGAACTTTGGCTGGTTGATCCTCCTCGGGCAACAACACAGACCAAGTAGGGTCCTGGTGAACTGATTGGCTCTCTTTTTTCAAGAAGTAGATACCACTACTGTCTACTTTTGTATTTGCAATTCCTAGATGATTTTACATTGCATCGGGCAAGAAGTAGGACATTCTGGAAATGTGCTTTCTCAACATTTGGCGCCTCAAAACTAGGGGAAGAAAAAAAACCTGGCAGAATTATTTGGAAGGATGAAAAACGTAAGCTCCATTAGGAACCCTTTTCCAATGGTAAATAACCAAGCTTTTATTGGATGGATGTAATTAGAGACAGATTTCAGTGCAGCTTGGATACAGCTGCTTCTGTCCTCCTGGCACCAGACTGTTGCTGGATCATTCCATGGCTATTGGCAATTTAGCCAATCAGTTCCACCTCTGTGCACCCAGCTGACCTCCTTCTTCACTGAGATGACGGACCTGCTTATTAAGACTGCTCAGAATTCCAAAATGAGGTCTCCAAATCTCAAAGGCACCTTGAAATATGCACCTCTGATGACACGTCTATCAAGATTTATCTTATATTAGTGTTTGTTCTGGGTATGTTTGTGTTTTAGGAGGCCCTTGGGAAAAAAATTCCTATAATCAGTCCAGCACCTCCCTGTCACTGCCAGGTAATGGTTTTTGCTTCTCCTAGAGATCAGAAGAATTAAAGTACAATGTCTATTGTTGATTTGTCTGAAGGGAGATCTTCAAAGTCCTCTGTGAATCATTAATAGATACACTATCTGCAACAAAGAGCAATATATGTAAATTTTTAAGGCCCCTTCGTTTTTAAACCAAAATTGATTGCTTTTGACGGGTTTGTAAAATTGGGGGAAATGTCTCTCAATGTCCTAAGTATGTCCATATAAAGTAGTGATTGGACGTCACAATGGGCCCAAAGTTTCTGTGCCTTGAGAGAAGCAGAAAATGGGATAAGAACATCCCTGGCCTTAGATAAATCACTCACTGTCTCTACAGGGACTTGGTTATAAGCTTCAGACTAACTCTCAGCACCTATCTTAACCACAAGAAAGCCTTATCCATGCCCGGACCCAACAGTCTTCAGACCAGAAAAGTTCCGGTTTCTGTACATTCTGAAATAAGACAGGTAAAGAAAGGAAGAAAGACAGAAAGAAAGGAAGGGAAAGCCCTCAGACCAGTCTTTGTCTTACCCGTTCTACAATTTCAGTCTCCTTATCATCACAAGAATCAAGTGCTCTCTGGTCAGGAGAACAGAGGTACCACCAATCTACACAGGGCCTAAAATAATCCACCCCCACCCTATATGGTGAATAACTAGAAGACAGGAACTGACTCTGGTCATAGCCCTTGACTCACAATTCTGAGCACAAAACCTGCTCCTCTAAGTTGCTCCACAATTGTTTATTGCATCGAATCAAAGTCAACATCGACACACTAAGTGTCCTTAGTTTGGAACTGAAGGGGTAACACTATGTTTAAAAAACTCCAAATGTAGTCCTGTCTTTGTTTTCAAGGTGACTGCAAATAGAAATGACTTCTTTATTTTATTGGTACTTAATTCCTAAACACAAGGAGACTGAATATATCACTGTCTACAGGGAAGAAGCCCAGCAAACAGCCATTGAACAGTAATCTAAGAGGTGACTCGATCAACCTTCAAGCCAGTTAGTTATTAAGAGCTATTATAGTTCTTAAGGGCACCCCCACCTGCTTTTGTTTGTCTCAAAAAGGCATTTTACTTAGATAAAATCCAAATTCTTACTATATGAGATAGTATTGCTTCATAGAAAATGACCTCAAATTTAGCCGCTTAAAACGCCAATTTATCATCTCACACAGTTTTTAAGGGTCAGGAATTTGGAAATGGGTTAGCTGGGTAGTTCCAGTTCAGGGTCCCTCATGAGCTTGCAGGCAAGATGTTGGCTAGAATGGCAATGATCTAATAGCTTGACTCAGCCTAGAGGATTCGCTTCCAAGCCTACTCATGTTGCTGTTGACAGGAGGCTACATTTGTTCACAATGTGAGCCTCATCACAATCTTGTTCTCAAGATAGTAGCCAGTCTCCCCCATAGCAAGTGATCCAAAAAAGAGAGAAGGATAAAGAGAGCACACGTTCGAAATGGGTACCGCCATGTCTTCTGTAACTAATCTCAGATGTCACATGCCACTTATGCGATATTCTATTGATCACACAGACCAACAAAAGGGCCACACAAAAATATCATTGGGAGCCATCTTGGAGGCTTGTTACCGCACTTATCAAGCCCCATGATGCCCAACATGATCTCTTCTCTGACTACCTCTCATGCAAACTATGCTCAAGTTACATGGCCTTTTTAAATTTAATTTAATTTAATTTTATTTTATTTTATTTTATTTTATTTTATTTTATTTTATTTTATTCCAGTATAATTAACATGCAGGGTTATATTAGTTTCAGGTGTACAATATAGTGATTTGGCAATTCCATACATCACCCAGTGCTCATCACAAGTGCCCTCCTTAATCCCCATCCCTTATTTTGCCCATCCCCCTTTGGTAACTATCAGTTTGTTCTCCATAGTCAAGAGTCTGTTTCTTGTTTTGTCTCTTTCTCTCTCTTTCTCTTCCTCTCTCTCTCTCTCTCTCTTCCTTTCTGGTTTGTCTTGTTGTCTTTCTTTTCTATTTGCTTGTCTTTTCATCGGTTCTCCAAATGGATAAACTTTCTTGTCAGTTCAAATGCCATCTTGTCAGATAGGTCTTCTGAAGCCATCCGCTTTAAAGAATTTCCTCCAGGTGATACTCTGCCATTTTGTTCTTTCAGAACACATTTGTGCTTACTTTTATTCATGTACCTGCTTGCTTCTTGCTTTTTTCTAAATACAATTAGCATCATAAAGACAGGGACCCTGCCTGTCATGTCCACAGTTGGATCTCCATTGCCCGGTGCAAAATTGACGTTCAATGAATATGTGTGGTTTGAATGAAAAAGGCACAGTCAACAGTTGTTCCCAGTCGCCATCTTGTCATCTCACCACCTGGAGAGCCTACACCAATAGGCTAGAGAACAATTTCCCAAGTGAGGCACGGAAGCAAACCTTAAGATGTGCATTCACTGCCACATCTCTCCACCTCATGACCCAGCTTCCTTTAAATGGTCACAGACCATCAAGTCCAAACTGGCTGAGCCCTCTTAATATCTCTCTCATGGTTTTCTGGTGTGGCATCAGGCTCTTCTTCAAAAGTGTCTGGAAAACGTCAATCCACGGTCAACCTATAATCTTCCAGCTAAGCTGACCTTCTGTGATGTGTGGTCCCTGGTTTCTACCCGGTTGCCACATGCCCGGGTTTTATTGCTCAGACCAATATCTTCAGGGAGATGCTTTAGTGCATCCTGTCGGTGTGAGCTGTCACATTCAACGTTACCCAAGGATATCAAATTCCTGACCTTTCTCGGCTCCTTCTTCTACAGACTGGTGTTGATCCTGGCTCCACACCCACGCTCAGCCAGAGCTCCCAGAATCCCTGCCTGGGTCCAGCAATCCAGCGTAAGCCTCAATTTGGACGGTGAAAGAAGTTATGTCAACTGGTTACTCCTTGTTTTTCTGTGCCCTTCTGTTCTCTAGAGATCTTGTTATCATTTGAACTCCCATAAATAAGGTTTTCAAATGCTGGAATTCTCTGAGTTTATCTTTCTTCCATCGGTCTGAGTAACAGCACAATTGCTGATCTTAATCGGGTGCAGGATATGCAGAAACACTTTATTAAATGACCTAGTCCTTCAACCTTAATTCTGTACTGCAAAGTGAAATCTACCAATAGATCTAGGTTCAATCCCAAAATCTAAATTTACCCTCAGTTTCCTGATCCATGAAGTAATAATATAGATGCTCTCAAAAGCCTTTCTAAATTTTAGAAGTGTAATCACAATGTCATATGTGGCTTTCCTAACTTTTTTGATCTCTGATCCCTTAGCTACTTCTGAAGCCAGAGGCCAATTCCTTCAGCAACCCTCATGAGATCCAAAGCCCCAGTTCACCCCTTCGTATACACTCCCTTGATCCAACAGCCTTTGATTTCTGCCTGGATCCTTCATTCTCCTTCAAAGATGTCTCCTGGATCCATCATTTCCTCAAAGATGTCTTAGAAGTAGCTTCCCCAAATGTGAATGATTCCACACCCTGAGACTTGCACTAAACCAGAGGTTTTTATACAAATCATCTTTGCGGCTCCCAAGCTGCTCCCAAGGCTGCTCCCATTCATCGGCACAGTTCAACTTTCTAATCAACTGAGTCAGAGAAAGCTGAAGCATTTCTCTGTTAACACCCTAGGTGTTTCCAAGGCCAGAAAGAAAAAGAGAGGAAAAATTAGAAAGAAATCTAAACTGTTTTAACCTGGAGGCCAAAATATAGATACTGTGCCTCTTTTTGACTCATTATTGGAAGAGATCTCAAAGCACGCTCTTAAAATCAGTTTACGTAAAATGTTTTCAACTGTCTTTGCCTTCATGCTCAATAAACCAGAATTCTTATGCAGGTTTTAGACTCTCAGAGTTAAAGCTAGAGTCACACTTAGGGATTGTTAAATACTTGTTAAATAAAAAAAGCAAATCATAAAATAATAGTCTGTACATACTGATTCTGTTTTCAATATTACCTGAGCCTCTCCTACTGCTCTCTCTTATAGTTTGGGGCATACAAGGAATCAAAAGAAATTCTTTACTAGTAAGCAAAGGATCTTTTTTTAATAATGTTGAATTTAATAGTGGTGACTAAATTCCAGTCTTTTAAAGTCTTTACACACACACACTCATGCATCCTCGTGTGTTCGCACGCATGCATGCACACACACACACACACACACACACACACACACACACCAGAAAACCTTCTAGGAAAAATTTCCAGCTAATAACTATCACGTACATTAGACACGATCTGCTTTCATTAAAAATACAGTAATTCTACTCATGCTTCACATACCTCAGGAAACTTTGCAAATTTGTGAGAGTAATAAAAGGTTGCTTTTCCTCAGCCTGAACCCCATTTCTCCACATTCTCTTAAACGACTTGTGTCAAAAAATACCTTTTTCTAATCTTCTTTTTTATTAAATCCTTACTGATATTTCTCTATAGAAAAACCAAGAGATATAGTTCAGAGTCTGTGGTTAAAGAAGCCCACTTGTGGGTTCCTATCAGAGGTTTTAAACTAAGAGGATTTCATCAAAGTCTATCATGAAAGAGTGTCTCAGTTATGCAACATACCAAGAGAAATAAAATGTCTCAAAATTATCTCTTCTGGAGTACCAGTCCCTTCTGCTTCCTACTGCACACATTTTAGCTATAATGTCCTCTGTTTAAACTCATTATTAATTATTTTACTTTTCGTTGGGGGTTGTTAATTGTTGTTCATCTGCCTTCAAGACAGATTCATGTCATGCAAGCAAATGAACATCTCAAGGCAGGAAATACACTTCACAAGCCTGCTTTATTGTCATATATCATCCAAGTATTTCTAATAAAAAAAAAATGATGGTTATTTAAAGGACTGGTGAGGAAGAACCAAGTAACTTTGTTAACATTAAAACAGTTCCTCCAGTAGGGTATTAAGTCCATGAGAAATGTAATTTTCTTAATACTAGATAGCGATAGTTTTATATAGAGATACAGATAAAGGCATAGATTATAGATTCAAACCTTTGTAGAATAACCATTTGCGTTAAGATAAAAAAAAATTAAGCAAATCATTGTTTTACTTTATTGAATATATCAAACTATTTCATACACTAAACAGCAACTCCTTCGCCCTGAAAAGGAAATAGGTGTCATGTATCATGTACCCCAAATGTTAAAAAAAGAAAAAACAAGACACCAATAAAAAGGAAGGATGAAAATGGCAAGAAACGGTAACAAATATTTATTTAATCTTTATTTACTGAAACAATTCTTATTTTCATTTCTGATTCTCTTATAAGCAGAACCTATGATATGCCATACATGTTTTTGCATTGCCCACATGTATCCCCCCCGCAAACTCAGTTCTAGATCTCTTTCTTTCCTCCTCTGTAGCTATGCTTCATCTGGTTCCATGGCATTCACTTGCTTGCATGGCTTACATTCCATTCCCACAGATATGGGGAATAAAAAGACATCCTGTTGTCTTCTATTCCAAAGACTCTAGCCTCTCCTCAATTCCCTACACAGACATAGAAATCACCATATTTATGTCTATCCGGGTTGGCATTCTTGAAAATAATTGTTCATCTACCTATCCCTCTTGTCTACACATCGGTTTCCAGACCAGAGCTTCAACAGTGTGATTGTTCTTAACCCTCTTCCTTTTCAGTAGCCAGCATCATAGTCCTAGTTACCGTTATATTCAGCCTAAATTATTTAAACTGCTACTTTCTGAGCTCTAACCCCTGATTCCCACAGGATCCCCCCCAATAATGAATTAGGCCTTATCAAATGACATCAAAGCCACATACGTGATAGTTCTCCAAGAGGGATGTCTTCATCCTGAGTTTTTGTCAGGTTCCTAAGATTTCTGTGTCTGTGATTATGGCAGTGACCCACTCTTTCCTCTTCTAGGACATCCAGAATAATTGCATTTTCCGAACTCTCTTGCAGTTGGGTTGAGGCCATTTGGCTGCAGTGGTATAGAAGTGGGAATTACATAGTCATCTTCCCAGCCTGATGCTTAAAAACATCCCACATGGTAACTCATATTTCTCTGTTGTTACATTGGCAGCCACCTATCCCAGAAGATGTAGCTAACAGATGGAGAAGAGCTATCCTATCTACATTAGATTGTGGTAGAATAAAGAAATGAACTTATATAATGTTCAACTCCTGAAATTCAAGGGTTTCTTATTACAGCAAGAGGCATTGGCACCTACCATTTCATTCTGCCTCCCGACACACAGGCCCTTTGGTGACAGAGCTGAAGATGTGGGGAACACAAGGTGAGTAACTTTCTTAATCTATATTCATTCTAAATGCGGGACAAAAACTGGAAAATCAAAGCAGGCCATCAAAATGGATCCAGAACAAGAAATTATAGGCACACCGCCGAGCAAGATGTGAGACATCCTGTTCAACCGAATTTTTAATAAGACGACTTGGTTGGGGTGCCTGGGTGACTCAGTTAAGCACCCGAATCCTGATTTCAGCTCAGGTCACGATCTCGCAGCTTGTGAGTTCGAACCCCGCCTAGGACTGTGCTAACAGCATGCAACCGGCTTGGGATTCTCAATCTCCCTCTCTCTCACTCTCTGCCCCTCCCCAACTTGCTCTCTCTCACACGTGTGCACATGCTCTCTCTCTGTCTCAAATAAAAAAACATTTAAAAAAATAAAATTATTTAAAAAAATAAGACTTGCTTAGTTTCAATCACTTCCTGTCCAAACCTGCTTGATTCTTTCATTAACAACAGGTCTGGCTACAGGCATCCTATCAACATTGGCCATTTCTATTCCATAAGGACCAAGAAATTCTCCGCAGAAACCCCTCCCGCCTTACAATTGAAATAAAATGTCCAAACTCTATCCCTTCCTAGCCTACCTTGTTTTCAACTCTCTTCTAATTCCGTCCAGACTATCTCATTGGTTTGGAATCTTTGCCTGGCCCTGGAGTTTAGCTTCTTCCAGAAACTTCCCTTTAGGTCTTCCTGGGGTCCGGGTCCTGCAGCCTGTGGGTCAGGCCAGGGCTTGCTCAACAGCTATCCCAGGATCTGGGAACTCCAGCCCGGCCCTCAAGGCCAGGGGAACAACAGGTCCTCCTTGTTAGTCCTGAAGTATTCAGTCTCACTCGAGACCATTAGCCCTGACCACCTGTCTGTAAATAGCCCATCATTAAACCGTCTTCAAAATACCGCTTGAAATTTCTATTCTCTACCAGGAACTTGGCTAATAGAAAAAAAAAAATGAAACAGTTGGAAGCATTACAGTTTTTGTAGATTTGGCCATTACAAATCTAGAGCTACGTACAGTTCAATCAGAACACCCCATTCAAGAAAAAACAACACAGCTGCCAAAGTGACTAAATTAAGGTAGTTTGAAGCCATTTGTAAAACTACCACAACACCAGATACAAACCTTAGCAAATCTTAGTGGGTACAGATGCAGAATATTTGGCACGGGCTCTTCCCCGTCCCTGGAAATTCAGCTGCCAATGACATTTTCTATGTTAAAAATAATAATACAGGGCGGGGGGTGCACCTGGGTGGCTCGGTTGGCTGAGCGTCTGATACTGGCTCAAGGTCATGATCTCGGGGCTTGTGGGTTTGAGCCTTGCATCGGGCTCTGTGCTGACAGCTCAGAGCCTGGATCCTGTTTCATATTCTGTGACTCCCTCTCTCTCTGCTCCTCCCCCACTCATACTCTGTCTCCCTCTCTCTTTCTCCCAATGATAAATAAACATTAAAAAAAAATTCTTAAAAAAAAATAATACAGGGGCGCCTGGGTGACTCAGTCGGTTAAGCGTCCGACTTCAGCTCAGGTCATGATCTCACCATTCGTGATTCAAGCCCCACGTTGGGCTCTGTGCTGACAGCTCAGAGCCTGGAGCCTGCTTCAGATTCTGTGTCTCCCTCTCTCTCTGCCCCTCCCCCTGCTTGCATGCATTCTCTCTCTCTCAAAAATAAATAAACATTAAAAAAATAATAGTAATCATAGTAATACAAATAAAAAATAAACACCTTGCTATGCTGCTTCCATTGCCATTTCAAAAGAACTAATTGTCCATACAAAGTGTTATTCCCAACACTCAGCTCTCTTGTTTCTTGAACCAAACTCAGCAGCACGTAAGGTTGGGAAAGACCACAACTTGAACTTGAAGAGGTGAATAATACCTCTACCTTTAGCGTTCCAGAAATGCTTTTGAAATCCCTTCTCCCAGCAGAGGCTTCTTTGCAATTGATACTACAGATGGGCATAAATATGTTATTTGCTCTGAAAAACAAAGAAGGGTTTGCATTTTTAGATATACAGTGCGCTCCACACAGAAGAGGGAAGAATCAGGTTGTTTTGATTTTTGCTTTTTTGTTTTTTACTTCAAAACACACTGTCTCTCTGCCAAGCAAAGGACCACGAACCATTCCCAATGACCATTTGCAAGGTGCAAGGTTAAAGTAGTTTTTTGCATGTAGTTAAAACCAGGCAATGAGTCAGTGAAAAAAATTCCCCATGAAATGGTTTTTAAATGTACTTGATCATTGTTCATACAAGCATTTATCTTAAAAGGATATGCTCATCTGTTCCAGTCACTAACATTTATACCTACCCAAGCCACAGTTAACTCCCACTGAAAACGTTGTTTTCATGATTATTATGGAACTTAATCATGTTTATGGACAAGCTGAGTTTAGTGATTTGAACTGGACATCTCTTGCAGAACAGTCTACATTATTGTAGACAGACCACAAAACACCTTCTAGACAAATGCTCCCCACAATCTGTCATCAAAGCAATGTGACGTGAATGCTTCACGGATGAAGGGGAAGGGTAGGGGACTTCCCAAATACTCTTGTTACCTTCAAAGGAACACTGAGGTACATGCCTGAGTGTGCATGTGTGTGTGTTTGTGTGTGTAAATATTACCTCCCAATATTAACCTAGAGCCAAAATATACCAGAAATGTTTCCATAAAAGCACGTGACCTCCGTGGATACAGTCTTATAAATCCGCAGACCCATGTGGTTCAATCAGAACACTCCATTCAAAGAAAAAGAGCACAACTACCAAAGTTGTTACAAAGTCCTTCAAACCCATTGTAATCCACCCAGGCACCAATATTTCCTCTGCCTTTCTCTATACTTTTCCCTCGCCTGCATCTGCTACCAGGGTGAATTTTTCAAATGGCCCCAAACTTTCTCCATCATCTAGGCTCTGTGGTGTCTACATATGTCACTGATGTAGATTGGCCGAACATTTCTCTTGGTCAACAATGATCTCCCCTCTCTTTGGGAGTAAAGAGACAAGAAGCTGGAAAATCGAGGATGATAATACACATAAGCAGTTTTCCCCCAACACAAGACTAATATTTAAATAAATGTAATCCACAAGTTATACACTTTTACTCTAATCAACTTTCTATTGTGAGGAACAGAAACTCAAACTAGCTCAAGAAAAATGGGGAGGGGGGTTACTACAAGGATACAAGAGGCATTCTTTGAGCATCCAAAGGCAGGAAATTAAATATATTCAGTCCTCTTTGCAATTTGTACATTCAGAAACAGAGTCTTCCTTTTCTGTTTCTCGGGACCTCTCTCTATCTCTGTTTACGTGCTCTGTTCTCTGTTTCTCTTCCTAAGCTTCTCTGTTTACTCATTACACATGACCTGTAATGGGGACCTCAGCCTTTGTTCTGTTAGATTGGGACTCCTAGTCAAACCTCCCTCTGTGTGGCTTTGTTCAAAAGCCCAACACAAAGATTTTGATTAGCTACTTGTAAAACAATGAATTCACTGGCCTTGGCTTAGAGATTCTTCACTGGCCCATTCGGCCATAGCTCAGAGATGAGGTCCCATGGGACATAACACTTCCACTTGCAAAGAATACAGCCTACCTTTGGAATTCTGGAATCCAAATGAGAACCAGCATCGTAATCCTGATATTTGACATTATCTTATGACGTGCCCTCATGTGTTAGCTCATTCACCATTCATTCCAATGTCCTTCTTATACTGCAGACAGCTAAAAGCTACATTCCCCAGACACCCCTTGAAGAGCGATTTTGGATATAAACTAGTTTTACTAAATTAGAAGCGCTGTCATGAACTTTGAGAAGGCGAGCATGAGGTGGAGGGCTTCCTTCTGCTTTGGAATTGCCGTTGCAAATATGGTCATGGAAATGTTAGGGCTTATTTACGGTGACAGAATTCGATGCATGTCCCTGGCCTCATATGAGTGGGGGTAGAAGAAGTCAGGAAGCTGGCCCTGAATCACAGCCAAGGTGATGTGTCCCTGAGGACACAGTTCCAGTGTGTCTGGCTCCCCACATTCCTGGCAAAAGGAGCAAGTTCCCTGAAAGTCAGTCTAGTACACTTGTGAAGGTCATTCTCAAAGGAGTGTCTGTGGATAGAAAATTACTAAGAGGAACTATTAGGGATGAGGGGGACACTGGTTAAATAGACTTAATAGGATTCTTGGTAAAGGCAGACCAGAGTGATCGATGTCCCCTGAGGAATCATACAGGTTGAGGAATTTGATCAGATAATCAGATACGGTGATCCAATAGCAAGGATAGGGGATTCTCTTTATTCTCACTTATCAGAATTTTTGCTGAAATTGGGTGATGCAAAGACGGACACAGACCTCCAAAGGCCAAGGTCTAGTTAACAAGAGGGTTCAGAGGAACAAACCTAAAGTTTGGTCAAGAAGCGACTCTTTGTCACCCGCATGCCCGTGCAAGAGACAGGAATTGAGATTCTTACGGTGGGAGCTCTAAGGAAATGAAAAAGTAGGTCTGATCTCTTGGTAATTAAGTAAAATGGTTGTCACACTTAGAGCTCTACAAGAAACTAACCGAGAGAATAAAGTTAACACTGATGGGGGGAAAAAATCACCCCCCTCGTGCCAGCAAGATGACCATCATGTTGAGAACAAGTTTAGCAGGCACAGAAACCACAGTAACAGATTAAAAACCAGACAGGGGAATGGAGACCAGCCAAGGTAACTGCAGCAGGTGAACTTTAGTAAAGGCTAGATCATGAAGTGCTCAGACAAATGTTCACTCTCTCATCCATCAGTGGTGCAGCCCAGCCCTCCTAGCCTGAGCCTCAGGGTCCTTCTTACTGAAATCAGTAGGTGTCTGTATTTCTGACCTTTACTTGCCAAAAGTAACACAAATCTAAAGACCCAAATACTTTTTTATTGGGGTTCTAGCGTAGTGTCGGAAGTAAAGGTGCACCCATATGTGGACTTGAGAAACAGGAAGAACATGCACCAACGTAGACATATTTAGAATTAAGAGAAGAACAAAAGGACTCACAGACTGATATAAACAAAAAGATCAGTTTCAAAGGAAAGAGGATGACAATGGCAACAGTGAGAAGGAACTTGTTAAACAACATTTATTCAGTGCCTACATGTCCCAGGCATTGTTCTGAGCTCTGGGGATATTGCAATTAGTGAAAATAGGAGGAGAAAAGGTGATGACATTTAAGAGGCTCTGAAGGTAGGTTAGGGTGAGATCAATGAAGGGCTTTTTCAAAGCAATTTTAACACCGTTCTTTAGAAAACAAGGAGACATCGAATTTTTATTCTTTAATTTCAGATAATTCTGGTCCATGTTACAAATGGATTACAAAGAAGCAGCACTTGCAGATGAAAAAGTTAAGGGGCCACCGCAATGGTCCAAGCAAAATTCATTGTTGTCACCATCACTTGATCTTGGATAATCACTTTCTGACTGCTTTTATCACTTTCTATCTTGGATAATTAGATAGCATTAATCATATGGGTAAATGCAGAATAGAAGTGTTTTCAGTTTTGGTTTTCAGTTTGGGTGTGAAAGGGAATTCAGAATATTACTTGTGGCCTGTTGAATTTAAGCTACCCATATCATAACTAAGTTGAGGCTAGTTCAATAAGTTGATGATTACAGTTTGAGAATTATGCTTTCTTGATAGGCTACACGGAAAGGTTTGCCAGATCAATAGAAATCAAATCATTAGCTTGAAGCTTCCCCTGATTTTAGGTACAACTCTAACCGTACTAACCCTGTCTTCTCCTGCCAAGAGTTTCCTCCAAGGATGAATTCCCTGCACTTGTCACAGGGGGTTTTCAGAATCTTGGAGAATAGCGGCCGGTCACCGATGCCTGAGTTACAGAAACTTCCAAACAGACTCTTAAGTCCAATTCAAGTAAACCAGGTGTCTGTGTCCAAATGTAGTCAGTATAGAATCAGGATCTAGTATAAAGCCCAATGAACTGACGTCTAAAACGACCGCAATACGTTACAGAAATTTAAGTATATCCTCTGGAATGGGCATACCGCATTACTTACCTTCCCTACACCTTCTTCCCCCTTGCCAAGCCACGTCCTAATGCACAGGCCACATGATCCCTGCTCGTTTGGCCATAACTTATTGGACCAGAGGTAAATGCCTGAACCAAACTGATACTAGATTTCCCTCTCTTGGGAATTAATTAAGGCAATTCATTCTAAAAGTTTATGAAAACCTGAGGGCTGAGGCCACCATTTTGAGGTGGACCATTGTGAAGAACCATATGCAGGCAGATGAATGGCAGAGAATCTGGACTTCCATCAGATAAAAACCAAGCAGATATATAGCACAGATGATAGACCATATGCCCAAGAACGAAAGGGATTGAAACAGTAGTTGCCTGACATTGTTCCAGTTCCTGAGTGCTTCCTGGAGACCCAGGGGCATCAGAGATGAGAAGTATTAACATAAGGATGCTCCTAGCCATTCCCTTTTATCTCCCCTGTCTCTTCTGATTACCTTCCCTCCTCTGTACTTCAAGGAATTTTATCTCTTTGCTAACTATTTTTCTTTTAAATTGAAAGCATCGGTGAAATTCTGACAACATGAGAGGAAATTGGGAAGAATTCTTGCTTGAATCAGAAAGGAAAAAAAAAAAAAAGTCAGAGAACACAGACCAAGAGAGAAAAAAATTCTGGAAGCACTGAGTGCCAGGAAGTGTTCTAGAGAGAGTTTGTTAAAGTGAACGAGTCTGGAGAGGGTTTGGGTCAAGAAAAATAGAGGATTTGTGAAAATGTGGTTATGGTTTACAAATAAGATTATTTTTAAATCATCTTCAAGAGATCCAAGCAAATAATTCTTATTTAATATATTTTGGATCCGAGACTGTCCTGATGTATAGAAACGACTGGAAATAAATGACTGGATATTGAGACCCAGCACCTCAGGGCCTTAGATTGATATGAGTTCAACCTCCATTATAAGTTCCACTTTTGAAGCTAAATTGAGTGAATTCCCATTTCTGGTTTCTGATTCCTTTTTCATAGCTTCTGTAAAAATTCCAAGATTGAATCCTGAACTTATCTCACACAGGGCGCCCGTTCTACCCCTTCACTGCACCCTCTACAGGGCTAGAGGCTTTTGTTCTTATCTCACAAAGAGAAAACCTAGAACTCTGAGGTTCCATTTGGAAAGGGGAAATGTGGCATTCGACTGTTCCCTCAGCCTGACCTGCTTCTAATTTAGATGGAGTTTTAATACGTGCTGAAAGTCAAAATAAACGGATAAATGTTAAACAGCAAAACAAGTATTAAAACCTCTGTCTCTGGCTTTTCGTTCCCTGTTTTTTAGCAGACTGACCCCCCTCCCACTCTTCAGTGTCCCCTAAATGTAATGATAGTCACTGCTGTTTAAGTCTTTCTTCATTCAATAGCTGGAGAAATTGTCATTGGTATGCAAACGGGTCTCAGGCAAGGAACATTACTCTTTAATCTCCTAATTTTAATTGGTCTGCCATCATGCAGACTGGGGCTGCTAATGGCCTCGTTTGTAGATTAAGACCAGCAGACCTGAACTGCGGTATGCCATTAGTTACAAATAAAAAGAGGAAAAACACCGAACAATGATAAAAGAGGCCATTCCAAATCAGAGAGAAGAGGATTCTTCCTCATCTTCCCCAAGGTTCATGACCCTATTTCAGTGTCCATTTGTAACAGGATTCGGATTAATGCTTTCGGTTTGGTCAGATAATTTCGGAACAGTTGGTAAATTGAAATGATTTGCTGTGTATGTACCGATGTCGTTGGCGGGCGCAGCAAATGTTGTCGAAAGATCTGCTTCACAAGTGACATTGTTTCAACTGATAGAGCTGTTCCTTTCACCGGGAAACAATATTGTAAATGAAAAGAATCTTTCACTATTTAGGGAAAGCATATTTTTCTCCAGTGGAATTAACTTTCATTATTACTTCTAGTGTCTTTTCACCCTCCAGTAAGTTGAGTCTAATACATGTTAATCTTTCATAAAGTTCATACATATATCTGTCAGCAGTGAAGAAGAGAAAAGTCCCAAGGGAAAAAAGAAATTTATATTTAGATAGATAGCTAGATGATTGATAGATAGATACATAGAAACATAGACATATACATATATAGATAGAAATGGATGAATAATAGATGACTGATAGATAGATAGATAAGAGAGAGAGAGGGAGACATTATGAAATAGAATAGTCTAATTAAAGGGTTAGTCTCCTTACCTCCCATAAAAAAGCAAATACAAACCACTTCCAAGGGTAAGAGAGTAGACAAAAAAAGAAGGTTACGTTACTCTGGAAACAAAACAAAGGCAATGAAATAACTATAGTCCCCCCTTATCTGTGGGGATATGTTCCAAGACCCCTACCCCGTCAATGCCTGAACCCATGGATAGTACTGAACCCTATATATACTATGTTTCTTCCTATACAGACATACTTATGATAAAGTTTAATTTATTTTGGGCACAGTAAGAGAGTAACAACAATAACAAATAATAAAATGGAACAACTATAACTATATACTGTAATAGAAATCACATGAATGTGGTCTCTTTCTCAAACATTTTTATTGTACTGCGGTCTCCCTTCTGACGATGATGTGAGATGATAAAATGCCTATGTGATGAGGTGCAGGGAGGTGAATAATGCAGGCGTTGTGACATAACGTTCAGACAATATGTCCGGAGTATCATCTGCTTCTGCACCTCAGTTGACTGTGGGTAACTGAAACCCCAGAAAGCAAAACCACAGATAAGGGGAGACTACTGTATAATGGTATATTATACCTTTGTGTCCTCTACAAAGCTGTAATGAAGTCCTAACTCTCAGAACCTACAAATGTCACCTTCTCTGGACACAGGAGCTTTGTAGATGATCAAATTATGATGAGGTCACCCGGGTCCTAATCCATCATGACTAGCGTACTTATAAGAAAGGGTAATTTGGACAGAAAGAGAGACACACATAGCAGGAAGATAGTGTGCAGACCCACGAAGACAAGACGGCCATGTGACTGGAGTGACACATCTATAAGCTAAGGGACACCAAGGATTGTCGGCAAACACCAGAAACGAGAAGAAGCAAAGGAAGATTCTCCCCCTAGAGCCCGCAGAGACAGCATGGCATGCTGACACCTTGATCTTGGACTTCTAACCTCCAAACCTGTAAAACAATAAATGTCTGTTGTTCAAAGCCACCAGCTTGTGGCAATTTGTAACAGGAGCTCTAGGAAACTAATATAACACCTGCACTGATTTCGTACTCTCCTCTCTGCTGCCCTTATTGTAGCCTAGCTGTGTTTCCTCCCCTTCAAAGAAATTTGGTATTACAGAAGGGCATAGAGAAGTAGCAGAAAGTAGCTAATATTTCTTGAGATCATTAGTAAACCGTCCTACTTAATCCTTAAACAATCCTGAAGGCGCAAATGGTCACTGGAGCTCTGAGATGTGGAGCATCTTGCCCAAGGAAACACAGCTGGAAAACAGTAGAACTGGAATTGAGTCAGTGCCCCAGTATGTTAACTATACAAAACGGTCTACCGTATCGCGCTACCTCGAGCAAGCTTTCCGGGTAAGTAAAACAAAATAAAACGCAAAACAGTTTCTGGTCTCTGGCAAGTCACTGCACCATTTCAAAGCCAATGTTGCTACAAGCTAGAATGGCAGATGCTGGTGACTGGAAAGAAGGGTAGGTATGGGGAACTGGTGAGGTGAGGAGATGGGAAGGTTCCCACGGTCTTCCTCCTCCTTGTCCTCTGAAGCCAGGGCACAGGATTCCTGGGCACTAATGCCCTCTAAACCGGAGAAAGGCACAGTGAGAGCAGATGTGCCCCTGTGCCGTAGAAATCATTATACCTATCACTTTCCTCCAGAGATCCAGCTTAGCGATTAAGTAAATAAGTAAAACAAAAAAGCTGCTTTTGCAGGGATTGGCCTCTACTCAGATGTCTCGGCCCATTTGGGGAACTGGCACTATAAATAGAGCATGATGCCCAGAAACTGTCCCCTAAGTGTGCAAAGTAGCTGAAGGCATCTGGGGAGGGCAAGGGTAGTGTGAGGAGAACAGAGGCCAGCAGACATGCTCCTTTCCTTAGCCAGATGCCAGAAACTTCCTGCCTTGTGGGGGGGGGGGGGGGTGCGACAAGAGAATAAAGGTTCTGCTGGCCCCTCTCTTCCCTTTTCACAGCCACAGTGATTCAAAATCAGCATCAGGGACGCCTGGGGGCCTCAGTCGGTTAAGTGCCCGACTTCAGCTCAGGTCATCATGGCACGGTTCATGAGTTCGAGCCCCTCATCAGGGCTGACAGGGTGGAGTCTGCCTGGGGTTCTCTCTCTCTCCCTCTCTTTATGCCCCTCCCCACCGCTCAAAATAAATAAACTTAAAAAGAAATCAGCATCAGTCTTGGGAGCCTGTTAGGATGCCGTGTTGTTGTTTCATTTTGTGGCAATAATAATATTTTCAAATCTGTGCCTCTGAGACACTCTCCAAAAGTAATTGGCACAACAGAAACAATTAACTTTTCAAATCAGTAAAATAAGACTGACTTCTCCGCTAATAATCATCATCATTACATAGTTCATGATTGCTACATGTCAGGTCTCGAAGCAAGGGCTTTGCAAGCATTAAGTCATTGAATCCTCTCAGCAATACAGCAAAGCAGCTGTTACTATTGTCATTTTATAGATGGAGAAACTGAGGCTCAAAGAAAACAAGTTAACTTGCTCAAGACCAGTTAGCGGCAAAGCCAGGAAACAATCCTAGGTTTATTTAATTCCAAAGCTCACATTCCTTCCCTAGGAATCAGGAGCTGGCCTGTGGATGGGGATTTTCAGATGAAGAGGCGGGGGGCCGATTGACCCTGCAGGATGCTTCCCAGCCCAGTCCACATAGCGCAGACCCCTTGGCCTCCAGGGATGAGTCAGAGCTGGGCAGGTGAGAAATGAAGTCCAATAACCAGAGTCATGACCGAAGAGTCATCATTTTTCGCCTGGGCTTTATCAACCCCACAGCACGTGAGGCTCAGGGAATAGCAATGTCTTCTTGTGCTCCACAAGGGTGTCTTCATGTTGTTCCCCCAAAGCCCCACCTCCAGCAGGGGCACACGCAAGGTTACCTGACCTGACGAAAAATGTAAGGGAGTCCCTGTCATCTTTTCTACTCAGCCCAAGGTCCTGGACAATGATGATGAGGCCTCAAATCAGCAGATCACACGTGTCCTAAAGAAACAAATGGTTCTCAGCCCTTTTTCCCAACCCAGCCATAAGCTCTTGCACCCCCACTAGTGGCCATGACTCCAGACAATTATAAGGAGATGCTGGACTCAGTCCACTGTCTGTCAGTCACAATCCTCAGCAGCCAAGGTTAAATCCAAGATGTCTGCCGGCATCCACAGGAAATGAGCTTGAAGAAGGAAACCATTTCTTACTCACTTTAGATTGTTAGCGTCGTTCAGTGTGCAAAGAATATGCTCAGTAAATACTTGTTGTACAGACAGATAGATGAATGGATGGTGAACAGAAAGTATCAAACACATTCGGTAAGAGTAAAATTACCAAGTCATCATTGGGGGGAAAGTCCTGGGGGAAAACAAAGAATTGGAAAGGGACAGGGGGCAGGAGCACCATTCATTCGTTTATTTAACATTTACAGAGCTCCTGCCATATGCCAGTCACGGTTTAGGCACTAGGGACACAGGGTCAAAAATCCCTGCCCTCATGGAGTGCATTACATTCTAGTGGGCAAAAGATATAATAAATATGAAAAATTAGCAAAGTAAGGACTATACTACAGAAACAGAGAAAGATGGGAAACGTCAGTTTTTATAGTGCAATGGAAGTTTTCACCGAGATGACATTTGAGTGGAGTCGTGAAAAGTTGAGCAAGCAAGTCATATAGATGTCTGAAAGAAGATCACTGATGTGAATGAGAATGGCCAGTACAAATGCCTGAGGCACTAAAGAAACAAAAAGGAAGCAAGTACGGTTGTAACAGGGACGGAGGGAAAAAGATTTGGGAAATGAGATTGGAAAGGTATGGGGGGGGGCAGCTTGAAGAGTTTTGACAATTCTACTGAGGAAAAAGCAAAACCAAGGGAAAGTTTTGAGCAGAAGATTGATGTGCTCTGACTTCCGCACCCTCACTTCTGTGTATAGACACGATGTAGGAGAAAAGGACGGGGTCCAGAAACCATCTACAACGCTACTGTAACTTATTGTTGAAAGATGAAAGATAAGGTTGGTTTGATAATGGCAGTGCAGATGGTAGGAACTGTCACAATCTTGACGCATTTTCCAAAAAGATCCTCCAGAACTTTCCAAACAGCTAGATATGGGTATGGGAAAAAAAGAAGAGTTGCAGGTGATTCTTTTCTATCGTTGCCCAGGCAATAGTTACCATTAACTCAGACGGAAAGACAGTCAAAGGAGAATTGTAGAGGGAAGGTGAGTCAGGATGTGGGCATATAATGTTTGAGGTGCCTGTTCAATGAAGATGTACGTGGAAGGATTGGATGCATGAATCTGGAGTACTAGGAGAAGTCTGGGTTAGAGGTTGAAACTTAAGAGTTGCCAGGTTAGGGATGCCTGGGTGGCTCAGTAGGTGGAGCATCCGACTTCGGCTCAGGTCATGATCTTGTGGTCTATGAGTTCGAGCCCCGCGTCGGGCTCTGTGCTGACAGCTCAGAGCCTGGAGCCTGCTTCGGATTCTGTGTCTCCCTCTCTCTCTGCCCCTCCCCCGCTCATGCTCTGTCTCTCTCTCTCACTGTCAAAAATAAAGAAACATTAAAAAAATTTTTAAAGAGTTGCCAGGTTATATTTGATATTTAAAGTCCTTAGACTTGATAAGATCACCAAGGCAGTGAGTGTAGATGGCGAGAAAAGATGACCAAGAACTGAGTCCTGGAACAGTCCAACATATGGAAATCACGAAGAAAAAAGATATTAAAGACAGCCCCGTTACGTCCTCCCAGGAAAAGACGGGGTCATGGAAGCAAGCAAAAATTTCCAGGAGAAAGAAGTGAACACACATGACAAATGTTGCAGGTCAGTCAAGTAAGACAAGAACTGAGCACTGACAGTCGAATCCGGCAAAGGTGAGGTCACTGGTGACCTTGACAAGACCTAAGCGGATGAACTGGTTGGAGCAAAAGTCTGACCAGTGGGGCTTTAGGAGAAAATGGGAAAAGAAAAGAGGAGATGGTGAGAATAGGCACATCTTCAAAGAGCTTTGCTGTAAAGAGAGGAGAAATGGTAAAACAAGAAAGAAGGAAGAAGGAAGGGAGTGGCATACCAAGGACTAGGAGAGATGTGGGAAGTCTACTCTGGTACAGGCAATAACGTGGTGCATTATCTACAGAGAATTTTAAAGCAATGAAAACAAGACGAAACTGACTAGAAGTCAACTTTATGTTACTACCACCGGAAGGCTGTTCTGAACAATATTAGCAACAAAATGTTCCTATCCACCACGGCAGGCTTCTGGCCAGCACCACTCTTGTGGTTCACCTTGAGAAGGAAAGAAGGAAGGAAAAGAATGCCTTATTTTGACTTTCACATACAATCCCTCTCGACAAATCGTGGCGGTATAAAAGTAACGTAACAGCTGTTGTCAGCTGCTCTCTGGCTGTAGGTAGAATGGCATCTTGGATCACTTCCCAGCCTTTTGATTTGGGGTCTTGAATCTTCCCCTTTTGTCTCAGGAGGGCTATAAATTCCCAGACATGCCACAAACAGAATCGGGCAGACTTCCACAAGCCTCTTTCCTGTGTCGTGTTGAGGAAGGCATCATTGGGCAGGGGCCATCTGTGGATCTTTACACACCACCTCAAGTAAATGAGACGGCCTTCAAGTCTCATCCTGGGTGTATCAATCTGCTAGCCAATTAATGAACCAAA
Source organism: Panthera pardus (assembly GCF_024362965.1). Classification (NCBI taxonomy): domain Eukaryota; kingdom Metazoa; phylum Chordata; class Mammalia; order Carnivora; family Felidae; genus Panthera; species Panthera pardus. Next base: position 182,841,965 of record NW_026526688.1, read on the forward strand.
ATTACGAATGGAATGCCCACCACATGGCTCTGTGCTAGGTACTACCCAGAAGACAAAAAAGCAAAAATCAGAATTTTCTTTCTAAAGCGTGCATCTGATGATCTTCCTGTCGTGGTAGAGATGATGTGGTGTCCACCAACGTCGCACCAAAATTGTGGCCAGTCTTGACTACCCAGCCAGACTGTGGTTCCCTGTGACCACCAGGTTCTGTTATTGTTGCAGGCAAGTGAGAAGCCATGGCATGTCTGAGACTTCAGACAACGACGAACTTTCCCCACATTCTCCCTCCTCTTCCTCTTCACTGGAACCCAGAATGCGGCAGTCACACAGCTCTGAGCATGCAGAAGACAACGCTCAGGGCCTGAAAAAGGAATGGCTTCGCGAGAGCTCAGACCCTAAAGGATCACACAGAACAAGCTGCCCCTGAACGTGTCAAATGGGAGTAAACCCACACCCCAGGGCCTTTAAGTCACTATCCTCAGGGCCTATTGGGGATGAAACTTTGCATCTCTCTAATGAAGATGCTTTGCATCTCCCTAACAAATAAGTCCCAAAAACTTTCCAAAGCACGTCAATGCCTAGAAAAGAAAGAGCATGTTGCTTAACACGACACACGGGGCAACCCCATCTTGCATCGTGCTGCATTCCAGACTTCATTTTGAATGACGTCAAATCAGTTAACGCACGTGAAGACCCAACATCATAGGTCTGGGGTATTGAAAATAAAAAAGTGTTCAAGGGATACCAACCTGAAGGAGAAGATAAGGCCCTAAAAGGGCAAAAGAGTGATTTTTTTTCTGCCTCTTCCAGTGAGTAAATGAGAACACAATTTCAAGATTAAATCTTTCCCCTAAATTGGAAAGGAAGAAGAACTCATTTTGAACTGAGGAGAGTAGAGGGGGACAAAGTGGCAGCTGCTTCCAACACATGGATTCTAAAAATGTGACTAACACGTTTCTCCCTTTATCCTCAAGAGAATTTCATTCCTGAACTATTTGTTCATTCTGGGAGCAGCCAGAATTGCAGCAACTTTTTTTTTTTTTTAATCTGATTATGAAACTAGGAGATTTACATGAACCCATAATTAAAAAATATATTTCTAGCGGCACCTGGGTGGCTCATTCGGTTGAGCATCCGACTTCGACTCGGGTCATGATCTCACGGTTTGTGGGTTTGAGCCCCGTGTGGGGGCTCTGTGCTGACAGCTCAGAGCCTGGAGCCTGCTTCGAATCCTGTGTCTCCCTCGCTCTCTGCCCCTCCCCCACTCACGCTCTGTCTCTCTACGAAAATAGATAAACATTAAAAAAATTATATGTATATATTTCTGGGGCACCTGGGTGGCTCAGTTGGTTAAGTGTCTTAACTCTTAACTCTTGATCTCGGCTCAGGTCATGATCTCACAGTTCACGGGTTCGAACCCCTCATCAGACTCCGTGCTGACAGTGCAGATGTTGCTTGGGATTCCCTGTCTCCCTCTCTCTGCCCTTCCTCCAATCATGCTCTCCCTTTCTCTCTCTCAAATTAAATAAACAAAAACTTTAAAAAAAAAAAAGAATATATTTCTAGCTCCCTAATAACTAGAAAGTTAGATGATGTTAGAGAAAATTAGTAACATCTTAAGATCATATTTCAGTTTTTAAAATTCTTTTAAATATGTAGACTTATTTTCTTTTGTATATGTCTTCCTACCCCACCCATAAAGATTATGCTCTATGTGAGTGGAAGTATGTTTTTTATTTCTGTGTCTCTATTTTTATGTCGATTTCTTGTTAAGTCCCAAGCAAATTTTCTATAAATTTCATTGAATTGGATCCTCATGGCAACCCTGGGAGAGGTGAGGCAAGTGGTGGCCTGACCATTAGGGTAGGAGGCTGATGCTCAGAGAAGTAAAGGGACCTTCTCAGACGAAGCCCCTTCTTGTACAATCCTTCTACAAGTTGCAATTTGCTTATTTGACTCGTTGTTGAACTTCTTCCGGATGAAAACTTTAAGCTATAATCAGAATCTCAACCCCTCATTGCCATTTACAGCTCATAAATCTACGTCCTTGTTGTTGGACTTCTTTAAACTTCAGAGTATGACAGTGATGAGGGACAAGAGAAGTATTTTTAATGATAATCCAATAAAATATCATATGCAATTGATTTTTTTTTAATGCATGCAATAGAGCATGAAGTGAAGGATGCTTCTTCCTCCATTTTCTATCCGGGCTTCCCACAGTAGGAATTTCAGTACTCAGGTTTTCCCTTCATAGATTAGACCCCAGTTCATGGGCTTCTCAACCTCAGCAAAAATGTCCATACCCCAGCATGGCATAAAAACAGCAAAATGCCTGACATCAAGGGACCACAATGACTTGCGGGGGGAGGCAAGAGCTACTCCTCAAAAATTCAGCTTTGAATAACACCCCCATGATTTGGGGTTATTCAAATAGGCTAATCTAATGATAAAATAACTGTACTATTTCTGAGGCCAAAAGATAGAAGTTTGTTATTGCTTGCTCAAATAAAGTCTTTCTGGAAGCTCTAATCGGCATTCTACATGAACACTTAGGGACCCAAGCTCCTTCCCTCTTATGGGTCTACTCTCCTCTCAGACCTTGGTGACCTCTTGATTCAACCGGCAGAGAAGGGAAAAAGAATGAAGGGAACTGGCATGGAAGCAACACACATCACTTCCACTCATGTCTCAATAGCCAGAACTCAGGGTCACGGCCATAGCCATTTGCTAAGGAGCCTGAGAAACACAGTCTAGCCACGTGTTCCAGAGCAAAAAGAGGGTGGGCTCCACCTAATCTCAAACTACATGGGCGTAGGTGGGAAGGATAATCTCTAATCCTATGATTGAATTCTTGCCAAACTGGCGGAGTAGAGATTGGAGTTTTATTTAATTAGATTTGAAGGAATAAAGTAGTATGACATTGGATTTTTCTAATGTCATCCATATCTGCTACATGCTACGGCCTTTATTTTGTGATTTATCAACACCGGATAGCAACGGTTAGCTCCTTACTGTGAAGGATGAAGATTTTGTTTCATTCACACTGTCTTCCACCTTCCCTCCCTGCTTCATTCCCCAAGTTTTGTTAATTATATTATTATATTTATTTCTTTTATGACTTGAAATATGACAGATAAATTCTGTGTCCTGGATTTTCAACTTTAACAAGTATCTGTTGACTCCTTGCTATAAATAGGAGAAAAATATTCCCTTTACTTACTTTTTTTTTTTTTTTGCCTGTCTTTCCCTTCTCTATCCTTTTGGGGGGAGGGGGTACTATTTTAAATTGCCAAGCTTTATACCTTTTATGCTATGTTCTAGAATGCTGACCTCAAGTGAAGCAGGCTTTGCCTATATATTAAGCACAAACTGAAAATTATAAGACAGTGTTTTCATTATGATGCTTATGCAAGTATTATTCAACATAGAATCAAATAATGTGGTTCCAAGCGTGGAGAAGGAAATGGAATCCTATGGTACCAAAGCACTGTTGGTAAAGGTACATCTTTGTAATGTCTTACTTTGAAGCAGTGCTTCTCAACCTGAACTGTCACCAAAATCAGCCCAGGATCCTGTTCAAAGACAGTAGTAGGTCTCAGGTGAGACCCAAAACTGTGCATTTCTAATAAGCTCCCAGGTGATACTGATGGTGCTTGGTCCATAGACCACAATCTGGGCATCAAACTATAATGGAGCAAACTTCTTTTTATACCTTTGCAACTATCATCATTTCTTTGGATCATAGTGAACCTCTAGAGTTTTGAGACCCATTATTGTCTTCCTTTCTTAAATTCCAATTTCAGCCATCTTGAGGCTTCTATTTAGAAAATTCCATACGATCTCTGTGTTCCAATTTCAATTCCTACCATACAATGTCAGTTGCTTATTCTAGGCAACAATCAGCGCATGTTTTGAAATTTTTTAGTGAAAGCTGTTTTTTACTTTGCTAGTTTAGAACATCTATGATCAACTCACACCTATCTCTGAATTCATTCTTTTATTTCCCTACCTAGAGCTCCAGAATTCAAAGATCCCAACCTAGTTCCAATCAAACTTGTTTCAACCAAGTGACCAGAAATTTTTTGAAACTTGTTCAGTGACCAAGTCAACTGCCTCTAAATCACCATCCCTACCAAAATAGATCAAGTCAATGCTTCATCTCAATTAAACAGTTTCCTCCTTGAAATTTGAAAAGTACACCTGGCCTGTTGACAGTATAATCCACACTCTTCCCAGGACTGTATCTCAGAAAAATCATTATTAAATTGTTTTCTTCATCCCTATGACACTAACAAATGGCACAAGGGAGAAAGCATCATCTACTCATTTTAAAAAGTCCCTCTGAAAAGGTCTCTAATTCATTCTCATGTCACAAACTATAACGTAAAAAGAAATGTGATAAACAAACCCATTCTAATGAGAATGCGTTGTTATGAGAAAAAAAGAAAGGCGTGTAGTTGTTCCATTTTTAAATAATCTTAAAACAATGCTGGGGTACACCCTGGATTCCACAACTTGAGATATGACTAGTCATTTTTTCTACATCCCACAGACCCTGATTTCACAAAAGCAATGATAAGAAAATGTGTAATAAAACAGCAGGTGATGCCAAATGGAATTCAGAAAACTGTCTAAGGGGAGAAAAAAGAGATTCACTCATTGCTAAGCATCTCTAAACACTATACTTTAGGAAGAGTAGTGAATATTAATTTTAAATGTTTAGAAACCTCAGGGTGTGTTGAGTACAGATCACCCCCCCACCCTCCATTTTACAGTTTGGGAAAACTGAGTCAGCAATCCTCAATTGCCCTTGGCTTCTGCAGGATTTAGCCCCACAGGGGCACTCAGAGCACAATGTGATTTAGAAGTGTAATTAGGAACTCTTCTTTTACTTAGCTGAGTCACCTGGTGTCTTGTTGCACATTTCTGCTAAAATTAAATGCATTAATTTTTTAAATTGACTCAGGGAGAGTCCCACCTGCCGTATAATCAAGGTAAGTTATATTATTAAGTGTCAGAAGGTCCAAGACACAAAATAAAATAAAATAAAATAAATATGTATAAAAGACGAACAATACCCTAGGCAAAGAGCTAGGGAACTGTTGGTCATATTACTACCAAAGCAGTTGCCAGCACTAGAATATAAAGGCTGAAGCAGAGGCTGAAAATATTTTTTTTCCCCCCGGCAGATAAATTTCTCCAGTGAGAAAGAAAGCATACCAGACATAGAATTGCTGGTTGACTTTTTTGATGAGACCCTGATATAAGTATTTAACATTTAAACTGCATTTAAAAAGTCTAGGGGGGATCATTTTTAAGGCTATCCATTGCTACCAGTTTGCCCTTGGCAGGAAGGGAGGCTGGAAGCTTCCCATTCTTGGATCTTCCGCCAACAAATGAGGCAAAGCACTCCACCCCCTTGTGTCCTGTATCCCGTCTGTAGCAATAAAGACGACTTCCAAAATTAGAACTTACTAGAGTCTAGGGCTCACTCTTAATTTTAGGGAAGTTCTATGATGGGTCCCCATGCGGGCTTTCTCCTGGAATTCACAAGTATCCACGTTCAAGGATGGGGGAGCTTTACAAGTTGGTAGAACTTCCGGAGATCATGGGGTCCCTTCACCTGGGGGAGCAAAATGGGGTCCCTTCACCTGGGGGAATACAACGGGAACCACAAGGGAAGCCTTGGCTATTATGCAAAGTTGTCAACAACCTGAAAAATACTGGACCTAGGATACGGATGTTGACCAGAAGGGAAAAGGACTCAAGCAGAAAGAAGAAATAATTAGCCAGAACAAACAGAATGAAAGCCCGAAGGGAAATGCAAGTAAGTATTTCTTCCACCAGGTTCAACCAGGTTGTTCAAGGCACAAGGACTGATAACTGAATGCATTTGAGGGGTGTCTTGGCATCGGGACCATGGAAAAACACATCCAGCTTTTTCTATTTCGACTGCTTCAAAATGACTTCTGATCCATCTTTTGGCTCAGTGACTCACGAGACCTCAACAGAGCAAGTAACTCTAGCTTTTACAACATTAAGGATTCCTTGGTTCATCTGTGTGTCCAGAGTGACTCAGACCAGGAGTTAGCACACAATAGTATGCAGACTAAAACCAGCCTGCTGCCTACTGTTGTAAATAAAATTGTACTGGGACCCAGCCAGGCCCATTCATTTAACTAATATCTATGGCTGTTTTCATGCTACAGCAACAGAGTTGAATAGTTGCAACAGAAACCATATGGCCCACAATGTTTACAATTCTATATGCCTCTTTACAAAAAATATTTTGCTGACCCTGATATAAGTAATGGACCCCTCAGCTGTCAAAATACTGTAACTGACTTTTCATAATGCAGTGTGACTCTGGATTTGGCCTGTCACCTCTAGTCTAAAGAGGTTTTAAGACATATTTGCTGATAACATTTTATCTGCTATGCAAAGTTGTAATTTTCACATAAAGCTTAAAAGCACAGGCTCTGGAGTTAATTAGTCGGTTCAAATCCTGACTCTGTCACTTACTAGCTGTGTGGCTTTGGGCAACTTGTTTACCATTTCTATGCCTCTTTGTGCTCATTCGTGATAGGCAACCACTACCAACACTCTCTGGTAATCACACTCTTGTGTAATCCCTTCCCCTTGAAGGTAGGCTAGACCTCCTGATTTGCTTCCAATGAATAGAATATGGAAAAGTGATGCGATGTCACCTGTGAGATTGGGTTACACAAAGACTGAGACTTCTGTCTCTCCCTCCTCCCTCTTCTCACATGCTCTGATGGAAGCCAGCTGCCATGTTGAGATGCCATATGGAGAGGAACACATAGCAAAGAACTACCTCTTCCCAACACTCAAGAAGGACCTGAGACTCTCAGTACAATAATCTTCAAAGAATTAAATCCCTTCCACAACCACTTAAATAAGCTTGGACTCAATCGAGACTTTGAGGACTATAGTCCCAGCTGACACTTTTAATGTGACTTTGGGGCAGACCCTGAGTAAGAGGCATCCAGCCAAGATGTGACTGGATTCCTGAACCAAAGAAACCGGTGAGATAAGAAATGTTTATTGTTTGAAGCAACTATGTTTCATGATAATTTGTTACACAGAAATAGTTAACGACTATTGTTATTATAAATGCATACTTACAAAGTGTATACAATTATCCTGCCAAATGTCCAACAAATGTTAGCTCTGATTAGGTGAAATACTTGCTTTTTTACTTCATTTCCACTTTCGGTGTCTCAATTAAGGTACAGTAGTTAAGACCCTGAGGTAACTACATCAATTTGGCAAGTCACTTTACCTCACTAAACTCAGTGTCCTCACCTATAGGTATGGATAAGAAAACAGTACCAAACGCATAGGATTTTCATATGTATTACATGATGTATTAGTTTTCTGGGGCTGCCTGGATAATGTACCACAGGTTGACTTAACCGACATAAACTTATTTCCTCACAATTTTGGAGGCTGGAGGCCTAAGATCAAGGTGTCAGCAGGTTTGTTTTTTACTGAGGCCTCTCTCCTTGACTTGCAGAGGGCCACCTTCTCACTGTGTGTTCATGTAGTCATTTCTCTATGTCTCCAATGTATCTGCTGGTGCACTCTCTTTCTCTTTCTCTTTCAATCTCTTCTTATTAAAGGCACCAGTCATATTGGATTAGGGTTCACCTAATATACCCATGTTAACTTAATTACTCCTTTAAAGACCTTCTTTCTAAATATGGCCACATTCTGATATACTGAGGGTTAGGGCTTCAACATATGAATTTTGGGGGTAATGATTCAGCACATAACAAACCTGGATAATCCCAAGAAATAACTTGGAAAAGTATGAATCCCACAAAAGGTACAAAGTCCAGATTAGCTCTTATTAGTATTCCTTGCATTGTATATAAAATACAGAATTTTTAAGCTACAAAGGGCTGTAGTGGCCCAGAAATCAAACCCCCTTACTTTAGAGATGAAGAAACTAGAAAGCTAGATGAAAAGCTACATATCAGAAGCCACATCCAAACCTTTCATTTTCTAACTTACCGGTGGATGCATGTAACTAATTCTGAATCACAGGATAGATGCAAATATCTGGGATATTTTCTTACTGGATATACAACATAGGAACACAGACACTTGAGAATCAGAATTTCAGAGCTGAAAGGAATATTAGAAAATATCTTGTTTAATCTTCTTACAGAAGAAAATTCAAGGTGCACCAGTCACCAGCTAATGATAGAGGCAAGATTTGAATTCGAGTTTATTCTTCATTGAAAAGAGCTAATTGAATGGCTACCAGATTAAGGGTTATCTAGCCCTGCTCATAGACAAAGGAAAAGGAGCATCTTTCCAAATACGAAACAAAAACAAAAACACCCTGCTCTACAATTTTTAATTGTAATCACAGAACCATTCCACATTATCAAAGAGCAACTTTTACAATTCCATGTTAAGCACAGTGGGAAAAGAGAAATGCGGGACATTTTGTAAGCTCCTCTCAAAATGTGCTATTTTCTCTATCTCAGCCCTGCTCTTTTTCTCACGTTAATCCTTTCAGCCTGGAGAGTGGTAATTGTCAGTTCACACCCCTCCTAACCTTCAGATTGGAATTCTAGGTCCACCTGCCCAGATCAGGAAAGAAGAGGGTAGAAGTCATGGAATACAGTTTGTCAAATATTTCTGACTCTTTATCTTCCTGGCCACTTGTGACTGGAGTGCCACATAACTAGTTCTGGCCAATGAGCTGTAAGCAAAACTCCATGTCACTTCTGAGCTATGGGAGATTCTCCCGCATTCTGATTAACATGCATGATGTCTGGAACAGTCAAGATAGAGATCTGTAAGAGACCAGGATGGACAGACCTCCCAGTCTTCTTCCCATCCAAAGACCCACAGTGGGCATGTATCCTGAATGAGAAATAAGCCTTTATAATCTAGACACAGAAGTTTAGGGTTGTTTGTTACAACAGCATACCTTGGCCTATCTCTACTGAGAATCATTTTTTCTATACTAGGTTGACAACAGTACTTAGTAAGCATGATCTTAATTAGTGCAATTGTTAATATGGGTATCTGGTAATTTTTAATAATTGCAACAATGCTTTCATCTGTAAGACGTTTTTCTCTTATTAACACTTCTTTTTGATTCAACAGTAAAATATGTTTATTGAAGAAAATATGAAAATCCAAAGAGCATCAATGGAAATTTAAAATTACTCCTACTCCCTGAGAGATAACCACCATTAATTTACGGTATACATTTTTCCCATTTAGACATATTGTAATTAAATTTTCAAAACATAATGATAAAGAAAAAAAATCTTAAAAGCAGCAAAACAAAATAAGTTCTTAACTTACAAAGGAAATCCCATAAGGCTAGCTAGAGATTTCTCAACAGAAACTTAGCAAGCCCGAAGGAAGTGCCATGATATGTTCAACATGCTGAATGGGAAAAATATGCAGCCAAGAATACTCTACCCAGCAAGACTAGCATTCAGACTACAAGGAGAGATAAAGAATTTCCCAGACAAACAAAAACTAAAGGAGTCTGTGACCACTAAACCAGCCCTGCAAGAAATATTAAAGGAGACTCTTTAAATGCAAAGGAGAAACCAAAAGTGACAAAGAAAGGGTAAGAGAAAATCTCCAGAAACAATGACAAAACAAGTAATAAAATGGCAATAAATACACACCTACCAGTAATTACTTTGAATGTAAAAGGACCAAACACTCCAATCAAAAGACATCAGAATGGATTTAAAAAAAAAAAAAAAAGACCCATCTATTTGCTGCCTACAAGAGACGCATTTTAGACCTAAAGACACCTGCAGATTGAAAGTGAGGGGACAGAGAAGCATTTATTATCCAAGTGGACATCAAAAAAAAGCTGGCATAGCCATACTTATATCGGACAAACTAAACTTTAAAACAAAGACTATAAAAAGAGACAAAGAAGGGTACCACATAATGGTAAAGGGGACAATCGAACAAGAAAACCTAACAACTATAAATATTTATGCACCCAACATGATAGCACCCAAATATATAAAACTTAATAACAAATATAAAGGAAATAATTCGTAACAACTCAATAATAGTAGAGGATCTTGATGCCCTACTTACATCAATGGACAGATCATCTAAACAGAAAATCAAATAGGAAACACATTTTCTAAACAGCTTTCTGATCTTCTACTTTTCTTAACAATGTGTTGTCAACGTTTCTTTTTATTATTAAATGTTCTTCTCTATCATTTTAATGGCTGAATAATATCCCACCACATGGCTGCATAACGCTTTGCTTTGTCAACCCCTTATTGTTGAATACTTAGTTGTTTTTAATTACTTCCTTAAAAAAATAAGTATTTGCCTACATCCGTAATAATTTTCTCAAACCCAGTTTCTAGAAAATAAACTGCTGTGCCAAATATTATGTAAACTTTAAAGCCTTTTGATTTATGTTGGCCAAATTGCATTTAGGCAATGTAAGTACATTTGACAATCCATCCAACAATATATGAGTATCTGTGTCTCACATATTCATCCACACTAGAAATTTACCAGCCTTATCTCAAACATGAAAATATGTTTCAAATTTTTTTAATTCAGTGTTCAGTTTTTATGTATTCAAATCCACCCCCACTTCTTTTTGATTTCTTTCTTTTTTTAAAAATACCTTTCCTACACCAACATCAAGAATACTTTTATCCATATTTTCCTCTGAATATTTTCTTATTTCCTCTGTTAATATTTCTTTAGGTAAGCCATCTGGTTTGTTTGTTTGTTTGTTTGTTTGTTGCCTTTAGTGTATAATGTGAAAGATTTAATTTAGTTGTTGAACCAAATAGCCATTTTTTCTAAGCCATCCAATAAATACACTATCCATTCTCTCTAATATTTACGTCTGTTTCTTGGGCTTGTAACAGTTACATAGTGTTTTAATTACTGAGGCTTTCACAGGATTTTCTCAACATCTAAAAATGCATATACCTTCACATACATGTAAACACACATATCCCGAGGATAGTCATTGTCTTTCTTACTCAGATTCATCTTTCAGTTCTTCAAAGTATTTGAATATATATTCTCCTCTTCTGATGTCCACAGGAGGTGGCAGGGCAAAGACTTGGGCCTTTCATATTATAGGCAACCCCAGAGCAGGTACAGGAAGAAAGGTAAGTAGAAGTTTTAGACAGGTTCTATAGGGCAGCCAATGGCAGGACTGGGCTCTCAGGTGGGGCTTCTTCCCAAGTGAGGTTTCATTCTTTCAGTCTAAAAGATATGTATTTTGTTCCATGATACTTGCCTGTGCTGTGGGCAGGATATTGTTTCTGTCATTCCTGAGACAGAGTGGAAGAAACAGACAAATGAATAGGCAATCGCCATATATTGTCCGCATCGCTGTGACAGAGGTGAGCACAGGACTCCCTGAGAGCATGCACCTTTAACAAACAAAGAGACTGATTGGAGTGACTGCAAATAGTCCGGCCACACTTGGGAAAGCCACAGAGAAAACATACTGAAAGTCTCTGTCTCTTCCATAGGAGGGTCAGGATTTTTCATGCACCAAGCCTCACAGAGCAGGGCAGAAAATCTAGATTCTGGGTGGTGCCAGTAACACACTCTATCTGCTTTCACCACTAATTTTTATTAGGCATGCACTGCTACAAAATATAAATACTGAATAATTTACTTAAAGCACTTTTTTTTTATTGGAATACCATGCATGATTAATTTCGTCCTTGATAGTGAGATGCAAGCTGAATTGTTTTTATCTAATTGGCAGTTCCTTTCAACAGCTTATTTTCATTAGTAAGCACTTGTCATTGCTTTTCTTGATGCACAGTAAACATTATAATGATTCAGAATGTTTTTAGGCTTGGGATGAGATTTGCTCCCTCTGACTTCAAAAAGAGGCAGTTTCACAGACAGCCCCGTAAGGAATATGAGCTCGGACCTTGCTATGCACAAAATGGTCAGTTTCCCTCAGCAGCTTATCAGAAATACTGAAACCCAGACCCCACACAGGACATGCTTTATTAGAATCTTCATTTTGACAACAATGAAACAAAGGAAAAAAAAAACAGCAATTGTTTGCACAATTACTAGGAGACATGGGAAAAATTCAGGCCCCAAACACGTTCCTCTCCTCATTATTCTATCACAGTAGATCTGGATCTTAGCCACTGGATGTGCCATAGTCAACACAGAGAAAGGGTGTGACCAAAAAAAAAAGACTTTTAAAGACCCTTTCCCAGTTTCGCCTGAGCCTGTGCTTCCTCTGAGGAGCCATCCTTGAGAATCTACCCAGCCACTGTTGTCAAGATGTCCATCCAGGGAAGTGGCCAATGCAGAACTAATGTTGTTTATTAATGGGGAAAATTGAAATGTCCGACATTGGATATTTGCAAAATTTTTTCCATGTAATGGAACCCTCTCCAGCTGTGAAAAGTTTTTAGAGTAGATAATATGCAATAAATGGCCAGCACACTATAGTAAGCTACGTTGTTAGAGACTCTTGCTTCCCCCTCATGGGTGTAAAATTCTGGAATTCAAAGGTTGAAAGAAATCTCAAAGGTTCGGGATCTTACCTCCACCTCCCACTCACTATTACATCCAGCATCTGCTTGAGCTCCTCTGATCATGGGCAACTCACTACCTGTAGCAAAGTGGTCCATTCCATGGAAGTACAAACGGTTAAATAGTCCTCTCTTCTTTTTGCTTAAGAAACAGGTCTCCCTGTATCTCCTTTCCTGTGACTTGATGTTCTGGTCTTTGGAATCCATGGAATAACTTCCCTTTTCCTTCCACAAACTACTCCCTCAACTATTTGAAGCCACTCACTACGCGTCCTCTTCTCTAGACTCCACACAGGTTGCAAACAGTAAGAGAGGAACATTAACTACAATTAAAATCAACAGCAGTTTCTCGTGACTTGGAATCCTCTGACCCAACTACTTTCTCCTGAGTTCCCTTAACGTATATCCAACTGCACCCCCAAATGAGTACTTTCACTCTTCTTCAGCAAATATTTATTGAGTGATTGAAAGCTCATTGGAAGCCCAGGCATTAGTAAATGTCATCAACAAAATTCTAAGCCTCATAAAGCTTGCATTCTCCATGAGAAATAGCTACCAAATAATAACAACATGAACAACGATAATCATGTTAGACTAGAGGATCATGATAGCTATGAAGAAAAGTGAAGTTGCAAGAAAGACGTAGAGAATTTCCGTTTTATACAGTGTGGCCAGAAAAGCCAGTATCGGAGCCGGGACCTGCAGGAAGTGAGAAAGCCAACCATGGGAACATAGGAAGGAGCATTCCCAGGGAGAGGAAACAGCAAGTGCAGGGGCTCTGAGGAGGAAGAACATGAGGCGTCATCACGTAATAGCAAAACAGCCAGTGTCCCTGGAATTGAGTCACCTCAGAGGTGAGGAGTCGGGAGCTGATTATATGGAGACCTGGAAACCATTGAAAAGGCTTCAGCTGTTTGTTTGGTTTTTTCCCCACTATGGGATAGAAAGCCCCTGGTAGGTTATAAGTAAATAAATGATCTAATCTGACTTAACATTAGATGGACCCCTCTGGTGGCTGGGTAGACAATTACTGGCAAGGTGGGGAAGCCAGTGGGGGAGAGGAGAACAGAGAGGGAAGCAGGAAGACTAGCTAAGAGGCAATGGCAATAGCCCAGCAGAGACATAGTGACTCAGATGAGAGGGGCTATGCTGAGGCTTTAGGCAGAAGTCATTCAGCAAGCAATCTTCCTCAAGTGGTGGTGGTGGTGGGGGGGGGAGTGCTGTGAATGAGTAGAGTTTTTGTAAGCAAGTGAAGTTGTTATCAGCTTAAAGTAGATTGTTGTGGGGGAACCTGGGTGGCTCAGGTGGCTAAGCAACCGACTCTCGATTTCCGCTCAGGTCACGATCTCACGGTTCACGAGATTGAGCAGCTTGAGCCCCTCATCAGGCTCTGCGCTGACAGCGTGGAACCTGCTTGGGATTCTCTCTCTCCCTCTCTCCCTGCCCCTCCCCTGCTTGTGCTTTCTCTCCAAGTAAATAACCTCGAGAATAAAAAAAAAGATTGTTATTTCCACAAGAGGTCTTATGGAAGCCCCATGGTAACCACAGAAAGAAGACCAATACAAGACGCATCAAAAAAAAAAAAAAAAAAAAAAAAAATGAGGAAGGAATCAAAGCATATCACTATCAAAAAAAAAAAAAATCCAAACACAAAGGAAAACAGCAAGAGAGGAAAAGGGTAATAAAAAAGCTACAATACCTCCAGAAAACAATTAACAAAATGGCAATAGTTAGTGCTTCACATCAGCAACTATTTTATTTTTTATTTTTTTTATTATGAAATTTATTGTCAAATTGGTTTCCATACAGCACCCAGTGCTCATCCCAACAGGTGCCCTCCTCAATGCCCATCACCCACTTCCCCCCCCTCCCACCCCCCCATCAACCCTCAGTTTGTTCTCAGTTTTTAGGAGTCTCTTATGTTTTGGCTCCCTCCCTCTCTAACCATTTTTTTTCTCCCCCTCCCCCATGGCAACCATTTTAAATGTAGATAAACTAAACTCTCTAATCAAAAGAAATAGAGTAGCTGAATGGGTTTTTAATTTTTTTTTTTTAACGTTTATTTATTTTTGAGACAGAGAGACAGAGCGTGAACAGGGGAGGGGCAGAGAGGGAGGGAGACACAGAATCCGAAACAGGCTCCAGGCTCCCAGCTGTCAGCACAGAGCCCAACGCGGGGCTCGAACTCACGGACCGTGAGATCATGACCTGAGCCGAAGTCGGACGCTTAACCGACCAAGCCACCCAGGCGCCCCTGAATGGGCTTTTAAAAACCAACTATATGAACTTAGATGTAAAGATTCCCCACAAAATGATAGCAAACGAAATTCAGCACGTTGAATGGGTTATATACCATGACGAAGCAGCATTTATCCCTAAGATGCACGGATGGTTCAACATATGAAAAATCAACCAGTGTGATACACCACAAGAACGGAATGAAGGATACATTTCACATGGTCACCTCAGTAGAGGCAGAAGCAGCATTTGGCAAAACTCAATGCACTTTCATGATAAAAACTCTCCAAACTGGATATAGAAAGAACGCACCTCAACATAACAAAGTCCATACATGAGAATCCACTAGCTAATATCCACACACTCGATGGTAAGAGGTTGAAAGCCTTTCCTCTAAAAGCTGAAACAAAGCAAGAATGCTCATTCTCATCACTTCTAGTCAGCATGGTACCGAACTCGTAGACAGAGAAATAAGGTAATAAAGAGAAAGAGAGGCCATTCTAGTCACAAAGGAAGAGGTAAAATTATCCCTATTCCAGATGACATAATCTTATGTCTCAAATATAAAGATCAGAAACGCACACACAATCTACATCAGCAAAGTAGCTGGATATAAAGACAACACACAAAGATCAGCTGCATTTCTATACGCTAACAACAAACAATTTAAAAAGGAAATTAAGAAAAGAATCCCATTTATAATAAAATCCCATCTGATAATAATAAAAGAATGCAATAATTAGGAATACACTTAAGCACTGAGGTGAAAAGCTTCTACACTGAAAACTATAAAACATTGCTAGGAGAAATTAAATACAGAAATCAAATGGGAAGACATCCTAGGTTGATGATCACAACACTTAATTTTGTTAAACCCCCCAAAATGATCTACAGATTCCGTGAAAACCCTATCAAAATCCTATGGCATTTGTTTTTTTCAGAAATAGAAAAAACAATCCTAAAATTTACATGGAAACACAAAGGACTCTGAAGAGCTAAAACGATCTTGAGAAAGAAAAACAAAACTGAGGTTTCATACTGCCTGACTTGAAAACATATTACAAAGCTACGGTAATCAAAATGGTGTGGTACTGGCATAAAGACAGATGTATAGGCCAACAAAACAGAGCAGAGTCCAGAAATAAACATCTGAATGCTCTCTGCAACTGACCTTCAACAAGGGTGCTAAGAATACACAATGGGGAAAGGGAAAGGATAGTCTCCTTAACAATTGATGTCGCCAAAACTGGATATCCACATGCAAAAGAATGAAATTGGACCCTTTTCTTACACCATACACAAAAGTTAATTCAAAATGGATTAAGGGGTGCCTGGGTGGCTCAGTTGGTTAAGCGTCCAACTTCAGCTCAGGTCATGATCTCACAGCTGGTGAGATTGAGGCCCATGTCGGGCTCTGCACAGACAGCACAGAGCCTGCTTGGGATTGTCTCTCTCTCTCTCTCTCTCTCTCTCTCTCTGTCTGTCTGTCTCTCTCTGCTCCTCCCCTGCTCTCTCTCTCTAAATGAATAAATAAAAATTAATAATAATAGTAATAATAATAACAATGAACCATGGCAACAGTGGTCATCCATGCATGCATTAAGTACATTTTATAAAACTTGATAAAATATTTTGGATAAATCTTGTACCTCTGAAACTAGAACACCCACTCCTTCATTCCAGTTTTATGACTGACCAGTTAGGTAACCACAGGCAAGTTCCTTACCTTTTCTGAGCCTCAGTGTCCTCCATAAAATGATTAAGACAAACTAACTTTGAAATTCATCCTAACCTAAGGTCTTAGGATGCGGAGTTTCTCATTTACTCAAAGCAATCTTAATGATAAGAGCCAGGGTGATCAACTAGTCACCCCCAGACAAACCTAATTTTATATTTGAGAGTAGCTCATGAAGGCAGATTCTTTCCCAGTCTATTCTCCGGTGCTGAATGTTGTAAGTCTGGCACTCTATCTAACTGTGTGCCTCAAGCAAAACAGTTGACAGAAACCATGAACCCATCATGCCCTGAGTCATATGATATAATTGCCAATAATCCTAATTCTGGTTCATAGTTTACTTGTCCATAATTACAGCAGCAGTCAAATGCTTTTAGCGTTAACATCTGCCTGCAGTCGTGGCTTCCTCCTTATCTTAGGGAAATGGAACATGTGTACTTTTCAAAGCAAGGTTTGCTGCTTTTTTGCCTGGAACGCTTTTTAATTGGGTATCATTTGGAAATGTCTAAATCCCATTTTGGAGCTTCCGGTCACTGCATTACTTATTGAAGCCCGAAAAGCTAGTTATGAGGCATGCCTAAACTGTGCAAACGTCAAAACAAAAATTGCTATCATCTCTGATTTCTTCCCAAAATGAAAAGAGGCATCATCTTGACCCCTTTTTAATAGAGACCGACAGAAACCAAAGACAACAAAGCTGTAAGGGAAAGTACTCGCGAGCTTGGGGGTGAAATTGCACTTCTAATTTGAGAGTTTTCCATCTAGTTGGAAGGGCTTAAAGTCACTGGGTTTTGCAGAAACCCACAGACTATGTAAATGTGCAATTTTGGTGTATCCTCCCAGGTGCCTGACTAGCAACCTTAGTCATCCTCACCTTTGACCTCTCCTCCCCACCCACATCCAGTGAGTCAACAAACCCTACCCCTCCACCTTTCTAATGACTTTGCAATCTACCCCCCCGCCTCCCTCCCCCATTACTGCTGAAGAGGCAATTAAGGATCTCATTACCTCTTAAGCGGGTAAATGGTTGGCCTGACCCCAGGCCCTTCCCACCTCCCATCTCTCCTACACACAGAAGCAAGAGACGGTTTTCCTGAAGCACAAATTGGAGCCTGCTTTACCTCTTAGAAATACATGATGGTTCCCCGGAGCACAAGCTAATCAGAAACCCTAGCTCGGTACTTCCTCCCTGTCCAGAATCGCCTCTCAAACTTCCCCCTCATCCCTTCTAGCCTTCTAGAGCCCACCCACAAGGCCTATTATTTGTCCCCTCTGCCTCCCCAAGATGCTCCGTGCACTTGCGAACGCGTCTCCTGTGAGTTCTTTTCTCTTCTAGGAACTTCCAACTTTATACATTGACATCCTACACACACATCTTTTAGTATGAAACTCAACCATCACCTATGAAACCTTTCCTGAGCCTTTTAGAACAGTTCAGTTCTCCTTCCAACATGCTTTCACAGAACATTGATTTGTTCATTCATTCCTTTTTCTTTCTTTCTTTCTTTCTTTCTTTCTTTCTTTCTTTCTTTCTTCTTTCTTTCAGCAACTCGAAGAAGCAGCTAAGCTCTGAGCATGTAGCCGTAAATAACACAGCCAGGGTTCCTGCCCTGTGGTGTTACCTTCTTGCGGACTATTTCTAACCCATGCATGCTCTGTCCATTTTCTTTTGAGCTGTATTTTAATTCGTGTTCTGTTTCTTTCATTGGACCACGACCTCCTTGAGGAATAGGATTATGATTCACCTAGTGGCCAGTGCGATGAACAGTCCCTGAGTAATATCTATTGAAGTTTACTTAAGCTGAAGTGGCTCATCGCCTGAGAATATATGTACTTGTGCAAATATGTATTTGTACTCAAACCAAGTTGTTTCTAACACCTTGCACTGAGGTAACCCCTATTTATCCTTAAAACAGGCACTGCCATAAACACCTCACAGGCATTATTGGGGATGAGTAGAGGAAGCATTTATCACGACAACCAGCATCCATAAGTGTTTCGTAAAAACGAACTCCTCAGCTTAACTTGAGTAGTCCTTTATTTTTCAGATTTACAATAAGCTAGTCTTTATTTGCATTCGATGGACTTTTCCCCTAAGAACCTCCAACGAACAGGAGCTTTCTTCCTAGCCATCTCATCAAATGGTTACCATTGGATCAGTAATAGTAAAGGAGCGTGAAAACAGGAATGGAGAAGGGCAAACTTGTAAATTCCTGATCCCCACATAAGACTTGGCAAACCGGGCTGGGTGATCGGGGACCTGGGTTCCAGGACCAGCTCTGACAAGAAGAGCTTCCGAAAAATCAGTTTATTTCCCTGTTGCCTAGTCATCTTATCTGTAGAGGATGGGGATATGAATGCCCCTTTTACCTCCCTTGAAGAATTTGTGGATAAAAATGAAATACCTGTGAAATTACCCTGGGGGAAAAAAAAAAAGGTAAAAGCTTATCAAATGTGAGGTGGCATTTGTAATCATAAGAACTTATGAAACACTCTTATGACAGGCCCATCTCTCAGGGATGTCCCCGAGCGTATGTGAGGCTGCTTGGCAAATTGATGCACATATGGTCAGGGATTTAGTGGGAAGAGATAATAAATCCTCCCTGATTCCTCTTGGGGCAGATAAGGAACAAGTAGAGCCAACCCTCAGTGACCTGTGATAACAAGGCCAGGGATAATAAGGATAAACGAATTTCACAGATTATCCAAAAATATAACTTTCACCATTTACAATCTCCAAACTTTTGCAGAAATTCCTTAAATGGAGCCAGATTACTTTCACCTGGACTCATAGCCTGTGCGACCTTCACTGCCAGCTCCCCCCCCTCGACCCATGTCCAAATACAGTTGCAAAGAAACAAGGAACCACCAGTGGAAATGCTGGAAAAGTGGCCATGAACGCTGCCGCTCTATCCGAGAGAAAGCTCAGTCCATTCCGTACCCAGACCTGTGGGACGCTGGCCCTGTCTACGTTTTCCTGCAACAAGGGAGAAGCAACCAGGGTCCAGCAACCTGGAAAATTCTGCGAGTGACCTCAAACCACAGTGATTTTCCCCAAGCCGCCTGAAAGAGCATGTCCCTTCAAACTGATAACCTAGACAGCACTGAAATCCAGTCGTGGATCATTCTAGGCCAGAACTATTCTACAGCCGTTTCCAAGGCTGGGATGTGAAATGGCTTAGAATACGTAAATCCGTTATTTGAATTATTCAGCCATTCTTTCCCTGACAAGCCCTATAAGGGAGCTGCCTTCCTGTCACTTCTCACTATAATAGCTTTTCTTTCTCTCCTTTTTGCCACCTTTCCTGAAGTATTGGCAAGGTAGTTCAAAAACGGTTATGCAAAACACCTTGGGAAGGGTCGCCTGCAAACCAGCAGCCCTATAGGTTACACATGACTTAATGTTTCCCAGTAACTCAAGAACAAACTCCGGGCAGGTTCAAAGCAGAAAATCACGGATACCCTCTTGACGGGATCAGAGTGCCAATGATAAAAATAGATTCCTGATATTCTGAACTTTAAGGGGCGTGCATCCATTCATCCACTGACGTGAGGAATGTTTGTTGAGTGTTTGCTCCCTACCACACAATCCAAACAGAGCACTTGGAATCAGTCTGTCTGGTTCTAGAATACTATCAACAGCTGCACGGTGGGATTCTCCTCCCGCTCTGTCCGTTTTGCATTTACTCCAGTGAAATAAGGAATTGATACCTTGAAGCCAGCACAGGGGAGGGTAACTAACCATTCCAGTTTGCCCAGGACCAGGGGGATTGTGGGGTACAAGACTTTCAGTTTCAAAACTGGGAAAGTCCTGGGCCAACAGGAATGGACTTGGTCACGCTAACAAGAAGTCTGGAACCACAACTAAGTCAGAGTTTCAACTCCTCCACTAAAGGGCTGGATTTGACCTTTGACAACCTTCCGCGTGAGCTTTGATAACTTTTTTAAAGCTTTAGGCCTCAGTTTACATATGTGTAGTATAAAGGTGTAAAACTAGATTATCTTCCAGTTTGACTATTCTAAGAGCGAACATACCATCGTTTTGGGATCAAAAAGGTCCGAAGGTACAAGGAAGGTACGGGGAATTTGTTTCAAATCTCCGTCCACAAATCAAAATTGAAATCCTGATAGATTCCCAATAATTACAATGATCTAATCTAGCCTTAAGCCCCTCCTTTCAATTAAGAACCAGGGCACCGCCTCCGTGCCTGGGTACATGTAGCCCAGTACAGAAAATGTTCTATTCGGAAACTGTCATAGAAAATTCTGGAGTCTGTTTTTGAACGATACAGTTGAAAATCACATTTGGCCGGGTTACTTTAGCAGTTAGGCAGTGATGACCTCCATGAATTTCAGGTGAAATAAGACCTTTGTTGCCATTAGGCACCTTTGTATCATGGGTAAGATCGTAGAAGGAATTAAGGATCACATACAGCGTGAACAGTCACATCTTTAGATGAATCATAAATTTAAAAATAATAATAAATAGGGGTGCCTGGGTGGCTCAGTTGGCTAACCGTCCAACTTTTGATCTCAGCTCAGGTTCGTGAGTTCAAGCCCCATATCTGACTCTGGGTTAACAGTGCACAACCTGCTTGGGATTCTCTCTCCTTCTCTCTCTGCCCTTCCCCTGCTCTCTCTCTCTCTCTCTCTCTCTCAAAATAAATAAATAAATAAATTTTAAAATAATAATAATAATAATAAGGAGTTCCAATTCTAAGACTAGTTTGGAGAAGCAGCTTACTCTTCTGAGACTTCAGTAGCCTCATCTGTAAAATGGGCAGAAAACATACTTCCCAGAGTCATGTGAGGATAAACTTGTTCCCTTTTTATTAAAATTGTGGAGATATATACACACAATTCTTATATTTATTCATTCTTATATTTTCTATATGTGGATTTACATATGGATGGATTTTATTTTATAAATCCTTACATTTTATATATATAGTACATATACCTATATATGCTATACATAAAAATATCTATATTATATATAGCATATATAAAATATCTCTGAAAGTATAATGCCTACACATATGCATTTATAGACCACCTACTACGTGCCTGTTGCATTCTTAGATATAAAAAGCATTTCAGAATGTCAAAAATGCAATTCAAACCTAGAGGAAGATATTGTGAAGAAGAAAGTTCCAGAACCACCAGATTTACCTCTTTCAAATCCTATCAGGTCAGTTTTTTTGCTAACCTAACACAGCCCCCCAGGTTAAAGTAGCAAGTCAGTTGTCATTGAGATCCCTCCATGTCTCTGAGCAGCACTTACCCTGAAATTGTTGTGGACGAAAAATGTAAGAACATCTCACAAGCCATAGCACCCCATACTTAGAAAGGCCTCAAGAGCCCCCTTATCTGATGATACCTTCTCTAACACAGACAAATGCTCACTTGGTCCCTGCTTGAGCACCTGCTTGAGCTCAGAAGCTGAGCATTCAGATGCTCAGAAGATAGTCCTTTGTGCCTTTACTTAATGCATCTTCACAGATTCAGCTCAGTTTTGTTCCAAAGCATTATTTGGGATTCCTGAAGTTAACATGAGCTAGGCCTGTGCGTACCACACCCTCGGCACATGGCAGGGTCCTTCCTCCCTTCCTTCATTCTCCTTCCGATATGATTGCTAGCTCAAGTTAGGTCGTGGTCAGCATTCTTCACAAAACAGTTTTTTCTGATGTTCCAGAAGACCTGCTATAGGCTGACAGCCAGGCTGTTCCTTGGGGATTTCCGGTAAAAATTCAGAAAGAAGACGAGAATGGGGCTGCAGTTTGGCTTCGGGATCTGAATTCCATTTGCAGCCAAAAGGCGTGCTCTTGCCTTTAGATTGGCAAATAGTCCAAGAACTGTTAAGACTCTAAGTCAACGGCCGAAGTCTATATGCACCAGGGGTATCGCAAGGCTGTCCTGAGTTTGATTTAACTTTCTCGCCAATACGCGGGAACAGGTTGTTAGAAAACAATTATCTCAGGACATCCCTCAACACTGTGCTGTTTTTCAACCCGTTAGTGTTGCGATAGCAGCATACAATTGCAGGATGATTTATCTCTCAATACTGATCTGTTGCTACATTACTGGACATTTCCTCCACAGCTGATCCCATCAATCATATAATCATCTGAACGGTGCCGCAGCCCCTGCTTATCTGACAGAGGCACACTGGCTATTTATCTTACAAGCCGTCTCTCGCTCTTGTCAGTTTTAATTCTGTTCCATTTTCATTCTCTCCCCCTGTCCCCTGAGGGCTCTGTCTGGGATATTATTATTCAGTATTTACAGGGATGTCACTTGAAAAATGTCACCACGGCAAATGACAAAAATTCAGCAGTTTGCACAGAATCATCTGTGCTCAGCCACCATCTTGAATTTTTATACCGTGATGTAAATTCCACAACTATCCATGAATCTTTAAAACTATTGGCCTGGTTCAGAGGAAGCCTCAGGACAGGATTTTGCTAAAATCCTTCAAGTATGATTGTAAAGTTTCCATTTGGGGGGGGGGGGAGGATTTATTCAATTCTCTATTTTTTGAAAAAAATATATATAATTTAGAAATGCTCCCAGCATTACTGACGTTGTCACCCAAGCCAAGTTGCGAGATACATCCTTAAGCCTCTCAAATTTATAATGATGAGCTATCCACATCTTACTATCAGATGGATTTCTCTTTTAATGATGAAAGTTAAATGCTTATTTTAGCTTACACATATGTAGCACTTCTAATGTTCCAAGATCTGCTTAGAAGCATATGTACACACATATGTTAATCCTCAAATCAAACCTATGTTCCCCATTACTGTCAAAGAGGATATTTGGACAAACTATGTACATAGTAGGAAAGATCAGATTTATTCAACACATACTACATGCTCAGCTTTTTCACAGACATTGTCTTTCAGATGCTGACCACAATTCTGGGAGGTAAATATAATGCTGGCCGCGTTCACAGATGAGAACGCTAAAGTGGCAAAAGCTTAGCACACCAACTAAAAGGTTAGTGAGGTCACTAAGCCGGCATTTTAACTTGCTTCTGTCTGATCCCAAACGCTCCACTTCTCAGTGTCCCGCAACATCAGTCTCTAGCTTTGCTTTTAGAACGAGATCTGCTGGTATTTTAGGTTACTGCCAAAACTTCTACTTTGAAGTGTGTACTCAGTCTCTAACCTGGTGTTATCTCTTATCAGTAAAGGTCAGCCATCTTTTTATGTTAGCGTTGGTGGTGAGTCACTTTGTCCAGATTCATCATGATGAAGGTGTCTAAGATGGAAAGTGTATTTTCCTTTTCCCCAGATGGGAGAATAACGATCTAAAATTCTGGTGTGGTCACTGGGCCCGTGTTGGTGCCAGGCCACATAGACTAATCTAGATTAAGAAAAAAAAAAAAGGCATCATCTTCATGATCCAGCAAGGTTCACTGGTATTCTACACCTGGGTTTGAGGCCCAAGGGCCAGCTAGGAGAAGAATTCACTCAACTTGCTTTGTTCAAGCCAAGTATCTCTCCTAAAGGATGTCTATGGGCTAGCGCCTGGTCTGCGGGATATAACAAGCATTTCTTTGTCCCCTGGCCAATAGTAGCATATCGCAGACAACCTAGAGGAAGTTCAAATGGGCCAGCGGTGCCATGAATTTCGAACAGGTCGTGAGACCAACAGACAGGCCATTTAACACCAGGGTGGCCCAAGAAAGAGGATCGGGAGGGGAGGGAAGACTGCAGGCCAGTCTAATTGAAAGGTTAACATCAGTAGGCAACAACTGTGGGAACATTTACAGGGAACCCAGATAGAGTCTGCAGCGTCAAGAGTCCCTTGAATCGCGTGATTCAAGGCAGACGTGTGGAGCCCCAACCCCCGGGGAACCCAATCTTCTGGACAAAGTGTCAAGACAGAGTATTACTAATAATAAGGGTTTGCTCTGTGGCAGGCACTTTTGTTTCATGTGTTAGTAACTGTCTTAACCTCAACAATCACGGGAAGCAAGTGCTAGTCCCATCACCAACGTAAATATAAACCCACCCAACGCGTTACAGCCCATATCTGAGTGAACCGGACTTTCCAAACCTGACCACACGGGCTCCAGAAGCCCCACCCAACACCACCTCTTGGGGTTGACGTGAGGACCAAACAGAAGCACTTACGGACTGTGATCTGAAGTGGAAAGCACCAGTTCGCGCATGTGTTTTGGCCACGAGGCTTTTGCGAGCACGCTATGACACAGTATGTCGGTCAGCACTCGGTCAGGAAAACAGAAGCTATTTTGTGTGTGTTCCAAGTCAGCAACTCCAAGGCAGGGTGTTAGAGGCTTAGGCAGTCTTTTGGAAAGAGTGGGCGGTAGAGTTCAGGAAAGCCACCAAGATCTGGTGCAAGTAGGCGCAACACCTACCTTAGGCTACACCCAAGGGGCCTCTGGGAAGTTCTCATTATCCCCGACAGGCCAGCACCCTGATTCTCGACAGGTTCACCTGAAAGCCACTATGAAACTTACATGTCCCTGCCCGCGCATCTGCCTGGAACTGCCTCCTTTGGAACAGAATGGCCATTCCTCTTCTGCCAGGAAAATTTCACACCAGTGCCTCTCTTTGGCCGACTATGCCCAAAGCCATACCTGAAAAGATATTTTAGGAATGGCAATTCCTATCTTCTTAGCAATGCACGGGAGACTTGAGAGGTAGCACAGATCATCCGGTGGAGTTAGGTAGGATTCTTCTCTCCATTTTACAGCTGAGAAAATTGAGGCACAAAGAGGTTCATTGATTTGCTCTAAATCACCTAATTTATAAGGGCTAAAAACCAGGATTCGAATTCAGAGTGGGACTCTAGAATCAATGTTCTCGGCATTGCATGAAATCGTGTTCATGAAAAACAGCCTAGCAAAGCTTGGCACAGATTACACTCATTAATTGTTAGCTGTTATTATTCTTGTTTTGTTACTGTTGCTATCCTTATTATTATTATTATGTTATTCATATTACTATACCTGTTTTTCTCATAAATATCATAATTGAGACTGCCGAGCTATTACCTAAAGAACGTCGAATGCTCCCAACAGTCTGTTCCACTTTAGCTACCTTCCTAGGCACCTGGGTAGATTTCCTTCCCCAGTGAAGAAGCCTTTATGATTTAGTCTCAGGTTTCTAAATTTCCAACTTTAAAAAAAAAGAAAGAAAGAAAACAAGGGCCCCTGGGTGACTCAGTTGGCTAAGCATCCGTCTCTTGATTTTGGCTCAGGTCGTGATCTCACCATCTGTGGGTTCGAGCTCCACATCAGGCTCTGCACCGGCAGCACGGAGCCTGCTTGGGATTCTTACTCTCCCCCTCTCTCTCTGCCCCTCCCCTGCTCGAGCTCTTTCTCTCCCTCTCAAAATAAATAAATATGTTCAAAACTTAAAAAAAGAAAACAATGTCCTGAGTAGCCACAGATGTGTGTGTATACAGCATGCACGTGTGTGCGAGCTCACACACACACACACACACACACACACACACACACACACTTTGTGAACAATAGCAACATAACTATTTCAATTGACGCTATTGATGATGATGAGTTCCAAGAGCCTCACCCAGGCAATCCCAGCTGGCCAATTATTGCAGGCAACCTGCTCCCACACATTTGCCACAAAGAAAACGTGTCAAATGCACTTGGAAACAACCCTAGGCTGCGGCACGCTGAGAAAGGGAGGCTGAGTGTTGGACTTGCTGGCTTTGGGCTGCCTGGCGTAGCCTGGAACGCATGTGTGGTCTCTGATCCCATTTCCAGATACTGCAGGGAAGGCTCTGTAATTGCAAAGTGCTGCCCAAGCAGAAAGCCTGCCTTGTTTAATAAACAGTGCCCTCTGAAGAAGTTTAAAATTTACCAGAGGAGAAACACAGCCTCCTGTTACCATCAGTATTCTCCAACTAGCTGAAATTGATCCGAGGTTTCAGCGGACATTCTTTCACTTACAGCTCATTTGACTATGCAATTAGGCAGTTAAATAGATGCAAAATATTTAAAATTAAACGCACTTCTCATCAATTCAGTGCTGAGAGTTTTTTAAAGCAGATGATCAATTTCCTCTGTCTTTATCCCTCTTTCTTCATTTCTACCCATCTCCAATCATGCTAGGGAAAAAAAAAAAAAAAAAAAAAGAGGAAGAAAGAAACAGGGTGTTAATCTTAACTCAGCAATTTCATGATTTCTATCAGATGGTAGGAGCAAAAATAGTAAGTTGGAAGATTTCGGATGAAAAGGCTATATAGCAGAGCAAGGGCAAGATCACGTGGCTAATAATGCATTTTGTAAATGTAGGGGAGAAAATTATGCATGAATACCAAATTTCCATGATAGGAAGGTGAACAGCCTGTTTAACGACTGCAAATTCAATGCTGGAAATCACATCACTCTGAACAGGTACACAGTATTATATTCCGATTGCGAAAGGAATGCCCTGTGAATGCGCTCGGCAAAAAGGTAGCAGAGGAATATTGCATCTTTAATAGGATTTTTGATTCAAATGTGCTGAGCCAAACCATTTAAAATTGCATTTGAATAGTAAACAGATAACATCATCATTTTAAAAAACCTGCATACTTGTGCCAGATCAACAGAGAGCCTGCAAAATAAAGACAGGGAGAAGGAGGTATCAGCTCTGAATAGAAAATAAAATTAGATATGAATTCTCAGCCATGAGGCCTTCTTCAGGCCCCAAAAAGGTAAAGCAAGGTTAACTCAATCCTTTGTCAGCACAACTCCAAGAAGATTTCAGAGCCGGCAGGTCCCTCCTCAGCCAGATTTCATTTGGGGTGGAAATTTAGCTTGCTGCTGCTTCCCAATTGCTTTAGTTTTATTTATCAATTTGCATTATCGGTGTTTAGTACGTGGTATTAGGGAAAAGCAAAGGAAGACACGCAATCTGAAAGTGACCTCACGGAATTAAAATGCCAAATATTCAAACACAAGAAGACATCTGAGAAAGCTCAAGGAACTTCATCAGTCCCCCACCACCCCGACCAGCAAAGCCTCAGTTTCCTCCAATCCCCCCAAGGGAATTCTTCTGTTTGGCCAAGTTTCTGCGTAACTGAAAGCTCGCCCTTCATGTGTGCCAACTTCCCTTGGCATAAGTTTTCCAAAAACCATTTTTTCCAAAAGTTTTTTTCTCAAAACAGTATTTCCCTGTATACATACACAGACCAGTGCTTTGGGTTTTTGTCTGCATTAGTTAGCATTTCTTCAGGAGAAACTCATATGGAAGAGGAGAAATTTCATGAGTGTGAGAAATCAGGGATGGCCGTAAGCTGAAATATTTTAACAGAACTTCCGATCCAAGTATTAGGCAATGTCATTTTTCTCTTGTCTGTGTAGAATATCTCACCAGCTTGCCATCTGGGCTCGTGCACAGGCTCTTCTTGAGGAAAGCAACATCAGGGAGGGGTTGCAAGTTTACCCCTGGAAAGACTGCCTTGGAAGTTTCTGGCATATTCCAGGCAGAAAAGGCACAGTCTCAAGCTCTGGGAAAACTACAGCTTGCCTACAAAGTAGACAAAGGCACGATGAGAATCGACACAGCAGAGACACTGGGTCATGTTTTGCCTACCTGATGACCGGGAAGATTTTTGTTGTTGTAGTTCTGGAATAATAACTTGTAAATTTTTATTTACAAGTTACTAAATACTAACGATTAAAATGTCAAAAACACAAAAAGGTATCAAAAAGCTTTCTCACTGTTATCTTTCAACTGCTCTGTTCTCATCCCTTTGAGCAAATGACCATCTGTTATTTTATTAGTAGTCGTCGTCATCTTTCCAGAGTGTTTAATATGCGTCCAAGTCTCACGCGTTGGCTCCTCAGTATTTTCTAAGCTTTGACCTTCTTGACTGCTCGGGTCCTGATTTGCTTTAAGGGTCAGACTTCTCGGGATTTATACTGATCATGTTACAAAAAGGGAAAGATTCGTTTTTCATTCTAGCTCAGGAATCACCAACAGGAAGATGGTAAAAATATTTTCAGGTACAAAGTCATTTTCCTAAGGTAAGTTTGCTCATTGTTTTGGAATAAGAAATCTTTCTTGGGGCGCCTGAATGGGTCAGTCGTATAAGCAGCCGACTTTGGCTCAGGTCATGATCTCACAGCTCATGAGTTTGGGCCCCGCATCAGGCTCTGTGTAGACAGCTCAAAGCCTGGAGCCTGCTTCAAATTCTTTGTCTCCCCCTCTCTCTCTCTCTCTCTGCCCCTCCCCTGCTTATGCTCTCTCTCTCTCTCTCTGTCTCTCAAAAATAAGTAAACATTAAAAATTTTTTATTTTAAAAAAGAAGAAAAAGAAATCTTTGCTTTCCCTCAGGAAAATCCAGGATACAGAAATAATCTTTCACTGATGATAATAAAAGGACATTAAACCAGTCTTACCCACCCATACATTAGTAAGTTCTCTTAGAATTAATGGTGGATGTTATTATCTCAGAGAACTCACATACAATGATATTTGCTCCTATTTTATGGTATCTATGGTGAACATCTGTGGGATTTGCTTGCCCAGCAATCATACACCCTATTTTTGACAACTGTATTCTATTATTGTTTGAAGAACAACCCCTATTCAGAGTCCATGCATTTCGGATTGTGCTGACACAAGTCCCAAACTACAAGAATGTATATACGACCCTCCAGGTTGGTCAAAGTCAGGTTTCTCCTGGCTACAGTGATTCTTCTCTGAGATCATCACATGACCCAATCTGGCCAATGAGAACTTGCCGGGGCCCTTTCCTCCGATCTTTGGGGTGGGATGGGAGAGCTGAGCCATGGAGTTGCTGAGCCAGCAGGGTAATCAACCCAAAGCTGCAGGAGACCATTTTTCCCTGCCATTAGAGGATATGGCCCAAGCATGGAGCCATCACAAAGGAAAGCAGAACTGGAAAATAGAGAAAGACAGAACCTAATGTTCAAAACCCAGATCCAAATCTCTCCTTTTCAAAAATGTGAATTACCCCCCTTTGTGCTTGAGCCATGAATTGATTTTCTGCCACCAGCAATTGAACGATTCCTTATATAGTATTTAATTGCTATAACGGTTGACCTCGACTTATTCTATTTAAAGCTCAGAATTGGTTTACTCACACCACCTACGCTTCTCTTTTTTTTAATGTTCATTTATTTATTTGGAGAGAGAGAGGAGAGCACAAGCAAGGGAGGGGCAGAGAGAGAGAGAATCCCAAATAGGCCCTGTGCTGTCAGCACAGAGCCCAACCTGGGGCTTGATCCCATGACCCATGAGATCGTGACCTGAGCCAAAATCAAGAGTCAGACATTTAACTGACTGAACCACCCAGGCACCCCACCACCTATAATCTTGGGATGTGTACACATGGAGAAAATGAAAACCTTCCCCAAATAGTATTGCTTATCCCTTTTTACAGACATGAAGCATCAAAATATGCCGGTACCAGGTCGTTTCGAAACTTGATGAATTTCCAGCTGGATTAATCTTTCAGATCCTAAATTAATCTAAATTCTTACTGTTGACATTGTACTGTTAGGTATCTTTTTGTTCTAACAAACATACAAGCTTCATTTGCAAAGAAAAACTTATCGCAGGCACATTGCATCAAGTTACTAACTGCATCCACGATCGGCAAATTGGTAGATCCCTCCTACTTTGCCGATTTGTCTCTTTTCAGCATTTAAAGGTTGGTTGTTGTAAATCACTCACTAATAACTTGTATCCGATATCCAACAGTTAGTCCGGGGAACCAGAAAAAGGATCTCATGATTAAGTTCATCACTGTGCTTAGCTCACAATTCCTGGTGTTTCAGTGATGTCAATAACCTAGCACAATGCCCGGCGTAAGAGTAAGTTTCAACAACCATTTGTTGAGCTCAAACAGCTACCAGTTAAACAAAGAAATTCATTTGATCAAGAGCGGAACATATTCTCAATTATCTACTTTCAGAAATAAAAAGCACTCATCTTGCATTCACCTAAGGAAATCATTGAAGAAAACGGCCACTCTGTAGCTCAGTATAGAAGCCAATTGCCATGTAGCACAGGGCACTCTCCAGCACATGGCCTGATTTCAAATCCCTTAAAGGTCGCAGAGATTATTTATTTTTATCCCAAATATGTCAGGGACTGCACACTTAAATGCCCACGTGAGCCAGGTACAAAAAGGAGTAAAGTAGGGGAGGTGAAGCATTTACGGTATTCCAATATTGTCATATATATTTTATTCTGAGTCCCACAAAACACCCTTAGTGTCACTGTTGGAGAACCATAGGGTTTAAAGCGGCATGCATTCTCCTTGGGGGTGATGCCATTCCCAAAGGGGCAAACACTGGTTTTGGGGGGTGCAAAATCCTTACATATTTACAATGGTTTGTGCTCCTCCAAAGGACCACAACACATAACACATATAGTATGCCCACGCTGTTGAAATTTTATGGAGATGGAAAGACCATTAGGAAGGGGGGAAAAAGTGTGCCTAAATTTCTCTTAGAGAGCAAAAATGATAAAAATGTTGAGAAACATCAGGAAACTGAAGAACTTAGATATCTCAGAGGACAGTCATTTCTTAGCTCCACCAGATTTGTGGCTCTGTGGAAATAAGGTATGGCCAGGGGCACCTGGGTGGCTTATTCGCTTTGGACTTCGGCTCAGGGCTTGATCTCACCGTTTGTGAGTTCGAGCCCCGTGCGGGGCTGAGCCTGGAGCCTGCTTTGGATTCTGTGTCTCCCTTTCTCTCTGCCCCTCCCCCACTCACGCTCGCTCTCTGTCTTTCAAAAATGAATAAATGTTAAAAGAAAAAAAAATTAAAGAAAATAAGGTGTGGCCATATTTTTCAAAGGAAATCATCTAGGTATTTAAACACAATTTCCCGATTTTGAAATGTTGGTTTGTTTCAAAAGAAAATCAGCAAGAGTTCTTTGTAAGCTAAATAAACGATAGCTCCAAGGCCACGTGTCCTGCCAGCTGTCAATGGACAGTTAATACCCTCAGGGGTAACTTCAAAGAAAGTGTTAGATCCTTAGAGCGTTTAGTGGTTACCAATCAGTAAAGTCAGAGCATCATTCGCATTGCACCCTTTTAGGAAAAGCATTCAGCGGTTAATCCAAAAGCGAACCCGTTTGCCCACTGGCAAATTGGAGAAACATTTTTCTGGCTCCTCAGTATTAACCAAGGTGTTAATAATCTTTGAAAAGGGGTCTTAGTCACTCCAAAGCTATTTAAAAATGAACAGAACAGTTATCCCATGGGAAGTGTGCTTAGGATACATTCATGCTTTGAAAGTTCTGCTTTTCAAACCAGCGAACGTAGCTCCTGCAGAAGTAGAGATTTGTTTATTCTGCTTATCTCAAACCAGAGCGAATATTGTCCCTGCCTCTAAATGGTCAGATTTCTGCATGCCGTATCTTAATTCTGCCTTAGAAAGATAACTCCAAAAAGTTAGAGACAGTGTTTACTGAACTTGTTATACTCACACAAAAGAATGCTAAATATTTGATGATAATCACCCCGTTCTTTGAATTAATATGAGTGCCAATCTAAACAGCGCATGTTGAACAAAAATTTTCTTTTAATTGCATTTCCCCTGTTCCCTTCCCTTCACATAAATTGTAAGAATAAAATTAAAGTCGGTTCTAAAAAGTATGTCTTGCCTCCTCTAAATGACATGAAGACATTAGTTTCGCCTTAATCACTTTTCATTTGAGCAGCTTAGGAAGGCTCAGCATGAATTTTTTATGTGTCAGATATCGTCCTCTACCTACTCAATCCCTTCCTGCTGTTTTCTGCATTTCGCCCCCACCATCATCCTCAGACTTTGGATATTCTACTTCCTCCACGGTATTTGGTGCTTTTATAATGTACTTTTACCCCCAGTTAGCTGGGACAATGCCCGGCATATAAGAATACCGGTAAATTCAGCAATTCAACGGGAAAAATGGAAAGAAAGTGTCAAAGTCATGGGGGATTTGGGGGACACCCATTAGGCATTTCCCCCTAGGCTCCGCGAAGCCCTGAACAGCCTGCCCGGGAAACATTCTCATTTCCAAGATGGGTGAGGACTTTGTTATTTCCTATCTGTGCTCACCTAGAGGAGTTAAGTTCGGGAATTAAAATTTAATGAAGAATCAAGTTTGAAATTCTACACCAGTGCACAATGCTTATAAATACACCACGCTGATACTACCCGGGTGTTATAAATAATACATGTAATGTTGATTAAAATTTTGATGTAAATTTCTAAAAACTTTATTAAAGTTGTAAAATAACTGACATGGGTTGTTTACGGTTAGGTGACAACTTAATTAATCAGCTGCTGTCTCCACTGCAATAAAGACTAGAAGTGCATATTCCCCACTTTATTTTTATCCCTGAAGAATGAGCCAGAAAACACAAAATTATCTCCCTCTCAAAACACCAAATTATCTTTTTTCAAAACAGTCTGAGTATTAATTGTGAAGCATGACAGCACATAGTCTTTGCCTAGACTAATAATTAATCTGGAAAATACAAATCTCTGACATTCGCCTGGTGAAGAACTACAGTGATAATCAGGAAACATTTATTCCCACTCCGTCCAGAACTGATACTTTTTGTTTGGTACAGAGACTATTTTCAATTTTCGGGCCACTCAGCAATTTAATTCTGTGTTAGAGTTAAAAGTTAAACACACAAGCATCATCACATGAAAAAGAAGGAACGAACAAACAAAAGAAATAAAGAAACAAAGAATATATATTATATATACACACATATATACATATTACATAATATATACATATTATAATTATAATATATTATTATTATTATATTATATTATATTATATATTATATTATATTATTGGAGAATATATAATTATATGTTATTATATATTATATAATATTATATATCATATTATATTCTATATAATTATATATTATATTATATGTATTATATTCTATTATATATTATATTATATATATTATACTGTATTATATATTATATTATATATATTATATTGTATTATCTTATATTATATTATAATAATATAATATATTATATATATATATAACCTCATATTGCTTGTTTCAGGATTCTTGCTTCTTGAGACTTTGCCCTTTTTGAATAAGAAGTCACAAAATAATATTGAAAATAAATAAGATGGCAAAATTAATACTTTAGATAGTCTTGTGTTACTTTATTACTGCACTTTTCCAAGAGTCTAATTATTCATGAAATACTCTAAGGATTACAAGATACAAGTTCTTTAGGGAAAGTGTTTGTAATTATTATTGCAGGCTCCATTCATCCATTCACTCACTCAACAAACTTAGGACCTGCAAGGCCCTATGGTAGCCATCAGGGGGGTTGCAGGGCCAATGAGAAGCAATTTCACTGAAAAGAGTTTACAGTGTAACAGCAAGATGCATCATGGGCATAAGTAACTTCATAGCACGGAGACTGGGTCAAACACAGCTGGGTTTAAATCCCCACTCTCTTTGACCTCTCTGATTGTTAGTGTCCTCATCTGTAAAGTATGGAGAACAGTATTATTTATACCGTAAATGTGTTGAGGATTCAACAAAATGATTCATGGTAAGTACAGCACAGTATCAAATACACAGTAAGTTTTCCATAAAAAGTGAATTCCTCCTCTTCCTATAATTGTGGTGCTGCTGTTATTGTGGTTGTTGTCCGAAGCAGTAATTGCCAGGCTTGCGGGGCCCTGAGTTCTTAGCATACGACAGAGGAAAATGGTTTCTCATTACCCAGATCTGTATCCTTTCAAATTACCCCAGCCCATGATTATCCTGGCTTTCCCTCTGGGCTCAGCCATGTATAATAACTATGTCCTTAAACCATGCTTCAAATCCGACTCATGTTACTGTCTCCCAGCATTAAACACTAGCCCTGAATTAACTACTAAACAAAATAAGCACGTACTTAGGACACAAAGAAAAGGGAAGGGAAGCAGCTCAGAGTTTTTCTCCCACTTAGCATGTCCTTGATCCTTTCCGGGTCACTCTCAAATGTAATGGAATTTTTATCATTGTCTTTATCTATCCTGCTTAACTTTAATCTGCATTTCTTTCAAAAATGTGTTCTTAGACATGGTAAGTGATTCAGGTTTAAAATTTCGGTTTTGAGACATCCTCAGACATCGTATTTGTATCCCTTTTATGGACTGAGAATTTCTGCTTTCATTTCAGTGTAAACACAGCTGGCTGGCTGTGGCTAGCATTTAACTCATCAGCTGACTTGGAAAACAGACCCTTAAGTTCTTTATTGTAAGCAATGGAAAGGCAGGGGAAGCCAGTGTTGAGCTATTCCTAGAGCATCCGCTGACCTTACTCAAACCCGGTTAACACGCACGAGGGTTGCACGACCTCTCTCGCCTCCAGTATCCCGGTAAATATCGTTCCCTAGATGTGTGAGCCTAGCTCATCATGCCTGGTGAGAGGACTGTATTCACTGTTTCGATGCAGTTCAAATTTCCAAGGACCTCTCAACATTATCCAGTCTAACCCCCTACTGGAGGTCCAAATCTTCTTTCTCCTTTCAGTTGCCCTGCAAGTCAGCTACTCTGTCCTGAGCAGTTAGCTCACACATATGTCGTGGATGCTTCTCCGTAAGTATTTTGAACAACTGACTTAGTAGTTTAGTGAAAAAAAATCAATCAAAATAGCTGAAACATATTTAATGCTTTTTATCAGGGTCCTAATTAGATTGAGCTCTCATGGTCTAATTAACCACAGAAATGTTCTCCTTGCAGGGTTTCTTCATCACAAAAGCTTCTAGACCTGAGAGTCCCCGTTGGATGATCGGTAAATCTCAGGGGATTAATAAAGACAGTGTACAGCATATTCACTCTTCTTGGATAATATGAAAGGCAGCTGAGCATTCACAGTCACTCATGTTTCTACCTTCTCCTCTCATCATTTCGATGTCATTAAATATTAATTTGCCTTCATTCTCCTTCCTCCAGCAACTACCCCATCTTTCTGCACTTCTTTCCCACAAAACATCTCAATGTCATTGTCTGTTCTTGCCCTGTCTACCGGTCCCCCACATAGCTACGTCCAATAGGACGTTCTCAGTCCTCCTCCAAGGAGCCCTGATGCCAACATGTGGCACAGTTTGTGACTTTCTCCTCCTTGACAGGCTCTTTCTTCAGCCACTTCTCAGTCTTCTTGGCTGGCTCCTCTTTATCTCCCTAACCTCTGGACACAGGTGTACCCACAGCCCAGTCCTTGAACCTCTTATCTTCTCAATCAGTCACTGCTTTAGAAATCTCATCCGGTCCCATAGCTTCAAATATCAACTACCTATGGGAGGCTCCCAAATTTATATCTCCAATCCAAACCAGCCAGCAACTTTAGAGTCATACATTTCTTATGTAGATGACATCTCCACTCACATGCCTTCTAGGCATCTCTAATCCAACATGTCCCAAACCAAAATTTATTCTTTCTCCCTCATATGATAATAACTCTTTCCATTGTTATGGTTACTGAGACTGAACTCTGTAGAATCACGCCTGATTTCTGTCTTCCCCTCATACCCCATCTCCACTCTACCTGCAAATTGTGCTAATTCTACCTTCAGAATGCATCCAGAATCTGACCACTGCTCACTAGCGCCACCCTGGCCCATGAACCATCACTTCTTGCATAGATTGTTTCAAATGTGTCCCAAGTAGCCTCCCAGCTTCTCTCTTTGCTTGCTCTACAGTCTAATCTGAGCACACTAACAGAGCAATCCTGTTGATCATGACATGACTCCCCTGCTCAAACCCTCCAATGGCCCCTATCTCATCAGAACAAAGTTTGACATTTTTAAAACAGCTTGTAAGGCCCTG
This sequence comes from Panthera pardus, assembly GCF_024362965.1. Taxonomy (NCBI): domain Eukaryota; kingdom Metazoa; phylum Chordata; class Mammalia; order Carnivora; family Felidae; genus Panthera; species Panthera pardus. The sequence goes on from NW_026526688.1 coordinate 182,878,329, forward strand.
CAGGATCTTGCTCCCTGCCACCTTGCCATCTCTCTAGCCTTATCTCCCACTATCACCTCCTTGCTCACTCTGCTCCAGCCAGACTGACGTCCTGGTTCCTTGTGAAACACACCAGAACCTAGAATGAAATTTACCACAGGGTAGATATTTGATAACTATTTGTGGAAGGAAGGAAGGAAGGAAGGAAGGAAGGAAGGAAGGAAGGAAGGAAGGAAGGAAGGAAGAGGAAGGGAAGAAAATGGAAGAAAGAAAAGGAGGAGAATTTAGAAAATAGTTCAAACACAGCATTCAAAAACAAAGTGCTTTAAAATCATATGTTCTGCTGTTTTAACAGTCAATAGAAATGCTCTTTAGAATATGTCTCAGCAGAATTTGTGTTTTGATTCTAGCTTTAAGACTAAATTGTAGGTTTGTAACCATCCTTAGCATTCACTGTTTTCGGAAAGTTCTCTAAGTGTCAATGGGAAAATGGGATGGACACATTACAGATCTCGGAATGATTTCAGAAACAATCAAAGCATTTTATACAAAAAAAAAATATGCTGGAGGATGGTATAGAGGTGCACATGCCTTTATTTCATGGACAAATCTAAAATGCAATGCTGAAGAAATTGATGTTATGCCAGAAAAAAAAAAAAAGTATACAACTTAAGGAAAAAAAGGCACATTGAAAGGACAAAAGTGACCAACCTATATCAGATAAAAAATCCAGAGTAAGTGTCTATAAGCTTGTAATAGACACTGTTGTAAGACACTGCACAGATCGATTTTAAAAGCATTCTCATTGTGCTGTAGAAAACACGTATGTGGCTCCGTGAAACTTCACTTACTGAAATTTTAATATCCTTGATATGGTTTTAAGAAAAAGCATCGTGACTTCAAAGCCCACAAACCGTGGACACAGAGTAAATGTTAGATCTGAACAATGGGCTGAGAGATTCTGCAAAGATCCAGAGCAGGGTGAGCAGATCTCTACCGAGAGAGAGAGAGGCAAAAGGCTGACATCACCACGTGTGGGACAAAATTAAAAGTGACTCTTCAATATTTGATGTCATTGCTAAGGGTGCCACCTGATAAATGACAAAGCATTACAGTGGCTCCTTTTTTCTATCTGTCTACTCCACCTAAGTGATTTTTTTTTTTTAGATAACTAAAGCTTACATGATTAACTGTCAGCCTTTTGTTTAACTATGCCTAAAGTGTATTACCTCCTTGCCTACAGTCTTGAGCAGAGTTCATTGGACATAATTTAACTTATTTCTGATGGCCCACCTGCTGTCAGGGAGACAGTGTGATGTAACAATAAGAGGAACTTGGCTTTTTTTTCAGTTTTATTTATGACGGACAAATAAAATTAGAAGATATTTAAAGTCTACACCCTGGTGATACGATATACATTGCGGAAGAGTTCCACCATCCAGTTAATTAACGTATCCATCACCCCGTATACCTACCTTTCTGTGAGTGTGAGAACATTTACATTCTACTCTCTCAGCAAATTTTAATTATGTAATGCAACTCATGAATAGTAAAATAACATGCAAGTTATGTAATAACATGTAATGAAAGACACCGATAATGTTATCGACTATTGTCACCATGTTTTCCATTAGATCCTGAGAGCTTATTCCTTGATAGCTGAAAGTTTACCAAATTACCTTTTTTACCAAATTCTCCCTGTATCCCCCTTCCGCCAGCTCCTGGCAGCCGCTTTGTTCCTACTTTGTGTCTCTATGAGTTTGACTTCTTTTTTTATTTTTTATTTTTTTTTTATGTTTATTCATTTTTGAAAGACGGAGAGAGACAGAGCACAAGCAGGGGTGGGCGGAGAGAGAGGGGGACACAGAATCCGAAGCAGGCTCCAGGCTCTGAGCTGTCAGCACAGAGCCCAACGTGGAGCTCGAACTCATGAACCGCGAGATCATGACCTGAGCTAAGATCATACTGGATGGCTCTTTAAAATTCGGAAGAAGACAAGGAAACTTCCTCTTACCACTTGCATTCTTAATAGCACTGAAAGTCCTACCCAGAGCAATTAGGCAAGAAAAAGAAATAAAAGACATCCAAATCAGAAAGGAAGAAATAAAGCTGTCTTTATTTGCAGATGATATGATACTCTACATAGAAAACCCCAAAGATTCAACTAAAAAAATGTTGGAACTAATTAATAAGCTGCAATAAAGTTGCAGGGTACATAATCAATATACAAAAATTAGTTGTGTTTCTATACTGCTTAGATACTGACATATTTTCACTAAACCAAATCCCACGTGCTCTCAATTTCTTCCTCTTTCTGGATTGTCTGCCACGGAGTGAGGCCTTAGTATGCTTTACAGCCAAAATTATCATTTCAGTTCCCTATGGGCTGACGGTTTGTGTCCCTCCCCCCTAATATATAAGCTGCATCCCCAGACTGATGGCATTTATATGAAGACGGAACCCTCGTGAACAAGATTGGTGCCCTTAAAAGGAGACACAAGAGAGACATTCTCTCCCCATCACGTGAGGACACAGCGAGAAGATGTCTGAGTACAAACCAAGAGGGTTCTCAACAGGCACCAAATCTGCCAGCACCTTGATCTTGGACTTCCTGACCCCCAGAACTGTGAAAAACAAATTTTGGTTGTTTAAGCCATCCAGCCTCTGGTACTCTGTGGTAGGAGCCCAAACAGATTAAGACACGGTTGTAACAGTTCTCACAGAAACTTTGTTAGAGGTTCTCTGACTGTTCCCTCCTTGGAGCGCCTTCCTCCACTGAGCTCTCTCCTTGCCTGTTGGCAACCTCCAGAAATTGCCAATACCTGAAAGGATCCAATAGAGCAAGCTAATAGGTGTCTACCTGAGGTTCAAATCTTGGGTCTTCTGACTCCAAGTCTCTCACCGCTTCAACTGGGCCAAGCTTTACCCACCCCCACACCGCTCCCCCAAAATCCCCAAGAGATCAAGACGTGCTTGCAGAGAATATGCCAGGCAATGGGAATGTACTTCTAACGGAAATTGGTGGAAATGGCCTAGGAGTCAGAGGGCAGGTGAGGGAGTTGGCTGAGGGTGAGAACGGGCCATTAAGGAAGCAAAGAGGGAGAAGAACTCGGCAAGATGGATTCAGAAAAAGAGGCAGCGGTGATCAGAATAGGGCAAGGCCACCACAGCCCCAAATCTCCAAACACTCACTTGGGGAAGGTTTAGGTGCATCAGGCCACGTTCTTTAAATAAGTCTCATATTTTGTCCATGACAAGATAAGCCACAACTTTCTTTTGCGATGGAGATATAATGGACATATAACATCATATTAGTTTCACGACTCCTTCACCAGTGTGAAACCTAGCACAGTATTAACCCCCTTGGTCCTCCAGGGTGGTGACCAGAAGTTCCAGATATGTTAGTTCATTTATCCCAGTGTGTCTGGACAGTGAAAATACTATCATGATGTAAAAGAAATTGGGAAGCCCAGGGCAAACTCTTCCCATGCCTTGTCACTCTTTTCCTGATTTCTATAATCTGAACCCTACAATTGGCAAGAAAGCCTAACCTGGAGTGGCAAGACCCGAAAACATGGTTCAAGCAGTTGCCAATATATGAAAGGACCCAATAGGGCAGCAAGTGACAAAATGATTGCTTACACTAAAGATAATGTTGATGGTTATAGAAGGTTCCTGATGATCTGTTGGTTCACAGGACACCCAGCCAGAGAAAGAGCAAACGGGGCCCCTCGGAGGGGGTGAGGAAGGGTTCGTCTCTCATGCTTATGATCCTGTGTCCAAAGCAGCAAGATGCATCCCAGATCCCACCATGTAGGGAAGCCAGACCTGTTGAGACATTTTCTACCCAGGTCTGGATTAGCTCAGAAATTGGATGGGACGGAGGACCGAAGGGAGGGGCAAGCTAGCAGACTCTCAGGAAGGCACAAGTGAACACGATACTTCTTCCCTGTGACTTGGCATCTTGCAAATTGCGGCTCTGCTGAAAGACGGTGGTGTCCCCCTTGGAAAGGACACAATTAGTACAGTACCTGCAGGCAGGAGACCACACCCCTTCTCCTGTCACTGGAGTTGACGTTTCACTGCTAAACAGAGAGGAGAACGGGAGCCTAGCGTTTACAGGTCTCCCAGACAAGGCCCAAACCCAGAGCTTACTTTACAGGGCCCTCGGAAACTCGAACTCTCTGTCACTGCAGGCCTCCCCCCTTTCCACCACAGAGCTTTCCACTGCCTCTAACTGACATTAATCCGTGTTGGCCCCAGTGCATGTCACGAAGCCATACCTTCAGGCTGCCAACCACCCCGGCTCTGCGACTAATTTTGCGATTCTGCAGACCTCATCTGCCCAGCCTTTTGCAGGAACCTGCCCCTCATTTGGCCCTCATTACGGGCAAACATAAAACCAGGGAGACGCGTTGGCCAGCCTTGTTGGAACTCTGGCTCCGTGAGAAGCCACTCATTCCCACAGTGCTGACGCTCCGTCCCAGGTGCCAAGAGCAGCACCTCTGTGGAGCCCACGGACGATACATCTAGGGGGGATGAGATGGCCCAAAACTAAGGCAGCGTTCTGCAGCCCAGTGCTTAGCCTCATGTCATTGCTTGCCTACGACTCCCTCCTATGCCAGGCCTCGGGTTATTTTTTGGAAAGAGCCTCTGGCCCTCTGTCCTCCCTTTCTTACCAGTAGCTGAGAATGTCACCTCTAGAACTTTTTCCCCACCCCTGCTTTGACCAAATAATGCACCCTCCCAACGTCCTCCCTTGGCATTCAGTATCATATCAAATTCAAACAAATCACAGTTGCCTTTAACACCCTCCAGCAACTCATGTCTGCCTACATCAACTCCCACACTCTTCAGTTGTTCTCGTCACAAAAACCATCTCACAGCCTCTCTGCCTACCGTTTGTAAGTCACCTCCCTCCTTGCTCCCGCCCCCACCCAAATCAGCCTCCCATCGCTATCAGATGACTCATTTTAGAGGAAGCAGCAAAGGTTGAGCAAGGTATCTCGGTTCATATTCTTACCCTGCTAATGCCTAACGCCAGTGGACCTTGTGAAATAGCAGTAACAGTAATGAGAACGGCAAGCAGGTATCAGACACTTTTAGGTGTTAACCCACTTAACCCTTACAACAACGCTCTGAGACAGGACTAGCATCACCCCCATTTTAAGAATGCAGAAAATCACCCGATTTTGCTAAGCACACACTTTCTCGTTTAAAAACTAGAAACGATAAGGCCTACTTCTCAAGAATGAAAATAAAGAAAATGGTGAAATGCACAGCATACAATTTATGTCAGTTTCTTTCCTTCCTAGCCCTCGTCGTCAAACCCGCCCGTATTCACTATTTCCCACGGTGTCTGTCTCTCTCAGGAATCTTCACTCGGCTGAACAAAAGAAAGAATAGAACTCTTCTCCAGCAATTAAATATTGTCCCTTCCTCCTCTCCTTCACAATGCATCAGAGCTGAACACCAGGAAATAGAGGTTACATCTGCTGTGCCCCAGAAACATAATGACCTTCAGCTCTGCACACTGCTCCATGATCCTGGCTTGGAAACAGAAACAGGACTTCACCTTTCAGAGGGGTGGGTCTCTGCCTACTAAATGTGAATTGAGGCATTTCCCTCCACAGGCACCCTCTGGAGAGAAAACATCTTTCCCACCTGTTTGCTGAAATGCCTCCACCAGGGGACAAAGCTTTTCGGTCCTAGAAGCAAGGCTTTAAATGCAAATATCACTAGATGAGCTAATACTTCGATGTGACCCCCAGTTATTGGTTTCATATCTTTTCTTGCCAGCAGAAGTTGGCAGAGATGACGAGAGTTAGCAGAAAGGGGAAGAGTACAGTTAATAAAGGCAGAGAAACAATCATGTCCACTCAGCTATTTGGCCCAGAATAACACCATTCCTCACCATTATTACTGTAAAAAGGCTACAGTCATAATCAAGCAGAGAGATACCAGTTTTCATGAGACTTCTGAGCAAAGAGAAGATTGATAAACTATGGTTACAAGCCACTCGTAGTCAAGCTCGTAACTTACCTTAGTTTGCAAGGTGACTCATCTTTGCTTCTCTTTTATACTTTGAGGTTATTTGATAATTCATGATCATCTATCCACATTGCAATTACTGCTATTTCACATATTTTAAGGTAAGGCTGGAATTTACCGCGCCTCAATAATGTCATCTAATTGTAAAGGTTATTGGTTTCCATTCCAGTAAAAGACACAAAGTTATCATTTTCCATATCTATAACCCTGTTCCTGAAATAAACAAGGAGAAAGAATACTTAGTGTTGTAGCATACAGCCTCTATAATGTCCCAAGGGAGCCTCATCTCCTGATTCTAACGCCCTTATATAATCCCCTCCCCTTAAGGGTGAGTTGAGATTTTTTGACATGCTTCTAATTAATAGAATATGGCACAAGTAATGGGAGGTCTCTTACACGCGATCACATTTTAGAAAGACTGCAGCTGCTGTCCTGGGTGTTCAGATTCTTTCACTCTCTCACTCACTGCGAGGAGTCCAGCTGCTGTGTTTTGAGGTGCCCTATGAAGCCCACAAAGCAAAGCATTGAGAGACGAGGCTTGTAATCAACAGGCGGGAAGGGATTAAATCTTTCCATCAACCACAGTGATGTACGGACATGAACTCACCCTTAGGTCAACCTTCAGATGAGACTGTAGCTCCAGCAGACAGTGTGACTGCCACCGTGCAACCTTGAACCAGAGACTCGAGGATAAGCCACAGCCAGATTCCTGCCCCACGGCCATTGTGAAATAACGTTTGTATTTTAAGCCGTTAATTTCTGGGGTGATGTGTTACACAGGAATACATGACCAAAGCAAGTGTCTTTTGAACTTTTTTTTTTTTCCTTTAAAGCCACAAAGGATTTCACTGTGACTTTCAGAATCATAACAAATAAAATAATTAATTTTTATTTTAGTATTCTATTTAATTTTTAATGAGATTCAAAGCATCTGACAAGCTGTAGCTGCCTTTTTCTCTGTTACTTCTTCTAATGCTAAAAATGAACACAAGCATTAGAACATTCTGGTTTTTGTATCTCAGAAACTTCAGGGTTTTTAAGAAATTTTTTTTAATGTTTATTTATTTTGGAGACAGAGAGAGACAGAGCATGAACGGGGGAGGGGCAGAGAGAGAGGGAGACACAGAATCGGAAGCAGGCTCCAGGCTCTGAGCCATCAGCCCAGAGCCCGACGCGGGGCTCGAACTCATGGACCCCGAGATCGTGACCTGAGCTGAAGTCGGACGCTCAACCGACTGAGCCACCCAAGCGACCTAGGGTTTTTAAAATTAATGTTAGATTTTTTAGGATTACATGATATAACAGATTGAAAAATATCTGTTTAACTATGTATCTTTCTGGTAGGCATCCGTAAGGTTTTTTTTTGAGAATCATAGCATTTTTGAGCATTTAGATATAGATATCATCAAGGCCTGTAGAAATTTAAGCAAACTGGGCTCAGACGGGTAGTGACCCCCATGTGGTCATAGAATTAGTGTAGAGCAGGAGTGCCTGAGTGGCTTAGTCAGTTAAGCATATGACTTTGGCTCAGATCATGGTCTCAGGCTTCATGAGTTCCAGCTTCAGATTCTCTCTCCCTCTCTCTGCCCTTCTCTCACTCGCTATCTCTCTCTCTCCCAAATTAAATAAATACATTAAAGAAAATGTATTAGTGTCTGGCAGATCTTAAACCCAAACCCATATTTTCTGACTCCAGATCATTGCTCTTTCCATCTCACTACCAAAAAAGTGTGACCACCTGTAATAATCTCATCCATTTTGCCCAAATAAAAATGAAACATCATCAGAAAAGAATTAAAATTTCTATAGCAGCACACAGCAGCCCCCGGTTTGTTGCTACTATCTTCAACTTGAAGTCTGCATCTCACCAGCAAATAGCTAATTGATTGACCAGCTTCTAAACCCCCCTGATTTCACAAGTAGATTTCCTGGGGCAAGAGCTCTCCTTGGGGTTAACTTGCTCTTCGCATAGGTTAATTTCAATAGCAGTGAAATTTAGCTTGAAAGGATAATTACAATATCTCACCTCCTTTTATCTCAGGTTATGTAAATGAGACTTTAATCTTCTCGCAGTTCATATTATATTAATACGGGGAATAAAAAGATCTTGATATATTATGTGCTGGCAATCATTTTGGAAGAATATGCTCACACAATCGCAGTGGGTACAAATTGGGCTAATTCCCATAATCATGAGCTACGCATATTATCAACAAGTAAACAGATGGACTTCTAGCTTGGAAAAGTTCTCACTTGAGCAGCATAAGCTGTCATTTTTATCAGATTGCAAAGTTTTCAGTGTGTGTGTTTTTTTTGGTTTTTTTTTTTTTTTTACATTCTCCCATTTCAAGAGTATTTACTGAATGACTAGGGAGAGTTCTGAAGAAGCAAATTCCACTTCTGCCCCCTTTTAGCCTACAATTTATGCATCCTGCTGAAGGTAAGAATAGCACTAACCCTGAGTGACAAGCCCTGGACTGTAGCCTTATCCTCTCCTTTGCTCCACAGCCCTGGTTGGGAGCTTGTCGTTCAGAGTCTTGAATAGTGAAATGTGATGGTTAGAGAAATACGGCATCGTCGAGTTTAATAAATATCAGGAGGAAGCTGGCAGATAAGTTTTGACCCCAGGGCATTTTAAAAAATCAAAATGTTGTTCTCAATCCACCTAGTGTTAACACAATACCATGCATTTAAGCTGGAATTTAGAAAGAAAGAATAAGTAAGGTTTTTTCTATTATACCTCAAGGCCAAGCTCAGGGTCTAATTCCTCCAGGAAGCCTTCCGTGATTATCCCAACTCTAAAAAATTAGTCCTTCAAGTGTGTGACTATAGGACATTATTTGTTTCAGTGAACGGCGTTATATAATGGTGGCTAAGAATATAAGTTCTGTGAATAGAGGGATTGGCTTCAAATTCCAGTCTCACTATTCACTAGCTAGAAGGTTGGAGCAAACTCGCCTTCGTAAGTCTTAGTTTCATCCATAAAATGGGGTTATAACTGCCTCATAGACTGTTTAAGATAATCCTGTAGAGATATTGGAACTGCATGGGACACGCTATAAACATTAGCCCTGAGTGATTACTGTGTGCCAACAGCAACGTCTACCTATCATATCTCCGTATCTGTCTTGTATTGTCATAATCCTCTGAGTTAGATACGATTACCTCCATTTTATAAATGGCAAACTAAGACTCAGAGAGGTTAAATAACCATTTCCCCCCACCACCATTAACAAGTTGTAGAGATATTATCTGAATCATGTCATTCTGGGTCCAAAGCCCACCCCTATAAAATATCACAGCTCTTATGCTTCTGGAAAGTACTATCTTCAGTCTTCAATAATTTAGTCAACCTGAATACATACATATCTATCTCACCTGCTGCATTGTGAAGTTACCTTGAGGCAAGAATTGCTTCTTATTCTTCTTGGGATTCCCGATGCCTTGCATAACACTTAACCCATAATAGATGCTCATTACATTTTCTTGAAATAAAATGAGTTGGGAAAGTTGCAGCTTCCCTATAAGAACTGTAACCCTTCATTAAGGAAAAAAATTCTATTGAAAAGGAAAGGCCACAAATTTCCTTGAGCAAAGAAAATTGTTGAAAGATGAACAGACACAGTTGTGGACCCTGAGCTGTCAAAATCAAAATGGGACTGAGATTCTGCCAGAGGCATCTCTCTGCAAGTCCATCAATCAGTATATACATTTATCGATTATCTCCTGGATGCTAAAATAACCTCATGATATCAGTGGTTTCCAAACAGCAAGGTCAAGCTTAATTCTGACATTCTGTAGAAACTGTACTGGTGACTATCTAACCCTAAAGGACACTGGAAAAATCTCTATTTCAAGTTACCCATACAATTTTATAATTCCATAACAAGCTGTCTGTCACACATAAGTTCCCTCAGAGAAGGAAGTTGCACTTTTTAGGTGCTGCTGAGAAAGAGCAGTTTGTGGATGCTACTTCTCTCCGGACAGATAAATGTCAGAAATGGAGTTTACTTTTATAAGTGTGAGGTAATTAGAAGTTTGTTTTGTCTTAGTTTTCTGTGTTGGTTAAATGAATTCTTAAAGTTTTAAAGATACTGACAAGAAAGAAAAAAAAATTGTGAACAGAGTAAAGAATCAGTGATTAGAGATGATTAGATTTCCACATGCAAAAGAATTAAGTTGAACCCCTACCTCACACCATACGCAAACTTAATTCAAAATTAAGTTATGAAATATGAATATTTTCATATGAAATATGAAATATGAAAGCTAAATGGTATGATATGAAATATGAAAGCTAAAACTATAAAACTCCTAGAAGACAATACAGAGATAAATCTGCATGACCTTAGATTTGGCAATGGATTCTAAAATATAAAAACAAAAGTAAAAGCAATTAAAGATAAAGAAGATAGATCAGACTTTACAAAAAAAAAAAAACTCTGTGTATCAAAGGACATTATTAAGAAAGTGAAAAAAAAACAACATTCAGAATGGGAGAAAGTATTTGCAAACCTATATCTCATTAAAGGATTAATTCCAAAATATATAAAGAACTCTTATAACTCAACAACAACAAAAAACCAAACAACCCATTTAAAAATGGGAAAAATACCTGACTAGACATTAAAAAAAAAAAAGATACACAGATAGCCATGAGAAGCACATGAAAAGATGTTCAGCACCGCTAATCACCTGGAAAATGCAAATCAAAACCATGAAATATTACTTCAAAGCTACTAGGATGGCCTGGCCATAATTACAATAACAAGCTTTGGTGAGGATACGTGGAAATCAGAAGCCTCATACACGGCTGGTAGAAAATGCTGTGGAAATAGTTTGGTGCTTCCTCAAACACTAAACATAGAGTCATCATATGGTCCAGCAATTCCACTCCTCGTGATATACCCAAAAGACCTAAAACTGAAACTCAAACATAGTTGTGTGTCAATGTTCACTGCAGCATTATTCAATTGCCAAAAGGTAGAAACAACCCAAGAGTCCATAAAAAGATGACTACATAAGTAAAACGTGCTATATACATACAATAGAATATTATTCAGCCATAAAAATAAATAAAGCTCCAGTACTTTATGCAACAGGGATGAACCTTGAAAACATTATGCCAAAGAAAATAAGTCAGACACAGAGGACAAATATTGTACAAATCTACTCAGATAAAATATCTAGAATAGTCAAATTCATTGAGAGAGAAACTAGATTATAGGTTACCAGGGATGGGGGGAGGGGACAACAGGGAGTCATTGCTTAATGGTTGCGACACAGAGTGATGAAAAGTTTTGGAAATTGTAGGGATGACTTCACAACATTGTGAATATAATTGATGCCACTGGATTGAATTCTTAAAAATAGTTAAAATGGTAAGTGTTCTCTTATATTGTACTACACTAAAAAAAGGTTTTTTAAAGTTCATGTATTTATTTTGAGAGCAAAAGAGAGCATGCGTACCTACTCACGTGTGCCAGCAGGGGAGGGACAGAGAGAACAGGAGAGAGAGAATCCCAGCCAGGCCCTCCACTAACAGTGCAGAGCCTGACATGGGGCTTGATCTCATGAACTGTGAGATCACGACCTGAGCCAAAATCAAGAGTCAGCCGCTGAACTGACTGAGCCACCCAGGCGCCCCTAAAAAAGATTATTTTAAACAAACTAAAATCAATGAGTTTTTCCCTCACCAACTCAAACCACTCTTGACTCAACTTTCTTTAAGCAGTGAAAGCACATCACCATGGCGATAGGTGTGCTTTGAGACCCCAACAAATCCTTATGGTCTTATATCAACTCCTTCATCACCCACTTCCTGCCCACCTTCGTCAGAACACAACAGCACGACACTTGACAGAAATTATTTCTTTCTGTAATTTTTTCCGTGAAAAAAAATCCATACAACTTAGCTCCAGTGATACCATCTCATGCACGGACAAAAACCAAGCCACCGTGAGTAGTCTAAATTCTTTCAAGAACCTAGAGGGTAAAAGAAAGACAAGAATGTCACTCCAAGCTTTGTAGTGAAAATGGCTTACGGCTGTAGGGGAACAATTTTTTTCCTTCTTCCCCTTGTAGTTCTTTGACTGGTCTAATAATTAAATCGACCTGTGACAGATTAACAAGAGAATAACAAATTTAATTTTGTACACACAGGCACTCAAAAACATATGACACTCAAAAAAAAAAAAAGTTACCAAAGCAGGCAGCTTTTATACCTTTTAGATAACCATACAAAAAATTCATGAAGAATTGACAAGACAAAGAGGCTTGGGCTTGGGGTAGCAAATCAATGAAGAAGTGAGAGCGTTTGTTCATACCAGCCTGCTCAGCCCTTAATTCCCTATCACTGGTGAGAAGCTTGCATTCTTCTCTCCAGATGCAGGGAAGGTACCTTCCCTTGGGAAATTTATTTCTTGTGTTTAGGGGAGACAGAGAGAGTCAAGTGTCCTTCTTTTACCAGATGTTCTTAAGTAACTTCAATTCAGCATAATCAATATGCCAACGTGGCAGATTTGGGGGATCCCCTGATCCCCATCACAGCAAAATGTTATTTTTCTCTTAGGGATCAGTCTGTTGTTTTCCTTCAAAGATTTTACATGAACTTTCCCCAAGCAATTAAGTAGCAAGGTAATAGGTAAGAGCATATATTTAGACTCTTAAATGTCCTCTCGAAATTACAAAACATCAACTTACCTAGAAAAAGATAATGAGTGATTAAAAATGGCCCAGGAATCCATGATGAGACTTTTAAGCCCAATATTGCACCTTATACATTCCACATGACCCTGAGCAGGAAACAGCTATAAAGTAAACCTCTGAAGACAACAGATCCATACATAAATGTTGACGAGCATTTTGCAGAACACGTTGGGGGAAGCAGTAACTGATTCCGGTCCCCTAGGTTGTAAACACAGCACCCTTTAGAGGAAAACACTGAATTAGTAAGGTTCTGATGAGTGTACTTTACACATAGATCTCAAAAATCTACATTTTAAAACAATAAATAAGACTTACAACAAGAGGCAAGTCTAACTGATATTTATGTTTGTAGTTTTTATAAAGGACCATTTGGAGAATCTTCTGAACCTCTTTTTTTTTTTATTTAGCCTTGACCATGAGAGTCAAGCCTTTCATGAGAGAGAAATCTCTAAGTGTTCCCAAATGTCACTATTACCCATGCACCACACCTTTGACCGGATTGGGAAGCACTTCAATGATAAGCCTGTTGTGAGGCCCATTATTGGAGAAGAACCAATTACTGACAAAATTTGTTTGTTCAACAAGTAATTTTTGGATCTGTCATAGCTGAAGTAGTTGGAAGAAGAGAGTGTCTTTTTGGCGACTCCCTTTCCCCATCCTTTTCTGTATGACACCTGACCCCTTCTCTTCAGACCCTCCATGTCTACCCCTCCCCTCAGTATGGTCGTTTATTTTCTCCTCCCTCAACACCTGATTTCCCAAAAAGCTCTATCATCAAGTTCATCTTTATGTCTAGTGCCTAGAGCAGGGTATGGCTCACAGTCATACACTCATTCAAATAGAATTTTCAACACATATTTCCGATGAATGAAATCTACTACGTCTGTTTGAATAAACAAATAAACTTTATCGGCTCTCAACGTAATTAGAAAGTGTAACGGTCTTCTATTGTTAGAAAAACGCCATACACCAGATGGAGAGAGATTGAAGAAGACAGGAAGATCTAGACCCAAACAAAATTACTGTTTCTTGCATCAGTTTTTAGTTGAGCTTTGCTTTGCTTTGGCTATTTTAAATTTCAACTATTAAAAGACGGAAGATAGGCATTAGACACTTCTGTCTAATGGAAGACATTGGACAGAATGTCTAATGGACATTCCAGTGTCTAATGGAAGGCATTAGACACTGCCGTCTAAGGAAGAGGCACTTGCTCAATAACATACTTTCCTGCAATAGGTGATAACATCGGGGATGGAGGAGGTCATCAAGAGGACATGACCACTGGTTGAACCATGAACTGGACCCAGGCAACTGGACGCTCCTCATCCCCTCCCCTGTCCTTGGAATGTATATCCTGTCTGCCAGTCTCACAGTGGGAGCCATTTTCAAACACCCAGCCTTGAGAGAGCAATGTGTTGGTGAGACCATCCAAATGGTATATGTGACAACCCCATTAAGGCTTCTGTATTCACGTTTAAGATTCTGGTAGACCAGTGTGGCGATCTCCTGGTCTCGTGGCCAGCCACGACAAGCCTCGTATGTAAGTTCCCTTGTTTATTAAAGCTGCCATCTGCTAATCTGGAGTGAGCTACCTCTTTCTTTGTCTCTCCGTGTTCAGAGGCCAGTTTGCAAACCAACAATCATACGCTCACCAGACAGAAAAAAAAAAACCAGCATAGATTTTGCCCTTGCCTCTTAGAGTAATATTCAAAGAGAGGAGCTTACGCTAGTTACTTTATAAACTAAGTCCTAAAACTGGGGCTCAAAAATATTATAATTTTTAACCCTTACACTTATTGAAGTATTTTGTATTTATCATAAATATGATTAACTTAGGTGCCTCTTTCTGGATAAAAAAAATCTAATCTCATAAAATGACGCACCCCCTCTTCTTTCTGCAGTCCTCACCAAAAAGAACTGAGCTAAGTCTCAAACCAGATTGGCCCCTGCCAATCACAGGGCAGCTGCTCCCTGAATGCAGGCAAAATTCTTTAGAGATACCGTCTGGCAATTCCAGAACCTTTTTAGCAATCAGTGTTTCGGAGAACTGAAGTCAATGGATTATTGCTATCAGTGCATCTGATGAAAGGTTCATATGCTTTGGAGTCAGATAGACATACTTTTGACTTTTGGCTTGATTTCTTTCTAACCATAAGAAGGAATAATTTCCCTTGGCAAGTTATTTAACCTCCTTAAACCCTACTGTCCTCATCTGTTCAAAAACTTGTGTCAGGACATAAGAGTAAATTGTGTGGCACAGAGTAAACACTCAACAGATGTCAGCTACTAGAAAAACGACGGTGGAGATGGAAAGCAGGCCAGGTGGGACGAGTCCAGAAATTCGTATGTCTGCACATAACAGATCATGGCCTGGAATATGATAGGGAACAGCAAGGGAAAATAAGAGAAGTATGTGATCTTGAGCGCCTATCAGGCACCAGGCATCCCCCAGATTCTATCCACATGACTGCACAGCAACCATGAAAGATAACTACTATCGTCTCATTTCAAAGATAAGAAAATGAGTCCATGGAGGTGGTAGGTAATTTACCAGAAGTCACTTACCTAAGTAGGGGGAGAGCTGGAATGCGAACCCACGTCTTTGTGACTTCAAAGCTCGGGGTCATTTTAGTCTCGTGGACCAGTTTATAAGACTAGCTGATCTTTTAACACAGCCCCAGATATGATCATTATAGTGACCCACTCAGCTGGGTTTCACTAGGCAAAAAGATTGACGTGCTACAAATTTCATCTAATAGCCAATCAATCACGGTAGCTTTATGTGGCCATATTATCAACATCTTTCATGTTACACTCATATATTTAAGCTTCACCTCAGCATTATCCAGCAGCAGGAAATCATTGCCTCATGATAAGATTCAGCAACATTGACATTATCAGTTAACTGGAGATATTCAATTAGTGAAAGCCTAGGTTCTTCTATTAAAAACACTCCGGGAAGGATTTCTAGAGCTCCAGAAACTGACCACAAACGTAAATGCTTTTAGAAATAGAAGATTTGTGTTGCATTGCGTGGAGATTTAAGCTTCGAATTGCCAATCCCTTTGTATTTCTCTCTTTTTCCTTTCAAAGGTAGGACTTGCATCATACCATCGTTCATGTCCTGCCATGTTGATCACTTGGATGGGTTCACATGGAAACACATAAGGCAACACAGGCTCTCCATAGCACGATTCAGTGTTGCTCACAAGGACATGATAGATTAAACAATTGTAAACTAAATTAAATCACAGCAAGGGAAAATACAGGCATAGTAGGAAGATAAGCCCAGGAAGAAAAATTAAATGAAGACATAAAAGTGATAAAATCTTAGAGGAAATAACACAGAGCCAAAAGTGGATGTCTGAGCTTCCAGTGGTCAAGAATTTACCCTTTTAGATAAATTGTGATTATAATAGCCATACTTTCTTTGAGAAAAGAAAAAACATGCATACAAATTCTTAGAAGAAACCAAATTTTTTCCTGGAGCTTCAATCTATACCGGAGCTGTCCAATAGAGATACGATGTGTGGCACATATGTAATTTCTTTTTTCTAATAACCACACTTTAAAATATAAAAAAAAAATGACATTAATTTTAACAGCACTTCATTTAACAAATGGATACATTTAACCCAATGTATCCAAAATATTACTTCAACATATAATCAATACAAAAATAGTAATGAGATCTTTTTTACATAATAAATCTTCAAAATATAATGTATATCTTACACTCACAGCATATATCAATAAAGAAACTAAGTTTTCATCAGAAATATTTGATCTATGGTAACCTGGGTGACTCAGTCGGTTAAGCATCTGACTCTTGATTTCGGCTCATTTCATGATCTCATGGTCACGAGATGGATCCTTGAATCTGGCTCCATGCTGAGCATGGGGTCTGCCTAGGATTCTCTCTCTCTCTCTCTCTCTCTCTCTCTCTCTCTCTCTCTCTCTCTCCCTTTGCCCTTTCCCGTTTGAGCTCTTTCTCTCTGAAAGAAAGAAAGAAAGTCCCGATATATATTTAGATTTCATAAAATACTCAGTGGAAAAAGTAGATTTACATGCCCACATTATTTTAACGTACTTAAAAAGTCTTCCAAAGGTTTTTGCTGAGTATTCATTCTTCCCGAGATCATACAGCTAGAATTCTTAAGTTTAAATTAATTAAAAATTAAATAAAATCTATTTCTTCATTGCACTAGCTGTATTTCAAGGACTCGGTGACCATATTGTACAGGGTCTAAATGAAAGATCTTGTCTGGGGCACCTGGGTGTCTCAGTCGGTTAAGTGTCTGACTTCAGCTCAGGTCATGATCTCACAGTTCCTGGGTTCAAGCCCCATGTCAGGATCTGTGCTGACAGAGCCTGGAGCCTGCTTCAGATTCTGTGTCTCCGTCTCTCTCTGCCCTTCCTCACTCATGCTCACTCTCTCTCTCTCAAAAATAAAATAAACATTAAAAAAATTTTTTTAAAAGAAAGATCTTGTCTAAGTCTTCATACAGATGATACTGAGTAATATAGAAGACAATATTTTCAGTAATACCCCTACAAAACTTGATTTCTTCAAGACAGTCTTCAGTGTAAGCTAAAGGCACAATACTCAGTGTTCAAGCAAAAGTCAAGGCTAAGATGTCGATTCATCCTGCTCTCTGATGATTTGCAACAAAAGGACCTCTCTGAATGCCCTCACATCTACTCTCTGTCTATATTAGTTCCCTTGACTGAGTTTTAGATTCACAGACAAAAGAAGATAATATTCGTAGTCAAGACCTTAAAGTTCGAGCAATATTTTTCTTGATTAAGAATTAATCCATATCTTTTGAAAATCTCGAGGTAGAAAACTGTACATCCAAAAACTAGGTCTGTGGGGGAAAAGTATATATATGTACAAAGTTCTTATTAGAATTAAAAAGATTACACTTTAAAAACCCATGAATCAAACAGAGATAATTCATAATTCTACTAGTATTTACATACTGTTTAAAAAGCAAATGGAAAAACATAGAGAAAGCATCTTCATTTATTTTTCTCCAGCCACCATAATTCTTACATCAAAGCCTAGAAAAAATGTCACAGGTAAAAGATAATGCAAATTTAATTTAATTTAAAATGCCAAATTTTATTTGTGATAGGTACAGAGATTCACCGATGAAATCTGAAAATCCTTTGCACTCTTTTACTTTTCTGAATTCCTTGATCTCTCTAGTCCAGTTATGGAAATAGATGAGCTCAAGCATACTCGAGCCTTTCAAGGGTTAGGTGATGTGGAAATGACCAAAAAATAAGCATAACGGGAAGAAAGAAGAAGAAAGAAGAAAGAAAGAAAGAAAGAAAGAAAGAAAGAAAGAAAGAAAGAAAAAGAATTCCTAAAGTAGAAATGTAAGAAAATTTCCCCCCAATTTTCCCATTAGCTGGAACTTGAAAAAAGCCACGTCTGTCTGCAAATCACTTTTGTTGAGGAATTTTTGATTTAAATGGACTCATTCGTCTCTTGAGAAGGATCCCGTTGGGAAGGGTCCTCCAGTTCCACATTGACTCGGGTGGATCTCCTCCTCCGGCAGCCAGAAATGATTATCTACACCACGGGGTGCCCAGAATAAATAAAGGTTAAATGATTATCAAAATGTGACCAACATCTGAGCAAACAGCATGCACCTTGGCAGGAGGGACACCAGCATTAAGGCAAATCGCATCCAACTGCGGAAATAAACTTGTCAGATGCCGGCTGTTGCTGTAATCCTAGCTACAGACCTCCCTCCCCTCGGGTGTCTGACTCCCCAGAATGATCCCACAGTGGCCCACCTCGACCGGCCTGCCACGGCCTCCCACAGCTGCCTTCCCCTCCTGCCATTCACGTCCCTGACTATACGCATCTCAGACCACAGCTTTTGAACTTGTGAGTCCTCACTGAGGAGAACTGGACGTAAGGAAAGACACTACCTGTGTAATTTAAGTAAGAGGCCTCGGGAAGAAAGAACCTTTGATCTGTTGGTCTCCACAGTCAGGCGGGGTGACATATTTTGGACAGCCAACATGGAAAGCAATGAGAGCTCTCTCAAGGGACTTGGTGTGCCATGCAAAAATTATCCCACTGAATTCTTCTCTCCACTTTTCAAATAAGGAAACTAAGATGCAGAGAAAGTAAGTAACTTTCCCAAGGTCACACAGCTAGGAACTGGGGGGAGCGGAGATGTTAACCCCAGGTGGTGACACTAGAAACTTCTAACAGCAAGGCTACAGTGCCACCCTATGGGCCTGCTGGGAAAATGCCGATGAAATCCAGTCACGGAAGTTTTTTATTCATGAGCAAATGAGCACGCACAAATACGCCAGTTGTTGAAGACTGAGAAGGGCTAGGGGGAAGACAGGTGAAGCTATTTTTACGGGCGTGATGAAGGAACCCCCCCCACCCACCCATGGTAACGTTTAAATGAAGAACTGAAAAAAAGTGCCAGAGGAAGCCAGGCAGGGACCTGAAGAAAAATTTCGAGGTAGCAAGAAAAGCCGACACAAATGTCCTGAGGCAGGAAGGATATGAACAAGGTAATAAAGGACATCAGTAAGCTCTAAGAGTGCAGCTTTCAGGACTTGAACCAATTTCTTAGGAAGCCAGATGGCATGCTTAATTTCATGCTTTGTAATACATTGCTAAAGTCCAAGTTCGGTCTAGCTTTAATTCATTTTCCACTTTCCATTGTTTCCCCCACTCTCTCCAGGCTCACGCAGCAATTTCTTTACGCTTGCATCCACGTTCTTACCCCTATGGAGTATTGAAATTGGCAGACACCCTCTCTGGGTCTCTTCCCAGAGCAGTAATCGCCCAAGTGGAGTTGTTAAATGCTTACTTAATGAAACTAATGGCAGCGTTGAAACTTTCCTTGACATTAAACCCTTTCAAAGCGATCTGACAACCTGGCTAAAAGCGTGTATATTCGGTGGGAACCTCCTCCGTTAATGAGGCAATTAATCGTGAGAATCATCAAACTTCACTGAGAACCAAGGGCGCTGCTTGCTGTCGAAGATAGAGCTCCAGGCCTCTCCCCGAATCCCCAGGCCACAAAGCCAACACCTGGCAGCTGAGGAAGGCCGTTGTGATTGACGGCTCTGTTTATTGATTTTGGGTTTTGAGAATAACTCCCGGGGGGCTGGAATCAGGGAGTCAGCGGCGCAATTTGATGAGGCAGATGGGACCCTGAGGGAAAAGCTTATGAGGCGGAGCAGCGAGGTGCCCCTTCCCGACCCTCTCAGGCACAATAAGAGATGGTCTGGTTCTCATTTTTACGGGGACTCAATCCCAGCAGGCTGCCTTTGAAGAAGATGACGGCCCCAAAGAGTCTTGCTCTTTGGGGGAAAAAAAATTTTTTTTTTTTTTTTTTTTGTTTTTGAGCTTCATAAGTACCAGCTTTCAAACTGCCACCAACCGGCGTGTGCTTCAGGGGAGACGGGTAGGAAGCAAAACATCTGGTGGCCAGGCTCCCCGTCCATGCACAGCTCGGCTTGGGTCCTAAGTATGAAAGCGTGTGCGCGCGCCCGCCCTTCTGCTGGGACTGGATCCCAGCAGTGTTTCTGAGGATGTATCTTTGGAAGGGAGGCCCCTCATCTAGCAGCCCACATCCCCTGCCATCCGAGGCAGATGGTGGGAGCGTGCCAGGCAAATGAAACAGCAGGCTGTCCCTGTCTCCTCAACAAACAGTCCCCAGACACACTCAGGCAGAGGAGCGCCCGGGCGTCGTCGGGGTTTGGCCTCACGCAGAAAATAGTGATGGGCTTAATTTCGTCTTACGAGATAGGAAATGCTTGCTCTGGCAGGAAAACAGGGCTACATGATATGTGTGCAGAGCAAAATCACAACCAGAAACACACAGGCCCCTGGAATAAAGTATGAACTGTTGATCTAAGAGGGCTGCCTGCTTCTGGGAAAGTTTTCGCGTCAACACGCCTCCCCATACAGTGTTGGTATCGCACGTCATTTCCTTTCTCATCTTTTCACATTATCTGCATTTAAGCATTAGCAGGGGCCGCCATTTTAATGAAACAATTGCTAGAGGACAATTTTCAGTTGTAAACATTCCGAGCTAACTGCTGTGCTGTTTCTGCAAGTTCACTGTTTGATTCTAGAAGGAGAACAGCTCTGTCCAGTGTGGTCAGCGGGAACATGCCATGTGGCTCACTCTCGATGCTGCCACAGACTTTCCTCCTCTGGCCTGCCACCTCCTCCTCCTTGCTCTCGGCAAGCCCACTGTCCCTCCCAACAAACTCCAAAAGGAGTGGACACCATGGGAATACAGCAAGACGGCAGGTTGCCCACCAAATCCATTCTTCAACTTCCTGAACTGAGTTGAATTGAATTGAATTGAATTGAACTGAATTGAATTGAATTGAATTGAAGGTAAGCACAAGACTATAGCTAGACTGCCTTCCTAGCCTCGTTTTGTCCCCATTGACCTGGGTTGTAGGACATGACGTGTGCCTCCCCCATATGCCCTTATCCCTTCCTGATGACTGAAACCTGAAGAGGCATCAATCCAGCATCAACTTTGCAAAAAAAAAAATGGCAACACCCTATGGGGTGGCAGGCCAGCAACTTGGCAAGTAGTTACCCTTCTAAACTGCACAGTTCACATCAAGACTGCTTCATAAGAGAAAGAAACTGCTTTGTTCCTTAAGTCATTGTTTTATCAGGTCTCTGTTGCAACAGCTTCGTCTTACCCTAAGATAGGAATTAATCCCAAAACATATGCCATGAATACACAAGAAATGCAACCCCTGATCATTACAGTTCTTAGCTCCTTATTGAGCGCTTTTCCTGGTTTGCTAACCTCTCCTTTCACCTACTTAAATCCCCCTCCTTCCAAGTTCATCTCAAATGCCACCTCCAGGATAGGAGCGAGCCACGCTGGCAGTCCGTCCCACATTATCTCATGGTTACGTCACTTCAGTGCTTCGTGCAGAACATGGCCCACAGAGGGGGCACATTTGGTTCATTTTCTGTCAATTGTTTAATGACTCTCAACACAACAAACCAAGCTCTTCTTGTGAATTTAAATATGACTTTGAGGACCCTGGCTTGGGTAACCACTCGGATGGTGTACCAGTTAACTAAGATGACGAGCAGAACACCAATGGAGAGAAAAATGAAGGTGGATCACCTAAGTGATCCTCTGGGAAACTAGCCAGTTGTAAGAGAGAAATGGAAAGATATTCTAATTAGAAAAACCCAGAAGGGATAAAAATCTAAAACAGCCTATCAAAAATAATAACCAGGACTGACAGGGTCAGAGAGCCAGAAGTAGAAGAAAGAAAAAGAGAGACAGAGAGCAGGGTTGGGGGGGCGGGGGGGGGGAGACCGGCAACCCCATTACCCTTAACGTAATAATGCAATTCACAGACAAGCATTATCATCAATTCTGAACAGAAAAGTTTCAATTCCAATACCACCCCTCTCCACCGGCCTGAGGCCCACAGCCAATCAATCACCTTCACCTCTCTGCATCTTTGTATTTTCGTCTGGAAACTGGGAATAATAATAAAGCACGCCCAGAGAAAATTGTGAGAAATAACACAGCCGTGATAACCAAACGGGGTATACCTGAAAGTCACAGGTAGAAAGGAAAGCCCCTTGTGTGTGCCTCACTAAGAGCTGCACACCAACGAGGGTCAGAGATGGACCTCTCAAGGAGTGGGAGGCAGGCTGATAAGCTGCAAGCTATAGACAGAAGGACGGTACATGAGATCATACAGCTTAGCAGGTAAAAAGCATCAAGAATAAACTTGCATAAATCCTGTGTGGCTCCGCTTACATGAGGTATCCAAAATAATCAAACTCAGAGAAGCAGAGAATACGGCAGTGGTTGCGGGGGGGCTGGGAGCAGCGGGGGGTGGGGGGTAAGGGGAGTTGTTTGGTGGATGTAAAGTCTGAGTTATGCTGGATGAAGAAGTTCTAGAGATTTGCAGTGCAACATAGTGCCTGTGGTGAACACTGCGGTATTGTGTGCTCCAAAATTTGTTAAGGGAGTAGATTTCATTTTAAATGTTGTTACCGCTGGGGCGGCTGGGTGGCTCCGTCGGTTAAGCCTCCAACTCTTGATCTCAGTTCAGGTCATGATCTCACCGTTCATGAAGCAGAGCCCAGCATAGGGCTGTGCACCGACAGCACGGAGCCTGCTTGGGATTCTCAGTCTCTCTCTCTCTCCACCCCCCATCCCACTCATGCTCTCTCTCAAATAAATAGATAAACTTAAAAAAAATGTTAATAAAATAAAATACATAAACGTGCTTACCACCCAAAATAAGAGTACGCAAGGGAAAAAAATGTACGCAAGGGAAAAAAATGTACCCAAGGGAACTTTGGGAGGTGTTGGATTTGGCTATTAGTTTCACTGCCAGTGACAGTATCAGGGGGGTTTGCATACAGCCAAACTCATCAAATTGTACACATCGAATATATGCAGTCTTCTGTGGGTCGGTTATACCTCAGTAAAGCTGGTTAAAAAAAAAATGGCCAATTAAAATGTTTTTTTTCAAATTATTATTTTTTATTTTTGTTAACGTTTATTTTTTGAGAGAGAGAGACAGAGCATGAGTGGGGAGGGGCAGAGAGAGGAAGACACAGAATCGGAAAAAGGCTCTAGGCTCTGAGCTGTCAGCACAGAGCCCGATGTGGGGCTTGAACTCACGAACCAAGAGATCATGACCTGAGCCAGTCAGCCGCTGAACTGACTGAGCCACCTAGGCACCCCTAATATGTTTTTCCTAATGATGCCACTAGCCTACAGACCAGACCCAGCAATTGTTAGGTTTCAGACTTGAAGGTCTAGTCGTTCATTCAGTTGCTACATATTTATTAACACACAAATTATACCAGATACTGTCCTTGACATTAATATAATTTAGTAGATTTTTTTTTTTAATTCGCAAAAAAAACAGAAGGTTAAGTTCCATCTTCAGGTAGGGAAGCCATTAATCGGGGACGGACAAAGCAGACTCAAGTCTGTCTTAGTTGAAAAAGCTTTGAGGGCATCTGGGTGCCTCAGTTGGTTGAGCGACCAACTCTCGGTTTTGGCTCAGGTCACAATCTCACAGTTTGTGGGATCAGGCCCCTCACTGGGGGGTCTCTGGGCTGACAGTGCAGAGCCTGCTTGGGATTCTCTCTTTCTCCTTTTCTCTCTCTGGCCCTCCCCTGCTGTTCTCTCTCTCTCAAAAAAAATAAATAAACTTAATTTTTTTTTTAAAAAAAAGAAAAACTTTTAGGCAATTATATTCAAATAACTCCCTTAGTCATCCAACAAATTTACGCTGAATATTTTTGTTCCGACGCGCAGTACGAAGCATTATAGGTAAGACAAGATAGAGAACCTTACCTCCGTATGCCTTACATGTAGCTGATAGTTTACATGGATTCATGACATCAATACACAAACATTTTGCAGGAGGTATGATTATCGCTGGCACAAAGCTGAGGGAACCAAGGGGCAAGATCACCCAGCTGCTAGAAGGCAGAGGCTCAAAGGAGGCTAAAGTTTGACTTCAGGCACCACACAGAGGCCACCCTTTCCAGATTTGCAAGGAGAGCCACAATCCAACCTATCAAGACAGACACACGTTAAAGAAACCCAGATGTTGGAAAGTGACTCCACACAAGACTTTTAGAAAATTTTTTCAGAAGATCATTATCTGTCTTAAAGGGTGGATAGAAATAGAAAGCTGAAGAGCGAAAGAAAAGAGCAAGAAATATTTACTGGAAAAAATTATACGTAAGATTAAAGATGCAATGAAAGCGTCATTTCTTAGAAGTGGAAAACGGCCCTCTTTAACTGTAGCATTCATTACTTGATGTAGGATTTTAACAGGAGTAAGGAAAGCAGTCAGGAAGAGATTCTGGATAACTTAAATGTCAGCCGACGGAATTTGAAATTTATCTCCCAAGTTAGGGTGGCTCAAAAATTTTAATAGGATCTACAAGTTTCTAAATCCATAGAAGTGAGGGC
The DNA here is from genome assembly GCF_024362965.1 of Panthera pardus. Classification (NCBI taxonomy): domain Eukaryota; kingdom Metazoa; phylum Chordata; class Mammalia; order Carnivora; family Felidae; genus Panthera; species Panthera pardus. The sequence continues at coordinate 182,903,060 of NW_026526688.1, forward strand.
ATCATTAATTTTTACCCATGGCCATGATGAGTTTGAAAGTCGCCCTTATTAAATAAATGGATTCACGTGTGATCCCAGTGCATCTCTATGTTCTTTTGTTAATAATCTCTCCGAATGCCTGTGTGCCGTGACGTCATTGCAGTTCAACTCCAGCAGTCCCGTATCATAAAGTGATGTTCAGCTTTGGTTGCAACCTGATCGCACAGAACCGAGAGGTCGGTAGTTGAAGGGACATGTGGTTAGACCGAATCGGCGTATTTGTTCCAGGATGAAAATTACTTAGGTAGAATTCATTTGCCAAAATCTCAGATGGGCTACACCCCAAATTTAGGCTGGTCAGAGCTCTCATATGAGAATTCCTGGTTGCAAGTTAACAGAAACCTGGTTCAATCCCTCTTGCCCCCGCCCCCCTCAAAAAAAAAAAAAAAAATAGGAGCGTCTGGGTGGCTGAGTCTGTTGAGCATCCAACTTTGGCTCAGGTCATGATTTCGCAGTTGGTGAGTTCTTGGGTTCGAGACCCGAATTGGGCTCTGTGCTGACAGCTCAGAGCCTGGAGCCTTCTTCCGATTCTGTGTCTCTCTCTATCTCTGCCCCTCCCCTGCTCATTCTCTCTCTCTCTCTCTCTCTCTCTCTCAAAAATAAATCAAAAAAAAAGTTTAAAAAGTTTTAAAAAAATAAATAAAATAAATGTTTTTTAACGAATTTACTGGATCCTCAAAGTAAGGAATTTCAAGATGAGCTAGACTTTAAGGTGACAGCATATCCAGGGCCTTAAGTAACATGATCAAGACTCTTATCTATCCTACTCTCATATCTATTTTCCTCTGCTTTGGTTTTATTCACCAGCTGCTTCTCACCATATTGTAACAAAACAGTGTTCATCAGCAGATCCAAGTTTATACTCTACCAGTTTTGCAACTCCAGAAGAAAGAGAGATGATCTCCCCAAATATTTTCAACACAAATATGGGACTGATTGAGGCCCATGCCTAAGGACACGTGTCCGTCTGCGAATCAGTCATTCCAACTCTGACTGGCTGTGCCTGCAGGGAAGTGGCTCATACCAGGAGCAATAACATTGCAGAACAGGAAAAACAACAGGTGCCCTGGCATTATATTCTCTTAGTATTTTTCCTCCGGGCACACACTCAGGAAGTCCCTAGATTTAATGTTATGTGCTGGATTATGTCTCCTACCTGCCCCAAATTCCTATATTACAGCCCTAACCCCCGGGACCTCAAAGTGTCACTGTATTTGCAGATAAGTCCTTCAAAGTGGTGATTAAGTTAAAATGGGGCCATTAAGGTGGGCCCTAATCCAATCTGACTGGTGTCCTCCTAAGAAGAAAAAGCTAGACACACAGGGAGGTACCATGGATGTGCGCACACGGAGGAAAAAAACATGTGAGGACACAGTGAGAGGGTGGCCAAGGGGAGAGGCCTCCAGAGAAACCAAATCTGCTGAACATCTAGGACTTCCAAAACGTGAGAAAATAAATTTTTGGTGTTTAAACCATCCTCTGGCATTTTGCTGTCAGCTTACTGTAGACTAAACGTTGGTGTCACCCAAAATTCCTGTGTCACATCTTACCCCCCTATGTGATGATGACGTTGGAAAAGTGGGGCCTCTGGGGGGGACGATTCAGTCATGAGAACAGAGCCCTCCTGCATGGGATTAGTGTCCTTATGAAACAGACCTCTGAGAGCTCCCTTAGTCCTTCAATCACGGGGGCACAGAGGAAGAAGGCAGCCAACCATGGACCCAGAAGCCCAGGGGGCCCTCCAGCGAGTTCAGTCACCTGAAACCAGCAGAAGAACCTCCCAGCCAGTCCCCAAGTCCATGACAAGTAAGAAACTTCTGTTACTGAATGCCATTCCATTTGTTTAAGTTTTGTTTTGTTTTGTTTTGTTTGACAGAGAGAGAGAGAGAGAGAGAGAGAGAGAGAGAGAGAGAAAGCACACCTGAGCAGGGGAAAGGGGCAGAGGGAAAGAGAGAATCTTAAGCAGATTCCACACTGAATGTCTGACATGGGGCTCGATCCCACAACCCTGGCATCATGACCTGAGCTGAAATCAAGAGTCGGTCACTCAACCCACTTGAATCACCCAGGTGCCCCTAAACATTGTGTTTTTGGTAAAATACTTTAACATATGATCAACATACATAAATGTGAGTTCATGGCTTATAATAACAAGTTTTCAGATGTTTCATGGTGCTAAGAATAAGTCCCTTATTCCTCCAAATGTCTCTTGCATGTTGCGGTGTCTAAGTGATGCATCATTGCAAAACAGAGATGTTCCTAGCTTCTTTTTCGCTCATCTTCAATCAGTCTGTAGTTTTTCTTCAGCCATCTTTATCTCATTCTCTTTTTTTTTTTTTGAGAGAGAGAGAGAGAGAGAGAGAGAAGGGGCAGAGGGAGTAGAAGGGAGAGAATCTTAAACAGCTCCACGGTCAGCATGGAGCCTGAGGGGAGACTTGATCTCACCACAGTGAGATCATGATCTGAGCCAAAATCAAGAGTCGGATACTCAACCGACTGAGCCACCCAGGCGCCCCCTTAGCTTATTCTTTATTTAACAATGTATTGATGAGCAAAACCAGAGTTAACAATAAAATCACAAATCACCAGCAGTACTGCAGTGTATCGTGTCGTCACTTGAATAAAGACCATCCTTTTAAACTTTTATTTACTTAATTAGTTTTATTTATTTCCGGAAATGCTATTAACATGTTGCTAAACAGGGCTCCGCTGAGCACTGTTTGCAAAATGAAGCCCCAAGTAATGCCTAATGAGCACAGCTATTACTTTTATGCCCATAGTGGCCACGTACGTTGGCAGGGCACAGAGAACCTACTGGTTGTGGGGTGTTCTTTATCTTCTCTGTTGCCCCATCCCATTATCCCTGATTCCAGGAGGATGGCAGAATAGAAGTGAGCACGATACTGTTGTGGAAAAAAAAAAACAAAAAACTTGTGACTTTTGAATACACGTGAATTCTGAAATTAACAAAACTCCCAAACTCCTGTTCTTTGAGTCTTAGTAGGGAAAAATTGCACACAACACATACAATCATAGTGGGCCATCAGCGTGAGATTAAAACTGCTCTAGATAATCCAGGATCTGACGAGATGAGAAGGATCAGAGGGTTTTGAGTGACGTGGTCACTTCGATGTGTTGAGAAGGAATGGATTAGAATCATTATGCGGATGCCAAGAAATTAACTGGTTAGGACCCGATTACAATGGCCCCATCAGGATATACATGGTAACTCGTATATAGACATGGCCCCCAATGGACTTCAACTCCCATTATTCATGCCCTGTGCAGTCCCCGCCCCTTGAATCCGGACTGGCCCTTTTCTCACTCATAAGTACTAGATTGTGGCAGAAGTTATTTCTAAGCCTAGATCAGAAGAAAGCTTGCATCTTCTAGATTCTTCTCTCGGAGTATTCATTTTGGGGGGAAGCCAACCACCCTGTGAGAAACCCTGACTATCTTGAGGCCACCCTGACATGAGAAAGCCCTGTGAGAAGAAGACAGAGAGGCCACATGAAAAGAGATGGTCAGCCAGCCCCCAGTTCTTCTGGCTATTGTAGCCCAGATGTGTGAATGAAGAAGTCATCTTGGACATCTAACCCACATGACTCTATAGATAACTGCAGTTTCCACTGACGTCTGGATGTAACCTTAAGAGAGATCCCAGGCAAGAACTGCCCAACTAAGCCCAGTCAGCACACACACAGAAGTAATACTAATACTAATACTAATACTAATAATAATAATAAATTTCTGTTGCATGTGAATGTTAAGGTAGTTTCTTATGCATCTACAGATAGCCAGAACGACCTGTCGAAAATATTATTACCTGCTAATTAAATAGAACATTGCTCTAAATCAAGTCTGTTTCTTCTATGATAATATGGATCTCTACATATATTAAAAACTTAGTGTATCTGTTTGCTAGGCCTGTCATAACAAAATACCACGGACTGGAGGGCTTAAGCAACAGGAATCTGTTCTCTCACAGTTCTAGGGGCTGGAAGTCCAAGACCTTGGTGTCAGAAGGTTATTTTTCCTCTGAGGCCTGTTGGCTCGCCGATGGCCCCCTTCTTGTTGTGTCTTCACATGGCCTTCTCTCTGTGTTCTTGTATCCTTGCTGTCTCTTCCTTTCCTTTTTAATTAAAAAAAAAAATTAATGTTTATTTATTTTTGAGAGAGAGAGAGAGAGAGACAGAGTGTGAGTGGGGGAGGGAAAGAGAGACAGGGAGACACCAAATCTGAAGCAGGCTCCGGGCTCTGGGTCGTCAGCACAGAGCCCGACGCAGGACTCAAACCCACGAACCACGGGATCATGACCTGAGCCAAAGTCAGATGCCCAAACGACTGAGCCACCCAGGTGTTCCTCTTCCTCTTCTTATAAGGACACCGGTCACATTGGATCAGGCCCACCCTAATGACCTCATTTTAATCTAATCACTTGTTTAAAAGCCCTCTCTCCAAAAACAGTCACATTCAGAGGTGCTGAGGGTTAGGGCAGCAAGATATGAATTCGGGGGGAACGCAAGTCATTTCATGACACCCAAGTGATCAGAGCAATGTTGCCACAAGCTTGTTTTGTGAAATAGTATCTGTCATCTGTAAACGAGCACAGACTTAATAAATGAACAGGGAAAGGCCACAGGGGCTTACCTGAATTCAAAGGGGATTTACGCGGATGACTCGGTGTTATATATGCTTTGGAAAATACCCCTATCCCTCTGTAACTCTGTATCCACATCCATCTATCCCAGGGACAGACTCGCTGTTTCCCACCCCTATCACCTTAATGCTGAAACAGAGAAGAGACTGAATGGCCATTAGAACCCTGTTTGCCTATTCGGTGCACGGTCACAAGCTTGGCACCGTGAACATGGTTCCGTGGGGCTCAGAGTCCCGCGAGGGCTTGGAGAACGTACAAACGACTTCCGTAAAGGTTAACAGTGGGGTAACAAACGCACAGAACGTTCTGGAAACAGAGGAAAGGGTGGGGCAACAAACGCGCAGAACGCTCCGGAAACAGAGGAAAGGTAAAGAGAGAGAGCTCGCACATCTCGTGGGTGTGCACCCGGGCGCACACACAGCCCACACTCCATCCTGGGTATCTCCGTGGCTCTCAGGATAATATGTGAGACACCACTACAAGTCAGCCGAATTATGTGATTCTGTTGCCGGGATCAGTATTGATTTACTCCCCGCCCTAAAAGAAGCTCTATAACCTCCCGGGGACATAATCCCCCATTTTCACCGAAGGAAAGGCCCTTCTTGAGAGAGGCATGGGGAGAGTCCATCAGCTTGCTGTCAAAAGCCAAGGCTTCAGACCAAGCACAGACAGCTTAGTTTTCAGGCTTTAGTTCCCAGCTAATGAGTCTGCAGCCTCAACCTCAGGCTTAAGTTCTTCACCCCTGGTTTAACTTGACCCAGATGGCTGAGCCCTCCTTGGGTGCTCTAAGATGAAATGCAGTTCAGGTTCCTCGAGGCTTAGTGAGAGCTAACTTCGGCAAGTTTCTGTGTCGCTCTCCTTTTGAGTCAGCAAAATATCCGCCTCTATTATATATCCCTTTTCTTGTTCCAGCAGGAAAGTCTATCGTGGATCGATAGGTACACCCAGCCTCGAATATTATCTATTACAAAAGTTAAAACTCTTTACCCACGGTCTTCTCTCACCGCGCATACCTCAGACCTAAATTCAAATCCTTTCCACCCTCCGCTTTTGACTGAGGCCATTTGGGAATTGCCTGCCCTCCTCCACCAGACCCGCGGTCCTTATGGGCCCAGTGGGGGCTCCTGAAATTCAGGTAAGGGGATCAGGGGCTGACAATCGGATTGGGGAAAGAAAGGCTGAGGACTCACCCTGAAGTCCATTTGTGTAGCAAGGACGCTGGTCCTACTTGCATTTTGTATTTCTTTGCAGCTGTTTGAAGCGGCTTGTATTACAAATGCACGGATTTTACTTCTACTCTGTGATGGCTAATTTTATGTGTCAACTTGACTGGGCCTGGAGTGCCCATATCACACATTTCTGGGTTGCGTCTATGAGGGTATTTCTGAATCTGGTCAGCACTGGATTTGGTGGACTTATCAATGTTGATTGCCTTCCCCTGTGTGGGTGGGCATCATCCAATCCAGTGAGGGTCTGAACAGAACAAGGAGTGGAAGAAGGAAGAACTCCCCCCTTTACGTTTCCTGCCTGCTTGCTTGAGCTGGACATCTAATCACATCTTCTCAGTTCCCAGGACTGGGATTGAAACCATTGGTGCCCCTGGCTCTCAGGCTTTTGGACTCAGGCTGAATTATACCACCAGATTTCCTCGTCTCCAGCTTGCAGATGACAAACCCTGGGACCTCTCAGCCTCCATAATCGTGAACCCATTCCTCATAATAAATTCCCTTCTAGGTAAGTAGGTATATAGTTAGACAGATGATAGATAGATAGATAGATAGATAGATAGATAGCTATCCTACCAGTTCTGTTTCTCTGGAGAACCCCGACTAACACAAACTCTACGTTTACTCTGGATACCTTTGCGAGAGGGGTAGAAATTAGGGGGCCAATAAAGTCTCCCTCCCAAAGTCACCCTCGGAGCTGCCAGTGTCTAGAAGTCTTGTTCATAGTCATGTGACAGAATGACACCTGGGACGGATGTGTGGGACCGAGAAGGGCACAGCAAAGCAGCGCTCACGAAGGCAGAGGCCTGCACAGCTGGGCCGAGTGCACGTTCATATTACCGCAGTAGAACGGTGCCCAAGACAGCCACGCACCAGCCTGCCGAAATATCAAGAATAACATCAGCCTAGTATGAACGACAGTTCCACCGCGCTCCGGGAAGCACACGGTGGGTCCCCTTTAGGCAAGCACTCTAAAAATTAGCAGAGAAACGTCAGCCCTGCCGAGCAGCGGTCAGACATCAGAGCGAATTTAAGCTGCTCAGCCCCTGATGAGCGCCAAGTTCTCTGCATAGGTATCCTGCCCATTAGCCTGCTGGTGTGTTGATCCGATACCCTTGAGGTGTCTAAGTAGCAGGTTTACGAGGGTAATTGAAAGGGTGTTACCGCCTGTCTATTTATCATCTCTTGAGCACCTAAACCATGGTCCCCATCAGGATGAGATACTGGACTCCGTGCTAAAGGTTGCCTCAGCTGGATGCTTTCCAGCTTCTCATCCAACAGGAGACAAAGCAAGACTCTCCTCAAATCCTCTCGTTTTGGACCAATCTTACGCGCTAATTAATCATGATTACTCCGTACGGTAAGCATATTTGAGGAGATTAATCTGCCCTGGCCTGGGGTAGCGTCCTAATTAACAATATGCTGACGCAGTATTCTCCTTGTAAGCGTAAATACAGCCCTGTGCCATTTGCAAAACAACAACGTGACTGCTGATCAGACACGCTTGCCGGTAGTTGCTGCCCCGATCTGTTAAAACTTTCCGTCCATCCTTTCTGCCTCATGGCTTGTCTCGGCTGGAGAGTCGAATACCAGAAGCATATGTGGCTCAGCTTCTTAGGACATCTTAATCTAAAAAGAAAAAGAAAAAGGCAAGAGAGAAGGAAAGAGAGAGTATGGCCAAGAAAATATCACAGGATTAGGAAAACTTAAAGATCGATTATTCGCTGTCCACCAGGCCTTAAGAACAGAAACGTCATTGTCCAGAGTTGCCTAGATGTGATACATACTACAGATAACGCATGGCCCCTTCTGTTTGCGTACTTTGTTAACAGAGAAATAAAATAGAGCCATCTGTGAAAATGGATGACCACCCACCTGTATCCACCCACACTGCATGTGGCCTTGGGCTTCCTTTAGCTACCTCCCTACTCCCAGTCCATCCCCCACATTTTATTTTCTCTACACCCCAGCAGTTTCAAATTTGAGCTAGGACTCCCACAGTATGGAGAAAGAAGAGGAAAATCAGAGAGGGTACAAAGTCAACAAACCTATCTCAGGCTCAATTTTCCCATAGCTTCTGAGCCCAGTTCCATGAAAGAAAGGGATGCTGCACAGGGATTAAGCTGGAATGAGGGAAAAGGGCTGATAGTGAGTGATTTATGATTGCTATTTGTCGATAGAGGCCAGAAAGCTGATGATGCAAGAAAGCATCTGCCTACTGATGCCTCCAAAGCAGATGCGCAGAATGGATGTGGAATAAAGGTACATATTGGTCCCAAGAGGTCAACATCTGTGGAAGGGCAGAGAAGGCAACAGTGGGAGGCAGAGGTTGGCTTCTGATAAAGTCTCAACCAAAGTCCCAGCTGACCCCATGGGGAGCTCTGTAACTGATATGGTCCTTCAGGTTAGCAATTAGAGGAGGAGAAAAATATATAATTGTATTTTTATATGAAGACAGATTCTCCATATGTGTGTGTACATGTTGTTTCAGAGCAAATTCACAGGAAAGCAAACTAAAATGGAGATTAGCGTGGAGGAAGTTTCTTGGAGACTACTCTTAGGAGCAACATGAGGGAAAGGAAAGGGAAGGAAGCATTCTTCCTAGGCCAATATTTCAGATTCTTTTATGGAAAAAAAATATTCACTGAAAGCCTACTATGTGCCAAGTACTAGCCATTGACGATCCAACAGCGATCAAAATCTCCCTGCCCACATGGAGCTTTTCCTCCTACGAGGGCAGAAAGACAACCAACAAACACAGAAACTTAACACAAGGTTGGAGACTTGTAAGTATCATTAATAAAGAAAAAAAATAATAAAGCAAGACTAGGGAATAGAGTGATGCAATCATTTTAGATACAATGAGCAAGAAAGGCCACTCTGACAGGGTAGTCATTGAGCAGTGACTTGAAGGAAGTGAGAGAGTGAGCCATGCAGCTCTCTGGATGAAGAACATTCTAGAGACAACATGCAAAGTATGTACAAGAAACAATTCATTGTTTTTAATAACTCACTGTGTTTCGATTATAGGGATGTCCCATAATGCATTGATCTTCTCCCTAATTGATGAGCATTCAGGATGCTTCCATGTTTGCCCCTTGCACGAATGTTGCAATAAACATCTTTGTACACATATCCTCAATTACTGTTGACTTTTATTTCTGAGGGATGAATTACCAGGAGATTGCGAGAGATTTCCGGGCCAAAGGACATGCTCATTTTTTTCATTAAATACATTCTCAGTAATAAATAGCAACTCAAGATCTCACCCAACAATATAGTTGAGGTCTCATTTCCCGCCACATACTCACCAGCTGTTGGCAACTTTTTAAACTTTTGCCAATCTGCTGACCAACATGGCTCTCGCACCTTTTTTCTTTGTGTTACCATAATTACCAAAGAATCTGGGCAGCTTTTCATGTTTACTCTCTACATATCATTACTTTTCTGAGTTACCAATTCATGCTTTTTACCTGGCTTTCAGTTGAGTTGCATGTTGTTTCCTTGATTTAAGAGAGCTTTTTGTAGATGAGGGATATTAACTCTTGCTGTTCATATGTGTTGTGAATATTCTCTCCTGGTCTATTGCTTGAATTTTTTTTTTTTCAACGTTTTTTATTTATTTTTGGGACAGAGAGACAGAGCATGAATAGGGGAGGGGCAGAGAGAGAGGGAGACACAGAATCGGAAACAGGCTCCAGCCTCCGAGCCATCAGCCCAGAGCCTGACGTGGGGCTCGAACTCACGGACCGCGAGATCGTGACCTGGCTGAAGTCGGACGCTTAACCGACTGCGCCACCCAGGCGCCCCTATTGCTTGAATTTTTAATTCTGCTTGTGATATATTTTTTTCTATACAGAAGTTTGTAATTTTAAGTGGTCAAGTCTATCAATCTCTCTTTTAGGGACTCTAAAGAGATGAAATTTAGCAGGGATAAATGTAAATCTTGCCATCCCTCATCTGACTCAGAATTAAAATTCAGAAAATCTTCCTTGTCGGAGATTTTGAGGTTGAGACATTAAGACAATATAAAAAATAGAATCTGAGGAGGTGACATCAGAATTAATTGTATGAAAGCCCCTTAAAATATACTTTGCATTTATGAAAATAAAAGAATACAACCAGTGTAATGATCTTAAGTCAGTAACAACAAATACCAAAATGTGCATTTCCATTCAACTTTCTCACTTGAAACTTTTGACAGTTCCTTAGAATTATAATGAAGTGTTTTTAAATTCCTTTTTTTTTTTTTTTCTTGGCTTGGCTCTCCATTCAAATCATCAATGCTTTCCTGATTACATGACTCAGAAGAAGCTTCCTACCCCATCCCTGGATCACATGCCTATCAAATCCTCTCACATCTAGGCTCTCAAGTCCTCAACTCCTCCTCACAGATGTCACCTGAATATCCTTCTGTTTACTGGCGCTTCATCTTCTTTTGTCTTCCCCAAGGATTCATCGCAAAAACTTCTATCCTTCCTCTACCATCTGCTTCCTATGCCCGACTCCCAATTTCTTCTCTTTCTAATTATCCCCAGCAAAAGTGACTCACTCACAATCCACACAATTCTATTTTTCTGCAACCGAAATTCCCGTGGTTCCCAGACAGGTGTGTGGAAGTAAATTTCACTCCATTTTAGGGTGTTTTGATGTTGGGGAAAGATTACCGCACTTGAATTAGTTCAACAAAATCACAGGCGCTAATGTATAAGGTAAGACTCTGGTTTAATGGCTGTTCATGTACCGAGCATCTAGGGGCATTCGTTTGATACAAGTTTGGCATGAGCTAACAAAACTGTAATCGTAACAGAAACAGAAAAATGAACGCACATCAATAGAAATCTATATCCGGGCTAGAAGAAGGATTCAGCCCTCACAGTGGCAATGGATTGGGAGAGGGGGATTATCTTCGTCAGCCACCGTCTTTCTAAATCAACCCTCGTCAACTATAACAGCACCATCATGATGGGCTTAGGTCAAACCGATTTTCCACCCTGGGTGAGGACCAGTGAGCACATGGCCATGATGGGGAGCAGATACCTGAAATAATGAAGTCCTGTTATAAAATATCTGGAGGAATATTTGTTTCGCATTCTTCGTGTTGTAGGGAGTTCCGTTAGTATATATTAGTTATAGTAGAGTTCCGTTAGTATATATTAGTTATATTATATTAAATACTCCCAAATTTATTTAAGCCAGGTCAGTGGGAAGGGAAATGGGATGATGTATCTGATTGGTAAGTTTGACAGGATAAACTGGCCAGCAGATCCCAATGGCCCTTCCCCCAACCCTTCCATGTGATTCTACAAGCATGCAATCTCCCATCCTCCTCCATACCTGACAGGGGCATCACCTCCTGCTGGAAAGTCCTATTGTTCTGGGAGGGGAAAGGGAGGAGGACATGGAATTCAGGGGAGAGTTAACTTCTGGTCCCTGAGCGGGGAACACTGGGGACTAGACAACATATGAGATGTGAAGCAAGTAAGTCTTTGTGGATTTCTAGAAGCTCCTGTTGTACAAGGATGCCCAGTTTGGGGCCTCGGATGTATGAGAACGTTCTTGATCTTGTTGGTTCCTAAGTATTTATTTTGATACGTACTACTTTTTTGTTTGTTTGTTTGTTTGTTTTGCAAATGTGCCACGACCGGGCCAAGAGGCATTAAACATCCTGACAGCACAGATCAGAAGCAACTTCTTCCACACGGCAGGATCTATGCGTCAGGTCTAAAGGAAAGGCTTCTGGGGGCACCTGGTTGGCTCAGTCGGTTGAGCGTCCAACTTCAGCTCAGGTCATGATCTCGCGGTTTGTGGGTTCAAGCTCCGCATGGGGCTCTGTGCTGACAGCTCAGAGCCTGGAGACTGCTTCGGATTCTGTGTCTCCTTCTCTCTCTGCCCCTCCCCCACTAGTGCTCTGTCTCTCTCTGTCTCTCAAAAATAAATAAATGTAAAAAAAAAAAAAATTAAAGGAAAGGCTTCTGGTTCTCATCAGAGGACTAGGATTTAAGGGCCTCAGCAAAGACGGAGGCTATAGGGCCCCAGCCAGGAGAGGGGCCTCACCCAGCACAGGCCATAACAGGGTTTAGCAAAAAAGCATCCCACCCTTCTTTTGGCAAATGTCTATAACTTCACCAGGCATAGAGGTTGCCTCGGATGAAGGTTACTTGTGCTTGACGTTGAACCTTGCCTCAGTTTTCCTAAGCAGGCATTATCTTAGGTCAGTTTCCCCAAAAGAAAATCCCTCACACAAGGATTCATGTGCAAGCAATTTATTTTTTTTAATTTTTTTTCAATGTTTATTTATTTTTCAGAGACAGAGAGAGACAGAGTGTGAGTAGGGAAGGAGCAGAGAGAGAGGGAGACACAGAGTTCAAAGCAGGCTCCAGGCTCTGAGCAGTCAGCACAGAGCCCGACGCGGGGCTCGAACCCACAAACTGTGACATTATGACCTGGGCTGAAGTCGGACGCCCAACCGACTGAGCCACCCAGGCGCCCCAAGCAATTTATTAAGAAAGTACTTGGAGTGCCTGGGTGGCTCAATGGGTCGAGCGTCCGATTTTGGCTCAGGTCATGATCTTGTGGTTCATGGGTTTGAGCCCCCCATCGGGCTCTGTGCTGACCATTCAGAGCCTGGAGTCTGCTTCGGTTTCTGATGAGCTGTTCTGGAGCATAAATTACAACCCAGAATTTGCCCTGCCCCAAGACAAGGATGCTGGGTAATCACACCCCCAGCACAAGTATGAAAGTTAGCGCTCTAACAGTCCTGTGGGGATTCGATGTGTCTTATTCGATGTGTCTTATTGTGGACTTAGTTCTCTATAAGGTTGAAACTCTGCTCCATCCAGGCCTTGAGAGCTCTCCTCGCTAAAACTGAGAAGAACACGAAGTTGGCAAGATGGATTTTAGACTTGCTGTAGACATACTAGCTGGGTCTCCCATAGCCATCTGGTAACCTTGACAATGGAAGCCACACACTAAGGATGAATTGGAACAGAAAGAGAGAAAAGGTCTGGGTCCCTGGAAACTTCATGACGTTGCTCCTGGTATAGACTCCATAACTTCGGATTTTATTTTACAGTGTAAAACTAACCCCTACTCTGCTTAAGCTCCTGGAGTTCCGCCCTCACTGTTCCTAGCAATTGATAATTTTTTTTTTTTTTTTTACTTTAAGGAATTTTTAAATCTGAACATAGAAATGTAGGAGATCCAAGTCTTGTTTTGTATTTTGTTTTAATTTTTTGGAGGTTCAGAGATTGTTGCATTTTTAACTCCAAGATGTTGTTCGACATGTTATGCATGTATTAATGAGTTCCTTCACACATTTATTCATTCATTGCTTCCGCAAATATTTACCAAGCCCCTGCAGAATGCCAAGTACTGTGCTAGACTCTGGAGATGTTGCACAAATGAGACAGAGTCCCTTTCTCTATAAAGAGCACACTTGGTAGGAGAGGCAAAGCAGGGAGATAGATACTACGGTGCAACGTGTCAAACTCTCTGATAAATATCTGAACAAAGGGGCTATGGTATCCCAAAGGAGATGAGTTATTTCTCTGGTAGCTGGAGGGAAATGTGCAAATAGGAGCAAACTCGGCCAAGAGCCTCAAAGGAAAAGATTATGTCTGTCTTCACTCAACTCTGAGAGGCCTCCAAGTCATCAGCTGGGTGCCACAGCTGCCCCTTCTGTGAGAAAAGGAACTCCAGGAGCAATCACATCTGTAGGCACGACGGACAAATAAACTGAAGACGGGAGGTGGGAATGCGATTTGACATGATCCTTTCTCTTGGCCTCAGCTTCAAGCCCATGCAGGAGCCACGGACAAAAGTTGTCCTTGAGAAACCTTTGCAGCCTCCTCTTTCTTTGTCTTGTTTTACTGCAACGTTGTGGTTTGGTCTTTTTAATTTTTTCCCATGAAGATGCCCTTGTGAAATTTGCCCCCCAAAACTGCATCTTACCTTCCACTGACATTGTTTTCGATGTATCTAAATGACAGTACCCTGAGATGAAGTTGTTGTTGTTGTTGTTTTCTGAATCACTGACAGAGACTTCCTCTCTTGCAAGTTTTCTCTTGAAGTCCTTTGTTATGAGGACCAGTTATGGATAGTGAAGCCTGCGGCATAGATTCTTGGAATAGACTCATCCAGGACAGAAAGAAGGGGTTAAGACAAAATGAGCCCGGCTGGTTTTCCAATGAGATAGTCTTCGCTGGTGGGGGTGTTGGCCGTGGATCATAGCATCTTTATTACTAAATACTCTTTTGGTCATTATCCCCAAGGACCGACCACACACAGAGCTCAAGCAGCTCTTTACTCAAAAATTTTAATAACAAAACCATAATTCTCAGAACAGAGAGACACAGCAGTGAAAAATCCAAATTCATCTCTTTTATGTGACTAACAAGACAAAGAACATAAGGTCTTAAACCTGTTTTTCAAAGCGTCTTCCACTTGCTCATTCCCTACACTGGCTGAGGGCTGACTCTTCCCTCACCTCAAATTTCCTTTTCCCGGTCCCTAATTCCTCCACCCTTTTAACTCTCTCTCCTATTGAAACCTCCTGCCTGCAGCCATGTGAGGTTGATTGATCTGAGTCAAACAGAACAGGAGCAAGAACTGAGATGCAAACAATAGAATCGGCAGAAACAGGAAATGGGAGGAAGAGGTGAGTAGAAAAAAAGGTAAGTTTTCCAAGACTGTGTTGGGACAACTGGGGACAATCTGGGTCTCCCGCCACCATTTAGGCTATTGGGATTCCAACTAATTGAACTTAATGATAAAAGGCTGTGTAAACCCAGAAGGCTGGGGAGCTCGGAAATACCCAGGCAATTCACATTAGTGACAATTACACACAAAACTCATTGAAAGAGGCGCCTGGGTGGCTCAGTCGGTTGAACGTCCAACCTCAGCTCAGGTCATGATCTCACGGTCTGTGGGCTTGAGCTCTGTGTCGGTCTCTGTGCTGACAGCTCAGAGTGTCTCCCGCACTCTCTGCCCCTCCCCCGCTCCTGCTCTGTTTCTCTCTCAAAAATAAGTAAACATTAAAAAAAAAATTTTTTTTTTAACTCATCGTAAATACTACTGCCTCTGGCTAGGGTGTAGAAAGTTGCAAGGCAGTATCACCAAACAATGAAAACAGGCAAGATAAGCTACATATAAAATCATAGTTTAAAAAAAACAATTCTAAGAGCCGAGGATGCAAAGAAACCTCAATGAACTAAATTCCAGAAATTGGAAAGCCCTTCGTCAGAGAAAAGACTGCATCCTTAGTGGAGCAATGAGAGAGAAGAGAATTGGCAATAGATGGTAAGAAGGAGAAATCAGACGACCTTTCCACAGACTTTGTCATGGTCATGCATGAGCCAGCATTATGGATTGAAATCCCGACGGGCCACAGTAAGGAATGAGTCTACCTTCACTTGCCAAAACTTCCTGAAGAACCTTCTCTGAATGCAGGGAGGTAGCACAGCAAAGTCACAGAGCAGAGCAAGAGACGTAAGAGAAATCCTTGAAGCTACAGTGAACTTGTAGGGAATATAAGAAAGGTGGCAGGCAGGATTCTAGGACCTCACCAAGTATACCAAAGCTGCCCAGTCAAGGCTGAATACAGGATGACAGGGTAGAGAGAGATTTTTCTGGGTGCGCAAAGCCAGAGGACAGGACTGGAAAGCAAAGAGAACTTCCCAGCAGCCCAAAAAAGGTGCCAGCCAAGTTGTAAAGAAGGGAGAACTTCCCCACAGTTCAGAGCGCTGGTGGCCAAGCTTTTGTAAAGCACTAAAACATCCCCGTATTTCTGGTGCTAAGATGCCAAATCTTGTTGAAGGGGAAAGTTCTGATTCCACTCTCCAACACCTGAAGCCAGGGTGGAAAAGACCTAACTAAAACTGCAACAAGGCCCGGACCCAGCTCAACTACACATGAGATTGACTTAGCCTCATACCCTATCAACCTAAAGGAAAGCAGGATGATCCTTCTAGAGACAAATAGTTTATTTCAGGATCTAATATTCTTTTATACATAATGATGAGCATACAAGCAAAAATTGCAAGACCCATGATGATGTAAGAAAATATGATGCATACTCAAAAGAATGGTTTTCAACAGAAGTATAGCCACTTATGGCCTACATATCAGAATTGATAAACAGGGTGTTTAAATAACTATAATAAATATATTAAAGGAATTAATAAAAGAAGATGAAAAAATATATGAATGCATGGGGAAATCAGCAGATAAATTAAAGCAATTTTTAAAAATGGAAAATTCTAGGGGCACCTGGGTGGCTCAGTCGGTTAAGCGTCCGACTTCAGCTCAGGTCACGATCTCACGGTCCGTGAGTTCGAGCCCTGCGTCAGGCTCTGGGCTGATGGCTCGGAGCCTGGAGCCTGCTTCTGATTCTGTGTCTCCCTCTCTCTTCCCCTCCCCCATTCATGCTCTGTCTCTCTCTGTCTCAAAAATAAATAAACGTTATAAAAAAAAAAAAGGAAAATTCTAGAAATAGAACCTATAAGGCAAACCATACACAACAGAAGAAAATAATTAACAAGCTTGAAGTATTCCAATAAAAAATATTCAAATTGAAATAGAGAAAAATGAAAAGAAAAGAAGAGAATTAAAACTGAAAGAGGAGAACCCAAGATCTGTAAGACTATTGAATGGTCTAATATCGAGTAATTGAAGCCCAGAATGCTAGAAAAAAGAGATTGGAAAGATTGGAGCAGCAGAAATGTTTTAAAATACAGAGACTATGAATTTTCCAAAAATGATGCAGGATGTACAAAGATCCATCGGATCGACACCAAAGAAATCCTAAAAGAAGTTCTTCAGGCTGGTAAGATCTGCAGGAAACAATGAAGAACATAAGAAAGGATAAATATGGGGATAAATATAAAGCACTGTGTGTATGTATTTAAATTTACACTTTACAACTATTGGTTGTGTAAGTCAAAATTAGTAACTTGGTTTTGTGCGGATTTTTTCATACGTAGAAGTAAAATATATGGTTCAAGATCACAAAAATCGAGGGAATATAAATGAAATTCTAGCACTTACAGTGTTCCTAAAGTAGTATGATGTCATTTGAAGGCAGCCTATGCTAAATTAAAATGCATATTGTTATCTAGAGCAACCACCAAAACAAGAATAGTAATAATTACAAAATGTCAATAAGAGAAAATAAAATGGGATACTAACAAATACTGATTCAATCCCAAGGAAGTCAAGAAAGTAGCAACAGAGAAACAAAAACTAGATGTGATAAATAGTATATCATTTTATTAGTGACTATATTAAATATAAATGGACTAAAAGACAAAGATTGTAAAAATGGACCAAAAAAGAAAAGTCCAACTATATACTGTTTATAAGAAACACACTTTAAATATAAAGACATGCACAGGCTGAAAGTAAAAGAATGGGAGGAGATGTACCAAGCAAACATTAAGGACAAGAAAGCTGATGTTACTCTATTAATATAAAGCAGACTTTAAGACAATGGATGTTACAAGGAAAAAAAGAGACATTCAATAGTCTAAAGAGATCAATTATTCCAAAAAGAAATAATGATCCTAAATGTGTGTGTACATGACAGACTTCCTAAGTACATTAAGTAAAATTTGACAGAACTTAAAAGCATAGACAAATTTCTAGTCATGGTTAGAGATTTCAATATTTAGTAGGGAGATAAAAGGAATGGGGTAAGAGGGATCTTCCCCATAGAAAGCAGAGGTACAGTGACATTCTCCATGGGATTATCATTTGTTCCTCATTTATTAACCCACTGACAGTTGATGACTTATTTCTTTTCGTTTCTTTCTTCCATTCCTGCAGGAGTTTCCTATTCTATGTTTTCCCATCTTAAAATCCTCTTTGCTTTCCAGAAATCACTCACGTAGAACAGTTAGCCACTGCTACATGAACAAGTTAGGCTTCTTTTGTGGCATTCCAATGAATTTCTCCATCATGGTGATCTTACAAAAATAAAGCTGTTTCTGCAAATTATGAAAGGAAGGGATATTTTATCTCCTTCTCCCTTCTCCCATCCCACGACTATGACCCACCCTACCACCATTATCACGGTTCGCTCCTTCTTATCTCTCAGATTTCGATTTAAATGAAACATCTTCAAGAAGACATCTTCCCTCCCCACCTCACTCTCTCTGTCTCTCAAAATAAATAAACTTCAAAAAATATTTTTTAAAAAGGGGGTAGCTGG
Source organism: Panthera pardus (assembly GCF_024362965.1). Classification (NCBI taxonomy): domain Eukaryota; kingdom Metazoa; phylum Chordata; class Mammalia; order Carnivora; family Felidae; genus Panthera; species Panthera pardus. The sequence continues at coordinate 182,921,193 of NW_026526688.1, forward strand.
GTGGCTGAGTCAGTTAAACATCTGACTCTTGGATTTGGCTCAGGTCATGATCTCACGGTTCATGTGTTCAAGTCCCGCATCCAGCTCCACATGGACAGTGCAGAGCCAGCTTAGGATTCTCTCTCTCTCTCTCCCTCTCTCTCTGCCCCTCTCCCACTCACTCTCTCTGCCTCTCAAAATAAATAAATAAATTTCAAAAAAAGTTTTTAAAAAGGAAGACATCTTGACCACTTTGTCTAAAATATGCCCCCCATGAATATTCCATCAGCAATAAAGATAATTTATAATTATTGAATAATTTATTTTTTTATTGTTTATATTTTATTTTTGTTCTCTTTTTTCCTTAGGCAGTAAGGTACATAAGGTCTGGGACGTCTTGTTCGCTCCATCCAATTTCAGGAATGGAAATGCAGGACTCAGGGAGGTTATATTATTTGCCTAGTATCACACATCTGGAAAATAACAAAACCAGGACTCAGGCACTGGTCATTCCAATAGTGTTCCTTCCCCAACATTTGACCTACTGTGTAATCCCCTACATGCTTATATGCCAACTTGCTCAAAATGTAACAGAGCTAAAAGACAAAATAGAAAAATCTGTAATCATGGTGGGATATTTTAATACTTAGTAGAGAGGAAAATAAGAGAGTGCAATAAGTAAATTCTAAATAATCAGCTTAAATACAACCCAAGTGAGAGATTCCTATACATTAAAAGTAATTTACTCAAGCTACCTGAATAAGTCATATCCCAGCTATCATTGTCATAAAGTAACACCAGTTATTATAAAAATAAACACCCAAGGTCAACCAATCTTGATAAAGCAGGAAAGAATATCCAATGGAAAAAAAAAAGTCTCTTCAACAAATGGTATTGGGAAAACTGGACAGCAAGATGCAAAAGAATGAAACTGGACCACTTTCTTACATAATACACAAAAATAAATTCAAAGTGGATGAAAAACCTAAATGTGGGACAGGAAACAATCAAAATCCTAGAGGAGAACACAGGCAGCAACCTCTTTGACCTCAGCCAGAGAAACTTCTCTGAGACACATCTCTGGAGGCAAGGGAAACAAAAGCAAACATGAACTTTTGGGACTTCATCAAGATAAAAAGCTTCTGCACAGCAAAGGAAACAATCAACAAAACTAAAAGGAAGCCTTCGGAATGGAAGACATATCTACTAAAGGGTTAGTTTCCAAAATCTATAAAGAACTTATCAAACTCAACACCCCACAAAACAAACAATCCAGTTAAGAGATGGACAGAAGACACAGATAGACATTTTTCCAAAGAAAATATCCAGATGGCTAACACACACATGAAAGATCCCTCATCACTAGGGAAATACAAATCAAAACTAGAATGATATATCACTTCACACCTGCCAGAATGGCTAAAATTAACAATACTGGAAACAACAGATGTTGGTGAGGATGCAGAGAAAGAGGAACCCTCCAGCCCCGTTGGTGGGAATGCAAACTGGTGCAGCCACTATGGAAAACAGTATGGAGCTCCTCAAAAAGTTAAAAATAGAACTACCCTACAATCCAGCAGTTGCAGTATTAGGTATTTATACAAAGGATACAAAAATACTAATTCGAAGGGACACATGTCCCCCAGTGTTTATAGTAGCATTATCAACAATAGCCAAATTATGAGAGGTGCCCAAATGTCCATTGACTGATGAATGGATAAAGAAGATGTTGTGTGTGTATATGTATGTATGTGTGTGTGTGTGTGTGTGTGTGTGAATATCACTCATCCATAAAAAAAATGAAATCTTGCCATTTGCAATGATGTCGATGGAGCTAGAGTGTATTATGCTAAGTGAAATAGTCAGAGAAAGACAAATACCATATGATTTCACTTATATGTGAAATTTAAGAACAAAATAAATAAACACAGGGTAAAAGAGAGAGAGAGAGATTGAGAATCCATAAAACACACTATGAACTATGGAGAACAAACTGAGGGTTGCTGGAGGGGTGGGGGGCAGGGAGTTGGGTTAAATGGGTGATGGGCATTAAGGAGGGCACTTGTCGGGATAAGCACTGGGTGTTATATGTACGTGATGAATCACTGAATTCTCTTCATGAAACTAATATTACCCTATATGTTAACTAACTAGAATTTAAGGGGCGCCTGGGTGGCTCGGTCGGTTAAGCGTCCGACTTCAGCTCAGGTCATGATCTCATGGTCCGTGAGTTCGAGCCCCGCGTCGGGCTCTGTGCTGACAGCTCAGAGCCTGGAGCCTGTTTCAGATTCTGTGTCTCCCTCTCTCTCTGCTCCTCCCCTGTTCATGCTTTGTCTCTCTCTGTCTCAAAAATAAATAAACGTTAAAAAAAAAAAAATTAACTAGAATTTAAGAACTTGAAACAAAAATCAATCAATCGATAACTAATAAAATAATAAAATAAAAATAAACACCCGAATCTCAGAGACTTTAGAAAGGAGATGTTTAATTTTCATTTTTGTGAAATCCAAAATAGTGTCCCTAATGATGAGCAACTCTCCTGCAAGTGACAGTGCAGGGACCTATCTGTCAAACCAGGAAGGAGAAAGAACCTGAGGTATCACACATGGGAAGTCCCTAATGGGCAGATCTGAACCTGGTATATATCAGAGCTTCTCAACTGTAACATACCGTGGAATAACGTAGAAAGCAAGCAAGCGGATTTCTGGGCTCCACCCCCCAGAGATCTTGATTCATTAAGTCTGCAGCGCAGCTCAAGAATCGACGTTTCGAAACCAGCTCCCAGGTGATGCCAACCCCGCTGGCTGTGGACCACACACTGTATCACTTTTGCTGACATTTTATCAGCTAGAACTCAGTAATGTGGCCACACGTAACTGTGAAAGAGTCTGGGAAGTATGGTCGAAACATATGCTAAGAAATAAAAGGAAATGGGTTTGATGAACAGCTGGACAGTCTCTTCCATATGCTTTTTCTCTTTTCTTTTTTTTTTTTTTTTTAATTACTGACTTCTCATCCAGACGACAGGGGAACCAGGCAATCAAATGAGAGAGGTTTATAAACTGAAATTACAAATGTTTCTCCTAGTCAATCCTCTACCCTGGATAAGCTATCTCACTTAAGGAATCACATTCAATTAAGTGAATATAATGGCTATCTTTTCAAAAATCTGTCATTATATCCTAACAAATTGAAGTTAAGAATGAGAAAGGAAAATAAAAGGCCAACACACACACACACACACACAGTATTAGCCAAGGAGACCACATTTGTATACCAGGATCTAGGCAAGCCTGCCCTTGCAAATGGAAATGCTAATGGGTCCTTAACTCTTGATAAAATATTAGCAGTGCCATAAGTACACTCACACATCTCCAGGAGACCACGCTTAATGGATAGAACTCCCTGACCTTTAAGATTTTACTTATATTTTTCAAGATGCCCCTGAGAGTCCTCACTCTGTTCCCATTTAGCCATTGGTCATGGAATAACAATGCTCTGTGATATAAGTAATTGCTCGTAACAGTCATTGCCCTCCAGGGTTTCTTTCTTCCCTAGAAAGATTGTGTCTCCAGGATTGGAAGGACTTAGAGAAGTCGTTTAGTCTCTTCTGGCCTTCAGGTCGAAATGTACTTAAAAGCCGCCCAAAAGAAATAGAAATCTGAGCTTTACTTGGTAACTCTTTTCAATTTTGCTCTACTCTCTCTGGCACAGAATTCTGCTTTCGTTTAACCTGTGTGTTCTTGCAGTTAATTCACTTTCCTCTCATTTTATCCTCAGGGACACAGATATTTTGGCCACCAGTATCCTAAGTTCGAGAGCCTTGGAAAATCTAGAGATCCAATGCATAAATTAACTTCATTGAAAAGCACGTATATTACCGACCTCTACTTAGCGCTGGAAGTATAAAAGTGGACAAGTGGGAGTATTTGCTGGAAAGTAGAAAACTGTTAGTAATAACAAAGTACCAATATTTTCCAACAATATCTCTTGATACTCCACAATGCCTCAATAATGAATCTCCAGGGGCGCCTGGGTGGCTCAGTCAGTCAAGCGTCCAACTTTAGCTCAGGTCATGATCTCATGGTTTGCGAGTTCGAGCCCCGCATTGGGCTCTGTGCTGACAGCTCTGAGCCTGGAGCCTGCTTCGGATTCTGTGTCTCCCTCTCTCTCTCACACACTCTCTCTCTCTCTGTCTCTCTCTGTCTCTCTCTTTCTCTCTCTCAAAAATAAATAAATATTAAAAAAATAAAAAATAAATAAAAATAATGAATCTCCAAATAGTATAGACATGATTTCTTTCACTAGAAATCAACCAAGATTGAACCATCAGGATCTGGAGAGACCTTCCGACAGCTATCTGTGAGCTGGTTGTGATCGGCTTGACTGAGCAATTAGGCACTCATCCCCAGCAATCTCCTGACCCGATACCGTTGACAACAATTCAGGGAGCACCCTTCCAGGTCAAGAGTCAAGCTAAGTGCTACAGCAGACGCAAATAAGGGAAAGATCTGGTTTCTACCTTCTGGATATGAAAAGAGAAATCGTCTATTTCAGGGATGGTAATTACATTTCCCCTGCGTGTCAAATCTTATTGGTTGATGGTGGCTGTGCCGAGTGCTATGTTGAGAATTTATAAAGCTTGATCTAAGGTTGGTGAGAAAGTACCAGGACTAATTAGCAATGTCTGCCGGGATGGAATCTGGGGGCGACAATGTGTTTTCCAGGTGTTTTCTTTGCCCACGTAGTATTTTAGATGGACTAGGACTCTACCCAGATTGGAGAAGGCTCCTCCTCCTGTCTACCACTTTCCATTCTAAAAGTTCCCTGCAGGTCCTGTAGACAAAGAGAAGGTCGCAGGAGGAGGCCACTGAGGCCCCAGGTACTTGTTAGGCTAGCCCTTATGTTTCTCCTATCACCTCCAGGAAGGAAGCAAGCATTTCTGCTACTTTTCTTCCTTCTCCCCAAAAGAACACTTGAACAGCACAGAATCTGATCTTCTCCCATATATGTTTGGTGCTATCATGCTTGAAATCAAAGGCAGGTACAAGGTGAGGTTGCAGAAACAAACATTCTCAATATCTAAGACTTCAAGACAGGGTCTTTTTTTGTTTTGTTTTTTTTTCTTCTTTCCTTCAAGTTTTCTCACGTTGACTCTACTCCCACAGAAGAGGCCTCTGTGGCTCTCCCTTTAAAATTGTGACCTGAGAATGAACGAGCACGTCCTCCTGAGACAGCCTGGCTTTTCATAAAGAGCTTTAAGATCGAAGAGAGAAAACAAAATAATCACAGAAATACAAATGGTACGAAAGTGGTTAGGTTTCTAAAGCATTAGGTTTGTGACCCTGAGTATACCGGTAAATCATAACTAGGAGAAAATTTCAAAATCCCTCACCCTCAATTAAAAGGCCCCCAATTCTGTGTGGGCAGCCAAAACCGACAATGGCATTTGCTGTCTCCTTTCTCATCTCTTAGAGAGTGACCTTCAGGTGGCTTTTGTCATCCTGAACCCTGGGATCTAATCTAAGGACAAATCCCAACTCTCTTTTCTCAGTCCTTCCCTCCCACCCAGGATCTCCCTCCTCACTTTCAGATCTTTAGTCACACATCCGTTCCCCCAAAATATTCAAGGCGGCAGCGACTGGCTCCCACTGCGGTCTAATGAAGGATGTTGCTCTGCCTTCAGTGCATTCTGTAAAGGTTTTGTTGAGTCATCCTCTAGCTCCCCACCTATTCACAGGAAGGAACTGTCTTACAAAAGTCCACCTACTAGAGTTTTAATATATTCTAACTCCTCACCGCAGTTTGGCAAGTGGGGCTCTAGCCCTGATTCAAGGAACCTGGGGCTGGTCCGGGCTCATTAGGCAAGATTACAAAGATCAGGTAGTAATGTCTGCCATTGGTGTGGGAAATCCATCAACATTAGCCACAGACATATGTAGCAATCCAACAGGAAAGAGAAGCCCTTTTCTTATTTTATTTTATTTTTCATTTGAGAGAGACAGAGCATGGGCTCGGGAGAAGGGCGGGGCGTGGGGGGAGATGGGAGAGAGAGAGAGAGAGAGAAAGAGAGAGAAAGAAAGAGAGAGAGAATCTCAAGCAGGCTCCCTGCTCAGCAAGGAGCCCCATGTGAGGCTCAATGCCATGACTCTGGGATCATGACCTGAGCCGAGATCAACAGTTGGATACTCAAGTGACTGAGCCACCGAGGTGCCCCACAACCCAACCTTAGTTGCATAATAACCATAACACCAATCCAGAGTTAGCAAATAAGAAAAGGGCCCCTTCTTTCTTGATGGGCTGGGCCAAGAAGCATTTGCTCAGTCTGAATGAGAAAGCAGCCACAGCAACCACAGAGAAGTATAATGCTAGGTTTCTAGAGTGATGGTCAATCCACATTTCTAATGCATTCCAGGCCTTTCCCACCACTCGTATTCTACCTGCAGCCAAAAAGGAGATCGTCTTTAAGAAAACTTGTATTTGTGGGGCGCCTGGGTGGTTCAGTTGGTTAAGCGTTTGACTCTTGATTTTGGCTCAGGTCATGACATCGGGAGCCTCGCATGGGGCTCTGTGCCGACAGAGCAGAGGCTGCTTGGGATTCTCTCTCTCACGCTCTCTCTGCTCTCTACCACTTGTACACACACACACACACACACTCTCTCTCTCTCTCTCTCTCTCTCTCTCTCCCTCCCTCTCAAAATAAATAAAGAAACATTTCTTTTTAAAAAAGAAAACTTGTATTCATTTATATGATGCTTATATTTGTCCTCTGTTGCAAGGGTATGTTGGAAGTGCTATGGTGACAGCTTACTTTAATATAGTCAGGCCATAAATGCTGATACCAGGCAGCTTCCTGGGCCATCTAAGCCCTCCAGCTTCTGAATAAAATTCAGAAAGGTAATTGAAGTGCAAAACCAAATGGAATCCACCACAAATTAATCTTTTCCTGACTGAAAAAGGTATGTGTCCCAAGATCCAAATGGATCGCCATTTTGTGGATTAAAAAAAGGGCACGTGATTTCATTCTGCCAACAAATATCTACAACTTTAAATGCAAACATTCTCACAATGGGTATAAAATAAAAGCCAAGGGTCTGACAGCCAATTCAGGCTCCTGCTCCTAACTTTAGTTCTTACCTAGCATGAAGTAGGAGCAAACAGTAGTCTTGGTATATTTTTATATGGAAGGAAGACATATCAACAGACCGTAAGAAATAAGGGGGAAAATAGCAGCAGAGAGAAGAAGACACAAAGTTATCACAGATATTGTTAAAATTCTCTGGTAGCAATTGTAGCAGGGAATATGAAAAATGTGAAGAAAGAAAGGACGAATTCCCCAGTACTTCAATTTGGTTAATATCTTGTTAAGATTCTTTTAAGAATCACCAGGATTTCAGGATGTGAAAAAAAAAAATCTCATTAAATCTATGCGGTAGAAGAAAGCTACGTGTAAACTGAGGACAAAGTATGGGGGAAGCAGCTACAGAGTCAAAGAAGTTTGCCTCACTACTGAGGGAAACTTTTGATATTAGTACTTGGGGTTCTAGAGAGACACCATCAAAGAATTTTGAAATAAGAAAAAGAAGATTGAAATTGTGACTTAAGACCAATAAAAAGGAATCCGAGATCAACAAAGTCAACTTAAGGAAATACAATAACTCATGCAACTAACACAAACTTAATTCAAACTCTGCGTTGAACAGAAAAACTTTCCACTGTGATTTAATTTCCCATGTGGTCTGCAGTGGGTTGAATTGAATTGTGTCCCCCAGGAGGATATATCCAGATCCTAAAACCCAGTACCTGCGAATGCAAACTTGTTGAAAATAAGGCCTTTGCAGATATAATTAAATTAAGGATCTCAAGATGAGATCATCCCGGATTTGGGGCGGACCCTAAATCCAGCAAAGAGTGTCATTGGGTTTCCGCAGGAAGGAGAGAGACATTTGAGACACTGAGTCACAGAAAAGAAGGCAATACGAAGATGGCAGCCGCATTGGAGTTTGCCACCATGCACTAAGGACCGCAGGAGCCACCAGAAGCTAGAAGACACAAGGCAGGATCTCCTCTAGAGCCTTCAGAGGGAATGTGATCCTGCCAACACTTTGATTCGGACCCTTAGGCTCCAGAATTCTGAGAGGAAACATTTCTGTTGTTTCAAGCTACTGGTTTTGTCGCAGTAGCCGTAAGAAACTAATACATAGTTTGCGTTAAGGAAAAGAATGCAGTGACCTGAGAACTTAAGCGTCTAGCCCTCAAGCAGTTATATTTACCCTGTACATTTTTAAATTAGCATTCTATTTCTATGCAGCAACATCATGCACTTAGTGAATTCGTCAGGATATAAGGTTATGCTGCCATGATCATCCCCAAATCCTCTTTAACGTGCTACAACCCCATCAAGGGTTGGTAGTGGACAGCATGCTACATAATCACTCAAGGAGTCAATATCCACTATGTTGTAGCTGAACTGTGTACAACATAGGCCTCCTGAGCAGCGGTAGAAGTCAGGGCATGTAGAAATTTCATGGGGCGCCTGGGTGGCTCAGTCGGTTAAGCATCTGACTTGGGCTCAGGTCATGATCTCACTGCTCATGAGTTCGAGCCACGCGTTGGGCTCTGTGCTGAGTACTCAGAGCCTGGAGCCTGCTACAGATTCTGTGTCTCTCTATCGTTCTCTCTGCCTCTCCCCTGCTCCCCCCCTCTCAAAAATAAATAAACATTAAAAAAAAAAAGAAATCTCATACCAATTCTTCCATGTCTTAGCCTAGAAGAGAAAAGTACAACCTCTGTTCAGAGCCTACCAGCAAAAACTAATCACACGGCTTTCCTTACGGCAAGGGCAATGGAGAACGTTATGAGAGTCAACAAAACACTTGCTGAACGTTACCTTTACTGCCACACTTCATTAATGTGAATCCACATGGGTAAAAAAGCCTCGTGTCGTAGTAAACTCAAAAAGAGAAATTACTGAGTTTGTGAGATTGAAAATTAGCCCTTAAACTTTGGCAAACTTCTCTTGTGCTTCTTAGGAGTATACCAGGTAGCTTTCTCTGGGCCACGTACGATGCTACTGTTTCAGTACTACGCGCAAAGAAAACATTTTTAAATTATTTTTTGCTTCTACAGCACAAAAATACTGAAGAAGCTCCCCAAGATCCATCCCATATCCAGTATTCAATTCCAAACATTCCACAGCTTCTGGCACCAGGGTGCATATGTGTAAGCCAACCCATCCCCCCTCCCGCTAGGTACTATAAAATTCTGATTCCCTGGGATTCTCGAGAAGGAAGGTATTCTGGGACACTGAAATTCTTGTCAACTGCAGGACCAAGGCCAAGAAAATGTTTATGCCAAACCTTTACTACAAATTCTCTCTGAACTATCTGCAGACCGACGTGACTTGCTAAATGGACTCAAACATGAAAGAATCTTTGACGGTCTGAGTCCTGTAGCACCTGGGGGGTCATCATTCTTAACAATGCCCTACTCAAAGGAGGGTTCCTCCACCCAAAGAATGAGGGGAAAACAGCACCCCGAGGGGCTCAAACCGTGGAACCCCTCCAGATCTGTTCTCTCCTTCCAGAAATCATTTGGAATCATGCCTATGCTGTTTCAGCCAGGTCTCAGGAGCCTGAATCCAATCCAAATTTACTTCCCACCATTTTCAAACAACAACAACAAAATCTGGATCCCGATAATTACCACTGAGTATGATTTAGGGGAAAAAAAGTAAACACTCTTCAAATTGCGATCTGCTGCAATTTCCAGCTGAGGTAAACAAGCTTCACAAACACAAACGTTTGCAGAAAATTCTTCCTGTGCTGGTAAAAACTGTTTTTAAATTGATGCAGGTGGTCCTGGTGAGACTCCAGTCCCGCATTCGCATTCGGGTATTCCCTTAAGGGCATGCTCCCTTCTGGCTACTTAACTGTTATTTTTGTTACAAATTAATAGGCGCAGTTAACTTGGAGCTGGGATTTAACAGGTGAGTGGGGATTTGGGACCTGAGAGACTGCTGCAGGAAGGAGGGAAGCTAGGTCTCTCCCAGAAGGCACTGTCAGTTCCCTGTGATGGCGCCTTAAGGTCAGAAATAAATGTCTTACCTTGCAAGGGAATTGGCCTGAAGAAAGGGCAAAGGAGAGCTCATTTAACTCACAGCAAACCATCCAAGTGGTGGAACATGTTGGAAGAAATGTCTTGTCCCATCACCAGCCTTGCCCTGTGCCACTACCCATCGAACGCAGGCAATCTAGAGACCTCTCCTTCCTATCCTCATTCAATAGCATCACTGGATACCGCCATGATGGAGGTCTCAAAGAGCAAACCAGATTCTTCCCCCCGAATGACGGCCATACAGATGACACTGACCTAGATAGATTAAAGAGAAACATGGATACTGTGTATATCCATGGGTAACTTTCCCACAGTAAATTTAGACTTGAAACCCAGACCGTTGACATTAAAGTTTCTGGACAGTACTGCATTATTATGCATTTTAGTCAATATTGACTGAGTGGAAATACATGTGTTCTCTTGCCTTCTCCGCAGATTCGGATAAAGGCTTGGTAAATCCAAATCATAGTCCCCATTTGAATGATTCAGATTCAGCTATCAGTAAATGATTACCAACTGTCTATTTTGGTAGACTTTTCGGTACTCTGCACTCTAACATAGAAACAACAGCCCGATTTTGTTCACTGGAATATTCCTTCATTCACTCTCATGTTGATGACACTTGGCCAGGCCAATGAGAACATTACATCCTTCAACCACCATCAAAACAAAACAAAACAAAACAAAACAAAACAAAACAAAACAAAACAAAACCAAAAATGGCTTTTGCTGGGAACACAGAACGGAGAGAGAAGATAGGAGAGATATGATGCTCTTATCTTCTCATCTTCTGGCCTGGATTTGTAAAAGCCAGACTGCCACCAAGAGGGAGACACATGACCTAACAACCATGAATACAAACCACAAAAAAAGTAGAACTGATGGAGGAAGGATTACCAGGACCTGACAGTCATTTATAATGTTCTTTGAGCCCGAATCCAGCCATGCCTGAAGGTGGCAACTCCTAAACGTTTCAGTTGCTTAAGCCAATACATTTCCAGTCTTTTTGTGGTTGCTGTTTAAACATGTTTGGCTAGGGATTTTTTGTTACTGTATACTGACATAATCAAACTTACACATTTATGTTTCTAACACTGTGAAAGTAACCTTAAAATACAAAACACAGAGGCTAATCCCATAAGAAATTTACATGCTACATAAAATAGCACGTATGATGGTACCCAGAAGTAAACGTTCATTGTTACGAATTAAACAACCTGCCGCTCTGATAAGTTTTCATGATAATTAGGAAAATACAGACGGGCAAGTGATTATAGCTCCATTTTTTCCCCATTTTTAAGTTTGGCTACTACTTACAAAAAGGACCCATTCCAATGATGATTGGAAAATCTTATTAGAGCTGATTTAGAGACCTTGAAACTTCCCATCCACCACCATCATTTCTTGCTTTTTTTTGTTCATAACGCATGGAGCCTTAGATTCTGAAGTCCAAGCTCTTTGGGGTAACGACCTGACACTACGACCTGAGCCCCCCAAAGCACAAAGGATGTCAGAGAGGCCATATAAATTACACACAGCAGTGGTGAGAAGAAATGAGTCGCAAAGAAATTGTGCTCCTTGGAGTCTTATGAACATAATATTTCAAATTGAAACTAGAAAATCTTTGAAACAAATCATACTACCTAAGAGTGGAAACCTTGGCAAGTGAAGCCCTGTGTTGCTAACATGTTATGATTAATCTAGAAATGGAAATGCAAATTTTATGTCTGGATCACTCTGCCTCCAAGGAATAATGCCTCATACTGATTTTTGTAAACTGTGTTGGAATGCAAATTCACGTCAAGTTAATGTATAATATCCTTGTATAATACAAGTTAATGTATAATATCCTTTCATTTCAGCTCAGTGGACCTCCTTTTGACTTCTTATAGAGGTGATTAGGTCTTCTGTTGATGAATTCCCTTAGTTTTTGCTTTCCTTGCTATGTCAATATGTCCTTCATTTGTGAAAGATAGTTATGCTGGATATAGAAAACTTAGCTGACAAGTTTGTTTGTTTTTCTTTCAATGTTTCAAATATCACGTTCTATCTGAACTTTCTAGTGAAAATTCTGTTCATCTTACTGATGATGAGTCACTTTTCTCTTGATGCTTTCAAGATTCTTTGTCTTTGTCTCTTGGCAACCTGATTATCATATATTTGGTGTGGATCTCTCAGTTTCTCTTCTTGAAACTCATTGAGCTTCTTAGATATACAGATTAATGTCTTTGTCAAATTTGGGCAATTTGAACCATTATTCATTCAAACCCTCTTTCTTCCTTTTCTCTTTCTCCTCTCCTTCTAAGACTCCCATTATGGATGTGTTGATACACTTGGTGGTGTCCCACCAGGTCTCTGAGGCTCTGTTCATTTTTCTTTTTCTTATTGTTTCTCAGACTGGAAAATTTCAACTTACTTGTTTTCCTTTTTCATCCACTTCAAATATAGCCCCTCTAGTAGTTTTTTATTCAGTTACTCTATTTCCAACCACAGAATTTCTACTTGGTTCTTTTCTATCATTTCTATCACTTTATCAATATTCTCTATTTAGTGCAATTTCATTCTCATACTTTCTTTTAGTTCTTTATATTAGAGTCCCTTTAGTGCCTTGAACATATGTATAATAGCTGATTTAAAGTCTTTTTGTAGTAAGTTGAACACCTGGTGACAGTTCCTATTTACTGCTTATTTTCTGTGTATGGGCCATACTTTACTGTTTCTTCATGTGTCTCATAATTTTTTATTGAAGATTGGAAATTTTCAATAATATAGTGTCACAACTCTCATAACTGGATTCCCTTCTCTAGGGTTTGTTGTTGCTTCTGCTGCTACTGCTGACTGTTGGGTTAGTGACTTTCCTGAACTAATTCTGTGAGGTCTGAATTCTTTCTCCTACAGAGTCACTGATGTCTCTACTTAGTTGCCTAGTGGTCAGCTACTTATTGGACAGAGATTTCCTTAACTTCTTAGAACTGATAAGCCTCCCAGACTTTGCCTATAGGCTTTCTGTGTATATTGGGACACATCGTTAGTGCTCCTGAAGGTAATTTATAGTTCTGCCTCAACCTTCATGTTTTGCTTGTGTGGAATCTCAAAGTCAACCATAAAAGAAATCAGTTTAGAGCTTCCTCAGGTCTTTCCTGAGCATGTCTTCTAGATTTTCAAGACTATGTCACAGCTTTCCAAAGCCCCCTATGGACATTTCATTTACCAGTGTTTCTTTTTAAGTTTTTTGGTCAGCCTCCTGTCAGCCCCAACTAGCAACATCCCCTTAGCTGTAATATTAAACAATTGTCATTGATTGTTTTCAACAAATGCTTTGGCAGGTAGGGCTGTTTACAGAATGAATTATGAATCAAGACAAATGATATTCTGAGCCAGCAAGCAACCAGATAGATCCAGTTCTGACAATGAGGCTTTCAGGAAACTCTAATTCGATTCTATCTCATACAGTGGTTGCTAAGCTGCTGGTTTTTGCAGTTATCAGAGTTACAAGGCTATGTGTTTTCAAAGTTATCACAAAGATGAAGAAAGGGCATGGAATTAAGTTAAGTTAAAACACTACAAGGCTCATTGTTTTTACAAAGACTCAGCGGTTTTTCTTGAACAAACATGCCTTAGATTGTTGCAAGCCCTTAGTTAATTTCCAGAGTTCTGAAAAAGTTGATTTTGAAAATATTCCAGTGTTCTCATTGTGTTTATGAGAAGCAGGTTTTCAGAGGCCCTTACTCTGCCATTGCCAAAGTTAGATCTAGTAGACAGTTATTATTAGCAAGTTTCTCTTAAGTTGAAAATAAAATTGTCGAAATACATAATGTAACACATAATTGAATAGAAAAAATAAGAAAAAAATCACATAGTAAAAAACAAAATATAATAGAAATAGATAAGAAATAGTATATGATTGCCATTATTTGCTTACTTAAACATTTCTAATTTTTTATCTCTACTGATGGACCAAATATCTAGGCAGGGCCTGACATCACCTTCCACAGATAACTGACAGAAATTGTTTTTGTGATTTTCAAATATGACCCAGATATCATTTTATCAGTCAATAAGAGAGATTTTATTACAATGGCATTACAAGCACAAAATCTCAATATCTTACTCTTAAAATTTTGTATCTGACACTGCTTATCCAATAGTGGGGTGAGTTGGGTGGGGGGAATCTCTGGCCATCACCCAGAGAACTAAACTGATGGAAGCTTTATATTGACAGGTGTTCTCACGATCAACACCACACGGGAAAGTAAATCTTCCATTGGCTCTTGAAACTTCTAGCCAGAAGCAATATTACTTCTGCTCAGATTTCATTGGCTACAACAAGTTACATATCCATGCCTAACTCTAAATGAATTAGAATGGCATAATCTTATCACATAACAGAAAGGAGAGAAAAAGTAAAATATTTGTGAACAGCTAAAACATCTACTGCAATGGGTCTTATCATTTTATTCTTTGCCTTTACCATTCTTAATTTAACACGGATTACTGAAAGCTAAATACATATGTCAAATTTCAGAAGGCTATTTATCAAGTAATTACCAAAAAAAAACCTATCTGGGAATGTATTAAATTTTAGTCATCCTTCAATTTGTTTCCTTAAAGAAGTTCTAATAAAATGAATCCCAGAAGGAGAATTCTGGGTTCTTCTGCTGGAGTTGACAATGACCATAACTCTGGGGATACTGTGGCCCACAATATCTTTTGGTATAAAAGGTTAGGAGGCAGAGATTCACTGTTATTCTTAATTTTTCTTCATTCAACAAATGGTTATTGGCCAATACATACAAATCTTTGCCACTCATTTAACAAGCACTAATTGGCAGTCTATTATTTGACAGATTGAGTCCTACAAATATGGATTGGCACCTACAATGTACTAACTAGAAATAAGGAATATAAATATGATTTCAATCCAATCTGTACCCTAAAAAGAGTATACAGAGTGGTGGTCATGTGATTAACCAAGTATAATGCAATGGTGATGTTTAAATTTCAGGAATTCTCTATTAGTAACAAAATTGACTTTCCGGATCCATGGAAAGCCTCAGACTTTCTTCCTTCCTTCTCCTTCTACTAAAAGTAGAGTAGAGAAAATAGATATTTGGGCCCTTTTTCTGGGTAGTTGATTCTCAAATTTTGTTATGTAACAGGATTACCTAGAAAACTTGTTAGCAAGGCAGATACCCGGGGCTTACCCTCAAATGCTGTGATCCAGTTGGTACAACACGTGCTATCAAAGACCCCAATATATTCTCCTATTATGGGTTTTATTGTGTATCTCTCCACCTCAAATATGAATATAATATATATTATAGTCCTATATTATATATACTATATATATTATATATAGTATATATTATTATATATGCATATTGTATGTATATTATATATAATATATCATATATATTATATATTATTATATATGTATATTACATATATAATATATCATATATATTATATATTATTATATATGTATATTACATATATAATATATCATAATATATATGATATATTATTATATATGTATATTACATATATAATATATCATAATATATATGATATATTATTATATATGTATATTACATATATAATATATCATAATATATTATGATATATTATTATATATGTATATTACATATATGATATATTACATATATATAATATATTTATATATATATAAATATATATATATAAATATATATATATATTTATATATATATATTAAAGTCCTAACCCCCAGTATTTCAGTATGTGACCTTATTTGGAAATAGGGTCATTGCAGATATAATTATTTATAAGTTGAGATCATACTGGAATAGATTGGCCCTGAATCCAATAAGGCTGTTATCGTTATATATTAGTCTTCTTGGACTGCCATAACAAAATATCACCGACTAGGTGGCTAAGACCACAGAAATTTATTTTTTTACAATTAGAAAACTAGAAACCCAAGATCAAGCTTTCAGCAAGGTTGGTTTCTCCTTAGGCCTCTCTCCTGGTCTTACAGATGGCTGCCCTCTCACCATGTTCTCACATGGCCTTTCCTCTCTCACACATATCCCTGGCATGTCTCTATTGTCTAAATTTCCTCTTCTTTATAAGGACACCAGTAGAGTGAACCTCATTTTAACTTAATCACCTCTTTAAAGGCCCCAGCTCCAAATACAGTCGCATTCTGAGGTACCAAAGGTTAAGGCTTCAACATGTGGTGGTGGGGGGGGTGGGTGCGGGGGACAAATTTCATCCTATCAAACCTTATAAAAAGCAGTGATTTGGACACAGAGGCCCACAGGGACAGCGCTGCATGAAGAAGGAGGCAGAGATCAAGTAACACAGCCAAAAGCAAGGATATGGAGGACAGCCAGCCAACCACCAGAGGCCAGGAGACAGGCACGGAAGAGCCTCCCTCACAGTCGCAGGAGGAACCAGCCTTCCAATACCTCAATCCTGGACTTCTCACCTCCAGAACTGTAAGACAACACATTTCTGTTGTTTTAACCGTCCAGTTTGTGGTACTTTGTAATGGCAGCCCTAGGAAAGGGCTCCCCTCCCCTCCCCCCACCACAGGTGGTGCCACCAGAGGTCCAACCTTCAGTCCTGCACTTCTTTGCCTGGATTTGCCTACTTAGCTTTCTTGGCTGCCAAAGTTCACCCTGCCTGCCTGTGTATCAGGGCAGAGGTGCTGGGATATTAATGCTTAGAAGCTGTCTTCAACTAAGGAGTGATAGAACTTGGTGTGTGAATACCACAGACCCTTGCTCGTTGGGGGTGCTAAGTGCACCCTAGCCACTGAGTTTCTTCAGGGGATTAACCTCTGGTTGCTTAATAACACCCCCATTATTGGCTGCCTTGTCTTCCTGGTGCCTTTCTCATTCCTTCACAGCATTTCCTTCCCCGCCCCTCCTTCACTGAGATTCTTGTCTCGGGCGTTATTTCGCGAGCTTCTAAACTAGTCTATAGGTTGTGGAGTGGGGCCTGGATACCTGCATTTTAACGAGCTTCCCCATCATTTGGGCAGAAGTGGTTCGTGGATCACCCTTGGAGACAGACTTTTTCAGGGTTCCCAAGTTCTATCCCGGAAACCAGTTAGAACAGCCTGAGTGAGCGTGATTACTCCGTATTGGTTGTCCTCTGGCACAAGCATTTTGCTGAGTTTGACTTTAATGTGACATCTTTGATCCTTACAAGTGAAACAGCTACTTAAAACTTTTTCTAAGTTCATCATACAACTCTTATCATCCACATAAATTCCCTCCTTAGGTTTTTTTTCTCTAAGAATTTATGCCAAGAAAATGTAAGTCTCCTCTAAAGAGCCAGGGCTGCTTCTCTGTGATAATGGGAGGTACGCATTTGCTTTTTCCTCTTTTGCCCTGGTGACCAGGAAGCTCTAAGACAAATCAGATGTTCAGTCACTATAATTATTGAGCCCACATTCATATCCTATTTGCTTCTTATCCTTTCCACGCTCTTATATGTCAGTTCTACCTATATTTCCTTTTCAAAAGAGTCCAGGGAAAGCAAATAAAGCAAAGATTATTGTGTGAACAAGGAATAATAAAGTCTCCAAGGTCACCAAATCACCACGCCAAACAGCTTCTCCTTCTTTGCATTTTCTATGATGGGACTTTCCCCCAAGGAGATCTCAATGGAGTATCTCACTGGCAAAAGAAACCTGAGTGAAGGATTCTTAGCAAAAATCACTAACGGCGCTAGACTATGGAATGCACTTGACCCTGAGCCAGCCACCCAATGACAATCATTTGGCCTCTAAATCTGAATATACCCTTTGCTGGAAAGTACATTCAGAGGAAGAAAAAGACTGACTGTCTCAATAGGATCCCCAAAGGGAAGTGTTACCCTTGCTGAAGAGTCATTGGTTTGGCAAAAAGTAACCATGTGCATTTCCTCTTGGGAAATATACATTTCCTCCTTTTGAGAAAGCAAGAGTTCTCGTTTCATTTCAGCTCAACTTTGGAGTGGCCCACTTCAGACAGCCGCAGTTTTACAAACTGAGTCAGACTCTCTGAGCCCAAACTCCCACCGACCCCACAGGGACTTAGAAGAACCCCTTGGGTTATTCTGTACAAGAGGATGTGCTCAGTGGTACCCTGAAAGTGATACCTTCTCTTTGTAATGTGAGATAAAGAGAAAAGACACAGCAAATAATACTCAAATAGAGACAGAAAATGTGAAACTCATGAGCATGTTTTCCATCCATCATTTTGGCCAAAGTTTCGGTGCATCGTAGGCACTCAACCTCTGTTCAACAAAATAACTTATTTATTTTTTAAAATGACATTCTTGTGAGACAGGTAGGAGGAAACATTATTTTTATTTCATAGGTGGGGGAGAAAAGAGCACACCGAGATGGTCTCTTATCTGAGGTCATACATTGCAAATGACAAATGACGTAGGTCCCATTATCTCCCACCTTCCCCTAACAACCCACACCTTCTCCTGTGTTTGTACCTTAGTTAACATCCTCACTGCCCACACCACCCCTCTGGTTAAAATTCTCAGAATCAAACACAACCCTCCTGCCCTTTTCCTTCCTATACAAGCTGTCACCAACCACTACTAAGCCTGCCCCAGAATCTGGCTCCTCACAGCCATGACCTTGTTCCCTCCTTGTCTCTCACCGGGATACTCAGCCAGCCAGTTGGCCACCAATCCATCATATTTCGAGTACCGCATTGTGCGGGATTCTGAGCTAAGGGACTAGGCAATTGTGTTAAAAGAAGGGGAGAGGAGGTGCCTGCTTCCAAGGAAATTACAGCCTCAAGGGGAAGACATTCAGAAAAACGACAGTGCATGGAAGTGCCACAGTGGAGATAAGAAGAGGGCGCCATGGGCACACAGAGTTCAGGCACTTGTTGGTTCATTCCTTGACAAATATTTGAGCAAACTGTGTCCCAAGCATTGGTCTGGGTGCTGGAGATCAGTTATGATCAAGACCAGTAAGTTTATACTCCACCCATGGAGCTTACACATTCATGGAGGAGACAGACTACACAATTGTATTGATGATGGAGGATGAGACAGGTGCTAGGTAGGTGAATACATGAATAGATGGATAGATAGATATAGAGATAGATAGATAGATATAGAGGTAGGTAGGTAGATAGATAGATGATAGATAGATAGATACATAGATACATAGATAGATGATACATATAGAGATAGATAATTAGATGATAGAGATATAGATAGATAGGGAGATAGATAGATGATACATAGATAGATAGATAGATAGATAGATAGATAGATATAGAGGTAGGTAGGTAGGTAGGTAGATGATAGATATACCGATAGATAGATATAGAGATAGATAGATGATAGATACATAGATAGATAGAGATAGATAAATGATAGATATAGAGATAGATAGATAGATAGATAGATAGATAGATGATAGATACATAGATAGATATAGAGATAGATAGATAGATAGATAGATAGATAGATAGGGAGAGAGAGAGAGAGAGATGATAGATAGATAGATAGATAGATAGATATAGAGGTAGGTAGGTAGATAGATATAGAGATAGATGATAGATAGATATAGAGATAGATAGATAGATATAGAGATAGATATAAAGATAGATAGATGATAGATACATAGATACATAGATATAGAGATAGATATAGAGATAGATGATAAATAGATATAGAGATAGATAGAGATAGAGATAGATAGATGATAGATATAGAGATAGATAGATATAGAGATAGATAGATAGATACAGAGATAGATAGATTAGATAGATATAGAGATAGATAGATGATAGATACATAGATAGATACAGAGATAGATAGATATAGAGATAGATATAGAGATAGATAGATACAGAGATAGATAGATAGATAGATAGATAGATAGATATAGAGGTAGATAGATAGATAGATAGAAAGATATAAAGGTAGGTAGCTAAATAGGTAGGTAGGTAGGTAGGTAGATAGATATAGAGGTAGGTAGCTAGATAGAGAGAGAGAGATAGAGAGATAGATATAGAGATAGATAGATGATAGAGAGATAGAGAGGTAGCTAGATGATAGATAGATAAATGAATACATGGATGGATGAGTGAAGAGATAGATAGTTAGAATATTAATGGCTGCACGGAAAAATGAAGCAGGGAGAGAGGAGAGCTGATCTCAAGCACCTAGCACCTATGGCAGGTCCTAGGGTCCAGGATGATCAGGGAAAGCCTCTATGGACGGATGCAATTGGGGCCAGGATCTGGAAGTGCAGGAGCACACCAGAGAAATACTGGGTGAAAGATGCAAAGCAGACTGAACACCAAGTGCACAGATTCTGCAATGAAACATGCGTTTCCCTCCATCCAGGACCCAGGGCCAATTTCAGGAAGGTGAAGCACGACCTGAGTACAGGAATGAATGGGTCACCAGATAGAGGCAGAGAAGGAGAGCCTCCCAGCCAAGGGCCGATGTGGGCAGAGAACAAAGCCAGGAAAAAGGAACGGTTCGTTCTGGGAGCTCCTAGAAGTTAGAAATACCTAGCCACCAAGCAGTTTGGGATCTCTGCCACCAGCTTCCCACCCCATGAACACTCCAGGCTTTTTACCTCATCTTTGCTTCATTTGAACTGTCTTTCGATACAGGCATGTCACCCAGGGATGCCGTTTGTGATCAGCCACTCCTATGAACACTGGTTCAACCAGGCACCACGGTTAAGGCTTTGGCTCATTTCCACCTGCTGGCCTGGCCTGAGGGTGCCGATGTGAGGTCACGGGGGACGGAGAGACCTCAGACCTGGCCCACAGGTTCCCAGGGAGGTGCCCTGCAACTCCTTAACTGTGCCCCGCTCTCCTTTCTGGGCATCAGCCCAGGATAAGGGTTGGGCTTGGCTTCGCTTCACTGACTTCTTTGCAAGAGTAAGCACGTCCTCAGTTTCTCCATCTGTAATACAAGGACCAAGAGTTTGTGCCCTCCTCCTCCTCCTACTTTTCAGAGCCCCAGGAGGTTAATTAAATGTAGCCCATAAAGCCTGGAGAATTCCACGTAAATACAAGATTAAGCCTTGAGCAGCAGGCAGAGGGCTGCTTTTCATTTCTACATCAGCGCTCTTTATTTTTTGCTACAGAAGCAATTCCGTCTCACCAGAATTCACAACTAGAGGAAAAAAAAAATCATTCCCGATTTTACTTCTGTATAATCCAGAAACATATGGCCCCCAGATCTATTACAAAAGAAGCCAGAAGGGGCCGGGTGAAGTGTCACCAGGCAGAAGGAGCCCAGCATGGGGGACATGCTACCGAGAAGGCATGAAAAGAAAGAAGTAATTCGGCCAGACTGAAAGAGGAGAAGGAAAAGAAAGTAGGGCACACAGCCGAGGCAGGCCACCGGCCCTCCCTCCGTCCTCATTCTGGGGAGCGGGAGGCCTCGAGAAGGCGCCCACAAAATGACAAGCAGCTTATCGCATTAGCTCTTAAGCCAACTGGTCCTGGTGACCCCTTCAGCCAGGAGAGCCACCCACATCCCTACTGCCTTGCTAAGAACTTGGGTGTCATCCTTGATCCTCCTCCAGGGTCCGGAAGGTCTTCAGAGGTGGAACCACAGGCAACAGTGAGGCTGCCAGTCAGTCCAGAACAACACTACAGACCTTGGGTGTTGACCCAGATGCAAGACAGACAGCACTGGAGAAGCCCAGGGGTGGGGAAAAGGAAGGTTTCCCAGCAGTGCACGCGAATCGGCAGGCGTCTCGCTGAAATGGCCACTGCGAGACGGTTGGCCTGGGACGAGGCATAAGCGTCTACACGTCTAACAGCTCAGAGGAGGCTGACTCTGCTTGGCACACGACCATACTTTGTATTTGAGAAGGGGGGACCCAGGGTTAGGAAGCGGGGTCCTGCGGGGGACACTGGGAGCTATCGAAAGGTGTGTGTGTGTGTGTGTGTGTGCACATGTGTACTCGTATGTTGCCCTGAGTAGGGATCAGTTTGTGATTCAGTAGGAATCAGGTGAAAACTAGAAAACTCTAGTCTTTGGGGACACTGTAATAGTAGACAGGTTGCCCAGGCTGAAATTCAAGAAATTGCCGAGGACAGGAGAGTCGTCTGGCACCCTTCGGAGCCCCGCCAACGGCTGTCACTGCAGCAGGAGACTGGGGACAGCACCGGGTTCACAGCCTCAGTCTGGGCGGTCACAGTCCACAGACTGACTCCAGTCACTGCCCACCTGTCCCTGGGCGAGGCCACGGTGCCCAGGACTGAAGGCTCCATCCGAGTGTGGCCCTGGAGTTCTTGAACTTGAGGCAGAAGGGAAAAATAGACCCCCGGAAGGTCAACGCTTTCCTGCAAACGGGTGCCCGGGCCATTTTATTTAACTAGAAAAAGAGATCTGACCTCAGTCTGAATTCCAATCGAGAAAGTCAGACGAATTGCTTACCTTTGTGGTCAGTGAATGCAGCACAGCTATTTTCATTTGAAAGAAGGTAAAAGTGCAGGACGGGCCTGGCCTTGGGAAAACTGCTCCAGACCGAGCACAAAACCAAGGCCGCCCACGCCTCTCCAGAAGGTAAGCTGTACCGTAGCTCCAGAACGCAAAGGCACAATGGTGGTTTTGTTCTTTGCTCTTCAATGTGGGCGGGGGCGGGAAACGAGCAAGAGAAAGGAAAAGGATCTAGAGAAAATATGAAAGCTGGAGTGTGTGTCGTCCCCTCTTCCAAGCCCATCTGGGACTGAAGAAAACGCTCCGACTGTTCCGCGGGGCCCGTGCTTGTGCAAGCGGCACCCAGGCTGTGGGAACTTGCAAAGTTTTAAGTCTGAATAAACAGAGCACAAGAAAAGCATTTCCAAGGGCCGCAGGGAGGGAGAGAGAACACGTAACAGAGGGATGGCTTGGGGTTCAGAAGCAAACCCTAGTGCCCCGCGAAGCCTGTTTTTCCTCTCTCCAGAGTTTCATTTCTCTTCACCTCTCAAATCCTGGCGTCCTCACAGGTTTAGGAGGGGAGGGGTAAATCTGGGCGAGCTCCAGGGAGGGGCCCATAGGAGCCGTGACCGTCCTGACAACTACCAGGAATCAGGCCAGGTCAGGCCAGGAAGGCGCACCTGCTTTGTCCCTCCATCTCTGTTCAGTGTGACTGGGGACTGGGCTCTGGGGTTCCAGAGGGCTCGGCTGGTTTCTCGAGAAGCATGTGTAAGAGAGTACACACCCGTTAAAGAAATTCCCTTTGATTCTTACCTCTTATTACCGCAAAATCGCCCTGCTGCCCTGTCTCCCGAGAGCTCGAGGACCTGAGCCCATCAGTCTGTGTTAAGGATGGAAAAAACTAAACTTGGGGACAGGCTAGGGAAAGGAAGTTTGTGGAAACACTGGAGGTTTTCAAAGTAATGCATCAAAATGTGAAACTAGATGTTTTCCAATATTATTTCTTACCAGGCTTGTGTTGTGAGCCTGGAACTCTGGTCAATCAAGGACGTTTGGGGGAAAGGGAGGTGCACAAATTGGGAACTTGCAAAGTTTTAAGTCTGTTCGCTCTGGAGCTGCCCTCACGGAGCAGGCCTAGCCTCACCCGGTGCTGCTTGGGGTCCTGGGGTCCCAACTACGGTTGCTGCTAAATGCACTTCATGGTCGATTATATCCCGATGACCCTGGAGAAGGAACAGAGGAGTCAAAGATCCATTTTCAGATTTCCAAAGCAGGGAAAAAAGTGTTTTACCTTCAGGCCCTGTGACAATTAAAAAAAAATTCAGGAACTTGGGGCACCTGGTGGTTCGGTCGGTTGAGCGTCCGACTTCGGCTTGCGTCATGGTCTGGTGGTTTGTGAGTTTGAGCCCCACCTCGGGCTCTCTGAGGTCAGCACAGAGCCTGCTTCAGATCCTCTGTCCCCTGTCTCTCTTCCCCTCCCTTGCTTGTTCTCTCTCTCTGTCTCTCTCTCTCTCTCTCAAAAATAAATGTTTTTAAAAAAAATTCAGGAACTCACCTGAAAAATGTGCCTGGGATGCAAGTCAGGAAGAAAAAGTTAAAAGTGAGGAAGTGATGGAGGAAACTAGAAAGAATAACAGAGAGAAGGCACGAGAAACAAAGCTACATCAAAAAGCTCCATAAGCTGAGGAGGCCGGCCTAAGGTGACTGAGCCCAACTCTCCGGGGAAAGCTGTTTGGCGAAGGCCCGGGCCCTGAGCCTGGCCCAAGGCACAGGCCCTTCCTCCAAATTCCTTTCGGGGAGGCTGGTGATAGGCTGTGGCTGTGCTGTGCTGTAGGTGCAAAGAAAACCGAAATTGAGGATTCGAGGGCCAGGCCGGCATGTTTCCTAGGTGATGGTGACACTTCTCACGCAATACCCAGTCTAGAAATACTGCACGTCTGCTCTGTGCTGAGCACTGCAAAGGGCATTAGGGTGAAGTCATGAGCAAGGCGGCCCCAGACCTTGCATCAGCAGAGTGACTTACAAATGGCTTTTAAATACACACACACAGCTGCAGAGACGGTCGGGAGTGGGAGGGATCACGCTAAGAAAATGCTTATCGAGGAGACCGGATGTGACCTGGGGCTTAAGGGAGGCCTCCCTGAGGAAGTCAAGCAGATAAAAAGGAGGAAGGGGAGAGGAGGTAAAAGGAGGGAGGAGGAGAAGCTTTTAGCCCCAGTTGACTCAGGTCACCCTCCCTGTGTCTAGTCACCTGCACTGTCTTTAAAAGATCTCGACTGGGGCGCCTGGGTGGCGCAGTCGGTTAAGCGTCCGACTTCAGCCAGGTCACGATCTCGCGGTCCGTGAGTTCGAGCCCCGCGTCAGGCTCTGGGCTGATGGCTCGGAGCCTGGAGCCTGTTTCCGATTCTGTGTCTCCCTCTCTCTCTGCCCCTCCCCCATTCATGCTCTGTCTCTCTCTGTCCCAAAAATAAATTAAAAAAAATAAAAATAATAAAATAAAATAAAATAAAAAAAAAAAGATCTCGACTTACGAGGCGTCTGGGCGGCTCCATCGGTTCAGCGTCTGGCTCTTGATTCCGGCTCAGGTGATGATCTCATGGGTTCATGAGTTTGAGCCCCCGCATCGGGCTCTGCCTGGGATCCTGGCTCTCCCTCTCTCTCTGCTCCTCCCCCACTCATTCTCTCTCTCTGTCTCTCTCTCTCTCTCTCTCTTGCACACCTGCATGCAACATAAATAAATAAACTTAAGAAAAACGATCTCACCTCACTTTAAACAATCAAGAAACGGGGCGCCTGGGTGGCTCAGTTGGTTAAGCGGCCGACTTCGGCTCGGGTCATGATCTCGCGGTCCGTGAGTTCGAGCCCCGCGTCGGGCTCTGTGCTGATGGCTCAGGGCCTGGAGCCTGTTTCGGATTCTGTGTCTCCCTCTGTCTGACCCTCTCCCGTTCATGCTCTGTCTCTCTCTGTCTCAAAAATAAATAAACGTTTAAAAAAAAATTAAAAAAAAAAAAAAACAATCAAGAAACGTGACGCAGAAGACAAAAGCTGACGCCACGCTGAGCATTTAATCTCCCCCAAACTACGACCATCTGAACAACAGAAAGGGGCTGTGCTAGAAGCTGTGGGGCCGGGGTCAGAGGCGCCCCTCCACCTTCCAGTCGCGGCTACTTGACCTGTAACGGGGGTGGGGGGGGGGGGGTAAGAACACACCCGTATCACAGAGCGGTTGTGGGGAGCGCATGAGTTACCATATGTGAAACACTCTACGTGCGCACATCCTCTGTGCATATTCGGAGCTATCTAACTGCTCAGAAATTTGCCTGACAGCCACGGCCTGTTAGAATTCAACGCCCCTGAGTGTTGCTGCAGCAAAAGCCCAGAGTGAAGGACCAGGGTCCCTCAGGGGAAGAGGGCAGGCAGAGCGGAAGCCCAACAACCGACGGGAAACCAAGCAGACTACCTCTGCCTCTCCCTTCCTGTGTTCTTTTGCTCAACGCACATCTGGGCCAGCCAGCCTCAGAGAAATGCAAGCTATGTCCCTGGGGTTCACAGGAAGCCCAGGATCCTTAAGCCACAGGGACACCACCGCATCTTCCCCCATCCGTCAATCCCCAAGATCGGGCCGAGGCAGAACAGATCAGGGGTTGGGGCCTGCGCTTTAGAATCAGATGTGAGCTTGGACCCCAGGGTCACTACCAACCAGCGTGTGATCCTAAGCAAACGGCTTACCTTCTCTGTGTCTCCAGTTTCAGATCTGTCAATGGACGACAAGAGTAACATCTACCTGTTAGAGCTGACATAAAGAACAGAGAAGTTAAAACATGTCTAGAACGGGATCCGGCATATAGTAAGTGTTCGATGTTGTTATTATTATCCCGTTAAAATGTTGCGATATTTAAAAATTTTTAATTAATCAATTTATTTATTTTGAGACACGGAGAGAGAGAGAGAGCGCTGGAGAGCTGGAGAGGGGCAGAGAGAGAGGGAGAGAATCCCAAGCGGGCTCCACACGGTCAGCACGGGGCCCGATGTGGGGCTCAAACCCACGAACCCATGAGATCATGACCTGAGCCAAAATGACCGGTTGAGCCACCCAGGTACCCCAAAGTGTTGTGATATTTAAATGAGAAAATGCATTCAGCACTGTGCCTTAATACACGGTAAATGCTCGCTAAATAGTAGCTCTTATGATGTCCTTCCCACTCACCACCATGGAAGGGGGTATAAGAACACTGGGGCATATGAAGCTGTTCTCAGGAAGCCTTCCATCCTAACTGGAGAAGAGCACGGTTAACAAGACAGACTGGAGAACAGTCCACGGAGGAGGCGAAGTATTGTGCGTTCATCCAGCCATTCAAAGAAGATTTACTCACCAGCTGCAACGTTGGTTGCAGGACATTGACCGTGGAACAAGCTGGAAAGCGCTTAGGAAGCAACTGCTTCCCAAGACGCTTAGCCAAGCGTCCCTGCCACCCCTGCTCGGGGGCTTCTGCAGAATCTGGGGACATCCCCCCCCCCCACCCAGCCACTGAAGGAGCTTCACCTGGCAGAGCATCCAGGACCTCGGGACCCACTCCAGGCTCCCATTCTGAAGGGCTGGCCCCCTTTGCCCTGGGGCTGGGTGTTGAGAAAGCCCCTCTGTGTTCACCCTCCACAGTCTAGTGAAGAAGATCAGAGTTGGTGACAGGCAGCCAGACAGCGTGGCGAGAGCCGACGTAACGGTTCTCACAGGAATGAGGGCCACTGGGCCAGCTCCACCTCGTGGGCAGGGCATCCACACCGGCCTTCCCCAAAAGGTGATGGCTGGGAGCAGGCATGACAGGAACAAGCAGAGAAACCGCATCCCAAGCAGAGGGGACATCAGCAGGAAGGTGCATCCTCTGAGAAAAAGCAAGACCCCGGGGCATTTGCTAGAGTCCTGGGCAAGCAGGTTGGAAAAGTGAGCCGAGGCGAACACAGAGGGAGCAAGAGATTACGCAGCCACACGTCCCTCCTGAGATGTCAGCTGGCGAGATTTTCTTGCCAATGTGAGAAAGATCACGTCAGTCCTCATGTTAAAATCCTACAGTGGCCCCTATCCCACTCAGAATACAATTTAAGCCCCGGTTACTCTTACCCACAAAATCAGCGCACCTCTCTGACCTCCGTGCCTACACCCAGCTCAGTGATCGTCAGTTACACTGGCCTCTTTCTCACCTTTAACCAGACCGAGCTCATTCTTGCTCCCACACACTTGCCCTGCGCTGTCCTCTCCACATAATAATTTGGGCTTTTCGACATTTTTCTTGTCTTCCCGGACTCCTCTTTTCTGTCATTTTCCCAGAAACACTTTCCCCGAGCACAGAAGCTCATGTTGCCCACCCATCGACACCCACCCAGCTGTTCCCTGCCTTGTTCCTGTCTTTTCTTTTCTTTTTTTATAGTGTGAGATGACCTCAGGTATGGATGATCGGCTTGTCTCTCTTTAGTTTCTCCCACTGGCATGTACATGCCTTAAGGGTGTGCCGTGCACCCCTGTATTCCTAATGCCCAGAACGGTATCGGCCTACAAAAAATGCCACTAAATGTCTCTAAGTGAATGAAGGGACCAGCCTGGGTCATCTGCCTATCCGTGGCGTTTGGTTTGAATGTCGGAGGGATACTGAGGGAGAATGAGATATGGTGTGTATGAGTCAAGATGACGAGAAACGGTGCACTCAGTGGGACAACGGGAAGAGAGTTCAATAAAAAGGCCGTTTACAAAGGTGAGTTCAGTGATCGGGACACGGCAGTCACAGTGCCCCCAGGCCAAGAACAGCCGGAAGCTGTTACTTCCCCAGGCACCAAGGGTGTCAGGCTGACAGTTACCAGGACCCCCAGGCAGTTGAGAGCCAGGAGCTGTAGTGAGGAATGCAACCGAGCTGCAGGAACCCGGGAGAGACAGACCCCAAGGAATAACGTCACTCTCCCAGCTCCGATCTCCTCTCGGTGCATCTTTTTGGATGATTCCAACCGAAATTCACAGGGAAGGAAGTCCAAGTGACGAGGGCCCTGCAGCTCAGCCTCCCAGGCAGCGAGGGGGGAGGAGAGTGAAGTTACCTCGTGCACGATTTTATCCCCACCATCAAAGCCATACAGCAGCGAAGGAGTGAGTCACCAAAGTGGTACTCGACAAACAAAATCAGCCTATTTCCACGGTACATACAGACTTACACGAAAGAGAGTCGCATTTGCCATAACCTCCCTCTGGCCCCTTTGGAATCTCACCTTCTTTTCCTTCCAGATGCCCCCACCACAGCGTCTTGCTGCCCTTGGCTTGTCAGACGTGGGGAACAGCATGGTGACTACGATCTGTAGAATCATCCTTTACAGGTTGGTACTGCCTCGGGTTGTGGTACAGAATAAACTGGAGGCATAAAAAAGAACGGCGTTCTCGCTGAGCTCAAAAGCAGCAGGGGACGGTAGAACAGGAGATTTGAATTCCGTGCCCTCCATCACCTGGGCTGCAAGTTCTGAAAATGAAGAATTCCTAAAAATGCTGACCTTGGAAATCACAGGACTCAAGCTCAGAATCTTCTAAAGGATTTGGGCTGCTCTGCGTTTTCCCCAAAGATCTGGGTGTCTGTGTTTTCAGCACAGTTAAAGCCTGCAGACGTGTGGGTGCACATACTCCAAAGATCTGTTGAAGTTTCTCGTGTATTTGTTTCTTGGTCATCTAATTCAGTGCTTTGCCTCAGGCTTCATATCACAAATACAATCGAGTATCTGATAAAATACCCCTTTTTTTTTTTTTTAGTTTATTTATTTTGAGAGAGAGAGAGCGTGCAGGGCAAGGGGGTGGGCAGCGAGGGAAAGAGAAAGAGAGAGAGAGAGAGAGAGGACTGCAGGCAAGGTCTGAGCTGTCAGCACAGAGCCTGATGCCGGGCTCGAATTCATGAACTCTGAGATCATGACCTGAGCCGAAAGCAGGAGTCAGATGCTTAACTGACTGAGGCACCCAGGCACCCCTCTGACAAAAATCTTTCTAAATGTAGCCAGTGCCTGAAGTTTTTTTCTTACTATGATAGAATCTAGGCAGAGGAGGGAAAGGAGGGGAAATTGCATACTCAACCTTCGTCTTGTCTAAGGAGGCAAATGCTCTGCTGGAACAGACATCCTCTCACTTAGGAAGGGCTCATGATGAAAATATTTCTGCTCTCACGTCCTGCGCTTCTGCGAGTGGCAGCACCGAGCAAGTTTGGCCCCCAGAGTTCCAGGCTCCCAGGGGTTGTCATTTGCAGCTGGCTTTCCCCATCATCCGTGAAGGCATTTCCCCGTTGTGGGGGGCTCTCCCCCCACCCCCGGAGCTGCAGGATTTCTGTTTTCTCCAGTCTGCATCATTAAAATCAAAGATCCACGCTGGGTTCTAGGAGGGATTTTGTGGTGCCAGTTCAGTGCCTCTGATAAATTTAGCAGCAGCACCTTATAATCTGGTTTCCTTTTTGCAGGGTCACCCTCAGACGTCGGGAAAAGCTCTCGCCATACACGACTAGACAGCTGTCTGAAGGACAGCCACGTGCTGGGTTCAGTGACAGCCCTGTTCCAGACAGACAAGAAGCCAAGGCGAACAGGGAGAGAGAGAGAGAGAGAGAGAAGGGATATGGGGGAGGCAAGGAAGGAGAAGAGAGAAAGGACTAACATGAGGCTTCAAATGACTGGACCACGGTCACTCATCTAGTAAGAAGAACAGACAGGACGTAGATTCGAAGCTGGTTTTATGGGGCTGCAAAGTCCAAATTCCTGCTTGTAAAATAGGCTTGGAGAGGTGTCACAGGTGACTCCCAGCAACAGAAGAGCACTCTTGTAAGGGCAGCTCCTAGTTGACCCGTGGGGCTATATCGATTTTCACAAAAGCATGTTTAGTAGCCTCGAGTGTGTGCCAGAAAATGAGCTAGGTGTTCGAGATCTAAAGATAAACGAGATCTATTGCTCGCTCTTGAGGAGCTCACAGCCCCGTAGGGGGATAAATGTGCACACAAATAACTATACCCAAAAACTGTACTGAGTGAGAACATAAATAGTACAAAATGCCACAAGGTCAAAACCAGGGGAGTAACAGTCGATCTAGAGAATCTGGCAAAGATGCATAAATAGGAGGGTTTTTGGATGTGGGCTTTGAGGGATGATGAGGAGTTCATACAGCAGACAACATCAAAAAAAAAAAAAGTATTATAGGCAAAGTAGTAGTTTTTCCAAAAGACAAACATGCAATGATACATTAAATTGATGAGGTGGCATATTTGGCTCCATAAAAGCATAAACGGCCCAAAAATTAAACACTGCCCCTGACAGCGAGGAATTCTGCTTCGCCAGGAAGGTCTGGGCAGAGAATAGACGACCCGCATTGACAAGAGGACAGTCAGGGTGGATTCTGGCTATCCTCCTTGGTGGTCCCGAAGGAATTCCCGACTCAAGCTCGGCTCACGCTGGGGTTGGAAGGTGGTCCAGTGACGGAGCGCAGGGCCTTGGAATCAGACAGGAAGGGGTTGGGACCCTGGCTCGTCCTGGGCTGTGAGCTGGGACAGGACCTCCAGCTCTGTACCTGTGGACTCCAGCCCCTGCCTCGCCTGCTAAAATTAAATGCACTGTTGGTAGAGAGCACGTGGCACCGTGTCTGGAGTGGGCGATACGTCCCTGATGTATGAGCACACACGATGACATCGTTATGACCACAAAAGGTAGGAAATGCCAGCGAGGTGAGTAACTGACCTGCCCCTTAGCCCCGGCCAAGGTGCTTCCGAGTACTTTTTGTGTGGCACAGCCACCGGCAGAAGCCAAAGAGGTACGTACCGTGGACCACGACTGGGACCCGAGGGAGGAGCATGAGGTCATGCAAAGGCAGGGTAGGATCCTGGCTTTATTTAAATTTTTGGTATTTTGTTCAGCACAGACTGGTCTGGCTTAATTTTTTTTTTATTTTTTTAAAAGAACATTGCATTAATTGTGGGCCCCAGGTGGCTCAGTCGGTTAAATGTCCGACTCTTAATTTCAGCTTGGGTCACGATCTGGCAGTTCATGAGTTCCAGCCCCGCCTTGGGCTCTGTGCTGGCAGCTCAGAACCTGCTTGGGATGCTCTCTCCCTCTCTGCTCATCCCCCACTCGTGCTCTCTCTCTCTCTCTCTCTCAAAATAAATAAACAACAAAAAAAGAGTATTGCATATAGTGTGTATCTTGACTCCCAAGCTTGTTAGCACCTCCTTAAATTTGGGTCCCAAAGCAAATGCCTCGTTCCTGCTATCCTATGCTCTCCCCACCCTGTCCCCTGTGTGCTGAGCACCCGTGGAAGCAGCTCCTGTGGGCCCCAGACTTTCCTTTAAGGTTTTCCTTTCCAGGACCCCCTTGCCTGAGCTGAGGGCCCCAGAGACCACCAAAACCTACAGCTCCTGGACTGGTCGGATACGCTTCACTTAGTTTGTCTACCTTCTTTTTTTCTCTCTCTTTTGGCCTGAACTATTACGAATTTTATAAAATAAAAGAATTTTTTTTTTGTTTTTGAGAACCTTAGAATCGGACAGCTGAGAGCTCTCGACGAGAAAATCAGCCTGAATTGTGTCATTACCTTGAGGAACCAGAGGAGTGGACTGAAGCGAACACATAAAATTCACATCGCCTCCAAATGAGTAGTCTTAATGCATTTTTTTGCCAAGAGCCCGTGTTCCAGGAGCCTGTTTTCCAGGTGGAAAGTGCAGCGGGCTTCCACTAGGCAACGGCCGGGCGTGTTTTGCAAAGCGTGGAAGCCTTAATCAGCCTCAGTGTTAGCAACTTTCTTAAGTCCTGGCCCTGCTGACTTTTCTCCCTTGGCGGCAGCCCTAAACGATGCTGTTAAGTAATTCAGCTTGAAGAACTCTTATGGAGATCAATTTTACTAATGCACACACAGCATAATAGAGGCTGGGCTACTGTAGAGACGGGAACCTCTCTCTCTCTCTCTTTTTTTTTTTTTATTTTTTTAAATTAGAGAACAAGAACAGGAATTACCGATCAGGTTGGAGCCACGGCCTAGCCATGGCTTCCCTATGGATTAACATTTCCTGACTTGGCACTTTGCAGAAAGGTTACAACTATTTATGCTCTGTGCAAGCCATGCATAGCAATTAGAGCTGCTTCACAGCTTAATCCAGGGTACTTGTTGGGATTTCAATGCAGACATCAGACTCTTTGAATCTGATGACAGTTGTCACTCAGAAATGGCAGCGGGGGCCTAGATTTTGTGTGTGTGTGTGTGTGTGTGTGTGTGTATTTGTGTATATACACACAATATATGTATATATATGTATATATATATATTGTGTATATACATATATATTGTATATATACATATATTGTGTGTATATATATATATATAGTGTATATACACACAATATATGTATATATATATGTGTATATATATGTGTGTATGTGTATATACACAGACATACACACACACACACACACACACATATATTCTTTTGTTATTTCTTACCATACACAAGTATTCTTGATTGCTCTACGGATTAACCCTTGTTACAAATTTTTATATTCGCACTATAAACAGTTACATTGTGAAGTCTGTAACTTAGCAACTATCCAGCAAGATGGAGATCTAGTTCAAAGACAAACCTTGGTCACCTGTAAAGACTTGTTCAAGACATGCAGTGTTAATAGGAGTCAGGAATCAACAGATGGCAAAGTATATAGGAGCAAAGAAAGCATTTTTAAAAGGTAGAGGGCTACAGGGCGCCCAGGTGGCTCAGAAAGCATCTGACTCTAGATTTCAGCTCAGTCATGGATTCATGGTTCATGAGTTCAAGCCTCGCATCAGGCTCTGCACTGACAGTGTGGAGCCTGCTTGGGTTAAAAGCTATGATTCCTTAGTAACAGGGCTCCCCGTTTATATGCCTCCGTGATCCACGTTTTTTCAATGTAATTTTCGCTATGTCTTAAGTACACATTCAGCTTGCGCCCGTGGAAAAGTAGGCCATCAGAGAAGTTATTAGACCACCCAGGTTACTTCATACCACTTAGAAGATTAGTAATCTGAAAAGGCACACGAAACCTGCTTTCAAATGTCTCTTGCTTTCCAGCATCTAACTTGAAATAGGCTTTCAGGAAGGAAAGATAAGGGGATGGGAGGGAAGGAGACAATTAACATTGATGGGGGTCTGGCACGAGTCAGATGCTACACCAGGCACTTCACACAACTTCTCATTTAATCTAGGCCATAATGGTCTGAAATCATCAACTCTCTTGCCTTTTTCCTTATTTTCCGAGAAGCCCATTCACTGCCAAGTACCTTATGTATCCAATTTTATTACTCTTTTATTAGTTTGGATGCAAGTGACAGAGTCTCAGTTCCAACCGGCTTTTGGCAAAATCAGAGACTGATTAGCTCAACCCCAAGGAGAAATTGAGAAGCCAGACCATGCGAAGGGCAGGGATACAGCCCAGTTTTACAACAGCTGGAGCCTAGAGATGGCATCAGCTCCAGAATTACCTTCCGCAAACGGATCTCTATTTTTCTCTAGGAGTTGGTCCATTCTTCTCCAATGCAACCTGCTTTTCTCCACATTTGGGAGGAAACGTGACCCAAAGCACTTGACCTTGACATTGTATAGCGTCTAGCCCAGGAGAGGGGCTGACCAATGTTTCTTCTCTTAAGACCCAAAATTCCAGCGAGAAGACAGTTCATGGTGGACATCATGTGTCAGTAGTGTTCATGGAGGCTGGAGGTGGGCACTTTCTGGGGAAAAGGGAACAGTGGGCAGCAGTCCCTGCAAAATGCTCTCCAGCCATCTAGAAAATATTTCCTTAACAAATGCCTCGCTCAGTTCCTAGCACATAACAGGCCTTCAGTAAGGACCTATTGAATGTCAAGGATAGAAAAAGGGAAGCAGAGGAGAAGTGAGCAGAATAGATGGAAGGCCAATGCTGGCTGTGACGCCAGTTCAAAGTGAGGTCTCTTCTCTGTGGGTGAGCTCACTACCTAAAAAGCATTACAGGGAGCCCAAGGGAGCATCATTCGCGTGTGTTTAGAAGTGAGGACACCTTCACGTTCAGCCGACTCTCAGCTGGCACAGTTAGCACATATATATATATATATATGCACACATATATACACGTATATATGTGTACATGTATATATGTGTATATATACATGCACACATATATATATATGCACACATATATACGTGTATATATGTGTACATGTATATATGTGTACATATATGTGCATATATATATTTCCCCTTTAACAGCAGGTATGAGAATACCTTCTCCAAAGAGAGCCCCCCCAACTTACATCAGGCAAATGCCTTGAAACCCACGCAGGGGCTGGTGCTGAGATTAAAGAAGCAGGTGGAGCTGCTCTGCATGAGATAAGAAAAAACGACTGCCCTGCTCCTGAGAGGGGAAGAGGGGGAAGAGGAGGGAGGGGAAGAGGGAGAGGAGGTAGGGAAAAAGGGAAGGAAAGGAGTGAGAGGGGAGGAGGAGGAGGAGGAAAGGAGGAAGGAGGTGAAAGAGAAGAGAGAAAAGTCGCCAAGTCGATGGGACACCCCAAGAAGCCGGGAGGAGAACGGCCCGTGTTTATTAATGGTGAGGTGCTCTGGGCTGTGCTGTGTGTCCTCCCCATGACCCTGTGCATCCTTTATAAAACACTGGCAATGCCCAGTCACTCACAGAGGGGGCCTTTTTTAAAGAAGCCTGAGGAGGAAAAAGATTTTGTGTCAAAATCAGCGCAGAAGAGTCCGACCATGTGAGCAAAGGGGGAAAACACCTGGCTTAGGTTCCCAATGTGCCAACGTGAAAACAACCCCCAGGTCGTGCCTGAGTCTGCACCTGCTGGGAGCCCAGGCGGGGAGCCATCGCTGGTATCCAAGGTGAAGACAGCTGGCCTTCCCTCCCCGCCCCCCAGGGGAACAAGTCCAAGTTCTAACAACAATTCCATCTGTTAATTCTAGCCCTTGTAAACAGGTCCCAATTTCCTGTTAGGCTGCTGGGCTTTGTGGCCTGAGGTTCTTTTCTCGTTCTTTTCTTCCTTGCACCACCCTCCCCCCCCCCCCGCCACAGTCATTGTGCTATGCCTCCCTCAGTCTTCCTTCCTACCAACCCCTCTCATCTGGCAAGCTCCTCTCTACCCATTAGATCCCACTTTTTATGTTCTGCTTTCTAGGGAGCCCTCTCCTAGTCTCTCCAGGCCCAATCATTGTCCCTTTTATGTGACCAGGATTTCCTGGCTTATTTCCCTGTTCGTGGTGAATTAGAATTGTTTACTTGCCACGTATCTGCCTGTCTCTGCCACTAGACTATAAACCCGGGACAAGGCTAACTCTGTTTTATTCACCACTGCATCCCTAGCACAACGTGCAGTGCCCGTCCCCTAGCAGGTGCCCGATAAATATTTGTTGAATGTGTTGAATAAATGATTGAGTGAAAAAGGCTCTGTAAAAACCACTCAAAGCCTATCCATCCCCAGCCTAGTCACTCCAGATGGGTCCTCCCTCTCCCCGGTCCCATGCCCATCAAAGGCATGTAGGGCCTACAGCCATGGCTATGCCATCACAAAGTAACTCTCATGGTCACCCTGTTGGTGAACTCCAAAGAGCAGAACACCTGCCATTGACAGTACAAAGATCTCAACCTCAGGCAAGTGGGGCTGGGAAAGGAGGACCGTTGAGAAGAAACCTACCAATTTGCTGACTCCCACAATATGCCTGGCCACTGTTACAATGTCCCAGAAACACACACGTGGGTGCCCTCCCTAGGGCAACTGAGTGAGCACTGAGGCCTTCTAGAAGGCTCTCAGGTATCCTGGCTCTCTGAACACATTGAAACAGAATACAACACGGTCCTTATTCTCAATGAGCCTGAACTCCAGCTGAGGGGATAAGACACTGTAGAAAGCCAAGGTGCAGCCTTACAAGACAACAGCAGAGAGAAGGCAGTGGGAGCTTGAAGCCCAAAGAAGAGATGATTCTTCAGAGAGGGAGCATGGAAAAATCCCCTAGAGGACTTAGAAAAGAGGTAGCATCTACATAGATGAATAGGATCAGAAAGATGCTGAAGAGATGAAGAACAGAGTCGGCAAAAGGCAGAGTGGGAAAGCGGAGGACCTTTGGAGGCAGGGAGGAAACTGCTGTAGCTGGACCAGGAGATTCATGAAGGAAGAGGAACCGAAGTCCTAAGAAGGGCTCCAATCGTAGAAACTTAGGCTCCGGGCTAGAGTCTGAACCCCGGCTGCTTGGTAAAAAGGACTCTCTGAAAGCTTGAAGGCACGTTCCCCTCAAAGCAGGGTTTGGGGACAAGTACCCTGGTGGCATACTGAAGAAAGTTATGGAATGTTCTGGAAAAAGAAGACTGTGACGGTAGAGGAGCAGGCTAGGAAGGTACCAAATTTGCGGTGGGGGAGAGGGGCCTCCCCTCTCTCCTGAATGACCAGGGGCCTGGAGACAAAGCACAGAAAAGCTTAAGTGATGGAGGAAGAAGACCAGGCTTGGGGATGGATTGTGTGCAAAGGGAATTTAGCTTTATCTGAAATGTTTTCATTTTTCACAAGGAAAATGTATTTATGTGGTACTTGAGTGGAGAGTAATGAAGTTATCTGAAAGAAAGGAAAGAAGAGGAAAGAAAGAAAGAAAGAAAGAAAGAAAGAAAGAAAGAAAGAAAGAAAGAAGAAAGAAAGAGAAAGAGAATAAAAAACAAAAGAAAGAAAGGTCGAGGTAGAAAAGAAAGGAGGAAAAGAGGGAAGAAAGAAAATAAGAAAGAATATAATTCGGTAAATTCAGTAGTAGTATCATTCAAGAAATATTTACTAGGTGCCTACTGTGTGCCAAATGTTCTTATATGTACTAAGATTTTTTAAAAAACAGGTAAGGGGCGCCTGGATGGCTCAGTCAGTTAAGCATCGACTTCAGCTCAGGTCATGATCTCATGGTTCATGAGTTCAAGCCCCGTTTCAGGTTCTGTGCTGACAGCTCAGAGCCTGGAGCCTGCTTCGGATTCTGTGTCTCCCTCTCTCTCTGCCCCTCCCCTACTCACGCTCAGTCTCTCTCCCCTTCAAAAATAAAGAAACATTAAAAAAAAATTTTAAATGGGTAAGATAGAAACGTTTCTTACTCAGGGATCTTATATTTAATGGAACAGACAGATAATAAACAAGTTAGGAAATAATTACATTCCAAATAGTGATAATTTTGTTAAAAAAAAAATTTTAAGCTAGCAGCGTAAGGGGATAGAGAACGTTCCAGTTCTATTTTGCTGCAAATAACCAACCACCAAACAGTGGCCTTAAATACTAATAATTTGGTTTTGCTCATGACTCTCTAACTTGGCCAGGACTCAGTTGGCACAGCCTATATATCCCAGTCAGGGTCACGGGGGCAGCTCAAAGGTGGAAGGCTGGAATCATCTGGAGGCTTCACCTCTCACATAACTGGAGTTGATGCTGGCTGGCAGATGGGACCTTGGCTGGGGCAATTGGCTAGAACACCTTCAGTGGCCTCTCCATGTGGCATGTCTTCACAATAAGGTGGGAAATTTCCAAGAGCAAGTGGTACTGAGAAAAAGGGAGATGGGGAGAAAGAGAGAGAGAGAGAGAGGGAGAGAGAGAGCATCAGGCTGACACTATATTGCCTTTTCTAACCCAGCCTTTAGAGAGGTCAGGCACCATCTCTTCCATTGCATTCTATTCACAGAAGTGAGCCACTAAGGCCCACCCACGTCGGAGGCAGGGATTAGTCTCCACCTTTCCACGGAAGGAATGTCAAAGAGCATGTAAACATCAAGGGAGTAATGAGGGAGAACAGTATTCTATACCTGACGGTTGGTAAAGGACACTCCGAAATCGGTCAGAGTCCTCCAGAGAAACAGAACCAAGATATTAAATATATATTTATAGACTATGTATGCACACATGCACACACATATATAAAGGGATATTTATCTCAAGGACTGGCATGTGCAGTTGTGGAGAGGTGGCAAGTCTGAAATCCACAGGGCAGCCAGTAGCTAGAAACTGGAGCAGGAATTAGAAGACTGGAAACCACTGGAAGATCCTGAGCAGAGCGGCGTCATCTGACTCAGGCCATGTAATGACACACTAGCTGCAGCGGGAGGAAGGACGCTGCAAGAACTGTTGCCCACAGTGAGCAGCAACCTGGCTCAGGGGTCTGGAAGAGGGTGACGAGAGGACACCATGAAGGACAGCCCCGTGCTTTCCAGGCCCGCCCACTGTCGGCCGGGCGACGGATACGGGGAAATCAAAATGGAGCTCTCGTTTTTCTGGAAAGTCAGGTCTGAAAGGAACACTGTCGAACCCCCTTGGACCAGAGCAGTAGGAAACTCAGGAGCAGAGCCGGGCAGCTGGCCGGGGGGGCTGCGTACGGTTCTGGAAGGCATGGCTCAGAGGTGGCCACATGAGAAGCACACCAAGGGAGACAGAAGAGAGACATCACCACACGCTCCGGCCCCAAGTGATGATCTACTCGTGGCGGTGGAGAGGGGACCAGGTAGCTGAAGGAAGCAAAAGAAAGCAGTTCGGAGAGAAAACTTCTCTGTTCTCTGCCTCCTGAACAGGCCACTTCTGTGATGAGGTGTTAAAGGCAGTCGGAGAGACGGCTGAGAGGCGTGCGGCATGCATTACTTATAAGACTCCACTGAAATGTAAATTGGGGTGAGTTTATTGGCTCCCTTGGTCTTAAATGGAATCATAAAGTATTCATCGGGCCCAGCCAAGGCCTTTCAGATCAGGAGCTTCGCGTGAAATATGTGGCATGCTAAGGTTACATTAATAAAAAATAAATAAATCCGTGTCCAGGAAACTCGGGCTGGTGCACTATAAAACTGCCCATTCTGTAGATATTAATGTTTAATGTGTTTGTAAAAAGCAGTCGGCTTGGCCGAGCACGGCAACAAAAATGCCTTGCAACTGTCAGTACTTAACATCTCAGCACGCGGCCTAAGTGCTGGGGTGGGTTGCACACCGGCCGGGGAAGGGGGTCCTCCTGGGCAGCGTCCAGGCAGGCACCGAGGCTACATTAAAAAAGTCGCTTCACTGAGAGGAAGCGTGCTCACTGGCTGCCGCGCCGAGTTAGAGTCAGTTCCCCCCGCCCCTGCCCTGCCCCCCAATCTTCACCTTCCTCAGACTCAGCTCACAGTGCTCAGGAGACCTGCCAGGAGAGACAGAGGTGTTCAGGACTGAATGAGAGTGATAGGCAACCTGTTTCAAGAAGGGCCCTCGAGGGGCACCTGGGTGGCTCAGTCGGTTAAGCGGCCGACTTCAGCTCAGGTCACGATCTTGCGGTCCGTGGGTTCAAGCCCCGCGTCGGGCTCTGGGCTAATGGCTCAGAGCCTGGAGCCTGCTTCCGATTCTGTGTCTCCCTCTCTCTCTGCCCCTCCCCCATTCATGCTCTGTCTCTCTCTGTCTCAAAAATAAATAAACGTTAAAAATTTTTTTTTTTTAAAAAGAAGGGCCCTCGAAAGGTAACTGCATCAAAATCAACAAAGTTCGGGGTTTTTTTTGGGGGGGGGGGGTTGGGAATCTGATAAACACTCAACTCAGAGAAGCAAGAATACTTTTTTTTTTTTTTTTTCCATCTTCAGACCCCTTATAGGACCCAGCCTCCTCCTAGACATTTCTAGAAAGAGTGCTCTGATCAATCTGATTCACGGCTTTCCTAGGCCACGGGGCAGCAGACGGTAAGTCAAATGGGCCACGCTCCATAGCTGTTATGTTTGTTCGGGTCCCAAGTCAGTGCAGAGAACTTTGGGTTTTCCCTCAGCTGATATGCCATCAGGAAACACCTGTCACCCCCCCCCCCAGATCTGCCGGTCAAAGGTCACCATCTGACCGCGTGCCCCTTGCTTCCTTTTCATCCTGAGGCGCCACCTAAAAATAAATGGGAACATGAAAAGGGACAGGTGCAGACAGCGGAACGGGAATCTGTACTTAAACCCGGCACCAGGCACCCCACTTCACCCACTAGCTGCCGAGCGTGCTTAGCAGAGACCTGCAAACAAAGAGTGTGGACAACAGAGAGACAGAGAGACTCTTGGGCCTTCGCCATCCACCTTCTAGAATTCCACAGACCCATTTCCATTCCTGCCTGGCCGTCACCTCTCAGAGAGAGCTCAGAGCTTGAGAAAGGCTGGGAGACACTGTTTATGCTAAGAAAGGAAGCCTGGCTTACAACCCTCATACCCAGTGTCATGGGGTGAATTGGGTCCCCCAAAAACATGTTGGAGTCCTAGCCCCTGGTACTTGTGAATGTGACCTTATTTGGAAGTAGAATCTTTGCAGATGTCATCAGGTTAAGATCTGGTCATCCTGGGTCGGGGAGGCCTTACTCCAATGACTGGTGTCCTTATGAGGAAAGAGATTTGGAGATGCCCAGACACACGGGGAAGAAGGCCGGGTGAAGAGAAAAGCAGAGTTGCCATTATGCCACCACCAGCCAAAGTGGGAGCTACCAGAGCCAGAAGATTTTCCCCTAGAACCTTCAGAGAAATCAGGGCCCTGTCCACACCTTGAATTCAGACCGCTAGCCTCCAGAACTGGGAGAACGTGTATTTCTATTGTTTTAATCCACCCACTTCGTGGCGATTTGTACAACAGCCCTGGGAAGCTAACCCACCCAAGGACACAGGAGGGTAGCTTGAGACTGAGAAAGGGAAATCCTGTGGGCTGGTGGCTTGAACCAGCCCCATGGGGAGGATGGAGATATTCACAACTGGTCCCAAAGAGGCTTCCAGACAGGGAAGGACTGAAGTCAACGAAACCCCACCTGGACAGGGTGTGGTCAGGGCACACCTGTCCTTCTGAAATGTCTGGGCAGTGTCAGCTATGACAAAGGCACCCGCAGAAGCGTCATCAGGGCAGCAAAGAGACTAAGACAAGAAGAGGGGGTCACTCTCCGGGGAAGAAGTGAAATTGCTATGTGCTATGGGCAGCCATGTCACATCATGGTTGGTTCCAAGGGGGAGGATGGCTGACTGTCCCCAAACAGTCCCCCTCTAGCCTACCAAAATCCTTGGCTTATTTCTTAAATGGCTTAGCTAAGAAGAAGGAAGACAGAAGGCACTCCTCATCACTGATTGTTTACCACTGGATCCTGATGGCTAAAGCCAGTGGACAGTAGGAACTCCATACCTTTTTGCTGATGGACTGAACAAATGAAGGAATGCACCATTCAGTACAAAGGGAAGAGAAGAACCCACCTGGATCCCAGAGGGTGAACCTAGGGGAATCAGAAGACATGGGAAGCATGATTGAAGAAACTTCTGGAATTGGTCTTCTGGAAATGGTGGGTTGAATGGGCACTTTTGAGGGTAGCTCTGAAATGCCAGAAGGACTTGGTGACTTGGCCTATGCCAGCACCCCAGCCTTCTCTCACTCCCTTCCTTTCACACTTCATGACCAATCATTCCAAGTCACTTCTAGTTGTCTACACTGGCCTTGCTAGTTCAGGCCTCCAGGCCTCTGCACATGCTTTCCCTGAGCCTGGGATGCCTGCCCTTTTGTCATTTCCCAAAACCGCTGCTTGACATCTCCTCCTCTAGGAAGCTTTCCCGGATAGCCTCCACCCAAGTCATCTGGGGCATATCCCCAATATTGCAACAATCTGCATATCTGCTCAGCCTCCCCCTCCAGCCCACTTCTATATCCCCAGGGCCTGGCAGAAGATACATTCTAGGTAAACGTTTAACTGAACTGGGGTGGGGATGGAATGGGTTGGGCAAGGAGAGAAGGTTCTCTGATGGGGAACGAGGAGGTCTCAGAGAGGGGAAATACAGAATCGAAAAGGATTTGGGCCCTTTAGGGATTGTGCCTGGACTGAGCCTGGCTTTGAGTCATCTGTTAATGCCCTTTAGAAGAGGGTGGGCAAGTTTAGTTAGGGAGGAACTAGAGACTTGTGAATGTGACTTCTTCACTCCCACGTACCATGACTTGGCTCTTGAGATCGGCTTTCCCCAAACAGCCTCACCCTGGCCTGCTGCAGTGAATTAGCTTCTGGGCAATTAGCTTCAATCATTCTAGAAAATACATGACTTCATGGAACCGAGTCTCTCATTGGCTCCCTGGAATGGACCTAGCTCCATCTTTCTCTGTCTGTTAGGCAGATGAGTGAGTGAGTGAGTGAGTGAGTGAGTGAATGAGCACGTGGGTGAATGATTGAGTGAATGAGTGCGTGAATGGATGAGTGAGTGAGTGAGTAAATGAGTGAGTGAGTGAGTGAGTGAGGTTTACCATGACAGCACCAGTAACACCTGGTCCCAACAACAAGCATAGCAGGGCGTCACAGGATTTAGGGTCAGATAAGCCAGTTTGCTGTGTGCTACTTCCTAGCTTCTGGCCATGAGCAAATGACTTATCTTCTGGAAACCCCCATTCCCTCAGCGGCAAGACACTTGTCAGCAAGAACTGAGGAGAAATACATAGTTTCTAGCACCTAACAGGTGCTTAATACCA
Organism: Panthera pardus; assembly: GCF_024362965.1. Taxonomy (NCBI): domain Eukaryota; kingdom Metazoa; phylum Chordata; class Mammalia; order Carnivora; family Felidae; genus Panthera; species Panthera pardus. The sequence goes on from NW_026526688.1 coordinate 182,964,145, forward strand.
GACGGTTCCTTCCTCACCCCGCCGTCCTTCCCTTCCTCCCTCCTCTGTGCCTTCTTTGTGATAACTCACGTTTGAGGGGACGCCCAGTAGACGCCACGCCCTGTGTGCGACGGGGGTTTCCCTATACATCAACCCGTTTTTGTCTCATCCTTACGGGTGACGGAGCCTCTACGTATTCGTTTGCTGGGGCTGCTGCCATAACAAAGAATCACAAACTGGTTGGCTTAAATAGAAATCTATCTACTGTTAGCTAAATTTTAGCACCATCACACTTTAATTCAACTCTGGCAGGGAGAAGTCCAAGATCAAGGTGGTGGCTGGGTCAGCTCCTTCCGAGGCTGTGAGGGAGGCCTCTCCTCCAGATTCGGGTGGTTTGCTGGCATTCTTTGGTGTTCCTGGTCTTGAAAAAGCATCACCACATCGCTGCCTGCATCTATATTCACATGGAATTCTCATGTCTGTGTCTGGCTTCTGTACTCAGATTTCCCCTTTTCGTAAAAACAACAGTCAAGTTGGGTCAAAGCCCAACCTAATGGCCCCATCTTTAGTTGATCATCTGCATAGACCCTATTTCCAAATAAGGTCACCTTCGCAGGTACTGAGGGATAGGACTTCAACAGCACCTTTTAGGGAGATGCTATTTGACCCTTTCATTTCCCAAAGGTGACCACCAAGTACAACACCAGAACTCGCACTCACATCCCCCATCTTCCCATCTTTCTCCCTGGAGCAGCCTTTGGTGTAATTCTTCGTGCCAAAGTCCAAGAGAACCGTCATGGGTACAACCCAACCGCAAGGAGACAGCCTGAGAGATTCTTCTAGCATGTTAGATTGGAGAGAGACCTTCACTGGCTCCTAGTCCAATACCGTCATTTTACAAATGAGAATACTGAGGTCCAAAGAGGGGCAGTGACTTGCCCCAGGTCAGGCCACTAGGTAAAAACAGACAAGGTCTAGAACTCAGATCTCAGATGCACCTGCAGGGCCTTTCTCCTCCCTAGAAAATCCTCTGTTACTCTTGCTGCAGGGACGGGCTAGCAACCACATTAACGCTGTCACTAATGTTGAAAAGGAAAACTTTTTTTTTTTAAAGTTTATTCACCTATTTTGAGAGAGAGAGCAGGGGAGGGGCAGAGAGAAAGGGGGAGAGAGAATCCCAGGCTGGTTTCACGTTGTCAGTGCACAGCCCGACACGGGGCTCAATCTCGCAAACCCTGAGATCACGACCGGAGCCAAAACCAAGAGTCTGACGCTTAACCAACTAAGCCACTCAGGCGCCCCGAGAAAGAAGACATTTCTTAAACATGAATTTGAGTAAACGCTTCAAACACCCCGTTGCACTAAAATACTGAAGTAAGCAAAACGCCCATCTTAAACCAGATGAAAAGACTACTATTATCATTATCGTTCTTATTCTAATCCCAAATCAAAATTGCCAGTAAATCCAAGGATGCTACTTTCGTCCCATGTCCAGCTTCAAGAAAATCACGCCCAGAAATTGAATCACAGTTTCAGCTAAATACATATTTAATTTCTTATGTATTTTTTAGATTTTGTTTTGTGCAGGACTGTGTGTCTAGTTAATGATGAAGTGCAATCTATTGTCACCAAGTTTCTGGGTTTTTTTTTTTCTTAACTCAGTCTTAAAGTGCCCCCTAGTGAAAGGTTCATATATTTAAGAAGCTGAGAAGAGCTGCAAACAAGATCTTTTTAGAAAGCTGGAGAGAATTTTAGGAAGAAATGGGGACAAAATTCAGGGTGGAGGGGATTGTTCCTTTGTTTCAAGGGGATTTGAACTGGATTCTTTTAAAATCTATTTCTAAGCCCTTCTCTATATGCGCACTCACACGGGTGCCTTGCAGACCGATCCCTGAGGCAGGAAGGTTTTACCCACAGAGCATATACCAGAGAAAACTCCCGCACCCTGCTTGCAGCCAGGCAGAAGGAGCAGGGAGCGCAGCCAGAAAAGGCGGCCACAGAGAAGCCAGGGGTCCAGCCAGTCACTCAAGCAGGTGCCGGGAACCCTGCCGACGCTAGGTCTGCGCTGTGAGCAACTTTAGGGAGCATCTTTCCAGGAGAGGGAATCTGAGAGTCATGGTTTGGTCACTTCAAGTCGTGCAAATGTGTATGAAAACAGCATTTGACGGGGGACGCTGTGCATGTGTGCACGAAGCGGGAACTCTCTGTAGTAAAAAATCAAGTGCATGAGTAAAGCTATTTTAAGAAGACACCCATAGCATTTGAGAAATCAAAGAAAACCCCAAGGAACTGTAAATATTGGGAGAGGCTTGATCCAGTTTGCAACCCAGTCCCTGCATCAGAATCACCTACAGGGCTCGTTGGTTTTTTTCTTGGTTTGTTTGTATTTATTTATTTATTTATTTATTTATTTATTTACAGAGCTTGCTTTAAATGGTCATTTCCCAGATCCGCCCTCAGAGGCCCCCATTTCGTTGAGGTATCGGTCTTCGCGGGACCCCTCGAAGCCACCTAATGTACACTCAGTGCTGAGAAATGCTGACCGAGGTAGCGGCCCTTGATCAGACTCCGGCTCTGACAAGGCACCCTCTGAGCAGTGACAGGTTCCCTGGGCGTCCTCCTCCAGGCAGGGGACAGCCAGAGGCTAGCAGGAATGGACAGACCTGGGTTCGGGGTATGTCCTGTCCCCCGGACTCCTGTGCTAAGTCAATAAAGCAGCGTCTGATTGTGGATCGGCTCCCCAGGTAAGTGGTTCACAAAGGCATGCACATCTCCACGTTGACTCGAATTCTCAGGGTAATTTCACAAACTGAAATGGGCGCAAAGCCGTCCCATAAGGGAATACACTTGAGCCACTGAGAAGCTGCCGGGGACCGCAGAGGGGATACAGCAGCCCCGCCCGGGGAAGGCTTGTATAAAATGCAGGTTCCCAGGCCTGCCCCAACTCCTGAATCCACCTCCGGGCGCGGGGCTCAGACATCTGTATTTTATAAACGCTCCCTGGGTTATTCAGATGTGTTTTCAGGTCTGAAAGCCACCAACATCTGAGGAAGAGTGCAAGCTTTTACTTCACGCAGATCTGGGTTCAAGCCCCAGGGCCGGCTATTAGCCGTGTGGCCAGGTCTGAGTTGTTCGACGTCTCTGAGACTCAAGTTCTTTATCCGTAAAACGGAAACACATACGCCTTGCCTCACATAGGTGGGGAGAGGCTTGCATTTCAGAGTGTTTGTAGGGGTCTGGCGGACAGCCCCGTGTTCCCTAGGGTCCAACCAACGTTAACTTTTATGGTTCAGCTTGAATCCTGCCCAGCTGTCTAGTAGCTCAGGATGAGGCTCTAGACTCACGCGGACAAGCTACTTAACTTCTCAGAAGCTCAGTTATCTCATCCTGGAATGGGGGTGACGATAAGAATAAACGAGACAGTTGTTCTAGGATTAAATGAGTCGGTTCTTGGACAGCACATCTCGCGGAACTATCCTAGCACATAATAAGCGCTCAGAAAATGCTGGCTCTTTTTATTATGTCCAGCGCGTAATTGCCTTCACTCATTTGATTAGCCTCTTTTTAAAAGCCTCGTGAGCAACCAAGCTCCTCTGCCAGCCCCCTGTATCCACTCAGCCACAGGCAGCCCTCAAAAGGCAGTGAAATAACCAGACGCTCGGAAGCCAGGAGACCTGGATCCAAATCTCAGCCCCTTGGCTTTAGCAGTACGTGTCCTCAGTTGTTTTGATTTGTTTTTAACACCCCTGAGGCTCAGTTTTCCCATCAGTAAGGTGGGCATGTACATTCTCTGTAGGTTTCAGAGGTAACACTTTGACACCCATCTAATGCAGTATGAGCCCCTAAGCTGGGACTTTTATGGGAGCCTCGTCCCTTCATGCGTCCAAGAGCCATGAGAGAGCTTTACCAAAAAGCTTTACCAAAGTGCTTTACCAAAAAGCACTTCTAGCTGTGCTCACATCAGACCGCCGGGTGGTCTCCTCTTCTGCTCCCCTCTTGCTGTCTTATAACTATTTCTTCAAACCACTTTCCTCGGTGCTTTCTACTGTGCTCCAAGCCTGGGAACCAGGCTATTTTTTCCCAATTTTCCTCTGAGCGTGGATAACATAGGTCATGGTGTTTAAGGTGAGTCTCGACTGACGGCCTGCACGAAACATCAAGAAGTCTCAGTATTTAAGGAGGACAGCTTCAAGCAGGACTACCAGATGTCACTACTCCCAAAGCCCACTGGCCTTCACGGGGGCTCCGCTGAGAAAGGAAAGGGGGATAGAGCTTCCTGAAGGACAAAGAGGGATGCAGGGACAGGTTCCCCGGAGAGCTCCAGGTGATGTGGCAATCTGGCAGACGATACACCTTGGTAGCTGATGCTGAGAATGTCGCCCAAGAAAAAGAGAGAGGCCTCTGACCAAGAAAAGCTGAGTGAAGGGACCCAGAGAAGGGTCGCAGCGGAGGACCTGTCAGAGGCCCAGGGGCCACATGGAAGCCGAATCCTCACCACTCCCAGTGGCCACTGCTTCTACAGGACCAGTGTTGGCGGTCAGTGCAGGCGAGGGCCAGTGCCTCGGCCACAAACTGTCTAGCCAGGGTGACACCTGTCCACGCCCCAGGATGTCTGCCTCATCCAACAGCCCCGTGTGAATACATACGCCCCTCCCGACAGCCCAAGAAAAGGTGAACCCAAAGGCTGATGGGCTGGGACATCTACCTGCGTCATGAGGTGCAAGACCCCTCCTCACTCATTTCGGAGGGGATCCAGTGCCTCTCTCAGGTCGCTTGGGGCCTCAGTGACACCTCTCTGTCTACAAGCTCTCCTTTCCCCATTGGACAGAGGCAATCGGCGCTGTTCTCAGCTCCTCACTCTGTCCGCTGTGCCCAGCCCACAAGGACCTCAGCCAGAGCCTGGGCACTGCTCCAAGGAAGGGCGGGGCCCCCCAGGAGGGCACTGCCACCCTGCAAAAAGGTGCTTGCACCCACGTGACACGCTAACGATGGGTAAAGGATGTTCTGCATTTGGCAAAACCTATAGAACTGAGCAACACAGTGAGCTCTAACGTGGACTATGAACTTCAGTTCCTAACAGCATACGAGTATGGGTTTATCGATTGTAACGAACGCACCACACTAACGCAAGACGTTAAACTGGGGGAAATGGGTGGCGGGGAGTCGATGAGAGCTCTCTGTACTTTCTTTGCCATTTTTCTATGAACCTAACAGTGCTCTGAGAACTAAATCTATTAAGAAAAAGAAAAAAAAAAAAGGCACTCACCCTGTGATACTCCCTTGGAATGAAAACAAGGGCCTTGGCCATTAGAATAAGAATCAGTTGAAATGGCAGCCGGGCAAACATAATCCTCCCTGCACAGGAGCATAAAGCCCACCTAAGCAAATCGCATATGTGTGTGCCCGCCCCTCCAGCCCTCCTAGGCCCCGGTGTGACAACGGCCACCGACCCAGCATGTGCAGCCTCCAGGGCAGAGCCACCTGAGATCCTAACCCGGGGCCCCTCCTCAATCACAAGAAGAAGTGCTATTCTCCCTAAAAGCTCACATTCAAGTATAAATCAAACAGCTCAGCGGAGATCACTGGAGGGGACGTTGGTATTGCATCCCACCTGCTCTCAGGGCTGGGAATTATTTCCTCCCAAAGGTGAATACCTTCTCCCGAGCAGCAACATTCCCCACGCCTGCTTCCTGACAAATGCATCCAGAAGCCCACAGCCAGAGATTCTGTGCGCCCCGTTGGGCAAGCCACCATGAAATCTATCCAGGGCTGATGAAAGCGAGGCCTGCCCACCCCCAACGTAGCCAATTTGTCTGCCTGGGGGAAAAAAAAATTTTACAGAGAAAAGAATGGCCACTTCAGGACCGAGGTTGCTTTTTCCTTATTGTGAAACATTGGTATACAAGGATCTTTATCACCCTTTGCTTTACTGCGTTCCACTCTGGTTGCTAAAAATAAGAAGCCCCATGGTCCCATTACCCTGAAGGTGGTGAGGCTTGTGCGAGCGAAGCTACTAGGGGACCTAGTAGCACCCAAGGGTGTATCAGGAGCACCACCAGGTGAAATGTTTATTCAGCACAGTAACAAACACAAAACAACCATCGATCGGGAAAACGAAGGAGAAAGAGAGATACTGATGGTGTAGCACAAGGCCTGGTCTGTAGGAGATACTCAATAAAGACGTGTTAACTAAGTGAAGAAAGGTGGGCATCATTGGCCCCATTCACAGGTAGGAAGAAAGCAGCCCACATGTTGGTTTGAAACCTTGGGGTGAAATCTGACCCCAGCCCTGTACACAGAGGGCGGGGAGAGACCAAAGTAAGGGGCATCCCACTCCAGACTGGGAGGTGGCAGGTTTAACAAGCAAGGGAACTTCTGTATGAGGCTTGTCTTGGGTGGCCACAGGACCAGTGGATCTCCACACCCGCTCGCCAGGATCTTAGAAGCTTATGCAGGGGACTTAACGGGGTTGAGTCACATGGATCGTCCAGACGGTCTCGACAACACATTGCTCCCCCAAGGCTGTGTCCCTAAAAACAACTCTGTCTGCAGTAACAGTGGACAAAACATACATTCCAAGGACAGGAGGGGTGAGCCGTTTCCGAATGCTCAGGTCTAGCTCTCAGGTCCACTGGACGTTACGGCCTCTCAATGACCTGCTAAGCCAAGCGATTCAGCCGGGGTAACAACCTCGGAAGGTGACACAATCAGACAGATGCAACCGAGAGGATCCATCCGGCTCTCCGTCCGTGATTCTGCCACGACACGGATCTGCCGCTGGTGACCGACTGGTGGCTGGTGGCTTCACAGGGCAGTAACCCAGTCTAGGTTGGCAGGCAATCTCTAGCCGTGTGTTTAAGACCCCTTCGGCCCTGTTACGATTCTTCGCATGGATATGTTAAAGGAAAGTCTCTCAGTTGGCAAGAAACCCCAAAACCGGGAAAGAGCGTCGGTGATGCATCATGAATGTGTCAATGTCACTGAAGTGTGCACATTAAAAGACTTAAAATGCTAAATTTTCTATGTGTGTTTCACCACGTCTTCTTTAAAGCATGACAAGCATTTACTTCGAACAGTCTGACTCATTTACGAGCCCCTCTTGCTCTGTACATCTTCTCCAGGCTCCGCTTTAGCCCAAGAAGAGGTGTCCCCTGAAATGCAAACAGTTGACTTCTCGCCATAGTGGTTCCTCCACTATCCCAGGAGGTCACCAGGACCCCGGAAGAAAGAGGAGGCTGAACTGGGCTGGACAAGCGACAGGAGCCCCCGGCTTTCTTTAAAAAGTATCTGTAACCTGCTTCTCTACTTAACATATCATGAATAGTTTCTCCTATCCCTTCCCTAAGATCTTGAATATCTGCACAATACTCCATTTCTGGATGTATCTTAATATGCCTCCAGGTTCCAGTTGGTTCACTTTGTAAGCACACTTCAGTGAACATCATATATACACCCCACTGCCTTTCTCTGGATATTTCAAGGATTTTCTTAGTGTCCACAGAGAGAACCACCTCCTTCGCCCCCACCACTCTGTCCCCAGGCCCTGACCGGCAAAGACCTCCGGAGCACATCCCAGCTCACTCTCAGAAGATCCTAGGGGATCCCTGCAGAATTTCCCCTCTAGCCAACCCGATCTGCACTTACTTCCTCTGGGGGCCACTGACTGATCTTCACTTGCAATCTTGACCATTGACTCTGAAAGCATTTCCAGACATTGTTCTAGGACTTGGACCTTCAACCAGGCCATGGGCAAGGAAGGCAAACCCGACGTTTACTCAAAGAAAAAGAGGAAACACACCTATTTGAGGGGGCTGTCTTGGCACCCTGGACAGTTCTTTCCTCTGCAATCAATTCATCTGAGGATGGGACTTGGCTCAAATCATTTTTAAAGCTCTTTCTCTTCTCAAACGAGAACGGCAAGGGCGCGTGTGTTTTATGCCATGAGATCGCAGCAGAAGGTTTGTGTTTCCTTTGCTCAGTATTAATCTCCACATTCAAGTCGAGGCTGCTTTCGCTGACTCAGCGCCCTTTCCTTTAAGTGACCTGATTCTGTAATTCCATTATTAATATTATGAAAATGGCCTTCCTCTACACTATTTTGTGCTATCAATGGAAAACCGCAGTTCCAAAATGCATTAGCCGTTGCCGGCTCTGGCAGGATTATTTCCATCAATATAAAGGGGGTTAATCACCGGCCCATTTGAATAATCAGTCACGTGTCCTGTGGTGCCCAGCGCCCGCAGGTGGCTCAGCCGGACCCCCGGAGCCAGGGGATTTCATTTGGGTCCCTCATTCTCCAGAGCACTGCAGATTTCCCTGCTCGCTATCGCGGACACATCTTGCCACTTACTGCACAATTTTTCTTCTTCTCTGACAGTGATGTAAGCCTGTGCCCAGCCCCCTAATCAGCAGGTCAGAGGTGGTAAATGGCATGTGTTAAAACTGATAAGCGGAAGGAGAGAAAGAAACGTTCATTAGGAAAAGTAACGAGCCCAGGAAGAATAAATGTCAGAACAGCAAAGACGCCTCTTATTTTTCACGGTATTAAATTGCCTCTGGTACCCTAGGCCTTAAGGTAATATTTTACTGATTTACTATTTGCAAAAGCAAAATGAAGGCGGATGGGGGTGGGGGGGGAAGAATGCCAGTCAGATGCTAATAAGGGGGCTTTTGCGACATTCCAACCTAGGCACCTTCCCTCACCTAAGCCCCCAGGGACCATCAGGGATTTCCCACTGACAATATTGTTGTCCAGCATCAGAAAATTAGGGAGTTGGAGGCTGGGAATGAAAAAGGACAGCTAAAGGGACCTTTTTAAAATGCAAATCAGATCGCTGTAGGCCACCTGAAACCACAAGGCCACATGGGGCTGGGCCATCAGAAATCACCTGTCTTGCGGGACCATTGCTCCCCGGGCTCTGCCCTTCCCCTCCCACCACACACTCTCTGTTCCAGTCTGGCTTGCCTCTCCTTTCCCTGGCAGATGCCTCCTCTCTTAGATCTTGGTCTTTCTCCTTGGTAATATTTCCCACCTTCCGGTTTCAGACGACGTGACTTCTGCCAGCAAGCCTTCCCTAACTCCCCAAGAGAGGTTGTGGCACCATTTTCTCGAGCACCTTGTGAATCCCCTTGGTAACACACTCCACAGTTCTAACAACTGCTCACCATCTGTAGCGGGTCGAATGGTGGTGCCTAAAAAGATAAGACCATATCCCAACCTCCAGAATCTATGAATGTGACCTCATTCGGAAGAAGGGTCTTTGCAGGTATGTTTGAGTTAAGGAACTTGAGATGAGGTCTTGGATTACCCAGGTGGGCCCTAAACTCTTAGACAAGCGTTCTCATAAGAGACACCCCGAAGAGAGACATAGGGAGAAGAAGAAAAGGCCCTTGTAAAGTCAGAGGCAGAGATCTGAGTGACACGACCACAAGCCAAGGAACATCTGGAGCCACCAAAAGCTAGAAGAGGCAAGAAAGGATTTTCCCCTATAGCCTCCGGCGAGACTGCAATCTGCTCACACCTTGATTTCAAATGCATGGCTTCCAGAACTGTGAAAGACTACATTTCCGTTGTTTTAAGCTGGCACGTCTGTGGCAATTTGTTACGGCAGCCGCAGGAAGAGACTATAAACTCCATGAGATCGGGCACTGCACCTGTATGACTCACCAGGCTTGCCAGAGAGTGTATCATAGCCCCGGCACATGGTAGATGCTTGGTGAATAAATGAATGAATGAATGAATGAACAGACAGGTGGTGAAGTGCACCGTCATATAGGAAGAGATGGTGTTTTTCAGTATAGGCGTTCAACCTTTACCTAAGTGGTCCATCGAAAGGACTCTTTTGTTTGCAAGTGATGTAAACTTGCCAAAGCTACGTGGCAGTGTCTGGAGGGTGGAGATGTGACCAGGACGCAGAGGGCCCAGGAAGAGGAGCTGGGAAGTCATCGGCTTCACGGCTCTGTCTCTTATCTCAGGAGCGCGCGCGCGCGCACACACACACACACACACACACACACAGAGCTGTTTCATAGTTGCTTCTTCCTTCTCTCATACAGGGCAGTGTTCTCTGCTTCTTCCTGGACAAATCCCGGAGGGAAAGAGACATCCTTATCACAAGAGACAGGGAATTCAGAGTCGAGAAGGTTAACAAGCAAACCTTGTTACTTTTACTAATTAACTACCTGGTTAGAATTCCTGTCTAGAATTCTGTTTAGAATTCCTTGTTAATTAAGCTCCTGAATGTAAGTGTCCTTTGTCCTGTTGATTCCTCATAGATTTATGTCTCTAAGTTTAGTAAAAAGTATAAAAGCTGAATGACATGGTCATTTCTTTGGGTCTCGATTTTATTTGGGGGCCTCCAGGAGTATGTCATGAAACTTTTGAATTGTTCCCCTATTAATCTGCCTTCTGTCAGTTTAGTTCTTTAGGCCAGCTAGAAGAATCTTGAATCGTAGACTAAATTTTTTCCTCCGGCACAGTAATCTAATAATCTAAGTCAATGGCCTCACTTGATTGATGGTGAACCAGCCTCCAGGGGATGCCCCTTCTTGCTATCAGCCAACAAGAAAATCCTGGTTAGAAGTTAGCTCTCTCAAGTCCCTGGTAGTGCTGTGGTGGAGGAAAATAATTTTCTCTCTACTTTTCTAGATTCATGGCTGAGATCCTCTGTAATAAGAGACAGATTGACAGGAGAACAACAAATAGAAGTTTAATAACATATATACCTCCTGCTTACAAAGGGGGCGGGGGTGGGGGGAGGACAGGAAAAACTGAGTAATTCTCCAAAATGACCTAAGCCACCACCTTAAATAATATATCCAGCTAAAGACAAAAGAAGATATTGGGGGATAGAGAGGCCAGTTTTGGAAGGTAACCAGGGAAAGCTCAGTAAACAAGGGTAAGGTTGCTATGCAGATTTAAGTACTTACTTTCTCCATTGATAAGAGTTTCTAGAAATTTGTAGTCACCCTTGTCTTCCTGATACAGAGAGGGAGACACTCTTACGAATGGAGATTTCCCTTACACATGAAGAGATCTCTAACAAAAAGGATAACTTACACTCAGTTTTCAGAGCTTTTTCTATGTCTGCTATTTCTTAATAATCAGCCTAACATAAAATAACACATATGCCAAAGAGGCATATTTTGGGTGACAAATTCTGCTCTCCTTTAGTGCTATCATTGCCCCCTCTCCAAGTACACCAATAAGTGAAGCCAAGAGAGGGGTAATTTAGCAGAGGGTCAAGGAAAAGGCAGAGGCCCAGGGAAAGGCAAACAATTCATCCAAACAAACCAGAATGTTGTAGTGAAAGAATAACATAGTCATTTCCTCTGAAACCAGCTTGGGATACACCAGGTGTTCAGGGAAGCATTTAAACAATTGCTAATTGCTAGTATAAAGTTAAGGTTCATTATTTACAAACAGTAACATCTCTCAAAAGAATAACAGCCAGTTACAAGAATATGTCACAAGACCATTCTCTCATTACTTCTTTTCAGAAAACAATTGTGTCTTTTTGTGTATGAAGAAAAAAAAATGAACAAACTCTTCATGGGGAGCAGGATGAGACTTCTAATCCTAATCCCCATCCAGTTCTGGAACCCCTAGTGACTGAGCAAAACTGCTGTGGGAAGTTCATGATCTTTTCGCCAAGGTTTCCAGTCTTCAACACAGGGGCCCTGATGGCCAGTAGAGAAGAGTGCCCAAGTCCTCTTCCCAGGACCCTGAATCTTGAATCTCAGTGACTGTGATATTGTGGATTTATAAGAAATAGGTATTTGGTCTTGGTCTCATTCCCGGTGCAGAGCTCCTAAAACCCTGGCAATTTCCTGTGCTGAGAGCCATGAAGGTGTCTTTTGTTATGTTAATGAAGTGACTTTAGAAAGCACCAGTAGGTGGGGGCTGGTTGCCAAGAGAACCCACCGTGGGACTAGAGGGTTGGAATTTTAAGTCCCACTCCTGACCTCCAGGAAGGAGACAGGAGCTAGAAGTTGAATCCACCGCCAATAGGCAATGATTTCATCAATCATGCATAGCTACTGAAGCCTCCATAAAAACACAAAAAGATGGAATTCAGAAAGCTTCTGGGTTAGCGAACACATGAAGACTGGGGAGAGTAGCAGGCTTCGAGAGGCCGTGGAAGCTCCACGCCCTTTCCCCATACCTCATTCTGTGCAGCTCTTCTGTCTGGCAGCTCCTGAGTTATGTCCTTTTATAATAATCTGATAACCTGGTAATCTGCTAAGTAAAATGTTTCTCGAAATTCTGTGCGCCACTCTAGCAAATTAATCGAATTCCAGGAGGGGGTCATTGGAGCCTCCAATCTATAGCCAGTAGGTCAAAAGCACAGGTGACAACCTGAACTTGAGATTGGTATCTGGAGTTGCAAGTGGTGGGGAGGTGCTCGGAGGCAGTCTTGTCAGACCGAGCCTTTCACCTGTGGGATCCGCACAGCATCTCCAACAAGGAAGCATGAGAGTAGCTGATACTACTTTGTGATTTCCATACATCTCCTCATTCTGTCTTCCTGAAAGCCAGTGATGGGGGTACTAGTGTCCCCACTTTGAAGAACGAAAATGGTGTCAGAAGAGCGTTATAGCCTGCAATCTCATTGACGGCATGTGGCCAACTTTCTGAATTTAGAGGGGGAAAAATTGCTCTCTTGCCATTCCCATTGAGAGAATAGAAGATGCTTCTAAGTGCCATAAAAACTCTAGGCCAGGTTCCAACAGCCACAATCCAGGACCGTGACCCCACCTTCTTCCTTTCTGACCATGTACCAGGCCAGTCCATTTGTCTGATGGTAAATCTTCCAAGGACCCACCACCCTGGGTCTTCATTGGAGTCACCCTGCCCTGACATCAACTTTTGTTGACATGGGGTCTTTATGCCTTAAATGCTCCTGGGCTCCTACTCCATTCAGGTCCCCACCCTCCAAGAACTAGAAGGGAGAGACAACATTTACCAAGACGACAACGTAATAGTTACATCCTATTCCCAGGAAAATGGGAACCTCTTTGCCTTACTGGTTCTGTGATCCCTGGGCAAGTTTTCTAAGTCAGTTTTCTGCAAAATAAAAATAACGATAGTAGGGCCTCGTAGGATTTTGTGAATTTAAATGAGATAACACATGTAGAGTATCATTCACCTATATTTGCATAAATAAGGTTTTTCAAATGACCTTCTGCAGAATGAAGATCTGCTTCCACGACTGTCTCAATCTACTCCTGTTGCAGCTGGAATCTTCTCTAAACTAAAGCCTGCCCTCCTCTACATATGTGCCAGTTCATGGTCCAGTACCCTGACTATATAAAGGTTGGATGCTTCCAAATTTTCAATGCATTTCTATATTAAAGTTATTCTACATATTGACGCTCCTTGTCTTTCATTTATCTCTGACTCCCCTCCGCATTCACACACACACACACACACACACACACACACACACACGCACACACACACACCACCTACTTAAAGAATCAAAAATTAGGCTTTCTGACGACAGAAAGAATATTTAGTGTAATCCCTGTTCTCTTCTCGTGATTACTGATACAGAGGAGTGCATTGGAGCAAACATTCAAGCCCATTAAAATTAAATAATGCATTTCCTGTGTCTCTGTATTCCCTAGCACACAGGGGTCTCTGTCTAATAATAAAGGTTGCCCACACTTTTCATAGTTCCAGTCCTGGGAAAGCAATCACTTCGTAAGTGCCCAACATCACCTGCATATTCATTTATCTCCTAGAAAAGAAGTCCTTAGCAATTGTCACTTAAACCTGATTATGATGGGGAAATGAAAGGAAACCAGGGTTTAAATAGCCTGGTGAGCTGAAATGTGATTCTGTCGAACACACAAAATCATTAGCAAATGTGAAGTAACTGATGGCAAAAGAGCTGTTGAGAAAAGGATTCTCTTTGCAGTGTGCATTTATGGGAAAGTTCTCCAAATTTTACTTCCTCCACACCTCTCCTTCTCAGTTACCCCATTTCCTACTTGATTTGTGTTCTGTCTGAGATATAGACACAAGGCAAGCATTTTTCCTTCTACCCGGCTTCTGTTGGTCCCCTGTGATGTACCCAGAGCTGTGTCAACCACAGGAGACACAGAGATGAAGACACCATGGTCCTAAATTAAAGGGACTCATGGTGGAATTTGCTGCTACGTGTGGAAAGGGCTGTAATGGAGAAAGAGAGAGAATGTTGGGAACCACAGAGAAGAAAAAGTGCTGGTAATTTTGGATCTCTGGGAAAGTATTACAGAGGACACGTTCCAGAAGACCTTTTAGGGATGAGGAGTTCACCAAGGGAGAAGGGGCCCTATACGTGGACGAACGAGTAGCGATTTAAAGGAGAGAAAGTGCTTAGTGTTCTCATGGAATAGACTGACTATAAGGTTTAAAAGAAAATGATTTGTTGAGTTTTATGTCAGGAAGGTTTCCCCACAGGTAACAGAAAGGCAGACCACCTGTAGATTGGGCCATCAAGACAATTATTGTTTACTTAATAAACAATCTACGGGTTCTCTATGGTTCCAGAGTTCATTCTGTAGCTCATTGTCCCCACAGATACTCTGGCTCTGAGCGTGACTCTCTTCTATTATCCTCAGAACACTGGCCTTCTGCCCTGGTGCTTGTCACCTCATGACGGTGGTTGCCAAAGGTACAGCCATCACATCAACCATCTATAGTTTCAAGAAGGAAGAAGAAAGAGGCAGAGGCCAAAGGGATTCCTTCCCATGCCTGGATTAGATCAATCCCCTGAGGAAGGACACATGGTTGGGTCAGTAGCTAATAGGCTGCAACTTTTTTTTTATTAATGTTAGAGACACGTAAAGCAACATGAAGAACGATGATTCTTAGGGCACCTGGGTGACTCGGTCCATTAAGCCCCCCACTCTTGGTTTCAGCTCAGGTCATGATCTCCTGGTTTGTGGGATTGAGCCTCTAGTCGGGCTCTTCACTGAGTGTGCAGTCTGCTTAGGGTTCTCTCTCTCCCTCTCTCTCTCTCTCTCTGTCTCTCTCTCTCTGCCCCTCCCCCACTCAATCTCTCCCTCTCTCTCTCCCTCTCTTTCTCCCTTTCTCTCTCTCTCTCTCTCAAAATAAATAAATAAACATAAAAAAAGCAATGATGACTCTCACCAGCTTAAGAAATAATTCATTGCCAACATAGCTAAATCGTCCTTGTAGGACCCAGCAAGACTCCTCCCTGCCCGGGAGGAACCTCTGTCCTGTCCTGATCTTAGAGGTTGGTTTTTCATTTATTTGCATTTCTTTTTTCCTCTCCATATATATATATATATATATATATATATATATATATATATATATATATCCCTATTCAATTTATAGAACTGTGGCATGTAAATATCATACAGCAAATATTCATTACCAAATTGCCTTCTTTTGATCAATATTATGTTTGTGGAATTAATCCATATTGATTCAGGTAGCTCTAGTTTATTTCTTTTCACCGCTACTTGGAATTCCATTATAGATGTAACAGTTTCTTTCTCCTCTGGCTGGACTTTGGGAAATTTCTAATATTTTACTTATAAATGATACTTTTGTGATTGTTATTGTTCATGGCTCCCGGCATACCTGTGTGCACATACGGAGAGGTATGTGTGTGTGTATCTGTACATGCAAATATATGTATGCATGAGTTCATCCAGCAGATATATCTAGAAGTGTGATTCGCAGTGATAGTGTATGTATATCTTCCTTTTACCGGATGTTGCCAAATTTCTCTCCGATATGGTTGTACCAATTTTGGTTTCCAACGGCAGTGGAAGAAAGGTCCCATTATTTCACGTCCTAATCAAAGCCTAGTATCCGTCAGGATGTTTCAGTTTTTGCCAATCTGATGGTGTGAAATGGCATCTAATTTTAGTTTAAAAGTGTGTTTCCCTTACTAATAATGACATTAAGTGTCTTTTCCTGTGTTTATTGGCAATTGATGTCTCCATGTTAGTGAGCTTTGTCCATTTTGACTAACCTATTTGTCTTTTGCTCTTTGAATCAGAGAAGTTCCTTATGGATTCTGGATATTAATACTTTATTTCTTCCCAGCTGTGCGTTATCTTTTTATTTTCTTAAACGTATCTTTTGATGAACAGAAATTGTTTCGTTGTAACGCAAATTGAATTTTTCTTATTTTCCCTATGGTTTGGGAGTTTGGAATGTTATGAAATTTTGTTCGGCATCAGGTTCATAAAGATGTTCAATTTTCTAATAAAAGTCTTTCGACTTTGATATTGAAGTCTTTCTATCATCAGGGCTTTAACCCACATGATGCTGGGACTGTCGTTGTATTTTTCTCCACACTAATAACCAGTTACCATTAAATTTAAAAAAACATTAATTATGAATTGAATAATGTCATTTTTTCCCCCATAGAGCTGCAGTGTCAACCATAAACACATGGCTGGCTTCTCAATCCTTTGCCACGGATCTATTTGCCTGAGTCAGGACGATATAGCTTCACAATCTGTCTTGGGAGCTGATAGGGAGAGTCCCCAGCCTCGTTTTCCCCTTGGGAGTTGTGCGTCTGCATCACATAAAATGTGGAGGCTCCCTCTTCCCATGTGGCTCCTTCTACCCGGTCTCCACCACGACATTGGCTGCTTGTGTTGCTCTAACCCACTAAGAGCGTCTCCGGCCTTTTCATTTGCTCATTTAGCAAAGGGCGGGGTGTTTGGTACTTCGTCAGGCTCAAAGATCTGCTTCCCATTTGAAGCCCCATCTGAAAACACAGACACCCCATTAGCAGAATTGCATTCCCAGGACAATGGCGCCGGTGTGATGGGACATCACCTGACCACATTAGTGAGCGCAAGGTCGTGAGAGGGAGGAATGGTCTGCTTAACTGCTGCCAGCCCCCAATAAAGCACAAGCCACACCAGAGCCGAGGAAAGCCACGGAGCCTGTGACCCCAGGCAACCTCAGATGTCAGGTGAACGGCTGGCAGGGAGGGGGATCGGAGAGGAGGAGCTGTAACTTGGCTCGCGTTGGCAACCCCGAACCCCACCTGCACTCACCAACCCCCCGCCCATCCACTTCCCTCCAGTACCTAATAAAGCAAGAAAAACTTTCAACCCTGCCTCTTCCAGGCCTCCCCTGGCTCTCCAAGCTCCCAGAATCTGACCTGCTATTCAGATTCTCTTGCTCTCAGCTCCACTAATCCCTGTTCCACTCTCCTACGGAATTCCTAATTTCTGTTTACGCATTACTAACTGCTTTAATACACGCGTGCGTAAGTGTCTTCAAAGATGCTGTAGGAGAAGGTAAAACATTTCGAGAGACGTGCCATTTGCACCTAAGGAACTGTGCTCCAGGGCAATGTGTCCAAGAATGTGTGGTGTATCTGAGGCTGGAATGCCAAACAGACTTGTGACACCCGGGCCAATGTCCTCTCACCTCTTGAGTCTCAGTCTCTGCTCAGGGGACTTCTGGACCAGAGAACTAAATCCACCGGGGTCAGTGTGGCTGATGAGGAAAGACACCCAGTGCCGCTTGCCCAGGGCTGTCCAGGCGACCACAGTGAAAGCACAACATGGCTTCGAGATACTTGGCTCCCTGGCCATTGTGCGTGCGTGCACAGGCACCGTGTATAACCACTTTAATAATTAAGTGTGCATCTGAAACTCTGCAGGAATGGTGACCCGCCCCCCCACCCCCCATGGCAATTCCTTTTTAATTCCTAAACCCTCAGTTCTCCACCTAAGGCACGGGGTTTTAAAAGCCACTCAGGAAAGGGGGAAAGATCTTGACACCAATTTAAAAGCTTGATTCAGGGTGCCTGGGTGGCTCAGTCGGTTAAGCGTCCGACTTCGGCTCAGGTCACGATCTCACGTTCCGTGAGTTCGAGCCCCGCGTCGGGCTCTGTGCGGACAGCTCAGAGCCTGGAGCCTGTTTCCGATTCTGTGTCTCCCTCTCTCTCTCTGCTCCTCCCCTGTTCATGCTCTGGTTCTCTCTGTCTCAAAAATAGCGTCCTGGGCGGTCCCACCTCACTCACACGTGCAGATGCTCAGGAGCGCCTCCTCACAGGGGGGCGTGGCTCTGACACTTGGGCAGTCACCTGTCTCACCTGGAAGTCTCGTTAACGTAGATTGTGGGCCTTCACCCCAGGGTCTGGTTCCAGAGGCTCGGAATGGGGCCCAGGAATTCGCATTCCTAGGGTGATTCCAGGAAAGAGATGTTGGTAGAACACAAACCACGCGAGAGAATCATGGCTCCACTCAATTATTAAACGTGGCAAGAGTCTCAAATACTCATAGGTGCCAGGCACTGTGGACACAGAGAAAGAAACGAGACATAGCCAGTCACTCCGGGGGCCAAGGAGTCAGGCACCTTCCCTGCCGTCTGCCAAGATGCTTCTTATGCTTTCTAGGCAAGGTTAGGGCGTCCATACCCACGTCATCAAAAGGTCCACCCAGAAAGTTTGAAAATGCACAGATACCCAGGTTCCTCCCAGGAAACACAGAACTAGCACATCTACGATAGATTCAGGAATCTGTATTTTCTTTTCTCCTTTGAAAAAAAATTTTTTTAATGTTTATTATTTTTAAGGGGGGGGGGCACACAAGTAGGGTAAGGGAAGAGAGAAACAGAGTCAGAGAATCCGAAGCAGGCTCCAGGCTCTGAGCTGTCGGCACAGAGCCCGATGCGGGGCTTGAACTCACGAGCTGCGAGATCATGACCTGAGCCGACGTCGGCCGCTCAACCGACTGAGCCACCTGGGGCGTCCCAGGAATCTGTATTTTCAACAAATAATTGGTTTTATTTATTTACTTATTTTTTATTCTTTTGATCGTGAAAGTTTAGACAGACCTGACTCCAAGCATGTTTTTTTCAACAAGCTCAAGACTTCTACTACCAGGAAGTTCTCAGCGTGACCCAGGAGTATTATCTATTATTGTTATCTGTCTCCCACTTCTGTTGTCTCTTGTCTGGCACAAATGATTCTAAAATCTAAAATAAGCTCGCTGCTTCTCATGAAGGATCCCGAATAGAGAGCCCTGGAGTAACAAGAGGGAAGACGGAGAAAAGAATGAGGCCAAGCGCAGGTACGTTGCAGCAGGGATGGATGGAAAGCATGAGGTGCCAAGACGTGTCTTAGATTGCGAGCTAATGTCCTAGATTGCGAAATGGCCGCAGTACGTTGTGGCTCTTCCCAAAACGAGTGGGATATCTTTCTTCACCTCTTGAATCTGAGCTAGCCTCTGCGGCCTGCGTAGGTCAATAGACCATGGCTGAAGGGATAGCGTGCAAGTTCCAATCCTAGGTCTCAACGGGCCTGACAGCTTCCCTTTTTGCTGTCCTTGAAACCCTGCTGTCACCCTGAGAACGAGCCCAGCTAGCCTGCTGGCGGATGAGGGACCGCAGGAAGAAGCCCCAGTCGAGCGGTACTCCAATCCTTCATAAGCCAGCCAGCCGCAGCCGTGGACCATAGATGTCTGAGCAAGATGGGCCAGACCAGAACTGTCCCGCTGAGCCCGCTCCTAATCAGCTACAGAATCATGAGCTAAATGGGGGGGGGGGTGGGGGTGGGGAGGGTTGGGGGTGGAGACGGGGCTGTTGTTTGAAGCCACTATGTTCTGGGGTAGTTTGTCAAACAGCAGAAGTTAGCTGAGACAGGAAGGAGGCCAGAAATGTCAGGAGAACCCCCAAAACCAATCTTACCCTTGGAACATGTTGGCCTAGGCCAGATCCTAAGTATCACTCCTGTACCGTGTGCTAAGTCTACCTCCAGCTTCCCCAAGCTTTTTCCTTCCCCGAGTCCCATTCACATCTTTTCACCAACGACCAGGAAAATTCTGATCCTTCGAACATCACAGCTTTGCTCCCTGTCCCGTTGCCCTGAACTCAGTCCTAAGATGCAGTTTAGATAGGAACCAGCTGCCATGTCGCCGCTTGTCTCAGCGGCGATCTGAGAAGGCAAAGCGGGCCGGTCCCCTAGACACGCGCATCTAAGGACTGTCCTGCAACACCTTGTGGGTACTTGACCATGAGGAGCTCTCTGTGCCGTAGGCATTCACACTCAGCCAACTCTTAGCACGTGGGGCAGCTGGGTGAGCCAGAGGCAAGGTAGTGGAGTACAGGAAGCGGCGGATGGACCGGAGGTCTGGCAACCAGGGCCCCAGCCCTGCCTCTTCCCATTGGAAATCTTGGGATGGGCACTTGACCTCCCTGGACCGCTGGTCTACCAGCAGGTTCCTAGGGATCTGTAGAGCAGGACATGAAGCTCAGGGAAGAGAGGTGGGCTGCAGGTCTGGAGACACCTCGTCTTGTGCCTGTGCCGCCTATGCAGTGGCTCAGCGCTCCAGGCCAAGCAGAGTCCCGTGCGTGGCTTAGCGTTGCCGTCTCGACATCCTTTGTAGTTGTTTGCACTTGGGTTTTGTAAGTGAAGTCCAGTGGGACAAAGGAGCGTGCACGTGAGCAGAGGCGACGCAGACGATACGCGCATCTACTTCTGTTCCTGGCTGCTGTATTCACCTGTAGTGCCCACGGTTCCCCAGGAGCACAGAACTCCAGGGGGACCCACGATGTGTGGACTTCAGCAAGACTCACATCGACGACTGAGTAGCGGGACGGCGACAGCCCCAAGGGGTTGAGCTTTCTGTTCAAACCAGAACCTGTCTGAAATATGGAAAGAAAGCAATGAGTCCCAAGAGACACGAACGATCAAGGAAACTGTCAGGGAGTAAATCGTGCTCCCTCTCCCCCAGATTCGTAGGTAGACGTCCTAACCCCCGGTTCCTCAGAATGTGTCCTTATATGACAATAGGGTTGTTGCAGATGTAATTAGTTAAAATGAGGTCATACCGGAGCAGGGTGGGCCCCTCATCCACCATGACTGGTACGTTCATGAAAAGGGGAAATTTGGACAGTGTGCACACGGGGGGAACAGCAGGTGAAGATCATAGGCTTCCACAAGCCAAAGGACTACCAGAAGCCCAGAGACAAGCCTGGAAGACCTTGCCCCAGAGCCATCAGAGACAACAGGGCTCTGCCAGCCCCTCGATCCCAGGCATCTCCCTCCAGAGCTGTGAGACAATACCTTTCTGTTGTTGAAGGCACTCGGTGTGTGGTGCCGTGTTTCAGCAGCCCAACAAAGTGAATCGGAGGGCTGTTACTTTTTTTATTATTATTATTACGTTTCTTTATTTTTGAGAGGCAGAGAGAGACAGAGCGTGAGTGGGGGAGGGGCAGAGAGAGAGGGAGACACAGAATCCGAAGCAGGCTCCGGGTTCCGAGCCGTCAGCCCAGAGCCCAACACGGGGCTCGAACCCACGGACCGCGAGATCGTGACCTGAGTCGAAGTCGGACGCTCAACCGACTGAGCCACCCAGGCTGTCACACCTCTCTCCCTCGTTAGTCGGTCACCTCTGCAGAAAACAAGGACAGAGGAGGAAAGAGAAAGGTGGAACAACTCATAGTCCCTTTTCCTTCCCGTCCTTCCAGACTCATCAGTAAGCCCAAGGTAGAGATGATGGTGGGATGTGCATGAAATTTAAAACAGCTGCATTAGTTTTGGGCAGTGTTCCCACTGCTCTGACAAGAGCACAATATATACGCGTGTACAGACTATCTACAACATGAGCTATGTAATTTTGCTGATTATAGGAGTTAAATACTCTTCGCATTCAAAACAGGCCTTGCACAATATAAAGATGAACAGTCGAATTCATATTAATAATTAAATTTTTAATTTTTCTTTACTTAGAACAACATTAAAGAGCAAATACCAAACTCCATGGCGAGTCAAAAAAAGAGACCATGGAAGAAAGGAAAGGGCTTTGTACTGTACCACCTCTCACAGCGCTTGGTTTCTGCTTTACGAAAAGAAAGATCGGCATTTTCATTTTGCCCTGGGCCCTGCAAATTACGTGGCTGGCCCAGTTCTAGAATCGGCCAAGGGCTGCAGGAAATGATATTTCTACCCAGGTGCTCTGAATTTTTGGCCTTTCCCCAACTTCCAAATCTGGATCTCCCTGACTTTACTTCTTATAACTATGTATATGCATGTAGCAAACACAAATTTTACATCATCACAGTGCTCAGGTGTGCAAAAGTATCACCGTTTTCATTACTCCGTAACTGATACAAACTTAGTTCTCAAGAGTCCATGTACCGCTGATGAAGGATAAAAATTTTGCCAATTCAAGAAAACTCTGTGACTTGGGGTTTGAACTCAGACAATTCAGGATACTGTCACTGCAAACTCCCTTGCCACCCTCCCACGTGCACATGAGCACACACACACACACACACACACACACAAAATTTCCCCAGGAGCATTAAAATCCAGGAAGAAATGCTGACTGTTGAGATGTTAAAATCTTCAGTCTTCTGTCCTCGTGCTTTGACAGACGGAGCTGAAATATTCCAGGCCACACAGCCCCTTCTGTACCTTCTGGCCACCAAGGAGCCCTTCCAGGTCCTAGAGCCAGCCTCAACATTTACTTAGCCCTCCTGGGTCTGCTGGAGACTCAGGGGTTTGACTCAAATCCTCTGGGCCTAGACCAGGTCTTAGCAAACCATATCCCAGGAGCCAAATCTGACCCATTGCCTGTTTCTATAAATTAACTGTTCTTAAACACATTCATGCCCATTCATGTACATTTTGTCTGTGGTTGCTTTCACTCTGCAATGGAAGTTAAGGGGTTGTGACAGAGAGTGTATGGCTCACAAACAAAGATACTTATTAACTGCTCCTACAAAAGTGTGCCAACATCTGGTCCAGACAAACCGGCTGTTATTTCTACTTCCTGTGATTTCAACATAGTCAATACTCTTTTTCTTTAAGAAGTTTGCATCCTCCTCGGGATGCAAGGCGTAAGCCCTACCTACTTTGGAGGAACTCCCAAACTCACCTGGGATTCTCCTCCACCCCTCCAGGAAGGTGGGACATTTGTCCATGTCCCAAGATGGAGATCCGTCACTGCCCTGGCCCTGGTGACATTCTCTCTGCTTGTCCTCCACCTCCAACAGGCCGTCAGATCCTTACCACCTCTTTGGACTGATCTTATGTCATCATGTATTGGCCTCACTAATAGATACTAACGTATTAGTTATCTATTGGTGAATGACAGATTATCCCAACACTTAGCAGCTCAGCAAAACAAACATTTATTACCTCGGTTTCGATTGGCCCGGAACCCAGACGTGCCTAGCTGGGCATCTCTGCCTCAAGACGTCTCCTGAGATTGCAATCAATCTGTGTCGCCCAGACTGCAGTCATCCTAAGGCTGGGTGGGGGTGGATCCTCTTCCAAACTCCCTCACGTGGATGGGGCAGGCCTCCAAAGCCCTACCTCCAATCTCCACAGCATGAGCCTCCACAGGGCTGCCTCATGACATGGCAGCTGGCACCCCAGGGCCGGCAGTCGAAAAGAGAGTGAGAGACAGGTCCCACGAGGAAAGCCAGTTGTTCTATTCTCTCTTCCCAGAGTGGTAAGTCATCATTCCTGCCAAATTCTGTTCTGTCGTATCTAATTTGCCCTACTCCATTTAAGGGCATAGCCTTAAAACCACCACATGCTTCCAAGGCTACTGATAAGCTCTGGCCTCAAAATATCTTTTGTGAAAAACAAAACCAAAAAACAAAGCTCTTGCAGGAGAGAGCTTGGGCTCCTGAGACGTCTTCTACTCTCTCAAATTCCATTTGGAAACCGTCAGGGATGTCTTCAATGTCCCCCTTCATTGCACTCCTTCCCTGGAGGCCATGAACACTTTGGAGCAAAACAAAACAAAACAAGACAACAACAACGACATCAACAAACAAAAATAACAGAAACAAACCAAAGAAGCAGAAAGAAAAGCCCTACATACTACCTTCTAATTTTATCCTACCATACGTACTCGACAAAGCATTTTGGCTTTCTGAAATCCATCTGTCGGGGCAAAGGAATCAAGCAGACACGATGAACCAAGTGAGTGAGGACAGGCAGAGCAATGAGCCCTACGCACACAGTCGCTCTAAGCACATGACCATCTGAGTGAACATCTGGACCCACAGAAACATATCAGTGAGCGAGTCTTTCAGGAACAGACCACTGGCAGACACGACCTGAAGAAAACCAAGGTCTCTGTTCCACTGGAGTCCCTTCTTTGTATGCATGCATCTGTTCTCTGGCTATTCCAGGCCCCTTGCTCAATCTCACATCCACAAACGTTTCACCGTGGCCCCTTGGGGATCTCAGCCTCGATTAAGACTAAAGTTAAGTGGTCTTCCAGCATTGAGAAGGTTAAAAGAAAAAGGGAGCACCTGGGTGGCTCAGCCAGTTAAGCGCCTGACTCTTGATTTCAGATCAGGGTGTGATCTCACCGTTCATGAGATCAAGCCTGGCATCAGGCTCTGTGCTGACAGTGCAGAGCCTGCTTGGGATTCTCTCTCTCTCTCTCTCTCTCTCTCTCTCTCAGTCTGCCCCTCCCAACATGTGTGTACACTCTCTCTCTCTCTCCCTCTCAAAATAAATAAACTGGGGCACCCGGGTGGCTCAGTCGGTTAAGTGTGACTTCAGCTCAGGTTACGGTCTCGTGATCCGTGGGTTCGAGCCCCGCGTTGGGCTCTGTGCTGACAGCTTGGAGCCCGAGGCCTGCTTCAGATTCTGTATCTCCCTCTCTCTCTGTCCCTCCCCTGCTCACGCTTTGTCTTTCTCTGTCTCTCAATAATAAATAAAAGTTAAAAGAAAAAGTTAAAGACATTTTTTCCACTTTCTTCCTGCTAAGAATAAGGGACAATAAAAATGACAGCTACCGTTTCCTGTGTACATATTATCACTTCCCTTGTTAGGCACTCCACATACATCATCTCATTCAGTTATCATCCTCATGACAATCCTGCCAGAGAAATATTATCTTTTTTTTCAGATGAGATAACAGGCTCAGAGAAATTAATTCATTTCCCAAGATCACACAGCTGTACAATGAGGAAGCCAGAACTTGAACCCATATCTGCCTGAGTCCCGAGCCCCCTCTCTTTGTAATATTACCATTCAAGGGGACAAAAAAACAAAACAAAAACAAAAACTTACGCACATATCTTCCTAGAGCACCTATCATCTAGCAAGGTTTAAGGGGAATTTAAATTTACATATTAATATAAACATGAATATGTATGGGAAAAATTAATATGCATTGTTATGATCAAGTGAAGGCCATGCTTTTGGTCTCTGGATTTGGATCACACTTCAAGATCTCTGGGTTTCCTCTGGGTTGTAGTTGATTCCCCCAGAAAAAAGCTCAAGAAGCCCAACTTCCCCTGCCTCCCCACCAGTAAGCAGACAAGCTAAGAACTGCAAGACATTAGATAAAGGTTTTTTTTGACTTTTGTTTTCAATATAGTCTTGATTCCTTGTGGGACTCTCTCAACTACTGTGTAAGTGAAGGAGGATGATTGGGTTTTCTTTTTTTTCATTCCTGTCCCCTCCCTTGCCTTTGAATTCTCATATAATCCTACTGAGATCCTTAGAGGAGAATGAGGTGTTTTGATTTGCTTATTGATTTCCAAGGCAGTCCCTGGGAAACACCACTGCAATTGTGGTCAGATTCACCTGAGTAGGACGTTTCTGCTTATTAGAAAACAATCTTCGCCACAGGAGCAAGGTGTGCATAAGATGTGGAGATCAGAGATGAGAGGGACCAAATAGAGGTGCTCTGAAAGTTATTGATCATTTCTTGAGACGCCCTAATGTGGCATATTTGAAAGAAAGTGAAGGGAGCAAAGTGGGGCCATTGGAAGACTACAGCTCAATCATCTAGATGTCAGTCACTGAAAATTTTGACACAGCCTGAGCTAATAGACAGATGCCACAGAGAGTGACAACGTGGCACCAACTCTTCACGTGGAGCTCCCCCTTTCCCCACAACACACCCCTGGCGTGAGAATTGTTATTCCCATTTTACGCACGTGCAAAAGGAGGTAGGGGCACCTGGGTGGCTCAGGTAGTGGCTCACGAGTTCCAGACCCTCCTCTGTGCTGACAGCTCAGAGCCTGGAGCCTGCTTCGGATTCTGTGTCTCCCTCTCTCTCTGCCCCTCCCCCACTAGCTCGCTCACGCTCTCTCTCTCTCTCTCTCTCTGTCTCCCTCTCCAAAATAAATAAAAACATTAAATATTTTTGAAGGAGGCGAAGGGTCCAGGACTCCCCTAAGGCACTAAGCTATTGCGGGCAGGGGAGCACATCCGGGTGCTAAGAGGCTGCTAAGCGCAGGGAAGGCATGGGAGGCCCGCACCTGCTCGCATAACCTTGCCTTATACATCGCTTCCATCTGGCTGTCCGTGGACGGTACCCCTTACGATAAATCAGCAAACTTTCAAAGGAAAAAAAGGTGGGGGGGGGGGGCAGGTAGCAAAGTGACGCTCCAGCTCGAGCCTGGCTCGGCAGGACCATCAGTTACGTTCTCTTAGGGTAACAGCCATCACATTCTGATTCCTGATGGAACTGGAAATCGCCCTCACCAGAGGTTTGTGTGCCCTCGGGAAGCCCGGGGAGCAAAGGTCAATGGAGTAACTGCTCCAGTTCAGCCTCCCAGGAGGTGCCAAGGCCCCGGGAAAGCTACGTGCAGCCCGGTGAGGGTGGTTCCTCACAGTTGGCCCAGAAGCCTCTACAAAGCCCACGCCGCCAGCATCTGCCCGCGCTTCCACCCACAATGACCCTGAAGGATGGCAGTGTCGCCTTCTCTTCCCCTTTCCAAATCTCACTCGGGTGCCTCTGGCTGGATATAAGCCAGAACCATAGGAGAACCGGGGGGCGTGGAAGTTCTGCTCCTTCCCACGGTCCAGACGAACACGGACAAAGACGCAGCGGCGATACTGAGCTGACCACCGCCCGTCCGGCCGCAACGCCACACAGTCTGTGCTTCGTCAGCTTATGATCCCGATTTACGTGCTCAGGACTATTAAAAAGAACTTCCGAAATAGATGTCATCAGCCTATTATTAATCTATTGATGTATAACGAACCACCACAACCTGAAAACAAGAGCCGCTCATTTGGCTCATAACTCTCTGGGTCAACACTTAGGGCTCCGCACAGATGGTCTCTGGCGTGCGACTGGGGTCAGCTTCCCTCCGATAGGTCAGGTGGTGCTGTTGAGGACAGAGAATGTCGGCTGGTTGTTGGCAGTGGGGCGGACGGAGCCACATTTCTCTCATCCCCCAGCAGATTAGCCCAGGAGCGTTCCTATCGAGACTGGCAGGGTTCCCAGAGTGTGGACCGAACCTCAGAACCTCACAACGCCCAGGCGTAGAACTAGCACAACGCCATGTCAGCCGCGGTCTGTTGGCCAAAGCAAGTCACGAGGCCTGTGCGAATCTTCTGCGTCAAGAAAGAGACCCATCTATGGGTGAGAGGAGCAAATGAAACCACATTCCGATGGGGGGGCGTCCATACGCAGAGAAGAATAGGCGTTTTCTGTAAACACTGACAAGACATTAAATCGTTTTGGGAAAGAGTGAGGGAAATGAAACTCAACATGTTCTTCAGATCCCCCCGCAGGACTTCCACTAAAGCGGACTGTTCATCTGCAAGAGGAGACTATAACGTGTGGTGCTCCCCACAAAGCCCTTTGGGGTTTGTGCCACGCGGGGCTGGTGCTCTGGGACCCGTCCTTGGGAACCACCACTCTGCCCCGTGGTGAATTCCCAGCCAGAATCAAGGGAGATGGACGTTTTCATAATTTAGGGGACGGGATGCCATCGATGGGGCCACCATTGCTGGGGTTGGGGGAGACTGCCCTGTTTCATAGGAGGGCTGACGGGGGGAAATAACGTGCCCCACCATCCCGCAGCCTCTGGTTTCCACCCTGGAAGAAGGGCCACGGCACCTGTCCCGACAGCCTCCCTGAAGCCATTATTACTTCAGAGCCAGAGAAATGCTTGATAATTACAACGCTTTGCGCTTACAGGATGCGTTTCCTCCGAGGAGCAGCAAGTAATTTGCAATCGCTTATTAATTAATCCTCAGCCCCCACATGAGATGAGGCTGGGTTGTTACGCGTCTTTGGCAGATGTGTGAAGCGGGCGGAGAGAGAGTGACATTGAGCTGCCGCCCAAGGTCACTGCATCGTCCCACTCACCGGCCACATCCCGGCTCCCCCAGCCTCCCCATCCACCGTGTCCGTCGCGCCTGCCTCTCCCGCAGCCCCAGGGCCTCCTCAGGCCAGAGCTCCAGCCATTTCAGAGAGGGCTGAGTTTTCCAGATCCAATGGGAGGATCTTGCTGTTCCATTAACTGGGGGTTTCCATTTTTACCGTTCTGTTTCTGGTTTCGACGTCCAGGAGCGCCGGTTTAGAATCCAGGGAATACGTGTCCCAGAAGAGTCGCCTCGAACTGCATTACTTGTTCACGCTGTGCAGACACCTCGCTCATTCGGGGAGCGTGTGCCCTCCCAGCTGAAACAGGATGCCGTAACCGCTCCCGGGGTGTGAACGGGGACTGAGGCAGGGGTGGGGGAAGCGTGCGCTGCCTTGTGTTTTCACGGCAACAGCCAGTTCGAAGACAAATGCAGATCCGATTTTCTAAACAGAAGCCAACGCTCAGGAAACTAGAGTCCGCTTCCCTTAAGCGGCTGAACAAACCCTCAGGAAAAGTTACAAACGACAGGAGAGTCTTCGCGATTACTTTCGGACAGCCTTGCCAGTTTATGTTCAAAAGGATCTCTTCCCTGAGTGTGTGTTTTTCTGCACATACAACTAAACCAGCCCTTTGGGGTTTGTGCAACGCGGGGCTGGTGCTCTGGGACCCGTCCTTGGGAACCACCACTCTGCCCCCTGGTGAACTCCCAGCCAGAATCAAGGGAGATGGATGTTTTCGTAATTTAGGGGACGGAATGCCATCGACGGGGCCACCATTGCTGCGGGCACCATTGGTTTTGTAGAGGGAAGCAACATCCTGTCACATCGAAAGAAGAGCCACATCATACGTTAAAAATTCTGAAACTGTGAAGAAAATACCCCAATGATGAAGCGACAAGAGTCAAGGCCAGCCTACGGAGCCCCGCAAACCCAGCTGCAGCCACTGCTGGCAAATGAGAACAGACCCTTTGGATGACATAAAAAAACCAGGAGCCACTACAGAGTGCTTAAGCGTGGTGACTTCCAAGGTCAATGTAATGGAAGAAAGCTTTGTACTGTTTGGAACTTTGAGAAGTACTCGGGTATTATACAGTCAACGTTACCCTCCATTGCAACAGGCGGGTAAATACACTAACTGATAAGATTCCTCCCTTCCTTCCTTCCATCTTTCATCAAATGTCTATTGAGCCTTTGATTGAGTGTTTTACTTTGTGGAAGTCTCTGTTCTGAGGCTCTGGCAGGAGGTACCCAAAGCAGGAAGCCTTCCGTAGAACATCCGATGAATTAATTTTCGTGGACCCTCTCATCTCCCTTTGGACCTGGGCGCCATTTTGGCTCTGCCTGGTTGTGGTATTAGTCTTACCGCTGGCAGATTAGGATGCAAAACAGAACTGGGTCCTAGAAAACAATCTAGGAAGACTTCCCAGAAGCCCCAGATACTCCAGGTCTCAAAGGAATGAGGCCATGATGGCGGAGTTGCCTTTTGTAGGACAGAAGTGGCATTGCCCATGTGTTCAGAACATGGCGCATTGTAGGAGCACCTGGGCTGCTTGGGTCACAAACAGAGTGGGTCACAGTGGGGAGGGAGTGTGTTATCGTGCCTGGGGACTGGCCTGCAACTTGCAGCTCCTGGCTCCCGTCGAGAGGTTCCTGGGGCAACACAGCAGCATGCCTTCGTACGGTCTCTCAGTGCGGGCTACGATACTTCCTTTTCTGTTCCTGGGTCCTGAGATTAATCTTGTATATCTGTGTCCTTACATGTGTTCTTACTAACTGCTCCTTACTGCGTGAAATTTATCATCTTCAACCCATCCTTTCCCCTCCCATCTGTCCTCTCCCGCTAAATCCCCATTATATTCCAAACCCATATTTGGCCGGTTCAAATCTCATCTCTACCACTGCATGGCCCTGACTGAAAAATTTAACTTCTGGGTCTCATGGCTTGCATCTGATATCTGTTTTACAGGGTCATTGTGCAAAAGAAATGTCATAACCTATGTAATACACTCAGCACAGAGTCGACAGTGAACGTTAATTCTTCTTATCCCCCTTCCAATTTTGTCCCCTGTGTTCCCATCTTGCTCAGACAACTGTATTTGATGCAGGTGATGGGCTTCTTTGTATAAAAGTAGGGACAATTCGCCCTTCCAACTGACGATGAGTAAATTTTTTTTAAGTGAAGCAGAACCTATATTCACTGACAATGGTAACAAAGATAGAAATAAGAGGCACAGACTTGGGGGACCAGGGAAGTGGGGGATAAGACAGGAATCATAATTTATTTGCATGTACATGTTCACCGGAGAGTCAGAAGCCAGTGGTTTATTATCAAATCCCATCATTTCAAATATTTACAAAGCATTTATCAAATCAACACAACCATATTTTAGAAGGTAATCTTCCAGAAGTTTGCCACACAAGAAATTCACTCTGTATTTAAAGAGATAAAAGGACGATGAATGGTAATAAAACAAGTTGCTACCAAAGGGGATATAAATATGATAGGAAAGAACCCAAGAGAGAATCAACATAGGACGTTGGTAAAGGATCTGCCTGCTTCGGGTGGATTGTTGAGTGACTGCCAACATTGGTTTATATGTAAATTAATAAAATACGTACCACGTGAAGTGCAAAGTTTGCAGACATCTGAGAAATTGCAATTGACAGGTAATGAGTTAACACGTACGCAGGAGACAGCCCCATTTTTCCTGACCTATTTGGAAATGAAGGATAAAAGAGAAGATTCTACAAGAAGCAAAGAGAAATTCTAGCTCTTTACCGAAATAGTCTATTACCTGGTCTCTATCACCATCAGCCACCTGATCCGTAGAGGTGCCACAGAAGGACTGGCCAGCACCTGGTTCATGAGTTCGAGCCCTGTGCAGGGCTCTATGCTGACAGTGGGGAGCCTGCTGGGGATTCTCTCTCTCTCCCTCTTTCTCTGCCACTCCCCACTCGCTCTCTCTCAAAACTAAATAAATAAACCTTAAAAAGCAAACTAGGGGTGCCTGGGTGGCTCAGTCGGTTAAGCATCCGACTTCGGCTCAGGTCATGATCTCAAGGTTCATGAGTTTGAGCCCCGCGTCGGACTCCGGGCTGACAGCTCGGAGCCCGGAGCCTGCTTCGGACTCTGCATCTCCCTCTCTCTCTCTCTCTCTCTGCCCCTCCCCTGCTCGCCCTCTGTCTCTCTGTCTCTCAAAATGAAATGAAAAATGTTTTAAAAATTAAACAAAAAACAGAAACAAGTTTTCAAACACCTCCAGCTTTGAGGCCTCCTCAGTGGACTGTTTCTATAATTCCATGCTCTTCGGGAAAGATCGGGAAAGATACGTAGCTTCGGCTGCATTTTATTGTGAGCCAAACACACTTTGGGCAAATCAAAGAGAGAGAACTCTTCACGGTCTCCCCTTCCTCCTCAATGTGCCTTGGCTTCATTAAAGACAGTAATAACGCGGGGGACAGAAAATGCGTTAGAATTCTAAGCCAGCCCCAGCCTCGCACGTTTCCTCACCGATCGGGGACCTGGAGACGCAGTGAGCGAGACCAGCCAGAAGGTCCCAAAAAAAAAAAGTGTTTTTTTGTCAGTAAATGTCAGACCTCTCCAACCTTCTAGACTGAAGGCATCATGTAACGAACCCGAGCAAACCCGCGCCTCGTCCCGTCAAGCGGTGGGCGGCCCTCAGCTGGGCAGAGCCTTCAGGGTTCCCGTAACGACAGGTGGCTGCGTGGTTGCAGCCCCACTTAACGTCCCCAGTGTCGACAGCCCCAGACAGGGTCCCCTAGCGCGCCCCCCGCCCTTGCCATCTATCACTGATTACAGTGGAGTAAGGCAAACATTCACATCAACTGCACGATTGGGAGGCGGTTTCAGATTTTATTCAGTAATGAGGGCGGCTTTCCGGTTTTGGTGATTGGAGGGGTGCAACCTGGCCAGACACGTGGTTCCTAAAAGGCCAGCATTAGAGCCAGGTTGGGGGGGGTGGGGGATGGGAAGCCAGAGGAGGAATCCTTCTGAAGGTTTATGTGTAAATGATGCAAACGCAGGAATGGGGAAGCTGATTCTTTCATGGGGCTCTCTTTTAGAGGCATGGGGACAAGCCTCTGAGCTGAGCCCAGAATTCAGAGTTGCTACTGTGCAGCATCCTCAAACACGCACCAGAGAGGAAAAACATGGCACCTTGCAGGGGCAGCGGGGTGGCTCAGTCAGTTAAGCATCCGACTCCTGAGTTTGGCTCAGGTTATGATCTCCTGGTTCATGGGATCGAGCCCCCATGTTGGGTTCCGTGCTGGCAGTGCTGAGCCTGCCTGGGAATCTCTCCCTCGACCTCTCTCTCTGCCCCTACCCTGCTCGCTCACTCTAAATAGATAAATATTAAAAAGAAAAAGGAATGCAGGGTCTTGCTAAAACAAGCAAACAAAAAAGCAAAAACAAAACCCTTCATCTTGCAGAAAAACAACACCTTGCGTGGTGAAAAGGCAGCGATGTTTCAGCTCCCTTCCCCGTGGTTTCCACCAAAAGAAGCTCCCGCACTTCGGTCACCTCTCACATTCCAGGAGGAGGATCTTTTCCTTGGTCGCAGGGCCCGTGAGGAGCTGGTCACCTGCAAGATTTGGTTTCATTCATCCTGGACCCCCCCCCCTACGCGACGTCGGTCTCTGGGAGGTTGGACGGCACCGTCCTGGGGACCGGGCAGGTACAGAAAAGGCCGGAGCTGGTCTCCTGGGGTGGGGGCGGGGGGTGGGGGGGCGGCGTGAGGATGTGACAAGCCGAAACAGTGAACCCACTGGGGCCTGAGGTCATCCTCTGTGAAGAAGGCCGGACTTTAGCTGAGCTCGTCGTGCCCCGCCTCTGCACACGTCCGTCCCTCCGCCTGGAAGGCGACTCCTCGCTTCACCCTCTCGGACAACACCTGCTCTGCCTTGAAGACCCTCTGAGTCAGAAGTCAGGGCGTCTGCCCGCTGGAGCTGCCTCTGGGCCCAGCTCTTCCCTTCCCATTCCTTGAAGCCTTTCCGCCTCTGCGAATGCTCTCCATTTCACCGTGAGCGTTTTGACCCGAGAGCCCGGTTTAACCCGGGACTTCCAGGCCCGAGGCAAGACGAGATGGTCCCAAGGTGGAAAGGCAGACCGCACGCCTCCTATAACCAGGTCCCCTTAACCCAAGGCTGCGGGGCTGAAAACACGCGCTGTGGATGACAGGTAAGTTGTCCTGGAAGTTTTCTCGAAACTAGAAAGACTGTCAGAGCTTCAAATGCCGGAGGGGGTGGATGTGTGTTCGCCCGGATTCGGATTTCATTTACCCCGGGGTTAGAGCCGCGGCAAACCTGGACAGAAAGACGGTCAGGGCCCATACCTGTCCAGGGGGATCTTTCAAATTACCTCGAAGCGGGTGGGTTGAGGATCCGGAGGCTTTTAGGGAGGGAAAATGTTGCTGTGCAGAGGTGAGTCCAGGAAGGCCTGGTGGAAGACAGCCTTCCTGGAGGCCCTGAGCAACGCAGAAGGAAGAGGTGGGGAGGAAGCAAGGAAGGGTGTCTGGGAGGGCCTGGAATAGCAAAACTCAGGCTGGATCCCTGGCCAGGCGGCGGGAAGAGCTGCACGAGAGGAGGCTGAGCTGAGTCTCTGATTTTGACGGGGTGGGTAGCACGCAGCCACCGCTAACAGGGGAGGCGCCTGAGAGCAAAGAAAGGCTACCGGCGACCTTTTCTCTAGACGCCCTATATGGTGCTGCCAAGCTTGACCCAAAGGCCAGACGCCAAGCAGGATGTGGGAAAAGGGGTGTGCCAAGCGGAGAACAATGGTAAAAACCACTGGTCAAATCCATCGCTTTGATCTAAGATTCAAGGCATTCAGTTCAGGGGCGGCGGGTCGGGAGGGGGGGAGGGGGGAGGGGAAAGGGGAGGAGTCTGGACCACAGAAAGAAGCCTGTCTCTTTCATCATAGCAGGGCCAGGTCACAGAGGGTGCCGCCTCCTGTTGTTTGGATCAGCCAAGAAAGGAGGACGGGTTCCACCCCATGTGCCATTTTCAGTGACATCAGAGTAAGTGGGCTGGAGGGCCGTGCTGAGGGCGCAGACTTGTCCCTGTCACCTACAGAGCTCCCCAGGCAGCAATCCTGCTCACCTGTCTGCCTGCATTGCCTCCCCGCCCCTGCTGTCCCCCTGGCTCTCTGTGAGGACGCCCGTCCCCGTAAGCTCTGTCCCTTAGAGGAGCCACTACTGAGGCCACCCCTGACTTTTCGTCCCTAAGAAGCTCGTGCAGGGACTGGAGAGGACCAGTCCGTCAGAGAAATCGTAACACTTGAACCCTGGGGGACAGAGGCCCTCGTGGAGCTCGTCCAAAACTAAATTTTAGGACACGATCAAGGTGATGACCTCAAGGCAGCTTAAAGCCTCCTTAGGTTGGTCCAAGATGTCACTGGCCAAGCTTTAGGAAAGGGAAGGGCAGGGTGCCTGTTTCAAACTCCACCGCCAAGTGGATTAACCAGGACGAGAAATGCGGTGCTTTCAAAACCCAAAGCACCCAAACCAAGGAATTACACCAGTGAAATATTAGCGGGTTGTGCCTGAAGGTAAAATTCAAGGCCTCGCAGGTGTCTGTCGCCTACCAAAGCACATTACGCAAAAAAACTCAAAATGAAATATTTAATTAGCTGCTCAGAAATGGATTTGCTATCAACCCATTAATCTAATTAACACACACACACACACACACACACACACACGATTCTCTCGGGCGGCACTTGCCTTGTTTACACAAGGGGCCAACACATGGCTCACATTTGTCTACTCATGTGTGCGTGTATCTCTGAGAGCCTCCCCTCATCATACAGACTCTTTTCTGCTCCCTTGCCTCTCAGAGTTGTGGGTAACATTCATTATCCACAAAACAAAATAAGGAAATTGTTCCAAATGAGAAACATTTGCTGCTTCAAAGTGTACGGAGAAGGGGCTATTTTTCCAGCACTCACTGCAGATGTGACAGCTGACTACATGTACACACGCAAACGCCAAATGAACAGCCCGCGTAATCGTGACAATTATCCATCGCAATATGTTCTGCTTCAAATAATCAACCCCAAAAGCTCTGGAAGGGGGTGGAGCGGGGGGAGATTGTCGTTTGTTCTTGTTTAAAACATTGCAGCTTATGGACTCTACCTGCTTCCTGATAAATTTGACATTATTGAAAAAATACTGTAATAAATGTAGAAACGAAAATTATTCCCGCTGAAAAATTAGAGAAGTAACATTTCAGAGGTAGCTGGAATGAGGGGTATTTGCCATAATACTGGTACAATACTGCCATCTAGAGGAAGCTATGCAAAGTTTCAGCCTTGTTCTTTTTCGGATTGTTTTTTTTTTTCCCCAGGCATGTAAAAGAAACGAAATCAAGGGGTTTGCGTGTATATCTGATAATGACAGGAAAAGGAGACTCAGATTTTTAAATAATGTGATCCCTCTGATTCTTACGTTGGGGAGGAAAAATGTTTATCTATCCTTCCTAAGCTCTTCCAGCTGATCGAAGAATTAAATTGGCACGAGACAGCGTAACAGAAAATCAGGTTTAATTTTATATGTACCAGAACCCTACGTACACGAGAGGTTCAAAGACAGGAAGGTAAAGTGACGGATATATGCCATCCTGAGCTAGGGAACGACATAGGGGTCTGGGGTTTCAAAGGGGAAAAAGGGAATTCACAGGGCAGTGAGAAGCATACACGTTTGGTAAGTAGATAGTCGCACTACCATACAGAGGGGTCACTCAACTAAAACATCTCTGCTAATAACTCTAATTCTGGGAAAGACACCCAATTTAGCTTCTTCTAGGTAGTTAAGGGAGGGGCGAAGTTTCTCTTTGAGACTGGAGGGCCTCAATTGCCTTCAGCTCAGAACAGCCACATGCCAAAGTGGCACATTTTGGGGAGACTTACTCTGAACCCCTCTAGTCCTGCCTTTGACACTTTAAAGAAGTTCCACAACCCAGAAACTAAGCTGGCGGATTTCTCCTTATCTCGATGAACCGGTGTCAAGAATGGGTCAGTTCAGGTGAAGAGTCGTCTCGTTTCAGGAGGTGGCCTTGCAGCGAGGCTCCCAAAGTGAGGCCTGTGGTGCGCAAGCAATCAGGTAATTCATAAGAGGCATCTTTAAGGGAACAAAGGAAAAATAAAGGTTAATGGTTGGAGCGAATTATAAACCCAGTATCTAAGTCCTGGGTGCTGCCAATGAGAACATTTCTAGACGTCAGGAAGGAAGTGCCTGAAGACAGAGCAATGGCACCCGGTGCTCGCAGTTTGAGCATCTCTGGTGATCTTTCTGTGCAGCCAGCCCAGCAACAGGCCCAAAGATTGTGTGAAGGGAGGCTGTTGTGACGACTTCTCTGAAGTTTATATCAAGTTGCCCAGCTTCGGCTCGCAGGGCTTCAGGGAAAAGGGCAGCCTGAATTGTCAACATGCAAGTCAGAAAGATGGGAGAAAATTAGAAACATTAGTGGGGAGAGTCGTCCAGCCAGCTATTTGAGGAAAACAGAAGGATTCAGGATCCAGTCCAGTTTGTAGGTACATACAACAAATTCTCAAGGAAAGTTGATCAGAACCAGAATCTAACATCCACAAACGTGTGTTACTGAAATGTAATTTTTCTCTCTAAAATCACTCTCATTTGCTTGTAAAATAAGTCCAGTTTCAACGAATGTGGCCTGATTATAGAAATGCAGCAAGGATAGGGATTGACCATACAGGTTCTTTCGAATCTGTTTTGTTAGCATTTTTCATAAGGCATTTGAGATTGAACTTTTAAAGGCCTCTCAAGGCCAGGAAAGCCAAGTCAAGGACTTGCCATCAGACTTCACCTGCTATACCCTATAGATTTGGGTGAATTCCTCTCTTCCTGAGGTCCCCCAAATATCCTGAGATTCCCGTAGCTTCCTTGTTCATCTGGTTGGACTGCTGGGAACCCTAAAAAAAATGGGACCAGGCTGTTTTTCTAATGGGTTCTATTGGCTCCCTAGAGTCAACCTTAGTTCTTTAAAGCTGTCTGGTCTTTTCTGAGTCTGTGCACATCTCTCAAGTATGACCTTCCAGTCAAGGCCTTGGTCACATAAACAATGTTTCTAATTATGTCTTATTATAAGAAAAACAAATTCATATCGAACTATTGAACTTACTGAAATAACTATATTGCCATGAAAATGAGAATACTCATTGAGAGTTTTTGAATTCTGGACGGATCAGGTAGGAAGACAAAGAAAAATGTTTCATATTTGTTTACAAAGGTATATTTTGTCAATTGCTCTAAGTCACAGACAGCTTAAGAGAAGTTTCCTTCAATCTGGAAAAGCAAACACCAGAGAACCAGCAATGTTTCAAATAAGAGTCATAAAAATTATAATCATCTTCCTCAGTTCATTTAGTTCCATGTTATCAATTCTTGTTCTGCTTAAATCCAGTTTTCTTACTAATGCTGGAAATTCTTACACGGTTTACTTTTATGAACTTAAAGGTTATCAGAAAGCTGTATTTGTCAAAAGGCCTTCCGATGAATCTCTCTGAAGGTGAAGCACTTTTGCAGAGACAATTTTGTAAAAGCATCTGACTAAAACAATAACTGTAAATGACAAAATATTTTTTAACGTCCATCGTTAGACATCTGATGAGAAGTCATTGTAATGGAACTGACTAGGGAATTTGATTATTTCTGTGACACCCAGCATTTTAATAATTAGAATTAAAAGTGATAGAACATACCAGGACACATCAAAAGTTTAAGAATTTTATACAATTTCTAGAATACTTATAAAATATACCTCTACAGGTTAGAGTGGGAGAGAGAGCCAAAGCATAAGAGACTCTTAAAAACTGAGAACAAACTGAGGGTTGATGGGGGGTGGGAGGGAGGGAAGGGTAGGTGATGGGCATTGAAGAGGGCATCTTTTGGGATGAGCACTGGGTGTTGTATGGAAACTAATTTGACAATAAATTTCATATAATAAAAAATAATAATAATAAAAAATAAAATAAAATATACCTCTACAAATACAACATAAAGAAGGTTTAGTATTATTTTTATTTGTCAATGTTTCCCATGTAATTTAACATATCAAATGAACCTAATTAGTTTAACAAATCCTTTAGAATGTTCCAGGGACTGGTCTGGAAAAATCTTAAAAGTTTTTCTCCAGGTCAAAAGTCTTTATTGAGATTTGATTTGGGGATGTTTGTCAAAATATTTTTTTAAAAAAAGATTTTAAAGCACTTGGTCGACAGGAATGTAGGTCATTGTGAAATAATACTTAGTTATCTATTTAACCAGTGACAATAAAAGATTTTTAAAGGCAAATACAAAAGCTTACATAGTCATTGGCAAAACTTAGCTCTTTTAATATTAAAAGGATTCTGTTTTCTTAATCAAAGACCCGATAAACACAGGAAATTATTTTAGCAGAGCATAGAATCTTTGTTTTGTAGGCAGATAACTTTAAAAAGCAAAAAAAAAAAAAAAAAAAAAAAAAAAATTTACAATTTTATGGAGCAGACCAATAGTTCAAGAAAATCTCGTCTTTTTCACAGATGAAATAAAATTAAGTTCTGGTTTTATATAAGTACACTATTGATATTAAAGCTTATTTTTAATACCCTTATAACAGACTCATTCACTCTTATCCAGTTTGGTCCCCCATCAAATTCCTTTCCCAAGATCCCTTTTTCATAAACCTTCTACAACTTTCTATGTCTACTCTAAATTTGTCCCTGGTTCTCTTTGACACCCTGAAAAAATCTTTAAGACAAAATTACTTTTATTTCCCTAAACAAAAATGCATCTCCATTCCTCACATGTTTTCTTACAAAAAAACACAGCCTACATTTCCTGCATACAGAGCTGTTTCCCTTATTATTTCTAGTAGCTTTGATTACATATATTAATTAGAATTCTTAACTTCTAAAAACCCTTAGTTTCTAGTGAAAACTAAGTGAGCAATTGTCAACGACTACACCAGCATTCTTTAGATTGGCGAATTTATTAATACATTTCATAATTTCTCAAAATGTGTGCTTTCTCATAGTACAAACTTTCAATAAACTCAAAACGTGTTTACCAGTAGACCCAAATTTATCTCCAGCCTCTAGGTTACAAGAAGATAAGAGTTGGCAAACTTAGCTTTGTTTAGCAATTAATATTTCAAGTATTTCATCATATTTGGAAATGACCTAGACATACAATGAATTTTCATCATTTAATCTAACTTAGCAAAATGCAAAGGAGATTTGGGGAATTATTTAGTAGGCGTACCATAAAACATAAATACTGCCAAACAGTTCACTTGTAAACTTTTATTTTACTTCCATCTATTTCATTTGTTTGTTTTTAATAATTATGCTTGGATTCACCGTAAAAATTTCATGTGATATTAAATAACCAGCCGTCGGGGCGCCTGGGTGGCTCAGTCGGTTGGGCGTCCAACTTTGGCTCAGGTCATGATCTCGCGGCCCATGAGTTCGAGCCCCACATCAGGCTCTGTGCTGACAGCTCAGGGCCTAGAGCCTGCTTCAGATTCTTTGTCTCCCTCTCTCTGATGCTCCCCCCGTTCGTGCTCTGTCTCTCTCTGTCTCAAAAATAAATAAATTTAAAAAAAAATTTTTTTTAAATAATTTAAAAAAATAAAATAAATAACCAGCCGTCATCTTTGGGTTTTCTTTCTTGCTGACAAATTCTTTAACAGAGATAACAGGGGCTTATTTGACTTTTAGGAAACCTAGGTAGAAGTATTACATTTAATGCTGATAACTCTAAAGGCATGCCTATTTTAATTAAACCAACAAACTTCAATTAGCTTTTATTTGTTAAAGATTAATCCTAGATTACATGAACCTGAAAAACATTTGGGTTAGTTTTGATATTTCTCAGACTTTTAGCATAGCCAATCCTTATAAGTACTTGCTTGCAAACCAACTAAATAGAAGTCTTTACAAATTAATTTTGGCAACACCATCTGGAGGTAGAAAAATATCACACATCTACAACACATGTACACGTAGATACACATGAACAGATGCAGAGACCTTACGGTTACTAATATTTGTGGAGCTTTCGCTTTTGCCCAAATTCCAAATATTTCCTCTCTCCTTTTTTTTTTTCTTCTGATAAGAAACCTCTCTCTACAGTCTGCATTTCAAATAATGGCTCTTAGGTCCAAAAGAAGAGGGGGATAGAAAATCTACATCACAATGTCACAAAGAAAGTACCCCAAATTCCACCAAGAAGGTTTCCCAGGGACAATACTTACAAGCCTTTTAAGATAAAAGGGGGAGGTTTGGGGATTGGTGAAAAGGACAGACTGACATTGAACTCTTTCAGAGCCATATTTCTAGTTCTGCAAAGATTTGTGAAATGAGGACAGTTGTTTTTAAACCCTCAAGGAATTGGGGATTTGTTTCTTTCCCTCTGGGTACATGGTTGTATTCCAACTTAGGGGAGAAAGGCTTTTAAAAATTCTATTATGCTTCCGATCTGGCCAACTTTTGATTACAGACCTACCCTAGAATGAATACACACACACACACACACACACACACACATACATACACACACATATATATACATATGTATATGTATATATATACCCTAAAATATATATACACACACACATTTAACATATACATATACATACATATATGTATATGTATATGTTAAATATCTTCTCAGTCTTCAGCCAGAACAAACAGTAAATATTTCTGGCAGTATTAAATCACCCCCCTTGTAAGACGGGTCCTCAAAGAGTGTGCAGAGGATTCTATCTTCCCAAGATCCAGTCACTCCCAAAGATAGCCAAAAGAAAGAACTAATAGCCTGCATGTCCCAGGCGGGAAGTCCATAGCTATATTGGAAACAGAACAGATCAGTAACCAATGGGGCTGGATTTGGAAAGGAAAGGGCATCGTGAGATTTTTTTTTCCCTTTCCTATCAGTCTCTGAACATCAGGCTGTCAGCTAATCCTTTGCAGGAGGGCCTTGGAGAAATCCTCCTCATTTTTTCCTCTCTGCAGGGAGGGGGGCATGATTTGTGAATGGTCACTGATCTAATTCTTCTCTAAAGTTGGTAGAATCTTCTGGAAAGGTCCGGCTGCCGTCCAGCGGACACGACTTCCTTTGGTGGGGATCCAGGATATGTCTACAAAAGATATTGCATAGGAAGGCTTGAAACTGGCAGAGCCTGATTAGGGAGCCCAGCAAAGTGAGCCCCACTGCATGTCCCAGGCTTCTCTGCAAAATTTGCTTCCTGACTTTCAACATTTATGGGGGGGTAACTTTATACCCTAGGCCTAGAGATGGGGCTACAGTGTTCTCTCGTCAATCTTGTAGAAAAAACAGGAAATTTAAATAGAGAAATGGGGCTGGATTTTGAGAAGGGGAATTTACTTTGGATTTAATTTTTATTCCAATGTCTGTTTTTTCTTCTTATGTGAGCCTCTAAGGCTAGTGATTACATTTCTTTATGTCCTCTTTTGAATTTGGTCTCTCCACAGGTGTCAATAAATCGTTAAGGATGAGAGCTCTCTAAATTATTTTCCCTGCAAATACAGGCCATTCAAAGGATCCATCAGGTGGGCATTGACCAGTAGGATCTCTGAAGAGCAACTCAAACCAGGAAGCCTCTTTATGACTTGACCCAAAGCGAAGGCGGCATCCTGTAAGACCGTGCAAACTACTACTAGTAGTGCGGTTTCCCGCGACAACGTGAGATGCCTCCAGTCATAAACTCGTCAATCTGTGACACCACATAAGTGTCACAGGAATGGGACTTTTCCAACACTAGGAAAGCAATGAAGGTTGAGACAACAAAGGCCCCTTAGAGACTGAGGCTCCTTCTGACACATTTCCCCACCAGCAGGCCAAAGAGAAT
Organism: Panthera pardus; assembly: GCF_024362965.1. Taxonomy (NCBI): domain Eukaryota; kingdom Metazoa; phylum Chordata; class Mammalia; order Carnivora; family Felidae; genus Panthera; species Panthera pardus. The sequence continues at coordinate 183,006,091 of NW_026526688.1, forward strand.
GCTGCTTGGAACTCCAGGCTATTTGGCCACCAAGCTGTACTTCAGTAACTACCCCTCTTGGGTGGTGGAGAACACAGAGAATATTTTCACTGGTCACAAAACCAAGCTCTCAGATCATCGAATAAGATGAAAGGAAAGCCTCGTTTGTTTCTTCTGATATGCACATAACAGCTTTGGCTAAGCCTCGAGTCTCTTGGAACCAAACTAATACCTCTCACCCCGTGCCCACCGATTTTGCAGCTTTGGCTTCCAAGACGTTCCTTAGCAACAGCCTCTATCTCATGTTCACGTTAACCCATTGCAAATTTTGTCCGAACGGACGCTGGTCCTGATGAGGACCGTGAATGCACCAGGGTGTGAGGGCAGCTAGAATAGCAGTCTTATAGGGCCCATGTCTGTGTTCTGCCCTAGGTTTCCTCCCTTAAGACAAAGGACACAACAGACACAGAAAAACAGTAACGACCCCAGGAGCGAAAGGATCACCAGGGCTGCTAAGACCCAAGAAACCAGCTCCACAAGAACTTTCTCCTGCTAATCTAACCTTAGAAAAGAAAAAGAGGACTTCCACACTCTGCGGCTGCTGCTGTAATCTACAGGTAGAGATCTGGGAGCCTCACATGGTAAGAATTCTCACTTTTGGCCAGCTCTTATCAGAGGCCCTGAGATCTTTCTGGAGCAGCAGCTTTGGGATGAGCAGTGCTCATCCAAGTGAGGTCTCTTGGCCGGTTTGCCAAAACTGTTGGAGAGGAGGAATTTTTATCTGCCTTTGAAATGTTCTTCTGGCTGACCTAAGCAGTAAATTGGCATGAGACAGATTCGCAGAAGAAACTCCAATTTAATTTTGTATGCATAGGAACCCCACATACATGAGGCGTTCAGAGGTAGAAAAGTAAAATAATGTATATATGCCATCCTAAGCTAAGGAAAGGGATAAGGGTCTGGGGCTTTAAAGGGGAGGACAATTCACAGAACAATAAAAAGAGAAGATGCTTCAATAATTAGATATTTGCTCTGTCATACAGATGGGTCCCTCCGATAAAATGTATCTTTGCTTAATAACTCTAATTCTGGGAAAGGCCCCAGTCTAGAGTCGTCAAGGTAGATAAAGGTGGGGTAAAACTTTCTTGTAGCTCACAGGGTCTCAATTGCGTTCAGTTCAAAATAGTCCACATGCCAAAGTGTCACATTTTGGGGAGACTTGCTCTGAACCCCTTCACTTACCTGCCTTAAATCAGAGCTCTCCAAACCTGTTTTTACTTTTCCAAACTCTAGGGTATTTGGGAGGTTGTAGAAGGATGTAGGAGGAGGAACAAACTCAGAAGGCCACCTGACTGAAGGAGCAGGCCCAGGCTTAGTAATGCCCAGAATTTCCTTTTTGTCCTTGTTGGTTTAAGAAAAACTGAACATTTGCATTTGTTTGGGAGATCTCCAGATACCTCAATCTGGCACCGTTGAGGAAATTGAACTGTGCCATCTAAATAAAACATGTTTGAGGCCCCACTTTGGCTCAAAGGGAAGAGAAAATATGAGTGACTATTGACCAGATGAGAAAGGAGGAGAAAGCCCGGAGGGTTGTTATCAGCTTGGAAATTTACAAAGTGAAGGTGTTGTGCCATACCCGGAAGGGCCAGTCTAGTCAAGTAGGAAGACAAGATTCTAACATAATATTAGCTTTAGCTCTCCGAGCTCCGTAATTCATAGACTTCCGTGACGTAGAACTTAATGAAATATGCAAAGTCTTCTATATACAAACGCAATTAGCTATTTTCCCACCTACCCACACAGGTCAACGTGTCTATAATGCTGAATCATGAGTGTGTTAGGCCAGTCCTCTCTCCTAGCCCGGGTTACAGCTAAGAAATCTCCCCCAAGCATTGTGAACCAAGGAACAGAAGACATGACGGGAAAGGAAGGAAGGAGAAGAGAGCTTAGAAAAAATTGCCAAAGGGGGCGCCTGGGTGGCTCCGTCGGTTGGGCGTCCGACTTTGGCTCAGGTCACAATCTCGCGGTCCGTGAGTTCGAGCCCCGCATCGGGCTCTGGGCTGACGGCTCAGAGCCTGGAGCCTGCTTCCGATTCTGTGTCTCCCTCTCTCTCTGCCCCTCCCCAGTTCATGCTCTGTCTCTCTCTGTCCCAAAAATAAATAAACGTTAAAAAAACAAAAATTAAAAAAAAGAAAAAATTGCCAAAGGCAAAAATGGCCAAAAAACCCTAGGGTATCTGTTCTGATATTGTTTTCAAATAATTGCAAAAAACAAGTTGAAAATGATAAGTAGTACGGCCATAAGGTCACACCACAGAAGAGAGTAAAACAAAACAGAAAACAAAACAAAAGAAAAAAAGAAAAGAAAACCAAAGTGATGCCAAGCTTTGCACGTGTCCCTATTGAGCAAGCAAATGTTTGCAGGTAGTGAGCGAGATACCAGGCCAGTGGGGATGTTGTAATTGCCTGGCCCTGTCAATTGACTTGTACCAAGATGATAAATGTGCTGGGCTTCCCCTTTTATTTAAATAATCATAGACTTCTACCGTCCCAGAACAAAGAGAACCACAACATAGGTGTCATAATTTACTTAGTTGATTTCACATACTTTCGATAAACAGAGAAGTAAAGGAAAACATTTCAAATATGTGTACAAGAGATCAAGAGCATAAGTGGTCAGTGTAGGTGGGGGGGAAGGGGGGTGCACCCCTCTCCCACTCTTCTTTTACTGATCTCATTTTGCCTTCTTATCCACCAACCTATGAAAACAAGGTATGAAATTCTCCAGTTATAATTATGGCTTTGTCTAGTCCCTGCTTTAATTCTGTGAGTTTTTGTTTCATGTGTTTTAAAGGTCTGTTATCCTGTGCATCCATATATGTAGTTAGGGTTTCTGAGACGTCTTGGTGAATTAACTCACCATTATGAAAAGTCCCTATTTACATGCAATAAACACCTTTGTCTTGAAGTCTATTTTGTGTGAAACTGATTTAGGCACAGCAGCTTTCTTATGCTTACTATTTTATTGCATATCATTTCCCTTCTTTCATTCAAAATACATATATTTACATGCACTTAAATTGCATGGTCTATAATTTGCGTATCGTTGAGTCTTACATTTCTATCCAGTCTCTGCCTCTTAAATAAAGAGTTTGGTCAAAGGGCGCCCTGGTGGCTCAGTCAGTTGAGCATCTAACTCGACTTCAGCTCAGGTCATGATCTCAAGGCTCATGCATTTGAATCCTTGTTGGGCTCTGTGGTGACAGCATGGAGCCTGCTTGGGATTCTCTCTCTTCCTCTCTTTCTGGCCCTTCCCTGCTCACGTGTACTCTCTCCCTCTCCCTATCAAAATAAATAAATAAACTTAAAAAAAAAATCAAGTGTCCCTAAAAAAAAAAAAAAAAAGAGTTCAGTCAATTCACTTTAAGTAATTAATATGATTGTGTTTAATTCCACTATCTTACTATTGGTCCTCTATTTTTCCCATCTTTCTTGTTTGTTTTCATTGTTCCTCTTGTTTATTTCATTTGTTTTCATCGTTTCATTGTTTCCACTGATATCATTACTCTTTAGGCTAAAAAAAAAACTCCTTTAGCCTTGCTTGCAGTGCTTGTCTCCTTGCCACAAGTTTTCTGGTTTTATTTATCAGAAAATCTCTTTATTTTGTCTTAATTTTTTAAGGATATCCATGTTATATAGAGAATTCTTGAATGACAGGTCTTTTTTTCCTCTTCTTCCAAAATGTTAAAAACATTCCTCCATTTTCTTCTGTCCTTCATTGTTTCTTGGGAGCATTGTCAGATGCATGACTGTTCCTCTGTAAATATTTGGTCTTTTTTCCCCTGGCTGTCTTTAAAATATTCCTTTTATCTTTGGTTTTCAGAAGGATGACTATGATGTGTCTAAGTATGGTTTTCTTTGTACTCGTTTAGAATTTGCTGAGCTCTTAGATGAGTAATTATTTTCCTACCACACTTGGGAAACTGCCAGATATTATTTCCTCAGACATTTTTCTACTCCACTCCCCCTCTTTCTTGGATTCTTAATAGACAGTTTAACAGCCTCCCAGAGGTCACTGAGGGTCTGTTCCTTGTTTTCATCTTTTTTATCTTTCTTCCTCAGATAGGACAATTCTATTGCCTTCTCTTCAAGCTCACTGTCCTTTTCTTTTGAAGTCTCCAATTTGCTGTTTAATTCATCCAGTAAACTTTCCACTTGCAATATCATAATACAGTTTTAGAATTTCCATATGGTTCCATTTCGCCACTGAGATCTCCCATCTGTTAATTTATTGTGTACATCCTTTCCTTTTAGTTTCTTAACATACATATAATGGTAGTTTTAAGGTCCTAGTCTACTAAGTACAATGTCTGGGTCATATCAAAGTCTATTTCTATTGACTGGTTACTGTTTCCTTGACCATAGGTAACACAATCCTAATTTCTCATGTGTCTAGCAATGTTTCGTTGTATGCTAAACATTGTGGGCCATCTGTGGAGTCTGGATTATGTTGTTTTCTTTAAAAAAGGTTTAGTTTTGTTTTGCAAAGCAGCTAATTACTGGCTAATTTCCTTACTCTTGGTTTTTTTTTTTTGTTTGTTTGATTGTTTTGTTAGGGTGGTTCTATTTCATATTCATTCTTCATCCCAGGATGAGGCCTTTACTATATTATAGGGGGGTAGAAAATACTGTCTATAAAAGACCAGGTAATAAATATTTTAGCCTTATGAGCAATGTACGGTCTCTGTCTCCTTTTTCCTCTCTTTTCTTCCTCCTTTTCTTCTTCCCTCACCTCTTCCTCCTGCTGCTGTTGCTTTTGAACAGCCTCTTAAAAATGTAAAAAAAAAAAAAAAAAAAAGCAATCATAGTTCATTGGCCACACAAAAAAAGGCCACAAGCTAGATTTGGCCATAGTTTCCCAACCTCTGGTCTAGGGCATGGTTCCTACTCCTAGAATATGGTCTCAACTGAATGCCCAGTGTTCACTGAACACATTCCATCCTGGACTGACCAAAACTCAATGTTTCACAGCATTTCACAACCACTGGCCCATCAGCAACCAGTCTTTCGTAAGCCTTATGAAGCCACTCTCTGTATGCACAGCCCAACTCATAGCTAAGAACCCATAAGAAGCCCCTATGCACCTGCACACCCCACTGCAGTCCAAAAAGTGCCCCAAGCAGACAGCTGGGTGACGTAAATGGTTCACTTGATATACTTCCCTTTTCTTAAGAAATGGTCTGACATTACTTGTTTTGTAATGCCTGAAACTAACTTCCTCATATATACTGATCTGTTTTACATTGTTTATGGCAGGTCAGTTACCCATCAGGGTAAGAATGGAAGTTGCAAGAAGTTCCAATTTAAACAGATTGAGCCTCCTTTTCTATGATTCTGAGACCTACGGGTGGAGACAACCAGGGGGAGATTATGAGAATTGGCAAGATTTACAAAAATGCAATTTGTTAGTATAGAGACACTTGATATCAGATTTTTTATATTAAATATAATTTGTTGTCAAATTTGTTTCCATACAGCACCCAGTGCTCATCCCAACAGGTGCCCTCCTCAATGCCCATCAGATATCAGAGTAATAGAAAAAAACATTTCTCAGAAAAAACACACAATGGATAAGAGAAAAGGGCAATGGATTGAGTCCAGTGGAAAAAATAAAGGTGAGAGCTGCCTGAGAGCTAAATGGAAAGGAGAAGCTTAACCTTCCCAAAAAAGGCTTAACCTTTTTTTTCTTCGAGATTGTATGTTTTAGGAATATCCCAAAGAGTTGTCAATGTCCTTGCCCAAATCTCATAAAATAGTTATTCATAACATCACCCTTACAGATGATTTTGCTTTCCTCCATTCCAATATCGTTGACTCCTGTAAAAATAAACAAAAAGTAAAAGTGCCACCACTACTCAATCCTGTCATCGACTTCTGGCCTTCCTGTCACGCCTACCTGGAGACTTTGCTATAAGCCACAGGCTAAAAGTAGGTGTTTAACAAAGACACACATCCTCAGAACCTCACTGAAAAGGACTAGTTACTCTTACCTATTGATAATTTAAGTAATGGATTCATAGGTACAGACTTCTAAGCTGACACCCCTTAGCTAACTACCAAATAGGTCAGGGGACTGAGTCCTGACTTCCAGGACTCTTTCAATCCAGAAGCAGCAACTTTGTAAAAGCAGACTGAAGACCCAACATCCTGTGCAAAAAGTATTAATCACATGAACTGGAAAAAAAAAATTGATAAGGTGATAATATAATTGTGGTTGTTTGGGGATATTATTTACCTACTTATTTATTGTATCTTGGTATTATTTTTAATGTTCTATTTTGTTACGGGTTACATGATAAAGCCCTTTCTCTTTCTTCTTGCACTATCCCTAAACTTTATTTAATTTTTTTTAATGTTTTAATTTTTTTTGAGAGACACAGAGAGAGAGAGAGAGAGAGAGAGAAAGTATGGGCAGAGGACAGGCAGAGAGAGAGAGAGGGAGACACAGAACCCAAAGTGGGCTTCAGGCTCTGAGCTGTCAGCACAGAGCACGCCTAACTGATTGAACCACCCAGGCGCCCATCTCTAAACCAGGAGTTAGCAAACTGGTCCATAAGCCAAATCCAGCTCACCACAGGTTAGACAGTCAATGGAAAGCCCATTGTTTACATATTGTCTATAGTTTCCTCCTGCTACAATGGCAGATCTGAGCACAAATCTTGCAACAGAGAGCCATGGCCCACAAACTGGAAACGTTTATTATCTGGTCCTGTACAGAGTTTGCTGATCCGGGTTTTAGACTATGCTTTTGCAAACTGAAATAAAACATTATTTAAATTATGTTTTGTCCTCACGGACACCTCAAAATTCAGAGACAAATACTTTACTAAGTCCCTTTGCTTTTAAAAACACGAGAGTTTTCCAAGAGGTCAATAAGAGATTCTTTTGGTTTGTTTTTTGGTTTTTGGTTTTTGGTTTTAAGCAGGATATGGTTAGGAAGTTAATTGGGTAAGCAAAACTATAGTTGAAGTCTCATACGAAAATAAATCTCATTTAACGGGGTATGATAAGCCCCTCACTGGGCAACAAGTGTGCTTCATATGTGAAATCAAAGCTCACAAAGCTCTCCCCAGAGACCATTCTGGCACCTTTTCTGTGGTTTTTGAGGTCCTGGAATTTTATATGGAAAAGAAAAACCAGTACCTAGCAGATTGCTGGGGGGAGGGAGGGGGGAGGTGGCTCAAGGAAAGAGAGAAATTCATAAATTCATTAACATTTACAGGTACTGCAAGCAAAACTGGTAGAAATACATTCCTTGGCTTTGGTTTTCTAGTCACAGAACACGAATGCAAATAAGAACAATAAAGATTTCTCTGGAATAATAGAGCCCATTGAAAATATAATACTACATTCCATGTGAGAATGGACTCAGACAGAGGTTAAATTTTTCTTTCTTTTTTTTTTTTTGGCCATAGTAGTTGTTCAATACCACACATCACTAGATTTGTTGACCATACTCCAAGGAAACTTTTATATATATATATATATATATATATATATACACACACACACATATATATATGTATATATACATGAGTAAAAAAAATTTATATATATAAGTAAAAAATATATATATTTATATATAATATATAAGTAAAAATATATATAGATATATAGATATAAAATATATTTATATTTATAAAATATATTTATATAAAATATAAACATATATAAAGTATATAAAAGTAAAATATATATAATATATCTTATATAAGTAAAAAATAGATACAAATATATAAATATAAATATATAAATAAAAATAAATATAAGTGTGCATATATATATGTGTATATATATATATACACATATGTGTGTGTGTGTGTATATATATGTATATATATATACACATATGTGTGTGTATATATATATATATATATATACACATATATAAATACTTCCCGCTGCACCAATGTTAATGAGTTAATGAATCAGAACAAAATAAAATTAGACCAGCTTTAGTGATCAAGGATAATCCTCAGAGATTATTTATGATCACAAGGGATAGCTGTTAGAAATGGAGTCCAAACCCCAGAAGTGGGCAGAGAGATTTCTGACTGTCATTTCAGTGTTGTGTTGAACAACAAGCCTGTCCAGAGTTATTCTGATTCTCTAGGATGGTGCAACTTTATTTACTATCTAGGATATTTTTTGACTCTGTAAGGGTAAATGCTAACTCATAAAAACACAGAGATGGACATTATTTTTGTTCAATGTGAATGAAAATGAAATTTGTCCCTGTAGAGATGCAAATGAAAATATTATAACCCAAAAGTTATGATTTATTTTATGTATGATTTAGCAATTTCATCCTAGCACCCTTTTAATGACTTTACATACCTAGTCTTCCATTTTCTTTGACTAGCTTTACCATTTCACTGAGTCCTTCATTAATTTAATAAATGTTTTATAAATAAATATATATTTATAAATTTTATATATAATATATATAAATATATATTATATATTATATAATATATAATAAATAATATATTTATTATATATTATATAATATATAATATGTATATATTATATAATATGTTATATATATTATATAAATAATATATTATATAAATATATAATATAAATAAAATAATTTAAAAATTAGGTATATAATCATTGACCTCCTTCCTAGATGCTTGGGCAAGATATATATAAAAGCTAGAGACAATTATGTTTTTTCTTCTCTTAAGATAATAAAGATTTGAGCCTGTTTCACAATTTTTAAAAATGCCATGGTAAGAGAAATATTAAAGATCTAGTAAAGACGAGGCAATGGGTCAAATCCCAAGAAAAACAGGAAAGCACAAAGTTCACAAACAGGAAGGCTGGATGACTCTTGGCAAGAAAAATAACCAACTTTTCCTCTGACAGTGTAGAAAAGAGGAAAGGATAGTTGTACACATAGATAATTTTGTAGGTTCCAGGATAAGAAGTTGAAGATGTTCATACCAAATAAGCCATCTGTTCCTGGGCCCGAGGGCATGGTGGTGTTGTGGGTGATACGAAGGCGTCGTAAGGACTTGAGCGGCCACTGATAGAAGTTGGAAAGGGGGCCTGTTTGGAACAACCTGGGAGTCAGAGCTGAAAAGGGAGTTAGTTGGCTCTGCTAATCTCTATGTGGGATTTCTGCTGGGGAACCAGGGACGAGTGGGAGCAAGTTCCAGGCGACTGCAATGATGTGTTGTGAAATTCTGGGAGGAGAACACAGGAAGAAAGCTAGAATGTTGTCGATGGACATAGAGAAAGGGGATGGTACCAGAGACTGGGCTCCATGACAAGGGTGGAAAGGTGACACGGAGCAAAGGAACCAGCACTGAAGAGGCACAGGGAGAGGTTGGGGATGGAGTGTACAAGTGGACCGTCCCTGATGATGACCGTCCCTGAAATGGGGGAGCAGCACTGCTGACACTCCAGTAGTTAACGGTCTCATCTCAACCTCTCAAAAGACTTGGGGGTGGGGTGCAGGAACAGGCTGGCAAATGTAACTCCACTGAAGAATATAAATATGATGGGGTACCTGGGTGGCTCAGTCGGTTAAGCATCTGACTCTTGGTTTCAGCTCAGGACGTGATCTCACAGTTTGTGAGTTCGAACCTGATATTGGGCTCTGGGATTCTCTTGCTCCTTTCTCTCTGCCCCTCCCCCGCTACTGTGCACATTTGCTCTTTCTCTCTCAATAAATAAACACTTCTTAAAAAAAGGAATAGAGGGGCACCTGGGTGCCCATTAGAACCCATAAGACAAGTCGGTTGAGCGTTTGACTTCAGCTCAGGTCATGATCTTGCAGTTTGTGGGTTCGAGCCCCACATCAGGCTCTGTGTTGACAGCTCGGAGCCTGGAGCCTGCTTCAGATTCTGTGTCTCCCTCTCTGTCTAACCCTCCCCCACCCATGCTCTGTCTCTCTCTCTCAAAAATTAAATAAACACTAAAAAAAAAATTTTAAAAAGAATATAAATGTGACAAGAGGCTCTCACACGCTGGTCAAGTGTAAGTTTTTTATTCATAGGACAGCACTTGACTTATCCCAGATATTCTACGTGCCTGTGGGTTGCAGATCACAAGGAAGGGGAAAGGGTAGGGATACCTGATAGTCACCCAGGCTGTGGTGGGCCCTCTACACATATCATCTCCTCTGATACTCACAACATAATGAAGGAGGCATCAGCATCCGACTTCACAGATGAGCAAACAGACTCTGAGAGGATCAGTTATTTGCCTAATATCAGAGACAGGAAGTATCAGGGCTCCTGCTCAGAGGTCTCAAGATGCCAAAGTCCGTTTTCATAATTACAACAGCGTCTAGTCTCCCAAAGAATAAGGAACTAAGGAAACAGGATTCAGGTGGTGGAGAGAAGGGAGCAAAGGCGTGTAATTGCTCAAGATGTACATTCTGGCACCTTGCTTCTTCCAAAGTGGGAGGAAAGCACCCGGTACCCCTACCGAGTTGCCCTTTTTTTTTTTTTTTTTTAACGTTTATTTATTTTTGAGACAGAGAGAGACAGAGCGTGAATGGGGGAGGGTCAGAGAGAGAGGGAGACACAGAATCGGAAGCAGGCTCCAGGCTCTGAGCCGTCAGCACAGAGCCCGACGCGGGGCTCGAACTCACGGACCGTGAGATCATGACCTGAGCCGAAGTCGGACGCTTAACCGACCGAGCCACCCAGGCGCCCCCTGAGTTGCCCTTTTAATGGCACCCACCAATGTCCATATGGAGAAATTAAGACCAAAATGTGAGAACCCATAAAACAAGCAAACATCAGAAGTACGGAAAGAACCCAGGGCCTTCGTATCTGTTGTTCCCGATGCCTCTGCCTCGGACGCTCCTTCCGGGGTCGTGGCACGACTCCATCCCTCACTTCGCGTTGTCACTCGAGTGCCCGCTTCCTAACCCCGGACTTCCCTGAGCTCCCATCTGAAAATGGCAGCCCATCAGCTCCACCCCCGCTGCTTGGGCATTCCTCATGTCCTTCACCCCACGTACTACATAGGGCATCTGTTTATGGGGCCCCCCGCTGGAGTGCAGACCCCTCCAGGGCAGGGGTTTTGTCCCTTGTGCTTACTTTTGTCCCGTTTGTATTCGCCAGCATCTAGAATGGTTTCTGGCACATGGTAGAAACTCAAAACATTTTACGATTTATCTCAGGGTCAGGCAAGTGCCCGGTGACACTCTGTTGCATCCACGCACACTTCTGCCCTGGAGAGCAGAGTTCCCGGGTAGAGTTAGACGTAAGAATTCACCTTGTCCCTGCGGCAGAGGTTTCTAGTTACTTACTCAACATCCGCTGCACCCTCCTTTCTTCCCGGTAGAACCGCAGGTGTATTTGAGGGCAGCAACAGACATACATAGACACGTACATGCATACATGCTAAACCACTCTATTTCCCAGCTTCTCCAGCTGAGGATAGCCATGTGGGCACAGTTCCGGTCGAGGAGCTGAAAAGAGGCAGGTGCTGGGTGGGGCTTCCTGAAAAGCTCTTCACAAGGGACTAGTGTCAGCTGGCACCACCGTGATGCCTTTGACCTTCTTCCTGGCTGGCATGCGAGCGTGATGCCAGAAGTCGCACGGTGATCTTGGGCCACGAGGCAACTCAGGATGAGTACGTGAAGAGTGGAGGGGCTCAGTCTCTGAAGGCATCACAGGGCCACCGTCCTACCTCTGCACGTCCCGTCAGAGCAGGACACGAAACCCCTGATTCTTCGAGCCACTCACTGCTTAGTCGTGTCTTCTGGGGCTTGGAACTGAATGCAATCCTCTTAAAATTTCTGAGCTCATAACCGTGCTTCCTATTTTCTCTCCTTCGAATCTCGGCCTTGCAATCCACTTGTGGGAAAGTTAGACGTGAAAGGCACTCATCCAGCCAACGACACAGAAGATTGTGGCTGAGCAGTCCAGTCAGTCACGGCAGGGCAAATAATAGAGCGTAAGAGAGCTAAAGGCCAGGTGTGTTTCCTGCACAGGCCTAGAAAATGGTCACTTCTCTCAACTCTAATCAGGAAAAAAAAAACAGAAACAAAAACAAAAACAGAGAAAGTGGAAAGAGGGAATGGAATGTATTTCCCAAATACAGAAATATAGCAACTGTTTCCTGATACAATCAGAATCATCCCAGAGAGATTGTTGAAAAAAATGTAGATTCTGAGTCTCTAGCCTAGGATTAAACAAAACTGAAACTCCCAAGGACTCCCAAGGTCCTTTAAATATCAAGTTTGAGAAGGCTCCTTAGTTCTACCGACTCATACCCCCCTGACTGAGAATCACTGCTTTGGTGGTTTCACGTTATATATTTCACTGTGTCCCCCCAAATTCGTATGTTGAAGGCCTAACTCCTAATGTCACTGTATTTGGAGACAGAGCCTACAGGGAGGTAATTAAGCATAAGCTAGATCATAAGGGTGGGGTCCTAATCTGATAGGACTGGCACGTTCTCTGCGTGTGTGGGGGTGTTCACATGTATGTGCACCATGTGAAGAAACAGCAAGAAGGCAGCTGTGAGCAAATCCAAAAGGGGCCTCTTAACACAGCCCAACCTTTCTAGCACCTTGATCTTGGGCTTTTAGCCTCCAAGACTCAGAAAATAAGTTTCTGCTGTTTCGGCCCCCCGCCCCCCAGCCTATGATGTTTTGTTACAGCCACTGGAGCTAATACGAAGCCTCTAACTGCAGGTGCTGACCACCCTGCTAACTTCGCTTCCCACTGATCCCCAGATTCTGTCAAGGGTGAGTCCTCTGAAGTGCCCTCTCACTCTTGGCCTTATACTTGTCTCCCGCCATTTGGAAGCCAAATTGCTAAATATTTACTGAGTATCTAATTCAGTGACAGGTGCTCAGAGGGAATTTAAGGCCATAGAAACCAATGTGTTTACCCTTCAAACTATCTGGAAGCAATAGAGATAAAATAAATAAAAGAGAATGTTTTTTTCCCACACTTTAACCCTTTCAATTCCTTCCCACTGATTCAGAATCGAGCCTAAACTCTTAACTATGGCCTGTAAGGCCCTGCACAATCCTGCCCCTTCCTCTAACTCCCTGGCCACAATCCAGTCATACTGACCTCCTTTGCGCTTCTGGAACACACCCAATTCTTCCTTTTCTGGTGTCCTTCTACACATGCTGTTACCATTGCCTGGGCCACTTAGAAATCTGTTCTCCTCCTTGTCTGTTTCCTACGGAATCTGCAAGGTGAAGCGCAAATGTCTTTCTCAGCAGGGTCCTTCTTGACTTCCATCAAGCAATTCCATGGCTCTGGGGACTTTTTTCTTCATGGCACTAATAACACACATATTAACGCAAACAATTATCTATGGATTTGCTCAACAAGGTAAGAAAGGGCTATGTTTATCTTAGTTATTGCCATATGCCCAGCACTCGGCACATCATAGATGCTTACTCTGCCATTATTGAAAGAGATCTAACAGTATAAGAAATCGCATTAATTACCAGATAGGTAGCATAGCCATTAAATGCTGGGCTCAGGAGAGGGGCTGAGCTCCAAACAGAACAGGCTATCTGTACAAAGCACACACCTAAACAGAGCCTGGTAGGAAAAGAATCTGTTTCTCCTATTAGGCTTATTCAGACCTCACTCATCATTCAGGGCCCAGCTGTAAAAATATGTTTTGCGAAGAAAGCATACTAGTCATTCCATGCCATTTTGATCTCTTCCTTCCTTGGAATCTCCATATAAGACAATGGAAACACAGCATGCAACGCTGATTTATGTTGGGAAATAGTCTGGAACTGTTTTCTAATCATTAAACTTATGAATACCCTTAGCTATCTGAAAATTGAAGGCAGCAATAATGTCTGACATTTATCCATTCATCAGGCACGTTATGTATCTAGTTCCTAAAAGCCCAGTCCCTGGGAGTTCAAAACTAAATAAGGCAGAGTCCCTGCACTTGGACAGTACGGTTTACTGGGCAAACATGTTAACTGGCCGTTGCCACATGACGTGGAGGTGCTATGATAAACAAAATTCTGGACATCCACACAAGTGCTGGATCATCCATGCTGAGGAGATGAATGGAGACGTCCTGGAGCTGAGTTAAAAGTCCTGAGTTAGTGGCCCAAGGAGAGGACATTCAGGCAAAAGCAGCGAGTGTGCAGTCAGGGAGGTGGGTGTCAAACAGCCTGGCTTTTCCAGGAAACTGCACGAAGTTCTGTGTAACTGGTTAGGTTCTGTCCATAATGGGAAGCCCTGGGGATGGTGGAAAAGCAGGGCCCAGCACATCAAGGTCTTTCGCTAGTCTCTGTTTATATTTTATCCTACAGGCAATGGAAAGGCACAAAAAGGTTTTAATCAGAGAAAATCCAACGTGTGGCTGAGCTCACCCACAAGAGGATAAAAGAGGGTGAGGCTGGTTCAGTTAGCTTGCGGAAGTTAATAAAATTAGGAATGAAGAAGGCAAGGTCTCAGGGCAGTAGACAGGGGCATTCGCAGAAAATTCAGGGATTAAATGAGTAAGAGTTTGTGATTTGACAATAAATGCACCCTTTCCCTCCCTACCTCCCCTCCTTTTCCAAGGTCCTATGCCCAGTCCTATTTCCAGGTTCATCTTCTGACCTTTAAAGGTCAAAGGTAACCTCTGGCTACACCAGGCTTCATTCTATCCTCTGCAATCCAATCCCCCTTTCTTTTATTTTCATTCTACTTTTTGGCTACAGATGTACATCTTGAGTGTTAATAGAGAGCTTTTTCAAGGAGAATCAAACTTGAATAGCTGATTTTCAAAAACAAAGCAAAGCAAAACAAAAAAGCCACATTCTTACTCTAGAAACCTTTTCCAGTTCCTAAGTGGTGATGTCCTTCAACCGCCCTAGAATCTGGTACAACCGCATCTCAGGGACCAGAGGTCTTAAGAGTATTTCAGCAGTTAACATTCTCAGACATGGGCCATTAGCTCACGTGGCTTTTTGAGAACTACGATGCTTCAATTAAAGAAGCTGTACCCAAGAAATAAACACAAGATACTCTTAACGGAACTGCAACACTAGGGCAGCTGCTATGTAACAACGATTTGCAGCCAAAATGCGAAAGCTTTAGCACAGCAAAGGAAGCCATCAGTGAAACAGAAAGGCAACCTACTAAATGGGAGGAGATATTTGCGAATCATATATTCCACAGGGGTTGATATCCAAATATATATAGCAGTCACACCACATAACATCAAATAAACAAACAACCCAATTTAAACAATGGGCTGAACACTTTTTCCAAAGAAGACACACAGATGGCCAACAGGTGTACAAAAAGATGCTCCATTAAATCATCAGAGAAAGGAAAATTAGAACTGCAATGAGCTATCACCTCTCACCTGTCAGATTAACTAGTATCAAAAGGACCAAAAACAAAACAAAACGAAACAAACCAGTCTTGGTGAGAATGTGGAGAAAAGGGAACCCTTATAATGCTGTTGGTGGGAATATAAATTGGTACAGCTACTAAGGAAAACAGTATGAAAATCCCACCACCACCCCCTCCCCCGCCAAAATTAAAAATAGAACATTCAATCCAGCAATTCCACTTTTGGCTATTTATCCAAAGAAAACAAAACACTAACTCAGAAACTATATGCACCCCTATGGTCACTGCAGCATTATTTACAATAGCCAATACATGAAAGCAACCTAAGTCTCCATGGAAAGATGAGTAAAGATGTGGTACGTATATACAATGAAATAGTACCCAGCCATGAAAAAAGAATGAAATCTTGCTATTTGCAACAACATAGATGGACCTAGAGGGTGTTATGCTAAGAGAAATAAGCCAGAGAAAGACAAATAACATACAATTTCACTTACATGTAGAATCTAAAAAGCAAAACAAAATAAACAGACTCACGGGCACAGGAAACAAACTGTCAGTCACCAGAGTAAAGAAGGTTAAGGGGTGGGCAAAATAGGTGAAGGGGACTAAGAGGTATAAACCTCATTATAAAGTAAGTCATGGGGATGTAACCTACAGCATAGAAAATATAGTCAATAATACTGTAATAACTTTGTATGAGGACAGATGGTAACCACATTCATGGGGGGGGATCATACATTACAAAAATGTATAAAAATATTGAATCACTATCATGTACCCCTGAAACAAATAGGATATTGCATGCCAATTACACTTCAATTAAAAAAAAAAAGAAACTTAGGGCATCTGGGTGGCTCAGGCGGTTAAGCATCCAATTCTTGATTTTACCTCAGGTCATTATCTCAAGGTTTGGGATCTCAGGTCCCACTGTCAATGCAGAGCCTGCTTGGAATTCTCCCTCCCCCTCTTTCTCTGCCCCTCCCCCGTTCATGCTGTCTCGCTCACAAAATATTAAAAAAAAAAAAAAACCACCCCTAAAATGTGGCAATCTGAAACAAGGGACGAAGAACCATTTTGACCCAGTTAAAGCCTCCTAGAGTCCTACTTTCACGGGGAACTGGAATCTGCCGGGGCAAACCAGGGAGAGGGAAGGCAGCAGAATCACAAGTTCTGCTTGTTGCTCTAAGGCCTGGAGATCTGGAACGGCTGCACAACCGTGTCTCCCTGGGACACAACCGCAGCGCTGTTCCAGGAGGGGAAGGCAAACTGTCTGCCTCGAGTGCACTGGTGTCAATCACTTTTGGAGGCTGATGAGGACACCACAGCATAATCCAGTAAAAACTGGGACATCAGGACAATGGAGAATCTGGCAGATAAAATCCTGTAACGCATGCAAGGATCCCGGGTGCAGTCTCACTCCCTTCACAGGTAAGAAATCAAGATCTGGACTGAGGCCTCCCTGCAATGTCCTATCTGGGCCTCTAGCAAACACGGTCATGGACCACGAGGGCCACTGCAGAGCCCTGCAGGAAACCTCAGGAAAGCTCAAGCGTGGGACTGAGGCAAAATCCTCAAGGCTGGCCTGAAGCCAATGGATTCAAGATAAGATCAGGCCTACCTGGGTAAATCTAAAGGAGTCTGTCCTTCAACAAAGACTACCTTGTTTTAGGGCTGGGGTAGGCGGAAGGAAACCGTCTTATCAGTACTGTCGGGGGGGATTGCTCAAATGCTGTGCTTCTCTCTGATAAACAACTTACCCCACGACGAGGACCTTCCCAGCTGTTACAAAGTGTCTGGCTGGAACTCAGTAACCGCAAGCTCATTTGCTAGAACGAGACTACTAGTTAGTGGAAGTCCTAAGTTGCCCTTGGATCTGAACGTTTCAGCCAGAGCAAATCTCTCCATGTCCTTGGAAATTAGCACCATTACATTGGTCCTTGATTTAATAAATACTTTTGAACTATATAGCCCCTCTCCCCATTAGCTCCCACCTTCCCAACATTTGGTTAACATTTCTGTGACTGCCCGTATTATAAGGATTTTTGTTTGGTCTGTCTCCCCTACTAGATACTGAGGAGCTCCTTTAGGGGAGGTGCTGGTCACATTAGTCTCTATACCTGCAGAGCTGATGTCTGTGATGCTCGGGGGACTATTCAATATTTGTTGAATGAATTAAGTGGATTCTATATTGTCTTTGTAATATTTTGGGAAAAACCACTCAAGACCTAAAAACAGGCAATAGATAAGACTAAAACTTTTATGTAGGTTTCCCTTTGCTTACTTCAAAAAATAAACATGGAAACCGCAAACATGATTTTTAAAAATCACTGTTTTAGTTCGTAAATGGAGAATACAAGAATAGCTACATTTGCAAGACCGTAGAAGATTTAGAAAAACACTAGGACCCCAGGAACTTAATGGGCAAAGGACATGAACAGACACTTCACTGAAATGAAAAATACATAACATGAAAAACTTTCCAACCATACTAGACATTATTTACCGATTAAATTAGCAAAGTTTTAACCAAATGGTAATTCAGAAGTGACAGTGTGAAGGGGCATTCATACACTCAAGTATTGGGAGGCTATACACATGGCCATCCAGATAAGAAACCTCAAACACAGTTATACTCAAGGTATATATGTAAGACGATGTGTGTGTAGATACATATATATATACACACATACATACATATAAATTATCTTTAAGCTTTTCTATACACTTCTAAAAATATATATTCTAAGGAATTAAGATGCTGATTAGAATTCATGTGGTATGTATGACTTAGAAGTTAACACTACCACTTACTAGGTATGTGACCTTCAGCAAACTATTAACTTTCTGGGCTCAGTTTCCTCATCAGCGGAATGATTTCTTAAAAACAAAACAAAACAAAACAAAACAAAACAAAACAAAACTACCTATTTTACAAGGTGGGTGTAAAGATTCTATGAGAATATATATTAGGGTTTAAAACTGTGCCTAGTACAGAGTGCTCAATAAATGTAAAATCCTAGTATTTCACGCATCAGAAATCAGAAATAACCTAAAGGTTAATAATAGAAGAATGGTTACAAGTATTATGATAAATCCACACAATGGCATATGACAGTCATTAAAATGTTGTTCATGAAGTTTTAACGATGTTAGAGAAATGCTTAGATTAAGAGAAAAGCATGATGTAAAATTAAGTACATATATTATGTTTTCAATTATGTAAAATACGTATCAATATGTAGAAAATGATCTGGCAGAAAACGTACCAAGGTCTGAAAAGCAATTATACTGGGTAGTAGTAGAATTTGACCCAATTGCTCGTTTTTCTTCTTTCATACTTTTCTATCATGAATCGTTTTTTTACAATAAGGAGGGGATTACTTTTAAAATCAGAAAAACACCATAGTTTTATAAGGTTAATAAGGTAACAAACTGGTAGTTTAAAAAGCATACAAATGCCCGACTCTACACACATAAATGGTATGATACAGAAATTATTGTGACTTTCTAAAACTCAATTATGCTCTGTTGAGTTTGTAAATACAGAGCACTGTACTAACGCCAAGTAATAGAAGCAACACACAGCAGTGAAAATCCCTTGGTTGAATTTGTTTCTAAATAAGCACATGGAAGTTAGCACAAACCATGCGTTCCTGAGAGTCGGCCCCTCCCACCCCAGCCCCCACGCACCAGCGTCGGAGGTTTTGACCCAGAATTCCCTGCTAACCTTCAACAGGTTGAGGGCCAGGCAGGAGCCCCTAGAGCCATCCTCTCCCACCCCATAACCTGTCCCAGCGGCTTTTACCTCTTCCACCTGTCAAACCACAAAGTCTCACCCTTTTTGCAATTTTCAAAGAGAAGAACTGCCTGGTTGTTAAGAAGGAGAAAGATAAAGGTATTCCCCTCACTCTGAAGAAACTTTCCAGAACGCTTTTCATTTCTTCCTGCACGCGTCTCCCCACCCCATAAACTTCAGTGCCACTGCTCAACTCCTGACCTGTCAGGTTATCTTACCTTCTGATTGGTCCACAACACTACGTCTGCTTCAGTCAATCCATTTTTGCCCTTGCAACACTGTCTCTTACATATATAAGTATCTGTATATATAAATATCATCCGAGACCTCAATAGTTTTTAACAACAGTACTAGAGAGAATAAACAACCACAACTTTCAGGAGACTTCAGGTGACTGTTCATATTCTTGATAAAGTATTTCTTTGGAGCGTATCTCAAACTTCCTATCAATCAGCATTTTCATCTAAGCGGGACTGGGTTGGACATTACATATTTTAGCCATAATGCTAAAAAGCCATCCTAATACGTATCCACTATTCATCCAAACATCCATCCACACTGCATTAACCGCATCAATTTATGACTGAATTTTTAAAAGAAAAAGTATTTAGGCAAAAACTCCCCAGATTTGACCGTGCTTTTCTGCTCTATGTGACCATCTCCACAGTAAAAGCTACCCTTACAATAACCTAGTTGTTCAATGAACCCCAAGCTTTACAAATTGATACGACACAATCTAAATGCACCATAAATTTATATTTGTTAATCTTGATATTAGAACATTTAAACATTTCAAACTACATAAAAGTATGACAAACAATATAAAATGGAAAGAAACTTGTTGACAACTTCCAAATCACTATTTCTTATAGTGCAATTAAGCAACAAGACTGCTTACTGAGCTCTCCAGAAAATGTATAGTGTTTTCAGTGGAGTGTTATCAACAAAAATCAACACAGTCCCACAAAATAACGTCTCCAATTTATTATCTTTTCCACAGTACAAATTCTTCACAAACCGTAACTTCTTTGATGTTATTCAAAGTCTGTAAACAAGTGCTTGAATCCCCACGTCCCCAACCTCAGTTTAAGCTTGTGAATGTTTAAGTCCTTCAATCAAGTTTTAACTCTTCCACATGTGTAAGGAATCAAGAGCCTTCTCTCCCTAAATTATTTGTATTTTATCATACAGCCTGCAATGCAGTAAATCACAGTGAAAGCCCTGGGAAAAACAAAACAACATGATCTTTACAGCAGGACTTGAAACTTTATAATATTAAATGCATTTAAAGAAGCTTCCCATAATAAAAGCGTGGGTTTTCATTTCCAGAAATCAAGTCAATTAGAAACCCTAGGTTCTACTTAAAAACCCATTTTGATCTAAAAGTGAAAACAGTCCCCTATCCATAGTCATTTTATAAACTCTATACAGTTTCACTTGCAGAGATTTTTTTTTTTTTTTTTCCAGTCTGGAAAACGGTAGTGCAATTAGTTTTACTTTAAGTTATTTAGTCCAGGATGTAAATAGCTCTGTGGAAAGATAAGAAGATGGTGTGGTAAACAAGAACTTTTTGCAAGCCCATGCTGGCTTACTAGTCCATTAAAGCTTGTAAGTCCATAGTGGCTTTCAACAAAATGTTGTATATACATCACTAATAACAAAGCAGAAATAAATAGGCAGAAATGACTGTAAACTGTCTCATCTCTTAATGATTTCTCAGTAATAACTGGCTTGATGAACTGATTATATAGTCATTTAAATAAGCAGACAGTAGACAGTTGCCCTTAGGACACTCCACTGCGGCATCCAGTCTGGAGAGCCCCAGTGGAGTTACATTCCTAAAATTAAAACAACACAAAGGGAGGGGGTGGAGGACAGGAGGTAACAGTTTAAAGATGCCCCTTGAACGAATTCCATCAAGTCAGCCGGTTCACTTAGACTTCTTCTTAAAAAGGCTTTTAATTTTTGATGGCTTTTTGCTTTTCTCTCCGTGATGACAAAGATCGTGTGGGATGCTGCTTATCCTGGCGACGTGAGGGGCTTCCTGAACTGCTTTGCTGTCGTTGCCGGCGGAGGAACAGGATGTGTGGCGAGGTTTCGGCACCGGGATGCCGCTAGAGAGCTGGTTCATGCTACAGGATTTCTCCAAGATGCCATTGTACACTTTGCTGGCAGGACTGAAGATCATACTCTTCGTTTCTGTCAGACCCACACAATCAGGAGAGCCCCGCGAGGTATCTGCAGTTACCGGGGACTCTCCTCTGGATGAATCCTCTAGAGAGAGCTCATCCCGCGATATCTTGCGAGGAGACAATGTCTGGTATATCTCCAGGCTTGAGGGAGGAGACTGTTTCCTTCCAATGGAAGAATTTAAGGAGTCACATTCTGAAGCCGTGTCTGGTACTTCCCTGGATGAGAGGGAGACAGAGGTAAAATCTTAAATCAATATTTTTTAAGACTACCAGCCGACACTGTAATTAATTCTAACTAAAACAACTTCCATTTTTTAATCTATCAACATGTAAATGGGAGAAATGCTAAAATTCTGCACGCATTTTGACAAAATCGGAAACTTACTACTTTAAATAATACAACTTATCAAAGCTCCATGTTTAATATTTACATGAACTATAAAAATGGAATCTTCCAATCTAAGAAACATAACTCAAGTTACACCTTCTTCAATTGTCAGACAAATAAAAATGTTTAAATTTTACAGATTTAGTAATTTTATTTCAGCTACTTTTGTGTTTTGTTTCAATACTATTTTTTCTTTCTAAATCACACAGTTGACATTATATATTTTAAAAGATGAACTTCAGTCACTGTCTCTCCCTTTATTTTTTTTGTCATTAAATTGATGAAATATATCTTCCTGAGGTAGGAAGAAAGGAATATACTAAGCTAAAATGTAAGTTCTCCCAAGTTTAAAAATGGGGGAAGGAAGCTGAGGTACAATTGAGAGGGGGGGATGGGAGGTGAAAGTCAATGACATAACACTTTTTTTCTTAAGTTTATTTATTTATTTAGAGACAGAAACAGGGCTCGAGTGGGGAAGGGCAGAGAGAGAGGGAGGGAGAGGGAAAGAGAGAGAGAGAGAGAGAGAGAGAGAGAGAGAGAGAGAGAGAGAGAATGAATGCCAAGCAGGCTCTGCACTGTCAGCATAGAGCTCGACACGGAGCTCGATCCCACAGACTGTGAGATCAGGACCTGAGCTGAAATCGAAAGTCAAACACCTAACTGCCTGAGCCACCCAGGCCCCCCAATGCTATTTTTAAAAAGGCAGACATTCAATAAATTCTCATGGATTTATCCCTTTGTGATTTTTGCCCCCGCCCCTTCTCCACAGTAAAGAGAGAAAATGAAAAGACAAAAGTTCACAACCCCAAGGCCAACATATAGTAAATGCTATCAGCCATTACTTCAAAATATACCTCAAATCCAACACTCGTCACTCCCCCACTGGCACTGCCCCTCTTTCTGAACTACCCACCCCCCTGGACTCACCTCAAGGATTGTGATGGCGTCCTAACGGGTCTCCCTGCTTCCCTTCTTGTTCCTCCCTCCTAACTACTTCTCTACACAGATGCTGAAGTGGTTTTTAAAAACTCACAGCACATCATTTATTTGCTCAAAACTCACTAACGCTTCCTCCCATACTCAGGCTAAAATCCAAAGACCTTGTCAAAGTCCACAAAGCCCAGCAGGATCAGGACCACGGCGACCCCTCCAGCGGAAGGCCACCATTCCCCGTCTCATTACATCATGGCCTCCTCCTTGTTCCTCCCAACGTGCCGATCTCGTGACTCCCCCAGGGCTCTTGCACCTGCTGTTTCCTCTGCCTCCGATTTTCCTTCCCTCCATCTCTACATGGCTTATTTCTCAATGTCTTTCAGGTCACTGCTCAACTGTTCTCTCTCCAGAGAGACTTCCCCTAACCACTCTATCCAGGAAGTATTCTCTTTCTTTTTACCTTTGTGTAGCATCCCAGAAAATTCCACTACCTAAAACGATATTTTGTATTAACTTTTGATATGTCTCTCCAGAAGAAAGAAAAGTTAATGAGGACAGGGAGTCTTTCTAACTTCTGTATCCTCTGCACTGGAGTAGTGGTAAGCTCACAGTGGGTATTTAATAAATATGTGATACACTCAATGAATGAGCGAATGAATGAACAAATGGACGAGAGAGAGATGAAAGAAAAGGAGAAAAGATCTCAGATAACAGAGATCATGTCTTACTTGTTCTGATATGTACCACACATGACACAAATATTGTTCACTCTCTGAAAGAAACGGTAAGAAATAAAAAGTAGAGTCACGGTAAAAAGTAAGTGGCAAAAGGAATAAGGTGGGACAAGGAAGAGAGCTGAAGCCACAAGAGAAAGGCAAGAACACAGATGATCATAATCCACCAGCTAGAGCGAGGCCAGGACCTTGTCTCACTTGTCTTGGCAGCTCAAGTTATTAGCAAGTGCACGGCATACGGCAAGGAACTAAGTTCATATTTATAGAGTAAATGAACTGAATGATCTCTCACCTCAGATGACCTGTGATTACTCTCATTATTCACATAGTGATATTACTTCTGACATGTTTTTCACGTTAATACCGTGTTTTAAACCTTGATCTTAGATGGCTCAATGTAACTGGTCATTTCTATGTATTTTACACATGTATGTGAAGATTGTTTCTATTACACTACAAGCTCTCAGAAGGTACAAAATCCCCTGGGCAAATAAAGACTTAAATGATGCTTTCACACAATACAGTTACACGTGCTGCAGACTTTTTAAGTGCTTTTACAATATGATAATGGGGAGTGCTTACGGAGGGCACAAGGCAGCTCAGATAAAAAGAAAGGACTCAGAAATCAATCGCTGGTAGGGAATTTTCTGTTAGCTTCCTTTTGGAGTGGATACCCATTAATTATACAGCATATATCACTGTTCCCTGAAGCTGTTCAGCTTCCAGAACCAGAAGCTGATTTAGTTAGAATTTTATAAATTTACTTCTACTCTGCTTTGTGGTTTGGCTGCTTGGTGTATGAAATTCTAAGCTAGGTTAAAAATATTTCAGAAACTGGTCTCTAAAATCTAAATAATATGTGAAAAGAATACTGATCTAAGTTAGGAGACCTAGATTCCTGTCCTGGCCCTGCCATTAATCAGCCACACAACCTTGGGCAAATCACTTAATGTAACCGGGACTCAATTTCACTGTCAAAGGAAGATAATTTGATTAATCTCTAAAATTACTTCTAGTTCTAACATCCTAACTCCAAAATAAATAATGAAGTGCTGCTTCTTCTGCATAACCAGTCAGCTTTGGAGTGCAGGAATGGTATAATCTGTGAGCATTTTTTTTTTTAGAACATATATTCTTTGGAATGTTGAGCTTAATTATGTGTACCATTTATGCTGTTTTTTTTCTATTTCTTTCTCACAGTGAGGAATAGGTGAATTCGTGCAAGTTTAATGCCTATGTAACAAAACTCAAGGTACGATGTAAATGAGCATCCATGTACATAATGCAGAGAACATAAAAGATCAGTAAACAGTAAATGTTGTTACTATTACTGTTTTGTAAGGGTTCTAGTGGTTCATCATGTAAGAGACTAAATAAAGAGGAAAAGTTTTCTGAATCCAAATTCTCATATTTACTGTGCATTTCTGACATTGCTATTTGGAAGGAAGACTAAACATTTCCATAAACGTGAAAATTCTACTGGACACAGAGCTCTAGCTTTCCTATTAATTTCCATAAGCCACACAAATTGGTTCTGTCAGTAAAGCCATCTTGCAGGTGGCCACAGTTTTACTGTGAAGATTATACAAAAAACTAATCAGAAAGTGGTATCCACGCAAAGCCATGTCAAATTCTCCAGCTGTAATGAGGATACAAACCTTGGACTATCTGCTCAGTAATATGCTGTAATGATCTTGGCTACTCACAAAGTTGACTCTCACTAGAGATAAAACAATCATGTGTGAAAATTATCATTTGATGACGATGCCAACTGAAGAATCACATGACAGAGAAGAGCCACAACAGGTCACCGAGAACAGCCAGCCATTGCCTCTGGTTTTCTTTCTCATCTGAGGACAGAAGACTTTGGGGCTACATGGCTGCTAAGTGTTACAAAATCAGAAGCCAGCGTCAGTTTTCCTGTCGCTTACTGCCACACTGCTCCGAAGACAGACGTGGTTTAGGAGGGAGCCTCCGATCAGTGGGGCTCGTGGAGCACGGTGGTCCTTTGGCTGGACCGAACACACAGCTGCTATGCCCACTTTATGCCAAGAAATTCGTGTGAACGTAACGCCCTCCTTTAAGTTCTTAACATTTTCTTCCACCTTTGACGCCTGATAATTCCTGTTCACTAGCCAAGTACTAGCACACGACAGAAAAAACCATTAAGTGGCAACAAGTATTTTAAACAGTCATATTTAATGTTTGTGTTCAAGTATATTTAAGTTCATGCCTTTGTATTTTACATATAAAACTGCTCACAAGTCAAGTTTGTGCTGTGAGACTTGAGTCAATTGTGTGCAGTGGTCGGTCTCTAAGCAGTTATATGTCAGAATATCTACCTCTGCCTGTGGTGGGCGGAATTCTGAGACGGTCCCCAAGTTTCTAGCTCTGGGGTACACACACGTCCCGCCAATCATTCTATCAAACGCGAACAGAGGTGCTGCCATGAAGGGGCTCTGCGGATGTCATTAAGGCCCCACACCAGCTGATTTTCAGACAGAGAAAGGACTATCCAAGTGATGAGTGAGCCTTTTAAAATCACGTCCAGAGATCAGAGACAGGGGGCATCACAGATTCCAAGGGACCTGTCAGAAGGCCTAGTCTCTGAAGACGGAGGCCACGCACAGCAAGGGCCACTGTGCACCTGCCAGGAACTGGCAGCAGCATGGAAGCAGCCTGACAGCAGGCGTGGAAACCGGGACCTCCGTGCTGTAACCACGGGAGGCGAACTCTGTCACAACCAAAGGAGTCAGAAGTGGCCCTCAAGCGTCAAGGAAGAACAAAGCTGGGCAACCACCTTGCATTTGGCCTTGCGAGTCCCTGAGCAGAAATCCCAGGCACAGCAAGCTCGGACTTTGTCAAACAGAACCCGGGGCTAATAAACGGATGCTGCCCGAAGCTGCTAAGTCTGTGGTCACTCACTGTGCAGCAACAGAAAACTAACCCAACGCATCACTCCCAACCCACCTCCCCACCACCCAGCCCAACATCTACTGTAGTCGATTCACTGCAATACCATTGCTTTTCAGCAGAGAAGTATATGGCCTCCTCCTCCTCCTCATTGCGATAAAGGACAGGGCAACTTGACACCGAGAGGATATCGGGATCCGGGGAAGGCAAGGAGTGCTGCGGGTGCTGAGGGTGCTGGGGGTGCCGGGCGTGGACCTGGTGAGGGGCGTGCGGAGGAAGCTGTGCGCGTGGACACTGCGGCGAGGCCGGCACGATGCTGCGGCGGGAGCGGCACAGGCTGCTGCTTCTGGCTAACGACCCAGCGGGTTTGGCCATGGTCCCTGAAACGAAGCACAAACACACACATGCACATGAGACCAGGGCTGCCTCCAGGCACACTGTGGACGAACGCGCGCGCGTGCGGACACACACACACACACACACACACACACACACACACACACACACACACACAAGGGAGAAGGGCCCTTACTACCCACCACCCCGGAACGGGCC
This sequence comes from Panthera pardus, assembly GCF_024362965.1. Lineage (NCBI taxonomy): Eukaryota > Metazoa > Chordata > Mammalia > Carnivora > Felidae > Panthera > Panthera pardus. Next base: position 183,032,951 of record NW_026526688.1, read on the forward strand.
CTCGCTGGGTAAGGACCCGCATTGGTCATTACCCTCCCCCATCATCTCTACTGCTTCTTGGCAAAGTTCAGAAATAAAAAATTAAAGTGTGATAAAAATGAAAGCAGGTCTAGAAAATAAACAGAAGAGAACATAAACACATGAGGCTCTAACATGAAATTTGGCATTCCTAACCACAAAGTCTTGAAAATTTACCCAAGATAGTAAATCTTTAAGTTAATAAATCAATACAGCATATTAAGGAATCTGTACTTTGTTGCAAAACTTTGTTAGTTTCACCATTACAGGATGAAAACTATTAGAAAAAAAAACAGGCTGCATTTTTCAATGGGTATCTCTCGAGATCGTGTAACTTGTTTGAACTTCAAGAAGGTTTTTTTTTTTTCTCATGTTTCTAGTTTTGATTTAAATTCTAGTTAGTTAAGATACAGAGCAATATTGGTTCCAGGGGTAGAATTCAGTGACTCATCGCTTACATATGCTCATCACAAGTGCCCTCCTTAATACACATCACCCATCTAAGTCTATCCCCTGCCCACCTCTCCTCTAGCAAGCCTCAGTTTGTTCACTGTAATTAACAGTCTCTTATGGTTTGCCTCCCACTCTTTAAGAAGTTTTTACTCAAGGGTCATTTGAACACTGTATACATAGTCTCCCAACCAGTTAGGCAGGGGTCAGACAAAAACTTGTTTCCTGACCACTGATGACTGTGGAACTAACCAGAAGTCTTAGATCATCTTGTTTCTGCTGCCAGTCTCTGCCTAGTCCCGTGCAAGTAGAAAACTGCCCCTACACACTTAATATCTTCATAGAATGGGCACTCCATGTCCTTGCCTTAATTGAAACCTAACACCCCGAAGTCAGAACAGCCTTCGCAAGCTGAGGCTGCTCCCCGTTGTGTATACCTCATGTGCTGCAACACCAGAACATCAGGTTGGTGGCCTTCTCATTCCCCAGCACTCTTCTCTGGAAACCCTCACTCCTACGCCCTTTTATAAAAACATGTTCTTTCTGAAGCTAACACTAAGCCTCTTGAAACTGCCATCTCTACAACCCCATTCATCCCACCTCCCAGTCATTTCCTTACCTATCTATCTTCCGCTTGAGCAATCTCATTGGGAAGACCTCCCAACACCTTAACCACTCGTGGTTTCCCCTCTTCTCCAGACATTTACACCGCCACCCACTCTTAAACCCTGTCTTGCCCTAGTCATTCAGCGCTGCTCCATTTTTGGTATTGTATATCAAGACGGCAGACGGACAACGGAGATTCGGACCATGTGTCTACCTTTCTAGTTCAAACACTCTGCTCCTTCCACTTATCTGTCCCATTCTCTACTCCAAGCTCAAGCACCTTAACTCTTTTGTGTAGTCCTTCTGTTGCCTTTATTTGCATCTTCTACATCCCAATAGCATTTAAAAAATGCGGACACAATAAACCTAAAAAAACAAAATGCTAAACAATAGCAGCGACAAAACACTCGTCTCCATCCTCAGACTGTTTTTCAACTGGCATATCTCTCTTCCTCTTATGAAGAATTTCCTCTGTTACTTTCTCCACCACTTCATTTTACTTCATTCGGAGTGTAAAGTGCTCACATATAATTTCGCCACAACTGTTCTCAACGATTCATAATCTATTCCCTTGTTGCTAAATTCAACAGATCGCTCAATCCTTCCCTGACATTTGACCAGCACCTGACATTGATTATTACTCTGTCCTTCCCTTGACTTTTCTAAATGCATTCACACACTAGGCTCCTTTTACACAACAGAATAAAGAAAAATAATAATGCAAGTGATCACCTCAAATTACACAGGAAAGAATTTGGTGAAATTTAACATCCACTGATTTAAAAGGAAAACCTTTCTTAGTAAAACAGGAATAAAATTAATTTCCTTAAAAGCAATCTACCAAAACCAAAACCAAAAACAAAAAAAATAAATCACATTTCACGGTGGAGAGCATTCCCTTTCAAGTCAGAAATGGCAATCGTTATTGCCTGCAATCACTGCTATTATTCAACATTTGACTGGAAGTCTCAGACTAGAAAATAAGCGGGGATGGGGGGGGGGGGGGACATAAGGACTGAAAAGGAAAAAAACAACTTATTACTGCACACACAAAAAAATCCAAAAGACTCATATGAGAATTCACTATTTCTGTATATAAGATACTTAGCAAAGTCAACAGCACTTCCCTAGACATCAGCAATAAGCAATTTCACATATAATTTTTTTTAAGAAAGTTAACGTGTAACTACCAAAAAAAAAAAAAAATCCTATGGGGATATCCAGAAATTAATCTATTTATTTTTTTTTCAGAAATTAATCTTTTTAGAAAAGATGTGCAAGAACAGTACAGAGAAAAATTTAAATTTTACTTAAAGACATAAAAGCAAATCTCAATAAATAAAATTTATGAGTAATAACTCTTCCCAAATGCATCAATAAATTCAAAGAAATTCCATTAAAAGCTCAATGAAACTTTTCATGGAATTTCATAAGCTAATCCTAAAATTCATACGGCCAAGAATAACAATTCTGAATTTGAATAATAAAGGACGATTTAGATCTAGCAAACCCCAACACATACTATCAAACTATAAATAGCAACTAAAGCAGAATGAAAGCAATGGAACAAAACAGAGAGCCTGTAAGCACGTGTGCACCTGTGGAGAGAAGTGGAGTTACAGATGAGCAGGGAGAGAGCAGGAATGAGGCTGGGACACCTGTTTATCCACACATCAGGAGACAGATTTAGATTCCTATCTTGCAATATGAACAAAAATAACTTCCAGGTAGATTAAAAGACTAAGGGATTAAAGCAAATCTAAAAAACTTTTAGGAGAGGAAACATCTATCATCTTCTAAAAAAGACATTAAAAAACACAAATCAGGTTCACCAATTTGTCATTAGAAATGTTCTTTTAAAAACTCATATGATTGAAAAAGAAAACAACAGAGTTCACTAAAAAAGAAAAGCCAAAGCCTGAGAGAAGCTATCTACAACCATCAAATAACCAGACAGAGAGCAAAAAAAGAGAACTATAGGCCAATATCCCTGATGAATATGGATGCAAAAATTCTCAACAGGATACTAGCAAATCGAATTCAACAACATATAAAAAGAACTATTCACCAAGATCAAGTGGGATTCATTCCTGGGATGCAGGGCTGGTTCAACATTCGCAAATCAAGCAATGTGATACATCACATTAATAAAAGAAAAGAACCATATGATCTTGTCAATCGATGCAGAAAAACCATTTGACAAAATTCAGCATTCTTTCTTAATAAAAACCCTCGAGAAACTCGGGATAGAAGGAACATACTTAAACATCATAAAAGCCATTTATGAAAAGCCCACAGCTAATATCATCCTCAATGGGGAAAAACTGAGAGCTTTTCCCCTGAGATCAGGAACACGACAGGGATGTCCACTGTCACCGCTGTTGTTTAACATAGTGCTGGAAGCTCTAGCATCAGCAATCAGACAACAAAAGGAAATCAAAGGCATCAAAATTGGCAAAGATGAAGTCAAGCTTTCGCTTTTTGCAGATGACATGATATTATACATGGAAAACCCGACAGACTCCACCAAAAGTCTGCTAGAATTGATACATGAATTCAGCAAAGTCGCAGGATACAAAAGTAATGTACAGAAATCAGTTGAGTTCTTATACATTAATAATGAAGCAACAGAAAGAGAAATAAACTGATCCCATTCACAACTGCACCAAGAATCATAAAATACCTAGGAATAAACCTAACCAAAGATGTAAAAGATCTGTATGCTGAAAAGTATAGAAAGCTTATGAAGGAAATTGAAGAAGACATAAAGAAATGGAAAAACATTCTGTGCTCATGAATTGGAAGAATAAATATTGTTAAAATGTCAATCCTACCCAAAGCTGTCTACACATTCAAAGCGATCCCAATCAAAATTGCACCAGCATTCTTCTTGAAGCTAGAACAAGCAATCCTAAAATTCGTATGGAACCACAAAAGGCCCCGAATAGCCAAAGTAATTTTGAAGAAGACCAAAGCGGGAGGCGTCACAATCCCAGATTTTAGCCTCTACTACAAAGCTGTAATCATCAAGACAGCATGGTATTGGCATAAAAACAGACACATAGACCAATGGGATAGACTAGAAACCCCAGAACTAGACCCACAAACATATGGCCAACTAATCTTTCACAAAGCAGGAAAGAATATCCAATGGAAAAAAGAGTCTCTTTAACAAATGGTGCTGGGAGAAGTGGACAGCAACATGCAGAAGAATGAAACTAGACCACTTTCTTACACCATTCACAAAAATAAACTCAAAATGGATAAAGGACCTGAATGTGAGACAGGAAACCATCAAAACCCTAGAGGAGAAAGCAGGAAAAACCTCTCTGACCTCAGCTGCAACAATTTCTTACTTGACACATCTCCAAAGGCAAGGGAATTAAAAGCAAAAAATGAAGTACTGGGACCTCATGAAGATAAAAAGCTTCTGCACTGCAAAAGAAACAATCAACAAAACTAAAAGGCAACCAATGGAATGGGAAAAGATATTTGCAAATGACATATCGGACAAAGGGCTAGTATCCAAAATCTATAAGGAACTCACCAAACTCCACACCCGAAAAACAAATAATCCAGTGAAGAGATGGGCAGAAAACATGAATAGACACTTCTCTAAAGAAGACATCCGGATGGCCAACAGGCACATGAAAAGGTGTTCAACGTCACTTCTCGTCAGGGAAATACAAATCAAAACCACACTCAGATACCACCTCACGCCAGTCAGAGTGGCTAAAATGAACAAATCAGGAGATGACAGATGCTAGAGAGGATGTGGAGAAACGGGAACCCTCTTGCACTGTTGGTGGGAATGCAAACTGGTGCAGCTGCTCTGGAAAACAGTGCGGAGGTTCCTCAAAAAATGAAAAATAGATCTACCCTATGACCCAGCAAGAGCACTGCTAGGAATTTACCCAAGGGATACAGGAGTGCTGATGCATAGGGGCACTTGTACCCCAATGTTTACAGCAGCACTTTCAACAATAGCCAAATTATGGAAAGAGCCTAAATGTCCATCAACTGATGAATGGATAAAGAAATTGTGGTTTATATACACAATGGAATACTACGTGGCAATGAGACAGAATGAAATATGGCCTTTTGTAGCAACGTGGATGGAACTGGAGAGTGTTATGCTAAGTGAAATAAGTCATACAGAGAAAGACAGATACCATATGTTTTCACTCTTATATGGATCCTGAGAAGCTTAACAGAAGACCATGGGGGAGGGGAAGGAAAAAAAAAAGTTGGAGAGGGAGGGAGCCAAACCATAAGAGACTCTTAAAAACTGAGAATAAACTGAGGGATGATGGAGGGGGTGGGAGGGAGGGGAAAGTGGGTGACGGGCATTGAGGAGGGCACCTGTTGGGATGAGCACTGGGTGTTGTATGGAAACCAATTTGACAATAAATTTCATATTAAAAAAAAAAAGAGAAAATATTAAAAAAAAAACAACAACAAAACACTCTTCCAGATCAGTAAGGAATCTTGGGAGAGATTCCATAGTAGGAATAAGCAACTCAGATAGGAAGAAATCTGAATGACAAACACTAATAAATGAAACGGTACTCAACCTCAAAAGTCACCAAGGAAATAAAAATTGTAATAACACTTTGGTATCATATAATACTCAGGCAAGTCACAAAAGAAATCAGATTATCCCAAGTACTGGTGAGGATAGAGGCAGAAAAGCTCTCATAAACGGTGGGTATACAAAGGAACAGAGCCATTTTGAGAGCGACCTCACAATGCCTAGTAACAGCTGCCCTCCCGATGACTGAACGCGATCCATTTTCCAGGTATCCACCCAGAGACTCTCAAACTCATGCATAAAGGAGATAAAGGAAAGGTAAGGTAAGGATGCTCACTGCAGTACTGTCTGCAAAGGCAAAAAAGTGCAAAGAGCCTACCTATCTCAGGAGAAAAATGGATAGACTGTGGCTTATTACCATGAATAAACAGATACACTGTGGTTAAATCATTAAACAGTCATAGTGAATTTAATGTAGTATATTTATATTTAATGCAGTATACAGAAAATTTCTAAATATATACTTGTGAGCAAAAGGAGCTGCAAAACATTACCTACAGTTTGATGAACATTTATGTGTGTGTGTGTGTGTGTGTGTGTGTGTGTGTGTGTGTGTATATATATATGTATATATGTGTGTATATATATATATATGTATATATGTGTGTATATATATATGTATATATGTGTGTGTGTGTATATATATATATACACACACACACACACACACACATATATATATATTTAATTTGAGAAAGAGAGCCTGAGACAGGGAGAAGGGCAGGCAGAGAGAGAAAGAATCTTAAGCAGGATCCACATTCAGCGGAGCCCTATGCGGGGCTCGATCCCACGACCCTGGTATCACGACCTGAGCTGAAATCAAGACTCAGCCACTCAACCGACTGAGCTACTAGGTGACCCCCGTGAGCAAAGTTTTAAACAATTTTGTCTGTTGTTTACAGATACATCTGCATATAATAAAAGTAGAATAGGCTCTTCTTACAACTTGAGAAGAGTAGGAAGGTGAGGCCATGTGCTTTAGCTGTATGTATAATAGTTTATTTTGGGCAAAGAGATGAATTAAGGCAAAATATTAAAATCTGTTTATCTTTGTAGCAAGTAAACATTTTATTTTCAGTTCTTATAAGTACATCTGAAGGACTTAATAATTACAAACTTTTAAATAAATTGCAACCACATTCCCACAGTGAATATTTAGCAGATACTATAAAATAGGAGCAATCTATCATCTGTTCTCCTACCCACAAGGAGCTAAGCTTTGACAATATTTTCTCTCCTTTATTTAATGTTTATTTATTTATTTTGAGAGAGAGAGAGAGAGAGAGTATGAGCAGCGGAGGAACAGAGACAGAGAGGGAGAGAGAGAATCCCAAGTAGGTTCCGTGCTGTCAGCTCAGAGCCTGACACGGGGCTTGATCTCATAACCCACGAGACCATGACCTGAGTTGGAAACCAAGAGTCGGGTGCTTAACCGACTGAGCCACCCAAGGCGCCTCTCTCTTTTTTATTTATGCAAAATTAAACACAGACGGTATTATTCTGTGCACAGTTCTACAATCTTTTATTTTGCTTCCAACACACCACAGGCATGTTTCCTTACCGTTACTTCACTTAGACAATTTACACATACCCATGGTACAAATGTAAAACTTTTCAGAGGGCATATAATAAAACGGCCTTCATCCTGCCCTAGACTTCATCCTACCAAAGCATAAGAAATTGTGCTTTCCTAACTAAGCAGAGTGCAGTATCACTGTTGTGCCACTGGGTGGAAGTAGAGCTCTCAAAGTGCAATCTTTGGCAGGAGTTCTTGTTCACAGATAATAAATTTGATCACAGAATTTCTAAAACATCATACTAAATTTAAAATCAACTTTTATACTTTTTTCAATTTCAAATTTCTCTGTTTTACAATCACTGAAAACTTAAGGTAATTAGCCACACAGAGCTATATTTTGCCCCATCAAAGATATCATATCATATCTTATCAAAGATAAGATATCAAAAGAACTTCAAAACAAAAAAGCCAAGAAAATAAATTAGTTAATTTAGGAAACATATCTTCATCCATACTTCTGATACTGAAGAATTACGGATTCTGAGGAGGAACTGTGACTTTAAAAAGCTACAATTTTTAAACAAAATCAAATACTTATGAATCAGTGTTGCATTTGGCAAGTTTAAGGACATATAGTTCAAATAAACACAAGTTGACAATATTCCAACAGCAGAGCTGGCCCAGATCTAGGTATAACTTTGCAACTGTAACCACCCTGTAGCATGGGGCCAGTGAAATGAGCACATTCCAGCATTCACTGCATTTATAATCTGTCCTCTCTTCCCTCCTGTTTTAAGAGTCTGGTGGCTCCCCAGCTGACTCCTGTTATCTGTCTGCCATTAAGCCTGAGAATTAAAGCCACAGAAATGAACCCAAGCGCATAGTCATTCACTATTTATCTGCAAATTTAGGGCTTTATTTCATAAAAGTTTAAAAATTAGAACTCTGTAAATCGTAACATCAGGAAAACTGTAACAACTGGATAGAAAAAATTCAAACTGGAAAATGTTTACATATGATTTGTCTTGAGACTAAAATTTCTGTGTAAGTTTTCAACCAAATCAATAATTAAATTCCGTTTTCCATTCTTTGGAATCTTGTTCTACCTACACTGTTTCGAAAAGTCACAAAGACTGGGAGAATGAATCAGGCAGGCAATAACAAGGATGAAGAGTTTTTCAAATGATTTCTAATATAAGAATACACCCATTTTAAATTCAAGCTCTCCAGAACTTTGCAAAAAGTCCAAATATGTATTAATAAATTCTAAAAATAATTAACAAAATCTAAAATACTTAAATTTCACCTTCCTACCAAAATGCATTCCTTACAATGTAAAAATTTTCAAAGAATGCAGCATAACAAAGCAATATAATGAAAACTGTCCACGTTAAAACCACCTTTGGGTCAATCAGTTAAGCATCTGACGTCAGCTCAGGTCATGATATCACGGTTCCTGGGTTCGAGCCCCTCATCGGGCTCCTGCTTTGTATCCTCTGTCTCCTTCTCTCTCTGCCCCTCCCCTGCTCTCTTGTGCATGTGTGCACGTTCCCTCTCTCTCCAAAATACACAAACATTAAAAAAAGAATTATAAAAAAAAATTTTTTTTAAAAGCCTCCTTTGGAGGCGTTCCACTACCTAGCAACAAAAAAATGTTTTCCTTAACATAAGCACAGTTTAAGTTTTATTTAAAAGTAAAGGGATTCAGTGCTTCAGGAGTTAAAATACAGCAAGATAATACTCTTCTCAATGAAAGGACAGAATTAGAAAAGCAAACCAACAACAACAAAAACATACCTACTGGGAAGGGCAACTCAATTTAAGATAAATCACAGACAGGCTCAAAGTCACACAGTTGGTTAGTCAGTGGCAGAGCTAGGACCAGAACTCAAGTTTCCAAGATCTTCCCCTAATTTTTACTATAGATTAAGCTGCGATTTGAAAGGATATTTACCCTCAAAGCTGAGTACTTCACCTGTACATTATTTAGCATGTATGATGTATTACTTTATACATATGTGTGTGTATAGATATACACAGACATGCATCTGATGTATTATTCTCACATAATAAAGACAAATTATTAATCACAAGTAGAAAAAAGAGAAAATGAAGAACGAACAAAATTTTTATCATAGATTTCAAAGTCAATGAGTCATAAAAGGCATGGTAGGAAGTTACTTTAAAAACTGCACCAACTCAGGGCGCCTGGGCGGCTCAACTGGTTAAGCGTCTGACTTTGGCTCAGGTCATGATCTCACAGTTCATGGGTTCGAGCCCCGCGTCGGGCTCTGTGCTGACAGCTGGGAGCCTGGAGCCTGCTTTGGAATCTGTGTCTCCCTCTCTCTCCGCCTCTCAAAAATGAACAAACATAAAAAAAAATTTTTAAACTGCACCAAACTCTCTTTTTTGAATTCAGCACTTACCAGGAAACTGTGACACTATTGGGGGCGTATCTTCATCTAAATCATCAACTCCCCCAGCAATTGGATAGGGTGGAATGGAGACTCTGGGCATCACCACCCAGCTGTGATCAGAATACAGGGAAGAGGTCAAGCTGGGGAGGCCCGAGTTATGGGCTATCTGAAAGCCACAGATCTTCTCAATCTGTTGCCAGCGAAAAAGTCGTTCTCGTAAACAAGTTGTCAACTCGGAGAGTGCTTTCCTGTAAAAGCCAAGGTGGAAATTACTTATGGTATCAACGAGTCTTCAATATGGCACTAAAAAAGGGCAACTACATGAACAGACCATGGCAATAAACTAATTTCAAGAAGGAATTATCCGTTCTCAGAATTAGTATAAATTATGTAATTGTACGTGATTAAATGATAAATTGTTCACAAATTACAAATTTCAGCATAATACAAATAAACAGGTAACTAAAATAACATTCTTACTTTGCTTCCAGAATTTTGTGGTCTACCTCATCTAGGGAGGAGCTGTGTGCAACATGCAGAGTCCCAAAGACTGTACTTCTCTTCTTTTTAATCTTCTCTGCCTAGAAACCCAAGGAGAGAGAAAATAAGGTAGGTCTGGAAAAAAAAAATAACACACATACAAGCTTATTTTGTTTTGAATATATTAATAATGATGAAACCAGTGGAGAATTATATAGCCAAAATAAGGCCCTAATTTCCAGAAAAGAAAACAGATGAAGGAGAAAGCATGCTTTCCTAAGCCAATCAACAGAATTCAAAACTTTGTTCTGGAAAATTTTTCACTTATTTTGATGGTTCAGAAAAGACCCGAATCTTCTATTAAAACTAACAAAATAACATTAATTATATCCTACCGCAATGAGGTGTTAGTGAGTGAACTGAGTTTTTTTTTTTTTTTTTGCTAGAAATCAGATTAAAACTTAATCTTATTTCACACAATTTAATTAAGAGTCAAATATTAATTTCTAGTAACTACTAACCTGAATCAGATATGAAGAAGCAACCTGGAGGAGAAAAGCTCTGTATAAAACATTTGTGATAACGATAACAGGGATGGTTTTTAAATGACACGAAGGTCATTCTGAAAAGTATATACTTCTCTACATACAGTAATTTTACTCTACGGCCTTATAAGAGTCCATTAAGATAAGTAAGTTTCAATTCACAAAAAGAAGGTACAACAAATACAGATTTTATTCATATTTTTCTCTCTTAATTGGTTAATCTCTTTAGAAATGTATTAAGTTTTGAAATAGAGTACCTCATCCTTAGCAATAGCTAACTGCATTTCAGCATTTTGTCTTTTAATATTGTAGTACTGTACTTCTACTTCATGTGTTAACTGAAGCCATTTCTGAAGTGCATCTGGGACAGACCAGCTGCTCCTGAGTTCAAATTCTTTTTCAGCCTTTTTCAGTGCCATTCGAACCTGGGAGTGAGGGAGGAAGGAAGAGTGGGGGAGACAGAATGGATGCGAGAGGGAGAGAAGGGGGGGGGGGGGGAGATGGATGGAGACGGAGCAAGAAAGAGAGAGAAATGTCTTTTTTTAAAAAAGATATTTATATTGAGATACATTTTAAGAAATTAAGATTTTTTTTTGGTATCAAAGTTAAGAGAGAAAGCAATCTGAATTATGCTCTTCATAAACATCTTTCTCAAATCACTGAGTTTAAAACAATGTATTTCTAACATTAAAACTAAAGCTGAACTGGGGCGCATGGGTGGCTCAGTCAGTTGAGCGTCTGACCTCAGCTCAGGTCATGATCTCACGGTCCGTGGGTTCGAGCCCTGGATCAGGCTCTGTGCTGACACCTCAGAGCCTGGAGCCTACTTCAGATTCTGTCTCTGTCTCTGTCTCTCTCTCTCTCTCTCTCTCCCCCTCCCCTGCTCATGCTCTGCCTCTCTCTGTCTCTCAAAATAAATAAATGTTAAAAAAAAAAAATTTAAAACTAGAACTGAAGTTTTAAGTCCATCTTAACTCACTAAGCAAAGCTGGAAAGCCAAGGGGTAGAAGGGGTTTACATAGATCTTAAGCTGTATTATTTAGTTTTTATATTTTATAATAGCCAGACTCACCAGAGAGAAGAAAATGCCAGGCACGTACAAACCGAAACTGATCATGTTTTTCTCATAACACGGGGCTTGTTTGTGGAGAACACAAAGAAGTATCCGAAACACAGTGAAAACACTTGTCCTGGTGCCCCTTCTAATGTTCCCAGAGGGCGCTACTGTAAGCTATTTACATGGACCATTTTTGAAGGTTTTCACATCTTCTTCATGGTTACTTATGTCTCACTATTACAAGCACGTCTGTCCATTACAGTCTGTTTCACCTACTTCTACTCAATTTACTGCTTCTAACATACCAGAAAGTAGATAAATCAGCACTGGCAGACCATGTGTAAATTTTAAGAAAATAGGTTCTGAGTGAGCCTCTGCTTGATGTTTCCATGAGAAACTATACCTAGGCTTCGGGGTCAGGGTGTCAAAGTCTTCCTTTGACTGCCCTTTAGGAGAGCCAGACAATAAACAGTTAGAAAACTAAAATGCTTAGTGCATCAGTTGGTATTAGATGCTAAGGAAAAAACTCTTAAAGCCTATGAAAAGAACACAGAAAGAAAAGACAATTCATTCTAGAAATGATTCATCTGAAAACTAGCAAGAGTTCAAGCTAAAGGTATGTAAAGACACACAATAGAATATGAAGAGTTATGTACCTACTCAAGACCTTGAGACAAAGTCACAAATGAACTGGGGAGCATCCCACTTCTGGAGCACCGTAACTGCAAATTATCTTCCTCAAAGCCAAGTAAGGTCACTAGAAACTCCACTCCGAAACTCATGTGCAGAACAACGTCTGATCTGAACAAACCCAACTTACTTAAATAAACTTTACTGTGTGCCAGAATAAACTAATAAGAGTACTGTACACAAGTTTGTTCTGATAAAGAAAAGGAACAGCTGTCAGATACTATAGAAAGCAAAGTATAAGAAGAAGTATTTTTTCAAAACTCCAAAATTAGAAAACAAAATCACAATGGGGCACCAAGCAGACAATCAGAAAGTGAGACATTACTCCCTGAAAGCAAAATCCTAAGCAACACGTGCCCGACACATTTCACCGTGCCATGAGCGTGGGACAGTACTGGCTTCCACTGGCTGGCTAAGCTGTGTGGCATCCCTTCTCCCTCCGGAAGACAGAGTCGGAGGCCAGGTCCCGGAACGTGGAGCTCCATATACCACCACCAAGTCTGGGTCAGCAGGCCCTCTTTCTCACAAGACTTACACTTGTCAACCTTCTAACGTTTCTACACGATTTTCACTGCCAAGGAACTAAACAGGGAACCTATTTTCAAATTTCACTCAAGTTTTTCTCTTTAATCATAAAGATTTATGTTATGTCCATACATTTATTTCCCCTAAAAGAACTCAATAAATGCATGTAACATATAATGATTATATTTCTAGCATTAACTGAGGCTGAAATGCTTCGACTGACTGTCAAATAATGTTTCAAAATTTTGGAAATCAGGACCTGCCAGTAACAGCAACTATTTTAACTATTTTCTCTGCTATTATTCCTTAAGTTTATCATTTGACGTGAATTCCAGCCTTTAGTTCGAATTACATGGTTATGCGTAGGGGCATGGACCCAGTAAAAATCGAGTAATTAAAAGCTTTTAACAAATGCTGAATTATTAAATTGTTTACAAAAATGATAATTAGATACCTAATTTTTGTGTCTCAGGAATAGACCAGTACTGAGTAAAAACATGGCATCACAGAAAGAAACACCGTATGTATCTGAAAACATGACTCTAGACCCCACTCTAGGATTATGACTTCTGTGACCTGCAAGTTCTTTACTTTCCAACCTGCGGTTCATGGTCTGGTGTAGAACAGGGTATGTATACTACGACTCACCCCGACTTTGCTTTTCTTGGAACTTCAAATACAAAGTAATTTATGTGAAAAGTATGTAAACCACACAAAACATGCAGTAGTACTATTATTCGCCCAGAAGGTTTTGTTTCAGGGGAAATAGCACGATGCAACGTATGTGCCAGATATTCCTGACTTCTAATTTTGAGAAGCTGATTATCTCCCAGATGAGCTACCGTAATACTTCCAACTATGTGAAGCTGTGGATTACAGGACATTATACGTAAATTAGCTTCCCAGTTAAATTTACTTCTACAAACAAAACTTTTAACAGTATAGGAAAACAACCTTGGAATAAGACACACAAAATCTTGCCTTTGCCATGTAACAGCTGTGTGACTTCAGGCAAGTTTTTTAACCTCTCTCCACATCTCATCTGTAAATGAGGATAATATCTATTTATTGTGAGGATTAAAACTTCTGAGCAAATTCATTTGCAATGTGCACAGCACAAACTTCTGGCACACAGTAGGCACTCTTAAAATTGTGTTTCTTATTACTATAATCATGTTGGACAGAGTTCTTTTTAAATACCACTGTAACTCCTTTAAACCACCCCTTACTGATTCAGGATCTCATTAGGACTATTACATCTGTACTGGGACATATCGCGGTGATCCTAAGGTCTACTGACGTATGCAATGCCTCTCTGCCAAAAAACTCAAATTAGAATGTTTGTGATTTGTGGGTCCTTTTCTATAGGATGCCTGCTCTGCAGTCACCTGTAAAATACTGCTATCAGTTTATGTTTCCATAGAAGAATTATCACTACTGCTTTTGGATTTGCTCTTTCTTACCTATAAAGCTCAGAAAAATAGCTAGCAAGCTTTTTAGTTTAGTACTAGGAATAAACCAAGAGTCAGAAGCTTTGGTGGGAAAAGGAAATAAGTTCTCACAGGAATAAAAGGCATAATATCCAACTTTTGAACACAGTAGAATTTTGGCTAAGCCGTTTTTTCTATTCTTTTCTTTTCTGTTAACTCCCTTGTCCTTTACTACATTCTGTACAGATAAGGTTTGCCAGGTAAATAGGACCTGACCATAAAATACACGTAGGAGTCAGCTTAAGAGAACAATCTCCTTACAGGGAAAAGATCCAACAAACAGATGTCTGGGGTATGAGGGAAACAATAGCTAACCATTAATAAAAGAGATAGCTGCATTTAGTCAGACAAATTCTACCAAAAATGACAATCCTGAAGGAAACAAATGCACGCTGAACATTTATTTTCTCATGAGTTGAAAGTGAAACTCATTCATCACACAATTCTTATTCCTTATTTAGCACCTGGCCGAGAAGGCCACAGGGCACACGGCAGAGCAGGGGGCAGAACACCCAGGTCCTTGGCCCCGCTTTACCACCGAGGCACTCTCTGATCTTGGGCAAGCCTTCTGGCCGGCAGCGTCTTTATCAGTAAAGAAAGGGTCAAAGTCAGAAGGAGGAGAGGAGACCACAGAAGCAGAGGTTGGAGTGACATGTTTTGAAGATGAAGGAGGGGGCCAAGAGCCAAGAAATGCAGGCAGCCTCCAGAAGCTGGAAAAGGCAAGGAAACAGATCCTCCCCTAGAGCCTCCGGAGGAATGCAGCCCTGGGAGTCTATTTTAAACTCTGTCTTAGGAACTGTAAGATAGCAAATGTGTGTTGTTTTAAGCCACTAAGTTTGTGGTAATTTTTTATAGCAAGAACAGTGAGTAAACTAAAATATCTGTCTGTAATTAACTTCTGCCGGGACCCCCTCTCCGCTTCCCTGAAGGAGCGAGCTATGCCTGCAGGCTCACGTTCCATCTTGACTGGCAAGGTAGCGGCGGATACTGGAAAGATCTCTTTAGACAACTTCACAATTTTTAGCAAATTATGTTCTAAAACCATTTAACAGGATTCAAATGGATGTTAAACAGAGATTCTTTACCCTTGCAGAGAAGTTTAACACTAGATATACTTTACTAGGTTACAGTTAGATACTAAAACATATTACAGATGTTAGATTAAATAAACACCTTAAATTCACTGGCGATAATTAACTTGGCACAGGGTAAGATTTCATGAGTGAGTGAACATGATGGTAACTTTATCTTTGAATTATTACTTTGTTATTTGCTACATGGACTTTGATCAATGCTAACAATATAAACAGAGAATTCTTTTATTAACTAAGGAAGAATATACAATGCCACTAAAGGTAGAAGACCAAACAGGAAAAGCCCCCCCAGAGTGGCAACGCAAACGTCCTAACAAACCCTTTTTGTGAATACCTGTTCCAGTTCCTGCTCTGCATACTGCCTTCTACTCAGCTCACACTCGGCTCCTTCCCTTAGCTCTCTCAGCCGACAGGCCTCTTCCTTTGCGTAATTGATTTCATCCATCATTTTGCGCTCTAGATTTTGCTTTTCTACAGCAACGTTTCTGTTTTCTTCCTGTGCCTTTTCAAGCCTTACAGAATGATAAAAGTAAAAATTCCTCACCAAAGTTTCATCTTTTTTATGAAGAATAACTACATATCAAGCAACAACATACATGTTTCAATCCAAAATCACACTATTTTCTATTAATCTTACATCTGAATAGCAAAACAGCAGGTGGCCCATGGTATAGTTGTTTGGTTATCTTGAGCTCAAAATACAGTGATAGCAGGGAATCACTCTTCAAGCAAAGAGACTTCTAAGAAATTCATAATTATCTAAATCATGTTAAAAATAAAATTTCACTAGGGGCGC
Source organism: Panthera pardus (assembly GCF_024362965.1). Taxonomy (NCBI): domain Eukaryota; kingdom Metazoa; phylum Chordata; class Mammalia; order Carnivora; family Felidae; genus Panthera; species Panthera pardus. The sequence goes on from NW_026526688.1 coordinate 183,049,229, forward strand.
CTGGGTGGCTCAGTCAGTTGGGCATCTGACTTTGGCTCAGGTCATGATCTCATGGCTCATGAGTTCTAGCCCTGTGTTGGGCTCTGTGCTGACAGCACAGAGCCTGGAGCCTGCTTCGGATTCTGTCTCTCTCTCTCTCTCTCTCTCTCTCTCTGCCCCTCCCCACTCACTCTCTGTCTCTCTCTAATATAAATAAAAACATTAAAAAAATAAAACATTAAAAATAAAATTTCACTATACATATCACTCCACCTATATTTATTTCTACTGATCTGCCCATTTATTCACTAGAGCATACCTTTAATATAAATCTATAATTAGGACATTGTAAGTTTTATAAAAATATGAAGTGTACATACGTTACTGATATGTGTCACAAACTAAACATAAGTGTGTAAGCACACACCCACATTACGTTTTCACAAATTGTATTTGCCAACATAAATAAGACTTATAGCTTTTTAAACGTACCTCTCTTGTAAGTCCATGAGACTTTGCTCTGCGGTTTGTAAACTCTCCAAGTCTTTCATCATTTTTGCAACATGTTCTTTTGATGTCTTATTCTGTGTGTAAGCAAACCAGCACCCCCCAACGCCAATTACTATAGAAACTGTGAGAATAAAATCCTTCATCCAGTTATGAGGTGGGCCTATGAAAAAAAATGCAGATGGTCAAATTAATCTTTGAGTGTAACAGAATCTTCATACAGAGGCATTTTGTAGTAGGTAGCTAAAACAAGCAAATGTTTTCTGATGAGCCTCCCATAAACAAGCTCCATTCTTTTAAAAACTATTTCTTCAAACAATCAAAGTGCTTATCGTAACACTGATATACTAGACCCTCCAGAGGGCACAGATAAGCCCACATGGATGCACCACACCCCTGTGGCACAGGAGGCAGCAACAAAAGTTCTGGGGACCCTGCAAAAGCAAGAGTATCTCCAATCATGTCCTCTGTGGGGTGAAAGCAGGCATAAAGAATACCACCCCTATCATCCCAACTGCTTTCCTTCAGTCAGGTTAGGGACATGTCATGCTTTGATACACACACTGGAAGCCTAATCCTTCAACAAAAGAGCACCCCCTGCCCCCAAGCAAGCAGTCATGTAATGAGGATTAGTCAGTGATTCTCAACCAAGGGCGATATCTCCCACAGTGGACATTTGACAATTTTTGCTTGCCACAGCAGGGAGGGTGTAAAATGGGTGGGGGAGTTGCTACCGGTGTCTAGTGGGAAGAGGCCAGGGATGTTGCTAAACAGACAAAAACGCACAAGACACTTTCCTGCCCTGCTTCTGCCAGTAACAGAGAATTACCCAGGAATCATCCAGCCCAAATCATGAAGTGCCAAGGTTGAGTAACCATGAGTTAAATGATCATAACAAGTCATATTTTAGGTGCTATTTGCCAGAGATTTCTGGGTTACTAGCAGGAAAGAACAGGATCACCTTCTCCACCACTAGGCATGTCAGTAATTTCCAGCAGTTTCTACAGTAAGGAGTAAGGAGCCAGGGCCTACTGTCCTCAGTGATACAAAACACAGAAGTCACTAGCAAATAACTTCCTAGTCTATCCCTGACTCTTAACACACACTAAGATTCAGAGGGCTCTCTGGAGTGATACACAATGATAAGGAAGACAATGTAATGCATGATTTGCTCCCAAGAGATAGAGTTTACAGCGGAAAAACTACCAAACTGCCCAGGCCTCCAGCACGTCTATGTTGTATGTGTGATGAAACACGGGGCTCCGTAGACATCAGGACTTCTCATGCTCACTCAGGTTCGTGTGTGTTTACACCGTGTGAGGAATGCCAAGCCCTATGCCAGACACCCTATTTCCAGAGCTCACGCCCTCACCTACGGTGAAACAGATGCACTGCGGAAGACCAGAGTCTCAAAAGGATTTATTTTTACTTCCGCCTCAGACTGAGAAGTTCAGCTCATGTTCTAGTTTAAACATGAGCCCAGTTCAGGCCAAAATATTACTCACCAGAAATAACAATAAAGAGAATGGTCAAGTACCAAACTCTATAGTAAGTGCCACAAACTGAAAAAGATTTCAGCGAAAACTCCTTTACAATGTGTGTCTGTTCGTTTGACAGTGTTAGTTTGTTATAAATCTAATGCTGGTGTTCCCACTGCAGGGCTCATTCCCTCAAATAATAATTTTAAGACAAACACATTAAAAAGGTAACGCATCATTAACTTCTTCGCTGGTTTATTAAAACATTTGTTTCCAGCATTCTTTTGACTAGTTTGGTTTCTTTTCAAATGACAATGAAATACTGTTTTGGCTTAGAGGGAGTTTGTTCCTGGCTTAATAAAATATAAATATTCCTGACCAAGCTGTATACAGAGGCAAGTTATATAGTTTCATTCCTATTTGCACCAATCATTCACATGAACAAATCAGACAGAATCTCACAGGAGACAATCCCCAACAGATTCAGCAGAAAACTTAGGGTGTCACCTCTGTGGAATGCCCGGCATTTCAGGAGTGTTCGATTTCCTAGGGTTTGTAATTTCCAACAACAGTGCATTTCCACCAACTCTCACAAAGCAGAGTTCCAGCTGTTTGACCAGCTGCTCTCAGCCTGAGCCAAAAAAGAACCACCAGTCCCATCATGGAATCTACCCAACGGCTCCAGTAACCCTTTTTTGGTAGTGTCACCCCCCAAACCGATCACAGAAACCTGCAAGTCTCCCAACTCCGAAAACTGAGGTAAAATAAATATTAGTTTCCTAATTTATCATTTCTGGAAGCCATTTTTCTTGTATTAATTGTTACTCCTTTTTGGCTTCTGAAAAATAGAATATAAAACCTCTAAAAATGTAGAATATTCAAATACTTTTCCCCAAAGCTGTTTAAAACTTGAAATTAAATAAACATATTAAACTTCCCTTCTGAAAAAAAAAAAAAAAGTATTCCTGTCAAAAGTAAAGAAATACAAGGTTTATTTTCCTTACAAATATGACATAATAATTTCTTAAATGTTCTTCTTCAATACAATCAAATAACATTCTCCATCTTGTGCTTTGCCAGGATGGTCTGTTATCATGGAAAATTCCAAGTGGATCTTCAGGAACCAGCTTGGCAATGTGACATTCCACATTTCAATGACAGAAAATCTCACCCTATAAATCTTTTAAGATAATATTACATTTCCTTTATACCTAACAGACGATTTTCTTAGTGTTTTATCTTTCTTACTTTTTCTTCTTTAAATAACAGGGGTGCCTGGGTGGCTCAGTCAGTTAAGTATCGGACTTTGGCTCAGGTCATGATCTCGAGGTTAGTGAGTACGAGCCCTGAGGTCAGCACAGAGAATGCTTCCGATCCTGTCTCCCTCTCCGCCCCTCCCCCACTCATTCTCTCTCTCTCTCTCTCTCTCTCTCTCTCTCTCTCTCTCTCAAAAATAAATTTAAAAAAATAAAAATAAATGACAAATATGTGATCTGATTATTCTTTTGCATCATACTCTGTGAGAGAGAATACTAACGTGTTAGAGGTCCAAACAAAACCACATCCAGCGCCTTGAGCTGAAGTTTTTGTCTGTGACTCCGATCGCTGATTTTCAACTGGGAGCTCATAAATGAAGGTTCATGCACTGCTATCCTGTTCATTCAAAAAATATATACATATTAAATGAAAATATTTCTAGTATGTAAATTTAAATATTTGAGCAATACATGTAATACTTTACACATTAGTGACGACCTACTACTGTTAAGAGCTCATCCATGTGATTTAATACTTTACTAACAGGTGTCAAAAAACTTCTCGGTGCAAACTTAGCTGTAAGACACCCTGCATTAATTATTTACTTGTTATGTTGACGTTTTTGTTTTCTAAGGTTAACTTTATGCTATAATTTACTTGAATGCAGAAATTTAACCAATGCAAAAGCATTTTATAACCATTAATTACCTCTGCATTTTATTATCATTTCACAGAGAACAAGAAAATTGTTAGGTAATTGACTTAACATCAATAACAAACTATAAAATATACTTTTCAATTTAGATCGTATCACTTTTCTTTAAAAGTGTCTGAAAAACCTGTAGCTTTACATTCTAATATGTAAACTGTTTATAAATTAAACAGAGTCCACGGAAGTCATAAGTGAGAATAAGAAGTCATCATGGTTGGGGGGAGAAAACTGAGACATTTATGTAACAGGAAATACTGAACCATTTCATTAGCAATGAAAAAAAAACATGTAGGGGGCCAAAAGGCACAGGTGGAAGAAGGAAATAAAATCACTTTGTTTTGGACGTCAAGTCCAAGTTGCCCCATCATCAACTAACATTTCTTAACAACCAAGTATGACACCAATGAAGATCTTATAACACAAAGTCTAATAATAATCATATAATAGTTAATAACAATGACGATAAAAACAAGCATGTACTATATGCCCGGTCCTGGGTCAAAGGCTAAATCAAAATTGAAGAACACCTCAAACAGATACAAAATTCCCATTTCACAGATGAGGAAACTAAGGTAGGGAGAGACTGAGTAACTTGCCCAATTAGTAGTAAGAGGTGGGGCAGGGATTCAAACCCAAATATGTATGATTCCAATGACTGTACTCTGAATCCACTGCATTTTCTTATGATAGATACCAGAACGTGTGAGTGTGCAGAAGTTACAAAAACTCCTATAACTGCTACAGGCTTCCATAAATCTTTACAGTGTAAAGAACTCTTTCCCTTTGCAAGATGCCTTCCTTCATCTTCTCTGCAAGCACCTTTTGTGTATGGCTCCTGTTACACCTTTAACGTGACACTTCCCAAACTGCTGGAAGGCAGAGCTATGTCTTATCTCAGTATCCCCAAACCTAGCATTATGCTTGGCAAAAGTAGATGCTTGATAAATGTTTGTAGAATACATAAGTGAATGCATGGATGGATGCATGAATGAATTAACAGCAACAATACTGGTAGACTAAACTGAAGAGAAACAATGAGATGTAGTAAAAAGGATACCACGTAACAGTTTTATACAAGGTTCAGTATGAGCCCGGGAGGTGGAAGTGGTTCTACCTGAGTGGGTGAGGATGTCAGGGGAGTTCACACAGGTCTGAAAGGAATGAGGAGGCATGCGTCAGGCGAAGAGAGCCTTAGTTTAAGCTCTGGTAACAAGAATTTCAGACTATAGAAAATCAGTAAAAGGCTTATGATACCCGTGATAACATAAAACTAACATAATTTGGGCTACCTATTGCAATGCGACAGTATTTTAATGTCACAGAAAGGAAACAATGAACTGCTGTAGGTACCTGTCCATCCGAAATGTGTAATACATTTTCTTACACATTCTTCTAAGTAGCTCTTGTACCTACAATTACCCTACAAAAAGTCCCGTAACTCATATTGCTATTTAAGTTAATTGATACTTAAGTCCCTTTAAGCGAGTCCTCTAATTGCCATTACCCCTATGAAAGGGGCTTGATGATGGGTATTCTGGTTTCCCTTTCTTCTCTGCTCACAGAAGCTCCCATGAGCTCACCTGAAAGCTGAACTTCTGTATTGATAACCTGTCTTTTCTGGTAACATGTTCACTATTTAAAAAAAAAAAAAAAAAATTGATCTTGATGAAGTGTGATGTTATTTCAACAATTCTCCAAGAAGCTGAGCTATCTCTGGCACCCCTTATTTAACCAAAGGAAAAAAAGTGGCTATAACATTTATTGCCAACACACTGAGCAACCTATTTCATTTCATGCTGTTGTACAAAAAAACTTCCCAAAAGACAACATAAGAAAAATACTAGGAGTTCCTCATAACTAGGGTAACATACAACTCAAAACAAAAACAAAAACAAAAACAAAACAACCCTAATCCCACTTTAATACTCTACTATCCTGTTTTAGCTTAGAAACTTACTTAAAAGCAAAAACCCTATCTTCATTTTGTCTTCTTTCCACCATCTAGTTGCACCTTGAACACACCAGATACTCAATACAGACTTGTTGAACTGACTCTCATTCCCATTATTTCCTCAATATAACCATATGCACAGCAAAACCAGTAAAATACTGTTGTTGATGTTCACAAAATATATTTACGGGAGATACGAAAATTTTCAACTCAATCCAAAATCTGAAGTCCAAAGAAACAACAGCCACTTATTTCAATAGAGTATGTAAGCAAATTGATTAGAAATACAATATGCATATTTCATCACAAATAATAATGAGATAATAATAAGGGATTAGAGTCTTTTTTGATTCAAGAAACATTTGAGAGGAATGGAACATAAGCAAGTTCTGGTAGAATCGTTGCAAATTTTGACATTTGAGTCTTTAAAGATTTTTAAGTTAACTAATGGAGATTTAGAAAGTAAAATTTAGAAAACGAATAATTCCAGGCATCTAAGGGATAAACTGGCATCCTAGACTTTGGTATCAGATCTATCTAGGTTCAAGTGCTGAATTGGGCAAAATATTTGACTTTTCTCTGATTTGCTTTTTATCTGCAAAATGGGGATAACAATACATACTTAATTTTAACCATGAAGTTTAAATGACATAATACAGAGTACCTTTATGTTACATACATTTTAAAATGGTTGCTATCAGGGACTCATGGGTGACTCAGTCACTTAAGCATCCAACTCTTGATTTCGGCTCAGATCATGATCTCACGGTTCATGAGTTCAAGCTCTGCATTGGGCTCCTTGCTGAGAGCACTGGAGCCTGCTTGGGATTCTTTCTCTCTCTCTCTCTCTCTCTCTCTCTCTCTCTCTCTCTCTCTCACCTCCTTAGAATCAGAGGCGTGTGCTCTCTCTCTCAAAATAAACTTAAAAAATGGCTATTATTTACATTTTATTAAGCTTTTTTTTTGAGCTTTAACTTGTGGCCACTAATATTGACTATTATTATTAAAGAATACAATTAAGAAAGATCTGTACATTAACCCACTCAAATAGGTTTTTCATAAAGGTGGATTCATATCAAATGAATATGTTTTTGTTATATTTACCACATGGTCAGAGGTTGGGCTTTTGATGTTATCTAACAAAGATGTAGTTGGCCTACCTTCTAATTCCAAAAATTACTTTCTTTGGGAATAAATTTTAAAAAGAGCTTGATTATTTAGACAAAGAAAAATGATTAAAACTTACAAATTCACACCTTAAAAAATTAAAGAATGGATATAATATTTCCTTTGAGCCCTTAGTCACAGAGATAACTTATAAATTTGGCACAGAAAAGTAACATCTAGTATATAATTCTCCTTGAGTGGAAAAAAAATGCATTTGGATAATAAAGACTCACCTGGGAAGCGTTGTTCCTTTGACATTATTGTCTCTAAAATTCTTCTCATATTGGGGTAGTTCAACAAATTCTATCAACCACTGAAGCGTGTCTTCAAGGGTCCAATTATGAACTGCAAGAGACAAAAGGGGAAGGCATATTTTAAACAGATAATTATCAGCTTTGAAACTTTACATAATTTACACATATATATTTATATACACATACATACACATGTATATAAAATTACTAAAACTTCAGAGGATGTTAGATTGAATTTTCAATTCAATCAACACAAAGTACTTAAATGATATCTGGCATTCTATGAGAAGCTGAAAACAGTGGAGACATACTTCCTATACTTAAGTTTATAATCTATAACAGAGAAAGCATGAAAGAAAAAGAATAAAATATTAGCACGATTAATTCTAAAATAAGCATCTATGCAAAATTCATACAGGAGGAAATACTCCATCATTTCCCTAGTTGTAGAAAAACTTACAAGACATGTATCTATTCACTCATTCTTTCTTTCATTTAGTCATCCATCCACAGAATATTGTAAAGCTTGTGAATATCAGGTTCCATTCTAATGCAATGGAATATGGTAATAAGCAAATGCAGAAAATCCTTGCCCTCATGGGATGGGGGGGGAGGGGGCAATTTACAAGAGAAGGAAGAAAAGTGAAGAAAATTTCAGACACTGATCAGCTATTAAGAAAGAAAGGAGAAAGATGTCAGGATCAGCCTCTGAGGAACTATTATCTGAACTGAGACCTAAAACTTTGCAAGGAGCCAACACTGTGATCATCCGGGAGAAAAATATCTCAAACAGATGGAAAAGCTAGCAGTATAAAGGTCTTACTAAAGGAATGAACTAGCTGTATTTGAGAAAAAGAAAGAGAAAGCAGAGGGGCCAGGTCATAGAAGACTTTAAAAAATTCTGGATATTTTTCTAATTTCAGTAAGAAGTGGGGGGGGGGGGGGAGGGTAAATAATGTTTTTAAATCTATATTTACTCTTCAATGTGGATAATGGATTGTAGATTGTGTAGGAGACAAGACTGAAAGCCCAAAGCAGTAAGGAGAACATTCCTTTATAGAGCAGTCCATACAAGAGGCTATATCACTCTTGGACTATGGTGTCAGTAGAGGATATGGTGACAAGTGGTCAGATTTAGGATATATTGTGGGGAGAATGCTGTTAGATGTGTTAATGAAATAGATGGGGGCTAGTAACTACAGGAAAGTAAAAAACAAACAAACAAAAACAAAACAAAACAAAAGTAGAGAGGACAGTACCATCAACTGCAATAGTAAAGAATGGGAGGAAGAGACTGGGAAGACAAGCAAGGCAGGTGACAGATCAAAAGTTCTGTTTTTAGACATGTTATATTTGAAGGATATATTAGATATTTAAGTGCGGACACATAGTAGCAGTCAGATATACAAGTCTGGAGCTTAGGGAAGAGTGAGATTAGAAACAGAGATATAAAAATTGAGAGTCTTCAGCATTTGGATGGTCTTTAGACTGAATGAAATCACCCAGGACACTGAACACAGCTATTAATGGACTCCAGGAGACTGGCCCTAAATCATGAAGAAAATGATAGCTAACATCTTTTCTCCTGGACACTTATTTTGAATTAAGCCCTTTATGTTCACATTTTTTTCCTTTAAGCCTTATTTAAAAACACACAAAACTTATGAAACACTAACATAATTATTTTCATTTATGGAGATGAGAAACTAAAAGGTTAATGGGACCAAGATAGATAGTAGCAGGACTGGATTTGAACCCAGGCCAACTGACTGTAGGACCTGACCCTATGCTATTCTGAGAGCAATAATATTAAATAGCAGTAGAGATGTAAACAAGCAGTTAAAGACTGGAAGCAATTCAGACATTTCTGCTTGAAGAATATGAAGGACAATGATGAGAATATCCAAAGGGAAGGATGCAAGTGTCCTTAAAAAATTAAGAGCTCCAGATTGTCTGCATTTAGTTTGAGGTTTGGGAACATAAAGTGCTTATAGACCACAGAAAGGTCAGAGGATAGTGAAGAACATGAGTGAGCACCTCGGTGGCTCAGTCGGTTAAGCTCGGGTCACGATCTCACAGCTCGTGGGTTTGAGCCCCACATCAGGCTCTGTGCTGACAGCTCAGAGCCTGGAGCCTGCTTCGAACTGTGTCTCCTTCTCTCTCTTTGCCCCTCCCCTGCTTGTGCTCACGCTCTCTCTCTCAAAAATAAATAAACATTAAAAAATTTAAAAAAAAAATAAAAGCAGATCTGGGAATCCATCTGTGTATGCATAAATCTGAGAAATACCTTCCTGATAAACTACAGAAAATTAGGAATTCACTTCTGCAAGCAAAGCTAAATTTTCATAATCTGCCTTTTTCATTAAGTGTTCTTTAGAGAAAAAGCTTCAATAAGTCACAACAAGAAAGCAGGTAGCAAAAATTCATTTAAAACCTACATATGGTAATTGATTATTTTATACCGAGACAAAACTTGGACTATTTAAAAATTTTTCTCTCCTTCATGTGTTCCTGGCATAAGCTTGGACACATGCCTGAGGCTGCTGTATCCATTTGGCCAAATAACTTAGAATACCAGCTAAAGGTTCAGGCCCTCGGTGCTTTCCAATGAATTTAATAAATTCGAAATAGCCTTTTTTCTCTTAAGTTGCTTCCCATTCAACATGAACTGCACTGAGAATTACTTGTCTTGATTGCCAAGAAACCAACATGCAGCTGCACCTCGTACACCCACACAAAAATCTCAGCCAAGAAAACAGGAGAAGATCCTCTCTGTCATTTCCATGGCTGTTCAACTGATCAACAACAGAAGTCCCTGATCTCAACACTCCAGCATATCAAAATATTCCTTCAATTCCCAATGAGCCAGGATAGAAAGGAAGAAAAATCTAGTGAAAAAAAAAATACATATTTAAAGTGCCCAAATCCTGATGTCACTCTACTCTGTAAACAGAATATTCTAGTGGTTCTAAACTCATTTCTTTTACAATGAATCTTTAAAACAACAAAATCCTAACAAAGAGCACACAGTTTACTTTGGGAGGAAGCTCACTTCTTCTTGTGCTTTTTGGTTTCTTTGGTGATGCCTAGTAAATACCTTCACTTTTCATGACCAGGACTTGTATTTTATATTAGCTTTCTCTGCTCCAAATATACTAGTTGCCTTTCAATTCTTAGGAGAGGTCATACGATGTCCTTCCTCAGGGCCTTTGCACCTGCTGTTTCCTCAATATAAGACTCTTTTCTCCATCGCTGACTCATCTTTGTCTATTCACTTTACCAAGACTTCCAATCTCAGTTAAAACCTTAATTCCTCAAGGGAGCCTTCCCAAACACTGCTATTGGTCATAAATCACTCGGTACTTTTTAGGCATAGCATTAACTGTAATTATTTATTTGTATGATTATTATTTCAACATCTGTTTATTTCACTAAAGCACACTTTTTTTTGCTCATCATTCTATTCCCAGCATTTGGTACACAAAAGATGTTCAACAAATTATCTGTTGGATCCTCTAGAATACATGAATTAGAACATGCTTAATTGACAGATACAATGAAAATCTATTTTCACATTTTAGTGAAGAGACCCAAATAAAAAGGAGATTGTCTGTAGTTACACATTTAAGAATTATCTGGTTCCTTGTCACCTGCCTCTCCATTGCTCTTTCACATATGCTGTTGCTACATAGCACTTCCACCAGAGGGCGGCCAGAGGAGGAGAGTGTATTTCGTCAAAAACTAAAATTTCCGTATCTGCAAAGCTCCAGCAAAGCCGATTTCTGTGCTATTACCTTATGTGGTTTCTGCTAGAAATCGTGTCACTGAGTGACTTTTGACATTTATTCCAAGGCAAGTAGAAAGACCTCCGGAACAGGAAGAGACCTGATTCTGGTCCCAGCTGTATCACTGATTTACCACAGCCAGGTTATTAAATGCAACTCAGTTTCTTCACATACAAAATGATAAAATCAGGCTAGACCATCTTTTAAAATTCACTCAAATTTGGGGCACCTGGGTGGCTCAGTCAGTTACGGGTCAGACTTTGACTTAGGCCACGATCTCATAGTTCATGGGTTCAAACCCCGCATCGGGTTCTGTGCTGACAGCTTGGAGCCTGGAGCCTGCTTCAGACTCCTCCCTACCCCTCCCCGCCTCATGCTCTCTCTCTTCTCTCAAAAATAAATGTTAAAAAAATTTTTTTTTTAATTCATTCAAATTCTGATTCCATTATAACAAACAAAAGTTGGTGTTTAAAATATTACTAAACTGCTGGCCTAGAAAGTAGATGATAAAATACTGACAGGGGGTGGGGGATGGTGCGTCTGGGTGGCTCAGTTAAGCATCCAACTTCGGCTCAGGTCATGATCTTGTGGTCCCGGAGTTCGAGCCCCACGTTGGGCTCTGTGCTGACAGCTCAGAGCCTAGAGCCTGCTTCAGATTCTGCGTCTCCCTCTCCCTCTCTGACCCTCCCCTGTTCATGTTCTCTCTCTCCCAAAAATAAACACAAAAACATTAAAAAAATTTAAAAAAAAATACTGACAGGGGAAAAGTGCCTCTAAGAACTTTCAGGACAGCATCAAAAAGTGCTGCTAATGTTTATCATGTGCGTATTAAATACCAGGAGATTTGCAAACATTGTTTCAAATACTCATTGCAACAACCCTTTGAAGTAGGTACTTTGATCACCACACTGAACTTAAAAGTCTACGAAGGTGACGTTCTTAATTAGACCTAACAGATTAGTAAACGATCAAAGCAGCTTTCAGACCAAGTTTGCTTCTGGAGCTGTCCACCACTGGGCAGTAACACTGTCTTCTTAGAGTTAGGTAAGTGCTCCCCATAATCAAATTACACGCTGCAAGTACACAGTTTATGTTCCGGTCACATGTGCAGCCATATCTGCAGCTTTCTGAATGTACCACACTCCCCCGTGCCACTCCTTCCACCTGGGATGGTCTTCCCTTCTTCCTTCTTTGCCCAGCATGTTCTTCCATAGCCTTTAATTCTCAGATCAGGAAGTCCCTCCTCCACGAAGTTTTCCCTACCCATCAATTCCCAGATCATAGTCGCTCTTCTTTGTGCTCCAGATCACATGTACATGAATCTGCCACAGGATCTGTCACATACTCTCACGCGACCACTCATGCCTGTCTTACCCCCAGGTGATGAATTCCTAGAGGGCAGGAACCTGTTCTTTTACCTAATACCCAAAAGCCACACTCCTTTGATACAGGATTGTACATTTTATTATACTTTCATATATATCCTCATTTAACTCCCCATGTTCACCTTTGAGAGATAGCTGTTCTCTGTAGTCTATACAGAGGACTGTGGCCAAAAGAGGCCCAAGTAATTACATATGTGGTCACATCTGTCTATTAACTGGAAGAGTTAGAATCTGAACTCTCATCTGCAGAATCCAAGTTCACTGCCAATATAGGTGTCTCCTGATTTAGATTAGCTCACTGCTTAGGGGTGCCTCGGTGGCTTTGTCACTTACACATCTATCTGACTCCTGATCTTGGCTCAGGTTATGATCTCACGGTTCTTGAGCTCGAACTCCATGTGGGGTTCTGTGCTGACAGCGTGGAGCCTGCTTGGGATTCTCTTCTCCCTCTCTCTCTGCCCCTCCTTCCATCTCTCTCAAAATAAATAAACCAACATCAAAAACATTTTGAGAAAGAATAGCTCACTGTTTAAAACGGAAAACACAGGTTCTCTTTGGAACAAACCTTCTAGACACATAGTACTAACAGTAATACGAGAGTTAAACATCGTTTATGAGCAATCTGCCATAGGTGATCGCATTCACGGATTCGGGATTCTGCTAGAGACATCTAGTGCACACTGTGGCCTACTGAGGGCGTGGAAACAGTAACACGACAAACAGCGCAAAGGCACTTATTCCAGTTCTTCATCATGGGGTGACTCCTAAGACTTGAAAAAGCCTAAATGACAAGATTTCAAAGAGCCAGGGGATTCAGAGCCAGAGCAGGGCTCTGGCGCAAAGCAGGTGGTGGGGAACAGGAAAGAGTGGGGACAGGATGGTGAGTAGAACCAAATCTGCAGGAGATGAGTGGGTGTGGGATGTAGGATGTGTGGGGGTACCCGTTTATGGATTTTCACAGGAACAGAGGCAAGATAAGGATTCTCCTTTTCATTATCCCTCCCCTTGCCCTCAACAGGGCTATTTTAATAGGGAACAAAGTTCCTGATTCTGTACCAAAACAGTTTCCCTCTCTTCTCCTTCCTCCTTGCAAGTGTCAGTCTCTCCGGCATGTAATTATTTTGGATCAGCAGTTGAAAAAGATGAAAAATAATGACTGGACCTGAGGGGAGAAAGTTTTTAGTCAGCAGGATGACTTGTAGTAATGGAGAGAATGAAGAGAGAGGAAGGGCTAGAAATAGCCAACAACAGAAAGAGAAGCTAGCGTTCCTGTGGCGACCACGCTGAAGCAGCCTTCTTACAGAAACACATGAGTCACGCACAGGTACATCCTCATGTACAAACTGGTTCTAAGCAGAAGAGACAGTGCAACTGAAAGTGATCTCTCCCTCCCTGAATTTCTGTAGGACTTACTGTTTCTCCCAAATGGCACACCACACACGCTGCCTCATTTTCCAAGCATCTGCTTAATTGTATCTTACGTCCCTACTATACTGTGAGCTTCCATAAGGCAGGAACTACGCCGCCCAGGATAAAGTGGCCGTTTAAGTATTAGTTGTATGTATACCTGACCCCTAAGGGTGAGAACCAAACCTGTTTTGTTTTGTTTTGAATTGTGTCTACGGGCTATGCCACACCTACAGTCGTGTGAAAGACAAAAATACTGTTTTCACGATATCCTATTCCAAAGCAGCACTGGAGGAGGCTGGACGCCAAACGGGATCACAGACACCTAGGACATACTGGAGGTCGGAAGCTGTGTGTTGGGACAGAAGGTGAGATGAGAATCTGGTTGCTTCCAGCCCAGCCCTCACTGAAGCAAACACGACATACACAAACCAGTGTGAAAGACAAACTTCCGAAGATTAAAATTTACATATTCACTTGCTCTTTTCACATGTAAAAGGCAATCTTATAAAACCAATGCACCCGGTGTACTTAGCCATAGACTTGTATTAAGTTACAGGCCTAAAAATACAAAACAACTTAGTGAGGTACCACCATGTAAGTTTTCATCTGTTATATTCAATGTAAGTACATGCTGTCCTAAAAACCTTCAAAGATGATCTGTAAAATTACCTAAATACTGTGAGAAAAAACTGATCTCTAATTATAAGGCATTAGTGCACACACAGAACATGTTAAGAACAGCAGTAGCTGACATTTTGTGAGCACCTGGCAATTTCCAGTAACTTTGCTAAATGCTTTACATGAATCATTTCATGAAATTCTTTCAACAACTCTCTGAAATAGGTTTTACGAGTAATAGTAAAATCTTGGTCCACGGATCAGGAAGCTGAGGCTCAGACAGTGAGAGTAACTTGTCTACATGCACACAAGTGGTGGAGACAGGATCTGCGGACTTCGAAGCCCCAGCTTCTGACTATTACCCCCACCCCCTCCTCCTCTCCCTCCTCTGCATGATGAAAAAATTTCAAAATACAGCCAAAGTCACCATCAGCCATGTCAGAACTTGGGTATAATACGCACATTACATTTATTCTGTACTTCATGTCTTAATAGCTTTCCTACTACTTTTCAAAAAATGCCACATCCTAAATTTATGATAGAAAAAAAAAAAAAAACTCTTGTAATGTTCTTAATGTTAAGAAAGCAACTGGCACAAAATTTTCTTCTGGCAAACTAACGTATTTTAGAAAAATCAACTTCTGATATCGTAATACAGTAATGTAGACTTAAATACAATACGTTCCATACACACTCACTACTTTCTATCAAAGCATGAAAACACCTTGATAAATACCAAAAGGTTTGGTAAAAAGGTCAGGGAGGAGAAAGAATAAACACTGTTAACAAAGGTAGCTACATGTCAAGTTGGCCACATAAAAGGGTTATTCAGAGAAGTTCTCTCTGTCAGCTTCTCTGACAAAGAAGCTAAAAACCACTTGCGGGTTAAAAGAAATCTGAATTATTGGCATGTTTATATGAAGTACCATATTCTAAAATACAGGTGCACACCAGTATTTGCCACTTATCTAAATTCAATTTCCCTGAGAACTTCAAGTAACTAAAACCTCAGAAGTTCTCTTTACAGTGACAGACGTAACTTGTCACAGGAAAACACAGTTAACCTAAGGTACAATACAGCACGACTGTGATGAAAAGCAACTTCAGCTAAATGTAACAGAAACATTTGCATATTACTTTGTAGAATACAAAAGATGAAAAAGTTGAAAGCCTTCCCCATTTCATCTTCACTCGGTCCGTGTTTGCAGACTTTATGATGTGACTTCAGAGCGAGGCCGGTGATCAGCTGCCCCGCACGGTCCAGACAGGCTTATCTTCAGAATGGAGCCCGAATGTGAGCTCGTTCACACGCTGTCTGGCGGGGCCCGTCTCCGTAGCATGGACTAAATTCCTGCAACATGCTATATTTGGACACCGAAAAGCCACACCCTGAACTTGGGAAGTCCATCTGTTAGTAGCTGTACCAAAGAGGAATAAATCCACACACTTTCTCTCATGACCTCCTGACCTTTTACCAGGTAAGAACTACATGTAATTTTTAGGCACACTGCTTAAATGTTGGTCAATGTCTGAACATTCAGAACTAAAAATTACCAGGGTGTTGCTCTTCTCAGGAGTGGTACCACGGATGTTAAGAGAAGGCTCTACTACTTTTTCGATTGTGAACCGCAATCTTATTAGCATTTAAACAGAGTGTAGTGTCAACCCTTAATTCCATGAAGATGGTGAAGAATAACAAAGACATATCTTAAAAATAAAAACCGGAGAAACAGTCTCAAAACTGTGTGCCTGTTCTGAAGATTAGCAAAATGTATGTGGGAATGACTCTTAGCCATGGCAAAAGTACTCTACAAATGTAAATTATTATCACAGTAAAATAAATAACAATGGATCAGAAAGTTTTTGTAATTAAGGAAATTCAAGGAATGCACTTTCTTGAGTCAACAAGCCAGTAGACTCAAGAGCCATAAAAAAAACCTTAAAGTTTAATAAACTCAAGTTTTCCGGAATACCTCATTGTTGTGTCATTAAAGATATCACCTCAGGGGTAGAGTGGCTGTATCTCTGCTTATACATTCTTTCACGGTACACTCAGCCCTCAGCCACCCTCCTTCTTTCGTTCCTTTGTCCATTCACTCATTCATTCATTCACTGACTTACTCACTTTTTAAACACCAAACTGGGAATAAAAAGAGCATTTCACATTAAATGAAGGTAAGTTCTTTGAGGGCAGACAAGATTTCTTACTCATTTTTACATTCCCAACATAGTGTACAACATCAAAAATATAGCAAGCACTAAATAAATGTGGGATGGCAGAAACGTCTTAGGAACTCAATTAATGCTTGTCGGGTGAGTGAATAGATGGCAAAGTGATTCTATCAACCAAGGCTGCCAGGAAAATGTCACCTTCATTCACTCTTCTTAGTGGCATTTCTAGATAAAGCAACAAACATCTTCAGGAGTATGACTAAGTTTCATAAAATGGAGTGGAGGCTGCTTTTCAAAGACTATGTTTAACAACAAAAATTCTACCTTTAAATGACAGCTTTACAAATGTTTGCTTTAATTTTCTATTATAATTATTAAAAATAATCCATTTTTCTTCCCTTAGAATCTGAAGGTTTCTTCAAGAGGTTTTCTGTACAGGCAACTTGGGATTCTTTTATTCAGCAAATATTTACTGAGTTTGCAAGTATAGTTACTATTGGGCACTGAGTAAAATAAATGTAAAACGTCAGAGTCAGGAAATTACTACCAAGACTATCAGAAAGCTCAAAGTAAGCAAATGTACTGATCTAAGAGGGAATTCAACACGGAGCACGTGGGTGGCTCAGTCAGTTAAGTATCTGAATCTTGATTTCGGCTCAGGTCATGATTTCATGGTTCTTGAGTTCGAGCCCCATGTCGCTCAGGCTCTGTGCTGACAGTGAGGGGCCTGCTTGAGATTCTCTTTCTCCCTCTCTCTCTCTCTCTCTCTCTCTCTCTCTCTGAATAATTAAACATTAAAAAGAAAAAAAGAGTTCAACAAAAAATGAATACAAAAGCCAGCCCAGTGAATAAACTCTTTCTAAAGGAGATTAAACTAAAGGCCAGCTAAAAATTAAGCTATCAGAGCCTGTCATACAATCTCCAGGCAGGAAGACACTATGTTCAAAACTTTTAATCCTACTTTCTTCTGGAACAGAAAAATTCACCAATTTCAATGACAGAAGCAGTTTCAAGATAATTTACTCAGGCAGCTTCTGTTTGATCTGCAACTATAAATGCCTTTTTCTAGTACATTTGACACTAAAGAAATTTAATATCTCACAGATAGTTACTAGCTATTTTCCAACTTGGGTTTCATTTACTATATACAGCAGTGGTTTAACTAGTTATTAATGACAAAATTACTTTTAAGAAAAGTTCTCTCGTTTTGTGAGTACTGACACAATGGTTAAAACATTAAAATACTAAATAACCTCCCCATTGCCATGTTACTTTCTCAATAGCTAGAGTTATGTGACAAAGGAAAAGTGTGAATAATGTGCTTCGGTAATAAAAAGTAATTCGTAAAGACAGGCTCATTGACATAGTGTCAACTGGAGAGGGCTCAGACTTCTCTCCAAAATTTTTTCTCTTTCTTAAATTCATTTCACAGTCTTTCAATTGCCCAGCAGTGGCCAGGTTCCATAAGAGGACGAGAAGACAGGCCAGTGGTGACCAGAGTCTCCATAATGGGACACTGGGATGAGGGCTCCGCGAGGGCAGAGGGGGGCTATACACACAGGCTCCCGGGTAAGGCAGCAGCCCAAAGGGGTCAAGAGATTGGCAATTACCCGGGGACGGGCAAATAAGAAAATACATTGAAGACGGCAGAGCTAGGGTTTTCCTGCTGAGTAAAAGAAGCTACAAATAGGGAAAGGGATTCAGCAAAACTAACGCGGTAGTGTTGTACTGGTAGCGGTATGACGTGGTATCAGGTGACAATGATGCTCAAGACTTTTTAATATACAGACAGAAATAGAGAGGTGCGCGTTTCTTAACTGTTCACTGAGAAGGCTTGCCAACAGCAACACCTCAGTAGCAGTGATCACGTCTAGTGCGCAAATCACGGCTTCTAAATACTATCTAAACTATCAGCAACCATGACTCCTTGAAGGAATGGTTGTTTCCAGGCCTAGGGCTGACAAATAACAAAGTCTGAGCCTGGAACACCTCTTTTGTGCCAGAAAGTAAGGAAGAGCTCAAAAATGATGGAGATATACATATAAAAGAATACAGAAACCAGCCAGCTTGAAAGGCTTTCCACCAGCCAAATCTGGAACAATCTGAGGACCAAAATAATGAGAGCAACAAATTATAAGCCACCGAATAAAGTACAAATCCAAGAGTCCACCCACACCGATGTAAATTTAAGTGCAGGAAATCAATCTTCAGATCATAAGATTGGAGACTATTTCTCCAATTTCTAATTTCAAGATACATCTATTATCTCCCCCACCCTCTTCACAAGATGTTGATAATACACTGTTTAAATCTCTCCCTTACAGTAAAATCCAGGAATAGAAGGAATAATGGAACTCAAAAAATTACAATTTGGCAACCATCAGAGTTAATTAATTCAGGCAAGAAATATCCAGCAATGCTAAAACTAGTGTGTACAAGTTGCAGGACCAGAGTTCTTTGTTCTGGTCTTGCAACTTTTCACTAAATTTGAAACTGTCTTAAAACATTAAAATTTTAAAAAGAAATCTTTCCATTTTTTTTCAATTATGCAGGTAGAGTTCTAATAATTGCTGACTTCTCTATCACTCTGTAGCTTGTGTTCTTCTTAAATAAAGAGTAGTAATTTTTTCACTCTAACAATGATAATAGCAAACACTAGGCTCTCATTAGTTATCAAGCATTGTTCTAACCTCTAAATTGTCATTAACTCATTTAATCTTCAACACAATCCTCTAAGGTGGGTGCTATATTAGCTACATTTTACAGACGGGGAAAGTTAGGGACACAGAGATTAAGGTACTTGCCCAAGGTCACAAATCTAGTAAGTGCTGTGTAAAGAACTGAACATAGGCAGTCAAGTTCCACATTACTTTGGGATAGTATCTCTTCAGGAAAGGACAGCTGTACCCTGAGGTTTCTCAAGAAATGAGTGTCTAAAATATGAGAAGCCTCAGTGATTATGAAGCCTCAGAACCCATAAAGTTTACTTATTGTTCATTACTCACTTAGTACCAGGTTGAAAAGATGTAAGATACTAAATTCACCCTCTTAGAAAGCTTCTAGAATGGATTTAGGCTGTTTATCCAGCAAAAAACTAATAAACTACTACAAAAATGTTTATGATGCCTTTTGAAAACTACTTTAAATTTTCTTAGGTTACATTCAGAAATAATGTGAAATTTTAGTAATCTTTTTTAGGAATACGGTAATTACACTGGCTTAAATTACTGAACATTTAAACTTTATTACTGCTTTACTTTTACCGGCTGGAGTTGAAATAACCTGCTTCATATATATATATATATATGTATTTTTTTTTTTTTTTGCATTTTCTAATTGTGTACTCAATAATTCCCAGTTGTATTTCTTTGTTCTCTTGCAAATGACTTACCTCCCAGATCCGGAAACGCTTTCCTGTTCTAACTTTTTTTCTCCCTAGGCCCCAGCTGTGCCAAAGGGGAAGAAAGTAATTCTGTTTCTTTTGGTGATACTGTTGGCAGACAAACCAACAAGCTATTACTAAATAATCAAATTCAGAGTTCTTAAATTATAAATTACACTTTCTTATGCTTGTTATTCGGTGAAAATAAGACAGCTTACTCTAGTAAGTAATCATTACTATTTAAAAAAAAATTTTTTTAACGTTTATTTATTTATTTTTTTTTGAGACAGAGAGAGACAGAGCATGAACGGGGGAGGGTCAGAGAGAGGGAGACACAGAACCTGAAACAGGCTCCAGGCTCTGAGCTGTCAGCACAGAGCCCGACGCGGGGCTCGAACTCACGGACCGTGAGATCATGACCTGAGCCGAAGTCGGACGCTTAACCGACTGAGCCACCCAGGCGCCCCAATCATTACTATTTTAATGGAAGTGTTGACAAACCAAAACTGGTAACCTCTAAATCCTGCCTAAACAACTGACTTGCAAACTGAACCAATTCTTATATTCTAGAAGACAAACACCATACCTATTTGTAGTTTATACATGCTTTCAATCTACACAAATGCTACTAATAAAAATATTGCATCCATTTGGTATTTCAGAGAGTTCTGCTCCTTGCTTCCTATTAATATACAGAAAAATGAAAGACGTTCATAATGACATGAAATTCATTTCTGAAAAAATACCAAATTTTCCATTAAAAAATACGGAAAATGGGGCGCCTGGGTGGCTCAGTCGGTTAAGCGTCCGACTTCGGCTCAGGTCATGATCTCACGGTCTGTGGGTTCAAGCCCCACGTCGGGCTCTGTGCTGACAGCTCGGAGCCTGGAGCCTGCTTCGGATTCTGCGTCTCCCTCTCTCTCTGCCCCTCCCCCACTCATGCTTGGTCTCTCTGTCAAAAATAAATAAACATTAAAAAAAATTTTTTTTTAATCTGGAAAATGAAGACAGCACTGTAAACTATAAAACTACCATTTCTTATAGCAGCCTAAGTGACATAAAAGTATTGCTTTTCCTAGAATTGATAACAAGATATTACCTATAACTATGTATAACTTAAGCCCTTTTTGTAATTTCATAAAGGCAAATGCTCCTAGACAACTAATTCTCTGATACCTTAGTAAACGCCATACTCATTGGCTCTCTGATATCACATTTGTTCTTCTTCCCTATTGCAAAGGCCTCATTTGGCAAAAATTCGGGAGTGACTCAGACAAGAAATCCAGGACATCAGGAAGACAAAGCACTACAAAAACCTTCCACATTCTTACTCTTTATAAGCCTAATAGTAGTTGGGAAGAGTCATTGGTATTCTTAGATATCACTTCAGTTGATGAATACTGTTTGACTTTTGGGGGTGTTTAGATCATGTACCAAGAATCATCTATTCCCTGAATTTATAGGTATCTGGAGTGCATCCCTTTCTCAAGATTTGCAAAGTAACTCAGAATGGACAGCGCCTAGTTTCTGTCAAATTCACTTTCCTGCTCCTCCAATGATGCTTTTCCAAACACCTATATTTCCCCGTACACAACACAGACATGTCTAGTGATCCTAAGTGAACACAGTGACAAGGGTTTCACCTTGTCAAAGTAAGAAATCGTGTGCAGTAGGGAAAATCCGTAATAGCCAGTAAGATTTTGGAAAGCGGAAAGTGGAGTAAAATTTACCGACAGAATTCTCAGTGTTGAGAGTTACATTAGCTCATTTCATTAAAACATCAAAATGGGATTTAATAAACCATCTGTATTTGGGAAATGATGTAATTATAAGACACAGAGTAAGACCAAAAGAAGCCCATAAGAAAATCCATTTCTAAGCAGTGTGGAGGTTCCTCAGAAAATTAAAAATAGACCTACCCTATGACCCAGCAATAGCACCGCTAGGAATTTACCCAAGGGATACAGGAGTACTGATGCATAGGGGCACTTGTACCCCAATGTTTATAGCAGCACTCTCAACAATAGCCAAATTATGGAAAGAGCCTAAATGTCCATCAACTGATGAATGGATAAAGAAGTTGTGGTTTCTATACACAATGGAGTACTACGTGGCAATGAGAAAGAATGAAATATGGCCTCTTGTAGCAACATGGATGGAACTGGAGAGTGTGATGCTAAGTGAAATAAGCCATACAGAGAAAGACAGATACCATATGGTTTCACTCTTGTGTGGATCCTGAGAAACTTAACAGAAACCCATGGGGGAGGGGAAGAAAAAAAAAAAAAAAAAAGAGGTTAGAGTGGGAGAGAGCCAAAGCATAAGAGACTGTTAAAAACTGAGAACAAACTGAGGGTTGATGGGGGGTGGGAGGGAGGGCAGGGTGGGTGATGGGTATTGAGGAGGGCACCTTTTGGGATGAGCACTGGGTGTTGTATGGAAACCAATTTGACAATAAAATTCATATATTAAAAAAAAAAAAAAAAGAAAATCCATTTCTAGCCCCAATTTTAGACTTGGCTAAATATCAAGAATATATCAGATATTTCTGAAGGAGTAGCTATATATATTTTTTTTTAATCAGGGGACCCATTCTGCCAGACCCCACCTATCTACACCTTTTAAGCTTTTCTCTTACCTTCTCTTCTCAAAGTCTAGTTTGAAAGCCAACAGTATTTACCAACTTCACTTCTTCTTTAACCCACTCCAATGACACTTTCACTTCCACCACTGCAGTCAACTGCTTTTTGTCAAGATCACTAACAACCTTAACCTCTGCTTTGCCAACCTTATCTCGGTCACCGTCTTATCTGAACTTCTGGAACATCTGACACGGACTGTGCCCTGTTTCTTAAAACGTTTCCTTCCTTGGGGCACCTGGGTGGCTCAGTAGCTTGAGTGTCCCCCTCTTGATTTCAGCTCAGGTCATGGTCTCGCGGTTTGTGAGATCGAGCCCCCTGCCTGGAATTCTCTCTCCCTCTCTCCCTCTGCCCTTCTCCCTTCCATCAAAATAAATAAATAAACATTAAAAAAAACAAAAACAAAAAAACGTCCTGCCTAAGCTTCTAGGATCTCATGTTCTCCCAGTTCCCCTCATATAGCACCTCACTGGCCACTGCTCGTCTTTTCTGGCTCCTCCCTCTGCTTCCTGACCTCCTAGCATTGTCTTTACATCATGATCTCAGTGTTTATCAACTTCTCCCCCCATTATTAGTCCCCTAATTGGGCTTGTTCAGATTTTTTCTCCTAATTGCCTCCATCTCCAAAAAATTTTAATACCACAGGTCCATAACATCTAGCCATCGTTAGTTCCTGTCCCCACCCCCGACCAAGTTCTGAATCCAATCCAGCAGCAAGTCCTGTCCGTTACTCCTTCAACTACATTATCAGTCAGACCTCTCTGCTACCCTCCTCCTACCAAGTCGCTGCAAGAGCCTCAAGGCCTCTCAGCCTTTCACTTCTACTCCCGTCCCCTTTCCTCAAAGTTGAACACCCACAGAGTCACTACAGTAATCTTTTCAAAAGAAAAATTGTATCACTACTTTGCTCAAAACTCCCAAATGAATCTAGACATAGAATATACTACATTACACTTACAACAGAACCCCAACTCTTTATTGGGCCCTACAAGGTCCTAGGAGATCTGGCCCCTGTCTGCCTCACAGATCTGATTTGTCTCGTACAACTTTCCCCATCCTTTATGATCTTCTAGCTATACTAGCCTTCTCATAATCCCCTAAATACTTTGAGGTCACACCAGCCTCAGGGTCTTAGCCTGGCTGATCCCTAAGCCTGGAATGTACTTCACCTAGACCTCCCCTTGGCTCACTCTCTCTTGACACTCACATCTAGAACCGAGGAATATCACTTCTCTGCAGAGTTCTTCCTTGACTGCATTACTTAAAAAGCCCTCTCACCCTACCTGGTCAATGACTATATGCTACCCTGCTTTACTTTTATCCTATCACTTATCTGTTCCAGTAGTCTTATGAGCATATACACACCTGCAAATTTGTTTACTATCTGTCTCCCTAAAGGAGTATTAACTTCAGGAGGGCAGAATATTTAATTTGCTCAATGCTTTATGCCCAAAACCCAGAATAATGCCTGTCTCACAGCAAGAACTAAATACACATTTGATGACACAATGAATGAATGGGATCAAGTGTCTGATTTTTATCACCTGCAATTAGTAAAATCATTGATGATAAAGTATCCTTACAACAAATATCCCAATATATTTGAGGTAATTTGAGTCTGTCTTTACCTTCTGTCACAAAATAAGACATACTAAAACACAAACTGCTCCATCTTTAAAATAAAGCTCTGTAGTAAAAAAGAAGACATAGTATACTGTAATTTCAAGCCACTCAACAAAGCATGTCGAACAATCAGTTATGCACATAACTTAATCGATCAAGCATTTAGTTTTATGATAAATTCAGCCTCCAGTACTTAATATAGTGCAGGTTCCATTAGAAACTAGAGTGATTACTTTTTTGGACATTCTTAAAAACCACTCAAAGTATCGGGACACGGTCTTAAAACATATCCACTAACTTAAAACTAGGCCTCCCCTTTTTCCAATTATACACCCAAAAGCTTCCAATTGCACATCTAAAAGAGAATGCAGTCTAATGTCATGGTCAAATTCATGCAACCAAGCATGCTCATTAAAAACAGATGAGACAAATTTAGACAACTACCAAAGCAGATCAATCTTCAACTATCTCACACTGCAATCTGGGGCATGCTTACCTTTGCTAAGGTCACAGGCTCTGGATCAGTGGGAATGCAGCTAGTACACAGAAACCTATCATTATTCATTGTAGCAGTAGAGCTGTAGCACTATCATTAAAAGTCTGTCATAAAAGGTTTCGTACTGGTCAAAACATGGAAAACAATGACGTTAGAATTCTATATTCTTACAACATACAATTCAGAAACCAAACAAATGCGTAAGCAAATTCAAAAGGTAGGGTCTCTCTTGGGCCTTAATTACTCACCCTCCCAATTCCTCTTTTCCTAGTCCCCCCCATCCCCTTCCCAAAAGGTTAAGACATCGTTTTTGAATTGTCAGTCAAATTCTTCACAGGAAATAAATTCTACGAAGGATTTGAAAACATTTAGTGACGTGCCTGTAAGGAGTGCCAGCTAGCAATTCTGTCCACAAGCCTGTCTTAGCTTAAATTCATTTTTTATTAGCCAACAATATCTTTTCAATCCATAAACCAACACAATTATCCATGAAGAAAATAAATGCTGGCATTAAATGATGTAATAAGGTAGAATTCCAATTACAACTCTTACACGCAGTACTTTTTGAACAAAGTACTCCCTGAATTGAAATTTTTTAAAAAATGTTCAACTTTTAAAAATGTCAGTAGAGTGCTTCCCTGTTTCTTTAAGCACAGTCAACTCTACCAGTTCTTAAGAAAGCCCTTTACTTGATCATACTAGCCATTTGTAACTACCATTCAATTTCCCTCCACTTTCTTGCCTGTACCTCAACAGGTTGTCCACTGTTTCTCTACTTCTCATCTACCCATTCTCTTAGACCATTTTTTTTAATTGAGGTTAAAATACATAAAAGTTACCATCTTCACCATTTTTAAGCACACAGTTCAATAGTACTAAGTATTCACATTGTTGTACAACCATCACCACCATCCGACTTCAGAACTCTTCCTCTTACAAAACTGAAACTCTGTGCCCACTGACCAGTAACTCCCCACTCCCCTCTCCCCAGCTCCTGGCAACCACCATTCTGCTTTCTTTCTCTATGATCTTGACTACTCTAGGCATCTCAGATAAATGGAATCATACAGCATTTGTCCTTTTATGACAGGTTTATCTCACTCAGCATAATGTCCTCAAGGTTCATCCATGTTGTAACACATGCCAGAATTTCTTTCTTTTTAAGGCTGAATAATATTCCATCGTATGTATATGCCACATTTTCCTTATCCATTTACCCACTGATGCACATTCAGCTTGCTTCCACTTAAATCTGTTTTAACACTTATTTTGTGTGTATATGTGATTCAATTCCTCCTATCAATGTTTAAATTGATTCTTGAAGGTTAATGACTTTCTTCTTGCCCAGTCTCATGGGTTTGTCCCAATACATCCTTTTTCTCCATATCGGAACTACTAGCCACTTTTCATGTCTTCTCTCTCTACCCACCACTAAGGAAGTGAGGGAGAAGAAATTTATCAAGATTCAAATAACGTAAAGAGACATGAAAGACATGAGACATGTGTTCCTATTACAGAGATGTGAAAAAGAACATTCTTCATGAGGGCTTTCAGCAGATACTCTGCAATATGGAGACTATGCCCTCAACTATGCAACCATCCATTACGTCCTGAAAACGTTTCTCTCTAGACTTTCTGATTTACCTCCCATGTTTCTGATAGCTATTACTTGCTTCATTAGCTAATTCTCAGCTTTTGCCTTATCAGCAGTATTCCCAGGGAGCTATTCTCTTTCCTTCTCTTACTAAACTCTCAAGTCATCTGACTTTACCTATAATACCTTTATGTGAGTTATTAAAACTCTTTGTTGTTAATTTTGTCTGAGAACATAGCCCTTAAGCAGCCATAAACTCCTAGTGATAAACACCTGTTTTATACTTTCTTTTTACCTGATGATAAGGAAAAGAAATGATGATGGAAGTAAAAACTTAATTCAACGCGACTGACATTTACTGTTTCACTTTGTCAGACTCATCTAGACTCTTAATTTTTTTTTTTAAGTCAGTAACTTAAGTAAGCAGTTGATTTTAAATACTCTAAATCAAAAGTATGTAAATGGTCCACCATTTTCAACAACCTGGAAGAATTCACACTGCTAGAAAAAGAAACAGAAACACAAGAGTGGCCAAATGTTAGAAGAATGCTCATTTAGGATGTCTTATTGAAGAGCATCTTAACCAGATGAGAAAGTTAGAAAACAAGCTTTATATGTGCTCAGGACTCGATTTTGATAGAGTAACCATCCACAGAGTGAAAGTATTTAAGTATGATACATACACATACACTATGGGGTTAACCCTATTTTTTATCATTCATTCTCTCTGAGCCACATATTTATATATGTAATAAAACATATATACATATATATGATCCAGAATTACAAAAATGTTTAGAGTTTTCAGAAATAAATCATGTTCATATTCAAATAGAAATAGGTTATTGAATATCTCTGAAAATTTTATTTTCAATGCACTTGTAACCTGCATTATTTCTATTATAATTGCTTCCAAACCGCTAAGTAATAATCGATGGAATAGCAAAAAAGACCCAAGTAAACACAGACTTGTTTGGGGGAAAAAAAAAAAACAAACAGTTTTTTTGTACAACTGTCCGTCTTTGAAGAAGAGAATACTATTGTCAACAAACAAGTCCCTTATCTAAAAGAGCAGGAATAAAATTTTGTTCCACCTAAAGTAGAATTTAATGTAGTGAATCTCCTGTAATAATATACATTTTAACATACAGAACTATAACCAGAGTCCATCCTACCCACCCACTTCCCAAACCAAGGAATGGTAAAGCCAAATTTAACACAAATCTACATGGAATCAATTCCCAACTGCTGGGGAAAATGAAGAAAGAACATTAAGATGTTTAAGAAAGGCTACTGTTTTCTAAATAGTCCATCATAGTGAAAAGTGGACAGCCCTCATTTTTACCTTCTGCAGAAGGTTCTGTTACTGTACTCCAAACTTGAGGTATCCCTTGAGTCTGTGAACATAGCAGAGGAGAAATGTAGAATAACTCAGGTGCATAGAAAACCATAATAAGGCAAATTTACAAACAATTTTAGAATAGTACTTCCTTAAATTATAAGAACATTTTCATCATATGATGAATTACATACTGGAAAATTTGTTATCTGAGAAACAAGTGAGGCTCACAACATATCTATTTCATGAGTTCCCAAAGAATAGAAACTGTCAATTTTTAGAACCCAAAGTACAGAGAGATACGATAGGCAATTGTTCTCTGCATCCTATTCTGAGATGGTCTCTATTTCAGAATAAAATCAAAACAACTGTAAAAGACACAGCCATCTCAAAGTGAAGTATCTTCCACAGATTAAACAGACATAATTAATCCTAACAAATCAGTACACACAATGACCCTAAATCTCCAAAAGTCAAGTATTCTGAAGTAAAAAAGGAAAAGGGTCAACAACAAAAGAGAAATAAGAAGAAAATGAAAATTATAAACACCAAAACAGTTAGCCCCAATAAACAGATATGAAATAAAGGGAGACTGAAATGCTGACATACAATGATGAATAAATAAGATCAGAAACCTATTATGAGTGCTCAGACCTCATGTAATTTTACAATGAAAAGAAAGCTATTTAATGAATTTTAAAAGGGCATATATTATGCATAGTAGAGAAATCAATTCTGATTAATATAGAACAGTGCTTTGCAAATTGATCAAGTAATGTTCATGCTACTCCTCTAACAAAAACGCATGTTAAGCACTTAAAATAAGCCGGTTGACAGTAATAAATGAGCAATACATTTGTGTGACCTGTTCTCTACATACAACTTGGACTACAAAAGACTTTTGTTAGTTAGAACTAACGTTAGAAATAATGACATTTGTCATTCTGAAATTAGACTCCACCTCAAGAACAGGCCTTCTCTTGTATAAACTGCTTTCTGTAGACAATGAAAACCCAGAACCTCTACAGACGGCTAACAACAGCTTCTCCTGGAGCCAAAAGTATCATACAAAAGTTGAAAAGTGTTAAGAACCTGAGTTAATAAGACAGCACAAGCATATTAAGAGGCATATTAAGAGCGCTGTGTTTTTGAAATGTGCTATATTAACTACAAATATCTTGAAAGCAATTGATCCAGCAGAGTGCCTCCCGGTGAAGAGATAACAAGAGATGAAGGGTAATGTACCTTAATGCAACTAACTCCTCGAGCCTTACTTGCCCTCTGTGGACAGACCAACATGTTCTTATTCTATTATCCCACAATGCTACTACATATCTCTGTGCTAGATCATATCACATCCTTTAACTGCTTATTAACAGATTTTTCTCCAATAATAGACTCTAGGCAGGTGGAAGACAGAAAAAATATTCTTCATCTGTGTATCTTCAGTAACTAGAACAATGTCTTGCTCATAATAAATATTTACTAAAATAGGTACACTGTATGAGTCAGTTAAATGATTCTCCTCAAGTCCAATGGGTCTAAAATCACAAGGAGGAAAAAAAATAAAATGGGATTCATTCTGAACAAAGGGGGAAAGTTGATTCAAGTCTTCCTGTAAAACATTTGTCAGAATTCATGATTTTTTCATTCTTCCCACTAAAATCCACACTGTATTAAACTCAAAGCTAGTCTTCCTAAGTGAATTCATTTCCCTTAACTATTCTACATTATAAGTCTTTCTACAATGGGAAGCTGTTAAAATAGTTCCTCATACTTAGTGTGATGATGAATAAAATGCTAAAATACACTACCACCTGCCATAGATACAGTAAATATTGCCAACGACCGATTTCTACAATAACATCTTTTTTGCTACTGAGACCAGACACAGAGCAAGCTTCTTTAATAAGTGCTATAGGCAACCACCACCAAATGGTAAGCACTGGTTCACGAGTGGAATCTTACCACTCCTGGAACAGCTCATCAAGTTTAAACATCAAGGCTCACCAGTCTGTTCTCCCTCTGACCCTATTTTCTACTATTCCCCAACCCAGACACCTCTTCCATCTGTATCAGTCTCCACGTCCCCACATCTATCTTACAAAAACAGTGGTAACAAGGGATGGTCATTTAGCACTCGCTATGTGCCAGGCACTGTTCTAAGCACTTTAGGTGGACAAATTCATCTCATCCTCAACAATCTGACGTGGTACACAATTTTTATCTCCATTTAGCAGATGACAAAGATACAGAATGGTTAAGCATTACATGTAATAGCAAAAGACAAATATTAAAACAGGGGTTTATTCTTATCTCACATACACTAAAAATTATTATATTTATGATTTGTAAACTGTGCTTATTTGAGGGATTTAGAACTTAAGCCTGGAGTTACACATATCTACTTACTCATTTTAATGTGCTAATCTGTATATTCCTCTTTATCATTTCTAAGGACATTGTAAGTCTTTCAAAATCCTGCTGAAGAGTCATCTCCCTAATGAAGACTTCCTCATAACAAATCCGTCCATTTGCTAAAACTCTCATAATAGTAACACTTACCTGCTACTTAATCACACCTTCTTCAATTGTTACTTAACATTTCATCTGTGCACATGGGACAGTACTGTAAGCCCCTTGAGGAGAAAGGTCTTATCTCATACTTGTGTTCTACCAAAGTGACTGCCATGCCGACTGTAAGTTTCCAAATAAATGTTGTGTTAACGGATGCCACAAAGATAATGATACCTCATCACGTGCAAGGTCTACATCTACAGTTACCCTTCTGATAATGCTAAACATGCACAGATACTTCTTTTTCATCCCAATCTCATTGTAACCAATAGCATACACCTAAAAAAAACTCAAAGATTTTTATCAACATGTAGAGATCCACTCGTACTTCACACCCAGAAGAATATTCTTATGAATATTAAGGATCTACATATCAAGGAAATATCTATAATTCTCCTTACTTTTAGAACTTTAACATTCAATGTCAGGATTTTTTTTTTTTTTCCTTTACTTATCCTTTAATGTGACATTCACATTTTTGCTTTCTTAAACAGAAAATACTCTTGGTCACTTCTCTTCAGGTGGAATTTATATACAACTGAAAACAACCATTACTTGTATGCCTACATCTCTCTTCTCTCAGGCAATTTCAGTTCTTTAAATTTCTAATCCAAAAAAAAAAAAAATTAAACCTTCTGAAAAATTTCCAAATGGCTATTCAATTTGTAAAGCCCCAAATTACACAGTGATCTTAGGTAAGATAAGACCCGTGCTGAACAGGATGGGAAGATTACCTCATGGTTGTCACATGTCATAATAAATATTTAGCCCAATGAGTTACCATTTTTAAAAAGTGTATTACTTAATCAGTTTTTTATCCATTATGGTGCCTCAAACTTAAACATAAACCAATAATTTCCTCTCTCCATTTTTCTTCACTAGGTATCTAGCCACTCTTTAAATGCATTCCTAATTCTAACAACGTATCCAGTTTATCAGAATCTATCTGAAATCTAATACTAGTTTCTAAAATGGCTTTCCTGTGCACCGGACTACTGCCATGTGCAGACTGATCAAGCATTGTCCACACAAACACAAAAAGTATATTCAGGTGACACTGAAATTTCTCTCTGTGAGTCTCACCAGGAACGATTTCTGCATCACACAATTTTACTTTTCCCCAGTTAACAACGCCATAAAGGTCTTAGGTCCACTTCACCCTCCAGAGAATGCTCATAAAAAGAAGGGCTGGGGCTTAAGTCTGTAGAGCGTGAAAGCCCCCACGCTTCCTGTGGCATGCCACTTCCACGGCCAGCAAGTTCCAGGTACCTGAAGAAAGAGCCATGAGGGGCCACCATGAACGGTCCACCTCCTCACCCCCCTCCAGAACTCCTGGTCAATCCTCTGAACCTATCACAAGCACCACCTTCTGTATATAATCCTACCAGAGAGCTCGCTTCTCCTCCAGTGAGCTATCTCCATGTCCTACACTTTTTTCTATTATCGTACCCATCACCACGTACTGCAATTATTTGTCTGTCTTTCCTACTCAGCGATTACTCCTTCTTGCCCAGAGATATGTTTAATTCATCACTAATACCTGGGATCCAGGGCCTACTTAGTACACCACAGATACCACCTGTTCTGCCGCATGTGCTTCTGTGCCACGAATTAGCTTACATGCAACTGGTCAACAAGGATCATGTCAATAAAATGTAACAGTCACACCATTTCAAGTGTGACTTAATCAGCACTTTATACCGCAAAGTAACAGCAAATGGGTACAAAGTGTACAGAATGCCAAACAGCAGGCTACGGACATTCTGTCTGCTGCACTCCTTCCTCTCAGCCCAATTGGGCCACCTCCTGTCTCAGCAGGGCTTCTGGCTCAGGTCTCCTTTGTCTACACAATTTAGCAACCTCAGCCTTATCTAACACCTCCATCCCTGAAGTCATCTTGACCTACTTGTTTAAGGTAAAGGCACACACCCACTACCGTATTAACTGATCTGGAATTTGACACATCTTTTCAATTTGTGCTAGTATTTTTATTAGTACTGTTAGTGCTTTGGTTATAAAGCTGCATAAATCTTGAGCAGCCTGCTGCAACCCCGTTTTTCACATAAACTTTTGTAATTTTTAAGTTCCTAATTTTACAAAACAGAAGTTTTTCAAGAACGCGTATATTTTATTGCAACAGAAATGTGTATACCCAAAAGTACGGATGAACTGAAATACTAAATAGCCAATGCTCATCAGGTACGATTCATGCATCTGACCAATATTTACTGAATATCAAAGTAAACAGGGCACCGCTCTAGGCACTGGAGTCACATATGCCCATATGTTTGCCAGCATCCGCAGGCATGCACGCACGCTAGTGTGTGTTTGTACTACGTTCTACCGAACAACCTTGAATTACATACTGTTGCTGGAGGTACATTCTAATGTCTATAGCAGCAGTTTCCAAACCTTTTCAAAAGAATTACTTTTTGTTTCCTAACAAAAATCTTAGATAGAAATAAAACACACCAGATAAAAGCAGAATCCTGCACATTCCACATGTCCTGGCCTTAAGACGTCTTCATGATACCAGAGTCTTTTCAGGCTATAATTTAAAAACCAATGATCTTGGGGTACCTGGGTGGCTCAGTCAGTTAAACATCTGACTTTTGATTTTGGCTCAGGTTATGGATCTCATGGTTCCTGAGTTCCAGCCCCGCATCAGGCTCTGCACTGACAGTGGGGAGCCTGCTTGGGATTCTCTGTCTCTCTCTCTGCACGAACCCCCCCTTTCAGAATAAACATCCATCCATCCATCCATCAATAAATAAATGCTGCTGATCTAGCAACGATGCCCTGCCTTTACATGACTCCTTTAATAAATGTCTCACATGGATTGAGAAAATCAATTAGGTGATTATAAAGCTTCTAATGGAGGTTTATTTTATCTGAGATTCATTTCTCTATTTCCTCTCATGCAGCTGTAAGACTCCTCCCATGTGCTACTTCCTTAGGAGGTGATGTGAGAGACTGGGGTTTGGAGAAAAATAATACAGTACATAAATTTAGGCTGTTTGGTGACTTAGATGTAAATCTCAGCATCATAATGGTAAAAATTTTAGGGGGTGGAAATTAAGGCGAAAGCCCAGGGAGAAAGAGATTTAAGAGGCTACTCAACTTGGAAAGGCCTCAAGCCAAAGCAAAACAAAACAAAACATTTTTATAGATCACAAAAGATCTCACCAAACTCCCTATGGTCAAAAACCAAAACATGGTTTGAGGACAGAGTCCCCAAGGATTTGGGATACATTAATAAAGAAAATAAACAAAGAACCCCTGCTCTCTGCAGTTTGCATTCTCAGAGGCAGGAGAGAGAAAGGACGCCAACATAACGAGTAAGTCAATTATATAATACTCCAGAAGATGATACTCGATATGGGGGAAGGAAATGTGAAGCTGACTACAAGATAAGCGTGCCAAGAACAAGGGTAGAAGGGGGTGAGGGGTGTGATCATCCATCTTAAACAGAGTGCTGAGGGTGGGCCTCCCTGAGGGTCCGCGAGCGAGGACAGGCGCAGTCCTGCAGTGGAGGACAAGCGTGAGAGAGACAGACGGGCGGGACACAACAGGGAGGAGGAGAGAAGGCAGGGGAGGGCAGGTCAGGTAGAGGCTTACGGGTCTTTGTAGAGATTTTGGCCTTTACTCTGAGCTGCCACAGGACAAAGCAAACCTGACTTATATTTTAAGCAGATGACTCTGTTGAGCTGAGTACAGAACGCAGCACAGCACAAGCACGGGGACACAGGGCAGATGCTGCAACTACCCCAGCAAGGGACGGGGCTGAACCACGTGGGAGCACGCCAGGTGCTAACAAGGTACCGCACCTTTTTTCCTTCATTCAAACGGAGTTAAGTGGGTTCCACTCAACTTATTCTTATCCAAAATCTAAAATATACTAGTCGCAACAGACTCTATAAGGGACCTCTAACTCCTTCAGTAATGCGTATGTACTGCAGAGACAGTTCACACAAGGGCAGACCTTGTTTTACCTCACTTCTATTTATTTGTTGCACGTCACCGACATCACACAGATCTTGCCTTTCGCGAAGTGAAGGCCTGCGGCAGCCCTGCATCGAGCAAGTCTACCAGCACCACTTTGCCAACAGCATTTGCTCACTTCCTGTCTCTGTGTCACATTTTAGTAACTCTCGCACTCTTTCCAACTTTTTCATTATTGTATTTGTTATGGTGATCTGTGATTGGTGATCTTGATGTCATTCCTGTCACTGTTTTAGGGTGGCACGAACAGCACCCATATAAGATGGCAAACTTAACTGATAAATATGTGTGTTCTGACTGCTCCATCAACTGGCTGTTCCCCACCCCCTTCTCCTGGGGCCTCCCTATTCCCTGAGACACAATACTGAAATCAGGCCAATTAATAATATATGTATTATATTATATATGTTATATTATATTATATAATATATATATTTTTATATATAATATATATAATAATATATATAATATAATATAATATATACATTATAATATATATAATATATTATAATATATATATTATAATATATATAATATAATATAATATATATTATAATATATATAATATAATATAATATAATATAATATAATATAATATAATATAATATAACCTACAAGTGTTCAAGTGAAAGAAAGAATCACATCTCACTTTAAATCAAAAGCTAGAAGGGCGCCTGGGTGGCTCAGTCGGCTGAGCGTCCGACTTCAGCTCAGGTCATGATCTCACGGTTCTTGAGTTCGAGCCCCGTGTTGGGCTCTGTGCTGACAGCTCAGAGCCTGCTTTGGATTCTATGTCTTCCCCTCTCTCTCTCTCTGCACCTCCCCTACTCATGTCTGTCTGTCTGTCTCTCTCAAAAATGAACACTAAAAAAAATTTTTTAACAAAAAAATTAATCTGTCTAGAAATGATTAAACCTAGAGAGGAAGGCATGTGAAAAGCTGAGACAGGCTGAAAGCTAGGTCTCTTGTGCCTGTTAGCCAAGTTGTCAACAGAAAGGAAAGTTCTTGAAGGAAATTGAAAGTGCTACTCCTGTGTACACGCAGTAAGAAAGTGAAACAGTCTTATTGGTATGGAGAAAGTTTTAGTGTCTAGATATAGAATCAAATCAGCCACGATGTTCCCTTAAGCCAAAGCCTAATCCAGAGCAAGACCCTGGCCCTCTTCAATTCTGTGAAGCCTGAAAGAGATGAGGAAGTTGCAGATTTCTAGTTAGAAGCTGGCAGAGATTGGTTCACGAGATTTCTCCACGGCGTGAAAGCGCAAGGTGAAGCAGCAAGGGCTACGGCAGAAGCTGAAGCAAGCTATCCAGGAGGTAAGTAACCAAGGTGGTCACACTACACAACAAATATTCAATGCACACAAAATAGCCTTAGACTATGAGATGCCATCCAGGACTTTCACAGCTAGAGAAGGGAAATCAGTGCCTGGCTTCACAGCTTCCAAGAAAAGGCTGACTCTTTTGTTAGGCGCTAATGACGCTGGTGACTTTAAGAGGAAGGCAATGTTCGTTTACTATTATGAAAATCCTAGGGCCCCGAAGAATTATGCTAAATTCACTCTGCCTGTGCTCCATAAATGGAACCACAAAGCCTGGATGACAGCACGTCTGTTTACAACACAGTTTACTGAATATTTTAAGCCCACTGTTGAGACCTGCTGCTCAGAAAATAAAGATTCCTTTCAAAATATTACCACTCACGGACAATGCGCCTGGTCACCCAAGAGTTCTGATGGAGATGTACAACAAGATTAATGTTGTTTTCATGCCTGCTAACACAACATCCATTCTACGGCCCATGAATCAAGGAATAATTTCCACTTTCAAGTCTTACCAGTTAACAAACACATTTCATTAGGCTATACTGCCATAATGATTCCTCTGATAGATCTGGGAAGTAAATTAAAAACCTTCTGGAAAGGATTCATGACTCGAAATGCCATTAGGAACATTCGTGATTCATGGGAAGAGGGGCAACTATCAACATTAACTGGAGTTTGGAAGAAGTGGATTCCAACCTCCTGGAGGACTTTGAGGGGTTCAGGACTTCAGTGGAGGAAGTAACTACGGATGTGGCGGAAACAGCAAGAATAGAATTAGGAAGGGAGCCTGAAGACGGGACTGAATTGCTTCAATCTCATGATAAAACTTGAACAGATGAGGAGCTGCTTATGGGTGAGCAAGGAAAGTGTTTTCCTGAGATGGAATCTACTCCCGGTGAAGATGCTGTGAGCACTGGTAAAACGACAACAAAGGATTTAGAATATGACATCAATCTAGTTGATAAAGCTGGGGCGGGGTTCGCAGTTAGGAAAAAAGTGCCACTGTGGATAAAATGCTATCAAACAGCACTGCATGTTACTGAGAAACTGCTCAGGAAAGGAAGAGTCGGTGGGCGTGGCAAACTTCATTGCCGTCCTGTTTTAAGAACTTGCCACGGCCAACTCCACCTCCAGCAAGCGCTCTGGCCGGTCAGCGGCCACCCTCAGTGAGGCAAGTCGTCCACCAGCAAAAAGATGAGACCTTGCTGAAAGCTCACATGGCGGTTGGCATGTTTTGGCAATAAAGCATTTTTTAATTAAGGGATGGACATCTTCTTTGACATAATGTTATCTATGGCACGCTTCACAGAATACAGTATAGTGTAAACGTAACTTTTATATGCATATGCGCTGGGAAACCAAAAAACCACGTGACTTGCTTTACTGCAACATACGCTTTAGAGTGGTGGTCTGGAACCAAACCTGCGGTATCTCCAAGGCATATCTGTACACAGATTAAGTTTTACGGAGCTTCCCACCATGCTAGCACTTTCCCCTCATGAGACTGATATTCTTTCATTTCTAGTACTACCCAAGTTCCGACTACTTCAAATTGGTAGTAGGGAAGGGAAATGGAGAGACAGATTTTTAAAGCACGCTATAAACCTTCTCATATATTAATACAAATACCAAGCACTAACGGGGTAGCATTCTGTATTTTCCCATTTCCAAATGTTACCAGAGCCAGTCTAGTGAACTTTATTATGTCTTTATCCTCTTATGTGGCAGTCTGTCCCAACTTCCTCCTCCTTTCATTTCACCATTCAAAGGTGCAGAGAAAAATATACACAACACCAATGCTTGACTGATAAAAGAATAGAAACATAAAAACATTTGGAAAAAGACATTTTGGTTGACTCTGTTACTCAAAAATAAAATAATAATAATAATCTTCTTCTTTTCTAGTATTAGGGATCGAGGTGAGGTTTCAGGTCATACACTTTTCCTGCCCCAATTAGTTACTGTCCATGAGACAGCCTGAGGATCTAAGGGCAGAAAAATGATAAAATATAAATTATATAACTTATCATGCAACTATTAGAAGACTTCATAAAGAACTTATTTAAGGAAAAGCTTAAACATTCTGTGCCTTCTGAAGACTTCAGAAAACTGTATGTGATAATTAAAAACACAACTTTGGGATCCATATTTATTTGATAAATCTTTTATAATAATGTCACTTAACAGCTGAAGCAATACGCCACAACTTTAAGCTCTCAGACATGCATTACCTTACTTATTCTAGTACAAGGTATCAAATTATCTGGCAACAGGCTGACCCATAATGAATCCTAAGAAAGATAAAAATCATTTTTCAAAATCAAAAGTGGAAAATTTACTAAAATATAAGTATCCTCACAGAAAATGGTAGTTTGATTTTTTTCATAAAATCATATGCAATTAGTGAGTTGACAATGGCTATGTAGGGCAAAGGGCAGGTGAGGGATTCAGTTCACTAAAAAGTCTTACCTTCTGATGTTTTCCACTGTTTCCACAAATCCTCAACAGTTATATGCTTATCTTCTCTGTGCAGATGGCTGTGTTTATTAGTAGCATCTTTATATTTCATATCTTCTCTGATAAACTATAAAAGAAAAAACACTAAATTAAGTAAACTTAAATGCACTATTCTAGTCTCTAAACTGAGAAAAGTTCGAAATCCAGTAGGTGGCAATTTTCAGATAATAACTGGTATATTTTTGGTATATTTTGTATTCACATTATTCTTATATGCTTATAAAATTTATTTAACAAAATGTCTTCTACTAATCATAACAGCAACAAAAATTTAGGGGCACCTGGGCAGATCAGTTGGTGAAACATCTGACTTGATTTTCACTCATTTCATAATCTCACAGTTCATGGGTTCGAGCCCCATGTGAGGCTCTATGTTAAGAATGAGAAGCCTGCTTGGGATTGTCTCTTCTTCTCTCTCTCTCAAAATAAATAAATAAACCTTTAAAAGACAAAGTACTTATTTAATGCTCATTATTTACCAGCTACTATTCTACATTACATACCATGTCTATGTATCTACACACACACACACACACACACACACACACACACACACAGTCTTTTAACTTTATTGACAGTTCTATATTATGTATCTCCATTTTATAGATGAGAAAACTGAGACCCAAAGAAGTAAAATAGTTTGCCCAAGGTTGGAAAAATCACAAGCAGCAGAGCTTTCAACCCAGGAGGTTTCTAATGCTCAAAAACATGGCATACTGCCTCAACATTATACATTTTTACCAAATACTTAGTGACAGGGTGTTTCGAAACACAATGAGTACTCATCTCAACTACTGCTTCATATTTCTGTGTTCTCCTACCTTGGAAGCTATCATTTACAACTGAAAGGCATTTGACCATAGTGGTCAGAACTAAAGTATTTTATAAAACTAAAGCAGATCCTCCATTAATCTTACTTTAAAATATATATGGAAAGAGGCACCTGGGTGGCTCGCTTGAGCATCTCACCCTTGATTTTTGGCTCATTATCTCATGATTCATAGGATCAAGCCCTGTGTCGGGCTCTGGGCTGACAGCGCGGAGCCTGCTTGGGATTCTCTCTCTCCCCCTCTCTCTGCCCCTCCCCCAAATAAACAAAAAATGTGAAAAGAATTTTGTTAAAGAAGAATAAATAAAATATAGAGAGTGCACTAAAATTTTCTTTGCTAAAAGCAACCTGCTCTATGTTACTTCATTACATAAAATCCTTCAGATGTTCCCCACTGTCTCCCAAATAAAAAGCAAACTACTTTTTTTTATGGCTTTTTTTTTTATGGCTTATATACCATTTCCCAATCCTATTCCTGACAATCTTTTAGCCCTGATCCCTTGATACTTTCCCCATATAAACTCATTACTTTAATTATATGAAACAAATAGTTTTCTGTATTATTATGCTTTTTCTCATTACTGATTTTTCTTGTTTTGGTTTTATTTTATTTGATATCTTTATCAATGTTTCTAATTTCAAAAATAAAAGATCATATAAAAGATTATTTCAGAAATCCATAATGCAGAAAGTGAAAATCCCCTAGAACTCCCAACCCCCAAGACCTATTTTTCTGACTTTTATATGCTGACAATGAACATCATCTTCAGACAAAGGTCAAATTTTACTTTTGTATTGTTTTCTACTGAAACTAAAAAAAATACTTTTTTTTAAATGTTTTTATTTATTTTTGGAATAATAAAAGAAAAGAGACAGAGCATGAGCAGGGGAGGGGCAGAGAGAGAGGAAGACACAGAATCTGAAGCAGGCTCCAGGCTCTGAGCGGTCAGCACAGCGCCTGATGCAGGGCTCGAACCCACAAACCGTGAGATCATGACCTGAGCTGAAGTCAAATGCTCAACCGACTAAGCCACCCAGGCGCCCCTAAAAAAAATAAATTTTTAATAGCTGTGTAATACTGAAAAATCATTTCACTTTTCTGAGCTTTAATAACCTCAGTTATAAAACGAAGAAAAAACATTTTAGGATCAACACTACTACTCAACATGTGGTCGTGGGACTGATGTCAGTCAGCAAACTGATTCTCATCTACAATATGTATAGAAATGGAGAGAAGCCATTTAGAAACCTTTATAGCAATTATACACTTTCAAAAATTCTGACCCAAGCATGTGATAAATGTATTTATCATGTAGGCCCTATCTGTAATGAACAGGAAATGAAAACTCTGGTCCTTCACCATAGATAACTTGAAAGGCAGGTATCTAGGTCTATTACGTATGTATTTTTGCTGTTCTAAAGACAGTGCCTCACCCTTGTTTTCTAAATACCATTTTTACAAGTGATTTTTAAAGATTTTAAAATCTTTGCTACAACTCTTGCCTAGTTCTATTTCATATTTTCTCTTTTCCTGTTTCTGCCCCTTCCTCTTTGCTCTTCCAGATACCTTCAAAATCTAGTAGGTATACCTGGAAAAATCAATGCCACTGAGATGTTCAGAAACCGCCCCTAGCATGGAAAAGGTTCAAGAGCTAGAGAGAAATTCTATATTGAAAAGCACGATGATGAAAAAAGCAGGGAGGAAGCCTGCCTTGGAAATAGTCCAGCCACTTGGAACAAATGGCAACTGTTTCATACTTGTGATACATGAAAAATAAAAAAAGAAAACCAATGTCCTAGGAAATTCTTTCCACTACATGAACACAACATAAAAATAGAGTTCTGTGGGTTCAGGATCAATATATTTTGGAAAATAGAGCTAATTTCCATACATGGACTAGATGAGACATTCTAGCTACTGAACTATTTTAGAAAGCCTAGGATGTGTATAGACATCTGCCAAATTACGTGTTTAACAAAATAAAAGAATTGGGGTGCCTGGGTCGCTCAGCTGGTTGAGCATCCAACTCTTCATTTCAGTTCAGGTGACGATCTCACAGTTTGTGGGATCGAGCCCCACACTGGACTCTGTGCTGACAGGCGGAACCTGCTTGGAATTCTCTCTCCCTCTCTCTCTGCCCCTTGCCCCGCTTGCTCTCTCTCAAAATAAACAAACATTTAAAAATAAATAAATAAAAGAATTTAGGTATCAAAGAAGGACAATTAAAAAAAAGCTCATGAAGATTATCTACATAGTTCACTTAATGTAAAAGAACTATCTGGCTCCTACAAAAGGTGGGTCAAAACTATATAAATGCACAGAATTATATTTTCCCTGGAGTATATGCTTCTGTTTTAAAACACAGCCCCAAAATAATACAATTCATAACAAACCACATAGAAGTGTAGTCTGTATCTCC
Source organism: Panthera pardus (assembly GCF_024362965.1). Taxonomy (NCBI): domain Eukaryota; kingdom Metazoa; phylum Chordata; class Mammalia; order Carnivora; family Felidae; genus Panthera; species Panthera pardus. The sequence goes on from NW_026526688.1 coordinate 183,090,643, forward strand.
TATATCTTCAACATTTTTATCACAATGTGACTAGAAAGCAGAATCACTTTATGTTGAAATTAAGTTGGAAAATTTTTAACTCAACCAAACATACTAGAACTCATCAGCTTCCATTAAATTCTCTTCCCAATATCCTATAGAGCATTCTGACTGTTCAGACTTTTCTTTAACTTCATAAAGAAGTGCAAACTGTAGAAATGAGACAGGCTAACAGAAGAAATTTTAAAAGCAGTCACCAATAATTGAAAATGCATGAGAAAACGAAAAACACTTCTTATTTGTTGAAATCTGTGAATTAAGAAATCAGAAAATAGATTCAAATTCTATGAGGTAAATCTTCAAACAATGTACTGCAAATTACATTAGAGTTCCTGGCTAAACATATCCAATTATGCGCCTAGTTAAACCTACTATAGGAAAGCCTGAATTGACAATACAAATACAGAAGTACTCAAATAAATGACTACTGAATATTCTTTTCAAAAACATTCACCCAGATGAATCTTTTAAATATATTCTTTTAATACCATTATGGAATTTACATATCCAGTTTCAGGAAGTTAACTTTTAGATGATAAGTTGATTTCAGTTCCCTATATCTCTAATATACACATTACTTTGTATTTTGTATGTATATTTTACATTTGTGATGCTATGCATTTTTTGTTTTTATTAGATTTGCATTTATATTTGTGCTATTATTTTTATAGTAGTGCTTAATAAAGTCTGACACATAATAGTGCACTCATATCTGGGGCCCTTTTCAGCCTATACCTCTTCCCCTACCAACATCAGTGTAGCTCATCCTTCACTCAACCTATCACCCACTGCCACAGCCATGTGACTAAGGGATGGACACTTGACCCAGAAGAAAACAATCCAGAGCATGACCAGGATGAAAGGATTCTATTTCACAAGAAACTGCAATTCCGACCATAAAAGGCTAGGTCACTTGGTGATGGTTCTGGATCTTTAAGGTGATAAGGAAACTGGTGTCGAAGGTATCACTCTATGAACAGTCAAGACGAACCACATACAGAAGAAGTCAAAACGCCAAGAGAGAAAGAAACGAAAGAGAGCACAGCAAGAAAGAAATGGCACCAGGAACTGGCTCGATTCCTGATGACTTCCAGTTCAGCTCCTGAGGAGGCTTGGGCTACACAATTCTTGTCCTGATTTCCATGACATAACAATGACACATAAGTGTTTCCCCTTTGATTTTTAAATATATGATTTTAAGATCTCAATATTCATGGAGAGGTGATTTATCATCACAGTTAAGCACTCAGACTCTGAGTGTAACAGACTATATTCAAAACCTGACTCCACTACTTACATTCTTTTTAGCCTCGTATTTCTCTTCTGTATAGTGAGGAAAATAAAATTACCTAACACAAATGGTTATGAAGAAAATTCATTTAAAAATGCATACCTAGCACACAGGAGTGTCAGAAAATAAAAGTAATTTGAGTCGTTTTTATATATCAATGTTATTATTGCTGTTGAAGTTTAAAGCCTGAATAAATTACTTTCACCTTGAGTAGTCTGGTAGGTTTAATATACATTTTGGAAAATAATAGACATTTAAGAAGCTAGGATTTCCTAATATTCTTAAGACAACCATTTCAGACCTCTGAAACAAAATACATACCTAACACAGAGATGAAGAGGAAAACCACAGCCTTTTCATTGACAATGTAAGCAGAGATCTTCCCAAGGAAATCTGTCATCAACAGTGTCCAAGGTCTGATACGTGAGTCAGTTAAAGTAAATGGGTTCCAGGGCACCTGGGTGACCTAGCTGATTAAATATCCAAGTCTTGATTTTGGCTTAGGTCACGATCTCGCAGTTCATGAGTTTGAGTCCCTATCCAGCTCTGTCTGCACTGACAGTATGGCTCTTCCTCCCCCCCCCCCTTCCGCAAATATATAAACTTAAAAAGATTACTAAAATAGCTTAGTATAATGTCTAATGGGAAAGAATGCATACCAGAAAGGATCACTGTTATTCTCACCCGTAAAGACGAAAAAGCTAAGGCTAAGGGAGGGTTGGCAATTCATTCCATTTCATTCAGTTATTTAGGAAACCTAATACCAACATAAATTTTAAAGAATTCCAAAGTTTAAGTCCTTCACCACTATTCACACCACCATCCTAACCTGGATGTTCTGAAAAATGCACTGATTCCCAAACTCTTAGAAATGATACCATGTTAATAAAGCATGAATTGTCCATATTTCTTCATCCCAAAAGTGAACACAGTGGTTGAGAGTGCAGACTCAATCTTCAGACCGATACATACTAGTGTAGTTGTATCTCAAATTTACTATTTGCCGTATGACTTTAGTAAGTTACTTCCCTCTCTGTGCTTCAGTTTTCTCGTCAGCAAAATGGTGACAAGAGTCATGTATCAACAGGTTGTGAGGTTTAAGTGGCTTATTTCATATGAAGTGTAAAGAATAGTGCTTGGTATACAGTAAACACTCAACAACCCAGCTATTTCATGTAAATCATTTTTTAAGATAATGAGTTAAATCTTTGCCTTGCTTTGCATCATTTCTTGAAATGCCAGAAGATGACTCTGAGGCACTATAAAACGCCACTGATAATCACTGGTCTAAGAATTAAATCTACGGAGCAGCAATATCAAATCCTGCTTGATACTTACCACACAGAATGCTGTAACAATGCAGGGACACGGGCTAGTGCTAAGATAGTTCTGTGTTAATAACTCTGATCTTCTCATCTAAGACAAATGATGACACCTACACAGAACCTAAGAGAACACAGGCAACTGGGACATGTTTTCATGGAATTACAAATGAAAAAAGGTAAATCACTTAATATCTGAGAAAAAATTCTTCAGATCCTACATTCAATTTTTTTTCAAACATTAAAAATCTATACTAATGAAAATTTCAAGCTGATTTGGACGGTTTCCACATCTTACCTTTACACTTTGTCCAGCTGCTACAGTACCATTTCAGCCCTTAATCCCACTCCCTAAATTTCCAACATCAAAAACCCATCAGTCAATCTTTAGTTTACCCACAATAAATGCACCAATGACCTCCTTAATATTCTGTTCTCAGAACAGCTCAGAGTTCAACTGGCCTCACAATGACTTTGAACACCATTTAAACTAAACCACAGCCTTTTATGCGCTAGCTGGAGAACTTACCCAGTATTTATGACACTAATTCAACTGAATGATCGGATGAGAGATGACAGACGACAGAGTCAAACAACTAATTTACAAAGACTTGTAAGACACAATGTATTTATGAGCTGAAGTTTGTTTCACAGGAACCAATACATCACCTATATAATGACTACTCTTCGAGATTATTATTGATTATAATCCAAAAATCTCTAACAAAACTACCTATGATTCCATCAGTCTATTCAATAGTAAACAAATAAATAAGGTTCTATACTGCCATGAACATCAAGACAACAAAGTACAGTGATTCCTGGAGACTCTAAATACAGTATGCCCTGTGACTGCCCTAAATTAATTCCTAAAGAGAACTTCCAGAATTTTCAGGATAATGCACAGAAAGGGGGAATCAGGCAGAGACCAGCAGCCTCCTGAGGTGAAGAGGTGGAGGTGGGAGCTTGGGGAGAACTAGGGAGAGGAGGGGTTACAGGACTCGGTACAGAGAAGAGTGGACTGCACAGAGAGGGAAGCGTGGATTATCTAAAAGAGAGAGAGAGAGAGAGAGAGAGAGAGAGAGAGGGAGAGGGAGAGGGAGAGGGAGGGAGGGAGGGAGGGGCTGCCTGGAGTCTTTACTGACTACTGATCAGCCCGTGAGTACAAGAAAGCCATAGCAAGCTAAGGAAAGAAGACACACAAAAAATTTAGAGGAAACAATCCCTGAAGATTACATATAGCAGATTACATATAGTGCTTGTTCCAATAAGACAGAGTGAAAAATCTCATAATTTGTGGGAAAGGTTTTGTCTCAGTACTGTGGAACACGAACCCCAGACTAAATTCTACATGGACTCTGCCCTCAAAACAGCTTATAAATACAAGGCAAGGGGATTAAAGTGCTCCCACGTGACCTAACCCTGTCCTAGAATAAAGCTTAAGAACACTTCTATGGACACAAGATACTCAGTACCTAACAAGGTAAAATCTACAATGTCTGGCGTCCAATGAAAAACTACCTCGTATGCTAAGATACAGAAAAATAGAACCCAAAACTAGGAGAAAATTCAATCAAAGCCAATTCAAAAATGGCAAAGATGAGAGAATTAGTAAACAAAGATATTAAAGTAGTTATTACAGCTATATTCTATATATTCAAGAAGCTAAAGTAAATTCTGAGTGTGTTACTGCAGACATGTAAGGTCAAAGTGTTTCTTTTAAAGACCCAAATCAAAATTCTAAACATTAAAACTACAATTACCGAGATGAAAAATACACTGAATGAGATTAATAATAAACATGACAGACTAAAATATCAGCAAACCTAAATACAATAAGCATGAGAAACTATCCAAATCAGAGAGCGAGCTGTGGGGCAATTTCATACAGCCTAACATAAGTGTAATTGGAGTCCATAAGGAGCCAAGAGGGAGTGACAAAAAAAGTATACTTCAAGAAATAATGGCCGAAATTTTTCCAAATTTTATTAAAACTATAAACCCACAGATCCCAGAAGATCAATATACTTCAAGACAAGAAACATAAAGAAAACTACACCAATACACATCATAATCTAATAGCTTAAAGTCAGGGATAAAGAGAGTAATCTAAAAGCAACTTGGGAGGGGGGAGAGGGGATGAAAACACAATAGGAACAGAGGAACAGAGATAAGGAGGACAGAATTGTCAGAGAACATAATCCAGAGACCACTTAGGAAGCACACTTAAAGTGTGAAAGAAAAAACTGCTAACCTAGGATTCTTACCCAGCAAAAACAGCTTCCAAAGATGAAGGCAAAATAAAAACCTTTTTGGACAAACAGTAAGGGTTTATCACAGGAAGTCCCGTACTGCTGGAACTGTTCTTAAAAGCCGTATAAGCAGAAGGAAAATAAGACCAGACGGAAATCGGAGCATAGTTAGAACAGTTTTGGAGGAGTAACAGAGGCAAAAGCTTAAGTGACTTCAAGAATGAGATGAGAAAACTAGTACAGAAATCCTTTTGAGGGAACTTGTTGGAAAAAAAGAAGAAAGGAATTGGGCAATCACCAAAGGGAGAACAAAGAGTTGGAAGTTTTCATACTGCTGCGTTTATGAGGTGCAAGACAATGGCAGGTTTGAGTCAGATGGGAAAGATCAGTAGGAAACGGTACATTGCTAAAGCACTGTCCTCAAGTTGTCCACAGGAGACAGGAGATGAGATGAAGTGCTTGGATGGAAAAATTCGCTTTTGCAAGGAGCACGAACAGTGAATGAATCGACAGTTAACAGGAGAGAACATACAGTTTACAGCCACACAGGAAGGTGAATGAGCCTCCCAGTAGCCTTACATGGCCTCTGCCAAGGAGAAAGGAAAGAATCCTCCTACCCCAATCCTTAGATCTCTGGTTAGTTATCACATAGTTGGGAAAAGTATAGGAAATAAACTAGCAGGGGGAAAGAAAAGGAAAATTATGACCAATCACACTTAATAGATTTTACAGCAACACAAAGATTTCTCTTCGCTATCTTCTACACAAGAAAGTAACAGTTTCAAAATTTGAGAATCAAAATGGCACAAGTGTATCAAAACTGGATACATGGGTATATACATTTGTCAAAATTCATGAAACTGTAAAGCTAAAATTTCTGCACTGAATTGAATGTAAGATATACCTCAAATATTTAAACCATCAAGAATTTCAAGAAATTCATTATCTTTCATAGGCACAATTTTATTCATTAAAAAGATATTACTTTAAATGTATTGCTCATCTCTCATGATTGTTAACCCAACCTTTAAGAGATGACATTAATTTGCCATATATTATACTTTTTCATGTCTTTTTATCATTGTTTGGTTTTTCAGGGTTGAAGTGTTTAAAATACTTCCATCAGTGAGACTCAGGGTTGTAACTATAACCTGTTTCTTTGTGTTTTTTGGTTGTTTTATTTTGTCATAATTGAGATTTTATTGGCTGTTCTGAGGATCAGTACACAGACACTTCAATGTGTATACAGCTCTTCACATACGTACCAAAAACCTAAAAAATCATGCACTTATGATTCTTTTCTAAGCAGCTATTCTGGTGACTTTCCAGCTTAAAATCTGGAGGCAAATTTTCCTTCAACAGATATTAAGTACCAATATCTTTATATATTATACAATGTTACACAGTTACGGCCCACTAATTCACTGTATCATATACACCACACACTCAAATTTTCATCCGTCAGGGCACACTAACAAAGTTACTAGGAAAACTGGAGTACAATAACCAAAGCTGTTACAGAGTGTACAAAATTAGGACAGGGAGAGCCAAGATTTCAAGGAGTGGTTTTCTTGAAGAAACAATTCTACCAAAAGCAACACAGGAACAGAAATCATTTAAAATGTTCAAGATATATTAAATGCATGACTGACATCAAGTTACCATTTAATATGCTTTGTGTTATAAGATATAAAACTACCCCTTGGAATACTACAGCCTGGAATATCAGGCTGACACCCAAGATGATCAAAGCCTCCCACACTCAATATCCCACCATTTTCGGGCTGTACCAAAAAATAAACAACCAGGAAATGATTTTGCTTCTTTTAAAAAGTAATTACACATTAAAAAAAAAAAAAATGGGATAAGGTGGGACGCTCTCCTTAAAACTGTTTGTAGAACTATTAAAAACTTGCATTTACAAAATAGCTCCTCTGGACTGTATAAGAAGGGAGGTAGGGACCACTGATAAAGACATGGTATGCAATATTAATTAGACTGAGCTTTTTCTCTCCTGCTGCATCAGAGGCGACTCTCCTAATTGCTAGTTTCTCTGTCTTCTGCGGGGAAGTCTCCTCTCATTTCTTAGCCACTTCAGCCTGTTCGTTTTGCTCCCCTTTCCCTTTCATTTGCACTTCTTTATCTGAAGATTTAGCCTTTCCTGCTGTCATTTTTGACTTGGTTTCCACTTCTGCAGAAGCAGGTTTAGATGAAAACCTTGCTGATGCCCCTTTTGGGTTCCTCCTTCACTGCTCCCTCAGTGGACCTGATCTTCCTCCTGGGCATCATGGTGGCAGGGCAGGCATGGGCTGGGTGCACGCAGCCCCCAGTGTGCCAAATGCCTTTCACAAAGCTGGATTGCCTGGCACCTGCCACTCCTCCGGCCCCCCCTACCTGCTTGGACCTCTGTGACCTATTTCTCCGAATATGATGATCCTACGGTGGTATTCCTATTTCTCTGAATATGACAATCCCAGCTAGGAGGCTTGTTTGACCTCCTAGTTATAGCCACAGAAAGAATTTAATTTCCTACTATCACCACATACATATACTATGTAACTAATGAGAGACAGGTAAAACACAGAGTTGTCTGCCAGAAGGAAATGAAATGAAAATAAGGGTCACACTGAACTATAAAGCAACAAATGCCATATGGGAAAACCAAATGCAAGAAATTTCTCTGGCTTAGAAGAATAATAAATTTTTTTTTTAACATTTATTCATTTTTGAGAGACAGAGAGAGACAGAGCATGAGCAGGGAAGGGGCAGAGAGAGGGAGACACAGAATCCGAGGCAGGTTCCAGGCTCTGAGCTGTCAGCACAGAGCCAAACACGGGGCTCACACTCACAAACTGCAAGATCATGACATGAGCCAAAGTCAGTTGCTCAACCAACTGAGCCACCCAGGCGTCCCTGGCTTAGAAGAGTAATAGAGGAACACACACACACACACGCACACACACACACACACACACACACACACACACACACACACACAGTAAAATAGCGAGGACTATTGGAAAGACATTCTATATAGATGGATGAATAACTACATGGATGACATTCTGTTTCTGCTAAATCTTAAAATTAATCTTATGAGCTGCATATAATTTAACATACAGAAAGAAACGGAGAAATCATGAGTGAAATGCCCGGAGAGGCATATAAAAATATGGGATGTGTACGAAGAGCAGTCTGTCTGCAGTTAACTGTGGCTGGAGGAGAGAGTGCGTCACCAAGAAGATGCAGAGTAAATGACAATGGCTAGAAGGACATAAAAGGTCTTAAATGCCAAATGAAGAAGTCTGGGCTGTATGTGGTAGACTCTAGTAGTGACTCTCAAAGTGTGGTTCCTGGGCCAGCAATGTCAGCATCTGGGAACATGTCAGCAAGTCAAACTGTTGGGTCTCATGCCAGACCTACGGAATCAGAAATTCTAGAGTTAAAACCTGGGTTTCAACACGTCCTCCAGGTGATTCGCTGCTGCACACTACAGCTTGATACAACCAGCCTATGAAGACCCACTAGAAGTTGCTGAGTCTGGGGAAGGGGAAGAGGAAAACAAAATATGTTCCAAAGTGTTTTAATCAAGTAGTAATCGTCGAAATGGATTTTAAAGGAGGAAAAGACTGGCAATGGCAAGACAAGTCAGAAATCAAAGACTAAAACAACTCAGAGAGGAAACAAAAATGCAGACAAAGATGAGACTGGAGCATCAAGCCTGAGTTGTAGGTAAAACAGGGATACCAGCAACAAAAATAACATAGAAGAGAGAAGAAAAGGGGTGCCTGGGTGGCTCAGTCGGTCGAGCGTCAGACTTCGGCTCAGGTCGCGGTCTCACAGCTCGTGAGTTCGAGCCCCGCGTCGGGCTCTGGGCTGACAGCTCAGAGCCTGGAGCCTGCTTCAGATTCTGCGTCTCCCTCTCTCTCTGCCCCTCCCTCACTCATGCTGCCTCTGTCTCAAAAATAAATAAAAACATTAAAAACAATTTTTTTAATAAAAAAAAGAGAAGAAAACAGTATTTTCTAAACTTTTAAAAAATGTTTAGAAGTTTATTTATTTATTTTTAGAGAGAGAGAGAGAGAGAGAGCGCAGGAGGGGCAGAGAGAGGGGGAGAGAGAAAGAATCCCAAGCAGGCTCTGCATTGGCAGCACAGAGCCCAACACGGGGCTAGAAGCCACAAACCAAGAGATCACGACCTGAGATGAAACCAAGAGTCGGATGCTCAAGTCACTGAGCCACCCAGGCACCCCAACAATATTTTTTTCTGAATATTTATTTCTTTTTGAGAGTGCAAGAGAGCATGGGGGAGGGGCAGAGAGAGGGAGACAGAGAATCCCAAGCAGGGTCTGCTCCATCAACACCACCTGCTCCTTCCTTCCTTCCTTCCTTCCTTCCTTCCTTCCTTCCCTCTCTCCTTCACCCAAGTTCAGGACAAGGCCTCTCTCAGCTCCCTACCCTTGTCTCTCACTGGCAACGCCCCTAATAAATTTCTAGCATGTTTAATCTGCTACTGGTGTTTGCTTCTTGGAGGACACAGACTAACATGAGTGCAAAAGAAAAATATCATCACCCTAAGGAAGTAAGGTCTAGGGGCGCCTGGGTGGCTCAGTCGGTTAAGCGTCCGACTTCAGCTCAGGTCACGATCTCGCGGTCCGCGGGTTCGAGCCCCGCGTTGGGCTCTGGGCTGATGGCTCAGAGCCTGGAGCCTGCTTCCGATTCTGTGTTTCCCTCTCTCTCTGCCCCTCCCCCGTTCATGCTGTGTCTCTCTCTGTCTGAAAAATAAATAAACGTAAAAAAAAAAAAAAAAAGAAAGGTCTAGCAGCAAAAAGGGGAAATTAAAAAAGTGATGATTAATTTAGAAAAACTGACCTAGTGGATTAGATCACCAATAAAAACTGCCTGGATGTTGATTCTAGAGTGTCACAGAGGCCAATGCAGAGCTCGAACTCACGAACTGTGAGCCAAAATCAAGAGTTGGATGCTTAACCGACTAAGCCACCCAGGCAACCCCAGAAAACAGTATTTTGAGGAAGGTGGTGATTGGTTCAGCGTGAACTTCTCTAGAAAGGAAAACAAAGAAAGACAGCAATGTATTTCTTTTTTTTTTTTTTTTAGCATCTTTAGCATTCTCTCTTTTAGCATTTAGGATGCTGTGTTAGAGATCTTAGCAGGCAAAACGTGAGAATGGAATTCACTAGAGAAGTCAGAACTAAGCTTATACAAAAATGATAATTAAAGCCACGAGCCTGAATAAAACTTCCTAGAAAGGGAAAGAAAGAACAGAAGAGGCCCAAAGACAGGAATGTTATGGAAGAGACTTCTGTTTTCCAATCCCAGTGTAAAGAGCTTGGAAGTCACCAGTCCACCCTAACAACCAGCAAAAAGTTGACCAGACTGAAGAGTAAACTCTTCATGGATCTGTAAGAGAGGGGAGGGCCCAGGACAAACTGCTGCCCCCAGGACTGGAGAGACTGGCAAGCAAATGCAGGGAACCTCAGCTGACTTTAGCCGAAGCAGAGGCCAAGGACCCGAAACTGCTGGGGGATTGGAGAGGGGGTGGGGACCCAAACTAACTGAGGAAGGGCTGCAGGATCAATGCAGGCCAGTCTGAGAGGTAAAACCTCCAGGGATATCCAGTCATGGGGTGGAGGGGGACGGGAGGGGTGCCTACTGCATCATGAGATTTGCCTCCAGGAGCTCAATCAGATTACCACAGGGAACACTGAAGAGGAATCTCCTCCTGCTTCTGGCAGGTAGAGGGGAAAAAAACCACTTCCAAATACAGACGGTTCCCAACCTACAATGGTTCAACTTAGGATTCTTCGACTTAATGATGGTGCGAAAGAGATACACATTCAGTAGAAACCGTACTTTGATTTTTGAACTCGCACCTTTTGCGGGCTAGTGACATGTGTTACGATACTGTCACACTGCTGGGCAGGGCCAGTGGCATGGCATCGCCCAGCCGGCCGCGCAATCACAAGGGTAAACAACCAATTCACTCACAACCACTCTGTGTCCCTACAACCTTCCTTTTTCTCACTTTCAGTGCAGTATTCAATAAATTACATTTACATGAGATATTCAGCATTTTATTATATTCAGGCTCCGTGTTAGATTATTCTGCCCAATTGTAGGCTAATGTCAGTGTTCTGAACACATTTAAAGTAGGTTAGGTGTATTAAATGTATGTTCGACTTACAACATTTTCAACTTACAATGGGTATATTGGAATATAATCCTTGTAAACTGAGAAAAAGATGTGTGCTCCAGAGCACTCTGTTCCTCTTAACAAGGCCTACCCTCAGGGGCAACTAGTTAACCAGAGCCTAACCTGCAAGGGTATTATCAGAGCCTAACTGACAAGGCTCAGCTCAACTCTACTGGGCTCTAGCCTTCCAGTGGGAGAAGAGATATACCCAACTCCAGCTCGCTCCAGCCATCCTGTCTCACCTAAGGGAAAACAAAAAAACAAAAATGGGAAAGACTTGTGAAGGTTACAGTCCAGAACCATAGGTTCAATGAAAGACAGAGACCTAATCATGGGTCTACAGAACACTTCCCCTCCCCCCGACACCACACCACCCAGTTACCGCAGGTCTATTTACAGCAGTTTCTTTTGTCCCATACATCATGTCTAGCTCTCAAGAAAACATGGCAAGACATACCAGAAGGCAAAAAACAATCTGAAGAGACAGAAAAGCATCAGAACCAGACATAGTAGGGAATTATCAGACCAGGAATTTAAAATCACCATGATTAATACACTAAGGATTCTAGTGGATAAAGTAGGTAGTATGTAAGAACAGATAAGCAATATAAGCAGAGATGCAAATCCTAAGAAAGAACCAGAAAGAAATGCTACAGATCAAAAATACTATAACACAAGTGAAGAATTCTTTTGATGGGCAGACTGGACAGAGCTGAGAAAACCTCTCTGCGGTAGAGGACAGATGTATTGAAAGAAACTTCAAAACCCAGAAAGTAAAGAGAGGACTGAAGAAAACAAAACAGGACTATGAGGCAACTACAGAAGGTATAACATAGGTGTAATGGGAATACCAGGAGAAAGAGAGAGAAACAGAAGAAACATCAGAAACAATAAAGACTGAGGATTTCAGGGCAGTGAAGATACTGTGTATAACATTTTAGCGATGGATACATATCCTTATATATTCATCCAAACCCAGAGAATATACAACACCAAGAACAAGCCCTAATGAAAACCACGGACTTGGGGTGATTACACCATGTCAGTGTAGGTTCATTCTGGGTAAAAAACATACCAATGTGGTGGGTGATAATGAAAGAGAATGCACCCCATTGTGGGGGTGGGGGTATACGGGAAATTACGGTATCTCCCTCTCAAGTTTGTAGTAAACCCCAATTGCTCTAAAAAAAAAAAAAAAAAAAATTGAATCTTAAAAAAAAAATTATGGAATACATACACTTTAAGGTGCAAGAAAAGTAAGAACAATGAAGAGATCAGAGAAGTAGCCAGAAGTAGGAAAAGGAAAAAAAAACAGCAAGCAAGTTCTTTTCAATGCTATCCCCCACACCACCATACTCCAGTCAGACTGAGTATTCTCTATTACATAAATTAGTATCCTTTGTTCTTCCTTTAATACATTTTCCCTACTCTGACCCTTCCTCTTGGAGTGTCTCACCTATCGTTTACACCTGTGAAAACCTTGCCCACTTCCAAAGGCCCATCTCAAGGACTCCTACTCCAGGTTTTTCTAGATGCTCTCCAAACAAATGTACACTCTCTCTTCTGAGACACAAGAGCACTTCCACGATTCACGTGTATCCCTAGTACATAATATGCCCTGACATACGTTGTCTTTATATCCCTAGTAGAGGGTAAGCTCGTGGAAGTCTATGCTGGCTTGTTTCATTCTGCCCCATATTCATACAGTGCTATATATATAAATAGAAACTTTAAAGCCTTAGGTGTGTTTTGTTTTTAAATGAATGCTCAACAACACCCTTAGGAGCCTAGGCATATTTCCCAAGCCCTTGAAGGAACTAAGTAAAAAGAAAAATGGAAACAAAAAAAACCCCAGCTATTTAGTTCGAAAAATAGTTTTTAAAGACCATAAAAATTCCTGTACTTCTCTAAGACTTGAAAGAAATTTTAGGAACTTAGGAGATATAAAAATAAAGGTCAATTGGCAAGTGTTAGCAATTCAAGTGAAAGGCCCTCAAATATTTTTTATTGATTATTTTAAACATTTTCAGGATTAAGACAAAATATTTCTTCAGTTTTAAAAAGGTTCTCTTTACCAACTGAGTTTCATAGCCTTATAGTTTCAGCCTCCAGGCCCAATAGCCCTATAAAAAGGCTGGGGGGTGGGAGGGTAATAAAAAGCAGCTCATCAACACCTGGTGTTACCAGTACTAGATCAATGCCATGAGCCGTGTCAAGCCAGGCAGACCCAGCAAAGCCAGGATAGGAAGCCTAAAGGGAATACAGGGGGAAAGTAGTCTTTAAGGTGAGGTGAGGCAGGTTCTCCAGCCTTGCTTAAAATAACACTTAAGACGTAAGTCAGTATGATTCAGAACAAATACGGGGAAGAAGCAGGTATGAGGCTCTAGTGAAAGAGCTGACATCAACGTCTAGAGTTCTGCAACTAACATTGAGGTCATTAATAGAAACACAGTTCAAGAACGTATCCAGGGAGACTCCTTCTGAGTCCAAGGCTCAAAACTGAACACAAGTTCAAAACGCAACAACCTGGAATTGTGTCTCAACATGTTCCAGAATGAACGGAAGTTGGGACGGTTGGGCTCTATCCCCGCTCCTACGCTATGTGACCTAAGTAACAATCTAAGCCTCCGTCTCCTCATCTATAAAACAGGGATATGACCTGTCTTGCCTATCCCAAAACAGCATTGCTAAAGAGCATGTGAGACACCATAAACGCTTTCTGAACCATGATGGTATAATCAACATACGGCAGGGCTATCTGAGGAAAAGAACAGTTTACCTTACATCCAGCTCCCTGATACAGCACAGCACCTTACCTTAAGGTCACACGAAATGCTGCCTAGAGCAAAACAGTCTTCTGAAGACCATGTGGTTAGTGACTGCAGCACTTACTTGTGGGAGAAATTCTGGCAGGCCAAACACTGGATAGGTGCACAGGAAAATTTAGACTATTATGGAATATTCTTCAGATATGAAAATTTGGGACAACCAGAAACTTACTACAAAAAAATCCTAGCAATCAATGAAAGGGTCAATGAGTACTAGTTCACCTTAATACAGAAAATATTGTTAAACTGTATTATTTCCAGGGAATAAAAAGACAAAAAAAAAAAAAAATCACTTAACTCTAGGAAAAATGGAATAATGCTGAAGTCTCTGCCATGTTACTAGAAAACAAAGTGCTCCATACATAAAGACAGCCTGATAAACTAAACTGAAATCCAAGCTTTACTAATAGCACAAACCTTGGCACAATACTTGGATCAATTTAATAACAACTTAGTGAAGTGCGTAAGACGTGGGTAAAGGTAATTACAACAGAAAGCAGACTGCAGTAAGACAGAGTGAGTTCATTACGCGGCCCCATTTGCCTAGGACAGTCCCCATTCACCTGTTGTCCTGGTGTAATTATTAATAGCAAACTCATTTACTCTCAAAAGTATTCCAGTTTGGATGATGAATTATATGGTCACCCTATCCATAACAACAAAGTAAGACAGATGGAGTTAATGTTACAGTAAAAGCACAAATTTATTTAACTCATTTGTGAAACAGGAATAAATAGGTTTTGTACACCGCAACTGAAAGATGTTTCAGAAGACGAGACAATACGTGAAGTTTGCTACACACTCAAAAAACATACATTCCATAAATGCAGTGCCACGCCGTGATCCTGAAAATGCCCAGGGAAGAAGGGGAGGAGAGGGGCAGGACTGGACATTGCGCTCAGTACAGACACAGGTCCTCATTCACATTCCTGCCGCTCTGCCCTCATCCGGTCTACAACGGTATGTAACACAAAACTGTCAATGGAAATTAAAAATGAATGGAACAAGAATGGGAAAGGATTCTTTTTCATGAAAACATAATTGCCAGACATTCTGACTAAAGAAAGAGGAAATAATTTGGAGGAAGGGACTAAAAGATTTACTAGTTGAAGCAGGGGTTGTGGTAACTTCCTAGAAAGAGGCAAAGGTGCTGAGTTGAAAATGATTTCGCAAGTTTTTGGCTCTTTATAGACAGATCTCATACTATAGACCATTCACTCCCAGTTTATAAACTGGTTGCATTTAAATATACGTATCTGCCATTTGAAACCTATCTTTCCACAGAAACTATTATGATATTTAAGTACCTACCTACTGGCAGCACAAAAGCCCACTTAATCCATATGTACTGAACTCCTCAAATGACACGCAGCTAAGGATGTATCAAGAAGAGGGAACCCATTAGGGGCACCTGGGGTGGGGGGGGGGGGGCTCAGTCAGTTGAGCATCCAATTCTGGCTCAGGTCATGATCTCATGGCTCTTGAGTCCGAGCCCCACATGGGGCTCCATGCTGACAGCAGAGAGTCTGCTTGGGATTCTCTATCCTCCTCTCTCTCTGCCGCTCCCCCTCTCTCGCACATGTTGCTCTCTCACTCCCAAAAGCAAATAAGACATTTACAAAAAAAACTTTAAAAAAAAAGAAGAGGGAACCCATTGTAACACATCAAAGTCAGAGGGGGCAGAGGCAAGGGCAAGACAGTCTGGATGGCAAGACAGGGTAGGGTTAAGACAAAGTCCTCTGGTTATTATGGTGGTTGCTTTGAGGGACAAGGAGACACAAGAATAGAAACACTCTGAGAGAATTAGATCTTATCAAATATAAACAGAAAGATAATAGCAGTTGGTAAATTAACTGGAAAAGCAAGAGACAGAGAAAGAAGCCCAGTAAAGAGGTACTGCAATTGTCAAGACAAAACATAAAGAGCCCAGATACTCAACTAGATAAAGCAGGGCAGAAAACTTAGAACTTAAGAAATATCCCAAGCACAACTATGAAATAATAAACATATGCTCTTAGTATCTCTCTCAATAATTTATACAATGGTTCTTAACCATTCTAAGTTATAAAACCATCTTACTTGAGCAAAAGTAAAGAATTCTGTCCCCAGCAAAACACAGGCACACTCTGCTTTACAGTAATAATTATTGTGTTATACATGTTTATGACTTCCTGTAGAACATGTTAAGAAAAACTTAAGGTAGGACTTGGGCAAAGTGAAAGCACAAAGTATAGGGGCAGGAAACAATATCTTTTGCAAGACCATCACAGTAGCCAAATATAAATACTGTGCCTCAGATTATAAAAACTGTTACAAAAGTATAGTGCAAAAAACAGCTATTACATTTATTAAAGGACAACATGGGCATCAGAATCAACAGAGGACTTGTTACAACAGATTTCTGAGCCCCACTCCCACATTTCTGATTCAGTAGGTCTGGGATGGGACCTGAGTATTTGCATTTCCAAAAGTTGCCACTTTGTCCAGGAAGCATACTTTGAATCCCTAGAGCAATCTTTTAAACTTGTACCAACTCCTTTTCATCCACTTCTCTTCCTTAAGCCCAAAGATTTGGTTGCAGTGATCCACTTTGTCTTATGGATTTATCGCCTTTGCTTCCTCATTCCATAGGTATCATGCAAAGAAGAGTGCCCCAACCATTTGTCTACCTTGCTTCCAAACACACAGCCTCTATATTATTCTGAATTGCCCAAACTGCAGTTAGGAAAAAAAAAAAAAAAAAAAAAAAATTTAGGAGCGCGTGGGTGGCTCAGTTGGTTAAGTGTCCTACTCTTGATTTCAGCTCAGGTTATGATCTCACGGTTCGGGAGTTCGAGCCCCACATCAGGCTGTCTGCAGTCAGCAGAGAGCCTGCTTTGGATCCTCTGTCCCCCTTCTCTCTGCCCTACCCTGCTCATGTTCTCTCTCTCAAAAATAAACAAACATTAAAAAAAAAAAAAAAAAAAGAACATCAGGAACTGATATGCTACACAGTTAAGAGACCTATATACAGGGCCACCTGGGTGGCTCAGTTAAGCATCCGGCTCTTGGTTTTGGCTCAGGTCATGATCTCACAGTTTGTGAGGTCAAGCCCTGTGTCAGGCTCTGAGCTGACAGCTCGGTACCTGCTTGGGATTCTCTTTCTCTTTGTTTCTGTCTGTCCATGGCTTGTGCTCCCGCTCTCTCGCTCTCTCTCTCTCTCTCTTTCTGTCTCAAAATAAATAAATGAACTTTTTAAAAAGGAAAAAGAAAGCTGTGTATAGTGAACAATGAAAATTAGAGAAGAATAAATATTAACACTAGTAGGAATTTGTTTTGAAAACTCCTCACAATTACCTGTTCTCATAAAAACGGAATGAAGTATATGTGACTGAAAACAGATCTTGCTTTATAATTCATTCGTGCAGCAGTCTCCAGTTTCAATTCCCCAGACCCCATAGGGATATACAATCTAATCCACTCATGAGGGAGAAAATATTAGAACTTCCATTTATATTTGATCTTATCTCATTTTTAATTTGCGTGTTTGTGAACACTATAAAAAGACGTAAAAGGATTACAGCATGTGTACATATATCAAATACATCTAATACAACTGTGTGTGTGTGTGTGTGTGTGTGTGTAGGTATCAGTACATCTACTAAATCTATATACTACTTACATATAGCTACTGATTTGTAAATTGTACCAGGGAGGGCATGATGATG
Source organism: Panthera pardus (assembly GCF_024362965.1). Taxonomy (NCBI): domain Eukaryota; kingdom Metazoa; phylum Chordata; class Mammalia; order Carnivora; family Felidae; genus Panthera; species Panthera pardus. Next base: position 183,108,296 of record NW_026526688.1, read on the forward strand.
GTGATGTGCTGTACTCATCAACATAAGAAAGCAACACACACTAGAAACCAAGAACATGAATTCAGTGTGGCATCAAACCTGGGCTGTAGCACTTACAAGCTGGTGGCCATGGGCACACCGTTTCACCTCCCTAAGCCTGTTTCCTCACCTGCAAATAAGATAAAGAGGATCCTCTTTGTTCACAGGGTTGCTGCGAGAAGCCCATGCCATAATCCATGCAAAGTGCTCAGAGTGCGAAACAAACAGCAAATGCTCAATAAATGTTTCCTATTTTTTTAGTACACAAAGCCATAAACATAAGTTCGAGAATTCCTGTAGTAACAAAACTAAATGAATCCATCACTTCCCAATTTTGGCCATTTAACCCTCTTTTTTTCTACTGAATACCTATTAACACCCTCTGCCACCCTAAACTGGATGCTTATTGCTATTATTTTCCAGAAAGATTTAAAGTCTGTTTTTATGATGACACGTTAGTTAACTGAACTATGAAACTATAAAACTTTCAAATACGTAGGAAAACCCCTCAATGATTACAACTTAACAGACAGCAAGAGCTATGTAGCACCCACTGTCCTCACCTCACCTCTACCCTGCTTGTCTTTTCAGGTCAATGCCAAGTGATCCTTCGGTCACATAAGTGGTACTGGTACATGATTACACATGCAACCCACTGCTTAACAGATACTTTTAGGGGTGCCTGGCTGGCTCAGTCAGCTAAGTGCCCGATTCTTGATTTCAGTTCAGGTCATGATCTCATGGTTGTGAGATCAAGCCCCGCATCGGGGCCTGCTTAAGATTCTCATTCTCTCTCTCTCTCTCTTGCCTCTCAGCCCTTCCCCCACTCACACTTTCTCTCTCACTCTTCCCAGCAAAAAAAAAAAAATTTCAAAGATAATTTTAATCAGACATAGCAATGCTTTAAAATTCTAGACATACACTAAGATCAACATGAAGTCTTATTATGGGTCCCCTGCAATATGGAGCCTGTTGAAGGAAGTTCTATGAGTTTATTGTTTTTCTACTTTATAATTCCATGGCTCGAGAATTCCCCATCAAATGTCTCTAGTTAGCAGAGCACAGAAACAAACTGGTAAGCAGCCTCTAAAATGGCCCCTCATGAGCCCAATATCCTTACCTTCATACCTTGTCTGACAGCCTCCCCTTGCGTACCAGCTGGACCTAACGAGTCCCTTCTAACAAAGAGAATATAGCAAAAAAGTAAAAAGGGATTCCAATTCCAAGCTTAGCTTACAAAAAGACGAACTTCCATGTTGTTGCCTTCTCCTGCACGCGCGCACACTTGCTCTCTCTCTCTCTCTCTCCGTCTCTCCCTCTCTCTTTCCCAAAGTGCCCTCCCACTGTCTCTGAGGGAAACCCATTGCCATGCTATGGGCAGCCCCATGGAGAGAGCCATGTGTCAGGAAACTGTTATCTCCAACCAACAACCCAGAGCCCCGTGTACCAGGCCTTGAGACCGAAATCCCAGCTGGTGTCTGAACAGCGGCCTGGTGAAAGCCCCACAAGCCAGAAGACCCAGCTAAGCCACACCTGGATTTGGGACCCACAGAAACTGAGATGGTCAACTTTCGCCGCGGTAAGCCACCAAGTTTGGGGGGAATTTGCTCCATAGCAAAAGATAATACATAAGTTACAACTTTAACTTAAAATTTTCAGTAAAAACTACATGCATTTATTCCTTTGGAAGCAGTACTCCACATAATTCCAAAACTCACTGATCCTATTTTAAAAGTATTTTCTAGGGGTGCCTGGGTGGCTCAATTGGTTAAGGGTCTGACTTCGACTCAGGTCATGATCTCATCGTCTGTGAGTTCAAGCCCCACATTGGACTCTGTGCTGACAGCCCAGAGCCTGGAGCCTGGTGCAGATTCTGGTTCTCCCTCTCTCTGTCCCTCCCCTGCTCACGCTCTGTCTCCCTCTCTCTCTCTCAAAAATAACTAAATGTTAAAAAATAATAACAATAATAAATAAAAGGTATTTTCTACTAGGTTTTTCTAACCCTACTTTTGCCTGCTTTCATCGTGATTCTCCTTATTTCAGACACATATCTGTGCCGTTAGCTAAGTTTTCTAAGCAGTGTATATACAAATGATGACAAAGGTGCGTTTCAGGCAGAACAGCTAAATGTAAGAAAAACCAAAATACCAGGTACAGTTTTTTTATATAAATTGGTTTTAAACTTGATTATATACATCAAACAGCTGATAAGAACAAAAACTCTAAAACTACGTATTCTAAATGACCTCACTAAAAGGGAAGCATGGATAAAAAGGAAGAAAAATTAGGTGAGGGGAAAGGATTTTTAAATTTTTTTTAAAAAGAGGAAAAGTAAAAACAGACAACAAAGTGCAGACACCCTAGAAACTATAATAAGGTTTTCAGTCACAAAGCAGGCAATAACAACATGAATTCTCACTGCCTCCTACACTGTGCTCAGGGCAATGAAACCATCCATTTCTCTTATTCAAAGTATTTGTTAAGAAAGTACCTACACTTTCCAACATATCTTCAATACTGGCAGAACAGACAACCCTGAAGGTAATCAAAAACTCAATCCAAACAGGTCACACACAGATTGGGCATGCACTGACAGCTAATCTTTTTGATCTGAGGCCGGAGCAAAAGCTTTACATCCTGTTCCTAATCTAAAACACTCATGTCCTCTAATTTCAGTTTGAGAATAGTACTGGAAAACTGCCAGATACCTACTCTCTTACTTGTCCAAGTACTGAATACTGCATACACTTTAAGTAAATGTTACCTTCTTAATGAGGCCTGCCATGACCACCCTATTTAAAATCACAGCTATCTATCATCTACCTGTCCTCAGCCCTCTTTTCTCAGCTTATTTTGTTTTTTGTTTAGTCTGCCTTTTCGCCCCAACAGAATGTTCACTGAAGGGCTTGAAGATTTATGTGGGATTCTGTTTTGTCCCGGATACACTCTAAGCTCTATTTGAGTATCTGGCATAACCAGACCCTCAAATATTAGCTCAATATTAAATGCATGAATAAATTAGAAAAGTAAATGCTTTCTCATATAACCGAAAACAAAAAAAAACAAAAAGCAGAGGCACTAACTACAGAGAAAAAAAATTAAGTTTTCAGCTCGCATTTTCAAATGCTAAATATTTTTCTAAATTAAAAAAAATAACATTTCAAACAAAAAAAAAATCACAAGAAATTAGGTATTTTAATTTTCTTAATTAAGATTTCCCATTGGGCACCTTGAGTGGCTCAGTCAGTTAATGTCTGATTCTTGGTTTTGGCTTAGGTCAAGATCTCACACTTGTGAGTTCGAGACCCACACTGGGCTCCATGGTAACAGTGTGGAGCCTGCTTAGGGTTCCCTCTCTCCCTCTCTCTCTGCTCCCCTCACCCCCATTTACTCTCTCTGTCTCTCTCTCAAAAATAAATGAATAAACTTAAAGAAAAAAAGATTTTCTATTAAACTCATTAAGTTTTTGAATGATGACTGCTCGAAACCCATAACGGTATTACCATTTACTTCTTTAAAAAACAGACACTTACGAGAAATACAAATCAGGATGTAGCTATTCTGAACAGAAGGCACCAAACAGTCCAGGGGCCACAGAATTAACAACTCATTCCTTAAAGTCTACAACATGCCAGTCTCTAGATCAGAGCTGTGCAATACAAATTAATTTGATCTAAGTAAGTGGTGTTAACTTTTCCAGAAGTCACATTAAAAAAGTAAAAAGAAACACATGAAATTAGTTTTATATCTTACGTAATCCACTATGTCCGTAATATTATCATTCCCAACAGGTAATCGGTATTTTAAAGTTCAAATATTTTACATTATTTTTCTCATATTCAAAATCTGAAGTGCATTTTACACTTTTAACACAGGTCAATTTTAGGTGCTCGACAGCCCAATGCAGCTAGTAGCTACACACTGGGCAGTGGATTCCTAGATTCTGTACGGTACTGATGAAACATAAAGGCATACTTTATTTGCTTTTAAATATTAATATTAGAAGAAATGCAGAGCCAAGGATAGCATCTTCTGTTTCTAAACATCAAAGCACCTGTCATACCCACAGAATTCTTAAGTTCTTTTAACATAAATTTTAAATTTTAACAAAAGGTTTTTAGTTCTAACTTATATTACAAAATGTTTGGAACTCCACTGAAACTGGAATGACTCAAGACGAGTCTCCCTGAGGTACAAGTTATATAGCCACACATGCTTACTTTGTTTCGCATGGCGATAATAACACTTCACACATTTGAGCATTTAATATCTGATGATGAGGTTAAAAAGATTAAAATAACTTGTAATTCGAGGAACTATTATGCAATCAGATACATTTAAATAGGCTGTCAAATACCTGCATAAGCTTACTTAATACCTCTCTGTCTATATATTATACACAACTTTAACAGATCTCCCTCTGATGGCACTTTTAATGACTTAAAAAAATGTGCATTTTTGCTATTCTTTTCAGACTTAAATGTTTCTGTAATTGTGATGTAGTAAGAAATATATTTGGCCTTTGTCCTTGGTTCCTGGCACAGGAATTTCCTGAGCGATAGGAGAGTATTTTGCCCCTTTTGATCACACCTGAGTTCATGCTAAAAGATGACTTAGAATGGGGCCTCTAGATCATCTCAGGACGGGGCAGGTCAGCACAAAGACCAGGTGATTAGAGGGCTGGAACTTTCAGTCCCACCCACCTGACCACTGAGGAAACTGAGCTCTGTAGAAACAGAGAACTCTTTTCCATGCCTTTCTCTTAGCTTCTGATGTCGTCAGCAATTCTTGTCATTCCCTGACTTGCAGCGCTGTAACTCCCACCTCTGCCTCCATTGTCACAGGGTCATCTTCTCCCCATTGCAAGTGTCTCCCCATTGCATGGTGCTTCTCCTCTCTTACACGGATACCAGTCATACTGGATTAGGGGCCCACACAAGTCCAGTATATCCTTAGCCTAACTAAGTACATCTGAAATGACTCTACTTACAAATAAGGTCACATTCTGAGGAGTCAGAAGTTAGGAATTCAAAATATGTCCTTTTTTGGGGAGTGCGGGGGACACATTTCAACCCATAATTTGGGCCTTTACAAAAGTCTGACAACCCTGACTTAGAATAATTAGAACTGAGGAGAAGTAGGTACAGAGAGGTGCCACTGAACAGTGAGGGATTTCAAAGAGGAGAGCTGAGATTTTGTTTCAGACAAACTAACTTTAAAGCAGAAGTAAGAACACTCAAAAGATGTCAGACAGAAAGCAATATATGCCGGTCAGGAAGGTGGCCTGGCTTAGAGACGGGGGGGTCCAGTAGAGCCTAAAAAAGGATGTGCATCTGCAGGACAAATGTTTTATACGGCAGATCAAGAATTAATCTGAAGAGAATGTTACTATTAGATAACAATGTGATTAGAGAATGTCACTGTTACGTAACATTAGACGATAATGTAATTTAGTATCCTATGAACCAAAAAAGAAGCAACTCAACCATGACAAACATAACAAAGGAAGAGGCCTGAAAATGACCAGGGGATTTGGCTAGAATAAGACTACAGCCAAGTGAAGAAAACAACTTCCATGGAGAAAGTAAGAGGGACACTGGAGGTACGCTGGGGGGAAGATGAGAATGCTGAAGAAATGAAACATGATTTACACACACAGCAGGTACAGCAGACCATTACACTGGTGACCCCCAATAAACCACAACTCCCGGCATTCATGCCCTTGTATAATCCTCTCCTACACAGACTATGAGCTTAGCCAAATAACTTGCTTTAAGCCAATTTGATATTAACAGGCACTGGCAAGCAGGGGCATGATAAGCACTTTCACATGGGAACTTGGCTGTCTCCGATCACTGCCCCCTGGAAGCCGGCTGCCATGCTGTAAGGAAGCCTGAGCTAGATTCCGAACGATGAGAGACCACATGGAGACAGACTGTGAAGGCTAAGAGGTCATCATTCCAGCCCCGGCAGAGTCCCCAACTGAACGCAACCACCAGTGACCTCAACCCATGCCTAAGGGAACAGCGAAAATACCCAGCTGAGCACAATCAACCCAGAGAATCAGGAAAAATGATAAACCGTTGTCACCTGAAGCCACTAAGTTTCGTGGTGGTTTGTAAAGCAGCCACAGTTAACGGATACCGTCAAAACAGATTTATGCTTGAGAAATGCAAGAACGTGAGGATTCTTATTAAACTGGGAAGACTTCTATATGCTTGGGGAGAAAAGAACAAAGGAAAACCATATAAATTAAAATGCAAAGAGAAAAACTGAAGATGTTAAAGATGGAGCCGAGTCACCCGAGGAACAATGGGAAAATTTAAGAGAACACCAAGGAAAGTTTTCCACCTACTTCATCACTTTCATCTACTTCAATTCCACCATCTTTGTCATCATCCATTTGTTTATGGATTGTCTGAAGAGCTTCCAGGCTGAATCGATCATCTTCTGTGAAACACGGCGGACTCAGTGACAGGCAGGGATCTGCAACAGAACGAAGGGCAGTTATGGCTTGCCATGCCAAAACACAGACCACAGGCATACAAGTGACAAGAAGAAAAACATTAAATATCAGACTAAGTCAAACCAACAGATTTTAAAAAGTCCAGCAAAGTCATCGAAAGAATAATACAGGAACACAACAGACTACAAATAAGTAACTGAATTTAATGGCTACTAGGCAACTACAACCAGGAGTAACTCCAGTCCTGACTTCAGGTTGTCTAACTGCTTCCACATCTTTAACCATTTTCTTCTTATCCAACCTACTATATTTACTAATTATTTCCCCCCAAAAACAGAGCTCCTTTCTTAAAAAAAAAAAAAAAAAAAAGAACCTAAAAAGCACAGAATACAAGGTGCTATTTTCGAATAATCCACTTCAATTAAAATGTGAATCCTAGGAAAATATCAGAGAATACAAGAAAAGGATATATATAGGATAGGCACACGATACTTAGAAACTTTTTTTTCCACTCTTCTATTTAAGAATCAAAGGGTTCATGGCTCAGGTCATGATCTCGCAGTTTGTGGGTTCCAGCCCCAGTCCGGGCTCTGTGCTGACAGCTCAGAGCCTGGAACCTGCTTCAGAGTCAGTGTCTCCCTTCTCTCAGCCCCTCCCCCACGCATGCTCTGTCTCTCAAAAATAAATAAGACGATAAAATTTTTTTTTCAAATAAATAAACATTAAAAACAATTTTTTTAAGTAAAGTAGTTACTAGCATAATAGAAGGGTTAGCCACAGTTTGGTTTTCTCAACAACAGCTAAAAATCTAGTTTATCATTCTGGCCCTGTTACAAATTAACAGTCTGATTTTGGACAAATCACTTGTCCTTGTGTCTTAGTTACCACACCTCTAAAACAAAGTTGTCTCCGTGCTTACTAAATCTACCGTAGCTATAATGGCCTAAGAAATGATCTAATTCTGTACTTAGGAAAAAACACTGCACAAAGCCAGTACTGGAAATCAATTAATAATTTTTTTTGGTAAAAGAATAATGCAAATCTATATTACCTACATGTTCCAGTTATAACTCATTTTGGTGAGTTAACATTTTTAATAGTTTTAATTCAAAAGCTAATTTTAATTTAGTCTTGGAAGAGAAAGAAACAGAAAAGGAAACTGTAAAAAGGGAAAATGCAATGATAAACGTTGTGACATATGTGTGTATACATATTTAAAACTCTGATCAAGATTTGCTAAAATCTAAGAACTTACAGGAACAATGGTCAGTTATGACCCCTAAGTCATGAAACAACCAGAGCCCTAATATGCCTACAAATTCAAACTCATTTGTACTTATTTTGACTGGCTATGAAGCAAAAGCTCCCAGATACCATAACATAGAGAATAAAGAAGATCTGAATACAATGTGTTATTGCATCCATAATAAACATACGAAGTTACTGCAAATAGCATACAAGGGTTGGCATCACTTACTGACTAAACAGGCTTTGTTGTCAACCCTGTCAAACTCTAAAAGGAGTGAATATTGAGGGCTCTAAAAACCATATAAAGCTTTAAAAGAAAATTAGGAGAAACATATGATCTGAAAAAATTTCATATAAAAATAAAATTGATTTTTTTTTTTTTTACTTATCTAATAAACCTTATCTTTCAAGGTCTGTTGCAGGATGTAACTTCTCCAGGAAGTCTTTCATAAATATCTATACTATCTTCCAGCAATTACTTCCTTCTCTGAACACCATTCCAACCATTCAACAAATATCTCTTAAGCATCTACCATATGTCGGGCATTGGAAATACCATAGTGAAAAGAGAGATAAAAATTCCTCACGAGGGGGGCCTGGGTGGTGGGGGACCTGCTTAAGATTCTCTCACTCCCCCTCCCTCTGCCCCTCCCCAGTGCACACTCACACTCTCTCGCTTTCTCTGTTAAAAAAAAAAAAAAAAAAAAAAAAAAATTTCCTCATGAAACTACAGCATAGTGGAGGAGATGAGCATAACAAGATAAAGAAGTAAAAGGTAGAGCATGCTAGCCGCTAGCAGTGCGTAAGTCCTGAGGAGAAAAATAAAGAGCAGATATGAAATGCCAAGGGACTTGAAATCTGATTATATTTTATTCTCATATCATTCAACCTAAGTCCTCGTTAATGTTGTACTTTATTAATCTCTAACTGCTTACACGAATCCTTTTGTCTATACAATTGAGCTTATGACCAAGGCAGGAAAACGTCTTCTGTTTCTCACATTCATAATACCCAGGGCTTAGTTTAGCAATTTTGTGTCTCTGATAAATTGTTACTTCATACGCTAACTAAATCACAAACTTCTAGGCTTTTATGCTGTGCAAACCAGTGACAGGCATGAGGAAACAGTCTAGTGATAAAGGAGGCATGTGGACCACAACAATATTTTAAGTTAGGGACCACTGAAAACACTACGTGTAGAGTGCTATGAGAGCCATGGAGGAAGAGCACCAATGCAGACCGGGAGAGAAAAGTCAGATGTTTTCTAGAGGTAACCTTGGGGGTTTTATATGACCTATAACTGATGACCTTGGGAAGGAGAGAAAAGCATGCGTGGAAAAAGAAACATCATACGTTCAGTGTCATGAGAAAAATGTTGAACGTTCAGAGAAATGCCACTGGTTAATATGTCTGGAGTACAGAGAATATATGGAAAGAAGAAAAGAGATCAGTAAGAAATTAGAAGGAAGGGGCCAGATCTCTAAGACTAAGGGTGGTTTTCCCCACACTAAGGAATTTGGATTTTCATCCTGAAAATTATGAGAAGCCCATACAGGATTTTCAAGGAGAAGCCGAACACAATCAGATACATTATAGAAAGATCGTTCTGGTGATAGTGGAAAACAGACTGGAGGCAAGACTGGGAGGCACAGCGGTCAGGAAGTGCTACTGTAATCCTAGCAGCACGCAGCACCTCAGGCCTCCAAAGAATGGAGGAGGTAAATGACGAAGACTGCTCTAGGATTTGGCGTTTTGCCAAGTTAGAACTGCAGAAGGAAAGGAAAGACAGGAGTTGAGGATAAGGCAAGGGTGATCCATTTCCCCACATAAAATTGTATTTCCTTTTGGTACGGTGACTTAAGGACTAGAAATCTGACTTAGAACAGTTGTGAATTCTGAGCCCCATTACCTGTTCTAAAGTCCTTCCCATTTCTTTCTCAACTGTATCCCTTCTAGGTCAATTCAGCACAAGTGATCATTTTAACCCAAATTGGCTGACCTAAATTTCTTTTTCAAACATACAAACTGTTACAAAAGATCTGTGCATATAATAAATCAGGGAGAATGGTTTCAAAGACAAATGCTGAAATGCCAAAATGGCTCTCCTTTGCCTCACTGACCTCACCTTAGCTCCCCCAAATGCACCAGCACATTCCCGTATTCCACAGCCAGAAATGTGTTTCTCAGATACCTAAACAGAATTCAGTTGTTCACTGAGACATGATATGGAGTGCCTGTAAGGTGCCAGCCTAGTGCTTGGTGCCGGACACCCGTGTGACAACTAGGACAGATTTCCTCTGCTCCGTGCCCCCACTTGTATTAAATGCAATATGGTGTCATAAACCTTTCTAGCACTATACAGTGAGCAGTCCTTTCTTTTCTCTGGATCAAGGACAGCAATTTCTGCTGAAGAAAAAGAAATCAGCCGAAAGAAAATAAAACTTAACCGAAGTCAGCAACCAACACCACTGTTAAAATTTCAACTTGTTTTCCTCTACTCAAAGCCAAACAAATCCTCAGTATGATTTCTGCAGAAACAAAGTCTAATGAAGTAAAATGATTTCACCTAAGAAACATCTACTACATTCCAGAAACCAATACTGCTTTATATACATAATCTCTACAACCCTGTGGGGGACACATATTATCTCCATTTTCAGATAAGGAAATGGCACTCATGAGTATCTTGCTCAAGATCACATCCCTAGAAGTGGCAGAGCTAGGATTCAGATGAAGTCTTCAAGACTCCAATCCATGTTCCAGCATCAGTATAATGAATGTAAATGGGTCACAGTGTCACCAACATCAGAGAATAAAGTATTGCTATCACAAATATTACCAGGGCCCAAGGAGCTAAGAACACCAAGAAGCATAAATGTGTCCCACAGAAGGGACACTACTGCACGATGTTGATAATCTAGAATACATACCTATGCTTCCTACATTACCTTTCCTTTTAATAATGTCTTCAAGCCACACTCCCCTTGAACAAACCTTGATAGTAAGTTTATTATTACCACAGTGACTGATACGTTTATTGAACGATTTACTTATACATAAGTATTACAAGGCAAATAAATGAATTTCTGAATACTATTTCTCAAGAAAATGTATAGATGTCAGACACTAGGTTAGAAGCCCGGTATACAAAACATAGAGCAAGTGAATAAAGTTCAATATGGCAAGTACAATGGCAGACATGTAGTAAATATATAACGGTGGCAAAACTAAAGGAGTAGTTCCGTCTACACGAATAGCAAGAAAAAACTCAAGGAGAAGTAATATTTACATTTATTCTTAAAAGACGAGCAAATGTTCTCTAGGAAGACACGTATAGGCAAGAACATAATGTGCTAATAGCTATTATACTAACAACATAATGACAACAATAACTACTAATTACAGAATGCCTATCATATACAACTATATGTAAATTGCCTATTATACATTTCACTTTGCCTAGAAAGTAAGCACTACTGTTCTCTTTTTTTTTTGAGAGAGAGAGAGAGAGAGAGAGAGAGAGAGAGAGAGAGAGAGAACAAACAAGCAGGGGAGGGGCAGAGCGAGACAGACAGACAGAATCTCAAGCAGGCTCCCTGCAGTCAGCACAGAGCCCCATGCAGGGCTCAATCCCACAAACCATGAGATACTGACCTGAGCAGAGATCAAGAATCAGAGGCTTAACTGCTTAACTGACTGAGAAACCCAGGCACCCCTATTGTTCCCATTTAACTGGAAAACTATGAGAAAAGACTGACAATACCAGTGAGGGACAGATTATGAAGGGATTATTCTAAAGTGAAAAGAAAATAATATTAATACATTACTCACTGAAAGCTCCCACTTAGTTCCTTGGCCTGCAGGGTTTTCTTCCAAATCCACGCAGGCTCAGGTAACTGCCTTCATTCCAACTCAACTGTTTCTCCTCAAAGGCCATCTAATTTCCCTCTCCAAAACAGCCTTGGCCTTTAGGCTCTCTGCTTGCCCTATTATTCTTCATAGCACTTTACTGCAGGGCACTACAGTATCTATTTATGTATTTGCTTACTGCCCAACTCCCCCACTGTAATGTCAACATGAGATTACAGGCTTTCGTTGTGATCACTGCTCTTTCCGGAGTGCCTAGAACAGTGCCTGCTCACAGCAAGTGCTCAAAAAATATCTGTGTACTGAATCACTAGCCTAATTGGTTTTTCAATATAAATGTTTGGAAGAGAACAACTTTTCTAGAAATTACACGGCAGATAAGAATACTATGATGTAGAAAATGACGACAAAACTCCTTACCTCTTTATAACAATGTTAAATCTACCTAAGTTAGTAGAAATTTATTAACCTTACTCTTCCAGTTAAAACCATTCAATGGTTCCCTAGAACCTAAAGTATAAAGTTTATTTGTTCATTGTCAAATATTACTGTTTAAATATTTATTTAACAAAATACAGAACAAATTGTGCAAAAAAAATTGAGGGGAACTTTAAAATATTAAAGATGGTCTTCTCTAAGGCTTTTATACTCTTGGCAGTTAAGATAAAACTACATGGGGTAAAAGACTAAGCCAGTTTTACTTTCTATATATTATTACTAATATATATATATAAAATATGTAGATTATTACTATATATTACTACACCTAATAAATACTGATGTCTGACTTTTACATGCAAGCAATCACATTTTTAGTGGCATTAGGAAAGAAAAATTAGATCTTATTTATTTAATGTTCATTCATTTTTGAGAGAGAGACAGAGTGCAAGCAGGGGAGGGGCAGAGAGAGGGAGACACAGAATCTGAAACAGGCTCCAGGCTCTGAGCTATCAGCACAGAGCCCAACGTGGGGCTTGAACTCACGAACCGTGAGATCATGACCTGAGCTGATGTCGGATGCTTAACCGACTGAGCCACCCAGGAGGCTCAGAGAAAGTGGATTTTAATACGTGGGGTCAGAAAAAAGAAAAGAAAAAAAAAAAAAAAAAAACTCAAACAGAAAATAAGATGGGCTCTGGAACTCACAAGGAGTAGTCTGGCTAACAGACTGGTTCTCAACCGAGAGTGCCACTCAGTGCCCTGCCCTCCCTCCTCCCGCTCACCTCTCTCCACTCTGCTGCTACAGTCATCCAGTGGAGGGGTGGAGGCTAAGGATGTTAAACAACGAGAATGCACAGGCCAGTCCCACACACCACAGAACAGCAGAGTCCCCAGCTATGCCAACAGTCTCGCCAGAGAGGAAGAAAACACTGGCAACAGCAGGATATGAATCTAGAACAATAACCTGGAGCTATCAGTCAGTGAAGGACAATGAATCTCTCTGAAAGAGGAATCTAAAGAAGTCACTGATGATTTTTAAGTAGGACTGTGACACAAGAACTGTAACAGAGAAATTAAAATTTATATTTTGTGTAACACTTTCAAGTTCAAAATATGCTTTCCCATACAGTCAGTTTTATTTCAATCTAGAGAAGAAACTATCGCTTTAGTTTACGTGCTTTTACCAACTCGTGTCTGTTCTAATAGCCCAGGCAGGAAGTAACAAAATACAAGCCACAATCATGGCAGTGAAGACAGAAAGAAAAGGTTATACTGAAGTGACAACTGAATGTACTCAAGAAAGAAGACAAATATGATTGACATTTCAGGCCTAAAAGTCTAGGTTAAAAAAAAAAAAGGCTGAGCCAGACCAAACAACATAGAGTTACAAAATGTGTTAAATGGGTTTCCATTCACCCTTCAATATTTAAGAGGAATAAATATTCACTCCACATTCTATATTCCACCATCCCATTCAACTGATATATACAGGGAATACAGTTCAGAAACCTAAGAAAACAAGAGCTTAAGAAATAACTGAAGCTGGGACACCTGGGTGGCTCAGTCGGTTAAGCGGCTGACTTCAGTCATGATCTTGCTGTTCCCAAGGTCACACCCCGTGTCCGGCTCTGTGCTGACAGATCAGAGCCTAGAGCCTGTTTCAGATTCTGTGTCTCCCTCTCTCTCTCTGCCCCTCTCCCACTCATGCTCTCTCTCACTCTCTCAAAAATAAACAAACATTTTAAAAATCAAAAATAATAATAATAATAATAACTGAAGCTGGGACACCTGGGTGACTCAGTCGGTTGAGTATGCAACTCTTGATTTCAGCTCAGGTCATGATCTCAGGGTTCATGAGTTCAAGCTCCAAGTCAGGTCAGAGCCTGCTTCTTTTCCTCTCTTCCTCTCTCTGCCTCTTTTCCTCTCTCCCTCTCTCTGCCCCTTCCCCGCTTGTGGATGCTTGCACGCACGAGCTCTCTCGCTCTCTCTCTCTCTCCTTCTCTCAAAAAAATAAATAAATAAAACAAGAAAAAATTTTTAAAAAAGAAAGAACTAAAACTGAGAAAGTAAATCCAGTCTTTAGAGCTAGTTTCCCGCCCATAATACCCTTAACGTCAGCAAATTTCACACAGAAAAACCAAGAAGGGGAGCCGGCCGACTCTTAATCACTAACCAATGACTGTAGCCCTTTAACAATGTGCAACATCATATACCGCCAAGACTTGGCTTACCATACAGGCAACTATTTACGAGTCTCATGATTAGGCTTTTCTTAATTAACGCCACTGAGAGAAATTCTTTAAATAAATACTGACTGTATTTAGCACCTCCATTAATAGTTCAAGCATTTACCAAATCAAATATTACAATCCAAGTATTTTGAGAATAAATGTTCTCTAAAGTCTTCAGAGATAATTCTTTGGTGTCATTTTTCAATAAACCAAAGATATGATTCAAACTCAAAAGTAAGTAATGTCTTCTCTGATATCCTGTTTAGGGCACAGTCGTCTTATGCCCCTTATATGCCCAGTGTCTAACATACTGTATGCTTACCTAGCATACAGTAAGATTAATGGATGTTTCTCAAAAAATCTAATAAAATAATAATAAAGGCCACTGTATACTTTTTTAGGGAGAAATGAGTTTCAACCCATTATCTATTATATTTTCTGGCAGATAGTAGGTATTTAAAATATGTTCATATTTATTAAGAACATATTACATGCCAGAACAACAAATGAGAAAGAAAAAGTTGCAACTGGTATACACAGTGCTATACCAAGATGCTCTAAAACTGCAGGTGGAAGGCTCTAGAATCTCTAACATTTACTCAGACAATTAAAGTTCATCAGTTAAAGGAAACAAACCCTACCAATAGAGGGCTGAGAAACCACTGCAGAGGTACCTAATTATGCCCTACGTGTCACACTGAACAGAAAATAAAGGGCCTTTCTTTACTTTAAATCCCTCCTGACTGACGACTGCCTCTTGGAGTTCTGAATCTCTTTAATCACTGACTTTGTATAGAAAGTACCTATTAATTAGTCCCTACTCTTATAAAAAGAAAGAAGTTTCCCCTGGTTGTTAGCTAAAAATTTCCCTTAAAAAAACTGTCCAGTTCAACTAAACCTTCCAAATGTTTTAAGTAGACCATCTGATAAAAACTCAGTTACTGAGATCCCTTCCTGCTTTCCAGGAACATTTTTCAATTTACCATCTTCTGATTATTTGACTTCCACTTATTCCCCCACCCATAAAATGCATCTTGTCCTTGCCACCTCAAACAGTTCCTGCTAATCTTCTCAAAACAGCCTCTCTAAAGATAGGAGACAGAAGATAATGCCTCTGCCTTGAAACTATCTTAATATGAAACTCATTTACCACCACATCCCTCATCCAAAAAAAATCTACATTTATATTCATGGTAACCAATACATTCCTTCAATGTATTTAAATAAATGAGAAAGAGTATTTACGCAGCTGTATTTATCTCTGTATTCACTGACAGTTGTATATTTCCATTGTGTTTTATATTTAAGTTCCTAGAAAGCAGTAATATATGTTTATAACATTGCTGCATCTGTCATATGTGGGAAAATAATGTTGACTAGGTGCAAAAAAAAAAATAAAAGTACACAGGTACACTGATCTATTTACCCCTGGTTTCCCAGGATACTATAAACACTAACATTTCAATTAGCAACGTTACGTGTACAGAATAGAGCAAAAACTATGCTCATATTTATTTGGAGTTGTTTTGGAGGGAAGAATGTGGTAACTCAAAGTGACAACCAGAACACTGTGAATGCACTTAATGACACTGAATCATGTACTTAAAATGGTTTAAATGGTAAATTTTACATTATGTATGTTTTACCACAATAAAGAAGAAAACAAGCTGCAACCAAACACAAGCTATAGAGAACACAGGTCATTAATGCCATCCTACCTGTATCAACACTCGGGAAATAAGAAGAGCACTGTTGTTACTGCCTGGTACTGACCTGAGAGCACACCACCATCTCACTTCTCCCACAGTGCAAGACCTTAACAACAATCTCGAAAAATAAAATTAGCATCCCAATTTTACAGAAAGGAAGGTTGAGGAGTCTGTAAAAGGAAAAGAAGAACTTTTAATTCATTCTCATCCTGCCACTTACTGTATAACCTCAGGAAAGTTATTTAACTTCTCTGCCTTAACTTCCTCATCTGTAGAATGGGAATAAGAGACAGCAACTTGGCAAAGCTGATGTTAGGATTAAATGAGACGTCTGCAGATAAAGCACCTAACACAGAGGGTGGCACATATTTGGAACTCAGTAGATACCTACTACTATGATCCAGAAAGATGAAGGAATTAGCTAATAAATGGCACAGGAGGAACTCAACACTAAGTCTCCTGCAACCTAAGTCTAGTCTTCCTATGATATTACTATTACCTTAACAGATACCAAAAACAGCATTTTTCTAAATTAGGCTTAACTCTAAATATCTTTTGGTTGATTCCAAAACCAAATATACCCTAAAACACAAGGAGAGAAAATAAAGAGGGAATAGAGCATTTGGGGGGTAACTTACACACCAGGTGCTTTACCTGGTTATCTAATTCAACTTCTCTCAACAGCCCTGCTATACTGGGATGAACCTCGCTTCTTCTTTTCATGATGAATAAACCAAATTCTCATTTGCATGATGAATAAACCAAATTCTCATTTGCAAAGCAATATGCCCAAGATCAAAGAATTGGTTAACTATTTTGTTGAAATTCAAAAGAACTTTATTTTTCCTCATCTCCCACAATCCGTTAAAAAAAAAAATGACTTCCTATTTTTAAAAATACCCAAAAAGAATATTCTGAAAGCAAATTACAAAACAGGAATTCTAAAAGCAGATTCATTAAGAGCATTACTTACTACAAGTATATAATCTCCAAAGATTATTATATTGAAAATGGAAAACACTCATTTAAGTATAAGTTTTTGCTATGTACTTATAGGATTAATTTGTTCAAACAATTATTTTAGAAAGCTCTTACTGTTTCTAAGTGAAAACAAATGCACATTTCCAACTGGGAAGCAGAATCCAATGCCCTACCAATTTAGTTTCAGCAACAAAAATGGGTAAATCCCCATTCATGTACTGTTCCACAGTAATGGAAGAAAGATTTACAAAATTATACTTCATTCAATGAAAGAGTGAGAGGCATATGTGCACTTCTCATGGTAGTCGTAGGAGAGAAATGAGGCCACAGCCAGAGGCTTGATGTTCGGGATGTTTGTAAATCAAACATTTCTAAGTTGGGAACTGCCTATATACATACGGCATAGAAAGAAACAACCAGGAACCATTTATCTTATGGAGAAACAGACACTGGTTTTGTTTTGTTTGGGAAGGAGAAGTTTCATAAAACCATCCACACATTAAAGGTTTGCAAATTCAGATTCCAACACACAGGGCTCCTAAGTAATAATGTATAGTTACACAACTATACATTATAAATCCTTATTGGTAATTAAAACATCACAGCAGAAAATATTAGAAAGGTGTCTCTGAATTAAAATATATATATATCTTCCCAGAATTTTTTAAGCCTCTTTTTTCCCTGAGGTTTTCTTAATTTTTATTTGCTACTAAATATTGAGCATATACCAGATTCTGCTGTAATTTCTTTTAGCACATTAGTTCTAATTTTTACATTAATAATGAAACATAGGGGCGCCTGGGTGGCTCAGTTGGTTGAGCAACTGACTTCGGCTCAGGTCATGATCTCACAGTTTGTGAGTTCGAGCCCCACGTCAGGCTCTGTGCTGACAGCTCAGAGCCTGGAGCCTGCTTCAGATTCTGGGTCTCCCCCTCTCTCTGCCCCTCCCCTGCTCATGCTCTGTGTCTCTCTGTCTCTCAATAATAAACGTTAAAAAAAATTTTTTTTAAATAATGAAACATAATTATTACTATCTATATTTTTACAGTAAGCAAACGGAGATTGAGACAGGTCACCAAAAGACAGTCTGCATTTTAAATTTATATTCATCTGGTTCAGCTGATTCACTGTTTTTCTGCATCACATATCCATTTAGAGTTGGGGGTAATATTCATGAGAACCCTTGGTTCTATATGGATGAACTACGGCGATTAAGCGTGTCAGTGCAAAGAATCCCTAAAACAGTTGAGTACATGATAACATTTTAAGTATGAACTAGCAAAGAAAGCAAAACTGGTATCTAAAAAGCCCTGGAGAGATATATCGACATCTGTATCATCTAATCTACACCTGTATCTAACTCAGGAATAATTCAGTCAAAAAGGCCAACATCAAGGGATGTCAATTTTATCAGAAAAAAATGTTTTTATTTGTGTTTGTCAAGGTCTGTTTCCTTTGTTCCTTCATGTCAGATGTCCATACTCCATACCTTTCATTTCACTCACTGCTTATGTATACCCTAAGAATTTCACTGATCATTTTCTAATGCTAAGATATTCATGGACAAAACAGCCTCTTAAAGACATCCAAAGCTAAAAAAAAAAAAAAAAAAAAAAAAAAGACATCCAAAAGCAGCAGTGAGAAACTAGAGATATAAGCATTTGTTAGGAGCCTATAAAGGGCCTCCTGCAAAAAGCAGAACCAGGCAAAAGCATCTGTTTATTAGTTTATGAGAGAACCGACGCCTAATTCTAAAGATCATCAATTAATTTCAGTCTCCAATAGAGTCTTTTCTATCTATCCTTTTCACATGATTTTTTGTACCATATAATTCCAGCATCTGTTTTTGCTTTGAAATATGTTAAGTAGAAGGGAGTGAGTTCAGAGTTACAGAGACGTTACTGAAGATCCCTCATATGTGGGCAACACTGTTCATAACCAGTATGGCAGACATAAACAGTTCCCAGGGAACCTCTTTTCTCTGTGTTTACTTTGGCTCTTCAGTAGTAATGATGTGCTGTCACCAACAAATCAACTTTTAGGTGTTCTCTCTAAACACAGATTTTATTGAAGATAATATTGAAAGTAATTAAATTATTTAATCAATATATCAAAATATATGCACACAAATATTGACCTTCCTATTCAGAGAATTGTCCCTTAGTAAAGTATATACACTTTCTCCAACAACTCTGCCACTGTCCAAAACTCAGGCCGCACATGACTCAACTAAAAGAATTACCCCCAAAAATGTTTTCTGCATATTCTTAAAAATAGTATAATTTCTGAGGTACCTGGGTGGCTCAGTTGGTTAAGCATCAGACTTCGGCTCAGGCCATGATCTTGTGGTCTGTGGGTTTGCGACCCGTGTCGGGCTCTGTGCTGACAGTTCAGAGCCTGGAGCCTGCTTCAGATTCTGTGTCTCTTTCTCTCCCTTTGCCCCTCCCTAGCTCGTTCACACATTCTCTCTCTCTCTCTCTCTCTCTCAAAAATAATAAGTAAATGTTTAAAAAATAGTATAATTTCTTCCACTTAGGGTAGATTTACATTTTGGAAACTGCTCAGGCTATCAACTTGAAAAATATCATTTCTGCTCCAAACAAGATATCTGGTGCCAGTAAAGATTTTCTCATGCAGTCCACAAACTGTAAAATAAATTTCAATTCATTAACCCTGAAACTTACTTTTATATTTTTTAGAATATTAATACCTTAAGTTATTTTAAATAAGTGACCTAAAAATTAACAGCATGATAATGTAAGTTCCCGGAAGAAGAGTATTAAAGATGTAAAACTGGCCTAAATAAATATAGTCAACGTAGCCAGATACTTAGCAATTCAATACAAAGATAATATAAATTTTCATCTAAGACATAGTAATTCCTTTTATTTCATAAATTTTCCAAACTTTCATTTCTCAATTTGAACTAAAACCAATATAAACAGTTGATTTAATTATGTGTCTTGTTCATATTCCCATCACCTAGAACACCACGTGGAACATAGCAAGCACTCAAAGGCTTACTGAATGAATCAATATGGAAATTGAATGAGTGGTCATGGATTAAGCTGATTTACATTTATATTTGCCTAGCTTAATTACACTAGAAAATTTTCTTTTTATACACAACAGTCAAATCAACAAAATACAGCCAAACCATTGAATGTGATAAAGTACCAAGCACTTCAGCTGACAATTCAGATCTTGAAACCGCTCAGGACCAAAAACTCTAAGGTCATTCCTTGATTACAACCCTCACACACATAACATCCAACCACAGAAAATCTGTTGGTTCTACCTTTAAAACATTATCCAGACTCTGCCCCATTCAAAGTCACCATCATCTCTTGCAGAGACTACTGTCCTTCACCCTTTAATGTCTTTTCTCTCCTTCTTTCATAGCTAAATCTATGATCACTTACTATAATCACTCTCCTGAAAACACACTCAAGTTCATGACTCATCTCTCCTTTCATGACACTTGGTTAACAAAGCCATAGCCCTGGTAAAAACCTAGTTCTCCACTTACTCTGTATCTACACCCGTACATCTAAACATGGCTGATCATGATGCCTTAAATCTATAACCACAGACCTCCACTGCACCCTTAACTCAGTTCACACTTCTATCCTATTTCACACCTTCTTGGTCCTCACCCGTGATGTCTCTACTCCCTATTCTCATTCACAAAAGAAAATACTTCACCAAAAGAAAAAAAAATTACATGAAGCATTCAGAAGAGAACTTCCATGAACTCGCATCATGCAATGAACTACCTCCCAATGTCTACAACTCAAACTGAGTCTCCAGCCTGTAGTCACCGATGAATTATCCAAGTTTCTATATAATGCCAATCCCTACATTCATGAACAAAATTTCGTCCCATTTGGCCCTTCAAGAGCACTACACTACTTCAGAAATTCACACACTTAACATTTTGCTTTCAATGAATCACTGCCATCAGAATATGAACAAACATTGGTTTTCTTCCTCCTTTAAAAAAAAATAAAAGGGGGGGGGGACATTCTCAACTTCACTGCATTACTACCCCATTTCTTTGCTTCCCTTTGTAGAAAATCTCCTTGAAAACATTACTAACTTACTATCTCCAATTTCTCTCCTCCCTTTCTGTCTTAAGATACACTCCAATCAGGCTTCAGCTCTCACGATTCCACCAAAACTACCCTGGTCAAAATCACAAGTAATTTCTACCTTACTAAATCCAATGGTTAATTCACATGTCCCTGTTACTTGGCCTATCCGTAATCATCTGCACATTCTCTCCTTTATTCAGTTTCCAGGACAACCTAATATTTTTGTTCTCTTCCTCACTTGCTGCTGGTTCTCAGTTTCCTCTTCCATGGGGTATGAGGAAACTGTGGAGGATGGTGGTCATGCTCATACCTTGACTGTGGTGATGGTTTTATGCATGTATACATATGTTAAAAATTACCAAATTGTACACTTTAAATAGGAACCATTTATTATATGCCAATTATACCTTTAAAAAATGTTTAAAAAATAAAACTGTCAGCCTTTACATACCATTCATAGTCTCCATGACAGCTCAGAGATCATGAAAATAAGATAATTATTTGTCTTTTTTTAATGTTTATTTACTTAGAGAGAGAGGGAGAGAGAGAGAAAGAGCACACACACGCACGTGCACACAAGCGGGGGAGGGGCAGAGAGAGGGAGACACAGAATCAGAAGCAGGCTCCAAGCCTTGAGCTGTTAGCACAAAGCCCCAATGCGGGTCGCGAACTCACAGACTACGAGATCATGACCTGAGCCAAAGTCAGACACTTAGACACTTAACCGACTGAGCCACCCAGGCGCCCCAATAATTAGTTGTTTTTAAACCCTAGAACGAAATATCCTGGCCACTGAGAACAATTAGCTCCTTTCTCATCCTACTATTCTCTTTCAATAACTTGAATCTATCATTTTTGATCAATTATTTTCCTAACAAAAGAGAGAATCCAATGGGCAGTGAAGAGTTTGAATTTGTATAGTCATCTATTATCATTACAGGATCAGAAACAACTTGCTGCCTTGTTTTCTCTCCAAACAAAACATTCCAAAATGCCTTTCATTATTCTTAGCACTCTCTACAAGCCTCAGTGAAATTTGGCCTTCAAAATTATGAACATAGTTGACAGAGATCTGTGCCAATTTCTTATTTACTATCAGTTAGATGTCCTATCTTCTATCTTTTCAAATTTTATATCCCTCCCTCAATTAACATCTACCTATATCTTTTTAATAAATACTAAAAGTAATTAAGTAAATAAATAAAATGGTACTTGAAGCATATGAAGAAATAAATTCAGTATTTTATTAAATTTTAATAAATACTAATTAAAGGTAAGTAAAAATGTAAGGTAAAGTAAAAATGAAAGGTAAAAAAAGGTAAGTAAAAAAATAAGTAAAATGGTACTTGAAGTATATTAAGAAATAAATCCACTAAAATATTTTACAAAAATCAAACACCTATGTTTTGGGGGGAGGGGCATATGTGTGTAAAAGTATTAAGCTAGCAAGACTTCATGGAAATTAAATGTTCAAGGAGCCACTATAGTTATATCACAACTCCAAGCATTTAGCAGAACTTATTAGAGCTAAGAGATTCATGGAGACATGGGTGGGATAGTGTCAGATTTGTGTTGTGTACAGAATACGCTTGCATGTAGCTGCAAAATGTAGATTTAATGACAGCAGACTGGAGGCAGGGAAGCAAGTAATTTTATCTCAAGCAATGAGGTCTAAACTAAGGCTATACTAATGAGGTGATATGGAAAGCGGCAGACTGCAAAAATATTACAAAGTAAATTTTACTAATACCTAGAACTCTCCACTCTTTCCACCATGGTATATAGCCCCCATTAAGTAGAGATGTCATCAACACAAAAAGGTCTTATTCATTATCAAACATGAAGGTAACTACAATTTTCTTTTGTATTTTGTAATTTTAGAGAAGATACATCTATACACACAAAGTCAATTTCTGAATGATTAAATACTAAAAACTAAACTCATAGCATTACAAGCTCTTTTATTTATCTGGCCCCATTAACAACAGGAAGACTGTTCTTACAGATAATCCAAGAAAACTCCACCTACCACAGGACAGATTAGACACTGCAACGGCTCTCTTCCACCTCAGGATATAGGAAGAAAAACATGAGGCAGGGTGGCATCAAATAGGTAGAAATTGGCCAATGAGGACATGTTGTCAAAAAGACTGACAATCGTTGCATTCTTTCTGCCTACAGAACTCGATCAGACATTTCTAAGAAATGATTTTGAATGATCTAGAATGCAATGAAAGAAGTCATTCATAAAATGGTGATCATTTTAAGTAATACCAGCTTTGCTTCCTGAAATGATGTCACTGGGTAGGTCCTATACTGAAAAATCTTACTTATATTACCATAATCCAGGCATAAATTTAGATCCCATCTAAAGAAACCATTTTGTCACTAAAAGATGTGATCTCTATCCTAAATGCAGCTGCACTTGTAAGGAGAGCAAAGTTCTTTAAGATCACCACTGGGTCAGTCTTCTAAATACAGACTTTTTGCTCTGTTTTTTGACAGGGAAAAGAAATGAGTGAGAGCCACATCTGTAAATATGAAGCTAATCACATCACCCCTCCTGCTGAAATCCTTCAGGACCTCAAGGTCCTCCACAGGATAAAGCCCAGTCTTCACAGCATGAAATCAAGGCATAATCTGATCCCTGAAGAATCCACTTCACCAGGATTCATCCTCTCTGTAAAGCCTTCCGGATCTTCCTAACAGATAATCCCAATTCTCCACTCTTAACAGCATTTTATGCATAACTATTTTAATAGCAAGTAACTCTACCTATCAACCAGCGTTATCCCTAAATAATCACACGACCACCAACTCTCTAGTCAGACCTGAGCTCACATCTCAGTTCCACTATTTATTAACTACGTAATCTTTAGCAAACCTCTCAACACTTTTGGTTCTTGGCTTCCAGGGCTGCAAAACTAGCATAAAACATCACCCTCATGAATTCCTATGATGAGCAATGAAAAAATATAAATAATAATTCACAGTTCTAGAAAACCTATACAACTGTAGTGAAGCTAACATCCGCTAAACCTAAAAAGAAACTAACATATAAAGGAACTAAACCTCCTGTGTGTCAGGTTTAAGTTCTACCTTTGTGATGAGGATATATGTAATGAGTTTTACTTAAAGAAAATGTCTTGTTTTTCAGGGGAAAAAAGTCACAAGCCTATAACAACTGAACATTAAATTTGACCTTCAAAAGACAGATACCATGTTTTCACTCTTATGTGGATCCTGAGAAACTTAACAGAAACCATGGGGGAGGGGAAGGAAAAAAAAAAAAAAGGAGGTTAGAGTGGGAGAGAGCCAAAGCATAAGAGACTCTTAAAAACTGAGAACTGAGGGTTGATGGGGGGTGGGAGGGAGGGGAGGGTGGGTGATGGGTATTGAGGAGGGCACCTTTTGGGATGAGCACTGGGTGTTGTATGGAAACCAATTTGACAATAAACTTCATATATTGAAAAAATAAAAAATAACAATAAATAAATAAATAAAAATTTGACCTTCAACTTTAAGACAACAAAATTATAATTTGATATAAATGCATAATGAATCTCACAGAAATTACTATTTGAACTAAAAGAACACAGCCTCAGTTCCCAGAAACTTTTTATTCATAGTAACTATTGACAAATCTAGAATCTGATGGTATTAGCTCAAAAAAAAAAAAAAAAAAAAGTGATCAAAATGACTTAAGTAAAATTTTTAAGAACTCATTTAAAATAGGAGACACATACTTTCTATAATGATGTCTGGGATTTTAAAAGTGCCTCAGCAAACCTGGGCTCCTCCCTTTAATACGTCCCTAGTGTCGCCCCATTTCACCAAAACAGACTCTCTGGGATAGGAAGGGTAAGAAGGGAAGGAAAGGAAGAGGAAATTCTTAAATGAGAGCAGACAGCAGAAATGGAGGTAAGGGGCACCAAGTGAATGCTGCACCTTATGGAGGAAAAGGGGAAGGGGGAGCAGGGCTGGAGGGAAGGAGGGCCCTGCGGCCGGCATCTCTAACAGGCTGCCACGGGGAGAAGGAGGGAGGAAAGAAGTCCCCTCCTGCAAATACTATGTAACGTATTGAATCTTCAAAGCTCAAATAATAAGAAACCTTCTCATTATTAGTATCAACTTAAGGATTTAAAGGAAATAATTTTTTTGAGCCTGTATTTGGAGAGACTAAGGAATCAAGTAGACAAGTTAAATTTTAAGGAGGCACCCTTTGCAAAACACAATTAGTTTGAAAGTTTTCATGTTAAATATAAGGCACGGTCTTACTAAAATTACACTGAAGCAATGGTTTTTAAAGTAAAATTTCAACGGAATTTCAAGTACAGAGTTATGTGGCAACCACACAGGGCCTCACTTCTTACTGTATTAGATGAATTTTAATCCCTGAAAAGTATAACAAGGCTCTCTTTGTCTAAATTCTGGGGGGGAAATAACAATCACTACTTTGACAGCACTTTTAATTACGGGTAACTTAAGAAACTAAAGTCTTAAAATTCCTTTTTCTCCCTAATGTCACATGCACTTTTCTACCCAACCTCTTAGGAATAATACACTCAATTATGTACCTAGAGAAGTCAAAGTTTCTCTCAAGTACCTAGTATTTAATTTGCAGGAAGGCAAAAGAGAAAAAGCTCAGCGATTTGAGAAACAGGAAGCCTGGGCTGTGCATTCAGCTCTCCACATAAACTTGCAGCTTCTACTTCCAATAAAATGGAGAGACTTAAACAAATCTCAAAGGTTCCTCCAACTCTCTTTCTTTGAACACTTCACCTATATTCACTATCTTTAAAACCTTTCACTTATACAGTTTACGGTTTATAAGGCACTTCTCAGTATATCCTCTGAAAACTACGTGAAGTGGCTATTCTTTTTATCAATGAGGGATGTGAGGCCCAGAAAGTAATAGACAAACTCAAGACTGTAACTGGCAGAGCCAGCAGAACTTAGATATCTGGCTGAAAGTTCTCTAAAGAGTCCTTAAAGATTCGTTATTCAGAAATCTTACAAACTTCAGAAGCTTAAAACACAAATCTAAACTGTATTAAAGAAATATAGTAAATAACCTACTTTTTAAAATGTAGTAATATTCAAAATAAGTATAATTTACAAATAGCAAGTATACAGGCTATACCTCAAAAACTGGAGACATAACCACTTAAAACAGTCAGTAAAAAATATTAATAAACAACTGAATTTTTCACTTGTAACTACTAGCTTCTTACCACAGGAAGATTCTACTTTCCCCTCGTATTCTTCAAAGAACTAAAAATTAAACCACCTGGGAATCTTCTCCACAAAGAAAGTTCCAAGCCCCAATGGCTTTATGAATAGGTTCTAGAAACAATTAAGAAAAATGAATTCCATCCTTAAAACAGACTCTTACAGAGAACAGAAAGAAGAAACTTCTCCTAAACTTGTTTTATGAGAAGAGCTTAACGTTAGTACCAAAACCAAGAAAACAGTACTGGAAAATGAAAATTATAAAGCCAGCCTCACTTGTGAACATAAATGTAAAAATCAGAAAATATTAGCAAATTAAATTCCATAACCTACAAAAAGGATAATAATACATCCATTCCAGGAATGGAAACCCATTTAACATTAGAAAATCAATAATGTAATTCGCATTAACAGATTAAAAGTAGAAAACTCAAATGATCATGGGAAGAGATGCAGAAAAGCATTCCATAAAATTGGACATTAATGCATGATAAATGTGTAGGGATATATGGAAATATCCTTAATCTGATAAACAACCTATAACAAACTACAATCTTAATAGAGAGATATTGAAGCATTGCCTCTAAGGTAAAGAACAAGAGAAGGGTTGCATTATCCCACTTCTATTAAAACAGTACTGGAGTGCTATACTACTACAGTAAGGAAAGAAAAAGAAATGAAAGTTATAAAGACTTGAAAAGCAGAATAAAAAAACTGCCATCTGCAGATGATAAAATCTGAAAATAAATTTAAATAAACGAATTTAGCAAGGTTGCTGGATCAAAAAACTCAATGTACAAAAATCAATTATATGTCTAAACACCTACAAACAAAAAGTGAAATTTTAAAGAATATGTCATTGAAAAGCACCAAATACCTTTTAAAAAAATCCACAAATTCAAACTGATACCCAAAGAAAATGATGAAGAAAAAAAAAAACAAACATTTCACTGGTGTCTTCCATAGACTGCTTGGGCACCAAGTCACTACTCTAAGAACTGATAAATAAAGTGGGGGGGGGGGGGGTGTGGTGATGCTGAACTGAGCATTTTTCCTGCTTTTCCTGTATGAATACATTTCATGAAAACCAAAAAGTTAATAAATTTTCTTGAAAATCCAGCAAAGAAATAAAGAAAAGTCCAGCAAATAAATGCAAAAACAACTAAATTAGGAAATCACTATTCTACAACCCCAAATAAAGTATTGGATCTAGGCAACAAACATCAATGGAAGCCATAACCATTAGGCAAAAGATGAATGGAAAATTGTTAAATGTAAGGACAGGACTGACAATACCTGAACCAACTGATCTCACTTTGAAGCATGAAAAGTACAACAATCAAACATTATGGTCCTTACACAATGCAACAGGGAATACACAGTATCCCTGTGAAGATTCGTTTCTAAAAATCAGAATCCTAATCTAACTAAACTACTAAATCTTCCTATGAGTTTAGGGGATTAGAACAAGTTAAATGATAAAAAGAGAAAGGAATCAGTCAAATCCAAATTACTCTAGCAGATGACCCAATTCCTCCAACAAATCAACTGCCTGAGGAACAAAAAGGGAGTACTATCAAAAAAGAGTATGTAACTAACGATCTTGTTTGAATTCTAATTCCAACATACCATTTTTAAAAATACATCTTTGGGGGCGCCTGGGTGGCTCAGTCGGTTGAGCGTCCGACTTCAGCTCAGGTCACGATCTCACAGACCGTGAGTTCGAGCCCCGCATCAGGCTCTGGGCTGATGGCTCAGAGCCTGGAGCCTGCTTCCAGTTCTGTGTCTCCCTCTCTCTCTGCCCCTCCCCCGTTCATGCTCTGTCTCTCTCTGTCTCAAAAATAAACGTTAAAAAAAAAATTTTAAAAAAAAAAAAATAAAAAAAAAATAAAAATACATCTTTGAAACAAAAAAAATGTAAATATGCATTAAGTATTGGATATTAGATATCTATTATCCATTGCTAATATATGTACTAGTTACTAATATACATTAAGTACATACTAACACTATTGGTTATTAGTATTAAATAGTAAAGAATTATTGCTTTTTTAATCTTTTTTTAAATTTATTTATTTTGGGGAGAGCACAGCGGGGGAAGGGCAGACCAAAGTGGGCTCTGAGCTCACAGGCTGTCAACACACAGCCCAATGTGGGGCTTGAACTAATGAACCTTGAGATCATGACCTAAGGCAAAGTCAGACCCTCAACCAGCTGAGCCACCCAGGTGTCTCAAATTAAGTATGGTGATATCCTGGTGGTTATATTTTTGAAAAATCTTTG
Source organism: Panthera pardus (assembly GCF_024362965.1). Lineage (NCBI taxonomy): Eukaryota > Metazoa > Chordata > Mammalia > Carnivora > Felidae > Panthera > Panthera pardus. Next base: position 183,136,866 of record NW_026526688.1, read on the forward strand.
CAAGAGAAATGCATAGTGAAGTATTTACAAGTGAAAGATCATGAAATCTAGGCGTGTGATTTGCTATGAAATTCTCAAAAGAAACAAAAGGGCTAAATGGGGAAACAGCTGAAGCTCCAGAACTGGGGTTCATTTTACTACTACCTCAACTTTTATATTTATTTGCAAACATCCACATAAAAACCAATCAAAGTTCTGGGGCACCTGGGTGGCTCAGCTGGTTAAGCTTTCAACTTCTGTTAAGTTTTTGACTTCAGCTCAGTTCATGATCTCGTGGTTAGTGAGTTCAAGCCCCAGGTTGAGTTCTGTGCTGACAGCTTGGAGCCTGGAGCTGTTTCTGATTCTGTGACTCCCTCTCTGCCCTTACCCTGCTCACGCTGTGTCTCCTTCTCTCAAACATAAATAGACGTTAAAAAAATGTTTTTTAATCAAAACTCAATTAGAAAATGGGTAAAGACATTAGAAGATAGATGACAGATAAATACATAAAAAGATGCTCAATATTGCCAGTCGTTAGAATAATGCCAATTAAAATCACAGTGAGATACCACCGTGTGGTATCTATCAGCACTGTGTGCTCTATCAGAATGAGCAAAATAAAAAATTCCAATACAGCCAAACACTGGCAAGGATGCAGAGAAACTATATCTCTCATACTTTGCTGGAGAGACTGTAAAGTGGTACAACCACTCTGGAAATCAGGTGGCAGTTTCTCAAAAAATTAAACATAACGCGGGGCGCTTGGGTAGCTCAGTCAGTTAAATGTCTGACTTCTGCTCAGGTCATGATCTCACAACTGGTGAGTCTGACCCTACGTCGGGCTCTGTGCTGACAGCTCGGAGCCTGGAGCCTGTTTCAGATTCTGTTGTCTCTCTCTCTCTCTCTCTCTCTCTCTCTCTCTCTCTCTCTCTCTCTTTCTGCCCCTCCCCCACTGGAACTCACGCCCTCTCTCCCTCTCTCTCTCTCAAAAATAAAAACGAATATTAAAAAAAATTTTTTTAATAAAAATAAGACAACTGAATTTTTTTTTAAAGAGGAGATCAAAACACAAAGTACCTAGAAATAAATATAACTATATGCAAGATCTCTAGGGCAAAAAAATTATAAAACTTTATGTGAGCCACTAAAATAGACTTAAACGAATTGAGATATTACCAGATTATTAGATGTGAAGATTCAGTGTTATAAAGATGTCAACTGTCTCCAAATCAATTTGAAAGACTCTGCAATTCCAATCAAATTCCTAATGGGTTTTTTCACCTAAAGCTGGACCAGTTGATTGAGAAATCTGTCCAAATATGCAAAGGGAAAAGAATAGCCAGTTTTGAAGAAGAATACAGTAAGAAAACCCACCAAACCAAATATTAAGACTTGTAAGACATCTATAACTTAAAAACTTTGTGACTATTGTCAAAGCAACAGACAAACCAGTGAAAGAAATAAAGTACTCAGAAATAGATCCGAACATATAGAGACATATGACATAATTAGCAATGCAAATTGGTGGGGAAAATTCTATCTTGTTAAATAAAATAAATGGTTCTGGAATTGGCTGAGTATCTACATATGAGAAAAAGAAAGGAAATCGAACCCAATTCTCACAAAACAGCCAAAAATCAGTTCCTACTGAATTAAAAACTGAAGTTTGAAATACAAACTATATAGCTTTGAAAAAATAATGTAAGACAATATCCTAAGAGCAAGGAAAAATTTCTTAACTAAGACATCAAAAGCATTTAACTATAAAGGAAAATGCTGGTTAATTTGATAATACTAACATTAAGAACTTCTATTCATTAACACAACATAAAGTAAATGCAAAGACAAGCCACAAACTGAAGAGAGATACTGTAATTATAATCAAAGGACAGAAATAAGGAATTCCAAAAATATTTTGTAACCAAAGAACAGAAATATACAGAACTCCATTAACACTCTAAGACAAAAAGGACCAACCCAATACAAAAGTGGACAAAAGACTTAAAAAGACAATCTCCAGAAGAAGAAATCCAAATGGCCAATAATATAAAATGAGGCTCAATTTCAATTGTAATGAGCAAATTAACCTCACAAGAAGATACCATTACCTATCTACCACAGAATTTGTTTTTAAGTGTATAATAGCAATGTTGGTGATGCTGGGAAAATAAACTAATACATCTCCTTTGGCAAATAATTAGGCATTACTAAGCACAGTCGATACCATCTGACCCAGCAACCTTCTTGGTTACATACCCTTGAGAAACTCACACAGATGTGCAATGCTGGGACATTCACAGAAGCATTGTTCATAAAAGGCCAAAACTAGAAACAAACAAAACGTCCATTAGAAAAACTGATTAGACTGTGGAGTATTTAAAACTAGAACACTACAGGGGCGCGCCCAGGTGGCTCAGTTGGTTAAGCGTCTGACTTCGGCTCAGGTCATGATCTCACAGTTTGTGAGTTTGAGCCCTGCGTAGGGCTCTGTGCTGACAGCTCAGAGCCTAGAGCCTGGAGCCTGCTTCAGATTCTGTGTCCCCCTCTCTCTCTGCCCCATCCCCACTCATGCTCTGTCTCTGTCTTAAAAATAAATAGAACGTTAAAGAAAAATTTTTAATTGAATATTGTAGAATTCCACTAGAATGAACTGTAATTACATACAACGAAATGAACAAAACTCCCACTTTTGTCAAGTGAAAGCAAGAGACAAAAAAATACAATGATTCTATTAACATATAGATCAAGACAAAAATAAATAATAGCGTTTAAATATACATACACAAATAAAAGCAAAAAGAAAGGAAATCATTACCACAGAAGATTTAATGTTACCTCTGGCAGGAGGAAAGGTCATGATTAAGAGGGAATACAGGAGAGGGAGTTTCTACAAGTGTTGGTGGGATTCTATTTCTTGACCTGATGGTGGATCAAGGTGACTTTTCCACCTGCCCTACAAATAATATTTGACTTGCTGGTCCCCATAATCTCATGAGGTAATTTCTTAAAAGATATCTGTGTGTGTGTGTGTGTGTGTGTGTGTGTGTACACACACGTAATTGTTCTGTTTCTCTTAAGAACCTTAACACTGATTTGGAAACCAAGAATAGTTTTAGAGGATCAGAATTTTAAGGATGAATTTTCTGAATTGGCTCTGGGGTTTCTGCAGCGGATTCTCTACTCTGATTAGATTTAAAGGCACTAATGACTCTATTTCCAATAACAAGGTAAAGAAAACACCAGCAGCGCACGGCATGACGCAGCAAGAGATGTATGAACTATAACCCTTGGATAACTCTTGAACAAATACTTATAAAAAGCAAGGTTCTGGGTGAACATGCAAATGACACCTTAGAACATTTATCAAACTAAGGATTATAATGGCATTAGTGGTGACTCCTAACTTTGGATAAAGTAGGAAATAAAAAGATAAGCTCAAGGCTTCATATGCCCAGTTCAAATGCCACATAAATGACATTTCTTTCTGTCTGCCCTGACAGAGATCTTTATCTACCAAAACCTGAAAGCTGAGATGTCTGAAAATCAAACCCAGAGTGTCTTCCTGTGAGTGGCTGAATTACAACAAAAATTGAATTTCTAACTTCATACAATATTGTCTGTTAAAGTAAGGGTACTCATTAGGAAGAAACAGGATCCTGAAAATTGGAATGGAAACATGTAGCCAGATCTCAATGAAGCGGGGGACACTGAACCTCTAAATTCTGCAGGATCTTCTTTGCTAGTAGAACCAGACCTTCTACACTTAACTGAGATGAACTCTGTTTTGCATGAAGAATCTGTAATGGCCTCACCTTACCAGACAGCAGATTCTCATCAGGACCTCCATTCACCCTTTCTTCTAGACCTATAACTAGATTCAAGAGCCAGCTGGTCCCAAAAGATGAGGTATACAATGTTACCCCCAGGAGATACACTAGAATTCACAATTTTCCCACTTTATATAGAAAGGAAACCTGGGGGATATGAATAGGATTTGGTATCAAGGATGTGGGATAACATGGAAAAAATAAAATTGAATGTGGCTGGGGTGCCTGGGTGGCTCAGTCGCTTAAGCATCCAACTTTGACTCAGGTCATGATCTCAGGGTTTGTGGGTTTGAGCCCATATTGGGCTCTGTGCTGACAGTGTGGAGCCTGGAGCCTGCTTCGGACTCCGTGTCTTCCCCTCTCTCTCTCTGTCCCTCCCCCGCTGTCTCTCTCTCAAAAATAAACACTAAAAAATTTTTTTAAGTTGAATGTGGCCAAATTTATTAATATGAGAACACTAAACAGAGATTCTAGATTCAATCTTATAGCTCACGGGGTTGTAGTAGCTCTAGTGATTTGACTGGTTGGTGGGCTGAAACATGGACCAAAAGGTGGCCTACATCCAATGAAGTCAAAATGCCAAAACTGCCTTGGCATAATGTAGAAGAAGACATCCAAAGGCTTGGAGAGATTGGAATGTTGAAATGGTTTTCTCATGGAAAACGTGTTCACCCACCCCAGGAGGATCCAGAGAACATACCTTGCACCTTAACTATGACAAATAAATGCATGTGGTGAGCCTCAGCATGACTGCTCCTCTCTGCAGGTCAGAGGTTACAGTGGGAACTGCTACCCTTGAACTAGGGTCCTTACATGCAATGGGGACAACTGGATCCTGGGGAGTCAGGGGCTAGGTGGCAATATTTAATTGCCAAATACAAGACAGACATGGTTACCACAATGGACAGCAGAGTGAAAACGATAAACAGATTAGTCTACCTCAGAGTCCTAAGACATTCACTAGTTGATCATGGGGCCTCTAGAAGAGAAAACAGATGGGCCATCTACTAACTTCTTACTTGATCTATATAGGCAAAAGAATTCTAGGAACCTGAATTACCAAAACAAAATCATGACCCCTCAAAAATTCCTACACTTGAGCCGGTTTACAGACTCAAAACCCCTTGAAATAAAGGGGAAGATAGGTCCTCTTGAGGAAGGACCCTGTGAAACAGCAAAACTTCATACAGTTCATCTTTCCTCCCAGCCTTCCCCCAAATGGATGTACAGACTTTTACCAGGATGACTGCATTGAGAAAAGGAAATAATTAGACTTTTTCAGGGACTTTGGACCCTGGTCCTGAACTGACACTAATTTCAAGAGACAAAATGTCACTGCAGTCCATGGGTCAGAGCAGGGGATTATGAAAGTCAGGTAATCAATGGAGTTGTAGCTCAGATGCACATCACAATGGGTCCAGCGGGTCCCCTGCATCCATCCTTTGGTTATTTTCCCAATTCCAGAATCCATAACTGAAACAGACATACTCAGCAACTGGCAAGATCCCCACACTGTTTTCCAGACCTGTGGAGTGAGGACTAGTAAGACAAGAAAGGACACATGGCAGCCACCAGAACTGCCTCTACCTGGAAAAAGAGTAAGCCGACTGCAATACTGCTTTCGGGGAGGGAACGCAGATTAGTGCCACCATCAAGGACCTAAGGAAAGCAGAGGTGGAGATTCCCACCACATCAACATTCAACTCACTATGCGGCCTGTGCTGAAAACAGATAGATAGATCTTAGAGAACGACAGTGGATTATCACAAACGTAACGGTGATGGCTCCAATTGAGGCCGCTCTACCAGATGCGGTTTCACCACTTGAATAAATTGACACAGATATATGCAGATATAGATCTTACAAGCGCTTTTTTCTCAATATTAACAAAATCTATCAGAAGCAGTCCGTTTTCAGCTGGCAAGTCCAGCAGTTGTCCCACTTCAGAGGTACATCAACTCTCCAGAGCTCTATGATCTCAGTCAAAATTTAATTTTCAGGGACCTTGACAGCCTCCCCCTTATACAAGATATCACACTGGCCCATTGCTAATTGGATCTAACGAGCAAGAAGCAGCAACTACTCCAGACTTACTGCTAAAAGATTTGCATGTCAGAGGGTGGTAAATAAACTGGAAAAATATTCAGGGGTCTTCCACTGAATTGAAATTTCTAGGAGTCCAGAGTGTGGGGCATGTCAAGATACCCCTTCTAAGGTAACGGATAAGGTGTTGCATCTGGCCCCTCCCACACGCAAAAAAGAGGGAGCACCCCGTGGGCCTCTTTAGATTTTACAGGCAACATATTCCCCTCCCCATTTGGGTGTGCTATTCCAGCCCATCTACCAAGTGTATCAATCAGGATTTTTTTAAAAATACAGAATCAATGGGACTATATATGTGTGTGTGTGTACACACACACACACACACACACACACACACACGTATATGTATTATATATACACAGAGAGAGAGAGATAACACATACATGGGGGAGGAAGGGGGAGGGAGAAAAGTACATAGTAAAAGAGTAATTATAAGGAGCTGGCTCACACAGCTGCACAGGCTGGCACGTCACATCTGAAATTTGTAGTACAGGCCACCAGGCAGGCAACTCAGATAGACGTTAATATCAAAGTCTTGATTCCAAAATCTGTAGCACAGAACAGCACACTAGAAACTCAGGCAAGATTTATATGATATAATCTTGAGGCAGAACTCCTTCTTTTCTGGGAAATCTCAGTTTTTGCTAGTAAGGCCTTCAACTGATTGGACTGAGGCCCACCCACATTATGCACAATAATCTCCTTTACAGAGTTATATCCACAAATTACCCTCACACCAACATCTACACTAGCGTTTGACCAAACAACTGGGCACCATACCCTAGCCAAATAAAACTTATCCATCACATCAAATGATCCAAAAAGCTATAGTTCTGAGTATGGCCCAGAAGAAAAAAAGGCTCTCCACCACGTCAGGCCGCCCTGCCAGCTGCTCTGCCACTTGGGCACATGACCCAGCAGATCCAATGGTACTTGAAGTGTCAGAACAGAGGGAGATGCTGTCTGGAGCCTTTGGCAAGCCCATATAGGTTAATCACAGTACAGACCCTTAGAGTTCTCGACAAAGTCAGCCATCCTCAGGGGTTAATACTCTTTCTGAGGAACAGATTTTGGCTTGCTACTGGGCTACTAATGCTTAACGATGGGCAACTAGTTACCACGTGAAATGAGCTGCCTGTCAAGACCTCAACCGTGTGACCCACTAAGTCATAAAGTTGGATATTCACGCCAGTACTCCATCATCAAATGAAAATTGTACGTACGAGATGGAGACGGCACAGGCCCTGGAGGCACAAGTCAGTCATAGGAAGAAGTGTCCAAGTGCCCACAGCCCCTGTTTCTGCTACATTATCTTTGCAGTCAGCCCACACCCATCACCACGTGAGAAGTTCCCCACCACCAGGGGAATGAAGAAGAGAAAAGTGGGGCTGCGTTTACAGAGGATTCTGTACAATATAAGGCACCACCCAAAAGGGACGGCTGCAGTACGACATCCCTCCCCAGGACATCCCTCAAGGATAGTGATAAAGGAAATCCTCCCAGAGGACAGAACTTCAAGCAATAAACCTGGCTGTTCATTTTGCATGGAAGGAGAAATGGCCAGAGGTGCCATCGCATTAAGATGTAGCCACTGGTTGGGGCGCCTGGGTGGCTCAGTTGGTTGAGCGTCCGACTTCAGCTCAGGTCATGATCTCGCGGTCCGTGGGTTCGAGCCCCGCGTCGGGCTCTGTGCTGACAGCTCAGAGCCTGGAGCCTGTTTCGGATTCTGTGTCTCCTTCTTTCTCTGCCCCTCCCCAACTTGTGCTCTCTCAAAAAATAAATAAATGTAAGAGGTTAGAGGGGGAGAGAGCCAAAGCATAAGAGACTCTTAAAAACTGAGAACAAACTGAGGGTTGATGGGGGGTGGGAGGGAGGGGAGGGTGGGTGATGGGTATTGAGGAGGGCACCTTTTGGGATGAGCACTGGGTGTTGTATGGAAACCAATCTGACAATAAATTTCATATATTGAAAAAATAAAAAAAATAATAAATAAATAAATAAATGTAAAAAAAAAAGTTGTAGCCACTGGTCAGGAACTTGAAGGACATAACTGAGTAACTGGTGACAAGATAGTCTCAAGAGGTCTGTAGATACACAAAAAATGGATAAAATATATGAAAATATCTGAATGGACACAAAAAATATGAAAATATCTGTGTCCCATGTCAATGTTCACCAAAGGGTCAACTCAGCAGAGGAAAATTTTAATAATCATGTGGACAGGATGACACATTTTGTATATACCAGCCAGTCCCTTTCCCCAGCCACTCCTATCATTGCCCAATGGGCTCCTACACAAAGTGATCATGGGAAGGAGGAAGGCTATGCATGGACAGCAACATGGACTTCTACCCATGATGGCTGACCTGACTACAGCCACTGCTGAGGCCCATATGCCAGCAGCAGAGATCATCGCTGAGTCCCCAACATGGCACCACTACTCAGGGTGATCAGCCAGCCAGCTATACGGTGGCAAGTTGATTACACTGGAATGCTTCCATTACAGAAGGAGAAAAGTTCTGTTCTTAACAGAAAAACATTCTGGATACAGATTAGTATCTAGAATCCTTCACTGTATCCAATATTTCTGCGAAACCTACCATCTGTTGACTTACAGAATGCTCATCCACCATCCATCATGATACTCTACACAGCATTACCTCTAATCAAGGAACTCACTTCACAGCACATGAAGTGCAACAATGGACCCATACTCATGACTCGTCTTACTATGTTCCCCATCTTCCCGGAGCAGCTGACTGATAGAACACTGGAATGGCCTTTTGAAGACTCAGTTACCATGCTAGTTAAGGTGGCAATACCTCGCAGGGCTAGGGCAGTGTTCTCCAGGAGGCTGTATATACTCTAAATCAGCATCCAATAAACAGTGTTGTTTCTCCCATAGCCTGGGATTCACAGACCCTGAAATCAAAGAATGGAAATGAGAGTGACACCATTCACTATTACCCCTAGTAACCCAAGAGCGAAACATTAGCTTCCTGTCCCCATGACCTTATGCCATGCCGGCCTAGAGATCTTGCTTCCAAAGGGAGGAATAATACACAACGATTCCATCTAACTGCAAGTTAAATCTGTTACTCAGCCACTCTGGGCTCTTCCTCTCTCCACACCAATGGGCAACAAAGGCGGCTACTTTACTGACTCATGTGATTGAACCTGATTACCAAGAGAAGATTAGATTGCCATTACACAATGGCAGGAAGAAAGAAAAGTCTGAAATACAGGAGACCTCTTAAGGTGACTCTTAGTACTACCAGCCTTGTGATTAAAGTCAATAGTAAGGAGGGCACTTACTGTGATGAGCGTTGGGTGTTATGTTGAGTTTAGTGATGAATCACTAAATTCCACACCTGAAACCAATTTCACCATATGTGTTAACTAGAATTTAAATAAAAAATTGAAACAAAATAAAATAAAATAAATTCAATAGAAAACTACAACAACCCAAATCGGGCAAGGTAGGACTAACAACCCAGCCCTTCCAAAATGAAGTTTTGGGTCACCCCACTATGCAAAGAACCAACCAGCTAAGACGCTTGCTGAGGGTAAAGAGAATATGGAACAGGTAGTGGAAGAAGTTAGTCACAGATACCAGCTACAACCACGTGAGCAGTCAGAGAAATGAAAACTTTAATTGTTATGAGTATTTTTTCCTTATTTTGTTATGAATCGATTTATAGATTTATTAAGCAAATACCTTTGTTTTCTTCCCTCTCCTATTCCCTTATCATGTAAGATATATTGATAACAGTTAACTTTACATGACAGTATTAAGTTACAGGAGATCAAGAAGACTGAACAACGACTTTGTATTCTCTCCTGAGGAAAGGCGTAGCATGTGTTCCATTGTACACAGAATAGCTTTTATCATGTGAGGGGATTCTGTATTTATTTGGAGATTAAATATGGTTTTTAGGGGACATGTCTAAGTGCCAGGTTAAAAACAGGATGGACTGTGATGGTTAGCCTTATGTGTCAACTTGGCTAGTATATAATAATCAATCATTCAAACACTACCCTAGATATTGCTGTGAAAGTATTTTGCAGAGGTGGTTAACCTCACAATCAGGTGAAAGGAGATTATTTCCCATAATGTGAATGGGCCTCATCCAATCATGCGGAAGGCCTTAAAAGCAAAACTAGGTTTCCCCGAGAAAGAAAAAAATCTGCGTCAAGACTGAAGCAGCAACTCCTGTTCTATAGATTTTAGACTTACCAGTTCCTATAATCACCTAAGCCATTTCCTTGAAATTAATAGCTTTCAATTCTATACATGTTATTTTTAATATTTAAATTGTAAATTATTAATTAAAACATAATTTATTTATAGATTTTTTTCCTTCTTCTATTCTATTTCTCTAGAGAACCCTGACTGATACAGGGTCCTTCAAAATACTTTTTAAAAAGACAGCCATTCTTTGCTTCAAAAAATAGATGTAGAACACGTAGAAGGTACTGAATAACTTCAGCTCACTGTGACATAGACCTTTTCACAAACCAGAGCTATCTCCTAACGGAAAAGGCTGTTCAGGAACCAGTGAGCTCCCAGTCACTGAAAGCATATGAGGAGCTAATGAATGGGGAGGAAGGGAGAGTGGGGGCCAGAATGCACCATAGGGGTTCCTGTAACAGAAAATTTGAGCATTATTTTTGTCCATCTCTTCTAATTGAAAGTCTATTGTTGTATATTACAGCATGCTCAGATTTTACATTAGCAAGATAAAACAAAAACAAAACTTCAACCCAAATAGAAACTACTTTTACTGACTTTCCTAGTCTCATTATTAAAACCAGTTAACAGCTTCTGCTCATCTCACAAGTAGTTCCTAAGGGGCTTCATCATTTGGTGTATTACACTTAGCACAAGTCCAGATAAGGCTGCATTTATATTTCTGTAGTTCTTTCCAAAGGGACCAGAACAAAGAAAGCGAAAGAAAAAAAGAAAGCAAAGGGAGTACCAACTAAAAGAAAATTCAATGAAATACTTCATATATTTTGTCTCTGTTAATTCTTAAATGTTTAACCTAATCACTTGTAGGGGAAAGGAAACAATAACTATTTGAGGGATTAGTACCACTACAGCCAGACTCTGCACTAGGCACTTCACCAGAAAGACGGGCATTGTGTTTTCCACTTTATACAAAACTAACAGAAGCCTAGAATACCCTGCCAATCTACTAATCAGCAGAACCAAGATTATAACTCATATTGGTCTCATTGCAAAGCTGAAATTCTTACCAGACTGTAATAACTGAGATATGTATATGTATGAATTGTTTAACGTATACATAATGAATATAGTTTGCAACAGATAAGTGAATAGCGTAACAAGAAACTAACACACAATGACTAAAGCAAAAAAAAATAAAATAAACATTTACTAAGTATTACTTATCTGCTGGACACGGATAATAATTCATTCTCTCTGACTGCAAAATGAAATAAGCTCTAATTATGTAATAAAGCAAAATACCTTGAAGTGACAATGATATAAGCTTAAGAGAACTATGTAACAGATTATACAAAATCAGGAAAAAAGGTAAAAAAAATACCTAACAAAATACTAAAGGAAAATTAATTAAAAGTATGGACAAAAAACCACATCAGGTGTAAAATCAGAAACAAACAAAAGTTAAGAAAAATGAAATATCAACCAAAAGTAAAGGAAAAAACCTAAATTAAACTTTATGCTTTAAAGGGATTGGGGACATGGAGAGAAGCAAATAAGGTTTAACTATTTGGCTTGATGTTTATGCTATCCCGTAATATCCAGCACTTGAAAACTACAATAAATCTGTTCCAATGTTTTAACTCCTTAAATTACATAATTCAGGATTAGCTCTTATGTTTCTGCATCCCAGTGAGGGTTTATATTACAGTAAACCTGACTTTCAGGACAACAGAACACAAAGCCCTTCACTGTCTTTGGTATCTGCATATAGAATCACCTGTGCCACCTCCCTCCATCTCCACGGAGAACACGAGAGCTCTGCTATTCTCTCCCACGGACAAAAACCTCCTAACGAGTGTCCCCTCCCCGAGACCAGGCCTTCCACACTCTAATCCCAACGAAATAACTAACATCACCTTTTAAAACACAAGTCAGACCATGCCACAACCTTCTCAAAACCCTGCAGGAGTTCTGCATCTCACTCCAAGAAATGCCAGTGTCCTTCCATCAGTCTGTAAGACCCTGGACATTCTGGCCTTGGCTACCTCTCTGACTTCATCTCCTACTCCCCTCTCTATTGCTTACTCCATACCAGCCCAGTAGTCTCCTTACATTTCTCCAAAATCCAAGCACGTTCCCCCGCCCCCATCAGGATGCTGTACATGATACCCAGGGCCAGGATCTCTCCACCTAAGGGGAACCACATCGTTCTGTCCACTCCTTTCCCTCTTCTCAAATGTCACTTGTGCTTTCTCTGAAGCACTGTATACAAAATAGCATATATGCATCCACACTCTTCCCTGACATTCTCTAACTGCCCTCACCTATATAATTTTCTTCCACAGCACTAATGACCTCCTGACATATCATATTTACTTGTCTACTTGTTTACCATCTTACTTAATTTCACGTAAGCTCGTCGTTTTGCATTGCTTTCTTCACTGCCCCAGTGCCTAGAACAGTGTCTAGGAGTGCTCAGTAAATACATGTTGAACTACTAATACATTAGCCTTAAGTTAACATTTCAAACAATCTTCTCAATTACATGAATATGCTATTATACAGTAAAATCTTTAAGCAGGAAAACTGATACACCTTCCTAGTTCTTCCATTCTTCACCCTGATTTAGTTTTGCAATAAATATAAAAGGAAAGTGAATGTTCTACCTATCACATTTTTCTTCTTTTCCACTTAAACACAAATTATGAGCTTCCAGAGCCCCAACTTCCTTTATTTGTCAAATAAGAGGAACTGGCCTGTGGTAATCAGCTTCTAAAAATCTAGTATTTACAAATCAGATTTGAAACAAAGTTTAATATACAATTTTTAATAAGCCATCATGGGATTTCTCAGTACTTAGGATAAATCAACATTGTATATGTATACATAAATTGCATGCATCTAACTATAACCTGAGGGGCTATATTTAGCTTCACTCTCATAATGCAAACAACACTGGACCTTACATTTTAAGTTTCTCTGCTCCCAGACTCTTTAGTCTGATAAGCTCAGTAAACAATTTATCTGAAAGCTCCTTCTGACTTGACCTAAGCAAAACATAGATAAGCCTGAAAAAATTAACTAAATCCTGAGAAGAGCACATCACAAATACCACATACTAAAACTCTACATGCTATACTCAAAGGAGGATCCTTCACACTACCAAGAATTAGAACAACTCAAGCTTTGATACGATCTTCCAGCCTTTGAAGACACCATTTTTTTTTTTAATTGCAGATGTCCAATGAATAAACTGTGATACAATCATCTACGCTGATGAATCCACATTTACATTACATTCAAAAACATGAAAGCTGTTCTCTGGTGTTTAATCAGAACAGTGTTTAACCTCGGGCAGAGACAAGACAGTGATGAGGGGCATGAGGAACTTCACCAGGGGTGAAGGCAATATTATGTTTCTCGATGTGGGTGCTAGTGATATGGAAGGATCCACTTGGTGAAAAACAGATGAGCTGAATTCTGATTTTGTGCCATTTTCTGTACTGTTATACTTAAGTAAAAAGCTTATAATGAGATAAACATTACAGCAACTCAAGGCCATGAAAGATAAGCTCTATACAAATATGAACAGCTCTATACAAATCAATAACCCTGAAGAATACCTATGTGCACTAACAGTAACACTGTGCTGGTTAAACTGCACTCAGTAGGGAAGTTAACAAATTTTTTTTTTTAATGTTTGTTTATTTTTGAGAGAGAGAGAGAGAGAGAGAGAGAGCGAGCAGGGGAGGGACAGAGAGAGAGGGAGACACAGAATCCAAAGCAGCTCCAGGCTCTTAGCTGTCAGCACAGAGCCCAAAGTGGGACTTGAACTCATAAGATCATGACCTGAGCCAAAGTCGGACGCTTAACCCACTGAGCCACCCAGGTGCCATAGGAAGTTAACAAATTTTAAAAACAACTTGCATCCAGTAAGTTTGAAATAAAACAAGTTTATAGTTCAAAGGACTTAAGCTGCAATTATTCAAGAGTCAAAAGAACACTGGTTAACAATCTCAGTCTTCTGGTATGGGGCGCCTGGGTGGCTCAGTCTGTTAAGCATCCGACTTCGGCTCAGGTCATGATCTCATGGTTCATGGGTTCAAGCCCCGTGCTGACAGCAGGGAGCCTGGAGCCTGCTTCGGATTCTGTGTCTCCCTCTCTCTTTACCCCTCCCTCACTCATGGTCTCTCTCTCTCTCTCTCTCTCTCAAAAATAACAAACATTAAAAACTTTAAAAAGAAAAAAAAGGATCTGAGTCTGCTCGTGGAACCTTGTGTCTAGCACTTGCCAGTTTGGCAAAATTGTACTTAAGTTCTCTGGACCTCTGATACCTCACCTGTAAAACGAAGATCTACCTCAGAAGCTTGTTGTGAGGACCAAATGAGTCATTTCGTGTAAAGCATTTATCACAGCACCTGACACACAGTAAGAACTCAATAAATGTTGGCTCTTCATTCACGTGGGATATTTAATCTCCCAATGATGCTAAATAAACAGTGTTTCTACCACAGCCGACTGACAGATGGGCACCGAAATGCAACAAAGAACCCCTTCTTAAAATAACTTGTACAGTACTTTTCTACAAAATAGGATCATGAACTATTAGCTTTCTTCAAATTTTAATTTCCCAAAGCAGTTGCTCAAAGTAGTAATAAGTCATACTCCAGTCCCATTCTTGTTCTTTTTTCAATTCTTTATGCCAAGTTTCTTTAAGGAGTAGATAAATAACCATTTACAGCACTGCATCATCATAGAAAGAAACTACAGAAATTTAAAATACCAACAGCTAACTCTTTGTAAGAGCTACTATGTGGCAGACGTTGCACTCAACATTTTCCTATGCTGTTCTCATTTACTGTATGTGACAACCCCATTAAGTAGGTACACTGTTCTGCCTGACTGAAATGGCCTAAGTCCATGTTACTTCTGAGCCCATTTGATTTCATTTATCTCCTCCCCTTATTCTCTCACAACTGTTTATATATACTTATCACAATGTTTTGTAATTATACCTGCTGTTCCGCATTAGAATATGAATTCCTCAACTCCCCATTCCCTGAGCTGGCACAGAGTTTGGCACACAGAAGGGGCTCAGGAATGTTCACTAGGAACAAATTCGTTACAAAGATGAGAAGAACTCGAAAGCCCAAGCGCATGTGACTGAATTCAAGAGCAAGTACTTCCTCTTCCAGAGGAACATAAAGAACTCAGGCGCGTAATTCCATTATTTTAGTCCTACTTGAGATAACTTTCTTGTTTGCTGAGATTCACCTATTTGCCCGGTGTTAATCCAGGTGACAATCCGATAATCCTGTTGTTAGCAATAACTTTTCAAAGACGATAGACAGCTAACAATCCATTTGATGGACATCTCACAGGAAATTAAGTGACCAATGTCCCGTCAAAAGACACAATCTTGCAGTTGTGCCTGCCCCACTCTGTGCTGCCACGCTCCAAGATCTTACTTGCTTTTTCCTTCCATTACAAAAGGAGCACTATCTGATACGGCAATAAGCCTCCTTCAAAGAAATCCGTAAATGTAGCATGAAGTTTTCATTTCAAATTAATTTTCAAAGAGTCTTTTCACACTTTGTGTTAATTAAACCCTTTTACTACGGCTTGGTCACAAAGAATGAATCTGTTAAACTGCTTTGCCCACCACACTGTCACTTGCTATATATATGCTCAGCACCTCAGACAATGTCCCAGCATCTATTATTACAACTCGTACCTGTGCTTCACAGTATGGTATTCCCAGACATCACAACAATCCTTTATTTCCCTAGGGGAAAGAAACACAATTTCCTAATTTACTGAACACAAAATAATATGTCCTATAGCACAGGTATATATGTATGTGCTATGCGTGTATATAATTTAATCTTTACTAGCACCTTGAAAGACAGAGATTATTATCTCCTTTTTCCCCAAAGGAAGAAACTGAGGCACAGAGACTCTGAGTTAGTAACGGTACACACTCAAAAGGCAGGTCTACGTTCCCATGCTAAGTTTTTCCTCCATCCATGCTCTCTTCCCCTTCCCAACCTCCCTCTTTTTCACTCTGCAGTTGCCTCCGTCACCAGTCTCCATGTGGAAGGGGCACATGGGTAGTGCCTGGATTTACACACTATAGTTCCAACCGTGAGACAAATGACACAAACTTCAGACCAACTATGCAATCAAGCATCTATCACAGGCCTTGCCATTTAGAGAAAAAGGTCAATATTCCAGAAAAACTTGCAACAGAAAATAAAGGCAACCAACATTTTTAATATTCATGGTAACTTACTCCTCAGAAACCTGAGTTGTTAAATTATAAATTCAAGAAACTAGGTTTCTGAATTAAACCATAATGAGGGGAAGAAGAAAAAAAAAAAAAAAAACCACCACCAACAGTGGAAACTTTACAACACTGAGAAAATCAAAGCACCATTTGCCTATCGGAGAGCTCATTTAATGGTATCACATTTTTACAAGAGTCACCATAATGGAATGTCAGAAAAGAATCAGTCTTCATCCTCTTATTAGTTTGAGAAAAGAGATCTGTTGTCAGGACCATTCCAACCTTTGATCAGAGGGACAGTGTGTTTAACAATACACAAAGGCGAAAACATTCAAACTCCAATAATTAAAGAAATGAAACATGATATTTCACCCAAATAGCAAAGATTCTTTTTCAATTAAAATACCAATGGGCACTCAAAAACATAATCTTTTCAGAATACAATTATTTTTACCGTCAGCAATATATTTTTAATCTTAAAATTTTCATACCTTTTACTCTAATAGTATGCTCATGGGATTATAGCCTTAAAATCCAGAAGGAAGAAAAGGTTTATGTGCATAAATGTTTATAAAAATATTTTTAACAGAACTGAAAACATCTATTCAACAATGGGAATCTATCCAACAGTAAGGACAAGTAAATAATTTACATCTTCTATTTCATTTACTAGTTAAGAAAAAACTCAGAATATGTAATTTAAAAAAACAAGATGCAAAATTGCATCAAAGAAGACTGCAACTATATAAAATAATATTTGCCATATATAAAAAAGAATACCAAAGTGTTCCCGAGGAATAAAATTTGTTTTATTCTCTTTGCTAAATGTGTCTGTATTTTCCAAGTTTATAATAATAAGAAAAACTACATGAAAGAGGAATGAAAATGGAGATGACACAACACTCACTTTAAGTATCATAAGATCTAAAACCAGGGGGAGGAAGGGGATCATTTCTGAAATGTTTAAATTAGCAGATTATGTTTAAAAAATACATGAAACATTTCCATTGCCTGAATTCTTTGGCTTTTTATTCTCAAGGAGGAAAAAAACATCATAACGTAGAAAAAGGTTTATGCACAAAGGGTGTGAATCAAGACATTCACTATCCAAAAAGTTTTATGGATTACCTATGACACGCTAGACACTATCTAGGTAACATATGAACAAGACAGACACGGGTCTAATCCTGTAGGAGCTTAGTCTTCTACGTGTAAGTACAGGTAGCAAGTTACTAAATAGATCAAAATATAATTTCTAGTTATAAGTATGTGTAAGTATATAAAAGCACATAAATATATAAATGTGTTTTATGCGTTTGTTGAGCAGAGGCAGGAAGGAAACTGCTCCCATAGGCAATCACCAAAGTAAGTCTTTCTGATAAAGATACAAAACCAAAAACTAAAGGCAGCCAGGCAAGAAGCTGCTGAGGAATAGAGGAACAGCCAAAACACAGGAAACCTCAAGTGCCACAATTCAGAAACAAGGAAAGAGTTTGGCATATTCTAGCAGCAGAAAAGAAGTCAGAGTAGGAGAAAATGGTAAAAGGAGATAAATCTGGAGAGGTAGGCAGGAGCCAGACCATGCAGGGATTTGCAGGCCAGGAGAAATGTCTATTTTATTGTAATAAAAAGGGAAGCTACTGAAGGGAGAAGGATATGATCTTATGTGTAATTT
The DNA here is from genome assembly GCF_024362965.1 of Panthera pardus. Lineage (NCBI taxonomy): Eukaryota > Metazoa > Chordata > Mammalia > Carnivora > Felidae > Panthera > Panthera pardus. Next base: position 183,154,928 of record NW_026526688.1, read on the forward strand.
TACAGGCTTCTTGGAGAACAGACTGTAGAAGGTCAAGAGCAGTAACAAGAAGTTAGGAAGCCACTGCAGGCATCCCAATGAGAGGTAATGGTGGCCTGGACTAGAGTGATGGCAATGGAAATAGGGAAAAGTGGAGAAAACTCAAAATATGTGTGGGTGGTTATAGCATTTACTAACAGATGGTCAGGATGTGGGAGATAAGGACCCAGAACGATCAAGTATAGCTCCTAGGAGTCTGAATGAATCATTATTTATGAAACTAAAACTTCAAGTGTGTTTCCAATAATAAGGAATAGTTAAGTATGTTATGAAGCATACATCAGATGGAACGTTAACTAATGTTTGTTAAAGGTCTGCATCTCTTACTATATATGGGGTAATGGATATGACACTTAAGTATTCAGGCCTCCAGTTTCCTAAAATAATTACTCAATAATCCCTCCAATAATTACTATAAATAATTCCTACTGCTCTCTAAAGTTGCAGAGAGGATTACATGCGAACCTATGAAAAACACTTAACACAATGACTGTGCTCCATAGATTAAAGCTGCCAGAAGTCATAGTAATGACTCCAACACCAAAATAGAAAAAGGAGTCAACAAATGTCTTATGGAGAAGTGGCCAGATGAAAGAAACGATGAAGCAGGAATTTAAACCCAGGTTATCTGACTCAGTCTCTACAACACCATGCACTCTTCACCACAGGTGAGCAACAAGGATTAAAAAATTAAGAACCCCTAAAAAGAACTATGGAATCCTATAATCCTCATTAGAGACTTTTTGGTAAAAACTACACAACAACCTAAGGTCTAAAGAGTTTAGTATTACACACAGTTATGTAGATTAACGAGAATAACTGGCAATTCCTGAATCACAAAAATAATCGAAAAGTTTATTGACTTTTCAGTAAGTACCTTAGGAAGTAAGGCTGACAGCTCAACCTGAACACAATGCAAAGGGAGCTCGAGACCAGGAACTTAGACCATGGAAGTCTAGGAGCAAATAATTGTCAACAGAAGTCAAGAGCTAGACAGGGAATACAAGTAACAGGATAAGAGAACAGAATCCATAGCCTGGAAGAAAAGCACTGGCAAAGAGGCACATACCAAAAACCATGATTAGTCAGTTTGAGGGACAAGCACAGACCAACAGAAGCAAAGACAGACAGGGTTAGGAAACTCTCACATCCCCAGGGCCCAGGCAAATATCCACTGCTCCTGGGAAGAGGTAGAAGTAAAAGCCCACCGCTTCAGGAGACGGACAAGAAACCCTCCTGGCCCAGGAATCCCTGGATCCCACACCAAAACAAAGTACGTTACCCCTGGGCAAAGAACAAGAAACTCTCTAGCCTAAGCCCTCCCCCAGATACAAGGCAGAGTTTGGCTGCCACTGTGAGAAGAGGAAGAAGGCTGAGGAAGCCCAATCCCAAGGCCTAAGACTTAAACTAGATCAGGAAAACCAAACACTCCTTCACTCCCACCACAAATCTAGGACACAGAGGGAGCCCCTCCACTGCCCCCCATCAGTACAGGCATGCTGCTGACAGCAGCCAATGCAGTAAGAACACTACTCAGGCCACACAAAACACAAAGTAACAGGAAATTTCTGGTCTGTGGTACACTCGAAAATGACCAGTAACAACAGAGCCATACCCAGCTCAACTACTAGCAAAACTATCTCAACTACCACATTAATAGTCTGACAGAAGAAGCACACCCATTTCTGGACATCGGCAATATTTATCTCAGTCTCAACTGTGCTATCAGTCAATCAAAAATTATGAGCCATTAAAAAAATTATGAACCACGTTTTTAAAAGGAAGAAAAAAAGAAAAAACTTCATTGTCAAGAGATAAAGCAAACAGAACCAAAACACAGAGATAACCCAGATGCTAGAATTATCAAACAGGATGACTAAAATAATTGTGATTAATGTTAAAAGATCTAGAGGAAAGAATTAATATGTTAAAGTATCTGGACAATATGTATAAACAGCTGGAGAATCTCAACAGATATGAAAACTATGAAAGACAGTCAAACGATAATAAAAAAACACAATTTCAAATGTGTAAAATTCCTTTCACATAATTATCAGTGCACTTAAAACAGGTCAGCAGAAATTATCCAAACTGAAATAAAAAGGGTAAAAATGGGTTTGAAAAAAAAAAAAAAAAAAGAAAAGAAAAGGATGCACCCAACAATTGTGGGACAGTATCAAATGATCTAACATACCCTTAATTGGAGTGCCAAAGGGAGAAGAAAGAAAAGTAGGACAAAAAAAAATTATCTGAAAAGAGAATAGTTGAGATATTCCAAAATTAATGAAAAACAATAAACCACAGATCCAAGGAGCTCAGAAAACTCTTAAAATTGTGAAGCTATCATTATCTTAAATTGAGCAAGTTAAAACAAAGGGTTGAGACAAAAGATATAGCTTGAAATAATAAAATACTGCAAGTATTTAGCAGATAGTGTTAAATACTCTCTACTATCTATAAAAATACAATAACATACTATTTCCATCTCCACATAAAAAGTTAACTAGAGGAACAGGTGAAAGAGAAGAAAAGGGTGGTAAGAGATGAAAAAGACATGAATTATAACCAAATAAACACATATTAGAGTTTCCTTCCAACAGCAACCAAACAAATATAGATGTTTAGACTATATTACTTTGACAAAAAAAAAAAGAGAAAAAACCAAACCTATTAATTTTCAGCAAATACATTAAATAAAGGCATTTAGTTATGTATTGTAAAAACAATTACTTTGCATGAATTTAGTAAATCCCCGGGGATGATCATTCTACATTGTGAAAATTCTTTTACAAATTTAATTATGGTTTACCATGTCCACTATTGTGAGAATTTGTGTCACAGATGACTGGAAACAAGAGGCATCTAGAAACTGATCAGAATAAAGCAGAGAAGAGACAGGGTTGAGACTTTTAAAATGCAATCCTAAATTAAAGGAAACCTAAGTAAAGTTTACCTGACCTTTAGAGTATCCTTCTGCTGTCTCAAAGCTGGGAAAGTGCTAAGATCCAAAGACCCACTTAAGTCGTGGGAACGGAGGCAAGTCAGAATGTTCAAAATCCTCATGTCTCCTGATAACAAGTTTCCTAAAGGAAGAACTCAATTTTTACCAATACTCTATGAATTACTAAAGATGCTTGAGCCATAGTAGTAGGAATATAAAAAGAACTGTGAAATAAACGTACCCAAAGTTTTTCCCGTTTTATTCATCTAAGTCAATCAGCACGTCTGGAACCACCATGGACCCTCAGATATAAATTAACAATTCCAACTAACAGAAAAAGGATATCTAACTTTCTGATGGACTAAATACTGAGTAGCATATGAATATGCTCCTTAGTAATGCATACTGTCTACTACAACCTAAATTGGGTTTTCAGGGACACCTGGGTGGCTCAGTCGGTTGAGCATCTGACTCTTGATTTCAGCTCAGGTCATTGATCCCAGGGTCGTGGGATGGAGCCCCACATCAGGCACCACACTGAGCGTGGAGCCTGCTTAAGATTCCCTCTCTCTTCCTCTGTCCCTCTCCCCCACTCACGCACGCGCTCTCTCTCTCTCTCTCTAAAAAAAATAAAAGGAAATAAGATGGGTTTTCAAGCATCTTGCAAACTACAAAAGGAAATTCTGAACACTTCATTATATTGAAAAGATAAATAAAAATTAACTTTTCTGAAGTACTAATTCAGAATATGCAAATATTTCTTTCCTACGGCATTTCCTCTTAGCAAATATAAATGTTAATAAAGACTTTCATAGGGTTATTGATCTCTCACTTTGAAGCCTATTTTTCCTGTAAGTTAGTTCTTCAACTTCAAATTCTTCTAGGGTAAGACTTTTCAGGTACATCTTCATCATGATTAAAAATTATCTATAAACATACCATGTCTTGCTTTGGAATTTGTATTTAACTAAAAACAGCTGCTGTATATCTAGAAATCTTTAAAAACTGACCAAAGACAAAAAAAAAAAAAAAAAAAGATTTATCTTATTATCTTTTAATTCCTAAGCACAGTCTTTTCATTATAAATCACAGGCCCTAGAATATAATTTTTTTCACTCTTTTACTAATCTATAATAGAAAAGAAAAAGTCCCAATTATTGACAGTTCCATACCAAGATTTATGACGAATATATCATGACTACCAGCCAGCTACCTGAAAAAAATTTTTTAAGACTTCAAAATGTAAAACTAATTTTTAGTACACTATAAAAGCTAAATGACAATTTTATAAATAAGTTTAGACAACTTATAAAATTTCATATGTGTCTGACTAAATTCAGAGGACCAACATATTTACACATTTCTATAACATTTTAAAATAGATCCCATAAAGAAATAGTATATAGCCTATGGCAAAAACAACATAGCGCTAGGAGTTAATAGAGTTGGGTTCCAGTTCTAGGTCTATTATACTGCACTGAGGTTGATTTTAAAAGACAAATATTTATATATGCTTTGTAGAAGACTTAAAGAGATTTATCATGACTTATATAACATATTATAAATAAGTAAAAAGAATAATAGGTAAAAAACAACGTGGCTCTCAGTTTCAATTACAAGAGTGTGGAAACCAGTGAATACTGGGATCAGCAGCAATCACAAAATGAGGACATTGCCAATTTGTTCAAATATCACATACTGTATACACCAAAACTATTATTGCATGACAAATGACTAGAACACTAAGAGTGAAATCATAAGAGCAGAGACTTGTTTAGTTTTCTATTTCTCCAGCACCTAAAAAGTATCTAGCAGTAGGCATTCAAAGATTTGTTGAATAAATATACTCCCAAACTAAGTAGCACAATGTAATCTCACTGACCATGCCTAAAACGGACTCTACTACTCTTAATTTCACGTTAACCAGCACTTTTTAAGCGTTTTTAAATGTCTATGAGATTACAAACTGAATAAAATTCCAGACTTTTTAATAGTCACATCATTTTAATTTCCCTAAACTCTTTCAAAAAGATGTAAAATTATAAACTAAAGAGGACTTCATGACTCAAGCCAACTGAGTAATATATTAATCATAACTACTTAGTTTATGTAAGTGAAAAACTGAAAGTTGATCCTATAACATTTTTCCACTAAAAGTTATTAGCAGTCACAAATACAGATATGCTACACTTTTTTTCCAAGAATATTAAACACATAAAATTTTTCAAATAGCAACAAAAAACATCTTAGATAAGGACAGATGTCGGTGATTAGATCATACCATGCTCCAGACTACCCATATTATCGTAAAGTGCTGAACACACTAGACACAAAGTTCTATCTGTAAACCATTAATCACTGTACAGATGTAAGGCATCATCAACTACAACAGATTACAACCAAAAACAAACCTTCAAGTTGAAAAGTATTTAGAAGGCTATGGGACAACCTCCATGAGAAAGAAGATATTGTTACAGAGAACCTCAAATGGGTAAAAAAGAAAGAACCACTGTAATACAACATAAGTAGACAGATATTGCCAGTTAGAATTGCAATACAAAGGGTATAAACAATCTGTTAAGAAAATTCCAAGGTGGAAGAAGTCATGCCTCACTGAAGATAACTTTGGAAAGACTTTATGACAAAAGAAATACGGAGAGCAGGAACCATGTCAATCTTTTCCCACCACTGTATCCACAACTCATACAACAGTGCACTGAACATAGAACACTCTCAATACAGATTTACTGACTGAACAAATATCTGGAATGGACCTTGAGAGATGGGAGATGACACTCTACTTTGAGAGAAACATGCAAGCAAGGGACTAAGGGAGACAATGAGGTGTATTCAAAGAACAAGGGGTAGTCTAATTTTGCTGGAGTATATTTATGACATACAAAAGATAATCAAGGAGTTTGTGCCCACTCTGAACTTGAATAGAAAAATGGGGGAAAGATCAAATGCAACTCCAAGAAATTGTGTTTGATTGATTAGAAAAACAGTGGCACCATTAAAAGAAATACAAAGTTAAAAAAAAAAAAAAAAAAAAAGAGGGGAGAGGGAATCAGGTAAAGAAAATATTTACTGAGCATTTTACTCCTCATTAAGCATTTCAAATCCACTATTTTAATCTTCACAACAATCCTGTGAGGTACTTACATTCCCGGTTTACAAATGAGGCAAAAGAGATCACGATAGTTCCCCAAAACTCACAAAGCAAATTAGTTAATCTGTCATTCCCTCCCTTCTCCTTTCCTAAGAGAACCTCCATTTTGTTCAAATATATAGGGTACTAATGTGCTCAGGAAAGTGGGCCACTCCCCCAGTCCTAGGAGAATGAAACACGATTGTTCTAAAAAGGGAAATCCTTGTCTACTAACCCAGACTTGACATAGGAGACACAAGAAGAAACATTTTGAGGGCTTCTGGGAAAGACTTTCCTACTTGCATTAGCATTGTGGAGGTCACTAGGGACCCAGAAGTCACCAATCTAAGAGCTGTCACTGATTCTTCCCTTTGTCTCACTGCTGTTTCCCAATCCATCAGCAAGCCAAATCAATTCTAACTCCACAATACCTTGTTAACCCCTCCTCTTCTCCTACCATCCTAGTCCAAGCCATTAGTAATTCTCAACTAGACTACTAATAACTACTTTCCTATGCAATCTCCTTTTGGTGACTCTTGCTCCCAACAATTCATCCCCCAAACAGCAGCCAAATAAATCCTTTAAATGTAAATTACGGAGCAACTGAAACACTTGTGCTCTGATGGTGGGGCTGTAAAATGGGATAACCACCATGGAAAACAGTATGAGGTTCCTCAAAAGACAAAAAATAGAATTACCATATGACCCAGCAATCCCATATTGAATCCCATTTTGAATATATATATACAAAAGACTTGAAAGCACAGTCTCAAAGAGCTATTTGCACACCCATGTTCACAGCAACACTACTCACAACAGCCAAAAGGTAGGAGCAACCCCAGTGTCCACTGACAGACAAACGGATATAAAAAATGTGGCACATACACGCAATGGAGTATCATTTAGCCTTGAAGAAGGAAGGAAATCTTGCCATATGCTACAACATGGATGAACACTGAGGACATTAAAGCTAAGTCAAAGCTAGTCACGATAAAATAAAGACTGTATGATTCTACTTACACTGAGGTATCTAAAGGAGTCAAATTCATAGAAACCGAAAGCAGAATGAAGGTCCCAGAGACTGTGAGGAACTACTGTTTGATGGTGTGAAAAGACAGACTCCACTTTAAAGCTGCAGCTTCCACTTTCCTTTCTAATTAATGAACTCAAACTCAGCCAGAAGGGGCAAGTGTTTCCAGCAGTTGCTAGTAAAATACAACAGAACAACTGACATTCGGACCATAAAACTGCCGGTATGAACTTCATGAAGACAGAACGGTTAACTAATGCATACCAAGAATAGTTTCATTTGATAGCACCAATAAAGTAGTCGATTAGAGAATAATCAAAAGCAGTTCAACCGGTTAGCACCAATGAACATTTTCGTCCGTTCTTCTATATCTAAGTGATGTAATTACCTTCTTCTTTCTCATAAAAACCCCTTGCTTTCCCCCACATGAGCAGGACACTTCTCCAGCTGCTATGTGAATCTGCACTCCCTAAATTACCAATTCTATGGCCCCAAATAAAAGTTCTTTGTTTCTTCTTCAGTTTGCCTCCTTTTCCTGATTGAAATTTAACGGAGTTTCAGTTTTGCAAGATTAAAAACTTCTGGAGATCTGTTTCACAACACTGTGGATATACTTAACACTACTGAATTTGCACACTTTAAAATGGTTAAGGGGCACCTGGGTGGCTCTGTCCATTAAGCATCCAATTATCCATTTCAGCTCAGGTCATCGTCTCACCTGGATCGAGCCCCGCATATGTCTCTGTGCTGACATCGAGGGGCCTACCTGGGATTCTCTCTCTCCCTCTGCCCTTCCCCAGCTTACACACACATGCTCTCAAAACAAATAAATACAACTTTTTAAAAAATGGTTAAAATGGTAAATTTTGTGTTACATGTCTTTTCCATAATAATTCGAGGGCAAAAAAACCACTAACAAACCTCCCCTCAAAAAAGGAATTATAAACTACTCTCCTTAAAGTGCTTCAACTGCTTCCTATCACCCACTGAATAAACCCCAAACATGGTCTATGAGGCTCTGTATCATCTGGCCCTTCCCACTGGGACAGCCAGATCAAACACTCCTCTCCCTCTTCCTCAAGATGCTCAGTCAAAATGATACTTTTGCTTCTTCAAATAATTCAAATTCTTTCTTGCCTCCTGGTCTTTGTCCATGCTACTACCATTTCGTGGAATGCTATTACCCGACTCTTCACAGATTTGGCTCCTGACCCTTCAGATGTCCCCTTAAATGTCACCTTCTCAGAAGCCCTTCCTAACCAGCCTACCTAAATTAGTAGGTGTCCCCACACCATCCACATTATTTTCTATCTTGGGCCTCTTTTGTTCCTTGATAGCATTTCTCACAAGTTAAAAACATTTTTTTTTTCCTATACTCCCAAATGAAATGCAAGCTTCATGGGGACCTTAAAGATTTTATCTGATATTTCAACTGCAGAATACTTTAAATCTTTTAATCTTACAAAAAGGTAAAAAAAAATCATTTAAGCCAATGACACAATTTTTTAAAAATCCCACAGTACTCCTCAATCTCAATCTCCATAGTTACATACATACATTCAAAGCTCAGATCATTAATGGTTATTTAGATCATAGATGTGACTCAAACTATGTCTTCAAATTTTTTAATGCAACATAAAACATCTTAACAATACTCAATATATCACAGCACATTTCTACAACTATCCTACATCTTTATCTATAGGTTAAAAGAAAAAAAAGCCAACAACTGAATACTCAGATCTGCCAGACTCTGTTCTAAGCATTTTACACAGATTAACTCATGTAATCGCCAAATCATTTTAGAGATAAGGACATTTAGGCACTGTAATATTGTAATTTATAAGAAATGTATGTATTTGGTCACGGAGATGACCAAAATAAAAATTCATACATGTTTGGTCTTTGTCCACAGTTTCCAAACTTGGCTCACAGTTCCCAAAACCCATGGAACTTCCTGATGGATAAGAGCAAAGGGAGCATCTTTTATATTTGGGCTCGTTTCCTGTTCTGAAAAAGCTTCAGAGCTATAAAGGTGAAAGGAGTGACTTATTATTCATAACAAACCCTTCCCACTACAACTGGGCTTAGGTTACTGAAGGCGAATTTTGCAAAGCACCTAAAGGATGGGGGCTAGCTGCCAGAGGAACCATATACTGCTCGAATGTAGATCTGGAACTTTCAGTCCCACCCTGATTTCTAAGGAGGAGGGAGGGGTTGGTTGAATCAATCACCAATGGCCACTGAGTTCATCAATCATACCTATATAATGAAAACCCAATGTCTCCATAAAAACCCAAAAGGGGGTTCAGGCAGCTTCCACTCTGGGGAAACAGAACGCTTCCATGTGCCATTATCCAGAGCCCCAAACTCCAGGAGGACAAAAGCTCCTCTGTTTGAGATTTTGTCCTAGGCATCTCATCTGGCTGCTGATCTGTACCTTTTAACATTCTTTGTAATAAATTAGTAATCTAGTAAGTAAATGGGTTTCCTGAGTTCTGTGAGCCACTCTAGCAAACTAAATGAACCCAAATACGGGGTCATGGGAACCTCTGATTTACAGGTCAATCAGAAACATAGGTAACAACCTGGGCTTGTGACTCGCTTCTGAAGTGGAGAGTAGTCTTGTGGGACTGAGACTTCTAACCTGTGGAATCTGATTCTATCTGCACGTAGATAGTGTCAGAATTGCAACGAATTCTCAGACACATGCTGGTGTCTGAGAACTGCTTGTTGGTATGGGCGAGTCTCCCCACACACATTGGAATTGGGTCCAGGAACCCTTTTTAGGCATGAATAGATTAAATCACCTACCGCGAATTACAAAACCACTGTCAGACTGGGACCACCCAAGAAATCCTGCTCTAGTCTAGAGGCCATGCTCCTAATCTCACTGTACAAAACTGGGAGCAGACTTGTGACCCAGGTAAAAGTTCAAGATATGAAATGTTATGCTTCTTAAAAATGACACTCCATCCTTACAGCATATTCATTAAAACAAACCACAAATAGGAATTACCCACTTAATGAGGATACCAATTTTTTCTAATTTCTAGAAATTATATATCTTAAATTAGTATTTTTTAAGATTTCAGAATACTAAATGCAAAATTTTAAGAAATAAAAAGCTGGCTATTTACCAAAAATGAATGAAAAATAAACTCATAATGTTCTTTAGACAATAAAGCCCAAGAATTTAAAATTAATCAGAATGTTTAATTCTGCTGTATCATCAGCCTCATTTCCTAATTCCCCTCCAATCATACACTGTGCTTTATCATACAGATCTTTGGCACTGGAGGATTTTTAAGATATAAACTATTTGAGACCACTCCTAAATCTCCATTATATGTAGTAATCTATGGGGGTGATAATAACCTCACCAGGATTCTAAAGGATTAAATAAGATAAAATACAAAAATGCCGGGCATAAACATGAATCCCACATGGAAATATGGATGGCGGTACACTACAGGCAGGAGGACCGTTGCATTTTAGCTATTTGGTAATTCACAATCTCCATGTAACATTCTCAAATGGCAATGTCTATAATAAATGTCATTCCCTACTCAGCTTCCTCCTCTCACACTGCTATACTTTTCCCTATGTGACAAATTCTCACGCATTCCCAGTGAGTTATCTACTGTGGAAAAAAAAAATCTTCATTAATAGCCCACCTCTCCACATCAAAATGAATAACTCCATCTCTGTAATTCTATTAAATATAGCCCTTATGCCCTTATACTCTTGTTACAATGTATTAGCACCCTTTAAAAGGGGTATCTCCTCCTAGAACACATGGCAAGGTCAACAACATATTAATCTTTTCTTTTTTTTTAACGTCTATTTAATTTTGAGAGAGAGACAGAGTGTGAGCAGGGGAGGGGCAGAGAGAGAAGAGAGGGAGACACAGAATCTGAAGCAGGCTCCAGGCTCTGAGCTGTCAGCACACAGCCCGATGTGGGGCTCGAACTCACGAGCCATGAAATCATGACCTGAGCCCAAGTCAGATGCTTAAATGACTGAGGCATCCAGACGCCCCAACAACTTATTACTCTTAAAATTCAAAACACCAACCTTGGTGACTGGAACATTACAGTAACTGAAGTATCTTGTTTGTTTGTTTGCTTGTTAGTGAAGCATAAAATACCAAAGAGCAAACAAAAAAGAACTATATTTATTTACATCACACCTTGTTCCAAAGAAGGAAGAAGGCTTATTTTCAATCCTGCAAATGTGTAACAAAAAACTCCTAAGAAATATTCTAATGATATTTTTAGTAAATGCAGTAATGCTACTAGATAAGCTACCATAGCAGTTTCCTTTTAAAAAACAAATACAATATTAATACTTTTTTTTTTTTAGATTATGCAATCTACTCTTGGGCAATTTTCAAGTTTACATTGTTCTTGCAATGATAAAAATGGTCCTGATCTCATGGTTGGTGGGATCAGGCATCTTTATATCCCCAGTTCCTTGCATCATATCTGGCATAAAACAGTCACTTAATTATGTTAAAAGCTTTATGTACACACACACACACACACACACACACAGATTCACCATAGTCTGACTTTCTGATTTTATACTTCTTTTAAGGATCTATTTCAATAGACCTAGAACCAAAGACTGGATGCACATCACAGGAGATGTTTTAAAAAGCAAATTCATAAAATAGCAGAGTACCTATACCCATAGATGAACAAAGATTTAAAGCAGATTTTTTTTTTTAATTTGGTATACAGAAATACAGAAGAAAGAAATATCAAAGATTAACAGTTTGAATGTGTGTGACAAAGCAGAAAGAATTGCTGAAGATGAAAGTAGGGAACCAGGAAAAATTACATACTTATCATACATGGAAAAAAGTCAGAGGATTATTGTTGGAAAATAGGAATAAAGGAGGATTAAGACTATTTACTCAGCATCAGATTTTCTTTTTAATGTTTATTTATTTTGAGAGGGAGAAAGAGTGCAAGCAGGAAGGGGCAGAGAGAGAGAGGGAGAGAATCCCAAGCAGGCTCCATGCTGTCAGCACAGAGCCAGATGTGGGGCTTGATCCCACCAACCATGAGATCAGGACCTGAGCCAAAATCAAGAGTCAAATGTTCAACTGACTGAGCCACCCAGATGCCCCTCAACACCAGATATTTTTACAAAGGGACGAAAATACCTGCACAATAACATGGGTCTGTGAAATGTCCTGTATGGTAAATAGCAGATAAAAATTTCCAGTAAGGGTTTAAAAAACCTTTTTAACTTACTGAGAATCATTTAACAAACAACTACAAATCATTTTCATTACCCAAGGGGTTTGTGATAAGGTTGTTTGGTATTTCTTTTAATGTTTATTTACTTGTTCTGAGAGAAAGAAAAAGTATGAATGGGGGAGGGGCAGAGGGAGAGAGGGAGGGAGGGAGGGAGGGAGAGAGAGGGGGAGAGAGGGAGAGAGGGAGGGAGGGAGAGAGGGAGAGAGGGAGGGAGGGAGGGGGAGGGAGGGAGAGGGAGAGAGAGGGAGGGAGGAAGAGAGGGAGGGAGGAAAAGAGAGAGAGAGAGAGAGAGAGAGAGAGAGAGAGAGAGAATCCCAAGCAGGCTCAGTGCTGTCAGCACAGATCTCAGGAACTGTGAGTTCATGACCTGAGCCAAAATCAAGAGTCAGACTCTTAACTGACTAAGCCACCCAGGTACCCTGGGTTGTTCAGTATTTTTAAATCACACAAATCAGACTCACTCCAATTATTTTTACAATTAAAAACCCAGTATTTAATTCAATAAAGTCATTTTTGAAGTGTTTCAGTTCCACATAATGGCAAGTTCAGGAAGAACAAAGAAAGGGGTAGAGAAAGTGAGAACCACCAGAGGGAAAATAAGTTAAACAGAGGCCAAGAGCCATAAGCAAATTCATTTTGCAAGAAACACTGGGACAGATACAGGTGCTTGGGTGCTGAGATGAATGTTAGTCCAGCTGACTACTCTGTGGTTCTGGGGTGAGGGGAATTACCACCAGGTAAAGAAAACACTAAATGGTTACTATTTAACACTCTACAACTAATCTTAGCCTTTATCCCAAGTTGTTTCACTTTAAACTATATGACTAAGGAAGCCTAGCAGAAAGGAAATTACTCTCAGGACTGCAGCCACCATGGTTGTACAGTATCACCTAAAGAGCCAAATGAAATAAAGCCAAGTCAAATCAATCATTGGCTTGGGGTTTCCTATCCCCAATTTAGAACTTTCCTAGTAATGAAGTTCTCTGAGAAGGAAATGTTCAGCTAGATGAGAGGAACACAAGATTGAGGACAGAGACAGGAGAGAACCACCCTTAAGATTAGCAACAGTAAAACCAGTGAAGGAAAACAGTTACTGAAGGTAGGGTTAGAAAGTGTCAAGAAGGACGGAGTTATCTAATATCTACTAACATAAAGACCTAGAAGGATAAGGAAATGAAGAAATAATTTAGATTTGGCATTTGAAATCATCACCTAAGGATCAAGCTTAAAATTCAGATGCAAAATTCAAAAGTTAATTTTGAAACAATATGCCAGTACTCCAAGATACTGCTATTTACAGATGGTTGGGGTGGGGAAGTTCAATTTTGATGCAATATAGTATTAAGTCAATCTGAAAACAGTTATCCTTTATTAAAGAACAAACGTGCACTTTAAAATATGGAGTACTAAAAAGCCATATATAAACAACTTTGTAAATCATCATATGAGTCCAATCACATATAAAAATATTTTTTATTTTAACTAGGCACATTTGAAATAAAGGCACTATACAACACTGTTTCACCTCTTGCATATTTTCAAGGACTTGCAGCAATTTAAGTCATTCTACAAACACTAGGGTGTTTAAAAGTCAAAGGCAATTTTTTAGGGCGCCTGGATAGCTCAGTCAGTTAAGCGTCTGACTCTTGATTTTCGGCTCAGGTCATGATCTCACAGTCGTGAGATCGAGCCCTGAATCAGACTTCACAGTGAGTGTGGACCCAGCTTGAGATTCTTTCTCTCCTTGCTCTCTGTCCCTCCTCCCCCAAAATAAATAAACATTAAAAAAGAAAAAAAGTAAAAGGTAATTTTTTTGTTTCTTAGACTTCTTCTAGATTCCTTCCTAACAATAAAGCAAATTTTTACAAAATTTTCTCTAAACACCTCATAACCATAACTTCATGATTTAAGCTCTCAAAACCTTTACTTCAATGCAGCTTCCTAACTGACCTCTTCATTCGGCTCTATTATCTCCTCACTTCCGTCTGCCCGGACTCCACTTTCTCAAACAGAGATCATGTCAGTCTCATGTTGAAAAACCACTGCTTCCTAACCCGACCAGAAAACAGATTTACTCCTCTTAAGCTTACGAACAAAACACGCAAAGATCAAAATACCTTTTTAAACCTTTGGTTTTACCTTAATATTTAAATCTGCATTCTCCATAACATGTGCATGTTGGGTACTGTTAAATGTTAGTCACTAATGATTAAACACTGAAAGTTTGTTTTCCGTTTAAACAATCTAGTAAAACCAGTAATGCTAAGCAAATGTATAATTTCAGGGGCGCCTGGGTGACTCGGTCAGTTAAGCCTCCAACTTCGGCTCAGGTCATGATCTCATGTTTCATGAGGTCGAGCCCCACATAGGGCTCTGTGCTGACAGCTCGGATCCTGGAGTCTGCTTCAGATTCTGCGTCTCCCTCTCTCTCTGCCCCTCCCCTGCTTGTGCTCTTTCTCTCTCTCTCAAAAATAAAATAAAATTACATTTTAAAAAAACTTTAATAAAAAAAGAAAACATATAATTTCCCATACTCCTGAACTGGTTGAGTACCACAGTTTTAAACGTGCTGGCATTTCAATACAAAGGGTATAAACTAAGGAATATTAAAGCCCTTGATAATTTGGCCCAAATCTTCTTTGTCTTTGCATTTCCCACTACTGTACATACACCCTATGCTGAACTCCAAATAAAACTATTAATTTAATCCTGGGGTGCCTGGGTGGCTCAGTCGGTTAAGTGTCTGACTTCGGCTCAGGTCATGATCTCATAGTCTGTGAGTTCAAGCCCCGCGTCGGGTTCTGTGCTCACAGCTCAGAGCCTGGAGCCTGTTTCAGATTCTGTGTCTCCCTCTCTCTCTGACTCTCCCCCGTTCGTGCTCTGTCTCTCTCTGTCTCAATAAATAAACGTTTAAAAAAAAAAAAAAAAACCATTAATTTAATCCTTATTCTTACATATGCCTTCTTCCAGAAAGCTCTTTCACTCATCACCACAAGAAGTCGCTATCAAGGTCCCACTCAAACTCTACCCTCCTACTTTCCCTAACATTTTACAGTCTGTTATGGTACTAATCACAGTCTCTCATTATTATATTTAGTTGTGTGTATAAGAATGCATATAACATACCAGTTAAGAATCAAAGCTTTGAAAGCAACGAAACTCAGGTCAATCTCTGACTCTGCTATTTATTAAATATAACTTTGGGCAAGTTACTTAAGATCATCCTCCAAAGGTTTCCTCATCTTTTATATGAAGATTGTAGCAGGTTATCTCCAACAGGATTAACCTCAGAATCAAAAATAGTGATGTATATAAATCACTGAGCCCAATACTGACAACTAGTAACAGTTTAGTAAACATATCTATTATTCCCAATAGGCACAACTCATTGTCCTACTCTTGTTTGTATTCTTTCCCATTCCTATTATGCGGTATTCTGCATGTGCTTAATAAGTGCTTGGCTGGGGCGCCTGGGTGGCCCAGTCGGTTAAGCGTCCGACTTCGGCTCAGGTCATGATCTCACGGTTCGTGGGCTCGAGCCCCGCGTCGGGCTCTGTGCTGACAGCTCAGAGCCTGGAGCCTGTTTCAGATTCTGTGTCTCCTTCTCTCTGTGACCCTCCCCCGTTCACGCTCTGTCTCTCTCGGTCTCAAAAATAAATAAACGTTAAAAAAAAAAAATTAAACAAAAAAATAAGTGCTTGGCTGATAAAATCTGATAGATCTTAATAACATAAGGTCCAAATTCCAGTGAATATCAAAAATGGCTTACTAATCATACCATTAACTGTTTAACATTAGCTTAACCAGTTTATACTTTAGCTACCATATACATAGATACAGATCTCCAACCACCATTTTAAAGTATTCTACACTGCATTGCCAATATCCAAAATGCTTGATAATAGTTACTCAGAAGTCTAAATTAATCTAAAAACTTCAGCATGTATCCAACCACCAAGAAAACCCTTAGCAAATTAAAGAATTCCTATGTGGATACTCCTATTGCTAAAGCTAAGCCAAATCCCAAACCCATTTTTCCAATTGGTCCTCTAAGTTACCCCGAGGCAGGGGATTCCCTCAAGAGCCCAATCAGGTCTGCCGTGGTATTCTCAAGAAAAGTACAAGGGATGCAATATTTCCAGACCAGTAAGATTACTAATTCTTAAATGTTCAGAATAGACTATATCAAAAAACAAATGAGTAGATTCTTTAATCCTATAGTTAGCTAGAGAACAAAACAAAAACAAAAAGAAAAGAAAGGAAAAGAAGAAAGGAAAACCCCTACAGCAAGGCCAAAGACTGATAAAGAAAAGGACTAGTAATGAGAACTACCTGGGAAGGCAAAAGAGAATGCAAATATAGCAGAAGACCCAGTCATCCAAAGACGGCTTCATAAGCTAAATATAAGCTAAATTCGGAAAGAGCAATTTCACAAAAAGAGGAACAATATTTTCTAGTACTATGTAAACTACACTGTAAGTTTAACCACTGTCACAATATAAACATTAGCACTATAAATTCATTGTAAAGAATACTCCTCAAAGCAACATGTACATAACTATACTCAAGCCAATACCAATAAAAAAAAAAAAAAGAAAGAAAAAAATAAAAAAGTGACATTTGCTACGTAAATGTTAGGCATTCAAGGTGAGATACTTAAAAGTGAACCTTAAGATTTTACAATGATAATCATATTTATGTAAAGTATTTTCATCTAAATTAACGAAAGCCCCACTACATAGATGTGTTTAACACTGAGTAAAGTGGCGCTTTCTAAATCGTATTCCTTCAAATTAAGAATACTTTAAGTTTTCACTGAAATTTTAATACTTCCAAGAAACATTTTAAAATGTGTTTTACATTCCTAATAACATACCAAGCTAGTGACAAGTATTATAGTTAAGTAAACCTTTATACAGGCACTAAAGAAAGTGGCATTAACTCATCTTTAGAAAACGACAGAAACAAATATTTCCGAAACTAAAATTTGTTTTAAAAAATTCTGAAACTGGGGCGCCTGAGTGGCTCAGTCGGGTAAGCGTCCGACTTCAGCTCAGGTCATGATCTTGCGGTTTGTGAGTTCCAGCCCCGCAACAGGCTCTGTGCTGACAGCTCAGAGCCTGGAGCCTGCTTTGGATTCTGTGCCTCGCTCTCTCTCTACCCCTCCCCTGCTCACACTATGTCTCTCTCTGTCTCAAAAAATAAACATTAAAAAAAATTTTTTTTAATTCTGAAACAAGTAACTACATATAAGAAAATATGTTTTAAATGTGTCAATTACAGTTGACCCTTAAGCTCTGTCGGTTTAAACTTTGTGGATCCACTTATATACAGATTTTTTTAATAAATACAGTACAGCATTGTAAATGTATTTTCTCTTATGATTTTATTAATTACACTTTCTTTTCTCTAACTTACTTTAAGAATCAGTACACAATACAAAACATGAAATATGTGTTAATTGTTTACATTAGGCTTCCAGTCAACAGTAGGCTTTAGTAGCTAAGTTTTGGAGGAGTCAAAAATTATACTAGGATTTGTAACTGTAGACATCAGCACTCCTAACCCTGCTGCTCAAGGGTCAACTGAATTCTGTATATTTTGCCAGAATAAAAAACTGTGTTCCATATACATATATATGTGTGTGTGTGTAAATATATACATATATGTAAATATATGTACATACGTGTGTGCATGTATGTATACACACACACACATATATACATGACACATTTGAGTGTATTTCTTGCCTTTCATAAACTATTTGTCAGAGACCATATCCAGATGAGATCAATTATTCTCTCTACTGGGATCAAGTCATTGATTCTAAATGTGTTACGCAAAAAAGAAAAAAAATGTTTTGAATTATTAAAGCACTGCCTTAGATGGTAATCAACAAACTCTTAGTCACCAAGCCCTAACCTGCTTTAAATTTCAATCACTTACAAAGCAAGGGCCCTATATCCCCATATATAACCTTTATTTCACAATAGTATAAATATTGGTTTCACCTCATCCAAACCAAATTTTTGCAAAATCCTGAAAATGTTATATAGAAAAGAAAAATAGAAACGGATATTCATTATGATGGTAAGTCTGTTTATTTTGATGATTTCTCAGTCTCTGTAAGAACACTTGCTTGCCCAAAACGAAATATGCAATAGATGACTTAAAGGTAATTTATTCTTAGGATATACTAAACCTCAAAAATAAAACTGAGAGGGAAACATCAGTGGAAAAGAATGCTTTCTACGTTTTATTAGTAAGAGGCAAACTCTTACAACGTCCCTAAAGAACCAAACTGTAGCGGAAAAGAGAAGATGTGATTTGGACTGTCATTTTCAGAGCTATTAAGAAAACTCACAGTTAAATGACAATTTTAATACAGAGCCAGAAAACAATTCTTCTCTCAGAATTCTTTCAAGAATTGTCCACTTTCAAAATTCACATGTAGCTACGTTTTATTACTAATGCTCTCTACCCCTTTTCTCTCCATTAACACTACCCAGAATGTAGTTAACAGTAATTAAGTACAGGCTATGATTCTACTTCCTAAAGTGTACATCAGCAACAATCTATTATGTTCTGGGTCTAGCACAACATTTACAAGTGGAAACCATAAATGAAAGTGTTATTCATATAATCAGAAGAACAGGAAGGAGCCCTATAGAGAGCATATACGTAGTTCAGAGAAATTTTCAATGTGCTCCAACTTTATTACAGACTTCCAATTTACCACTTCCCAGATACCAGTGCTACTGACTGTATTTAAATAAACTAATGACCACAATTTAACTTGCACATTGTGTAGTCTGATTATTTTAAACTTTAAATGGAAATGTTTAACTTGTTAAAAATCAATACTCCAACAAAGGAAAAGAACATTAAAAATAAACTCCATAATTAATACTATTTTTGTAAACTTATTTTAAAGCACCACAGCACAAACTCATTGTGTGATACGCCAGACTTTTTATCCAATAAGAATCACCTTTCCTTTTTCACAATGCCATAAACAACTCAGAGAAATTTAAATCTTCAAAAAGGATTATAAACAGCTAAATAAAATAAAATTCCATCTGCAGTAATTTCCTTGATATAATCTACATTATACTTTATGTATAATTATACATTATACTGTCACTGGTTAAAAAATACTAAATTTTCTGAATTATACGCCCTTCTACCAATTACATATTGATAAAAACATTAGCCAATTATTTATTAAACAAACCCTTCTGTTCAAGAAACCAAGCATCACACTGCTATACCTTCTAGAAGCCCCAATATTTCTGCTCCCTCCCTTACTGCATGAGGCATTAAACCTTCAGAGTCAGTTTTATCTCCCTACTTTCTTTAACCTTCACGATTATAGTTTTATCTGGCTACTTTCCTAATAATCACTGTTCTTCATTTTTATCTGCCACATCTGTATCTCGAGAATGAAGACTATTCAAGCCTCAGATTATTCCAAATATCCTCCCAAACCATATCACGGTCCTAATACTGAGCATTCTGTAATCATTTTCTCCAAATTACCCAGTGATAGGTTTGAGGTTTCCAGTTTCCTTTAGAGGAGCTTGCTAGGTCTCAGGGTAAAGCAAGTTAAATATTCTGCTCATTATGTTGCATACAACTACAAAGCACTTAACAGAGCTTACCAACACCCTCCTCTCTAAAATAGCAAACACCCTGTCATAGAACGCAGAGAATAGCTGCTTTGCTCCAAAGACTATAGCTCTTGAGCACTTCTCAGAGCAGCTGTTAGTAACTTTCAGACGCCTGCTGGACTATCACTTTGGTTAAATTAATGATGGGTCATCTTGTTCCACTTTACTTTTTCCTTTTTAGTCTTGCATTCAATGCAGAAAAGCTACGGATTACTTTTAAAAATAAAGTACAATAAATAAACAAACAAGCAAACAAACAAACAAACATTACTTCAGCTCCACTACTTTTCCAAAAGAAATCATTTCAAGATCCCTACATCATTACCTAAACCATGCAGACCGCTTATACATGCCACTGGAAAGCTTTAAAAGGATCCTATTTTCTACCTATCCTTACCCAACATGTTCGCAAGTTTTCAGTAATTTCGAGAACGTTCTGTATTACAAAGGTGCTGATGCACTCAATCAGAACTGTTTTGCTCAAATACAAGCCCCGAATACCCTGCACTTGATAAATTTTAAGTATGTTTCTGGTTACCTGAAGAGCTTTCTGGTGGCACCCTTTGTCACCCAGTGATGCTCCCACCAGCAAATATTTCTCATCCTTTAAAACGTTCCTCCCACCCTTCAAAAAACACACATGAGACTTAGAGGTTTCCGCATACTAATACGGAACCACTCATACCACTAGGTATTATGGCTCTCAAAGAATCCTCTTTAGCAGCCTCCCCGGGGACACTATGCTCAGCGGGGCTTTGAACCTGTGAGACTCGCTGCCAGCTGCCTTTGCAAAAGCAGCACCGTAGGCCGACTCAATACCGCATTGCTGCTGCCGACTTTTTCTAGCAGCTTAAAAAAAAAAACTGAGCCCAGTACCCTGCAGACCCTGCTGGCTCTTCTGCAGCACGGAAGAGAAACCGCCGCATTGCTCAGCGTGGAACACCGGGGAACCCGACTGTAGGGCGGGGAAGCGAGTGCCGTCGAGAGGCTCTGTCGAGGGCGGGGTGCCGGCGGCGGCGGGGGGTGGGGGAAGGCGTCCGGACTGTAGGGGACCGCGACGAAGCAGCGGCCAAGGCGCGGGCGTCTGGGCGCCACGCTCTGCATCGCCCCGTGGCCGTCGAATAGCGGGGTCCCGGCAGGGGCCCCTCCCGGGGATGGGGGTCCCTCAGCAGCCGGACTCGCCCCGCCCGCCGCCCCCCACCGCCCCCGGGCCCTCACCTGTCATGAGCGCCGGACTGTCGCCCGCCGCCGCAGCGGGAGAGGAGGCGGCTGCGGCGGCAGAGCCCGAGGCCCGCCGCCCGCCGAGGTGCCTGGACACCAGCTCGCATCCATCCGCCGCGCCGGCCACCAGCAGCCCAAGCACCAGTAGCGCAGCCCAATGCCACCGCCGCAGCCTGCCCGAGGCCGGGCCGGGCGTCGCGGCAGGATGAGGGCGCGGAGGAGCAGGGGGAAAGCGCAGCGGCGCTACGGCCGCCGGCCACTCGTCCGCTCTGCCAGGCGCTGCAGCCGCCGCCGGCGACTCCTCGGGCCGCCCCCGCCGCCTCGGACGCGAGCTCCTGCCGGGCGCCAGCCTGGTCCCCTCGGCACCGGCGGCCTCCGGAGCTCGGGTCCCGGCTGCGTTCATTGGTTCCGGTTATTTAAAAAAAAAAAAAAAAAAGGTGAGGGGCAGAAAGGTACGGCGTCTTCAGGCCGCGCGCGACACCCGCGCTCCTGCGGCGGCGAGACCGGGATCCGCTGCTCTGGCGCCTCTCAACACCAGCCCCAGCGCCCGCGCCACCGCCGCCGCGGCGCATCCCCCCGCCCTCTCCGGCCCGCGCCCGTCGTAGTACCACGCTCGGCCCCGACGCCTCCTCCCTCACACACTCGCACGCAGCATACCAATCCCCCGCCTCCTTCAGCCCCTCCACGGCGCAGGCGCGACGCTGCTGTACTGCGCCTGCGCGGCGCCACAGCCCCGCCTCCAGGGGCGTTCCCGGGAGGACCGGAGTGCGGCGGGGAGGCAGTTAACGCTTTCGCTGAGCAGCTTGATTTGAGGGTAGGAAGACGGGCATGCCCCCTCCCCCACTCACGGCCCCGCCCAGACAGGAGTAGGGGGGGGACCAAAGAGGCGGGACAAAGGAGTACTGACTTCCCAAATTGTTTGGGCGAGTTATAGGCATGTAGACGGCAACAAAAATAATTGCATGGGTCGAAAAAACCTTGTAATCAGAAACAGCGGCGTCTCTAGAATTTCAGTATAGGTGGGGCTTACAAGAAGCTAGCAATGTGGAAGTGGAGGTTAGCATAGCGTAGTGTTTTATTTACCTAAAGCGCTTGCTACAAGCCCATGTGCCAGGCAGTGCTCGAAAGGCTTTGCAAATTTACACATTGTAACTCTAAAAGTTATATAGTGGTATCGTTATCATCCCCATTGTACAAATGAGGCAACCCCAGCCCAGAGATGTTAAGTAACTTATCCCCAGGTCCCACAGCTGATAAATGGGAGACAGGGCCAGATTTAGCACCCCCGAATGGAAATACTGAAATGGATTTGCCGTTGTCCCTGACTTTCCTATGTTCAAACATTTCCTGAATCACCACCTCGCTACTCCCACCTCACTAACAAGGATTCTTTGCTGTTAGTTTAATAAGTTTACAGAACGGTTGTTCACACTTGGCTTTACCTACCTGAAACGAAGCAGAGCGCGCCTACACACACACACACACACACACACACACACACACACACACACACACACAGGCATTCTCTTTCCCAAGAGCAAAAAGTTGTTTAAAATTTTCAGGTACGGTTCTTAAGCATAAATGTCCTGTTTCGTATTGGGTTTTCATTGTTGGGTTAGGGCTTCGATTTTGGTTTTTATTGGTTGGTTTGTTTTCTTAAGTCAAAAAGATCCTCAAATTACACAATCTCCCAAAGAATTTCTTAGGCAATGTAGCCAATATAACCATGATTATCATTCACTGTGGAAGGGCAGATGCACACTTCAGAAAAGAATCAAGAATTTCTTTGAAGCTAATCAATCTATCAACAATTATTTCTTGACAGACTTCTTGGGAACATAGTGTTTTAGGTGGCAATTCTTCATAGGGCAACAGGGAGATTATATTTCCCCTGCTGAAAGGCACAGCAATCAAGTCACACATTTGCTGAGTGTCTACCAAAAGGAGAGAATTCTGCTGGAAGACTAGAAAAATATAAATAACAGTCTTGTTTTCTGCTCTCCAGAAGGCAACATTTCATTCATTCAATATTTACTGAATGCCTAGTATGTGCCAGGCAGGGTACTGAGTAGTTGGGATTCAGGAGGAATAAGAGACAGAAAAAAGTCTATTAAGTCAGTACTCAGGGATATAAGAAACAACACAGTCCCTGCCTGGGAAATCTTATGATCTTGCTTAGGAGATAAAATTTACACCCATTAAATAATTAGAGACTAATACAAGGTAGCACTTAATCAGTTGCTAAATTGGGTAGAGCAAGCTGTATTATAGCAATAATTGCAGTATAAAACCACAAACAAATTAACAAATCACCCACGCCAACCTTCTTTAAACAAAGATATGTGGGGGTTTCTTTCTTTCTTTTTC
The DNA here is from genome assembly GCF_024362965.1 of Panthera pardus. Classification (NCBI taxonomy): domain Eukaryota; kingdom Metazoa; phylum Chordata; class Mammalia; order Carnivora; family Felidae; genus Panthera; species Panthera pardus. Next base: position 183,178,614 of record NW_026526688.1, read on the forward strand.
TTTCTTTCTCTGTCTTTCAAGTAGGCTCCACACCCTAGGACCTGGGGCTTGCTTGAACTCACCATCCAGAGATCAAGAGTTACATGCTCCAAAGACTGAACCAGCCAGGCACCCCTCCTTCCTTTCAAAGATAGATGTTGCCACTGAAAGGGCACTGGATTTGAGGTTATGATTAACTGTTTATGCCTCTCACCACTGGAGCCAAAAAGGAGATAGGGAGATACCTGCCAACGCTGAAAAGACCTGTCTCAGGCCAGGGTTCAGCAATAAATCATCTCATATCATCTTTGTCAAGGGTTCTGAAGTTTCTGACTATTAGAGTGACCAGAATGCATCCTCTTGTGAAACAGAGGTATAGCGTCACTGTGCATCTAGCAAAAACCTAAGTGCAGAAAAGAGAAAATCCATTGCTTTGGAAGAGAAGCCAATCTGTAGAATTACATACAGATGCTTCTATTTGCAAGCCGAGCAGAAACACCAGGTTCCCGTTAAAACAATCACTTCCCTTTTATCTCAGACTTCCTGTCTCACCTCCAACCCTTTACCTTCCTTTTCCTTGCCTCCCACAAACTTTCTTCTCTTTCCTCTTGCCAAAGCACATTCAAAATCTACTTGGAAACAGACCTTTCTCCTTTCCGCCTGACTCCTGCAGCCCGGTTTTTAACGTCCAAACTTTTTGACTTTCCATTCATTTACAGAGTATCTTTACTGTCTAATTTTCACCCATTCGTGACTTCAAGCATGTGATGGGGAGCACTGAGCTTTTTATCAGACAAACCTCGTGGAAACGGCAACTCCACCACTTTTCAGCTGTGTAACCCGTAGAAAAATTACTCTGGCCTCGGTTTTCGGAGGGGAAAATTAGGGACCATGTCATAATGCCAGCCCCACAGGACTGCTGGTGGCGGGAGAAGAGTGAAATAACAGGTCTGCCTTTGCGCGCTGCCTGGCACACAGGTACGTTTTCATCCCTCAGGGAGAACTGGCACCAGGCTCTGGGCGTGTGTTCTCAGCGTGTTCCTAATTTAGGATAAGCTCATCGCTCTTTGCCTGCGTGGTGGTTTGAGTTCATCTTCCGACAAAAAAAAAAAAAAAAAAAAAAAAAAAAAAAAAGCCTTAACTCCGTGGGGCGCGCCCAGCACAGACGCAAGATCCGTCCAGCCGGCCCCTCCCATCCCAGAAGCAAACCAGCCCTTCCCAAGAGTCGGGCTCCGTCCCCATCTCCTTCTTCTCCCCCTTCTCCCCGGCTGCCAGGACGGCCCACGACTCCCCACCCGCTCCAACCCGGAGAACCGGATCTCGTCCCGGGAGCGAAGCCAGAAGCGCGCCTGCGCCGCCAGGCAGCCTCGCGCATGCCCGCTGTCTCCCACCGCCTTTTCCCCAGGTGCGCGAGCTCTCAGGCTCCCGCGGTTCCGGGACGCCAGCGCGCCGAAGCTAGCTTGGCTTCCGGCTCCCACTCCGTGGGCGGTGCGTCCAGGCGGCTGGCTGCCAGGCGATGACGTCACCGCGCGGGCGGGCGCGGCAGGCTGTGGGTGGGCGTGGAGCGGGAGCTGGGGTGGAGGTAGGGGCGTGGGGAATTCCGGTGCGCGGTAACTGAGAGGGGCTTCCTCCTGCGCCTTGCCCGCCCACGGAGCTTCTCCAGCACGCCTTTCCCCAACAGAGCGACTTGCGAGTTAGATTTCTTGGCTTGACTCCGCGACCCTGGAATATTGGCGGCTGACGGAGCATCATCCGAGACCCCGCTTCTTTTGCAAATTACAGTTAAGCCCCTCGGACAAATGCAAAGAACTTCCTTTGGTGGAAGCCCTGTTGCGCACCAACCAACTTTCTGTTTTCCCACTAACTCCCCACCCAGGCTTGCAAGGGAATTCAGGTCCTGAGACCTTTAGAAATATCTCTAAGGTGGTAACTACGTATATGGTGGCCCCAGGATCCAGAGTGAAGCCTCTGCATATAAATATGGTTTTCTAATTGTTGAATGAATTAAAGCCACATACTAAGAAGAAAAGTGACATCGTGGAATAACTCATTTGCCAGATTCTTTCTCCCTAAAGCCAATAAGGCATGGAAGAGTCCTCAACCAACTAAGTGAAGTTGGTAAACTTCCTCACTGCATCTTTCTTGGCACATGGAGGAAGAAAGTCTTTTAAAAGGTATCTTGCATCCGGAGGCCAAAACCAAAAACTCTTTTAAGAATTTCGGCATATTAACATAGTTTTTAAAAAGCCACCCAGGGGCGCCTGGGTGGCTCAGTCGGTTGGGCGTCCGACTTCGGCTCAGGTCACGATCTCGCAGTCGGTGAGTTCGAGCCCCGCCTCAGGCTCTGGGCTGATGGCTCAGAGCCTGGAGCCTGCTTCCGATTCTGTGTCTCCCTCTCTCTCTGCCCCTCCCCCGTTCATGCTCTGTCTCTCTCTGTCTCAAAAATAAATAAAAACATTTAAAAAAAAAATTAAAAAAAAAATAAAAAGCCACCCAACAGAGCAAAAGCAAGTCAGTTTTGCCAAAGTTTATCAGTGGGCTTATGGAGTCATTTCTATTATTAAAAAGGGTGTTTGCTCTGTTACTGCTTAATCTGGTCCATGAATACTATCGATCACATAATATCTGTTACGACCTAAAAAAGAGGAATCAAACTGTGAAGAAGACAAAAGTAGAGATGTTCATAACCGAAAATGATGAGAAAATGAGCACCATGTCATTTGCACACAGAGGAGTCCTTGGACGGTAATGATAATTCTGAAGATGAAAGGCAAATTATGCAACAGGTAAAACATGATATGCCTACACTCTTGACAGCAAGAGACTAGAAAAGTGATTGATGGGATGGAAAAACTTTTGAGTATGCTTCTAAGTTCAGATGCCTACTGACCTAATCTTAAATCACACTAAGACCAACTGTTTGTTCTAGAACGAAAGCTTAGGACAGAAAAGTATGTGTTTTGGGCACAGTGTGGTTCCATGGGTCCAAAGCACCAATCAAATATTTATAACATCTGTGAGTTATGAGGTACAAAGTTGCTTAGGGGTTCTTAAAAACACTTGAAGAGATTATCTAAGAGGGCATTACCTCCCCTCATTTTCAAAGTATACAAATGTGTCTATTTTTGGAAAAGATGCCATAGAACATGCATGAGCAAGAAGGAGAAAAATAGACTTCTTTTTAAAGTTGTAAAGGGTTACCCACCTCACTCTTCTTTTGTGGAAAATCCATCCAGATACTGCAAGGTTAAGCAAGGTGTTAAGTTTGAGTGTATACCAACATGGCCATAAAAGTCCAGCCATTTGGAATTTAAACCCTTCATGAGCTCCTATATCTCGGTTCCTGTAAGCCTGGTCCTTGCTGGAGGTTTATTTGAGGAATGGTGTCTTTAAGATACAGATTCTAGCGTTCACACAGCAGTTGTGTGACTTTGGCCAAGTTTCTAAACATCTTAGCCTTAGTTTCCCATTCTGTAAAAAGGCAACAATGATCGTACCTACACAGGATTGTTGTGAGGTAAAAATGGTTGTAAAGGGACTTGGTGCACAGGTGGCTATTATTATCTAAACTCTTGAGGGTGTTAAGGACAGAACTTGTTTTCAGTTAAATTGCACAAAAGAGGGGCGCCTGGGTGGCTCAGTCGGTTAAGCGTCCGACTTCAGCTCAGGTCATGATCTCACAACTCGCGAGTTCGAGCCCCGTACCGGGCTCTGTGCTGACAGCTCAGAGCCTGGAGCCTGCTTAGGATTCTGTGTCTCCCTCTCTCTCTGACCCTCCCCCACTTGTGCTCGGTCTCTCTCCCTCTCAAAACTAAATCAAACATTAAAAAAAAAATTAAAAAATAAAATAAATAAATTGCACAAAAGAGGAAAGTGGAGAGAACACATGAAAAATACATAAAAGCACATACAACAAAACTAGGCACGTAAAAAGCTTTACAGCGTCATGTGCCTGGAGGGACAGTCAATGATATTCTAACCCAGGTTTCCAAGAACACAGGACCCGAGGTAAAGGCCTATATGACAGGAATTCCTTGGAGAATATAACCCCAGCGAAGCAAGAGCGAGGGGAAAGGGGAAATGAAGTAGGGAAAGAGATAGCAAAAAATCAAGAAGATGAACTACTGAGCTGGCCACAGAGGTACAAGAAAGAGTGCTGGCTGTTCGGTCTCACCTGATGTCTCCATGGAGGACTTGGGAGACCACAGTGTTTTGGAACAGAGGAAGGAAGAACACCGGAGTTCCTCGTTCCCGTCAATCAAAGGTTATTGCAGGAGATATGAACCACCCCTGCCCCCACCCCGCCTCCCCCGTACTTTTGAATCCTGCCTCCCCTAAAAAAAGCTGGGGATTCAAGGCATGAAGCAAGACGTTATTAAGTTATATCCCAAAGCAGCATAAGGGACCTAGAGCAAACAGCCTCACAACATCAAGGCCACTACCACCAAGGCTGCCTCAGAGTTCAGTAAGTCTCCCTTCTGTAACCTGGAAGGAGGCTGTTGCAGTGCAGTAATGTTCTAGATGGTAATCAAAGCATTACACAGAAAACGATGGCAAAGCAAATCCAGGGAGCTACATAAACTGGCTCCGATATAATGATAATGGCTGAAACATGGGAGGACCAAGGCATAAAAAGCACGGTGAACTAAGAGAAGCCCTTCGTGCTTTCAAATACTGAATGTATTTTAGGGGTCAGTTAATAGGATCAAAGATAAATAAGAGAATCCCTATTATGTCGAAGACCTGAGAAGCTCACAGTCAGGTATGTGTATGAAAGGAAAGATAGACATTTCATTCATTCATTCATTCATTCATTCATGCTTTGTTATTTCATAATTTCTGCCACCATCAAATGCTGGTTCCACAACCTCTGGTGTGGCTAAATTGTTAAGAAAACAGTTTGTTCAAGAAGCTCTTGCCTCAAAAAATTAAAATCAAGTGAGTCTATGAATAATTTCATACTTCACATAATATAGCTTCCAGGAACTGGTAAACGTTTTAAAATTTACACAAAGGTGTTCCAAAATGTGTTTGCAATGGGGAAGTGGAACATCACGGGAGAGATTGGGAACAACCTTCCTGACATGGAAAGCAGAAAGCCTAGAAATGTGGAGGTTCAAATTATGGAGGAGCACATTCTCAGGGCATTATTACCAATCCAGAAGGTAAAAGATAATAAGATTTTAAAGTAGTCTCTCTAACTGGGACAAATTAGTGCTATATAGCCAAAATTGATCGGGCCCTTTTACTATGACCCAATAAAAGGAGAAAAGGAAACCCATCCCTTGGAATTACATTCTAATTGAGGAATCTGATCGGTGATATGTGAGATAAGTAAAATATGTCACGTGTTAAACATTGATAAGCGCTAAAGGGGTTAAGAAAGCAAGGAGGGTGGAGGTGACTTTTCAGTAAGGACTTGAACGAAGTGAAATAATTATACAGTTATCTGGGGTGAGAGGACCCCTGGAAGCAGAAGGGTTTGGGGGAAACGGTGTGTGTGGCTTGTTTCAGAAATAGCAAGAAGGTAGTCTACTAAGGCCAGAGTAGACCGAGGGAGAGAATAGTAGAACCTGTAAGAGACGTGATAGGGGCCATAACATGCAGGATGTTACAGATCATGGTAAGAACTTTAGCCTTTCCCTCTGAATGAGTTCAGAAACCAGTGGAAGTTTTTGAGTAGCGTCAATGCAATCAGGCATACTTTTTTTTCTTTTAATTTAAAATTCAATTAGTTAACATACAGTGTACTGTTGGTTTCAGGTGTACAATATAGTTAATCAGCACTTCCATACCACCCCCAGTGCTCATCACAAGTGCCCTCCTTAATCCACATCACCTATTTCACCCATCCCATCCCCTCCCCCACCTCCACAGGCATCCTTTCTTTATTGCTTCACTCTAGTTATTTCATGGCAGGAACAGGAACAAGAGTTAGGAGCCTCCTGCAATAACCCAGACAAGAGATGATGGAAGTTTGGGTCAGAATAGGAGCAGAAGTGATGGTTAAAGTGGTGGAATTCTTGGTAAATCTTAAAAGGAAGAATCAACAGGCTTCCCAGACCAACGAAATCCGACGTGTCAGAGAGCAACACGAAAGATAATGCGGAAATGTTTGGCAGAAGCGTCTGGAAGCATAGAATGGCCTCCCGTGGGGGACATTGTGAGGAGAGTGGGTTGGGGGCAGGTGGTGTTGGTGGTGATGGAGGTTTAGAAGCTTATTTTGGAGTAGGTTCAACTGGAGGTGCTATTAGGCATCCGGCAAAAATGTCAGTGGACAGTTTGATAAACAATCCTGGAGTCCAGAGGAAAAGCCCAAGCTGAAGATTTCAATTCAGGAGCCATCAGCATATAGACTGAATTTAACACCATGAGATTATTCACGTGTTCTCTAAATGTGCCCTTTCTGTATTGTTTTTCATGCACTAAGCAGGTGCAGATAGAAAGAGTAGTACTTATCACAGCAAGGAACACATTTATCGGCTTCACTACCCATAGAGGTAGTACAGAATAAAATAAATATTTAAAGAACTGCAAAGAAGGAATTTAGTTAAACTAATGATCAAATGATCCCAAGTGACTCTATTAAAGGAAATTCAGTAGGTCAGGTTTACACACTTTGCACCCCTCAGCCAAAGCTTGAGATGTCAAAGAGTATACTTCAAAATAAAAGGAAAACTCTTGGCAACCAGTCAGTCCTGGTATTGGTCTACATTTTTTTTTTTTTTTTTTTTGCCATTGAAAAACCAAACTATGTGTCTGTATTCATTTGCCAGGGCTGCCACAACAAAGTACCACAGACCTTATGGGACAAAAATTTGGCATATGGGACAAAAATTTGTCGTACAAATTCTGAAAGCCGAAAGTCCAGGGTCAGGGTGTCAGCAGGGCTGGTTCCTTCTGAGGACTGTGAAAACAGGCTCTGTTCCCCGTCTGTTTCCTTGGCGTATAGATGGACATCTCCCTGTGTCTCTTCACATTGTCTTCCCTCTATGGATATGTCAATTTCCCCATTTTTTAAGGACACCAGTCAAATTGAACCAAAGCCCACCTTAACAACCTCGCTTGAACTTGATTACCCCTGCAAAGGCTCTATCTCCAAATAAAGTCACATTCTGGAGTACTGGGGGTTAAGACTTCCCATATGAATGGGGGAGGGCACAATTCAACCCATAACAAGGCCTATCTATGTAAAATAATAAACCTAAATTACAAGACTCTCTTGAAGCTTAAATAAGTACAGTATTTAAGACAGTCCTGGCACCTGGTAGACAATCAAATGTAGAGTGGCAGAAAATATGGTTTAAAAAGCAATAGTGATCTAAGTGCAATCCCTGAAAGAACCTTCCATTAACATGATAGCATGCATGAGTTGGCTATAAAAATAATGAAAATGGGGGCGCCTGGGTGGCTTGGTCGGTTGAGCGTCCGACTTCGGCTCAGGTCATGATCTCACGGTCTGTGAGTTCGAGCCCCGCGTCAAGCTCTGTGCTGACAGCTCAGAGCCTGGAGCCTGTTTCAGATTCTGTGTCTCCCTCTCTCTCTGCCCCTCCCCTGTTCATGCTCTGTCTCTCTCTGTCTCAAAAATAAATAAACGTTAAAAAAAATTAAAAAAAAAAAATGAAAATGTCCCTTAGCTTCAGAGCCAACCAAAAGTTGCAAATATAAGTGTGTTGGGTGATCCTAAAACCTGGGAAATGATTTAGGTTTTAGAGTTGACATGATATAGCTTCAGAGGTGCACCCAAGAAAAAGAGAATCTTTTTTTTTTTTTAAGTTTATTTATTTTTGACAGAGACAGAGTGCGAGCATGAGCTGGGAAGGGGCAGAGAGAGAGGGAAACACAGAATCCGAAGTAGGTTCCAGGTTCCAAGCTGTCAGGACAGAGCCTGACACGGGGCTCGAACTCACAAATTGTGAGATCATGACCTGGGCCGAAGTGGGACGCTTCACCTACTGAGCCACCCGGGCGCCCCCAACAAAAAGAGAATCTTAATTTTTCCAGGTGCTTATTATTTTTTTTTATTTCTCCAAATTTTTATTTAAATTCCAGGTAACTAACATTCCATGTACTAATTAAAGCTCTCTTGTTTGCAAAGGACATTAATTCAGTTGCTCAGGTTTATACCCTTTGTCTTACTAATTACACACTTACTCATTGATTACAAATCAATCAATTATAATTCCTAATTGATTACTAGTGCCAGTCACTGTGCTACTTGTTGGACATCAGAAGGTTAAAAAAAAAAAAAAAAAGAAAGAAAGCAATTGGCAGGATGCTCAGTCAATTGTGGAGCTCAGTCAGTTAAACCTCAGGCTCTTGAATTCTGCTCAGGTCATGATCTCGCAGTCCATGAGATTGAGCCCTGGGTGGGGCTGCCTGCTGACAGCCTGGAGCCTACTTGGGATTCTCTCTCTCCATCTCTCCCTGCCTTTTCCCTGCTTGCACCCGCACATGTACACACACACACACACACACACACGTGCACACGTGTGCACGTGCATGTGCTCTCTCTAGCTCTCTCTCTCAAAATAAATAAACTTTTTTAAAAAAAGAGAGGGATTGATTGCTCCCAAGCAGCTTTCCATCTAATGATGGACACATATGTATAAATATTTACAGACAAAATGAGATGATACAGGTAAAACTAGAATGCTCCATAACCACAGCCTTCCTGGGGCACCAGGGAAGACTTCTTGGAGGAGACGACAATTGAGATGGCTTTGAAGGACAAGAAGCTGTTACCAAATCAAAGACTAACTAGACAAAGGGGAAGAGAAAGACATTCTAATCGCAGTAGTATCATCTGAACTTTTATTAAATGGAGAAAGCAAAAACTTTCTTAAAGAACAGTAAATATGCACTCTTTGGAGAACAATCATATTTTGCTCAACAATATCATGTAAATAATTGAATAATAGAGCTTGGCATTGTGAGGTCTCAAACTCATGATATATGTGTGTGTGTGTGTGTGTGTGTGTGTGTGTGTGTGCATTTTATATCAAACCACTTCAAAAGCTCTTAGTACACCCTATTATAATTTGAAAGATCTAAACCTAGAGATTTATTTCTACCTAATGAGCAATGTGGTCAGACAGATGGAAGAAAGCCATAGTGATGTACACCCACAGGAGCAAAAATGGGTGGGAGGGGATCTTTAGAAAAGCTAGTGGCTTATTATCGTCAAGAAAGAGAAGGAAGTAACAATGGCAACAAGACGTCTGAGAACTTGACAAGTGGTATTCATTCTTTGGCCACCAGGAAGCTCAAAGTGATACTTGCTATTCTACTAAAATGGTGGTTCTGTACATAGAACTGAAGAACTAAAGAGGAGGGGCAATTGAATTTAAGATAGGGTTAGTTTGAAATGTTTTAGTATATGCAGGTGCAAAAATGCAGTAACAATTTCAATATATGACAGAGCTCCCAGAGCATGGGGTGTAGACCTCTTCTCTACCTACACTGACACTTTGGTAATTTCATCCGCTTTCATGGCTTTAAATGCCATCATCTTTTGTTGACTCCCAAATCCATTTCTCCGGCTCAGAGCTATCATGTAAACTCCAGACTCATATTGACATCTCCACTTGAATATCTAATTAACATCCCAAATTCACATGTTCAAAAACCATGCTCCTGATATTCTCTCCCAAACCTACTTCTCTCTACGTTCCCATCTCAGTCAGTGACTGAGAGACCCTTCCTCTCATCCCTACGTCTAGTCACCCAGCAAATCCTATTGACCCTAACTTTGAAATAGAAAAATAATCTGACCATTTTTTATCACCTCTGCAGCTACCGCTCTGGTCCAAGCAACCCTGAGTTGCTTGGGTTATTGCACTTGCCTCTTAACCGGCTTCCCTGCTTTGCCCTTGCCCTCCAAATTCTATCGCGACACATCTGCCAGAGGTCATGTTATTTCTCTTCTTAATACCCTCAAATAGCCCATTTTTCTTGGAGGAAAAGCCATTAAATGGTGACTGGGTCCTGTGTTATCTGGCTCCAATTACACCTCTGACCTTGCATCTTGTTGCTCTCTCCTCCTTGAATTTGGGGGAGCCGTGGGGTCTCCTCATTCCTGAAACAAACCAGATACAGCATTGCCTCGAGGCTTTTGCATTTGCTTTTCCTTCTGAAATGTTCTTTCAACGGATAACCACATGTTTGCTCTCTCGTCTGTCTCCTTCAGCTCTTTGCATAAATGTCTCCTCCTCAGTGGGGCTTTCCCTGACCACTTGGTAAAAAACTGCAACCCCCACATCCACCCACAGACACGTTTGAACTTCCTTGCCTGCTTTAGTTTTCTCCATAGCTCTTATCTTACCTAAAAAAAATACTGTACATTGTATAGACTTACCATATTGCCATTCTCACCCACAAGTATGAGCCCAGACAAGTGCCTGGGAGAGTAGATGTTCAATTACTATTTGGTGGATATTGAATGAATCCATGACTGAGCACATAGACCTGGAACCCAGGTAGAAGCGTCTGCCAAAGGTTTTAGAAATGGCGGGGCATCATTTGCAAACGGATCCAAGAGGCAGATTACTCAGAAAGAATGTGTAACCTAAAAAGAAGAAAGGGTTGAAATTGATCTTAGAAATGGATAGAGAAAGAGGAGGTGCAGTGAAGGAAGCTGAAAAGAAATAACAAAAATGTACAAGGAAAACCAGGAGAGAGTGAGCAGCCAAAAAGTAGACGAACTTTGAAAAGAAGTGGTTAGCAGCAGTCAAATGTAGCAGAAAGGTGAACAAAGGCTAGCAATAAAAAGAGTCCGTAGAAATCGCTTAGCTATTTAGAAGGAAATAAATTGCTGTTCATCTTACACCATATGTCCAACTCCAGACAAAGTGTTGAATGCAAAACATCAGTGAAGAAATATGCTCTTAGTAGAAAACACTTTTCTAAGCTTAAAATAAGTTGTATCATTTACAAACATACTAACGGATAAATTTGACTCCATTAAAGTGAAAAATATTCTTTAGATCCAAAAAGAAGCCTAGCCAAAATGAAAATGCTAAAATAAACTGGGATAAATATGTGTAGTAAATCTGATGATTGGAAAATTATCTTCTATTAAAAAAAAAACCTCTGACTATAAGAAAAATCTTAAGATTTTAATACATAGAAGGGTGAACATATAAATAGACATTTCACAAAAGTAGAAATATAAACAGTTGAAAATGGCCTACATGACTAATGAATGAAGAAATACCAGTTAAAAGGATGCTAGAATTTTTTTCTACTATTAACTAACACAGTTTAAAAATATAATTATGGCAAGTAAACTGTGAAAAAGAATTACTTAAATTCTGCCAATAGACCTAACCAGGTATAATCCATTTTAGAAATCTGTTTATATGTATTTTACCACAATTAAAAAAATCTCAAAAAATATATAGAACAGGAACCTTAATATGACCCAATAATTCCTTTCAGGAATTACTCTTATGGAAATAAACCCCAAATTAAGCAACATGTTTATTAGAATATTATTTATCGTTGCAAAATAACTGTCCGGAAACAAAATAACAGTTAAAGAAATAATGGCAGACTTTACTAAACTGACAGCTCCTAGACACCGGGAACCAGCCCATTCTTTTTTTTTTTTTTTTTTTTTTTTAACGTTTATTTATTTTTGAGAGACAGAGTGTGAGCGGGGGAGGGGCAGAGAGAGAGAGGGAGACACAGAATCCGAAGCAAAGCTCCAGGATCCTAGCTGTAAGCACGAAGCCTGACGTGGGGCTCGAACCCATGAACAGTGAGATCATGACCTGAGCCAAAGTCCGTTGCCCAACCGACTGAGCCACCCAGGCGCCCCAGAACCAGCCTATTCTTGCTCTCCACTTCATCTCCATCATCTTCCTGTGCTTCGCACGTAGAAAATCCCCCAGAAACATTTGTTGAATTAATATGGTGAAATGTTACGTATAAGAATATTTGTAGAGGGATTAATGACATAGGAAATGGCTTGATATAATAAGTATAAAAAGCAGGATAAAACTTGTGTATACAGTTTGATTTCAACTATGTAAAACACGGATGCTTTTTATGTGAGATCATGAATTCCCTTATTGTCTAAGTCAGTCTGAATTGTGGCTTTTTATTACACCTGAAAGCATCCCAACTCATCCTCGCACCCACGCAAAAACTTTACTCATAAAGAGTTCCCTCCCCATGCTTTCCCAGAGCTTATTAAAGACGAAAGCAGAAAGTAGGAAAAGTAATGATACCATTAATAAAAGTTACCTGACAGCAAGGAAGAAAACAGGAAAATTATTTAAACAAAACACCAAAAAAGCTATTGCAGTACCATAAAAACACAGCCAGCTGGAACATTTAGTGGAGGTTTACAGGCTTCCTAACTTTTTAAGCTATTCTTACAATAATGGATACTTGTAATAATGATCCTGAGTCACCAATAATGATGCCCCATTTGTGCAATGTATTCTGTTTGGGAAGATGGTGAATTATATAACACAGCGTAGAAGGATTTTCATTAAAATGTTTAAAACATTTAGAAGTTCTAGAACTTATGAAATTCTTCTGGAAAACTGAAATTCTTCTGGAAAACTCACTTAAGCTAGAACTCCTAATTCTGCCAATGATGTTGAAGAGAGATGAAAAGTTGTTTTCTTTGACGATCTCAAATTATTGTATCTATGTTGGAAATTGGGTTTTCCTAAAATCTGGAGCAGCTAATGGTCAGTTGGGACGAAATGGAGAGCTTGTTAAAAATGTAGCTTCCTCAGCCCTTCCTCCAAAGGTCCTAATTTAGTGGGTCTGGAGTGGGGCTCACATAGTGGCATTTGTAACAGACACCCAAGATGATTTGATCTAGACATTCTGAAACAGTAGAATCGAGCTATAAAGATTTAATTTAGGAATTGCTACAGAGCTCTCTACTTTACTACGCCTCCAGCTCAGACCAGGTCAATGCCTATTACTCTGCCCAGAAAGTGGTAGATAGCCTCATTTCCGAAATTAAAAGAAAGTACTGACTTACCAAAAATAATCAGCTGCATTTTCAGGGGAGTTGTGGATCATACCTGCCCTGACTTTAGTTAATTTTTTATGACTCCATTTTTAATAAAGAACTCCTGCTCTGCCATTACTCACATTTAAAATTTGGATTAACAACAGACCGTGCCCCAGATTTCATATTTCATATTGATAAAAATGCAATATATGTTATTAATGGTCTCTGGTGTCAGTACAACATTTTTTTCATAGTATTTTCACCAGAGTGCTTTGGCACCTCATCTCCTTTCTCTGACTCCTCAAGCTATTTAGTCCCAACATCTGATACGTGGATGGAGGACGGGTTATTTGTAAGACACAGAAAAACATGTAATGAACATAGAGCAGTCTCAATCCAATGCATGGTATGACTAAAAAGTTTGGGGACACATGAATACTGGGATGTGACATTGATACTGTTTAAATAAGCATGAAGCTTTAAAAACTGTCGTGATACCACTTACATGATGAAGAGAAAATAGTCAAACTCTTCGAAGCAGAGAGTAGAGTGAGTAGTAGGGTGCTTGCCAGGGGCTGGGAGGAGGGGGAAACAAGGAGGTGTTAGCAAAGGCACGGAGGTTTCAGTTATACAGGATGAGTAAGTCCTAGAGATCTCCTGTACAGCGTAGTGCCTGTGGGTAACAACACTGTATTGCATACTTAAAGATTTGCTAAGAAGGCAGACCTTATGTTAAGTGTTCTTATCACAAAATAAGAAGAAGCAGGAGAAAGAGGAGGAGGAAGAGGAGGAGGAGGAGGGAATATAAGAGGTAAAAGTTTTGGTGATGATGGATAAGTTTACATCAGACATCATAGTGATCCTTTCATGGGTATCTCCAAGCCCATCAAGATATATACATTATGGACAGCTTTTTGTATGTCAAAACATTTTTTAAAATATAAAGGGTCATGTTAACAACTTTCCAAAAAATAATTGTTTAAGTACAGGAATTATCTTATAACGCATTGATTTCCATTAAATCATGTTTTTGTCAGAAGCAAAGAATTTTTTTTTTTTTTGGCTGCTTCCTTCTCTTCTTCTTCTTCTTTATAACAAGTCTGTGATTGAAATGAACATCCAAGATGTTCAACCCAGATATGGGGGGGTCTACCTTCATTTTATGCACCCCCCCGGCCCCTGAGCTCAAGTATCCCTAGCAAATAGATTTACCCTCCGTGAGAATCTGCTTTTTCTTTTTTTTTAAGGCTATTTTTTAATGTTTATTTCTTTTTGAAAGAGAGAGAGAGAGACAGAGCACAAGCAGAGGAGGAGCAGAGAGAGAGGGAGACAGAGAATCCCAAGCAGACTCAGCTCTGTCAGTCCACAGCCCGATGTAGGACTCAAACTCACAAACCATAAGATCAAATCAAGACTCAGATGCTTAAGTGACTGTGCCACCCAGGCGCCCCAAGAATCTCCTTTTTCTGGTACCTGTAAATTCTGTCTTATTTTTCCTGTACCATTTATCACTTACTGAAAGTCTACAACAAACTATGCTAGACATAAAAAGTATACAGATAAATAAATATACCCTATCTTTGATTTGCTCACGGCCTAGTAAGGGAGACAGACATATAAATGAATAATTACAATAAATATTGTAAAAACAGGCTGTTGGATCACCGAAAATATAGTGACTAATTCTGCCTGCTCGGTTACAAAAAGGCTTTTTGGAGGAGATAATATATGATCTGGGTTTTGAACAGGTTTTGAACAGGTAGTTCAGGCACCACATACCCTACCCAAGCACGGAGATACCAGAGGGCTTGGAACGTTCAGTACAACTGATGGAACTTGGTGGCCAACTGGATATGGGAAATTGAAGAAAGGGAGAGACTTGAAATTGTTTTCAAATGTCATAGAGGTTTTTATTTGCTATTTAACGTTGTTCTAAATAAATAAAAGTTTAAACTTATTGGCATGAATTTTACCATTAATCTTTGTATTGTGCAATGTCAGTTCCAAATGCAAATATCAGAACATTTAACTTGGAATCACTAAAATTATGCAACGGATCTCTTGGCTTGACCCTGGACAGTGACTCAAGCTGGTCATAAGAAATGAACACAAGCCAGACTCAGGGAAGTTAGAAGGAGGAAGAAAAGATTCCCCCAGGCACGGTGTGGGCCCAAAGGATTTGGGGATACTTGCAGGGTGAATTCAGAGCCTTGCAGGTGCCAGGGGTCCCACCCTGGGACTGGCAAAGTCCTCATGCAGGTGGACCTAACCGCTGCCATGTTTCCTCTCCCACCAGCAATCCCCCCCCCCCGCACCCCCACCACCAATGTGCCACACCTCAGCAGGGAGCCAGGAAGTCAAATCGGGCATTTCCCCTTTATACAGGCCAGCTGTCCCAACCCACAGCAGATGGGCCTCCCCAAGTGTGTTGCAACCTCCGTGCCAGGATGTGCTAGGTGTTTGGATCAACGGTGGCTAGAGGCTGGCCCTGGCCAACTAGCCCACTGATGGAGCTGTACTGCTGTCAACCTGGGGGTGGAGTGAGTGAGGTGACAGCCACCGCTGCTGGGCTTTGCCCCAGATGCCACTGGTTGTGACCTCCACTCTCCTCGGGCCTGCGCTCAGATTCCTGCCAGAGTGAAGGGCAGCAGTTTGGACAGGGGTAGGGGAGGCATGGCGGGGGCCAGGGGTGGGGGACAGGCAGGACCCAGGGGTGCAAAGGTCGAAGAGAAGGAGCCCAGAACCCTTCCCAGGGAGGTGGGGAGAGTGCACAGAATTGGGATGCCAAGCCTCCAGAATGTGCTCCATTGTCCCATTAGGCTTCACTCATAAAACACACATTCAAAGATATTTTAAGAACTTGAAGACAGCAGCTGCACGGCATTAAACCCCAAGCACGGAGGCCTTTTGAGCATGGGCTCCCATGTCACCACATCGGATGCAAAACCATGGCGCCAGCCCTAGGCTCCCAACGTCACCCAGGAGGCGGAGGGAGAAGAGAGCCGAGGGGGAAGACTAGGGACAGAGAAGGACTGATATCATATGTTTTCACTCATATGTGGATCTTGGGAAACGTAACAGAAGACCAGGGGGGAGGGGAAGGGGGAAAAATAGTTACAAACAGAGAGGGAGGGAGGCAAACGGCAAGAGACTCTTAAATACAGAGAACAAACTGAGAGTGGATGGGAGGGGTGGGGAGAGGGGAAAATGGGTGATGGGCACGGAGGAGGGCACCTGTTGGGATGAGCACTGGGTGTTGTATGGAAGCCAATTTGAACAATAAATTATATTCATAATAAAAAAAAGAAGGACGTAGACTAGGGAGCCTCAACAGGAGAAAGGTGGGTGGGGAAAAAATCGAAAGTAAGGCAGAGATGAGCAGGCAGAAGAGACAGGGGTAGCCCAGAAGCCGGCAGAACTCGGGAATCCTCTGCAGCACAGGCTTCCCCTAGCAGGTCTGGAGAGATGTTTGCTTGTCCCGCAAGCATTGAAAAAAAATCTGAGCCAAGGGCGCCTGGGTGGCTCCGTCGGTTAAGCGTCTGATTTCAGCTCAGGTCATGATCTTGCAGTTGCTGAGTTTGAGCCCCATGCTGGGCTCTGTGCTGACAGCTCAGAGCCTGGAGCCTGCCTCGGGTTCTGTGTCTCCCTCTCTCTCTCTCTGCCCCTCCCCCGCTCATGCTCTGTCTCTGTCTCTCTCAAAAATAAATAAACGTTAAAAAAATTATAAAGAATCTGAGCCAATATCTAAAAATTGGAAACGGTCTCACAAAAACTGAGCTTTAAAAAAAAAAAAAAAAAAATCAAGAGATTTAACATGTTTCCATGGCCAAAATCGAGCCAGAGCTGAGCAGCAGCTGGTCTCCTAGAAGGGGCACATGCCCACCATGTGACCGCTTTCCAGGGCTCACAAGGCATCCGTAAGCGCCGCTTCACTGAACCCGGTTTTGCCCCTTACTGTAGGCACGTGAGTTCAGAAACTCGGGTCTGCGCCGCTGGGTCCAATGCTGCCAAAAGGTCAAGTAAGAGGGGCCTAAAAATAGGTCATCGGATCCGGCAAGTGGGAAAACCTTGGTAACATCTGACTCGGAACAGCCTGAATGGAGAGATGGAATGGAAGCCAGATGGCAGTGGGCTGGGCCGTGAACGGGAGGTGATGAAGCTGAGACAGCAAGGGGAGGCGCTCGTTGTTCTCAGATGTGTCTTGTCCTAAACGAGGGTGACGGGAACGTGGTTCGAACCCACCTAGCCACCCCTCCGGACGTCTCCCGCATCCTCCTTCCCACACACCTTATAACCAGAGAAAGATGGAAAGCAACATGACTCGAAGGAAGATCTCCGTTTAAAATTTTACATTTTAGAAAAAAATCAACCAATCAGTTCAAGACCAGCAGTGGAAATTAACTGAGATTTCACCGTTGCAGATGATCATGTCAAACTCAAAGATGCCAGTCATGACTATGTATTGCTGTCGGCATTGGTCGTTAGGAGAAATAAAATCAGGTTGTTTCAGACTGATTCCGAGTGTTGTTGTTGTTTTTTTTTTTTAAGCTACCTTAAAATACTTTATCTTACGGCAACGGAATTTTTTACAGCAGGTTTCGGGGAAGACCTATTATGTTTGTGTCGCAGAACAACACAGAATTCCGCGTGGAGGCACTACTTCCAAAATCTAGAAAACCATTTGACAGCCCTATATTTTTTTTCAATAACAAGTAAACTGTTCAAATCCGAAGCTGTTGTGTAGAATAAGCAACATTCCTCTTTTCAATTGTTGAATAAACGAATCTGAAAATAAATGATGACATCTGTTTCCACCCACCGCACCGTTGTTTGGATGTTTTGCAGTCGTGTTTGTTCATACGGAATGTAATTTAGAAGGCTGGTATTTTGTCAGGCACAGAGTTAGCTCTAGATTTAGCAGGGCTCTGCATGTTATGAAAGGTTCAACTGGGCGAAGTACACCCCATCCGCGAAGGGGAACGTACCAGGATTTTGAAAGCTGGATGCCTCTTGCTTGGGGCCACCAGAGATGCTCTGTTCTGATTTGTTAGCGGATTTCTGCGGGGCGATTTAGGTCAAGGTTGGGAACTCTTGCAAAGTAATCAGATTGTAACCTGGGCTTCCGCTCGTCTGTCAAAGCACAGGAAGCCTGCTCACTCCCGCTGCGGCCTACCTCGCTGACGATGCAGAGCGTGGTCTGCGGAGTTTACCAGGGTCTTGTGAGACAGGCGGCTTTCAACACTTAATGGTGTGCATTGATGTGATTTTGTGACTTTGAGTGAATGCCAAGTACATGAGACAAGCTACATTTATTAAAAAGGGCGGTGGGGGGTGGGGAGTGGTATAATTCTTTCCTGATGGTTTCTAGTGAAGTTATGGAAAGCAGTTAGCCTTCATTTAATAAACTGCTAGACATCCTTAAGAAAAAACCCTGAGCCTAACTGTAAACCCCCTTAACCTACAACGCTGAGCATCACACTTTGACGCTAATGATTAACTTCAGCCTGCACAATAGGCTGCAATTGCCAAGTCAGCGAGCTAGCTCTGTACACACAATCCCAGCAGTTGGCCCATCCTAGACTTGGATGAAGACGGGATGGGGAGTTCATGGGTGTGTCGCTGAGGGTGTGAGAAGGGAAGGGCTTTGTGTTAGGCAGAGGAAATAGATGCCAACTGGGCCAAGAGAATGGAAAGACAGGCCATTCTCACTTTCTTACGTTCTCATTACTCAACTACTTTTTAGCCATTAGAATTCTAGATTCTGTCCATTGCATCGTTGAAATTGATGTCTGCAAACTCCATGGAATTTTCTTCAGTATTTATTCTTCTTAACACCTCGCAGGAGGTGACTGTTGTGGCAA
The DNA here is from genome assembly GCF_024362965.1 of Panthera pardus. NCBI lineage: Eukaryota > Metazoa > Chordata > Mammalia > Carnivora > Felidae > Panthera > Panthera pardus. The sequence goes on from NW_026526688.1 coordinate 183,197,433, forward strand.
GTGCCATTTTTCATGAAGTCTCCCTTGACCTCCAAGGCCCAGAACTGTCTTGGTCCTCCTGCTCCCTACTTTCCTGCTATTTCTCTACTTCCTCCCACCTTCAACCCTCCATCCTTCCACCCACCTGCCCACACACATCCTTGTGGGCCTGGATTCCTTTACTCTCTGATCTCACCCAGCATTATGTTTTTGGTTCTCTCTTCTACGCAGATGACTACCAAATCATGTTATATAAACCCAGCTTCTTTGCCAAGTTGTAGGCCAATGCCAACGAGCAATTGTATAGTGGAAAGAGCTAGAAAATTGGAATTGAAATCAAATGAGATGACAGATGAAAATTCATAGGGCTATGTAGATGCCGATTCTCGTCTGCCTTCCACAGCTTCCTGGTCACTTGAATTCTATCTTCCTGACCTTGCCTAATGCCCCCACCTTTCTCTCAGTGAATAAGGTGGAAAATTGTGGTGCCATCTTTGATTTTCGCTGTCTCATTCATCTCACCCAATCCAGCCCCAGAGCCTCTAAATATTATATTCTTGCCAGGGTGAAGAAGGTCCCTCCCTTCTTCCCAATTTATCACACGCACCACTAAACAGAACAATTTTCTCATGACCAGCTCCAGTCATAGCACCTGACTCCTCAGTGAATCTCGTCTATTTTTTTTTTTATTTTTTTTTTATTTTTATTTTTTCAACGTTTTTTATTTATTTTTGGGACAGAGAGAGACAGAGCATGAACGGGGGAGGGGCAGAGAGAGAGGGAGACACAGAATCGGAAACAGGCTCCAGGCTCCGAGCCATCAGCCCAGAGCCTGACGCGGGGCTCGAACTCACAGACCGCGAGATCGTGACCTGGCTGAAGTCGGACGCTTAACCGACTGCGCCACCCAGGCGCCCCAGAATCTCGTCTATTGATCAAAGCCAGGGCAGACTCTGCAACCCAGTATTTGAGTTCCTCCACAATATATGCCTGCTATGCCTCCCTGGCTTTTCCTCTTGCCACTCTCCTATTCAATCACCATGCCCCAGCCAAATCGACGATTTCTCCAAACACTCCTGCAGACTATCCCACCTCTGGACCTATGCTCATGGTCGCTCTCCCCTCCAAAATCCCTGTCATTATCCCTTATCCTGATTTCAAAGCCATATTGGACTGGGTTTGGACAGGAGAATAGAAACCACTCTAGGTGTTTCAAACACAGGGAATTCAATTCAGTCCAGGGAACTGGTTTCAGAGATGCTGGAAGGGTGGGAAGAGCAAAAGGGAGGAGGAAGAGGGCTGAAGGAGCAAAAAAAGGAGCCACAGTTGAGCACCCTTGGTCTAAAACCCCTAGATCCACACCTGCTACTCATGCTGCTTGTCACTTCTGGATGTGCCAGAGGGTTCTCCCTGGCCCAGGCTGCAACAGCTCAATGGGGTGTTGCCTCTGCGGGGGCTGCCACAGTCTGGAACGCCAAACCCTGCTGCTACTCCAGCAACTACCTCACTCCCGCAGCCAAAGCAGGACTCTCCTGCTGCCTTTGGATTTCCCTCTGAGTCCAGATGGCAAGAGAGTCTGGGAAAGGTAATTTTCAGATACCCCACCCTGTCTCCACAAAGCATAGTACAGAAGGACAGGTGGACTATGACGCTACAGGGGAGCTCCTGGACAAGGGCCCAGCTCAAATGCTGAGTGTTTCCCAAAGCACTTCTGGACTTTTCACCCCTTCCCTGCCCCTCCACCGCCCCCAACTAAAAGAAACTTCTCCCTCTTCTGAATTTTGTTTGAATTTTTTTTTTTTTACATTTTTTTATTTTTTTATTTTTGAGAGAGAGGGGGTGGGCAAAGAAAGAGGGAGACAGAGGAGCACAGAGCCCGACGTGGGTATTGAACTCACAAACCGCGAGATCATGACCTGAGCCAAAATCAAGAGTCAGAGGCTCAACTGACTGAGCCACCCAGGCACCCCTGAATTTTGTCTGAATTTCACTGGTCTCTTTGGCTCAACCTAAAGTATATTCCTTGAGGAACTACTCTGCCAGATGCCGAAGAGACAATAGCAAGTAAGACAGACGTGGCTTCTGCTCCCCTGGAGCTTTATGGAGTTTAAAGTCTAGTTGGAAAGACACAATTAAACATGCAGTTACGATGTGGTTTGATAAGCACCAAGGCAAGGGGGTCTGAGTGTTGGAGCCCACCAGCATGGTGTCGGAACCAAACTGGGAGGGCCAGGAAATGCTCCCAATAGAAACCCACATCCAAAGGCCTGCTGGGGAGAGAGTACACTTCATGTGGAAGAACCAGAGTGTATACGGAGTGGCCAGCACACGGATTTTGAAGTAGAGAACAGGGAGGAGAAGGATGGGGAGAGACAGGGCTGGAGGAGCCGATGGGGGTCAGATCTTGCAAGGCCTGGAAAGCCGCACTGAAGAGTTTGGGCTTTATCCTGAAGGCAGGGGAAACCAGTGAAGGTTTACAGCAAGGATCAGACGGGATCAGGTATTCGTCTAGGAACTTTGTGTGGAAAGAACATACTAGAGGACACTCCATTACCCTTGGCTCTTGTTATAGCACCAGCTACCTTTACCAGCTGCCCATCTGCCCTTTAAAAAATTTTTTTTTTCTAATGTTTATTTCTGAGAGAGAGAGAGAGAGAGCATGAGCAGGGGAGGGGCAGGGAGAGAGGGACAGAGAATCGGAAGCGGGCCCTGGGCTGTCAGCAGAGAGCCTGATGCGGGGCTTGAACTCAGGAACCGTGAGATCATGACCTGAGCGGGGATCAAGAGTCAGAAGCTCAACTGACTAAGCCACCCGGGCCTTCCCCTCCTCTCCCCCTCCCCCGCCCCACTCTCCCCATCTGTCTTACGGTGCTTGAGACATATTCGTTCTCTGGAAATCTCCTCTTTTCTTGAGATTAAAAATCTCATTTTTTTTCCTGCTGCCCACTGTATGATTTCATTTATCTGCCATTGCGAAAAAAGGCAGAACTCTAAGGACAGAAAGCAAATCGGTGGTGGCCAGGGGCTGGGAGTGGCCACAGAAGTTGACTACAAAGGAGCACCAGGGGATTTTCTGTGGTGATGGAAATAGTGTTCCACCAAACACTGTATGTGTCAAAATGCAGGGAAGTAGGCACTGAAAAGGGAGTTTTTTCTGCTTGTAAATTATGCCTCCAAAGCCTGACTTTAAAAGAAAAAAGAATATCTTTCCTTCCTACTGAATCTTACACAAGCATCGCAGCCCTGATTTCTCTCTTGCACCACCTCCTACCTTGGCATTTGTGAAGTCTGAGTACTGGTGTCAATTTCAATCTGTTTTCCGGCAAGTAAAATCTCTCCATGCAGGTCTCCGTGTGTCTGCAGCCACGACTCAGCTCCTGGAGGACGATGGTCAGAGCTTACTTACATTTTGAGTGTTTTTCCTGCAGGGAATTCAGCACTCACTAATGTCGAGGGAGCATATTTCGAGCCAGAGAAGCGATCTCAGTTTTGCTAGATGCTTCCATCGCCTTGAGATTGACTTGTCCCCGGCTTCTCTGGTGCCCATCCCAACCCCTTTCCCTTCCTCTTAGTTCATTTGTTCAAGCCTCCTTCCCTGCCTGCTGCTGTACAGACACGAAAGGTTCTAACCAGGCAGCATTCAAAACGAAATATTAAACAGGAAGATAAAATGACTAATTGTTTCAAATGGGGAAAATAAAAAGAGGACCAGCCTTTCCACCATGTTGCCTGGGAAATGAAAGCAGTTGCAGACTTTTGGAGCATCACAAGGATCTCTTTTCTCCCCATTTGGACAAGCAGCAGCCTGAAGCCTGGCAGGCACTGCCTGCTTGTGTTTGCAATGCCAGAAGCCTGTGATTCTAAAAGATATCAGGTTTCTAGAAAAAAATAGAAAGGCTACCTTTGGACGATCAGGGAGGGATTTCCCACCCGGAGTGAGGCAGTAAAGTAAAAGCATTATTTTACTGTAGTCATTTGCCAAACATCTGATTTCCTTGAGTTGCACGGGCTGACAAATCACGTTTTAAAGAACCCAGTTTTATTTTTGTCTTATCCCCGGGAAAAATCTGACATGTGGAATTCTTAATTTTAACTGTTAGGTGTTTAACATCACCCGTGGCTTGCCCAGCATGTAGAGATACTTGTTGAAATTACTTTCGATTCCAGGTTAACAACCCGCAGGATAACAAGATCAGGCATTTTGTTTTTGCTAAGTAGCTTGAAGCTGGTATAGATTATACACCTGGCAGATATGTGAGCCTTATTATTTTCATTCCACGGCATCTTTAAACTTTAAAACGGGGATCGGCAACCTGCTGCCATGGGCCAAATCTGGCCCACCACCTGTTTTTGTAAATAAAGTTTTATTGAAACAGCACACTCCCATTTGTTTACATGTTGTGAATGGCCACTTTCCACCCAACAGCAGAGTTGTGTAGCTTGGCAGAGATCACGTGGCCTGAAAAGCCAAAAATATTTACTATCTGACCCTTTATAGAAGTCTGAGCACTGCTGTTCTAAGAGACAACACTTTCCAGAGTCAGTTTCAGAATCCTCACCAGACGTGTGTTCAGACCTTACTTTTGAAGTTAAGCATAGAGAGGTGGCATCCGTGTTATGATAATCTCTCTCTCACTAATACGGATACTTTATTTTGAATGAAAACTAGGAGAAAAGTCAATTAAATTATTGTTTGCCTTTTTTCCCTAGAAAGCAGCTTATGCAAGGTTTCAGTTGGCCTCCTTTGCGATATGTAACATTCATGCCCAGGCGTCGATGTGTTTTCATGCACCTTTAATGCCCCATAACTTAAAACATCTTATCAGAAAAAACAACAATCACCCTTAAACTTTTGGTGGGTTATTGACATTTTTGGGTAGCAGCAAACACGTAAAGATCGTCTCTTCACAGCTGAAAATGGGCAAATGCACATGCACTCAAACTCTATGTATAATTTCAAGAGTTCACGTGGTCAGAAGCCTCCCTGCACAGTCTGGGTTAATTAGTTCTTTATGGAAGGATGAGTCTCTAAGGCAGAACTCCAGGCACTGGCCACTTTGTGGAGGGGGGTGTGCAGAGTATCAAGGAGATCCCAGGAGCCGTGAAAAATCACACTTCACAGTCAGGCACTTTGTTTTTCAAAACTGAGGTCCTAAAGGGTTTTTAGGCTGCAGGGGCAGATTTATGGCATTGTCCTATGCGGCTTTAGATACAAACGAAAACTTGTGTCTGCCTCTGAATTGCAGAAGCTGTCAGCTGGTGGTTAGGGGATCTCCAGTAACAGACTACTGCAGAGGTCAGAGGTGGTAACTGTGCCAGGAACACACAAATACTGCACAGCCCTGAGAGTTCCATGAGGGCCCCACACTTAATTGCAAGGACCGATCTCCTATTGCTCACTTTTGTCCACACTTTGGTGTATAGTGAAAGTCCGTTTTGCAGAAACATCTTCTCTGCAGAGGCAGATGTCACATACACTCACATAACTAAAGTAACTGAAAGATTGGCCAGCCAAGTTAAAGGTGGGAGCAGAGAACTCTCTGGTGAAGTCTCCCCGGCATGCTGACACACAGTGCTTGGAAGTGCTGGCCAAACACGGGTGTGTATCATTTGCATATAAGGATTGTTTATTCATCGATGGAACAGAGCGGGTGATTTGCAAGTACTCGTCAAGTTCAGTAAACAGTTATGTAATCTTCCCCCCAAGTTCAAATGTGAGATTGAGCACTCCTCTGGTAGGGTCGATTTTTTACAGAAATCTCTTTTGTGGGCCATGGCCAAGGTAGGTTGGGAAACCATAAGTGGATGAAATGGCCCAAACCACTGAAGTCCTATTCCTCGAGTCAGGCTACTTAGTGGATGGTTCCTGTACTGTTGATGGATATGGAAGGGGTGCAGAAGAGATCTCCCAAAGGTAAGCTATATGTAGGCATGCTGAGGGCCTGTCCCACCGGAAAGCTCTGGGCTGGCCCTGTGTCAGGTTACACCGCTTGCTAGAATAATTCCCGGGAGTGGAAACCCCCCACCTCCTGGGTAGTCAGTCACGGTCTTTGTCCACAGGCATCACCAACTGCTGCCTAGACCCAACGCAGCAACAGGTTTTGGTGCTGATGAATTAAAAATAAACAAACAAGAAATCTTACCTGCCTCTAATAAAACTTTACCCTGAACTTCGGTGAGTCATTGCTTGGCCTAGATAATTTCTCTGCTAAATAGTAATTGTCGCTACCGGTAAGTGATCAGTTTATCCCTTTTGCTGCGTGAGGGAGGGGAAAAATTGGAGAATTTCCTGTTTGAATGTAGCACTCCCTCCCCACCATGTTCCTCCCTCTATGGAGACTGGAAGTGTGTTACAGGAAAGGAACCCGGCTACAAGTTAAGAAAGTGGATGTTGATTTTAGCTCCCTGGTTGCCGAGTGGTGGCCTCAGGCAAATTTTTTAACCCCTCTGGTCTTGTTTCTTCAGCCATAAAAAGGTCGCTTGGAAGGAGATGATTTCTAAAGAAACTTCTAGCTCTAAATGTGATTTTTTCGGAAGCTTCAGAATACCTTGGGACATTCAAAAGACCTTTAACACACCCACAGCAGGAACTGAGTCCCAGGAGGGACATGGCCTGTATATTACTTAAACAACTAAATTGCAATAAGGCTTTTCCCATTAAGGCACTTGGTGCCAGCAAGCACTTTATAATAACCTTCCCAGGAGCTCATTTAAAGCTCCATTAAAAAGCAAACATATTTTTCAAAGCGAGCTCCTTCTAATTACGTGTTATTTGAGCTTCGTGTTTCCTTCTAATCTTGAGTTCTGGGCATCCGTGGATGCCCAGGCAAAGTTCGTAGCTCTCCAGAAAGGTAATTGGTTTGATAAAAGTTGTAGATACGATGACTAAGGGGTACAAACTAAATGGATTTGTCCTATTCTCCCTGTCCTGTTCTTTCTTCCCACTCTCCTGCATCACGACCTCTATCATTTAAAACAGTAACGTAAAAGCTAACATTTACTCAGTGCCTCTAATTGCCAAACACTGTGCTAAGGGCTAACTCTGAACACAGCACTTAGAATATCCTAAGTCCTTTCCATTTGTTAATTAAGCACTCTCTCCCTATGATCCTATAAGGTGGGTACTTTTATGATCTTTATTTACCAATGAGGAAACTGAAATACCAATGAAACAAATAAGTAACTTGTCCAAGGTCACACAGCTTATAAGTGGCAAAAGCAGGATTGGAGGGTGGTGAGGTTCCAGGGTTCACACTCTTAACTACTTGACCATAGTGCCTTATGCTTGGGCATCATGAATTCGAGAAGCAATTTTTTTAATGTTTGTTTTTATTCATTTTGAGAGAGAGAGCACACACACACATGCACAAGCAGGAAAGGGACAGAGAGAGAGAGAGAGAGAGAGAGAGAGAGAATCCCTACACGGGGCTCGAACTTACAAACTGTGAGATTATGGCCTGAGCTGGAATCAAGAGTTGGAGGATTAACTGACTCAGCCACCCAAGGCTCCCCAAGAAGCAATGGTTTGTAACAGGACTTTTTAAAATGTCGACCCATCAAGTATTTTACCATCTAAGCAAAGGCTAGTCTAGAGATGACTTGGAATGACAGAAGGATCTCCATTTGATTCCAATGATTTCAGCCCAAAAGCAACAGCTACAAAATTATGTGGAACAGCCACAGATGTTTCAGTGCTTTCCTTTCATCCCTGCTCCCATAGTGAATTTCTGGAGAAAGTGCCAGAAGAGTCTACTTTAGACCAAGCCAGAGTTCACAAATCAGGCTGCCTCCATTTAAGACAGTTGAGGCTACAGCCTAGGAGGCTAAAATTAATGTCCCTGGTTGATGTACATTAAGTCAGTCCGGGGGCAGATCACAATGGTCACCCCTTGCGTGCACACACACAGCTTGTGGATTCTCTTTGCCCATTTTAGGGAAGAGGAAACCGAGGCTCGGAGTACTTGCTAATAATTCTCTTGGGCACCATGCACCTAGTGAGAACCAGGGCTGAGGAACTCTGACTTGCAGCCCAGGACAGTTTCCATCCTACCCTTTAATCCCACAGACATCAAAGTATCTGCCAAACCAGATCTTGGAGAAACGATTTCAAAATGTTTTCTTAGAGGAATCTGCAGGTACGTGTTAAGCAGTCTCTGTCCATCTCAAAGCCCAGTAGAATCGTCCCATCCTCAAAACTATGTGCTTGGATTCAGATGTGAGTAGGTGGGAGCCAACCTCATGGTTTTGACCCAAATGGCGGATCTGGTGACTAAGACGAGACATCATTTGAATAGTCATACATTTGAGTATTTTAATCAAGCGAAAGTGCAAATGGAAGGTTTTCATTCTTTCTGTTTGTCATTTATGGCGACAGACTGTGGTAAGGAGAGAAAGCTTCTGAGCAGGAGTCTGCCTTGGGTCACCAGACAGGATGGCAAGGTCAAGCTGTCCTGGTTAAAGTTAAAAATTCGTTACCTTTCCCCATGATACGATTGAATAAGCACATTAACAGTTTATAAAAGAGGTTGTGAAACCTTCTAGGGAAAAGGCCATTAAGTAACCAGTTTAGGGGAGAGACTTCCTTGCCCCACATCTCAGTAGGGGGCTGAACTGCTTGACTTGACGGGGAAGGCTCATTCCTGTTTCATATCTATTATTATTTCTCCGGAAGGGCTTATCTTTTATTGCCAATAACACTTCGCTCCGAGCTTTCTCTGCTCTGTCCTCTCAATTTACGTCACCACCCACACCCAGAGCCATTATAAATATCTACTGAACACCGGGCACTAATCTTTAGTAAGCAGAAACAGCAATGTCTTTTCTGCCTACCAACGGACTCATAAATCTTGAAACGTCATTATGCCAAGCTTTACTGGGTGTTGTTATGGCTGAATATCTAGCTGAACCTTACCTGACAAAATTCATGTAGGCATCAACTATAACCATAACTTCCAAAGTGAGTGTTTTGTGAGGTGTATTGAAGGGCAATGAGAGACGTTTATGATGGTAACAGCCCTACTGTCTTAATAGAGATGGTCTTTGTATTTAGAATTAAAAACATGGTCAGTAGAATGCCACTCATTTTTTTTTTTTCTAAATATGTTTCAACTACTGTAAGCAGACAGTACTGTAAGATTGTTTTAAATTGTTTTAAATCTTTAATTTTAAATTGTGTTAAATCTTTAAAAAGATTTAAATTGTTTTAAATATCCTGCTTTTTATTGTAATTGTCATCCTTAACTGTGTATTAGCTTGCTGGACAAAATTGCTCTATGGTTTAAGTGATAGGCAGAATGTGACGTTCTACCAAGAGAGGGAATGGAAATGAACTTTTCTAACAAAAAGATGGTCTTCAAATGAGAGGTCTTTTTAAAAATGCAAATAATCTGGGGGTGTCGGGTTGGCTCAGTCGGTTGAGCAGCCAACTCTTGGTTTCGGTTCAAGTCATGATCTCACGGTTTCATGAGTTTAGTGCGAGCCCCGTGTCGGGCTCTGCAGTGAGAGCACAGACCCTGCTTGGGATCCTCCCTCTCTCTCCCTCTCTCTCTACCCTTCTCCTGCTAATGTTGTCTCTGTCTCTCTCAAAATAAAGAAACTTAAAAAAAATTTTTTAAGGGGCACCTGGGTGGCTCAGCTGGTTAAGTGCCCGGCTTTGGCTCAGGTCATGATCTCATGGTTCGTGGGTTCGAGCCCCACATCGGGCTCTGTGCTGACAGCTTGGAGCCTGGAGCCTGCTTTGGATTCTGTGTCTCCCTCTCTCTGCCCCCCCCTGCTCGTGCTCAAAAATAAATAAACATTACAAAGAAAATTTAAAAAAAATTTAAATGCAAATAATTCTGTCTTCTGTATTTTCCCAGAGGCAATGCAGGTGGCTGTGAGTTCTAGTTCCACAGTAACAAGGAGACTTTGGCTAAGTTATTTAATCCCTATGTATCTTAGTTTCTTCATGTATATGGTGGCCATATCAAAAGAAGTTAATTCAGAGAGTTGGTGAAGATCACACGGGTTATTTACCTCATTTGTAACTCAGTAAACATTCAACATGGTGTAGCTCTCATAGTCTGTTACTAATAGTTAATGTTTATTGAGGGCCTAACTTGTATGAGGAGGTCCCGTCACAAGTGCTTGACTCCTCTTAATGATACTGTAAAAACCCTATGTAAATTAAAAAAAATAAAAAATTTAAAAAAAGCTGATCTGGGGCGCTTGGGTGGCTCAGTCGGGTGGGTGTCCGACTTCAGCTCAGGTCACGATCTAGCGGTCCGTGAGTTTGAGCCCTGCGTCGGGCTCTGGGCTGACGGCTCAGAGCCTGGAGCCTGCTTCTGATTCTGTGTCTCCCTCTCTCTCTGCCCCTCCCCCATTCATGCTCTGTGTCTCTCTGTCTCAAAAATAAATAAACGTTAAAAAAAAAAAAAGCTGATCTTGTTCTAAAAAGAAAAAAAAAACTTATGTAATCGGTACTATTATCTCCATTTTACAGATGAGGGAAACACACAGAAATTTTCAGCACAATATCCAATATCACACAACGGCTAAGTGATAGGACTGGGTTTTGGCCCCAGAAAGCTTGGTCCCAAACCCATTTTAAATTAACTAGTATAATACACAATAGTACCCGAGTCAATGTAATTAACTCATGGCAGGTCAGTGATAGAGAAAATTGTTAGAAAAAATTCAAAGCAACGGACAATGGATGTTTCCAATCAAAATACATCCACTGGGGTCTGGAGTTTTTTGCACATGCAGAAAATGTCAGTGGAAAAATTAACTAAAATTATTGATAATGAGGCATTACCTTATCTCTCCAGGTACTCCTGAAAGAAAAGAGAAAAAAAGAATTCCAAACCTTGGGATGTAAAGAGGCAAGTCAAGAATATATAGAAAATGTCAATACATATTTGCAAATGATATATGCAATAAGGGGTTAATATCAAAAATATATAAATTACTTCTACAACTCAACACCACAAAAACCCAATCTAGTTAAAAAATAGGAAGAAGAGGGGTGCCTGGGTGGCTCAGTCGGTTGAGAGTCCGGCTTTGGCTCAGGTCATGATCTCGCGGTCTGTGAGTTCGAGCCCGGCATTGGGCTCTGTGCTGACGGCTCACAGCCTGGAGCCTGTTTCGGATTCCGTGTCCCCCTCTCTCTCTGCCCCTCCCCCACTCATGCTCTGTCTCTCTCTGTCTCAGAAATAAATAAACATTAAAAAAAATTGAAAATATAGGAAGAAGAACTGAGTAGACATTCCTCTAAAGAAGACAGACAGGTGGCCAACAGACACATGAAACGATGTTCAATGTCACTAATCAGCAGGAAAATGCAAATGAAAACCACAAGGAGCTATCACCTCACATCTGTTAGAATGGCTAAAATAAAAAAGATGAGAAACAAGAAGTGTTGGCAAGGACATGGAGAAAAAAGATCCCTCGTCCACTATCGGTGGGGATGTAAATCGGTGCAGCCACTGAAAACAGTAGGGAGGTTCCTCAAAAAATGAAAAATAGAACTCTCCGGTGATCCAATAATTCCACTATTGGGTATTTACCCAGGGAAAATGAAAACACTAACTTGAAAAGATATATGCACCCCTATGTCTATTGCAGCATTATACGATAGGCACTCAAATTGTCGAACAATAGACAAATGGATGAGGAAAAGGTGGTATATATAACGGAGTATTACACAGCCACGAAAAAGATGAGATCATGCCATTTGAAACCGCATGGATGGACCGAGAGGGTATTATACTAACTGAAATAAGACTGAGAAAGACCTACATCATATAATTCCACTCTTAAAAGGAATCTTGAAAGAAAATAAATAAACCAAAAGCAGAATCAGAACTATAAGTACAGAGAACAAACTGATGGTTGCCAGAGCGGAGGAGAGTGGGGGTTGGGCAAAATAGGTGACGGGGAGAAGGAGACACAAGACTCCAGTTACAGAGTGAGTAAGTCATGGGATAAAAAGCAGAGTAGAAGGAATACAGTCAATGATACTGCAAGGGGACAGATGGTAACCAAACTTGTGGGTGAACACAGCATAATGCAGAGACTTGGCAAATTACTAAGTTGTACCCCTGAAACTAACACAACATCGTGTGTCAAATATACTTTAATAAAAAAAAAATAAGATAAGATTTCCTTTTTAAAAAAGAAAACAGGGGCGCCTGGGTGGCTCGGTCGGTTAAGCGTCCGACTTCGGCTCAGGTCATGATCTCACGGTCCACGCGGGGTTCGAGCCCCGCGTCGGGCTCTGTGCTGACAGCTCAGAGCCTGGAGCCTGTTTCAGATTCTGTGTCTCCCTCTCTCTGTGACCCTCCCCCGTTCATGCTCTGTCTCTCTCTGTCTCAAAAATAAATAAACGTTAAAAAAAATTAAAAAAAAAAAAGAAAATATACAAATAGCCAACCAACATGTGAAAAAAATGTCCATCTTGGTCGTAATAGAGGTAACAGTAGTCGCCAGTGTGTGCCATCGTGTGGCGGGCAGAGCAGCAAGAGGAACAGATTCAAGCAGGCTTCTGCAGAGCAATATGACAAACTATATCAAAAGTCTTAGCCCCAGACACCATCCTGCGCCCACACGTGTGTGCCCCTAATGTCAGCTGGTCCCCCCCCAGACCCCTTGGGCGCCAACCCGAGTCCCCATTTCCGCTCCAACAAGATGAAAGAAACTCTCACGAACCGGGAGAAACTCGCCAACCTGCGAGCACAAGGGTGCATTGGTGGGAAAGGAACCGCTGGCCCAAAGGAGAAGGTGGTTTGCAGGCGATAAAAAACAAACAAAACCTCAGTTCACCTTAAAGAAGTTAGGGCTGAACAAGATCTCCGGTATTGAAGAAGTGAGTGTGTTCCCAAACCGAGGAACAGCCATCTACCTTCACAACCCTACAGTCCAGGTCTCCCCGGCAGCGAGCACTTTCACCATCACAGGCTATGGGGAGACCGAGCAGGTGACAGAAACGCTACCCAGGATCTTAAACCATCGCGGTGCAGTGGGTCTGACTAGTTTGAGAAGTGGGTCTGACCGAGCTCTGCCCATGCAACCTGTGGCTGGAAAAGCAGCACTGGCTACCGAAGAGGGTGAAGATGAAGTTCCAGATGTTGTGGAGAATTTTGATGCAGCTGAAGAAACCACGGGGAGCTGCTATTTTATATTAGGATTGCTTTTTAAAACGTTGTTTATGGATCTCATACGATCTAGATCGCTAGCATGTTTAAGCCCAAGCCCCTTGGGCCCGGGCTTTGCAGTTTTTGCTTAGACACAATTCATTCTTTGCAGCTAATTAAGCTACAGAAGTCAGGGAATAAAGTGTGAAACAAGGTTAAAAAAAAAAAAAAAAGAAACCTTAAGCAAGCACGTCCCCTACCCAGCAATTCTACCCCTAGGAGTTTATGTCATACAAAGAAATGAATAAGTGTATTCATTTAAACATTATTTATAATAAAAATTTGGAATCAACCTATGACAGTAAACAGTTAATCAAAAAAAAAAAAAATAAGAAGAAAGAAAAAAATTTACTTCATCTGTGAAAAAGAAGGAATTTAATAAATTCCCGATCTCCATGATCTGGAAATTATGTTACAGAAGTCCATAAGCATGCATATGAAAAGACTCAAAGAACATACTATAGGTTAGCAGTCATAATTTCAAAGGTGTAGCGCTAAAAGCAAATTTCGCTTTAGTTTCTTTGTGTTTTCCAGACTTTCTGCATTAAGTACCTCACATTAAGGAAAAATAAGAGCTTTGCAATAAATAGAAATAAATACTTGTATCAGTGCGAAAAAAAAATTCAGGTCCATATTATACAAGATTCTAAACTACAAGTGACAGAAAACCCAGATCAAACTGTCTTGACAAGAAGGAAGTTATTGCTTTACATGCCTCAGGTATGGCTGGATCCAGGCCTCAGGCAAAGTTGTTTAGGACTTGGTCTGTCTCTCACCATCTCTTTATCCTTTGTCTTTCTTTTTTCTCTATTGTTTTATTTTCAGGAATGTTCTTTCCATGCACGAAGTTCACGGTGCAAATATGCCCATCGAGATGTTTACATCCGCAAATTCTCCAACTGCCATTTTTATAAGAGTTAAAATGAAAGTCCTGGATCTGATTTTCCTTGGCCATCATGGGATAGTTTACTGATCCCCGATCCAATCAAATAGTCACATGAATGGAATGCCCTGACTGGTCATGCCTGGGTTACATGTCTACTGTGGGAGCCAGGAGGTGGGGTCGGCTAGGGTGGCAGGGAGTGAGAGTGGGGGAAGGGTGGTTTCCTAAGAGACAATGAGGTTCCATGTAGAAAAGGAAGAGTGGAGGATGCTGGTGAGTTAAAAACCATCATAACAGACGCACGAAAACGCATTCACGGGGAGATTTCAGTTTCTTTAGATGCTGGCAAGGCACGGCCAGGAAGAGCATTAGCGGCTTTGAATCATTTGGGTCTCGTGTTTGCACTTGACAGAGAATTCAATCGGACGCGGCGTAAGCAACGGTGAGAATTTATTGACTTACACAACTGAAAAGTCCAGAGGTAGGGCTGGCTTCAAGGAAGTCTAAGCCACCCAAGGATCTGGCTCTTCCAGTCTCCCTAGTTTTAAACCGGTGACAGTATTATCTCCAGATTCCACGCAAAGGCTCCTGGCAGCTCCAGGCTCTGTCCCCAGGCTAGCGGATTGCTCTGGCAGCTCCACACCTCGTATCCTCACGCCTCAGCAGGTGTGACCCAGGGACAGAGAATCTGTAGTATTTCCCGCACAAGTCCTGTGAGCGTCACTTCTCTCACTGGCCCAAACTGGAAGAGTTCGAGAAGGTTTGGTGTTAATTCTTTCAATGGTTTGCAGAATTCACCAGTGAAGCCACCTGGTCCTGGATTCTTCTTTGTTGGGAGGTTTTTGGTTACCGATTCCATCTCCTTATGAGGAATAGGTCTGCTCGGATTTTCCGTTTCTTTATGATTTCAGTCTTGGTCGGTTGTATGCTTTCAGGTATCTGTCCATCTCTTCCAGATGGTTCAGTTTGTTGCCACACAATCATTCAGAGCAGCTTCTTCTGAGTCTCTGCATTTCTGTGGTGTTAGTTGTAATCTCTCCTCTTTCATTTTTGATTTTATTTGAGTCCTCTTTTTTTTTTTTTTGGTATGTCTAGCTAAAGGTTTCTCTGTTTTATCTTTTTCAAAAGCAGCTCTTAGTTTCACTGATTTTTTTCCCCCTTGTGTCTTTTTAGACTCTATTTCATTTATAATTTCCATTCTGATCTTCATGATTTCCTTCCTTCTGCTAACTTTGGGCCTCATTGGTTCTTCTGGTTCCTTGAGGTGTAATGTTAGGTTGTTTATTTGAGCTCTTTTTTCTTGATGTAGGCATTTATCGCTATGAATCATTGGCCCAAATTGGATCACAAGCTCATTCCTGACCAATCCATGTGGCCTGAGGAATGGGATACATCATTGGCTTGAGCCCGTTATAGTCCATTCCTGGAGCTGGGGGCTGGATCAATCCCATCCTGACCACCAATGAGAATGGAAGAGGAGTGTATCCCCGAGGAAAATCAAAGCAGGAAGGGAAGTATCCATGCTGAAGAGGAAACTGGCAAATGTCTGTTCCAAGTCTTTAGTAGCCTGACTTGTTTTCAACTCTATCCAGCTGTTCATTTTTTAATTTAATTTTAATTTTTTTTTAACATTTATTTTATTTATTTTTGAGAGAGCACAGAGCCTGACTCGGGGCTTCAACTCATGAACCGCGAGATCATGACCTGAGCCAAAATCAAGACTCGGACGCTTAACGACTGAGCCACCCAGGTGTCCCCAGTTGTTTATTCTTGGATGGGAAATATTTACTAAAACAACATCCTGCCTGTGGCTTAGTGCAGAATATTTCTAACTTGCACGGCTAAACGAAGAAGCATACATTTGTCACAGATCTTCAAGCACATCTCCATTTCAAGCCTTTCAGAAGTGCCTGCTGCCATTAGAAGGGGCGGAGACAATCACAGCATCCTGTAAACTGCCCTTCACAGGGCACAGTTAACAGCCCCAGGCAACTTTCTTCTCCTGGGTTGAAATAACCTAAACACTGTTTTTATTTTTAATATGTATTTTCATGAAACGTTGCTTAGGGAAACATATGGGGCTTTGAAATGTCAGCACACTGGGTGGAAGGCAGGAAGTGTAAAGAGTTTTGTGCTCCTGGCTCTTTTATTTACAGAGTGGGTTCAAAGTCGTGCAGGGTTAGCAAGAAAAACAAACAGAGGGATCCATGCTTGCTTGAGATGACATCTGTCCGCCAGGACGATCACTAGCTTTTGGTTGTGAAAGGTTTGCG
Organism: Panthera pardus; assembly: GCF_024362965.1. NCBI lineage: Eukaryota > Metazoa > Chordata > Mammalia > Carnivora > Felidae > Panthera > Panthera pardus. The sequence continues at coordinate 183,213,740 of NW_026526688.1, forward strand.
GTAGATAGCACAGGCTGGGAATGAGATGTTTTCTTTTCATTTCCAGCAGAGAGTTTGCACGAATCCTTTCAAAGTCAGCCTCTTCTGCGATAAATAAATGTGCCTCTGCCAGAGAAAGCAATAAGAAAACCTCAGCGACTGACAGCTTAAGAGAGGGGGAAAAAAAACTCACCAAGGCTAATGTCATTGCAAATGAGGGACAGCTTTGAAGACTACATGATTAAAAATGCTCTGCACAGACAACAGCAGGGCTTGGCATCTGATGTGACTAACTGATCTGTTTTCCCACGTGGCGGCTGCTGCAGAAAAATCCCCCATCTTGTCTCACATGAGTCAACCGAATTCTGCAAAAGTGTCATAAAATGTCAGTGAAAACACTTCTGCCGCCAGGGTCCGGGAGATGATGGAAGTGGGGAGAGGAGGGTGACAAAGGGAAGGGGCGTGCCTGGCCCCCAGAGATCTGCCACACGTGAAGAATGGGTCCTAGGCTAACTGGTGCCCAACAGCACACTGGGAGACCACAACCATGGGGAGACCCGCAGTGGCTTCCTGGCTCCCAGCCACGCCCACAGATGATTGACTGCTCATCAAGGATCTACCGGGCCCCCCAGCCACGCCCACAAGTCATCGACCACTCATCAAGGACATACAGTCTCAGGCAGTAAAGGGAGATCTCCTTTTTCTGATCCCTGATTCTTGCCACGACCGTTTTATCTGTTGGATTTTCTAGGTCCAAAACTTAGGTCCTATTGAGGTTGCAGGGGCCCATGTACATGGTTGAGTCCCCCAAAGAAATGAGGTCAGCTCTAATGTACACCAGGAACATTACAAAATCTGAATTGACCCGCACTCACATAAATGCCTACAAGGCACAAAGCTTTCACTAACTACTGCATTGACTATTCATAAAAACGTCATTGCGTTTGAGAACTATTTGAAAGTTACATTTGGATTCACTTCAAAACAACTCCCAAGGGTGTGCCGATGAGCCCCTCAAATTCAGAGCCAGTTGTAAATTCACTGAGTGACTCATTACCAAACGATTTCCAAACCAAAATTATAATAGTCCTTTAAAACTTTTTCAGCCAAGATGGTGTTTAAAATGCACGATAGGTGCATTTAACTGTATTTGCTAAGACGTAAGGTCGGACTTTTAAGAGAAACAGCAGCTTGGACGCAAAGGCCCTTCAAACAGTCTGGAACCTACTGTGTGTTTATTCACACGCATGCGTAAGTCTAAAGGTGGTGCTCTCTTCCATGAATCACGTTAGAACCCACGCATCCCCGCACCAAATGCAGCACAGGCTCAGGGCATGCAGAAACTTGAGTAGAGAGATTCCCATCCATTTGGTAACCAGTCAACAGGTATTTATGTGCCTACTATATTCCGGGAAATGTTCTGGGGACCGACAATTCAGCCGTGAAAACAAATCTCTGCACTGATGGAGGCTTCAGTCTAATGGGGCCAAGGACTATCGCCAAATAAGTTAAACGTATAGCATGTCAGGTGGTGGTAAGTGACAAAGAGAAGAGTAAAGCAGAGAGAGCGTATGAAATCTGGTTTCAGACACAGCTGCAAGAGAAAACCTCATGGAGAAGGGGTTATTTGAGCAGAGAACTGACACTGGTGAGAAAGAAAGGCAGCCATCTGAGGGAAAAGCATTCCAGGCAGAGGGAAGGGCAAGTACCGATGCCCAGAGGCATGAAACGTTTGGGTAGTTTGAGAAAGAGTAAGGGGCCAGCTCAGTCATAGAGGAGTAATTGAGGCTGAGACTAGTATCGGACAATGTCAGAGAGACGTCTGCGAGCCCGGCTGGGTAGCACCTTAGGAGCCATCCTAAGGGGTTTGGACTTCATCCTGAGTGAGATGGGAAACCGTCGGAAGCACCGGTGCAGCACAGTGTGTCTGATTTAGATATTGGCAAATGACCTTGATGGCGGTGTTGAGCACAGACTGAAAGAGACTAGAACAGAAGCAGGGCCATCATAGCTTTTGCTATTGCTATGGCTTGTCTAGGGCTATTACAGCCAGCTGGGGGAGAGACACTGGCAGCTTGGACCCCCTGTGAGTGTGGCACGGAAATGACGAGAAATGACTAGATGCTGGCTCCATTTAGACTTTTAGTTCTTACTTAATTTTTCCCCGTGTGATCGCTTCCCTCCTCTCTCCACCACTCTCCACTCTGTTCAGGGAACACACAAGCAACACAGAGCAGGGACGGGCCCCGGAAGAATTCTCTAGGACCCCAGAAGAATCGGCACTCCTTGCAGCTATCCCCAACAGCAGAGATTTTGTCCAACCACCTTGCTCTCCACGCACCTTCTCTGGTACCCAGAACCTTCCTGGGCCTCTATCCTGGGAAAGGAAACAGACACCCAAGGTCAGAGCAAAGTGCTCACAAACACTAAGGAAAAAAATCCCAGCTGTTCTTTTGTTTTAGGAACCAGTTAGTCCCCGGGGGATTTGCTTTGTCCTTGCTTCCAGCAGCTGCCCTGGGAGATCACAACCTGCCTTTGTGAAGTGTCGTCTGTCTCCGTGGCATCCATTTTTTGGAGGATGCCACAGCCATTGTTTCCAGAAGCTCAGATAATTTTTCTATATATGGGCTAACCCCTGGGCTTTACGTTGAGTCTGACATCAGGAAGCACTTAAACAAGATGGCCTTACAATGTTCTGCTTCCCCTGGGGCTCGGGTGTCGACAGCCAGTGAAGTTCTGGTCTTGAGTCCACGGGCTGTCGGGCAGGTGTGGAGCTGTGAGAGACGACTGGTATCAGGGCAGGGGCCAAACATAAATTTTAAAAGTATAAAAGTGGCACGTGCTTGCTTTAAAATATTCATAAAATGCCACTTTTTAAAAAATAAAAAGGAGGTGTGCCTGGGTGGCTCAGTTGGTTAAGTGTCAGACTCTTGATCTCAACTGATATCACAGTCTCACAGTCTGTGAGTTCGAGCCCCGCGGTGGGCTCTGCGCTGAGAGCACCGAGCCTGCTTGGGATTCTCTTTCTCCTCTCTCTGCCCCTCCCCTGCTTTCTCTCTCTCCCTCCCTCTTTCACAAAATAAATAAATAAACTTAAAAAAAAATTAAAGTAGCTATTTGTAAAACAATTAGTACAAAATGAAAAGTAAGGGGGCACGTGGGTGGCTCAGTCAGTTAAGCGACCGACTTCAGTTCAGGTCGTAATCTCACGGTTTGTGGGTTCGAGCCCCGCGTCGGGCTCTATACAGACAGCTTAGAGCCTGGAGCCTGCTTTGGATTCTGTGTCTCCCTCTCTCTCTCTCTCTGCCTCTCCCCTGCTCACGGTCTGTCTGTCTTTCTCTCTCAAAAGTAAACGTTAAAAAAAAATTTTTTTAAAGTGAAAAGTAAAAATTCCTACTCTCTGGGTGAAACCATTGGAAATAGCTTGATTTATAGCTGATTCTAGGAGGTCATTGGAAGTGCAGATTCATGGGTCCCCTCTCAAACTGCTTCTTTAGTAGGAGCAGAGCCCTGTATGAATATGCATTTTAACAAGTTCACCTGGTGATTCTATGGACTCTCAAGTTTGTGAGGCCTGCTGTCTTTGACCTTCCTATTACCACGAAACGCGTGTGTACGCATACAGTTTTACACACGCACAGATTCAACAGCCACAGGGATTCATGCGACGCAAGCTGAATGGAGAGGTCTAATTTGCCTCATCAATACATCACTGACAACTTTCCCTGTCGATATTTGTGGCACGATCTCATATTTGCAAACAGCCACTTCCTGTTCCGCAGTAGGGATGGGCACACCCAGCCGCTCAGATCAGTGTGGCTTCTGCCCTGGTCCCCTGCCCTTGCTGCGGGGACACAACACACTGGAATCTGCTTTGGGGGATGTTTCTTCAAACCGTTTTGGGCTTTTCTTCCTTTCACCTTTTTATTTTGCTATAATTTCAGACACAGAAAAATTGCAAGAATCGCGCAAAGATTCGTCCCTCATATATCCCAGATGTTAACCCAGACCACGTTTGTTTTGCGCCCACATACATTTTTTACCTGACCTTTCTGAGGGTCAGTTGCAGTCAGTGTGACCAACCCCTCCCATTTTGCCTGGGACTTTCCTGATATTAACATGAAAAGTCCTGCATCCTTCAGGCCCAGGAAAAATGAGACAACTGGTCACCCTAGTTGCAGCCGTGATGCCCACTCACCTGTAAATACTTCAGCCTGTACGGATTAAAAACAGGGACACAAGCACCGTGCAGTTAGCAAAATCTGGAAACGAGCGTTGATACCAATGCCTCCGCGGTTTACAGACTACAAATTTTTCAGATTTTGCCCATCATCCCAATAATGTCTATCGTAAAAAGAAAAATCCCAGATCAAGCATTGCATTCACTGTCTATTCCTGCAGCTGAACCACTTCTTCAGTCTTTGTCTTTTGTGACATTAATAATTTGGGAAGCGTATAGACCCAACATTATGTAGCATGTCCCTTAACATGGATTTGTTTGAGGTTTTCACACGATTGGATTCAGGTTATTTACTTTGGGCTAGAATCCCGCGGAAGTGAGGCATAAGGTGTTGCTTAATCCCACAACCAGGTATATTAACTTCGATCACTTGATGGAGGGGGTTTCTGCCCTCCCCTGTAAAGTTACTATTTTCCCCTTGGCAATTAGTAAGTATACTGTAGAGAGGTATTTGGAGACTATATAGGTATCTTGTTTCTCATCAGACTCTCCCATTTGTTTTAATATCCATTGATGAGGGGCGCCTGGGTGGCTCAGTCGGTTAAGCCTCCGACTTCAGCTCAGGTCACGATCTCACAGTCCGCGGGTTTGAGCCCCGCGTCGGGCTCTGGGCTGACGGCTCAGAGCCTGGAGCCTGCTTCCGATTCTGTGTTTCCCTCTCTCTCTGCCCCTCCCCCGTTCATGCTGTGTCTCTCTCTGTCTCAAAAATAAATAAACGTTAAAAAAAAAAATTTAATATCCATTGATGATTCTTGCCTGAGCCAATTATTTGTACGATGGGTTGCCCAGTGACCGAATCTTATTTTTGAAAATTTTAACAGGGGAGAATCTTCATTAGAAGAAGTGTCTGGTTTACGGAGGATACAAGTTAGAGATGATTACAGCACAGTGTAGCAGGGGATGGCAAGCTAGAAGCCCCTGCGTAAAATCTAGCCCAACACCAATCTTGTAAATAAAGTTTTATTGGAACACAGCCATGCCCATCTGTTTCCCTATTGTCTATGACCACTGTTACACTACAATGGCAGAACTGAGAGGCTGTAACAGAGACCATATGCCTTGAAAAGCCTAACATATTTACTACTTGGTCCTTATAGAAAAGGTTTGCTGACCCATGGTAAAAGAAGGAGACCTCTTCTGAACTGAACTTCAGTTCTGTTTAACTCACACACAGGGAACATTCATCTGCTCTGTAGGCCCTGGGTGGTGGGTAATAGCAAGTACTGCGTGTTCCCGCCCTAGAACCTAGTAATGCATACGGTTCCCCATTTGGGTTACCATACATACAATGGGGGCGTCAAGCCATGTCTTACTTAAAAGAGATTAACTCTGTTTTTCTTTTAAAGTATAACTATAAATTATCAAGAAGGAAAATTACACCAAGTCATAACAAATAAATACAATTACCATGATTAGCCTGACCAAAATCTTTGCACAGGTAAGTATTGCCAAATCCTATAAGAATGTCGTCTTTACTTCTAGCAAATCGTTGGTACGACAGAACTCCAGGGATCAAAGGAATTCGAACAATCTCAAGGTGTGCAACATGAAGACAGAATCTATTTTGGCACAGGATTTGGTAAAGATAAATAATGAGGGCTATTGGGAGGTTGAAAGTATCAATTTGTCATTTACATGTGAAATCATGTTTTATTTCCAGAATGTATCTTGTTTACTAAAGCTACAGGCAGGATTAGGCTAAATTGAATGTGTTGCTCAGAAGGCTCTGTTTTGTGATAGGAAGAGGAAGTTCTGGAAAATCAATTAAGAACTCAAAGTAACTTAATCTTGTTGATTGTTCCCTTTTATGGGGAACACCCATGTAGTGCTGGAAAGACCAGCTCCAGGGAAAGATCAGATTTTTAGGCCAAGCCTATATGATTAAAGTAAAGTAGAAAGTTACATATCTTTCTGATGAATTTTGACCATACATACACACACACAAAAATCGATCTAGATTTTTCTAAAGCCAAAGCAACAATTTCTTATTGGTAGAAACCATCCATAGGAGATTCTTGCTTGAGATGATGTTGGGATAAAGAGGAGAAGAGAATTTTGGAGGTGCCTGGCTGGCTCAGCTGGTAGAGTATTCAACTCTTGACCTTGGGGGTGTGAGTTCGAGCCCCATGTTGGGTGTGAGATTACTTAAAAATAAAATCTTTAAAAAAAAGAAAGAATTTTCATGAGTGATAGAGTTCTTGCTAGAGATTATTACTTTATGCTGTAGGGAAGCATGTGACTTTAAAGCAGATAAAGCAGCCGCTAAACTGGATACAATGTTGAGGACTTGGAAGGACATAAAAATGAAACCCCAAATAATTACAAAATGGTGGAAGATAGAAAAGGAAAAGTAGATTGATTAGTGTAAGATTAAGCACACGAACTTCTGCCAAGACACTCACTGAAGTGAATGATAGGAATTAAGCTCAGGTAGCAAAGAACAGCTGAGTCCTGAAGTGGTCATTTAGGAAGGAGAGAGGGGGAAGACCATGGGCTTTCCTTTTTCAAGTCACATGTGGCCACCTCCGGTCTCAGAAGAGAGCATAGGGATACTTTGTTCTAAACAAATTCTTAGGGATTGAATGTTTGTTCCCCACCTCTCCCCCAGTTCATATGTTGAAACCCTAATCCCCAATGGGATGGTAGTAGGAAGTGGAGCCTTGGGAGATACTTGGGTCAAGATGGTGGGGCCCTCATGATGCGATTAAACCTTTATAAAAGGAGGAAGAGATATAGGATCCCTCTCTCTGCCATGTGAGGATTCAACAGGAAGATGAGGATCACCTGCCAATCAAGAAGCCAGCTCTCACCAAGACACAGAATCTGCCAACCTTGCTCTGAACTTCCCAGCCTCCAGAACTGTGAGAAATAAATGCTTACGCTACCCAGTCTTTGGTATTTTTGTTATAGCAGCCTGAACTGATTAAGACACAAACACTCTTTTCTCCAGAAGAGTTGGGCGGTGGTGGTGGGGGGGGGGGGGGGTTGGTGGTGCATAATATTCAGAACAACTCTAGGTTCCTAAGAGTTCTTGAATTCTTTGGACTTCTTTAGAGCTTCCTAGACTTTTCCACGTACATCAATTGGTTTTATTATCACAGCACACCCCGACATAGGCATGATCAGCCCCTTTTAACAGATGGGAAACCCAAGGACCAGAAAAGTGACGTGAGTGCCCCAAACTAGCCAACCCATGAACTAGGGCCTCTTGACTTCAGGTCAATGCATTTTACAGGTCGCTACAAGGACTCTCGTTTGTCGGTGCATTGGTCCTTGTGCGGCAGGAAACAAGTGTTCGCTCCAGCTGGTTGCAATGCAGAAACTCTAATAAAGGGGCTGCTTACAAGGTGTGGGCAGGGTGCAGAGAACAAGCATGCAGTGGGTGCATCCCAAGGTCTGCATCAGTGGGGAGTAGTTCTCCTAAGAGCTGAAGGAGGAGACGCTATCATCTTCCCCAGCTCACAGAGTGTTGCAGCTGTGGACGTGAACTGGGCTGCCGGGCAGGAAGTGCCAGCGACGGGCACTGAGGCCAGAAGTAGTGGAAAGAAACTCTCCAACCTCCCTCTCTTGGCCTTCGGTTCTTTGGCCGAAAGGTTCTTGGCCGGTCCCTGCCCTTGGCCATCAAGGGAGTCAGCGAGAATGAGGTCATCCACTTGTGGCCTCCCTGGGCAGAGGGCAGGACGGCGGAGTATGGATCCAGGAGGGAACAGGAAGGAGGCAGGCAATGAAAAGGGAATAGCCAACGTCCCAACCTCACAAAGCTGGAATACCCTAAAAAGCGCCTACACTAAAATAAAGTTGAACATAATTTCTATAGGCTTAGGCCCGTAACCCCTCACCTGAGGCTCTTTGGGCCAGATGCATTCTGGAACTCAAAAGATTTTGTATTCTAGAGAAATAATAGCATCCATAAACTATATATTATACAATGCCCGCCCCCCCCCCCCCCCCAGGCAGAATCCAGGGCAGCACCCTGTAGTAAAACACATTCATATGCCTGGAGCAAAAGGTATGATCATTTGCTCGTAGTGAGACAAATGAATATAAGTGACTTCTCATTAGTTCAGGTCAATTTTTGCTATTAAATGAATTTTGGAATTGTGGATAAGGGACTATTGCCAGTGGTTCAATTTTCAGAAAACATCCTAGGATTTGGTGGCCTTTTATTGTCAATATTACAAATGCGTGTTGTCCTTACATAGTCTTTCTTTCACTACTTACTCATATATATACATATATATATATATATATATATATACTTAGTCATATATATATATATATATATATATATATATATATATATACTTAGTCATATATATATATATATATATATATATGTCTGGATTATATATATATATATATATGTCTGGATTCTAGAAAAATGAAAATTTACCTTATACAGACTTTTTAAAAATATGAATTTAAAAATAAAAGAACATGGCGATCCACTTTACAAGAGCCTGTGTCCTGGAAGTGATTCACAGGATTTGACTTTGAATAGCAAGGGCCCTGCTCGTTACAATTCGGCTTTGTTGACAACAACTGCAGTGACAAGCTACTTTTCCTGAGTGGCATTGAGTCCCGCATCAAGGACGGGCCCCTGAAAGCGAAGACAACATCTCCCACTCTCTATCCCCGTGGACCCTTGGCACGGTCTGGAACGGCCAGGTCAGCAGCGGGAGGAATGGTTTCATGGAATTCGGTGGGGATCTCTAGTGGTAATTTTGTTGGCAGGCATTCCTGGTCTCTGAAGCTCTGAAAGACACCGTTCTCAGAACGACTTAACAGGAAGCCTCACCCATTAACAGAGGAAGCTGAGGAAGGAAGAAAAGATGTTGGGGGTGGGTGGGTAGGGTCAGTATATCAAACAATAAGCAAAGTCATGTGCCTTGGGACTGTGTCTGTGTAGTCAGAGGAAACACCACCATCTGCGCCTTCCTTGCTGCCCACCGCCCCCCCCCCCAACACCCTTCTAGGTATCCGGAACTCTGCTGGCCCAGATCATTCCTCATTTCCCAGGCTGACTCAGAAATGTCCTGCCTTAGGATATTACGCTCTGGAACGCCTCCTGCTTCTGCTTCCCATCCTCTCCAAGTCCGTTGCCCAGCCATCACCGCCCTTCATCACCTTCAAAGCCAAAGTGCACCTCTTTTACAGGAAGTAATCTGGCAGCCGGAAAAGTGGTCTCGACTTTCCTCACGATTCTCACCCTGTGTTAGCGCGTGTGTGAGAGGCAGTGTCTTATTCCGTGTCCAAAATTAAAAGCTTTGTCCATTTGCTACCTTTTTTTTTTTTCATTAATTCGTCAAGCATTTGTTCCAAACCTCCTCCGTGTACCTACGGTGCTAGGCTTCAGAATTTGAAGATGAGTAAGATCGCGTTCCTGCATCATGGAGCTTCCAGGCCAGTGGGAGAAAGTAGGCAATATCAGAACAGAGTAATCTGGGAGCACGTAAGAGGGACATGTCACCCAGCTGGGGTGTTTGCTTGTGGGGGGTGGTCAAGGAAGGCTGACACCTTGAAGGCAAGTGGGAAGTAGACCAATGAATGATGGGGAAGGATGTTCCTGGCACAGAGATAGCATGGCACAGGGCCAGAGGATTGAAACATATTCCAAGAACTGGTCCCTGGAGGTCAAGCGGGACGGTGTAATGAGGACAGTTACTGGGGAAAGTGAAGCTGGACAGTGAGCAGAAGCCTGCTGGTGAAAGGTCTTGTCAACCCTGCCATGGAATCTGGGTTAGTCCCTGGTGGCTTGGAGGTGGCCTATACCGATCAAGGCACCCATCCTTCCAGGTATGATCATCTGGTACCTCTGGCTGAGTTCCCACAGAAGCAGGTTCTGAGACACAGATTCAAGGGCAAGAAGGCTAATTGGGAGGTGACTCAAAGAACTGTTAGGGGAATGGGGAAGCGGGTTGGAGAAAGGGCAGGCGGCCACTACAGGGAGTGTTGACAAGCAGGTTGTTGCCGTGAGCAGCTCCCCTCAGACCTCTGGAAAGCTGTAGAATGAGCTTCAGAGTCGTTCCACTTGAGGGGCGTAATGCTACCCACTGGATCCCCTTGGTCTTTGCTCAAAGGGCTGCTCTTGGGCGCTTCAGTGCCCCAACACTGCGTCCTCCCTGTGTGAGGGTCATGGGAGCCTTCAGTCAGAGAGTACCCGCAGGTACTTGAAGAGGAAGCCATTGGTGTATAAAGGAACAGCAAGTGACAAGGGATGAAGGGGGACACAAGCATCTACTACAACTGGTTATTCAGATAGAATAATCTGGACGAACACGGCGGGTCTTGGAGTCAAGGCAGGAAAGAGCCCACACAAGGGGGAGAGAAGAGAGTTGTTAGGTGAAGGCGCAGTTGACAGAGGTGTGGGCAGTCATGAATGGCAGCCATGAGGGAAGGCACGTGTCAGGAGTCCCAGTACACCAAGGCCCGAAGGGGGGACCCCAGCCTCCTCTCCCCGCAGGCAGGACAGCCCTGAGGCTTGTTCTACAACGCTGGTTTCCGGAGGTCTGAGCAGAAGGCTCACAACGTGCCACGGATGCTCCCTGTGTTGGCCGCCTTCCTCTTCCTGGCCCTCTTCCCCACTCCCCTAAACAGGTCTTCTTAAGCCAGTCAACCTTCTTGGTGGAAGATGGTGAGAGCTGGAATGGAGGAAGACAGGTTACCCAACAGGAGTGTGATCTGAGGCAGAAAATTGCAGTCCTGACCAGGGACGGCTTGCTGGACGAGAAGCTGAGGGCAGAAGCACCGTGTCGAAGGATCAGATGCTCCGGCCAGAGGACGGATGCTCCAGTGACATGATGTGCCCAAGAGAAGCATCTCCCAGGGCACAGAGTGGGGCGAGTGAATCAAGGACAGCCAGTCCACCTCTCACACCGGGACGCAGCCTTTGACCTGCACTATTCAGACTGGTATCTGCGCTGCCCCAAACCCTCATTTCATGGCAAACACTGCTTTATCCAGCCATGCCTTACACTTGTGAGCTTGTCACAACACAGCGTCTAAATCACTTTTCATTGACTGCATACCTCTTCTCCTTCAAAATCACTGGGTCCGCCGGGCAGAGCAGGTATTAATACCAATTCCCTATTGAGCCGGGAGGCCAAAGCTTATCTTTAGCCTCAAGGTTCAGCGTTCATTCCAGGACACTATGTCCCCCCCAGGAGACGAGGTCATTGGCGCTCGGCAAGGACCACATTCTGAATGTTTACCATACATCTTTATCATTGCTTGGTTGGTGCTCCAGGGTCAGTAACCAGACTTCTCAATTTCTGCAGGTCCCTGTCACCATCAAATTTCTTGGCTTGATAATGATCTGACTTAAATGAGGTGTGACCTAGGGGGTGCTACAGATGGAATGCTTGTGCTCCCCCCCCACCAAATTCATGTGCTGACATCCCAACCTCCAGTGTGACGGTGTTAGGAGGTGACCAGGGCACGACGGTGGAGCCCTCAACCATGGGATTTGTGCCCTTATAGGGGACTGAAGAGACCAAAGTTTTCCCTTCTACCACGTGAGGACAGGGTCTTCGTCTTGGACTCTTCTCCCTCCAGAACTGTGAGAAAACCATTTCTGTTGTTATTAAGCCACCTGGTCTATGGTAGTCTGTTATGGAGGCCCAGACGGGCTAAGACAGGTGGGTACGTTATGTCTCTTTAACTGTGAAATTTCATGGAAAATCTACTTGGGCAGAAGGAGGCTGACAGAACTAAACTTGCGGAATGCCTACTGTGTGCCAGACAACTTGTAATTGCCGTCACTTTGCAGATGGAGAAACCAGGGTCCAGAGAGGCTGAGTGACTTGCCCGAGGTCACACAGCGAGTAGGGCATCGCCAGGAATGGAGTCTATGTCCCACTGACTCCAAATTCCATATTCTTCTGTGCTTCAGTAAAGGTTTGTAGTGGATGATTGCTAAGAAAATCCATACTAGCTGTTTTTAGAAACACAACAAACAAGGTAAGCAGGCTTAGAGGAATCGTTTTTTGGGGTCCTCAGTGACCCCTGGTCTGCCTCCTGCAAAGACGCGTCCTTCAGCTGCGCCTGTGAGCAGTGGCTGGGAGCCTGGGCTCTGGAGCCAGACTGCCATCATCACAGTCTGGCTTATTGTTTATGCCTTATTCGCCGTGTAACCTTGGACGACTTATCCAACCTCCTAATGCCTCAGTTTCCCCATCAGCAAAGTGGGGTTCATAATAACCCTTAGCCCTGGAGGTGTAATGAATATTCAGTGATGCTCGCGGTGCCCGGTGCACAGAGGAAGTAAGATCAGTTGTGATTACTTATGTCTTCAACCCACGACCTGTCCTAGAGAACGTCGGGGTGGACCTGAAAAGGCCAGGATTCCAGGACCCAGACAGAGGCCCACAGAGCCTGGGTGCTTTTGCGTCCTGGGCAAACTGTGATCCCTGCGGAGGGGAGGGAATGAACTCTCTAAGCCAAGTGGCTCATGGAAGGGTGGGCGGTTCTCATCAGAAACGTATTTTGGTCTGTGGTTTCTCGGAGCCATTTTTATCTTTACCAAATGACCCCCTTGGGAAAATGAGGCAGCTTGATATATATATATAAATAGCCAGGATGTGAGAGAGGAAGTGAGAGGTTTCCCAAGAGAGGGCAGAGCAGTGGTTGTGGGAGCTGGGTGTCAGCCCGCAACTACACGCCGTGGGCACCGGCCAGTGTTGTCCCACCGGTGGTGGGGTCTGAACAACTTCCTCCCTCCTGGACAGAGGCCATTGTCTTTGTGACAGTGGTGGCTCAGTTTACGTAGAGCTGCCCTTGGCTGAGGCAGGGCAGTTACCGGTCTCTCCACTTCTAGATGGAGAGGGGCAAGGACTCTGGATCCCAGCACCCCTAGGAACCTCCTGCAGCGTCTTAGGGAGAAGAGGGGAAGCTTTTGCCTTCTCATGGGAGTCAGAGTTTGGGGGAAGGAGGTGTCGGAATTATTCACTCACTCACTCACTCACTCACGCACCAGTCACTGGGTGTTGGGTCATTTTTTCCAGGGCCGCCACACCAAAGTATGAACTGGGTGGCTTGAACCACAGACGTTTATTCTCTTCCAGTTCTGGAAGTCCAAAGTCAAGGTGTCGGTGGGGCCACGCTCTCTCTGGAGGCTCCAGGGGACAATCCTTTGTTGCGTCTCCCGGCTTGTGGCGTTTGCTGGCAATCTTTTGCGTTTTTGGGGTCATAGGTACATCAGGGTGATCTTTGCCTCTCATCGCATAGCCCTCTCTTCTCTCTGTGTCAGTGTCTGTATCTTCACATGGCCTTTTATGAGGACACCAGTCATTGATTTAGGGCCCATCCTAATGCAGTATGATCTCACCTTAGCTATTTGCAGCTGCAAAGACTCTATTTCCAAATAAGGCCCCATTCCGAGACTCTGTATAGGTATAGATTTGGGGGGCAGGGGACACTGTTCAACCCAGTTTTGGTGTCTTCTTTATGCCAGAAACCCTGCCAGTTGGCCTGGATATAAAATGAGTAAGTTCTCCCACAATTTCACTGTCTACAGAAGAGGTGGACACATAAGTAAATTAGTATAATCCCGTGACCTAAATATGAGCTAATACTATATATTTATTGAGCACTTACTAAAGACCCGGCACCATTTTAAACTATGTACATTTTCTATTGATGAACGGATGGCTAAAGAATGTGTGTGTGTGTGTGTGTGTGTGTATAATGAAACATTATTCAGACATCAAAAAAGAAGGAAATCTTGCCATTTGCAACAACATGGATGAACCTGGAGAGCATGATGCTAAGTGAAATAAGTCAGAGAAGGACAAACACTGTACGATCTTACTTACACGTGGAATCTTAAAAAATAAATGAATTCATAAATACAGAGGACAAATGTACGGTTTTCCGAGGCAGGCGTGGGGGGGGGGGGTTATGGAAATAGGTGAAGGGGGTCAAAAGGTGTACATTTTCAGTTATAAGATAGGTAAGTTCTGGGGATGTAATGTATAACATTACGACTACAGTTAAGAATACCGTATTGTAGGGGCGTCTGGGTGGCTCGACCATTTGAGGGTCTGACTCTTGATTTCGGCTCACATCATGGGATCAAGCCCCACGTCAGGCTCCTCGCTGAGTGTGGGGCCTGCTTGGGATTGTCTCTCTCTCTCCCTCTGCCCCTCTCCCTCTCTTGCATGCATTTTCTCTCTCTCTCTCTCTCAAATAATTTTTAGAAGAAAAAGAATACTGTGTTGCATATTTGCAAGTTCCTAAGAGTACTTAAAAGAGAACTTAAAAGTTCCCATCATAAGAAAAAATTTGTAGCTATATGAGGGGATGGGTGTTAAACTTATTGTGGTAATCATTTTACAATATATACATATATCAAATAGTTACACTGTCCACCTTAAACTAATACACGGCTATACGTCAATTGTATCTCAATAAAACTGGAGAAAATTTTTAATTTTAAAAATTAAAAAAAAGAAGGACATGTAAATTCATACAATCCTCCTAGCAACCCTGAGAGGTAAGTACGATTCTTATCTCCATGTTAGAGGTGAGGAAACGGAGCTCCAGAAAAGCTGAGTAACCCGTCATGGGTCACACAGCTGCTTCCTTTGGCTCTGGAAGCCGGGGCATTCGTGTCTGAGGGGCTGGCGTGGAGGCGGGGGCTTGTCTGAGGAGAAAGCAGGAGCTCTGGGAGCTCTCGGAGGAGAAAGCCGGCTGGAGGGCAGATGGGGCGAGCCAGTGTGCCAGCCGGAGGGAAGAGGGAAGAGCCAGTGCCAAGGCCGTGAGTCAGGCACAAGCTTAGCATGTGTGAGAGGGAGGAAGGAGGCGGCTGGGCTGAAGCACAGCGCAAGGCAGCGAGGAGCAGGTGAGGTTAGACGCGGAGGCCCTCGGAGCAGAGGGGCCCTGGCGCCCGACTCCATCTTTATAAAGGGCTCCTTGGCTGTGTTCATGGAGAACGGTCAATAGCAGAGCAGGAGGGGAAGCTGGCCCAGGTAAGGGCAGAGGTTGGGAGAAAGGGCTGGGTTTGGGGTGCAGTTGACAGGACTGTGCTTGCATGTGAAGGGGAGGGGGGATTTCTCTGGAAGAATTAGGGTGCCATAGGGAGATGGGGTGGATGAGGCCAGGCAGAGGTAGTAGCCTGAGTTCAACCTGTGCGTTAGGCATTTGCTGGTCTTTGAAGCCAAGAGGCTGAATCCGAACGGTTCCTCAGGGGTGAGAATAATGGCCACTTCTGTGTGGCTCTGCTCCTGGGACCCTGCTTCCTGAACATGGTTGCCCAGTAGAGAACTCTGGAGGGCATGCTAGAAATACAGACCCCTGGGCCTATATCAGACCCACAGACTCTTGATATAAGAGGGCCACAGCAGTCTTAGTAGGCCTACTGTGGTCAAGTGGTAAAAGCTCGCTTTTATTAAGCACTTCCTGGGGGCCTGGGTGGCTCAGTCGGTTAAGCCTCCGACTTCAACTCAAGTCAAGATCTCATGGCTTGTGAGTTCCAGCCCCGTGCCGGGTTCTGTGCTGACAGCTAAGAACCTGGAGCCTCTTTGGATTCTGTGTCTCCTTCTCTGTGTGACCCCCCTGCCCCGCCACCCCCCCCCACCCCCCCGCCTGTGGTCTTTCTCTCTCTCTCTCTCAAAAATAAACATTAAAAAAAATACCTTCATTAGAAAAAAAACAAAACAAAACACCTCCTATGTGCCAACACTTTACAAGAATGAAAGTTCTCGTTTTTTTAAATCTCGTAAGAATTTTGTGAGATACCTTCTCCCCTCCATCTGTCACAGATGGAAACAAGAATGCTTAGAGTGCCTGAGCAAGGTGCCCAGGGTCGCAGACACGTGCATTCAAAAGTCTGTGGCCTTCAGTAGATTTCACGAATCTCTTGAGTCTCCAGGCCTCTTTCTTTCTTTCAGCCAGGGGATTTCTCTGGTGCCTATGGCTTAGTTCGGAAAAGCAACGGTCAGCCTCTTGTCCTGAGTCTAGGTTAGAAATGTTACAGCCGTCTGTGGATCTCCTCTTCAAGTAAATATTTAAATCGGATCTAAATTTTTCCTCTTCAACCTTTCTAAATAAAAATAAATCTTGCCCTCTGGACTGTGTCCCCCGCTTCCCGTTTATTTAAGAGCTTCATTTATCGCGCTGAGTGCCCGGGAAGTGGGGGGCAGGAAAACAGCGGATGGCTGTGCTCAAGGAAGGAGTGGAAGGTTCTGCAAGCCCAGGCTGACCCCCCCTCCCCTGCAGCTGCTCGGGCAGAGCCCGGCCTCGGTCACGCCTCGTCCTTGGGGCGAAGCCAGAGCCCCTTATAGCGAAGCACAGTTGCTACCCTGCTCCTTTGCAACACGTGAGTTTAGCTGAGTTCCGCGGACTTGCCCCAGGGGACCGGCTCTGGAGGGAGTCACGTCCCAGGGGGAGGATGGGGGGTTGGGGGAAACACTCATTATATACTGTCTGGGATCACAGGTTGTAAACTTTTTAACAACGAAAAAAAAAAACAAAAAAAACGCTGCTTGCTTTTATTTTTTTAGGGTTTAGATTCCCCAGGTCCTGAGGGCCAAGTCCACAGAATGAGAAATTAAGATTGACCACTGAATTCCAGAAAATTCCACGTTTCCCACCTCAACCGCTCCGCCTCTTCTCTTTGTCTATAATTTAGCTGCAGTTTCCCAAAGACACGCAGCCAGGACAGATTCTTGGGCAGAAGGCCCTGCAAAATCAAAAATGAAAAAGAGCCGTTCCGCTCCCCCCTCCCCGCCCCCCACCTCCTGCCTGGCCGTCCTCCTCCCGGGCTCTGCCAGAACGTCCTGCCAAGAGCCACCCAGGAACAGATTTCCCCCCGCTCATCTGCTACATCTGGTCGCCCACTCCTGCTCCCGTCTCAGCCCTCCGAAGCCACGGCTGGCCGCAGACGCCGCAGACCCTGGAGCTAGACCGTGGTAGCTGAAGCCTAGGGCTGCGGCCGCTCTCACTTCTGCTCCTTCCGGAAACCCAGGGAGGCCGCCACCCTTGCCCCGCCCAGCCAGGTGACCCTGGGCAGCTCTAGTCGCAGGCCACTTCCTAAACCACCCTCCCCCGCCCCCCCCCCCCCCCAGCCCAGTCCTCGAAGCTTCAGCCTTTACCATCTATACATTTGCTCCTCGATTCCACGCCCATGACTTCTATTTAGCTGGGAATATACTTTATCTGGGATTCAAGCCACGGGAAAGTCAGGAGGCTCAGAAACTGCCTTGCTGGGGGGCCCTGGCTGAGGACATAATGCTCTCTGAGCCCGCATTTTTCCGTCTTGAAAACAGAGCGATATCTCCTAGGCAATAGCTGTTTGTCAGGTGCGCTGAAACCTGCTGGTGAAAGGTAAATCTTCATTTTAACCGATGAATCTTAATTTATTTTCTTCTTTGGTTCCCCCTTTCCCTTTGTAGTTGTTCTGTCGCATCCTCAGCGCAGCCTTGGTGCCCCCAGGCAACCTGCATAGACTACCTAGTATTGATCTGTTATGGATTGGATGTTTGTGTTTCTCCAAATTTGTGTATTGAAGTCCTGCCTCTCAATGTGATGGGATGAGGAGATGGGGCCTTTGGGAGATAGTGAGGGTAGAGCCCCCATGGTGGGATTAGTGGCTTTATAAGAGGAGGAAGAGACCTTAGAGCTTCCTCTCTTGGCCAGCAGGACAGAGGTGGGCCATCAGGGAGCCAGAAAAAGCGTCTTTACCAGAGATGAAATCTAGCCACACCTTGAACTTGGACTTCAGCTTCCCGAACTGTGGGAAATAAATGTCGGCTGATAAAGCCATCCTGTCTGTGATATTTTGTTATAGCAGCTGGAGGAGACTAAGACATTAGCCTTTCACTATTTTTGCTCCGTGGTCATATAATCACCTATAAACATCAATGTACGTCTATATAAATACATATATGTTTATCACCGTTTTATTATTTTTGTATTTTTCTGTGTCTTCCTTTTTTCCTCCAGCACCTAATGGAATCTCTCTTAATTCACTCAGTTTAGCTCCCATTTATCCTTTTTATTTTTATTTTTAATTAAAATTTTTTTTAAGTTTATTAATGTATTCATTTATTTTTGTGACAGAGAGAGTGAGTGTGGGAGGGGCAGAGAGAGAGGGAGAGAGAGAGAATCCCAAGCAGACTTTGCCACCCTGAATTTATGCTTTCTTTTTTTTTAATGTTTATTTATTTTTGACAGAGAGAGAGAGAGAGACAGAGCATGAGCAGGGGAGGGGCAGAGAGAGAGGGAGACACAGAATCTGAAACAGGCTTCAGGCTCTGAGCTGTCAGCACAGAGCCCGACGCGGGGCTCAAACTCACGAACCCTGAGATCATGACCTGAGCCGAAGTCAGACGCTCAACCGACTGAGCCACCCAGACGCCCCTTGAATTTATGCTTTTTAATGGTCACATATAACTCAATGGGATAGCAGTAGTACAATTGATGTAACCATTCCCATATAGATGATATTCAGTTTGTTTCCAGTTTCTGGCTGGTTTGTTTATTTAATCACTGGTTACAGTGGAGTCTATTTCTGTGAATATATGTCCTTAGGTCTTAAAGAGATAGATTCCTGGGAGTACAATTCCTGAGTCAAACACATACGTATTTTTAATCATAAAAGATGTTGCCATATTGCTTTCCAAAAAGATTGCATTAATATGTATTTCCAACCAGAAAGGTACTGTATAGTCCCTATATCCCCTTTAGCAACAGAGATTTTTGGTCTCTCATTTTTCCATCCGATCAGTGTAAATTGATATCCTGTTGTGGCTTTACTCCCTATCTCTCCGATTACACATGAGTTTGAGCTTCTTTTCATATATATGTTGGGCGCCTGGGATTGCTTTTCTGTGAGTTGCCTGTTCATATCCTTTGCTCAGTTTTCTGTTGTGGTGTTTATCCCTGACTTCCTTGTTTTGTAAGAGTTCTTTGTATATTATTATTATTATAGCTGTTCACACTTTGAACTTTGACTTGCTCCCTGGGCTAACGTTTATCTATTGACTTAGTTTATGGTGTCTTTTCCAAACCAAAGCTTCCGATTTTTATCTCATCAAATGTGTACATACGTGCTTTATAGCTTCTGAATTTCCAATATTGATTAAAAAGCTCTCACCCACCCTACATTTTACGTGTGGTGTTCTAGTATTATTGTTTTACTTTTTACAAACAAAACAACGAATAAAGGAAAAAAAAAGAGACAGAAACAAACCAAGAAACAGACTCTTAACTACAGAGAACAAACTGATAGATCTTCAATCTACCTAGAACTTATGTTGCGTATGGGGTGAGAGAAGGGCTCATTTTATTTTCTTCTGGCTGGATCGTCATTTATTCTTCCATCCTTATTTAATGCCTAATCCTTCCCCCACTGGATTGAAAAATCACTTTTTAAAGACAGCTTTATTGATTTACAACCACATGGAGGGAGCTAGAGAGCATAATGCTAAGCAAAATAAGTCAGTCAGAGAAAGACGTACTATACAATTTCATTCATATGTGTAATTTAAGAAACAAAACAAATGTATAAAGGGAAAAACAGAGAGAGAAACAAACCAAGAAACAGACTCTTAACTATAGAAAACAAACTGATGGTTACCAGAGGGGAGGTGGGGGGGGATGAGTGAAATAGGTGACGGGGATTAAGGAGGGCACTTGTGATGAGCACTGGGTGGTGTGTGCAATTATTTAATCACTGTATTGTACACCCGAAACTATTATTAACTATACTAGAATGAAAATTTTAAATTTCAAAACAAGGAGCTTTATTGAAGTATAATTTACATGATATGAAATTCATCCATCATTAAGTGATTTTGGTAAGTTGATAGAGTTTTGCAACCATCACCACAATCCAGTTTTAGAACATTCCCATCACCCCAAAAAGTTTTCTTGTATCTGTTTACCCTCTAGCCTAAGCAACCACAGATCTATTTTCTATGTCTATTGATTTGCCTTTTCTAGACAAGAAGAGTCCCTTTTGTCCTACTTGAAACTATAAATATATGGTTAGGACTCTCTGCTTTGTTCCATTGAGTCATTCGTTTATCCTTCAACCAATTAGAAATATAAGCAAAGAATATGAAGAGTTTTTGAAAAGGAATTACAAATGGCTCTTAAAAGATGCTCAATCTCACTCTTAATAAGACAGAAAAAACAAGGACAAATGAAAATTATGTGAGATACCATTTTTCACCTCTTAAGTTGGCAATAAGCCAAAAGTTTGGTAACATAACTTGTTGGTGATGCTATGGGCAAGCAGATTCTTATTCATTTCTGGTAAAAGCATAACCCCTTGGTGCAACCCCTACGTCAGGCAATTTGGCAGTATTTCAAATGTATATTCCTGGCGATGGTACTTTTGGGAAATTATTCTACAGATATATTTAGGAGAAAAGGCGTGCACACACACAGACGCACACACTCACATCGTAACATTGCTGGCAGTAACAAAACATTACAAACAACCTCAACGTTCAATAATAGGGAACTAGTTAAATAAATTATTTTATATCTATACAATAGAACATGAAGCATCTATGTAATAAACAACACAAAGCTCTTTTGTACTACAAATACCTTGGAGATTTAGTAAGTGAAAAACATGATTCAGAGTGTATAATATGATACCCTTTATGTAGAAAATAGGGAAAGAACAAGATTCTGTATATCTATCTATCTATCACCTGTCAAAATTCTGGAAGGATATACAAATGGTGGGGGGTGAGATAAACTTGGGCAGATCTGAGACAAGGACAGGAGGAAAGTTTTCACTGTATAATTTTCCCCCTTAATTTTAATTTATATTAAATTTCTACCTATTCAATATTTTCCCTTAGTTCTTCTCAGGCGTTTATCCTTGTGCATACATTTTAAGACAATTTTATCCAATTCTCACCTTCCTAATGCTGCTGGCCTTTCAACTGTAATTGCATTAAATTTACATCTTAATTTTGGGAGAATGGACTTTTACATTATGTCGTCTTCTCAACCAAGACTGAGAAACTTTTTTTCTATTTGTTAGATTTATGTTTAGATATTTTGATCAGATGTTATATTTTCATTTAAGTGTCCTTATTAAATCAATTTCTAGACAAGTCTTTAGTTTATTTTGAATGAAACATATTTACTACTTTTTCACCCAGATGTTTATTGCCAGAAGACAGAACATTCAGTTCTTTTATTAATTCTAGTAATATTTCATAAGATTATCTTGGGTTTTCTAAGTACATAACCATATCATAAACCATCAGACTCTTTTGACATTTATATCAGTTATTTCATATTCGTGTCTCAATGCATTGGTTAGAATCCCAAGATAATGTTAAATAATAGTATCGATTACGGCTTTCTGTTCAAGTTCCAGATTTTAGTGAAAATGGTTTTTGCACTTGCCATGTGGGTTAATATTAGGTTAAACCACATGCAAATGTTGTTTTATAGGTTTAAAAGAGTTGGACATTGGTGATCTCACATGATTTGATATGTTTGCAGTTGGTTCCCACACGTCTTTGTCTGAACTTTTTATTAGAAAGGGCCATTAGGGGTGCCTGGGTGGCTCAGCTGGGGTTGTCTGACTTTGGCTCAGGTCATGATCTCCTGGCTCATGGGTTGGAGCCCCTCGTAGGGGTGTGTGTGGACAGCTCCAAACCTGCTTCGGAATCTCTGTCTCCCTCTCTGCTCCTCCCTCACTTGTGCTCTCGCAAGTGGACACCATCTCTCTCTCAAAAATAGGAAACCAAAAAAAAAAAAAAAAAAAAATGGCCGTTAAATTTTTATAAATGTGTTTTGGGCACTAGTTGGCAGGGTCCTTTGATTTTTCTCTTTTAATATTCTTGGTAGACTGTTACACTGGTGACACCAACAAACTACATTTTCCAGTATTCTCACTTCTGTATAGCTTTTTGTGTGACTTCAACCAATCATCATGATGCATGCAGACCAGAGCTTGATAAGCAGCCAGATGATGCAACCAGAGCTTGATAAGCCCCTATACAACGGAATTGGTCCTTTTAGAACAACCCTTCCCCCCGGCAGCCAGACACCGTAAGTGTAACGAAGCTTGGGCTAAATTACTAAACGATGAGAAGCCATCTTGGATGTTCCAGCCTAGCTGAACTCCCAGTTGAAGACAATCGTGAGTCGTTCAGTTACACTGTATGAAGCAGAACTTCCCAGCTGAACCCAGCCACACCACAGAATCACAAGAAATAATACATTGTTATGTATTTAGGACACTAGGTTTTGGGGTCATTTGTTAAGCATTAATAGAAAATTGGAAAAATGTTGTAGTAGTGAATTATGTTGACAGATTTTCTTATAGTAAACTAACCGTGAACTGTTAGAATAAACACCACTTGATTGTGAGAATATTACTTTGATTCATTGCTGGCTTCTATCGGCTAATTTAAAAATTTTGCATGTTTCACTGATTGGTTGATTGTCTTTTTTGAATTCTGAATTACAGAACATTCTACATTTTTCTATGGCCTAGAATTACTGAAGTAACATTTAATTATCCCTTTACATTTTTTTGTTGTTGTTGTTTTGTTTTTAGGGGCACCTGGGTGGCTCAGTTGCTTAAGACAACTTGATCTCAGGTCAGCATCTTATGGTTCCTGTTTGGGATTCTCTCTCTCCCTCACTCTCTGCCCCCCTCCTACTTGTTCTCTCTCTCTCTCTCTCTCTCTCTTTCAAAATAAATAAACTTAATTTTTTTTATTCTTCTTGAGATATTATTTGACAAATAACAGTATATAAATTTAAGGTGTATAACATGTTGATTTGATACATTACTACTACAACATCAGCTAACATTAATTACCCATTTTTAAATTTTGAAAATGTTTTTAGTTCTTTTATGATTAATGTTGATATTTTGTAGTTTATTTAAAAATCATACATTTCTCAGGTTTTCAATTGTGCACCCATTTATGGCTTTTGATATCTTCTGTATATGTGGTTGTATCTTCTTTTTTATTTATAAATTTGTATGTTTTTATTCTTTCTTTTATCCTTAATAAAGCTCATATGATCTATTAATCTTTTTATTTTTTTATTTTTATTTTTTTCAATATATGAAATTTATTGTGAAATTGGTTTCCATACAACACCCAGTGCTCATCCCAAAAGGTGCCCTCCTCAATACCCATCACCCACCCTCCCCTCCCTCCCACCCCCCATCAACCCTCAGTTTGTTCTCCGTTTTTAAGAGTCTCTTATGCTTTGGCTCTCTCCCACTCTAACCTCTTTTTATTTTTTTCCTTCCCCTCCCCCATGGGTTTCTGTTAAGTTTCTCGGGATCCACATAAGAGTGAAAACATACGGTATCTGTCTTTCTCTGTATGGCTTATTTCACTTAGCATCGCACTCTCCAGTTCCATCCACGTTGCTACAAAGGGCCATATTTCATTCTTTCTCATTGGCACGTAGTACTCCATTGTGTATATAAACCACAACTTCTTTATCCATTCATCAGTTGATGGACGTTTAGGCTCTTTCCATAGTTTGGCTATCGTTGAGAGTGCTGCTATAAACATTGGGGTACAAGTGCCCCTATGCATCAGCACTCCTGTATCCCTTGGGTAAATTCCTAGCAGTGCTATTGCTGGGTCATAGGGTAGGTCTATTTTTCATTTTCTGAGGAACCTCCACACTGCTTTCCAGAGTGGCTGCACCAATTTGCATTCCCACCAACAGTGCAACAGGGTTCCCGTTTCTCCACATCCTCTCCAGCATCTATAGTCTTCAGTCTATTAATCTTTTTAAATGATTCAGTTTTTTATGTATTCTTTCACAATTTTCTTGATTTCTATTTTAATGTTAGATTTCTGTCTTTATTAATTTCATTTTCCTGGTTTCATTTGGCTTATTTTCTTACTTTTTAAAAACTTAATTTCTAGTAAGTTCCAAGAATTGACAAGATAAGCCCCCAAAATGTGAAAAGGTAAGCAACAATAATTCTTGAGTAAAATGGGAAAATTTCCTTCAACAATAAATTGAAATTAGTAGTGTAGAATGGACATTAATATTTCCTTTTGCTCATGTAATATGCATCCCCCTTCTTCAGGCAACAGGACATCAATTTCCCTTTGGGAACATCCTCTCCCTTATCCCCAGGCTAGAAGGGAGGATCTCAGTTCTAAGGTCACGGTGGAGCCACAGGACACAGGCCTAGCTATTCAGAGTTCCGCATCTACTGGCCACAGTGATTGGTCCAGGAATGGGCACATGACTCAAGATGGGCCAATCAAGTCTCTTCCCAGGGTTTGCTGGAACTACCGGGAAAGAGACTCTCTCTGTCCTGAGATTTCAGGTGCTAGGGAAGCAAGGGAGTCTGCAGCGGCTGGAGGTGGTCTTTGTCACCACTAGAAAGAGCCTGTCTGAGAAAGAAGTCAAGGTAGAGGATCAGAGACAGAGAGACGGATTCTTAATGACCTTAGCTGAACGCTTGATTGCTATGTCTGCAGTTGATTCATCCCCTTTGAACCTTCTAGTTATGTGAGCAAGTAAATTCCACATTTGCTTAGTTAACTTTGAGTTGGACTTCTGTTACACACCAAAGGAGGAATCCTGATAGACACCGGAGGGAGGGTGGGATGCTCAAATCACATGGCTGGGTTCCCTGGCAAACAGCTCTCATTCTTTGGTTACTTAGGGGCTTTCCAAAAGCCACCTTTATTGTCTTCATCACTTAAGAAATTCAAGGGTTTCAGGAGCTCTGTGCCAGAAATGGGGACAAAGCCCGAATACGTGTATCTGTTCTTGTAAATCACAATATCACAGAGAGGATAGAGACTTGTAAACAAAAAACAGGGTGCCTGGGTGGCTCGGTCACTTGAGCATCACACTTTTGCTATTGGCTCTGGTTATGATTTCACAGTTGGGAGACTAAGTCCTGCTACAGATTCTGCACTGAGCATGGCGTCTGCTTGGGATTCTGTCTCTCTGCCCCTCTTTTGCTCATACGCTCTGTCTCTCTCCCTCAAAATAAATAAACTTAAAAAAAAAAAACATATATTCTCCAGAGTAAAAGGAAAAATTTCTGTGCATCTTTAAGGTTTCAAATTGTATGCTTATGGCAGGCTACTTCAGCCAATGAACTCTTGAGTTTCTGGTGACATACAATTACGATAGAATTTCTCCCAACTTAAGGAAAACCATCCCGACCCCATATTCTCCTCTAGATATGGCCTCTCTATTTTGCTTCCTTTATAGCAAAACTCATTCAAAGTGTGTCGACATTTACTGTTTCTACTTCTCTTCCTCCTAGTCTCTTCTGATGGGATGGCTTTATCAGGATTCTGCTAATATCCTGATAAAGAGCCATTCCCATTTTGCTCTTTGCTCAAGGACCCAGTAGCTTCCATGTGGCTAAATCCAATTAACTGCCTTAGCTTATTTGACTGTTGCAGAAATCTGATGTCGTTTATCAGTCTCTTCTGGGATCACGCACCCTTCACTTGGCTTCTAGGACCCATGTTCTGCTGGTCTCACCTCTCCCAGTGGCCACTCCTCAGTCTCTGTTGGTCCTTCTCATTTACCAGACCAGTTCGTTTTGGGGGGCCCCCAGTCTCAGCCCTTTGATGTCATCACTATCCACGTGTTCTGAGTGGTGATCTCAGCCAGTCTCACAGATTCAAATACCATCTATATGGTGACAGCTTCCAAATTTATGTCTCCAGCCTGGACCTTTCCCCTGAATTCCAACCACATACTTGTCATTCTCACTTGGTTGTCTAGTGTGCATCTGGCTTCACACACCCAAAAAGGAAACTCCTAATCTTCCCACAATAAACCAGCTTCTCTCCCATCTCATTAAATGACAACGCCATCTTTTATCTTTTTAGGCTTCACACTCTGGATTCTTCTTTTACTCTTTCACTCTTATACTCCACATCCAATCAATCAGAACACCGTCCTGGATCTATGTTCAAACTATATTTAGAGCTTCCACGGGTACCACCCTGGTCTAAATTTCCATCATCCATCATCTCTTGCTCAAATTACTATCTTGGGCTCCTTACTGGTCTTCTGGCTCTATCTTTGTCGGGCCCTTTGCTATCCAACAGCCAGAACGATCATTTCAATACGTGTCTTTTCTTGGAATCCTCCAATGGCTTCCCAGCTCACTCAGGGTAAAAGCCAAACTCTCATCTGATTGTTTTCTAGCCTTCACTCGATCTGGACTCTCCTACTCACCTCGTGCCAGCCACACTGCACTCCATGCTGCCCCTCAAACACACCACGTCTGCTCTTGGTCCAAAGTTCTTCCTTCTGGAATGCTCTTTCTCAGCTCTGTACATACTTTCCTCCCTACCTTTTAGGTCTTGGCTTAAATATCCCTTTTCAGTGAGTCTTTCCCTGATCACCTTATATAAAATGACATCCTCCTATCACCTCTCTTGATATGTACTATTATTCCTCCACAGTTATTTTTTTTCCTTATGTTTATCACCACTTAATGCATCATGATTTAACTTACTTATTTATTCTCTATCTTCCTACATTCTAGAGTAAGCTCCATGAGGGCAGAGACGTTGTGCTTGTTTTGTTAACTGTTGTATCCCTTGGTTGATAGCAGGTGCTCAGAAATGTTATTTGAGTGAATTCAATCAATGATTAAAGAATACATCACACCAGTTTGTTCCCTACCATTATAGCCCTTCTGTAAAATGTTTGAGATTCTCTGCGAGAAACAACCAAGGGCCACGCAGGGTTTGGAACAGGAAAAAGATGGTGACAAAGGCAGATTTTGAGGCAATTATCCTGTGGAAAGTGTGCTAGATGGATTTGGGAGTGAGCAGGGAGGCGTGAGGAGGAAACTGGGAGCAGGTTGGCTAGTAGGAGGTCATCGTAATAGTAAAACACACACACACACACACACACGCACACACACACAACACAAAAAACAAAAAACAAAAACTGATGATGACCTTGGGGGTTAAGCCTTTGTGACTGGGACAGAAAGACAACACTGCAGGAGAAATACTAATGTCTACTGATGTAGGCTCAGTTATGACCTTCCTTCCTCCCTTCCTTCCTTCTTTCCTTCTATTCCTCATACAAGCAAATTATTTTAATAATTATGTGACTGGAAAAGAGACGATAGTATTTTTGCGTAAATAACTTGGTTAAAGAAAAGAATCTCTATTTCACCCTGATTGTGTCTCCTTGAGAAAAGTGGTTGCCATTTCTTTTTCTTCAAGAAACATAGAAATGTTGTAATAAATGCCTCAATTTATTTTTCTACAGTGCCATTTTTACCCCCCAAATGCAAACTCTACGGCTGTAAAGTAAATGTATGCATATATATAAAGTTTATTATTTTTATTTATTTTGAGAGAGAGATGGGCAACAAGTGGAGGAGGAACATAGAGAGAGGGAGACACAGAGTCCGAAGCAGGCACCAGGCGCTCAGTGCAGAGCCCGATGTGGGGCTCAGACTCACGAAGTATGAGACCATGACCTGAGCCAAAGTCAAGATTTGGACGCTTAACTGACCGAGCCACTCAGGCACCCCGTAAAATATATTTTTAATATTATCTTGGTAATAATCTAAGAAATAAGACTGCGACCTAAGTGAAAGAAATCAGACGGAGAAAGACAAAAACTATATGAGCTCACTTATATGTGGAATCTAAAACAAACCAACCAACCACAAGACAACCAACCAAACAAAAAAAACCAAACTCCTGGAAAAAGAGATCAGATTTGTGGTTACCGGAAGTAGGGGTGGGAGGATTGGATAAAGGTGGTCAAGAGGCGTCAACTTGCGGTTTTAAGATCGGTACTAAGGGTGTCACATGCAGCGTGGTGACTACAGTTAACTCTGTTGTATAGTATGTTTGAAAGGTGTTAAGAGAGTAGGTCCCAAGAGTCCTCGTCCCAAAGAAAAAAAGATATTTTTCTTCCCTTTTCTGTGTGTGCATCTATTTGAAATGATGAAAGTTAACTAAACTTCTTGTGCTGATGATTTCACAATATATGCAAGTCAAACGATTCTCCTGTGCACCTTAACGTCCCGAATCTCAAAAGAAACAGGGAGAAAAGACTCTGGCCCACTACCTTTACAACCCTTTTAGATAATTATGTCTCAAAAAAAAAAGATAATTCTCTTTATCTGTCTCATTACCTATCAATCGTCCAAATATCATGATAATAGCAATTATGTATATAGCTCATGTATATACGTTCCGGGCACTGTGTTGGGCACTTTGCATATGTGAATTCGTTTAATTCTTGCAACGACTTTATGAAGTAAACTAACTGCTGTAGAAACCCAACCCAGAGTCTCAGGATCTCAATGCAATGAAAGCTTTTTTTCACTCAAATAACAGTTCAGTGCAGGTATCTGGCCTTCCACATGGTGATCCAGGGACCCAGGCTCCTTCCACTCGGTGGCTCCGTCATCCCACGGGGCTTTAAGTTCCTGTTAGACACCCTCAGCCAGCCAGTGGGGAAGCCAGAGGATCACCGGGGAAGTTTTGCTGGGCCAGGCCTGGATCAGTGCACACCCCTTCCCCTCACATCCCATTTACTGAGGAATTCAATCACACAGCAGGCCCAAGGGCAAGGGAGGCTGGGCTGGGAAGAAGAGCGTGGCTGCGTGTGAATAGTTGGCACATGCCAGCCTGCCAAAGGTGGGCCCTGATGTGCTATTCCCCACCCGAGAAAAGTTCTGGAATGTTAAGAAACTCGCCTAAAGTTGTGTCGGTAATAAGTGATGGAACCGGGATTCAAACCCCAGTTGCTGGCCCCCAGAGCGAGGGCTCTTTATCGCTTCGACCGCGGTGAGGTTCCACAGAGGTGAGGTCCAAGTGGCCACCGCTCTTCCAAATAAATGGGGACAAACAACAGCAACAAAAGCAGCAGTCACTCTCAGACCCCAGAGTGCTCCTGTTTCTCCCCGCTCATCCTCAAGCTGCTTGTTTCTCCTGAGCGGACAGCTAAGGGGGCCAGAAACTCCCCAACAATCCCCCCTCTCTCCGGGTGCTGGGTCCTCGGTGAGGCAGCCTCCGCAATTGCACGTGCCTGTCACCGAGACTATGTTGTCCTGGTCACTGCCTGCCTGATGGGGGAGGGGCCGACTGGAAGGAGGAAAGGGGCCCGTGGCCCAAGGACTTTCCGAGTGGTCTCTCTTGACGCATCTCATTTCTGTCTCCGGGGCCATGTTCAGAATAACACAGACTGTCACCTCACTTCAGGCCCCCTCGTGGGGCCAGGGCAGCGGGAGGGCGCTGAGCCCGCCTCTACCCTCTTCTCTGCTGCCCACCGGTGGAGTGACTTCTCGAGAGTCAGTCGTGCTCTCTGGACCAAATGGATTCAAGACGTGCAGGAGGTCTTAGAACGAAAAGTAGCCGGCGAAACCGTGGGTCGTCTCCTCACAAAACGCACATACCCGCCCAATTCTGCAGACTTTACAGGCTCCCTGAAGGGTGTCCCCGCACGACACCCTTGAGGTCAACCCTGTCCGTTGAGGTCAGCCGGACTCTAGGCTCTCTTTCGCTCGACTCCCGCTTCCAGAAAGCAGGGGACAAAGAACCACTCCCCTTGCCTTTGCTGCCTCCTGTGGAAGGAAACCTTCCAGGCACCTCGTAGGTTCCCGTGTCAGCCTCCATGTGGTCTGCGTGGTGGCGGAGAGCACAGCCTGTCCCCACAACAACCCCAGGCGTCTGGCTGCTGGAACCGAGCCCCCGGATCTGCTGGCAGACGGCCTTCTGCACAGAGCCTTGAGAGAGCATGAGTCACGGCCGACCGCTCCTTCGGATTCCCAGGTAGCGTGGATCTGACAGGGGAGGTTCAGGGGCCTCGTTTCGCGTGGTGCCAGCTAATCTTTAAAAGTCGTTCGCTTCTTAACGGTCAAGAGAGGGTTTGTGTTCGCAGTCGCCTTTCGGCGGCTGCCCTGGGGATGGAGGGGACAGCTGGCTGCCCCTGTCCTGCAGCTGTCTTGGGCACAGGAAGTCCAGAGACTACTTGTCATAGGTAAGGAGAACTATAAATACTACAAAAAAAAATGAGAGCCTCCAAGTTCAAAGGAAGTCCGGATGTGATCAAGGTCGGGCTGAGGAAGAGGAAGAAAGGGGGCCCAGGGGGAGCCCTTCTGCTTCCTTCTGAACCTTCAGTCTTCCTAACTGACCCCCAGGGGAAAGCCGGAGCTTCTTGGCATTTCAAGGCCTCTCAACTCAGGCGCCAAGTCGACTTTCTAAGCCCATGAGCCCGTGGCTCTGGTTAGCCTCTCGGAGCACCGCTGCTTTGCCTCCAGATTTTCTAGGTACTCTTCTCATTCTCCAGTTCTTCCGACAGGTTGCCCTTCTCCTACTTTCTGTTCTTCCCCGTCTTTCCTGAGGCCTGCTTCTCATTCCATGTCCACTGGAAGACTTTTCTAGACCATTACCAAGGCGAATAAGCATGGTTGTTCTCCATTGAGTGCCAACCATACACGGGTTGCTTCGCAGGCCTTACCACCTGCGAATGAATCCCTCAGGAAGCTTCCGAGGCAAGTATCGTCGTCTCTGTTTTATAGGCGAGGGAGCTGGGTCTGAAGGGGCTCGTTAAGCCTCCTGAGGCCATTCAGCTGGTAAACCACAGGACAGCAGCTCTTCTCCAACTGGCTTCAAAACCTCCGTGTTATGCCGCTGTACCCAGGCCCACGTTCATCTACTCACCCACCTCTCCATCCACTCACTCAACTGATGCTTTTGTTCCTCCCTCAAATACCTACATGCAGCAAGGCAGCTCTCTCCCTCTTCCAAACTCCTGAGGCTCTCAGTATCTGAACCCCAACTATAGCACCACACTGTCTACACTTCTCTCCTAGTGTAGACATTATCTTTTTTTTTAAATGTATTTATTGTTTAATTTATATCCAAGTTAGTTGGCATATAGTACAACAATGATCTCAGGAGTCGATCCCTTAGTGCCCCTTGCCCGTTTAGCCCGTCCCCCCTCCCACAACCCCTCCAGCAACCCTCCATTCTCTATATTTAAGAGTCTCTTATGTTGTGTCCCCCTCCCTGTTTTTATATTCTCTTTGCTTCCCTTCCCTTGTGTTCAGCTGTTCAGTATCTTAAATTCCTCATATGCGCAAAGCCACATAATATTTGTTTTTCTCTAATTTCACTTAGCATAAGACCCTCCAGTTCCATCCACGTAATTACAAATGGCAAGATTTCCTTCTTTTTGATTGCCGAGTAGTACTCCATTGTATATATATATATATATATATATATATATATATATATATATATCACATCTTTTTTATCCAGTCATCCATCGATGGACATTTGGGCTCTTTCCATACTTCGGCTATTGTCAATAGTGCTGCTATAAACATTGGGGACATTATCTTCTTACCTAGATTGGAAGTGCTGAGGACAGGGATCCGGTGTCCCTCGTAAAGCCTGCCATAGCACTTTGGGCAGATTGGATACTTACTGACAACTGGCCAATGATGGAACATTTACTCTGCTTTTATAGGCAGCTGAGAATAGCCATGTTCCCAGATGACCAGGAACCAGGATGCCATGTCTTCAGGTGACCTGAGCCAGGGGAAGCCATTCACATAAGGTCAACAAAGGGCCTCTTGCCGGTGTCCTGAGCCAGAGTCTCCAGTAACCCAAAAGAACCCTGGTTTTATACTCTTCCCAAAAAACATTCTGCAGCAAGCACGGAACTTCAGCCTTGAGACAGGAAATGTAGTGTTCCGTTTCCTAGGCGACCGTAATTCTTTATCTTTCCATCCTGCCTGCCCCTTTATATTACAATGGGATCTCTGATAACTGGAATACAAATCCGAAATACTCCTCAGTAGCCTCCAAGAGGACATTTTTCAAAGCTGCTAGAGATCCTGGTCCTCTGCAGCACAAGGAAAACGAAATGATGAAAGTAGGAGTTGTCTGAACCTAACTCTGTTCCTGTTTACCCAGACTCATAGACGAGCGGCCATTGTAAGTCACCCGGTGCCAGAAGCACTGGGTGTCTGAGTGTTGACGGAATGCGGTGGTCCCCAGCCACACCCCTGCCCCGGGGCTGGCTTGAGTTCTCCTCCCCCTGGTCCTGCTCTGACTTCAGGCATTATTCACACCGTGCTGTATTAGGATCATCTGTTTACTTGAGTACCTTCTCCACTAGACTGTGAACTTCTTGACAGCAATCACCATGGCATCATCGCCATTATCATTGTCACCATCCTCATGGTGGTGATAGTCAACATTTTCAGCGCTGACTGTGTGATATGCATTGTGTTGACCGCACACGCATTTTGGAATCCCGCCAAAACAATCCCGTGAGGTAGGCGCTCTTGGCGTTCTCCGGGGCCATTTTGATTTTCTTCAGTCCCAGCATGCACAGTTCAGCAAAGCCTATCTTACTGTGAAAGCTCTTAAAGACAGAGAAAGAGAGGGAGAGAAAGAGAGAGAGAGATTTGGGAGAAATATTTTCCCCCTTAGCTCAAAAGAACTTGTCATCCCCGAGATACAAACTTTTTGAACTGGATTGTAAAGATGGCCAATACAATGCCAAAATAATAGACTGAGGGGGCAGGGAGATAAAAGGCAGAGCCGGTGTGGAACTGACTCTAACAGGCTGTGTGGCCTTGGGCAAGTCCCCTCACCGCCCAGAGCCTCAGTTTTCAAACATGCGAAGCGGGGGTCATAAAATGTCTCTTGTTCTTGGGAAAACTAGGGAGAATGTAGGCAGTGCCTAGCATGGTACCTGACACAAAGTCGGTGTTTACCAAATTGTGGCCATTATCTTTATTTTCATGATCAGTCCTCACTCTTTAATATTAGAGGGTGATACAGCCCGAGGTTTAGCCTGAATGTGTATCAAGGTAGTTCTTAACTCTCCACAAATAATTCGCCAGTGATCCCCAAGGCAGAGGACTACTTCTCCCTGCACAAATTCAGAGTGCTCAGTAATGGGACATGAACGTGCCACGCAAGCGATCTAAGGATCCTCAAGCATGTTATTTTGATCTGGAGTTAAGTTCCTTAACGTCTTCAGAAGATTCACGGGAGCTTTGTTAGACTGAGGTCACCGCAAACACTCCTGTTCCGGGTCAAGAGTGAACATGACCACACAGAGCTCTTGCTTGGCAACAACTAGAGGCCTTAGAAGCTGGTGGGGGGAGGCAGAGGCAGACAGAGAGCCCATGGGGATGTCCCTCGGGTGCATCGGAAAGCCAACTTCGGGAATGCCCATAACAAGGGTTTCTGTTGTGTTTTAGGTTGTAGTCGGGTGGTTTGCCCAGTCATCCACTGGCCCAGGCACTTGCCAGAACTGCCTGCAGAGGCAAGGTGATGAGGAAGCCAGCTCCAGCCTGCCATCCAGGCTGGGCTCCCGCCAAGTGCTTTGGGCAGTCACTAGATGACTTGGGGCCCGGGAGATAAGAGGCTTAGACGCCAGTCTTAAATCTCCCTGGCTTTTCCATCCTGGATTTACGGAGCACAGAAATGCTCGCAAAGCCATAGCCTCCGAGATTCTTTACTGGGAGAAGCCCTGGGATCCTTGCTCTGCTGCTGTCAGTAACCACAGCCTCTGTCACAGCCGGGGCAACCGAGAAGGAAGAGGGTCGGTGCCCCTCCCCCCCGCCCACCCCCCCCCCAACACTTGGCGTGAACAAGTTCATGTAGGTTGTTTCCTATACCTGGTGAAGATAATGAGGGAGCTCTTACTGAGGGTGGAAAACAGGAGAGGCAGTTTGAAGCCAAAAGCATGGAGTGGCTAAACATCTCAAGGTTAACACACAGGGCTCCCAGGAGGAAGAAGGGTGTGCTCAGCTCTGGCCTGGCTCCCAGGTGACTGGAGCAGGAGCTCGGGGTGGGGAAGCTTCCTGGAGAGCGCAGTCCCAGAAGGCATGCTCCAGGAGCATTTCCGCCATGGCCTGGGCCATGCCTCTTAGGGGATGTAGGAGGAACAGCCGATTCTCTAAATTAAAAACTGTGGGAGAGCATTCTGTCTCGTCGTGTTCACTCTGCCTCCGCCTTTCCGTCTTGTGACGCCCTCATCTAGCTACTATTTTTTTTTTAATTTTTTTTAATATTTATTTATTTATGAGACACGGAGTGTGAGCGGGGGAGGGGCAGAGAGAGAGCGAGACACGGAATCCGAAGCAGGCTCCAGGCTCCGAGCTGTCAGCGCAGAGCCCGACGTGGGGCTCGAACTCACGGGCTGCGAGATCATGACCTGGGCGGAAGTCTGACACTTCACCGACTGAGCCACTCAGGCCCCCCTCATCTAGCTACTATTTTGACATTGCATTGCCAATCTTTCCACTTCACTTCAGAAATCATACCCACTGTATTTCTCGGAGACGACAAGCTCGTTTTCATTAGAGGGAAAAAGCAGGATTGGCTAATGTTTCTACCAAATAGTTTTTCTTTCTTTCTTTCTTTCTTTCTTTCTTTCTTTCTTTCTTTCTTTCTTTCTTTCATGTGCTTTTTTATCCTGGAATAAGATATTCCAGTTTGTTCTGATCTTCCTGATCTATTCAAAATGTTCTCACTCCTCATGCCCTTAATTAAATCTTCAAGTTGGAAACTACGTAGTGAGATTCGTTATTCAAAATACCAAGAGAAAACATAAGTAGGCCTCATCTTTTGCTGTAACAATGCCAGTTTTCCATAATCTGACCTTCACTTGACATCAGCAGACCAGAACCTTTCTTCAAAGCAGCGTATATATTTTTATAGCCGAGATGCGCACGATGACGACAGAGGATTATCTTCGGTCATTAAAGATGCTGGAACATTCTTTATTACAGATGGAAAAAATAGCCCCGCGGTTAGTTATGATTCCTGTTTGCAAAGCTGACTTGAGCTGTCTTTTGTTGTTATAAGGTGTGGACTCCAACTGTAGGATTACAAGTACCTATGTTCTTTAGAACCAATATTTAAAAGCAGATTAGGTATGTGACTCACACATTCTGCAGTCATATTTTGCAGAATAGCGAGAACTATGTGCGATCATAAAAAATGCAAATATACTCACAAACAAGAAAACCCTCTGGATACTTTTCCCCGAGCAAGCCGTATTTATTTTCAAGGGAAACCTAGGGATGCATTGCTTTCAGGACATATGCTATGTTTTATTCTCCCATGATCTTTTCGTTTGTTTGTTTTATAGGAAAAGAACCAATGGTGCTTTTAATCCATAAATCATTCTGGAATATGAATGAATAAGTGACCAGTTACAGGGAGAACTGGCGTTGCCACAAGATGCCAGGGTCAAAAGAAATTTAGCTGGACAATAAAACTTTTGGTCACCCTTCAACATAGAACATACATTAAATTTAAGACAAAGATGCAAAACTGTGCAAATAATAAAGACTCTTAACTCCAGTTTGGATGTTTGGCTGGTGACAGCTTTCAAGCTCGTCCGTCCCCTCTTCCTTTCTGCCCCAGACCTGGGCAAGCTGACGAGAAAGCGCAGGGTCGCCATTCCATTGGCATCAGAGGGCGGGCAAACCGTGCAAGGCCTGGGCTATGCAGGAGCCCTCACCCCAGCCTCCCCCTTCCGACCACAATAAAAACCAACGCCAGTTGCCTTTCCCTGCTCCCTTGAGCCATTCTTGGACTTCCCTAGAAGCCTGCCCTGCACCCCTCTTCCCCAGAAATCTGATAACGTAACAAACCTTTTCATATCCTCTCGGTATGTGTCTGTGGCATCACCTGTTTTGACATCTGAACCAAACTTTGGTTCACCTCTGCAGGGTGATCACAACAAAATGGTACGATCCCGTTAAAAAGTTCTTAGGTACATTCACGTGTTAATAATCCTCCCCCTCAGCAGAAAAAAACAACCCACGGAGAAATATACTGAAACATGAACCGTGTCTGTCTCTGAGTGGTAGGATATGGGTATTCTCTTTCTTCTTCATATTTCTCTGTATTTTCTAAAATTCCTGCTACAAAGATATGCTTTTTTATATGTATGCAAAAAGCCGTGTAGCATGCAACAGAGTCGAAAATGTTCTGCTTTAAGAGAAGAGAAGGAAAATGCTCAAATCGTTTTGATCCATTTTAACTTTGCCTAATCCTGAATTACATACACAAAGAAACAGAATCAAGGCTCACATGATCTGTTCTCTCTTTTAAAAAGAAGAACAAGGAAGCATAAGTGCACGAAGTTAAGTTTCACTTTTTAGGAAAGTTTTAATCTAATCTTTGAAACTATTTGGATGAGAGTCAGCATGGGGAAACATATTTCTGCTAAAAAAAAAGAAAAAAAAGTCTTTATCCTCAGGACTCAAAGGCTGAACTGAACTCGTTTAAACCTAGAACCACTTAAAAATGTTAATTAAAAATGTATTAACATAGCATCTTGCACATGCGTGGCCATTCCTTGTCTTGCAGATTTCCATTCTAGGGACAGTGAGTCATGTTCTGTAAATTTCCTATTCAATCGATTGCTGGTGGGGGGAAGAGGCAGACACTCGTGACCTCCTGGGAAGAGTCATTACTTCCCCCATCCTAGAGCTGAGGGAAGATGTACAAGGTCACAGGACTAGAAAGTGGCAGAGCTAGTCCTCAGAGCCAGGCAGGCTGATTTGAAATCCCCATCCCCTCTTCCCTCCGGATGATCCCGATTTAAAAGGGGCTGAACAAACAATGAAGTTTTTCAGCAGAGCAGGTGTCCTCAAACTCGAGCCTGCCCCGGAATCTCCTAGAGGACTTGCTCAGGCACGTGCTGGATCCCACCACCAGGGATTCAGGCTCGGGAGATCTAGGACAGTGCCTGAGAACGTGCATTTCTGACAAGTTCCCGGGCCATGCTGATGCTCTTCCCCCGGCAACCACACTGAGAACCAGAGCGGGGAGAGCAGAATCGTAACTCTGGGGCTTTACAGGGCAGGTGGCTCCAGGCCTGAATCTTAGAGCCCTGAAGGAGTTCCTCTCATTCGTCGGATGCTTACGGCTGCCACAGGCTCTTAGTGGTCCCACAGACACTGGCAGTCCCAGAGCCAGCCAACCTCCACACCTGGCTCATTTCTCTGCGTGTCATGGAATTTCCTCCAGAGAGGCTTCCTCCTCTGCTCCCTCTTAGTTAATTAGCTACCTCCCTAGGTGAGGTTTCGCTAGACCAGTTACTTATAAAACAGGGAATTTCTTCTTTTGTTGCAGCCCTCAAAACAGCTCCCTTGAAATAGTATTCCGGGGGTGTTATTAGGGTTGGGGAAGTGAAGACAGGAGCTTACATCTACTTAGACTACTTATGGGAGACCAGAGGCCAATCCCAAGAGGCTGGGCCCAACCCACAGATTGTGCCGTGCGTGCATGGCCACTTACTACTAGCTGGGACGAGGGTTTTGGAGAGGCTGTTGAACCTTCCCCGGGGAAGGAAGCGTTCCCTTGGCTTCCTTTTGGGGAAACAATAAGGATTAATTACACGATCAGCAGAGAGGAGAAATCTGCTCAGCCTTGAGCTGCATTAATTCTTTTAGGTCCCAGAGTGGCTTTCTCTGAATCCTTAGAAACTGGCAAGAAATTAAATAGAGTCTTAAGGATCTGGAAGAGAAAACAGTGTTATTCCAGAGGGTAAACACGTTGTGTCCTGATGACTCATTTTATCTGGCATGTGGGAAAATGCCTTGTAAGTAGTGCTCAGGAAAATATCAGTGAACAAAGCCCCCGGTAAAAAACACAGGATGGATGATCCCAACGTAGAAATTGAAATTTTAAGACGCTCCGACTTGGCTGCCTTGGCAATGGGCACCGCAAGTCCTCGGCTTTTCCCTCCCCACCCCTCCTCGTTCTTTCCTCTGTCAAACCTAGAGACAAGGGAGTCGGTTTGCTCTGTGGGAGAGGCGAGCTTCTGGCCCACTGGAATTCTGGGTGAGTGTCCTGCCCCCTCAGGAACGGGGCCAGCGGAGGCTGTCGGGGGGGATTCCTCAGCCTCGTGTGTCCAGAGGGAAGACCTTACTCAGCCTTTGCTTCGCAAGCAACCGTCCCCACTCTGCCGCGGGCCAGGGGATTTGAGTCAGAGCTCCGGGCCTCAGCAAACCCAACCCCGGGCTGCCTCAAACAACCTGCTGATGACAGTGGCTAGCGTCTTGCCAAGGGAGAGAAATATGCAAATTAAAAGCTGGAGGAAGAACAGGGCAAGTCGCGCCAAGCTGCGGTCGTCAGCCCAAATCTTGCACATCACGGATGGAGTCAGGCCGAAAACCAAATCACGTTCTGTCCTGCCTCGTCTTTTAGGCACTCAGGCCTGTGGCCCTTGTTCTCCTGGCTTCTGTTTCCCAGTGTTCTGGCCCGAGCTTTTGCAGTTTGGACGGAGTCCAAAGCCCACGTAAGCATGGGGGGCGGGGGGGGGAGAGTGAGCACTGTCTCAGGGAGCCCCGGGGAGCCCAGAGCCAGGAACCCAGGGCAAAGTGCGGAAAGGAGAGACTAGGGAAGGAGAAAGCAGGCAGCCAGGGGAGAGGCGGGCAGCCAGGGAGAGGTGTGCGCCTGCAAGAGCTCTTGGCCTGGGACTGCAGTGCTGCCCCAGGAACCAGCTAGGAGGCGGCTCAGCCGGGCACCAGGTGTGAAGTAAGCTGGAAGGCCCTAGAAGAGTATGCGGCACCCCTCCCCTGCCCTAGAGTTCCTTGTCTTATGGCCCACAGAGATCAGCAGGCGGGCCTGTGCCCTCCAGGAGCTTGCTGGATTCCGTGCTATTTGTACCCGTTGGTCTTGTTGAAGGAAACGGCAGGCGGTTTCATTTGGCACCAGAAACTCCTCGGAACCAGCAGCAGCCGTCATCTGGGAACTTGCTGGAAATGCAAAATCCCAGACCCCACCCTCCATCCGCTGCATGAGCATCTGTAATTTAAGATGCTCCCAGGTGATTCCTAGGAACATGAAAGAAGAGAACTGCCTTGACCACTGGCTCCCAAACCTGGCTGTACTTTGGCAGAACTTTAAAACTACGTTGACGAGCGCCTGGGTGGCTCAGTCGGTTAAGCGTCTGACTTCGGCTCAGGTCATGATCTCATGGTCCGTGAGTTCAAGCCCCGCGTTGGACTCTGTGCTGACAGCTCAGAGCCTGGAGCCTGTTTCAGATTCTGTGTCTCCCTCTCTCTCTGACCTTCCCCTTTCATGCTCTGTCTCTCTCTGTCTCAAAATAAATAAATGTTAAAAAAAAAATTTCTTTTTAAAAATATATTGATACCTGGACTCCACCCCCAGAGATTCTGATTTAATTGGTAGGGTTGTGGCCTGGGTGTCAGGATTTTGATTTCGATTTTATTTTGTTTAAAAAAATTTTTTTTTAACGTTTATTTATTATTGAGAGACAGAGAGACACAGAGCATGAGCAGGGGAGGGGTAGAGAGAGGAGGAGAACAGAACCCAAAGCAGGCTCCAGGCTCTGAGCTGTCAGCACAGAGCCCGACGCGGGGCTCAGACTCACAAACTGTGAGATCATGACCTGAGCTGAAGTCGGTCACCCAACCAAATGAGCCACCCAGGCACCCCTGATTTTATTTTATTTTTTAATGTTTATTTTTTTTGAGAGCGAGCGAGAGGGGGAGGGGGCAGAGAGAGACGGAGAGAAAAGCCCAAGCAGTCTCTGGGCTGGCAGTGGAGAGCCTGACATGGGGCTCAAACTAACTCACCAACCATGAGATCATGACCTGAGCCAAGATCAAAAGTTGGACTCTTAACTGACCGAGCCACCCAGGTGCCTCTGGGTATCAGGATTTTTAAATGATTCCAGGGTGATTCCAACATGCAGTAAAGTTTGAGAAACACTGCCTAAAGTACCTTGAGATTTTTCTCCTAGACCACTGCTTCTCAACTGTTAATGCAAACAGAAATTACCAGGGCATCTTACAAAAATTTGGATTCTCATTCAGTTGTCCTGAAGAAAAAGGAGATTCCGCAGTTCTAATGAGCGCCAATGCTCCTTAGATGCTAATGCTGCTGGTCCGAGGACCTTACTTTGAGAAGCAAGGTTTTAAGACATATGAGAGTGACCATTGGAAAGAAAGGCAGTGAAATAAAAACAGGGAAAATCCAGCTTTGTGACACCTGGCCTGGGTAGCTAGTGTGGGAGAAAGACCTCAGGATCCAGAGGTAAGCAGACTGGAGTTCTACCTTCCCCTTACCAGCTGTGGAAACCTGAACAACTTATGTAATTTTTCTGATCATCAGTTTCATTAATTGAAAAAAGGGGATAAGAAGGCCTATCTAATAGAGTTATATAAAGATATACAGGGTTTCCTGTAGAAAAACAAAACAAAACAAAACAAAACAAGGAAACACAACAAACACTACAAATTATATCAAGAAAATTTTTTGGAAAAAAAATTCAAATTATATGTTGAAAGAGCACACCACGAACCTCAGAAGATCAACAGGAAAGAACCAACATCAAGACATATTTTAATTACTTGGCTTTAAAGAAAGTGAAACAAAGCCTTAGAAAATAGAGGCAAAAATGGCAGGTGACATATAAGGAAAAGAGAATTAGATTATCATCTCATTTTGGGCAGAAGAAAAGAGAATAACATATTTAAGATATTCAAGGAAAGAAAATGGGAGCCAAGGATTTTATATCCAGCTAAACTTACTTTCAGGTAAAAAAGGATGCATACAAACTGTAATCAGCATGAAGACTTGGGGATTATTGTCCCTCTCTCTCATGAGCCCTTCTTGAGGAATCTACTAGAAAAAAAGCTTCAGACAACTAAAATGATTAGCAAGACACTGGCTTAAGTATTGATGGTGAGCACTCAATAGAGTTACTTGTAGAACCAAGAGTTCTACAAATAAGGGTTAAATGGAAGAGGGGTGTGGTATATTCTGACTATATGCTCTGGAACATAGATATGGTGCAACTATAAGTAATAGTACAAGAAGGAGGTGAACATATGACAAAGACATTTAAGAACCTTTTTGTGTTAGGGTGATAGTTTCGTTGTTTTGAAACTATGGTACGTGAATCGTTGGATAAGATAAACGATTATAGATATTTTGTTCTGTCATTTCTTGTGTACTTGAGAATCATGTTTACCATTGTTGACAAAATGAGATATGGAAGAGCTGTATTTCGATTGGAAATTACCCCCTATTTTTGGTTGAATGTTATTTTTTTTAATTTTTTTAATGGAGCTAAGATAATTGATTTGAAATCTTTCCACTTTTCTAATATAAGACTTTAGAGTGCAATTTTCCCACTAAACACTGTTTTAGCTGCATTCCAAAAATTTCCACAGATTGTGTTTTCATTTAGTTCAAATACTATCTAATTTCCCTTTTTGATGTATTCTTCAATTCATGGGTTAATTAGCAGTGTGTTAGTTTTCAAATAGTTCAAGTTTTCTCTAGATATCTTTGCTATTGATTTCTACTACAATTCCATTGTTACCAGAGAACATACTTTATATGGCTAGAATCCTTTTAAATCTGTTGAGACTCATTAAATGGCCCAAGATATGTTCTCTGTTCCATAAGAGTTCTGCGTGCACTTGAAATGAATGTGTATTTTGCTGTTGTTGGATGAAGTGTTCTATAAATATGACTAAATGAACTTGGCTAATAATGTTGTTCATTTATTTCCTTACTGATTTTTCTGCCCACTTTGCCTATAAATAATTGATTGAGGGATGTTGACATCTCTGACTACAATTTCAGATTTGTCTATTTTTCTTAGCATTATCAATTTTACTTCATATATTTAGAAACTCAGCTGTGTGTATAGATGTTTGGGACTGCCGTGTATTCTTGAGGACTTCACCTTTTATCATGATAATGTTCTCTGTTTTGAAATCTGACTTGTCTGATATTAATATAGCCATTCCAGCTTACTTTTGATTAGTGATAGCCTGCTAAGTCTTTTTTCATCCTTTTACTTTTAATCTAATTATGTTTTCATATTAAAATGGGTTTATTATAAGGAACACGTAGTTAGGTATTGGTTTTTTTGCTTGTTTGTTTTTATCCAGTAAAACAATCTGCATTTTGTTTCCTTTTCTCTATCTGTATTTTGCTTCCTTTTCACTCTTTTTCTGCCTTCTTTCAAACTGCATGTTTTTATAATTCCAGTTTATCTCCTTCAGCTTATCAATTGTAGCTTGGTTGTTTTGTTCAAGTGGTTGCTTTAGGAGTTTTACATACATCTTTAATTTATGA
This sequence comes from Panthera pardus, assembly GCF_024362965.1. Taxonomy (NCBI): domain Eukaryota; kingdom Metazoa; phylum Chordata; class Mammalia; order Carnivora; family Felidae; genus Panthera; species Panthera pardus. Next base: position 183,256,049 of record NW_026526688.1, read on the forward strand.
TACTATGCCTTCACGTGATAGAGTACCACTCATGTATAGAACCTAACACTGGGTACTTACATTTCTACCCTGCTTGCTGATGTGCTACTGTGGTCACATAGTTTACTTATACATAAACCTCATGATTTATTATTATTTTTGCTTTATATGTTTATTTATTGATTCAGTTAACTGTTCTCTACACCCAACATGGGGCTTCAATGAGCCCGAGATTAAAAGTTGGGTGCACTTTCCACTGTGAGCTAGCCAGGTGCCCCTACATGGTTTATTTTTAAAACGAATTTAAATAATAAGAACAAAGTTTTTGTTTTTTGTTATTTACTCACATAATTATCATTTCCAGTGCTCTTCATTCCTTGGCGGTAGACCCAGATTTTCTTCCACTTGATTTCCTTTACCACTTGAGGCATGTCTCCTGGTAATGAATACTTCCAGCTCTTCGATGTATGAAAAAAGAGTCTTTATTTCCCATTCAGTTTTGAGAGATATCTTCACTGGGTAGAGAATTCTAGACTGACACGATTTTTTGCAGTGCTTTATAGATGTTGGTCCGCGGTCCTTCATTTTGCATGTTTCCAACAGTAATATGCTGCCATTCTTAACCCTGCTGTTCTGCACAGAATGGGAATTCTTGGGCTGCTTTGAAGATTTTCTCTTTATCACCGGTTTTAACCGAATTTATGATGCGTCTTACACTTTCTCCAACGAGAGTAAAAGACACATTCATTTCAAGTGCACACAGAACTCTTATGGAACACAGAACATATCTTGGGCCGTCCAACAAGTCTCCACAGATTTGAAAGGATGCCAACCAAATCACAGAGGGAAATTAGATAGTATTTAAACTAAATGAAAACACAACATATGGAAATTTTTTGGAACGCAGCTCAAACAGTTTTTAGTGGGAAATTTATACTATATGCCCTATTTGGTATTGATTAGCATTTTACAGATGAAGAAATTAAGGCTTATAAAGGTTAGGTAATTTTACCAAGGTCACCCAGCTAGCAAATGTTGGAACTGGGTTTCAAGTCTACGTCTAATAGGGTATAAACAAAAATAGAGGATATTGTGAAAATATTTGTTTTCAGCAGTGGTGACTGTTCCCTCTGTCTCTAGCACAGGCGTTACTAAGATGCATGGTTCTCTATAAAGCACAGGTATAGGAACTCTCCCTGTCTCTTCCAACCAATTCCCTCACATGGAATGGGTGTCTGGTGATTCCTCAGAGTAAAGAGATTCTGAGGGTGATACTGGGAGGTGTTTTCACACAGTGGTTGAATGTAGTGGTAAGAGAAGTGTGCGAGGTCATTCCTATTCACCAGATGAGGCCACTGAGCTTATCCTGTGGCTGAAGTCCTGGGGTGGCCTTCTGCCCAGGGGAGTTCCGTCCCTCGTACAATGGCCCCTTACATTTCTGTACTTCATCACCAGCTTGGTAAGATCAGGCCTCTGACAGAGTTGGGGTTCTATCAGCCTGCCTATGGATCCACATCTTTCTTTCTGCATATGTATTCAAGTCTCTTTCTTTTCTTGAGGTTCTCACACATGAAATGCTTCATCATTCAGCCAGTTTTCGTCTACACTAGGGGAGGATGCCCAACAACACAAAAAATCGTATGCCCTTTTTTGAAGGTAAGGCTTACAGTCCTTTGAAAGATGACAGAGGGACAAAGAAAAACCTGCTTTTTTCTCCCTATAGAGTCATACCATTGACATTCTTTATTTTCTTTTATTTTTTTTTAATGTTTATTTATTTTTGAGACAGAGAGAGACAGTGTGAGGAGGGAGGGGCAGAGAGGGAGAGAGAGAGAATCTGAAGCAGGCTCCAGGCTCTGGAGCTGTCAGCACGGAGCCCGACGCAGGGCTTGAACCCACGAACTGTGAGATCTTGACCTGAGCCAGAGTCGGAGGGCTTGACTGAGCCACCCAGGTGGCCCTTACTATTGACATTCGTAATCCTCATTCATTCATTCATTCCCTCCCACCCCACCCCTCTCTCTCTCTCTCTCTTTGGGTCAGTTCATCACTGTACATGCTATGGGTGCAAATTAAGTTGCGTACTGGAGATAACCTGTGGCTTTCTATTTCACGAAGACTTTTGTGAAGAATTTGGAGAACCAAATTCACTAGATGTGGAAAAAAAAAAAATAGCTAAGTCACCCAACTAGTGCAGTGCTATGTCAGAGGCAACCACAACTGCAGCTGACTATAATTAGCTGCCAACCTCAGGCTGCCTGAGGGAGCAGCTGCCCCATCGGGAAGAAACGGTGTGGACCCAAGCAATAGAACGGAAGGCCGCTCAGTCACCTCTGGGAGGATCAGCCGTCCACCCAGCCTTGTTTACGGCACTCTGCCTCAGAATTCCAAGCCTCTCAGTCATCAGTTATCTAAACTTCCTTCCTCTAATCGGCCTAATCCCCACCCCACTCTTTATTCCCCTCCCTAGTGAAGCACTCCCCTTTGTCTCTGGAATTCCCAATTCCCAGGGTGAAATCAATAAACTCTTGTATTTTTCAACCTCTTTCCTGAAGGTTCTCTGCCCCTCTTCAAGTAACTAGAAGCAGGCTGTATCCCGGGGACACGGTTCCCTGCAGCGCTCTCAAATGGGTTCTTTCTTTTCTCTGACACCCAAAGTGATTCAGCACCAGCCTTACTCCTCAGTGCCAATTTGAGTTGTACTCCCCCTTCCCTCTTGCGAACCCCTTCTGCTCCTTTGAGGCTCACGCCATCTGCTCGCACCATTCTTCCTCCTCCAAGTTGTAGTTACTAACTAGTACTTTCTGAGTCTTTCCTTCTGATTCTCGGTAAAACTAACTCGCAAGTCTGTTTCCTTCTTCTTCCCTATTTCTGTCATCCTTCTTGGTGACTTCAATATTTAGACCGATGAGTCATCCAACGCCATGGACTCTTGGTTTCCTGACTTCCTTATACTGTCAACGATGTTTTCCTACTCTGCCTTAGCTATCCACCATGCCTTAGATCTTGGCATCAACAAAATTGGCACCAAGTTCAAAATTTCGAACGCAAATATCTCCTTCCGGTTACAAGCATGATCCTTCCAAGTTACTTGCTGAGGTACCTTCCCTTCAAAAATGCTTTTACTCAGGGCGCCTGGATGGCTCAGTCGGTTAAGCGTCCAACTCTGGCTCAGGTCATGGTCTCATGGTTCGTGAGTTTGAGCCCCACGTTGGGTTCTCTGCTGTCAGTGCAGAGCCTGCTTTGGAAACTCTGCCCCACCCATCCCCTGCCCCTTCTGCACTCTCTCTCTAAAAAAACAAATATTTTTTTAAAAAATGCTTTTACTTGTTTTTTGTTTTTACTTTCACTCTCCTCCTACCCCTCTGTTTCCATACCTATCGCCATCCCGTACTTATCCTTCATTTCTTTTCTTTTCTAGCTTAGATTCCATGACCCATCATTGTCATTTCTTCCTTGTGACCCTTAACTTCCTGGCCCAGTTGAATAAGGCTTGGAGGTCCAATAAACAGCACCTGTCTTCCTGCCCGAGTTCTGAGAGCTTGGGAGATAAAATTAAAACCTAGGCAGATGAAAGCTGATGAAGATATATCATCTTTCTTACCGATAAAGTTAACCCCCCGGAGTGTGACTTAGTTTTGCAGCAAGGACAGGCTTTTCAAAACTTATGCACTCAGCGATGCACTGAACAACTGTAGCCACCCCGTCTAACCACCACCCTCCCCTTCCATACCATGGGATCCAGATTTCTAAAGCCAGGGTGTGGAGAAGCAGTGCAGAACATATGCTTGCTTTGGGTTGCTGGATCCCAAGAGAAATATGAGAGAAAGGAGTGGGCTTTGTATCCCCACTCACTGATCCCAACCTCATCAATAATATAATTTACTCCTCTCCATGGGAAGAGGGAGTGAGGAGCATTACACCAATGAACTCCCTCCACGTGGAAAGAAATGTTAGGACTTGGCAATACATTTCCCCCAACACCTCTCTTCCTCTGTTATGCTTGTCTTGTAATAGCCCAACTTCGTGGGGTCTTTTCCCTATCAGTAGCAGAGCAGAAGGTAGCCTTCAAAATATTTTTACATATTTTATCTTATTTGATCATTATAAAAACCACATGAGAGGCACCGGACATGTAGAATCCTCTATTTTATAGGTAAGAGAATTAAAGCAATGTGAACTCGCTATCATATGTTACAGTTGATATGGTAAATCCAATTTATCTGAGAGGAGGTGGATTAATTTCCTGTTGTTGCTGCAATAAATGACTACACATTTAGTGGCTTAAAACAACACAAAATTACGATCTTATGGTCCTGGAGGTCAGAAGCCTTAAGATCAAGGTGTCAACAGGGCTGGGTTTTTCCTAAAGGCTGTAGGGGAGAACCCATCACCTTGCCTTCTCCAGCTACTACAACAACCTGTATCCCTTCCTCCATTGTCAAAGCCAGTAGCACATCCCTCCCTGACTCAGACACGTCTGCCTGCCTCCCTCTTTCCCTTCGAAGGACCCTGGTCACTACATTGGTCCCACCTGACAACCCAAGATAATCTCCCCATCTCAAAATCTGACTTAATCACATAAGCAAAGTGCCTTTTGCCATGTAAGGTCACATATGAGTTCAGGGACTGGGACATGGCGGACCATTACTCTTCCCACCAAAGGAAGGACGGCACCATTGCCTGCAAAAAGAGGTGTTCGTGTTCCATTTACATAAGAAGGACTTTCTCTTACCACATTTGTTACTGAGAAAGCAAGCATACAAATACATAGCAACATTGAATGTTCAGCAGGATACCGTGTTCTGAGTAAGGATTTAATGTAGGTTGAATATACACACCGCATTATCTAAGAACAAAGTTTTAAGGATTAAGAACAACTGAAGAAGTAATACGAAAACAATTGCCTAATTAACGGAAAAAAGGCATTGATAACACCTGAGGCCAGCTGCTTACATTAAAAGGAATAATTTGAAGAAAGCATTTGGATGATCAGTGACATACAACGGACCAAATTTCTCTTCGCTGTGTATTGATAGGTCTCCCACCTCCTTCTGCATCTGTTTCATTTCCTCCCACTGTTTTATTGCTAAATTGACCAAACTATTACACTGATACATAGTTAAAATATTTATTGCGCTTATTTGAGAAAGAGGTACATTTAATTTAAAATCTATATTCTATTGCAAGTTCTAGTCAGTGAATAAAAAAAGCATATAGATTTGAAAAAAATGCAAAATTGTCTTTATTTATAGATGACATATTGTATATGTAGAAAATCTTAGGGAAGCTACAAAAAGGGATATTAGAAGTGGTAAGTTTAGCAAGGTCTCAGGATACAAGGTCAATATTAAAAAAATCAATTCTGTTTCTATATTAACAAACCATTGGAAATTGAAATTAAAAATACCATTTACAAAAGCATAAAATGTGAATTAATTAGGGATATTTTGACAAATATGTATAAGGACTCTACATGGAGAACTACCAAATATTACTGAATGGAATTAAAGAAGACGTAACTAGATGGAGAGGTATCTCATGTTCATGGATTGTAATGCTCCATATTGGTGAGTTATCAATTGTCTCCAACTGATCTAGAGATTCAATGCTATCTCAATACAAATCTCATCACCTTTAAAAAAATTGGTACAAATGGGAAAGCTGGTTCTAAAAGTTATTTAGAAATGCAAAGAACTTAGAACAGGCAAAAATAATTTTGATATAGGAAACGAAATTAGAGGACTGATACTACCTAATTTCAAGATTTACTCTAAAGCCGCAGAATCAACACAGTGTGGCATTGGAGGATAGATATAAATCCATGGAACAGAATAGAAAGGGTCCAGAAATAAGCTAACAGATATATGATCAATTGATTTTATACAGAAGGGCTGACATAGTAGGGATAGCTTTGTTTTTGTTTTTGTTTTTGTTTTTTTAGCAAATAGGGCTGGGACAATTGCACATCCATATGCAAAAACATGACCTTCAATCCTTAACTTTTGTACTATACACAAACTTAAAAAAAAAAAAAAAAGATCATAGCCTTAAATTAAGAGCTAAAACTGAAGCTTCTAGAAGAAAACATAGGGGAAAAAAATCCTTGTGTCCTTTAGTTATGGAAACATTTCTTGGATAGGACACAAAAAATATGATCCATAAAAAGAAAAAAAGATAAACTGATTCAACAAAGTTAAAAGTTTTGCTCCTTGAAAGATAGTTAAGAAAATTAAGAGACAAGCCACGGGATGGGAGAAAATTTTAAAACCATAAGTGTATCCAGAATAAGAAATTCTTACAACTGAAGATAATTAATTAAAAATGGGCACAATATTTGAACACTTTCCAAACGAATATGTATAAATGGCAAATAAGCATGAAAAGATGCTCAACATCATCAGTAATTGGGGAAATGCAAATGAAAACCACCTATTAGGATGATTAACATGATAGTAACAAGTGCTGGTGAGGGTTTGGAGCATGGGGAACTCTTACACACTGCTGGTGGGCATGCAAAATGGTAGAACTACCTCAGAAAAGAGTTTAGAGGTTTCGTAGAAAGTTAAATTTATGCTTACGTATGACTCGGCCATTCTACTCCTAGGTATTTACTCAAAAAAAAAAAAAAAAAAGGAAGCTATGGGTCCACAGAAAGCCTTGCACACAAATGCTCAAAATAGCTGTGTCCATAATATACCAAAACATGAGAATACTGTGGATGCCCATTAACAATGACGGATAAACAAACTGTATGAAATAGTCACACAATGAAATACTGCTCAGTGATAAAAAGGAAAGGACAACTAATCATACGGCAACATGGATGACCGTCAAACATTGTGCTGAGCACAAGAAGCTAGACACAAGAGTACATATGTACCATTCTGTTTAAATGAAACTCTAGAAAAGGCCAATCTAAACTTCAGGGACAGAGCAGATGAGTGGCTGCCTGGAGTGAAGGTGTATATGGGAGATCAAATGGGAAGGGGATTAAAGAGAAACGTTTCAGGTGGTGGGAATGTTCTACACCACAAATGATCGAGGTGCAGATGGTGATGTGGTGATGTGTGTCAAACCTTATGAAACTATATCATTCAAATGCATACATTTTACCGCACGTAAGTTATACCTTAATAAAGTGAATTTAAATGAAAAAAGGTGAGTGAGCTGAAGTGTTTGTAAGTTGTGTGTGAAGTGTTTTTTTTTTCTCTCAAGATAGCCTTCCCCGTTGGAAGGGAAGATATCCTCTCTTGTAGGGACAAGGCCACAAATCAACTTAGTGGGTAAAATGCTGCGTAACACTGAACAAGTCATTGAACTGCCCGTGTTTCCTTATCGGTAAAATGAGTGAATTAGATGATTTCAGCTGTTTGTTTAATAAATATTTATTACAGCCCACTACAGGGCAAGCACAATGCCAGGTTCTAGCTGAAAAAGAATTCATTTCGGCCATTAAGGAGTCACTAGGAGTCTAGTACAAGAGAAAGAAAGCTAATATATGATTATGACCCAGCTTATGTAAACTTGGGGTATGGGGAGAATTGATAAGGGAGCAGTCTTCCCTGATGATGCAACACCTGAGTTGGGTTCTGAGGTACAAGTAAGAGGTAAAGAAGGAAGAGAAGGCATTCTCAGCAGAGGGTGCTATATGGACGAAGGGCCAAAGTTGAGAGACATACTGTGTGTTTAAGGTGCTTCGGGTGGCTCAGTAGGTCTGAAACCCAGAATTTATCCTTATAAGGTCATGTGGTGTCTTGATTGAAAAAAGGTTAAAAAAAAAAGATTCCTCCAGTTTAAGCAGTATGTAGACAGGAATCCCGTACCAAGTAATGATACCCATGTTGTAGTGGGTCACCTAAAAGGTTAAGGTAACTACTCCTTCAGTTAGGATCCTTTCTGTTGCAAAGAGAATCTTTTGGCTCACGTAACGTGCCAGTCCGGGAGCAGACTGGTAGAATGTGACTGGGGGATCAACCAGGTCAAGAGGGCAGCTTTTCACTCTTTCCATTTCTAGGCAGCAGCTCCAGACCCTATATCCTCTCTTTTTAATTTTTTTTTTTAATGTTTATTTATTTTTGAAGGAGAGAGAGACAGATTGTGAGCAGCGGAGGGCAGGAGAGGGAGACATGGAATCCGAAGCAAGCTCCAGGCTCCGAGCTGTCAGCACAGAGCCTGATGCGGGGCTCGAACTCACGAGCTGTGAGATCATGACCCGAGCCGAAGTCAGGCGCTCAACTGACTGAGCCACCCAGGCGCCCCGTATCCTCTCTTTTTTACACCCCGCTTTCCTGAAAGATTAAACCAAAGTCTTGCAATCAAGTTTCATTGGTCCTCATTGGTCTTAGATTTTTGCACTAATCCTGAAGCAATCCCTGTGGCCAAGAGGGATGATATGTGGTGACCGGCTTGGCCAGGACCCAGAGGTCCTGGGATGGAGTCAGCCTCATTTGAAGCATGTGGGGTGGGGGCGGCGGGTGGGGGGAAGAGGAGGGGAAGGAATTCCCAAATAAAAATTAGAGCCTTTGTGGAAGAAGGGAGACTGGCAGATACTTAGAAGGAATTAAGTTTCAAGAAAAACAGATCTCAACAATTCTTGGAACAAGTCAGGGGATACACACACAAATGGAAAATTTGCCTTTCGTCCTTCATACTTAGGCCGCCTGGTCACTGAAAACTCCCTTCAGGATAAAATAATGTGAGAATCAACATACATACAAAAAACTGTCACTCAATATTCTAAGCACCTGTATTTGTGGATAAACAGTTTTATGAGCACAAAGACAAGGGCATAATCAATTCCAGTTTATAGACTCCAGGGTACTCCACAATAGGCCTTGAAATGGGCCTTGAGGTCTGGAGGTCCTTCTGCCAGAGACAAGGTGCATGGCCATAGCTGGCTGAGGCTCAGCAAGTAATCTGGTGAAACTTAAGGATAGGATAATGGATCCAAGTGGGGGCCTAGAGTGGAAAGACCAAGCTGTGGTGGATTTTCCCTGCTATGCTACGGAGCCTGGACTTTATCCTTTAAGCAATAGGGTGTTAATTTTTATGCGTGAAGTGACAAACCGAACCTGTATTTAGAGAGCTGTAGGCATAGATTAGACACTTCCTGAGAAAAGAAGGAAGGAGATAAGCATAGGGGGAATAAAGCTAAGTTTTCAAGTGGAATGCTGAGGGGGTTCAACCCTAGTGGTCTTTATTTTCTGTACAAAATAGGAAGAGTGAGTACATGCTGAAGGTAAGGGGTGCTATGCAGTTAAGACCAGCTGGAAATTGCAGTTAGCTGGAACGTCTTATTACCAAAAAGTTCTATCAGAAAGTCTGTTCGATAAACTCTTCCATAATATAAAGTTATACATATGACATTAGTAGGTGAATTGAAATCCAGAAGAGCCAAATACGATGTCTACTAGGCTATTTCACCATCAGTGTGAATGCCACAGATGGAAAGATGACACAGTTAGCCCTGGTCGCTTAGGTCCTTGTGACCCTAGCGGAGCATACGTGGAGGGTGTCAGGGCTTGGCAGGCGACGGGGTGGGGAGGACACAGGAGGAAGAAAGCCAAGAGGAGCCGTGTGCAGAGTGCAGCGAGAGGCAGAGTGGGAAAGACAGCCTGACTGCCCTTGATGCAATTTTTTAACAAGCAGCTAAGAGCAGCCTGGCCGAGGGTTTGTGACAGCAGCGACACGTGCAGAAGCTTTGGGGTTCAGCTTCAGAACCACTGGCCGGAGCCGCCTGCTTCAAATGGAAGGATCGGCTATGCCACGCTCCATGTTTCATCTTGGGTGGTCCCAGTCTCCAGTGATCAACTAAAGTCAGACAGAGGCTAATGAAGTCAAGCATTCCTCATATATTATCTTCTGCCACTTGGCCTTAAAATGTCATAGTTAGAATTAATTACCAACGACAGCTTGTACTTGCTTGGTGCTTTGCAGTTTAAAAAAAAAAATCACTTTCAAATATATTTTCTCATTTGGTCTTACTCGACCTGGTAAGGTAAACACAAACAAATAATTTCCTGCTGCCGGCCCTCCCCCCTCCCCGCCCCCCCCAGTTACAGATAAGAGAGATTAAATTATCTAGGGATTTACAGCCAGGACAAAAACTCTCAGTCTAGTTTTTCTATGAGACCACTACACTGCTGCTTTTAAAAAGGCCTATGAATATTCTCTTAAAGAAACCGACAATGAGCATATCTATACACATCTGACCTTAATCATTTAAAACGCTCTCTCCTCTCCCTAACAGGGAAGAGAGATAGTAGTCAAAGGGTGTGCTTATATCTTCGTGATGAATGTGCATTTGCACACAGCGCATGGCAAAGCATAGGGTTATAACTGAATCACTTGCCAAAGCACTGAAATGGGCTTCCTTAAGAATCGATCCTGAATAAGAAATTAGGATTTTCTTTTCAGTAAGTACCTGATGAATAAAGCATATACAAAGATTTTCAAATTAAGAACTAGTTATATCAAACCCCGGCATACCTGTAGGCTGAGCTAAACCTCATTCACCTCCTAACTAATACGTACTCTTTAAATAAAAGACTCAGGAAATACATTTGGACAAAATACAATGCTAAGCGTTCAGTGAGAATATCAATCTATTGATTCAAAGTTCTGTTGGAATGATCAGCATCTTCAATTTGGACACGTTTTTTTCACATTCTATTATTCTGAATGACAGATGTGGTAGGTCTTTTGCAAGTCATATAAAATAATTATAATAAAGACCAAAATAAGACTGATGCCTTGCATAACGTCTTCAGTTCTAAAACGAACGTATAGTACCTACTTCTAGTTCCTCAGAGGCTCTGCCCTAGAAGCAAATCTTGTTAAACAAAGATTCAGCAAAATTGGATACGGTTTTGATTTTTCATTCCCTTCATCGAATCCGTGATGCCCTCTTTGCGCACGTCCAGAGTGGGAGAACCTGGCAACAGGCCTCAGCAGGGTCAAGTAAGTCTTCGAGGCAAGAGATGGAAGGTTGAGAAGTTTGAAGGGATCACTCCGTAATTTTCTTTTTTCGGAAAGTGAGGAATAAATATTGTCAGATGGAGACAACTGTTATTTGACCTTCCCCAGTAGAGACCTTTAAGGGAGAAATAAAGTGGAAAGGGATCTAGAAGATCACTGGTGAGACAAAAGGTGTTAAAGACACCAAAGCACACTTGAATTCCATTACCTTTTTCCAATCTTCCCACATTCTACTCCACCCCTGGCTCTGAGTGAAGAACAATTCATAAGACAAAATGATACATTATCTAGAGATAAATTTACAAACTGACGGAAGAAAATTGTCCCAGAGGCTACATTACCTCTTCAAGTTTATTGCAGTATCTTTAGCTCTTATTGCATATATCGTTACATGCCTTTTACAAGTCAGGATTATATATATATAGTATGCTCAGTTTAGCAGAAGTTATGTCTATTGCTTCTCTCTTGAAAATCAGCAGCATGCAGTGGAACATTTGGTGTGCAGAGCTTTGTTTTAAAAAGTGAAAAACGACTTAGGTTTAACTGAAGAGGGAACATGATCTTTATTGGCTTATATGCGAAGTTTAATTTTGGTTTTATGCAGAGTTTGCATAGTTCATGATTATTTTCTAATGAAAAAAACTAGATGTGTTGTCAGTGACCTTGAAGGAGATCAGGTGACAGTAGCAAACAGAAAAATTTGAAGAAGAGGCATAACTTTTAAGGTAGAAAGGTCAGCAAGAACTGCCTGGAACAAAAAAACAAAACAAAAAGAATTGTTAATGTCAGTATTCTAACTGGCAAAAGGAAGCCTATGAAATACAGCACAACAGAAACACCACTGCCATGCAATTCTGGCTTTGACACACTTTCTGAGTTCTTCACATTCGTCCTAAAAACGTGTCCTGAAGCTACGACCTCCCTTCGCTTTTCTCAATATCTTAATGTTAGAACATGTGCAAAATGCTAAAACGTGCAGTAGAAAATAACCTGGACTTTTGCCTTGAGCCTTCTTCAAATATACAAGGTAGCATGAGTTTATAAGAGGTCTAATATTTCAACTTGCTTCTATAAATAAACGTACATTATGAATCTTGGTCCCGTTATACTAGTATAAGGAGTATCTGGCTTTAGGAAATCGTTTTTGAGACGGAACTAATGTTTATTCAGTTGCAAGACGCATAAACATCCTTTTCCCTTTAAGCAAAGAATGTCGGCAGCTATTTTAAGGGTATCATTTAAATTTCTATGAGAAAAAACAAATAGAGTAATATGGTAAGCCGCTATTTAATTGAACTGTGTGTCAGGTATAAATTATACCATTGAAAAGAAACATTAAAACATTAACTCATTATTTTAAATGACAAAAAAAAAGCGCCTACGTATCTTTACTGTATCATCCAAACGCATGCTCTTTAACTCTCTTGACTAGATTTTCTTTGTTCTAGCAGAATATGTGGACGTGTGCAATAAGAAAATGCAACTTGGGCTCCAATAGTTTCTACTAAAACTACTGGGTGTCTGGTTTCCCGTAACAGTTGTAATGGTTTCCTATATAATCTTGTGTGTGACTCCTTCACAAGAAGATTGTTCTCAACTAATTAAGGAATCTTGAATACTTAATATTCCTTAGCTCGAAACTTATAGGCTTTACCCAAGTGAAGAAATGAGGCTATGAGTCATGTGTGTCCTATGCATCTGAGACTGAAGTGCCCAAGCCTGGCACTCTCTCAGGAACTATTTCCATCCCGTCCCAGTGAAACTTATCCTTACTTCAGCTGCAGCCAGTGATGTCACCTCCATCAGGTTCACTGCTCGGAAAGCAAACACAGCAGCTGCCAGGACTGGAAAAGAATGCACACTATTTCAACTGCTGACCTACTCATCAGCCCGACAAATTTACTGCTATGCCCGCAACCCCCTAGGAGAGCCCAGAACTGGTGCTTTACGTGACTTGCACGCATGCACTGCAGTTTAGGTCCTGCGACGAAGGGAAATGATCTCCTCCGGAGAACAGAGTGCCCGGAGGATAGATAAACTGAATCCCATAGTTTGGGGAAAAAGGAAAATTCAGTGGTCTTAAAAGAGCCGTTTTTAGAAATGATTGCTTTCATGCCTGTAACTTAAATTACAAGTTTTTAAATGGCACGGAGATCTAATGATTACTTACAATTAAAGGTTTATTTGATGCAGGTGTTTTTTACTAACGCAACAGGGTTCTGAAAAGTTATATGGAGACTGTATTTTCAAGTTTATCAGATCACGTTTCATATGTCTCAAGAGGTCCTGATAGAAATGTGGCAATAAAGCGTTTTCTTAAAAAAATATTTTTATAATATTTTGTTATACTTTTATACTCGGCATTGACTTTCTTAGAGTGTCATAAGTGGATGGGTATGTGGGGAGAGCTGCTGTGGACTGATCCCGAAATTTACATTAACGCTGGCTATAGGAAAAAGAAGTTGAAACTTTGAAAAAAAAAATTATAGGACACCTTGAAGGTCAATAATGTACATGGAGTGGAAAGCAACGTTTGCATACGTTGCATATGCCTATGAAAAGAAAGTAATGCTAACGTGTAATCTTTCTTCTTACATAATCTGCCACGAAGCCCCACATGTGGGAGTGCATCATCATGGCCAGTGAAAGGACCCATGTGAGAGGTGGGTGCCCTGACAAGGTGATGGCAAGCCTAAGGATGGCTCTTGACTTCTCCCCCCTTTTTTCTCTTCCATCAGCAGTGGTGGTAGTTTATTCTCTACCCCACAAGTCCTTGAAATTTAGGAAATAAATGGTAAGGAATCTTCAAAATTATTTGAAAGACTGGCTCCTGAGTTTCTGGCAGAGCTAATCCAAATAGATAGTTTTTTAAAACACATTTTTACTGTGGGAATCACAACAATGCTACTGACAGTTCTCATACCAACTCTGAGTTAAGAACCATTGCTAGCCCTACTGTATTAAGGTGGAAACTGGGGCCCAGTGAGTTTGGATGGCATGTTCAAAGCCACACAGGTAGAAAACAGTGGAGTGAGAACTTAACTCTGGCTCTGGAGCCTAAGCATCTAACCACTCTTAGCACTTAGACTGAAGGTAAGTAGTAATGAGTCTTCCCTGACATGAAAATCTGGGTGCTTTCCTATGAGTCCTCTCTGCTGCCCTTCAGAATGGTTTTCCAGAGATGGCCTGAAGGATGATGCTATGATGATCCTGGGCTCTGACAGGGGAGTAGACGTCAACATCCAGACCTCTTAATTTTCCCAGAGAGAGGCACAGAGCAACAAGACCAGACTGGGAAACACAGGCATTTTTTAGGGTACAATAGATTTTGGACAGTCTGGCAAAAAAAAGCATTGCGACTAGTTAGGCAGGAAAATTCTCGGGGTGGGTGGGGGGTAGGGGGAAGATGGTGGTGGTAAAACAAAACTTTAAAAAGCCAAATCAGATGGGATTATTTAATTTGTAACAAGGGATGCAAGAGATCAGGGACAAAGACTTTTACCTTTTAACTGAAAAGGAGAAAACTTAAGAACTTTAGAGTCACCGAGTGTCTATGTTTATAAGAGTATCAAAGAAAATAATTTCTTTCGACCAGCAACTTCTCTATAGTTTTCCTAATATCTAGAATCATTTTGACAATGGAGACATTTGAGAAGCTAAGGAGTATGATGGCTACTTCCTTTTTTGTGTATAATTCAACAGAGTTGGTGAAAGCTTGACAGGATGGCCAAACTTTCTGCTGTAGCAGGAAAGAGTTTTACATGGCGGGAAATTGTTTTTCCAAAGGTAGATAAGAGGGGGGAAAAAAGATCAGGCCACTAATTGACCTCAGCATCCAAATGCTTATGTGCTCATAACCTTTATTTATCTTGGTGTCACATCACAGAAGTTCCTTTGCGTCTGCCTCATGTTTGATTTGCCCAGCCTTTCCGCAGAACACTTCTGTTTGCCAAGGAGAAAAGCTCTCCACTTTGGGATATTTTCAACTGCAATCATGCTTCACATGAGGTAGAGAGACTCTAACATTTCCTTTTGGCCGTTTAAGCTATGCTCGTTAATTCTAAGCAACTCTATCACAAACATTCAGGCACCTTTGCTTTAAACTGTTCCTCAAAAGACCCTCATTAATTCATAATTAATTTTTAGTAATACTTACTAAATTAGTAATATTTACTAAAACTTTCTAAAGGCTATATAATAACTAACTTGGGCAAAAAAGGTGGTCCCAAAATATTCATCCCCCCAAATGTCTGAAATAATAACAATGAGTTTGGGTACCCCTACATGAAATTATCCATCCTCTGGCTCTTGATCTGAATTCATGGGAGGGGAGTCTAGTTCCATTTCTACATGTTCTGTAATTCTTCCCTGCTGATTTTTTAAAAACCGTTCAGGGAAAGTAGGAAACCGGTGCAGAGTGCATTTCTACCTGTTCGTCAGTAACGTTTTTATTAATGTTCTGAGCTCCAGCAGGGTGCCTAGCTTCGAGGAAACGCGTTAGTCAACATTCATTTATTTCTCTTTCACATAAGTTTGCTGAGGGGTGATAAGTCCCAGAATGAGAACATTTAAATTGTTAGAGGGCTTAAAGGTCTTTCAATTCCACATTTCTTTCACAGTAGAAAACCTCTTAACCTTCAGGTGACCATTAAAAAGCCCATTCTAGTTTTGAAAAATCCTAATTATTAGAAAGTACTTTCTTATACTGAGCCCCCTTTCTTTAACATGCTCTAATATTTTGAAATGATAAACAACAACAACAGCAACTAAACACAACACTCTTCAAAATTTATGACACACCCAGAGGAGATTTATTTGCTGGAAAGTCTACAATCCTGTTGCCTGAGAAACAGTAGCAGAAAACAAGGCTTCTTAGGCTGGAAAGTAGAAGGCTCTGGGGAAAGGCGAGGGTAGAAAAAACATGACGATAACCCTGGCTTAACAGGAGTCCATTTTAGCAAGTCATGTCATCCAGAAGTGAGATGGGCTAACTCGTCAGACAAGGACGACCCTACACTGAAGTGTTTAAGCAGAGGGTGAGGACCGCCTGTCAGAAACATCTAAAAGAATCATACCTGATGCCCTCTAGGATTCCTCTCCCTGTAGAGTCTATGCATCACTGCCATTCAGCCAAGACAGCTGAGGGCAGACCCTTCTTTCCTCACGCCTATCTGTACGGGCTCAAAATCCAATTGAGACAGAAGGATACTGGGAGTTGTTAGCAGCACCATTAAGTGGTATCTCTGATTACACCAAGGGTGATGTTTTGCTTCGCGACACTTTATTATTACTCTAATTTTGCTTTTTGAATTAACATACTATTATTCTAGACCTCTCAGCATTCAAGAATATGTTAATATGGTACCTAAAGAATCTTCTATAAGAAAAGGGACTTCTTCAATGAAGCACTGTTTCCACAATTACCCAGAGCGGGATCTTGATAATGCTATCGATATAAGGTAAGGAAATGAAGACTCACACAGGTTAGATAATTTATTCAATATACACAACTGGAGAAGGTTGGACCCAGCACTCTGCCAGCTTTTCTGCTCTCCATCCATTGTTGTGAAAACCTTGTGCTATTTATTTGAATTTCCTAATAATCCCAATGATTAAAATAACTGAGATCATTTTGTATAAGATAAGCAAAATAATATAATGAACAAGAAATCTGTGCCCTATGTATTATCATACAGTTGTCTTGTATCTCTATTATAAGACCTGCTTAATTATAATAAGAGATCAATCTGTGGCTTCCTGAAAAAACAGATGAAATCTTTTTTGGCTGAAGAGAATACCTAAAAGGGGAAACTCAACCACCGGGAGTCAGAGGGTGTTAGCGAAAAGGAAAAGGTTTTGCATTCAAGTCCAGAACTCAAACTCAAGTCCAGAAGAGCTGAGATTTCAGCTTCGCAGGGAGGCTCCGTGTCAGCTTAGATTTTAGGCCGTGGTTGAGAAGGGGCTCGGAACACATGCGAAGGTAGAGAAGCCAGGAGTAGGACTGAAGTATCCCTACGCTCTGCTGTGCTGACCTCACAGCAGCTGACAGTAAGCCCTGGCTAAACTAAAAGCAGGGGAGGAGAAATGGACTTTCCTCGGAGCAAAGAAGAAAGACTCGGGATACACTAGTGTTGGGCAGTTACACGGAAGTATCTAGATCTCAGAACTTCAGTACTTGTCTTCTAAGGCAGGTAAATCTATTAAATGTTTAGGAATTAGAAATGACAGGCACCTATAGACTCAAACTGCAATTACAGATGGTGAATGTCAGAAAGTAAAGGGGCTTTATTATAGAAACAGCAGGTGTTTTACAAACAAGCACTTATTACCAGCAAGAATTTCCAGAGAGTTGTATCCTAGGATTCTATCCCACAAAAGCAGGAGTTGATCTGTAGCTAAATATCCAGAGAAAGCTCGAACCATCCATTTAAAGGATATGCGTAGCCTGTAGGCAAAGAAAAAAGAAAATAAATTTTACCAGTGAATGTTTTTTTCTTACAAACGGACAATGTCAGAAGAGCCAACCAATTCCACGGTTAAGTTAACTTCTTTGTGAGTCTTAGAAATCACCTCAGCATTTAAATCTCAAGTGCTCTCTTAAAAGCTGCAAAAGTGCAATGGTGAGAAGCCATGAGTCTTCAAATCAGTGGTCTCAACGTATCAAGAGGGAATATGTATATCTGCTATGTTACAGTTCAGCCTTTAGAAAACTCACTTCTATGTGCTATTTTTCAGGGTCTTTACTAATTAGTTATCAATGAGGTGATCTTACTAGTCAACAGTCCTTAACAGTTTGAATCATTCGAATCACGATTATTTGAATTTTTATTCAAAATACTGGAAAAATGCTTGGCAGCTGCATACTTTTCCAATTCAATAAGTTATAGTCCTACGTTTCAGTCAAAAGGCTACATAGGATGAATAAAATAAAACAAGAAGTAGGAGTCTTTGAAGGCAAATAGTTGTGAAGTTATAAGGGACCTTAGAAATAGATTTCTGATTTCAAACCCTTCATTTTAAAGGGGAACAACCGGAGAATTCAATTGACTTTGACAAAAAAAAAATCCTAAGAGATACGAGATCCCACTATTTATAAGTAGGTTATGTTACAATAATAATTTATCTCTGAAATCAGGAAATGAACTCGTTAGCTTTGGTGCTTTAAGAGACAAACTATTCCCTCACATTTCTGTGTTATCTATTCTTACCATCACTTAACTGCTCCTGAGAAGTGTTAGCCAAACTCTTTGCTGGAGCTGTTACAATATTATATAGATAAATATCTGTGCTACTTTCTTAAAGCAAGAGAAAGGAATCTAAAGATTGCCTTTCTTGATGTATTAATTCTCTTAAGACCAAAAAGACCCCCAAGTTTTCAGAAATTCCTCAATACTAGATAACTATTATTCTAATATACCAAGGTACACAAAGGGAGTAGCATTGACAAATTAAACTTTTTGGTTGGCTTTAAGAATATCTGCTTATGAATGCCACAGTAATTTTTGGCCACAAGATATTTTAAATTAAAAAAAGATCATTTGTCTTTTAAGTCTAAATGATTAAGATCAACTAGTTTCATTTTATTGGATTTGTCAGTGTCTTAATAGAACAACAGCACCACACATTGTGCCCCCCTCTATGTACAGCACAGAATTAGTTTATTATAAATAAAGTTCATTGAGGTATAATTTATGGATAGTAAAATTTACCCTTATTAATGCACAGTTCTATGAGTTTTCCTAAGAACCAAATGGAAACTTCAAAACTGAAAAATAACAAAAAACAGAAAACAACCCTCACTGGATAGACCCAACAGCAAAATGGTAAGGACAGAGAAAAGAGCCAGTGATTTTGAATACAGATCAATAGAAAATGCCTAATCGGAACCATAGAGTAAAAATGATTGAAAATGAAGTGAATAGTTTCAGGGACCTTTGGGATAAGACCAAAAGTTTTAACATTTGTGTCACTGGAATTCTAGAAGAGAAGGAGAATAAATATGTTACAGAAAAAAGTACTGGACGAAATAATGATTGAAAATGTCCTAAATTTGGCAAAAGATACAAGCTTAAAGATTCAAGAAGCTTAGCAAACCCCAAGCACAGAAATCCATGTCCAGATACATCAGAATCAAGCTGCTGAGAAAAGATCTTGATAGTGGCTAATGAAAAAAACATTTTTCCCGAAATGTCTGGCAGAATTTACCAGTAAAGCCATCCATGCTGGAGTTTATTTGAAGGTAGAAGGTAATTAATTAAAAATGCATATTGTAGGGTATTGTAGGGGCTCCTGGGTGACTCAGTCCATTAAGCACCTGACTTTGGCTCAGGTCATGATCTCGGGGTCTGTGAGTTTGAGCCTCGCATCAGGCTTTCAGTGCAGAGCCCACTTCAGATCCTCTGTCCCCTTCTCTCTCTGTCCCACTCCTGCTCGTACTCTTTCTCTTTCTCTCTTTCCCTCAAAAATAAATAAACATTAAAACAAATTTTTTTAAGTGTATATTGTAAACCCCAGAGCACTCTTATGGACTGAATGGTTGTGTCCTCCCACCCGCCATGTATATGTTGAAACTCTACCTCACAATGTGATGGTATTAGGAAAAAGGGGGAGCCCTAGGGTGGTAATTGGAAAAAAATGAAGCCCTCATGGTTGGGATTAGTGCCTTAATGAGAGTCGTGAGAGAGCCTGTTTCTCTTCTCTGCTCTCCACCACGTGGAGAATAAGTCCAATAAGAAGTCCATAGTCTGCAGCCTAGAAGAGGGTCCTCACTGGAACTCACTGAAGAAGAGGGTCCTCACTGAACCATGCTATCACCTTGATCTTGGACTTTTAGTTTTCAGAACTGTGGGAAATAAGTTTCTGTTATTCATGAGCCACACAGTCTATGGTAATTTGTTACAGCAGACTGAACTAAGACAGATATCTATGAAAAAAGATGTTTTAAAAAAGGTATAAATAATAATCCACAGTAGTGATAAAATGGAATAAAAAATACTCAATTAAGAGGGTTCGCATTTCTCCACATCCTCTCCAGCATCTATAGTCTCCTGATTTGTTCATTTTGGCCACTCTGACTGGTGTGAGAACCCTCTTGTACTGTTGGTGGGAATGCAAACTGGTGCAGCCACTCTGGAAAACAGTGTGGAGGTTCCTCAAAAAATTAAAAATAGACCTACCCTATGACCCAGCAGTAGCACTGCTAGGAATTTACCCAAGGGATACAGGAGTACTGATGCATAGGGGCACTTGTACCCCAATGTTTATAGCAGCACTCTTAACAATAGCCAAATTATGGAAAGAGCCTAAATGTCCATCAACTGATGAATGGATAAAGACATCGTGGTTTATATACACAATGGAGTACTACGTGGCAATGAGAAAGAATGAAATATGGCTTCTTGTAGCAACATGGATGGAACTGGAGAGTGTGATGCTAAGTGAAATAAGCCACACTGAGAAAGACAGATACCCTATGTTTTCACTCTTATGTGGATCCCGAGAAACTTAACAGAAACCCATGGGGGAGGGGAAGGGAAAAAAAAATAAAACAAAGAGGTTAGAGTGGGAGACAGCCAAAGCATAAGAGACTCTTAAAAACTGAGAACAAACTGAGGGTTGATGGAGGGTGGGAGGGAGGGGAGGGTAGGTGATGGGCATTGAAGAGGGCATCTTTTGGGATGAGCACTGGGCGTTGCATGGAAACCAATTTGACAATAAATTTCATATATTAAAAAAAAAAGAAATATAATGAAAGCCACACATGTAAGTTAAAATTTTCTAACAACCACATTAAAAGAAGTAAAAAGAAATGGGTAGGGGCGCCTGGGTGGCTCAGTCGGCTAAGCGT
The DNA here is from genome assembly GCF_024362965.1 of Panthera pardus. NCBI lineage: Eukaryota > Metazoa > Chordata > Mammalia > Carnivora > Felidae > Panthera > Panthera pardus. Next base: position 183,276,855 of record NW_026526688.1, read on the forward strand.
CCGACTTCGGCTCAGGTCATGATCTCGCGGTCCATGAGTTCGAGCCCCGCGTCGGGCTCTGTGCTGACTGCTCAGAGCCTGGAGCCCGTTTCAAATTCTGTGTCTCCCTCTCTCTCTGCCCCTCCCCTGTTCATGCTCTGTCTCTCTCTGTCTCAAAAATAAATAAACGTTAATAAATAAATAAATAAATAAATAAATAAAAGAAATGGGTAAATTAAATCTCAACAATATATTTTATTTAATTTAGTATGTCTCAAATATTATCATTTCAAAATGTAATAGATATTAAAAATTATTAATGCATTATTTAAAAAAATACTCAATTAAAAAGTATGCAGGAAAAAAGGAAAAAAGAACGAAAAAAGACAAATTGAAAATGTCTGCCAAGATAGCAGATGGTATCAATTGATATTACTATAATCTAATAATATCAATTATTAAATGTAAGTGGAACAAACATACCAATTAAAGAGACAAACTGACACACTGGAAAACCCAGTTACACTTTTGACAAGAAAGCCATTTAAAAAATAAAGACATAGATAATCAATATGTTAAAAGTAAAAGGACAGAAAGAATACACCACACAAATTGTAACTGAAAGAAAGCCGCGACAGCTCTATCAAATGTAGTAGACTTATTGCCGGGAATAAAGACATCAATAATGATATAGGGATCAGTTCTCCTAAAAACAGAGCCTCTAATACATGAAGTAAAATATGTGTACCAATGAAGGAAGAAATAGACATATTCACAATTATAATTGGAGACCAACATTTCTTTCTCAAAAATTAATAGAAAAAGTAGACAGAAAATTAGTAAGTTTATAGAAGGCTTGAACATTACCAACCACTTGACTTTGTTGACATTTATAGAATATTTTGCTGAGCAACAGCAGAACATGAATGCTTTTCAAATGTATTTGTAATATTCACCAAGACAGATCAAATTCTGGGCCACGTTACAAACTTCGATACATTTTAAAAAACTGAAATCTTATGAAGCATGTTGTCTAACTGCAACAGAATTAAAATAGAAATCAATAACAGAAATATTTAGAATATTTAGAAATTAAACAACTGTTTAGAAATTAAACAACATGCTTCTAATAAAACCCATGGTCAAAAAGAAGTGACAAGAGAAATTAAGAAACATTTTGAACTGAATGAAAATGAAAACACAACATATCAAAATTTGTTGTGTGGAGGGAATGCAGTGCTTTGAAGGCAATTTATAACAATATTGCTTATATCAGAAAAGAAGAAAAGTCTCAAACTAATGATCTTCAACCTTAAACAAGAAGACAAGTGCAAAATAAGCCTAAAGCAAACATAAGGAAGGAAATAATAAATATAAGAGCATAAATCAATGAAATTTAAGACAGAAAAACAAGAGAGAAAATTAAAGAAACCAAAACATGTTTCTTTCAAAGAATAAAATTAATAAACCTCTAGCCAAACAATCAAGAAAAAAGAGAAGATACAAATATCAATCTCGAGAATGAGAGAGATGTTGTCACTGTGATTCTATACATATTAAAAGGCTAATTAAGAATAATTAGGGAATATTATAAATAACTTTATGTCCATAAATACGATAACTTAGATAAAATGAACAAAATACCAAAACTTACTCAAGAAGATATCGGTAACTTGAATAGTCCTATATCTATTAAAAAATTAAATTCTAATTTAAAAACCTTCAATTCATAAAAGCCTTTTAAGAATGTATTTCTAGCTTGATAATTAATTTTTAATACTTTCTTCTGCATAAGAATTTTAATGTTTATCATGAGTCATTGAAATAAATTTGTTCCTTTTAATGATTGAAGTATATAAATAGGCTAGAAAAAAGTTAGGATTTTAGTTTCTAGCAGTAAACTAAACATCTTAATCATGGTAAAACCTCATTATATTCAAATGTTCATTCCACAAGAGTAAAAACAAAGGTCAATTTACTACAAATTTAAGAAAAAAAGAGACCTGTGTACAATATAAAATATTTCCGGCACATTCTTGTTTTATAATCTTAAACATTAACAGAATCCTGTTTTTTACTGGCTACGAAGGAAAGGGTACAAGCTCAGTATTATCAGTGGATGATATGAAATGTTGTTTTATAAATGGCATTTCTAAGATCTAAGATGTCTGAAATTCAATGGTGCTTTACAGAAAGAATATATATAAAATCCTTCACTATTGAAACAACTTCATGAGGTAGGAATTCTCTTGATTCTAAAGATGAGGAAATTGAATTATCTTGATTTAAAGAAAGAAAATGAAACTTAGATGAATTCAATAACTTCATTAGGATTATACAGTTTAGTAGACAGAATTTAAACCCTGGTCTGTCTCCTAAACATACCCACTCATCCATCCATCCATCCATCCATCCATCCATCCATCCATCCATCCATCTACCTGATGTGGATTCAAGTGTGGGGAAGACAAATACTAAACTGTTGTATTTCCCATTAACTACTTTTGCCATCTCAGAGTTAATGCACCTTTCAAATATGTCCTCCCAATAGTGGAAACTGGTTGCACGAAGGGGAAGACAGTAACAAAATATTAATCAATCATTTAGAAACTTCTGTTGCCTTAGACATTGTTATTTCAAAAAGAGAAGAGAACCAATAATATGGAAGTCCAGAGACACCCTATATATTCACTGATAACTAATACTGAGGTAAATGAACAAATCTTCAAATTTTGGGATGAAAAAAAATCACAGTCATTGCTAGGTAATTTATCTGTTTCCTTTAACAAGACAGCAAACTTTAATTTATATAGCTTTCATAAGTTGTTCTCTGATAAATTTAGCCTAAACTGACTTAATTTTATTATTATCACATTTCTTGGGTAGTATTTGTATCCACAAATTTTTGCCTCAGTTTTGGCCAACACCTCTCATTCTAAATGGAAATAAGTTCATTTTGGTGCTTCTTGGACCAGGCATAAAAATCCCAGCAAATAAAAATTTATCAGGATTTTGGGAATTCTTCCAAAAACTTTTGGCACAATGTACAGCTACACTTTACTACCTGATAATTATTGTTTCATTGGAGAAACTGTTAGTTTAATTTCTCTGAGGAATTACTGTATCTTTAAAAGCGCTTTACAATGATATAAGAGAACCTTCTGATGTCAAACAATCTATTCTTCAATTAGGAAAGAAAGGTACTCACGGTTGAGCCCCAATTTCTCGTAGATGATAAAAGAGCTGGGGGAGGTAAGTTTGAAGAAGAGTTTCAAACAGCAGACAGAGGGACACAATACCCTGGATATAATAACAAAACACAAAAGAAAAATATATTTTAGTATTTAAAAATGAACTCTGCCAATAAATTATTCAAATGGAAATGAGGAAAAGATTAACATAAATATTTGTATATTGTCTAAGAGTCAAAAACAGGAAATGTACTAATGATCTCTAATACTGTGTTTAAAGATAAATTTTTCCCTCTTTATGGATACTTACTATTACAGATATGCCAAGGAGCCTCCTTTTTAACACAATACGTTCCCTATATAATCTGGTGTATAATGCTCAGAGTCCAAGGAAAAACATCATTTTATAGAAAACATGCTACTTTGTAAGCCCGGTATTATCACTTAGGTCCAGCAAACTAGTTTTTTCTGGATCCATTCCAGTTTCCAGGTATTTCTCTGGTACTATAGTCACACCCTTTACTTTATGCCTCCGTGTGTCCTTTCCCTTCTAGCTGCCTCACCCATCAAGGAAAGTATTTCCTGCTGTTTTCACTTTCTTTGAAATCCATCCCCAGGGGAAAAGGGACTCCTGACTGCTTGAAATTTGCATCAGGAAGTTATCAAACGAGAATGGTTGCTTAGTATAAAGACATATACACATTATGCCTGAACTATACATCTGTGTATGTATCTGAAATCTACCCTTTATAAGGGCATTATTTGTAGAGGACAAGAAGTAACCGATTTAAGCAGATGGCTTTTCAAGTGTGTTTATTACTTGACAACTCTGAATAAAGTCTTTCTTGTAGCTCAGCATTCCGCAGGGTTGATCTTTGTAAGGAAGTTTTGATCCTCTTTGTGAGTTTCTAGAGAAAAAAGGCTGTCGTGGTTCCAAATAGTTGAGTCTGGCTGCAAGCCAGAAAAGGAGACGACTGCCACTGAATAAAGAAAGGGCAGAGGCAGGGCTGGCCCAACCAATTCGCTGAAAAAGGACACCTCAGGGTCAGCACGGAGACAGAGAAAGAATATCCAGGGTTTGCTGGGCGTCAAGCTTCAGTGCTCTGCACAGGGACAGACACTGTGGGTGTGTAACGGGCAGCCACTTAAAAAAAAAATTTTTTTTTAAACTCTGAAGCATAAAATGGTACAGAATATGAGAGTAAGAAATCTGAGGCTAAAAATGAGGTTATTAGAAAATAGAATTGTTAGCATATTTCGGATTAGACTAAAAATTAATGTGAGATAAGCACTAACTCAAGTTGTCTCGGAGAGAAGAAACCCAAGATAATTGGTGGTGCCTCCTTTGTTCATGTGAGACATCCTGGATTTCTGTTATCTGCTGGCTCTCACGAGCAATGATGGGAGCAAAGGTGGAGACACAGGAAAGCGGAACAGGAATACACAGGGTTAAACTGGGGGGGGGATAAAGAACAGCAATTCAGTTTAACAGCAGGGACAGAGTCTTCTCTTTAGGGAAATCTGGTAGCCCTGATACGTTCTAATTTACTGTTTCTTCTGGAGAGTCAGTCAGATTACCCACAAGTAAACCAGAGCAGGCCCAAAGGTGAAAAAAAATATATAAAATAAATACTGCTTTTACTCAAGCTCATGGGTGGAAAAAAAGATAGGATAAAGGACTGGCCAAATAAAACAGATAAAAATGTTCAACTCCCAATATGCTCCTCTTTGACTTTGAGGTCAACGGAGCTATCTACTGAATAAACACAAAGAAAATATCAGTATGGTAACTGATAACTAGTCAAATGTGAAATTGAAAAATAAGTGACAGATAAATGTTTGATTTTCATTAACAAAGAAGAGATGATGATGATGATAATCACAGCAACAACAACAGTAAAAACAGCACTCATTTATTTACAGGACACTTGCCATTAGCCGAGGACTACCCAAGTGCTCTTCTCCCGAGCACTACAGAAATATATCAAGCTCATCTCCTAGATGGGGACACCAGCGTGCAAAGAAGGCATACTTGTCCAAGTGAATAATACAGACATTTTTATATGTTTTTTTTTCTGTTAACATATAAAAGATAATTTAAGTGCAATTGATAAAGGCTTTTTTCCTCCTTCATCATCACCAAAAGTATTTAAATATCAATTTTTTTCTTTTCATTTATTCTACAGAAATATGTTGCTTGAAACCACAAATTACAATGTGTTGCTTCACAATGTAACCGAGTAGGAGACTTTTCCTCAAGGAAAGAAAACAGATTAGAGTCTAATTTGATCCAATGTTTATGAACTTACAGAAGGGTGAGAAGAGATGGAATGTAGTCTGAAGAAAAAACGCACATACATCTCACGGAATATCTGATACAGTTTGGAAGGTTCATGGTACAGAAAACAAAGCGGTGCAACTGAAAGAATAAAGAAAGTAATCAATAGCATGGTAGAACTATTACAATTTTAGAAAATAAGTCAACGAAACATGAAAGAATAAATCTATATTATGGTAGTAGTCATTCAACAACAAGTCTACAATCATATGTAGGTTTATCGTGTTGAAAAGGAAACATACACATGTAAAAAGTTCAGTCATTAAAAGCTATAAAGAAAGGAGTAGTTAAAAACTACTGTAATCCCAACTGAATACAAGAATGGCACGATGGAATTACACTTCTAGGGATATGAAAAATTCAAAGTAACTTGAAAAAACTACGGAAAGTCAAGTCTCTCTTCTTTTTAATTGAAATAGTAAAGAGCGACAATCAGGCAATTCATTTTTCACTGGTTCCACAAAGGATCCAGGCCGCTTTGCAAAGTTTTTTATTTTGGAAGTCAGGTAAGCAAAATAGAAGATAATTCGTGACTAGTGTGTAGAATCATGGTCTTCAACTAGTTCAGTTTGAAAATAAAGATTTTGCTGAACAGTTTAGACTATTGGTCCATATCTCAGCATCGTGTAAAGATAGTTTTCACAGATTCACAATAAACCAACCCTCGGGCAGAGGATTCATTTCTCTAATGAATGTTGAATTACGTCTTCCTTTGCACCCAGCTCTTGGCACTTAAACATGGGTGGGTCAACTCAATCAGAGACCCCACAACTGAATGTCAGGAAGTCCTAATCTCAGATGCTGATAAAACAGGATTATTCTGGACTGATATGGTTGTGCTTTTCATCTTTTCAAACCTCAAGAATTTCAGGCAGCATAAACACACTTATAATGCAGACACATAAAACTGTATTACCTAAATATTAATTTTAACACAAGATGACTTACTTTTTGGGTAATTTCAGCTATGATGTAAAATGGACAGGTTAGAAATTCTCAGGCTCCATAATCTGTCAGTAATGCCTGAGAGCAGGAGGCATTAAGTCATCAGGGAAACCAATGAGGCAACTCACCTCTTTTTCACAAAGTGAAAGGAAAAATGGTAAAAAAATTTTAAATTCTTACAAATACAAACATTCAATGATCTGGGCTAAATGGCAGTGCACAGTATTACAGACGAGTGAATCAGCGAAAACTAGTGTTGTAAGGGAGAGATTGCACTTTTTTCTGAAGGGTCAAAGAGAGACAAATCAATTTTAGGGGAGTCTAAAAAAACCCCTACTTTATATACAGAAAGAAAAAAATTATGTTACATACATACAGATGTTTAAAAGCTGACAGCCGTGACTTTCCATTTAAAAACTAACTTTAAAAATTTATTTTACCACCAAAATAAATTGCTATTTATTAAGGTAGTCTCTATATTTAAAAAGGTATTCTATATATTTAAAAAGACTAACTCATATTCTAATTATAACAACCTAAGATAAAGCAATGTGGCACAAATACATGGTATTATTATAAGTTCAAAGTGAAGGTTTGAAATCTATTTACCTTTTTATGCATATTTTTTCCTTTAACTTTTAAAGATACTGATATGTAAAAACCTATAATCTGAATTTTAAGATTTTATGGGTTCAGCAACCTTAACGGTCATTTCCAGTGAAGGAATAAAAGAATTTTTCAATGAGCACTTTTTTACAAACATGTATAATACAAAAACCTTTGCAATCAGTTATTATTAAAGATACCACTACTGTTTGTGTTGAATTCCTCATGAAATTCTCTATGAAATGGAAAAGCTTTAGTCCATTATGTACAATATACAAAAAAAATCTACGTGAGTTTATTTTCTATCGAAAGCACATCTCCCTATATGGTTCCTTCGTAAAAATGACTTTGCGCATTGTCTTTTTATCCAATTAAATATTGTGCCATAGGAATTTACTTATGAAGTCATGATATGCTATACCTACGATAACTTCATTCATCTGCATAAATGGGAGAGAGGAAGGCCGGTGTAAATCCATTTTTAAACGAGATAAGTATTGTAATTTTGAAGCGCTACAGTAACTAACACCGAGGTGGCAAAGTACTAACTACAGTTCCTCGGGGATGGTATGTGATTATTCTCATATTCTAAATGGGTGGTTGCTGCCAGGTGTTTGTGGGTGCTTACCACACATTTCTAAAAGAGTGTAAGTAAACTCTGTACCAAACATTTTGCGTCATCTACTTCCTTAGTGAACATTCTCCCCTCTGGTGTATAAACCTTAGCCAATACTTAAGAGACCAGAAGTGTGAACAAGCAGACTCAGAGTCAATGATGTATTTTACTCCCTAAGAATTGCTAGAAGATTTAAACTTTCTTGACACCATTAATGTCCTCCAAATCATTCAAGTTCACTTTTTAAAAGCTGTTTACTTGAAAAATTCTTGCAGCTGGAATTGAAATAGATAAAAAGACAGCACTTTTATTATTAGATGTAAACATTTAGTAACTTTTTGGGGGCTTTTCTATTTTAAATTCCTCATGTGTTTATAAAAGAGAAGTATGCTGAAACATCGTAACATTATGTATTACATTATGGAACATTGGTTGCTCAAGAGAATAAAGCAGAGTGCCCCATAATTGAAGCTTGTGATCAACACCACGAAGGGTAGCCTAGTACAAACTTCCTGGGTCCTCTGAATCCTTTTCATTGCATGCTGGTCTTAGAAGTTTTATATTATGTCATTCACCATTCTTGTCTGATGTTGAACACTGAGGGGGTTTTACCAAGAAAAGGGTTAATGTGTTGCTGATTCTCCTTACAAAAGGAAAACGTTAAAGTATTTCTGTTTAGCGTACAGGTGGGGGGGGGGGTGGGTAGCGACTTTGGTGATGACGCTCTTCAACAGGTTTCTATGTAATGTGCGAAAATTTAAAAATTAAGTGGTTTTAAGGTGTAGAGCACTCTTGCTAATCTTCATTAAGCTTCATTAAGCTTCTGTGTTCCTCATTTGATGCCGTGGGAGGCCAGAAAGGCATTCGGGGCTGTTAAGCCTGCACACGTGTTTTTCACATGTACCTTGGGACTAGTCTAGAGAAATCATAAACCCAGACTTAGTGTTGGCCCTCCCTTCACATCCTCTCTTGCCTATTATTTGTTTAAAATTTGTTCGGGAATTTCAGCAACCTCATTTTACACCTGTCAGAACTAAAAACCCACGCATACCCATTGGATTAGAGAATGGTAAACACACAGTCACTTCCACATTGTCTTCTAACTTTAATTGGCCAAGCAGTCATCATCTGAGAAAGTATGATGACGCTTTATTTTAAAAAAGGTTAATTGGCGGTATAAACAAATACTAAACTCAATATTTAAAAATGTGTACAGTTACTTGGTAAGCGTGTGGGTGATGTGGTATAAACTGTGATCTTCATCTTTAATTTTCTGAAGTGTAATAAAAACGGTGACTATTTTAAAGCCCAACTTACCATACATTGAAAATCCGTGAAAAGGGATTACACCTAAAAAAGATAAAAAAAAGTGTTTCTTTTCAATTAATATACCCACTGAGTTATTAGGTAAGCTTCAGAGGATTAAAAACGAAAATAGAAAGGTTTGCTATTTTTGCTTCAACTCTGTTCATGACTGTCAGAAAGACTTAGTGATGGTAGCCAATAAAAAAAAAAAAAATCTGCTTTTTAATACCTGGAGAAAAACAAACTAGAAGTTTTTGATATATATCCAGTTAACTTTCTATTGATAATGCTAAAAAATTAAAACTTTGAATATCATGTTACAAAAACAGAACAGGGCAGATGGCAAAACTAAGTTTAAGAACAAATTAGGATGGTCTCAGCAAGTCAGCAGCAGATTATGTCCTTCCTGAAACAACTTCATCCTGTATATTAGAATCCAATCTGTTAAAAAGATAAGTGACCAGCTTACATAAACCAGCTGGGTCACCTCAGGAGAGTCACTGAACTTCCTGAGTTTTAGTTAACTGCCTGTCATGCAGAGGAACTAACACTGTCTCTGAAATATCATCTAGCTCTGAAATTCTACGTTGAACCATCATGTCTAGAGTAAATGCAGAGAAATTTGTGAGATCCAAAGAAAACCGGACATGCAAGGATCTTCCAGTGGCAAGATTCTTTACCAACTTTAAGGTCTTTTGCTTTCTAGAAACTGAGAAAATTCAAAACCAGATTAGAGTTATAAGAGAAGTCAACGTTCCTAATGACATGATAGCCACCAGCTTGAGCTGCACGGAGCACTTAGATGAGGGACCACCTTCCTTCTTCAAGTCTCTCTCTCTGTTTATATCTCTGGTTGAGTCTCTTTTTCTTCTTAGGAACAACCATCTTTTTCTACCTTCTCTCTCTGCTGTTTAATTTTATTTCTTTCCTGATTATAGGCTTTTAGAAAATAAAAAAAACAAGTCTGTCTTTTCTAACTTTTCTACGATAAAATTGTTGACATATGAAAAAAAAAAATCCGAGAGACAAATGAGTTAATAGACAGTAGGCATATTTTGATGTTCTACAGAAATGTAAGTATATATTGTATCTTTCTAAATACTGCCTCTCAAAGCAGGTTGCTATCGTATAAAACCTTTATATTCTTTAAAAATTTTTTTAATGTTTATTTATTCTTGAGAGAGAGACAGACAGAGACAGAGTGTGAGTGGGGGAGGGTCAGCGAGAGAGGGAGACATAGAATCTGAAGCAGGCTCCAGGCTCCGAGCTGTCAGCACAGAGCCGGGTGCAGGCTCGAACTCACAAACTGTGAGATCATGACCTGAGCCGAAGTCGGACGCTTAATTAACCAACTGAGCCACCCAGGTGCCCCCAAAACCCTTATATTCTTCCTGCAAAACCCCTTTTTCTTTCCTCTGCTAAGCTATTGCAACAACATTTGAACAAGCAGGTGAGGGTAGTCAGGAGTGAAGGTGTTACTATTATGATTTTCATCTTCTACAAATATTTATTAAGGATCCAAGGATAGGACTACCCTAGTCAGGACAAGCCACTTTTAATTAGGAAGCTTACAGTGAATGACTTTGTGAACCATCAAGCAGCAAAAAGGGATGCAATATTAGGGTGACTTGGGCTTAGTTACACTTTCCCCACGTCTCCCTCAAGTTCTGAAATTTATAGCTGCTCTAGAAGCAGCTAGGTCATAAACTGTTTGAGGCAAGGGACACAATTCCTACTGTGTAATATCTTCAGCACCCGCAGTATCTTCTACAAATGATACAAATGGATGGAAATTGGAGCATTTTATAGATACGATCAAAGCTTATAAATAAAATATTAAAGCGCGGCAGAGAAGAAACTAATGGTTGCTAGGGGGAGAAAGTTGGGGGGTGGGCAAAATGGGTGAAGGGGAATGGGAGATACAAGCTTCCAGTTATGGGATGAATAAGTCACAGGGATAAAAGAGGGAATATAGTCATTGGCATTGCAATAGTGCTCTACGGACAGAAGGTAGCTATACTTGTGGTGAGCACAGAATAGTATAGGCTTGTCCAATCACCATGCTGGTTAGCTGAAAGTAATGTAACATTGTGGGTCAACAATACTCCAATAAAAAATATTTTTCTAAGTTTATTCATTTATTTTGGAGAGAAAGTGAGTGTGTTTGCGTGGCAGGGGAGGGACAGAGGGAGAGGGAGAGAGAGAATCCCAAGCGGGCTTCATGCCCAGCACAGAGCCCCATGCCGGGCTCGATCTCACAACCTTGAGATCGTGACCTGAGCTGATATCAAGCCACCCAGGCGCCCCTAAACATTTTTTTCAAGTAAAAAAAAACATTGAAGTGTAATTTTAATTTATGAATAAGTAATTAACACATAGAATAGGAAGCTCTTAATAACTCAGTATTGAAATTACGAACGTCCAACAAACTCATACAGATGTGGTTGGAATTCTGTGTGACTGGAGGCAAGTTACCAACACTCTCTTGAGTCTCTGTTTTCATTTTTTTATTTTTTTTTTATTTTTTTTTATTTTTTTTTTTTTAAATTTTTTTTTTCAACGTTTCTTTATTTATTTGTGGGACAGAGAGAGACAGAGCATGAACGGGGGAGGGACAGAGAGAGAGGGAGACACAGAATCGGAAACAGGCTCCAGGCTCTGAGCCATCAGCCCAGAGCCTGACGCGGGGCTCGAACTCACGGACCGTGAGATCGTGACCTGGCTGAAGTCGGACGCTTAACCGACTGTGCCACCCAGGTGCCCCTCTGTTTTCATTTTTGAAAGTGGAGATAAACAAGACAACTTCACTGAGTTGTACTAAAGCACCGGTGAGTTAATGTCCTCAATGGGCACCAGTGCAGAGTTGAGGACACAGCAGACGGTCGGCAATCAGAGCTATTTTACGCTCTCACGAGGGGCAGTAACACAGTTAGGTATCGGCTTAAACCTAAGAACTTCTTTTTTTGTCAGTATTAGATAAGGGTTCACTTCAGCTTAATCAAGATTAGCCAGGGCTTAAGATTCCAGAAAAGGGTGCACTGTCTGCTCTGTTAAAGGAGGACAAAGTCAAATTCTGGCAAACAAAAGTAGAAGGCATAAGAAGCAGTCAAGAATCCATTAACACTCTAGGGCACACTTCACCTAGAACAGTTCTTTGATCGCAGAGGGTGTCGCGTTCTTGGCCAGTTTCCCCAAATCCTTCCCTTTGCCTCCTATGGCTTCAAGTGTTTCAAGGTCGAGTTTCACGCACGTGGCCACCATCCCAGAGTATACTTCTAACAGGCAGCGGGATGCTTGGGCTACCAGCTCTCCTCTGGCCTTAGAGTCCTTCAAGTTTGCCACAACAGATTATTTTAAGAGCCCAGCCATCCTTTGGCCATCTAAAGAAAGTCTAAAATATTAACTGCCTGGTCCATTGAATAGGAATAATTTTTTAAAGTCATAATTTAATGGGTCTTTGACATAGCTCAGAATGGTAAACATCGGCCACAGAAATAAATCTTGAACTAGATTAAGATATAAATAGTAAATATGACTCAGAAAATACACCAAATATCAACATGCTTCACACTTACTAGATATTTTCCCTTCATTTCCTCACTGTCTCTGTTAATACTCAGCATTTATAGTTGTACCACAGCTCTCAGGTCTGATTGACTTTAACATCATTCCAAATTTTTACACTCCTTCATGTGGGATTACTTGTTAAAGTTTAACTCATTTGTTGAAATAATCATTTCCTTTGCTTATTCTCATTCTACATGTAGCCTACAGGTCAGTAAGAGTAGGGATACGGCAATGGTTAAATTGTTTCCTAGCTATTTCTGTTGTCTTTCTGCATCAGAACTTCAGAATATCACTGTTACTTTATTTCAGCAATTAAAATTTCCCAAATACCAGAACATAGCCATATTTAAGTATCAACCTGAAAACCGTATTTTAAATACAAATTTGATTAGGTTTTCAACTTATGTCTAAAGTTATACATCAAATAAATTTTGGATTATGAGATGTTTTTACTTTATTTAATTAATATAGATGACAAAGTACATTGCTATTTATCAACTGGACACTTGTGAGCAGGTTTAAAATGACATATTTCACTATTGCTTCCAAGAGCCTTTCCTAATCTTTGTTGTGAGGGGCTGTCCTGGGCACTGTAGAATGTTGTTGTCGGGTTTTGTTCAAATTTTTTAATGTTTATTTATTATTGAGAGACAGAGGAGACAGAGCATGAGCAGGAGAGGGGCAGAGAAAGGGAAGACACAGAATCTGAAGCAGGCTCCAGGCTCCAGGCTGTCAGCACAGAGCCGGATGCGGGGCTCGAACCCACAAACCGCGAGATCATGACCTGAGTTGAAGCCGGACGCTTAAGTCCGACTGAGCCATCCAGGCGCCCCATGTGCACTGTACAGTGTTTGATGGCATCCCTGGCCTCTACTCATGAGACACTGGTAAAACCCCACCTCCCCTTGGCTCTGACAACCAAAAATGTCTACAGACATTGACAATGTTTCCTGGGGATGGGGAGGGGGGTGGGGGGGAGGGGCATTGGGTTGCCCTGATGTAGAGTCCTAAAATGCCTCTACCTAATGTTCACTAGCAACTAATTATTTTGTCTTACAGGAAACAAATGGTATTGGTATATTGTGCTGTGTATTTAAATCTCAGTCAGATCTATGTGTATTTCTCCTGTCTCCTTCCCTTGCTTCTATTCTTGTTCCTCTGTGTTCTTCCATATTGATTCCCTCATTCATTCGCTCTCTCATTCAATAACATTTACTGAGCAGTGACTTTACGCTATGCATGATTCTAGGTGTTAGATCTCTTGGTCATCAAAAGGTCCTTGTTCTCTCGGAGCTTACATTAGAATGACACTTTACTTATTATTATTATTTTTTTTAATTAATTTTTTTTTTTTTTAAGTAGGCTCCATGCTCAGCATGGAGACCAACGTGGGGCTTGGACTCATGACCCGGAGATCAAGACCTGAGCTGAGATCAAGAGTCGGATGCTTCAGCCACCCAGGCACCCCATAGAGTGACACTTTTATTTTACACAGTAGTGAGCATGATCTTTTAAAAATATTAGTCAGGAATCAGAGAAGACATGTCACTGGAAGAAGAGAATAGGGAACTCCAAAATTCTGCCCTTCCGCTAAAGCAACGGTTAAGCTGGCTAGAAGTGTTAGATCAACTTTTTTTGAGTTCTGTAATTTGTTTAAAAAAAAAAAAAACAAACATAAAATAAAACAAAACAAAAAAATAAAAAAATTACAACCAAGGAAATCCTTCATGAAAAAAGAAGCTGCTGAATTTTGGAAAGAAAGCACTGTGGTATTTTAATTTACCCACCTACCATCGCCCATTCTCCAGCTTGGAGGCAGCTATGAAGATGTTCCTGCACCCATGTTCCTGGTGCAGCTTGCTGGCAATAGGGATCGTGAATCGAAAACTTGTGGTTGTGTGTTTTGACCTGTCTAGTAACTATCTGAGGGATTGGGCTGAAATGGCCTGCCCGCTTACTGAAAGCATTTAGGTGCAAATATACTAGCTAAAGCTTCCTAGGGCAGCAAAGGATAACAGATGAGGCAAGCAGCAGACAGACTGACAAGCCTGGAAATGAAGAGGCTGTGGAAGGATATATATGGAGATATAAAGGCTTTGAAAAACTCCTCTGTATTCAGGGGAATCTAGAAAAGATCGGAGAAGTACTTCAGCTTTCACCTCTGCCAGACTTCTGGGCTCTGGGCAAGCAGGAAGTGAAGGTCAGGGTAGAACTCTAAACGGCCTGGCGAGGGCCGGCTGGGTGGCTCAGTCGGTGAAGCGTCTGATTCTTGGTTTTGGTTCAGATCATGATCTCATGGTTCATGAGTTCAAGCCCTACATTGAGCTCTGTGCTGACAGAGCGGAGTCTGCTTGGGATTCTCTCTCTTTCTCCCTCTGTCTCTGCCCCTCCCCCTGCGCTCTCTAGAGTCTTTCTCTCTCCAAATAAATAAATTAAAAAAAAAAAAATTAAATGGCCTGGCTAAGCCTCGACGGAGTACCTCAACATAGAGCCAACCTGCAAAGACTGGGATAGATTTTTTTCTTTTGGTTTCTGATGTTTAAGGAAACCTCTGTCAAATTACCAGTTGGCCACTAGGCTAATGGAACAGAGACCTCAGTGGGCACTCCATACAAAAAAACAACAACACAATATTGACAAAGTAGTTTAGAAAAGTCACTAAACAAGCAACAACAACAAATTCTGGGGAGGGGAGACAATTTGATTTCTAGAGTTACCACACTATAATATTCAAGATATCTAGTTATGAACAAAAAATTTACTAGGCATGCAAAGAAATAAGAAAGTATAACTCAAGGGGACTAAGAGTACACTTACCATGACAAGCACTGAGTAATGTATGGAAAGTTGAATCACTATTGTACCCCTGAAACTAACATGACACTGTATGCTAACTATACTGGAATTAAAATTAGAAAAAAAAAAAAAAAAAAAGGTAAGTATAGCCCATTCACATGAAAACAAGAGATTAACAGAAACTATTCCTGAGGAAGCCCAGACACTAGACTTACTAGACAAAACTTTAGATCAACTGTCTCCCTATCTGACCTGGTCCCTAAGTCTCCTGTCTCACCTACTACCAGGTTATGTTTTGCTCACTGTCACCAGTCACACCGGCCATCTGGTTCTTTCAAACCATCAAGCAGGTTCCCGTCTTAGGCCTTTAAACATGCTATGTATTCCCTCTGGAATGTTCTTCTCCTACTTCATTGCACAGCTCACTCTGCATATTCTGGTCTCTGTTCATATTCTACCTCCTCAGAAGTACTTTTCCTGATCACCTTACCTAAAGGTGACCTTACCTAAAGCCTTACGTTTACTTAAAGGCAAAGCCCTTTACCTAAAGCCACACCCTCCGTCACCTCCCTATCAATTTCTGTTTCCCTTCATGGTTCACATCACATTCTCTGAAATTATTTTCATTGGTTATTTATTTACTTGCTTGTTGTCTCCCTCACTAGAATGTAAGCTTCTTGACAGTAGGTGCTTTTTACTGCAGATCACCCACCCTAGAATAGAAGAGGGAGCCAGAGCAGGACTGTGTAAGTATTAAATGAATAAATGAAAACAAGTTATAGAAGATGAACGAAAAGTAAAAACAAGAGAAGCTTATATAATTCCTATGAAAACTCTCTTCAGCTCAGAAATTTTGCCTACCAGTTGTTTAGCAAATCTGCTACAGAAAGTCTGTCCACTGACAAGGCCTCAAATGAGGTCAGTGGCGGAGGTGTCCTTAAGATTTTAAAGTAATCCTATTTGGGGCAGCAGTGGAACGGATAACATAAAAATGCTGCTTAGTATTGCCTTGAGGAAAGAATAAAGGGAAAACAGACTGACTAGTCTTTGTCTCTTCTTGTTCTGCAACTTTGGACTCAATGCCCAGAGAAGAGAGCTCTCTCTGATTCTGGCAAGGTTTTAAAATTATCTGAAAGAAAAAATTATTCTGAAGAATGACGTTTATGAGCGGCTGTAGGGTCACCCCATTTAGTATTAAACTATTTTTATTCTGAATGAAAATCTTTCTAGAACCTATTCTACACATCCACTTTTTCAACATATCAGCCCCTTTGTTTTCTTCCAAAAGCCACTCTAATGTACACGGTAACATTTTCTGAGGCAATAGGGCATGGTGATGAAGAAGACTGAAGTCAAAGAGCTTCGGATTGAAAGCCTGGCTTTGCCCCTCCCCGGCGGAGCAAATGGACACTCTGTGCCTCAGCTTCTTCATCTAGAAATAGGGATAACACTAGTCCCTGCCTCGGCAGGTTACGCCTTGTAAGGACCAAGAGGATTGCCGCACGTAATGCGTTTAGCACACTGCCTGGTACACAGTCCTGCCTGCAAAACGTTAGCTGCCACCGCCCTGACTGCCGTCACGGCTATTATTACGGCCATTTGTTTTTGGTGTCTCAAGCGCCTAATAAAAGTCTTAAATTATTATAGTACATACTATAACTACGTACATACACGTGCACCGTAACTTTTTAAAAAGTCACAAGGTTACTGGCTTTTACATAAGATGGTCCCCGGCAGATTTTCTGGAGCGCTCTTATGTGCTGGTTATTATAGTTCTTCTATTTTCCTTTGTGAAGCCTCTGATTGCCGTTCTGCTGTTGTTAATTTTTCCCATCTGTGTCGGCCTCTTTCTATGCTTCCACTTTTGTAGGGGGGCATAAACACCAGTAAACCAAGCTTGTTAGGCATGTGTGTTAAGTAAAAGCTCTCTTAGGCATGGAGAGAGCAGGAATTTGACTCCGTGGACACCTCTTTTGGCTCTTCAGAGGTATTTTTCCCCTGGTTTCCTGATTCTTGGATAAACATAAAAAGTTATCTGAAATTTAAGTTTCTGAAGAGGCAGAGGTAATAAACATAAGTAAATGCTCAAATTAAGAATCCTCTCTAATTTAGTTCAAATAAAGACTCACTAACCTCCTACTACAGCTAGGTATTGAGGAAATACAGATGAATGATATGGCCTTCCACCTTAAGAAGCCTGCAATCTAGAGGGGAAGATAAAGCATAAACAAATAATGTCGTGACAATAAAATAGATACCAAAGGCTTTCACACTGGATACTATGGGAGCTAAAAAAAAAAAAAAGGGACCATAACCAAACCCGAGGACTCAGGGAAAGCTTCCTGAAAAGGATCATGCCTGAGCTGAGCCCTGCACGTTGCTTTGAGAGAGTTGGCAGGGGTGCACGTGCACGTGTGAGGTAATCGTTTGGTATTGCTATGATAAAAGACAGTGAGACAGGAAAAGGTGAAATCCAAAGCAACGAGTCAGACTGAATACAGGCCCGGGTCAAAAGAGGTCCTCGTACACCAGGCTAAGAGGCTTGGACATCACTTGTGAAGAGATGGGAAGCCATTAAGAAAACTTTCAGGGGAGAGGTGTCTCGGCGGCTCAGGCAATCGAGCGTCCGACTCTTGATTTCATTTCAGTAAAGATCTCATGGTTGTGAGATCGGGCTCTGAGCTGGGTGTGGAGCCTGCTTAAGATTCTCGCTCTCCCTTTGCCCCTTCCCCCTTCTCCGTTTCTCAGAAAAGACAACTTGAAGGAAAAAAAGCAATTTTTAGATTTTCCTTTTCGATGTGTAACTCAGGCAGCACTGTGAAAGACAAGGCAAAGCTAGAAAACACTGGAAGAAGAGAGACCTGTTAGGTATCTGTTGCAATTAATAAGCCAGAGATGGAAAAGCCTGGATAAGGGCAAGGCGGCAGTTATGGTGAGGAAGACAGGGAGAGCGAGGTCCCAGATGCATGTTGAAGATAAAACCGGCTGGCCCTGGTGACTTACCACAGGAGAGGGATGCGAGGCTGAGAGGAGTCAGGGTTTAGGCCTTGAATTACTGGTTAGATGAGAGCACAGTGAGTTGTGAGAGAAGTAGCACAGCTTTTTTGTTGTTGGTCTTTATTTTGTTGGTCTTTGTTTGTTTTATTTTTGTATTTTATTTTATTCTTTTTTGAATAGTGGGTATTGGAACAGAAATGAATGCCTTTAAGTTGAGATATGTTAAGCCTGAGTTAATTACTATAGAGGTCAGAACTGTAGATAAAAATTTTAGAGTAATGAATAAATAGAGCCGACAAAGCAGGTACATGGGAACATGTATGAAAAGAAGGGCAGCCGAACAAGGGTGGGGTGGGACACTGGAGAACACTGGTGCTTACAGAGGGGCAGGGGAGGATGGCCCGTGAAAGAACCCGCGAGATCACTCTGACAGGTGCGTGGAGAGAACAGTGCCATGAAAGCCAAGCACGGCTTTCACACGGAGAGATCAACAAAAAAGCTCAACACGCCGGTAACAGCTGCATTTTTTGAGCACTCACTGCATATCAGTCACTGTGACGTTTTAGACATTGTGTCTCATTTGATCCATGGGCCCTAGAGGATGCGTCTGAAGTTCAGCGAAGCCATGGAACTTACCAAGGTCATAGGGCGAGCTGGCGGGACTGGGATCTGAACCCAGGTCGGCTGGGTTACAAAGCCCATGTTCTTAATTCTGCTGGGGTAACAGAACTTCTCCACGATGCAACCTAATATTATTGTAATAAGGAATGCTCTAGATTGCTTTTCCAAAAAGCAGATCTTAAAAACTATCCCATAATCTCAGAGGGATATTTAATATCTGATGAGATCATTATACATTTGATCACTTTACACAGTTAAAATAGATTATTTGGCTGATGTATTTCTTCAAGATCTTTTTATTTCATAAATACCACCCTTGTCAAATTAGAAGAACAATAAAGTGTAACACAAGGCAATACACTCAACCGATTTGAGCTCTGCTGCAGGGAAGTCAGAAGGAAGGTCCTGGATGGACCCAGTCAGTGTCCCCCGGAGGAAAATGAAACACCCTGGACCTGAGTGCACTTAGTTGCCTCGCAGACACTACTACCGGTCTGAAGGAAAACCAGGGAGGATGTACAGAATTTAACACAAACCTACCACAAACATACAAAAGTTAATTAAAAGAGCTATTCCATACAAGGTTTATTTTAGATAATGAACAAGTATCCATCTAAAGATAGTGTCGCATTTTGTTATAAAAGCTGTAATTTCCCTATTTCCCACTAGAGGAAGCAATAGCATTACTCTTACCATTTGGTGGATAAAATACTGCATATTCTTCTAGTCCTAGTTTTCCTGTAAGAAAAAAACAAACAAACCATAGAAGGTTTCAATATGATTAAATAAAATAAATCTTTAAAAATTAACTTATTTTGTGGATGTACTAATAATGCAATTTTAAAAGGCACAGTACGATCTCCTTTAACTTCATTTTAGGAAATGGAATTACTTTGAAAATACACCACTAATCTTTTGATATTAGCAAATCCTTTCATCAGTTAAAGTCAATAATACAAATTTAAGTGTGAGGCAATTGATACAAAATAATTAAAAGAACAAATGCTTTCAAGCGCCTAAGCATTTAAGAAGAGAAGCATCTATTTAGAAGCATAGAATTGTTTTGCTAACTATAAATAATTCTAATCTGTTCATTAAAGTAAGTCCTAAGCTTTGCAGCGCCTCATTAGTTTTACATTCTTATGGAATGTGCTGAAAAGTTAAAAAGTAAATGTCTTAAACCATATAGTGGCAATATTTTCTGAATCCTAAAACAGTTCATGTGGTCCAAGAATGAGGCTAAATATTGGAAAGCAGAATTGTTTCAGAAAATGAAAGTATATTCGCTATAATCAAATGTTTGAAGTAGTTTTTAAAAAAATATAGCTTTCCCTTAACTTTTAAGGTTCTGAGGTCTCCCCCCCTCCACCTTCCATTGAATATCTTTAGATAGCCTTTATCTTGACAGTTTTTTCTAATACCTTTCGTTGACTTTTCTATTGAAAAGTCTCATGCATTCTTGCACTTGGCTTTAAGGTAAGGTTTTTAGTTAAAAAATTTTTTTGCTCTTCTTGTTGGGGGTGGTGGCAGAGAGGGGACAAATAAGAAGAATGAGCAGTTTAGGTTAGGGTGGAGACAACAAGCACTGAGCTTGTGAGTAAGGAGAATGGAATAATGAAAGGTAGATGAGAGAGAGAGAGAGAGAGAGAGAGAGAGAGAGAAAGTGCGAGAAAGAGAGACAGAGAGACAGAGAGAGGGAGATGATAGACAGTACTAGCTGGGTACTAAATATGAGGCTAGGTGCAAACCCTTGTAAATTCCTAAGTGATAAGAGACTAGGAGAATCTTTTGTTCTATGGGGATGACTCTGGTGGACTCCTGGATGGGGACTGGTCACCAGAAAGACCAAGTCATGATTAGAACCCTGGAATTTTCAGCCCCATCTCCCATTTTCCACAGAGGGGACAGGAGCTGGAAATGGAGTTAGTAATTGATCATACCTATGTGAGAAACCCTCCATAAAATCCCAAGTAGTCAGGGGTTCAGAGAGCTTGCAGGTGGGTGAACATATCAATATTGGGAGGCTGACACACCCCAACTCCATGGGGACAGAAGCTCCTATGCTCAGGACCCTCCTAGACCTCGCCGTATGTATGTCTTCATCTGGCTGTTCATCTGTATCCTTTATCACATCCTTTAATAAACTGGTAGATGTACATTTCCTTGAGTTATGTGAGCTGCTCTAGCAAATTAATTGAACCCAAGAAGCAGGTTGTTGGAACCTCTAATCTATAGCTGGTTGGTCAGAGGCACAGGTGATAAACGGGGTTTTGACTGTCATCAGAAGAGTGTGTGTGTGTGTATGTGTGTGAGGGGTATGGCAGTCTCATGGGACTGAGCCCTTAGTCTGTGGGATCTGAGGCTATCTCTGGGTACACAGTGCAGAACTGAGTTAAATTGTAGGATGCCCAGGTGGTGTCGGAGACTTGTTTCTTGTTTTAGGGAAAATTCCCATATATTTGGTGTCGGAAGTGGAGTGTTTTATATGAGTAGTAAATGATACACATGGTAGAGAAACACAGTAGGAGAGAACTGGATTTTTCCCTACACAGGAAGGAAAAATAAGTTTTTCTGATACCGTAAGATATAGCCTAGTTCCTCAAGGACCTATGATTTCGTGGGAGAGGAGTGGGAATCCTTCCACATGTAGGGAATATATACAGGCCAGAATAAATATGGTAACGTGGGATAATCAGGGAATCAAAGTGAGCTGGGTTAAGACAAAATTGACTGATAGAGGGCCTTAAAATCTTGGCTGAGTTTAGAAGTGAACCCATTGAATAAGTTCTACAGTCAGCTTTTTAGCAAATGATGTTAAAGAAACAAACAAGCAGACCAAAGGTTTCTATAAGCTCAGTTTAGAAGCAGTGGAATTAAGAGAGCCCCCCAGTTTGGGGAGGGGGAGCCTGATCCCAGCCAGGTAATGTAGGCTCATCCTAGGGCAGGGGTTACAGCAATCAGGCAGACAGTCAGACTTAGGAGATATGGGAGAAAGAGTTTATTTCTTTATGGGAACAGAGCATGATCACACACAATAGGGTTATAAGCTTTCAGTGATTGGTGTTCACCACTTAATAAAAAGGAGAAATTGAGAAAGGCTTCCTGCTGAAATTAGTTCAGCTGTCAGGTAATAGCAGGATATTGAAATAGCAATATCTGGTAGGCAGCTAGTGATAAAGAAGGGAAGAAAGCACCAAAATAGAAATTAGCGTGCTAATAGCTTATAAATTACATCAAATTTTAAGTGCTGGAGAACATTTTGAGAGAAGGAATAGAGAAGTTAAAAAAAGCAGCAGAAGAAGCAAATTCATGTGATAAAGTCGTAGTTAGGGGGGAAAATAAAAGTCAACATATAAGACAAAAACAGCAATAGAGGAGCGAGCAAACAGGAAAGATAAAGGGTTCTTCTGGGAACCACCCGCCTTTGATTGTGCTGAGTTGTTCACCCGTGATTTGAGTAGGAGTTGAAAGCATCTGAGAGGAATTTCATTAACAATAAAAAAATTAACAACACTAATATATGCTATAAAATGTAACAGTCTTGCTATGATTTTGTAAGTCTTAAAAAATACTCCCTTTATGTAACTAAAATTTTACCTCTGATGTATGATTTCGGTGGTGAAGCGCTGTTGTACGCAAAATGACCCAACACAGATGTATCCCGGGAGAAACAAAGTAATACCTAGGTACAACAGGGGAAGAAACAAACAATTAAGCACTGTTTTATAACAGGTAATTAATTCATCGCTATTTCCTTCCTAGGAGGCACTGAGGTAGAATCTTTCCAGTTCAGTATTGTGCCTGGAAATGGGAGGAGTGCCCTCTGTTGGTGCACCTGCACTAAGTGTTACAGGGGATGCCAAATGCGATGGCCAAAGTTCACCCAAAGACTTCTCACTGTGAGCCCCGTAAATCTTGAACAAGCTACTAACTACCAGTTGATTCTCTTATTCTGTTTTCCATCTGGAAAAGAGAAGTAGCTGGGAGACATTTGACACGATGACAAATGTATAGGAGGACCCTAGGTAACTACGTGGCCCACAGAGCAGCCTGGGAAGTGCAGGAAGCTGGAAGTAGTCTCTGCGGGGATGCAGGAGCAGACAGGTGGGTGTGTCAGGGAAAGCAACTCGTGGGTGTCTAGAAGGGACAGCAGCAGCGGAACGAGAGAGAGCTAAAGAGCTAATACAGGTCAGAAGCTGGTTGTCCTGACCAGCAGGTGCGGTGGGGCAAGTCAGCCTGGAGATGAAAATAGGAAGGGCAGAAAATCAGGATCAACGATGTCCTTAGGAGGGACTGGGTTGCTGAGACCAGCTTGGAACTTGGGGGCAGGAGGTCAATCCTAAGGTGATTAGTGACAGGAAATCTGGGTCCTGGGATTGAAAAGATGCTACTGAGAAAAGAATCGAGAATGACAGGAAAAGGTAGAAGCCCATTTAACAGAACAGGGGCACAAGGTCAGGGTTGGACTAGGAAGCAGGAGCCAATGGAGAAGCTGTGGGTCCAGGACATAAAAAGGGGGCCCAGCTTTAGAAAAAGAATAGATATGGAGATTAAGCATCAGTGAGGACCAATGGCGAAATGTACCAACCATTGCCACTGATTGACTTTTACTGTATTTTAAAAGACTACGCAAGCAATACACGGTTATGGTAAAAATTGTAAATACAGATCATCAAAACAGGAGAAAAAAAAACACCTATAAGCCCATCAGTGTTAATATTCTGATGTATATCTTTTAGACTGCTCTTATACATATATACATACATACATACATTTTTCAAACAATAGTTAGGCATACTGTTCTATAATCTATTTTCTCTCAGTATTATAATAAATAGTCCAAGTCCACATTTTTTTTAATGTTGCAGAATATGCCACTATATGAATAAACATAGTTTATCTAGCCTGTCTTTTACTGTTGAACATTTAATTACTTCCACTTTTCCCCAACTATAAACAGTGCTGAAGTAAACTTCCCTATAGCTAAATATTTATGTACACCTTTACTTAAATTCCTAAAACTGAACTAGCTGTCTGGCCAAAGCAATTGGCATTTTAAATCTAAAACTTTTGATACACATTGTCAAACTGCCCTCTAGATAGAGTTTGTCACGTTTTTGTTTTTAATAATACAGCAATAAGACAGTGTACTTTTTCTCTTATTCTCATCAAAACAGGTTATCAGCATCTTATAAGTACAAACAGCATTTTGCTTTAATTACTAATATGGTTGAACATTTTTCCGTTTGCATTTATTTTGTTATTTTCCAGCTCATCATCTTAGTCCATTTTGAAATAGATGTTTTTAAAATTATTGATTTGTTTACATTTTTTGTATATTAACAATTCTGACCTTTGGTCTAATTACATGTTTCAAATGGCTTTGCTCAAACAATTTATTTTGACACAGAGATGTTCTTTTTTTTGTTTATTTTTGAGAGAGACAGAGTGTGAGTGGGGGAGGAGCAGAGAGAGAGGGAGAAACAGAATCAGAAGCAGGATCTAGGCTCTGAGCTGTCAG
Organism: Panthera pardus; assembly: GCF_024362965.1. Lineage (NCBI taxonomy): Eukaryota > Metazoa > Chordata > Mammalia > Carnivora > Felidae > Panthera > Panthera pardus. The sequence continues at coordinate 183,301,337 of NW_026526688.1, forward strand.
CACAGAGCCTGATGTAGGGCTCGAACCCACGAACCATGAGATCATGACCTGAGCCAAAGTCAGACGCTTAACTAACTGAGCCACCCAGGCGCCCCCTGACACAGAGATGTTCTTAATTTTTATGTGCTCAAATCTCCCAAAACTTTAATGCTTAGAAAGTTCCTCCCCACATTTAAAATATTCTCTGTATATTCACCTAGATTATGAAAGTCTTTAGGGTTTTTCATCCAATATTTCTGGTTATTCCCCTCTGGCTATATGTCAGCCTATCTTTTCCAGCCCCTTTGGGGTTAGGAGTGGCCATGTGATTTGCTCTTCGGTCAATGAAATACATATGTGTCATTTGAAAATTTCTGAATGAAAGCTTCAAGAACCGAAGCAGTAACCACATTCCTTTTCCCTCTGCATGGCAACCGCCAGTGTTCTAGACAGTGGTTACCCTATCAGCCTAGGCTCTGGAGTGAGGATGACACAGACCTAGGTCCCATCCTATCAGAGGGACATGACCACGAGCAAGAAATCTCAACCTGTGTTGAGATTTTTTGCTTGTATGTTATCACAGTATAACCCAGCGCATCCTGACTCAAACAGGAAATTCTGTCTAGCATTTTTTTAGTGGCTTAAAACAATAAAAATCTATTCTCTCACAGTTCTACTGGACCAGAAATCCAAAATCAAGGTAGAGGCAGGGCCATACTCCTTCCAGAGCTTCTGGGGGAGATTCCCCCCCGCCTCTTCCAGCTTCTGGTGTCTCCAAGTGTTCCTTGGCTTGAAACTGTATAGCTATAATCTCAGCCTCCAAATTCACATATCTTTTATTCTTCTCTCTCCTCTAGGTCTCTCTCTCTCTCTCTCTCTCTCTCTCTCTCTGTCTCCCTCTCGTTGAAGTATAGTTGATATACAATGTTGTATTAGTTTCAGAATAGTGATTCCACAATTCTATACATTGAGCAGTGCAACCCTTGCTAAGTATAGTTACCTCCTAACACTATACAAAGTTATTATTTTCTTAACTATATTCCCTATGTTGTATTTTTCATTCTTATGACTTATCTATTTTATAACTTGAAGCTTATGCCTCTTATTCACCTATTTTGCCCATCCCCTCACCCGTCTCTAGTCTGGCAACCACCAGTTTTTTCTCTGTATTTATAAATCTGTTTTTTGGATTGTTCATTTGTTTTGTTTTCTTAGACTCCACATATAAGTGAAATCACATGGCATTTGTCTTTCTCTGTCCGACTTGTTTCACTTGGTATAATACGTTCTGGATTCATTCACATTGCTGCAAATGGCAAGAGAGATGAATGGATAAAGAAGTTGTGGTATATAAATACAATGGATTACTACTCAGCCATAAAAAAGAATGAAATCTTGCCACTTGCCTAGCATTTTTGATAAATTCATTTTGTGGTAAATGCATTAACCCATTTGGAATTCTGTTTGAAACTGCACCACTCGAGTTGAAATTCTATTCCACTACTTACTAGCTGTGTGACATTGGGCAAGTTACCAGACTTCTTGGTGTTTCAATATCCTCACGTGTAATATGCAGACCCTAAGAATACCTACATCAGAGGCTATTGTGGGATTAATTAATATACATAAAGTGTATAGAAAAGTGCCTAGCACATGGTGAATATTATTAAAATGTTAGCTGCAATTACTATTACCACTACTATTATTTTAATTTTATTCTATACTCTGTATTTTCCCCACTGTATATTTAATTTGGGGCTTGTTTTTATTTTATTTTATTTTATTTTTTAAAGTTTATTTATTTATGTTTGAGAGAGACAGAGAGAGAGAGAGACAGAGCACACGAGTAGGGGAGTGGCAGAGAGACAGGAGAGAGAGAGAATCCCAAGCAGATTCCGCACTGCCAGCGCAGAGCCCAATGTGGGGCCTGAACTCACGAACTGCAAGACCATGATCCTAGCTGAAACCAAGAGTTGGAAGCTTAACCGAATGAGCCACCCAGGCACCCCTGGGATTTGTTTTTATTTATATGGCTCACGACTGTCGTGTTTCTTCAACTTTAAATTTTGTTTATCCACATTTCTGGAAAATTCTCAACCATTATCTTTTTGAATGATGCCTTTGCCCCATTCTCTATTCACTTCTACTTGACTCCTATGACACGTAGGACTGAGCTACACTTACTCAACCTGCCATATCTCTTAATTACTTTTATTATGTGCCCCATTCTGAATGACATCTACAGATGTTATCTTTTAAAAATCAGTTCACTAATTCTTTCCTTCTGTTTCTACAATGTACCAGGCACTGTTCTAGGTGCTTAGTGCTTGGAAAGATGGAGTTACTATCAACTGAAATAGGGAAAGTTGAGTGGAACAATTTTGGGAGTGAGATCAGGGTTCAGTTTTCAACATACCAAATTTGAGATATCTCCAAAAATCTAAGTGGAGGTATTGAATAGGCAGTTGGAGATTGGGAGAGAAGTTTGGACTGAAGATGTAAATTTAGAAGGTATCAACATATACATGATAATGAAAATCACAAGAGAGTTGAACTTGGTGAAATCAGCAAGTGAGTGAGTATAACTAGAAAAAGACGAAGAACTGAGACCTGAGGCACTTTAACATTAAGATATGAAGGAGAAGGGAAGGAACGAGTCTTAGAGATTGAGGAAAACCAAGAGAGGTAGATTTCCCATGATGCTAATAAGGGGGTGTTAGGACCTCTCATTAGCATGAGTCCCTTTGGGTGCTGGGAATTGCTGGGAGGTATAGCATGCTCTAAATAAGGAGGGCAAATCAGGCTGTGATCAGAAAATGTTTCTATGTATGCATTTCTAATAAACTGCCTAATATGATCTCAGAAAAATGGGCCCTGAACTTCTTACTGTTCTAATAATTTGTCATGATTTTCCCCTTGTTCTAAAGAACTATGTGTGTTCTTACCTAATTATGATTTATTTGTAACATTATATTCTCTATCTTTAAAAGGTTTCCCAAATTATATAAGCTTCAGGTTCCCAAAATGCTAGATTTGCCTCTGGTGACCAGTAAAGTAAGAGAAGAACCAGAAAGAGTGTGGTGTCTTAAAAGCCAAGTGAAGACAGGGCACAACTGGGTCACATGCTGTTAAGAGATCAGTTAAGAGGAGGACTGACCACCGGTCATTGGATTTAGTTATTGGGAACCTTCCCAACAGCAGTGTCAGCTCCAAAGGTAGAACATATCTGTTTTTTTTTTTTTAATATATATTTTAAGTCAATTAATTTTGAAAGAGAGAGAGAAAGAGCATGAGTAGGGGAGAGGCAGAGAGAGAGAGGGAGACAGAGAATTCCAAGCAGTCTCCGCACTGGCAGCACAGAGTCTGACGCGAGGCTCGAACTCACGAACCGGAAGGTCATGACCTGAGCCGAAACCTAGAGTCGGATGCTTAACCGACTGAGCCACCCAGTGCCGCTGTTTTTTGTTTTTTTTTTTAAAGTTAACAATGAATTTCAGACATCCTTTCATACCAGTACATATGAACACATTGCTACTTTATATAGAGCTGCTTCATTTTAAGAGCTACCTTGCATTTCATTATAAGTATAAACCATAATTTATTTAATGGGTTAGTCCCTTATAAAAGAACATTCAAATAATTTTCAATTTTATGCTATTTCTTGCAGTGCCAAAAAAATTTGCCTTTTACTGTGTCATTTCATACACATATGAGTATCTCTGTAGGGCAAATACATAGAAATATAATACATAGAATAGAATTTACAAGAGTAAATAATTTTAATATTTTATTTGATAAATATGCATTTAATTGAATTATTTTATTAGTTCTAATAGCTTTCAGTTAATTCCTTTGAATTTTTATACATCTATACTTGATAATAATTTTATATTCTTTCTGACATCTGTAACTCCAATTTATATGAAAACGTGACAGACCAAAGGTTTTGACCTTTGGGATGCAACAAAGTCAGTCCTAAGGAAGTATGTTGCAATTCAGGCCTATCTGAAGAAGCAAGAAAGGTCCCAAATATACAACCTAACCTTACACCTCAAGGAGGTAGAAAGGAAACAGAAAATAAAGCCTAAACCCAACAGAAGAAGGGAAATAATAAAGATTAGAGCATAAATAAACAATAATAGAAGCAAACAAACAAAAAAACCCCAGTAGAACAGATCAATGAAACTAAGAGCTGGTTTTTTGAAAGAATTAACAAAATTGATAAACCCTTAGCCCGATTTATCAAAGAGAGGACCCAAATAGATAAAACCGATGAAAAAGGAGAGATCACAGCCAATAAAGACCACAGAAATACAAACACTTATAAGAGAATACTATGAAAAATTATATGCCAACAAACTGGGCAATCGGGAAGAAATGGACAAATTCCTAGAAACTCACAAACTACCAAAACTGAAATAGGGAGAAATAAAAAATTTGAACAGACCCATAACCAGCAAAGAAATTGAATCAGTAATCAAAAATCTCCCAACAAACAAGAGTCCTGGGCCAGATGGCTTCCCAGGGAAATTCTACCAGACATTTAAAGAAGAGCTTAATACATATTCTTCTCAAACTGTTCCAGAAAAAATAGAAATGGAAGGAAAACTTCCAAACTCATTCTATGAAGTCAACATTACCTTGATTCCAAACTAGACAAAGACCCCACTAAAAAGGAGAATTACTGGCCAATATTCCTGATGAACATGGATGCAAATATTATCAACAAGATACTAGCAAACTGAATTCAATAGTACACTAAAAGAATTATTCACCGTGATCAATTGGGATTTATTCCTGGGCTGCAGGGCCAGTTCAATATTGGCAAATTAATGAACATGATTTATCACATTAATAAAACAAAGAATAAGAACCATATGATCCTGTCAATAGAGGCAGATAAAGCATTTGAAAAACAGATCATCCATTCTTGATAAAAACCCTCAACAAAGTAGGGCTAGATGGAGCATACCTCAACATTATAAAGGCCATTTATGAAAGACCCATAGCTAATATCATTCTCAATGGGGAAAAACTGAGACCCTTACCCCTATGGTCAGAAACAAGACAAGGATGTCCACGCTCACCATTACTATTTAACATAGTACTGGAAATCTTAGCCTCAGCAATCAGAGAACAAAAAGAAATAAAAGGCATCCAAATCAGCAAGGAAGAAGTTAAACTTTCACTATTTGCAGATAACATGATACTCTAGAAACCTGAAAGAAAGTCCACAAAAAAAAAAAAAAAACACGCTAGAATTAATGCATGAATTTAGCCAAGTTGCAGGATATAAAACCAATGTGCAGAAATCTGTTGCATTTCTATATAGCAATAAGAAAATCAAGGAATCTATCCCATTTGCAATTGCACCAAAAACAGATACACAGGAAAAAAACCAACTAGAAAGGTGAAAGATCTGTACTCTGAAAACTATCAAAACTTATAAAAGAAATTGAAGAGGAAACAAAGAAATGGCAAAGTATTCCATGCTCATGGAAGAACATCGTCAAAATGTCTATTCTACCCAAAGCAATCTACACATTTAATGCCATCCTTAGCAAAATGCCACCAGCATTTTTTGCAGAGCTAGAACAGACAATCCTAAAATTTGTATAGAACCACAAAAGACCCCAAATAGCCAAACCAATCCTGAAAAAGAAAAGCAAAACTGGAAGCATCACAATTCTGGATTTCAAGCTATATTACAAAGCTGTAGTCATCAAGACAACATGGTACTAGCACAAAAACAGACACATAGATTAATGGAACAGAATAGAAACCCAGAAATGGACCCAAACTGGATGGCCAATGAATCTTTGACAAAGCAGGGAAGAATATTCAAAGGCAAAAAGATAGTTTCTTCAACAAATGGTGTTGGGAAAATTGTACGGCAACATGCAGAAGAATTAAACTGGACCACTTTCTTACACCATACACAAAAATAAATTCAAAATGGATGAAAGACCTGAATGAGAGACAGGAAACAATCAAAATCCTAGAGGAGAACACGGGCAGCAACCTCTTTGACCTCAGCCGGAGCAACTTCTTACTAGACACATCGCCGAAGGAAGGCAAGGGAGACAGAAGCAAACATGAACTACTGGGACTTCGTCAAGATAATATGCTTCTGCACAGTGAAGGAAATGATCAGCAAAACTAAAAGCCAGCGTACAGAATGGGAGCAGATATTTGCAAATGACATATCTGATAAAGGGTTAGTATCCAAAGTCTATAAAAAACTTACCAAACTCAACACCCCAAAAACAAATAACCCAGTTAAGAAATGGGCAGAAGACATGAATAGACACTTTTCCAAAGAAGACATCCAGATGGCTAACAGACACATGAAAAGATGCTCAACCACACTAGTCATCAGGGAAATACAAATCAAAACCATGATGAGATACCACTTCACACCTGTCAGAATGGCTAAAATGAACAACACAGGAAACAACAGGTATTGAGGATCCAGAGAGAGGGGAACCCTTTTGCACTGTTGGTGGGAATGCAAACTGGTACAGCCACTCTTATGAAAAGAAATTGAACAGTATGGAGGTTCCTCAAAAAAACTAAAAACACACCTACCCTATGATCTAGCAATTGCACTATTAGGTATTTACCCGAAGGTTACAAAAATACAGATTTGAAGGGGATACATGCACCCCAATGTTTATAGCAGCATTATCAACAATAGCTAAACTATGAACAGAGCCCAAATGTCCATCAAATGATGAATGGATAAAGAAGATGTGATGTACATATTTACAGTGAAATATTACTCAGCCATCTAAAAGAATGAAATCTTGCCATTTGCAATGACATGGATGGAGCTAGAATGTATTATGATAAGCGAAATAAGTCAATGAGAAAGACAAATACCATGTGATTTCATTCATTTGTGGAACTTAAGAAACAAAGCAGATAAACACATGGGAATGGGAAGGAAGAGAGGGAAACAAACCACAAGAGACTCTTAATGATAGAGAACAAACTATGGGTTGACAGAGGGAGGTGGGCTAGATGGGTGGCTAGATGGGCGATGGGTATTAAGGAAGGCACTTGTGATGAGCACTGGGTGTTGTATGTAAGTGACGAATCACTGAATTCTACTCCTGAAACCAATATTGCACTGTATGGTAACTAACTAACTAGCTATATATTTGTTCTAAGCAACTAAATTTGTGGTAATTTGTTATAGCAGCACTAGTAAACTATACAATTAAAATAACTAATAAAGTAATACAGCCAATATAATAATAAACTAAAACAACCAATAATAAACTAATACAATTAAAGTAAAATAAAATAATGCAAAAGAAATATTCCTACACATATCTTTCTAGCATTGTCTGGAGGGAAAACAATTCCTAAAGAAATGTCTTCGTTAACTTTCCCTTAGCAGGCTAGTGGGAACATACTAATGTCAGGAGAAGCTCTGTGCTTAAATATATACTCCTCAAGTCTTTTGCCGCAGAGAAGGCAAGATATTTGAGACCACTCTATAGAGAATATTGGTGCCTGTAAAGGGATGTTGCCAGAGAGAGGTCATACGTCAGACATTATGCACTAGTGTGCCATCTCGTGTGCAAGCGAAGATCTGCCAACTTCCATTCTAACCAGAGTTGTTTTAGCTCCTGAGATACCAATTTGGTAACTGTAAGGAAGTAACAGTTCAATTGTAAATTTGCTATAAAATGCTGTGAAGGTGCCCGGGTAGCTCAGTCGGTTAAGCGTCTGACTCTTGATTTTGGCTTAGGTCATCGTCTCATGATTTCTGGGTTGGAGCCCCGTGTTGAGCTCCACACTGGCAGTGCAGAGCCTGCTTGGGACTCTCTCTCTCCCCCTCTCCCTGCCCCACCCCAATTCGCACGTGCTCTCTTTCTCTCTCTCAAAATAAATGAGCTTTTTAAAAAAAGTTGTGATTATATAAAGATGACAATTTCAGTGAACCAGAAATTAACTAGATAATTAACTAGAAAGCTTAACTTTGATTACTCAGTAATTAAGTGAAAACTGAACTTGATGAGGATGAGGTCACACATGGTAATGACATACTTTATTTAGAAGAGCTGTAAGAACTTGCATGTGTAAGTCTCAACTACGGTTTATACAGCGGAATTACACCTAAAATGTCTATATATAGCTACAAAAGATTGACTCAAGCGTACAGTTTTCTTTAGTGTCTTGAAAAAATTTATGGTGAATGTTTCTAAGAAATAAGTTATTAAAAAGCACATAAGAAACAATGGGTATCAATTGGAAATCACTTAGAACTATTACACAATTTTTTTCACTTCTGGCTCTTGCATTTTTACTCACACCGATGGGGAGAATTTCAAATGATAAATTTGCAAAACCGATTCTTAAAACACTCTTCCCTGATTTGCATTTTCATAAATGAAAGGGCAAAGTGGCTTACGAGGGCTTTGAAATTGGGCGGATCTGGCCTCGGCTCTGAGTCTCTGCTTCTTCATCCGTAAAATGGGAATACACCTACCTTGCAGATAAGAATTCCTTTTAAAGTAAATAAAGTATCTGCAGCGGATCCTGGAACTTAACAGGCCATGCATAAATAGATGATAACAGTGCTAACGATCTCACTTGCAATGATTGGAGAATACTGGGAGAAAAAAAAAAAAAAAAAAAGGCCTCTTTCTGGTCTAGTTTCTTGCCTAGGCACGGGCTCTCATCTTCTTATCACATTCTTATAAGAAAAAAAACAAACTTTTAAAACCTTCCCCTTCTCTGTGTGACTTCCAACCTGTACATTCTTTCTGAGTGTCTAATCTGAATTCCCGGAGCCACCATGCTTGAAACTATCCGAAACCGGAAAATCCAGTCATTCTTGATTCTCTACCTACATATGCAGCCAGTTACGGAAATCTACCTTTGATGGCTTGCTCGCTCTCCCTCCCTCTCTCTCTCTCTCTCTCCCTTCCCTCCCTCTCTCCTTCCAACAAATATTTACTGAACACATGCTGTGTGGCAGGCACTGTTCAAAATAATACTGTACGTCACATGCTACGTGCAATGGAAAAAAAATAATGCAGACAAGACAGATAATGCAGGCACATATATTGGGAGAAGTTTGCTACTTAAATTAGGGACCTAGAAGTGGTCAGGAAATGAGCCTGGGGTAATAAGATTTTTGGTAGAAGAAAAGCCCCCTGGAAGCACATAGGTAAGTCTAGAATTTAAGGGAGAGGTCCAGAAAGAGATATAAAATGGGGAGTTGTCAGTATGCAGATGATATAAAACTGTGAGAATAGATGAGATCACCAAACGCAAAGAGAAAAAAAAAAAAAAAGAGGTCCAGAGACTTATCCTTGGGGGTACTCCAGGGTAAGACAAGGAGATGAGACACGAGACGAGGTGAATGAGAATGCCAGCCGGTAAGAGAGAAGGCAACTAAAATACACAATATCCTAGAAGACAAGTGAATAAAGAGAAGACAAGGAAAGGGGGGTGATTAATTGAATGAAACGAGTAAGACGAGAAGTGGGAACAAGATTCTGCAATATGAAGTCGCTTGTGACTTAGTGGACTTGTGACTTTAGTGGAACAGTTGGACAAAAAGAAATGGAATAAAGGAGGATTCAAGAGAGAATAGGAGGACGGAAATTGAAAACAATATCTACGGATTTTTTAAAAAGAGGTTTTGCTGAATAAGGGAACAGAGGAATGGGGTTGTAGCTGGAAGAATAGGGATCAAGAAAGATTTTTGTTTCATTTTATTTTGCTTTGTTTTTTAGATGAGAGGGATGACAGCACATTTGTACACTGAGAGGAGCGATCCAATAGATAGGGGAAAATTGACAGTAGAAAAACTAATAGGGGCACCCGGCTGGCTCAGTCCGTTAAGCGTCTGACCCTTGATTCCAGCTCAGGTCATGATCTCACGGTTTGTGAGTGTGAAGTCCTCGTGGGGGCTCTGCGCTGACGGGGTTGAGCCCGCTTGGGATTCTCTCTCTCCCTGCCCCTCCCCCTGCTCACATGTGCACTCTCTCTCTCTCGAAATAAATAAATAAACTTAAAAAAAAAAGAAGAAGAAGAAGAAAAGAAAAACTAACAACTGCACTGCTTTTGAGTGCCAAAGGGACATGAGTTTTAGTGTCCAGATGCAGATGTTGGTTTTCTCATAGACAAAAGCTAGGGCAGTTTATCTCTAGTAACATGAAAGAAAAGCTGAGCATATGGGTGCAGGTACAGTACATATGGTGCTGGGAATACGTGGGGCCGGTGGGGGGGGGGGGTCTCTTCTCAGAGCTTTCACTTTTTTCAGAAAGAGGACTCAAAGCCATCATCTGAAAAAGAGGTGGGGGTACGAAGATTCGGGAGGTGTGCAAAGTCATCGATGAGGCTGGCTAGATAACAGAATGGATGGATGACTGGGCTAGGGAAATGAAGTAGAATATCTGGGCCGAAGGAACGACTCTCTGGAGGTTAGCGGTCACGAATTTAAAGTACAGGCACTCCCGGGGGACTCAGTAGGTTGAATGTCTGACTGTTGGTTTCGGCTCAGGTCATGATCTCATGGTTCGAGGGTTCGAGTCCCATGCTTGGGATTCTCTCTCTCTCTCTTTCTGTCTACCCCTCTCCCCTGCTAGTGCTCACTATAAATGAATGAATGAATGAATGAATGAATGAAGCACAGCTAGTTGCGTGTTTTCCTCCAGCCACGTTCAAATGCACACCGCCACCACATATTTGGTGGAGAATTGTATTCCAGCGGGGTTAAGGTTTTGTCAGGTAATTACTATTAGAAAGTAGGAGGAAGGCAAGGGAGTTGAACACGTATTCAAGAGGAAGCGATTATAAAGATAGATCATGGCATTGACACATCTTTATTTGTTCTCTCCTGTCAGCTCACACTGACCTTGCTCTGTATCAGGTGCTCACTAAGGCTAATCTGAACCGCTCGAGCTGTTCACTGCCATGCTAAGCTAATCTCTCCTCACCAGTTACTGTCTGCATGCGGTTGGTGTTCATTTTTGTTGTCCCCATTCTCCTCCAAACTCCTTGCCTTTAAGAACCAGACATTTCTTACAACATTTCTATTCTGAAGCCACCACTAAACTGTGTATGATGCTACTCCTAGAATTTATATCTGCTTTAACTCTATTTGCATGGATCATTACATAAACGTATATCAGAACATTTATCAAATTATAACCGTGCCACTGCCTTTCCCTTCATTTTCCACTAAAATGTGAGCTTCATAAAATCTTTTTATGCGGGACCTAACACAGTACCTGCAAGAGAACACACTTGATATGGTGTGATATGGAGACATGAATAAGTGATATTTGATTGCCCTTGGGCCTTTCTTAAACCCCATTCAGTGGCACTGAAATATCTGTAACTATGACATATTCTTATATATCACTACTGCTGAGCATATGCTAGATCGACCAGGCACAGGATAGAAGGCTTACCACACAACAGAGTAAGTCCCATGTCTTCCCTTTACTATATAGGAATTCTTCTTTATGAATATTGTATACACTTTGGACCATATGTTAACTTTTTTAGGTTGTCATGCTATACCAGAACCCCAAAATGATTCAACTTCCCCATTTACTTACATAGACTAAGGGGCATCTTCCGAACACATTTTAAAACTGACAATCTAAAAATTTCAATATCAGAAAGCATTTTTAAGAATTTCATGCAAACTAAAAACTAAACTTTGGAATACGAAAAAGTCGACTTATTACTGAAAACATTATTTCTATAATATTCAGGGTTGTTGCCTGTAAAATTTAGGTAACTGACTAATTTAGGGTCACTCAGGGGCAGTATCTAGAGCATCCTTGTAACACAGACCCAGGTTTTCCTTAAAGAAGGATTACTGGGGGTGCCTGGGTGGCTCAGTCGGTTAAGCGTCCAACTTCGGCTCAGGTCATGATCTCGCGGTCCGTGAGTTCAAGCCCCGCGTCAGGCTCTGTGCTGACCACTCAGAGCCTGGAGCCTGTTTCAGATTCTGTGTCTCCCTCTCTCTCTGACCCTCCCCCGTTCATGCTCTGTCTCTCTCTGTATCAAAAATAAATAAACGTTAAAAAAAAATTAAAAAAAAAAAAAAAAAGAAGGATTACTGGAGGTTTTCTCATCTATCTGTGGACGCAGAAATGACCCCTGCCATCTAATTTTGTAGTCTAGTCCCAAAACTCAATAAATGGGTTATGTCCTAAGGCATGGCCAGAAACATTAAATTTGCTCCATTATTACCAACAATTTCCTCATAAAGCAATCGTGTACCTAAGCGGTTCTGCCAAAGGAAAGCTTGTAATTAATGATTAAAAAACAAACAAACAAACAAACAAACAAACAAAAAACGCACAATAAAACAAACTTCCCTCTGTTTTATCTCTCTCTCATGCACACACAAACAGACACATATCCGAATAAATTTTTTTCCCAGAGAAAAATCAGAACTCAATTTCTGATAATATTGTTTTCAATGCATACAATTTTATTACACAAAGTGAACTTCTCTCTAGAAGTCAGACTACTTGTAAAATAAATTATTAAAAGGTATGATCACGGGGGCACCTAGGTGGCTCAGTTGGTTAAGCATCCGACTTCGGCTCAGGTCATAATCTTGCGGTTTGTGGGTTCGAGCCCCGCGTCGGTCTCTGTGCTGACAGCTCAGAGCCTGGAGCCTGCTTCGGATTCTGTCTCCCTCACTCTCGGCCCCTCCCCTGCTCACACTCTCTCTCCATCTCTCAAAAATAAACATTAAAATTTTTTTTTTAAAAAAGGTATGCTCATGGAAAGTGTTTCCTTAATAACCGTCAACATGAGGAAAATTTAGTTCTGCATAATTCCCAACACAAAGCTTAGGCATTATAATTATCCTTTTCTTTATGTTAGAGGGATAAAGATCCGCAGTAAAGCTTATTTTAGTGTTCTTACTGAAGTACTAAAAGTAGCAAAGGCCATGAGATCTATGACTGAAAAAAATTATTTACAATCTAAAAAAAAAAAAATAAAACAATTGGACTAAAATATTGATAAAAATGGAAAATAAAGGTTAAAGCACATTCCTACAATATTACTCTTTGTGACATTAATTAATATCCAATGTTTTACACAAACACATTAAAACAATTGCAAAACATGTTTTATCTTGTTTTGCCTCCTTAGCTAGCATCAAAGGTAATATAATTTACATATAATATAGAGATCAATAAATATTTACCGATGACCACTCTGCTTTTCTCAGAGAATACATCCATTGTTCATAAAATCGTCCTGTTTGTCGGACTCAGTCACTTATAAGTTTTCCAGGTTTGGGTGGGAGAGGCAAAATGAATACACAATAGTATTCCCTAATCTGCAGGGAATACATTCTAAGACCCTCCAGTGGATGCCTGAAACCACAGACAGTATGGAACCTTATATATACTATGTTTTTTCCTACATATACATACCTACGGTAAAGTTTAATTTATAAATTAAGGTATAGTAAGAGATTAAGAACAATAACTAATAATAAAGTAGAACTATAACACTATACTGTAATAAGTTATGTGGATGTCGTCTGTCTCTCTCGGAATGTCTCATACTATACTCACTTTCTTCTTTCTGTGAGGATGTGAGATAATGAAATGCCTACGTGATGAAACAAAGTGAAGGAAATGACATAGGCAGTTGATGTAGCCTCAGGCTACCATCGATCTCCTGACTGTACATCAGAAGGAAGATCATCTGCTTCTGAACTACCTCTGACTATGGGCAACCGAAACCATGGAAAGCGAAACGGTGGAGAAGCAGGCTGGTACGTTCAAGGGTTCATTGTGGCCCTTATTTCAAGAAATTGTTACCACCCTCATTTATTACTTAAAAAAAAAAAGTTTTTATTTATTTTGAAAGAGACAGAGAGAGAGCAGGTGAGGACCAGAGAGAGAGAGACAGAGAATTCCAAGCAGGCTCCACGCTTATCGCGGAGCCTGATGCGGGGCTCGATCTCACAACTGTGAGATCGTGACCTGAGCCGAAATCAAGAGCCAGACGCTTAACTGACTGAGCCACCCAGGTGCCCCTGTTACCGGTCTCATTTAAAAGGATACCCTTACTAATTCTTTTCACTGAAGGAGGCAGTTTTGTTACCTGTTACCTGGTGGTAAAGCCCCCTTTACCACCACCAAAAAGCTTTTGTAATTGTAAGTTAAAACTGACAATCCTCTTCTGTCCAGTCACCAAATGGGATGAAATTGTCACCTTTATACTTTCTCTCCCCACACACTGAAGCAGAGCGGTCGACATGCTAGAAATCATGCCATCGCTGACCCTTAGCTGATATTATTATGTATTCGTGCTTAGTGTCATAACAGTTTCGTGTTCAGGATCAAAATAATTAGCACTGGAAGGACCAAAAAAATTTAACTAGTTAAAATTTTTGTCACGTAGCATTTAGTTTGTTTGGCTTCATTTGTTTTATGTCTTTAATACTGAGCAACATGAACTAATCTGTTTCCCTTAGGAATGAGTTCATAAAAAAAATCTGCCACATCTAGAACTAAACTCCATTTAAGGAAATCTAGATCCCCATACAATGAAAGTGAAACTTTGGTCAGCCAATAATTACTAAAATTACGCTTTCAGATAAAAGAAGAAAGCTTCTTTCTCAACAATGAAAAAAAATCAAACCTCATCAATGAAAAAAAGTCTGATGTTAAAATAAACGTTTTCATTCAGTATCTATAGCATGACATGCGCTAGAATTAACAGTGGGGACCAAAACACTTACCGAATTTATATGGAAGAGACGATCATAAAATAATCAAATGAGCCATAATAAGAGCTATAAATAAAAGGTATGAAAAGTACTACACAATACTTTAAAAGTACACTGTAGATGGCCATGACCTTGTTGTGTGTGTTTGTGTAGGGAAGTAGGGAGTAGGTCAGGGAAGGTCTATGTGAGGAAAGGGATATTTTAGCTGAGAGCTGAAAGAAAAAAGAGGAATTTCCTTGGAGAAGAGGAGAAGGGAACAGTCTTTCACATCAAAGGAACTGTAGGTCTGATGGCCCTGAGGTAGAAAGGAATACAAGGAATTTGAGCAGTGAAAAGATCAGGGTGGCTGAAATACAGGGTGCCAGAATGTCACAACAGGTAAACAGTGGCGCTGGAGAAGTGGCCAGAGACATAGGGTCATGTAGGCCCCAGGAGGGATTTTAATCTTTTTGGTTTTCATCACACAAGTGGCATTTGGATTGGTGTTTTTGAAAGACCAGTCTGAGCAATCAGGTAAGAAAAAGAAATAAAAGATATCTGAATAGCAAGAAAGAAAAAAAAAAAAAAGCATATTGTCTTTATTTGCGGACGTTATGGAGATAGGGAAACCGAAGGGACCTCATGAGGAAAAATTGTTTCCTTTGCTTCTTTTCTGGCTTCTATTCTTGCTGAGGCCTGCACCCCTGCCCTCCACATGCCTTAATGTAAGTCCTCCTTATGAGGGACAAAGAGTTGACGATTTCTTTGGAGTCTTCTAGCACAACAGATAACATCTAAGGAATGACCAGGTCAGGCCGTCATGTGCATGTTCCAGACCACTGTCCCTGAACACCTTGATGCCAAGACCTTCTGGCTGTAGGGAATAAGTGACTTATGACAGACACCTGGATCCTGTCTTTGTTTTGACCAGTTCCGGGATGCCTGAGAAGACACGTGTACCAGACCACAAGCATCAATAAAAACCCCAGACCCCTAGCAAAGACTTCCTGTACTCCGACTGTACCTGCTCTCTCTCTCTATTCCTTCAATAAACTCTGCTTTCACCTCCTGATGGTTCAAGTTTGATTTCCATCCTTTGTGAAGCCAAGGGCCATCTTGGCTGGTCCTGTGTGACTCCCTCTGGGTCCTTCGACCCAGCCTGCCTGCATCATCTTGGCGACCACAAAGGGACCCTCAGAAGAACAGCAGTAGCGTCAGATTGAGTCTGCAAAGCACAATTTGGCTTTCAGGAACCGGTAAGTTCCTCCTCTGGGAAACAGTTGGTTTAACGTTGATGTAATTTTTGTCAATGTGTAACTGGTCCATTCTCCAGTGGGGAAGGGAAACTGGAAAAACTGGTTGCAAACCTGCTCTCTTACTCCCCGTTCTCTCTCAGCTCTGAAACTTTTTTTACTCTGGCTTCCAGACAACTTCAAGGCTGTTAGTTGTCGTGAGAGACTGAGTTGCTCAGCTCTGAAGAAGAGGGATGCACGTTCCTCCCCGCTGAAAGGTGTTCTTAGGCAAATAAGGGCCAAGGGAAGTATCACAGATTATTCGAGATAGATAGTGGTCCCATAGAAACCACCCCCTCCTACTACAGTAGTTTTTGGCTCGCCCCAGGAAGCACACAGGTGGATTGATCATCCAGGGCTCTGAGCCCCCATGGTGGTTTTGGGCTGCCACTGGGAGAAACCAAAGCAGAAAAGAGTGGAAGATAGGCCCACGGCTGATCCACATTCAATCCACAACAGGTTTTTCCTAGAATAGAGTCCAAATCGTCTCTCCATCTCTCTCTTTCTCGCTCACTTGTTCGCTCTCTTTTCCGCTGCCGGGTGGATGTCTCCTCGTGGCAATTCTGGGAAGCTGGAATGGTGTTGGGGACTGGTAGCCAATCCCGCTGAGGACCCAAATCTTAGAATAAAGAAGTGGTCCTGGTGCCCCCAGTTGCACTGGGTTTTCCGCTTATAGGGATGACACATGGCAGGCTGGTCACTGCCACGTGGATGTCTCCTTGTTGGATGGGGGAGGAGACATGTGGCAAGCTGGAATCTTTTGCACCCTCTTGCTCACTATGCCTGACCCTATCACTCTGCTATACCTCTTTCTACCCCTCTGAATTTTCTCCTTTTTTGCCCTTTAAATTGTTCTCCTTGCCACTACATAACTATATTCTCTGACCATAGTATTCTGCATTAGCGGGCTTCCCTATCCTTAAGAGATGATTTTTTCCCTTTTGGTTTCTAGGAAACTCCATGACTTCTATCCTACTCATTAGGCTGGGGCCACTGTGGCCAATGACTCCATGCTCTGCCTTAGATCTCTGGCATTGTGAACAATACTTTCCTAGAATCTTATCCTCCCTTTGCCCCAGCCTGACTCCTTGATTATGGTCCTCAAAGGGGGCAACAGTGAGCATTCCAACGGATTGCCTGTTAGGATGTCTGTCACATAATTAGGCACACTTTATGTTGGATAAGTTGAAAAAGAAGAAGTTAATATTCTATTGTAATGAGGCTTGGCCCCAATATCCACTTGGGAGACCAAGAAATCTGGCCAGCAAATGGGACTTTGGATTACAATACCATTTTACAGCTTGATTTATATTGTAAGAGGGAAGGGAAATGGAATGAAGTGCCTTCTGTGTTACCCTTTATGGTCCTGTATCAGGATCCCAAAGGACGATATAAACGCTGCATGGCCCCAATTCCTAAATCAGCAGAGGCACCTGACATCATGGAACTGACTCTGGTGTTTGATCTGACTTGGGGGAACCTACAGATCTTATTATTGTCTCATTGTGGCACTGTAGAGAAGGGAATGAGACCGTGTATAGTTAAGCCAGTTATTTTGATAAGGGGAAGTAACTCAAGGAAAGGATGAAAACCCAGCTCTCGTTGGAGCCTCTCTGGAGGTCCTCTGGTGGAGACTTTCCAGAAGTATACTCATACAGACCCCATTTCTCTGGAAGAGCAGTCATTGTGGGTTGTGCATTCATCCTGCAATCTGCAGCAGACATCAGGAGAAAATTACAGAAGGCAATTACTGGGTCCCAAACTCCTAGGAACCAACTGTTGAATATGGCTTTTGCCATCTTTAATAACAGAGACAGGTCAGAGAAGGGGGATGAATTTGTCCAAAATAAATGCCATGCCCAGCTTTTGGCCATGGCATTGGGGAACCCTGCACTCCAGGATCACTTCATCTGGAAGCCTGTGAGGCCAGAGTCTGGCAAAGTCTCACAAAAAGCCGGGCCCCAATCAATGTGCCTTCTGTAAGATGGACGGCCACTGGAGAAAGGATCATTCCCACCTCAAAAGGAAGATGGGTCCAGTCCCAAAACCTCTATTGGCCAAAGTTATGGAGGACTGAAGGGGCCCAACCTCTCCTATGGCTCATCCCTGACATCTCAACATAACATATCAGGAGCCAGGAGCCTCGGGTGATCCCTCATGTGGCAAGTAAGGAAATTTAATTTTTATTGGACATAGGAGCCACTTACTCTGTCCTGACTCAACACAATGGGCTTCTGTCCCAGCACTCTTGTACAGTTACTGGAATAGATAGATGGCCACAGGGGAGACCATTTACTTGTCTACTAGCTGGTGGCATGGACTCGCTCTTGCTCTCACAAAGCTTTCTCCGGATAGCTAAGTGCCTTACTCCTTTACCGGGGAGTGGCTTCCTTGCTAAGCCACAAACTGCCATCCAAATAGGACTGACAGAACCAAATGCAGAGAAAACAAAGCTTATGATGATTAAGACGCCTAGACAGGCCAGTGGGAAATAACATTTATGTGTCAGATAGTATACCATGCCATACTGCAATCAGAATGATACCTGATGCAATGGGAAACAGAAGTTCCTGGGAGAGCCAGGAATATTTCACCCATTCTTATCTCCCTAAGAGCACATGTAGAATATCCTTGGAAAAGGCAAAGACCAGAGACACAAAAAGGTATTTGGCCTCTGATTAAGAAATTTTTGAGGGGTGCCTGGGTGGCTCAGTTGGTTGGCATCCGACTTCAGCTCAGGTCATGATCTCACAGTCCGTGAGTTTTAGCCCCGCGTTGGGCTCTGTGCTGACAGCTCAGAGCCTGGAGCCTGTTTCAGATTCCATGTCTCCCTCTCTCTCTGCCCCTCCCCTGCTTGTGCTCTGTCTCTCTCTCTCAAAAATAAACATTAAAAAATTTTTTTTAAAAAGAAAAATTTGAAATATGGATTATTAACCCCTTGTCAGTCACCCTGCAATACCGCCATTCTATTAGTTAAGAAGCCAAATGGGGTGAAATGCTTTATCCAGGATTTATGGTCTCTAACCCTTATACTATACTGACTCCAGTTCCTCCGGATACAAACTAGTTTATGATCTTAGATTTAAAGGGTGCTTTCTTCTGCACACGAGAACACCCTGACTCCAATCTTTTTGTTTCCACATAGACTACCCCTGATACTTGTGAGATTTCCCAGTTGACCTGGACAGGGCTGCCTCAGGGCTTCTGAGACAGCCCGAATTTGTTGGGAGCACTTTAAAAAGGGAACTAGGGGATTTACAACTGATTAATGGAAAGTTGCTTCAACGTGTGGATGATACATTGACTGCCAGCCCAACAGGAGGATTCTGACGAAAACACAATCCTCACCTTTAACTTTTTAGGACAGCGGGGGTACAGAGTGTCTCCCCAGAAAGCCCAGGCTTCTAAGGAGAAGGTTCAACATGCGGGCTACATTCTCACTCCAGAGGCACAGACATGGATGAGCCCAGGACAGAAAAACGGCCATACTGTATATTTGAGTACCTCAAACCAAAAGGCAGTTAAGAGCCTTCTTAGGCATGGTAGCTTTTTGTTGCATTTGGATTCCCGGGGATGGCCTT
This sequence comes from Panthera pardus, assembly GCF_024362965.1. Classification (NCBI taxonomy): domain Eukaryota; kingdom Metazoa; phylum Chordata; class Mammalia; order Carnivora; family Felidae; genus Panthera; species Panthera pardus. The sequence continues at coordinate 183,320,911 of NW_026526688.1, forward strand.
ATGGCCAAACTCCTTTATAGAGTATTACAAGGAAGTGAGTTAGAACCCCTGGAATGGAATGATGACTGCCACCAAGGCTTCAAAGGTCTGAAGAAAAAAAAATGCTGAGCACTGCTCCTATCTTGGGGCTCCCAAACCTGGGAAAGCCCTTCACCTTACGTGTGTGAGAAAGGAGAGGAAGAGGCTTGGGCATCCTAACTCCTCACTCAAAACTCAGACCTGTTGCTAGACCAGTGGCTTATTTCCCCAAACAGTTAGATCTGGTAGCAGAAAGCTGGCCAGGATGTTTATGAGCAGTGGCTGTGACTGCCCCACTAGCTGGAGAAGCTAGCAACTTTATGCTAGGACAACATCTGGATGTCATGATCCCACATCAAGTCCAAGGGGTTTTAGAGGTCAGGACATGAATGGTTACGAGGAGGGAGATTTTTGAGGTACCAAGCCCTCCTCCTTGACATCCCTGATGTAACTAACCCTCAGGTTGTGTCAAGGTTTCAACCTAGTTACTCTATTACCTGATGAAGGCAAGCAGGGGCTTCCAATCTATACCTGTGTGGATATTACAGAACAAGTGTATTCAAGCCGGCCTCATTTAAAGAACAAAACTTTGTCCAACCCAGAGGCTGAATGGCCTCCAGACAGAAGGAGCTTTATGCATGAGGGAACCAGAAAAACCAGGTAGGCTATTATTAGCCGATAGGGTATGACTGAGGCAAAAGACTTCAGCACAAAAGCCCAAACTAATTGCTTTAATCCAAGCGCTACAACTACGTAAAGAGTTAAGTATATATACTGCTTCTAAATATGGCTTCTTAATACTTCAGGCTCATGCAGCCATCTGCAAAGAACGGGGACTATTAAATTCAAAAGGCTCCCCTATAAAACACAAAGAGAAAATGTTTAACATGATTAGGGGCTATACGGCTTCGTTAGGAGATGGCAGCTGTGTACTGTAAAGGACACCAAACAGACCAAACCACGATGAGTAAAGGAAACAATTTTGCGGATAGACTAGCAAGAGTGGCGGCAAGGAAGGAAGAGCTTGCTACACGGGTCTTAGCTCTAATTCCAGAAAACTCCTCTGCAAGAAATAAGCCCAAACTATACTCCCTCTGAGGCTCAATGCGCCTCACAGAGGGATCTGAAATGGATTCAAAGGGAAGGTATATATTGAATAACATGTATGTACTCCCCAAGGCATCGCAATGGAAAATAATTAAGCCTTCTTCCGCCACTCCCGGTGCTGCTTGTGTGCTCGCTCGGTGTGGACACAGTACCTCTTTGGGGAAGCGGCAGCTGAGGGGACGTCGGCGCTCTCCATGGCCAACGAAAAGCCCAAGCAAGAAGTCACGACTAAGAACAATGATCATATTAATTTGAAGGTGGCAGGGCAGGATGGTTCTGTGGTGTACTTTAAGATTAAGAGGCATACGCTACTCAGTAAACTGATGAAAGCCTACTGTGAACGGCAGGGTTTGCCAATGAGGCAGGTCAGGTTCCGATTCGATGGGCACCCGATCAAGGAAACGGACACACCTGCACAGCTGGAAATGGAGGACGAAGACACAATTGATGTGTTCCAGCAGCAGACAGGAGGTGGCTACTAAGCAGGGATCCCGCCACTTTACTCTAGAACTCGGTTCCTCCAGACCAAGAAGATAGGCTCAATTAGAAAACCACAGTTCGGTTCTACCACATCATGACTACTACAGTACAGCTTTCTCTGTTCCTTCATTTTCCCTTCCCCGTTCCTTTATTGTGCATAGAGCAACTGTGTATGTGCACAACCACATTGCATTTGTTTTCAACTAAATGGTCAATGGTATGTTTTGACTGACATCAAGTGGGGAAAAATACTGGTTCCGTGAAAATATCCCTTTTCTCCATTAGTAGCATGCTCCTTCAGCTCTTATCTTTATATTCGAGTAAGTTGTTTTGCTCTCGTGGTTTAACAAAAAAAGAACAACATAAAAATCTTTGCCCACGATCGTGCGATCGAAGAATTTTAATGCCCTTTATTTGATTGTGAAAGCAGTGATAATTTTATAACTTTTTTGTATGTAGGTATTACATGTAGGGCAATCTGTCTCTAAGTAGGGATAAACTACTCTAAAAGAAATGGATCCCAGGGGCGCCTGGGTGGCTCAGTGGGTTGAGCTTCTGACTTCGGCTCAGGGCATGATCTCACGGTCCGTGAGTTCAAGCCCCACATCGGGCTCTTTGCTGACAGCTCGGAGCCTGGAGCCTGTTTCGGGTTCTGTGTCTCCCTCTCTCTGACCCTCCCCCGTTCATGCCCTGTCTCTCTGTGTCTCAAAAATAAACACTAAAAAAATTTTTTTTAAAGAAATGGATCCTAGATAGTTTTCCCTTCAAGTCAAGGCATCTTGTTGTTTAAATAAACTTCTTGTTTAAAATGAAAAAAAAAAAAAAGAATTAAGCAAATACATGACTCCACCCACTTTGGTGGAGACACTATGGAAAATCTATTGCATCAAGTATTCAGAGGAAAGAATCCAACCAAGACTATAAGAAAAGTTACCAGAGCATGTGAGATTTGTGTCAAAAATGACCCAAGGTCCAATCCTATGCCTTTCCTCTTGATTAAGCCATTTGAATATACAAACACTTACCCTGGGGAAGACTGGCAAATTGACTTCACTCAAATGCCACCCTATCTGGGATACAAGTATCTGTTGGTTTATGTGAGTACATTTACAGGGTGGGTAGAGGCCTTCCCTGTAGGATAGAAAGAGCTTTAGAGGTTTCTAAGACCTTATTGAAGAGGTGCCTGCGTGGCTCAGTCGGTTAAGTGGCTTCAGCTCGGGTCGTGATCTCACAGTTCGTGAGTTTGAGCCCTGCATCGGGCTCTCTGCTGTCAGCACAGAGCCTGCTTCAGATCCTCTGCCTCCCTCTCTCTGCCCCTCCCCAGCTTGCGCTCTCTCTCTCTCTCTCAAAACTAAACAAATATTAAAAAAAAAAAAAGACCTCATTAAAGGAAGTCATACCTAGGTTCGGACTTCTCCAGAATCTGCAAAGTGATAATGGCCCCTCTTTTGCTGCTAAAATAACACAACAATTATCAGTGACTCTAGGGATCTGCTATCAACTCCACGCCTCACGTAGGCCTCAATCCTCAGGAAAAGTGGACAAAACGAACCATATCCTTAAACGAACTCAGGCAAAACTCTGTCAACGAACTCGTGAAACATGGTAACAGATGTTACTGATGCTTTGCTAAGTGGTTCCAAGGAGGAGTCTTAAATTGGGCCCCTTTAAATTAAAATATGGAAGACCTTTTCTCACTGCAGCTCTATGGTTTGCTGAGGAAACCAACCAAATTTTAAAATATATTAGTAGTCTGGGTAAAGTACTAGTCTCTCCAAAAGCATGGAAATAAAATACTTCCATATCCCACTGAAGACAAGCAATCTGTGCCAATACTAGCAGGAAGGTACCATTCAAAACAAGGAAAAGGGGGTCAACTGAAGATCAGCTCGAACCACGGTGGGAAGGGCCCTGTCAAGTTTGACTCAGCACCCCCACAGCAGTAGAGTCAAACTATCTCCAGCTGGGTTCACTTGTCCAGAATCAAACCTATCTCTCCTGAGTCTTTACAGGAGCCAACTTTGATACCGCTTCCAAGGGAAGAAGGAGACACATATGCCTGTGAGTCTGTCAACGATTTAAAATATCTTTTCAAGAATATACCTGCTGCAGTGTCTACCTGAAGCTCCTAGCACCTACCCATTCCTGAGAACCCGAGGAAAAACCCCAAGTTGCTGCTCTGAAGGACCAATAAGTAAGGCTCGATGAAGCTTTTAAAATCTTTCACTTTTCTGAGTTTACTCTTTCCGTATCTAGCTCTAGGGAAATTAAACGGCCCCAATTTATTTTTGCAATGGGCTCAAAACTACGCTGATAATTTACAGAAAAGTTCCTGCTGGATTTGTGGCCTCCTCCCTTTATCCAGCACCTCAGGCCTCCCTTGGTGGGTTTCTCCTTTGCAAGGCACAGACTGGCATTACTTATGCCAATACATAGAAGATATGGTTTTCAGCCCAAATACGAGCATATATAGTGACATCTCGATCACTAACAGAAAGGTTTCTTATTGGCCTATGGTAAATTCCACCTGGAATTCTCCAGGCCATGAAAGACCTTTTTCCTACACCCAGACTGCCAAAATCATGAATGAATATGCCAACGCTAATATTGAAAATAAACAAGCATTGTGGGGAACAATTAAGCCTAACAATATGAGATATACTGATGATGGTTATTTTCAAGTATGGGATGAATTTATGTGGCTTACTCCTACCATAGGTCACTTAAATCAGAGAGCTCTTTTGTGTTGGGAGCAAAGAAATCATACCTATGATGCCTGGCCTAACAGTACCCGTGAATTAGGATGGCTCTCCCAAAGAGACTGTACCCATACCATTGTTTTACAAGCAACCGATTGGTTTGCCACTGACTGGTTCAGACGGCCAAGCATCAGGTGGTTGGCGCCTAATGGAACTCAGTGGCTGTGTGGCTCAAATTTGTGGCCCTGGCTACCTCCTGGATGGATAGGGCGCTGTACCCTAGGCTTTCCCTGGATGCAAGGGAGTTGGCATAAAGAAATACCGAAGCCTGCAAATTATCCCTATCTGCTTCATCGCTGGACACGGTCAGTCTTCCACTGGTATGATCACCTGTTAAGTATTTTTGTGCCTCAACTGGGAATAGAAGACATAATATGGCATGTAGAGGCCCTCACAAACTATACCACAAAAGCCCTTAATGATTCTATGCGGGGACTGTCGCTGTTAAATTCTGAAGTTACATTAATGAGAAAGGCTGTACTACAAAATAGGATGGCCTTAGACATACTCACAGCAGCTCAGGGAGGAACCTGTGCTATTGTTAAAACTGAATGCTGCGTATACATCCCAGATAGCTCAGCTAACATATCCGACGTTTTGGCTGACATGCGCACCCAAATTGAAGCAATGTCTGACGCCTCTGGTTCCCTCAATGATTGGATTTCTTCCTGGTCTAGTGGAGGTATATGGGCTTGGTGGAAAAAATTTCTTTTACTAGCAATAGCAGTAGTTATGCTAGCGTTTTTTCTCTGCTGTGGGGGCTACTGTTGTTGCATGCTCTGCACGAATATGTCAGAAAAATTATCAGAACGGGTGCTCTTTAGGAGCCATTTTATTCCCAGGTTGAAGCCTCACGTACACCTTTGACAATCTACAACTAGGGGCCCTTCATTTAACTGGGATTTTTATACCTCCCAGGAGGTAGGGTCTTCGATCCCTTTCAGCCTGAAGAAGCTACAGAAGACGAGACCTTCACCCTTCAACACCCCTTAAGAATAAGGAGGATAAAAATCCCATAGCAGGCAATGAGACAGGGAAACCGAAGGGATAGCATGAGAAAAAAGTTGGTTTTCTTTTTCATTTTGCTTCTTCTCGGGCTTCTGTTCTTGCTAGGACCTGCCCTGCCTTAATGTATGTCCTCCTTGTAAGGCACAGAGTTAATGATTTCTTTGGAGTCTTCTAGCACAATACATAACATCTAAGGAGTGACCAGGCGAGGCCATTATGTGCATATGCCAGACCACTGTCACTGAACACCTTGATGCCAAGACCCCCCCGGCTCCATGGAATAAGTGATTTATGCTGGTCGCCTAGACCCTGTCTTCGTTCTGACCGGTTTGGGGATGCCTGAGAAGACATGTGCACCAGATCCCAGTCGTCAATAAAAACCCAAGGCCCCAAGCAAAGACTCCCTCTTTTCCTTTCTGAGTCTCGCAGACACTCCGTGTGTATCTGCTCTCTCTCTCTCCCTTCAATAAACTCTGCTTTCACCTCCTGCTGGCTTGTGTTTGATTTCCATCCTGTGTGAAGCCAGGGACCCTCTTGGCCTATCCTGTGGGACCCCTTCTGGGTCCTCAGGCCCAGGCTGCCTGCATTAATATGAACTTATACATAAAAAAATCTTGAAGACTCCACCAAACACCTACTAGCGCTAACTAATCAACCAATTCAGTAAAGTTGCAGGAAACAGAAACCGACATAGAGAAAACAGCTGCATTTCTATACACTAGGAACAAAGCATCTGAAAACAATAAGGAAAACAATCCCATTTACAATAATATCCAAAACAATAAAATATTAAAGAATAAATTTAACCAAGTGGATGAAAGATCTGTACACTGATAAGATTTTGATGAACGAAACTGCAGAAGACACAAATGAAAAAATACCCCTAATTCGTCAGAAGAAATAACATTGTTAAAATGTCCATATTACCAAAAGCCATCTATAGATTCAATGTCATCCCTGTCAAAATTCCAATGGCATTTTTTACAGAAATAGAAAAACCAATCCTAAAACTAGTATAGAATAGCCAAAGCAATCTTGAGAAAGAACAACAAAGCTGGAGGCATTACACTTCCTGATTTCAAACTATACTTCAAAGCTACAATAATTAAAACCATATGGTACTGGCATAAAAACAGACACATAGGCCAATGGAACAGAATCAAGAGCACAGAAGTAGATCCCTATATATTTGACAAGGGAGCCAAGAATATTCAATGCAGAAAGGTTAGTACTTCAAAAATTGGTGCTGGGAAACCAGATAATCACAATGCAGAATGAAATTGGACCCTACCTTATGTCACTCACAAAAGTGAACCTAAAATGGATGAAAGACTTAAATTTAAGACTTGAACCATAAAACTCATAGAAGAAACATGGAGGGGCATCTGGGTGTCCCCGTTGGATAAGCGTCCGACTTCGGCTCAGGTCATGATCTCACGGTTTGTGAGTTCGAGCCCCGAACTGGGCTCTGCACTAACAGCGTGGAGCCTGCGTGGGATTCTCTCTCTCTTCCTCTCTCTCTGCCCCTCCCCTGCTCACTCTCACTCTGTCTCTCAAAAATAAAGAAACTTAAAAAATACATATATGGAGAAAATCTCCTTGACATTGGTCGTGGCAGTGATTTCCTGGATATGATGCCAAAAGCACAAGGAACAAAAGCAAAAATAAATGAGACTCCATCAGAGCTGAGTTTGCTTACTTATTTGTTTACTGACTTGGTTGGAATATTTTATTGACGCTTATTTCCCTCCAGTGTGCAACCTCTGATGTATCTTAGAGGGCACAGTCTTGCGTGGACAGTCACTCCTCGATGACACAGGTTTTAGCACGGTTCTCCTTAATGGTCTCTTTCTCTGACCCCTCTGCTAAGCTTCCTGCCCCTGTTGGTATCACAACCACATGTTAGGCTCTACCGATTGACAGGTGATTGCTCTATTGTTTTTAACAACATCCTGAGGCATAAATTGTACCAGTCTGATCCCATTGAATTTTGAATCCTTTACAGAAGTCATTTTTGAGGCCAGTCTTTGAAACATGTTTCAAACCCAGCAAGACTTTTCTTAGCTGTCTCTTTCTCTGTTTCTCTGGTAAACAAGGTGGCTTCTGGTTTCGCTAGTTGCTCGTATGAAGTTAATTGCCTCCTCTTAATCGCCTATCATTAAAATCTCCATTGTTTTAGAGAACCCCATCAGGCGTGCACTTTCCCATGTTCCATTTTTTTTTTAATGTGAGAGAGAGAGAGAGAGAGAGAGAGACTCTCCCCCAAGTAACCTCTGGTTGGGGACAGGAATGTCTGGTGTTCTCAGCTTGCCTCTCCCAGTGAGGAACTGCCACTCCATGAGCAAACTGGGGCGAGGGCAGTGGGGACCCAGTATATTCAGCCTGTTGAGAGCAGGTAGCATATTTGGAGCGAGGCCTGCCTGAGAGTGGAGGCTAGGTGGAAGAAGGGAGCCTCTGACTTCTTGCCAGCAATATTCTGGAAGTTCGCATCTGCAACAAAGAGCTAAAGGATATGAGAAAAACTGGCCACCTACACTTTCTGTAGAGACACTGTAGCCCTTGACTGGAAGTTAGAGGGGAAGGTAACCCCATCTTCTAGGTCACGCTCAGATGAACTGAAGCTTCTGTCACGTTGATCTGGGGGCAAGGGGAGGCAGAGAGCATGTCATGGCTCAAGTGATAGAGATGGTTCTTACTGGGATTTAGTAGCCTTTCTTGAATCTTTTTTTTTTTTCTGACTTGATGTATTACCTTAGGACTGTCTTCAGATACCTTAAATCTTTTTTAAAACATTTGTTTATTTTGAGACAGAGAGAGAGAATGAGCAGGGGAGGGACAGGGAGAGAGAGAATCCCGAGCAGGCTCCACACTGTCAGCGCAGACGCAGGCTTGACCCCACAAACCGTGAGATCACGACCTGAGCCGAAATCAGGAGTAAGACACTTAACAGACGCCCCTAAATATTTTTTTTCCTAAGATAATTTTCACTAGTTAGGGTTTTTCTGCTGGCGATGGTTCCATGGAGCTCCTTATGCTGCCATTCCAAAAGTGATCATATCCACTCAATTTTCTTAAGGTTAGAGGTTGTCAGTAAAATAACACTAATATATAGACGAATCATTAACTTTACCTGTATATTTGAAATTTTACTGATTACTAACAATTAGGCACTGGGGTACATATCAGTCACATAAGTAAATAAATTCAGACTTTTGTGTTTTCTGAATTTTAATACCTATTTTTATATTAAAATGGAACTTTAGATGTTTATTTTTTATCACATATTTGAAATCATTAAAGTTCTCTTAAAATTATTTTTAGGTTATTACAAATATTAATTTTATAAATGAAGTCTTTGGATTTCAGTTCTGGGAATGAATACTTAATTAAAACTTGAGAAGTTCTTATTTAACTCTATCTTTTTCTTAAACAGATGCACACTACCACCACTATCATCGACAGAAATCTGCTAATCCAAACAGCTGGAACTGATTTATATTTAAGCAAGCTGATATTACTATGTGAAAACTAGATATCTTCTCCATGGCATTTATTTTGACACTCAAAATCAAATTATTAATATAGATGTGTGATCTTTAAAAAAAACAAAGAGTATCATCTAGGCAATTCTATATCATGACTTCTTTTCTACCTATAATAAGATGTTTTAATTTCACTGGATATAAAAAAGACTTAGGTAAGGACCCGAACATCTACAACATCAGCATGTGAGGTGATCAAAGAGTAATCAAGACACTTCAAACTGACTTCAAAACATTTAATTATTTCTTCAGTACTTTTAACAGAAAAGTATCACGTAAAATGTTGTTTCCAAACACCGTGGGACGGCTTCAGCATGAATGTGACCCCTAGGTTAAGAATCTGTGCCTGTACCTGTCCTTGTGCTAGCAGATAGGACCAAAACAAACAGTCCACGCACTCACTTGAGAACTCTTACTCTCCCACCCAATCCCACATAAGAAAAAAAGTTAACCTGATTCTAAACTTACGACATTTGATAAAAAAAATGAACATGGCTTGGATTTTGGCAGAATTCAGCTAACAACAGAGAATTCGGCTAAAGTATGCTGAGTTAGAGCACTTAAAACAAGAACATTAGACGCTTTGATTTTTCAACTTACCTGATATAAATAGTCTTCAAATACAAAATAATAATCATCATTGCTTGCTGTCAACTTCACATCCTATAATTAAAGGTAGAGAGTCCTGAAAAGAACCTAAAGGTATAGGTCTATAGTACTATGATATAAATGCAATATCTAGAAACAATACTGCAATGATCTTACTTATGTATGATTATAAATGTCTCAATCAGATTTCATCATTGCTATAAATATACTTTATATGTACTTTATAAGTAATTTATACTTATGTAAGTATACTTTATATACTTTATACATATACTAATATATGTGACACATTATTACACCTCAAATTGCTTACAACCTTTTAGGTTCCATTAGTAATTCCTTATTATTCATTTCAATATTTATCTTCTTTAAATCTAATATTTAATCTTATTTAAATCTAGTATTTAAGTGTCTTAACGTTGGAAAAACAGATACAATCATAACATCCAGAAGTAATCGTAACAATCTGGCCCGAAATTAGTTCCCAAATCATCCTCTACTGTTCAAGTTTACATTCTTGACATTCCCTTGAAATGCCAAACATCTTCCACCCCTTTGTGATTATTCATTTGCAAGTCATTGCATATTACCCACCAAACAAATGTTTATCTTCAAGAAGTCTATAGTCTTACCAGCAAGAATACACACACAGGAAAAATATGGGAACAGTTACAAAGAAATATTAAAGAAATCCAAGATAATATTGCTCAGTCTACAAATTTCAACCAGGCTGTTGAGCAAAGGATCCATTAAGGGAGGAGGAAATGGGTCATGGGTGCCTCTGGAAGGCGTGAATGCGCTCTAAGTCTAGAAAAAGTTAATTATAAAGACACAAATTAAGAGGAAAGAAAGAGGCTAGTCTTCTAAGTCAGAAGACAACATGGGCAGAGGGGATGATATTGCCTCTAAGGGGGTGAGAATTAGTTCTCGGAAGCCGAAAAGTTTTACATATTATAATGGTTTATGGACCTCCAAAGCTTGTCTCTGTCCAACAAAATTTTATTCTTTGGTATTTAATTTTTTTATATTAGAGCAAAATTAATGTTTTCTCTTTAGGGAGTTGATGATGAAGAAAAGGTTGAGAAACACTGGTATAAACTGGTATAGTAAATGATGGAAAACTATAGAAGGTGTGGCTACCACACAACTTTTGTGGGAAAAAAAATATAGTCCAGAGAGAACCATTTAATAATTTAGCTTAGGGAAGGTTTGATGATGTTCCAAATTTAGTGCTGCCTTGTTCCATTCATTCCTTTAACCACTAACATAATCTTACTTTATTTTCAGATAGATTAAAAATTAGTGTTTGCCATATGAAACTGTCACGAAATTTCAAATAATTATCTTAAATGCCCATTCCCTTAAAAGCTGACTTTAAGGGGCGCCTGGGTGGCGCAGTCGGTTAAGCGTCCGACTTCAGCCAGGTCACGATCTCGCGGTCCGTGAGTTCGAGCCCCGCGTCAGGCTCTGGGCTGATGGCTCGGAGCCTGGAGCCTGTTTCCGATTCTGTGTCTCCCTCTCTCTCTGCCCCTCCCCCGTTCATGCTCTGTCTCTCTCTGTCCCAAAAATAAATAAAAAATGTTGAAAAAAAAAAATTAAAAAAAAAAAAAAAAAAAAAAAGCTGACTTTAATAACATTTGGAGTTGCTCCAACGAGATCGGCAAAGCTCAACACATACAAGTCAGAACAACCAGAGACAGGTATCTTCCTAAAAATATTCATGCTGTGGACAGTCAGGATTGATTCTACCAAAACTTACATCCATTTCTCAGATACAAACTGTTTACCTCTTTCTCACAACAGATTTTCTTTACTGATTCAAACTGAAACTCATGTTGGCAGCAAAGAGAATCCTCAGCTAGCACTCCCTGATTTTCTGAACTTCTTCCCTTTTTGGGCTTCTTTCATTTGAATAGAAAAGAGGTTGAAAGGTCTTAAAGTCCAAAAGATCTCTAAGGCTGTTGCTAAAATAATCCCCTGAGCTTGACTCTTTGACCTTAAACTTAACAATAGTACCTGTGATCCAAATCTACGTAAAACTTCTGAGAGAGTCAAGACTCTGCTTCCTGTAGAGAATAGTGATTTAAAAATATGGTTGTGAAGTCAGATCACCTCCATTCAAATCTTGGCTTTGCTACTTAATATGGGAATTTAATTAATGTCCCTAATCTTTCTTCACTTCCTTCATCTATAAAACAGTAAAATAACAGTACTTCCTATTTTGCTATAACGCGTGTCAACATGTGGCTGGTGGGTAAGGGAATGCTGTCTGTTACAACATGGAAATTGTGGTGGTTCACATGCAACTTTTCTTTTAACAGGGGAGCCAGGATGGCAAGTGTAGAATTACAGCCTTCAGCAAGAAAGGAAAAATGCCTTCAGCTCAGTTGCTGTACAGGCATGAGCCCTCATAATCGTATTTCCAGAAAATTCAAAACGAATGATTATACGAGGGGATCCCTCTGCAGAGAGCCATACCCCTGGCCCTGCACGTCCCTTAGCTGCTAGACTCCCTCTTGTGCCCACCTTAACAGCAGCCCCGGGGCCCAGCACACCACTTCCATCTGCATTAGTTTAGCATTTCTACTTTATTATATTTGTACATTTTCAATAGCTTCTGTAGGAGCAGCCTGTCTGAGTTGTCTAATGCATCTTCCAAACTAGCAGTAATTGTTTTTGTTAGTACTCTGGTTACAGAGTTGCAAAATTACCTCAATCCTACTTTTCCCATAAGCTCTATTATCTTTAATGCATGATTTTACAGAATGTAAGGCTTTTTCCCCGGGGTCGGGGGGGGGGGAATGCATTTATCTATAAATGATACCTAAGTGCTGGTATCTGCTACTGTTAAGGGTAGTTTTTAGGATCCTAAACAATTTACATAAAGAGTTTGGAACACTGTAAGGCACATAGTAAACAGTCATTAAATGCTAGTAGCTACTATTTTTATTAACCTTGGTCACGTTCCACCCACAAAAATCTTCAGATACTCCATGTGTAACTTTCTCTCCCCCATTTCTGAGAGATGAACTAATATGCCCTCCTTCTCTATCTTACAAGTTCTAAATTAAAAATATACAAGTCTTTTAAATAGCCCAATTATTAATCCAGAATCAGTCATATCCTATATCATGCTTATACCATCAACATCTCAACCCTCAAATCGGTCTCAGACGCTTGGACACAAAAACTCAGTGTATCCCTATCATGAACTTGAGATATGCTTAACCACATGTCTAGAAACTACAAAATATTAAAAATGAAAAATGACTTCAATACAAGAGAATAAACAAGTAGGCCCTAAAAAATCATGATAAATAAGATAAAAATATCAGTCTGATTTTGACTCTGAAAAATATAGTCTGATTTTCCTTTCAGTTGCATTTTTATTTGGTCTCTGTGGATAACTTGAATTTATAGGAATAAGAAATGTTATCATTCTTTTAATCAAAAAAATCAGAGTACCAGGAAAGTATCATGAGGACAACTTCAAAAGGAAAGAGGATAATATTTACTGGAGACTACAAATTTTGCAGGTGAACCTTAAATTTACAAGTACAATGACCACTTACAATTATTTTTCAAGGTTAATCTATATTATCATACAAAATACAGGCCCTGCATGTTCAAGACTCTCAGTAATTGTTAAATGGTATTTCTGAAATGAAAAAACTATACACTTTTACTTACTTTATAGATTAGACTATCCACCAAAAGGTCATGTTGTATCACATTGGTCTTGAGCTGCTCATAATATAAGATATCCTAGATTTAAAAGTAAAACAAACAAATAAAATTAAAGGCCAATCACATTTATAGAGTCAGCCTCAAATTTTAATAAGTAATAATCATTAACAGTATTATGAACTCTAAGAGGACTTTATTTCATTCACTACATTCTCCATGCCTAGCTAATGATAGACACTTAATAAATATACTTAATCCCATCACTTAGGATAAGATCTGAGCACCTGGTGGGTATTCAATCAATGTTTCCTAAATTAATTAGCTGTAATTTAACTTTAATAGCAAATATTTATTAATTACTAGGTGCCAGAAACTGTTTACCCACCATACATGAGTTAACTCATTTAATCCCATACCAACAAAATAAAATAGTTCAGTGATTATTATTCCAATTTTAAAAATTATTATTCCCATTCATATTTGAGAAACAGACCCAGAGAAAAAAGTAACTTGCTGTCCAAGGCCACAAAGGTAGTGAGATTTGATCCAAGGAAACCTGGCCCTAGAACCTATTCAAAAACCCAGATGGACTACTCTGTACTGTTGTTCTAGTACCTAAATTATCATAAAATAAAAAGGTTAAACATAACAAATCATCTCTGCTAGTAAATACAATCACAGAGCATACGAAAGAAGTCAGTTTTTTTAATATTAGAATATGGTTCCATAACATTATAAAATCTGATTAACTGTATACAGTGAAAAGATTAGGCTAATGTTTAAGTTAATAGAGAATAAGACATAGAAAAAAGAGAGGGAAGATGGAAAGTAGAGAAAAAGATAGGAAAGGAAAAATATGGAAGGAGAGAGGAAGGGAAAAAAGGAGGAGGGGCTTGAAACTATAATCCAGTTAAGCATCAGGTTAATAGTTGGTCAGGACATTCATTAATTAAAAAAAAAAAAAAAAAAGAAGAAGAAGAAGAAGAAGAATGAAGGTAAGGATCAAGTGGCAGTAGTTGTCTTAAAGACAGATGGAAATAGCAACTCATTGTCTTAGCTGACCCTTACGTTCCTCCAAATCCCTCCAGTCATCTCTTAGGCACTTTAGTCTTAGTTTCTGCCCATATCCAAACACTGCTTGGCTCCACTGGTACACGCCAATCTGTATGATTCTTTCTGAAGATATTCCCTCAGACAGGTAAGAGCTGTGGGACAGGGTTGCTCGGGACAAAGAGTACCTGTTGAGTGCACCTGCCTTGGCAGGATGTATATGACCCTATGTTTCCTGAAATATGAAATATGATTTTTTTTTTTTTTTTTAGAGAGAGAGAGAGTGAGCGAGCTGGGGAGTGGGGCAGAGGAAAAGGGAGAGACAGAGAATCTCAAGTAGACTCCACCCTCAGCAGAGAACCAGACATGGGGGTCTGTCCCACAACCTTGGGATCATGGCCTGACCCAAAATCAAGAGTCAGACACTCAACTGACTGAGCCACCCAGGCGCCCCTGAAATTAATTTCTTAGTCTTGAAAGATGCTTAATACAGAGTGCTCTGACTTCGGTGAAAGTGCTCTTTGCCTAAAGATAATCTGGAGATTTACTACCTACTTTTAGTCATTTTAATTTTAATTTTAAAAAAAGTCTTACTTTGCTCTTATTTATGATGTTTTGATTTCTTAACTAAGGCAAAATTATTTTATTATTTTAACTTCCATTGTACCTATTGAATCCATTTCTCTCACTAAAATAAAAGAACATTCTTAAAGATAGGAATAGTACCTAATTCAAATACCAACCCTTGACAACTGGCAAAGAGCCTAGCATTATACTCTAATATTTCCTAGCAACAGGGGTGGAAAACCTAAGAAATTCAGAGTTATGCCTCTTTTTAAAAATAAAATAAATAAAGAATCACAAACCGATATATGACTGTTAAAAAAAAGTGAAACAATCTACAGCTGGATAAAGAAAAGGTTAATAATCCTTTCTTTTTCCATTCTGCTTTCCCAAAGAAAAGAATGTTATTTGTGTTGTATTTATAACATTATTTGTAATTTGTATTCTTCCATAGCTTTCTCCACATTTGTACAAATATATAATTATATGTAAGGGTTTTGGTTGTCATTTTTTAACATAAACTGGAATCATACGATACTCATTCAGCTTCTCTAACTTAGACATATCATGGTCATCCCTCTATGTTAGCAAGTATACATCTGTCTTTCTTCTTAATAGCTAAATACACTGTAATATTTTTAAAGCTGTGCCATAGACTGACCATAATTTATTTAATCTTTCTCCTGTAGATGGATACTGAAGTTGCTTGCCACCACAAATAACACTGTAATAAATATCCTTATGCACATGTGCTTTCGTATCTATGGAATACATTGACAAAGAAAGGATTATAGGCTGAGGGTTATACATAACTTTAGCTGGACTATAGTTTGCCCAACCATTTTTCAAAATCATCAATTCAGATTCCCACCAGCCACACATGAATGCACAAGTTTATCTATATCCTCACCTCTTTTAACTTTCTCACGGATGAAAAATGGGTGTCTTATTGTTGTGTTAATTTGCACTTTCCCAAATAACAATAAAGGTGAACATCCTCTCATCTGTTTACTGGGCATCTGAATTTCTACTTCAATGATTTGCCTTTCATAACATTTTTCTATTAGGTTATAATTATTTTATTAATTTGTCAGTCTATTTATAATGAGGATTAATGCTTTGTCATTTGAATTACAAATACTTTTTCTTCAAAAAAAAAGTGTTTGATTCTTGTTTATGGTATACATTGACAACTTTTTAAAAATTCCCTATAGCTTTGGGGTTTTTTGTTTGTTTGTTTGTTTGTTTTTTGCTTAGGCAAGGCTATCTTACCATATGTTTATACAAATATTTTTATATCTTTTCTAAAATTACTATTTTTATTTAAATATTTATAATCTACTTGTAACTTATCTTTACATATGATAAGCAAAAGGTCTGTTTTCTTTCTGAAAGATGGTTAATTATCAGAATCATTTATTCAATAAACCATAAATTTCCAACTGAAATAAAACTTTATTACTTCTCTATCAGAAATGGACAGATTCGGCAGGTTGAAAACCAATGATAAAGTTGAATACAACAACACCATCCATTAGCTGGATATAATAGACATCTATACACTACCTCATCCAACAACAGCAGAATGGAAATGCTTCTCAAGCTAACATGGGACATTCACCAAGACAGACCACATTCTGGGTCATAAGACACCCTTAACAAATTTAAAAGAATAAAAATCACACAATGTCTGCTCTTAGATCACAGTGCAATTAAACTAGAAATCAGTAACAGAAAGACAACTGAAAAATGACCAAATACTTAGACAACATATTTCTAATAACACATGGGTGAAATAAGAGCTCTCAAGATAAATTTAAAATATTTTGAACTAAATGAAAATGAAAATGCAACTTACGAAAATTTGTGGGATGCACGAAAGTAGTGCTTAAAGATAAATTTATAGCATTGAATGAATAGATTAGAAAACAAGAAAAATCTAAAAACAATAATTTTAGTTCCCACCTTAGGAAACTAGAAAAAGAAGAGCAAATTAAATCCAAAGTAAGCAGAAAAAAGTAATCATAATATTTAGAGCAAAAATAAATGAAACTGAAAACAGAAGATCAATAGAGAAAAATCATCAAAACCAAAGCTGGTTTTTTGAAAAGATTAGTAAAACTGATGAGTCTCTAGCCAGATTAATAAGGAAAAAAGAGAGAGGACACAAACTGCTAATATTGGAAATGAAAGTGGGAATATAGCTACAGATCCTTGGACATTAAAAGGATAATAAAGTGGTACTATAAACAACTGGGTACCCACAGATTTTATAACCAAGTGAAATGGACCAATTATATGAAGAACACAGTTTGCCAAAATTCACACAAAAAAGAAACAGACAATCTTGAATAGGCCAATATCTATTAAAGTAGTTGATTCAATAATTCATAACCTTCCAAAACAGACAGTACTAAGCCCAGAGGGGTTCACTACCGACCATTTAAGAAAGACATTCTAGGGGCGCTTGGGTGGCTCAGTTGGTTGAGTGTCCAACTTCGGCTCAGGTCATGATCTCCCGGTCCGTGAGTTCGAGCCCCGCGTCGGGCTCTGGGCTGACAGCTCAGAGCCTGGAGCCTGTTTCAGATTCTGTGTCTCCCTCTCTCTCTGACCCTCCCCCGTTCATGCTCTGTCTCCCTCTGTCTCAAAAATAAATAAACGTTAAAAAAAAAAAGATTAAAAAAAAAAAAAGACATTCTACCAATCCTCTACAATCTCTGTCAGAAAACAGAAGTGGGGAAATACTTCCTAGCTCATTCTATAAGGTCAACATTGCCCTAACACCAAAACAGACAAAAATATCACAATAATAGAAAAGAGACCAATATCACTCATGGACATAGAAAAAAAAAATCCTCAACAAAAGAGTAGCAAAATTGAATCCAACAATGTATAAAAAGAACTGTACACCAGGACCACATGGGATTTACCACAGGTTTATAAAGCTGGTTCAACATTTAAAAATCAATTAATGTAATCTATCACATCATGGGTTAACAAGAAAAAAAAACCATGATTACATCAATAGAAAAAGTAAAAGCATTTGACAAAATACAACACCCATTTATAATAAAAACTCTCATAAATTAGAAATAGAGGGGAACTTCCTCAACTTTATAAAGAATAGCTACAAAAATACTTACAGCTATCGTAATGCTTATGCTGAGAAACTCAAAGCTTTCCCCCTAAAATTAGGTACAAGGTAAGGATGTCCCCTCTCACCACTCCTTTTCAACATCATAGTGGAAGTTCTAGCTAATATAAGACAGGAAAAGGAAATAAATAGTACACAGATTCACAATGAAGAAGTAAAACTGTCTTTGTTTGCAAATGACATGACTGTCTATGTAGAAAACCCAAAAGATTTGACAAACAAAACCTCCTGGAACTGGGGCGCCTGGGTGGCTCAGTCGGTTAAGCGTCCGACTTCGGCTCAGGTCACGATCTCACAGTATGTGAGTTCGAGCCCCGTGTCGGGCTCTGTGCTGACTGCTCAGAGCCTGGAGCCTGCTTCAGATTCTGTGTCTCCCTCTCTCTCTGACCCTCCCCCATTCATGCTCTGTCTCTCTCTGTCTCAACAATAAATAAATGTTAAAAAAAAAAATTAAAAACAAAACAAAACCTCCTGGAACTAATAAGCAATTACAGCAAGATTGCAAGATAAAAAGGTTAATATTCAAAAGCCAATCATGTTCAATGAACAAGAGTTGTACAAGCAATGAACAAGAGGAATTTGAAATTAAAAACACAATACCATTTACACCAGCCCCCCAAAGAATAATTTCAACTTAGATAGAAATCTAACAAAATATGTGTAAGATCTACATGAGCAAAGCCACAAAATTCTGATGAATGAAATCAAAGAAAAGTTGAATAAGTGGAGAGATATTTCATGTTCATAGATAGGAAGAATCAATATTGTCAATCATATGGCAATACATATCTTGTATCTTGTATACAGATACAAGATATGTATTCTTTCTAACTTGATCTATAGATTCAATGCAATCCCAATCAAAATCCCAGGAAGATATTTTGTGGATACTGACAAACTGATTATCTAGAGTTTTTTATCATGTGGTAAAAGACCCAAAGTAGCCAACACAATACTGAAGGAGAAAGAGGAAATTTTAAAGTTTATATCAAGAAATAAAAGACCCAGAATAGCCAACACAATACTGAAGGAGAAGAGCAATGTTGGAGGACTGATATTGCTCAACTTCAAGACTTACTATAAAACTACAGTAATTAAGGCAATGTGGTATTGGCAAAAGAATAGACAAATCAATGGAACAAAACAGATTCCAGAAACAGACCAACATAAATATAGTCACCTGATCTTTGATAAAGAAGTAAAGGAAATATGAGGGAGCAAAAACCAAAAACCAATCTTTACAAAAAGGAGGATAAAACAAGTGAACATCCACATGCAATCATCATCATCATCATCATCATCATCTAGATACAGACCTTACACCCTTCACAAAAATTAACTCAAAATAAATCACAGACTTAAATGTAAAGTGGAAAACTACAAAACTCATAGGGATAATACAGGAGAAAACCAAGATGACCTTAGATATGGTGATGCCTTTTTAGATATAATCAAAGACATGATCCATAAAAAGAAATAATGGATGGGCTGGCTGCATTAAAATTAAACACTTGTGCTCTGCAAAAGACAATGTCAAGAAAATGAGAAAACAAGCCACTGGCCAGGAAAAAAAATATTTGCAAAAGATATATCTGATAAAGGACTTTTACCCAAAATATACAAAGAACTCTTAAAACTCAACAAGAAAATAAACAACGCAATTAAAAAATGGGCTATAGAGCTCAACAGACACCTCAACAAAGAAGACTTACAAATAGGAAATAAGCATATGAAAAGACGTTCCACATCATATGTCATGAGGGAAATGTAAATGAAAACAACAATGAAATACCACTACATACCTACATGTATTCATATTTACGTTATTGCCTATAATTTACAAATTCCCATAGGAAATTTCATGTTAATTGCTATTCTAAGTAGTAATTTGTAATCACATTTGTAATGTTTTTTATTATAAATTAATGATAAACACCCTTCATAACCAATGCTAGGAAACTAATAAATATTTCAATAAAAGAAAGTCATTAAATTTTTAATCTTAGTGCAGTATGCTTCCATAAAGAAGTATATCTTCAAAGTGCTGTGAATAACTTAAAGTTTTAGGTGTAAGAGAGAGTTTGGCTGAACACAGAGTCAAAGCCATTAGGGAATAAGTGACCTGTAAATAAGACAGGCCAGGCAACATGTAGTACAGAATGAAAAGAAGATCAAAATGGAATTCTTACAAATACGAGCCCTTAACGTCCAGCAAAGGAACTCAAAATGGACATGAAAAAAAAAAAAAAAAAAAAAGAAGAAAAGAAAGAAAGAAAGAAAGAAAGAAAGAAAGAAAGAAAGAAAGAAAGAAAGAAAGAAAATGAAGAGCTACGAAAACAGGGCAAACTAAATTAAAGAGCAGGAATACTTCAAGGGCAGAGTAAGCAAGAGTATCAAACACAGTAGACGTAAAGACTAAAATGTGTCCACTGTTCTTTGGTGACTTTAGCCATGGCAGTTGTAGTCATGTAGTGGGGTGTATGCCAGACCATGGTAGACTGAGTAATTAATGGAAGTGGATGCCTCCAACACAGACTTTTCTTTCAGAAGGTTTCGCTATAAAAGTACAGGAGGCAAGAACAGGTGCTGATGCAAATAAGTTTACAGATGTGGTGGAAGGAATCTGAGCGAGTCTCTTATGATGATTTCTGTTTTCTCCAGGAAGGAGAAGATGAGGTGTTTTGCTAAGACTCTGAAAAGAAGTGTTGAGGAGAATGAAAGTCAGAAACGGGCACTATGAAGACTGAATGCGCTGACCAGGAAAATCTAGGAAGGTCAGGCATTGTTATTGACCTGGGGAAGGTTGTGGAGAAACTTATGAACTCACTAAAGAAAATTTTAATTAATACTAGTCCTGGCTATTTTATCAGTAAGCAAGTACCTAAAACAAAGTAGAGAAGAATTTTCAGTATTCTTTAGCAAACTAAATTAAGCAAAAAAATTTAAAATAGGATGAATGTTTACTAAATATGGATATCCTGATAGGCACTTAGAGATTTGCATATAAGAATATATACAAAAGCAATCTTTTTAAATGTAGGACATATTTCCTTAATAAGAGAAAAAAATCAAAGTAAATAATGTTCTAGTGAAATAAATTAATTACTAGGAACTTAAATCATTAAATCCAGTCTATCTATTGAGATAAGATTTTTAAAAATATCTTCATGGATCTGAAATGTGAAATATTCCACTTATCTCTGTAACTCCTCAATTATGATGCTTATTTTAAGTGATTGAAAAAAAGTTCTGATAAAGTATTCTTGATAAGAAACGACTATTCTTCCCTCCCACCCCACCCTCCCACCCACCCTACCCCACCTACAACAATTATTTTGGAACTGCTTTAGTTTGTTGAGGTCATACTTTTACATCTGAAAATAAGTGAAAGTGATGGAAAGTGTTTTATTCAATGAAATCAAGGTTGCTTTTCTGCAAATATTAATTTCTATTTCCAGACTTGCCATTGTGCATTTAAAGATTAAGACGACGGGACACCTGGGTGGCTCAGTTGGTTAAGCGTCCAACTTCTGATTTCAGCTCAGGTCATGACCTCATGATTTGTGAATTCAAGCCCTGAGTTGGGCTCTGTGCTGACAGTGCAGAGCCTGCTTGTGATCCTCTCTCTCCCTGTCTCTCTGACCCTCCCCTGCTCATGCTCACTCTCTCTCTCTCAAAATAAATAAACTTAAAAAAAATTAAGATGACTATTAGCTCCAAAATTCAAGTGTGAAAACTGCCTTTGAACATTATAATAAAATACCATTTTTTATTGGAACTTAATTGGGATTACTATTCTTATTCTAGGATGACACTTATTTTTTTTTTAAGTAGTCTCCATGCCCAACATGGAACTTGAACTCATGACCTTGAGATCAAGAGTCTGATGTTCTACCAACTGAGCCACCCAGGTGCCCCTCTAGGATGATACTTCTGGAAAAATTCTAAATTTGTTTCTAAAGTAGTAGCATGTAGTTCCTCTGGAGAGACAAGTTTTGTTAATCTAGCTCCTGATGAGTGATCTTGGTAGGTCACCTACACAGTTAGATCGACAAGAGTTACCGTCTCTTCTCCAAGAGTTGACACTCTCCCCCAAAATGCCCAATGTACACTCACTTCTGTTCTGTAAACTGTTACTTCTAGTGTCACCACAAAAGATACCAATATCATTTGGTCTAAAACTTCTTGGAACTCAATCACAAGGTTTATTCTTTCAGAAAGGAAGCAAGTAATTTTTGACAGTGATGTTTAAAGCACACACATACACAGAAAAGCACACATGTAACATAATTTGCAAGAGTCAGAGGTGTACTTCTTACAATAATATGAATAGTTGATTTTCTTAAAAACCATTACTCTAAATTACAATTAATTTATAATAAAACTATGCAACATGTAAGTATTATTTTATTACTATCATTAATGTTGACCATTCATGTCAGGCACTGTGTTAGAAGACATAGATATCATTTCATTTGATTCTCATAACCACCTTATGATATAAATATTATTACCTATATTTCAGCATGGGTAAATTGAGGTTTCAAGAAATTTAACTCACTCAATGGCACATTTTACGTAAGCTTGGAGTTGAAACCAGGTCCATATAATTCCAAAACCCAAGCTTTTTTTTTTTTTTTTTTTAAGTTTATTTTGAGAGAGAGAGAAAAGTGCTGGTGCACGTGGGGAAGGAGCAGAGAGAGGGAGAGAGAGAATCCCAAGCAGGCCTCACACCATCAGCGTGGGGCCCAACGTGGGGCTTGATCTCATGAAACATGAGATCATAACCTGAAGCCAAAATCAAGAGTCAGATGCTTAACTGACTCAGGCGTCCCCTGCAAAACCCATGCTTTTAACCACTAGGCTAGGGAGCTATTAGTTCACTACTTATTAAAAATCTTCAAATGGATGGGTTATATGATCAATGGGCTTTAAGCAAAATAAAAATTTTTTTTCAAAAGGAATCAATGTTTTATATAATTGTTCCTTATTGAATCTGTTACTTACCTGTTGGTGATTTCTCTTCATATTCATTTTATTTCCTAAAATAAAATGTTTCTGTACTAAGAAAACTAATATTGCCACATAATCTGTCAGTTTTTAGAACCCTAAAAATAGTGCATGTTTCAAAAGCAACTGTAGAGAGAAAGTGCTCATTTACATATACTGAGTGGTCCTTTATCTCTCCTAATTCTAATATCCCAGTTCTTTTACATGTCTTCACTGATCTCCACTGGCAGACTCCATTTCTTAAAATTTTATTTACTGCTCTTGTACATATAAGTTTAAAATATCCAACTAATTATCGATAACAAAAACTTCCATGTTAAGCACGCAGTGATTATATTCTATGTTAATCTTGTCTTAGAACTCAAAACTACAGTGATTTTTGTAAATGAAAAAGGGGGTAAACATATAAGGCTAAGAAACCAAAATTAAAAAAAAAAAGTATTTCTATTTTGAATAATTGGTTACTGGGGCACCTGGTGGCTCAGTCAGTTAGGGTCCAGCTTTGCCTCAGGTCATGATCTCACAGCACGTGGGTTGGAGCCCTGCATCGGGCTCTGTGCTGACTGCTCAGAGCCCGGAGCCTACTTCGGATTCCGTGTCCCCCTCTCTCTCCGCCCCTCCCCTGCTCACACTCTGCCTCTCTCTCTCTCAAAAATAAATAAACATTTAAAAAATTTAAAAAAAAACAACAATGTGAATCACTGGTCATTGAAGAATAAATGTCAATAAGCTCAAATTTAGCCTATCTTCTTTGACTCTTACCTCAGGTTGACTGGAAATATTCAAAATGAGAGCCCATAATTCCGCTCTCAGTGCTGTGGGGCTTCCTTGTCTGATATACTGTTGAGCAGCGGCACTATCTTGTTCTGCTAGAACTGGCGAAAGGAGAGTAAAATCTCATTACAAATTTCATAATATAAGACAACACTGAAATATTTTAACTAAAAATCTTTGGGGAAGCTAATATTTCATCTCTATATCTAACATAATTACATCACGTCTTGACAGCCTTCTTGTACTCTCTGAATTTTGATGTGGCCCTGTTTACAGCCCTACACATGTTGAGTCCGAAATTCCTCTACCTCCCACCCAATTTGGTAAAAATTTTTAATGTAGGTACTTTGAAATCACTTTGTTCCACGGATCTGAAACTAGTGATATAGACACATAAATTTCTTAGGCATATTCTCTAAGTCAGGAATGTTCTAGCATTTTGAAGTACTATGGTATTTGAAGTATTATGGCTAAGAATTATAAAGAATTCGATGACTTCTTAGCTATTTCCCAAAATCAACAGAAAAGAGAGATTTTTTTTAAAAAGAACTAAAAACAGAAAAGAACTAGTAATCTTTTAAGAAGGCCAAAAGCTCTTTATAATCAGCCAAGTTCACAAAATTAAGATATTATGCTTTTGCTTTCATTTTCGTTTTTATTTTCTTTAATGAAAATACCAGCTATTAAGTCTGAAAATAAAGGCTCTCCCAAAACACACAAAACAAAAATAAAAGCAAAAAAAGACATATCAGACAACTGCCGATATTTGTCTAATATATTATTTTCTTCTTAAAAGAAAAGGGAAAAAACTTGTACTAAATGAAAATGACATAACCAAAAGAAACAAAGGGATCATATAAAAGAGATGAGACATGGGGCGCCTGGGTGGCTCAGTTGGTTAAGCGTCCAACTTCGGCTCAGGTCATGATCTCACTGTCTGTGAGTTCGAGCCCTGTGTCGGGCTCTGTGCTGACAGCTCAGAGCCCGGAGCCTGTTTCAGATTCTGTGTCTCCCTCTCTCTCTGACCCTCTCCCGTTCATGCTCTGTCTCTCTCTGTCTCAAAAATAAATAAACTTAAAAAAAAAAAAAAGACATGAGACATATTCCTTAATTTGCAACTCTGTTTAATGAAAACGTCAAACATACGAGTAAAAAATGATGATGTCTTGAATAAATATTATTTTGAAAAATTGAAGTATGGAGTTTAGAACATGACAATCGCCCTAGAAGGTACATTCTGACACAAAGACTTATCTGCACTTCACATTTCAAAGACAAAATAAGATTTATAAAAACAAGGAGAAGAATCTTCAAAAGATAGGGAAAAAATTATTCCCCAGAACACTAAGGGCCGCTTTGGGTATTAAGTCTTACCATTGTGAACAGTCATTGAGAAGTACAGCTTCTCCTAATGCAGGGGCATATTCCAATTAACGCTAATGAGAAGTGTGTGGGCGCATGAAAGAGACAGCCTTCCTCTTTGATTTTAAAATGAAATTCTGCTGAATGGATTAAGCTCACATTTTCGAAGAATGTGTGTCTGCATTTATTATTTCCTTTTTAGTGAACCATCTGTGTTCTTCTTTATCTAACATTTATTGATGAAGCCAAAATGATGCATTCCTCCTCTTTATAAAGATTCCCATTATATTACCTACATAGTTAAATAGTACTCTTTTTTAGATTTTTAGCTTTCCAGAGATTGAATTTCAGTTGGAGGTACATGATGCAGACATTTACTTAAGACTGTTTCATTTTCAGAAATCATAATTAGTAGAATCAAAAGCTTACCTTTTTGCCCAATACGTACATGCTCATTTTCAAAAAGTTCTAAAAATGATAAAATTATTAGACACAAGTATGATCAACCACATTTATAACAACATAGGTATATTTTTTTCTGGTATTGATACTGTTAATTATTTCTAAAGCTGAATGGTTCTGTATAAAACTATAAGAATATTTATCTTTATATATAGAAAAATCTTTTTTGTAAGTTGTTTCAAGCTTATGGAAATTAAAAGGAAGTTAAGTACATTTAATCAGAAGAAGAAACTGATAACTAATTTTCCATTGTTAAAATAAAACAGAATATCTTTTCACAACAGAAAAAAGGTCCACTCCTCTTGACAGCTTCATTTGCAAAGCCCTACTGCTGCTCTAATCTGCCATGAAAGCATAGCTAAAAAAATAAAGCCTTAATGCTATTATAGGTAAAATCCCACTACACAAATGCCATTTTAAAAGATTATATGGGAGAAACAAAGATTTGCTTTTAAAGTACCCATCATAATGGCAAAAAAACTCATAAACTAAACCACATTTAAAAAAACTTCTCTTTATCAAAAGACACCATTGAGAGTGAAAATGTAAGTCACAGAGTGGGAGAGTATCTGTGCAATACACATATCTGGCAAAGGACTTGTATCCAGAACATGTAAAGAACTCTTGGTAAAGACAGACAACTATCTGACCCAATAGGCAAAATATGTGACAGGTTCTTTACAAAAGAGGAGACCCAAAGGACCAGTAAAGTTATGAAAAGAGGCTCAACCACATTAGTCATCAGAGAAACACGATGAAAACCATTATGAAATATATACCCATCATAACGCCTAAAATGAAAAAGCCTGTCAATTCTAAATGCAAAGTAAGTGGAGCAAATGAACTTTTCGTACAAAGGTGGTGGGAATGTAAATTAGTGCAGCCACTTGGAAAACCATGCACATCCTAGAACAATTAGCAATTTACTCTCAGGTGTACACCTTAATGCACGCATATGTGCACCAAGGAACATATACTAGAATATTCATGGCAGCAATAATGGTAATAACCAAATAGTGGGAACAACTCAACTGATCATCAACAGCAGAACTCATCAACAGTATGATTCCATATCTATAAAGTACAAAATACGCAAAAGTAGCCTATGATGTTAGAAGTCAGGATAGTTAAGCAAAAATAATATAAAAACAGGGAGGGGGACAAAAACATAAGAGACTCTTAAATATGGAGAACAAACAGAGGGTTACTGGAAGGGTGGTGAAGGGGAATGGGCTAAATGGGTAAGGGACATTAATGAATCTACTCCTGAAATCATCGTTGCACTATATGCTAACTAGCCTGGATGTAAATTAAAATTAAAATTAAAAATAAATAAAATAAATTAAATTTTTAAAAAAGTCAGGATAGTTGTCACCCATGGAGGTGGCAGAGACTGGAGGTGTGCCTGGAGGCTTCTAGGATGCTGGTAATACTCTTATTTCTTGATGAAGTCAGAGGTTTCATAAGTGTGCTCACGTGGTAAAAATTCACTGATCCGTATACTCATGATTTGTGCCCTTTTCACTATGTACATTATACTTCTATAAGTTATTTAAAAATTAAGAGCAAAAAAAGAAAAGGATACTGACACTATAAGGGGAAAACTTTTAGCTCTTCTCCCCATCTCAGAGAAAATCCGTTTGTCAACTTCCTTTCTTCCTCTACCCACAATCTGACAAAGGAGGAGCTGTTAATTGGATTTGTTAGATTTTACAACAGTGATTAGTTCGCCTTTTCTCACAAATGGGATAATGGTGTGTTAAGGGTCATGAACTTAACATGTGACTGTCTGGGTAAGTAGAACCTGGGTCTCCCGGCAACCTGGTGACCATCTTGGCACTTGATTCCCTCCTGAGCAGAATGCTCGTGCTTAGACACTTCAGAGCTCTTATCTGAACTCAGTGGCCTGCTGGTGGCCAGACCTGGGCATTGAGGGAGAGGGAGACCTGTCCTGGCCTAATATTTTAACGAAGTTTTCTAAAAAGCCTGTTCTGTGATCCCCGGGGTCAGCCCAGCTGACCAATACAAAATGGTACTCTACTTCATTCTTCCATGTGTTAATGTTTTCAGTGTTAGATATTTTTTTTAGATTTAAAAAATTACCATAAAGCTGGTTTTACTAAATACAATATTTGAAGCAGAGTACTCTATTCTTTTAGTTTATTTTATTCCTAATGGCTCTGAAGTTGAGCAGATTATACAATGACCAAGCAAAGCGTTTGGGATGACTGCCAACACACAATCATTTTCTATGACTAAAGTATTTGAATATATTTACTCCAAAGCCTGTATATAAAATAACAATACCAGTTTCATTTTAATTAGCTGCCATTAGCTTCTAACTGCCAAAGCTCAGTGACCAAAGAATCAAATGTTGTCAGCCAATTCTTGTCTCTTGTAAAAATGGATGACACTACTGGATGGTAATAGTGCTTTATCACTAAAAGTAGTAGGAAATAAAAATTAAAAAAAAACTTCTTTATAGAATTTAACTATTCAATCATGTGACATACAATGATTTTGCTTTGTAAGTGCTATTTTCTAGTCCAAGAATAAGAAGCCAAAAAAAGTCAGAACCAGAATTTCCAATCCGTTACTTAAAAAATGCTTGTTATGCTGTTATTGACTACGTTAATAAATACATCTATATTAGTAAATCTTGCTTGGGAAAAAAAAGTGCTCTGGTGAAATGAATTGGGGAGATTCTAAGCTAGAAGTTTACTTAGGATTTCTCATAGTCTTAAAGATAGTGACACAAACTAAAGATCTTAAAAATGTATATGACACAGCCTTTCTCAAACCTCATTTAGCAGTAAGATCCTCTGTTTCACAGGACATCTATCTGATGAATGCTTCATGGAACACACTTCAGAAAATGCTGAGCCAACTAAAGCTGCTTTTTCTTTTAGAAATAATAAACTGTTGAAAATGTCTATTCAGCAAAATCCCATCTCATAAGTTCATTAGTATGTATATTCAGGCAATAATATCAAACACATGACCCCCCCCCTTTATCAAAAAGCCTTATGAAAGAGTATTGATCTTGCTTATCCTTCTAGCATGAGTCTTCTACATGGTTTCCATTTTAAGTATGTAGATGTGTACATATGTGTATTTAAAATAATGAATATTCATGAGAGTTTGTAGGAATAATGGATATGTCTAACTTTAGATTATTTTAAAATCTGGATTCCGTATTATAAAGGTAAGGATTTTTCTCCTGACTCTTATTTATGTAAAAGCTGTTAAGCTAGTAAGTAGGATATGTACCTCAAATATGAAAATTGAGTTAAGAGTATTGATAAAACATAAGTGACACAGGTTTTTAAAGACGGATATAGTGCCTTTAAGTCAGAGTACACTTAATCCTAAATATAAAACTTGCCTCTAGCCAGACACAAGTATTGGCAACATTTCAAACCGTTAGCAGCACAGTTCCAGTTTGACCAAAGCCACAGACATAGACCAAAACATTAAAAATACCCATGAATTCTAGGCAAAAGTAGTTATCTATAACCCTGTTCTTCTTTCTAAGTAATACTGTTGGTTAGCAATTCTCAAATCATGTAAAAATCCAAGTACTATATCACTGAAATCAATCTCATTGGATAGACACCAATTTAACCCAATTTCTAGCAGTATTCCTTTGAGAAGTAGAGAGTAAAAATAAACGCATCAACTAAAGAGATTATCAATCTCCTCTGGGAAGACAGAAGTGCTCCTTCCTCTGCTCCAACTGCCCCTTGTATGCAAGAATAGCAAATACCACACTGAGTCTTATCTATATCTGTATTTCTACTATACCTTCCCTAAGAGTAAAGATTATGTCATATCTATGTGTTCACTAATCCCTGGCCGTTAGCAGGGTCTCACGTTTGTGAATCAAAGAAGAAAGAACTACACTCTAGATTAAGAAAAATATTGGGTCTTCTAAAGCATAGCTACTATAGAGTTTAGAACAACTTTAAGCAATTCTTAAGGATAATTTAAAAGTAAAAAACATAAATATCATTCAAGGTTGTATTATTATTTCCTTTTCCTTTTGTTGTATATGGCTATCACTGGCCATGAACAGAAATATAGGATATCTGCCTTAATCTGTTCAGATTGCTACAACAAAAACCCCACAGACAGCAATTTATTTGTTACAGTTCTAGGGGCTAGAAGTCCAAGATCAGGGTGCCAGCATGATGGGTTGTGGTGAAGTTCTTCTTCTGGGCTGTAGACTGCTGACTTTTCTCTGTGTCCTCACATGGTGGAAGGGGCTAGAGAGCTCTTTTACAAGGGCACTGATCTCATTCATGAGGGCACACCCTCTTGACCTAACCATTTTCCTGAGACTTCACCGAATACCATCACCTTGGGGGTTAGGACCTCAAAATATGAATTTCAGGAGGACACAAACATTCAAACCATAGCAATATCTTATTCTGTAAGATGTCTGATATCTTCTTATAAAATAAGAAAAGACTATCAAAGGGATCAGGAGGGGAGGCAGCAGACTTTGGAGGCAGACTGCTTAGTGTTGAATCTTGATTCTAGCACTTATTAGCTTTGTGAACTCGGGCAAGTACTTAACATCTTCACTTCTTAACTTTAAAATGATAGCAACACTTCTACCTTACACAATACTAAAAAATTTAAGACCATAATGCAGTGCTACTATGTATCGCTAGGATGACTGAAACAAAGGTGGAATACATCCTGCATTAGCAAGCATATGAGACAGCTTCTACTCTCATCCCTTGCTAGTGGAAGTATAAACTGGTACTACCAGCTTTGAAAATTCTTTGGCAGTTATCTACTAAAAATGAATTTATGCGAACCTCGGGAGAGGGAAATTGCCTTTTCAGGTGTGTATTCAACAGAGGAGTATACACGTGCTCACCAAAAGAAACATACTAGGATGTTCATAGCAGCCTTGTTTGTAACAGCCGCCAACCTGAAACTTCCCAAATACTCATCAACAGTAGCAGGGATAAATAAATGTGTGGTATGTTATTACAGTGGATCGACCATCATGCAAAAAAAAATGGCCCACAAATACATAAAACAATATGGTTGAATCTCACAAATATAATATTGAACAAAAGAAGTCGAACATCAAAGGGTAGATACTATATGCTTCCATTCATATTAAGTTCAAGAATTGGCAAAATTAATCTATACCACTAGAAATCAGAATAGTGGTTATTTTTGACAAAGAGGATAAAGACTGAAGGGAGCCTCAGTATATTGATCTGGGTGGTATTTTAATAGGTGTGCCCAAATCATAAAAATCCAACGAGCCATTCTCTTATAGTATATGTACTTTTTCTTTCTTTCTTTTTTTTTAAATTTTTTAAGTAATCTCTACCCCCAGCATGGGGCTTGAACTCACAACCCAGAGATCATGAGTCATATACTCTACCGACTGAGCCAGCCAAGCACCCCCTATGCTTTTCTATATGCATTGTACATTAACAAAGTTTTAAAAATGGTAATAATACATACTTTCTAGAGCTGCTAGGGTTAAAATGAGATAATACACATCCAGCACATAGTAATGTACTCGATGACTGTTTATTAGGTTTATAATTATTATTAACAATAAGAAATAGCCAAATTCCTTATTTTATAGAGAAAGAAGCAAGTCCAGAAACCTAAAGTGACTTGTTCAAGTCCCACAGCTAGCCAGTGCAGAGGAAAGACTAGAACAATTCCACAAGATGGGCCTCCCATATTTTAAGTCAATTTTTACTTCCTGTTGATTATAGCTAAATACCAATCCGATCTTTTATGAAAAACACAGTGTATTTATGCACACAAAAAAATAAAAGCTAAGGAAATTTTCTGTTTGGTTAATATTTAAAAGATACTAATTTTATACCCTAAATTTATACTAGGTAGAATATCAGTATTCAATTAACTTGATGATACAAACAATAAAAATAGATGGTAATGGCCAGTAAATGTAAATATGAGTGCTGCCAATGAGGATTTTGCCAAAAAAACTGACTTAAATATGTCTAATGACTTTTCAAAAATTACTTTAAAGACCTTCAAACAAAAATACAAAATCTAGCTAAATTCTGATCATTGCAACATACAGAGTTCTATTCAATAATTAACAATAATCAAGGAGAATCAAAAAGTATGCTTAGTTTTCAGACGTAAAAGAGTTACTAGATTAATTTGGAAATGAAAAGATGAGCCTTAAACTGACTCTCATTTATCATTAATTATATGCCATCTGAGAGAAACACTCACCAGGAGGCACTTGTGTAGAATCATCTATACCCAGCTGTCCTGTAGTTAAGCCCAATTCTACAAAGAATTCTTTCTGGAAAATAACACACATAGAATTAACATACATCTCAGTGGTTTGTCATACAGTAGAAACAAAAGTCATCTCATCTTAACATCAGCTTAAATAAAAAATCACAATGTAAAATGAATTTTTGCTTCATTTAAATATCTAAAAAGGATATTATTGCACTTTTCAGTAGTAATGCATTAGTTCAAAATTTTGCCTTTTTAAGTGATAGATGATTCAGTAAAGACATGATAATTATACTTTTGAGTAAAAAACTAATAACATTAAAATCATTCCTCAAACACAAACACACAGTATGTGTAGAATTCATCAATTTTATTTCTAAATTCATCATCTAAAATTACCAATATGATTCTCTATTTTCTGTGGTACTGTACTTCATTCTGCTTTTAATCAACTAAACACTGCAAATATCCAAAACAACTTAAATTAATTTTTAAGTAAAATTAGACTATCAAGTGTTCTGCTAAACTAAAAATAAATCAGATTTACTCTCCAGACTTCCTCCACTTATCTAGTAATGTCTAGTGAAAGTAATCATGTTTGTCTGTTATTTTTTAAATAACACAACCCCATATTGTTCACGTTATGTTTACTCCCTAAGTAATTAAATATTTCTATTAACATTTGCCTCAGTGTTTTGTTACCATTCTAATTGCTAAAACCAAACTTCCTTCTTTAAAAAATGGAATTAGTTTTAATCCTTTATAATTATGTATTACTTAAATAGTGATTTATTTGTGTCCCTCATAAGACAGTTATCCAGCCTAACATTCACACTCGTTTCATTTTTGTACTGATTTTATGTAACTGATGTTATACCTCCATTTTTAACTAAACTTGTCTTTAATCTAGACTTCAATTTATGTGTCCCATTTTTAATGACTAAAGAGGCAAAAAATGTAATGTTATTCATCCATTTTCAACCACTATCTTCTATTTATTGCAAATACTCTTCCTTCATTTAAATCATTAGAATTAATGATAAGGTATTTGGTTATTTAGTAGTCTTCATCTTTATTCTACAGAAGGGACTTAGGTCCAAAAACATTTCGATATTACCTTCTGTAATCACAATGGAGAATTTTACTTTTGCTAAGACATGTTAAGGCACAGAAATAGAACTCTGAATATCCATTTTCTATTTCACTGCTCTGGACTACTTTTCACTCAACATCACCAGACTTGGGCCCTAATCTCAGATTTCTTTCAAAACTCCCCCTGGGTATTAGGCCTTCTGGAATGCCTTTCTTGATATTCCAGGCTGATATAAGCAACTCTCTATATACATGTATTACCTTTATAAACTTCTGGCAAAGTACATAATCACATCATTTTGTTACTGTTCATCTCCCCACGAACCTGAAGCTCCGAGAATATAAGGACTGTCTCTTATACATATTTGCACGCCCAGTACTTGGCACAGTGCTCAGTGACATGTAGCGGAGGGGCTCAATAATGATACTGAACCACACCGCTGAGCTCTATTCCAACCGGTTGCCTCTACGTGACTGAATTAGTAAACAGGAATGAGTCGACAACTTCACTTTAAGTTGTTTTAAAAAAGAAATGTCATTTTAACATGGATGAGACTACATAACATTGTGAACTAGGTTTGAGAGCCATCTATTATAGGATCGTATGACTCAGTGAGCACAACCAAGTTTAATACTCATATAGAGACCAAGGTCTCAAATAAACCAAACCTCGAGTCAGAATTGTTATCGCCAGGCCGCAGGACTCAGGGAGGGCAGGAACAACTAGCCCTAGTGAGAGCAGGAAGACAAGGACTAACCATACTCTTAATGGGTATAGCCACAATTTTTTTGAAAATTAGCCACAGGTTTTTGGTTGTTCAATAGCTAAGAATGAAGCCACATCAGTTCTGGGTCTCGTCAGACAGAAGACACAATTGGTCCCACTTATGCACATGCTGACCCTTTCATACAGTGTCCTTTTCCTGCTTCTTTACCTAGAAAACTCCTTCAAGCTAGTCGAAATGGCAGTACCCCTATGGAGACTTCCCACCACTTTCAGGAAAAGAAGCTGCCGCTTCCTTTTCTGTACACTTTGTATAAACTGCTACCAAAAGGACTTCTAACACTTTTTAAAAATAACTTCTTAAAAATTGTTTAACAAAGTTGTAATATTAACGATTAATAGTTATATACTGCTTACTAAGTTCCAAGTACTGTCTATAAGCTTTATATATTATTTTAGCTTCCTAGTGCTGCCATTAAAAAAAAAAAGTATCACTAACTGGGTGGCTTTCAACAACAAAATGTCTTCTCACAGTTCTAGAGGCTAGAAGTCCAGAATCAAGGCGTTAACAAGGCCAAGCTCTCCCTGAAGACTCTAGGGGAGAATCTGTTCCAAGCCTTTCTCAGCTTCTGGTATTGCCGGCAATCTTTGGTGATCCTTGGCTTATAAATGCGTAACTCCAATCTCTGCCTCCACTGTCTTATGACACTCTCCTTGTATGTCTCTCCTCTGTGTCTCTTCTCTTCTTATAAAAAACCTGGTCATATTGGTGTTAGGGCCCACCCTATTTTGATAAGACATCCTCTTAGCTTGACTGCATCCGCAATGGCCCTATTTCCAAATGGGGTCACATTCACAAGTACTGGAGGTTAGGACTTCAACATATCTTTTTGAGGCACACAATTCAACCCATAATTTTGATCTTAACTTACCGATCTGCACACTACTTCTATGAGATATTATTATCCCTATTTTACAAATAAGAAAACTAAGGCTCAAGGTCAAGAAAATTTATTCAAGGTCACATAGCCAGTAAGGGGCAGGGCAAGAACTTAAACCTCAATTAGGTAGCTTCAGAATAGAATCAACTAACCATCATGCTATACTGCCTTCACATGCAGCAAATAGTTTAAGAAGTCAAGTCAGCTAAAAAATATATAACAACAATTCCTCCAATATATGCATGTGCATGTGTGCGCGCGCGCACACACACACACACACACACACACACACACACACACACACAACTGGCCACTATCCAGAAACAACCACTTTCAGCTTTTTTTCTGGTATTTATCTCCAGATTTCAATTAACAAATATAGACTGCTATTCTTATCAATTTTAGGTATCTATTGATTTTTCTTGTAAGTATTTTAGCTCATGTACATTCGCTTTTCCTCCGTCCAACATTCCAATATAATTATATATCAATTCTTGATTAAATCCATATTAAAAGTTTGCATTATGACTAATGACTAAATATTATTCAGTGCTGAGCCGTGTCGTATGCTATAAATAGGTTTCCTTTATTTTACTTTTTTTGGTACACGCAGCTGATAATGAAATCATTTTTTTCACTAATATAATTTTCTCTAATCATTTATCTCTTCCTATACCCTTCAAGAACTCTGAAAAGATCCTCCACCATATAATTTTGCAAACCTAACAAGTTTGTACCAACTTTTCTTGCAGGCGGTCATCCTGGAACCCTCCAGCCTCTTGCTCCAATCTAGAATCGCTCTGGTCCTGCTGCACACCCTTTGTCCTGAAACCGCTTGTCACTGTCATCCTGGAGATTCTCTTAGGTCGGAACCCTGTTTCCTGGGTCCCCTACTTTGCTCTCTGTATCTATGAGCTTGTTTTGGAGACTTCTACCAACAGTTCCCCAAATAAGAGTAGATATTTTAGATCACCTAAATATCTGAAAATGTCTACTCCAACTTCACATTTGATTAACTGTTGGTTATATATAGAATTCTTGGCTTGAAATCAGTTGGATTATTAAAGAGATTATTTCAAAATCTTCTAACTGCCCGTTTTGCTGCCGGGAAGTCAGATGCCACTCTCATTTCTGACACTTTATATGTATTCTGTCTTCCTTCTATGACAAGTTTTTAGTTTTCTTTTCAGGAGCCTTGATACAGGTCTTCTTTCATTCATGACATCGGGTGGGCCTTTTGATACCGGAGATTCTTATCTTTCAGGTCTTGGGGATTTTAATAATTCCATTACTTCAGTTTTCTCATTCTGGAACTCCCACTGGTCAGATTTTAGCCCTTCTGGATTGATCATCTAAGTAAAAAAACAAAATTTTCCCTCTTACTTTTCATCTCTTTGGTTTTTTCCCTTGTGTTCTGTCTTCTCATAGAGATTTCCTCAGCTTTGCTTTCGACTCTTCTGATTTTTTTTTGCATACCATATTTTTGATTTGTAAAAGTTTTTTTTTAATTTTTTTAATGTTTATTTATTTATTTTTGAGAGAGAGACAGAGCACGAGCAAGGGAGGAGCAGAGAGAGAGGGACATACGGAATCCAAAACAGGCTCCAGGCTCCGAGCTGTCAGCACAGATCCCGACATGGGGCTCGAACTCACAAACCGTGAGATCATGACCTGAGCCGAAGCCGGACGCTCAACCTACTGAGCCACCCAGACGTCCCTGTGAAAGTTCTTTCTTATTCTCATTTGTTGTTTTAATGAAACTCTGTTCTTGTGTAATTCTTGTTTCATGAGTTGTATCTTCTCTCTGAATATTAATGGTTTAAATCTTCTACTGGGAAGAAATGGTTAACAGGCTAACCTCTTTGTCCATGTGAAGATGACCTTGGGTTTACCTTCTCCCAGCACTGTTGCCCTGAAAATGTGCTGGCGCACTCTCTCTCTCTCTCTCTCTCTCTCTCTCTCACACACACACACACACACACACACACACACACACACACACACACGAATTGTGGCTAGGAATGCCAGCTACATTACTAAGCAATGCAATTTCTGAAAAAAATATGACCCTTGATGATAAATTACATCTGAAACAGAAGACTTTGAGTGGACTATAAAAATCTATTGGCCTTAAAAAACACAGGCCTTAGCTGCCTGCTGTGGTGTCTCGAGAGGCCCTGGATGCTATGCCCACGTGCATTACAAGAAACAGTTCCTATCCTGTGTAAGACGTCCCTTTGTTGTACGTAGGCAATTTCGTCACTTACAATTGCCTGCATTCCTTGTGGGGGCTGGAGGCAGCATAGGGTTGGCTGTAAGGACTCCTGGAGAAAAGCTACCTGACATACTGACATGCTGTTTTCTGTCCTGTATTATTCTACAAATCTAAGTGAATCTGACGCCAGGTTATGACCTATTGTATCCTGTGAGTGTGAACATAAATTCAAACCTGAAACCATTATTAAAGCTCATGATAAGTACTCATTCCCTAAACTAGCTTTTTAAAAAAATTTTTTTTTAGTTTTGGTGTCTGCCTTTCAAGTTGGAAAATTTCAAGTATCTGCAGATCCTGGGCTGGTAGGTCATATTTAGGAACGAGGCAATAAACAACTGACTGGAAGCTATGTCTGCAAGGATTGGGCATAAGGTGCAGGGGGGAGAGAGAATTGCAGGCATAGTGATGGAGGTAGGGGATGAGGATATTAGCCTCACCATTTGGTCAACTCTCACTTAATTTCTCTGTTTTCAAAACAGTGCCTCATTCTCGTACTGCTCTAAATCTGAAGTGGCTAAATTCTTAGCCTTTATGATTCTTTTTCTCTAAAGAACCCGTCTCTGGTCTCCCGTGGGGAAGGAGAAGTCACCTGAATATGCAAGCTGGTAGGAGTATGGGGGTCTACTCTCTCCTGATATAGGCTTTCACACAGTCTCATTTTCAACCCTGTGGCTCACCAAGGCCTTCTATATCATGTGGTGTTCTTGAGGCTTTCCAAAGTTCTATGGAGAAAATCATCTTGCTTCTTGTATCAGTCAGTATCCAGCCAGAAAATAGAAATCATCCCAGAAATGTGAACAGGGAAAAATAGAATTAAATTAGATGATGCAGAAAGTAACTATGACTTCTAGACTGATGAAAAGGGAACCAAGAACTCAGGAAAGGGTTCTCCTTGTCCTCAAGACAGAGATTTAGACTTTTTTTTTTTTTTTTTATGAAATGCTCACCATAAGTTGTAGTTGTCATCTGTAACCATACAGTCATTACACTATTACTGACTGTATTCTCTATGCTGTACTTTTCAGCCCTGTGACTTATTTATTTTGTAACCAGAAGTCTGTATCTCTTAATCCCTTTCACCTATTTTGCCCATCCCCTCACCCCCCTCCACTCTGTCAACCACCAGTTTGTTCTCTGTATCTGTGAGCTTATTTCTGGTTTTTGTTGGTTTGTTTTCTTTTTTAGATTCCATGAGATTCAGTCTTTCAAGGGAAGAAAATGGCTGCCCCAGGAATGCGTGCAGGGGTGGGAAGTTGGTGAAGAAACTCGTCAGAGGGTACAGTCTGGAGCTGGCTTCTGCATGCTGATCTGCTGGCTTCCGAAAACAGGGACCGCAAGGGAAGCTCCTTTCTCTGGTTACAGTCTTGTGGTGTCCCTCCAGAACCCTCTATTGATAAAGCCTAACATCAAGCCAGTTAGTGAAAGAAAAATGTCTGTAAGATCCAACTCCAGCATAATAAAGCAAAACAAAACAAGGAAGATGTACAGCTGAGTGATTATTGACATGCCTCTCACCCGCACCTCCCACCTCTTAGGGAGACGCAGTAGGGCTTGACCTTCCTCCATGTTTAAGCCATGTACCACTCACTCTCCCCCCAGTTCTCCAACCTGACACGCTAACAGAGCTACACATTGTTTGCTAGTTTCACCAAAGGCGGTATTTAAATTTCTGTGCTCCTTATTGTTTTGGGTGATTAACAAAAGAAGGAGTGAGAATTTCGTATTTCTTTCTTTTAATGTTTATTTATTTTGAGACAGAGAGAGAGAAAGAGAGAACATGAACACACACACACGCGCGCGCGCGCATGCGTGAGGGGATAAGGGGCAGAGAGAGTCAGAGACAGAATCCCAAACAGGATCCACACTGTCCGTGCAGAGCTTGGGCTGGGACAGGGGGGGGGGGGCTCACTCTCACAAACCATGAGATCAAGACCTGAGCTGAAATCAAGAATCAGATGCTCAACTGAGCCACCCAGGTGCCCCAGGAGTGATAATTTCTTAGCTCCATTCAGGAATTCTCCCCACCTTTCTATAATTGCTCTATTTTAAAACTAACTTCCTCACCAAAATGTGACAGTTTCCAGAGCAAAGACCGTCTCTAACTCATCTTCCTTTCCCTTTATCTCTTTCAGTGCCTCATTTTGATAAGCTTAATACAGGTTGGTTGAATGAAATAAAATGTACATTCTTTAAATATTCTTAATAAAATTCACAACTTATTTCAATCAGTTTTTTTTTAAGTTTAATAGTTTATTTTTGAGAGAGAGAGAGAGAGAGAGAGAGAGAGAGAGAGAATCCTAAGCAGGCTTCGTGCAAGCAGCACAGAGCCCAATGTGAGACTCAAACTCATGAACCATGAGATCATGACCTGAGCCAAAATCAAGACTCAGACACCTAACCGACTGAGCCACCCAGGCGACCCTCAATCAATTTTATTGTCATATATCATGTACCTAAATCCCAACAAGCTGTCTTCTAAATCTTTGTTTTTGGTTAAAATGAGGAAAAAGCAAAAGCATTTATAAGTGCATGAAAACTCATCTTTAGTCCTACTAGCAAAGTAACTCACTCTCTATATAACATATTTACAATAAAAAAGAAGCTTTTCACTTCATTATTTAATGAGCAGACAGCCCTATTGTTTTAGATATTTGCAGCACTAAAATGTTTCTCTAATGGTTGTCTTCTAAAATATGCAATATTTTGAAATGCTGATACTTACCAATTCAGGGATGTCTTTTACTTTCAGAGGAACTTGGATTAAACCCAAATGAGTCCTGAAACTAAGAGAATCACCATTTTCATAATTTGGGTTGCGAAGATTAATTAACACCTTTAAAAACAAATCCAACAGAATTGGTTAGTTTCTTTATAGGATGTTTACACCTATAAAATTGGCAGTGATATTCTCGGTGTATCACCACAAAACTAAAAACTATTTGGGGCTATGTATGTACTTTAATTACATTCTAAAAAACTATAAAATTATATTGAAATGTTAAAATATCATAAACATGTCTTAAATTTAATATTCTGATGATCTACCACATAAAAGTCTAAAAGAATTTAGTTAGAATGAAAAACATTTTGATGGCAATAAAAAATCAAAACTGCTTGAATATTTAACCAGGGAAGGTGACAGAAAGATCAAAATTGCTTGATTGTAATATTTTCAGAAACAATTTCAGAATCAACTTTAGCCCTTTGAAAAAACAGATATTGACAAGATTTTTAGAAAAATAGTAGAATAATATTGCAGAGTATCGCCTCTAAATCAAACCCACAAGGAAAAAAAATTCAGAAGCCAAACTAACAATTTATATACTTTTCAAAATTAGGCAGGTCAAAAAAGTCTTAGATATTTACATATCCTTTATGTAGGAATTGCACTTCCATAAGTACAATTAAGTACAAATAATTCCATAAGTACAAATAATTAAGATGTTTGCAAAGACAGTGCAGAAAGAATGTTAATGAAGTACTATTTATTACAGAAAAATGTGAAACAACTTAAACATTCCATTAGAGGGAATTACTTAAATGAATTGTGGTTAATTCATATAATAAAATATAGCGTAATTTGCCTCTATTAACACAGGTAATATATATAATAACATGAAAAAATATTCACAATATATGAAGTTAAAAAATGTGTAGTAACTTAACGTTTATTGCTATGTGACGGCATTAAAGGTAATTTTTTAAAAGTTTTCTCCTTATGCATATTTTCTTATTTTTCTAACAATAACATACATTTCGGGGAAAGAATAATTATAATAAAAAATATTTTTAAATTGAAACTCTTGAGAAAAAAAAAATCAAGCATCCAGTACAATGGCATGCACAGAGCTAGAGAGTATTATGTTAAGCGAAGTAAGTCAGTCAAAGAAACACAAATACCATGTGATTTCAGTCGTCTGTGGAATTTGGGAAACAAAACAAAGGAGCAAAGGGAAAGAAGAAGAGACAGGCAAGTCAAGAAACAGACTCTTAACTACAGAGAACAAACTGATGGTTACCAGAGGGGAGGCGGGTGGGGGCATGACGTAAATAGGTAGGTGATGGGGTTAAGGAGTGCACTTGTCATAAGCACTGAGTGCTGTATGGAAGCGCTGCTCTCTATTTTACATACCTGAAACTAATATTATACTGTGTGTTAATTAACTGAATTTTTTTAAAAAACTTAAAAAAAATAAAAAGAATACAGCAAAGGAGATTATGGTGACAGAAACACTATCACATCTGAGGAAGGAATTAATGAGCTGATAACTAATCACTGATAAAATGGAATGTGCTAAAATGCCAAAACAGTTTCCCAAAACTGCAAGCACTAAATTAAGGCTAAAAATGTCAATAGTATTTGTTAAAAAAAAAAAAAACAAATATAGCAAAGAATCAACAGCGCGAAATGCAGACTAATAGGGAACAATGCAATTTTAGCCTAATAACACAAATCATGTATCATACTGCACAGAAACCTCACACACGTAGGATAGAAAAGGGAAACTATGAATACATGAGTAATAGAAAAGAGAAATATTAGAAATGCAGAAGCTATACAGATATAATTATAGAAAATGTCCTTTAGTTAAAGAAGAATTTCAGCATAAATAATAAAAGGATCAATTCATCAACAGTCCTGAAAGAAACAGAACGTTACGACCATTAAGGAGAAAACAGTTAAAGATAATCATACAAAAATGACATGAAATTTCAGCCCTGAAGTGCTAGAAAAGGGAAGAGTTTGGGAGAAATCATTAACAAGCTAAGAGAAATAATGCCATCACCATAAAGGCAGTTTCTGACCAAACTAACTTCTCTTTAGAATTAAAAGAAGACAGTTGACTCTTGAACAACACAAGTTTGAACTTCAACTCAAATGCAGACTTTTAACAGTACAGTACTGTAAATGTATTTTCTTTTCCTTATGCCTTTCTTAATATTTTCTTTTCTCTAGCACACTTATTGTAAGAATACAGTATATAATGCATATTAACATACAAAATATGTGTTGGCTGTGTTATCAGTAAGACTTCCAGTCAACAGTAGTACTTAGCTACTTAAGTTTGGGGGGAGTCAAAAGTTATATGTGGATTTTCGACCATGAGGTGGTCAGAGCCCTCGTGTTGTTCAAGCATCAACTGTATATTTTATGCTGGCAAACTAGTTTCAAAGACAACAGTTCAGAAAAGAACTAAAAGTAAAATGTGAAAAACTCATTCATTCATTTACTCGTTCATTCAGCACCTATTTGTTGAGCAGCAATGTGCTAAGCACCGTTCTACCTGTTGGAGATAGAGCAATTAACCTGCAGCTGGTTTGTGGTAGCTCCATGCTTATCTCCAGGGACACCTGGATGTCTGGTGGTGACCCTTGGCCAAGATGGGATGAAATACACGAACTAGTCATTTATACTGTGCTACTTAATGTCCCAGGGAGGCAGTCCATATCAGTTTCACATGGCTTATTGAAAATGCACAGATTGCTAGCTTCTCCTGATTTACCAGTGGGGATATAAAAGACCCCTGGGAAACCTTCCTTGCGCCTTGACTCCCGAGACCAGTGTATCGCAGGAATCTTAGCGGTTCCTACTCCAAAGACAAAGCTCATCCTCTGCAACTGAGAAAGAGCCCTGGGAGCTGAGCCTAGAAGTTTGGATCTCTTCGTATTTGCATATGCTTTCTTTCTCTTGCTGAAAGAATGCCTTCTGTGGCTGCATCCTGTGAAGTCTTGTGAGTCTTCAATTATTAGACTCTGTAACTGTTGCAACAGTGCACAAAACAGAACGAGAAGCTCCTGCCCTTGTGAATCTTACTTTTTTTTTAATTTTTTTTTTTTTAACATTTATTTATTTTTGAGACAGAGAGAGACAGAGCATGAACGGGGGAGGGCCAGATAGAGAGGGAGACACAGAATCCGAAGCAGGCTCCAGGCTCTGAGCTGTCAGCACAGAGCCCGACGTGGGGCTGAACTCACAGAGCGCGAGATCGTGACCTGAGCTGAAGTTGGATGCTTAACCAACTGAGCCACCCAGGCGCCCCGTGAATCTTACTTTTAATAGGAGAAGGCAGGCAATAAGGAAAACAGAAAAAGAATATGTTATATAATGATAAATGCTATAAAGAAAAACAAAGTAGGAAAAGGATAAAAGGAGTTCCAAGCAGGGAGCCGCGGGGGAAGGCTTTGCTGAGAAAGTGACATTTAAACAAAGACATAAGGAGTGAAGGAACGTGCAGACAAGTATCTGGGGAAAAAGCACTGTAAGCAGAGAAGAGGAGCGGAGGCCCTCAGATGGCAGGAAGCCAGGGGGAAGCATGGAGGCTAAAGTAAATGGAGTATAACAAATCAGGGGAAAGTAATAGGAGATGAACTCAGAGAAGTAATGGGGTATCAGATCAAATAGCATGTTTCGCACCACTGTCATGACTTTGGCTTTTAAGTAGAATGAGATGGGAAGCTGCCGGATACCAGAGATGGCTTATTTGGAACGGTACTGAAATGGCTTCCTCTGGAAACTGCACTGAGAACAAATTCTAGGTGGGCAAGGGTAGAGCAGGAAGACGTTAGGAGGATGGAGGTAGGAGTGGTTGAATTCCGGATACATGTTGAAGGTAAAGTGACAGGATTTGCTGATTATGTGTAAGGTACAAGAGAAAGAGTGGAATCAAAGGTAAGTCCGTTAAAATAATTAGTGAGCGCTAACCTACTTTATTTCCGATATGCTTTCTCAAACTTAATTAAGCTCATCATCTTCATTAACAGACCTGTTCCTTCTCCTGCATTCTCTATCCCAAGGACGTAGTACCTCTCTGCCCAGTTACCCAATCTAGACACTTAAAGATCTTCCTTATCTTTTCTTTTTCTCATACTCCCCACATCTAATCAGTTCCCAAACCCTCCTAAAAATCTCTTGCAAATCTGTTGAATTCTATCCGGTTCCAACACTGTTCTTTAGTTCAGACCTTTTTCGTGTCTTGTCTAAACTACTAGAACAGGGAAGGACTAAAAAGGGAAAAGATTCACTGAGCATCTATAGGTGCTGCAGCAGGCTACCTGATTTACAAGCTACCTGATTTACAGTTAGTATTTTTTAATCAAAATCTTCCTGGGGCGCCTGGGTGGCTCAGTCGGTTAAGCGTCCGACTTCAGCTCAGGTCACGATCTCGCGGTCTGTAAGTTTGAGCCCCGCGTCGGGCTCTGGGCTGATGGCTCGGAGCCTGGAGCCTGCTTCCGATTCTGTGTCTCTCTCTCTCTCTCTCTGCCCCTCCCCCGTTCATGCTCTCTCTCTGTCTCAAAAATAATAAAATAAACATTAAAAAAAATTAAAAAAAAAAATCTTCCTAATTGATTTCCTTGCCTCTAATCTTTCCACATTCC
Organism: Panthera pardus; assembly: GCF_024362965.1. Taxonomy (NCBI): domain Eukaryota; kingdom Metazoa; phylum Chordata; class Mammalia; order Carnivora; family Felidae; genus Panthera; species Panthera pardus. The sequence continues at coordinate 183,365,167 of NW_026526688.1, forward strand.
AGTGGGTTTTCCAAAAGCAATTTTCAAGCACAAGTCTGATCATGTCATTCTACGGTTCTAGGGCTTTGTACTTGGTGATTCCTCTGCCTGGAGACATCCTCATATCATTTCTTCCACTTTATTCCCATTAATATACCTATATTGATCCAATACAACCTACCTCCAGAAAATCCTTGGGTGCATAAACAGGTCTGAAAAGGCTTAAATCTGGAATTAAGATAGATTGGAACATTTCAGTTAATATAAGAATCCTTATTAATAACAATGTTAATGATTCTTTCACATGTGGTCGTGGAGCTGGATTAATTCAGACATTTGCGGAGTATCAATAATTTGTCATACATCGTGTTAAGTACTGGGAACACAAAAATGAAAGGGCAATCTCTTCCCTTGGCGGCCTAAATGACCTATTCTAGAAGAAATTAAGTGTCTCCCCTCATAAACTTATAATAACTTTATAACTGAATTGAAAACACAATGTCAGTGTAACAAAGTTCTATATGAGAATTCTCAAAGTACCTAGAATACAAATAATATATTCTCAGCGAATTCCTCTAGTTGTATTAAACTGTTCTCCCTTTTGAATTTCTATAACACACTGCTTTCTCTATTACAGTACTTATTTCTTGCCTGGTTCCCCATGCTTATTTTTAAAGAGGAGTGGTGAGGGATTATGTACACGTCTACCAACACAATTCTATACATCTATTGATCACAGTAAATGAGACATAGCTGTCACCCATTATATGTTTATAAAATTGACTCTATTTTAACCATTAAAATGAGCCAAAATAAATTCTTAAAAACATTTTAGAAGTAGGGGCGCCTGGGTGGCGCAGTCGGTTAGGCGTCCGACTTCAGCCAGGTCACGATCTTGCGGTCTGTGAGTTCGAGCCCCGCGTCAGGCTCTGGGCTGATGCCTCGGAGCCTGGAGCCTGTTTCCGATTCTGTGTCTCCCTCTCTCTCTGCCCCTCCCCCGTTCATGCTCTGTCTCTCTCTGTCCCAAAAATAAATAAAAAACGTTGAAAAAAAAAAAACAAAAAAAACCCAACATTTTAGAAGTCTCAAAACTTTTTACCACTTAACCTATTTTTAACATCTCAATGTTATTAAAGCTTGAAAAATATTTACCTTAATTATGAATCTAAGAAATCCATTGAATGATTTAATCTATTCTTTTATAAAAATGTTTTCAAATGCTGTTTTAAAAAGGATAATTGACTTAAATATTCTCAAAATATTATAAAACACTGGTGAAAGTTAGGAATTAAAAAAAATTTTTTTTAAGGTTTATTTGAGAGAGAGAGAGAAAGAAACAGAGAGAATCCCAAGCAGGCTCCATGCTGTCAGCACAGAGCCTGATGCGGCTCTTGAACTCACGAACTGTGAGATTATGACCTGAGCCAAAATCAAGAGTTGGACGCTTAACCAACTGAGCCACCCAGGTGCCCCCAAAGATAGGGATTTTTAAACTGCACGGTAGAAGTTTAAGGAAACAAAGTAGATGACAGTAATTAGTGGGGAAGGAAAATTGCTATCTTTCCAAAAGAATTGCTAATATTGTTGCTTTGGATCCACAATTAAGAAGGCAATCTTTCCTACTACCACATTTTGAAAAAGGTTGTTCATATACCTGGTTCATCAGTTCCCATTTCATTCCATTTATTGAGAAGTTCTTTCTGTTCTCCAACTGGCCTCTAAAAAAGGTAATTTTAAAATTGGTTTCATTTTGTGAAGCTTAGCAATGCAGCTGGAAAATAAGAATCAATAACTTATCTAAAAGGTTGAATAAGCTACCATAACATAAGAAAAAAAATCACTTCACTGCACATGGTGAACTTTTTTTGGAATTATTCTTAAACTTTTGTTATTTAACTATGATATTATATCTAGTCTCAATGGCTCAGTTAGAATATGGTGCTAAAGAGTCCAAGAAAAGAAGACAAATGATCTCTATAGGCCAGTAAATTTCACAAAGAAAAACTGCTCCTTAGCCACATACTACATCTCTTACCCCATCCAGCAACCTCAGAAATGCATCGCAAGGGGGACTGGCCAAGAGAGTATGACTGTGGGTCAGTAGCATCATCTTCCTACATGAAAGACAGTATATTACACAATACTACATACTTAGGCAGTTTTCCATAGAAATTTATCCTTTTTTTAAATACCATCCTTCTGGTGCCTTCCGTGACTTGTCCTTGGAGATTATCTAAAGTTCATCCACTATATCCTGTCTACTAGCAAGGAATAAATAGCAGGTAGGGAGAATAAGGCGAAGAGAAACTTCTTCTCTCCTACTCGTGAGCAGCCAAAAAGAATCCAGAGCATTCCTCGAGTGGCTTTTCTCTCCCTTTTTATCTTCCCCCTCAAAGCCCACAGAGACAGACAAATGCTGAGAATTAGATCTTTTAGATCTAATGATACTACTATTAGAACTAAATAGTTCTGCAGAGAGATGACCAATCATCCTTCCATTCCCTATGTTAACACTGAAAGATGGTACCATATTGGCTATTATAAGAGGATAACGTGCCTAAACTCCATCTCGTATTCAAAACATATGGCTATTGTGCTGATTAGCCAAAAATAAGGAGACCAAAGGTAATTAAAAATTTTCAAGTGCATTTATAACATGTATAACCTTTACAGCCAAATCTCTAAATAATCTATACGTAGATTATATATTGTATTTTTATTTATTCTCAAGATATCTTCATTACAAAAAGTATTACAGACTATATAATAGAAATCTATATACAATACACCCATGTAATTGGCCTTTTACAGATTTTTGTTTCAAAACAAACTGATATACTGTTTAAAGAGAGATAAATCTGCCTAACAATTACAACTTTGTGGTACTTCTAGCACTCGATTCACAATAAAATATTTAAATATTAAAAGTACCTTTTGAAAAAAAAATAAAAATAAAAGTACCTTTCGTGCCAATGGGATACTCAGTTCAGTGCACATACTATTTAAACTCTTCAAAATTCTTTTTTCCCAACTTCCCTGAAATATAGAGAACAACTCATTATTGTTTCGGTTAACAATACCAAAACTAATTTTTTAAAAAATTAAAGATATTATGAGTTATATAGAAATGGTAAGGTTGGTTGAGATTAGTTATCTTCATTCATTAGTTCACTCAACAAATGTTAATTACTGCCTACTATGTGCCAGATACTATCCTTAATGCTGTGAATTAAGCCATGAACAGAAAGTCTCAGTTCTCACGGAACTGACTTTCTAGAGGAAGATGGAAATGAGGACAGATCAAAAAAAAAAAAAAAAAGGAGAAGAAGAGGAAGAAATCAGCAAGTCATAGGGTGATAAACATTTTAAGAAAAAATAGCAGATAATAAAAAAGTAAATTACATTTAAGTATTTTGTAAACGTTTGATACTCAGAAATCTCATTAATAACCTAGTGAAAATAAAACTTTATAGAAATTATTATACTGTAATTTTTCCTAACATGACATTTCAGTCCTAAATACTTCAGCATGAATGTTCTAATAAGAACCTTCTCCTACATCAACACAATACTACTATCACACCTAAGAAAATTAGCAATAATATTTCATATCACATAATATTCAGCCCACATTCAAACTTTTCCAGTTGTCCCCAAAATATCTTTTATAGTTTTTTTTAAAATCCAGAATCCATTAAAAATGTATGCATCACATTACATTTGGTTGTTATGTCTCTTTCCATGTAGCTGAATCTAGAGTCTCTTTGTCCTTTTCTTTTTCATGATATTGACTTTTTTGAGGACTCCAGGCCAGTTATCTTTTAGAATGTGTCACGATATGAATTTGTCTTACTGGTTTTTTCACAGTAAGATCTATCCCCTAGATCTCTTGTAAACTTGAAAAAAGGAGTTCTTTTTAATAGTCAGTCATGAATTGATTATCCGCATATACCATATTTTAGTAAATCCTTCTTTTTAACACCAAGGTAAAATGCCAATATTTTTTGGTCTTTTTACTAAAATAGGCCTTTAGGCTACTTCTAACTCACTGAAAGCAAAATAAAATAATACCTAAGCTCCAAAATTTAGACCAAGAGAGGAGAAAAGAAGAGAACTATATATTACATTATCGATAATGTACAGTTACAGCCCATCCAGTCAATACAAGTAGAATAATAATAATAATAGCTCCTTTATGTGGTTGTTATAAAGATTAAAGATGTAAAGTGCTTGGAACAGTGACCTAATAATGATAATAATCATTCAATAATTGATAGCTTTACTATAGCTCTCATTGTTCATAGTACCCTCTTTAACACACGTATTTAAATACATTACCCTCTTTACCCGGAATATACCCTCCATGCTCTACTCCCAACCCCAACATACTTACTCCTACTTTATCTGAATACACCTTATTCACCTTTCAGACCTTCACCTCTATTAAGCCTTCTGTTCCTGGTCGCTCACCCCAGATGGTATCAGGTGCCTGTGCTTATAGTCTCTCTCGGCCCCTTCCTTCACCCATCACGGCACATAGTCACACTTTGTCTAGCACATAATAGATGCTAGATGATTACACAGATTTCTACTCTAAGTAATATTGAAAGCGTTTAAAAAATTTTTGATACCATGGCCTAAGCAATGAATGAACAAAAAAGCATTCATCTATAGGAGAAATACAGAGCTGTGTGAAGTGTATAAGCCTTAGTCTACTAAATATATAGAAATAGATTTTTAGGAATAAAAGAATACTCTTCATAAATTCTATTAAATACTCACAAAACTAACCCCATTTACTGGCTTCTTTTCTTTTCTTTCTTTCTTTCTTTCTTTCTTTCTTTCTTTTTTTTTTTTTTACTGTATTTCTCTTAGATTCAAGACTTAAAATACATTTGAGAAACTTATTCACGATCAAACATTAATTATAGCAACATAACCTACTTCTACCTCCAACATCCTTATCCTCAATTTATCGGAATAAAGCTTACTGAACTTTCAAGTCTCAGGTTGAAATACTATTTTCTCTAATAAGCCTTCTGTCACTTGCTTCCCCCACTCCAGACTATGGGGGAAGGAGGTATAAGAAAGCTTATTTAAAAAAAAAAAAATAAAAGCAATTTTAATTCAATCATTATATAAAAATAAAATCTGCATGAAGATTAAAAATCCAATCCCTGGATTTGTATAATTTACCTTAATATATAAAGAACCAAATTGCTACTATTGAATTATGATTCCAAATACTCTCATTTTCAACCACACATAAAAAGGGCTCTTGAACTGATTAAAAGACAATAATTCTTGGAAATAAAAACAAAAAGTTGGGGTTCCTGGGTGGCTTAGTCAGTTAAGCACTCAACTTCATTTTGGCTCAGGTCATGATCTCATGTGGGTTCCAGCCCCATGTCGGGCTTCATGCTGACAGTCTGGAGCCTGCTTCGAATTCTCTCTCTCTCCCTCTTTCTCTGCCTCTCCCCTGCTCGCTCACTCTGTCTCTCTCAAAAATAAACATTTAAAAATATTTATTTTGGTAAAAACATCTCATTCAGGTATTTTCTATAAAGTACAATTTTTAAATGATTAATCATAGTTCTCCTAAATGGATATCCCAGGCTACCAAATATTTCAATTCACCAACATGAAACTGAATGTAATTCAATTAGATGTAACTAGAGTTGTAATATAAAGAGAAAATAGTTACCAAAAAAAAGTTACACAGAAAAGAGATCAGACGTTAGAAAGCATTCTGAAAGAGTTTGGAAAAAGAGCTACAAAATTTACATACATTGCTTTATTAATCCTGTGAGATATGTATCATGAATGAGGAGAACACATAAAAGTAGAATGAAAAAGAGTGTTAAGAATTGAAGCAATATTGAGCAGATCTTTATTCAATTATCATTTCTATGTGCTCTATAATTGAAGCAGGAACTTAGAAATCATCCAGAAGAGAAGAGAATGACTAAAAATTGAGAAAAGGAAAGAGGAAAAGAACACTAAATTCAGAAAAATTGGACTTTTGTGGCGAGAACAGGGGGACATGAGATGTTATACCTGAAAATTTAACTAGTGAAAAGATATTGATTCAACATTTACTGAGCACCTATTAAACACATGCCAGTAAAAATGAATCAAACGGCATCCCTGTCCCTAACAACCACATCACTTTTGTGGTGGGGGTGGGGAAGAGAAGACAGATACACAAGTAACATGAGATAGGTTCAAAAAAGTTCACGAGGGCTATTATCAGCCCATATGCCATACGTATAGAAAGAACTTAAAAGAATAAGCAAGGAAACAGGAAGCTGAGTGTGTCAAAACTTCTAGCTGTTAATGGAGCACATACCACTTCCTTTAAAAGTCTAAAAACATTGAAAGAAAAGTAACTCCAGTGGTTTGCTACGTCTTCCCCATTCCCCGTCCCATATCGATGACACAATGACAAGGACAGCAGGGCTTTTCCAAGGTACCCCTTGCAAGAACTTCAGTCAGATGCTCAGAGAAGTTATCTCCATAGAAATCCCAAGTAGTCAGAGAAGTCATTTCTATAGACATCAGAAAGGGGAATAGAATTTCCTGATAATGAGGCGAAATCCAAAGTGAAGCAAGTGGCTGCTCGCAAGCTGGGTCACCCTGTGGGTTCCCTGCAGAACTTTAGTCTTATTTCAGGGTATTCATTCATTCGTTTACTTGCTGCCTCACTAACTGACATGTATTGAGTGCTTTCTACGTATCAAGCACAGGACTATGATCGGTGAGTAAATGTTATAAGGAGCCTATGATCGCTTAACACAACAAACAGACTTTCCAACAAGTAGAAAGACTTCACCAAAATGACTTAAGTTAGTGAAATTGTGAGTTCCTTGTCTTCAGAAGTACTCGAGCAAAAGGAAATGAACTCCAGAGGTTGGATGAGATAAACCTGAAGGGTCCACTTCAACTCCAGTTTTATAGATACTAAACTTTTCGCCGGCTCTGTCTGTAGAGGTGACTAAATACTCCCTAAGTCTCAAAAATAAGTGCTCAAAAAAATCATAGTTATTCCTGTGCTATTATTTAAATAAAAATGTCAACATATCTTCAGCACACACAGAAAAAGAGGTAAACGTGGCAAATGAACTATTGAGAAATGACAGGGCACTAATACAAGATACAAAGAAAATAATGGTTTCTACCCAAGACTCACAAAATCAAGCTTTAAAATGTTATTTAAAAGGAAAATGAATGCCCTTTTACATTTAAAATGTTTAATAGGAAGACATTACCTTTTACCCAAACCCATATCCTCTCCAAATGAAATTACTGTTGCCTTCAAATCAGTTTCCCTAATAATTGAAATCTATGGTATTAAGTCAAAGGACTTCAAGAGTTTTATAAATAAATTAATTTCTAAACCATGAGAGGCAAAAAATTTACACAAGAATCAAAACTGTATTGAAATCTCTAACTGGGTATTACTGATTGCCTTGCTACTTTTTTATAACAATGAACGTAAATAAGAAGTCTTTAAAAGCCATCTAATGTAGCATGTAAAAAACTATGAAATTATAAAATTAAAAAATTATTTCCTTCACTCTGAAAAAATAAAGCAAAATAGTTATAACCCAGCTTTCTAATGGAAGATTTTAGTAATTCTCTGATTATAAAAGTAACACATTTATTCAAGATAATTTGAAAAAAAAACAATATGTAAAGAATAGAATAATAAATAAGCATCCATAAATTTTCATCAGCCAAAAATAACTACTATTAATATTTTGTTCTCTTCTTTCATTTTTTCTATGCATGTATGTGTACGATTGAGAGATTTAATTAGTGGAATTATATTGTTTTATATTTTGCTTTATCCACTTAAGATAATATCATACACTTTCCTATTTCATTATATTCTTTTAAAAATAACATTGTTGATGCCTGTAGAACATTGTCTTTTGGAGACACCCTGCTGTATATGCAAACCCTATTGTTATTTAGATTCTTTTAAATTTTTTAATATTATCACGAACATAAATTTCTGTGTTTCCCTGATTCTTCCCTTTAGATAAGATCCTAGATGTTAGAAGTGGAATTAGTAGGAAAAGGGGTGTACATATTTTTAAGAGGGAACATTTTCTATTTTTTGTATTCAATTCATTCATCATTAAAAAAATATATATCTACTGAGCATCTGCCATGAGGCAGGCACTATGCCAGATGTTGAGGATACAGTAGTGAAAAGAGAGACCCTGATCCTGCTTCCCAGAGACTGCAGAATCTAGATGATAATCAGACAACCCAAGTACTATGGTAGGAAGTATAGAGTGCCTCCTGTATGGAGGAATAGAGACACAGAAAAAGTACCTGGGAATCCGAGATCTCAGGCGTAGAAAGCCTTCCTAAAGAAAGGATCGTGTCACCTGACACCTGTGAATGTGCCAGAAATACGTGAGATTTGTGGGGAGGCAGTTTCACACAGAAGCAATGGCATGTGCGACAGTTCTCCTGGTGGAACAACTGAAGGAGGTCAAGTATGATTAAAGAGAGAAGGTAGATGTGTGTGGAAGCGGGCAGGGGACTGGCAGGATGGTGAGGAACAGAGTGAGGAGGCGAGAGGTAAGACTCGAATGGTGAAAAGAAGCAAGATCCTTGACAGTCTTGTAAACAAAAATAAGGAGTTGCGGTTGTATCCTAAAAGTCTGGGAAGTTTTAAGAAATGGAGTGACAATACAGAAGGCAGAAAGACTAATTAGGAAGAGGATGAGAACTGAAGTCACATAAAACCAACAAAATTCTCATTTTTGTTTAGGTGCCTGGATTGACAGAGAACTGGGTAAATTCAACCAATAGCATATCTTGAGTTTGAGCATTTCTGGACTGGATAGAGAAATATGCTGAATATCATCAGGTAGTACAGATTCTAGAGCCAGACTATCCAGGTTGAAATCCCAACTTTTCCACCTACTAGTTTTGTGAAATTGGACCTATGTAAGATCATAAGAGTAACATACCTTATAGGCTTGTCATGAATATTAAATGAGTAAATAGTTGTAAAGCACTAGAATGGTACCTGGCACATAATTAGAGCTCCGTGTGCTCACTAGTATTATTCCGCAAAAAAATTCATATATTTAATCACCCATTGTGTATCAGTTTCTTCAAATATTCCTTTCTCTAAAAGGTGTGGCAAAAGAGTTCCCAAATTATTTTACATGGAAATAGGGTTCTGTGGTCACATAAATTTGAACAACACTGGATTAAATAAAATTAAACAGTTTCTTTACTGCAGAACATCCCTGAGCCTTAGCATCCCAAAATAAATTGTATGCAACAAAATTAAGGAAGCATTAAATTAAAACGCAAAGACTAAAATAAACACCCACGAGTTCATAGTGACATAAATAAATAACATAGTGATATAAATAAATAAATAAATAAATAAACAAACAAATTTATTATAAATAACTCCCCAGTTCTCTTTCTGCATGGAAGAGAGGGAGAACTCTTCCATGCAGAAACACTCCAAATAATTTCTGTAGAGATTCCCAGCTCAGGGAGGTGGAATATAACTGTCTCTCCTTATGTGTGAACCATAAATAGTGACTTCCTTCCAAAGAGTAGAGCACACAAGGGTGTCGGGGGTGAAGAGTGACTCTACAGTGGGGCAACCTCACAAACACTACCTAAGCCAGGCAATCAAGGTCAACATCAACAGTGGTAAACCATGTGGACAGTATATACCCTGATATGACGCAATGAGTATAAATGTATAAAAGTATAAACTTTCTGTCTGTGGTCTTCCTCCCAAAAACCCACAGCCCCAGTCTAATTATGAGAACAACATTAGACGAATTCCAACAGAGGGATAATCTACAAAATACCTGACTAGTACTTTTCAAAACTGTCAAGGTCATCAAAAACAAGGGAAGTCTGAGAAACTGTCATAGCCAAGAGGAGCCTAAGGAGACATGACAACCAAATGTAATGTAGTGTCCTGGTTGGGATCCTGGAACAGAAAAAGGACATCAGGTTAAAACTAAGGAAATAAAGTATGAACTTTAGCTAATAATAACGTACTGATATTGGTTCGCTAATTGTAACAAACGTACCACACTAACTTAAGATGTTAATAAGAGGGGAGACTAGGTGTGGAATCTATGGGAACCCTATAATATATTCTCAATCCTTCTGTACATCTAAAACCCTTGTAAAAAAAATCGTAAACTGTGGTTCTAGGAATGAAAAGTACAGCGTGGGAAACAGAGTCAATGGTACCGTAATAGCCCTGGATGATGGCAGCTCCCTTGTGGTGAACGTGGCATAATGTATACAGTTGCCAAATCACCATGTGGTACACCTGAAAGTGTGCTGTGTGTCAACTACGCCTCAATAAAGAATAAAAATATATGACACGAATTTTCAAACAAACAAACAAACAAACAAACAAACGGTAATTCACCAAGAGGAAGGCAGCGTGGGCCTCAGTTTCCAAACTTATTTGTCCATGGAACCCTTTTTTGTAGAGCATCTCTCAGAGCTAGTATTCAGCAGAAAATACTCTGGGAAATGCTGACGCGGTGTAAGAAGCCTGTTTCCCTCATCAGCCCAGAAAATTGAACACCAATCTAGCCTGCCAAAAACTGCAGAGAGTTGATTTACATCCCAACTCTGAAGACACAATCAAGAGCTAAGCGAAGTTCAAATAACTCATGAAACTTTAATGGGGGGGGGGGGGGGCGGTGGAAATCACATTTTTTTCCTGGCTCTAGTTCCAAAATATTTTCTGCCAACCTGCTTTACTGAATAAAAGCAGAAGGAAACACTCACTGGATTTTATTTTAAGTTCTTTTGATTGTAAAGAGCAAAGAACAACGTAATAAAGAATCCCCTATGTCCAGGTCTTCCCTAGTGCTTCTACAGAACGTCTTAGCCATCTCCCCCATGGCATACAGCACTTTCAGTGATTAAACCATGAGTTACCCATAGGTGGAATCTTTATCTAACTTATTTCTGAATCTCCAGATCACATGGTAGACTGTCTTCTAGCAGGCATTCAGTAAATATCTTTTTTTTAATATGAAATTTATTGTCACATTGGTGTCCATACAACACCCAGTGCTCCTCCCAACAGGTGCCCTCCTCAATACCCATCACCCACCCTCCCCTCCCTCCCACCCCCCCATCAACCCTAGGTTCTCAGTTTTTAAGAGTCTCTTATAGTTTGGCTCCCTCCCTCTCTAACCTTTTTTTTCCCCCTTCCCCTCCCCCATGGTCTTCTGTTAAGTAAATATCTTTTAATTGAATATCACAATAATTGCTAGAAGAGATGGCAAGTGCCTTTACTATTAATCTGACACAAACTTTGAGTTCTTACTACATAAAGGTCAGTATGCTAGATATAATGGGTCTACAAAAATGTTTTAAAATTGTTACTGCTTTCAAGAGGCTTATAACTAAAGTAAAAAAGATGTGTACAGAAAGTGCTATCACAGAGTGCGATTTGTAATAACCATAAAACGACAGCATGCTAAAAGACAGTGTGCTTCCAAAAGAGGGAGAGATCCTTTTCAACAGGGCTGATAACTACAGCAGAGAAGAGGTGTCATCTGAGCTGACCCTCACAAAATAGATGGATTTTCCTAATGCTAAGCAGGCAGAAAGAGCTTTCCAGGACAAGAAAACAAAATAAGAAAAGTTTTCTTTTCTTTTCTAAAAGATGCAAGGAAGGGCACATGGGACAGTTATAGGATGGCAGAGATTGATAAAGTGAAAGGGAAAGCTAGGGACAAACTAAAAATTCCTAAATGTTGCGCTGTGGGGTGGGAACTTGTTGGGCAATTGGTAGTCACTGAAGATTTGTGAGAAGGCAGTGGCATGTATTATAAGGTTTCATCTGCTTGTAGCTAAAGTTAATTGTGTTAAGAGTACATATGAAGATGGGGAAAGACGTAAGTTGAAAATCAGGAGGTGTCAGTATAAGACAAGGATATGAATTAACGTCTGAAACAAAGTTAGCACTCAATAAAAGATAGCCATCCTCCTCTTCATCACCACTGTGATCACTATGGTAACGGCCTTAATAATAAAAAGGAAGAGAAAGCTGTAAGACCACGGGAAGAAATAATTTATAGAACTTAGTGACTATTTGGATATGGAAAATAGCAAAGATATTTCAAGTCTAAATTACTATAGTAATGATGAAACTAACTGAAATGGGAAGGTCAGGACAAGATGCTCATTTTAGGAATAACGCCATAGACTCAGTTTTCAACATGTTGAGTTTGATTTCACAGAAGACACGTACAGTAGATAGTTGATCATAGAGGATCGGAGGCAAAAAAGATGTGGCAGCAAAGAGGGAAGCTGTGGAAACCTGAATGTGATGACCTGAATGTTCTTAATAAAATAAGTGGCATGTGTTGAAAATGAGCGAGGGGGAGGTAGAATCAGGGGCTACACAAGCATGGAAAACTCTGGGAAAACCTAACTGGAAAGCAGATAATGAATGACGAATCGTAAAAGGATTGACAGGCCGCAAAACGAATCCACTGAAAGATGAATGGATTTAGACTGAATTCACGGTAAACATATAACTCATGTGAGTTTCCTCCCAAGTATGCCACAGTTTGGGAAAAGACAGTAGATGGCAGAGGCAGCCTTAGGCTAAGGATTGGAATGGCAGGCAGAACAGAAGTCTATGGGGCAAGAGATTGCGAGGTGCAAGGGAGAACACTGACGGGATGGTAGTTACGCCATCCAGCCTAAGTAGCCTTCGTGCAAAAAGGAGAGAACTGCCCAAAAGATCAGGGAGCTTAAGAACTAGATGACTCAAGGAGACAGGAACAAATACAAGGGGATAGGTAGGCGGACACTAACTTGTAGAGGAGGTATTTAGCATGACCACAGTTAAAGAATCAATTATTTCAACAAACACTTCTTGAGCGTTCCATGGGCTATGCATTGGGCTAGACGTTGCGGATAAAAAAACACAGTCCCTGCTCTTAAAGAAGGAATAATGTAGTGCAGGGATTGAGAAACTTTCTGTAAAAGGGCAAACAGTAAATATTTTAGACTTTGCAAGTCATGAGGTCTCTATGCAACTACTAAACTCTGACATTGTAGTGCGAAAGCACCCGCTGACAATAAGTAAACAAAGGAACAAGGCTTCCAATACGACATCTTTTATTAATTCCTATCATTTTCATGGGCCACAGATATCATTATTCCTCTGGTTTTTCAGCCAGGTGAAAATGTAAAAAAATATTCTTAGCTTGCCAGCTGTATAAAGACAGGTGGCAGGGCAGATTTGGCCCTTGGACTATAGTGAGTCAACCCGAGTTAGTGGGTAAGTATGGAAAAAAAAAGAGGAGAGTAGTGGGCATGTGTGTATATACATGTACATATATAACACATACACTTACCGTTCATATGTGTTCTCAGCAACCAGCGGTAGGCTTGAAACATCGACCTATTATTTCCCTCTCTACCTCTTTCCAGTCATGATGGGTAAACAACTTTAGTGTTATGTTCCCTATACCTAATACGCTAAAACTGATACTTTCTCTACACCTTTGAGAAATTTTCAAACTTCACCAAAAAAATATTTAGACCCAACCCTTTTATTTTTTTTTTTGAGTTTACGTCTTTAGAACAAAAGATCAAACAATTCTTTCATACATGAATCATTCAATGATTGTGTTTTATGACATATTGATAATACTGTCTGATTGCTAGACCTAAATGCACTACCTAGAGATAGAAATATATGGCATATTTCCTCAAATATCTCTATGATTTTTGTTTACATTGCTTCCTTTCACCATCTAATTTTGAAGGTTTTTAAAGTGAAAATAAAAATGGTTGAATAATAAAAAGCTGCCTAACATACACTGCTTGGAATGTGATAACTCAAAGCAGCAGGATATTTCTCAGGAGTAGCAGAAGGAGCCACGATGATAATTGCTGGAGCTGGGTGAGGGGTTTATGGGAGTTCTTTGGGGTATATTTGAAATTTTCCATGATAATTTCTGACACTGTGATTGAGAGAGGTCAACTCTGTGGTGTCCATTAAGCCCCTCGGCGGCGGCAGCGACAGAGTCGTACCCAGTACCGCAAGGAAGCCTCGTAGAGGCAGGTGCACCAGGCCGTGCTGAGGCGGACAGTCGAGCGTCAGGGGCATGTGACAGGACTTACCAACCTCCTGTTTAAACAGTTCTTTACAGCTTTTCTGTTTACGTCATTTTACTTTATTTTTTAAAGTGAACTGTAGTTGTTTCAGCCTACTTTAGATAGCAGGTTCATTTGAGTTCTGCGACAGAACACAGCATGTAGCAGCCTGCTGTGAGGACAAACATATTTCAAATACAGTATCAGTATCGCTGGCTTCCACGGCCCAAATTTTAAGGGAAGAGTGAGTCAGTTCATTCCCATCTCATTCTTTTAATATCTCAAGAGCATCAGGAATAAATTGCCACATAATACTTTTATCACGTTGAAAAGTTCAGGCCAGTACGGTACATGATTTTTTCCTTCTTCTACACAACATTTTCAGGATTACTGGAGCTAAACAGGTGTGATCCTCGGTCACTGAAAGTAAAAAGGAAGAGCATGCAAACACTGTGCTGGAGTGGTTCTTACCCAGGCTTCCGTGTAATGAATGACATACACTCCTGATACCAACAAGCACTTTTCGCTCTGCATTATGTAACTTGGCATGGCAAAATAAAGTGAAAAATGAACAATAGCCAACCTGTGCTTTCCTCATGTATACCAAAGGTTCTTTGAGATGTTCAGGAGGTGCAGCAGGATGGCTAGGTAAAGGAAACCTAGGGACAAAAAGAGGCAGCTAAATATTATACGTTATCTGGATAAGTAATTAATTCTCTTCATTAGAAATTACTCACCTCTGTAGTCCACGTCATATATGAAACAGAGTATCTGTTAGCAAACCTGTGTGTTTTCAGAAGGTATAACAACATAATAAAACTTTAATTCTTATCCTACTAGCGTGGTAGCTTCAGATTAGCAATTTAATTGCTCGTTAAAAGTTGAATTGCACAATAATCTGAATTCATAAATTGGGGGAATTTTAAAATTACTGAGCTTAGTAAATGCTCATGTAAAAATTACCAGAACTCTTATTTTTAGCACATAAATATTGTAACACTTAGAGGGATTTTTTTAAGGTTCAAAAAAAATCTGTGAACTCACAACATATCTTTTCGTTTCTCCCAATTTCCTTTTCCATATCGCTATATATTTTTAACATAGTTGAAATAATATAAGTGCTATCTTCCATAAGAGTCATGTTTCAATAGATACAAATTTAATAAAATTTAAAAATGTTAATGTCTCGTGGATTCTTTCTGTTTTCTAAGTAACTTTACATTCGTATTCCAAATGTACTGGTTTTATTAAGAAAACATTTGTTGACTCAACAATATTTGAGCCATTTTAGGTACTAAGGATATGATGGTAATTGAGACAATATCCCCTGTTCTCATATACTTAACATCTAGTAAAGGCAGTCAATAATTATAAAAAGGGACAAATTAATAGAATAATATCAGAGAGTAATGAGTGCCATGAGAAGATGAGAGCAGGGTAATGAGATAGAAGTGATTTGGAAGGATAGGGAAGGTGTCTAGGGGAGCTAATACTTGAACTAAGACCTAACTGAGAAGAAGGAGCCAACCAGGCAAAGATGTGGGGGAAGGATATTCCAGGCAGAAAGGCAGCAAGCACAGGATCCTGAGTTAGGAACACTTGGCGTGTTTAAAAATCAGAAAAAGCCAGAATGGTTGAAATAAAATGATGGACGCACGGTGACATGAAATCACAGAGAGAGAGGGCAGTAGGAAAACACAACAGTTCAACATTTACTTAGAGATTCCAGTCTTTTTCGCAACAACATATAACTCCTATTGAAATTAATTGTAGCACTTGTACCTACAGCAAAGCAGCCATGTTCCAATAATCAAGAACCATACACTGAATTTTCAAGAAGTACCTCATTCAAAGTGGGACATCAACATGTAAAGTGTTTATGATATACCAAGCTGAACTACACCTATCCCAAGACCCAAGTGTAAAATGTTCAAATGCCCGTAAGAAACATTTCTGGAATAGAAAAAGCAACCTGGTCTACCCAACCTAGAAAACAGTTGTATTAACTAATTATTTCCAGCTAACTGTTTTTTTCTACTAAAATCTGTACTCTGTGTACCTAAATAAATTACCTTTCCCCACTCACAAATGAAAAAAAGTTACGATCTTCATATACCTCAATATTTCTTTTTATATGCAAGATAAGCCAAGACTACACTATATGGTAACTAACTTAAATTTTAAAAAAACTATATACTTCATACTGTGTGATATATCATTGGTAAAGGGACGTAGTTTAGAATTAAATTGTTTTAAAATTCTTTCATGTTATGGGGCACCTGGGTGGCTCAGTCGGTTAAGCATCTGACTTTGGCTCAGGCCATGATATCATGGATCGTGAGTTCAAACCCTGCATCGGGCTCTGCGCTGACAGCTCAGAGCCTGGAGCCTGCTTCAGATTCTGGGTCTCCCTCTGTATCTGCCCTTCCCCTGCTTATGCTGTCTCTCTCTCTCTCTCTCTCTCTCTCTCTCCAAAAAATTAATAAAACATAAAAAAAATTTAAATTCTTTCACGTTAATGATAGTTATTTCCAAATTTAATAAAACTTAATTTAGGACTGAAACTTGAGAGTACTTACTTATAATCTTAAGTTATTTAATGAACAAAGACATTTAATTAAAAACAGGGAACAAGAGGTGGCAACCCCAAAATCATTAATATAAAACCAAAATAAAGTTAGATTTTTATTCATTCAGAAGTATTTAATAAGAACCTACTAAGTGTTTACAGTAATAAAAATAGTAAACAAATAGGCTAAAATTCTGTCGTTGTGCAGCTCACATTTAGTTATATGCAGAGATGAAGGTTGACAGGTAAGAACGAAGCATGGAAACTTGGGCATCACTCTTGACTCTTGTCTCTTCCTGTCCCTGAAATCCCTCTAAATCCTTCTCATCCTTTTTCATCCCACTGACACTGTTGTAGACAACAGACATCTCCTGCCTATATTCAGCCAACAGGTTCTTAAGCAGTCTCCCCTGCTTCCACACTATTTTCAGCCTATTAGCCAATTTGCCTGGCTGTATAGCCACAAGCAATGTCTTCCTTATTCACCAATGATTCTATTTCCAGTGTCTAGCATAACGCCTGGCACATACTGGAAAACCAGTACATTGCTTAGTGAATATAAAACGCAGACACGATCATGTCACCACTCTGCTTGAAATTCTAAAATGACACCCAAATGCTCTTAGGATCCTGCCTAAAAAGGCTTGAAGAAGCAGCACATCCCCACCCACGTATCTAGAATCGTCCTTTACCATGTCCCTCGCCCTGTACCACCCAGCCATAAACTCCATATAAACACACATAAACTCCAGTGTGCCACACTTTCCCAATTCTGAATCTCTGAGCCCGTTGCTCCCTTCTAAAGCACCTTTCTTCTCTACTCCTTCCCCTGACTTACTCTACCTTAGCTTTTGATTTCAATCTGAATATTGCTTCCTTCGGTAAGCCATCATGACATCCCCGCCCTGAGTTAAGTGCCTACTCCATTTGTCTGGCCCATCGCAGCACCTCTTGGACTATGTACTATCCATACTATACTATACTATAATTGTGCTCTAATTGCCTTCTTAAACCGTGTGTGCCTCAGAGATGTGAGCTCCAGGAAAGCAAAGGCTATCCAGCTTGTTCACTATCCTCAATTCCTAGCTCAGTGCATAACACATAGCAAGTACATTTAAAGCAACATTCAAAAGAAGGCAAAGAAGAACGGTGATTAGGACATTTTGGAAGTGCTCTGGTCTACTGCCTGAGGACTCTTCCAACAAATGCCATGAATATCTATAAAGACTTACTCTATCTTGTGGTCTAGTGTGAGAAACCCATTATCTAAAATCTTCCCATTTTTGGTCCACTACTGCTCAACATTCATACCTCTCCAAGGTATGGTGGACATTTGCATATATCTACTATAACAGTAGACTGTGGGATGTTTTTATAATATATATTTATATAGAAAGACTTTAAAAAGGATTATTTACTTCTTTAATTTATATTCCTTAAAAGAGAATGATAGGTCACCTAATTCTTAATAAACTGTTCTACACAAAGTACAATGAAAACTAAGGGGGAAAAAGGTACATGTTCCATGTAAAGACTGTCTTAGTTAAATCTTTTTAGTAAGTTTAGGATTAATAACTACACTGAGTTTCTTCAACAAATATTTATCACGTGTTAGCATTGGCAGGTGGCGTAATAACTACCTGTTGACTCAAAATCATTTATTTGATGCTCTAGAAGGCACTAAAAGAAATATAAAATTCAATTATTGTCTTATAGCATTTTTAATCCAGGTGAGAGATAAAATATAAACATATGTGAGATGCAGTAAAACACATGTGCTTTGGAATCAGACAGCTGGAGGTTACGACCTAGTACTACCATTTACTAGCCATACGATCTTCAGTAAATTATTTAAGTAGTTTAAGCCTCTGTTTTCTCTTCTGTAAAATGGTTACAATAATAAATTCCACAATCATAGGGTTGTTGTGAAGATTACATTACACAAGGCAATGAATTTAAAGTGCTTAGCACAGTGCTTGCATAAAATACTCCTTCGATCAATGTGAACTATTAAATATTAACACAACAATAATTAAATAAATTAGTCAATCTTAAGTGGGAAGAATTAACTTCGGCTAGAATTACAAGCTTCAGGTAAATAACAGAATACAGAAAATTTTCTGTCTCTTTTAAACAGGAATCGGACAAAAATCTCGGGCGTGTTTACCAAAATAGGTAAAAGGAAAGTGAACAATTTTCAGGTATCATCTGTATAGCTCATGTGTCTACACCTCTATTAGGTAAGAGGGCATCTTTTTTTCTACTCTGATTATTTAACCTAGTAAATTCTTCTACTTTATTTTTTGTTTTCTTTACTTGTCCATCTAATGGTTTCTGTCAATGAAAAATGCAGCACAGTATACCAAGTCCTCTTTATTCTTCTGACTTATGTTAGCAAAAACACTTCCCCACTCTGGATGTGTCTTCCCTGTGAGAAGAGCTCCCTTACTATAATATTCTTAGATTCTCCCCAGGGCTTTTTCTCGCTTGCCACAGAAGAGGTTTAGCGCCTTATCCGACTTTTAAATTTTGGAATAATAAATGGAATGTGCTCACTGATGCTTTTTAACTGGAAGGTTAAGTCTAGTTAATTCTGGAGTTCAGTTAAAGGACCCATTTTGCTCTTGCACTAAGCTACAACCTTTTATCTGGTCTTTATCAGTAATAAAAGTATGATTTTGATATCCTATTTGGCTTGTTTCTCAATTTCTTCAGAACCCAGGCGAGCAAAAAAGGTAGTACTACTTACTCCTTCAAAAATCTCAACAGATTATACAAAAATACTTAATGTCTATTGTTAGGATACTGAAATAAGACAGTGAATGAAACTCTGTCCCTGCCATCAAGTAAACAGGCACTCACTGGTCAGACAACCATCTTAAGGAATGCATTACACTACAAAAATTGCAATCATCAGTCAAATCTCCTCAGATAAAAATTCACTGTTTGGAATTACACACAACCGGATGCTTTCATTCCACCAGTACTGGACACACAGACCCACACAGTTATACGCTTTCTATGTCACCGTCAAATACATAAATCATCATGTTCACATTTAAGCAACCTGTGGCATCTCTAAACTTACTGTAAATTTAAAACCTTATTTGTCATGATAAACATCTATTCCTTGGAGGAATGATATCAGGGGTATCATTACGGTCAACTTCAACTGACAGATAGCACTTATACATGATGTTATTTAAGAATTCGTAAGCCAACTGGGAAAATGGCGACAAGCAGAGAAGCAAATACCGATTTTTAAAATGTGTGTCTAAGCACAGATCCACAGGCCTTCGTCTGAGTCCCTTTAGAAACAGTTCTGATAAACTGGATTATCTTATTTCCTAGTTAACAGCAGATTAGAAAGGGCAAGTTGGAAACAAAAGTGTTAGAAACTAGAAAATGCTAGAGACACAGGCACATTGAACAGCAGCTTTAAAAAAAAAGAGAGCAGACATAAGAACTCCATTAGGCTATAAACTCCATGAGGGTAGGAATTGATTTCTTGTTCTATACTATATTCCCAGTGCCTAGCATAGTGCTAGCCCATGGTAGGTAATTAAATAACAGATGAATAATGCAGTATTGAATAAACTACAAAAGCTAACACTCTAGATCTATATTCTTTGTAGTAAGAAATAGTTTTACACACCACAACAGATTCTGAAGACAAATCCAGATTAAAAAAACACTGATTTTCTTAAGAATGACACCAATTTTGAAAAAAAAAAAAAAAAGTTAACTATATTTAGAATGGTTGCTTTATAAAGAGAGAAGGGTAATATCCAAAATGGCACCAATAAAAAGAATGTTGATAAGCTTCAGTTATCTGAAATATTAACTTATTTCCCTAACTATATTGGATAAAGGAGTTATTAATATAAAAATTTTGGTGGTAAAAACCCCCATATGGTCATTACCCATTCTCAGGCAAGACTGTAATTTTTAAATATATCAACTTATGTGAAATGTTACCTAAATACTAATGAGAAATAATAATATAATGAGTGTACATAGCAATATTATATTCATTACTTACAAAGTAAATACAGCTAAACGTAACAGTATCTCAAAATAGGTAGGAAAAACTCACACACTCAGTTCACTATAAACAGCATTCTGAAGTTTCTTCTCCCAACCTATTTTTTAAAAAAAAGAATAAAACATGTGAACATATTAGTTTTCAAAAGAAGCATACATTGTAATAAAGCATATCTCACTAAAACTCTGACATCATATTCATTTGTGAAAGAACTTTATCAATTGTCAATTGCTGTGTCAGTGTTATGAAGGAATTATTTCTTACACATCCACTGTGTCCATTGGCAAACACTGAGTAGCAAAATTCTCAACATATTGTCTTTTAAGCAGAACTACCGCACCAGCTTCTCCAGATGGGAGGACCACTGCCCCTTCCACGGCTCAGGGGTTCAATGAACGCCAAAGCAGAGCTAAGTGATGCACTGCTGGTGCTATGGGGGATGTGCCAAGGGAAGGGCAAGAAACAGCCAGGCACCTGACAAAGACAGATCGTAAGCAGTCACAACTAACTACTTCGTAAACTCCTGAACAACAGAAACATTATTAGAGGTACCCCCAGACCGGTTAGCCTGGCCTCTAACAACTTGAACTTTTCTGGAAAAGTAAACCACTTAACATCTCAATTTCCATGTGCAAGGGTTAGGATAGGGAACCTCTCTTCTTGCTGTCAAGAAAATTAGGATTTCCTTTTCTTTGAAATGACAGAAAAGAAGAGGGGCGGGGGGAAGTATAGAAGGAAAAGCAGCCATGAACAAAAAGTAAAAGAGGAGGTGCTTAGCGAGGGAGATTCTTCACACATTCAGGATGTGTTTTGATCAGGAAGTAAACAGTATTTAAAACTGGTTACTGCAAAGCAGTGATTCCCACAGTGATCCTGAATTTTTGCAGCATTTTATAGAAATATCTGAAAGTTCTAATTCTCCTCAACTAGAAACCTATCCAGACACTGTTTCACAATTTTGAATGAGTAACTGTTAGGCCGGTGATAAAATATTCCCTCCAAATAAAGTATTTCTTTCTTTTGCCTTAACGAATTAGGAGGAAAAAAGCAACTTACAAACCTGATATTTTAAAGAATTCCTTAATATCTTCTTTTAGTGATTCAAGTTTAATCTCAGGTCTCTGAAGACTGGCCTAATTTAGAAGAAAAAGAAGAAAGGAAAAGACAGAGGTCAAAAGTCAGTCATTTACAAAGGAGTGTCCAAACGTGCACACTATTTTAAAAATTCCTTTTTGAAGTCACAGCACCTCAGAATTATCTAGAACAGCTCATAAGAAAGAAGACTTTTTCACCTACTCTTAAAATACAGGATCTGTGATGGTACACTGCAGTCTACTCCACATATAAAAACTTATAGCTTAGGAATACTTAATATTTTTATCTAGAATTTTCATCTTTATGAATCTTAATATCTATTTTTCTAGCAGGAAGAACACTCAGCTTTTATAAATCCATTCTCTTAATATTGTGTCAAACATATACGGTGGCATTTACAACTAATGACCAAAAACCCAGTTGCATCCCTGATAGATGGATTTTTCCTCGTCAGATTGCTGCTCAATGCAAACCTGCATTTGTTGTGCGTAATTACAGAAAACACATAAAATTACCAGTTCAAAATACGTATTCGTGTCTCCTTCATCTCCACGTGCATGCTTTCTATTCTATTCATTTTTCACACTGTAATATTTACCAAAAGTAATCATTTCCTCAATTTATAATGGCTTCTGTAATTTTCAAAGTGTTGATCTCTCATCATCTAACTTTTTCTATCAAATTTTAAAAGCATAGTGCTTCAGAAGGCATTTCTATTAGGGTTAACTCATGATAAGCATTTCAAACGTTAAGAAATCAAAAATTGATCTTCCACTACTTTGCTCCTTCTCTTCTATTTTTTAATCTTCATCTATGAAATGACCATGTACCAGATCTTCTAAGTCAGAAACTTCAGTTATTCATAATTCTACTCTAACTCTTCAAGGCACCGACCCCTTTCTGGGAACATGAAACATGACATTGGAGACAGTGAGTTATTGTTTGGTTTGGGGTTTTGCTGTTGTTGTTGTTGTTGTTGTTGTTGTTGTTGTTGTTGTTGTTTTTTCATCTCCCTGATTTCCACATAAAAACAGACCAAGCAACTGAACGGGAAAACCAAAACCCCATGGAAAACATTTACAACAAAACTTGGTGATAAGATATCCCCTACAAACTTAAAATACAAACGGTTGGGGACAAACCAATAGCCACAAGACTTGTACGGTATTAGCGCTTGTGCAGGAAAAAAGCAGAAGGAAGTAAGCAGTTGTGGTATGTGATGGATGTGAAAACAGGAGAACCCCAAAATAGCCAACACTATTTTCACTGGAACATACGATGAGCCAATTTTAGAACAGGAGCTAAAACTGGGAGGGGTTTTGCCCAACTGAATACAGCAGATGAAGTCTGAACAGACTGGAGCAGCCGAGCAGCTATGAATTCTTGACGCTGACCAACCAGCACCCCCTTTCTAGACAAGGTCACACTAAGGAGAAAATCCTGATAGAGTAATAAAAATTGAGGATGACAGGGAACCAATGGATTGCCTGGAAAAGTGGTAAATAAAGGAAAAGGCATGTATCTTGCCTTTCCTATAGAAACTGCACCACAGGGTAGTTACGTAATAGATAAGGGGAAATGTTCCTTGATAAAAAGTATTCTAGCTGATAACTAAAACAGATGTGATATCATCAGAATATCACCATTCTGCAACCTCTAACATATTACTAACTCTAGGCACTGAGCAGAAATAGCTGTTAGCTTTACAAAAGACAACCAGATATTATGTGCTTCTTAACGAAAGAACACTCTAATGCCAGCAGTGATGACCACAGGGGAGACACTCAGTCTGATCAAGCCAGTGGTCCAGCTGTCAATTTATAAGTCATGTAAAGGACAGACAAACATGCTAAGTTGCACCATGAGGGTGCAATCAGAGAAATCCAGGATATGAGAAATTCTAAAGGTCAAATGGCTCTGTTCTTTAGTTAATAAAGTGTAAGGAAAACCAAAGGAAGGAGAAAAAAAAACAGTAGATTAAAAAAAAACATAACAAAAAAAATTTTTAATTGGCAAGACTGAGTTAGGGTGTCTTAGTGTGAGGGATATACCCTTGGTTAATAAAACTATCAAGAAATGCAGGAAAGTGATTACCATAAAAATCAGGTTGTTGGGGAGGGAGGAGTTTGTGATGAGTGGGGCAAAAGGAAGGGATTCTGGTGTGGCAAAGTTTCATTGTTACAAGGTTGTTCATCTTATAGTTCATTACATTATAGGTTTGTTTTATAAAGTTTCTATCTGTGTTTCGAGCGTCAAAAAAGAAAAAGAAAACTACATCTCCCAATTTATTCTCTCTCCATTCTAAAGTACCACACGTAAGCCTAAGTCCTTACCATTTCTCATCTGGGTCAAGGTAACAGCTTCTGAACTGGACATCTTGCCACTTTATTTACATTCCAATTACTCCCTAGGGAGCATTCTCATACTCCCTTAGCCTACTTTTTCTTCTTTCTTAGCATTCACTACCTCCTAATATACCATATGATTCATGTATTTACTGTGTTTATTGGCATGCTGTCTATCATCATTCGCCAGAAGTGGTGAGCTCCCTAAGGCAGAGGTCTTTGTCTTTTTGTTCACTGCTGTATCCCAAGTGCTTAGAATAGTTACTTTCACACAGCAGGTGCTCAATAAATGTTTGCTGAATACATGAACCAATTTCTCCCTTTACTAAATCCATCCTCCAGCGTCTTCTTCCCCAAACAAGGCTTTCCTGACTGCAAATCTCCACAGCATACACAGGAAGTCTAAACTGTTCAAAAGGGCACACTTGCCCTTCACGATGTAGACCAACTTACCTCTCCAAATTTATCAGCTGCCCCTCCACCAAGCTAACAACATCCTGTCTTTTCTTACACCTCTTCCTTCAAAACACCCTACTCCTTAGTCACAGTGAACTACATTCACTGATCCCCCAACTGCCATATATTTTAAGGGTTCCAGGCCCCCCCCCACCCCTTGCCTACAAAGATAGTACACTCCGTTTCTCTGTGATGGCATTTATCAGATTACACTGTAATTTTCAGCTCACCTATTTTTCTTTTTGACTCTTAAATTCAAAGGCAAGGATTATGAATTCATTTTTGCATATCAAGTATTAACTCTAGTAATTGTTGCGTGACAAAATTATATTGATCCAACCATGTACTAGCCTTTTTAACCAATTTTCACCCAAATAAACAAGGAACTTCATAAAACCTATGTTTTAACTAAAAAGACTGGTTTCCATTCTATTATTCCTAGGATTTTAAAAGCTGCAAAACCTGGCTCATCACTCAAAAGTACTAGAGCAAAAGGAAATAGATTTTCTTTTACTAAGCCTATATTTGGAAATGACTCAGAAGTCACATAATTTAAAGAATTTCAAGAGAAAAAACTGGTCATTCCTTCTAAACATCTTCAAATATTTTAAGGTTGCTAGACTTCCTAGATATATATATATATTTTTTTTAATCAAAGGCAAACCAAATTCCTAATCATCAACAGAATTATAAAAATCTTGAGAAATTTGAAAAACAAAAGCAGGGTCACTGATAGGAGGGCAACATGGTAAGACAGTTCTCAAACATGTTTTAGTATAGCAGCATAATCCTTTTTTCAAATGAAATCTGAACCCAATGAAAAACCGTACTATATAAAATACATGGAAAGTGATATAAGTAGACAACGCAAAGGAGTGTTTTCTCATTGTCGAAGGTATAGTTATAGTAAAAATGTATATCTTTATTATGCTATAGCCTCAATAATCCAGTTTGTTTTTGCACTTTGCTTTGGTTGCTCAATATAAGGAAAAAGTCTTGATTCACAGAGATAAGTGCTTTCACTTTTAATAGCCTTCCTGGCCATGTCAGCACACTCACAAATTAAACTGCTGCAGGAAATCAAAAGAATAATGGGAACTTTCTTTTTTGAAAACAAATCCCGAAATCATTTACTATAAATACAAAAATCAGACCAGCTTCTGATGCTTATAACTGCTAAACCTACACATATCATGATGTTGTTCCCACACAATTTGTCACTGGCTGGCTTGTCCCACATCGCAGCAGTCCACCATGAAGGGAGCTTTGTTGAGCAGGTGCACCTACACTCTTCCTCCCCCTATCCTCGCCCAAATATTCTGAAAGACTCGTGCAGAGTTATATCCTTCCTCATCAGCGACACATTTCTAAGTGTCCTTAACATATGAAGATGATGAAAGCAACAGGGTTTTATCCTGGGACCTATTTAGAGACAAGTTAATTTGGAAGCACGACAGTGGATTATGAAGTATTTAATATAAAAATGCATCTGAAAGAGTGTTGCTTCTTAATATATTTTTAAATTAAGAATTTTTAAATGAATAGGACATTTCCTGAGTCCTTGGATATATCCGAGCACAGTTTTGAAACTACTTGGGACTAAATAAGGATAGGATTTGGCATCAGAAGACCTTGAATTATCTCTCAGCCTTATTTATTATCTTGGTCAAGTCATTTAACCTCTCTGTATTCTCTATTCTCAGTGTTCTTTATCTAATAGGGAAAGTAATATCTGAACTAGGTTATTGTGAGACTCACATAAAAAAATTTTCAAAGTTATTTTTAGGCTGTTGAAGTCCAGTGTAGATTAAAGTTGTGTTATAAAATATAAGAGATGTCCAGATGGCAGTGGACTAAATGTAAAAGACTTCCAGGGAAGGAGTGCCTGGAGGTACAGGTTTTTAAATCTACAACAAAATTTAAGCCTTTCTTTAAACAAAATGCCTTTAGCTCACTATGAGAGCTGGCAAAATATGATCAAAAATGTAATCTAATGAGAGTGTACATTGCCCTGCATATATCCTTCACCCATTTATTTATGTTGACATTTCTGACATCCTCTATCATTCTGCACTGTAAAAACACATGACTGTCTCTGCCCCCTCTACCCCTCACACACACACACACACACACACAAATCCAGTTTCTTTCCACGTCCACCATAACAGTCTTAAGCCAAAGCATTAGCCACTGGCCATCCTAAATTTCTAAACCTGGTGAGTAAAGAAAATTGGAGAAATAAGTGGCTAATGTCGTGGGTGAGTCAAAGAAACTGGGAAGTAACGTGAGACTAGATACTCCATGAAGAACAACCAGGGCACAGCAAGGTCTACAAAGAGGGTTCCAGTGATCTTTTAATTCCCTCTAAAGAGGCCCCAGCCTATCCATTTCTCACTATGCCACCATGCTAATCTTGGACTTCATCTTTCTGTGTCTGAAGAATCACAGAATTTCAGGGTTAAAAGAAACTACAGAGTTTTTATAGGTCAACTAACCATTTAATAGCTGACTGTCCTCTCAAAGGGGTT
Organism: Panthera pardus; assembly: GCF_024362965.1. Lineage (NCBI taxonomy): Eukaryota > Metazoa > Chordata > Mammalia > Carnivora > Felidae > Panthera > Panthera pardus. The sequence continues at coordinate 183,392,329 of NW_026526688.1, forward strand.
TTGTAGCTTAAAACTCTAACTCAGAAACTCTAAACTAGCTTTCTAGCTTAGAAACTCACTACATCCCTACTTAGCCAATTCCATCTTTGAATTATTCCATTAGAAAATTCTTTATTATGAGCTAAAATTGACTACTCTTACCATCTGCCACCATCACAAACACACAAACACACACATAATGTCACAGAAAATAAGCCTAATCCCTTTTCTGTAAGAGACCCTCAAATATTCGAAGAAAACTACTGAGTCTTCCCTAAAAGCTTCTTTTATCAAGGTCACATATATTTACAGATGTTCCAAGTTCTCTTTATATGACAGATTCTTCTCACCACCCTGTCCATTCTTCTCTGGGCAAAGTCTAGTGCAACCAGTCCGCTACTGTAATAACTTCCTAACTGACCTCTCTACTTTGCTCTTTCCACTAGACCCTTGATTCTCAAACTTTTAACCCTCAGGACCCTCAGTCTCTTAAAAATTGAGGATCTGAGAGTACTTTATGTGGATGATATCAACTGATATTTATAGCATAAGAAATTAAAACAGAAAAAAACACATTTGTTTATTATTATGGAATTTCCTCAGAAAATTGGAAACTGAATTACTACATGATGCAGCCATTTCAATTCTGGGTATATACTCAAAAGGGACTTGAACATATATTTGCACACGCATGTTCATAGCAGCATTATTCACAATAACTAAAATGTGGAAGCAACCCAAGTGTCCACAGACAAATGGATAAGCAAAATATGATATGTACACACAATGAAATACTACTCAACCCTTAAAAAGGAAGAAAGTTCTAACACATCCTCAACATGGATGAACCTTGAGGACATTATGCTAAGTGAAGGTAAGCCAGTCACAAAAAGAGAAATACTATATGATTTTCCATATATGAAGTGCTTACAACAAATTCAAAGTCAACAAAGTCAAATTCATAGAAACAGAAAGTAGAATGGTGGTTGCCAGGGGCGATGGGGAAGGTGGGAATGGAGAGTTAGCGTTTAGGGGGTACCAAGTTCTAGTTTGGGATAATGAAAAAGTTCTGGAGATGGATGGTTTAGTGATGGTCACAAAGCAATGTGAATTAATGAATGTCACCAAACTACACACTTAAAAAGGGTTCAAATGGTAAATTTTATGCATATTTTACCACAATAAAAATTATTTATTAATTCATTTAAAAATAACAATATAAACCCATTATATATTAGCCTAAATATTTTTATTTAAAAAAACTGTATTTTCAGAAACAGAAATTCATGAGAAAAAGAGGCACTGTTTTACATTTCTACAAATCTTTGATGTTTGGCTTAACTGAATACAGCTGGATTCTTCAATCTGCTGTGATATTCCATCTGTGGCACTGTTATTTTGATTGATGTGTATGAAAAAAATCAGTGTCACACAGAGATGTAACTGGAAAGAGGAGAGTATTTTAATATCCTTTTCAGATATTGTAGATATTCTCCTTTAATAGTATAAATAGCATACCAAAATTTGGCTAGTATTTACCTAAAAATTAGTTGCAATGTGGAATTTGAACATCAATAAACTTTTTATGTTTTATTACATAAACATGCATCATTTTGCCTTGTACTTTAAACCATTCTTCTACCTATACATGATTTCATAACATTATGCATTGATCGTTTTGAATATATGAAGTGATGCAGTAGATCAAAAACACTTTACCAAAAAACATCAAAAAGTAACATTCTTTAACATCACCATCAATATCATCAGAAAAGTGTTTAAATATTGGGAAGCCATCAATTTCACAGTGGTGGATTCAAGCTTGAATTTTATCATTGGCAAGAGATAATAATTTTCCTTGAAATAACAGGTCAATGTTGCTCACTTTAGAGAAAATATCAGCCCAAGTCCGAATGACAATAGTTTGTCAATTGCTCTTTCAAGTAAAAATGGTGTTTCACTTAAAAAGGAGTAGAAGGAGCTGGGCAATTCAGCTCGTATCTCAACGGCAGGAATACTTTTTTCTGGATAATCATATTTCAATACACAGCAGAAGTGTCTTATGCATACTTTCTATTTCCTCAAATAGAATATTGTAAAAATGTGTATTCAAGGAATGAGATTTAATAAAATTAATAATTGTTTACTGTTTCATCAAGGACATTCAAGTAAAACTGACTTTTTTTTTTTAACCGTGACTATTCAGTGGTGAAGAATACAATGACTACTTTGGTACTACTTTGGAATGAGTTTGGTACCAGTTCCCGGTTTTAAGCTAAGACACTGGCAGTTAAACCCATCACCATTGCTTCTGTGCTGATGCAAATGTTAGCACAATAAACTTTTTAATGGTTGTATTATATAAAATAATTTTGACCTGAAAGGGTCTTAGGGGCCACTGGAGATCCACAGACCATACTTTAAGAACCACTGTGCTAGACTTTAGCTTTCTTGAGGACAGCTGTCTTTCACAATTAGATATTTGCCCTGCCATACAGATGAGTCCTTCCAATAAAATGTATCCCTAGTAATAACTCTTTTTCTGGAAAAGACACCCAATTTAGATTCTTCTGGGTAGTCAAGGGAGGGGCAAAAGTTTCTCTTGAGCCTGAAAGATCTTGACTGTCTTCAGTTCAAAACAGTCCATGTACCAATGCGGCACATTTTGGAGAGACTTGTTCTGAACTCCTTCACTCTCAGGAAGTGTCCTACAACAGAAAACTTCTTGCTGTGCCTACATTAGGAATTCACTCCAATTTTCCATCTTGAGTGCTACCTAAACCTTCTCTGTCCTGAGCTGTGTCCTTTCAGTCCTTTCAGTATATTTATATCCTACTTATTTACAGTCTTCTTTCAATAATTAATTGAACCCTTCCTATGTGCCAGTTGCTGAACATAAAAGAAAAGACACCATTCTCCCTCACTCAAGGAACTCACAAGGTATTGAGGGACATGAAAAGCTGGGGTGCCTAGCTGGTTCAGTCAGTAGAGCATGCGACTCTTGATCTCAGGGTCATGAGTTCGAGCCCCATGTTGGGGATTACTTAGAATTTTTAGAGAGATTCTTAAATTGCTGTAGAGATTACTTAGAATTTTTTTTTAAAAAAAGAAAAAGTGTGATAAATAAATGTTCTTTCCCACATCAATCTGCAAACGTGCTTATCATTAATGTCACTGTTTTAGATTTTATCTAATTTCTTCCATCACCACAGAAGAGAGGTTTGATTAAAACATGTTGAATTGGGTATCCCCAGTCCTTCCTAATACTTTTGGTTCTTTCTGAAACTGTAGACCATCTCTGTTTCTATAATGCAAGTAGTCCCAGTGGACATGCATTGTAGCCAGGAATGAGTTTTAGTTACAAATTGGAAATTTTGGCTCTGTGCAAGCTGACCATGCCTTAACAATCTGTGTTGTATAATTCAAGCCCTGCTCTGGGTTCTCTCACCTGAAGATGTAGCCCTCCTTGGTTTTCTTTTGCTGACGTCCCACAGCTGACTCACTTCTCTGCTACCACTGGGTGTCTTATCCCCCTTATTCCATATCTTCTTAGCTTCCTTTCATAATACACTTAATGACTGAACCAGTCCTCGGTTCACATTTAGTAACCAATCTTTTCCCTCTCACTTCAGCTGGCCTTCCCTAATTCAAAAACCCTACATGATCTTCTCTAATCAATCCGGTGCTGAAATAAAATGCAAAGAGATATACTTACTCAAAGCAAACCCATATGTTAATAGTTATTTTACCCCTCAAGTACATAAATTCTATAAGACATTCCTTATTTTGAAATTCTATACACCATAATTCATGTCTTCACTGTTTTTAGAAGGTAGGGGAGGGACAGCAAAGTATCCCCCAAATTGAGAAGGCACTTTGAGAACAGAAATGAAACCCCACAAAGTTTACACAGAGTTTTACCGGGTAACTTACTGACAGGGTGGATCAGGCAGACGACGATTCAGGTGCTGTATATTTATTCTCCATAAAGTCTAGACCTTAGTGTGACCTTAGGTTTTATAGCGTAACAGGATGTGTAGGACACTGTAGTGAGTTCAAAGAGTCTGCATGCCCCTAATTGACAGCTAAACTTTAGATCTTGTGGCACAACTGTGCATCGGGAAAGAGAAAAATTATGTTATCTTTAATGGATTCATGAGAGGTCAAAGCAACCCTCCCCTCATCCTAGCCTTGGTGGGCATTTCTAAGTTTTATATATTAATCCCCAAGGGGCCAGGAACACGTAACCCCAGGAGAGGTGATCCAGTGAACATGAACAAAATGAAGGGCCAAAGATGGAGTCAGTATTGTCATCACTCCTACAATTGTCTTACTTTCCAGGATTAAAGGACACAACAAACGCCAAGACAGATACGGGTAAGGATGATACTCTTCCCTGGTTCACACACCAAACACCATCAGAGTCCCTAAATTATTAATTTTTATATCAACTGTAGTAGTCTAATCTGAAGCTTAACCATATATATGCCATATCCCACCCTAGAGGGAAAAAAAACAGACAGAAGACAGTAAGCCCTACTCATGGCACAGGCCTATCAATAACAATATATGTTCTATCTATACATGTCTTAAAGAAAATATATTTAATTAAAATCTATTTAAATCCATGAAATATTCATTTCTCTATAATAAATGATAAATGAATGTCAGTTCCTTCTCTCCTTTTTATGATCTCTAAATTCTCTATATATGTATATATTTCTGATAATGATAAATAAAAAACAATATTTGAGATATAATTCCATAAGGTTTTTAGTGAGGGACACTAGCACTGAGATGCTCTGGGGTTCTGAACTTATGACAACATCCTGTCAGTTATATTATTCCTTCCCTCTCCAAAGCCTATCTTCTTTCAGTTTCCTTCCTTTTACAATTCTATTATTCATAATAACAATCTGAGCAACAAGACTTATTAAACACTTAATGGAATGGAAATAACATTTGAGGTTTTACACAACATCCATTTTAAATACAAGTAATGAATGATACAAAATAACAATGTTGATCTTGGTGCTAAATATCAAATTTGAATTAAGCTATCACTCTAGTGTCTAGAGGATGAGCGAGCAAATTCAATTTTAAGATGGAAGTCGACCTGGGGCGCCTGGGTGGTTCAGTCGGTTGAGCATCCGACTTTTGATTTTGGCTCAGGTCATGATCTCAGGGTGGTGAGATCAAGCCCTGCAACAGGCTCCATGCTGAGTGTGGAGTCTGCTTAAGATTCTCTCTCTCTCTCTACCCCTGCCCCTCTCCCCTGCTCGCACTCCCTAGCTCTTAAAACCACCACCAACAACAAAACAAAAAAACAAAAAAAACAAACAGGTGCAGGTTGACTTTATAACAAAATAACTCAGGAAAACTCAGAAATCAAAAAACACAACCTCTTTCCAGAAACACAAAATCCCATGTTACCATGCTAAGATCTTAGATAATTAAACTTTAATCTACAAAAGAATACATTAAAATGCACTTTAATTATAATGTTAAAACAGAAGTGCTAATGGTAGGCTTTCTTTTGCTAAAGAAAGTCTAAAAATCATTTGTATTTGTCTTTGAAATCTTCTGTGCGATTTTAATTTTCTAATTAAGTTGAACCAATACTGTTCTAGCACTTCCACAGTATACTTAGACAAAATGAAGACAGTATGGAAAATGCTGGTGGCAGAAAACTGCCCTCATGGTTAAAATTGTAAAGGCATGTAACAAATAAACAGTCACTTGTTTAAAAGCATGTTATTAAAACTGATTGTCAAGTTGCCTTTTAAGAGTTAGCTTATTTCTATTAAATGTCTGCAGTAGAGAATATACGCTAAGGAAAAGTTATTACATATTTTTTCAAGTCCAAGATTACTTTAATATTAAAACATCTATAATTATATTCTTTTAAAGTGTAAATCTATAACATTACATCTTTTACTTTATGTATCACAAGAACCAGCCAAATGTAAGTTGAGTTCCCATGAACTCATCATCTCCTTACCCTGCTTTATCTTTCTTTCTCTTACCTTGCCCTATTTTTTATTATACCGAAGCAATTTACTGATGTTACATTATCCTTTATTTAAAATTCCAAGACCTGGGGCGCCTGGGTGGCTCAGTGGGTTGAGCGTCTGACTTAGGCTCAGGTCATGATCTCACCATTCCCGAGTTCAAGCCCCATGTCTGGCTCTGTGCTGACAGCTCAGAGCTTGGAGCCTGTTTCGGATTCTATGTCTCCCTCTCTGTCTCTGCCCCTTCCTCACTCGTGCTCTGTCTCTCTCAAAAATAAATAAGCATTAAAAAAATTTAAAAAAAATAAAATAAAATAAAATAAAATTCCAAGACCTGAAACCTTTGAAAAACAAAATCTTTTCATAACTGAATTGATAGCATAATGGGTCCTGACTTGAACTCACTTAGTGGCAAAATCTGATCTGACCTGAATTGACATGAGACTATTTATAGTCCTTATTTATCACACTTAGTATGAAAATTCACACATTTTGCTGCAGAAATATTAATTTACATAATTACAAGGTGCTACAAGACCATGGTAGAGATAGTAAATAACATAGAATATGCATGAATTACCTTTATAAAATTAGAAAAAAATTTGAATTCCAAAACATATCTGACCCCAGGTTTTAGATAAAAGACTGTGGACCTGTATTTATTTATAATACTATCATTTCTCCATGATAGCAGAACTTTATTTTAATCACTGTTGTATCCCCAGGGAGTAGAATTGTGCCCAACATATACTAAATGCTCAATAAATACTTACTGAATAAGCAAATAAAAAATCATATTTAATTAATATAAAGGGAGTTCAAAATAGAAAGAGACAAAAATACTTCCTTGGGACAGTAATCTCCAAATAAGGTTATATCATACACAGGTCTTGAATCTCTTATTTGCAATTCTGAAATACGAACAGCTTTGAAAACAAAGAATTTGTCATCATTGTTTATTTTCTAGAACTTGAAGTTTTCTTATAAATTAAGAAACAACTATTAACTTATTAGAGCTCAAGCTTGAATAAAAAGAAATCCTTAAAGGAAACACATTTTCAAAGAAAAGCAGAGTCTCATGTAAGACTTTGAACTCCTTATAAGTAAAGATGCTTTCAGCAATCTTTTATCGCCCAGTAAAGTATCTGGCACACAGTAGCTACTCCACATATGCTGTTCAAGTTAACATTAAAAAGGAAGAATCTGATAAATATCACAGGACTTCACTCCTATGTGGAATCTGAGAAACAAAAAAGATGAACATAGGGGAAGGGAAGCAATAATAAGACAAAAACAGAGAGGGAGGCAAACTGTAAGAGAATCTTAAGAGAACAAACTGAGGGTTGCTTGGAGGGGTGTTGGGTGGGGGATGGGCTAAGTGGGTGATGGGCACTAAGGAGAGCATTTGTTGGGATGAGCACTGGGTGGTATATGCAAGTGAGGAATCACTAAATTCTACTTCTGAAACCATTATTACACTATCTGCTAACTAACTTGGACTTAAATAAAACTTAAAAAATATTAAAAAGAAAACTCTAGATTTATTCTATTTCCTAAATACATGTTGAGCACCTGGCTCACACAGTCATTTTGCTAGGTGTAGGATAGAGCAGAACAATGCAGACATACTCTCTTCCTGCTTTCATGAAACTTACACTTTAATGAGGAAAGCAGACATTTCAAAAATAAATACGGGGCACCTGGGGGGCTCAGTCAGTTAAGCATCCAACTTCAGCTCAGGTCACAATCTCCTGGTTCATGAGTTTGAGCCCTATAACGGGTTCTCTGCTGTCAGCTCGGAACCTGCTTCAGATCCTCTGTCTCCCTCTCTGCCCCTCCCCCACTCTCTCTCTCTCTCTCAAAAATAAACAAACCAAAAAATAAAATAAAATAAAAAATAAATGCAGGTGTGATAAATATTACAAAAAAGAAACTTCCAGGTACTACAGGCCACTAAACTGGGAGGTTATGTGAGACCTACAAAGTTTGGATGGTCATGGCTGAAAGAGTAGAGTGAAGAACAGTATCACCAAGCTTTGTAGGCATAATCAAGGATTTTGAACATTTTTCGAAGGGCCCTAATAAGCAGTGAGGGTATTAAGCAATCTTACTTGGACTTTCAAGGAATGCTCAGGCTTATGTTTACTGAGAACTTACTATGTGCCAGGCATATTATCTTGTTCAATCCGCACAAATGAGACTTATGTTTCCAAGTTGATGGAGGAGCTGATCAGCAGACCTGCAGAGAACAGCTAGTAAAGCCTGGGAGCAAAATCAACTATCTGAAGGCAGAAGAGAGTTGCTGAGAGAACAAGAACTAAAGTAACAGAAAGGGAAACACCTTGAGAGATGAACTGGTGTCTATAGCCATGTCTTCCCTGGAATCATTCTGAGCACAGACAAGAGGCTGAGAATCAATACAAACCCAGTACAAAGTAGGGCTACCACCAGTGGACAGAGAAATAAGGAGAGCTTTGCCCCAGACTTGGAGATCTTAAGCACATAGCTTTGATTTGTCCTCAAGAAATTTTTTTGAATACTGGGATTCTGCAGAGTAGAAAGCTAAAAACCTAAGCAGGAAACCTCTGAAAAGTTTTTTTAAGTCTGACAAGAAAAAGATTAGACATTGGGACCCAAAGGGAAAAGGACCTCTAGAATACATCATATTCTTAGTTGAAACCCTTGGAGAGTCAGGAAAAAAAAATAGAGGAAGATTGAGCCTAAGAGTCTAAAACTCAGCCTCAATACAGAACATTCCCTAATTGGATTATGGTAACCAGTCACAAGACTATCTCCCCAGTGGAGAAGAGGGTGAATCCTCAATAAAGTTAGATATCATCTAGAAGCTTTACAGTTTTTTGTACACAATGTCTAGCATCAAATAAAAATTTACTAGTCACACCAACAGACAAAATTAAATAAACAAAGCTAAGAGAAAATAACACCATAAACAGATATCTACACGTGATCTAGATATTGGTGTTAACTGACAAGGACTTTAAAATAATTATGAATTATATGTTTTTTGAAAAAGAGGAAAAAATGGACAAAATAGATGAAAAGCAGATAATTTTACCTGAGAATTGGAAAACATAAAAAAGAAACATCTGGAAATTTTGAACTGAAAAATACACCATGTGAATAAGAACGCATTAGATGGATTCACCAGGAGATATGAAAATAGCCTAAACAGGATTAGTGAAGTGGAGGATGAAAAGAAAAGATCCACAGATCTTTTGCATCCACAGATGCACAGAGAAAAAAAAAATAATGGAAAACACAGAAAAAGAGTACTGGATACAAGTGGGATTCAGTGAAAAGTCTAACATGTATAAATCGAAGTCTCAGAAAGAGAGGAGAGAGAAAATGTGGCAGAATAAATATTGGAACAAATAATGGCCAAGAATTTTCCAAAACTGGTGAAAAGATATCAACCCCAGATTTAATAAGCCCCACAAACTCAAACCAGAATAAATTAAATAATAATAATACAAACAACAACAATATAAACAACAATACAATAATTCAAACAACAAATAATAAAACAAACAAATAATAATAACACACCAGAGCACATTTTAACAAAACTACCAAACACCAAAGACATAAACGTTAAAAGCAGTCAGGGTATCCTGGGATGGGGCATACCAGTGGATAACAAAAAAATTAATGTCTGACTTCATAAAACAGACACCAAAATCCCCCCCAAAAAAAGTCTCAACATGGCTGAAAAAAAAATTACTACCAACTTTGAAAGCTATATGCATAAAAAAATCCTTCAATAATGAAGATGAAATAAAGACATCATCAGACAAATATAACTGAAGAATTCATCACCAAGAAACTAAAGATAGTTATAATAAAAGAAAAATAATCTCAGGGTAAATATGGAAATATAGACGGAAATGAGCAAAAAAGGATAAAAATGTGGTTAAATATGAGTAAATATGGACTATTGATGCTACAAAACAATAATAGCAATGTCTTGAGGGATTTAAATTACACACAAAAGGCATGGCAAAAATAACAAAAGGAAAAAGCCATAAATGAGTAAAGTGTTCTAAGTTCTAGAATTACATAAAAGGGAACTAGTAAAAGTAATAATTTATTTGAGATTTATGCATTACATATATAATTGATATGAGATTAATCAAAAATAAATTTTGTAACATCTAGGGTAGCTATTTAAAGAACAGTAAAACAATGTGTAACTAACACATTAACAGAGAGAAAAATAATAAAACATTTGAATAACAGTTGAATAATCAGAAAAATAAAGAAAACATAATAGAAAGCAAATAGATCAATTAAAAAAAACAAATATTAAGACAGGAAATACAAACGCAATATATCAATAAATTCATTGAATGTAAATAGACTAAACAATGCAACTAAAAGACAATGGCTGTGGGGCTCCTGGGTGGCTCAGTCAGTTAAGCGTCCAACTTCGGCTCAGGTTATGATCTCACGGTACATGAGTTCAAGCCCCACGTCAGTCTCTGTGCTGACAGCTCAAAGTCTGGCGCCTGCTTCAGATTCTGTATCTCCTCGCTCTCTGTGCCCCTCCCCTGCTCACTCTCTGTCTCTCTCTCAAAAATAAACATTAAAAAAATTTTTTTAAAAAGACAATGGTTATTAGACTGGATTTAAAAAATAACTATATATTGCCAATGGTTTCAACAGACACATCTTAAATAGAGTCACAGAAGGGGTGAAAATAAAAGTATGGAAAAAGTCATACTATGCAACCACTAACCAAAGAAAGCTAGTATAGGTACACTAACATCAGCAAAACAGATTTTAAGGCAAAAAATTCACTAGAAATAAAGGACATTTCATAATGACTAAGGGGTTAGGCCATCTAGAAGATATCACAATATAAATCTTATACAACCAATAAAATAGCCTTAAAATATAGAAAGCAAAAAATTGAGTGTTAAAGACATAGACAAAGATACAATCACGGTGGGAGATTTTAACATATTTCTTTCAATAGCTGATAAAATAAGCAGAAAAAATTCAGTAAGATTATAGAAAAGGTGAACAGCATAATTAACAAGTAGACCTCAGTGGCATATCTCATTGAACCAACAGTGACAGTATACACATTTTTTCCTAGTGCACATGGAACACTTAGCAAAATTGATTATATACTGGGTTATAAAGCAAGTCCCTAAAATTTTACATAAATAGAATATCTCAGTTGCTTAGAAACTAAGCAATATACTTTAGAATACCCTTGGGTCAAATTTAAAATTACAAAAAATACTATAAAATATTTTGAATGAAAGGATAATGAAAATATGATTCATTAAAACTGTGGGATACAGTTAAAGTAGTGCTTAGAGGGAAAATTATAACCTTAAATACATATTTTAGAAACGAAGAATGGTTTCAAGTCCTTGATGTATACTTCCATTTCAAGAAACTAATAACAACAGAAACCAAACAACCAAAACCAGAACAAAACAAAACAAAACAAAAAAAAAACCCAGCAAATCAATCCTAAAGAAAGTGAGAAGCAATTAATAATAAAGATATGATACAAACTTAAGGCAAAATCAGCAAAGCCGAAATTGTTTTTGATGAGATTAATACAACTGAGAGACCCCTAGCAAAACTGTTCAAACACACACACCACACATGCATGCACACAAATTACCACTATCAGAAATTGTAATAGAATTTTCAGACATTAAAAAGAAATATAACGTTGGGAGTGCAAGCTGGTGTAGCCACTCTGGAAAACAGTATGGAGGTTCCTCAAAAAACTAAAAATAGAACTACCCTATGACCCAGCAATTGCACTACTAGGCATTTATCCATGGGATCCAGGTGTGCTGTTTCAAAGGGACACATGCACCCCCATGTTTATAGCAGCACTATCAACAATAGCCAAAGTATGGAAAGAGCCCAAATGTCCATCGATGGATGAATGGATAAAGAAGATGTGGTATATATATATATATATATATATATATATATACATACATACATACATACAATGGAGTATTACTTGGTAATCAAAAAGAATGAAATCTTGCCATTTGGAATTACGTGGATGGAACTGGAGGGTATTATGCTAAGTGAAATTAGTCAGAGAAAGACAAAAATCATATGACTTCACTCATATGAGGACTTTAAGAGACAAAACAGATGAACATAAGGGAAGGGAAACAAAAATAATATAAAAACAGGGAGGGGGACAAAACAGAAGAGACTCATAAATATGGAGAATAAACTGAGGGTTACTGGAGGAGTTGTGGGAGGGCGGATGGGCTAAATGGCTAAGGGGCACTAAGAAATCTACTCCTGAAGTCATTGTTGCACTACATGCTAACTAATTTGGATGTAAATTTTAAAAAATAAAAAATAAAACAAGTTTAAAAAAAAAAGAAATATAAGTTTATCATAAAAAAATTTAGGCAAATTCCCTGAAAAACACAACTTATCAAAACTCACAATAAAAGGAATAGAAAATCTTAATATTCCTATATATATTAAAACTTAATGTTATTAAAAATCTTGCCAATATGATATTAAAGAATAAGAACGAAGTTGGAGGCCTGACACCACCCAACTTCAGCTTAGTACAAAGCTACTGAAATCAAGACAGTGTGGTAATGGTGAAAAATTAGACAAACAGATCAATGGAATGGATTAGAGATCCAGAAATACCAAAACAAACATAGCCTACTGATCTATGACAAAGGAGCAAATGCAATTTTTTGAATTTTTTTTGGAAGAGCAAAGACAGTCTTTTCAACACGTCAACAAGTTGTCCTCAAACAATTTGACAGCCACATACAAAAAAAAAATCTAGATACATACCTCATACCATTCACAAAAATTAACTCAAAATGGATCACTGACCTAAATTCAAAGCCCAGAATTAGAAGACTTCTAAAAGATAAGATAAGAGAAAACCTAACTGACCCTGGGTTTGTCAATTAATCTTTAGACACACCAAAAGCACAATCCATAAAAGAAAAAAATGATAAGTTGGATTCCATTAAAATTTAAAATCTTCTTTGCAAAAGATATTGTTAAGAGAATGAAAAGACTAGCCCCCGATTGGAAGAAAATACTCGTAAAACACATAATGAATACAAAAAAAAAAAAAATTGTACCCAAAATATATAACAAACTCTTAAAATTCAACAATAAGAAAGAACATACAATTTAAAAATGGGCAAAAGATCTGAACAGACACCTCACCAAAGAAGGTATACAGATCGCAAATACACATCTGAAATGATGCACAGTGTTATATGTCATTAAAGAACTGCAAATTAAAACAACAGGAAGATTATCGCATCTATCAGAATGGTTAAAATCTAAAGCACGGGTAACACAAATGCTGGTGAAGATGCGGAGCAACAGAAACATTCCCTTACTGCTAATGAGAGAGTAATATGGTACAGCCGCGTTAAGAGATAAGCTGTCAGTTTCCAGCAAAGTTCATCATAGTCTTATCATACAGTCTAGCAGTTATGCTCCTTGGCATTTAACCAAGTGAGTGGGAAACTTATGTCAACACAAAAATCTACACAGGAATGTTTTACCAGTTTTCGCTGCCAAAACTTGGAAGCAACCAAGATGTCCTTCAATAGAATGTATAAATAAACTGTGATACATGCACATAATAGAATATTATTCCAAAGGGAAAAAACAGCTATCAAGCCACAAAGAGACATAGGGGAAACACATTGCATATTACCAAGTGAAAGAAGCCAGTTTGAAAAGGCTACATACTGCATGAGTCCAACTATATGACATTCTCAAAGGTGAAACTATAGAGACAGAAAAGTCAGTGGTCACCAGGGGCTTGGGAGGAAAGGAGGGAGGAGGGGTAGGTGGGACACAAAGGATTTTTAGGACAGTGCAAGTATTCTACCAGATACTGAAATAGTGAATATTTGACATTATACATTTGTCAAAACCATTAGAACTGTACAACACAAAGAGTGAATCCTGATGTGAACTACAGATTTTATTTAATAATTGTATATCAATATTTATTCACCAATTGTAAAAAAAGTACCACATTAATGCAAGATGTTAATAATAGGGGAAACTGTGTGCAAGGGAAATGGGAATATATGGGAATTCTGTTATCTTCTGCTCAGTTGGCTGTAAACTTAAAACTATTCTAAACAGTAAAGTCTGCTAGGGGCTCCAGGGTGACTCAGTGGGTTGAGTGACCGACTCTTGATTTCAGCTCAAGTCATGATCCCAGGGTCATGTGCTCAAGTCCCAAGTAGGGCTCTGCACTGAGCGTGGAGGCTGCTTAAGACTCTCTCTCTCCCTCTCTGCCTCACTCCTCTGCTCACACTTTCTCTAAAAAAAAAAAAAAAAAAATACAAGGGCTACTGGGTGGCTCAGTTGGTTAAGCATCCAGCTCTTAGTTTTGGCTCAGGTCGTGATCTCCTGGTTTGTGGGTTTGAGTCTCACGTCGGGCTCCACACTGACAGCTTATGTGCTTGCTCTCTCTCTCAAAATAAATACATAAATAAATAAATAAATAAATAAATAAACCTTAAAAAATAAAGTTAAAAATAAAAAATAAAGTCTGCTAATTAAAAAAACAAAACAAACAAACAAACGAACAAAAAACAACCTTCCCCAAAGGAAGTCTAAGACACCGACTTCACTGGAGAATTCTTCCAAACACCTAAGAAAGAAAGAATACAATCTCATAACACTCTTACAGCAAACAAAAAATAAAAAAGAAGGGACCTCTTCTCTTACTCATTTCATCAGGTCAGCATAACCTTGATATAAAGCTTGTCAAAGATATTACAAGAAAGGAAAATTACAGAGCAATTTTTCTCATGAACATAGATGTAATCCTTCAACATTTATTATTGGAGTTCTACTAATACACAGGATGTCAAAAGCCAGTACAAGAGCATGCCTCTCCCACCCTAACAATGAGAAAAAGTGGTATAATCTACCCAATCATAACTTTTGAACCCACCAGAAAATTGAGGTTGTAGGACAACCAAATGAATTAAATTTCAAAGAATAACAAGTCCCTCCAAGGACAGATGGGACTCCAAACTATTTTACTTTGGCAGAGCACAGGAGGAAAAGGAAACTACCACACAAGCAAGAAGAAATACAGCTAAAATTTTAACTATAGTAGACTGCATGTGGGGTAATATGTCCGTTTAGAATAACTAGGAGCTCAAAACACAAGGGGAATTTACACTCACTTTCATGCTCTTTTCCATGGGTCTCCCACCCAAGAGAATGGGGGCGGAGCAGAGAATGGGCAGAGAGCCCTTTTTCGTGACACAGGTGCACAGAAGGGATAAGCTGTCACTCTAGCATAGGAATAAAACCATGCTACCTTCTCTAAACTCTCTTCTCACATGAGGAAATGACCTTAAACCTCTGAGAGAGGGTTCCAAAAACATCCCATTCTAATGACAAGGCAGTAATTAATTGTTTCTGGGGGTGAGATAGACGCAAAAATGATCTTACTCATGGTAAGGTAAAAATCAATCAATCAATCAATCAATCAATCAATCCAACTCTCTTGGACCCAGGATCCTACACCAGTACAAAGCAGAAGTGAGCCAGCTCTAGTGAGGGTCAGGAATCTCTCTTTCTTCCATCATCTGCCACAGATACAAGGCAGAGTTTGGCTGCCAAGAAGAGAAGAAGAAGGAACACTGAGAAAGACCCATTCCCAAGGCAAATGGACTGTATATTAGAGAATGCCTGTATCTACCATGAGCTTAGGACTGAGTAACAACTTTCTACTGCTAAGAGAAACATAAGGGTAGGGAGAGAGACTTCTCTCCGTGGCACAAGCAAGCAGAGACAGATGAAAGCACAGGATGTAGTACAATGAGAAAAACCTTCCAGTAGTCCAGAACCCTTTCTAAGCACAAGGTTACAGCAGCCCACCAAATTTGAAGCCTATCGTACACTGAAGCTATTGACAGTAGTAACAAAACCCAAGCCTAGCTTGACTCCCACTGTACTGACTTCCATACTCAGTAAGCCTCCATACTCACTTGAACAAAATTGCCAATCTACTTGACCTAATTGACACTTACAGAATACCCAGAGCAGAATGCTCATTCTTTTCAAATACATATGGAACATTCAACAAGTAAATAACCTGAACTGCCCTGAGTATATTTTTTACTTAACTTTTTTATTAAAAATGCTCCCACCAAGAAAACTCCAGGCCCCAGTGACCTTACTGGGAATCCTACCAAATATTTAAGAAGGAAAAGTATTAATTCTATACAAATACTTCCAGAAAATAGGAAAGAGGGAACATTTCCCAACTCAGTTTATGAGATCAGCATTACCTGATAAAATTAGACAAAGTTTTATAAAACTATACACCAATATTTTTCATGAAAATATCCACAAAATCTTCCACAAAATATTAACAAATTGAATAAAAAATGTACATGTGGATAATGCATCATAACTAAATGGAATTTATCTCAAGAATGCAAAATTGGTTCAACATTCAAAACCAATCAGTGTTGTTCACCATATCAACATGAGCATCTCTACAGACACAAGAAAAGTATCTCACAAAATTCAACATCCATTCATAATAAAACTCTGAGAAAACAAGGAATAAAAGAGAGCTTCCTCAACCTAATAGAATACATCTATATACCACTGCAGTAGAGGCTCTAGCCAGTGCAACAAGACAAAAAAAAGAAAAAAGAAAAGGCATACAGACTGTAAGGAAGAAGTAAAATTGTCTTTATTCACATATGACACATGTGCTTGGAAAATCCTATGCAACCTACAAAAAGTGGTACTATAACTAACAAGCAAGTTTAGTGAGGTCACAAGATACACACAAGACAAATACACACAAGACACACAAGACAAAATGTGTTCATAGGCAGAAAATTCAATGTTGTTACCATGTCAATTCTCCCAAAATTGACCTACAGATTCAACATATTCCCAATCCAAATCCCAGTAAACTTTTTGTAGTAATTTGCAAGATGATTCTAAACTTTAAATGGAAAGACAAAGGATCTGGAATAGCCAAAACAATTTTGAAACAGAGGAACAAAGCTGGAAAACTAAATATCTGATTTCAAGACTTACTTTAAAGTTACAAAAATCAAAACAAATAGATCAGTGGAACAGATTAAAGAGCCAGAAACAGGTGTGTGTGTGTGTGTGTGTGTGTGTGTGTGTGTGTGTGTGTGTGTGTGTTACTAAGTTAATTTTCAACAAAAGAACCAACGAAATTAGTGGAGAAAGGATAGGTGGTCAACAAATAGGTAATGGAAATAGGTACAGTATTGGACATCTATCTATCTATACCAAAAAGTTAACTCAAGGGGTGCCTGGATGGCTCAGTCAGTTGAGCATCTGACTTCAAGTTCAGATCATGATCTCACAGTTGGTGGGTTCAGTCCCCACGTCGGGCTCTGTGCTGACAGCTAGCTCAGAGCCAGGAACCTGCTTTGGATTCTGTGTCTCCCTCTCCCTCTGCCTCTCCCCTGCTTGCACTCTCTCTCTTTGTCTCTCTCTCTCTCTCTCTCTCTCTCTCTCTCTCTCTCTCTCTTTCTCTCTCTCTGAAATAAATAAAACATAATTTTTTTTAATTAACTCAAAATGCATCACATATATAAATGTAAAAACTAAAACCATAAAACTTCTAGAACCAACCTTAGGAGAAACTTTTTGAGGCCTTGGGTTAGGCAAAGATTCATAGGCACAGCACAAAAACACAAATCACAAAAGAAGAAACTGATAAAAAAAAAATTGCCATCAAAATAAAAAAAGTTTTGCTCTTTGAAACATCCAGTTAAGGAAATGAAAAGATAAAGCCACAGATTGACAGAGAATATTTCCAAGATGCTTATCTGATAAAAGACTTGTGTCATATATAAAGAATACTTACAATTCAACAATGAAATAACAATTAAAAATTTTTTTAATGTTTATTCATTATTGAGAGACAGAGAGAGACAGAGCGCGAACATGGGAGGGGCAGAGAGAGGGGGAGACACAGAATCTGAAGCAGGTTCCAGGCTCTGAGCTAGCTGTCAGCACAGAGCCTGAGGCGGGGCTCGAACTCACGAGCTGTGAGATCATTGCCTGAGCGGAAGTCGGACGCCCAACTGACTGAGCCACCCAGGCGCCCCAACAAACAATTTTTTTTTAATGGGCAAAAGATTTGCACAAACTACTTCATCAAAGAAGGTATTAACATATAGTAAGATGCTCAATATTAGTCATAAAGGCAATGCAATTAAAACCACAATAGGATAGCATTATGCTCCTACCAGAGAAGTGTAATTAATAAGTAAAAATGAATTAATAAAAACTGGTATCAAGTACTAGCAAGGATGCAGAGCAACTGAAACCCTCATAACTGTTGGTGGAAATGCAAAGTGATACAGCCACTCCGGAAAAGTTTGGCAGATTCTTACAGAATTAAACATACACTTAACCATGGAACTCAGGATTTCCACTCCTAGGTATCTATCCAAAAGAAAAGAAAGATATTCAAGCAAAAAGCTGTATCAAAATGTATACATCCGCTTTATTCAAAATCTCTATAACCGAAAACGGCCCACAACCATAACTGAAAATGCCCAGCAACTAATGAACGGATAAACAAACAGTACATCCAAACACTGAAATATTACTCAGCAATCAAAAGGAACAGAGTTAGTGAAATACCAAAATGTGAATAAATTTCAAAAGCCTTATGCCGAATGACAGAAACCAGACACACAACTTTACACACGGTACGACTCCATTTATAAGACATTCACACAAAAAGATCTCCTGATCAATCTCTGCCTCCAAAGAACTTGGCACGTTAGAAAATACTCAGGAAATGCCGGGTGGAGCGATAAAGTAAGAAATCACTGCAGAGAGGACACAGTGCAAGAAGGTGACAGATTGCCGGAAAGCAAAAAGGCACCTGGGGGGGGGGGGGGGTCCAAACCCACCCACAGGACGAAAAATGTGAGAGAAGACGTGGTCCAACGCATCGCTACTGATTCCAGCAGCTTAAAAAATTAGACCTTGGAAAGGGCTGCAGTATGAATGAAGAGCCTCGGCGCTCTCGGGCCTAAAGAAAGGCGGGATGCGCCCCACCCTCCTTTAAAAATCCACTGCACCACGCGCGAGGCTGAGCCGGTGGAGTTTACACCTGCAAGGGAGGTTCCTCGGTGCCCGGGGGCCGAGCTGGGGAGACCAGAGGCGGGCTCCGGCTTGGGTGAGCGGGGTGCAGGAGACCAGGCATCGCCGCGGCCCCGCCCGTCTCCATCCTTCCCCACTCGGCCTCACTCACCCAGGCCTGCCGTTCCAACTGAGCGTACAAATTGGAGCCCTTGAGCTTTTGGACTATCTGGGCAATAACGAGAGAAAGATCCGACTCCTCCTGCAACATTTCCCCTGCCCTAGCCCGCCAAGCCGCGGGGACAGGCTGGCGCGGAGAGAACGGACTACGGGGTCCCACTCGGGGCCAGTGACACTTCTCCGGGACCTTCTGATGCCGGGACTCCTTCGGCGGGCGTTACCAGGCAACTGCCGGGCCGTGAGTCCGTTCCTCTCTTGTCCCCCCGGCGGCTCAAGGTCCCGGCGCTTGCGTTCCGCTGGCGGAAAAACGTCCCGGCTGGGGGTAGTTTTTCATGCCATTGTTCCTGCTTATTGTACCTCTTCCAGAGCTGCAGCGCCTCTGATGCGCAAGGGGAACTCAGAGTCGTGTATTTTTGTGTTTTATTATAATGGATCCTTTCCTTTCCACCTTTCAGTCTCTGCAGAAACAGGGCTGTGCACACAGTTACGTGGAAAAATTACTCCCAAGGATTATCAGGTTCTTGGGTGAGGTGCTTACATTTCAGAACTCAATTTCTATCTCTGTAAAATAACACCAGTTCACAAGATGTTGTGATGATCGGCTGAGGTAACAATTGTGAAGGTGGCTAGTACTTCATTTTCTTTCCACTTCTCCTGTTTCTATTCTCTGGGGTCTTATACCGGGAATAAATAGACAACATCTTTTCATCAAACAGCTACAACTTAACCAAGAAGCATTTATTGATAGGTTTTCTGTGAAGCACTGGCAATTCAAAGACGGCTGAGACATTGCCCCAGTCCAAGGGATGTACCATCGAGATTCCTCTTCGTCCATGTATTCATGTATTCATTCATTCATTCATTCAATCAATCATTTATTCAAAATCTGTCCAGCTTTCAAAAAGAAAATCCATTCAGCTTTCAATTATTGAGCATTTACATACAAGAAACTGTGTGGGCACAAAGGTAAATAAAACTGGGTTCTTGCCTTCAAAGAAACATATCAAAGACTTTTAGTAGATCTAGAAGAAACTGATTTAACTAATTGAATGGCATTCCCAAAGACAGCTGGAAAATCCCTATGGATAATAGCAACATTAGAATAACCTCACCAAAACAATCCAGAATTAATTTCAAATGTGTTTATGCATGTACCTTAAGCAAACAAAGATTCCAAAGAAACAGACCAAGATTACTGCAAAAACTACTCTAGCCTAACTACATTAAACTTCAATGTAATATTGAATCAGATCCTCTGATTCAATAGGCTTCTTGTAGGACCTATTAATCTGCATTTCTGGGGTGCATGCTCCAAGGAGATTGTGATGCTGGTGGTTCAAGAACCATGTTCTGAGTAGCAAAGGACTAGAGCAGGTACATGATAGAAATTCTACATGATAGAAAAAGGCCTGGACCTTTGGAATTTCTGCACAACACCCTGGCATTCCTAATACTACTGTTCAGAATATTGTAATGGTAAATACAGATTCCAAATAACCCATTGGTCACGTTTGTTTATTAAAAACAACTTTGGAAAGAGGCAGGAAAAAGAAGTATGTAAAAGCAACTAAAGACAGACTCCACAAAACGTGTAGTTTCTCTACAAACATTCCCCCACAACTCTGAATTTCTCCAACTTGTAGATGAGTAAATGTCCCCAACCCTTTAGAGCCTCTCCATCCCAACACCCAACCCATGCATAAATCTCCAGCACAAACGTCACTTTGAACAGAAAAAGAAAACCACAGAGAGAGTTCTTTTGAGGCTGAAAGGGGTGAGGTGATTAATAATTAAAGAGATAAGAATGCTTAGGTTGAGGGTCACCTGGGTGGCTCAGTCAGTTAAGTGTCTGACTCTTTATTTCCGCTTAGGTCACGATCTCATGGTTCATAAGATGGAGACCAGGGTCAGCGCAGAGCCTGCTTGGGACTCTCTCTCTCTCTCTCTCTCTCTCTCTCTCTCTCTCTCAAAATAAATAAATAAACTTTAAAAAAAAGAATGCTTAGGTTGAGAAGGGTCTTAAATCACATAAAGGAAAGAAGATGAAACTGTGGAGCAGAAGAAAGCCATGGTACCTAGAGCCAGAAAATAACGGAGCTCCCTCTGCTATGTACCCCAAAATTGCATAAGTCCCTTCCCCTGTCAGAGTTTCAACTTTCTTGTCTGTAACAGGAAGGTAAATACCTACCTGAGGGGATACTATGGGGAAAGATGTACCTAGTATTAAAATATCAGTAAATATTAATAAATATTAAATTTGAGATGAGCAAATAAAAATAATGTCCAATGCTATTGACAAGGGAATGGAAAGTAAATAAAGTTAGCAATGTATGTGAAAGTGCCCAGTACAATTTTTTGCACAGATAGAGGCTTTAAAACGTTTTTTCTAAAGGCGTGCCTGGGTGGCTCAGTCGGTTAAGCGTCTGACTTCGGCTCAGGTCATGATCTCACCATTCACGAGCTCGAGCCCCACGTAGGGCTCTGTGCTGACAGCTCCAAGCCTGGAACCTGCATTTGATTCTGTGTCTCCCTCTCTCTCTCTGCTCCTCCCCCACTCATGTTCTGTCTCTCAAAACTACACTTGATCTTAGCCAAAAGGCCGAGAAGCGATCTGTCTCTCAAAACTAAATGTTAAAAAACAATTTTTAAGTTTTTTTTTTTTTCTGAGGGGAGAACAATTTGCAGTCTTTAAAGCAGCAATTAAGAAGTTTGGATTTGATTCGGAAGACCTGCCCAAGCAAAATAAAAACAAAAATTCTTAATCCTAGTATTGAAGATTTGTTTCTTACATACATAGAAGCAGGTGTGTTGGGTTATAATTCAATTCTAGAATGCCCTCGGTTCTCTTTTTCCAATTCAATTTAACAAAACTTTTCAGAACACCTGCTCTGTGCTAAGAAAGGCAAGGAATACAAAGATGAGTAAGAAATGGTCCTTTCTCCCAAAAAATTCTGTCTCAAAGAGATAGCGAGGCCACCACAAAAAGAGCTACAATGGTAGACAGGTCCCTTTAGACTCCTATCTGTGCTTCTAGAAATCATATTATTTTAATTATTTTGACTATTTATTTTTGAGAGAGAGAGAGACAGAATGGGAGGGAGAGGGCAGGGAGAGAGAGAGACACAGAATCTAAAGCAGGCTCCAGGCTCCAAGCTGTCAGCACAGAGCCAATGCGGGGCTTGAACTCACAAACCGTGAAATCATGGCCTGAGCCGAAGTTGGACACTAAACCAACTGAGCCACCCAGGCACCCCAGAAATTTTATTAAAGTCATTGTCCCTGTAGAAACGGAAAGTGTAGATTTCCATCTCCATCGCACAATGAGAACTTTGCCTTAGAAATCCTTACTCTACTGAGAGTGGGAGGGAATTGGGAAAACACTCTAGTTCTGCCATTTTTTTAAGTTTATTTATTTTGAGAGAGAGAGACAGACAGAAAGAGAGAGAGAAAATCCCCAGTAGGCTTCGAGCTGTCACCATGCAGAGCCCCACATGGCCCTATCCCACTGACCATGAGATCATGATCTGAACCAAAATCAAGAGTTGGATGCTTAACCCACTGAGCCACCCGGATGCCCCATCTGACACTTTAGAGTGAACTATGACCCAACCTAATGGACGAATAACAAAATGAATGCAATCTCATCTGAGTAGTTAAAACTGTACAAACAGGGGGTGCCTGAGTGGCTCAGTCGGTTAAGTGTCCCACTCTTGATTTCAGCTCAGGTCATGATCTCACAATTGGTGGGATCGGGCCATGGAGGGCTGTATATTGTCAGCACGGAGCCTGCTTAGGATTCTCTCTCTCCCTCTCTCTCTCTCTACCCCTCCCCTGTTCTCTCTCTCTCTCAAAATAAATAAATAAACATTTAAAAAAAAACTAAACAAAGAGAAACAAAAGTAAAATAAATGCAGATTGAATTCTCTTCAAAAGCCCCTCAAATTCAAAGCAAAGGCACTTCCGGACCAACATGTGTAAAGGTCTGCCTTTCTCAGATCTGCTCTGCTTTGATTTATTTTGTATATACCATTGTGACAGATTTCACTGTGGGCAAGAGGGTGGGAGGAAACCACTGACCAGTCGCGTCATCTGAGCAAAGACGAGGACCACATCAAAAACACCCTGTGTATTTGTGAGTTCGAGCCCCGTGTCAGGCTCTGCACTGACGGCGTGGAGCCTGCTTGGGGTTCTGTTTCTTCCTCTCTCTCTCTCTCTCTCTCTCTCTCTCTGCCCCTTCCCTGCTTGCTCTCTCTCAAAAATAAAAGAAATAAACTTAAAACAAACAAACAAACACAAAAACCTTGTGAGCCGAACACAAAAATGAGGCTTGCATAAACTGCAGAATCCACAATGAAAGTATTTTCAGCTATTGTTTCAGGAGACACTGCTATGAGCATGCTGTACTAGAATAGATTTAATTTTATGTTGTCAAGAGCTTACTTAAAATAAATAGCAAGTATTCTGTGTGTTGCATGTACCACACATGCCACAGGCCTCCTGTCTGGTAACAAATGAGCTCATTGTGATACCAGTTGTCTGTCACCGGATAGTTAAGTTAGCCCCCATATGCCAGCACAGGATCTCACACTCCTCTTCAAAGTCTCTTCCTGATACTTCTGGGAATCGTCAGGAAGTGGCATACATGGGCTTAGGAAAAAGTCTGTGATCTGCCCTGCCTGCTTTCCTGGTATCCAACCCCTCAAAGCTACTGTCCAAGGTGCTGCTTCTTGGTGCTCCCAAGGCTGCAAAAGCCCAGAGTTGCTTAAATCCCAAGGCTCAGAAAAACCCTCAAGAACAAAGCCCCTTGTGATTCTGTTTGCCACCTCTCTTTTTTTTTTTGTTTTATTTTTATTTTTATTTATTTTTCACTATATGAAATTTATTGTCAAATTGGTTTCCATACAACACCCAGTGCTCATCCCAAAAGTGCCCTCCTCAATACCCATCACCCACCCTCCCCTCCCTCCCACCCCCCATCAATTCTCAGTTTATTCTCAGTTTTTAACAGTCTCCTATGCTTTGGCTCTCTCCCACTCTAACCTCTTTTTTTTTTTTTTTCCTTCCCCTCCCCCATGGGTTTCTGTTAAGTTTCTCAGGATCCACCTAAGAGTGAAACCATATGGTATCTGTCTTTGTCAGTATGGCTTATTTCACTTAGCATCACACTCTCCAGTTCCATCCATGTTGCTACAAAAGGCCATATTTCATTCTTTCTCATTGCCGCGTAGTATTCCATTGTGTATATAAACCACAATTTCTTTATCCATTCATCAACCCACCCCAGCTAATACGCCAGAGCCACCTCTCTTTACAAGGAGGTCAGATCTGGCTTCTGAATCCAAGCTGAATATCAGAGCATGCTATTGGAGGAAAGCGAATTTTGCTACCCCAAAGTATGTCTTTAAGGCATAAAGATTATTTTGACCTAGGCATTTAGCCAGCAGATTCAGGAAAAGTCCTTTACTCAACTGCTTAAGTTTGTATTGAAAGGGGACCTGTACCAGGAAGAGAGCTATAACAGAGATATCTTTTTCTCTAAAAAATTTATCTGCATATGAGGACAACCTTTGTTTCCTAAACATCTTCTCTGCCTCCCTGTGAATGATATTCCTCCCCTTGGTATCCCCGAACCCCTACCCCTTTCCTTAGCTCAGAATGTTATATAAGCTTCAATTAACTAGCGCTCCTTGAGTCTTCATATCTTTTGAGGGATTCACTATCCATGACGTTTTGTTTGTTTTCCTCCCATTAATTTGACTCATATCAATTTAATTATTAGACCAGCCAAAGAACCTAGAATGGAAGAGGAAAAAATTTTATGCCCCTACACTATGCTCCATTTCTCCATCTTTCTTACCTGTGGCCCCAGGCTATTTTGTGTCAATGGGGAGGATTGGGTCTATTGATTTCATGAACCATCTCCGAGACTGTGTTAGCTTCATGTTAAATATAAAGCACACGAAAAATCCAAGTAACAGTGGTATAAATAACAGAATATTTATTATTAGCAACAAGTCTGAAGGAATGTACAAAGGTTGGATTAATGCCTCAACAACATCATCAAAAATCTAAGCTCTTTCCTTCTTTCCCATTCGCAGTTGGTCTTCACCATTCAGTTTACTGACTCTGTCTTAAGGTGGCTGCTGCAGATCCAAATATGACATTGTTCTACCCCTGTCTACAAAGGAAGGCAGGAAGAAGGCAAAAGAGTTCTCAATGACTGTGTAAGTCTCTCTCTGACTTTCCCACGCATCGTATTGCCCAAAGCTGTGTCACCTGTCACCTGACCACCTCTATCCCCAACAGAAGGGCAAGAAATGATCTGATATTTTACCCTCAATTCTGGGAGAAAGATGGAGAAGAATGGCCTGTTGATTCTACCAGATTGTCCAAAAACACCTTCGGTGTCAGATTGGCATCGTGATATGAACACTTGTAAGTGAGCATTCCTGACTGACATTTGAGCCAATTAGACCACAATTAAATTAAAGTAGAGTCGGGCAATATCAGGATCACTTATCATTCAGAGTGTTGGTCATGTGATGTTCAGAACGTGGAATCTAAATTATAGTACTTATTGATGTGGCATTTTTTCTCAGTATTATGGTGACATTTTAAAAGTTAAAAATAAATAATGTCGACCCATTTCCAAACTAAGGTCTATGAGTAAAAGATTATGTGACGAGAACAGAATTTTTGTGTTATTATGTTTTAAAAAAAGAAAAAAACTGATTACTTGTGAAGAAAACAGCTTGTTCATAAATGACTTTCAGTGAACACTTTCCTGTATCTAGAAGTCACTCTACTAGAATTCTAGATTATTCTCTCTGGTTGTACAAGCAGAAGTGAGCACTGGAAATAACTTATTCTCTAATACAATCTATACTTCTTGGAGCAAAAGAAGCTTACTAAGTGATGCTAAGTGATGGATGGCCTACTTTCTCCAGACACTTCCTCTAGGTTTTGGGTAACACAGTAGAGCAAGATCTACTTGACTCATTTTCTCCTCAATTCTCTAATCATAGCTCTGCTTTCTCACCTCCCCCAGCAAAACTACACCACACACACACACACACACACACACACACACACACACACACACAATTTCCACTCCAGGATGTGTCATTTTTTATTGTTCTTTCTTATTTTGTATGGCCTTTCCTCCATTGCCTCCTGGAAAACTCACACAGTCTGCATTCTTTTTTTGTTTGTTTGCTTCCAGCTTTCTTGAAGGCATAGCAACATGTACAGGGCAATTACATATATGAGACTAGAACAGCTGTGATATTAATTACTTGAGATCAAATTGAAGGTTGCAGTGGGGCCTGTCTTTGTCCATCAGGGAAGGTAAAATTTGTCCATCTGGACAATTAGGATTAAGTTCTAGGCCTAGAAAGAAGATCAAAAACTGTATGTCACAAGCTTAGTTATCTAGGAGCAGAGCATGGAACTCTAGTGTATAACCAGCAGCCCCCACCGCCGGTACTCACTAACAGGAGGGGTCCTAGGGAAGGGAACCACACGTCTGCTACCATGACTTAAGCCCGACACAAACTCCGTGCATTGCAAAGAGCAAAGCCAGGGAACCTGGAACAAAGTGGGCGTCTTGGCAAGGGGAAGTCTTTCAAGTGGGAAATCAAGGGGGAAAAGGAAGACTTGATGTGCTGCTGCCATTTCTTCCATCTAGGGTCTCCGTGCATTCACAGAACTTCTACACCACTTTGTCCTTGGTTGTCAGCATACTCCATGGCAACTAGCTGTATCCCACTCATTAACATTCCCTGTTTTTCCTCCCTTTCCCTGTCTCACTTCCCTACTGTGCTACATGTGTTTGCTGAGATCACCCCGAATACACTACGAACACTCAAATTTTTATTTCAGAGTCTACTTCTGGGGGAACCTGACCTACCCCTAGTACTTCATGTGATGCCAGGAATGTAGCAGGTATGCCTGAAGTGGGCGAAAAAAGAATGAGGATTTTCAATTTTCTCCTAGTGGAACTGCTTGGCTGTAGTCTTGCAGCTTTAGCCCCAAAATTCCAGCCCAGCAGAGTCTTCTAAACTTTACTTTTTTGCATTAGAGAAGAAGAATGACAACAGAGGTATTATCCACAGTAGGATTCTCCAAAGGAACAGAACCAATAGGACATAGAGAGAGAGAGAGACAGAGAGAGAGAGAGAGAGAGAGAGAGAGAGAGAGAATTATTTTAAGAAATAACTCACACGTGGGAACTGGACAATATGAAATCTATAGGGCAGATCATCATGCTGGGAACTTAGGTAAGAATTGATGTCTTGAGTCCAAAATCCATAGGGCAGCATCCTGGAGACTCAGGCAAGATTTCTTTCTTTCTTTTTTTAAATTTGTTTAATGTTCATCTATGCTTGAGAGAGAGAGAGAGAGATTGAGAGAGGGAGGCAGAGTGGGGGAGGGGCAGAAAGGAAGGGAGACACAGAATCCAATGTGCTATCAGCACAGAGCCCAATGCGGGGCTCAAACACATGTACTGTGAGATCATGACCTGAGCCGAAGTCAAATGCTCAACCGACTGAGCCACCCAGGCACCCCTCAGGCAAGATTTCTAAGTGACAGTGTTGAGGCAGAATTCTTTCTCCTCCAAGAAATCTCCATTTTTGCTCTTAAGGTCTTCAACTGATTGGATGAGGCCCACATTATGGAGGACAATCTGCTTTACTTAAAGTCAACTGATTGTAGATGCTAACCATACCTACCATAAACCTTCACAAGTAATATCTAAATTAGTGTTTGACCAAACAACTGGGCACTGTAGTCTAACCAGCTTAACATATAAAATTAACCATCACAAGAGGTACCCATCTTGTTAGCATCATTCTTCAAAAGCCTTTGTCCTAGTCATACATCATCCACAGATTCTTATTCTACTTTGACCCCTTATTGTCTCCCTTATATCTTGACTGTCTCTACCACACATATATTCTGAGTTTCCATTTTATGGGGCTCTTTGGTCCTTTACCCTGCTGCCTTATTCTTCTGTTCCTGGTTTGTCCTTGCTGACTTAGACTCCACTCTTGTGGACTGGTCTCTTGAGCTGGGTCTAGAGCCCCTCGAAGAGTACCCCTTGGCTGGCATCTGGGTCCAGAGTGGTCCACTCTGTTGGGTCCCAAATAATATGTGATATTCTTTCCAGAGTCCCAAAATAATACAAAGTTTAATTCATAGAACTAAACATGAAACATATGTCAAATAGCACTTCTGTTAAGGGAAAGGGAAAGTGGTAAAATCAAACTTCAGCCCCAAGGAGGAAGGGAGGGGAGGCTGTGATTCACCACTAGTATTTTAGACAGACCATTTGTGTGTGTGTGTGTGTGTGTGTGTGTGTGTGTGTGTGTGACTTAATATCTAACCATACTGGAAACACTTTAAAAGAATATCTTTGACACATTACATCAGATAAGTATTTCCATCTCAAATGACTCATATGCTGGAATAACTTCACTTGACAATAAAAATAAATGAAGTGAATAGGAAATGTGGAGAGTTGAAGAGCACATTTTAAGGTATTCAGTAAATGAGTTAAGATGTAAATGTTTTCATAAATTTTAAGAATTACTTTTTATATTCTTGCAACATGGACTGTCAAAATTAGAACAAATCTGGGAAGTCAAAAATTCTCTTTCCTTTTGATAAGAGTGAAACTTGTTCTTTCCAAGAGTAAAATTAAGATAATTGCTTCACATCACACAAAATGGAGGCAGAACTCCAAGTTCACACTCAAACTTTCTAATAATTCATTTCATGCTTTCCCTTGATTCCAGAATGTTACTTTTGGTGTTTATGGTTGTTGCTGTCATTGTCTCATTGTCTTCTTTCTTAATTCATTTCTTTCTTTCTTTTTCCTTCTTTCTTTCTTCTTTTCTCTTTTCTTTCTTTCTTTCTTTCTTTCTTTCTTTCTTTCTTTCTTTCTTTCTTCTCCAAAGCTGCAGAGATTCGACATGGAGGGAAAAAAATTATCTCATTTAGCCCTTGTACCACTTCATAAGGTAGGGGTTATTTTCTCTAAGTTTTACAGATTAAGAAAATAATATGAATGTTAGATAACTTGTCAAAATTCACAATAAAGTTCATAATAACTGAGCTGGAATTTGAACCCAGCTTCTTTTACAACAGATTTCATCTCTGGGATAAATGAGAGTAATTTC
Source organism: Panthera pardus (assembly GCF_024362965.1). Classification (NCBI taxonomy): domain Eukaryota; kingdom Metazoa; phylum Chordata; class Mammalia; order Carnivora; family Felidae; genus Panthera; species Panthera pardus. The sequence goes on from NW_026526688.1 coordinate 183,421,817, forward strand.
TGCCTTAAAAATGTTTTGGTCCCACTTTTGTCTTACAAGCCCAACAAGTGATAAAAATAACAACTTCAGAAGTTTTCAGAAGTATTCTCTTTTAATGATAAACTTAAAATTGAGAACTTCTATTGACCAAAGAGTTTACAAAGTTTAAAAGGGGAGGATATTTTCCTTTTATTCATTGTGCATTTTTGCACATCTCTATAAGAGGTACCTCTGAACATCTTCCAATATCTTCCTCTACATTATTAATTTCTAGGCATTAGAAGAATAATAAGATTTTATTAAATTTTAGAGATGCAATCTTGAAAATGTAAGAAATACGATTAGTAAGAAAAAAGGACTGTGGGACTCTGCAGCTAAATAGTACTATTTCGATCTATTCTTCTTGAAAATGTATAATGTTTTTTCTAATAATGAATGGAGGGACCTAAGGGTCAGTTTGCTATTCTTCACTTCAAAGATAATAATAATATCCATGGAATTATTAGGTTGGTATCTGAAAGCAATTATTCCTTCAAGCTATTGCTTGATTTAAATAAATTTTATTAGACTTTGAAGCTTGTTGGCATCTACCCTAGAGACTATTGGTTGGCTAAAAAAAGTTTTGTTATCCCAATATTTTCTTTTATTAACTAAATGACCTTATCAGTGAGACTGGGGTCTTGTTAAGTTTTAAAAACTTATTTGGGGGAATCTGATTTAAATTTACATGAGATTCATCTTTAGGATCTTCCAAGAGGAGAGAATCCAAGCATAAGAGTATAGTGGTCATGAGCTTGGGGGCTCATGGTCTAAGTCCTTTGGGTTTTGGGTTTAGATGCTAAGATCTACTTACTAGCTGTGTGATCTTGGGGATTTTTCCAAGGCTCTTTATGCCTCAGTTTTCTCATTTAAGAGATGAGGGTAATATGACTTCCTATTTCATAAGGTCTATATGAGAATAAAAAAGAGTCACTGAGGGTGCCTGGGTGGCTCAGTCGGTTGAGGACCGACTTCGGCTCAGGTCATGATCTCACGGTCGGTGAGTTCGAGCCCTGCGTTGGGCTCTGTGCTGACAGCTCAGAGCCTGGAGCCTGCTTCTGATTCTGTGTCTCCCTCTCTCTCTGCCCCTCCCCCACTCATGCTCTGTCTCTCTATCAGAAATAAATAAACATTAAAAAAAAAAAAGAGTCACTGAGTATCATGTGCTTAGAAAATTGCTGGTATGCCTGAGAGAATTTTTAACCAGAGCTTCTCAAACTTTGGTGGTCATTAGAATCTCCTAAGGAACTTGATAAAAATAAAAAACTAGGGACTTATTCTCCCGCAGTGAGTCTGGACCTTCATGTTCTTTATTGGCTTATAGGTTATGATAATACCCATCAAAGATGAAGAACCACTGGTTTAAACAACAACGATAAGGATTGGTTTACCATTTATGTATGCCCGGCATTGTGCTCAATACCAAAGACACAGAAAAGACTACATCAGTTCGGGTTCAGTTGCAAAAAAACAGACACTGATCTTGCTTTCTTAAGCAGAAAGAGATTTTCTACAGATCATTAAATACTTATGACACAGTAGGAAAGACTTGAGGAGCTACATCTAGACCAGGGTTCCAGAAATGACTCTCAGAACATTGTCAAGATGGCCGCCACTCTGCCACCGTCAGGGGTGGGAGAATCAGAAGATCCCGTTCAGGAACTGTTGAGTTCCAGCACTTCGTCACTGTACTTGTCCCAACAACACCCACAGCAGCCAGAAGATGGTCCTGCCTCACTTCCACCTTCCAATGTCCCTTGGGTGCATCTAATCGGTGAGACTAATTTACGTTTGAGACCGGAAGAGAATATTTTAAGCTCTCTGGTCTCTACAGTACAAGAAGACATACTGGAAGGAAGTTGGAAGGGATGCTGAGTTCCAGTCTTCCATTTCCATCATAGATAAATGTGTTAGTTGGCTAAGGCTGCCTTAACAAAGGACCAAAATGGCAGACTGGGTAACTTAAATAACAGAAATCTACTTTGCATGGTTCTGGAGGCTACAAGTCCAAGATCAAGGTGTTGTTAGGTTTTGTTTCTCTTGAGGCCTCTCTACTTGGCTTCCAGATAGCTGCTTCTCCCTGGGACCTCACTTAGCCCTTTATATCTGTGAGTGTGCATCCCTGGTAAACTTTTCATATAAGGGCACTAGTCCTATAGGGTTGGGGCCTCACTCTCATGACTTCATTTAGTCTTAATTACCTCTTCAGAGGCCCTATTTCCAAATCCAGTCACACTATGAGTTAGGGCTTCAACTTATGAATTGATGGGGAGGGGACACAACTCAGTCCATAACAATAACTTAGACAAACCTCTTCTTTGGAAGACTTTCCTCCAGGAGAAAAGGGTATGAACACAGCTGCAGGTTCCGAGAGCCATAACAGAAGTAGGTAGAGATTGTGGTAATAATATAGTGCAGGATGGAGGTGAGCCTTTGATGATGCATGTGTCTATACAGAGCTTGTAAGTGGAATCCTTACTCGTATTAATTCTCCTTTTCTTTCCAGGGGTACAGTTCTAGTGCAAACTCAAATGCCCAACCATAGGGGGAGAGATGGTACAAAATGTTGCCTGCAGGAAGGTTGCTGACATTCCGTACAAATCTCCACTCCTTTGATTTCAGGAGCAACCTGGTGGTTGATTTTAAACACAAAATAAAAGGTGAGAGTTTCGAACACTCACTAAGCAGCAGTTTCAGTGCTAAGACCTTTACATGTTTATTTCCTTTAAGCCTCAATTCAGAACTATCTACACTTTCCAGGATTTGAATCTGGGCTGTCTCCAATGATCGATTTCTTATTTTTGGTGTCAAGAAGATCCGGATCGTCTGCTCTTCTGATTCATCTGGGATTCTAATTCCTGAGGAACAACTGCAGGGAATCCCAACCCTGCATTTCAAACCTTCCACCCAATACCTTACCTTTTTTTTTTTTTTTTTTTTGCCAAATTTATTTCTACTTTTTCATCTTGCTTACTTTTGAATTTTTCCCCATAAAATCATTTAAATCATTTAATAAAAATTAGTAATCATTTAATTTTACTCTTTATTTTTCAATCATCTGGTTCCATTTTTTTTAAATTCAGTTTTCTTCTTTAGTCATTTCCAACTTTTTCCGATTTCTCTATTTGTCTGAGAGGAGTTTCTCCCTTGCATTAGCTTTCATTCCAAAGGAAAGAAAAAAAAAAAAAACATAATTAAGTCCATCTGCCTTTGGTTTTGGGATTTTCATTTAACAAATATTTATCCCATGTCTTTCATGTGCCAGGCTCCATCCTAGATGCTGGAGATCCAGCAGTGGACTGGATCTTCAAGAAAAATGACCTTACAGTGCTTACAAGGAAACGGACTGTAAACATGTAACCAAACTTGAAAGAAAGAAGGAAAGAAAGAAAGAAAGAAAGAAAGAAAGAAAGAAAGAAAGAAAAGAAAGGATAATTTTAGATAATCATGGTTGTTTCCAAAAAACCAAAATATTGCGGTGGGCAGAGGTGTCTGATAGGTGGACTGGGTAGTCAGAGAAGCCATCTCAGAGGCGGTGACACTTGACAAGACTGGCCCAGGTTATCTAGTCATTGGCATCAGATTATATTCATCATCCCAGTAATTAATATAAGCTTAAAGGTAATTACTGCTTGTGTGAAGAAGCAAGCACAAGCTGCTAGTGGTTAGATGTTTGGTAGCTGTGAACAGTAAACCTTCTGAAGACCAAAGAAGAGGTGTGGCTAAGAACAGATCTCCTTCATTTGGTACAATCTCCCGTGTGTGTGTGTGTGTGTGTGTGTGTGTGTGTGTGTGTGTATGTGTGTTTTCTCCCATTTTCTAGGCACCAGGGATTTCTTGGCTGAACTCTTAAATGAGTGTGAATCCTTGAAACTGCAACTTATGTGTGGATGGATGTTCCTTCTTATTAGGAATCAGTAGAACTCAGAGCTTAGCATTCCAGAGACACTACTATTTTATCAAAACTTATCCAACAATGGTCTTAAGGAGCATTTACGTTTAAAATACACCATATCATGCCAACAGTATGCTGGCTTCTGATTACAAAGTCACATTGGATCGCTTCAGTCCTTTCTCATACCTGATATTTTCCTTTCAACAAATTTTTGATCAAAAATTTTCAACAAATTTTGATGATTTTTGATTGTGTGTCGCATATCCAACTAAACCATGTTCTTTCATTAAGTTAGTAATCATCAAAATCTGCGCCTTAAATTTCCAATTATATTCCAGGCAGAAATGAATTGTTCCTTGTTGCTAATACAGGTGTGAATTTGACGGCGTCCATTACTGCAAATCTGGATGAGAAGGGACTCAGGCTAGAGAGTATTACACTAAGCAAAATAAGTGAGTCGGAGAAAGACAAACACCATAGGATTTCACTCACATGTAGAATTTAAGAAATAAAAGAAACAAACACGCAGGGGGTGGGGGGAAGAGAGGAAAACCAAGAAACAACCTTAACTGGAGAGAACAAACTGAGGATTACTGGAGGAGGGGTGGGGATGGGTAAAACAGGTGATGGGGATTAAGGGGTGCACTTGCTGTGATAAGCACTGGGTAATGTACAGAAGTGTTGAATCGCTATATTGTGCACCTGAAGCTAATATTACACTGTATGTTAACTAACTGGAATTTAAATCAAAACTTGGGAGGAAAAAAAAAAACCTCAGGCAGTCATTTAATACTTGCTTTTGTTTTTTGTGTTTTGATTTTTCCAATTTTCCTCCAGATGATTCAGGGCAGATGCAGCCAACGAAATCTTTGAATCGTAAATGCCCAATTTTCATGGCAGATTAGAAACTTCTACAACCAGCATGACTCATCAGGCTTTTCTCAGAAAGAACAGTTCCTCCAAGGACCAGGATCTTGGTTTCTCGGTTTTCCCAGAAATTCTTTGACGTTAGCCTTGAATGTAACTTTTGCTCTTTAAGATGAGCTTCTGAATTTTAAGCACAAAATGGAAATACCTAATGAGAGAAATATAAAACAAACAGCCAATTCAGGTTTTATTGACTTTATCACTCAGTTACACATTTTCCTTCCTCATAAGGCCAAGCAAAACAAGAGGGAACTGAATGGAAAAATCAAACTCTTAGAGGCTCACACATCATTTGTGAATATTTCCCATGATCTCAGGAAGCCTGGGAGAATAAGTTCATCTCCTCTCCTCTTCCAGAATTGGATTTACAACAAAGGAACCATGCCAGTCAGTATTCTCTAGGTTGGAAGTATATGGGACAAGTGTCTTTCTGGAGCCACCAGAGACTTCTGGGCTTGTAAAATGGTGCCATGTGGTATGGTGGACAGAGATCTGGACTCAGATTAAGGGGATTTAGGCTCTCATTCTGGTTCTACTACAAATTAGGTATGTGGCCCTTTGGATCTTAGCGCCTCATCTGAAAAGATGATGTGTGTGGCTGACCAACATGACCTCTAAAGATTTTCCGTCAAAATCTGTGACAGTGTAAAGCTAACAAAGAATCCAGCAGCTCAACAATATCATATTTTAAGGAAGGACATCTTTGGTAATGTGATGAAAGAGCCCAATATTAAAAAGAACCTGTTGACTTTTCTAGTAGTCTTCTATATATTAAATTTCATGAATATGTGGACAATTAAAAAGTTTAGGGGGCGCCTGGGTGGCTCAGTCGGTTGAGCGTCCGACTTCAGCTCAGGTCATGATCTCACGGTCCGTGAGTTCGAGCCCCGCGTCGGGGCTCTGGGCTGACGGCTCAGAGCCTGGAGCCTGCTTCCGATTCTGTGTCTCCCTCTCTCTCTGCCCCTCCCCCGTTCATGCTCTGTCTCTCTCTGTCTCAAAAATAAATAAATGTTAAAAAAAAAAAAAATTAAAAAAAAAAAAAGTTTAGTGCAAGTACTAATGATTAATACAGAGACAAAAGGCAATGATTATTCCAGATCAAAACAACACCACAATAGGCACGGGAATAGTAACATCTCCTACTGCTCAAATATGGTTCACTCAGATTTATGGAAAAACAACAACAACAAATACTCCAAGCATACTATGCTTGGCCTGTGTCTAAAAAACAATAATACATTTCAAGATACTATCTCGATCAATTCAATGTTTAGTCCTCGTATTATCAGCTTCCTTGATTATTAATGTAGTTGGATGTTGCAGCTTTAACTAATCAGAATGATTGAGACTTTCTTGCCTTCAATTTTCTTATCTACAAGGTAAGAGGTTTGGCCAAAATAACTCTAAGATTCTTTTGATCTCTAAAATTCCGAGAGTCTGTATTTTTGGATGGTATGAAAATCCGGACTCTAATTAAATTCAACTAATCTAAGAAATGTGTGCTATCAGATACATAGACTCAGGGAGAGGAATACCTTGCCAGAGAGCAAAATGACTTCCTAAATATTTTCATTGAAATATCGAAAAGGACACTGCAAGTCCTATGCCCTCCCTTCCCCCAGAAAACCTCTTTTGCTGCCTGATTTATAAAATTACAGATTCATCTAAGACCTTATCATCTGGTAAAATACAAATGCCTCTGGAAAGGTCACGCATTAAACATTATCAGTCATTTTTACCTTTGTTTGAATGATTTTTTTTTTCCAATTTGACCCTGCCTTATTCCATAAAGGATTTGAGGTTGCTTCCTGGAAATGAGTTGATCAGATTTGATGAAAGCCCATGGGGACAGGGAAGAACAGGAGAAGGAAGGCGCCACCAACAAGAAGAGCTTTAGTAAATTGCGAAGTGTTGTAAAAATATTAGAGATGATTATTAATAAAGGGAGAGGCTGGATGGCTAAGGATAAACTTTGTTCATTTCCTGATGATTCAGTCTACTAATTCAACAGGTCAAATTGTTCTTCATTCTTCCTATGGGATTTAATGTTCTTTGTCTAATTCCTTGGACAGTCTGTTAGAAAAAGGAATTCATTCATAATTTGCTCTTTACCTTGTTCATGTTGCTTTCCCATTTCCTGAATGGCATAAAATTCTGTTAGCCACTGTGCTGTCTCAGACCGCTATTTGCACAGTCTCATGACTGTTTCCTGGAAATGCAAGGATCCTTTCTCTGCCTTTGCATAAGTAGGTGTCTATTAAGCTCGGGAAGAAAAAATGACTAATTTTAAATGGCTCTCTCAATGTTGTCAGAGCTGATTATAACAAAATGAATAATTCTGCCATAAGACAGCAAAGAAAAGCCACAGCCCATTTTCAGAGGTGCAAATTTTAACCAACCACAAAAAATTCATGACATCTCTGTATTATACTGTACAGATTATATTTTGTTTAGGTCACTAAGATAACATAGCTTTGAAAAGGAAGGTTTACACCCTTAGAATTAGACTGAAATTACTCACCTTACTGGAAAATGCCCCTTATGAAGGATATCTACTAACAGGGTCAGAGAGCCAAGAAAGAGAAGCAGGTTTCTTGAGGCCTTACCATCATGTAATTATTGGCCTGAATTAGTGGTTTCCAAAATAGGATTATGGAATCAATATTAAGAACTAAAACTATTTATATGCATTTATCTTATGAAAATAAAATTGTGCTTCAGTGTTATTTAGTAAAAAGTCCCACCCTCTGCTGTTATAAGCCACTCCTCATCCAGCTGAAGTGACTTCCAGGGGTTTTATTAATCTTTTTTTTTTAACATTTATTTTTGAGAGAGAGACAGAATGTGAGTGGGGGAGGGGCAGAGAGAGAGAGAGAGAGAGAGAGAGAGAGAAGATGACACAGAAACTAAAGCAGGCTCCAGGCTCTGAGCTGTCAGCACAGAGCCTGATGTGGGGCTCGAACTCACAAGCTGTGAGATCATGACCTGAGCTGAAGTCAGATGCTTAACCAACTGAGCCATCCAGGTGCCCCAAAACAAAGAATCTTTAAAGCAGCAAGAAAGAAGTAACTTATCACATACAAAGGATCCTTGGTAAGATTATCAGCAGATTTTCATCAGAAACTTAGGAAGCCAGAAGGCAATGGGTTGACATATTTGAAGAGCGAAAACAAACACACAAACAAACAAAAAGCCAAAAAACCTATCCACCCATGTCTGTCAAAACTGTCCTTCAAAAGTGAAGGAGAACTTAAGACATTCCCCGGTAAGCAGAAGCTGAGGGAGTACATTACTTCTAGGCCTTTCCTGTAAGAAATGCTAAAGGGAGTTTTGCAGGTTGAAAGGAAGGACGTTAGACAGTAACTGAAAGTTGCATAAGGAAATCAAAATCCCATTAAAAATAAATACATGGGAAATTATAAAAACTAGTATTATTACAACTGTGATTTGTAACTCCACATCTTGTTTTCTACACAACTTAAGAGTCTAATTCATTTAAAAACAAAATAAAACAATTATTAGTTTGTGTTTTTGAAAACATGACATATGAAGATGTAGCTTTCTGACATCAACAACCAAAAGCGTTGGGAAGGAAACTGTAAAGGAACAGACTTTTGTATGTTATTGAAACTAAGCTGGTATTCATTCAAATTAGAGGGCTATAACTTTAAGATATTAAATGAAATCCCCATGGTAACCACAAAGAAAATAGCTATAGAATATACACAATAGGAAATGAGGAGGGAATTTAACATTTCATTACAAAAAATCAACTAAACACAAAAAGTCAATAAGCACAGTAATGCAGGAAATGAGGGAAAAAAAGCTATAAGCCACAAAGAAAACAAATAGCAAAATAACAGAATTAAGTAACTCATCAGTAATTACTTTTAATGTAAATGGATTAAATTCTCTAATCAAAAGACAAAGACTGGTAGTGTGGATTTAAAAAACCTCATCCAACTATATGGTGTCTACAAGAGACTCACTTTATTTTTATTTTTAAAAAATTTTTATAGTTCTTTTTTTCCCGAGTTTTATTTAAATTCCAGCTAGTTCACATACAGTGCAATATTTGTTTCAGGTGTAGAATTTAGTGATTCATCACTTACATGCAACACCCAGTGTTGATCACAATAAGTGCCCTCCTTACTACCGATCACCTGTCTAACCTGTTACCCCCTACAACCACGCCCTCGCCCACCTCCCATCCAGTAACCATCAGTTTGTTCTCTAAAGTTAAGAGTCTGTTCTTGGTTTGCCTCTCTTTTTACCCCCCTATGTTCATTTGTTTTCTTAAATTCCACATATGAGTGAAATCATATGGTATTTGTCTTTCTCTGACTTATTTCACTTAGCGTTATATTCTCTAGGTCCATCCACATAGTTGAAAATGACAAGATCTCATTCCTTTTTATGGCTGAGTAATATTCCATTGTATATATATACCATATCTTCTTTATCCATTCATCTGTCGATGGACAGTTGAGTTCTTACCATAATTTGGCTCTTGTGGATAATGCTGCTGTAAACATTGGGGTATGTGTATCTTTTCGATTCAGTATTTTTTAATCCTTTGGGTAAATACCTAGTAATGCAATTGCTGGGTCATAGGGTAGTTCTATTTTTAACTCTTTGAGGAATCTCCATGCTGGTTTCCAGAGTGGCTGCACCATTCTGTATTCCCACCAACACTCTCAGAGGGTTCTCCTTTCTCTAAATCTTCACCAAACCCTGTTGTTTCCTGTGTTGTTAATTTTAGCCATGTTGACAGGTATGAGGTGGTATCTCATTGTAGTTTTGATATGTATTTCTCCGGTGATGAGTGATGTTGAGCATCTTTTCATGTGTTTGTTAGCCATCTGGATGTCTTTTTTGGAAAAATGAAGAAATTCACTTTAGATCCAAAGACACAAATAGGCTGAAAGTGAAAAGGCTGAAAAAAAAAATTCTATGCAAACAGTAATCAAAATAGAGCAGGAGTGGCTGTAATAATATCAGACAAACAGACTTCAAGTCAGAAGAGGTTATAAGAGACAAAGAAGGACATTATGTATTAGTAAAAGTTTTGATACACCAAGAAAAGATAACAACTATAAACATTTATGCAATTAATAACAGACCATCAAATATCTGAAGCAAAAACTAACAGAATTAAAAGAAGAAACAGACTAGACAATTCTACAGTAATAGCTGGAAACTTCATTCTCAATACTAGAATGGACAACCAGACAGAAGATAAGTAAGAATATAGAGGACTTGAACAACAGAATAAACCAACTAGTTCTAACAGACATATACAGAATATTCTATCCATCAACAACAGAGTACACATTCTTTCCAAATGCACATGGGACATTTTCCTGGGTAGACCATATATTAGACAACAAATTAAGTCTCAAAGATTTTTAAAAAATAGATATCATATGAAATATATTCTTTGAGCACAACAGGATGAAGTTAGAAATCAATAACAGAAAGAAAATTAGAAATTCACAAATTTGTCAAAATTAAACAACACATTCAAACAACCAACGGATCTAAGAAATCACAAGGAAAGTTAGAAAATACTTAGAGGTAAATGAAAATGAAAACCCAGTATACCAAAACTTACGGGACATAAGAAAACAGTGCTAGGCAGGAAATTCATAGTTTTAAACACTTACATTAAAAAAGAAGAAAGAGCTCAAATCAACAACTGAACTAGAGAAAAGAACAGGGGCACCTGAGTGGCTCAGTCTGTTGGGTGTCCGACTTTGGCTCAGGTCATGACCTCACGGTTTGTGGGTTCGAGCCCCGCGTAGGGCTCTGTGCTGACAGCTCAGAGCCTGGAACTTGCTTTGGATTCTGTGTCTCCCTCTCTCTCTGTCCCTCACCCCTCTCAAAAATAAATAAACGTTAAAATAAAAAAAAAAGAAAAAGAAGAACAAACTAAACAAAAGCTAAGAAAGGAAGGAAATAATAAAGATTAGAAGAAAAATAAACAAATAGAGAAGAGAAAAATAATAGAGAAAATCAACTAAACTAAAAGTTGGTTCTTTGAAAAAAATCAACGAAATTGGCAAAGCTTTAGCTAGATGAGCAAAAAAAAAAAAGAGAGAGAATATTTAAATTGCTAAAATTGACAATGAAAGTGGGACATTGTTACTGATTCTATAGCAATTAAAAAGGAAACTGGGATCCTTGTGCACTGTTGGTGGGATAGAAGATGGTAAAATGACTGTATAAAACAGCATGGTAGTTCCTCAAAAAGTTAAAAATTGAATTATCATAGGACCCAGTAATCCTACTTCTGGGTGTATACCCTAAAGAATTGAAAGCAGAGTGTTGAAGGGATATTTGCATACCCGTGTTCATCAGCATTATTCACAATAGTTAAAACATGGAACGACCCAAGCTTCCCCTGATGGATGAATGGGATCATTCTGAGGTGCTGCAACACAAATGAATCTTGAAGACATTATGCTAAGTGATATAAGCTAGGCAGAAAAAAAGGGCAAACGTTATTCTGACTCCCCTTATGTGAGGTCCTTAGAGTAGTCAAAATCCTAGGGACAGAGAAGAGAATGGTGATCATCAGAGACTGGAAAGAGAGGGGATGGGGAGTTACTATTTGATGGGTGTGGAGTTTCAGTTTTGCAAGATGCAAAAAGTTCTGGAGATGGGTGGACGTGGATGGTGGTGACAGCTGTGCAACAATGTGAATATTAATGTCACTGAACCGTACATTAAAAAATGGCTAAGACGCTACATTTGATCTAATGTATGTTTACCAGCAAAAAATATTGCTTACTAATCCATTTTAAAATAACAGTAACAGGGGCACCTGGGGGGCTCAGTCGGCTGAGCGTCCAACCTGACTTCAGCTCAGATCATGATATCACAGTTCATGACTTCGAGCCCCACGTCGGGCTCTGTGCTGACAGCTCAGAGCCTGGAGGCTGCTTCGGATTCTGTGTCTCCCCCTCTCTCTGCCCCTCCTCCACTCATACTCTGTCTCTCTTTCTCTCTTCTCAAAAAACAAATAATCATTAAAAAATAAAATTAAAAAATAAAATAAAATAACAGTAAAAAACCCATCAAAAGTTAACCTAAATATTTTTATTTAAAAGAACTTCATTTTCAGGGGCACCTGGGTGGCTCAGTCTGTTAAGCATCTGACTCTTGATTTCAGCTCAGGTCACGATCTTACCATTCATGAGATCAAGCCCCACATTGGGTTCTTCACTGACAGGGTGGAACCTGCTTGGGATTCTCTCTCTCTCTCTCTCTCTCTCTCTCTCTCTCTCTCTCTCTCCTCTCTCCACCCCCCCCCATTCCCACTCTCTTTCTCTCTCCCTCTCGCTCCAAATAAATACATAAACATTTTTTTTTAAAAAGAGCTGCATTTTCTGAGGCACCTGGGTAGCTCAGTCAGTTGGGCGTCTGACTTCAGCTCAGGTCATGATCTCACAATTAGTCCAAGCCCCGCGTTGGGCTCTGTCCTTTGATAGTACACCAAGTCACCTTAAAACAAACCAAAAAATCAAGCAGACAAAACATGAAAGAGCCCTACTGACTTCTCAGCAATACTTAAAATACTGTGATATCAACCCAGTATGCTTCAACATTTCATTGAATTGAAGGATAAATATTTAGAGTGCTCATAGGAGATGTCTTAAGACTGAAACCAAAGGAAATAAACCACCAGTGGGAAAACTTGTTCTTCCTGTGGCTGTGAAAGTGGCTCATCGAAAACAGTATGGTTGAAAACAAATGCATATTTATCTGTCAGAAGATAATGCTGGAAGTTCTATTAAAAAAAAAAACAAACAGCTGCAACATTGAATAGATATCAGTACAAGTTAAACAGCTTGGGAAGTTTATTCTTTTTTTTTTTTCTTTAACATTTATTTATTTTTGAGAGGGAGGCAGAGTGGGGGAGGTGGTGCAGGGAAAGACACAATCCGAAGCAGGCTCCAAACTCTAAGCTGTCAGCACAGAACCTGACACGGGGCTCGAACTCTCGAGCGGTGAGATCATGACCTGAGCCGAAGTCAGGTGCTCAGCCTACTGAGCCACCCAGGCGCCCCTGGAAGTTTGTGATTCTGTTGGAGGAAACGACAGACGTTTCAGGCATGCTTCAACTTGATAGCTTTCAGATTTGGGTTTCACTAATAAAGAGAAGAAGGATGTTTGTGTGTGCATGAGAACCTTGCAGGAAAGGTGTCCAGTAGAAGAATTCAATAGGGAATTCAATAAGGAATGTTTCCCATTAAAAAAAAAAAAAAAAAAAGTTTTAGCTTAGTTAAAAGCTGTGTCAGTGTAACTCCTAATGGGGCAAGAGCCTTGATAGGAATAAACAAAGACATTCGGGGTGGGGGGTGGGGAGTTACAAAGTTAACACTCCCTGTGGTGCAGTTTGCATAATACGTTTTAGCAAAATGAGAAGTGACCACAAAAATCTCAGGAACCTATGGTGAACTGCGTGATTGGTCCCAATTCTTCATTCTCCCGCTAGAAAATTACGTTTTCATACCCTCGACACAGATTCATGGTGGGCCAACTGTTCTTTCCACTCTTGACTTTGGGTTTAATGTGTGTCTCACTTCGACCAGTGGGATGTTAGACGCTGTTGCGTGAGCAGAGGCTTAAAGTGCACCAGCCTGTCCCTGCTGACTTGCTGTAACCAGGAGAAGACTAGCTCCGGATTGCCACTGCCCATCAGTCTGGGCTCGGTCGGCGCAGCCCAGAGCCAAGCTCGGTCACCGGCAGCCAGAGAAGCGGAGTCCGCCTGGACCCGTGAGCAGGAGATGATGCTATGCCATCGGCCATACGTCCATAGTCGTGTGTCCTTCCGGCAGTAGTAGACAATGTGGTACCCCACAGACAAAGCAGTTATCTCAAGGTAAAATCATTGTCAAACTTAAAGGTGATACTCTTTTTTTTTTTTTTTTTTTTTACACAAATCGTAAGTATTACAGATCTGCTGACCTTTCCTGTGATGGCCAATAAATGTCACTAGAATGCTATATTTTGGCATATAGCCAGCCATATTTTGGCATATAAAATATGCCAGCCATATTTGGGTATGTTTAATCTCTTCACGGTAAAGGTGACTTTTCACAACGAGTAAAAAAGTCATTGTTTTTAAAGATACATTTATGCGACAGAAGGATCGGGGTAAAAACTGATGCTGGAAGTTTTCCACAGTTTCCTTCATGTGGCGGCTGCAAGCGACTTGTGCTTGCTACCTATAAAAGCAGCCACATCTGCCCTCTTGAGAAACCTGGAAACTGAATTTTCTTCTGCTTAAAAATCCTCTTTTGAGCCCGCGACCAGTGTATCTTACTGTAAGTTGTCACTCAAGAAAAAAATATTTTTTTTTCCATTTTCTTTTTTTAATTGAGGAATAACTGACACAAACTTATTAGTTTCAGGTGTACAACATGATTTGATATTTGCATATAATGCGAAATGATCCCCACAATAAGTCTAGTTAATATCCATCATCACACATGTTATTTTCCCTCGTGATGAGAACTTTGAAGACCTACTCTCTTAGCAGCTTTCCAATATGCAATATGGTATTATTAGTCTAGTTGCCAGGCTCTATATCACACCCTCAGGACCTAGTTAAGATTTTTTTTTTTCCTTGGGGCGCCTGGGTGGCTCAGTCGGTTAAGCGTCCAACTTCAGCTCAGGTCATGATCTCGCTGTCTGTGAGTTCGAGCCCTGCGTCGGCCTCTGTGCTGACAGCTCAGAGCCTGGAGCCTGTTTCAGATTCTGTGTCTCCCTCTTTCTAACCCCCCTGCCTCGTTTATGCTCTGTCTCTCTCTGTCTCAAAAATAAATAAACGTTAACAAATTTAAAAAAAAAAAAGATTTTTTTTTTCCAAACAAAGAATTTCAATGCTTTTTAAAACCCACTTGTTAAAAATAGACAGACAGAAACACCTTACGGTGAATTTGCAAGAACGCATGATTGGCATCAGGAAAGATGGAAATTTCCTAGCTAAATTTCAGTAACAACCCTTGCATAATTGATGGGTAGGAATGAAAAATGAGGATCATGATTTTCTGAGCGAAGCCAATGGTACACTGTGTCCAGTCACATCTGCATATCGTTGTGAGGTATCTTTTCCAGCTACAACATACAGATGCAAAAACCAAGTATCAAAATAAGCTGAAGTTAGAAGCAGACCTTTGAATTTAACAGTGTTAACAAAATGTTAAATCAAGATTTTCAAAAACAGTGGAGCACATTCGATCACTTCGCGGCCACTAAAAATATTACCGTTAGACTTAATAATATATAGTGCTGGATGTTAAGTAATTTTAAATTCAAAGCATATGTGTATAAATAAAACTATTTAAACGCTATTTTAGTTTTTTATCATTTTAAAAGATCCATTCTGCACAATTTTAAAAGATGTGTAACGGGGGCGCCTGGGTGGCTCAGTCGATTAAGCGGCCGACTTCGGCTCGGGTCATGAGCTCGCGGTCCGTGAGTTCAAGCCCCACGTCGGGCTCTGTGCCGACAGCTCAGAGCCTGGAGCCTGTTTCAGATTCTGTGTCTCCCTCTCTCTGACCCTCCCCCATTCATGCTCTGTCTCTCTCTGTCTCAAAAATAAATAAACGTTAAAAAAAATGGAAAAAAAAAAGATGTGTAACAGTGGCATACGTAAGCGACTTGAAAATAAGCAAACATACCTGAATTCAAGGTAAGCCCTCAAAAGTGGTTTACCCATGGGAATCACACAATCCGAAATGTCAAGACCACCCTAAAAATGTCTGACTATGCATCACATCTATGCACTTCTTGTCCGACATGTTTAATTCCCTTTGCTGCCTCTTCCTTTCTGTTAAAGCATACACACCTCCATCCTGGCTCGAAATGAAACACGTAAAAGCGTCCTCATTTGATCCTGTCCCCTCCTCTAGCTCAGATTCCCTTTCTCTCCTTTTTATTACCAAACCTCTGCCCTAAGTGGGCATCAGCAATGCCTCTGTTGCTTGAATACTTAAACCTGAATTGCTTCTTTTCGTCCTCACCACCGTCCCCAGCATACACACCACACACAGAACCCTGTTTGTAAGACCCTACAGATGTGCCTCGGAAACTGGTGGCTTGAATGTTCCCACAGATCTTACTGCAAATCTAAAAATCTTTCCTTGGTCCTTGACGTTCTTGGCTCCGGTCGAATCTATTGCCCTTTGGTATTACTGTTAAAAACTGTGTGCAAATAAAATCTTTCACCCTCATTCTGCATTATTGCAAGAAATCGAGTGCCTTGGCAGAGATAGCTGATGATTGCTGAGTGAGGGATGCTTGTCACCTCCCTCAAGATGCTTGTACCAGGCTGCGTTGTTGGGCACTGCTTACCATCTTGCCACTCTCGCCCAAGTGTAGACACAGCCCCTTCCCTCATTTCCTCGTGGCCCTGCTAACACAAGTTTGCTGTGAGAGATTCCCACAGACGGCAATAACATAACATAACGTAACATAACATAACATAACATAACATAACATAACATAACATAACATAACAATAAACATGACATCAGTCATAAGTCAGATACCAAAAACTCTGAAGTTCACAGGCTGTGCTTTTCATGGGGGAAGGGGTGGTGAAATGAGTGGCAGGGGCAGTTGGGGAGGGGGGGACAGCCCATATTGGCTGTCTACCTCCTTAGCCCTAGGCCAGCCACCATGTTGCAGAGGGACGTTCCTCAACCAGATCAAAGACCCCACCCATCTCATCTTTTTTCTCTCCCGATTTCTGACTCCCCATCTCTAACCTCATGCAAAGGCGGAACTTCTAAAAGTCGCATATAATCCCTGCTCCCTAGGAAAACCATACTTTCCCTTCATCATATAAGACAATTTAGTTCAGTGATGCTCAATCCTGGCTAAACACTAGAGTCACCTGGGGAGCTTTTTAAGAATTCCAGCGGTTGGACTGTAACTCCTGAGATTCTGATTCATGTGTTCTCAATTGGGGCTAGGAGATGGCTGTGTTTGAAAACTCCCCATGTGGTTTAATGTGCAGCCAGAGCCAAGAAATCCCAGCTCTCTGCTCACTGTGTCTGCTTTTCAATTCCAGTATAAAAGTTTGCGTTCTTCTTTGCATAGCTAAACACCTACTCACTCCTTTCTCCACCAGAAGCAAATCCCAACTTGTGACCTTTAACAAAACAAATAACAAGCAGAAGCTTTGAAATTATTCATTTTCTTTAAAGGCTGCAAAGTCCCTCAGGTCAAGGCTAGGTGCTCGGGCTTTTTCTAAGTGGGAAAGCTTTCCCTAACCCATGCGGACACCAGTTCAAATTTGGGTCAAGAGGGATTGTGCCAGTGGGTTGAGTCTCATCTTCTAGAACAAACCTAGGGGGCTTTAAAGAACTTTTTATCCTTTTTCCGATTCACTGTAGTAACACTGCATCTCTCCATTTTCATGGAAACTTTATTCTATCTTGACTAGAGCAATGCTAGGTAAGCCGTATCTCCCTCCTTGGGCTCACCTCTATTTGGTTCATCATGTACCTCTTTTTCCTTTTGCTTGATTTACTGTAGGCCCTCCCCAAGGCTCAGTCCTTGGCTCTTACCTTTGCTTTGTGTTCACAATTCCTCAAATAGGTTATTCATGATGATTATCTTCAGCGATTACAGCCATCCTTTATTCTATGTATTCTAAGTGCTCTGGCTCATGATACAATGGTGAGTTTATATCCACATGGCCCCTGCCTCACAGGGCTTACGCTCCAGGGGAAGGAGGCCAATTTATAAAGGCGCACAAGCAGATGTATAAATGCCTGAAGTTGTCTTAAGGACAAGGACGGAGCTCTATAAGAGTGTAGAACAAAGAGATGCCTCTCATCAGGGAGATTAGGGAAACTGACATTTGAGCCCAGGTCTGAAGGCTGAAAAGGTGGAATCCGTGTGTGTGATGGCCTTGAGCCTCCCCCAAATGATGTGTGAGCTCCCTGAGAAGACACTGGGTCTCCAACTTTTGCTGTTCCCAATCTTCAGCACCAAAAGCCTCAAAAGCTCAGTAATTACCTATGGATGCAGTAGTTTTCTCCAAATAACAAAACGTTTCTGAGCTGACTGTGGTTTTTTCCTCCCCTAGCACAGCTTCCCCAAGTAGAGAACACATCTTCCCCTTCCAATAGAGTGATAGCCCCCTCGTAACCCCTTCCCTGCTCACCCAGCCATTCCTCTGTGGAAGGCTACGGTCCCCTGTTCCCCCAGCAACTCAGCCTTTCTCTACCCCTCTTCCCTACAAAACAAAACAAGCCCATCTTCAACAGAGAGACCAGAAAATATGACAGACAGACGATGTAGAGTCCTGGAGCACTTAGGGTCCGGTCCCAATCCCAGATGCTCCTGAGGCTGCCATAATTCCTGCAAAACTTGCATTCATTTTGTGAACTACTACAATATCCACCATTAATTGCAGCCAATTTGAGTTAAAGTTTTGCCCCTTACAGCTAACAGAGTGCTAACTAATAACTCATTCTGGGGGCGCTTGAGTGGCTCAGTCGGTTGGGCGTCTGACTTTGGCTCAGGTCATGATCTCGTGGTCCGTGGGTTTGAGCCTTGCATGCTTGGAGCCTGGACCCTGCTTCGGATTCTGTGTCTCCCTCTCTCTCTGACCCTACCCCGCTCATGCTCTCTCTCTCAAAATCAAATAAACATTAAAAATTAAAAAAAAAAAATACATTCTGGCTCAACCCGAATTCACAAACAGATATTTTTGAGGGGGTCTAATTTGTCTTTAATTAATGAAAAAATGGTGGCCATTACTTATTATAAGTAAAATCAACAAACAATATGGCGCTGGAACTACAGAGATGGAAGAAAGTGGATGCAACTGTTACAATGCTCACCGCCAACAGGAAAAACACAACAAAAAGCTCCATACAGTACGACAAGAGCAATGACAAAACTATAAAGAGGGTATGGTAATTCTACTAGTACCTTATAACCCCAATTTCACTTTGTTATTTAAAATTTATGGAGAACCGGGGGACCTGGGTGGCTCAGTCGGTTAAGCATCTGGTTCTTGATTGAGGCTCAGGTCATGATCTCTCAGTTCCTGAGATCCAGCCCCACATCAGTCTCTGCACTGACATCGCAGAGCCTGCTTGGGATTCTCTCTCTCTGCCCCTTCCCTGCTCTCTCTCTCTCTCTCAAAATACGTAAATAAACATTTATTTTTTTAATTTCTTTTAGTTTAACATTTACAGAGAATTACTGTTCTGGTGGCATTTGTTTTCATCTTCCAACTGCCCCAAAGGTGTAGAGGAACAATTTATTTTAAAATGCAAAGCAGGGGCACTTGTACCCCAATGTTTATAGCAGCACTCTCAACAATAGCCAAATTATGGAAAGAGCCTAAATGTCCATCAACTGATGAATGGATAAAGAAATTGTGGTTTATATACACAATGGAATACTACATGGCAATGAGAAAAAATGAAATATGGCCTTTTGTAGCAACGTGGATGGAACTGGAGAGTGTGATGCTAAGTGAAATAAGCCATACAGAGAAAGACAGATACCATATGGTTTCACTCTTATGTGGATCCTGAGAAACTTAACAGAAACCCATGGGGGAGGGGAAGGAAAAAAAAAAAAAAAAAAAAAAGAGGTTAGAGTGGGAGAGAGCCAAGGCATAAGAGACTCTTAAAAACTGAGAACAAACTGAGGGTTGATGGGGGGTGGGAGGGAGGGCAGGGTGGGTGATGGGTATTGAGGAGGGCACCTTTTGGGATGAGCACTGGGTTTTGTATGGAAACCAATTTGACAGTAAATTTCATATATTAAAAAAATAAAAATAAAAAAAATAAAAAAAATAAAATAAAAAAAATAAAAAAAAAATAAAATAAAACTGTGATCATACTCAAAAAAATAAATAAATAAAATAAAAATAAAATGCAAAGCAGGGGCACTTGTACCCCAATGTTTATAGCAGCATTCTCAACAATAGCCAAATTATGGGAAGAGCCTAAATGTCCATCAACTGATGAATGGATAAAGAAATTGTGGTTTATATACACAATGGAATACTACGTGGCAATGAGAAAAAATGAAATATGGCCTTTTGTAGCAACGTGGATGGAACTGGAGAGTGTGATGCTAAGTGAAATAAGCCATACAGAGAAAGACAGATACCATATGGTTTCACTCTTATGTGGATCCTGAGAAACGTAACAGAAACCCATGGGGGAGGGGAAGGAAAAAAAAAAAAAAAAAAAAGAGGTTAGAGTGGGAGAGAGCCAAAGCATAAGAGACTCTTAAAAACTGAGAACAAACTGAGGGTTGATGGGGGGTGGGAGGGAGGGCAGGGTGGGTGATGGGTATTGAGGAGGGCACCTTTTGGGATGAGCACTGGGTGTTGTATGGAAACCAATTTGACAGTAAATTTCATATATTAAAAAAATAAATAAATAAATAAAAGTACAAATCACCAAAAAAAAAAATAAAAAATAAAATGCAAAGCAGTTCGTAAAATCTAATAATTACCCTCCCCTGTTCTCTTGTACACCCATTCGTAAGCTTAACTCAAGTAATCGATCAGGATGCCTCTTTCTCAGTTGCAAAGTAAATCATTTGAGAGCAGGAGAGTGTAGGAAAGACTGTTTCAACCCTTCTCCTTCTTCAACATGAGTAGATTGGCTTTTAGCTTTCTTCACACAGTTCCATTCTTTTTTTTTTTTAATATGAAATTTATTGTCAAATTGGTTTCCATACAACATCCAGTTCCATTCTTTAAATCGTTTTTCTTGGCTCCTTCTCAGGACTGTGTGAAATTCTTTGTAACACAGAGACAATGAATTGGGACCCAAAGCTCGCGCTCCAGATAAAACAGCTTTGTTGGTTTCCTCGTGTATATTGAGCACCAGGCTGGCTGTTAACTGGAACAAGTTACTAACTTCTGGGAAGCTCAGTTTGCTAATCAGTTAAAGCGGGGATGCTAATCTCCCTTGTCTTATAGGATGCCACAATGCCCGGTCTCTTACAAGTACCCGACGCATGCCAAGTGCTATCTCTGGATGGTGTTTGGTCCAGCGTGAACTGCGGTGAGATGCCAGGCCTCCGTCTGTCCTGTGTCTCGTCAAACCTTTCACAACCTGGGTCACTGCCATTCATTCTCCTCAGAATTTGTCTCACTTGTTCCTTTTCAAGTTTATTTTTATTCTTGATAGATCATTTTCTCTTTAGCAAAGGTGACTTTGAATTACATTTATTTTCCCCAATGTGTTAATGACAAGGCTCAGCGGAATAATCAACAAGCAATATAAACAAGCTTTTAAAATGTTTTCATTCATCTAATAAGAACTAAATCATTTTGACCTCTATCGTGTGGAGTACCAATCAGCCTGATTCCCCAGGGTGACTTTCAGTCACCTGTCAGTCTACTGATACCACATCTGCCTTATTTAATGAGGAAAATCATTATCATCAACAGATTTTTATTAACTGCCTGAAGCAGTAATAAAGAGGAGAGAGGGAGAACACCAGAAAGACCTGATCTTGCTTACAGAGAGAGACATCCAGAATAAACTTGAATAGGCCATCTAGGTAGCTAGAAATAAAACCAAGGATAAAATATTTAACTGCCTTGGAGGGGTAGGAGCCAAGTTCAAGTGTATTAGTTCCAAAATATTACTCCCAGCCAGAGCCTGCTCTAGGCACTGGGGATATATGACTGAGTAATAAAAACTCCCTGCTTTCATGGATTTATAATCTGGTGGGAGGTGACAGACAAAAAAATAAATAAACATAGGAATGTATACATTACATTAGGTGGCTACTGGTCATTATGAAGAAAAAAAATTCAGGTAATAGTATAGAGAAGAATGGGGGTGGGAGATAGAAGGATTGCATTATTTTAGAAGTAATGGGTATAAAGACCTTTTTGTGAAGTGATATTTGAAATGAGACCTTAACGGAGTGAAATATCTGACTATGCAGATATCTGTAGGAACACTTCCGGGTGGGGTAGAGAGGGGGAGGGACAGCTAGTGCAAAGGCCCTGAAACACTGACATACTTGAGGAACAGTAAGTATGGCTAGAGCATGGGGCAGGGGAAGGGCAAAGGAAGAAGGAGGAGATCAAATCGGAGAGGTGGTGAGGTAAGAGTGTGGATTCCTGAATCATTTAGGGTCTTGCCAGACATAGAATGGCTTTGGATCTTGTTCTGAGTAGGCTGGGAAGCATCTGGAGGGTAATGGCAGAAAGATCAACCAAGAGGCTTTTGCAGTAATGCAGTCGAGAGGCAATGGTATAGCTTAGACTGTGAGTAGTGGAGAGAGTGAAAAGAAAGGGTCCCACTGTAGGTAATTCTGGAGACAGAGCTGACAAGATGTACTGATGGATTCAATAGGGAAGATAGAAAAAAGCGAAGGACCGAAATGGATTCAGAGTTTTTGGCCCGAGCAGCTGGGAGCGGGAGCTAACCTTCACCGAGATGAGTAAGGAACAGGTTTGCGATGGCGGTGGAGTGGAGTGGGGTGGGGAATTGGAGGGCTGGTTTTGCGATATCAAGCAGGGCCAGGATCAGGGTGAAGCAATTGTGACACTTGCCTTGGACAGAAAATTTAAGGGGCACCAAAAAACTCAGTAATCAAGATAACTAATATTTTTAAATATACTTGAAAAAAAAAACACACAACGAGGGGCGCCTAGGCGGCTCAGTCAGTTAAGCGGCCGACTTCGGCTCAAGTCATGATCTCAAGGTTCGTGAGTTCGGGCCCTGCATCTGGCTGTCTGCGCTCAGCACGGAGCCAGCTTCAGATCCTCTGTCTCCCTCTCTCTCTGCCCACCGCCCGGTTGTGCTCTCTCTCTCTCTCAAAAATAAATAAACATTAAAAAACTAAAAAATAAAAATCAATGCAAAAAATTGATGCCGAACAAAATACCAAAAATGTAAAGATGGGCTGTTATTGTTTGTTTATGGCCCTTTATTATTATGCATTAGCCTAATGCATTGCATTAGCCTATGGTTCCTGATGGAACCCCTTGCTCTCCTTGATGACTGATGGCCTTCAGAAGGATTAGGTAACATAGAGCTTTACACATTGTCACTTTTTTTTAAATGTAGAACTTCCATTGCCATTTACACTTGGTTCAAAATATGCAGGATATTTTGATAAGTGTATATAAAGGCTCACATGTTTTCTTTTACCTTATACCCCAATATGCTTAGCAGGGCACAGCATCTGAGTGGAAAGGGGGTGTCTGGACGTGCAGTCTGGGGTGCAGGAGATATAAATGTAGGTGCATGGGCAAATAAACGTATTTAAAACCCCGGGACTGGTTGAGCTCAAACGGAAGAACAGCATGAACACAAAGGAAGTAAGGCATCAGAAGAGTGCATCCCGGGGAGGGACACGAGGACACGGGAGCAGATCCACAAATGAGACTGACAAGGAACAGCCAGGACAGGACAGGACGGACCAGTGTCATGGAAATCAAGGAACAAGAG
Organism: Panthera pardus; assembly: GCF_024362965.1. Classification (NCBI taxonomy): domain Eukaryota; kingdom Metazoa; phylum Chordata; class Mammalia; order Carnivora; family Felidae; genus Panthera; species Panthera pardus. The sequence continues at coordinate 183,445,130 of NW_026526688.1, forward strand.
TCTTTAAGAAGGAAGGGATATAAAACTATCCAGAGAAACTACTTCTTCATCTATAAGATTAGCAAAGACTAGGGGCGCCTGGGTGGCGCAGTCGGTTAAGCGTCCGACTTCAGCCAGGTCACGATCTCGCAGTCCGTGAGTTCGAGCCCCGCGTCAGGCTCCGGGCTGATGGCTCGGAGCCTGGAGCCTGTTTCCAATTCTGTGTGTCTCCCTCTCTCTCTGCCCCTTCCCCGTTCATGCTCTGTCTCTCTCTGTCCCAAAAATAAATAAAAAACGTTGAAAAAAAAATTTAAGATTAGAAAAGACTAGAAAGTTTTAATAAACTTGGGGCAGGCTGAATGGTGGCTCCCAGAGAGATGTACCTATGTCCTAACCCCAGGACCCTGTGAAATTAACCTCATTTGGGGAAAGGGTCTTTGCAGATGTTAATTAGGTTGAGAATCTCGAAATGAAGAGATCATCCCGAATTACCCAGATGGGCCCTAAAGCCAAAGACAAGCATCCTTACAAGATCGAGGTAGAGGAGGCCCCTGGGTGGCTCAGTCAGTGAAGCGTCCAACTTCGGCTCAGGTCACAATCTCAAGAGTTCACGAGATAGAGCCCCGCATTAGGCTCTGTGCTGACAGCTCAGAGCCTGTTTGGGATTCTCTCTCTGTCTCCACCCTTTCCTTGCTCATGCACACATGCTCTCTCTTTCTCTCTCAAAAATAAATAAACATTAAAAAAAAAAAGATTGAGGTAGAGCGATGTTTCACAGCTAGAAGAGGACAAAGCCCTGTGACGACGGGAGGCAGAGACTGGGGTAACACGGCCACAAGCCAAGGACGCCCATGAATCCCCCAGAGCCACCAGAAGCTGGAAGAGGGAAGGAAGATTCTCCCCCAGACCCTCTGAAAGGAGCATGGCCCAGCCAACATCTTGATTTTAGATTTCCGACCTCCAAAACTGTGCAAAACTAAATTTGTTTTGTTTTAAGTCATCAGATTTGTGATAATTTGTGATGGTGGCCTCAGAAAACGAATACAAAGCTGTATAATTGAGGGTGTGGGGAAACGAATTCCCTCACCCGTTACCGGTGGGTGGTAAATTAGAGCGTGACTTTCATGGAAGACAATTTGGTAATATTCACCAACATTGCAAACACATCCATCATTTGAAGCAGCCATTCTAGTTATAGGACTTCATCATGCAGCTAGACTCACAGCCTATCAAATCGTGTCACGTGCCAGGTTATCCACAGAAGTGTCGTTTGTGTCTGCAAACTGGAAACAATCGAAATGTGTTGACCTTTGTGTTAAACGAGCTTGACTCTAATAGGGAATAATAAAAACTTTATTTTGTCTCTCGTTGTGGGGCTAGCTTTTTTTCTGCCCCTGGATGAAATCACAAGCTGTTCTCGTATTTTTTTCCCCGAGACACTTCAGATAATAAAAATGTCTCTGGTGATTTTTATTACAACATCGGCCCTGTTGTATGAGCCTAGATATCTCGTCTGAGGCAATATTAAAATTGTCCTATTCTTGGGGCTCCTGGGTGGCTCAGTCGGTTAAGCATCTGGCTCTTGGTTTCGGCTCAGGTCATGATCTCCCAGTTCGTGACTTCGAGCCCCACGTCGGGCTCTGTGCTGACAGCTCAGGGCCTGGAGCCTGCTTCGGATTCTGTGTCTCCCTCTCTCTCTCTCTCTCTCTCTGCTCCTCCCCTGCTCATGCTCTGTCTCTGTCTCTCTCTCAAAAATAAATAAACATAAAAAAAATTTTTTTAATTGTCCTATTCTTAGCCTATTTAAGAATGTCCCCTCTCCCCAAACACAGGTTGGAAGTTGGCAGTAGAGGAAGGGGTTTATTTTCCTCCTAGGCTCCTCTCCTCCCTGCCCCAGGCTGAGTCAGCCTCTGACTTCCCCCAAGTTAGAAGGCTGGGAGGGGTTAGGGGGAGGGGGGAAAGAGAGGTAAGGACAGGAAAAGGCTTGCTTGGTTGTCACAGATACAATCTGGCAATGGTGTCTTCTAGGTGTCAGAGCGTATTCGTCAGATTTACGCTAACTATAATCACAAATGACCCCCAACTAGAGTGGGTTAACAGTGAACATTTATTTCTTACCCATGTCCTGGGCAACGTGGATCAGCATGTGAGCCAAGTGGGGAGACAGAGCATGACAGGGGAAGGGCAGAGAGAGAGAGAGAGAGAGAGAGAGACAGAATCTGAAGCAGGCTCCAGCTCTGAACTGTCAGCACAGAGCCTGACGCGGGGCTCAAACTCACAGACCGAGAGATCATGACCTGAGCTGAAGTCGGATGCTTAACTGACCGAGCCACCCAGGCGCCCCAGGAATGTAGAGGTTCTTGACATACTGTTTTGCTTATGGTGTTTTTGCCATGTGAAAGGTTTTTGCCGTTGTTTGTTTGTTTGATATAGTCTAATTTGTCATTCTTTTTGATACTGGGTCAAGAAAAAAAAATTATTATCCCATTCCTGGTCTTAGAAACTTTGATTCTCCTTCCAGTTCTCTCATTACTAACTGAACTGCTGTGGACAAATTCTACTACAGGTTTAAACCTTTGTTCCTTTACCATTAAAATGTGAAGCCAAAAGTTCACAGAGTGAAGTTTTCACATTATCCGAGGAAGCATCTAGCTTGACAAACTAAAGGTTCAACAAGAAAGATCTTCGTTCTATCCTAGAGGAAAGATGTCCAACCTGTTTCCAAACTGTAAAACCAAGTAATGGTTTTAGACTTCTCTTTGAGATTAACAAATGACTTTCCAAGAGAGGCCCTGACAGGAGGACGAATTTGCTAGAAAACCAACCTAGACTTACCCTTTCTTCCAGGTTGGGTGCTCTTATTTGGTGGGCAGTTTGCCGCTCATTTAAACTAAGAGCGTGGAATGAAAATGAGGTTTAGATTTTTCCTTCACTTCAGCCACCCCCAAACCCAGTCCTATATGAACACTGCCAAACAGTACAAGCTATTTCCTGGGAAGAGCTGTACTGAATACCCAGTGCCCTGGGGAGACCGATAATATACTCTAAAACAAAACAAAGAAAATACTTCTGGCTTGCAATGGGAAATCTGGTTCCTGGTCAGTGTTTGGGTGATATTTAGTCCTGACATAACCAGGGAGCCCTGTCAAGTTGGCCTGCACAGGAAGGGACATGGGTGGTCCTGATGTATTAAGCCAACCTCTTGGCGTATCTAAGAGTCCAATGAAATCACAAGCCAAGCCTAAGGGTTACTGTACCCTGCTGGGTGGTTTCTCTCACAGTTTGCTGTATAAAGCATCTCCCTTTTCTGGGAAATTGGATGTGCATAAAAATGGGGAGCTCAGAGAATTTCCAAAGTCAGAGATGGAAATTTCAGCTGTTTCAGATTCTTAGGGCTCTGATCAAGCTCTTACTGTGGGTTGGGGTATGTGCCAGTACTCAAGAAGTTCTGAGCTAAATGCAAAATTAGACAAAAGACTTCGTTTTTAGCAAGCATATTTATTTGCTCTTCTGATACCTATTTGTCTCTTTAAATCAGGATCTGGTACACGTTCCCAGCTGAGGTCGAAGGCATACTGCTCTGCCTTCTTCTTCTAGCTCTCCTACCTTAAACAAGCGAACTTTTGCAGTCTGTATACAGTTTTTTGCATTTTTTGCTTTTGGTTAGTGATTTCCCTGTGGAAAATAGCCCCCGTGTGTAAAGGTGACGTGCTTTCCAGTGCGCCTAAGTGCGAGAAGGCTGTGCTGTGCCTTGCAGAAAAAATACAGGTGTCAGCTAAGTTTCAAAAATGCGTGTGTCACACATGAAATAAGGTATGTATTGATCGATTGATGAACATGATGTGACAGGGGTCTTGCAGGTACTTAAACTTTCTTTTCCCTTAGGAATAATGGTTTCGTATCAACTAATTTAAAGTGGTCGGCAGCTTTAGAGAACGTAACTGCTGTAAATAATGAGAATCGACCGTAGTAATAGCCGTGACAGTAAGAGACCAATATGGTCATTTGGTCATGATTAATGATACAGTGATCAGAAGTATTTCTTTTTTAAGTTTATTTATTTACTTATTTTGAGACAGAGAGAGCACGAGCAGGATAGGGGCAGAGAAAGAACATCCCAAGCAGTTTCCGCACGGTCAGCGCAGAGCCCGACACGGGGCTCAAACTCACAAACCATGAGATCATGACCTGAGCCGAGATCAAGAGTCAGATGCCCAACCTACTGAGCCACCCAGGCACCCCAGAACTATTATTATTAAGGCAGAACGACTGGCACTGGAGCATTCCAGTTCCAGGACCTCCTGATAAAGCCTGCCCTGGTCGGGGGGCAGGGTCCAGTAACAACTAAAGGTGTGGTAGTGATAGAAGAAGTGATAGATTTCTGGAGGCCACCAGAGCCCTATTTAGTCATAGGTCCTATTTAGCCCTTTCTCAGGCCACAAGTGATGTGGTAAGATTTTGTTTCAGACTCTACAAATTTCTGTTCCAGGATGCGGTCAACCTGCTTTGATGTCGCTTTTTTCATAGTTGGTGGGGTTGCCAATGGGAAGTGTTAACATGATGAAAGGGTTGGGAAAATTGGCACCAAGAGAAAAGACTAATGAAACGGGCATAATTTTCCTCAAGGAAAGAGGAAAAACAATAATAAACTTCCAATAAGTGGAGAGACCATCATTAAGAGCTACGAGTAGGTATTCTTTCTGTCAACCAACGACAGATGGCTTGAGCTGGGAGTAATGCAGAGACTATTACTAAAGTTGAAACTTCCTGGTGAATCTATAAATCCCAAGTTAATATTGACTTCTGAGGTTTTTTTTTTGTTTGAAATGGCTTTCTTGTTTCCATTGACAATAAAAGCAAAACATGTTCTTTTTAAAAAATGAGAAAATACAGAAAAGGACAAAGGAAAAAGTTAAGCGTGCTTGTAATCCCGTCGACAAGTGATGGCCGCTGTTAATTTTTTTTTAAGACTCTTGGTTTTACAGGGGTTTGAAGTTCTTAATAAAACTGAGAGGAAGGTGTAGAGATTTCCCATACATCTCCTGCCCCACACATGTAAAGCACCCCCCTATTATCAACAACCCTCACAAAAATGGTGCATTTGTTATAACTGATGAACCTACATTAACACATCATAATCACCCAAAGTCCATAGTTTACCTTAGGGTTCACTCTTGGTGTTACACATTCTATGGGTTTGTAAAAATACATAATAACATACATCCATCATTATAATATCCATCCATCATTATAATATCATACAAAGTATTTTCACTGCCCTAAAAATCCTCTGTGCTCTGCCTAATTCCTTCCACCCCCCATCTAACCAACTCCTGGCAACTACTAATTTTTTTACTGTCTCCATAGTTTTGCCTTTTCCAGGATGTCATATATTTGGATCATAACCGTTTCAGATGGGCTTCTTTCACATAGTAATATGCATTTAAGTTTCCTCCATATTTTTTCCTGGCTTGATAGCTCATTCTTTTTTAGCGCTGAGTAGTAGTCCATTGTTTGAATTACCAATTTCTTTATGCATGCACCTGCAGAAGGATGTCCTTGATTGCTTCCAACTTTTGACAATTATGAATAAAGCTGCTATAAACATCCACGTATGGGTTTTTGTGTGGACGTAAGTTCTCAACTTCTTTGGGTAAATACCAAGGGGTACAATTGCTAGATTGTATGGTAAGAGAATGTTTAGTTTTACAAGAAGCCAACAAACTGTCTTCCAAAGTGCTTGTACCACGGTGCACCTCTACCAATAATGAATGAGAGTTTCTAGTCCACATCCTCACCAGAATTTGTAGTTTTCAGTTTCAGATATTGACCACTCTTACAGGTATGTAGTGGTATCTTGTTGTTTTCATTTTCACTTCTCTGATAACATATGATGTAGAGGATCTTTTCATATGTTTATCTGCCATCTGTTTATCTTCTGTGGTGATGTGTCTGTTAAGGGCTTTGGCCCATTTTTTAATCGGGCTGTTTGTTTTCTTATTGTTGACTTTGAAGCGTTCTTTGTACATTTTGGCTAACAGCCCTTTATCAGATGTGTCTTTTGCAGATATTTTCTCCCAGTCTATGGCTTGTCTTCTCATTCTCTTGATACTCTTTTACAGAGCAAAAGGTTTTTTTTTTAACTGAATAAAGTCCAGCTTATCAATTATTTCCTTCATCTAATTGTGTATTTGATGTTCTATCTACAAAGGCATCACAAATCCCAAGGTCATCTAGATTTTCTCCTAATGTGTCTAGATTAATTATTTTTTGCATGCGGCTGTCTAGTTGTTCTAGTATAATCTGCTGAAGAGACTCTTTGCTCCATTGAATTGCCTTTGCTCCTTTGTCACAAATCAGTTAACTATACTTATGACAGTCTATTTCTGAAATCTCCATTTTATTCCATTGATTTCTTTTTTCTGTTTTTAAATTCGATTTTAATTCCAATATAGTTAACACAGTGCTATATTAGTTTCAGGTGTATAATATGGTGATTTAATACTTCCATACATCACCCAGTGTTCATCACAAGTGCACTCCTTAATCAACCCCGTCTCCTATATCACTCCCCCCCCCCCCACCTCCCCTCTGGTAACCATAAGTTTGTTCTCTATAGTTAAGAGTCTGTTTTTCGGTTTCTCTCTCTCTCTTTCCCTTTGCTCCTTTGTTTTGTTCCTTAAATTTCATATATGAGTGAAATTACATGGTATCTGTCTTTCTCTGACTGACTTATTGCACTTAGCATTACACGCTCTAGCTTCATCCATGTCGTTGCAAATGGCAAAATTTTCGTTGATTTAAAAGTTAATTCTTTCTCCAATACCATACTCTCTTGACTACTGTAGCTTTTTTAGTAAGCTTTAAAGTCAGGTAGTGTCAGTCCTCCAACTTCATCCTCCTTCAGTATTGTTTTAGCTATTCTGGGTTTTTTTTCACTCCATATAAACTTTAGAATCAGTTTGTCAATCTCTACAAAGTAACTTTCCGGGACTTAGATTGGGATTGCACTGAATCTACAGATCAAGTTGGGAAAAAACCGACATCCTGACAATATTTAGTCTTATCCATTCACATGGACTATCTCTCCATTTATTTGGTTCTTCTTTGATTTTGTTTCTCAGAGTTTTGTAGTTTTTATCAAATAAATCTTGTAGATATTTTGTTAGATTTATACCTAACTTGAAATCTTCTTTTTGCATGCTAATGTAAATGGCATTGTGTTGTTAATTTCAAATTCCATTTGTTCATTTTAGGACAGCAATCAACTTTTGTATAGTAACTTTGTATCCTGCCACCTTGTATAATTGCTTACTATGAGTTTTTTGTCAAATCTTTGGAATTTTGTACATAGATAATTGTGTCATCTGCGCACAAAGATACTATTATTTTTTCATTCCCAATCAATATACGCTTTATTTCCTTTTTGCTTTATTGCATTAGCTGGCACTTTTAGTACGATGTTGAAAAGAAGAGGGGACATCCTTGCCTAGATCTTAGTGGGAAAGCTTCAAATTTCTTTCCATTAATATTTTATTGAATGGTTTTCTGGAACTTTTTTTGTACATTTCTTTTTATGGTAGAAGCATAGAAATAAATCCCCAATTTCATCTGACATCTTTTGCATGAGACTGTAATCCTGTTTCCTTCTCATGGAAACATTTGGGCTCTTCCCATAATATGGCTACTGTTGATAATGCTGCTGCTATAAACATCAGGGTGCATGTGCCCCTTCAAATCAGTATTTTTGTGTCCTTTATAAACAAAGTCCTTAAGCAAGGTATGTCAACCAGTCACTGCCTCTTTTCCTTTAATGGGGGACAATTAGTGTCATCCAAAAATCTGTGCCTTAGGGTTCTTACTTAATAAACTCGTTTATTTGTTCTTTTGGTATGTATTTGTCTCCTTGAATTTTGGAGAAACTTATTTCTTTTCATTCAATATAGAGAAAAAGAAAGTCGTAAGTGGACTTCATTGGTTCACAGTTGCCATCCTGGGACACAACTCCCCACTTGATGGGGACAACCTGACCACTTCAGGGAGCAGACAGTGCAGACTCACTGTAAAAAGACGGCATCCAACCTCTCATCTCCCATACAAACCAAGAATACCAGTACCAAGCTCCAAGATAATTAAGAAAAATTAGTTTTCCATCTTCAGAAAGGGTCTGAAATGGTGCAGGGAACATAATCACAATAGCTAATCCTTGTGTAGCATTTACTGTGTGCTGGGCACTGAAATAAGACCTTTCGGCATTAACTCATCGAAAGTTCCGAACAAACTGAAGAGGTGAAAACATCATGCCCGTTTTACAGCTGAGGAAACCCAGGCGCAGAAGGGTGGGGGAACTTGCCCAATAGCACAAAGCTAGTAATTGGTAGAGCTGAGCTTTGAACCAAGGTCTTCTGGCTCCAGAATCTATGCATATCACCATTAGGTGAATAGTTTCCCAAACAGCATTGGGCACTGCACTTACAGAGAATAAAACGCTTAAGAAACCATGGTATGAAAGTCACGTGAAACCCTCGTTTAAGTCTGACCATTGCTTATCTGAATAGTAAAGGATGAGAAGAGACACAGAAAACAAGGTAGGGTGGAAAGAATTCAAGCCATGGTATTAGGATGCAGCTGGGTGTGATCCCCTCTGCTGCCCCTCTAGGCTGCACTACTTTGGAAACATTACTTCACATCTTGACGCTTTGATTTGCTCATTTGCCAATGAGTTGAATGATCCCTGTCTCACAGGATTGCGGACAAGATGAGATGTTGAATAACGCCTGTGCCCTGCACTCTTCCTTCTTGTCCTCTGGTTCCTGGGTCACTGTGGGCAGCCACCATGTCTGATTGCTTCTCACTCACTCGTGTGCAGAACTCAAATCACTTTTTAGTTTTCCCCAAAGAATGCACTTGCACAGAAGTGCTTGTCGGTAACATAGACTTTACTGAAGATTGCGTATGGTAATGGAGAAGAGCTTTGCGTATCACTCAGCAAATCACGTATTTGAGATTTGCGTATCACGTAGCAAATGGGTTAATGTTGTTCCCCCAGCTCCCTTCTCTGCTAGCCTGTCTCAAGAGGGGATGAGGTCATGTGGAGTGATGGTTTGAGCTTCTCTCTCTGTGTGCTTCTCTCCCCTTGTCTTTCTCCTTTTCCGTCCTCTTTATTGCCCAAACCCCATACTCTCAACATTTAGAATCTTTCTCCCTCCAAGCTCTTGCAGCTATAATTCTATCAAACTTTTATTACCATATTGCTTTGGCTCTAAGTCAGCTCAGAATTCTACACTAATACACGCAAACTTGAGACACAGAGATCCTCCCCTTATGTTAGCAGAACGCATTATTCGGTTATAGATTGCTGCACAAAAAAACCTACCCCCAGTCTTACTGGCATAAGATAACAACAAGCACTTATTATCTCTCCCAGTTCTTTTTTTTTTTTTTAAGTTTATTTATTTATTTTGAAAGATAGAAAGAGCACATGCACAGGAGTGAGGGCAGGGCAGAGAGAGAAGGAGAGAGAGAGAATCCCAAGCAGGCTCCGCACTGACTGATGAAGCCCGTTGGAGGGTTCCATCCCCACAAACCGTGAGAATGACCTGAGCCCAAATCAACAGTCAGACGCTTAACCAACGGAATCACCCAGGCATACCTCTCCTAGTTCTTTAGGTTGATTAGGCTCAGCCTGGTGGCTCCTCTTCTCTGCCTGGTTTCGACTAGCCTGAGAGTCATAAGGAAGCCCAATGTCCAAGATGGTTTACTCACATGGCTGGCAGTTGGTGCTGACCCTCAGAATTGGAGCAACTCAGTCCTCATCCATGTGGCCTCGCCACTTGCTTGGGCTTCTCACGGTGTGGCAACTGGGTTCCAGAAGGGAGCATTCCCAGCACTTGGAAACAGAAGCCGCAGCTCTCTTAAGGCACAGGCTTGGAGGTTCTGCAGTAAAAAATGTCCACTACTTTCTTTCTTTTTAAAAAAATTTTTTTTAATGTTTATTTATTTTTGACAGAGAGAGAGAGAGAGAGAGAGAGAGAGAGACAGAGCATGAGTGGGGGGAGGGGCAGAGAGAGAGGGAGACACTGAATCTGAAGCAGGTTTCAGGCTCTGAGCTGTCAGCACAGAGCCTGACGCGGGGCTTGAACTCACAGCGAGATCATGACCTGAGCCACCAGGTGCCCCGGAGACGTCCACTACTTTCTGTTGGTCAAAGCCAGAGCCAACCACATTAAGGGGAGGAGGGGCGAAGAATCTGCACGCCTTCCATCCACCGCACCTGTCATCTTGCAAAAGGCTTGCCAACAGGAAGTGATTTTCCTGTTACCCATTCAGCGTGTTCGGCATGTAAATGCCAGAATGAAGTTTACTGACCTTTTCCATTTCTTTCAATGAAATGGGCGCATCAGTAGGTTTACAGGAGTGAGAATGCAAAGAATGAAAGGCACTGACTGACTAGGAATAGACCTTAATTTTCATATCTGCTTACAAGAAGCCGCTTTTGCTGAGCCTTAGAACCCAAACTCCAAAACAATTAAGATCATATTGATCAGACTTCTTTCTCTCCCCGCTGCCGATGCAGTACTGTTCATCCCTTCACCCGCCCCCGAGGGGGTGGGATAGGAACAGACCGGTGGATATGCCCCCTACACCCATGCTGTTTCCAGGCTCAGGTTACCAGCATTACACCCATCAACACATCTCTGTGTCAACACCCTGGTGTGTTCTTCTTCCTCCCTTCATTTTCTTTGCGGATTAAGTTTATTATCATCTGAATGGTACATTTAAAATCTGACGGGAAATCAAAAAGCAATATATTTTATGTTGCCAGTAAAAAGCGATTGTCATATCCTAGCTAGCCACAAGAGCCGAGTCCAAACATTCTCCAGTAGCTGTAATGAAAAGAAATAAAGAGGATTCTTTTTAACTGCCCCACGTCAGCCTCCACTTAAGCAGCAATACATTCAGCAATAACCTTGTAAACAGAGCTGGGGGAACTGCAGGAAAAGTCTACGTTGTGACCCAAGTCATTCCTCTTGCTGATTAAAAGAATCTCGTAAGTCTAGACATGAATTAACTTAAATTCCTCTAAAAGACAGAGAGTAATTTGGACAATAAAAATAATTAAACTTTCCAAATATGTAAGAGCCATGCTTAAGAGACTGGGAAAAACAAAAGCTGCTTCCTTAGAAATAGAAATGATTGTCTGGAGTAGAACAGAGCTGGTTTTTAGGCAATCCTGAGAGGTCTGAAATAGTTTCATCTGGATTCAAGTTATGTGATTTCTGATAACCTTCCAAACATATTTTATTCAGTTGCCTTTAGCCTCATGCATGTACATATTTTAAAAGAGGCACACGCCATGGGGCGATCAGTCAAATTGTGCATGGTTTGCTTGATGTAAGCATTGGGTTTTGAAGGAGTTGAATCTATTGATCTATTCCTTTGTGATTTCTTCTATTGCTTTTATGCTCAGAAAGTCCTTCCTTATTCCAGGATTGGTTCAATATTTGCCTATGTCTCCGTCCAGTCCTTTTAGGGCGCTCTTTTTCACATTAACCTTTTAATTCCAAGAATTTATTCTAAAGTACTGTAATGACCATAAAGTACATGTTCGGCTGACCAGCAACTTGGACACATCCATCATGTGTATGTACGTGGTGACAGGAGAAGAGTGTTCCCACTTTGTCTGTTGGTTCCTCCCCTAGGGCAGAAGCCAGAAACTTGGTGTGCAGCTGCCTTTGCAAATAGGGTACAGGCATGTGACCGAGACTATACCAATCCATTTGGAATTTCAAACACAGTGATGAGTTGGTGGGAATGCAAATTGGTGCAGCCACTCTGGAAAGCAGTGTGGAGGTTCCTCAGAAAATTAAAAATGGACCTACCCTATGACCCAGCAATAGCACTGCTAGGAATTTACCCAAGGGATACAGGAGTACTGATGCATAGGGGCACTTGTACCCCAATGTTTATAGCAGCACTCTCAACAATAGCCAAATTATGGAAAGAGCCTAAATGTCCATCAACTGATGAATGGATAAAGAAATTGTGGTTTATATACACAATGGAGTACTACAGGGCAATGAGAAAGAACGAAATATGGCCCTTTGTAGCAACGTGGATGGAACTGGAGAGTGTGATGCTAAGTGAAATAAGCCATACAGAGAAAGACAGATACCATATGGTTTCACTCTTATGTGGATCCTGAGAAACTTAACAGAAACCCATGGAGGAGGGGAAGGGAAAAAAAAAAAAAAAAAAAAAAAGAGGTTAGAGTGGGAGAGAGCCAAAGCATAAGAGACTCTTAAAAACTGAGAACAAACTGAGGGTTGATGGGGGGTGGGAGGGAGGGGAGGGTGGGGGATGGGTATTGAGGAGGGCACCTTTTGGGATGAGCACTGGGTGTTGTATGGAAACCAATTTGACAATAAATTTCATATATTGAAAAAATAAATAAATAAATAAATAAATAAATAAATAAAACACAGTGATGAGCCGAGTAGGGACCTCCATAATTCCAGTCTGGAGACGGTGGTGGTACAGAGCTCCAGATCTCAGAGGTAGTGCTGGCAGATTGTTTAATAATAATCATAATACATTTTCCCCCAACTAATATGAAATGCCATCTGCTATAGATAAATGATTGCCATCCCCTAAAATTCATATGTTGAAATCCAAATCCCCAGTACGACGCTATTTGGAGGTGGGCCCTTTGGGGAATGCTTAGGTCAAGAGGGTAAAGCTCTCTTGGGGTGCCTGGGTGTCTCAGTCGGTTAAGCGGCCGACTTCGGCTCAGGTCATGATCTCACGGTCCGTGAGTTCGAGCCCCGCGTCGGGCTCTGTGCTGACAGCTCGGAGCCTGGAGCCCGTTTCGGATTCTGGGTCTCCCTCTCTCTGACCCTCCCGTGTTCATGCTCTGTCTCTCTCTGTCTCAAAAATAAATAAACGTTAAAAAAAAAGAGGGTAAAGCTCTCATGAATAGGATTTGTGCCCCTATAAAACGTACCCCCAAAAGTGCCCTCACCCATTCCACCATGTGAGGACAGGGAGAAAACAACTATCTCTCAACCAGGCAGGGGTTTTCACCAGACACCAATCTGCTGGCAATAGATCTTCGACTTCCCAGCCTCCAAAACAGTAAGAAATACATGTCTATGGCTTATAAGCTTCACAGTCAATGGTATTCTGTTGCAGCAACCTGGCCCAAATAGTCTAAGACACGATTTGATTTCCTTACATCCTCTGGGGTATCTGTGCTCTCGACTACGTTTGACTGATCAACAGTCAGCTAAATTGTCTGGAAAAGGAAGGAAAGCAGACAACCACAAACCCTGATATAGACAGTGACAGTGGGTCTCTGTTTTCTGAGTCTACCTACAGATAATTGTGTTCTTGCCTTGACTGCTATTCATATCATTTAACATAATACGATTTTTACATTCTGAGACACCACTCTTGATTTTTTTTTTCCGTCCACAAAGCCAACTGTGGAGATGTCTAACCCTGTCCACACCTGTGTCAAACAAACATCCTGATGGCAGTTAGAGGATTCTGCTATTTAGCTGTTTGGGACTAGCAAATAAAAAATTGGAGCGATGCGCAGAATTTTTCCATTTCACCGTGTGTAACAGGTGGTGCAGACAGCGCTCAGCTTTTCCCGGTAAGAAGCATAGAAATGAAGTAACAAGTATACTGAACCAGTAGCTCTATGGGCAGAGTGGATGGTCTCAGAGGCTCTTTGCTCCCTGCTGCCTCACTTTCCCCTTCAGTCACGTGTTCCCACACACACTCCTCCCCTAGCCTCAAGCTAGAGAAGAAGAGGAAAGAGTCTTAATTTGGGCATCATAAGGACGGAGGTTCAAATCCCATTCTACCACTGATATGGTGTTGAGCACCAGGTTGTGTAGGCAAGAGGCAGCCACAGCAGGGTCTGAATTAATTTTCTAAGGCTGCCTTAACAAATCACTACAATCTGGGTGACTTGAAACAACAGAAATATATTTTCTCACAGTTCTAGAGATCAGAGATCTGAAATCAAGGTGTGAGCAGGGTTGGTTTGTTCTGGAGGTTCTAAGAGAGAACCTGTTCCGTGCTTCTCTCCTCGTCTCTAGCTGTGGTTTGTAATACTTGGTGCTCCTTGGCTGATAGACACACTCCTCCAATTTCTGCCTCCGTTTCCACATCGCCTTCTTTGCTATGTGTCTCTGTGTCCTCTCCGAATCTTATAAGGACATCTGTCATTAGAGGTAGGGCTTACCCTAAATCCAAGATGGAGTCGCTGTGAGATCCTTAATGTAATTGAACCTGCCAAGACCCTGTTTTCAGATAAAGTCATATTCTGATGTTCTGGGTGGATGTGGTTGGTAGGGGGGAGGGGGGGTGGGTAGCGAGGGGGGGGACACACTATTCAATCCATTATAAGGAGTAAGTAAAGATCAAAGGCGAGAGCCTGGCTGAGGTCGGTGCCTGATTCCTGCATTCTGATCTGGTTGCCTGGGAGCCAACACGAGTGATGGGTCAGAGCCAGAGGGGTGATTGAGGGGAGCAAGAAACCCAGCCCACCACAGAGAAATAAGGCAGGATGGAGAAATGAGGATATGAGACATGAGGATATTAATATTAGCAAGATTAATCAGAAGGGCAGAGATATTTGGAGAAGTATGAATTTAACCAAAGGAGCAAAGGAGGTTGGGCAGAAGGGACAGTCTGCTACTGTCGTCAGTCTAGCTACATGCACTGCCCTCCCATTTCTGTGAGGATTAATCCCAAGTGAACTGGATTGGGTCTCAGCCTCTCCAGGTCTACAGGGGCCAAGCTGCTCATTCCTATGCAGCCCTGAGCTGACAGTTTACAAGGCAGTCAGCTGATGCCCACCTGCAGCTGGAGTCTGAAATTTGTTTTGCAGGAGAAGTATTTGTTTTGCCTAGAAAAGCTCCGGCCTGCCAGGTCAGCTTCCGGTCCACAAGCCTCCCGCGTGCTTGCTCTATTCCCAGATCCCTTCTGCACCACCTCCTTGATTTTCAATAGGCAACCCCACTTAGACTAAACCCGTGCTTATCCATGAGGTTAGACACTCTAGCCAACCTGTTCCACAACTGCCCGGGTTCCTGTTCCAGACTAGCTTTTGCTGGTAACGTGCATTTGCCCTCTTCTGGATTTTCTCTGAAGGCCCCATTCCTCCCTCACTTTCTGTCCTAGGGCCATAGGTAAACTTAACTTCTTCTCCAGCTCTAGGGTGGGCATGTGCCTCGATATTTTATAATTAGATATTTTCCTGACCATAGCGACGAGTTAAGGGATGAGCCTGTTACCCAGTACAAGACAATGAGACATAATTAGGCTCTGCCGGGACTTCCTGGAGAGGAGCACCCACTCTTTTCCGCCGATTATGAACCTGGGAGAGTCTGAGCCTGGAGCTTCTGATAGCCATCCTGCTGCCACGCAGAGCCTGAAAAAGAGCAAATACACAGAAGGGTATTGCTCAGAGATGGAAAGGCTGGATTTAGCAACAGCAGTTGAATCTCTGGATCAAGACGTATTTAAAGCCAAAATACTCTTGAACATTTCAATTGCATTAGGCAAGTAATTTTTTTTTTTTTTTTTTTTTTTTGCTTAAGGCAATTGGAGTTTGTTTTCAATTTCTTGAAACCCAGAATCCTGATTACTACCTGCTCCAAACTTGATGGATTCCCCTCTCCCCCAGAATTAAACCCCCGCCAGTGCCTGGCTTCTGAGGTCACCAACGCCCAGAGTTCCTTGTGACTGTGTCTTTCCTCCGTACCTCGCTATCACTTGGGGCCACCTCGATGGGGTGGGCATTCGTTACTTTTGGCTATCCCGAATCTGCACATCTTACCCTTTCTACTGAAAGGAATTCCTCTCCCTGATTCCTGGCTCCTATAGCATGGACACCTGGCCCAGATTTCGAGACTCAATTATTCCATCCAGAAGTGATACAAAGACACAGGGACAGTGTTCATGGCAGAAATGGCAATTTTGAATCCAGTGGCCACAGTGCCAGTGGTAGCCTAGCCAAGAAGTTCCTGAGCTGTGGTTATGGCCATGTTTCTCTTAACCTGGGTTCCTGCCACTTCTTCCAGCTGGCTCTCTAAATCTTCCGTCATTTCTCTTAGAAGTACAACATCTTTCTAATGACTCCCTTTTCTGCCCAGGTTACCAAACTCAAGTTCTTACAAACAAAAGCTCTGATGATACGTTTGGATGTGCGCATCAGTGCACGTGGAACCCAGGGTTGCCACAGCATGCTGGACCCTAAATTTCGCATGGAAGGTGGACGGGCTCAGGAGAAAACAAGCATGAGCAGTGGTGAATGGTGCTTCCTCCTGAATCAAATGCTACTTGAAGCTGAAACCAAAAATACATACTATTCACTGGAGGCCCACATCTAGAGTGGCTCAGTGAGTTAAAGAGAAAGGTCTCTTTGATAAGAAAGAACTAACCAGCACCTAACCTCTGTGTGCTTCATTGTGCTCATTTGTAGAGATTGTAATGTGAATTTGCAGGGTTTTGTGAGACATAAATCCCTCACTAGATTGTACATTCTATGGGGCAGTCATTGTGTGTATCTTGTTCACTGTTGAACAGGATCACTAGATTCAACAGTGCCTAGAATTTAATAGATACTCTGTATCTATTACTTATTACTTATTAAATAAATCATTAAGTGAAATTTGTAAATCACTTAATTAGGCAACTATAGCAAATGACAATTACTATGACAAGATTATTAAGATTGTACAGTTTAGCCCTAGGATTATCACTCAAGTGTGGTAGTTCTTCAGGGCCAGGATATCTTTTGAGCAAAATTCCTAGTTTTGAGGAAGGGCATCGGAAAAGTTAGACATTTTCATTGGGTTTTCTAGACAATAATGATATGTGTTTATATTAGGAAAAGGAACTCTAGCTGCTGTAACACATCTCAGTGGCTTCACAGAAGAACATTTATTTCTAGCTCACATAAAGTCTGATAGAGGTCAGATGATGCTACTGGGCAGAATGCCTTCAATGGTGACTCAGGGATCCAAGGTCCTTCTATCAAATGGCTCCATCATCTTTAGAGACCTTTGCTTCCAGCCATGCAGCTAAAGAACAAAACAGCATGGAAAATGGCACAGTGTGTTAGTCAGGGTTCTCCAGAAAAAACAGGGCCAACAGGATGTGTGTGTATATTGCAAAAAAAAAAAAAAAAATTAAGGAAATGGCTCATGCAATTATGGAGGCTGGCAATTCTGAACTCTGGAGGGTAGGCAGCCAGGCTGGAGGCCAAGACAGAGCCAATGCTGCAGTTCAAGTCTGGAGGCCAACTGCTAGCAGAATTCCCTCTTACTTGAGGGAGCTTCAGTCCTTCAACTTATTGGATGAGGCCCACCCACATTATGGAATGCAATCTGCTTCACTCAAAGTCTATCCATTTAAATGTTGATGCCATACCAAACGACCCTCACAAAAACATCCACAATAATGTTTGCCCATCTATCTGGGCACTTCAGCCCAATCGGTTGACACATAAAATTAACCATCATGCACAGTGTACTTCATTGTTAGACCTAGAAGTAGGATGTATCACCTCTGACCACATTCCGCTGGCCATAACTCACACATACCTTGTGGGTGTAACTGATACCCGCAAGGAAAGCCGGGGAATATCATCTTCCCATGTGTCTAGGAAGAGGAAATTGGATTGGTGAACATCTAACCAGTCTCTGCACAGTGAGTTTTTAACATGTAGGGCCCTTGACCTAGGAAGGAACAATCCCCAAAGTGCTAGAACTAAATGAAGACGATGTCCAACAAATTGCCAGAGTGCAGAGGGTGGCAGGGTATGGGATGTCCTGGGAATTCGGAGTGGAGGGCAAACCAAGATCACACTGACCAAGTCTATTTCCGGGAATCTCATTTTTAAATTCAGCAGCATTAAAATAATTTTAAAGCACGGCCAATAACCTATGCTAAACATTATTTTTGGTAATAGAGTTAGGAAAATCACCAGAATAGAAAATGCATCACTATGTTTTATTATTATTTTTTTAATGTTTATTTATTTTTGAGAGAGAGAGAGCACACGCACACACGCAAGTGGGGGAAGGACAGAGAGAAGGGGACAGAGGATCCGAAGCGGGCTCTGCGCTGACAGCAGAGAACCCAGCACGGGGCTCGAACCCATGAAGGATGAGACCAGCACCTGAGCCAAAGTCGGGCACATAACCAACTGAGCCACCCAGGTGCGCCCCTGCATTACTGTTTTAAAGTTTCATTTTTCCCCCCAAATTTTTAGTAGGTAAGAAATCCCTCAGGAGAACTAACTTCGACACAGGCATCCTTCCTCAGCTTAGAAGCCAGAGGGTTCCAGGGAGAGTAAAAAGCAATGGTTTGGGGGAAAACTGATTTCTGACAGGGGGACTGAAAGTAAGAATATCCTGGCCAGAAAACGTAAGAAAATGAGTCCCCAGTTATCAGCATTGCACAGTGCCTGTTTAAAAGGAGGAAAATATAGCGGAAGGAGACCATGTCTTCTAATGAGACACCGTTCAGAGCCATGATTCCACCACACCACACGCGAGGCAAATTTCTTACTATTTCTGAATTTTATTCGTGTTTTACAAATGGGGATTTTAAAACATATATCCACAAAAGGAACACATCACACATGGTAGCTCTCAGAGCTGAAATTCTCTGGAAACGCAGAACTTTTAAGGAGCCAGGCAAACATGTCTTGTCTTGTCTCATTTAACCATGACAACAATGGTATGAAACTGATACTATTTTTGCTCACATTTTCCAGATGAGGAAAGTGTGACCAAGAAAGATTTAGTAACTTGCCCACAGTCATGGAGCTAGTAAGTGGCGTAGTTGGGATTTGAACCCAGGCAGTCTGATTCCAGGGTTTATGCTTTTAACCACATAGTGTATATACTGAATAACTTAGACCATAGGTAGGCTATAATGTTGGTTCAGAATACACAAACACATTGATGCTGGAACAGAACAGGGAATCTAGAAATAAAATAAAGACAGATGTAGGGAATATGATAAAGATGATATTTGAAGCCAAAAGAAAAATGATGAACTGGTATTTAATAGAACATGTGACAATAACTGGCGACCAGTTTATTAAATTAAAATTAAGTTCCTTCTTCACATCATATAAAATAAAAATAAACTAAAAAGGGCTGCAAATGCATTGGAGAAAAATCAGTTATGGATTGAAGTTGACTTTCCTCATGATGAAAGGCAACCAGGAAGATCATTCCATCAGGAAAAACTGACAAATCTGACTGCATAAAAATGGGAGAAAATCTATTTGGCAAATTGGAGCGCAGTGAGTTATCATAGGTCATGATACAAATACTCCAATACTCTGAAATCTTTCAGGGATGTGACATAAACAAAGGAACAGAAATATATAAAGAGTTCTTATCAAATCACTAAGAAAAAGTCAAACAACTCAATAAAAATGTGGTCAAGTGATATATTAAGGAAATTCACTGAAGAAATATGAATGGGTAGTAAATATTAAAAAGGGGCCAATTCCTACTAATAGTAAAAGAAAAGTGTTTCAAATAGCAACAAGAATGCATTTTCCACCTGTTGCCTGGCAAAAACATTAAAAAATTGATTACCTCTGGTGTTGCCCAGGATGATAAGAAACAGGCACTTTGTACACTTTTTGGTAGTATAATCTGATAAAGCCTTTTTCAAGTATTATTTCATAACAGCTGTCAAAAATACATGTGTTTAATCCACAACTCAGATATCCCACTTTCAGAGGTGAACCTTTAGAAGTAGTTCGTGAATGTGTAAAGACACGTATACGAGGATATTTGTTGCTTTGTTATCTATGATCATAAAACACAGACAAGATATAAGTGCTCATCAGTTGAAGAAGGGTTAAATAAACTATGGTAGAAATAGACTATAAACTATTACACAGCCTTTGGAAAGAACGAGATAGAGCTGTTGATGCTGGTCTGGGAAGTGTCCATCATATACAAGCAGAAATTTAGAATGAGAAAAGAGAGTATTTTTTATACATACACACACTTTTTGTTGAGAGAATATGTTTGAGATGCATAAAGAAAAACAGGAAAGGTTCAAATATAATTTGTTAACAGCGATTGTTCCTGGAGACTTGGGCTGGGAAAAGTGGGTTAATGGAGGGTGAGAGTATGTTTTTAATTTTATGTTCCTTATTTGAAATCGGTGCAGAAAGTTTGCATGAATTTTATGATAAAATCAGAGAAAAGAACAAAAGGCAAAAGAAATCCACAAAAAAACTACCATCATCAGGTCGGCAGCTTTTGTGGTTTTCTCTTTGATCTCTGTATCTACAAATAGAAAGAATGGCAGAGAGTATTTAGAAGCAGAATGTACTTCAATCAATCAAGCTGGACGGCATAGATTCTAAGGTACTCAGGGAACGGGGAGATGTGACTGCGAAGCCATCCGCTATTATTTTTTAGTTTTTAGGAAGGATAAAGGAAGTTCTCGAAAATGAGAAAGATCACGCTTCTCCTCGAAATGAAAAAAGGATGACCTCGGGTGTTCAGGCTGGACATTTTAAACTCTGCTTTTATCACTGGAAATATATTAGAGAAGATCCTTAACCAAGTAGAAATGCAGCTTCTGGGATAAACAGGAAGTTCTAGGGGGGAACTGGGGGAGTGACTTCGTAATGAAGTGGCCCCCTTAGACTTGCCAGTCACATTCCTATGGGCAGAGCAGCTGGCCCTCTGAAGGTGGCTCTGGGCAGGGCAAACACACTAGTCACGCAATCAAGTGAGCTGAGTGACATCAGCTGTGCCACTTTTGAGCACGGGGGTTATGACGAGAACATCACCACAGAAACCCAGCTCACTGGCGTAAGCCAGGAGAACTGGCCTCTCGACTGAAACTTCCAGCTGGATCCAATCTAACTGTCCCCATTTATGCATCCACTCCATTTTCCATCACCTCTCATCTCCTGTGGCCCCACCTAAAATTTAAGGACCAGTAAGAGAAGGTCTTTCTGAAGGGAGCTCCCAGGATGACGTTGGTGGCTCTGACGGGGTCACTGATCAATTGTCCGTGATGCACCTGTGGTATATTAGTCTCAGGTCCACTTGTGGAACCATTGGCTGACTCAGCTTCGCAAGGACCTCACGCCCTGGGACGGGGGAGATTGACTCCAACAGAAATCGAGATGGTGTTAAGAAAAGGGGGCAATGTTAGAGGAACCACAAATGTCCACTGCCATCACATAGGACAAATCACCAAAAATACCCAAGGCTCACTTTTCTCGTCTGCGTAATACGTGTAAAAACCCTTCTCATGAAACCGTCGAGATGATTAAAGTTATATAAATGAAAGCACTTGTAATTCAGACAGCACTATTCTAATATAAGGTATTAATATCACTATTGACCTTGAGTAATGGGAAGAAAAAAAAACTAAGCAAAGAAAACAAATGAATCCAGAAAAAGGGATGTCATATATAAGAGAAATTAATATGGCAGTGAAAAAAATCAACCCGGGCCACAAACTTAAAAATGAAGGAGCAACATGACAATTTGTTGAAGAATTACTCCTGACATCAGCATAGGAAAGAAATATCTGTCTGGAACTGGGAGCCAGGGAAGTCTCAGCGTTCCGAGACGAAGGGGAGCGCACGGCCTTGGCAGCCAGGGATCGGGAACAGCAGTAGCAAACAGCAGTGAGAACCCAAAATGAGCCCCCAAGACAGGTGTTAGCATTATTCTGTAGACAAGAAAAATGCTGAACTCTTCTCAAAATGTAAATAAAGGCTTACTCGGCCTGCCTCTGTTCCCTGGCTCCCTGAATGGCCTTGAGTCGGCACTACATACGTTTGGAAAGATAAAGGCATTAAGGTTTGTTTTATGAAAAGCAAACATTTGTCCAACATTTAACTTATTAAGGGCTACCTGCGCAGGGTCATTAGATAATGCTTATTTCTCCGCAGGGAGTAGGACTTTTCACTCCCGTGGTAGAATGATGGCTCGGTAGAATAGCAGCTTTGAAGGCCAACATCTGGTTTCAATCTCACTTCTGCCAAAACGAGACCTCTGTGCCCAATTATCTTATCTCTAGAATGGGGGTAACACAGATATTGCTTTATAGGTATGCTGTGAGGATTCGGTACATTAACACATGGACACTAAAGTACACCCAACAAATATTAGCTAAGATTATTACTATTGTAACTAGTCAATGTCGTTATGTCAATCAAGGAGAATGCTCATCTAAGCAGGTGTGAAATCAGGATGGCAATGAGATCCAACCTTTCCTTTTGGTTGCATGAAATGCCCCCGGAGATTAAGAAAAGGAAGATAAGGAAAATTATAGCTCCTATCATTTTAACTCTAACAATACAGCTATGGATGTAACTTATAAAACGTCATAATAAGATCCACGAGGGCCAGGATTCTATCTGTTCTGTTTATTGCTTGGTTCCGACCACACTGAATAGTGCCAGGCACATATTAAGTGCCCATGGTGTGGCGCGTCACGCAATTCCACGTCGATTTGCTTTATTCCTTTTACTACCGAGAGGGAGATGTATTGCCATTTTACACATAACCCAAATAAAATGAGGCCACCTTCAAAGAAGCACAAATCCAACTTGATGGCACTGAAGGGAGCGTGAATGCTCACGGAATATTGTATCGGGGTGGGAGTAAGGTGTGGAGGTCCGTGATGGGAAGCGAGGAACTACATTGCACACAACCTCTTTCCATAACTCAAAACCCTACCCCTCAGTCCTGCCCACTCACCTCCCGCTTCTTCTCCTTCTCTGGAACGCCAGACCTTCTCAGCCACCTGGCACTCCTTGGTCCACTGCCCTCTTTACTCTCAAAGCTTTTCTCCCCATTGTAGAAAATTTTCCAATTTTTCAACAAAAATTATTTTTCCTCATACAGGATATTAAACTGACATCAAGGGAGGCAGGAACATAACCTCAAATTCTTATGTTCGTTGTGGATTGCATACAAATCTCGCTGCAGTCTTCCCCCCGAGGACCCTGGCCCTTTATTCCCATTTGCCTTGGTCTCACTTGCTTCTCTACGTGGGTCCTGACACAGAAGGAAAAACATTTCCCGTAGATTCCACACACCTCCGTCTTGACGCTTATCCTTATTTTTTCTCCCCATGAGTCAATTCTCATCACCACCGTGACTCTACCACCTGCTCTAAAGTCACCGGGTTCTTGTAGGCTCGTCCCACATCTTCCTTTTTACCTTCCTCATCAGAAAAGGGCAGCCCCTCATTTCACTCACCTGGAGACTTTAAATTCTGGAGTGATTGGTTCCTCCATGTCTCTTCAGAGCCATTTAAAATATAGACTCATAACTTTATCTATTAAAAATGAACTAATCAGGGGCGCCTGGGTGGCTCAGTCGGTTGAGTGTCCCTGACTTCGGCTCAGGTCATGATCTCGCGGTCCGTGAGTTCGAGCCCCGTGTCGGGCTCTGTGCTGACAGCTTGGAGCCTGGAGCCTGCTTCTGTTTCTGTGTCTCCCTCTCTCTCTCTGCCCCTCCCCCACTCACACTCTGTCTCTCTCTGTTCTCAAAAATGAATAAAAACATTAAAAAAATAATAAGTAAATAAATAAAAAATGAACAAATCAATGATTCCTACCATAGAAGTTATTAAAAGACAAAGCCTTTCAAGACATATGCGATAGGCTTTCCTTATAACAAAGAAACTGCCTCTCTGCTTGTTGAGGTACGAACTGAGGCTCATTTTCAACCCCCGTCTCAATTAATTTTTAATCCAAGACAAAATATTACCAATATTTACTGTGAAATGATCATGAAAACCATGGTTTTTTTACATGGATACATAAATTTCCTCCCACTTCTCATGCTTTGCTGCTTAGGTCTTCAAATTACTCACTTGTTCTGTGATTTGGATATTTCCCCAGTAAAATTCTTTACTTGTCAATAAACGTGAGCTATGGCAAAAGACCGTGCTGAACTCAGATGTTTCCCGTCGCTGTGAATTTCCAACGTTATGTCAGTGACATTTATAAGTCAGGTAAGTTCCGTTTTCATTCTTCCGTCTGAATTCTCTGAAATGAGTAAGGAGTGACATTGACTAAAGATGTCCCCACCTTCTTTGCATTTATTAGGGCTTATTCAGTGTATGAATCGCCAATGTTGAGTAAAGGCATCTCTACATTCATTACTTACCTGGACTTTTTCTCCCCGGTGTGAATTCTGTGATGTTGTTGGATGTTTGCATTCCGCCTGAAGGACGACTTACAGCCATGACATCCACAGGCTTTTCTGCAATATGCATTCTGTCACTCTACGCTAGGCCAGCATCCTGGTCGAAGACCTGGCTTTCCAGAGTCTACTCAGAGGTTTCATCTTCATTAATTCTTTGGTGCCCAGTAAGGTCTGAGGATTTGCTAAAAGCCTTTCTATACCCTTTACACTTAGAGGCTTCAACCACAGCATGAGTTGCTCAGGGGAGTGCAAACACTGAGCACTGGCTAAAAAGCCTCTCACATTTATTATATCTAGAGCATTTTCTCCCCCAGCATATATTCCTTGATGTTGACTGAGACCCAAGCCAGGGCTAAACACCTCCCTCCATGTGTCCCATGTACAGCTTTTTATTCCATTATTAATTCTGTGACGCTTATAAAACTGTGAACATTGATGAGGGCCATGGCACAATCCTGACTCTCGGCGAATTTCCACGCAGAATGAAATTATTACTCTGAAGCAAAATAATTAAGTCCTTGTCAAACTCACTACATTTCCAGATTGTCCTTCTTGCGGAGGTAGCTTTAGCTTTCATTGTAAATGTGTTTCTTGTGGATGGTAGTTATGTGTTCTCCCTGTGGGAGAAAGGCGTTGGACAGAAAGAACTAACTTCAGCTGAAAGAATCCCTTAAACTTGTTACATTTCTGTTCTTTTCACAGAAGGAGTTTCATTATAGCTACCTCTGCCTTCAAACTGATCACCCCCCGCCTTCCAGTTTTTGACTAAGCAAACCTATCTGTAGGAAATGACTTGTAAGATTTTCCATCATTAACTTCCTGTATGATGTATATGGAGTTCACCTCTTTGCCGCACAGATCACTTCCCTCTCTATAGATGGCTGGCTCTGTGGAATGTGTTTCCGACGGGACACATGATCAGAACTGAAGACCCACAGCCACCACGATTGGTAGAATAATGGCTCCCCAAAGAGGTCCACGTCCTTGTTCCTGGAACCTGCCAAGATGTCACCTCACACAGCAAATGGGATTTTGCAGATGCAATTATGTTAAGGACATTGTGGTGGAGAGATTA
The DNA here is from genome assembly GCF_024362965.1 of Panthera pardus. Taxonomy (NCBI): domain Eukaryota; kingdom Metazoa; phylum Chordata; class Mammalia; order Carnivora; family Felidae; genus Panthera; species Panthera pardus. The sequence continues at coordinate 183,470,426 of NW_026526688.1, forward strand.
TCCTGAATTATTTGAGTGGGCCCAACATAAACACAAGGTCCTTAAAAGTGGAAGAGAGAGGCAGAAATGGAGAGAGAAGGAGGGAGATGGGACCAAAGAAGGAAGGTCCATGTGATCGAATGGAAGAACTCTGCTGTTGGGGCATCTGGGTGGCTCAGTCGGTCAAGTGGCCGACTTCGGCTCAGCTCATGATCTCACGGTTCGTGGGTTCAAGCCCCGTGTCAAGTTCTGTGCTGATGGCTCAGAAACTAGAGCTTGCTTCGGATTCTGTGTCTCCTTTCTCTGCCCCTCCCGTGCTCGTGCTCTGTCTCTCTCTCTCTCAAAAATAAATACATGTTAAAAAGAATTAAAAAAAAAAAAAAAGAACTCTGTCTGCTGTTGCCAGCTTTGAAGAAGGAGGAAAGGGGCCATAAGCCTCCAGAACCTTGGAAAGGCAAAGATTCTCTCCTAGAGTCTCCAGGAAAAAAAAAAAAAAAAAAATAGCACTGCCAACACTTGTTTTTTTTTTTTAATTTTTTTTTTAACGTTTATTTATTTTTGAGACAGAGAGAGACAGAGCGTGAATGGGGGAGGGTCAGAGAGAGAGGGAGACACAGAATCGGAAGCAGGCTCCAGGCTCTGAGCCATCAGCCCAGAGCCCGACGCGGGGCTCGAACTCACGGACCGCAAGATCGTGACCTGAGCTGAAATTGGACGCTTAACCGACTGAGCCACCCAGGCGCCCCCCGACACTTGTTTTTAAGTCCAGCGAGACTCTCGTCTGACTTCTAACCTACAGAACTGTAAGGTAATAAATTTGTGTTGTTTTAAGGCACTGAGCGCACAGTAATTGTTATGGCAGCAATAGAATACTAACACAGCAACAGTGACCACCAACCCTGCAGCCATGATGGCATATAGGGTGGAGCCATCTTTACGTCATCGTCCGTGGCAGACATGGGAGTCTCTAATCTCACTTTAGGAGACAGCTTAGTGTGATACGTGGTGAGTGTAACAGCTGACAGCCTTGAGGGGCTGGACCTATAACATCCATCACATTTACAGCGTGGACACCTCCTCTCTGGACTGCTCCCAGCCAATGACTGAGCTTGGCGGGTGTTCTAGAGCCCAGCCATTCCTGCCCAACTGGGGACTCTTCTAATGGGCAGTCTTTGACCTGGGCTTCCCCATCACCCAGGCCAAGACTTCCACAGAGTTGCACTGCCGACTGAAACTCTTCTTATTCAATCCTCCTTCCTTCCCTCTTTCCTTACAGATGTCAGACTTCTCTCTGGCTCTTTCCGCTTCTTCTCCTTTCTAGCCTACAGATGTTTCCACCCAGTAAATTTCTGTACTTCTAATTCCATCTTGGGGTCCACTTCATGGAAGATCCAAATGGCACCTCTTCCAAGGCCCAACTCCAAAGCTCCCATGTCCTTGTAGTTGGCCATGAAAAAGCCTCCCATTTGCTTTTTTTCTGGCTCTCCAGTGTCCCTTCATATCTTTCTTAAATAATCTGGCCTCCCTTGGTTGTTTCTTTAATTTTCCTCTCCACCTCTCACCCTGATGAAACCCAGGCAGAGCCCTGATTAAGTAGACAAAGATCCTTGCTCATTTCAAGTGTGTTATAACGTGGAATGTGCATTGTGTGTGTGTGCGTGTGCTTGTGTGTGTGTATTTGTAGAAGAGTGCTAATATTAATAATCTAATATCTTTACTTCTTTCTTTATCGCATGAAGATAAGAAACCCAAGGCTCAGGAAGTTTGAGTAACTTGGCCAAGGTCACACACTGAGAACATGATGAAACCACTTTCAATTCCAGATCTTGCTGACTGCAAAGCCCTTGCTATTTCAACCAAACAGGGTACACACTGTGTGTGTAAATGTGCTTGTGAAGACGCCCACGGGTGTTTACTCTAAGATTCAGATGCACCTGGAAGAGTAGGGAAGAATCACATCACGATCCTATTTACACAAGGAATGAGGATCCTCTTGGGAAAACACTCATCCCAGGCTAGAGTGAAGGGAGCAGATGTCATCCAATCTCATCAGGGTTACCATGGAGGGAGAGCTGGAACCCAGCATGGGATTCCATAGTCACTTCCATAGTTTGCGTTTTGACCAGCCCCTTGGGACTCACACCCGAGTCCCGGAAGAAGGAAGTATAATAACACGCTGTTTCTCAATATATTAGGGCAGATAAAAACCCCCAGTGTTAGTATATCCAGTGTTAATAAAGCGAAGAGGAAAGACATCCAGAGTACGGACACAGTGTGGAAAATGTTAATCACAAATAAAGCCCCTCTTGGTGCTGTGAGAAGCAAGAGCGGGCTGGGATGGCCTGGGTAGACACATCCTGCAAGAGAATTGCCAATTACAAATTGCAAATTGCCAATTACACAGGAGCTGGAGGAGGCCAAAGGGATAGCAAGGCAAATATTCAAGAAAGCAACTGCTCACCACTCCTGTGATGCTAACAATACCGAGGTCAGGTTCTAGAATGTTCAGTGCCCTGTAAAATGCTCTCTATGCTCTGTAAGCTCTAAGAATCATTCCATATCTGTGCTTTTCTCTGGCTTTTCACCCCCTCATTCATGAGAAAGGTTATGCCTCCAAGTTCTGAGACCCTTGTTTTTTTGGTTTTTTGTTTGTGTATAGTTGACACGGTGTTACATTAGTTTCAGGTGTATGACATAGTGATATGACAAGTTTATACATTATGCTGTGCTCACAACAAATATAGCTACCACCTGTCACCCTGCAGCACTATTGCAATACCACTGACTGTGCTCCTTATGCTGTGCATTTTATCCCTGTGACTTACTCATGCCGTGACCGGAAGCCTGTTATCTCCCACTCTCCTCTACCCATTTTGCCCATCCCCCTTCCAACCATCAGTCTGTTTTTCAATTTAGCCTCCAGCTTAGCACGGTGCTTGGCATGTGGATGGTATTTGATAAATGAATGAGAGATAGTCTATTCAAAATGAAAGTAGCACTTGTTCACTCTAGATAGTTTGAAAATTAGAAGAGACCACCCTCACCCTCGAGCTCCTCCACTAAAGTATAAAATTGTTCCTGTTGGTTCTAAAACCTGTGCATGTGCTTTTGTGGTTTCGTGGCTGAGGTCATCCCGCAGATTCTACATTGGTTGTTAAGAACAGTTGACCACTTGAACCATTCACCCCGGTGAGAGGTAGCATCAGCAAAGATCCGAGGAAAGTCATCGCCTTCAGAGATCTTTCGGATGAGCCAATAAATCACTGCTGGTAACTGCATTTTCTCTCCTCCCCTAGTGTCAACTTTTATCTCAGCTTTTTTCTCTTATCACCACCTCTAATTCAATGGACTCAGTAGGGACATGAGACAATTCATGGCTCATGGCTAGGAAGTTCTATTTCTTTTTTCTTTTTTTTTTTTCATCTTATCTTTTTAAAATTCCTACATAATTTAGGAGCACCTGGGTGGCTCAGTCGGTTAAGTGGCCGACTTGAGCTCAGGTCATGATCTCATGGTCCGCGAGTTCGAGCCCCACGTCGGGCTCTGTACTGACAGCTAAGAACCTGGAGCCTGTTTCAGATTCTGTGTCTCCCTCTCTCTGACCCTCCCCCATTCATGCTCTGTCTCTCTCTGTCTCAAAAATAAATAAATGTTAAAAAAATTTTTTTTTAATTCCTACATAATTTATAAGAAAACAAATAGACCCACATTGGGAGTACATGCTCAAAAGATAGATGAGAAAAGTTTGGAGGGGCACCTGGGTGGCTCAGTCAGTTAAGCGTCAGAGTCTTGATTTCAGCTCAGGTCATGATCTCACAATTGTGAGATCAAGCCCAGCGTGGGGCTCTGTGCTGAGTATGGAGCCTGCTTGGGATTCTCTCTCTCCCTCTCTCTCTGCCCCTCCCCTACTTGTGCTCTCTCTGTCTGTCTCTCTCTCAAAATAAAAACTTTTAAAAAAGTTCTTGAAGAAAAGTTTGGATACCAATTTGAGTCTCTCATATTTCAAGTTTTCCAGATCCTTTAAGGTTATTCTGATTCTCAATCTTTCACTTATCAAATATTCATTGAGTGCTTACTATGGACTGCCCCTGTTCCAGGTGTGGGAATACAACATTATGATGGAGAATTTCCTTGTTGTCTTAGAACTTTCTGGGAGATACAGATATATCTTTGATATCATATAGATATAATGTTTAATGTTATACAGTAATAGGAACAAAGAATTAAGTAGGTCAAGGGACTAGAGATGATGGAAGGTGTTATTTTTAGATGAGGTGGTCAGGGAAGCTTCCTCTCAGAAGGTGGCATTCAAGTACAAGTTTAAAATAAAGTGAGGGCAGGAGCCGAGCTAGCAGAGGATAGGCTGCTGTAACAAAGAGAGCCCACATAACAGCTGCCTAAACAAGACAGATATTTATTTCTCTCTCACCTAACAGACTAAATATAAGTAATCCAGAGCTGATAAGATAGGGACAGGAAATCTTTCTCTGGCTTATTCATCATCCCCTAGAGCAGGGGGTCAGCATTTGCTGGCCACTGTCCCATACTGGGTTTTTTATCATGGCCCCATGACACTCCCCATCCCACACCCAGGTCCTCCCTCCTCATTGTTCCCTAGTCTATAAGTCCCAGGGCAAAGGTAAGGAGGCCAAGCTTTGGAGGTGGGTGGGGGCAAAGAGATTCCCTTGTGGTACCTCCCAGCCCATCGAGGAGGGGCCGCAGCCCGAAGGAGTCTATCGGCAATTTGCTTCCGGAAATGAAGACATCCCAGCAGGCCAGTCAGGGAGGAGTGAAACAGCCAGCAGAGGAGGCGGGGCAGACAAGACCAGTGGGGTAGGTCTACCTGAAACACCAGGTCCAGGGCACAAGGACCAGCAGGTGGGGGCCCACGCGGCCCTCCCCACTTCACACGGAGGACCTCCAGGGTGGGCTTCACTGATGGATGCCACCACGGTGGTGACCCAAGGCCCATTAGAAGAATGTAGATCTGCATTATATCGAGATTTCACAAAGAGAAAGACAAAGCGAGCCTCTTTTTCCATTTTCTGTGTTTATGAAGTTCGGGAAGAATGAAGCAACTCAAATAGCATCACAATTTGTGACCATGAAGTCTGACATAATCATGCTTCATTGCCAAGGCTATGTTTAAAATCACAGATAAAATAAAGAGCATGAGGCTTGAAATATTACACATAGATTATTTTAAGTGGCTGTGGTGTCTCTTCCAAAGTTTTAGGGGCCAGAACCACCTTCCATCTCATGGCCTGTGTTACATCAGGACTGCCTTGCCCTCCCACACACACACACCACTGCGGTGAATTAGGAAGGATACATAATTGGGCCTAAAGAAAGAAGCCACGATATGGGATCTAACTAAATCTAAAGGCATCTAGCTTGGTTCTCTGGGCTAATCACAACAGTGCAAATGGTGGCATGAAAGGAGCCAGTAGTGATGTGTTCATCATGGTGACCCCATAGGAAAAGGAAAGGGTGGGGTGTAGGTTGCCTGGACCCATTACCAAGAGTCGGAGTGTAAGTGAGCAAAACTGGATCCAGACGCTGAAACGACGTTGGGGACCCCCTCTACCACCCGCCCCCGCCATTCCCTCCAGATGACAAACAGCCTCCTGGTTGCTCCTTTTCCTAAACCAAGTCTAGACTCCGCCCCAGCCCCCCACCCCACACCAATGCGGTTTGTTCTAAGGAGAATATGACTGATAGCCCAGCATGGTCCCGATGCTGATCTTCTGTTTTTTGGGGTTTTTTTTGTTTTTTTTGGTTTTTTTAACAAGAATGAAAGATAGAATCTGGTTCTGGGAAAGAGAAGGCATTCAAAAGCCATGAGGAGAAGCTTCCTTACTGCATACCACAGTGGGTGGCTGCCTCCGCTGGCCCAGAGCTCAGGGAAGTCTGGAAAAAAGATCCTATCTCAAGAGACAAATAAAATGAGAGAGTTTCTTTAAAAGGCTGTCTGGCACCAAGGTGATAATGCTTGATATAGTCACTTTAGAAAACAGTTTGGCAATTTTTTAAAAAGTTAAACACATACTTACCCTAAGATTCAGCAATACCATTCTTGGGAATTTGCCCCAGGGAAATTAAAACTTCGGTTCACATGAAACCTGACCACATAAAAAACCTGTCCATGAGTGGTCATATAAACTTTACTCATAACTGCACCAAAGTAGAAACAACCTAAATTGTCTTCTCTAGGTGAATGGATACATCCCGATGGTACATGGGAATGCTGCTCAGTGATTTAAAAAAAAAAAAAAAGAACAAACCACTGATACACACAACTTGAATGGACCCCGAATACATTATACTGAGTGACAGAAACCAGTCTCCGAAGGTTCATACTGTATAATTCCTTTTATATGACATTATCAAGAGACAAAAAGAAGGTGATGGAGAGCAAACCAATGGTTGCCAGGGTTTGGGGTAGGGGAGGATGTGACTAAAGGCAACATGAAGGAGGTTTTTTGTGATGATGGAACAGTTCTGCCACTTGATTGTGGCAGTGGCAGTGAGTGTAGGAATATATATATATATATATATATATATATATATACACCTTATACATATATATACACATATATATATCCTATATATAGACCCTATACATATATATACACACCCTATACATATATATATCCTATATATACACCTTATACATATATATATCCATATATATATCCATATATATATCCATATATATATATCCATATATATATATCCATATATATATCCATATATATATATATCCATATATATATCCATATATATATATATCCATATATATATATCCTATATATACACCCTATACATATATATATATATATATACACATACCCTATATATACACCCCCAAAAAGTCAATTGTACAGTATGATGATTTAAGACTTTTTAAAAAAATTCTTTAATACATATAAAGAAGGAGTGCTTGATATGGCTTTTGGAGACCTAGGTACCACTTCTTGGCAGGTGACATTCATTCATCCATTCACCCATCACCCATCAGTGAGCCATGCATTCATGCCAGGTAGCTATTACGAATGCACAGACAGAAGGCAGAGTTTCTGCTCATAATGAACTCATCCAGTGGAGGAAATCCAGGCTTATATCCATGATTTTAAGATGGTTTCATAGAGATATGTACAACGGTGGGATGGAGACACCTAGGAGGGGACCCCTAGTAACACTGGGAAGGTCAAAGATGGCTTTGCCCTCAGAGCCTCTGTTTCCTCACTTAGAAGTTTGGAAGAAACAGCTCTTCTGGCCTCATCTGTTTTAGAGGCTTGTTTGGGGAATTAAGTTTAGAAGAAGACGTGTGACCTATAGAACATGGTCATACAAGAGTCTTAATGATCATTCAGATTCAGAAGAAGCTCCTTGCTGTCTCGGAAAAAATGGGTGGTTTTAAGAATAAAGATTTTGTAGGTAACATTACAGCAGGGAGAAGAAAACAGGAAGTCTCTGAATCTTTCCAGGCTGTTTTGAAAAATGTTTTTGTAAATTTGTTTTAAAATTTTTTCAATGAAAACTGAATTTTACTTCTATTCAAGCTTTCCCCTGCTGTGCTAACAATTTGATTTCTACAACATTGGCTGGAAGTGAAAATAAAACAGACCTGTTGTGGAAGTTATAAACCAAAATCAGACGTGATTTTTTTCCTACTATTCATCCTAAAAGATCTTTCAGACTTTCATTTTTGTTTTCCTGTAAGAAAATAGGTCTATAACCAATGGGCAGAAGTTGAAGGTACGCATTATTTTTGCTCATACCTAGAAAAAATTTTTAAAGTCATTTTTTTTTATAGTTACAGATCTTACAGTTGACCCTTGAACAGCAAGAGTTTGACTTGTGTACATTAATTTATATATATATATATATATATATATATAAATTATATATTATATATACGTATTTTCTCTTCCTTATGATTTTTAAATAAAATTTTCTTTTCTCTAATTTATTATATGAAGATAGTATACAATGCAAATAACCTAAAAATATGTGTTGACTATTTATGTTTTCAGTAGGGCTTTGGTCAACAGTAGGCTATTAGGGGCAGCTGGGTGGCTCAGTCAGTTGAGTATCTGACTCTTGATTTCAGCTCAGGTCATGATCCCAAGATCGTGGGATCGACCCACAGTAGGCTCAGTGTGGAGCCTGCTTAAGATTCTCTCTCTCTCCCTCTGCCCCCTTCCCTCCTCTCTCTCTCTCTCTCTCTCTCTCTCTCTCGCAAATAAAATTTTTTAAAAAAATCAGTAGGGGACGCCTGGGTGGCTCAGTCAGGTAAGCATCCGACTTCCGCTCAGGTCATGATCTCTCGGTCCATGGGTTCGAGCCCCGCGTCGGGCTCTGTGCTGACAGCTCAGAGCCTGGAGCCTGTTTCGGATTCTGTGTCTCCCTCTCTCTCTGACCCTCCCCCATTCATGCTCTGTCTCTCTCTGTCTCAAAAATAAACATTTAAAAAAATTTTTTTAAAAATCAGTAGGCTATTAGAGTTAAGTTTGGGGGAGTCAAAATTTATACCTGGATTTTCAACTGCACAAGGGGCTGACACCCCTAATCCCCACATTGTTCAAGGTCAGCTGTATTCAAGTCATCCAGAAAATCTATGCTAATGCCAGCACTCCAACCCAGGTGTATAAATTACAAGCACAAGAGGTAGATGGAGAGAAGATACTTGTAACAAAGTTAGTAACTGTTCAGGAACAGAATATAGTAGAGCATGCATAAATCAATAACAAAAAGAAAATGCGTAAAAGTTAGCAAAAGAAATAAGCAGGTAATTCACAAAAGAAAAAGTACAAAGACCAATCAAATACAAAAAAATACTCAGCGCAAAATAATACAAGGTACCTTTTTTTATTCATCGGAAATAAAAATTGAAAAGATTGATAATAGAAAAGGTTGAATGTGGATAAACATGGGTCTGGTACATTGTTTAAGAGAGTACATATGGGCACCACATTTTGCAGGGATATGCGGTGTTATCTTTTATATTTTAAAAAATGCACATATTCTGTGCCCCAGCAATGCCAGGTTTGGGGGTTCTTCTAGGCAAAAATCTGCTCGTGTGCTTGACAAGTATGTATGAAAGTGTTCACTGTGGCTTTGTCTGCAGGAACAAACATCTAAGAACAAGCTAAAGTCACTTAGTAAGCAAATGGTAATTTTGGCACATACATCTACACAGTAGTTTAAAAGAATGTGTCAAATCTACATAGGCTAAAAAGCCTCTAAGATGATTCTAAAGTGAAAAAAGAAAAAGTTGCAAGACAGTATCGTTTGAGTAAATACCCAATAACACAAACAATACCAAGTAATTTCCAAAGGTACATGGATGGGTATTTAATGATAAAAGAAAGATATGAAATGAACTGGTAACAATAGTTATTTCTAGAAAGGATCTTGGAATTAAAATTTTTTTAAATGTTTATTTTTGAGAGAGAGGGACAGAGTGCCAGCAGGGGATGAACAGAGAGAGAGAGACGCAGAATCCAGAGCAGGCTCCAGGGTCTGAGCTGTCAACACAGAGCCGGACATGGGGCTCAAACCCACGAACTGTGCAATAGCGACCTGAGCCGAAGCCGGACGCTTAACCGACGAAGCTACCCTGGCGCCCTGGAAGGGTCTTGGAATGAATTGGTCAAAGGGACATTACCTCTAATGTTTGGGTTTTCACTAAAAAAAATCTACTCCTGGGGGACCTGGGTGGCCCAGTCGGTTGAGTATCTGACTTCTGCTCAGGTCATGATCTCACAGTTCATGAGTTCAAGTCCCGCATCAGGATCTTTGCTGTCAGCGCAGAGCCTGCTTTGGAACCTCTGTCTCCCTCTCCCTGTGCCCCTCCCCCTCTTGCTCTCTCTCTTAAAACTAAACATTTTTTTAAAAAAAGGAAAGAAAATGTACTCCTGTATGACTTCTTCATTAACAATGCTTAAACTAAGAGAAAGAAACAAGGTGTAGCTGAACTCCAGAGCCTAAGGATATGGTCACACTGGCTCTTAATCTATGGTCTGTGGTTAGAGTTCAGCAAATTTGGGAACTTCCTGAAACAGTGTCACAACCATCTGCTTTGAGAAGTGTGCATTTTTCCTCAGGTGGAAAACCGAGGTCAAGAACCACTTTAAGAGAACATGTTCCTATTCTGTTGTGGCCTTGGCAGAGTTCCTCAGCTTCTCTGGAAAATGGGGATCATAGCAGTTGGTGCCTCATGACGTTAAGGTGAGGATTACATGAGCTGATGTGGATGAAGCTCTTGAAACGGAAGTCAATGGACAGTAGCTATTATTACTGCTTTCATTGTTGCTGCTACTGTTGATGGCTTGGGAAGAGCGCCTCATTCAAGAGACTTGAGTTCTCACAACAGTTGTATCAGAAGCAAAATTAGGGAGACGATTCCATCTGGTCTGAAAATAATACAATTTCAGACTCCTACTAAATTTTCTTCCATCCCTAAGAATGATAAAATGACATTCAGTGACATAAGTCCTCCCATCTGTTCATCCTTTTACGTAACAAACATTCAGTGAATGCTTACAACGTGCTAGACTTTGTAGGAACAGCTGGAAATGTGACTGCAGTAAACATGGCTGACAGGAGCCCTGCCCCCCAGGAGCTCGAGCCCCCGGTAGAGGCATCGCGGCCGAGTGAGCTCTGATTCCAGGAGCTTAGGTGCTATAATTGCTCTGTGACCCGTTAGGGGCTTCCTAAGATAACCGAATTTCAGATTCGAGCTTTTATTATCAACAGGCATAGACATTTTATTTTTTAATCCTTAAATCTGACATGTCTCCTTTACTCTACTGGGCCACGAAGGGGGCGGAGATCAAGGGTTCCCTTCTGACCCTACTTTCAGCAGTCATTAGGCCAGCTCAGCGTTATGGTGCTTAAACATTTCAAGGCACTTGTGCTTCCAATTGCTTTTACTTTTAGCCCAGTTAATGGATTTGGTAGCTGTTACAATCCCAAAATAGCGAGTGGACACGTGGGTGGGTCAGATGCCAGGCGGGCACAAGTCTCTAAAAGGTTCCCGTAAGAGCGATGCTTCTGGCTCCCCACACCTCTGAGGCATGTGAACTTCGGGTTTTTAGTGACCTAACCGTGGGCAGCGGCCTGGTCCTGGGACCGTTGGAAGACTTACTGACAATGATGATAATGATAATGGATGGGACATTTTGGCACCCGGAGCTGGGACACAGGCCGCCACCACCCCCCAGAGAAGCACACCCAGGGGGCTTTTGTCTTTTAACTTAGGAAGGAGAAAGAGGTTTGGATGGGGGAGCGCCACAGGAGAGCAGGGAGGTGAAGGGCCAGGGTGGGTCTTCGGACAGGATAAGGCACTGAAGAAACATTGGTGCTCAGAGTAAGTGGTACTTTTATTACTCACACAGAAAGGTCTTTAGAGTCCCTACAGAACTTCCAAACAAATGCCTCCTCCCAAGGATCCTCACGTAACTCTGTGAGTTTCATATTATATCAGTACCTTGTGGATAAGAAACTGGAAATTCAGAGGGATGAAGGGCAAGGGTGGGACCCAGTGGAGGCCAGATCGTGGAGACGGCACCGTAAAGACACCCCTAGGTCCTCACTTGTTCACCTCATAGCAGCTGCCTTTTGGTGTCCTGTTCTGAGCGGTCCTCAGTGACCCTAAGAGGGAGTGGGGAAATCCTGGGGTGCCTGGGTGGCTCAGTCGGTTAAGCGTCTGACTCTTGATTTCGGCTCAGGTCATGATCTCACAGTTCGTGAGTTCAAGCCCTGCGTGGGTCCTGTGCTAATGGTGTGAGGTCTGTTTGCAATTCTCTCTCTCCCTCGCTCTCTGCCCCTTCAGTGCTCTCTCTCTCTCTCTCTCTCTCAATAAACAAATAAACTTAAAAAAGAGAGAGAGAGAGAGAGAGAGAGTGGGGAAATTCTGAACTAATTTTTGTCTTCCTGCTCACTCTCAAGTTACCAGAACGTCTGGCCACAAGTATCTTCCCCAGTGTCTATCATACGCGACGAAATTCCATTCTGAGATTCATGCCCTTGAGTCTTAAAGGCACACCAGCCCCTCAGCAACTGTGTAGAGACCCCAGTGAGAGAGGGAGTCAGCCAGTTACTGGTCTCTGTTCCCATCAGGCTTGACAGTTGTTAGGGTGGCGTTGATGGGGGAGCCGTGAAAGGAAAGGCGTATAGATGTTGGCACCGACCTCACTCGGATCTCAGCATTAATTTCTGCAAAAGGAAGTCGTGACAACACAGAGGCATAACTGCCTATGGTTTCACGAGGAATGGTCCTGGATGCTTACACTGAGTTACAAAACACTGATGTACAAAACAGACACAGCCCTTGTCTCGGTGAAGCTTCAGGCTAGTGGGGCAAACACATGCATGTAATATTACAACCCATCATCAGTGTAAGAGCAGAATAAATGAAAAGAAGAGACCTGGGAGACACGTGAACATCCGGCGGGGAAGCCTCCTTAGTCTGGGTCCGAGGGGAGAGAGAGATTGTGGTGCCTTCTTGGTGGGTGGAGCCTAATGAGGGAGAGGGAGCAGGCAGCACAGCACAGGCTGAGAAGACAAGGTGGGCAGAGACCCTGGGGGTCCAGGAAGAAAGTGGGCCCCGAAGCATGACAGGGAGGGAGAAGGAAGTATGTCTGACCCACAGAGTGGGGGAGGGGATGAAGAAGAGGGGAAGACAAAGCCACAGAGGAAGGAAGGTGCCATCCATTCAGGGCCTTACTGGGTTGGAGAGTTTCAGGTAGGCAGTGACATCCTGACCTGCATTCTGAAAGCCCCACTCGAGTTAGTGCATGAAGAGAGATTGGAGAAGTCAAAGGGAGGCTGGGGAGGTCAGTTATGGGGGCTTTAACAGTTCTCCACGTGAGAGATGAGGGCCTCGTGGACTAGGGGTCCAGCAGAGAAGGACAGATGGGGAGAAGTGGAAAACTTGGGCAGAAATGTATCCTCAACCTGAGAAACAAGACAATTTGGTTAAGTCCCAGAGAGCAGGGTAGTGGGCAGGGCTGTGGCAGTTAGGAATCTTTTCTGCCTCTTGGCAGAGCAGTGAGGGCTGGAGAATACTGCTTGGAGATGGGGTAAAGGTGGACCCTCAAGAGGGGTAGATCCCAATTAGGTGCTAAGGAATCGGACGGGCACACTGCGGGCCGGAGAAATACGGTCAAAGTCAGTGACGTGAAAGCTACGACGACGTACTCTGAGCACAGGTGAGGCGTAGTCTGAGAAGATATAAGAAACGAAAATACGGGGACTCTAATTCACAGTGCTTTCGTTAGGGTTAAGATGCAAGAGGGAGAAAACCCCAGACAACATTGGCTTAATAAAATAAATTGATTTTTCTTTCTCACATAAATGAAGTGCAAAGGTAAGTAGTCCAGGACTGACTGGTGTATAGATTCTGAGACCATCAGGGATCCAGATTCCTTTTAGTCCCTTGTTCTGCTACACCCGACCACTCCCCTCAGAGTACAAGATGGCTGCTCCAGCTCCAGGGATCACATCTTCACCCTAACCAGGATGGAAGGGAAAGAAAAGGGCATGTTTGCTCTCCGGAAAATACTTCTCAGGAGCTGCGCATTCATTTCTGCCTACATCCTATTGGCCAGAACCTTGTCATAGAGCCACACCTAGCTGCAGAGATGGAAAACATTGCATTAATTCTAGACAGCCATGTACCCAATTAAAAATTGGGGATCGAATTACTATATAAAAGGGGGGAAAGGGAAGCAGTCTCTGGTCCATCCAGCAGTTCGTGACCGTAATTTGTCAGTTAAACACCATTATCTCTTTAAGTAGAGTTCCTATCAAGCAATGAGGAAAACATTACGACCACAATAAATATCCTGCCTGGAATGTTCTTCTCCCCTGGAGACATGAGACTCATTCCCTCAATTCATTCGGACATCTGCTCAAATGCCACAGCTCTGAAAGGCCTCTGATCACCTGTCCCTCTCAGTTCCCTCCTCTGGCTTTGTTTTTTTCCTCACGGCACTTATCACGGTCTGACATCAAGTACTCTGCTTATTTATGTGTTTATTGTGTGTCCCCCGCTAGACTGAGAGCTCAGTAAAGGGAGCTCACTGCTGTGAATGGCACCTTCATGGTTCCCGCCGAAGTTGAAGTTCAGTAAGCTTTGTTGATTGGATAAAGAAACGGGCAGAGCACATAAACAATTCATAAAGGACGCTCGGCTTATCTAAGATTTATGTAAATAACAAAAGAGGAAACACAACTGGTAAGTAAACCCAGGGAAAACAGGGAGCATCTCTGCAAATTTGCACCTTTGCTAAAGGACATGCAAATTAAAACAAAGATGGGCCACCCGGGGGGGGGCTCAGTCTCTGAGGCACCCAACTTCAGCTCAGGTCATGATCTCATGGTTCACGAGTTCGAGCTCCACGTCGCGTTCTGTGCTGACAGCTCGGAGCCTGGAGTCGGCTTCGGATTCTGTCTCCCTCTCTCTTTCTGCTCCTCTCCTGCTTGCCCTCAGTCTCTCTCTCAAAAATAAATAAACGTTAAAAATAAATAGATAAAATAAAGCAGCAAAGCCATGCAAATTCCAACAACAATGAGGTGCCTTTTTCAATTATTAGCAAAAGGAAAATGCTACCCAATACTATCAAATGCTGATTAAAGTGTAAGAAGCCAGCCTTACAATAAACAGCAGCCTTACAAATGAGTGCTGTCTTTCGGGAAGTGATTTGCCCAGGCCTCGGGCTACCAGTCCCTGGAGGGGGTGCCCTCTGCATTGGCAGCTCCAGGGGCCAGAAGTGCCAGCGAATCCTGCATGATTGCTGCCCTTGGAGCTGGCTGATGTCATCCCCGATGTCACCGACATACATCAAATGCCACAAAAATACGTGTGTAAGTGTGTAAAAACAGAGGGCTAGGGGCACCTGAGTGGCTCAGTCGGTTAAGTGCCCAGCTCTTGGTTTTGGCTTTCGGCTCAGGTCATGATCTCAGAGTTTTGTGAGTTCGAGCCCCACGTCAGGCTCTGCTGCTGGCCAGGAGCCTGCCTGGGATCCTCGATCCCCTGCCCCTCTCCCACTAGTGTTGCCGCTGTCTCTCTCAAAATAAATAAATAACTTAAAAAAAAAAGCAGAGGGCTAAAAATAATAACCAAATATCCGACTGTATGGAAATATCTTAGTAAGTTGGAGTATATGTTCTTTTTTTTCAAATGTTTTATTTATTTTTGAGAGAGAGCGAACTAGGGAGGTGCAGAGAGGGAAGGAACAGAGGATGGAAAGCAGGCTCCTCACCGACAGCACAGAGCCCCACCTGGGGCTCGAACTCACAAACCATGAGATCATGAGCCGAGCTGACGTCTGACGCTTAACCCGCTGAGCAACCCAGGCGCCCCTGGAATACATGTTCTTAATGAAAGAACCGACATCCCCTAACCTAACACTGGAGAGCTAACACATGATAATGAAATAATACTAGGTAAAAAAGATGAATACATAAAATAGTATGTATGTAAACCCTTTGTAAATTCTCTGGGTAATGGGGTCATAGATTTTTTTTTTTTTTTTTTTTTTACTTTCTTCTCATTTAACTGTTTAAAAAGTAAACGCATTTTTTCAGAATGTATATCTCTCATCTTCCAAATTGTCGTTAAAACTACATGCTCAGGGGCACCTGGGCGGCTCAGTCGGTTGAGCGTCTGACTTCGGCTCAGGTCATGATCTCACACTCCGTGAGTTCCAGTCCCGCGTCGGGCTCTGTGCTGACAGCTCGGAGCCTGGAGCCCGCTTCAGAGTCTGTGTCTCCCCCTCTCTCTGCCCCTCCCCTGCTCATGCTCTGTCTCTCTCTGTCTCAAAAATAAATAAAAACATTAAAAAAAATTTAAAAAAAAACTACATGCTCAGAAAGCGGTAAGTGGGATAAATGCCTTACATAGAGGATGATTCCAAATTTGCTTTTCAAAAGATGTGTTTTGAGGAAAAGGCTAGAAACATCTCCGCCTAACCGTGAACAAATGTTACCTAGAGGCGGTGGCCTTCAGGAAGCTTTAAAAAAAAAATTTTTTTTAATGTTTATTTATTTTTGAGAGCATGAGCGGAGGGCGGTGCAGAGAGAGAGGGAGACAGAGGATCTGAAGCGGGCCCCGAACTGACAGCGGAGAGCCCGATGCGTAGCTTGAACTCACACACTGTGAGATCACGACCTGAGTCAAAGTTGGACGTTCAACCGACGGAGCCACCCAGGTGCCCCGGGGACGCTTTTAATGTTCCTGTCGATATGAAATATGATAAATGTTATTAGTAATTGCTGGACCTTCCTGAAATGCCGAGCACTCCCCTGGATGCTTTACACACACTGTGACAGGTACTGTCCCAGCCGTCCTCTGACCTGGGGGCTACCACTGTGAAGCCATTTGCCAGGTGAGGAAACAAAGTGTGAGAGAGGCAAAGCAACTTGCCCAACCCAGCTGTGGCTTGCCAAGCAACTGCCTCATCCAACAGACATGAGGCGGCTGCCTTCATCAGAAAGGAGCCACTGGGATTTCCCCAAGGGATGGCCAGAGGTCGAGGACCTTGGGGGGGGGCGGGGTGGATACATGCGTTCCGGGGGGGGGGGGGGGGAGTAGGGGTGTGCCACCATATCAGCGTGTCCACCCCTAGAGTGACCCAGAGCCGTCCTCCAGTTCCAGAAGCCTGGACGGTTAGAGGAAGTACAAGAAGGAAAGCTTAGCAGGCAGCAGTCTGGCTATTTGGGAAGAGAGCGACGAGTAAGAAATTGAGAGAGGGCCACATTCAGAGCAGCAGAGCGGGGGGAGAATTGCAGAGCAGAGCCACGAGAATGTTAAGAAGCGTCAGCCCGCCCTGTGAACTGGGTGCCCCCGCAACAAACCTGTTACGGACCACGGACTCCGGACTGTGTCTGCGAAAGTGGCACAGCACTGAGAGTGAATCATGCCAGGACCTGAAATTCACGATAACTCTGCGTATCTCCGTTGCTTTACAAAATTTGTAACGACCATGGGATTGGTGTGACGATGAGGGGGGAAAAAAACACACGTACATTTTTGGTGTGTGTGTGTTTGAGAACAATTCTTCCTTAATATTGAGAACGGGTTAGGGATATCGCTTCTCGGCCTTTTGGCTAAGATCAAGTGGAGAATGGGTTAGGGAGCAGCCACCCATTTCTTTACCTAAGAACCAGGTGAGGCTGCTCGAGTTGTGGCTTTCTAGGATTTGCCAGAGGAGAGAGTCCCCGTGACCCCAAGGGCTTCGTGGGGTGCAGGAGACAGCCGGGCTCAGGCCACCCGGGGGTGCGTGCCTTGGAGAAGAGGGGCACTTAAACTATTTCAACTCAATTTAGCACATTACTATCGATTCGCCTAGAACTATGCCCGATCACGGGATAGACTCCGAGGTAAGAAGGGCACTCCCATTTTGCCCAGTTTATTATCACCTGTCTCCCACAGCAGACTGAGGATTTCACGAGCACAGGGTCCCCGCTAACTTTGCTCGTGGCTCGTTCCCCTGCGGCCGCGATCACGGGGGTAAACAGAGCACCCCGAGAGTTGATCTGATCCACTAATGGTGAGGCATTGTACTAAGTGCTTTCCACGTATTTTGTTTATGGGTAGCATTATGGTAGCCTTATGTTGTCCCCATTTTATAGATGAGCAAGCTGAGGCTCAGAAAGGTTAGGTAATTTGTTGATGTTCCACAGCTGGCCAATGGTGAAGGCCAGGCTTGGGCTCCTGTAGTCTGACGCCTGTGCTCATGCTCTTAATGGCTTCCAGGGAGCTGCCCGAGAGGTGACCCTGAGATCACTGGCCTCCAAATCCCCAGGGATAAAAAAGCAGATTCCCAGGTCTTGGGCTGGAGGGTCAGAATCCCTGGGAGGGAAGCCCGGAAATCCTCATTTTTTTTTTAAAGCACTAACCTAGGTGTTTCAGATGTGCACTAATGTTTGTAAAGGACAGCACGCAGATGTGCCACACTCACTCCTTATGGGTTTACAATTATCTCTAGCACCCACCCTCCTACACTCCACCCTCACTTCCTGCCAACCCCTGAGCCGAATTGGAATAGAGAGGAAAGGAGGGAGGAAGGAAGGAAGGAAGGCAGAATGGAAGGGAAGAAAAGCAGGAAGGAAGGACGGAAGGAAGGAAGGCAGGCAAGAAGGCAGGAAAGAAGGGGGGAGGGAGGGAGGAAGGAAAGAAGGAAAGGAGGAAGGGAGGAAGGAAGTTAGTTCAGGACAGGTCAGCCCAAGCCCGCTGCTCTCCTGCCCTTGGACTTGCTGAAGCACACTCCTCCCACCGCCAGAACAGCTGCCGATGGAGGGGAGGTACCTCAGCAGGAGCCTCCTCTGTGGCTGCCGATGTCTGCCCTGTTGAAGTGGCTGAACAGCCAGCTGCCGGGAACAAGGGTGGAATTTAGCTGCTGCCGGGGCTCAACACCTGAATGTTTCTCCCGCCCCAGATCAGGACGGCACTGCACTGGGCCCCCACCTAGGGGGCAGGGTCCACATCCTGGAAAGATTCAGCCAACAGGACGCGTGGCAGGAAGGAGGAGCAGAGACGAGGGTCCTGGCAACACATGGGTTGCGTGACCCTAGGATAACAAAGAAGGTTCCAAGCTGCAGGAAGTAGAGTGGGGATGGGGTTGCGGGGTCCAGGCGCGGGTATCCAGCACTGGTTTTCACGAGCAACTCACGTAGCCACTCTGAGTCTGTTTCCTCCTGCATAGAAGGAAAATAACAACTATGATCTGATGGCTATTAATATTGTGATCTGTGATTTGGTGAACACTTTTAGTGTGCCAGGCCTTGACATTGACTTAAGGCAGTCAGTTTTCATAACAAATATCTATGAAGCCATTCTGATCCCCATTTGACAGAAGGGAGTGAGTCTTAGGTTAAGAAACTTGCCTGGTAGTTCCCAGCACATGACCCGTGGAGCCCAGATTTGATTCCTGGTCTGTCTGATGCCAAGGCCTATCCTCTTAATAACCACTGATAGCTTCTCCAACCTTCCTCCCACTTCTAGGGTCCGTGATCATAGTTTCAAAGAAAACAGGCGCCACTCTGTCTTCCCAGCCCACAGCCTGAGCCTCCCCAGCAAAAATGCCAGTTAGTTCATCCGCGTCCAGCAAAGATGTGCGTAGCTGTCCACTGAGAGCCCCGTCAGCACACAAGGGCCCCGCAGACACCTAACAAACAGAATGGATCTCAGCCCAGCCAAGTGGCGTGTCCAAAACACAGGTCTCACAGCTGTCATCTGCTTCCTTAAAGGTCTGAACCAAGGAGACCATCTGTAGGGTGGATATGGAGGGGCTTTCAAGGGCTACAGGGCATCGAAGAAAACCCAGACACCCAGGCTGGTCTTCCTCTCTAACCTTAGCTTTCACTGTTTGCCTCCCACTCACTCCTACTGTTGCCTGTTCCCCAAAGGGGCCACACTTATTTCCACCACAGGGCCTTTGCACTTACCGTGACCTCTGCCAAAAATACTGTTCTTCCTGCCTAGAAGAAGCCACTCTCCCCAGATCTTCCCAGGCTTCCTCCTCCTTGTCTTCCAGGTCTCAGATCGTGTCCTCTCTCTCGGGAGGTCTTTCCTGACCACTTCATCTAAATCAGCACCCCCAATCCATTCCTCTCCATTACATCTTCTGGCTTTACTCCCTTCATGGTGCTTAACACTATCTGAAAGGATCTTGTTCATTCCTTGCTCATGTGTTTAGAAAGTGCCTGGCAGATGGTTGACTCAACGAGTATGTGCCGAATGAATGGACCACCGAATAAATGAATGAACGGAAAACCTTCCTTACTTTTTTTGTACTAAGGATCCAGAAACCTATATCTAAAAACACTCCTCTCCTTTCGGTTAACAAGGGCAGAGATGGCAAGAAATAACACTGTGGTTGGTAACAACAGCCATGGGACAGTTATATCTACACACATTGCCGGGCATGGTTCCAAAGCTAAAAAGGCACTAATTGCTTTTATATAAGGAGGTAAAAACACAGTCCCTCCGTGTCCTTTAGTCCCGACGACGCTCTGCATTATCGTATCTGTTACCGTGTTAATTGTTCCTGTCTCACACAGCCAGTCCGGGCTTTATTCTGCATATGTCTGGGTTGGTGACAGGTTCCTGCACAGAGGAGAGAGGTGCCGGGGAAGCGTGTGTGTTTGTGTGTGTGTGTCTGTGCAAGTGTGTCCGTGTGTGCACAAGGGTGTGTGAGAGCAGTGACACTCTGGGAAGGGTTAACTCACAGTCAGGCTATCTGTGCTCGGGGCCCCAAGACTGGCCCGGGAAAGGGAGGGGTGGGCTCGGAAGGTGGAGCTGGCTTGGCTCACAAGAGCTGCCTTTTCCAAGACAGGAGTGCAGATGCTCGCCCAGCTGGACCGAGCGTGGTGAGCGCACGTCGCCTTCAGGAATGGCTGGAAAAGCCCGCACCTGGAGACCCCTCCCTCCCTGTCCCTCCACGGCAGGTCGCATTTGGTCTCTCCGGTCATCAGAGGAATGAGCAATTCCCCGGCTCGCGGCACTTGGAGAACAGCAGGCAAGGATGGATGTGGTCGACAGCCTTCTCGTGAATGGGAGCAACATCACCCCTCCCTGTGAGCTGGGAATCGAAAATGAGACGCTCTTCTGCTTGGATCAGCCCCATTCTTCCAAAGGTAGGTGTCGGACCCTGTTATTTTCATTCGGAAAACGATTGAGCTCAGGGAGAAATCAGCAAAGGCGAGGCTGAGAGAGAAAATGTAACAAAGTCCTCGGGAGACAAGGCTGGGGAAAGTCGTGCGTTCACAAGTTTGGATAACGCATCAAGAAGCAGAACTGAGTCAAATACCCTTACGGTTCCCCAGGGGAGAGTTGCGTTGGAGGTATAGGACTCGGGGGTGGGGGTGTGGGGGGCAAATCCAAGGAAGGAGGAGCCGAAGTGTAATAAGAAAGGGGCACAAGGGGCGAAGCTGGAACTTACCAGCATCACAGAAAAGGTGCTCTGGCAGTCCAGCTGTCACCTTTTCTTGGGGTGGGGGGGGGGGATCCGGCGTGAAAAAGTGATGAAAGTAAAATAACGCTTAGCAGCTAGGAAAGGAAGCAATCACCATGCACTGGGGAAGCTTTGTTGCGAAGAAAAAGTGGTTCCGGGAGAGATTCTTTAACAAAACCAACATTTTAGAAGCCACTGAATCCCTGTGGGCTCCTCACTTGGTTTCTGCAAAACGTTGTCAAGTACAGGAATAGTCGGGTTCAAGGAGGTGCACCCTTGCAAGAAAAAGAAAAATCCGCAAGAAATCACCGTTGGTGTTGTGGGCTATGGATTTAACATTCTGCTCCCATAACCTCCGCCCGCCCCTCTGTCTCGTCCCTGTTGCTCCGTGCAGAGTGGCAGCTGGCTGTGCAGATCCTCCTGTATTCCTTGATATTCCTGCTCAGCGTGCTGGGAAACACCCTGGTCATCACGGTGCTGATTCGGAACAAGAGGATGAGAACTGTCACCAACATCTTTCTGCTCTCCCTGGCCGTCAGCGACCTCATGCTCTGCCTCTTCTGCATGCCATTCAACCTCATCCCCAACCTGCTCAAGGATTTCATCTTCGGGAGTGCCGTTTGCAAGACTACCACCTACTTCATGGGTGAGTTGCTGCCGGTGACTATTTCTGGAGCTCGCCCCAGACCCCACTGGGCCCCAGACCTTCCCAACCGTCGCCCCCACCGCCCCCACTGCTCCCCGACAGCCTCAGCAGAGGAGTCCTGCTGAGTGCAAAAAAAACCCCAAAACACCTGGCTGTGTGGGGCTGAGCGTAGGGGTGCAGGCACTGGCTTTCAGGCAGGTCCGTCCTCGTGCGTGCCCAGGACTCAGTCCCCAGTCGTACGTTTCAGGGGTCAGTTTCTCAGGGTGGAATAAGTTGTTAAGAAACCACAGAAGAGGTGGGGTTTGCTTGCTTCGGCTAGAGAGAAAGAGGCACTCGTGAGGCTCAGTCCCTTCCTGGAAGCCGTTGGTCGTATTCCAGGGCGCTGCCCAACCCGAGGCGCAGTTTTCGGGGTGGTGGTTGGAGGGCGGGGGGTGGAGGGTTCTTTCTACTGTTGCTCCTGCCTTCCCAGGGAACAGGGGCTACTGTGAACACCAGTTTCTTTCCGGCTCTAGATTCCTGTGTCGGGACTTACTTCCCAGCCTGGTCCCCCAGGGGCTGGGACCATCTCAGGCAGAGAGGGAGAGCGGCCTCTGGCACTAAATGAGGAGTTGATTTTGCTCCCAGAGCCTGTGGGTCGTTAAGCTCACCCTGACTGGCTGGGATAGGCAGCCCTCTGCCTTTGCCAATCAAAATGATGCCGATGACAAAGAAAAATCACAAGGGCTGATGTTTTTGAGCACTTTCTATGCACCAGATGTTGTACTAAGTGCTTTTTTACTCCCACGATCCTATCTCCCGACCTCCCTGTGAAATCTAAGATGCTTATTCTTCCCCACCTCACCGAGGGAACAGAAGCACAGAGAGGTTAATAATGCGCCCAGGGACACACAGGTGGTAAAGCACAGAGCAGAGATTTGAACCTAGATCGGTAGCCGCCACCGTGGTGCGTGAGTACTCTGACTCAGTTTGCCAGCTGCCGTGGCTCTCCTGAGGCCGAACAAAGATGTCTCTCCGTCCCCTGTCTCCCTGTCTGCCAGACTGTCGCGTTCCTACCCACTCTGAGGACTAGTTGAGGGGAGGAGGAGGCCGGGAAGTGAGGAAGGGTCGTTTTTTGTTCTGACCTAAGCCTTGCAAAATGTGCGGAGCTGAGCTGAGCAGAGCTGGGCCAGGGCAGTAATGACCAGAAAGCTTTCAAAGCCTTTATTTCTCCCAATTGACGAAGCGGGATCTAACCCTGACCGAACGATGATGAATTACTGATCTGTGTGCCACGGACAAACAACCAAGAAAGTGTCAGTCCTTGTCCAAGAACTCTGGAAAGAAAAATGGACTTACCAGTGAAAGGGATCATTATGAAACAATGAAGCGGTAATAATTACTAGCATCTCGTGGCGCTTTCAGCTTTCCAGGCCCATCCATATGTATCTTAACGATAATATGATTTAAGACTCTTAACCAGGGTCTGTGAAAGGAGATTTAAAACAAGCGCTCGTGTGATTGCGCAGTATAGTGAATGTGCTAAATGCCACAGACGTGCCTGCTTGAAAATGGTTATGTGAATTTCACCCCCCCCAAAATGTTTTTAAAAATAGCTAAAATGGAAAGCACGATAATTCTGAAAGTGTTTGCAACATCGTAATGGTTGTGTTGGATTTCTAGATCTGGTGATTTCTATTCTTCCCTTGATTTTGTGTTCTCCTCAATACTATTCCTAACAGTTAACATTCATTAATCGCCTAAAATGCAGTAAAAAAAAAAAAAAAAAAAAAAAAAAGGAGAAGAAAGAGAAAGAAAAGAAAAAGAGAAAGAGTGCTTGCCTGGTAGGAGGTTTATAATAACGGTGGGCTCATTATCCAGACCCTGACTCCGGGGACTTTGGAACTACACTCTATAGCCTAAATGTCATCAATTCCTTGGGGTGATGTCCAGGAAAACACAGTATTCCCATCTCAGAACATGAGTTTTTATTTAATGGCTTTTGGGTTGCAGATTCCTTCAAGTCTCTAAGGAACCCTGGAGGTAGTCCCCCCCCAAAAAAGAATATTTTTATATATAGTTGCAGAGAATTTATTTATATCCCTAAAAGGCCCAGGCTAAGAGTCTGTTCTCCCAAGCTTAGATTAATTCTAAGGTTTAAGAAATCATGGTAACGATAATCAGAAAAATTGACAGAATCCATGGATGAATCATGAAAGGGAATTTTAAGGGGAGAGGACATGATAATAAGTATACACACACAAAATACAAAAATTAAAGACAATTAAGGGGTTTTTTGACTCTGCCTAAGAACATTTTAAAGAAGGTGTTTTGGTGTCTTTCTCACTGATGACGCATGCTCCTTCTGCAAAATACAGGAAAGCAAAACAAAACGGGAAGGGAAGCTCTCGTCCTCCCACACACAGCAACCCTTAGTTACGGTGTGGAATCTCCCCCTTCGTGTTTTTCCACTAGGTGTTTTTTCCACAAACTACTTCTTAAAGTTTATAACATTGCATTCTTAAAAACCGTCTGTGCTAGAAATTTTCAGAAAGTTGTAATGCCTCCAGCTCAGACCCCAGTGACCTTTCAGGGTCACAGTCCTTACAAATCTGGGTTATTAGGTCAACCTAACCTCAGGTTATGCTCAAAATTAGAGCTTTTCTGTGGCTGAGTCCAACACCTCTTCTGTGGGATAGGAACATAGTCCTTCCCCGTGGTTATTAATTAGCCTAAGCAGGAGGGAGGTTGTAATCAAAGTTCAATGAACTTACCTAAAATTCGGAAAGAAGATGTATTTGTAAGTAGATTTCTTTAACTGCCTTAAATCCTTTTTGAAACGAAACTGAGAATAAGTGATTTTTAAAAATATATACATACATTTGAGTCTGCACATACTCAGTGCTGTCCCTTGATATGAAACCCGTGCGGAGCAGATAACATGCAAATAAACTCTGGATTTCAGCGCCATCGTAACTGACTTCTTTGTTCCTTTCCCAGGCACTTCGGTGAGCGTATCCACCTTTAATCTGGTGGCCATATCTCTGGAAAGATACGGTGCAATCTGCAAACCCTTACAGTCCCGGGTCTGGCAGACAAAATCGCATGCTTTGAAGGTGATCGCCACTACCTGGTGCCTCTCCTTTACCATCATGACTCCGTACCCAATTTATAGCAACCTGGTGCCTTTTACCAAAAATAACAACCAGACCGCAAACATGTGCCGCTTCCTACTGCCGAATGATATGATGCAGCAGTCCTGGTAAGGCGGTGTGTTTGTTTGTTTGTGTGACACAACTCGTTAGAGGTCGCGGTTTTTATAAAAACCGGAATGTGTCGTCCAGGGTGGCTGGGGGATCAGTTTCCTGGAGACCCGGAGAAGGATTATTCTAACTTCCTTTTAGGATGCTAGTGATACCAAACACCTAGCGTTCTGTTTTAAATGCCATGCATATATTAATTTAATTCATCCTCTCAAAACCCTATAGGGTAGGTACTATTCTTTTTTTTTTTTTATTTTTTTTTTTTAACGTTTATTTATTTTTGAGACAGAGAGAGACAGAGCATGAACAGGGGAGGGGCAGAGAGAGAGGGAGACACAGAATCTGAAACAGGCTCCAGGCTCTGAGCTGTCAGCACAGAGCCCGATGCGGGGCTCGAACTCACGGACCGTGAGATCATGACCTGAGCCAAAGTCGGACGCTTAACCGACCGAGCCACCCAGGTGCCCCAAGGGTAGGTACTATTCTTGTCCCTATGGGCATGGAGACATGGAGAGGTGAAGTGAGTCGTTCAAGGTCACAAAACTAGAAGATACAGAGCCTCTCTGCTTACCCACTCTGCACAATGCCTCTGGATGGTCTGGGTGGGGGTGGGGGGGCGGAGTTGGCTAGAGGATTGGGAGGGCTATGATTTTCTTTTCTTTTCTAAGTTTTTAATTTTAAACTTTTTAAATGTTTATTTATTTATTTTTGAGAGAGAGAATGTGCATGCGCTAGGGCAAGCCGGGAGGAACAGAGAGAGAGGGAGACACAGAATCCGAAGCAGGCACCAGGCCCTCAGCGCAGAGCCCGATGCGTGGCTCAAACTCATGAACTGTGAGATCATGACCTGAGCCGAAGTCAGACGCTTAACCGAGTGAGCCACCCATGATTTTTAAAACCTGAAGTTAAGGGTGCCTGGGTGGCTCAGTCGGTTAAGCGGGCGACTTCGGCTCAGGTCATGATCTCACGATCCGTGAGTTCGAGCCCCGCTTCGGGCTCTGTGCTGACAGCTCAGAGCCCGGAGCCTGCTTCGGATTCTGTGTCTCCCTCTCTCTCTGCCCCTCCCGTTCATGCTCTGTCTCTCTCTGTCTCAAAAATAAATAAACGTTAAAAAACAATTTATTAAAAAAATAAATAAATGAAACCTGAAGTTAAAGCAGAGAATGACTCCCAAATCCCATGTGGTTTTTTTTAGAGCTGCTGTTATGGTGCTTGAACAGAACACCTCACTAGAAATAAACAGGCGAGGGGCACCTGGGTGGCTCAGTTGGTTGAGTGTCCAACTTTGGCTCCAGTCATGATCTCGTTGTTCCCGAGTTTGAGTCCTGTGTGGAGCTCTGTTGTGACAGCTCGGAGCCGGGAGCCTGCTTTAGATTCGGTCTGTCTCTCTCTCTCTCTCTCTGCCCCTCCTCAACTCATGCTCTGTCTCTCTCTCTCTCAAAAATAAACATTAAAAAAAAAAGAAACAGGCGAGATTCTAATATCTCCTTCTTTGCTTCCTAGCTGACTGACGTTGGACAAGTTCAAGTAACCTCTCTGAGGTTCAGGTTCCTTATGTATACAAGGATTTAATAATATAGATTTTTTTTTTTATCTACGTCATTGGGTGGCTGTAAGATTCGAATGAGAGTATATGTATAAAATGTCATAAAATATCTTAAAAGTCTCACAAATGCAGGGTATTACGTTTACTAATACCAAGCATGTTTTAGAATCAGGGAACCCGATATCCAAAACTGGCTCAAAACTGAGATAACCTCTGCTTTCTCTGCCTTCCTTTTTTCATTTCACCCAAGTAATGCACGCACACACACACACACACACACACACAGAATTACGTTGCAAATGAGAGAAACATTTCCAAGACTTGAAAAGGAATCTTATCAAAACATGTCCAATTGAAATGAGAAATGGCCCAGCCACCGTGAGCCTCTGACAATTTTATGGCCTAATCGTGTAACCTTACACATGCCAGAGTGCAAAAAAATGATTTAGGGACCAGACTCATAAAGGAGGCTATGGTGCTTCAGGAATCAAACATGTTTACAGAGAGCATAGCTCTGTCCCACCAGGCACTAGAATAAGTGTGTTGCCAGGCCAGGCATCAGAAGCCGCCCGAATACTGTATTTTGCAAAACCTAAGAGGTTTTTCCATCATTCCTACCTATGCATTTAATGATTCTGCTGTTACGGGGAGCTTGCATGACTTCAGCTCAGGTCATGGTCTCATGGTTCGTGAGTTCAAGCCCCTCGCTGGGCTCTGTGCTAACAGCACGGAGCACCGAGCCTGCTTTGTATTCTGTATCTCTCTCTCTCTCTCTCTCTGCCTCTCCCCCACTCACATTCTGTCTGTCTCTCTCAAAAATAAATAAACATGTTTTTAATTTAATAAAAAAATTTTAAAGAATTGATTCTGTTGTGATAAAGCCAACGAATAGTCTATCGTGATGCTTAAGAGCACAGGTTCTAGAATCATATTACTTGGGTTCAAATTCCACCTTTGCCACTAGCTGCGTGACTTTGGACAAATTATTTAATCTCTATACACCTCAGTTTCCTCACCTAAGGTATTATGAAAACAGTACCTACCTCATACATTCTTATGGGAGTTAAATCTAATTATATATACATATATATGTATATATGTACACATATGTGTGCATATATACATATATACATGTACATATGTGTACATATATACATGTATACATGTATATATGTATACACATATATACACATATGTATATGTATATGTAACTTATGTAATATTATATACATTATATACATATATGCATATACATATATGTGCGTGTATATACGTATATACACATATACGTATATACGTATATACACATATACACATATGTGTATATACACATATACACATATGTGTATATATACGTATATACTATACATATATACACATATGTGTATATGTAATGTATGTAATATTATATACATAACACTTAGCTTAGTGTGTAGCATGGTTAAGTCCTCCATAAATGTAAGCTCTTGTCAATGTTTATTGGTATTTTTGGTAATAGCTACATTGAGATCGTTCACATACTCTTTGTCGTTGTTAAGTTCTTCTTGGTTTTGCCTGAAGGCTTGTTTCAGGCACAGCATTACACAAACCCTTTCCAACTTAACTAGTCCTTCGTAAAAGACTTTATCCGAAAAAAAGGAAAGACGTAAACAACTTTGAATGACTGAACCACCAGACATGGAATTTCTAAGGCGATTAAATACTAGTAATTAATGTGTTTGCTCAGATCAGTTAAAATGGAGATGAACCCTATTTATCCCATCTGAGTTTGAAATACTGAAGTTGATGGTTATTGAATTTCTTTTTATTTTATTAGGCACACGTTCCTGTTACTCATCCTCTTTCTTATTCCTGGAATCGTGATGATGGTGGCCTATGGATTAATCTCTCTGGAACTTTACCAAGGAATAAAATTTGATGCTATCCAGAAGAAGTCTGCTAGGGGTAACTATCTTTTAGCTGTACATTTATGCCAAAATATCACAAAAGCGTGTTGCTCGTAGCATAGATACACCGAGGGTGTATGTTGGCGATTTTTGAAAGTATTCTTAGGGGACTCTGTGTCATGAGGCACAGTCAATGAGACCTAGTGTCCTTATTTCCTCATCTGTGAAATGGAGAAACTGACATAATACACACATACCCGATTATCAGCTGAGGGCCCGTGTGTCCCACACTCACTGCACTGTTATATTCAAATGGACCCCTTCAGCAACTGAAGTGGATTGTAATTCCCCCATCCTCTCTTCCCTTTCTTTTTCAGTTATTTATTCATTGAGAGAGAGAGAGAGAGAGAGAACTAGCAGGGGAGGGGCAGAGAGAGAGGGAGAGAGAGAATCCCAGCCAGTCTCCACACTGTCAGTGCAGTACCTGAGGTGGGGCTCGATCTCACAAACTGAGATCATGACTTGAGCTGAAATCAAGAGTCCAACACTTAACTGACAGAGCCACCCAGGTGCCTCTCTCCTCCCTCTTTGTCACATTACAATTGCCACAAGGCCTCGCTTCCTCCCCACTCATTACAATCTGCTATCCACTAAAATGTATGCCGACACCCTTGTTGACATAACTTCTTGCCCTTCTCCCTCTACCCCTTCAGTCAACTCTTTGATCGTGTGTGTAACTTACGTGTCTCTATAGCTTCTTTGGTTTTTGTTGATTTCTGCTCATTATCCAGGTTTCTCAGTAAAAGCGCTGTGGAGGCTTACCCAGCAGGCGAGACCCTTTCCCCTTAGGGTCTGGAGAAAGGGAGGAAAAAGTGTGCAGATTCGTGCACTCATAATTTTTTTATCCTTACAATTGACATGCATGAAATATTATTTTGTGATTATATACTATGCATATAATAGATGATGTGTTATTGTATTAGTTTTAAGTAGCTTTTCTTTCTTAAAAAAAAATGTTTATTGATTTTTTGAGAGAGAGAGACAGAACACGAGCAGGGGAGGGGCAGAGAGAGAGGGAGACACAGAATCCCAAGCAGGCTCCAGGCTCTGAGCTGTCAGCACAGAGCCCGAGGCAGGGCTTGACTTCATGAGCCAGGAGATCATGACCTGAGCGGAAGTCGGACACTTAGCCAACTGAGCCACCGGGTGCCCCTAAGTAGCTTTTCGTTTGAAGGAAAGGACTACTATGGATGGCTACTTACCCTCACCGTGAGGGCCCAAGGGTGCCTGCCCAGCTCTTCCGTTCAAGTCTGCTTTGAGCCCCTTGATGGAGGGGGCGGGGCTCCCACGCCCTCTGTCCCGCGTGACCCATCCCCAACAGTAAGTGATGTCGCTTGCCCCCCCCCCCCCCCCAGAAAGGAAACCGAGCAGCAGCAGCAGCGGCAGGTACGAGGACAGCGACGGCTGTTACCTACAGAAGCCCAGACCCCGCACCCGGCTGGAGCTGCAGCAGCTGTCCAGCAGCGGGGGCGGCAGCAGAGTCAACCGCGTCAGGAGCAGCAGCTCGGCGGCCAACCTAATGGCCAAGAAGCGGGTGATTCGCATGCTCATGGTCATCGTGGTCCTCTTCTTCTTGTGCTGGATGCCCATCTTCAGCGCCAACGCCTGGCGGGCCTATGACACGGCCTCAGCCGAGCGCCGCCTCTCCGGGACCCCCATTTCCTTCATCCTCCTGCTGTCCTACACCTCGTCCTGCGTCAACCCCATCATCTACTGCTTCATGAACAAACGGTTCCGCCTCGGCTTCATGGCCACCTTCCCCTGCTGCCCCAACCCTGGTCCCCCAGGGGTGAGAGGGGAGGTGGGAGAGGAGGAGGAAGGCAGGACCACGGGGGCCTCCCTGTCCAGGTATTCCTACAGCCACATGAGCGCCTCTGCCCCGCCCCCGTGAGCTGTCCCCAGCGCCAGTGCCTCCGCAGGAGGGGGTGGAGGGGGGAGATGACAAGGAGGGTTCCATTTCCAGTGGGAATTGTTCACTGTCTGCTTTTCATCCTTCATCCGGGGTCCAGGGGAAGTCGACGGAGGCTGGGGCCCACATTCGGTTTCTGGACAACTGGAGGCAGGAAATGTTCAGTGAACATTCAGTGAACATCAGAAAAACCTCAACAGGCCGGTAACAGGAGTCCAGCAAGGCTCGTGTTACAAATGCAACTGACAAACACACGTTCAAAATGGCGATGCGGACCCTACTTAAGCTCTAGAAGTTTCCAGAACATCCAAGGTGAGCGAGCTCTCACTCCCCATAGGGACACACTTCTATGCTCTGCCTCATCTGCCCACGCAGGACCGTGGAGGCTGCTGTCCTCCCCCCGGAGAGTCTACGGCTCACATACTGTACCCAACCGTCTCACCACCATCACAA
The DNA here is from genome assembly GCF_024362965.1 of Panthera pardus. Classification (NCBI taxonomy): domain Eukaryota; kingdom Metazoa; phylum Chordata; class Mammalia; order Carnivora; family Felidae; genus Panthera; species Panthera pardus. The sequence continues at coordinate 183,501,113 of NW_026526688.1, forward strand.
AAGGTAACATGAAACAGAGACTCTTCTGGCCAACAGCCTGGCTCTTTCTTTTTGAGGTTGGTGAAGGACATTCAGAGACACAACCTTATGCTATCACTGTCATCAAAACAGCAAACGGATTGTTGTCTAAAAGATGGAATTTGGAATTTATGTCTCTAAAAAAGAAAAGGGGTGTGTGGCAAATAGCTGGATGGAGTGCTATCCTCCCATAGTGAATATTTAAGAGCCAGAAGGTACATAGACATTTTTTTTGCTACTTTAATGGCCTGTATTATATTGAACCCCGTGGCTTCTTTGCCTCAGCTTGATTTCCCATATTCATCTGGCATTTCCTCCCTTCCAGAAAGACTCCAGGTACAAAGGTGAGTTGTGACCGATGTGTTCCTGTCCAAGGGAGGAAACAGAAACATGTATAGTCAGTCCCAGAATAAACACTGGCATGCTTGGACTCCATTCTCAAATAGCTTTGTGTGTCAAGGCTGTCTGTGCCATCAAATACAATCTGTGCATTTGTTAATAATTGTATTAATTTTATGTATAAGTATAAAGCAAACATATAAGTATGCTCTTCACATAGAAGTATATTCTTTGGTGTTTAAAATAAGAAAAAACGAGTAGGAATGGATGTTGGAATTCAGTCATTATTATCATTCTGCATTCCTGCACAACAGCTGGTTTCATGTGAACTTTTCTGTGCAAAATTAGGATTGAAACCTCTCTCCTCTAATTTAGAAATCTCAATTAAAATGAGACATGAGCTATAAATTTAGATAGGGGTAAGTGCATTTCTAGAATAGAACCTATCAATCTAGTCCGCAAGCACTTCTTTTTCTTTCTTTCTTTCTTTTTCAGGGTAACATTGTCTTGACTGTTTAAATATATTGACACAGACATTTTTGACAGAAACAACTGTACATATCAATGTAGGAATGAAAAAGGAAGAAGGAAGGAAGAAGGGAAGGAAAGAAAGAAGGAAGGAAGGAAAGAAGGAAGGAAGGAAGGAAGGAAGGAAGGAAGGAAAGAAGGAAGAAGGGAAAAAAGGAAGGAAGGAAGAAGGGAAAAAAGGAAGGAAGGAAGAAGGGAAAGAATAAAGGAAAGAAAGAGAAAAAGGAAGGGAGGGAGGAAGGAAGAAGGGAAGGAAGGAAAGAAGGAAGAAGGGAAAGAAGGAAGGAAGAAGGGAAAGAAGGAAGGAAGAAGGGAAAGAAGAAAAAGAAAGAAGGAAAGAAAGAAAGAAAGAAAGAAAGAAAGAAAGAAAGAAAGAAAGAAAGAAAGGAGGGAGGAAGGAAGGAAGGAAAGAAAGAAGGAAGGAAAGAAGGAAGGAAGGAAGGAAGGAAGGAAGGAAGGAAGGAAGGAAGGAAGGAAGGTTGAGGACATGACTATTTATGATGGGGGACTTTTCAAGCCAGATGTTAGTTTTTCTATTTCTGAGACTGCAACGTAATGTTAATATTTATAACCAGTCATCTCAAATATTTCAAGGTAAAAATTCAACCGATTAAAGCACGTCCTGCTACATGATAAAAGAAGTAAGAGATGAAATTGTCTCCATCATTTAAGTAAATTCTACAAAATCTACAGTTTTGCTGCCAGAGGAATAAGCCTTCCCCTCTGACTATGTGAGCATGTAAATAAAGATAAATCAGCCTCTCTCCCTTTTGAAGGAACTTCTGGAAGTTCCAAAAGTGTATTAACCTTAAAATAGGGCTGCCAGATTTAGCAAATAAAAATACAGGATGTCCAGTTAAATTCTAATTTCAAATAAACAACGAATAATTTTTTTTTAGCATGAGTATGTCCCATGCACTAACATACATCCTGTATTTTATCTGGCAACCCTGCTTTAAAATAATTTAAAAGGTACATAAAAATATAAATAAGCTTTCCCAGATATAGGACAGTAATATGCCTCTGTTCACTAAATTTATTGGAAGGTCTTTAACTTAATGGAAGCTTTTTTTTTTTTTTAAGAGGAAAAATGCTATTAACTTTCAGAATCTCTGTCTGACCTTTGGGAACGGTACTATCAACAGGCTGATCTTACTTAAAAATAAACATGTTTAGGAGCTCCTGGGTGGCTCAGTTGGTTAAGCATCCAACTTTGGCTCAGGTCATGATCTCACAGTTCGTGAGTTCAAGCCCCGAGTCGGGCTTTGCGCCGAAGGCTCGGAGCCTGGAGTCTGCTTTCGGTTCTGTGTCTCCTTTCCTCTCTGCCCCTCCCCTGCTCTCTCTCTCTCTCTCTCTCTCTTCCAAAACTAAATAAACATTAAAAAAATTTTTTTAATAAAAAAACATTTTTATTAACATAAAGCTGTTCTAATACATTGTTGAGTCAACTGCCTTTATTTCACGCTGAGTTGGACTACTAATTTGAATTTGAACTCAAGTGGCCTGTATGGTTAAGAAAATAGGTTCACCAAGTTCCTGGTATTTTCTAGTGTTTTCAGGTAGCTTCCGCTCATCACCAGAATGGTAAATTACAACTTGCGCGCTGGAACGTGTCTTCGATCTTTACTCAGCCCGTGTGTCCCAGTGGCTTCTCGTGCCCTGGTTACTGCGGTAACCTCTCACCCTAAACTAGCAGTGGTGAATGCACAATGCATATATCTACGTGCTGGTCACACATGCTGGTGTGTGCTTAACACGTATCCCCTCCCTTTAGTTAAAATATAATCACGAGGCACGTGGCAATAGCTATTGAACCTCCGCTGCAATGCCTTCCAGTGTTTTGCCCAGCACTCTGCCCGCTGGGAGTGCCCAATAAATGTTACAGCCGACCTCTGCCCTGCTCCCAGGGTTAGCTGAACCCTCTCTCTATCCACAGCAGTGATTCGCAGCAAGGGGGCATATTCCTGGGGGGGCATCAGAATTTCTAGAGGGCTTTTTCCAACTCGATATGGATCCTCTCCCAAGAGTTGGCTGTGTGAGTATTTGCTGCCATCTCTCGCTTCCCTTTGCTCTTTTCCTGGGTGCGTGTGTGCGCACAATTGGAGATGTTTTCTAGTGGGAGGTCGTCGTGCCTGTGAACAGTGCCAGACAAGGATTTTTTTTTTCAAAAGGGCCAAGCAAATGGACAAATGCTGTATGATTCCATTCATGTGAAGTATCTGAAGTGGTCAAAAATCACAGAAACGGAGAGTGGAAAGCTGGTGACCTGGGGCTGGGGGAGCAAGGAGGGGGAATTTCAGCATTCAGCAAGCGTAAAGTTTTAGTGTTGCAAGAGGAAAAGTTCTAGAGACTGTTGCACAACAGCGTGAAACTACTTCACAATACTGAACGGTACACTTAAAAATGGCTACGATGTGGGGCAGCCTGGGTGGCTCTGTCCGTTAAGCATCTGATTCTTGATTTCTGCCCAGGTCGTGATCCTATGGTTCGTGGGTTCAAGGCCCGCATTGGGCTCTATGCTGACGGCTCAGAGCATGCTTGGGATTCCCTCTCATCCTCTCTCTCCGCCCCTCCCTCACGCACACGCGTGCTCTGGCTCTCACTTTCTCGAAAAATAAGTCAGCTTAAAAAAAATAAATGAAAATGGTTACGATGTTCAATTTAACATCACGCGTTTTTTTGCAAACTGGAAAAGTGGGGGGGGGGGGGGCAACTACTGGTCTCTCACATCCCTTGATTTTGCTCCTCTCTGTCCTCATTCGCTTTGAGGGGACGAGTAAAGAACCATCACAACAATCCTGATGCCTATGCCCAAGTCCCCGGCTCACTCATTAAGGCTGTTGACATTATGAGCACCCACCTGACGCCCTTAGCTGTTCGCTCCCTCCACTGCCGTCCTGTACGAAGCCTGTGACAGCATCTCTGCTGCAACCAAGGCGCTCCTTCCTCTGCTTCCTTGATTGGATGTGTCTGGTCTCTCTGGCTTCCTAGCCACCCTCAAGCGGAACATCGGTTCCAGATTTCCTAAACCAGCTCCCACCGCAAGGGCCAGCAGCGTCTTACCCTACTCTTACAAGCCCAGCCCAGGAGGAATTCTAGCTCCTCCTTCTTTCTTGCCCAGGAAGAGAAGTCAGACAAGCAGAGATCACCCAGCACCCGGCATTGCCCAGAGCACATACAGGTGCTCGTAAGTGTTCGGGGGGAATGAATGGAGGAGTGAACGAACGAATGCATTTGAAGGGAGTTGTTCGTGGATGCTAGTTCTTTCCCGGCTGTTGGGAGGTGGGGGGAGCACTTTGCACTGAGTGTGCGGTCGTGCTTGGCAGAGGATGTGGCTGACGGGCAGCCACACGTGTATGTGACGTCTGGCCAATCCCGCTTTCAAGCTCGCTGACCGTAACGCCTCCTTTGAGGGTAAAGCGGAGGTACTCTGGACCCCAAGTCCAGAAGCTTGCGTCCCAGTCGTAGCCCTCTTGCTTTCTTGCTGTGCGGCTCCAGGCAAGTCACAACCCCCTCTCTGGGTATCGGCGCAAAATGCGAGGTCGTCGATCCCTCTCTGAGACTGTGTGACTCGAATGGCTCAGAATGTGCGATGTTCTTTCATCATCCCACACCTGCTCTTTGGTTTCATTGGCTTCCCCGTTGACCTTGCAGTCAGAGAAGCTGCCTGACACCCAAGCACATAACCACCTCGGAAGAAGCCCTTCACCTCGAGAACGCCTCTGGGAGAAGGCTGCCAGAGCAAGAGAGAAAAGGTCCCAGAGAGGAATCTGCAAGCCCCGAGCCCCTTCTAGACCACAGCTGCCCAGAGCAAACTGTGGGAAGCTAGTTGCTGGAACGCCAGTCCCCTTCCCACTGACACACAGGCATACGAAGCGACTCCCAAAATAGATTCGGCCTGCGTGAGAGGGAAGCAACATGTATTCAAGCCTGTTTTCTGCACCGTACAAGTCACCGCTGACAGCAGGTGACAATAAACACTCAAAAACAGGGATGAAAAGGGGCGCCTGGGTGGCTCAGTCAGTTAAGCGTCCGACCTTGGCTCAGGTCATGATCTCACGGTTCATAGTTCGAGCCCCATGTCGGGCTCTGTGCTGACAGCTCAGAGCCTGGAGCCCGTTTCAGATTCTGTGTCTCCTTCTCTCTCTGCCCCTCCCCCACTCACATCGTCTCTGTCTCTCAAAAATAAATAACTGTGTTGGGATGAGCACTGGGTGTTGCATGGAGACCAATTTGACAATAGATTTCCTATGAAAAAAAAAATTAAATTAAAATTAAAACAATTTAAAAAAAAAAAAAGAATGAATGAATGTTGCCTGCATGTTTAATTCTCAAAGCAAAGTACGTGAGGCATCCTTTGCCACCTCTCAACAGTGAAGAGACCGAGGCTCAGAGCAGGTGGTGATGTGTCCAAGGTCAGGCAGTTAGTAAATGACAGACGGGACTGGGCCGCATCCTAATGCCACCAGGCTGCTATTGAGATTAGGTGACAGCTAGGAGTCTAAGCAGTCAAGCTGGCAGGTTCGTTTCCCGTGACGCCGTTCAGTTCTCGGTCCTTGTGCCATAACAACCCCGAGGAAGAGAAATCCTGTCCGTGTCCCCCTCTCCTCCCTCCCTCCACGGACATTTGGTCCTCTCTCTGAGCTCTCTGAATGCGGAAGATTTAAAAGCTGGCTTTGTACGCTGTGCCCTGGATGCCGTTATCCCTATGTTTATTTTTAGAAGAAAGATAATACACTTTGCCACCTCACAGGGAAGCCGAGAGATAATGTCAGTAAACAAGCCTTCACCTCTTCGCAAATTATCGACACCGTTAAGACAGATCTATTTTCTCGGAATCATCGGAAAGGAGGCAAATCCTGGCCAGCTTATCCACCCGCCTGCAGCGGAAAGCTTCCTGCCTCGGTCCTCCACCTGTTCCCTTTTTACCAAGTCACCCTTCCCTGGTGACATCGGCAGGTTACTGTGACCCACAGGCCACGGCTAGGATGCCCGGATGTCCCCCCCACAACCCCAAACTCGTCACGTCTGAGACACAGCCATTTGCCCCATCCTACAACACTTCCGGTTCTCTCTGCCTGCTTATTGGACCCTCACCCTCTCGGGTTATTCTCGGCCTCGAGACCTGACTCATCTTTGACGAGGTGCTATCGGAGAGCAGTAGAGAACGTGGACTCCGACGTCAGGAATACTCGAACTCCTTTCCCAGACCCAGCACTGGCCAGCACTGGATTGGCAGGTCAGCCACCATGCATGCTGTCCTCATCCGTGGTATTTACATCAGGGGTGTGAAGGATATTCATGATACCAAATTTCAAATAGTATTAGAGGATATGAAAGGAAACTCTTTCACACTCAGACTGTGGCGGTGGACGGAAGTGGCAAGTTGGCCAACATTCCGGAAGAAGAACCAGCCGCAGTCCCATTGATTTGCCAAGCCTGTTCTGTAACACACATTTCCTCACCTTTCTCCCGCCCGTATACAAAAGACAGAGAGAGGGGATTTCTTTGAAGAGCGTTGTAAACTGAGTGGGTCGGGATTGCCGTGTCATTGCCTTTTCCTCTCACCGTAGAACCAAGCCAGAGAGACTTCCGGAAACATTTGGAGAAGGAGGAATTTTTGTCAGAAGGGGGAAAACTAACACCTCGCCTTTCTTTTCATGGGACCTCAATCTGGGGGAATAGCTCCAAGGGAACTTGTGTCTCCTGGATTCAGGATGTGTTTCTTGTATCTAATGTTGTAAAGGGTTTTAAAAAACAAAAAAAAGAGCTGGGCTGGAACCAGGTTTCCAAGGATGGAGAGTGTCGTAGGTGGATTGAGCTGCTGTGACAATAATCCTGTAAACCGGGTAGCTTAAACAACAGAAATGTATTCCTCGAGTTCTGAAAGCTGGGAAACCCAGGATCAGGGTGCTGGTTGACTTGGTTCATCACGAGCCCCTCTCTGTGGCATGCGGAAGGATTCCCTCTTGCTGTATATCCAAGTGAAGGAGAGGGACTCTCTGTCTCTTCTTCTAGGGGCACAAATCCCACTCAGGAGGGCCTCACCCTCATGCCCCAATTACCTTCCGAAGGTCCCACCTCCTAGTCCCCTCACGCTGGGGATTAGGGCTGCAACATGTGAACTTCGAGAGAACACAAGTATTCAGCCCATAGCAGAGAGGGAAGAGGGCCCGGATCCAGGGACACAGCAGACATCAGAGAGAACAGCCAGGCTTGCTCGTTCTGGGACACAAAGGGTCATGTGAGCTGTGCCAGCAGAACAGGAGCTGGCTGGAGAATGCGTCACCGACCTCAGAAAATCATGCAGTATTGGGGGCCCCCCACAGAAGGTGGTTGGGGGGGACGGGTATATCCCAGGAGGGTGGAAGGCTCTGGAAAACCCACCACGCTGCCCCACAAGGGAAGGAGCCAGCATTTGCACGTCTGACCTGACAAAGCTGATTGGTCCACTGGAGAAGAACCACAAACAGCATCGCTTTTGCCATTTCACCACTACCCCTCCTGATATCCTCAAGAAGGGATGAAGTAAGGAAGAGAGAAAGAGGAGGGGGGAGGGGATAGACCACCAGCTTCTTCTTTCCTGATGGATGTCTTGCCTGGGACCAGTCTGACTTAGAGGGAAGGTATAAACTGGATGTGAGAGAAAAGGTTTGATTTATATTGTGTTTAATACCTAAAAAATCAAGTTGTTCTAATGAAGAGAAAAAGAGAGACAGGAAAGAGACAGCAAAGGTGGGGGAGCTGCCGGAGACAATCATGGCGGGCGTGGGGCCAGGGGTGTGGCCGATCTACCTCCGATAGAGATCGAAGACAGAAACCAAAAAATAGAGCAATTTCCTGACTGATCCAAATCTGTCAACACTTGCGTTACATGTGAAGTGTACCTGGCAAATAGGATGCACTTAAAGAATGCTCGCCATCATTAGTGAGATCTAAGACATCTGGGTCAATTATTAGCCCAGTCTGGCTGGTGTAGCCAGTTGCCATTGAGAACACTCCAGTCAGAACCACCTGTGTACTTATCAACCCAAAAGCCACAGTAGCTGTTCCACTGGCCTCCCAACCCCCAATTCTCTCCCCCCTGCAGTTCAACCCTCTCTCCCATTGCCTAAAAGCCCAACTTCCTTAGCTTGGCATGAAAGTCCCCAACAACTGAGTCAACCCTCCTTTCCGACTTCCTTCCTTATCAGTCAGTCTGCTCTTCCTTTCAGAATAGAATGATTTGCTGTTCCCTCAAGCACCTCCCGGCACTCGTGCCTCCCCCTGTTTGTGATGTGCTCCTTTTCTCTCTAGCTTCCTGATAAAACCCCATCATTCTTCATGTCGGCTCGCACATTATCTGCTCCGAAAAACCTCCAAAATCTTCCAGTGGAAAGGATTTCTCCCTCCTCTGAGCTCCCATAACACTGCCTTTGTATACCTTTAGTTGTCCAACAAAACCTCATTCCCCCACCTGCTCCTCATATACAGGCAGTGATGGTGTTATGTCCAGGGGGGGAAAAGCCCAGTTCTAAGGAGTAAATCATGGTTGAGCTATGCTAAACACGGCCAACTCCTTCTCTTTTGTTGGTTATTGGTTGAGGGCTAACTGCGGGTAACTGTGTCTCTGTTCTCAGCAGTCATGTTTAACAAGGTGCCCTCCAGGTAAAACACACGCACACAAGCGCGCACACACGCACACACACACACACACACACACACACGCAAGCGCGCACACACAAGTGCGCACACACACACACACGCACACACACACACACACACACAAGCGCGCACACACGCACACACACACGCACACACATACACACACACAAGCACCTTAATTTGTAGCAAGTTTGCTGATTCCATGGTGCCATTTATCCCACCATGGCCAATGTCAGGTTACCAGCGAGACATTATTGAACGTGGGACTTGGAGAAGATGCGCGGTAGCACGCCATTTTATAGTATCTTCACCGGGCCAACACAATAACATCAAAAGTGTAGATAATAGCTAAGTGTAGTAAAATAATTAGGAAGTGATGCACTTTGGTATTTATTACCAAGTTTCCTGGAAATTTAACAATTGCCTCTTGCAGGCCAATAAAGGCCGATTTGAACACATCACAGGTTCTAGCCAATCGTTATATACATCATGTTTGTGTCCTCTCAAAATTCATGTGTTGAAATCTAAGCCCCAGCGTGATGGTGTTTGGAAGTGGGGTCTCTGGGAGGTGATCGGGTCATGAGGGCAGAGCCCTGGTGAGTGGGATTGGCACCCTTACAGAAGAGACCCTAGAGAGCTCCTGTGCCTTTTTCGCCATGTGAGGACACTCGGCTATTTACGAACCAGGAAGTGGTTCTGAATCTGCTGATTCACCTTAATCTTGGACTTCTCAGTCTCCAGAACCGTGAGAAATGAACGTTTGTTTTTGAAGCTGCCCAGTCTATGGTATTTTTGTCATAGCAGCTACATAGACTGAGACACCAAGGAAATGTAAGGGGAAATAGGCTTGGGGTTTCTGGACTTCTTGGTTGGTTTTTTTTTTTTTTTTAATTTTTTTTTTTAATGTTTATTTATTTTTGAGACAGAGAGAGACAGAGCATGAACGGGGGAGGGTCAGAGAGAGAGGGAGACACAGAATCTGAAACAGGCTCCAGGCTCTGAGCCGTCAGCACGGAGCTCAACGCGGGGCTCGAACTCACGGACCGTGAGATCGTGACCTGAGCCGAAGTCGGACGCTTAACCGACTGAGCCACCCAGGCGCCCCTTTGGTCGGTTTTTACTGCATTACACTTCAACAACAAACAGCCCCCAAATCTAGCACAGAGCATCATACCTGAAGGTCTTCAAAACGTGTTTGATGAATGAATCCCTTATCTATAAAATATTTAGACTAAATTACTAAATTACTAATTAAAATTTCTAAATTTTAACCCAGAGAAACCTCTTGCTTTTTCCCCAAGCAATTCTGTTGGGAGGCCCAAATAGGAAAGGGATGATGGTATATTGTTCCAGGTGAAGGCATGGGACTTGGAGACACTTCCCTGAAATCTTAGTGGAACGCCTTGGGTTCCACGGAACCTGGTTTGAAAACCACTAATTTGGCTCCATTCTGGGACTAACAATCTATTATCCCAGGACCTGCACTGTATCAGCCTGTCTTCCCTCAGGACTAGCCAGTGACTTGAATAAAGCTTGGCCTCACAAGTTCAGGGCCTTCACTCCCAGACTTGCTGCGCCCTTGGCTTTGCCAAATGAGCAGACCGCTTTCCGTGAGGCTCTCAATTACAAGCGCCTTCACGCAATCTTCCGGCGCACCAGACCCATGCCACCAGACCGTCCCTGGGTGGTTTCCTGCCAGAGATGCATTCATTGCTCCAGGGTGTCTGACCGGGGCCTGGGGGTTTTGTCTCTCCTACATCAGAACAACGCCCTGCCCCATTTAAGAGCCAGCTTTCCCAGGCCGGCCTGTCCGGGCAGCCATCACACCGCCCCTCAAGCCAGCTGGGATGCCTGGAGATTTCCAGTCTTCCCAGCTGAAAATTAAAGGCCCCAACCAGGTTCTACCCCCGCATTTAGAGGACTGTGATTTCATAGTCTCCGAATCTCCCGCGGGAGGATCAACCCCTTGAGCCAAGGTCTGTCCCAACCTCCTCAGTCCCCATGCGAGGTTTCAGGAGGCCCCTCCCCCCGGGCTTTGCATGGCGTCAGTTCCGCCCTCCAGCAGCAACCAGAGTGCCTCTTCCGGCTGTTGTGCGGCCAGGATCTCGGCCACTGGTTCATACAACTCACGTTTACTACGCGGAGGAGAAGCCCCTGGTGTGGCGGAGGCCCTCTGGTGAGGAACACACAGACCCTCCCCATGGATCATGCATTTAGCTGGGAGGAAACCCTGGGGCGGTCTGTCCGTCATGCTGTTGGGGCCTGAACTGTGTCCCCGTGAAAGTTATATATTGAAATCCTAACACCCGGTACCTCAGAAGGCAGCCGTGTTTGAAGATAGGGCCTTTAAAGAGGTGACGAAGTTAAAATTAGGCCATTTGGGGGAGACCCTAATCTAACGTGGCCGGTATCCTTGTAGGAAGAGGAGACGAGCCTCGCAGACAGACACCAGGAATGTGGGAGCGCAGGAGACAACCACGTGAAGAGGCAGCGAGAGGCAGCCGTCAGCAACGCCACAGAGACGCCTCATGGAAAACCGACTCTGTGGCCACCTTGATCTTGGACGTTCAGCCTCCAGAACTGTGGGGAAATGAATCTCTGCTGTCTAAGGCAGCCAGTCTATATTTTGTCATGGCGGTCCTAGCTGACTAACACATCTCCCTCCCTGAAGGGCACAGAGCCCAGCTCCTGCCCACGGCCCAGAACCAGCCCTAGCTGGTCAAAGAAGATGGAACCTCAGAAATGGTCTTCCATGGGCACCAGCCAGAGCTCCTGAGAGCTTGGGCTGAGTCCTTGCACCTGCTCCCAGACCTCTTCCCGCCCCTCAACTGCTCTGTCTTTCCCCCCTTGGGCTCTCATTTCATCCCTCAAGCACAGAAGCAGCAGCTGTGATCAGAAAACAGCTGGTCGGGGGATAAATGAATGAGATGGGCAAATGATGGATTTTGAGCCCAGCCGAAAAATGCCCTGGGCTGGGGCCAACGGACCCCAAGACCTAATTCAGCAGGTGTTTTCCTGGGCGCCTTCCTGTTAAGGCTGCCAGATAAAATTCAAGAGGCCACTAACATTTGAATTTCAGACGCGCAATGAATAATGTTTCAGTAGAAGCGTGTCCCGTGCTGCGTGGTATTTTTGTTTGCTACAGCCAGCAACCGCATCCAGGGAACGCCGTGGGGTAGGTCAGGAGATTAGGAGAGGAGAAATCAAACAGGGTGGGGCACTGCACACCCAGAGACGATGGAAGACACGGGCGCATAATAGGTGCTGAGCCAATTTGGGAAGAAGGAAAGGAGTGCCTCTGGGTGATGTGTCTCTGGCTGGTCCCAGTCCTGCAGCCCTAATTTGGAGTCAAGTCCAAGAATCCCTGCTGTATTGGCTTCCTGCTGCTGTAACAAATTACCAAAGGCTTAATGGCTTGAAGCCACACTATGAGATATTTACTATCTTCTAGTTCTTGAGCTCGGAGTCCCAGATGGGTCTCAATGGGCTAAGATCAAGGTGTCCGTGGGACTGTTCCTTTTGGAAATTCTAGAGAAGAACTCATTTCTCGCCTTTTCTGCTTTCTTGAGGCCATCTGCCTTCCTTGGCCCGTGGCCTCTTCATTTGCAAGACCAGCAGCTTTAGCTTCATGAAACCCCGCCCCCCTCTCTCTGGCCTCCATGGTACCCACCCCCCTCCTTCTCTGCCTCTCATTTCTCCCTCTAATTTTAAGGACCCTTGTGATGGCATTGGTCCACCTGGGTAACACACACAGGCTCTGCAGATTAGGATGTGGACATCTTTGTGGGGCCATTGTTCTTCCTACCACGGTGTTTCTCCCCCCAACACGTGTCACCTTATCAATCAAGGCTACTGTTGGGAAAACAAAAGGGTTTGACCAGGATCCAGGGCTCCTCGGTACATGCAAAGACAGTGCTGGCAAATCAAGGTGCTGAGTTCCAGGGGTTCAGCCTTAGGCGTGGCTGTGAACGGCTGATGGGGGCACAGACAGCACCAGCAGCGGGAATACAGATCAGAAGCGAAAATAGACACACTCGGGTCTGTCCCTTCTGAATACACTCCTGGGTCTACCCTGTAGGGACAGTTGTGATACTCTAAGTCTGCCTCAAATATTACCTTCTGCCACGTTTCGCTTGGTTTGAATCGAGAGGGCACAATGTGTTTCCTCTCAAGATCACAGCCCAGGGACAGTCTTGAGCCAGACCTACATTGTCCATTAGAGACAGCTCTGTTTGAAGACCCCTGCTGGGACTCCAACCCTTTAGAATCTTTGTGGCTGTGCCTGTGACGGTTGTGAGAAAGCACCACAGCTTTGGAGGTTTAAACAGCAGAAATTTCCTGTCTCAACGTCCAGGAGGCTGGAAGTCCAAGATGAAGGTGTTGGCAGAGTTGGTTCCTTTTGTGGCAGAAGGAGAATCTGCTCCAGTCCTTGGCTTGTAAATGTGTCACCCCATCTCTCCCTGTGTGTTCACACGGTGTTCTCCCTGTGCTCAGGTCTCCGTACCCAGATTTCCCATTTCTGTTAAGACGCCCGCCATATTGGATTAGGACCCATGCATATTGGATTAGGTCAATGCATGACCCTCTGGTTGCTCAGCTTACATCAGAATGCAGTTTCAATGGGCATGTCTCTTTCCTGTCCTCACAGATCCTTGAGGTGGGTATTCTTAACCTCATTTTAAGGTTGAGAGTAAGACACTGGGAGACCTTCCGAGAGCCGCATCACTCATGAGGACAGATCAGGAGGTCCCACGCGAGACACACACGACTCAGAGAGGGATAAGCAAGCAAGGGGCAGGACTAGGACCCACCAAAGGAAGTCCCTTAGGGAAAACAGAGTCCCCTGTAGGGAACTGAGTGAGTGCCTCAGTCTTCTGGCAAATTCTTTGAAGTGCAAGAAGTGATGCAGCCAGAGAACAATTGGCTGTGGACTAATACATGGGAAGCATGAGCATAAGGGGGGGCCAGCTTCCAGTGACAGACGGGCCTACCCCTGTGCCCATAGAAGAAAATAAGTCACAGGTCACACTCCTGACATATACACAGGTCACAGACACAGTGGGTTGGCATTTGCTATTCTCAGCTCCCGGATGCTACCCTACCCTGCCCTCTGAAAGTGTAAGTCCTTATAACTGGATAGATGCCACTTTCCCAGCCCAAGACAATATTGCATGGACACGCTGGTAAAAAAGTAAAAGGAAGAAAGTGTTCCTGGGGCGCCCGGGTGGCTCAGTTGGTTGAGTGTCTGACTTCAGCCCAGGTCATGATCTCACAGTTCATGAGTTCGAGCCCCGTGTCAGGCTCTGGGCTGACAGCTCAGAGCCTGGAGCTTGCTTCAGATTCTGTGTCTCCCTCTCTCTCTGCCCCATCCCCACTCATGCTCTGTCTCTCTCTGTCTTAAAAATAAATAAAACATTAAAAATTAAAAAAAAAGAAAAAGAAAGTGTTCTTAAGTCTTCATTTGTAAGAGAACATGGGAAGAGTTGGATACAAATTCAGATTCCTGGGCCTCATCCCTGGGAGCTGGTGTAGGGCTCGGGCAGATTCATTATTCACAAACTTCCCGGGTGATATTTATGCCACGGCTCATAGGATACACTTTCAGAATCTCTGCTCTGGAGCTTTCTGTTCTTCAGGTGTGAATCCCTGTTGATCTTACCAAAGGCCTCTGCCCATGAGCCACTGTGGGGCAACCGAGTCACAGGCTGGGACTGATCAGGGTGTAACGTAGTCAAAAGCAGGAAAAAGAATCTTCTGTAGACATCTGACCCCACCATTTGACTCCCTGCCATCTGACTCTCTACTCTCTGACCCCTACCATCTGACCCCCCCATGTGACCCCTACCATCTGACCCCTCCACCATCTGACCCCCACCATCTGACCCCCACCATCTGACTCTCCACCATCAGACCCCCTACTGTCTAACCACCACCATCTGACCCCCACCATCTGACCACTCCACCATCTGACCCCCCCAACCATCTGACCCCCTACTGTCTAACCACCCCATCTGACCCCCACCATCTGATCTCCCACCATTTGACTCCCAACCATCTGACCCCCACCATCTGAACCCCCACCATCTGACCCCCACCATCGGACCCCCCACCATCGGACCCCCCACCATTGGACCCCCTACTGTCTAATTACCACCATCTGACCCCCACCTTCTGACCCCCACCATCTGATCTCCCACCATCTGACCCCCCACCATCTGACCCACCTCCACCTAACAGTCCCCCACTGCACCCCCACCTGCACCATCTGACCCCTCACAGGGTTCTGTGCAGCATTGCTTTGCATTTGCAAACCTTGCTTGCCGTTCCTGTCTCCACCCTTAAATCCAAAGCATCAGCAGGGCAGGCCTGGTGCCCTTTGAACTCCAGTGTCCTCTGTACAGAGCTTGCCCAAGAGGGGTGTGAATGACACCAACCAGCCCCCAAGCCATTTGAACAAAAGCCCAGATGGATATGGATCCCGTGGGATAGTTATATCGTTTTCCCTACCCTACCCCCTAAAACCTGAAAGGTGGACTCACCAGGCTCTCATTCCCCAAAACACTGGAAAGCCAATGTTGCTGTTCCTTCCTTCTGAGGCTCCCTCACTCCCCAGTGACTTACTGGTAAACAGTGTGACCTCACCCTCCTTTCTCACCCAACCACCAAGTAGTGCAAGAACGTTGGGCTGCTGTTGGAGAAGGAGAGGAGGTCACAGGAGGAAAGCCCTGCCCCTGCCAGGCGTCAGGCAGGACTCTCCCCCACTGGGTGAGTTTTCATGATGTGAACTGGGTCCCGCTGATAGACTAGGGTCTGGGATGGGCAGTAGACATACTGGTCTCACCCACTGGTTACCTAAATGGGTGCCATGCTGTTGGCACATTGCAATATCGAAGCCAAAGGTGAGAGGCTCTGTGCATGCGTGCTGCGGGGCACATGAGAAAAGGCGTTTAGGCCTGATGTGGTCCTTGTTGATCTGTCAGTTTCTTATCTTTACCTTGGCAATAACAAATTACACTTATTAACTATGAAAGTAACCTTTATTATTGAATTTCTGGTGGGAAAGATAATCTCATCCAAGTGAGTCGGAAACTCTACTTCCTGATCCTCTTACAGGGGATCGGGGAAAGTTTGAGAAATTCTGCTGTCCTCGACAATGGTTGTTTTTTTTTTTTATTGGGGAGGGTGGTGGTGTTGCCCTCACCCTGCCCTTCAGGGTCTGAAGCAGTAATAAAAAGGCCTAGAGAGGGACATAGAATCTGATCCACTTTAGCGCAAAGAAATAGAGAAGTGGGGCCTGGAGTCCTGGCACGTGCGGTGAGTGGTGGAAAGGGGAGGAACCGTGAGGAGAGGGGAGTCCTCTGCAGAATAAAATTATGGTGCATGAGAAGGTAACATGCCTCAAAGACCCTGAGCGCCATTTGGGATTCAATGTCCTAATTGTGTGAGAACCCAGTAAAACCGAAAGGGATCAGCGCCACGTAAGGCACATGGTGAGGTCAGTAAAGGGCTGCCTTCAACACCCAGGCTGCCCGTAGAAGGTCAAGTTATTGTTCGGCAAATATCCTTTCTCTCGACACCACTGTCCCCTCCACGGGAAGCATGTACTTCCCTGCCCTGTAGATATTAGGACTGACCATGTGACTTGCCTTGGCCAAAAGAATTTGGGAGGGGGGGCAGCGATAGTGAGCAGGTTTCAAGCCTAAGACTGAAGAAGCATTGGGTGTTTCCATCTGCTCCTCGGTTTCCAGCTCATCCAAGAAAGATGATGGACACAGGGGCAGATCTAGAACCAAGATTAGCAGAGCTGAGCACAGATCAGCTGAATCCAAGTTGACCAACAGGCACTTACCTGAGCAAGAAACAAATGCTTAACCTATGTCACTGAGTTTCTGATGATTTGTTACACAACACTACTGTACCGATAGCTGACTGACACACCACCCTTTCCGTGTTGCCTACCGCCTCCCTCTATGTGTCTCTCCTCCTTTCTCCTCTGTCTTCTCCCTCAATCGATCAAAGTCTTCTAACCTAAAATGGCTGCCCCTCCCAAATGTATGTGCTTTTCAAAGGACCGTCTCTTTGTGAAAGAAGGACTTTGCTACTAGGATCGCAGGAATCAGCTAGCGGCTGAGAAAAGCATTTACAGACTGGGAGAACTTTTTTTAGGTCTCCTGACATCACAGTCCTAGCAGGCTAAGGCGGGGCAGACCCCAACATGTACCTGATTTAGGGGGGAAAAGGCTCGAAATACTGAAAGAAGGGCTTGGCAAAGCTAGGCATATGTTTCATTCTATCATTTGCCCTGAAAAAGTTGAAGCACGGGTTGGCAAATCCAGCTGGGTGTATGAGGACTTCTCTTCCTCCACACCCTCCCTTAAAGTTTGGCCAGATCCCCAGTCCAAATGGCAGCATGTGTTCAGGAAGATGATTAATGTTGGCAGAAGGCTCCAGAGAATCTCTCAGGGCCCTCGTGTTTATTAAATATAAAAATCCATGTTTAAATAGAATGTCAAGGGTATGACACAGACCAACATGATCCAACACAGACTGCTGGCCCAAAACTTCGATAGCTACATGTTCTTTGAGTTTTGCCTTCCAGGCTTAAATCTCTTAAAGATTTTCCGGGAAGGCTCAAACTACTCAAGGAAGGGGTCAATGGGGGCCAACAAAGCCCATCTATTTCTTTCCATCATCTGTTCTTAATGGCAAAGGCTGTAGCTTGAGGGGTCGCAGATAAAGCACATGGTTGGGTCGAAATCATGATGCTTAGAAGGCAGCCGTTCCTGACTACCTTGGCCTGGGCTCGAGAACACAGCTACGTTTTCTGCCAGGGGACCCAGACGCCGTGTTCGCGCATTCATTCCTTTAGTGAAGAGTTGTTGAGAACCTTCTATGTGCCAAGCCCCGCTCCAGGACCTGGAGACATGAAGCACAGACAATGCCCCGGTTCCCTGGTTAGATTCTGCAGGTGGAGAGACAGACAACACACAAGTAAATAAACACATGGTTGTTCGGTCGTAAGGGCTGTGAAGGAAACAAAACAGGACGACATGATACACGCGGATAACGGGATGCGTTACAATGAGATCAGGTGGTTAGGGGATAAGAGAGGCAGAAGCTTCCATGCTGCTTGCCTTGTGACAGACACTATTGTAAGGACTTCTCATTTAATTCTCATCCTCTCATTTAAGCTTCACGGCAACCCGATGGGGCAGGTACTATCATTCCCCTTTGACAGATGAGGACGCCTCTGCTCAGAGAAGCAAAGTAACTCTCCCTACATCACAGAGCTGGAGAGTGGAGGAGTTGGATACGGGCCCGGGTCTTGGGGGCCACAGTCCGCCCTTCTGCCCGCTGTGCAACGTACCGCCTCACGGAGCAGGCAACGTTGGAGCTGAAACTAACAGGAAGGGGCCAGCCATGTAAAGATCTGGAGAAGAGTGTCCCCAGTGAGGGGCCGAGATCGTTGAGGGAGGCACGGACCAGGGTGGCAGCAATGGGCGCAGCGACAGGCGGCAGTTTGGGGATCTGTTTTCACTCTTGGTGTCATTTCCCATCTCAACATCACCCCTCCTGCTAAACTACAAGCTCCCTGAGCACCAGTGCCTCCCCCATTTTCCTTCTCTTGTGTCCTAACGCCTCGTACAGTGCTAAGTTTGTAGATATATTCAGTTCTTTTTGGATTAGTGAATTAGTTTAATTCACCAATGAGTGTTGGACCAGTCTGATGTTGGTTTGAATCTCAAATCCTTCAGCTGTTACCTGTTCAACCTTGGGTAAGTTACTTAACCTCTCTGATCCTCACTTTCATTTTCTGTACAGTGGAAATTATAAGATGATCACAAGGTTGGCTGTTGAGAGAATTAAGTGAGATAGAGCCCAGCACAAGGATGCCATAGGATAGTCCTACAGAAACGGTGGTGATCAAATTCTTTTCTGTACTACATACAAACAAGAGTTGTTCCAGAGACACGAACCCATTGTAGAATTTCCCACTGAAAGAGACTTTAAGCCCTTGTTACTCAAACTGTCATCCAAGGACTAGCCCACCGCGTATGCTGTGAGAGCTTGTTAGAAATAAAGAAACTCACACCCCAGGCCCACTGAATCAGAGTTTCTGGAAGAGAGGCCAAGTCATCTGTATATTTAATAATCAGGGGTGCCTGGGTGGCTCAGTCGGTTAAGCAGCCGACTTCGGCTCAGGTCACGATCTCGCGGTCCGTGAGTTCAAGCCCCGCATCGGGCTCTGTGCTGATGGCTCAGAGCCTGGAGCCTGCTTCAGATTCTGTGTCTCCCTCTCTCTCTGACCCTCCCCCGTTCATGCTCTGTCTCTCTCTGTCTCAAAAATAAATAAACGTTAAAAAAAATTAAAAAAAAAAAAAAAAAAGCACAACCCAAGCCCCTCATCCTGGGTGATTCTCATCAAAGGAACAGTTGGGATGGTTTGAACTTGCTCCATTCCAAGGTCCCATCTCCTTTATACTGTTCCAAACACATGGACTCCAATCCTCTCCCTCTGCTGCTTGCTGCCTGGGCCTCTGCACGTCCCCAGTAACCCATTCTGGTTGTCATGCTTTGAACACCTGCTACTCCTAGCTGAGTCCCCAGTGAATGGACAACCACCCCATTAGATGTCCATGCTGGACCAATCAGCTGGGCTCGGGCTGGTCTAGTAGCATCGCACCAAATGGCAACATGAGCCTGGCTGGCTCACCGACCAGTGTCCCAGCTCCCTGCGAGAGACACCTTCTCTCCCCTGCAATCCTCCTGGCTCCCTGCTAGGCCTGAGGAAACACAGCAGGACAGGATGCTGAATGGCTGGAAGGCAGCCTCATTGCTGAGTCACCAACCACATAAACAAACGTTAAAGACAGACGTCTCACAGGACCGATTCCCCCTACGCCATCCAACATTCTCCAGGCCCTTCTATGCTCATGGTTCATCAATCAACTCAGAGCCCGGGGTGCCAAAAAATTTGGTTGTTCATTTCTAAGATATGATCAAACCGTCCAGAAACTAAATTTTCTTCTCCTATGGGCGCAGAACTCACTTCAGTGAGGCGCGATACCTGCTGTTCATTCTTGGTGACTGTACTCATTCGGGCCTGTCCGGTGGGCTGAAACAAGAATGCCTCGCTTACCGCCCTGTAACACCTTTGCTTTGCATCTCAATACACCTGCTATTAAAAATCACTTAGAGGGATGGGGGGGTGGGGCAGCCAGTGAGGCGACTGCCTCTTGATCTGGGCTCGGGTCACGATCTCGCGATTCCTGAGTTCGATCCCTGCTCCCAGCTCTGCGCTGACAGTGCGAAGCCTGCTTGGGGTTCTCCCTCTCCCCCTTTCTGTACTCTTACCCGGCTCACTTGCGCGCGTGCTCTCTCTCTCTCGCAAAATAAATAAACGTACAAAAAAAAAAAATCACTTAGAGACCATCTGTTTTGGAATGATAAGCTAAGTAATCATGCTGAAACACACCTTCAGCATGGCAGAGATCCCACCTGCCACGACCACCCCGCCTAGCATGATGTGGGCATTCGATGAATGTCATAAAGCATAGTGGTGTGAATGGACTTTAGAAAGACGCTCATCAAGATGAGGACCGGAGGCCACGTGTGGATCCTGCTTTTACCCAGTTCATTTGCCTGTGAGCCTTGTCTGTGCTTCCGGGGCCCGCATCCTCTACCGCGTGGAACGAGAAAATCTAGTTCCCAGGCCGAGTTCGAACTTGCTGCCATCTACTGGCCAAAACGTAGCACTACCTTTACCTGAGTACGTTGACATTTTAACTAAGCGCATGTGAAACTTACAACGTTCGCAGAAAATTATGGAAACAGGATCGGTTAAAAAGACTTTGCAGTACGATTTCATTTTCAAAAGAACGAGTGCAAACTGTCTTGGATGAAGCGTTTTAAAGGCTTAGATTATAAATTAGAGCTCAAGGAGATTTCCTATCAATAAATTATGTTGTGCTGTTTCTGCTGGGTTTTATGGCTACCCCTTCACAGTCCGTGAGTTTGGAAAAAAAGCAAATTGGGTCTGAATGTGTCTCCTGAAGACACTCAGGCCCAGAAATGGAGAGATTTGGAAGTCTGGCAGGTGCAACAGCCTGCTTATGAGGATACGCCAGGAAGCCCATCTTCCTTTCCCTGAGAGAGAGAGACAGAGAGAGAGAGAGAGAGAGAGAGGGAATTTACTATACTTTTAAAAAAACATCTGATCTGTCATGGAAGGGTGCTTGCAGAGAAATAGATCCCTTCACACTATTCCTGCTGCATATCAGAAGGAAGTGTGGTCCAATAAATAAAATTTCCCCAGAAAGAAAAGGCACAGACACATACACTCACACACATTCTTAATTTCCAAGATTCTTCCAAGACTCAAGTGGCTCAGGAACGGCCACCAAGAAGTCGATGGTCCTGAAATGGGCCCTGATTTTTATACGCTGATTGACCCCACGTCCGGTGACTGATTCTCCAGACTGGTCAGAGCGGCCCCTGCCTCACAGAACCACAGAAAGCCCAGTCCGTTCAGGGACAGGTGGGCACACTATGCTGTAGCCCAGGAAAGATTCCTCCTCCTCGAAAACAGATTTAGAGTCTCGGAGAATTAGGTGTTTTTTCCTCGGGAACAGGTGTGTTTTGTGTGTGCGTGCTTAAGAGTTGCCTCTTGGACAACTTCTCCCTGGCAGGGTTGCCCAAGTCCCCTCCCCCGCACCTCCCCATCCCACCCAGTGACCTGCTGGGCAGCCGCCATATATATAGCCTCATTCATTCCACAAATTCATCCAGTGAATATCTGTGGGGCCGTAACAGGCCCTGGGAATACAGGGGTGAAATGAGACAGTTTTCCGCTCTCTGGGGTCTGGCCTGCTAGTGGGAGGCTGAGGCAACACCCAAGGTCACAAATGCAGGAGTGGTAAGTACTACGCAGAAAATTAAACAGGAAGTGCAACAAAGAGTGAATTAACTGGGGGGCTGGGGGAGAGAGATTCATTAGGGTGGTCATCTTTGAGAGCTGCTATTTGTGCAGGCCTGAGGGAGACAGCCACGCCAAGATCTGGGAAGAGCAAACCAGGCAGAAGGAACAGCAGGTCCGAGGGCCTAGAGGTGGAAACCTCCTGGCGTGTTTGAGGAACCAACAGAACAGAGGTCACACGCGTGACCTCAAATAATCGTCACAAACCCCCCCCCCCCAGAAGTCCTGTTATTATCCCCATCTCACGGATGAAGAAACTGAGGCTGGGAGAGGTTAAGGAAATTACCCAAGGTCATCCAGCTAGCAAGGAACCCAGGTAGTCTGGCTGTGGAGTGCAGACTCTTCAAAAACCTGCATTATGTGAGGAGGCACACCTGCTGTGTATCACCTGAAAGAACCGTGTGTCTTGTGGGGTGGGGAGTAGGGGTGAAGGGTGGGTCCAGGACCCAGCCAAAAGGCTGGCTCTTCCTTCCTTTTTTGGAGACTTACACAAGAGGACACATCAGCCGACAGGAAAGGAAAACGTGGACCTAGAGAGTGCCAGTGTGGGTCCCCAGTAAGCTATGTTCTATTTTTTCTCTTGTATTACTTCGGGGACTGCCTTCACGCATCATTTTCAATTCCTCTCCGCTTAGCTCCATGAGTCCTAATTACCCGGTTTCTCTGAAGAGTCTGATGGCTTTGTGCAGCCCAACGGAGCATTGTCATGGAGGAGTGGAGACCCCCCGCGTCCCTGCCTCCCCTGAGAAAGTGGCAGCAGAGGTCAAGGGCAGGGTGGGTCTGGGGTTTCAGAGGACGAACAGCCCCATGACAAAGGGTAGCCCTTGGGGGTGGGGGTGGGGAGGGAGCCAGCACCTGGGTCTTACTATCTCACCCTAGAACTCAAGGTTCCTGAGAACAGTGCCATCATCTCTCACACACCACCCACCCGCCCTCACCCCCCAGCTCCTAGCCTAGGTCCTGGCTGGTACAGGGACTCAAGAAATAGGTGTTTTATGGATGTGTGATGTGTGTGACGGCCTATTAGGACCTTCTGTCCCAAGGGGGCAGAAAATTTCTGGGTTGAAGCCAAAAGAAAATTTCTTGGTGATGGAAGGGATGGGAACTAAGTTGGGCTTCTCACCAACGGACATGGGGCACAGGACAGCAGGACAGCTATGCGTTCAGAGCAGATTCAGAAACGTATTTTCTCGTCTCCCCCTTCCTACCCGGAACAATTGTAAGACGTCCTAGGCCCTAGGTACTCATTCTTCTGGGAGGCCATGCCCCACGTTCATATCAAATACCCACATCCCACGTTAAAGAAACATGGTTCTGCAGTAAAAAAAAAAAAAAAAAAAAAAAAAAAAAAAAAAAAATTAAAGATTCTTATAATTTTGTCTCTTGAATTATTTAGCTTCACGTATGTTTAATACATTTAATTGGCAAATGGTCAGTTTCTTGGCAATCACCAGGCACACCCCAAAATCCTAGCCAAGTGAGAAAATCTATGCTATTTCCAAATATAATAAAATATGATACTTTATTGTATATGTTATATATTTTGCACATTATATTTTATTGTATTAAATAAGACGTGACAGAATAAAAAGTATTGGAGTGTTACATTGGGTAATTAACTAGGTTAGCAATGCAACATTTTGTATCCATGTGGCACCAAGGTCCCTCCTCTCCGCCCCCTGTTTACTTTGGCTGTTGCTGTAACAGCCACCTGGGGCAGGAGCCACGTGACAGCACCTGACCTCAGCTACACCCCTGCCCTGGGGCTTTCCCGGCACCCCTTTCCCTATGGGAATTACAGAGGACCAAGGTGGTCACCTTTTTAAAACACAGTTACCATGGGGGAAGGGAAGGAAAAAAAAAAAAAAGGGTAGAGTGGGAGAGAGCCAAAACATAAGAGACTGTTAAAAACTGAGAACAAACTGAGGGTTGATGGGGGGTGGGAGGGAGGGGAGGGTGGATGATGGGTATTGAGGAGGGCACCTT
This sequence comes from Panthera pardus, assembly GCF_024362965.1. Taxonomy (NCBI): domain Eukaryota; kingdom Metazoa; phylum Chordata; class Mammalia; order Carnivora; family Felidae; genus Panthera; species Panthera pardus. Next base: position 183,524,604 of record NW_026526688.1, read on the forward strand.
TTGGGATGAGCACTGGGTGTTGTATGGAAACCAATTTGACAATAAATTTCATATATTAAAAAAAAAAAACAAAACACAGTTACCACATCTAAGGTGCTCCAGAGGGTTATCTACAATTATGAACCAACGAGTCTTGATTGGAATCGCTACAAGGGAATCCCGCGACCTCTTGGCCAACAGGGGAGGGATCAGTGTCATCCTCTCTCCCCGCCCCAGCAAGGAAACATTTCCAGTTGTGTTCTACTTGGTTCTCGGGATGGTGCGCAGTGGGATGAACCCCACTTGCCCACTGCAGCGATCAGCTTTACGGCGCACGTTCACACGGCTTTCCCCCTTTACTGTGCACACCATTCCCAGTCTCCCGCTACTGATTTTGGGGGGGGCGGGGATCGTTTCACAAAATAAGCTCTCTGCCTGCAGGCTATGGTCTCTGACGCTGGTTTTCGAGGGAACCTAGGCTAAGACAACTGGTCCCAAAAGTGGTTCTGAAATATAGATGATGCAGTGACATTAGGGGACCTTGGTGACAACGTGGGTTTCCTCGGGTCTCTTTGCCCTGGAACGGGTGGCCGTTTGTCCTCTCTGACTCAAAGCTTCTGCCAGACAGAGGTTTGCTTGCCCCGCCCACAGTACCACTTACCAGTGCCACCATCCAGCACGTCGATGCTTCAGTTTAAGGAACCGATTTGTGGCGAAGAGGTTCCGGCAGTGGGGGCACAGCCACGAGACCCACTGTTTCTACCATACCCTGTATCACCTGGAAGGAACTATTAATGGCTCCGCTAAGGCGCCAGCTCAGAGAAGCCCCCCGTGCGGTTGGGGTTCTGTCCTTCAGAACGTCATGCACGCACCGAGTCACCAACCAAAATATGCTACTCTGTGCCCAAGAAAGAATACTCAGGTCCAGGAGACAGAGGACGGCAGTGACCATTTCTCCCTCTCACCGCCACCGCCAGGAACCCACTTGCGGGTTTGGATTCCTGTTCCTCAAATCAGAGGCTTTGCCCAGTGCCTGAGAATCTCGGTTAGTGACTGGCGATGAGAGAGCCCACCATTTATGTCTTTCTGCAAAGAGGGTGGATTGACGGCTGGCGAGATACAGAGGGAGACGGAGAAGGAGACAGATGAAGATACCCTAGAAGTGTCCGTGAGAGCTGTAGGTCATGGGTGTAGGTCATGCAGGTGGAGGTCCCCACCCAGAAGAAGTAGACGCGGTCATAATAAGATGCTGCACCCAGTTCTCCTGTGGCCCCACCACCCCTCCACCCCCACCAAGTAATTCTGGGACCTCAGCTACATGTCCTACAATGTACTCAATTCTGATGTGGAGGTGGCATCAGATTCCACAGGTTAAGGGCTCAGCCCTACCAGACTGCACCCCTACGCCCTCCCCACATTCGAAGTCGATTGCAAACCCCGGTTTATCACCTGTGCTTCTGTCGCCGGGGCATCCAGCACAACAGCCAAGAAAGGAAGAGAGAGTTCTTGAGCAGGAGGACAGCACTTTTGCTGTATGGAGCTGGAGGTCAGAGCTTTAGTGCTCAAAGGGGAGGGGACACGCAGGGGGTATTAGACCACCAATGTTTTCTTCGGATTTCTGCCCATAAAACTCTTTTCTCAAGATTTCTCTGGTGCTTATCATTCAGTTCAATATCAGCTATCGGTGACCTAGACAGGCAGTCATGAGGCCCTTCAAGAACATAGCACCCGGCACATATTTGATCCTAATCAGCACCGTGCAGGTTTATATAGGTCAGGCTTCTGGGCTAAAGGGGAACATGTTTCTGCTTCTATCCCTCATCACCTTTGACCCGCCGACCAGCTATAGGTTGGGGGTTCCAAGAACTCCGACTTGGGGTTGATTAATTTCCTAGAGCAGCCCGCAGAACTCAGAGAACCATTTAATTACTAGCTCACCAGCTTATCATATACAAGGATATAACTTGGGAACAGCCAAATGGGTACAAAGGGTAAGGTATGGGGAAAGGGCTTGGAGCTTCCATATCTGCCCCCACCCTCTCTCTCTCTCTCTCTCCCACTCTCCCCAGATCTCCTTGCACCACTCTCCCCAGATCTCCTTGTATTCACCAACCTGGAAACTCTTTGAACCCCTCCTTGGGGGTTTTTATGGAGTTTTTGTGACATAGGCACGACTGATTAAATCATGGGCCATTGGTGATTGAACTGCACCTCCAGGCCCTCTTCCCTCCCTGGGGGTCCAGACAGGGGGACTGGCAGGGGGGGTGGGGTTGGCTCACACCTGAAGGTTCACAATCACACAGTTGGCTCCACTAGTAACCAGCCCCCGGCCTTAAGTGCCTTCGGAAAGTCATCTCATTAACAGAACAAAAGAAACATTTACTTCTCTTATCATAGGAAATTCCAAGGGTTTTAGGAACTCAGCGCCAGAAATGAGAAGAGGGCCCTTGGGTGGCTGAGTCTGTCAAGCTTCAGACTTTGGCTCAGGTCATGATCTCACGGTTTGTGGGTTTGAGCCCCATATGGGGTTTGATGTCAGCCCAGAGCCTGCTTTGTCTCTTCTGTCCCCTCCCTCTCTCTGCCCCTCCCCTGCTGGTTCTCTCTCTAAATAAATAGATAAGTAAACTTAAAATACACACATACACACACACACACACAAATGTCCAGTTAAATTCAAGTTTCACGGAAATGAGGACAAAGACCAGATATATATTTCTTATTATAAATCACAATATCACACATAAGCAAAGACCACATACAAGCCAGGTCTAGAGTCCCAGGGTGAAACTGAGGCATAAAGTACCCATGAGAAGAAATCTGAGCCTAAAGAATCAGTCTAAGACAAGCCAGTCGGCCTCCAAAATTCCGGGAGGGAAGGGCATCGAAGGCCAAATGCGTCTGCCTCACATCCTAGTGGTTGGGGTACGTTCCAGATGAGGCCCCTAATGTTTGACCTGGAGCCCAGTGTTTCCAAGGGAGATAGCATCCCATGGGAGTCCGTGGACGTGACCCACAGCCCCCCTAGCAGCCCTCCAGCAAGGTCCTGTGACAGAGCAGGGGCGTCACAAGGCCATTCACCCCAAGTCTCATTGCCACAGATTTAGACTTCCAACGTGACTCCACAAAAAGCTGTATGCTATCATTGTTTTTATGCTGGGTGTGACAAAAGTGTTGATTTGATCCATGCAAACACTCTAAATACACCACAGTTTTGAGGGGCGCCTGGATGACTCGGTCGGTTAAGCGTCCGACTCTCGATTTCGGCTCAGGTCATGATCTCGTGGTTCATGAGATGGAACCCCGTGTCGGGTTCTGCACTGACATTGTGGAGCCTGCTTGGGATTCTCTCTCTCCCTCTGGCCCTCCCCGGCTCACGAGGGCATGCGTGTGCTCTCTGTCTCTCTGTCTCTCTCTCTCAAAATAAATAATCATTTAGAAATAAAATTAAAATAAACCACAATTTTGAGAACGGTATTGTAGCATTCCTTCACTTTTTAAAAAATTAGATGTACTGAGGTAACATTTACATTCAGTGAGATTCAACCTTTTTATGTGCATAGTTCTATGGGTTGGATGAAGAGATGTGTTCCCCTGCTCATGCTCTGTCTCTGTCTCAAAAATAAATAAAACATTTTAAAAAATTTAAAAAAAAAAAGCGGGGGGGGGGTGCCTGGGTGGCTCAGTCAGTTAAGCATCTGACTTCGTCTCAGGTCATGATCTTGCGGTTTGTGAGTTCGAGTCCCGCGTCGGGCTCTGTGCTGACAGCTCAGAGCCTGGAGCCTGCTTTGAATTCTGTGTCTCCCTCTCTCTCTGCCCCTCCCCTGCTCATGCTCTGTGTTTCAAAAATAAATAAAACATTAAAAAATTTTTTTTTTTTTTTTTAATTTTTTTTTCAATGTTTTTTATTTATTTTTGGGACAGAGAGAGACAGAGCATGAAAGGGGGAGGGGCAGAGAGAGAGGGAGACACAGAATCGGAAACAGGCTCCAGGCTCTGAGCCATCAGCCCAGAGCCCGACGCGGGGCTTGAACTCACGGACCGCGAGATCGTGACCTGGCTGAAGTCGGAGGCTTAACCGACTGCACCACCCAGGCGCCCCAAAAAATTTTTTAAAAATAAGGTTATCTGTGACCACAATCAAGATGTGGAGTATTTCCTTTACCCCCCTACGTTCTCTGGACCCCCTCAGTCCCCAACAGCCACTGCTTTGATGTCTGTCCCCAAAGTTTTGTCTTTTCTAGGTCATACGATGGAATCAGAGTCTGTAGCCTTTTGTGAATGGCTTCCCTCACTTAGCAAGGGGCATTTGAGATCAATCCAATTATTTTATGTTATCAGTAGTTTGTTCCTAAGTAATCAGTATGATTGGTTAGTATGATCTGTTTAGTGTTAGTATGATCTGATTAGTATGATCTGTTTATTTCTTATAAAGTTTTTTACAAGAATTTATTCTTTCACAATTCTGGAGGCCTCTGGGAGATTCAGTTTTGTTTTGTTTTTCAGTGTTTATTTATTTTTGAGAGAAAGAGAGAGAATAAGCGGGGGAGGGGCATGAAGGGAGGGGGTCGGAGAAATCCGAAGCAGGCTCCATGCTGACAGCAGCCAGCCAGATGTGGGGCTCGAACTCACAAACTGTGAGATCATGACCTGAGCCCAAGTCTGATGCTTAACCGACTGAGCCACCCAGGCACCCAGGGAGGTTCAGTGTCTTACCTCCTCCGGCTTCTGGTGGCTCTCGGCCTTCCAGGGCTGGAACCTGCATCACTCCAATCTCTGCCCCGTCCCCACACGGCCGTCTCCTCCCTCTGTGTGTCACTTTCAAGTGTCTTTGATTTGGGGACCCAATTCGGATCACCCAGGATGATCTCAACTCGAGACCCTTATTTAAGTACATCTGCAAGGACCCTTTCTCCAACAAAAGGTCTCATTCACAAGGTTCCAAGGATTAGCATGTGGATGTAAGTTGGGGGTGGGGGGAGGGGCACCATTCAACCTACTACCTATGGACAGACAGACCAGTTTGTTTATTCTTTCGCCAGATGATGGGCATCCGGGTTGTTTCCAGTGTGGGGACATAAACGCAACTGCTCTAAACCCCCACAGGTCTTTGCACAGAGCTCTGCTTTCATTTCCTCGGGCGTGGGATTAGGGGGTCATTCCTTCACCTTGTAAGGCAGGAGCTGCTTCAAGAAAGAGAGGTGGCCCATCTCTCTGTCCACCTCTGGGTGGCCATGCCCAGAGGCCCCGGGCCCCAGCTCTCACCAGTCTTCTTCTCTGCCCCGGCCTCATGCCAGTTCAGGTTTGGTCTACCTGCCCCGTCCCCTGACCCCAGGCCCCTGTCCTCCCAGAGTCAGGACATGTATATAAATGGGCTTTTAGAGAGGAAGGAGCCCGAGCAGGGCCCTGGACGGAATCTCATTCCCCCAGGGCCTGCTTCTTCTTGCGCCGGGCTCCCGGCTCAGATGTGACAGTTTCTCTTTCTGTCACAGGGCCTGGCTGGCAAGTCCACAGGCAGATGGGTCCTCGGCTGTATGCGCCTTAGCCAGCCGTCCCCCGGATCACAGCCGGGCGGGCCCAGACAGACCCGCGGAGATGCCCTTCTACAATCCACCTGTAATCGCCTTGTCTCAAAAAGTAAGTGAACAGTCCATAGCGCCAGTCCCCTCGGCCTCCCCCGCCGACACAGGAACTCAAACAGCCCGGCCTGTTGGACTACACGTGTCCTCCTGTCGTTTCAAAGGAGTCTTCTGTTTAACGTCAACATTTGCTCTTGCAACTTTTTTTTGGTTTGTTTAACTATTTGCTTCTGCTTTGTCCTTGCCCGGTGTGGGAACAGCCGGATGCCGGGGCCCTAACCCGGTCCGCGTCTGTGAGGTCCTGCACACCTGTGTGACCCTCAAACAGCCGCTTATCTCACACTGACGAGGGGACCTTCGAACGGCCGGAGTTGTAAGAGCCAATGGATTGGTTGGAAAAATGGCTTTGCTGGGGACTTACCTGCTCTCCGGGGAAGGCAGCCTCCTACCCTGCAGGTGAGGAATCTCTCACCGCGGAGCCCCATACGGTCTCCACCTGCTGCTCCCATTGTTGGCTCAGAGGCTCTGTGATTCCCACGTCCTTGACCTCCTGGCTACACCGCGGCGCTAACTCAGCCCGTCACTGCTGTGCAGTGGTCACGACGTTCCCCTGGATCCTTTCCCTCCAGGATTCCTTCTTTCCCTTTAAAAAGCACCTTGCTGGGGTCACCTGGGTGGCTCAGTGGGTTGTCTGACTCCTGACTTCCGCTCAGGTGATGATCTCATGATTATGGGTTCGAGCCCCACTACGGGCTCTGTGCTGCCAGCGCGGAGCCTGCTTGGGATTCTCTGTCTCCTCTCTCTCTGCTCCTCTCCACTCGGGCGCGCGCGCTCTCTCTCCCAAAAATAATAAACTTAAAAAATAAATAAATAAACACTAAGAACCATCTGTGGGCCGAAGTGCCTCCGTGTTTACAGGAATTCAAAATCCTAACAGAAGGTCTGTTTCCACAGCAGAGACGGAGAGGTCTGCCGAATTTCCTCCCAGCTCCGCGTCTCTATTCTCTGCGCCTCCGAATCGCGTGCAGCCGAATTCAGGATGACAGACGTGGTTTCTGGGAGGCTGAGAACAGGGAGCATTGGCCCTTCCTCCCAGAGAATTCACAAGGCTGTTCCGACACAGGTAACTCCCTCCCCCGCGCCCCCACCAGCTGATAAATCTCAGTGGGAGGAAAATCCAGTCGGCTTCAAACATAATGTAGGTCTGTCTTTTTTCTTCCAAGCGGCCTGCCTTCCACCTAAAAGCGTGGCTGTTTCTACGTGACCCAAATCAAATGTGGCATCACCCGAATGCCTCCTTTATGCCAACCACTTTGCATAGTCAGCTGCAATTTCACGTGTATCAAGAGCCTCAGGGAGGCAGCTCTCGTTATCCTCATTTTAGAGACGAGGAAACTGAGGCTCAAAGAAATCAAGTGAGGTGTTCAAGGCTGTAAGCTAAAAAAGGACACGGAGCCTGAGTCTGAGGGCAAGCCTGTGCTCCTGTCCTCACCGTGCTTCCTTCCCCAGCTCTGACATAATTGACCATCTGCTCTTGGACATTCAGCGTCCTCATCTATGAAATGGGAATCGTAAGTCCTCTGCCCAGAGTTGTCGCGCGCTTTAAACAGAAGACCGGGCAGGAAAAGCGCTTGGGGCGGTTTATGGCGCAGGAGTGTTCAGCAAAGAGTGCTGACGTCTGATGCCCGGTGGCAGCATTTCCAGCTTCTGGTGATAGTCAGGCCATGGAGTCTTCCAGCCAGAAGCACCTTCAAGACCACCTATTGCAACCCCCCGCTCTACAGCGGAGGGGACAGAGGCCACAGAGTTTAGGGGAACTTCCTGGGGTCAGGCGATGTATGAGCGACAGACTGGGACTGACAGTGCAGGTCTCCTGAATCCGTGTTCGTGCTTTCAGCTACAGGTTCGAGTTCATCAAAGCCCACTTTTGGAAGAAAGGAAGGTTTTATGTCTTGGCCTCTAAGCTTCTTAGATGCGTTCCAGGTCACTCCCTCCCTAACCCTTCCTTTCTTTGGTACCAAATGGAGATTGAGGAAAAATTACAACGGAAAGACAGATGTGGCCGATACCTCTTGACCTTTGGTTCCAAATATGGGGTCCCTGGATCCTATCAGCATCACCCAGAGACTTCTTAGAAATGCAATTTCTTGGGCTCAACCGAGACTTCTGGAGTCAGGAGCTCTTTTAAAATCGACCTTATAATAAATACTTTAGAGAGATTAAAAAAATATATTGTACCCATCGAATGCACTACGAAAAGGATGTTATGAAAAAACAAGAAAGAGCTTTTGAAAATGGGAAAAAAGCAAAGAGTTAAGTAAGAACATAGAGGAGAGCTAAAAGAAAAAGTAAAGGAAGTCTCTCTGAAAAATGAAACAAAAAGACAAAGGAATAAAAAAAGATAAAGGATAAGAAAATTAAAGAACGAATGGGGGTGGTGGGGTTGGGAGGGTCATCTGACTGGATCTGTCTGACTGGTAGGAGTTCTGGAAAGAGAGAACAAGAGACAATGGAGGGGAAGGAACTTTCAAAGAAATCACACTGGAGAAAATTCCACCAAAGCACCAAAGCTCTTAAGTCTTGCCCACTTCTTTTTACCGAATAAGGAACTCTTCACTGAAAAAACAAACAAACAACAACAACAAAAAACCCACACAAAAACACTATATCCGTCTTTTACCATCCCGTGTTCTCGACTGCCCAGAATCTCTTCACTCCCACTGTTTATATTCTTGTCTCTGGTCTTGAGCATGTCCTGTCACATCTAGATACTCTGTCACTGCAGCAGTCCAGAGTAAGTCATTCTTTATCAAGCTTCGGAATTAAAGCATAAGTCTGGGTTTTCAAGGTAGATCGGACGCACCATCCCAACGGTGTGACGAAGAAACACTTCATCATCCATTCAGCAAATATTTATTGAGCACCTACTACGGGCCAGGCACTGTGCTAGGGCCTGGGGAGCACACAAGGAACAAAACACAGCTCCCGGTCTCAAGGAATTCTCATGCTGGCTGGAGGGCAGAAATGAACCAGCTGACAAGGAAATTAATCCACAAAGTGCCAGGTGATGACAAGCACTGTGAATACAAAACAGGTCAGAGGTACTGAGGGGCGGTGGGAATAGAAGCACAATTTGCATAAGTAACCTGCAGACAGTGAAGGTGGAGATCCTGGGGACAACAGAGGAAGAGTGTTCCAGAAGGAAGGTTTGCGGTAGCTTCACTGCTAGGCGTCTTTGCCGCAAGCGTTTTTGCCACAGAGCTAATGGCCGTAAGGCAGTTTTGCCAGAAGAGATAAAATCATGAAAAATCAGAGAGGGACATTCATTAAAAAAAACCAAAATGAAACGTGAAAAGTGAACAAGGTAAAAAACTTCATTGCAAAATACAAAAGACGGGAGTACATTTAAAATGTGTGCGGGTTCATGGCAATACCACACGAAAATCAGATTTTATGCTGTGGGTTCTGCCTAAGCACTTGTCTTCGAAGCCTTTTGTTCATCGCACGTTGCTTTTTGTTTGTTGATTCATCTCATTCAGTATTGCACTTTCTTTTCCCCATTAAAGTTCCTTCCTTCATTAAGAGAGATACCAGTTCAAATACTAGGATGCATGTTTGTAACTGATTTTGTATGGCATTGTGAAAACTCTCTACACTGTTTTGTTCTTGGTGTACTGTCGTATGTCCCAAAGATTTATGGGAAATGCGGGTTCAAAACTCTGTGCCACTGTATAGACCATTATGAGTGCTAAGATTTATATAATATAAAAATGGGAGTCAGGGCGCCTGGGTGGCTCAGTCAGTTAAACATCTGACTCTCGGTTTTTGACTCAGGTCATGATCTCACTGTTTGTGAGTTCAAGCCCCGTGTCAGGCTCTGTGCTACCAGCCCAGTGCCTGCTTGGGATCCTCTCTCTCTCTCTTTCTGCTCCTCCCCTACTCTCTCTCTCTCTCTCTCTCTCTCTCAAAATAAATAAATAAATTTAATTTTTTTTTAAACGGGAGTACTAAGTCAATGGGGAAATGAAACCAAACTGTCGAACCAAACTGTCAGCCACTTATTAATTTTTTTTTGGAAATTTATGGCAAAATTGCTTTACAGCCAATTAATTGTGCAGCAAAGACATAAGGGCCGCTTTCTGGACCTCTCCTACTTGGCTGCTCTCTGCTCAGCTTGAGCCTCCAATTCTCTCCCCTACGGGGAACTTGCGTATGTCTATGGCAAAGATATTTATGGCAAAAATACCAGATACTGTTCCAGACATGGGAACGGCCAATGCAAAGGCCCTGAGGTGAGGGCCCATTTGGTGAAATCTAGGAATGAATGATGAGGAAGTCAGTGTGCCTGGAACACAGAGGACCCAGGACCAAGAGGTGGCAAGGCTGGTGAGGGTCATGGGGAGGGCTTTGGGTTTTGCTCTGAGCAAGATGGGAAGTCAATGGGCGGCTTTAGGCAGCAAAGGGACACATTTTTCAAAGACTCACTCTAAGAGGGCCGGGGAGGAAGCAGGAGGAGCAGTCAGAACGTGACTGTAACAACCCACTTGACAGCCAATGGCGGCTTGGCTCACAGCGGTAGTGGTAGGAGGTGATGAGAAGTGGTCAGAGTTGGGATACATTTGGAAGGAGCTGTTGACTGGCTTTACTGATGGACTGAATGTGGGATGGGAGAGAAAGAAACGCATCAAGATGGACTTCCAGGTTTTTCCCTCAGCGGTTGGAAGAACGGAGGCACCATTTACTGAAAGGACAAGACGGGCTGGGGAAGCGGGGGAGAGGTTTGGGATTGGGGCAGGGAGGAAATCACGAGTTAAGCCTTCAGATGCCAAGGAAGCAGTTACATCTACAACTCTGGAGTGCAGGCAAGAAGTCTGGGCAGGACACAGGAATTGGGAAGTCATGTCCACATAGATGTGAGATGGGGAGATATCACCATAGCCGGGCATGTAGCTGGGGAAGAGGAGGGGACAGGACTTCGTGCTGGCGCTGCCCCAGGTTTGAAGGCCGGGGGGGGGGGGAGCCGAGGAGGAATTAGTGGTGCAGACTGACAGAGAGCTGCTGGAAAGCTTGAGTCCCGGAAGCCAAGTGAAAGAGGGTTTCTGAAACCAGAGCCATCGTCAGCCGTGTCAAGGAAGTGAGTAAAAAGTTGCGCAATACCTTAAGGCCACACCGTAACGAGGCACCTTCCATCCAGCTCAAAAGAGGGGGGTTTGCAAACGTTCTTCAAGAGCTCAGAAGACAAAGGGTTTCGGATGCCTCAGTCTTTTGCAACAGCTCCCCTTCGGTGACAAGGCTTAGAAAGGAGGGCATCGAAAAGCAGAGAGCTCCAGGGCACGCGGGGCTCCCGACCTGCCGTGCGGCCGTTCTCCGCTTTGGCCGGGGAGCCACCCTCCAGCCCGGGCCCGAAGCTCCGCCCCTCACACGCTTAGCCAGCGCTTGGGTCACGTGACAGCAAACGTCAACCATCACCTTCCAGAGACTCCTGGTCTCGTAACGCATTCGGAGCAGGGCTGTGGGGACAGTGGTGGCCCACCCTGGCTGGGTGTGCGTGGGTCTGCCTTTGGGCCGCCTTCTGGACCTCTCCTATTGGCTTCCCCCTGCTCGGCTTGCGCCTCCAATTCCCTTCCCTACCGGGAACTTGCGCATTGTCGGTTTCGCTGGGATCTGTAATCACAGTGGGAAGAAAACGCGGCCTTCTGAGAGCCAGGCCGGAAAGTTCCCGCGCGGAGCCGCTTGGCCACTTTGGGTGAGGATGCCGCTCAGGTAGGTTTTTGTCGTAACGTAGTCGGCCTCAACTCGCAGAACTGCTCTCACGAGTCAAGGAGCTTAGAAGTGAAGGATGTTGGCCTTTTTTCAAACCAAAGATTTTTTTTTTTTTAAGTTTATGTATTTATATTGAAAGAGAGAGCAAGAGCGGGGAAGGGGCAGAGCGAGAGGGAAAGAATCTCAAGCAGGCTCCGCACTGTCAGCACAGAGCCCGACGCGGGGCTGGAACTCACGAAATCATGAAGCCGTGACCTGAGCGGAAAGCAAAAGTCGGCCGCTTAGCCGACTGAGCCACCCAGGTGCCCCCCGAACGGATTTGTTTGTTTGTTTGTTTAAACTCAGGGTTGTTCCACTTTCCTCTGACTTCTGGGTACAGCGGTTTCATCTTGGGCGTTTCAAGGCTTCTGACACAGGGTTAGGTGATGAAGTCTTCTGTGCATCCTGACCATGCCTGCGTGAGAACATTTCCATTTTTAGACAGGCCCCACTGGCAGCCCTGTAACAAGCATCTGCCTTTTGGTACAGAACAACTTCTCAAGTGTAAAGAGAGATTTTAATTCTGCGTAAAAGTCAGCAAGGCTTGGGGCCCGTGGCGGGCTCCGTCGGTAGAGCGTGTGACTCCTGATCTTGGGGTTGAGCTCAAGCCCCACGTTGGGTGTGAAGCTTACTTAAGAAGAGACGCCAGTAAGGCTTATTCTCAAACCATTACGAGTTCATAATGAGTTGAGAAACGATGATGTTAAACAACCACTGTTACGGAGTAAAGAGGCACTTGAGTCTTTCCATCAGTCACTCCCATTTCTGTCTGGGGATAAGGCCCTTGCTACTCAAAGTGGGGTCCCTAGACAGCGTCCTGGGCCCGGGTGCAGAGCCGCATCGGGGTCCTCACAGGCCTCAAGCCCCCCTCAGTCTCGGCCTCCATCCCTGCCTCCAGCTGGGTCGGCTCTTCCCTAAGGAGGGGCGCTCTGTCTGCAAAGTCAGGGTCCCAGGCTGCTTCCTGACGGGCTTCTCACACCCCTCTCTCCCCATTCCCCTGCAGTCCCCCTGCACCTCCCCCTGCCCAACCAACAGCACCCCGGGGGCCACCTCAACGTGGCCGAGACAAACCCTAAGACCGGCGGGAGAAGCACAGGTTCCTCAGGCGGCTTCCCATGACTGTGGTGCATGCACAGCACCCCGCTGCGGTCCAAAGTCAAGTACTCATCGAAGACCACAGATCTTTACAGTGCACGGAACTCAGTACCTCTAGGATACAACAGTGATTCTCACCCGTACATACCCCTGGACGCTGCTGGGCTCTTCTGATGGTCAGTTTCCATGACCTCTGAGCAATAAATGAGTGACATTTTCAGTATGAGTCCTTATTAGGCAAATATGTGTGTGTGAATAGATTTTTATATATACATCTAGCCTCTCTCCACTAGCCTTTCTTCCACATAGAGAAGGAAAGCTCTATGGAAGCGGAGCTTTATTTGTTGCCATGTCTGCGGTGCCCGGCTATATAGAGCAAACTTAACTAATTCAGCACAATTATTAATGCTGAGTAAGGGACAGAGGCCAAGGATACTAACAACTCACTCATGGAAGGTCACTCCACCCCACAAGGGGAGACATGAGGCACAGAGATCTGTTTTTCCCCTAACAGACATAGTTGGGAGATTCTACCCATCTGACCCTGGGAACCTGTTATATTTATACAATTATATTTATACAATATCACGTACTAACCAATTCCCAGTGGTCCAGTAAGTACCCTGTGGTCCCATTACACTGAAGGACCTGCCCTTGACCCAGACATACCAGACCCAGGAAATACCCAGACCCTCCCAGCTCCTTGCCTTCTTCCATTAGTCCAAACCCCAGCGTGTTTTTACCCGTTGAAATCCTCAATGTCCTCATTCTCTGAAGCACTAACGAAATGCTACCTTCTCGACGCTCTCCTTGATGTTCGTACTGCCTCCAAGCCCTTAACTCCCCCAACTAATACAAATCCAGTGGGCCTGGGTTTGAACCATGGCTTTGCCACTTTACACTGTGGAGTCCTGGAAATGAAAATTGCCTTCCTTTTTCTTAATTTCTTCATCGGTGCAATTAAGGTAACAACAGCAACACTTACCTGTTAGGACGCCAGTTACAAGTAATAAAATCCTATTCAAATTAACTCTGGCACTGAAGGGAAATGGTAAGGATAATGGGTTGCTTCTAGGAACCCAAGGGCAGGAATCTAGTTGAGCATCAGTAAGGGGTTAGAAATGGGAGTGCTCTCATTTTAATGGGGGTGTCTGTTTCGTTCTCCCTGCAAACCAGTTCACGTCGCAGGTCAGTTCCTATGTGAAAACAAGGCCCACGTGATCTCCTATTTCCTTCCTGCGCAACTTGACAGGAAGCTTTTTCAGTGGTCCTATCAGCTACCATGGGGGTAAAAACAAGCACACAGCTCCCAAGAGCCCATCTCATGGAAGGCGCTTTTGTCAAGAAGGCTAAAAGGCCAGAGATGGGAGGGCTTTTCATAATGTGGCTCATGATCTGAGCATCCTTCTCAAAACTGCCTATTAAATGGGCTCATAGGAATTTGAGGAATAAGAAATGTTTGCATGTAAACGCCTTGGCACATAGAATACACTTAATACGTTTTATTCCAGAATTTATGGTTTGTAGCCCCCTAGAGTGACTTGCCTAGCGTCTGTTCCCCATCGTAGCAACCTCAATTTCCTTTGTGGGTAATGATCTCTTTCCCTATTGGTTGTCAATTCAGGCCTCAGCACAGGAACCAAAAAGCCCCGAGAGGTTCCTTTTAACCGACACTTCCTGTAAATGCAGGGAGTGGTAGCGGGCTAGGCTCCCATGACCAGTTGCTGTTATCCGCAAAACCGAATCTGGAGCAGGTGACTTAGGGATAAGAGAGGGAATGCACAAGGGTAGGCGCTCCCTGAGCAGACCGCTCTTCCGAAGGAGGCTCCTTAATCCATAGGGTTCTAGTCCTAAACATGATTCTGGCTTCCCTTCAATCCTGTGGGCTTCCGCTTTTCTTGCCAAATCCCCTTTCCCTAGTAACCAGCCTTGCTTCCTGACTTTAAAACCTATTTTAACTCCAATAATGACGATCACAGTGAAGGTGTACATTTCTAAATCTTTGTGGTATTATATGCAAAACAGTCACATCACTGTTTTCTTGAATGAATAAGCAAAAACCAGGCTTGAGGACTAAAGTCACACTGACCCAGAAAGACCAAGCTAAATGGGCTCCTGAACCCGACTGAGGACACCAAAGCACGTATCTGGGTTTTGAGGTTAAACAGAGCCAGGACCACAGCTAAGGGCTTTTCCTTAGTGGCTTCCTAATAACTATGTTATTTCCCCCACCTACAAATGGGACAGAGGAAGAGTGGAGAGCTGCAGAATCCACCACCCAGATAAATCCATGGCAGAATGGGGTTTACGATTTGAGCGCCACTCAGGTCATTATTTCACACCCTGGTCTCTGAGCCCTGGTCTTCCTAACGCTCACATAGAAGGTCCAGAAACTCCTGAAGCTACAATTGGCCACTAAACCTATTGGAGATGAAGAAGACTCATTATCTTCATCTGGAACATGGAAAATGTTTTGAAGTTTACAGGATCATTCCCTCCAGGATTATGAAATGTAGCGCATCATTTACATGGAAGGCTTGGCTAGGGGGACTAGCCAGGAGATATTAACATGATAATAACAGCAATAATAAATAGTGACAATAATTAATACCTAGCAACGGAATAGCACTTTGGAGTTCATAAAGCATTTTCAACCTAGAACTACATTTGGACTTTTC
Organism: Panthera pardus; assembly: GCF_024362965.1. Lineage (NCBI taxonomy): Eukaryota > Metazoa > Chordata > Mammalia > Carnivora > Felidae > Panthera > Panthera pardus. The sequence continues at coordinate 183,539,734 of NW_026526688.1, forward strand.
ACCTTCTCTAGGGCTGTTTTTCTCAACTGGAAAATGTGAGGATTGAAATGGAAGGGCTTATGCCCCATAAAGTTCCTTAAGACAGAACGTGTCACAGAAGCACTCCCTAGTAACCGGTGTCCCTCAGATCCTTTGGTGACTGTGACTTGGGAATTCTAGTGTGGCACTCAGAAGCAGAATCCTGGGCCCCTGAGGCCGCATCTAAATGGCAGCTCTGCTAAATTTCACATGACTTTGGGCACATCCGGGCCTGTCTCTTCATCTCTAAAACAGGCATGAGCTCATAGGGTTGTGGTGAGGATTAGACAGTGCCCATCGAACAACTTAGAAGTGGCCAGAGTGACTTCTCCCACAATCTTGCCTCACCTCTTGTCCCTCAGTCCAGTCCATTCATCATCTTCGCTAACTATTGAGAATCCCCAACCGGGACTTACAACGATGTAAACCCAAATACCATCACATAGGTGGACATCTGCAGGTCATTTACACTACAGCCTGGAAGGTTTTTAGGATGAGCTTTGCTATGGACTGAATTGTGCCCCTACTCCATTCACGTTGAAATCTTAAGTCCCAGGGTGACTCCATCTGGAGATGGCACCTTCAGGGGGTTCATTAAGGTTAAATGAGGTCCTGAGGGTGGGGCCCAAGTCAGATAGGACTGTGGCCTTTGAAAAGACCCAGCTCTCTTTCTCTTGTTCTCTTTCTCTGGGCCATGTGAGACCACAGCGAGGGTGGCTGTCTGCAAGTCAGGAAGAGTTCTCACCTGAACCTGACCAGGCTGGCTGGTGCCCTGATCTGACTTCCAGCTTCCAGGACTGTGATTAAGTTCATTTCTGTTGTTGAAACCACTCAGTCCATGGTATTTTCTTATGGCAGTTGGAGCACACTAAGACAAGCCCTTAGTGGAAATTTTCAGAAATAGCCACACCCTGACTGAGCTCAGAGCCTAGAATGTTCCTGGCCATTTAAAAATTCCCACTTATGTCCTAACAAATTCTAACTTCCGGCATTACCCAGAAATAAGGATGGGTATTCATGTTTCCAAGCAAATAGCCGCATATACCATTATTCTTCAGCTGAAGTTCTTCCCCCCAATCACACCATTTGCACCTTTGGAATCTACCAGCAAATTCTCAGCTTGTGAAATCTCTAGGACATTTGGTGATTAAAATAATCATCACTGTCCGCCAAGTCACAATTATTTTTCCCCAAAACTTTCGTTGTATCGTCTAACCATCTGAATGCCACATGAAGAACAATAGCCAAATTATGGAAAGAGCCTAAATGTCCATCAGCTGATGAATGGATAAAGAAACTGTGGTTTATATACACAATGGGATAGTACTTGGCAATGAGAAAGAATGAAATATGGCCTTTTGTAGCAACGTGGATGGAACTGTAGGGTATTATGCTAAGTGAAATAAGTCATAAAGAGAAAAACAGATACCATGTTTTCACTCTTATGTGGATCCTGAGAAACTTAACAGAAGACCATGGGGGAGGGGAAGGGGAAAAAAAAGGTTAGAAAGGGAGGGAGCCAAACCCTAAGAGACTCTTAAAAACGGAGAACAAACTGAGGGTTGATGGATGGGAGGGAGGGCGTGGGTGGGTGATGGGCATGGAGGAGGGCACCTGTTGGGATGAGCACTGGGTGTTGTATGGAAACCAACTTGACAATAAATTTTATATATAAAAAACAACAACAACAACAAAAAAGAACTTAGTCATCATTACTCTGTGCTGTGCGGTGAGAAGAACAGAGAGGAGGCGTGCAAGGAGAAGCCAGTTCTAGGTAAAAGGAACCCCTGTCAAGTCACCGAAGAGGCCACCGTGGAGACCACCCAGTCACGCTATTTTCTCCTTTGCGTGACGAAGGTGGGTGCTTCTAGGTCGACAGTGTGGGATTTAAATACATACCAATAACCCTACTTGTCCAGCCCCAGCAGAAATTATCAACCAGGTAAAGGTGCCAGAAATGACTGACCTATGTGTCTGTACTAAAGTGAGGTGGGCAGAATGTAAGGAAATGAAAAGCAGGGACTACAGTCATAATGCCAGAATGAACTTGACACATACCCAAGCTTCATACTTACCTTGAGACATTTTTTCATAGAACAGCACAGTTTAAAGTGCCACTTCCTCAAAGCAAACCATTCTGTAAGTTCCAATAGTTATAACCTATTTGTGTTTGGTATGGATGTTTCTTGTAGTTTAAACCCTCTCCCTCCCTGTAGTCGAGAGTATTTATCCGCCTTTTCAATGAACTCCACATGTGTGAGAGTAACAGCTTTGTGCCAGGCACTCAAGCGAGTTTATCCTGAACACAAAAAACTACATGTATAAAGTACATTCTTACAGGTTCTGACTGGGCCTGTGACTTACAGGGCCATCACTTGACCTTATGCTTTAGGCTCTAACCCTTAGGTCAAGGTGAATAACCTCTTTATATACATCAGCTACATCGGTCTCCTTCATGATTTCCTAGCACTGAACTTTTTTTAAGGATTTCTTTTTAGTCTAACATTCTAGATTTTTTTTTTTTTTTAAAGGGAAAGACTCCCTTCTGTGACCACTTACTGCTAGAACCTGATGTAGCCTGCCCTCTCCATCCCCGTAAATGGCAATCATCTGGAGGTGCCGTGACAAAAAGAGTAAGATACACTTAATGGATCTTTGGTAAGATTGCTTGGAAAGGGCTCACATACTGTTTATGGCAAGGAATACACATTTATTATTCTCTTCTGAACTCTAAATCAAGTAATCACTATCAATCTCGAGCCTTAAAAGCTTCCGACTTAAATTGTCTCTTATTTAACAATCACTATTTTTAGAGCAAGATGTCTTTAGAAAAATTCTGATAACATGTTTTTCTTGGAAGGGGGGAGAAGTCAGATAAAAAACAAACTTGCTAGGATTTAAAAAATATGTAACGTCCCCTTTAACTCTGTTTCAGTACTAAACACAGAATCTTTTCTCTCCATATCAGGAGGCCCCACTAAAAAGCACAAACCATCATTGTATGTTCTTTTGTGCATCAAACCAAATACCAACTTTATATTGGAAAAGCAAGCTGCTGTTAAATAATACTCGTTAATCTTGTTGAGATTAGCTTGAAATGCTCCTGGATTGGGAGATCTGCCCCGTGGGTGACAAAGCCCCTTTCCTTATTTATTATGTACATGGAGAAAACCCCCAAAACTATCTCTCTGGAAAGCATTACACAGTTACAAATACTGAATAGGAAATGAGCATAGCTATCGCTTTGACGTGATATAGACAGCAAGGTAAGATTTTTAATACGCAAACTGTGATACGTAATTTAATTCTACTTCATGAACTATTCAGAGAGCCAAGACGCAAAGACGTGCATCAGGCACAGCCAACAGAAGACTTTACAATGGTTTGCGTTTCCTTTTTTATTTATTCCTTGAAACTGCCCGTATTGCAGGTTTCTCATGGGCGAAATATGGAACTGAGCAGATTCTTTTTTCTACAAAATTATGGTATAAACTTGCTCAATTTTCTATCTTATTGCTAATAAACCTTACAGGCGCACAGTTTGTAAAATAAACCCCTTAAGGACTGAATGCGTACAGCATGCTGCAAGGTACAAGAAATAAGCTAAAAATGAGCATATAAACCTACGTCTGGACCAACACAGTACTGAATGCCGGCAAACATTTATCACGACACAGGGAAAAATTAATAGGAGATACAGTTCAGTCCTGAAAGGGTTAAATAGAAACCCTAATATATTATTGTTTCTAATCATCCAGCCCACATTACAGTGCTTGAAAACAAAATCAGAAGTACCGAACACACATTTGTTCAGCACTCATTAGAAAACACAGCTGCTTTTGAAATCAAAAGTAAGTAACTTGGTTAATAATTGAATAGCATTTTGTTTAAAAAAGGAACCCCCCTCCCCCACCCCGTGGATTATCTGGTTAAACAGGATGAGTTTAGTTCTCAAAAACTGCATGGGGAATATTCTGTGAGGGCACAGATGGTACCAGTTTCATTAAAAACAAAAACAAAAACGAAAACTAACCAGTTATGATCGCAAATAAGTCTGTGCAGAAGAGGGATAAATATTTCACTAACACATATATGAGGATGCCTTTAGTTGCCACAGTTGAAGAAAAGTCAGCAGCAGGTTAAATATTATACTAGTGTTCGATTCTGAAATCATTCAAAATCAAGAGGGCATTCTACATTTAAAGCCTTTAACTTGCCTTCCCAATCTATGTGATCAATTCGATGGAACTAAAAAACAGACTGGATCATGGACTCAGCTTCTAGCATATTTTTAGAAATTGCATAGCTCACGAGAGCACAAGATACCCTTCTAAAACAGAATTTTAAAAAACCAGAAACAACCCAAAACTCGAATGTTTTCTAACTGAAGTGGTCACCATTCTAAGAAGAGCATCTAGCATCTCTAATAATGCCATCGGAGGAGGGGCTGTATTCTACTATAACCAGAGGACAAGGCTCCTATAAATTATACGCTGAAAATGATTTACAAATCCATAAAGATTTTTTTTTAAAGCAGCTGACAAAAGAACTACTGATAAAAAAAATAAGCTACAACAGAAATCATTTCAGTCTTTAGTTTGTGGTATGCAGAATGGCATAAAATAGCAAGGGAAATGTCTGTAGAAGTACATTCTTGGACTTTTCAAACAAACAAAAAACAAACAGGAAAAGGCTTTACAGTCTAGTATTTCAAAATTATCTTATTAAAAGAAACAAACAGCCAAAATAAGGTATAATTAAATAGTAAAAAAGCAAAGTTCATTTTAACAAAGCCATAAACTTGAAGAATTAATTTGAGCTGCAAAGCTACGTAAGGAATAGTCTGTTCTTCAAAAGTATCTCATCTGTTATCGGTTAATTTAACATAGTTTTGTATGTAACTAAACACCAAACCTGGGAAGTGGAGGAAACTTGTGGCCCATTGGAAGTAAAGCGGCACTGAAAATATATTTCCATGCTCCGAACCAAAAGCAGTGTAAAGATTACTTCCATGACTCAACAGAGAAGAATAAATACTACTCAGAAATAAGCAAGTTTGCAAGAAAGAGCTAGTAAACAGTTAAAACAAAGAAAGGTAAGGCCACAATTCTGCCCTTGATCACTGGATCAGATTTGAAGTGTGAGGCAGGGTCAGCTTACAAGAGAAGCTAGTGACTGGAGCAGATCTGAAGAGAAGGCTATACATATAGAATAATGCAGCCTGTGAGTAATTAAAAAGGCTTGCAGTACGATAAAACCACAATAACTCTGATTTAACCAGTAATGTGTTTTACAAGTGACTTCCTCCTTGAAAACTGAGGAAAAGGTGATTTAGAGAAGTTAGGAATTGTATTTACAATGACACAGTCTGAGCAAAAGAATGAGTTGACGAAGATAACAAAGCTGGGGAGAGGGGGAAAGCTACTAATGTTTACAAAGTCTACCGATGAAGACGTTTTCAAAACAGCCCATGACACCAGAAAGACAATGTTCTGTATGGCAACACTGTGGGAAGTTAGTTTTGCATTCATAAGGTACTTGTGGCTCCTGTTTTATGGGACAGTAAAAGCTTACCACACTCTAGAGGTAGTTTTGAACTCTAGAAAGAATGATTGTAGTACTAGACTGTGTCCAGAACATCACACACATGGTTCCTGTACTAAATGTAGCCCAGTGAGTCGGCTGCAATTTCTAAGAAACTGAACAAAGGCCTGACCAGAGTGCAGGAATGGAAGCAAGGAAAAACCGGTGAGCCTATAGCATGGAAGGGCCAACACACAACCCGAATGCAACGAAATCTTAACTGAATGGAAAAGAAATGTCTTCTGAGTAGGAGACATCTGTGGAGACACTCAGCACTGGGGAAGAGAAGACAGAGAAGTCAGGAGAGAGATGAAAAGATTAATTGCATTTGCAGTTTTACAATCTCACAACTATCTGTTCTAAAGTACTGTCTTCCAAGCTATTTGAGTTGGTCATCTAATAAAAGCATCTTGTTTCAAGGTTACAATGATGTTTTGACCTAGGCTACCAAAATAATAATAATAATAATAAAATAAAAAAAAATAAGTAAACAAACACATGCTTTTGCTGAGATTTTCTCATTATACAATAAGGGCACCATCTACCAGCTGGTAGCAAATACTTCTCATGATATTTTTTTTTTTTTTTTTTGTCCTATGCTAACAAGGCGGAAAACACCCTGCTGAAGGAGATCACTGGGAACATTCCAAGTTCAAAATAAAATGTTTAACTTACACATAATACAAGTTATGTACAAGATTAGGAGTGGGGCGGGGGACCTGAACGAATCTGGAACATGTAGATACATTTACACATGGGCAAAGGGGAGAGAGCACTTCAAATACCAACATGTTCTGCACCATGAATTCATTAATGACTAAATGGCCACATTTAATTCCACGGAAATTTTAGAACCTCTTGGAATACCACTATAAATACATTTAGAACAACAACAACAAAAAAAGGAAAACAAGGAAAGAACTACCAACAGTGTCTGAGAATAGAGACTAAGTTAACATACATTGCATGTACTGCAGGCAAGGCAGAGGCATTTTTTTTAAAGCTTTTGCACAGACTTCATATAATCTTAAAAAAAAAAAAAAAATAGGCGGGCCTTTACAAGATTTGACTTGCTGAAATCAGAACAATTTGACTCGTGAAAAGTCATAAGACATCAGCTTTAAAAAAATAAAATAAAATAAAAAGATCAGTTCCAGCCTTAAACCAAACAAAAAAAACCTGGAAGAATATGGTAATTAGGTTAAACAAGCATGGTCAGGCTTGGAACTTGAATGTACTGTAGAGCAAAAGCTCAGACGGGGTGGGGAGGAGAGGGACCTATTTGGTAACAAAGGTGTACTATATACTGTGATATAAAAAAAGGTATGGTGAAAATGTACCTTTTGCTAAAGCTTATACAAGTTCCTTGGTCCGTAAAAACTATGTTAGATTTGTGTCTTCTAGTTTGATTAACTTTTATTCCAGCCACATCTCTATTTCTTGCCCATTTAAACAAAACCAAACAAAAACCAACCAAACAAGAGTAACAGCCGAAAACAATCGATTCCCAATAGTTTGTACATTTCGACGTTTTGTTTGTTTGCTTTACTGCGGCTTCTGCACTTCAGATCAGCACTTGTAGGTAATGGGGTTTCTGAACAGTATCACCTGGTATGAAAAGTTTTCCCAAGAAACCACAAAAGATTGTTCATTTTTTTTTCTTTCTTTCTTTCTTTCTTTTTTTTTTTTTTTGTCAACATTTTGCCGCACTCAAGTCAGTTTAAGTCCCAGCAAGAAGCCGGTAGTTAGGACACCACTGTTGCTGCAGATGATGTGACACTGGTAGAATTTGTGCTGACATTTGTGTAACTTCCCTCGCTGTTTGTGTTTGATTCATTAGGGGGCACTTGGCTTGAACTGGCTCGAAGGATTGCTCCTGCCGCACTGCAGTGTGGCCGTGGCCCTGGTTCCGGTGTGTAGGTAAAGGTAAGGCTGGTGGAATAAATGATTCCATCATTACGGACCAAAGTTACTGGAACCTGGACTGGCTGCCGGACCCATCGCCAGCCCTCCCGGAATGCAGAAATGTCTGGGACAACACAGAGCATACTCTCTCCACATCTGAGGAGGAAATATAAAGCACTTAAAAGGAAGGTAAATTTTAGAACTGGAACTTAAAACAAGGTTGCTCGATACATTACGATCAGTATTAGGAAAGAATCTCATGTACCCAACCCCATCAAAAACTCTGGATGACGTAAAAAGTTTCATTAAGTACCTGTACATAGTTTCAGCTTCTACATCCCCAAACCACACTCGTAAATTTGGAGTGAAATTCTGTCCTGTAAGTTCAAGCATTGCTACGTCCCCACCGCCATTCAACTGAAATTCACAGAAAATCAGAACAATGTTGAGAAAACTTTTCATTTTCCATTAAAGTACACATATTAGTTTTTCATTTGACTATGATTTGTGAAAAAAATGGAAAAATAAAACTCTTCTTTTAAATAATATGATTACAAGGACAAAATGAGCTAAAAAACATCTCAAGATAATATAGTTAAACTTAAATTTTCTTATATAAAAAGTATGCTTTTATTTTTTTTAATCAACAAACAATGTATTAAAATCTCCAAATCTTATGATTAATTGTGAATAAAATCATGCTAAGTCAGAGCAGAGAAAGCAACTGCAAAGAGCTAAAAGTCAACTTGTAAGGGGTCTCACCTGAAGACTTTCTACGACAGGCACAGGGGTGACTGGGGCAAGGACAGGGCCCATCCCCTCGTAAAATGTATACTCTGCCTTATCCGTACTAATGATTGTCCAGGAAGCTCCATCATTTATCATCTCTTTATTTGGTTCTTTTGGGCATGGAGTGGCCTGATGAAGAAAGAAATGTTTAGAAATGGAAGTTTACATACACTGCAGTATAAAGACAATTTTAACAAGGTAACATTCATAGACTGGAGTTAACAGGCAGACAATTTACTACAAATTTCTGAACTTTCCAAACATGGCGCTCTGCCAATCCCTAACTAAACACAGAGCATCAATATGACAACCTCACATCCAGTAGTTTTTTATACCATGAAATATTTCAGGGACATATTAAAAATAATACCTTTCAGAATACCCATTTAAGAGCACACCAGTACCTGCATAATTTCTTTAATAAAAGATAGTGTTCGTGATGTAAATAGCTACTTAAAACTCTTTATGGGTCCCTAAGAGAATAAGAGCCCTTCAAGCGTCGAGAGCAGTTAAACCTAGGTACTCCCAGCAGGAGGAAACCAAGATGTGAACTGGCAACCCCCCACCCCTACCTTCAAACACCCAGGCTAGTCCAGCAGTTCTGGGCTGAGGAGGACGGCTGTATGTGGCCATCTCTCTGAAACGGGGTCTTCAGGTGTTTACAAGTGCGTTTCACACGAAGTGTTAACCATCCCATTAAATCATCTGCCCATGTCATAGACGTCTTCGTGAAAGACTTCTAGTAAACGCAGTTAAAAATCAGCTTTCGAAACATTTCCTCATTACTATCTAGGAAGACCTCGACGTAAATCTGATAATTATGAACCCTCCCCAGAAATGTGTGTGCATCTATATACAACATCTTCACACAGTTTCAGAGGACTCAATGAACACCCAAAATCTACTTTTGGATGATCTGAGAACCTTTTTTGATTCCCAGAAATCGATATTAACTGTCTCTCCAAGAACATGTTTATGGATTTGAGTTCTTCCTTGAGGTGGGATGACTGCCATGTCTCAGGATCAAGTAGGTTAAGAACTTTCAGACTTGAGAAAAATACCTGAAAACGGCTTTGTGTCTTTGGGTACAATTAACATTAAACAAGAGTTTTAGGTTTCTGTATGCTGCTAACCGAATAGCTGACACTTTTTTTTTTTTTATCAGTAATTTAAAAACATACCTGAAACTGGATTATTCTTTCTTGAGAAAGGCACAAGTACATTCTTTCTGTATCCTTAAGGTAAAATGCACATTTATGGAGTTGTGATACAGGATCATCTGCATCCAGTAATGCGGTTTGCTTATCCACTTTCCTAATTATCTATAGTTCAATAATTAAGAAAGAAAAGGTCATCACATATGGAGAGCTTTCATTCTGGACACTGCCAAGGGCACACGGAAAGAATATGCTATAACAACACATCACAGTGTGTATACAAAAACATTTACAAACACTAAGGCTAGGTATAAAAAATACTTTCAGATCACAAGCATGGCAGAATGTGGAAATGGTTACCTTCTTCTGGGAATACCTGAAAAACAGGGCAGGCAAGATACTCATTTTCTAGATCACTGCCTTTCAAGCTTTACTGTGCATACAAATCATCTGGGGTTTTTGTTAAAAACACATCTGTTCTAATCCCACAGATTTCACGTGGGCCTAATAGTCTGCATTTCTAACAAGCTGACAGCTGGTGTTAACCCTGCTGGCCAATGGACCGTATTTTATGTAGCAAGTTCAGTTGACTTTTCCAATGATATACAATCACATCAGAAGAAAATCTCTGAAGACTACTCTCCCTCCCCGCTCCCTCCCTCTCCGTGTGTGTGTGTGTGTGTGTGTGTGTGTGTGTGTGTGTGTGTGTACATATACATATAATTAAAAACCTGGGGCACCTGGGTGGCTCATTCGGTTGGGCGTCCGACTTCGGCTCAGGTCATGATCTCACCGTTTGAGTTCAAGCCCCGCGTCAGGCTCTGTGCTGACCGCTCAGAGCCTGGAGCCTGCTTCAGATTCTATGTCTCCCTCTCTCTCTGCCCCTCCCCTGCTCATGCTCTGTCTCTCTCTCTCAAAAATAAACATTAAAAAAAAATTAAAAAAAAAAATAAAACCTAAGATAAGTATCATTTTGTAGATTAGGAAACTGGCTCAGAGAAGTCAGGTAACTTGCTCAAAATCACCTGGTTAGAAGCTGAATGACCAGAATGTGATTCCAGGGCTGGCTGCCTGCCCAGACTGAACTCCATTACATTTTATAATCCAAATATTTCACAAAATATGTATAGGTGTCTGAAAGATAATCCTATCAAGTGTGAGAAGTCCCTTAGCCCATTGGAGGTAATCACTACGTGTTTGATGATTATGAAGATCACCTCCAACAGCATACAAACATGTTACAGAACTATTTCTCATCTAAAATCAAAAGTAAAGAAATTCCTTCCTCGACGGTATGTCACTCTCCCTTCCTCTCCACTCCACGGGTCCCCTTTATACCAAACTCTTCTTCCTCACTGCACAGTCCCCTTAAGTAACTCCAGACTTTTGTCTCTAAGTCTCCACCAAATTGCCCCTGTCGAGGGCCACCAAGGACATCCAGAGAGATGAATCCATGGGCATCACGAGGCATCTGTCCTCACCTTATTAGCTTTCTCAGAAGCACTGACACAGATGTCCTCCTTTTGGGGACAGCCCTGCTCTAACTGGCCTTTAGAGTGTCCCAGAGCTGAGTCCTCTTTTCTCCTCCCTCCATCCTCTTTCCTTTCTGCACTATTTAGAGGTTGGCAATTCCTGAAGTTGTATCTCCAGCCCCAGCCTCTCTCCTCTGGCACGCAACTTGTATATTTAACTACCTACTCAACAGTTCTACTTAAGACATTTAATAGGCTTCTTCAATCTCGATTAAAACCCAAACTTTTAGGGACAGCTGGGTGGCTCGGTTAAGCGCCCGACTTCGGTTGAGGTCATGACCTCACAGTTTGTGAGTTCGAGCCACGCATCAGGCTCTGTGCTGAGAGCTCAGAGCCTGGAGCCTGATTTGGATTCTAGGTCTCCCTCTTTCTCTGCCCTTCCCCCATTCACCCTCTGTCTCTCTCTTCTTTCAAAAGTAAGTAAACATTAAAAAAAAAAAAAAAAAAAACAACAAAACACCCAAACTTCTAACTTCCTCCAACTCACAGCTCAGTAAATGGCACCACCACTCACTCAAATGCAAAAACTTTGGAGTCAGCCTTGACTCCTTGTTTTCTCTTATACCTAATCATCCAAACTGTCAACAAATTCTATTAAGTCTACTTTCAAATAAATGTGTCATCTCTCATCACCTTACTGCTACCATCCTGAATTATGACCAAAGTCCAACCACTGTCTCTCTGTTCCCACTGCTACACCCCATGTTCTCCTCCTCACAGAGCAGCCAGAATTATCCTCCTAAACATAAATCAGTCATCATGCCCTGGTTAAAACCTTCCAGTGGCCTCCTGGCATATGTAGGTAATATAAAGTCCATACTCTAGACACGGAGAGAGACTGTACAAGATGCCATCACATCTACAAGGCTGACCTTGTAGCCTCATTTCCCACCCCTCCCCAGTTCAGACTACAGCGCCTTCCTCACTAGTCCTCACCACTCCGGTCTGACATTCTGTCTCCACTTGTGCTGTCTGTCTGAAATGCCCTTCACAGTTTGTGGTTCCCACCTTCGTTCTGGTCTCTGTTCAAATATACCCACTTTGAAGATTTCTCCGACCACTCCAAGCACTCCCCAAGGTCTCTAGGTCTTTACCCTGTTTTAACTTACTTTCCTAACATTTGTGTTAACCTTTAATACGTTAATATGGTTATTTCTTTAGCTAATGTTGTCCATCTCCCTAAAACTGCAAGCTCCATGAGGAAAGAAAGCCCATCTTGCTCACCACTGTATCCAGCATCTAGACAGTGTCTGGCACATGGAAGGTTCAGGACTATTTATAGAATGAACCTGTGCACGTAGGACAGTAACACATTGCTCCACAATGAACATCCTTCACAGTAACTACTGAGTTTTATGAGGATTAAATCAATATATGTAAAGTGCTTAGAACAATACTATTAATATCATGCAATAATATTGGCTTTTATTACTTGGTTTACATCTCAATATCCAAAGATTTTTCTTTAACTAAGCTACAATTGTATAAAAGTCCCCATGTTTAAAGTTAGCATTCTTCATGTTTACATTTTTTAGCTCTGCAGGTCATTTAGTCAGAATATCTTCCATTCTACTAACACCACACCCATTTTCGAGTTTAAAGGGAGACAGCACACTTCAGCGATGAGAACTTCTAAGAAGTCTTCGAGACTGACTAAATTCAAGCAAAATGTTTCAGTCTGATGCTAAAGTCTTAGGGCAATATTTAAATTTGAGGAGGTCTGGATTTTAGAGAAATGACTGAGTTTTGAATGACGTAAGCCTTCAGCACTCACTCATTCTTCTCCTCTACGTGAGAGTCATGACTCGTCTGCAGCCCTGTTGTTCGTGCGCCCCACGGTTTCTGCACTAGCTAGTGAGAAGCACATCGTGAACGTGAGCCATGTTTGGTTCCATTTTATCCCCACAACAGTTCTCTGGACAGAGACCCTACTGAACGACCTCTCACCAATAAAGAAACCAAAGATGGCCACTACTATTTGGCATCAGAAACTTGCTTTGGTCATTTCTAATTATCAAGAAAAGGAAAGAAATCTGAGACACCTGGCAATGCAAATGTTACAACCTAAGCCACGTGTGTGGTGAATTCTACATTCCTAAAACATCAGGGAGAACTCCAGCCGGCGCTCTCTCCCGCACTGGCCCTGTAGCTCGCTGGTACAGTATCTACCGTATTTCTGAGATAAACTGGATACAGCCCAACACTGTGTCCCTACCCCCCACCCCCGGACCTTGAATCAGACATACTCCTAAATCCCCTCCGTCTTTAACATAACTAACTTTTCTTTCTGAAAAGGAGGGGGAATATAAAGCGGGAGTATAAGGGGCTTTTGCGTTCATTTTGCGAAGAAAAGCAGTTTTTACAGTTTCAAAATCGTCCTAGCGAACAAAAAGTCCTAAACACCGTGCTTCTCTCTCAGAGTATGAAATAACAATTTAATTTTTAATAACTCTATCTTCTTGTTGGAGAGTAAACTAGTAAAAACTATGCTTATATTTTTAAAGAAATAAGAATTTCTATGCTTCTGAAACTTGGTCCTGTGGTGGGATATAGCAGGTACCACAAAGAATGAATATAGTATATCTGTACTGGTTAAGGAAAGAAATCATAATGCAATTATTTAGTGCCCTCTATTGAACATGTTCAGATATGCAACCAAGAAGCAAAACGCCACCAAAATTTATTAGAAACAGTGTAACAGAAAGTCATTAATAATGCATTCACAAAAATTGGCTGTCTGCCTTAAATCGGTTTTTGAATAAGGTGGGTGTGATTGTCAATAATCAATAGCAGTGATTATTGACACGTCTTCTTAAGTTAAAAAATGAAACCGAAGCGTATTTTTACATCTGAACGCTGTGCCTTTTTGGTGTTCTTAATTTTCACCACACACAGCAGCAAGAGCAGAGCATACCAGTCTGGGGAGAGCCATGCCGGTAACCGAGCACACAAGTTTGACTGTCTGTCCATAGTGGATGTAGCCATCACGAACTGTGAATTCTTCTCCTTCTGATTCATCATCATCCACTACAGTGGAATGACAAAAGAGATCGAATTATTATCTTTTAGAATTCTTTAATATACTTAGGAAAATGATAAAACTTAATAGATCTGTGTGTCTTATTATCAAAGAATTTCAACAGCTTCACACTAAAAACATCAAATACACATTTTCATACTCACAGAGATGAATGTAAAATGCTCCCCACTGCTGAGAACTGGCATGGAAATTACCTCCTTCTACATGCAAGTATCTGGTACTAACTGTCTGGGATCGAAGTCGATTAAACAGAGCCACCTTTGTTCCTGAGGCAATGCACACTGCAAAGAAAAAACAGCTTCTATTTATGTGACTGGGGGGAAAGGACCTGTACCTGGCAAGTTATAATTATTCTTTACTATTACTTAATAATTAATAGATTCTGCTAACAAATTGATACCCTAAAAAAAAAAAAATCAAGGTAACTCTCATTAATGATGTCGGGCTAAAGATGTAAAATACGTCCATAAGATATTTTTTAAATGAGAACTATACAGTATATTTAATGCAGTGCTGTTCAGTAAAGGGATATTCTTAAATATCCAACAATAGGAAAGTGATTAAATACATTATAATATCATTCACCTATTAAATAATGTGTATCAAAATGCACTGGTTAAAAAAAAAAAGTATCTCCCTAGTATATCACTGAGTGGAAAAACGGGCTATAAAACCCTCTCTATACTGTGGTTCCATTATGTATGTATTTATGTGGCTGTACGTGTGTGCCCACGTGCTCACATCCAATCCTATGGAATGTACTCAGGAGTCGAGAAGAATGTTTAGCAAAGTTGAGGCCAAATGCCCCTGGATATTGTGATTTTAGAGATTTTGATTTCTTCTAAATACCCTGAAGTATATAGCATTGCATGAAATTTCTTGAAAAACCAACCACATCTATGTAAGCAGGAAAATATTCTGAAAGTGAAATATGTTCTCTGTCAATAAGAAACTTACAATCAACAGAAAAAGTGAGTTTAAATAAAATCCTATGATTTGAATTGGAGATGGTGTGAATCCATGACATTAGCAAGAACACCCAACTCCCATTATGAAGTAAGCCTTGTCCTCTAGCAACAACAACAAAAACCAAAGAACAAATTTAAATCTGAGCAAGCATCTAAATGGACTACAAAGATGCTCTCCTTGACCAAACTTAAAAAATTTTTAAGTTTATTTATTTTTGAGAGAGAGAAAGAGAGAGGGAAGGAGGGGGAACATGAGCGGGGGAGGGGCAGAGAGAGGGAGACACAGAATCCAAAGCAGACTCCAAGCTCTGAGCTGTCAGCAGAGCCCGACGCGAGGCTCGAACTCACGAACTGCAAGATCATGACCTGAGCTGAAGTTGGACCCCCAACCGACTGAGCCACCCAGGCGCCCCTCTCCTTGCCCATACTTTAAAGACAGGCTCCTCTTCCCTCTTGGCCTTCCCAGCCCAGTTACTGCAAGATTCCCTAAGTCTTTCTCCCACCCCTGACATCTGATTAAGTTCCTCATGCGCCACCCTGAGTATCTGATCACCAGAGAGAGGCCAGCCTTTAGCAAAAATCCTGTTAAGCTGGCTCCTCTAGAGCCCCTGTACCCTTAATGTTTCCTCTTGGTAATGTTCTATCCACTGCCCCCTCCCCTCACTCTGTTCCTGGACTAACAATCCACTGAGCTCAGCTCCACACTGAAGTCTCTTCTCCCTTCTGTGACAGTACTGAATACAATCTGTCTTTACCACCTTTAACTAGTGTCTGGCTCTACTGTGTTCTCTTTGACACTACCAGTTTATAAGATACATTAAACTACACCAAGGAAATGAAATTAGCAAAATCCAGTATGTGGTAATCTCTCAGGGCCAAATGACTCAGTCTCTTCAATAAATACATTGCAAGGAGAGAGAGCCATGAAGAGGGAATCCAAAGACAAAGAGTACTCAAGGTGGGGTGCCTGGGTGGCTCAGTTGGCTGAGCATCTCTTGATTTCAGCTCAGGTCACGATCCCAGGGTCAAGGGACAGAGCCCTGCAGGCATCAGGCTCCCTGCTGAGCAAGGAGCCAGCCTATTTGCTGTCTCCCCTACTCCCTCCCTCTGCTCCACTCACTCTCTCTCTCATTCTCTAAAAACTAAATAAAATACAAAAGAAAATAAGTAAGTAGACATGTTTACTTTAAAAAATACTCAAGGACATGTCAATATAATATATAGTGTAAATATCTGATGGGGATTCAAAATTTGAATTCTGATTCAACCAAAGTACTAACAAAATGGCATTTTAGATAATTTTAAACTTGTTTAATTAGACATTTGATAATATGAAGAAATTATTTCTTTTTATACTTGTTTAAGACTGGCCTGCAGTTAAGATCAGTCTTGAAATTAGAGGCTGGACACAGAGCTTTCGTATAATTATGCAACTCTGTCTACTTTACTATGTTTGAAAATTTCCATAATATAAATGGTTATAATAATAATGACTGAGGGAACTAAAACCAACCAATATATAAAAACCGAGTAAGTTCATAATAAAACAAAATAAAAACAAGCAAACTAAACAAAACTCCTAAAACCTTGAGCACTTTCAAAAAATACTACTGCTGTTCTGCAAATTAGTAAGCAAGTGTCTATCCTGCCTTTTCTCTGCAGACTATTATTTGAAGCAAAACGCTAACAAGTTCTAAGTAAAAGAATATGAAAAAGCCCTTCATAAAACACTAGATTTAAGCAGCCATCGTCAGTGGCTAATGGTTGCTGAGGAACTCTGTACCGATGGATTAGGCTAGCAACAGCTCAACTTACTATAAACGATCTTAACAGGACAAGACGTGGGTATCATCTCAGGTATCATCTCTGACTTCTGATTAGAAGAAAACAAACATATAGAGGACCAGCTAATTCTAAAATACGTCTTTAGGTCTAACCACCAGTTTATGGAAAATATGAGAGACAGAGGCACAAGTAATCAGCCAGATCCGGAATATGGAAATTCCAAAGGAAGAATTACCCAGTTTCTTCAGCAAATGACATGGAAAGATTGGAGGGGGAGAGAACACACTATTATAGGTTAAAATGTATGGGCCTTATTTGGATCCAAGTTTGAACAGGCCAACTGCTAAGAAAAGAAACACATGCACACACACAAACACAACTGTAAAATAACACTTCAGAGACCATGTAATAAGTCTGCACACGGATTGGTTTTTAGATGGCATTAAAGCACTACTGTCAATACTTTTAGGCACCACTACTGCAGAAATGATGGTTGAAAGAACAGGTCATCTGAGATTTCCATTAAAATATTCCAGAAGTCAGAGGAGGAAGGACCATGGAAAAAATGAAACAGAACTGGCAAAACCTGTTGAGGCCAGGGGGCCGGTCACCTTACACAAGTCTCTCCCTTTTAGGTAAGTTTGAAAATTTTCATAATAAAGAGTTAAAAAAAAAGAAAAAGAAAATTGGGTGCAGGGGTTGCAATGTCTAACTCAGTCAGACAGCGTTTATCTTTGGTATTTGGTAGGTCTAAAAATCTGCTCATGAGGCAGCAGTCTTTGCCAGAGCAACTGTGTTAAACATTTTGTTTAGGTTTTCAGGAAGGACTTCCACAGCCCATTTGATAACAGTGTTTCTCAAAGAGGAGCTTTTGATGTTCTTGGGGGATCAATTCTCTGGAATGAGAACGAGGACTTTTAGCGTCACTGGTCTGATGCATCCAATGCCATCAGCACTCCCTGTGGTCACTGACAGCACAAGGAATAAATTCCCACTTCCCATATGCTTCTGGGGAACAGTGCAGAAGCAACTCTGGTTGGGAACCATCTCCGTAGACCGGGCATTGTCCATTTCAATTAAAAAAAAAAAAAAAAAGATGACCATAAAATGGCAATAATACATGTGACGGTTTCAGATTAAGTGGAGGGCCACAAAACCATTACTAACAAATGAATTTGCTATCAAAAAGCAATTTTCAGTTAAAAAAATAGTTGAATTTGTCTTATTAATCCATCAGGGGAATTGGTGACAAAAAAAACCTCAAGGATACGTACAGTCAGCATTCTTCAATGACTGCTTCTTTTTGGAAGGTTTGGAGATGACTTTTATCCGCTTGCTGAGGAACACACCAATATCATCGCTGTTGCCATAGAACATCTTTACAGACAACATGAAGTGCTTTCTCTTGTCTGAATCAGATATGTACAAAGTTTTGGCTGTGCAATAGTTCTGTGAAAAAAAGGGAAGTTTCAATAGCACCAAAAGTTTGCTGGTTATGTACTTACAACTCAGTACAGCCATGGCTAGGTTTTCGATGAATGAATTAGATGAATAGCTGAAAAAACCAACTGTAACAATTACTGACATTGATCCTGGAAGACAAAGGACAGTCTTATCAAATCTATGAAATACTACATTACGATCCATTTTATCCATTTTAAAACACAGTTTTTTCTTGTTTTATATAGCTCTATACCAACATAAAAGAATTATAAATGCTGTAACAGTAATTTTTTAAAAATAGAACTTAACAGGGCACCTGGTAGCTCAGTTAGTTAAATGTGTGACCCTTGATCCTGACTCAGGTCCTGATCTCAAGGTTAATGAGTTCGAGCCCTGCGTCAGGCTCTGTGCTGACAGAATCCTGCTTGGGGTTCTCTCTCTCCCTCTCTCTCCCTCTCTGCCCCTCCCCCACTTCTGCTCTCTCTTTCTTTCCTTCTCAGAAATAAACAAATAAACATTAAAAAAAAAAAACCACAGAATTTTACAGTTGAAAAAAAGCCCATGACTGTATTTCTGCAATGAAACAAAATAAATAAAGCTATCAGAATTCAACTGAATCTGTGTAAGATTTTTAGATCCTTTTCAAAATAGTGCACAGTTTTTCTTTACATGGATGAACACTACAGAACCACCTATAAGTCTGATAAAAACAAAGTTAGAGTAACTGGAGAATTATAAAATATTTTATGCCAGAAAAGGTTAGGAGCATACTTTAAAGAACTCTTTATAAAAAATGGTAAACTTTGCCAAATGGGATAATTCATATTATATCATCAAAAGAACTGATTGAGGGGCCCCCGTTTGGCTTAATCAATGGAGCATATGATTCTTGATCTCAGGGTTGTGAGTTCAAGTCCTACATTGGGGGTTGTGCTTACTTAAAAATAAAAAAATATATGCAACTGGATTGAAAGGTAATAGAGAAGATAAACATAGCAAGGTATAATGCCAGTCTACCAGAAAATAAATTCTGGTACCTGAAAAGATAGCATCCAAGAGTTACAGTACTCACAAAGTAGCAGCAACTATCTCAAATATATATGACAATTCTATTATCATTCCTATTCCCCTGATCCCTATGAATTAGGGAAGGAACTATATTATTTTTTTTAAATGTTCATTTATTTTTGAGAGAGAAAAAGAGTGTGAGCAGGGGAGGGGCAGAAAGAGAGGGAGACACAAAATCCAAAGCAGGCTTCAGGCTCTGAGCTGTCAGCACAGAGCCCGACACAGGGCTCGAACCCACAGACCGCGAGATCATGACCCGAGCCGAAATCGGACACTTAACCGACGGAGCCACCCAGGTGCCCCTAAATTATTGATCTCCTTTTCCAGATTGGGTAAATAATGCTCAAACACAGCTTAAGTATTTAAAATATCTAAATTATATCTTTTAGAAGATCAATTCTCTACCTTGTAATTAGGCTACACAAGTTTCCTTGACTACCTCTGTTGTGTGTTTCTTTTAAAAATCAGGAAAAATGCCACTCGTTTAGGAAACAGCTAATGTACTCTAAGTTTTCAACTTCTTAAATTTTAATCACGTGTAATTTTAGCACAACAAAAATAACGCCAGGGTTTATTTCATTTCTCATAGCAAAGTTATGTAAGACGACGTAGGTGCCACTGTGAGTATTTTACACTTCATTAGGTCTTCACAAATTCAAAAATGTGGTAAAAGCTTTGAGAAGCTTTGTTCGACAGAAGATAAAACTAAGATAAAGCTAATAACAGTAATAAGAAAAATAAAAACAACCGTTCTTCGTACTCACACAACTCCTTCTACCCAAGGATCTCCAAGCTCAGAGATGCTATGGAGGGAGTGACAGGTCTTCCATACATCAAAAAGCACTGAAGGTCAAATTAAGCCTACACTGATGGAACTGTTCTGCACCATAAAGTCTAGGAAAATGGGTATCGATATACTAACGCAGACGGTTACAAGGAACAAAACGAAATGTGTATCTAAAAGACAAATTCTCATAGGCAAAAGCCTTTCACACAAAGTTTTTGTCTGGAAAAAGCAAACACATATCTCTGGGAAAAAAAGGAAAATGTATCCCTATTTTTATAAAAGTGAGTAGTCTGAATCCACAAGAAAATAATCATGGCTAGGACAACTTTTTTTTTTTTTTTTTTTAAAGTAGTCTTCACGCCCAGCACGGAGCCCAACATGGGGCTTGAACTCACGACCCTGAGATCAAGCTGAGCTGAGGTGGAGTCAGGCGTTTAAGCAACTGAGCCACCCAGATGCCCCTGGGATAACTTTATTAGAATTATTATTTTTTAAAAAACTAAGACCACTGACTACAAACTCAAATTCCATTTGAAAAAAAGGGGGGGGGCACCTAGGTGGCTCAGTCGGTTGAGCATCCAACTTCATACTCGGGTCATGATCTTGCGGTTCATGGGTTCAAGCCCCATATCGGGTTCTATGCTGACAGCTCAGAGCCTGGAGCCTGCTTCAGATTCTGTGTCTCCCTCTCTCTCTCTGTTCCTTCCCCACTCACGTTCTGTCTCTGTCTCTCAAAAATGAATAAATGTAAAAAAAAAAAAAAAAAGAGGAAAAAGTCACCACTCAGAAAAAGTACTATTGCTTTAAGAAAATAGAAAATAAATAAAATTTAAAGTTACATTCGTCATACCAAAACGCTAGATTAGCTAACAGAATTCTATAATAGAAAATGGCATATAATAAACCTTTCTATCAATAATGAACAATTTAACTTAAGAACTTGAAGATCTTCAGGCCATAGTAAAAAATGTGCCCCCAAATGAGAAAGCAATACCAAATACAACACTGCAAAAGTACTGTAGAAATGTCCGCATCATAGAGTCTGAATTATAGAAATGAAAAAGCGCTAGCAAGTGAGGTGTAGGGGATGTAACTTTTAAGTGTAAGAAAAACACAAGTGGGCTAAGTAGAGAATCAATTCATGTTGTATAGCTTACCTAGTTCCAACTATGTAAGATTTAAAATTGAGGAAAAATGAGTATTTAACAAATAAAAACATCATTAAGTGAAATCTCAGGTCCAAAATATTATCAACATAGAGTCAAATGTCATGACCATATGAAGTGCCACATAAATTAGAACTTTATTGTAATGAATATTAAGTATAAGTACCCAATAGTGCAAAATAAATAGCCTTTCTTTTCCGATAATGACTAAATTGTACCATTCAATGAGGAGGCTACTAAAAGAAAACAGTGTTACCTTAAGTGAATGGAGGTTAAGAGAGACAGGTGGGAGCAAAGGGTCCCTTTTCTGAGGCTCAGCATGTCACTACTCAGGACATCTTTGCCTTCCTAGGCTCAAATATATTACGCACGCCTTTAGGCTCCAAGCACATATGATGTTCCTGTTCCACCTGGAATGCCTTCTGCTGACTCCCGACAAGTCTTCCTTTATATAAAGTAAGTAAGACTTCTCTGATAGCATTTTTCATGAAAACTAATATTAATAGCTTTGGCTTACAGACATTATATGTTTTAAATATAACCCATTAGATGTTTTAAATACTAGTTAATGCTCAAGCTTTCAGGTATTCTTTTCTTCTTCTGTGAATCTTTAGGGCTTAGGGAAAGAATATAATGGTATAAGTTGAAGAAAGGTATACTAAACCACGATGCTGATACAGGCAAGTGAGGATGCTGTTTGTTTGGTATTACTTCCCTTAAAATGCTGGAAGCTGGAATTGGTTAAAGTAGGCAAAGAAATTCAGTTAACAATTATATACCCTGGTAGCTACAATCCCTGGCTTCTCACTACATATTTAAGTACTCATTTCATAGTACCAAGTATCTAAATGTACACCTTGGAGACCTATAACTCCGAGACTTTCTACGTAACAGGAAAATAGAGGAGACACAGCTAAGGCCCATCAGATCACCCTATCACTTAAATACATCCTTTACTCCAGTTGTAGGGTCATAATTTAGAAATATTTCTTGCTGCTGTATTTTCTTTTAAGATGAAACCACTTTTATTATAATAAGTTTTATTGCAAACTTAATTAAAAATACATAGTTGATAAGTCTTACCAATAAACATTTTAAGGATACAAATGTCATTCATAAAAATATCTGAAGAAGGTTGATATTAAGGCTTCTTAGTGCTCATGCTCCGTATTAGCTATAAAATGGCTAAAACTGAATCGAAATGTACAAATCTCCTAGCTCATCACCTTCAATGTCACTCTGCAGCCCCCATCTGTACTGCCAGCTACAACACAGCAAACACAAAGATATTCAGTGAAGATTTACTGAATGAGGAAACAGCTTTTCATACGCTATTTTAAAGGATATTCACGTGGTTGTTGAGAACTAACCATTTTCCAGATTTTAATATGAAGGGAAAATAAAATGATAGTTAAATGCTAAGTCATTAAGAACTATTTTTGAATACTAAAGGTATAAAGTGAAATGATTGCTTCATAATTTCATAAAACACAATTAGCAAAACTAATACTTAAATTTCATTCCCTAGCAAATTAATCACAGAAAATCCCTACAAGTTTGAGTGAAGCTAATTGTGGCTGTTTTTGTCTATAGCATAGTTTTGCTTCACAGAGAAGCTACGCAAAACATTTAAGATCTTTATAACCCAGGTAAATCCTTCTAAGAATTTATCTGTGTCACTTTGTTTCTAGTGTAAGACTAAGATTAAGATTAAGATTAAGAGACAGCGCAAAACATTACTGAGCTATACGCGTTCACTGTTACTTGAGTATCATGCCCCCCTGTCAGACACATGAGGGATTAGCCTCTTAAATTTATAACTGGCTTCCAATGGCAATCTGATTCAGACTGTTAAAACTGCTAACAAGCCACCTTTAGATGTCAACAGCTTGTGACTAGACTGCAACTATTTAAGAAGTTTCTCTCTGAGGGATGGACCGGGGAGGGTGTGTTCAGAAAATTGGTACCAAAAGCCATAAAAGAAAAAAAAAATCATCACCACAAAAATAAATAAGGAAACTGCATGCTAATAGGGTACCAGGGTGCCCTTTTAGGAGAACCAACAGAGTTTAATTTACCTTTCCTTCCAAGTTCAGCTGCTGCATTTCTTGGTCACTATTTCCTATTCCAATAAATGCACATGGTTGAGACTCTTGTTCAGAACAACCATCACGTTCCATTTGTTCTTTTTTTTTCTTCCATCCACTGCCCATAAGATACACACAAGGAGGAGGGCAAAAAAACCTAAACAATGGTAGAAACACACACACACACACATACAAATACAAAACCAAACAATGCAATTAGATTCAAGAAAGCATTACCTTTCTTTGAACATATGAATACAAAATTATACTGAACTATACTAAGTCATCTCCTAATGAACTATTTTGGTGAAGCCTTTTGTCATGCCAATTAATCATGTCCATAGCACAGAAATCAAGGCTTCCACAAAGACATTTGTTTGGGGAAGATTCATCTATACTGGAATTATGCATTCAATAAGATTAGATACTTTTTATTTTTATTAGTTTTTTAATGTTCATTTATTTTTGAGAGAGAGAGAGAGAGAGAGAGAGAGAAAGAGTATGAGTGGGGGAGGGGCAGAGACAGAGAGAGGGAGACACAGAATCCGAAGCAGGCTGCAGGCTCTGAGCTGTCAGCACCGAGCCGGACATAGGGCTCGAACTCATGAACCGTGAGATCATGACCTGAGCCAAAGTTGGACGTTCAACCAACTGAGCCATCCAGGCACTCCAAGATTAGATAGATACTTTTTAGAGGATGGAGTCTCCCTTTAAATTTTCACACAGCTCAGAGTTCTGAACTACTGGAGTTCAGTAATCCAATGATGTCTAACAGGTTACAAAAAATAATATTGCATCGCAGAATCTGCAGTTATTAAGATCTACTCAAAATGATATATTAATTAATGACATTATTGCTATGGCTATTACATTGAATTTATTTGGTAATTAACCTGGAAAATAGAATTAGAGCAATATCCAAAGGAGAAACTTTCAAAATATTAACAAAAGTAGAAGAATTAAAAGCAAATGGGTAAGCGGATTTCTGTGTTTTATGTATATGACACCCCGGACAAGTGGATGTCTGAAAGAACAATCCACTGCACCCTTTCAACTCACAGATCACCAACAGATTTGTCTTGCTAGTTGCCAAAAACCTGCCCTCAAAAATTCTTCCCACCTAGAATAACTTCCTTATACAGTTGACCCCTGAACAATGTGGGGGTGAAGGGTGCCAAATCCCTGTGCAGTCAAAAATCCATGTCTAAATTTGACTCTCCCAAACTTAACTAATAGCCTATTGTTGACCAGGAAGCCTTATCATTAACATAAACAGTCAACACGTATTTTGTACGTTATATGTATTACATACTATATTCTTACAAGAAAGTAAGCTAAAGAAAATATTACTAAGAAAATCATAAGGAAGAAAAAATACATTTATACTATATTGTATTAACTGAAAAAAAATCTGAACATAAGTAGACTCATGCAGATCAAACCCGTGTACTGCAAGAGTCAACTATCTTCTCCTTGACAATTAAAAAATATCAGTTTCAAAGCCTAGTTCAAGCCCCACATTTTATAATTCAGACCATCAATCCAGTCCTTATATACAGGGTAATTTGCTTTTGCTCAATAGTGACACCATGTCTCATCAAGGGGCCTGAAAACTCAAATATCTACCACAAATAGTAGCTAAGTAAACTCAAAGAGTCACCAGGTAAGTAATTTAGTGGGTGAACCAGGTGCACAATAAATAAGGAAGAATATCCTTTAATTATTCAAAGAAGTAGGTTCCCTCTTCTTTCTTGAAACACACAGCCCTCATGGTAATTCTTGCTTTTTATACAGTTATGTGTACAGGAACATTCTTCTTAACTCTTGTAAGCCCACTGTAAGAAGAAGGGCTTAAATGCAATGACAATCAGCCACTGGTTTGTGACTCCGATGATATGGCACAACAGAGAATAGCGAGCCTGTGGCTACACACCCACTCCATCACTTTGCTGAACTACGGCCATGTGGGCCTAGTGTTGGTTACATCCTCCAATTGTTCCACAAACGTTTGAAGCCAAACTTTATATGGGATTTCTAACTTTCAAAGTTAGCAAATATTTATGCTTTTAACACCTTGGAGGCCAACAATGAGCAGACTTAAAAAAAAAAAAAAATGTGCCCCGTACCTATTTGTGCATATGTATGTGACATAGTGACACCACCAGGCTGGATTTGGCCTCAGCTCTTCCTAAAGGTAGTTAGTTAGTATCTACTTCTTGTTTGCTCGCCCCCAGCCCCCAGCATCCAACTACAATATTTATTGAATCGAATCAAACTTGTTATAACAACTACTTTTTGCTCAATTCTAACTAAAAACTACTTTAATTAATTTATAAGAAGTGAGCTAGGTGTATTTAATATTCATCAATTCATTAAATTATTATACCCCTAATCTGAACCCCTAGTGTAGTGTCGCAGGCATTAGGAATATAGTAGTTAAAAAAAAAAAAAAAAAAAAAAGGCAAATATTCCTGTCCTGATGGAATTCACGAACTCTAATAGGAGAGACAGCTAATTTAAAAAAAAGAAAACAAAACAAAAAAACACTTTACTCATAAAGTTTAGAAAACATTTTACTCATAAATGAGTAAAATGGCTTATATAAGACCAGGGTGGCCAGAGAAAGCTTCCTTTAAAAGGTGATGTTGAGTCACAACCTAAAGCCATGGGTGGCTGAGGGAAAAGCAAGTAGGAAGGACCAAAATGGTCTGTGTCAAAACAAACACAGACAACTCCAGTGTGGCTGGAGTTGAGAACAGATGAAGCCTAGATAATAGGGAAGTGGACCAAGCAGGACCTAGGGGTCAAGCTGAGTAAGGAGGGAAGCCCTGGAGGCTTTTCAGATTTATTTAAACCAGTAAAAAGGAAGCAGAGCAGCTTTCATGCCTGCATACTCTCACTGTGACCATGGACACAGAGGTCACAGCCGAGGTAGTGGGCTCAGCTCCAGGTCACTCCAAGTTTGGAGGGATGCCTGGATTAGCCGGGCTAGTTCTGGAGTTGGCTCAATTCAAGTCTACCCCCAGGATCTTTCTGGCCTCTAATGCTGGGAGCCACCCAATGCTTACCGTGGCACAGACTCAAATACCTAGCTGGCATACTACTGGGAGGTTGAGAAGGCATCAATTTTGGACACTTGTCTCCCATGAGTGTTTTTTAGTGAACACTGGTATTAAGATTCCTTAATAAGCTGGTATACTAGCTATAAAATTCAAAGAGCCATGCTTTAGTGGACTACACCAGATGCGGGAGTCAAATTTCAACAAGTTTTCATAAAAGACACTTTTATTTCACATCTGAAAAACTATAAAGAAGACTAAAACTGTACAAGATTGGGTAGTGCTCGTTTTCTCAAGAGTACTGGGATAAAATGGCATGAAACAAGGTATAAAATTAGGTTGGCAAGCAATTCTTTATCACTTAAAACACGGACCAAGACTCTATACTGAAAGTGCTTTCCAAATCATGTAATAAGAAAAATGAAGACGAATCTTCACAAATGCCTCAGAACTAGCCTTGTTTTTTAGTCAACTCTACAACACTTCAAAGAAGTTGTGATGCAAGAAAACAGCAAATCCCATACAATCTAACCATTGAGACTATTTCTATACAATGTGCTGATTAAATCATATCTTAAATATCCCAATACTGGCACTCCCTAAGAAATAGTTAATGAATCAGGTTTGCATTTCCACAGACTTCAGTAGCAGCATAATCAAATAGAAGATAAGCATACATACAAAAAAGAGCAGATTAAAAAAAAGGAAATTAAAGGGAGTGAGGATTTAAAAAAGGCTACCTAATTAGCAGAAGAAAAATTAAAATACACCTTATAATGCCATGTGCAATCAGTGATTTTTAAATTTGGACAGTTGGTCAATATGTACCAAATACTCAGTGAAAAGTCTGACCAACAAGTGGCCAGCTCACAGTTTAACAACTGCCGTAAAAGAATATGCAATGAAACAATGTGCCTTTATTTTCTAATATTTCCCATGGCTATATCTAGCAACTATGACAAACAATGCTTTTTTTCTGCCACTTGGTGGCAATATACACACATTTACAATTTTACTCATTTCCTATTTCAAACAATTAGTCTTTATTTTCAGAGGATGATTCAACAACTTTTTCCTCAAACCCTGAGATGAGGTCTGGAAAATACCTTACAGATTCAAAGAAGACTTTTTATTCAGCCCAGTATATAAAATAGGTTAGGTTAGACCAAATCCAAACGTGCCATTTACATTATCTGACTACCTTTGCAGAATCATGATCCTTTGAGGATTATCCAATCCAAAAGCACCAAATAGAAACTTTTTGCACACCTCAGTTACCTCTACTAACACACATTCTCAGTATGACTTCAGAAGCATCATCTAATTGTCTAAATGGCTTTACTGTTGTTGTCTCAACAACATCATTATCACCTTTAGTACTGTTTAATGACTTCCCTTGACACGAAATTGAAGGAATACTAACACGTCAGAAGTAATTTCCCTATCTTTAACGAAAATTTTCCTCTAAACAAAACAATCCTTTTAAAAGCTTATTTTTCAACCTGGAATAATCTTCTTTAATGAAAAAGTAAAACTAATCATTAACATCAGTGGGGTACCAGATGTCCAAAAAAAAAAAAAAAAAAAAAAAATGTTATTAGGTACAAAGTTTTAATACCAAGAACAACTCAAAATTTCAGGATAAATTTTCCCGACCAAATATTTCTAGCATCATTTGCTATAGTTATTTAAGTGCCAAGAAGACTGTGGTCATGTCCCCAGGTGACCTCACGCCTTAGGCCTTGGCAGCTTCTCAGAAAGGCCTGAATCTGTATCAACAAGAAAGAAGACAGATCTTTTACTCTTTCCACTCTACTCTCCACCAATGCATAAGGGGCCAGACTGGCTTGCCAGTCGTCCAGGAGGCTGCAGTACACGAGCAGTCCCTTACTACTAATAATCCTTTTTAAAAATCAAGTAATTTTAATAGGTTTCCACCTTTATTGCAAAGCTAGTACTAACACATGTCTACTCTGAAAATGTAATAATACAAATATGTAAAAAATATAGGAAAGAAAAATACAGGACTCAGGCTTTTTCGTCATTTTTTCTTCTTCATTCTTTGGAGGATAGAAGTTTAGATTCTTGAGGCTTTCCTTTACCTGGTGTTTCAGCCTGGCCAGGCCATAGCCAAACAGAGAAGAGCTGAAGATGAAGGCAACCACACACAGGGTAACCTTTAAATCACCAACCTGAGAAGCCACTATAATTTTGTATTCACTTATTTTTGATAGTGACTAACAAACAGGAACCTTATTTGGACTCCTTTCTGCTTTCCCCTCATGGCCTCAGTTATCTGGTCTTAAAAGACACAGTGACCTTAAAGATCCTTTTGCAAAGTACATGGCACCTAATTTCCTAACCAAAATAAAGAATAAATGAATTAATGAATGAATCCAGTTGTACCAAAATGCACCTTCAAAAATCCAGAGAGAGAACAGCATCGTCGCAATAAACACGTCTATTCCTACTTCCATCAGATCCAGCCCAGCTTCGCTAATGGTGAAGGGACAATCCTAGGCAAAGTTCACAGCTGACGTTCTATAGGCATCTTTACCTCCTCCATCTATCTTTAAGCCCTACTGTGCGCGCGAGCAACACTCAAACACAAAATGGAAAGCTATGAACATTAGGGCGATGGAGAGGATACGAAATTTGGGAGTTAGAGTTCCAGGGTTCCAATCCTGGCTCCATCAATTCCTAAACTAAGATGAACCTGGGCATATCTAAAGTCTCTGATCTTTAGTTTTCTCACTCATAGAATGGGGAGTATAGCGTACTGATTAACAAGATTATTCTGAGGATTAAAATTTTAAAATATCTGTAAGGCAGTTATACTCTTGTTCATAACTGGAGCTGAATAAAGGGAAAGTGTTTCCTCTTCAGATTCACGATGAGGTGCAAGCCTGGCCTTCTTTCGACTTACAAGCATGGAGGGTGTTAACTTGCTCTGTTTTGCTTAGGAAAACAAAAACAAAAACAAAAAAACAGACGATGCTCTGCACATACACTCAATTTCACTTGTATAAAGAATATCCAGTATCAACTTCATTAAAAAAAGAGGGTTCCACTATACTGACTTGGTTTCTATGTCCCAAACTGAAGATACCAACTTCTTCCCATATTTAATTCTAAATCAGATGATTACATTTTATTAGTCAATTAAGATAAAATAATCGGAAATGTAGTAAATCTGAATAACGATAAAAAAAAAGAACACTTTGGCAGTATGAGTCCCAAATATTACTTGCATTTGTTCATCCTATTTGAGGATAAAGTTATCAGTTAAATAGCTTCACCTTCGTCTTGGCTCAGATTTAGAGGACTTTAATAATTCCCTTCTCTGACGCATATGCTAAGGTGTCCTTTACCTCCCACACTCTAAAATATCAGTCATCCCCTTCAACTTAATGTCCAAACCTAAGTTTTCATTCCTTCTCTCACACCAATTTGGTGTCTTTCTTGCCAATCCAAAAAAATCCCGAAGACAAGAAAAAACTCCAGCAACCAGATGAAAAGCAACAAAAGTCCATAATTATACACCCAAGATGCCGAAATTCATAAGATACTGCAACAGATGCTAAATATGAAGATCGTTTTTGTTATAATTTAATTCCGCTAACCTGATCACTAGGTTATTTCTGTAGTGCCCACATGCTGAGTACAAACTTGCCAACTCAATTTTACTATTTCTTCTTAATCTAAATAGACACAGGGTCAAGGTGGAGAGCATTGGGAGCTCTTTTCCTTATAATCACACCATGGTTCAATTCAGGGTTTGGTTAGCCTTCCTCTTTTCAAAATAGTTCTCTGGGGGTCACATGTTTATAAAACTGCATTTTCCACCAAAAGGAAAGCTATTTTTTGAACAAGCTAATGCACCACAGAAATACTTAGGGAACATCATGTAGCCCCCCGCCTGAAATTATGGATTCTTTTATTTTATGACATCAGGGATTTAGCCAGATGATCTTTATTAAATATGCCACAGTTCACTTTGTTTCTCCCCTTCAGTAGGGGCAAATCCCCTATTTTTTATTTTGTACTTACAAATTAACCCAATAAAAGAAACCACCTCTAACCTGTATACTAATACATCATTTGCAAATCCATGCACCTGTCAGAAAACCAATAACCTTACCTTTTTTCATTTCCGTATGACTTCTGTGCAACTTTTGCATGAAGAATAAGTACTGTTTGATCCCCTCGCTCCTTTAAGTAATTTCGCATAGCTTCCCTAAAATAAAATATAAATATTACTATTACGGGGGTGAGATTTAGAATATTACTATGCTGTATGATAAAAAGAATAATTAAAAGTATTTTTATTTTCTAAAAATGAAAACAAAAAAGGAAAACCAACCCAAGAATTAAATTTAAATATTATATAAATACTGTTCATCTTCAACTCTGTATTTTATTCTTTAAAAGAAGAAACTGTTGCCTTGGAATTTATGCTGTAACTCAAATCACAATTACAACTTCTATACTATGATTCTAGTTAGAATCATTATACACACTCCTGATTTATCTTTTAATTGTTTGTAAAATTAATGGTATGCAACACTTTTGTACTTAACAATCTAATTACCCACCACCACCAGCGCCACTCCCCCAGCTATTAGAATCAGTATCTTCCAATGAATACAAAGCCATAACTTTTTCACATTAGGTCATTATTACATGTTCTTAAACAAACAGCCTTACATAAAGACTACGCAAGCTGTGAGCTCATGACCTGAGCCCAAGTCGGATGCTTGACTGACTGAGCCACCCAGGCGCCCCTAGAACTTGCAGCACTTAGAAAGTAAGTGGCTTGGGGCAAACATTTAACCTCACCCAGTCAGATAATAATGCAGACCTAACACAGAGCAGTTGTGGATATTAAATGAGATAATCCAGATGGCAGCATTTGTGGTTACTGACTGAAAACCTGTTGGATGCAAGGCAGGGCAGCTAACACTGGGATCCAATAGCTTGAGAATTAATCCCTATCACTGAAGGGACTTCACCAGGGACTTCACTGAAGTCAAGTGAAGACAAGACTTTGGAAAACAAATTGTAATAAAATACACGACTCAGAGGTATGAACGAAAGTACCACTAAAGGAATGTTTATGTAAAGTTAGGGGTGATAAAGAACTATAAACTCTTGAACAACGTGGGGGTTGGGTGCCAGCACCCTGCACAGTCACAAATCTGCATATAATTTTTGGCTCCCCCCCCCCACCAATAGCCGACTGTTGACCAGAAGCCTGGTAACCATAATTGATTAACATATATTCTGTATGTCATATGTATTATACACTGTATTCTTCTAATACAGTAAGTTAAAGGAAATGTTAAGAAAAATCATATAAGGAAAATCCATTTACAGTACTATACTGCATTTATCAAAAAAATCTGCATATAAGTGGATCCATGCAGTTCAAATCCATGTTGTTGTTCAAGGGTTAACTGTACATGGTAGGAAAAATTTCTTAGAAGAGTTAAATTCCAAAGGAAGAGGGGTAGACACAGGAAGTGGAAGGAGGAAAGAACAGGGCATTCCAGAGTCTGGAGAAGTATGCACAAAGACAAAAAAGATCCGGCACATCTGGGTACACTGAGATTCAGGCTGAGGAATCAGGCAGACACAATAACAAAACGGCAGCTAATATTTCTTGATTACTACGTGCCAGGCCCTGAACCAACCTCTTCATATGCACTGTTTCATTTAATCCTCACAATTCAAAAAGGTAAAAGTATTGTTACTACCACTTTGAATGTCTTGCCCAATGTGTTGCAGTTAATGGCAGCCAGGAACTGAAACAATTCTTTGAGTCTGAAGTGAGCCACTGAAGGGAATAAAGCTGATAAACTGGGTAGAGTAAAACTGTGAGAGGCTTGTCAAACGCCTTGAAAATCTGACATTTGTAAATGTATATACAACATATGAAAGCTTAAGTTAATTCAAATATCATTCTATGCTAGATGATGATAAAAGTGGTAGCAAGTATTACAAATTTTTTAAGACCTGGATAAAAAATTTAAATGTA
Organism: Panthera pardus; assembly: GCF_024362965.1. NCBI lineage: Eukaryota > Metazoa > Chordata > Mammalia > Carnivora > Felidae > Panthera > Panthera pardus. The sequence continues at coordinate 183,572,158 of NW_026526688.1, forward strand.
ACAAAATAAAAAATAAAATCCATCTCTTAAAACACTGTGCTATAGAATCTGGATTTTCAATCTAGACAAAAGGCAATGGGAGATCTTAAGGGTTTTTTTAAAAGTACAATTATTTTTCCGTTTCAGTTAATTTTTTGTGGTGGAATAGGGAAAGGATTAGAAAGTATTGAGACAAAACTTGAAAAAAGGTTGACATATTAAAAAAGTAACAAGATAGTAGGAGGGGAGGTGGAAAAGACTTGATAATTTTTTAGATCTTTTGTTTTGGGAGAAGTAAGTGTATATTAATAGACTCTGTTTGACAAATGTGAATTCTGAAGTATCCCGGACCTCCAAGCTCTAAGTATTCAAAAGGCTGTTGGAAATACTCATCTGTAGTTCCGGAAAGGGGTCAGGGGTGCAAAAATAGGGTTTGCTGGTGTGTAGTTCACACACAAAACCACAGTAGTGAATGCAATCTCGGAAAGAAAGCATAGTGACAGGAGAGTCAAGAAGAAAACGTATAAAAGGAAATGGAGAAGAACCAGTAAGAGAGAGAACTAAGGCTGTTCATTAGATGCTATTGAAGGAGACAACCTTGAAGAGGTAACTATCAAAGGGTGAGATGCTGCAGAGGTCATTTTAATTTTAGCAAGAAGTCTAACAAATGCCAGGTAACAGAAAGGCTTATAAATTATTTGTAAAATGAGAAGCCACTGTAATGTCTAATGGGTAAGAAAGGAGCCATAAATATTGGCAACACCTTCAAAGGAATGGACAATGACCAAAGATCAGTATCAAAGGAATAGCTAATTGTGGAATCCATAAGTGATCGTGCCAAATCCTACTAGCATTTCAAGGGTGGGAATACAGAAAGCATAATCTCAAAACTGCTGGGTAATGGATAAGGGGTACAGTCTGGAAAGGATAACAATAAGGTTTCTGAGTGGTTGCTAAGTCAGATGTCTGATCATAGAGTTCAGGGTACATAAGACACCAAGAACAAAGTCAGAAGGCCAGTCAGTATCTTGAGAAAGCTAGCGGAGAAGTCCAGTTCTTAGCATTGAACTTGAAAAAGTGATATATACTTGAAAAGAAAAATTTTAAGTAGCAATTTTAAGTATACTTACTCCTAATACATTATATTTGCATTTATAGTGACAAGCAATACAATGACAAGCATTATATCATTAACCATTATATCATTATAATATCTCTATTGTATCAGTCAGCAGTTACTTCATATGTTTGTCAGACTCCACGTCTTTTTTTTTTTGTCTTCCCAGACTACAAAGTCTCTGAGACATTCTAGTAGGCATATTTTAGAAATGGGGGAGAGGTTAAATAACTTTCGCAAGATGATAAATACCCAGGATTCAAACTTAGGTAGCACAACTCTCAAGGACAAAATTATACTATCAGATACTTTGCAATCTCTTTGCTGTGACATACACACACACACACACACACACACACACACACACACACACACACACGCACACACAGGTCTGAATGTTAACTCTTGTCACCAAGCCTGAGTTTTCTCACCCATAAAACATATGTGTAGATACACGTTTAAAGTTAGCCCCACAAAAGGACATCTACGAAATGTCCGTAAACTCTTCCCATTATTATTGTTGTTGCTATTATTATTATTATTATTATTTTCTTAGAAAGGAGAGGGGCAGGAGGGCAAGGCGTGGCACCACTTCCACTGGAGCTATAGAGCAAACCTGAAAAGGGCCTAGAGGTAAATGTTCAGGCGTATCACCTGACTTGGCACAACAGGTAAGCTGCACATTTACCCATCTTCCCATTCAGGATTTATTGAGAGCCTATTATACCCTGGGCACTGGTCATCATGCTAGTTGCCTATGTTGGAAGTAGCTGTGTACAATTATGATTATAACAAAAGATTTCAGATCTCAAGCTGTTTATGGTGACTGCAGATGACAGCTCCAGTTTTCATCCTTTCCCTTTCTTAAAACAGCAACTAGAACCTTAAGATAATCATTAATAATAGTTGCCTTATAACTAATTCACCATATAGCTTCTTTCAAAAAGGAAAAAAAAAACCTGTTTTCTTTTTTTAATTTTTTTTTTTTAACGTTTTATTTATTTTTGAGACAGAGAGAGACAGAGCATGAACAGGGGAGGGGCAGAGAGAGAGGGAGACACAGAATCTGAAGCGGGCTCCAGGCTCTGAGCTGTCAGCACAGAGCCCGACGCGGGGCTCAAACTCACGGACTGCGAGATCGTGACCTGAGCCGAAGTCGGCCGCTTAACCGATTGAGCCACCCAGGCGCCCCAAAAAACCTGTTTTCTTAACAGAACATCGAACACATTAAAAATTATGTTCTCTGGTAATTACAGCTTGATCATTTCCTCCAGCATCTTAAGTAGCCATAACCAACAATCAAAGATATATTCTGAAGAAACACAATTAAATAATAAAGCCCACAGAATGCAGCCCATGTGCCTTTCATCCAGACAGAGTAGGGTTTCACCAACAGAATGGGGTTTCAATTTCAGTACTATTGACATCCTGGGCAAAATAATCCTTTGCTGTGAGGGACTATCCTGTGCCCTGTAGGGTGTTCAGCAACATTTCTATCTACGTATTTGAAGCCCGTAGCACCCTTCCTCAAACTAGGACAACCAACACCGTCTCTAGATAATGGTAAATGTGAAGGGAGTTGAAGGACAAAGTCACCTGGGTTGAAAACCACTGGGTTAGAGAAAAGCCAAAAGTAGTCCAACAAGATGGCAAAATCATCCATTGTCTTTTTAAAAAGAATAAGGGAAATTTTAGCATTGGAAAGCATAATGTAGGTATCGTTAAGAATCTTACTAGAATTACTACTTTGTATTAGTGAATTCTGAAAAAGAATGACAAAGTTAAATCCCAGTTTCTTGGAATAGTTACTATTCTAACAAGTCTGAAGTATATTTTTTGTTAATTTCATTTAACGATTCCTTAGAACGTAAAAATTATTTGATGGGGCATCTAGGTGGCTCAGTTGGTTAAGCGTCAGACTCAGGATTTCCGCTCAGGTCATGATCTCATGGTTCCCCCTCCCAAATAGACAAAGGCCACCATATTGTAAGGATTGGGTCATCATCACTTCTGTATTCTATGAAGTTTATTTTGGAAATAAACCATTTCACTACTTCTTTAAGGCTTTACCCGTGTAGAGAAAAATCGGGAGACTTGAGGATTTTGAGAACATGTAACAGTAGGGAGTGCTGACACTCAAAGGTTAAGTCATCACCTTGGTTCTTACATATCTAGGCCTGGTTGATCCAAACTTGGCTCCTCGAATCCCAAGGACCACGCAGACCCTTCCTATTCCAGCTCATTTTCTTCTTCCCCCAAAATGTCCTATAAACATATGACTGGCCTAAGGTGAATATTAGTTGCAACCATTTTTATATGAATTATTTACCACTTATAAACTAACTACCTAATAACCATACAGAGCAAAGATCACACGTTACTATCAATGTATATTCAACTTTATAGTTTTATTTTTTTTAATTTTTTTTTTTTAACGTTTATTTATTTTTGAGACAGAGAGAGACAGAGCATGAACGGGGGAGGGTCAGAGACAGGGAGACACAGAATCCGAAACAGGTTCCAGGCTCCGAGCTGTCAGCACAGAGCCCGACGCGGGGCTCGAACTCACGGACTGCGAGATCATGACCTGAGCCGAAGTAGGCCGCTCAACCGACTGAGCCACCCAGGCGCCCCTAGTTTTATTTTACTATAAATCTAAATTCATCTCATTTCTACTTACTTTATATGGTGTTTGCTACCCATGGTTCTTATGATAAAGTAAAATCCATAATTAGGTTAAAACATGAATAATGTACTCTGTAATATAAAACACTTAGTAACATCTGAATACGAATAAAGAACCAAAAGAGACATTAATCTGACCTAAGTTAATAAAGAATGGAGGATTCTCTTGTCACAAATCGAAGAGGGTGGATCATAAATAGACATAGCAAACAGTAACTTTAGCTATAATCCAGGGTAGGTGAGAATACATTGCTATAAGAGTTTCTCAGCAGGCACTAGTAAAATGCTTCTCAAAACTGCATGCTATGGACAAGAAAGAAAAGAGATCCAAAAAGAAAAAATAGGGGCTCACTGAAAGACAATGGAATCCCAAAATTAATACACAGATATTGACAAAATATATATAACCTGTGAAGTAGAAAACAGATACAGAGGTTAAATCTTAACTATCATCTTAGAATGTTATTACTTACTCTGGAGCAACCTCGAAAACAAACCAAGAAATAGCTTCAGATACTGAGTTTTTGGTGACCAGGAAAGTAATGGAGGTTTGTACATGTACAATGAGAACAGAGGGGTGGCAGTGAGACCAACAGAGAATGGGGCTTCAGAAAAAATCCAAAACAAAACAACAGTGTTAGTCCAAGTGATAGAAAACAGGTTTTCAGAGTAAATAACATAAAATAGTGCCAACAATTACAATTACAGCAAACCCAAAGCGGGGGCGGGGAAGAACCTTACAAAAGAAGTCCTGGTACTAAATTATTTCAAGCAAATGCATGAATTAGTGGGTACCAGTCCACAGTGTCACAAAGGGGAAGAAAGTTAAGAGTACATGCCTTTGAAGGTTACCCAGAACACAAGTATATTCAAAATTCCAGTTCTAACCTGATTGTTGACAATAGGGCAAAGTCTCTTAGTACAAGGGGGTATTAGGTTGAGTAATATCTATGTTTTCTAAAAGTATGTGTTACAGTGCTGTTGCCGGTCATAACTCCAGAGTTCAGACATACTCTCACATAAGGGATAGGCACACATTCCTGGAGATTGACGCCTAACTGCATTGCAACTAATATTTTTAATGATGGCCCCAGGCTCTAAATGACAAAATGAGAAGCCTCCACAATAAAAGAACAACTGTTTCTATATATTAATATAAGGTCTGGGCATTCGGTTTTATTTTTGAATCCACACTCTGCTGTACCCATAAGCCACATTACAGGGACTATTTCAGGAGAGTAGGATGCCCTTGTAAGTTAGTACTCAATTGATTCTATTTGTATTTCTGAAAGAATGCAATTATTTAAAAGGAAAAAAAAAGTGAATCTATAATAACACTGAATAGTAAGTACATAGTGTTAACTATCCTTAATCAAAAATTTAAATTTTGAGGAGGTAGAATTGTGTTTTGAACACTACCCAAAATATCATCCTCTAAATAAAAAGGCTTTTTTTTCCCCCAATATTTCTTAATTTGGAAGATGAGGGTACAGACAGAGTAGGGTAGGTTTAGAAGATTTATTTCTTAAGGGACCTTCTCTGAATTAAACTCCCTATTTCCCCATACCCCAATAAAAGAGATATAAAATTCCTTTAAAAAATATTTTTGATAGAATAAAAGACACTAAAGTTTTCCTAACAGAAAACTCTTTAAAGGAAAAATGGGAAAATATGATTAAAAGGAACCAGAGGAAACCTAAATTTGCTATACTATCAAAAGGGAAAACTTCCTAATTTTTAATTTTGGGTTTAAAATTAAATTTTTATCATAGAATTGGTCACTGATTTTTACATTCCAATTTTCTGTTTTATACAAACCATTTTGCTAAATTTGCTTTATATTAGCTTTGATAATAAAGAATAAAAATCTGTAAGCTTGCCATCTTTAAAAAAGATTTAAAAAGAAATAAAACTTAACTGAATTCTCCCCTTGAAGATATATTAATTCCTTTTAGGGTATTTTTAAAGGATAAAAGCAAATAAAATCTTTTACAACTTTATTTAGATTTTTTTAAAATGTTTATTTACTTTTGAGAGAGAGACAGAGTGTGAGTGGGGGAGGGGCAGCGAGCGAGAGAGACACAGAATGTCAAGCAGGCTCCAGGCTCCTAGCTGTCAGCACAGAGTCTGACGCGGGGCTTGAACTCACAGACCGTGAGATCGTGACCTGAGCCAAAGTCGGATGCTCGGATGCTTAACCGACTGAGCCACCCATATGCCCCTAGATTTAACTGAAACACAGTAAAATGTAAGTGTACAGTGGGTTGTTTTGGTATATGTATACACCATCACCACATTACAAAGACAGTCCTCATTCCCAAGTTTCTCTTCTGCCTCTAATCCCTCCTCCTGTCTCTCCCTGTCCCCGGGAAACCACTGATCTGCTTTGCCATTATAGATTCGTTTCCATTTTCTAGAATTTTGTGTAAATGAAATCATGCAGTATGTATCCATTTTTTTCTGACTTCTTTTGAAAACAGAGCATAATTATCATAGGATTTTATCTATGTTGTTGCATGTATCAACAGTTTATTCCTTTTATTGCTGAATAGAAATCCTCTGTAGAATATATCACAATTTGTTGATTCACTCACCTGTTGGTAGATGTTTGGGTTATGCCTGTTTGGCTATTATAACTGACACTACCACAAACACCTGTGATCAAGCCTTTGTATTCACATTATGTTTTAATTTCTCTTGACTAAATATGTAAAAATGGAATGGCTGCACCATATGGTAGGAGTGTACTTAACTTTTTCAGAAAGTGCCAGATTATTTTCCTAAATTGTTGTATTACTTTACCTACCACCAGAGTATAAGAGTATCAGTTCTTCCTACTAGATATCTCATTGTGGTCTTAATTTGCATTTCTTTAGTGGTTATTTGCCACAGTGTCTGGAGAAGTACCTGTCTCAATCATTTTCCTATTTAAAAAAATGGGTTATTTCCTTGTTATTGACTTTTTATTATTTTCATAATCTGGAAACAAATGTTTTACTCATAATTTTGAAGAAGTAAAATTTATTCATTTCTTTCTTCCAGAGTTAGTGCTTTCGTGTTATATCTAGGAAATATGTGCTTAATCCAAGGTCACAAAGATATTCTCCTGTATTTTCTTCTAAAATATATATAATTTGAAGTTTTACATTTAGGTATATTTTAAGCTAATCTTTGCATATGGTTCTAGCCACGGATCATAGTTATTTTGTGTCTATGTATATAAATGACAGGGGCATATGGACATACAAATGTTCCAGAATCTTTAAAGACCCTTTAACTAAATTGCCTTTGCACCTTGAATGAAGAACATATACCTCAAAAACTTCCTCTGGCCACTCTTCTGTTAGGGTGATTTACCTGGTTGTCTTTACACCAATACCATCCATGATTACTGAATGTAGCTTAAGGTTGTTTGCATTTCCATATAAATTTCACAGTTTGCCAACTGTTACAAAAAGTCCACTGGGATTTTGACAAGTATTAAGTTGAATCCATAGATCAATTTGGCAAGAAGTGACATCTTAACAATATTGAGTCTTCTGTCCCAAGAATATTTACTCAGGACTTCAAGCTCTCTCAACAATATTTTAAAGATTCAAGTGCACAGTGCTTTTACATCTCGTGTCAGATTTTCCCCTAAGAATTACATACTTTTGATGTGATTATATATAGTATTGTTTATTAAATTTCAATTTCCCACCGTTCACATAAAAAAACAATTCATTTTTATGTTGATCACGTATCCTACTATCTTGACAAAACTCACCTATTAGTTTTAGCAGCTTTTTAAGATTCCATAGGATTTTCCATATAGATGATCATGTCTGCAAATAAAGACAGTTTTACTTCTTTCTTTCCAATCTGGATGGCGTCCTTTTCTTTCCTGAACTGACTGTACTAACTAGAACTTCAAGTACAATGTTAAATGGAAGCGGTGAAAGCAGACAATCTTGCATTGTTCCTGATCTTGAGGGAAAACATTCAGTCTTTTCACAGTTAAGTATTGTGTTAAACATAGTTTTTTTGTAGGTACACTTTTTTTAGGAGGAAATACCCTTCTGTTCCTAGTTTGATGAAAATTATGATCAAGGATGAATGTCAAAAGCTTTTCTAAATCTCTTGAGGTGACCACATGATTTTCCTTTTTGTTCTGTTAATATAATGAATTACATTGATTTCCATTTGTGAGATAAAGCCACATTGTTGTTTTCATTTTGAAAATTTAAGACTTTTTGCATCTGTGTTTGTAAGGGATACTGGTCTATTGTTTTATTTTCTTGAAATGTCTTTGCCCTGCTTTTAAAACAGGGCAATGCTGTCCTCACAGAATGTACTGTGAAGTACATCCTACTCTCCAATTTTCTGGAAGAGTGTATATAGAACTGGTATGATTTACTTCTCAAACGTCTGGAAGACCTCAAGAGCCCGTAGTTTTCTTTGTGGGAAGGTTTATAATTACAAATTCGATTTCTTTAGACATTAGGGCTATTCAGGTTATGTTTCTTCTTGAGTAAGCTTTGGTAGTTTGCTAATTTCAAGAAATGTGTGCATTTCTTCAAAAGTTGTTGAATTATTAACAGAAACTTATTTATAATATTTGCTTGTTATCCTTTATATATCAGTAGAATCTGTAGTGATGTCACCTTTCTTTCTTCATAGTAATTTGTACAGAATCTGATTTCTATCTGCTATGACTGTCCTGCTTGAAAGATTTCTTTAACATTTCTAGTAGTTCAGGCCTGCATATGATAAATTCTTTTCCATTTTTTTTATGTCTAGAAAGGTCTTTATTTTGTCTTGCCTAGGGACAGAATCCCAGGTTGCTGCCTTTTTTCCCCCTTTGAGTACTTTAAAGCTCTTGTCTCATTGTCTTCTCCTTAGGAAGATTTCAGATGAAAAGTCTCTCATCATCCTCATCTGTCTTCATTCCTTTGTACACATCTTTTTTCTCTGTTGCTTTTAACATTTTCTCTTTATCACCAACTTTAAGCAACTTGATTATAATATGCTCCAGTGTAGTTTTTGCGCTTGGGTTCACTGAGTTCTCAGAACTATGGTTTTACAATTTTCACCAAGTTAAGGAAAATTTCAGCCATTATTTCTTCATCTATTCTTTTAACCGTATCTCCCCCTTGGCTGACTCCAATTACTTGGATATTAGCCCACTTGAACGTAAACCACAGCTCCCTTACAGATTGAGTTATTTTACCCCGAGAACTTTTTCTGTGTTCTTCATTTTGGATACTTTCTATTGTTATGTCTTCAAGTTCATTAGTCTCTTCTTCAGCAGTATGTACCTATAATTAATCCCATCAACTGTATTTCTTCATCTTAAATATTGTAATTTTCCTCTCTATGAAATCTGATTTAGATACCTTTTAAAATCTTCCATGTCCTCTATTTAACTTGTTCAATCTCTTCTCTAGCTCAGGGATCTGCAATTACAATCATAAAGCAAATCTGATGCACCCCCTCCTTTGTGACAGAAAACTGTACTCCAGCATACAGACATGCCCATTTGTTTACACATCGTCTGTGGCTATTTTTTTACAAAAGAGCTGAGTAGTTATAACAGAGGATACATGGGCCACAAAAACTAAAATGTTTACCACCTGATCCTTTAACAAAAAAAAAATCTCAAACTCCTGGTCTTAGCACACTGAACACATAGAAGACAAATACAATAACTGCTTTAATGTCTTTGTCTAATTCCATCAGATGTCGTCACTGCTGGGTTGGTTTTAATTGACTGAATTTTTCCCTCATTATGGATCATATTTTCCTGCTTTTTTGTATGACTGGTATATTTTAATTGTATGTTAAGACACAATAAATCTGACTTCTGAGTATTTGATACTTTTCTATTCCTGTAAATATTCTTGACCTTTGTCTTGGTATATATTTAAGTTACTTGGAAAGAATTTGATCCTTTCAATCTTGTTTTTGAGTTTTTTAACAAAACTTTTACCTAACAATAAAATCAGCAGCATTTGGTGTTGGCCAAATTTTGCACCATTATTGAAGGAAAATCCTGCTCTGCAGTACTGTAGTAGATGCATCATGAATTATATTTTTCCACTTTAGCTAGTGGGAACAGGCAAGTTTGTAGTATGAGCTTCAGGAAGTTTTTCCCCTCTAAATCTTTAGCTTGATTTTTATCCCCCAGCCTTGGGTAGTTTCCTCACACTTGTGTGTTGATCGATACTCAGCTGAAGATAAGAAGGGACCTTCTGCAGATCTCCGGAACTACGTAGCTCTTTCCTCTCCAGCTCTCTGCCTGGGAACTCTAGCCACCGTGGGCCCCCGGATTCCCAGCTCCATCTCCTTGGTTCCAGGTGCTTCCTAGGCTCCACACCTGGATTCCTTCTCCCTACATCATGTCCTAGAAACTCTCTAGGTACTAAGTTGGGGCAACTGTGGAGCTCACCTCACGGGTCTCCTGTCTCTCAAGGCTCACTGTCCTTTCTTGCCTGCCATCTGGTATTTTGAAAAACATTGTTTTAATATATTTTGTCCAGGTTTTTTCAGTTGTTTCAGTTTGGAGTAATTCCAGTCCCTGTTACTCCATTTTGGCCAAAAGCAGAAGGCTTAAAAGCTTACAAAAATTTTCCAAACAGGGAAAACCGCTTAAAGAGTAAACGGAAAATCATGATAAAGTAAACGGGGCCTAATTATATTATTGTATATATTTAAGGAAAGGAAAATTTCCTTATGATATTTATTACCATCACAGTGACTGCTATTTTTACAGAGGTATCCCCATTAAAAGCAAGTGATTTATTCACCAAAATATATTCTATGGTTAGGAGTCATTGCAATCTATTACTACTGGTAATAAAATAAAATAATCTATTAAACTATAAATTTCAAAATGTCCATAAATGTGAATTAAAAAATTCTGCTTCGAATTTTTTCCTGGTATATACAAACAAGTAATTGTGTATGTCTTTAGAGAAAAAAAAACCTTTCTAATTTAAGTAATTTCAGACTTCTAGGAAAGTGGCCAAAGTAGGCAAAGAACTGTACTAGTCCCCTTTCCTCCAGGCTCCCCAAATATCAGTATTTTGCCATATTTGCATATTATGTTTTTAAACAATTTAAGAGCTCATTGTAGATATACAGCCCCTGAACCCAAATACTTCAGTGTTCATTTCCCCAAAACAAAGACATGCCCATATACAAGCATAATGCAATTATCACTGATACAATACTTGTATATACAGATTTTATTCAAATGTTGCCAACTGTCCCACAAATGTCCTTTATTTGGAGTATGGAAGGCAGTGTTGAGAAACTAATGCCCTTGGACCAAATCAGAACAGCCACCAATTTTTCTAAATTAATTTGAGCTCGAATACAGACATTCCATTCATTTATATATTGATATCTATGGCTGATTTGGGGATGTAAGAAGAGATGAGAAGTCACAACAGCCTCAGTGTGGCTAAGTCTAATATGTTTATTATCTGGCCCATCATAGAAAAGTTTGCTAACTCCAGCTTTAAAACAAAAGACAATTTTTTTCCTGGTCCAGAATTTAGGTGAATTTAGTTGTCATGATTTTTTTGGTCTCCACTAGTCTGCTATTCCTCAGTCTTTGTTTTTCGTCGTCTTGATAAGTCTGAAGAGTAAATGTTGTTTACTTTATAGAATGTTCCTCATTTGTGTCTGTTTCCTCAGGCTTAGACGTAGCTTGTGCATTTTTGGCAGGAACATCACAAAAGTGACATGATGTCATCCTCCTGAGGATGCACATGATGTTTATTTGTCCACTACTAGTGATGTTAAATTTCAATCACTTCATTAAGGTGATATCTGCCAAGTTTCTTCACTGTCATGCTCCTTTTGTTCCCTTTATAATTAATACATACTTTGTGAGGATACACTTAGAGACTAAGTAAATGTTTGTTTCTCATCAAACTTTAAACCGATAGTTTTTCTGCCTGAAACAATTATTACTGTAGTGGTTGCCAAAGTGTGATTTCCTAGTTCCATCATTCCTTCTACATTTATTAGATGGAATTCTGCTATAAGAAAAATTCCTAGCCTCCACTACAGAGTCATTTCTTTAACTCAGTGTAGACTTTTAAACTATATTTTATTCTGTGGGTTCTATTACTATCATTATTTATTTTGAAGATTAAAGTGCTCATGATTTGGCTAAGGAGAACCTATTTAAACTGGCTCCCTTTCTGTGTCCTCGCAGCATGTCTCCATCATTCTTTGAGTACAGCATTTTTTTTAATAATAACAATAATGTGGAAATAACCCAAATGGCCATCAATGTGAAATATTAAAGAAGGAGCAGTGTGAAGGCAATAAAAGACTACGGAGATATGAAAGAGAACAAGGTAGAAGATGTACAGTTAGGTGGAGTTACAAGGTCCAGAGCGATGGTAGAGTATGATGCCAGACTTAAGAAAAGAAAAAGAAGAAATGACAATGATATGCTTATACATGCATATAATATTCTTGAAAGATACTAACAATGCAGGATTAGCATTAACTCTAGGGCTGTAACTGTGCAACAGGTATCTTTTTTATTTACAAATGCTGATTGAAAAAATTTTAAATCATTTAAGACTAATCCTTTCAACCTCAACATTTGTAATTAAAACGTATATTGTAAAATTAATTCGCATAATTAGAACACAATGTAGTATTTATAGTCTCCTTAAAATGATTAAAATCTTTTATTTCTTTAAATTTTTTTAAAGCATTTATCTTTCAAGTTTCACTTATAATCAATAAATTATGATTAGCTAAATGCAGCTAGATTGGCCGGATATCGGAAGCTATCTTTACATTGTTGCCTTTGTTATGTTCACTATATCATACTCAAGATTACTTCTTAAAAGGTTTCATTTTTCCCCTTTGAACTATACCCAATTAGCCTGGTTTTGGGGGGTGGAAGGTGGGGGGAGGACGTAGGGAAGGATGGGAAGAAGCTTACGATCTAGATACCAGTATCTGAATCACTTCAAGAGCACCTAATATCATTTTTAAGATGACAGGATCTGGTATTTTCATTTAATGTTTGGGTGAAAGACTAATATAATGCTTACCTAGTGAGTCGTTTAGGTGGAGGCCGCTCACCAAATTTTCTGGAAAAAATAAGAAAAATAAATAAATATATATAGGCTGTTATTCCACAGGAAGCTTTTTAGGCACCATGAAATCTCCTTTGCGACGTATACTTCAACTCTACTAAGAACAGCACAAAGGAACGTCCTTTAGCAACCATCCTTACCCAGAAATAACAAAATACATACTTTAAAAATGGTTTCTAAACAAAAACAACACACCCTAAGTATGCCTTACATACCTACTCTGAGCATGTAGCACAATGATCAGAGGAGTGTGACCAATACCTCCTAGAGACACCTTGCAAAAAACCCCCACAACTAACCAAAGACACCCAGTCTCACACACTCTGCAGCACTCAGAAAAATCCTCACAGCCCAAGAGGTGGTATAGAGTTTACCAGTGTCTGTCATGTGCCAGGCACTTTGCTATACATATTTTATACATTACTCTTTTTAATTAATATAAAACAATTCTGTAAAGCACATATTGGCCCATTTAAAAAATGCAGAAAGCAACTTGCCCACTAAGTAAGTTAACTGGCAGGCAGAGTTGAAATTTAAACCCAGCTGTTGACAAATAATACCGAAGTTTGTATGGAACCATAAAAGACCAAGAATAGCCAAAGTTATCTTGAAAAAGGAGAACAAAGCTAAGGGTCTCACAATTCCAAATTTCAAGATATACTACACAAAGCTGTAGTAATCAAAACAGTATGGTACTGGCACAAAAACAGACACATGAATCAATGGAACAGAAAACCCTGAAATAAACCCGTGTTTATATGGTCAATTAATCTATGACAAAGAAAACAAGAATATTCAATGGAGAAAAGGGTCTCTTCAGTAAGTGGTGCTGGGAAAGCTGGGCTAGTACACGCAAAAGAACGAAACTACACCACTTTTTAACAATACATACAAAAATAAACTCAAAATGGATTAAAGACATAAATGGGAAACCTGAAGGCATAAAAATCCTAAAAGAGAAGTAGGTAGTAACGTCTCTGACAGTGGCCACAGCAATATTTTTCTAGGTAGGTCTCCTAAGGCAAGGGAAACACAAAAGCAAAAATAAACTATTATGACCACACCAAAATAAAATCCTTTTGCACAGTGAAAGAAACCATCAACAAAACAAAAAGGCAACTTACTGAATGGGTGAAAATATTTGCAAATGATATATTTAATAAGGACTTAATATCTAAAATACATAAAGAACTTCTACAACTCAACACCCAAAATAATCTGATTAAAAATGGGCAGAGGACCTGAATAGATATTTTTCCAGACATACAAATGGCCAACAGACACATGAGAAGATGCTCAACAACACTAATCATTAGGGAAATGCAAATCAAAGCCACGAGACAGCACCTTAACACCTGTAAGAATGGCTAAAGTAAACAGCACAAAAGATAACAAGTGTTGGCGAGGATATGGAGAAAAAGGAACCCTGCGCACTGCTGGTAGGAATGTAAACTGGTACAGTCACTGTGGAAAACAGTATAGAGGTTCCTCAAAAATTAAAAACAGAAATACCTTATGACCCAGTAATTCCACTACTGAGTACTTAACCAAAGAAAATGAAAACACGAATTCAAAATGATATATGTCCCTTGTGTTTATTGCAGCATTATTTACAAGAGCCAAGATATCAAAGCAACCTAAGGACCATTGATAGACAAATGGATAAGGAAAATATGGTGGGTACACACACACACACACACACACACACACACACACACACACACACAGAATATCATGAAGACATTAAAAAAAAGGGGGGGGAGATCTTGCCATTTGAGAAAACATGGATGAACCTAGAGGGTATTACACTATGTGAAGTAAGTCAGATTGAAAAAGACAAATACCCCATGATTTCATTCATATGTGAAGTTAAAAAAATAAAAAATCAGAATCAGACTTATAAATATAGAGAATAAACTCATGGCTGCCAGAGGGAAGGGAGTGGGCGGTGGGCAAAACGGGTGAGAGGGAGCAGGAGACACAGGCTTTCAGTTATAGAATGAGTAAGTCACAGGAATAAAAGGCACAGCATAGGGAATATAGTCAACAACACTGTAATAGTGTTGTATGGTGTCAGAATGTAACTACACTTATGGTGAGCACAGCAGAACACAGAGAAAGGTTGAATCACTATGCTATACAGGAAACTAATGTAACACTGTGTCAATTATATGCAAACTAAATTAAAAAAAAAAAAACAACAAACCTAGATGTTACTACTCAAGAAACTTATAGTACATGGCCCTTCAGAAAGAAATAGGCTAAGTGGACAAACAAAAGCATTTCAACTGGTTGTAAGAGGGCAAGGAGAAAAGCTTGAACAAGGGTCAAGAAAGCACAATTTAGGCTGTAATTAGAATACAGCACGGAGGTTAAGAAAAACTCTCTAGAGTAAAATTAGCTGAGTTCAAATCCATGATTTAGTATTTTCCTATTGTGTAACTTTGAAGTTACCTGACTCTCCAGACCTTAGTTTCCTCACATGTGAAGAGGGCACCGTGACTACATTTACCTCAAAGAGGTGTTGAAGGGATTAAATATGTTAATATTTAGAAACACATAAAACAGTGCCTGGTATGCAGTAAGTGCTCAACAAATGTTAGTCATTATTACTACACTTTTGTTATAAATTGGCAAGCCAAAATTATGAAATAAGGAACTAAGCGTGATGTTAATAAGAATAAATAAGTATAGAGGAAGAAGAAACGAACTTCTACGTGATGACCTATTTCCACTGCGAGGTTCTCTAAGAGATGGTGGAAGCACAACACTTGAAAATGGACCAATAGAATTGTTTTCAAGCAGACTGAAGTTACAAACAGGCTAAGTGACTTGCTCATAATCAGTTACAGGTTGCAAAGCCTAATTTGACTTAAGAGTTCTCTACCGTACTTCATGTCCCACAAAATTATTAACTTTGATGATAAAAGCCTTAGCATCTGATGTAGTACATTTTGTTGTGTAATTTAATGCTATATGACATTGTTTATGAACTCAGGATTTATAAACAATGGGTATCTGTGGCTACATTTTTGTTAATCCTGAAATACTGAAATAGTATTCTAACTCAAATAGTACAAAAATATGAGTAAACAATCTAAGTTTCTGAAGTTTCTTTTTTGTTAACCCTGAAATACTGAAATAGTATGCTAACTCAAATAGTACACAAATATGAGTAAACAATCTAAGTTTCTGAAGTTTCTTTTTTGTTAACCCTGAAATACTGAAATAGTATGCTAACTCAAATAGTACACAAATATGAGTAAACAATCTAAGTTTCTGTTGGAAGAATTACTTATTAATTCTTTGATTTTACCCTGCAGGATATTCAATTTTAAAAACCAAGAAACAAAACACAATGTTTTAGCAGCAACATCAGCAGGGCCACTGAAGACCACAGGTTCTAAACCACTGAACTACTGAAAAACAAAAAACAACAACAAACACTCACTGAACTACTGGCTCATCTGTAAATTTCAGTTCTGGAATTAAAGCTGAAAATCTACTCCTGAATCTTTTTCCAAACGGAAGACTTTGTTGAATTTTTCAAACTGATTACACGTACCATTAAACTGCCTTACTATGTTAGATATAGTTTACAAAAACCAAGAAGTTTAAGACAGCCTTTAAAATATTTCTTTGCATATACTGTATATGTAAGAAAGAGCACAGTTGCACTTTATAAAGACAAGCAAAGTGAGGTGGTTAAAATGGTGAAAATTTTACAGAGACACAGCTAACGAAATCAATAAAACTTTCCAATGGAGATCATGACATGGTACCCTTCATACTAGCATTCCATACTAATATTCCAACCATCAGGCACCTTTTGGATTTGACACAGCTTTATTACAGGACGAGTAAGAGATCCACTGTACTCACAATTGAAACATAAATTTTGTTTCTCGGTGCTCTGAAATGCTTTCAAAATCAGATTAACAACTAAGTGCTAATTAAAATATCTGTCTCTATTCCTTTTCGGAAATACCCCTTGGATGAAATCAACAATTACACAACATTCTCATGCAGAATCCCTCCTGCCCCTACAGAAAACATGAGCAAGAGAACTCAGCAAGTCTGCACCGTTGAGCTTGGAACAGCACTTCAAAATTTAGCAACATTCTATCCAGGCGCCATCCTAAGGTGAGCAATCTGTTAATAAAATTAAATTGCTTCTTCAGTAGATAATAAAGCACCTCTATTAACTGTTGCGAGCGATCCCAGTCCTTTCTTTAATGCATACGCCATCACACTATCTCATTAAAACTAATGGTTACTGTATTTACTGCAATAGGGGAAGAATAAGAAAATGGGTTTTGTAAGAAAAGTCATGAAAGCATTTACTAGGTTCACAGTGAAGTATTCTGAAGCTTGCAGCTGAACTAAATCCTAATTATTTAATAAAATTTATAGGTCCACATATTTTAAAATGTCAAGTTACATAATAAGGTGCATTATGGATCCTGTAATTTTCACTACTAATCTGATATACAATATATACAACTTCAAGAATTATCTACTGCAAAAAAGAAGGTCCATTTTTAAAATGAATGACTCAAAAAAATTCATGATGCAATATTTGTATCATGCAGTCAAAATATTCACCTTTCAGCAGAAAGGACTACAGTCCATTATCAATTTCTCATAGACTGATTATAATTTAAAGATTAAACTCTCTCACTCTTATAATAGGGAATGGTAAGATAGGCATAAACTTTTATCTTTATTTGCAATCTATTTTAAAAACAAGGTGTCAAAAATAAAAAATAAAAAAATAAAAACAAGGTGTCTATTCACATGATCTGTGTTAACAAGTGAACCAGAAATAAGTTGGACCAACCAAGTTTAGACCACTCTCATGTAAAATGCTTTTCATAATAGGTGTATGGCGTATTTAACAATAAAAAATAATCTAAATCCCTAAGTACTCTAAGGATGCTTTTAATTTTATAAAATACGGAATTAATTCTTCATTGTGACAAAGAATCACTGCTATCCAATTATCTTTTTGATAGTATAGATTGTCGATATCTCATCGGCAAGAAGCTTCTCAAATTATATGCATGCTGTATTATATAAAATGTAGTTCTGACTAAATGTAATAATATATAATAATCTGCTTATATATCTAAGGGGGAAAGTTATGATTCTGGCTTTTTTTTAATGTTTATTTATTTTTGAGAGAGAGACAGAGAGAGGCAGAGAGAGAGGGAAACACAGAGCCTGATGCAGGGCTCGAACCCATGAACCATGAGATCATGACTTGATCGTAACACATTGCTACAAAAAGTCCCCAAAACCTGATGTTATCTAGAGTAACAATATTAGAACATCAGTTTTAAAAACAGATGTGGCTGGAAAACAAGCTCAAGTCTTTGGGAAACTCTTGTGCCCCTGGGTTGTGGAACTAAAAGCAACTGCCTCTATTTTACTGTATTTCACAAATTTTCTGCTTTAACAGAAATGAGAATAAAATAAAGGCAAGAAACATTGGTGTAGTATTTGCAGGAAATAAGTAGAAAAGAAAGCATGAACAATCCAAACTCATAAACTAAATTTTATACCAAATTTGCTGTAAACAGCATATTAATTTTATACAGTTGGAAAGTACTGGGATTCCCATGATTTAAGACAGTGAAATAAAATAGCACTTGATTGAGGAAAAATTAGTAATGTTGACTCATATCCTCAAGAATGCACACCTGGCCATGCCATCAGAAGGAAACAAATAGGTAATACACATTATTATTCTATTTTATGATAATGTATAATATGAAAAGAAAGCAAAATATACTAGGAAGCTGTTTGATAATTTACTCACAAAAAAATATAAGAGGCTAATTAGAAAAGGCTACATATAACATTCTGTCCTTGCCTCCAGATTCATTCATTCACCTAGTAGAAATCAAGTATAGATATATAGAATACATCAGTGAACAAATCTATGTCTTTATGGAACGTATATGCTATTAGGACACATGGACAGTGAAATATATGCAAAGATGTTCTTCTATGTAATTAACAAAAGTAAAATTTTAGAAACTACATATTGTACCTATTGGATAGAACTGGAGATTAATATTTAACCAATTGAAATTTTTTAAAAAATAAATATGTAATTTATCTCTACTGTAAAAAGCTCATCCATTCTCTGTCTGTGGCAGAAAACAGCCTATTAAGTCACACAACTTTGAGCAAAACATGTCTGCCTTTGTTCTACTTTAATTTCTAGTTTTGAACTTGCTCTTCCCTCAAGAATCACATTTGGTAACAATACTGCTCAAAACCTGTTGAGGTGCAACCAGTGGTCCTTGGCACCACGTGCCCTCCTGGCCATCACATGTATTAAATGTGTTTCTATGAGAACAAATATCCTACGGGGTAGATTTCAAAGACAAGCCATGCTTGCAGCTGGCCCCATCAGGTGGAGAAACGTGCTTCCCCCAATTCCCTGTACTGGTAGAACATCTGAAAAGCACGGTTTCTTTAATTTTTATTCTACCTTTTCTTTACAATAAAAGAAAAATATCAAAGTTATCTTTGTAACAATGTGGCAGCAGTTTGTGAAAAGCAACAGGAAAAGCAGAAAGACATAACTGAAGGGTGACTGAGACCATCATCTCCAGCTATTCTCAGTATCTGCCTTCTTAGATATTTCCAATATTATTACTGGGATAAGGGGGTGCCTTTCCAAAAATGCATTACCTGGGGAAGGGCTTTCCCGGGTTAAATCTGCAAGAGCCATAAGCCTTACTATCCAGATAGCATAACTGAGTTGCGAGAACACTGGCATCCATTAACACTGCAGATGAGATCTTATATGAAAAGTATGCATCTTATAATCTATGGCTTCTAGAAGAGGGGGCAACTGGACACTGGGCAAACTATGCTAATTTCACATATCAAAAGACTGAATGGGACAAACTGACAATGCTTCCTAATATAATGCATTAAGTAGAGTACATTATCACTTCTGTGATGTTACTGACAAAAAAATGTAGAAACTGAAGCTGAACACGAGAAAATTTAAACCTAAAGCATGGATTAGTCAACAAAATAACTGAGCTATACTTTAATTACTTAAAAATTTTTTCTTCAATATTTATTTTTGAGAGACAAAGAGTGTGAGCGGGCAGAGGGGCAGAGAGAGGAGGACACAGAATCCGAGGCAGGTTCCAGGCTCTGAGCTGTCGGCACACAGCCAGACATGGGGCTCAAACTCATGAACCGTGAGATCATGACCTGAGCCAAAGTCAGATGCTTAACCGACTGAGCCACCCAGGTGCCCAGTATCTGAACTATACTCTTAAAAGCATCAAGGTTACCATTAAAAAAAAAAAAAAAAATTAAAAAAAATTAAAAAAAAATTGGGGGCACCTGGGTAGCTCAGTCGGTTAAGTGCCCGACTTCGGCTCAGGTCATGATCTCGAGGTTTGTGAGTTCGAGCCCTGCGTCAGGCTCTGTGCTGACAGCTCAGAGCCTGGAGCCTGCTTCAGAATCTGTGTCTCCCCTTTTCTCTGCCCCTCCCCTGTTCATGCTCTGTCTCTGTCTCAAAAATAAATAAAAAACGTTAAAAATTAAAAAAATAAAATAAAATAAAAAGCATCAAGGTTATGAAAGATAAAAAACTGAGGAACTGGCCAGATTAAAAGAGACTAAAGACACATGATAACTGAGTGCAACATACTATCCAGAATTTACTTCTGCTATAAAGGACATTATTCAGACAACTGACAAAATCTGAATAGAGCTAGCAGAGTGGACAACAGGATTATATCAATCTTAACATCCTAGCTGTGATAATTGTACAGGGGTTATGTAAGGGACTGTTCTTATTTTTATTAGAAACAACCACCCCAATATTTAGGGAAACTAAAGGAAAGTTGTCTACTTCTTACCTTCAAATGGTCTACAGAAAATAAATTGTGTGCGTGCGTGCGTGTGTATAGACATACAGAAGAATAGAGCAAATGTGGTAAAATGTTAACACTTGAGATACCTGGCATTTTCCTTGTAGTATTTTTGTAATTCTTCTGTAAACTGAAATTGTATCAGAATAAAAAGGCCACACTCTGAGAAACACTAATCTCTCGATCAAGTTGCTGGCCTGACCCTGCTTTGCCACAGAAACTGGTGGTGACAAACCTATCAAAAAACATTCAGGGGAGGTATCATATAAAAGACTATGGCCAGCTTCCTGATATAGCTTTTATGTTCTCTTGACAATTATGCAAGATTCGCTTATAGATGTAAAGTTTTGCTAATACTCTGTGCTAGTGCACGAGTGGACAAACAAATCTCACACACTGTCGGGAGTTTAAATTTGTGCAATCTTTTTGGAACACATTTTAACAATGTCTATTAATAATTCAAGAAATTTATTATATAGGTAGACAATTTGTGACTGTGGAAAAATATGCATACGAAGAAACATGATGAATAAAGCATCATTTGTATTAACAACAACAAAAAAAGTAAATGTCATGTGTACAATTAGGAATCACTTTCTGACTATATACCACCTCCCAGTCGCGGCCATATATACCTAAAAAAGCAAACCAGTTAGGGGCGCCTGGGTGGCTCAGTCAGTTAAGCATCCGATTTCAGCTAAAGTCATGATCTCACAGTCCATGAGTTTGAGCCCCATGTCAGGCTCTGTGCTGACAGCTTCAGAGCCTGGAGCCTGCTTTGGATTCTGTGTCCCCTTCTCTCTCTGCCCCTCCCCTGCTCATGCTCTGTGTCTCTCTGTGTCTCAAAAATAAAGACATTAAATAAAAAAAAAAATAAATAAAATAAAAAAAAAAAAAAGCAAACCAGTTAGCAGCATTCATTTTGAATGAGAAAATAAGATCTACATTTTCATCTCCCCCAAGTGCACGTATAAAAAAATACATACACCTTATACACAATTATTTGTGATAATTACAGGCAGCAGCAAGAATTCCAATTTGTTCTAGAATGTGTTATACAATTTAACAGGTGCCTTATTCTTTACTAATTAAGTCTGGTTTAGGTAAACAGCAAAATAAAATTACATTCTCTAGAAATCAACTCACACACCAAGGGTACAACACAGGTAGCTTAAAGTAAAAACAGATAAAGGCATACGAGTTAAGAATTTGCTCAAAAAACAGTCTCAGCAAATTTCCCTGGGAAAGCTACTTTAGAAAAACATATGCCCAATTCAAATAAAGAAATTCACACCCTTAAGGAAAACATATACCTCCACAAAGGGAAATACAATGCAACTTAAAGAGCTTTAAATAGGTTCCAATCTTAGCTATCTGCTTAATTTTTGTTAAGAACTCCTTCAGATGCCTCACTTGACCTTATGAACTGCCTTTTAAGGCCGCGTTCCAGAGGTGCAAAGTGTCACCTGATGAGAACACAGAGTATCACACGTGGGAATGGTAGACAAGTGCTGTGGTAAGTACCTGGACTCCAGAGCTACATTGCTTAAATTCAAATCCCAGATTTAATGCCACAAGTGGAAGTTACTTAAATTCTATGTCTCATTTTCCTCAGCTGAAAACACAGATAACAGTACTTCCATATGAGTCTCACGAGAATTTAAAATGTTGATCTATGTATAGCACCTAAAGAGTACCTGGTACGAATAAGCACTCAGTAAAACACCACTACTCCTTCAAGGCTGGATTACTCAATGATATTTACTCTAACAAATATGGTAAAACTGAAATAGACCCTTCAAACCAAATACACATTTATATTGTTTTAGAAATACATGTAATTAACCATGTATCTCATAGGGATTAACATCCAGAATATATAAAAAACTCCTCTAACTCAACAACAAAAAACCTGATTTAAAAATAGGTACAGGAGAAGAAAATAGGAAAGAGACTTGAACAGATATATTTGTCCGAGAAGATAAACAAATGGCAAATAAGCACGTGAAAAGATACTCAACATCACTAGTCATTAGGAAAATGCAAATCAAAACCATAAAGAAATACCGCTTCACATCCATTAGGATGGTGATTATCAAAAATAACAGAAAATAACAAGTGTTGGTGAGGATATGGGAAAATTAAAACCTCTGTACCTTACTGTGGGAATGTACAATGGTGCGGCCACTATAGAAAGCAGTGCGGTGGCTCCTCCAAAAATTATACATACAGTTACTGCATGACCAATCAAATTCAAGTCTGGGTGTAAACCCAAAAGAAGTGAAAGCAGGGACTCAAACAGATACTTGCGCACCATTGCTCACAGCAGCATTATTTACAACAGCCCAAAGGTGGAAACAACCCAAATGCCTACTAATGAATGAAGAAATGAACAAATGTGGTATACACATATAATATTATTCTGCCTTAAAAAGGAAATTCTGACACATGCTACGACGTGGATGAACCTTGAAAACTTTATGCTGAGAGAAATAAGCCAGACACGAAAGGGCACATGTTCTAGGATTGCACTTATATAAGGTACCTAGAGTGGCCACATTCACAGAGCCAGAAAAGTAGAATGCTGGTTGCCAGGAGCTGGGGCTGGCGATAGGGGTCAGGGAGCAGAGAGAGTACAGAGTTTCAGTTTGGGAAGATAAAAAGCTTTGGAGACGGATGGAGATAGTTGTACGATAACGTAAAGGTACTTAATGCAACTACGATAACGTAAAGGTACTTAATGCAACTGAACTGTACATTTAAAAATGGTTAAAATGATACATTTTATGTCATCATATATAATTTACCACACACAAAAACACATTTAGTTTTGCCTTAAACTACGGCTCAGAGAGAGATAAGGGCTCAGCTTTGCGGGGTCCTAAGTTACTACCAGGTCAAGTATCAGCAGCTGCGCAGTAACTTAAACACCAACAAGCAGGTGCCAAAACAAACAAATGAGGAGTATATGAACATATAAATAGAAATAGCACATGTGTATCCACATGTACACAGACACACACACAAACGGTTCCTACCACCATCAAGGCAAAGATACGAAAGGAGAAAGAGAGGTTTGCCCTAGAATTTATACCTTCCAAGGAAGGGCAGCCCAGACAGCACACAAGTAACCCATCAAAAACTGTTTAGGACTAAACACCTTTCATAGAAAATCCACAAGTGATCATGGACAACTGGCTTATATATGAGATGAAGTCACAAAGTTTTCTCCCACGCATGTCCCCTCTTATTTTTCATGCCCACCTCAAGTTACAAGCAGTGAAGATTTTTTTCCTCCCTACAAATTTTCTGTCAGAGATGTTAAGGTTGTCAGTTCTTTAAAGGCTAAGCAGCCACTTGGAATTTCTTTGCAGGAAGAAATAAATCTGATTATTAATCAGAAGAGGTATTAACTTTTTTCTCATCCTTAAATATTCTAACCTTAGTGAGTCAAAAAAAAAAAAAAAAAAAAAAAGGAAGGAAGGGAGGGAGGGGTTGAAAAGAAAAAAGAAGGCAGCAAAAGACATTTTTCTCCCTACAGAAAATTTAGAAGGCCATAACAGTATAACCATCCACAATGGGATTTTTTTTCCCACCTGTTCTTCGTGGGTTCTACTCTTGCAAATACATGCAACATTTAGTGTATAAAACATCTGTCTGGGAAGGGCTCCAGTTACCTGTTAACCACTGCCTCGGACAAGTGAACAAGAAACGTCTGACACTGAGATAGGTCAGAACCCCAAGAAGTGGCCATCAGTGATTTCTGAGATGGAAGCTTACCCTACAGTACAAAGGGCCAAGGAGATTTTTAGTAGGAAAGGATATGAGAAAAATGGTTACATCAGAAGTTCCTGCCTCCAAAGAATAAGTTATGGAAAAATAAGTAATTTTCAGGAAAAAAACCCACACAACTATTAAGCCAAAAGAACTTGAAATTTTAAAGCCACACTCTATATTGAGTCCTAACGCTCTAAAAATAAAATGTTCCACACACCTGGTATGTGGAGACAGGCCAAGCATCATACATCACATAGGTCCCATCACACGGAAGGAAATGGGAGGAGTAGAAAAAGCATGTTTCCCTTTCAAAGTTAGGTTCAGTGGGTGTCTCCCTACTTAGTCCTGACTCAGCCTATGCAACAGAAAAGCCTGAGAAGCAGTATCATGCAATTAGGCAGGACATGGAGGCCTGTGACTCTTCCTTAAGGCAAGTACACCTGAGAACGTAGTGATACCGCTAGCCCATTGACAACAGTTTAAAATATATTGCTTGCTGACTTGAGATTATTATTGCCGATGAAATTCCAAAGTAGTAAAAATACTCTCCCCATATTATGTGTATAAATGGATACCAAAAGACATGTACAAGAACATCTGTAGCATCAGACATAAGCCAGAACTAGAAACAACCCAAAAGACCAGTGTCAAGGATCAGATAAATTAAGGAATAATCATACAATAGAGTGCTATTCAGTAACCAAAGTGAACAAGCTATCACCATATATGTGATATGCTGATCGTGAGCAAAAGAAGCCAGACTCAAAAAGGCACAAAATTATATAAATCTGTTTATAGGAAATTCAAAAACAAGCCACACTAATGTGCAGTGTTCATCGGGATACGGGTTACCTGTGGGAGAGTAGCAGAGAGACCAGAAGGGGCAACAAGAAGGGCTTCCAGGGAGCTGGTAACATTCTTGCTTCATGCGTGTGATGGTCACACATGTATATTCACTTTGTGAAGATTCACTTTACTGTACGTTTACAATTTGTGTGCTTTGTTTCTGTAGGTTTATGACATTAATTTAGAAATATATATGTGTGTATGTGGGTATTATGCATATTTTTCTTAATTGTTTTTTGAATGAATGGCTGGTTGGGGCGGGGGGTGGAGAGAAAGAGTTCTTTCCTGGAATTCATTCCTATTGCCTTCAAATTTTATTTTAACATCAAAATTTTATAAGGCAGTGATTTTCTTTTTTTTTTTTTTTTTTTAACGTTTATTTATTTTTGAGACAGAGAGAGACAGAGCATGAATGGGGGAGGGTCAGAGAGAGAGGGAGACACAGAATCAGAAACAGGCTCCAGGCTCTGAGCGGTCAGCACAGAGCCCGACGCGGGGCTCGAACTCACGGACCGTGAGATCATGACCTGAGCCGAAGTCAGCCGCTCAACCAACTGAGCCACCCAGGCGCCCCAAGGCAGTGATCTTCTAGTCCTGGGCTACACCATCCCAGGATGATATATTTCATATTAAGAAAAGTTAAATATCATGTCAACAGGCATGTTAAGTCCTAACAAAATTGGTCTTCCTCCCTCTCCATCCAAATTGTAGATCAGATATTCCCACAATCTTCTCTCCTATTTAGTAGGCAAAATATCAGGATCATCTGTGGCAAATCATCTACCACAAGATTATGTATTTTTAAAAAATCACTAACTATGAAATGTCATGGAAAAAATGCTGAATATGTACTAGGATTAAAATGTTCCCATTATTAATCTTAAAACTGGCTTCCTTTGCCTATCTAATCTAAAACTGAGAAAAGGAAGGAGACAGAAAATGGTTTAATTGTTTTCCTATATTCTGGTTATTTTTATCTTAATCATTTAACACACATTTAAGTGCCTATTGTGTGTTAAGCACTGCACTAGACTTGGAACATGTGGCAACAAATAAGACACACTGTCCCTATCCGTACAGACTACACTGTAACAGCAGCTACTAGAGGGCTGGCATAAGGCTAGTACTGTGCCTGCATATCTCAACTGCATACACTTATCAGTCCTATAAGGTGGGTGCTATTATCCTCATTATGCAGATGCGGAAATTAGCTCAGAAAACTACCTTGCCCAGGCACCTGGGTGGCTCAGTTAAAGTGTCGGACTTTGGCTCAGGTCATGATCTCATGGTTCCTGAGTTCAAGCCCCAGGCTCCCATGCTGACAGCTGGGAGCCGGGAGCCTGGAGCCTGCTTCGGATTCTGTGTCTCCCTCTCTCTCTGCCCCTCCCCCGCTCGCACTCAGTCTCTGTCCCTCTCAAAATTAATAAAACATTAAAAACAAACCAACAAAAAAACCAGAGCTAAAGTATAATGTTCATGGTCTTCCATATACTCTGCATTAAGATGGAATTTAGCTAACATGCGAACATGGGGCCAGGGATATGAATTTTATGCTAGAATTGTAAAGTGCAGTAACTGATCCTAAAACTTTCTACGATACAAGCACAGATGTGGTTTGCTTCAGTGAGGGGTCCACAAAAAACCAAAAAGGAAACCTTCTTTACCCTCCCAATGCTTCAGCTACTGACTAAATCTTAAAGGTAAAGGGTAAAATTTTCTTCGAATACTAGAAAGTGAAAAAAAATGCTGTTTAAAGCTATCAATACATAAAATTCAGTAAATCTAAAGACAATTGCCAGAGGAGCCACACCTTGGCTACCACACACATATGCATACAGACACGTGTGTGCCCACAAATGTATGTCATAAATTTGACATTTACTCTTACATTTTCCTCGCACAAGGAAAAATGTTACAATTGTAGTGGGAACTGTGTCTTATGACTTTACTATTTACACTATCGATCATAATTCTGCAAAGTACATTTTCTTCTGAGTTGAAAGGAACCAAGAATCTACACAAAACATCTTCAGTAAACAAAGAGGTTTTACATTCTTCTTTTTTATGGTGATAGAAATTATACAAACACAGTACCAGCCCAACTTCCATCAAACCATGTTTGGCCAATTTCTTACATAGCCAAATCTCTAACACAGTTTGGTATTCTCAAGTATCTGAATTCAGCAGTGCATCCGCCTTTTATTTTCCTTGAAAAAACACGGACCAGAACATTTATGGATAGGGTAGCCAGAATAAGGTCTAATGAATAAAGGTAAGGCTAGGACTCGGGTTTATAAAGGAGTTAAGCAGTTTCAAAGAATCCTGTTCCTGAGGGCATAATAAACGATGCCAATCATAGGACACTGAATTAAAATGGAGAATTTTAATAAACAAAAATAATAAAATGATCAAAATTCATATGATCAGAATGGGAAAGAGACTTCCAAAATGTTTTTTATAATACCATTGCATGAATAAGGAAATGCCTTTCAGCGTTGAGTGTTAATGCCCAAAACAATGCATTTCTTCTGAATTACAACAGGCCATAATATAATAAACCTGCATTTGTGGTAATGCCTAAACCACTCTGAAGAAGTGGTCTTAACCACAATTCAAAGCTTAAAAGATGGCTTTCTGCCAAAGTCTATCCGAGCCAGTAACTTGTCACGCTGCCTTCATGCACCACTAGGACCAAAAACACGGACCCAGCAGCTAGTATCTGCTTCCTCAAGCCTCACAGGAGTCCCAGGACTCTGAAAGGTAATACGCAAGACAGCGGCACAGAAGTTGAGAGTGCAATCTGACGGCAAACTGCTTTGCCCTGGGTGGTAGGAAAAGCAGCCGAATCCTCGAATCATCTGAGGACCTCCGCTCAGCATAAAGGAAAGGTTCTGAACTGGGAACGACCATGAAGTGATTAAAAGTATAGATCATCAGAAACTGATGGTGTCGAAGCACTAACACAGGAGCAAAAGCTGGGAAGCAACAAAGAAAACGAGAATAACCACCTTTAATAGGAAGAGGTTTCACTCACCATCTGAGTCATTCACGTATGTATGTACTTAGTGTTTTGCTGTGCTATGAATTTAAATTATGCAAACTGCAAAGCTGTGTTGTCAGAGTTAATTTACTGTCTAGTCGACGGCCCAACATCAAACTGTCTAACTAGAAAACAGGAGGATAGGTCTTCCTTAAAGATAAACTCTACTGCAGCCACTTAATTCTTAACATTCCTTTTACCAATTTCTACACCTGCATGCTCCCTGAAGACATGTCGTTTCTCTACAGTAGTAGTCTTACTGACCTCTTCTCATTCTTTCCTTCTGTCATAAACAAATCATTGACTAATGCTGCCAACTGTATCTCAAATTATCTTCTATATTTCCATTCCCCGATTCCACAAGGCTAAAGGAAGCTCTCATTACTACTTCTATCCACAGCTTCCTAAACTGGCCTCATATAGCAGAACAGAGAAGTATGTAACAACAAATAGCATGTATCTCCTTATATATGCTGTCACTTAATTCTCATTCATAGCCCTGACCTGTAGGCATTATTTCAAACTTAGAAAGAAAATTGAGCTCAGAAAGTCACAAGGCAGGACTTTCTCCTACCTCTGACTATGCATCGACCATACTAAGGTCAAGATAATGAGACCCACACATAAATACATAAGGAAGCCATACTCTGGTCCTTAAACTGCTTCTTTATCTTCCCAAAATAAGGACGTTTTTCTCCCTAATTCACTGATAAATTAATGTCTATTTTCTTTTTTCATTAAACAAACCACCCATCATATAAAAATTTAATGTTTCAGAAAAATCGTTTTTTAACTTGTAAACTATTTCTCAGCAAACAAAAACTGTTGAATCTCAAGAATGAAATGCTGTAGTAATCAAACTAGAAAATATGAAACAATGCCACTAGGTTAAATAAACCAGGGAAATCTGATGTGTTAATAGCTGTAGGGATTACTGGAATCCAGAGCCTTTAAAGAGCTATAGGAGAAAAAAAAATGCCAACCTGTTTCCTCAATAAATCAGATAGGCACAGTGGATTTTTTTAGGCCATAACTTTTATGCTGAACAACCTTTTTTTTTTTTTTTTTTTTTTTAAATAGAAGTGTGCATAAGAGAAATATGGCCAAACCTATAAGCTTATATTATTCACATTAAAGTTGGCTCAAGTGTGTATAGTGTTAACATCAAGTTTTCAAACATAAGCCTGTAGACAGTATGTGTTCACTAACCCAATAAACCAGAATAATAGCAAGTCATATGTTAAAAAAGAAAAAAAGGTGGCAAAACCAAAAAAAATTATGGAATAGTAGCTCTTAAGCTATAATATTATTTAGATGAACTATTCTGAATTAAAAATAATCATGAACAAATTGATCTGAAATTAGAACACTATTTTCCACATTGGAGAAAAAAATTATAGTCTCCCAAATAAGTCAATTATTAAATTTACAAGTTTTATAAAGGAGAGAAAGGAACTATTTTACCAAGTCCAAAAACCTAAAACGATGACTAATTTCCTCATGTTAATTAAACTATCTACTTTTCCTAAGGAGAATGTCCTGCTATAGTTTACTATTATTACTTGCTCAACAATACCAATGTTCCTTAATGAGCCATGTTGACATCTTCAAAAAAGTATTAATCCATGTTTTTGATAGATTCTTATCAAGATCTAAATGGGGCTATAAACAATACTCCTGAAACAAGGTACTTAGAAGTCCATGTTCCTTTACACAGTTTTGAGGAATCTAACTGATAGGAAAACTTACATATACCAGGTATAGGTCTCCAGCAATTTCACCCAGGCAATTTTTCATTGTAGTTTCAATAATCAAATACTAATATCAGATCCATTATGTATAAGCCAATAATATTGATGCAACTGACAAATTAACTTCCTGGGCTTTTTTCTTCGTAATGTTTATTTATTTTTGAGAGAGAGAGCAAGTGAGCGAGGAGGGTAAGGGCAGAGACAAAGGGAGACACAAAATCCAAAGCAGGCTCCAGGCTCTGAGCTGTCAGCGCAGAGCCTGACATGGGGTTCGAACCCACAAACCACAAAATCATGACCTGAGCCGAAGTCGGGACACCCAACCAACTGAGCCACCCAGGCGCCCTTAACTTTCTGGGCTTTTTAAATGATGGTGGTTCCTAGGTATGAAGGAAAGTTTAAGACTAAAATTAGATCCTTAATTCTAAGTATAAATTTGAACTTTGGAATGAAAATCAAAGTTAAAGGGGAGTCACAGTTCTAATTGTTGATTTTTTTTTTTCCTGGTTATCCCTCAATGCCTTGGTTTGGTTCCAGTATTCCTCAAGAATTAATCCGACCAGTCTGGTCATTATACTCAACAAATCTTTTAATCTGACAGAGGAATACTACTTGTCCTGGGGTCAACCCTTTTGACTTCTGGACAACTTGCTAGGACCTACATTTTATACTATTTTTATAACATCCTCCTTTCTCTCACTTGGTCTGCCCAGTTCTCACACTCAAAAGCACTGTTCACACATTATTTTAAACAGGAAGACTGCAGAGCAAATATTCCTGTTTGTTAAGGCTGCATGTAAAACAGAGAGGAGGTTGTGGGGTAGGAAGAGAAGAAAGGATACAGAGAACACTGGGATGCAACAGAGCAGTGAAAAAGAAGAGAAAAGGATTGCCTGAGGAAGTGTCAGAGCCACCAAGCCGAAGAGAAATAAAGCAGTAATGGAGTGTCTCGCGGCCATAAAAGGGCAATTGTCCACCTCCTAACAAACTAAATCTGGTCAATCCCAAATATGGAAATGTTTTAGTTCAAATACAGAGCTTTTCTTCTGTGGGATACGAGCATAGATCACAATCATTCTTTCCCTATTAAAAAAAAAAAAAACAAAAACTCACACTTGGAGATCTACCATTGTGAGAAAAATCTGTTGAATTATTGTATAAACTATTTCCAAGACTTGTTCCCCCAAAGTCCTGGTCTTTCTAACAAAAAACCACTCTAGCCCTTTCACAGTTATTCGAGGGCTTCAGTCTCCGCACTGTAAAATACAAACGTTAATTGTAACAACCTGGAGAGCTGGAGGGGGCATTCTGTAAGTCCAACACTCCTTAAATACTAGCTATTATGCGCTCAAGATTTTCTCGGTCTTTAATACAAATTCTAACTCAGAGTTCAGTGACGATAAAACTGAAGAAATTAAAATCATTTCAAAATGTGATTACTTCCTTATATATCCACTCATTCTCTCCGTTTGTAAATTAAGAAGTTGGCACATAAGAAATGGTCTGTCCTGCCATGACAGGTCAAATGCATGTTAATAACCTCTATTACCAAAAGTTCGTTCACTTAACAAGTATTTACTAAGTACCTGCTATGACTAGTCACTGTCTGGGGGCAGGGGATACAGGAGTCAACAAAACACAGTGTGACTTGCGGGGGTAGAGACAGTGGCATTGAAAACTGGTTCTCGGCGGGTGGAGCCACAGCTTTTACTTCAAAAGTCAATGTTCCCAAAGGATTTTACCCGCTCCAAGTCACCACCTGTACCTGCCTTGTCCCTGCCCCAGGCCACAATTTCCCACTCACAGATTACTTTGTCCACAGGAATTTTAACCAAAAAGGAATTTTCACAAAGGTAAATTTCATGCAGACTTGATTAATCTAGCCGCTTAGCTGCTACTATCAGCACTTGCAGCACATTTTTAATCACCTTGGTCCTCCCATTGTTGCAACGAAACACAAAAGCACTCCACCAAAGTAAATGCTCTGAAAACATACTTTGTCCTAACGACCACCCCAAGAGTTCCTCCCCAGGATTCCTTATAACAAATAATCACAGAGCGCAAGCGTGTGAGCGAGGGGCGGGCAGGGTGGGGGAGTGGAAGAAGGCAGCTGTCCTTTCCGATCGCTATTTTCCAAAGTCGTACATTTCCAGTCATTATTTTTAAAGAGTATATGCTGATGTGACGGTTGTTAAAGCAACACCTGACGACTTGTGGGCGTCATCTAAAGCTGCCATCATTTTATTTGCAGTTCACTCGCTCTGATGTGTAAGAACCTGGCCACATGGCTGATAAGGTCTCCATAATGAAAACCGTACCCCTCATTTAAGCAACAGGTTTGGGATGTGTGCACATTTCTGGCTCACCTACGCACTAGTCTCCCCATACTCGCCTAGCAGTTCAATATTACAAGATAAACTGATTTTTTTTTTTTTTTCACAAGCAAGATATTCCCCAATTTTCATGACAATTACTGACCTAGTATATTCCACTTCAGTTAGGTTCATGCTTGAGATAGGGTTCTAAAGTATTCTTTTAATAGATATCCCAGATTCCAGAAACAGGCAAAATGGCAATGTTTTTCAAAGTACTATAAATTAGCTTGAGAAAGTGCCTAATGCTAACAATGTTATTTATACAAAAGATTTTTAAAACTTTGTTATTTTCATAATCTAAAACATTTTTTTAAAACACTCTCAAAGCAGCTAATCTTCATTCTTAAGAGAGTTTTTGACTTGTTTTTAGTAACCAAAAGTATCCTGGAACCATATCTAATAATTAACAGTAATTTATGAAATGTTCTTTCTTCTAATCCTAGATATGTGGTTGGGGCCATCTGTGGCCACTGCTCTCAGTTCGAGGCCAACTAAACTAGAATACGGTTTAGTTTCTTTCTAAACTACATGTTAGGAGGAAAAATCTACCAAAGACAAAGGATACAAGTTGCTATCATTCTCATGCATGCTGGTAACTAAAGTAAAGGGACATAGTTGTGAAGAAGAAATAAATGCCAGGAAGCAACACCATGAAACTTTGCAGTCTCAACAGGAGAAGCAGCATGAGGAAGAGAGAGGAGGTTGGGAATAAACTGGACTAAAATAATGATGAAGAGCCAAGCGATGCTGTTGATGAGGGTAGGAAGAACTGAACAATCTGGGAGAAGGCAAGGTCGGGTGGGGAGTGGGAGGTTTTGGGGAAATGGAGTAATGGAAAAACGGGATTAATTTTCCCATTCTCTGAATCCACAGGCTGTTTTCTGCCTCACCGCTAGCAATTTACCCCTGCACACACTGGTGCAAAGACAACCTACCATCAACGGCGTACTTAATCCCCTGGTTGCGGGGGTGGGGGGGTGGGGGAGGGTGGTGGTTACTACTTTATCTTCTGTAATTTCAAAACATGATTTCTAAGTTTAGTATATCGTACCCAATTCAGAGCAGGAACTATGTATGTCTGACTCAAATTCCAAGAACTTGCAAAGAAAGATGAATTGTGCTTATCATCTTTTGGCCTCCTATTCTGGCAAAGATTTCTTCCATTTTTCAACTCCCAAGTGGAGAAAGCTAATATACAAATTCCATTGCTATGAAACCATTTACCAGAAGTCTTCATTCTCTTATTGTTTTCTAGAGAGAAACTGTATTTTAGACACAATCCTAAAACATACACATGCTGATATTGTCCTACTTTGAAGCTTTATTTTAAAATATTCACCAGAAACTCTGTGATCACCTTCAACAAATATATAAAACAAATATCTGCCTGTTAGCAGGACACTGCAGTGGACACAGGCACATATACAAAAAAATAAAAGGTCTAACATTTAACTACACTAAATATTATAATCTATCTGATTTATGCTTAATCTTTTTGCAACATTAAACTTATGTCTATCTTCTGAATTGAAGCAGCACCTGTTTATTACATGCAAAGTCCTAACATATAAGGAATGAGAAAATGAACTGGGTGGGTTTTAGTATCTATCATCAGGTGTTTGGGTTTGTTTTTTTTTTTTTAATTGTATGGGCCACTTTCATCAATGTAAAGTAAGAGTAAATTCGTCCTCAAGCAGTATATATTATAAATTTCTTACCTAGGAGACTTTAAATACTTACCAGGGCAAGCTCACACCTGTTCACACATACCAATAACATGACAAAAAACAAAAACAAAGGGGCACCTGAATGGCTCTTGATTTCGGCTCAGGTCATGATACTGGGGGTCATGGGACCAAGCCCCACATAGGGCTCTGTGAGGAACATGGAACCTGCTTGAGATTCTCTCTCACTCCCTCTTTCCCCTGCATATGCACCGTCTCTCTTAAAAACAACAACAACAACAACAACAAAAATGTTTCACAGCTCATTAACTATAACCTACCATCAGAGATAAGACCACCGACTGAACTGATAATCCTGTTTTAGATATCTGAAGTCTTCTGGCCGGGGTCAGTTTGGCAATCTAGATTTGTAAGACTGAGCTTCATACAATTTCCCAATTGATCTTTACCAGTACTTAGGTCTCTGCAATCTGGCACATATACATGCCCCTAAAACAAAAGTTTTACAAAGCCATATTGTGGGATACATTAAGACATTTGCTATTCTGTTCTTTTCCGCTTCATTTAATTAAGGGGGAAAGGCAGTAACTTATTAATTTGACTCCAGAATAGGCTACTACTGGCAGTTTGAAGATCACTGATCTATAGATGATAAATACCAGAATGTATGCCAAGGGGCAGTATACTTGATCACTCTACTTGATAAAACACCCTTGATTAATGCCACTCAAAAGCCATTATGTTCTCCTATTCTCCTCTACTCCTTAGATACTCTCCTATAATAACCTTCACTTCAAATGAAAGGGATCGTAAGGGGATCCTTGAAGGTAATATAGAGCACGACATACCATTACAAGCCACAGACTGGAACGTATCCTGGTTATTTCTTAACAAGGTGAAACAAGACAGACCAATAGCATCTGTGACCATGGTAGGCACACTTAAAGCAATCCAATCAACATAAATGTGTATACATTTTATTTCAGCATTTTAAAAACCTGAAACAAAATATTTTTTAAATAGCCTTTTCTATAGCCCATGCTCTCTGATATTTTATTTTCTATTCTAATATGTGTCTTAATGCTGATCATAACCCATTAAATCAATTTCTTGACCCGCTAATGAATGGGTTGAAACCTGCAATTTGAAAAACATAGCTTTAGAGAATGCTCTACTTGGGCAGAATTAGAGGACCATAGATAAATTACCAGTCTCTAGTGACCACCTTTCACTGATGAGAAAAAGCCCAAAGAATTGAAAGCATCAGTCAAATAGTGATTGTGCATTTAGCTCTAGGAAGATCATGTGAGAAAGTGTAAAAACTCAAGGCAAGAAAAATATGTTAATAGCATTCCCCCCCCTCCCAAACCAGGTTCCTGATCTGGCATTTGATAATCATCTGTTACTCAACAATGGCTTCCTACCCAGCACTGTGTGTATAATTTATTTATATAGATATATAACCTATATATGGATATGTACATGTACATACACACACACACACACACACATATATATACACACACATATAAAATGCACTAACATAAATTATATAATTATGTGTACTTATGTTACTATATTTTTAATATATAAACCTTTTTTCCATATCATTTTTACAACCTGTCAAAATAATAAACTAAGTGTTAGATCTGAAACATAGGTCAGTTGGCACTAGAGTGTAAGCTCTTAACCACTAAGTTACAAACTTTTCCAAAGGGTTCCCAACTCTGGTCTCTGCATCAAGAATCCTCTGTGGAGTTAAAACAAAACAAAACAAAACAAAACAAAAAACAAAAAACAGATGCCCCATGTACTACCCCACAAAAAGAGATTTTTAAAGCTGAAATAGCAAATATTATAAAGAAATACATTTTATAAACAATGTATTCAATATCATCTCCAACCCATGTCAGAAAAGATCTTTTTAGAGAGTAGATACTATTGAACTGAATGATTGCCTTGGTTAATAAGCAGCCGACCTTACCTCAAAACTTGATTACACTGCTGTCATTATAGGCTAGAATTTAATATAAAGCCCTTTTGTCTTATGTTTAATAACTAAATTCCACCTAGAATTTAACTGCTAACTTGTCAAAAGATCTTAACATAAGGTAGCCCAACTGATAAAAATTACAGACTGCTCTAGTATATTTCTATTAAATTTACCTATCAATGATTTAAACTGTTACCTTCCCAAATACTTTCCTTCATTACCTAAGAGATGAAGAATTCTGAACCCAGTACAACAGTAATAAACTCTGCGTTCTTCCTGGGTTTATTCACTTCCACCATCCCTAAGCAAACATTTAGCAGGAAGCACGCCATACAAAAGTAGGAGGTTTCCAAGGTTTCAAATAATTAAAAAGTAGTTTTGACTACATCAGTCAAATAAAATGTATGAACACAAAAACCCTAACAATTTTTGATGGTTAAGTGGGTAATATGAAACCTAGAATTACCACTATTAGCAACCACAAATAACAGTGGGACTACATACCACAAACACGTGAATGATTAATTAGAGAAGCAGTAACTGTTAATAAGAAGACACTCCTTTTCCTCTCAGGAAAAATTATTTGTAAAAGACAAAAACAAGCATGAACTATAAGTGGTCCAAGTAAGAATGATTTTGTTTAGTCAAATTAAGGCTCCAACTAAAGCATTTAACCAACTATTTCCTGTTCAGGCCATGAAATGACAGCACGGCAGACAAACTAGTCTACGATGCAGACCACAGAGCTTATTACAGACTAATACATGAATAATTCCTAAACTATTTGGTAAAAGAAATTACAGCCCATCACTATTCAAATCCGGGGAAAATATCTATCCCAGTGTCTTCTATAACCATTTCTTGGGCCGGGGGTGGGGGTGGGGTGGGGAGGGGAGGGAATCATTCATCAAGCTGGTAATAGATACATGGGGTTTTTTTTAACAAAAAAAAAAATACTATCACCATAAATCCATAACCGCATCTATAATCTAAGTATTAAAATCTCTTTAACTATGTGACAATTCAATATAGAATCACGAGCGTTCATTCTATCCATGACCCTGGGGTCACTGGGAGATTTCTAAAGCATACCTTTTAATCCACGCCATGGTACTTCAAGAACATGTTAAGGTAAGTCACAGCTTGGAACACTTCGATGCACCTCAAAACACCTCAGCCAGTGTATCTGTATCATTCTCCTTTCCTTTTGAGATCATAATGGTTCCGAAGAACTATAACGCTTCCATTTGAATGATAGTCTCATAATTTCAATGACTTAAAAACAAAAACAAAAAATAAGGACTTAAGTGTTGGTATGTTAAGCCACTGGTGCACTGTTAACTGCTGCCACGACTAACAAAAACAAAGCTGCTGCTGCTACCACGGAAGTCATTTTTTAACGTGAGGCCTCATTATGGATGAGAAGGAATACATGCTTAGCAGTTGGCGCGACAGCTCTGGCTTTATGGAGATCCAACAAAACCCCACCAAATCTCTTTGCCCCAAGTGATTCTTCAGTGTTCTTTTCACGAAATGAAAATAATCTAAAAGACAGATCTGAACACTTGGTGGGTGCCTCTGATTGACCAGCTCTTCTATTCTGTGTTAAGAGAGAGCTGAAAATAACCCACACAACCTGTATAAAAGGGAACTCATTAGTAAGTACAGCAGAGGGTCCTGTCCCACCTGATGCTAACATCGCTAAATCTTTTTAATTCCATGGAAGTCATTACGCTGAAAAGAGCTCCAGTTCGTAAAGCTTACTTTTATAAGAGTATGCACGTATCAATGAACAACACATGGCTAACTACCAAGTGGTACTGCTGCTC
Organism: Panthera pardus; assembly: GCF_024362965.1. Classification (NCBI taxonomy): domain Eukaryota; kingdom Metazoa; phylum Chordata; class Mammalia; order Carnivora; family Felidae; genus Panthera; species Panthera pardus. The sequence goes on from NW_026526688.1 coordinate 183,610,255, forward strand.
TGTGGCTGCCCTGGCAGGCTTCCGTCCCGCGGTCCTCACTCCCACCCACCTTTCTTATATAAAATACTTAAAACACTTCATTATTCAAGTGATACGGTAAGTTTATATGCCACATTGTAAATCTAAGAATTCACTCTACTTTTGCCTCAGGTTTGGCAATCTGTAACAGTCACCAGAAGGAGTACTCAAGCTACACAGAGAAAGTAAAACTAACTGACAATCAATACGCATTTGTCATAAAGCAATTAAAATTACTTTAGGATGACTGAAATAAAAGCAAGCCATAAAAAGGGCTTCCAAAGAAAAAGAGTCACCGGAACAGGTCTGTGATGCTCTGGGTCTACAGAACAGCTCGTGTGAAGGTAAAAGACAAGAAATGGAAAATGACAAAATTTCCCAGCCAGCACTAAAAAGTCTGTGTTAAGGAAAAACTGGAACTATTTCCTTTTTGCAAAAGTAGATTCAACTGATGAAAACCTTTCAAAGTCCGATGTCAGAAAATTACATATTTTTGAGATTTAGATTTATTGCAGGTTGTGGACAACGCAGATAACAAAATACAGGTCTCTGTTCAGAAAGCTGATAACAGTGACAAAACTGCATAGAGGAAAGAACTCTACCAGCGTAGGCAGGAAGAAGCTAATGAAGAACACAATCAAGGGACCCGGTCCAGTGAAATCACTAGAGCCACGGTAGTCTTTCTGAACAGATTGTTTTACCACGCAGTGGAACCCCCCTGACCCTTCTCACTTCACCTCAAGGCCTCCTGACGGGCCAATAGATGTTACAACTCCCTGGAAGGGCGCTCGCGCTGCTTCCTATACCCTGCTCCTCCAAGTAAATGCGTCCTACACACAACTACTAGCTTGATATTCCTGAAGGACAGCTCCTCCCTTGCACGTAAAAATTAATGCCAACTACTGGGAAGTAGGGCAAAATATAAATACATTAGATAAAAAAGAATCAAAGCCTAGGTCCGAAGCTCTTACTCATTACGTCGTTTCATTTTTAGAACCTCATTTTATAGAGGACAAAATGGACACTGTGGCCAACTAACTGACCTAAGAAAGCAAGCAGTAAAAGAACTAGGACCTAAATCTAGACCTTTTAGCTAGAATTTCAGCACTTATCTGTTACGATATTGTTGCAGAATATTGCTGGGGGAGTGGGGGTCCTGAGGCTGACATCCGTTGTCATTATGCCAAGAACCGTGCAAAGCACCACTGCTATTTCATCCTGGTCTACCACGCCCGGACTGAGGAGTTAGTTGCCTCCTTCTGCAGCGGGGAGGTCGGGCTCAGAGATTATTTAAGCAATCTGCTACGCCAATCTATCTTCTAGAGTAAGTCAGAAGAAATCAAGTCCAACACTTACGTTTGTTTTTCAACCTGGCTGATATAATAATTTAATTTTACATTTTTTTTTTCAACGTTTTTTATTTATTTTTGGGACAGAGAGAGACAGAGCATGAACGGGGGAGGGGCAGAGAGAGAGGGAGACACAGAATCGGAAACAGGCTCCAGGCTCCGAACCATCAGCCCAGAGCCCGACGCGGGGCTCGAACTCACAGACCGCGAGATCGTGACCTGGCTGAAGTCGGATGCTTAACCGACTGCGCCACCCAGGCGCCCCTAACAATAATTTAATTTTACAAAGACTTCTTCACTCAAAACCCAGTCAAACATACGTAAATAGATCTGTAGCCATGGTTTATATGTACACTTTGTCAAACCACTAAGGATTAGAATCAGACATATACACTAAAATCAGAAACTCCATTTGAGTCCTACAAATGAAATCTAGTATTTCCATGAAGTTATACACTTAAATATCTTTTCAAGAGGACTTGGAAACCACAGTAGTTATCAACATGAATTTTAGATGACCAAAGAAAAATGAGCAACGAAAAGTATTTTCCTTAGGAGGATACATGCCAGGATGCCCAGCTGGCTCAGTCAGCAGAGCATGTGACTCTTGATCTCAGGGTCATGAGTTCAAGCCCCATGTAAGGTGTGGAGCCTACTTAAGAAAAAAAAAAAAAAAAAGAGGGTACACTGCCACATTTTTCCAAACAGGTCCTGTCTCATAAACTGCTACCAGTATTAGCCTCATGGAAAGAGATATTTACTAGCTCAGAGAGGGGAGGCCATTCAGTCAGGTTATCAGTAATTAAAAATACAAACAAAACAAGCCCCCTCCCCAAAAGTAGATGGACAGCTCCCTCCAATACTTCAAAACATTATTAAACTAAAAAAGAAACAAAAAGGACCGAAGAAAAATCCGCCAAGTTAAGGAAAGGAAACTCCTAAACAATTTCAAATTTGAATGGAAACCATGCATCCACACTACATTCCAAAACTAACTGCAGAAGTGATCAACACAACTACTACGGCCACTGTTTGGTAAGTAGTTAGATGACTCAAAGAAACCATTTTATACACTGCTGAAACAAAATCCTGCAGAATTACTACATTTAAGAGTCAAACTATTACAATAAAAAACTTAAAGATCTTTTTAAAAATATCTTCATCAGGGCGCCTGGGTGGCTCAGTCGGTTGAGCGGCCGACTTCGGCTCAGGTCACGATCTCGCGGTCCGTGAGTTCGAGCCCCGCGTCGGGCTCTGTGCTGACCGCTCAGAGCCTGGAGCCTGTTTCAGATTCTGTGTCTCCCTCTCTCTGACCCTCCCCCGTTCATGCTCTGTCTCCCTCTGTCTCAAAAATAAATAAACGTTAAAAAAAAAATTAAAAAAAAATATCTTCATCAGTAACACTAACCCTTCTGTATAACTCATTTTACAAGCATTAATATCCAAAATAGTGGATTACAATAGGAATGCCCCTCAGAAATTCTGATGTGCAACTATATACTTTTTAATTGTAAAATTAGTGTTTTAATTAAAGACTCTATCAACTGTCTACAAAATATTTCACTTCTTATAAAAGAGACAAATATATTTCCATGCCAGTCGTTACAGCCTCCTTCACTATGCTATGTCCAATAGGGAAACTGTTATCTTTATCTTTTTAAACGTATTATCTAACTACCAAAGACCTGGAACAAACTAGGCACTAATGACCTAAGTATGTGAAAATGTTACGCACCACATTTTGGATACATGATTGACAACTAAACAAAGAATGTTCATGATGGGGGGCATGTCTGATATACTCTAAAACATAGTAAGTATAGAAACATTTGAGGGGCGCCTGGGTGGCTCCGTCAGGCGTCCGACTTCGGCTCAGGTCATGATCTCATGGTTCATGAGTTCAAGCCCCGCGTTGGGCTCTGTGCTGACAGCTCGGAGCCTGGAGCCTGCCTCGGGATCTGTGACTCCCCTTCTCTCTCTGTCCCCTCCCCAACTCATGCTCTGTCTCTGTCTCTCAAAAAATAAAGAAACATTAAAAAAAAAATTAAAAAAAGAAACATCTGGGGGCGCCTGGGTGGCTCAGTCGGTTAAGCGTCCGACTTCGGCTCAGGTCACGATTTCACAGTCTGTGAGTTCGAGCCCCGCGTCGGGCTCTGGGCTGACGGCTCAGAGCCTGGAGCCTGCTTCCGATTCTGTGTCTCCCTCTCTCTCTGCCCCTCCCCCATTCATGCTCTGTCTCTGTCTCAAAAATAAATAAAAACGTTAAAAAAAAAAAATTAAAAAAAAAAAAAAAGAAACATCTGAGTAAATGAAAGAAAATATTTAGGAAGGGCTTATACACTGCAATGACAATATTAAGGACAACAGAGACTTTAAAAGAAGATAGTTTGACATAGGACATTTTTGACTGAATTCTGTTTTGTTTGTAACTACTGAATACAATGCTTATGAAGGTAGATTAGCACTACTGCTAAAGGGTAAACTTCAAAAAATTAGAAACAGATGCCAGTAACTTCAAATTTTTAGGTTTTTGTAAATAGACTCACATAGTAATTTGAAATGACAATAATGAATGCATTCTGATGTTCACTGCAATATTACTTAACTAAGAAAGGAATGAGAATTTCTTTCCAACACAGGAATAGTTAAATTATGCCATATCCACACAATGGAAATAACAGTCAATGATACTGAAATTTATAACATGGTAATATGCTAATTATATACAGTTACTTAATTACATATAGTGTTTTCCCACATTGTGTATCTTTTTATATATTTTAACAAATATAGAGAATTATAAATACAACATTTATAAATATCTAAGTTCCATGACATCAAGAACCATTTCAGATGTACCTCTAGCACTTATCACAGTGTCAGAGAAGTGTCTTCACACAGGAGACAATGAAGCGTGGTGGTTAGAAGAACGGGCTCTGAAGAAAAGACTGCCTGGGTCTGAATCTGAATCCCAGATCCACAACTTACGAGCTAGCTATGCAACTTCAAGCAAGTTAATCATCACTAGGCACCTGAGCTTCTCCTTTTGAAAAATTGGGATAAAAATACCATTTGTGTAATGGAAGAAAAAAAAAATGAGTTAATACATGTAAAAGCTTTAGAACAGTATCTGGCACATAATACTGCCCAAATGAAAGGAGACAGAGGATGAGAAAGAGAAGCAGTGGGTTCTCAAATACCTAAGTAAATGAATGGATACTATCTTTACAATATAGATAGAAATGCTAAAAGCATACATAAATATTAAATAAGAGTTTTCCAAACTTTGCTTACCATCACCAAAAGTAGGTTTTTATACATAACCTGATACGCACTCAGAAATATTAACTGTATCCTATTCTGTCATGATTTAATTTAAATGCTAGTTGTAACCCAATAAATTGATTTCATGCCAACTAGCAGGTCACTTTCTAAATCACAGACTCTTAAATTCTCCTTTATTTCTGTCCTTCAACTTTATGTTTCTAAATAAAGGGCAAGAAAATTTACCCATTAAATCAAGAATCTAAGGTCAGAAAATACTCCAAAAAAGTTTTTGATCTGTCACATATTTTTGTCTCCTTCTTTCTCAATTCTACTCTTTACATTTAAATGACGAGAAATCTCAACAGAAAATTTAAGAGATCATTAAAAGGTGATACAGAAATTTGCCAGCTTTTAACATACGGAGGTAGAGTTACTCTTGAAGAAATTAAGTTTGGACGACAAAAGAACATAAAATTAAGAAAGTTATGAAAGAATACAGGTTGCTGCGTTTGGGGTTTAGCTGGACAACTGCATTCCCACAGGGTCTTTTCCTGATCCAGCTTCTTAGCTTCTCCTACCCATACAAATACAATGTACGTTCTAGCCATAGTGGAACTTAGAGATTTCTCAGAACACACAATGGTGTTTCAGATCTCTGGACCTCTTCGCATGACCCCCAAACTGCAGGAGCAGTGTGTGAAATAGACTTTAACATCACAATGACAATATAAGAGTAAAGGAGAGTCTGGGTGGCTCAGAGTGTTAAGCATCCCAACTCTTGATTTCAGCTCAGGTCATGATCTCAAGATCTTGAGATGGGGCCCCACATTGGGCTCTGCACTGAGAGTGTGGAGCCTGCTTGGGATTCTCTCTCTCCCTCTTTCTCTGCCCCTCCCTGGCTCATGTGCTCTAAATAAACAAACAAACAAACAAACATACATACATACATACATAAATAAAGGAGACAAAAAAAAAAAAAAAGAAATAGGTGAGACCAGAAGTGAAAAACATGTTTTTTTTTTTTTAATGTTTTCAGCACCTACAACGTATGACATACTGAGCCAAGTTGGTATTTTTATATAAATCCTCACAAGCTTATTGTATATAAAAATATTTTGAGAAAACATGGTATACTGAGTTGATGAAGCAAAGTCTTTTAAATTATGTAACATAATTTACAGGATGTGTTCTACAGACACTTGAATTTTAAACAATTTCTGTCAACCAAGTCTTGGAAACAATCTTGTTATATAATGACAGAAAATTAACCACTGCTATTATCAAAAGTATGAAAACCACACATTCTAGGAAATTTCAACTTTAGTTTTTGCCAATGCTAAAGAGGATTATAAACCTAAAGTTAAACCTAACTTTGAGTAATTTTCAAAGAATCTTTCCAAGAATCATAAACTCTCACGATTCCCATCCTGATAATAAAACTGTACTTCCTTTTCCAATTACGGATAAGAGAACATCAGAACCTACAGCTAAGAGGCTAAACTCAAGATCAACAAGGCTCAATAACTAAAAGACATTGTGATACAGCAATTCTGGAAGATGGAATATTCACCTAATTTTACTTTTGAGGAACTCCCAACTGGGAAAACTCTTTTCTTAAAACGTATATCCTAATCTTCGGTAACATTGATAAAAACTTCCATCAAAGTGGCTGAGGCTGCTGCTACTCTTAAAATAGTAAACACCCGGGGCACCTGGGTGCCTTAGTCGGTTGCGTGTCCGACTTCAGCTTAGGTCATCATCTCATAGTTCGTGAGTTTTGAGTCCCACATCAGGCTCTGTGCTGACAACTCAGAGCCTGGAGCCTGCTTTGGATTCTGTGTCTCCCTCTCTCTCTGCCCTCCCCCTGCTCACGCTCATTCTCTCTCTCTCTCAAAAATGAATAAACTTAAAAAAAAAGTTGAATAAACACCCAGGGTTCAACCACGATATGCCCCCATATTTCTGCTAGAATTCTAGATGACACAGTATATATACACAGGTATAACTTAAACATAATTACACACAGGCATGCGCGCGCGCACGCACACACACACGCGCGCGCGTGCGCGCACACACACACACACACACACACACCCCTATCCTTTTTCAAATGGATCGGTGTTAGCAAGTTGTTACCTGTCCCAGAGACCAAAGCTAGGAGTGGGGGGAAAGTGGAGAGGGACATGAAAAACCAGTAGTTCAAAAGTGCTGAGTAAAGGATGTTAGGGAAGCAAAAGCAGTAGCAGCAAACTAAATCAGCTCATAAACACTACTATACACTTATTCAAAACAAGCAAATCAACAGAAGCTTCTTTCCGTTCTAGGACTTGGGAGGAAACTAAGAAATGCTAAAGAGCCTGAGTCAAATTTACCTCTACTTTCTTCGTCCTTTTTATGTACGTACACATTTATGAGTTTACGGGTGAACTGAGCTTCTATTAGCTCCTTCAGCTTAGCTACTTAGGTCCCTTTTTCTTTAAAATAAAATGCAAATTTTGGTGACTTGAAAAGAGCGTGTTGTCATGAGTAACACAAGAATGTGCTGATCAAGTTCTGCAGTCGAGTCAGGAGTCACAGGTTAGACACTTACTGAACACGTGACGTCTCACCCATCACAATCTTGGTGGCTGATACCTGCACAAAACTGCAGTAATAATGCTTCTATAGGAAAGCATTAAAAAAAACACTGCCTGCCTGTGGAGGCATAAACATTTACGGACTCTGGAAGCACAATTTGGGAATCAGTTACGTCGTCTGCCAATGCCACAATTCTAGAATCAAAATAAAACACTTTCCTAGGAATGTTTTAATTTAATGTTCAAGAAGTACTTATGATTTAAGTTTGAAAAAATTTTCACACTTAATGTTTATTCCAATTATGCAGGCGATGATCCAGTCTGTGGCTCTAACTCATCATGCCTTCAAGCATTCTCTCCTTTCTCTTGACAAATTCATTAGCTCAACAAATATTTGAACAACTACAACGTGGCAGCCGTTTTTAAGCACTAAGGATACTTGACTGCACAGATCACACCAAAATCCAGCACAGAGTTAACACTGTAATTAAGAATTCCATATGGTGGTAAATGCTATGGAGAGAAACAGAGAAGAAAAGGACAAGGAAGACAGGATACGGGGTGCAACTTTAACTAAACCCTCACCGAGGTCGTATTTGAGCCAAGACCTGAAGGAGGTGGCGAAAGCGGCAGGTCCAGGACTCCTGAAGCAAGACACCAGTGTGGCTAGGACACAGAGGCTGCAGGACAATGGATCAGACGAGCCACTGTGTGAGGGTGAGGGAGTATGGGTAGGGGTGCGCATGCACCTGTTCTTGGGGCCACCACGGATCACCAAGGCCTCAGCTTGTTACTCTAAATTTTGAGTCGAGGAAGATTAAGATCTAAGCCAAGGAAGATGAGCATGAGTCTGGCTGGTGAGCAGAGAAAGATGGTGAGACATAAGGGAAGAAGAAGCAGAGACAAATCAGGCAGATACTTAACTATGTAGGTAAAGATGACGGAGCCTGACACCAGGGTGGAAGCAGTGGAAATGTCACACGTGACAAAAACTACAGGCATATTTTACATCTTTTTAGAGAGAAAGAAAGAGAGAACACATGCTCATGTGAGCAGGAGAGGGGCAGGGGGGTGGGGAGAGAGGGAAGGAGGGAGGGGGGAGAGAGATTGAGAGAGAGAGAGAGAGAGAGAGAGAGAGAGAGAGAAAGAATGAATGAATGAATATCTTAAGCAGGTCCACACGGGGCTGGATCCAATGATCCTGGGATTGTGACCTGAGGCTCATCGGCCAACTGAGCCACCCAGGTGCCCCTGGGCATATTTTAACGACAAAACAACATCTGCTGACACACTGGATGGCAGAATTGGAGGAAAAAAGGAAGAGGCCAATGGTGACTCCAAGGTTTCTTCTAGCCTAAAAAACCAAAGGATGGAGTGAGTTACTGAGCTGGGCAAGACCGCAGATTTGAGGGCGGTTTCAGTAGTCTGATGTGGACATACATAAACTGGATACGCTCAGATATTCTAATAGAGTTTAAAATTACAGTTTATCAGAACTTTCTGCCAAGGGTAGGGAGATGTGACAAGTCAAGTTAGTCTCTTTAGTTCCTTCTTGCGGTTGGATTAGAAAAAAAAAAAAACTGATGAGGTAAAAGTATTCTTTATTAAACAAGTGTTCTGATAATCTTCATATTTTAATTATGCATCCTGGGCCATCTGCAATCGTCAGTATTAAATAAAAGATAAAGTGGCAAGAACATTTAAGAAAATGTCTAATAACAGAGACTAATTTAAGGGAGATAATCCATAGTCAAACACTGCAGATGTTAAACAATAAAGGCAATTTCAGCTAAGAACAGCAACCTATTATCGGATGCTCTCCAGCTACTAAAATGCCTCAGTCTCAAACCCACAGATTAGAAATAATAAGTTTAACAGTAACACGGAGTGCTTTCCACATGCTAAGCATCTCATTTAAATTACCAATTATCTTCCATTAGCTTACCTGTTACAGTGGGACTGAAAGAAATTATTAAAGCTAAGAGCTGTCCTATAACTTTAGCCATCCTAGGAAGAACTAGTTTAAGTCTCCAGACACTCCTTTTAATCTGTTGTCTTAATTTTCCATTTCCCATCTTCATCTATATTTTGTATTCTCTTCATGCTTTTCAATTTTCCAATGCCAAATGCTATGCAAGTTTGACATGCAACAAACAGTATGTGTGGGTGTATGTGTTGATAGGAAAGGAACAGCAAGGAAAAGCATGTGTGAATGAGTTCCAAAACAACACATTTTTCTGAAATGGAACTACAATGAAATGTATTAATAAAAGTTATAATTCAGATGGTGAGCCTATAATTACAACTCTGCTACAGAGCAATGGACTGCAGAGAGCTAGGGAAGTAAATACATGTTTTCTAGAGAGTAATGAATAAAAAGAGCAAGGACCCTCCCTCATACACTTATTCTCACTTCTCTGTTCTCATTGTAATTTCAATTAGAAAATTATTATGACAGCCATCAAGATTCTGGAGGCAGTTTCACAATTAACAGGTAACACCTTCTCGGTGTTCACCTCTCTTCTATGAAACCTGTGTCATTTAGGTTATTTCATCAGATGCAGGGACTATTTTATTTCATCTACCTAATAATTCAAAATTCTTTCAAAAACAGTTCCTCGGTTAAACAATAAGCAGGCTAGAACATCTAGTACAATACCTTCTCTGTGTTTTGGGCACTTCAAAGTGTACAAAATTTTGTACATATTGCCTAATCCTCACAATATTCCAATAATGATATTAAAAGCCTGCGGTCCTCTAAATCCAGTTTATGCTATACCTTGGATCATCACAGCGTCTGCCCACTGGTAGGATAAGCATTTGGGGTCATTTTTCCAATAGCCATAATATGCAGGAGTTGTAAAAAAGTGAGATCTTTTGTAATCATCTTTGGCAACAAACACTATTTTCTAGTAGTGGATCTACACAAGAGTACCGTCGTTGTACAGTTTTATGAAACTCAATTTTACTGTATTCACACTCTAATAAAACAAAATAAGACCTATCCCCTCCCCCCAAAAACCTCGACAAAAACAACTCAAGTGTCCACTGGCAGATGGATAGATTTTTTAAATGCATATGCACAAATGGAATACTATTTTGCCATTAAGAAGGAAAGAAATTCTGACGCATGCTATAAAATGGATGCTTGGAGACATTATGCTAAGTGAAATAAGCCAGTCACAGAAGGACAAATAATGTATGACTCTACTTACAGGAGGGACCTGAAGCAGTCAAATTCATAGAGACCAAAATGCCAAATCATGGTTACCAATTTACTTACCAGGGCTCAGGGTAAGGTGGGAAGGAGACTTATTGTTTAACGGGCTTAGAGCTGCAGTTTAGGAAGACAGAAGAAGTTCTGGAGATAGACGATGGTGATGGTTGTACAACAATATGAATGTACTTAATGACAGTGAACTATACAATTAAAAATGGTTAAAATTTTAAAATTTATGTTACGTATATTTTACCACAATAAAAAAAACTGAACATACCTTATAGAAATATATCAGTGGATAGTAACTTATTTTATTCCTTATATTTTAATAAAAATTTCCCTTATTTTTCCTCAAACCTAGGTTTTTCCCAAACCTATTTCTCATTCTATTTTTGTTATCTTCATAAAAGGTGCCACCTAGGCACTCGGAGAGCCACAACATTCAATCTTTTACCTTCTCATCCTGAGCCACTAAGACTGATTTTAAATCTGCACCACTGCTTGAATCTGATTTTTTCCTCTCGTTTCTAAGGCCGCGACCTTCATTATTGCATATGATCACTGTTAACAGCCTCATAGCCAATCTCCCATCCTCAAAAATCTAGCCTTCATAGTTACTGCTCTTAAAATACAGCTCACATGAAAACCTTTTGAAAGGCTTCCATTGTCTACTCAAGTTTAAAGTTCTGAACACATTAAAAAATACTTTGTTATTTGGTCCAGCCTAGGTTTCTGGACTCATCTTCCACAAGCCCTTCTTACTTCCTATATTCTACATCAGATTCTATACTCCTTGTTTCCTCACCATACCAACTAGGCTCTCCTGCCTCCATGCTTTTACTCATGCTTCTTTATCGGTGCAGAATCCCCTTTGTTTCCATTCCCATTGAATTGTATTCACCAACTCTCATATACTGTTATAAATATGGGTGCGAGTAATATAAGCTTTTGGAGAACAATTTTGGCAGCATCTATCAAAACTATAAATGTGTATGTATCCTGGCAATTCCACTTCTAAGTATGTCCTGCAAAAATATTCATGCATATGTGCCACACAAAGATATTTACTACAGTGTTGTTCCTAAAAGAGAAATCTAATTGTACACCGAACGGGAAGTGGCTAAATAAATTCCATTACACCTATATTATGGGTATGGAATACCACACAGATTTAAAACAAGAGTGAAGTAATCCTAAATACATGCCAAGAAAAGAACGCAAGAATTACCATTACATTTTAAAAATAAACATAAGATAGGAATATGAGACCATCTGCCCTGAAGAAAACCCAAACTATATGTATGTACATTAAACGTGTAAGTACACAGAAAATTGTCTGGAGGAGTATGTTCTAAATTTTTAACAGTGGTTACCTCTGAGGAAGAGAGCAGCATTGGAGACTTCTCAACTATCATCATAATGACATAGGAATATATTCTTGTATTAACTGTGTTACACTTCAATAGGTTACAAATAAGCAGGAAGCACCTACACAGACAGGTAAGACAGACTCTCCTGATCTATCTGGCCTGATTTAGCTCCTACTCTATTTAGCCAACGGTACCAAACTTAACCGAATGGCAGTGGCTATCTGGAGAAGCGCAGGCAGCCAACCTTGGCACAGATTAACCTTGGCTCTCACAGCTGTCAGTACCACACTCAGGTTCAGCTCGAGCAGAGTTGAGAAAACAGATGCATTCTCACTGGGCCACTACTCAGGCTGACTTTTCAACTGACTTTCTATTTTCTTCCAGTCAAAGAATGTTTGTAAACACTGGCACTCCTGGCTTTTGAATCAACTTAATCTGTCTCCAAAGAGAACCACATCCCTACTGGGAGGGGCAGAGGACAGAGTCAGTACATAGGTATTCCTGCACAAAATCTGCCTCCAGATTTCCAGAACTCATCTTCCTCTAGCATAATTTAAAAGTTTAAAAATAAGAAGAGGAAGAAGAAATCCTTTGAGTTTTGCTAAAACCCCCAGTCTGAATGAACTTCTTCTCCTGTACCTCAAGGTTCCTTGTGAAATGTCTCTATTATAGGAGCCACTGTATTCTCCTGGCATCCTGCAGTTAGTTATGAGCAATGACAGATTCTGCACTACAGCCCAAACTACTGAGGACGAAACTTTAACTCATCTTTTACAAAACTGAAGGTGTTCAAAATTCTTGCCTGTACCAGGTGTTTAAGACATGACTGTGAATAGAATTTGCTGAAAACATTTCAGTGCATGATACCAGACAGTTCGCAGATGGGATATTTTTAACTTCAGAAATAAAAATGTCAACAGGCAACATCAATTTTAAAAAGACTGAGTAGTAAGTTTTAAATGGAGCTCCATATCAACTTATCGGGCAAAATGAAAGCTTCGAGTTGGAAGAGAATATAAAACGTTCAATGGCATTTAAATGAAAAAAAGTCCATCCCTATTGTAACCTAAGGAAAAAAACTTGTTTGTAGCCCCTTCACGTCATAAGAGCCTAAATATAGTCACAACTTCTGCATATTCTGATTATTTTATCAGTTTACTATACAAATCTTTGCCAAAAAATGAAAATACAAATCTCGTTTACTACATTTTATATATATCCTTTCCTTGTGACCTACATTTGATGATAAAAACACAATCCTGTCTTCTCTTATTTTATATTAAATAAAACTGATCAAGATGTAAAAATTATTGGAAATGTTAAAACTTGCTGAAAATATTCCTTGGTAGTGGTATGTTAGGTCATGCTCTGAAGAATATTCTGAATTATAACAGCTAACATTTATTAGTAAACTTGGTGTGTAAAAAAGATTGTCTAGTATTATCTCATTTACTTACTACCAACTCTGTGGGTAGTATAATAATTCCATTTTATAAATACAGAAATTGAGGCTTAAAGAAGTCAAGTAACTTGCAGAAAGTGACATTTCAATGGCAGAGCCAGAATTCAAAGTCTGGTCTGATTCCAAAACTAATACTCACCTGCCACTCACCATATGCAATTTTATAAATCCAATCAAAACAAAAATAAACTCTGTTCTGCTACAATGTATCTCCCTTTGCTGTGAATTACTTCTCAGGAGACTAGAAACAGGGAAATAAAGCTAGTATAAAAGGAAGTCATATTGACATTAACATGATTTTTCCCAGCATATTAATGTTTTAAGGCAACTGGAACAAGCTTTTTCACAATTAGAGAGAAAACCTTAGCAAAAGATGAATATTTTAAGGAAAAAAACCCTGAAAAATCTACAAAAGTACTTTTCTTCCTTGTAAATAGAGGTTGATCTAGTGGCTTCAGGAATTGTTACTCTTTTGGCTAAATTAACCTATTTGGCAAAACAAAGCTGCCTGTGAAGATGAAGAAACTGCAAAAAAATTCCACTTGTATTCAAACAATGGATTAATGAAGAAGGCTACACACCTCGGATTCAATTTTTAATTTTAATGAATGGTCTCTTGGAAGCAATGCCCTTCTAGAACTTACAACTCCTACAACAGTGAGGAGGCTATAGCTCAAGGTATAAGACTCCGAAGACTGATTGTAATACAAGGTACAAAAAGTGTGGTCTTTTGTTTTTTGTTTTTTATTAGAATTGCTACTGTTCTTAGTTAGTATTCAAGAGCAGAGTTCCATGGATTTTCAGTAGTCTGCCCCATCCATCCGTTTTGCCCCAATAAGCTTTATTACTTTCACAGCACGATTTTGCAGTCCAAGGTTTGTCAAGATATATATGGCATCGTGGCAGAAACTCCTGTATGTGTTAGACAAAACAATTCCTATGAACCTTCTCCTATATGGACTTACTAAAATGCCGCGGAGAGTTTTTTGTTTGGTTTTGGTTTTTAAAAGCTGTGAGGTCAACTCCAATCCTACAGACAAAACAATGGATGTGTTAAAACTGCTACCATTAGGACAAAAATGTAGAAGTAGAGATTAATGCTACTTTGAATTAAAAACAACTTAAATGACTTTTTATTGATCTTTAATCAAAGATAAACAGTATCGCTATCATAAACAATATCAACTCTTTGTGATCCCAAAGTAGACACGCAACAAACACAAACACACATACACCAAGGCAGCTCTTGGCATACTTCCCTTCTTAACTAGAGAAGCTGCTACTATAGCTTTCCTACTGAGCAACCGACTGTATAAACTAAGGCAGCAGGTTCCATCTAGCATATACATAATTCCAAATATATAAACATACCATCAAAACAGAAAGCTCATAGAAAAAGATAAAAGTTTGTACAGAAAACAGGCCATATAAAGAAGTTACTCTGACAGACATAGTTGCCTTGAATCAATTCTTTATGTCACAGAGCATTCTCAAAAAAAAAAGTTTAAGCGATGCCTGGAGACCTAAGTATGTGGTTAAATGGGTTCTGGTACCAATTCCAACATGGGGAGGGTATTTCCCACACCAACAAACAATTCTCTGGATACCAGCAGGATGTCCTACAATTCAGCTCAATTCTGACACTACCTGGAGACAGATTCCCCAGGTGAAGAGTTCAGTCCCAAAGACTGCCCCCACCCCCACTTCTGATGCTAGTTGCAAGCCCAGTTTATTACCTGTGCTTCTGACAGACCAGCTATAGACTGGAAGTTCCAAGGAGCTTCTTGGGTTTGATTAATTTGCAAGCTCTGCTCACAGAACTGAGGGAAACATTTCACTCACTAGATTTCCAGTTTAGTATAAAAGCATATAACTAAGGAACTGCCTTCCAGTTTAGTATAAAAGGATATAACTAAGGAACTGCCCAATGGAAGAGATGCACAGGGCAAGGTACGAAGATGGGCACAGAACTTCCATGCCCTTTCCAGGCATACACGACTCTCCCAAGTAAACAACTCCAAGTGTTCGCCAACCTGGAAGTTCTCTGAACCCTGTCCTTTTGGGTTTTAGTGGAGGCTTTATTACAAAGTCATGATTTATTAAATCATTGGGCTTTGGTAATTGGTTCAACCTCCAGAGGTGGTGGGGAGGGGCGGGGAATGAAAGTTCCATCCCTCTAATCACAAGGTTGGTTCCCTCCGGCAACCAGCCCCCAACTTAAGGGGCCTTCCAAAAGTCATCTCATTAACGTAAGAAGAGAAACCCTTATCACTCCCATCTCTTAGGAAATCCCAAGGGTTTAGCAACTGTGAACCATGCCCTGTGGATGAAGACCTATATGAAAAAAGGCAGTGTGGTCATCTGAATAACCAAATACATATTTCTCATAAATCACAATATCCCAGCAGTCAAATATTTATGTCTTTTTCCCAATGATCTTAACATTAGGCCTTCACACTGTCCTATTTCCCTACTTCTGTCTGAATAGTCTTAGTATTTACGTTTTTCCTAGGTCAGAGATTATATAATAATCTGTATAATGGTGCTATATTTATTGTTAAATCAACAGCATTAGGAGAAACGTTTTGCACCTTAATAAAATAAAGCAAAAATTTTCAAGTAATTATTTAGGTAACCCAAATTAATGTATAAAACATGTTAACTCCTGTAAAGTTCCTCTCCTTTACAATTACATTTTGCTCAGGCAAATAAATTTGTTCATCTTCCTTAACTATCAATTTAGAGTAAAACACGTTTCTTACCAAGAGTTAGCCTGACATCTTTTAATCTGTCATCATGCAAATCCAGAAGCCACACTGTCTCTTTCACTAAAACTACCTTTTAGTATGACTTTTTTTTTTTTTTTTTTTTTTAAGTAAACTTGAACTCAGGACCCCCAAGATCAAGAGTCACAAGCTCAGGGCACCTGGATAGCATTGGGCTGCTGTCAGCATAGAACCCACTTCGGATCCTCTTTCTGCCCCCCTTTCTGCCCCTTCCCCACTCATATGCTCTCTCAATAATATTAAAAAAATTTTTTTTAATTACATAGTATAAGAAATTTGCCATATAGTTGGTAGTATAGATGGTTTTTTAATATGCCTTATAGTCTTTTCTGACTTTTTAATGAAATGCAAAATTTTCTAAGAAAATATCTATGTGAAAATATTCTCAATTGCAAATTCATTATACAGTTAAATATTTACTGAGTGTCTTTTACATAACAAGCACTCTTCCAGGTGCAAGTGATAGAGCAATGAACAAAAAGACAAGGTATCTTCAGGAGGGAGCTTTTTTGACTTTAATAAAAAGCATTTTACAGAAAACCAGTGAGAGCATTATCTGCTGTGAGCATGGCTGCTTTAACCAAAATAAAAGCAGATTCCTGTAAAAAGCATACTGAAATCCCATCACACAAGAACTTTCATTTTATCTTTCATTAGCAAGTGACAACAGGATGACAGAAAGGCACAAAGTACTACCAGATGCCATGGATGTGGCTAGTTTTGTAAAACATTGTATCTTCATGAGATAAGAAGTAACCAGGAAAATCTCTCCTACCACACAGAGGTTTGCTTTGCTCTGTAACTAGTGGCAAAGCACTTCAAAGGGCTGTGAAACAAGACAGTTACTCGTTTTTCTTATACAAAAATGTACTGAAATTGATTAGTTTTCTTGTGAAGACAGGCAGCTTCCTGTAGTATGCTATCTACAAGTTATTTTTGTAAAATTAAAATCACTTAAGGTAAACAATGGCTTTTAAGCTAAGAAAAATCACTTGATGTGTATAGAAATAAAATGAACTTGAATCTAGTCCTTTGAATGACCCTATCACAAAAAATTAACCAAGATTTTAAAAAATTAATGAAGTATATATTATGTACACTTTACCACAGTTTAAAAAATAGCAAAGTGGTCTTTAAATACAATGCCACCACTAAAAAACATGCGCAAAGATTAAAAAAAAAAGTTTTTTTCCATTCTTTAAAACTTTACTTCATTTTTATCACAGTATTTTTCAACATTTCAAATTTCCGTACATATTTTGCTGTGTTTATTATTAAGGTACAACAGTTCAGCGTAATTGAATACATCATCACATACACTGTGGTACATGTTACCTTTCTATGGATACAGGTGAGCGATCAGAAGTCTAGAAACTATGGCACAGTGCACAGTACAAAACGAACTGCTGCACGTGTCGCACAGCTTTTGCAGTGTGTGCGGATCAAGATCCCAAAGACACGCAACCTTCTTTGGCTTCACAGGAAATGAAAACCACCACTTCACATAATCAGAGAGACACCAAGCAAAAAATATTAAAGAACCAAGCATAAGCGCCACCCCTTCGGGAGGAAAAAAAAGAATCTCAATCTTAACTCGAGACAGTGCACGCGAAAAGACTGAGAAGTTAACAGAAATTCGTGAACTTCCTCACAGTCACAGCATTACTGAATGTGCGCCCGCCTCCCCAACAAAAACCCTTTGTAAAAAGCACCAACAGAGTTTTCAATGTAAGTTTCATCCTCTTGCCTCTCTGTGTTCCTTCCAATCGGCAACTAAACAAGTCCAGCCTACTTCACTTTCAAAAGCTCCATCCCAACACACACAGCACAGCGTCCCTCACACCAAGTTCACAGCCGTCACTCCTGAAAGAGTTGTCTCCGTGCCCTCACCCATGACAATCCCCAGTACAGACCCCACTGCACTGAAACTGTTCTGGTCAAGGTCTTTGAAGTCTTCCATCTGGTGAACACTTGGATTTACAGCATTTGCCCTCTTTCCAATTTGACACAAGTGACTAGTTTCCCTCCTTCTGAAAGTACTCTTTTCATTTTTGTGACATTACACTGCCCAGGTTTCTGTCTCTTTTGCATTAGTTTCCTTTCACTGGTTTCTACATCTCTACTGATTCCTTAAATGTTGGTGCTCACCAGCAGTTCATCCCTGCTTAACGCCAACTCCCAAGGAACGTTGTGCCCATGCCCAAGGTTAAAATTACCATCTAACAGCCTTCAGGTGTGTATCTCCAACCTGGCCCTCTCTCCTGAGCTCCAGGAAACACAGACATAACACATATACATACCTGGCCACCAGATGTCCTCATCTGGCTCTCCTACAACGGCCTCAAACTAAACACACTCAAAACCAGAAACTTCTCCCCCTCAACACTAACTCAACTCCTCTACTGTGCCATTTATCTCTGTGCCATCCCATCTAACAAATGGCACCACTACCCTGCCTCTGACAAGTATAAAGCACCGGAATTTTTTGCCTTGACAAATTTTTGATAGCTCCAAAGTTGAGATCTACCATAACTGTATCTACTCTTACTACTTGCCCCAACCAGTTACATTAAAGATGGAAAGCCCAGCCCCATCTTTCCAAAAGGCAACGTGTCTTCACCAATCTCCAAAATGTCAGTGGCTTTCAGATGCCATTAAGAAATGACTTCAAAGCAAACAAACAAACATTTATTGCTATTGAGTAAATAAAGCCTACAAATGCAAAGTTCTTAGAATCTTAATAGTTGACTATGGTTTTGAAATTTCAGGAGCATAAGCATACATGCAAATCTCCAATACACGTGTGCAAGAGTTTTTAAATTTCCAAACAGAAAGAAAACAAACGTGTTAAAAAGGGATAAGATAATCCCATTAGTAACAAGTAAAATGTCCACAAAAGCTTCACATTAGAGCTGAAAAAAGATGTGATCTTGTAATTGTAAGCCCCTGCATCATTGTATCCTCTGGAAGTCTTCCTCATACACAACGGAAACCTATCCTTAATCCTAACAGAAACTACCAATGCCTCAAAGCACTGGATGGGCTGATCATCTGACCAGACAGAAATGAAAACAGCACACTAATGTCAGAGCTAATGAAAGTCAAAAAGTGGAAGAGGTAGCTAAGGAATCCCTGACAGGACAGCTGAGGCATCACTAGCCACTGCCGATTGCTCTAACACAAACAGATTACCTTCCCCAGGAGCGTGGGAACTATATACACTTCCAACTTTTACAAGTTCTCAAATTCACTAAGTCATTTTATCATCTACATCATATTCTCTTACCAGGTGTGATCTTTCAAAAGGTGTGATTAGGAAATCATCCAACATAAACATCAACCTCAATAGGCACTGTTAGGGACTAGAGCTAGGAAAGCCATCTGTTCGATGGAAAGAATATTTCTACTTCCCTAGTGATTACAGCTATCAGTGACAACTGTGAAATCCCAAGAGAAGACATTTTAACTGCCTTAAAACTAATTATTCATATAAAACTGGCCAAGAAATTAAATGTTACACAGAGGGCTCTCTAACCCCCTAATATGTTTTGGCTAATTATTCCATTGGTAGTCTACATCTGCTCTGCTAAAACTTGGTTATGAATCAGAGGTAACTCACCGAAAATGCTTTTATAGCTACAAGTGACTATAGATAGTAAGTACAATTCACAAAAATTGTTATTTTTCAATGGGCATAAAATCCTCTTGAAAACATGTCCCATACAATAAAGAGATTACTGTCAAAGTTTAAAATTTACTACTAGGAGGAATGAGACTAAATTTAACAAAAAAAAAAAAAAAAAAAGTCAATTTTAACAACTTATTTTTTTATATCCTCAATACTCAACAATTTATGATCAAGAAGCATGTTAAGTACTGTCTACAAAAGCAAAGTGAATCTGGGGCGCCTGGTGGCTCAGTCAGTTAAGCGTCCATCTTCAGTGCAGAGCACGTTCTCACAGTTCGTGGGTTGGAGCCCCGCATCGGGCTCCGCGCAGACGTGGAGAGCCTGCTTCAGATTCTGTCTCTCCCTCTCTCTCCCCCTCCCTCACTGGTGTTCTCTTTCTCTCTCTCTCAAAAATAAGTAAACATTTGGAAAAAAAAAGTAAAGTGAATCTATTATGATGATTCAAATACATAAATACAGACATTTGCAATTCTATATTCTAAGACATTCAGAAATACTGGTCATAATTCCACATACACAGTGGTGGGGTTTTTTTGGCCATGGATCCTCATTTGTTCCAACTATCACTTTTCCACCCTTCCTTTTTTTAAAAAAAGACATTTTCTAGAATTCTTTTGAGAAATATATCTCCTAGATATTTTGATAGAAAAAAACCACAGCTCCTCAATATTCCTTGTAGCTCAGCTCTAGATGTGGTATTTCGTATCTTGGAGTAAAACTACTTTTAGTAACTTAGAGTTAACTATTTGAACCTGTTCAATAACATGTTAAAACCATATGCTTTTGAAATAAAAATGAATAAATGCGCTGTACCTAAAACTATTGATATGCATGAGCTAATCATACCGAATAGAAAATATTTAGGTCCAAACAGCCCAACACTTAATAGTTAGACAGCAGACACAGGTTAAATATCATTCACAAGAGCTATTATACACAGTAGTTGCTGAGAGTAAAAATATTCGATGACAGAAACTAGGTCCACAGAACATCGTAGTATTACAATTTACCTTTACATATATCCAAATAATACATATAGAGAAAGAATCATCAAAGAGGTCAAGCAAAATATTCCAAATTCCTTCAGCCACAGGAAAGAGCAGTAGCAGAAATGACTCCAAAGATTACCAGAACAGAAACACTTTCTCAGTCTGTACTATCCTAACTCACCCCCCTCAAAACACATTTACCCTTAGGGATTCACAAATAACAAACACAGAATTCATTTCAACTGTGGCTACAATTTGTGAGCAGCCTTTCATTGCTCCATAAAGGCTCATCATTGTAGATGCTCATCAGTTTTTAAGCCACATCCACAGCTGCTGTCTTAGAAAAACAACATTTGCAGCAAAAACTTTAAAATTACATTTATAAAACAGTTTGACATAAAACAAAATCAAAAGTACTCCAGTGTAATACAAAAAAAACAAACGTATCTAGAGCACCAAAAACACGTGACTCAAGTCATTCTTAATAGTACTACCTTTCGTTTACACAGTATAAGAATTATTTTCTAAGTTCTCTGACACGTATAATATCCTGTTTAACTTACAGCCTAAATCACAGGTATTATTCACACACACAAACAAAAGGGGAAGCAGAGCATCAAATTAGTTAGTAGTAGTGAAAAGAATGTGTTTCATGACCTTCAGCCTGTGTTCTTTCCACAACCTTTCTTCCAAAATCATACGCTGAAATGCAGAGACCAAAATCCCACATAAACCAAATTCCTGTTGAACTTCATCCTCCTGCCTCAGATCTTCACTCTGGCTGGAGTTAGGGAAGGGGCTCTTCTATTCAGTGAGCCACCCAATCCTGTAGATGGAGGACTAAAGGTTATTAATCTCAAATTTGAGGAGGAGGGTGTGGAGAGGAAGAGTGCCCAGTAGCATCATCACATACTAGATTCCACAATCCTTAGCGACAGGAGTCTGAATTTCAACTCTTCCACCAACTAGCAGGTAAACCTGGGTTAAATCTGTATCAAACACGACTGCTACTTTCCACACCAGACAATGGCAAGAGCTAAATTTAACAACAGATCTCAAGGCTACTGAGCATCACATTCAGATAACAGATTACATTTAAAACACATTAGATGAATCTGTATTAATACCAGGAAGCCCCTTAGGGATGCCTGGGTGGTTCAGTTGGTTAAGCATCCAACTCTTGATTTGGGCTCAGGTCATGATCTCACAGGAGTGAGATCAAGCCCCGCATCAGGTTCCGCACTGGGAGTAGAACCTGCTTGAATTCTCCCTCTCTCTTTCTCTCCCCCTACCCTGCTTGCGTGTTCTCCCCCTCAAAATACATAAATATTTTTTAAAAACCTTGGTAACATAACGGTAGTAGAAGTAGGGTTTTAAATCAGTGAGAAAACGACAGAGTATTCAAAAAGTGATGTTGCTAGAACACTTCATCGTTTCGTTCATTCAACAAATACTTACTGAGTACCTTCTATGTACCAAGCACTCTATTTTAGTAGGGCAGAGAAACACAAAATCAAAAGGCAAATAATAAATAGTTAGAAATTGATATATGCGAGTGAGAAAAATAAAACAGGAAGGAGTACAGAGTGTGGGATAAAAAGCAGGATAAATGTGGTAAAATGAGAATGTACTAGAGACCAAGAAAAAGGTGACAGCAAGGTGGAAAACCAAGAGTGTGGTATCCTACAAGCCAAATGAAAAAAAAAAATGTTTGAGCAAGAAAGGAGTGATCAAAGATATCAAATGTTCATCAACTCAGATAACATCTGAAAAAACTGACCACTACAATAACCTGCAGGGTAACGGGTAACTGGTAACTGGAGAGGAGCAGGTTTGCTGGAGTGGTGGAGATAAAAGCCTGGCTGAAGTCGCTTTAGGGAGAATGAAGAGTAACTGGAGATAGAAGAACTCTCCACAGGAAGTTTGCTGCAAAGGGCAAAAGAGAAATCGAGGACTAAAGCAGAGTCCAGAGAAATAACAGCATGTTTGTATACTGTCAAGCATGCTTCAGCAGAAAGGTAAAAACAGACCAGAGACAGGGGAGACTAGCTGGCTGTCCAAATGTTCTAGAGTAGCTGAGAAGAGATGGGATCTTGCGCACAGAGGGCCTGCCCTTCCTTAAAGAGTTCTCACAGTGTTTTACAAACTCCAACTGGCACCAGAACCACCTGGAGGGAAACAGACTGCTGGACTCCTCACCTCTAGAGCTTCAGACATAGGAGGTCTGGGGTAGAGTGGGAAAGAATGTGCATTTCTTACAAGTTCCCAGATTATCCCATTGCTGCTGGTCCAAAGACCTCATTTTAAGAGCCACAACCCTTTAAAACAGAAGACAGAAAAAAATGAGTATATGAAAACAAGGCTGTACATTTGGTTATACATTTGGAAAAAATAAGGTCAGCCTCTACATCACATAACACAGCAAAAAAACCAACCAACCAAACAACCAAACGAAAACGTCCCAGAAAGGTTAAAGGGATAAATCATTTCTTAAATTGTAAAAGGACATTTATAAGAAAAACATAAGAATGCCTTCATAATCTTAGGGGTGAGGAAGACAAGCAAAACACAAAGCAAAAGGACAAACTACAAACTGGATTACGTAAAAACTTTTAAACCATTTAAGACAATTAAGTAAGTAAAATTGAATGACAAATGGAAATCTGTGACAAAATACTTTATATAAAGTTGAAAGTATCATCTAAAAAATAAAAACTTGTTACACAAAATAAGAAAAAGACACATTCCATAAGAATACAGTTATAGTCAAATCTAACTTTGACTAAATCTAGATTTAGTCAAATCTAATTTCTAGAACACAGATTTATTTTTAAAGTAATCTCTAACAGAGAGTAATCTAATACTTTATTTGAAGTAATAATCTAATATAATCCCCTTTTCCTTAAAGCCTTTGTTAGACTTCTCTCTGGGATTGCTTGCTTGCAGCTTCCAAGGGGCTTGAAGCTTTCAGGTGATTACCATTTAGGTAGAGAAACAAAAGCTCTACCAATACAGAGGGTACAGTAAATGGCAGAGGCAGAAGTAAAGCTGTGTGAACTTGAATTAAATTACTAAATTCCTGACCCTCAGACTTATCTATAAAATGGAGATACCATCTCCCTCACAACGTAGTTGAGGACTCAGCAGATACTCAACAAAATGTCAACTCCCTAAAACTTCTTAATGTTTGCTAAACTATTGACACGTAATAAACAGAATGTCAGCATTTCCACTTTAAAAGAAAAAGTTGCGGGGCGCCTGGGTGGCTCAGTCGGCTAAGCGTCCGACTTCGGCTCAGGTCACGATCTCGCGGTCCATGAGTTCGAGCCCCGCGTCAGGCTTTGTGCTGACCGCTCAGAGCCTGGAGCCTGCTTCAGATTCTGTCTCCCTCTCTCTCTGACCCTCCCCCGTTCATGCTCTGTCTCTGTCTCAAAAATAAATAAACGTTAAAAAAATTTTTTTTTTTTTTAAATAAAAGAAAAAGTTGAAAACTATACTCCCAGTTGTTCACAGTAGTTAATTTCCTGGTGGAAGACTACCATGGCTGACTTTCCATGACATATTTAAATAACTTTTGAATTTCTTATATGAGTGATTTTTCCAACACAAAAAATAATCAAGGTAACTGTTTACAGATGACACTAATTAACCCTTAAGAAAAACTTCCACATCAACACAGTCACTTCCTTGAAATAATTAGAAAAACAAGCTAAAATGAGATGAAAAAATAAATCAACTGCACATCTAAGCCTTCATGTTAATTTAAATCCTAATGTAATTTAAGATATTTAATTGACCAACTGACAACTTTCAGGAATCGCACCCTGGAAACTAGGCTTATGTCAGTGATATGTATCGTCTAGGTAAAATCCTATATGGAAAAGTATCTCCCCTATATTGGGGGGGGGGGGGGGGGAAGGCCAGGATGAAAAATGGCTTGTTTATCAATAATTAGTTAAGAATCTTTGAAAGCTACAGCTACCAAGTTTGTTTTTTAAACATTATAATAGTCAACTGGCAACTCCCACTAATGCAGTGCGATCCATTTAATCAAATAATGGCACTCATTATAAGCTGTAAGTAAATTACTAAAACTATCACTACTACCTCTGGAATGCTGAAATGGATTTAATTCACTTCCTTGACATTTGAATAAGCACAGATGACAGATACAACACACTTAATGAATTCCACAGTCAAGAGAATGATACTGCCTTGAAATACACACTAGAAAACTCACTGTATGAAAATCATTAGGCTCACAAATGAGCCTATCTTTCACTATAAAATTTCAAGTTGTGGCCTCCTTCCCTATATGACCATCTTCTTTTTCTCAATCTCCTCTTCTGTCCTTCCATTTTCTCTAACAGTGGCTTTGGAAACAACCAGCTGCAATTTAGTGCAAGTGGCAGAACTAAGATGCTAGAGAGGCAAGAGGCAGAGAGGCTGGGCTGAGCCAGGGGTAACTGAACCAAGACAGTTCTTGAGGAAGGATGGCTAAAGCACACTGGGTGAGAAGTATGCATTGAGAAGAAATGTGTTCTAAAAGAGGCCACCCTGGTCAGTCAGAAATACAAGACAAAGAACACAAGCAGCATCAAGAAGGAAGACAGCAGAGGAGGTAAGAACGGCAGGCTCAGAGCTGACCGTTTATTTTGTTTTGTTTATTTTTGAGAGAGTGCAAGGAGGGGAGGAGCAGAGAGAGGAGGACAGAAGATCTGAAGCAGACTCTGTCTGAGCTGACATCACAGTGTCCCATGTGGGGTTCAAACTCACGAACTGCGGGATCATGATCTAAGTCAGAGTCAGAGCCACCCAGGTGCCCCAGAGCTGACCGTTTATTAAGCAACACTGGCAGTATCACTCCAACCAGGCTCGGAGATGAGAGATTTGTATTCTTGGTCGAAGACCGCACTCACAGAAAGAAAAAGAAAGCAAAGTGCATGTGACATTAAAAGGTAGCTGAATGGGGATGCCTGGGTGGCTCAGTCAGTTGCGTATCCAACTTGGGCTCAGGTCACGATCTCACAGCTCATGGGTTTGAGCCCCGTGTCAGGCTCCGTGCTGACAGCTCCGAGCCTGGAGCCTGCTTGGGATTCTGTGTCTCGGTCCCTCTCTGCCCCTCCCCCACCTGCACGCTCGCTTGCTCGCGCTCTCTCTCTCTAAAATAAACATTAAATTTTTTTTTTAAAGTTAAATTAAAATATTTTTTTTAAAAACGGAGCTGAGTGGTATAAATTGAAGAGAGTAAAAGACCAGCACAAGTCTCTCCCCAAAAAGCATGCTAGAACTAGTCTCAGCTCATTCATTGAATGTGTCTCAGCCATTAGCCAACTGGAAATTATTCAGTCCATCTGTGCCTACGTTTAAATGAGTGGTGACTTTAGAACATATGATTAGAAGATCTTTTCCAGCTCTGAAGTTTCCTGAATGGCATGGATTTAATAATCTGTAACATTTGTCACACAAGATATAATTACATTCTAGGGTATGTTACAGGGAGAATATAATATACCAAAATATAAATAAGAATACAGAATCACAGTCTAGTATCCTTACAAACCACACTTCATCATCTTTCATTAAGTCCAATAAGAAGCAAATTCCCAAAGTCTCCTCCTTTAACCTTAGAAACTATAGCCTAAACTCTAACCACCAGGCTTCACTGTCAATACATTTGGAGATGGAGAGTTTGGTCACTTGTGGCATTTCACTGAGCCTCTCCTTTCAGCTTTTTTCTAGAGGACATGTTGAAATGGCATTATGCTTTTTCTATTTTTCAACACTATGGGTTTTCAGTTTGCTAATGTTTCGTATTCTACTTCAAAAAGTATGGTCCAGAAATGGCAGAAAGCTGAACATAATCCAGGAGGTCAAGTTTCTCCACGGGTTTTTCATAGACCAACTATGCTGAATGTCAGCCTTATCACTTAGACTAAGTGCCACCTAGTGGCAAGCATTATATATAATTAAATCCATTCAAGTCCTATTCATCCAGCACGTAACATTCTAGCTGATAACAGCTGTACCATAATTATACAAGATAAGTAAAATATTGATCCTGTCTTTATGGAGCTCGCTGACAAATCAGAGAGAGAGGGAGGGATACTCGACACAGATCTATTCATGTAACGCAGAAAGATGTTAAATGTTACCAAAGTATACAAAATTGTTACAGAAATACGCAAAAGTAAGTATTCAGCAGTTGTTTAAAAGCTAAAAGAAACAAAACTCTACCAGGCAGATTCTCCTGTACCTGCTCACATCACTCAGACTTTCCTACTTCTAGTTGCTTTACCCAAGTTTCAATCGTTCCATTTTTTCCTCCCCACTCTCCTTTCCACCCTTGCCCACTCTCCATCCTATCCTTTAAATTCTCCAGAGAGGGGGAAGAGAAGGACGTATTTATTGAGTCCACCTACTACTCCCAGAACTGAGCTAGGCATTTTATATCCCATATCTCATTTAATCTTCACAACAATACCATGAAGTATTATCTTCTCCGATTTTTCAGACAACGGCAAGACAGATTAAGTGAATGCTCATAGCCATAGATCTACAGTGCACAGATTCCAAAGCTTCCTATATCATCCTGTCTCAAAAAGAGCTGCTTTGTTCTTCCCATTGATAAGCCTACTACCATCAAGATCAGACCCTGATTATATTTCTCTTTTGGTCTCCATCCATCCCATTCTATTCTACAGATTACACCCAGCCACACCTCTTCAAAAATGTTCAAGCCTTCCTGCCCCCATCCCTGATTGATATCCAAATCCTTAGCACTCAAGGTCCTCCAAGAAGACCCAAACACTCTTCCAGTTTGATTTCCTAACACCCCCCTATCAACTCTCACCTTTTCTATGAACTCTCCTCCATTTAAGATAATCATTCACACCTCTGTGTTCCCACCATTATACATGTTACAGTACTTATAACTTCCCTTATTATAACGCTCTGTTTGCTTTCCACTAAATCATAAGCTTCACTGGACAACTTCTTTTTAAGACCAATACATGGCAGTCATACCTATTACGTGCTCAACAACTGTTTAAAACATTATTTCTGCAGTTACACTGAAGAACCACCAAAGCATGGTTACACTCATTTCCCTGAATCACCCTCCCCACCCCTTCATGACGGGGGACCTCAATGTTTCCACTTCCTCCAGTTGGTATATGGATCAGGAGCTTTGTACAGAACTATATAATTTTTTGAGCAAAAGATTTTCTCAGACTCAAACCAAAAGTTAAATGAATTGAAAAAGTATGCTGGAAACTGTGGAGATAATAAAAAGTTCAGTGGTTGTCAGGAGGTAGGGTTGGGGAGGGGATGAGTAGGCAGAACACAGAGGATTTTTAGGGCAATGAAACTACTGTAGGATTCCACACCGGTAGATACATTTACATTTGTTCAAACCCAAAGAAGTTTAAGGTAAACTACAGACATAGATAATAACGTGTTGATGTTAAGTTTTTTTTTTTTAATGTTTATTTTTTGAGAAAGAGACAGAGAGTGAGCGGAGGAGGGGCAGAGAGAGAGAGAGGGAGACAGACTCTGAAGCAGGCTCCATGCTCCAAGCTGTCAGCACAGAGCCCAACACAGGGCTTGAACTCCCGAAACATGAGACCATGAACTGAGCCAAAGTCAGACGCTCAACCAACGGAGCCACCCAGGTGCCCCGTAAGTTTATCAATTACAACAAACCTACCACTATGCTGGGGGGTGTTGATAATGAAGGAGGCTATTTATGTACAGGGGCAGGGAGAACATGGGTTATCTCTGTACCTTCCCCTCAATATTGCTGTGAACCTAAAACTGCTCTAAAAAATAAGGTCCATAAAAAAAATAAAATAAAAACAAGGTATGCTAGCAAAATAAGATAAGATCTTAGTGGGTCTGCAGTTTTCCAATGAGGGAACAAATACCCTTCCTTCAATTATGCAAACCAGCCTAAAGCTACTATGTTCTGTCTGGAGCAAGACTAGTTCCAAAATAAATTGTTCATAATAATAAAGAAAAAAACCCACAACACTAGCTCTATACTTTCTGTTATATAACTGCAGTATTAGTTACCTTAGAACCTTTGTCACACTAATAAAAAATAACAGGATTTCATAAAGTGAGCAACGTTTTTCCTGGTTATATAAACTTTTTATGAGAAATACACTCTTATTCATTTATAATTCTATCATCTGATTAATAATGCACAGAAGACACATTAGCTCTAAGGCCAAGTTAAAACTATCAAATATAGGAAAGGAAGCATGGATGAGGAGTTAAAAAGAGGCAATTTGATTTTCTAGCATATTCTAGCTCACATCCAACAGGTGCAGCATTTTCATCTCAAGGCTTTTGCAACTTAGAATACCTAAGAAACAGTGGTTTCTATACTGTTTTGTAAACTTAAAATAGTGCAGATATTTCCAAGACTGCCATGAACATAACCAATCGGACTAAAAAACTGTCGTGCTTATCATTATATACTGTCTCAGCATAACAAACCTACACAAATATTTATGCAGATCGGTAATTACTACCAATTATACAACCCAAGCCACAATGCCTCTAATGCTTGCTTTTCCTCAGAAGTATGTTCAGGAAACACATTATCTTTTTCATACCACTAGGATATCATTTCATCCCCTGAAGCAGAAAAAGGCCTAATGAGGCATAAGTGACACCACGATATTGTGCCAGGCCTAAGGGGCATCCAGAACTGTGGGCAGGGTGTATGAAAGATGGTAGCAGTTGAGCATTCAACATTCCTACATTATTACCACCACTGTCCAGGCAGAGAGGAAAGCAGTAACAAGGAGACCCCAAAAGTTGGGGGTGACTTAATGGCAACATCCATGGTCAAGCAGTAATTTACCAAATATGTCTGCTCAAAATGCCAAAATACATATTTCAAGGGCTGCGGTCCACTGCACTAAATACACTGCTGCCTTCCTAAAACATGACCCACAAACCACAGGTTACAAAATAAAAAGCCCATCTTGAACCCTGCCTATGAAAGGTTACCAGAAGAAACCAATTGTTACAACTAAAATATTTGTATACAGTGCTTTACTCTTTACAAATCACTTAAACATACATGTTTTTATTTGAACTTTACAATTTCACATATTTGACCTTACTTGATAGCCACGATACCTGTCAGATAAATACAACAAAATTATCATTCCCTTTTATACAGAGGTAGAACATGAAGCTTGGAGAAATCATAGGTAATTTGTCCACAATTCCTGAGGCTTCCTGAAGATTATCAAGTTATTATTTCATTCAGTGGCATGGATCTCCCCCCGCCCCCACACACACACCCAAAAAAGCAGTCCACAGAGTCTTAAGTTTCAACATACATCCCTATGCATCTAAGGACTTAAAACATTAAAAAATAATAGAACCTTTTGAGAAACACTCGCCAACCATGCAAAAAACAAAATGTGAAATTTAAGCTTGTCAGTTTTGCACAAACAATACAGTATAATCCAAAAGGAGATTCTAAGATTTTACTATAATGTTCTCATAGGCTATGAGACTGCCTGTAGCTGAAAATATCAATTCCTTTGGGTACCTCAGCAACTAAATTCCCTACAGAATCAATACATTCCCTGTATATATCAAATTCTGCCTACAGGAACCAGTTTGCAACAAGGTTTCAAAGTACGAGTCATTTGTTCAAAAAACCTTTTTACTGAGTCCCTATCATGTACTGGCCACTCTTTTGGGTATAAGAATATATAAATGACCACACACAGACGGACACACACACACACACACACACACACACACACACACACAGTATCTGCCACCAGATAACTATAAGCCTTTGAGTGTGACAATTACAACTCAGCACGACACAAGAGAATTATACTGACTCCTTTAAGAACACATGGAAGAGGCAAGGAAGCTAGCCTGTTAGATCCTGGTAGACCATCCTCAGATTTATGTCTTGAATAATAACCCAATACCAGCACTTTTCATGCACATTAAATTGCTAAATCCATCCAGGAAACTACAGATTCTTAAATACAGCTGGAGCACTGATGATGAAGGGAAGTATCAACAGTTCAGATGGAGATAAAGTGAATGAAATAGTTAGAGGACCCTATATGCCACACTAACATTTTTTAAGCACCTGCTATGTGCCAGACATCCTACTAAATGTTTTCTTGCATTTAATCCTCACGTCCCACTGAACGAAAAATAATTATCTTACAAAATTGATGGAAAAGGCAAGGAAAGTTAGATCACTTTACAATGTTACAGAGGTTTTAAGAGGCAGAGACAGAATTGGAATCCAGTTCAGATTAAATTCTAAATGTGAACTACAACTCTCTACTCCACTGCCTCTTTAATGAAGACTGCTAGGGGGAGCCATTGAAAGGTTTTTAAACTAAGAAATGAAGTGATCAGATTTGCTCTTTAGACGGTGTGGAACCTGGATGAAGGAGTTGACTCTACAAACAAAAAGGAAGCTGCCAATGTTTATAGTAATCCAGGTGAGAAAGGAGAACAAGAATTGTGGCAGTAGGGGTGAAGGAGACAGATTCAAGAGATTTTTCAGGAGAGAAAAGTTTCATTTGTAAGTGACTAAATGTGAAGAGTTAGTGTGAGAGAGGAATCCAGAAACCTAGCTTGGGGAACTTAGCTGGGACATGTTATCATCTACCTGGAACAGAGAAGCAACAGTTTTCATGTGTTCAGTATCTACTGAGCATCTCCCAAATGCGAAACTCTCCTCGACCGAGGGCCAACCCTGAAATTTATGGTCCTGGTTGTTAGAAAATATTCTTTAGAGCAAATAACAAAGCTTTGAAAACTATAAGGTATACTAAAAATCAGTCATTACTATGAACAAATTTGACCTACAGTCTAGTAAAAACATTTTGTGCTACCATTAAAAAATATATATTGCCACATGCATAAAATAAAAACTTGAAAAAATATTACCACATGCAGAAAACAAATCAATAGAGGGAAAACATCCCACAACTTTACAACATATTATTAGGAGTTTGACCGATTTTCAGTTTCTTATACAACACACACGTCACCTGTAATTTGTTATACTTAGCCGTCTCCGTCTAAGCCTATTGGGGGAAAAACGTATTGGTTTTATTTACCTAAGCTATAATGCATATTTTCATTTTTTTTCATCCCACTATCACCATTGCAACTTGCCAAGAACTTCGTTCATAACCTCCTACTTGACTTCCTGTAAAATATGACCTACTTCACATCAGCTTATTTTGGTAAAAATTCCTAGACTTTACTACACCTTTTATCCAAGGATGCTCTCTGCAAATCCTACGGCACAGCAATCCTGTGCAGATGTGGCAAGTTATTACAATTCCCATTTTACTACATAGTTAGGAAATTGGCCCAGGGGAAGTAGAGTAACTTGGAAATAATCATAAAGCCAGATGCCAAGAATAACAACTTTTGGTCAATCCATGAGAAAATACTGCCCCTAGTTGAAATAACATGAAATTTAGTATTAGGAGGAAGCAAAAAATGTTTTAAAGCCACATCCTAGGTTTTTAAATTTTATTTTTAAAATGACCCAATACTAGAATTAAGATTTGTGAGAACTTTCAAACACACCATTTTTTCACTAACACCTTATCCATCCAGAGTGCCAAAGATTATTTAATAAATTACAGCTGGCAAGAATGGCTTCCCCCCCCCCCCACACCCCCACAAGCCATTTTTTACCTTACCCCTTTAAAAGACATTGATCGAAATCTGTTATTGGACAATTGGTAACTTTTTAACAAACCTAACTGCTTAAAATCTAACACCTAGAAGCGTATGTTAAAATAGATCTGGAAAGTGAGCACCTTATATTTTTTTCCCTGAAAACACACTCTGCAGACCAACTTACAATATGAATGGACAATAAATTTAAAGCTTTTATAGTGAATAATCAGAATGAAAGTTTCCCAACCACAACCCATCCCGTATGTTTCTAAATATGCTGTTTTTGATATAATTTAGTAAAAGCAACATTTTATTTGATCACAAAATAAAACTCTTATTCAATTCAGAAACAAAAAACAATTTGTGAAAGTAGTTTTTATGATGTTTGTGTGATCATTCTTACACGTACAAGTCAGAACAAAATACCTCCCATTATTACACCATATTTATACTTTGCTTACTGTCAGAAAAAGCGCACTCAAGATTTTACCTGCAACAGAATGGTTATGCACAAAGAACAAGTATGGGAGACAAATGATTACTGGTAAAATCCACTCATGGAACCCAGACTGAAAACAAAGTTTCACAAAACCCTCACGTATCAATTATGAAACATCATTTTCCATTAATTAAAACTCAAACTACTAATTCTAATCACAGCCTTCAAAAAAAAAAAAAAAAAAAAAAAAAGATTTCTACTGCACCAACATTCCCCACACTAAATCTTGTACATCCTCTACTAAGCATCACTTTACGTGGAATTTTAGTTTATAAAGGAAATGACACTCCAAATGATTTTGTGGGTAACACAACTTCTAAAAATAGTGATCCACTAGTAGGGGGAAAAAACTTGTGAACAGTATATTCAGTCTAGTAATCCTGGTAAATCAAAAACTTCTTATCCCCAGCACCAGAATATTCAGGCTATTTAAATACACCACACCAACTCTCCCCCACCCCCACACACAACGCCCAGTTTTTACATTACCATAACAATAAGCACTCTGAACAATTTAAAGCTCCTTTAACATTAGAAGTGACTTTACCTAAGACTATTACTTAAATGTCTTTTAATTGCATTTGATTAATGCATTCCACGAAGATTCTAGAAGCAGTATTCATCAACCAGAAACTGCACTCTTAATTAAGCGTGTTCCTCATTTCAACTCCAAAGATGGGACAGAACGGTTGTCACAAATCTACAGAGCAAAAACATACAACTATAAACTATCTAAAGATTAAGAAAAAGTAAAATATTTCTATCAAATTCCCAAGCAGGATGCCTCCCTTTTTCCTTAGGCAGGAGTTACTGGTAAAATAAACTCTAGAACTAGAGTCTAGAAAATGCTGACATTTTCAATCCGAATACTCACAAGTCCTTTAACATCAAAATTCACTCTACTACTGTTCACGTACAAAATGAATATTCAGTGTGGATATCTGAAACTAGTCTCACACACCAGCAGGAAAAGGATACCTCGCACCTCTTCTAACCGTCCTACAATACCCTCAGGTAACCCAGAGGCAAAGCTACGACAGCTGCCCTTGGCCTAGGCCGTCAGAAACAGCCTAAGAGCGGGCGGTGGAGGGGGCGGGGGGAGCAATAACCAAGAGACCAGATCTTTTTCCAGGGCTACTGTTTCCAAGCAAAACAACCAGGGCCCAAAGAGACCGCGAAGAGAACTGGAGACACTGTAATCCCGAGAGAAAGGGGGGGGGGGGGGGGGGGTTGTGCACGTAATCCCAAGAGAAAAGGGTGCTGAGCGCCGAGGAGGAAACTAAGTATCCCCATGCATCTTTAAGACCCACAGAAACAACAACAAACCGTAGGGTCTGTCTGCTCGCAGGAGCACCAGATGGAGTCCCCGAGGCTGAGACAGTTCAGCCGACATACTCCGTGGGTAGTGGATAAATCAACCGATGATGAGAGGGAAAGGGGGATGCCAAGCGAATAAGCCACTGGATGGGGGAGACAAAGACTCTGGGGGTGATCAAGTGCCAAACGGAAAGGTGAGAGGAAAACAAGTGAGAAAACGGAAGAAAAATTAAAAGGCAGAAATCTGGTGCCTGGGCTATGGCAGGTCACGGAGCTACCGAGTAGAGAAGGGCACAACAAAGGGGCACGGGAGGAAGGACAGCTGAGATGAGGAGATGGAAAAGGGATGCGGGGCGCGACGGGTCGGACAAAGCGCCCAAGGCGGTGAAACAAAGGGCCGGGGGTAGAGAGTCGCGGGGGGCAGCGGGAAAAGACAAAGCGCCCGGGGCCGGGGGCACCGGCCGGGCGAGGAGGCGGCGACCGCCCGGAGGAACAAAGCTGCGCGGGGCCGGGAAGCAGGGCCCGCGGGCGGCGGCGCGAGAGGCGCGCGACGGGCACGGCGGGCACGGCGCCCGCGGGCCCCGCGCGCCCGGCTCCACTCACGCCCGCACCCGCCGGCGTCGCCGCCGCCGCCGCCGCCCGCCCTCACGCGCGAGAGCCCGAGCCACGGCGGCGCAGAGCGGGGAGCGCACGGCCACACGCCGCCGCCACCGCCGCGCTCGACGCACGCGACGCCGCCCCCGCGGCCCCGGACGCCAAGCGCGCCGCGGCCCCCGAACACGCTGCCCGCCACGGGCTGCGAGACGCCCGCAACTTTCCCGATTCCCAGCGCTCCGATTCCCCCAGACTTACCCTGTCACAACAGGCGCCATCTTCCACAAACTCTCGCCAAAACTCCAACCCTCGCGAGATTCCCCCTGACGCCTTCCCTGGTCCCTCTCCCCCGCCCCTTCCCTTTTCCCTCACTCCTCAATTCCACCCAGCCCCCGCGCTTCTTTTCCCCTCGCAGCCGCCGCGAAGAGCCAGACGCCTCGCGCCGCCCGCGGAGTAGGGGAGCCTGCTCGCTGCCTTCCCTGGAAACCTACCCAAGCGATGGAGCATGCGCAGGCGGCTCCTCCGCGGGCGAGCCCTCAGTGTGGTCCATGGGGAGCGCTCCGGTTATCCGGGTTTTGGGACGCGCCCTGAGGGACGTACGTGGAGACTGAGGAAAACCGGAGGGGATTACAACGGGGACGGGGAATGGAGGGGTCAGGAGGCGGGGCCGAGGGGAAGGGAGGAGGGGTCCTGGGAAAATCTGCCGCGTTTCACAGGCCTAGATGAAACACCTCCTCAAATGGGTGTTTTCCAAGTGGCTTCCCGCTCACTCTGGTTCCCAGCCCTTTTCATTCATTCAGACGTTCATTGGACGCCTCCCTTATGCTAATGTCAGCGTTAGATGCTGGAGCTACAGAGATGCCTGGAGTTCTGCAAGTGACAAACCTAGAACTGTCTTCGCTCATTGGGTCCCCCGTGCTAGCGCATAGACAGACAAGTTACAACGTGGGCTGACCCTCCAGAGCTCTGTAAATGGAAAACTTTTGCAGTTCAGCTCTGTGGACTTAACTTTCTTCTCCTTGGGTGTGAAACGAGGTCAGGCCAAGGCCTCTGGCAAAGACACCCCTCATGTCCACCTCTCTCACGCATGTTAGGGCTCTGCGCAGTTTTCTCCAGAAGTGAAAACTGCGTTGGAATTGAGAGCCAACACTCCCCCACCCCGCACTCAAACCAGGGGTGCCGCACTCAAACCAGGGGCGCAGATTGGCCTGCTGTGTGAGCCTTTTTAGCACCTGATCGCAGTCCCCAGCCGTGTGTGAACGCAGGGGTAATGGGGGCAGACCCTGCCCAGGTCCTCCCGTGGGCCTGGCAGAGTGAAGGACGCTGGTCGCTGCCCGAAACGTACTTCAGGCAACCTAACCCTGGAAACACCGGAGCCAACTTGGTCCGTCTGGGCATTTACCAGGAGGAAGAAGGGCCTGAATCCTGACCCCTTCTTCCTACCTGCAACATCCCTTTCTCCACCTCCAACCCACCCCCACCCCCACCCCCGCCCCCGCCAGCCTTGCCCTTTCAATTCCTAGAGATTCCCAGATCGAGCACTGCCTCCTGTAGGGAGCCCCAAAACCCGGAGAACTGGAATCCGCTGCCGGAGACCTGCTGAAGGCGCTGCAGGATTGGCGCGGCACGCGCGAGCGGCACTGCGCATGTGCCCAATGCGGGCAGCCCAGTCTCACGCTACACCTCCTTCCCACCGCCTTCCACTACTCAACTCAGACACAACACGGGCCGTGGGAAATTTCCTAAACCTCGCGAGAACGCGCCCACTGTTGCCTATGCTTTCGCCCCCAAATCTCGCGGAGCCCAGGCGGGACAGGTGTTTGTCTAGTGCAGCTCCAGGCGCTGTTCGTGCCGCGCGTGCCCGGGCGGCGGGCGGGGTGGGAAGGGAGCGGCTCGCCGCGGAGGCGGGGCGGGTGGGCGCGTGGCGGGGAGCGCGGGGCTGAAGGCCGCTGGGAGGGGGCACGACGTGTTGCACACACACGCCGCGTGACACTTTGTGGAAGAAAAATGGGTGGCGGGGTGGGCGGGCTGTAAAGCAAGAAGGGGAAGCCAGGAGATTAGAAACTCCTCTTGGTGCTTTTGGTAAGAGGTCAGACTGTAGGGCAGGAGGAGCCCCAGGCCGATCCCCCGGGGAGGTTTCCTGTCGCCTTCCTCGAGCCGGGTACTTTCCTAAAATGTGTTTGACGCCGCACCCCCGGCCTCCGGGAGCTGACGGCCCCCACTGTCGGGTTTGAGTCATGCCTCTGAGTCACCTAGTCTGGCCACCACTTTACTTGGTTTAAAACAAGTTCAGATTTCCTTAGCTACTCTCTTCTAGCAATTGGTTGTTTTCTTTCTGATCTACCCGCTGGCCTCGCGAGTTGGGTAGGGAAAGAATAGTGCTCTCTGCGCTTCTGCACTGTCGCCCGCCTCGCATTCAAGGACACAATTTAAAAATTTCTCTCCCCTAATCTCTTCCTAGCTTTTCGAAGTAATTCCTATATATCAGTTTCTGTTCTTGTGGGTTTTACTTTCCTTTCCTTCCACTAATAAGAGTTAAACTGTTGGCTTTGCTTTCCTTCACCTTTCTATTTGCTGAAATAGTCATTCCATTTTAGGTATTGTTTCATCAGATGCTTTAGCGATGACTGGTTTCAGTGTATCCCTTCTTTTGAATTGTTGGACCAGTGAATTCGTGGTTACATTCTTCAATCAGGCGCGTTTCATATTGTCCTGGTGTGGTTTCTGTACCAGCTTAGCAGGGCATTCTCAGGAACTGGTGGCTTAGTGACATCACGGACCGGCAATTAGTTTTGATTCAGTTAGAATTGAGTTTTGATTTTTGGAGGACAGTGAGTCCTCTGATAGAGGCTCACGTTCTGCTTGTTGCGTAGTGGACAAGGAATCAAGTTTTTGAGTTGTTTGCAGGATTTTTAGTTATGTGTGATGATGTGTGTGCGTGCATTTTCCTATCCCTTTGACTAAATATTTCACAGAGAAAAAGCTGTAAGAATATTTAATACTATAGCTCAGTGCAAGTCATATTTGGAACGGGATAGCTCTGCCCATGGGCAGATTCGTCGGAGCCTTCATTCCAAGAAGGCATTTCAGTCGTGGTCTAGTCCAGGCCATTTACTTAATTTGGAATCATGGCCATCTGAGAGTCCCAGCCACGGAAAGCCACGGTAACCATAAGCCAAGTCACAAATCATCTTCACCCTAAAACATGCACTGCCTACATTCTTTCCCCATTTCAGTAAGTGACAACTCCAGCCTCCCACTTCTCTAAGCCAAAAACCTTGGAATCATTCTTGCCTCCTTTTCCTCCCACATCCAACATCCAGTCTAACCAAATCATGCCAGCCATTCCTACAAAATAGACCCACAGTCCAAATACTCCCACACCTCCATGGCTACCAACCCGGTGTGACCCATCTCCTTCCTCGCCTTGTTTCTAGAAAGTCTCCTAAGTGGTTCTCCCTTCTTCCATTCTTGCCTCCCACCCCCAGTCTGTTGTCAATAGAGCATTCAGAGCAACCCTCTGGAGCTCTTTATGGTTTTCCCATTTCACTATAAGGATTTATGCCGTCTGACCTGCTACCCAAATCCCCTGATGTCGCTGACCTCACCTCTTCCTCTTGCCTTTGCTCACTGAGCTCTAACCAGCAGTCTGACTTGCTGTTCCAGGACATACCGGGGACACTATCAACTGCTTTTGGTCTTTCCTTCAGATACCTTGTTCATTTTTTTAACCGCTTTCCAACCTTTGCTGAAACGTCACCTTCTCAGCGAGGCCTTCCCTGACCACCCTTCACAAAAGTGACTCCTCATACTCTCTAGTCCCTTCTTTATTTTTTCCCAAAGCACTTATAACTTAACATACCACATATCATACCTGTGTGTTGTGTTTCCTCTCTACCTTCTCTCGTTATTCTGTAACATTAATAATGACAGGGACTTTTGTCTATTCGTTGTTTAAACCTAAGCCACTAGAACAACGTCTGGTGCGTGATAGTCGCTCAGTGTGTATTTACAGAATGAACAGTATGTCTTCTCTACAGCAGAGGAGAAATGATTCTGGAAGCTCACTAAGCCTCCTAGGGTTGAAAACAGTATTGGGGTTAGACCAACAAGAAATACCCCAGTGCCAGCCTGCCTGGGGAGAAGAGATCCTATAGAGTAATCATCTGTGTTGACTTACTGCAAAAAAATTTCTTGTTCCTGGGCTAGGCCAGTAGATGAATTCACACTTATTCAAAGGGTTTCCTTTATTCATTTTAGAACCTCAGGAAAGAAAACACTATTGGAAGGATATTAAGAAACAGGTATTTACGTATGTTGCTAATGAGAGTGAAAATACGTATAATCTTTATGAAACCATTTTATACAACTTGTTAATCTGTTAATACTGTTAACCTGTTAATCCTACAGTTGCATTTCTAGAAATCTAGACTACAAATATACTCACACATGTATGAAATTACCTATATATTGCAGCATTATTGATGGTAGAGAATACTGGTAACAACCTAAATGTCAATCAAGAGGTGTCTTATTTAACAAAAAAAATGGGGGCACCTGGGCGGCTCAGTCCTTATGCACCCGACTTTGGATCATGATCTCATGGTTCGTGAGTTCCAGCCCTGCATCAGGCTCTGTGCTGACAGCTCAGAGCCTGGAGCCTGCTTCAGATTCTATGTCTCCCTCTCTCTCTGCCCCTCCCCTTCTCATGCTCTGCCTCTCTCTCTCAAAAATAAATAAAGTTAAATATATACCTGAAACTAACACTGTATGTTAACTATACTGGACTTAAAATTTAAAACTTAATTTAAAAATCGTGATATATTCAGGGCACATGGATGGTTCATTCGGTTGAGCGTCCGACTCTTGATTTCAGCTCAGGTCATGATCTCACAATTTCATGGGTTCCAGCCTCGTGTTGGGTTCCGCACTGACAGCGTGGAGGAGCCTGCTTAACATTCTCTCCCTCTCTCGGCCCCTCCCCTGCTCACACTGTCTGTCTCTCTCAAAATAAATAAACTTAAAACAAAAACAAAAAACCCAGGCACCTGGGTGGCTCAGTCAGTGGAGCATCCGACTTCGGCTCAGGTCACGATCTCATGGTTCGTGGGTTTCAGCCCCACATCGGGCTCTGTGCTGACAACTCAGAGCCTGGAGCCTGCTTTAGATTCTGTGTCTCCCACTCTCTCTGTCTGTCACCCCTTGCACTCTGTCTCTCTTACAAAAATAAACATTTTTTTAAAAAATCATGATATGTTCATAGAATTGAAGAGTATGCATCTGTTAATAAGCCCAGGCTGCTTTTCATGTACTTATATGGAGCTATCACAAAGTTTAGACTACAAGATACAAAACAGTATTAGATAAATACATACCTTTTGCTTCTATGTATCTAAAATGGCTCTGGAATAGAAACTGTAACAATGCCTGCACAGCATAAGGGATTCAACCGTTGGAGGATGTAGGCAAGAAGAGGACTTATCTCACAATCTACTGTCTTGGATACTTTGACTTTTTTTTTTTAATGCTTTGGTTTTTTTTTTGTTTGTTTGTTTGTTTGTTTGTTTTTAATTTTTGAGAGTGGGAGCAAGGTAGGGGCAGAGAGAGGGAGACTCAAAATCCAAAGCAGGCTCCAGGCTCTGAGCCGTCAGCACAAAGCCCAACTCTGGGCTCGAACTCACAAACTGTGAGACCGTGACCTGAGCTGAAGTTGGACGCTTCACCGACTGAGCCACTCAGGCACCCTGGATGTTTTGAGTTTGGTACCAAGTGCATATATTGCCTACTCAAAATATAAAACATTAAAAAGGGGGGAAAGAAAAGGGAAAAAATGTGCGAGAATAAAAATAATTGACCAAAGAAAATTATTTCCCTTCTGTTTGCTATTAAAATTATTTTCTAAATTTTTTAATTAATTTATTTATTTTAAGAGAGAGAGAGAAGAAGGGAGAGAGAGAGAGGGAATGAGTGGGGGAGGGGGAGGGAGAGAGAGAGAAGGGGGGAGAGAGAGAGGGAATGAGCAGGGGAGGGGGAGGGAGAGAGAGAGAGAGAGAGAGACAGAGAGAGAATCCCAAGCAGGCTCTGCTCTGCACTGCCAGACCAGAGCCCAACATGGGGCTCGAACCCACAGACTGTGAGATATGACCTGAGCCAAAACCAAGAGTTGGACGCTTAACCAACTGAGCCACCCAGGCACCCCCAAAATTAGTTACTAATAGAAGTTATGTACTTGACCTACCATCTCAGTAGAATTAACTGCAGAATGGTCAGTATTTCACTCCAGCCATCGGGCAACCCTGAACTCATAAGCAAACCCATTCACACAGCAAGTTTAGAGTCCCGACCATCCATGTCAGACATCATCTTTGGTGGTTTAAAAAGCTGGATAATGCAGAGACCTCAGGGGACTCCCTGGCCAACAGAGTACACAGACTGGCTGCTGTGTAATTCTAGGACAGATGTAGTTTAGTGGCATTGGAGTACAATGGAGGAAGCACCTAAGTCTTGACTGATGGACCCTGGGAAACCTTGCAGAGATGACTATTGAACTGACTCTTGATGGAGGGGAGTTCAGAAGACAATCAGAGGAGGAAGAAACATGAGAGGCACAGGAAACAACATGTTCAGGCTCTGAGGTGTGAAAAAGCATCTTGTACTCAGGGGAACTCCAGGTGGGGGGGTTGGTGCATGTAGAAGCAGGGGGCAGGCATCCTAAACAGGGTCATAAGAAGGACCTGCAGAAAGGTCCTCAAAACTTGGCATCGGCATCAGCTGCGTCCCACTCCCTAAGACTCTAAACGAGTTCATCTGGGCTGAAGCCCGCGAACAGGCATTTCTAGCAGGCTGGTCAGGGATTCTGATGCAAATTGTTCATGAGCCAAACTTTGAGAATCTTTGTTGTAGGGGGTAGATGTAATCTTTCTTCAAGAGGCTCACGTTTGGGGGCACCTGGGTGGCTCAGTCGGTTGGGCGTCCGACTTCGGCTCAGGTCATGATCTCACAGCTCGGGAGTTCGAGCCCCTTGTCAGGCTCTGTGCTGACAGCTCGGAGCCTGGAGCCTGCCTCGGATTCTGTGCCTCCCTCTCTCTCTTTCTCCTCCTCAGCTCATGCCCTGCCTCTCTCTCTCTCTCAAAAATAAATAAACATTAAAAAAAGAAAAAGGGGGTTCACTTTTGGGGCGCCAGGGTGTCTGACCTCAGCTCAGATCATGATCTCACAGTTCATGAGTTCAAGCCCCGAGTGTGGCTCTGTGCTGAGAAGACAGAGCCTGTAGCCCACTTCGAGTTCTGTGTCTCCTCCTCTGCCCCTCCCCCATCATGCTGTGTGTGTGTCTCAAAACCAAATATTTAAGAAAAAAAAAGTTTCACATTAAAGGGAGTAATCGCATGTAGTTTTCTTTAAAAAACAATAAACACTATCTAATATGAAAAGGCATGAGTTTGGGAGCCCCCGAGTGTATATATCCAATAGGTATGTGAAGCAGTTAGTGGCAGTGACATAAGCACATTCATGAAAGGGGCATGTTTTGCTGTGGTGGTTTAAACCACAGGGACATATTTCAACAATTCTTTTATTCTAACACTAAATTGCACCATCTTCTATTAATGAGGCACAGTGAAACATTGAACATCAGCCTCATGACGGAGAACGTGGGCTCCAATGCCACATAGTATGGATTCTGGCTCTAAGACCTTAGACATGTTACTGCCTATTGTCAGTGCCTCAGTTTCCTCACCTGTAAAATGGAGGTGATAGCACCTAATTCATAGGGTAGTCATGAGAATTCAAAATGTGTATTATGTCATGAGGATTCAAAGTGTTTATTATGTCTAAGTCATACAGAATGACACCCGGGACATAATTGCTATGGTGGTGTCAGTTTGTATCATTATTATTTTTATCCAATAAATCTATGAGTTGCATTCACCTAATGAAAATTATTGCAAAGCATGTGAAAATATCTTTAACACTTCAAAAATCAGTGTTGAAATTGCTGAATATAGGGGTGCCCGGGTTGGTCAGTCGGTTAAGCATCTGATTCTTGATTTCGGCTCAGATCACGATCTCACAGGTCTCGAGAGCAAGCCCTCCTTCGGGCTCGTGCTGACAGCATGGAGGCGGTTTAGGATTCTTTCTCTCTCCCCCTCTCTCTGCCCCTCCCCCGCTCACACATGTGCCACCCTCTCTCTCTCTCAAAAAATAAAAAATAAGTAAATGAATAAACAGCTGACTACAGTGGCAATTTTATCCAGATTGGTGTGAATTCATTTCTTTAGCCTCTCCCACTTAGAAATAGCAGTATCACTATTATTATTTAATTTTCGGAGGTGCACGGGTCCTAAAAGGTTGGAAACCTGTTGTAGATAGGCAACGAGAGCCTCTCAGGATGTAAAGCAGGGTTTGATGCGATGGGATGGCGTGCTTAAGAAAGCCTGACAACTCACATTAGGTATTTGGGACTGTTTACTCCAGAGAAGTTTCTTGTGGTTTTCATTCATCTTTATACCTTTTTTACTTCATACCTTTTTTAATACCAATATTCCCATCACTTTCTACTCCATGCTAATTAAGGTCAATAAAATGTACAGGGGATTGAAAGAGTGTTCAGGATTCCATCAGACTGTGTAACTCTATAAGGAAAACAAGG
The DNA here is from genome assembly GCF_024362965.1 of Panthera pardus. Lineage (NCBI taxonomy): Eukaryota > Metazoa > Chordata > Mammalia > Carnivora > Felidae > Panthera > Panthera pardus. Next base: position 183,653,740 of record NW_026526688.1, read on the forward strand.
ATTAAAAGAAATAAAGAGAGCATTGGAAATGAGTCACAGATTTGCCTTCAGGAGAACTTGAAAAACAAAAATAAATATTCATTCTTTTCTTTCCAATGTATTTGACTTTCACAGTATTCTTTGGCCCTGGGAATTTGATCTTTTTTTTTTTTTTTTTCTTTTTTTGCAGGCCCAAGTTTGGCTTTACATGAGTTGCTAACATGTGCAGCAGTTCAAGAAGGTGAAGTAAGAAAAAGAACGGGCCATTTACTCCAGTGATGTGGAACGTGAATGGAATCAAATGCACATTTGGTGTGTACAAACCTAATAATTTGTCAAAAGTTTTCATAGCTAATGTAATTGGAAGAAAATGTTTCCACGTGGGATTGATATGCCTTGTTCTTTTTATGATATAAACAAGACAAAGCCAGTTTTACAAACAATGACAAAACGACAACACTTTACAAAACAAGAAAATACCATATGAATCATAAAATACCAGTTATTTGTTGACAAAGGAATATATATATATATATATATATATATATACACACACACATGTTGATTTCCTAAACTTTCCACCTGGTCATGTATCACATATTGCACTGGTTTTTGGTTCTGTGTTGAGTCAGTGTTGAACACCATAGTTAAAAAACAGCTGGCAGGGGGCTTCAGCTCAGGTGATGATCTCACGGTTCATGAGTTCGAGCCCCATGGTGGGCTTCGTACCAACAGCCCGGAGTCTGGAGCCTGCTTGGGATTCTGTGCCTCCCTCTCTCTCTGTCCTTCCCCCGCTTGTATTCTGTCTCACTCTCTCTCCAACATAAAATAAAACATTAAAACAAATAAAAAAAAATAACAACAAATAAAAATTAAAGAAAAAAAAAAGAACAGCTGGGATATGAAGGAAAGAGCACCGGACCAGCTCTACCATTGAGTCCCACTACCAGCCAGAAGGCCAACTGTGGGAGCAAGCTAATTTTTCCTCAACTGCTAATGGGGAATGTAGAACCTATTGCTTAGGGAAGTTTCGAGAATTCGTTCAGGTATTACATGAAATAACTATATACATAGTACGTACTCTGTAAATGTTACCTCTTTAGGAAAATCACCCATACTGATGCTGAGTTTTGTTTTGTTTTGTTTTTTCTCTATTAGTTGGACTAAGGCTACCTCAGAGATTCATTGCATAGAACAAACTAGATAATTATGTAGTTGAATAAATGGAAATAATTGTCTCTCAGTAATTTTATTGTATTTGTTTTTGGTTGGCACATTTATTTGTAAAAATTTGACTATGGTTATATAGGAAATCAAGAGAACAGAAAAACACCCCTACATTTTCTCCTCTGGCCTGTGTTACTATTAACCTTGGGCACAGATGGCCTTTACCAGTTTTTCAAAGAAAGCCTTTATTCTTTGCATCTGTGTTACTTTGTGTCATAGATAGTGTAATGATAAGCATCAACTGGTAGATATGACCTTTGTGGCTAGCACCCTTGCCCAAAATAGACTAAGATCAACTTTGGAGCCAGTCTATTCAAGCACTGACAAATAGTGAGAGATATCAGTTCCTGTCTTCTGAAATACCTATGCAGACAGTCGACTAAGAATGCCCTTAAACATCATGATCAAAGTTGTACATTGTCACTTTTAATGATTGCCATTATATCAATATCATCCACATTTCTAATTGTAATTAATTTTTAGAAGTTTAATTATTCAACATGTAGGAATTAAAAAAAAAGATCTTGTGAAATTACTGTAGGAAAAAAGGTATCTAAGATAATTTCTAATTAGGCTATTAATAAATATTGAGTATGGACTTAGTTTTATGCAATAGGTATGTCTGAAAAGTTTCATCTCAATCTCATAATGATTTATTTCATTTCTAAAAGGCTTTAGAGAACCTCTCCATTTAAAGATATCTTTAAAAACCATGTCAGGGACACCTGACTGGCTCAGTCAGTAGAGCATGAGACCCTTGACCTCAGGGTTGTGAGTTCGAGTCCCACATTGGGCATAGAGTTTACTTAAAAAAATAAATAAATAAAAGTCCATATGTGTTTTTAAAAAACTAAATAAAATCAAATTTTAAAAAAAATGACTCCGTGTTAGACATTATAATTGGTATTATTGTATGTGTAGTTTTTGCTACTTAAATAATTATTTAACTAAATTTGATCATAATTAGAATCCTAGGGGAGGTAAAATAATATATAGTAAGGTGTTATGAATAGCCCACTAGTGGAAAAAACATTTCTCAAGATCTTAACTACAAATCTCCTCCCATCTAAGTACTTTGGAAAGATTTGGAAATTTATGCATGCTTCTTTTTTTTTTTTTCTCCCAGCTTTCCAAACACTTGGCTTAAATTCTACCCTCAGAATCACTCTTGACTTCAGTGAGAGTTATAAACTATCGTCTGAGAGAAGGATTTGGCTCCTACTTTTCAAGTCTAAAGTTCTCCAGAAATGTTCTTATGAAATGCGAATCTGATTTTCATCACACAGTTTTACCTACATAGCATCATATTTTCCTTCACCAGCAAACACTAAGTATTTTATTTTTAACTTAGCAAAGCTATATCTGTATTTGCATGGTACTTTCCAAGTTTCCGAAATAGGCAACAAATCAAAGAATCTAGGCAAAAAAAGGACTTAAGAACTGAAAGATAACTTCTGAAAAACAGATTACATACAGAAGTATTTAGTTTTATGCAATAGAGGGTTTTTGAAGATTTTTATGCCAATCTAACACACAAGCAAGCAGCTTGCTATTTAACATTTTTTATTTATTTTTGGGACAGAGAGAGACAGAGCATGAACGGGGGAGGGGCAGAGAGAGAGGGAGACACAGAATCGGAAACAGGCTCCAGGCTCCGAGCCATCAGCCCAGAGCCTGACGCGGGGCTCGAACTCACGGACCGCGAGATCGTGACCTGGCTGAAGTCGGACGCTTAACCGACTGCGCCACCCAGGCGCCCCGCAGCTTGCTATTTAAAGGGATACTGTGATATGCAATCTGTGAACCAATAGTAAATATAATTGAGTCTACCTTGTCCCAAGCCTTTTTTCACAAATATCATCTCCCTCAGTCCTCAGAACAAGGGGGCAGGTAGGGGCTTTTATTCTTGTTTCTACAGATGAGGCTCAGAAAGCATGACTTATTCAAGTTATACCTCTAGAAGTGGAGTTTCTGATTGTCAGTGAGTTTTGGTCTTTTACTATAGAAATTCCAATGATTTTATTATTACAATCTGATAGAGAATATCTTCTGTCAAGTACTCAGAGTAACTGATTATAATTTTAATAACTTATTTACAAAAATATAAATGGTAAGGAATTTAAAAAGATTTATTTTTAAATAGCTGTTTATATGAACTAGTAACAGTGAGTGGCTAAGGGTGGGTAGCCAAGGCAGGGAGAAGACCTAATACCCTTGTAGATTTTTGGGGGGTATGTTTATTATTTTAAAAAATAATTCACCAAAGACACCACAAGAGAAGAATACTGAAGACTAGTAAATAGAGGCACAAAATCCTCAACAAAATACAGATGGCCCTTAACTTACAATGGTTTGACTTACAATTTATTGACTGTATGATGGTGTGAAAGTGATATGCGTCCAGTAGAAGCCATACTTCAAATTTTGAATTTCGATCTTTTCCCAGGCTAGTGATTTGTGGTACGATCCTCTCTCATGGTGCTGGGCAGTGTAGTAAGCAAGATGCAGCTTCCAATCAACCATGCAATCATGAGGGCAAACAACTGATAGGCTTACAACCATTCTGTGCCCATACGATCGTTATGTTCTTCGCTTTTAGTATAGTATTCAATAAATTACATGAGGTACTCAATACTTTATTATAGAGTAGGCTTTGTGTTGGATGATTTTGTCCAGCTTAGGCTAGTGCAAATGTTCTGAGCATGTGTAAAGTAGGCTAGGCTAAGCTGTAATGTTTGGAGAGTTAGGTGTAGTAAGTGCATTTTTGACTTATGATATTTTCAATTTATGTTGGATCTATCTGGACATGACCCCATCATAAGTCAGGTAAGATCTGTACTAGAGAATACCAAACAAACTAGGAATAGAAGGAAACTTCTTCAACCTGATAAAGGGCATCTATGAAAACTCCAGAACCAATATTTAAAGGTAAAAGACTGATGTTTTCCCACTGACATCAGGAAGAAGGCAAAGATTTTCATTCTCACCAATTGTATTCAACATTGTACTGGAGGTTCTAATCAGACAATTTGGCAAGAAAATTAAATAAACGGCATCTAGAGTACAAAGAGGAAAACTATCTCTATTTGCGCATAACATGATCTTGTAGAAAATTCTAAGCACTACACTAAAAAAGTATTATAACTAATATACAAGTTTAGCAAGGTTGTAGGATACAAGGTCAAAATACAAAACGCCTTTATATCACCAAATATTTTCAATGGATGAACCAAAAATAAAATCAGGAAAACAATTCCATTTATAACAGCATAAAAAGAATTAAATACTTAGAAATAAATTTAATAAAAAAGTTTAGTTTTTATATTCTGAAAAATACAAAACACTGTTGAAAGAATTTAAAAAGATCTAAGTAAATGGAAAGACATCCCATGTTCGTGGATTGAAAGATATGATTTTTAAGACGGCAAACTCCCAGATTGATCTGTAGAGTCAACATAATAACTATCAAAGCCCCAACTGTCTACTTTGCAGAAATTGACAAGCTGTTCCTAAAATTCATATGGAAATTCAAGGAAACCAGAATAGCCAAAACGATCTTGAAAAAGGACAAAGTTGGAAGATCTATACTTCTGCTTTTTAAAACTTACTACAAAGCTATAGTAATCAAGACTATATGGTCCTGGAATAAGGTAAACACACAAATCGGTAGAACAGAATGAGAGTCTAGAGGGAGGCCTGGGTGGTTCTGTCAGTTAAACAACTGACTCTTGATTTCAGTTCAGGTAATGATCTCATGGTTCAAGGGATCGAGCTCGCTCTACATCAGGCTCTGTGCTGACAGTGCAGAGCCTGCTTGGGATTCTCTCTCCGAATCTCTCTACCCTGTCCCTGCTGGTGCTGTCTCTCTCTCAAAATAAATAAGTAAACTTTTAAAAAAAAAAGAAAAAAGAATGAGACCCAGATATGAACCCTCACATTTGTGATCAATTAATTTTCCAACAAGAGTGTCAAAACAATTTAATGGGGGAAAAAATAGTCTTCAACAAATGGTGCTGGAACAACTAGACATTCGCATGTAAAAGAATGAACTTGGGCCTGAACTTCATAACATATATAAAAATGACCTTAAAATGGGCCAAAGTCCTAAATGTAATAACTAAAACTGTAAAACTCTTAGAAGAAAGCATTGAAGTAAGTATTCATGATCTTGTACTAACAATGGTTTCTTAGATATGACAACAAAGTACAAGCAACAAAAGGAAAAAAAAATGGGTAAATTGGATTTCATCAAAACTAAGCTTTTATGCTCAAGAAAGTGAAAAAGGCACCCCACAGAGTGGAAGAAAATATTTGCAAGTCATATATCTGGCAAGGATCTAGTATCCAGAATATGTAAACACCAATATATAAACAATTCTGAAAACTTGAGTAATAAAAACTACAACCTAATTGAAAAATAGGCAAATGATCTAAATAGACATTTCTTCAGAGAAGATATGTAAATGGTCAATAAGCTCACGGGAAAATAGTCAACATCATTCGCCATCCAGGAAATGCACATCAAAACCACAGTGTGATATCATTTCACACCCACTAGGATGGCAGTAACCAAAAAGACAGATATTGACAAATGTTGGCAAGGATGTAGAAAATCAGAACGCTCACACATTAATGTGATGGAAATAAAAAAATGATGAAGTCACTTTGAAAAGCTGTCTGACAGTTCCCCGAATGGCTAAAGGTAGACCCAGCAACCTCACTCCTGAGTAGATACCCAAGAGAACTGAGAACCTGTGTCCACACAAAAGCATGTACATGAATAAGCATGGCGGCATTATTCATAATAGCCCAAAAGTGGAAACAACCCAAATGTCCATCGACTGATGAACAGGTAAATACAATGTGGCATATCTATAAAATAGAATGTTAGGTCGCAAAAAGAAATGAGGTACAGATATATGCTACAACATGGATAAATCTTGAAAACGCACTATATGAAAAGAAGTGAGTCACGAAAAGTCCCATATTGTACGATTCTGCTAATACGAAGTGTCCAGAATAAGTAAACCTATACAGATAGAAATCAGTTAACAGTTGCCCAGGGCTAGAAAGAATGGGAGTGGGGGATGGGAGTGACTGCTAAAGTGTGAAGGACTCTTTCTGGAGTGATGAAATGTTCTAAAATTGTGGTGACGAGGGACACTTGGGTGGCTCAGTCAGTTAAGGGTATGGCTCTTGATTTTGGCTCAGGTCATGATCTCATGGTTTGTGGGATCGAGTCCTGCTATGGGCTCCACACTGAGGGCATGCAGCCTGCTTGAGATTCTCTCTCTCCCTCTCTCTCTGCCTCTCCCCTGCTCGTGCTCTCTCTCTCAAACAAAAAAAAAAAATAAGTAAACATTAAAAAAAATTTTATGATTGCACAGCTCTGAATACACTCAAAACCACTGAATGTGCAATCATATGGTATGTGAAGTATGTCCTGATAAAGCTGTTAACAACAACAAAAAAAGGTAGAAAAAAATTAAACTGTAACTGTATTCAATTACGTGATATTTTTTGTCTTAGTCATTTGCTGAGATAAATATGTGAGTGTAGGCAAATAAACAATAAACTCCATAGAAAATTAAATAATCATCACTATGTCAGTTGATTTATCCTCTAGTTAGATTTATAGTAAGTTTGAGATTATATTTCTCGCAAGGATAAGATGTCTTTACATTTGAGAAGTGGACTGATCTTATTTGAAGATAAAAGTCATAGTTGAAATGACTGAGATCCCCGAGATCACGAGTCACATGCTCTCCTGACTGAGCCAGCCAGGAAACTCTACTCCCCACTTTTAATAACTAAGGAAGCTGTGGCCCAGAGCAGTTAAGTAACCTTCCTCAGTGCACACTTGGTTACAGACACAGCTAGAATGGGAATACTGCGGGCTCTTCTGACCTTTCCTATAACGTGTCCTCTGCTAGGCCTGCTGGGTCACTTTCTCTTTCATTACCATTGGTAAATTGAGATCCCAAGGCTGGGATCCTAGGGTAGGGTAATTACGTAATGGGTATGTTAATGTTACCTTGAGAACCTTAAAAACTGGGACACCATCCCTAGGCCCCTGGTGGGAGCTGGTGATGGGGGTGGAGAGGTGTGGGGGAAGGAACTGGAAATAGAATTTCCTAATTTCCAAATGTGCTGGAAAAGATGAAGTAATTGAAAAGAAAATTCCAAAGTTCCTTCCAGCTCTAAAGTTCAGTCAGTTTAAGGCTCCACCTTAACAGAGCTGAAGGTACCTGGAATTCAGATAACAATTTCTTTCCTCTCCTGACTTAGTCTTGTTCAAGATACACAGACTGACGTGTCTCCCTCAGGGTTCCAATGACTACAGATTCACCAGGAAGTGTGTTTTCAGACTTTTTCCCTTTGGCTGTACCCTGTTGGCAAAATCCATGCCAGAATTATCTTTGCAAATTTCGCTCTTTTATACTTATTTAGAGAAATTATCCTTAGGCCACATATTTAATTTCAGTCTATCCTGTGTCTACTTCTTGTCCTTTGCTAAAATTGCCTTTGAATATGCGACAAACTGCAAAAACCACTTTTTAAAAAATCTAATTATTTTTAGAATGGGGAATATGTACCCATGGAACAAAATTTAAAATGTACAGAAGTGAATGCACATAGAGTTGAGTTGCCAGATCTGGCAAGCAAAAATACAGGACACCAGTTAAAATACAGTTAAATTTCAGATAAACAACAAATACATTTTTAGTATAAATTTGTCCCATCCAGTATTGGGGACATATTTGTACTAAAAATTAATTAGTTGTTTATCTGAAATTCAAATTTAAGTGGGCATCCTGCATTTTAGCTGTTAACACTAAATGGCACAGAAGAGTAAAAATCCCTCTGGTTGCTGTCTCCCAGGGAACCAGTCAGTTACCCTTTCAAAAGAAAATCCTGTAACCAATTTCTTGAGTATCCTTCCAGGGATATTCTATAATTAACTTTCTTTTTGCAGCAAAGTTTTCAAGGCTCGATACAAAATAGATTTTGGAAAAAAAAAAAAAAAAAAAGAAGGATCTAAACCAAATATAACAGTGTCAATGTTTTTAATTTGGACTCCTGACAGTTTACTAAAGGAAGTTAACGGAGGCCATGTGATGATACCTCGGGGAGGGATATTAGTTCATACCAACTGGGTAGCCTTGAATGTGTTCCTTAACTTCTGAGATCCTCTACAAAAGGAGGTTAATATTAATACTCACCTCATGCATTTACAGTGAATAATAAGTAACTCATGTAATATGCATGCAAAATGCCCGGCACAAGGTAGGCGTGGGATCAGCAGAGGACTCTCTTCCTGGATATTTTAGGGTATTCATTCATCTGTAACTTTCTTAAGAAGTTCATCATAAAGGCCTCTGTCTGGAAACAAAGGCCAGATGAACTAAGACCGTCTCACTATAACCTTCTAAGTTTGCCACTGGGTAACTCATTAATTCAGTTTTCTCCTTACAGCCTCTACTCCACCACATACGTCATTCAGGGTCCTAATGCCTCAATGTATCCTTTCCTACTTTCACTTATTGAATCTATTCCTCTGTCAACCATGGATTCAAAAAAGTATTTACCGAACACCCACTCTGAGCAAGGCATCAATCTAAGTACTGGGGAGACAGGTTTGAGCAGGTAAGACAAGATCATTGCCCTAGTGTTCAGGGATGGAGACAGAGATAATAAAAGGGTAAACAAATAAGTCGGACTATTTTGAATAATGATAGAAATTGTGCAAAAAATTAAACAGGAGTGGAAAACAGTAGGGGGAGAGGGAAGGTGACTTTATTCAGATCAACTGCCCTATTCATAGTAAATTCCTTCCATTGTACTTAAGCTGCTGGAAGTACTTTAATTGTGTCATTCCTTTAGAAAAGTTTTTGAACAATGCAAGTAGAGAGCAGCAACCTTTACAATTTTAAGTTCCTTAGACTCAGCGGTATGTAGCTACCAAGATCTTTCAAAGGTGTGGACGTGGGTATTTCTACCTTTCTTTGGTAATGTCTCCATGGGAAAACGAAAAGTGATAAGCATTCGAATTCTGAGTGCAGATAATTAATGAGCAAAACCTCAGACCCGTTATTTACATATATAATTCACCCCAGACACACACATGCACACACGCACACACATCCCCAGTGCTGCAAGTTGGCTATTTTCACACCCAGATCAGAATAGGACAAACCAGATTTGAAGCCATCTTTCTGCCTTTTTATTTATGCCAGTTAACCCATGATTTCATGCCATTTCCACTTCTCCAAAAGCCTCACTTCTTCATTAAGAGGTTTTCATTAAAAAAAAAAAAAAAAAAATCACTGTAAAGGAAGTTGGGATATGATGAAGAGGTTTGGCATTAAGTATTTCAACATCGTTAAAAAATCAAAATATAATAACTTCCCACCTCATTTTGCCTGTTAGGTCACATGTTATCAGAGCTCATATTCAGAGATAATTATCTATTTGTAACGGAGTGATCCCTAAATTATTTTTAAAGCAGTTTAACTATCTTTTCTGAGAAGCTCCTTGTTGTTTGCCAGGATAATGCAGTTCCTGTTCGTGCCTTATAACATTAATACAATTCATATGAAGAAAATCTTCTTCCTTTGCTTCTCCCAGTGAAATGATGCATTTTCGTGATGATTGAAAGCAAAACAGCTGAAAATGCTATATTAGTTCACAAAAATTTCTCAGAATAGAGTATTAAAACTGAAACTGACACATTACGGAGGTGGTAAAATCTACTCACATTCAATTATTTATGGACAGAAAAAAAGATTAGATACCATCGGTGTTTGCAGATCTACGTGATGTGTCAACAATGATGTTGAACATAAGCATGAAATTTATCCTCTAAATAAGGATGTTCTTCTAAACCAGGGTTAGAAAACTTGATTCATGATTAGACTCATAAAATTAACTAAGGTATAAAATGAGAAATACTTAAGGTATATTATTATATTGAAACTTAGCTAAGACGATGAGAATCATTTTGAAATGTGACTGCTTTCCAGCTTCTTAGTTGACTCCCCCTCCCCTGCCCTGTCTCTTTTTTTATCTTTTGAGGTATAATGTATATTTATTTCAGGGATGCCTGGGCGGTTTAGTCGGTTAAGCGCCCCCGACTCTAGATTTTGGCCCAGGTCATGATTTCACAGTGCATGGGACTGAGCCCTATGTCGGGCTCCGGGCTGACAGTACAGAGCCTGCTTGGGATTCTTTTCTCTCTTTCTCTTTCTGCCCCACCCCCACAAGCACAGTTGCTCTCTCTCTCTCAAATTAAACATTTATCAATAAATAAATAAATAAATAAATAAATGTATATTTATTTCATTGCCTCATTCTTGTTTTAGTCTCTTTCTTTCTTTCGTTCTTCTTTCTTTCTTCTTTCTTTCTTTCTTTCTTTCTTTCTTTCTTTCTTTCTTTCTTTCTTTCTTTTGAGTGGGAGGGAAATGTGGTATTTCTTCAAAACAGGTTGCATATTTTGTGGCACCAATACAACTTCCGCTGTTCTACCTTATTTCTTAGACGTCTAGATTTTCAATGCTTCTAAAATGGTTCGTCTCAATTCTACTTAAACTCTTTTTACAAATTTCTTTCTTTTTTTTTGTTTTTTAGGGTTTTGTTTTTGTTTTTTAGGATGATGATGATGATGATGATGATGGTGATGATAGTAATCTTACACCCAACATGGGGCTTGAACTCACAACCCCGAGATCAAGAGTCACAGGCTCTTCCAACTGAGCCACCCGGGTACCCCCAGATTTGCTTCTTTAAAGTGTTTTTTGAGAATATTACTTTGTGTGTCAATAACTCCACCTGTGTCTCTGCCTCTAAAATTCGGATTTTTTTTGACTTGGTGATATCGCTTTTGGTTTTGTCCCTTGTTGTCTTCTCTACCACCTGTTTTCATCCTGAGTCTGTCTCTACAGTTAATAATACCTTAACTAATGTGCTAAAAACAGGCTCATCAAGAATACTGCTTTGAACTTAAGTTTTATAGGAATTTATAAAACCAGAATGCTCCCTCAAATTATGATTATATTGAGCAAATATTAGTTATTAAGAAGATCCTTTAAAACCTCTTCTTCCTCTTCACTCACTGCAAAGGGTTTGGCTTCTTTTGGAGGCACACAGCCAGTATGGAACACGGCTTTGCCCATCTCGTGCACATCCCCTGTAGGGTTTGTAGAACTTCAGCCCATAATCCCCTCTTGAAAAAACACTCTGATTATTTGTGCTTATGTTGGTTCCAAATATTACAGTAGTTTCTGGATTTTTGCCACATTCCTCTCTAGATGGTCATTTGGGAGACTTTGTTTATAATGCGTGTTTTGAATGAAATTTTAAAATTCCAAGACCACAGGATGTAAGACTGAATTGTGGGTTAAACTTAATTTTGCATGTTTTCAAAGCGGCCCTCCTTCGATTACAACAATAGCAAACATTGAATAGAAAATCAGAGAGGGTATGTTTCTTCCAAGGATCAGTATATGAAAGAATATGAGAGAAGCATGCTGTTTCCAAGGATTAAGGAATGTTTTCAAAATGGCCTACAATGTTCCGTTGGTGCTTTAGGTAAATTAAAACATTAAGCTGTTTTATGGATATCAGCAGAAACATTTTCTTTATCAATTGTGCTAATTGTGACTTTAAAATCAGAAACAAAATCCTGAGTTTAAAATAGCATCCACCCCCCAAAGAAATTAGTGATGTTCATGAGGATAAACAGCATAATAATATATATATTTTTTTTAATTTAAGGCAATGTTAAAAATATAAAAGCTCCTTGGAGACTTTTTCCTTCTAATAAATTCTGGGTTTTTTTTTTCCCTCTTATACTCTTTGTTTATTTAAGAAGTTGATGCTTGTGAAAGAACCCTCACAGATTTTAGGACAAAATAAGTTGGCTTTAAAAAAAATGTGAATGGAGACTTTTTGCATCTGATTACAACCTTCAGGAAGCTTTTTAACTTTACAAATGATAGATTTAATCAATTGGTATGTCTGACTTTAGTTGTTTGGTGCTCTGGCTCTCTGTTACCACTTGGATGTGTTCTTTTACTCTACTGCTTTTACAAAACAGAAAACAGTGAACACAGCAGACAAATACGTTAAGGCCAACATTCGCTATTGACGTTCTCAGTCACTGTCAACTGATGAATTTCTCCTCAAGAAGTTTCAGTTTATATACTCTCTATAAATCTCTCTCTCTCTCTCTCTCACACACACACACACACACACACACACACACACACCCCAGTGATTTCTATGACACAACCTTTCTGGAATTCTATAAACACAGGATATGCAACACGGGTTAACCACTTGTCTAGGAAAGAAAGTAAGCAGACAGTTGCCCACAGAACACATCTTACATTTGAGGTTCTATGTATGCCAAGAAAGTGATCCAAGAAAGTGATCACTTTGAGTCCCTGCCTGAGTAACAACAGGACCTTGAGAACACTATTGCTATTTTAAATGGATGTTGCTTGTTAACAGAATGCAGAGTGCAGAATGAATTATGGCCTCTGTGGTAAGCTCTTTCTTCTATTGTTGACCTTGATCTTCAGGGAGGATGTAGGAAGTAGCCAACTATAAAGGTAAAGCTTATATTAGGACTATAGAAAAATATTCTACTTAGAAAGAAAATAGAATATAAGCATTAACACCACTGGTTAAAATAAAATCAATTTGTTACTCATCAATGTGAAGAATAAGATATTACTAGTTCATACATAGCAGCTTCCTTGAAACTTATGAAATGGAGTGGAGAATAAATGAAGGGTAAGTAAATGCCTTCTTTGTTAAGCCACCTGACTGACATTGGACCTGGTTAATATTATCCTAACACAAGGACATCCCCCACAACTTGATGCTTAGCAGCTAATTTTAACAATGGACTTTAGGTCCAAGAATATTCCCAGTGACCTAGGGCTGGGGTAGGGGGGAAGAGCACCGTTAGAGGTTGTATAGGGTGTGTGTGGTAAGTATGACCAACAAACAGCCTTGTGTTCTGTAATTACAGTGAGAGATCACTGTGCAAAATATTAGTAACTTTTCTATTCTACAGAAACAATGACTTCAGGAAGCTACATTGCTGCTGCCAATGACATACACTGCCCATCAAAGAGTCAAATTAGCCCCCCCCCCCTGCAAAGTGTCTAAACTCCACTTTAAGACGGATCCCAAGGAAGGCTCTTCCGTGAAGGCCGAGGGAATATTGTTTCTCCATTGCGTCCTTATGAACTCATCTGGGCTCATCAATTGAGGTGCTTTCTTAGCAGTTCTACATGGGAAGAATCTGGGGGCACCTGGATGGCTCAGTCGGTTAAGCGCCCAACTTCGGCTCAGGTCATGATCTCGTGGTTCTTGAATTCGAGGCCCACATTGGTCTCTCTGCTGTTAGCACAGAGCCTGCTTCAGATCCTCTGTCCCCTCCTCTCTCTCTGCCCCCCTGCTTGTGTTCTCTCTCTCTCTCTCTCAAAACTAAATAAACAGTCAAAAAAATAAGTGGGAAGAATCTGTTTCTTAATTATGGGTATAAGTACTGCAGGAGTGAATTGATTTACTGTGGTTGTACAATTATATAATTCCTCTCATTTCACCCTTGGGGCACCTCAACAGCATCACGATCTGAATGTGAACCCAGCAGAAGGGCTCAGACTGTGGAGGCAGTGACTCCCTTAGGAGGCTCCTTTTGTTCCTTCAAACATCCTTGGATTATATGATTATGGGATGAGCAGGAACCACGTGGCTGAACATCCACAACCATCACCCCTCCTCCAATCTGCAAATCGGCCCTGTGATTGATTCTTTGATGTACCATGGCCAAAAGTGATGGGAGGGGCTGCTAGCAGACTGGCTTTTTTCAAAGAACCAACCCTGAGAACTGGGTGTAGTCAGGGCAAGCACGCCTTGGGGATCCCTACACATTCTTTTACCTCTGTGCGGCTGTCAGCATTTCCCTCTCACACCCACCTCATCAATGGTTTCTGGTCCTGAAGCCATCACCTCACAGCCACTCACTGCTTTCCAAAAAAGACAAGGACTAGCCAGATGAAGCAACCCACACTGCGGGCGAGAGAGAAGCCCTCCTCTTCCCCATGTGAGGGTGCACACACACACACGCTCACACCCTTTCTTCCTGGATGGCAGCCATGCTTGTCATTTCACCCAACAAAGTCATTCTGCTGGAGGAGATGTAGGCATAATAGAAGAAGAGAAAAATGGTCTTGTCATTTCCCTATTTAAATGTTTTCAATTATTTACAGCATTTCATCCCACAGCCCATAGCTAGTCAGTCCAGAGGAAATGTCTAGAAGGGATCATTCCTAGGAAGAGCAAAACCTAGTGAACCGGGCGACACTCACCCAGATGCTCAATGGTTCTTCCTTGATACTTCTCTCTCCATCATCAACCCTATCCAGTCCATTGGCAAGTCTCATTATTCTCAAACTATACCCCACATCTAATCATTTTTACCCTCCCCCCATGACATCCTAGTCCAGGGCACCACCGATTCTCTCTAGGTTCCTGAATTACCTTCCTACTTTCTTCTACTTTTACTCTCCGCCCCCCCCACCCCCCAGTCCATTCTCCATGGGATATCCTGGTATGATCTCTTAAAAATGTAAATCAAATCATGTGACTCAAATTTAAAACTTCTCATATACATGTCTATTATTTTTTTGTGATTCTTCAAGCGTTTTGCTATCACACTTAGCACTGAAAATCCTTTAACAAAAAAGCTGTGTGCTGTTTTATAGGAAACAAACTGCAAGCTGAGGGCACCACCTTCCAGATGCAAGAGAAAAGGTGGGCGGTGATAGGTGTCAGAGGAAGGAAAGCTAGAGGGCCCTGGGGGCCTGCAGTTGAGGAAGGAAAAAGGCTACTGAGAGCTGACCTGGGCCGGAGCAGGAGCCTGCGCTGAGTAGTGGAAGGACCCCTCCAGGGTATGGCTCCTGCCAACCCCTCCATCCTCTTCTCTTACCCGCTCTTCCCCCCTCCCCCCCTCCCCTTGTCCTGTGCTCTGACTGCCAGGATGCGTATTTGCCACTCATTTTCTCCGGGTTGAAGAATGGTCTTCACCACCCTTTCTTCCTGATGAATATTTTTTCAGTTGCCAGACAATTCCCCAGACTAATGTCCCCCACCATGAGCTGATTTCTTAATTTTTTCCCCTTGCTCTGAAGGTTGTAAAATTGCTAAACCTGTTCTTTTCCTCCAAATGACAACTTTGTCTTTCCGTAGTTTTCCAATGTCTGAAGTTTTCTGTGTGCCATGAAAATGACATTTATAATTCTATTTGATATTTAAAAAAAAAAAAAAGGTGACACTGGACAACGTCCTGTTACTAGGAGGGGCAAATGACCTCACCTGCTACACACAACCCATGGACCTGAAGAGAACGTAAATACACAGTGGTTCTGACAGGTAGCTGTCCGACCTTGTCTGCCTCCTTCTCTGGACTCTGGATTATCGCACAGAGAGTCACCCTCTTTTGTCTCTGCTCTTCCCATGCACACTGATTTTTGTCTCTCTGTAACCCTTCTCACACAGGTATTATAGTAACAGAGATCATTAACAGAAAGCGGAGCTCGTAAGTGAATAAATACTCACTGGCTCAGGGCACATAAACTGTGTTCACAAAGAATGTTTTTAATTTTTTTTAAATGCAGGATTATTTACTTTGTTATCTGTCTACTTCCTTAAAGGAAGACTGACTGGTTTAAAACAGAAGTTAAGGGCTATTCTGGAAGAAGGATCCCCATTAATAAACAGAAGCATTTAGACGTAGTTTAATATCTAAATAAAAGCACAATAAGGCATCTACTTTTCGGGGAACATTGAGGGTGGTTTTGTTTTTTGTTTTTTGTTTTTTTTTTAGCTAACTGGACAAATCTTGAAAGAACTGGAGTATTTAAAGAAGGCACATTATAGGGGCGCCTGGGTGGCTCAGTCGGTTAAGCGTCGACTTCAGCTCAGGTCACGATCTCGCGGTCCGTGAGTTCGAGCCCCGCGTCGGGCTCTGGGCTGATGGCTCAGAGCCTGGACCCTCCTTCCGATTCTGTGTCTCCCTCTCTCTCTGCCCCTCCCCCGTTCATGCTCTGTCTCTCTCTGTCTCAAAAATAAATAAACGTTAAAAAAAAAATTAAAAAAAAAAAAAGCACATTATTACTGGAGCTAAACTTGAGTACTTTTATGGCAAGATTGGACAGCTGCTTGCACCTGCCCTAACTTTTTTTTCAGGCTAAAGTTATCTATTCCAGGATCCTATGTCATGCAGTATAAAGCTTTGGTTTCAATCAGTCGCTAACCCAGGACCTTGGATATATTTGAAATTCCTTTGGGGGGAAAAAAATTGGCCAAGGCTTTTGACCGCACTGTTTCTCACACCCAGGCCAGAGTGGGCTGGCTCTCCATGGCGACAAGAATGCATATTGGAATCTCACCCTTAAAGCCACAGAATCAGAGCATTCTGGTCCAAAAAGGGTCTTTAGAGTTCATATGGTTCTTCCTTGCTCGTTTTACATTTTTCTATAATGTTATACTAGAATTCCTTGCTTCCATATAGCAAATATACCCAACTCTTAATTTAACTGACAATATAAGACATTTATATTATTGGTGGCTGATAGAGGAGGTCAAGACAAAAAAATAAGATTCAGCAGTTTATTCAAGGACGCTCACTTACAATTCGTGATACTAAGAGAGATAGTCCAGCAGACAAATTCATCCTCTGTTCCTGTATATTCTCCAACTTCCATCCCTTAATTTTTTTTTGTTTTTTTTTTTTAATTTTTTTTTAACGTTTATTAATTTTTGAGACAGAGAGAGACAGCATGAACGGGGGAGGGTCAGAGAGAGGGAGACACAGAATCTGAAACAGGCTCCAGGCTCTGAGCTGTCAGCACAGAGCCCGACGCGGGGCTCGAACCCACAGACCGTGAGATCATGACCTGAGCCAAAGTCGGCCGCTTAACCGACTGAGCCACCCAGATGCCCCTTCCATCCCTTAATTTGGTAAAGAAATGAGAGGAGGTTTGCCTGGCCTGCATTTTCCTCAGTCTCTGCCTCAAATATATTCATAAAAGTTAAAGGGGAGGTATGACCGGGGCACCTGGGGGGCTCAGTCGGTTGAGCACCGGACTTCGGCTCAGGTCACGATCTCATGCTTCGTGACTTCGAGCCAAACACGGGGCTCGCTGCTGTCAGCCTGTCCGCAAAGAGCCGGCTTGGGATCCTCTGTCGCCCTCTCTCTGCCCCGCCCCCCACTTGCACTCTCCCCCAAATAAATAAATAAAGGTGAGGTATGACCTCTGTTTATATACGGGGTTAGTGTGAGAATATCTTTTGCACAAACAAGATTGAAGACACTGACCACAATGTCAAATGGCATTATCTTTACACAGATCCACGTGATACATTCCTTCTCGAATTTAGCTGCAGGCAATGATAACGTGTATGCTGGCTCTCGCCAGAAAGTAAAACCTCTGCAGCAGATTATGTTTCTCTTTTCACCTTTGCTGCCAGAAAAATATGAACCAAACTTATTGCCAAGGGTAATCTGATAAGCTCTGGTGCCTAGAACTATTCACTCCTCTGCTTTCTTCAATATTTTGTTTGTAAACGGCCTCGCGTCATTGGAGAAGCACGTCCGTTGACAATACAAATTTAAATGGAAGAAAATGAGTAAAAACAATTGGCAGGTAATAAGGAACGGTGCAACTTGCCAATGACACTTGTCTGTGCAAAGACCTTCCTGCCCACGTTCCCGTTTTTTAGGGGAGTGAAGACGGCTCGTGTTTTGCATCAGAAAACCTGAGCTTAATTCCCAGCTGTACAACTTCCTCACCGAATAACCTTACAAAAGTTACCTAAGCCTCTATTTCCTCATTTCTAAATGGGGATATTAAAGCTGTTGATACACTGGCTTGTTGTGACAACCAAATGACAAAACAAGGAGAGATGCTTTCTCAATAGTGAGTCACTCCAGAAATGCTCGTTGTTATAACTTCCGTACTCTGCCTGACAGTGCTGACCCTCCCGAACCAATCCATGTTTGCAGGAGTTTGAGAATAAGTTCACAAATTCACAAATAAATTTAGAAATTCTTTGACACTCCCCTTTTTAGGGGGTGGAGCCTCCTTTCTCTCCCCTAGAGCGGTGGCGGGGGGGGGGGGGGGGTGTATTTAGTAACTCGTTTCTAGCAAAGAGAATGCGGCAGAAGGTAACAGTATATAGTCGACTTGTGAGACGGGGTCATTAAAAGCATTGTGGCTTCCTCTTTGCTCTCACTCTTAGATCGCTCATTACGGCCCAAGGCAACTGCCGTGTCATGACACTCAAGCAGCCTTACAGGGAGCTCCATGTGGCGAGCAAAACTCAAGTCTCTTGCCAAGTGAGCGGTTATCGTGGAAGCAGAACTTTTGGCCCCGGTCAAGTATGCAGAAGACTGCACCAACCCCCCACCCCCACCTGGCCAACTTCTTGCCTACAGACTCCTAAAAGACCCCAAACTAGAACCACCTGGCTAAGGCACCCCGGAATTCCTGACCCTCAGAAACTCTGTAAAAGAAGACGTGTGTATTCTCGCTTAACACCCTTAAACTTGGCCTACATTTGGGCGTGGGGTGTGGTAATGTATCACACAGCAAAACTAACAGATAAAACGTCTGTAGATACTTACCCATCCTCTTGGAGGACACAGCTGAGGACCAGTAACAGACCTTACTCTTCTCAGATGTTATTAAAGCTAAGTCAAGTGCGACAGTATGTTAGACTGGTTGCACTGGAAATCACCCCAGTATCATGTGGTGCAATACCTTCATTTTACAAAGGGGAAAATTGAGGAGCAGAACAGAGAGAGAAGCTCAAGGACATTTAAATGAATGGCAAACTTAGGGCTAGACCCTTTCCTGGTCTTCTTCCATTTGATATCATCTTTCTTTTCTTTCTTTAATGATCTAAAAGCTCCTTTATTTTTAAGCACAGATTCAAGAATAATGGAATGGTTCAAAATTGATACTCACTTCCTTTCTACCATACCATGCCCCTTTTTCCCTTTGCTTTTTCACCTGAAAAATGCCAACCAGTATTTAGTTTATGACATCATTTTATGATGGAAAGGGTGCCCCTCAGATAAGGAAATTGCCCCGAATAAATAAATATTGATGTGAGCACCTGCTGTTTGTAAGATACTGTACAGGATCAAAGAAGATTAACAAAATCCAAATTCAGGTCCTTAAGTTTCTCACAGTCTGGTGGGGACAGAAGGTTCTAAGCACAGTCAGAACGATGAATTCTGGGATATTGCAGGACAGAAAGATCACATGTGAGATAGAAAAGATATTAGGCCAAGAACCCACAGTACAAGTTCAGTAATCCTCCCCAAGTAAGGTCTAAAGTCAGTCTTCAAAATTAATTCGGTAGCATGAAAAAAATATTAGAGATTTTTTAGACTAAACTCTTCAATGCATCTTAGTGGGCAATTTTATCCATGTAATCAATGAGCTGCTCTAAAACATCAAGTGCTGTGCTAGGCTCTGGGCATACACATAATTTATACTCAGACAGGGACGGTTCAAGAATTACTATGTAAGGGGCGCCTGGGTGGCTCAGTCGGTTAAGCGTCCGACTTCCGCTCAGGTCATGATCTCGCGGTTCGTGAGTTCAAGCCCCACGTGGGGCTCTGTGCTGACAGCTCAGAGCCTCGAGCCTGTTTCCGATTCTGTGTCTCCCTCTCTCTCTCTGACCCTCCCCCGTTCATGCTCTGTCTCGCTCTGTCTCAAAAATAAATAAACGTTTAAAAAAAAAAAAAAAGAATTACTATGTAAAACAGAATTAAGGAGGCAGCAATCTGTTTGGAAAATGGTGCTGGGGACTCGTCTGGAGTCTGCATTTGGTAACATGCCATCTTTACACAGGGGTTTCAGATGGGATTTGAACTTGATGGCCATCATGACCTTGGAGCCCCTACTATACATACACTCTTGATGACCATCTTGTCTTTGGCACCCTCTCCTTTCTCTCACATTCTCTTTTCAGACCGCGGGGAGCACCAGGTTGTAATCTTTATTTGCTAAAATTTCAAGGCAGAGAAATCTCGCAGAAGACTCTGTGAAATGACGGTGGGGGAGTTGCCAGTGTTAATGTAGATATAGCTGTTCCCATACTGGGGGTGGGTGACACGGAGTGGGGTTGGGATGATAAACGTTTGTGGTTGTTTTAAGTTGCTAAGCTCTTTTATGCGGCACTAGGTAACTGAAAGCAGGCGGCAGGTTATTCCAGATCACCAGCCCCTGGCTGCCAGTTTGGTAGTAGTAGAGGTATGGGGACTTAGAATAGTTTTCTGGGGATGGGGCTGCTGTGCAGAAATGCCTTTCCAGAATCTGAGCATTTAACCTGTTCCAGGGATGGAGGTCATAAAACAGGCTTTCTCATCCCAAACAAAAGAGGAAAAAATAGAGTTGATCTCGACCAGAAAACATGCTTTGGGGCACTCTCAACTTGGTAATGTCACTTTCTGACCAAATAACTAACTATTAGTCAGTTGCAAAACCAAAATTTATTGGGGCGCCTGGGTGGCGCAGTCGGTTAAGCATCCGACTTCAGCCAGGTCTCGATCTCGCAGTCCGTGAGTTCGAGCCCCGCGTCGGGCTCTGGGCTGATGGGTCGGAGCCTGGAGCCTGCTTCCGATTCTGTGTCTCCCTCTCTCTCTGCCCCTCCCCCGTTCATGCTCTGTCTCTCTCTGTCCCAAAAATAAAAAAAAAAAATAAAAGCGTTGAAAAAAAAAAAAGAAAAAAAAAATTATTTCCACTAAGTAGGAAGTTGTGGGCTGAAGAAGCTTAACTACAGTAAGGGATAAATAAGTGAAGGGCAACCTTTCAAAATCCAGCAACACAACTGTTAAGGAAATGCATTCGAGCTTGCTCTGGTAAATGATGTGAGGTCAATAATCTTATCATTTATAGTCTTCTTTGGTCTTCACCCCTCATCTCTCACTTTCGGATTTTGCAGGTAGCATAACATGTAATCATAAAGTAAGTGCTATTAAAAAGAACTTCCCAGTTTGAGAGGTGCTTTCAATAATCATAACCTGAATTCATCCCGTAATTTGGATATATTGATTAATTTAGATATTGAAAGAAAATGGAGACTGGTGGGTTAGATCAACGCCCAATATCATTTACCTTTCACTAAGTTTTCTGGATGCCTTACCAAACCACAAAAATCACCATATTAAAAAGTTTATTTAAATGCATTCAGTAGGACAGAAGAGAAAATCAGTAGCTTCTGATCCCTTTTGCTTTAGAAAACCTCATAACATATCTTTAACTTAAGAATAGGATTCCAGGCTTAAAAATAAAAGGAGCAATATTTTCTTGATCCCAACCAAATAGTTCCTTGAATTAAATGTTAAATTATTGTGAAATATATCAAGTTCGTTTGATGTCATAATTTCACTTCTTAGATGCTTATTTGAATATGAAATGTATCGCTCCCCTCTCTCTTGTCCCAGTTTATTTTGTTTTTGTTTCTTCTTTCAGATGATTTTGTTGCACGTTCTCATATGTAATACTAAACTGGAAATTAAATTAGGGCACAATCTCGTAGTAGGTGGGGATTTTAACATGGTGTTGGAAGCTTATCCCAGAAGAAAGAAATGCATCCAACATGGATATGTTCCTCTTCAAGGGTTTATTTCTCTCAGGCACCTGATGGTACTGTCCATAGCAAAATTCCTTTTTAGATGATTCATAGGCAAGACTTATATTAGCAAAACGAAAAGGAGGATTAAGGATGGAGGCAATTATTTACATTTTGTAGAATCCCTTGAAAATTTAATGAAACTGTGACCCTTTCCCCTAGATAAACATATACACATAGAGTTTGCATGAAAATTTGTCGAGGGAGGTCCTCTCTGATCTAGAGAATTTGGAAAGGATGAAGCATTTTGTTTGAAAGAGTTCTATAAGTCAAATAGAAAGGGAGGATTAAATGAGAACAAAAGGGTTTTTAAAAATAACTTTATAAGAGCAAGACTAAGAACTGTTAAATTGGCGTAACTCTTGCACAGACATGAAGGAATCAGAATTGTGGTGTCTATGATTATTTACATGTAGCCAGTGGAAGATGGGGCGGTACCATATTGGATAACGCTTTCTGATTTCCCTGTTCTGAAGATAAATATACATCTTGCTTCAGTTATTTTTTCACTGGCTGCTAAAAGCAACCCACAGAATATAAATCTTTTTCAAACACTAAATATTTTATAATTATAATAATAAACAAGTCAGAGAGAATTTTAAGATGATGTAGTAAAGTGGTTTCCAACATTTTTTCTTTAAGCAATGGGACTCTCAATAGAATCCTAAAATATAACAGATTACAATGGCATTTTTAGCATAAATTGTTTTTATATGTTAAAATGAAAACAACTCCTTATTATAATGTCATTCTAAGAGGCTGTTTTTGCTCAACACAAACATTTAGAAATAGGACCTAATATAAAAGAGTTATACACCCATCTTCCATTGTATTTCTGTATTTTGTTTTGGTTACTCAATAAATATTAAGAAGATTCTGATGTGGATATAAATGTAGCTGCAAACTAACAATTTTTAAGTAGTCACCTTTCAATCTCAGGGTATTCTTCAAATAGATAAAGATGGGAGGAAATGCTTTATTCAAAGTTTATGTAAGAACTTGAGAGCACCTGAAAAATCTCCTATTTACGAAAATTTAGCATATGACTCATCTGAATGTCCATTGGGTTTTTAAAAATTGTTATTGTGATAAAATTTACTTAACATAAAACTTACCATTTTAATCATTAAGTGTACAACCCAGTGGCATTAAGTACATTCACAAGGTTGTACAATCATTACCACTATTTCTAGAACTTTCTCATTATAGCAAACCATTTGCTTTTTTTTTTTTTTTTTTTTTTTTTTAGTGTTTTATTTATTCTCGAGAGAGAGACAGACAGAGCACAAGCAGGGGAGGGGCAGAGAGAGAGGGAGACACAGAATCCGGAGCGGGCTCCAGGCTCTGAGCTGTCTGCACAAAACCTGATGGGGGATGCTGGAACCCATGAACCATGAGATCGTGACCTGAGCCGAAGTCGGACGCTTAAGCGACTGAGCCACCCAGGCGCCCTTCTCTGATTCACTTTTCAAACTAATTTATGCCACTGCCCTCCTTTAGGAAGATTCACATTAGAAAGCATTATCAGGTGAATTATCAGCTGGCTAATCCCCATCATTAATAAGAAATAGCTGCTTGCAGAGTATTGGAACCTCATCCCTCCCCTGCCCACCCCAGCTGTGTATGACAGTTCATCCAGAGCAGGGCTCCCCAGGAAGACTCCACCCTGACTGTGCGTTCTACCTGGAGCCAATGAAGCAGTGTGCCAGGCCTCTGGCACATGCTTTGTCCCGCATTAATCTAACCATTTGCTTTCAATTGCCAACTTTAAAACAGTAAAAAAATAAAATTTGAATCAAATGTTTGTAAAGCTCCTAACGCCCCTTTCTAGAACAGCTTAAAAAGTGTGGGGCACCCGGTGATCCGAGGCACTGAGAATGAAGGGACAAAGACAAGTTTCACCGTCCACGGGTAGGCCGGGGAGGGAAGGGGCTGTCTCCTGGCCACCAAACAGTGCTGCTTTTTCTATCGCACCATCCGGAGTCGCAACGTCTCTTTATGATTCTAGTCTTGAAAAGGCAATTTCAGTGCCACTCACCAAAATCCTTTCTCCTCTCTATACTGAAAATAAGAAGTTCAAATGTGGCGTGCGAAAACCTGCTATCTCCCTGGGAGGTTTTACTGAAATTCATAGCTGCTTGTCTAGTCTGGTCTTAGAATCATCCTAAATTGAAAGCAAGTCTAAGCGACTACAGGAATTGGTATAAACATCTTCTTCTGTAAGTGGCCCCTCTATGTTTATAGCTAGGCTCAGATCACCACCCTACCTTCTGTGCAGTCAGGTTTAATTTAGTGATATTCATTAAGAACTTCCAGGAATGACAGACATTTACACAAACAGTTAAAATTTATTGAGTACCTACTATGTGCCAGGCAATTTTACACCTATTGAAAAATTCATGTCAGCATTCCAGATTGCCTACATATTTATTTGATCTTTAAAACTGTCCTCTGAACTGGTTTTGATGTCTTTCTGGTTCCCTAATGGATTAATGAACTCAATAAAGCCTTTAGCGTATGTTCATTTTATATTTGTATGAGAGTCATGATTTTACCTTTTTGAAAATTCTATTTTAGTACCTTATCTTTAGAAGACAACTTGAAGAAGCATAGGAAGCATGTGTGATAAAGTGAACAGAAAACAAAGGCAGACAATAGAAGGTAAAGGGGTAGTCGGTGAAGAGCTCCTGACTAGAATGTCAAAGCCTTGGCATTCTCAACAGACACACGAAAAGATGCTCCACATCACTCATCGTCAGGGAAATGCAAGTCAAAAACCACAACGAGATATCACCTCACACCTGTCAGAATGGCACAGATCAAGAACGCAAGAAAAACGAG
Source organism: Panthera pardus (assembly GCF_024362965.1). Lineage (NCBI taxonomy): Eukaryota > Metazoa > Chordata > Mammalia > Carnivora > Felidae > Panthera > Panthera pardus. The sequence continues at coordinate 183,678,508 of NW_026526688.1, forward strand.
TGTTGGTGAGAATGTGGAGAGAATCAACGCTTGTGCACTGTTGGCGGGAAAGAAAACTGGTGTAGCCGCTGTGGAAGACAGTGTTGGGGTTCCTCAAAAAATTGGAAATAGAACTACCATCTGACCCAGTGATTGTACCGCTGGGTATTTACCCAAAGAATACCGAAATGCTAATTAGAAGGGATATATGCACCCCTATGTTTATTGCGGGATTATTCACAATGGCCAAGATATGGAAGCAGTCCAAGTATCTGTCAACAGATGAACAGATAAAGAATGTGTGGTATATATTTAACTCATTACTCCACTAGGGAACCAGAAAGACGTCGAAACCAAATCAGAGGACAATTTGAAGATCAAAAAAATATGTAGGCAATCTGGAATGCTGAAATGAATTTATCAAGAGATGTAAAATTGTCTGGCACACAGTAGGTACTCAATATATGCCATTATATATATATCATATATATACATATATATGGGAATATTGCTCAGCCATCAAAAAGAATGAAATCTTGCCATTTGCAACAACACGGACAGATCTAGAGAGTGTAATGCTACGTGAAATAAGAAAGAGAAAGACAAAAACTCTATTACTTCACTCCCATGCGGAATTTAAGAAACAAAACAAATGAGCAAGGGAGGAACAAAAAAAAAGGAGACAAACCAAAGGACAAACTCTTAACTTTGTTAAGAGAACAAACAGGTGGTTACCAGAGGGGAGGTGGGTGAGGGGCTGGTGGAATAGGCGACGGGGACAAGGAGTAAATACACTTATCTTATCTTGATGAACCCGAGTAATGAGTAATATATGGCATTGTCAAATCACTATATTGTATAGTGAAACTAACACAGCACTGTGTTAACTGCCCTGGAATTAAAAAAAAAAAAAAAAAAAAAAAATGCAGGCCAAACAAAATCCCTTGGGATTCTCAATCACAATACTGTACCCAGTGCATAGCACATAGTAGGTGCTCAATAAATATTCAGCAAAGGAACTAGCTTGGAAAACAAGATATACACAAATACTAGGAAAAAGAACACGAAGCTATCATGCACAAAAAAAACCCTCGTAAATATGACATGGATGTTGAATCCAATTTTTAAAAGCATGACGGAAACCTATGGGGAAAAGTAATACATTTAAAAACACTAATTGTGCCAGCAAAATTCTTCCTCTGTGCTTTTGGGGCTGGAGAAGGTCGGGAGGGCATTTCTCTCAGGGAAAAATGTGAGCTCACATGTACAAACAAAGCCTCTCCCTTCTGCTAACATTTGCCATGTTTTCTTCTATCGCTGCTACCCTAGACAGTTTAAATCCTGCAAAAGAGATAAATGGGCCCCCTCCAGCCCTGGAAGCCTATGTGTCCTTCATACCATGCTCCCCACTAAACCAGATTTTCCATGGCGCTGCCCTGGCTCTCTTGGGCACCTACCGCGCAGCCAGGCTGGCCCTTACCTACACAAGGGCCCTCTCAAGGGCCTTAAGGGCCACACATTGGAGACCCCAGACCCCACATCCTCAGGCTTGCAGTCTAGTCCTGGACCCAAGAAAAGGCAAGACTGGACTGATGGTTCAGGGAGCGGAACAGAGATCATCCTATATTGTAAGCTAAAGAATTCCATAAATATTGGCTTTTTCATGAATGCTGGTGTTACAGAGAGGGATCAGAGCCTCATTTTCACAAGTTTGGCTTTTTTTACTCATAGAAAACTATGCGACCCAATGATTCTGGGACAGCAAAGACAGACTACTATCTAGCCAAAAGGAAAAAAAAAATTGAAACTAATTTTACAGGTTTAAGAAGGAAGATGTGATTTGACTCTGCCCTTGCCGTAAGGGAAAGAGAGAGGCTTCCTTTGTTAAATAGCCTTTCTCCAAAGATACAGGGACACTAAACCTAACACTTAGCTTGTTTATTGGAAGTTTTTCTTGGTACAGTATACGCCCAATGAAACTTCAAACAATCAAAGCCACTACTTTCGGCCTGAAGTCTTGGTGACGCAAAGACTTGCTTTCTCTCCCATTTAAGTGACTCTTAAGTGTTTCACATACAGCATTTAAGCAGCAAACCCACGAAAACAGTGAGGTGGCCAACAGACAGCATTCCGGTGTATTAACAAGGCCCGCACAAGCCTGGAGCCCAAGGTGATTTGAGATTTTCCATAGATTGCATTTTAATAGACTTCTCTCACTGTGTCATTTCAGGGACGCGATTCCCCCAGAATATTCCGCACGCATCCTCAGCTGCGGCCAGCCCCGGCCAAGCAAGAACCCTCGGCCCCCAGCCCTCATCTAGGGTGCCAGACCTGCTAATGCTCTGTTTAGCCACCCGAAAGAAAGCATTTTAAATCCGAAGCTTCTCAAAGGTTTTTTACCTTTGCGATAGCTTCAGAGTCAGCCTGTCACTCTTAATATCTCTATGGAGCGATAAAAACGGTGCGGTTTAGGGAGGGGGTGACAATTATGATATATGTCAAGACACCGCCTGCCTGAGTGGTTTTTCTCCAGACCATTGACCTAACAAGTTGCTTAACCATAGAGTGAGTCACGCAGCCTTCCTGGGTTTAATTTCTTCTTCTAGAGTTATGAACGCTTGTTCTCTTGCTACCGCACCTGGCTGCCTGGAGAAGTAATGGAATGCGGATGCTAGGTCCCACTTTTTCATTTTCTTTATAGGGAACAGGTGCCCCCAGAGATTCAGAGCCTTGCCTGAACTGACACAGCCAGTGAGTGGCCCAGCTGGGATCTGAATCCGGATCGTAGGCGTTTTAACTGAATCCGCTTAGGATGCCGACTTCCCAAGCTTTGTCCCAGACAGAAGTCAGGGAACCAACAGCAGCGGAGCGGAAAGAACGCACCTAGAGAGTCAGACGTCCACGAGGCTATCTGCCACTTTCTCTCGGCATGGCCTTGGGTAAGCATATGACCTTGCCTATGACCTTGCTGTGCTCCATTTCTTCATTTATGAGACATCAACAATGACATCTAACTCACTAGTCTATCGTAAGCATGAAGTGACCAACACCTCATCACTTAAATGTCTTTCTCCATGTCTTCTATTTTATTTAATCTTTTTAGAAAGAGATCAAGTGGAGAAGAGGGGCGGGGGGGGGGAGAGAGAGAGAGAGAGAGAGAGAGAGAGAGAGAATCTTAAGCAGGTTCCATGCTCAGTGTGGAGCCTGATTCAGGGCTCAATCCCACCACCCTGGGATCATGACCTGAGCTGAAATCAAGAGTCAGAAGGATGCTCAACCGACTGAGGCACGCAGGTGGCCTCTCCATGCCTTCTCTTCTCTTCCTTCCAGCCCTGGTACTTTAGAAAGAGTCTTTTTGATCAAAAACTATCCCTTCCCATATCTTCTTTTTGGTTTCGTAAATTTCTCAAATTCACCCATCATTCAGCAAATACTCGTTGAGCACCTACTCTACACCGGGCCTTGTTCTAGAGGCCAGGGTGTCGTGGTGAGCACAATAGCCCATGTTCCTGAGCCTTGCGGTTTCTGTTCTAAGAGGCCAAGTGTGTGGCAGGTGGCAGAACATAAGAAATGGAGAAGCATGTTGTGATGCATGTACCAGTGTGTTAGACGTTCCAAGCATCATGGAAGAAAAGAAAGCAGAGAAAACGGTAGCATAGGATCCATCAGGGTGGACACTATGTCTGCCGTCTGGGGTCTGTATCTTCTTCTCTCTGAGAAAGTAACATCTGAGCAAAGACCCATAGGTGGCAAAGGAGTGAACCAATAACACACTCTCTTTCCCCAAACTAGAGGTGATACACACAGCGCCAGGAGAAGCAAACACGGACCCAAACAGGTTCCCAGGAAGGTGTCCGTGGAGATGCCTTAGTCTTGCTTGCGTGCAATTTTCAAGAAGAGAGAAGGGCCAAAGCACGAAGTTCTGAGACAGTGGTTGCAGGGGGCACGGGGGAAGGCTGTGGTCACCACGGATGACAACTTCCCCTCTTTGACGAGGGGACAGAGGCAGTTGTGTGAACAGCTCATTGGTCCAGTTCCCCTAGGCTTTTCTGAAGGTGGCTGTGCGGCTTGGGGCAAAAAAATGGTTAAAAGGCTGGTTCTTCCCGGGGCTTGTAATATATGCCCTCCTTCTCTGGGATTCCAGAACGGCTTTGGAAATCTACACCCTTCTCCGCCGCCGGCTTCTTTTCAGCCAGCTAGAGCTGGAAAGGCCCTCATCCTCGCTGCCTGCCAAGGCCAGGAGGCCCCCTGGGCGGCATCCCACCCTCCCAGAGGTGGCCAGCCAGCCGGCTTTGGAAAACAGGGCGCTCAGAAAAAAAGTCACTTGAATTTTACAAAGTGGTAACTGCTGTGGGGCTTCATGTAATTAAACCTAAATGCCATTTTCCTCCTGCAGCTCTCCGGTGAGGTAACAGTTCTCTTTAATGTTAACTCAGGAAGTTTTACCCAAGAAAAGGGAGGTGGGGGGGGGGGGGTGCTGTTTGCCAAATCAGGAAATGTGAATTAACTGACAAGGAGCTGAGAAAATAAGACGGGCAACGAGGAGAAGGGAAGTGAGAGAGAGAGTTGAAACTTGGGAAATACAGGCCACTTTTCCCAGCAAGTCAATACCGCTGGTCCGACCTTCCTTTTATTGTGGGTTGCTTTGGAAAACTCAGAGGGGAGAAAAAAAAAAAAAAATCCCAAAACTTACTGCCGCCTTCATGGAAGGAAAAGCTAAGGTATTAGCAGGGATTGCAGCCTCTCCAGGGTAAACATTCACCTTGGGCATGGAGACTCTTGCTCGGGGAGCACACATCAGACTCCCCGCTTCTCACCCCTAACCTGCCCACAGCTTTAGCCGCAAAGTATGCTTTTAAACAATGAGTACATTATGTACATCAAATAAGACTTGCCTCCGCCACCACCCCCCGCCCCCAGCCCTCCCCTGGTTATTAAGACCTACCTCTTGGTTTCAAACATGGTTGGCACACCCTCAGGACAGAAGGAAGGAAGCCCTGTTTTTAAGCAGGTGTTAGGAACCAAGAAGAATGAATCACTCCGGAAAAAATGAAGGCAAAATGCAGGTTCGTCCGTCACCAAAATCTGCAGTGACTTTTCGAAAATATAATTAACCTTTTCATTTTCTCCTTTCCTTCAAATACCTGTCGTCGTTGTTGCTATTTGTTAATCTAGAAACAGGAGCCAAAGGTCTGAAATACGAGGAACTTTGTCCAACGAGTTTTTGCCCTAAAACGGCTTTCTCTCTCCCTCTCCCCACCCACCTCCTTTCTAGACTCAGTCTTGGTCGGGGCTGCCCTAATGCCTCCTAAAATGCCCAGGAGACATTTTAAAGGACCAGGTAAGCGACCCCACGCACCGGCCCCGCAGAGATCTGGAATCCCCTGCAGGCAAGTGTGAACACGCGCTCATGGGTATGTAGGTGCACGTGAGTGACATCAGAGCTTACGTGTCGGAGGTTCCTGGGTCTCTCCAAATGGACAAACCACTTTCCCCCAGAAGGCTGGGTCTCTGATGAAAACCCTCTGCATTGTTTGGACCTGCGTGGTGTGCAAGGGGATGAAGGGCACTACAGCGCTTTTCAAACCCTAGTACTTGAGATGCTTATAGAGAAAAATCTCTGAGGTCCCACCCCTGGGAGATTCTGAGTCCAGATTCCTTCTTGTTTCCATGGAATCTTTCTGGTAACTTTTTAGTGAGCGTGTGGCTTCCTTCTGAGGTTCTGGATCCTTCTTAAGGATAAACGCTAGCTGCCTCAAGCTAATCTGGGGTGCCAGTTTGAGTCCTCTCTTCTGCTCCTTCAGGGACTCCTGGCCTCCTTTGCCCCCTTCACTCTTCCTCAGATTCTCTTGCTTCCACCCACCCGTCACCTCCTCCAGAAGTCGTTTGGCGAGCTTCCACTGGAGTTTAAGGTGCCGGGGCTATCAAGATGAATTAAGACGTAGCCCCTGCCCTGGAGAAGCTGAATTCTGCTTGAGGAGACAGACACATTGAACAGATCATTTCCACAGAAAGAGCCAGGAGTTAAAATAGCTCTTGAGTTGGGAGGCTCGGAGGGAAGGGTATTTGAGAAAGCGCTTTGAGCAATGCCAAGTGCTATGGTTTTCCAGTTAGCTGGAATGGGGGCGCGGTGGCAGAGCCTGCTGAGAGCACCCCGGCTCCTCCCACCAAACGAAAGCACACGGATCTGTCAATTGCCAAGTTAAGACACCAGGAGAACAGCCGAGACGCTGAATATCAGAGAAAAAGAACAAAACTGATTCAAAGTGATAACGATGGAATTGCCACAGCGTCCAAAATGCCCAGGATTGAACACACGTTTATCAAGTTGGTACATGAAATCTGTTCGAAGCAGATTTTCTGAATTTAGACTCTTTGCTTTCCGCATTTGCATGCGAAGGGCACTGGCTGGGGGACGAAGGCGAGGAACCGGGAGGCGGACACTCCCCTTCCCTCCCCCCAACCCCCTCAGCTGCCCCTCCCTCTCTCTTCCTCCTCTACCCTTCAGCCTTGCCTGACCTTGGACAAGACAGACACTCGAGGTTTTTGGTTTCCAGCTCATAAAATAGGCATAATAAATACCTTTGCTTTCAGCTCCTTGACAATGATTGTAAGAAGATTGAGCCACTAATACCTGGCAAAGTCACCTGAGCCCACTGAAGGAGCAAAGAGCGTGTGTGTCTCTGGTGACGAGAAGGGAGAAACAGGAGACCCACGTTTGGTTCCCCGTACTCCTTGCTGGCTAATTAGGAAACCGATTCATTAAGGCTCAGGCCCCCAGCAAAAGCCCAAAGCGTGAAAGAGACCAAAGAGAATGACGTCATTTCCTCTGTATCTTCCCTAAGGGCATCCTGGTATTGGAGAGAATGACTCAGGCGACAGAAACGAGGCAAAAAACAGCCCAACTTCCAATACTGATTATTTTGGATCAGAACCTTACAGAGAAGAGGATACCTTTTTGGGAAAATAAAGGAGTGAGGCAGGCAAAGAACGTGGTTTTCTGACGGGACTGAAAATAAAGCGGGGTAGGAAGTTGACGCTAAGTCAAAGCATGTGTTCTTTCCCGCCTTCTCTCCATATAAACATCAAAGCAGCTTACGGACTATTCAACTAAGTTTTCGGAAATTGAGATTCGGTGAAATTCTTGGAAGAGAGGCATTGGTCCAGAAGCTTGCACTTACTTTTTTTTTTTTTTTTTAATATACATTTGTTATTATTATGAGAATGTCAGATGAAACCGGGCAGATAAATGAAGTCAGAGGATCTTTTTTATGCTGACTTCTGCAAGTAGCTGTTATTCTTATCTTAAAATTGTAAAGTTTCCTGCCCTGTGAATGCCTCATTAAACTCATTCATTTGCCTATGGCAATAACAGGCACTTAGAAATCTATTGTTCTTGCTCAGGTGATGATAGAATGCTAACATTTACATATGAATACAAGTGCCTTTTTTTTTTTTTTTTTTTTTGGTTAGTCTATTACACTCCGAGAAACCCAGGAATGATCCTTGGGCAGTGTCTTTGGCAAATTCCTAAATTGGGAGTCTGTTATTGTGGCAACTGCATTTACACCGGGACGCCGGACCCTAGACAAGCCTTGTCCCAGGTCCAAGTCCCGCCCCCATCCTGATTCCAGGACTCTGGAGCACACACAGGCAAATCTGACCTGAAAGAAATCAGATCCTCTTATATTTTACAGCTTGCATTTAGAGATCCGTCAACCTCGGTGAGCCCCAGGAAAAACAAGTAAAGTAAATGTTGGGCTTCCGGGTAAACCCCCCCCCCCCCCCCCCCCCCCCCCGTATCTTGAAATCAGGAGATGAGACAACTCACTGACGATTTGCGTTGTCAGAAAATGCAGGTCTAAGGCTATTTGGGTTTTAAAAATTAATGTTACGGAAGAGATGAAAAGCATCTCTTTGGAATTTTTGCAAGATGATGATTAAGAGGTTCAGATTATGGAAAGACATTTGGAAAACTTTTCTGATAATTAACATTTCTACCTTTAGCGCAGTTTTACCTGGTATTTCTACCACTGAAGCTTTCTTCGTCTTTTTTTTAAATCTTTTTAATGTTTATTTTTGAGGGAGAGAGAGAGAGAGCAAGGGCATAAGCGGGGGAAAGGCAGAGAGAGAAGTGGGACAGAGGATCCAGAGCAGGCTCTGTGCTGATGGCAGCGAGCCTGATGTGGGGCTTGAACTCACGAACCATGAGATCATGACCTGAGCTGAAATCGGAAGCTCAACCGACTGAGTCACCCGGGTGCCCCTCTACCATTGAAGCTTTCTTAACAGAGGTCACCAGCGATGCCTGACATTTTGGGAAATTGAACATGATGGCTCACAGCTCTCCTTCTACTGAATGTCATTTACCCATCCATCCATCCATCCGTCCACGCATCCATCCTCTATTTCCGGGATATACACTATGTGCTAAGCAATGTGTGAAGGGCTGGGAGCATTACAGGGAATAAGATGTGGCAGGATAGTCTGCTGAGGGAGAAGGACTTAATAACTTGAGGCAAACCGTAAAATACCTGCTACAGTGGGCAGAGGGCCATAGGAGCACAGGAAAATGGCACTAACAGCATCTTGGCGGCTAAGGGGCATCCTCAATGAAGTGACAAACTCACAGACAATGAGCAGTTAGCAGAGAAGGGCACGGGGGGTAGTGTCGGTGTTTTAGTGTGGCTCTGATGGACAGGGAGGCAGGGTTTCTGCGAGAGTAGGCGTGAACGCGTGCACATGTGATAGGAGGGAATGTGGAAAGAGCACTAATGAGAAGTAAGGCTGAAAAGATGAAGGGAATTACACAAGAAGATAAAGCGTTGAAAAGGCAATGCAGGGCTGTTGAAGAATTTTAAAGGAGAGGAAATGGCAGGAGCAAATGCACACTTTAGAGAGATTCGATATGGAGGACAGACACTATGGAGGGAGCAAGGAGGACAGTCAGTCAAGAGATGACTGCAGTGCTCCAGGCTGGGCAAGCTAGAGACCTAGATTAATAAGAATGTACTGATTAATTCCACACATTTTTACCGAGGCATATTGGGACCAGATTGTGGACAGCAATGCATCTATCTCCACAGAGTTTAAAATCTGGTGAAGGAAACAGACATAATAATGTAACTGTACAAATAAATGTAGAACAACAACTGTGGTAAAGTGCTCTTGTGGCAGACACTGCTTTCCTCCCAAATGTGTTGTTTGCTTCTTTGTCCAGGTGGACCGATAAACTACATTTTTCAGCTTCCCTTGCAGTTGGGTGTGGTCATGTGACTGAAGTCTAGCAGTGATGTGTAAGTCGAGTATGGTGACATCTAAGGAGAAGTGATCGGGAGTGGTAGAGAAGTAAAGCAAGGGGAGCCTTGTTCTCCAAATGTATGGAGAAGCGTTGCATTGACCACCTGAACACTAGTCCAGGAGTGTTATGTGGGCAGGAATTAGCTCCTGATGGCCGAGTTGTTACATACTTGGGTCTATTGGTTACACCAGCGTGGCATGGCATAAATCAATATATATTGTAAAAGAGAGGCACAGAGGACAATGCAAGAGCATAGTTGGGGCACCTGACATAATCTGGGGGAGGAAAGACAGGAAGATTTTTATAGTGGAGCTGTGAGGATAATTCAGGGTCAACTGAGATTGATGGAAGTAGACGGTTCAAGAAATGCACAACACATAGACTCCGTAAGACCAGAGAAATGGATGTGTAAAAGGAGAAATTAAAGATAACATCCCAGATTCTGCTTTGGGAAACCTGATAGGTGACAATGCTGGTGTAAGAGCATACACGAAGAAGGACAGGATTTGGCGGGGAGAGGAGATCAGTTTTGGACGGGTGAAATTCTTGGTGTCTGAGGACCACTCCAGAGACATCCAGACTGTTGGAATTGTCCTGAAGCTCTGTAGAGAGGGATTATAGAGGCCGAGTTTGGGGAGTCTTCTCCCTCTGAATAATAATTGGAACAAAGGAAATAGAGCAAACAAGATGGTGTAATGTCAGAAAAGCAGAGAGTCAGAAATGGACTCCCAAGGAACACTGACACTAAGGAAGAATCTAGGAAGAAGAGTCTTCAAAGAAAATCAAGGAGTTACCAGAGTGGCAAGAGAAGACTGGGTGAGAAAGGTACCCTAAAAACTCAGGGAAAAGATGTTACACGTCGTATCGTTATTTTCTAATTTAAATAAAATTAGAGCCAATCTTTCTCTGACACTTTTGCATAATAGGAATCAAATTTAGGACGGTCAGAAAACATTGCTAGATTAGACAGTCATTTGCAAGTTCTGGTTTCAAATGGTTGAACTGTTCTTACATAATGTCATGACAAAGAATGTCACCTCAGGTGTTAGAAGTTTTGCCTCTGATTATCCAAATTGCACAGAATTTTGGACTCAAAGCATCACATACCCAGTCACATGCCAGGTTTTGGTAGAGCGTTTGATATTGCAGGGTGCTATTTGGTTCTATGTCATCATTAGAATGAAGCAGAGGTGGAAATGACTTTAAAAGTGTAGTAAAATATTCCATTGTAACAAGAAAAGTATTATCTGGACTCTGAAGTTCCTTTCATTGTGGTTTTATTTTTTCCCTTTGGTGTTGCAAATTTGTCAAACACGGATTTTGTTTGGAATAATTTTAACAACCAAAAAAGGACTAACCACTTCCCTCTCTTCTTCCCCTTTATCCTCTTTTTACTTTTCTCAGTTCTCTTACCTTGGACCAAAGGATAGAACCTTCCTCATTTCTTCTCTACTTCCCAAAGCCCAAATTAGCTCTTCTGGTTGACATAAAGCATTTTCTTAAGGAGATTATACACATGCTCTTAAGCCTTTTTCTTCTGCCCTTAACTTTCACCTCCCTTTTAAAAAGACTCTCCTCTTTCCTGCTTATCCATTCATCTCAGCCCTCCACTGATGCATCCATCTCCTCCTTTGCTGTCTCTTCTTATTCTTCCTCTTCTTCTACCTCGAAGTAGTTTCTTTCTTTGCGTTTGCACTTTGGCATGGGGCCACCATGAGCCAGTGCAATATTTTCCTCAGTTCCCAAGTGGTGTGTTTTAATTTCCTCGTCTATAAAGTGGGCACAATTATGCCTTTTCTCATGCTTCCCCCTCCTCTATTTTTTTTTTTTTTTTCATACCTTTTATGTGCCAGATACCGTTTTAAGTGGCTTAGGGGATAAGACATTGGTCATTTTCTCTGCCCTCAAGGAGTTTACCATAAACAAGTAAAATGTATGGTTTCCTAAAAGCAATTATAGCAAGAAGTACCATGCATGAACAGCATAGGCAATGAACCATGGTAAGTTCAGAGGAAAAAGGGATCCAGGTGGATTTAGAAAAACAAAATGGCTTCATGGAAAAGGGGAGGAGCCTTCAGCAGAGCTGTGAAGGATTTGTGTTTTATAGTTAGTCAGGGCCTTGGGGAAGTACAAAGGAGTTAATGAGCGGCATGTCAATGAAGAACATTTCAAAAATACAAAATGGTCTGCAATCTCAAGGTACTATTATTTTCATCTCCTTGTAAGTCAACAGCATCAATAAAACCACCTCAGAAACCTCTAATGTTTGGCCATTTTGAAATGTCAGATTTAGCAGAGCTCTGGGTTACAAAAGAACAGATAACGGCTGCTTTTTTTGTATCCTGAATCAACCAAACTGTTTAACTATAGATTCAATAGGTGAGGAGCTGATGTTCAAGAGCATTAAAAAAGTGTATGAGGTTCAGTGCTAAGCACACCACGGCCAAAAAATGGAATTCTAGCCAAAGTCTACAATAAGAGAATAATTGACAATGACCCTTTGTTTTTTGGTTTACCCTTAAATTTAATACCTTTTTTTTTTTTTTTTTTTTTAGCAAGAGCTTTTATTCTGATTAGCACTCTTAAGTACATAAAAGAGGATTTGTGTTTGTACCAGATAAGTTGTACATAGAACCTGCCATGCTCAATGTTCCCTTCCAAACATGGAGGTCCATGCTTTGTTCTGTATGATCCTGCTACTTCGGCTGCAACCAGAGGACCCAGTGGTGTATCTCTTACTGGGGAGGTGGGTGATGGGTAGCCACCTACAGACTTTGAGATGACTTAATGTAAGTGTTCTGCATGACGGGAACATCATCTACTTCATGAACCAATGGGTCTACTCATGGTCCCAATCAGACCTCCTCTTTCTCATAGAGTTCGATTGTAGTTCTGATAGAAAGAAAAAAAACCCACAGGTGATAAATAGAGGCAGAAGAAGAGAGATCCAGAGCAGAGGCAGGAGAGAATGGTAGGAGAGGACAATAGAGAAGAGTCCACTGATAGGGAGCAGATCATGAGACAAGAAACCAGCCAAGAAGTCAAGTCATCGCTATGGTAGACAACTAGAATTGCTCTTGGCTGACTAGAGCTACTATTGCCACCTGAAGAAAAATGAATGCTTCTTCATGGGGCCTGGCTGTGGAGCCACTGAGACCATTTCCTGTGCTTCCCAGTTCTCTGTGTATTATTAACAACACATTTCCCCACTAACGGACATAACATGCACGTATCTTGGTTCCATGTTACAAGCAGAAAGAATCTAGCTCACATAGTAATTTATGGATTATGTTTTTATACCAGGTCACCATGTATAGAAGACACACTTTCATAAGCCATGGCCTGAAATCTGTTGAAGTTTAAGAGTTGCTGATATGATAATAAAATCCTGGATTGTTCACGTTACGCAGGTTGTAGATGGCCTTCTCTTCTTTTTGGTTTCTCTATCTTTAAATGTCTCTACTGCCAGCTAATATTGAGAAGATGGGTGAATGCAGGGAGAGAGAGCTCAAGTTAGCTACTTACTATTTCTTCTAACAGTTTGGTAATGAGAAAGTAAAAACTAATGAGTAGGTGGGAAAGCATAGAGAAGCAGCATATACATCGGTTTAAGGATAATGCACTTGAGTCTGAACTTGAGCAAGACCCAATGTCTTTATGACTTAGTTTCTTTAGGTGTAAACAGGAGTAATAATATTATTTTATAGGACGGTTTTGAGGAGCAAATGATTTATTGATACAAAACTCTTAGAAAAGCACTTGGCACATATATAAGGGTTAATGATAGTAATTATTATCTACCCCATTGGACTAGTGGTAGGTTAAATAGGATCATGCAAGTAACACATCCAGTACACTACCTAACACATAAACTCAACAAATATTACCAATATTACCAATTACTATAAACGACAGCATAACAACGAATATTCAAATTCCTCAAGTGGCTTCTCAGTTGATAGACTGAGCATTTTATATTCTGACCTACCATGTTCCAGGTTGGCACTTATGATTGAAAGTTGCAAGTAACAACGGGGTCTCACAAAAGCAGCATGGTGTGGTGATGAGGAAATCGTGGAGGCACCAAGCAGGGGACCAGAGGTTTGGTTTTGAAGGCACTAATGGGCCCCGTGACCTTACCTAGTCATTTGATCTCTTTGAGTCTCAATGTCTTCATTTGTTAAGTAAAGGCCACAGTGTTCTGCAAGCTCCTAAATGCGGTGAGTCTCAGCTTTCACGTGGCTTTAAATTTTAAAAGCTTGGTTTGCAGATATGCATTGACAAGCAAATTAAAAATCTACCCTTGCAGCTGATATTGACTTCAGTTCTTCTAGAAATGGGAAGAATTTCCTCTCTAATTTCCTGAGGCCATTTTTCACAGGATCTGAATTAAGGAAGGACGTACATTCTAGCATGTAGTGTTGCTATTTAATCATTATTATGTTGGTTTTTTTTTTAATGTATATTTCTAGAACATTATAAACTAAATGGCTAAAAGTTAAGCATGACAAGGGTAGTAACTAATTAAGTATGGACTGGAGAAAGCAATTTAAAAATTATCTCTGGCTGTGCCTAAAATATGATATCACTGTTGCCTATTGTCTTTTTTTTTAAGTTGATTTATTTATTTTGAGAGAAGAGAGGGCATGTGAGTGGGGGAGGGGCAGAGAGAGAGGGAAACGGAATCCCAAGCAGGCTCTGTGCTGTCAGTGCGGAGGCTCATGCAGGGCTCAGTCTCACAAACCCTGAGATCATGACCTGAGCCGAAACCAAGAGTTAGACACCTAACCAAAGAGCCACCCAGGCACCCCTGGCCTCTATTACCTCCACCGACTTTATCATATTAAGAAATTCTATACGATTGTTATCAATCTTGTCAGTTGCACCCTGATTTCTCCAGAAACATCAGACTAGTTAAAATTTGTGCAGCCTTTTTTTTTTTTTTTTTTTTTGTTTTTCCTTTCCAGAAACCAGGGAGTCTTCTATTTCATTTTTATTTCCAAAGGCAGGGTGGGGCTGTGGCTTGGCAGTGGAGGGTGTGGTTCTGATGGGGCTGGCTAGGCAGAAAAAATAAACACTACAATGTGTGGTTGTGATGACAATTCAGTGTCTGCAGACCATACATCCCTGAGAACTCTGTGTTTATGCGTAAAATATCTCCAACTGACTTAGGACTATTTATGAATCCAGGGGATACTGCTGAGAGAGAGAGAGAGAGAGAGAGAAAAAGAGAGAGAGAGAGAGAGAGAGAGAGAGAGAGAAGGAAGGAAAGGCAGCAACCAAGCCAGGACTAGAACTCAGGCGATTCCTGAACTTGGGTTTTCATTCATTCATTTATTCATCCATGCGATGTTGTTGAAAGACTTCTGTGTGTAAGGGTCATGTGAGGCGCTGAGTGACAAGGCAGTCCTGCAGCTTAATTTCTAGGGGGACAGATGCTACAGCATAAGGTAATTACCAATAAGTGGTAGGGATGAAATCAGAGTACTGAGTGCTTGAAAGAAAATAAAACAAGATCGGACCTGGGGTGATGGCATGTGTGGGGAAGGAAGGCTTCTCTCAGGAGTCAGCTGAGTCACATGAAGGAAGTAACCACGGGAAGATTATAAAACAGCATTCTAGGCAGAGGACATGGCAAGCACGAAGACCCTAATGTGGGAACGTAATTAGGAGTATTTGAAGAAAGAAAAGGTGGGATGTTTGCAGCACAGTGAGCGAGGGGGTCAGTGGCGTCCTGAGAGAGGGGAGAGGGAGTCATGGGCCAGATCAGGGAGGGCTGTGTGCACCAGTCAGAATTGGATCTGACTCTACGTGCGGTCGAAACCGTTGGAGAGTGGTAAGCAGGCGGTGAGTGACATAATTTGAATTACGGTTCAGACGGGCCATTCTGACATATTGCACGGAGAATGGCCCGGAAGGGGCCAGAGCAGAGGCCAGGAAACCAGCGAGGATGCTACTGCCCCTGGGTAGGTGCAGGATAATGTGGACCACATGGTTCTAGTGGAGGTGGGAAGTAGACAGACTCTGGGGCTAAGGGAAGACACCATTAGGCATGTCTCCAGCCTTATTACTTGACATTTTTATTACTAATAAGGGCAAAGATGGAATTTGCAAGTAAAGCAAAATTCCAAAACCTTTCAATAGGATTGTCATCATTTTTCACAAATGAAAATAATTAAAAAAATATTATTTTTTAAATTAAAATTATTTTTAATTTATTTTGGAGAGAGAGAGAGAGAGAGAGAGAGAGAGAGAATGCAATTGGAAGAGGAACAGAGAGAGAAGACACAAAATCCGAAGCAGGCTCCAAGCTCTGAGCTGTCAGCACAGAGCCCGACACGGGGTTCAAACCCACGAACCATGAGATCATGACCTGAGCTGAAGTCAGATGTCTAATCAACAGAGCCACCCGGGCGTCACTCACTCGTGTTGTTTTAGGCCATGTACCTGTTTAAACTATGATTACTATTTGTAAACTCAGAGGGACCAGAATCTCTACCCTTCTTATGCTCCCACTGTGGAACAAAACTAATCACAAGAAAGCCAACAGATGCGAGGGTTTTCGTAAAATACAAAAATAAGCTTCCGGTTTATGATCTGAACTCAGTGTAGATTTAGCTCAATTTCATGTGCACCTTACACATTTACATCCACATAGACCTGCATGTTTCGGTCATTATAGTCATGACCAGGGAACCAGGGGCAAATCCACAAAATATACTGTATGAAAGTGGATTGGCAGGCTTTAAGAAATAGTTCTACCATTGAGGGTTGAAATATCTGCCTTGCAAAATTGAACTAACCAGGAAAAGTTGATAGAAATGCACTTAATGAGATTTTAATCTCAGAGTTTTTGCTTTGTATTTTTGCATCCTATAATAGCACTAGTAAATGCTACTTTGATTATATGTGTAATATTTGGCTACCCAGCTTAGAATATTTTTCCCAAGTGTGGAAAAGTCTTAAGCATGACATAAAGCTCATGGAACATTCTCAAAACCTACAGCTCAAATGACCCTGTAATATCAGTAGCTGTCATTGAACACCCCCGATATTCCCCAGATGCTCTCACCACGTTAAATACAATCCTTACAACAAACATCTGAGTTTGGAATTGCTATCAATCTCTAGTTTAGAAAAGAGGTAGCGGGGGTTCAGATGTGGTAGAACCAGGGCAAGAAGGAAAACCAGCCTGGTTCCTAGGCCCAACCTTTCTGATATGCCCCATGTTACGAATCATTCATTCTGACTTTGGAGTAGAGAAACATTTACATATAAATCCGCATCAGCCAAACACCTATGTAACTATTTGTGCTGACGTCTCCCATCTTGACAGCCCTGGTCTGGAAATTCTGCATCAAATTAACGGCCAGGTTAGTGTTTCTCAGGCTTCAGCAATGTCTGGAACTTTTTGATGGGGAATAAAAATGCATCGCTGACTTAAATTAGCTTTCAAAGAATGGGACTCTAAGATATATAAATGGAAAACTAGCTATAGACTCCTTATGCTTACAGTTTTTACATACGCAATGAGAGACCCCAAAGCAAATTTAAAAACGATATTCAAACATTTCTAGAGAAATTCTGTGGTCCACATTATTGCAAACTTTCCCCCCTCACTGTGGGAACAGTACTGACTATTATAGATTCTTTTTGTTCGGCTTCTCATTACTGATGATCCCATTTTTCTACCACGTTTCTCTATTTACTTATTTTTTAATTTTTTTATTTAAAAAAAAATTTTTTTTTCAACGTTTTTTATTTATTTTTGGGACAGAGAGAGACAGAGCATGAACGGGGGAGGGGCACAGAGAGAGGGAGACACAGAATCGGAAACAGGCTCCAGGCTCCGAGCCATCAGCCCAGAGCCCGACGCGGGGCTCGAACTCACGGTCCGCGAGATCGTGACCTGGCTGAAGTCGGACGCTTAACCGACTGCGCCACCCAGGCGCCCCACGTTTCTCTATTTAAATCACGTAGACACCTCATTCCTAGAGCACACATGATGTCACTGGGTCTGTAATGGAGTGAACTTATGAGGTTTATCTCTATTCTTTCTGTGTTGCTCCTTGACTTGGTATCATGACCTTCACAAATACCTCATAAGGGCACCAACACTGGTGGGCAAGGTTGGTTAACGGCTGGTCATTCAGATGACCCAAATGATGCTTACAACTATATTTTAGGTTATCTCAAAAATGAAAGCACAAGATGTCATTCTATAAAGAAAACGTGTGGACGTCTAAGAATACGTCTGTAAAACCACAGGATTCCACAAACACCACTTTGAGAAAGCTTACGTTTGCATTATACGGTCTTGGATTCTCTCTTCCTTTTCACCACCCAAGCAGGATAAAATTTACTTCCGTCGAGTGTCTCATACTGTGGAATACAAAGCAATTGGTGGGGGAAAATGGAGTAGCTCTATCTGTACTGACTTGAAGGGATGGCCACACTTTATTAAGTGACAACATGTCAGAATTGAAAACAGGGACTCAAACAGATGTTGGTATGCCAGTGTTCCAAACAGCGTTATTCACAGCAGCTAAAATATGAAAACAGCCCATGTCTATCAGTGGATGAATAAACAAAATGTGGTCTATACATACGATAGAATATTATTCAGCCATAAAAAGGAGTTCTGACCCATGCTGCAACGTGGGTGAAGCTTGAAAACATTGGGCTAAGTAAAACGAACCAGGCAAAAATGAACGACTATTGTTATGATTCCACTTACGTGCGGTATCTAGAACAGGCAGATTTACAGGGACAGCAAGTAGAATGGAGATTACCAGGGGAAGAATGAGGAATTATTGCTTGATGGGCATAGAGTTTCTGTTTGGAATGATGAAAAATTCTAGAAACTGGTGATGGTTGCATAAATTGTGAACCTACTTAATGCCACTGAATTGCACACTTAAAAACAGTTAAAATGGTATATTTCATGTTGGGTATATTTTGCCACAATAAAGTGTTTTTAAAATAAAACGCAAATGTCTGGGGTGCCTGGGTGGCTCAGTCACTTGAGCGACTGACTTGAGCTCATGTGATCTCCAGGCTCATGAGTTGGAGCCCTGCGTCGGGTTCTGTGCTGACAGCGTGGAGCTTGGAGCCTGCTTCGGATTCTGTGTCTCCCCTGCTCATGCTCTGTCTCTCTCTCAAAAATAAATAAGCATTAAAAAAATTTTTTTAAAACATAAGGTCCTAGTAGGGGGGACCCCTAATCCAATATTATTTGTGTCCTTGTAAGAAGATAGCCATGTTAGGACAGAAACGTGGGGAACATATCACGTGAAGACAGAAGATTGGGGCGATGCACCTGCGAATCAAAGAATGCCAAATTTTGCCGACAAACCACTAGGTGCTAGGAAGAAGCGAGAAAGGATTCACGTACAGGTTTTAGAGGGAGTGTGGCCCTGCCAACACCTTGATTTCACACTTTAATATGATGGCTCCAGAAAACCAACACCATAGGCTTTATTTTTTATACTTTCTTTTTTTAAAAAAGATTTAATGTCAATTTTTGTGAGAGAGAGAGAGAGAGAGAGATACATGCATGTTGATACACACACACACACACACACACATATGTAGTATGTGTGTGTTGGTGTGTGACCGGCTGTATACAAGTCATTGTGCTAGGCAAAGGACTCTGCCACACTGATAGGAAGATGACAAGTCATAGTTTTAAAGCTTGAAAAACTCTGTTCTAGAAGCTGCTTGTCAAGACTTTCTATTAATCTTTGAGATTCTTTCCTATCAGAGATTCACATTCCCTCTTCGGCTTCTGCAGAAAACTGTTTTGACACAGTGGTCACCTCCCAGCTGGTTTTCTTGGCTCTTGCCCAAGAAAATCCTGCTTTCTGATCTCTAGTCTCTTGTTCTCCCCAGCTGTTCCTAATCTTTGAACTCTTAATCTGCCATATTGGATGGATCAGATTCTTCCTGGCTCCTCTCTCCCATCACTTCTTTTAAGAATTTAAGGAATGCAAAATTCCTTCAAGTCTCTACTTCTATCCCATGGAGACTCAAGCTTGCTCTGCTCTCAGGGAATTACTCATTATTATGTATATCCTACATATAATGATTGCTATGTTCAAAAGGGGTATAGTTTATTTTCCTGTTTTGTATTACAGTTTGTACTGGCTACAAAATTTTCAAGAGCAAATACTCTTGACTTCAATAAGAGGTAAACAAATATCACCGCTATTATTTATCATTATTGGGGAGGTTCTAACTATGTAATAAGACAAGAAAAGCAAATGAAGATTTCAAATATTGGAAAAGAAAAGGCAAAGTCATTTTTTTGTGCATATACTATACTTTTATGCATAGAAATCCCAAATGACTCAATTAAAAAATTAAAACCAATAAAAGAATTGGTAGAGTGGCTGAGTATATAATAAGTATTTTTTAAAAATTCAATAACTTCTCTTTATATTAGTAATAATGAGTTATGTAGAGAGATTACAAAATAAATTCTTTAAAAATAGTGTCATGAGCATATTTAGCTATGGAAGTCTAGGACCTATATAAAGAAAGCAGTAAAATTTTATTAAAGGAAATAAAATATGTCTTGAATAAATGGAAAGACATACCAAAATCTTGGATTAGAAAATAAAATCCTTCCCAAGTTAATATAAAAATGTTATTGAAACCAGTCAAAGTCCCACTAGGGACCCAGCAATGAAAAGGATATTAAAAAATAAAAAGTCAAGAATTGTCAAGACAATCTTGAACAAGAATAATAAAGGACAATATGCTGTACGACATTTTTTTTAAAGTACTAAAAAGTAATAAATAAATAAAGCACTAAAAAGGGACGGCACTAAAAATAGCATAGCATGTCATACAGATAATAGATACCACTTTTTTAGCCCTAGAGGTTGGTTTTTTAATGAGATGGGTGCTTGTAAAGGAGCCACACCTGACCACAGTAGGGTGCAAGGCCCCGAGGCAAAATAAGGTCCCACTGAGCTCGGTCCGCTGAGCAGTTCCATTTTTTCGCCTCCATTTAGTCAGTGAGTCAGGCAACACGCTTAAAGCAGGCACCAGACTGTGCTTTAGAGAGAGAACTGTTCAGAAGACCCTAGAGTTTGAAGGTCTAGTAGGAGAAACTGGCAGTTACAGTTATGAAGGTCAACACATCTGCCTGCGGGGGCCTTGCTTCTCCCCACTTTTCTCAATTCACCTCAGTCTGCAGTCTGACAGGTTATATGTTTACAGTCCCTTAGCCAATGCCAGTGGCATTTTATCAAAGAGCCAAGCTAATAAAATTCCCAGAGAAGTTAATATCCTTGTAGCAGGCAATCAGAATGTAAGTTATATCTCACCAGAACAGAGGTTTTTTCAAACTTGCAATCTTAAATGTCATAGCAATCAGTGTACCAAAATCAATCTTATTGCTATACACTAGCAATGAACAATCTGCAAATGAAATTAAGAAAATTCTATTCACAATAGCATTAAAAAGAATAAAATACTTAGGAATAAGTGTAACAACAACCACCAAAGTATAAGACTTGTACACTGGAAGCTACAGAACATCATTGAAATAAATTAAAGAAGACCAAAATAAGTGGAAAGACATCCCATATTCATGGATAGGAAGACTTAATAAAATTAAGGTGGCCATCTTCCCCAAATTGATCCACAGAGTTAATGCAATCTGTATCAAAGTCACAGCTGGCTTACTTGCAGAAATAAAATTAATGGGGACATAAAAGGGGCCCAGGATAGCCAAAACGGTCTTTAACAAGCACAACAAAGTTGGAAGACTCAGACTTTCTCATTTCAAAACTTATTACAAAGCTAGAGCAGTCAAGACTGTGTGATACAGGCATGAAGATAGACATATGGATCAAGAGAATAGAGAGTCCAGAAATAACCCTATACATCTATAGTCCAGTGGAATGGTGTGAACAGATGAAATACAGGATACCCAGTTAAATTTGAATGTCAGATAAACAAAAAATAATTATTAGTAGGTCCCATGCAATGTTCAGAACATACGTAGACTAAAAAATTATTTGTAGTTTATCTGACATTCAAATTAAATAAGGTATCCTTTCCTTTTAGTTGCTAAATTTGGCAACCCGAAACAGGGAGGCAGGACAGACAGGCTTCGCCCACATTGTCATCTGCCAAAATCTCTGCGAAGAGGGTGGTGGGAGTCCTAAGTATTCAGTCACTTAAGTTTTTGCCAGAGAGATTCTAGTTTCTTTACAATAACATCCTCTACAAGAAAAAATAGTGCAAAGTGGTAAATGGATTTTACATCTCATTAAAAAAAAAAAAAAAATCTCTTGGCTTTGAGTAGAACCATGATGAAAACAGAGTAGGAAACAGAGTATAACTGGATTTGCCATAATCACTGAAACAATTAAGGAAACATTCTCCATTTCACCAAAAACAAAGTTTCTATCAGATTCCCCCCCCCCTTCCTCTCTCTCTCTCTCTCTCTCTCTGTCTTTCTCTCTCTCTAACCTTCTCTCTTTCCAATGCATTGTGACTGGTCTGGAAATATATCCTGGGATCCTTGGTTGGCATTTGCTTTTAGTACATTCTGAGGTCACTTGGTACAAAGTTTACAGTCTTCCCTTGATTACATTGTGCCTAAAGTGTTAACCCTGTTAGCAGTCACTGCACAGATTTCCTCAATGAGACTCTTGTGCGCCTGACAATGTAACTATTTATTTGCAAAGTCACTACCATTGACATTTGTGCTGCTCAATACTAAGTGTTACCAGTGCTTTCTTTATGTCACTGTTTCTCTTCAGTAACCAAGAAAAGCAAAACAAAGTACAAATAACTGCTTATTCAGAAAGAAATCTTGGATTGTTCCTTAAACCTGCTCCAGGCAGCACATACAGACTTTAGAGTGATCTGGAAAAAATGAAAAGCACTTGGGCTGGGAGACAAAACCCAAACTGATCTGCAGTGATGGCAAAAGCAGAAACAGGAGCTCAATAATAAAAATAAATTTCTGGAAGACTGATTGCGGCTTCAGGAGGGAGGAGAAGGTCTCAGAAGTTAAACTATTATCTGCGCAGCCTTTGCTTGGGAGAAGGTGGGGGAGGTGGGCAAATCGGGGGCTTTGCTTCAGGGCCTGTCCCTCAATTGTGGGCTGATTGATTGAAAAAGGCAAATGGGGCCACAGTCTCCCTGCCAAGGGTTTTATTCTGCCTCAGCCCTCCCTGGGTGCTTGGAGCGTGGACTCTCTATGGTCCTCACCTGCTGCTTTGTTCCAACAAAGCTGGCGTCTTGCAGCCGCCGCCACTCACGCCTCTAAGCCGTTGTCCCGGCTGTCCTCTGAGTGTGTAAACCCTGCCACCCCCATCTGCCCAGCCACCTGCCTCCTTGTCTTTAAATATCTTCCTGCAACCCCACCGCTTCTGGGAAGCTCTCCGGAATTGTTGCCACCCACTTGTCTCCAACTGCCGACACAATCCTCTCCCAGAGCCACTCCGAAAATGACCACATCTCATCTCTGCTGCTTGTGCGGCCCAACAGAGGGGAAAACACATGCACTCGGAGGCCCGTGGGCTAGGGTTCATGGGTTCACCTTGTCACTTAGCAGCTCTGTGCCTCTGGCCACACAGGCACCCTCCAAAGAGCGAGCCCTCGCAGCACGCCAAGCAAGGGCTCAGCATTTCACAGGCTCCCTTTTATTTTATCCCCCCGTTAAAGCTATGGGATAGGTACAGTTCTTCTTGCTTTACGGACAAGAAACCGAAGGGAAGGGAACTTGGTCAAGGTCAAATAGCTCCTTCAAGGTGGAGCTGGAACTGGAACCCATAGGGTCAAGCTCTGATGGTCAGAGCTCTTACTTGGGACCCCAAACGCCTCAAAGGGTCCAAGCTCTTACTGGGACCCATATGCCAGGCAGGGTACCTTTCTTATTTCTCAACAGCCCTATGAAGTGTGTGTTATCCACATTATACTCATTCTACTCATCATGAAGCAACTAAGGTCCAAAAAGTTTTCGTGGCTTATGCAATAGGAGGCTTACACCTGCAGAAGAAAAAAAAAAAAAAAAAAAAAAAAAAAGAGCATGCTGTGCCCTAACAAGTTCGCAAAATGCTGGGTCACATCTAACTAAGGTTTTTTTTTTTTTTTTCTTCTAATTCTGTTATTGTTTACCTCTAGGACTTCCGAGAGTCTTTAACGCCACGAAATGTGCACTGCAAGTCTCCAAAAAAGAATTGAATAGACAGCCTTTTCAAATGTATTGGACCATAAAGCTGTTTTTGAGATCCACCTATGACCATGTATTTTTAATTTATTTTCAATTTTTTATTGTTTGCAGTAGTACTTCCCAGAGTACAAGTTGGGAAAACACTATACTACACTATTTAAGCGGTAACACCGGCAAGATAAAGATAACGAGAGAGATACATTCGTTGTTGCTGTCACTGTTCAGGAGGTAGGGACAAGGCACTCGGGGTGCTTCCCAGGCTGGTTGAGCTGTTGAGCCTGCCAGGGCCGGCCAGCTGCCATTGTTCCTCGGGAGCCCGGCCCCCACATGTTGTTGGCTTCATCTGTTCATTGGACTGGTGTTTGCTGTGGCTGCCGTTTTGCCTGAGCTCTGTGGCTTTCTGGGTTTTTCCTACTGGGTTCTAATGAGGGCTCAAGCATTTCACCAGGGAGTCTCCTGTTAAAATCCAATAGAATAAAACTCGAGGCAAAGCAAAGAGTCAGAACTCGACTTGGTATTGGTGGGCATTCAGCACTTTGTCATAACAGCTACCATTTTATCCGGTATTTACCACGTTTCCAGGTGGAGCATGGGTTGTTTCATTTAATCCTTGTGACAACCTGTGGGGTAGACACTGTTGTACAAACCTCCAAGATGGCCCTTGTATGGTCCCCTCCCACACCGAATTAGGGGTTGCCTTGGATGATCAGTAGAACACGCCAGAGGTGACGGTATAGCTTTCAAGGGTAGGCGTAAAAAACACTGCACCTCCCATCCTGGTCTCTCGGGTTGCTTGCTCTGGGCGAGGCCAGCTGCCATTTTGCGAAGAGACTCAAGCAACTCTGTGGAGAGGCCGACGCAGAGAGGAACCAACGCGCCAGCCACGTGAGTGAGCCACCTCGAAAGTGGACCCTCCAGCCCCCTGTCACACTTGCAGATGACTGCAGACCCCACGAGAGACCCTGAGCCACATCCAAGTACTTGACCCACAGGGATGGCTTCAGGTCTTAAACAATGAAGGTTTGGAGTGATTTGTTACGAGCAAGACATGACTAAACCAGACACTATTCCCGTTCCTCATTTTTCATTTGAGGACACAAAAGCTGTGAGAGAAGTTAAGTTACTCTCTCAAGGTCTCAGTGCTTACTCACTGAAGGTCACAGCCAGAGTTTCCGTGGATGAGGTAGGACGCTACAGAGAACTCATCACCGCCCAAAATCTGGCCCCAGAAGTCTGCTAGAGAATCCAGAATTCTATTTCTAGGCTCATTTATTCGGTGCAGCGGTGCGATAATACAGAAACTCTTGGAGTCTGTTCATTCTTTACCTCTCTTGAACTTCAGTTCCTCAGAGAGTAATATCATCTACCTGGTTGTGGATGAAATAATTTAATATAGTAAAAGTTCAGGCAGATTCTGGGCACTGGATATTTTCTAAGCTCCCTTCCCTTCCAACTCCTCCTTTAGCATCGGGTCTCGCTTTGGTGGTGAAGAAAACAGAAGGTTAGCCCAGCCAACAACCTGTCATTCCCACCCTAGAGGGAATTAGCTCATCAGAATCCAGTCCTAACTGGCAGGAGACTGAGGAGGCAGAATTTTTGCTTGGAGAGCACAGGACAGGAAGACATAATTTTTGAGTATGGGTTACTTTGGGAGCAGGCAGGCTTGGATGGGTGCCCCACAAGGCTTTGGGAACAGCTAAAGGGCATCATGAGGACCCTGAAAAGGCAGGAATGGGGCCCCGCCACCGTAAGTGGGAAGGAACTTTTCTTCACGAATTTGCTTCAGGCCCCCCCTTAACATACCCAAAGTACATCCACAAAGACGACCATTGTGCAGAGAATCACCTTGAATATCTGCTGCTTCAGTTTGGGCCGGGAGAGACCAAGAACAGAACGCAGTAATTCTTTTCAAAAACAATTTTTTTTTTTTCCTAAACTCACTCAGAGCCAAAAGTCCTTGGCTCCTGGTACAAATATCTTCAGAGACCCACAAAAACCAAAGTTAAGCGTCTTGGATTAGGTCACATAGCTAAATAGAGGCAACGTTTGGTCTAGAACCCCAAACGTATGTTGTAATCAGTATGTTTGCTCAAATGAATTTGTTTTAGGTTGAAAGGCGCACATGTCACTTCTTCCAAGAAGCTTTTCCTCACGAACATTGCCAAAATTACTTACTTTGAAAATTTTCAGCACTCACGTGTAGTCTGACACACACTATTAAACACTTTATTAAGCAAGTGTTTTTGAACTTGTACTTCGTGCCAGGTACCTGCTAGCGATTTGGGAAATAACAAAATGCATAACTCCCCTGCTTTTATGAACGCTACATTTACAGGTGGGGGGTGTTGTAAGATAGAGACAGGTTTTGTGAGGTGGTCGATACAGTTTGTATATAGAATGGCTGGGAACATTCTCACTGCAAAGGTGATATTGGGGGAAGACTTGGGAGAGGTGAGGGTAGAAGCCATGTGGTTGTCATATATTACGAGGGAGTTATTCTCGGGTTCTGTTGTGCTTTGTAACTTGATGATTCTTCTGTCCCCTAAAAAATCCGCAGGAGTATGTATTTCATCCCTGCTTCTTTTGGGTCTAATGTAAGTGCCTGCTGCAGAACGTTGTTTGTTCCACAGGCTTTTAATAAATACTTGTTGAATATTTTGGTTAAAGTCATTTTCTCACCATTGCCCTTTTTAGGCAAGAAATGAGGGAAGGCTACAGGAGTTCAGTACTCGGTCCAATAGTGCGAATGACTTAGAATGTACAAACCAATATTTAGCTGTTCTATCCAACATTCTGGGTTAGTATTCTTCGCCTTCCATAAACATCACATCTAAAAATATTTACACAAGTCCTGGCTTCTCCTGAATTCAAAACAGGAAACCCCTATAGTCTCCAAGCTGCCTTCATTCACCTCCAAACCCAAAGTGGAATCCACCATTACCATTTGTAGTTATAATCTTTTTGTACAATGAGCCCTGACACTTTTTGAAAACGGTTTCCTGCCTGAGCTAGAGGCATCCTGTTATTCTTAATAATATTCTATGCCACCTAAATATTAAGGTGTCTTGAATTCACAAGGACAGAGCCATTTACGGCCAATAACTTGTTCCTTCTTGACTTTTGCAAAAAAAGAAGAAAAAGAAAGGACACTTCACAGAAACACTTTCCAATATCCTTTTGAACAAGATTCTTGGTTTTCATACCAATGAGACCTTGACCTTGCCTGATTCGGTGCTTTTTCCATAAGAGTATATATACAGTCTGTGCTTACTCGTGCTGATTTTTGTTTTGAAGAGACAGACGGAAAATGAAAAGGAATTATAGCAATGATGAAGATCCTAATTTTCCCCCGCGACAATGGTGTTGGGGAAAATTTCACAGAAAGTCAAACTCAGGAGACAAGAGTCAGCAATTGAGTAACGGGCTAACATTTACGTACACAAAATGGAAACAAGGCAACACGTTAATGAAACTGAAGGCATCTGAGACTCAGGGGCTATAATTCTCTAAAGGACAACTGAATTGAATCCCAGATGGGATTGTTGTGTTACCTGGAGCCTGCTTAAGACTTTCTCTCTCTCTCTCTCTCTCTCTCTCTGCCTGTCCCCCTGCTCACATGTGCTCGCTCTCTCTCTCTCTCTCTCTAAAGAAAAACATAGTCAAACGTGCAACAGAAGAGTTTGCTACCTTGATACATGTGGTCACGTAAATGCCATGAAGAATGCACATTAGGATAACATGAATGTCATCATTCATAGTGGCTTTTTTTTTTCCTTCCCGTATTTCAATTTATAGCTCCCCACCTTCTCTCATAGTTAGTCCTCCACTGCTTTCACGGATGCGTTATTTACCATCCGGGTAAATGCAAATCCAATCATGCACCAACTATCCCGAATCTTAATCATTGCGGGGTGCCAGATAGAGAAAAAAAGGGATTGTCTTAATTTGTTCTACAGCACACACAATGCTGCTTGAGCATCTGGAGAAGGAAAAGCGACTGCTCGTTCTGTATGCGAGACCTTGGGCCAATCATTTACCATTCTGAACTTTGCTTCCTTAACTGTAATACAGGGATAATAACACAGAACTTAGTGCTGACAAACATTAAACAAACAAAAAAAAAAGCCAACGTATACCAGGCTCCAGGCACTTTTTGAAACCCCTTACACGTATGAATTTATTTACTCCTTAACAACCATCCTATGGCATCAGGGTTATGATTTACAGAGGAGGGAACCAAACACAAAGAGACCAAGCCTTTTGCTCACAGCCACACAATGGATGGGACTGGCCACAAAAACCACACACTCGACTATCACGCTAAAATATTTCCCTAATGACGGATGTTAAGTAGTCAGAGCCCAATTAATGGGCTATCGTTGTCATTATAGGGAGGTGATACACTATTTCTTACTTAGGCAGATGCAGTTACAAATTAATTGCTTCCCTGAGACTCCCGAACGCATTCAGATGGGAAGAAAATGGGAACTGATAAGACAGTCCTTTGAAAAATCATTGGATCAAAGTACAAGATTTCCTTTTGGACCACAGGTCCTAACTTTACAACTGGGTGGAGCTGATTGGCCACCTCAGCCCAAAAAGCGCTCTGTTAAATCAAAAAAAGCAGTTCAAACGAATTGTTTAGCCACACCAATTGCTTAGTTCCATGTAAAACCACCACCCTATCAGAGGCTCCAGCCTTCCTCCTGCGATTTTGTGGTTCTTTGGGGTACAAGATGGAGTTAAAATATTGATGTCTTTCCTTCAATCAATAAACAGACTCTGTAAACAGGTCACATTATAGAAGTGGCTGTTTCTTTCATTATGCATTTTAATGTTCACAATCCATCACTTTTGCTGATGTTTATAAAGCCCACTTACATGTTTCATTGTTGGATATTGTCAGAGAGCCCAGGGGAGGCCTTCATTCCTGCCATAATCTCAGAGCAAGGGGATAAAAATGACAGAAGAGTGGAATACTTTCCTCAAGGTGTCAACATTTATCAGTGGAGATATTTTATCATACTTCATTAGAAGATGCCAGAATGCAAAAGCTGTGCTTGTCATTTTTATTTTACTCTGGGTATGTTTTGTGGGCCCGTGTCGATGCTAAGACAAAAGTGTGGAAAGCTAATGACTGAAGAAATAAAATAGAAGAAAACCGAACTGAACTTATTTGCCGGGAAACAAAAAGAAATCATCAGTTGCATCAGAAATAGAGGATTTAATGAAACAAGAGAACTTACATAAGTTGTGTGTGGAGAACTTACAGACCAGTTGTGTGTGGACAGTTCAGCCTAATGGTTAGAATAAGGCCTCATTTGAGTCTTTCAGATTCAAACGCTGGCTCTGCCATTCCCTTATGCTAGAAGTGTTACCTATTGTTATTATTGTTATTAGTATTATTGGTACACTTGTATAAGTTATAATAAAACCACCAATTTGTCTGAATTATGGTACCTAGTAATATAGGAATGAGAAAGGCAAAAAGTCAGTCGCCCTCGTTGTTTCCACCTTTTGGCTATTGTGAATAACACTACACTGAACATGTATTTCATGATGATTTTTTTTTTAAGTATTTATTTATTTATAGAAGGAATGCCTGCACCTGCACGTGCAAGGTGCGGGGAGGAGCAAAGGTGGGGGGAGAGAGAATCCCAAGCAGGCTCCATGCTCAACGTGGAGTCCGACCTGGGGCTCGATCCCGTGACCATCAGATCACATCCCGAGCCGACGTCAAGAGTCGGATGCCCGACCAACAGGCATCCAGGCGCCCCTCTCGTGATGACCTCATAAAATCCATTTTAGAGGCAGTGGTAGAACTCAATCATCAAGCATGTCTCTTTGGCCAGACGACCTGGGTTCTAATCCTGGCTCGGTGCTTTGCACTTACTATCGCACTTTATCCCATTGATTTTTTTTCCTACTCTCATTCCTCTGTTATTATTCTACTATTATTTTCCTCTAATAATGCCCATATAGTATTGGCACTATTATTAATCTGCATTTAAGAGATCAAGGAAACTGAAGCTCAGAAGGCTGCGGTCCCTAGCTCAGGGACACACCTAGTAACTAGCAGCGACAGGATTTATTTGAACCTGGGCCTCCTTTTACCAAAGTCTATGCCCTTGGCTATCACCTTGTTCTGTCTCCCAGTGAGGGGGGAGTCCCACTACAGCACAGTAAGATGGAAAAGTTAAGGGGTAGGGATGTCTGGTCGGGGTGGGGGGGGGACGCTCAGGGTTCCTTCAAATACAGTAGTCCCCCCATGATCCACGGTTTTGCTCTCTGTGCTTTCAGTTAGTTACCCCCGGTAGGGAGGCAGGAGGTCCCCTCCTTCTGATCTATTCATCACAGGGCGTCCATCCTTCACCTCACCTCACCTCCTCACGTAGGCATTTTGTCATCTCACGTCATCACAAGAAGTGTGAATACGGTACAGTCAGATATTTGGGGAGAGAGAGAGGGAGAGAGAACACATTCACAAAACCTTTATTACAGTATATTGTTATAGTTGTTCTGTATTCTTATCAGCTATTGTTAATCTCTTCCTGTGCCCAGTTTACAGATTAAACTTTACCATTGGAATGTATGTATAGAAAGAAAAACAAACCATAGTGTACGTAGGATTCAGCGCTTTCTGCGGTTTCAGGCATCCACTGAGGGGCTTGGAACCCATCCCCCAGGGGCGAGGGAGGACCACGGTGGCCAAGTCACAAGCAGCACTGGCCAGTGGGTGCTCTTGAACGCCCAAGAGAAGGAAGAAGACCAAAAATAGAGGACAGCTCTGTAATTCTTCCCCCATTCCTTAATTGTGCCGGGGATCGGCTCTATCCATCAAAGCACACTGACCCCCTCAAAACAGATTCCTCTCATTTCACTCAGCTCCGCCGCACCCCAGCTCAGCCGAGGAGGCAGTCTGGTCCACCGCAGACACCCATACGACTTTCCAGCACATTCCGTAAGATCTCACCAAAAGGAAAGAGAAGAGCGGCAAAGAGTTTACTAAATTTCTTGTGGGCTCCTGGCCTGATTCTCCATCCGGCTGCCTGACTTGTTTTAATTTCTCCCAAGGAAGCCCACGGGTATATGCTGATTTGCTTGGCTTACAGTCCTGGGTACTTTTTAGAAAAACAAAGCCAGGAAGAACTCTAAGGCTCCTGTGACTTGTACCATCAGCCAATAGTTGTTTTATTAAGTGCGGATTCCGCCTGTGGAGTTGAGTTAATGGAGGTGGGAAAAAAAAAAGTCAGGGCCCAAACAAGGAGCCATTCAGAGGTAATATTCAAAACATCAAGGTAACAGAGAGTTTCTGTACCCAGGCCTGGGGGCCAAGTTCTCTATGAATGAATGGGGAGTGGTCTGACAGCCACCCAGTCAAGCTATTCTTAGAGACCCAGCGAGAGAAAACAGACTGACTACTCACGGCCCCCACTCGTGGCCAGCTCGAGATTCATTTCCTACGGGAGAGTTTCTTGGCATTTTGTCTAATTCCATTTTAAAATTTGAGTTTCACCTGGAATCTTGTGGATTAGTAACACGTTGTGTTCTTCTCCCCTTTCTCTTCCAGAGGGGGATCGTAGAGTCTTGAAAACACGATGCAGATCAGAAAATATAGGCTTGAATGAGAGAACCGTGTGAAATGTGGAAGACAATTGAAACTAGAAGGGAAACTGAAAGTGGCGTGAATCCTGGATATCAGAAGCAAACATCACTATTAAGGACGAATGTTCGTGGGCAATGAAATCTAGAGCCCCAACTCGCTAGAACGTGAGCCCAACTCACACCGGACGGACTCCTGTATGTCTCTGTGTGGGTGCGAGTGTGCGTGTGCGTGGACGTGTAATTGTGCATTTGGGTGTATGTTTCAAAAGGAATAACCCAAACAGAAAGAGACAGTCTGCAAAGCAGCGACGGGGGAACATGGCAAAATGAAGAGTGACGGATAAAGTAGCCAAACCAAGAGTCTGCTGCTGAAATTACAACCAGATTGCCTCTGAAAAAGCCAATAAGCTTGAACAAATAAATCCCTGTGGCAGATTCGCTTTCACAAGTGTACCTGCGAGACAATGTCCAGATCCCCCCTTCCAGATGAAAGGGAAATGTCTAGGAGGAGGGAGGCCGGGGATGCTACGGCGATGGGTCCAGCAGCTGTAGGAACAGGGAAGCCCTGATTGTCCCAGAGAGGCCCTGGCCCAAATGGCCTGCTCGTCAACGCCAGACCTGTCACCCGGGCAAGACCCACTGGGGAGGCCCGGAAACAAGTAGCAGTTCGGGAAACACAGAAACCGGAAATGTTGAGGAACATTCTCTTGGGATGCGCGGGAACGAGGACGGCGAAGCCGGCCAGAGATGGGAGAGGCCGGCAGGGAGCCGCGCAGCAAATGCGCTGACATCTGACACGTATCAGCAGCACCCAGATGCTCCACGACCAAGGCGAAGGCTGCTCTGCATTTATGGATTTCCACATCACAAGCGGCAGATTCTGGGAGAGCGTTCTCGGAATGGGGCGGACATATGGTCGCGTACCCCCAGCCTGCTGCCTCAGATACTCGGAAACAGCAGCCGTTCCAAATGAAAAAGAATAAATGAATGCAAGACGGTGCAAAAACTCAGCCCGACTCAGGGTTGGGATGGTATTAATTCGGTGTCAGTTAGATCCCAACGTACAGTCTCGTGGCAGCCCTTTTCCATGGACTAGATGAATATTAATCACGACCGTATCATTGCTAATATTTGTGATCATTGGCTCCGTGCCACGCTCATTTATTTGCATTTTCTTATGGACGCCTCACAGCCACGCTGCGAGGTAGACGTCGTTACTACCCACATTTTAGATAACTCTTGAGCGACTAGCCAGGTTGTCGAAGCCAGGATGCACCAGAGCTGGGATCTAAACAGCAGGCCTACCCGCTCCCCAGTCAGCTAACCTCCCTGCTTGAAGGCCTGACCCCTGTGAGTTAAGAAATTACCCAGGTCTTTGCAATGACAAAGGATACAGGAAAGGATTCGAATTTAATTTCATGGCTGCCAGTCATGCAGGATCGAATCCTCAGATGACTCACATGAAAGCTTTTTTATTCTTCGACTGTTGCCGCATAAACATTGTCTACACTGCTTTCTTGAGACAGAGACGCAGGTGACCATCTGGGGGCTAAACGAAAGAGTCACTTCCGGAGGTCTTCTTTATGGTCAAGGAAGAGGTCATCCCCCTCTTCCAGCCCCTGTGTCTCTGCAGCGCTGAGCAAGGATCAGTGAAATTTGGGGTGACCCACTGGGGCCCTGTTGGATCCTGGAGTGCCTTCCTCATCACTAAGGACCCATCACTGAATACATTTAAATTATGTTTGGCCTACTTTTCTCCTTAAATCAGTTTTACCGCATGCATTTTAATTCTGCGAAAATTGGATGACTATATATGGTATCC
This sequence comes from Panthera pardus, assembly GCF_024362965.1. NCBI lineage: Eukaryota > Metazoa > Chordata > Mammalia > Carnivora > Felidae > Panthera > Panthera pardus. The sequence goes on from NW_026526688.1 coordinate 183,711,412, forward strand.
ATGGCAACCTTCACTTAAACAGAATATGAAATTAACCAGGCCACTCTGTGCCTGACATTCTATATAAATGGAGTTAACCGCAGACAGAAGCATGTTGGCACTCTTCAAGGCAATTTCGGGAATTCTATGTCCTGAGGGTCACAGGAAAGGTCAGATTATGTCCTGTGTAACCCCACTTGTGTAGGCGACCAGCACAGAGCTGTTCTGAGCATCGGTTCCCCATTTCCAAATTGCAGAAATTGGGTGATTCGCTCCTCTAATTGTTCCCCAGCCCTGATTTTCATTGGATCGAGCCAGAGGTTTTATTATTTTGCCCTCCCACTTAGTGGCATGGCATTTGAAAAGACCGTATTTCTAGTTTACTAGTGTTTGTCCCTGATTTTTAAAAACAATGAGTAGGGGCGCCTGGGTGGCTCAGTCTGTTAGGCGTCCGACTTGGGCTCAGGTCACGATCTCGCGGTCTGTGCGTTAGAGCCCCACGTCCGGCTCTGCGCAGACAGCTCGGAGCCTGGAGCCTGTTTCGGATTCTGTGTCTCCCTCTCTCTCTGACCCTCCCCCATTCATGCTCTGTCTCTCCCTGTCTCAAAATAAATAAATAAATAAATAAATAAACGTTAAAAAAAAAAAAAACAATGAGTAAAACTATTTTTTGCAGCCATTTTAGGTTTATGGAAAAATTGAGCAGAAACTATCGAGTTCCCCTATATTCCCTCTCCAGTCCCCAGTTTCTCCTATTATTAACTGCATATGGCAGTTGCACTGGTGTGGTCCATTTGTCATAACTGACGAACCTCCATCGACCTCCGTCAATACATTATTAACCACCAGGTTTCACTAGAGGTGGTGTGCATTCTGTGGGTTTTGACAAATGTATAATGACATGTATTCATTATTGCAACATCAAATAGAATGCCTTCACTGTCACAAAAATCCCCTGCGCTTCCCCTATTCATCCCTCCCTCCCCACAATCTCTGGCAACTGATCTTTTTACCGTCTCTACAGTTTTGCTTTTTCCATAATGTCATGTAGCTGGAATCGGATGGTTTGTAGCCTTCGGGCTGACTTTTTTCACCTAGCCATATGCAGTTAAGTTTTCTCCATGTGTTTTCATTGCCTTCCACATTTTAACAAACATGTAAACCTACGTGTTTCTGCCAAAATAAAGACTTAATCAGTCTCTCTAACTTCGCTTTCCTACCACAAAACAATGCATACTCTTACTTCTGTTTTCCTTCCTGTCAGCTACCTCCAACCCAGATTTTGTTTAAATTTTGGTTCCAGATAGCTATTAATTTTTTAAAAAATATTATCCTTCTTGGGGCGCCTGGGTGGCTCAGTCGGTTAAGCGTCCGACTTTGGCTCAGGTCATGATCTCGCGGTCCGTGAGTTCGAGCCCCGCGTGGAGCTCTGTGCTTCTGTGCTGACAGCTCAGAGCCTGGAGCCTGCTTCGGATTCTGTGTCTCCCTCTCTCTCTGACCCTCCCCCGTTCATGCTCTGTCTCTGTCTCAAAAATAAATAAACATTAAAAAAAACTTAAAAAGAAATAAAAAATATTATCCTTCTTGTACTGGACAAATCTTTTCTAAATATATGAAGACTCACAACTCTATTGTTTAGATTTAACTCTATGTGTCATTGTTCTTTTTTCTTTTTCTCCTCATAGTTTCTTATACATCACATCCTCCCTTTTATTGGATTCTAATTTCTAGAGCTGTCTCGGGCAGGTGAGCAGAGGTTGATCAGATGGGACAGGAGTCCCACTGGAGATGTAGCCAGGCTTCTAACTCCAACAGTCCTGCGACTGCCTCTGCAAAATTGGATGCCTCTGCCTGGCATATATTTAGGAAGTGTGTATTAAGCAACTGCTGTATGCGAACACTGTGCATATGTATGAAGCGTATGTTACTTGGATTTGGTCATCGGGAATTTTCTGTTCTCACTGGTGTGGATGGGAGATCAGAGGGAAGGGACGGGAGGGTGGTAAGTGGTGCCCCAAATGGACCCTCTGAGTTGGAAAACAGTGGGCATCAATTCAAGGTAATTTAACTAATATTTATACTAATAATATTAATCATTCACTTTTAGTGAGACAATATAGAAAATAAATATTGTCTCATTTAATTCCCATAACATAACTATGAGGTGGGTCTTATTATTCCCATTTAGAAAGCTAGCACACAGAGAAATTAAGTAACTCCCCAAAGTTGAGTTACCAACTTGGTTCATCACCCCCCAATACTAGACTAAGGTGGGGGATAAAAGATAGTTTCTCAGCCCTGAGTTTCTCTTGGCCCCAATCTGTCCTCCAATGCCACTCTTATATCCCTAAGAAAAGTTCTGTTCCTGTTTCTTCTCTTCTGCTTCCTAGGGACCGAGCTGACTTTTCATCTGGGAGGATAAAACGTGTTGCGACCCAGCCCAGCTCCCCTCTAGCACGGGCTCCACTTGTGCCCTCACTCGAGCCTTTCTGAATCTTTGCTCTTCTCTGCCTCCAACTTGTCACATCAGGACTCTGCCTCAGCTCTTTCTCTTTCTGGAATGCCTTTTCTCTTCTTCATTGCCTGGGAAGCTGAGACAATACCTCTTTCGTAAGACTTTCCCCAGACCCCCCAGGCCAAGTTGGGATTGCCTTCTCAGAGCATCCATACACTGTAGTCATATCCCTCTGTAGTTCTTGACAAAGACTATGCCTTCACTGTCACAAAAGAGAAGGACGTACATCGCTATCTGTTTACTTGTCTGTAACTTCCTCAGTGTGAGAGAGTGTGTCTTATCCATCGCTATATGCTCAGCCTTTCATGGAGCCCATCCCATCGTTATTCCTCAATGTGAAACCCATGTAAACCCCGGCAAATCATGTGGTCCCCATCTCTGGAACGCTCCTCAAAGAAGCACATCCAGACAACATAGATGGACCTCGAAGGTATTATGCTAGTGAAATAAGTCAGAGAAAGACAAATGGCATATGATCTCATATGTGGAATCTAAAAAACAAAACAAATGAACAAACGAAAGCAGAAACAGACTCATGGACACAGAGAATAAACCAGTGGCTGCCACAGGGGAAGGAGTGGGGGATGGGGATATGGGTGGAATGGATTAAAAGTTACAAACTTCTGGTTTACAAAATAAATAAGTCATGGGGATGAAAAGTACAGCATAGGGAATATAGTCAATGATATTATAACAATGTTGCGTCATGACAGATGATAACTACACTTATCGTGGTGAGCTTTGTGTCATGAATAGAAATGTGGAATCATATGTTGTCCGCCTGAAACTAATATGACATTGTACGTCAACTCTATTTCAAAAAAACAAAACCAAAAAAGAATAAAAAAGAAGCACATCCACCATCAAAAATTAAATTATTATCATTGTTACCTGGTCTCTGAGGAAGCCTCCAAAGCATATGTTTTATGCACTGTAAAGCCTTTTCTTTTTTTTTTTTTTAAATTTTTTTTTTAACGTTTATTTATTTTTGAGACAGAGAGAGACAGAGCATGAACGGGGGAGGGTCAGAGAGAGGGAGACACAGAATCTGAAACAGGCTCCAGGCTCCGAGCTGTCAGCACAGAGCCCGACGCGGGGCTCGAACTCACGGACCGCGAGATCGTGACCTGAGCCGAAGTCAGACGCTTAACCGACTGAGCCACCCAGGTGCCCCTGTAAAGCCTTTTCAAAACTCTCCTCATCTCTGCCACTTTCAGTAGCCTTCATAGACATGGCAGCTTTTCATTCACTTCTTTCAATTCATTCATTCATTCATTCATTCATTCATTCACTTGTTTGTTCATCTATGCAATCAGGAAACATTGACGAAGAACCTACTGGGTGTCAGTACTGTTTCCTTCCAAAATGCTCTCTCCTCCCTACTCTCGCAGAATCAACACACAAACAATGTTGTCTTTCTTACAGCTTAACGTGTACGCACATAGACAAACCGAAAATAAGGATCTGGGCAAACATATTCTGAGTTCCAAATGAATGATGCGATCAGTAGATGCTATAGGATTAAGGGCCAAAATATGTGTTTGGGCCCCAGATGAATTCCCTCATGGGGATCTAATTGCTGCAATGCGGTGAAATCAACCCTTGGACTCCGGGCCAGAGGAGTTGTCTCCTTGCTCTGCCCCTTAGCACTGGGCGAGCCATCTGGAGCGAGGGCCTTAACTCTTGGAGCCCCTAGTCAGTCCTTCATCTCTAAGTTGGGAATGTTTTTACCAGGAATACCCCTCTCTGAGGCACCCGGAGACTCCAATGACATAATGGAGGCTTGCTCCTTTGGAGCTCAGGCAATGATTGCTCCATTTGGATCCTTCAGTTCCAGATTCTTTCCGTGTGAGACCCAGTGAGAGGCAAGACATCCTGGGACCAGAGTCCAAGGTCTGTCTGTATGACAACAAAATAATCTAAGTCCACCACCACATGGACTCTGTGAGGTCCGGGGTGTTGTCTTTTTTGTTCATTGGTATATCCAAGTGTCTACAACAGCTCCTGACCCATGGGAAGGGCTCACTATGTATCTGTTCAATTGGAAAAAAAACGAACAAGTTCATACCACAGGGTAAGATGTATTTCAGTGCCTTTGAAACCTAGGTCTCGGGGTGCCTGGGTGGCTCAGTCGGTTAAGCGTCCGACTTTGGCTCGGGTCATGATCTCGCGGTCCGCGAGTTCGAGCCCCGTGTCGGACTCTGTGCTGACAGCTCAGAGCCTGGAGCTGTTTCAGATTCTGTGTCTCCCTCTGTCTCTGAGCCTCCCCCGTCCATGCTCTGTCTCCCTCTGTCTCAGAAATAAATAAACATTAAAAAAAATTCAAAAAAAAAAATAATACAAAGCATCCGAGGTCTCAAACACTGAGAGTGACTGCCGGTACAGCCTGGTGAGGGCCACTTAGGTAGAACGTCACCAAGTTTAAAATGTACACATACACCTGTGCAGGTGTGATGCGAATGCCTACCCTCCAACTACTCGGCTAAGTGTTCCAGCAACTCATCTGTATATCATGCAGGCCCACATAATGTCGCAGTAGCTGTCACTTATCGAGCAGGCCAACAGTGTATAGGAGCTGCTGAGAGCCCAAACTCTGAAGCAGAGTGGCTGGATTTCAACCTTGACTCTGTCCAATACCAGCGTGACCTTCAGGGAATTATTTAACCTTTCGGCTTCCCTGTCTGCGGACTCTGGATAACAGCACCCCCGCCCCCCCTCATAGAGCCGTTAAGAGTATCGAGGGGATTCATACGTGCAAATGCGTGGAGTCTGTATATACGCCTGTTACGCAGAGTTAGGTGCGTGCTCACTTTTTTTCCTGGGGATTTTGGAGGCTCACCGGCAAGTCCCTTTACAGCTGAACCTTAGGCAAGTTCAAACCGAAGGGTAGGAGCAGCTGGCCGGCTCATCCTTGTCCCTGGGCTTGCCCATCTCACTCCCCGGTGACCACAGGCAGTACCAACATACTCTCCTTGACTTACAAAGAGCTCGCGTCCTGATCCCTGTGTTCCAAGCACTCTGCCCTGATTCCTGACACGGCCGCCCAGCTTGCGGCCAAGAAAACACAAACATCGTCTACTCTGGGTAGTCTTGCTTTCCTTAACGAGGTGCCCTCGACTTCCAGGCGGAACGCGGGGAACCCCACCTGGTGATACAAGGAATCCGGGGACTCCTTTTCCTAACCAGCCCTCTCTCAGCCTGACCCCCAAACCTAACTTTACTTTCCCCTTGACTTATTTGTCTTTTAAATTGACTTCATTCACGGTATCATTTCCATCTTTGAAAGACGCTTCAAATCCTTTTTGGGGAGGACAAGCTGGGCTATAAATACATTTGTTACCTTTTAGGCTGGGGGTGGGGTGGGGTTTGGCTAGCCCAGGCCTTGGCCTGGGCTCTGGGCCTGAAGCTCCCTGGTGGCTCTGGGGAGGAGGGCTGGGGAGGAGAGCGGGGTCATCAATTTCCCCTCAGTGCTGGGGCCTGTTTCTCGTTAGAGGGCTGGCTCCACGTGGCCCCATGCGGCCCCCTGCCCCTCGGCCTGCTTCCCGACCCCCACCCCCCCATGCTCTCCCAGGCTCTGAGCACCCTGACCTGGTTTACTATTTTTTAATGCTTATGTATTTATTTTTGAGGGTGGGGAGGGGCAGAGAGAGAGGGAGACAGAATCCCAAGCAGGCTCGGCACTGGCTGTGCAGAGCCCAAGGCAGGGCTCGAACCCACAAACCGCGAGGTCACGGCCTGAGCCGAGATCAAGAGTCCCACACATAACCGACTGAGCCACCCACGTGCCCCATGACCTGGCTTATTTTTAAGGGTTAATTGACAAGTGGTTATGGTGGATGTCTGCTGTATGCCGAGATGGGGTTGGAGACCCCGGCGGGGAGGGAAGGAGCGATGACAGAAAGAAAAGGGAAGACCCAGCCCTTAGGGGTTTGCACAAATGGCAACAGCAGCCGCCGCAACTATATGGTCAGAGCGCCATTTATGGCCCAGCAGGCCTGCGGGCCCCAGACTGGTGGCCCTGTGTGAACCCACAAGCACATCCCGGTAGGAGCGTTTACACCTTCGTGCTTTCCGGATGAAGTGTCCTTCTTAGGGGTGCAGAGAGAATTGGACGTGAGCAGAGCTATGCATTTCTACCCACAGTGTCCAGCCGGGCGCCTCAGCGGGAATTTCCTGAGCAGCCTCCCGGTTCTGGGACGGACTTTCACTTCTGTCATTAGAGCCCTCTGCTCTTGGTGACGTCACTGAGAGTCTGTCTGCTGCTGTTTCCCCATCAGCAGCCGAGAGCCAGGGTGTGGACACTGCCACAGGCCCCAGGAGGGTGGGTGCTGTGGGGCTGGATTGCCATTGCATGAGATCTCCTCACCCAACTCCTCACTTGCACGACAATGAGACTGAGGCCCAGACGGGGCCTGGGCTTGCTCAAGGCCAGAAAGACCCTGGGGTGGGCACTGAGTCTCCTGTTTCCCTGTGCAGGGCTTGGGGTAAATCAACAATGCGTCCACCAGGATGATCTTACTGGATTTTAATAAGGTGCAAATGTCCTATTCTGTTTGGTTTCACTCTCCCCGCTTCCCCAAACCTTTGAGCACAGGTCTACTTGTCAAAGAGTATTTACGTAGCGCATCTAAGTGCCCAGCACTCGTGAGATCCTGCGGGAGCAATAAAGATCCAGAGACTCGGGCCGTGGCCCCATGGAGAACCGTGGGAATAGAAGACACCAACCCGTGAGATGAAGACAGTTCAAGCCCAAGTCTGGGCCTGAGGACAGGCTCAGCCTCAGAGCGGGCTGGGTCTTAGGGGGGGACTTAAAAGTTTTATGTCGTAGTGGAAGGAATTGGGTGAACATACCAAACACTGGTTCGTGTTTCTGTTGTTTTCTTCCCAATTGGGCACGTTTTCCATCCACTTCTGGTTTTACATTGAGTGCAAACAACACTGCCAAGCGAGGAAGGATGTCCTGCCTTCAAACCAGGAGGCCCACTCCACGGTGCTGAGAGTCAGGAGTGCACACAGCCCAGCATCCTGGGACAGCTGCTTCTCACAACCGTCCAAGTTACTGGGCATTCAGTTTCCTTGAGACAATAATTGGGCTTTTGGGGTCTACTTGGGTCCTCTTGGCATGGGGATCACTGGCTGAAATAGCCCATAAAAATACAGAATGAAAATACTTGTAGCAACCACACATCCACATATTGCATGCAAAGGCTATTAAAACCTCCAAATTACACAAGTGTCGCTGTTCGAGGCCGCAAGAGTGCAGAGCTGAATGGAAAAGGAAGGGATATTTTCAGGGTGAGCTCAGCACAAAGCATTATAAGCTTTCCATGTGCCCTCCTAAAAAGGTCTTCCTCAAGCCTTTCGAATTGATTTATAAAGGTTGACTCCCTTTTTGAATGGTTTGACCAGGCCACAATAAGGCACAGGTCTTTACATATTACTTTTCTCAATATGACTAATCAAATCTCTAGTTGGGAGAGACAAAAGCCAGTAAAATTTGGTGGTTTGGCCTACCATTCTACTCCTCTGCCAGCCCTCTGGTCCAAGTGACTGCTATGTTTCGCTTAGACTCCCAGTGGGCATCTTAATTGACCTGTCTACTAGTTTTCCTTTCTTTTTTTTTTTTCTTCTTAAGTTTATTTATTTATTTTGGGGGGTGGGCACAGGCATGAGTGGGGAAGGGGACAGAGAGAGAGGGAGAGAGAGAATCCCAAGCAGGCTCCATGCTGTCAACACAGAGCCTGATGCGGGGCTCAAACTCACAGACCATGAGATCGTGATCTGAGCCGAAATCAAGAGTTGGATGCTTAACCGACAGGGCCACCCCAAGTTTTCCTTTCTCACGCTTATTCTCCATAAGACACAGGTCTAACTTTTCTCAAATGCATCCCTGGCCGTGACCCTCCCCTGCTTAAATTCCCTAGTGGTTTGCCATCGCCTCTAAGTCCAAACATTTGCCCAAAGCTGACAAGGCCCTCAGTGATCTGGCCCTGCCCCCTCTCCTCTGACCCCCTCCCGTACCATTTCTAACTTGGTTCATCTCTTAGCTCCATGCTCTGTCTTCAACGTCTTCAGACTTGCCAGGTCCTCTGCCTGGATGCTCTCCGTTTCCCCTTCACTCTGCTGGTTGACATTTACCTTTAGGTCTCGGTTAATGTCCCATGAGAAAGGGAGCAAGCTTCTCATTTGTTACTGGTAGTCAGTTGAATGGTGCCTCCCACCCCCCGCCAACTGTGTCCATCTAACACCTGGGAATGTGACCTTACTTGGGAAAGGGGTCTTTGCAGATGTGATTAAGGATCTGGAGATGAGGTCATCTTGGATTATCTGGGCAGGACTTAAATCTCATGATAAGTGTCCTCATAAGGATAAGACGGAGGGAGTTTGGGGACACACAGAGGATAAAGCCATATGAGTTGCACAGCCACAAGACAGCTGGAGCCACCAGAAGCTGGAAGGAGTCGAGGAAGGAGTCTCCCCTAGGGCCTGAGGAGGGAACGCAGCCTTGTTGATTTCAGACTTCAGGCCTCCAGTACTCAGAGAATACATTTCTGTTTTCTTAAGCCACTCAGTTGCTGATTTGTTACGACAGCCCTAGGACCCTTATTCACTGCTATTCTGCTCACATTCAAGGTGCTGCCCAGCCCTGAGGACGTGGCCCCCGAACAATTTCTTGAATGAACTGCGTCCAGAGGGCTGGCAAGGAAATGAGAAGGATTGGGGAGTGTGGGGAGAGGGAGATGTGCAAAGAGGTGCTGAAAGGAAGCTAAAAATTTCCAGAAGCACCTCCAATGCATGGGAGTCGCTCTCTTCTTAGATGAGGGGCCCCGGAGCCTGTGTGAACGGCAACCCCGTTTTCATCATATTCCAGTGAGCCTCCTATCGTCTCAGGAGGTGTTGCAAAAGCTCAGAAATGTTCTCTCAGTAAAGTTGTTTCATTCGCTTTTAGCAGGTATTTGTGTTTTGAAAACATATTTCAAATATATTTGAAATCTGTATCTATGAGTATATATTTGAGTATCTATGTATATATTTGAGTATTTATGAGTATCTATTTGAGTATCTACTTGAGTATATATATATATATATATATATATATATATATATATTTGACTATCTATGAGTCCCTTCAAACTTGACATGAGTTGAACAGACTCTTGATCTCCCCCTGAAATCTGTTCCTTTCCCAGTCCTTCCAGTGCGGGAAATGCAATGCCCTCCACTTAGCTGCACAAGCCCGAGACTTGAGCGGCACCCTTGTCCTCTGTCTTTCTATCACCACTCCCTGCAAATCCCTTTCTGTCTTCAGAACACTTCTCAGGGTGGTCTGTGCCTCGCCATTTTCAAGCCTCCGCCCTCGTTCAAGCCACCACCTCTCAGCCCTGGACTTCTCCAGTGGCCTCCTCCCTGGATTCAGCTGGTTCTCTTGCTTGGGTACCACGTAGTCTCTAACCAACAGCCAGAGCCGCCTTTCCAAATATAAACCTGATCCTGGCAATCCCATGTGAAATCTTTCAATTGCTTTTCATTGTATTTAGAAAAACTCCAGACTCATTAGTGTGGGCTCCCAAGCCAAGGTGGGTCTACCTTTCTGTTCTCCTTTGGTACCACTCTTGTCTGTGACCACAGCCTCACCCATCACCCTTCTGTTCTTCTAAGAGTTGTATCTCATTCCTGCCTCAGGGCATTTGCATTTGCTCTATCCACTGTCAGGAATGCTCTTGCATGGTTTCCGCAGGTGGCTCTGTCTCACTTGCCCATGCCAGGCTTCTCGGAGAGGGCTTCCGTCACCAACCCCCGAAACAAAGTAGAACGTAGCTCCCTCCCCAACTGTCCCGGGGTACCCTTACAATTTTCTTTGTAGGCGATCATAAGCTGGATGAAGGTATTAGTTTGGTAGGGCCACTGTAACAAAGCACCACAAGCTGGGTGATCGAAGAGGACCTACAGGTGGTGGCAGGGTGATTGCTTTGGAGGCTGCGAGGGGGAATCCGCTCCAGGCCTCTCCCCTGGCTTCTGGCGGTTTCTGTCAGCCTTCAGTGTTCCTTGGTTTCTGCTGCGTCATCCTGATCTCTGCCTTCAGCTTCACGTGGGGTTCTCTCCGTGTGTGTATCTGGTTCCAAATTTCCCATTTTCACCAAGGGGATAAGGGGTCCGCGCTACCCTAGAATGACCTCATCCTAACTAATTATGTCTGCAATGACTCTAATTCCAAATAAGGTCACAGGACGGAGGGCCAGGACTTCGCCACGCGAATTTTGGCGGGGGACACAATTCAACCAAGAGCAAAGTTGTTTGATTGCTTATTTCTTGTCTGCCCCAGCGGAAGCTAAGCTTCTTGAAGGCAGAGGCGTAACCCATCTCGTTTCTATTGCCGTTTCCACTGCACTACAAACAGTAGTCGGCACCCAGGCTCTCAATAAGTAATCCTTACCAGACAGTGGTGATGGTTGCACAACTTCGAATATACTAAAAACCACTGCCTGTACACTTCGAAGGGGCTGCGGGATAGATCTTAAAAGCAAACGATTCTTTCATAAATGTACAGATGCAATGATTACTTCGTGTGTAAGTATCTCTTCTTTCTGGGGCTCAGTTCCTCTCTCTGTAATACATCTGAATTCCCCAGAGGCTTAATGACATTGAGATTTTTGAGAATCTGATGAAAAATTCCCCCATGCACATGCCTGCGTGCATATCCACACACACTGCGTAGACTACTTTCGATCTAACTCCAGGGAACTCATGGACACCTTGCATAGGACAGTTTGCATGGACCAAAGTAACAATGCCTAGGTTAGAGGATCTCACCAAAGGCCCCTCTGGCCCTGAAAATTATGGGATTCCACACGCGTGCTCTGCAGAACACAGGGGCTCTAACAGAGAGGGAAATCACCGTTGCTTCCAAGGAGCTTATAGTCTCCTTGGAGTGGGAAAAACCCATACAATACAAAACCAAATAGAGAAGTCTAAGCAGTTCAGAGAAAGGTTTCATGCAAACTCTTGCGTTGAAAGAACCCATGACTAGGCTTTCTGCTGGCAGACTGACAAAAGAGTCAGACATATGAAAAAAAAAAAAAAAAGAGAAAAGAAAAGAAAAGCAAAGAAAAGAAAAAAGAAGAGAAGGAGCGTGCAAGCTAGCTTCAGGGTTTAAGAACCAAGTAATCAAGAAAAAGTGGGTTTTGTCACACTACATTTAATAAAAAGTCTCATTGATATTTCAGATAAAAATGATTTTTTATTACTTTCCTTTAAAAACCTGTTAATGCCATACAGCGTCTTTAAAAAATATATTAACAATGGTTTTGATGCGATGGGAATGGTTTTGAAGCAACGTAATTGCTTTCTGCTGCTCTCTGCACCCCATCAGCCAAGTCGTGAAGGAGCCAGTTTCCACATATGGATAGGTCTTAACCTCCCTCACTCAACTCACACACCAAGGAGAATTTCTCAAAACCAGAGGTTTAATAAAGAGGAGGGGTTTGTCCAGGAAGGCAGAGGAGGGAACTGGCAGTTAGAATCTTTTTTTTCCCCAATGTTTATTTATTTTTTAAAGAGAGAGAGAGAGAGAGCACATGAGCAGGATGGGACAGAGAGAACGGGGGACAGAGAATCCAAAGCGGTCTCCACACTGGCAGCAGTCAGTCCGATGCGGGGCTTGAACTCATGAACCGTGAGATCACGACCTGAGCTGAAGTTGGACACTCAACCAACTGAGCCAGCCAGGTGCCCCAGTTAGAATCTTCATAAATTCAGAGAAGACAACATTCCCAGCTATAGAATGCTGTGAAACTCTCTCTACACTGGGGGGAGGGTTATCTCTTCCCCTCTAAAATGACTATCCCAGTACATAGCCCATTGAGGATATTTTAAGAAGCCTGAATAAAAAGCTGAACTAGGAGAAGGACTTTCTGGAAAACTGGCTGGAAGGAAAACCACTCCAACAGTTGTTCTAAGTTCTACAGCGGATTGTCACATGGGTTTAGGATGGCAAGGTCATTGGCCCCAAAGCGTTTTCTCATACAATCAATGTCACTACAAGTTATAAGCAAAACCTACCACTCAAAATGATGGGGCGCCTGGGTGGCTTGGTCGGTTAAGCGTCTGACTTCGGCTCAGGTCATGATCTCACGGTCCGTGGGTTCGAGCCCCGCGTCGGGCTCTGTGCTGACAGCTCAGAGCCTGGAGCCTGTTTCAGATTCTGTGTCTCCCTCTCTCTCTGCCCCTCCCCTGTTCATGCTCTGTCTCTCTCTGTCTCAAAAATGAATAAACTTTAAAAAAACAACAACAAAAAAAAAAACAAAATGAAAAAAGCACGAGCAGTAAAGAAGGTGAAGTGAGGGGGGTGGGGGGGGGGGGTAGGAAGGAAGGAACCAGAGGGAGGGAAGAAGGAAGGGGCCGGGGAAAAGGCAGGAGATAGAATGTAGCTTGGCTGGTTGGTTAACTTAAGAGAGTAGACTTTCATTTTTTAGGTCCACCAATTTAAATAGCAAACCTTTTCCACAACGCGACTCTGGAAGGACTAAGTGAGCGATTCTACACTGCTAAAGTGTACGTTTCAAACTATCACACGTACAAACCAAAGGTCCTGTATTTCAGGAAACATGAATACAGTCTCTCACTAAGAGAGCCTTTGTTGAGAGAGCAGACCAAAAGTCACCATATCCAGCAAAGATCATATTTAAGGGGACAAATGGTCCTGTTTTGGAGCCACGTTCACTGCCGTGCTAGAATCAATTGTTAAATTGTCAGTTTCGCAAGCCAGTTGACATCATGCTGGTAGCTTGAAATAGACCATGGTGAGAAGATTTATACGTGGGAAATGCTAGAGATCAAGGCCTTGGTTTTTTGTTTGTTTGTTTTTGTTTTTTCCTACAGAGCAGGCTGCTAAACTTTTACCAGCGTACCGTCTTTGTATATGAATATTTATAGTTTTAATTGCAACAGAGCAAAACAAAGGAAAAACAGATACCACTAGCTAACCCCTACAGAACAAGCAAAAATACTTCTGGAAGAAATAACTTAAAACCTACCTTAAGGATTGTCATTTGAGCAGTCAAGAAACACCGATCAAGAACCTGGGTTAGTGCTGAAGGGCCAGCGAAGGCATCCAATATAGACTGAATCACTGAGTATCTTATAATTTGTTTGGGGAGACAAGACAGACATACCTAGAATAGTTATGTCAGAGCACAAAGCAAAGTGTAATTACATGTAATATTGTCTTGTAAAGCCTGGGTGCAGTAAGAGTTCAGAGAAGGGGGAGATCACACGGTGGTTAAAGTTAAGCAAGAATATTGTACAGATCACAGTCCTTTGTCAAGTCAAGGGAGTAGTAGAGAAACCAGTTTCGTCCTAATGGGATGTCTGGCTTGCAGTGAAGGGATCCTCAGACAATTAAAAAAATCCTTTGAGTTTCTCGCCCTCTTATTTAGTATCACTATCACTCATGACATATATTATTAGCACAAAGAGACAGTTGTTCCTTGTAAGAGATGGTGACATTTCGGGCATGTGGCTATTTGTTCATTCCTGGACAGTCGATGAATGGATCTGCCTTCTTTTCTGCACTTGAGGGCGTGCACTGCCCTTGGACCCAGAGCTGTAGCTACCCCTTGAGGAGGCAGCTTAAGTTTGAAAAACCTGCGTTTGGATACAGGCCCTGCCACTTTTTAGCTGTGTGACCTTGGGCAAGTGATTCAACCTGTCTATGCCTCCATGACCTCATCTATAAGATGAGGAAAAGAGTCATATCTCATTGGGATGTTTTGAGGACTAAAACGAGTTAACTCAGGGGCGCCTGGGTAGCTCCGTCGGTTAAGCGTCCGACTTCGGCTCGGGTCATGATCTCGCGGTCTGTGAGTTCGAGCCCCGCGTCGGGCTCTGTGCTGACAGCTCATCTCTGCCCCCTCCGCAGGGCTACGGTGAGGACCGTAGGAAACAGCGTCTGCAAAAGCTCGCGACGGGCCGGAAGTTTCTGTAAGCTGTCAGGGCTTGGAACAAGACCTCTGTCCTCAAAACTAGCCACCTGGTGCTTGGCCTCATGATGGTGTGCTGCATTTAGGGTCTCGCTGTGGTTTCTGTTGCCGATGGGAATCCCATCGCTGTGTCCCAGCGCACAGAGTCATGGCTCGCCGTGTCTTTTACCCGTTTCCCCCTGTTTGTCTTTTATAAGATCATATAAATGCACTCGAAGCAGCTCCTCTAAGAGACTCGTTCACTGTCTATTATCTACTCACCGTCCCCCAGTTATAGCACAAGTTCCCCGAGGGCACGGAGTGCTTGTCCGTTTTATTCATGGCTGGACCCGAGTGTCTAGACAAGAGCCTGGTGGGTGACAGGCACTCCGTGCACATTTGCGGCGGGAACGGGCACCCGCCATCCTCAGAGCACATTGCCTTCAAACTGGAAAAGTGAACGGAGAGACCTCGCCGTGGGAGTGAATCAGTACACCGCAGGCATCCCCAAATGAACCGATCAAACCATCATTCCACTAACACTCAGCCCCACACATGGACAGGCTGCTCTTCCGGGTCCTCTGTGGGGTGGGGGTGGGGGGGGGACAGGTGTGCAGAAGAAGGTGAGGCCTCTGTTAACCACAATTTTTTTTTTTTTTAAAGAAGAAGAGCCGCCCAACTTGAGATCTCATAAATTTCATCATTATCCCCCTCGGTCCCACATCCTAAAGCTGCCCTGCTCGTCGCCGATGCCAGCTCCCCGAAGGGAGTACTCATCTGGATCTAGAAGGACCACAAGGAACTGGTTTCCAAAGCACCATCTGGTCACCATTTATTTGCTAAGGTTTTCCATTTCAGAATCAGACGTGAACCACAGAACCTTTTGCCTTGCTCCAAGGGGCTTAGAAAAGACCGTCATTTCCACATCAGGAAAGAGGAGTGGGAAGGGAGAGGCTGCTTAAATCTAAACCTGGAAAAAAGCTGAATTGATTTATGGAATTCTGCAGGTGGGCGAAGCCTGGGGCAGAAAAGCAAACGCTAGTCACCTGTGCAACTGACATGTCACGATTTTCAGGACAGGTACAAAGATTTAAGGGGCTTTTCCATGGTATAACCCTCCTTTAAACAACTATCAGAATTCACAGAAAAAAAAGACCCCAAAAATGTTTTTTTGGCTATGTTTCTTATAGCGACTGTGAAAAGCCATGAAAGAGGAAAATTGGCCAGGATTTTTTTTTTTTTTTTTGAGGGTATGAAAGCCTCTCATTTTTATAGTTTTGAAAATCCTTGGAGTTTAACTTTGAACTTTAACCAAGAAAAATTATATCTTATAAACAATGGCATTTGTTGATTGGATGAAGGACTAGATCAATATTGGTCTTGGCAACCCGTTTTGGCTACGGTTGCCGGCAGAAATATGCTAGTTGCGGTGTTAAAAAATTATGTCAGTTCCTCACCATGTGCCTCTTTTTCTTGGAGTTTTGCCTGAGAATTAGTTTCCAAAGATACTTCCAGAAGTTAACCTAGAGCCTGGCCTCTGCAGCAAAGGAAGTTACACATAAACTCTCGGAAAGCGGCCTGCCATGGTGAGCTTCTGGGAGGGACAGCGGAAGAAATCTCCACCTTCGGAGGAAGGAGCTACACGGAGCGACTTGTGATTCCGTGAGGATGCTCACATTCCCGCTCACTGCCAAGTTGTTCACTTAGACCCATCACACTGAGGGGGGAAAAAACACCAAACCAAACAAAAATAAATCCGTGTTGGTAAGTGAAAACCATTGCTTTGAAAGAAAATAATCCTGCTGCAGCCGTGTTGGAACTGTCTACATTCGAGTGGCTTAAATCTTTCCATTTTGGCAGGGCAGTTGGGGTGTTTGAGGAGGGAGTAGTAAAGCTTGTGCTGTTTTATTTTAGTCTATCGTATTATCAATTTATTTGGGGGTATGAGGCTATGCCACGTGTTTACTTGTGCAAATATTTAGCGAGAAAACCTGCCTATATCACATTTACTTTCCTCAACTCAGCAGACGGAGCTGGGTGATTGAGCCTTACGCTTTGCAACTCTGGTCTGGATTTTCACTTGTAAGCGGAACCATGAGAGCCATGCCCAGCTGCGAAAAGGGGCAACAACAAATCGAAAAATGAATCCCACATCATCACTCCTGAGTCGGGCTCCAGGATTCTAACCGCCAACCCAGCCCTGCGTGCCCTCCACGGTCTGTGCTGGGCTGCCCCCTCCCTGGTGGAGAGGGAGGGGCTGTGTCCTTTATACTAACAGTTGGCAGTGAAAGACGGCACCGTGTCCCCTCTCCTTGTGGAAGAGGAGTGCACACCTGTCACTGTCTGAGAAAGACTGAGCCACGAGCTCTCACCCCATGCCCCCTCTGGGGACCTGCTGGCCCACCCCCTCCCCGTGCTCCTGGTGGCCAGTGGCCGCCTTGGTCCTTGGCAGCCCCTCCCCCACGTAACTCTGCTACCAGAGACATCTCCTTTCAGCCACGTGGCCCCTGGCACTGAGGCTGGGACCTTGGCACGGATTTCGGAAGGGTGGCCAGCTCTGCGCTTGCCAGATTCTCAGTTCTCTGGGCCGCGTGTTGGGTGAAATGAGTGCAGGGGGTGGGATTGTCCCCAGCCCAACTCAGGCAGGATGCAGCAGGGCGGTACTGACAGTAATAAACAAGGCCGCTGCTAGTGTTTACCGAGCACTTACTGCCTCCCTTGCATTGTGCTGAACGCTTGGCATACTTTATTCTATGGAATCCTAACAATCATTTTAGGAGGGCAGCGCTACTTTTGAGATGACAGATCTGAGACCGGACATCTCACAGCTACCAACTGGCATCTCCTCCTGGCCCGTCTCACTTCGGAGCCCTGTCACTTCGAACTTGGACTAACACCCAGCTCATCTGTCCCCACGTACGGGGGTGGGCGGCTGGTGGGGACCACATGAGAGATGTGGCTTTGCAAGGAGGTAGCCCCGTGGGGCGAGGTGACCTGGGTGTTGGTCCAGGCTAGAAGTGACCTAGATGGCAGGCATGTGCCCACCTGCCCCCAAGGACCAGGCCCGCTGCCTTCCTCTGTGAGTCATTTCCAGAACTCTTCCAGCTGTACTGAGCAGAACACTGAGAGGGCCCTTCCTCACGTCCTGTCTTTAAAGGCTATGACATCTTCCATGGGCATCAGGACAATTTCCCTGGCTAGACTCAGCCTCCCTCTAGCGCAAGACCGGTGTCTTCTATTTCTTCCAAATTGAAAAAAAAAAAAAAAAATCACTGACTCTTAAGGTTGAAAGGGGCCCTTCGAGATCACCGTAGAGATCACCTGCCCAATGTGGTCATTGGAAGGAGAAGGAATGGAGGCCCGGTGGGGTGAAGCGCCGTGGCCCTGGTCCCCAGGAGGGGAGAGCCACAGTTTCCGGCTCCTGGGGGACACGCGCCACAGATCCTGCGCCAGGTTGGTCTGAATTGATGGATTCTGGTAGAGTGAGGACGAGGCGAGGCCCTGGGGCAACGACCGAAAGGCCAGCCTCTGTGGGCCCACCCCTGCGGCACATCACCCCTCACCCCAACCTACTCCTCCCCCTGTGCCCTCCGGCTGCTCACGGCCTGGCGGCGCCTTCGGAGCAAATGCATCAGAGCGTCTTCCCCGCTCGGGGCGAGTCCTGCAGGGCTCCCACGGACACGCAGCCGTGGGCCTGGTGCGGGCACCGACACGGGGACTCCCCGGAGCCCCTTGCGTGCCTGGCCAGCTTCCTGGTACCCCCCCTCCCCCACCACCCGTCTGCAGACCCAGCTCCCTGGCAGAAGCTCATGGGCGCTGGGAGTGCTCCCCGCGAGGCTCCAGCCCCGGGCCCGGAGCTGTCGACCGGCCACCCGGACGGTGCCTGCTGCCTGTGACCCGAGCCCCCGCCGCGCCGGCCGCGCTGGGGGCTGCAAGCGGGCGTCCCCGGGGAGCTGCCCCGCGGTGGCCCCACACTCAGCCCAGGCGCAGGGCTCCGGTAGGTGCCGCGCGCCTCCACTGGCACCTTCTCCAGCGCCCTGAGCCCACTCGCGGTAGGGCAGTCCGACGGAGGAGGTAGGGCTGTGTACGGAAAACTGTGCAAGTTAGGATGGGCGCGGATTTAAGAGATGATTCAATTGATCCAGCTTTTAGGCCTCCCTCCTCCTCACCTGCTCCCCAGGCTAAAATTACTTTACATCGGGGCGCCTAGGCGGGTAGTTCTGTCGGTTAAGCCTTCACTTTGGCTCAGGACGTGATCTCACAGTTGGTGAGTTTGAGCCCCCGGTGGGGCTCAGGGCTGACAGCTCAGAGCCTAGAGCCTGCTTCGGATTCTGTGTCTCCCTCTCTGCTCCTCCCTTGCTCATACTCTGTCTGTCTGTCTCTCTCAAAAATAAATAAACATTAAAAAATAATAAAAAAGTTGATGATTCTTTACATCAAGAATAACAGACACATTCATTACGCAGGGACTTCCAGCTTGAAATTGTGCGGGTTTGTAGTTAGCTATGTGTTTTTTAGAGTTCACGTGCCTAGCATGCCTTAAGCATCGAGGAACTATTTGATGAAGAAATGAATGAATTTATTCCTCAAAGCAACCCTACAGTCGTCCCCAACTGACAGGAGACAGAAGTTGTGGGAGCTGCACAACAGCCCATCTCTCTCCAATCCTGAGTCCCCTTGGTGTGAAGTTTTACTCTACCTGCGCAACAGGGGGTTTGATGAAAACATACTTAGTGTGCGTTTGTCTTTCTCTTGTGAGGCACTGGCTCCCTCTCTTCCTCCCTCCCTCCCTCGGTTCCTCCCACCCTTCCTTCCTCCCCGCCTTCCTCCCTCTCTCCCTCCTCCCTCTTTCTTTCCCTTCCCTCCTCCCTCCCTCCTGCTGCTTCAGAATCCCTGGAGAAGAAACAGCCGTCTCTTCCTCTACAGCTCACCTCCCTTATGAAGGAGACCAACATTTGACAAAAATTAGGCTGAACACAGGTTGTGCTGAGCATGATTCTAAGCACTTAACATAAATTAACGAATTTAATCTTTATAACAAACCCACGAGGAAGTGACTCATTATCATCTCTATTTTGCAGATAAGGAAACTAAAACCCAGAGAAGTTAAGAAACTTGTCCCAAGCCACACAACTGTTAAGTGACAGGGAATTGGACGCAGATGTTGGCCTCCCAAGTCTATTAAGCATTATGCTAGGCAGACTCTCAGGGCTCTACTTCCCTCTAGAGAAGGAAGCGCACCGTGTGTGTGTGTGTGTGTGTGTGTGTATTTGAAAGATGGTGGTGAAGTGGTGAAGTTACAGTCTGCAAGACAAGGAGGGGGTGTGGGGGGGGCTGATTCTGTGAGTGGCAGAGAACTGTGCCCTGAACCCTTAAGGCACAGTGTTGGGTGGGGATGGTTGCCTGGAAAGCTTTGAGGGCTGAGAAAGGAGGGCAGTGAGTGTGGGAACCGTGGCAAAGACCAGAGAGGGAGGGGTTGCTGGCAACCGCCACCTTCTTGAGGGCTCCACGGACAGCACTGGCCGTGGCCAATCATCCGTGCATTCAACAGACAAACTTTAGTTTGAGGCAGATTCTGTAGGAGTGGAGGGTGCGGCTGTGAACAGAGCAGACACAATTCCCTCACTGAGTTTACGTCTTTGAGGAGGGAGACAGACAATACAGAGATAAATGTATTTATGCCAAGGGCCATGAAGGAGAAGAAAGCTGGTAAGGGGGCAGAGACGGGGTGGGAGACGCTGTTACATATAAGGTGGTCAGAGAAGTCTCCACTGAGAAGGTCGCACTGAATACAGACAGAAAGGAGGTGAGAGAATGAGCAGCGGGGGTGTTTGGGAAGGAGTGTTCCAGGCAGAAAGGACCATAGCGGGTAACTACTTGCGGGACATTACAAAGTCTTTGCGTTTTACTCTGATGAGAAACGATTGGAAAGTTTCAAGCATAGATATAATCTGACTTTTGATTTGAAAGAATTACTTTGGCTGCTGTGTGAAGAATAGATTTGGAAGATAAGGATGGAAGTGAACCGGATAGACCCTTTAAGCAATAACCCAGGCAAAGTTATGCTTGCTGGTGACGTGGACTGGGGTGGTAGCAGGGGAAGAGGTGAGGAATTATATTTCTAAGCAAGAGACAATCCCATTTGCAGATCGATTGAATATGGGATTGGGGGAGGAGTGGAAGAGAGAGAGGGAGGGGGGAGGAGGGAAGGAGGAAGGGAGACACAGAGAGAGGTTGAGGAGTCAAGGATGACTCCAAGGTCTTTAGCCTGTGCAAACAGGGCAATGAAGCTGTTATTTGCTGAGAGAGGAAAAGAATGAGAATGAAGCTGTGACCTCGTGGGGGAGGAATGATCAGGTTTTGGGCATGTTAAATTGGAGATGTCTGTTTAGCATCTAAGTGGAGATGTCAAATAAGCAGTCAGCTGTTGGGGTCTGAGTTGAAGGGAGAAGTTAGCACTGGAGATTGCTTTGGTAATTATCAATGCAGATTGGTGGTCTTTAGAGCCATGGGGCCCGATGAGCTCACCTAGACAAGGAGTGAAGATAGAGAAGAGATCTAAAAATGGAGGCCTGGGATACCCTAATTTTAGAGCTAGAGAAGATGAGGAGGAATTGGCAGAGTCATGGAGAAGGAGTGGCCAGGGAAGGGGAAGAACGAGCCAGAAAAGTGGAAAGAAAGAAAGTTTTTTGGGGGGAAGAGACAGAAACCGACCATGTCAAATGTTGCTAATAGTTTGAGTAAGATGGAGACAGAAAAAATTACTGAGAGATTTTGCAACTAGCAGCTCATGGGTATCATTGAAATGGTGGATGAAGGACTAGTGACCTTCCCCCCAGTTTCTGATCTCGGTAAGCCTCGTGTTTCTTGGGTGATGCAGAGGTCAAGAATAAACCATGGACTATGTCTGTGATTTGGCAACTCTTGATCCTTTTGAGGGTAGGGCGTGTTATAGGTTTAATCTGTTTTAGGACAGTAAAGAAATGCAGCCTTTTCTGTACTCTAGAGTGTCAGAGAACAGTCGACACCAGTTGCGATGAGATTTACTTTAATGCAACTTTTGTTTCCAGAGACTGAATTTCAGAGACATGCCTGTTGGGGGTGGAAATGGAAGACAGAGTAAAGGCAAAGTAAGGATGGAGGTTTTGCAATGAAGCTGTGGGAGTGATAGTGGAAAATGAAAGCAAAGCCCACTTGGTCTTTGGGGTCACAGTGATGCCATATTGGAGAGGAGGATGGAAACACTTGTAAAGGGAAGTCCACGACATGTGTTTGGTGCAAAGCTATCAGATCAGCGCTAAAACTCTGTTTAAAATGAAGAAAATTAAGAAATACTTACTCAGAGATGTCACCTAGTCAAGTAAAAGTTTCACCATCCTTTTTCCATCACCAAATATCCCAATTATACCACAAGTTCGGGACCGCAATTAAAACCAGGAGAACAGACCCCGGAGGCAAAAACCAGTCAACAAGTCCGAGTCACAACATGAGAAAAGCATCAGACATTTGGAAAGAGAACCCACTGGGGGGAGGAGAGCTTTATATTATGTGCATTATCTACAACAAAGCAAAATGAATGAAATTACAGAGTAGGGAGACCCAGAAAAGTCTCTCGGGAGTGAGGGATAGTAACATAAAAATGTGTTTATTCATTCAATTTGGTTTTGGAAAACCATCCACATGCCAGGCCGTGGGGGGAGATTACAAAGCAAGATGGGTGTGATCCCTGCCCTCACACCACTTACAGTCAGTACAGCTGCATTTATAGGCAATCATGTCCTAGTGCGGTAAATAATGTGAGGGGAGAGATACAGGCACTTACGTCATAAAGGAGGGACACTTAATCAGATGTAGGAGGTCAAGGAAGCCTCTGAGATAAAACAGTGTCTAAGCCGAGTCCTGAAGATGAGCTGAATAAAGTAATTTCTGGGCACCTATCATACTGGAGGGGAGATAGTACAGTGGGCACTGGGTTCCATTGTCTGGGTTCAAATCTGGGTTCTGCCACCAGCTGTGGGATTTGGGGGAACTAGTCATTTTTGTTTGCCTCAACTTCCTCATGGTCTAATACTGCTACCTATTTCAAGGAATTGTTACAGGGATTAAATAGAGTCTATAAAGCATTAAGTTCGGCACCTAAACGTAGCTAAGGAATTAACTTGAATAAAATGTCAACAATATCGTCTCAATTAAAAATTTTGTTTCGTAGCTTTGAATGTAAAAATATCTTTCTAAGGGCTTTACTAACTTCATTCAAAACTCTATTTTCCATACAACATTTTAAGTTCCTAGTAGCAAATGCACCTGCTGCCGGGTCCGCAGGCTGCCCTTGAGGTGCAGAGGGGAAGAGGAGAAGCATCAGAATTGGACGTGGAAAGGTTACTGGAGGGTGGATGGCACCATCTGCAGTCATTGAAAGTGGAATAAATCACAGGGCCCTGGCCCAACCAGGAACATTTACAAAAGAGAAGAGCTAGTCGGGTCACTGTGACTGAACAGTCCTGGCCAGGATGTGTGTGTGGGTATTCTTTTTATTAAGAATTCTTTTTATTGAGATATAATTCACCCACCATAAAATTTGCCCTTTAAAAGCATACGATTCAGTGGTTTTAAGTATTTTGCAAGGTTGTGCAATCATCACCACTATCTTATTCCAGAACATTTTTATCGCCTCAAAAATAAACCATTGCCAGGTTTCTGAAAGGTGGAAATCTCTGCCAGAGTTGCTAATGTAGAAACAGAGTATCTGTGATCAAGAAATTTATAAACAGCATCAGAGGCGGAACTGTGCAGCTCATTTCCAGGGATTTTTGGCCCCTCGTCCCCCCATCCCCTGCTTGCTCTCTCTCGACCCTCGAACTCTACTGACCCAGGAGAACTGTCGCACAGCAGTGATGTCCTGTGTTTCATTCTAACATGTGTGTTTATTATATACATATACTTGCATTGGTGGATACTTGTGACCTAGAACTTACTTGTCCTCTTGTCAACCTTTCCTTATCCTCTCTGACACCCTGTTCACAACAGGGAGAGTCACATCAGCAGCAGCTTTCTGCTCCTTTTCTCTGCCCTCTTGGACCTCTTCTTGGGTGTTTCACAGGACCCTCAGTGGAACTTGTTCAAAAGGGAACTGATCAGCTTCTACCCGAGCCAGTCCACTCTCCTAGGGTCCTTTATCTTGGGGAATGGGTGAATATAACCACCAGCCATTTGGTTATTCAAACTGCAAGCTAAGGCATCATTTGTGACTCTTGTTTCTCTCTCCCCATCTCCCTGAAATCATTGAGTCCTCTTAATTCCTCTCCCTTGGTGACTCTTGAACGTGTCTACTGACTTCACTATCCTGGTTCACAGAACGCTGATCTCTGGCCCGACTTATATAATCAACTTCTACCTGGTCTCCCTCTTTCCAGTTCTATCCCTCCTTCTTTTCTGTCCTCCACATCTTGTGATATGCAAATCTGAGTCTGTTACCTTCCTGCTTTAAATCTTCTGTGGCTCCAAGCTGCTGTTAGGATAAAGTCCATATTGCATCATTTGGTTTACAAGGCCTGGCCTGATGTGGTCCCCACCCCCACTCCAGCCTTTTCTCTCTCTGTTCTCTCCACACCATGCCTCATCCCTGCCTTGTTGACATTTGTACAGTTCCCCACACAGGTATCTTACATTCCAGTCTTACACATACCGTTCCCTTTTACCTGGAACCTTCTGCCTGCCCTCCCTCCACTTCTCTCCCACTACCTTCATCCACATGACCCCTATTCAGACTTTAGCCCTGGGCTTCATCATTGCTGTTCCCAGGAAACCTTCCTTGACCTCCTCCTATATATTCCCAGAGTTCAAGCCCCCCTTCCATTGGAGGATCATACTGTTTCCTCTTCCGTGGCGCCCATGATGATGCTCATCAGCATATCCCTGGGGCTTCAGCAGTGCTTAAAACACGATGGACACTCCTCAGTATTTGATGAGTGAACAAAAGAAGGCAGCCCCCAATCCCAGACGAGCTAGAAAGGAAGGGAATTTCTTGGTGCCAGGCTTTCTAATCTTCCCTTGAAGCCCTCCCTGCACGTAGCAGCCTGATATCCCAACCTTCTCTTTGGGCTCTTGAAGATCTCAAGATCTTTAAAAATCACAAGAATGGCTGTTTAATGGCATAATGTCCGAATTTATGAGCATTAGCAGAGGAGCAAATTTCAAGGGCAGGAATTTCTTACTGCTCCTCTCAAATCATCCCACGCAGCTGACTTCTCCCTCCGGGGTCTAAGTCTGACCACATTTCTCCTTGTTAAGAATTTTATAGGAATGAGAAGTTAGTGTTTAACGGGTGCAGCGTTTTAGTGAAGACAAATGAGAAAGTTCTGGAGCTGGATAGCAGTGGTAGCGGGATGACAACGTGGATGTACTTAATGCTGCAGAACTGGACACCTCAAAAGGGTTTCAACAGTAAACTTTGCATTACGTATATTTCGTTATCATTTTAAAAATTCGTAGGCTATGGTTACGGTAGTCTGTGATCACACAGGTCTCGGTTTGAATCCTAGTTGGTCTATAAGCTGTGGAATCTTAGCAAGTAGCTGAATTTCTGTAAAATGGGTATGATCATTCATTTAACAAATATCCATTAAGCATCTATCATGAGAGAAGCAGACTAGCACCATGGTTAAAACCAGAGGCGGGTAGCCTGGGTTGGAATCTAGCTGTAGGGGAATGGGCAAGCTAGTTTTTTTCCTCCATGCCTCAGTTGCATCATCTGGAAAGTGGAGATCATCGCTGTTGTTTTGTTTTGTTTTTAGATCATAGGGTTGTTGGGAGAAATCACTGAGCTAATGTATGAACGTTGAACAGTATCTGGCAAAAGCTAAGTGCTTATTATTATTATTACTGTTATTATTTGCTTGAGTGAGTGTACTAAAGTACTTAGAAGGTGATATAAGTGTTATCTATAATTATTATGTGTCATTATGTTCCAGTTCTAGAAATTGGAGTTAAAACAGTGAAGGGAGGGAAATGGGCAACGAAAAGAGGACGCATAGTATGGCAGAGAGCATCTAATGTCGGCCTAACCTCATTGTAGTGAAATTGAATGAGATAATATATGGAAAGTGGCCGATGGAGTCAGAACCTGGCTTATAATGGGCACTTAGTAAATGTTAACTCTCTTCTCCTCTTCTAGTTCTTTCTCTCTCTCTTTCCCTCTCTTTTTGGAGAGAACCCACTTAGAGGACAGATAGTCTCTGGACCTAGGGGACCCCACGCCTATCAGCTGAGCATGTGGAGGGAGCAGCCCAGGCCAGGGCTTGTAAGGCTGGTGGCAATTTATGTGGCAGATAGTTTCTTTCTTGCTACTTTAGAGGAAATATGAATCATCTGTTGTTTAGCTTCCATTTCCTGGGAGGCTGCAGGCCCAGGAAATCTGTGGTTTGAGCATCAGTGCAGAGATCAAACGAAATGGCTATTGGTGGTAAAGTATGTTGCTAGGACCACTGACAATCATCTCTTGAGCCAGATGACTCATCTTGAGCTGGCTCCTCAGCCCCCGATGGCATTCAGCTCACGAAATGAGTCGAATTTCCAGGCTGTGCCGGGTGGTGGAACACATCTGGAGCAGGCTGGGGCAGGGGTCCCAGGGGGTCCAGCCTGTGTTCTTAGCTCCATTTTGCATATGATGGAAAGAAGGCCCGGGGACACCAACCACTTATATGTGGGAAAGCCAACGAGGGGTAGAGTCGGGAAAGCCTCTCCAGATTGTTCCACCCCACGTCACGTTATTTCCCCGACTGCTGAGTAGATTCCAGCACAACCACTGGTTTTACTACAACCTCGCCCACACCCACCTTAAAGTCCACTTATTTGACCCAGCTATGTGCTAGTGTAACAAAACAATTGGGTCAATCTCGTGGAGTTTTTGAAAGTAGAGTTAACCAGTTAGAATAAAAGAGGGAGCCCTTGTTACAAAGGGCTTATGTTAAGATAAGAACCTCCATCAAGTCTTTCTGTATCATTCTTCCCTCTGTGAACCGTTCGCCTTCAAGCATTTCCTTTGAACCAAGGGAATCCTCAAGAACGTCAGTTTAAAATGAAG
Organism: Panthera pardus; assembly: GCF_024362965.1. Classification (NCBI taxonomy): domain Eukaryota; kingdom Metazoa; phylum Chordata; class Mammalia; order Carnivora; family Felidae; genus Panthera; species Panthera pardus. The sequence goes on from NW_026526688.1 coordinate 183,737,945, forward strand.
ACGGAATGGCCCGCCCTGACCGAGGGATTGGACTTAATTCTGCACACCACAGTGGCACGATCTGGTCTTCTCAAGCATGGTAGACCCCGGTGCAGGAGAAAGAACTCTGTAACAGAAGTGCCCAGCCGCAAGAGCATGGGATGAACATAGGAAACGTGGACATCTGTTGAATCTGAGTATTAAACTGGATGCCTGGGTGTCTCTTCTGTGCTTTTGTGCCTTTAGGTGTGTTTGAAATATCTCATACCAAAAAAAGCACGGGATTTGAAGCCAGAAAAAAATCTGAGCTCAAATTCCACCTTCTTGGACAGGTGACCCAGTTTCTCAATGGGTTTGTCTGTGAAATGTGGATAACGGTAAGTAATTCACGGGTTAGTTATGACTCGATCAAGCTAAATAAAGCATTTAAAGCGTTCCGTAACTTTTGAGTCGTGATACAAGTGCGATTAATGGTAATGACGATAAGCAACAACAGTGATGGGTTGCCTCACTGCATGGTGAATGCCCTGCGCGGAGAGAGGTTAAGCAAAGGATCGTATTCAAGAAGAGGACATCATCTGGGACGTGAATGAGGGCTCCTAGTGTCCCGTGTTGTGAGGAGGTAAGACTTGTGACATATTTTCCGTCTTTGAGATTCTGTGACAATCTTGACCAAAAGCTGAAAACTCAAAGACCCAGGCCAGGCAGACAGCAGTCCAGTGAAGTAAGCAAAGCTTGCAGTTGGGGACAGTGGAGCGGTGGAGACCGGGGACCTGGAAGAAGTTGCATTCAAAGGGGGCAGCCAGGATTAGAGCCAGCCAATGATTACTAGAATTCCACGGGTATGTGGGCCCCCTGTTGCTACGTATCCGTATCTCTGTCTATCAACACATACACATATATGCATGTATATGTCTATATGTAACATAGACGTTTTTTAGTATATTTACAGAGTGGTGCAACCATTGCCACAATCCGTTCTAGAACATTTCCCTCACTCCAAAAAGAAACCTGTTACCCATTAGCAGTCGCTCCCCTTTCCTGCTTTCCCCTAGCCCCACGCAACCACTAATCTGCTTTCTGTGTCTATAAGTTTGCCTATTCTGGACATTCCATATGAACAGAATCATATAATATTGGGCCTTTTGTGACTTGTCCCTTCACTTAGTATAATGTTTTCAAGGGTTGTCCATGTTGCAGCATGCCTCAGCACTCTGTTCCTTCTTACGGCTGAATAATATTCCATCCTAGGGATCGTATGGATTATATGGATCTATATGGATCTATATGGATCTTCATTTAGCCATTCATCAGTTGATGGACACTTGGACCGTCTCTACTCTGGGGTCATTATGGACAATGCTGCAATGACCATCCATGTACAAATTTTCACACCGGCAGATGTGTTCATTTCTCTTGTGTGTATACCAAAAGGCTACCAGATGTTTCCATTTTTCAACAGAAGCAGAACCAACAGAACCCTTCCTCTCCACCGCCCCGCCTCTTTCCCTTTCTCTTTCTATGTGTGTGTGTGTGTGTGTGTGAGTGTGTGAGTGAACACACAATTTAAAAATATTGACTCAGCTGAAAAATCACATGGGCCAAACAAAAAACATATCCAAGGGACCAGTTTTCAAGTTTGACATTGACTTTGGTTGTTCTGTCCACAAAAAGGAAGACATGAACCAGCTGAACCCCCCATGGGTCCTTTCAGCTTTAAAATTTCATTTTCCTAAGATTTTATTAAGCTCTCACATACCTAAGCATTCCTTTATAAATAAAACCCACTTTTGATTTCTTATGGGATTTGGAAGTGACTTACAATACCAACCTAATATGACAATTAAAAATCGGTTCTGGAAGAGAACTCGTGGGCACCTGGGTGGCTCAGTCAGTTAAGTGTCTTGACTCTTGAATCTGGCTCAGGTCATGTCATGATCTTACTGTTCATGAGATCAAGCCCCATGTCGGGCTCTGCACTTGGGATTCTCTCTCCCTGTCTCTTTGCCCCTCCCCTGCTCGCGCACTCTCTTACTCTCTCTCAAAATAAATAAATAATAAGCATTAAAAAAAAAAAAAGAAAGAAAGAAAGAGAACTCATAATTGAGCTGGGAACCAGAGCAGAGGGGATAGACAGGAGTCTGAAATTTTGTTCCTAGCTCCCTGGTAGGTGTGTACATAAATGTAGTTAGGAGGGTGTGCAAAACAAGGGCAACAGATATGTTTTGGGACCACCGATGATGGCGACTTATTTAGGAAGACCTTTTTTTTGTGTGCTTCTTTTGTGTGCTCGGTTTTGAAAGACATGCTCCCTACTGTGAGACGCTCATGTCTCTAGGGAGACAACACAGGTCCACGCGATTAGAATCCAGTGAATTAAATGCAAAGTAACTTCAGTAGCTCAGAGATGTACTCTGAAGTGTGGTGGTGGTGGGTGGGGGTCCACAAGGCTCTGGACTAGGAAAAATGGAAAGGCTCTATGGCATTGGACAAGGTTATTTCCTCTTAGTGAACTCAGTTCCTTGTCTGTCATTGGGCAAAAAAATAGTATCTACTTTACAAGTGATTTTTCTTTTCAGTTAAAGAGACAAAGTGCTTAACATAATGCCTGACATGCTGTAGTACCCAATAGGTATCAATTATTGTTATTATATTAGTGTCCCTTAATGTTTTCTTATCTGGGCTGAATGTGTGTGTGTGTGTGTGTGTGTGTGTGTGTGTGTGTGTGTAGTGGGGGGAGGGGTTATGAACTGAGGCTGAATCCTCTGGGAACATCTCTTACCTGGAGCTGAAGAAAGTCCTAGGTTCATGGGAGTGAGCATCACAGTGTTGGCTGTCCAGTGGAAAAGATTAAAGTCAAAAAGCCAGAAAACAGAGGTTGGTAGGTCAGTATCCAGCCAGGAAATCAGAGACGACATAGGAAACCATAGCTCAAAGGTAAGCAGCGTGGATGTTCTGAGCCCACACCTGTGTGTCTCTTAACTGGTTACCTGTGTCTTTGCAGGTGATTCTGGGACAATCGGATGCATCCCTGAGTCAGGGAAGAAAGGGACAGAGTTAGTCTGACGGAAAAGGGAGCAGATGTTGCCTTAGGTAAAGGAAGCAGGATGTGCGGGAACAGAGGCTTAGAGAACCTGCCACATTTCAGAGCGCTGAGCAGCTTGGTAGGGCTGGAGTCCGGGACAATGTGGGCGAGAGACGCCAGGTGAGTTCGGGAGAAGACGGGAGGGGGCAGGTCACAAGGGGCTCTTGGGTATCACGCTTAGCAATCTGCTTTTCATTCTCAGTGTAGTAGGAGTCAGGGAAGGAGTTTGAGGACAGGAATGACATTGCCGTGATTTCTGGACCGAAAACTCCCTCTGGCTGCTGCGTGGAGCTTGAGATGCTGGAAGACCGTCTGACAGCAGAATTAGCAATTATGTAGGAGCAGAGAAGGTGCTTACTTTGAGCACAGGGTAATAGTTACATGATTTATTACCCCAGCAATTATAATAATGCCAATGGTCTGGAGCAAGTTCAATGGTAGAGGCAGGGCTCAAACCCAGTGGAAAGTGTTCAGAAAGGGCAAGTTTTGAAAAGTCTTCAAGCAAAAATTGACACTGAAACAAAGAAGAGGGAAGTTTCATAAAAAGAACCACCAAAGTCAATTTTGTAAAAGTAAAAATGAGACAGAGTCTCCATGGATGATCTCTACTTATACCAAGACGGAGACGAGGGGCACCTTCATTTTCAATACAGAAGCAAGAACCCATTTGTTGTCTCTTAGCTGCTCAAACATATTTCCTGGCTTTATTTGGCAGTGAGCATGTTGCTGCAGTCAGCTTGCATATGATGGTGTGTGAATGCTTATGCCCTGCTCTGATTGATGCTTTTTATTTGTGCCTTGGCGATTGAATTAGTTTCCTAGTGCTTCTGTAATGATGCCACAAACTTAGTGGTCACAAAGTTACACAGGGGCGCCTCGGTGGCTTAGTTGGTTGAACATCTGATTCTTGATTTCGGCTCAGGTCGTGATCTCGTGGTTTGTGGCCCCACGAGCCCCTGTGCTGAAAGTGAGGATCCTGCTGGGGATTCTCTCTCTCTCCCCTCCTCTTTCTCTGCCCCACCCCAGTCACACTCTCTCTCAAAAATAAACAAATAAACTTAAAAAATAAGTAAATAAAGCCAAAAAGAGCCTCACAAATTCATTATTCTACAGTTTGAGAGGTCAGAAGTCTGACATGGGTCTTATGTGGCTAAAATCAAAATGGTGGGAGGGCTGTTTTCCTTTCTGAATGCTCTAGGAGAGAACCTATTTTCTCACCTTTTCCAGTTTCTGGGGGCCGCCCACATTCTTTGCGTCCATCTTCAAAGTCAGCAATCACTCGCTCTGACCTCTGAATCCACGGTCCGGTCTCCTATAACTCTCACTCTCCTGCCTCCCTTGCTTTTACATGGCACCTTATGATGATGCCAGGATAATCCAGGACATTCTCTCCATTTCAAGATCCTTAATTCAATCACATCTGCAAAGTCCCTCCTGCCATGCACTCATAGGTCCTAGAGATTAGGACGTGGACATCTTTGGGGGAGGGTACTATTCTGCCTACAACAGTGGTTGTTATTGTGGAATAGTAGTGGTTAATTATGGAATGGAAGGAATAAAAAATGGACTCATGTGCCAGGGAGGCAATGAATGTGACAGTTAAACTTGAGGTCAGGGGCGAGGCATCCTTGGATGACACACCGCCTTCCCCAGCCGCCAATCATGTGGCCTTTGAATGTCCATTCCTCCTCTGTTAATGAGGATGTTAATCAGACCCACATCACCAAGTTGCTGTATGAGAACCAAGTAAGTGCTAGTATATGTCGATAACTTTGAACAGTGACTGGCACATCGGAAGTGCTCATTAAACATTGACCATTATCGGGGCGCCTGGGTGGCTCAGTCGGTTAAGCGTCCGACTTCGGCTCAGGTCATGATGTCGCGGTTCGTGAGTTCGAGCCCCGCGTCAGGCTCTGTGCTGATGGCTCAGAGCCTGGAGCCTGTTTCCGATTCTGTGTCTCCCTCTCTCTCTGACCCTCCTCTATTCATGCTCTGTCTCTCTCTGTCTCAAAAATAAATAAAGGTTAAAAAAAATTAAAAACAAAACAAAACAAAACAAAACAAAAAACACTGACCATTATCATCTAATGGAGGGGTATCCTACAATCTTTTTGTTCTTGTGGTTGAATTCGATTATTAATGGCAGCATCTGTGTGTGTGCCTGTGCGAGTTGGAGAAATCTGTGTGTTTAAGAAAAGTCTGATGCCTCATCCCTAGGACTTATCATTAGTTAGAAAGAAAAGCTCCTGACGACAGTTGAGCTGTCCAGGCTAATTAATGCTGCTAACTCTTAACAGATATAACTGGAATGTTTTCTGGACCACTAAGATTTCCATGCTACATTGGACAAAACCTGCAGATAGAAATTTTAGGTTATGTTTTTCATATATTGTGTATGCTATTGAGGTTGTTAGAACTGATTATAATAAAATCATATATTGCCTACCTCTCATGAAAAAATAGTTATTTGATATGTGTTGGTTCGATTGGTTTTGGTAGTAAGTATACAGATACCTATTATTTTCCTATGAAATAACTTCATTAAATAGAAAAGTTTGGGCATGAGGATCAGTGAAATTAACAAAATTATTTCTGACTTTTGAACGTACCTCTCATTTAATTATTCCCAAAGTGACACACCAGAGTTAGAAGCACACATTCACATAACTTAAGGAAAGAATATTGTGCCTTCTGTCACATTTCTGGCTCAAATAACATAGTTTTAGCCAAATAGTGTGCCATTTTATTGCAAATCAAGTAATGAGAAACAACGTTGTTATTCTGTTTTACACTCATTATAGAATTAATTATATTTGATCTACCTCAATGTAAACTTGACTGCTTTTTAGTGATTTGTTCTCTATCACGCATTTCATAATTTATTTCCCAGTGGTTTTTAATAATACTCTCCAAAATGATTATTTTTTTTCCCAAAATGATTATTAAGACACTTTGGTTAAAAAATAAAATCACACTTTTAATGACAAGAAATACATCTAACTTGGCTGATTTGTTTGATAATTCATTAGGTTATATGATAGAATTTTTTTTGTCACTTGAATGAACCAAATCTGAATACGATTTTGACAAAATTTTACTTAAAGCATGCAACAATACCAAGGCATTAAAACAGTTCTACTCTAAAAGATGTATGGAAATAAATATTTTGATTTTCTCAGCTCTTAACTGAGACAAATTTAACAAAACGCCTCTGAAGGAAAGGTAACAGGTAAAATAATGGTAATTTACAAGTCTTGGCCTTTTTGGTTATACTTCACAGAATTGACATTAGTGACTGGATAATAAATCTTGTCTCAAGTTAGATGGTTTTCAATTAGTTACTTTCAATTAAGTTGGAGAAAGACCTAATCAAAGCGATAGATGATTAAGAGTTATACTGTGTTTGGGGCATACAATTCAGAAGGAGTTCAAAGAATTGAATGTCCGTGCTTCCCTTCACCATCTACTTGTTTATATGCATGAAAGTTCTCAGTGGTCACATCTATACAAAGCAAAACAAAAACAAAAACAAACAACAAAAAACCCCAAAAGCCAAAACCAAAAAACCCAGGAATAGCAATGATTCTAATCTTTTAATTAGATTAATTTTAATCTTTCTTATAGTAAGTGATAGTCATTCTTGAATATATGAATTAATTGGGAGGAAATATCTCCACTCATCTTACTGACATGCATTAAAAATTACTTTTCAGATTCTCATTATATATCAAAAGTTAATATATTGATGATGTTTTGATCAATTGTAAACTTCTAATAACTTATGATACTTAAATCTCAAAGAATCTTTTCTTTCTTTCTTTCTTTCTTTCTTTCTTTCTTTCTTTCTTTTCCTTCCTTCCTTCCTTCCTTCCTTCCTTCCTTCCTTCCTTCCTTTCTTCTTTTTTTTTTATATTTCGTGCCCAGTGGCCAGAGGGAAAAATATTCACACATGCATTGCAGAGAAGCACAACAAGGTAATCAACAGAAGACTAACTTATAAAAATATAGTAGATACAATTCTAAGGAGGAAGATAAACAGAAATAGCAGGTTAAGGAGATAAAAGAACAACGCAGAATTTCTCGGTGTGAAAGAAAAGTTTGTGCATATATTTATTTTTTTAATTTTTATTTTCTGTTAGTGTATTTCTTTCAGTGGGTGATAGTGGGTGGCACATTGCTGGGCTGATAATGCAAATCATTTCATCTTAAAATGCTAAATTAAAGTTTAGGTAAATTAAGCATGTGTGCAGAGATAGAGGTTTCAAGATTCATTTTTAGGAAGGACAATTCTGAAGTCTGCTGACTTCGTTTCTGAGAATGGTCATTCGCTGGTCTGTGAAAGCAAATGGCCGCCCCTGGGCCCGTGCATTCCACTGCCTTGCTTGGTTCATATTTGAAGGGCTGCCCTCACCCGAGTGTGTCCCGCTCAGGCCCACTGTGTAGGAAAGAGAGCATCAGATCCCGGGGCACAGTCAGCCAACACTGCTCTTCAGGTTACTCTGCCTGATTTGACCCCACATGACTCTTTTCTTGAAGTGTATTTTTCAAATATGCATAGACCACTCACTATGTACTAGGCACTGTTGTAATTGCTTTATAAATATTAACTCATTTAAGGTTCATGAAAACCCGATGAGGTGGGTAGTGCCATTTTCCCCATTTTACACATGAGGACACCAACGCACGGAGAGATTAAGTTGCAAAAGAATGTCACATTTCGCCAGTAAATGATGAAACCAGGATTTCTTATACATTGATCTCTAAAAGAGAGAGAGAGAGCAGAAAGAAATTATTCAATTCTTTGTACCCAAGTGGGCCACCACCAGATTCCTTTCTCCCGTCAAAATGCCTAGCAGTTCTATTTCTACACCCAACACTTGCCTGGATTACAAGGAGATTGGATTTGCCTGTGAGGATCCAAAGAATCCAGTTTTGAGATGCAGTGGAATTGAATTTCTGTGGCCTGTTTATTGACGCTGGCTTCCCCCGCTGTGACTCATCATAAAGATGTCTTATTCAGACAGGAAGGCTGGGTAATTAGTATTACAGGTCACTAGTAAAAGGCCTCCGAAAGTACCAAACCACCCCAAGAAATTATTTTTCCTGGCCTCCTGCGTACAGCCTCATAACTGCAGTTTCAGGGGTTTCGAGTGGGCAAAGTGCGCTGACGGTTTCCTTCACGGCAACGAGGAAAACAAATTACCCTGACAGCACCGTCGAGGGGAGAAACCGTTTTTCTGCCATCTCCTGCCGCTGCCTTCCAAGTGACTTCCATGGAGCGAGCCATTTGATACAGGCGGAGGGTGTAAAAAAGGAAAGAAAAGAAATGAAAAAAGAACAAAAGAAAAGAAAAGAGGTCCTGCATTTATAGATAGATCGGTACCTATCGCTGTGCTTTCTGGCAAGCTAAAATTTCTTTTGGGCAGCTCTGGAATATTTCAGTGTTCTTAATATTATGCAGGGCACTTCAGAGCAGTGAGCCAAGCCCCATTGCCACCTGTTTTGAGAAGAGAAGCATCACGGGCTGAGTCCTCTGGAGAAAGCCGTAGGGACCGGCCGGTTCCTACCCTATCACTAGCCAGACTTACATTTGTTAGGAAAATTTCTGAAAACCTCATTCTTCCCCCACCCTCCAAAGATAGAAGTGCCTCTAGGTGTCTGAGTTGTCGGAAGCACCAGGCGATAGAACTGAGGTGAAAAAAAAGCTTTGGTTCACAAAGAGCTATGCCAATGCCAGGTTGTGTTAGTGGCATCGGTGGGACGTGTCTGCGTGTGATGAGGCAGACCATTATTAATGTGACCCTTGCCCCCTGTCCTGTAGAAAGGAATTAACTAATAAACAGTTGGGAGGATGGGAGAGGTGAGGGGAGAGGATAGTTTTTGTGGTCTAGGGGTGTAGACAGAAGAAAGGAAGGAGCTTCAGTGAGTATGAGAGAATCAGGATTCTAAGTGTTGCTGGAAGGTCATGATTTGGGTCCTCTCTAACTTTGTTTTGAAGGATGCAAATCAGAGATTAAAATATTTTTTAGGGGCTCCTGGGTGGCTCAGTCAGTTAAGTGGCCGACTTCGGCTCAGGTCATGATCTTGCGGTCCGTGAGTTCGGGCCCCGCGTCGGGCTCTGTGCTGACAGCTCAGAGCCTGGAGCTTGTTTCAGATTCTGTGTCTTCCTCTCTCTGACCCTCCCCTGTTCATGCTCTGTCTCTCCCTGTCTCGAAAATAAATAAAATGTTAAAAAAAAATTAAAATAAAATATTTTTTAAAAGTCCCCCGTGGCTATTTGGACTGCGCTTCTTTGGACGTGACCTTGTACGCTGACGTTGGACTTAAAAGAGCTCCAGGAAAATGGAGAGAGCAATCTTAACAGTAATTCTTCACATATTTTCCAGGGATGAGTGTTTAGGGTTCCAGAGCCGAGAGGGATACTGTTCACGTTGGGCTGGTTTTGTACTCAAGAAAATGGTGAACGGGGGAAAGAGACGATAAGATGTCTACGGGCCGTGTTCCCCCTCAAGTTCGCGTGTTGAGGTCCTCACCCTCGGTACCTGAGAAGGTGTTTGGAGACAGGGCCTTTAAAGAGGAAAGTAAGTTAACCGAGGTCACTGAGCCCAATCTGACTGCGTCCTTATGAGAAGAGGAAGGCAAGACACCGGAGGAAAGGTCATGGGAGAGCATGCTGAGAAAGCGACCATCTTCCAGCCAAGGAGAGAGGTCTCAGGAGAAACCACACTTGCCAACCCTTTGATCTTGGACTTCTAGCCTCCGGAACTGTGAGGAAATAAATTTCTGGTGTTGAGGCCGCTCAGTCTGTGGCATTTTGTTATGGCAGCCCCCAGCAAATTAATTCACCGTGGCGCTGATCTCATTCTGGTAGTGGAAATGTCAGTGGCTCCCACTGACTATAAATAAAGTGTAATTCCTTAGCACGGCTAAGTCCTAAGGTACTTAATAGTCTTGTGACTGTCTCTGGCCCATCTACCTCACTTCCTCCGAACTCTGTAAAACCCCCCGCCCCCGGGGATCATCTCTACTCATTTAGCGCTATTGGTTCCTTCCTATCTCTAGGGGTCGAACTGTTACTGGGTCTTCTAGGCCCAGGTCAAAGACTACCACCTCCTTGACCTTCCTCATTCACTTTGCTTCCGGTGCACTAATCCTCCCTTACCCTTAATGGATGACTGAAACCACAGATAGTACCAAAATCTGTAGGTACCACGTTTCTCTGAGACACCCATGCTGATGATGCGGTTTAATTTATAAATGAAGGGATTAATAAGACCGAGCAATTATAACAATAGGCTGTGACCAAAGTTATGTGAATGTGGTTCTGTCTCTCAAAATGCCTCACAGCAGTACCGTACCGACCGACCCTCCTTGCGATGGCATGAGATGACAAGATGCCAGTGTGAGGAGATGAGGTGAGGTGACTGACCCAGGCACTATGACGTGAACGTGAGGCTACTGTTGACCTTCTGATGGTTCATCAGAAGGAAGATCTGCTGCTGCCAAACCACAGTTGACTGCAGGTAACTGAAAATTCAGAAGTGGAAACCTTGCGGAAGGGAAGACTACCGTAATCTCTTACTGAAGGTTGGGACAGATGACCTGGGTTTTGAGTTCCAGCCGGGCTACTTAGGAGCTGTGTGACCTTGGGCAAGTTACTTGACCTCTCTGAGCCTCACCCTCTCCCCTGTGTAGGGGAATAGAGGTAGTATCATTACACAGAAGTTGGGAAGAATAAGTAAAATAATGCCTGAATAAGTAACACAAATAAGAATAAGTAAAATAAATAAGTAATATATAAATAAATAATAAATAAATAAGTAAAATAAATCTCTCTGAAAATGTCCAATGCACACCATTTATTTTCTTATTACTCAAACTTTATTATTCTTAATATTTTTCGGTAATTCTTTTTCTTTAAAATTTTTTTTTTAACATTTACTTATTTTTGAGAGAGGGAGAGAGAGAGAGAGACAGAGAGACAGAGCACAAGTGGGGGAGGGGCAGAGAGCGAGGGAGACACAGAATCCAAAGCAAGCTCCAGGCTCCGACGTGGGGCTCGAACCCACAAACCGTGAGATCATGACCTGAGCCGAAGTCGGAGGCTCAGCCGACTGAGCCACCCAGGCACCCCTTAGTTTTTTTATTTCTTAAAGCCTTCATAATGTTTTATCTCTTTCATAATACTTTAATCTAAAAGCGCTTGGGGGGTTTTATTAAAATTTTAATTTTGTTGAAAATTCTGATTACTGAGGTAACACGCTCATTGTGAAAAGTGCATTAAAAACAGAGAAACAAGAGGGGGAAAATCGTTTATAGTCCGGCTGTCTGGGCCCTGCTGTTAACATTCTGATGTATCACCTTCCATCTTTCTTCTATGCGTCAAATGCACGATTTGGAACAAAAATGGGATCATATTAAACATATTATTTATGTCAAGTGCCTTTTTCATAGGGTAGATTTCTCTCCCTATTAACAAACACAGTCTGCGTGTTTACACCGATGGCTTGTTCTGATCCAGCTCATGGGTACAGGTTGTGCTTGGTTTGTATAGTGTTAAAAAAAAAAAAAATTCAGCCAACTTAAAAAGCCATCGGGATATTTTACAGAAAAATCACATTCTCCTGCTTTGGAAAATCTGAAGCTAGAGCCACACTGGGTCTGCATTCCAGGAAGCTAGCTGTTGGCTAGAATCGAGTACTGTTTTTACCTTGCTTTCCTGGCACGTAGACCCCTGGTCTACAGATCTGGTCACCTTAGCTACAATAAGCAATTTGCTGGCTGGGTCTATTCTACTTCATCCTTTAACCTCAGCTCCGCAGCACCTCCCACTCACAAAGCTCTTGATAATCGTGCTACATAAATCCTTGAATGAATACACTCCTTTCTACATATTCTTGTCTACCCTGGGAGTGCGCAGAGGCTTCTGGACCCCCGGCCTTCTTCTGCCCCTTGAAAGTTCCCACAGCTGGACCCAAAGTGGGGCTCCAGCCACACTGGTCACTTTGAGGAATCGGACATCTTTCTTCCCGGAGGAGCTTTCAAAAGGCAATACCTAGTCATCAGTTTGCTTCCCGCTAAAATGCAGCCGGCTGTCAAGCAGAAGAGGACAGAGAATAACACCATTAAGCCTTTCAAAAGATCTAACAGTGGGAAAGAGGGGAAAAAAATAAATAAATAAAAGTCGGTCTCCATCTACCAGTGGTTGCACTTGGTTTTTTTTTTGTTTCTCTCCACCATCTTCTAAGCACGGGTACGTGGGGTGCACTCCGCCTGGGTTCCTGGTGGGTGTTGCCGCTCAAATTAGAAGCTGGATTTCAGGGACAGCTGGAACGCTCCCTTGACACTCCGCCCTGAAGGCTACACGTGAGGCCCGGCCACAAGATGTGAGGCAGGCCCCTTTAATCCTACCCCAGCGCTTTGGCTTCTAAAACCTGATCCTCCAAAAGTTGGACTTATATAACTTATTTGTTTATTTTTAAGCCAGCCCTGTCCAAGTTGAGAACACTTGAGGCTCCCTTTCGGAAAGAAGTTGGAACCCAACATTATCATTAACTAAATCGGCAAGCGATGGTTCTGTAAAAATACCAAGCGGCACAGTTCTGAGGACTTTTGCTGTCATGTTCCCGGCGAAATGACATCGTGCGGTGGTTTCTCTGAAACTTGTTCCTGGGGTTTTCTCTCTCTCTGCCTCTATCTCTCTGTTTCTGTCTCTGTTTCTCTCTTGTAAACCGTGGCCTGAGTCGAAGGGGGATTGGAACTTGCTGCTTGAGAGAGAGAGAGAGAGAGAGAGAGAGAGAGATAGCAAGAGTGGGGGAGGGGCAGAGAGAGAGGGAGACACAGAATCCGAAGCAGGCTCCAGGCTTGAGCTGTCAGCACAGAGCCGGATGTGGGGCTCGAACTCACCAACCGCGACATCATGACCCGAGCCGAAGTTGGATGCTTGACCAACTGAGCCACCCAGGTGCTCCTATTAGATTCTAGCCATAAGGGTACAGGTACTAAAGGTCTGATACAAACGTATGTGAAGAAGATGTTCAATGCTATGTTATATCTTTTAGGAAAAGCAGCGGAAACTCTCTAAACCTTTAGGGAGTGGGAGAATAAATAAATGATGCCATTGTCAATGTATCTCTTAAAGGCCCATCAAGGTCATAAAGATTCCTTGAAGGGCTTTTGACGACGTGAGAGAAGTTAGAATTTGTTAGGTTAGAAAAAGTGGAATACAAAGTCATAAATGAAATATGAGGCCAATTATGTTTATTATATGGACAGAGATTTTAAAGAAATATACCACAATTTTAGGAGAGGTTATATCTTGGTGTGATGGGCTTATGGGTAGTTTTTGTTTCTTTATACTTTCTAGCACTTTCAAATTTTTCCCCCAGTGAGAATTTATTGTTTTGCTCATCAGATATTAAAATGATCGTCAGGTAGCCAACTTTCCTGGTGGTGACAGATTTGGGTTCACATTTTCTTTCAATGCCATTTTCCTTGACTCTTTCTAGCCACCTGCTATCCTCACATGGCTTCTCCAGTGAGGGTCTGGAGGAAAAGGCTGGGACTTAAGATAAGGAGAGTAAGGGGCTCCTGGGTGGCTCAGTCGGTTAAGCGTCCGACCTTGGCTCAGGTCACGATCTTGCCTTGGCTCGGGTCATGATCTTGTAGTTCCTGAGTTCGAGCCCCACGAGTCTCGCTGCGGTCAGTACAGAGCCTGCTTCAGATCCTGTGTCCCCCACTCTCTCTGCCCCTCCCCCTACTTGCGTTCTTTCAAAATGAATAAACATTAAAAACAAGAAAAAAGGAGGAAGAAAGTAAGTGGCTCCCTATGGAGGGAGCCACTGCGACTCCGCTTAGGACCTGGACGTTTGTGGGCATCTAGGCATGTGTTCCGAATCCCGTGTGCAGATGCAAAGATCTTCACAGATTTAAGAAGGAAGCCAGGCTGATGAGTTCTACTGACTGATCTTACGTTCAGACAAGGAAGAGCTCTAGCGGGATACCCCTTCTCTCTCTTTATCCCCACAGCCTCTGCTCCCCTAAAACAACACTGACCGAAGCGCACGTAGATACTTTCAAGTTCTGGTGAGGCAGCCTGGTTCAAGCAAGGTAACTAAGCTGTACACACTGAGCTTTGAAGGTTGTCCAGCTACAAGAGGACGGGATTTTTTTTCCGGGGCCAGCCAATTCCTCCAGTCCTGTGGGTTTCCTCTGTGTTAAATGGCTGTAACATGACTCGAGGCTTCGTTTGGAGCTGTGTCCCATGACCTCATCTCCCACCGCCTATGCACATGGGGTGAAGGGCTCCCTGCGGGCACTCAAGGGTTGTGTTGAAGGGAGACTTGAGCTGGGAGAGAGGGCCAAGTCTTTTTCTTAAGAATGTTTATAGGAAAGGAACAGAGTCTTTCAGCTACCAAGCTTGGCGATAGTTCAATGCAATTCTAGCCACCAACTGTTTGTTGAATTATTAGCTACACTGTGAACAAGGCACCCAAGAACGTCCCCGTATTCCTTAGAGAATGTTTCACTTTCCTCCACCAGCGTCCCGTCTAGCCCTCTTAGTTAAGGCTTGGATCCCTGGGTAGTGTTGTGGAAGGAACCTTGGTCTTGAAATCAGGGGGTCTGGGTTGAAAAGCTCGTCTCTACTCTGTCGCCCATGAACACTATGGCTTCCAGAAAGTCGCTTCCTCCCTCCAACCTCATTTGCCCGTCTGTAAAATAAGAATAATAATGCCAGCCTCATGGGGTCGTTCTGGAGTAGGGTTGCTGGGTTTAGCAAATGAAAATATAGACACCCAGTTACATTGGAATGTCGGATAAACAGCCAGTAATATTTGGTATATTTACCATAAGGGGGCACCTGGGTGGCTCAGTCGGTTGAGCATCCGACTTCAGTTCAGGTCACGATCTCACAGTCCGTGAGCTCGAGCCCCGCATCGGGCTCGGTGCTGACCGCTCAGAGCCTGGAGCCTGCTTCGGCTTCTGTGTGTGTGTCTCTCTCTGCCCCTCCCCCACTCACACCCTGTCTCTCTCTCTCTCTCTCAAAAATAAATAAACAAAAAAAATTTTTTTAAAAAGTATTTACTGTAAGTATTGTGGTCCCCCTAATATAAGTATTTACTGTAAAGATTGCGGACATACTCATACTAAAAACTTATTTGTTGTTTACCTACATTCCAGTTTAACTGAGTGCCCTGTATTGTACCTGAGAATTCTATTCTTGAGGCTGAAATAAAGGGATTGACCTGAAAGCCACTACCCAGAGTTTGGTGAGTAGCCTCTCCTCTGTACCTGCTCTCCCGGGGCGGGGTGGGGTGGGGGGAATCCACAAGGAGATGAATTGCTTTTCCCTTTCCCAGCAGGGGGAATAAGGACTGTGTGACCAGGCCGGTGGAGGACAAGGGAGGATGCTTAGTTAAGGAGGCCGTCTCCACAGAGAGCAGAAGACATACGGCTGGGATGAGGCTAAACCTCTGCTTGACAGACATCTTTAAAGACCTCAGCAAACAGTGTTCCTTGGTCTTGTGTGCCTTTAACACACTCTGCCGTCTGCAAGCCTGTCAGCGGAGGTGACACTACAGGGCCAGGAGAAGCCCTGACGGGGACACTGACCCCAGGGAAACCCCGTCCGGCCATGACCATTCCATAGGCTTCAAAAGCCAACTGCCGTGGTAGGCAGAGGGACTTTCCTGGGGGTAGTTTTTACAAAGAAGGGGTAAAGGTGGCTGGGTGCCCCAGAGACCTTACTGCAACTTGGGGGAAACCCAGCGAATGAGTTGACACGGGCCTGTCCTTGTCATCTCTTTTGCCACCTCCCCCAACCTTGACTCCCCTCTGGCTTAAGCTCCCCCAGCTCGTGGGGCCGACGTGGCAGACGGCAGGTCCACTCTCTGGCTTTGGTGTGCATCACAAGAGGCCGAGTGCCCCCAGAACCTCAGGGTATAATTTTCCTTTTCTGATCATCTGAATTCCAGGCGAAAAGCTCAGCTGTCGTAGGCTTCAGGGAATGTTTCCACCAGGATTGAAATCGGGGCCAAGAAAGTGCGGGCATGCAGAAGGCATTCTTTTCTGCTATTCAGATGCACTTTGCCTTTAGTTAGGGCATTAGAAAATGGTGCCTTTCCCCAGAGTCCCAGATGAAAGTTTTGAATTTCATTACAGTGAGAGAACACATAAAGGGAGACCATGGCTTGCAGCGTTTCCAAATCTGTTATGTTCCCCCCTCCCACCCACCCCCACCCCCCCGCCTCCCCAGCCATATCCCTTTTTAAAAAAAATCTAGAGAACATTTTAATGTGTACTTTCATATACATATTTGATATGAAGAAAAATAAAACTAATTCAAGCCATGACAAGTTGCAAAAAAAAAAAAAAAAAAAAAAGGAAAGAAAAAAAAGAAGAAAAATGTAAAAGGAAACCTTTGTCTGCTGCCCTAGCTTTGGTTCAAGTATCCTAGTCTGCTTGTGACTTTTATTTTGAAAGACAAGATGTAACATCAGACTATTATTTACTAAATCGTTTTCTTTGGGCTAATTTACTCTCCCAAAATTTTCATTCATCCTATGAAATGCGAGCTTTAAAATTTGGATTTGAGGGGTGCCTGGGTGGTTCGGTCGGTTGAGCATCCGACTTTGGCTCAGGTCATGATCTTGCGATTTGTGGGTTGGAGCCCCCCATCAGGCTCTGTGCTGCCAGCTTGCTCAGAGCCTGCAGCCTACTTCAGATTCTGTGTCTCCTTCTCTCTCTCTCTGCCCCTCCCGGGCTCTCCTCTGTCTCTCTCTGTCTCTCAAAAATAAATAAATGCTAAAAAAAATTTTTTTTAAATAAAAAATAATATAATTTGGATTTGATGTGCTGTATGTACGTGAAGATAAATATAGGCTATAAAAATGTAAATATGCTTGTCTGGATATCCCTGAAAAGAATCTTCCTTTGGGGCACCTGGGTGGCTCAGTCGGTTGGGTGTCCGACTTCGGCTCAGGTCATGATCTCACGGTCGATGAGTTCGAGCCCTGCGTTGGGCTCTGTGCTGACCGCTCAGAGCCTGGAGCCTGTTTCAGATTCTGTGTCTCCCTCTTTCTCTCTCCTCCCCGGCTCATGCTCTGTCTCTCTCGTCTCAAAAATAAATAAATGTTAAAAAAAAAAAAAAATTAAAAAAAAAAAAAGAATCTTCCGGAAACGGCGCTCCACTTTGTGAAGTTCTATGCAACAAGTTAATACCTATCACCTGGCTAATAGTAGCCAGATTTGGGCGAGATGTTTATTCCGTGTCGCGCACTGGGCTTTGCATGCATTAGCTCATTTATCTTCTCCGTGGAGAAGGTATTTTCATGGGTCCCATTTTACAGACTAAAAAACCCGAGACTGAGACAGGCAAATGTCCTACTGGTAGTAAGCGAAAGTCAGATTCAAACCAGAGCAGCCTGAGTGCAGAGTCCACGCAATCACCTCTCTCTCTTCTAACCGGTTAGAAAAAAACCCACAGATACTACCGCCTGCCAGGAAAAAGAGCCGGTAACGAGAGTCCTGTTGAAGAATGAGTTCATTCGGCACTCCACGGTAAGTATGGCCTCCCAGTAACTCCTAACGCGTTGCATGCAGTTCCCAACTTGCAGAAGGGTTGGTCGCAGAAGGGTTGGATTCCGAAAGTTGATTTACGAGCAAGTGCCCTGGCCCCTTCTTCCGTGCGCCAAGGCACGCTGTACACACCTCTCCTGTGACACTCAGCACACTGCCTCTTTGCTGCTTATACATCTGTCCCCGCCAGGGCTCCTGCTCAAGGGCAGAGACCTTGCCTTATGTCTCCTTTCCTGTTCCCAGCACCCAGCCCGGTGCCCAGCCCAGGGACACACGAAGTATACACACGTTGTATTACATTACAAGTTATGTGTTTAGAACTCAGCACACATTTCCCAAAAGAAACGCGGTGCGAATGGGAGTGGAAGCATTATGTTTCCAACCAGCCCACAAAAGTTTACTTAAACTTTCTTGTAGTCTACCAAGAGTACTAATAAGTAATTTGGAGCCGTGGGTGGGACAAGAGGTGGTGGGTGGGGAAAAAGATAGAAATCTCCCTCCCCCTTTCCTGAGTCAGATCTAGATGAAATTTCACGTGGGTCGGAATTCATCTTTGACTCCCCCGGACGGTCGTTTCTTCCTACATCTCCCATTCATGGGTATCCCTGCCTCCAAGCTTCCTACTCAATGCCTAGCTGTGGTCTCTCACTCAGGTCTTCCTCTCTTTCCCCGATGACCTTCTTTACTCCCTCACTAGCCCAAATTCCTGTTTCCTGAGTGCAGCTGAGCTTAGCTGATTTTCAGCAGAAAACGATGTGCATGAATTAATTCTTGCTAATGTGTGCGTGGTTGCCCAACGCGAGGCATATGAATGCTAGTACAGTAGTTAAGATGGGATGGGAGACAGACCTAGATTTGAATCCTGGTTCTACCTTTCAGTTATATGGCCTAGGTAGGGTAATTTAACCTCTCTAAGCCTCATTTCTTTCATCTGTAAAATGGAAATAATCATAGTTATACAGAGAACTAACACTTTCATGACCCCTCCTGGAGTTACAGCACATATTGGGCACAGTCCTAAGATATCTCATTTATCTAGAAAGAGATGAGAAAGAGATAGAGAGAGCACACGGGGGAGGGGGAGAGAGAGAGGGAGAGAGAGAATCTCAAGCGGGCTCCCCAGTGTGGAGTCCAATGTGGCTTTCAAACTCACGCACCATGAGATCACGACCAGAGCTGAAACCAAGAGTTGGACGCTCACCCAGCCGAGCCACCCAGGCACCCCAGTCACAAGAACTTCTTATTCATTTATTCACTTTATCTTTACAACAACCCCATGAGGTAGGCACTTAGTATTAACCTTTATAAAGGGGAGTGACTTTTTAAGAGATTTCTAACGGTAAATTATTATTTATTCCTGCCTCCCTTCTTCCAAAAAGGCTTGGAGGCAAAATCCGACATGGATAGAATTTCTGGCCACGTGGATAGAAGAGGGCAGGCATTCCCGGGAGGAGATGTTCCAAGGCAAAGGGAGTGGGGCCGTTACCAGATCACCCATGGCTGACAACTCATCTGGAGGGTCCCTTCCTTTATGTGATTCCTGTTTCCACAGCTTCTCCCCTTCCTCTGCCTCTGAATGTGCCGAATCGGCAAGTGGTCCAAGTTTTGTTTTTTTTCTAGCCCCTTTCTTTCTTTTTTAATTTTTTTCACACAGCTCATGGCAGCTGCAAGGTGGTGGGGGCCAGGCGGATGGCAGCAGCTGTTTGTATGTATGGGACCTCTGTAGTCTTTCTTTGTGAGTCAGGGGCTGCCTGTATATATCACAAGCTGCCACCTGGCAAGACATTTCGTTCCATCTAGGTTGTTTAAATGTTTCCTGGATGATATCATACATGCAAAAGGAGGGGAGGATCTTCAAGATGCTGAACTCAGTGCAGCCCCTCACTGCCCTCCAGCCCTACACTGAAACATTCGAGTGATTCCGTCCTGTAGCTTAGCAGACAGCCTTAGATTTGCTCTCCAGTCCTTCCCATTGACCAGATGCAGAGATGTTAAAGCCATGGGGGGTATGCATTTGAACAGAAGTCACGGTGTCATCATGGAAAACAGTGAGCAGAAGCCTAAGGCAGAGGCAGGTGGTAAGCTCGCCCGCTGTGGGTGTCCTTGTGATTTAGTACCTTCACTTCCCTGGGCCTCAGTTTCCTCTTCTGTCAAACAAGGTGGGTGGGCTGCACTATCTGTGGTCCCTCCTGAGTGGAGGACTCTCTGATTCTATGATGAATTCAGGACAGAGGGCTCTTCATCCTTTCTGATGTCACCCTAGAGATGGGCAGTCCATCATGACCCTCGTAAGCCTGCTCAAACGTTTCCTCATCCTTAAAACGGAACACTCTCCCCTCTGTTAACTAAACATCTCGTCATTTGAGGGATTTTTCTTGTTGTGACTCAGACTTCTGAAAACAGAGAGACTTCTACTCTATTCTTGTTACCTGGATACCTTTGTTACCGATAGAGTGACACGTCTGTTTTCACTTAGATGGTGAGTTTTGAAAGACTCAGTAGCAATGTATTCTATTTTCATGCGACATTTCTATTTAAGAGCCATTTCACACACACTGTTTCATTTGAGCCTTGAACTGACAATAGGAAAGGAAGTTTCGCTCATTTTTCTATGTGAAGAGATTCGGGGCGAAGAAACATAGATACCTTTAATAACATCTCATCCTATGGTTGCTAAACAGAAGAGTCAGGACCCCAAACTTGGATTCTGTTGACTCCCAGTCTAGTGCTCAGGCCGTGAGAACACACATAAATCAAACCCAGCACCACCACCCAATAAACCAGCTCTCCTTGCTTGAGTTTCTGCTATGTCCCGGGTACTTGACGAGGTGCTTTGCATACAACAACGGGAATATTTGAAGCAATGAGGCAAGGGAAGGACTATCATACTCGGTTTAGAGATGGAAAAAAAAAAAAAAGAAGTTTGGAGAGATGAAGTATTAAGTAGTTGCCTGATAGCTAATGTGTGCTGAAAGCAAAATTTGCTGAAGGTAAAATTCAAGCCCACACGCCTTCTTCTGGCGTTGCTGCCTTCACTTAAAAATGCATCACCTGAGGGGTGCCTGGGTGGCTCAGTGGGTCAGGCGGCGACTTCGGCTCAGGTCATGGTCTCACAGTTCGTGGGTTCGAGCCCTGCATCAGGGTCTGTGCTAATGGCTCAGAGCCTGGAGCCTGCTTCAGAGTCTTTGTCTCCCTCTCTCTGCCCCTCCCCCACTCACACTCTCTCAAAAATGAATAAACGTGAGAAAAATCTCGAAAAATGCATCACCTGAAATGATACCCATTGTAGTTTAGTCCCCAGGACTTTTTTAGGCCACGTGAATTATTGTTCCATGAAAATACAGTGAACAGAAAGGACCGGGAGGTTGAATCCCATGCAGCTGACTTGAATCTCACTGAGCTGCCCTTAATTCTCCCGCCATGTGTCACGCTGCTTGTTGGACTGTCTTTTCTAGATTTTACTTTTCATTTTTTCAAACATATTTTTGTTGCCTTTTTTTCCTAGGCCCTTCTTAAAATGTCTCTTCTTCAATTTTAGGAGATCGTCATTTAACATGAGTGTGATCTTCTTAGAACTCATATGATGGCCAGTAGAAGCATGGGATTCTAGCTTCCCCCTTCTTTCCCAAATCCCAGGATTTGATTTTCTGCATCCCAGGATCATTTCACATTTCTTCATAATCCATTCTCTTGACCATTTTACCTAGCCAACCCTTGCTTATTTTTGTATCCATGTAATTCCTTGCCTATTCTTAGGCATTCTAAATTCATCTACAACATAAGGATAATGATTTCTGTCCTGTCTGCATCTCATAATTTTGGTGATGTTCAGTCAAACCATGTATAGAGAGAAAGCACTTGGAAAAAGTATAAGGAATGATGAACACAGACAATTATAATATATTTTGCTTTTGAAAAGCCTACACTGTAGAAATGGAGTGAAATAATCAAGATTGGTCAGGGAGGTGGAGATTTAGATGTTCTGGACTTATTTATTAGTTATAATATGTAAGAGATACTAACTATATAAAATAACTTAATTGGTTACTAGATCAATTAATCTATTATTATTATTATCTTTAAAGTGTTTATTTATTTATTTTGAGAGAGAAAAGGAGAGAGAGAGAGCATATGTAAGCAGAGAAAAGGCAGAGAGAGAGAGAGAGAGAGAGAGAACCCCAAGCGGGGTCTAAGCTGTCAGCACAGAGCACGATGTGGGGCTCAAACTCATGAACCAAGAGATCATGACCTGAGCAGAAATCAAGAGTTGGACACTTAACTGACTGAGCCGCCCAGACGCCCCCTAAATCATTTAAAAATTTTCTTTTTAACGTTTATTTTTGAGACAGAGAGAGACAGAGCATGAATGGGGGAGGGTCAGAGAGAGAGGGAGACACAGAATTTGAAACAGGCTCCAGACTCTGAGCTGTCAGCCCAGAGCCCGACGCAGGGCCTGAACTCACGGACCGCGAGATCATGACCTGAGCCGAAGTCGGACGCTTAACCGACTGAGCCACCCAGGCACCCTCCCCCCTAAATCATTTTAAAAGAGAGAGTTTATGTGCATATTTTAAAGTAATGTGCTCTTCTTACCGTAGACTGACATGGGTGAGTGTTGCTTAAATACAGCGTTCATGTCCTCTGTGTTTTCCCCTCACATCTCCCTGGTTTCTTTGCCTTTACATGCCTGGCTGCCGTCCGACAAAACCGAAACCTTCAGGTCTTATTCTGGACCCTGTGTTAACCTTCTCTTGCAGAAGTTCCCACATTTTTCAGAATAAGAACACATTTTAAAAGCGTTCACTCGTTTTGTGCAGTGCCATGATGATAATGAACTCCTGGCATCCACTGACTTGGAAAATACCCAGTGAGAAAAGGACATTCCAAACTCAGTAAAACTTTTAAATGGAGTTCTATTTAATCGATCACAATGGCATCCAAATGCTTTTGGAAAATACACAGACATGTCTGAGGCGTTGTTCCATGTTTATGAACACTCAGTACATATTTGTCAAGTGAATGCATGGGTAGGAAGAGAATGAAAATTTGCAGGCACTGCTTGTGATATACATGGATTTGTGACCCTTTGTCATAACTTCATTCCCCAACTCCTGCCCCGGGGAGCCAGAGCTCAGAGTTTAGAAACCACTCGCATGGGTTCCCAAATACCCAGCCTACAGTAGGCATGCAAGAATTGTGTACTGAATGTCCACAGGACAGGAAAGAATGGATGAATGCTACTTGCCTCCCAATTAGGTTACAAGTTTGTGGATAGCAGATACGTCGTAGGCCCTTCGGTGTCCCCAGCAGAACCCAACATTGTGCTGAGAGAAAGTAGCCTGCTTTCAATAATCAACTGATTTGATTAGCATCCCTTACCAACATTTCTGGAAGAGCTTATCAGGTTAAGCTTACAGCTAAAATGTAAACTATGTAGAGGGAGCATACATGCTTTTGATATCAGAAAACTCCTTGTGTTTCTCTGCAAGTGTAAGTAAGAGAAGCCATGGAGTCAGGGAAACACAAGGCAACGGGAAAGAGCCCAAGGACGAAGCAGTGTGGCTGGCCCCAAGGGAGGGAGAGCATCTGGACACTGGAATAGAAACTTCACCCTCTGAAGCCTCAGTCTCCTGCTGTGTCAGGCCTCACCACAGAGCAGGCAATATGACCAGAGCACTGTCGGGTGGAGGAAATAGCAGAGGGAATGGTTAGCTCCTTACACCTTGGGATGGAAGGTGGCAAAGAGCAGTGAACTTACTCATAAATCGTGAACTAGAGCATATTAAATATTTTCATGGGCACCCATGACATAGAGATTTTGTTAGAGGAATCACTCACCTCAGCAACGCTGGGTAGAGCAGCCCAATCATGGTGAAGAGAAACTCTTCATATGGCTTCTTCTTGAAGGCTCCAGGGTCACAAAGCACTACGGAAAGAACTAGCCGCTTGCACCCTAAGTCTGGTGGCCACTTCACCTTGCAGCAAAGGAAGTGAAAGTGTCCAGATGAAGAGGAAGAAGGTCAACATTCTCTCTAGGGGGGAAAAATGCAGACATAGGCTTTTTTTTTTTTCGGGGGTGGAGGGTGCAAAAGTGCTTTGATTATAGCTACATATCTATAAAGACAAACAAGAAATAATCTTTATTTCTTGTTTTTCCTCAGCTGATCCTGAGATCTGAGGCCGGATTTTCGTAGGAGAGCAGCAGCCTGGAAAACAAATTACCAAAGGAAAAAAAAAAAAAAAAAGGAGAGAAATGATGTTCCAGCTGCTTTAAGTTACTTTAATTTTTTTTCATGTGTCCTGGCTGCCTTGATGTTCCTGACCTCAGTTATTTCTGTTGAGTTGAAATCGTTGGGTGAACCGGATTCCCCCAATTCTAGACGGGGCCTTAATTGTAGTGGGGTCCAGATTCCCAGTTTTGTAGCTGTGCAAGCTGAGGTACAGTGATGTAATGCACCATGTCACAGGTCCTTCTAACCCATAATGTCACACTCACCATGGTCCAACACCTTCCCCCAAACTAACCTCTCGAGCAGAAGTTCAACCCACGCACAGTACACCTGTGACCTTCTTAGTCTTCCCATCTGTCCCTCTTCATCAAAATGTGTGTCAGCCTGATGGGACATTCTGGCTGGAGTGGGGTCTGTTGGCTTTGGAGGGTGGATGTGTCTGGAATGCAATCAGGCCGGGCACCCTGGGATGGGCACTGGGCTGTGCAGTATAAGAGAAAGAACACATGCTCCAGAGCTTGACTGCTGCAGATGTCCTCATCCTACCACTCAATAACCGTGTGACATTGGCAGGTTACTTAACCCTTTTTTTGGTCTCAGTTTGTCCATCTGTAAAACAGAGATAATGGTACTTCTTTCCGATGACTATTACAAAGATTACATAAATTCATACATGTCAATGGACAGATGATTGACACTAGGTAAAGGTTATTATTATTTTTTTATTACATATATTATGGGTAGATCTTCACCTGTAGAACAATAGCCATGTGACAGGATTGTAAAACTTAAGTGACATCGAATGTATGCTTAATGGAAGAAAAGGGATGAATGAATTACCTGTGTGCTCTTGGGCAAGACACTCCATTGTCCTGGCCCTTCCTAGCTCCTCTTAAGTAACACCATGCAGATCATGGACCAGCTGGCCTTGCCATAAAGTGAACAAGTTGTTCTGTTCATCCCGGGCTTTGTGTTTTTACCCCAGAAACCCCCATGTCCTGGGAAAGGACAGATAGACTGGGATGGTGGTTACCCTGGACCTCTGTGACCCTTGCTGTGTTCCAAGGCACACTAATGATCAACCTCTTGGGCCTCAAGGTGCCCTGTCCTGGGTCCCCCACCCCACCATATCATCTGGGGTTACGTCAACTAGGATTACTCCATGTGGTCTATCATCCTCCAGCAGATGAACCTACGCTTGATCACACAGGGATCATATAATGAGCAAATTGCGTTGACAGCCTTCGGGGGGAAAGAGTAGACATGGTACGAGGCCACCTAAGGCCCAGGCATGATGTCACTCCTGCCTCATTCTATTGGCCAAAGCAAGTCACAAACCCCAACCCCATTCAAGAACTGGAGACATAAGCTCTTCCTCTTGGTACTGTGAACATAGATACAGGGAAAATAATAATTACAGACACATTTACCAATTACCATAATGATCCAGAGCTTGTATTTGGTACTCCAGTTGGTACAAGATGGTGGCAGATCAAGACAAGAAAGACAGAAGGAGGCTGTTTTCTCTTCAAGAGACTCAGGAACACTGTGAGAGAGCCAGGGTGGCTCTATCTAAACTGACTCGGGCGCCTGGGTGGCGCAGTCGGTTAAGCGTCCGACTTCAGCCAGGTCATGATCTCGCGGTCCGTGAGTTCGAGCCCCGCGTCAGGCTCTGGGCTGATGGCTTGGAGCCTGGAGCCTGTTTCCGATTCTGTGTCTCCCTCTCTCTCTGACCCTCCCCCGTTCATGCTCTGTCTCTCTCTGTCCCAAAAATAAAATAAAAAATGTTGAAAAAAAAAAAATTAAACTGACTCAATTCTGGAAGTAAAGGGAGATGCATTGGAGGAAGAGGCTATGAAATGCCTACAGACTCTACTTAAATTTCCTCCAAGTTAGATGTGGTGGTGCATGATTCACCCACACTCTCATCCCTTCTACCCTGGAAATCAGCATTGTTCCAGAGGACAGCTTCTCGTTCCTCCTCCTCAGAGAGCAGAGCAGACCCTCTCTTCCCATCCCTCCTCCACTAGAGACATGTAGTGTGGGTAAGAACTAAAGTTAGGTTGTTTTGAGCCTCTGGAGTTTGGGTTGTTTGTTACTGCATCATTAACTACCCTATCCTGACTAATAAACTATTTAATGAAATACCAGTCCTGAGGAACATTGTGTAAAATAGAGTAAAATATTTATGTAAAAATAAATTTGGGGACAATGAGAAAGTGCCAACTTTCCTTTGGTATTTGTTCTCCCTTTCTGCATTTTTTTGGTGCTAGAACTCTTGGAGTTTTGGCCCGACACTTGGGCACCTAACTAGAGACTGTCATCCCTTAGCTTCCTTTGTATCTGATTGTGTCCATTTGGCTGAGTTCAGGCAGGTGGGATGTAAGTACAAGTGATGTGTGTTAGTTATCTCCTTAAAGAGAAACTTCTTTCCTTGGACTCTCTCTCTATTGTCTTTTTTTTTTTTTTTTTTTTTTTTTTTGTCTGAGACATGGTAACCACTAGTGCCATCTTGGAGTCCATGTGTTGAGGATGGAAGAGCCACTTGTCCTGCCTTGGTCCACTCATCTTTGTACTGATACATGAAAAAGAAATTAACTTCTATTTTAGCCACTGTATTTTAGAATATCTTTGTTATGGCAGACCAGGGTGTACCCTAACTAATATCAGGCTGTATCTTCCCCTTGGAGATTAATGGGGGAACTCTATATTTTAAGTTTTTGAGGTGTCCTACTATTTCAAATCTTATTTACTGAGGGAATCCCCTTTTTGTGGGACATTTGTTGATAATTACTTATTTATATCAAAAAGACAACTTTAAAATAAATGTGTTCTTTGGAGAGTGCTGGAATCTGGGAACCAGGGGCAACTATGGAGTTATCATTCCTAATGGCAATTAATAAGGTGCATGACACCATCCACGTGCAGCTCCAACTCAGCTTCTATTGCTTTCTTCCTGGAAAAACAGCCAGGTAGTAGAAAAAGCAGGAGCTTGGGTAACAAGCTTAGACTGGAATTAAGACTGGTGATCTTGGGCATTCTTTTCACTTCTTCAGGTCTCTGTTTCCTCATTTGTAAAATGAGGATACCATTGCCTACCTCACAAGGTTGTTTGGATCCTGCATATAACGGTGCCTGGCATGTAAGTGTCTTCTTTGTTCTTCCTGTTCCTTTCTGCCTCTCTTCACTCTTTTTCTGCAGAGACCAGCATGGTGTGCAGGACACAGGAGCATTTAAACATACTTACTGACTACCTTTTCCTCATGAAAAATTTCCATGAAATTTCTGTGAGGGTTTCACAATCTTTTTAACAAAGAAATTCACTCTCAGGCCTTCTCTAAATATTCCCCTCCCAAGTCAAAGTCAAAGTCAAGATCAGTTCAATGAATGCTTTTCCTTATCTGAATTCTGAAAGGGGCCAAATTTAAAGCAGGGTGGGAGAAGGGGAGGGGAAAGAAAGACAATATCAAGCAAGGCTTAAAAGTCACAGGGAAAAGTATTAGCTCCTTTTGGGCTACTAAGTAAGATACTAAGGAAGAGAGGTGACTTGTGTCCTCATCTTTCAAGTATTTGAATGGCCATGGGCAAGTAGTGAAGAATCAGATCTGCTTGTGGTTTTTCTAGTAAAGCCAGGATGATACGTTAGAACTCAAGTTAATTAGGCGTATTTCAAAGTCAATGACTTAGCAGAACTCTCCTTAGTTTCAGGTCTGCAAATTAAGGGGAAAAGCAATAAAAAAACTGATCCAGGAAGACTCTTCCATTGGAGACTCCATGAGGGTAAGGTTGGTGCCTTCTCTTCACTCTTCTTCTGCAGAGACCAGCATGGCACTCAGGGTACAAGGATCATTTAAACATATTTGCCAACTGCATTTTCCTCATCTGCAGGGTCAAACTTCTTGAAGGAAACTTTTATTCTTTAAGAATTTTGGGGGTATGAGCATCAGAAACCAACTCTAGCTATTTCAAGGATAGACGGAACTTATCTGAAGGATACCAGGGAAGCTCATCGAATCTGTAGAACAACCAGGCTTTGAGAAAAGAAGAGCTGAGGTAACCCCAGAGACCTCAGCAACAACAGCCACTGGCCAGCTATCTAGAGTGCCTCCATGGTGTGAAAGGGAGTATGGTTGGTCTAGTCTCAGACAGGGCCAGTGGAGCAGGAATGCTGGGAGCCCATGCCTGTGATATAGAGGGTGGTACTAGAGAATGGAAATTTAATGTGAACCCAGAAGCCCTGCCCCCCACCTCCGAGCTGTGTGTTAAAGACTTTGGATGTCAGTTATCTTCTGTGCATAACAAACTATCACCAAAGGGCTTAACAGCAACCATTATACTTGCTCACGATTCTGTAGGCCAGCAATTTGGGCTGCGCTCAGCTGGGTGGTTCATGTGTTGGTTTCACTTGGGGTCATTCTTAGGGCTGCAGCTACCTGTAGCTCAGATGACACTAGATGGTCCAAGAGGGTTTCACTCACGTTTGGAAGCTGGTGTTCATTACCAACTGGGAAAGCCTGCTGATATTCCATGTGACTTCTCATCCTCTAGTAGGCTAGCCTGCACTTCCTCATGTGGTTCTCTCAGGGAAGGGATAGGGAGGTATGAGCAAAGGGCAAGGGCAGACAGGAAAACAGATGGCTCCACACATATTTGGGAGGATCAGGAGGTAAATTCCTAAGGGGATCAACGTTCATCAATATCTATTATATGCCAGGCCCAGCCCAAGGCACTTATTGAAAAGATCCCATTTTCCACCCCAGTAGTCCAGTGAGGCAGACATGATTACTTACCCCGTTTTATAGATGCAGACAGGAAGCAACTTGCCTGAGGTCCCAAATCTGGTAAGTGGCAAAGTCAGAACTTGAATTCAGATCTGTGTCTTTCAAAAATCTTTGTTGTCTCTGTTCCCCATGGTACTGTTGGCTCTCTCCTCAGGGTGGAAGGTAGCTCTTGTGCCTTCATTTGTCCACTAACAAGAGAGAAAGTGGGAACTCTGGGTTGGTAGCTGAGCAGGAGAACTGAACTGAGAAGGGAGGTAAGCAGGAAAGGGGGAGTGTCAAGGAACCTTCAAGTGCTTTCACCTCCTTTGCCCATGCACAGGGCGTTCTTTGGGTTATTGTTTATAAATTGGGGCAGTTCACCTTATTCTCTGAACTTGGTAAGTGCATAATTACCATCTGACAGTCTGACAGTGGTTGGCAAATTCATTCTCCTCTTTTCAATTTCTCAAGTTCCATGTCCTCAAGAAGTGAACATGGATACAACATGCATTAGTGATTATGAGATTTGGATATGAATTCAGAGTAATCTGGGTTCAAGTCCTGGATCTGCTCCTTATGAGCCATGTGAGCTGAAACATCCTTAATTAAAACATTAAGATAAGAACTATATAAACATGTGGGGTCATTGTGAGGATTGACTGAGATAATATATAGAAAACACTTAGCCTTGTTAATGCAATAAGCATTCATTAAATGCTGGAGAAAAATTGTTCTGGCTTAATCACGTACTAGCTGTGGGATCTTGTGCAAGTTTCCCAGTCAGCACAGGCTGGACTACACTGCTATAACAACAATCTGAAAACATCAGTGGCTTTCCACACAGTGGAGAAATACTGCTGGCTCACACTACTCGTCCACTAACGATTGGCTGAAACTTGGTTTCTCCACCTCTCTCCGGGACCCAGGGCAGCCTCTCTCTGGAACACTGCCAGCCTCTGTAGCAGATGGAAACCACGAGCTGGAAGACATGTGTCATCTCTGTCTACTTTTCATTGGCCAACTCAAGTCATAAAGCTACTCCTGAATTCAACAGTGCAGGAGTGGAAAAGTCCTCCTACAAGAAGGGTAACCAAAGGAAGAGAAATTATTATCTTTTATCATAAAATTATATGATTTACTGACTATTTATCTTGAGACCTACCTCCTGTATTGTTTGGCATGTAATAGGCATTATTGAATGAGAATATTATCATTACTCCATCAAGTGTTCCTAGGCCCCTTCTCTCAGTTTGGTCTGAAGAAGTTTCAGATCCCAAAAAGTCCAGTTGTGCCTTATTTAGCCCAACATCTGGAGCGACTCAGCTGTACCACATATTTGTTCCTAAATCACTGAATTGCTCACTGAATTGGCTGCCAAGCTACCTTTTCCAGACAGGAGAAGAGGAAAAACTTACTTGCAAAGAAAAATAGAAGGTTCCTCTTGGCCAGGCTGAGGCCTCTTGTGGAAATCAGCCATAATAAACGGAGAAGATTTGTAACAATGAGGATACCCCAAACAGAGTTAAGTTGAATTTCAGGGGATTGGCAGGGTAGAGCTGGAGAAATGTCTTCGCATCAGAAGGCTATCATCGGCTGGCAGTATGATCTCAGATCAGATCCTTCACTTCTCTGTGCCTCAGTTTCCTCATCTGTGAAAGGGGGTGATGGTGAGAATAATGACTATCTTTCACTGAATGGAAATGAGAATAAATGAAATAATATGTGTGAAGAGTTTTTACAAACTACGGAAACCATTCCATGATGGTTTGACAAAATGGCTAAACAAACCAACAAACAAAAGTTAAATTGAACAAAAATGTGACATCATACGCAAGATCTGATTATAACAGTAATTTGGTAACAAAAATGGAGATAGTTGTTGAGGCCCCAAAGCATGAAACATATTCCCAGTTCTTAAAGATCTTAAAAGGGCTGTAAAGAAGACAAAGTTATATTACTGAGGTGTTTGATTTACTGGCAACCATCTTATGCTATAATTCAGCATTACTCATGGCCGACTACTTTTCTCTCTAGAAAACTGGGTGGAGTGTGCAAACACAAAGACAGAGCATGGCCTTCTGGAACAAAACAAGATGTCCCGAGTCTTGGGGTGAGACCAAGAGATCAAAGCCCAGGTGGGCTGCTTGCTTTGTTTCTTGGGTGCCATTTGGTATCGTTTCCGTATTTCACTCAGTCAGCGTTGCTCAACTTCCACCCTCTCCATCATCAAAAAGTATTTTTAGGCCTTTTCATTACAGGAAATCTTTGGCATTGCTCTCAGGGTTGGTCAGATGGGGGAACATGAGTTTTCCATTGTTAGCATGTCTGTAAATAACAGCTAGCAAATGCATCTTTATATCTTAGAGGGTATCTTTACTCTCATCTAAAGCTGCATCTCATAATGGTGGGGACTAGGTCCCCCATCGGTGGGGACCAGAACAAAGTGCAAGAAGGTCCTTCACTAGTGTGACACTGGTCACCTCCCCACCAAGTAGGTGGCGCCCTAAGAACTTTTCCCTCCCCCTCGAAGACATTCCCAGATCCATCATTGTTCTTGTCCTTATTATTTACACTGCAAATATTTAATCATGTAGTACTTGCTCTATGCCAGGTACCGTTCTATGGTACTATGTGCTCAAGGTGTGTTAACTTATTATACTGTCATAACAACCCTATGAAGTAGGTACTTCTTCGAATCACCTTTTTCCAGAAGGGGAAATTCAGACACAAAAAAGGTTAAGTAGCTTCTCAAAGGTTGCTCATCTCAAGCTGTTATAAAGATTAAATGAGTTGGTGTTTGTGAAGTGCTTCGCACAGTGCCTAGCACACAGTAAGTGTTCTACAAGTGTTGGTTAAGTAAATCTGAAGAGCTCAGGACAGAGTCAGACCTCAAAGAGCTGAACACATTTGTGGCATGGCTGGGGGCTAGAGCCTGGTTTTTAGCCTCAGTTCTGTCTCTTTCTTGTAGGGAGATCTTGGCCAAGATTTCTTAGCCGGTTAGAACCTGTGGTCCTCATCTGTTGAATGTATCTGATGATGGGGTAGACCTTTCCCTGGTGAAAATATTGGTGGCTATGTAACATATGACAGAAAGTGAAGTTGTAAGGAATACAGCTCAAGAATTTACAGTCAACATTAAATATTTAGGGGTGAAGGCCTGTTTGTGCCATGGAAGATTTTCCCCTATTGAATTCATAAAGGGGCTTATTTCCTAGGCACGAGATTCCCTAGGACCTCATAACCCAGAGGTGGTGATAACAATAAAGGCATAGTTCAAGGGCATAGAGAGCAGAATTAGTGTGGAAAAGTTCTTGAATGTTAACTGCAATAGCATTTGACAGGCCAGAAAGCCTAAATTCTCTTGGGGTCTTGGGGGCAAAATTGATGTTGGAAGAGCCTGGTGAGATGGACAGACCAGGTAGAAAAGTGGAGAGGAAGTTGATGAGGAAGAGCCAGCCACTAGAATGGCAGAAACGTGGATTCTCCAGTCACCCATCTCGAGTGTGACATTGGCTATTACAATTACCTCTGACAATAGGTAACACTGAGTCCAGCCCCTCTATCATCTCATTTCAGAGGCACAACAGAAGTTAACTGACCCCCTTTTCACCCCCGCTAGATTTGACAGATGGTTGAAGGGAGGCTGGGAGAGGTTAAGTGGTTCCTCCACCTTGCCTTCTCCCAACCTTGAAGTTGGGAAGTTTTTGAACTTCGGGTTTTGAGTTTTTCGTACAGACTTCTTCTCAGCCCTCCACAAATTCACGTGATGTGAACTTTTCCATTTCCCTTCTGACTTTGGAAAAACTTCTCACTTCCTTCTTAAACCTGACTCTACAATATCAGCCCTTCTTGAAGCACTTCCACAGTGGGGGCCAGTGGGGGGAATGTGTCTCCCATGCCCATGTTTCCACAGAGAGAGGAACTTCCACTCCACTCCCAGGACAGAAATATATGACTGAAACACTTCTGTCACTCTCCATTCTTCCTTCTTTCCTCCTGGAAATAGCAGTAACTTTCTCTGGCTGGTGAGGTTGGGGAGGGGTCTTCTCCCGAGGGGGATGAGGTGGCAGCAACAATTATTGTTCCCCTTCAGAGCAGACTGGTCTCCCGAAGCAGCAGATCTGTGGGTCAGGGCTCTGACCAATCTTCTGGGAGGTGGTTTATCCCAAGCTCTTCAACAGAAAAAGATATTTAGAATTTCAACAAAGTCTGAGAAGCCTCCACATTCTC
Source organism: Panthera pardus (assembly GCF_024362965.1). Classification (NCBI taxonomy): domain Eukaryota; kingdom Metazoa; phylum Chordata; class Mammalia; order Carnivora; family Felidae; genus Panthera; species Panthera pardus. The sequence goes on from NW_026526688.1 coordinate 183,770,806, forward strand.
CAGCGTGACTGCCAGAAACAATGCTGCTTTCACTATTCTGACTGAGTTCTTTGTCTATCTCTCATTTGAATCTGAACCCAGAGAGGGACCAGCTTGTGTTTAATTGTCACCATTATTGTCTGCAACACCAGATGCTTCGGTTTCAACATTGGGTGACTTTCTCCTTCTCTTTGGGTACCACTGTGAGTGTGTGTGTGTGTGTGTGTGTGTGTGTGTGTGTGTGCATGTGTGTGTGTACACGTGTGCTAATTTTTAATAGTAGTCCTCAAGAAATATGCATTTCTGTTGGATTCCTTTGTCCTGTCCATAGTAATTTACTATTTAGTCCGCAAACATCTATCGGGTATTTGCATTGCACCTGGTTTTATTCAAGGAGCCAGGGTTACAAAAATGAAAGACCCATTCCCTTCTCTGAGGACCTACCAATCTGGTGGGGAGGCAAACATGCAAACAGGCAAATATAAAACTTTGAAATGGTTGCTGGAGTGGAAATGTACCGAATGAAACAACGAGCATCAACAAGGAGGACAGAGACAAGAGGCCCTCATGGAAGAGGGAGCTCTAAGCAGGGAGGTGAACGATGAGGAGGAATTGGTCAGGTGGCCAAGTAAAGAGAGAGCCTCCTTTCAGGCCAAGAATCACATACTAAATTATGGGATACAAGGAAGAATGGGGTGGTCAGGAGCCACTCGCAATTCCCCGTGGCTGGAGTTGAACTGCCAGGTGGAGAATTCCAAAGAGCTGCAGAGAGAGGGTGGGGCCAGTTTGTCAGGCTCCATCATTCCCTGCTAAGGATCTTGAACTTTATCATGTGAAAAAGTGTTTCTCAAACTTCCTTGATGATAAGCGTCACTTGGTTGACACTTGATAAAAATTTGGATGCCCCAGACTCACTCCAGAACTGATAAAGGACCTTGGGATCAACTAGCAAGCACCCTGGTGATCCTTAGAATCAGGTACGGTTTGGAAACACTGCTGAGCCGTGGGTTTGGGGAAAAGGACTGGCATGGAGAGAATTGCATTTTCATGAAATCAGTCTGGTACATGGAAGATGCAATGGAGGCAGGGTAGCAAAATTGAAGGTCTGGTGACAGGTGGGATGATGAGAACCTGATGGGGGGGAGGGCACAGTGGATGGGAGTTGAAGAGGACTTTAGAGTACTAACCTAGCAGTGTCTCAGATTCATGCACTTTCCTCTGAAATGAGTGAAGGAAAAGTATCTTCTTGATAACCTGAAGCTCTAATCCCCAAAGTGATGGTATTTGCAGGTCATGAGGGTAGGGTTCCCATGATGGGATTAGTGCTCTTTGAGGAAGAGATACAAGATAGCTTGCTGTGAGGGCAGAGTGAAAAGGCAGCTATATTTCTGCAAGCTAGGAAGATGGCCATGGCCAGAGCCTGACATGCTGGCATCCTGATATAAATTTCTGTTTGTTGAGCCACCCAGCATGTGGTATTTTGTGTAACAGCCTGAACTGACTAATATGTTACCTAATCTTCCTTATTAACTTTGTACCCCTCTGGGTAGCAGGAAAAAAAAATGTAGAAAAAAATCTAGTAATTTCCATATGATTCCCCAAAATTCTATGTTGCCGGGGGTCTCTCTCTTCTTGTCTTTCAGCAGCATCCAACAGAGTGGACCATGCCCTTTCCTGCAAACACTTTTTTCTTGCTTTCTTTTACATCACATCCTGTAAGAGTTGTCCACCCTGCTTGTTCGTGCCCACCATGGCCTCTCCAACTCTATCTTTGGTTGAATGCTTCTCTCACATTTTACTTTGACTTTTGAAATCTGTCTTGGATCCCATTTTCTTTTACATCTTCTCTTGGTGACCACACGTTTGCTTTAAATACTATCTAAATGTTGATGCTTTCCAAACCTCTTTCTCCACCACTGGCCTTTCTCAAACACTCCAGACTCATGGCCAACTGCCTGCTTAGTGTCTTCCCTGCATGCTCAACAAACTCTGCCTGTCCCCAGTCTTCACCCCCCTCAGTCAGCTGTCTCAGTCTCTCCATCTTGGTACAAGGTGCTACTAGCTTCCCAGCTGCTCAAGTGAAACCTAGGCGATTTCCTTGAGTCCCTCCTCTGTCCCTTAAATTCCATGTCAAATATGTCAAGAAATTCTGCAGACTACTTCTGAATATTCCTCCTTTCTCCATGTCCTAGACCCACTGTTCTCAGACTTGATCATGCAACAGGATTGTCTGGGTGCCTCGTAAAAAACCAAATTGCTGGGCCTCATCCATCCTCAGAGCTTCTGAGTTAGTAAGTTCAGGGTAGGCCTGAAATTGACGGTTCTTTCAAAGTTCTCAGAAGATTATGCCAGCTATGAACCATACGCTGAGAACCACATCCTATAATATGTCATCAACTTACCAAGTCTTCCATTATCCCTCACCTGGACTATGGTAACAGTTTCCTAATTTGGATCCATGTTTTTGCTCTCATTCTTATTCACGGACTTTTTTCATGTTTTCTGTTTTCACGGTCCTTTTTAAAAATATCCTTCTAATATTTCAGAAAATTCCAGCCTTGGAAGCTCCACTGTCTAAAGTCAGAACCTAGAAAACTCAAATTCCTAGCTTCCTTTGCTACGAGGATGTAAGCTGGTGACCCAGGCTTTGCCATTCAGAGACTTTGATTCAGTGGTGAGAAGACTGAAAAAGGAAGGTCTGTGCAATGTTTTTTATTTTTGGAAACAGAACAGGCAATTGACTTGGGGGCCTGCGTGTTAAACATGCTCCAGAAAAATCTATGAGCTGCCCAATGTGTTTTTTAAAATAAAATTCTTTAGAAGAAATAAATTTAATAAATTAATTAAAATAAATACAGAAAATGAAAATAAATTTCTTTCTGTTAAACCAGCCAGGGTAAACTTTGTTATTTGCACCCAAGAACTCTAAGTGATACACCTTTTTGGAATCCATTCCCCCGTTCAGTAGATTTCACACACTGATCTGTTTCAGTCACATTTGAGGACAGACCATGTCCTCACCTTATTTCTCAAAGCCCCCTGGGACCAGTCATTTTTTCATGACTCTCGACTCATCTTATACTACTGTCCTCCTTGCCCAATTTGACAGAATGTCACCAGCCATTGTTTATTTCCTCAAACATGTCGAGCTTATGACCACCTAAGGGCCTTTGCACAAGCCGTTGCTTCTGCCTGGGTGCTCTCTTAGAATCATCACATGACTTTTTGTTAGTTATTCAGAACTCAAGTTTCTTGATATAAATGACATCCCAACAGAAGACTCTTTTCTAACTACACAGTCTAACGTGGCTTTGTCTTTTGCAGAGCAATTATCACTCTTTGATATTTTTCTTACTTGTTAAATTGTTTATTGTGTACCCCTTAAAGAAGATGAACCGTGAGAGCGGGGTGTTGTATTTGCAAAGATTTTCTCCCCACCGACCGCTTGTCTTTTCATTTTCTTAATGATGTCTTGTGAAGGACAAATGTTTTTTAGTTTGATGAGGTTTGACTTATCAATTTGTTCTTTTAAAAAACATATTTATTTTTTATTTATTTTGAGAGAGAGAGTGTGTGAGCGCAAGTAGGAAAGGGACATAGAGAGGGAGAGGGAGGATCCCAAGCAGTCTCAGCACTGTCAGCACAGAGCCCAACTCAGGGCTATGTGAGAACTCAGAACCGTGAGATCATGACCTGAGCTGAAATCAAGAGTCAGACATTTAACCGACTGAGCCACCCAGGTGCCCCTCAGTTTGTTCTTTCATGGATCATGCTTATGATGTCATATCTATGAAATCCTTGCTGAACCCAAGGTCTTAAAGATTTTCTCCTGTGTTATGGTCTAAATGTTTGATTGTTTTAGCTCTTACATTTAAGTCTGTGATCAATTTGAGTGGATTTTTGTGTGGATAGTGGGAGGTAAGGATCTAATTGATCTTTTGCCTGTGACCCTCCAATTGTCCCAACGCTGTTTGTTACAAAGGCTATCCTTTTTCCAAAGAATTGCGTTGGCACCTTTGTTGAAAATCAATTGGCCATCGATGTAAGAACAAATATAAAGATTTATTTCTGGACCCTCAATTCTGTTCCATTGACCTGTATGTCTGTTTAGCGATTTGCTTTTGTATCATTTGTCTCTTGCATCTTTCTAGAATTTATTTTGGTTCGTTGCATGAGGTTAGGACCAAAATGGAGTTTTTCTCCCTCAAAATGGCTAGTGGATATCTTGGAATTGTTTATTGGGTAATCCTTTCCTTCTCCATGGATTTGTTATGCTTGTGGTTAAATGGTTAAAATGGTTAAATGGTTAAAAAACGTTAGAAACCTCCTCTATGTTACCCTGACTCACCCCATCTCTCCCTATCCAGCATTTAGAAGCCCCTAATCCTGTATTCTGTTTAACCAAATGACAAAAATGGTCCCTGTCTTCAAAAGAGCTTATGTTGGCAAATAGGAAGAGGACGTTGACATGTTAGAATAATAAACACGGAACAGATATTTGCATTGGGCCTCAGAGAGGGTTAGTCCATTTGTGCAACAACAGAACTGAAGGGATTCTCAGGGGAGTTTCATGTTTACTTTGGGTGGGGTTGTGGACACTTAATCTTCAAGTCACCCAGCCCCTGCTCAGATTGTTTCTACCTGTTTGTCTGACACTACCTTAATCTTCTGGTTGTGGGGTTTTAAAACACCAAACAACTATGAAGTTCTGCGGGACGTCTCTCCCCACTTCAGCTTAGTTTAAAAGTCCAACATTCTCCTCAATGAAGATACTGAAGACATATTTGTAAAATTTCCAGAAGATTAAAGGCTGAGAGGAGCATCTTGGTAGGACGGGTGATCCGTTTTAAGGTTCAGTGGGTCTGGACAGACTGGAAAACACAGTTGAAATCAAAGCAATAAAAGGAAATTGAGAGGAATGTAAACTGTATTTTGTCTCAAAAAAAAAAAAATCAATGCCAGAGTGAGGGAGTCTTAGTAAAAAGAATGAAATTTTAGTCTCCTGAAAGCTCAGTGTGGATGTATTGACTCAGGCTTGTTCTGTTTGCAAGGAACAGTAACATACGTGAAACTAAGGGGGCATAGAGAGGAATTAAGGAATCAGTCACAGGGAAGGGACGCAGGGAAGGGATTCTAACCGCTCTGTGACCAGGCTGCCTTGGTCTGGCCCCGTCGGCCTCTCTGGTAGAGCTGCACCTTACTTGGGTCAAGGTCAAAGGCACCATCACTACAGCTACCACCACTGCCAATAACAATAAAACAAAGGAAATGTTGAAAAACACCCCAAACTTGTCCAGATTTCCTAGGTCATCAGGCACTGGGCTCTTGGTAGCTCAGCCTAAGAATTAACTTGTTTTATTCCTTTTACATTTTATCTGTGACTATGCCTGTCCTGAGATTTTGAGGACAATGGCTACTTTATTTTTTATTATTTTTATTTATTTATTTATTTTGAGAAAGAGAGAGAGCACACGAGAGCAGGGAAGGGGCAGAGAGAGAGAGGCAGAGAGACAGGATCCCAAGCAAGCTCCACACTGTCAGCGTGGAGTGTGATATGGGGCTTAAATTCACCAACCGAGAGATCGTGACCTGAGCCGAAATCAAGAGTCTGATGTTTAATGGACTGAGCCACCCACGCTCAGCTCAGGCTGAGCACCCAATGGCTACTTTAGAAGGTAGAGGGCATAGAAATAAAAGACAGAATTGCTTTCCTCCCCCTTTCATTCTCTTTCCCTCTCTAAGGACATTAGAGCAGGGGCGCCTGGGTGGCTCAATCAGATAAGTGTCTGACTTCCACTCAGGTCATGATCTTGCAGTTTGTGAGTTTGAGCCCTTCATCAGGCTCTGTGCTGACAGTGCAGAACCTGCTTGCAATTCTCTCTCTCCCTCTCTCTCTCCTCCTCCCCTGCTTGTGTTCTCTTTCTCAAAATAAATAAATAAACTTAAAAAAGATAAATTAGAGTCAATAAACCATTGGCAATTTTGTTTAAATATTGAGATGCATTTTGCAACTTGTCTCTACCTATTATGGAAGGAATTAATGAAACATTCAAATTTCAGGAGAACTTTATACTAAAAGAACCTTGTTATGCTAAAATACGTTTTTAAGATTTTTATACGTGCTGTGTTACAACCTTTTGAGATCTAATGCACAGTAAAAAGTTTATCCTTTCATTAAATACGTTTCTACAACAGTGGCCTTTGAATCTTTTTAGTGGTGAATTATTTGTTTAAATGTGAAATCCTAATGGTTATCTAGTGTTGTGTAACAAATCACCTTAAACTTAGTAGCTTACAAAAATGACTGTAGTTTATTCATTCATGATCCTGCTCATGATTCATTCATGAGCCTCATTCATGATGGCTCAGGAAGGACAGGCTCGCGTCTGCTCCCTATGTCCGATGGGATGGCTCAGTGAGGGGCTTATGAGCGAGCCATTTCCAAGGTGGCTTCACTCACCTGGGGGCACAAATCATGCAGGGCCCTGAAAGTCACTTAATGGAAGGAATTTGACTTTTGCTTTTTGTTGAGATGGGAAACCGGTGGAAGTCTTCGAGCACAACAGTGATATGATATAGATTGTGTGCTCACAAAATCAGTAAAAAGGGGGTGGCACCAGTTAGGAAGCAACTGCCATAACCCAGGGAGAGAGATAATGATGGTTTGGACCAATGAGGCAGTAAGGGGAGCTGATGTGATTGGATCTGGGTTAATACTCATCTCTGCTTCCTTCTGCTTATATTATGGCATTATTCTGACATAGGAGCTTAATTTGGGTGTAGGGTTTGAGGTAGTCATCAAGTAGACAAAGGTTTCTTGAACATTCATTCTTCATCTCATGCTCTCACAGTGTAGAAAACCCACTGGAAACTCAAGAAGTAGCTGTAGTGTTGACTGAACAATGAACTTAGCTCAGGTGATGTCTGAGCTCCCACTGGTAAAGATACTCGTCTTGGCCCCGTCCTCTGATAGGAATGGGACACAGATGAGCGCCTTTCTAAAAATTTTTTTCCATGGGAAAGCCAGCTCTTCCCCAGCCAGGAGCCTCCCAGCCCCTGACCAGACTGCACTCTTGCAAAGGTCAAGAAGCGACCTTTTGGAGTCACCACCTTCCCCTCACAGCTGCCCAGGGCAGGCCCAACAGACGCGAGTTGAACCGAATCGAATCCCATCAGCCTTCACGCTGGTTGGAGTGCTGTAGAGAGAGATTCCTAAGAATAGACCCAATTTTTGGAGGCCTCCAAGTGCTGGCGTATCCTCCTGGGCTCCATTTGGCTTTTTTTCTTTTCTCTTTTTCCCCTCCGGGGAGCCCCTGTGTTCTGCAGCTGTTACATCAGCCGGTGCCCCAGCTGCCAGATGAGCAGAACAAAAGATGTGACTTGGTGACTATTCACATCTGTACTTCTCAAAAGCAAACAGAACAGATGCCCTTAGCAACGGGGCTCTCCGGCTCGGGGCAGGGGAAATGTACCCTGAAGGGGGAAGTTTCCCTTCTCAGAGCTGACAGAGCCACTTAATGATGGCAAGGAACATCACGAAACAGAACATTAAACTTTGATGGACTGCAAAGCCTCGGAGGTTTAAGCTTCGAGTCAACAGAGATGTTCTAATCTATATAAACACTCTGCATGCAAATTCCGGCACGGCTTTGGATCTTATTTGGATGGTGTTTTTCACTGCCTCCCTCAGGAGAGAGGGTTCTGAAGGCAAAAGGAGATGCTGTGGTTTTCTTACGAGGGTAAGGAGTGCTTCTTAGGAATTCCTGGCCTTGACCATCCCGCCTTCTGGCCTGTGCCCCAACCTGGCTCTCCTGGGTCCTACATTCATGGCTTCTTCCTCATCTCCACAGTGAGTGAGTCAGTCACTGAGTGGCTTCCCTGCCCTTGGCCTGGGTCACCTTCTCTCTCCTGAAGGCTTTCAGGCCAGAGCCCAGCTCTGAGTGACAGATATCAGAGTTGGAGCGGGAATATCCACTCAATAACAACAGCTGCAAGTCAAACTGGTCATCTACTGTGGGTTGCACGCCTACGCCTTACCCTTTCATAGGATCCCCCGAGGTACAGACAAGGCAACTGAGGCGCAAGGCCGTAAAGTCAATTGCCCTGATCTCACAGGCATCAGGGGCAAAGCCAAGACTTGCCCAAGGCGGTCTTGTTCCCAAGCGTGATTCCTAACCATCATACTCCCAGCTCGCCTGGCCTCTGGTCTGGAGGATGGAAAGAAGAGATGAACTGCTGAGAGGCGGTAAGGAAAGGGAAGCAGAGCTTTTCCCCGTCTACATTGTAATTCACTTCCGCCATCCTCAAATACTGCAAACTTATTTTTGTTGTTTTTTGTTGTTGTTTGTGCAGGGGAGTAGCACCTCGATTTCTGTCTGGGCCTCCACTTCTCTCCACGTGGCTCCATTTCTGGCTTTAGGGGTAGCACCTGACCTAGACCTAGCTGCTCGAAATGCTGATGACTATCGCCTGACCATCTCAGGCCGATCAGAGAGGCGACAGATTGGACTGAGGGCTTCTGCTTGCACCTGCAGGGCAGCAGTCTCCCTATTTTCTCACTAATTGTAAGTCAGGGAAGAGATGGCCTCGGCCGATGTTGGCAGCCATTTGGAGACCGTGAATAGGGATCCAGTCGGAGAACGGAGTCAACACGTAAAGTAGAGCCAAGTCAAGAAAGTGACACCAGAGCCTGACCTCATCCTTTGAGCATCTGAACCAAGCCATGCACTCCTCAGTTATGTGTGCTCATAAAATCTTATTTTTGCTGATGTCAATTTGGGTCAGGCTTACTCTTACTTGTAACCAAAAGAATCCTAGTGGATCCATTAAGCCTTCAGTGAATGTGTGGTTTGTGCCACAGCCTGGGCTATAACTGAGCAATTAAGAAGGCCCTGAGTCTATGAGGGGAACTCAAGGGCTTGGGCAGAGCTGTGGCAGCTTGGGGCTGTAGACCCGGGCTCTGTACTGTACTGTGATAACAGTACAATAAACACTTGTGTGCCCTTTACCAGGTACCAAGTACTGTTTCAAGTGCTTTTATCTCTATCAGCTAATTTAACTTACCATTATCTCCACTTGCTTTGTTTTTTTTTTTTTTTAAAGATGGGAACTGAAGGCACAGAGAGGCTGGAGAACATATCCAAGATCACACAGCTCCAGAAGTGGGAGTGTGGTGGTGCTGGGTTCCAAATGCTGCAGTCTTGCTCTGGGCATGCTCTCAGTATTCTGCTCCACTGCCTGTCATGACCAATGGCAAGGGAGCAGAGGTTCCCAGTGCATTCACAAGACACAGGAACATTCTTGCAGAATACAGTCTCTTAAAAAAAGAAAAGTCGTATACTTTAAAAAATGAAATACAGAAACGGGAGTGAAAATTCAAGGACATTTGGTTAAGGAAATTCTGAACCACACAGCTAGAGACAAAGGCTCTCATTCCTTTGGTTTTTCCCTTAGACTTACTGATTCCACACTGAAAGGAACAGAAAACAGAGGGCCATGGACAGGCACCAGCTTGGCCAGCTCTGTGCAGAGCCACTGCTTTCTCTGTTTGCCTGTCTGTCCCTGCCTCTTGTCTCTAGGGTCTGCCCTTTGTAGACCCTGACAATGGACCACTGAGCACTCCTCAGTAAGCCCTATCTACCCCAGTTTTAGAGGGAGCCTCCTCTATAGCTGGAAGGAAGGCCTTGGCCCAGCTTTATAGTGACCTGCCCTCACCAAGGCTCTGACTCCATCCTGCCTCTGCAGCTAGTAGATGCTAAGTGTTGAATAATTAGAGAGGGGTGAGCTTTGGGCCCCTGCTTTGCTCACCAAGGCTTCCCCATGCCAACCTCCTCATTGAATCCTAGGTCCCCTTGTTCCCAATAACCAAAAACTGCCTTGTGTTGAGCTCAACTATGTGCCAAGCACTGTCTTAAGCACTTAGCATGCACTTACTCATCAAAACAATCTTATAAGGGAGGAATTATTATTATTATTACCATGTCTCAGATGAGAAAACTGAATCTCTAAGAGACCCTTTGAGGGCACACAGCTGGTATGTGTTGGAACTAAAGACTGGAGGATGGTGCACACATCCCTTGGGTAGTGACTGTCTCCCTAACTTTCTGCTGCTGTGATGTGGTCCCTCCTTCTGGAACCACAAGTGTTGGCAGTTGCCTGAATTGCCCCTGAACTGGCCCAGCCCTTTGGAAGGGTTGTTGGCTATCCCCCCATCATCCCCCAGCTTAGATTCAGATCACCTCCCTCCCCCAGCTTATATTCAGAGCAATCTTAGGTGGTCCTAGTTATCTCCAGGTACATGCCTGGCACTTCAGGAAACCACTAAGTCTCACAATATCTCAAATACTGCTGCCAGGAGAGGCTGTGCTGTGCCCTTGAGTTCTTTCCCTGTTCTCTAAGGTCAGTGAGTTTAGCCCTCAGGCTTCATTTCCTCTTGTCTTTTGGGGCAGGATCGGGGCATAGTGGAATAGGAGCAAACAGGACTGCGTCTAGGATTCTCTCCTAGTGTCTGTGAAATGGCTCGTGGTGCTCCAGATGGGTCACTAACATGAGGTGGCCTCTGGCCCCAGCCTTGGAGCTCACTCTGAACATGATGGTTTGTACCTCTGGAAAGACTCAGAATTCCAGAGCAGTGATATTTCCTTGGCTGGGTTTGGTGGGGATCAGCACTTCCAGCCAACTCTTGATTATCTGTGTGAGAAGGGAGAGGATAGACCATTGACATTTCCAAATAAACCTGGAACTTATTCTGGCCAACAGCTCCAAGAGTCCCCTGCGTTGGACCTCTTTCCAGAGCATCTACCAAGAAGTCAGATCTATGGACTTGGCTTTCAAATCCTCTCCTCTTTTCTTCCCTCTCTGTTTTGCTTTTTTTTTTTTTCCCCCCTCTGTGAGACAGAGGCCTCCAACACTGAACAAGGAAAGAGAGGAGAGCAAGAGGACGGATGTAGCAGAGTTCTCTGTTGTAAATAAAGGAAAATCAAACTCAAACCGGCTCAAATGGTGGAAGATATTTATTTAGTTATATAAATAACTAAAAAGTCTGGCGGTTAGGATGACATCAGGTAGGGTTAGCTCTAGCAACTGAGATTACCAGGGCCATATTCCTCTCCTTCTGCCTCACACATGTGGGCTTCATCCTTAGATTTCTTTTATATGGTAGTACCTTGGCAGTTCTAGCAAACAAGCTATGCTCTCATGCTAGCAAAAAAGCTATGAAGTGTTAGACCTGATGCTCTTGGAGGTAAGATATCATGTCTTTTAGTAGCTCCTATACATCTTTGAGGAATATCACCCCCTCATTGGCTTAGACTGAGTTATATGATCTTCCCTTAACCAATCATTGTGTGCAGGAGGAGGCTTTATCCTTATTGACTTAAGCTAGTTGGAGTCTATCCCTGGATATGGATAGATATTCCATCCAACACACACGTACTGAATACCCAAAGAGGAATCAGTGTACTGTTGGCAGGAGAAGGACCAGATGCTGGGAAGGCAATGGGTCAATATCCATCAAACTTGATCCACAGACCACGTTGATGGCACGTAGGAAACAGTTCAACCTGACAGTAAAATGGGATACACACTTTTCAAAGCCTTTCGCCCTCTTTTCCTTTATTAAATCTTCAGGACAATCTGTGCATCAGCTGCAATGGCCATACGTGATTTTCTATGTTTTATAGCTAAAAGGAGGCTTAAAGAGGTACAGTGACTTGCTCAAGGTCACTGGCCGGCTATATTTGGCAAGTCCTGGACTTGAACCCATGCTCTTTCTCTCTCCATCACACTCCAGTGGGAAGCTGGCAGCTAGTACAGTGGGGTGAGCTCACTGAACAATGTCATCATCTACATCCCTACAAATGGATTTAGTTAGAGCAAAGAAAGGTTTAAGGGCTACGGACTGGTAGTTCAGACACAAAGGTTACTAGACGATGTGAGGTGGGGCTAGCAGAGAGTCTAGAATAGAGGGTGTGCATTAGGGAAGGTTTGCCAAAGAAACAATGGAAAGCTGATTGATGGATGGATGGATGGGTTTTAGGAATTAGCTCACACAGTTATGGAAGCTGAGAAGTCCCATGATCTGCCATCTGCGGGTTGGAGAACCAGGAAAAGCCGGAGGTATAATTCAGTTTGAGTCTGAGGGCCTGAGAATCAGGGGTTAATGGTACAAGTGCTGGTCTGAGCCCAAAGCCAGAGAACCAGGAGCCCCAATGTGTGGGGGTAGGAGAACATGGATGTCTTAGCTCAAGCACAGAGAAAGAATTTGCTTTTCCTCCACTTTTCTGTTCTATGCAGGCCCTTAACAGATTGGATGATGGCTACCCGCATTGGTGAGGGCGAGCTTTACCGATTTGAATGTGAAACAATTTCAGAAATATGTCCACAAACCTGTCCACAAATAATGTTTTACTAGGTATCTGGGCATCCCTTATCCCATCACAGGATGAGCAGGACACATGCATTAAAGTCAGGGGGACAAAATCTCCCTCAAATTGTATATGTCACTGGAGGTCAAACTTGGGTGAGATAAGATTCCAGGGACTTGCAAAAGAAGAGAGACTTGTAGGGAGAAGCCTATGCCTTCTCTGGCCAGCTGACCCACCCAACTCCACAGTTACTCCCTTTTGTCCTGTCTGCTTCACCAGCTACACCGGTGGGGGAAACCTAACGGTAAGGCCTTTGAAGGCAGAGATTCTGTCTTTTCCACCTCTCTTCTGTCTCCCATTTGTCAGGCTTCTGATGGACAGATAGACTTTCAGAAACTTTAGCTAGTTTAAGAAGTGACTTAGGAAGATGTTTATATGATACAGAGACAGTAGAATATAGGTGTTGCAGCCTGAAGTACTTGGATTTGGGCTTGAGGTCCACCACTTATTGATGGGGTGACCTTGAGCAAATGACTTTATATTCCTGAACTTGACCTTCCTCATCTATAAAATGAGTGAATAAAATCTCAGACCCTCAAGGTCATTGGGATAAGGCAAGTAAAGAAGTTAAATGTGCTAAATGCTCAATGGGTAGATTAATATGTGAAAATTGCTTAGAGTAGAGCCCATCACAAAAGAGATGGTAGAAAGAAAGTTCCCAAAAGTGATGTTGAAGATGATGATCACAAGGTTTCCAAGTTCCCATTATGACAAGTTTTTCTTTTCCATCTAAGTACTCTAAAGTTTTGACATGCTTGACCACCAGCAGGATGCTGCCAGTGGCAATCCAGAGTGCAGGCATGCCCTGCTTTCATGCAATGTCTACTGCCACCTGGCTTTGTAACCTCCCCCAAGCTCCTTGTCCTTGAATTTCTTTACCATGGCAGCAGGTGTGGAGGCTGGGGGTGTGGGAGTGAACAAGGAAGGACTTGAGGGACAAGTTGGGGTGGCAATGTGGGCGATATGGTTCATTGGCATGAGAGAGGAGGAACAGGAGGCCAGGGTATAGTGCCTTGGGAAAGAAGGAATCCTTTCAGTGTCTTGGATTGTGAAGCTGAGTCCATAGCTGACCTTCTTTCTCAAGCAGAGATGCCAATTTTGGACCTGAAGGGGAGACACCCACCACACCTGGGGTTGGTCTCCTTGGTTCCCATAGCTTATAGGCACTTCTCCACCAGAGGCTGAGGCAACCTTATGGGCAGGCTGTGAAAGTTAGGACCATGGGCCCTCACTATCTGAGGCTCTCTCTTTGCAGCTGAATTCAGCTCCTCCTTCTTAAAGCTTCTGCCAAAAAGGACTGCCAGAGACTGAATGTTTGTGTCCCTCTTCCCAAATTCATATGTTGAAACACATCCCCAGTGTGATGGTATTCGGAGGTGAGGTCTTTAAGAAGTGACTAGGGCATCCAGAAGCAGCACTCATGAATGGGATTAGTGCCCTTATAAAAGAGACCCTAGAGAGTGCCCTTGGACCTTCCACTGTATGAGGAAACAGGGAAAAATGTCATTTATGAACCAGGAAGTGGACCTTCAACAGTCACCGAATCTGTTGGTACCTTGATCTTGGACTTCCCAGCTTCCAGAACTGGAAAGAAATAACTTTTTGTTGTTCATAAGCCATGCAGTCTTTGGAATTCTGTCAGAGCAGCCCAAATAGACTAAGACAAAGATGGAGGGAAAGACATTTGGAGAAGCACAGAAGAGGAGGGCTGGGAGAAACCTCGGCCTGACACCATGTCACTTGGCTTCAAATCTCAGCTCCTCTGCTTAGAGCATTTGAGACTTTGGGGAGTTGCCTACCCCATTTGAACCTCAGTTTCCTCAACTGTAAAATAAGGATTGCTAATATTTGCATTCTCTGTCTTTCAGGGACGTTGTGTCCACCTCTTCCCATTAGGGAAGTGTACAAATTGTCCTCAGTTTCCTCATCTGTAAAATGGGGTCACAAAGTCACCCTCAGAGGATTGTGGTAAGGCTTAAATGCAGTGGGGGATGCAAATTATCACAATGCAGCTATCAGGATTGCTGAACTCCAAGGTGCTTTTATATCCTGGGTTAGGGAAGAAGCCCTATCTCCCTTCAGTGATTGAGAGTGACCTGGACATGGACCTAGGCTACCTGTGGGGCATACTGAGGGTGCTGAGGGGAGCAGGTGCCTCCATAGCACCCATAGAACCCCAGGGGCAGAATTCAAGAAGCACGAGGAGTGGTTGGGAATCTTAAGGTCGAAATGCAGTAAGGAATGAGCAGACAAAGGCCCATCCTATTGACCTCAGGAAGCATGGAATCACAGAAGGGCTGGTGTACCCAAGGCCAGCTGCCACCCTGGCTTGGATTGCTGTTCCTCATGGGGAGTTTTGTTGAGCTGAGGATGCTTCATGACAAGGAGACTAAGAATCCCAAATGTTAAACTCCTGGTGACTGGTTCTTTTAGTTCATAGATCTGTGACTGTTTTCTCCAGAGCACACCCAGGGGACCAAAGCCACTGGGTCAGCTATGTGCTGGAGTTTGTAAAACTATGACTTTCAAGGACTTAACTGCTAAGTTTTTCAAAGAGTGGTTTCTATTTTCATCAAAATCTCTTGGGATCCTTGTTAAAATGTACATTTCTATCTTCTTCCCCCACATCAGAATGTACTAGAAAGATGCTGGGAACCTACATTTGCAGGGAACACCCCCAACGGGTCTTCTGGCTTGAGAAGCATGGACCAAAGGGACAGAAATTAAACATTACACTCAACACTAAATTCTCTTAGCACCCTTTCCATAAAACAATTCTCTGTTCTCAGAGCTGGCTTCATGGGCATGGAAACTTCTATGTTTAAGAGGGCCCCACTCTTGGTTTAATGTTCTGCTGTGGCCATGTTGAAATTCTTTTTTTTTTTTAATGTTTATTTATTTTTGAGAGAGAGAGAGAGAGAGAGTAAAATACAGCGAGGGGCATAGAGGGAGGAAAATACAGAATCTGAAGCAAGCTCCAGGCTCTGAGCTGTCAGCACAGAGCCCAATGTTGTGCTGGTGAACCATGAGATCATGACCTGAGCCAAACTTGGACACTTAACTGACTGAGCCACCCAGGTGCCACCATGTTGAAATTCTTAATTTTTGAACAAGGGGACCCCACATTTTCATTTTGTATTGGGCTTTACAAATTATGTAGCAGGTTCTGTTCACAATATAGATGAGAATTATAGAAAGGATAGACTTGCCTAAGACCACACAACCGAATTGTGGAAATGGGTTTGGGAATCCTGACATATCTGATTCCAAAGCTCTGCTACCCCATGACTTTAAGACTCAAAAGAATAGGCTCTAAGAGTGGAGTTTCAATTTGAGCCACCTTATTAGGTTTTAGGCTGAGGGGAGGGCCTTCTCCAGGCAACCTCACACTATACTAGGTAGGTTTTCATCTATGCTACTACCTATAAAGATAACACTAATGTATAAACTCTCTCAACTTTAGGGTAAGGAAGATTCTGTGTAACTTCACGCTGACAGCTCCTGTTGGAGGAATAAGGTGGAGACTTTCTCTCTTCCCTATCCCTCATTTTAGCTCCACGATATGAAGATAAGGCAATATGGTAGAATGGGAAGTAGACAGGACCTAGAGCCGGAAGGTAGGGATCCAAAGTCAGGATTGACATTCACTAACTGAATGGGTCTCTTGGACTCTAGGTATTAGTTTTTCTCATCTGTAAAATGAGGTGATATAAGTACAAACAATTCCCAAGGTTGTAGTGAAAATGAGATGGACAAGTGTAGAGAAAACAATATATAAAGGGTGATATGCGCTCTAGAACATTCATGACTCATGGGGTTGTTTGGTGCATGCCTAAGGAAATAGTTTGGCCAGAGAGAAGGACAGCTGGGTCAGATTTCACCTCAGGGTAGGACCTCTAGTGTCCCTAATGTGGAACTAGAGCTTGGCAGTGTGACCTGGGGTGGGAAAGAGGTGGGAGGTTAGGGG
This sequence comes from Panthera pardus, assembly GCF_024362965.1. Lineage (NCBI taxonomy): Eukaryota > Metazoa > Chordata > Mammalia > Carnivora > Felidae > Panthera > Panthera pardus. The sequence continues at coordinate 183,787,177 of NW_026526688.1, forward strand.
TGCCGTAGGGATTAGCTCTATGTACTGGTTGCTCAAAGCTTTTCTGCCACAAAAGAAGGCAGAACTACCAGTACTTATAATAGTGAAACCCACCTAGGATGAGGCAGGACCCAGACAACTCATTTGCGTAGAGCTGCTTGGGGTGCAAGCATATTTTGCGTGTTAGGTAAGAACCCCATCTTTTCTTGCATCAGGGCTGGAGATGGACGATAGCAGTTTGAGAATCAAGGAGAAGCAGAAAATGGGCCCCAGAGAAAGAAGCTTGCTATACCTCAGAGACAGTGTTTTGTTTTATTATTTTATTTTATTTTTTTAATATGAAATTAATTGTCAAATTGGTTTCCATACAACACCCAGTTCTCATCCCAACAAGTGCTCTCCTCAATGCCCATCACCCACTCTCCCCTCCCTCCCACCCCCTATCAACCCTCAGTTTACTCTCAGTTTTTAAGAGTCTCTTATGGTTTGGTTCCCTCCTTCTCTCTTTTTTTTTTCTTCCCCTCTTCCATGGTCTTCTGTTGTTTCTCAGGATCCACATAAGAGTGAAAACATACGGTGTCTGTCTTTCTCTGCATGACTTATTTCACTTAGCATAACACTCTCCAGTTCCATCCACGTTGCTACAAAAGGCCATATTTCATTCTTTCTCATTGCCAAGTAGTATTCCATTGTATATATAAACCACATCTTTTTTATCCATTCATCCATCAATGGACATTTGGGCTCTTTCCATTATTTGGCTATTGTTGAAAGTGCTGCTAAAAACATTGGGGTACAAGTGCCCCTATGCATCAGCACTCCTGTATCCCTTGGGTAAATTCCTAGCAGTGTTATTGCTGGGTCATAAGGTAGATCTATTTTTAATTTTTTGAGGAACCTCCACACTGTTTTCCAGAGTGGCTGTACCAGTTTGCATTCCCACCAACAGTGCAAGAGGGTTCCCGTTTTGTTTTGTTTTATTTTGTTTTGTTTTGCTTTAAAAGCAGGTTTCTGCCCCAAATCTTTGCTTTTAAGACTATGGGGCTAAGATAAGTCCGTCCTTGTGGATGACAGATGGAAAAGAGCCAGGGACTCACTGGAACAAAGACTCTGAGGCCCTGCCTGAGGCAGCAGAGGTAGGGACAGGGTGAAGGCAGATGGTCTGAGAACCCAGTCTGAGGTCTGAGAGGCACCTGTGGGACAGGTGGTTCATGTGAAAGTGCCATGTTGAGAAGCAGGTGCCAAGGGCGGGTTAAGGAGGGCAGAAGGCAGGCACAGCCTGGGGTGGATGAGCCCACATAAATTAGGCTTAAGGTACAAGAGATGTAAAATAGATACTCACCTGATGCTAGAGAGAAGTTGGTTTTACTGTTTCTCAAACTGGGGTTCAAGAGTCCTTGAGTGTCTGCAGATAAATCTTGGGAATCCACAGATTCTTTTTGAGGATATTTAACTTTTGTGCTTTCATACTGAGGACATCCTAAAAAAAGTTAGGAGTCTAACCATAATTCGGGTCATCTGGGTCAGTGGCTTTCAATCCACTCTTCAATCTTTTTTTTTTTTTTGGCATCCACTTACAGAAGGATCCATTTTACATGATGACCTGGTTTCCACACACTGATAATTCACACTCACATTAAGTAGAGCTGATGGGCAGCCCGTCTAGGCCAGTGCAGCTGCACCGGTTGTGAAAATAATGGGAACATTTCAAGCCACTTGGTTTGTCACCACCACCACCTCTCTGATGGTGCTGGTTCCCTGGGATCCTCCCCCCACCCCCCCACCCCCCCCACACACAGGATGCAACAAGCAGCAGAGGTGAGAACAGTGGGGAGTGCAGTTTCCTGTGACAGCCAGCCGTAACAAAGGGCCACAAACTGGGTGGTTTGAACAGCAGAAACGCATTCTCTCACTTCTGGATGCCATAAGTCTGCAATCAATTTCACAGGGTCAAACCAGAACTGGGCTTCTATCTGTGTCAGATCTCCCTCTGCCTTTCTGTTATAAGAACAGGGATTACACAATGTGGCCCACACTGATAATCCAGGATGACCTACCCATATCAAGGCCCTTAATTTAATCACATCTGCAAAGACTATTTTCCCTTATAAAGGAACAATTACAGGTTCCAGGGATCAGGACTTGATATTGTTGGGGGTCGTTATGCAACCTACTGCTATGGGCATGGAGGGCCCCTGCCCCAGAGGGTGACACCGCACCTCTTTGGGTTGGTCACCTCTGGGGTGTGTGTGTGTGTGTGTGTGTGTGTGTGTGCGTGCGTGCGTATGCGTGTATGAAACAATTTTCTGTATACGGTACTTATTCTGACACCATATGATACATTTTGATATTTTCTCTTTTCTGTATATTTTTTAAAAACACAAGTGCTTGTTTCAACACACTAAATTGACCCACTTGGTAGTGCCACAGCTTCCAATCTCTGTATTTGTGTCTATCACAATGGCACTAAACCTATATTATGGCAGGCTAAGAAAAAGAATAGAGAGAGCTTTAATATGTAAATGATGTTGTGTAGTACTGGCACAAAATAGACACAAAGACAAGTGCACAGAATAAGAGCCCAGAAACAAGTCCAACCATATACGGTCAACTAATTTTTGACAAGGGCCCCAAGAATACATAATGGCCCCTGGCAAACAGGATATCCACATGCAGAAGAAGGAAACTGGACCCTTATCTTTTACCATATACAAAAATCAATTCAAAAAGAATGAAAGACTAGGCCTGAAACCGTATAACCCTAGAAGAAAACACAGGGAAAATCTCCTCGACACTGGCCTTCACAATGATTTCTAAAATCGGACACCAAAAGCTCAGACAAAAAGAGCAGAAATAAATAAGTGGGACTACATCAAACCAAAGAGCTTCTGCACAGCAAAAACAAAAACAAAAACAAAATGAATAGGCAATGTACAAATTGGGAGAAAATATTTACAACCCATGTATCTAATAAGGAGCTCCCCAGCAAAAACTAAAATAAAAACAAAAACAAAAAAAACACACATGAAAACAGCCTGATTCAAAGATGAGCAAAGGACCTGAATAGACATTTTTCCAAAGAAGACGTATAAGTGGCCAACAGTTATATGAAAATGTGTTCAATATCACTGAGCATCAAAGAAATGCAAATCAAAACCACAATGAGATATCACCTCACACCTGTTAGAATGGTAATCATGAAAAAAAAAAGATAACAAGTATTGGTGAGGATATGGAGAAAAAGGAGACTTTGTACATTTTTGGTGGGAGTATCAATTGATACAGCTATTCGGGAAAACAATATGAAGGTTTCTCAGAAAGCTAAAAATAGAACTACTATATGATCCAGCCATTCCTCTTCTGAGTTGACACCTAAGGGAAGTGAAATTAGTCCCTCAAAGAGATATCTGTGCTCCCATATTCACTGCAGCATTATTCACAATAGCTAAGATATGGAAACAACTTAAAATGCCATTGATGGATAAATGTGATATATATACGCACACGTACACAATGGAAAATTATTCATACTAAACCAAAGGGATCCTCCCATTTGCCACAACATGGATGGATGGAGGACATTACACTGAGTGAAATAAGCCATACACAGAAAGAGAAAACCTGCATGATCTCACTTGTATATGGAATACAAAAAAGTCAATATGTAGAAGCAAAATAGTGTTTGCCAGGGGTGGGGGGGGGTGGGGGAATGGGAGATGTTGGTCAAAGAGTACAAAGTTAGAGTTATGCAGGATAAGTTGTACCGCATGGCACGATGACTGCTGTTAATAATAATGCATTGAGGGGCGCCTGGCTGGCTCAGTCAGTAGAGCATGCAACTCTTGATCTCAGGGTGATGAGTTTAAGCCCCATGTGGGGCATAGAACTTACTTAAAAAAAATAATAATGCATTGAACACCAGAAATGTGCTCAGAGAGTAGATTTCTGTTGCTCTCATCTCACACAAAAGATGATAGCTATGTGAAGCTATGTTAAGTAGCTTGGCTGTAGTAATGATTTCACTGTGTGTGTGTGTGTGTGTGTGTGTGTGTGTGTGTGTGTGTGTAACAAGTCCACATAATATACACCTTCAATGTATACAACTTTTATTTAAAAATACGTAAATGACTTACTTATGATAAACAAAGATCAGTCAGCATGTGGGACAAATGAAGACTTGACAGTCAGTCTGGATGGCAGAAAAGGACAGGAGAACTGAGTTTTCACATGGCGCATGAAGGCATGGGCATGCCAAACCCAGGACATGGCAGTCCATGTCAAAGTCACATTCTGTGCAGAGATGAATGGCAGCCATTTAGACCAGCATTGTTGGCCACCGTAAATTCATTCTGTTAGGTAAGATTTTGCAGTATTGTTTGTATTTCATTTATAAAATTGTTTTGGTCTTGGGGCGCCTGGGTGGCTCAGTCGGTTAGGCATCTGACTTCGGCTCAGGTCACGATCTCACAGTTTGTGAGTTCGAGCCCCGCATCGGGCTCTGTGCTGACAGCTCAGAGCCTGGAGCCTGCTTCGGGTTCTGTGTCTCCCTCTCTCTCTGCTCCTCCCCTGCTCCTGCTCTGTCTCTCTGTCTCTCTCTCTCAAAAATAAATAAACACTAAAAAATGTTTTAAAAAATTGTTTTGGTCTTATACATCATATGAGTAGGGACTTTTTAAAACCTATTTTTATATTTTCACATGCTCGGGTAACATAAAAAGAAAAATAAGTCAATCCTAGTGGAGTGGTGGTGGCAGAGAAGCCACAAGAATTTTTTTCTTCTGATCAAAGGGTCAGTACAGTCATTCAAGTTTCAGAAAGGCTGAGCCACTGCAGAGAGTGGAATGGGGTAGATGAATATGGAAACACAGAGGTAAAAGTGGTAGCAAGAAGAACAGGAATAGTAGCAGAGACCTTAAACTTGAAAAATAAGGATTGAATGCAGGCAACAGGAAACCTAAGGAGCAGCATGCTTCTGGCACATTGGAGATGTTCCTATCAACACAAGAAGTTGTATTGGACACAACTGTGTTGTCCCAGTTGGACAAGCATGTAGTCCAAGCAGGAGGATGACCTAAAACGGACCAGCAAGGAGACTCCACCTCAACTGACTTGTGGTTAGATTTAACCGTTCCCTAGAAGAAAGATGGGTAGCCAAGCACCAAACCTCTGTGTTCTATCAATTGAGATGAAATACATAGGACCCGACTTACCTGTTCAGGAAGGTATAAATATAGATTTATTTTAATTCTTTTTAACCTTTAGATTTTTTTAAAAATGTTTATTTATTTATTTATTTATTTATTTATTTATTTTCAGGGAGAGAGAGAGAGCGCGAATAGGGGGAAGGGCAGAGAAAGAGGGAGAGAGAGAATCTCAAGCAGGCCCCACACTGTCATTGTGGAGCCCAATGTAGGGCTTGAATTCACCACCATGAGGTCATGATCTGAGCTGAAATCCAGAGTTGGACGCTTAACCCACTGAGCCACCCAGGTGCCCCTAACCTGTAGATTTATTTTATTTTATTTTAATGAATGAATGAATGAATGAAATATTTATTTACATTTTGAGAGAGAGAGAGCAGGGGAGGGACAGAGAGAGGGGGAGAGAGAGAGAATCCCCAAGCAGGCCCTGCATTGCCAGAGAAGAGCCCAATCTGTGGGGGTGGGGGGCTTGAACCCATGAACCATGAGATCATGACCTGAGCCGAAATCAGGAGTCAGACTATTAACCGGCTGAGCCACCCAGGTTCTCCAATTTTTTTGATTGTTTTAAAATAAGTCCTCTGCCTCCAATGTTAAACAAAGAAAAATTACGTGATGCCCAAGTAGAAACACTCCATCATATGGACCATCCCAGTCAGACCACCTTGAGGCCAGGTAGGGAACCCCTGGGAGTGACTGGGCCGATTGCCACCACACAGGTGCTGGTTCCTCCACAGCTCCACCTGGAGACTAAGCTGAATGAATGCTCCTAAGTAGCCCCGCCATACAAAACCATCATGATATTCCTAAGAGTGGGAAGGGCCAGTCAGTTCATAAAAGCCCAACCTTGTTAGTTTTTCAGAAGAGAAAAATGGGGTCCCAAGACCCCAGTAAACTAGTCAAGGTCACTGGCATTCATGATGAAACAAAGAAACTATAATCCAGACAGTAATCCTTACTTCCAGCGTAGGCCTCTTTCCACAGCAACTTGACTCTCATTTAATGTAATATTTACACTTTAGAAAATGCCCATGATCTTAAATATAAACATGAAACCAACATGTGGCTACCTTGAGGTCCTTTTAGGGTACATATGTTCATCACGTATTTTTGGATCCAAGTGTTCTCAGGGCCCTTTGAAATGACTTACAAAAGGGTATATTGGGAACAAAACACTTGCTTGAGGTCTAATCTAGCCACTCACTTTATTTTCTCCTAGTCTCCATTTCTTCATCTGTAAAATGGAATGGCAACACTCCCCTTAATTCCCTCATTCGGACTAATACAAAGCTGAATTGAGAAAATGTACATGAAAGAACTTGGTGTTAATATATTTTTCAAACATCACCTTATAGGATGTCAGTTAAATCACCAGAACATAAACTATTAGAGTAATTGAGATGGAGGGAATGCTTGGGTTCAACTCCACTTACAAGACGTGTAATTTCAAGCCCAGCTACTTCAGCCCTCTGTGTCTCTAGTTCCTCATTTGAGAAATGGGAATAATAATAGTGTTCATCTTATAGGGCTTTTATCAGGATTATATGGATTAATTCCTGTAAGTTACTGTTTGGCACATCATTAGTACTCAGTGAAGTGTTAGCTATTACTATTATCTTGCAAACTTGCTGATGGTGATGGCTTTTTCGTTGTTGTAAATGTCTTCTCATTGTTGTACCCTTGTGATGCTTTAGAAGCCAGCAAACTTTAGCGACTCTGGAAACCGTAGATGGGAACCTCTACACCTCTCCTGAGAATCCTTCCATTGTTAGCATTGCAATAGGAAAAGCAGAGCTGCCTACCGGAGCCAAGTTGCCAACTTGTCAACCAAAGCCACCTGCCACCCCCACTTCCCAAGGCCCAGCTGCCATCAGTGTGAGCCTGACGGTATGAGAAGCGACCAGTGTCTGCGTTGACCTGGCTGCTGCAGTAGTGCGAAGGGAAGCAGGGGCCCCGAGCAAGGTCACCCCTTGTGCAGATCCTGGCAGAGCATACAAGTCCAACAGGATCAGGGTGGGGCATGATTTGGCCCAGAGAACCCATTGGCACCAGCTCATGAGAGGTGGGAACAGGGAGTGCCCCAGATGATTCAATGGGTGGCATGTTTCCCTCTAAGCAGCTGCCAAAAATGCCTCCCAGGCACTGGTTAAGAGGCAGGGAGTACAGAGGTGGCTGAAAGGCCAACCCCTTCAGGGCCGCTCCAATTTCTCTCACACCTCTGTGCCTTCACAATTATAATTCTCTCTGCTTAGAATATGTCCCTCTACATACCTGCTGGACAAAATCCTAGTCCTAGCTCATTCTTCAAGTCCCAATTCAGGTCTGTGGGCAAAAGTTTCTGGGCTCTATTAGGCAGAGCCAGGTGTTTTGGACAGTGCACAAACTGCATATGTGTCCCATGCACTATACACTTAAATACTCCAACTTATATACTCATATCTTACACGCTCCTTCTACTGTACCACATTACAATTGTTTGTTGGTATATGGTCATGCCATTGGGATGCTCACCAATAAGACTTCCTCTAGCTTTGTCTAGAGACCTTGTCAAAATGGTGAGTCTAGAAGGGCACACTTCTACCATACAATCCTGCTTCCAACCATAGCTTAATGGACAAGGGGATCCAGTCCTTAGATGGTGATGTGGGCCAGGTTAAATCAGATTCTTACAGTCAGGGATCTGAACTGGAAAAGACTTTGGCAAGGAGCAGTAGTAACTGAAGCTGAAAGGCCATGACATACAGAGAACCCGATGCAGTGGATGCAGTTATGTGCTGCCCAGATCCCATTCAAGAATGATTTATTCCTCCTGCTGCTGGCAGTGTTTCCAGCCGACAACCCTCAGTTGTCAGCTTTTCGGGGGGAATTGTCTCAATTGGAGATTGCTCCTCTGACTCCCCACCTAAGCATGTATCCTTCCCAGGGAAGCCCATTTCCAACGGCTGGTTGGGAAAACTTAGAGAGCCATCATAGCTTCAGAGTGATCCATGTGGTTGGCTGAGGCCTTCGAAAATACTAGGATGACCAACTATCCCAGTTTGCCTAGTACAGAAAGAGTTCCAGGGGCAGAGGCTAAAATCTGGAAAGTCCCCAGCAAATGACTTGGTCATATAAGTCAAGACTGTACTGAAGTTCAACTTCTCTCTCCATTTAGTTCTACAAACTTCCTTTTCTTTCCATTTGTGAGAATCCCAAGAGTACTCCCTAATAAACCTCTGGCCTGCTAATCACCATCTCAGGGTCTGCTTCCCGGGGGACCCAACCAGTGACACTGGAGAAGTTATGATGTAAAAACTTAAATTACAAGGCATCAGAAACTCTAAATAAGCAGAAATTATAAATCAGAGAAAAGATATGTTATAGGGAGACCAGAACTCACCTGTTGATGGAAGTGAAAGAAGTTAAGGACAGCCAAGTCAATAGCAGCTCTAGGCCAAGGGTTCTAGAATCATTTTGGGTCTCTAGTAAATAGGTCTTCTTCATTCTCTCATAATTTTTATCATAAACCACAAAATTTTGCTCATCAGTTTACTATGGCATATTTTTTTAATGGAATATAAATTCGATAAGATTTTGGACCAGAGTTTACAGTACTTGATGAGACCCAGAACTATCCTTTAAGATCACACGAAGACTTTCCTATAATGGCGTTGGCTTTAAATTTAGGCACCTCCACTTCCCATATTTCTCACTGTGTTCCTACCATAAACTCTTCACTTATTTGAGATGGTTTGGGTAGCATCCCATCTTTGTATTCAAAAGATTAGCATTTCTGCATCGGCCAGGGATTTGGCGGTTGGCCACAGAAACCAACTCTGGAAATCTTAAGGGAAAGAAAGAAACTTACTAGAACAATATTAGGGGTTCTCAAAATCAAAGAAAGACTGTAAGATAAGGGCCAGAAAATAGGCAAGAATCAGAGCATGTGCCACTAACACCATGATGGCTACAACCTCCAGCCACACTCAAGTTTCCTACAACACCATCAAGATTCCATGTCATGGGAGAGCCTCTGAGTGGCTGGGACTAGTCACATGCTCACACTGGGCCTGCACCAGGAATGGGCAAGGGAGAGGAGAGAGGAGCAGCTAGCAACTTTGACTTCTGTGGTGTGAGAATGTACTGACTATCTCAAACACACAGTATGGGGGATTTCCCAAATGAGGGAGTGCTATGCTAAGAGGAAGCTGGGGTTAAGGGCTGGCAGCCAAAAAAACAACAGATGTCCACTTCAGTGTCCATCTCCCTTCTAGGAGAAAAGCTTTCAAGGCAGGGACTGTGAATTTTCATCTTTGTATCCTAGATGACTAGTGCCTGGTACTCAATAGGTGCTTGATAGATGTTTCTAAAGAAATTGAAGGTAAGATTGTTTCTTTTAGTCAAGAAGTCAACACATATGGAAGGCTGGTGCGTGATCCTTCAGGAATGCAAAAATGGATATACAAAACACCAATTTTTAGGGGCTTTAAAACCTAGAAGTAGGGTTGGGGCATACAGACAATGTATCTATAGACGTATGTATCGTGTGTGAGATGTGATGGACACACCACAGAGTACAGCTATGTCTCCATCCGTGCACTGGGTGAGGGCACAAGGAGTTCTGTCCTTCTGCCCCTCTGGTTATATTGTTGTCCTGAGTGGAATCCCCGGTTACTCTATGATCCACCAAGAGGATGCCTAACTAAGCATCCTGTTCCAGACACCAATTTGTCTGCCCCGCTCCAAAGCAACTACCTGCAAATATGTCTTTCAGAGAAAGTGTAAACAGCCTTTTACTCAGAGGTTGAAGAATACATTACAACCTTTCTGAATCAAGGGTGTAGAAAAATCAACCACTGTGCTCCCAGACTGCCTCCATCCCTTTCCCACCAAAGTGGGGGTGGGAGGGGGAGGCACTCACTGCCAAGACCTCAGGATGCTCCATGGCAGGCTCCAGATTATGCCCCCCACAGATGCTCTGTCTTGTTCTTATGCTCCCCCTTCTTTCTCTTTATTCTATCTCTCCATACTCTTCCCTCCCAAACTAAGTCCTTGTTTGCTCACCCCACCCCATTTTCTGGGACACACTGTACTTCTCTTAGAATTCATCAAGTATCATATCCTCTTTTGTGTCTTGTAGCAGTCTGGCTTCTGAAACTTGCTAATAAGTCAAAGACATAGTCTAGGCTATGGTTTCTCCTGTTGGTGAAAAGACTGAAACTAGAGTCCTAAGATAATAGGGTTGGGACTTCCCACTCTTAATGACTCTTAGCTTTGTTCTAGGCATCCGAACAAAAAGATACATATATCTTTCACTGTTAAAACTAGTCTCCTGCTGAAAAACCTCAAGTTTAGACAAGATGATCATGTAGCCCTTGGTAATATAACTTTAACTTACCATCCTCAAAGGGTATTTATCTACCTCCCAACTCTGGGTTGGATTACAAAACCTGTTCTATCAGGGGCGCCTGGGTGGCTCAGTCGGTTGGGCGTCTGACTTTGGCACAGGTCATGATCTCACGGTTTGTGGGTTCAAGCCCTGTGTTGGGCTCTGTGCTGACAGCTCAGAGCCTGGAGCCTGCTTTGAATTGTGTGTCTCCCTCTCTCTCTGCCCCTTCCCTACTCACACTCTGTCTTTCTCTGTCTCTCAAAAATAAATAAGCATTGAAAAAAAATTAAAAAAAAAACCTGTTCTATTAAATTGACAATGAAGCCATCTGTCCCAGTCACTCCTTTTTTCCTGGGTTTCTTTCCAGGCTGTGGGATGGGAAGGAGGATGTGAAGACTATCCTCACATGCATATACCTGCATTAAAGCGAAAGACAGGTGGAAAATTGTGGCAAAGGCAGCTAGTTGTCCCCTAATATTCCTTCTCCCCTTTTTCTATAGTAAAAACAAATAAACCTTAAGTTTTAGCTATCCACATGCTTCCCAAAATAGAGCCTACGTTTCCCAGTCTTCTTTGCAGCCAGATGTGGTCCTATGACTAAGTTCTGGCCTGTGGGATGTGCTTTTTCTTAAAGGGAAGGGATGTGCTTTTCCTTTTCCCTTTTCCTTTCCCCACTTCTCCCTTCCTGCTGGCTGGATCATGGACATGATAGTACGTCATCTCAGACCACGTGCATCCTAGGGTAGAGCAACAAGATAGAAGGAGTCCAGGTGTCTGACACATTCCAGTTGCCATAGCAGCTCTGCATTGTTAACTCCCAAACTGTTCCTGAGGGAGGAATGCATTTCTAGTTTATGTCACTATTATTTTGGGTTTCTGTTAGAGCAGCTGATCCTATACCTCAGGGATCAGTAAACTATGGCTTATAGGCCAGTTCTGTCCCACCACCTGTTTTTATAAATAAAGTTTTATTGAAACACAGCTATACCTATTCGTTTTTATGTTGTCCACGGCTTCAATGGCAGGGTGCAAGAGAGACCATATGGTTCATAAAGCTTGAAATGTTTTCTCTCTGGAACTTTACAGCACAAGTTTGCTGTTTGCAATTATGCCAAATATGTATGCCAAAATATCAGTGATGATTACTTCAGGATATTTTACTATCTCCTTATGTTTTTCTCATTTGATCTAGAATCCTTCTTCTTCTTCAAAAAAAAACCACCTCCACATGAAATGAGTAAATTTATGCCCAATTCCACCCTATGTGAACCTTCCGTATCCAGATTTTTATTGTTATTCTCTTCTCTGCCAGAAACATTTGAGCTACTTGCCAGCTTTTACAAAAATATTGGATCTGATATTGTATTTGGTAGGATGATTGTGATTGCTTGTAGCCAGAATTTGACTTAATAGGTATAATTTATTGGCTCTATCTTTCTTTCCATCTCTTGGCTCTGCTTATTTGTAATAATTTGTTTACCCGTAAATGGGCTCTTTGTGCTCTAAAAATATGGCTGCTGGAAGACTGGAGCTTGCATCTTTCTGGCTAATAGTTCATAAATGTGTCCACATATCAAATTTCAGAGACAATTCTGATTGGCCTTGCTTAAGTCAAAATTTATGCCTAAACCAATCATTACCTAGGAGGAGGGAGTGATTTGATTAGCCAGGTGAAGAGGCTCAATGTCAACAATTGAAATGAATTTCTCTCAGAAGAGTGGTTTTCTTACCTAAAGAAGGAAAACCAGGAGCCTAGGAGATCAAGACAAAAGGAAACACACAAACAACAAACAAAGCAAACAACTGCTCATTCCAGGCAACTTAGGGTTCTTGTGTGCAGTTTTCATTGCTTCTGGGTGTGTGATGTTACATTTATTTGAATGGTAATGTTCTCTATTGTCTGAGTTGGATTAGCATCCATGACTATTTAAATTACTATGCCAAGTTTAGCACTTCACAATGTCTATGTCAACTCTGAATAATTCTTTTTTCCCCCTTTTAACCATGATTATAGTTTATAGAAATATAGGCAACATCCAGCTTTCTGCAAATAGCAGGATGTAAAAAATCAGGATCAAGCAGTAGCAGATGAAGGGCGATATAAGGAGTTAGACATTGTGGATTTGAGGCTCTGATCTTTCACTTCTTGGGTAGTCGAGACAATTTATTTAGCATTTGAAACTCACTTAACTTTTCTCTAAATTAGGGATGATGAGATTGATCTCTCAGGATTGTTTTGAGGATTAATTCTCTATCTTGTGAGTTGGTCCCATTCTGGGCTTTCAATTATTTGGGCTCAAACTTGTCTCTGCCTATTGGGCTCTCAAGTTACTGTCAGCCCACAGAGGAGCATTTGGCAAGAGAAAATTTGTTGACGAAGTAAAATTCAGAGGTGAAAAAGCAACTGGCTTCAGATCCATGACATTATCAGATTAAATCTTTCCTTGTGCCCACGGAGTTTGATGCTTCAGGTTAAGTGCTTAGAATCTATCATTTTCTGTAAGTTTCCAAGGGGCTCCCAGGAGGAAGCCAATCATTTTGTTAAATTGCTGTTTCAGTTCCTACCCACTTTTGAAGATGGTAGATGATATTTTTCTTTTCTTTTCTTAAATTCATGTTCTTTCATTTCTGTCTAATCATATAGGGACGAGGGAAGAATAATACCTAGGGCATCTCAGAAATTCTAGGTTACATTCTTGCTTCTAAACCACAATACCCTTGCCAGGCTTTAATCTCTTCGGGCCTCAACTGACTCATCAATAAAGTTGAGATAATGGTCTTGAGTAACCTATTGGGTTAAGAAGCTGACATATGACCATTAGGAGATATAGGGATAAGCCAGCGCTTTCAAACAAGATGGTATCAAGCTATAAGCTGTCAAGGTCAGGATCAAGACCATCAGGCCTCAACAACTCAAGGTATTTACTGTCTGGACAGTATGAAAGGCCATAAGCATTTATGCATTTGTGTTCTGCATAATGTGTTATGGGGCAAGACAGAGAAGACTCAATTTGTTTCTGAAGAGAAGACAGGGGCACAGAGAGAGCTATTTCATGGATTGGTTTACTATGAGAGGCTCTTCTAGACTATTAAGAACAAACATTTACTCAGTTGCCCAGGTGATGGGGGTTTACTGTAAGGATGCTTAAGAAAGCACAGAAAGTGCTTTACTGTAGGGATGTGAGAAAGCACAGAAAGTCAACATCAGCTGAAGAGCTCACCCAGTGGAGATCCGGAAGCTTGCTTAGGACAGCACACCCCTCCAGGTACACTCTAGTGGTTCATCTTTCTGGTGACTCAGCTGTCCCTTTGTTGCTTCTTTTACTGGACTTGAGTCTGCATCTACTATTTTTGCTGACTTGTGCTCCCCTACCCCCTACTTTCTGTTCAACCTCATGCTTCTTGCTCACCCACTGCCTATGATGCTTGCTTACTGGCATCTCTCATGGTTTTTTTGGTTTTCTCAAATGCTAGTTCTTCCAATTACTCTCTTTCTATGTGGTTCAAATTCAAACTTTCCTAGAAAGAGAACGTGCCTATAACACAGATTCCTTTGGCTCAGTCACAAAGTTCTATTCAATCATTTACAGCCAGGGTGGTTGGGTCTTATTATCCAAAACATGGTATATAAGCTAGGAAGAAAAAGGTCTATGTAATTTTCAGGCATCTTTAGGCTTCATACCATATCCATTACTTGAATATATTTGTTTAATCTCTGTTTTGTACCACAAAATTGTTGAGGCTGTTACACTGATAAATCCACTGTAATATAGAAGGTAAACTATGCCTTCTGCAAAGTACTAAAATACTCTGTGGAAGTTTAGTGAGAAGGTTGATTTGAAACTGCTCATTCAGAAAAGTCTCATGGGTGAGGTGAAAATAAAATGGAGCATTGAAGGATGGCTAGAATTTTGATTGAAAGGAATGAGGATAGTACACTCTAAGCAGGGAGGATAATGTAAAAAAAAAAAAAGCTCAGGGGATTAGTAAGCCATCTAGTTTGAGTAGGTCAAAGGCTTTCATGGGGAGGGAGGAAGGGGAGCTAAATCTGAAAAATTTAAATGCCAAGCTAAAGAGTCTGAATCTTATTTATTGGGTTGACATTGGAGGAGTCATTAAAGATTTCCATTCTGAAAAAAAAAAAAAAAGATTTCCATTCTGGAAAGTAACAGGATGGGAGCTGTTTTGGGGGAAGAGTCTTCTGGTAGTTGGGTATGTAATGGGTTAAGGTGAAAAACAATGGAAGACAAAGAGATTATTATTGTCACACTAGGGTGTGTCAGAGAAAACAAAGTAAGATAATAGACGTGAAATACCTGTCAGAGGAGCAAATAAGAGTTTATGGTTACTGAGTGTTCACTACAAGTAGCCCTGTGCTAGGAGCTTTCCTTACCATATTTTATTTAATCTAACAGTGATATTATAAGGTAGGTATTATTAGTCTTATTTAACAGATCATGAAACAAAGGCTCAGATCAATGCAGGTTACTACCTGTTAAAGACCACAACTTAGTGAGTGAGAGAGCTAGAATTTATACTCAAGTCTGGAGGACTCCAAAAGTCATGCTTTTTTTTGTTTGTTTGGTTGGTTTTTTTACTACTTCTAGACTGCCTTCCAAAGTCGAGAATGGTTAATGGGGAGTGCCATAGTGGTATGGACAGGAGTTAATTAAAGGAGCACTTTTTGTGCAGGGAATTGGGAGCTTAAAAGGAAATCTGGGGAGATGAGTAAGGTTATGAGCTTACCTTGACCTTCTCTTAAGGCAAAATATGTGCATCAACCTAAGCCACAGTGGAAATCAGAGGACATAGAGAGGTCAGGAGACTCGGTATTACAAAACCTGATCAGTCAAATATTTCATCTCTTCTCTTGTATTTGGACTAGCATGAATGACCACTCTGTTCTGGGATCCTTGGCCACATTGCCCTACAACCCTGACTGATCTTCCACACCTGTCTGCTGGTATTAAATAATGTCAACATGTGGGCCCAGTCTACCCACGCTTTTAGAGGAGAGCCCTGCCTATAGCCCTGGGGAGGAGGTAGCAGCCATGTTTATAAACATGATCCCACAGACCCAGCCACAGCTGGATGGAGAGGAACCAAACCATGGACCTATGGATGTAACCTATGCCCTTATGGATGATTAATGCTGAAAGATGAACTCTTTTCAAAAGAGCTTCCTTAGTTTGGTACACAAATAAATGTCTGGTAGACTCACATCTCTAAAGTTTTTAGACCTGTCGAACCACCAGCTAAATAATATTTTAAGGATAGGGCTGAGTCCTTATGATTTCCACTTATCACTCTGTCCTCCAGGTCCAGTACCATATCTAGCACATGGTAGACAATTAGTAAATATATATGGATTAATGTATATTTAAATCCTAGCTTTGACTCAAATGAGGGTATGGAATTGTGTATAGTTATTGTTTGTGCTTTTACTACGCTGCTAAATAATTTAGTTTGTTCCTTCATAGACAGTTACGTCCATGTCTGTTTTCCTTAATAATTATTATGAATGCTAATAATGCCAGGCACTTTTCTGAGTGTCTTATGTGTATTGACTTGGCGCTTTTTCACAGCAATACTAAACATTGGATGCTTTTCTTATCTCCATTTTAAGTAAATGTATCCAAGGAAGTTCATTCCTTTGTCTAAAGATTACAAAGTTAATTAAGTGGGGGAGCCCAGCTTTCTCCGCAGTCTGTACCCATAACACTTTATGCACAGTGCCCTTTTGGAATCAATGGTAGACTCCATGAAGGCAATGTGACTCATCTTCATTATTTAATACTTGTCACCGAGCAGGTGGTCTGGACATGTATGTGATGTTGAGTTGAATCATCTTTTCCCAACTTGTCCAGCACGGGGTATATCATGTCATGTTATAAATTATATAATATGTAATGTAGAGGGGCCCAGTCTTGCTAGGAATAATGAGAGTTCAGATAATATGAGAGAAGATTGTCAGAATTTAGGGTCCTAGGAGATAGGAAAGTAAGATATCTGGGGTGAGAAAAACCAGAGCAGGATGGTTGGGCTAAGGGCTCTGCACACACTGCTTTGTGATCATGGAAGATGTTTGAGAAGATGGAGGGGGAGTGAGGTAATCATGTGGGGCAGGATGTCACTGACACTTCTCTCCATTTTGGAACACCACTTTATTCTGTAGAGCAACGTTAATAGTCTTCTGCTTCAAGAAATCAACTTTTCTACCTCAATTGATATTTAGTGGGTATTGCAAATTCAATAGTAAATTTTTGACTATTTGGCTTTTCCTCTGAAAATACATGACCCTTTCTCTGAAAAATGATTGTGGCTTTCAATCTGTGGGAAGTCAGTGTTCTTTGAGTTGGAGCTATTTTCACCATAGGGTGTACTTGGCCTGGGCTTGTACAAAGGTACCTTTGTAGTGAATTCTCCTGCACTTCTGGTGCCTCAGGGAAGAGAACCCAGGCCCCAAGGGTGGACCACAGCAAATGTGTTGGATTCAGTATCTCACAGCCTGCCTTTCAGGACCTCTCAGCTTTCCCTCTGGTTCAGATATGGGGACACCTGCAAGTTTATTCATGAGCAGTTTATCTAGGATCTATGTGAGACCCGGAAGCCCAGGTCACATCAACATGGAATCCACATTGCAGAGTGCCACCCCACGAGGGACTGAGGGTGTCCCCGGTAACAGAGAAGGTGAAGTCCCCTGGTGCAACTTTGAGCTGTTTGGGGTAGCGTTGGCAGCCTGTGACATTAGTGGTAGTGGCCACAGGGGGTGATGGCATTGGCCATGGCAGAAGGTCAGGCATGCAGTGGCTTTATGGAACCCTGTGTGGCTCGATCACACCTTTGCAATCTGTTTGGTGCGCCTTCCTGGGCATGAGAAGCTTCTGCTGTAGTTCTTTCTAGGAATCTAGGGCTACAGAAGGGAGAAAGAGTGTGTACCCAGGGTAGCTGAGAAGATAGTTTCATGGGTACATACTAACCAGACACCTTCAAGGGACTCCCAGAAACTATTGAGGGAGTTTGGAAATAGAAAAAGCTAAGGATCCTGCAATAGCAGGCTGGAGAAAAATTAGTGTGTGAACCTGTTCCCCTCGGGACTGTGCTTCTGGAGAAACTTGGCTTACACAGAGATTAAGAACAGGTAAGGTGTTCTGTTTCCAGCTTTTCACAGCATAGCTAGGATTCCATGTAATGAACACAAGCTGCAGGCAGCAATGATGGACTGGTCTTCTGACATCACCCTTCCCCATTTATTGGTTTGACAGCCTGTCAGCTCCAGGGATCCCGTTGATGTCTCTGCATGAGTCAGTCCGTTAGAGCCTGTCAACATGAATGGATGTGTGTTTTCGGTGCTGATAGCCCAAACAGGAAATGTTGGATTGGTTAATATTATTGAATGAGGACTTGATGAAAATTTGGAATCTTGAACTAAATGCTAATTTTGATATGGTTTTATACTAAAAAATTCAATCCCCGGTGCCTGTTTATGTTTAAGAGGATGTTAAAAAGGGACTCTCTCTATCTGAGAGGTTTCTCAGAAGCTTCAAAAGCTGAGAACAGTACAGGTTGCCCAGTACAGCCTCATAATGACCAATGCGAGGGGCGGGGCCCCCTGTGTGGACCATGCTGAGAAATTACGAAGCTTGTCCTGCCCGCTGTAGCCCAAGAGCCATGCCTGGGTGAAAGACTGAGAGAAGAAAGAAGTGAGGAGGCCAGTGGGGAGAAAGAATTCCATGGGTACATGTTGGGGGTTCTGGGCGTCTCTGTGCCTATTACACAGAAGTCAGGGGAAAGTGCATTCCCTTCACCTTCTGCCAAGTGAGGAGGGCTTTTTTTTTTTTAAGATGATTTTATTTTATTTTTGAGAGAAAGAGAGAGAGAGAGAGAGAGAGAGAGCACATGGGAGGGGCAGAGAGAGAGAGGGATGGATACAGAGAGGTTGGAACTCATGAACCTGAGCTGAAATCCAGAGTCTTGGACACTTAACTGATTGAGGCACGCAGGTACCCCATGTGAGGAGGGGTTTTGGAGACTCGCAGAGATGCGTAAGAGTCTCCTGGAACTGAGGGGCACAGAGACTGGAGTGTGGCTCTCACAAGAAGAGTGTACAGGTCTGGGGCTGGCTGTCCCCCCTTCTCTTCAACAGCAGAGTGAAGATGGGCGGTGCTATGTGAGCAAGCTGCACTCTTAGCAATTGTGAACCCTTGGCGTGTGGCCTCTGAAGGGAAGTTGGTCTGGCATCATCTTCAAAGACAGCTGAACCAATGGCCTTCAGAGAGTCTTGCCTCAGTGAGAGTTCTTAGCTACAGATGACAGAACCCCTCCAGTCAGAATAACAGGGAGAGATTTAGCAATAGGGCATTAGTGACTTTCAGAATCTTTGGAACAGGCTTTAAGTCTGGTCTCTGGGAGATCCATCTCATAACCTCACCTGGGGAGAAAGCTGCTGCTGGCCCTCTGCTGACTCCAGGACTGAGCTGTACCTGCCGTCACCCACATCAGTGCCATAGAAGCCATGCCCCCCTGCCTGTCTCCTCACATGACTAACTCTGGCATGATAGCCTCACATGGTGCCTCTGATCAGCAAAATCTTGGTCACATGTCCACGCCCTGGTACCAAGGGAACTGGAAAATGTTGCATAGTATATTCTTCCTTGGGAAGCTGGGGTTCAGACTGTGGGGACCTGTAAAACTGCAAGAGCGTGTGAAAATGACAGTTTTCCACTTACCTTGAAAGAAGGGTTGGCTGCTGAAAATCAGCGCTGAGGGGCGAGTCCCATCCTGAGGGACAGGTAATTCCTAGAACAAAAGAGTCAGATTTGGAGGTGCCTAGTAGGAAGTTTCCTAAAGAGTCAGCAACGGAGCTCCAGGAGACCACGAGTTAGCTGTGGACATCTGCCACGCCACAGGGCACCAAGGCCCCTTGTCAACTGCTCCGCTCAAGTAAGCCCTTTCTTCCACCTTCTCCTCCTCCCATCCCCCTGTGCTGGATGCCGAAGGTCCTTAACCAGCAACCAGTGAGTGAGAGAGGACATGGAGGAAAAAGGATAGAGAAGTCCACCACATCCCCTTGCCTCCTACAAGCCTGTGCTGAGGGGCGGGTGAAGGGTCAAAAGGCACAAAGCTTGTAGTCCCTGCTCACCTCTCACCAGCTGTATGATTGACACATAACATTTATAAATTGCAAAATAATTACTACCATGGGATCAGCTCTATCCCATCACATAGCTATCATTTCTTTTTCGTGGTGAGAATACTTGAGATCTAGTCTCAGAAACATTCAAGTGTATGATACAGTATTAGTAACTATAACCGCCATGCTGTACATTACACCCCCAAACTTATTCATCTTATAACTGAAAGTGTATACCCTCTGACCAGTATCTCCCCATTCCCCTCCCCCTCTCACCCTGGTAACCAATGCTCTCTACTCCCTATATCTCTAAGTTTGGCTTTTTAAGTTTCCACTATTAAGTAATATCAAAGTGTTTTTTCTTTCCCTGGTTTATTTCACTTAGCATAATGCCCTCAAAGTCCATTCAAATTGTGAAGACTTGTAGTTTTGATTATTTGATTGTTACATTGGATTGGTCTCTTTAATGGTTGAACTGACCTGAGTACCTTTTAGTATCTACGAATAATGGGGAACGGTGTGGGACCTCACCTGATTTTACCCCAGAGTAAGGAAGAAGACCAAAATGCACATTGGCTGGGCAATGTGAGAAAGAATAAAATGAACTCTGCCCTCCGGCAAGTCTGGTTTATTCAATCAGCTGATTATAAGCATTATTAGTATAAAGATGTATCTATTGTTGCTTAAATTTTATTAAAAAAATTTTTTAATGTTTATTTATTTTTGAGAGAGAGAGAGACAGAGCATGAGCAAGGGAGGGCAGAGAGAGAGGGAGACACAGAATCTGAAGCAGGCTCCAGGCTCTGAGCTGTCAGCACAGAGCCTGACGCAGGGCTCGAACTCACAAACCATGAGATCATGACCTGAGCCGAAGTCGGCTGTTTAACCGACTGAGCCACCTAGACGCCCTGCTTTAATTTTATTTTGTTCATAAAATCAACTGAGAATACAGTAGGCAATGCACAAAAAAGGAAGGCAATGGAGACGTTTACTGCTTATTGTTGCTGCTGTTTTTATTCCCCAAAGGTGGTTGTGGAAGGTCAAGAATGAGAGAAATCAATCCAAGTTCAAGGAGGGACTTAGCACCACTATGCTGTTCTTTTTATAAATGCTACTGTCTTTTATCCTCAAAAGAGCTCCATGAAGTGTAATCACCTCTAGTTTATGGATGAAGACCCTGAGCCTTGGACAGGCTAAGCAGCTTCCTCTGTGTATTTAAATAGCCAAGGAGGGTCTCCATCCCTTAATCCTACTCTACTGCCCAACTGATTTGCTCTGTATCTTAGATGTGTCCACCCCAGTCTGGATTTTTAGGAGGACATTTGTGTTACCATAATAATAGCTGACTTTTACTGAGCACTGAAAGTATTTCAGTCACTGTTCTATGCACTTCCTACATTTTCTCATTTCATTCGCCCATCAGCTCTACAAGGGAGGTGTTATTGTTATTCTTCTCACTTTACAAATGCAAAGCATCAGGCAAACTTGCCTGAAAGCCCTGTAACTAGTGAGGATATGTATTTCAGGAGCCTGACTCTTCAGGGCAGACTCTTAACTACCACATTCTCTTGCCATGGGATGTACCAAGGCTGAGTTGAAAGGGGAAAAGACTGGCCCATGGGATTTCCAACCTTCCAGGAATGGGAGCAGGAACAGTCTTCCTTCTTCTGCTCCTTGTGCCATTGACTGTCCCTGCTGCTTTCCCCCCATTTTGGTGGGAGGGGTTCAAGGTGAATCACCTCTTCCATTTGAGCCTTCGTGCCATCTCTCATCTCTCATCTGGGTTTCTGCTTCATATAAACCCTCTACTATGTCTGCAAATCCACCTCCTCCTCTGATTTATGAGCTAGGGGTAGAGGATCTCTTAGAGGACAAAATGTCTCAATGATCCATTTTGCTTGGAGAAAGGACCACTCAGCAGGAAAGCCTGGATGGGAAAAGGAAGAAAGGTTAAAACTGCTCAACAGAGAAATATACAAGAATTAGTTGGAGGGGAGAGGAGGCCCTTGACTACATGGCAGGATGAGGCAGAAACCAAGTGGAAGAAAGAAACGAAGAGAATTCTTTGAGGGCCAAATTGACCAAGGGACTTTTAAAAAAGGGGGCTCATGTTCAGCCTTGTGGTTTTCTGCGACAGGCAGTGATGTAGTGTCCTAACCTTTGACTGAAGTCTGCTACGCACAGTCTTAAATGGGTGGCACTTTGAGAAGTGAAGCATTTGATGGGTTGGCTTGGGAACCTCACTTTGGAGGAAACTTCCAAAGCAGAGGAGGATGGAGCAGGAAGCAGGGGTGGAGAAACAGTGGATGCGGGAAACCAAGAGGGTTAGAAGAAATTCAAGTCACCTCTCCTTTCCAAGTCACTCGGGCATGTTGGGAAGAATGCTAGATTTACTCGAGTGTGTAGAATAGGTATTAGGTATGAGCCCATTTCTACCTAAATTTGTGACAACTGAGCAACTTGGGTCACCCAAAGCTGCCTCTCTCTTCTTGCTCCACACTGTCAGCTTCTTTTGCTACACCTTCCAACTCATCCTTGGTCTCTATCTTCATCTCAGCCACTCCCATTTACCACAGAATTTAATTTCTCTTCTGATCTGACTTTGACTCTGTTTCCTGGCTTCTGATTCTCTCTCCCCTTCTCAACCCCTCAATTCAGAACTGACATCCTGGGTAAAAAATCTCCTTACATCAGTCGGCTGCTGGAAAGCACCCTTTCAGTTTTCTATTCCATCTTCTTTCCTCATTCAGTTTATCTTGGGTCCATGTGCAGAAACTGGGAAGAAGTTGGGATTCTGTAGATTGGCCTTTTGGAAGAGACACATCAGTTAGAGTTTGGCTGCAGAAAACAGAGCACATTCTATTCAATTTAAAACAGAAAGGGATTTATCAAGGAATATTCAGGGGTTTAGATAACCATGGGGAAGGTTGACTTTGTAGGGACAGCTCTCAAGCTGTGCTGCAGAACTGGAACACCAAATTAGCTAAATCTTCCATAATCCGGAAGCTGTCGCTACAGCTGCTGGCTCCAGTACCACCCGCCAGTAATCAGAAATCCAATACAACAGTCAGGACACCAAAAACATCAAGAATACGCCATAATCAGTGAACCCCTCATACTTGCCAGCCCTAGAATCCCTACTTACACAATGGGTGGCTTATGTCCTGCAGCTTGACTCACACAAAGCGTATGCCTGCTTGCTGGGACCAGGTTGGTCTGTCATGGTGGTGTTTGCCTACAGAAATAGCAGAAGTAGAAGGGTAGCATTAATGTCAGTGTCCACCTCAAGTCTTGCACTAGTGATTTCAGTAATGGAATCAAGACGATGTCTGGGACTCTAGCTGCAAGGAAGCCTGGAAAATACTGTCTAGCTTTCTTCTGCACAAGAAGTCACATTGGAAGAAGGTTGGAAGGGCTGTTGTGCTTTGATCAATTGTGTTTATCACAGAGGGTTAACCTCACTCATCAATGGCTCTTCAGAATCTCTTTTTCCAAATAGATTTATTGTTTGCCTCTTTGGAATGACTGAGGATAGTCCTATTTGGCTCAGGAAAGGAAAACTTATTCTCAACTATTATTTATCATAGATTGCACTGTAGCCTCTTCCAACTTGTTGATGCACAGTAATTTAGTAATGATCCAAAGGAGATAAGTAGCCATTTCCCTTCTTTGGTACTAAGCCATTGCATAGGTTTGTTGGAAGTTTGTACCATAGATGGCTTGAGGTCCATGAGGTAGATCTCTTTTCTGGGGGCAGTACTGACAACAGAAAGGAGAAAATCTTTCGATTTTTTTTTCTCTAGGGATATAAAAGAAGCAATAAGTTAAGTAGTTGATAACTTATTTTCGGCACCATGTTTTAATTTTCTCCATCTCTTTTGCAGCCTGAGATCACATGCACTATATTTTCTCTCTCTTTTTTTTTTTTTTTTAAATCTCTGACTGTTCTCCAGTTATGTCCAGCTGGTTCCAGTCATTAGTAGACTCTTCCCAAGATAGTCCAGTCCTACTGGAAACAGGAAATACTGGAAACCTCACTAGAAAATCGGGTCCATTTCTGGCCCAGTTTTGCCAGAGTTTTGATAAGTATCCAAACTTTTGCTTGTTTATTCAAATTGAGCTTCTGAATCTCTTGAGATGCAACCCTCACAATTGGTAAGCCAACAGCCTGAAGGAGAAGAAAAAAATCACACAATTTTCTGGCTAATCTTTGGAAAAATGTCTGTCTCTTCTCTCTGTCAGGATACTAATTTACACATGTTCCAAAGCTGAGGTCAACTGGTTGAAATTGGAAAGACAATTTTTTTAAACAACTGAACAATCTAGCAGTGAAAATTATTTGGATTATTCCAATATCAAATTAAATCTTATTTATTCTTATTTAAAGTTACGGAGGATTATATGCATTATTAACATTATACAGATTGAGTCTCAAAAGTATGGTTTAAAGTTAATAATGAAAGTCAAGAATTGGATCATAGGCTCAAAGAACTTATATTTAGAAGGGAGCGTCTGGGCACCAACATTCCTGATTAGGTCATCTTCACTTATCTCAGGTCAGCGGATGTTACTGTAAGTATGGATTAGTTTCTCTTAAAAAAAAAATCCTTGGCAAAAACAAATATGCATTTGTTTAAGAGAAGGGAATAACTAATATTAGGGGAAAATCGTGATATAAAAATATCCTTTCATAAGGAATCGGTATTGATTCAAACTGTGAGCCTAGTTACATGAACTTGGGCAAGTTATTTGACTTTTCTGAGCTTATTTCCTCATCTATACATAGTTCAACTTTTTCTGTTTCTCTAATCCTGTTGGTTAAAAGGGATCAATTTGAGGGTGAGAAAGCATATTCCACTAGTTTTTATTCCATCTAGTCAATGGAACATGCCTTAAATATCTGAGAATCTCAGGAGTGTCTTGCATTAACTCCCCAACAAATTCACTATGTTGACTACCATATGGAGTACATCTTTCTCTTCAGTTTCCCACTTCTAATGGACATCGTTCATATTCTGGCTACCATTGGGCAGTAATGTTTCCTGATGGGCACCTCCTCTCTCCATATTTATCCTGGTGCAGTCATCAATACACTGCATGCCTTGAGGTGTCAAAGCTATAAGGTGGTTTGTAGCCAAGTGGGGATGGAGGTTGCCTCACTCCTTGTATATCGTAGGATGTTTTTGGTTGCAGATTAATAGAAAATTCAACCCAATCTGGATCAAGCAAGTGGAATTTATTGTCTGTTAGTTCAGTAGAAGTCCAAAGATAAGAAGACATATGTACCAGTGAGGACTAAGTTAGGGTGAGAAACAGAGAACCAAACTAACAGTGGCTTAAATGAGCTTTGTTTCTCTCTTACATACAAGGCCAGAGTTAGGAAGGCAGGGGCTTCAGTCATAGCTTTACTTAACAAAATCTGGGGAAACTTTCATCCTCTTCCAGGCTCTTTCTAGCTTACTACTCTGTCATATCCAAAAGGGATAAACACTGTCACCATAGCCTAAGATGGTGGCTAGAGTTCCAGTGATCATATTCATGCTCCCAGAGCAGGAAGGTGAAAAGGATGGGATGTCCATGAATCAATTGTCTTGTTAAAAAGCTTCCTAAAAGTTGCCACATGACATCTCTGCTCATATTCCATCAGCCTGAGCTTAAGCATTCAGACGTATGAAACTGCAAAGAGGAGATGTCTTTATTCTGGATGGCCACATGCCTAGCTATATAGCAGGGACTTTCTCCCATGAAAAATGGAAAGAATAAATTCAGAAGGGATAGTTTTTGCCAAAGTTCTTTTCAGGTTGATGAACTCCAGGGGCTTCAACTCTGTTTTCTTGTAATTCTCTTGGCTTTGTTCTGCTCAGTGTTTTGTCTTCCTTTGAATTTGGTAACAAAACAACAGAAGCAGTTCCAGAATTTGCCCACCATGATAATGTCCAGAGAGAGGTTGCTTCTGTACATTCTTTTAAAGGAATGTGGGGGCGCCTGGGTGGCTCAGTCGGTTATGCATCTGACTCTTGATTTCAGCTCAGGTCATGATCTCACGGGTTGTGAGTTCAAGCCCTGTATCAGGCTCTGTGCTGATGGCACAGAGCCTGCTTGGATTCTCTCTCTCTCCCTCTCTCTCTGTGCCCCTCCTTGCCTCTCTCTTTCTCTCAAAAGAAATAAATAAACATTAAGAAAATTAAAAAAAATAAATACAGGAATGTGAAAGAATTTTCCCACAAGACCCTAGCAAAGCTAGATTTCACCCCTTGATCATTTTTGAAATGATGGGTAATCAATGGCAAGGGAGAAGGCTTTACATCTATATCAGTCAAGCCCATCATCAGACTGGGTGTGGGGTCAGTTTCCCCAGAGTAAGCTTCCCCTTCAAGGAGGAAGAGTGGACAACTAAACAAAGCTGGGATTGTGTTAAGAAAGAAGAAAAAAGAACAGATGTTGGGATGAAGGACCCCCTAGTCTGAGCCAAGGAGTGGTGGCACTAAGGCCTGCTGCTTATGGCCCATGGGCATGCACGGTTTTTAGAGAAATGACGTTGTATGTTTTGTTTTGCTTTTGTATCCCTTTATCTTCTTAGGACCCATACATGAATCCTTATACGTAGGTTCCAGGATATCAATGGTAAACATCACATTCTACTGACCCTTTCAATAGGATATTTGTAACTGGGTCAAGATCATTGTGCTCAACTTCCCTTTGTGTGAGTCCTTTCTGATAAAGTTCTTCATTCCTTCATTTATTTTAAATAATTTTTTCAATTTTATTTTAGAGAGAGAGTGTGTGTGAGTGGGGGAGAGGGGCAGAGGGAGAGAGAGAGAATCTGAAGCAGGCTCCATGCTCAGCACAGAACCCAACACGGGACTTGATTCCATGGTTGTGAGATCATGACCTGAGCTGAAATCAAGAGTCAGTTGCTCAACTGACTGAGCCGCCCAGATACCCCTTCACTCCTTCATGCAAATAGACATCTGATGGATTACTCTACTGGGCACAGCAAGATGGACATAACTTAAATCCAAGTTGGAACCTATACTGAATATAAAATGGGAACAGTAATCACCCACCCCAAAAATACTGTTTTGAAAATGAAATATATGGCCTTTGAGTGGTAGGTTCTCATTTCTTCATACCACTAATCCCCAGAGAACAGTGCAAGACACATGGTAGTAAATAATACATAGTTGTTAGGTGTTTTCAACACTAAACTAAGTAAGACAGCACATGTAGAGTACTTAGTATACAATAGACATTTTATAAATGTGAACTCATTCTGGAGAGGCTCTTGATGTCATCAGTGGCCTCTACTCCAGAGGCATTTCAACAACTCAGGACTATTCATTGAGTCCCTGGTTTACATGAAAACATCAAGACAAAAATAATTTTTAAACTATTCCCCCAAATCATGTCTCATACTGAAACACCAGAATGACAATTTCTTTATTTCCTTGCTTCTGGGAGAGGAGTGGAGTGAAGGGCAGCCTTTCATTGTCATTCAGTGGAGAGAATTTCGATTGAGATTACAAACACGAATAGTTGAGTCTGGTATGGTGAGCCACTAGCAGCTTGGAACTGGAGGATCCCTGGCTAAATGGATTTGGTACTTGCAGTATTTATTGGGTGCAACATCATTTTAATGAAGAAAGAGGCAATTGTTAGTAAATGTAATTTAACTATAATGAAGTTGTAAAAACTTGCATGTTATTATTGATCTTACAAAGTCTGTAAGCAAGAGAAGAAATGGTTGTAATTATAGGTCATTTTCCTTTTATTAGATATTTAATTATAGTCTTTTCAGACAAGACATGGATATTGGCTTAAATATCCATGGGTTGTTTAAACTTTGTCTAATCATATAAAAATTACCTTAGAGTGTTTGCAGTGTTCTATTTTTTTTTTCAATTTTGAACAGTAGTTATCCTATTGAACAGTAATATCCTTCCTATATTAGATTTCAAGTATACTCTAGAGGTTACAGGCTCTTGGATCCAAGTTTATGTACTTGTTCACATATGGTGTTGACATGTGTGAAATCTAATTGTGTTAAATAACTCACTGGGAGCAATGCTGAAGGACAGCCTCACCTGACAGAATTGATTTTCCTTCTGTTCTCCAGAAAGCGCTGTAAGGCGGTCATTCCATATGTGGGATGAGAATCAGGGATTGCTTCTTCCAGGACCTGGTTGGAAGGTGAATTCATCCCTCTCTCCTCTAGCCTTATTCAACGATCTCCTCAATCCCCAGGCTCGTCCTGGGAGAGAACATCCCCTTTAGACTTCACCAGAAATGACATAAAGCTCATAGACCAGGATTCTCCTTTAGGGAAAATGGTTACTTTTTACTATGTACTTTTAATGTAGAAACGACCTCTTGGGGCGCCTGGGTGGCTCAACTGGTTAAGTGTGTGACTTCAGCTGAGGTCATGATCTCACTGTTTGTGAGGTCAAGCCCCACATCAGGCTCTCTGCTGTCAGCACGGAACCTACTTCAGATCCTCTGTCTCCCCCTTTCTCTCTGCCCCTCCCCGGCTCGCACCTATACATACACACTCTTTCTCTCTCAAAAATAAATAAACATTTAAAAAAAAAAAAAAAGAAATGACCCCTCACTTCTGTGTTCTTTGAGTTTCTAATTTTGAATCTCTCATTTGATCTTCCACAGGTATTTATGGAACATTGTGTTACATTGTTTTCATGGTGCTCACATGTCCAGGAAAAAAATTGACCAAGATTAAATGTAAATTAAAAGTAAATAACCAGATAATGAAAGTGTTGTAAGCCAAAGAAACAAGGAACAGTGGAGATGAGTGAATGAGGGCCTCATTAGCTGGAGCACTCAGGAAGACCTCTTGGAAAAGGTGACATTTGCCCTAGGACCTGCTTGCAAGTGTTTTCATCAATTGCTATCTTGAATCATAGTTATTGATTTTAATCTCCTATTCTTTATCTTAAGCTTCTCAAGGGCATTATCTTTTTCTAACTCATCTTTGTATCCTGCGCCCTCCTCCTTGGGAAGTAATTAAATGAGTGATGATTACCTCGTGCAGACCAACAAAGCTCTCAAAGCTAAGAATTATTAACCACATTCTACACAGAGGTCAAGTTACCCGATTAAGGTAGTAAGTGGGGTAGTGGAATTCAAGCCTACTCCATCACGCTAATCTTTTTGGAAGCCCATAGGTATTTTGTTTGTTTGTTTGTTTGTTTGTTTGTTTAAGAATGGGAATGCATTTTCGGTAGGGGATTTCAAACTTTTTGAGATCACGGAAATATCCTCTTAAAAAATATGGAAGACCAAGGTCGCCAATTGTGTAATCTGACTACTGGAAAATGATGGTTTAGAGGGGAAGCGGAGCAGAATGGAATTTTATCTGGGTTACAGTTATCAGTTTTCAGAGACTTTGAGTGGAGAGCTGCTTTAGATCACAGACAAAAAAAGTTTACAATTTTTTTTTAAGTTTATTTATGTATTTTGAGAGAGTGAGAGCAGGGGAGGGGCAGAGAGAGGGGGAGAGAGAGAATCTTAAGCAGGCCCCGTGCTGTCAGTGCAGAGCCCAGCCCGTTCAGGGCTCGAACTCATGCACCTTGAGATCATGACCTGAGCCGAAATCAAGAGTCACACGCTTAACCAACTGAGTCACCAAGGCACCGCAGAAATTTGCAATTTAATTCTAATTATCTAGGAGTAGGAAAACCCAACACCTTTGATGAAGTAGAACTGGGAAGTAGGCAAGAAGTATTGTGGGATTCAGGATGTAAATAAGAACATTTTTTGCCTGATATTACTTCCTTGCTTTTTGGTGACTTTTTTGTTGTTGTTGCTTTTTTGGTGTTTTTGGTGACTTTTATTGGACTTTGTGATATTTACCTTTTAACCTAATTTGGAAATCTATGTTTTTGAAGATCCTTGTTCCAGAGAAGAAAATGCCAAAGAGGCAGAGCTTGGGGAACTCTTAGTCAGAAGAGAAATGTTTCATTAGAAAAGGAAAATGCATGAAGTTTAGATTACAGATAGACATTGTGTTCAGCAAGTGAATTCAGAGAAACTTGAAGCAAACAGCAAGACATTGTGGGAGAGCAGAAGACAGGAGAAAGGGAGGCTGTTGAATGTTTACATTCTTTTGTGTTTAGGAGTGTGATGAGCCAAGAACACAGTTGGAGTTCAGCTAAGAGCATTCCTTGTGCTGCCTCTCATGTGAATGATATTGTCATGAGAAAAGTCACATGCAAATGAAGGAGCCTGTAATTAAGGGTAGACAACACCATTTGGGGAAAAGTTTGCTGAGGAGTTTAGGAAGATTTGTACACTGAACAAAGGATGAGATTATAAAGATCTTATGGTGCAAATACAAACAATTATACTAGAGACAGTGGACTCAGAAATTCCTTCAATAAAT
This sequence comes from Panthera pardus, assembly GCF_024362965.1. Taxonomy (NCBI): domain Eukaryota; kingdom Metazoa; phylum Chordata; class Mammalia; order Carnivora; family Felidae; genus Panthera; species Panthera pardus. The sequence goes on from NW_026526688.1 coordinate 183,817,254, forward strand.
GTAGACCTGGTACATTTCTTGCTGACTCAGTCACAGGCAGTATAAATTTGACAAGTATGGATGAAATACGCACATTGTCTTCATTTTCCAGTGGTGGTCTTCCTGTACAGATAACACCAGAAACTATTCCTCTTATGATTTTATTTTTTATTACTGTTTTTTTTTTTTTTTACTTTAGAGAGAGAGAGAGAGAGAGAGAGAATGTGTAAATGAGGGAGAGGAGCAGAAGAAGAGAGAGAGAGACAATCGTAAGCAGGCTCCATGCTTAGCATAGAACCTGATGTTCTCACCACCATGAGATCATGACCTGAGCTGAAATCGAGTCAGACATTCAACCAACTGAGCCACTCAGGCACCCCTCTTAAGACTTTATATAATGATGCAGCAATGTGTTTGCTACTTATTTTTGCTACCGAGGAGAACCCACCAAATGTGGTTAGGAATGTGGTTAGGTTAGGGTGGTAGGCAACCTCCTGGTTTTTATTTATGTTCTTGTGTAATCCTCTTTCCTTGGTTGGACTCACTGCGTCACTTCTAACAAATAGAATATGCAGAAATGATTGGATGCATATGAAAAGATTAGGTCATAAATAGACTGTGGCTTCCTCTGGAGCACACACTCCCACTCTCTCTCTTTAAAGCCCCTCAGTCTGGAGGAAGTAAGCTTCCATGGAGAGGGTCTGGTGAGGATGTCTATTGCTGTGCTGTGTGATAGAACACTCTCCACCATGGCTCCAGCTTGTCCCTTAGTGTGCTGGTTAAGAACATAGACTCTGGAGCCAGGCACCATGGTTCAACTCCTGGCCCCACACATACCACTGACTGTGTGACTTTGGGTGATTGAATCTAACATCTGCACACTTTGGTTTCCTTATCTGTAAAACAAGGGTGATAATGGTACCTACCTCACAAAGTTCTTTATTGCTACTTACTAATACTTTCTGAAATTATATATATGTATATATATGTGTGTGTGTGTGTGTGTGTGTGTGTGTGTGTATACACACACACACACACATATATGTATGTATATTTTGGTCTGGAGAGGATGCGATAAAGTTCTATTTTAAGCATAAAATAAGGCAGTAAAGCAGCTCAGTTCTGCCTGCAGTGTTTGTCTTCAGCTAATAGCTGCTTTGTTGTTCCACGGTCTCCCTCAAGTAGACCCTGTGCTTGATGGGCACCAGCATTCTGGCCTCTCCAGAATTATCTTTTCCTCCCTCCCCTGCTCTGTCTCTTCTTTCTTCCTTTCCTTAAGCAACACTAGCTGGCTCTCCGAAGGCTTCTCCCAGCCCGAATATTGATATTCATCATCCCACTTGGCGGGAATGCTCAGAGGGTTCTCGTCTTTAGAACCCAGTGGGGAAGAATTCTTTTTCCTGCCACAAATCTATTTCTCCTCCTGTCACACTAACCACATCGATATTAAAGTATTAGGATTTGGGGTGAGAGATATAGTAAGATTTCTCTTTCTAGTTTATTTGCTTCCTCTAAAAAAAAGAAAACCTGGTAATACCACTTGAATACATTTCCTGACTATACAAAAGCCACTTACCCTCTGGCTTTGTCCTTAATTGTATTGGGCATGAAGGCACCCCATTGAGTCAAGATGAAAGTGTAAATTAGAAATTGGAAAGAAAGAGGCTGAGCACAGAAATAATATCCTCCAATAGACATTAAATATGAAACAAAAGTAGTTGACAATGCTGATCCCCGGCGAGGCTTATGGAAAGGCTTAGGATGTGTTCCTTTCTCTGTGCCACATTAAGTGACAGAAATCCGTTTCCCCAGCCATGTAAACTGAGGATACCCATCACTTTAGGAATAAGCTGGACTTGGTAAATCCCCCTGATGCCTCCTTTTTTGCTTGGTAGCCTGATGTATCCCTGGGCACTCCCACAAACCTCTCTCCCAGGGTATGACCAAGGGAAACGTCTCAGCTCATCAACCTTGGGGCCAGAATGACCTGCTCTGGGTGACCTCAACCCCTGAGGGCTCATGAGGTACCCGGCCCTTTGTTGAGTACTTTATGCCCAAGTTCCAACTCATAGCATATGGGCTAAAAATTAGAGTGTTGTGTGTTCTTCCAGTGAAGGCTTTGGGCTGCAAGTATTTTGTGTAAGTTAGCCCATATTCACACTCTAGATTTCTAGGAAATAACAAGAACGAAGCATTATAATCACATGTGGACATTTTTTAAAATGAAATCACTTCTATAGAATGCTAACATCGGCAGGCCCTTCATGGTCCTCCAGTCAAATCCACTTGCTGAAGAGAGGAGGACCTGAGGTCTGGAGATAAAGTGACTTGCCGTAATTAGCGGCAAACTGAGTGTCACAACCCCCAGTACAGTGCTCCTTCAACCACATGATGTGTCCCCATCATAAAAGCTCACTTCTGCTCAGCTTTCAAGCAGAACCCTGTGGACAAACACAATAGCAGAAGCCACACATCAGTCTGAAGAAGGCCATTTGTGAAAAGCTGAAGCAACCTAGGGCCTGATTGGAAAGCATAAATGTGTTAATACAGCACTTCTCTTGACCCCGTAACCCCATTTACCAAATGTGCTATTACTCTTACTTCCTTCCTAGACACTTGGTTACAGAGACATTGTTTCCTCTCATTTTTACTGTCTATGACTAAATAAAATTTCCTGGTGAGAAATCTCTATAACCCTCTGTAAGTTGGCTTCTGTTTCCACCACTTGGTTAAGGTTGCTTTGACAAAGTTTGTCATCAGTAGCTTCACATTACAAAAGCTGGTGGCGGATTTCCACATCTTTCCTCTTCTTTCTAGAACTCTCTGCTGCATTTGACACTGTGAGGTAGTCCTCCCTTGCTTTCTGTGATGTGGCTGCTTCTTGTTCTCCACCTGTCTCTTTGAACACTTCTCAGTCTCCTTTTGGGGACAGCTTCTAACCACCTATAATTCTTGTTCTCCCTGGAGTTGTTCTTGTCTTATTCTTTTATGTGCTTTCTTGGTGATCTCTCATCCAGCCTCCAAAGTTTTAATCTCTATCTGTTTTGGTTACGTGTTGCTGAAACAAGCCACCTGAAACTTAGTGGTTTAAAACAACAATAAATCATGATCTCCACAACTCTGTGGCTTAAGTGGGTGATTCCTCTGCTTTTTGTAGTATTGACTAAGGTGCTGAGGGGGATGATAGCCCCCAGATGGCCTCCCTTATATGGCTGGTAATTGGTGCTGGCCACTGACTGGGAGTCAAACTAGGGCTAACAGTTGAGGGTCTTGGTATTCTGCTATATTATCCTGCTTTGTGGATGTTGAGCTTCCTTACAGATGGTGGCTGTGTTCCAAAAGAAGTTGGTGGAAGCTGCCAGTTTTCTTAAGATGGAGATTCAAAAGTCCCAGATGTCACTTTAGCTGCATTGCATTGGCCAAAGAAGTCATGAGGCCAGCCGAGGAGAAATAAACTCCATCTCTTGATGGGGGAGTGGAACAAAGGTTCTCTCACTGACCAAACTCCACTCCGCTTCCCTGAATTCTTTTTCAACTAGGCCTGACTTTTGGACTTTCATGTACATCTGCATTGTCCAATTTTAGCAAGAAGCCTGCTAACCTGGTTTTGCCAGAATCCCTCATCTACCATATCTGATCATCCTCAGTATCTAATCAGGTTCCTCATCCTCTACCATCCCCTAGGTGATGTCTGATCACCCTGCCTTATCTTCAGCAAGAATCCTGCTAGATCAGTTTAGCCAGAATCCTCCCTTACCCCTAACGTTTCCTGTCAGGAATTCTTATCCACCGACCCCCCACCCTGCTCCTTGGCTATAGATTCCCACTTGCCTGTGTCACGTTCAAAATTGAGCCTGGTTCTAAACTGAGGTCTCTTTTCTCCTATTGCAATAGTCCTGAATAAAATCTGTTTTGACTTCTGTGACTACAGTCCACCTCCAGTTGTTCTTTGACAAGTGACATATACATTTAAGGAGAGAAGGAATTGATGGTGGTCATATTTAGAGATTACCTACCATGGTTGACTCTCTGGCCACGACAATGAACAATACTCCTATTTGCAAAATGCACTCACCTCTCCCTCAAAATTCTTATCCCGTTATGGAATTTGCTCAAAGTCTGGGACATCGTCATTTAAATCAGGTATAAATGAAGATGAAGCTCCTCTGGTCTACTTCAGCCATGGTTTCTTCAGGGTGGAGATATATGAATCACAAAAGCCATTTTACAATGACATAGAATTGTGAAAAGGAGACAGAATAAAATAATAAAGGTTTCCACTCAAAAAAGGAAAAGGAGAGGATGTACATTGCCACTAGTATCATTAACAGTTCTGAAATCCAAATGAGCCCATGTGGCCATTTCCTCTGAGTCCAGGGAGAGAGAATGTTCTTTGATTAAGAGTTTATTTCTGCTCCTTGTAAGTGGTTTTCCATGGCTTTTATCTTCTTCTGGAATCTAGGCTTCACCTTTTGAGTTGTCCTTCTTTTCCTATAGGAAATATCATTCGTTTGCCACTGAGTAGCTTTCTCAGCTTGCTTCCTGCTCATAGGAGGTTTAGGGTCCAGGGACCTCTTTGTTCCCCACTATCTGTCCCTTTGCACATTCTAGATCTGTAGTCTAACTGTTGTGCATTTTTGTTCTTCAGTGATGTATTTCTCTTCTGATTAATAGTTTCCCAAACCCTGCTCATTGAGTTTAAACTGATATAATTCCCTTTTAAAATGTTGTGGGCTCCCTGTGTATTAAATTATAATTCATGCCAAGCACAAAAGCAATATCCACAAATCTCTTTGAGATAGGACCTTCAAAGTCAGTGAGCTCTGGGGCAAAAATCTTTAAGATTCTCAGAAGTTTTGTTGTCTGACTGAAAGGGTAGAGGAAGTTATTCACGAGGAAGCTCTTTTGTCTAGTTGAGAACTTTATGAGGTACTACCTTAAATCTTTCTAAGGTGTCCACAAAGGGTCTTACTACCATACCCTTGATCTTATTTTTACCAAAGGTTATGTATTCTTAGAAGTCTCTGGATTTGATTTTTCCCTGTGGCTACTTCTTACTCTGAGAATCTCTTGTTTGCCTGAAGAGCTGAAAATATGAAATTGGCTTAATTTTCCATCAAGCAGGTCTTGTCTCAGCAATACTGCCTCTAAGTTCTGCTTGAAAACTGAACAGTTTCTTCTTAATCTCATCTTACTCTACTTGTACTTTATCATGGGCAGCTGAAGGAAGCTATCACTCTGCCTGGAAATCTTCTTTGCTAGACTCATACATGAATTAGGCACTCTATTTTTCATGTTACTGTAGGCAACATTTTACTAATTATTCCACCAATCCATAATGCATGTCCTTTATTCTCAAATCTTCAATAGCCATTTCCTTGCTGCCTTTTCCATCTGTATGTCTCTTCAAAGCTCCCCAACTAATGCCAGCTGCTAGATTCCAAATCCAAGGCCAATGTTTTGTGTGTACACACACACACACACACACACACACACACATATATAAATACACATGTATTAGATTTTTGTTATAAGCGGCACTACACTTTCAGGTACCCATTTATGTTCGTTCCTATTGCCCCATATTAAACAACGTAAAACTAGTGGCTTAAAACAACAACAACTGTTCATTATCACGAATGTGTGGGTTTATGGTTTGGGCTTCCTCACATGATGGCAGCTGCACTCCATGCTATTGTCTAAGAGGAAGTGACTAAAGGTTCCCTGTCTTCTTCTCCTTACCCTCCTCCCCCTCCCCTCCCTCCTTCCCTTCTCCTCCTCCTTCTTCTTCCTCCTCCTCTTCTTCTTTTCTGGAGAAAGAGAGGGAGAAAGTGAGCAAGAGGCAGAAAGAGAGGGAGAGACAGAATCCCATGAAGGGCAGAAACAGAGAGAGAGAGAGAGAGAGAGAGAGAGGAGAGAGAGAGAGAGAAGCAAGTCTTGGGCTCACCTGATACAGGGCTTGAACTCACAAACCATGAGATCATGACCTGAGCTGAAGTCTGATGCTTAACCAACTGAGCCACCCAGGCTCCCCATGTTTCCCTGTCTTGTTTTTTTAATTTTTTTTATTTTTTAATGTTTATTTATTTTTGAGAGAAAGAGAGAGACAGAGCATGAGCAGGGGAGGAGCAGAGAGAGACAGAGACACAGGATCTGAAGCAGGCTCCAGGCTCTGAGCTGTCTTGTTAAGGCTTGAACCCAGAAGTACCAGAATGTCTCTTTGCCAGAATTTTGTTGGTCAGAACATTTACAAGTCCAGATGAGATTCAAGGGGAGGTACACAAAGTCCTCCTGTGGACGGGAGAGTGGCATGGGCTTTAGTGGAGGAAAGAGATTGATGGTGGTCACCTTTGAAACTAGCTATCACAGCTTCTAGGCAGTAAGTACTGAATTTACATTTCCAACTCTGTCATCATTCCCTTGGTTTCAGACCCATCTGCTTTCTGTTCAATGTTTCCACATGTACCTCAAATCCATATGCCTTAAATTAAACTCCTCATCTTCCTTCCTAGACATGTGTCTCATCCTATGTGCTTAATTTCAGTAAATGAAGCCATCCAGGCCAGAAATTAGAATTCATCCTGGTCCCTCTAGTTCTGTTACCATCCTGGCTCCCATACACACACAACTGACCAATTTTAGCCCTTCGCTCCTTCTCAGATATGCCCCCTCTTCTCCGTTCCTAATTCAATTCCAGTAGAGGCCCTTAGTGTTATCTCTTGCTTGGACCATTGCAGTATCCTCCTTTGTGGTTGTAATGCCTCCACTGTAACTCTTGTGGTCCAGTTGAGGTGTGGTTTGGGGCCGATTTGGTCACTTGGTGAAATAAGTAAGATAAAAGTAGAAAGAGGAGGGGGAAAGGAATTAAAGAAGAAATAAAAAGAAAAAGAAAAGAGGAAAGAAAAGAACCCTAGTCAGGCATAGATTAAAATTATTTAGGCTGATGATGCTATGGTTTAATTTGTGTAAGGAAAAAACTAAGAAAATGCCACATTTGGGCCAATAGGCTGACTTTTAGTAAAAAGAAAATTGTAACTTCAAGCCAATTTCTTTGGCTGCTTTCTAACCAGTTTCTGACAGAAGGCCTCCCTATAAAGATGTAGAAGAAAAGACACTTAAAATTGCTCTCCTCCCAGCCTGAAAAACTAAAATCTTTTTTTTTTAACGTATATTTATTTTTGAGAGAGCATGAACAGGGGAGGGGCAGAGAGAGAGAGGAGGACAGAGGATCTGAAGCGGGCTCTGCACTGACAGCAGAGATCCTGACGCGGGGCTCAAACCCACGAACCGTGAGATCATGACCTGAGCTGAAGTCAGACGCTCAACCAATAGAGCCACCCAGGTACCCCAAAAACATTATCTTTAATGGTGCTGCTAAAGTGGTCTTTTTAAAAAATTTTGTTTGTTTATTTATTATTATTTTTTAGTAATCTCTACACCCAATGTGGGGCTCGAACTCACAAATCTGAGGTCAGCAGTTGCATCCTCTTCCAACTGAGCCAGCCAGGCACCCTCTAAAGTGGTCTTTCTAGTATCATAGTACTCCTCTGCTTAAACCCCTCCCCCCCCCCCCCCGCCCCCAATGGCCAGCAAATTCCTTTACTTGGTCCACGGAGCCATGCTTGGCTGGACCCTCACGTATTCATTCAACAAATGTATATGGCGTTTCTTTGACATGTTAAGCTCCCAGCTATACCTCACTAATCTTCCTCCTTCTTCATACTATTCCTACCCCAAAATAGTTTGTTTCTCCTTGCACATACACCCTTTTTATCTCCTGTTGCCTTGGTTGGTTTCCCTCCGCCTCTTTGCCTCCCTAATTCATACCTACCCACTCCTTAAGATTCTGGTTAGAAGCCACCTCCATTTGGAGGATTGGACTACAGGCATCCTAAACACCCCACACTTACCCATAATCTTCTGTCCAAATAATACTGATATCACCTGTTTATGACTCTATCTACCTGTAACCTTCTTGAGAAAAGAAATCGTATCTTAAGAGACACTATAATATAATGATGTATAGCCCAGTCTCTGAAGACTTATTGAGTTTATATCACAGCTCTAACACTTACTACCTGGGTGATTCTGGGATGGTACTTAGCCTTTTGGTGCCTTGTTTCTGCATTCTTAAAGTGGGGATCTTACTAACAGATATAAACATTATAGGTTTGTTACAAAGATTGAATGAGTTAAGACATCTAATATACTTAAAACAGTGACAGAAGAGAGGTGGGTGAGGGGATGGGTGAAATAAAGGGGATTAAGGACATTTATCATGACACTGAATAATGCGTAGAATTGTTGAATCATTATACTGTATGCCTGAAATGAATATAACACTGTATGTTAATTATACTTCAATTAAAAACAAAAAGAAAAAGAAAAGAAAAACAGTGCCTGGAACCTAGAAAGAGGATAGCAAACATGACCTACTCTTAAAATTGTTATTATGACAATGACACATCTCACACAGCACCTAATGCTTAACAGATATTTTTTGACTTGAATTCCTTCTCTTTTCTTTTTTCACTTTATGGTACAACCTTCCTCTTTCTTTCTTTCTTTCTTTCTTTCTTTCTTTCTTTCTTTCTTTCTTTCTGCCAGTTTCCATAATTCTCTGTTCAAGTCACAGGTTGTCTTTAACCTTTGAAAGATGGGATTTCCCACCCCACTCTCCCTCCACCCACTCCAACTATCTCTGACCCGGAGACAGTTGCAGAAGTAGATGAGATCCAAAGATATAGTTCTATTTGCCATCTCTTAGCACTGGTGAATGTCTCCCTGGCTGATTGTGAAGGTTCTTTCCCAACACCAGCTAAATAGAGGCAAAATATCTATCAGTGGTTACTACTTCTTCATCTGCCCACATCCTGAGCAAAACAGATGGGGGAATTCTTTGCATACCCAGAAGAATCCCGAAGGTAAATAGTCAATTTGAATGCCTAATTGCCAGCCATGATTCAAAGAAAATGTAGCAATGAAAAAGCATGTGAGTCCCTTGCCATAAAAACAGCTCTCTGACTGAGGAAGGGAGTGTCCCCTAAGAACTAGAACCAGCCAAGAACCAGAAATAGTGAGCTTGTTTCTTGGCTATCCCTATGGTTTCCTGTATAAAAATAAAATGAAGTTAATCACGTTTGCACCTCGCCAATATGGCTGCCCCAGTTGTCAGGAGACATTTTCCTACAGCCCTATTCTGAGAACTTCTACTTTTGAAAAAATTCCTTGCATTTCCCTGAAGCTTCCTGCACAGACAGTCCTGACTTCTGAATTCACTCTTATTTTTTAAAGGATCACATGATCCCTTTGTTACAAAGGCTCTATTACTGCTCTTCTCCAGTAATAGGAAAAGGCTCTATGATAGTCTTTTGTTTCAAATTCCTCCTTATTGCTTTATGTGAATGAGATACTGAAGCACTGTGGCCTTTGACCTGTGGCCTAGGCTAGTAACTGAGTATCTCTATAATATCTCCTGTAGGCGAGCAAATGGAGAGGACCTTCTTCTGGAGTTCTTGGTGTGAGTACAACATCTGAAAGGATGGTTTTTCTCTGAAAAATGTCCTTCATTCCTCTCTTGGCATTTTAGAAGATATGTCTATTTACAGAATGCCAATGAAATGATTTGGTTATGTAAAAAATATAAAACAATAAAATAAAAACACATCCAAACAACAACTTATATCAAAATAAAAGCAAATACAAACAGTAATATTCCTTCTGCTTATCCCATAGAAGAAGTGAGCTACATACAGATTTAGCCAGGAATGGAATGGAATTACTTTCGTGTGGTGCTTCTCAGTGGGAGCATTGCAAGAAGGTGAGCTCCCTGGGTCCCTGACTTCTGAGGACTGGTAGCTCCCCTCTCCTTCCCACCTCTCCCCAGGTATTGTGACAGTCCAAAAGAATTCTACAGATTTCCAAATGCCATCCCCGATCCCAGGGGACAGTACCACATTCTCCCTGACACCAAGCTGAAAATCGTGTGCTAAAGCAAGCAAGCACATAAAAACCTTATATTAAATTCACGTATGTCCTAAAGCCCTCTCAACATGTTAGTAGGTATTTATGGTAGGCCCCAATTCCAGCATTCACTGGCTTATAGAGATCACCCTGCCTGAGGATCACCTCCCCCTGCTGTTGGTTGAGTAATCTATCCTAATGAAATCCAGTCTTAAACTGGGTCAACCAGTTTCTGTCCTCTCAGAATTGTTTACTCAGAACTTGAAGTTGTCTTATGAATGGCAGCTCCTGTTGCTGAGGATCTCATTTTGTCTCAGTCCTTGCCTGTCCCAAGATGCCTTAACTCTCCATTTCATTCGGTTAATCTCGCCAATATCCTTCCTTACAATTATCTTTTTTCTTACCCCAACCATAAGTGGTTTTTACTAGCAGCCAAAAGTTCTTAGCTAATTTATCATTTTAATCCCATTTTCCCTATTTTTTATTTTGTGTGAAGTGATAGTTGAGAGGGGCTACTCACACCAGCTTCAACAATGGACTCAGACGTTCCCAAATGAGACAACCAAGAGTTGGCTTCTCCCTCAGTAGCATCCTGGGTACCCATGCCTAGCAGGGATGAGAATGACCAGGTCATTGTCCTTCTTCATCTCTGGAAAAGTCCAATTTGACTTCCTGCCAGCGGAAAAAAAATTGCCTATGCTCATAAATTGGTAAAATATGCCTCTTGCTCCAATAGACAAGATTGTCTCTCAGGAGTCCTCTTGGATAAATTTCCCTAAAGCTCCTTGCATCTTTTTGTCTGTCATCCCTGCAACCCACACAAACATTGTCCAGACCTCAAAGATACAATGATTAGCTGGTTCTTTTTTAGTTCATTAGCCCTTCTGATATATTAGTAAATTATCAAAAGCAGTTTCAGTATGTAATAAAATCTGTTTGGTATTAAGTTGATACATGATGTGTTTTTCTCCATCCAGCTAAATAGTTTCCTTCAAATCTGGACCAGATGAGCACCCTGGGACTAGTGTGAGCTCATGTGTGTGTGTGTGCATGGAATGCAGTGCACGGCATCTCATTGGATGTGTGGAACACGTGCTTGGTCCAAATGGAAACATCCTTAGGCACTGATGCCTCAATTAGAGAAAAGATAAAGACACAAGATCAGATATGGCATCTGTAAAACATTAATGTCCTGGTGATACTCTCTATTTAAGTCTATTTTTTGATGTTCTTTGATGGCTAGTTCAGGCAAAATTGTGATGTGCATGAAATTGCCCTTATTCAGCACCCCTTTGGGAATAGCATCTCATCCCTGCCTCTGCTGATGATACCTTCACGCTGCCTCAAGCTTGCTAAAGCCCCACTGTGGGCTTCTGCTCATTCATTTAGTACGTCTCTTTTGAACACCTATTATGTGCTAGGTATAGAGAAAAAAGGAAGGCTAAGAACAGCCCTTGCTTCCAAGATGCAGAGGAGGGGACAGAAATGGGCACAGACGATTGTTTTACAGAAGGAAAGATGTATGATTGGGAGCTATTGGAACGGTGAAGTGTCCACATTAGTCTGAGGGAGGGTGTGTGGGTCAGGGAAGGCTTCCTGGAGGACCAAACCAGGAAGAGAACCTTGAAGAATGCCCAAGAATTAGGACTACTGCTGACTCAGCAAGTGCCTTTGTGTGAATAAGAGAAAGCCACCCCTTCTGGCAAGAGACAGTTTTGTGCAGATCCCACAGCTTGGCAGACTGAACGCAAGCTGGATGTAGTCCCTACTCACCCTCTCAGCTAGGTGGCCTTGTGACATCAGCAATGGCCAAAGCCTTCCATATCCATTGGTAGAGCCTATGGATATTCATTTCCTGGGGATACCGTAACAAATTGCCACAAACTGGGTGGTTTAAAAGAACAGAAGTTTATTCCCTTACAGTTCTAGAGGTGAGAAGTTCAAAATTAAGGTGTTAACAAGGCCACATTCCCTCTGAAGTCTCTGGGGGGAGAACTCGTCCTTGCTTCTTCCAGGTTCTGGTGGCTCCAGGCATTCTTTGGCTTGAGGCTGCATCATCCAATCTCTGCCTCCGTCTTTGCATGGTCTTCCCTTCTGTGTATCTCTGTGTCAAATCTCCTTCTGCCTTTCTCTTACGAGGACCCTGGTGTTCAATTTAGGCCCTCCTGGGTAATCCAGAATGATCTCATCTTGAGAACTCTTAAGTTGATTATAGCCGCAAAGACTCTTTTCCAAATATGTCACATCCCTACATTCTGGAAGTTAGCACATGGGCATCTCTTTCTGGAGTTCACCACTCAACCCACTACACCATGTGAAGAAGGGAAGGAAGGAGTTTTTAGACAGTGGTGCAGAGTATGTAAAGCCAAGGAGGTGTTAGAAGGCAGGCTGGGTTCTAGGAATGGCATGGAACACTAAACACAGGGCCCTGAGGGGAGGGTAAGAGCTGAGGTTACCTGGAAAGGAAACTGCTCATCACAAAGGGCTTGTATGCTTGTATGCCAACAGGCTTGGTCTGTGCCCTGAAGGCAATGAGCAGGCTTTGCATGATCTTAATTTTAACTTAAAAAGATCACTGGGGTTGAGGATCAGAGAATGGATTGGAGGAGAGCAAGACTATAGGTAGAGAAATACTTCCCAGAGGGTGTCACTGCTGCTCTGGTGAAGAATTCAACCTTTGGAGAAGAGAAAGTGAGGAGACGGACCCAAACACAGTGACTGGTGACTGATGTGATCTCGATGGGGAGGGAGTCAAGAGTCCGGGTTGATCCCAAGACTTCTGTCAACATTCCAGCCCCAGGAATGTGCCTCCCACATTGTCCACATCCACATGGTGATAGACACATTAGCTCTTTACAGACAAGCTGTTTGCAGTTTAGAACTTAAACATGAGTATTTAAGAAATCACACTTGGACTCCAAAGAACATGCCCTTTGTGCTGGGTTGAAGGGTGTCCCCCCCCAAACTCATGTCCACCCAGAACTTGTGTATGTGACCCTTGGAAAAGGGTCTTTGCAGATGGAATCAAGTTAAGGATGAGGTCATACTGAATCAGTGCAGGCAAGTCCATCTCAGAAGAGGGAAATTTGGATGTGGAGTTACACCTGGAGAACACCATGTATGATGGAGGCAGAGACTGGGTGAGGAGTCCACAAGCCAAGGAAGGCCAACCAGCAAAAGCTTGGAGGAAGCAAGAAAAGATTCTTCCCTAGAGGCTCCAGAGGAACATGGCCCTGCTGACACCTTGATTTTAGATTTCTGGCTTCCAGAGCTGTGAAAGGACAAACTTCTTCCCTCTTCAGCCACCCAGTTTTGTGGTAATTTGTTAGCAACCCTAGGGGATGAATATACATCCCCAAAGGCAGGAGGGATTTCCACACACTGCGGACAGTCATGGGAAGTGATATTTCTGGGAGTTTCACTATGGTGCAGAAGAAGGAGCACGGACCATGGCACCAGGGCACGTCCAGGCCTGTCACTGCACCGTGAGTCTCAGAAAGGACGTTTACCTCAGAGGGGTCTTGTGAGGATCAGATGAGATAGCAAGTGTGGATGTTTATCGAAACATTGCTGAGGATGGTCAAAAAAAGGGCAAGAGTGGTAGTGACGGTGGTGGTGATACACAGCAAATTGTGGATATGATTTGTGTGTGTTGCATGCTGTGGAATCAAAAGAAGCACACACACACACACACACACACACACACACATACATATTCACTATGATGTAGTGTCAAGCAAGAAAAGTAGCTAGGCATCACCTACTCGCATTTTTTAAATGTTTATTTATTTATTTTGAAAGAGAGAGAGCGAGAGCGAGAGAGAGAGAGCGAGCGAGCGAGAGAGAGAGAGAGAGAGAGAGCACATGCCTATACAAGTGGGTGAGGGGCAGAGACAGACAGGGGGAGAGAGAATCCCAAGCTGACAGCACAGAGCCCAGCCCAGGGCCTGAACTCATGAACTGTGAGATCATGACCTGAGCCAAAATCAAGAGTTGGGTGCTTAACCAACTGAGCCACCCAGGTGCCCCTGTAGGCCCATTTCTTAAAAAATGAACACATATAAGGGCATCTATGTGGCTCAGTTAGAGGAGCATGCAACCCTTGATCTTAGGGTTGTCAGTTTGAGCCCCATGTTGGGTGTAGAGATTGCTAAAAACAAAAACAAAAACAAACGACTTTAAAAAACTTAAAATGAACACACACACCATAGATATATATATATATATTCATGGTGTGTCTGTTCTCTCTCTATATATGGTGTGTGCATACTATTACATGAGCATGGGGACAGGGGTGAGATGCTACACAAACAGTGACTTTTTTTACTTCAAGAGAAGGTGATGAACTTTAAAAGAGAGTGCATCCACAGCGGGTGTGTGCACTACCCCAACACCCATACATATACACTAAAGCCATTTCCATCATTATCTTTATCACCTATTGGTTTCTCATGTTGCTTTGCTTCCCAGCCTATAGTCCCATATCTTGACAATTTTTAAAAAAAATGTATTTTATTGAAAAGTAATCTTATACTTCTTTTAAGTTTGTTTATTTTGAGAGAGAGAGAGCGAGAGAGCACACACATGCTGGGGGAAGGGCAGAGAAAGAGAATCCCAAGCAGGCTCCACACCCACAGAGCTCGAATCCATGAACCGTGAGACCATGACCTGAGCTCAAATCAGGAGTTGGATGCTCAACCAGCTGAGTCACCCAGGCACCCCAAAAAGCAATCTTTAAAAAATTCTGTCTGTTCAGAGTTTAAACTCATTATTGTTCTTTTTCTCTCTTCGCGGGAGATCCCCCTGCCCTGGCTCCTTCCCCAGTGACCTCCAGGAGGAAAGGGATGGAAAGGGATAGTTCCTGGTCCTATTCCATCTGCAGGAATCTGGCACAAATGCATGCTGGGCTATAGCTCAAATCTCATTTCTTGATTTGGGGACCCCTACTGCAGAAGTCCATGGGTCCCTGCCTTCACTCCTTATTGAGATCCTTGCACCTAGAAGCGTCCTGGTCCCCATGTCTCAGGGTCCATCAGTACGTCCATGTCCCCTCCTGAAAGTTGCACAGAAACTCCAGTATAGAAGGCCATGGGAATTGGGGTGCCTTCTCCATCTGTGCGTGAAGACCTTTCTACCAGCCTTGTTTAAACGACCATCCGGGCACTGTCACTCAGGAACTCCGATAAACACAGGGCTTTGCTAAGGGATTCCCAGTTGTCTTTATCTGAACCTTGAGGGGTGAGCAGCAAGCCCCTTGCACTTGGAGTCCCCAGTTGGTCTGGTCTGGGTTTTTTGGTTCCTCTCACCTCCTCCCCACCTAGGTTTCTACCTGAATGGGTGGGGTACCCAGATGGAACCTCCAATCCTTTTGCTTTTCTCCTCCTCTCTCCCCTTCTTAACTTCTCTTGGGAGCAGGAGGGCTCTCTCTTTCCTTTCAGTCTTTTTATCCTGCTTTTATCCCTTTACCCTTTATCTTCCTTTTCTTTTGCTCCATAGTATTTGCTGAGACAAAAAAGAAAAAAAAAAAAAAAGAGAGAAAGGGCTGCAGAAAGACAAGTGAGACTATTGAAAGGGGAAAATACATTGACAAAGGTTTTCCAAAACTTTGTTCCTTTTCCCCACCTTATTAGTTACTACAATGAGTTGAATGGTAGCCCCCCAAAAGTTATGTCTGCATCCCAATCCCTGGTACCGTTGAATGTAACCTTATTTGGAAAAGGGTCTTTGCAGATAAAATTAAACAAAGGATCTCAAGAAGAGATCATCCTGGATCATGCAGGGGGCCCCAAGTCTAGTGACAAGGGTCTTTATATGAGACGCACAGAGGGAGGAAAGCAGAAAGCCATGCAAGATGGGGACAGTGACTGGAGTGATATAGCTACAAGCCAAGGAATGCCAATGATTTTCTTGGAATCACCAGAGGCTGGAAAAGGCAAGGAAAAATTCCCCCCTCCCCCACCTCCCAGAGCCTCCTGGGGGAGCACAGCCCTGCCAACATCTTGATTTTGAACTTCTGACTTCCAGAACAGTAATTTTCTGCTGTTTTAAGCCACCGAATTTTTTGTGAGCTCTAGGAAACCAACACTGATTGATAAAGATCATGAAATATTTTTTTAGACATTTATTCATTTATTTTGAGAGAGAGGGAGAGAGAAAGAGAGAGAGAGAGAGCAGAGAAGGGGAAGACAGAGAGGGGGAGAGAGAGAGAGAGAGAGAGAGAGAGAGAGAGAGAGAGAGAATCCCAAGCAGGCTCCAAACTGTCCTCTCAGAGTCCAACTTGGGTCGGGATCCCACGAACCAGGAGATCGTGACCTAAGCAGATATCAAGTCAAATGCTTAACTGACTGAGCTACCCAGGCACCCCAAGCATGAAATACTTTTGACATTAAAATAAGAAGAGGCAAATGCAAAGTGCCTGTACAGGACCTGGCGGATGGGAGCTCTGTAACAGTAGCTGTTCTCATTCTAATGGGAGCCATGGCCTTTTCCTGTGCCTCCAGGGACCAAGCTGTCTTGACCTTCTTAGCAAGTTTGCTAATCCCTCCACCTGTTCTCTTTGCTAATATAACCGTTCTTTCTGTCATGCCAGCATCCACCCAGGATGCTGACAGAGTTCAGAATTGCTGTCTCTTGATACTGATCATGCAATAAAAATGGCAAGCTGATTAGTCAGCCAGAGGAGAGAAGCCTTTTTCCCATTATAAGCATGATCTAATGCTGTAATCACCTAGCCTGCTGCCGGCAGCCAAGTGCTTGTGGTCAGGCAGAGGCCTCACAACAGGTGAGCCCTGTTAAGAGGCATCCCACTACATGGTTTCAGCTGCCCTGCAGACCAGCCTAAGTCTCATTCCCTGAAACATAACACTGCATACAACTCATGTGTCCCTGAATTTATTACAACCTTCTGGGGTCATCCTTCTTTTAAAATATGCAAATAAAGTAACTCCAGTTTCCAACCCATGAGACTTCAGAAGACCCAAGGCTCTTCAGATAGTACAGACATCATTTGGGTGGTCACTTCTCGTTCTCCATCTGAATGGTTTTCCTGACTGCGCAAATGGACTCAGTGTCTTCTGTTGCCCCAAAGTCAGTGCTACCATGAGGCTTTCTGGACTGAATGAAAATTTGAAGGAATTTCAGCACACAGAAGACAAATGTAAGCTCAGTGCTGGCCATAACCACACCCCAAGGCCCTGGGCCATATCTCATCCACCCAGTCCTTACTGGTCTTCCTTGGTCTTCAGGCTCCAACATATTGCTGAGTATGGCCCTATTCTTTGCTCACCTCTGCACAGGATTTCACTTTGACCATGTCTTTCCTACCCCAATGCCAGCCCCCCACATCCTCTTCCTTCCATCCCACCAAAGAAAGCCACAAATTCATTAACATCCGAATGACTCCCCACCTTTGACTTTGGGATACACAGAATTTAAGGATTTTCTTGTGTCTAGGCTTTCCCATTCCAGGATAGAATTTACTTTTCTACCGTTAAAACCTCAGTTAAGTGTTTTTTCCCTACAAGAAAGCCTTGGTTCCCACAGACCAAACTGGGTTTCCATTTTTAGCAGCACAAAGAATTGGCAGAAACTTTGAAATTACGATTCTAACTTAAAGGTTCTGGAGAGCCTGGATCCAACTCTCAGTCAGGATTAATGTCCACATACTCAATTTCCTTCCCTTTACCTCCACTATAGGGAAGGTTTTCTCCCAGCCCACAGGGAACTGGGTCTTTACAAAGCAGAAGATGCATTTCTTCTTCCATTTACCAGCATTGAGTGACTTTGGGCAAGAAGTTAACTTGTTGGACCTCAGTCTCTATCTGTAAAATAAGACTAATAACACCTCTTGTATAGAGTTATTGTAAGAGTATTTAAAGACAGAATTTAAGAAAACTATTTATCATGGCTCCTGGCATTCAAGAAATATTCCTTCTGGAGTATTCCAGAAATCCTAGGCTCTACTTGTTTCTCTCTTTATATGATTAAACAATGGTTTGCTTTGTTGCCTTATACAAGTATTGTAATTTAGTTCCAAGAATTATATGAAGGTTCAGAAACTAGTTAGCAAATATATACTGAGCTTCCAGAGAGGCCAAAATGTTCTGCTTTGCTGAGCATCCTTTTAGCTATGTCTTTGCCCAGGTATGTATTTATTTCTTTGAGATTAATTCCTAGAGGTGGAATTGGTGGACAAAGGAGATGTACATTTTTAGGATTTGGACTTCATATCGCTGAACTGCCCCCCAGAAAGTCTGTACCAGTTTACATTCCCCACAACACTATCTCAAAGTGCCTTTCTCTTGGAATCTTATGTTTTTCTTGAAATTTATAATTTGTTGGGTGAAAAATGGTATCTCACTGTGGCTATCAAATCACTTTTTAAATTTGGAAAACAAAAATTCAGTAATTCCAACTAATGGATTTTAAGATGAAGATCCCAAGACTCAGAGAGAATATAATGACTTGGCCAATTCACCTCATTAGTAGGACAGCCCAAATCCATGTCCCATGTTTCCTGACTCTGGAATTCTTTCCATTATACCACTCAGGAGAGGCAGATTTAGCCTGGAGGTAAAACCACTCAGGGCCTACTTAATAACAAGGTTCAATTAGACCGGAGGGAGTGTGCAGTAAAGAGTCAAGAGTCAATGAAGGGAGCTTTAATTAGTATCTGGCTAATTCATCATCAGATAATGAGTATAGCACACTCCATGTTAGCGCCACCTACTGGTAAGAATTTAAGCTCGCCCAGGATTTCTCTCTGAAGTTGAAGGTAGAATGGGGACCATGGGAGATTCAGACCAGCCTAAATTGTTATTCTCTAGCGAGGAGTAAATAGAAAAATAATTCAGTATGGAGTCACTGACTCATGAGCCACTGGGACTTCAACTGCTGTGGTGTCCTGAATTGCTGTGAATGAAGTTCCAATTTCCTGTGGCAGCAAAGTCAGTTTCCTGTTCTTCCTATTGTGTACCAGGAATGTAACTTTCTTCATTTTCCTATAACCTAATTTCTAGTTTAATCCCACATTCTGCTAGTGGCAGGAAATGTAATATAGAGGGAGTTCCAGAGTAAAATCACTCACTTAGGTGTTTACACAGTTATTTCTGATTTCAGCCACTTAATTCAACATGTCATTCCTTCCCTTTTTCCTGGGGTTGCAGCTAAGATCCTAGAGACTTGGGATTGTTTAGGTGTAGGAAATGGGGTGCTAGGGTGGATGAAGAAGGGATTGGGGTGGTCTGGTCCACAGGTGTCTTTAATCTGATGCAGGCCTGGGCTTTGGCCATTGGCATGTGTAAGTACTGGCACCCAATGGCTGCATTTGGCATCCTGCCCAGGTCTCGGTTGTTAGGGAGCCCTCCATCTTGGATGTATCCTTTTCATCCTAACTTCAAGCCCTGCTCAGCTCTGTTGGTTTTCTTTTAGCCATTTTGTGCCCATTGTGGGGAGGGTGGGGAGCAAGAGAGACTTTTAGATGCTGTCCTATAGATTTCTGGTTATGGGAAAATCAAAGGGATTTCTCAGGGTCCTCCGGCCTGCTTTGCCTTACTGCCCTGTCTAGGCCACTATTCCTAGCATATGGAACAAGAGGTGGCAAACTGTGTCCTGTAAAGGGCCAGATAGTAAATATTTTAGGCAGATCATCAACTCTGCCATTGTAACACAGAAGCAGCCATAGACAATTTGTGAACAAACAGGCATGGCTCAGTTCCAATGAAACTTTATTTATAAAAGTTGGTAGTGTGCTGAATGTGGCCCTTGGGTGGTAGTTGACTGACTGCATATATTTATCTGTGGGGTTCCCTTTAACTCCAGGCATCTTCCAGAGAGTGAGGCACACATTCCTTCAGGTCCTGGTGCTCCCTAAATCAATCTTGAGGACTTATTACCCTGCCTTTCAAAGTCATAAGGTGTGGGAGAAGGCAAGGTACACAGCCCTTCAGGGATCTGTCAGCCTGTAGGCTCTCTCACCCCCTCTCCTCTTTCTCTAGCCAGAGTGGCCATCCTCACCTCTGTTTCCATTCTCTTGTGAAAAGGAGATTTTATGCTGTGCCTCCTTGAGGTTTGGCCTTTAGATTTGATCACACCTAGCTCTTGCAAATTACAAGCCTTCACTCTGGAAGCTTTAAATTATGTAATAAGAGTCAAGAACCTAAATGGCTCAAGGTCAGGAACTTGATGTTTTATTCTCCATGTTCTTCATAATCCTTCCCTTCTCTGAGAGCCATCAATACCGCAGGTGACTCTTGCTAAGTCTGGGCCTTGACTGAATCCAACCCATGCTCTAAGGGCAGCCAAAAATAAAATTTCTGGCCAGAGCCTGTTCATCTGAGTTTATGTTATGAGGAACTGAGAATAATAAAGTTGACCTGAAATTCTTAGAACAAAAGTGCCCACTCACACAAATAGAAATAGATACTTTCAGGGCAAAAGCATGTAGACCAGAGCTGGTGAAACTGCAGGTTACAACCCACTAGGACATTACATTGGGACAGGGGTAGGCAAACTTTTTCAGGAAAGGCATAAATAGTAAGTATTTTAGATTTTGTGGGTCATCCTTAATATGCAACCCCCAACTCACTACTCCTCAACTCTGCCATTATAGGGTGAAAGCATTCATGGACAATGCATATGTGAAGGAGTGTGGCTGGGTCCCAACAGAACTTTATTTACAGGCACTGAAATTTTAATGTCATGTACTTTTCGCATGTCATGAAATGTAATTCTCCTTTTGACTTTTCTCAGCCATTTTTAAAAACATAAAAGCCATTCTTAGCTCGCAGGCCGTACCCAAAACAGTTGGTTGGTTAGATTTGGCCCATGAGCTATGGTTTGCTGGCCTTTGTATGAAGGGGTCAGTAAATCAATTCAGTGAGAGGCTAGGCCAGGAATTTTTTTAAAGCATGAAATTAAAAATGGGAGAATGAAGAAGAGAGAAAATGTCAGACTGCACTGTTCATGGAAGAGGTTTTGTGAAATGTTTATTCCGTTAATTCACATACATGTATGTGCATTGAATTGTGATGCAAAATGTATTTCTTACTATGGACTGTGGCTGAAAGAAAGCTTGAAGAATCTTCCATTTTGAGAAACATTCCTTTCAGTATGACTTTTTTTTCGCTAAAGACTCATTTCTTTATCCATTCCACACCTCCAAATTTGATGTGAGAGTTGCCAGATGGAGACAGCACGTTAAATTAAATTTCAGATTTCAAAAAATGAATTATTATTTAGTAGGAGTATGTCCTATGTGATATTTGGGAAAGATTTATACTGAAAACATTCATACTTTTATCTGAAATTCAAATTTAACGAGGAACCCTCTATTTTTTTTTTTTCAAATCGGACAGTTATATTTGGTATATTATGAATTGCATCCATTATTACTGTAATGATCTTAAAACTCCAGTAAGGGCAGTCCAGTTTAGTTGGTAACTTAAGAAAAAACCTGACATTTAAATAATTCCTCTGACATGCCAGGCTCTGAGCTGTTTCATAGTTACAACGCTCTAAGAGAGGGAGCTTTGTTGTCTCCAGTTCTCAAATAAGGAAATTGAAATGCAGTTTGCTCACAACTAAAGGTAGATCAGGGATAAAAGGATAACCCTTCTGTCTCCAGTTCCTTGTTCCTTCACCAGATGGTTCCCAGAGGCGGGCTAGGGCTTTGTGGAAACACCACCAGTGATTCCCGGCCCCAGTAGAGCACCAAGGAGGAGAGGGGTTCAGTGGGAGCAGTCCAGCTGGATGCAGACAATACGAGTGCACTATCTGTGGAGAATTTAAGCACATCATAAAGCTGATGGAGTCTGTTTTTTTATTATCACTGTACAATGACACTGTGCAACCCTTCTGCATCGGGGCCGACTTTCCCACCCTCCTCGGTAATGCCCCTACTTGGTACATAGTTGGTGCTGAGTAAATGCTACTCTCCTCTTTCTTCCTTCTCTCCTTTTCTCCTTCTTTCTCTCTACCCTGGGGCTGGCAAATAAGTTACAAACCACTTGCCAACTGTAATTGGTGATGACAACTTGGACTGTAGGGTTGAGAAGGATTCTGAACTTGAGACTTTGCTCAAAGCAAAAGAATGCTCTGCTTGATCAGTGATGTCTGCCACAGGAAGGTGAGTAAGGGGTGGTGGCATTGATCCCACGTGTTTGCCAAATGACAGTTAAACTCGACAGCCTTGGGACAGCAAATAACTACACTGAGCAGCTATTAAACATGAATCCAAAGCTACCTCCCACTTAAGGCAAGAAAGGAAGAATTTCTGCCCATCAAATCCCTGATACATGCAAATCCCTACTCCCACCCCTGACACACATAACTCCTGAGTGATCTGGAGCTCCATGTTGTGTCTATGGCGGAGGCATAAGCTGATAGGCAAGGAGGGTGTATGTTTGTTTGGGGCCAGGGGTCAGGAGAAAATTCACATCTCCCCTCCTACAGCCTCTCAGTGCCTGGAGTTTTTGCAGGTGGCTTGCTCATAGTGAGACCAGAGGTCTCTGCTCGCATGTGCCTTATTGGAAGAAGTGAAGAGGAATGCCTTCTCTCTGCTCAGATGTGTGTATGGCTGAAGAGAGGGCTACAAAAATAGACTAAAGGCAAGAGTTTCCATTCCTCTATGTCCCCAAAGCAGTTTCCTCTTGGACACAAACCTCCATCTTCCTTAAATTCCCAAATTGAGTAACTTCTTGGAAGCCTTTCTTGTTTCTTTTTTTTTAATTTTAAAATTATTTTTCCAGCTGTAATTTTTCTTGAATCTGGAATTTTGCTCTTTCTGCTTCGAACTTCATTGTAAATCCAAGTTTAAAATCAGACTTATAAATAGCCTTTGTGTACAGCAGGCGTTGGGTGTGCCATGTTTTAACATTGAAATAGTCTCCCATTTAGATGACTCCATAATTCCTCTGCATCTCAGTTTACCTTCCCACCCCAGAAATTGGAGGTAATAATTGGAAGGCCTTGGGCAGGCCTTCCGATGGGAGGAGTTGATAAATTTAAGAACGCCTTTAAGGTCAAAGAGAAGGAATGTTCAAAGGCATATAAAGGCATGTGGATAGCTTCTTGGATCTTAAATAGTGTTGGCAATACCTTATTTTGTTGAGTCAGTATCCTGTGGAGACCTAGAAATGGCTTCTAAGACTATCTGGTCAATTTCCCCTTGGGGAGCGGTTGTGTGGAGGGTCGATGATTCTTCATATGGCTCAGACCAACTCTATTTTGTACAGAGGTCAAGATATTAGTCACAATATGAAGGATATAACCTTTTGATGATTTTGGCATATGTACTTCTAAAAATTGCAAATTGATTTTTTCTTAACACACCAGTGAGACAAGGATCTCCGAGGAAATGGGTCCAGACGTTGGTGCTTTATTTTGTGATACTTCAGCCAAATGATTTAGTGAGTCATTCATCATGCTTTTCCCTATGGATTCAGTGTTGTTTTTCATCATGTCCTTAAACCCAACTTCTAGGCCACTTAGTTGATTCTCTTCACAGCAGTCTCTGGAACCATATTAATTTCTACCTCAGAAACTTTGTTCCCACTTAGATACCCCCAACTTGTCTCTTCCTCCACTACACCTTTTCCCCTACCTGGCCCAGCCTTCAAGATCTGGCAGATACCAGCTCAATCAAGCCATTCTTAACTATTTGTCCAGTACCCTATGTTTTCTCCCAACTCCTTTTGGGAACTTTGTCAATACTTAATCTTTGGGCTTGATCTCTGGTGATCTCCTACAGCTGTCCACATTTTTTTTTTTTTTGAGGGAAAAGATCCTGTCATGCTTTTTTTATATTTTCCAAAATGCCAAGCCCATGTTGGGCCTGCCTCAAGCAATATTGGATCGATAAATGGTTGAGAAGTCTTTGAGAAGTCTTAACTGGGCCTCCAGTTGATGCATCTAAGAGCTTCCCTTTATCTTTGTGGTGTTTGACCAGAGTTTGCCCCCAACCTTACCCAATTACAGGAAAAATAGCGTTTGAAGTAGGAAGCTAGTTCTGTGAATCCACATTTCCTTTGTTGGGCAACGATCTAGCTGCATGTGGCATAACTTTTGCTGACACATAGTGTACTCACTCTTTTCTTTCTTTTTTTTTCTTTTCGTGTCAGAAAAAGACTATTTCCATTCAAGTCACAAGTGGTGAAGGGGGGTAGTGGTTCCTCTGTGACCTTGGGTGAGTCATTTCATTACCTTTAGCTGCACTTTCCTCTTCTACAACTTTTCCAGCTCCAATTTTCAGCAAGGCTATGGTTTTGTGACTGGTGAACCCTTCTCACATCTCATCAAATAGATTTATTCACATGACAAAGGGAAGGACTGTTCAAGCTCCCTTTTCATTCTCTGTTTTGGATCTGATGTTGGCAGATGGAGCTAGTGATGTCAATAATCAGTGGCCTGGCTGGGCCTTCCCTCTATAGTGACTGTAACTCCTTATATCTCATTAGCTAAGACTCAGAGCCCAGCCTGAGGATGGTTGCTTTGACTTGACCATTCCAGAACATCTAGGCAATCTGATTTGGGGAAAATTGTTCTGCTAATATTTCTCCCTACCATGGTGTACGTCCTAAGTAGCACAGAATCTTCTGCCTGTGGTTTTGCAACATGGGCCAAGTCAATTCTTCTGTTAGATCCTTCTGAAAATTTAAGACATGTACTAGCTACTAATAAAGCAACTAAAAAAGGCTTCATTAGAGCCCTTTCTCTTTCTTTTATGTGGTTGATTGCAACAACAAGACCGTCTACCATTGTTAGCCATAATTTTATGAGTTGTTGTTTTTGGTGACTTATGTTTCTGCTATATCATTTTAGGTGTCACATCTTGAGGACAGATGTCTTGGTAAGACATGAGTTGATTTTCACACATTAAAAGATATGAGTTGATTTTCACACATAATAAGTTAGCTCTTGTGCTAGACGGAAGGTAGAGCAAACCACTCTGTTATTAGGCTTTTCAAATGAATGTTTACTTCCTTGTAAAGCTTATTTGGCTTCTTCTATGATCGAAGAGACATCTAAAGTTAGAACTAATTAAGAAAGATCTATTATTGAATTGTTGCTATGTTCAATAAGCTATTTAAGACAGAAAAATTATCTTGTAGAAATTATAAAAGTCATTTGATTGAATGCATTTTGGTCGTTTAAAGGATCTGCAGCATTTTTCCTAAGAAGGCATTGTTCATTGGGAAATGACAGTGGGATTACTCTTTCTTGTTAAGTAGATTTGGTGTGTGATTTATGCGCTTATATTCCCACGCACACTCAGGGAAGCAATTCCCCTTTGAAATGTACAAAATAATGATGCCAAAAAAAAAAAAAAAAGAAGGAAAATAAAGGAAAGGAAAAGAAAATAAAAGAAAGGAAAATCAGAATTTCAGAAGAAAGTAAATTGCTTGGTTTAGAACTGAAACCATGTGGGGCCCAGAAATCTTGTAATATTCTGCCCATTAAAAGTTCTTCTTCAAATAAATGTGAACATACAGAAAAGAGGGAGAGAGAGAAAAGCCGCGCATTTGGATTCAACAGCGTGTCAGCCTAATTATATTAGACAATGGTGAGCTCAATAATTCCACTTTTGATCCATTGCTGTGTGAAGTTCATTATTATCTGTTTCAAATTATTGTTCATTTCAAGAGCCTTACAATGAAAAAGTATGTAAAGACTTTGAAAGAGCACTTGGTGCCTTCCCCGAAAGCTTTATGAAACATTTCTTTGGAAACATTTCTGCTGAGGCCATGCATTGGTTGTGAGTGGGTGTAGGGGATGGGCGTCTGTGCTTCCCCTTTTCAAATTTGTTTACCTTAAATACGTCTCCATGGAAACAAGGCCTACTTCTGAGCTGACTTTAGGGTTATCCATAAGAAGAATGAACAGAAATATATAGGTAGCTAAAATTCTCATATAATCCATAAAAGGTCTTTCAAGGCAAGAGAAATTAAGATTTATAGAGCCTGCCTTTAGGACTGATAATTTAAAATAAGTTTTCTTATTTAACCCTGAGAGCTAGATATAGCTCTGTATTACAGATGAGAGTCTTGAACTTCTGAAAATTTACTCAAATAGTAAGTAACAAACCCAGATTTGAACCCAGGGCTGTCTGACTCTGAAACCCACGCTCTTTCTATAAAACCACGTTGCCAGTAGTTTCAACCTTTCCTCCTACCTCCCTCAAGCATTTTCCAGAACTATATAAAAGTGGGCCACTCTTGATTTTACCTTCTTTTGGGTAAATAAAGTGTTTGTAAGGAAAGAGATACTAGGAAAAAAGAAAAATAAGTGGCCTAAATAATCCAAGTATGAAATCACCAGCAGCAGCAGCAGCAACATCATGAACACTTGCCCAAAATATTTCCAGAATCCTAGGCTGGTCCAGAAAAGCCTCATTTAGCTAACAATCCGTTGAGTAAGAAGGTCTCCATTTACCAAGTTATTGGCTGTGCTCCACTTTGAAGAGAAGACAAGGCAATGCACCGGAAAGACTCCTGCAGATATGGGTTCAGATCTTGCCCCTCCATGTGGGAACCTGTACAAGACCCTAAGAAGCATCTTTGAGCATCAGATATAAACGGGGTATCTTGATGGAGCAGGATCTGGTCCTCAGCTGTTTTAGCCAGTGGTGAGAGGCAACACCCTTTTTTATATTCATGATCTCTTAGATATATGCAAAATTCAGTTTGTACAGAGCATCATCAAGGGCTAGGAAAGAGCTCACACTAAAGGAAGTGGTCTCATGTGGAGAGATGGGCCAGCAACCAGGCCCGAGTGTTGGAGAAGAGGTGTGGCCCCAGTAATGGATTGTGGCTGACATTAGAATTTGGCCCCACCCAGGATTTTAAAACTTTGACATAAATGCCATAGCCCTAGAGCTTGAGCAGCTAATTGTGGGAACTCCTAACTCCCACTACAATTGAGTGTAATACAAAAGGAGCATTCTCCTATTTATTTCAGGGGTGACAAAATCTCTGGCATTGAGGTACAGTATTTTTAGCTCTAACAGAGATAGAGGTGGGACTGCCAGCTTCCAGTGGCCCTTTCATGGGACAGTGAGAACCTGAGGCCAAAAAATCCTAATTTGTAAAAAAAAAAAAAAAAAAAAAAAAAAAAAAAATATATATATATATATATATATATTAATGTTTACTTATTTTTGAGGGGGAGAGGGGCAGAAAGAGGGAGACAGAGGATCTGAAGCAGTCTCCTTAGTATCAGCACAGCCTGATGCAGGGCTCAAACTCACAATGAGATCATGACCTGAACCAAAATCAAGAGTCGGCTGCTTAACCAACTGAACCACCTAGATGCCCCCTAGAATCCTAGTCTTGTGAGCTTCAGGTAAGGAGACAACCAAGAGGGATCCATGGGCACAGCTAAGCAGGCCTGAGTTTTCCCAGAAATATGGGGAGGGCAACCCACTAAATATCACATTTCCTTGCAGCCCCTGGGATTTAGGTGGAGATGGTCATGAGACTGGACTACACTAAGTAGTTAGGTTATTAGGATGTTAAAGTGCAGTGCCAAGCACAGAGTAGGCCTTCAATAAATGTTAACTATTTTGATCTGTCTGGGGCATAAGCAGGGATTGGCAAAGTAGGCAATTCCAGGATACTGGGCAAAACCTTGCAGGGCCACTCCATCTCTAGAGGCATCGGGCCAAACAGATCAACTCTCAGGGTGCAGTCTGAAAGAAACATTAGACGCAGGAAGAAGAGAGAAGGTGTAAATCCGGAAACTGGCTGAGAGGATTTGGAGTGAGAAAGTTTGAGCTATAATGCCTCCAGCTGGAAGGGCTGGTAGAGGCAGGAAAATATGAGGAGGGGTGAGAAAATGAACAGAAGTCACGCACTCACTCAGGGCCAAGTGGGGACTGCAGCCGAATGGCTCTCTTCTCTTCCATTCACTTTTACATTTTGACACAATTTAGGACTACAGGAAAGTTACAAGCACAGCACAGAAAATCTGCATACACCTTTTACTCTGATTTCCCAAATGTTGATATTCTACCTCTTTGCTTTATTCTCTATCACTAGATCTGTTTCTGTCTACATCCATCCCCACACCCTCTCCATGCTGAATTTTTTCTTTTTTTTTTTTTTTTAATTTTTTTTTTTTTTAACGTTTATTTATTTTTGAGACAGAGAGAGACAGAGCATGAACGGGGGAGGGGCAGAGAGAGAGGGAGACACAGAATCGGAAGCAGGCTCCAGGCTCTGAGCCATCAGCCCAGAGCCCGACGCGGGGCTCGAACTCACAGACCGCGAGATCGTGACCTGGCTGAAGTCGGACGCTTAACCGACTGAGCCACCCAGGCGCCCCATGCTGAATTTTTTCTGATCCATTTGACACATGATGCCCCTTGACATATTTCTGTGTTTATTTCCTAAAGAGAATAACCATAGTAGGATGGTCAAATTCAGGAGATGAACGTTCATACAGTATCATTATCTAATGGACACATTCTACTCAGACTTCACCAGTTGTCCTAAAAATATCCTTTAAAACAAAAGAAAATCCCATATCATCTGTTGCATTCACTGTTACATATCTCAGTCTTCTTGCATTTACAGCAGTTTCTCCATCTTTGTCTTTCATGATACTGACATTTCTTAAGAATAGGTCAGCTACTTTATAGAATGTTTTTCTTTTCTTTCTTTCTTTCTCTTTCTTTCTTTCTTTTTTGTTTTTGTTTTTGTTCCTGTTTTTGTTTTTTTGAAGTAAGCTTCACACCCAGTGCAGAGCCCAATTCAGGACTTGAACTCATGACTCTGAGATCAAGACCTGAGCTGAGACCAAGAATCAGATGCTTAACCATCTGAGCCACCAAGGCACCCCTCTAGAATGTTTTTCAATTGGTGTTTGTCTGGTGTTTCCTCATGAGTTCCATTCAATTATACATTTCTGACAGGAATGACACGAGTATAATGTGCTCTCCCCAGTGCATCATATCCAGAGATACTTAAGGTTGATTTTTCTCATGACTGGTTACATTAAGTGTGATCACTTAGTTGAGGCGGTGCCTGCTAGGTTTCTCCATGGCAGGGTTACTACGTTGGCTTTGTCATTAATAAGAATATGGAGGGTGGATACTTTGAGACCATATAAGTGTTCTGTCGTGTCTCAAACTTGCCGCTGCTTACTTTTACCATCCAGTGATGTTTTTGCCCAAATCACTTACTATTATTTGGTTGCCAAATGATAGAACCCAGTCTCTTGTCTTCTCTATTTCAGTTTAATGAACTAGGAATGTACATGCCCTTGTCATTTCCTGCATGCCCTCCATGCCTTAGTTTGGTGCTGTTTCCTGAAATGCTCGCCTACCCCTTGTCTCTCACTATTCACAACAATTTTTTTTTTAATTCTTTAATGTTTATTTGTTTGAGAGAGAGAGAGAGAGAGAGAGAGAGAGAGAGAGAGAATGCGTGGGGGAGGGGTAGAGAGAGACAGAGACACAGAATCCAAAGCAGGCTCCAGGCTTTGAGCTGTCAGCACAGAGCCGACATGGGGCTCAGACTCACAATCCATGAGATCATAACCTGAGCCAAAGTCAGATGCTTAACTGACTGAGCCACCCAGGCACTCCAACACAGCAATTTCGTTTAAGACCCAACTCAAGCTTCATCTCTAGGGACTTTTTCCCTGATTCACTGCAACCTACACTGACCATTCCCTTGCTTTTCTTTCTACTTCTCTTTAGATATTTCTTAGTTTCTATCTATTTCTTGAAGACTTGGCTTTTCCTTACAACCTGACTAGGGAGACATCAAAACTGTCTGGTGAAGAACGAGTTTTTGAAAATTTCCAAAATGTTGAGGAAGAATTTGTGGTCCTAGTGTATGTGACTCACCACCCGAGTTTAATAGCATCCAAATTGGTCCCTACTGCCCTGTTCACTGACACAGGTCCATTGACCACATGCTTGGATGTCATGACAAAGTCAAATTGCCCTAGAGGTTTCTAGACTTAACATGAGATAGTTACATTTTGTACTTAACATTTGTGAGCTTAACATGGATTGGTAAAATTTTGAGTACCATGTTTTAAAGAATCCCTTCCCTCTCTCTACAACGACCCCCACCTCCAGACCCAAGGGGGTTACATAATGGTAATCAGGTGAGAGAGAATACCCTTTCTTTTCCCCTTATAGTTTCCATTCTATCTGATTTTGACCAAGATCCTCTTTGTGACATAATGACCACCAGAGACCTGAGACCTCATGGGTGAAGAAATGATGAACAGTGGCTCCTTGTGAAGAATGAGTTTGAGGGACATGTGGGGAACATTAAGATTAAAAGAAGTAATTCCCTTAGTAGCAGCATCATGTTTTAGAGGAATAAGCAGAATCGCATTTGTCACTGGAATAATTCAATCAACAACAATCAAATGAATGGAATAACAAAGTCTCCCACTCTATTTCTATTGGTAAAAACAGAGCTCTTCATATCAGATCTCATCAACATAAGAATGCTATTTTTAAAAAGAGTTTATTGTTTCTCTATTAGATGCCATTCAGGCACTGGGTTTGGTAGGTGCTGGGAAAAGGCAGGAAAACAAAACACAGTCCCTGCCCTCATGGAGCTGATGTTCCACTCAAGGAGGCAATGATAAAGCCTACAAGAGACAAGAACAAGGAGCCTTGCGGTCACAGCAGCTATTTGGGTTATCAAAGACAACCCCCTCCCCCAGGAAGGGACATTAGAAGTGGGAGCTGAAGGTGAGTAGAGGTGGGACGGGGGTACAGAGGATGTGCTTTTCCAGCAGAGATGGCAGCACACACAGTGGCAGATGGGGAGTCCACACATCCCAAGGGCTGCCTGGGGACTGATGTGACTGGACACAGAGTGAGCCTGATATGGCTGCATGATTGGCAGGAGCCAGGCACATGGGTCTTGTGGGTTGGTGAGGATCCTATTTGTAGAGCTGTGGGAAGCTATTGAGAGCTCCTGACCTGGGGAGTGATGGGCCAGATTATGATTTGAAGGGATTTCTCTGCTGTAGAGAGAATGTGCTAGAAGCTCATGGTGGGGTCTGTGGGATGAGTTGGAAGGCTTTTGTCTTAGTGACTCCGGCTTGGATCAAGCAGTGGAATCTCTTGCTCTTTTCATTTTTGGGGACCTGCCAACTACCGAACTAGTTAAATCCTTTGAGAGATAGGGAGAGTGGGCAATATACCCATATTTCAGATAGGGAGACCATTAGAAGTAGCCCTAATCAAGTTATTTCTTCACCAGAAACTTCTTGGAGAAACCGACACTCCAGGCCACATGGAGCCCAGGTGTGTGGGCTGCTGAAAGATTGTTTCAGGACTTAATTCCCCATTGGTGATGCCCAAGAAGCCATTTCTAGCTCCTTCTGATCCAACACGGATGTAGTTTTCACCCGGCAGATCTTGAGGATGACAGGTCTATAATAGGAAATTAAAGCTGAGTTTTGGCACAGAACCTATGAACAACCCAATTCCCAAGAGTCTTGCTAATTAGGAGCAGAGGGAAGGCTGGTGAATTCAATCAAATTGTGAATTACAGTACATTTTAAAAGAAACAGTGTGATGACTTTCAAGGATAAAGGTAAGTAAATGAGGAGTCATGTATACAAAATGGTTTTCCTTTTCCAAATACACTAATTTGCAACACAGCATCGTTAGATACTGGTGTGTTCCCATGAACTGTGAGGCACATTGCTAAAAGAATAAGAAAGTGTGTGCATCATTAGGTAGTTACCATCTATTATTTACCATGTATCATAATAGAATCCAGGCCTAACAACAAACCATTTGTGGTTAGAATTCTATTATCATACCCATTCTACAGATGAGCAAAGCTAAGGCTCAAAGATGTTAAGTCACTCCTCCAGGGCCAGAACCCAAGATTGCCTGACCTCCAAGCTTGTAACCTACTCCAGCAAGGGGAAGGCATCAAGGGTTCTGTTGCTTTACTTCTTTGGTAAATTAGAGTGAGTTCATGGTTCTCCCTCTGTGAATGTCACTCTCAGTTGTGGGTACTGATGGCTGCAGGAAATGTGTAGAACCCTAGGTATTTCAAGGACATGGGCATAGTCAGTGAAGGTCAAGTGCCTTGTGTGTCTCATCAGCAAAAACATTGAGAGCTGGTGGCCTAGTAAAGAAATCACTAAGACTGATGAGGGCAGGGGAGCATGTCAGGGTGGGGATGCCTTGGCACACTCCCCTTCAATTTTCAGCCTCCTCTTCCATTCCATGTCCTGGGGGCCTTCTCCAAGGTGCTTGCTTTGTGTCCCCAGGGCCATCTGCAACTGTGTGGCTCTGTGGCCCTCCGATTCTGGAAATGCCCTGGGTATAGAACCTGAATCCTAGGGACAATTGTCTGCAGTGCAGTCCTGGGCAGTGAGGCTTGCTGGGACCCAGAATCCTCCTCACCTAAAATGACCTTAGCAGCCTCTACCTCTGTCCCCTCTGAGTCAGTCTCTTCTAACAGCAGACGGAAGGAAATTTCTGGCAATGAGGTTGGCTCTGTCACTCACTTTGAGACTCCTCAGTGGTTGCTTTCATCCTTGTACATAACGCCAGTGCCTTATGAATCTGCCCTCCCCCTCTTAATCTCCAACTCTGGCTCTTCCATTGGTCCTTCATTCCACCTTTTGGCTATTCAGCCACTGGCAGTTCTCTGAATGCCCCTGTGGACCCTCTCCCTTCCTTAACTTTGCACATGTTGAACTTACCACCTAAAATGAATGCTCTCTTCACTTTCTTTTCTTTCCCCAGCCAATTCCTCCTCATCTTTAAGACTTGGATCTGGGGTAAGCTTTTCCTTAGTTCTAGCCCCATCTCTGCTAGGTTCCCACCTTCTTCTCTCTACTGAGGGCATATTTCTATCATAGCATTTCTCACATTGCTTTATGTGCTGTGTGTGTGCGTGTGTGCATGTGTGTGTGTGTGTGTGTGTGTGTGTGCATGTTCTGCTGGTCTCCCAGGTAAACCACATGCACATTGATACCTGAGAAGCACTGGCTTAGCTCTTTGCCCAGGAAGAAAAGGGAATGAGCAGCTTGCTCCTCTCTGCTGGTTTTGTTCAGTGTTGTGCCAAGGCGAGTGACAGAACCGAGGTTAGGAGTGTGAGCTCTGAGTTTAGACAAACCTAAGTCCTCATCCTATCTGCCACCTATTATCTGTGTGGCTTTAAGCAAGTTGCTTGACCTCTCTGAGCTTCAGTTTCTTATCTGTTGTGAAGGGGAGTAGGATTAAATGAGATAACTAATGCAAAGAGAATACTTAATGCACAGCACATACTGCCCAAGTGTTCAGCAAATGTAGTTATGCATGATGTACATAAAACAAAGGCTTTTATCATGCACGGACATTTAATCTCACCTAAGTAGCTATTCAATCACACATATATTAATTAACCGCCTTTATTATTCAGGGTGTTTGCCAGACACTGAAAATAGAAAAAGGCTCAATGCTACCTGAAGACATCACAAAAGATTTAGATAATAACACGTAACAGATCATTGAAATTCATAAAGTGGAATCCACTCCAGAAAGTAAGGGCTTTGAGGTTTCAAAGACAGCAAAGCTCATATCGTGTTGAGTGATTAGGAAAGGCTTTATGACATAGTATTTGACAGGATCTTGAAGTGTGGATGGAATTTCGCAGGTCTGGGGTTATACTACAGCATAACAGTAGAAATGTGTGGTCGATAGGGCTATCCCTTCCGGGAACATGGCAGGATGCCCTTCTCTCATCTCTGAAGCTAGGTGTGTCCATGTGGCTTGGTTCGGCCAATGAAGCGTGAGTGTAAGTGATGTGTACCCTTCCTCACAAAAGCCAGCGTATCCTTTTTCATTTTCTGTTGTCCTCTGTCACGGTGACCAGCAACATGAGAGATGTGAGCTGCTCCGCCATCTTAAATTTCTGAGTAACTGTGGTGAGCATAGTGCTTGCTGATCCACAGTGGACATGTACCATGTGCAAAAAAGAAAAAAAAAATTTGTTTTAAGCCACTAAGACTTTGGGGATGTTTGTTATCACAACATACTGACTGATACAAATAATTTTTGAAAATAGCAACTAATATACGAACTCTAAGCTAGACCCTGTTTGAAGCTTCTCATGTGTGAAATGGGAACCCTCTTGCACTGTTGGCGGGAATGCGAAGGGGTGCAGCCGCTCTGGAAAACAATGTGGAGCTTCCTCAAAAACTTAAAAATAGAACTGCCCTATGACCCAGCGATAGCACTAGTAGGAATTTGTCCAAAGGATACAGGAGTGCTGATGCATAGGGGCACATGCACCCCAATTTTTATAGCAGCACTATCAACGATAGCCAAAGTATGGAAAGAACCCAAATGTCCATCAACGGATGAATGGATAAAGAAGATGTGGTTTATATATGTACAATGGAGTATTACTCAGCAATGAGAAAGAACGAAATCTTGCCATTTGCAACAATGTGGATGGAACTGGAGGGTATTATGCTGAGTGAAATAAGTCAGTCAGAGAAAGACACATATCATATGTTTTCACTCATATGTGGAATATGAAAAACTTAACAGAAGACCATGGCGGAAGGGAAGGGGGAAAAATAGTTTCAAACAGAGAGGGAGGGAGGCAAACCCTAAGAGACTCTTAAATACAGAGAACAAACTGAGGGTGGGTGGGGAGTGGGGGAAAGGGGGAAATGGGTGATGGGCATTGAGGAGGGCACTTGCTGGGATGAGCACTGGATGTTGTATGTAAGCGATGAATCATGGGAATCTACTCCTGAAGCCAAGAGCACACTATATACACTGTGTGTTAGCTAACTTGACAACAAATTATATTTAAACATAATAAAAAAATAAAACTTCTCATATGTTAACTCACTTAATCCTCATATCAACTTTATGAGATAGATGGCATTATCATACCATTTTGCAGATGAGAATATCAAGGCCCAGAGAGATTAAGTGCCTTGCCCAAGGTTATACAATTAGTAAGTGGTAGATCCAAGGTAGCCTGATTCTCAATTACTAATGCGTATCACACATTAGATATCACACAAAAGATAATCTAATGCCTCCTATAATGTAAAAGCCCAAGTGTACCTGCTTCAAGCACAGTTGGGTCCAGGTGCTCAAAAGGAATCAACTGGAATCATTCTCTGTGTTCTACTTTCCTCAGATGCTCTTCCAGTGAGGAAGCCTCCTTATCTCCAGGCTTACACTCTGATGTAACTACAGAGGCTAAGTAACTGCAGAGGCAAGAACTCCCCACCCCCTAAAATTCTAGCAAAAGGTCATTACGGAAGCTTCCTCCACTTGCAGTCCATATCAAGGGGGTCTTAGTTTACCTGAAAAGGGGTAAGTGGGTGCTGGGCAGACAATGGCACCATGTGAAACGGCGGGGCCATGAGTAACTAAGAGCTTCTGTGAAGCTGCCAAAGAATCTGAGAACTCTAAAATCTGCAGGCGCTGTGGTCATAAAAATAAACAATCCCCCAAATGAATACCAGTAATATTGCCAAACATCGTCATGGAATTGAAGATGGCAAAATTCCAGACTGGAGATCTTTGGAACTTGCATGAGCACTGCAAGGATTTCTGAGTTTTATTTCTCCCCGCCCCCTTTTCCTTCCTTGCCTGAGTTCCTCTTACTCCCCATTCTTCCACTTGTGCTGTATGCTCACACACAGAGTTTTATGCACAGATATATTTCTCCAGTCCCCACGGATGCATAGACACACACACACACACACACATCCTCTTTGTTTTTGTCTTCAAAGTGGTAACAGAAAGGGCACAGGATTAGAGGTCGGGAAACCTGGCCTCTCATTCATTTCCACTCACTGTGAACTTGAAAGTGCTGCCATCTTGCCCTGGGTCTGTTTCCCCACCTGAAGAATGTGGCCTTGGATCAGATGATTCCAGATGCCCTTCCTCATCCACACTGTTCTTAGTTCCAGCTCCCCCACCTTCAGCCACTAGCTTCTTCCCTTAACGCCACCTCTGGCCCAGAGCCCTAGACCCTTCCCTGGCCTCAGTACAGCCCCAGCCCCACAGTGTGTCCCCTCCCAGTAACTCCCTAGTCCTCAGCTCACTCAGGTCACCCCCGCTGCACCCCACCAGGAACACCCACAAATTCTTGGGCTTGTCCTTTAAAAAGGCAACATCTTCCAGCCATTCATTCATGTTTCGTGCCGCAGTTGGGATCCTTTAAAGGCAAAAAGGCAGGAAATTATGTAAACATTCTCCCGAATAAAACAAACCATACATAATGCACCATGGCACGTCGCCAAAGAAATACTGAATTTGGTATCGATCTTTGTAGAGCTCACTGTCTTTATGGCAGTCCGCCATCTCCCCTTGAGAGGCAGGGTGGTTCATTGGGCAAGAGACGCACTTGACGTCTGACCAGCTCCCTTCCAGGGCTGGTCTGCCACTTAGCTGCTATGTAACCTTGGGCCAGGCACCAAGGATCTCTCAGGGAAGATCTCTCAGGAAGCTTCGGTTCCTTGCGGTAACATGGCAGTGGTAACTGTAGCCCCTGTTTCCCTGCTGGGGCTGCGAGGGTTCAGTAGATCACGAGCATAAAGCACATGCATGGTTCTGGCCCACAGTGGGCTCATTGATCACTGGGGATTATTGCTTTCTGCAAAAAAAAACCAAAAAAACAAAAAAAACAGCTGTACGGGGTATCACAGAGCTGTTTAAAAAAAGAGAGAAAGCTCTCTAGGTACGGCTAAGGGAACAGTGCTCAATGACAAAGCAAGGAGAGGAACTGTCTGTTGTTTGACACCTTTTGTTTCAAGAAGAGAGGGAAGACAGGGATTCGGTTTGCATAAATGAAAACAGGTAGAAATGTGCAACACGCACAGACGCACTCTAAAGTTATGCAGGAATCTAAGGAAACCCGGTGCATGAGGGCCAGGGATGGTTTCGCCGTAAACTGAATCTGTTCTGCAGAATTTTGCCCCATGCAAACATATAAGCTATTCAAAAAGTTGAGTTAAAAAATGTTAGGACCAGAAGTCCTCCCCCCACCCCCATTTCCTTGCTGAAAGCTGAGAGATCTGGGGCAGGGGGGTGGCGGGGGGTGGAGGGGAGAAGGGAATTCTGAGCAGGGTTTCATCTCTCATTCTGAGAGAAAGTCTGGCAAACTGAGGAAATGTCACCGCCAGCCACCTTGGAAAGTTTACCTGGTAAAGACTTCAGATCTCTGGGGGACCCGGTCTGTGATCAGAGATTCCTATGAGGGATGTGGGGCAAGTCAACTAGCTTATGAGTCATTGTTTTCACCAAATGGAACATTTGTACGATGCTTTTACATTGACACAGTGGTTTCACACATGCCACCCCAGTGGGGTTTCCAGCCATACAGTAAACTTAGCATTCAAGTTTTTATTATTCCTCGTACTGGGTCTTTGACGGTCTGTGGCAAGCACTGTCACTGTCCCCCTCTTGTGCTCTGGGCACTCACCATCCTGCTGTAAACACCAGGGGCCTCTTCAGGAAGGCTTTCTTTGGCCAGGTGCCGGCTCAGCCCAGGCTGCGAGCAGGCCAGAGTATGAGGACCTGTCCGACCTGGAAGCTGTGTGGACCTGTCTGGTGGCAGCTGATGGCAAAGGGCCCCATGGTCCTCACCCTTTGGTTAGGCCATCTCTGAGGCGAGGCTACACAGTCCTGGCTGGGATTAATCCTCGGTCGCCCTCTGTGGTTAACCAGCAACTGGAGGCAGGAATCCCGGGGTGGCTTCCTTCCCCTCTGCGCATCCCCCCTCCTCACCTCCCCCCTCCGCACATCCCCCCTCCCCTCCCAGCATTTTCTGCCATCCCCACTCAGATGAATTAAGTGCCCTCACACTTTGTCTCAAGGTCACCCTCTGCGGGAACCCAGCTCAAGCCAAGGCACATCCCCAGTGAGTGAAGGGGCAGGAACCGACTTGAGGTCTAATTTCTCTCCGACCTCCGCTCTGTCCCTCAGAAGCTTTCGTGGAAGAAAACGCCCAGAACTTCTCTCCAAAACTCAGGCTGAAGGAAGCGACCAAATCCAGCAGGATGAACTCTAAGCAGAGTATTCAACGCAGAGAGAAACAGGATCCTGGGTTAATGAGCACCAGAATGTCAACTTGTCTTTCAAAGTGACATTTAAAAAATTGTAGTGATTTTCTTTCTTTCTTTCTTTCTTTCTTTCTTTCTTTCTTTCTTTCTTTTCTTTCTTTCTCTTTTTCTTTCTTTCTTTCTTTCTTTCTTTCTTTCTTTCTTTCTTTCATGTTTGGAAAAGAACTGTAAATGTTCACCAGGCTCTTTCACAAACGTGCTGCTTTGGGTCTTTTGACGCCTTTGCTTTCCCTCTCCAAGAATTAAGTTGTTGCTTGAAATTGTCTATTCTTTTCTTTTGGAGGGGGATCATCTCTTAAAGGGAGGTCTGTTTCGAGGCCAGCAAGGGGGTTGCCCCCAAGGCTCAGAGAAGAGCTGTCATTTGGGCCACGACCCTGCAGGATAGGGGTCGGGGAGGGGGGGGTCTGACAAGCAGGTGGTTGGGGGAGGCCTTCCCAGTCCCGGTGCTCACGCACAGGCCAGGCACGTGCTTCCTGAGAGCGGTGCTTGCCTCCCCCTGGACCAGGAGGGTACATGCGTGGGTGAACAGGCGTGAGCACCACACTCTCCCTCCCAGAAGCGCGGAAGGA
Organism: Panthera pardus; assembly: GCF_024362965.1. Taxonomy (NCBI): domain Eukaryota; kingdom Metazoa; phylum Chordata; class Mammalia; order Carnivora; family Felidae; genus Panthera; species Panthera pardus. Next base: position 183,855,836 of record NW_026526688.1, read on the forward strand.
GAGAAATGAGAAAAGGAGAGGTTGGCTGGGGAACGAGCCTGGTCTCCACCAGCCCAAGGCTGGGGCCCTGGCACCCGCACTGAGTAGGGCTCTGTGTGACACCCTGGAGTCACAGGGAGTGTCTGTGCCTGTGGCTGTCACTACTCCAGGACGCTAGAAACCTTGTTAAAGAGCCAGGCTCCTTCCGTAAGGTACAACCTAGTGAGGTGGGGGTCCTGCGGAGGCCCTTTTACCAGGTCAGGAGGGTCCGTCCAGCCAACAAGATGGACCGCCCGGAGGGTGCGCGGTACTCAGAGTTGGCTTGTGTGCTCAAAATTTCTTTCTTTTTTTTTTTTAAATAAATTTTTAAAATGTTCATTTATTTAATTTTAATTTTTTTAATGCTTATTTATTTTTGAGAGAGAGAAGGATATCGACCGTGAGCGGGGGAGGGGCAGAGAGAGAGGGAGACCCAGAATCCGAAGCGGGCTCCAGGCTCTGATCTGTCAGCAAAGAGCCCCACAGGGCGCTCGAACCCACGAACCACGAGATCATGACCTGAGCCGAAGTCAGACGCTTAACCGACGAAGCCACCCAGGCGCCCCTATTTTTGAGAGAGAGAAAGAGAGAGAGAGAGAGAGCATGAGTGCAAGTAGAGGACAGGCAGAGAGAGGGGCACAGAGGAACCAAAGCAGGCTCAGTGTTCACAGCAGCAAGCCGGATACGGGGCTCGAACCCACAAACCAGGAGCTCATGACTGGAGGAGCTGACGTCTGAAGCTTAACCAACTGAGCTCACCCAGGAGCCCCACTAAGCCACCCAGGCACCCCTCAAAATTTCTAAATGACACTGAGGCAAGATCAAAAAGCTTCGGGCCCACTGTTCTATTGAGCGATTTTCACTTGTGTTGTAACTAGTGGCCCTTGTCTCCAGGGACACTAGTTCCGTGCATTTTGGAGGTGTTATTGCCCACCATCATGCCAGGCACTCAGCAGGAGCTCAGTCAAGAGGACTGAACAGAATGAATGCGGAAGCATTCTGAGTCTCAGCATCTTCCTTGAGTGCTTTTGGATCCGGGAAAGGCATTTGAGTCATCAGAGGTGCGTTACATTGGCTGGCGGCCCACAGCGCTGAATCCCCGGGAGATACCCCACCGCTCTGTGTCCCACACGGACACCTGCACACGAAGGCCCGTCTTGCTGGCCTCAGATGCTATACGTGCCAGCTGTTTGCAGTCTGAAGGGTCCGCTCTTGGTGATGGATTTTTCTTACCGCTGTCACCTGCCGTTGTGGCTTTCCCTGTGACGCGCTCCTTCATGGTCAAGGCTTTCCCTCCCACACCCTCTCCTGCACGCCTCTCTCTTGCTTGCCCCCACCTTTCTCTTAGCTCACTTTATCCTTCCCCTGACAAGTCTATTTTTCCTCCCCTTAAGTCTCAAAAGCAACGTTGCATTCCAGGAGCACAGCTTGCTGCCTGGGTTCAAATCCTAGAGCTCACCCCTGGCCGGCCAATTGTGGGGGCATTTGCTTAACCTCACGGTGCCTCAGTTTCCCCATCTGGACACTGTGAATGATGCTAATGATAGCATCCGCCCCACAGGGCTGCTTGAGGATAGAATACATTAATAATTGTTTTGTTTTGTTTTAAATACAGTCATAATTGTAAAAAGCTTAGGAAACCGTCACATGGTAGAGGTCATGTGAGGGTTGGTAATGGTATTCCCCGGCAGAGTAGTTCAGGTGGAAGATAATAAAGAGATAAATACCTTTTGGGGTAATCAGATGCCGCCCTTGAGAGGGTACTGAAACTCCGGGAGGTCTCCAGACAGCAAGGAACATCTGGGAAACAAGATGGCCTTGCATTGGGATGCGGTCTAGGACGTGACTTCACGTTCTCACTTAGAGTCTTGGCCGTGCTGTGTGACCTTGGCCAAACCGATTAATCTCTCTGGGCCTTAATTTTTTCATCAGTGAAAACCAAGAGAGCGCGAGAAGGGGAAAATAATGCAATCTTATTTCACGGAACAACCTGGCTCCTAAGGAAGACTAGAGGGTCTAGACAACTTTATGTGACATTGTAAGTTGATGCTGGAAGACAGTGTCTCCTCTACTGTCTCTCAGACCCTTGAGTGTCTGGGGTGAGCTTGTTGCTGGATGGTAGAAATGAGCTCTCTTGGGTCATGTTTCCAATGAGCGGGAATTAATGCAAGCTAAAAATAAAGAAGTATTTCCTGGAAACTGTGGTTGATCAACATCTTCCTTATCACTTCTCTGACCACAAAGGAATGGAGACAATTATCTGGGGCTCAGCACTCACCAGTCTGTGTTTCCTTCATGGCTCTGAGGAACATCACTTTTGAAACCTAATTAGGACACAGGGTTGCCCAAAGGGTTATGAAGATACTATATATATATACGTATGTATATATATATATATATATACATACGTATATATATATAGTGAGAGAGAGAGAGAGAGAGAGACAGAAACGCCACCCAGGTGCCCCTCTGTTTTATTTATTTTAAAGACTATTTTCTCAGAGCAGTTTTAGGTTCACAGCAAATTTGAAAGAGATCTCTCATATACCCCTGCCCCCACACATACACAGCCTACCCCATGATCAGCATCCCCCCCCCCCCCCCCCGGAGCGGTACATTTGTTGCAGTAATGAACTTACATTGACACATAATCATCTGAAGTCCATAGCTGACCTTAAAGTTCACTCTTGGTGTTGTACATTCTAGGGGTTTAGACAAATGTGCTATGACACGCATTCATCATTATAATTTTCACCGCTCTAAAAATCCTCTGTGACCTGCCTATTCGTCCCTCCTTTCCCATCCCTTGCAACCACTGCTATTTTTACCCTCCTCTAATGTTGCCTTTTCCAGAATGCATACAGGTGGAATCATTCAGTACGTAGCCTTTTCAGATTGGCTTCTTCACTTCCTAATATGCGTTCAAAGTTCCTCTATGTCTTTTCATGGCTGGGTAACTTATTTCTTTTTAGTGCTAAATACCATTGCCTGCCTGTACCACAGTTTACCCATTCACCAACCTTGGCTGCTTCTAAGTTTTGGCAATCATTAATAAAGCTGCCATAAACACCCGCGTGCAAGTTTCCATGTGCACGGAAGTTTTCAGTTCCCTTGGGTAAACACCAAAGAGCCTAACTGCTGGGCTGTAGGGTAAGAGTATGTTTAGTTTTACAAGAAACTACCAAATTATTTTCCAAAGCGGCAGCCCCATTTTGCATTTCCTCCAACAATGAATGTGAGTTCTTCTTCCACATCTTTGACAGCATTTGGTGTTGTTAGTATTCTGAATTTGGGCCACTCTAACAGGCATGTAGTCGTATTCATTGTTGTCTTAATTTGTGTGTCCCTGACAATATATGATGTGGAGCATCTTTCCATATGCTTGATTGCCATCTGTAAATCTTCTTTAGTGAGATGTTTGTTAAGGTCGTTAGACCATTTTTTAATTGGGTTGTTTGTTTTCTTATTGTTGAGTTTTAAGAGTTCTTTGTAAAGGGTGCCCAGCTGACTCAGTCAGTAGAGCATGTGACTCTTGATCTCGGGGTCATGAGTTCAAGCCCCATGTTGAGTGTAAAAAAAAAAAAAAAAAAGAGTTCTTTGTAAATTTTGGATAATTGTCCTTGTCAGATGTATCCTTTGCAAATATTTTCTCCTAGCTTGTCTTACTCTCTTGATGGTATCTTTCACAGAGCAGAAATTTTGTTTTTTCTTTAAGTTTTATTTTATCTATTTTGCGAGAGAGAGCAGTGGCAGGGCAGAGAGAGGAGGGGAGAGAGAGAAAATCCCAAGCAGGCTCCACACTGTCAGTGCAGAGTCCAATGTGGAGCTCGAACTCACGAACCGTGAGATCATGACCTGAGCTGAAGTCAAACACTTAACCGACTGAGCCACCCAGGTGCCCCAGAAGTTTTTAAGTTTAATGAAGTTCAGGGAGTGTCCTTTTGGTGCTGTGTCTAGAATGTCATCACCATATATTCGGTTATGTATTTTAAAGGGTATTGTATTTAAGAAAAACAACAACAGAAATACGAAATTGGGGCTGTCCTGGACAATCCGAGATGAAGTTCAGGGAAAAATTGTTGATCTCCCCAGCATCAGTCTATCACTTCCCAGAAAGCCCCGATTTCCATCTGTGGGCCCTGAGGCTCCATGCTAAAGCCAGCCTGCAGGGAACGTGTGATCTAGCTTAAGCCAATCAATGGGCCTGGGCCTTGGCCACAGTGATTGGCTCCGCGTAGGGCCATGGGCCAAAGCCAGTACAAGCAAAGTGAAGTTCGGGCTCTTATTTAGAAATTTGGGACAAAGGTATTCTCTCCTTTCTTAGGTGACATGGTTTGTGGATGTGAAGAATTGAATTGCTGCAGCCATTTTTGTACCCTGGAAGATGGCCATTCTGGAAACACTCCACATACAGAGGAGATCAGTGCTGAGAAAATGTTAGGAAACAGAATGGGGCCCTCGTAGGATTTAGACCCTCTGGAATAAATTGTGCCTGAAGACTGTTCTCAATCTGGACTTTTGGGTTACGTGATCCAATAAATTTTCTTGATCGGTTGGGGTCTAGTCAGGAAAAGAGAAACCACACTAGATAGTTCAAAAACACAGGGACTTAATAAAAGAATTTGTTACACAAGTAAGAGATCAAAAGGAGGATGCTGAGGTAACCCAGAGAATAATAAGTCCTGAGCCGGCAGAAAAAGAGGGAGAAGGCGGTTGCCAGAGCTTATGACTTTGGAGAGAGAAGGTCTCATGCAATTGTGCTGGGCTCCTGGGGGGGAAACTGCATGGCTTGTGTTCAGACCCTTGAAGCTCTCAGAGCACTGAGGGGAGAGGAGGCAAGATGTGATGGGTGCTCACACCCCCGTGGTGGTTGCTGTCGTGCCTCAGAGCACATGGTCTAGTGGATGAGCAAACTTGTGCAGCTGGTACCCCACGCCCCAAGGAGCCATGGCTGATGGTCTAGTCCCTCTTTAGGGCCATGGTGAGGGGGCCCTGAGAGTGCCAAAAGGAGACGGGCAGTGAGCCTGCTGTCTACTCCTGCTGGAGAAACACTACCAGGAACTGAAACACAGAAATGAAGCCCTTCTCCCCTTCTCCTGCCTTCAAATCTCCCTCTAGTGCCTCTTACTGGTGGAACCTCACAGAAAGCCAACTGGAACAGGAGTCTGTGAAGTACCATCCCAGCACCGGAGAGATGAGAGGTAAAGAGCAGGTATGATGGCCTAGCCAATCTGGAATGGACTTCCTGTTACTTGCACCCTACCAACAGACCTGATCGTTATAATACCATGATTACAGCCTTATCCCACTTTTCCTTGGGCTATAATCTGGAAACCATTTTGGTAATCCCAAATTCTATCGTTTATCTTTAAATCCTCTGTTGATTGCTGGGGTGTTCACCCTGTATTCTCTCTAATGAGAAGACCAAGCATGAGGAAGCCACATACCAGATTCACTCCAAGCTGACCTTTTGGAAAAGCTCCTAGTGGATGAAAATGTTGAGATCCATTGCAAGAAGAAAATCTGAGGCTTCTTTTTGGGGCGGGAACTGGACTAGGATGCTTTTGGCTTGAAGAAACAGGAAACCCTGACTCAATTGTCTTAAATGATGACAAAACCTTATCTCACATAACTGGAACTCCAGGGGTAGGCAGTTTCGAGGAAGGTTAATTCCTCAGCTTATCTACATCTTCAAGGATACAGGTTCTTTGCCATGTGTTCTCTCTTGGTCCTCAGCTTGTTTTTTTTAGACAACCCCTAACATGGCTATAACACCTGCCTCAATTCCAACTACGTTATCCAGATACAACGTCTAATGGAAGAACACCGTCTTCTTTTGTGTCTCTTTCTCAGATCAAGGGTGCCTTTGCCAGAAACCCCTGACTGGAGTCTCCATAACTGGCGTCTCCATAACTGGCTAGATCCAGGTCATGGGCTCATACTTAAACCCATTAGCAGCAAGGGACTAGAAACACCATGATTGGCTCAGACCAACCAGAATCCATTCCTGAGCTGGGGATATGGTATCTACAGGTACCTCTACCAGTCAGGGTTCAATCAGAATTGCAGAACCACTAGAAAGTCGTTCTCCATAAAAATATGCAATCAGATTTGTAGTAGGGGTTTTACCTTCTGCAGTTGTGAGAGCTGATTAAACCCTCCCTATAGGCCTGCTGTCTTTGCATCTGATGTTGTAACTTCAAAGCCCACAGGGCAGGAAGTGGGAAAGGAAGGAAGGAAGGATGGGTGTAAAGTGGGAGAGAGCAAGAACAAGCTGGCCCCACGGGGACGGACTGGAACCGAGGTCAGTTCTGAAAGTCCCCAATCTTGATATCCTACAGGAGAAGCTGGTGCCCTTTGTCACTGAGATCTGAGATCCCCAAGACACTGGAGAAGCCAAAGGAGGACCCAGACAAAGGTGAAGCAGTTATATACATGACCACCGTTCCTTGATGATGAGATGAGCTGGATGATCCCACCCTGACCTTCTGAGCTTGACATCTGCCCTCCAAATCTCGGGCAAAGGCATCTCTCATGGCCCCACTGGAAATAGGCAGAAAGGGAGATTCTGGAAAACTAACCTCAGGCTAGCCCAGCTGATGTACTGCAAAGCCACCATAAATAACATTCCCTGAGGAAGTGATCTTGAACCCAATTGGGGAGCTGTAAGTGAAGAAGAAGGAAGAAACAGATCTGGAGGAGGTAATCAAAACTGTCTTCCAAGGCGAGCAGTTTTCAGCTGCCTCATGTCGGGATTCGACGTCAGGCATGGTTTGTGTGTGTACCGTGCACAGGAAGGTGGGCTATTACAACACTCCTTCGCAGAAGACCGCTTCTCTCACGGGCTCTTTCTCTGGGCTTATCAGGGGCCAAACTCTGGCAGAAAACACGAAAGAAAAACTCATGCCTTCAGCATTTAGTGCAATGCCTGCCCTACCTCTGAGTCACCACTGTGCTACTCACTTCCCCTGCTTAGAACCCCCTCTCTCCACTTCTAGTTCTCCTTCGGCAAGCATGCATTAAGCACCGACTGTTTGCTGGGTGCAGGGGATACAAGACAAGGAAAAAATGAACGCCAGCTCCCACTCCAGGGGGGCGACTCCTCTGCCCTAAATCCCCCTTCTTCCAGAAACCTTGCCAGATGTCTTCTCAAGCTCTCCAGCAAACCCTTGCAGCCCGGCCCCAGTCTCTGCACGGCTGTAAGTGATTATCTACAAGGATGTGTGTATAAGGACATGTCATTTTTGTTTTTAATGAACGCTTTATTTTTGTTGGTCCCATCTTCCCCCTGGAGTGCATAAGAACTTTGAAGGTCGGGTTTCTGTTTCCTTTGCTGCTCATAACCACGTGCAGTGTGCAGGGCAGTTGGGTGCAAAAGGGAGAGACCCAGCCGGGGTTCCCAAAGACGACAGACCGCATTTCCACGGGCCTGGGAAGATGCAGAAGGGGCTCCTCGCACCCACTCTGTGTGGTCCTCGACACCCCGTTGTTATCAGTTCTGTTCTTAGAGGTATTATCGTCCCATTTTACTGCAAGGACGCCAAGGCTCAGGGGCGTTACGTGACTCTTCTGGGGGCTCACAGCTGCAGAAGCGGGGCTCCCGTTCACGGTCCTGCACCAAAGGGGGTGGTCCACACTGGGCTTTACAGTTTCACGCACCTCAGAGGCTGGTAGGTGTTACCGTCAGGCTTAAGGAGCTTATACAATTTGTAAGTCACAGACTGAAGCTCACATCTAGGGCTTTCTGATACCAAAACGCACGCATTGAACCTCTATGCCATCCTGCCATAATGCGAGTGGACTTCTCGAATTCCCGTTTCCACAGCTACGTAAGCGGGCCCTGGAGTTAGACCACCAGGGTTGAAATTCCAGTTCAGCGGCCTCGGGCAAGATACTTCGTGTCTCTCAGCCCTGATCCTTCCTCTGTACAATGAAGATTAAACAAACAAACAAAAAATAGTACCAACCTTATAGGCTGGTTTGAAGGTTAAACAAAAGAAAAAAAAAATATATATATATATATGCACACGTTTTCCACAATGTCTGGCATGAAGTGAGCACATGATAAGTGCTAGATTTTATTCCTCTTCTTTAAAAATATTTTTACACTTAAAAAATGTTTTTAATGTTTTATTTATTTTTTGAGAGAGAGAGAGACAGACAGGGCATGAGCAGGGGAGGGGCAGAGAGAGAGAAGGAGGCACAGCATCCGAAGCAGGCTCCAGGCTCCGAGCTGTCAGCACAGAGCCCGACACACGGCTCGAACTCGTGAACGACGAGCTCATGACCTGAGATGAAGTCGGACGCTCAACGGACTGAGCCACCCAGGCGCCCCGGGTACTAGATTTTATTCTTATAAGAGTAATAATTCTTCTTATTGGCCTCCTCCAACCAGTCTGGCCAACAGCTTCCCTAGCAAAGCCGTCTTTCTCAGGGCATTGTTCGCACCGAAAGGCTTGAATTCCGGGGAGCCTCGGATTCCCCCAGAAGCTTGTACCAGAACCATTCTTGCAGCTGCTCGGGAAAGCCTGTGCGTTCCGCCGGGCTGCAAAGCCCAGGCCTTATTGATGTCCTGTCATAGGTTTGCACTTAAACTCCTCTCAGCTGCTCCACACATGTTCCATAAATGGGAGTCATTAGCAGCGAGCCCCATAAACACTCGTTCCTAACCATGCTGTGCCGCGCGTGCTGGATGTGGGGCAACCACTCCATCAGGCCCCTCGGCCCAGATATGAAACAGCTATCAGCGTGCATATAAACCAGCATGTCCTAAAAAGAGCCTTCCCGGGGCCAAGGGGGGCGGCGGACAGCTTCTCTTGGCTGCCTGAGCAAACTGCTTTCGCTTACCTCCCTGTAAAGGACCCGTTTGTTCAGATGAATAGTAATCACAAGGATCTGGCTCACGCTTCTCCCCCGGGACATTCGAAAGTGATGCTCTTCTTTGCATTTAATAAAACTTCTTTATTAGGTTCCCCGAATCCCAAGTTAATCGAGGGAGCAGATTCACTACAAAGGGGCCGATGGTCCTGGGTTGGCAAGGCTGAAACCATCCCACTGCGAGCATACACAAACACGTCGAACGTTCAAGTGGCTGGTGGGGGGATCTTGAGGAGCTGGGAGCTGGGTCAAAACACAATCTCGCTCACTCTCAGTGGTTCTGGTGACGCCTGGGATATGAAAAGGGCCACAGCAGGCGCAAAGCTTCGGCCAAATTGGGGTGGGGACAGGGACAGCGGAAGGATGAGGAAGCAGCTGGGGGCCACCATGAGAGGTTGCAGAAACGGGGGTGAACCTCAGAGAACTGAAGGTTAATATCCCTGCTGCAACCGTGTTGAGCAGGTCTTTCCTAAGAAGAAGATTGAATCAGATGCATTTAGCAAGTGCTTCCTCCGTTAGGCACAATTACAGCAGCAGAAGCTCCGGAGAGCAGGTGAATTTGTCTCTCTGAGCCTCAGTTTCTCCAGCTGCAAAATGAAGATAAAGACAGAAGTCAGGTGTTGGAGGAAGCAGGATGTCCAGGCTGAGTTATCCCTGGGGCTGACACAAAGGAAGACACAGTTACTGTCGCACCATCCCCCTGAGTGTTCCAGAGTGTGTTCCGGGGAGGGAGGGGAAGCCCCAGGCATTCAGCGTGGTGAGGGACCTTTGGGGGAACCGCAGCTTAGCAAGCAGCAGTCCAGAGCTTGGGGCCACCAGGGCCAGGTTCCTGAGTACTCCGTGGCCCTCTGCCAAAGCGAGTAGGAAGGAGAGGGGGACTCTGAAGTTCAGAGGGGCAGAAAGAGGAAGAGAGAGGAGGTGGGGGGGGGGGGCGGCGAGGAGAAGGCGGAACAGAGAGGAGGCAGATCTGGGGAAAGGAAGAGGTGGGCAGTGGCCAGGCCCGCAGGCGGGTCCTCTGGGCCTCTTCCTCAGCAGCAGAAGCATCGGGGCCCTCAGGTCGAGCCCAGCCCCTGATGGAATGGAGCACTGCTGGTTCTCCCGAGGGGAGAGCTAAGGCTCTTTCCACCTGCCACGTGCATGGCCAGGGCTGGGTATTTTGGGTAATTGGGCACCAACCCCATCAGGAGACACTGCTAATTAAGACTGGGTTGCTGTCCCCCAAGAACCGGTTATTGGATTAGAAAAGAACAGGGGCCTAAAGGCCTTCAGAGGAGAGTGCACGTCCCAGGATTTCAGGGGCCGGAGAAGGCCCTCCATTCTTCCCCAGTTCTGCCCAGGCTTCATGGCTTCAATCTCTCAGGAAAATAAAGTGATATTCTCCTCTCTCAAGCCTTTGTTAAAATGCACCTCCCTGCCTCCTCTTAATCTCTTCTTGGGAGTCCTTTGGCGGGGGGGGGGGGGGGGGTGAGGTGGGGGTCAGTGAGGGAAATGAGGTGAAGGGCTTTCAGGAGGGAAGCAGGTTCTATAGAGAGGGGAAGGTGGGAGGGGGAGGTCCGTTGTTACTTTGCCAACTTGAAGCCGAGAGGGCTAATGACAGAGACGTCTGACATGCTGCCCTAGACGGACCGGGGCCAGGCAGGTCCCAGTAACAAGGATCAGACTGGTAAGTGGCTAAGGCACAGGTACCCGTCCCAAGCACTGCCACTGAGCCCCCCACAGTGCTTCCCTTGCCTGACCCCAGGAGCAGCCATCACCTGCTCTGAGCATCAGCTCCTTCCGCCCCCTGTCCGAATTCAGAGAGCTTCCTAGTCTGACCAGAACCCAAACCAGAATGATACCTCTGTGCAGAGGCAACTCCTTATATGGCTCCAACCCCTTTAAGAACTGTCTGTATCTTTCTCCCCGGATGACATCTTTCCGGGGAGAACCTTCTTTGCAAACTCATGGTTTCCTATTTCCCCATCTCCCACTCCCCTTATAATTCAGGAGGCTGCAAGGCCATGTGGCCCTTCCTGAGCCTTTCCCATTTTGCTCTGCCCTGCCGCCCCAGTCCCGTGTTAAATGTTTGTAACTTCAGAAACAAATCTAAGAGGCCATGGGGAAGTGCTAGGTTGTCAACTCCTGAAAATGCGGAGTTTCCTCCTCCCTGCGCCTCCAACCTGCAAACCCCTGATTTCTACAGTTTCCCTTCATCACACCTTGCGCCCTCCGCTGGCCTTAGGCTCTGTTTATTGTCCCTTTAGGTTACATCCCCCTTTAAGAGAGAAAAAGAAAGTCTGATATGGAGAACAAAGAAAGTTAACAGCCTTTTAAAGTACTTTTATGGAGGCTTTTCATGAACTTTACGAAGGGAGTAAAAAACAAGTGTGAAAGGATTTTTCAAGGAAGGAACATGCTTTTGCAATTTGCTGGAAGTTTTCCCTTGTGTTCCAGAAAAGCAGCCTCCCCATTACTCACCAGGGAGGCACGCGGGCCAGAGAGGAAAGGGGTTCAGCGAATAAAAACAGGCCTTCCCCCCCATCCATGTGCAAACAACACTTAATAATCAAATTGAAAAAACACACAAATGAAATTAAAACGTTTTCCAAGTGGGCTGCAGCCCTGAGGCCAGACTTCATGGGGCCGTGGCTGGGCGAATTTGTATCTTTGCCTTAATTGGGCTCCAGGCAAAGTGGCTGTGGGGAAAGCCAGATTCTGGTGTCAACAGGAGGGTAGGACACAGCCACTGGTGGCAGGGAGGCAGGCTGGGGGCCAGCACCCCAACCCTTTGTTGTTTCTTCTCCTGTTTGCAGAGAGCCCCCACTTGCCCCCGGAGCTGTACTAGGTTACTCACTCACTCTTTCGTTCGCTCGGTCCCAGCAGCATATGGACTTACTATCTTTTCTCCAATCTTAAAACAAAGACAAGGAAAAAAAAAAAAAAAAAACCCAAAGCCAAAACTTCTCTTGACCTCACTTCCCCTTTGGGTGTGAACCCACCTCTCAGCTCCCGTTTTAGTTGTCGGTTCTCCAGTGTCTAGTTATTCCCTTTCTAATCAATCTCTCCTGCACTCCCTGGGCTGGGGCTTTTGCCCGCCTCGCCCCTTCAGAACTGCCCTGCTGAGATCAAGGTCAGCTGTCCCTCCGTGTGAGTAAATCAGGTCTCAGGCCTCATCCCTGACCCACCAGCACAGAGGACCAATAGCTCCTCCCGGAGTCACTGTTCTTTCTCACTTGGTTTCACTCCACCACTTTCTCTGGGTTCTTTCTTCTGTGCTGGCCAGTCCTTCAGAACCACCTTCGTTGGTCCCTCCTTTTCTCCTGACCTCTCGCCTCGGAGCACCCCAGCGTGCACTCCTTGAAACTTCTCTTTACCCTCATTTCCTTGGTGATCTCATTCAATCTCATGGCTTTGGAAGTATTGCATATGCTGATGACTCCCACATTTTTATCTCCTTTCCTAGCTTCCCCCCTGGATTTCAGACTAGTGTATCCAACAGCCTACCCAACAAAACTCCACTTGGATATCAAATAGACATTTCAACCTTGGCATATTGAAGATCGAGTCAAGTCCAAGGTCTTACAATGACCCTTCTTGAAACTTTCCTGTAGCCTCATTGGGCTCCTGGCCATTCCTTGAAAAAACTAGACAGACTCTGACCAAATAGGCTGCAGAGTGGACAGGGCTATGCATGTGAGGTACAGTAGGTCACCATGAGGACTTTGGACTATAGCTAAGAGGACCTGATCAGATCTGAGTAGTTTGTTCTCAAGGCAATCACTCAGACCGCAATGCAGGGAACAGACCAGAGGGAACGAGAGCAGATGTACAAGCCTAAATAGGAGACAGGTAAGAATGGATGGTGCCATCCCAAACTGCTCATCACCTTTTCCTAACACCTGCTGTAGTTTTGCTCATCCAGCCACATAATTATCTAGGTGCCAAGTCATGAGCCACCACCTTAATTCAGGGCCTCACGATTGCTGCAGTGCTGTCCTACCGGCCAGCTCTCTCTACTGTGTCTTCATTGTGGAGGGGATGGTCTTCTCTTCCCCTCTTGCTTCTCTTCCCCTTCTCCATCCTGACTTTCTGGAGTTGTCAGCCCCAAAGTAAGGGAATTGAATATCGCAATGTAACTTAGAAGGCCCCCTATGCCACATGTAGGTGCTGAAACTCCACGAGCCGATTTACTTTTACACCTGGAGACGTACCAGAAATGTTGTTGTTGTTGTTTTTGAGACATTCCAATATCAGAACAGATGTCCATCTTCATTTTGTATTCCTCCTCTTCAACCCATAAGACCCCAGGTCCTGTCTGTCCCCCATCTGGCAGTTGGACTGGTGAAGGTAGTGACTGACACCCAGGGAGAGGCCTGCTGTGGAGTGCAGTGGCAATGGCGGGAGAAAGAAACTAAAAGTTCATAGGATAGCAAGGGGTCGGGAAAGGATCCCAGGAAGAGATTCTCTGGTTCTCTTTGCTGGCCAAAGGGCAGCTGTAGGATCAGTCCTGAAGGGGAGCAAAGTTTTCCACCTCAAAATACGCCTCTTTGGCAAAAAGATTATTTTACACTGATAATTTTGAAGAAACAGCAGACATAGGAGAAACTCTAAAAACTGAGGAGAAGTTCGCCTTTTGTAAGAAACATTTACATCTGACTCTTGAACAATACGAGTTTGAACATCCTGCTTAGAGGAGGATTTTTTGATAAAGTACAGTACTGTAAATGTATATTTTCTTCCTTGTGATTTTCTTCATAACGTTTTCTTCTCCCTAGCTTATTTATTGTAAGAATATAGTATATACTACATATAACATATAAAATATGTGCTAATTGACTATTTATGTTATTGGTTACTTCAGCAGTAGGATTTTAGTGGTGTTTTGGGGGAATCAAAACTCTGTGGATTCTTGCCTGCACAGGGGTCGGCACCCCTACCTGCATTGCACAACTATCCCTTTGGAAGAGTGTCTCCTTCTCTGTACCAGGAAGAGAAGGATAACTAAATCTCTAGAATTTATCAGTGGAGAAAGCATGGACTTACGTCTACATAATAACCATACCTTGGTTTCTTGCACTTTGCCTAATAACCTCCCACAACCGGTTTTCCCTCCATTCTCACGTCATCTTTTGTCTTTAGCTGGAGATACTATTTAAGGTGGTGGCTTGGGCCACTTTGGGGAGTTATTCAGTTTTCCTGGATACCTATCATGTATATAGGAGGTATACATGTTACTAAGTTTCTGTTTGCTTTTCTTCTGTCTTTTATTACAGGAGGAGTCTCAGCCAAGAACCTAGAAGAGTAGAGAGAAAATGATTTTTCCTCCCCTACAGCCCCAATGTTTTAGGGGCTAATGTGACATGGGAGGAGTTAAGTTTTCCAAGTAGCCCACTCAAACCCCCTCAACACACTCCAGACTCAAAGTGGGCCAGACTATATCATTTGAACTTTATCAGAAAGTAAATGAACTTTCTTCAAAGTTATATGCACATTTGTGTGCATGTGCTTCCTGGTTGAAGGGTGGGAACATACCCCCAACATTCCTTCTTCTCAAACGTGAACAGATACTTGGCTTCCTCCAGCATGGTGGACAAAAGGCTAAATGGATGAATGAATGGATGAATATATGAATACTATGCATTGTGGGACATACCATCATTCAAGGCAGGTGAGATGCTTCCTCCTTTCTGAGAGTCAGATCATAGTCAAGGAAAAGGTCAAGAGTATACAATAGGATATTTGAGAAGGAAAGATAGAACTGACAGGGAGGGAGCAGAGCCAGGAAAATGCAGAAAAGGAGGGTGGCTGGATAACTAAGACCCACCTTTTAGGTTTCCCATGGCTTTACTATAATTACTCAATTCCAGACCGGTAGAGGAGTAGCTCTTCAAAGAGCTGAGAAAAATTTTTTTAAATATGAAGCTGAGTTCATTCCAACTGTAAAACATTCTGCTCCTCTGGTCCTCAGCCTTGGGCACAAGTAGAAATGTACGTGCCAGGTTGAAAGTGTAAAGGAAAGTTCAGCTGGCTTGAGCCTTCACGTTAAGTCTATCTACGTAGATGAGTAACAGAGTCAAGAGAGGTTGCCTTTCAAATGTTTAACCATGGTGAGTCACCTCCACAGAGACCTCAAGGACATAAGGACGCCGTAGCCACTAGAAAGTACTTTAAGGTCACATCTTGGCGTTGGATCTTTCCTTGGAACAAGTGGACAATAAAAGTCAACATTGACTAATATTCCTTGAGTCCCCAAAGAGCCTGGGCCTGAAGAACCCAAAGGTAGTCCTTAAAATATCTGTCCTTGAATATTTATGGGGCTCTGACAATGGGCTCCATGATATATGGAGGAGAGAGATGAACAAGATAGGCTCCCTCCTTCATTATAGTTTAGTAAGGCAGACAGACAATGACAAAAATAATTGTGATTCAGTGAAGGAAGAACTATAAGAGAGCATAGTTTGTGGGACTGAGGGAGTACAGAGGAGAGTGTGGCCACCTCTCCTTGTTTATTGGAGAGAAACTTTTGAAACGAATCTTGATGGCTGAATAGGAATTCTCCAGAAAGAGGGTGTAAAAGATACGTCTGGGTTGATTCACCAGCCAGAAGGAGCATGTTATATAAAAAGATATGGGGAGAACAAGAAATGAAAGCAGGATTTGGGCAGCTACTTGCACGCCAATGCTCACAACAGTGTTCTTCACAGCAGTCAAAAGATGGAAACTTCCCAGGAGTCCACTGACAGATGTTAGGATAAGCAAAATGTGGTATGAACATACAATGGAATATTAATTAGCCTTAAAAAAGAATGAAATTCTGGGGCACCTGGGTGGCTCAGTCGGTTAAGCGCCTGACTCTTGATTTTGGCTCAGGTCATGATCTCACAGTTCATGGGATCAAGCCCCGTGTTGGGCTCTGCATTGACAGCACAGAGCCTGCTTGGGATTCTCTCTCTCTCTCTCTCTCTCTCTCTCTCTCCCCCTCTGCCCCTCCTTCCCATCTCTCAAAATAAAAACATTAAAAAAAAGGAAGTAAATTCTGACACATGCTATAACATGGATGAACCTTGAAGACATTATGCCACGTGAAAAAAACCAGACACAGAAGAACACACATCGCATGATTCCACTAATATGAGGTACCAAGAATAATCAATATATAGAGACAGAAGGTGGCATGGTGGTTACCAGAGATTGGAGGAGGAGAGGGAGGTGGGGGGATCATTGTTTAATGAGGACAGAGTTTGAGTTTGGGATGATGCAATGTTCTGGAGATGGACGGTGGTGAGGGTTCTACAATAATGTAAATGTACTTAATTAATATCACTGAACTGCACACTTTAAAGTCGCTAAAATGGTAACTTCTACGTTATCTAGGCGTTACTACAGTTCTTTTTTAATTGGCAAGAGAAAAAGACGTGGGAAAAGGAGTGATCTTGGTGTATTTGGAGAAAGGCAACACATAGGTGTGACTGAAGCTTCAGGTGGGATGAGAGACTGATGAGCCAAGACTAGTCCAGGTAATGAAAAGTTCTGTACCCGAGTAGATGGGACTCCACATCAGGCGAACAGAAAGTACACAGAGCTGGGAAGCAGGAAAGTACCACGGTGTTTTAGGAAAGTTCTAGCCGTCGCAGAAGAAAGACCAGAAGTGAAAGGCTAACTAAGAGGCACTGCAGGAGTCTCTATGAGATCGGAGGGGAGCAGGAACTTGCCATGGAAACAAACAGGGAGTCAGAAGATGAAGTCAAAGTGATGAAAACGCACATCTTTGGAACTGAGCGTGAGGCTGAAGGAGAATGGGAAGCTGAGGACGTTCCTGAGGCTTCTGGTCTGAGACGGAGAGGGCAGTGGGACCAGCCACCAACTTAAGGATTTCAGGAAGGAAGGGTATTTTATGGGGAAGAATACAAATTTGCTTTGAGGCATATTTAAGTTTAAAATGCACTTGTGTACCATGCCATGTGATTATACAGTGTCTTTTATTTGTCTCCATTCCTTTCACTGCGCTCTTGTCTCTCCAGCTAGCTGTTTAAACACACAGTTCGGGTGCATTCGTTCATTCATCCATGCAGCATTCGTGGAGCCCGTCCACATCACTTGTAGCACTTTTTGATCTTCAACTCCACCCCAGTGTCAAGAACAAAGTGAAGCTAGGAGTGGAACACAGGTGTTCTGCTCGTCCTTTTCATTCTACAATAACTTCTGCCCCCAAAAGAAAATGAAGCAAGTGGGTAACAAGTCTCTCTCTATGCTTGCATTTCTTTTAAATTCTCGCAACCACCAAGGGGCGCCTGGGTGGGTCAGTCAGTTAAGCATCCGACTTCAGCTCAGGTCATGATCTCAAGATCATGAGTTTGAGCCCCGCGTCGGGCTCTGTGCTGACAGCTCAGAGCGTGGATCCTGCTTTGGATTCTGCGTCTCCCTCTCTCTCTGCTCCCACTTGGTCTCTCTATCTCTCAAAAGTAAATACACATTTAAAAAAAATTTTTTTTAATTCTCATAACCACCCTCTGCAATCTCCTGACTGCTATACTTTTTTGCCGAGGGAAGGATGATAAAAGAACGGCAGGAAACCTTTGAGGGTTAGGGCTAAGTTCATTATGATTGTCATTATTGTGTAACAGGCATATACGTAAGTCAAAACTTAACAAATTAAACATTTTAAATGTGTGCAGTTCAGGGGCGCCTGGGTGGCTCAGTCGGTTGAGCGTCCGACTTCGGCTCAGGTCATGATCTCGCGGTGCGTGAGTTCGAGCCCCGCGTCGGGCTCTGTGCTGACAGCTCGGAGCCTGGAGCCTGTTTCAGATTCTGTGTCTCCCTCTCTCTCTGACCCTCATGCTCTGTCTCTCTGTCTCAAAAATAAATAAACGTTAAAAAAAAATTTTTTTTAAATAAATAAAATAAATGTGTGCAGTTCATTGTCCGATAATTATACCTCAGTCAAGCTGTTTTATAAAAGTTTGGGTCAATAACAACAAAGTGACTTTTGAGAAGGTGTCAATGGTTGAAAACTAATTTTGTTATGAAAAACAAACAAAAGTGTGCCTTTTTGTGTTTTCTTTCATTTCTTTTCTTACTGCTTTAACTTGTTTCCCATTTTTTTTATTTACTACTTTTTTCCCTCCTGTCTTTTCCAGAACTGCTTTGGTTCACCTAGAGCAATTCTATTTGTTTATTTGCGTGTTTCAGGTATAATCTATATAGGTCGAATTTACCCTTTTTAGCGTACATTCCATTGTGTTTGGACAAGCACACACACGTGTGACCCGCCACCCCAATCAAGACACAGAACATGTCCATCCCTTCCAAATTCCCTTGTGCCCCTTGGAAGTCAATTCCTTCCCCTTGGCTAGCTTCTGGAAACCACCGTTGTATTTTCTTTCTGTACTGTGTCGCCTTTTCGGGAATGTCATATAAATGGAATTATACAGCCTGTACCCTTTGGAGTTGGCTTCTTTCGCTTGGCACAGGGTTTCTCAATCTCAGCACTTTGATGTTGGGACTGGATCCCTTTGTTGTGGAGGCTGCCCTGTGCTCTGTACCAAGTTTAGGAGCATCCAGGCCTCTGCCCACTGGATGGCATCGTTATCCAGTGGCGCCTCCCTCCCTAAATGCCACAACCAAAACTGTCTTCAGATATGGCCAGATGTCCCTTGTGGGGGGGCAGAATCGCCCCTGGGTGAGGACCACTGACCTAGCGCAACGCATCCGAGATCACACGTGCTGGTTCCTGTATCAGTGTGATTCTTGTTACGTACACAGTTGTAACTCCTACCACGTAAGGTCTGTGCAAAATGCAACAATGCAGAACAAATCCAAAAAGCTGAATGGACATGGACCAGCAACCATGGGTGGAACAGGCCTCTCTGGGCCCAAGAATGGGCTGGTATAAAGATGGCAGTTTCATTTTCCCCGGAAGACATTTCTTCCTCTAGACAAAGACCTCAGCTATGGCACCAGCTGCTTTCAATCTGAAAGAGCAGCACTGGCCAAAATATCTACTGCCACTGAACTTCCCATGAAGTAACCACACTCAGGTGTCGACAGCTGAGAAGGTGGCAGAGCATCAGGGACCGTGAGGGGCAGTGTCCTTCCTCCTGGGTGGGATGGGCTTCTTGGTCTATCTCTTGGCGTCTCATGTACAAAGCAGGGATTATAACACTAGCAGGACGGTTGGCACTGCTACGGGGAAGAGCCAGGAAATGCAGGAAGAAGGCGAGTCCAGCCTTCTGCAAGTGGCTGGGCGGGCACAGCCATCTTACCACTCTGGTTTCCACTGTTGGCTTGTTGGCTCAGCCGTGCATACTTCTTGCCGTCTGTCCACTAACGGCCTGCACCCACTTAATTGCGTGTGACCACACATCTGCTGTGTGGTGAGCAGCAGTCATTGCGCTTAAGGGGTGGCGGAGGGCTCTCAGCAGGGAAATGTTCTCCAACATTCTGGAGCAGGGAATGGCGAGCTAAAAATGCCCTGTGCTTGGCCAGACATAGTGCATTTGGGATTCGTGCTGATTGCACGGAGACACTGAAGTTTTTGTTTGGAACAAAAACCCTTTAAGGGGAAGCATTAGAAGACTGGGCCTTTGCATTTTTGTTTGGAAAAAACACTGTTTATAATAATAGCAATCACATGATCTTGCAAAGCCGCATTTGTTGACTGATTAAGTAAATAAGTGAATAAATTTAGTATACAGCTGGCCCCAGGCAAAATGGAGAAAGAGGTAAAGCTGGTGATGGGTACTTCCAGACTCTTTTCAGGAGCCCTTTTCCTGCAAACTTTAACAAACTCCACGAATATTGAGCGAGCAGCTCCCTTGCTGTAGGCTCTGTGCTGGGTGGCGAGAGGAAGGAATGGGATACGTACACCAAATCACCACATCGTAAACTTTAAATATTATAATTATGTCTATTCTATCTTGATAAAGCAGCGGGGGGTGGGGGAAAGAATGCAGGAAAGATAAAACACAGGCTTCCCCCTCAAGTAGCTCACAGTTGTGTCATGTGGACAGCTGGGAACAGCTGGACCGCCGTGTGGCCGAACGGACGTTATAGGCACAGGGGATCTCCTGCTCTTTGCCATCATGCTCTGCTGTCTCAGGTCGCACGGCTGAGACTTTTAACTCTCAGATGCTGAATCCCAGATTCGTTCAGTCAACAAATATTATGTGTCACATACCATTCTAGGTATTGGGTATATAGCATTGAACAACAACAACAAAAAAAAGCAAAACAAACAAAAAGGATAAAATCTGTCTTCAGGAGTCTTATAGTCTAGTGGGGAGAGGCCCATAACACCAAATTGCACAATTGAATAAGTGAATTACATGGTACATTGTACAGAGAAACAAAGGGCAAGCGAGAGACGTAGGAGGACTGGGCTGTACTTCTATCCACCAGGGCAGTAAGGGAGGGCCTCCTACTCCAACAAATTCTATAGAGAGTGGGAAGATCAGATATCTCTGGAAAAAGCATCCCAGACAGAGAAATCGACAAGTTGAAAGATCCCGTGGTAAAAGCATGGCATTGGAGTGACATTAAGGGGACCAGTTTACGTGTGGTGGTGAAATGGCAGCAGGGGACAAGGTCTGGGTGTGGGGCATCAGATGAGGAAGGTCTTGTAGGCTACAGTGAAGGATTTACCTTTCATTCCATGTGTGATGATATGTGCTGTGGTCTGAGTGCTTGTGTCCCCCCCAAATTCATATGTTGAAATCTTGATGCCCAATATGATATCGGGAGGTGGGGCCTTTGGGACATGACTATCCCATGAGAGCAGAGACCTCATCAATGGGATTGGTGTCCTTGTAAAAGAGACCCCATAGAGTCTCCTCAGAGACTCCCCACCTCTTCTACCACATGAGGATGCAATAAGAAGCTTGTGACCCAGAAGAGGGTCCTCCTCTGACTATGGCTAGCACCCTGATATTCCACTCCCAGCTTTCAGAACTTTGAGAAATACATTTCTGGGGTTTATAAACCATGCAGTCTATAATATTTGTTACAGCAGCCTAAAGAGACTAAGACAGTAAGCTACTGAAACATCTGGAGTGGAGGAATGGCATGCTACGACTTTTGTTAACAGGAGCTCACTCTGGCTGCTGCATCGAGAATAGACTGCAGGAGAAGAAGTGGATGAAGTTAGGATGCTCTTAAAGTAATTCAGAGGTGATGGATGGTGGCTTTGACCATGGGAGGGGACCAGAAGCAACTGGATTTTATATATATTTTTAAGTAGTGCCATTGGATTTGTTGGCAGATGTAAGTTGGGAAAGAAAGAGAAGAATCAAAGTTGATGCCAAGATCTTTGGTCTGAGCAACTGGAAAAACAGAATTTCCATTTACTGAGAAGGGGAAAACCAGAGGAGAAGAAAGAGAGGAGGGTCAGGAGTTTCATTTTGGACACATGAAAGTTGTGAAGCTATCAGCGATACGAGAAGTAATGTCAAATGGACAGTTGGCTGTAAGAGTCTGATGTTCAGAGGAAAGGTCTAGGCTGCAGGTGCCAAACTGAGAGTCCTCAGGGCATAGGTCGTGGGAGTGTGGGTGAGACTTCTAGGAAGGAAGTACAGACAAGAGGAAAGACAAGCTCTGTGCACGCAACGCAGGAGCACGCCAACATCTGGAGTTTGGGGAGACGGACAAGGAGCAGTCAGGGATAGAAGACAAATTCTCTTGGAATTGGGGAGAAGAAAGGGATTCAAGAAAGAGGGGGTGAATGATGATGAATGGGGATGATGAAGAGGGATGATGGCAGGCCAAGCAAGGTGGGCTTTGGAAATTGACCTTTGCATTTTGCATCATAGGTAAGGTATAATTGTAACAATAAAAAAATAAAAGTAAAAAAGAAAAATAAAATAATAACAATAATTACCAGGAAGAATAGGGGGGTGGGGAGCCAGGCTGGCTCCATCAGTAGAGGGTGTGACTCTTGATCTTAGGGTCATGAGGTCAAGTCTCATGTTGGGACAGAGACAGACAACACTTGAGGGAAGTTCTGCTATGAAAGGATAAGAGAGACATGGGGTAGAGGTCAGAAGGAGATGTGTGAAAAGAGAGAGTTTGTTTAGAAGATGAAAGAAATTCTTGCACATATGTACACTGGTAAGATAACCCATGGAGGAGGGACACCAATGATGCAGAAACTGAATTTGTGAAGCCCTGACCTTAAGGCCGTACAATGGCATAATCCAAAATAATTATGTAGATTAGGTAGCAACACAGAAATACTTATGGTCTAATGCTCTGTGGGTAAAAAAAAGAAGTAACAAAATGGAATGCACATATAAATGCAAATGGGCAAAATACAAGCACTTGAATAAAGATGCAAGGAAAACACACAGTGTGGGAATAGTTGCTTTGAAAGTAGCAATTATGGGAATTATGGGTAATATTTTTTCCTCCTTCAATTTCTAATCATTCTGTAACATGGCTTTGTTGGTATTACACAAAATTTTTTTAATGAATTGAATCAGTGTTTGCAACCTTGCATCATACAAACATGATAATTGGCATGGAGACATTCTGTGGATGAAATTTATAATGAATTTTTCGGTGGATTCTTTGATTTGTTCATTCGGTGAGTGTTTATTGAACACCTGCTATGTTCGGGTACCCAGGATAAAGTGGTGAAAAAGGCAGCTTGAGGTCCCAGTCCTCCAGATCACTCAAGTTATCAGAAAGCAAAGGGAACAACAGCCCAGTCAGGCTGTAAAGGAGGGAGAGTGGGAGAGCCAGGACCACATTCGCTCCCTGAAAAAAAACACTTCTCATTTACAGCAGCTGTGCTGCTCACACTTGCCCTTCAGTTACAGGAAACCCTGACCCAGAACTGGAAAGTCACCAACCACCACCTTTCACGGGGACCACTGCAACGACTGGTCTCCCTTCCTTCTTGGCTTCTCCCTACTGTCCAGATCTATGTTGCTGCTATGACTCTACAGGGTTGGCCTGCCTTGGCTGTGAGTCTTGGGTTGGCATCCCCCACACTTGCAGCTACAATGCAGCTTTGTGTGCACATGGAAAATTCCTTTCCCAAGGCTGTGCCCAATGCCAAAGTTTGCGTACTCAACTACAATGCTAAATCGCCTCCAGATCCCCAGGCTATATCATCTCCAGGGGCCATTCATCAGTACTCCTACCTTATAACAACAGCAGTCCTTGGAAAACAACATGGGAGCACGAAATAGCACACGGGTCATGACGGCTTTTAGATACTGCCTAAACTCAGTCCGGGGACCACGCGACAGGAGATGGCAGTCTTTGGTACTCAAAGGCACTAGAAAAGGTACTAGAAACCTTGGGAAAAAACACTTGTTCAAGTCTTTTATGGAAAATAAGAAATAGTGCCAAGATGAGAATAACATACTGTTCATGTATATTGAGAGGCAACGTGGCAGGGAAAGCACATGGCCTTTGGTGTTAGATGGGCCCGTCTTAACATCTTGACCTAATCGCTTTCTTGCTGTGCTAGCTAGGGTCAGAGACAAAACCTCCGTGCACCTCAGTAACATGTAAATTAGAATAATGTTATTGTTTTCAGAAATAAAGGAATTAAGCATAAGGTAGGTGACATATTGGAGATCCTTCATCAAAGATAATTAGGTTATTTCTCCTACACTCTTATGGTGTTGTGGTTGTAACAGTGTGAGTACACGCTTGTGCCTGCATGTGCATGTGTGTGCTGAGTGTGTGGTCCCAGCTTGAACCCAGGAACAAGCATGTTGAAAGGTGTTTGGGTGAAAGGAGAAGAGATGTCAGTTCAGTCAGATGTCCCCAGATGGGCAAAGGGGGAGTTAGCCTGGGACACTGTTTCCTGACCTGGTCCCAGAGATGTGAGCTGGAGGAGGTGCTGTAGAAAGACACCAAACAAGGTATTTTTGTGAAGGGCTATGTGACAAGGAGAACTGCAGAGTGGACAGGACAAATCCCACTTCCGAGGGGGCTAGCAAGGTGCCATTGCATGGAGGTCTCAGAAGTGTTCAATACCCCATTACACACCAAGCATCTGGAGACTTGGGATGGCAGAAGGCAGCAGTTGGGGCAGGGGAGCATTCTCAGGGAGAAATCCACCCCTTCTCAATGGCTTTTGGACATCAGTGAGAAAGGGTGGACAGTTTTTCTTAAGTTCACCTGAGATACCCACAGGGAGGCAGAGAAATCGCATCCTGTTGAGGGACACAGGAGTCTTGCTTTACTAAGTAGGGGTAATAGGCAGGCTATGGCTGTAAATGTGCTCCAGGAGCTGGTCCTGGGCCTCATTACCCTGGATTCATTCCTTGCCTTTCTCCTGCTCTGCTCTGTGTTGCCAGGGGTTGCCCTTGTAGGGTCTATTTGTAAGGCCCCTTGTTATGGACTGAATGTTTGTGTCCCCCTCAAATTTATATGTTGGGATTCTAACCTCCAAGGTGATGGTATTTGGAGGTGGGGCCTTGTGAATGGGACTAGTGCCCTTATAAAAGAGATTCCAGAGAGTTCTCTTGCCCCTTCCACCATGTGAGGGCACAGGGAGAAGACAGCATCTATGAACCAGGAAGTGGGCTCTCACCAGACTCCAGATCTGTTGGTGCCTTGATCTTGGACTTCCCAGCCTTCAGAATGGTGAGAAATAAATGTTTGTTGTTTAATCCACCCAGTCTATGGTATTGTTGTTACAGCGGCCCAAACCAACTAAGATCCCCTGTAGCAGCGAGCTTGTGGCCAGGTTCACCCAAAGAGGGGCATTAGCAGGAAGTGGAGGGTTGAGTGGACAGAAGAAGGCAGTGTCTAGGGAACTTCTTTGGCAATGACTCTGTCTTTTCTCTTACTCCAGCTCATGCCAAACAAGACCTTCATAGCTCTGGCTTGTACCAGGTCACCCTGCTTCTGGGGCTTCATAACGTGGCCTCGTCTCTTGCCTCCCCAGCCTTCAGGTAGCAGTGACTTCCTGAGGTTGCTCATCCCTGGGTTGCCTCATTATCCCCTGTTTGGTTCACCCTTCCTCCATCACCGGTATAACCAATTCCCTCTGTTGTTGAATCTGGACACGGTTCCTGTTTTCCTGTTTAGACTCTGTGACTACCCCACCATCTTTCCCATAGGCTGGGGAGGCCTAAAGATATAGAAGAGTATATGTCTTTTATATGAAGAGGACATCGTAAAATTTTATGAGATGCTAAAATGACGCCCAGTTGAGTTATTTGAGTCTTACTAATCCAAGCGTCTCTCTACCCCAGCACCCCCAGGAAATAGCAGGCTTGTTCCAAAAACCCAATAAGATGATTCTCTGGTCTTTCTTCCCTCAGCTTGAGCTCATATAGACCGACTTGCATGATTTGCATCCTACTGAGGTTAGGGCATTTGATTCCATTTCAGATTTACTTCCTTCTGTGGGTAGACAGTTACAGTAATGGCTCCCAGTGGAGCCAGGGTTCTCTCCCTACATCCACACCCTGGTGTCATCCCCTCCCACACTGACTCGGAGCTTGGCCATGCAACTTGCTTTTGCTGATGGGACAGCAAATGTAACATAAGCAGAGTCTGGAAAAATGATTGTGCATTGAGCCTTTTCCTCTCTCTTGCTGCTTTTGGAACCCAGCCACCATGTGATGAAGCTGAGACCGATCTCTGGGGATGCAGGGCCCAGCTAACAAGCAGTAGCAATTGCTAGAAAAGTAAGTACGGCCATCTTAGACTACCAACCCCATTTTGAGCTGCAAAATGACTGTAGCCAGATGCCCCTAGGGGAGATGAGCAGAAGAATCACCCAACTGAGCCTCGACCAAACTGCTGACCTCCAGAACCATGAGTAAATAAAATGATGGTTGTGCATAGCCCCTGAGGTTGGGGTGGTATGTTACGCAGCAAAGGCTAACTTGTGCAATCCCCTTTCTGCCTTTGGTTTTTTTCTACCAACACGCCAGTACTTTCTTCCAGTGAAGCAACTCTTCTGGAACCCTCTGCCCCTCACAGGCACCTCAGCTTACCAGAAGCAAACTCTCCCTCCACCGATGGCCATCCCTGTGCTGCTTCCCCTCAAGAGTTAAGCCCTAACTTCACCGCATGCAAAATTTCCTTTCAAAAAAAAATTTTTTTTTTTTTTTTTTGGAAAAAAATGTGGGTTTGCTTCCAAATGATGTTCCAAAGCTCTCTGGCTCACCAAGGAGTAATCCCTCAGCTGGAAAACGCAGCGATGCCGCTATTTTAGTATGGCATCAGGCCTCTGGCTTCTTCATGCTGACACGGCTGCCGATGCTTCTTCACGGAAAACTAAATCAACTGCCTAAGATACAGAGACTTGTCCCACAGGGATATTTCAGAAAAGAGAGGCCCTCGCCTTCTTTCCATTCTGCCTCTTTCTGCCCAACTCCTCAGCCCCCCGGCCAAAGATGGATCTTCTTCCTCTGGAGCAATGAACTTCTAACCTGCTTAAGTGGAGACCCATCTGTTGTCCCTGACCCTCTGGCCTCCCCCCCACACTCGTCCTAATTGTTCTCTGATGAAAGCTGAACGTAAGCCTATGTAACACTGCAAAAATGCACGGCTGGCCGACCAAACATTAACAAGAGAGACAGCTATGAGAAAACAATATGCCTGTTTGCTCGGCCTCCCTTTCTGCCGGCAGACTAATTCTGGAAACTTTCCCACTCTCCAAGGGAAGAGGTGCTTTGCTAATCCTGCCAAGTGTCAAAATGGATGGTGTTTGAACAGCTTCCTCTGGCTGGTGCTATTTTTCAGGCTATCCCTTGATAGAAACTCTTACGGATTCAGTGCAGAAAACACCCCCCGCCCCCCGCGCCTGGATCTGTACAGGGGGGTGGGGGTGAAGGCTGAGGAGGTGTCACTTCTTATGGAACTGGTTACCTTTTCTGGAGCACTGCTGTTCCCTGGAAGAAGATTAGGTGGGCAGAGGCCACTGAGGAGAAACAGAAGCTCCAGAGGCCACCTCGGGGACTGGAGATGACTCATCAGCCACAAGGAAAGGGAGCAGGGCTTGGAGTAAGACCAGCAAGTTTAGGGCCCAGGCCAGTGGTCTAAATGTCAGCTGAGACCACCCCTTGGGGAACGCGTTCAGGACCCAACATTCCTAGGCCTCACCAGCCTGGGCCAAAGAAGATTTGTGACGGCAGGAACGGATCTGGCATCACTTGTTTCTCTCCCTCTACCCAAAATTCCAGGAGCGCTCCTTTCTGGTCTCGTGTCTTCAGGGGAAACTCTCCTTGGGCCGTTCCCAGCTAACTCATCCTTGGAATCTGCTGATCTACCTCTCCTTCCTTTGTGGCCCCATCGTGTCCCAGACATTCTCTCACGGAGAACTTTGACACTTGATTACACTTACTTGTCTGCAGGTTTGTCTCCTTTTAATGGACTCTGGCCTCCCACAGAGAGGGGACACGTCGTATTTACTCCAAGTCCCCAGCTACCCACCCAGTGTGTGCACTCAGTAGGCACTCGGTAAATATCCTCATTTTCCGTTTAACTCAGAGAAAGTAGCATCGCCCAACAAGTGGGTGCCTGAGCCTGGATTTGGACCCAAGTTGGTCGTAATCTAAAGCCTGTGTCATACACTAATTCCACCTGGTCTCCCGTTAGTGATCCCTGCCCCCCCCCTCTCACACGCACACACACACACACACACACACACACACACGCCTGCACATGCACACATGCCCCAAGACAGGACGGGTAGAATTACAGAGCGTCGGAGATGGAGGGGATCTAAGGCATCATGGAAACCCACTCAATTATTTAACAAATAAGGAAACTGAGGCCAAAGAAATGAAATCATTTGTGTGAGTCGATATGATTTAAGCCAACGTTAGAATGTAGTCCAGGGCGACTGCTGGTGATAATCATATTCAACTCGTCAATTTATATAAGAGCCTCATAGTTTAACTCACAGCCTCGTGGAAGACACATAGGCAAGCGATACACAGTTCCTGCCTGCTGAGAGATTTCAGTGCCTTCGGGAGAGAAATACAAGCATAGCTATAAATCCAGGGTAGGACATGAAGAATTCAAAGAGGTTCAGTCCCTCGGAGAAGGGAGAGCCCACATCGACTGAGCAGAGGCAGGAAAGCCTCACACAGGAGATGATATACCGAGATGTGCCTTGCAAAAGAGGCTAGATGGTGGGAAAGCCCAGGCCAGGGCACAGCGCATGTGTCCGCGTGGAGGTGGGAAAGCGTGTCCTGTGTATCAGAAGAATGGTAACTCTCCGATCTGCCCCAGGTGTGGGCTCTGCCTAAAGGGGCAGAATGGAGGTGGGGCTGCAGGGGGTGGGGGGACAGGGCGTGCTTTGGGGTGATGAGAGCAGGTAGGATACAAAAACCTCTTCACCTTGTGTCTCAGAGGAGAGATGATGCTGACAAGCGCATCTGGGGGAAGGAGCGAAAGGGACAGAGACCTGGGATTTATAGAACAGTAAGAGAAAAAGAAAAGCTAAGTAATTTGGACCTGATGAGAACAGAGTTCTTTAGGCTGCAAGAGAGGGAAAGGGGGATCCCGCTCTAAGCACTCACAGGCTTTTCCCTTCTGGTTCCCACTCTCCCAGGTCTACCCTAGATATCCGTCTGCCTGTAGGAGGAGGCACAGTTGCACAGGGGTCGGGTGGGGTGGGGGGGTGGTAGTGGGGTCGGGAAACCTGTGCGTGCAGATTCACATTGACTTGGGAAGGAATTCTAAGAGAGATACCCAGGTAATGGTTCGTTTGGGTCATTCAAAATAGGATTCTGCAGAAAGTTCTAACCTTTAGCAGCCAGACTATTATCTTGAGAAGGGATTTTCCAAATTCTTCCTCCTCCCTCAGTATCTCCAGACAAAGCCTAGAGCTCAGAGTCCTTCCCTTTGCAGAGTAAGATACCAAAGCCGGTTGGTTCAGGCCTACAAGAGTTAGAAAGGAGGAAATTGAAGTAAAGGGAGAGCCCACCCTTTTTCTGTACCTGAAAATCTTTTTAAAAGAGGAGGAAGGGGACAGAGTGTGAATAGCCAAGCAGTCAGCACAATGGCCCTGCTGTTCCCATCCCTAGGCCTGAAGACGGAGGGGATGTGAGAGGTGCCACGCTTGGGACTGGGTGGAAGCCACTTCAGAAGGCACCCCACTAGGACCCAGGGCACAGCCACAGAAAAGGAGCTTCATGTGGTCAGCCTGGGGGAGGCCTGAAGTTCAGCTTCCCTGGGCACATCTTCAGTCCCATGGGGGGCAGACGCCAAGGTGGGAGACGATGGGCCCCCCAACGGGGCTGCTGTTGTGATACAGCCATGTCTGAGGAGTGGACCTCGGGGGGAACAGACTGGAGAACCAATGGAAAGAGCTTAGGGTGGCTGCCCAGCTGAGGCCAAGGCACCAATCTGTCACCAGAACATTGCCTGGGCTGGAAAAGCAAGCCACACTTTCAGTACTGGAGTCCAGGAGGTCAAGTATGACCCAGGCAAAACAAAAAACAAACGAACAAAAAAAACCTTCTCCTGAAGACCAGTGCACAGCGCACATCCCAGGGCTTCTGTGGAACCAAAGAACCCACTGCCCCCCTGGTGCCATGAAAGGCAAAAGCTTCCTGGCTCGGTATTCCCAAGCCTCTAGGGTGGGGGACAGCGGGGGCAGGGACTAGCAGAGACACTGAGTGTTCTTCCTAAAGACGGAGCATTATTGGAAGGGTTTTAAATATCAGCTCAGAATTTAACTGGATTGGACGTTTAGCTTTTCCTTCCCATCCCACTAACTAGTGGGTGGGGTTCAGAGGAGAAAGACCAGATTACTTTTAAGCAAAATAATGATCCTCTATTTTCCCTTCACATCTGATACGTGCTGGGTTAGTTATATTTGTGCAACGGGCTCCTTTGAGTTCTTGGGACACCAGAGGCCAGGCCTGAGCTGGACTCCTATGGCCTGGGGACGGGCCCCTGGTGGGTGAGCCCCTGAGGAACCGCCCCGGGGCTGTTCTCACCACCCCCGGGGCCTTCCTGGTGGAGCCGAAAGTCACCCCACTCCTGTCCTGCCCAGTGGAGAGCAGCCTGAGCGCGAGGACGTGGCTCCGTTGCACCCGGGGAGCCAGCCTGGAGAGGCTTGGCCGGGGGTGGGGAGAAGGAGTCACGCGATAGTGGGAGCTAATAAGGAGAAGCAACTGGAAGGAACGTAAGACGCTAACAAGAGCAATGGGCAGAGAAGCGCGGGCCTGACGTCCAGGAGAGGACCCGGTACCTGGCAGGGCCCTTGCCCACCGTGCCCAGAGTGGGGGAGAGGGCCCGCAGCGGTGTTGGGAAGCCAGAGTGCCCGGTGGGGCTAGGCTGAGAACCAGCGGGGGTAAATCTGCAGTCTGAGGGTCCAGGAACCGAGAGGGGCCCAGGGAAAGAGGAGAAGAGAAGGAGAGCCACTAGGGCTCTCATTTACTGGGCGCTCGCCCCGCGCAGAGTTCAGGCTCAGGGCCGGGGTGGCCGTTCCCAAGGGTGTGAGGCCCAGGAGGGAAGCCCCGGGCCTTGGGGGGGGTGGGGGGTGGCGGGGGGGACGACAAACACAACACAGGTCCCGGGACAGCGCTCTGTCAGTGTGGCCGCCGGAGGTAGAGGGGGGGTCCCCTGGGACCCCCTTCCCTGGAAGCCGCGGGGCCCTGGGGGGGTGGGGGGGGGGGCAGGCCTGCGAGCCGAGGCGGCGTCTATCCGCGGGGCGCTGCTGCCCCCTCCTGGGGACGCTCCGCGGGCCCCTGCGGCTCTGAAGCGGCTGCGGGTGCCCTCGGGCCGGGGCGCCGGGCGCTTCAGCGCCGATCCCGCTCGGGTGTCGGGCTCCGCGCTGGGCCTGGGCCGCAGCCGCCTTCACAACCGCTCGCGGCCACCCTCCCTTTTGGGGCCGCATCCCCGTGTCTTCCCAGCGGGTCCACCGTGTCGCCCGCCCGTCGGTGGGGCGTGGGGATCGAGGGGAGCCTCGGTGGGCCGGTTAAGGCCCCCCCCCTCCCCGCCCCCGCCGGTTTCCGCTGGTCCTTAAGCTCCCGGGGCCTCAGGTGCTCACGGGTGAAAAGGGCCGCAGTGAAGACACTGGCGCAGGCTTGGCTCCGTGCCCGGCGCAAGGGTGGGTGCCCCCAAGCAGGAGTCATTATTGCGCTTCTCCGTCACCCGCCCTCCTCTGTCCACAGACACTCACACTGGAGACTGTCCCCACTGGTTTTCAGCCTAGCGCCACCGGCCACTCGGGCTTCCCAACACCGCTGCGGGCCCGCTCCCCCACTCTGGGCACGGTGGGCAAGGGCCCTGCCAGGTACCGGGTCCTCTCCTGGACGTCAGGCCCGCGCTTCTCTGCCCAGATCTCTTTCTGGCATCTTAATTCCCTTCCAGTTGCTTCTCCTCGTTAGCTCCCACTACTGCGCGACTCCCTCCTCCCCTTCACAACAACCTCTCCTGGTCCCTGTTTCTCCAGAACACTCTGCCTGCTAACCTCATCGCCACCCTGAGTTACCACGTCCCTGAGGTTAACCCTGAGGTCCCCTGTGACCTCCTCACCCCACAACCCAAAGCCCAGTGCTCAGACCCCTTTTGAAGGCTCCACAGCATTGAGCGCTGCTGACCATGCTTTCCTGCCAATTTTCTCTCCCTTGAATTTCCTGGGATGCTCCCTCTGCTTTTCTTATGACCTTGAACCCAGTCTACCTCAATTGCCTTGCTGGCTACATTTCGTTCGCCAGCAGCAGGGCTTCAACTTGGTTTACTTTTCTTTTCATTCTTACATACTCACCTCAGAGCTGTGATCCCCACACACCCACCCAGCCCCCCGCGCCCCGGGGCTCCAGCTCTACACCAGTCTGTCTCCACCTCAGATCCTTGCTCTGGCTCCATATTTGTGCAGCCGGGTTCTGGTTGCCTCCATGCGGACGAGGAGAGATACCACCAGCTCTGCAAGTCCAAGACTGCATGCTCCCCAAAGGGGTCCTTCCAAAGAAATCTAGGAGACATTTTTAACTCCTTCCTCTCTCTTATTCACCCCTCCTACCATCCAATGGGTCCTGCATTCTGTTGATTTCATCGGATTCTACCTTACTGCCTAGAATCCTTTTCTCACTGCCATGGCTCAGTGACAATTTAGTGGGTGCTTATTACGTGCCAGGTACTGCTCTAAGCATTGTGCACGCATGGTCTCATCTAATTCTCTTAACGATCTGGTGGAACTAGGAAGGGACTGAGGCCTTGAGAATTCATTTGCTCGGGGTCATATAGCTAATAAGTGACAAAGACCCCAGAAGGGTCTTGCTGACAGCAGAGTCCTTGATTTTTAGCACTCTCGTGCAACATTACTTCAGGATCGTGTCATTCCTTGCGTAGATCATCACCTCGTCTCTCTTATTAGTTTTCCTGACTTCAGTCTCCCCCTCCCCACAGTGTAGCTGTCTTTCCCTCTCCACTACTATTCCTCTCATTCAGGTTGCCCTCTGTCATCTCTGCAACTGAATTCCATAGGATCTGTCTTCCTTCTGTCTCTATTTTGCCCCACACCTTAAATCCATTCTCCACACTGAAGCCAGAATCCCCTCCTAAAATGCTAAGTTCACCACACCACTCTCCTGCTGAAAACCAGCCCGGCAACTTGGTGAGCTAACAAAGTTGGAAACTTTCAGAGAGTATAAGCACGTAGAAATTTAGGTACGTAACTGAGTTTGCAAGAAAGAAGGGCAAATGGCCCTGCATCAAAAATGAAGACCACCCAGAAACGAGATGGTTAGCACATTAGATGATGCCATGCAGCCCTGGGAGTGGTCGTTAGACCCTGAAAGGTCCCTAATGGTAGGGGCCTGGGTTTTCTCAAGGAATGGAACTAAGTTAAAGTTTGGCCTCCATATTTGGCCCTATGGCCAAATATATGCTTTTCGGCGGCTTTGGCTTTAGCCTTTGGATATCCGAAAATTCAAATACCTGTTTTGATGGGGTCCTTGTACATCATCAATAATCATGTGATCGTATCTGCCAATTTATTCACAGATGTCACCAGTTTTTCCACTTATGTCTTCTCTCTTCTCCAGGATCCAATCCAGGATACCATATTGCATTGAGACTTACTCCATTTTTAGCTACATATCCTTTAATCACCTCTTCATGTGATGATTTTGTAATATCATTTTCCAGACACAAAAGAGAAAGATAATACAGTTTGTTTTCTAACATGGTTAATCAAATTTATTTTCTGTTACTGATCATTAAAACTCTTTCTTTCGGCTTTCTCTCTCTTTTTTGGTAATGGCGCATCAATATTTAGGATTGTTGTCAACCTTGGAAAGACCTTGATGAAACTTCTCTCACGTGTGAGCTGTAAATACATAGTGTGTTTATAATTGTATTCACTGCATTCTCAAGTATATTGTTGATGAAAGAAAGCTTCCATTTTGAATAAGAATGAATCTTCCACTTACATTTTTACATTTCTGATATTAGAAGAACTTCCTGCAGACTAGAAAATTGTAGATGGCTCTATACATCTTAAACCTTGTGTCCCTACCATCCACATATTTTTGGTGTTGAGCACTGTAGGATTTTTTTGTTATGTGCCAGGCAAGGCAGCATGTGGAGGGTAGGAGTATTTCTGGAAGCCATTCCATAATCTGGTGCACCCAGCAATAACTGAACTATACAAGGAATGACTGCAAACCATCTAATACATCCCATGAAACCCATATGAAATGTAGGCCAAGGCTTTTCCCTTCTCGTCCAGTCTCCAAAGGGCTCATGGTCATTCCAATGCCACCAACATGAGGAGAAGCTGGAAAAAATTATAGTGAATTGATGTCTTTAATACTAGTTCTGGGGGATTTTATAATATTTGTTTTATTTGTTGAGATTTCTTTCCTTGTCATCAATGTTTACTTTCACTCTTCATTTAGTGTTCATCGTTTGCATTGTTTTTCCCTAAAGAAGAATCGAAATTGCATAAGCTTCAGGCCCTCTGAAAACTGGATCTGCCCTTGACTGAGAGAGTTTACCACTCACAAACACCAGTGAAAAGCTATTAAAAGTCAGTCTTCAGGAAGAAGGAAGTGGAATTCAGAAGGAAGAGGTGGGATTCAAGAAGCAATGAGACAAATAAGTGAGTGTTAATTAAATGATAGTAAGAAGAAGAAGAAGCCATTTCTCATCTCTCTGGTACATGACGTAGACACTGTAATGCGGGTGACAAGGTCCTATGTGACCTGGTGTTTTGGCATCAGTTTTATCAGGTACTATTCCCTCTTACCACCTACTAGGAAACGGTCCTGAGTCTTTGTACGTCTGTGCTGGTGCCTCCAGACATTCTCACCTTCTGTTCCTTCTCACTGGAACACTCTTCCCCTTCCTTCTTAAGGAAGAGACACCCCCATCCTGGAAGCCTAGATGAGGGGCCCCTCACGCTAAAACCGTACTGTCACAGGTCCTTGCCTTGAGCTCTTTTCTTGTCCACAACCCCCACCAGCCTGTGGTCTCCTGAGGCAGAGACAGAGCCTGGTTCCTTCCTTGCAGGACCTCAGCACCTAGCGCAGAACCTGAGGCAAGTAGGCAGTATGTTCCTATTTGCTAAATAAATAGATAAACTGAGAATCGAAACAAAACCTTTTGCTTTTCAGCTCTTACCATTTCAACTCTTGCTAATCGCCCATGATGGTGGTCCACTTACTTCCCTGTCTTAGCAAACACAGCGGAGTGAAAACAGTCCAGTCTCTTTCGGAGGACTGTGCCCTTCCTTTTGTCATCTCAGGGTACAGTAGGTGTACCTGAAAGATGCCCTTTCCGTATCCCCTCAAGCTACCCCGGAAGTGGCCTCCAGAGAGTTCCACGCTGGCTTAGGGCTTCATGTCTGTCTCAGCCTGAGGACGTTCTCTGGCTGCGGGAGTGTGCTTGGAAGTGTCAGGGAGTTACCCCTCCGGGAGCAAATTCTAACAACCAGGGATGGCTTCCTTGCCTGACAGTGGGACAATCTGAGGCGTATTCCACCCAGTCTCTCAGAGAGTCCTGAGCAGGACTGAGTTGCAGGTGCCCAGAGTCCCTTCCCCTCTCCCTCTTGTGCTTCCTGGGCTCGCCTTCTGACTAAACTACTTGCACGCGGTCCTTGTCTCGGGGTCCGCGAGGACACAGGGCGCTTGTTCCCATTGTCACCTGTCATGGTGCAGTAGTGTAGCTAAAGCAGGTGCAGGGGACTAGGTAGAATTTTCGTTTGACCCCACGATATAGCTCTGGAAGACAATGGTTTGGAGGAGAAATTCCTGAAATGTGTGCATTTCGACAGAATGAATCTTTCTGCTATGAGTTTCAGGAGATTTCAAAGTTCAAACACTGAAAGAGGAGGGTCTTTCTTTTTTAATGTTTATTAATTCATTTTTGAGAGAGAGAGAGAGAGACAGAGAGAGAGCAGGGGAGGGGCAGAGAGAGAGAGAGCGACAGAGAATCCCAAGCAGGCTCCTCACTGTCAACACAGAGCCCGACGCCGGGCTTGATCGCACAAACGCTGAGACCATGACCTGATCCAAAATCAAGAGTCTGATGCTCAACTGACTGAGCCACCCAGGCACCCCTGAAAGAGGAGAGTCTTAAAAGTGGGACAGTTTATAGCCCTCTTGAGAGGGAGAAGAGCACTCAAGTATACAAGTAATTCTCCAACCAGAATGTTGGCCAATGTCCTTCATTTAACAGGGACAGCTGAGCAGGGGAGACTGTGGGAGACTCAGGCTGGGGCCCAGCTTCCAGGAAGCTCAAGAACCTGCTCCCAGTGACTACATACATCCTTACTGTTTGAAAACACTCAGGACCACTTCGGGCATCTCTGTCCTCTGACTCATCACATAGAGGCAGGGCTACTGGAAATAAGCCTCCAAGAAGGGAGGCTGGAATGGTCTTCACCATTGCCTGATTTGCATCTTGCTCATCTAGGAAGGAGAAGATTACTGCCCAGCCCCTCCCAAGGCCCTCCTCAAGTCCCTTCCTGGACTTGGGGGTCAGTTGACCGGGAGCAGACAATCCCCCGGGGAGCCACTCCCCTTAGGCAAAGGAACTCAGCCAGGGGCTTGGCAGGTTCTCAGATTGTAAATCTCCCTGCATTTCACAGGAAGCTTCAGACTCTAAACTGTGGCAATGAAAGGGAAGAGTTTTCAGAGCTGAACAGTGTATAGACAGATACAGAGAAATTGGAAAAGAGAATCCATCTCTGGATTGGGTCGTCTGGAGAGAAGGAGGCCGACTCATGAAGAGGTTTCCAGAGAGGACTGGAGAACGCAGATGGTAAAGCCATCAAGGGGAGATGGTGTGAGAGGTCAGCACAATGAGTGCCCTTGTGCCTTGTTTGGGGACTTTTGTGTTTATATGTTTGTGAGCCCTGTCCCCCGTGCAACCCCAAGCTGGGGTCTGCGAAGAAAAATAACCTGGCTCACAACGGCATTCTTCCAGCCCCACTTGAAAGTTTGAAAAACCCTTGGATAGGAAAATAACCTCAGGGAGCCAAGGCTTTCTGCACTTGGTAAAGCCCTAGACCCAAAATACACATAAGAACACTTCTCTTTGAAACGCCTGCAGTACTCGTATCTGAGTCATCTGAAAACAAATAAAAAGAGACCTAAACAAACAAACCTAATTGTGCACGGAAACATGGCCAGGTTTCCAGCCTGGCTTCCCCTCTGTTTTCATTAGTCAGAAGCCAATATACGCAGCTTTCATGGTATCCAGAACAAGCAAAATATTAAAAACAAATTGCCGAGGTTTCTCCCCTCCCCTCCTCCCTTCACGGTGCTTCACACAGGCCAAGTTCCTGACTTCTCCCTTGGCTTTCAAACTTCTTTCTTCCAGTCTTGATGGACAACTGCCTGCTTACCAGGCTGCCCGTGGTCAACCAGCAGCCCTGTTGACAGGAACATTCGCGAGCATCACCAAGTACTGGACCCCCAGATGAATTGAAGGAAGGAATGTTTGGGGTCTTGAGACATTATTTTGTCTACCAATAGTCAATGCGACTGGTTCGAAAATCAGGCCTGCTAACCCAAAGTCACTTAACATAGGCCTACCCACTGCTCTTTGCCAGCCCCCTGCCACCTGCCTTTTTCCCCCCTTTTTTACTTATTTCACTATGAAATGGGCATTCCATTGCCTTGGCTCTATCTTGTCTTGTTTCCCTAGGATTGTCAAGCTGGCAGAATTCAGGCAGAAGCCGCTGGTGGGGAGAGCTTGTCTGACACGAAGAGCAGAGCTGAGTGCTAAAGAGGAATAAAACCTCATACCACATCATCTGGGCACCTGGATCCAGCCATGACTGAAGCCCAACTACCCTGGGCTTTTCTGTTATATAAACAGCTAAAAGCCCCCACTTTGCTTAAGCCCCTGTTAGTTGGATGGTTGTATCTTACAACTGAAGGAGTCCTAACTTCCAAGTGGACCAGCACTCTTTTTTTTTTTTTTTTTTTTTTTTTAATTTCTGGGAATGATCTCTCCAAAGGAAGATTTTTTTGGTGAATTTTCAGGTAAATGTCACAGGGAAGTTCAGAAGACAGTCCACTTTAGCCCTGAATCCTGTGAGAAAAACTGCCTCTGTCTCTTGTAGCGTAGTAAGACATAAATGAGTTCTCTCACCTAACTCATATTTGACACAAAGAAGAAAATAATGTAGTAATTGCTGAGGAATCTCTTTGCACTCCTTGGCTTGTTTTGATGATCAGTTCCAGGCATCTTATTCTGTGAGGCCAGGGGGACATTTAGGTGCCAAGATTAGTCTAGATCCATGTGAAAACAATAACAACAAATACTTGCCAAACAAAAGCCAATGCTGCACAGACAATATTTGGGGAACAGTTGAACCTGTAGGGCCAATAGGTTTGTTTTTTTTTTTTTCTTGTTCTATATGCCCTGAATAGGTAGATGGGGACTTGGCTTCTTATCCCCTCCTAATAACTAACCAGAAAAAGAACTCATGTTAACTCCTTTATTCCAGTTCTCTGGTTAAGGGTGAGGGGATGACGTACAGGGATGGAACAGCAGCCCGAGAAACTGGGCTAAGGGATTAGAAGGGCAAACGTATTTTAAGTCATTAGTTTTGACATTAGCAACTATCCTTCTCAAAGGCGTTCCATCATGTCTTGGTTCAAATGTCACTTCCTCCAGGAAGCCTTCCTGCATGCTTCCATCGGAAAGTATCGCTCCTTTCTCTTGCCCTTTCACGAAATTCAAAATTCTTGGTACTAGAAGTAGTTGTCAGAAGATAGAGATTATTTTTACTCACAAAAGTCTTTCTGGGGAGAACACCAGAATAAATAATTCAGTAAGCCCTTTGGGATGCGGTCAGGGATACGATCTAGAAGTCCATGGTCAACTAGCACAAGATCTGGTCCCCGCCCTGACTTCTATACTGAGTGGGGCTAGTTTTGAAAATAGAAGAAATATTTTGATGTGGGGGAGACAGAGGCAGCTGTGTTGCTTTGCGTGACAAGAGGGAAGGAGGCTCTTATTCAAGAGAACCTGGGAAGAAGAGGGCAGCCCAGCGGGGGGCGAGGGGCTGCTCCAGGGAAGTGAAGGGTATCAGATGTTCCTGGAAGTGAGCAATAGAGGATGAAGTTTGAAGAACAGAAACATCCAGGTGGGTTGTTTACGCTGCTGTCTGTGACGGGTACCATGTGTCCCTTTCTTTGTTTCACCTGCGAAGCCTCCAGTCACACCTCCATTGCTCACAAACACATCTGTCTGATGAGGAACTCTGAGGCGGAAGGGCTTCTGTGTGCAGGTGGACACAGAGAAAACACCTGCAGACATAAATCCAAAGTTCACGTTGACTTCGGAGTTCCATTTACCTGCATGCTGTCCCAGTGGAGGACAGAGCTCCTGGAGGGAAGAGGCCATTTTTGCTCATTTTAAAATCTTCACTCAGATGAATTAATGACCTAACTTGCAGGGAAACATCTGCCACAAATGTTATGGCCTGAGAATCAGATAAACTGTTGTCAGTGACCCAACTGCCGGGGCTCAATATGTGTTGTGACCATTACGATCGTTATCAGTGGGCATGTGAGTGTTAAGGAGGGGCCCAGGCAGGGTTCCTAGTTTCTAGAGCTGGAATGGGGCTTTTATTTTAGTTTAGTTGTGAATTATACACAGTTCTAGTAAGCTGAGTCATATCCTTTGGTAATCTTCTCCCACACTGACTCTGGACTGGCCTTGACTAACTTTGACCAATGAGACGTTAGCAAACAGACCCATGGGAAGAGCATCATGGCCAAAGTCCCTTGTAACTGTCAGAACCCGGTGACCACCACTATGTAAACCAGCCTGGACTAGCTTGCTGAATGATGGGAGATGTGGACCCCAGCCAGGCCAACTCTATCCCTCCGGCTGACATCAAGCCAATTATCAGGCATCTTGGGGAGGGCATCCTAAGCCAGCTAGCCCCAGTGAAGCCAGTCCAGACCAGAAGAACCACCCAGCCTTTCCCCAGAATTGCAAGAAAGATGAAATGTTTGTGCTTTCGGCCACTAAATTTTGGAGTGGTTTATTACCTGGTAGAAACTGACAAATAGACCATTATCACATTTAGTTGGTTAGGAAACCAAGGCTCAGAGAGATGGAGAAAATTGCCTCGAGTCAAACTTGTAGTTAAACAGTTCTAGTTTGAACCTCGTTTGGTCTTACGCCAGCCTCTAGTCCCTTACCCCTGTAGTCCTATGGCCTCCCTTCATCCGAAGGAGCTTAGTTTGAAGCCCAGGGCAAGTGCAGGGTCCTCACCGCTGCTGGGGACCCTGACTGAAACAGGCCAGATGGCTGTGCTGACGTGAGGCTGAAAAGCTTGGTGTTAGTCTAAAACTCCTGACTCCTTGTGGTTTTCAAGCTTGTCTGCACATGAGAATCATCTAGGAGTTTTTTAAAATCCTGATTCCCCGGGCCAAATCAAGTAAGTCCAAGTCTCTGAGGATAAGAGTCAGTATTCGTAAAACTTCCCCTTAATTCAATCTGTGGCCGAGCCTGAGAGTCCATATCTTCAACCCCTCCAAACAGGTCTGGTGGGGGTTGGAGAACCTGGAGCTCTTTAACCTAGAAGTGTCTCCAAGGAAGTGAGGGCGGGGCCTCCTGAGGAAGAGGAAGAGAGGGAGCAGGACGGACGGCATAACTGATTGAACAAATATGCAGTACGGCCAGCCACTGCATTATTAGTCCCTGCCCTCAAGGACTGCAGAAGTGACAGTTACAGAAGCGCATAATTGCAATCACACTGTGACAAATACCATGTTTGCATGTTCCCGGTCACAGCAGCAGCCTAGAAGAGCCAGAGTTACTCTTCTCAGCAGGGTCCCAGAAAAGGTGACAAGACACCGCACTGAGTCTTGAGGAAGTCAAGAGGAGGTCTCTGTTCATTAGCGCCGCCAGGAACGCGTGGCTACTCCAGGAGGTGGGTGAAGCAGAGACTAGTCAGCTCTGGAAGCTGGGAGGATGCAGAGGAGAATCTTAACACTGAAAGCAGGAGGCGTAGAGGAGAAATAACGACCCCCGAGACCCCATCCAAGCACTGATCCTATGTATCTCTCAAGAGGCTGGGCTCCCAAGCTTCAGACAGGGCTGGGCCTGCTGGTGGGGGCTAAGTGGCCCCAGTAGGGAGTCAGCTGGCCATTATAGTGAGGGTGCTATTTGGACTTCTGTTCCTGGAAATTCCAAGTCCTCGCCCCATAGCAATAGCCGCTGAGCCTTCTGACACTTTCCTTCTCAACTTGCAGTCACAATGAGTCACAACCACTGTTGTCGGTCCCGACACCATCAGCATAACCTGGGGGCTTCCTGAAAATGCACAATCTTGACATCCACCCAAACTTTCTGAATCAGAATCTACATTTTAACAAGAGCCCCAGATCATCTCTAGGCACATTCCAGTTTGAGAAGCACTGTTCCAGTACCCTCTGGTCCCAAGGGGATGAATACATTCCTGACCAGTTCATGCTTTAGAACACAGAGTGCCTCTTGCAAGTTGATCCAAGACAACCCTGGTTGAGGGGATAGCAGCCAGCAGAAGTTGTCATCCTGGCCACAGCTGAACATAGAGTATATCAGAGGACATAACGATGCGTATGGACAGAACCCAGGGTCACGAGCAGGGAGCTTGCATCAGGAACAAGTATAGTTTGAGTTCAAGAGTAGAGCTCCCTCCTTGGACCCTTTTACCAGGGAGTGTTTGCGATCCATAAATGTTGGCACAGTCAACAAAGATGCAACTATGGATCTGCCTCCAGCCACCTTGTCCTCTCCCTCTTTTGTGAGATTCAAGGATTTGTGGGTTGGAAGACAAGACCGGGCTGCCACAAGACTTGTGGGTTGGAAGACAAGACCGGGCTGCCACAGCCTTGCTTTGCCTGGTCTCAGGTGGTCAGAGTTCTGGAAGGCCCAACGGACACCCACACGCGAGCCCTGGGTGCTCAGGGAGAGCTGGCCCAGGGAAGAGCCATCGCTCGCTAAGGCAGATGGAGGTCCCCGGGTACATGCTGATCGCCCTGCCTGCTAATGACTTTTCCTCTTGTCAATGACCTCTTTGCTTCAGAATCCCCAGCAAGCTGCATTCCTGACCAGAGATGTCAGAGGGACCTCATGTGAACTGCCAGCCACTGACTCGCTCCTGAGGTTGGAGGAAATAGCTGGGAAGCTGCCCTCACCTTCCAGCCTGGAATAACCCATTGCTCACTCGCGGGCCACCCGCTTGGCTCCAGGATGCTTCTGGCAAACTGTGCTCCTGCTGGCAGGCTAGACCCGCAGGAACCCTGTCATTTCTGAGCGTGTGTCAGGGTGTGAGGAGGGAGCATGCAGTGTGGCCACAGGGGGAGCCAAGGCCAGGGAGATGGCCCTGCATGAAGAAGGGGAAGGGGACCGAGCCCACAGTGGACCTGAAGGGGTTGGAAATCGAAATTCTGGACCCCCCAATTCTCCTTGTAAAGCACCGGTAAGCGTCAATTCTGAGAATCATGAGAGGGACTGTGGGGTCAATGACAACTCCCCAAGCCAGCCACAAGCATTGGCTATTACATGAGCTGACTGATAATCCATCCCAGCACTGTCTCCTCCACTGGTTCCCTACCCCCAGCTTCCTTGTTGGTGTTTATTGCTGAGACCCTTAGTCCAGGAGAAGATAAATCTCTGCTAAGTTCTCCCTACCATCAAATTCTTCCTTTGAGGTTTCATTGGGTTTTAGGGCAACAGAAGCACAAAACAAAGGGGGCTTTGTAAGTACTGCTTGAGCTCAGTATCCCCACCTCCCTGGCAGAACTCCCGGTGACATGGCACTGTGGCACTCCTGTTCCTAAAGTGGTGCCAGTGACCATGAACCTGCCCCAGAATGGCACTTCCCAATCGTCTTCTCCCATTACAATCCAGATCCAACTGTTCTTTGTCTTCTAAAGCGAAAGGAAAATTCCCTGCTGCCTAGACTGAGACCCTGTCCTTTTTCTGACCCAAAATGATTGAGAGTATCTATTGCCTATAAGAGAAACCCTACTGATCCATTAATCCATTGGCCCCGTTAATCCAACAACCAATTGGCCTATTGCCTGCAAGAGAAAGCCCATTCCTCCATTGGAGCATGGTCTTGACCACCTGCCTCACGTAAGATAACAGCCAGTGCATTTCCAAAGCCTGGGTTGTTCTGTCTGAAATGATACCACATGGTCGCCACAGTGTCCTCGTCCCGGCCAGGTCTTGGTCACAGTTCTTCCTTTGGCATTAGGAGCAGAGAAGATCAGGCTCCCAATCTCTTGTGACCAAAAGTAAGATAAGGGGACACACAGCTCCCCAAAACAAGCAATAATTTTCAATTGCCTCGTTGCATAAATATGGATCGCCAAAGGAAAATTTTTTTTTTAAGTTTTCTTGGTTTTATTTTTTTATTATTATTTTTTTTAATGTTTATTTATTTTTGAGAAAGAGTGAGCCAGGGAGGGGCACAGAGAGAGGGAGACAGAGAATCTGAACGGGGCTCCAGGCTCTAAGGTGTCAGCACAGAGCCTGACGCAGGGCTCAATCTCACGAGCCTAGAGATCATGACCTGAGCCGAAGTCGGTCACTTAACCGACTGAGCCACCACGGCATCCTGGAAAATGTTTTCTGACGCAGCAAGGATACGATGCTGGGAGCATGATTTATTATTGCATAGATGATAATGATGATGATTACTAATAGGATACTTAAGTATTCTGCATTTAGTGAAGTCACTTTAGTTAGTCTGCATTTCAGTGACTTCATGCTGTTGGGGCTCCCTGCCCTCCAGTGCTGGGAAAGCACTCACATAAGGACTAAGAGCTCCCCCCCAAGGTCCCTCTCAAAAGGAATGGAGAATGTGCCCCTCCAGCAAAGTATTTCCTCTCGCCTACCACCTCCTAGGACCTGGCAGGGCTCCCAGCTTCAGTAACTGACTCTCTATAGGCGCTTGTTACAAATATGTAACAAATACGTGCCCTGTGCCAGGCATGGAGTCGGGTCCTTCCTGTACAAGAACTAATTTAATTCTCAGAGCAATTCTGGGGCGTGGATCCTATTATTAGTCCCATCTCACAGACGAGGAAACTGAGTTTCAGAGAGGTTAAATGAGTGCCTGAGACACGATTCAAACCCAGGCCACTCTCCAAGCCCGTTCTCTCAGCCATCGCACCGTATAACCTCCCGAATGGGGCCACATCACCAAGGGTGGGAAAACTTCATGTCCTGGAATTTCCAGGCCCAACTATATTTAAAATATCCCGTGCTTTGTGCTCGTCAAAACCCTCGAGCTTGTCAGATATGGGTCTTGATTTAGGTTTTGGCAATATGCTGACTCTTACTCCTTGTTTTCCAGGCTTTGCCTTGGCAAAAGCTGCAACGTGGCACTTTCAGAAATGCAGATCCCAGCGTCTTGCCCCAAATTTGTAAGTCAGAATTTCCAGGAGACGAGTCAGAGAATCTGCATTTCTAAGACAAATTCCCCCAAGTGATGCTTATGATCAACTAAGTGTGAGAAAGTGTCCCCCAACTATCTGCCTAGTCCTGCCAGATGCTGGGATGGGGTGGGGGAGGGGAGCCTCGATAAAAGCCCCGTGAGGAAGGGTTCTTACCTTCAAGAAGCACGTACTCCAGTGAGGAGGCAAGATGGGTTCAAATCCCGCAAAATGCCACAATTAGATAATACGCTGTGTGGTCCTCATTCTGGAACAACTTATTCAGAAAAGGGGCAAATCGTAGATGAGAGGACAGAAGGAAGAATCAGGGAGGGCCGCTTGGAAGAGGTGGAACTTGCAGTGGGCTTTGTAGGATCGGAGGCGGGAGGAAGAAGACAGAAGGCTGTTCTGGACCGAAAGAACGTCAGGAACAAAAGCCTTGAGAGGAGAATGAGCTTGGTATTTTTATGAGGCAGGGAGTGGGTCAGCCAACCAGTCTGGGGGTGTGGAGAGAGGATGTGCAGAAAGTAAGTTAGTCTAAACAGGGCAGTTTCTGGCAAAAGTTCGGTTTGGATATACAGAGCACTAGGGAACCACTGTGAGTTCTGGAGTGAGCATTCACATGATAAAGCATGGGATTAAGTAAGGTGGTGACCTCTGCTCCCCAGCTCCTTGAATTAGGACCTCAGATGAGAGGTAATACCTCCAGCTCCCGGTGGGAGACGACACCAAAAAACACCCAGTGGTGCCTTATATCCTGAGGCTCCCCGAGGCCCCCTGAGGCCTTAAGCAGGGCTTTCTCAGCAGGGCTCCTGGCCCTGTG
Organism: Panthera pardus; assembly: GCF_024362965.1. Classification (NCBI taxonomy): domain Eukaryota; kingdom Metazoa; phylum Chordata; class Mammalia; order Carnivora; family Felidae; genus Panthera; species Panthera pardus. The sequence goes on from NW_026526688.1 coordinate 183,900,362, forward strand.
AGATCCGTCTTCAAGTGAGGTACCAGGCTAAGGAGGCATTTGAGGAGTGGGGTGGTGAGGCTGTGCACACCTCTTCTCTAGATGGAGAGGTGAGGGAGGAAAGGAGACAGTGCTGGCACACATATGTCGTACGTATACATTTATCTTTCAGAGGAAAAGGCTTCAGACAACATCAGCAAGTGGAAGAAATTCAGCATAAGCCACCTTAAGCAACTCGATGTGCCTCTAAATTATTTTGGCATCAAAGCCGGATCGACCATATGGAAAGACAGAAGTGCCAGAAGAGGAGAGGCTTAAACTTGAAAGAAACCAGGAGCCTGGCCTGATGGCCCTGACATATGGCAGAGAGGAGCCTAAAGCTTTCTGTAGAAAAAGGGGGACGTTCTGAGGAACCAGCTCCACTGGGTGGCAACAACTCTGTGTGTCAAATGAGTCATCCTCAAATTTAGAGGCCGAGTTGATCAAGACTCTTGGTTTAAGTGGCAGAAGCCCAAACTCGAAGTAGTTCGAGCAAGAGGGAAACGTACGTGCTCAAGTACGGGCGTCATTTGACTCCAGGCACAGTTCAAATCTGGGGCACTGTTGTGATCTAATCAGGACTCTCTCTGGTCGTCTCTCTGCGTTGCTTCCCTCTGCGTGGCCTCATTTCCTGGCACAAAGGGGACGGCCACTGGCCCCACCCGACGTCCTTCGGAAGGAGGGAGACCTTCTTCTCTCAGGCCCATGTTGGTCCTTTGCCTGCTCCTGGACCAATCACTGTGTCCTGTGAACGGGGGACTCTGGCTTGCTGCTCTAGTTCTATGTCACTTATGTGGTGGGGGAAGGCTGGCCTTTGACCGACAGCCCATCAGAATCCCAAAGTGCTGGCAGAAAGGGAATTCCTCCAAAGGAAAAAACGTGGGGCAGAAAAAAAAGAATCAGATATTCATGACAGCGCTGTTGGCATTCTGAGTCTAGAGTGGATGGTCCCGGAAGGCTTCCCCAGGGGTCACAGGCACTGGGAGGAGACCATGGGGTGTTAAGGCACAGGATGACTGGCATAAAGACTCTAGAAGGAGTCCAAAGAGATTGCCATCAATCTGGCTATCTTTAAATGTTCATTTCCCTCTCTTGTCCCTTTTTGTGCTCACCTAGTGGCAGGATTAATGCTGAACCTTAGCAGGACTGGGGGGCACTTAAAAGTCAGAATCATGATTGTCTTTAGCTATAATTAAAACAAACAAACAAACAAACAAACAAAAACCCTGGGTGGCTCAGTCACTTAAGCATCCGACTTTGGCCCAGGTCATGATCTCACCATTCGTGAGTTCGAGACCCACATCAAGCTCTCAGCTGTCAGCACACAGCCCACTTCGGATCTTCTTCCCCACCCTCCACCCCCTACCCCTTCCCCCTGATTCTATCTCAAAATAAATAAATGAACTTCAAAATAAATAAATAAATAAAAGCCATGAAGTCATTTGAAATTTCTCTCCTCCTATAAAATATATTTTTAAAAAAACAATTTTAACTATCCTTCTCTACTGATCTTGTTTTCATTGACTACATTTGTTTCATCTCTTCTTTAACAATCCAACATTTCTACGTTTCAGAGCTAGGCTTGCCAACCCAGATGGTCCATTCATCATTGTTTCTTGGTTCCATGCTTTCCTTTTGAGTTAATTTTTCTCCTTGTTGAAATATTCTCAAATGTCTGCAAGTAACATTAAGGTTTTAATCTTTGTGTGCCAAAACATTTCTTAGTTTAGCTGGGGATAAAATCGAGGTTGCTAGTTATTTTCCCTCAGTACCTTCCACATATCGGTCTACGGTGCGAAGGGTGCAGAGTGGTGGTTACAAGGGTTTGGAACCAGATAACATAGTTTGAGTTCCAACTCCCCGTCTTACTACCTGTGAGACCTTGCGCAGGAAGTACTACTCTCTCCCTCTCAGTTTCCTCATGTGTAAAGGGCACAATAAGAATCCTATCTCATAGGGGCGCCTGGGTGGCTCAGTCGGTTGGGCTTCGGCTCAGGTCACGAACTCGTAGTCTGTGAGTTCAAGCCCAGCGTCGGCCTCTGTGCTGATGGCTCGGAGCCTGAGGCCTGCTTTGGATTCTGTGTCTCCCTCTCTCTCTGCCCCTCCCCTGCTCATGCTCTGTCTCGTGTCTCAAAAATAAATGAATGTTAAAAAAAATTTTTTTTAATTAAAAAAAAAAAAGAATCCTATCTCGTAGAATTCTTGTGAGGATTAAATTAGTTGATACACCTATACTACTTGGTGTGGTGCCTGGAACGTAGTGTCATTCAGGTGTTAGCAGTTATAATTCCCACTTCTGACCTCCTCTGTTGCTGATGAGTGATTTATCGTCAGGCTAACTGTGGCTCCTTTTTAGGTAAGCTAGCTCCTCTTTCTAGTTGCCTCCAAGATTTTCTATCTTGGATGCTTGGCAACTTCACCCAGGATGCACTTTTCAGGCTGGGGGGCTCAGCCGTTCTACCATTCTGGAAAATTCTGAACAACCATCATCATTTCTTTCCTAATTTTTTTTCTCTTATTATCTCTCTACAACTTCTATATGTTGTGTGTTATCGCTGCTCAAACTACCATATTTCCTAATTGTTCTTACATACTTTTATTTTTTTATTTTTTATGTACTTTTTTGGTTCTTACATACTTAAAATTTTTTTTAATGTTTACTTATTTTTGAGAGAGACAGACAGACAGAACGTGAGCAGGGGAGGGGCAGGGAGAGAGAGAGAGAGCGAGACATAGGATCTGAAGCAGGCTGCAGGATCCAAGCTGTCAGTACAGAGCCTGACGCGGGGCTCGAACTCACGAACCGCGAGATCATGACCTGAGCCGAAGTTGGATGCTTAACTGGCTGAGCCACCCAGGCGCCCTTGTTCTTACATACTTTTAAACTTTTGTCCCTTTGTGCCATGTTTTGGGTAAACTCCCTGGCATTATCTTTCAATTCAATTCTTTTCATGACTGTACCAAGTGTAGATTTTATCCAATTCATTAGATTTTTTTTTTCAGGGATTGCAATTTATAGTTCCAAGATTCCTAATCAATTTTTATAATATAAGTATATAATAGATAAGTATATAATAGATATATAAGTATATAATAGATAAATTGTTAATTTTAATAATTAAAATTATTTTTCACATCCATCTTTTTTAAAGTTTATTTCTGCATATTTTTGTTGCACACTTTTTAATTCTTATTTATTTATTTTAATGTTTTTATTTATTTTTGAGAGAGAGAGAGAGAGAGAGAGAGAGCAAGCGGTGGGGGGTGGGGAGGGCAGAGAGAGAGGGGACAGAGGACCCAAAGCAGGCTCCACACAGGTAGCAGTGAACTGTGAGATCATGACCTGAGCCAAACTCAGATGCTCAACCAACTGAGCAACCCAGGCCCCCCTAGTTCCTATTTATTTGATAGTATCCCTTCACTTTCTTAAATAAGTGCCTTAAACATATTTAAAGTCTTTTTCAGACTGCTTTCTTATTTTAGCTCCACCTGAGGTGAACAATTTAATCAATAGTTGATTTATTGATTAGTATGTGTTAAAGACAGGTTTCTTTGTGTCTTTTGGACTTTTGGTTGACAGAGTCATTTTAAGTTTGATAACGTTTCTCTCCTCTCTTTTCTTCTTTTTCCTCCCCGCTCTTTTTCTTTCCTTATCTAAAAGTTTTGCAATTTCCTCCATCAGCCCGATCTCTAATTGATGAGTGTAGCTCTTACTAATTAACAGCAGGGGTGGTGTGCTCAGCAAGCATGTGGCTCAGTTCAGGTCCTGAGTCCTGTGTTGTGCTGGTCACTGCCCAGCAAGTCATCTAGTTTCACCTACTGTATAGCCCCAAGCAGTGGTTACAAGGAGCTTTAATCAGTCTCTTGTCCTAAGTAGAGAAGCTGTAAGTTCTGCCTTCAACCTGAAGTCTGGCCCTGTCCTATGCCTCACTTGGATTACGTTTAGTCCCTGTTTCCTAAGAGCCAGACTAGCTTAGTTACACACAGGAGCCACAGCCTGCCCACTTCTGCCCGCTCTTGCCCAGGAGTCAGCAGGATCGGGGCTCAGCTTTGCTCACTACTAGAAACTGCTCTTCTGTTTCTGGTCTACAAGAGTGATTCTCTTTTTTGTGAGTCCAGTCATGTCTTTTTATTTTTATTTTTTGTGGTTTTTTAAAATATTTATTTTGGGGGAGAGCACAAGCGGGAGAGGGCAGAGAGAGGGTGACAGAGGATCTGAAGCGGGCTTGTGTGCTGGCAGGCTGATAGCGGCGAACTCAATGTGGGGCTCGAACTCACGCACCGCGAGATCATGACCTGAGCAGAAGTTGGACACTCAACTGACTAAACCACCCAGGTGCCCCCAGTTATGCCTTTTTACATCTTTAGTTTCCAAAAGCTTCATAACTGCTACTGTTTGTAGCAGAATGGGTGCCTCGGATGGTTGTTTATACTAACTCCATCTTGACCAGCAACGCTTTCTCATTTTTTTTTAGACAGTGGACAATTACTACTGTGTTATAACAAATACACAGATGAAAGGGCCACAACCACTGGCCTACCGACTATGAACACCGTCTAGGACCTTCGTCAACAGGGTTTCCTCATCATGCTCGAGGCTGATACCAAGATGCTGTGGGTTGAGGAAGGATAAGACCTGGAAACACCAAGAGCAGGCAACCCTTTCCAAGACGTTTCCTTGGGAACCAGACGAAAGAGATAACGGGAAGTTTCCGTCCTGTCTAACCAAAGAGATTTTAATGTGTACAACCATAGAATAAAAATCGGGAATAAGGATCTCTCCTGGGAGGTGAGGTAGGTTATAAATTCAGGGCATCGTCTTCTAAGGTTTGAATCAGAGCTCTGCCGCTCACTATGTCCCTTAACATCCTCATTCGGTAAAAAGAGGAAAACGCTAGGATCTACCTCACGGGGTTACTGAGAGGATTAAATAAGACAGTGTATGTGGTGAGCGTAACACAATGACCGGCACTGAATAAACATTTAGTAACTGTTGACCATGGTTGTGACCGGTGCTGTGGTGGTTCATATTTTATGTGTCAGCTTGGCCAGGCCCTGGTACCCTGATATTCGGTCACACGTCAGTCTAGATGGCATCGAGAAGATACTTTTTTATATAAAATCAATATTTGAAAGAGTGGATGGTGGTTCTGCTTCTCTGGAGAACTCTGACGACACAGATGGTGTAAGAGGGAGAATCAGAAACAATGGCTGGCTTCCTGAGGAACCAGAGCATTAGTGCCCTAGACAGGCAGAGGAGCTCCCTAGACAGAGCTCTGGGATGGAGGCGACTTGAGGAGGGTGGGTAAGCAGCTTGTGGGAAGTCTCCCTGGAAGCACCGAGGCCCGCTGAGGTCACAGACCATGACGAACCACCAGGGGAAGCAAGGACCCTGGTGTAAGGATAGGACGGCCGGAATTGAGGGCTGGTTTCTACAGCAAAGGGAACCGCATGTCTGTTAGCGAGTGACGAGGGAGGGTTGGCAACAGGGTGGAGGCTGGAGCACGGCCCTCCTCGCCAGAGCTCTCCTGAAGGCCTGCCTGCTCCTTGGGACGGGAGGAGAACCAGACAGAGGATTCCCACTGAGGGATGACGACTGGTCGTCCTTGGCATAGGCAAGGTGTTTCTCAGCTGTTTCCCTCACACAAACCCGGGAAGGTTGTCAACACACTAGCTGAGGTGTGGAGAGCCAGAGTGATTGCCTCCAAGGTTACACATCCAAGGAATCATACAAGCTCGGAGTGCTTGAGCCGGAAGAGTCTGGCAAAGGCCCCCGAGGTCTCGCGGGCAAGACACAGACCTCAGGAGTCCCGGGCCTGTATAATCAGGAATCAGAGCTTCAATCCCTGGGCTTGAATCTGGAGGATCACGAGTGACCCAGAAAGTTGCCCAGAGATCATTTGGGAGGAGTTTGGTGGGACAGGGCAGCCTTCCAGCCTCTGTAAGCCACTTGAGGACATTTGCCTCCGAATTCTTGGCTCCTTTGATCCTCGAGGCAGCCCTCAGCTAGGGAGCAGCTGTCTGAGACAGGCCCTTTCTCCTGGGTCCCCTTCACCTTCCACCTGGGGTGGGCTTGTCTCCTGGGCCTCACGCCAGGCCTATGCGCCCTCACTTCTGGGTTGTCTTCATTTACCCTGGTCCTGGAAAGGCCTTGGAGCTCAGCAAAGAGCTGAGCAAAGAGGTGCTGGCTGGGTGGAACCGAGTGAGGGCACCCCTCCGGCCTGACCCCCAGGACTATAACCATTTCATAGATCACTTCTCGGAGGTAAAGCTCTGAAAGATTGGTTGATATGCAAATAGAGTAATATAGGAAATGTTTATTAATTTAAAAAAATTGAATGTTTTTTTACTTTTGAGAGCGAGAAAGAGACAGAGTATGAGTGGGGGAAGGGCAGAGAGAGAGAGAGAGAGAGAGAGGGAGACACAGACTCTGAAACAGGCTCCAGACTCTGAGCTGTCAGCACAGAGCCCGACGCGGGGCTCGAACTTGGGAACGGGAACTGGAGACCATAACCTGAGCCGGAGTCAGACGCTTAACCAACTGAGCCACCCAGGTGCCCCAATATAGGAAATGTTTAAATACCATTCTATGTAGATGGAGATAGGCTTAAATACTGGCTCCCCTCTTTTCTCCATATGTGACAACCTTGAGCAAATTAGCATTAGCGACTGTTACTGATTATATTTGGACTTCATGTAAGAGGAATTGTGGGTTCTAGGTTGTGTTTAAAAGGATTTCATGTGGCTAGGTATGATGCCAGGCTTCGAGCTGGTGGCTCAGGGATTGGTTTGCATGCATTGGTTTGCTTAGGGGTAGTTATTTTCATGCGACTATGGAAAAGAGTTTTGTGCACAAGTACCCGAAGAAGAAAGGAGAACAGTGTGTGTGTTACTTAGGACCCTTTGTGTTGCCAAAAAGCAAAGGCCAATTAAAGTGAGCTTAAGCAAATATTGGGAGCTGGCTGTGTGGATTTCAAGGTGTCCTCTGAATTCCAGGGTCAGGGATACAGTGGAACTATGGGAAAGATCTAGAACCAGGAACTAGATGGGACACTGTCAAGATGCTGTCTCTTCTCTCTGCTCCTCTCTGTGCATCTGTTCCAAGCTTATCATCTGTAAACCAGCTTTCTTGGTGCCTCCATCCACGTGATAAAATACAGGCTACTCAGGGAGCCCAGGTGTCTCAGTCGGGTAAGCATCTGACTTCTGCTCAGGTCATGATCTCATGGCTTGTGGGTCTGAGCCCCACATCAGGCTCTGTGCCAACAGCTCAGAGCCTGGAGCCTGCTTCAGATTCTGTGTCTCCCTCTCTCTCTGCCCCTCCCCTGTTCATGCTATGTCTCTCTCTCTCTCAAAAATAAATAAACATTAAAAAATTTTTTTTAAAAACACAGGTTGCTCACAGCTCCTGGTTTTTCTTATTAGAGGCTTAGCCCCCACAAACTCCAGCTTAGATACTGCAATGAAGAAGGAGTATGGAGCTTCTGAGTTGGTGGACGCATGGGGATGTGGGGAGAGTGGTACACTCAGAGAGGGCATAGCAAGTCTGCACCCTTTCTCCATACCTTTTGCTTTATGCAATTCTTCTGTCTGACTTTTCCTGAGTTATATCTTCTTATAATAAACCAGTAATCTAAAATTTAAAAAAGCAAGGGAGACAGAGAGAGTATCTTTCTCTCCGGGTCCCAGGATCAGTCCTAGTGAAGGTGCCTGATGTGTCCTGCTTCAGTCCCATATCACGACCACTCACTGTTGACAGGGGAAGAAGGAGGTCTGACGGACCAGGCCTGGGTTGTGGGTCTCCTCATGTGGCCTGGGTCATGGGATCTATTAGCAGAAGAAAGGAAATGGGGAAGCTTGTTGAACAGAGAAAAAAGAAACATAAACACCACATCCACTGCAGGGTGACTCCCTTCCTTGCTTCTCCCACCCCCACAGACCTAGCCCAGCTCTGATGTCCAAGGTCAGGGCAGCTACCCCAGATGCGCACAGAGGGGCAGTGTTTTCCCATAGAGCCTGGGGCAGTGGTGGAATCTCAAAGGGGAAGCCAGAGTTGAAAAATACCAGTGAGCCTATGCTTGAACTTATGTGGGAGCCACCATGGGGACCCCCCAGTTGTAACCATGAGGAGCTCTGGGTAGAGCTGTACTTCTGCATGAGTATCATAGTCAAGGCGTTGATATTATTGCCTTTTACCCACAGACTCATCAGACCTAGGAACACTAGGATATTGTACAGATGAACAATCCATTTATAAAGAACATCCAAGTTTCTTCCAAAGTCTTCACCATAGTAAATAATTCTGCAGTCAATCTCCTCGCAGTTACATCTTCACACATATTCTTGACTTCTTACTATCTGGGAAAGTCACAAGTGAGAAAAGCCAGAACAACAAGCAGGGGATAACAAAGTCTCTGGAAGTGGAAGCAAGTCTCAGCCAAAACTCTTTGGGTTGCAAGCAACAGGCACTCAAGTGAAGTGAAGCCAATTTCAGCAAAAATACCGTCACTGACTCCAGAATCTAGGAGTTCCTGAAAGGGAATTGATTTCAGGAATGACTGGATGCCGAGACTCCGTATGATTCTCTCTGTGTGTAACTCTCTGTGTCCATTTCTCTGCATGTCTTTCTTGGGACATTGGGCTCATTCTTGTTGCAGAAGATGAGCTCCCTCCGTGTGGCTGTGGGGTGGGGGGTAGTGAAGGGGAGGGGGTGAGTATAACCACAGACAGGTTCAGGTTGACATCATCCAGTCTCAGTAACAAGTAAGCTCCTCTCTCCTAATGTCAGACATGAAATCCCAGAAGAGTTTGATTGATCTCACTAGGGTGACATGCCCACTCCGTGAACCCATCACGGGGCTGCTGGCCAGAAGAAGTGGGACCTGCGATCATTACCCACAAGAGACCCATGTGGAATGAAGGAGGTTCAGTTGCCATAGGAAGGGGATTGTTACCAGAATAAAGAGGTAAGGGCTGTGGCAGTTCGAAAGAAAAGATATGCAAAAACTGAGTTCTGTAGGCTGGTCACCAGTGTGTCCGGTTGCAAGAGGCTCAGAGTGGGGACAAACAGGAAGTTCTCTCCCGAAAAACAGAAATGAAACCTACTTCTGTGCATCATGGCACACAATGTAAACCACACTAAGGTGTGGCCTCTGGGAGGTGTTTATAGGGGTTTGTTTTTGCCCTCTGCTCAGTGTAAATACAGTGAAGAGCCCATCCCTTCTTTGAAAAATGATATGAATTTAATAAGAATATCATTCCCCCCATCCCCCAACCATTCCACGGCTCCTGATTTCCTGCAAAATCCTAATCTAACTCCACAGTAATGTGCAATTACATTATGATGTCAAGGGAAGAAGTTGAGTTTTGGGGTCAGGCAGACCAGTTTGGATTGCATTGTGTGACTGGGAGGCACGTTACCTTAAACTTTCTGAAGGGAAGGCTGGCAGCGTGGTGTTAGGTCAGGGTCCTGTCTCCACACTTCCCAGCCACACGCTCTCGAGCACATTATTTAAATTCTCTGTACCTCCATTTTCTCACCCATAAAATGGGGATGATAAGACTTACTTCACAAGCTCGTCCAATGGATTTAAAAGAGACGATGCATGTGTCGGGCACACCAGAAGCACTCAATAAATGTTAATTATTATTATTATTATTACTCTTTTCTTTGAGTTTCAGTACCTATTAGAGTACCTAGCCCAGAATGAAATTTTTGTTGAATCAACCAATGTAACTCCACCGTCCATGACCTCATTTTCCTAATGTGTAAAATGAGAATAGTACTCACCTATTACAATGATTAAATGAGATAATGTATGCAAGGCCTCTGGCACAATGCCTGCCTTATGATAGGCAATTAGTGTTGGTTCCTTTTCATGCTGTCCCTTCCCCTGCCCCTGGCACTCAAGGACCACCGTAATTGTATGGGTCCAGTCTCTTTGAGTTGCAAAGTGCTGAGATCCAATTTAAATTGGCTGGTACTAATAAAGGAAAGATATTAGCTCAAGAAAGAGAAAAATGACAGGTAGCACTGAATCCAGGGACTCCGATCCAGAAACTGAAATGACAGGATCAGGGCTTGGTTCCCTTACTGCAGCTATGTTTTTTTTTTTCCTTTAGTGTTGACTTCACCTCAGACAGAATTTCTCTAGTGTCCTCCAGCTGCTCAGGATCTTCACCCGTATCTTCACCTCTCTGTACCTCAGTGTTCTCATCTGTAAAAGGGGGATAATTAATAACAGGTAATGATAATTAAATAACATATTGGTCATTATGTATAAATGCTTAGGGCATCGCCTAGCACATAGTAAGCTTTTGATACGTATCATTCTCATTATTGCTGTTATTCTGTTATTCCTTGGAAAACTTTAAGGTTGTGTCTTCCTAGATCAGATCAGCCTTCCTGCCCTTCTTTGAGCCAACCACCGTGAGCAAAGGGTGGAATCATCCAATTATTCAGGTCTGGGTTATGCACCTAGTCCCGGAGCTGGAGCCAGACTTGGGGGTCAGCCTCTCTCTCACATGGTCTAAGAATCGGGGAGGGAGGTCTCCCTAAGAAAGGTCAAGGCACCCTCAGCAGAAGAAAATGGACCCTGGACAGGTCAGAATGGCCAGTGTTCCAGAGGTTAACTCTGTCTCCAGAGTTGGGATCGATGTGTTTTCCACTACTGCTCCCAACCATCTGTGGGACCTCAGACACGTGACATAACCTCCCAAAGCCTCAGTCCTTTCTACTTGTAGAAATGGGACACTATTTCTTCACAGTTTGCTTTACAGCTTTCTATTGTAGACATTTTCAAGGACATTCAACAGGAGACACGATAGTAAAATGAGCCCCCAACGCCCATCACCCACCTTTAATTATTAGCAACACATGGCTGATCGTTTTTTGATCTGTATCCCTCACTTATTCTTCCCACATCCTGCCCTTGGAATATTTTGAAGCAAGTTGCGGATGTTGTATCATTGCACCCGTAAATGTTTCAGTGCGTATCTCTGAAAAATAGGGACTCTTTTCTTCCTTAAACATAACCACGATGCCATCTTGATACCTAAAAATATCAACAGTGTTTTCTCGATATCAATCAAAATTTCAGAGTTTAAATTTCCCTTATTGTCTCCTGGGTTGTGTTTCACTCTTGATTTGTTTGCCTCAGGATCCTGCTATGTCTGTTAAATCTGGTGTAATCTCTAGGTTCCAATAACTATCAACACGAACTCAGTCTTATTTAATCTGTATCTGCTCACTACCCCTTGCCCACCCAGGCCCTCTCCTGGAATACGGTGAAGCAAATGCTAGACATGAACATCATAAATTTTAGCTTTCCATATTTGTTTGCACCTCTAGGATTCCCCCTCTTTCCTTTTAAATCACAACCACAACGCCATTAGGGGTTTTTTTTAAATTTTTTAAAATGTTTTTATTTATTTTTGAAGGAGAGAGAGAGACAGAGCATGAGTGGGGGAGGAGCAGAGAGAGAGAGGGAGACACAGAATCTGAAGCAGGCTCCAGGCTCAGAGCTGTCAGCACAGAGCCCGATGCAGGGCTTGAACTCATGAACCGTGAGATCATGACCTGAGCTGAAACCAAGAGTTGGACGCTTAACCGACTGAGCCACCCAGGTGCCCCAACCACAATGCCATTAGTATACCAAAGTAATGATAATAGTAATAATTTAATAGAATAAGAGATTATCCAGCCATTGTTCAACTTTCCAATTGTTTACTACTTTGAACAGTTGATTTTTTTCAAATCAGAATCCAAAGAAGCTTAATCATTTCATTTGCTTAATTTGTCTATTAAATCTCTTTTTCTCTTTAGGGTCTTTCTTTTTCTTTTTCTTCCATTTTATCTGTTGAAAAAGCTGGGTCACTGTCCTATGGTTTGCCCATTTGGGAGTTTGATAATTGCATTACTATGATGCCCCTTAAAGCAGGAGGTGGGAAGCTTCTAGGCCCCGGCACCACACAGCCCGGGGCGGGAAACTGACCCTGCCTCTTACTTATTGGGTGACTGAGAGAAGATTCCTTAATTTTTCCAAGACTCAATTTTTTCAACCTAACAGAAGATAATGATACTGGGAAGATTAAGTAAGGCATGCTAGGAATTGAGGACAATGCCCGCTGTATAGTGAGGGCTAATTTAATTCTTTTTCTTGAAAAGAGCTGTTGGTGGACACTCCCAAGTGTTCACTGAGAGATGAATGGATAAACAAAATGTGGCACGTATATTAGGATGGAATATTATTCAGCCCTAAAAAGGGAGGAAATTTTGACCTAGGCCACATGGATGAAACTTGGAAACATTGTGCCAAGTGAAAGAAACCAGTCTCAAAAGGACAAATACTGTATGATTCATCCTATGTGAGGTACCTAGAGTTGTCAACCGCATGGAAACCAAAAGCAGAATGGTGATTGCCAGGGCTGCTGGGAGCAGGGGGTAGGGGGCTGGTGTTTAATGGGGAAAGAGTTTCATCTGGGGAAGATGAAGTTCTGGAGGCAGATGATAGTGATGGTCGCACACCAATGTGGATGGACTTAATGCCACTAAAATGAACACTTAAAATGGATAAAGTGGTCAATTCTGTTGTGTATATTTTACAACAATTAAAAAACACAGCCCTTAAGTAAGTTCATGTTGCATAGAACCAGTGCCTCCCAACCGCACCCCTGCCTTTCGTGTCCCACTGGCACGCTTCACATGATGGGCTGTGATCACAGCAGAAAAGGAATGTCACTCATCTGAAATCCTTGCCCCCATCCTCGAGTCCTAAGGATGCTTCACTTAGCATCAGCTCTGAGGGAGGCCTGGCTGAGGGCCATGGTTCAGGAGCAGAGGACAAGGGGAGAGTGTGGTGAAGTCTAATGCACAATCCTTGGGCTTCAAGGCCTTGTAATTCTCATCAAATTGAGGAAATGAACCATAACGACACAAGACAGTATAAGACAAGTGCCCGTGGTGAGTGGGAGTGAGCAGGGTGTCCTGTGCCCCCAGTATGGTTTCAGCAAAATAGCAAAGAGTTGTCATAGACACCTGGCCTCGCGTGCCTCACGCCTCACCACGTGTCCCTGCTTTCCCCCACTGCGTTCCCTAGAGGCCTGGAGGGGGTCCACCCCTGACCATTAGGGCACTGAATTTCTTTGAGATTTTGGATAAAGAAAGCCAGAAAAGAAATGGCAAGGGTGACCGGCATCTCAGGCTGTGGTGGGGCTGGTCCTCTTGAAGACACCTACAAGGAGAAGCCTGCAGAGAAGGCTAAGTTTTCAGGGAGAATCTGAAGACTGAAGCCAATGCTCAGGGAGAAGTGAAGGTAAGAGAGGAGGTAGAGGAAAATGGAGACAGGCAGACAGACAGGCACTAGAGACAGCAGGCACTATTCCCTACCAGCTTCCACCTCCCAGTTGCAGTCCATGGAGCCTGTGCATTCCCCACCCTCTGGTATCTGAGGTCTGTCCTCTGTATCTTCCCAACAACCCCCACGTTCCCTCAGCTGGATCCCCAGAAGCTGACTCTGAGATGGAGGTAAGTGGGCGCCATGTTTCCAAGGACTGCTTGTGGGATGGACACAGTGGCAAGGAAGGGAAAGAAGCAGGAGTGGACAGAGGGGGGAAACAGGCTGGGATGTAGGCCCACAGCCTCAGCCAATCCATGTGTATTTGTTTGCTGGGCCACCACAATAAAACACAACCTGGGGAGCTGAGACAACAGAAATGTTTAATGTTCACATTTCTGGAGGCTTGAAGTCTGAGATCAACAGAGTTGGTTTCTTCTGAGGCTTCTCTCCTTGACGTGTAGATGGCTGCCTTCCTCTGGTATCTTCGCATAGCCTTCCCTCTGTGTGTGTCTGTGTCTTAATCTCCTCTTTTCATAAAGACACCTGTCATATTGGATAAGGGCCCACCATAAAAGCTTCTTTAAAGGACTGATCTCTGAATACAGTCATATTCTGAGGTTCTGGCTTTAAGGCTTCAACATGGGAATGGGGGCAGGAGAGAGGAAGGTATTAACGCACAATTCAGCACAGAACGCCGTGGGAAGTTCTGGAGTGAGAATTGACCTTTTCAGAATTATTCTAGTTGGACCAAAAAGGCCAGATCTACATGGATCAGTCATTGGATGTGGGACTATCTAGGAATGGCATGACTTTGGACAAAGCCACTCTCTGAGCTGAGTCAGTCCACAGGGGATCTGACACTGAAGACAATTTGCTAACAGTGGCCCAGCATCTGGGACAGCAGCTCCTTCATTGAAGAAGACTCTGGGGAGTGCATCACAGGGTCCACCACCCATGGGTTCCATGTCTTACAACCAAACAAACCTCAAGACAAGGTTGTTATGAGGGTTATGGGGGCTAAATAAGGCAGTGATGCTCAGCTTCCTGAGGGCAGGAACAGTGTGTTGGTCACTGCATACCCCTGCATATGATAGACACGGGTGACTCCCCTACCCAACATTCACACCTAGTCCTTTCTGCCTCACCCACCTCCAAGTCAGAAGCAGGAGAAGCTCAAGTCTCATATTCTCAGCCTCTCTTCCAGAGCAGGAGATGCCTTCTGAGAAAGCTGTGACAACAGCAGTAGATGTGATTGGTGCCATCAGCCCCCATGCAGACGTGACAGAGTGAGCTGAGGGAGCTATCTTGCCTGGTGAGGGAAAGCCCAGCAGAAGTACAGAGATGTAAGGGAATAAACCAGGGCTAGGAGCTGCAGACTTCCAGACTTCTTAAGTGAAAAGAAGGAAGTCCTTGTTATTCAAAACCCTGCAGTGAGTTGAATGGTGTACCCCCAAAAGCTGTGCCCTTGCCCTGGAATCTGTGAATGTTACCTCATTTAGAAGAGGGATCTTTGCAGATGTAATTAAGTTAGGGATCTTGAGACTAGGGTGATTGATTAGGCTGGGTCCTAAATCCAATGGCAAGTGTCCCAATAAGAGAAGGAGAGAAGGCACAGAGAAGGTGATATAAAGATGGGGGCAGAGATTTGTGTGGTCCCACCTATAGGCCAAAGAATGCCAAGGATTGCCAGCTGTCCTCATAAGCCAGGAGAAGACATAAGATGGATTCTCCCTCAGAGACTCCAGAAGGACCCAACTGTGCCAATACCTTGATTTCAAATGTCTGGCTCCTGAACTATGAGAGAATACATTTCTGTTGTTTTAAGCCATTAAATTTGTGGTACTTTGTCACAGCAGCCACAGGAAACTAATACACACTGTATATTGCATTCTTTTCTATTTGTAGTCTGTCTTTGTCTGTTGAGGCTGCTATAACAAAAATACCAGAGACTGGGTGTCTTCCAAGCAGTTCTGGAGGCTGGAGGTCCAAGATCAGCATGCCAGCATGCTCAGGTTCTGGGGAAGGCCTCCTGGGTAGTAGCCTGCCAACCTTGTTGTAGCCTCACATGGCAGAAGGTGTGAGGGGACTCTGTGGGGTCCCATTCATGAGGGATCAATCAACCCTCATGACCTATACACTTCTCAAAGGCACCACCCCCTAATACCATACATTGGGCATTAGGATTTCAACGGGCAAATCTGGAGAGGGACACAAACATTGAAACCACAGCACAGTCCAAGTCTTAATAGTCATAACCTAGCAGTGCCCAGCATACAGTAGGCACTCAAGAAGCATTATATGAATGAACAAATGTACTTAGAGCATATGTGGAAGGTGGAGAAAGGTCAGGTTGGAAAGGCAGGCCCTGGGGGTTGACTGGGAGGACACTGATCCCATTCCAAATGTGGCATTTGGCCTTGTCCCTGGGGGTAACGGGCTGTCATTGCAGGGTTTTAATCCAGGAGCAACATGATAGAAATGGTGCTTTAGGAAAATGAATCTGCTCTCATTAGCATTGACTCTAGACCTGCTGAGACAACAAGGCGTAGATAAATGGTCCACATCCATCCTTGGAAATGCAAGCAGTTACCCAAATGAACCACACTCTACACTGGCTGAGCCAATGAATTAGTTCAAATCTTCTGGTTGGAGAAGTCTCAAGAGATTTCAATTACAAAATGCAATCATTTACAAAGACACGATGGGGCATTACGGTAATCACTCAATGAAATCATACGAAGCTGCCAACTATTTGTCCTCCCACCAAGACCTTGGACCCGTGAGCCTGCTTCTCCCACCCAACAGCCTTGCCCTTGGGGCAAGGATTTCCGGCATCTCTCTTGATGTTTCCAGACCTGGAGTCACTTCTCACACACTCTTGGCTCTGACTCCATCCCAGGTTCTGTCTGTGGGCCTCTGGCTGTCTGCAACAGATTCTGGCCTTCTCCACCCAAGCTTCAGACCCATGGAATCAACACATGCTCCCAGCTATCAGTGAAAAGCAACTTCCTGCTCCTGGGTCAGGCTCCCTGCTGCTGCCTTAAGAGAAGCAGTACGGTGGAATGACCTAGCCCAGGCTTGAGTTCAACCTTGGCTCAGCCACTGAAAGGTTTTCTAACTTCTCTGAACCTCAGTTTCCTCACTTGATCACAATGCCTCACTCACAGAGCCGCTGTGGGTGTCAGGAGCGATTCAATTAGATGAGACGCAGGCTCTACCCTTAAAGAACTTAAACTGTCACAGAAGAATAGAACCAAGTTATTTTCACTTATGAAAAAGGTAAAATTGAGCCAAGTGCATTTTGCCAAGTGCCTTTGGTTCAAATCTCATTGGCAAATCCTTCAAAAGTCATCCTGCTTTTAAGGTGACCCTAAAGGTGCCACCCTGGATCTCAGTACACTCACACACAGCAGTTACATGTAGCCATCGGATTTTGTTCCTGAAATATAGTCTTTCCTGAATTCAGTACATACCAGCACTCCTGCCATTCCAGATGAAAGTGGACAGAGGAGAGGTGTTGTCTCATGCTTCCTTGCATAAATGAATTGTGGTGGCACACACCATGGGAACGTGCGCAGCAAACTGGGGGCACATGCACGTGACATGAGCAGGTCTTTAAAAAACATGGTATATGAGACTGAACATTTATTCTGGGCCAGGGAACATTCTAACTGCTTGAGAGAGACTAGCTCATTCAGTCCTTACAAATCCCAGGAAATATACATACATCCTCATTATTCCAATGCACAGAGGCACGGAGAAGTTCAGTGGGTTGTCCATGTTATATAGCTAGTAAATGAAGCTGAGATTTGAGGCAGGAAGCCAACACTTCATCTTAATACCATACTAAGGACACACACCCACACACGCGAGGTCTGTAGCATACCCCCATTCTGCCCATTAACTTCCAGTTTGTTCTCAACCCATCTCAGCTCTTCCCTGATCTCTCTGTATCACAGGGAATGACAACTCCGGCTTCCAGTTTAGTCCAGACAGTAGGAAATTCTGGTAGAAGATTGGGGGTAGGGGGATGGAGGAGGGAGAGCCAGGGTGTTCCCCTCCGTTTCCGGTGGCATCTCCCACAGCCTGTGGGACTTTTCTGTGGTTCCAACTCCTTTCGGATGGTGCCTCCTCCATTGTTTCACATCCTCCAGGAAGTCTCCACTTGGAATCCAGCCAAAAGCCTGAGGTCCAGACTGTGAACAACATTCCTGCTGTTGCCCTGCCAGCCCTGGCCTGGCAGTGGTGATTTCCCGTGATGGATAAGCCCTGGGTCCCCACGTGGTTATGTTTATCTTCTCTTTCTCTCATCAGTAGTCAAATCAATTCCCTGTATTAAACTCCTTCTGTGTGAAAGACCTAGAATGGCTTCAGATTTTCTTCTTAGATCCCTAATAAGTCATTTATGTAAATTATAAATATATGTTCTGGTGGGAGGACTGGCCTATGAGTCAAGATCCCTGGTATGGAGGTCAAGTGCTGACTCAACCTACTATGAAATCTTGAGCTCTTTGCCTATTCTCTTCAGGTTTTGGATTTCTAATTCACAATGTTGATGTTGGACTAGGGGTGTGTGAGCATGTGTGTGTGTGTGTGTGTGTGTGTGTGTGTGTGTGTGTGTTTTAAGTATACTCCTCCTCACATGTGTATCTAGACACGTACATGTTAAAAAATACAACATGTTTTCCATGCATAATGTGAACTCAAGGATACCTGTGAAACACAACAATTGCCCATGGAGAATGAGGACAAAAAAGAGTAAAGAGACAAACAGAAAGTCCTGGTGCTGACCAAGAATGATAACATGACATAACTACTATTTGAGCTTGAGGTCCTGTACAAATCATTCTTTATGCCCTTTTGTGCACGGAGACACCTCCTGGATTTGCGGAAAATGTCGGAAAGTCAGACACAGCAGTCACACCACAGGTGTGAACCACAAAACTTGGAGGTGGGCAAGCTCCCCCAGCTGAGCCTCCTGAACAGATCTCAGGGCCTTCCCTTGTCCTATGGGTGGTGACTCCCATGTGCTGTGTGACCCCTGGCTGCCTAGAGTCCCCACGCCAAGCAGGGGAGAAGGAGAAGATAAGCATTAGGGGACACCAAGTGGTTTCTGCCAGAGCAGAGGGAAGGTCTTCTTTCAAGGAAGATGTCTGGTAGCTGGGGGAGGGCTGGCTGTGCTCCTGAGGAGACAGACAAGATGAAGAGTCTCAGTGAGGAAACCTGTCCTTGCAGGTAAGAAGCAACTGGAAAGCAATGCATGACAGTGCATAACAGTAGTTCTTAACCTGTGGACGAGCACACCTGCTACCATCCAGGACACATCACTGGTCACGTTATACACCCTTGCTGCGTGCTCCCCAAGCAAGGGAAGCCCTTTGGGGCTTCTGAGAAAGCCTGCTCCTTAGATCCGGCCTGCCGGAGGAGGGAGTTCAGCCCGGAAGGCTGATGGCGCCATCTAGTGTTCAAATGGAGAACTGGCTGAAAGCACACCCCTGAGCCGGGATTTCAAGCCACCAACCGCTCTGGGCTCTCCAAACCCCATCTGCCTTTTCGACAACTTCACAGCTTGCCAATTTGCAAATATTGGGAAATCACTTTGCCTTGCAATCTTCGAGGAGTAAACCTCCTGAGCCCATTGCCAGTAGAGCCTGAAAAGGCTGCCAGACAATCATCTGGCCCCCAAGGGGCTCCATGCAAATTGGACATTCTGGGTGGATAAAACCCACCATCGTAATGCACGGAATCGTTGGAAACTTGGCACCCGCATTCCATCGCCAGCACTTCTCGGGGGCTACCTGAGCTTTTTCTAAGAGAAAAATCTCTTTCCTGAGGTGTGGAGACATCTGCTTTCCAGAGTACCCCCCGCCCCCACCGACTATCTCTAAAGAACAAATTTACAACCAGTTGTTGGTTCACACTTAAAATTTAGAGCCATGTTTTCTCTTCTCCTTATAGGGGAGAAGAGGGTAGCTGTTTCAGGGTTCATTAAGCCCCAATTTCTTCACCAGCGCTCTGGGCGTAAGAGGCTTAGCGGTTCTATCGTGTTTGTTAAGACATTGTGTAATCAGGCTCAATCTTGAAAATGAGTTTTCAGCTGCAACTGCTGGAAAGGGCCTTGATTTATTTATAATCAGCTAATATTGTCATTCAACAGGAAAGAAGAAGAATGGGAGAAATAAACTTGAGCACGGAGGTAGAGTGCAAGATTTGGGAGCCCGCTGTTGTTGTTGTTGTCGTTATGTGTGCATTGTTCTGAAATAGATGAGACATAGATGGACATGAATGAATTCATAAATATCAAAATAACTTATTTTGACACTCTGCTTCCAAGGAAGGACATAGGGTTTGTGTGTGTGTGTGTGTGTGTGTGTGTGTGTATCATCAAAGACTTTATTACTGTTTTCGCCATCCAAAATGTGTCGGCAACGTGTCTTCCTAATAACACGGCCAGTGACTTCACGTTGTCCTCCGGCCACGGTCATTGGGCAGCCCTGTGGCTCTCCAGTGCCCCTCCCCCAGAGGGAAAGGGAGGTGTAGGTAGGACTGGAAGTGGGAGAGACTTCTCTCCGCCACTTTCCAGCATCAGGAATGTAGCGAAGGTGCTAGAAGGATTTGCCTGTTGTCTCTGGGCTTCGATTGGGTTTCGACAGGCCCCTTTTACTTTCCTGTCCGCTTCTCAATCCAGGCAATTTCATGGCTTCTTTTCTGCTGCCGAGACGTGTTTGTGGCCCAGGGTTGTTAGCGGGCGGAGGGCTGTTAGATGCGGCCGCGGGCTGAGGAGCAGCTCAGTTGCTAAGCGGCCTCCCTCTGCAGCCCAGCCCCGCTCGGGAGGTTGTGCTAGCAGCCGGGGAACAGCCCAGAGTTAATGGGGGTGATCTGGGCGCCCGAAGGGGAGCAGTGTGTCCTAGTTAATTACTCAACACAATTGGACAGCTGAGAGCTGTCTGTATACTTACGTTCAATGAATTGGAATATAATAAAGTAGAGCATATTCATTTATTGAACAGGAGTTTATTGGGATCCATGCTACTGCTCCGCTGAATGTAATTAGCCAATTACACAGAACTGTGCTAGAGGGGAGGAGCGTTCCAGGCAGAGGGAGCAGCCAGGCCGATGTCTAGGTCACGTGCTTGGCCTGCTCAGGGAAGAGCAGGAAGGCGCTTGGACCTCGAGACACGCGGGGAGGACAGAGCGGGGTGGGAGAGGAGGCTGGAAGGTAGGGAGCCCGGGTTGGGGGGGGGTGCACATCATGTACAGCTTTCTAGGCCACAGTGGGGACATGAGATTTTAGCCTAAGTAGGAGAACAGTTACTACAGAGCTTGAAGATCAAGTTGCTTTGAGTCTCATGGGGGCCTTAAGATGCCATGGCCTCTTGGGTTAATCCCCTGCACCCCCCCCCCCCCGCTCTTAGCATGGCACCCACCAACTCTACTTCTGGGCTCTCCTCCTACCCACCCGACCCCCAGCTCCATACACACCAGTGACCATATCCCTTTCTCCAACCAGCAAACTCCTCCCTACCCTTCAAGACCCAGCACCTCTGTCACCGGCCCCATCCAGCCTTCCTTGAATCCCCCAGTCTGTGAATTCCCCTCTCTGGGACACACTCCTGTGATACAGGGTCCACACCGTCTCTGTCTCCGTAAGGGATCTCCTGCCCCCAACGACTGGAGGCCCTAGGAGGAACCTGGTGCTGGCCCGGGGCCAGGACAAACAGGGGAGGTGCCGGAAGTTCTCAGTGGATGAATGAGCAGATGAATGAACGAAAGAGTAGTTGGGGAGAGTTAACCCACTAACTTCCAGTCAGCCATCCGCCTCACAGGGTGAAGGAATGTTCCCAAGCCCCAGCTGGGAGCCAGCTGCCTGAGGTTACATCCAGCCCCCACCAAGCACTCCCTAGGGGACTCTGGGCAAATGGCTGAGCCTCGATTTTGTTCTATATAAAACCGGAATGATAATACTGCCACTCCTTGCCCTGTAGTCATCGAGAGGACTAAATAAATTAGTGCATAAAAAATGCTTAGCACACAGTAATCATTCAGAAAGTGCTAGGAGTATTATGGCAACTATTGCTCGTGCTAAGGAAGGGGGCCCGCAGCTAGTGAGGCGAGGGAATCTCAGAGGGAAGTGAACTCTGCTTCCTTCTTCCCAGGTCTGCCCGGAGCAGGTCTGAACCACAAGAGCCATTCATAATAGGCTTGCGTCAGAGGTGCTAGAAGGAACCATATTTTCATGAACCTTCCTGTAATGCCATCAAAATCATTTTTTATTCCAAAACTCTTCCTTGACTTCTTGGGACCCATCTGTAGGGTCTTTTCCTGTGGAGAGGTAGGACCTCGGAAAGAAGTTGGGCCCCAAGCCAGAACACCTGGGTCGGAGTTCTCTGCCACCTGTCAGCTAAGTGGCCTTGGGCGACTGGTTTCACCTCTGGGCTGATACCCTCTGTAGAGAGAGGCCAATGGCCTGAGGCTGTGGTGGGGCAGGGACCTGCTTCCACATTCAGCTTGCGGAGTCAGGCTATTATGGCTCAAATTCTGTCTCCTGTTACCTGTGGACCTGGGTGAACTACCCAGTCTCCCTGTGCCTCAGTTTCTTCAACAAAAACATGGGATCATAACACAGTTCAGCTGTTATGGGCTGAATTGTGTCCCTCGCCCCGACCCAAAATTCAGTTTTTAAGTCCTAACCCTCAGTATTTCAAAATATGACTGTATTTGGAGGCAGGGTCTTTAAAGAGGTCATTAAGGTAAAACAGGGTCATTGGGATGGACTCTACTCCAATATGACAGGTGTCCTTATAAGAAAAGGAAATGAGGATACACACAGAGGGAAGGCCATGTGAAGACACAATGAAAGGGAAGCCTCGGAGGAAATCAACTCTGCCAACCTTGATCTTGGACTTCCAGGCTCCAGAACCATGAGAACATACATTTCTGCTGTTTAAGCCACCCAGTCTGTGATCTTTTGATGTGGCGGCCCTCACAGATTAAGATGCATCCTGTTAGGGGGTCGTGAGGTTAAATGAGGTGATGCTTGTCAGGTGCTTTGAACTGGGGGAGAAGGGGGCAGGCAGCAGGGCCCACGCATGCCCATTTTGCTCATCATAGGAAAGGTCCCAGAGCACACAGGGTTCATTGGACATGTACTACACCCAGAGGAGAATCCCTTCTTTGAGTTCTGCTCAGACCCAAGGACACTTTCAATATTTATCACACGCCTATTCTGCGCCAGGCACCCATGGGAGTGGGGGGCTCCCTGCCTGCATGGGGCTTGCAGCCTAATCTGCAGAAAGAGAGAAAACAAAGAAACCATGAAATACATACATCCTTAGCACAGGAACCAGAGCACAAATAGAGCCAGGGGGCTGTGTAATAGAGAAGTAAGGGTGTGACAAGGGCTGAGAAGGTGCCCTTGAGTGCTGAGATGGACCTGGGGAGGAACGAGGCAGGCCATGACAGCAGCCTTTTAAAAGCCTGAGGTGGGGGGCGCCTGGGTGGCTCGGTTAAGCATCCAACTTCGGCTCAGTTCATGATCTGGCGGTTCGTGGGTTCGAGCCCCACGTCGGGCACTGTGCTGACAGCTCAGAGCCTGGAGCCTCCTTCGGACTCTGCGTCTCCCTCTCTCTCTCTCTGCCCCTCTCCCGCTCACTCTCTGTCTCTCTCTCTCTCTCTCTCTCTCTCTCAAAAGTAAATAAACATTAAAAAATGTAAAAATAAAATAAAATTAAAAAATAGAAGCCTGGGGTGGGAAGGTGCCGAGAATGCGGGGGTAAGATGAGACCAGCGGTCAGTAAGGAGTCAGGATCCCCTCCTTCTCCTTTTTTTAAAAAAAATTTTTTTTTAACGTTTATTTATTTTTGAGACAGAGAGAGACAGAGCATGAATGGGGGAGGGTCAGAGAGAGGGAGACACAGAATTTGAAACAGGCTCCGGGCTCTGAGCTGTCAGCACAAGGGGCCCGACGCGGGGCTCGAACTCACGGACCGCGAGATCGTGACCTGAGCCGAAGTCGGCGCTCAACTGACTGAGCCACCCAGGCGCCCCTCCTTCTCCTTTTTTATGGGCATGAAGTAGAAGCCTGGGTTTGAGTCCCAAACGTGTCTCAGTCTCCTTATCAATAAAATGGGGAGGCAAACAGTAGTAGCCCTCAGAGTTGTAAGGATAACGAGTTTATATGGTAGCTGACCTAGCACAATGCCTAGCAGACAGGGAGAGCTCTAAGTGTTACTCTATAACAATAACAAGCAACATTTATTGAGCACTTACCATGTGCCGGGCATCTAAAAGCTTTACCTATATTATATCATTTAGTCTTTATAACAGCCTTTGGAGACAGGAACTATCATAATTTCTATTTTGCTGGTGGGGAACCAAGGCATACAACATTATATCCAAGATCACATAGCAGGATATTACCCAAGACAGCCAGACCCCAGGAGAGGGCAGCTGGCAGCTGAGGCCGACTCAGTCCTGGCAGAGAACGTCACCTCTGTCGGTGTCTTCATTCAAGGGGGTCTCAAAGCATGCGCGCGTGCACACACACACACACACACACACACAGCCCACCCGCAAATGTCATCCCCCAGGCCTCCAAAGCCTGCTCAGCATCTGCAGGGGAATCATATCCCTTTCCTTCTTCAGAGATCTCGGACGAGGCAAAGCTGAATTTGAAATTTCTAGCAAGTTCAGAGGCTCTGCACCCTGCCTTGTCGGTCCCTGTTGAAGAGATCGATGTGTTTTATTCTTGCACTGCCAACGGGCAAAGCCCAGAGGAGCAGAACAGAAGATATTTCCTCCTCATGCGCACTGAGGAGAGAACTCAGTGCTTGATAGATTTCCTCATTACAGTTTTGGTGACGTGCCATTTCTTTCCACTAAGAAGAGGAGAGACTGTGAGTGGCTGTGTGGAGCCATGATGCCTTTGCAGGCAGCTCCTCTTAATGCCATAAAATCAGTGGGCAGGGCGGGCCTGGCAGAAGGTGCAACGATGCCAGTCAGGGCGAGTCGTGGCTGGCAGAACCCGTTCAACATCTGTCTCCCTGGCAGTTTCAACTGCTGGGCTCTCCAGGGCCTTTTTGGTTGGTTCCCGAAATCAAGGCCATCCCTGGGCATCTGTGAAGAAGGCCGACTTTGCCCCTGAGACCCCATCTTCGTTCTTTGCACTGGATCGATTAGGATTACATCTGGTTGAAAGCAACAGAGATCCCAAACACAGTGGCTTACGTAAGACAACTGTTTCTTTCTCTCTCATATAAGAGCCAGGAAGTCAGCAGTCCTGGGTTGTTGTGGTACTTGGCCAAGCCCTCAGGGACCCAGGCTTTCTCCAATTTATTCCTCAAACTTCTCGAGGGCCAGGATCATCCCTGTGTGCACAAGACCACAGCTGCAGCCCCAGACATCACACTCTTTTGTTACTGGTAAGTAGATGGAGGAAGGCATAGAGAAGAAGGTACTCATCGACCACCTCTTAAAGAAGGTTCCTAAAAGAACCGTGTGACAATTTCACTTACTTACCTCCCATTTAATCACACGGCCACGTGCAGCTGCAGACGGGGAGATATAATCCTTACTTGGGACGGTCAGGGCCTCGCTAAAAATTGTGGAATTTTTATTACGGAAGAAGGGGACAATGGTTACCATTTCACGGGGCCATCTACCAACCTCAACCACACCTCCTCACCGCCAAACTTTCCGGTAGAAGAGAAACTCGCATTTTGTATAATGTGCTAGGTAGGCATCATGGACTTTCCCACAAGCTACGTCCCTGGGTCTTTGAAGACAAAGTATAGAGTCGTAGGTAAGGGTTCGATTTATAATCCTGACTTAGCCCTTTACAAATGGTGATACCTCGGGCAGATAACTCAACCTTAGTGTTGTAATAGACAAGGTGGATGATTATGATCCCTGTGCCAGAGGTTGTCATGAGGATTAATCAAAAGGGTAGGTAAGGTTCTTGGCACACAGTGTGTCCCTGGCTTTGCCAAGCCACTGAGCCCTCTGAGTCTTAGATGCTTCATCGATAAAATAAAGATCTGCTCTATAAGGTGATGAGGATTAAAAGCAAGGAAAGATATTAAACATTGGCACAGCACTTAGCTCCCAAGAAAACAGAACTGTTGGGGCTGCTATTATTTAGGCCTCTCAAAATTCCCGCAACATGTCAAGATATGATTTTCAAGAGGTTAGAAATGCGGCGCTTTAAAAAAAAAAAAAAATGGCTCTTATAAAAGATAGAATGAACACAAGTCAAAGTCTTATTCAACTCATAAAATCCTGAGGGAACCAATGTGACAGCAAAGCTGATTTATAGATTATAGGCAAGAAAAAAATAAAAGAAAAAGAATGTGGAATAAGTTCGTCAGGTTAGGTCCGAATGGTTAACATTCTATGTGGCAACAAAATCATAGGCTATCTTTTGTATCAGGAAGAAATCATCTCCACAATCCCCTCTGTGGGGCAAAAATCTGCAAGTTAACATGCAACGTTTAGCGCCTGGGCTCTATTCAATAGCAAACAGCACAATCAAACATGGGTGAGTTTTCCTGGAGAATTAAATAGTCCTTGGAAGCCCGGGTGCCTCCGCAGGACGTTGAAAGGGCATGCGGTCATTTTCTCATCTTATTTCCGTGTTTCAGAAAAATCTGGCTATCAGAAGTAATCCTCAACCCTTGAAGAAACTGAGTCCCTGCCGGTGACTTTGGAGAACAGGGAACGGTCCCTGCCTGCTGGCTCCTTCCTGTCTGCCGTGTGTATGTGGCAGGGAGGGGGCTGTAAATTGTTGAGTCTACTACGTGAACACAGAGTTGGCCATCCACCCTGGGGAAGACGGCCAGGGAGGCAGAAAGATGAGAAGGAGTCAGGTGGAAGGAAGGGAGAGGCACTTTCCAGACCGGAAGGTCCCCGAGAAATGGCACAGGGAGGAGGGTGCGGATGGGCACGCGGCAGGAGCTATAGGCAGCTGAGTCCGGCCCGAAGCGGAGCTCTCTCGTGTTTTTGCAGAGGAGAGGTTAATTAACTTGTTCCAAGTCCCCCGGCTAGTAAGAAGAGCTGGCCTTGTATAAAGTCCACTCATGTCCCCACACGACTCTCCTCTCCTGGATTTTTAAAATCTTGGCCCTCGAGGGACCAAAGGTCTGCGCCAGTCATTTGCACTTCGGTGTTAGTTTAAACCAGTATATTGCTTCTCCTGGGGCGGTTTGAGTTTTAGGCCTGTCCTGCTGCAGTGAAATGAAAGGTGTTGACCTGCATTAAAGGAATCCCTGGCATCCAGGTGGTGCTGGAGGGAAGGGAGCTTCCCCCCTGCCCCTGAAATCCCAGCACCCCCAGAGAGTCAGGCTGAAGCCACGTGACAACCAGAGAGCAGAGACAGGAGCCGGGAGACAGCGTGTCTGCTCTGTCACCCAGATGTCCGCTCCTCTTACAAGCCCGTTAGGTTTGATGACAAAATGTTGGCCTCCAGGCCCAAAGATGGAGGTAAAAGGATCCTCTGACATATTCAGACTTATAAAATGGGATGCGGTTTAATTGCCTGAGAAGTTATTTCAAGACATGCCCTGGCCTTTGCAGAGCCCGAGATCCCTGGTGATAGAGGAGGGGGTGGGGGGGGGTGGAGAAACAAGTTAAACGCAATAGCTCTTTAAATTGTTCCTTTGTGGGCACCTGGGTGGCTCAGTCGGTTGGGCGTCCACCTTCGGCTCAGGTCATGATCTCGCGGTCCGTGAGTTCGAGCCCCGCGTCGGGCTCTGTGCTGACAGCTCAGAGCCTGGAGCCTGCTTCATATTCTGTGTCTCCCTCTCTCTGACCCTCCCCTGTTCATGCTCTGTCTCTCTCTGTCTCAAAAATAAATAAACGTTTAAAAAAATTTTTTTAATTGTTCCTTTGTTAGTCGTTGATTAGTGAAGTCCCTGATGCATGTAGCTGGGAGGAAAATATGTTTCATTTCACCCGGCATTGAAGTAATTCAACAGATGCAGTCTGCCTCTTTACCTCGGATGCCAACCCTGTTCAAATCGGGCAGCTCTTCTTTTGCAAACAAGCCAGCTCATTGTCACCCCCCCCCCCGCACCCCCTCCACCCCAGCACACACAGCCCACCTCTGTGTCTCTGAGCTAGAAAGCACCCCTTCCTTCTCCCACCTGCCAAGACCCTTGAAGGTCCAGCTCAGGGGCAACCACAGTCTTCCTTGGCTGTTCGTCTCCCAGAGCAGGGGGACCGTGAGGTCTCTGTCTGTCCGGCAGCCTTTTCCTCACCCATTCATTTAACAGATGTTTATCAAGCACCTTGTTCTGTGCCAAGCGCCGGGAATGTAGCATTGAATCCGACGGCCACGATCTCCTGCTTTCGTGGGGCTTAATTCCAGGGGAAAGGCTGTTCCCTCTCCAATCACGAGGCAGAAACCGCCAGTTTACATTAAGCTATTCATTGATTCGGTCGATGGATGTTAACGAGTGCCTCTTAACGTGTCAGGCACTGTTGTAGGCACTGGGGCTGCAACAGGGAACGAAACGGACGAAGCCCTCGCTCCCTCGAAGTTTACATTCTAAACTAGGTAGGGTAGACCATAAACAGATAGACACAGCTGTATGTCAAGCAGTCTGAAATCTGGGTCACACGATGAAGGGGACGGCAGGACACCATGGTCGGCAAAGCCCTCTCTGCGGCAGAGCATTTGAAAACAGAGCTAAAGGAAGCGCAGGCCAGGAGGACAGGCGGTTACAGCCCTCGCACGTGGGGCTTCCGAGGGGCCGGCAACAGTCTGGGTATTCACCCTCCCAGCCGCTCCTTTAGAGGCAGAGGGCAGCGCCCTTGACCTTGTCTTATGGATGAATCAACTGGGTTTCAGAGAAGCGATCTACCATGGAGGAAAGGAGTCTGAAGCCAGGCTGTCCCGCATGGAGCCAGCGTGTCCCTTCGTAGAACTGCAGAGCTGTTTCAGAGCGCCTTGGTCTCAGCAGGGACGGCTCAGGCTCGCTTTTTTTCCTGCTCACTGCATGCTGAGAACCACGCTGTGTAGCGTCAGGGCTGTGGGTCTCAGGTCCGCTCTTGGTAGCTGTGTGTGACGTGGGGCAAGCTGCTCAACCTCTCTGGCCCTCTGTTTTCTCATCTGTAAAGTGGGGATTGCAGAACCCAGTTATAGGGTGGAGGTGAGGGTCACATGACCAACGGAGCCAACATGCAGGAAACGGTATGTTAAGTGTCCCTAGTGGTATGGATACTTGACTGAGGTATGGGTGATATTGTGGATCGAATTGTGTCCCCCCAAAAAGATAGGCTGAAGTGCTAACTTCCAGTATTGTAAATGCGATCTTATTTGATAAAAGGGTCTTATCTGTAATTAAGTTAAGATGAGGTCGTGTTCGGCTAGGGTAGACCCTAACCCAGTGTGACTGGTGCCCATACAAGAAGACAAGAGTGTAGACAGAGACAAACAGGGTGAACCCCATGTGACCCTGAGGCAGAGACCGAAGAAATGGGTCTGTAGGCCAAGGAATACCAAGGATTTCTGGAAGGCAGAAGCTAGGAGGGGGCATGACACAGATTCTCCTCCAGAGAATGAGAGAGCATGGCCCTGTGGTTACCTCAATTTTGGGCTTTGGCCTCCAGAACTGTGCAAGAACACATTTCTCTTGTTTTAAGGCACCCGGTTGGTCGTACTTTGTGACGGCAGCTATAGGAAGCTAATGCAGGTGAGATGGTAAGTCCTCAGGGGCCGGTCTGGAGGTGGGGACAGAAACCTGGAGAACACCCTTAGTCTGATCCTGAACCGGAGCCCCACCAACCTGTGGTGTTAGCCCGAGACTTCCAGAGGGTAATCTTGGGGTTCGGTCTGAGTACAGGGGCTGCCACAGACGTCCTGGCTCAGGGAAAGTGAGAGCCCGTGAGCTTTTCTGGACATCATGCCAGAACTCACAAAGCTGTTTAAATACAGATGAAATCAGAAGCATGGGCCTTCACCAGCACTTACATAAAACCCAGATAGTCAAATTCGAGGGAGAAAGAATCAGAACAGCCTGGTCAGGGTCTGGGCCAACATTCCAGAGGACTGATTCAAGACAGGGAACAGATTCTGGGGGGCCCCCGGCAATCTCCAAGATCTCAGCAAAAATATCAACACAGGCTGAAGTGCAATCCCACGGGCAGATATGGTATCATTTCCCTGTGGAGGTTTAGAATTCTAGCATCTTGGGGTGGGAGGGACCTTAAGAGTCAGTTCAGATGGGATGGCTGTTGGAGGTAAGGGCTCTGGAAGCAAAGGGAGCTGGGTTCAAGTTCCACCTCCTCGACTCTTGAGGAGTGCCGGTTCCAAGCTCTGTGACCTTGTTCTCCTCTCCTTCTCTGTGTGACAGGAACCAGCTACTAGCATCCTGGGACCTAATGACGCTTCCACTGTGCTTAGCTTAGACTCATCACAACTGGCGAGAGAGCCATAACTCTTGTTATTAGGATTGCTGTTCAACCCCACTCCACAGCAGGGCTCGAAGGCTCCTCCATGAAGGGCCCTTCTTCCTATTTCCGAATGCCTCCAGCCCATGCCTCTCTGACTACCTCTGGTAGAACACTCTTTGCTACATTAAGATGGCTCCTTCTAAGGAAGCTTCCCTTTGCTGAGATGCTCTCTGTGTTCACAGATAGGACAATATTGCCAAAAGGTTAGGGGCACCGGCCCCTGGGCCCGCACTCCAACCTGTCTCCAGTTTAGGAGCTTGATGTCTTTGAGCAAATTACTCAACCCGCCAGTTAACTAACGGTCACAAAGTTTACATCACTCTACCTTTCAGTGCCTTGGCCTTCTCCTCTGGGAGATGATGGTAATGATGAAGACAGTACCTGCCCCCTACAGTTTGTCATAAGATTGGAGAATATACATAAGGCACTTGGAAGGGAGCCTGATATAGAGGAGAGCCTCAATAATTAGCTGTTACTGATGGAACTGCCATCCCTTGGTTGAATCTTATTATGTCCCTCTCCCATTTTTTTTTTTAAGTTTATTCATTTATTTTGAGAGAGGCAGAAACAGTGTGACTGGGGGGAGGGGCAGAGAGAGGGAGGAGACAGAGAATCCCAGGCAGGCTGTGCCCTGCCAGCACACAGAGTCGGACCCGGGGCTCGAGCCCGCGGACCGTGAGATCATGACCTGAGCTAAAGTGGGACGCTTAACCCCCCCAGCCACCCAGGTGCCCCTCCCCCAATTTCCCCCCAATTCGTTTTTCATCACAATCCACTGCGTCTCAGTCGGCCCAGCCCGTGACCCGTCACAACACCAGCCCCAGCTGGGGAATGTGGGCAGGCTCTGCAGCACTTGCCGGGGCCCCACGCTTGGTTTAATGCTCTGCAGTCTCCATCCTGAAGTTCTGAATAAGTTTTGAACAAGGGGCCCCGCAGGTGCATTTTGCACCGGGCCCTGTAAGTGCTGGTCCCGCCTGAAGCGTTGACGCCACTGGCCTCTGGCCCTCCGCACAGCCCGCTTCTCCCCCTGGCCACTTCCCACTGCAAGAGCTGGTCAGTTTGGGGCTTGGTGGTCCGGTGTACCCTCTCTGTTCTCTCCTCATTCGCGCCCCCCTCCCCATCCCTCGCTTGCCACCTTCTCCCCCAACTTTCTCTGTTTCCACTTGGCAGCCAGGCTCAGAACAGGCTTGCCCCCACCCCAGATCAGGTGTCCCAGGCCCCATCAGGAGGCATCCTCCTTCTTTCAGAGGCCTCTCCTCTCCCCCACTGCGATGGTGGAAGCAATCTACATTTGTCGGCTGGCTGTGGTGACAATGGATACTGTCTTTGGCCAAGTGGAAGTCACAGTGGCCTTTATAAATCCATGAAGATTGTAGGGTAAGAATTCCAGCTTCTGAGCCTGGAGGTGGGGTGTGAGGCTTAGCAAAGGGTTCCTGGCGGGAGGGAGGCTTGAGGGAAGGATTCGAGGGCATGGAATTTTGCATCCAATCATCAAGAAAACCAGAACGATCTATTCCCGTGCATTGAGCCGGAGACTTTGCCCATCTGTCATTTCCCCAGGGTTACTCATTGCCTCCCTTCTCTTGTCTGTTAGGAGGTAAGAAAACTGGGTTAGTGCTGAGCAAATAAAGTGGCCACCCAGAATTTCTGGGTCCTGCTTGCCACGTAAGAGAATGGGCAGGGGGGAAGCAGGTGGGTTGAAGATGAAACGAGGCAGCGCGTGCTTTGAGCGGCAAAAATAGCTAACGGGTCTGAACTTGCAGAAAACTCATATCCCACCAAATGGTTCCCCCTGGAAGAAAGATACCAGCTAGACAGCGGGGTAAAAGCGCCTCACTGGCTCCCTGCTGGCTGCCAGAATAGAAGAGCGGTCAGCCCCAGCTCTGCCTCAGACCTGGGTCCTGGGGGATCCCTGAGGCTGGGGCTCAGGCTCAGTAAAAGTGGGGGGCGGAATAAGGCCTGGAAGTCCATACTTGCTGCTTAAATTCAAGGCCCCCAGGCCTCTGCAATCAGGCACCGAGCCTGCCTGAGAGGACTAAGAACCTCTGAGAGGCCTAAGAACGGCAGATGGGGTGCTGGGATAATCCTTCTCCCATTTCACACTTAATGAACTGGCTTTGAGCTGGAAGAACCGCTCCCCAAGGGCACACTCCTGTAACTGCTGGGGCAAAGCTACCTCCGGGTTCCCCTGGTAACCAGAGACTCCTAAGGGGGGTGGGGAGCTGGGGGTCGGCCCCTGAGGGCAGTGCAGCTGGAAAGTGGGGGTGTCCCGGACTCCTGGGGCAGCTCCAACCCGCTGCGTTGACTCAGAGAGCCTGGAGGCCTGGAGACGGTCCTTGGGGCTTAGTGACAGTCTGCAAAGATGCTGTGTCCTTGTTTCTCCAGAGCCTAGACACTTACCAGCATGGGCCCTAGAGACCGGAAGGCCTGTTGTGGGTGGAATGTTTACTTAGCCCCAAGGCACAGGGACTGTCGAGCCAGAAAGGCAGCTGTTCTAACCACACCACACCCAGGGATGTGAAACCAGGACTTGATCCAGAAGGAGGCTGGGGCTGGGGGTGGGGGTGGCGGGAGGCCTTCCCCAAGGGCTGGGCTGGGGTTTGAAATTGCCAAGCTCCACCAGGGCCTGGGGAAAGCGATGGAAACCCGGCCTGCAGGACAGAGGGGTGGAAGAGGAGAGCCCCAACTCCTGACAGGCACCGGGCTGGGGGTAAGAAGAGACTACGCTTGGCCACAGGGACACGGGCCGAGCATGGGCCTGCTGCTTCCCCTTTCTGGGCCTGGTTCCTCATTTCTGACTCGGAGCTGCTGGAGCGGTCTCCCATGGGAGCTGCCAGCTCTGATTTTTTGATGAGTTGAGTTTACCGTGTCCTGAGCTGGCTTTGCAGAGAGCATGTGGGGAACGAGGAAGCTGCAGAGAGCTGACTGGTGATTTCCCTGGAGGGTCTGGGGCCAGCAGGGAAGTCAGTGGTAGCCCAGGCCCCACATGGCGGCGGTGGGCTTAGGATCCGCTGAAATTGTGTAGCGGGAAGATGAGCTCATTACATTTCCCCGTGTACATCGGTGCCTTTCACAGCTGAGTGTCCCAGGGAGGGGAGGGTTGAGAAGGCGGCTCAGCAGGGTCTGGAGCCCCGTGTCTGAAGGCCAGGCGGACACGAAAATGAGGCAGTAGCAGCATATTTAATGACACGGAAAAACGTTCAGTGATCAGGTGAAAAAAGCAGGTTATAAAAAGCAGCATATGTAGGACAATCCTCTTATTATGGGGAAGAAATATTTCTTTTGCCCATGCACGCACGCGCGCACGCATGCACACACACACACACACACACACACACACACACCAGAAGAAAAAAGGTCCTAAAAGGCAAGGAGTGATTATCTCAGTGTGTTGGGATTACCTGTAGCTTTTCTTTTCTTTCTCTTCTTTTTGCTTTTTTTAGCGTGTGTGTGCATGTATACACATACTTTGTGTATTTTCCAAGCTTTAAAACATTAAAAAGAATTTTGTTTCCCTTCGCAGAAGGTACCAACACTGTCCAATGCATTGGCTTCATATATACGGGAAGTTCCTGCCCACGATTTGGCTAAAGGTCCAGGCTTTAGACGGCCATGTCTTCCTTTATACAAGCTCATGGTGACTTTAGAATTGCAGCATTGGAGTGAACTACCGGGACAATCTGGGGAGTTGAAGTTACATTTAAAATAGAGAAAGCATCACCTGTCCATATAAAAAAGACTACGAGAGGCACTAAAACTTCCACAACCATCTTCTTAGTGTCGGCCATTAAATTTCTGGCACTTCCTGGCCCTTCTCCCTACCTCAGCCCAGCTGATTGGACCGGCTGTGATCTGCTGACCCCACCAAAGCCAATCCGTGGGTTGGCCAGGTCCCTATATGATCAAATTCCCTCCTCAGGGATCTGAACTGAGAAACTAAGAAAGAGTGAGGCAGTTAGCCGTGGGAATAGTAGGATGGGAGGAGACATGGGTAGCAGCATGACGGAGTGAGGGCAGAGGAGTTACAGATGGTGTGGGTTGTGAGAAAGTAGAAATAATTATTAAAATGAATAAGCAAAAGACAAGAGAGCAGAGCTCTGAGTTAAAAAAAAAAAAAAAAAAAAGGTACAGAGATTAGAGGCAGAGACGACCCAAATGACAAGAGGAGAAAAGAGCAGAAGTCCAAAGGAACAAAGTGGCCATGTTTCTTCTTAGTTTGGGTTCTCTGAGAAACAGATTCTGAGGCAAGGATTTGGGCGCAAATTTGCACTCAAAATATTTGGGCAGTGGTCCCAGGAAACTGCAGAAGAGGAGTGGAAAGGGTTATGGGCAAGGAAAGGCAGACAAAACGTGGTGTATTATCATGCCTGCCACGGAAGTGAGCGACTGGGCCTTATTCCAGGGGGAAACCTGAATATGCACACCTGGGTTAACCCCAGCCAAGAGGTGAGAGATTGGGGCATCTATACGGCAACTCCTGGGAATCACTGGTGGAGGGCTGCACCCGCAGAGTTTGACTCCCTGGCACTCCAACCTGCTGCTTGTAGAAAGAGCTGCCTTCCATGGCCCCAGGAAAACGTTCCCTGGGCACAGAGACGCTTAGGCTAGCAGCGGAAGGAAGGGAAGCACACTGAAAGGTCTGAAGGCTGTAGGCAAGGCACTGGGGGTACCTGCCTCACCGAGAGAGAGGAGTGACCTCTTCATTTTTTACAGTGGCCTAGATCTTGGACTTCATTGCAACAAGCCCCCAAGATCTGAGTGAGCCTAACTAAGATACTGAGAGAAGATGGAAGGAGTCACTCCTCTTTTCCAGGACTGCACACCCTCTCCAGCCTCCCACAGGGAAAAGACTATCCTATGTTTTCTGGGGCGTAAGCCATTAAAGACTGTCATCTTGGATTGATTCTTAAATAATAGAGTGTGGATTACTGACATAACCCCTCGTTCCCTCCTCTAATTCCCAACGATCATGCTAAGGCATTATGTGGGAGTTCCCCAGGTGTGGCATGAGAAGCCCTAAGAGGCTCTAGGCCTGTTCGACGTCAAGGCCACCCTGACAGCCTCCTTGGACAGACATACTCGAGTCTACTCCATGCTGGCCACTGTGCCTACTAGACATGGCAAGACCTCATGGTCTCATAGGGGGTGGACACAGACAAATTCCCTCATAATGTGGCAGTGTGTTCACAGCGGTGGGGAACATCAAGGCAGAAGAAACGAATTCTGCTAATGGAGTTAAAAAGAAAACAGGCTTCACAGAGGAAGTGGCTTTTGAACTTGATCTTGAGAGTGGACTAGAAGTTCACTGGAGGACGGGGAAGGCTAGGGGATAGAGGAAAGGAGACCAGCACAGGGCAGGGAGTATAGCTAAGCAAAAGCGCTGAGCTAGGAAAGAGCTGGTTGGTCTGGAGAACGGGCAAAGACAGAGAAAGCTAACTGGCAGAAAAGACTCAAAAAGCATCCCCACCCACCCCCACTGCCCCATAACTGTGAAAAGCTTTACACGTTGAGCTGAGTTTTAATTTTAGTTGGTGATCACTGAGGACCCATCAAAGGTTGTCCATGGGAATGATTAGAATGCAGAAGTCTAGGAGGGTAATGATCATCAGTTCTTAGAGATGATGAGGGAGGGCATCAGTTCACTGTCCCACCAGAGAAGAGGTCCACCAGGGCAGTGGGCAAAGATGAGAGCAAAATTTATTTTCTAATGTTTACTGAGCACCCACTATGAGCACAACCATGAGCTAGGCATGGCAGGAATCGTGGGCATAATGTCACTTCAGAACAATTGGAGAAACATAACCAATAGGCCTAAGAAATTAAACAATTACTGTGGTGAGGAGGGAAAAAAATGTTATTTGAAGAGCTAAAAGCGGAGTTCTTTCCAGGGCGAGAACTCGTCTGGGCTCAGCAAAACATGTTATAAACCATTTGTACTGGGTCAAATAGTGGGTCCTCAAGACTCACGTCCACTAATCACATTAAGATGAAGTCATACTGGATTAGAGAAGGTCCTAAATCCAATATGACTGGTGTCCTTGTAAGGAGAGTAAGGAGAGGGAGATCTGGAAACACACCGACTCCCACGGAGGGAAGAAGCCCACGACAACGTGACATCGAAGCAGAGAATGTCAGAGGGGCGGCCACAAGCCGAGGAAGGACGGGGATTGCCAGCAATGACCAGCAGCCAGGAAGAGGCAAGGAAGGATTCTTCCCTATCCCCCACTGACACCTTGATTTTGAACTTCTAGGCTCCAGAACCGCGAGAGAATACATTTCTGTGGTTTTCGGCCCCCTGGTTTGTGACACATGCTGCCCCACCTCTAGGAAACGAAGATGCCATTCGAGTGAAGACAGATCAGTGGACAAGATTGGAAAGAAGAGGACCGAGCAAAGATAGGCCTGAAGGGCTCCGCGTGAGAAGAGGAGAAACCGAAGTGGACAGACGTGGAGGTCGTACGGAATCCTGGGGGGGGGCGGGGCGGGGATTGGGGGGGAGGCCGACACCCCAGCAGGAAACCGTGGGAGGGAAACCATGGCAAACGTGGGATTTGTCACTGGCGAAGATTGCAGAGGGGCTTTAAGAAAAGAATCTGTAACTTGTCTGCTGAATTTTAAGACGGCAGAATCAATAACTTTTCCCCTCCCTTCTTGTATCAAAAATCACTCTCAAACGAGAAGGAAAAAAGCAAATACATCTTTGATGCGCCTTCTGTAACCCTGAACTGCAATATGTGAAAATGGAAAACAGGCGAAGGAACTAGAAGGGGGAATGGATGGACAAAGGGACAGATTTTTTTTTAATGTTTATTTATTATTGAGAGACAGAGAGAGAGCATGAGCAGGGGAGGGGCAGAGAGAGGAGGAGACCCAGAATTGGAAGCAGGCTCCAGGCTCTGAGCTCTCAGCACAGTGCCCGACGTGGGGCTTGAACCCATGAACCGTGAGATCATGACCTGAGCCGAAGTCGGACGCTTAACCGACTGAGCCACCCAGGCACCCCAGGGACAGACTTTTAAAGGGCTGACTCCTCATGTACCAAAAGAGGAAGCCAAGCGACAAAGCTCAAAATGATTGACTCAATAGATGGTGGTATATGGGAGTTTATACCTGAAGAAAACCCTAGAAAGGTGGTTGACTTTCAGAAAGGAAGTAGGAAGGGAGGTGAACAGGGTATTACTGTTATTTACTCTTGGTTTTGTATTGTTTAGTCTTCATCGACTGTTAAACTTTTGATGTGATACTTTGATTTAAAAAAGCAAGTTTTTATTTTAAAAAAAAATTGTAAAAAGCAATCATTTAAAAATGTCTGTGCCTTGCTGTGCCACAGTAGAAGAGCCCAGGCCATCAGTCGCAGTTATATGTGCTGCCGTGGGAAATTCAGGGGAAGGGAAGAGTGTTCTCAAGGCTGGGAGGGCAGAAAGGGGCCGGCTGCAGGAGAGGCCGAAGGTGCAGGATGAACCCCAGTCCCAAACCCGGAAGGACAGTGACGGGAGGGACATTCTCTGGGCACAGCTGGAGAAGCCAGTTTTCAGATGGCAAGGACCATGGGACGGCAGCCAAAGAGAAAGCGATCGTGTAAGTTTCTCTCAGTGTCTCTCAAACTGTAACATGCGTGCAAGGTACCTGGGTTTCTCATTTCAGTACAGATCCGTCCGATAGGATCCTGCATTTCTTTCTTTTTTTTTTTTTTTTTTAACGTTTATTTATTTTTGAGACAGAGAGAGACAGAGCATGAACAGGGGAGGGCAGAGAGAGAGGGAGACACAGAATCTGAAACAGGCTCCAGGCTCTGAGCTGTCAGCACAAAGCCTGACGTGGGGCTCGAACTCGCAGACCGTGAGATCATGACCTGAGCTGAAGTCGGACGCTTAATCGATCAAGCCACCCAGGAGCCCCAGATCCTGCATTTCTAACAGGCTTTCAGGTGGTATCAAGGCTGCTGTCCACACTTTGATTAGCAAAGCTGTGGGCTGAAGCGGTCTGAGTGGGGAGGAAGGACATGGCCCAGGGCCTTGATGGGCAGGGAGAGGGAGGAACAGGTCTGAGGCTGCAGCAGCTGAGCTCATGGGACAAAGACCCTAGTCTTATGGGGCTAAGACCAGGCAAGCAGGCCATCAGGGGAGGAGGGGGACACGTCGAAGACAACTTACCTCCCATGGGGCTACCTCTGGCCAGCACCAGCAAAGCTCTCGGTGTTTTGTTCTGGGCGAGGCTGTCCCCACTGTAAGGCAGATTAAGAGTTGCTGGCAGTCCCTTGGCTTCACCCACCTCTTCCTGTCTGCACCATGGAATGACATTCACTGACGGTCTGTGCTGGAGCCCTGACCCCGGGGGACTGGCATGGAGGGCGATGTCAGTCTGGGCTTCCATACCCCTCCCCGACTCTCCTCCCCTCCCAATGGTCAAACCCTAACCCTTTGTCTCCTACATCCTCCCTATGCCATCGGCCCTTCAACAACAGCTCCTGTGCTGGGAAACAGGCTCATTCCTGCCTTTCCCACAGAAACAGTCTGCATAGTGGTAACAGTGCCACTCTAAGTCCGTTTAAAATAGTAGGTCAGTAGACACAATGGCAATGACTCTTATTTTGGGGGCGCCTGGGTGGCTCAGTCGGTTAAGCGTCAGACTCTTGATTTCGGCTCAGGTCATGATCTTGTGGTTTGTGGATTGAGGCCCGCATCCGGCTCTGTGCTGACAGAGCGGAGACTGCTTGGGATTCTCTCTGTCCCTCCTCTGCTTGTGCATGCCCCCCCATCTCAAAAACAAATAAACATTTAAAAGGGTGCTTCCCAGAACACCTGGGTGTCTCAGTCAATTGAGCGTGCAGCTCTTGATTTCAACTCAGGTCATGATCCCAGGGTCGTGGCATCGAGCCCCACATCTCTCTCTTTCTCAATAAATAAATAAATAAATGATAAAAAAAAATAAAAGTGTTTCCCATATGCATTCATTTGCTTAAGCACTACTGTATTTATCCTAGCAGAATTATTATCCCTACCTTTCAGATGAGGAGACCGAGGCGAAGAGAAGTAACTCGCCAAGGACACAGAGAATGCAGCTGGGATTCAAGCCAGGCAGCTGGCCCCACCATCTGTTTTCCTAAGAGGCTGTGCTCCCCGCACAGAGAAAATTTGCATCATATGTGAATTTTCGTCTGTAGGTAACAAGAGATGATGGGAGAGAGGGAGAGAAAAACAGCAACACTTTTTAAAACTGTGGATGATTACCTGCCATTGTGCTCACTTAGCCATGCCCTAGAGAGGATGTAGGATCTTCAAGCTGTAAATCTGGAGTTCCCTTGATCCATCCCAATTCCTTCTGGCTTGTCGGGCTCTTATGGAACAACATCCTGGGGCACCAAATTTCATTCTAGTTTAAAGACGTACTTAAACCATGCAGCACAAATTCTTAGATGCAAGCCACCTGCTTCATCCCGTCTTCAACTGAAGCCAAAGCTGCCTGTTCCACGGCGGGAGAAAAGCTGACGCATGGGGCTTGCTGGAAGATAAAGTGGATGAGACTCCACTGTAGAATTATTTCTACTGTTGTAAATACATATAGTACTTCAGGTCCGTATTGGATCCCATGGGCCAGCCTGGGCACCTAAGCATCACAGTACATTCCCTTGCCTCCCTGCCTTTCGCTGACTGGTCTCTCTTCTTGGCTTGTCCTGACTTCTTTGGAGAATACCTACTTGCCCTTCAAAATTCAGCTCGGGCAAGCATTACCCCTGCCGGAATGCTTCCTTTGCCCACTCTGGGTGAACCGAACACCCTGTTCTGTGCCCCCACAGAATGCGTTGCTCTGCCTGGTCAGGTCCCCTGTCTGCTTCCTTCACTGTTAGGGTCAAATCCTTGAGGGTAGGATTCTTATCTCTATCAAGTCTATGAAGACTAACCCATGCCTGGTTCCTAGTAGGCTTTGAACAAGGGTTTTGAACAAGCGGATATGGAAAATGGCCAAGCATGTGCTGCCCCCCTATCAGGGATGACTTCCTCTTCTCCAGTGTGCATTTGCTCCCCCCGCCCCCCGTAATCTAAATTGTATTTCTACTTCAGTCTTCAGCTACGACATCGTCTTCCAGTCCTTCTGCTACAGGTGCCCACTGCACACCATACTTCCCTTTCTCAAAGACACATCTCTCAGGTTATTATTTTTTCCCACATTGGTCTTCCTGCCCAGGCTGTCAGCCCCCTAGGGATGGAAACCTCATCTGCTGCCCCTTCTAGCACTGACCACAGTGTTGGGTACTCAGTAGGCACCCAGCCAATGCTTGCTTAGTGAATGAACAAACAAATGAATTAGCGGACCGTTATACTTTTCAGTTCCCCAAAGTCAAGACTTCCATTCGTAGCCAGGGCCGGGAGAGGGAGGCAAGAGATGCCAAGGGCACAGGATTAAAGATGGCGCTCACTTCGGAGGCCAGCTGTGGACTTGTGCAAGCCTGATGGTGAGGCCAAGAGCTTCCTGTCTCACCCGACTCCCGGCCCTGTTTCTACTTCCTCCTTAGAACACTCAGGCCCCTCTCCATGCAGGCAACAGAAATCAAACACGTATTAAGACAAAAGCTGGCTTTGATAGGCTCGTCTAATAAAATCACAAGAAAGGCGGGGCTTGGAGGCTCCTGGAACCAGGAATTCCAACATAATTGGAACTCTCTCTGTTGCTTTCTCTTCCCCATTTCCCTCTGCTCCTGGGTATCATTCTCTCAGACCAGCATAACTTATAAAATCTCCAATTGGTTCTGTTTTTGTGTAGAACCCTAATACAATGCTGACAGAAGCTTCTGGGGAAAATGGATTCCTACAATCTCCTCCTCAGCCACCTCTAATCCTGCCATGCATTTGGTGTGTGGAGAGAGTGGCAGGAAGTTTCCCAGGCCTCCCCCCGTGCTCTGAGGCACCGGCTTTCATCTTTATCTCTTGGATCATGGTGTTAAGACCGTCCAGAGGGCACAGGGGGCCCTGAATGCTGCAATGTTCCACGGGTCCCAGAACACCTGCTCCACATCGTGCGAGGGAGGGACCGAGGCTGGCAGGGAAGTCGTGGCTGAGATGAAAAGGAACAGCTGGCACTCTTTCAAAGGGAAGGAGCAGACTGGTTTAGACCTTCTTAGCAACCTCCCAAGAGCCCCCCCAGAGCATTACTGTTCTTTAGAGACAGCAGGGGCTCAAGGAGAAGGGAGAACCTGAGAACAGAGAGCAGCCCAGCTGTGTCACCCCCTCCTCTCTCTCTGCACTAAGCTTTGCTCAGGGTACCTCCAGATTGTGAGAGAAAACGAAAGTCCTTGCCGCAGAGCATAGCTAGGACCGTTGGAAAGATCTGGAACTCCGGCTGCCACCTGAGTGGCTGGCTGTGCCCTCAGGCAGGTTATTCAGCCCTTGAAAAAGTAAAATGTGCATCATAATACGTACCTCTTAGATATGCTGTGAGGTTTATCGAGTAAGATAAGGCAGGTAAAGCATTTAGCACAGTGCTTTACCCACTAGGATCTCCACAAATGCCGGCAGTCACGGGGGTGGGGGGTGGGGCTGGAGGGGGTGGGGGGATGTGAAGGGGAGTGGAGGGGGGCTTCTGCGATGTCATTCTCACAGAGGGAGGACGCATCTGCACAGGGAGAGGCAGACCACCCGGCAGACCTTCCTTCTCCCACATGCGGTGGTTCTCAAACTTCCATGTGTGTGAGAATCACTGCTGGTCCAGGGAACACACTTTGAGAACCGCTCTTCTCACGGAGCCCAGCAGGCCTAGCTGCAAGGGGGGGTCACCAGGGAGGCTTAGGCAGCCCTGAGATTCTGACTGAAGAGATCCTGACATAGGTGCCAGCAGTTTTTAACGCTCCCCGCGTTGGCCCCATGTGCAGCCACTGGAGGACCATGGCCCCAGTGCCTGTGTCGAGAAAATGGCGGCCCTCACCGTGTCTGGGTCAGGGGACTGGGGTTCTGCTGGAGAAAGTGCAGCTCCCACACTCGGTTGCAAAGTTTTCCTCCCCTGGGTGCTTCCTCTCAGCCTCACCTCCCTTTCTCCACCCAAGCCACCTCCTCTGCCCATGTCAGGGTCCTGGGAGGTCCCCACCAAAGG
This sequence comes from Panthera pardus, assembly GCF_024362965.1. Taxonomy (NCBI): domain Eukaryota; kingdom Metazoa; phylum Chordata; class Mammalia; order Carnivora; family Felidae; genus Panthera; species Panthera pardus. Next base: position 183,942,250 of record NW_026526688.1, read on the forward strand.
CCTCAGCCCCAAGGTCCAGGCCAAGGCAGACTGGGGTGACAGGTCCTCTGCTGATTGGCTTCTATTTCTCGGTCCAAAGCTCTGTGTGTCGGGGTTTCCAGCACTGGAGCCCTACCCCTGGCCCCTGGATTTCCCTGGACGCCAGGCTCTGAGCTGGCACGGGTCCAGCTATCCTCATGCCTGCCGCTGGGCCCAGGGTGGGGATTGCCCCGGGGTCTGCTCGTCGTGGGCCCAGCTCATGCAGCTGGACTTCTGCTTCCTTTGTGAATCCTGTGATGTTCTAGGCATTAATTTAAAACACCAGAGGTAAAGCCTTATATTTAGATCTCAGAAAGGGACCCTCCTTACCCTTTGATGTTCACAACACAAATAGATCTTCAAAGGGTAGAATACTAACCTCAGCATCTCGGCCCCTTTAAAAAAAAAAAAAAAAAAAGTGGTCCATTGCTGAAATGCACCATTTCTAATTAGAGTTTTGCTGGGCTAAGGATGCTGTGGAAATGCACCTCCCATCCCCTCCCTCGATCCTCCCCACCCTGGGTTACCTCGCCCACGGCACCTTTGGTCTGGTCTCCCCACTCCCTGCCCCCGACCTCTCCTTTCACGAGACCCACTCCCTCGGACGACGCAGCTAGGATCGCTAGAAAGCAGAGGCAAACTTCAGCCCCCCTAAGGATGGAGGTTTGTGGGGCGATTTCTTTTCCTTTAAATCATTTCTTGATATATTTCTGGGTCTTAGCTGGCACTTTTGTCCACTGTCTGGGGCAGCCCCAGGCCCGGTTCATCTCCTGTACTAGTCAGGACACGATAGGTTAGGCTGCTGTAACAAGCGCATCCCCAAATCTCGGAGGCTTACCCCCAAAAAGGGTTTCCTCTCGCTTAGGTTAATCTAGGCAGGGCATTCCTCCTCCATCTAGAGGCTGCAGTGTCTTGACACCATGGTCTTCAAAGTGGCCATGTCGCCACGTGAGACAAAGAGAGGGAAGGGAAAGGCACACTGGCTCTTAACTGCTGGGGCCAGTAAGTGACACACGTCATCTCTGCTCCCCATCTGCCAGCTCAAAGTAAGTGTGTGGCCACTGTTATGCCCAGAATTCGTGATCCCCAAAGACCACCAGGGAGCTGAGTCTGATGCAAAAAGGAGAGAGAGAGAGAGAGAGAAGAGAGAGAGAGAGAGAGATTCAAAAGCACAAAGGTTTTATAGGGATCATGGCCTCAGCCGATTGGCTGGGGAAGGATACAATGGCTGTCAAGATGTGGTCCGAGATCAGCGATTATCAGCATCTCCTGGAACTTGTTAAAAATGCAAATGTTGGGCCTGGTGGTCACAGACCTACTGAATCAGAAACTCTGGGGGTGGGGCTCAGCAATCTGTGTTTGAACAAGTCTTCCAGGAGATTCTGATGCACCTGACGTTTAAGAACCACTGGGTCTGAGGATCTCTCACATGTTTGGCCTCAGTGTATACAGAACATTTCTCACTGGGCACCTATTAACCATTGGCTGTCAGCCTTGCTGTGCTATATAAATACCTAGCACCAAACACCATCCCCAGAGATTCTGATTAATTGGTTTGGGGAGGGGTAAAATGCTCCCAGGTCATTCTAAGCCTGGACAGCGTTGAGGGCTCCTGCCTCTGGGCCCTGCTCTTTCAGCCACAAGCTGACCGTAGGAAGCGCGTGGAATTTGGGGTGAACACTGATGACTGCATCGTAACTTCCCACGTGAAGTGGCTCAGGTAATGTATGCTGCTTTCATGACGTTGTCCTGGATTTCCCAGTAAGACCAGCCCAGGGTAAGGAGCGGGTGCGGTTAACTCTGCACTGAACCTGCAGGTCCATAGTCAGCAGCAGCGATGGGAAGTTTCCAGCAGGAGATCAGGAGGTTGGAGGAGAGGGAGTGCTTTTCCCATGTTGACATTTTTAATCCTCATGACAACCCTTGAGACAGATTCTACTATTTTCCCCAGTTTTCAGATAAAGAAACCAAGAAACAGAAAGGATTAAAACCTGCCTGAGAACACACAGCTCTAAATGATAACATCTGGATTCGAACCCGAAGAGTCTAGCTCAAGAGTCCTTGCTCTCAACGTCTATCCTACTATGCCACATTCCAACCCACTTATTGGAACCATGAGCCTTGCTTGCCAAGTGTTCCTTTGACCTTCATCTTCTGGTTTCAGTGATCGCTCTGGCTGCAGGACCCTCTGCCCTCTAGGTCTAAGGAGGCTATAGCTGTGTGATCTCTGGGCCTCTGTCCACTGTGAGGCTTCTGCTTATCCTATGATTAAATAATGCCTCCTTTCTTTTCATTTCTTCTTTTCTTCTTTTTTTTTCTTTTTCTTCCTTTTTTTCTTTCTTTCTGTCTTTTCCTTTCTCTCTCTTTTTTTAAACTACCTGGTTCATCAAAGTATGGCCCTTTTTTGTGGGTTTAATTGTGTCCCCCTCAAAAGGCTATGCTAACGTCCTAACCCCCAGTACCTCAGATTGTGCCTTTATTTGGAAATGAGGTGGCTACAGTTGTAATTAGGTAAGATGAGGTTATTATACTGGAAAATGGAGGGCTCCTATGCCAGTATGGCTGGTGTCTTTATCAGAAGAGGGAAGTCTGGACCCAGATATATTTCCTTTATCTTTATCCTTTTAAAAGTTCTCTTTGTTTTTGTTCTCGGCTGATATATTCAAGTGTCCCCTTTTTTTTTTTTTTTGTAATGTTTATTTAAATTTTTTTAATGTTTATTTATTTTTGAGAGAGAGAGAGGAGGAGGAGGAAGGTAGAGAGAGGGGGAGACAAGGAATCTGAAGCAGGCTCCAGGATCTGAGCTGTCAGCACACAGCCCGACACAGGGCTTGAACTCACGAACCAGGAGATCATGAACAGAGCTGAAGTCGGACACTTAACTGACTGAGCCGAGCCATCCAAGCTCCCCAAAAAGTGTCCCTTTTATAGTTGTTCAAAAAGATCCATATAGTATGTTTGGTTGTTATGTGTCTTCATTCTCTTTTAATCTTTTTTTTTAACTCTCTTTTAATCTGAATACCCCTACTGCCATCTTTATTTAACACCACTAACTTGTAGAAATTGGGTTAGTTGTCCTGTAAAATGACCCACCTTCTGGATTTGTTTCTTTGCCTCCGTGTGGTCTCCTGGAAGTCATTTTCCTTGTTCCGCTATTCCTCCATAATTCCTGTAAATGACAGCCGACTCGAGGGCCACCACTGGCATTCGTGACAAGAACACCTCCAGGCGGTACCGCAGGCTGCCTATTGCCACACATCGGGACACACACGCTGTCCCACTTCCCGTGGCACTCAGATCGATCGCTGGTTCCAGGAGCGCACCCTGATCCCTCCATGGTCAGGTCCCCCATCAGTCCGTCATCTGATGAGTTCACAGATTAGTCGTCATTGCCTGAATCAATTATTTCCCCAGGAGTTACAAAACGATGATGCTCTAATCTTGTCATTCCTCCCACATTTATCAGGACACATTCTTCTGCCTGTTGTTAAAAGGGCTGGAGAACCCCTCTTATCCACAAGTCCTGCTCTGAAAGACTTGGAGCTGTGGTTGACCTTCAGATTCACACCTACAAGATCCCATTTCTCTAACATTGGAAAAGTTCTGAAGATTCTGCCTTCGACTCCAAAGGCAAGTCTGGGGGGGGGGGGGGAGGGGATTCTAAGAAGTATTTCCCCAGGGTAGCATGGCTGGTATGAGTTCATGGCTGTCTAAGGTATGTGATCATTTGGGGATGTAGCTTCTGAAAGTTCTGCTTAAAACAGAAAGCAATCACATTATTTACTACCACCCCACACCCCCATACCTCCCCCCCACCACCACCACGCACACACAGATAATGCAAACCAGATCAAGAATTAAACCTGAACGCAGGATTTACTGTGTGCAACATTCTTTCAGAAACCTATGTTCCCAGTTCCTGCCCTGGAGAACCCACTTCGAGAGAGGCCAGGTCAGGATGGTGACATGACCTCCTGCAAAGTGTTCTGGAACAAAACGCCCCCTGAAGTTCAAAAAGGAATCGAAGGACGAGGCTTTGAGGAAATTCTATTTCCTCTTGTTCACAATCTTTCCTGGGTTTGTGGCGTTAGGTCCTCTGATCTTCCTTTCCTACCGGCTATCATGCGGATGGGAGTAATTGCCCAAGGATCACCTTTGGCTGTAAGGAAACAGGTTTCAGAACTGCTGTGGCTGCCCTCACTTCTAGTTGTCTGCTTGACGCTTCTTTGCTCATCTCTTGAGCTGCTTGCTTGGGATTAGCCCGACTGAAGGCAAGGTGTCATTTTATTTTTACTTAGGTTTACAAAGAATCGATCTCCAAAACAAATCAATTCCAAAGCCAATAAAGTCAGAGACTGTGAGAGGTGGAAAGGGGATGTGGGAATTTTGAGCTAAAAGGGCATCTTAGAGGGTCTGTAATCCATTCCCTGCTTACAGTTGTGGGAACCGAGGCTCAGAGGGATGGAGTGCCTTACCTAGGACCCCATAGCAAAGTTGACATTTGAAACCAGGTTCTCCCCCGCTGGATCTTGAGGTCTCCCTCCCCACAGTGGACACATGAGGAGAAAGAGGTCTGGAGAGGTTCATGTCATTTGTCCAAGATCAAAGAGGTGAGCTCTAGGAGCCTGCTCTGTCCTAGGTACTGTGCCAGGCATGTAATTACACCACACTGCTTCCGGAATGAGTAAATGTGTCCTTCATACCATTCTTCATGTGCCATGCAGCTGTTTCCCACAGAGAAGCTCATTAGATGTAAATATCCAGCATTTTGTCATTGCAGCCTATTTATCTCCTAATGGGTAAAATTCACTCACTGTGCTTTTTAGGGAAAATTTTGCATCTATCAAAATATCTTCCAGAGGAAACAACAGTCCTAGATTCTCCAAAGCATGCCATTTCCTTCCTGTGTGAAGTAAGAGTGTAAAACTTGGTGGGGGGGGGGGGGGTTGGTGTTCAGAGGCCCAAGTTCTAGACCTGGCCCTTCACTCCCAGCTGAGTGACCTTGGCCAAGTCCGCTGGCCTTCTCTGGCCTCAGATGCCTCCTGTGTAGAGCAAGGAGGCTGGATTAGTGATACCCAACTGTGCTTACACCAAAAGCCTCTGTTTAGAAAGATTCCTTCAAACACCAGTGCTCTTGATGAATGAGTAATTTGTCTCTCCTCTTTGTAAAAGTTAACCTTGGATCTGTGAGGTAATAGCTTTTGGTCAGAATAATCTACCCCAAGAAGGAGGGATGCCTCCAGCCCCTAAGAGTGAATGTTAACATTTAGCCTGCATGGTTTTGTCATTGGTAAATGGATCGGATGATTTCTTTCAGGCTGTCAGAATATCGAGAGCAATTCTTCGATCTCCATTCTTGCCTTGATGGAACATCCCTCACCCCATTCCAAGAACTCTTCTGACCCACTTGGCTAAAAGCTTCAGATAGTCCTCTGGCTCCAAAATTCTTAAGGGGGTAAATCCTGCAGTCTTCCTCGGGGGGAAATATCTGAAGTCCCATCTACGGGTCAATGCAAAAGCTTTTTAAGAATGTGGCTGGCAACCTTAGTATTTCAAACCAGGAGACTGGTTTAGTCTGCCTTCCTGTAGGCTGAAGGCAAGCCCTGAAACAAGGATTTAGGGTCATGCCACTTATTTGGGAAGTGCTGGGAGAGTGGGGGAGTGAGACGGTGGGGGGGGGGGGGAAAGGAAGCCGGTTCAGGGATATTAGTGAGTGGGGCTGCTGCTATGCACAAGTAAGGCTCAGTCCCATGGAGGGGCAAGAAAGCTGGGGGTCTCCCCACCAACTCCCACCTCCTGGGCTGCTCCTTGGGGTGAAGTCCTGGCAATTGACTCCTCCCAGGAGCACATGGTCTGAGACCCAGGACGCATCTGCTTTTCGGGAACTATCTGTTGGTGACCTTTAGGGTAGGTGGAGGGGATGCCGGTGGGACACTCACAGCTTTTATGCAGACACTAGACCGAAAGCACCTGTTAAAAGTCATCGCAAACATCCATCCATTCATTCAACAAGTATTGGCTGTTAAGTGCTGTTTCTAGGTGCCTGGATACATCCGCGAACAAAAGGGACGGAGATCCTGCTTTTGTGGGGTTTAAATGCCAACAGGAGAAGGAAACACATAATATATGATAAATACATGAATTATACCTAGTGTTACAGGATAATATTCACAATAAATATGTAAACTATACGGTGCTGGAGGGGGGTGAAGGGGCCTGGGGGGGGGGCGGTGTCAGGTTTTGTGAGGAGAGGTTTTGGTCTTATTTTTTTTTAATTAATTTATTTATTTTGAGAGAAAGAGAAAGAGAGTTGGGGGGGGGGAGGGGGTTGGGAAGAGAGAGAGGGAGAGAGAGAATCCCAAGCAGGCTCTGCACAGGGCTCGAAGTCGAACCATGAGATCATGACCTGAGCCGAGGTTGGACATTTAACCAACTGAGCCACCCACGTGCCCTGAGAGGTTGTGGCTTTATTTTTTTTTTTTTAATTTTTTTTTTTAACGTTTATTTATTTTTGAGACAGAGAGAGATAGAGCATGAATGGGGGAGGGTCAGAGAGAGAGGGAGACACAGAATCGGAAACAGGCTCCAGGCTCTGAGCGGTCAGCACAGAGCCCGATGCGGGGCTCGAACCCACGAACTGTGAGATCGTGACCTGAGCTGAAGTCGGACACTTAGCCGACTGAGCCACCCAGGCGCCCCAAGAGGTTGTGGCTTTAAATGCAGAGATGAGGGGAGCCTCCTGAGAACAGATTTGAAGGAGGTGATGGGAGGAGCCATGAGGGAATACGGGGGGAGAGGATTCAAGATGGAGAGACCAAAGGCGGTGGAAACGCGAGCAGGCCCGATGCATTCCTGGAGTAGTGAGGGGGCCACCGTGCCTGGAGCAGAAGGGAACAGGAGGGAAAGTAAGAGGGACGCGGTCAGGGGTGGTTGGAGGTCAGATCATGGAAGACGTCCTGGGCCTTGGGCTTGCATCACCAGGCCAACAGGAGACATTTCTGAGTGAAGGAGGGCCATCTGCTTGCATTCTAACAGGGCCACCCTGGCTGGCGCGTGACAGCAAGTAGCGTGCATCCGTTCTTTGGCCGCAGAACTATTAACCGCAAAACCACTACCCTGCCAGCAGCTTAAAACCACACAAGCGTATCGTGCCAGTTTCCTGGGTCAGTAGCCTGGGTGTGGGCGAGCTGGGTCCTCTGCTCAGGGTCCCACCAGGCCGAAAGCGAGGTGTCGTTTGGCGCTATGATCTCATCTGAAGCTCCAGGTCCTCTCCCAGGCCCGCTGCTTTTGGTGGCAGAGTCCATATCCTTGCGGCTGCAGAACCAAGATCCCATTCTCCCGCCAGCGGTTGGCTGCGAAAGGCTCTTGTCCTGGAGGCCACTCTCAAGTCCTTGCTGTGTGCTCCCCTCCTCAGTTAGCAACATGGCTGTTTGCTTCTTCAAGGCCAGAAGGGGAATCTCTCTTACACTTCAAATCTCATCCTTCAGGAAGGACCCAGTCCCTCGAAAGGGCCCACCATAGTAGGTAAGGACCAACCAAGACACCCTTGAAAGTCATCTGATCAGTAACCTAATCATGGGCATGACGTCCACCACATATACCTACAAGTCCCACGCACACTCAGGGGAGATGGGGTCCACAGGGCCATCTTAGGGTCTGTCTACCACAGGGGACAAGGATAGAAGCTGACAGTCATGTTAGGAGGCTAAGACCAAGGAAGCCTTGGCGGGGGGTGGGGACAAACTTTAAACAGGTCTGGAAATAACTGCGGTATTTGCATAGGTGACAAGGCCTGAAGGTCCTCGAAGGATCCGTTTCAGTGGAAACTGAAGGACAAGTTTCCACAAGGACTGAAGGTGGGCAGAGGGATGGGGAGGGGCAGGAAGGCATCAGGGGCATGTCGAGGGACAGGAGTAGATCCGTAGGGATGGAGGGCCATGTGGATGAGTAATCTGGGAAAGCAGGCAGGGTTGTGAGCCTTGGAAGAAGTTCACCCTCCAGCTAAGGCCATGATCCTATACGACAAAGCAATTTAGTTTTAGAGAAATACTCACAAGGAGGACGTAACAACATCCAGCAGATGCTTATCAGGCAACTTACCGTATTAGTTCGCCAGGGCCGCCATAACAAAGTACCACAGCCTGGGTGGCTTCAACAACCGAAACTGATTTTCTCACAGAAGTCCAAGATCAAGGTTATTGATACGCTCATTTCTCCTGGGGCCTCTCTCCTTGGCTCATAGATGGCCATCTTCTTCCTGTGTCTTCCTGTGACTTGTGTGAGTCTGTCAGTGTCTTTCTCTCCTCTGCTTATAAAGGACACCAGTTATACTGGATTAGGACCGGCCCTGATGTCCTCAAGTTACCTTAATTCTCTCTCTCTCTGACCCCATCTCCAAATACAGTCACATTCGGAGATGCTGGAAGTTAAGATTTCGACATAATGAATTCTGAGTGGACACGATTCAACCCATTACGCCTACCATGCTCGTGTAATTGTACTGGGCATTCTAGACACTAGAGAATCAACTGCCCTTATGTGTCTTCCGATTCCTTTCCTGGAAGCATATCCTGGAGGCCAAGGCCTTGGGGACAGGCTGGGCTAAGTTCACCGACACTCACCACAACCACTGTCTTCATCACTGAAACCCATGGAAAGCTGGTGCAAAGTTAATGGAGAGCTCAAATGAACCGAGGAGTCACGTGTTTAGTGAGCGAAGCAACAAGAGCGACCCTTCTGAGATTCCCAGTCGCCTGCCTAACTTGTCCCCCAAAGCCACAGACCAACTTTCAAAAAGCAGGGACCAGCAGAAACGGAGTCCTGCTCTTTTGATGACAAAAACCAAATAACAGTTTCGCGCTCGGTATATTATATCTCTGATGGGAGTCCACATCAAGTGGGAGCACAAATAAACATAAAAAATAGCCATTGTAGAAGGCAGATTTTGCTCATTCTGCAAGATAAATCACCGGAGCTTCCATTTTCCTAGTAATCTCAAAACCAGACCTCAGTTATATTTTTTCCCAGACGCAACTGTCTTCATTTGAGTTTCTCAGAGAAGAATGTGCCCCTTTGGGTTTTCACTCAACTCAGCCAGGGCAGCAAGCTGAATGCCCCCTTACACACGTTTACCCAATATTCCAGCAACACATTTATGAGGCTTAAGTGGCTCTGATGTATTCCAGGGCGAATATACTTAGCAGAAAAGTTCAGAAGCTGGCAACTCACATTTGCCCAAATTGATTCCACATCTGCCTTAAGTGGACCGCTCCCTCTGATACAAGCATGCTTGGGTTTTTTTCCTCCCCTCGCAAGTCAGTGTATGTGATTAGAGGTTGAAAATAAAGGGGCTATTTTAGAAAAGAAGCAAAACAACTTAAAGGTCAGCCTGGGGTTCAGAATACTGCTGTCGGCTGCTGTTTCTTCTTTGAAGCAAACTCAGTAACTTGGCTAAGTTATAAGACATTTCAACCCTAGCTCATTTGCTCACAGTGCACACTCCTTTAGTGTGAAAATCTTGTTACAGTGAAAGTCTCAACTAACAGAAAAATCGGGAAACCTCATCCATCCAGAACCAAGCAGAAACAAACAGCAAACACCAAAAAAATAAAAAATAAAAAAATCCTCGGGGGCAGCCAAAATGTCACAAAGCCCTTGCAACCCGTCCCCACTAGAGCCTCCAAATCCACATTAAAGGCGTTTACTTTCATTTAATGCCAGATCCCAAAATTTTGGCTAACTGCTTTCCAATCTCACTGCAGACTAGAAGCAACGAATCTGAGATGAAGCCAGAGTCTGCTCCTTAACAGCTGGGAGGCAGGGCAGAGATAAGAAAAACAGAAAAGCCAGAAATCTCACAAGCTCAGCAGATAATGTCTGACCCGCCCCAGCAGCTCCTTAGGCACATCTGTACAATAGCAACACGTCCAAGTCGTAAAGACAGGCTGAATTATGTTGAGCATCCTTTATTTAAGCCGAAATGACAGAAAAGTAATTAAAATATAAAATTGAGATGCCCGCTCAAGACTCTTTTGGCTGCATGTGACAAAAACCCAGTCTCAAATGGTGCAAAAAAAAGCTTATGAGCAGTATTTGCTAATCCAGAGCTATCCTTGCTTCAGACACAAGTGGATCCAGAGGTAGGATCTATAGCATCATGATCTGGCTTCTATCCCCTGTTGTTTCCTCCTCTGATGGTGTTCCTCTCAGACCAGCTCTGCCCTCATGGTGGCAAGATGGCTGCCAACACCTCAAACTCTGGTGAAAAGGAGACCATTCTCTGCTCTGACCACACAAGCCAGCAGGCAAGATTAACTCCAGCCTGACCTGATTAGCTTGGTTTGGGTCACATGCCCAGCGTGGACCCAATCCCTGTGGCCAGAAGTTTGCACAATGTTCTGATTGGCCAACCTTGGACCACATGCCTACTCCTGCAGCGTGGGATAAAGTCAGGAGACAAAATGGGAGCAGGATGAGCAAACGGGAAGTGGGAGGTGGGAGTAAATGTTCCCATGAGAGAGGGAGTGAGGTGCCGGGTGAAGGGAGCAATCAACGTCTACTAGGGCAGGTAAAACTTTAAACTGTCTAGGAGATCCAGCGTGCCTCATCCTCCAGGGCTCTGGGTATCATCCTTTCTACATTCACAGAAGATTGTGACCTAGGACTTTTGTATTTGAAAAAATGATTGTGACAAGATATAACGATTGTGACTCTGGAGTTTTCAATTACATGATTGAATTCCCTTTTATATCATTTGGGGTTTGGTTTTCTCTCACGTGCAACCAGAAAGGGTCTGGACAAAGCATCTTGGGTTTTGTTGTTGTTGTTGTTGTTGTTTTTACTGAATTTTATTTTAATCATGTATGCTCACAGAGGGAACCCCAGGAAGAGGAGACTGCTACAAACTGTTCCCCAACTCTGGTGAGGAGCAATGACCCCTCCTTTGTCTCCAGTGTGTTCAGATGATCAGAGTTTGGGAAACAGCACTTAGCAGAGGAATGAGGGGCTCCCTGCTGCTTCCAATCAGCTGGGGGGGAGGGGGGGTGGAGTCCCCAGGGAGGGTAAGCTAGCTGTCACTACACCGGAACCCCTTCTCGTGGAAAGACAGTCGCCGAGTCAATGCCCCTCTTCAGGCACATGTTCAGTGGGATACACAGCAGGCTCCCCCAGCGGCTCCCCTGTTTGCACACACAGGGGTTGTCAGTTACCAGCAGGCAGAGTCAGGTCTGGGAGAGTGAAATCAACCATCCATGGAGTCCCGCCCAGGGCTATGACCGGGGTGTTCTCATCTGCTGGTGCGTCAGAACAGGGGAGCCTCGGGCAGGCAGGGGGCTCCCAGCTTGCTGAGCACACGGGACTTCCCAGCCAGACTGGTGGGGACCGGAGAACAGCCTCTCACGTTCAGCCTCCGGTTCAGTGCTCTTTCCCAACTACCTGGGGGCGAAGCCCCGTTCTTGTTCCTACATCCCAATCCAACGAGGACCTGTACAGTGACATTAGTTTCATTAGAGATTTTGTACAAAGCAAAAAGTACAAAGTGCGAGCCCATTATTTTAAATCAGATTCAAAAAGATAAAACTTGACCGGTCAAACCGCTGCTCGCCTTTCAGGCTGCTTCGTCTGTGTCTGCACTTCCCTCACGTGGGCAGGTAACAGGGTGGGACTGTTCCGGCCACCACTGACGAGTGCCGCTCTGGGGCGAGCCCTCTGCCTTTAACGGTTTCAGACCACCTCCTGCTTGCAATGCTTCATGTGTAGAAGTTAAGTAGAACTTATCAGCCCGCCATGCCCGAGTGTCCACCACAGGGTCCCAAACTCCCATTCCCTTCCACTGTTCCTTCCTCATTCTTTCAACTGCTCATTCGATCCAGACAAATACTAACGAGTGCCTGCTGTAGGCCAAGCCCGGGGGGGGGGGGGGGGGCGGCACGGGACAGGCAAAGTCCATGGTGGTGGTGCCTCCCCACACACACCTGCCCTGCCCCGAGCCCAACCATCTCTCAAAGCCGTGTTTGGTTTTGTTAATGTCACGCCGCGGTCACTCCCCGCGTGTCTGAATCCCAGGCGTTTTTCATGGCTCTGCGGGAACGTCAGTTGGTCCACCGATGGGAACAGCCGTCATCAATCTGGCCTCCGCGGGCCCCGGCATGTGCCTGGCACTTTACACAGTGTTCCTCATGTCCCCGGCAACGCCACAGGGTAGGATTTGCCGTCCCTCCCCAAACTCCTGCTCCTTCCACTGAACAGCGTCGTTCTCTGGAAAGCTTCCTGATGCCACTTCTCTTTCTTCTAAATCAGATTCAACTTCTTTTCCTGCTAAAGCCACTTTATGTGCCACTTTTTAACACCTTTCAGGACGACGTACATTGAGAAAAGAACGTGAATTTGCACAGGTCAGTGTTCAAAAACTCAATACACCCATGTAACCTGCACCCGGATAAAAACAAAAAAACAGAAGAGATCAGCACCGTGACAAGCACCTGTATTCCTCCCCAGCCACTGACCCTCTTCCTTCCCAAGAGTAGCCACCATCCTGACTTCTACCTGTATGGCTTAGTTTACTGTTTCTATTCATCTGAATGGAATCCAAGCGAACTCTTGCAAATGGCTTCCTTCATTTGTTCATCGGCATTGTTTGTGGGACTCGCTGTATTGTTCATTGTCATTGCTGTATCGTATCACGTCATGTGAATATATCACAGCTCATTTCTTCATTGTACTCTTGATGGGCATTTGGCCACTTTCCAGTGCTGCGGTGAACATTCTGGTCCATGGCTTTTGGTGAACCTGTGAATGCATTTCTGCTGCATAAGGAACTGGGAGCAGGACCCCAGGGACATAGGGTTTGTGTACGTCCAGTGTCGGAAGACACTCTGAATACCTTTCAAGGCACTTTTCAGGTTCCACATTATTTTAATCTGTCGTGAATTCATTTCTCTTACTAGATGAAAAGTGGTTTTTAACTGAATAAATATTGTTTGTGCCCACCTCATTTTAAAATAAGGGGTCTAGGGGTGCCCGGGTGGCTCAGTCGGTCAAGTATCCGACTCTTGATTTCAGCTCAGGTCCTGACCTCAAGCTCATGAGTTCAAGCCCCACAGTGGGCTCTGTGTTGACAATGCAGAGCCTACTTGGGGTTCTCTCACCCTCTCTCTCTGCTCCTCCCCTGCTCGTTGTCTCTCTCTCTCTTTCTCAAAATAAATAAGCATAAATAAAATAAAATAAAATAATATAAGGAGTCTAATATACAATAGAAGATGAAAGACTGGAGAGATAGCGGAAGAGAAAACAAGGTTGGGGGAAGAAGGATAAAGTGAATGCACTGGCCCAAGTAAATTCCACAAGGGCTTAGGTACTTTTTAGAAAGCTGGACCACAAATGTGGCTGAGGTTCCCATCAGCCAGTACAAAGCGGGCAATGAGTTATACACACTGACGTTCACAGGATAAAGGTATCCAATGCTGGGCAATGTAGCTGTTTCTGGTGCTGAGATTTAAAAAACGTCAGCCTGAGCTGTCCTAAAGACGATACGGTTTGACTTTGAAAATGAGGAATCCAACAACTGCATTTTGGTAATGACAGTAAAAAGTTCTGGCAGTTTCTCCCGCCCGATAGTCTCCTTTAATGTGGACATGCCAAAGCACAGTTCACTGCAAGCAACATTTGACACACGATTCTGAAAGGTGTGACTAAAGCCAAGAAAAACAACTAAACTCAAAGTGTGGTCCAGGGACCTTCAGGGGTCTCTGAGACCTTTTCGGGAGGTCTGCATGGTCAAAACAATTTTTATAATCCCATTAAAGCTTCTTTGCCTTTTCTTACTCTCCTCTTCTTATGAGTGTATACAGTGGAGTTTTCCAGAGGCCACATGACATGTGATACAGCAACAGATCGAATGCAGAAGCAGATATTAGAATCTAGCTGTTAAGAGGCATTCATTATGCTAGACATTAAAGAAATTCGCTAATTATTTTTTGTTTTGGCAAACAGATTTTTCACATAAAAATATGTCATATAATTCTATATGGGTTTGTTATCAATATTCTTAAGGAAATTAATAAATATTTTAAAATTTTGTTTTAATTTCTAACACAGTATCTACAGATATAACCCACATAAAGGGAAACATTTTGGGAGCCTCAAAAAATTTTAAGAATTATTAAAGGGTCCTGAAAGATTTCCCCAAAAGGATGTTGTTGGTCACTAGCCCCAGAAGATAATCCATGAAAAATATTTTGTGATCAAATACATTTGGGAAACGGTAAGCCTCTCTTGGAAATCACCAAATTAGAAGCAAATAAGCCTAACTCACTTTAACTCTGTGTTTCCTAATTGTATCTGACCAAGATCCCCACTTCCGAAGGCTTTCCTTACTGTCCCGGAGGCACACGCAGGAACCACGTGGCTGAACCCCAAGGCCCGGAGTCCATCCTCAAGAACAGCCTCTCTTATGACCCGACCCGCCGTTTGCTAAGCGTGGGCAGCAGAGTCTGATGGGACACCTCGGACAACGCGTAGACTGATCCTTTTATAAACATCAAGGCAGCTGAGTGGGACAGAGAGCCCCTTTATCTCTGCGGAGAGGTGTACCCAGGGCAGTGTCAAGGCCAGGACGAAGATCCCACTCAAGAGACAAAACGCAGTCTGTTCCATCTGACAAACAGGCAATCACGGCCCCAGAGTTCGCTACATCTTCCAGAGCACACGGCACACGCACTCGCCTCAGTCATAAAGAAATCTCAATTAAGCACCCACGGAATGCCTGGCTTCAGGTTACACAACTTCCTGCTGCCCCCTCCAAGGGAAACAGTGGCCAAAAGTACCCTGAACGAGTCAACTTCTTTCATTGGGTCATCAACCAGAAGTCAATTAAAGGTTAGGGAATGTCTACCCAAAAAATGATGACTTTGGTTTTGGAACCATCAATCCGATTTCGTTTTGACGATAATTTCCTAACTGCGTCTGCTGTCTGTTATGCAAAACTCCCAGCTCACAGTAATAAAATTACGTCATCAGGCAGCTCGTCCAAGGAGAACCTACGGTAATGTGCAAGGCACTCTGAGAAACCTGAAGGTGAAAAAGAGGTATCTCTTCAAAGGCGTATAATCTAGTAAGGGGCCAGGCCGAGCACCAGAGGGACAAAGGTATACTCACCCTCCCCTCTGCAGCACCCGGTGGGGTCCCTGGTAGGACACCGTGAGCAACAAGTCACCTGTGTCAACAAATGTGCTATTTACCTTGAAAATGTTTACCTGTAGACACAACGACAAATGCCAGGCCGCCGAACATCTAGTCAAACACCGTCCAGCCAAACAGGGCTTCTTAGTGTAACTCACGGAGTTGACAAAGGATTTTCAAAAAAAAAAAAAACATAAAACCTACACCATTGTGAATTAAGAATAGATCCATTTTAATACACACATTGTCACTTCTGTTAATTCAACACGGATTTCTACCCCAACACGCGGCAGCCTCCGACAAGACGGTTAAGCTGAACTGGTTATTCTTCAAGAGTACAGTGCACCTTGTCCTCAGAGAGTTTTATCAACTTGCCCATTTTCAAAGAGCCCCATGGGGCTGCTCAGCACGGTGGCGTTCCACTGAAATTTCCTATTTGGGAAATGGCAACACAGACTAGGACCTTCCCGAGTGTACTGGCTGCTTGCATTCACATCACAGCTCGGCTGGGAGAGCAGCAGAGACTGAATAATAAGTAGAACTCCTCCAAACACAGCTGGGTGAGACAGCTTCATTTTTAGAAAGTAAAGCGAATCATGAAAACCTCCCTAATGGTGTGATTTGCTCCAGGGTTCTTTTGATACCTAAGAAGGGAAATATTAATCCTTGTGCACAGTGCTCTTATTTTCAGCCTTACGGACTTTTCTTCTCCAGCCATCGTTCTGTAGCGAGGCCATTTATTGTGCTTGCTGCAGAATCGAAAGCAAGAAGATGTCTTTCATAATTGAGGTGCTGATAGCCTTCTCATTTCCTGCCAAATGGATCAGACCACACTTTTAACCCTAGAGAAAGAAACATGAATCAAAACAGGATTCGTTTTAAACTTTCTACCACTTCCCTCAACGGCAAACAAGCGAAATGACATCAGAATTGAGTCGTGCAACTCCCACATAGTTTGAGACAGTGCGGGTAAGCTGCCAGAGTCCTGGAAAGTGACGGCTGGGAGGCCATGGCCGCCATGACAGATTTCAAAATGGCTCAGAAATGGCCACACGACAGGAAGCTACGTATCTGGCCTAGTTAACAAAAACTAAACAAAAAATAAAAAAAAAAGAACGCTGCCACAGATTACAAGAGTTTTAGTTAAGAAACTGGAAACTTCTCATTCTCACTCAGCTTGGATCATCTGAATGTAACTAACTAGTCAGCCACAAAGGGAGCTTTTGAGCCTCTGTATAAAGCAGGATCCTGTATCAATTAAAACAGTTCACAAGCAAACAGCCTTTTCCCGTGAGGCTAGTGTTTAACTAGGTGCTTGGAAATAAGCCTGCAGAACAGCTATTCGCACTTGGCATTCAATCGCACACTTGTGAGGTTTTCATGCCTACTTATCAAATGCAAAAGAGGGAACGTGCAAACTCACAAAAAACATTCTGGGGTGAAATATTAAAATGAAGTCTTGGGGTGCACCCATAGAACAGCCACGGGTGTGCAAGGAACAGCACAATCACCATCTAGCACACACACACACCCCCCCCCCCCCACAGCGGTAAAATGAGATTTTGCTTTGATTTTTAAGTTTACCTGGTGGCTGTATATCTTCTTGAACGATACCGGCTCGATTTATGGCTTGCTCTTTCTCTAAAAAACACAGAAGAAAAACTGCTCTTTAGAAAGGCGGGGGGGGGGGGGGGGGGGGGATGGTGAGGGGCCCTGGGTGGCTCAGTCAGTTAAGTGTCTGACTCTTGATTTTGACTCAGGCCATGATCTCACACACAGTTCATGAGTTTGAGCCCCGAGTCAGGCTCTGTGCTGACAGGGCGGAGACTGCTAGGGATACTCTGTCTCCCTCTCTCTGCCCCTCCCCTGCTCACATTTGCTCTCTCCCTCTCTCTCAAAAATAAATAGAAAGAAAGAAAGAAAGAAAGAAAGAAAGAAAGAAAGAAAGAAAGAAAGAAAGAAAGAAAGGGAGGGAGGGAGGGAGGGAGGGAGGGAAAGGTAGGTAGGTAGATGTGGGTGGACCATGGTGGTAGAAATCTTTCTATTTATATGGGACAATGACATGCATGGGACAATTCGGGAAACAACATACATGAGTGCTACCAAATTCAGAGACCCCAGAACTCACAGCTTTTATGTGATGGAAGTTCAATCCTATAGAGCAGAAAGACTGGCTATTTTCAATAAAGGAAAAGAGAGCCATACTTCAAAAAAAAAAGCTCCCAACTAACAGCTTTTCTCGGTGATCTCAGCATTTTGGAAAGGCAACAAAACAACAGAAAAAGAACAATTCTGAAAGAGCTAGTGGGTGGGATATTATGAGGGGAAGGCTGCTGAATTGAAGGAACAAGTACAATTAACAAGAAAACGATGTAGTTTCTATGTCTCAAATGCGCTCTGCCGAAGGACTAGACCCAGAGCTAAATATGCTATGTTTTTGATAGGAAATAGAGCAGAAAATTAATCTTTGGGTGGGTGGCTTCGGTTTGGATAATTGAAGCTTCCCTAATTGATTGCAGGTGCTGTGCCAATTAGTAAGCGAGGTTCAGCTCCGGCAGCTTTAGCCCACCTCTTTGGAGATGCCCAACAGGCAAGGGCCAAGAGAAATTGGGCATTTTATGTCTGTGGGCTTCAAGCGCTCTGACACATCTTTCTAAGTGGTTTAGAATAAACCCAAGGTCTGTGAAAACAAAGACTTATTATTTTAAGTATCTTGACAAACAAATGGCGGCTTTTCGGGGGAAAGACTTGGAGCCAAAGGATGTTTACTACTAAATTACAGTAATTAAATGCTGTAATCAGACCTTTGTTTTAATCAGGCTGACAGTGTTTCTTGAAATCCACATTTAGCTCTTATTTAATATTAGGCTGCTTTCTTTATTCTGGCCTCTGGATTCTCATAATGTTACAAGAAGCACGAAGGTACAAGGAACAGGGATTTGCCAAATCGAATATCCATTGAACCTGCTTCTCCAGTGATGTGACAGAAAGTCAATCCTAAGTGACCTACCTGATAGTTTTATCAATGTTAAGTTTTGCTTTGGCAAATAAAATACTGGCCAACAGGGATCATGTGAATCTTGATATCTAATTCTAAGGGAGACGGAGGGAAGACGTAGCATAATGAAGGCCATTACAGACAACGGCCCAATGGTTTCCCCGGGCCTCTCTGAAAAGTCGCAGGTAAGTGGCAACCAAGACCCTCCGGACCAAGATAGGCCAAAGGGCGGACAACGGAGCCTCTCAAGTGTCAGGTTTTCTAAAATAACAACACAAAAGGCGATCTCATTTCCTAAGACATTAAACTCCTGTAGCGTTGAGCCCTACCATATTGTCAACATGTAAGTTCTCAAAGTGCGGATGTGTCTCAAAGATGCTCTTAGAAAATGCCAACTAGTAAAAGACGACACTGTCATCTGGGCCAGGAACAAAAACAGATACAACTGTCCACACCTAAAAGGTCCATTTGCCAGTATTATGAAAGAGGTGGCTCTTAAAAAAAAAAAAAAAAAAAAAAAAAAAAAAAAGATCACCTGCCAGAAAGCTTTCTAGCCATAGATTTAAGAAAATCAGACATCCTAGTATACTGAACACATTCTCCAAGAGGCAGGTACCGCGGAGCCGAAGACACTGGCAGACTGCCAAGCACCAAAGGAAGCTGACTTTTGGTAACAAGGACAGAATGTCTAATTGTGTCCTAATCTCTTACAATGCAATGGAGAACCAAGTGAAGAGAGCGGAACCCCTGTCTTCACACCTTCTTGCTAATTGCTAATGAGGCTGGAGAGAGGCTAAGGATTTATTTAAAATAGACCATAATCTCTTTATAATCCTTGTCCTTATGCAACCACCTCGTTTTTTTTGGCTTGGACAGGCAATTTAAACCGATTTGCTGAACTAGTTCCTACCAAGTGATAACCGGTATTAGCATCCTATCTACATCCCCTGGTTTTCTTTAATCCATTAGTGTTTTATACTCTAAAGCCAAAGCAGTCTTATATAAATTCATGATATGACACAAAGACACTTTAAAATCTGTGAATGCGGAATACGCTAAAAGGAAAACAAACCGGTCCCTCAGGATTTAGAAGTCCACGTTGCTGAAGTTGACGCTAAGTTTCTATTTTGCCACCATTAAGAGAAAAGGCAAGGGTCTATGAACCTCAGGAAAAGGGCAATGCAGAAGTCAGGGCTTTAACCATGTGAACAAATCAGGATAAGCTAATTACTGACTTTTCAGTAGAGAGCATGTTTCTATCAGGAGTGAAATGATTAAGACGCAAATATGTAATACTGGGCCTGGAGCTTTGCAATGTCAGTTAGAAAAGTCCTCACTCTAGTGTCTCAGCAAGCCCGACTCTGCCCCCTGGTGCTAAGGCAGTGGTTTGATTTGTAGTTTTAATTGAGGATCATTATCTCCAGTCAAAGGGCCAAGCATTATTATGAAAACTGGTAATGCATGTGGACAGGCTGATTATCGTATTGTAGTGACAGAATCCACCTAATGATTTTTAAGTCTTTGAAAGTGAAACATGTATCTTTCTATTGAATGGCCACACTGTGAAACAGCTCCACTCTGTGACTTGTTACTTTAACATTCACAAGGAAGCAACA
Source organism: Panthera pardus (assembly GCF_024362965.1). Lineage (NCBI taxonomy): Eukaryota > Metazoa > Chordata > Mammalia > Carnivora > Felidae > Panthera > Panthera pardus. The sequence goes on from NW_026526688.1 coordinate 183,962,059, forward strand.
AAGAAGAGTGTTCCCAAGCACCCCCTGATAAGGGTCAGGGGTGCCCGAGGGATGGGCCAGCAGCTAGAAGCTGAAAAGCAGGTGCAGAAGAGGACCTGGGAGCCGTGCCCAGTGAGAAAACAGACTCAGGACGCCGCCTCCCTGTCTCCCCTTGGCAACAGACGGTTAAAACTAAACGCAACTCGAAACCTGAAGTAATCGAAAAATGGCAACATTTGAATATGGACCGTATATGAGATAGTAGCATTGTGTCAATATTAAATTTCCTGGCCTGGATAACTGCATTGTGGTTATGTAAGAGAATTGCCCTTGTTCTTAGGAAATACATGCGGAAGTGTTGGGGGATGAAAACTCACAATGTCCTGAAACTTACTCTCAAAGGGTTCAGCAAAACAATACTAATAATTATATGTAGATGTAATTATGTGCGTGTATGTATGTATGCATGAATGTATAGATCTGTAATATAATATATGGGGCGGGGGTGGGGGGGTGGGGAGCAAATGCGGCCAAATGTTAACTGGCAAATCTAGGTGATGAAGTTACAGGGATTTATCATACTATTCTTAGGTCTTTGCTGTTGGTTGGAATTTTTTTTTTTAATAACTAAAATATTCAACTGCAAAACAAGTTTTTAGGAAGTCCTTACACTTCCTTATGACTGGGCCATTACGATTACTTCAAAGTATCTTTTTTTTAAAATAGCAAATAAAAAATTTAAAAATTACGTTTTCAGTGTTTGCATTCTGCACTCCAGCTGCCTGTGGGGTAGTCCGGGCCTGGATGTGCTCTGGTGCCCCACTGAACTAGTGGCAGAGGGGACCAAATGGTCATGATCTCATGGCTTGTAGTTTGAGCCCCATGTCGGGCTCTCCACTGTCAGTGCAGAACCTGCTTTGGATCCTCCATCCCCTCTCTCTCTCTGTCCTTCCCCGACTCATGCACGCTCTCTCTCTCTTACTCTCTCACTCAAAAACTAGATAAACTTAAAAAAAAAAAAAAAAAAAAAAAAAATTGGCCATGGTGGCAAGTGTGAACCAGAGGCTGAGGGGGACTAAATGGCCGCTGGAAGGACTGACTCCTCCCAACACTATAAACACTTTTATTTCCTCACCAGACAGTCTGGTTGAACCCAGGGAGCTTTGTAATGCCGGTTGGAAAATAAGACCTTAGTCTGTCTGCACTGCATTTGACTCTATGGTGAGAGAAATAAAAAGCGTATTCCAGGGGCGCCTGGGTGGCTCAGTTGGTTAAGCGTCCGACTTTGCTCAGGTCACGATCTCACAGTTCATGAGTTCGAGCCCCACGTCGGGCTCTGTGCTGACAGCTCGGAGCCTGGACGCTGCTTTGGATTCTGTGTCTCCCTCTCTCTCTCTGACCCTTCCCCACTTGCACTCTGTCTCTCTCTCTCTCTCTCTCTCAAAAATAAATAAATGTAAAAAAAAATAAAAAAGTGTATTCTAGTACCTGGCATATCATGGGGAAAATGCCCTTCCGAAGTAAGAATTATTTCTGGAACAAGTGATTACTTACAACCCTGTTGTGACTCTACACAACATACTTCAGTTGGGGCAGAAGGTACAGCAATACAAGAACCGGCCAGGTGGTAGGGAAGTGAGGTCTCACAGCAATTCTGTAACCTTTCCCTCTGCTAGGAAGCATTCTTTTCTGTCTTAAAGGCACGTCAAACAGGCATCGTTAAGCGGCAGCCACGGTCAGAGAGTCAGAGTCTAGAGTCCACCCAGCAATCAATGTGCCAAGTGACCTTGGACAAGTCACCTAAACGAGGAGACTGAGCACAGGGTTTCTGGCAGAACTCTACGATTTTATGCTTCTGCACATCTAAGTAAAGTTAAAAACGAACAGGATCACAGAAAATGATCCTATTCTGTCTCATTTCACAGGCGAGTATAAAGTGCATGTTACTTTTAAAAGGCCACGTTCAGGATCACGGTCTAGCTCTAGGACGCAAAGCCAGATGAGGCCCTAGCTATAGCAGCTGTACTCTCCCCGAAATGTGGGCTCCTCGAATAAACCACGCCGTGCCAGCAGGCTGAGAGCTAAAAAGCATCATCTGGGACTCCCTCCGGAAGTACAACAGAACTGGCCCCAAAGTTCTGCTTTGAGATCGCTGACTGCCAACGCCAATGCCGACTCCCCAGTGCTCATTTCGTACTGAAGTGTCACGTGTAGCACTGACCTTGTAATCTGTGTGACACTCAGCAAAGTCCGGCTGAGTCAGTAAAGAGCTGCAGACCATGCTGAATGTCAACATGAAACCCAACAAGGCGGTCTTGTGAGAGTGGGTTGCTGGCTTTGAAACCCTGGGCGATCGCCTTGACTTTATTTTATCTAAGCAGCCTTCCTCTTCTTTTCTGCTGCCTCGAGGCTCATTCCAGTAGCTTACGGGGTGGGGTCTCTGCCCACCCAGGCTGGCCACCACTGGTCAGGCTGGCCCAGCTGAAGGGCCGGCACTGACTCGATACTCGGGCCCTCCGTGGTGTGGGCTCTTCCCTTGCCAGCCACTGGCCCCGCTTTTCAAGGACTGGATGTGTGGCCTACCTTGCCCTGACCTTCCAAGAACTGCGCTGCCCTTCCCCCCACCGTCTGCCCAGAGTCCTGGGGAATATAAATGGAGGAAAGGTGGTCAGAAGAGGAAGACGCACCAAGAGAGGCTAAGAAGGAGTGGCTGAAAGGCAGGAGCGAAAGAGCAAAGGCAAGACGACTGGCAGAGGGGGTGGTCACAGAAGCTCAGGAAAGGCAGTGTTTGAAGAGCGAGCGAGTCTGGCTGCGGGTGGTGCCTCTCACTCACCGATAACCGGACTTGCCGCGTTACAAAGAGGACAGAAGTCATCACCCAGAAGTGCCCACAACTTCCCAACAACAAACCTGTATTTCGCTGCATCCATACCTGCCCTCTCTCCTGAGCCGGTGCAAGGGGTGTCCTGCCTTCGGTCCAAGGCTCTCTCCTCCATCTGATCTCAAGACCCCCTACCACCTGTCACTCTACGGATTATCTTCATCTTTCTTTGATCAGAGACCTCACCTCTTGGCTGTCCCATCTCTCCCTGAAACAAAACTCTCCCTAGACCCCCTGACCTGCTGCAAATATAGCATGCTCCTCGCTGTGCGAACATCTTTAGTCAATTTAACACACTATTCGCTCTTCTGTCCGCTGCAGCCTGCTCTCTGACGACTACCAAACCACTGAGAGCATCCTCAACAAGAAAACCTACGGTCTTCACCTTCTTTTTCAGAAATCTAATGAGGATTTTCACTTCTTCTCTTTCTGCCTCCGGGAAGCCTGACCCTGCTGACCATCCCCCTTCTCATGAAGAGTTAGTTGTCTTCTCGGGACTTGTGACCCCACAGCCTCTGCTGGTTTCAATCCTCTTGCTCTGACTGTTCCTTCTCAGTCTCCTTTGAAGGCTCTCTTTCTTCTGACCACTTGCTCTGCAAATACTGTGTTCACCACGCCGGATGTCAACTGTGTTCATGCAATGCTGTGTGCTGTCCTAGGCCAGCTCATCTCTTTCAGTCCCTCAGTGCCGCCTGGAAGCCCTTACCTGCAATGACTCTGACTCCCAGCCGGTGCTGATCCACTGCCCCATCCAGCTCCGACCCAGGGCCAGTGCCTCAGTTCAGACTAGCACACCCCGCTACCTGCGGGGAATCTCCAAGAGCACATCCACACCCCCAAAACTCAATACGTCCAAAATTGAGCTCACTCATCCTCTCCCCAAACCAATTCCTTCTCATGTTTCTTAGTTAACGACCCACCATCTCCTCGGCTGTCGGAGCCTGGAAATTAAGTGTCATTCTCCTTCGTCTCCTCCCTCACCCTGGAGGGTTTACTTCTTAGGCACAGCCCCCAAACCCAGTACTTGTCTCCGGTCCCACACCACTCCTCTGATTCAGGCTCCAGTCACCTCCCCCTACTCTCAGAACAGCTTTCCTGTAAAAGGCCTTCTTGTTTCCAGCCTTGACCCGGAGTGACAGTGAAATCTGATCACCTCACCCTCCTGATTAAAATACTTCCATGAGCTTCGCTGGCTAGACGCTGGGGACAGCAGAGGGCTGTGGAACTATTTTAATCCAGCAAGCAAGATGATCAAATTCAAGGAACAAATGGCATGGAGACAGGCTTTCCAACAGCCACAGGGAAAACCGGAGTTCAGACATGTTCTGACAAACAGAATGAATCTTCCCTTCCCGGTTGCAAATGCTCATGAAAGAAATATTATCAGGTGTACCTCAGGATGAAGAAAACTGACACTAGAAAAGAGTGAGATGTAGGGTTCGGTGAGTGAAGCATGTGGGCAAGGAGAAACAATCCGTGACTGTACAAAACTCTGAAAGTCCTAAGTGCCTGGGGAGTAGTAATAACACATGGCAGGCCGGGCGTGTGGGGCAGGGAGAGGCGTTCTAAGGTCTTTGTATATTTCATAGGAGGATAAAGATATTGACTAACTTTAAAGTTTAATCACAAAAGAATGTAAAACTTTCAAAAGAATAGAAGAGGAGAAAATGAAAACTCAAAGGCAGAAAAGGAGAAAATAAAGCAGTTACAGAAAAAGAAGAATAAATAGAAAACACAACATAAAGAAGGCAAACAAATATAAATACATCAGTAAACATAAATGAAGATGAGCTCAATCTAACAGTTAAAAGGGATTATCAGACTGAATTTAAAATTCCAGTTTAGGCTGGTTATGAGATTTAAAGACAAACAGAGGCTGAAGATAACAGGATATATGTACCAGGAAAACACTAACCAAAACAATGCTGGTAACTATAATATTGGCCAAATACAGCTGGTGAGGAATAGCAGGGATAAAGAGGTCCCTTTATGTAATGATACTTGGAAAAAAAGTCTCCAGAGTATTCTATATTGTGTGCACCTAATAAAATGGCCTCAAGATACCTAAGTCACAGAATTAAAAAGCTTGATCTGTAATCGACACACACAGAACTCCATAAACAACGAGATGACATCCTCACTTAAAGCACACAGGGAACATTGGCAAAAATTGACCTGTATTAAGCCACAAAGCAAATCGTGACTAATATGAAAGAATCAAAATCATACAGTCCTTGTTCTTTAACCACAAATGCAAATCAAATAGAAATCAGCCACAAAAGAGCAACCAGAAAGACTACTGGGGCTGCTGGGTACAGAAGGAGTAGTAGTTGGGGCCCCGAGGAGGCAGGGAGACCAGCTCAAAGTCCAAGGAGAGGGCGAGGGAAGTGGGTTGGATGAGGGTGGGAACACGGAGGTGGAGAGAAGTCTCTGCCCGTCTTGTGCAGTCATGTACACCCGGCACCTGACACAGTACCCAGTACACGGTAAGTGCTAAAAGCCATGTTATAAAAAATGCAAAAGGAGCTAACTGAATGTGCGTTCAAGGTGCTGAAATGAGTGGCAGATGCGCCAGGTTCCCACGGCCCGGTCACCGACACCTCACCTTCCTGGGCCCCAGTTTACTGCCTGGTCAGCCAGCAGTCTCTCCTTGTCTCATATCCCTGCCCTGTGGCTCCTTATTTTTTCAACATTTTTATGGGATACCTACTATAATACTATACTAGGTGTTTCCACACCTGTTATCTCATCTAATACATCCCCAAACCTGTAAACTCAGTCCTGTTAACTCCAGTGCTCCAGAGGAAGACACGGGCTGGGCTCTGGGAGGTTAAGTAACTTACCTTAAGATTCTCATCTAGTAAGGGATTTAGACCCTCACCTGCCTTCCTCCCCGGACAAACCCCCCGCCCCCCCCCTCCCCCCAGAGACAGTAAGGTGGTGGGTCGACTAAGTGCGCTGGTTCCAACCCCAGTTCTGACTCATCCACTCTGGGTCCTTGCACAAGTCACTTAACTGTCCCATACCGCACACTGTCCACATACAAAATGAGAGTGATGATCACACAGCAGCTGCAACAAATGGAAACTAGATGGGTTAATATGTATGAAGTGCCTGGAAGAGAGGCGGACAGATACTAAATTTTCAATAAATACTAGCTGTCTCGTATTATTTACTTGTTTAAAGAATCAACTAGGACTCTTAGAGAAGAGTTGGCCACATTAATTAAAATTGAACCAGAAAAGTGGGCAGGCGTAGACTGCTTTCCAGTTAAAATGCAGATATCGTAGCCACGCTCTCTCAACGTTCGCCTACAAGGCCTGATTTTCTGTCTCAAGCACCTCAGACAAACATAGATTCTAGGGTATCCCTATGAGGCGGTGTTGGGTTACACGGCACAAACTCACACCTTTTGAATCTGATCTAGATGAGCATTTCTCAACCTCTGCTCCATGCACATTTGGGGCGGGGCAATTCTCTGTCACGGGGCCCTGTCCTGTGCACTGCAGAAAGTTTAGCAGCATCGCTGGCCTCTATCCACTAGATGCCAGTAGCTCCCTCACACCACCCCACTCCACCCCCAGTTGTGACAAGCACAAATGTCTCCAGAAAGAACCAAATGTCCCCTGGGGGACAAAACCATCCCCAGCTGAGAGCCACTGCTTTAGTCTTCCTAACTGAAACTTTTCTAGTGGGCTCCATCGCAGGACCCCTTGTCCCACGCTCGATGCCCTAATAAAACAGCCCGGGGCAGACATCCAGGCAGGAAGGATGATGGAACGAGATTATGCAGGGCTTCACACAGCCCGACGCAGGGTGTTTACCCCGACGCAGGGTGCCCGGACACAGGCTGGAAGGCAGAATGCACAGAGGCCATTTCAATCCTGCCTGATGAAAAGAAGCTACAAGGAAATGTGAGTGCGCACTTAAAAACGCTCTGCCTCCAGAAACCAAATGTTGTAGCATTTGTAATGGACAGAGCATTTACACGGAGCTTTTGCCTTCAAATCGCCAAGCTTTCAGCCTCCGCTAATATTCTCCAGGGGCAGGGTTGGCCTTCTTCCATCTTCAAGATGATTCAGGTTTCCTGGAGAACAAAATGAGCCTCTAATGCCTAATATTTTCTCTCTGACAGATGGTTTCAGATGTATCAAAGTGCTAATCCTTGCTGAGGTATAGGTCTCAAGGAAGGAGAGTTTGGCTTTTAGAATGATAGAACTTGAATGATTAAGGAGGAAAATTACTCCCAGGATATTCACCATTGTCATGTGAGCAACCCGCTTAAAATGAAGGAAGACAGCAGAATCTGAAAAAAGAGTTGAGGGAAAAAAAGAGAGGAAAAATTCAAAAACCCAGGTTAAGGGTTTAGGTTCGAAACATTTCCGTTCAAAGGCATCTCTGGGAATGGAAATGAAGTGCAATAAAAACACCTTCAAGCTCACGATGATTAGGGTTCCATCTGCCTCCCTCCAATATCACCATTCCCAGTCTCGGCTTGCGGGAGAAGCCCTGGAGACACAGGCCGGGATTGGAATATCTGCCTTGCAACATATTAGCTATGTGACCTTGGGCCTGTTATACAACCTCTCGGAGCCTCAGTTTTCCCACCTGTAAAACGGGCTTTAATACCTACCTCAAAGTGAGGCTGTGGACATTAAAAGATCCAATGTGTGCCTAATGTGACACACAGTAAGCGTTCAGCGAACGTCACCTGTGCGCGTGAACTAGTATTTGGTGTCAACCTACTATGTGCAGACTGCTTTCATTACCACTTTGGAGTCTCAGCGGAGGCTAAACGGTTTTGTTTTAGCTATTACAGCCATTTATAGAGGAGGATGCTGAGAGTATGAGAGATTAGGTCACTTGTCCACGGTCACAGAGCCGCACACGGCAGGATTCGAACCCGGGCCTGCCTCACTCCCGAGCCAAGCTCTCTCCACCGCCCCAGGTACAGGTGCGGGCTGGGGGGGTCGGGGGGGTGGGGGGCGGAGGGGGGTTGTTACTGAGACCAGGCCGCCGCGCGGGGTCACGGGTCACTCACGGTACTCCTCCAGCCGCATTAGGGGCCGGAAGTAGATAGGGTAGAAGGCGGCGCCGATCAGGGAGATGAAGCCGCCGAAGATGAGCGCGGTGCGCAGGTTCCGGGACATGGCGCCGGCCGGGGGACCACCCCGACCCGCTGAGAGCCCCGCACGCAGGCTGTCCGCGCTCGCGGCGCCCTGGCCGTGACCCCGCTCGGAAGAGGCGGAACGATTTTCGCTTCCGGGCCTTGGAGGCGGGGCTAGGGTGAGGGGCGGGGTGCAGTAGGACAGAGGTGGGGCTAGGGGGCGGGACCCCAGTGCCTGGGTGGGGCCAGCCCGGGGCGGGGCCTCGGAGTCGCGCACCCAGTCAGGGGCGCTCCCTCCAAGGGGTGAGCGGACTTTTTGCATGGCTGGGTCCTGTGGGCCCTGTTCTGGCCGCCCCTGCCCCTCAGCCGCTCTACCCACCATTCTCCTGACCTCCTTTATCACCCCCTCCTTTACCAGTCACGCTTTCTCATTGTCCCCACCCCTTAGTTTGATTTTAGTGACTTTCTGTGTCGAGCTGCGTGCTCTCTGTGGCTCCCTCATTTAATCCTCATTATCAGGATTATCAGGATACCTGCTTGAGGGCGGTTTGAAGGATTCAGACACAAAGGGGCAATTCACCTGCCCCAGGACGGCCTGCAGGGGGCTTCTAAACCGGACCCACAGGGGCTTCTGGACCAAGACTCGTGGGGGAGGAGTATTGTTTCAATGACCAAGCTACAAGTAGATGTTTTCTGACCCCGTTTTTCCATCCCCCTTCTCTCTCTCTGTTCCCCTGGCTGCATGTCAGGGTTATGAATGAGGATGGGGAGCAAATAGGATCAGTGCAAGGCAGAGAGCCAGCGGCCAGTCCCACTGATGGGACCTTGGGGCTCTGTCTTGCGGCTTGCGGTGGGAGGCCACTAAGGATAGACATTGTCCTCCCCTTCCTATGATCGCCATCCTTCATCCTTCTGGGTGGGCTGTGGGGGCATATGAGCTACCCAGGGGTATTGAACAGCTGAGATGAAGGTCCCTTGGGCCTTCCCTCAAGCCCTCATAAATAAGGATGCTACCAGCAGCTGGGGGCTGGGGAGCAAGAGGATATTCATCCTGACCCCAGCAGTATTATTTAGTCCAGAAAAGATCTACGATCTTTCAGAAACGGTGCGGAGAGCACCGGTTTCCTCTCTTGTCTAGTTTTGTACTTGAATCAAGCTACTTCTACCTCTGTGGTTCCAGAGGCATATAAATCAGGTGTTCGATCTGTCAGCAGATTTATGGACTATCTGCCATGCCCCAAACACCAGGCAAAGTGCTACGAGGGACACAAGGATGAGTAAGACGTGACCCTTGCTCTCCGGAATCCTGCCACGTGGGTGAAGAGACAGGACATATACATAAAAAGATAACTAATGACCCGACGCAGCTTGTTGCCAATGAGTGATAGCGTCTTGCGGGCTGCAGGACTTCTGTAGAGGAAGACAGATGACTGTGGGTGAGGCCGCGGCTCCTCCCGGGCTTGCAAGAGCTTGTTAGGGTGAGGACAGAGACTTCACAGCAGAGAGAGGAGCTGGGATGCATGCTTGCTATCACGTGATATAAAACCCCAGGTGTAGTGCACCTTTGTCATTTTAGCAATTCAGCATCCACTTATCTTTCGGTTAATAGCACTGGAATATCTTTTGGCAAAACACTCCTCTCCCATTCTCAATCCATGAGGTACAGGAGGGCGTTTCCTCTGTCCCCCACTCCAATTATTTTTTCCAGCTCTGAGAGTTAAGCATATAACCAAGCCGGACCCGGCTTCCACACCACAGAGATTGACTGGGACAGGACGGAGGCCTGATCATCCAATGTAGTTGCATCCTTCTGGCTACATGACCCAAGCTGAGCCAACCATAGTCTATCCAGCTTCTAAAAATCTGGATTTGAACTTGGGATTCGATGCTGGAGCCACTGGGCACCACCATTCAGAGACTGAGAATGAGGACAGTACAGCACAAGGAGAGCTGGGAGATAGAAATCAGGTGCTGACATTACATTTGAGCCTGAAAAGGACGCGCCCTTGGACTTCTTAGTAACGTGAGCCAATGAAGTTCCCTCTTCCCTAAAGCCAGTTTGAGGTTTTTTTGTTTGTTTTGTTTTTATTTTTTTTTTAACGTTTACTTATTTTTTGAGAGATAGAGACAGAGTGTAAGTGGGGTAGGGGTAGAGAGAGAGGGAGTCACAGAATCCCAAGCAGGCTCCAGGCTCTGAGCAGTCAACACAGAGCCGGATGCGGGGCTCAAACCCACAAACTGTGAGATCATGACCTGAGATGAGGTCAGACACTTAACTGACTGAGCCACCCAGGAGCCCCTGTTGTTTTGTTTTTTAACAACGGAAGGCATTCCAGATGAATTCACCACGAGTGTGATGTTATTTGCTTAACAATTCCACGAGCTGCAAGTCAAGGATTACCCTATTTTGTAGACCAGAGACCTGTCTTAGGGTCACACACCATTAGTTGAGCCAGAACCGGGGTTTAGTTTTCATGATTCTTAAACTGACAGGCTCCTCTGTGAGACCTTGCTGTCTCCATGAGGAAGCCGAGCAGGGTGGCCGGGCGAGCCCCACCCACAGAGCCTCTGAAAGCCATTATGGAGGGTGCCAGGATGTCCTCATGGGGTACCAGCCGTGCCTCCAAGGCAGAGGTGGGCTAATGTGGGACAGACGCGCCGTCCCCCACTCCAGGGTGATGTGGCAAAGTAACCTGGCCGTTTCTCTATCCCCTCATGCTGATCTAAAGGTTTTGGTCCGACCAGCAGCCAGCCTACAATCTCCAAATACAGTAATCATCATATTAGCATCATCATACCAAAAATTAGTTACTTATCACTTGCCTGCCGCTGACTGCTACCAAATATAGGTTCGTCTCTTGGGTCCCAGTGTTCTTCCCATTTCTGCGAACCCCACTGACTTACAGATTCAATCAGAGACTTATTGTGTGCCTATTCCAGCAAAGCACTGCACCAGTTGATTGGGAACACAAAAAGGAAGCATCAGCATTTGTGTATTTGACAAAGGTTTACTGAGCCAAGCACTGTGTGCCAGGCACATTTCAAATGCTGGTGGATGCAGCCAGCAGTGAATTAACAAGACAGTCTGTTGTCCTCATGGCATCTATAGTCTGCTAGAGGGATAAGATGCGGCAGTGGATAGTAATTGCTTTTTGGTCACTCAGCCTTCCCTAATAATAGCTCCTGATTCTCCATTTGCATAGCGAAAGGCTGGGATACAGCAAGAATGACTAGCTCAATAGCCGCTAAAGTAGAGCCAGGATTCGAATCCAGTCTGGCTGGCTCCAGAGACCTGCAATTATCACCAATCTACACTGCCTTGCAAAGTCAGTGAGTTCATATTGTCTGAATGCGGGTACAATTCCAACCTGGTCCAGTTGTCCCTTTTCTCCCAGAAATAAGAATCATGAGGATGGTGACACGGGGACAGACGGCACTGTCGCAGTGGATTTCTTCTTCCATTGCTAAATGTTCCGATGAGATTATGTCCCACTCGCCTGTAGTCCTACAAATTCCCGTATTCCCCCCTTGCTGTCTGATTCTTGGTTCTTCATTACATTCTACAGGCCACCCATGTATTTCCAGTAAACTCCCTTTGGACCTCAGTCCACTCAGAGTCTGTTTCGGTTGCATATCACCGGAAGCCCTAATCGATAAAGAAATTCCCGCAATGACCTCCAACGCATGGCAGAGACAAAGGGCCTGGGGCTTCCTAGCCGGGCTCTTGTTTGCAAAAGCCAAAGGAAATTTGGATCTGGGGGAAGATATTTGTGCAAAGGGGGAGAGAGCTCAAGGATAGAAGGAGGCAGGATGCAAGTCAGATATGTCAGGAGTCCTAGGGTGCATATTTTCATCTCAATCACTGAGAAAAAAAAAAATTGGTTTGGGCTCCTATCTGGCATTTTCTCCTTCTTCCCTTGGATGTGAAGATTGAATGCTTGCAGGGAGCAGACCACCAGGGGTGTCTCACACGGGGTTCAGACAGACATCAAAGTTAATCCGCTCTCTGATCTAAGCAAAATGGTGATGAGGGTTTCCTGGGACAGCAGCTTCACTAATTGTGGTGCTGCAGCCCAGCTGATGTATTTTTAGAATATTGTGGATTTTCATAAAGCATCATTGCTTTCTGCGGGAAAACAGTCAGACTAGAAGCTTGGGGTTTGGAATAGGGTGGGATCTAATGCAGGATCCTTTGCACCTGAACTTGTAAGGATAAGAACCTAAGCAGGGGCAACACTTCCCTGCTTTTATCAGACGCTGCGGCTCTCTGAGCGCCTGCTCATCTGTATAAATATTTTCGATTTAGATCATTTGTCAAGTTTTTCTTCTTTGTCCTTTACATCTAAGAGAGCTCCCCAAATATCTGTCTTGGCTTACCTCTTGCCACGGTATGCACCCCACAGTTTTAACTAATAAATACCTTCATGACTTTGCAGGGGCCAAGGGCAGGCAGCCCCAAGACGGGCCACTTGGGCCTGAACATGGAGTTAAAAGCAATCAGGGGTGGCTGCCTGGGCTGGCTCAGTCTGTAAGCATGCAAGTCTTGATCTCAGGGTTGTGGGTTCGAGCCTCACTTTAGGTATAGAGATTGCTTAAAAATAAAATCTGAAGAAAACAAATTTAAAAAAAAAAAAAGCATTCCAGGGTGTCTGGGTGGCTCAGTCAGTTAAGGGTCTGACTTCGGCTCAGGTCATGAGCTCGCGGTTCATGAGTTCAAGCCACCCACATCGGGCTCTCTGCTGTCAGCGTGGAACCTGCCTCGGATCCTCTGCCTCCCTCTCTCTGCCTCTCTCCCACTTGTGCTCTATCTCTCTCTCTCAAAAATAAATAAACAATACAAAAAAAAAAAAAAAGCGTTCAAAACCTAGTAGATTCAGGAAAGTTTTTTACCTCCCCCCTCAACTGCCTGCCGGTCCCAGGAAGAGTGCCCTTAACAGAGATTCCTCTTTACCTAAGAAACTGATCTGCATAACAGTTCACCTTTGTTTTCCAAAGATCTCCTCTCTTCCTGCTAATGGTCCGCCTCTGTCTAAGTCAGACCCCTACCCCTCTCCTTAGCTCCTACCTGTCACATTGCCTCACTGCCTTTGGGATTTCCGTGCCTGTGTGGACGCCCCATAACTACGCTACTAAATACGATTTCCTCCTGTTAATCTGTCTCATGTCAATTTGATTCTTAGTCCAGCTAGAAGGACCTTGAAAGGCAGAGTTAAATTCTTCCTCCCCAGTAACTTTCGGAGCTAGTGTCTAGGCCAGCCTTTCAGCTGAACTCCAGCCTCATGTGGCTGGGCAACATTCTCAGGTTCAGGACCTACTTGCTTCTGCTCCCGGCTTCTACTCACCACTGCTGACTTGGTTAGAGGCATTATCAGCTACACACACACACACACACACACACACACACACACACACACCCTGGCCCCGGCCATGGCTTCCTAACTTGCTCACGGGTGCCATCCCCTTGCGTCACCAAACTGTCTTGCTCATGGAATACCCAAAGCTGTCTTCTGAAAACATAGATCCGGTTCATCACTGCTCTTCTCAGAAGACTTCGGCATCTCCCTAAAGTATGAATTACTCAGCCTGGACCTCAGGTTTTGGCCAACAGGTCATTAATGGCCACTGCTGCATCCACGTGCCCTCGGCTGAGTGAAATAGTAGTTCTCTATGCCTAGGCTGCTACGCTCTGCGCCTGTGACCATTATCTGATGGAGCCAGCACGGGATATGGTCTAGAACACAGTTAAAGGTCCAGAATCTCGGCCTAAGTGGGGAATGGGCTGACCCGATGAGATTCTCTGCCTCTGGAATTTCAGCTGGAAAGTCAGAGAGAGTAGGGAGGTTGGCAGAGAGAGGAGAAGTTGGACAGATGCACAAGAGGCAGTAGCAGCATGGGGGAGCTGTGAGTAAGTCATGGTGATGAATCAGCAGAAGCTGAGAGAGCTGAGCTTGGTGAGTAGAAGGGGAGAGAATTGCCTGGGAATTGCAGGAAGCAGAGAACGTTGGAAGAAAATTAAAATGAAGACCCACAAATCCCTGTTGCTGAGAAGTAACAAGTTATCTTAAGCCCTAATGTTGCCTGGGATCCATTTACTCATTCACTGTTTTCTACCATTTTTCGTTGAGCATCCAGTATCTATCTGCCAGACTGTATTCTAAGCATTAGACAAAGTCTTTGCCCTCAATGATAAAAAAAAAAAACAAAAAAAACAAAAAACGAAGACAATCTCATAGATACAGAGAACAGATTAGTGGTTTCCAGAGGTGGGTGGTTAGGAGTGAGCAAAATGGGTGAAGGGGGTCGAAAGGTACAAACTTCCAGTTATAAAATAAATAAGTCATGGGGATGTAATGTACATAATGTACAGCATGGCAACTATAGTTAAGAATACTGTAGTTGCATATTTGAAAGTTGCTAAGAGAGTAAATCTTAAAATTTCTCATCACCAGAAAAAAAATTGTCACTATGCATGGTGGTGGATGTTCACTAGACGTACCGTGGTGATCATTTCATACGATATACAACTATTGAGTAATTATGTTGTACACCTGAAACAAATGTAATGTTGCATATCAATTGTACCTCAATAAAAATAGATTTAAAAAAGACATGGGACGATTTGGCAATTTTTTTTTTTTTTTTTTTTTTTTTTTTACAAAACTAAACATACGCTTACCATACAATCCAGCAATCACACTCCTTGGTATTTACTCAAAAAAAGCTGAAGACTTATGTCCATTCAAAAGCCTGCACATGGATATTTATACAGCTTTGTTCAGAATTGTCAAAACTTGGAAGCAAGCAAGACGTCTTTCGGTAGGTGAATGGATGAATAAACTGTGGTCCATCCAGACGATGGGATATTATTCAGTGCCCAGAAGAATGAGCTATCAAGACATGAAAAGACATATTGAAGAAACTTAAGGGCATATTATGAAGTGAAAGGAGCCCATCTGAGAAGACTACATACTAGGTGGTTCCAACTATATGACATTCCGGAAAAGATCAGTCACTGCCAGGGGTTAGGAAGGAGGGAAGGATGAATAGACAGAGCACAGAGGAGGTTTAGGCAGTGAAAATACTCTGTAAAATACCATAATGATAGATACTTGTCGTTATATATTTGTCCTAACTCATGGAATATATCACACCAAGAGTGAACCCTAATGTACGCTATGGACTTTGGAGATCACGACACATCGATGTAAGTTCCTAGATGATAACAAATGTACTATATTGGTGGAGGATGTTGACCATGAAGCAGGCTGTGCACGTATAGGGGCAGGAGGTTTGCGGAAACTCTCTGTACTTCCTGCTCAATTTTGCTGCAACCTGAAACTACTCTAGAATATAATATCTGTTAAAGAAATTCGTGCTATACCAAAAAGCTGGGGGAGAGATTACTCCAGATTAAAAGAAACTACAGAGACATTCCAGAAGTAAGTAAATAAATAAATAAAGCAAATGAATGAATGAATGAATGAGTGCTGGGAAGAAAAATAGAGCTGGTAAGGGTACTGTGTGTAGGGGCAACTATTTTTACTTAGATGTCAAAGAAGGCCTCTTTGAGAAGGTGACAGAAACCCGAATGAAGAGAAGGGGGAACCGTGTGAGGAGACAGGGAAGGAAAATTAGGTCATCAAGGTGGTTGGGCGAGAGCACCATGCCATGGACCTCCCAGGCCTCGAAGGACATTAAACTATTACTGTGTGTGTGGTGGGGAGAACTTGGGGGATCTCTAGAACCTTCCAACTCCACGGCCTTCTGGCAAGTCCCGCTGCTCTGTGGTTTCCATTCTTCCATAAATTCCTGTCTCCCTTACCCATAGAGCCCCCATTGTTTCCCATAGAGCCCATTTACTCAGAAGAGCAGGATGACTTTTCCTTTCTGTCAAAAAAGTGAGGCTGTCCCCAAAGCTGTCATGCATGATTTTACCCTGAACACCCCTTTTAGCTTTTCTTTCTTCCTCTACTCTGTTTCTTCCCTCTCTCTAGAATGACTTTCTCCTAAGAGCCTCTTGTCACCATCCTTCCCCCCAAGAATATCTCAAATCCCATTTCTTCTGGGAAAGTTTCCACGATTACTTGATCTGAAATGGACTCTTCTCTCCTGAACTCCTGCTTGGATTGTTTTTGGCCATATAACTACCCCAAACTTAGGGCTTAAAAATTAAAAACGATAATTTACTATCACTTAGAAAATCCATGGATTTACTAGGCATTCTGCCTCACAAGATGTGGTTGGGCACTGGGACGGCTGAAGTCATCTGGAAGCTTGACTGAACCACACAAGATGGTTCACTCCCATGGCTAAAAGTCGGTGCTCAGATGGAGACGTTGCCTGGAGCACCCATTAGTGACATCGCTCGTGTGGAAGCTCTGCTCCAAGAAGAAGTACACCAAGAAAACCTGGAGGAAGCCATATGTCTTCTGATGGTTTAGATTTGGAAGGCGCCCAGAGTCCTTTCCCCTGCATTGTATTGGCCAAAGACCAGGTCATGCACCAGACCAATTTCAAGGGGGTGTCTGGCTGTCAGTGGGGACACCGTTGAGGAATTTGCAATTACCTTTAATCTACCATAGCTCCCGTTGCACTTTTTGCAAATACTGATTATAGCCTTTGTCACTTCTTGCCTTACATTACAATGATGTAAGTGTCTTTTCATCTCATGGATTTTCAGCCCTTGATGAGAGATTATGTTATTTAAGCCAAATATTTCCATGTAATAACCACAACCACAACAAACGGTTGTTTATTAAATGCCTACTAAAGGTTTGATCTCATCTAATCAAACACATGAGCTCATCTTATCTCCACCCTGATAGGATAGACATTATCCCCATCATACAGATCAGGAAACTGAGGCACAGAGTGATTCTGCCTTACTCAAAGCCACATAATTGGTGAGTAGCAGAGCCAGGATTTGAGACCCTTTAAAAGCCCGTGTTCTCATTCTCTGTCTTCTATTGCCATCTCACAGTCTCAGCACCAAGAAAATGTGCTTGAGTCAATCTGTGTTGGTGTTACTGAAATGTCACTGAGCCAAAGAACAAAAGGGAAAGAAGGAGAGAGCAAGCGGTGCAGAACATGAGCAGTGGCGTGGGGTTGTCGTCCAATGTTCTAGGTGGTTCCACGTGCAGTGCCGAGGGTCAGCGCCAAGCGTCCTCTGTGGCCTGCTAGATGGAATGCAGAGGATTTGGGAGATACTCTGCAAAAGTCAGAGTATTTATTGGGTCTGAGTATTTATTGGGTCTGAGTGCCTGATGCGAAACTTTCCTCCCAGATTCCAATTTTCTATCTGCCAAGATAAGTGATGGAGGTTTATGGTCCATGTTCTAGCACATCCACCCAGGCCAGGGAACTACAACTTTGAATTTCTGACCTGCCTCCTCCCAGCTAAAAACGAATCTAGATTTACTTCCCATCATGAACGAGCACCATGGCCCTGCTCAGGAAGATCCTAGTTTTAGAAGATTCTGCCTTCGGGGGTGCCTGGATGGCTCAGTCGGTTGAGCGTCCGACTTCCACTTGGGTCATGATCTCTCAGTTGAAGAATTCGAGCCCCACGTCGGGCTCTGTGCTGACAACTCAGAGGCTGGAGCCTGCTTCTGATTCTGTGTCTCCCTCTCTCTCTGCCTCTCCTCTGCCTTTCTAAAATGGAGTCTCTTCAGTTTCGCTATCTCAGGTCACAGGGTACATCAGCCTATAAAAATACTGCCTTAAGACCTTAGAAAGTCTGAAATGATGGAATTCTGCCAAACAGTAGAGAGAGCCATTTTGAAAATACCAACAACTAGTGGAGTAAGGTCAATAAATGTCACTGGGTCATATTAAAGGCAATATTATCTAACACAGATGTTAGTCTTACTGAATATTTTTTCTCCTCTACTCCCTGCCACCTACCCCCATGACCACGTTCCATAAGGCAGCCGGGGCTTTTTTTTTTTTTTTATATAAAAAAAATTTTTTTTAACGTTTATTTATTTTTGAGAGACAGAGCATGAGCAGGGAAGGGGCAGAGAGAGAGAGGGGGAGACACAGAATCTGAAGCAGGATCCAGGTTCTGAGCCATCAGTACAGACCCTGACGCGGGGCTCAAACTCACATTCGGTGAGATCATGACCTGAGCCGAAGTTGGATGTTCAACCGACTGAGCCACACAGGCACCCCCCAGGACTAACTTTTAGAAATTAAAATCAGATTGTATGACCCCTTGCTAGAGCACTCCAAATGCTTCCCAGTCACTTAGAATAATATCCAAACATCTTAGCATGCCCCAGAAAGTTCTAGATCACTTTTGCCTGCCTACCTCTTATACCTCATCTCTCTCCATTCTCCCACATTAACTGGGGTCTCACCACGTGAGTTTCCAGTTTTTTCTCGAACACATCACATCTGATGTGGCCTCTGGGCCTTTGCACGTGCATTTGCCTCCATCTGAAATGCCCGGGACCCAGCTCTTGGCCTGACTTTGTTAATTCAAGTATCTGTTCAGATGACACTGCCTCAGAGTGCTCTCCACAATCACGTAGTCTCCAGTAGCTTTCATTTCCCTTCTCTCTCTCATTTGTCCCCAACCTCCCTGTCCATGTGTTAATCTTTGCCCTCCAGAATGTAAGCACCAGGAGTGCAAGAGCTTTCTCTCTCTCCCTGCTGTGTCTCCAGCACCTTCTGGAATACTCGGCACATAGTAAATGCTCAGTAAACATTTGTTGACTGACTGGTGATACCAATTTCTTACATTTCCCAGGCATTTTAGAGACACTATTACATGGGGAAGATATTTGGAAACTTCTTCTCTCTTGCGAAGGCAGGGAAAAGTCTTGCTTCCCTTTAAGTATTTAATTATCTTCAAAGCTTGAGGTTTCGAGAAGATTAAAAATCTTCCTTATTCCAGCGCTCCCAGCTCCGTGCTCTCAGGCCTCCTCTCGGCACCTGTGACTCTCACGCCGCCAGCTGGTGTCTGGGCTTGGGGGGTAGGACCGGCACAGCAAGAAAGCCTCCTCAGACTGTTACCACTGGCATCTTTCGAGCCTTTCATCAACAGAGTATTTTTTGTTTCTTTCTCATCCACGGTCAGGATTCGGATCAACTTGTAAGTGGGAGCTTTGTTACTTAGGGAAGGTGGGAGGGGGTGCTGAGGGCTGAGGGAGGCCGGGGAGGCCCTTAGCCTCTGGCGAAAGAAGCAGCTGTGTTTCGGCTGCCTCACCCCAGATCTGAGCTGTCCACACCCCACGTGGGAGGACGGAGAGGCCCCGTTTACTGGCTGCAGCGTCCCTGTGCACTTGCTGGGATGTGTGCTTACCAGACATTGCTGTCCTGCCTACAGCATCCTGATGGACACGGGGGTCCCCGGGTTTTCAGCGGGGGAGGGGTCAGCAGGCAGCAGCTCTCTCTGGTGCTTTTGTCATTTGGACACCTTCCTCTCGGCATTTGGGTTGCATCCAGGCTGCCTCAGCACTTCTGAACGACCAAGGTCTGGAAAAAGTTCATCCGCCAAGCTGGCTCGCCAGGTGAAGGCTTCTCAGCCCAGCGGGGGCGCGGACCTGACTGCCCTCCACTCAGGGGCCTGAGGTCCAGCACTGGCTTCTCACTGCCACCTGCTCCGGAATTTTCAGAGCCGAGTGAGGCCCGGGGAGATGTTAGGCGTTTATTTTTATTTTTTTAAGTTTTTGGTTTTTTTTTTTTAATGTTTATTCATTTTTGAGAGACAGAGAGAGAGCGCCAGCAGGAGAGGAGCAGAGAGAGAGGGAGACACAGGATCTGAAGCGAGCTCCAGGCTCTGAGCTGTCAGCACAGAGCCCGATGCGGGGCTCGAACTCACTGACCGAGAGATCGTGACCTGAGCTGAAGTCGGACGCTTAACCGACTGAGCCTCCCGAGACATTGGGCGCTTAGGTGCAGCATTGCAGTGAGACAGATGTGGGTTTGAGTCTTTACCAATGTCTTTAACCCTCCAAGCCTCAATATCTTTACCGTAAAATGATAGCCATCATGTCTCTCACGGGCTTTCTGAGAGGATTAAATGAGGCACTGAGTGCAGTGTTTAGAACAGTAGATGGCAGCTGCAGTTGTTCGGGTCCAAGTCTGTGTATAGCACCTTACCAAGCTAATTCAACTCTCGGGGCCTCAGTTGCCTCCTCTTTACAATGGGGGCAATGCCTCATGATCGTATGACCATGAAATGAGAGTGTGAGATACATCGTCAAGCGCTACGCAGATGCCCGCCGGTTTCATCAATGAGCCGTTTCATTCACATCCACTTCAGCCATGAAGTTAAGTTGACTTTTTCACAAAACCCTAAACATGAATATGCCATCTGTTTTATTCATAAAATATATATATACATATATATATGTGTGTGTGTGTATATATATATATGTGTGTATATATATATACACACATATATATATGGGGCGCCTGGGTGACTCAGTCGGTTGAGCGTCTGACTTCGGCTCAGGTCATGATCTCATGGTTCATGGGTTTGAACCCTATGTCGGGCTCTGTGCAGACAGCCCAGAGCCTGGAGCCTGCTTCAGATTCTGTGTCTCCCTCTCTCTCTGCCTCTCTCCCACTCTCTCTCTCTCTCTCTCTCTCTCTCTGTTTCTCATTAAAAAGAACGTAGAAGTATAGGATAGGAAAGGTTGTATGCAAACACTGGAAAGTTAAACAGAAGAAGAAGAAAAAGCAGCAGCAAATAGCATTAAAATAATTATTGCATGAGTGACCGGACTATTGTTCCTCAGGGGAGAATATTTCCCAGTTTGCTGACGATAGCAAAAAAGAGGGGAAAACAAAGATTTGATGGTTATTTCTCATCTGTCTCCCCCCAGGGAAATTAGGCCTGAGTTATGGGGCATTTTTCATCAAGCCAGAGTCTGGTACAAAACTAGCAAGTGAGCAAACTACTGTGGGGCACCTGGGTGGCTCAGTCCATTAAGCGTCTGCCTCTGGATTCTGACTTTTGATTCCAGCTCAGGTCATGATCTCACACTTCCTGGGATCGAGTCCCACATTGGGCTGACGGCGTGGAGGCTGCTTCGGATTCTCTGTCTCCCCCTCTCTCTGACATTCCCCCATTCGCTCTCTTGCTCTCAAAAGAAAAAAGTAAACTTAGAAAAGACAAGACAAGTCAAGAAAAAAGAAAAAAGAAAACCACTATGAGGCGAGCCTAAGTGGATTCGGACAAGGCTGTCCTCAGTGCAGGGGTTTCTGGGCTCACCATCCCTGGTGCCTTGGAACTTCCTATTCCTCCCGCTCCCCATCTCATCCCTGCCCCACGACCTTGGCATGCTCGGGAGGAGTTACCCCAGCCTCTGTGTCCTATCTCCCTTGCAAGGATGTCCGGGTCGACAGGTCCCCTCAGCCCCCGCCGTTCACATCAGCCCTCCTCACCCCTAGCAATACTGCCTGCTGCTACGACGGTCACGTCACGAGGGCAGCTGGGCATTTTTACATTGAAGCAGCAACTCTCCAGCTCCTCTCTCTGAAGGAGACTCCTCTTCTCCGTCGGGAGTCCAGTGCACAGGAGGCTCCCTCCGCCCTTCCCCATTCACCTGACCCACAGCTGGTCCATCCATGAATCCTACGCTACTGGCTATTGTGACTGGTTCTGATGATCCAGACCAAGCAAACCAGAACCCTCCTTGGATTTTTTTTCCGGTGTTGTAATCAGCAGAAGCCATATCTTCTCTCTGGGGTCGTGAGGCGGGGAGGATTTCGGTCTGGGCTTGCTGGTAGCCACGGAGCAAGGCCCTGTGTGAGAGGCAGGAGATCCCTGACAGCGTTGTTTGCCTACTGGATCCAGCCCTGCCTGAAGCCACTCTACTAGGGCATTATGGGAGCTAGTAAATACCTGCCATGTTGCTCTTTGTTGAATGGGTTTCTGTCACTGACCACTGAGAACATCTTGATCAATACAGTTAGATAAGCCTCACATTTTGAAAATCTTGAAGAATTTATGTAGTGGGGTGAATGTGGTACAAAGTAATGTGAAATGGAGGGTAGTGTGCGGGTTAAGTTTGCAATATCCTTTTAAAATAACACCTCCTGGGGCGCCTGGGTGGCTCAGTCGGTTAAGCGGCCGACTTCGGCTCAGGTCATGATCTCGCGGTCCGTGAGTTCGAGCCCCGCGTCGGGCTCTGTGCTGACAGCTCAGAGCCTGGAACCTGTTTCAGATTCTGTGTCTCCCTCTCTCTGACCCTCCCCCATTCATGCTCTGTCTCTCTCTGTCTCAAAAATAAATAAATGTTAAAAAAAAATTTTTTTTAAATAAAATAAAATAAAATAACATCTCCTGGGGGCCTGAATAGCTCAGTTGGTTAAGAGTTCAACTCTTCATCTTGGCTCAGGTCGTGATCTCATAGTTTGTGAGTTCGAGCCCCAAGTTGGGCTCTGTGCTGATAGCTCGGAGTCTGCTTGGGATTCTCTCCCTACCCCTCTCTCTGCCCCTCCCCTGCTTGTGCTCTCTCTCTCTAAATAAATAAAGTTAAATTTTTTTTCAAAATAATGTAAAATAACACCTCCCATTTACTGAACATCTACTATGTGCCAGGCATTTTATATACTTTATCTCCTTGGCTTCTAACCACCATCCTGCATGCTGTATTATACCCATTTTAGAGAGAAGAAAATTGAGGCTCAGAGGAACTAAGAGACTTATCAAAGACCACTCAGGGCAGAAGGAAATAGAGGAGCCAGGATACTGCACTCAGGTTTTTGGTCAGGTAACCCACATCACACAGATCTGAGAGAATTGCTTACTCCTTCGTTCAGCACTTATGGGACATTAGCTTTTTGGCAGATATGGGGTAGGCACTGAGGATATGAAATGAATAAGCTAGTGCCCGTTTTTCAGCCGTTTACTGTCCAGTGGGGGAGACCCCCACTAGGGTCATTATTATAAGTTGAACTGTATCCCCCCAAGGATATCTGGAAGTCATAACCCAGGGTACCTATAAACGCAAGCTGCTGTGGGAATAGGGTCGACGCAGATGTAATCAAGCGAAGGTGAACTCATTAGCGCGGGGCCCAATTCAATATGCCTGGTGGCCTTAGAAGAGGGAGAGTTAGACCCAGAGGCACACAGGGAGAGCGCCCTGTGAAGACCGAGGCAGAGACTGGAGTAGTGCCTCGATAAGCCCTGGAACACTGAGGACCGCCCACTTCCACCAGAAGCCCCAAGAGCGGCTGGAAAGATTCTCCCCACGAGCTCTCAGAAGGAAGCCATCTTGCCAACCCCTTGATTTAGGCCTTCCAGCCTCCAGATACAGTCGTCCAGGGTGCCACTCCCAGGAGCCTCTGTTTATTTGAATCTCACCTGAGACTGCTCTTCCTGCCGTCCACCCAGCAGCTGCCCTGGGACAAGCAGCCAGAGTCCCACCCTCCCCGTCATTGCACCGGGACCCACCCTCTACGACAACTCTCCCCTCACCTGCCCTCTGAACAAACTCTGGTCCCAAAGGCTAGCAGGGGCCCCACTGTTTGCTTTGGCCAGGAAAGTGCATGGTGACAGCGGTCAGCTAATGCCAGGGAGTTACACATCCTTTGTATTCCCAGGCTGTCTGTTTCCAGGATACAGGTCTCGTGGTTTCTCCTTTGTGATTAATGTTGGAGCCATTTCTTGATGTAGTGTCTTAATAACATGGTGAAGGCACACGGGCTTTGGTGGCAACATGTGACAGTACTTTTATCTGACCAGCTCTCCCCCACCCCCAGCCCATTTCTGAGAGTCAGGTAGGCAAGAGAGATGTGAAAGGAGGCGCAAGACGAGGGGAAATAAAGTCGAATTAATCAGCGATTTGCCTAGGGTAGTGGTTAGCTATGATTTGGAGCTGCTGCCCGGCATTTTAAGCATTGGCTCAAATTCCTTACTTTTCAACTTTTTCACGACACTGACAGAACTCTTCTAGCATCAGGCATTCACCCGCTGATGTGTTTGGAGGGCAAAATACCAACTCGTTAAAAATGGTGGAGCCCTTACGAGCTAAAGCTTTCCCTGTGGGTAGACTTAAACTTTCCATACCCCAGAAGAATGGGGCAATGGCTGTCATAATTGTCTGCAGGTGGGTGCCCTCCTGTCAATACCTCAAGGCCAAGGCCCCGATTTTGCTTTCTTTTTGCACCTTTAAGAATGTCTGACAGAGTGGGTGCTTCGGGCCGGCTGGTAGGCTTGACTAAGTACAGAGATTTAATTCAGGCCATGGTGTCGCTAGTATGCTTTTATTAGGTATGGTGGTTAAGACTTTGGGCTTTGGGGGTTGGGGATTATTAGACTGCCTGGATTAGAATGCCAGCTGGCTGTGCGACTTTGGGAAGGTCAGGTCACCTCTCTGAGCTTCAGTCTCTCCCCTGTGAAATGAATTGTTAGAAAGCATCAATGAGATAATATACCCGAAGTGCTTGGCATTCAATAAAAAGTCCGCCCATATTACTAACTGGTGACCGACAAAACGCTGACCACCCAGGTTTGTCTGGCTCCAGAGCCCAGGCCGATGCCCATCTAGAAAGATCAGCATGATTTCCATTGGAACTGCTCTCCACCATGGGGTGCTTTGTCACACCCAGATGTAGGACCGGCAGCCACATGCTGTAGGAGCCACACTGGACATTGCTAAATCCTTTCCACAGATGCCTGAGCTGAGGGCCCCACGCCCCCCAAACTCACAGCCAAGAATTCCCATACTCCCAGTCTAGCTCCCAGATATCTAGGGAATGTTCTTGCCGCTTTGGGGGGAAATAGAAGCTCACTGGCCATCCATCTGTATTAGTTCCAAGCTATTCATCTGTATTAGTTTCTTGAGGCTGCTTTAACCTAGGTACCAAATACTGGATGGCTTAAAACAGACATGTATTGTATAGTTCTGGAAGCTAGAAATCCAAAATCAAGGTGCTGGCAGGGTCAGACTCTCTGTGATGGCTCTGGGGGGAGAACCTTCCTGTGCCTCCTTCAGCTTCTGATGTGGCTGAGAGTCTGTAGCCTTCTTTGGCTGTGGCAACACCAAGGCCAGTTGCACGGCCACCTTCTCCCCATGACTCCGCAAAATGTTCTCCTTGAGTGTGTCTGTCCATGTGTCCAGTCATGTTGGATCAGGGCCCATACTAATGACTTCATTTTAGGTTGATTACCTCTGAAACGACTCTTTTCCAAAGATGGTCACATTCTGAGGTTGTGGGGGTGAGGCCTTCAATCTAAGTTGGGAGACAAGTCGATTCACAACACCATCTGTGATGGTTAATTTTATACGTCAACCTAATTAGGCCACTGTGACCAGATATTTGGTCCCACACCATTCTAGACGTTTCTGTGAAGGTATTTTTTTAGAGCAGACTAAATGTTTAAATCAGTAGACTTTGAGTAAAGCCGATTTCTCTCTATCCAGTCAGTTGAAGGCCTTGGGAGAAAAAGACTGACCTCCCTAGAAAGAGAGGGTACTCTGCCTACAGACTACCTCTGGACTCAAACAGAAATCCTTCCCCGGATCTTCCAGCCTATCCTGGAAGATTTTGGACTGGTCAAGCCTCCACAATCATGTGAGCCAACTCCTTAAAATAAATTCTCTCTCTCATTCTCTCTCTCTCTCTCTCTCTCTCTCTCTATATATATATATATATATCCACAAAAATATATAAAAATATATACATATATATGTATATAGAGATAAATCTCTGTATATATGTGACATATATGCATATATTTGTATATCCATCTGTTTATATATACATATATAGATAGATCTATAGCTACCTATCTATATATATACACATATATGCATACATATATACACATACGTATATATATAGAAAGAGGGAGTTGGCTCTGATTCTCTGCTGGTTCTGTTTCTCTGGAGAACTCTGGAATACCCTAATAAGCCCATCCAAGGATCTCTGTAACCACAGGTCCTCCCTTCGGCCCCAGGATTTGGCGATGGTGCCCACAGTTGTGGCACGGCTGGGGATGCCCCACCTGGACAGTGGAAAATGACGGGGCTGTCCCTCAACCTACCCCACTGATAGACAAACTATCAGTCAACAATTGAACGAGGATTTCTGAGCCTTCAGTTTTTATTATTCCCTTAGCAAAGGAAGGTTGAACAGTTCAGTCTCAGCATGAATTGCTATAGGAGATGATGGGGAAGAAATGAGAAGAAATGTCTTAGCTTTACAAGATAACAGGATGCTGGAAGTCTCTGTTCTATACAAGGAGTTAGAGCAGAATCCCTCTTTTCAAATAACGCACAAAGTTTTAAAATCTATCATGGCAGACCCAGAGATGATCGTCTCTTTCATGGTCTTCTTATAAGGGCACTATTCTCATTCACAAGGGCCCCACCCTCATGACCTAATTACGTCCCAGAGGCCCTACCTTCTAATAGCATCACCCTGGGGGTTAGGCCTTCCACCTACGAATGGGTGGGAGGCACAAATATTCGGCCCACAGCACCAAGTCTAGATGTTTCAAGATGGCTTCACTCACACATCTGGCAGTTGGGACCGACTGTTGGCAAGGCTTCCCTCTCCATTCAAGCTCTTCTTCTTCTTCTTCTTTTTTTTTTTTTTAATTTTTTTCTAATGTTTTACTTATTTTTAGAGAGAGACAGAGTATGAGCAGGGGAGGGGCAGAAAGAGAGGGAGACAGAATCCAGGAAGCAGGCTCCAGGCTCTGAGCTGTCAGCACAGACCCTGACGCAGGGCTAGAACCCCATGAACCACAAGATCATGACTGGAGCCGAAGTCGGACTCTTAACCGACTGAGCCACCCAGGCGCCCCTCAAGCTCTTCTTTTTAACATCGTTAGCCAACGCTTCCTTACCTGGTGGTTCTGGGCTCTAAGACGGTGACAGTGGAAGCTTCAAGGTCCCTTAAGGCCTAGGCTCAGAGGTCGCCAGAACATCACTTCGATTGTATTCCTTTGACCAGGGCAAGTTACAAAGCCTCCTATGTTCAAGGCAAGGAGGAACAGATGCCACCGCTTGGCAGGAGGTGGTGCAAAGTGACATTGCAAAAGGCTGTGTGTGCACTGATGTGAGGTTCCCCGACGGCCAACTTTGCAAACAACCTCCCACGTTCACTAAGCAAATCAAACTGGTGAATGCAAAGGGCGGGTTACATCTGGATACATCGGGGGAGGTGAGAACACGATAGTGATCAGAGCCAGAGAGCAGAGGGGCATCTCGCATGTGCCAGGACATTGCCATTTATTACGTCGTTTGATTGAGAAGCCGGCATGGAAGTTTTCTGGACTCTGCCTGATTTAAAGGCTAGTCTATAAATTTTTTCCTATGAAATGAGTTAGTTGCCTCATCTCCGTAGCAGCACAGCCAGAAGCATCTGGCTGAGCCTGCTAACTTCTGTTCTTAGATTTTTCTTGGCAGAAATTAACTTTTTTTTCTTAAGAATATTTTTTTCTAGGGGCGCCTGGGTGGCTCAGTCGGTTGAGCGTCAGACTTCGGCTTAGGTCACGATCTCGCGGTTCGTGAGTTCAAGCCCCGCGTTGGGCTCTGTGCTGACCGCTCGGAGCCTGGAGCCTGCTTCGGATTCTGTGTCTCCCTCTCTCTCTGCCCCTCCCCACTTGTGCTCTCTCTCTCAAAAAATAAATAAATGTAAAAAAAAAAAAAATTAAAGAATATTTTTTTTTTTCTCTAGGCTGAGTCTTTGGGTTAGTACTGGGGATCCACAATTCATAAATTTGTTCCTCTTGGTTCATTGTTTCAAAATGAGACTTTTAATAGATTCCAAAGACTTAATAAGAGTGTTGCCTAGTCACATAATGAAGTTACTGTGCACGTGGCTGACAGGTAGTAATTTATTATTATCCTTGTCCCCGATAAGAGTCATGCCATGCACAGTGGGTGCCTAATAAATATTAGCTATAACAACACAAGCTATGGAAGAAAGTTTGTCCTTTGTGTCTTAACCAACCATTCATAATACATCTTTCCATTACCACCGTGTCTATTTTCTGTTAATTTTATCAATTATATGTCGAGGGGAGCTATAGCCGGGTGTCTTTATTATTGTTAGTTTAAATGTCCTAATTTATCCCACCACCGTGTTTTGCTTAGCATAGCAAATCACAATATTTTTCTGTCCCTGCAGTGAAAGACTGCAGTAAGTTGATCTCTCTAACAAGAGATAATTATTAGCTTCCTCGAGAATGTTACCGTACGTGCATTGCTAAGCGTTCCAGGAGGATTCATATTTCTATGAATTTTGGACAAGCGGTCAAGAAAGGACTATTTTAACATTTGTCCTGGCTCCATTTGCATAGCCATCATGGGTAATTTGTTAATGCCGCATGCATTTCAGTCTGTGGTCACACGGAGAAGAAATGCACCTCTGCCGATTCCAAAGTGAGAAGTAGACAAGTCAGAACACCGGACGACTCTGGCAGTCACAGGGTTTGCATTCGGGAGCAACTTGTGTGCAGGGTGATGCTTTTCTGAAAAGTCGGCTACGATACGGCAGATTTGCCAGCAACAGCTCGTTGATGTACAAGGGTTTCGTCCTCACATTAGCAGAGCTATTCTGGCACTTGGAATTACACAGGTTTTTTTTCTTTTCTTTTTTGGGAGGCTTGTGGGGGGAGGGCTTATTTGTTTGTTTCTATTGTTGTTGGGTACAGGCAGGGGAAGGTGAAGGGGGTTGAAATTCAGCAGAGCATTGCTGATGGAGGTCAGTAAGGCTGGGAAGTTTTTGCCAAGCTAAGGATCCAAAGAACTGGAAACCTTCTGAAGTGTCCGAGCCTGTCCACACATTGATTACACCAGACATCCTAACCAGACTGCATGTACGTGTTTATTAAAAACTGTTTATTAAATAATATATATGAATTATATTTAATATAATATAATTATATTTATATAATAATATGTACTGTTTATTAAAAATATTAAAAAATATCTTCGAAGATATTTCTAATTTTTTTAATGTTTTTACTTATTTTTGAGAGAGACAGGGCATGAGTGGTGGCAGGGGGCAGAGAGAGAAAGAGAGAGAGAGAGGGAGACACAGAATCTAAAGCAGGCTCCAGACTCTGAGCTGTCAGCCCAGAGCCTGACATAGGACTTGAACCTGTGAACTGTGAGATCATGACCTGACCCAAAGTGCAATGCTCAACTGACTGAGCCACCCAGGCGCCCTGAAGACCTTTCCAGTAAATTCTCCCATCTCAGAAAACTTTAGATAAACTGAAAGGCAAATGTTGATCTCTAAACTTGGAGTTGGAATTTGGCTGTCATTATTAAGCATTTGTGAAATACCTAGTTTAGTCATTTAGTGGTTCATTTAATCAACTAACAGATAATTGCTGAAGGTCTCCTATGAGTCAAATGCATGGCAGGCTTCGGGCATTCTAGAGGATTTGCAGTCCAGAGAAGGAGAAAGACAAGCCGATAGGCAGCTTCAACAGGATGGAATTTTTGGTAGGGGTCAGCACACGGGGCTGTGTGTGCACACAGAGACGCCCCGGGCCCAATGTCGGGGGTCTGGGTGGACCTCTCCTGAGGGCATATCCTCTCAGGGAGGGTAAGCAGCACCAGGTATGTGGGAATCAGACCCATGCTGTGGGGTTTGGGGGGGGGTTGGAAGGCTTTAAGACAGGGAGGGGCGGGACCAAGCTGAGTGAGGCGTTCAAGGCTACCCTGCTTGCAGTGAGGAGGGTGGCCTAAGATGTCGCCCAGAAGTGGGGCCTGAGATGGGCTTTTTGGACGCACACTTTCCTAAGGGATGTGCACAGGGGAAAACTGGAGAGGCGTGGCGCGAACCCGCAGAGGGCAGGCAGAGATGTGGTCTCACCTCACTCTCATCCCATGGGGAGCTCTTGGGCGTGCCAGTCAGCCTCAGGCCTCCTTCTCTGCAGTCCTGGCTGTGGGCCGCGGGCTGTCTGCAGACGGGAGGCAGGAGTGCCCCAGGCACGTCTCAGGACAAGAGAACAGCTGTGAGCAGGTAGCCACCCTGGGCAGGGGACATGGAAGGGGACCAGGAGCATCTATTTCCAGAGGGAGGGTGAGCAGGATAGGGGGCCCTCGACGTCCTCCACGTGGGGGAGACTGTGGCAGGCCATTGCTGGAAAGGAAAAGGCGAATCCGTTCTTCTACTGGAAAATGCATTAGGCTTTCTAGAGAGAGCCGCTGAGCACGGGGCGAGAACCACAGGACATTACCGGCGGTTTGGCTGAGGGTGAGACCCGAGAGTGTGTATCCATCATCAATCACGATGAAAAGAGGCCCAGAATTCAGAATTAATCGGAGGTAAAGGGAGTGGGATTCGAGTAACATTGAGGTATATATGTCAGGCAAGGCAGGGATGGGGTTATGCTAACGTTCTGAAAAGAAATGCTTCTCCCCTGTTTCCATCAGAGGCGCTCAAGGTAATTTGCAAACATTTGCAGACCAGTTTTCCCGGGGCTGAACTGCAGGCAAAGCCCCCACTGACTTCACAGGGAGCTCTCAGGGGATGCTCAGCAAGGTGAGGCCTTGGTTCTGGGTAATTAAGACTTACAGCACCCTTGTTAGTGCAGAAATCCCTGCTTGTAGCATTGAAATGCAGCGGCCCTGCAGTCCGGGAGCTTCTCGGTGGCCAGCGGCCGATAGAAGGCCACTCAAGCCGTCATTAATTTTGCTCTCCTTCACTTTCTGAAATCAGAGGATGATATCACTTTGACTTAGAGGGACAGTCACATTACAATCAGTGGAGTCCGCCTGTGTTTGTGTCAGGGCCATCTACAGATGGTCGGGTCTTCCACGGGGTGGAAGGAAATCGAAGGAGTTGGCAGAGATAGACCCCAAATCCACATTGCTTCTGAGCCACTGAAACTTTCCCCAGACACCCTACCTGAGCTTCTTTCTTACATTACTGTCCCCTTCTCTAAGACACAAAGGTGCTCATAGGTGGCCAGGACTCGACAGGAAAAAATGTCTCTAGAACACTCTTCCGATCCCTGCTCTAGAACAGGGTGCAGGAGGGATGGGTAAATGAGTTAGCAGGCGTCTATCAGACTTCACTATGTGTAAGTACTGTGCTGGCAGCTAGGAAGGGGGCTGATAATTCTAAAACACACTCCTGACCCTCAAAGGGCTTAAAAATCTTATAGAAGAGGCACATCTCTACCCAGAGACAGATACCTACAAACTAGGCTTAGCAGGACAGCTTTGGAGATAGACAGCCTGGGTCTGAATCCCAGCTCTGCCACCCTAGCTCTGTGGCCCTAGGCAAGTTCTACAAACTCTCTGTGCCTTAGTTTTCTCATCTGTAAAATGGGGATAACAATAATACCGACTTCACAGGGTCATCGTGAGGTATAGATGTATTAAGGAAAGGGCTCAAAACATGGTCATTACTCAATAAATGTGAGCAAAGCAACCAACGTTTATTGAGTATTCACTGTGCTGAGTTGCTTTCTACCCTTTATCTCATCTGATCTCTACACAACATATGATGTGGGCACCGTCACTATCCCTACTTTACCAACAAGGAAGTAGAGACTCAGAGAGGTTCAGTAATTTGTACAAAGCCACAAAGCCAGGAAGTGACAGAGCTGGGATTTGTACCCAGAGCCAAGGCACTTAGCCATCATTCTAGAACGTGTCTCCCGTAAGAAAACCAATGAGGGCCAAATGCTTTAGTTCCTCAGCGAACCAAGAGCTCCCTGGGAACCGGGACAGTCAATGGAGGTTTCTGCTGAGTCTCCCACTGGCGTATAGGAGGTTATTTATTTGTTCGGCCAGTATTTACTGGGCACATAATGCAATCAGGCACAAAGCTGGAGACATCGTGTGTAATGCGTGGTTTCTGCTGGCAGTTTAAAGGGGAAGAAGTAGGGTGCCTGGGTAGCTCAGTCGGTTAAGCGTCTGACTCTTGATCTCGGCTCACGTCATGATCTCGAGGGTTCATGAGTTCGAGCCCCATGTCAGGCTCTGCACTGATGGCGTGGCCTGCTTGGGGTTCTGTCTCTCCCTCTCTCCGCCCCTCCCGCGCTCATGTTTTTTTTCTGTCTCTCTCTTTTTCTGAAGAAATAAATAAACTTTTAAAAAAGATGAAGGGGAAGAAGGAAACCATCAAATGCTGCAGCAGCAGGGATGGGCTCCGAAAGGGTCACAGCAGGACCTTCAGGGGGGTGGACAAATCCCTCAGGATGGGACAGTAAGGAAGAAGGGAGAGGGCAGGAAAGGATTCCCAAGGAGGTGAAGGTTACGGTGCCCTGAGAGCAGAGGCTCAGAGGGATGAAACAACTGAAGGAAACCATTTCCCAAGTGTTTACTTGGCTGAAGCCAAGGGTAAAAGTGCGTATGATGGTAAGAAAGAATTATTAATAGCCAACATCCTTCGAATACTCACGGTGGGTTAAGCACATCGTACCATTTCATTTCTCTTATTTTTCCCTGGAAGTGGGCAAACTCTGGCCTGTGGGCCAAATCCAGCTCCCACCTGTGTTTTTTTTCAGCCCACAAGTTGAGACTAATTTTTACAGGGAAACATTTACGGTAGGTTTTGATGATAGGGGACACTAACTTTGAAGCTTACTTAACCTTCCCCCTCAAATAATTCTACTATTCTCATTGGCAGACCCGTATTATTAAAAAATTGTCCTTGATTATTACATTTTGAACTTTGTCAATAGCATATATTGTGGAAATTTGTTTTCTCTCTAGTTCTAAAAGTAGCTATACAATAGCCTTAATTTTGTATTTTGAGCTATGAAACCTGAAATCTTCACTACCTCGCCCTTTCTGGGGAAAGCCTGCCAGCCCCTGTTCTTTCCACATGCCCAGGATGCATCATTTTAAGGATAAGGAGACTGAGGCACAGAGGATGAGTTGACAGGACTCCTGTCGCAGGGCTAAAACGGGGTGGAGGTGGGATTTGAACCCAGGTGGTCTGGACCGCCGCACTCTGAATCCCATCTGATCCTAGTGCTGGCAGAGTTCTGGGGAAGGAAATTAGCACCTGAACTACCAGCAAAGGGAGAGGGAATGGAGGGGGACGAAACTGCCCAGATATGGGGACCAGGAAGAAGGAGGAGGTTCCCCCGGCTGACCTGATGTGTATGGACCTACACTCAGGCTGAGGGCACAGCGGGAGTAAGCCTCGTTTCCCAGAAGAGGATTTCTGATCAGGGGCATCGGATTGCTCTCTTGAATGACTTGGGCTCTTTGAATGCAGGAAATGCTGGAGGAAGAGCAGGGTTGGTGGCCGAGGATGGGACAGAGGGGATGTTCGGTTCGGACAAGTGGAGCTGGAGATTGCTGGGGGATAAATATATGCAGAAGCCCAGGAGGAGGGTGGGTCTCAGGGGCCAAGAGTAGAGTTGGGGGTCCTTGGCCATGGGGGCCGAAGTCTCAGAGAACCAGAATTCACACACAAAGGGAAGAAATTACTCCCTCTGTTAACAGGAACTGAAAGGTCTGCCTTCTCAGAATGGAGATGGGGACTTTTCATTTTTGAAGCCCTGGGATAGAGGGGAGTGGGGGACATGTTTCTGGGTTCAGTGGATCTGGGAGAAGGACATAGGGATCTTTTTTAAAACCATCTGCTTGCTTGGGACACACGGGTGGCTCAGTCGGTTGAGTGTCCAACTTCGGCTCAGGTCGTGATCTCGTGCTTTGTGGGTTCGAGCCCCACGTCAGGCTCTGTGCTGACAGCTCAGAGCCTGGAACCTGCTTCAGATTCTGTGTCTCCCTCTCTCTCTGCCCCTCCCCTGCTCATGCTCTGTCCCTTTCTGTCTCTCAAAAATGAATAAACGTTAAAAAAAATTTTTTTTAAATATATCTGTTTGTTTGTTTATTTGTTTGTAATCCCAAGCAGGCTAGGCTCCTTGCTGTCAGCGTGGAGCCCGACCCAGGGCTCTATCACACCGACTGTGAGGCCATGACCTGAGCCAAATCAAAAGTCAGGTGCTGAACCAACTGAGCCACCCAGGCACCCCAACAAGGCTCTTTGTGAAATAGGTCACCATACGATAGCTCAAGTCACACACATGCTCCAAAAGATCTTAAAAGACATATTTAAAAAACTCCGGTGTGTGTATTCCTTTAGACAGAATTATCTGGTTAACTTCAGAGGCTGCTGACTTGAGCGTGGAGATTTCCAAGTAAGAGCAGAGGGAAAATGCTCAGTATAATTGAGAACGCAAGGAGAATTTCCTTCTAGTGAAGTTTCAAAACACAAAGGAAGGAGCAGCCTCTGATTATATAATTCCTACCTGCGAAAGTAAAAATCTTTGATTATCTATTTATGCCCTGCCATGCTCAGGGCCCAGAGGAAATCAGGCAAACCTAAGAGAAACTAATCTCCACCCCTTCTCCCTTCCTCTTTCTTGTTTCCTGGCCTCGTAACCTTGCCGTGCCCGCCAGCTCGAGGCTGACTTAGGCAGATTCTTAGCCAAGGGGGCAGGTGCTCCTGCTGAGGGAGAGAGCAGGATAAAGGGCCCCGGGGCAGGGCTGAGCCGACCTCGCCAGCACAGGGGATTCTTACAGACCTAATGTTTCCCCCAAGAATTTGGGGGGCAAATAGGGAGAAAAACACCAGGCCGTGTGACGTTTTAGAGGAAGAGGTTTATCGAGGTCAGGATTGTGCCCGGTCTTTGCAACGTCTGCCTTGGTTTTCCTTGAGGCCAGTCCTGGTCTGTAGGGCTCCTGTGTGCAAGTTATAAAAAGGTGGCCCTGCTGCCCCTGGCCCCTACCCCGGAGCGAGCCCGAAGCCAGGACAAGTGGTAGGGTAGGCAGAGGGGGCCCCCACTTGCCTGCTTGGGTGAGCATGGAGACAACAGAGCACAACAGCACATCTGGCCCCCCCGTCCTGTGGGCCGCATTTATTACTTTGCAGAAAGAGCAGCATCTGGAAAGGGGTGCCACAGCAACACCTCAAACGCCGATTTGTCCTTTCCCCTGGAAAACCGATGCGGAAGCAGGCCTGGGGGCACCTGTCATTTCTGGAGCCCCGTTCCCTCCTGCATTTAACCCTCCCAGGCGCTCTGAAAACCTGCAGCCACACTTGGAGCTCCTATTCCACCAAACAAGTGATCACTCTGGCATTGTAAATGGAACCAGAGATCAAATCCACAAGATCGAGGAAATCCATGAAAAGAAAAAAAAAAAAAAAAAAGAGAGATGCGACATGGTGGTCCCCTATCTGCTACAAGAAGGAGGTTTTATGAGATGTCTTGCAAAGAGAAAATGCATGTGCATAAATATACAACAGCTGTGTAAACTAAAACAATTACCTCTCCTGATTTGAAGGGAGCATCTAATGTAGGTGGAGGCGAGACTTGTATGTTTACCTCTGAACCTGATTGGATTTGAATATCATTCCGTCATTTATGAACAGTCCCTCAAGTGCCTTGTCAGGAAGAGTCGCTTATTGAGCCACTGAAGGGAGCTGAGAAAAGTAGCAGAGAGCGTAAACGGTGAATCATTCCATGGAACCCCGGTGGCCCCACTGGTTTCTGCACCAAGCTAAGAGCTGTGCAAACGTGTTCAGCACGCTTTCCACCGCGGTCAGTGCTAACCTCAGGCGAAGGAAGAGTCACAGCCCAGTGTGAAGGAGCAATCAGACGTTTAAAATACTATGCGAGGTAAAGGTACACATTAGAGATCAATTAGAAACAAACACCCTGATGCTGCACTGACCAAGTACGGGTCTGTCTAGGGTGCGACGGGAACAGAGAAGAGAGGGTTACCCAACTTAAGGGTGCCAGGGAGATGGCAAGGCAGAGACACCCGAATGAGGTCTTCAAGACGGGTTTGAAAGTGGCAAGGGGTGTCTCAGCATGGGCAAAGGTTTGGAGACATGACTGCACGCAGCGAATAAGGGCACAGCAAGGAGCACGGATGGCTGAACGGCGCCCTGCATGCAAGAGGGACAAAGAATGAAACCGGGAAAGAAAGCGGGGTGACCGGGCCAGCCCCACGGTGACTGCGAGCCCCGAAGGTTTCCAGGCTGAGAAAAGCACATGCAGATGGGTGTTTTGGATGGACTCTTCTGACGGCCTCCCACCTACAGAGCAGAGCCTTTCGGTGAGATCCACCTTAAGCATGATACCGGGTGGTGGTGTCGTTTTTCTCACTGACTCAATGAATTCGTTTCCTAGAGTTTTTGGCTCAGTCTCAAGGGGCGTTTATAGCCTAAAACAGGCTGCAAGCCCTGGCCCCGGGGATCATGTCTGGCTGGCCACCTCTTTTTATAAATAAAGTTTTATTGGAACACAGCTGCGTCATTCCATTCTGAGTTGTCCGTGGCTGCTCTTGCCTGGTGGCTGATTTTGAAACAGAGTTCAATGGTTGCAACGGAGGGCCTGTAGGCCTGAAATAATTATGACTTGGTGCTTGCAGAGAAAATTTGCTGACCCTGGCCCTGAATGAAGTCTTTGCCCTCTCTCCCGTCAGACCAGAAACTTCGGAGATAACCCTAAAGGTCTGCCTCGTTAACTTTTGCACCATTTCCCTCTGCCTTTGTCAAGCGGCCCAATTCAGTTGCCAGTAGTGGGAAACAGAGTGGAGAATCACGGACAGAAGAGGAGGCAAGACAGTGAGCACCAGGCTGCAGGCAAGTCGGGCCAAACCCCTCCGTTTCTTCCCTGCATGGTCCCCGAGGATGAGATCAGCCTGCAGTTCATACTAGGTATAATGATTGCAGCGGAGTTAGAAAACCTTTAGCCACGTCCTCGCGGGCAGGATGGAACCAGTTTAAGTACTTGTGTTGATGGTCAAGCAGTGGCCCCCAAATGTCCAGACTCCTCTGCTGCTGCAATCTTGGGGAGATCTCCTACATGTTCTGGCAAGACTCTGGACTTAACTCCTGTCCTGTTCAGCATTTTTATTGGTATATAAATAAATCAGAAGCCATGTTACCAATGTGGAGTTTTCTCATAGCTGGGGGCTGGGGGACAGCCAATAACTGGCCCTGATACGTCGGCATCAGGATTCCAAAAAATTCTTGAAACACTCAAGCAGTGACCAACACGTGCTGTCGGCCAGAGAGCACTAAGAGGACTATGAGGTTCTACCAGGTCCACCCCTAACATTCATGACGCTGGGGCAAGAGTACAGGGGAGGCCGGCATGCCATATGTCCACACATTTAGAAGTTATAAATCAAGCTCACAAAGAGCCAGACAAAATGTATGCTGTCCTCCTACCTTGATAAATATACTTTCTTCACCACCCAGAAGTCCAGATTCAAATCCAGAATTCTCTGACTCCTCGGGGTTTTAATGCCAGAACATGGCAGCTTGGGGAGAAGCAGCCCTAGTCCCCGGCCCCCAGTCCTTGACCCGTCTTCTTCTCTCTCACCTGTTCTTGGAGTCCTCAGCAACGTATCTCTGGTGTCTCCTTCTTTGCTGCCTCACCAGTGATATCTGTCATTTGGTGTCATTTATCTGGCTCTGCCCTCCGGCTTCTATACTCCTACTAACTCCTGTCCCCACTGCTGATTAATCTGTTTCCAGTCTCTTCAGGTAACCCTAGTTTAGTGCTTACATTTGGCACAATTCCCAGGCAATAACGTTCCTGATGGACTTTTCCCAGGGCTAGGAAACAGAACCTGGCCAACTTTCTCCTATCTTCCAGCTCCCAGATCTTACATGATAACCCCCATCCCCCGCCACCACCCATGCCAATGCCCCTCGAGCTTAATGACAAAGGATGAACATACACTTCAGCAAATTTGGGGCTGCTGGGGGTGGGAGGCAGCCCCACCCACAAGTCATATGTTTATTTGAATGCTAGTGTTTTTATTTTCAAAGGGTCACATGTTTTAAGAAAAGGCTTCAATCACTGCAATACGATTTATGTGTAACATACATTCCAAGAAGTACACAAAACAAATATACAGCTTCATGAATTATCACAGGCATCTGAACAGCAGGTAAACAAATGCCCCAGCAGCCCCCCACCTCTTTGTGCCTCATTATCTTCTTCCCAAAGGAAACCAGCCATCGTTTTGACCACCGACGCTATTGTTCAGTTTTGCCTGTTCGGGGATTTTATGTAAATAGAATCAAACACTGTTTGTTCCTCTGTGTAGATCTTAGTCCACTCAACATGTTTTTGGGGTTCACCTGTGATGCCCTGGGTAGCTCTTGTCTGCTCATTTTCATTGCCACGTGTCCATTATGTGAGTATACCACACATCGCCGTTGGGCGTTTCAGCTGCATCCGGTTGCTGGTTATTATGACCGATACTGCCACGAATATCCTTGTAAATATCTGTTGGTGCACCTGAGCACAAATTTGGGACTGTATGTATCTAGAAGGGGATTGTTGAATCCTGCGTTCTACATACCTTAGTACCTCCAAACAGTCTTCCAGAGTGGTTGAACCAATCTGTACTCCCACCATCAGTCCACAAGAGCTCTTGTGGGTCGACATTTTCGTAAGGTTTGCCACCTGCCCGGGTTGGAGGAGGTGAGCTGTATGTTAACCAAGCTGATCTCTTAGAGGTTTTTCACTCAGCCTCATGACCTTCTAGCCTTTCATCAGACTGTTTCATGTTCATGGAACAGCTTCCCCCGCCCCCCGCCTCCCCGCCCTGCATAGTACCTGAGTCATATTGGCTGAATGTGAGAAGGATTTGCTGCTGACCTTCAATCCATTTTGCCAAGATAGTATTTATCTGAATAATCTTATTTTGATTACAGGTTCATCTATTTGTCACTGAGATTAGCTTCTAAGTCCTTTCAAGGAAATGGACCATATACTTCCATAATACATACCTTTCTCGTCTACAAGAATTCTTGGGACCCCATGGGGAGTAATCGGTATTTGCTAACCGACTGACTGGCTCAGTGTAGCTTAAAATCCATCTTTATTTTTATATGATAGTTTAAGTGATTTAATGAGTGGCTGTCACTGACAAAGCACTTGGGGACTGTGCATAAAATGACACAATAATATAAAAATAAAGCTTTGCTCAGAGACTAACACATACCACTGCCTTCCATGTACACGCGGCTCTTTGTACTAAAGGAGGCAATTCTTCCTTTGGCCAAGTGCAGTAGTTTTCATTGATAAAAGTAAGTAAATCCACATTCCCTTCTACTGCCTTATTTGAATACTTCCCAAATCAGGAATCATATATAATATTCATTTCAGCAATGAATATGCAGGAAGTGCTACATCTCTTTATTTAGGGATTTTAAACATTGCAGTCATGTTCATCACGGTGACTGTAGGCTTTTATATCTAAGACGGACTCGTTTCTCAAAGTCATATTTAAATGCCTCAAACGGTAGTGTTGGCCTCTTGGGTATTGCACAACATACAACCGAAGAAGGAAGGTTGACTTCACCGAAAAACATGTAAAGAAATGGCGCAGCTGTGGATATTTCATGTTTAGGAAGCAGTGGGATGAGGGAAAAGAAGAAAAGAGAATTCTAGGGAAGCTAAGTTTGCAACGAGAATCTGGATGTTGGTCCCATCTTAGAGCAGGGTGTGGGAGTTGTTCTCTAACTTAATGACGCTCTAAGTGAAGTATACACTTTTTTTTCTTTTGTTCACATGTTTTGTAGGCAAGGTTTCTCGTCTGCTCTTTTCAATAATCTGAACACCAAATACTGATGGTCCAGATGCCACACATACAGTTTCATACCTATGGCTTTGCTCTTAGTTTTAGATCTTAGGATTACTTCATTCATTCATTCATTCATTCACTTGTTTATTCGTTTAATTAGATGATCAGGCAAGAAATATCCAGCACCTACTCTTTGCCAAGTGTTGTGCCTGGTGCTCAGGGTACCATGATGTGTTCTAACCAGACACTATTCAAATAATTGTAAAATTGCATCAGGGTGCATACCCTGAAGGAGGAACATGGTATGATGGACGGAAATGTGTAGTAGAAGGATTTGACTTAGAGAGGTCCACGAAGTGTCCTTGAGGAACTGATGTCTAGGCTGATATCTGTTAAATGAGCAGGTGAGTTAACTAGGTAGAGTCGGGGGAGGGGAGAGCATCTTGAGGAAATGACAACAGCTTGTGCAAAGGCCCTGTGGTGGGAGAGAAAATGACTTACACGAGGATTAGAATGAAGGTCCGTGTGGCAGGAGTGGCGTAAGCAAAGAGTGTGGGCAGGACCTTGTGGATCCTGAAAGAGCTTTGCCCTTAACAGCAAAGTTGATACATGGTGAGGATAGGTGGCGGAGGGGAAGAGATTCAATTTTTTCAATTTTACAGTGTGGCCTGTGGGACTCAGAGATATACGAGTAAGAGGGTTTTAGAAGTTCTTGCTCTTGCCTTTACTTGCCTCAGCAGCTTGACTCAATTACAGGTGTCCCCCCACAGCTGTGAGCTGTCAGGCAGACTGGTCTCCCAGGCCTGAGTGGATAATAGGGACGACACTCAGGGGTGGCAGAGGGACATGCTCCAGTGGTCCGGATCTGCTCTCTCCTCTGCGCACAATGAGCCATTTGGGCAGGAAGCTTATGCTTACCGCTCGCAGATCTGAATGTGTTTAACTGTAACGGCCTGACGGGGAAGCCTGGTTTCAACTTTAACAGAACACAAGACAACAGGCATAATCTCTCCTCGGAAAGGTAACGTGTGGCCTTTGTGTGCTGGGGCTTCAATTTACAACCGAGATGAAGTATCGATAACTTCAAAATGGAAATGCTTTGACCCCATGTATAATGCTAATCATAAAATGCGTTTGCATAATCCAGGTATTCAACATTCGAAGATTTAAAAGATCTGGAAAAAAAAAAAAACATTTCTGGCTCAAGTTATTCCCATGCCTAGCATCCTAAGACAATAATAAATCTTGGAGGGGCAGAATTCCGGGCAGGGGGAAGGAAAGGGAAGGGCAACGATTTCCTGAGCTCTGACTTTGATTGTCATAGGGCAGGCTTTCTCAACCTCGACACTGTTGGCATTTTGGGCCGGGTCGTTCTTTACTGTGGTGAGCGGGCCTGTGTATTATATGTTTAACAGCATCCCTGGCCTCGCTACGCATTAGACCCCAAAAGCACACCACCCTGTCTCTCTCCAAGTTGTGACAACCAAAAATGTCTCTGGGCACTGCCGAACATCCTCTGGGGGGCAGTCCTCCCCCCACTTTGAGTCGCCGTAATGGGGGAGTCATAATGAACACACTTAGCGTAGAGGGTTTCGTGAAACAACGATAAACATCGCCCCAAATTTGAACATCTCCATCCAATTTTTAAGAATTTTATACACAATATGGCTAGCGTTTTTTCAACCTAAGAATCAGTTTTATTTCTCAAGCTATTTAGACACGTAGCATATATACGAAAATAACCACACTCAAGCCTTCCTCAAAACTCCCAACGAAGGGACAGAGCCTTTTCTAATTCCTTGAGGGAAGTTGAGCTTATGATTCTACAAGTCAGCTTTGAAGATTTAAGTTTGAAATGCACAAACGACTTTCCCATTTCTTCCTTTGCAGAGAAATAAAATAAATTAAATAAATTAAAAAAAAAAAAATAAAGGAACCGGTTGCTTGATTGCTGTGCTCTTGAGACTTTAAATATCTCTCCCCATCTCAGTTTTGGTGGGAGATGGGAAGGTATTAAAAGCTATAATACAATCATTCGCATGCTTAACCGCAGTCTGGAGGAATTGGAGAAGCTTTGTAAAGTTTCCCAAGAGGTTGAAGTGCTCTGATAGGGGTCCGATGCGCCCCCCCTCCCATCCCCCACCGCAGGGACAGACCGTGTGTCACTTTGTCGGGACACTGTTGCAGCCAACTGTAGGTGTTGGGCTTGCAGCCTCTTTACCATGCTGTACATGAGTGACCTTGAAAATGGGCTAAATCTCCTTGGATCTCCACTGTCCTTTCTTTGAAAATAAAAGTAAAAGCAGTCACTGAATCCCTCATGGAGTAGTTTGAGGCTTAATGAGATCACAGTTGGGGGACCGGGCGTTATCATTTGAAGGGTGTTACTTCTCACTTCAAGCCTGCCAGGCTCTCTCCGTATTTTGCCTATTTCTTTTTGTTAAATTGGTTAGGTAGGCAGATGTTTCTTTTATATAATTGGAGATGCAGGATTTAGAAATGTCACGGAAGTACCTGTTAACCACCCTAAATTTAAATCTGGTGAGTTGAGATTA
The DNA here is from genome assembly GCF_024362965.1 of Panthera pardus. Taxonomy (NCBI): domain Eukaryota; kingdom Metazoa; phylum Chordata; class Mammalia; order Carnivora; family Felidae; genus Panthera; species Panthera pardus. The sequence continues at coordinate 184,004,086 of NW_026526688.1, forward strand.
GACATACCAAAGTTTAAGCTTATTTTGTGTACGTAAAAAAAAAAAATACATAAATTACATAAACCTATTATAGATACAAAATAAGTTTAAGCTCGTCTCTAACACGTGTCATTGCTCTGTATACATAATATGTAAAACAGATTCAAACCCTATATGTATGTATGTTACAGATACAAATATCCTTGAATAGATTCACAGTACACAATAATGAAACACTACCTAAAAATATCGGTAATGCCATGGCTTACACAATTTGAAAAAGCCTTTGGTATTTTAGATTAGAAGGTATAAGCAATAGGTACTAAACATGTGAATGGAGTTAGAAGAATTTAGTTGGTGTGAATAAAGGAAAGCTCTAGACACAAGTCACTCCAGGCAGCCTGCCTGTTTATCTTGTGGAAGGAGAATTTATCTACAGCCCTCGGAGGAATATGAAGAGAGTGCTTGTTTTGTTGTGTCCCAGTGTGTTTTGTGGTCTGTGCAGCCGGAAGTCGGGGGATTAGGCAGGAAAATGTTAGTTCCTTTACATGAGAGCTAAAGACTGATCTCTGACTAATGTTGAAACGAACGAGATAAACTGGGGTTAGTCCAAGGGGGAAAGCGAATAATAAAGTGAGAAAAACATCTCTGAAACTGGAGCATGATTTTGGAACATTCCAGGGGCAGCAGCATGGGATGTTCGTCTTATGAAAGGGGATGGGAGGAGAGACCTGTGAGTTTTCAACCCTGACTCCTGCAAGTGTGTGCCCTGCACAGTAAGACTTTTCTCCCTGTCCAAAATGATACCAGTGACCCCACATTTGTGTACTTTGCAAAGCACTTCCCCTGCCGCCATTTCATTTGATCCTGAGGACAATCCTGAGAGTGGCTGTCATCATTTTCAATGGATAGAGCCCATTTAGGCTCAGGCTGTCAAGGGACTGGCTCAGAGGCCCTTATTTGGAAATTGGTGGAGAATCACTTCTATCCCATACACCAAGTTGCTTTGAAGGAAGGAAGAAGGGAAGGAAGGAAGAAAGGAAGGAAGGAAGGAAGGAAGGAAGGAAGGAAGGAAGGAAGGAAAAGAGAGAATGAAAGAAAAGAAAGAAAGAAAGAAAGAAAGAAAGAAAGAAAAAGAGAAAGAGAAAGAAAGAACAAATGAGGGAGGGAGGGAAGGAGGGAGGGAGGGAGGGAAGGAAGGAAGGATGAAGTTAGAAAGGAAGGAAAGAAGGAAAGAAGGAAGAAAGAGGGGAGCCTGGGTGGCTCAGTTGGTTAAGCATCTGACTCTTGAATTTAGCTCAGGTCATAATCTCACAGTCTGTGAGTTCAAGCCCCGTGTCAGGCTTTGTGCGGTCACAGAGCCTGCTTGGGGTTCTCGCTCTCTCCCTCTCTTTGCCCCTGCCCTGCTCACATTCTCTCTTTCTCTCTCTCTCTCTCTCTCTCAAAATAAAAATAAATAAACTTAAAAAAAAAAGAAAGAAAGAAGGACGGAAGGGAAGGAAGGAAGATAAACTCTCTTTAAAAAGAAGGTAAAATAAAATAAAAATTGAAAGCCATCAGGGCTCCAGGTGGAGTTTGGAATCAATAGACTGGTCTTGTTTGCTTTTAAAAAAGTTTCTTCCCTTATAAGGAAGGGAACATAAGATAAAAACAGAGAGGCAGGCAAACCATAAGAGACTCTTAAATACAGAGAACACACTGAGGGTTGATGGAGGAGGGCTGGGGGTGGTCACAGGAGGGAAAAGGTAGGTGATGGGCATTGAGGAGGGCCCTGTTGGAATGAGCACTGGGTGTTGTATGTAAGTGATGAGCCACTGGGTTCTACTCCTGAAACCAATACTACAGTGTATGTTAACTAACTTGAAGTTAAATACATTTTAAAAATAAAATTAAAAAAAAAAAAAGTTTCTTCCCTTGGACTCACCACCCTTCCTCTTTTTTATTTTAATTTCTTGCCAGTGGTCTTGGGGTAAGGCGGATCTTTCATTTTAAAAAGGTAAGGAGGCCGGTCTTGTTAATCACTGGTCTCTTTCCCACACTGAAACTTCCCACAGGTCACTTGGCCAAGTCTCAGCCTTAGCTGCCAGGTGCCGAGCCCTCCGGCCATATGTACACAAACAAATGCATGTTGCAGTTTTAATGACCATGACCTCTCCAAGGACCACGTCTGTCCTCCTGCGTGGGTGCATTCCAGTTTACTAGTTTTGAGATGCAGTGAACATAAGGCTGTTCCTGCAACTGCCCAAGAGTGCTGGACCCAAGAAGGCACGAATCTTCTGATGCCTGTATGGTTGCCCCGCTCACCCCTTGGCCATGCTCACTGCCTCCGAACAGCTGCTGCTTTCACTTCTTGTTTTTTAGTTTGTGTTTTTTTAATTTCCTAAGTTTTTTGTTTGTTTTTGCCCTCCACTGTTCTGGCAGATACATTTCTACTTTCCAGAGAAATGTTGAAACCACTTGTGCTAAAGGTATTTTTTTTTTTTTTTTTTTTTTTTTTTTTTAGGGGCGCCTGGGTGGCTCAGTCGGTTAAGCGTCCGACTTCGGCTCAGGTCACGATCTCGCGGTCCGCGGGTTCGAGCCCTGCGTCAGGCTCTGGGCTGATGGCTCAGAGCCTGGAGCCTGCTTCCGATTCTGTGTTTCCCTCTCTCTCTGCCCCTCCCCCGTTCATGCTGTGTCTCTCTCTGTCTGAAAAATAAATAAACGTTAAAAAAAAATAATTAAAAAAAAAAATAAAGGTATTTTATTTTTTTAATAGTGTCCTGTCAACGATGCATTGAGGATGTAATTTCAGGAAGTCAACATCTGTTTAAACACAACTTACTAACCGCTGCTGCTCATCATTTGGCCATTGCAATTTCATTTTACTTAATGCCATGTTCAATGTTCTTGGTTCGAAATATGTCCTAACTTTAACTTTTGTCTCAAAGGCAGTATTTTATTAAAAGATGCACTCCATTTGACTTTCTTCTAATAGCACCCTTCCTCAAAATATACTGGATTTCTGTATCATATCAATTTATGTGTCTTCCTGTTTGTCTCTCTCCGTAGCATCATTTATCTGTATAAGCAAAAGCTGCTTCTTCTGGAAGGTGGGGGGAGGGATCACCATAGTACCCATAGTTACCCCCCAGAAGAGGTCTTTTGTTATGCGGTCTCTGGTGGGTATCACACAGGATCGCCTCTTCAAAGCCAGACGCATCCATCACTCATCACCCCCGCCGGTCCTTTTCTGGAGTAATTTTGCTCCCTTTCCACTCAGATTTGAGGGAGTTAATTATTTAATATGTTTGCAAAGCACATTGGTTTCCCTAGAGAAAGTGTGCCACATAAATATATATAAATGAATAATTAATTAAAGTTTAAGCAGATTACTTGGTGAGTTCTTCCTTAACTGCCCCATTTTCCTAACGAGGTGTTTTGAAGTTACAATCTCCTTCTGGTTTCTCGCCCCTCCTCCTCTCTGACGCCTTCTCCTTCTTCCTCTTCTTAATTTCCTTCCGTTTCATTCTTTTTCCCCTCTGTCAATCAGTGCCTACCATATTGTGGGCACTCGGTCAATCACAGCGATTTAGTGCCAGATCCACAGGTAAAAGCCTTCATTAACTTCAACGGGTGTCATAAGCTCCTCAGAGCTCTAGGGTGAGATTAATAATTAGATAATGATTCTAATGCACTGTGAAAGCTAGAAGCCAGCCTCATGAAATGCTGAGTGATCAGTAGTCGACATCAGTGATCAGTAGTCGAGAAAACCCTTGTTGACTGACCCCGTTCCCTGATCTGTTTCAAGTAAAACAAGAGATCCCTGATACTCTAAAAATTAATATAAATCAAATCAAATCCCTCCTGCAATCCTGACTCCTCTCACCGGTTAGAACAAAACAAGGAGGTTGCAATCGAAGAGCACGGTTTGGAGGTCCTTTGGATTCTATTTGAGGGAACAGCAGACTAATTTGGATCGTGTTTGAAGGAGTGCCATAATTGCTTATTGAATGTTGACGTTCAAATCCTAGTTATTCCTTTACCAGAGATTAAGGGGAATTAGAGAACAGTTCACCTCCATCCGGCTAAACCTGACCCAGTTTATTTACACCGTAATCTTACTACAGAGCATGAGAGGTAAAACGAGCTTCTCTTATCAATTAATAGCTGGCGAAAAATTTAGATTTCAAGTTCAACATAAGAGCTATTTATTCTAAAGCACTACAGAAATGAAGAGGGGCTCCCTGTGATGCTGGAGGGAGGGACTCTGGGCAGGCGGGAGTGCTGAAGAGAATTTTTTTTTCCTTTTCCTCTTAAGAGTTTGAATTACTGTGCAATCTTGGATTTTCTAGTGACCCGTGTTAAAGCCCTGGGGCTAAAGCAGACCTATAATGGATCTATTTCTGAATTGTTCAGCAGTATTGGAGTTTAAGACAGCAGTCATGGTGTATGCATATAATGAGGCCAGTGCCTCCTTCTGCATCCAAGAGGGCATCGGTCATAGCCCTTTGTTGCCGCTCAAAGTACAGAAGGGAGCAATCTCTTCCTCCGCCCCGTCCAGAATTCTCCGTGGTCGCCATTCTGTCCTGAGCAGACACCGAAGTTGCTTTAAGGATATGAGATATGAGGTCAGTGAAAGACCCTACCCTTGCCCCCCGGGTCCCCCTGTCCTGCTTTGCCCGCCCCAACCTTCAGTCCCACCCTCCGCGATCTGAAATGCACTCCTCTGGGTTAAGGCATTGTTTCACATTCAAATACCTCTGGGAGGTAGAACATATTCTCGTTATCAGGGATTAATAATTTAGTGTTCGTTCGACAAACATTTGTTGTTTGTTGAATTTATTCATAACATGAATTAACCAGAGTCAGAGAGTGAGAAGACGTGTTGGAGTTCAATGCTGCCTTTTGACTGGTAGGGTGACCCCTCTCAACCTCAGATGGTACACCTGGAAAGCCACGGGGCTGGATCAGATCTCCCAAGCTGCTTCTAGGCCCAGCACTGCCTACGTCTCAGCCAGTTGTGGGAACGGGCACAGACCAGACAGTGGTGACGGATGGGCGTGGGGGTGGGGGTGTCTGGGCGTAAGGATGCTGAGGGAGAGCCTGAGACTCGATAGAATGAGCATAGAAACTCATCAGAGGGCTCAGGTCTTTGATTTGTTTTGTATCAACCTGTAGCTTTGGGTCTGAGTTCTAGAGCTCAGCACAGAGTCTGGTACACAGTAGGTATCCAATAACATTGGATTAAAAAGGTAATCCAATAACATTGCATTAAAAAATATAAGAAAATTACAACACTTACATATTAGTTTTCGAAGGCTGCTCGAACAAAGTGCCCCAAACTGGGTGGCTCAAAGCAATAGAAGTTTGTTGTTTCACAGTTCTAGAAGGTAGAAGTCCAAAAATCAAGGCACAGGCAAAGTCACGCTCCCTCTGAAGCCGCTAGACAAGGATGCTTCCTTGTCTCTTCCCATTCTGGTAGCCCCGGGCGTTCCTTGGCTTGTGGCCTCGTGGCTCCAATCTCTGCTTCTGTCTTCGTATGGCCTTCTTCCTTCTGTGTCTTCACATTGTCACCCCTCGGTGCATGTCTATGAGCAAATTTCCATCTTCTTGTAAGGACACTGGTCATATTGGATCAGGGCCCACCCTACGATCTCAGCTTCACTTGATTACATCTGCGAAGGCCCTATTTGCAAATAAGGTCATATGCGCAGGTACCAGGGGTTAGGACTCCCAGCATATCCTTTTAGAGAACACAATTCAACCCATAACAGGGTCATCCCCCAGGATTCCACAGGAATTGTTGAGACAGTGACCTGAAATATGGATGTGAAATGTCTTGGTGATTTGAAAGTATTTAGGAAAATGTGGTATAAGGAACTCAGCTGGGATTTGAGAGTGCTCCTCTCTGCTACCCTTCAGGCTGTCCACACAGAGGTTCGCTACGAGGACTCGGAAGTCCTGCTTAGGGGTGTGAAGACAAATGTGGGGGAAGACTACAGAAAACAAGGTCAAGGACACAAGGACAAGGTTTACTACCTTCACAGGGTTGGCTGGGCCTCATTCAGGTTCTACGTAAGTGAGGTGACCTCAAATACCCCACGTGCTAACCAGCCTTCCCAGAATGGGACCCACAGGCAGGTAACGCCTGTTCACCAAGGTCACACTGGAGAGAACAGAAATCCCCGATTCACACTCAGCTTTATGTGTTTCATTATCGTAGACTTGGAAGGTCACTTAATGAAGACAAGCTTTAATAAGCACCATAAGGCATTAAACATTGCACTACCCAGAACACGGATGCGGTTCCTGACCTCCCAGAGCCTGGGTCTAAAGGACACAAAGACGGTCACGGATGTATGTTACGTGTTTGTTTCCTTTCCCTTTCAGGGGCTAGCGCCAGGAAAGTGTTGCATTCTTAGGAACCACAAATCCAATTTCCAATTCTGGGCTGAATAGTAATTTTTCCTGAAGGTTTGAATAAATCATCCAATCTGCTTCAGTTTCAACTATTTTCAGCATTTCTATTTTAATCATTAATTTTGGCTGCTTAGGACCCCAGAGACACTGAGCCCATTTGTGACTTAATTTGGGGTGGGGATGAGGCAGGAGGCAGAAGAGACACTGAGCACCAAACAGGAGAAAATAGGCTTGAGCTACCGTCTGAAAGATTTGGGCCAGATGCAAGGAACATTTTGTTGTCAGTGACAACTGTAATTCTTTGGTTTGCTCTAGCAGGGCAGATTATAGAATTTGCACAACCGTAATTTTGGTCAAGACCGGAGAGATTCTAATGTAAGAAGATAGTTTAATTTTCATTCTGATTGGACCACAAGGAGACGAGTCAGATGAAATAGCCCTTCAGGTAAATCCTAATACTCAAGATAATAAGAAGTGCATATAATCCATCCTGCTCCCCTTGTTGCTTCGAATGCCAGGGAGCTCAAAATGAACTACACTGTTGAGTTAAAATATAATATTAGCCTAGGACACTGTTTCAGTTACCTACTGTTGTCAACAAACTACCCCTAAACTTAGTGGCTCGGAACAGTTTATTTTTACCTTTCATGGGTCAGTGAGTTGCTAGGACTCAGCCGGGCAATTCTGGCTTAGGGATTCTGAAGCTGTTTCAGCTGAACGGGGCGGGGCTGGGTTCGAGTCATGTAAAGGCTCGACGGATAAACCTTCAGGATGATTTGCTCATTCGCAGGTCTGGCCCACACGGGGGTCGGAATGTCTGAGCATCTCTCTCCCGTCACATGGCTGGCTTGCTGATGGTGAGAGTTGACACACGGCAGCTGGCTTCCCCCCCACCCCCCGGGGGGTAAATACTGGGGGAATACCCTCCCCTGCGCCAGGGTTATAATGGAGATGTGCTTCATGGGTGGGGTCATCCTTAACCCCTTGACAGGTTATTTATTTATTTTCTGTTTTTCATAAACTTACAAGGGATGGACCTTTCTTTGTGAGCCTTTTTTGGAAGTAGGTGAGTCTGAAAAATACACAAGAAGTGCTTTACTCTTGTCTAGGGCTTGACGATTTGCCATGCACCCCCACCCATGCTACCTCACTGGCCCCCACAACACCACATCGATGGCCAGATCGGTGACTTTATCCCCAGTTTTGCAGAGGCTGGAGACTGGGGTTCAAAAAAGGATTCGTGACCCGGCAAAGGCAACATAGCTGGGGAGTGGCAGGATGGCCCCAGACAGATGTGTCCGACATGGCAGTGTCTGTCCCCAGGCACCATGAAGCCCGGACACACACCTACGTTTCAAACCCAGGTGCGAGCCCTGGACATACCTCACGACACCTGCTTGCCCCTCCACCACCCGCTGTCACTACAGAAGTTTCGTGTAGTCGTGGAAGCTCCGGTCCTTGAGCACGGCTGCTCGGACCAAACCAGCTCTGCCACCTGGTGATGACCCTGGACCTGGGATCTTTCAAACGACTCAGTTCCTTCGTCTGTAAAACGAGGCTGCTGCTGCTGCTGCTGTCATGAGGATTGAGTGAATTAGTGCGTCAAAGTGATACGTGGTAAGAACTTTCAAAAGAAGTCTCTCAGTCAAAGGCTGCAGAGATAAGTAGCTGTTAAGAGAACCCTGGGCTAGCTTCCTCTTCTCTATGCTTTTCTTGATTTTATATGGACCTTACTAAGTGTCCATGCAAGTACAGCTCATCTTGACATTTCATTTCACTTGATATTGTTTATTACCGGATAGACTAAAAGCCCTAAGTCGATGTTAATGCCTGTCTAAGGATCGCGATTTCAACTGCAGGATGCAGTTATAAAATATTGTCAGGACTCGTAGATACAATCCGCTTTCCCCAAGGTCTCAGGTGTACTCACTCTCTCTCTTCAATTATTTACACTGACACTCCCTAGGTGCACAGTCGCTGTCCTTCCTCGCTCTCCGTCCCACGTGGATCTGCACACTCACACCCAACCTCCCTCCACCCTTTTCACACACATGTTCTTCTCAACATGCTCACCCGAAGATAGTTTTCTAACTACATGCCCTTGACCTTCTGCATCCCAGCGTTCTTCCTTCCTCAGACCCTCAGTGTACAGCTATTTCTGTGCTCACTGAGCCGAAAATGTCCCCTGGCCATCCCAGGTGCCCTGAGGATGGTAGGAGAAGTTTTTGCAGCCAGGCCCAGTGGGGCAGGTTGCAGACCTTTGTATGTATGAACGAGGAGGCTTTGGATACCTGGCTGTACCTGCTGTTCGGCTCACAAGGGTCTCCATCAGTCATCTGAGGGGGCCAGGGAGCGGACTCCCCTGCTGCCCCCCTGGCCACGGCATAAACAGCCGCTGCGCAGTCCAGGACTCTTGAGATAGCTGCTGCTTAAGGGGGCAAATGTTCCTGACTCGAGAGGAGGCTTGGCTGAGGGAAGCTGCCTGCTTCTTCCCAGCTCAGGGTCGGGGGGAGAATTGAGCTGAATATGCACCTATTCAGAAGGGCAAAGAGCCAAAAATAACCGGGAGCAACAGCATTTCATCTGACAGGCCCAGAAATAGAGCTCATTTCGGAGTGCGCCAGGCTTACAGACTGGGTGATTCTGAGACCTTCCGCATCCCCACAGAAATACATGGAAAAACTCCCAGCTTACACAAATGCTTCCATCCTCTCTTCACTCAACTTCTCAAAGCGAGGACCCTGTGGCCCAGGGAAAAGGAGTCTGCAGTCAGAGAGACTTGAGGCTCAAAAGATGAGGTCTGGGGACCCGGGGATGAGAATGGCACCTGGTGGAATGTTCTAAGAGAGGAAGAAACAGGAAATAATTGGTACATACGGAGGATTCAAAAAAGGAAGAACCGAGACAGGAACAGATTTAGGGAAGGTAAAGCCTAGGCTTTCTCATCCCCCCCCCCCCCCCCACTCCCCGTGAGAAAAACGGAAGTACTGAATGTTAAAAACGTCAGGCAGGATTTAACTGGATCCCCAAGGTCATTGTTGGCAGGAAAAAAGACCATGGTTTTCCGATGGGGATGGGAAATGTGTGGTCTGACAGCAATCTTCTCTTCCATTTTTGTTTTCTTCTCTTGTATTTTGATGTAAAAGGCAAATGTCACAGTTCATTTATCTTTATTCCGCATATCTGAAGTTGCAGAATGGATGGGAAGTGGCAGGGTACAGAATTCCAGAGGACCCTGCCCACGGGGAAAATTGTGTACTAACAGGAAGGAGCTGGAGGAGATAACAATGGATATAAAAGGAAAAGAAGGCAGGAAGGTAATAAGGGGGCAAGAAGGAAAGGACAGATAGAAAGAAAAAAATGAAAAAGAAGATGATGAAGTCAATCTGATTGACTGACTATGCCTAAGAAGCTTCTACGTATAAGGCCAGGGGACAATGCCCAGAGCTGAGGAGAACAGGTGTACAAACCGACCAGAATACGAAGCAGGATTAGCCAGTTGCCACACGGGGTTACAAGCAATGTTCGCTGGGGACAGAGAGAAACCACCGGTTGATTTTTGACCTGAGATCACAAGGGATGTCTCTCTAGAGCTGGTGGCATTTGCCTGGGCCCAAAGGTTTATGTAGGAGGGCGCTTTTCTCACTGCTCTGCAGTGCCCTCCCTGCCCCCTCTTATAACTCAGAGATCAGGTGTCTTTGCAGGGACACACCTCAAGACAGATCCCAAGACATCCTCAGTACTAGAAATGTGGTTTCCAAGTGCCCATGCGTGGACTGTGACAGCATGAAGGTAGCAAAAAATAAAGCAATGACAAGTCTGGAATTTTTCACAAATTATATTCCGTTTAAAGAGCTGTCTTTTATTGTGATATTGGATCCTTCCTAATTTTTTGACGGTAAAAATACCGTCTTTTGGATGAAATAATGTTGATAAAAATAGTATATTGGGGTTTTTGTTTGTTTTAAATACTTTTACTTGGCAAGTGGATAGGTAGCCAACTGCATCGGTCCCTGGGATTTTACAGATGTTATGCCATTTCAGATTCTAAGAACTCCTGGCCTAGAACGCCATTCCGTGCTTACAGAGGCAAGCATATTCAGTGAAGGTCATGCCTTTTTCCTGCAGCCCTGACCTGACCCGTCCAGGCTTCTGGATGCTTCTCCTCATAAGCCTTGCAGAGAGAGAGGCTATCATCCTCCTGCTGGACTCGGTCTTTTTCTGTGTTGGGGTGTGGGATTGCTCTCTCACTGTCTCTCAGAGGGGATGAGATAACCCTAAGGCAGTGATGAGTGAGAGCAGATACAGTCCCCAGGGACCTTCCCAGGTTAGTGGAGCATTAAAACTTAATTCGAACCAATAAATTGTAACGGTGGGAAAGAATGGTATTTTAAAACGAACAGTCTTCTTCTGCACTCAGACCACACCCTTCAAATTACTGATCCGGACAGAGGAGCAAGGGCAATGACCGATTCCGTCTTCTGGATCAAAATGTCACAGTCCACTGTGAATAGAAATCCTGACCTTCTGTTTTTCTTTCCCCTCTTCAATACAACATTAATCAGTCAATCCTGCCACACCCCTGCCCTGGGCCACAGAGCAACCTGAACATCCCTTTTTGAGGACCGAATTGTCTTGAGGTCAGTTCTCTGCCTGCCTGACGCTCCTCACAGAACAGGGCACCTTCTTACCTCTGGATTTTGGGGTGTTGAGTGATGCCTGGCGCACAGTAGGGGCACAACAGAGGCCTAGTAAGAGATTCGGTGCACCACATTAAAAATAGCTCAGTGCCCCAAGGGGTGCCTCCACAACGACTACAGTTAGGTAAATTCAAACTCACAAGGCTTCTGAAACTTGGATTCCATGAATCCTGATTACAAACAACCTAAGGGAGCCATTTCGTTCCCTGAAGGCCAAACTGAGTCTGTGTGCAATGAAGTGGAAGAGAACTCCAGAGAAAGGCCCAGGAAGACAGGCGGAAATTCCAGAAATATCGTGAAGCCCCATTTTCTGGAACTGGCCAACAGTTTTCCTTCCATACACATTAAAGAGTATAGGGGCGCCTGGGTGGCTCAGTCGGTTAGGCGTCCAACTTCGGCTCGGGTCACGATCTCGCGGTCCGTGGGTTCGAGCCCCTCGTCGGGCTCTGGGCTGACAGCTCGGAGCCTGGAGCCTGCTTCCGATTCTGTGTCTCCCTCTCTCTCTGCCCCTCCCCCATTCATGCTCTGTCTCTCTCTGTCCCAAAAATAAATAAAACGTTAAAAAAAATTAAAAAAAAAAAAGAGTCTCGTCTATACTTTGACCTGCCCCCCAAAATAATATGGACACAATCTGGGACAAAGCTGCCAAATCTTTCAACCCCCCTGGACACTCAATAGAATAAACGATTTTCCACATCACACGAGAATTTTCAGTGCTGCGGGTCTTTGGAAGTGGGGCAGGGGTGCTGGAGACAGCTGTCAAACAAAGACACTCTCAGATGTTTTAATGTAGTGCCTGCTGGACGAGGTAGGAGCACAATGACCTTATCTACGTGCCAATGGTTCTGGAAATGGGGTCTGTGGACCAGCATACAGCTTCTCAAGCTTCACCCAGGGCCAACTGAATCTGAAATTCTAGTGGGGTTGTCCAGCAACGTGTGTTTTAATAAGCCCTCCCCGGGATTCACATGCAGGCTGAAGTTTGAGAACCAGTGACAGAAGGCATTACCTTGGAACGAGTGACTGGGAGCCAAGAACCTGACCCAGGGCCGCAGCCCTCAGGTGACCTAAAAAAAGAAAGGAATGACTCAGCTCAGTTGCTGAGGGTGGCCAGGCCTGTACTGAGACGGCCGAGGGCATACCCTGGGCACTCCATCTGTATGGCCAGACTCTCCTGACGCCTGCCGCGACTTGCCCTACCGTGGTGGCATCTCCAGAGGGCAAGGGCCGTGTCCTTCCAGGCTCCCATTCATTGTTAGTTCCAATACGCACAAATCCACCAGTGCCAAAGGGAAGCTTCTGAGAACTTTCGAACGTGGGTTAACTATTTCGGAGCTACAGCTACCTGCCCAAGCACTTGTCTGAACCTCTGGACACAGCCCAGCGCTTTCCAGAGCACCAGGGCGGCCGCAAGCTGGAAGACTCGAGGGCCAGCCGTGCCCCTGCGCTTGGCGGCAGGACCCGTATCCGCGAACAGCCAGTCCCAATCTGGGCCCCACGGCCGAGGGTGTGCCTGGATTTATTCTAAAAAGTGTGCGCTTCACGAGCCTCACCCTTTCGTTTAGGGCTTCAGTACAATCGCATTGACCTAATTAATTCGTTTTCTCCTCGGTCCGAAGTGGAAACCGGGGCACAGGGCTGCAAATCCAATGCAAACCCGCTTTGGGCGCCGATACTCTGGACAATTAAAACAAAGAGCGCGGCGGCGGCGGCGGCGGCACCGCACAAAACCCTCGGGAAACATCCAGAACGTGCCGGGAACCAGCCGGCAGGGCGGGGCGCAACCCGGGTTAAAAATGTGCCCGCAGGGAGGCGGCCCCACCCCTGCAGGTGGACAGGTGGAGGTTGGCAGGGGTCAAAATCCATCCTTAAAAGACTAGAAGCTGCGCCGCTGCGTGGCGCAACTGCAGGGGGCACAGTCGCCCTGCGCCCAGCGGGAATGGCGCCCTCGCCAAAAAAGCAAGGAAACAAAACCCATTGCACCGGCGGGAACTGGGCTGCGGGACCCGCAGAAGGAGTGGGTGGGAGCGGGAGGACGCGGGAGCGGGGTATAGAACGAGAAGGGGAGGGAGGGAAGGGAGAGAAGGGCAGGGAGAGAAGGCAGAAAGTGGAAGAGGGGGTTAGGAAGAGAAAGGTGCGAGGGGGAGATGGGAGAGAGGGAAAAAGGGGAACGGAGGGAGGGGAGAGAGGGATCGCGGACAGGAAGAGCGCCCGAAGGGGGGCGGGGGAGGAAAGCGAAGAAAGGGGAAGGGGGGGGCGGACCGGGAACCGAGGGAACCGGGCGGGGGGGCGGCGGCCAGGGGGCGGGACCGGGGTCAGTCCCCACCTGCGGGGTCCCCGGCCGCGGGGCGAGGTGGAAGCTGGGGTCGGAGGCAGCCGCCGGGAGGCGGGCTGGGCACGGAGGCAGAGGGGAGGGAGGGGACGGGCACTGGGAGGCGGGGAGGAGCCGGCGCTCGGCTGGGGCTGCGGGGGCGGCGACGGCGGGAGCGGCAGTGGCGGCGGCGGGTCCGGCGGCGGCGGCGGCAGGTGGCCCCGCGCGCGGCGGCCGGCCCGGCCGGGGGCGGGCGGGAAGGTGGCGCCTCGGGCGGGGGCCGGTCCCTGCACCAGGTGACCTGTTCCGGCCCGGATCCGGGCGGCCTCGCCATGCAGCGGCGCGGCGCGGGGCTCGGGTGGCCGCGGCGGCAGCAGCAACAACCCCCGCCGCCCGCGGTCGGTCCCCGGGCCGCAGCCATGGCCCCCCCGAGTGGCGGCGTCCCCCCGGGCCTCGGCGGCCGCGCTGCCTGCGCGCTGCTCCTGTTCTGCTACCTGGTGAGCGCCGGACCCTGCCCGGGTCCTCCCCTCCGCGCGGGGCCCCGGGGACGCGGGCGGGGGCGGCCGGGGACCTCCTCCTCGCCGGGCGGTACGGCGCTGCTAGTTTTCTCGCTTCCGCGCCGCTGCGCCCCGGGCGCGCCCGGCACCTGGGATGGGTACGCGGGGCGCGGAGAGGGGTGCGTGGACCGGACTTGCGGCGCGGCGCTCTCGCTCGTGTCCGTTCCTCTCCCTCCGAGACGCGCTCCGTACCCGGGTTACGTTCCCCTGGAGACCCTCCCCTCCTGTTCCCCACTCCCCCCGGGAGCCTCGCCAGCCGCGTTTCCTCCCCACCCGCCGCGCGCGGCTCTCCAGCCCCCTCCCTCCCCGTCCTGGGCTCTCCTCACAGTCTCGCAGCTCCTTTCCTTCCCATGCTTAACTTCGCCTCTCTCTCGCGGCGAACGCCACCCGCCTCGAACCTCCTTTTACTTTCCACCGGGGCCTCATGGCCCGGACTGTCTTCTGCCAACGCACCGGCGAGGAACCTAGCGTTGCCAGCGCTCTTCAACTCCTCCGTGGTCACTCCGGCCAAGTTGCGGATGCCAGAAAGAGATCTAGTTCTTTGTAACACGCTTACCGCCCGAGTGGGGACTTTAGCTGCGTCTTGAACGTTGTCATTTGAGAGAATACGTTTGGCTTATGCACGTCAGTTTACAATTTGCACTCTTCTTGGCTTCTGTTTCCGTCATCAACTAAATGGCAGTAACCTATTTTTCAAAAGCAGCTCATTTAAAATACCAGGGTAATTTAAACCCTCAGAACAAGGTGGGGGAAATAGTCCTCGTCGGTTCCTTTGATGGCTTGCTTTCTTCTGCTTTGAATTCTCCTAAACAATAGTAAATTTACAGAAGGTGACACCCTTCCTGTCCAGCCTACCTTATGTTCCAGGATCCTGCAGAAACCTTGGGTTATCTCGCCATATATTACTGTAAATAAATGAAATAGAAAATGCTGAATCATGAAACTGATGTAATAGGAAATTCACAGAACGCTTAAAATTGAGCAATGTCATTGTCCAGAATTATTTTCATTTATGTGGTATTGCCGTTATGCAGAGTCTGTCTTCACAGAAGCTAAAAACTGCTTGGGAGACATTGTCAGGCATTAGAATTGGATTCCAAAGAAATTGCCACCTAGCCCAAGTTTCTTTTAACACTCTTTACTTCTTGGCTGTTGCATTTCTTGAAGCAAGAGGGTGTAAAAATGCAAATTGTAATTCTGCTTTAGAAAATACCTGTTGAGCAATCCATGCTTTGCCTCATATTTTAAAGTACCAAATTTTGTGGTTGGATTTACTTGATATTTTCATGAGAAGTTGTCAGTTAACCTGAATGTTTTTTTTTTTTTTGCACCCGAGAGATATTATTATTTAATATTTATGCCACAGGGTTACAGCACACAGGCTCATAAATAAAACTGCCAAAACAAATGACAGGGTTTCAGTTTAAACAGATGATCCCCGTCCACAAGGCACTGGTTACCCACAGAGGCAGAAATGATGACATAGTAGAGTCGTGTGTGAAACATTTGTGTACAGGTGGTCTGGAAAGTTCCACGTGGAAATCCGAAGGCCTGGCCGGGAGAGACCAGTTCTTGTCAGTTCCGAGAACTCAGAGGAACAAGAACAAAGCCTAAAGACCTAGTGGTCTGTGGGAACAGAGGCAGATGTCGGAGCGGGTGTAAAAGTTCTGTTTGGACCCAGAGGGGTTTTGGGAGAACAGGTCACAGAGAGGGGAAAGAGACGATACCCGAAGCATAAGGTGAGGTAGTGAAGTCATGAGGTGCGGCTCCGAAGAGAGATTATAGAAAATACCGTAATGTGGGAACTAACTGGAGCGTGGATGAGTGTCTTGGCAGACAGAGAAGGATGGGATTTGGGAACGATCACGAGGAGGGAAATGTCAGTGCTTCCTGACTGTGTGTGTTTCCTTCAGATGGGCCTCAGATAGGCTACTGTACAGGAAAGACTCGGATAAACAAGCAAGCCATTTTGCAACTAAATGAGAAGGTTTTGTCAAAGCCAGGAAAGCAAAAGTGTGATTTGGAAGATGGGTTTCCCCGTTTGTTCTAAGGGTCTAGCCGTCTGCTTAGGATTCTGTTCTAGAGGTACGAGCTACCTGAGCCACTGCTAAAAGGTAAGGCTTCCTGACCTTGGAGAAATTCAGTGTGCAAGGTGGGGGAAGCCGCAAACATTGGCACAAAACACATGAGGGCCAGAAAACAACAGATGAAAAAAATGCGTAATTGTGTCCGTTCTGCTTGTCAAGGAATGCTTTGTAGAGGAAGAGATTGGTCGGGGGGAGGCGAGGCCGGCAGGTGGAGGGTACGAGTGGGGCAGAATAACGAGGCAGGATCTCAGGAATGTGCAGACACTGGAGGGAGAAAGCTGTCCCATAATTTGGAAACGTGAATAATAATAAGAGTAGCAATAATAGTTTGCGTTATATCAAGTCATTTATATCCATTATGCAGTATTAATTTTAACAACAACCTTGTGAGGTAGAAGCTGTTAAGATCCTTATTCAGATGAAGTGACTTGAGACTCAGAGAGGTTAAGTAAGTTGCCCCCGGCCACACAGGTAGTCCAGGATCGCAACCCAAGTCCATCTACTTCCAGAGCCCCAGTTCTTAGTTAGCCACGCTAACTTACTGCTTTTCTGGATCTCACTGCTTGGAACCCATTCCTCTCATGCATAGATGCATGCATGGGCCGTTAGCAAAGCTCTTACAATTAGCAGCCACTGTGCAATTGGTCAGGATGTGAGGTCATGTCTAAAGTAGCCTAAAATATACAAAGCAGGAAGCACAGGCCACAGAATAGAAGCAGGATGTTAAAAAGAAAAAAAAAAAAAAATAGGTGAAACCAGAAAATATTTGCCATCTGTGATGGAGAGGTTAAAGATAGGGTCCTTCTGTAGTCCAGAGGCAGCTGGTGGGGGTTAGCGCTCGAGTCTGTGTGGATGCGTGTCCAGGTGTAGAGCGAGTGTGCCTTGGAATGCATTCCAAAGCCAAGTCGTCCGTGATTTGGGAGCCGATTCCCACTTGGTGTTATCCCCGCCAGTTCGCTCGTTCGCAAGGCCTGGAGGTTGAGAGTGCTTTTCTGAACAGATGCCTTTAAGCCCCTGCCCTCGTGGGTGCGGGCTTCCAGGAGCCGGGGTCCCGAGGCAGCGGGCGCCTTTCTTCCCCATTGGCGGGGACAGCGTAACCTTCAGTCACAGCCCAAGAACAGTACTGTGGCTGTAGCCAGGATGCTGCCAAAGCATGAATAATTGTGACGAGGCCTGAAAGATAAGTCACGGAACGATGCCAAGCAGATTTTGGAAAAGATGATCCCTGGTTCCAGCAGCTGCCAGAAAATTCTAAGGTCACCAAAGGTCAAGATGCAGAGAGCCCCCTCAGAGAAGGTGAGGGCCTCGAAAGTAAAAGGTGACGGAATCGCTTCCGCTGAGGTCACTGGTGCTGAGCGGTGTGGCCCATGTAGAACTTGCCAACAGACCCCCTTGCCAGTCTCTTACATCATTAACTCTTACCCTCCTCCAGACCTGGCTAGACCAGCTGAGGCTGCCCCAGCCCCATCGATATCAGTGGCACTTGTAGAAGGCATTTCTGTCCATTCTGAACTCTGGTCTCGAATGTATAATTTTTTCTTAAATGGGAAAAACAGATCTCACAATGGCGAACGTTGATGTCAGCTGTAGAGCCGAAATATTCAGAGTGGACATTTGCACTTGTTAGACAGTCAGAGGACAAAGAAATAAGAGGGCATTAGTGGCACGGATGTACGTGGGGATCGTTAGCAGACGGTGGCTGCGACAGAACTCTCCATCAGTGGCCACAGACCATTGGTTATCCCTCTAGAAGTATTCATTAACTCCTTACTCTGGAACACAGGACTTGAGAAGATCAAAACAAGGTATAGAGAATTCTCAATTATCTCGCTTGCCCAAGAGTGAAAATGAATATATGAAATACAGAGATCACCTTCAAACTTCGCGTCAGCCAGTAGGGTCCACATTCATCCTGACCAGAGCTCTGAAAATCTCCCAAGCCATGGTGTTTGCCTCTTTCTTTCTATACCTTCTATTCCTGTTGACAATAGTGTGGGAGCCATGAATTGGCTGATGGAGGCAGCTGGAGGAAAGGTAGACGAGAAGGCTTAAAGAATCCAGGCAATTCAGAGAGGATGGATAGACTCAAGTAGACCATAAATAGTCTCAAGTGAATTCCTGTTACCCCACTCATCCTATTCCCCTGAGAAAGGAGTCAAGGGGCAGGAGGGCTGTGCAGCATGTGAGGAATTGTTGGAGAGATTGGCCGACATCCTCATCCAAAGAAGGGCTTACCCTAGCTGGGGAGCTGGCCCGGTTCAAGGTGTATGTTTGTGGGTAAGACAATACCTACCCTCCCCACAACCAAGCCGTAGTGACACGGGGGGATTTTCGCCCACACACATCCCCACCCCGCCTTCAGGATGAGAGTGAGCAAAGTCCCAACTTTTCCTCCACCTGTAGCCAGAAAGTGGGACAGGTGGAGAGGTGAGTTGGTGAGTTGAGGGCCTCTCCTTTGGGGTGTTAACTGGAAGGCAAGAAGGACACTATCGCAGACTTTGGAGTCAGATGGGAATTTGAATTTTGGTTCTGGTTTTTAGTGGTTGGTTGGCCTCGGGCAAGTTACTTACCGTCTCTGAACCCATGCTATTTTCTCAGCTGTAAAACTGGAATGCTGTGTCCCTCCCAAAGCCCTTGTGAAGATTGGCTTTGAAGGGAGACGTTCTGTGAAGGATGAGGTTAGAAGTGAGAGAGAAAAGGGACTTTCCGCACCTGTCCCGATGCCCGCACAGAGTAGGTACTCCATGAAATCGAACCAAACTCAACCTTGGTTACCATCGTATGATTTAAGTTAAAAAGAAATAGCGTATCAAATAGTATTAAAGAGGAGGGGGGGAGCAGACAACTAGAAGCATTGATCATTGTTGTGGTGGTTTCTCTAGCCAGCTCTCAGTTTGGGGAAGGCATATTAGTAAACTGGGAAGTATTTCCCAAGGCACATCTCGATTTTGGGGTCCATATTGACATCACTGCCCATTCGGTTTAATTGCATGCTTTGTTGACATAAACAGGACTTTTGCTTCTTTCTGGTCAGCAGAAATTGGAAAAGTAGGCGTTTTAAGGCAATACAGTTACCTCTTGACTCATGGAAAGTTTGATCTGGCCAGTTTGGAGGGAAAGCACACTCATTAGCCAAGGTTTCCTTAGGTGACTGATGGGATGGGATGGGCAGGAATGAGAAAAACACACACTCAGTTATTGTTTGTATATCACATGAACCCACGTACACGTGTTAGTGTAAATAAACTTCCCATAACAAGACATGAATGATTGAAGATTTTGCAGTCTCTCTGTCCCTTCCTTAAATGACAAGTGGACCATATGGAGAAAAGAGCCAAGTTTTCTCAGCTTTTTAGAACCGGCAAGATTATTTGAATAGAATTTCTTCTTATTGATTTTGTTTAAAGGCATCAGATGCAGCCATCCTAAAAGAAGTTTAGGCAGAATTGATAGATTTTTTTTTTCCCATCCAGAAGATACATAAATTCATCTGTTTTGCAATTCCCAGGCTGAATCGAATGCATTTTGGT
The DNA here is from genome assembly GCF_024362965.1 of Panthera pardus. Lineage (NCBI taxonomy): Eukaryota > Metazoa > Chordata > Mammalia > Carnivora > Felidae > Panthera > Panthera pardus. The sequence goes on from NW_026526688.1 coordinate 184,023,649, forward strand.
CTCCAATTTGGGGTCTCTCATCATGAACACAACATTAACTGACCCATTTCTTTCTTTAGAAAAAATGTACAATACATACTCAATTACACAAACACAAGGGAATCTGTTTTGTGAGTGGGTGTGACATTGTCAAATTTGACTTTGATTAAGGCTTACTTCTGGTGTAAACAGATGTTTGAGGGCTCAGGCATCTTTCAGAGCCCAGCTCCATTGTGTGCAGAACAAATCAGTAGCTTCCGAGGTGGAACATCTCCGTGACTGCCTAAATGGCATAATTTAAGGGGCACAGAAATGCCCCGTCACTCCCAAAATCTTGCTTATAGACACAGTGCGTTTAGGCTTTGCTTTTAAGGCATTATCTTCACCAGGCTGGCATAGAAATGTAGGTATGTGACTTTACTGCAGCACTGTTTTCATTATCACATTAACATGGATGAACTTGCCAGATGAGCAGGAGTCCAACAGAGGGTAGAAGGATAGGAAACGTTAAAAATTTAATTTGTATTTTTGGTGTGGAGACATGGAAAGTTCTAGAATGTAGGGAGGTTGTCTGAAAGGTCTGGAGGGACTTGATAGCTGAGAGAAGTCCACCCTAAATGGGTAAGGTAGGTGCCAGAGTGCCACCTTCCCTGACCTCACAGTCCCTCATGTCAGCCCTGACCCCCAGGGGCCTGGTGGGATGCCAAAGGGTGAGGGTTCTTTACAAGGAGATTAGCGAGGCTGGATGGAAACGGAGAAGTGGAGACAGCTCCCCATCGCAAAAATGGGAGGCAGGAACTCAAGATTGGATGGAGTCCTCCGGTTAATATACAGGTGCCCCCCCCCAGGAGCAGTGACCCAGGACAGACCACAGCGGGTCCTGGCAGAAACGTTCACGCCCCAGACTTTAGTTCAGCAGGAAGCACTTAACCAAAATCCTACTGTGTGCCTGCCTACCTGTATTTCAGAAGCCAGAGACATAACAATGAGTAAGACATGGACTCTGACCTCATAATTTCTAAACAAAGGAACGTTGGGGGTAATTTTTCACTTCCGCTAATGCAAGCTGGCATGTGAAAATACCTATGAAGGTTGGACACGTGTCATGCCTGTAGCTGAAACTCTTCAAGTTAATTGCCTTATTTTCCTGGCAGGAAACAGCTCATAAGCACACACATGACTTGAGCCAGGAAATCAGCTTCAGCTTAATCAATATTTAGAGTGTGATGTGTTGCTAATCGGTGTTGGTTTTGTACATAACAGAGGTAGCCACAACTCACGGCGTAGCAGCTGCCCACTGGGTCTCCTCCAGCCCACAAGATGCCAGCTTCCTACGTTGCATGGGTGTCCAAAGGACTGAAGACTGTAGTTCCTTCTGGCGGGATTCAGACCTTGCCCCTAAAGCCACACACGGTGATGTCAAGGTCCCCTTTGGGGCCAGCACTCCCCCATCCTATGAAGAAAACAATTGTCCATCCCTGAAATTGTTCTTCTCTCCTACTAACGCTTCTCCCACTTCTCCAATCGTCTTTGTCAGCCCGTGAAATTTTCCAGTCCTGAAATTTTTAGCCTCGGTCGAACTTCTTATCCCACGTAGATGTTACTGAAACAATAGGAAGATGTCAACACCGCCGCCAGGGAACCTTAGCAAAATAACAAATCAAGCGCCATCAACCACACGTATATGAAATTGTATCTAATTGCCCAATCTCATTTCTTCGGTATGATCGTTCCTTCAAAGTGCATATTTTCTGTCATCTTGTGTTTTCCTGAATTCTAAATCTAGAATAAAAGCTGGATAATCTTAGAACAGGAGTCGGCAGACTGTGCCCCACGGGCCCGCCAGCCAGCCGCCTGTTTTGGTAAACACAGTTGTGCTGGACCACAGCCGTGCTCGTTCGCTTGTGAGTTAGTTGTCTGTGGCTGCTTTCGGCAGAGCCGAGTAGTTTTCACGGACACCAAGTGGCCTACAAAACCGAAAATACTTACCATCGCGCCCTTTTTTTAGAGGAAAAGCCTGTGCTCGCTTCAAATCTGGAAGCGCATCATCCAGGAGAAATACGACGTAAGCCACAGATGCTAGTCACATAGGTAATTTCAGATTTTCTAAAAGCCACGTTTAAAAAGCAAACGGAGGGGCGCCTGGGTGGCTCAGTCGGTTAAGCGTCCGACTTCGGCTCAGGTCAGGATCTCGTGGTCCGTGAGCTCGAGCCCCGCGTCGGGCTCTGGGCTGGTGGCTCAGAGCCCGGAGCCTGCTTCTGATTCTGTGTCTCCCTCTCTCTCTCTCTGCCCCTCCCCCGTTCATGCTCTGTCTCTCTCTGTCTCAGAAATAAACAAACGTTTAAAAAAAAAATTAAAAAAAATTTTTTTAAATAAATAAAAATAAAAAGCAAACGGAAAGAGGCAAAGTAAATTTTAGTCACGTGTTCGATTTAGCTTACTGCATCTCCGTACAACCATTTGTACATATAACCGGTATAAGAAATATTAATGAGGTATTTTGCCTTTTTTAAAAAAATCGTCTTTGAAACCCAGTGTATGTTTTACACTTACAGCACAACTCCCTTTGGACCAGCCACGTGACCAGTGCCTCATGTGACTTGTGGCTACTGCATCAGCTTAGCATGAGTCTAGGACCCATAAACCTTGGACTTAGTTCTGCTGCACTTGAGACTTGGAAGTATGTGAAAATAAAATAATCTTCATATGCCTAGGTAGAGATTTCCTTTGAAAACAGAATTTCGAGGGAAGGGCCCGGAGAGAGTATGCTGTCAGGTGTCCTACGCCTTCTTCATTTTCATCTGTCACCACCGATCTCCGCAGTGATGAGCCCGATGTGCGGAAGGTCGCGGGTCATCGAGCAAAACTGAAACCGGTTTCCATGTGCCGTGCTTATTCACTTGGGACAGGGGACTGTGCGTGTTTAGCCCTGAGGTGTAAGAAAATGGACACTGTTACCAACTGCACTTTGCAATGAAATCTGGTGAAGTCGAATAGCCTTCCCTCCAGAATTTGGTTGACCAGAAAGATTCACTGGAGTTCCTAGCGTCCGTACTAAATGCATGGTTAGGGGTGTCTGGGCGTCTCAGCCAGTTGAGAGTCCAACTCTTGGTTTCGGCTCAGGTCATGATCTCATGGTTCGTGAGTTTGAGCCCCGCGTCGGGCTGTGCGCTGACAGGGAGGAGCCTCCTTGCGATTCTCAATCTCTCCTTCTCTCTCTCTGCCCCTCCCCCACTCACTCTGTCTGTCTCTGTCTCAAAATAAATAAACTTTAAAACAAATTAAGGGGTGCCTGGGTGGCTCAGTCGGTTGAGCGTCTGACTTCGGCTCAGGTCATGATCTCACGGTCCGTGAGTTCGAGCCCCGCGTCGGGCTCTGTGCTGACAGCTCAGAGCCTGGAGCCTGTTTCGGATTCTGTGTCTCCCTCTCTCTCTGACCCTCCCCCGTTCATGCTCTGTCTCTCTCTGTCTCAAAAATAAATAAACATTAAAAAAAATTAAAAAAAAATAAAACAATTTAAAAAAAGATTAAAAAATAACTGAAGTGGGAGGGGCGCCTGGGTGGCTCAGTGAGTTGAGCGTCCAACTCGTGATTTCAGCTCAGGTCACGATCTCACGGTTGTGGGATCGAGCCCCGAGTCGGGCTCTGTACTGACAGCAAGGAGCCTGCTTGGGAGTCTCAGTCTCTCCCTCTCTCTCTGCCCCTCCCCGGCATACGTGTTCTCTCTTGCTCTCTCTCAAAATAAATAAATAAACTTAAAAAACAATTGAAGTGGGTGAAGAGGGCTGGGGTGAGTCTTTAAGGAATTACATAAGAGGAATGAGGAAGAGGTTTAAAGTCATTCTCTGAGAAAGAACACAAGGTAATATTTAATATACCGTAGCATGTGTTGGACTCTAGTCCAGTTGCCTCACTAACTGGGCCAATGTCTTCTTCCCAGGGAACTGAGCAAGGGCAGCGTTGGGGGCACTTGGTAGGAGGGACACCAGCCACCGTTGGCTGCTGTGCCGTCCAGCTTCCATCTACACCTGTGGCCTCGGTCTTCAGCCACCCTGTGCTGTGGGCTGGAGGCCGGATTCCCGTCTGGAGCGGCAGGCCAGACCTCCACACGTCCGACAAGCCACTGCTTATGGACAAATGCTGGGGGTATCTCTCATTCACAAGGAAGCCGAATTCAGCCCGGCAGCTCTTCAGTCTCGCTGTTGTGCGCCGTGGGGTGAAGAACGGGGGGAGAGAGAGTGAAAACGGGGTGGGTGGGGGGAGGAAGCTTCTGGGCTTGCCTCTGCTGAGCCACCGGCCCGGGTGATGTCGGAGAGCATCGCCTCTCAGCGACCCATTTCCTCGTTGGGAAAATGGGGCGGGCTGATTCCTCGCCAAGGGCTCATCCACTCTAACAGTCGCCACTTCTAATTATAAGATTATTTTTATGTTTGTTCGCCCCCCCTCCCCCGTGTAATTTGGAAGTATAAATGAGAACATAAAACAATTAAACCCCTTACTGCGGGGGCAGACAGTTTGGACTGTACCCACCTCTTTACATATTTCTTCCCACGCTTTTCCCATGACTAATCAAAAGGAATGGCCATTCTCCTGTTCTCACTCTGCCACTTGGAGAAACTATGTTTTTTATTTTCATCTTTAGGACAGTTGCTCCCCCCCCCCCCGCCCCCCGCCCTCCTCTGTTTTGTTTTGCAATATTCATGTAATACAGAATTCAAAAGATAATAAATATGCATATACAGCCAATGTCCCTCTCTTACCCTGTCTTCTGGTCACTTTATCCTTTTCCATGTGAGCAACCCGTGCTATGTGTATTAAAGAAAATATGTATATATGTTCCTTTATTTATTTATTTTTTAAAATTTTTTAATGTTTATTTACTTGAGAGAGAGAGAGAGAGCAGGGCAGGGGCAGACACACACACACACACACACACACACACACACACACAGAATCCGAAGCAGGCTCCAGGCTCTGAGCTGTCAGCACAGAGCCTGACATGGGGCTTGAACCCACAGACCGTGAGATCATGACCTGAGCCAAAGTCAGAAGTTTAACCGACTGAGCCACCCATGCACCCGGACCAGCAGTCTCTTGATGGACATTTAGTTTTCCACCTTTTGCTATTACAAACAGTGCTGCAGTGAAAACATGTACGTACATCATTTTGCACAAATATGAGAGTATGTGTAGGATAAAATCCTAGAGGGGGAATTGTTGGACCGGAGGGTTTTTTATACTTTCGATGGCTATTGCCTGACCACCATCCACAGAGATCACTCTTATCAGCAATACATAAGAGGCCCATCTGGCCGGTACAGTGTGTTATCGGACTTTTTTGATCTCTGTGAACCTAGTAAGTTCAAACTGGTATCTTCAGTGTCATTTCCATGTGCCTTTCCTTTACTATCCGTGGGAATTCACTAATTGATGAACTATGTCATTTCGCTCATTTTTCTTGATTGTTAGCTTTGTTTCTAATTGACTGTCAGTGCTTTTAAAATAGAAACGCAGTTCCCTTTTACGGAAATTTTCGTTGATTCTTCACTGTTAGTAGAATGAGATTCCACATGCCTTGGACTGGGATTCAGTGTCCTTCCTTGAGAGCCAGAACCCTGCCTTTCGTTTTTCAACCTCACATCCCTGTGTCCTTTTGTGTCGTTCCCCTCCTGTTCTCTGGTCAAAGCAATCTGCCCTGTATGTGGTCCCCACGTACGTACGTCGGTGTTTCCCTGCCTTCTTGCCCCTGCTGATGCTGTTCACACCACTTGCAGCGTTTTCCCCTTTGCCTTTCTTCCTAAAGAACTTCTCTTCATCCCTCAAAGCCCAACGGAAATACCATTGTTTCCATAAAGGCTGTTCTAGAACCCCCAGGAAGAATGACCCTCCCCTGGGATTGTATTCCTTTAGGACTTGCTTATAGTCCGACTAGAGCACTGACACGTTCTGCCTTGTGTCACTATTTATAAACACGATTTCCTGATACCCACATTTATGTCTTAGCCCCCTCTGCGTCTCCTACACCCTTCAGCCAGAATTGAAAAAAGAGTCCTTATTTCTTCCTTCTTTGGAAAAGACCACGGTGACCTTCCTCTTTAAACTTGTAAAAATATTCACAGCACAAAATTTACCATCGTAACCACTTTCAAGTGTCTCGTTCAGGAACATTAAGTATATTCACACTATTGTGCAACCATCACCAAATCCATCTCTGGGACCCTTTTCATCTTGTAAAACGGCAACTCCGTGCCCTTTAGACACTCACGCCCCGTGATCTTCTCCCCGCAACCCCTGGCAACCACCACCCTCCTTTCCGTCTCTACGAATCTGACCGCTGCAGGCATCTCCTCTAAGTAGAATCATGCGGTATTTATTCCTTGTGACTGGCTTATTTCACTTCGCATAATGTCCTCAACGTTCATCCATATTGTAGCATGCGTCAGACTTCCTTTCTCAAGCGGGATCATATTCCATTGGGTGTGTAGTAGATCACATTTTGTTTATCCATTTATTCATCGAGGTCAATTCTACCTCTTGGCTGTTGTGAATAATGCTGCTGTGAACATGGGTGTGTGTCTGTGAGTGTGTCTCTTCGAGTCCCTGTTTTCTTTTCCTTTTTTTAAAAAATTTTTAAATGTTTTTATTTATTTTCGAGACGGAGAGAGACCCAGCATGAGCAGGGGAGGGGCAGAGAGGGGGGAAGACATAGAATCTGAAACGGGCTCCAGGCTCTGAGCTGTCAGCACAGAGCCCGACGCGGGGCTCGAACCCACGGAGTGTGAGATCATGACCTGGGCTGAAGTCGGACACTCAACCGGCTGAGCCACCCAGCCGCCCCTCGAGTCCCTGTTGGAGGTGTATAGCCAGAAGCGGAATTGCTGGGTCACGTGGTAATTCTAGGTTTTGTTTTTTTGAGGAACTGCTACACTGTCTTCCTCAGTGGCTGCGGCGTTTTACCTTCCCGCCAGCCATGTACGAGGATTCCAGTTTCCGAACGTCCTCTCCAGTGCTTGTTAGTTTTGTTTTGTGTTTGTTTTTGGATAACGGCCATACGAATGGGTGTGAGGCGGTCCAAAGTAACCTTTTTGCTATTGTGTTTTGGATGCCTGAATCACAAAAGTTATATTTGGAAGAGCTCTTAGCACCCATACATCAGCGCCTTATGCTCGAAACATTGCCTTGATCTCATGACCAACTTCCAAGATTTCTTCTGCAAGGAAGGTCCATTTTAAGAGGTCTTCGTCGTTTAAAGAACTAGGTAAATACACACACGGCTAAAATCCTTCTTGGCACCTGGAGCACCATCCGTGGTGAAAGAATCAGACAACACAGTCTGTGGTCCAAGGCTGGCTGCGTGTGATTTGGAGCAGCCGGAACCTCCTGCTGGTCCATCCGTCATGCGTGCTTGTCCTGGCTCAGAACTTCACGGGAGAAAAAGAGGCCAGGTTGGCATCCCCATCATGCTCCCTCTCGGGTGCACTTTGAACTCTTCTCCCGCCCTTTGATTTGGCTGTGTCTGATCACCATTTGAAGTCAGGACAATAGTTTGGAAATGTCTGAAGCTGGCTCGTCCCTTTCTTTCACACCAAGGCAGGTTCGCAGCTCCTGGATTTGTTGCGAACTAGCTCCTCCGTTTGGAAACCAACTCTGGAATGATTGCCACGGAGCTTTGAAAGCCCCATTTTGATCAGCAGATGCTACTGAGTCTGGGGAGAGAGTTGAATGTGGCCTAATCTTCATTCGTGTGCGTGTGTGTGTGTGTGTGTGTGTGCATTTTTCTCTAATTGTTCGGTAGTGGTTTTGCCATCTTTCGTGTCCCACGTTCTCTGCTTTATGTAGACGGGTATTTTTGTATCCCAGGAAAATGATTCACATATCTGTTAATATGATGATTTTTTAACTCCCTGTATTTCTTTCTTCTTCTTCCTCTTTTTTTTTTTCCTTTTCAGAATGTTGTGCCGTCTTTGGGCAGGCAGACGTCCCTGACGACGTCGGTAACACCCAAAGCGGAACAGAGCACGGCTTACAAAGACTTTATTTATTTCACCGTCGTTGAAGGGAACGTCCGCAATGTTTCTGAAGTCTCGGTTGAGTATTTATGCTCTCAGCCGTGTGTTGTCAATCTGGAAGCAGTTGTCTCGTCCGAGTTCAGAAGTAGCATCCCTGTGTACAAAAAGAGGTGGAAAAATGAAAAGCATCTTCACACCAGCAGGACACAAATAGTGCACGTGAGATTTCCGAGCATCATGGTTTACAGAGATGATTATTTCATCAGACACTCCATTTCGGTATCCGCGGTGATACTACGCGCCTGGATTACTCACAGATACAGTGGTGGAGACTTGAATGTTAAATGGGAGGACAATTTGCTACATGCCGTAGCTAAGAATTATACTCTGCTGAAGACGGTCCCCGCCTTTCGAACGCCCTTTCAAAGACCATCAAGTGTGCCTGGAGTGGAACATGGATTATATTTGGAACCTTCGGGCAAACAAGATTCCCCAGTGTCCTCTTGAAAGTGGTAGGTCATTTGCCTTGCAAGGAACCTCGTGCGTATTTCTTCAGATAGCCTGTATCACGAGAGGATGGCGGAGAAGGTTCTTATACCAGCAGTGGGGGGAGGTGAGGAAAATGGCGGGCACACCGAGCCTGTAGTTTAGGACTTTAGGGAGAAAGAGGGAGGAAGTAAAAAGGTGAAGAGAGGGGAAGAGTAGGAGAGAAGAGATTGCACTGGAGGGTCACAGAGGTCGTGGAGGGACCTTCAGAGGCTTGGGTCTGAACTGGGAAAGGAGCGTTACTGCCACTGAAACAGGCACAGGCACTGGGGAAGTCTTCCTCCCTCTCTCCCCTCATGAACCCTTTGACTATCAGTTATTTTTAGGTGGAGTGTTTTTTCCGGGAGGAGATGAGAACCAGAGCAGCCCTTGTGTCAGGCAGGAAATCACGTGGGAGTTTTCAGCCCAGCATACCTGGGTTCAACTCCTTGCTCTGCCACTTTCTGCCTGTGAACCTTGGCATTCTGGGAGCCTCAGTTTTCTTATCTGTAAAATGGGGATAATAAGTAGCAATTCCCTCAGAGCAGTGCTGTGGAAATTAAATGAGATGTAATGTGCTTAACACATAACCAGCACTTGATAAAATTAGCCACCATGATGATAGGGTCCAAACTCTACATCTTATCCTAAATGTCCCATGGTTATAGCCACCGAAGGACCAGTGCAGGAGGTTCCCGTGCCCTCCGTTAAGCACCGGGGTTGGAGATCTCTGGCTGTGCACTCTTAGAAGTTCTCTCCATTGGTAAGAGGGGCACCTTGCTATGTGGATGCTGAGAGCCTGCTGGCCCTTCTGCCCATCCTGCGATGGGGAGTCAACCTGGGCATGCTCCCAGCACTCACCTGGAACCCGGCCGTATTTCCTGAAATGTGGCCCTAGGACCAGCTGCAACGGAGTCACCCAGGGCTCTGGTAAATGCAGATTTCCAGGCCCCATCCATATCCTACTCCGTCAGGCTCTGTAGGCTGTGGGGCCCTGAAATCAGCATTTTAAACACACTTCGGTGACTCCGATGTATCTTAAGGCTTAGGGGGCCTCTAGAGCAGGGGCAGAGCTGGTAGGACTCTGATCTAGAGTAACTGCGGCTCAACCCCCCGGCAGGCTTGGTGGGCGAAGCAAACCCATGGGCCTGTGATAGCAGACCCTTCCTCGGGAGGCGCCTGGGTGGCAAATCACATCTAAGCGTCATCACTCCTAGATGACTTAAGAACACCGAGAAGGTGATGGCCACGAATGTCTCCTGGGGCCACCCCCAAACAGCCCTGCATGTAATGACAGCTTCCAGGGCTGGTACCACCATATATTATAGTCGGTCGGAGGCCACTTGCCATAGAACGAACACATTTGCCCTTAAAAATAATCTCTTTCTTTTGAAATGATTTTAGATTTGCAAGAAGTTGCAAAATGGTAGAGTCCCATGTATCCCGCTTCCCCCTAATGGTGACGTCTCTCCCAACTGTAGTGCAGTATCAAAACCATGAAACTGATGTGGATCTAATACTGTTGAACTAGACTGCAGACCTTGTTCAGAATCCACCAGTTTTCACATGTGCTTCTGCGTGTGTCTAGTTCTATGCGATCTTATCCTGGGTTTTGTCTGAATAGCCTCGTTCTGTGTCTGGCTTATTCCCTGTTTGTGCGGTGCTTTTAAATACAGATATGCAGAAGAAGAAGGCAGATTCCTTTTCTGTGTGTGTGTGAGTTGGGGGTAGGGCGGGGCGGGTAATTAACTAGTCGAGCTGCCTGCATTTCGATGATCAGTGTGCATCCTTCTTCCAGGCAGAACCCCATGCCAGCATCTTTCTGGAATGCCCTCCACGGGGAGACCTAATTTATTAAGGAGAAGGAAGCACGAGGCGCGTACAGCCGGTTTTGATTTGCCTCCGATTTTGTCAGGGCATAATGATTCCATTTCATGTTTGGCAAATCACATATTTCTCATTGAACAATGACTAAATTGCAAGCTGGAAGTTTTTAAATGAAGTCATTTATGGACTGGCTGAGGTCTTAGGGCGCCCGAACATAGCCTTAACAGGTGAACTGCCTTTTCTTTTCTTTTGTTGTTCCTTCCTGTGTTCACGGAGCTTTGGAACAGCGCAGTGGGATTTTTCTCCCCACCTTATTCCGAGCATTACTTTTGGGGTGAGAGCAAATCTAATAAAAGCGTAACGCAGAGGAAAACCCTTTCTAATAATTAAAGTCACCACAAATGGGGGGAGGGGGCTCTGTGCACTCTCAGACCAGGTCTGTGTGCGTGGCTGTGATTCCTTCACCAGAAAGGGGAACATTTCCTCTCCCTCTCTTTAAAAGAGGAATCAAAAGAGTGTCTGCGGCCGCCCTACGGAAAGTGTCCACGACCTTTGTTCTTGATGCGGCTGTGCGATGGAAGGGGGCCAGGCCTCTGGCTTGTTCTTAGCAGGGGCTTCTCTATTCGGCTCTTGATGAACAAGAGTCAAGTCAGAACAACAAGATGGCATTAGGGAGCCGCGGGGGTGCCTTTCATGTCTGGTCCCCTTGCAGTCTGCAGCCAGCCCTGGTGTGGGGTGTGGGGGAACGTTTTCTGTGTCGAGTGCCTGGTGTCCTACGAGGGCTCCGTGTCTGAACTGAAGTGCCCCCTGACTCGCTTTCATTTGCTTTTTCCTTTACAAAGAGAGAGCAAGCCAAGGTCCCCATGCACGGCTGTTCCGTGAGCGTGGCTGAGTGCCTCTCCACCTAAAGCTTAGGTTCGGCTCCCGAGGTGAGGGTTGTATGCACCCGCACCCCCCCCCCCCCCGCATCCCCCCCCCCCACCGCTCCCCGGAAGCTTATCTCCTTTGCCTGGACCGTGGCAAGCCCGGCCGGTGGTCCGATTGTTGGTGGACACGTGGGTAGACTTTTGTCCCGCCTTGCTGAGAAAATCTAGCCAGATCAAAAGTCAGCAGCCTTTCAGGACACGTGTGTGCCAAGGCTTGGCCACGTGCCCTCCTGGTGCACCTGCTCCGGCTGCATCCTGGGCATGTGGGCCATAGGTGGCCAGGCACGCCACACCTGAGGCTCCACTTACTCTTGTCCGTTCCCTGGGGGGAGGGGACCAGGCGGTAGCAGTCGTCCCTCACCCGTTAAACGTGTGTCTGACTCATGCATGACCATCGAGAAAAATCCGTGGCACGGGCAGCAACTCTAGGCCCACCTGGACTTCTCTTCATGCCTGTCCTGCCTCGAGAGGTGAGAGGGCAGCTGGTCCCGTGGCCCCCGTCTTCAGACTACGTTGCATATTCAATCACTGCTCGCCGTGCATATTGCTGTCCTACTGGCCTGTGTCACAACCTGGCTTTGCCCTCATCCCTCACATGGCAACTGGTGCAAGGGGGGGTCACACCACCCCCCACCCCCCCACAGGCGGTCCCTCCCATTACAGTGAGGAACAGCTGCCCAAGACCCTTACCATGGCCCGTGCAAGGTGTCCCCGTCCTCTTCCTGTTCCTGTCCCCTTCCCACTGCCTCTCCTGCCATGCTCCCCCCCCCCCCCCCCCCCCCCGTCCACCTGCTCCGGCCCCACGGACCTGCTTGTTCCTCCTCGAGCTTCCTGAGTTCATTGTTCCTTTGGGACACTTATGTCCCTGCTCCCTTGCCCTACATGGCTTGCTCCCTTGCGTCAGGCCTCCGTGCTAATGTCATCTCAGGAGAGAAGACTCCCCTGATCACTTTATCTATGATGGCAGCCCCACCCCTCCCCCTCCCCCCCATCGTCATCTATCTTTATTTTCCTTCTCCGCCTTATCGTCACCAGACATTGTAATTAAATATGCGTCATTGCTTTTTTGCCTGTTGAATGTCTCTGTCTGGTAGGCAAGCTCCGTACCGCCAAGGTCCTGGCTTGTTTTATGCGGTGCCCGCCGCAGCCCCTAGCACAGGCCAGGCATGCGGTGACTCTTTGTGAATTGAGTGATGAATGCTCTTAGCCACGGGGCAAGGACCTTTTTCTCGTAGGGCAGTGTGTGACCGTCACACTGTGACATCCTCACACAGCTGTGTTGTCACATTAGGGAGCATGCAGGGGTCGTGGGCGGCTGTGTGCCGTCCCTAGGCTTGCGCACACACACCACAGCTGATCGGATAGAGCCCATCAGGGCGGTGCTGGTTAAGGATGCGGACTCTTGGTCAGTGATTCTCCTCGACAACCACACATGAGCTCACCTTTGCTCTGCCCTCGTGGTTTGAGTCTGCGATTCCTCACCTCCTGCTTTGACTACATCGGTTTCTTTTACGGGGTGGGGGGGGGGGATAGCCTTCCCCACTGCTCCCCAATACCTCCTCCCCACTGCCACACCATACCCATTATTTCCGGTAGCCAGGTCAAATTTTCCCTCCCCCCCCACCCCGCCCCTGCCCTGAAGATTATTTTTCTTCTCTTTTCTTTTTGTCACCCCCAACATCAGAAATTAAATTCTCCCCCCTCTGGCCTTCCCTAACCTCGTGTTGGTACTTCTTTCCTTACACAAGGTGTTTCATGTTCAGGTCAACTAAGCAAAGAGTGATTGAGCACCTACTATGTATCCATTTCTTTACTAAGTCAGGTGGCTCAAAGATGCAGACATGGTCCCCTCTGTCTTTAGGTGCTTACGTGGGAGGGGAAAACAGCCACCCCGTAGTAACAGCCTCTTTCCGTTACTGAGTACTCACTGTGTGTTAGGCATTGTGCTAAGTGCTTTATGTATCTCATGTAATCTGCCCAGCACCCTCCTGTCAGGTTTGCAGAGGAGGAAACTGACTCAGAGAGTTAGTGTGACCTGTCTGAGGTCGCACCGCTCTTGATGATGGAGCAGAGATTGGAACCCAGGTCGTCTGGTTCCCAAACCCCACACATAACTATTGGTCTCCACTACGGAGAGAGCTCATGAGACCATTTCTTGACTTTAAGTCATTCATTCATTGAAAAAAGCTATTGAGCAGTCTCTGTGTGTGCAGAGCTTTGCTCGGCTTCTTCACAGAGGAGGCGACGCTTGAACAGAGACTTGAAGGGTGACTAGAGTTTTCATAGTCAGAAAACGAGTAGGGGGAACAGCATCCAGGCAGAAGGGAAAGCACGAATGACAACACACAGAGGAGAAAATGCAGCCGGGTGGCAGAATGGCGACGAGTCTGCATCTCTTGATGTGTGAGGTTTCGTCCTGCCCGCCACCTCTGAGTGGGTGGGGGTGGCCACCTAGACGCGGTGTTGAGAAGGATTCTGAGGCTGAGTCTGGGCCTGAGTCTGAGAATGAGCGGCATGTGGACGGATGACCAGTGTCTGCCACAGGGTGGCGATGTGGAGTAGCAGCTCCTTGCTCTGTATTTGTTCACCCAGGTAGAGGAGGCTCAGGTATGAGTTGGGCAGTTCAGGAAATGACACTAGAATAGCAGGTTGGGGCCCCACGTGGAAGGTTCTTAAATGCCATGCGAACGTGTATTAAGCATTCTGCCCTACTGTCTGTCTATATGAACATTTTTCTGTTCTTCCCTTTTAGGACAGAAACTGGGGAACGTGGCAGTTTCCTTCTTTTCCATTCTCTTTTCCTTTTGCTAAACATCCGGTCTCATCTTCAGATCCGGTGGATTAGAAGTGTGATTTCTTACAACAAAATTCCATTACAACAAAGTAACGGAAGGACTAAGTCAGATATTGGAGCCAGGCTTTACCTGTCTCTGTGAAAATACCAGTTAGAAGTCAATGACATGATGATAATGTTTATAACTATGAGAACCATGTGTTTGGCACTTTGATTAAAAAAAGAGGGACTTAGTTCTCCCCGCCCCCCCCCCCAAGTTAATCACAGTAGTCTGAATTTCTCAGTAATAACACTAATTAGTGCCTGGTATCTGCCTTGCCCTTTATGATTTTCAGAATACTTTTTCTGTGCACATTGTCTCATTTAATCCTCATAATAGTCCCATGGGAAGGAGTCTTATTCTCATCCTTTCTTTTCAGAGGAGAAAACCAAGGCTCAGTTTGTTTAACGGGAGTCCAAGCTTCCTGATTCCTTCGACTTTGCTATGCCGCCTCTCTGAAATATGCTAATACAGCCCTAACCCAGGTTCTAAATTAGAAGGAATACTCTTTTTTTAAGTTGAATTTTTACTGATGTGAATCATCCTGTTTTCCTCACCCACTGGACTTTGTCTCTTTGAAGCAGATTGAATAGCCGCAGAGGCCCAGGGCGGGGAGGCCTCCGAATGTGGCTGTCCCTTTCTCCCTGCCTGCGTGGAAATGCTCAGACTTTGTTCTCTGCTGTTTTAGCCTAAAAAGGAATACATGTACCTGGTAAAAAATTCATAGAGTGTAAAAGGGATTGGAGCAAGAGCGAGTTCCCGCCCACTCTGTGTTCAAGTTCTTTTCCTGGAGGCAAACTCACTAATACCGGTTTCTGTGTCTCTTTCCAGAAATGTTCTCTGCTCATATAAGCATTAAGTTGACGGCCCTTGTCTTCGTACACACATGGGAAGATACTGTAAACTCTGTCTTACACTCATTAACAATACAGCAGAGATTTTTCTATGTTACTGCATGTTACATGGCCTCATTCTTTTCAATAGCTGCTTAGCAAATCCTGTTGCCTGACGGCTCATAATTTACTCAGCCTGTCCCCTGCTGATGGTCACGCATATTAGTCACGTATTTTACTATTTTACTATCAACAACAAGGGTTCACGGAACATCCCTGTCCATGTATCTTTGTACACACCTACAAGCATATTTGGAGGATAAATTCCTGGGAGTGGAATTTATTTTATTCTTAACACTCCTACTATTGAATATTCTACTGACTTCCTTACTCGCCCACTTCACTGCCTTGTATCCTTTGGGGGGAAGTTCTGACCTAAATCATACTTGCTAGAAAATGGAATTTTAGTTCTCAGGCTTTGCTTTTAAAGAAAATGAAACACCCAAACAGTCCTGCCTTTTAACGTCCCGTGTTCGGAAAGCGCAATTGAATTACCCGTACTCTCGCTTTCCTTCTCCAGGTTGGAAAATCTTAACTTCTTTTCCTCCCGTTTCCACTTACAGACTTTTAGCTGGTTATTTTTTGCCTCAAGATTATCTCTAACTTCTCCACAAACGGCCCGAGGTCTCCCCTGTGTCACTGTGGTGGTGCTCGAAGCCCGTCCTCAGGAGGGTTTTGTTACGTTGGAAATGGGACCCTCTCCAGAGCAGATGTCCATGTCAGGGCTCTGATCACCCTGCTGAACTGGAGAGTGGGCTGTATGGCCAACCCCAGCCACCCCACTCAGATTAGACGGGGTGGTGGGGGGGGAGGGGAGGGTGGCGCCCTGGTCAGTGTCCGCAGGCGCTAGCCGTAGTGCTGAAGAAGGATGGTGATGCAGGCTTTTGCCGAGCCAACCTGTACCCTGAAGAAGAGCCTGGATGTGTGGTAGTGGTGGGGCCCTGGAGGGTCAACGTAGCAGCCATCCTCTAACCAATATGGGCATATTTCAGTCTTTTAACCACCAGCGAGGCCGCCCAGGGGCAAGCCAGCTGAACCTCAGCGTGAGTTCTCTTTGATAAGGCCTTTGAGATACGATGTGGTTTCAAAAGAAGCCCATTGGGTTTGTAGCGGGAGACCAGCTTTGAGTCACGCCTGCATCTCTTATTAGCCGTAAAACCTTCAACGAGACACTAACACTTTCCTTGTCTCCCAGTGAAGGAGTTTGCGCCATACAAAATCCAATGCCTCCTCTTGCTCTAAAGTTGGAGAAAATGAAACGAGCAAAACAGTCAAGGTGGCGGGTTCCAAACCTGAACCGTGTCCCTCGTATTTTATGTTTATGTCGTAGTGATGTCTTTTTCCTGCCTAACTTCTTCATTCAAGATTAGCCAAAGAAAGGGATTTGGGGGAAGGGTCTGAAAGAAGAGAGACTGTGATCTGATTTGGGCAGCACGGGGCACATTATAAAATTGTGAAAAGTGTTGAGCAAAAGAGAGGCAGGTTTAAATCCTGACTCGGCCGCACTGTGTTCATTTGTCCATTCATTTCTTCATTCGTTCACTCCCTCAGTATTTGTGGAGCCTCAGGGGTTGGGTGCCGTTCTGGACTCCAGGGAAGGGGTAACCATTGCAGTAATGTCCCTGCTCTCTTAGGATTTATATTCTAGAGGCACCTGGGCAAGCCACTTATCCTCTTTGGACCTACGTTTTGGACTTAAGTTTTTGTACCTGTGAAGTTTTTAATGGGGAATGACACTGGTACTCTTACTCCCCATTCTAGTGCCCATGACAGCCATCACCAATCAAGCATAGCACTCCAAGCAGCCACAACCAGTTAATAGAAAACAAGCCTACATGTTATCCCGGGCTAGCCGAATTCTTAAATCCTTTCCTGCTCCAGAATTTCATTCTTACTCCTTCTAAGTAAATGGGAAGACAGGATTATACTGAAGAAAAAATTGCAGTAGAACCCCAAAATAGAACCATTGAAGCTGCAGGTCTTACAGGGAAACCACCATCGCTTTGGTTTTTATTGGGTACGAAAGGTATGTGTTTTTGTAAAATTGTCTTAGATCTTTCGGTCTTAGATTTTTCCATCCACATCTTTTGCTGCAAGTTCTCCTGCTCAACCTGCTTTGCTTTGATCCCTGGATAAAGGAGAGGCTCATCAGCATTGACTTTTAACTCCTTTCCCTTTGGAAACCTCTTTATGAAGCCTCCTTTTACTGGAGGCAGGCTGGGCAGAATCAAATCCTGCTCCTTTTGATAAATGTTTCTACTGCACACTAGGTAACTGAACAGCAATCACTAGCAGAAGGCCTCCTAGGGGGCTAACGTGGCCATCTGGCCTTTTATGTTCCACTCCACGCGGTGGAAGCCAAACCAAGGTTGGGCTGACAGCAACGTCTTGGTGATTTTCCCCTCAGATTCCGAAGACACCTTTGCAGTATTCCCATTTGTGTGCCCTGCTTCCCATCCCTGTGATCGATCAGCAAATCCAGTGTTTCCAAGTGAGCTCAAATCGTGAAGAAAAAAAAAAAATGGCATTGTTTCTGTTGGGATTGGTAGCCTTTGAGCTTTCAAATGCCTCTCTGCCTCTCGCGAAACAGGGAGATGGGCACTGGGGACAGCTTGGCTCTATTTTATTTAATTCTATTAGATATACTCACAGGGGTTGGAGACTATGAACACTTTGCTCCTGTGATTTCTAAGTTTTAATGACCCAGAGGTACCTCTCTCTATAATAAAACATTCTCTCCAATGAGGAATGAGAGCTGGGGTCTCCAGTATCCTAGGCTGAGGCTCCCGTAATCTGTAATCCGTGCCATATAGGCGTTTGGTAATTGGCACAGAACTTAACTCTTCTCTTTTCAATGGAAGAAACCCAGGTTTCTAGCATTGAATCATGGACCTTTAAACCACAGAGTGTTTTAAGAAAGAGGAAAGGGATCTTTATTCCTCGGTTTAAGTCCGTGATTTTTTTTTTCCTTTGAAGGGGAATGGGTATGGGCAATTTAGAAAAAAAAAAAAATCATTCTGGCCTTGTTTAGAACAGTAGGTATTAAATATAGATGAGATAACTCAGTTCTCCTTTTAAGACTTGGTAAGGGCATCCCTATCTTCTCTAGAGCCACAGAATTCTCCCACATTTGCAAAATGAAGTGGAAGGCTCTCTGGTTTTAAGGGGTTTGGTTAGTCATTTTTGCAGAGGGTAATGTGTGGAGTATATTGGAAAGTCTGCACAGAAGCAAAAAGCTTGTGTGCTCTTAAGGGCATGGATTCTGAAAGACTGTTGTGAAATTAAATGAGATTATTCCTGGGATGCTATGATTCCATATTCTGTGTTATATACACGGTAGCTAACCATTTTGGTAGCTGTGCCTCCATTTCCTCGTCTGTAGAATGGGGATAATAATGAGGCTTCAATGAATCTCTCTGTAGCTAGCTGGCCAGATGAGCTATAGATACATTTACAGCAGCGTGGACCATAGTGAGTGCTACTCATGTGATAATCGTTACTGTTGTTGCGTGAACTCCGAATGCTTTCCTTATTGGAAGGGGCAGCGTGTGAAATGGTTAAGAACCTAGAACCCAAGTTCCGGGTCTGCCACTTATTTGTTAGCCGTGACCTTAGGCGAGTCATTTTCCCTCTATGCCTCAGGCTTTTCATCTGTAGATTGGGACTAATAATGCAATCTCCTTTGTAGGGTTGCTCTGAGAATGAATTGAGATCGCTCTCTGTAAAGTGCTCAGAGGGTGCCCGGCGTACATTCAGGGTTCCATAAACCATCGCTCATATTTCCAGACGATTTCTTTTAACTCTCTGATTGGAGCGAGGCAGAGGGTTCCAGGAAGAATGTGCTTTGGGAAGCAGTGCTTTCTGGAGATAATTGAAAGGCAGCCATCTTGCTGTTTGCAGATGTGGTCACCCTGCTGGGCTTTCTCTATGCCTCCAGTGGAGAAAACACAGGCATTGTGAAGAAGTTCCCGAGGTTTCACAACCGAGAGCTGGAGGCCACCCGACGCCAGCGGATAGATTACCCAGTGTAAGAATGGGCAGAGGACGGTGGGGGGCGCTGGGCTGGTGGGGCAGGACCGTTTTAACCTGAGGACCAGGGCAGGCTAGTGGACTCCCTTAGGAGGACATACCTGTCTAATACGTTTTGGAAAAATGTTGAGATCCACACAGCTTAGACGGAACTCGTGGCCCAAAGTGGTCTTGAGTTATTCTTGCGATTAGCAGTCCTCAGTTTGCCTTAGACTCTCTGTGTCGGTCCCAGGAATGACATGAGCAGGGGCGCAAGGTGTGGGGGCCTGAAGCCTTGCAAGCTTTCGGGGGCAGCCAGCCACAGCCGGCACACGTTGCCGCCTTTGCTTTGCCTTTTCTGTCTTGGAAGACTGGATGAGCTGCTTGAAATCTCACAACTTCTGATCTCCTCCATTGATTTCAGCAAAACCCAGATATAGTTTTTTCCTTCTGCTGAATTGAAGATGCTGAAAATGGTTCCTGGTTCACCTCAGACCGGATGGATTTAGCAGAGTGATTTAATTCTTCCCATGCTGCTGGCTGTAGAAAGATCTTGAGTCACTTTACTGAGCGTATGTTCTTGCTAAGCTTCC
Organism: Panthera pardus; assembly: GCF_024362965.1. Taxonomy (NCBI): domain Eukaryota; kingdom Metazoa; phylum Chordata; class Mammalia; order Carnivora; family Felidae; genus Panthera; species Panthera pardus. Next base: position 184,043,243 of record NW_026526688.1, read on the forward strand.
TTGTAATAACTTATCTTCATGAGCTTGCTCAGCTGGGTGGGTCAGGAGGGAGCTGTGTGGCACCATCTGTTTGCATATCTTACCACTGATTCCGAGGCCAGATTATAAAGCCCAGAAAATTCTAAAGGACTTGTTTGGATATATCCCCCAAAGAACCCGGGGCCACTGCCACTTTAACCCCCAACTGTGACTTGCTCACCGGGGTGATGGCAAGAACTCTGTACGTTGGTTTTGACCTTGATTGCCGTTTCATCTGCAAAATGCAGTTGTTCCCAGCTCCTCGTCTTTGAACTTCCGGTCACTAGCACGATGCGTGGCATTAAGCAAGCACTCGGCAAATATTTGCTGAGTGATGGATGGATCACACATCTTGGCTAAATGTGTCCTAGTTAAGTTGACTACTCTTATTTTATTCCCACTCGGCAAATCACAGATGTACAATACTTTTTTCAACTAAAATAGCCCCGGTCCAGAAATGGAACAATTAGATTAGTCGTTCCATATGGGTCAGCCAGAACTGTGATCCTGCGCAACCTAATGTGTGCGTTAAAATAGTGTCTGTGTGTCCCCATTAACATAGAGTGATGCCATTTGCAGATTATGACATTTTTCTACCTTAAGGCTTTTATCTTGGAAGGAAACAAAATTGCTCAAAAAGCCCTAGTTGTGTTTTTTTTTCCTTTTAATCACTGGAATTAGAATAGCTTCTTATCAAATCACCTCTTATTAAAATCCAGATTTTTGTTTTACGTCTGGCTTTCTAAACCCTAATCAAGAACTCAGATGGGAGGCGTGTGAGATTCTCAAAGGGGCACAGAAACAGAGTTTTGGGCGCAAGGTATGCTATCTGCCAGTTTTGCACAATGACTCTTAACTCCTGTCTTTTGCAGTTACTATAACTACCTCCTTTGTCTCAAAAATCAAGCTTTGCAAGCTGATCTCCCATGATGAACATGAAGGCAAATTCATCCCTTCATTGGAAAGAAAGCAATTTACTTGGTCATTGTTAACTATAATTACCTGTTCTTGGATGATATCAATCTGCAGAATTTTTTATTTCTCCTCACTTGTAGGTTTACTGTTTCATTGTGGCTTTATTTACTCCATTATTGCAAGGCCAGTCTCTGTGGGATTCTGTACTTTGTTGATTCTAATGAGATGTACGGCACGCCGTCTGTATTTCTTACCGAAGAGGGTAAGTATGAGACAGAACCTTTAAAACGATGTTGCAGTTTTCTCGTGCTCTATTGGCAGATACGTCTGCAATTAAGGAAGATGTTGTCAACGTGGCAGTTCAGCGAAAGTGATGATTTTCAAACGTGGGCTTCACGTGAAACTTTATTTCTGGCAGCCTGAAACAAAGGCCTTCTTTACAAAGGAGTTCACTTGCGTGTTCTTTTGTTTGCTTTGTTTTTGTTTCAAGGAAGGAGGAACACGTTCTAGCTGGGTAGCTGCTTAAGGCAGTTGATGAAAAGGTGCACCCACTTGACGCACTTCGAAGTAATATTTTTGTGTGGTTTTCACGAGCTTTGATTTTCCTTGTAGGCCACTTGCATATTCAGATGCACCTTGTCAAAGGAGAAGACCTTGCGGTAAAAACGAAATTCACCATGCCCTTGAAGGAGTGGTTTCGACTGGATCTCTCTTTTAACGGAGGCCAGGTAGCGGCATGCACGCCCCATGAATCACCAGCATCATCACTGATAACATTAAGCGTTGCTGTAAAGTCAGGGAGCCAGGATATCCGCCACAGCGAATTTGTGGTACATGATAAAGTCTTTACAGCTGCACACTTTTTCAATCAAACTTTTATAGATGGAAGTTTAAATCATAAGAATCCCGTCCCATTTAATTAACTTTTCAAGTGCTTCTTTCGACCATATTGTGAATGAGTAAATAATATAGCCAGCGATATGGCCACAATTATCTGAGCAATTCAGTTTTTTACCCCCCCGAGGGAGATAGGCTTAGTGGAGATAAATGTTAAAACAGCATCGGCCATGTTTCTACAGTGTTATCAGATCTACGACTTTTTTTTTTTTTTACAGGAAACTTATTGGTTAGTTCAGCCAAGAGATGGTTTCCCTGTTTTTGACAGTTACACAGTTGCTTATGTTTGGCATTAAACAGACAAATAACAAAATAAACGATGATTCTGGTGGGACAGAGGGTCTTTATCTATCTTGTACTATAAAACGGTGCACATAACTGCCTCAAACTCTCATAGCCCAGACTTTATGGATTCTGGCAAATCTGTTGTTATAATTGAAGACTAGTCCGTTTCTCAATATATGTGATGCCATTATCTTTTTTTTTTTTTTCTCATCAGCTTTTCTTATTGATTTGTGATTTTCCAGTAACAAAAGTGGAAGAGACGTTTTGTCTTATGTATTAGATAATACACAGACTTCCCTTGGTGTTTAGGTTTATAACATTTCCTTTCCCTGAAGAGAAAAGAAATCAGGTCAGTCCTTGTTGCCTTGCTAAGAAGAATCTGTGAAAGGTTAGCTAGGATTGTTGTGTGTGTGTGTGTGTGTGTGTGTGTGTGTGTGTGTGTGCGCGCGCGCGCACGCGCGTGTATTTGTTTCCTTAACAATGTTAGGTGACAGGGCTGTGGTCCGTGGTCCCGTTTATATGCTTCCCATTTATATGAGGATTATGATGGCATTATAGTTTGGTTGCTGCTTTCTCTTAAGGAGAAGGTCAGCTCAGTACTTTGTGTCCCTTAAATGGGTACCAAATCATCAGAACAAATCACGGAGCTTATTTTGCACCTTATGTATGCAAGGCACTTTGCTCAAGGAGCTAATTGACTATTTATGGAAGAAGCACTGAGCAGGTGAGGGGATGTCATAAGGAAAGCGTAACTGCCAAATGATTCATATTGATTCACGCTGGGATGCTCAGGGAAGGTTTCGTAGAGAAGGTTCCTACGGATTGGGCGAAACTAAGAGCAGAGAGAAGGGAAGATTTTAGCACATCACTGGGGGTTAGTGGATAAAGCAGTTTGGAGTAGAAGTTTGCAGACTATAGAAAACTACTAGAAGGGGGAATGTCTTTAGCACTAGGATGTGGACAATCGTGAGTATCAAGGAATTGGGGTTTCTGTTTGCAAGGCGGCAGGATGTCATGGAAGGTTTTTGAGCAGAAGGAGAGAAAACCAAAGGAGTCCTTTAATTAAAGAGACAAATTTAATTTAGCAGGGCACGTAATGGGGTAAGGATTAGGAAGACCACATGGGATGGAAGGAAAAATAAAGTAGGTTTTTGTTTTTGGTAGATTTTTTTGCCATCTGTCCTACCTTCTTTCCATCCTATCTGGTCTCCCTGATATCTGTAGGTCCCCAAACGATATTCCTGTTTTACCACACAGAATCCACCTCTGTGGCGGGACTTACCATACTCATTGCTTTGGCCAAATGGACAAGTGACTTAAAGCCAATGGCTGGTTTAGAGAAACCACTGGTTTGAATCCTTTTCTTCTCTGACCTGACATGTTGCATATGGCTGAAGTGGGTTGGTCTTTCAGTGTTAGTTTGTCTTTCGTAGACACTGTTGTAGCCACACCTTTGAGACTCTGATCAGGCCAGCACATGTTTCGTCCACACTCGCTCTGTGCCAGCACTGGGGGAGTAGAAGGAGCCCCTTAGCTCCAGGGGTTTATGTCGTCGTAGTAGTCCACGGCTCAAGAAGAATATGGGACAGCCAGCGACAGTCTCCACAAAAACATGGTCCCTGTTGAAATGCCAGTGACAATTCTCAGTGCTTGGGAAGAGAGTGGGGAATAGCAGTGCATGAAAAACGCTCAGCACCAACTTGTTTCTCCCCCTAAGGATCTCATGGAATCAGAGTAAAAATTTTTTTATTCAATTTTGTTAATATTTATTTATTTATTAGAGAGATCGAGAGAGAGAGAGAGAGAAACAGAGTGCGAGCGAGGGAGGGGCAGAGAGAGAGGGAGACACAGAACCCAAAGTAGGCTCCAGGCTCCTCAGAGCTGTCAGCACAGAGCCCGATGCAGGACTCGAACCCACAGACCCCAAGATCATGACCTGAGCTGAAGTCGGACACTTAATCGACGAAGCCACCCAGGCGCCCCCCAGAGTAAAATTTCATAAACTCCTTGTATCTTACCCATTTCCTGGTCTTTCTTTGCAACAAACTTATGGGCACAGATACACCCAATGAAGCTTTGGCTTGTAGCTTGGAAGTATCTGAAACCTACTGGGGGAAACCCCACGGTGGATATTGTGACCGTGTGAAGTCACTTGGAGAAATTAAATTTCTTAAATCTTACAATATTCACGGGGCTAGTAAAGTGTTAATTTTACTTCTGCAGAAGTGGATCAGGCGAGAGAAAATGCAGCCCACCTTATGAGTAATTCGTACCCAGGACTGTATCTATGACGTGAGGTGTTGGGGCATAACTGATCTTGTGTGTTTCTCCCAACACAGATAGTGGTAGCCACCAGCCTTGGACAGGATTTGAAAAGCTACCATAATCAGACCATTAGGTAAGTGCAATATTTTTCTCTTTATTCAAAGTGTCGGTTAAGGACTCAAAAATCTTCATACGTTAGCCTTCAACCCCCATGTTTTTCCCACATCTCCGTATTCAGCTTTTGTGGCTGGTCTGCCCTGTAGCCAGCCTTTGTATTTTTTTTTCTGTCCGCAAGCTCGCCCCATTTCCCCCACAACATTTTTTTTTTCCAAGCAAGAGAAACTGTTCCTCTCTCCAGATCTCCTGGTAAATTCTTCCTTTCGTGGCACTTGATAATTCATTTTCTTTGAAAATTGTCTTCTATGAAGGCTTCTGAAAAATAAATCAAGGTATTAACGTTGCTTATTGAGAATGGTTGGTAACTTTGGCCTAGTATAAAACATAAAAGCAGACAGCCCTCATATTTATGTTTATGATCTGAATTTGAAATGCACACAACGATTGGTATTGCTGTAACTTTTCATCTTCCTGTAACCATTCCCCGCAAGAGTTACAGAAACTGAGAAGGGGGTCCTTTGCTTCGCATTTCATAATTTTTTAATTTGCTTCAGCATCCTTGTCTAATAACGGGTTTTTCTGGTGGCAGAACCATGGGGTAGCCTCCTTTAGGGACTCAGGGTGCCTCAGCCTCGCTAGACAACATATATACAATCAAATGCTTAAGAATAAGTGTAGAGAATAACAACAAAAATTACCAGCTTTATATGTATGATTTATGTATGCGTGTATATTACACATGTACCAGCTTTATCTGTATCATTAAAAAAAAAATGTATCAGGCACTTTGGCCGGGGAAGGAGGACTCGTTCCTCCTCGCTATTGTTGTTCTACAGCAGGCAGGCAGCTCTCTCCGAACGGGCTCGTTCGCTCAGACTCGTCACACAGTCCGGATGTTCCTGGAAACCAATTGTTAAAGAAAGGAATATAAGGAGAGCTGGGGACAAGGGAACTGAGGGGGGGCATACAATACGCCCTACTTCCCGCCCCCCCCTCCCCATTCCTGTTTACACTGAAGTCAAACCGATTGCTTTCTGGCTCTGGGCACTTAGAACAATTCTTATTTTCACGGCCGGATTAAAGGATTACCGTTATAAGGAGGGGCTAAGGAGGTGTTACTCCTCAGCTTGCAAGGAGAAGGTCAGGGGCGACTTGATAGTTTTATTGAGACAGAGAGGCTGATGCCTAAGAACAGAGGGGAGGTCTGGAAAGGGTACCAAGTGGATTCAGAGCAGTCAGAAGGAGTTCAGCAGACGTGCGTTTTGTTGCACAACAGGCGGCCGTGGGACCTCCTCTGAAGAGTTGGGGAATAGGCGAGGCCTGGGAGTTTGTTCGCTGCAGAGAAACAAATGATGTGTGGCTCTTCCGGGAGCTCCTTCTAGTGCCCTGCTCTGCCAAGTGAGCCCCAGAAAAGGAGGGCTTGCATTTGGGGATGTGAAGTGTGAAATAGTACCTTCTCCTTTCTCTCCCGACACCCGCCCACAACCCCAGGACCTTTTGGACAAAAGATTGATTTTATAGGCTCTTCTTCATTCGCTGTGTAAGGGCTTCCTTTCACTTTGCATCTCAGGGATCTGGATGCCGGCACGACTGAATGGTAGACGGAGGGATCGAAGGGTGATCCGGAGCTGGGACCGGGATGTGGAGAGAGAGACATAGGCCTTCCACATAAAATTTAAGGAGGTGCCAAAAACCTCAGTAGTTGTATTAGTTTACTAGGGTTCCTGGAATAAAGCCACACAAACCGAGTGGATTAAACCACTGGAAATTATTGTTTTGCAGTTCTAGAGGCTAGAGGTCCAAGATCACGTGTCAGCTGGGCCGTGCTGCCTCTGAAGGGTCTGGGCAGAGCTGTTCCAGGCCCTGAGGCTTCCAGGCCTCTCTTCAGCTCTGACGGCTCCTGGGGCTGTGGCAGCAAAACCCCAGTCTTTACAGGGTATTTTCCCTGTGACGGTGTGTGTGTGTGTGTGTGTGTGTGTGTGTGTCTTTGTCCATATGTCCCCTTTGGACAAGGCCACCAGTCGTATTGGACTAAGGGCCCATTCTGCCAGTGTGGCTTCATCTCAACTAATTACATCTGCAATGACCCTATTTCCAGATAAGGTCACCCTCCGAGAGACTGGGGGTTCACACTTCAACCTGTGAATTCGGGTGGGGACAATGACACAACTTAACTCATAACAGTAATCATGATAAATACCACTTAATGCAATATGGTGAGAAAGAGAAATTAATGGAAAGAATGTGCAATGAACGAAAAATAAAAGTTTTGAGTAAATACAGAATCCGTGTGATCACATAAGCATCCAGAGAGGAAGACTGATTTTCAGGTACATACCAATTCAACATGCCCCTTAAAGCATTGCAGTGATTCCTTACCTGGTGGTACAGGCCGTCCCCAGACCCAGGAATGCCCCCTGTCACCTCCTCAGCTGCCCTGCCTGTATTCCCGGGACCTCACCCATCAATAAGAGAACTAAAGAGGGGCGCCTGGGTGGCTTGGTCGGTTAAGCGTCCGACTTCGGCTCAGGTCATGATCTCACCGTCCGTGAGTTCGAGCCCCGCGTCGGGCTCTGTGCTGACAGCTCAGAGCCTGGAGCCTGCTTCCGATTCTGTGTCTCCCTCTCTCTCTGCCCCTCCCCTGTTCATGCTCTGTCTCTCTCTGTCTCAAAAATAAATAAACGTTAAAAAAAAAATTAAAAAAAAAAAAAAGAGAACTAAAGATTTAATGTCGTGCCTACCCGGGATTCCTGTGGTTAGATATTTGGAATCTCATCCATCAGAGAGATCTCTGGGCCAAGCCAGTGAACTAAACGTCAGATATTTTATTCCTTTCTTGTCATGGAAACATAATGATAGCTGCTATCCCATAAAGGTGGTGTAGAACGATTAGTAATTAAGTGCTCGGAAGCACAGTGCCATACATGAACGAATGGCTGTCAGTAACACTGGGTGACAGGTAACAACTTCAGGCCTGTACTGTGTTTATCCTTCCTTCTTTCATTCATCCAGCATATTCTCATTCGTCCCAATGCGTCCACCATGTACCTGACACAGTGCCGGCCTCTGGGGATGAAATGATGAACGAAAAGAATACAGTCAGTCCCTGCCTTCAAGGAGGCTAAAAAAAAAAAAAAAAAAAAAAAAAAAAAAAAAAAAAACAAAACTAGTGGGGGAGACAGATCCTAACTAAATTCACAAATAAATTTAAAATTGCAATTCATGGTGAATTCTGGGGAAGTGATGACTATAGGGTGACCTGAGGGGAGACAGGAGGTCAGGATTTATGGCAGGTCCCCGGGGAAGTGACATTTGAGAGCACAGCTAATTTGAGGCTCCGAGTTCCCCTATGAAAAAACCCTCGAGCTGGAACTGTTTTCTAATTCTGAGTGAGGTTTATTTAACGACATCGGAGATTCATCTGGGCTGCTGGCGTTCTATAGTAATACACCAAGGCACTCTCCTATGTCCAGATAAAAGTAAAGATAGTTTGCCAGTGTGTCTGAGGTTTCCAAAAGGGGTGGTCTGGGCTTTGGAACTGCCTAGCTCAACTTTTACGTCAGTGAAATTGATGGCCTTCAAACAATGCACGCACAGTACAAGGAAGCTCTTGGCAATCTTTGGGCAGCCACTGAGAATTTTGGAGGAGAAAAATGTGGAGGCACCAATGTGGATGGAGACTAAACTGGAGAGATCTCTTATTTAGTTGTTCTTTGGGGGTTCCCAGACCCAAAACCGGGATTGAGGAGGTCTTTGCCCCCTACCACCACCAAGCAATTCTCAGACACCAGCAAAGTGTCTGAGAATTCAACTGTTACGACACTATCTGGAGATCGCATCAGATGCCACAGGGTAAGGGTCAGTCCTACAAGACTGTCCCTACCCCTACTTAAGATGCCAGTTCCAAGCTCCAGGCTGCAGATTGGAGGTTCCAATGACCTCCTCTGTAGGTTCTTTTAATTTGCTACAGCAAATCAAACTCAGAACTCAGGGAAGCACTTATGTAAATTTACTATTAAAGGATCTGATATAGGATACTAATCAACGGCCAGGTGAACAGATACATAAGGTGAAGTCTGGGGAAAGAGCACAGAACTTCCACGCCCTCTCCAGGTATGTCACTTTCCCCAGCCTCCATGTGGTCACCAACCTTGAAGCTCTAACTCAGTCTTTTATGGAAGCATCATTACACACTCAGGATTGACTAAGTCATTAGCCGTTGGCTGGTTCAACCTGCAGCCCTTCTCCCCTCCCTGGAGGTTGGGGGATGAAACCAAAAATTTCAGTCCTTTAACCACATGGTTGGTCAATCTGGCAACCAGTCTCTCTACCTTTGGATAGAGTCCAAAAGGGACCTTCGTTGATGTAACAAAAGAAACCCTTATCACTTTCAACATGTAGGAGATCCCAAGGGTTTGGGGAGCATCATGAGCCAGGAACTATGGACAAAGACCAAATATATATTTCTTCTAAATCACGATGTCACAGTTGTATTGTGATAATGATCTTAAAAGCGCAAAAAATTACAATCCAGTACCATAGGGACCAAGTAGTTTATTGATTGGTTGAAAAATGTGAGTTAAAGCGAAGATCCATTTGAAAAGACACTTAACTATAGGGGCACCTGGGTGACTCGGTCGATTGAGCATCTGACTGCTGATTTTGGCTTGGATCATGATCCCAGGGTCGTGGGATCAAGCCCTGCATCAGGCTCCACGCTCAGCGTGAGCTTAAGATTTTCACTCTTTCCCCTTCTACCCCTCCCCTGCTTGTGCTCTCTCCCTCTCTAACAAATAATTTTAAAAAGATACTTACCATAAACGTTTTATTTTAATTAAAAAAATAGAAGTGTATATCCATCCACCAGTCTTTCCAGATAGGGCCTTTCCTTTGTTACAAATCTACCGATTGGAGTTTTTTGTGCGTGCGGTCTTTCTTACATAGGTGGCACTCGATTTCTCTTTCTTAACAAATGAAAAAAAAACCAAACAAGCAAAGACCCCTGTGAAACTATCAGAGCCAAAATACATCTAGACGTCTCCCATTTTTTTTCTAATCCTTTACAGTTGTCCTAATTCCACACTTTTTAAGCAACCATGACCATTCTTTTCTGAGTCTACCCAAAATACTCAGCTTAATTGTTATAAAGGAGCAACTCTTTCTTCCTGCTCATATTTTATTGGAGAACATCATAGTTAATCAAATTGTATAATTACAATGACCATCCAATCGGCACGGCCAGGTTTGGGAACAAACACTGCTTACTCTTCCTCAACCCATAGTCCTACCAAGTTGGTAGCAAAAGTCCACCAGTGAATGAGGTTAATAATAATAATAATAATAATGGTCGTTAACAGTGATGGCGCTTACTCTGTGCCAGGCACTGTTCTAAATGCTCTCTTTAAATTTTAGCTTATCTAATCCTCACAACGACCCAGTAGGTGGGTACTATTATCACCCCGATTTAAGCCATGAGAAGACTAAGGCTCCCGAGAGTAGGCTGCAGCCAGTGAGCACCCAACACGTTGCAGGGATGGTGCTCAGGTGAGCCGATGAGTTGGTTGAGCCGAGTGCCAGAAGGAGCTTCTATTACAGAAGCATTGCTCTGTATCCCTCCAGTGCCAGGCACTGCGTCGTGAGCATGGCTGGAATGTTAAGTCATGCTACGGTCTTGAGAAACGAAATCAATCCACGGCTCTCAGAGATAATAACTTTGCAGTCCCACTGGAAAAGAAAGGGAAGGACCATCATCGTCTCACAGCCCTTCAAGCCTGAGCTCTTCTGAAGAGAAAAATACCGGAGACGAAGCCCTTCTTTTCCAGTTTAGCTGCCTTCTGTAAAGCTAATGTCTAAGCGCTCACTTTGTGCTGCCGTCACTTGATGGGGTCAGAGAGTCTCATTCCTTCCCGCTTTTGCCTTCCTTTCTGGCCAGGTGCACCTGTTAGGGGTCAGGTTCCTGGCTGACCGTCAGTACATCCCCTCTCTGGGGTAACCCCAGGTTGCTTGGCTCCTGTGATCCCACCGCTGGTGTCTTGCTCCATCCCTGTTGGCGTCACCCTGGCCCATTGCTCTCGCGGCCCGCCGGGCTTCTGGAGGCTTGCCTGGCATTTTGTTTTCTTTCCATCTGCTTCCGTCTGCCCTCTGCCTTCCCTGGCTCTTTCCGCTTTGCCTGGCTTCTCGCTTGATGCCTGTCTCGACCCCCTTCCCCCAACCTGCTGTCCACATATGCTCTGGTGGCACCTTGTCCACCTGTTCCTATTTTAGTTTTTAGTTCTTAAATAGGTAGTAAAGGCACATGTTTTAAAAAGCAAAACTAGGGGCGCCTGTTGGTTAAGCGTCTGACTTCGGCTCAGGTCATGATCTCACGGCTAGTGGGTTCGAGCCTGGCATTGGGCTCTCTGCTGTCAGCGTGGAGCCTGCTTTGGGTCCTCTGCCCCCCTCTCTCCACTCCTCCCCCACTCACTCACACCCTCCCTCTCAAAATTGAACATTAAAAAAATAAAAATAAGTAAATAAATAAAACTGAAAACTATATGAAAAGATAGACAGTTAGAAGTCTTACTTCTAGCTCTGCCCTCAACTAATCCATCCTTACTCTCCACACCATGGGGAAATACTCTTATTAGTTTCTTGCAGTATATACTTCCAGAGTTTTTAAATGAAAATACAAAAAAAAAAAAAGAGAGAGAGAGAGACATGAAAAAAGCCATTCTCCTCTTTCTTGGATAAAAAGTGTACTCTTTGTTTTAAATTTTCGTTTTACCTTTTTTTTTTAAAGGTTATTTATTTATTTTGAGAGAGACAGAGACAGCATAAGGGGGGGGGGGGTGCGCAGAGAGAGGAGACAGAGAATCCCAAGCAGGTTTCACACTGTCAGTGCAGAGCCTGATGCAGGGCTCGAACCCATGAAACCGTGAGATCATGACCTGAGCAGAAATGAAGAATCAGATGCTTCACCAACTGAGCCACCCAGGCGGCCTTGTTTTTAACTTCCTGGTTTAGGGATCTCTCCAGGTCAGTTCACAGAGCCCTCTGTCCCTTTTTTAAGCTATATATGAAAGAAAGGCTCACATTTAGGGTCCATTGGTTGGGTGTGGGCTGGTCTTCATTGACAGACATCTGGGATTTCCAGTCTTTGGTGAATATAAACAGCACTGCAAGGAACAACTTTGTGCATTTGATTCATGCTGGCCCATTGTTCCCTCTATTTCCCTTCTTGCTCTGTTAAGTCTTTTAGGACAAGGTGGATTTTCAGCACGTCACCTGTGCTGACCTCTGGTGTGCGGCCATGCCCTTTGACCTTGCTGTGGCCTCTTCCTCCTCACTCCAAATTTTACCTCGATTCTTACCTACCAGGATATGTTGTTAATTTTCATTCACAGCCACCTTCTATCCATTTAACAAGTTGTTTGTTTTGTTTTGTTTTTTTCATTGTAGAGCAAAATATTTCCAATTAAGACTAGCGATTCCAAAGAATTCCAATCCCAGACAATTTTACCAATATCAAAAACTGGCAGGTACGGAGTATTTATGGGGGCCAGGCACTCTGCTAGACGTACGCCTTTACATTTCACTTAATCCTCCTAAAAATGTAGTTATTGAGGAACTAATTTCTTCATGAGAAAACTCCGTCTCAGAGAAGGTAAGGGACAGGTCTAAGGTCACACAGCTGGTAAATAGCAGAGTTAGGATCCGAGCCCAAGTGTGCCTGACCCCACCATGGTCTTATCTACTAGAACGCAGGTAGGAAGTGAGGCAATTTGGGGGTTTAAGTCAGGAGGGTTAATGAAAGTGTCTCTTTTTTTAAATTTCTGGTCCCAACCGAGATTTCTCTTAATTCTTTGTTTTTCCCTAGCTTCAGGGAGGATTTCTATTATAATGACACTGCTGGGTACTTCATTATTGGAGGGAGCAGGTATGTGACTGGCATTGAAGGGTTTTTTGGACCCCTGAAGTACTATCGTCTCCACACTCTGCACCCTGCACAGGTGAGCCCGGGGCATCGAGAAGTTTCTGGGTGTTCGTGCATGATGGGAGTGTGGCTCAGGGACGTGGAGCCCAGTGTAAATAAAAGATTTACCCAAGCCGGACCTCGCATCGGCTCTGTCATCACACACAATTAATATGGAGGCTTTTCCCCCAGCAAACTCGATAATAGATTTCTGTTAAGGTTTGGTTCATTTAGTACTCATAAAATGGAAACCATTTACTTCCTCTGTTTTAATAACTACTAGCTTAATTATAGAGTAGATTTTTATCAGGCTGTTGCCTATCCAGTGATTAAGCTAATGAAAGGAGAGAATCTTAGTTATTTGGTAAAGCTTCTTTTATGTGCTATTATTTAAAGTATCAGAGGAGACACTCTAGCAAATTAAAATCTTGGTTCTGTTCGCTGGTCTCTTCAGAAACGCAGGCCCTGGGCCCCCACTGGGGTGGCTGGCTGTGGTTGTAGAGATTGTGGAGGGCTGAATCTATTGCACGCTGACCCTCACATCCAGAACCTACCCGCAGATGGGATGGTCCAGCTCTCCAGGCCCGCTCCCGCGGGGGTTGGTGCAGGGAGACGGGGATTTCCCACCTTCACGGAGGGGGGTGTTTTCTGCCTTGGTAAGGAGATCACCAGATACCTGAACAAGGTCATTCCTGTGACCCTGCGGGGTGGTTCTGGGAAAAGCAGGAGTCCCTAGGCAAAGTATAGGAAGAAAAACGCGACGCCCTACTATACCCATGGGTGCATCTCACAGCCCCTGTGGACAGACCTCTACGAAGAGGAAAACAAAGAAAGAAATCAATTGATCCATTTTGCAACAAATACTTCTAGAACACCCGCTATGTGCCGGGGCCCTGTGCTGGTGCTGAGGCGTCCGAGATGATTAAAATGGTAGCTCTCAAACTTTTTTTTTTTTTTTTGAAGGTGGTTCACACAAGAAATCTACTTAATATCATGAACATACATAAGCGCACACACACACACACACACACACACACATATACACACATATATATATACAAAACCAAATACAAAACCAAAACAAAGATTTTACTAAGAATACATATCTTTCCAATGTTAAATGCACTCGGATATTTTGTGTCCTGCTTCATATAAAAATAAATCACTGCTGATTACAACCTGCTGAAAATAATCGCATGCCCCTCCAATGGATCACAACCTGCATTTTGGAAACCAATAAATTGAGATAAGGTCTCTGTTTTTGAGAAGCTCCCTGTCTGGGCCTCAAACACCTAAGTCAAGAATGCGGTATGTGCTTTAACTCACTTACAAGCACAGTGTTTTGGGGGGCGCTGAGGTGGGAACATCCACCTCCTCACATGCTTGAGGGTGGACTGTTAGGGAAGCCGCCCTGAAGCGTTGACCTTGGATCTGGCTCTTGGGGAGGTGAGTAGGAGCTTGCCAAGCAGAAGAAAGTGGGGGGAGGGTTCCCAGGCAGCGACACAGCACAGGGATACTTGGTGTCCTTTGGGGACTAGAAGGAGCCATGAACCTAATTGTCTAAGGACAGCGTGCGGCGAGGGGAAAGCAGAGGATGGAGGCCTGGCGTCTGGGAAATCCTGACATTTAAGAAGCTCTGCGGAGGACAAGATGCCACAGAAAGCAGCTAGAGGGGACCGGCCAGAGCTGGCGTGTCCTGGAATTATACCCTCCCTTTGCTAATGCAGAGCGGATGACCTGTGTGCAAAAAGCAAGCCGACTGGTCGTACCAGTGCGAGAAGGCAATCCACCCGAACACAGCCTCGTAGGTATCGACGGGTGTTTGATGACAGCTTGTTGTTCATTCAATTCTCTTGCCTTCTTGTAGATTTTAAACCCCCTCCTTGAGAAGCAGCTTGCTGACCGGATCAAGTTATATTACGAAAGGTGTGCTGAGGTTCAAGAAATAGTGTCTGTGTACATGTCCACGGTACAGCAAGGGGGCGGGAGACCAGAAGCATGTAAGTACTGAGCTGCAGGAGAGCAGTTTTGAACTCTGTGTATTTGTGTCAACACGTGTGGCCTCTTTCTAACACGGTTAACGTAGAACATATGTGAGTTGAGCAGTGGGGGCACATATGACCTCGAGCCCTCCACGGATGGGCGCACGAGACAAGTGTGTGTTCCACGTGGATTCCAAGGAGACCGACAGTGACCAGGAACCCAAATCTGCCTCTCAGCTTCCACCATGTGCGACTTAGTTGAGGAATACAAATGAAAGCCTTTTGAGTCTCACATCGCGTCCCTGCCATCCATAATGGGATCTTAGGCCGGTCTAAGAAAATAAAAGTGAATTGGAAAATAAATTAATCATTAGAAATGTTTCCCCATCGGTGCACTTTTGTCTTGGACCATTAATATCTGAATATTAGCTTTCAGAAATGTTGAATAGCGACTTTGTTGTTTGGGGCTCGGTTTTATTTTTTTCATCCCTGAAACTGATCCACTCTCGAAGACCCCGGTCATAGCCAACAGAAGGAATGCTTTTCAGATAGACTGCTTTCGTGCCTGCTCATATTCGCATGGACATCCTTCATTCATGCAGGGTGTTCATTGATTACAAAACTTGTCTCCCAAATGCTCCAGCTTGGGTCTAGCGCTTATCAGTGTCTCTGTGCTTAGACCCTCTTGCCCAATACGGTGGTGCTAGAGTTAGTCACATATGTTCCTTCAGGAAGAGAAATTCCCACGGGGCCTTTGCCATCAGCAAAAGCGAATTGAGTATCACAGTCCTGCCCACGCATCTCAGCCATCTCCAGGGCCGCACTTGCCATTGTAGGCTGTGGATGGATGGGTGCCTGTGGAACATACCTCAGTCGGATAGGGTTCTCATACGGCGGCCTCAGGGAGGGAGCAGAGACGGTGATAGGTAAGTGTGGAAAGTCGGCCCTTCTGCAATTTAATTTAAGAAGAGGCAATACTGGTCCCCAGCTGCTGCTTGTACAGCTGACTCATCCAGAAAATATGATGCTGTCAGAAGAGGGGGAAGATATATAGGAATAGTAATATCCCAAACAGGAAAGAAACTGATTTTGATAACTGATGTAATTTCGGGAGAGAGGCTCTGAACTGGAAGGCCATCCTTGCCTGCTGATCTGTTCGGTGGCCTTGGAAGATTTTCCTAACATCCACTGCCTTGCCTCCCTGGGGGACCTTGTGCTTTGCTCCTCAACTCACGCTGCCAACAAAGTGGCCTAGATATTGGCCTCCTGGGGAACAGTCCGAGGCCAGCTGCTCATTCTGGAGAATTATTCAACAGCCATCAGCAACTTTGGCACATTGCCCTCGGACGTGGCTTTGAATGTGTGACCTCGAGGCAAAGGCATCGGAGCCAATTTCAAATCCCTAATGCACCCAAACCAACATCCAGTAACATAAAGTCTGACCTCTTATTCCTAGTTCCTCTTAGGGAGGAGGGGTTGAGAAGGATGAGACCTTTCTTCTCCTAAGGGGAGTGCTATCTTGTGTTTCCCTTGCCCAGGCGACCTCCGGAACTCCTATCTGGACCTGAAGCTCAGGTACGGGAGGCCCTCCACGTGCAGAGCCTTCCCCTGGGAGCAGGAGCTGAAAGACCGCCACCCCAGCTTGTTCCAGACCTTGGTGGAGATGGGTTTGTTGACAGGTGATTGTGTAGGTGCCTTGCCTTTGGACACTGGCTGGGAAGGCTCCCTCTTGGCCACTGTTTCACTCACCCTCTTTGGCGGTTTATGCCTCAAAGTTATTCTTAACCCTAGCGTTCTAGGTTAACATCAGATTTAAATTCTGCCCTTGTGTGTCCACAACCCTCAGGGGGTCTGTGCACATTTCAAAAGCCAAATACAAAAGCAAATTTGGGAATCACTCCAGCAATTCTTTTAAAGCCAAGGCCACAGATGACAGCCTGCAGCCAGAGCCGGCCACCAAAAGTGATTGGTTTGGCACGCACGTTATTGTCCATTTTTTAAAAAAAATTAGTTGCTAGTGTCTAAAAAATGCAATTTTTTTTTTTAGCTTTTCTTGAAAAATCCAATGATCTGGCAATGCTGGGGCCTCCATTCCTACATCACAGCAATTCTGGAAGTGAGAGTTGGCACAGGTGTGCTCTGTCCACCCACGGTACCCCCCACCCCCTCCTATTCCAGCACCTTCTGCCTACTTCTTTCATGGATCTTACCTGCCTGGGTCCTTAGGGCACTTGAACTTGAGATCCCTGATTTGAGATGCACACTTTAAGCAGCATCTCGGGAATCTTTACTTCCCAAACGTGGCCGGCTTCTCCTGAGGCCCGTCACAATTTGTGTGTGCTTAGTAATTAGGGCACTCTGGGGCCACAAGAGATCTCGAAACCGTATCTGTTAGGAAGGGGAGGGAAGCCAGAGGTGTTCAGCCGGGGGAAACTGGTTAGAGGCAACCCGTGGTTTTCCTGGGCATCCAACCAGGACCTTGAGTCAAAGTAGTGCAGAATCTAACTTCTAGTTCACGTCAGGGCCTCCTAAGAATGTCAGGGTTGAGTGGAGTAGATTCCCTACTATACATAGTGCAAAAGGAATCTATTCTGGCCGGAAAGAATTCAAACCATACAAGATGTTTCCTCTTACGTTCATTCGATACTTGCTGAGCGTCTGACCAGTTACTTGGCTAGGCTTTAAAGATAAGTAAAATAACCCAAGGTCCCTGCCCTTAAGGGACAGACTTGACAAAGAAAAACGGTGATGCATTTTCAGTAAAAATGGTGGGTGGAAGTGATAAAGTCATAAAAAAAAAAAAAAGGGAGTTGTCAGGGAAGGCTTCCTGGAAGAGGTGGCATTGGGCTTGATGCTTGAAGGGTCAGTAGGTGTTTGCTAGGTAAGCAAGGTAGGGGTTGGGGGGGGGGGGGTGGGAGGCAAAGTAGAGGCAGAGAATGGGAACAGTACAGCATTTTAAATGATGTACAAGGGGGTTGGGAGGCAGGAGAAGGCCCAGAGAGTGATGATTCTGACTGCGGTCCGGACACCGTCCTCAGAGTTTGGACTTCGCCTCGTAAGTGACTGGGGCCTGTTGAAGGGTTTTAAGCCGCGGGTAGAGGTGCGATCAGAATTGGGTTTTGAGGTTACTCTGGCAGCAGTGGGAGGTTGGGGGGGAGGTGAACAGAGAGGTGTGGCGTGGAAAGCAGGGAGTCCGTGGCCGTGGTCCAGGAAGAAAGGATGCAGGGGTCAGAGCGGTGGGGACAGAGCTAAAGGCTGTAAAGGGGTTGACTGCTTGGGCGCCGGCAAGGGGGACAAGGAGCGGGGAGGCCGTGTGCAGTCGTGTGACAGCCTCTGCAGCCAGGTGGCCTGAATCCAGCTTTAACTTAGCACTCACTAGCTGTGTGATCTTGGGCGAGTTCCTTCGCTTCTCTGAGCCCTGGTTTCCTCATCTGCAAAATAGGGATAACAGCACCCCTCTCCTAGTGTCGGGTTGAATGAACCGAGGCACATGACACAGAACAGAACGGGTACATGGGAAGCTCTGGGTAAACAGTGTTTCTCGACCTTGCCACTACTGACATTGGGGCCTGGATGATTCTTTGCTGGGGGCGGGAGGAGAGGCCTCTCCTGCGAATTATAAGATGTGCAGCTACGTTTCTGGCCTCAACTCATTGGACACTAGTAGTACTCCCTCCCCTCCCCTGACCCCCGTCTCGAGTGGCGACAACTAGAAACGTCCCCGTGGTTTGCGGGACGTCCCCAAGGAGGCCAGATTCCTCACAGGGCGAATCACCATGCTCCACGGCAGTGGAATCACCACCCAAGACAGGCCAACGGGAGAGAGGCCTGCATGTTGAACCGTTGAGGCTCAATGGGCCGAGGCCTCATCCGCATCAGATTCGGTTTTATGAGATTTCTGATCCCATTTAAATACCGTTTCGCTGACTGGGAACAGGGGTGAATCATTTTCACCAAACATTCTTTTTAAGGTAAATACTCTCAGTAAGGATGTTTTCGTGTTATTTTTATAGCTCAGAAGTTTTGTTTATGAGAATTTAGGATTGTTTTTTTCTCTGTGGAGGCCTGGGGATGGAATCTAAGTAAAAGCCCAAATCATGGGGCTCCCGGGTGGCTCAGTCGGTGAAGGGTCCGACTCGCGGTATCTGCTCAGGTCACGGCCTCGCGGTTCGTGGGTTTGAGCCCCATGTCCGGCTCTGCACTGACAGTGTGGAGCCTGCTCGGGATTCTCCCTACCTCTCCCTCTGCCCCTCCCTCGTGCTCTCTCTGTCTCTCTCTCTCTCAAAATAAATAAATAGACTTCAAAACTCATCACGAGCCCTTGAACCTCAGGACGCCCTGGGCTAGGTGTAGGGACCGTGACATTGCCATGTGTTCTGCTTACCCCTGGTAGGCCTCCGGGGGCCCCACCCTGGTGGCATAGGGAACCCCAAGGCCGGATTTGCCACCTTAGAGCCCACTGCTGGTGCCGAACCAGCCAGTGGAGTCCTTCTGGTGCCACGTCTGCTTAGAAGAGCTCCAAGGAGCATCTTCTGAGGGGCCGTGCGTGCCCCACGCATAGCCTCTGTCTCCCTCGGGCACACAGCCACCTGCGTTCCTTCCCTTCCTGCCATTTCCTTGCACCGGCAGGCAAGGAGGGAGGGCGGCAAGGGCAGGCCAATCTCCGGAATGAACCTCAAGCCCCCTTTCCGCCTTCAGCCCCTGGTTTTCTAGGTTACACCGTCCTGTCCATAAGGACTGGGAGCCTTCTGCAGAGGGAGGGCACACGCTCCCCATTAAAATGCCTGGCACAGTGCCCTCGCTCGAGGCCACCACAGTGTCCTCCTGCTGGCCCCCGAGAGAGACTGCATTTGTGCGTGGCGCCCGGGTTCTAACAGGGCTGAGCGGAAGGCAGAAAATTTGATTTTGTAAATTGAGGTTAAACAAACAAGTTTACGTTCTTAACATACCTTTGCTCTGCTGTCCTATAAAAGGCATGGTTGTTGACCAGCGTGGCTGGTCCTTTCCTGGTTCCTCCCGTGCCCGTCCTTCCAGATTCGTCTTGGGGTTAAGTGTCCAGCTGACTTGGGAGTGCTTCGAACAACTCCAGTTAATAGGAACCATGTCTCCATTATGTTTTCTGCCCTGTTGCCCTGAGCTGTCCCGTCCCGTGGACTAGTCGACTTCATTAGAACCTCCTCATCATACTACATTTTTCATATCTGAGATAAAGTCCAAGAATGGCAGTCAAACATCAGATGTTTTTGGTGTTTGGAATTCTGGCTTTGGGAACTAAATGGGTGGTAAGAGAGAGAAGGAATTCAACTGTGTGAGAAACTTCTAGGTTGCCCATGGCACCACCTTCGTTCACTCGTTCGTTCAATCCATAGATGTTGGCTGAGTGCCCCCTGTGAGCCAGGACAGAACAAAAACGGGGCTGTGTTTTGAACGAGAGTCATTTAGGTAAATTTAAAGGAAGACGTCGGCTCCCATTGTTCCTACAAAGGGAATTAATTTGTGGAGTTCTGTTTCTCCTGGCATGTTGAAAAAAAAAAAATAATAATAAGACAACGGAAGACAGTGGCCCGTGATTTCTGGTTCTTTCGACAGGCTCATTTTTTTTTTTAAACGTTTATTTATTTTTGAGACAGAGAGAGACAGAGCATGAACGGGGGAGGGGCAGAGAGAGAGGGAGACACAGAACCGGAAACAGGCTCCAGGCTCTGAGCCATCGGCCCAGAACCCGACGCGGGGCTCGAACTCACGGAACGTGAGATCATGACCTGAGCTGAAGTCGGACGCTTAACCGACTGAGCCACCGAGGCACCCCAGGCTCATTTTTTTTTTCTTTGCGGTGTCTCCTCACATCCACGCGGACTCCACTTCCAGGCCGCTACGCATGCACGTTTCAGAGTTAAGACTGTATTTTCCCCGCACTGTGTGATTTCAGGCGCCTCATCTGCTCTCTCTCTAAGCCAACAACACACTTAACGAGGAGTGAGAACATTGCAGGGGGTGGGCAGTTGGGGGCTTTGGCCTCATCCACAGCCAGGAGGGAGCCTATGACAGTGTTCGCTGCATCTGGCCCGGTGAGATCAGGAGTGTCACCACCTTTCGGTTGTTCCCGAGTCCGAGTGGTATTTTCTTACAAAAGACAATCACCAAGTAGTTGTACCCTCACTCTTTAAGGACTGTAATTAAAACTTTTTTTTTTAATTTTAAATATTTATTTTTGAGAGAGAGAAAGAGAGAGAGAGAGAACGAGCGGGGCAGGGGCAGAAAGAGAGGGAGACACAGAATCCGAAGCGGGCTCCAGGCTCCGAGCTGTCAGCACAGAGCCCAATGCGGGGCTCGAACCCACGAACCGTGAGATCGTGGCCTGAGCCGAAGTGGGACGCTTAATCGACTGAGCCACCCAGGTGTCCCAAAACATTTTTTATGGTAATATACATGTAAAATAAAATTCTCCATCGTAGCCATCTTTACGTACGCTCTTCAGTTGTGTTGAGTACAGCCACAGTGTGGCACAGGTCTCTAGAAGTTTCTCAGCTTGTAAAACTGAAACCGCACCCATTCAACCACTCTCCGTTTTCCCTCCCCGCCGCTCCTGATAACCACTATTCTGTTTCTACGAACTTGCCTATCCTAGATACCTCAGCTAAGTGGAATCATACGGTATTGGTCTTTTTGTAACTGGCTTATTTGACTTAGCACACCGTCCTCAAGATCTATCCATGTGGTGGCTTGTGTCAGAGTCTCCTTCCTGTTTGAGACTGAATAACACCCCATCATAGGTATAGACCGTATTTTGTTTGTCCATTCATCTGTCGGTGGACCCTTGGGACTGCTTCCACCTGCTGGCCGTTGTGAATGACACTGCTGTGACCGTGGGCGTGCCAACGCCTCTTCCGGACTCAGCTTTCAGTTCTTTTGGATGTCGGTTCAGAGGCGGGGTTACTGGATCATATGGTGATTCTACGTTTCATCTTTTGAAGAACCTTCATACTGTTTTTCAGTGCAGCTACACCATTTGACGTTCCCGCCAACGGTGCGCAAGGGTTCCGATTTCTCCATATCCCTGCCAACCCATGTTTATTTTCCATTTTTTTTTGATACGTGGCCATCCTCATGGGTGTGCGATGCTATTTATGTTTGTAATTTATCTACTGGGGAACATTTGGTTGAAGACCAGTTGAGAACAATGCTCTCGTAAAGTGACATGATGCTATGAAAGAGCTTCCTGGACAGAGAGGCACCATAAGGGTATGAGGGATAGGGTTGCCTGAAGAGAGCGCGTCTCACTTGGCCTCAGGTTACAGTTATTCGATCCTGTTTGTTTCTCTGTCACTCATGCAACTGCAAGCTTGTTGAGGGTAGCTCAAAAAGTAGAAGTACCCCGCTTAGGGGCGCCTGGGGGCCTCAGCCAGTTAAGCGTCCGACTTCGGCTCAGGTCATGATCTCACAGTTCGTGGGTTCGAGCCCCACATCGGGCTCCGTGCTGACACCTCAGAGCCCGGGGCCTGCTTTGGATTCTGTGTCTCCCTCTCTCTTCCCCTCCCCTGCTTGCTCTCTGTCTCTGTCTCTCTGTCTCTCTTTCTCTCTCTGTCTGTCTCTCAAAAATAAATAAATAAACGTTTAAAAAAAAAAGAACCCCACTAACACCTCCAGTTCTCCACAGAGCCTGCAGTGGTACTGGCCACATATTATCGATTTCTTCTTCTGTATGACCCTACACAGCACCTTTCTGTACCTTTCCCCTCCAGGAGCATACTTCATCTACCCATGCTCCTCAGCTGGCCTGTAAAGCGTCTTCAAGTCCCAACTCAAACTGCCCCCTCGCATCTGTGCCCCCAGGCAGGTGGCTTTTTTTCCCATGCTCCCCTTGCCACTTTGTGGGCAAGGCCTCTTCAGCGGACCTGCCCTGTTGCACTATTATTGTTGTTGATTTGCCTGTTGGATTCAGCGGAACTTGTGAGCCTTCAAAGACAGGAGCGGGATCTAGGTTTTCTTTGAAGTCCCCCAGTTAAGTATTTGTTGGGTAACTGAATGCACTCCAGACGAATACATGATACCGTTGTAAGTACTAGAAATGTCTTTGCTGGGTCAGTGAATCACTGAAAGAACAAGGAATTTGACTACCAGGAGACACAGGTTCAAGGTCCACGCGAGCCAAGCTGTGACACCAATCCAGACTGATAGATAGAGCTCTGTGGGCTTCTTTGCCTTCTTCTCTACATTTTTCTCATTCCCTTCGTACTTCTTTAGCCTGTTCCCTCTCAGGAGCTGCTGCCCTGGCCCTGAGATGCCTCTGCAAACATAGCTCTGTTCCCCTGGTCTGCCAGCAGACTGTTTTCCAACTCCTCCCGTCAACAGCAGCAGACCAGGACCCTTCTTATGTATACTCCTTGTAAAAGAATTCCCAAAATGCAGCCCTCACGGTTCTTCCTTTCATATATCCGTTATCTGGTGGCTGACGCATACAGGTGCCCAGATGTAAAACAGCCCCGACGTTCGTGCAGACCCCGTTGGCACCCGTGGACCGCAGCCCTCCAGCACTGTGCTGGGCCCTGGGGCAACCGTAATGAAAAGACACGCAGAACTCTCTGCCAAGTGCCAGGGGTCTGGGAGGAGGGAGGCTTCTTACTTGTTGACAGCTGATGTGCTAACCTGGTATGCAATGCAGCTGTCCCCGCTGGTGGTGGTTCCCACTCTGCAGTATCACAGGACGTGTTCCTCGTCTCCCAGAGTAGGCATGCCTTTGAATTAAAGATGGCAGCCCTCCTTAGGCGCCCAGCTGCAGTGCATATAGATGTGGCGAACACCCTTCCTGCCTCCCGGCGTTCCGGACCCACTGCTCTGCATCTTGATTTCCTTGCTTGGCACGGGAATGCTACTGTGCTGCTCTGCCCCAAAGTCCACCACGGTCCAGGCTCTGGGTGGCATCCAACACAAGACCCCCTGTTCACGGCTTCAGGGGGACTCTTCTGATTGGTCACTCTCTATGTCGTTTCCCGGGGAACCTCCAATTCTCCGGGAAAATGGCTCCTGTCAGAGCATAGAAATTGCCCTATTAGCATTTGGGCTTTTTCTAATGCTAGGATGGTAGTATTCTAGTATGCATGCTTTTTCATTATTTAAGAGGTGTGCTGGCTATTTCTTCTACTCTCCTGTTGCAACTTCCTTGTCAAAATGGAACCCTTAGAATTCAAATACCCTTTGAATGGGGGGGGCTAGGCATCCATTAGCAGTGGTGGAGATGGGGAGGGGTGAGGGGGAGCTGGTAAGAGACCTGGGGAATGGCAGTGGAAGGGGGTGGGACTCGAGGCCGGAGAGCTGGTTTGGGTAGGAAAGCGCGAGGAGAGCTGCTCAGGTGCATGTGGGCAACAAAGGCAGGGAAGGACAGGTGCATGGGACAGGTGAGCGGGCCGGCACTCCCCTGTGGGCATCTGCCCTGGGGCTGGAACCCCTTACTCCCTTCCCTCCCTTCATTCTGGACGGGGCAATTCTGAGCCCAGGGGAGTAGGCAACTCTGGCTACAGAAGCCAGAGGTCTGCCGGCAGATGGGTCTCAGGAGGAGGCCGGGTCTGAGGTGGGCTCGCCTCCGTCTTGTTCCTCTCCTTTGTTGGGACCAGCCTGACTTGCCCCAGGCTTCAAGTGCAGGGGGAAGGAGCCTCCACACAGTCTGCCAAGGGGTTGCTGGTCCCACATGCATCACCCTCGGTTGCCTTTAACTGTTCTTATTTTTGCCGACAATTGCAATGTTTATTTGGAAACACGAAAATGCAGAGCATAGAAATGGTAGAGATACAGTAATGTTCCTTAATAACGCCAAGATACCGTGTCCTTTAAGAGCTATTTTCAGTGTTGTGCATTGCAAAACCGTCATCTTTATTTTTTTTATTTAAGAAAGCGTACATTATAGATTTTTTTTTTTTACAAAAATGCACAGAAGCACCAAGAAGAATACAGACAGGGAGATACTTTTGCTGCCCAGAACATCCCTGGTGACAGTCCTGAGGGGCAGTGGGTAGAGAAAGGGAGAGAAATCACACGCACAAACCCAGAAAACTTGCATACAGAAAAGTACGAGCCGAGCCGTTTACTTCTGACAAATAAGCCACCTCCTTCCGTCTCTGGGGCTCAGGGGCTCAGAATGCAAAAGAGGAATATGCTGTGGGGGTTTTTTAAGTAGTAAGCCTGGTGAGATCTTCCTTTTCTGGTTAAATGACATTTTCTCCTTTCACTTTCTTTCCCTTTCCAGCTTATACTTTGGGTGCATTCCACCTTTTGGAAGCTTGAAACTAAAAATGACTTTCTTATTGATGCCCCCGTCCCTCTCACAAGGAATGGGTCTGCATCCCTCCTGAATTCTCAGGCAGATGCCCACTCTGGCTCTCCAGCCAGGGCCCACCTTCTCATTTTCTGCTTTTTGCCTCTGTTAATGATGAGCCCGCAAATGGCCACCTTCTGGTATTGCTGTAGAAAAGAGAGCAAAACAAACAGTGCCGTGCTCCTTGGAAAATAGGGAGGGTTAATTAGTGGGGGCGCTGACCTTTTGTTTTTTCCTTAGCTTTGGGGGCAGGAAGGAAGAAAATGGGAAAATGGCTCCTTCTATTTTGTTTGTTTGTTTTTTTCATTACCCCATTAATCTCCATAAACAAGGCATGTGTTTTAGTTACAGATCGACTAGAAAAAAATGCATATGCTAAACCAGATGGGTGAAATTAACAGTTTCATTAAACTAATTTTAAAATTGCCAGTTTTACAATATCACCAGCGGTATAATGGCTTTGATTTTTCTGCCGCAGTTGGAATTTGAACTTTAAAGAACGTGCAAAAAAGAGCAGTTTTACTTTCGAATTATTTGTTTTTATTATATTCACCAGTGCAGAAAATTGTTGAGATTCTTTTGCAGAGAAAATACTGATCGGTAATATTTTGGGGGCAGTTAGGAATTTTATCATGTAAAAGAAATAATGAAACCTTTGCAATCCGCCTCTGTTGCCTTCTGCAGGGTGTGTGTGTGTGTGTGTGTGTGTGTGTGTGTGTGTGTATGTGCCCGCGAAGGCTTTGAGCTTTGTGAAGGATTCCCCTTTTGCTCCTTATCCTCCAGCAATCCCGGCTACCTGGGAAGTGCTGCTAATGATTTCTGGGGTTCCATGCCAGAGGTCAGCAGGGCAAGTGTTTCATTTGGAGCATCATTTGGTTTGGAGTTTCCTGTCTCTTCTGAGCCCACAAAGCCCATGTCTGTGGGTACTCAGGCAAAACCCATCATCTTGGTTAGGTGTTTGTCAGAGCAGGTAAGGCGGGGGTGAATCGTTAACAAAATGTTAATGTTGCTTTGCTCAGAACGCGCACAGAGGGGCATCGGAGATGAGTCCATATTTAAAAGTAAATCTATGAATAAGTAGGAGGAGGATTTATTTTGCAACTCCATCCGAGTGCTGCGGTGCATGCTAAATCCAGTGGAGAGGGTTCTTATCCTGTCTAATGGTTGGACTTCTCTCAACTATTCAAAGGGAAAATCCAAAATGAGATCCCCAGACTCCTGATGGAAAAGGGTGTTATTATTCAGATATACCCCAACAGATGAGCAGAGGAAAGTTCAAGGATGTTCATTGCCACGTTGTTGGTTATAGCAAAATGACTGGAAGCAACCCAAGAGTCTAAAAATAGAGAACTGGTTGGGGAAACAGCACTGCTGTGGAATGCAATACTATTGAAGCTTTAGAAAGAATGGGCCTCTGACAGCCGCGGACAAATACGGTATGTGGTTAATTTAAACATGAGAGTTGAGGGTCAGAATTATAGGAGCTTTTTAGAAAGAAAATGCATATGTATCAATACAGATAGATGTGTATGTGAATTATCGTCTGTGGAAAGGGAAAAGTCTGGAAGCATACACACCAAGCTTTTAACAATGTTTATCTTCACTATTAAAGAAGGATTGGGAGAGAGGGCACTCCTGGTTTTATTTTATACAAATCTGCTTTGTTTGATTTTCTTCTTCTTTTTTTGTTTTTTTGGTTTTTTTTTTTGAAACAAGCAGCTATTTCTTTAGGGATTAAAAAAATACAGAAAGAGAAGCATCTTCCATTTGTTCAGTGAGGTGATTTTTTTTCAGCACCTATTGCTTCGGATTGGGAGAGTAAAAGCAGACCCAGCTGATGCCTGTTGGGATCTGGAAGGCTGGGGTAAGGAGTTCCAGGAGCAGGGAGAGGAGACTGCCTTAGATCTAGGCAGTCGTGGGCTCCTTCCTCACAGCCCGGCAAGTGGAGGCACGTGTCTCCCACTCAGGGACCAGCCAGTTCACTCGTGTGCCCAGAAGGACTGGCACCAGCTCATAACCCGTGCCTGGGCTTTTACAGTTTCATCCTTGGATCCCACCAGCCTCTGTTTTTAGCATGGACTCTGCTAGGGGACTGCCTTTAAATAAATCCAATCTCAGACCTCCCATTGCAGTTGTCCCACATTGGAAACTCACCTGTGTTCATTCCTTAATGGAGTGCTGATAGAATGAATCTCTTGTGCCTCCTAAAAGCTGTTGGTAACATTTGAATTTTGGATAGAATGAAGATAAGGAAAGAAACACGTTAGACATAACAATTTTTAGGCAGGTAGAATTTTAGTCTTAAATAAGATGACCGTGGAGGCATGTGGATGGCTCGTTCGGCGTTCTGCTTTTGGTTTTGGCTCAGGGCGCGTGCGTGGATGGCTCGTTCGGCGTTCTGCTCTTGGTTTTGGCTCAGGTCATGATCTCACAGTTTCGTGAGTTTGAGCCCTGTGTCTGGCTCTGGGCTGCCAGTGCAGAACCTGCTTGAGATTCCCTCTCTCCTCCTCACCCTCTGTCCCTGCCCCACTCATGCTGTCTCTGTTTCCCTCAAAATAAATAAATAAACTTTAAAAAAATGTGAACATCTTTGGCCATATTTAAAAAAAAAAATAATAGGATGACCATAGCTCTTTGAATGAAAATGTATCTATGCAATCCTTTATGGTTTTTTGTAACATATCATCTAATAGATGCACAGGATAGAAACTAAACATTTGTTGCCTGAATTAATGAACGAGAGAGATGAGTAATGTAGACAGACTTTGGAAGACGGTAACACTTACATTATAAGGACATAGACCTTGCTAGTTTGGGCTTAAATGTTGATCAGATTTATAGGAGGATTAGGTGAAAGGAAGTATCATACAGCTTAAAGCAGTTGCACAGAGAAGGGTCTTCCGATAGTGGTGAGGTACTTATTAAGACATCTGCTTGCAGGGTGCCTTGGTGACTCAGTCAGTTAAACTTCTGACTCTGGCTCAGGTCATGATCTTACAGTTCATGGGTTCAAGCCCCACATCGGGCTCTGTGCTGACAGCTCAGGGTCTGTAGCCTGCTTTGGATTCTGTGTCTCCCTCTCTCTCTGCCCCTGCTCCACTCACACTATGTCTCTCTCTGTCTCTCAAAAATAAATAAACGTCAAAAAAAAAAAAAAAAGACATCTGGTTGCCTATCAATCAGCAGGTAGGTGCAGCAGAGTAAGTCGGAATGACTTTCTTGACCTGCAAAGCTGAATTCAAAACTGGGCTCAGCCCCTTGTCAGGTTTTGTAATTTTGGACAGGCTAGTTGACTTCTCCAGGCCTCAGACAATTCATTGGAAAAATAAGGACATTAATAATAGTCAAATTTTTCAAATTACATGCCATAATTTGCATAAAACACCTAATCCAGTATTTGGCATTTTGTAAGCCCTCTATAAAAGTTGACTCATTGTTTTTATCGTCTTTAGAAACCCTCCAGTAAAACTGGAGGAAAAAGATAAGAAAGCATCTCAAAATAAGGTTCTTTTGCTCCACTTTTTAGAACAGCACCTAGGAACTATTTCTGAGATAAAACACATTCTTCTGAGAGTCTTAGAGGGAAAAAAGTCTCTTTGGAACTTTTGGTGGTCCTGATTTGGTGGTGAGTTACACTCAGTAAATTACTCTCTGGAGGTGCTTTCTCAGCTATATAAGGCACATCCTTTTTCCCAGGATACTAGGCTGTCATTTAGTGCCAAAGAAAAAGCTATTTGCAGAATGACACCGTGGCATCCCCAAAGGGTTTAATTTACCTCCCTGGAAGGTGGTATATTTCAAGGCACTGCAGAACCAACCATATTAATAACTCAGGTGGTTTAATTGGCTTTTCCCTCTTCTCTCTAAAGCCCCGTCGATCCCACGGTAATTAATCGTGTGTCCTGTGAATTGTGGTTATTTACAGTACCGAGGAACCAAAATGAATCTGTATTAGAAGTTGGCGGGAGGATATTTGAGAAGGCTGTGAAGAGACTCTCCAGTGTTGATGGTCTTCACCAAATTAGCTCTGTCGTCCCCTTTCTGATGGATTCCAGCTGTTGTGGATACCATAAAGCATCCTACTACCTCGCAGTCTTCTATGAAACTGGATTAAGTGTACCTCAGGATCAGCTGCAGGTAGAGTATTTATGGGTTCCAGAACCATCAGTCACCTGTGTTATGTGTGCAGAGTAATGCTCTCGTGCCCCAGGCAGAAACCGGACAGGTTCACGCACATCCTTTCTGGACACAAGCTGGGGGATATGATTGGCATGCGCCAAGGAAGAGTTTGGGCAGGGCTTACCAGACTCCTACTCTTTCGAGAACAACAGGTGGCCCTTACCCAATTCTTATAACTACTCTGGCTGTAGGGCCATTGTCCCACATGACTGTTCGGCTAAATGAAGTCATCTGGATCTCTGAGCAAAGTATTGTCGCCTCCAGCCTTCTACCATCAATATAAAAGCCATACCAGACTGTTTTGCTTGTGGTTTTTGAAACCCAGTTAATTATGCGACCTGCCAAACATTTGGGATCCCATTTTTATAAGCGCTGTGAGTGGTTCTTGACCATTTTTAGTTTCCTGATCTGCACATAGGGTTGTTTGTCCTGGATTTGAAGAGACTCAGTTTGTTTAAACCTGCCCAGGTGGTTCCATGTTCCTTTTAAGTGACTTCTCTGTGTATGTCTCTGGCTTATTGAAAGTCATGACTGATGGCATGCTTTCCTGAAGTCCCCAAGGCAATCCTCACGAAGGTGAAATAGTGAAGAAGATTCTAGCCCTGTGTCTGTCACAAAGTCGCTGGTTGGTCATAGACACCTGACGTCAAGTCTCTGGGCCTCCCTTTCCTCAATTGTGAAATGAGGCTGTTGGACCAGCTGAGCTCCAAAGACCCTTCTCAACACTAACGTTCTGAGAGCATAAGGTTAGGACGTGGTCACTATTCATAGTATCTGCCATAAATGACGTAACTGAAACAGACCAGGGATCCTTAGACTAGGTGGCAGATACACAAAAAGATTCAGGGAACAGCCGCTCTTTTCACTGAGTAGAGGGCAGAAGTCAAGGAATTGTGAGCTAATATTAGACATTAAGAAGGACAGAGAGCTAGGTCTGAAAACCGTCAGAGAGCTGCTGTGGCTTCTTTTCTGAAGATTTTTTCTAAAAGGCACGTTAACATGTTTCCGGAATGACTAGGTTCATGCTTCGGGACGGGGCCAGATGACCTTCCAGTGTTAGGATTTTATTACCTTTTTTCTACAATCTTGTGAACACTTTGTAAATTTCTCCCTAACAGGGCATGTTGTATAGCTTGGTGGGAGGCCAGGGCAGCGAGAGGCTGTCTTCAATGAATCTTGGCTACAAGCACTACCAGGGTGTCGATAACTACCCCCTCGACTGGGAGCTGTCTTACGCATACTATAGCAACATTGCCACGAAGACACCCCTCGACCAGCACACGCTACAGGGAGATCAGGTAAGATAAAGAAGTGGGCGGAGATCATCATGGCCCTGTTTACACGGACTTCCTGAACCATTTCATACAGTGTCTGCACCTGTGGCTGGCTCATTTTCAGGCCTTCAGAGGATGATCGTAATCGAACGGAGAGGAAAGCCATCTTACGTGCTCCAATTCATATTTCCTGTGTTCTCAGGCTGAATGCGGGAACAATCCTCCATCTATGCATGAAAAGCTTTTCGGGAGTGGGAGGGCTGGCGCGGGAAGGGTAGATTTGGCCCTGGACAGAATTTGATTTTGCAGAGAGCGTGTACCAGAAACAAAGACATCTTGTCTTTGTTCCAAGACCGTGTGAGGGGGTGGGGCCGGGAGGTGTTAGGGATCGGGTCACATTGAGTGGGGGCCACAAGCTAAGGGGTCCTCTCAACGCATAGTCAGCAAGCAGGGTCTGCGGTAGAAGGAAGCAGGCTCCGTCCCTAGCTACGTTCCCAATGCTGGGCACCTCGAGAAGTGGCTGTCCCCATGACATGAGCCTCGCTAGCCAGGTCTTCCAAGTGACTGATGTGTGATGTTTGAAGACTCTGCCCAATCCCAGATTAAGGGCTGGATGAAGGGCACTATCTCTGGCCTCTCCTTTTGTAGACTTCCAAATCTTATTGACTCATTGGACAGAGAAATCAGTGGCTCACATCCCCCCAAAAATACATAACATGTTACCTTGGATCAACTGATGGTTTGCTTTGAGGATGGTGAATAAAAAGCTATATACATAGAAGTGATGGTGTAAGATTTCAAGGAACGATGATGCAGGTCTGCATTCAGTGGGAGTAGACTATGATGTGGTTGGCTTCTTGGAAGGTATTTGTATATATCCTCTTTATCCAGGAAGGATTTAAGACGTGATGGTCGCAGCCCTTGAGGCAGTCAGGTTGAGAGGAAATGCAAGCCGTCTCTCCCAGGAGTCGGCAGGGTTCTTTTTCTGTAAAGAGCCAGATAGTAAATATTTTAGGCTTTGCTCATACACCCTCTGTTGTAGCTGCTCACCTCTGCCAGAGACAGTATATAAGCAAACGGGGAACCTGGGTTTGTGCAGCCATAAATAGTACATAAACTGCATGGTCGGATTTGGCCCTGGTATAGGCCATAAACTCTCGATTTTCCCTGCTTCTGCTCCGTAAGCCCAGGGGATCCGCCTGGCTAAGTCAGGATTGGAGAATCTTAGCCTGAGCGGCTACCCGGGAACCAGAACCACTCACTGGTCCCCAGCTCTGCTCCTGGATGGCACTCAGAAACCCACAGTGCAGAAAACTTGTGCCTTGATGGTTGGCGATGGATAGTATCTGGAAATGAAATCTACAGGGGCCACCGTACGGTTATGAAATAAATGCGTCAAAAATACATGCTGTCAGTGAACATTAAACATGAGTCAGACTATAAAATACCACATGGCTACCTATATAGACATTCTGATTCCTTCAGAAAATAACAATTTCCCCTGAATAAACTTGAACGATCTTGTCATTATTGTTTGTATTCTCTCAGCGAAAATATAAGCTATGCGCAAAATTTGACCTCCGTTTGACAGGAATTAATTTATGAATTGATCAAAAAAAAATTTTTTTAAGGAATTATTCTGAAAAAGGCATTCATACAAAAAGCAAGCCACAACGCGATCTTGCGGTGGGTTCAGCTAAGCCTGAATGTGTTAAGAATGTCCTCTATGTATGTATTATACTTTTAAGAATTCTAATTCAGCATAAATTAGCAATGGGAAATAGTATGTTGCTAACAAGCTCCTTTTCTTTTGAAGATTTGGCACATGAAATGTTATGATTATGAAAGAAAGTGTTTAATTGGTCAGAACCAGAGAAGATGAATAGAAGAGATCCATCTTGCAGCTGAAAGTCGTATGATTAAGAATCACAGATACGAATTATACAGTTAGAAGAGTTGTATCATCGCTCATTTTCTTAAGAATGTGTAATTAATGGCTTCTTGAGAATTTAAGCAGGTGTCATACATTGATTTAAATGTCCTTTTGTTGAGAAATCTATTAATTCACCAGCAGCACGAAACAAATGAGGAGATATGGAAAGCCAGACCTCTAATTAACAAACCAAGGATCCGTCAGTAACTCCTTCCTTGATTCTTGCTTCATTTTCTCTTTTATGTAACGCGTGCTTCAAATCATTTCATCTTCTTTATTAGTACTCTCGCTTCGTGTCACTTCTTTATGAGTTAGCAGGTCTCTGGCTCAGGTGAAAGAGAAAGAAGATGCTGGCTTTTGTTTGTTTTGTGACTTAATCGTAGACGAGCTGCTTTCCTTCAGTCGCTCCTCGGAATGTGCTTTTCCACGTTGGTGGTTTGGTCCCCCGCCTCGTCTCAGCCCCTTCCAGAGGGGCAGGGGTCTCGTCCACACCCTTGGTTTCAACTGCCCTCCACATACTGGTGACACTCAGACCTTCCAGTCCAGCTGAGATTTTCTTACGCACCCCCATTTGGATTCATAACACAGTGCGGAGGAGGTAACACACCGCCCGTTCCCCGTAACTCCTCCGCTGATGGCCCTGCTGTCCCTCCTTGCAGCCAAGGAGCCATCCCCCCATCCTCCCGTCAGTTACAGCCCCCGCCAGCTGCCCATTTCTCTCTCCGCCTGTCTCCATCCCTGGGGCCATAGGTGACATTTGCCCCTTCTCATCTCTGCCCCCAGCTGCTGGACAGCCTCCTGCTCTGGGCTGAATTGTGCTGCTCCCCATCCCCATCCCCACCCCCACCCCCGCCCAAAGAACAGGAGAATAGGATTTAAACAGATAGCAGGATGACTATGTGGGGGGGCACAGTGAGAAAGTGGCCACCTGCATGCCAAGGAGCGGGGCCTTCGAAGAAACGAAACCTGCCAGCATCTTGATCTTGGACTTCTGGCCTCTAGAACTTTGAGGGAATAAACGTCTGTGGTTCAAGCCACCCAGTCTGTGGCGTTTTGTTATGGCGGCCATAGCAAACCGATGTGCTTCCTAACTGGTCTTTCTGTCACCAGCCTTGTCTCTTCCCTTCTCTTCTCACTACTTCTTCCCAAGTAGGCTGTCGGCAGTCAAGGCTCTCAACCTGGCTGCACGTCACAATCACCTGGGGGTTTAAAGAACAACTCCGCGCAGGCTCCACCCCATAGTCTTGAGGTCGCAGCATGGGGGGGGGGGGGGCTGGGCACACGTGTATGTGTGTATGTGTATACAGTTGACCTTCGAACAACAGGAGGGTTAGGGGCACCGATCCCCCACACAGTTAAAAGTCCACATATAACTTTGACTCCCCCGAGTTTACTACTAATAGCCTGCTGTCGTCCAGAAGTCTTACTGGTAACATAAACAGTCAATGAACACATGTTTATTTTGTTATATGTGTTATCTGCTGTATTCTTACGATAAAGTAGGCCAGAGGACAAAAAAATGTGATTAAGAAAATCATCAAGAAATATATTTATAGCACCGTATTTGTTGGAAAAAAAAAAAAAAAAAAACCCTGCATTAGGCGGGCCTGGGCAGGTCAAACCCGCGTTGTTCAAGTGTGTTTGAAAAGCTCGGATGTTCATAATGTGCAGCCCGTGTTGAGAAGGACTGACCCACGACGCCTCAGCTCAGCGCATCGCTTGGCGTCGGAGGGTTTCTTTGATCTGGTTTCTGTTTCTCCGGCCTCAGCTCTCAGTGATCCCTGCTCAGCCTGTCCACCCTGGTGACACCATACCATAGGCCACGCCTTGCTGTTCCCACCTCCTGGTGCTGTTTGGTCTCCTCTGCCCGGTCTGTTTCTGCACACTCACTCCTCTTTTCCTGCCTGCTGACCCCTCCTACTTGAACACTGGGCTCAGACCTCACCTCCTCCTCCACATCTCTTGGCGGTGGGGCCAGGGCACCCGGGTGTATCCCTGCCATTGCCCTTATGAACCCTTACGAAGGGTGCCACGCACAGGGTCACAGAGCTGGCTTCCCCAGGAGACCATAGGCTCCCTGTTACAGGCTCCTTGTTCATGTCAGTGAGCCCAGTGCCCAGCACTGGGCGTGACACACAGTTGGCACCCAGTGTTTACCAATGGGCTGACGGACGGGGTAACAGTGAAGAGCATCCAGTGATAAACCTGAAGTTATGACATTGTCTTGTTCACTCACTGGTGCCTAAAAAAAAATATATTTATTTATTTTGAGAGAGAGAGAGAGACAGAGTTAGTACAGCGGGGGAGGGACAGAGAGAGAGGGAAAGAGAGAATCCCAAGCAGGCTAGTCAGTACAGAGCCCTGCAGGGGGCGGGGGGGGGGGTCAAACTCACAAACCATGAGATCATGCCCTGAGCCAAAATCGAGAGTCGAAGCTTAACTACCTGAGCCGCCCAGGCGCCCCAGACTGTGGTGCTTTTTGATGTGACCAGTGTTCATTGTTGACTGCAAGCACCCAAAGCACTTGGCTTTAAACCCCGCCCCTCTCCCAGTCAGCCTTTCTGGGTGGCATCCCGCGTTTGAGAATTGTGGGTACTTATCCTTGCAGCTCGTATTTCCCCATTCTTACTTTAATAAAATCCCTAAAATGTGAAATTTCAGCAAAGAAAACGCACACACACACCCACCATTGGGAGCCAAGCGTTACAGCTGATTTTAAACACGCTGAGAGGCGGGTTCCCAAGGGCGGTTCCCACAGGCCTCGCAGGAAGTTAGCAGAGGTAGGCGGTTTAAGTGTAGGCTTTGAAATTGCCCTGCTCCTGAGTTCCCAGGGGTGCTGGCTGAACCGTCATGTCTCACAACTCCAGGGAACGCAGATGCTCTGGAAAATGTGAAGGCCCCACTTGCAAAGTCGGAGGGGTTTTCCAAGTCCTGCCCTTTCTGCCTCCCTTCCTCTCTGTCTCTCTGTCTCTTCCCCCACTTCTCTCTCACTCTTTTCTCTTGTTCTCTTTGTCTCTTTTCTGTCTCTTCTCTTCTTGTCTCCACCACTTCTCTTGCCCTCCCTACCCCGTCTCCTCTGCCCCGCCCTGTGATCAATGGCAGATAGCCGATACGGTGTGAACACCGCCCTTGGAAGCTGCAGGCTGAGCAGAGAGAAAGGTGGTGACACCGGTGAAGTGTCGGCGTCTCTGGGACAGTGTGGCGCCTCCTCTGACAGTGGGCGTGGGGGCTGTAAGGTCTGTCCAGTCTCCAGACGTTGGACCTCCTCTGACCTGGTCAGCAGATTTTAACCCTGCAGTACGGGATATGAGCTCATTCGAGAGACCTTGACTTTGTAACGCAGCAACGAAAAGAACCCCTCAGAAGCCACAAAAGTCCCAGCGCCGGTCAATGTGGGGCCCTTGGGTCCCTGCCAGCATCTCTTCAGCTCTGCCCCCCAAACGCCCCCACTGCTGCTTCTCCACACCGCACCTTCTTCCTCCTGGCTTGGTCATATTTCCATCCGATGGATCATTCTCCGGTCACACAATGTTGTGTGAATGCATGAACGACCGAACGTTCCTCCCTTTTAGGGGTTGCTCCTTCATCAGACGTCTTTGCAGGTGGTCGGCTTTCACAGAAGGCCCAGACCGTATGGCTCCGGTGCTAGCTGCCGCTGTAGTGACCCCAGTACCACGGAGAAGCTACCAGCTGCCTGGGTGTGGCCCACAGTGGAGGCGTGGCTCCGGCCAGATTTACTTGGGTTAAGGTCCCAGGTCTGTTGTTCACTGGGTGTGAAATCTTAGGTGATAGTGCTCGCCTCTGTCTCTGCACAGCTTTTCACCAGTAAAGCGGGTGCCGTGATGTGTACCTCACACGGGTGTCACAGCTTGAACAAGCGAACCCACATGATGTGTGGCTAATGGAGCCCGGCTTCCGTCCCCACAACTCCCCCTTTAAAGTCTATGACTTTCATCTTCTGACGCATAAAATGCTCTTAGATAGACCCCACCGCATAAGGTTGTGAGCTGCACAAAACTGCGGAACCAATAGGAGGGCTAATGTTCTAAACGGCTCCCAGCCTTTTACGTGTCAGAGTGAAGTAAGGACCTAACAAACGATGGGTTCCATTACTGAGAGCTCACCATGCACCACACGCTCTGCTAAGCTCTTTTATAAACAGTCTCATGGAATCTTCACGCAACCCTATGAGATCGGTTCCCATTTTACAAATGGGGCAACTGAGCCTCAGAGAAGCTGAAGAACTGCCCAGAGTCACACAGCGGTTGAGTAGTGGAGCCTCGATTGGAACCTAGGCCTTTCTAACTCTTCATACAGTGAAAAATAGTGGCTGTTAGGCTGAGTGCTTTTGATCTAGCAAGTACCATGCTACGCTCCACTTTATGGATGCAGAGACTGAATCGCAGATAAATAAAGTTAGTTGGCCAAGGTCCATGGGTAGTTCGTGGTGGGTTAGAATTCCCCTTGGTCTGATATGAAAGATTGTGCTCTTAATGGCCCTGTCCTGCTGCAAAACTTGATGGCACGACCCAGGGGAGCTAGACCAGGGTACCACGACACAAAGGACAAAAGTGTCACTTCTTCAGAATTATGCACAGCTACCCAGTTCCCTCAGAAATGTGGCCTTTGCCAAAAGGCCATGAGCTCACTATCAGGGAGGACAAGGAAGCAGTCCACCATTTGCTTCCTCTCAAATGCGCGAGCCCTTCACGGGGTGGTGAGGTCTATGGGCCCCACAGCCGGCCAGCCTGGATTTGATTCCTAAGTTTGAAGAACGAAATATATGCTCTTGGATAAGCTACTTAACTTCCGAGCCTCAGTTTCTACATCACTGAAATGGAGATATTGACAGAGACACTCTTACAAGGTTGCAAAGACTCAATGAGGCAATCTTGGGCAAAGCAGTTAGAACAGTGACGTATTATCAGTGCTACATCAACTATCATTGATATGTCAGTGATCTATCGTCACTTCCAGAGAGCGGCAGAAACATCTAAGGGTGTAAATCCCGCAGGGTAGGACCCGTGTCTTCATATGTCATGCCTTTCATTCAAGCCCCATGACAAAGTTAAAGAGAAGGAAACAAAATAAGAAAAATAACCAAAACTCAGAAGACCCCGAACTGTCCAGTTGAAAACAAAATTCTAACTGAGGATTCCATTATCTGAACAACTCCAGCATCAGCCCAATCCCAAGTTCACCCCAGACCGTAGAGTGTCCCCTGGAGTTCGAGCCGAAGCACCCACTCGTTAGTCCTACGCTTGTCGGCGTCAACAGGATAGAGTGGATTCTAGGGCCTTCTCGCTAGAGGGTGACACTGTGGGGAGCCCGAGAGAGCCCTTTCTTTGGAGTCAGGCCGGGCTGGCTTGACAGCTCTACAAGGCAATCATGAGTTCCTGGTTTCACCTTTCAGGCCTCCGCTTCTTTGCCTATAAATCGAGGACAGTGACATTTGGATGGCAGTCCTGTCGTGAGGATGAGGTGACAAAAAGATTTGTTAAACCCCTGGCACAAAGATTGTTTCAATAGAAGGTAGTGGGTGGCCTTATTCTAATTGTTGCTCTTTGCCTGGTGGCCTCCACGGGTTAGACACTGAGCAGGACGGGATGCCTGCTGGGTTCCCGACACAGTCCCCACTTCTCAGCCCCCCCGTGCCCCGGGGAGGGACCCATGGTGCCATGCGGCCATAGCAGAGGAGACAGCTGCCAGACCGTCTCAGGAATGGGCTGCAGGCTAGAGTTTGTGAATCTAAGAATTCTTCCTCGCTAACAAACAAAGAGGGTCAGAAGGGAAATCAGGCCTGGCTCCTTGTTCTCTGAGGCTTCTTTCCCAAACTCATGCAGATCCATTATTTTATTTTATTTTATTTTATTTTATTTTATTTATTTGTTTATTTATTTATTTATTTATTTTACCATCTGCCTGTGGCATGTGCCGGGCATGGGAAGCCCTTCCCAGCACCCCTCACGGCATTGTTAAATAGAGTTCATTATGTATAAGGGGAGACCGTGAAACAACAGCGCTGGTCTCTTGATAAACAGCCAAAATTTACACTTCGAAATGAGTCTGATTTTCTGCAGAGGAGTCGGATACCTCCGAGGCGGAGCGCAAATTCCAAACATTTTGGGAACTTTCCCTTTGGATTCCCCCTCAGAGCCTCTAGCACCTTCTTCCTTGCATCCTCAGAATTAACAATGCCCTCTTTTCGGCAGGGTAGATTTAATTTTTGGAAATAGCCAAAAGATATTTGAAGCTGAGCCTTCTAAATAAAAAGGGTTAGTCATGCAGGATAATAACACTTTGGGATTTAAAAAAAAAAAAAAACAAGGTTATACTTAGAAAATATTGATTCACCTTTTTTGAGGCCGTGTGGAATCTGCCTCTGAAATCAGTGGTGTGAACGTGGTCTTCTGAACAAGCTTGAGCAACGGAAGAGGGAGTGGAATAAATTTTGTCCTCCCAAGGCAAACGCTTTGGTAGGAACGAATATGCCCATTTAGGTATAGGAGATGTGATACGTTCATTTAAGACGCATTTGATCTTATGACATTGTGAACATACCCCGTGTTTCAGTTGTTCAGATAGTTTTTACTTGAGCAATTGCCAGTTTAAGAATAATGCCATGGCTTTTGCGTGCCTAAATCATTTGGGCATTTCCCTTGTCCCCCTCCTTCTGTTTTCCTTCCTTCATCCCTCCCTCTTTCTCTCCTCTCTGTCCTTCCTTTTTAGGCATATGTCGAAACAATTAGACTGAAGGATGAGGAAACGCTCAAGGTACAAACCAAAGAGGATGGAGATGTCTTCATGTGGTTGAAGCATGAGGCCACCCGAGGCAATGCGGCAGCTCAGGTAAAAATGCGGGCCACTGTTTTGGAAATTCTTTCGGTTCTGATAGACCAGGTTATGTCATGGTAACAGATTATCCCAAACCTCAGTGGCTTGAAACAACACGAGTTAGTTTCTCGCTTCCACTACCCGTCCCGTGGGGGTCGGCACGTGCCGTGCTCTCATGAGCCCCTACAAACCAAGCCACCAGGGGCTTCATTGCAATACAGTCGCCCACAGCCACTGCGGCGGGGCTCTGCACAGAGGTGGCGGGGACCGCCTCTCACGTTTCACTGGCCAACGCAAGTCACCTGGTCTCCCTTGACTTCATGTGGGCGGGAAGTGTAGTCCTACCCTGCACCCAGAAGGAGAAAGAGCTTTAACATTTGCGATCTGTCCTAAACACTACCATCAGACATTTTAGTGCATTGGATAGAAATGAAAAAGAAGCATCTTGGGGTGCAGTAGAGATTAGAGGGATATCAAGAAGAAGGGCCGTGAATTCAGCTAAGAGACTAACAGAAAATCACATGCAGTATGTTAGACCAGAGGACCAACCTTGTCTCTTGAACATGTCTTGTGTTTTTGGAAGGACTTTTCAGAGGTACCAGGAAGGGCAGAAAGCTGGGAGAATGTTCTCTATCTGACTTCTTCCCTTGATTTCACCATGAAGAGAATCCCTTAATGGGAGACAGCTTAGGCCGATTGCACCGGTTGGGAGAAAGCCTCCTTCCCCAAGAATGGATTTAGCTTTTGCTCTGTGCTCCTGGTGAGCACACGGTGTGGGAAGAGCCTCTGGGTCTGTTAAGCAGGCAGAAGCTCAGAGATGGGAAAAAGAAAGAGAACAGCAAAGAACAAATGCATTGACAAGCAAATAGTTCAGAGACCCTTTAGTGATGAATGGGTCTCCCATCCATCTGTAGAGGTCTTCCTAGAATTTCAGGAGATACTTTGAGGGACGTTGTAGGTATTTGAGGAGTGAGGGGAAGGAAGAGAAGGAGATGAGAGAAGAAGCAGAAAGAAAGACCACAAGAGGCCAGAATGGGCCAGACATTGCTCTGGCTCCTGTTGGACATCTGTCCCTGGCCTGCAGTCTTTCTAGTGCAGGAAAGAATTCTAGTACCTAATTCTGGAAATGCCACTGCCAGAGTCATTTCCTGGGTACTCCAGAGCTTGCATGAACTTTCCTTCCTTCGTTTAACAAATCTTTGTGGAATAGCTTCTATGAGCTTCTACTGAGCTTTGCTGAATGGGGGCTGAGGGGATAAAGGCAGACAAAAAAACATCTTGAGGTTCCTATCCCCAGAGAGCTCTCAGCCTTGAGTGTCATGGTGGAGTCAGTCGTGTGGAAAAATGCTGGGATGGGGAGAGATAAGTGCCTTCCTGATATGGATGTGCACAAGCCTCCATGCCATTCACTAGGCCAAGTGACAGGCAGTACCTCCCAAAGGAGAGGGGCTTTGAGGACAGGAGACAGTCGTGATTGTTGACCAAGTTCCATCCAGCTCTGGCCCTGGGTGCTACAGATACGTTCACATACACGTGCACACGTGCCTTGTTTCCAGCTGGTGCTGAGGACTCGTATTTACACGAGTTCACCTTTCAGGGCTCCCAGTTGGAAGATAACATGCGCCTACCTATTTCTTGGTTCTCATAGGAAAACATTTTGAACTTGGTTTGTCCTTCCACCTTTTAAAGTCTTATGTTAAGCATTACACAGGAAAGTCATTCTTCTAAATTGCTACTGTCTTGAAGCAACGATTGGCCCAGATGCTGTTTTGGGGCCAGCAAGGTGTGGCCAAGAATCCTGAAGCGGCAATCGAGTGGTACGCCAAGGGTGCCCTGGAGACTGAGGACCCCGCGTTGATATATGACTATGCCATTGTGTTATTCAAGGTAAGAATCCCTCGGTTTGTGCCAACGTTATGCAATTCTTATCAGACTTCTGAGCAGTTTCCTGTAGGCGTGCTGGCAAACAAGGAATCTGTAACTGAAGAAAGAACTTAGTATGTATGTGCTTCCGTCACTCTTGATGGAAAGGGATACTTGCTGGAAAGGCAGAATCAGAAACAGTGCCCTGGTCTCATTTTTAATCATTAGCCTTATGTTTGGCACCTGGATTCTCTTTGCTTTTGCAAGAACTGTAGCATTCTGGAGGAGGCACCACGTTTTACGGATTGGAAAACGGCCATCAGCCCCCAAGGGGGCTGCAAGTTCGCCACCAGGCAGAGTTGTCATTGAATTACAGCTTAACCGAAGTGTGTGTTTGGGCTGGATCCCAACGGTCTGGTTGGTCAAAACAAAGATCTTGCTTTAAGCCAACAGGAGAATGGTGGGGGCCGGGGCGGGGGGGTTTGAAAGCATTAGCACAGGAGACAGAGGATGGAGTTCAAGTCCCTCCTCTGCCATCATCACCTATGTGTCCTTGGAGTTATTTGATCTCATGGGACAACGGTAATGATCACAGATTGAATGAGATAATATAATGAATGGGCTTCAAGAAATGAAAAATACTGTATCTTACACGAAATCTGAATAGATCACACTGCTTGAGCACTTATTACCGGACTTACATGTATTAATGCATTCAATCCTCATCACGACCTTGTGAGGCAGGCCCGGGGGTGCATTATGATTGCTGTTTATATATGTGGTAACAGAGGCAGAGGAAGGTTTTTTAACTTGCCCAAGGTCACACAACTGGTACATTTTAGAGATCTGGGACTGAGCTCCAGGCACTTTGGCTTCAGAGTCTGTGTTCTTCACCCCCAAACACAGAGACATCAACTCCCCAACCTTGGCAAAGCAAAAAGCTGTTGGCTCCAGTAAGGAAACCCTTAGATCCTATGTCATGCCCAAAGCAAGTGGCTGTCCTCAGATAGTGAGTGTCTTCAGACAAGGACGTGGATTTCTGCGGCCAGGTCCATCTTTGGAACCACAGCTGTGGCCACTCACTGATTCACAACCTTGACTCTGCTACATTTCGGACCCTCCACAGCCTTAAAACCTATTGGTTGATGTGGTTTCCAAATGTAGAGTCTGGACTTCCCTTTCTCAGTTGTCAAGTCAACACAGAAACGGCTTGACTCCTAGCCATATGCTGATGCATCCGTGTGTTTATTCAATAAACACCCATTCAGGGCTGACAAAATGCCAGGCTCTGCGCTAGATGGAGTGACAGATGGACGCGGGCGCCGTGTCCCCGACCTCAAGGGGCTCATGCACTGGTGGAGAGGGCAGGCACGGAGAGGCACCTCTCCGCCGGAGTTGGGGCCGGCCACTGTCAAAGTGCAGAGAAGATAATGGCTCGAATCGGACATGACTTCTGCCCACCCGGAGCTCGCCATCTAGAGGCAAAGGCAAATAACATAAACAAATGACTCTGGAGGTGACCTACTGTCTGCTTTCCCAAACCTTAGCGACTTTTGTTTTTCCTGCATTCTAACTAAGAATCCCTCAGTGGGATCAAGGAAGCCGCTCATTAGCGTATCGAAGATCTTACCTCTGGCCAGAAGGTCACTTTAAGTGTATTCCACGGGAAAGAACCCCATGCAGAAAATGAGCTTCCCAGATGTGACAAACAGTACTGTGCTCCGGGCTTTGTGTGGGCCTTGGGCATATTGTGTCATGGTGCCATGACAGCTGCAGCTTGTCCAAGACAAGACAGTCCAGGCCATCCCGTCTGGCATCCACAAGAGGACAGAGCTTTGACCTTTCCTACAGCAGCTGTTTTTGATTAATTCACTCAGTGGATATTATTGAGCACTTACTACATACCAGGGCTTTCCATTTCTCTCACTTAACAACTTCCAGGACTACTCAGATTTGTGTAGAGTGCATAGCCCCTGTGCAGGAAGTTATCCCACTTAGGATGAAATGAACAAGTATTCTGGAAAATGCAGGGCAGCTAGAAATCAGAGTATCTGAGTTCTAGTCGTAGATCCGACTGTAAGCCTTTGGATGAGTCATCCTCTCTGGGCCCCAGTTTTATTCCTTCAAAGCAGAGACGTTGCAGAAGATAAAATTTGAATTCAACCAGGTTCTAACATTCTGTCATCCTGGTCTTTCTGACACTTTTCCAGAAGTCCAAAAGTGTTGTCTCATTGCCCTATCCAGTTTTTCCAAGTAGCCTTCTTGTTCTTTTTTTTTTCTTTCCTCTCTTTTTCTCTAATTAAATGAAGTAATGGTG
The DNA here is from genome assembly GCF_024362965.1 of Panthera pardus. NCBI lineage: Eukaryota > Metazoa > Chordata > Mammalia > Carnivora > Felidae > Panthera > Panthera pardus. The sequence goes on from NW_026526688.1 coordinate 184,086,382, forward strand.
CATTTCCGAAAAATATTTTCATCTTCAACTTTGCCTCAGCTCATTGGCTTTATTAAATAGGTAAGTTAAAGTCTAGTAGAAAATTTGGTGCATATAGTTTCACTTTTAGTTGGAGTCACGATTTTATTTTTGGGTCCTGAAAAAATAGACAACCATATCCTGCATGTTTTCTGGGTCCTGCCAGGAGGTTACAAATCGTTATGTGTTCTCAGCACAGAACTGGAATGTACAGGAGGCAAGAGAGAGTGGTAGTTGTGTGCTTGGACTCTGGGGCCTGCCTGCCTGGGTTCAAATCCTGCCTCTATATCTCACTCACTGTGCTAGTCTGGGCAAGGGCTCAGATGGGAATGCTCACAGCACGTCTCCAGGCTTGTGGTGAGGATTAGGTGTGACAGCCCAGGGTTGGGCACACCCTAATTAATGCGGGAATGTTTGCTAGTGTCATTTATTTGCTGTGGTGCTAAGTATTTCAACAGAGTTAAAAGCTATATTCATTGCAAAGCCCTGCCACATTATGTCACAATGTGACCCCATCAACCGCCGTGTCTGAGGCCAGGAAGAGTCCAGGGGGCACCTGTGGTGTGTGTCAGTCACAGATTCCAGTTGAGTTCGGTAGCAGCGACGGTTTTCATCCAGCTTCCGTGGCCCGCCATTTTTGTTGTCAGTCCTGTGTTGAGAGAGACCTCAGGGACCCCTCCAGCTCCCCCCTCAGACCTGCCACTTCCCCACATGGTCCTGCAGACACTTCAGCGTGATCCCACGAAGTTCCTCTCTTGCAGCAAGAACCCCAAGGAGCACCTGGGTGGCTCAGTCAGTTGAGCGTCCGACTTCGGCTCAGGTCGTGATCTCACGGCTCGTGAGTTCGAGCCCCGTGTCGGGCTCTGTGCTGACTGACCGCTCAGAGCCTGGAGCCCGCTTCGGATTCTGTGTCTCCCTCTCTCTCTGCCCTTCCCCTGCTCGCACTCTGTCTCTTTCAATCTCTCTCTCTTTCAAAAAAAAATTATATATGCTATATAAATAGATAAAATTATAATATTTTTATAAAAATATATAAAATTATAATATATATTTATATAGTATATAAAATTATTTTCTAATATATTTCTCTCTGTGGTGGTGCTCAAACCACGTCTGCTGGGAAAACTTGCTTTTGCCGGAGGAGGAACCTTGTCAGTTTCTGTCAGCATCTGAGGCAGAGGGTTCCAAGGGGTCCTGTCTCCTTCGAGACAGGCTCTCAAGCTGGTTCTGAAACCACCGTGTTCCACCCTGGGGACTCCTGAGAGGACCCAAGAAGGCTGCAAATGGCAGGCCTGATAACTTTTGACTGTCCAGTGCAGATAAAGCGCGATATCTGGCTCACGGATGAGACCATCCCCAGAGGAACGCATCCAGGATGACCAAACTCATTTAGCCCTATTCTTCAGGGCTTCTCCCAGTGGTACCTGTGGACAGACAGGAATGCGATCCACTGGATGATAATGGGGGATTTTGTATGGACGCTAAGCTGGGAAGGTCAGGTCCGCTGCCTCAGCTCCACACACATAAGCAAAATAATGGTGGTGGTGGTGGTGGTGATGATGATGGGATAATGGCTCTGCATCGAGAGATCTTTAAGGGAAGGCTTCTAAATAGGAAGGCTCGGGTTTTATTGTGTAAGTATTTTACCTGGAACACTGATATACCCGCGTGATGTCTTTGAGCGCACTCTGGGTTGATTTTCTTCGTACTCATTGCTGTTTATCATGGTTTAGGGTCAAGGAGTAAAAAAGAACAGACGGCTTGCCTTAGAGCTGATGAAGAAAGCGGCTTCCAAGGTAACACTTTTGCATATTGTCAGAGGGAAACATTTGCACCACGCATGCCCACACGCCTGCAAATCTGCCAAAGTGAATGGCCAGCCTTTGGCTCCAGTAGAAAACAGGAGTCGGGAGGGAGGTCACTGGCATTGTGGTGATTAGTCATTTTGGAGCTACAACACATACGGAAACCTGTCACAATGGGGACGGCAAAATTCAAAAGCTGAATTCACCTTCCAGTCAATAGAATTCAGGCCGATCTTGTTTGAAGGCTAAAATTATAATCACCGGCTGCCCTGATAACAAGCAAGGGTTGGGGGTTGGGGGGGGGGGGTAGCGGGGCTCCTTGGAATTGAATGGGTATGTATAAATGCCATTGAATTGGGAAAACCAAAGGCCTAATTCCCTTGAAGCTTAACCCTGTCGTGTCCAATGCTCCTTTACTTCCTGGGCTTTAATAACGGAGACGTTTATCCAGTTTGTTGCCGGGTTTAGACATTTCTTTGCTTTGGTCACTATTTACTCTTCGCTGCTATTGGCAACTCAGCTGGTTTCACTCTGGCCCTACAGAATGGAGGTTAAGTATCGTTTGTGTGGGGACGCACCCACACACAGTGCACGCGTACCCACCCAAGCACACTCAAGGGTGCACGCGTGCAGATTGGCAAATAAATACATTTGTAGAAACCACTGTAATTCTACAACCTTGACAGGGTCCTCTCTAGCCCTTCTGGCTCTTGAAAATGCCTCCCTCCCCCAGGCTGCCAATATCTGCCTTACCGACAAAGACTCCTGAAGATCCCGTGCTGATTTTTTTTCCCTCATTCCCTCCCCTTGAGAAGTTCAGAGTGTCTTTTTTGTGTCGAGCAGAAAGTTGGAGCATGGACCAAGAGAGCCAGAAGACTTTTCCTCCACCTCTGTGGTGTCAAGAGGGCACATGACCCAGGAGAAGGGAGCCGACTTCGGCACACAACAACTCCTGACCCCACACAAATGTTAGGGCAGAGGTAGAGAGGCAGTTTCATGGTGGTCCTTGAGGGCATTGTTTCCAGAGAATCCTAAAATGGGGCAACGCTGGGGTTTCCCGGAAGCCGGGAAATTTGTGTCTCTTTGGCCACCGTAGTGGTGCGTTGCTGTCTACTGTGCTTTGTCTTGAAGGGGTTTTGAGCAGAGCTTGGTTAAGTATTGGGAGATGCAGTTTTATAGCCTGGAGTCACTGCCTCCTTAAAAGCGCTTTGTGATTCTCACTCATTCACTCAGCAAGGAATTTCTAAGTCCCTACTCTTTGTCGAGCCCTGTGGCGAAGGCCGCATATCATTTGATTTTTGGAATGAGTGAAGAGTCACATGGAAGCAACTCTGGTGATTGAGCGGTACCTCTCCAGAACAAAGTATGAATAGTAAGCAAGAAGACGGGATTTCTTGTGGGGCTCCAAGTGCGGTCCCTCCAGGAGTTCCGCAGATGTTCTGAGGGATGGCAGGTGCATCTGAATAGGCCTGTGGCCTCTGGCTTCGCAGCAAAAGCCATTGTGAGGTGTACATTCCACAAGCCTGTTCCAAAGCTCATTCTTGCCACTTTATAGCATTCCCTGGTCTGTTACAGTATTGAAATCTTACAGCATTCTGTAAGATTTACCAGCAGACCACCTTGCACCTGCTACTGTGTGAGGTTCAGGAAGAACGCTTCTATGCCTAGATCCACAGCACTGATACTCCTTCCAGATGTCCGTTATTTTGGAGTCCGCTATCTGGGGGGCCTGGAGATCTGAACCCTACTCTCCATCCTCGGGGTATAGGGTTGGACTCCATTTTGTTTAACACCGAGATTCAAAGGGCGGCTTTCATTCATTCGTCAACTATTTCCTGAGCACCTACTCTGTGGCAAACACTAATAAAGGGACTTGGGAAACAAGATTCCCGCCCTCATGGAGCTTCTCGTTTAATAAGCTTTGTTAGTTTCTTTCCCCTGGTCTTCCCAACACCCGGAGTCCAACAGAGAACCTAGGAAGTATAGGCTCTTAGGATCCGTGGCAGACCGAAAAGGCTCAGACTGGGATCTTGGCATGTATTCTTAAGGGACACTTGTCCTTCGCTTGTGAAAGGGGGGTGAAAGAGGTTTGGTTCCATACTTAGCCTCTAACTTAACAAGTCTCACAGAGGCAAGGGCGCCGTTAGACCCTCGGATCCTTTCTCCCCTGCTTCTTCGTTTGGTTTGGTGGGGCTGGCAGGAAGGGAGGAATGAGAACACTGGACGCCCAGGTTACACACAGTGTTCTCCCTGCGGGTGGGAGGCTCGATCCGAAGCACTCGCACCCCCTCAGGGCTTCCGAGCTCTCAACAAGCAAGCCGCCCGCTGCCCTGTGGAAGCAAGTGGGAGCTCCTAAGGAAAGCAGACGAGAGCACCTGACAGCACAAATCAGCAAGCACAAGGAGGCTCCAGGCTAGATTCGCATGAAGCGCTTCCTTGGTACCAGCCCCAGGTTTAGACACAATTTGAAAACCCTCCTCCCATCTCCACCGCCCTCCACCTCTGCCTCGGCCGCACCAGACTCCACCTGTCAGAACCGGGATGCTAAGTGGCCCCGAAGCACCTGTGTTTTGCCAGCCGCTTCCCTCAGAGGATTTGTTGGTGTTTGGGGCAGAGGAATCAACAGATGGGCAGGCGGGTCACCTAGAAACTGTCCCAGCCGGGGGTTGGGGGAGTGCCTGGCCTCCTCTCGCAGGTGAGCGCTTGTGAGTTTCAAGGTCACTGTTGACATTGCAGGGCAATAAGCAGCCTTTTGGGGACAAGGGCATTGCGTAAGAGCCCCCAGGAGCTGAGTGAGGCTTTGGGGGGGTCAGCATGACCGCGGAGCCAGGAGGCAAGAATCCCAGCAGCAGCCGGAAGAAACCCACCTGGGAAGGCTCTGAGGCAGGCTTGTGTTTTCTAACTCTTAGCGTTTCTTTAATGCCATCTGCCCCCAAAAAGAGATAGGAAAGGTTTTGCTCAGACTCAGGCAGAGTGCTTTCGCAGCAATTGATTCTCTTTAGGTTTCACTTAAAAAAAAAAAAAAAAAAAGTAATTTCTTTTTTGTTGTTCTAAAACCCAGGGATTGCATCAGGCAGTCAATGGCTTAGGATGGTATTACCACAAATTCAAGAAAAATTATGCCAAAGCGGCCAAGTACTGGCTAAAAGCAGAAGAGATGGGGAACCCGGATGCATCGTACAATCTTGGAGTCCTGCATTTGGATGGCATCTTCCCAGGAATTCCTGAAAGGAATCAAGTAAGTCTTGAGAGCAGCTGGGCAGGTGGCCGCCAGATCATGGAGCCTTGAAGGTCTTACGTGCCCCGTGGGCGGTGCAGGATGAGGCCCCGTGGGCGGCGCAGAATGCCAGCCAAGACGCAGACCCTGTCCTCAAGAAACTCAAGGGTCCAGTTAGGAAGATAAGATAGCCAAACACCAAGGACGGCATCTAGCCAAGTGTCCAGTGTGTGCTAATTGCTATGACCCAAACGGCTCTTAATGGGAAACTGTGAAGACCAGAGCAGTCAGGAAGGCTTCCTGGAGGAGGAGGGCCTGAACTAGGGAGGGAGGGGGAGATGATACAAGATGAGAATGCATCAGAGGCAGTGCAGAGATTGATATTACTAGAAGGAAAGAGAGCTGGGTCCAGAGAGGGTTACCGGAAATGAGACGAGATTTAATGAGAGTAAAAACAGGGGTGCCTCAGTGGCTCAGTAGGTTAAGCAGCCCTCTTGTTTTTGGCTCAGGTCATGATCTCACAATCTGTGAGATTGAGCCCCATGTCAGGCTCTGTGCCGGCAGCTCAGAGCCTGCTTGGGATTCTCTCTCTCCCTCTCTCTCTGCCTCTCCCCTGCTCTCACTGTCTTTTTCTCCAAATAAATAAATAAACATTTTTTAAAAATGATAGTGAAGGGGCGCCTGGGTGGCTCAGTTGGTTGAGCGTCCATCTTCGGCTCAGGTCATGATCTCACAGTTCGTGGGTTCGAGCCCCGCATTGAGCTCTGTGCTGACAGCTCAGAGCCCGGAGCCTGCTTTCGATTCTGTGTCTCCCTCGCTCTCTGCCCCTCCCCCACTCACACTCTGTCTCTCTCTGTCTCCTTCAAATATAAATAAACATTAAAAAAAATTTTTTTTTAAAATAAAAATGATAGTGAAAACAACAGTGATAGTCTCCAGCGTTGGTGAAGCACTTTCTCTGTGACAGAGACTCAGAGATACTTGACATGCATCCCGCGTCATTCTGTCCTCTGCAAGAGCTGCTGTTACACCCATTTTACAGAATGAACACTCAATGCTCTGAGAGGTTATGTCACTTACTCAGAGTCACACACTTAGTGGAGGCAGGGCCTGGATCCCTGCACAAAGTGAAAGCCCCTCATTATTAATATTGATGATGGTAATTATAATTTCTGCACCATTACATTCTGCAAATTCCATCGAATGCCCATCCAGGCACTCTTCCAGGCCCTGGGGATACAGCAGCAGACAAAAACAGTCCCTGATCCTGGGAAGCTTACATTCCAGTGGGGAGGAAAGACAATAAACAAAGAAATATATAACATGAGAGCAGGTGGAGATATGTGTCACGGGGCAATAAAGCAAGAAATCAGAGAAGGCCTCTCTGATAATGTGACATTACAGAGACTCCTAAGATCTTACATGTATCTGGGAGAACCTTCTAGAATGAGGGAACAGCCAGGGCAAAAGCCCTAGAGGAGAACAAGCTTGGCATGCTCAAGGAATGACCGGGAAGCTGGAGCCACAGCAGCAGGAAGCAGGGGAGGGGCATAGGTGGGAGATAAGGTTGGGGAGGCAGGGGCACAGGTCATTGTAAGGACTCAACTGCTCCAAGGAAGATAGGAAGCCTGTGGGCAGCTTTGGACAGGGCAGTGATGTGCTGTTTTAGAAGCCGCCCCTGGATCCTAGCAGAGACTAGAATTAAAGAAGACAAGAGGGGAGCAGGGGGTTAATGTATTGAATCCGAGGGAGAAAGGAAGGGTGACCCCAGAAGGGGTCGGAAATGTGGCTCGACTACGTATGTACATTGAAGGTCAAGGTGACCGGGTCGATAGTGTTTTGGACGTGAGGTGTGAAAGGGGAGAGGAGTCAGGGTGACTTCAGAGTGTTTGGCATTTATTGAGGTAGAGTGGAGACGGCATTTAGTGGGATGGGCAGGACTGAGGCAGCAGCAGATTTGGGGGATGGGGGACCGGAAGATTATTTTTTGTGAAGCATCGTACTAAGCCTTGAGAATACATCTCATTTAATCCTTGAAACAGCCTTGGGGCGGCAGGGTGGCCCACGGTTAAGCATCTGACTTTGGCTCAGGTCATGATCTCAAAGTTCGTGGGTTTGAGTCCTGTGTCGGGCTCTGTGCTGACAGCTAAGAGCCCGGAGCCTGCTTCCGATTCTGTCGCCCTCTCTGCTCCTCCCCCACTCACGCTCTGTCTCTCTCGCTCTTTCGAAAATAAACATTAAAACAAATTTAAATTAAAAAAAATCCTTGAAATAGCTTTTCCTGCTAGGTACTATCAGAAGCCACATTTTTCAGTTGAAGAAAGTGAGTTAAACTCTCAGTTGGAGAGATTAACTAACATGCCCAAGGTCACACAGCTACTAAGGAACAGAACTGGGATTTACACCCAAGCCTGTCTGATGCCAAAGCCCTGCCTTGAGAACGACAGCTAACTACCTCCGAAAAATAATAGTACCCAATGGAACATACACCCTGGTAAATGTTTGTCTTCTGCATTGCTAATGTCTGGTAACCCGCCCACGTATCTGCAAATGTGGATTTTTTATTGTCACATTCTAATTCTCACCTTCCTACTGGAAATGCAGTTTCTGCACAGGGGTTTGAAGGAAGGTATTAAGCAAGGTCAGGAAAGTAAATGCCTGGATTTTCACCTGGTGTAACTTCTGGTATGTTCTCCTACTTAGCTTGTGGGGGTTAGATGATTCATAGCCACGTGCTGTCTTGTTTATTTACTGGGTAAACTTAACACTCGCTTACCGTTAAAGTAATCACATCCAGAGGCCAGCTTCTGTGGTTGGCTGTCTTCCTGAAGCTTGACTTGGTTTTCCTAAAGATACCAGAAGTTATGAGCCTGTGAAAATCTCAGGCGTTAAGTGTCTGTCTCACCACATTGGCTCTGGTGAAACCGGCCCAACTAGAAGGACTCCTTACCAATGAGATGACTTTGCTTATCTCTCTACAGACGTTAGCCGGTGAATATTTCCATAAGGCTGCACAAGGCGGACACATCGAAGGAACCTTGTGGTGTTCTCTCTATTATATCACAGGCAACCTGGAGACCTTCCCTAGAGATCCCGAGAAGGCTGTGGTGTAAGCATCTGTCAGATGTTGTGTGCGAAGGAAAAGCCATGTACTTTATTCATTCACAATGCCTGACCATGGGGTTCCTTCTCTTTGTTTTGCAATTTTTAATTTAATTTTTTTTGTTATCAGGTATACATGCACATAGTTTAAAGAGCCCCATAATTTGACAAGGCAAACATAGATTAGAAATCAAGCTAAAAAAAAATAATTTGACAAGGGAAACCAGGAAATCTGCTACCCCACCCACCTAGACTCTTTCCTGCTCTTAAGAATAAGTCGCTTTCAATCTTTGAATTATTTCTTTATGATTGGCCTCTATCTTTAAATGACATGTTTATACCACTGTTTCTTGTTATTTTCATCATAGGCTTTGTCTAATGACGTCTCACTGTGGCAGATAAAGATACAGTTCTCTCTCATTCAGCTACCACCTGCTATCCCACACATCCACACTTCCCACCCTGTCCCATTTCCCCAATAAATATATCATTATTTTGGTTAGATTAGTATCAGGGTGTCCATTATTATGACCATGTGAATGCTGTGCATGGCTGAGCCATGCATTGTCCTGGGACTACCTTTTCTTTCTTACACAGCTTTTTGTTTTCTGTGGAGTAGTAATTATATTTAATTGTTCTTTAGTTGCTTAGCTTTCTGTGTACTTACCATTTTTCATGTGGTTAATCTCCACATTCTCCCAGGGTTGTCCAAATCTCTCCTCCGTATGTCCAGACCCACCAGGTATTCTATTAACCTAATCTTCTCGGGGACATCTCTCCCGGAGTCTTCAGGACATAGCTACCCTCCTGAAATTAACTTTGTCATCGTTGTGAGGGTTCCCTTTCCCTTCCTCTCCGTCTCTTTTGGGTTCTGTTTGCTGGGCCCTATTTCTTCCTCTTTCTCGGTCTACTCCTACACTTTTGTAGAGCACGTTGTACAGTAATGTCCTAAAGAACGGTGAACAGGAGGCACATTTTCGAGGTCACACATACCTGAAAATGTTTTACAGAGGTTGGCAAACTATGGCCCATAAATACCATGTGTCCCACCATCTGTTTTGTATGGCCCCAAGAGCTAAGAATACATTTTACGTTTTAAAGCGTTGTAAAACAAACACACACACACACAACAATGAATATGAACAGAGACCATAAAAATATTTACTATCTTGCCTTTTACAGAAAAAGAGAAAACAAACTTTGCAGACCTCTGCTTTAGACCACGCTCACACCAATAGTCTGGCTTTTCATCAGACATTTGAGAGCAAATCCAACCTGACCTGAACTCAGTGATGAAACTTGACCTAGACAGATTTGAAGCTTTATCATTGTTATTCAGGATGTTTGGTGTGAACATTCAGATGTTTCATACATTTTCTTGTTATCTTTTTGTTACTGATTTCTAGCTTAATCCCACTACAATCAAAGAATATATTCTGAATGATTTCAATCCCTCGGAATTTGTTGAAACTTGTTTGATGACCAGCATATTTTGCTACACCTGCCTTTTTTTTGTTAGAGTTTGCATGTTATATCTTTTTCCAGCCTTTGCTTTCAATCCTCTCTGTCTTTTAATTTCAACATGTGTTTCTTCTAAGCAGCATATAATTGGGTTTTTGTGTGCTCTTTATTCAGTCTGAAAAGTTTCGTTTTTAAGTGGTGTATTTAGACCATTTACATTTAATGCAACATATTGATACATTTGGTTTCAAATCTACCATTTTACTGTTTATTCCTTATTTGTCCCATCTGTTCTTTGTGCTTCTGCCCCATTTTCTGACCCTTCCTTTATATTAACCAAGTATTTTTTAAACATTATTTTATTTCCCCCTTCCATTAGCTTGTTAGCTATGTACCCTTATAATATTCTTTTAGTGGTTGTAAATCTAAAGATTACAACAAGCCCGTTCATTATTAATAAAAGTCTCCAGGAGAAATTAGAGAACAGAAAAAAATGAGGAACCTTATAATGAATCAGTATATACGTTTTAATGGAGAGAGTACTAGAACTCTTGGCAAAGATTATCTTTTTTCATACTGGTGGTTATTTTTCATTAGGTACCTTTCGTGTCTTTGTTTCCATGCATGATAACTCCTGAGCATTCATAAGAAAAGGCACTGAATGCAAAGCTCTCAAAATGCATAGTGTTTCGTTCTGACTTGTTGCTGTATAAAAATTCTAGCAAGCAAAATATTCCCCAAGTGGGATTTATTGAGATCAAATGAAGAAAAAGCAATTGTTTATTTGCCACAGTTTGGGTATTTTCTCGTTCCTTTCCTTTCAGATGGGCAAAGCACGTAGCTGAGAAAAATGGCTACTTGGGCCACGTCATTCGCAAAGGCCTCAATGCCTACCTGGAGGGTTCATGGTAAGCTGGGGACTTCTGTTAGAATGAACTTTCTCAGCTCTCACCTTTCAATTTGTCCGTGTAGTCTTAGGAGATGGAGTCTTAAAATACAACCGAAAATGCAATTTGCAGGGAAATCACGGCCTCCCACTAATGATATTCAGAGTATCACAGACTGATTGGCTGTTGATTGGAAAACATAGCATTTCCATGTTTAATTATACACAAAAATTAGTTCTCCAGGGGAAGCGTCCACATTCATCAAGTTGAGAGACACATGAATGTATTGACATCTCTTCCCTTCAAGCTTGTTCCTCTTGGTTTCAGAGTGGAGACAGCACAGGGGGTCCTAGCTGAACCTCTGCCTCTCCCTGGCAGGTCACAGAAAGCTCACGGGAAGAAGAGAGAGCAGTGTGTTTAGGGCTCAAGCTACATCCTTCCACTGATATTTTACCACATCTTCCACGGCCGAGAGCCTGGATTTGCTGGAACTCACTCACCAGACCTCTGATGTCATAGCCAAACAGTCTCCCCATTTTGACTTTCTTCTGATGAAGTTAGCAAGTCTCATCCTGGACCCTATGGGATGAGACACTGCACGTAAAGACTTGCAAATGCTCCCCGTTTGCTGTGCCTTGATTTTACAAATAAGGGCACACCTTTCCAAACTGCAAACCCACCTGATCCATCGTTCTGTTTTCTTCCGCCAGTCCTCCCGTTCTGTCTTGCTTTTCCATTGGGCCATATTTTCTTGGCTGGTTTTTTGCCTGAATGATCTGGGTATTTCAGTAATAACTAACAAGGGCATGCAAACCAGCACATATCCCATCAGTCCACAGCCTCAAAGATATTAGACCAGACCTGTCACAGATCACACTCTGATCTGAACCTTAATTAAAAATTAAAATATGAGTCCAAAAGAACGCGATTTTCTCCTTTGGTCCATGGGTGCCCACATAATCAGCAGATAGCGTTCGGTAAATGAGAATCTTAAAGAAGGCAGGGCAAATGAATCCAATGAAAACAGCACCAAAAGAAATGCTTATCATTATCATCCCGTGAAAGCGTATTATCTATAACCTCACTGTACACAATCAGAAAAAAAATTTAATGAAATTGTTATTTTGCAATTGATACACCTTACAATTTTTCTGGTGTTTCATCTTGTCTCCCAAGTAAGCTTCAGTTCATAAAACTCCCAAATTTGACTTTAATTTATTCTCTACTTCTCACCCTCCAAACTTCCCACCCCCACAAGCTTCTGAGGGGAAAAAGAGCATTCAGATACCGAAGTGTGTATGGGAGGGATTTTCCCCCAGAGACAGCACATCTGTAAACTCCCCCACACCGCCACACACACACACACACACACACACACACACACACACACCAAGATGTTTGACACTGTTTTTCCCATAAAGAGAGTGCCTATTAATAGCTGACATTACTTGCCTGCTTTTGAATTTAACATCACCAAGCGTTTCAGGTAGCACATTTTAAAATTTGCTGTGAAGGTCAAGATGAATTAATTTTCGTGACCTGTTGTCCTTCGTGCAATATTCAGCCACAGCATGAGATTGATTTTTTTTTTTTCTTTTGGTAGAGGGGAGGGGGAAGTTAAGTGTATTCTCCACTGTTTGTGAGTTTGGGTCCAGTTCAGCAGACTTTATGGAGTAGACTTAAATGCAGGGTGCCTCATCTAGTCCTATGCTTCAGGGGATGCCACCAGCAGGGCTTGGGGAAGTTTGCGGCCTCACCTCTTCTCATGCTGAACTCACATGGCCCGTACTCTGTTTGACCTCTGGATCTTTGAACATGCTGTTTCCTCTGCCCAGAAGTCCTACCTAACTCCGTACTCCCGTTAGGATCATGATGGCCCTTGTTGATTGCCCTGTGTCTTGTACCCCAGTGCCCAGCACCGAGTGGTACCTGGGAAGTGCTCAAGAACAAATGAATGTATGAACGAAGGCAAGTAGCACAACCATAACTCAAGACCCATGAGCAGCATATCAAGAGCATGAAAGATTCTGAGGAGGAAAAATGCTGTCCAGTTTGTGGGACTTAGGTCAGCCTTCACGACAGAGGTAGCAGAGGATATGGCCTTGAGGGGTGGGTGGAATTTCCGCTTAGCCATGCAGGGAACAGCGTTTCTGGTGAAGGGAATAGCAGGAACAAAAGCAAAGAGATAGGAAAATTCTGGATGAATCTAGAAATTTTTAAGCCTCCAGTTTGCCTTCAGGTGAGATTTGTAAAAGGGAGTGATATAGAATAAGACCAAAGAAATGCTGCTCTAGGGAACTTTAAATGGCAGGTCATACACTTTTTACTTTATTTGTGAGGAGTGGGGAGTTACTGATAGTTTTGGGAGAGGGTACTGAGATGACAGAGCTGGGTTCTGAGCTGTTTAACCAAACAACTGTGTTTGATGGTAGAGAGAAGGGAGAGTCAGAAGGGGCATGTTAGTTCAGAATCCAGGTGAAAGGAGCTGAGCATTTGAGCTGGACATGGGGCACAAGCCAATTCAGTTGTTCTTCTCTTCTTCTGTCATATGATGGTTGATGCGTATGAAGTAATATGTGATATATACGTAAGTTCTCAAGCGTAATGATAAAATGAACACCTATAACCCTACATAAGAGAATGAACAGCTCTGGGGCGCCTGGGTGGCTCAGTTGGTTAAGCCTCCGACTTTGGTCTCGCAGTTCCTGAGTTCGAGCCCCACGTCAGGCCCTGTGCTGAGAGCTCAGAGCCTGGAGCCTGGTTCCGATTTTGTGTCTCCCTCTCTCTCTGTTCCTCCCCTGCTCGTGCTCTGTCTCTCTGTCTAAAAAATAAATAAACATAAAAAAAAAAAGAACTGTTGAAGCCTGCATTTCCCTCTCAGATTAAATCGACCCCCATCCCTATACCCAGAAGTAGCCATCATCCTGAGCCTTATTGTTTTTTGTTTTCTGTGTTTTTTTTTTTAAACATTTATTTGTTTTCGAGAGACAGAGACAGAGTGCAAGTGGGAGAGGGGCAGAGAGAGAGGGAGACACAGCATCGGAAGCAGGCTCCAGGCTCTGAGCCCAGAACGCTCCAGCACAGAGCCCAATGCGGGGCTCGAACTCACAAATCGTGAGATCGTGACCTGAGCCAAAATGAAGAGTCAGACACTTAACCAACTGAGCCACCCAGGCGCTCCCCATTTCTTATATTAACACACACTGGCATTTCCCTTTTTTGTTGTTTTTAAGAACAATGTGGCCATGAACATTTTTTATGTATATTGTGGCATGCATCAGAAAAGTTGCTCTGCAATATAAATTTAGGAGTGGAGTCATAGGGCAGGCACGTGTTCAACTTTGTCAGATGATGCCAACGGTTTTCCCAAAGGATTTTTACCATTTTGCTCTCCTGCCAACCATGTGTATATTTTTGCTGCTTCAGATCCTTACCAATCTTGATGCTGATGCTAAGCGTTATTAAAGATAAGTTTCAATCTGGATTTAAAGCCTTTTTTTTTTTTTTTCTATCAGCAGGAAGGGACATCTAGTATCCATTACAATGGGAAAATCGTTGTCAAAGTATGGTTGAGGCAAAGTGCTTGTATCTCCCCCCACTCTCCAAGCCCCAAAACTTGCCCTGGGGTTAAACAGGAAATCTATGACTGTTGGCCTTCCCACACCACAGGGTGGCTTTTTTGAAACCGTCTATTTGGCTGCAATAGAACTAAATCATCCATCAATGTCCCAAGTCCATCCCCCTTCATTTTCTGTGAGTGAATTTATTCTGGACGTTATTTTCAAATTACGTGTGTCAGTTTGATGAGCTTGTGTTTTTCTGTGTTGTTCCAGGATTTATATGGGATAGTTTAAAAGAGGAGCATGATTGAGAAGAGGGCTTTTTGCTGTATAGGCATAATACGGAAGATAAAGTTGTCATGCCTGAGGCTGTCCTCGGACACCAGAAGTCAGCTAAGGAGAGGCTGGCTGTCATGTTTCATTTCTCTCCGCCTTCCCCCTATGTGTGTTTTATCTGTGAGCTAGGTGTTTTATTGTCCTTTGTCTTAAATATGTCCTAAATATTTAACCCTGGAGGTTAGCCAGAGGGTGGGGGGCTTGGGGCATGCCAAGTTCCAGCTGAAAGAGATTCACCTTTCTGCAATAGACCAGGGGTCCTGAATTCCACTAAGATCCCAGGATTTTTTTTTCCATCCGTCCAGTATAAGCTGCTTCAGGCATCGGCAGAGGAAAGCACAAAGAAAATAACATAATTGTTTGAGAAGCTGCTCAGAGGTACTCAGATTCACAGTTCACAGCAAGCAGCTAAAGGATTGATTATTAATATGTATCATTACAAAAGTTCTGTAAATGTGTATGCCGAGGCAGAAGTGGGGGGATAGCAAATGTGCCCCTAAACTCGTTCTTTACCGTAAATCCCCTCCTCTCCGCATCCACCCCCCTACCCCCAGTCCTTGTCAGAATGACTGTCTGGGGGACATTTTCACTTTGGTGCATTGGAAATAAAGCTTGAGGCTCTGGTTAGCTTCCTAAACCTTGAAGAAAGTCTTGGAAGGGCAGTACGGTTCTATGGCTTGCCTTTGGGCGTCCTGCCCATAGCAGGTGCTGCCGACATGTTTGTCCCATGATTATAATTATAGAAATATCTGTAGTTAATACCTCCGGGCAGTTTGTGTCGGAACACAATTAAGTAAGAACAAAGCACTGGGAGGTAAGGTGGGTAGGATTTCTGCAAAGGTGTCGTTTCTCAGAAGTCTTAATGAGCCGAGCAAGTCTGGCCTTGAGTGTGCTAAGCTTCGCCTATGGATGGCGGTGATATAGGAGAGCACCAGCCTTCGATGATCGCTTCTGCAGGATAGAACACGGGGCTGGATTTCCAGTCGGCATTTCTACAGACATCAATGCTTTTTAGACCTCTCTTTTTGATGGATTTCAGTGCTTCCTCAAAGGAAACGCTTGAGAATTCTGTGAAATTTCCTCTTGGCTTACACATTTAATTGGACAGTGGAAGTCTTCCTGTAAAACTCGTCCCTTCCTCCCCTCCCCACCACCAAGGTAGCTTTTGAGACAAGATATTGACTTTCTGAAGTTTGTCATAGTGACTCAGTTCTTACAGGAAGCATCAACCTCCTGCCTCCCCCGCAAATTCTAACAGTCTGCCCAAAGTGCTGTCAAAGAAAACGTCCTTTTATTGCATTTTAATAATAATGTGAGCCACATTCCATCCATTATGGCAGCAGAGGGATCCGGCCCAGTATTTGACCTTGGGCCAGTAAGTCTACACCTCTCTTTCCCTCATCCATCCCCAGGGGGAAACCAGGCACTGGTTCGCCTTCAAGCATCTCCAAAGAAATGCGAGATTATAAGACCTTGGGAATGGGTCCCTGTTGCAGAGTGATGGGGACTTTCTGCTGGGCCACCTTTGCAGACCCTCCATCTGGGATCTGTCTGTTCTGAAGATTCTTGTCCCAAAATGTGGTTTTTGCAAGCTGTGTAAGAATATGCCTAGGCGTCTTCTGTGCTGTGGGCTCGTTTTCTGGCTTGTGACGTAGGGGACACTGCTCAGCCAGCCTTGTGTCTCTTTAGCATGAGTCATGGCTAATTGGTCGGCTGCCTTGGATGTCTGGGAAGCCAAGAATCAGCTCACTCAGCAGCTATATGGCCCGTGACCTGCGTTGTGTCTGATTGAAGGTCTCACTGTCCTAATTTGACCCCCAGTCACCTCTCCCTGTCCCCAGGGGTTGGACCACCAGAAGCTGCTTTAGCAGAGTAGAAAAAACAATTTCAGAATCTGCTTCCTTTGTTTCCCCAACCCTCCCATAAACCAGTTTCTAGGTGGAGTTGCAGTTAAAAAAAAAAAAAAAAGTTCTTAATGTCAACTGCTTAGAATGAAAAATAAGCTTTAGAAACAACTATATATGGCTAAAATAAAATTTTACTCATTAACTGGGAAACACAAGGAAAATGGAGGAAATCATACAAGTAAAAAGATGAAAATAAAATGATTTGGTTCTCACCACCGAGGGATAAGTGCTATTAGCCTTTTTTTTTTTTTAATTTTTTACACATTTTATTTATTTTTGAGAGACAGAGCGTTAGTGGGGGAGGGACAGAGAGAGAGGAGACACAGAATCCAAAACAGGCTCCAGGCTCTGAGCTGTCAGCACAGAGCCCGACGCGGGGCTCGAACCCAGGAACTGTGAGATCATGACCTGAGCGGAAGTCGGATGCTTAACCGACTGAGCCACAGGCACCCCCGTGGTGTTAGCATTTTGATAGATAATTTTTAAGTTTTATTTGTTTCCTCTCCATACATGCATCTGCATGTGTGTGTATATGAATGGATACATTTGGTTTTATTTCTGTTTTACAAAAATGGAATTGCTCTGTTTTTCATCCTACCCTCTTTTTTTTTTAACCGAAAGGAAAATTTTGCATAAACATCTCTCCATGTTTTTGAATCCTCTTCTACAACATCATTTTTAACGGCCTCATCTGAAAGTGGCTGCACTGTGGGGTAATTTAACTACTCACTGATTTTCAGATACTTAAGTTGCTTCCGGTGTTTTTTGTTCATATAAACAGGTCTCCCATGAACTCTGTGGTCACAGAATCTTTACACGTGTTTCTGTTTTTTTAGAATAAAGCTTTACAAGGGGAAAACTCTTGGCTGAATGGTGTGGGCATTCTTAAGACTTCCCGCATTTAACCATTGGGTTAACCAGCCCTCCCACAACCAGCGGCTGTAGGAATCCGTCCGTTTCCCCAAACCCATGCTGCTACTCTGTATTGTGAATCTTGTGCCAGTCTTTCGACAGGTGAACAGTCATGTCTCATGGTCTTGCGATCATTCAGTTACTAGCAGTATCAAGCATTTATTTTTGTTCCTCTGTGTTTTTGGCCATTGGTATCCAGCCCCTTGTCAACTGCCTCTCCTCGGCCAAACCTCTCATGCATCACAAAAGCTCAGCTTTAATTAAGCTTGCTCAGAATCCTAAGCCCCATGAAGCCTTTCACAAAACCGGGCTTTTTCTACATACCACTTACCTCTGCTAAGCGGGGATGGACGGATTCAAGGACCAAAGGCTAAGAGACAACGCAGCCAGCATGCCATATACCATTCGGCCAGTAGAGGTAGCTGTTGCATCAACCAGCTCTCCAACCTTATCTGTGAGTTCAGCCTTTAAGGTAGAAAATAAATCAGTGCCTGCAGTATTTTTAACAACAGTATTTATTTAAAAAACACACACACAACAAACTCATGATTTTGTGGTTTTAAAAAAACTGCTTATTTTGTGCCCTCTTATGCTTGAATATAAAGCTCTCTGTGAATATTAGTAAGAGCCACTATATGAAATTTATTATTAATCATCTATTTTTAGGCACGAAGCTTTGCTGTATTATGTTTTAGCAGCAGAAACTGGAATTGAAGTGTCACAGACAAATTTAGCACACATCTGTGAGGAGAGGCCAGTAAGTAAATGTATTCTTCTCAGAATGGAAGCTCTAAGGTTAAGGATAATGAATTGGGTTGTAGGAAGGCAAAATCAGTCACTTGGCTGAAATATTAATGAATTCACTTTTTCTCCCCTTTCACCCCCTTAGGATCTGGCCAAGAGATATTTGAGCGTGAATTGTGTTTGGAGATACTATAATTTCTCTGTTTTTCAAATCGGTGCTCCTTCGTTTGGTATGTATAGAAAAATGGGTGCTAAGTTGAAGCGTTGGGAGCTTTTAGTCTTTAGTAACAGGGAACATCTAACAGCTCTGTGTGAAGTATGATATTTCTAAACAATTAGAAAAGAGTGCGAAAAATCTCTGCTGTTAAGATCATGAGGCTGCTGTCAGCCTCAAGCAATGCGCTTCTCCTTGTCCGTGGTCCACTGAATACTTGAACCTACCATTTCTTCAGAGTTGGTGAGAGGCCCAAAGAGAAAGTTGTTTTGGAGAGATTCTCTGGGCCAGTCGTGTGCTTTTTTTTGCCCTCAGATATATCCCTGTCTTCCTCTACTCTGCTCTGTGTAGTAGGGGGCTGATCCCCAGGAACTACAGTTCCCAGACTCCTTTGCCCCGGGGCATCTGATTAGTTTTAGCCAATGAGAGTGCTGGTGAGAAGCCCAAGTATTTCTGCTCTTCTCTCTCTCTACTTTGGGCTGTGTCTCCAGCAATGGCTGCCCGTTTATGGTTCCAGCTCCTGCCTGGCAATCCAGCCTCTGTGGTCTCAGCTGGCCTCCAGATCTAGGGATGCGAGTAGTTTCCTGCATTCCTGTTCTCTGGATTGTCGGTTGTTCCTCCATTTGCCTTTTCAGCTCTTCCAACACCCTGGCAACTAATCCTCAGTGTTGAAATCCATCTTTTGAACTACTTGACATAGATTCTATTTTTCTGACTAGACGTTGAATGATACATACGCTGTTAAACAAAACTTTTTCCGGAGGGAGAAAATAAAATATATGGCTTAAACAGAGTAAAGAAATACCCATCAGTCATCAAACCCAGGCAGCAAAATTTCAGATGTGAAATAAAGTACCCAGAGCAATCTTGGCCGATTGGGCTGCAAAGTTGCAGACTGGGATTTTCACAGACCCATTCGGGACAGCTGCCTGGCAAAGCACAAAAATGTGCCTAGAAATGGTGATGCTCGGTACAAAAGCTTTTTTCTTTTTTTTCTTTTTTCTTTTTTCTTTTTTCTTTTTTCTTTTCCTTTCCTTTCCTTTCCTTTCCTTTCCTTTCCTTTCCTTTCCTTTCCTTTCCTTTCCCTTCTTTTCTTTTCTTTTCTTTTCTTTTCTTTTCTTTTCTTTTCTTTTCTTTTCTCTTTTCTTCTTTTCCTTCCTGGCACACCAAGGAAACAATGATGTCATGTATTCACATTCCGGTAGGAAAAACTCTCTGTCACGCAACTGGGCCAACCATTGAAAATGTCGGTCTGAAATAAAACCACTTCACAAATGGGCCTGTGCTTTCTGTCCTGCAGCATATTTGAAAATGGGAGACCTTTACTACTATGGCCACCAAAACCAGTCACAAGACCTTGAGTTGTCTGTGCAGATGTACGCCCAAGCCGCATTGGATGGAGACTCACAGGTAAACAACAGAAACGAGCTCTTGGTGATGTCTGTTTGTGAGGTTGCAAGGCCTCAAGTCCTCACAAGCTGCCCCCCCCCATCTTTATCTTCTTCCCAGTTGACAAAGTCATTCCTCATCCATTTTCATAGCTCTGTGAAGGCATAAACCGTAATGGTGAACGTTTATTGAGCACCTACTGTGGTTCCCATCCATCATCACAGCAGTCTCATCAAGGGGGGATCATTATAACCATTTCATTTAGAGGGTAAGACTGCAACAAGGTGATACATTGCTCAAGGCCAGGCAGGTAGCAGGTGAAGCAGTCTGATCCGAAACCCAGATCTTCTGGCTCCAAATCCAAGAATTCTTTCTTCCAGATCCCATCAAACTGACTCACTGCATAGAAGCTGAAGAAATTGGAAGTGTGGTCAAAATGACAAGTGGTTTGTTTATTTGGCTGGGCCACCGATTCAGTGATAGGAATTTGCTCTTGGTGACTTTTTGGGGGGGGGGAACTTCTTATTTTGGAATGTTTTTACATTTATAGAGAAGTTTCAACAAGAGTACGGAGAGTTGCTATATACCGATCATCCAGCTTCCCCTAATGTGAATATCTCGTATAACCACAATACCGTTCTCAATCTAAGAAGCCAGTGATGGTTCCATACCATTCAGTCCACTTCAGGCTTTACCTGGATTTCACTTATTTTTTCACCAATGTCCTTCTTCTGTTCCAGGATCCCATCCAGAGCCCCATATTGCATTTATTTATCGTATTTCTTTAGTCTTCTTCAATGGGTAATAGTCACCCAGTCTTTCTTTGTCTCTCATGACCTTGATACTTACGAAGAACACTGGTTGGGTATTAGGTAGAGTGTGCCTCGATTGGGCTCTGTCTTCTGTTTCCCCATGAATAGAATGAAGTTCTGCATCTTGAGCAAGGAAAGCACAGAAGGGATGTGTCCTCAGTGTATCGTCTGAGACGTATGTGGTGTCGGTGTATCTCATTACTAGTGAGGCTGATCTCAGTCACTTGGTTGAGGTGGTTTCTTCCGGGGTGCTCCCCGGTAATTTTTCTCTTTCTAATTTATATATATATATATCTTGGGGAGAGAGCTTGCAACTCTGCAAATATTCTGTTCCTCCTCAAATTTCTGTCCGCTAATCTCAGCATTCTTTAGTAGGTCTTGCCCGCAACAGTGATTAATGTGGCTAATGTGCTAATGGTGATCCTCTGTTTGCCTCACTCCTTCGACATCTGCTAATCAGAATTCTCCTGTGAGGATCTCAGGGTCATTTTCACGATGGAAGTTGTAATAGTTGTTACCTTCTTATACACCAGTTTTCTGGTGTTGTGCTGTGGGGTCTGATTATAGAGAAAAAGCCATGGAGCCCAACATGGGGTTTGATCCCACAACCCTTGAATCATGACCTGAGCTGAAACCAAGAGTCAGACACTCAACCACCTGAGCCACCCAGGTGCTCCTGAGTGTTTCTCTATTTGGGTTAAAACCCCACATCTCTATCACTTCATAGCTATTCATACACGGCAAGTCACTGAATCACTGAGTCTGTGTTTTCTCGTTCGGAAGGTGGAGGTATTTACCTCATAGGTTATGAAGATGAAATGTTTAACGTAGGGGCACCCGGGTGGCTCAGTTGATTAAGCCTCTGACTTCGGCTCAGGTCATGATCTCGCAGTTCGTGGATTAGAGCCCCGCATGGGGCTCTGTGCTGATAGCTCAGAGCCTGGAGCCTGCTTTGGATTCTGCGTCTCCCTCTCTCTCTGTCCCTCGCTCGCTCGCACTCTGTCTCTCTCTCTGTGTCAAAAAGAAATAAACATTAAAAAAAATGTTTAATGCAAAGCACTGAGTGCAGCATTGAGTACATTCAATGGACATGATCTTTTCTATTATTATTTCTTCTGGAATGAACTAGGAGTTGGTGGTAAAAGGCCTCATTATAGAGCCAGACTCCCTTAGATGATGTCTGTTGTCACTCAAATTTAGGGGAGTTTTTTCCCCCAATTCTGATTTATGTTTTTGGAAAAACAATGTTATACAAACATTAAAAGATAGTTTTAAAGCAAAATAAAAATTAAGGGATGCAGCCACAGTTCCATGGCAGGGGCTTTACTCTGTCCTGTCTTCTTGTCCCCTTCTAACCCCGTCTCTCTGTAACGTTAGCAAGATTGCCCATGCCACTTAAAAACCCATCTCTTTTCACAAATTGTAGGAATGTGTGCATTTTATTGCGGAGTCTCTGTCATTATTAATTACTCTTAACCACCGCCCCATATTCTGTTGAGCCGAGCTGGTGAAACGTTTTTCTTGTGTGCTATTTTATTCATTGATTCGCCACATATTTATTCAGTCCCGCCATGTCTTAGGCACTTCTTAGTGATGGGGACGTAAGAGAAAAAGATAGACAATATTCTTGCCTTCGTGGGATTGATCGTCTATTAAGGAAAACGTGGAGGCCATTTCCTGTGTGTTGCAGTGCCACAGGGTGCTGTGGTGGACATTTTCATATTTCCATCTTTTGTCTCCACTTGAACAATTTCTTTATAATCTGAAGGCTAGTGTTGCTGAGGCAAACAGTCAAAATGGGTTCGTGGTTACATAATAAGAGCATACTGTCGACTTGTTTTCTGAAAGGGTTTCTCAAGGAATACCTTAGCAAGCAGTGGTTGAGTGTAGGAAAGGAATTAAAATCTTGGGGCGCCTGGGTGGCGCAGTCGGTTAAGCGTCCGACTTCAGCCAGGTCACGATCTCACGGTCCGTGAGTTCGAGCCCCGCGTCAGGCTCTGGGCTGATGGCTCAGAGCCTGGAGCCTGTTTCCGATTCTGTGTCTCCCTCTCTCTCTGTCCCTCCCCCGTTCATGCTCTGTCTCTCTCTGTCCCAAAAATAAATAAACGTTGAAAAAAAAAAAATTTTTTTTTTAAAAAAAAATAAAATCTTGTCAGCACTGGATATGTTCACGACTTCACTTTTAATTATTCTAATTAAATAATTATGTTGATAACTTCCTTACTGTTTTACATTGCATTTATTTGATTACTAGTGGTGATGGACACTTTTACATGTACTTTATGATCATTTACTCTTGACATTTATGTGAATTCTCTTTTCTTATTCTTTGCCTATTTATCTCTTGGATTTTTGATGCTGTTTTTTTTTTAATTTATGTCGTAATTAGTTCTTTATACATTTGCCCGGTAGATAATGAACCTTAAGCTGTTACACTGCATACAAATATTCTCTAGTCTATTTTCCCATTTATTTTAATTTTGTTATTCTTCCAAAAGACATTAAAATTATATAAAGTGATTTTTTTTCTTTTTTTCTAATAGTTCAAGTTTTAAGAGTACCTTCCTTTTAGGGGCACCTGGGTGGCTCGCTCAGTTGAGTGTCTGACTCTTGATTTCATCTCAGGTCATGACCCCAGGGTCATGGAATGGAGCCCCACATGGCGATTCTCTCTCTCTCTCTCTTTCTCTTTCTCTTTCTCTTTCTCTTTTTCTCTTTCTCTTTCTCTTTCTCTTTCTCTTTCTCTTTCTCTTCCTCTTTCTCTTTCTCCCTTTGCCCCTCTCCCCTTCTTGCACTCTCTCTCTCTCTTTAAAATAATAATAAAAAGAGTATCTTCCTTTTAAAGAATGGAGAGATAGTCTATATTCTGTTCGTGTGTGTGTGTGTGTGTGTGTGTGTGTGTGTGTGTGTTGTGTGTGCATCTTAAAGACACAACACTTTCATCTATTTAGGGCTTATTTAGCCGCGTAGTGGAAGTTAAGATTTGAGATTTGGACCTCGTCTGCTTGCATTTGAATCCCAATTCATGCCCCTGTCTAGCTGTGTTACCTTGGGCAAGTTCCTTAACCTTTCTGCACCCCAGTTTTCTCACCTAAAAAGTAGAGAAGATAATAGTACCTATCTCAGTTTGTTGTTATGAACATCAAGTATATATAAAACAGAACAATGTCTCACATATAATAGCACTAAGAAAAAGTTAGCTGGGGGCACCTGGGTGGCCTAATCAGTTAAGCGTCTGACTCTTGATTTCAGCTTAGGTCATGATCTCACAGTTCATGGATTTGAGCCCCATGTCGGGCTCTGCACTGGCAGCAGGGAGCCTGCTTGGGATCCTCTCTCTCTCTCTCTCTCTCTCTGCCCCTCCCCCCCCCCACTCTCTCAACCATTTTGTAAAAACTTTAAAAAATGAAAAGGAAAGAAAATGTTAGCCGCTGTTATTTTTATCATGATTATTGCATGGGATAGCAGTGAGAGGCTTAGTGTATACAACCTGTTGGGTGATTTTCATTGAGATCCTTATCAATGGCAACTGAAAGGAAAGGTTGAAGGGAGGATATAAGTCTTTAAAACATGACCATGAATTCTTTGAAGGGCCACAATCCAGTTCCATTCGTAAATCCCTAATGGTATGTTACCCATTGTTTTTCGTTTATTTCTTGGTCCGGCCACGTGCTCAGCTCATGATGGTCAGGGCTTCTCCTCCAGGCAGTGTGGTAGCCTCCATACTTTATGAAGCACCTCTACTGTCAGGCTCTTAACTCTGCTGGGTTTTTTAATTGCATCTGCACAGCCCAATGAAGCAGGTCCTACCTCTGAGGGTCAAGACCAAGGCATATAAGGAAGAGGTAGGGAAATGTACTTGGGAGGAGCTGGGCCAAGAGGATCACGAGAGAAGGTTCTCCGCACGGGCCTAAGAGAGCAGAGACAAACCCCCGTATCCGACTGTGTGCACGAGAGGCTATGTTAGCCTGTCAGTCGGGAGTAGCACCCCCAGCCACCAAAGCATTCTGCTAGATTTCCGACATGCTGCTGGTGTCCCAGGGCATGATCTGTAAGTGATAGACATTGCCTTCAACTTGGTATTTTGGTTTGTTGATGATACAAGGTCACGTTTTCCAGTGAGTTCTGTCTTGAGAGAATGAGCAGGAAAGGACAGAGTCCCCTGGTTGACTGGCTTCTGGCAGATGGGACACAGCATTCCCTGAAAGCCTCCTGGTTCTCCTGCAAATAAATTTCTCAGATGCATATATTTAGGGAAACAATCCATCAATGAAGACGACAAAAACATCTGGCTTGAGGGACTGAAAAAAAAAAATCTAGAGGTTGTAAAAGTTTACATTTGATGAAGGGCTTGTGTCTGGGGTTTTATTATAAGGAGTTGATGAGTTTGGTTTGTGGCTTGTTTTCAGGGATTTTTTAACCTGGCTCTGCTAATTGAGGAAGGTGCTATAATCCCACATCATATTTTGGATTTCTTGGAAATTGACCCAACTATCCATTCTAATAACATCTCCATCCTTCAGGAACTGTATGAAAGGTGAGTTCAGAGCCTCTTTAATACTGTGGAGTCTGGGTGGCGTTTACTTCTTGGTAAAAGTTAGGCTTTCTTTTATTATGTAATGGCAGCTGTTATATAAAGGGCTCAGGACTTGTTTGGATTAGAGAGCACTCAGCTGGACCCAAACAATTTCTCTGTCTGAAGCCTACCATACAGAATGTGCTTGATCTGAAGTCAAAGTGCGGACCAGGGTTTCCCATGAGGGTGGAAAGACTAACGCGTCCGATTAGACCACGCCTTGCTGCAAATAGAGAAGCAGTCCGACGTCCAGACTTCGGACAGGCGCTCGGACCGAAGTATTGCTCTGGCAGCTCGTTGCTTCAGGGTCCTCTTTGACCCATTAGCTTTTTTATTAAGGACAGGACTCCTTTTTCTGAGGTTTCTGCCAGGATCCTGGAATTTCAGGGCAGACCCAAGCCCTTTAGAACTGGCTGCGTTTCTTTGTCTTGCATCTCAAGAGTGGCCCATGTGCCCAAAGCAGGAGGCGGGCGTGAGGGTCTGATAATGTGGGTCATAGGTAATGCCACCGAAGTTTGCCAGTACATCCGGATGCCCCGTGCTTTTTGTCCCGCAGGTGCTGGAGCCAAAGTAGCGAGGAGTCCTTCAGCCCCTGTTCCCTGGCCTGGCTTTACCTTCACCTGAGGCTCATCTGGGGTGCCGTCCTGCACTCCGCCCTGGTAGGCGCCATGTCCCCCGGCCCTGCCCACGGGGGTCCCTGCCTTTTGTCAGTCATCTGATTCATGCTTTGGATTTTGCAGATCTACTTTCTGGGAACCTTCTTGCTGTCTGTATTGATCGCCTGGACTGTGCAGTATTTCCAGTCTGTTTCAGGTAAAGATTTATAAGAAGCCAGGGCAATATAAAAACGTAGGGATTCCTTTCACCTACCAAGAAGATGACACTCTTCCTCCTCACGCCCTTGACTATGCTACTTCCTTTCATTAGGTTGGTCATTCGTAGGGTGGAGGTTTCCCCCAAGGTTACACTATAATCTCTGGCGGATGGAAGGTCCCAATTTTTGTTATATTTGTCAAAGTAAGCGAGGATTTTTTTTTTTTAAGTAAGAAGCTTAAGATGCTGAACTAAAAGGTCTTCTCCCATTGAAAATACATCCACGATAGATACTCTGCGTCTGTTGCCTTAAATCCAGATCTGAAGCCCCCTCCAGTATGAATTCTTCCTATTTATCCCAGTCAAGGAATCAGATGTGTGGGATGATAAACAAACACTCATGATGAATAAAAATACCCAGCCACATGGAGTCAGAAGGAGGGGCCGAAGAGGAATATGAAGTGAGCATTTAGGTTAGCGTGATTTCCACTGGTCACTGTTATTTGTCTGAGCTGGCGTAGGACCGTAGTTAAAGAGACGGACACTGCCTTGGCGTCTCTTTGGGCTTTGGAGTCCAAGCTTGGCTACTCATTAGCTGTGTGACTTATGGTGCGTTGGTTCACCTTCCTGATCTCCCAATTTCTCAACAATAAAATTAGGTTATAATAGTAGCGATTTCCCAGGGATGTCAGAAGGGTCCAGTGAAAAAAAATACGCATGACACTTACCAAAATGACTACTGTGCTTCATCTGAGCTGTTATAGTTATCTGGCATATAAAACCCTCTCGGTAAATGTGAGCTAGTACGTTCCTCTCCCCCGTCAAACCGTAAGAGGAATCAGAGGCAGGATTTCGTGCATCATTTAGGATATCGCACACTTAGTAGGTGCTCAAATTTGCAAACCTCTGACCGTGGAGAATTATCATTTCCCGCCATCTTGGATGACCGCAGAAGGACATAATGTCTCACGAAGACCAGGAGGGACATTTACAAATGGATAAATTAGGACTGGACATGGCATTTGAGCACTTGAGCATTTGCTCAACCATTATTCATGTAGCAGATAATGAAAAGCGAAAGGAGTGCATTCCACCACAGATTCGATGGTGGGAAGGAAGTCACTGTCGCGAGAGGCTAATGCAGAATCACTTCCCTCTGATTTACCTGAGGAGGTTAACAAGGAGCCATCAAAAGCCCATCCAGATTTGCTGCCCCGTTGTATGCCGCCTTATAAATTTTCCTCATGCAAATTCTGTCCCGTCCCTAAATTTGTTGCCAGGTAGAGCACATTTATTTTGCATCTTGTCAGTGTTTTTCCATTTCAAATTATCTTTGTCAGTTTTACTCTGCAGAAATATTGTTATGATTATTACAAATGCAATTCCGTGAGAGGAGCTGAAAATTGTCTTTATGATTTTATGCCAGCTGGTAGCCATGAAAATTCATGGGCTGGTGGAATCGCTTTTATCAGAAGTTGTCTCTTTTTCCTGTCTTCCTGTCTTCATTATCAGTCTCTCCACATTCTCGCCTCCCTGTCCCTCCTGCCCTTTGATATTTTTTTTTCCCCTTTGCTCTTTTACACATGTTCTTCATTTATTTGCAAACTCTTTCACTTCCTGTGCGGACCTCCCTCCCTGTTGCTGGCCTTGGACGAGTCTGGATGGGCTCTTAAAGTTCATTTAATTCTACGCCCTTCATTTCACAGATGGACAGACTGAGGCCACGTAGACGAAGTGGTCTGCCCCAAATCACAAAACAAAGTCCAAGAAAGGACAGAGGGCAGCAGGATTTCACACTTTTTCAGACTCGCAATACAGGTGGCCCTTCAGCAACAGGGCGAGTGAGGGACACCGACCTACCCTGAGCTGAAATGCTGCAGAAAACTTTGACTCGTCCAAAACTTCGCTACTGCCTGCTGTTGACCAGAAGCCTTACCAGTAACATAGTCAATTAACACATATCTTATATGTTATATATGTTATGTGCTGTATTCTTACATTAAAGTAAGTTAGAGAAAAGAAATTGTTATTCAGGAGATCATAAGGAAGAGAAAGTACTTCCATGGCGCTGTAGTGTATTTATTAAAAACCAACACAAACTTGTGTACGTGGGTCCATACAGTCCAAACCTGTGCTATTCAAGGGTCAACAGTATTTTAAAACAGTGGCTACGATCGTGTCTCTGACCTATTGTTGCCTTATTTAAAAAATATTTTGTAGCACATTTTTTGGGTACCTTGAAATGAACGATAATTAACCTGCCTCCAGACATATTTTTAAAAATAATACCCCACAGCAATATAAAGGAGAAATAAAAAGAAACCAATTATAATAAAATGATGCATATTTCACTATGTAAATTCTAGCCCCATACTTCTTTATTGTAATGTGCACATGAATCACCCAGGGATCTTGTTTAATGCAGATTCTTGAGTCAGTAGGTCCAGGGGTAGGATTCCACATTTCTGACAAGATTTCAGGTGATGTCCATGCTGCTGTTCCATGGGCCACACTTTGAGTAGTGAGGGCCTAGAAGTAAAAAAAAAAAAAAAAAAAAAAAAAGTCTCCACGTATTTCCAAAATGCGCCCCGAGTAGTACCTACTAGCCCTGTTAGAACTAGTGTGTCAGGAGTTAAAATATGTAGTCAATTATTTTCCTGTTTTTAAGGTCCTCCCCATAAGTGCAAATTTGTCAATAACTTTGAAATAGGAAGGTACTCTGTCAGTGACTAGACAGTGGGGCAGGGGACGAATTGGCACACAGGAGCAGGGGGAGAAGACGGCTGAGAGGACAAAGCATCTGTCTCCCCAGTGACCCCGGGGCCGGAGGTCTCACGACCTGCCCGGTGGGAAGGGGGCGCCCTCCCGTAGAGGCTGGTGGCCAAGGTGTGGGGAAGCAGGCACAGGAATGAAGCCCGGGCACTGGCCGACAGCGAGGAGGGACCAGATTTGAAAGTCGGGAGCCTCCTTTAAGTAGCCTCGTGTAAGGATTGTGCTGTAAGTCAGGGATCTTTGTCATTTTGTGATTTGCATTTTTCCAGCTAGTTGTTTTTCAACATTAGTGATTTATGGTCAAACTTTTAAATTGAGCTGTCCATCCGTTTTGCTTTCGGCTCCAACTACCTTCATTCCCCTCCTGAGTTTATGTGCTCTGTGATATATGGTCCACACTCTGCCGCCTTTGCCACACTAAATCGTCCCGCGTCCGGAAGGTTAGCAGTGTGGGACAGTAGCTAACCGCATGGGCTCGGGAGTCATGCGCTCGGATTCTGGCCCTGCCACTGACTTGTGTGACCTTGGGCAAGGGAGGGAGCCCATGCGCGCCTCGGTTTCCCTTTCTGTAAAATAGCAGAAATAGCGGTCCACCTACCTCCTGTTGCAGTTGAGGGAAGCCAACAGCCAGATGACACGACGTAAAGTGCTTAGAACTGAACAAGCGGTGGCTGTAGCTCCCCGAGGAGTAATATCCTTGGGGGTTTCCACCCTCAATTCAAGCTTGACCTCAGGTAGCGCCTGTACTTACACATCGTGCTTTATCTCAGTAACAGACACAATTCCCAGAGCCCAGTGGGTTTTTCTACGTTGTTAGACTCTTTCTCAAACACAAAACGCTTTTTTAAAGTATCTAAAAGATATTGACCAGGCCATGAAGAGAGCCAGAGCGAGTACATGAAAAATATCGCACGTCTCTCGTTTCCTTGAACTTGATGTTGCCTCCCAGCTTGTGTTCTACCAAGTGGCTCAGTCTTTCTTGAGGCCAGCGCCCCCCAGGGTGGTGCAAGGGTCCCTGGGTCTTGGTCCACTCACACTGTCGCCAGTCTGATAGCTGAACACACGCTGCCGTGCGCCTACTCTGTCTCTCCAAGTCCACTGGCTTTGCAGCTTCTGGTCACCTAGGGGTCCCGCCGGCTTTGCTTCACCTTTTTTCTCCCCGGTCTTCCTTTCTGAAATTGCTGAAGGGGCAAGGCGAGGGCTTAGCGGCCAGTACAACCCACAGCCGGGGCTCAGCCACTTTCCCAGGCTCCAGACCCTCCTTCTCCCGCCTCCCTGAGTCTCCGAAGTGCTCCGCCTCTCCCCTGTCAGGGACGCCAAGCATAATTGCCTTAATGGACTCAGGCTTTTGAAAAAACAAAAAAATCCCGAAGCAAAGTATGTCTAGAGCCGTTTCCTTTTCTGCCCTGCTTGCAGTCCCCCCCGAGACAGAGAAAGCATGGAGCCTGGCTGGCTGCCCAAAGGGAAGGGAAGGAGCGAACCGAGGGGCAAACCGGAAGGGACGATTTCAGAGACTCCTGCCTTACCAGTGTTACCGTGAACTTCAATTCCCAGTAGAATGCGCAGTGTAGAGCAAGACATTTAGAACAAACTACCAGCTCCCAGGTGTGATGGGCTTAACCTCTCGCTCCAATGTCATTCTACTCCAAACGTTCATGATTCAAGCCAACTCTTTCTTTCTGCCTACGTGGTTAGCCCAGTGTCTTTGCAAAAGA
This sequence comes from Panthera pardus, assembly GCF_024362965.1. Classification (NCBI taxonomy): domain Eukaryota; kingdom Metazoa; phylum Chordata; class Mammalia; order Carnivora; family Felidae; genus Panthera; species Panthera pardus. The sequence continues at coordinate 184,116,622 of NW_026526688.1, forward strand.
GTAAGATGATATGAACGAGATGAATGAAGTCATTTCTACTCTTCTGTCCTCTCCATTTCCAGTTAATGAGGTTGCTGCTAAAACTACAGTGAAATGTCACAAAGCAGTGCTCATGAAAAAAACTAGTAGCCTTAAAGTCAGAGCGACTTAATGGTGAGAATTCACTTTTCTTCGATCTCATTGCCCTTGGCACTGATCTAGTAGCTTTACTCATAAGAAATGTTTAAATGACATGAATTGTATACTTGTCCCGGGCCTCGCTAGATCTGGAGACCCAGGTGAAGCAGGCTATATATCTTGTTCATAGCATAAGATTTCCAGGTCTTGCCTGTTCCCACCCCCTCCTCGCCCCCCCACCCCCCACCCCCCACCCCGCCCCGCCATCTTTGCAAACTTTATTTTACCATTTCAGGACTGGCTCAATATATTTTCTCCAGTTCTTCTTTCTTTCATGCTCCCATCTGGTCAACCAGCAAGCAGACATTTTTCCTACAATGGTCCACCACAGGGGTTGGCAGATTTTTTCCATGAAGGCCAAATAATAAGCATTTGGGGCTCTGAGGGCCATCTCAACTACTCAACTTTCATTATACACCCAAGGCAGCCAGCCATTGGTGACACATGAAAACAAATGGGTATGGCTCGTTTCTGATAAAACTTTACCGAGGACATGAAAATTTGAATCTCATATGTCTTTCACATGTCATGAAATATTACTCCCCTCTTGATTTTTGCTCGATCACTGACAGTGGTAAAAATAATTCTTAGGTTGCAAGCCATACAAAAACAGGCGGTGAGCCCCATCTGGCCTGTGGGTTGCAGAGTGTCAACCCCTGGGTCTACACCGCTCAGGGCCAGCTCTTGATTAGTCTCACTAATGTATAGAACATGGTCCCCCAAGCAGCAAGTGATACAGAAATCATTTCTATTTGGTGCTGGAATAGTCTCTGTAATATTTGAAACGGCACACTCATTTTCCTGGTTACCTTGATTCCAGCCCGGTAATCAAATTAGCACACATTTCAGGTGAGCAGAGACGAAGAGACCACTTTAAAATTATGATGGGCTGTGGGGGGCTTGTCCAATGATGGCAAACCCCTGATGGTGGCGGGGGAGGGGAGAGTTCTCGCATGGATAATAACAAATTTACTGTGGAAACATCGAGCACTTTCATTATGCTCTTACGAGAAGATTTAAAGTGTGGCAATGCTAATTATGCATTCCTTTTACATTTACACACTGGCACTTTTTTGTTTTAATCAGAAAACTGATTGCTGATTTTTCTTGTTACCATGGTGATTTAAACATTTTTTTCTCCCCCCCCCCTCCCCCCCCCAGAGCTTGAAAAGGAAAAAATGCATGCTTTAGTACTTTGTTAACTTCCTCAGAGATCAATCTCCGGGCCTAAGGGGGTCTGGGACACCATCTGAACCAAGCCCTTCAGTTCACAGATGAGGAAACTGAGGCCTATGAGATTTAAGCATTTTAGGACTAAAATAGCTGCCATTCAGTACCTACCCTGAAGTCCCCTGCTAATGGCAGATGAATGAGACTTGCCCAGGCCAGGTCTCCTGACTCCAGCAAATGGTCTTTGTACCACGTCACTGGGCCACATGCTCCCAGCTATGGTTAGATCATCTACCAGAGTTTTGGCTTTAACCTAGAAACGTCCACATCATCATGCAATACCCTGGGTCCTCCCTGCCCCACCAACCACCACCACTGTCCTGTTCTTTCAAAACCATCTCCGGATTCACAAGATCTTCTGTAGGTGTTGAAAAGGGTCCCTAGGAGAATTCCTTTCCATATCCAGAAAAGCCAGAGGGTTTGGAGCTCGTTCCGAAAGTTCGTGGAACGGTCTCTTGGCGGTGAAACTCTTGACGAGTCTATCTAGAAGTCAGATTGTCAGTGTGGTGGTAGCTTTTTCAAGTTGATACATTTCAGGCTGGACACTGGGAACTTCTAAAAATGGTCCCACCTGCTGAAGACTGTATAAGACTCCAGGATTGCTGAGCATGATTAAGATCACTAAAGACAAGCTAGCAGTTTGCACAAACGATGGCCCCTGTGTTAACCGTATGTCACACACGCCTGCAAACTGCTACCCCCATATCACAGATGAAAAAAACCACAGCTCAGAGAGGCTAAATAACTAGCTTAACACTCAGCTGGTATAAATGTCAGAGTCGTGTAAGTCCTGGTCTTTCTGGCTTCAAAGTTTCTGCTGTTTTCAGAGGCTCCTGGGGAGGGTTCCTAGAAACAAATGCACCAACTCTTTTATCAGTCCTATAAGACATGTCCCTGAAAGTAATAAATCTTAAAACACGTTTCGAGGGTAAAACAGGTATACTATCACTAGTATTAATAGCTAACATTTGTTGAGTACCTCGGCATGCCAGACCCTGTCTGGGCACTTGATATACACTAGCTCATTTAATCCTTATAACAGCTTAGCGTGGTATAGATCCTTTTATTTCCCCCATGTTTTAGAGGCAGAAGGAGAGAAGGTAATGTGCCCAAGTCACATAACTGATGAAGGAGAGTTCCCGAGTGGCCAGTGGCCAGAGACTACAGTCTTCGTAACCGGGACACCTCTCAGCCTCAGTCCGTAAAGCAAAGTATGCCAGCCTCAGCACCACTGATATTTGGAGCTGGATCATTCTTTGTTTCAGGCAGGCTACCCCACGCATTGTAGGACTCCTAGCAGCATCCCTGGCCTCTACCCACTGTCTATTAGCAACAGCCTGCCCTCCAGTTGTGACAACCAAAAACGTCTACCGATGTAACCAACTGTCCTCTGGGAATCACGATTGCCCTGTGTGAGGGGCGACTGGGTGGCTCAGTCAGTTAAGCATTCATCTGTTGATTTAGGCTCAGGTCATGATCTCACGCTTGTGAGATCAAGCCCCGGGTCAGACTCTGCGCTGACAGCATGAAGCTTGCTTGGTCTCTCTCTCTCTCTCTCTCTGAAAAGTAAACAAATAAGCTTTAAAAAATTGCCCTATTTGCAAAGGGCTGACATAAAGTACAAAACTTCATAAGCTTCCCTAATATTTATGGTGGTTTAGCCTCCTTACTAAAGGTAGATAATTAAACCGAGTAGTCACGATTTCTGAAACTTATCCACATTTTATCTAAATAACATAATTTAAACCAAATTTGGTACATCATCCAACTGGAATAAGAATGTGAATAAAACAAACACTCCTTTCTGATTGACTGGTATAATTAATTCATGGCTCACATTACATCAATGCCATGAAAGAAAAAAAAAGAGAGAGAGAGATGACCACAGGAAACATAGACCGGGAAACATAGACATAGAGAGTTGTTATTCTTTCCTTCCTTCCTTCTTTTCTTTCTTTCTTTCTTTCTTTCTTTCATTTTCTTTCTTTCTTTCTTTCATTTTTTTTTCTTTCATCTTTTCTTTCTTTCATTCTTTCTTTCATTTTCTTTCTTTCTTTCATTTTTTCTTTCTTTCATTCTTTCTTTCATTTTCTTTCTTTCTTTCTTTCATTTTTTCTTTCTTTCATTCTTTCTTTCATTTTCTTTCTTTCTTTCTTTCATTTCTTTCTTTCTTTCTTCCTTCCTTTCTTTCATTTTTTTATTTCTTTCATTCTTTCTTTCATTTTCTTTCTTTCTTTCTTTCTTTCTTTCTTTCTTTCTTTCTTTAACTAAAATACCTGCCTGGAAGTCACAATACAAATGCAGAACTTTGCATCCCAGGAGGTCAGAACCGGCAGAGATCTTTGCACATCTGTTCCAGTCTGCCATGTTACAGAAGGGGCACCAAAGTCCGAGTAACCTACATAACGGGCGTAAGGTTACTTATCAAGTCAGGGCCACTGGACTAGAAGCTTCTCTCCCGGCTTGCTAGGGTCTAGGTGTGGTTGCGTGTCCTGCACACACTGGTTTAAACATTCAACACCTGTCGTACATGTGTCTCTGCAGCCAGTGGTTCCCGTCCTACACCAGCCCGGGCCTCCTCAGACCCCACGGCCCCGTCCACCAGTCCGGCTGTGACTCCAGCTGCAGATGCCTCCGCTCAGGACCAGCCCACGGTCACTAATAACACAGAGCCTTGAGAGTGAACTGTGCGCTCCAGGTCTCTCCCGATGAGAGACAGTCCTTCCAACAGCTGGTATTGGAAAGCTGGGGCTAGGGCTTTATACTGATAAACACCTTACATACATGTCTTGTCAACTGGATGCGAATTTTGCACTTGGTGTCTTTTTTTTTTTTTTTAATCAAATTAGGAGGAAGTACCCAGAGCAGGCAGTGGCTAAACCAAAGGTTATCAGCCAGATACAAGGAGACTCCTGATCACAGGGGTCTGTTGAGGTTAACTGGGTCACTGCAGATGTGTGTATGGGGAGTCAGAGTTTGCCCTGTGGCCCATCTGAATCCTTACACACTGAGATGCATTTAAAAAAAATCTTAGCCCCTGTTCATTCCCTGTTATTAAAGAACAGAAAATTGTGACTTGTCTACCAGGTAGGGAATATTTCGGTATGTGTGTTTGCCACAGTCCGGCTCCTCAAGGTCCAAAAGACGGGTTTCAATTTGACTTCCAAGACCCGGCGGTTCTAAGGCACCTTGAAATAAATAGGTTATGGCTGGAAATGCAGGGAGGGTGATGGCTTTGTAAATGGGTTTACATTTTTCTCCTTGGATTTTTCTAGGGTCGGGCTTCCGAATCATTTAATGACATTGTTGGATATCGTTTACTTTTCAATCAAATCCATAAAATAACATTTAGAAAATTCTTAGTATTTAACTGTAGTCTTCTCCATGAATTACCCATTAGAATAGACTGGCAGCAGGGGAATATGCAGGAAATAAGCCTTTAGCTCATAGTTCCGTCCCTACCCCTTATGCCTGCCTGAGTTTGTGCGAGGGTGTGTGTGTGTGTGTGCATGTGTGTGTGTGAGAGAGGGGGGGGGGTTGGGGGGGAAGAGGAAGAGCAGACTGTCTGTATGCTGTATGCTGCTAAGGTAGTAAATAAATCAGTAATGCAATATTGTGGGTCCAAACTACTCTTTGCACTACTTTATTTACAGTAGTAAATAAAAATTATTTTTATACTGTTGACTTCTGGGAAGTGGCTTTTTTTTTTCCTTTTTCATAGTTACTGCTGTCCTCATACAAAGTCCTAAGGTCCATGCATGCTCCCCAAGGAGGCAAAAAAAAAAAAGAGTCCTCCCTATGAGAGGGATTATTTCTGGTAACCATGAATATTTACAGATATAAAGGTGGAAGGAGGCTCTTCTCCAGGGATCCCATGCTCAGAGTTTGGCCCCCCGTGATGTTCGCGTGGTGCCAAACATGGTCGGGGCTTCTGACTACTCTGGGGCTATATTTATATCAGTTCTGGGTAACACTTGCAGCCCATGCCATTTCTCCTGTGCCTACTGTGTGTGTAGAACGCTCTTGTTTTATCAAAGGTTGTCTTTCCTGTTTGCGAGCGAGCCAGACTTTGGAGTCTGACGGCCCTGGATTCAAATTCTGGTTCTATATCTTACTAGCTTGATAACCTTGGGTAAGGCATTAACCCTCTCTGAGGCTTGGATTGCTGCTTTATAAAGTAAGGGTCATAAAATCCACATCTCGGACTTCTCATGCAGCTTAAATGACATAATGGAAGTAAACCCCCCATGGCAGTGCCCTAGACGTGGTTGATTATCTTTATTAGAAAGAGAAGGCTGAGGGGTGCCTGGCTGGCTCAGTCAGTAGAGTACGAGACTTTTGAGCTCAGGGTTCTAAGTTCAAGCCCCACAGTAGGTGTAGAGATGACTTAAAAATAAAATCTTCAAAAAAGAGAGAGAGAGAGAGAGAGAAGCCCGGGAGTCCAGATACCAGGTAAAGGGCTCTTTGCTCTACCTGGATCCTCTCTCCATGGCAAACACACTCACTCCTCAGTTGCTGGGATCATAAAACTGCTGATGGCTCACAGCTACATCCCTCACTGGGAACTGCCCAAGGTTATGTCCTTGTAAGAGCACCTCACAGCCAATGACTTGTTGATATAGGGCAGGCTTTCTCAACCTCAGAACTAGTGACATTGGGGACCTGATGGCCACCTTGTGTATTGTAGGACATTTAGCAACAGCTTCCCTGGTCTCTACCCACTAGATGCCAGTGGTGCATATACCCCCCCCCCACCCCACCCCCCCACACACACACCAATTGTGAGAGCCAAAAAATATCTCCAGACATTGCCAAATGTTTTCACGGGAGTGGGGAGGGGGGGAACTCACCCCTGCCACCCTTCACCTCGGGAATGACCAATGTAGGAAAAAAGGCTTCTTGCTTCAACTTGGAACAGCCCTGAAGGGCCCTCCCAGCTCCAGGATGCCAGCTTGGTGGCAACCTGATTATAGTTCAATATCTCCCTCTGCCCCATTCTGCCTTCCTTGTTTGTGAAGGATTTCCTGACACTGGTCCCATAAAATTTCACATGCCACCCTGCACCTCAGAGTCTTTTTCCAAGGAACACAGCTATATTAGTCTGCTAGTGCTGCGATAACAAGGTATCCCAGACTAGGGAGCTTAAACAACACAAATGTTTTTCCTCACAGTTTTAAAGCCTGATCCGGGTCCAAGATCCAGGTGTCAGCAAGGCTGTTTTCTTCTGTGGCCTCTCTCCTTGGCTTGTAGGTGGCACAGTCTTCCCTCCATGTGTGGCTGTGTCCTCATCTCTTCCTCTTATAAAGACACCAGTCACATTAGATCAGAGCCCACCATAACGACCTCATTTTACAGCACTGATCTCCGTAAAGGCCCCATCTCCGAACACAATCACATTCTGAGATACTGGGTGTTAGGACTTCAATGTGAGAATGTTGGGAGGACACAATCCATCCCATAACATCAACCGGAGACACCATGGGAGGCTGCTTCAGTTCCAAAGCGTGGATTCGTGGGAACCATCTTGATTCGAGACGGCCAAACGTGCTCACCTGCAGGTAATGTGGGAAAGAGCTGGAGTCGTTTTGGTACAAGACGACCTCAGGAGAAGCTGGTAGGTAGGTCACACATCAATTCATTTCCCAGCTTAGACACCTGTTCTCATGGGGGTTCTCGGGCTGTGTGATGGGGTCCAGCCCACACCTTCTCAAACCTTGACCTCCCTCTTCTCTTCTCAAGCTCTAAATTCAATTCCTATGAGGCTAGTGTCCAAGCTGACTGGAACATAACCTTGCATAGTGAAGTCAACATGGGTTGGAGACGGGGGGAAGGAATGGAAGAGTAGGGTCAGAACTGATATTTACTTCCTTTCTTATTGTCCCCTCCCTTTGGGACAGTCTTAGATCAGGGGGTGTAGACCAGTAAATTATGAAACAAATCTAGCACACAGATGTGATTTCTTTGGCACATCCAATGTATTTTTTTAAATTTGAATTATTTCCTAACATCTTAAAATCAAGGATTTGGGGCTCTTCCTAATAAAATCTGAAGATGTAAAAAAGTAGCTTTCCTTCCCACATGGCAAGAATGAGCTGAGGCTAAGGAGGTCTGCTCCATTTAGATAGAGCTTGTGCCTTCTGGTTTACCCCAGTCCCCACCATGTCCTGTTGAGTTACACCTAGCCCACCTAGGCATTACAATCTATGCTTTGTGCTTCCTTCTTTTATTCTTAGTGACCTCATTTTGGCAAATCTGAGAGAGATGCCCAGATTCATCTAGTGCTTAATCATTGTCAAGCTTCTGTTAGCTGGATAAGTAGTGGTCTTTCTTTCCACTCTTTGGTAGAGAGAGATGCCAAGTTGTGACTCATTTGAAGTCCCAACAAAGTGTCTAAAAAAGTTGTAGGATACAATGGCAATTAAAAAATAACCAAAAATATTTTTAAAACATTTTTAATGTCTGGTAATTAACCCAACCGTAAATTCACTAGATCTTCACCAAGAAAGCTAAAAATTTTATTTTAGAAGAGTTTTTTTAGGTGTATTTGTTTATTTTGAGAGCGAGAGCATGAGGGAGGGGCAGAGAGAGATTGAGAATCCCAAGTAGGCTCCACATCATCAGCACAGAGCCTGATGTCGGGCTCAAATTCACAAATTGAGAGACAATGACCTGAATTGAAGTCAAGAGTCACATGCTCCACTGGCTGAGTCACCAGGCACCCCTAAAAAAATTTTAAGCATAAAAGAGGATATAAAGTAGTCTGAATGTCCATTGATAGAATAATAACATACAAATATGTTAATTTCCTCAAAGTTAATGTATAAATTCAACGACATTTCAACCAGTCCTGATTCTGTGTTTGTGAGGAACTGATAAGCTGGTTTTAAGATGTGTATGGAAGGGGACACGTCCACGTACAGGTGAAGAAAATCTGAAAAAGAAGAAGAAAGAGAAGTGACTTACCAAACATCATTTTACCTCAAAGCACAGGAACAGAAACAGTGGGGTGGCGATGGAGGAATAGACAAATGGTTCAAAGGGGAACAATCGAGAACCCAGAAGCAGACCAGTTATAAATAGACATTTGGTGCATGGTAAAGTGTCATCACAAACCAATTGGACTAAGAGTGGAATGTTTAGTAGACAGAGTCAGGAAGTTGGCTATTCCCAGGTAGAAAAACAAGATGGACACTGTATTTCCTGTCCTTTATATAAAAAAATAAATAAATTTCATATTTAATTAGACTTAACTGTGAAAGGCAGAACTGCAAGACTCGTAGGAGAAAATTCAGGAGAGTATTTTACTGAGCTTGAATCAGAAAAGATTTTTTAAACAATATATACATTTCTTTTTTTCAAAAATGAAGGATTTCTGCTGTGATGCCACAGACAAAATTGGCAGATTGGTGACAGACGGGGAGAAGGCTTTTGCAATATCCATCACCACAAAGGATCAATGTCTGCATTGGATAAGGAATGCACACTAATCGACCACAGCAGAAACCCCAGTAAAAAAAATATATATATATATACATATATATATATATATGTGTGTGTGTGTGTATATATATGTATATATGTATATTCAAAGCACATGATCAGGCAATTTATGGAAGGAAAAAAGTCTAATGACATACAAGTGGATAAAAGGCCGCTCAATCTAACCCAAAGTCAAAGAAATACAAATTAAAATGAAAAGATATCACTTCATAACCACATATTTGCAAAAATGAGAAAGACACATAAGACTGAGATATGGGGGAAGAGAAGCTCTCAGGCTTAGCTATCACGAGGGCCAACAGCTGTGCAATATGCAGGCAATGCACTTACTGAAAATTAAGTGTTTATTACCCAGCAAGTCTGTTCTTGAGGACAGGCTCCACAAATTGCACATCTGACAGGGGATGCGTATGAGGGGGCTGTTCATCACAGCACCGTTTCAGAGAACAAGGAGATGGAGCAGACTGGAAGTCCATCATTCGGAGAACGGACGTGGTAGATGAATATGATGGAAAACGATGTGCCAGTCAGAAAGTAAGGAACCAGACTTATGAGCAGCAGCATAGAGAGATGTACAAAATATATTAACACATGAAAAAAGTAAGCAACTGAATAAGATCTGATCTCAATACTGTTTGTGTAAATTAAAAATCCAGCTCCCAAGGAATAGTATACGCGCACGCGCGCACGCGCACACACACACACACACACACAGCTCTCAACCTTGGTGATATTCACATTTTGGGCTATCTAGTACTTTGTTGTAAGAGCTTGTCCTATGTATTGTAGGATGCTTAGCAGCATTTCTGGTCTCTCTCTACTAACTGCCAGTAGCACCCCTTCTGCTGTGACAACCCAAAATTTCCCCAGACGTTTCCAAATGTCCCTGGGTAGGGATGGAGGAAAGTCTGTCCTGGTTGAGAATCATTAGGTTAGATCATATATCACGGGCTCAAACTATTAGAGTAGCTAGTTAAGTATTCAGAGGCAGGGACTAGAAGACAGACTGTATGAGGAAAGGAAAAGTATTACAATAAAAAAAGAGCAGTGTTTTGCACACCAGGTGATGGTGTGCCATGAACTGAAGAGAATGATTAATACTACGGTGGGTAACTGGGGTCAAAATACAAGAAGCAAAGCAAAACAAAAGAAACTAAAATTGGCCTCAGTCGTCAGAATTGGCAGGTGTTTATTAGAATTCGGTCTTCTACCATTTGAAAATCCTTGTAGGGAAAAAATAAGTAGGCCCTATAATCTCTTGATTTTTGGCTTTCCCTGTGACTTTAGACACAAGGAGGAAGGCTTGGCTTTCCTTTAATGAGCCTGTGCTGAAGCATCTTTTGCAAAAGCTCTGGTGTCATGAAGACAGTGTTGGATTAACCAACGGACAGACAAAGCATATCCTGTGGAGATCAGAGCAGAGAACGATACACCGGTGAGAAAAAGTCAGCCCTGTTGAAATTGCCTGGATTTTAAAACTAGAAAAAGCTAGAAAGGAACTTTAAAAAAAATGTAATATTTTCTAAAAGTAGTACATTACTAAAAGATACAAATGGGGAATAAAGCTAGAGTAGCTTTATTAATATCATACAAAATAGACGTTAAGACAAGGGGCATTACAAGAGACAAAAAAGGGACACTTCATTATGTCAAAGAGGATAATGAGGGGCGCCTGGGTGGCTCAGTCGGTTGAGCACCCAGCTTCAGCTCAGGTCATGATCTTGCAGTCTCTTGAGTTTGAGCCCCGTGTCCGGCTCTGTGCTGACAGCTCAGAGCCTGGAGCCTGCTTCCGATTCTGTGTCTCTCTCTCTCTCTCTCTGCCCCTCCCCTGCTCACGCTCTGTCTCTCTCTGTCAAAAACAAATAAACATTAAAAAAAATTTTTTTTAAAAGGGATAATGAATCAGGAAGATAGAATAAATAGAAATATAGGTATGACTAGTAACCAAATGTCAAAAACGTATGAAGCACAAACTGACAGAAATAAGGAGAAACAGACAAATCCACAAATTATAAATATTAATACACTTCATTCAGTAATAGAACAAGTAAAACTAAATCAGTAAGTACACAGAAGATCTGAATGACAAAACATTTTATAAATGTTTTAACATAAAAGACTACACCCAAAAATCACAAAATACACATTCCTTTCAAGGGCACATAGAATGATTACAAAGATAAACTATATTCTGATACATAAAGAAAGTCTCAATGGAATTCAAAATATAGAACTTTTACAGAATATGTTATCTGACTACAATGGAAATAAATTAGAAGTTAACAGACTAAAGCAACTAGATTAGCTGGAAGATAAACAATACATTGCTAAACAACTCATTGGTCAAAGAAGAAATCTCAAAGAAAATTAGAAAATATCTTGAACTGAATAATAATAAAAACACATCAAAATTCGTGGGACTATATATATAACATTAACTGTTTCTAAGAAGTAGATCTCAAATCAATGATCTAAATTTCTACCATAAGGAAAAAGAAGAGCAAAATAAACTCAAAGTAAGCCCCCCCCCCAAAAAAAAGGTAAAAAAGAAAAAAGAAGATATCAATGAAATTGAAACCAGAAAATAAAGAAAATCAATGAAATTAGGAGCACCTAGTTAAGCGTCTGAGACTTTGGCTCAGGTCATGATCTCGTGGTCCATGATGAATTCAAGCTACACATCAGGCTCTGTGCTGACAGCTCAGAACCTGGAGCCTGCCTCGGATTCTGTGTCTCCCTCTCTTGGCCCCTCTCCCCCTCAAAATAATAAATAAACATTTTAAAAAAAGAAAAAAAAAAGAAAATCAATGAAATCAAAGCTGATTATTTGAAAAAAAATCAATGAAATTCATAATGGTCTAGAGAAAAGACACAAAATTGTCAATATCAGGAATAAGTGAACAATATAACTACAGCTATTACAGACATAAAAAGATTAATAAAGGAACATTATGAATACCTTACACCAGTAAATGTGATATCATACATAAAATGGAAAATTCCTTAAAAGATATGAACTGCCAAGGCTAATGTAAAAATAGGTAATGTGAATAGTCTACAGCTTTCAAGGAAATTGAATTCATAGTTTAAAAACCTTTCCAAAAAGAAATTTCCAAGCCCAAATGGCTGTAGTGGTGAATTCTATCAAAAATTTAAGAAAAGGGGCGCCTGGCTGGCTCAGTTGAGAGAACATGTGACTCTTGATCTCATGATTGTGAATTTGAGCTCCACATTGGGTGTAGAGATTACTTACAAATAAAAAAAAAAATCTTTAAAAAAATGAAGAAAAATAGAATCCCAACTCTACACAAACATTTTGGTAAAAAATAAGAACAGGAATTGCTTCAGAATTTATTTTACAAAGCCAAGCATTACTTTGACGTCAAAATCAGACAAAATATTACGAGAAAAGAAAACCAAACTACACATCAGTATCTCTCATAAACACAGATACAAAAACCTCTAATCAAATATTAGCAAATTGAAACTAGCAAAAAGGGTATTAAAAAGCACAGTACATCATGACCAAATGTAGTTTATCCCAGGAATTCAAGGTTGATTTAACATTTGAAACAAATCAATGTAACTGACCATATTAAAAGGCTAGAAAATGTAAAAAAGGATCATCTCAATAGATACAGAAAAGACATTTGGCAAAATCCAATATTCCTTTATGATAAAAACAGACAGTAAATTTGGAAGAGAAGGGAAATTTCTCAATTGCATAAAGGGCATATGCAGCAAAACCTACAGCTACATTGCAGTTAATGGTGAAAGACTAAATGGTTCCCCCTGACTGGAAACAACACAAAGATGTCAGCTTTCACAGTTCTATTCAGTATTGTCATGTAAGTCTTTTGTAAAATTCTAAGGGATACGCAAAAAAAAGATGCTGTAATAACTAAATGACCTTAGTAAGCCTGCAAGACTCAAAGTCAACATACAAAACCAAATTATATTTGGATGTATTACCAATGAATAATTGAAATGTGAAAAATTCTTTAAAAAACTATAATAGCACCAGATAATATAAAATATCTAGGGATAAATTTAACAAAGATTTAAAAGATCTGTATTCTGAAAACTCAGAGCATGACATTGCTGGATAAATGGGACAGAACAGAGAATCCAGAAATTCTCACATATATATGGTCAATTGATTTTCAACAAATTTGCCAAGACATTTAACTGCCTTGGAGAAAGAATAGTCTTTTCTTAAAAACAACAGCTTGAAAGTCATAAGCAAAAAATTGAAACTGCACCTTACCTTACACTATAGATAAAAATTAACTCAAAGTTTATCACAGATCTAAATCTACAGGCTAAAACTATTAAGCTTCTGAAAGAAAATATGAGCAATCTTGAATTAGCAAAGATTTGTATAAAGGACACAAAAACATGAACAAAAGAAAAATATCAATAAATTGAATTTGATCAAAATGAAAAATTCTTACTCTTCAAAAGATACTGTTAACACAAATGAAAAAAAACAAGCCACAAAGTGGGACAATATATCTGCAAAAAATGTATATGACAAAGGACTTGTATACATCATACATCAAGAACTCTTACAACCTAATAACAAGACTTCAAAAATCCAATACAAAAAAAGAGTAGGGGGTACAATCTGAACTAAACAGACTTTTCATCAGGTTAGCTATAGGGATGCCAAATAAGCACATTAAAAATATAGTCAGTATCAGCAGTCATTATGGAAATGTAAATTAAAATCACATTGAGATACCACTGCTTCTTACTAGCATGGCTAAAATTAAAAGACTGATCATATTGGGGCACCTGAGTGGCTCAGTCAGTTGAGCATCCAACTCTTGATTTCTGCTCAGGTCATGATGTCATGGTTTGTGAGATCAAGCCCTACATAGGGCCCTGCACAGACAGCGCAGAGCCCACTTGGGATTCTCTCTCTCTCTCTCTCTCTCTCTCTCTCTCTGGACCTCTCCCCAACTTGTGCTCTCTTCCTCTTTCTGTCAAAAATAAATAAATAATTTTTTTTGGAAAAAAAGATTTATCATATTAAGTGTTGATGAGGAGATGAAGAAACTAGAACTCTCATTTACTGCTCATGGGAATGTAAAATGTGACCACCACTTCAGAAAAAAGTTTGGCAGTTTCTTAAAAAGTTAATAGAGTTAATTAAGTGTTAATTAATTAATTTAGTGTTGTCAGATAAAGGAAGTTAAATTTTAACCTCACATAAATAATAAATAATTTTAAAAACTTTTTAGCGTTTATTCATCTTTGAGAGATGAAGAGAGACAGAGCATGAGTGGGGGAGGGGCAGAAAGAGAGGGAGACACAGAATCTAAAGTAGGCTCCAGGCTCTGAGTTGTCAGCACAGAGCCCCACGCGGGGCTTGAACCCACAGACCATGAGCTCTTGAGCCGAAGTTGGACGCTTAACCCACTGAGCCACCCAGGCGCTCCAATAAATAATTTTTAGTATAGGTATGTCTTAAATATTTAATGGGATATATATATATATATATATATATATATATATATATAACATATATCTATTATATAAGCCATATAAGCCAGCCATTCCACTCCTAGGTATTTACCCAAGAAAAGTAAAAATATATGTCCACTGTACATAGTATTCATAGCATCTTTCTTCGTAATAGCCCTAAACCAGAAACATCTCAAATGTCCATGAACAAAAGAAGGGATAAATAAATGATGATATATCCATACAGTGCATTACTATCCAGTAATAAAAGGGAATGAACTATGGATACACAAAAAGCATGGATGAATATCAAAGTAATTATTCTGAGTGAGAGAAGTCTGACAAAAAAGAGTATATACCAAATTATTCCATTTACATGAAATTCTAGAAAATATCAACTCGTTTATAGTGACAGAAAGCTGACGAGTGATTGCCTAGGGCATGCAAGGGTTGGGGTGAAATGTGGGACAGGAGATGCATTTGAAACTTCTGGGAGGGATAGATATATTGATTACCTAGATTTTGAGGATGTTTCATGAGTGTTTACATGTGTCAAAACCCATCAAGTTGTGTTCTTTAAATATATGCAGTATGTTGTATGTCAATTACACTTCAGTGAAGCTGTAAAATTTTATTTTTAATTTTCCTGTGTGAATTAGCTGTGTATATAACAGTGTGTGAATCTTCGTGGTGGATAAAACAAGCATTTTACTTACTCAGGAAAGAGGACTGACAACCATAAAAAGTTATGAAAGCACAAGCATTAAACAAAATGAAATTGGGATCATATTTGCAAATATTAAACCAATGTATTTTAATTTCCCCTACAACTCACGTTCCTTTGAAGCTTTCTCCCTCAGAGACAGTCCCAAAGCTTATAACCAGAGAGTGGAAGAAAACAGATACTTGACTTCATTAACAAATGATGGGCTTGCCAATTAAGCCTGGTGGGGAAAGAGTGGGTTTCCTACATTTCTTTAGTTATATCAAAGGATAGATTTGGAGGTCTAGCCCAAAGATTTTTTTTAATGGTTGTTTATTTATTTATTTATTTTTCAGAGACAGAAGCAGAGAGAGAGAGAGAGGAAGGGACAGAGAATCCCAAGCAGGCTCCACACTGTCAGTGCAGAGCCTGACTCAGGGTTTGAACTCAGGAACCATGAGATCATGACCTGAGCCGAAATCAAAAGTTGGGCACTTAGCCAACTGAGCCACCCAGGCCCCCTAGCTCAAAGATTTTTCTATCAATGGTGGAAAGACAATTTTCCTTCTGCTTGTGACAACTAGATACAATGGTTGAAAGAGTATAAGGAGGGAAGAGAAAAATTCACTCTTTCCAGCCAAAGGATGGTGGGGGACAGAAGAGAGGAGCAGAATTTGAAAGAGGAAAGCAGATGCCATGGTTGTCCCTTCTCACACCCTCTCAATATCCTCTGTGCTCCCGCCCCTGCACATTCCTAGTCCTCAGAAGGACTGACTCTCAAGCTTAGACACAGGGAAGCCCTGGGGCACAGGGACCTCTATCTTCCTTCCATTGGAAGATGCCAGTCTTGCAGACCCTCCGCCCATACCTGAGGTTCAACCAGTGTCTCTGTTTGCCGTAGCCAAGAGGAAGAGCCTGAGGATTCCCTGAATCTTCCCAGCTTTCCGTGTGGTTTGAAGGTGTCCAGAAACACGTGTGTGCCCTGAGGGAGAAATGTGGAAGGAAGCTGAGGGTGCTGGCTGCCTTCTCTAGCAGGGGCTGCAGCTATGGGAATCTTTAAACATCAATGAAAGCAAGAGTGGAGTTCATTGGTGAGTGGTTGTTGGAGAGGATGTCCCTGAAGCACTGCCCAGGCCAAGGGAAGGGACCACAAGTTTGCTGACAGCAGATATTTGCCTCAGAGGCTGGCTCAATGACGAGACAGTCTGAAGACTTTATACACATACCACAAGGATCCTGCATGTCCCACCATTACACCATCTTACGAGGGAATTTTGGGGGTGAGGGTGGGGGGTGAATCTAGAAGAGGAGACATTTTACATAATGAATCTGAACATCATCCAAAGACACTGTGTTAGTTTATTACTTTGGACTAAATAGTTCCCTCACTCCACTTCCCACCCATCCCCACCAATACCCATGGGATGCACACTCAAAAGTAAGTCTAGATTATAGACGAAGTAAAGAAAATATATTTCCAATGCACATCTGAGTGTAATGTACATACCCTTACAACCCATTGCCAAGAAAACGCAAGGTGTTCAAGGCATTCTACGATGGAGAGCAACGGTGGTAGTTAGGAAGTGAGGGATAGTCACAGAGGTGGGGACTGAGTCCTGCCAGCTGGGCAGGATTTTGGCCAGGCAGATTAGAGAAGCATATCTGATGGGGAGAACTGCCTGAACAAGGGTCTGGAGGAGAGGACATGCGCAGTGGGGGAGAGAGTGGAGCAGAGAGCTCCTGTTGATGGAGGAACTCTGATGCCCCACTTTGTTAGCATGACCAAGGAACTCAGCAGTGAGTGAGCTCAGAAAATGCCAGCTTTGAGCAGGCATGGGCTTGTCTTCTGGAAACTTTGCAAAGAGAAAGCCAGAGAACACGGCCACCCAAATGTCAGTTGGTCTCTCAATAGGTCAAGAAGCTGAACGTGGCTATCTGATGGTTCCTGGTGCTCACAGAGTGACAAACTGCTTCAACATGTCACTTAGAGGTAATTGACAGAGGTAATTGGGTTTTTTTTAATTTTTTTTTTAATGTTTATTCATTTTTGAGAGAGACAGAGCGTAAGGAGGGGAGGGGCAGAGAGAGAGGGAGACACAGAATCTGAAGCAGGCTCCAGGCTCTGAGCTGTCAGCACAGAGCCCGACACGGGGCTTGAACTCATGAACCACGAGATCATGACCTGAGCTGAAGTCGGATGCTTAACTGACTGAGCCACCCAGGTGCCCCAGAGACTAGGATGATTCTTTACAGGGCAAGTCTAAAGCACTAGAAACACCAAGGGTCATCCTCCTAGTAAGTCGACCTACGGACACCAGGGAGTCAGAATGAAGGCTGGCTGATACCTAGTAAGAAGAGCTTTTATTTTCTAGTTTCAATTCAGTCCATGAAGAATATTTACTGGATCGATCACTGAGAACTGGCCTGGTTCATATTTCATGTCACTTCCTGTAGCAAGGCTGCTCAGCCAGGCAGAACTTGCTGAGAGGTCATGGAGTAGGAAGGGTGCTATTGTATGCAGCTCTGATGGCTGGACACAGCTTACCCCCACGTACGCCTCCAACTCCCTGCCTAATGTGTTTTTAATTGATTGTCACTCTCAAGCACCCTTGTCCCTTTCCTTCTCTGACCTTGGCTTCCTGCAGCAGGACATGTTGTCATGGGACCCACACCAGGCCTCCTGTCTGCACCTGGAGTGCCCGCATGCCTCAGGTGAGTGCTGGTTTGAGAAGCCCACCTACTGCTTCCCTCCACGTGGCATGAAAGAGATTGTACCTGGAGTGGCTCACAGCTCTGGACAGGAAGAACAGAGTTGTTTGGGCAAGACCACAGGCGAGGTTGGTCAGGCAAACCCAGGGGACTGTCGGGTGGTTCCCAAAGTGATTGTATATAAGGGTCCCACATTGACTCCAAAATAAAAGAAAGCAATAGAAAGCTTATACCTATTAGACAGGCCCCAACCGGGAACACCGACCACACTAAACACTGGCGAAGGTGAGGAGCAACAGGAACTCTTGTTCATTGCCGATGGGAACGCAAAACGGGACCGCCATGTTGGAAGACATTTTGGTGGTTTCTCACAAAACTTAACGTACTCTTAACATACGCTCCAGCAATTGCACTCCTTGGTATTTACCAAATGAGTTGAGAACCTCTGTCTACACAAAAAAACGTGCACGTGGATGTTTACGGCAGCTTTATTAGTAATTACCAAAATATGGACGCAAGATGCCCTTCAGTAGGTGGATAGATAAATAATAAGCTGTAGTACTTCCAGACAGTGGAATATTATTCAGAGTGAAAAAGAAATGCACTGTCAAGCCATGAGAAAACATGGAAGAAAATTAAATGCATATTGCTGAGCGAAAGAAACCAATCTGAAAAGGTCACATGCTATATGATTGCAGCCATATGACAGTCCGGAAAAGACAAAGCTATGGAGACCGTAAAAAGCTCAGTGGTTGCCAGAGTGTGTGACGGGAAAGGACAGAGATGAATAGTGGATCATGGAAGATTTTTAGGGCAGCGAAAATACTCTTTATGATACCATAATGATGGATACGTGTCTTTATACATTTGTCCCAACCCACAGACCATACGGCACCGTGAGTAAGCCATAATGTAAACTATGGTCTTAGAGTGATAATGACATGTCAATACAGATTTTTCAAATGTAGCAAATATACCACTCTGATGTTGTTGATGATGGGAAAGTCTACTCAGTGTGGGGGCAAGGGGTAAATGGGAGATCTCTGTATCTTTGCTTGAATTTTACTGTGAACCTCAAACTGCTCTAAAAATAAAAGTCTTAGTGAAAAAAAAAAATAAAGTTAATAGGGGATTAGTAACAATTTTAAGTAAATAATGTTCACATTTGAAGAAGAGTCACACGTGTAAGAAAAATAGTGCTCATTAGGACTTTAGGAAATATTTATAGTATTTCTGGGAGGCCTTATAATAATCTCATCACCAAAAGGGTGTCTGGGACCCACAGGTCTGCAATCACCCAGAGCAGGCACACCTGGTGAGTATTACTTGCTAATAACCCTGAGCAATCAGAGACCACCAGGGCTCAGCCCACTGGTCTCATTCTGTCATCTTGGAGCTGACTCCAAGGTCTGATATTTGAGGACTGGACTTTTTTACTCCTCCCAGGCACCGAGACTTCGGTCCCCCTTCTTTTTTTATTCCAACTATTCGACAAACCAGCTCACGTTTCTTGTCCTCCAGGAAGTGGAAGAGAATGAACACTTCTTGGCTACTGACCATTTACTTGGTACTTTCTGTCCATTATATCTGTAAGCAGGGATCCTCGCAGGACCTGATCTATCCATCGAGAGCAGACGAAGGGTACCCCACCTGTCAAGAAACTGTTTGCACGCTCGGATTTGCATGGAGGCCAGAATGTCTCCTGGGAGTGTATCTTGTTGCTGTTCATGGCTGAGGCTCAGACAAGCCTGACAGACTTGAGGGCCACGGATTGGCAAAGTCTTACAGAGGGCAGGGAGGAAATTGACCCTAGGGACTCAGACTCAGCAACGGGCCCCAAGGGCTGTGCGGGAGAACTGAACTGGGTTTACTGTGGTACCTGTCAGAGGGTGTCTCCTGAACCCTGCCATTCTGGAAGCATTTCCACATTTGAAAGAGCTGTTTCACTAAATTCTGACCAGGCTGTGGAGTTCACCAACTGATTATAAACGAGGGAGAGCATATCTTCTAGCCGCATTTCCCTCTTCCAAGCAATTACCCCAAGTCATGAATCTAGCCCAGGGTACCACTGACATAGATATTTGTTGAGCGAGGGAGTCAGGCTGCCCGGCATCACGATGTTCAAGCCCTCTGCTGTTTGTGAGTGGATCTCTGTTGCAGCCCCACCAAATGGCCAGCTGATCAGACGTATGGGGACCGGGGGCTGGTGGGTGGAGGGGAACACCCAACACTGGGAGACATCAGGACTATTTATAGCCTATTTTCCAAGAGGGGAATTTCTTCATGAGCAGAGGAGCTTTTGTAAATCAAGTATCAATATTAATGTCAGCTCAGCGGGATTCTCAGGGTGTTGAAATCTGAGACATTTGGTTTATATGGCACTCAATTCTCACAATACCTCTGAAAGTAAATACATATTTTCCCCACTTTACAGATGAACAAACTACTGTTGCAGTCACACTGAGTCACAAGCCACTGTAAAATCTCAGTGGCACATAGCCAGAAGCATTTATTTCTCGCTCAGGCACCTGTAGGTTGGCTGTGGTTCAGCTGATCTAGGCTGGACTCAGCTGGACCTGTTTGCAGGCTCTGGGGCACGTCCGGGCATGCTCAATTTGTCAATCTCATGGCAAAAGGCTCAAAAATCCAACTGTGCCAGCATATTTAAGGCTTTCATTCATATCATTTCTCCTAACTTCCCATTGGCTAAAGCAAGTCGCATGGGTAAGCCATGTGGGCAGAGAAGCCAATGCTTCCTGCGGAGGAGGGTGGGGCATTACTTTGAACTTCTACTTGTCTGCTGCCAAAGCTAGAGAAGCTTTCTTGCAGCCTTTGTTAACCGCTCCCTCCTATGAATTCGTAGGTTTGTTGTCTTTACCACTCAACAAAGCAATTAATTGCATACTTTTGTCCTATCGTTCGGGTATTTGTTCTTTGACATTTGCCTTTGTCTCCCCAGGGGGATTGTTGAGGGGACCCAGGGACGCTTCTGGGTCGCCCCAGCCCTGCACAATGCTGATATATAGAAGGACCACGGTAAGTAATTACAGAAGGACTGGTCAGGTACATCATTGTACCAAGAAGCCTGCAGTGAGTACCCCTTTGAGTATTCTGGCAGATTACATGAAAACAAGCCCAAAAGAGCCTGGTGTGTAACTGCAGCCCCCCAGTGCTGGGAGAATTTGACAACCCTTTGCTATTTCCGGGGATCTGCGATCAGCAGGTACCGCTGGATTCATCAGCACTGTGTCCTCCTTGCAGACTTAATTAGCAGCTCTTGTCGAAACCCAGCTTCTTGTTAAAACCAGACTTTAAAAAAGAAACTGTTCCAAGCTTATATCCTTACTTTCAGTTACGTGTCATCCAGATATGAGACTAAAATCTCGCTTTTTTAAAACTGAGTTATAATTGACATGTAACGTTGTGAAGTTTAAAGTATACAACGTGTTGATTTGATACACTTCTATGTTGCTATGTGATAGCTACCACGGTGTTAGCTAACACTTCCATCATATCACATAATTATCATTTCTTTTCTGTGGTGAGAACAAGTAAGATCTAGTCTCTTAGTCACTTCCAAGTATGTAATACAGTATTACTGAAAATTAACAATACAATATAATTTAAAATTAAAAACAGACCTACCGTATGATCCAGCAATCTCACTTCTGGGTATATATCCAAAGGAAGTGGAAATAGGATATAGAAAAGATGTCTGAACTCCCATGTTTATTGCAGCATTATTCACAATAGCCAAGATATAGAAACAATGTAAGTGTCCCTCAATGGGATGGATGAAGACATTGTGTGTGTGTGTGTGTGTGTGTGTGTGTATACATTCATAATGGAATATTATTCAGCCATGAGAAAGAAGGACATACAGCCATTTGCATCAGTATGGATAGACCTTGCAGGCATTATGCTGAGTGAGATACATCAGATAGACAAAAACAAAGAGTGTATGATATCACTTATATGTAGAATCTAAAAAGCCTGAACTCCGGGGCCCCTGGGTGGCTCAGTTGGTTAAGTATCCAACTCTTGGTTTCAACTCAGGTCATGATCTTACAGTTCGTGAGTTTGAGCCCCACATTGGGCTCTGCGCTGAGAGTGCAGAGCCTGCTTGGGATTCGCTCTCTCTGCCCCCCTCCACGCCCCCTCAAAATAAATAAATAAACTTAAAAAAAAAAAAAAAGACTGAACTCCTAGAAACAAAGAGTAGAAGAGTGATTACCAGGTACTTGCAGGTGGAGGAATTTGGGACGTGGGTCAAAGGACACAAATCTGCAGTTCAAAAACGTATATGTTCTGGGAATCTAATGCACACAATCTCATTTTCTTTTTTTTAACATTTTTTTTTAATTTTAGAGAGAGAGAGAGAGAGAGAGCACAATTGGGGGAGGGGGCAGAGGGAGAGAGAGGATCTTAAGCAGGCTCCATGATCATCGTGGATCCCATAACCGTGAGATCATGACCTGTGTGGAAATCAGGAGTTGGATGTTTAACCAACCGAGCCACCCAGGCACCCCTACAAAATTTCATTTTCAAAAGAGAGTCAGTTATTCAAGAATGCCCTTGCCCTAGTCAAATGGAGATGGTGATAATGTGAGTTAACACTTAACTAAGCACTTACTATGCACAAGGATCACGTATTTATCCCCTTGTTCAATCTTCATCTTACTTAATCTAATAGCTATTGTAATTATCCCTTATAGCTATCGTAATTATCCCTTATAACTATTATAATTATATAATTATTATAATTATCCCCCATTTTGCAGCTGGGTGAAACGAAGTTTAAAGAGATAATGGGACTTGCCCAGGGTCCCGGTGCTTACAAACAGTAGTGCTGGGAAATAAAACACTGACCAGAAAAAAAATCTGTGTTCTTTCATACTCACCACTAAATCTCTACTACATTCTTGTTTATGTTCACGAATTATTTCAAACATTACAAAAGTATAGGAAATAACACTAGTATACCTACCAACAAGTTTTGTAAAATGTTACCTTTTTCTTGTTTCTTTCAGTGATTTTTTTAAGTTTATTTATTTTGAAAGAGAGAGAGAGCAGGGCTCCTGGGTGGCTCCGTCGGTTAAGCGTCCAACTTCGGCTCAGGTCATGATCTCACAGTTCGTGGGTTCGAGCCCTGCGTCGGGCTCTGTGCTGACAGCTCAGAGTCTGGAGCCTGCTTCGAATTCTGTGTCTCTCTCTCTCTCTCTGCCCCTCACCTGCTCATTCTCTGTCTCTGTCTCTCAAAAATAAATAAACATTAAAAAATATTTTTTAAATAAAAAGAGAGAGAGAGAAAGAGAGAGGGAAAGAGCACATGAATAAGGGAGGAATAGAGAGAAAGGGAGAGAGACAGAATCCCAAGCAGGCTCTGCACTGTCAGCACAGAGCCCAATGCAGGGCTAGAACCCATGAACTGTGAGATCATGACCTGAGCCTAAATTAAGAGCCAAAATATGACCTACAAGCATCCCTCCTCTATACTCAGGGGTAACCATTACTTGAATTTAGTATTTTCAATTCCAGTGTATTTTTAATGTTTACTATATATATAAATACACACAAACATTATATAGAATTACTGTGAATTTTTAAAATTTTATTTACATAATATCCTTCCAAAATTTGCTTTTCATCCCACCTGATGTGTTTGAGCTTTATCCGTGTTGATGCACATAGGAATATTGCAATATATTTTATTGTGTAATTATACCATTAGTTATTCATTTCCCTGTTAATTTTTGTTAGTGCAAACAGTACATCAATGGATATTTCCTGTCCATATTTCTTCATGCACATTTGCCAGAACTTTTCTGTGAAAAGTACCAAAAAGTGCGACTACTGTGTCGAAGGGTGTGCGTACTTTCTGTGTTGATTGCTGTGCGGTTCTCCAGTGTGGTGATACCCACTTAAACTGCCACCAGCGGGAGATGAGAGTTCCCCATATCTTAAATTCTCACCCACACTTGGGATTGTTAGAATTTTCCAACCTACTAGCGGTAAAATGGTAGCTCATTTTAATGTATAGTTTTCTGATTGTTAGAAGCAAATGTTAATATTCAATTGAGCAGGCCTGTTTCTTCTTCTGTTTTGGTGTCCATTTTCATATTGAATTGGTTGTCTTTTTCTTATTGACTTGGAACTCTGGATCCCAATCTTTAGGCAGTTACATGTGTTGAAAATATATTCATTCCTCCAGTATATGACTTATCTTTTCGCCTTTTTAATGATGCCTTTAATTGTATAGAAATTTTAAATTTTGGAGTGCCTGGGAGACTCAGTCGGTTGAGTGTCCAACTCTTGATTTCGGCTCAGGTCATGATCTCACAGTTCCTGGGATCGAGCCCTGTGTCAGGCCCCGTGCTGACAGCAAGGAGCCTGCTTGGGATTCTCTCTCTCCCTCTCTCTCTCTGCCCCTCCCCTGCTCTCTCTCTCTCTCTCTCTCAAAATAAATAAATCAACTTAAAAAATATTTTTGAATCTCAATGTACTTAATTTGGTAAATTTTAAATATATTAATCTTTTTTTAGGATAGTAATAATAATTATTATTTCATTATTTTTTTCTTCAAATTTTTATTTAAATTCTAGTTAGTTAACATATAAGTGTGGGACGCCTGGGTGGTTCAGTCGGTTGAGCATCCGACTTCGGCTCAGGTCAGGATCTCACGGTACGTGGGTTGGAGCCCAGCATTGGTCTCTGTGCTGACAGCTCAGAGCCTGGAGCCTGAATTCTGTGTCTCCCTCTCTCTCTGCCCCTCCCCTGCTCATGCTCTGTCTCTCTCTGTCTCAAAAATAAATAAACATTAAAAAATTTTTTAAACAAAAAACTTAGAAGTGGAACAGTGGTTTCAGGAGTAGAATTTAGTGATCCATCACTTATATTTGATACCCCGTACTCATCCCAACAAGTGCCCTCCTCAATGCCCACCACCATTTAGCCCACCCCCCCGCCTCTCTCCTTCAACCCTCAATTTGTTCTCTATCATCAAGAGCCTCTTATAGTTTGCTTCCCTCTCCTTTTTTTCCCCTTTCCCATATGTTCATCT
This sequence comes from Panthera pardus, assembly GCF_024362965.1. Classification (NCBI taxonomy): domain Eukaryota; kingdom Metazoa; phylum Chordata; class Mammalia; order Carnivora; family Felidae; genus Panthera; species Panthera pardus. The sequence continues at coordinate 184,141,470 of NW_026526688.1, forward strand.
GTTTTGTTCCTCAGATTCCACATAAATATATTAATATTTTACCTGAAAGACAATACATACATACAGCTTAAAATTCAAGAAGTACAAAGGGCCTATAGTGACAAGCCTCCTCTTGCTTTCTCAGTCACCCTGTTTCCCTTGGCATCCTTCCAAAATTATTTATGCACATAAAAGCAAAGTATAAACATTTTCACCTTTGAACCCCAATATCAACATACTGTATACACTGTTGTATGTGGTGGTTTTAAGGTTTTTTCACCCTTTATCTATACCTTGAAGATTATTCTGTATCAGCACTAAAGAGTTTACACTTTACAGCTCCAGTATTCCATAGAAAGAATGTACTATAATTAACATTTAACCAGTTCCTGATGAATATTTGGTAGTTTGCCAACTTTTGTGAATACAAACAATGTTGCACTGAGTAACCTTGTTCTTTTATCATTATTCACATGTGTGTATATATGTCTAGGGAACAAATCCTTAGATATGGAAATGCATGGTCGAAGGGTATATGCAACTGTATTTTTGACAGATATTGCCAAATTCCTTCTATAGGGTTGTAAAAATTTGCTCTCCACAGCCCTGTAAGAGGGTCTGTTTTCTAGACCACAGATGATATCATAAATCAGACTTCTGGATTTTTACCAACCTGATAGGTACAAAATAGGATCTCAGTGTAGTAATGAAAATGTTGCCATTTACGTTTCCATTGCTGTTAGTGAGGTTGACATTTAAAAGTGTAGACTTTTTAAAGACCACTTGTATAAATTTCTCTGTGATCTATTTGTTCATATCAAATTATTGGTACTGTATTGATTTGCAAGAAGGCTTATATTTCTTAGTGAAATTAGCTCTTTGTGATGTAAGCTGTAAATTTTTTTTCCAGAGGGTTCCTTAATTTTTTGACTATAGTCATGGTTTTTGTCAGTTTGTTTGCTTTTAAGTAATCTATACACCCAACATGGAGCTTGGGCTTGAATTTAAAACCCAGAGATCAAGAGATCATGAGTCACACACTCTGCTGACTGAGCCACCCGGTGTGTGTATATATACACACGTATCACTTATTGAATAATCCTTTCTGTCCCAATAGATTAGTAATGGCACTCTTGAAGATAATAAAATTTCCATGTATATGAGGATCTATGTGAGCTCTTTCTAGTCTGCTTGTCTATTCCAGTGCTTCATAACCTTTTCACAACATGAATACATAAAAAAAGGTCATCTTTGATTTGCACATCGGTGGTCCCTCCCAGGGCTTCAGCGGCTCCAGGCCACCCCAGGCCTCCCCAGACCACCCCAAGAGTTGAGAGGATCAATATCCCAGGACATTTTTAACACCATGGAAGAGAGTCAAGTCTATTTATTTCATAGTCAAGCTGCTTTATGTCTATAATTACAGTTGACTCTTAAACAACACAGGTTTGAACGGTGCAAGTCCACTTATACATGGATTTTTTTTGATACAGTAGAGTATTGTAAATGTATTTTCTCTTCGTTATGATTTTCTTAATAACATTTTCTTTTCTGTAGATTTTTTTCTTCAAAATTGTCTTCAGTGACCCATTTCTGTCCCTTGCTTTTCTAAAAGAATTTTTAAAGGAGGTAATTTACAGATTGGAGATCTTGAAATTTTGGAGACTTGAAATGGAGACTCGAAATACAAATTTATGCCAGTCAGTCTCCCTATCCATGAACATGGTATACATCATTTATTCGTTATCATCTTCCTTTCAATGAAGGTTTATAATTTTTATTCAAAAGGTTTAGCAAATCTTTTGTTAGATCTCTTCTTTGGTATATTATTGTTTTGTGGATATTGTGTGTAAATTGTGCCTTTTTTCTCTTGCTTAAAGTATGAGGAGAATATGATAATGATAACAATAATATTAATACTACTGCTACTTATACAGTAGTATATACCTCCTATATAGACAAGCATTATTCTAAGGACTTTACATATTTTAACTTACTCGGTCTTCAGAAAAGCCCTATTAAGTACTTTTACTATTATTCCCATTTTATAAATGAAGGGGCCGAGGCATTGACAAATTATTTAACTTGCCCAAAGTCATCCAGTTGGTGGATGGCAGTCTTGCTTTGGGGGATGAATTTTGAAAGATTTGAAGACACCACACATTTACTTAAAACAAGCCTCTGAGAGAGGTCAGGAGGGAAGGAGACATTTAAAAAACAAATGCTCTGAGACAGAGATTGGGGCACATGTTTTCCATCTCCCAGTAATCCTGTAAAATGCAGACACCAAGACCCAGATAGATGAATAATTCACCCAAGATCATCTCATCTTTCAGGTTGGACACAGAGTATAATATAAGTGTGCATCTGCCCGCCTCCAGACCCCCTGTTGTATGGTTGCTGTTTTCACATACTAGAGAGCCAATAGTGTCATGAGCTTTCAGGAGTAGGAGGCTTCATAACCCCAAGTCAGTGCCAGCTCCCTAATGCCAAGTATGAATATAAACGAAGCATAAAGAAAGAAAATGCCTCATCTTTATGAGTGCTTTCAAAGTATCATCAGACCTTCACTACTTGAAGCAGTTAATAAAAGTGGGGAGGTTATCAATAGATCTCCTTCCTGGTTATCAGAGGGACCTCTACAGGGGGTCAAGATGCTCTGTCAGTCAATGAACAAACATATAATAAATGGGAATTCTGTGCAAGGCACTAGATCCTTCCTACATGCACTGAGATGGCTGGTACCTGCTCTTTAGCTACTTAGGGGACATACCAACCACAAGAGCCTGATTCCATAGCAGGTAGCGGTCCTCAGAAAAGGAATGTCACAGCCAGAATACCATCCGCTCTCAGCTATCTAGACTGATGAGTGAGATAAACTAAATATATTTTTAAAATCACAAGTCTCATCCTCTGGAAAGCAAATTCTATTAGAGTAATGAGATCTTATGTTTTTCTCCAAACAAAGCTCTGAGATTCTGGCTCTATTTTAATTTTTGTTTAAATATATACTTTTTGGACCAATTACAAAAGTAACATGTAAACTACAAAAAAAAAATCTGGAGAATATGAGAAAGTACAAAAATCTCCATAATTTCCTTAGCTGAGGACTCCCATTGTTAATAGGGCTTATACTTCGAGGCTTTGGAGGTAGATAGATGACAACTAGATTAGCAGTCAGTACTGCTTTGTAAACCTTTTTGACTTAATTCTTGTTTTCACTTAACAAGACATTATTTTTCTCTACCATATTTTTAATGGCTGAATTGTATTACATTACGTGGATATATTGTATTTGGCTTATCCAATGCTGCCATATGGGATATTTAGGTCATCTCTGATTTTTGGTTATTACAAAAATTCTGAGAAAAAAAGTCCTTGTAGTCAAATCTGCAGTTTCCATGCTAATTTCCTTGGGGTAAATTCACAGAAGTAGAATTGTTAGATCATTGAGAGTATACAGTTTAAAACTTGCTGTCTACATCTGTCTCTGTTCGGCATCTCAGGTTGGGGCTGGCATGACCACTCTGCTTAAGATGTTTGGATTTCCAGCAGAAGTCACAGCAACTCTAGCCTCCGGGGTTAAAGCTGCACTGGAGAGCTCAGCAGCTGGCTTCTCACTGCTGGCCTGCTGTACTGGGACCCTTGGTAACCACTCTTCCCCCTGTGGTTCTGGCCCTGAAGAATTAACATCAGAAGCACACATGGTATCCTCTGAACTCTAGAGGTTCAGAACCTAAAACTTGGTAGAATCTAGAACTTCTAGAACTTGGAGTGAGAACTGTCAGCCCAAGGTTAGAAACAGCTCTGAAAATCTCTTGGGGATCTGGTCAGGGTTAGAAGGAAGATAAAACTGCCTTTTGACCTTGATTTTAGATAAAGGAGTCAAGTGACTCTCCAACAAGCACTGGAATTCTATAAAATAGAGTTCTGCTATAGTTTACTAAAGGCCCATGTGATATTTCAGTTCCAGCGGCTAAAACATACGGAGGCAAACGAAGCTCCAGCTTATATTAATTGAGTCATTTTTAACTTGTTTTTATTTTTCATTGCAATTGAATTAAACTTTGTTTCCACTCTTTAAAAGACAGTGTGTGGACTTTGAAGCCGGATGATCTGGGCTAAAATCCTGGCTTTTACATTTCTTAGAGATCTGCCTTGAGCAAGAGACCTAATTTCTTTTTGCCTCAGTTTTCACATTTGTAAAATGGGCATCAGAATAGCTACTTCATAGGTTATCGCAAGGATTAAATGAGAAGGCAAAGGTTGTGTGCATGAGTGCACTAGCATACAGAAAATACTTAGGAAACATGAATCCTATTTCCTTCTAAATTCCACAGGAGATCTGGTGTGGCATATACATTATAAATGAGTCCTTCTTTAGTGGTTTTATTTACAATTTCACATTCATTGACTATCTCAAATCAGAAGGAGGTCTTATTTCAGTCAAGCATTCGCTTACAATAACCAAGAGGTAGAAACAGCCCAAATCTCCATTGGCAGAGGAAAGGGTAAGCAATTTGTGGTATGTACGTACAGTGGAGGGTTATTCAGTCATAAGAAGGTAGTGTTACATATCACAATGTGGATGAACCTTGAAAACATGATACTAAGTGAAAAAAGTCAGCAACAAAAAGTCACATATTCCCCGAAGTTGTGGGAATGTTCTGGAACTAGATCGAGGCAGGTACTAAATGCCACTGAATTGTTCATTTTAAAATGGTTAATTTTATGTGATAGGAATTTCACCTGAATGAATTATTTTTAAAAAATCACGAGAAGACCAAAGCCATTCTTTAATGGACAAAGGAACAATCCAGCAGGAATAAAGAGCACACTCTCTAGAGGATGTGGGCACCTCTTCTCATTTGTAAGGTAAGGATGACAGTAGTCTCTAACTCAGAGGGACTGGTGGGTAAGTAGATTAGGTAGTCCATGCAAAGAACTTAGAACAGGGCCATGCACACAGTGAACGCTCCATGTATGTTGTCCATCACCATTATTATTAATTCTTGCCCAAGAACCCACTAGAAAGCTTCCTCAAAAAGTCCTAACACAAGCCACTTTCTCCTTCATTCCTATTAAGATGACAAAAAATAAACTATGGACTCCACAACTGAAGACACTCACAGGTCTTGGTGCCCGGCCCAGCTTCTTTCAAAATGCTGTTCATGAAATTCGCTGCAAGCTCAGCTTTGACGGTGATCATTCCACGCTCCCAAGTGCATACAGGTTGGTCGAAGTGAACACCAGTTTTGATGCTGTGATGCTCTGAACATAGAAATGGCCGTCAAGACCAAAGGTGTGGATGAGATCACCATTGTCAAAATTTTGACCAGCTGCAGCAGTTAACAGAGATAGGATACTACCTTCACCTACCAGAGAAGGACCAAAAAGGAACTTGCATTTGCACTGAAGTCAGCCTTGTCTGGCCACCTGGAGACCATGATTTGGGGCCTATTGGAAACACCTGCTCAGTATGATGCTTCTGACTTGAAAGCCTTCATGTAGGGGCTGGGGACTGAGGAGGCCTCCTTTATTGAGATCATCTTCTCAAGGACCAACCAAGAGCTTCAAGAAATTAGCAAAGTCTACAAGGAAACGTACAAGACTGATCTGGAGAAGGACATCATTTCTGACACATCTGGTGACTTCTGCAAGCTGATGGTTGCCCTCGCAAAAGGTTGAAGAGCAGAGGATGGCTCTGTCATTGACTATGAACTGATTGACCAAGATGCCCAGGATCGCTATGATGCTGGAGTGAAGAGGAAAGGAACCGATGTGCCCGAGTGGATCAGTGTCATGACGGAGCAGAGTGTGTCCTCTCCAGAAAGTATTTGACAGGTACAGGAGCTACAGCCCTTATGACACGTTGGAGAGCCTCAAGAAGGAGGTCAAAGGAGAAACCTGGAAACTGCTTTTCTGAACCTGGTCCAGCGTATTCAGAACAAGCCCCTCTATTTTGCTGACCGACTGTACGGCTCCATGAAGGGCAAGGGAACTCGCGAGAGAGTCCTGACTGGAATCATGGTCTCTCGAAGTGAAGTGGACGGTGTTGAAAACCAGGTCCTGTTTCAAGAAGTATGGCAAGTCCCTGTACTACTGCGACCAGCAAGACGCAAAGGGCAACTACCAGAAAGTGCTGCTGTCCCTGTGTGGTAGGGATGACTGAGCCCCAGGAGGGGTGCGACTTTGTTTCCAGCTGACAGTTCTAGAAAATAGCTTGTGACTAACAGTCCCCTTATGCCCATCCCTGAGAGGATGATGTTAGCATTGTCCCCTCCCATCCTTATTTCAGTTGCCAAACATTGCCTGCCTCTCGTGTCTACTCTCTCCTTTGAGCCAAAGAAATGAACATTCCAAGGAGTTGGAAGTGAAATCTATGATGTGAAACACTTTGCCTCTTATTCATACCCAGATGAATAAACTGAATATTTGCTTTATAAACAAAAAATAAATAAATAAGCTGTGACTCATTTGAAAAAAAAAAAAGTGAGACAGAATTAACTTGAGTGTAACAAGTATCACTGGAATCTCCCGTCAGGTGCTTTGCAAACACTAACACATTTATCCTTGCATCTTCTGGATACGTCAACATGGTCCCCACGTTGCAGCTGGGGAAACTGAGATTCAAAGAGGTTAAGTGACTTGACCAATACCTCATAGGTGACCAGTGGTAAATCCAGAATTCAAACCCAGTCTAGCATTTCCCCCAAGCTCATAAGCTCCTAGTCTACTGCGTAGCTTTCCTTCTGCAAAGTCACTCTCTGGGCCAAGCTCTTGAGAGGGACAAGGGTGAGAGGTAAAAGTTGTTGGTCAGTTGGTGGGGGGAGGGAGAAGAAGAGCCTCAGGGCAGATAGAAAGTCCTTGGGGTGTGAAATCCCTGCTGACTATTATCCCCACCACCACTGACTTTCCAATTGGTCTCTGGCCACATTCTTGATTTCTTTCATGATACATTAATCCCAAGCACCAGTCTGGGACCAGCCTGATGTGGCCTCGCTGTGCTACATTAACCCACTGATTTGAAAGGAGTTCTAAAATACTGGCCAGGAAAGATGCATGGGAAATCTGAGACCTGTCTCTGCTCTCTTCCTCCACCCCACTCCCACTCCATACCCACTCCATCATCCAGTGCTGTAAGAGAAGCTTCTACTCATGCTGGAGGTGAGGGTTTCGTGTCAGAGGTGTCTGCCCCAATCACGCCCTGGTAGGATAATGCCTTATCCCTGCCCTCTGCCACCCTCCCAAACCCCAATATCCCACTCAGTGGATCCACGGTTGCCTGTGTAATCGGCGATCTATAGCTACTCAGGACATGGAGAATGCCCACAGCTAATCAGCACATATTTTAGTAGTTTAGGGCCAGGGCTAACCAAGAAGTCAAAGAGGGGGATTTCTCCCTTGCTGGAAGCTTGAGCTGGGGGTGGGAAAAGTATAGATCCACATTTTAATCCTGAAAGGCTGTGTGTTAGCCAGCCTGTGTCGACTCAGGGTTGATGACAGATCTCTGCACGCAGAGGACAGACTCCCACGGACTCTATCCAAGAGGCCGATGACTAATACCAGGCCCATTTATTCATTTATAGAGTTTGGGTATCTTAGGCAGTCGTAGATTACAGAAGGGAGGTGGAGAGAGGGTTGTAATAATACCAAACCCTTATTGAATTTCTACCACGCACCGTGGAGTAAAGCAAAATGCTTCACTCAGTATCTCACGTAATCTCGGCTACAACCCCTTCAGGCAGATGTCTGAATGCGTTATCTCCGGAGGAGGAAATAAGGACTTAGTAAGAGTAAAGGATTTGCTTGGGACCCCGTAGATTACCTACATTTAAGAATCCAGGTGTGACCAATGGGGAGACCCGTGCAGTGCTCACTCCAGAGCCCTGAGGCCAGAGATGCAAACAGTTTGAACTGCAAGGACAGAGGGAGCCGAGAAGGGATGAGATTTGATCAGTATTGGAAAGGGGAAACTGACAGGCCTGTCTCCCCTGGTTGTGGAGGGTGCATGGAGAAAGGGTTAATTGCAGACAGCTCCCGGTTTCCTGGCTTTCACCACCAGGTAAGTGAAGGACCACTGACAGCCATAGCTTTTCAGGACAGTAGAAGCTGATAGCGGAAACAAAGTGCTCATTTCTGCCGAAATAAACTAACAGCTGCCATATGGGCTGCATTGTTTGAAAGCGCCCATGAGTGAATGAAGGCATGGGAGGGTGAGAGGTATTTTTGCAAATTTATCAGGCAACATTGGTGCACCCAGCCTGTGGAGGCCCCTGCGCTGAGCCACCCTGAACGTTCTCGGAGATCTTCTTGGGCTGGAAATGGGAACGCGTGACTTCTCAGCAAGTTTCCTTATAGCCATCAGGATCAAGTCCAAACTCCTCAGAGAGCATGCACGTCCTCCTGTATCTTTATCTGAGCTGCCTTATCTATCTCTCCAGGCTCATCTTTTACAGCAGGCCAGCAGCAATTCCTTGAAGTTCTAAGGTCCCATTCTGATCCTGGCCTTTGTTCCCTTTTCCTGGAAAGCACCTCCCTTTCCTCCTCCCCCTTTCCTCAAGCCCTCTCTTGCTGTCCGTGTCCTGTGGCGGAGGGCTCAGCCTTTAGTGCTATTTCAGATATCACCCTGTTCTCTCCCCAACGCCCCACCTCCAAGACACGGGGTCCTCTCACCTCCTCAGAATCCACAGAATTGTGTGCGTTTAAGCCTTACTGCGCACCAAGCAACGTGCTAGGGGCTTTAATTATGAAGCTCAATATTGTCCTAAGTGTAGTATTTGTATCCCTGAGGGCACAGGAAATGTTTCTGACCCACAGGAACTTTAAAAATGTTAACAGCTGTTCATTTGCTTTTTCTTTTTTTACTTTTTTTTTTACTTTTTTTTTTTTTTTTAAATATGAAATGTATTGTCAAATTGGTTTCCATACAACACCCAGTGCTCATCCCAACAGGTGCCCTCCTCAATGCCCATCACCCACTTTCCCCTCCCTCCCACCCCCCATCAACCCTCAGTTTGTTCTCAGTTTTTAGGAGTCTCTTATGCTTTGGGTCCCTCCCTCTCTAACTTTTTTTTCCTTCCCCTCCCCCATGGTCTTCTGTTAAATTTCTCAGGATCCACGTAAGAGTGAAAACATATGGTATCTGTCTTTCTCTGTATGACTTATTTCACTTAGCATCACACTCTCCAGCTCCATCCACGTTGCTACAAAAGGCCATATTTCATTCTTTCTCATTGCCACGTAGTATTCCCTTGTGTATATAAACCACAATTTCTTTATCCATTCATCAGTTGATGGACATTTAGGCTCTTTCCATAATTTGGCTATTGTTGAGAGTGCTGCTATAAACATTGGGGTACAAGTGCCCCCATGCATCAGCACTCCTGTATCCCTCGGGTAAATTCCTAGCAGTGTTATTGCTGGGTCATAGGGTAGGTCTATTTTTAATCTTCTGAGGAACCTCCACACTGTTTTCTAGAGTGGCTGCACCAATTTGCATTCCCACCAACAGTGCAAGAGGGTTCCCGTTTCTCCACATCCTCGCCAGCATCTGTCGTCTCCTGATTTGTTCACTTTGGCCACTCTGACTGGCGTGAGGTGATATCTGAGTGTGGTTTTGATTTGTATTTCCCTGACGAGGAGCGACATAGAGCATCTTTTCCTGTGCCTGTTGGCCGTGTGCATTTGCTTTAGTGTCCATTAGGAAACCAAAAAATAGGACTCACACACCAAACCCGAGATTTCACAGATACTGCCACTTAGGAGGAAGCGAAAGTGGGTGGCGATGTGAATAAACTGACTGCCCAGGTTGCAGGGAGATGAAGCAAACATTTTAAAGGGGAGATGCCAATACCTGAGGTTTGGGGAAATCTCCTTTAATCCTTACAACAACCCTGTGAAAATGGCATCTTCCCATTCCTGAGATAGAAGCCCGTGGGTCACCAAGGTTAAATAACTTGCCTCTGGTCACAGAGCCCTGAAGGAGGGGACAGGGTTAGCTCTCAGTCTGGACTGGCTCCTGCCGTAGCAAAGCTTCCGCGCTGACTTCGTCTCCCTCTCTGGATGGTTGAAGCTTCTTGGAAGTAGGAACACACGTCTGTCAGCCGCGCATCGGGTGCCCAAGGCGCCTCCTGACGCAGCAGAATTTCCTAAGGTTCTGTGGAAGGAAGAAATGACTGCCTGAAAGAATGGCATATGGTTTGCAAGATACAGCATTTTCATTCACTTCTCCCAACGCTCCTGTGAAGAAAGGTTTATTAGCCCCCATTCCTGCTTCCCAGGTGAGGGCACCACGATCAGAGTCACGCCTTCAAGCTGGAGTATCGGAGAGGGACCACACTCACCAGGGTGCCACAGAGGCCCCAGGCGCCCAGCGGGGCAAGAAGGTGGGAGGTGGAGAGGGAAAGAGGAAAAAAATGATCTAGGTCCTACCCTGCACATCCGAGGCAGGTGACCTCTCGCCTTGAGCACTTTTTCCCCTTTTCAAGCTCAGAGCTCAGCAGACCAGAGTCATAAGAACTTCCTGTCCTCGGTCAGCACTGACAGTCACTTGGGACTTAGATAAGATATTAAGAGACGAAGCCTTGTGCTTGAGCAAGGGGACACTCCTGGGGCAAATTCAGTTTCCCAGTTGACACACTTCCTGGGGGTCATTTGAGGTTTCCTTTCGTTTATTGCATTTTCTTACTCGTGACCAAACAATGTAAATTTAAGGTCAAAAATTAGGCGGAGGGATAAATATACATGTATATTATCGTGTTAACAAATTCTTATATGTGACTATATACTTATAAATACATAATAGAAATAAATATATAGCATATATAATTGCATATAATTTTCTTTATCTATATTTCTTTTCACCCAGAAATGACTAACATTGGTGTGTGTAGACAACGGGAGGAGGAGGAGGAAGAGGAGAGGAGGGAAGGGAGGGAGTGAAGGAAGGAAGATGAGAAGGTCTGGCAAGTTGTGTTTAAAAAGACTCTTTATTTTTACACTTTGCTGGGGGCAGAGCTCTTATAAACTTTTTTTTAAAATTTATTTATTTTGAGAGAGAGAGAGAGTACAAGCAGGGGAGAGGCAGAGAGAGAGAGAGAGAGGGAGGGAGGGAGGGAGGGAGAGAATCCCAAGCAGGCTCTGCACTGTCAGCACAGAGCCCGACGCGGGGCTTGAACGCGCAGACTGTGAGATCACGACCTGGGCCGAAATCAAGAGTCGGACTCTTAACTGACTGAGCCACCCAGGCCCCCCCGGCAGAGGTCTTATAAATATGATTTGAGGATCATCTGAAGAGTTACTTGGGGGATTTTCTAAACATGCAGATTCCAGGACTTCACCCCACTGAATTGTCATCACGGGGATGGGGTCTGGCGCTATTCTTTGGACTGGTCCTGCAGAGTTGAAAACATTCCTGCAGTAAGCGACCCACAGAAGTCATCCAAGAAATAGGGGACTGCAGGGGACCACTTTCTGTGGAGAACAACATTATGTTTATGCCCAGGCCTAGCCTGGACACTGCAATGTTGAAAAAAGAGCCGCACCATTCTGCCCGGCGAAGGTCGAGCGTGCCCGCCTTGGCTTGCTAAGGTGTTCATTGATTGGGGGCTTCCTCTGTGGACACCGGGGGCAGAGGGAGTTGGAGGTCCCTGGGTTTAGGGGGAAGGAGAGATGAATGGAGACTGAGATCTGCGAGGAAGGAGCTGGCTGAGCCCCAGGGGGGTAAGCCAAGGAGAAAGCCGGACCAGAAGGCCCTCCGGATGATCCCATGTGGTTCAGGGACTGAGTTGAGATTAAAGTTTTTCTTCTTTCACTGTCCACTCAGTGACATTTTCACATTTTCAGGAAAGCCTGGGACCTTAAACAGCTGGTCTTGGCGCTTTGGAGACATAAATGAAAGGGTAAGGTGGCACCAAATAAGTAAGCAGCGATGCGCTGACCAGGAGCTTTGGATAGGAGACAGAAGGTGCAGTTCAAGGAAAGACAAGGATGACCCATCACGACCAGAAGGTGCAAGCGGTCCAAGAGACCCTCGGAAGTCAACAGGAGCGGGGCGCCTAGGTGGCTCAGTCAGTGAGGCGTCCTACTCTTGATTTCAGCTCAGGGTACGATCTCATAGTTCGTGAGTTCAAGCCCTGCATCGGGCCGTGCACTGACAGTGCAGAGCCTGCTTGGGATTCTCTTTCTCCCTCTCTCTCTTTGCCCCTCCCCCACTTGCACTCTTTCTTTCTCTCTCTGAAAATAAATCAACATTAAAAAAAAGAAAGAAGAAGAAGTTAACGGGAGTGAGCGAGAGTTCCTGTTACCCTAGACAGAGGGTGAATTTTATTTCATGGAAGTGAGACCCAAAAAAACCTTCCATGCTGTTCCGCCATCTGGGCTCCTCCCCCCAAAAGAGGGTGAATTTTAAAGGAAATGTCTGGAAAATGTAGTGAGTATACACTCATGCAAACACTCGCGCGCGCGCACACACACACACACACACACACACACAATCTCTTTTTCCCTCTCTCCAAATTGACACTAGGAAACCAGAAGTAAAAAATAAAGTTGGCCAGAAGAGACTCATTCTTGCCCTGGGCTGGGACCAGGTGTCACTGAGAAAAGCTGGGCCATGAGAAGGCTTAGGGCCCAGAAGCCCATCGTCATGCTTTCTGGGATTGAGGACTTCACCCAGTTGGGAAAAATGTTATCGCACCGCATGCTGTCCTCTGCTTTTATAGCCGTCTAATTGCTGGTAGGTTTCAGCCTGACTCACTGAGGAATTTGATCTGCAATATACTGAGAGACAGTCACATTCATCTCTGGATGAACAGAGACATATTCCAGGAAGTAGGATTTCCTAAGAACTCCTTGAAAGAGGAGGGTGTGCACCTTGGTTTCAAGTCATTCCTTTCCCAACATTCCCCTCCCGACACCACAAACTTCCCACAGTTCCTTCTCGGGCCCGCTCTCTCTCTCTCTCTAGGAACTTTTATCTTTGTGGTTATTTACCTTTTCCTGATTGTAAAATTTAGCTGCTGCTAAATCGAAAGTTTAAGAAAATATTTAAAAAGTTGCTCACTGTCTCTACTAAAATTTAGTAAAGATTATATGGTATATATAATTTTGATTCCCGGGGCACCTGGGTGGTTCAGCCGATTAGGTGACCAACTCCAGGTCAGGTCATGATCTCAAAGTGCGTGGGTTCCAGCCCGCGTTGGGCTCTGTGCTGACAGCTCAGAGCCTGGAGCCTGCTTTGGATTCTGTATCTCCCAATCTCTCTGTCCCTCCCCTGCTCAGGTGCGCTCTCTCTCTACCTCTCTCTCTCTCAAAAATAAATAAACATTAATTTTGATTCCTTCTCTTTTCACATTTCTTCCTAGGTTTATTCCTGGATAGCTAAGAACGTTGGTACTATTGTAAATGGGAATTTTTTCCTCTTGCGTTATTTAGGAATGGCTAAAACTTCTGGAATAATGGTAAATAATTGTGGCGGTAACATGAATCTTTGTCTTTCTCCTGATTTTAATGGGAGTGTCTTTACTGTGTCACTTTTAAGTATGATGTCGACTCTTGTTCATACCAGTCAGATGTTGGGTGTTGAGACAGAGTTTTTACCATGAAAAAGAAAGCATATTGCTTTAATTTTTTTTTTTTTAAATTTTCTGACCATTTTAGGTTTTCTTTTTCTTTTCTTTTTAACTTACATCCAAATTAGTTAGCATATAGTGCAATAATGATTTCAGGAGTAGATTCCTTAGTGCCCCTTACCCATTTAGCCCATCCCCCCTCCCACAACCCCTCCAGTAACCCTCAGTTTGTTCTCCATATTTATGAGTCTCCTCTGATTTGCCCCCCGCCCTGTTTTTGTATTATTTTTGTTTCCCTTCCCTTATGTTTATCTGTTTTGTCTCTTCGAGTCCTCATATGAGTGAAGTCCTATGATTTTTGTCTTTCTCTGACTGACTAATTTCACTTAGCATAATACCCTCCAGTTCCATCCACGTAGTTGCAAATGGCAAGATTTCATTCTTTTTGATTGCCAAGTAATACTCCATTGTATATATATACCACATCATCTTTATCCATTCATCCATCGATGGACACTTGGGCTCTTTCCATACTTTGGCTATTGTTGATAGTGCTGCTATAAACATGGGGGTGCATGTGTCCCTTCGAAACAGCACACCTGTATCGCTTGGATAAATGCCTAGTAGTGCAATTCCTGGGTCATAGGGTAGTTCTATTTTTAGTTTTTTGAGGAACCTCCATACTGCTTTCCAGAGTGGCTGCACCAGCTTGCATTCCCAAGAAAGCATATTTTTTAAAATCAAAGTTTACTATTTGAAAATAAATCAGAAATGGACATTGAAATTTATCAAAGTTTTCAACAGTATCTTTCAAGAGGACAGATAGTGATGTGAATTTTATGAGTAGATTTTTCATATAAAACCTTCCTTATATTTCTGATGTAACATCACTCGATACTTCATTTACTATTGGGCTTATTTACTGGAATTTTTGTTTAAAATTTTTGTTTTAATAGACATAAGTAAAAGGCATCTATACTTTTTTTTTTTAAACTTTGTTTCTGTAAGCCTTATAAACTGAATTGTGACACATATCCACAGTGGCCGGTCCCTTGTCCTAGAATAAGCTCTTTATCATGAGAATTATCTATTCCTTGAAAGTCTTTTTTTAAAAGAGTTTTCTCTTGTAATCACAGCCCAGCATTTTTGTGAAGGCAATCAACTTTTCCTTCATGGTTATTGGATTGTTTAGATTATTATCCATTTCTTAAAAAAAATAAAAAAATTATCGTCCATTTCTTGATTCAAGTTTGGTAATTTACATTTTACTGGAGAATCATACTTTTTGTAAGGATTTTCAAATGTGTTGCTGAGTTGCACACAGAATTTAAAAATTTTTGTATCTGTAATTTTCTCCACTTCTCAGTACAAATGGAGAAATTTAAAATGGCGGGACCTAAGGTCCAGTGGAGCTGGGTTCAAATCTCCATTTTCCCTATGAAGAGCTTCCTTAGATAAGTTGTTGGCTCCTGACATGGAGAAAATGAAAAATAGAGATAATAGAACTTTGTACCTCACAAAGAAACAGGGAGGTGAAAGAGGGCAGGTAAGGTGCTTAGCATAATGGCTAGAACATGGAAATACTCAGTGAATGTGGGCTGTTTTTTTTATGTATCTAATACTGGATGTTTGTGGGGTTTTTTCACATTTTTTCTTTATATTAGCAAAACATTACCTATTTTATTGTTTTTTAAAAATCTAAGACTGTTGGGGCACCTGGGTGGCTTAGTCGGTTGAGCGCCAACTTTGGCTCAGGTCATGATCTCACACTCCGTGAGTTCGAGCCCTGCATCGGGCTCTGTGCTGACAGCTCAGAGCCTGGAGCCTGCTTCAGATCCTGTGTCTCCCTCTCTGCCCCTTTCCCACTTGTGCTCTGTCTCTCTCTCTCTCTCTCTCTCAAAAATAAAAAAAATAATAATAATAAATAAAAATCTAAGACTGTTTACTTCTACTTTGCAATGAAAAAAATTTTTTCTGTTATTTTCATAGGGCTGAGTCTTATTGATTATAGTTGTGTTATTAAATTAGAGAGTGCTCTGAATAATTTGTGCTTTGGGGAATTTATTGAAATTTTCTTTGTTGAACAATATATAATCACTTTCAAAGTGACCTATAAGTCCTAGAAAAGTGTTATGTTTGTAGAAAAAGGGAATACAATATTAATCTATTAAATTGACTTTATTGATTATATCATTCAGACTTTCTATCTCAATGCTATTCAATAGAAATATACTGCAGAAAACACATGGGATTTAAAATTTTCTAGTAGCCGTGTTCAAAAGTAAAAAGAAATAGGTGAAATTAATTTTAATTAGCATATTTATGTAACTCCCTATATCCAAAATATTATCATTTCAGCATGTAGCCAATATAAAGTATCTTAATGAAGTATTTTATATTTTTCTCGACTCAGTCTTCAAGTCAATGTATCTTTTATATTTACAGCACATCTCAATTCGGATGCTAAGCTGTCATCAGGAACACTTGATCTATATTTAGATTCCATAAAATTTACAGTTGAAAAGGTAGATTCACATACTTGTGTTGTTCTCAACATCCTTAAAAATTTGCCAATACTGAATCAAGTATCATTTTTAAAAGTTACATTACAATTAAGTAAAATTAAATCCAATTAAAAATTCAGTTTCCCAGTTCCACTAGCCGCATTTCAAATACTCAGCAGCCACACACAGTTACATCTCTGCGATTCTGGGCAATGCAGTTTTATATCTTCATTCATTTCTGCCTGCTAGACCTGTCCAATAAAAATGTATTAAAATGTCCAACTACTTTTAAGGAATTCTTGTTAATTTTTTTTTTTTTACATGTGATAATGGTATTTGGGTATTTTTTTTTATTTTATTGAGATATAACTAACATAACATTATATCAGCTTCAGGTATACAACTTAATGATTTGCTAATGTATGTATTGTGAAACTATGATCACTATAAATCTGTTAACATTTGTCATCATGTGAGGATTTTTAAAATGGCTCTTAAATGTTTATTTTCGAGACAGAGAGAGACAGAGCATGAGCGGGGGAGGGGTAGAGAGACACAGAGAGACCCAGAATCCGAAGCAGGCTCCAGGCTCTGAGCTGTCAGCACAGAGCCCGATGTGGGGCTCAAACTCACGAGCCATGAGATCATGACGTGAGCTGAAGTCAGACGCTCAACCAACCGGGCCACGCAGGCACCCCTTCCATGTGACTGTTTTTTAAAGCGTTCCTATCTTTTACAAAGACATGTTGAAATATTTAGAGAAGGCAGAAGTAGGTTTTGCTGTAAGTGAATAACTGCTGGCCCTGAGTTGATAACTGTCGAAACTTAGGTGCACGGGTACATGGGGATTCATTATGCTTTTCTGTTTACTTTTTTATATGTTTGAAATTTTTCATAATAAAAAGATAAAATTCTTTTAAAATTTGGATGACACCGTTTCCACTTATCAATTCCTTCCATCAAAATGTCCAGTATGTTGTTTTATGTATTTCAATCCTATTATTTTGTTATTCTTATAACTGAAAAATTGAATTTATATGACTAGTTATATATAAACAGTATGCGACTTTATTTCTTTTCTCTCTGTTCTGTTTTTTTTTTTTTTAATGTTTATTTTTGAGACAGAGGGAGACAGAGCATGAGCAGGGGAGGGGCAGAGAGAGAGAGAGGAAGGCACAGAATACGAAACAGGCCCCAGGCTCTGAGCTGTCAGCACAGAGCCCGATGTGGGGCTCAAACCCACGAACCGTGAGATCATGACCGAGCCGAAGTTAGAAGCTTAACCGACTGTGCCGCCCAGGCGCCCCTTCTCTCTGGTCTATTAAAGTTTTTCAATGGGAAGTTATTTGCTTCCTCATAAAAACTCAGAATTTTTCTAGTCACTCTCAGGTGAAAAAAAAAAAAGCCTTAGGGTCACTTTAAGTCACAAATTTAGTGTGGTGGTTAAAGATAGCTACAAATTCTCTGCCATTCTTCCTGTGGACTGGCGGAGTCTATTCGTCCCCCCTTAATTGGGACGGCCCTTGCTTTGACCAATGGAATGTGGCAAACGTGATGCTGTGTAACTTAAGCTAAGCTTCAAGAGCCTCGCAGCCTCCTTCTCACTCTTGGTACACTCCCTTTTTTAATCCAGTCGCCATGCCCTGTGAAGCCTAAACTGCATGGAGAGGCCACATGAAAGAGAACCAAGGCGCCTGGTCGACAGCTCCAGCTGAGTTCCCAGACGGCAGCTGTGTGAAGGAGCCATCTTGGACATCATTCAACTGGCTGTCAGAGTGGAGTGGAGTTGTTTCTCAAATGCAGCCTTTTTGTCTGCTGCCACCGCCACTTTTTCTGAGACACAAGTCAGGTAGCACCTGATCATGTCCCCAGTTGCAGAGTACTCCCGTCTCACTCTCTGAGGGGCTCGTTGACGCTTCCTCACTAGACCTGAGTAAGAGAGGCAGCATGCCCACGTTGGATTGATGTTGAGACAGAAACAGGTTGAAGTGGCGGGGAGCAGGAGCCAACGGTCACAGCCAACATTCCATAGCATCAGCCTGGTCTGTCACCAACTAAGCCTGCTTCTGCCCAAACTTCCTGCTCTGTTTTGTTTGTTTGTTTTTAAAGAAAAGATGTCTTCCTTCCACCACACCTAGATTCTTAGTATCTTCCTTTTATCTTGGGGAGCAAAAGTGAGGGTGTTAGGAAGATCAAGGGAGGAACAAGCTTCCCTCTTTCCAGACAGAACGGCGGAGGCCACGGGTAAGATCACGGCAAGGGCTGCAAACGGTTCTCTGAGTAAAGCTTCCCTATTGGCCACTCGGGACTAAAACTTCAGAGGGAGGAAAAGTGAGACTTTCTCCCCCCCACCAGTAAATCTCAAGGTTCTCACCTGGTTCTGAAGTGGCGTGTGGTGAGAACATGTTGCTCTTTTTCCCTCGGCCCTGGATGTTTGGGCAGTGACTTGTTGGCTTTGATTTGCGTTGTGTCCCACACATACTTCACTGGGTGGTGGGGAGCCAAACCCAGGGCACCTGTGAGGACGAGGGAGTTTGGCCTTGGGAGGTTGACACAGAAAGTGGTACATATTCAGCACATGTTTAATCACATTGGATAAGACTTGAGTCTCATCCCCTTTATTCCTTGTCCCTAGACTGTCCCACCTCCTCTCTCTAAGCTTCTTCATTCCACAATGCCTTGATACTTCAACTCCAATATAACTATAACCTGTCTTATAATCTGGAGATCAGTGAGTCACAAGGCAGCATGGTTCATCAGATGGGACACTGGGGTCTGTATTCAGACCTATCGTCCTGAACCACCAGCTACGTTCTCTGAATCTGCTTCATTAAATGTCCATAAATAACTCTTGTCTCTTAAGGCTCCAGTGACAGTCAATGAGGTGATGCATAGGAAAACACCTGTCTAGGGGTCTCAAGCGCTGTTAGTTGTGGAAGGTCGCCTTCCAACTCCATCTATGGTGTTAGTGGGGACCCTCAACTGCCCTGGAACCTCCATGGCAGTCACAATCTGGGCCTCCCAGTTATCTGATGGGTAAGTCTGGGAGAAGAAATGGACCACGCTCAGCTTTGGAACACACAGGGTCCCATTCAGTTTGGTCAGCTGTGGTAGTAATCTCAGGGCTCTCTTTGCCACATTGGGGAGGCCTGCAGCATTCTGCCTGTGATTGGCTAAGCAATTGGTTTAATTCAATAGTGGAATGTTAAGAAGCTTTCTCCCACCCCTGAAGAGATAAAAGCCTCCCTAGTAATAAAATGGATATTTTCACCTCCATTAGTTAGTCTTCTATGTCTTATTTTTCAATCGATTCCAAATTTTTCAATTGATTCCAAATTCTGTAAGGAAATAAAAAAATGTTATTTTATTATTTACTGACTCCCTAAGACTTCAGTCAAGCCTTCTTTAGAACGTAAAACTACAACCTCAACACGACCAGCAGATCCCAGATCCCCTTTGGAGCTTATGTAATTAAGTTGAGCCAAATGCAAAGGCGTAATTTTACTAGCTGACAGGTGTAATTTATACTCTATTCACAGGCCTTACATTAGCCAGTACCTGAGGATGATTTTTTTCTGCTAATATGACACACCAGTGACATTAAGCTGAAACTAAAAATTAAATAATGCACCCTGGCGGACCTGTAGATCTGCTCCGACCACTCTAGGCAAGAGGAGATTTATTCTCTCAAGGAATTAAGCCAACGAAGTGATGATCAGAAGGACAGGTGGTAGGAAATGTGGTGCAGGAGAAAACATTAGACTTAAGTAAAATGCTGTGCTTTGAACAGTTGGTTCTGTATCAGTTATCTAGTGCTGTGTAACAAACAACATCAAAACTTAGTGCCTCATAAATGACCACCATTTTATTGCTCACACTATAGCCCAGTAATTTGGGATGGGCTTTCTTGGGCTGTGAGGATAAAGTAAACTTCCAAACATGCATGGACACAAAAATTTCATTTCCTTTGTACCCTTTCACGGGTAATTCATGCAAACTAGAGAGTAAAATAATAAAATATGAACTTGAGAAAACAGGGTTTCCATCCAAGGAGCATGGCAAACCAAAGATGACAGATAACTATTCAAAAAGCAGACAAAACGCTCTTCTATACTGGATCAAGAGGATAAGGGTTAAAAAAAAATGAAAAAAAAAAAAAAGAGAAAGAGAAAGAAAGAAACTAAAAGGTTGTCACACGCTTTGAAGCAACTGGGAAAAAAATATTTATGACATCACTGATGAAAGAAATTAAAGAAAGAAAATAATGTTCTGCATCATCATAATACTGTAAATCATATTAATCATAATAACGTGAATATGGACTACTGATTTTGACAATAGGTGGTGGTGGGGGGGAGTGTTAGATAAACCTCATTTACTAAAGAACAGGTGAATAGATACATAAAGAAAACCCATTACAATCATCTGATGGTTATGGACCAAAATACCAGAAGAGAGCGTCCAAGGAGTGGGAAAGGTTGTTTCTGGAAAACCAGACGGGAGGAGTATGGGGAGGGCTGGAGCCAATGACAAGGGCAACTTGTGAACTCTCTACACCTATTGCATATTTAACATTAGACAACAATACGTCAAACCCTTTTTCAAACGATGCTTGTCTCTGCATCCTAGGTTGGGACTAGGAAGGGAGCCTCTCCTTAGAAAACAGCAAACGGTTTCCGAAATGCTAAGTGCTCTTTGCATCCTGTCTCCTGGCTGCAGACTCTTAGTGTAGTCTTCCAAGTGGCTCAGGTCCATTCGGAAGTGAGTCACATGACACCTGTCCACCTCATCCTGATGATGAATCCAAGGCCCCTTCTGGCCTCTGTGTCTTGGGTCGATAGCAGCTTTGGGGGCTTGGCATTTCACTGTGGAAATACTCAGAGGAGGAAAATGCACACAAGCATCAGAAGTGGATCTGGTACAGCTATCATGTTATGTCCCTTATAGTTGGAGGCATGACTGTATATACCAAACACGGTAACCAACCCTGGGCTAAATGTTTACATACGTTACCTAGTTTTAATCATCTTAAGAAGCCATGCGTTACCGTCCCCATGGTCCAAGTGAGGACATTGACATTGAGGAATGTTCACAGTTTAGCTAGTAAATGACGTAGACAGGAGTGAGACCCAGCTCCCCACGCACTCCCAACCCTGAATTTATTGTCACTCTCTAGCACCAACTCAGCCCTCTGCCCGTGCTCCAGCTGTCCTAGAGAGATGCTACCAATTTATAGTCCTTCTGCACACATTTCTTAATTTAAATCAACTTTTTCCGAACACCGTGACTGGCACGGGGTGGTGAGCATGGCCAGCTTTGCGAGCATGCAGTCACACGGCACCCCACACTGAGAAGGGAAATACTCTGCCATCAGGGTCCTGAAAATCTTAATCTACATTTTGTAAGCGAAGTCCTATGGGGCAATGGAGCGCGGGAGTGAGCAGGATGGGCAGGACACGTGTCCACGGTCCCCCGCACCCCACTCACACAGAGTATTGGCCGTGCCCCAGGAAGACAGAATTCTGGCAGATCCACAACAAGCCTAAGGGCAGCAAGGCTCACTGTCAGCTACAGGTGCGTGATATCTGCAACCGAGTGCCCGGGGGTACTGACAGCCTCAGGAGGACCTGCTTCCCATTCAAACCAGAACTTTCTTCGAACACAGCAAAAGAAAGTTCTGAGAAACCCCATCTCCACCTTTTTCACTCGTGTTACTTGCCTGTGTTAGCCGCCCACTTAGGCTGGAGTGATGAGAGAGAAGGAAAGGTCAGCCCCTCGTACCTCTCTTCTTTTCACTGCCTCCTTACTCATCAGTAAGGTACGGTATTGGCAGACTGTCCATCTGTCAAGAAGAGACAGGAAAAATGAGTTTTATGCATCATTCTTGCTGTTGTGGCAGGACAAACGATACGTGTATGTGCTACAAAATAGGAGTTGGGTAATTTCAGCAGTCCCACATGTGAGTTAGAAGCTCTTATGTTTACATTTAAAACTGACATTGCATAACGTAAAGATGAACCATAAAATTGATGCTAATAATTTAAATTTATTTAAACTCTAACTTAGCATAGCACTACACGAAACAGAACAAACTGAGGGTTGATGCGGTGGGGGGCAGGGGAGAGGCGAAAAAGGGTGATGGGCATTGAGGAGGGCACTTGTTGGGATGAGCACTGGGTGTTGCATGTAAGTGATGAATCATGGGAATCTACCCCCAAGACCAAGAGCACGCTGTATACAATGTATGTTAGCCAACTTGACAATAAATTACATTAAAAAAAAAAGGGAAGGAAATTCTGACATATGCTACAACATGGATGAACTTGAGGGCATTATGCTAAGTGAAATAAAGCAATTGCAAAAAGAAAAAAAAATAGCACTACACAGCAACATTTTTAAAAGCCCTAAGTCAAGAGAGAGACCACTGAAGGAAAGCTTTATATTTAGTACCTTATAATGGCACTTTCCCTCTGCTTCTTGAACAAGGGACGCTACAAATTACCTGGTGATGGGGAGGTGGGTAGTGATGTTAACTGAGGAAAGAGACCCCACATTTTCAGGAACTAGATCCAGGAAGCCTCTGTTTCTCTGTAATTGAAAACAGCGCACTCCTTTGGGGTTTGATTGTCTCCTTTATTGCTCTCTTCCCACAACCAGTAAAAAAAAAAAATACAAATCAAGGCTGGTACAAGGATCCAATTAAAAAAAAAAAATCGGTGTGCAAAGAGGGCCACAGCCCTGCCCAGGTTTAACTTACATATTTACAGGGGGTGTGGCATGGGCGCAGCTACAGAAACACGTTGAAAAGACGGCGGTACAAAATATACAAAGGTGCTCTTTCTTTATATTTCATAGTAGAACCCGGCCTCATTTCCCAGTGAGAGCACTATAAAACACAAATCACACTACTACCTATATAACTTATGAAAAATGCTGTGCACCTGTGCGACTATAAATATAGAGTATAAATGGTTCTGTCTCGGAACCAGTATCTACACGGGTAAGGGTCAGGGGAGGGCTCAGTCTGGTATCCCAACCTGCTAAGAGAAGGATAAGCCAAGATGGGGGCGAACCGGGTCTTGGAGTGTGGCTGCACTGAATCCCCTTCCCCAGACTCCGTTGAAGCTCTCTCCCTCTCCGGGGTGGCCTGGGATGTTTCAGGGTGAGAAGCAGCAGAGGGAGGAGGTATAAACACGAGAGGCCGCTCTGGAAGGCACAGAGAAGAGGCAAGAGAGAGGACACCCCTTGGACCCACAGCCACGCACGGACCTCTACCTCTACTTGATGACCACTGTTCTGTGGGAAGTCCAGCCACGCCCTGGTTTCTGCCCTCTGAGAAAAGTGGGGATCTCCACAGGCAGGGAGAGAGGGCAGAAAAGTCAAAGCTCACCTATCTATGGGAACGTGAGAGAAGTTTTGGAAAGTGTTTCTGGCTTGGATGGATGAATGGACTCAGGGACGCAGAGGGGCTGCCTTATCTTCCTCCAAAAGACTCATCAGGGATGATTTTATTGGACCAAGAGAGCGGCGCTAGGCTTTGGCCACAACTGTCAATTTGGCTTCCAAAGTAGCCAAATCAAGAAGAGCCCTAGGTCCTTTTAGCAGACAAACTGTCTCCCCACCCCAGCCCCTCCAGGTCTCGCCATTCCCTGGCTCATCCTCCAACTGCTCGGCTCAGGAACAGAACACTCTCTTCTCAGAAAGGGGGAGCCAACAGGTGGGCCAAAGTGCACCCCGAACCTCTCTCTCGGTAGCTCAGATGTGGCTCCCGCCCTGAAAACTCGGACAAGGACACAGCAGGGAAGCTCAGATCGGCCAGAACTGCCCAGGTGAGGTCCCCCTAACAAGGAGTTTGGGGAGCTCCGCGAAGGGGAAAGACCCACCCCCGTGGTCTTCAAGTCTCCAAACAATGACACTATTTCCCCCTCCAAATGGGTCCGGTCTGGGGCAAGGACCCCCGGGGGCGGCTGATCTTGGTTGAAGCAAGTCTTTGGTAAAAGAGAGAGCTGTCTGAGCTTTATCGCAATAACATACACTTAACATAGGCATCTTTGAGAACCTTCCGTCAATCCCTTCCCTCGAGGCTCTTCCTTTGGAAGAAGATGGTTTGAGTCTGAAAGTAGGTCGTGTGGACCCACCCTGCTGTTGCAGGGGGTGGGTGAGCGTGACCGTCTCCAGCCATTGTCTTTCATCGTCTTTTGGGGTTGCTCTGCCAGTTCCCGCGAGCGGGAGCCCAGTTTGGGGGGAGGCGGGTGCGGTGGGGAGGGCGGGAGGGGGGCGGGCTGAGATGAAGCCACTGTGCGGGCTGATACACCGGGACAAAGGGGGTCAGGGTGGGGGCTGATGTCAACTCCACTTCTCAGCAGGGAAGGCGTCCCGGCCGGGCAGAGAAGGGCCTGCGGAGCCAGCGGGGAGGTGGCCCCCCTTCCCACCTCCGGGAAGCCCCTACAAGGCTGTGCTGCTGGAGGTGACCTCTGTGTCCGGGCCATCCACCTGAGACCTGGGGACCCCGTCCTGGGCCTCTGTGCTCATGGCCATGTTATCAAAGGCCTTGGGGGCCTTGATGGGCGTATCCTGCTCCTCCTCCAGGATCCGGCAGCACCCGCTGCAGCGGCAGCAGGCCGGGCAGCCGCACAGCAGGCAGCAGGCGCGGCAGCAGACCCGGCAGCAGAAGCAGCAGCGCGTCTGGCAACAGCCAGTGAGCAGGAAGATCAGTTCGTCCCAGGGCTTCAGCGAGTGCATCCACAGCGGCAGGAAGTCCCAGCTCTGGAGCTTTCTGGGCAGGATGCGCGGGTAGCGGGACTGCAGGAACCTGAGGACCACCACCAGGAGGATCACGAGGATGATGGGCGCCCCCACGCCCACCAGCACCGGCCAGCCCGCCAGCGAGAGGCCGAACACGGCCAGCGGGGTCAGGAAGAAGAAGAAGATCAGGTAGAAGATGGCAAACCAGCGGTACTCGGCAGAGATGTTGCCCAGCCCCTTGGCCAGGCGGATGGGCAGGCGGGTGAATGGGATTGGGTACCACAGCAGGATGCCCGAGATGTTGAAGAAAAAGTGGCACAGGGCGATCTGAAACACAAGAGGTTGGACAGGTGCATGAGTGTGGTGCACGGTGGAGTCGGGGGGGGGGGGGTTGGGGAGGGTCATCTAGCAGCCATCCTGAGTCAGGGGTCTTCCCTGTCTTCACAGGGCTATTCAGAAAGGGGCCGGCATTACCTGAGGACCGTGTGTGTGTGTGTGTGTGTGTGTGTGTGTGTGTGTGTGTGTCGGGGGAGCGCAAGGGAGGTGACCAAATGAATCAGTTTTCAGGACCTAAACTCCTGAAGGCCAAATCTAATAATGAACTTCATTAATATGCCTGCCGCTACCCAAGGTCTTGACCCTGCTGTTTCCAGCTGAGCAGGTAAGAGCTGGTGCGGCCAAAGGAGAGGCTTGCTGGAGAGCTGGCTTCCTTGGCTCAATGGCCCCATTCTATGGAGGGGAGAGAGATGATTACAGTTAATAAAAATAATAGCACCAGCAGCTGATTTTAGTGCCTCCTAAATGTAGGAGGCAACCGTTCTAAGCACTTGATGTGGATTACCACAATCCTCAAAAAAATAGCCTATGACATGGTAAATCATCATTATCTCTATTTGATGGAGGAGGCGATTGAGGAAGAGCTTTGACTCTTCCCAAAGTCACACAGGTAAGAGGTGGTAGACGTGGGATTCAAACCCAAGTAGCCTGGCTCCAGAGGCCACACACACTTGGCCACTTTCCTGTGTGCCCAGGCATCACGCTAGGGGCTTTGGACCTGCCTGTCCAATACGTTAGCCACCAGCCACGTGTGGCAAATGAGCACTTGAGATGTGGCTCGCCCACGTTGAGATGTGCTGTAAGTGTGAAATACAGAGTTGATTTCAAAATCTTAATCAAAAAATATAAAACATCACCAATTTTTAAATCAATTACATGTGAAATGATAAGGAGTTAAATCAAATATATTATTAAAATTGATCTCCCCGTTTTACTTTTTAAAAATGCGGCCACTAAAAATTTCAAATTACGTGGGTGGCTCAAATTTATATTCTACACTCAGATTTCCGTTGGACAGCCTGGCTTTAGACAGAGCCTCATCAGATCCTTAGAATAATCCTAGTGAGATCTGGTTCACAGTTTTCAGATGAGGGAATTGATGTTCAAAGTTCAGGTCACCTGTCTAAGGTCATTTAGCGTGTAAAGGCGGGACAAGAATTCAAATGCCAAAGGTCTTCTTGCCCAAGATCACTTAGTCGATCTGGGCAAGGCAGGTCCTCCTGATTCTTCTCGATTCCAGGTCCAGAACAGAGGTCACCTCCTAATATCCAGGCAGAGTCCCCCAAGAGGGGGGCGAGGAGATGGGAAGTGGTGTCTCTATGCTCCTTGAATACTCTTTCCATCTCCATCAAAGTGGTTACCGCGCCTCTGTTTAACAAGCACCAGTGATGGGGGTCTCTCACTGCCTCTCTCAGGAACAGAGAGACACTTCTCAGATCTGTCTTCCTGTGGCTTCTCCTCACATCACAGTTTTGAACACAGAGAAAAACTTGGCTCTTGTTCACAAACCGTCTGCTTGCAAGACCACGAATGGGGCTGCATCTCACCAGAGCCCCTGCCCCACAGAACATTTCCTAACCTGCAGTGAGCTCCTGAGAGTATTGCCTGGGCTGGCTAAGGCGGCCAGAATGGCGGTGGTGGTGGTGCCGATGTTGGACCCCAGCGTGAGTGGATATGCCCTCTCAATGGTGATCACACCAATACCTGGCAGGAAAATACAAAAACTATAGTATCAGCCTCAGGGGATGATGGGAGACGGTAATAGGGGAAAAGCCAGGGAGAAACTCACCAATCAGTGGGGTCATAGCAGATGTGAACACAGAGCTGCTCTGCACGATGAAGGTCATACCTGCCCCCACAAGGATGGCCAGGTAGCCAGTCAGCCAGGCAAAAGGAAAGGGAAAATCTAGAAGACAGAAGGAAAAGAGATCTGTCACAGTCCTGCTAAAGAAGGCAGGGGCTGGAGGCCCAGCTGGCACCTCCACAGGACCTGGGGTGGGGGGAGGGGATGGCCTGAGCTAGCCTCCTCACCCCACACCACAGTCGGAAATTACAAACTGGATTATCGGAATCCTTTCACCTTGCATATTCGGATGGTGGAACCAAGGATGTTGGCATGTGTCACAGAAAAAACAAGCAAGCACATATTCACTGAAATCCAGAAGTAGAAATGCTGAACCCACATGTTATGGAGTGGATGTCTTGTTTCCCCAAAATTAATGTTGAAACCGAAACCCCCAGTGTGAGTGTATTAGGAACGGGAGCCTTTGGGAGGTAATTGGATCATCAGGGTGGAGTCCTCGTGAATGACACTCAGTGCCCTTACACAAGAAGAGGGAGCATGTTTCCTCTGTACTCTTTCCGTGTGAGGGCACAGCGGCCACCCGAAAATCAGGGAGTGGGACGTCACCAAAGCCCAACTATGCTGGCATCCTAACGCCGGGCTTCCCAGCCCCCAGGACTGTGAGATATAAATGTCTCTTGTTTAAGCCACCCCAGTCTAGGATAATTTGTTAGAGCAGCAGAACTAAGACACCGCCCAAACAACCACCTTCCTCCCACAAAGCATTTGAGCCTCCTTCCTTCTGCCTGTCCTGGTCTCCCCCAGGCTGCGGATCCTCCACCTTTGTGGCATGGCCTGGAGGCCGTGCCGCGGCTCAGAAGTCCCACACACCGGTCCCTCGGCACAGGATCAAGACCTGCACATCCAGCAGGCACCCAGAGTCACCCAGCTCGGCCGCATGACAACCTTGTGACAACCCTGCGAGGCAGACCGTCCTCGGCCCCATTTCCCTGAGGTTTCATGGGGAGGCAGCGTCCTCAGCTTTGCGCCCTCCCGGTGGCCAGGATGCCATCAGCAAGAGAACCGGCTGCCTCAAGATGCTGATGCATTATCCAGACCCACATTTTCTTCCCAAGAGTGGAGAGAAGTAGGGAGCAGGGAGGGCATCTGTTACCCTTTTCCTATGGGATCCTGACAAGACCCGAGAGTCCTGGGCATAGGAAACCTGCCAGGAAGGAAGGCCTATCTCACAGATCGCTGCATTTGAGCCGGCTCTTCCTCAGGACCTTGCAACTATGTGATAGAGGCTTGTCCCCAGCCTCCACCCAAGACACCAAGGGAGATTTCAAGGGCAAAGGCATCTTAACTTCTTCAGCTTGTCAGACCCAAGAGAGAAACTCCATGCAGGAGTTTATTTAACAAGAGGCCATTGCTAAATAAAAATATAAAGGAGCCCCCCCGCCCCGGGATGGCCACAGTGATGCCACACCCTAGAAAGCCCAGAATGAGGGGCAGTGTGCCTACCAGTGTTGAGGGTCTTCTTGATGACAACGGCTACCTGTCCCCGGAGCACGGAGCCCAGGAGCTTGACGATCATGATCAGGCAGCCACAGAGGACCAGCAGGGAGGCTAACAGCAGGATTATGCCAACAGCAACATCTGGGAGGCTGGAATTCACAAAGATGTGCTGGCCTGAAGAGACAATGGAAAGCCCTTGTTAGGAGGAAAATGGGTGCCCCTCCCCCCAAGGCCACAGACTGTTATTCATTCCCCAACATCTTTCTGTATCACAGTAACAGAATCTTGGTTGTTAGCTCGACGTATTGCAACCCGGAATAAAGACCACACTTCCCAGCTTCCCTTGCAGCTAAGTGTAAGCCTGAGGCTATGTTTTGGCCAGTGGGACCTCACGAAGCTAGAACATGATGATGTGAAATCATTACAGTCACAGAGCTAGTCAGGGGCTTCCTTCTACCTCTAAATCCCAGGCTGTGTTTTACTCACGATATTGAGGATACTTACAACGAAGAGTTTGAGGAGCCAAGTGGCATAGGATGGGTAAGTCAGAGTAGGAACTATTGCTAATTATAAACCTCCTTGTTTTTTAGAAGTCCCTGTGTGGTCCCATGATTATATGGTTTTGTTGATGGATGAAAAGCACCTAGAACATGGGAGGTGGCAAACTCATTGATTCTGTGAGGTAAACCACACTTGACTATTTTCTGCTCAGAATTAATGTGGGTGGTATGGAGAGGATGAAGAGAAGCAGAAATACACACATGGCTATATAAAGAATAGTTAGCAGAGTTAAGGATGTCTGGGCTGGAAGAGATTCCTGGGGCAACAGTCTAGCTTCTTAAAGACAGGGAGCATCATGTAGGCTCACTGCATTGTTTAGTGCTATAGCTCCAGGCCCTTGAATGGGGCCTGCCGTATAGCAGGGACTCGTGGCTTCAGGGTGAATGCATTTGTTCTGTTCTGTGTGGGACCCGCATCTCCTGCAAATATGGCTGGCATCTCCCTGGAGCCCAAGGGATACCAAAGCATATGGAGGGAGCACTCTGGAATCTGTTGACGAGTTCTGATGCAGTATGGAACTGCCAGAGAAGCTGGGCTTCAAGTCCTACTTCCTCCCCTTACCGGGGGACCTTGGGCATAGCACCTGTTCCTCTGCTGTGAAAGTTCATACTCAGTACTGGGTATGACACCAGTGCTCTGTGAATCCTAGTGCCCTTCTTTCCCTCACTTACTGAGCCTCACACAGATAATGAATGCCAACTGCAACCCCCAGACAGCCCAACCTGGTGGGCTGATGTTCTTTCGAGTTCCACTCACACTTGGCAATGTTCTCCTTGTAGGTCACGTTCTTGATGGTCCAGGTGTAGGAACCGTCCGACCAACAAAGGGAAGGGGAGGTGCAGTTCTCAGGCGAGGGGACAGTGACATTCATCTGAGTCTGGATGACAAACATTGGGAAATGGGATGCATAGTCCATAATACTCACTTTTGGTGGCACTGGCAGGCAATGTGGCAAGTAGGAGGGAGACACGCATGAATGTGTGTGTCTGTAAGGGTAATGCACTGTTTCCACAGGTCTCTCCATAAATGGGAACACAGGCAGCCAGAGGTGAGCCAAGAGGCATGAAAATAACGAGCCAGGAATAACGTACCCATGGTGCGGAATGAAGCAAAATGGGGTCAGTACGTCCTACTGCATTGTCTGTCCATCTGGCATTCAGAGACTTGCTTTCTTAATTTCTTAATTGGCTCACGGGCCAATTTTTCCTTCTCCGTACCTTTCATTTGCCCACACTGAATTAAAGGTTTTGCTTAAGGCACGGATGCTGGAGTCTGCCAACCCAGCAACATTCTTAGAAACTTACCACGTTGGTAAAAGTTTCACACCAAATCTTGATCAGACTCTTGTTTTTGGCTGCTTCATCATTCATTGCAATTTGGTTGATAACTTTCTTATCCAGCTGAGGAAAGCAACAGACAGGAGAGAGTCAGCACGTCCTCAGCACTGATGAGGGATGGACCGTCGTAGGAGGTGCTGTTAAGGGGCTTCAAGAACTTGAACCCAACTGGGAGCTCCTGCAGGAGTGAGTCAGGACTCACTCCATCTGTGCTCCCAGGATGGAGCACAGCACCTGGATGTTACTTAGCAGGTGCTTGACAAATAAACAAATGATTGTATAAACAATGGGCTGGTAACTAGGAAGCATGCAGTAGTCATTGAGTGATAGTAAAAACCAGAAGATAAAGGTAATAAAGGACAAGGTCCAAGTTGACCCATTCTACCTAAGGTAAGAACCCCAAAACCTTTTTTCATTTATTTCAATAATATGGACAGACCCTAGTGAGCAGAGGGCTGAGATGGAAGGAAAGACAGTAACCTTCTTCTTTGGCTACAGGCAGGATAATATTTTATTAGTGAGCCCAAGGATGCTGAGGTCAGTGGGGGGAATACAATGGCTCCAAGCATCCAATGAAGTCTTTGAGTCTTGAGAAGCACTTGCCATTCCCTTGCTCCCACCCCAATAAAGAGGACACATGTTGAAGCCAAGGAAACAAAAAAAAGCCAATTGCTCTATCAGGTGTTCCCTGAAGTCTTGCCTCCCTTGGCCTTTTTCAAAGGCAACCAAAGAACAGTGTTTATAGACCATCATCTTTCACCATCTCTTCCCAGTTGGGTGGGGTGTGGGGGGAAAGGGGAAGGAGTTAGTTCCTTCCTTTCCCTCTCTGAAGGAAGATGGGTTACCTGGATAATGAGTTTCGTGAAGGGATCTGTGATAACTTTCAGAAGTGCCGGGGCGTCTTCTCCATTCTTGAAGTTAAAGGTCTCTACCACCAAGTTGGTCAGGATCTCCAGGTAATGGGTAGCTGCCTCCAGGGGCAAGAGCACCAACACAGAGAGCCAGTTGAAGAAGTCATGGACAGTAGCCCCCGCAAAAGCCCTATAAGAAGGTAATCCCACCCCAAGCCAACAGTAAGATTGGTCAACAAGCAAGTGGGCACCAGTCTAGGCTGGTCATTGATTGCATTGGCTGCAAGGGAGTCACCTATCTATGCCCACACGTGTACAATCTCATTTACATGCTCACAGCAATGCCCAAGTGGGTGGGATTAATATCCCCATTTGATAGCTGAGGAAACTGGGGGCCACCAAACAGAGGGGAATTGACTGAAGACCACTGCATGGGTGTTGGGTCCAGGACCCTTGTCTCCCACTGCCCAGCAGAGCCTTTCCCACCAAGCCAGACAGCACTCAGTTCTTTCTGCTGAGCAAAAGGGAGGTAGACAGGTTATGGCTGCAATAATTAGCTCAAGGACCACTGTTTGGAAGAATTGAATCAAGGCTACTTTTGAATCATGCACATTGAAGACAACCTTCCTTTGGAAAGGTGGAGGCCAGTAGTCTGATGGTAATCAAACCCCAGAACTGAATTCTTAACTTTTTGTGTTAAGATCTCGGGACTCTGATAAAACATCTGAACAACCTGCACAGAAAACAAGGCCAATATACACCACAGTTTATATCTGATAAGGTTTGCAGTTTCTCCTGAATTCCATCCTATCTCCACACTATGACACTTGAGATTTCTTTTTTGCTCAATGAAAAAGATTTTTCTTCAAAACACATCTGCATGGGGTTCTTGGGTGGCTCAGTCGGTTAAGCGTCAGACTCTTAGTTTCGGCTCATGGCTTGTGAGTTCAAGCCCCGAGTCGGGCTCTGAGCTGACAGTGTGGAACCTGCTTGGGATTCTCTCTCTCTCCCTCTCTCTCTCTCTCTGACCCTCCCTTGCTGGAGCGCTTGCACTCTCTCTCTCTCTCTCTCTCTCTCTCTCTCTCAAAATAAATAAACTTTAAAAAAGTTCCCAGGTGATCCTAAAAAAATTAAAAATAATTTAAAAAAAACATCTGCATGTCAAAAAACACCTAAAACCCAAAGGGACATGGATAGAAGCTAATATACTTGTGGAGAAAATGCTTAACTTCACTTCACTACAGTTAAGGAAACTTATTTATAATTTATTTACTTGCAAGTACAAATTTTCACCTATCATATTAGCCAATGTTTTTTAAAGTAACTTATTCTTCCTAAAGAGAGTAATTTAAGACATCTTCATACACTTCTGATGTAAAGTGATGTAAATATTTCTTAGTAGTTTGGCAAAATGTTTTAGGAGCCTTATAGGGGTTGGATATAGTCATTATTTTCCTAGAAATCTAAGGAGGTATTCCAAATCACCAGGAAAGAATGATACACATCTCCAAAGATGTGACTGAAAGCAATCTATTTAAATAATCTGAACAAGGGGTGAGCTATATACTGCTATGTGCAGGCACTTTCATAGATCATGTTTATATTTCATAGATAGCAGTGAAAAGAACCCAGAATCTGGAAGAAACCTAGATTGAGTCCAAGCTACGCCCCTGGGTGAAGTTACTTAACCTCTTTGTGCTTCTATATTAATAAAATGAGGCAAAGAAAGTCTACTCAGCTTCTTGAGAAGATCAAATTAACAACCTTCCCCCTGGATCATGTGTATTATTATTGCAAACCTCAGGACATTTCATCAGGGACCAAGGAAGGTTAGCCATGTCTGAGTGGAAATGAGCAGCTCTGAGGCCCTCTGCCACCTGCCAGTTCACCCACAGAAGAGGGATGACATTTGCTGACTCCCCAGCCAGCCTGTTTAATGCTGTCTGCCTGACCCACATGGTGATTACATCATGCAGACAAACTGCCTTCTCTATTTTATGAACTTCTGGGAAAAGCCCATCAGTTAGAAGACAGGCCAGAGAACGTGGTTAATTTTCACATTAACCTTTGCCTGTTTTAACCTGTCCCGTTTTCAGATCTTATGCATCCACAAAAGCTACAGTTTGCCTTTTACCGGCAAGTGAAGAACAAAGGAAAGGTAACTGGGGTTGAGCTCACCCAAAGAGGAAGCTTTAGGAGGTTATAATTATTTCTGACTAAGCGGGATGGTAAATCCTATCCTAACTGGCCTTGTTTTAACTACACCACACAGCAAGTAAGCTTCTAGCTAGGGCTTGCATTTAGGGAGCTCTGGTTATGTGCCAGGTACCTTGCTAAGCATTTACCTGTTTGGCTGGGTTTACTCCTTTGGACAACAGTGGTGATAGACACAATTATCCTGGCTTTGCATACCAGGGAGCTGAGTTAAATCAACTGGTAAGTATGTGATTCCAACCCCCAGCTGTACTCCACAATGGCTACTTCAAACTGCTCTAGGAATGACCAGAAGGTTCTCATTGGCTAGTTTAAGGTAGTTATGACAACCTGGCCGAAACCGATGAGCCTCATGGCAGCAAAGGCTGATTCTGGGCCTCCTACCTTCTGAACTCACTCCGGTCTCCTGCCTGCATGAGCGCCACAATGGTGTTGGTGACTGAGGTCCCAATGTTGGCCCCCATGATGATGGGGATGGCGGCACGCACAGTCAGCACTGGGGGGTGGAAAAGAGAAAGTTGGTGAGAGTTGGCAAGTTTAGGAAGGCAGCCTGGCCATGTTCCCGATGTGGCCCAAGGCAGGCAGACCTCATTCAAGCTGGTAAGTGACAAAGCAGCATTTCCTAACCCATTTTGGGGTCTGCACCAGGCTGTGAATCTGATTCAAGCTAGGATAGCCCACCACAGAAATAAGCACATGTACCAAGCAAAAAGTCCCGGCACATCATTTCAGGGAATGCACACGCTCCATGAAGAAGCCCTTCTGTGGATTCCAGTTTCAAAGTGCCTTTCTAAATTTCTCTGTCCTCCATATTACAGATGCAAGGCCAGCTTACGGGAGAACAGGAAACAATGTGTAAGGACTTGCGTATTTATTATGGCAAATTCCCAGCAGTATAATTTCTCTAACAAAATTAGTACACTGCCACAGTGTTCTAACATGTGAAAGTAATTTTAAGGACTATCTTTTTCTAATTTAGCCCAAGAAAGTTCTAGTTAACTTTGCTAACATGCTGGTTTGTACTGAAAATTAATCTGTTCAATTTGGTCGCCCTCAGAGTATCTGTCCTGATTCAGCCAGAGCAAATATCAGCAGGTTCATGTTTGGAATGCCAGCTTCCCAAGCTTGGTTGTCCCCAAGCCAATGTGTGGATTTATTTATAATTTATTCTTAGTACTGAGCAGTGATGGAAATGTTCTTGAAAGGACCATGTAGATACGTGGCCCAATATGGCAGCCACAGGCCACGTGTGACTATTGATCCCCTGAAATACAGTCAGTGCAACCAAGCAACTAATTTTTATATGTTAAGTGAAAATAAATTAAGGTTAAATAAAATTAAATAGCCACGTGGCTAGTGCCTGATGGACTGGGCAACACAGTTCTAGAGAATTCAGAGCTGGGTCTTCAAGCATCGGGGACGATTTTCAGACCCAGCCATGGCAATGG
This sequence comes from Panthera pardus, assembly GCF_024362965.1. Lineage (NCBI taxonomy): Eukaryota > Metazoa > Chordata > Mammalia > Carnivora > Felidae > Panthera > Panthera pardus. Next base: position 184,176,320 of record NW_026526688.1, read on the forward strand.
AAACAGGAGACTGCCTGGGATAAAGCAGAGCACATCACAGCTGCACAAGATAGGAAGACAATGGTGACAAGCCTGGACACATTCAGAGTAAATCCTGGGTTCCTCAGCCGGGCAGGGAAATGCGTGGAATGTCTGGGCCCACGGGTGCCTGGACTCACACGAGGAGGCCACCATGCTGACGATGATGGACGAGGAGGTGCTGGAACTCTGTACAAGGACAGTCACCAGCACTCCGATCACCAGCCCAGCCACGGGGTTGGACATAATAGAGTTGTTGCTGAAAAACTGCCCGGCCACCTTTCCTGAAAAACAAGCCCACAGCCACCAGATGGAAAGTTAGGTGGGCAACTGAATACACAGACATCTCGTCTCCAGCCACGACCAGCTGGCTGTGGGTCAGGGAGGCCAGCCTCCAGCCCAGCTGGTACCCCTGGGATCTTCCCAGTGCATCTGCCACGTGCTTCTTCCCAGTGCTGCCCTGGGGCCATGTCTCCACTTCTGTGACCTCGCTCCCCACTCATGCCGCACCCCTTGTTCCTCTTGTCCCTTCACCCTACAGCCTCCATACTACCACTACTCCTTCATCAGCAAGCCCTCCCCCAGCCTTCTCTGACCGCCAACCTGGCCTCAATTCCGCACTTGGCCCAATAGGTGTTGGTGAGTCTCCAGATGCGTTAATTCCTGTCTCTGGGGATATATTCCTGACTCAGAAAATTTCCCCCCCAAGAATGGATATTCTCATTCTTCTCTATCAATCCTACCCAACCCCCATTCTCTAGGTCCAGCCTAGCCTCAGATGCCTGAGACCATCAATCCATTCCCCAACCCATTCACTGAAGATGACCAAGGCCCAAGAGGGTGGAAGCAATTCATCTGAGACACTTGGAGAACAAAATCCCTTGCTTACGCTGGGATTCCTGGGGGTGGCTTCCAGGAAGTCAGTCTGCCCTTCATACACCCTCACAAGTGCCCCCTCTCCCAATTCTCCCAGGTCACAACGATGAGTTCCCAAGAAGGCACCCAGGGGAATAGAAATCCATGGTCTTCTGTGTCTCTGGGATCCGAGTTTGGATCCCACCATGCCAACTCAAGGCTGTGAAACTAAGTGCTGACCTCTTTCAACTTTGAGTGCTCTCCATAAATGGGAAGGGTTTGGGGAAGAAACGCTTAGGACTTCAGGAGGCATTCAAAGTGCTGGCTATCACTGTTGTCACCCATCAGGGGAGCACAGGCGGCCAAGCACGTGGTGATTTAACTTCTGGGACCCCCTCACACTGTTTAGCTACTCTCAGTCCTGCAAGACGTGTAGGCAACTGCTAAGGATAAGGATCCACCAGCTCTGGGAACCTTGTCCTTCTCCAACAAAGGCCCAGCCCTGATTTTCTGTAGTTGCTTTAGCTTGAGAGCATTCCTATCTAATAATCTCTGCAGGTCGGGACGCCCAAAGACAGCAGGGATCCCTTAGATAAGTCCTTATATCAAACAGCTTCCTGCCTAGGGTCGGTGGACAAACACAGGAAGCTGACCTCTTGGAAATGGCCCCAGCCTGGGCTGCCGGCCTAAGCCATCTCAGCCAGCCATAGCTCCTTTAAAGACCTCAGTTTTCTCTTCTGTAAAACGGGGGCATGACTTCACGAGAAGGTGTGCGGTGGCCTTCTGTCCTAAAACACGCCGGGAGGCTGCAGCTGGAGAGGGCTTGCTGACTTGTGACCATCTGAACCAAACTGCATGAAAATACCCCACCCCGGATCTCTGTCCCTTTCATCCATACCTCCAACCAGCTGGAAGGCACTGCTGAGGACATCCAGCGAGCACACGAAGAAGTAGAGAAATGCCAGAAGCAAAATAAATTTCCCAATTCCTTGGAAGACACAGAGAATCTTCCCTTTGGTGTCTCTCTCTGGGGTAAGGGAGAAAGGACACAGGCTTTTAGTGCCCGAAACTCTGAGAAGTTTGGCAATGAGCTCAGAGCGCTCATCTCCCCTACCCCACCAACCCTCCCCCCCACCCCGCCCCCCATCACCAGGTGGCTGTAAGCTCTTATGTATGGCAAGGCTTAGAGATGGGATGCATCCGTGACTAGAGTTTTCAAAGCAATTACCACTCTAGTCCATTTAGTTGAAATCTGTGGTGAAGCGTCTCTAAAGGACTGGCTTCAGGGAGGAGGGGTTTGGTGTGGTCTGGGGCACTGACAGGCAAACCAGACTCCATGCTCAGCTGAAGCAGTGTCGCTGAGGGAGGCAGTTAAGGGCACCTGACACCTGCTAAGTGCGGGGTCAGAGATAATGGCTCTCCTAAGCACCTTCAAAACAGCACAGACTATTTTCTAAAATGTGGCCACAAGGTAGCAATCACAGCCTCCATTTGGGGAGGGCTTGGGCGCTCATACATCCTGGAATGTTATGTCCTTGGATGCTATTTTCTCTGCTCGATTTTATAGTGGTTCTCACCTCCTCCCTCCCAGCTGTCTGATCTGCAGACAGACCTTACACCCTGCACCCGGAAAAGAAATGCAGCATTTGTTGGCATGCCAGCCATCCTGGCTGTATATTCTGTCTTCTGGAAGCTCTCCTCAATGCCCACATTTAGGTGAGGAGAGCCCTCCATCCAGGGGCTCTCAGAGCAGGGGTCTCGTCTGTTCAATGCTGTACCCACAGCACAGTTCCTGGGACCAGTCAGCACACAGTGGGTTATAAGGAGCAGCATGGCGCCCGGCCTGGTTACTACCCCCATGCTGGCACATATGTTGAATGCATGAGAGAACAAAAGATCCCCCAATTATCGCATTACGCTTTGACTCCAAGCCTCCAAGACTGCAGGCGGTATCCCTAGCCAGGACCTTTTTCTGAGAGGCATCAGAGGGGTGCTGGGTGGCTCAGGCGGTTCAGCCTCCGACTTCGGCTCAGACCATGATCTTGGGGTTTGTGAGTTCGAGCCCCGCTTCAGGCTCTGTGCTGACAGCTCAGAGCCTGGAGCCTGCTTGGGATTCTGTGTCTCCCTCTCTCTCTCTGCCCCTCTCCCACTCGTGCTCGCTCTCTCTCTCTCTCTCTCTCCCTCTCAAAAATAAACATTTAAAAATTAATAAAAAGAAAGAAAGACCTCAGAGCGATGGAACGGAAGAGGGTAACACAAAGGAGATGAAGTGTGGAGGCAGTGAACCCAATCCCTCACGCATGGGAAGTCCCTCCTGCCTGCTTTCACCTGACCACTTGATCCCCGTGTCCCGGAGCTCGGGCAGGTCCCAGGGGTCTTCCACTGCTGTGGGTTCCTCTATCAGTGCCACGGTGGAATAGGATGGCAGAAGCTCGATCTTGGTGACTGGGGTCCCGCTGTCATCTACTCAAACAAGCAACAGAGGCCATGAGGAATGAGGGTCAGACCCGAGCCACAGGAGGCCAGTCTGGGGAGGGATGATCGGCACTTACTTTGGCTAGTGTCCTTGCCTTTCCCGGGTGTGGCGGACTGCTGGCTAGTGTCCCCTTCCATGTATTTATTGGGGTCGGGCTGGGCATTTTCCAGCTCAGGCCAGGGAGCCATGATCTGCAGACGGAAAACAGAGCTTAAAGAAGCAGCCACTGAAGGGAGGCCCACTCAGGTGCTATGACGGGAAGAACCAGAGGTTGCAGAGATTCGGGAGAGAATCTACCTTCCAAGGAGGGGGCTCTTCCGTGCCATATTCCTCCTCTGGGTCTCCCTCAACCGCTCACCCAGGCTGTCACTAAATCAAACCACTTCTTACAGTGTTTTGTTTCCATTCTAGCCTCAAGTCTGTCCACCGAACTTCCTTTGATGTCTCCAACTTCCTTCTGGCTCAGCCTCTGTCTTGACTCTCTCCTGTAGTCAGAAAGGGGGTGCAAAGCCACCCCTCTTCATCAACTCACGGCACGCCACGTCCTCTCGGTCCTCCAATGGTTCCCTCCTGCTTTTATTCTAGACTGCACATCCGCACCAAACCTCACACAGCGGACTTAACGTATACGTAAATGCTAACACACGTTCTGCCTGCTTTACCTACCACCCAGTCTTCTGTGGGCAGCATGACACAACGAAGCTAGTTCGAATCCCAGTTGTGCCACTTATCAGCGGCTGTGTGCTTAGGCAAGTCCTTTTATACCTCTGAGCATAAAGGCTTCAATGTTTCCCCATCTATAAAATGCGGACAAGTCCAGGTTATGTGTGCAGGGTTATGAGATTGACAGTGACCCCCAGAAAGTTCCTGGAACCAAGCAGCCATCCGCCAAATGGTAGCTATTATTCCTATGCCAGGCCGCCCGGCTTAATGACCCTTTGTCAGAGCCACATGCTTTCTAACCTTTGGTAGACACTTCCTCATAAGCCATTGTTTCAACAAAGCCTTTCTTGGTTACACAGAGAGAAAGTGTGGCTCTTGACACACTTGGAAGTCCCCTCCTTGTGGTGCTTGTCCGTTGACACATGTTAGTGCCGTACAAACAATTCACAGAAGAGGAAAATACAAGTGGCTAAAATAGTGCAAAGAATTGGGCCTCGTTAACAACCCCAGATATGCAAATTAGAACAGTGAGATAAATTTCAACTATCAAATCAGCAGAAAAAAATACTTGTAAGTATAATATGCTGTGCTGGAGAGACTGCAGTGAGATGAGGACTGGTGGAAAACCACTGGCAACAGGTCTAAAGTCCTTTACATTTTCAATACATCTCTGACCCAGTCATTTCACTTCTAGGAATCCAGTAGCTAGGAATGTTTTCTCTCAGAAAATCCAAAGTACCTCCCTGTTCTGATCACTTCTTTGAAGAGGTTTTCCCAGAATCTGTGTCAATCTAACTCCTTTCCTATTTTTCTTCTTTCCCCCTTTCCTAATTTTCTTAAATGGATCTACTTCCTGCCTACCGAAATGCAAGCTCTACCCAAAAAAAGAGGCTTTGCCTGGTTCAACATGGCATCCTTAGGGTCTGCAGCTATGCCTGGCACACTGACAATGCCCAATAAGTGGTGGCTGATGGAATGAATGGGACGCAAACCAAAGAAGATGTTGCCACGCTGTCGCTTAAAGCGTTGAATAGGAAAAATAGGAAAATTGTCGTACTAGCCATGGTACATCCATGCAATGCAATAGCACGCCATTAAAAAAGCTTATAAAGAATTAGAAAAGGGGCACCGGGGTGGCTCAGCCGGTTAAGTGGCTGACTCTCGATCTCCACGCAGGTCATGATCTCACGGTTCGTGAGTTCAAGCCCTGCGTCAGCTCCACACTGACAGCACAGAGCCTGCTTGGGATTCCGTCTCTGTCCCTCCCTGACTCACTCTCTCTCTGTCTCTCCCAAAATAAATAAACCTTAAAAAAAGAATCAGAAGCAATGCCTTAGATAAATTGTGAATAAAAGGCACTATTTTTTGCCCTACTCACAGCACGTTCTCACGGGCTCTGGAAATGTCCCATGGGATTCACAGTGGGTGATGGGATTGTGGGTGACTTATTTTTCTACTCTATGAGATTTCCAAAATTCTTTTAAGAGCTGTAGCCCCACCCCAGACCCACAACGTAAGATGGTTCAGGGATACCCAGTGTTGTGACTGTTAGGCGTACCTGGAAAGCTAGGACTTAAGCTGATTCTGTGTCCCCATCACGAAGGGCTTTTCGTCGGTTTGTTTAGCCTAAGGAATTTCTTGACTTTGCCCAGGCAACTGCAGAACCCATGATCACAGGGGACATCCTGCAGTCATTGGCTTCCATCAAAGTACAAGCCATGCCTTTCATTTCAACTTAACAAGCATCCAGCACAGGGCCTGGCACACAACAGGCCTCACGTGCTTTCTGAGCAGGATGCCGGGGCCTGCCTGGCCAGCGAGAGCCAGTATTTAGTAAGCCAGGCTGTGCTCAAACCTTGCAGGGGGATGTTGTTATTCTCCCATTATACAGATGAAAACACTGAGGCATAAGGAGGCTAAGTAACTTGCCCAAGGCCCCAAGTGGTAGAGCCTTGAGCCCAGGTCAGCCTTTTCTGGCAGCTGCTCTAGGACTGCGTGTTCTCTGTAAGCCACTCCGTTGGCTTCTGGGAGCGGGGCTGCTTCTAGGGTCCGGCCTCCTGGAGTTGCTATGCCTGGACTCCTCCCTCGGGCTCAATGAAAAGCCTTCTTATAGCTGACAGTCAAAGGTGGGGCAAAGCCTGCTGCTCAAGGTGTGTTGGATTTGGGGGGGGCCTTCTCAGGGTGTGCTGGGAGGCAGCTACAAGGTTGGGGCCCAGGCAGGGGAGGTGGGGCAGAGCTGAGCGGTTGGGGAGGAGACAGAAGCTGGCCTGGGACAGCCCCAAGTTCAACTCAAGGCCACCATGCAGGTGAACGGACTCGGCTTGGAAACAGCACGGAGGTTAAAAAGAAAAGACAAGGCCAGGCCTATGGGTTTGGGGTAGTAAGCTCAAATGTCTACCTGGTGACTCTTCCAATGCAGGGATCCGTAGCCACAGTGTGTTGGGGGAAAGAAACGAACAATCTTGGAGCTCTTAATTTCAGTCAGGCACGAGGCTGGGTGCCTTACATAGCACAGAGGCTCAGAACCAAACTCCAGCTCTGCCCCAGATACACTGAGACCTGAGCAAATCACGCGACTGCTTTGTGCCTCAGTTTCCCATATGTAGAATCGAGTTTATAACAGTCTATATAGCCCATTGGGTTGTCAGACAGCTTCAATGAGTTAATTTCTGCAAAGTGCTTGGAACAGTAACCTGTCCAATTGGTTTGTGTTCCTCCTCTGAGCAACCCTGAGGGGTTAGTGTTCTCCCCATTTTACAGATGAGAAAACCAAAGCATTTCAGAGGGGTAAAGCCACTCGGCCCAAGGCCGCAGTGCGACTTGAGAGTCTCTGACTCCAGAATCTGTGTTTGCCTCAACTACAACATGACTGGAACACTCCTAGAAGGGATGAGTCATGTAATAATAGCATCAGAAGTGCAACGTATCTGATTAAAGGCCCGTTGCTGGGCAAATGGAGAAGATGCCTTAAGACCCGAGTGGCAGAAGCCAGCGCCTCACTTCCGCACGCAGCGTCCTGGGAGGAAGCGAGGGCTCCATGAACTGGGTCTTGGGAGCACCTGCCACCCAGGTATTGGCACAAAAGCATTCCCCATGCCTTGGAACATCAACCTTCCGTCGTCACTGCCACAGGCCGCTTAACGGCAGTCCACGCTTCGACCTCACCCCGACTGAAGTCCAACTTACTTCCCCATCACCCCGGACGCTCCCCTCCGTGGAAGTTTGCTGTTTGTCATTCCTGCTACCATCCGCCAAGAACCGCAAGGTCATCTCCCACAGCCCCCCAACCCAGCACCTCTGCTCTTGCCTAGGTAGCACACCCCCCCCCCCCAGAAGACCCACTTCTCATCTGTGGGCCCCCCCGGGTCCTCTCTCCTCCCCTGCCACAGTTCCGCAGGCCTCTCTGATCCGCCCTTGCCCACGCGCCCGACATACAGCACATATACACCCGGCACTCCACCACATATGGTGTAATTGACTCTAATAACAATAACTACCATTTAATGAGCACCAGCGAGGTGCCAGGTGCTGTGCTGGGCCCTGACACATATTATCTGATTCAATCTTTATGCAGGAGAGGGGTCATGCTCATCCCCACTGGCAGATAGAAAAACCTGGAGTGCCAAGAGACGAAGCAACTTGTGCAAACTCACCCAGCAGGGGAGGGACAGAGACGGTTTTTAAACACAGCTCAACCCGTCAGTGAGGTTGGGACCCTTATTGACAACATCCTTGGTCAGGACATAAACTTATTTTCCTGGAGCACTGATTTCACTCACCTAACTGGGGAGAGGGGATGTTAAATAGAGTGACTGGTAGATGATTTACGCTGGAGAGGTGATATTTACATGGAGCACATTGTTTCTCAGCCTTGGCACTGTTGACATTTGGGGCCAGATAATGCTTTGTTGGGTGAGTTGTCCCGTGCATTGTAGGATATTTAGCAAGATCCCTGGTCTCTACTCACTACGTGCCAGGAGCACCCCCTCCCCCTTAGTTTTGACAACCAAAAACATCTCCAGACATTGACAGATATCCCTCGGGGGCTGAGAACCACCGGTCTACAGGTTAAGAGACCAGACCTTCGATCCCACCTGCCTGGGTTCAAGTCTCAGCCAAGCCATCTGCTGTGTGACTTTGGGCTAATTCCTTTGCTCCTCTGTTTCCCCTACGTGTCAAACTGAGATAATACCCCGGACGAAGAATTCTTATGATGAAGCGCGTTATGTTTTAAAAGTTCTCAGAATGGCATTTGACACATCGTAAACCCTGTGCGGTTTTCAGCTATCACACTAAAACAAGCAGGGACGTGTAGCATAGAGTGCAAGACTTACATGAAGTTTGAGCTCGCGGTGGGTTGCTCTGGGCTAGTCACGGACAACTGGAATTTAAGTTTTAGAGGGCAAGACCCGTATATTATGCGTTTCCTCCCAACGCTCAGTAGACTATACCTAGTAGGCCCTTCGTATTTGTGAAGGGAAGAGTCAACATAAGGGGTTTGCTGAAGGAATGAACTGGACCCACGCCTAGGAAACAAATCAAGCCCGAATCTTACTAATGAGTGGCTGCCCCTCCTCGTGATAAGCAGGTTGGGTTGGACAAGATCTGTTAGATGGGGCAAGTGTACCAAGAAACTGCGCCCTCAATGTCACAACAGCCCCACTTGGGCTCTCATCAGCAGTAAGGTGTAAGAAGGGTGATTGTTTGCCTATTCAAATTATGTTTTCGGTGACTGGATTTCTCTGGCTGATCGGGATAATTGCCTGGAGTGAACACAAAGTAGGTAGCAAGTACAGAAACGGACGCTTCCGTGGGCCGATGTGCAGGTGGCTTAGGACACTGCCGGCAATAGAACAGGAGGACGCTCGTTTGCACTGACCCGAGCGGAAAGGAATAGCATATCGTGGCGGGGGGCCCAATGCGCTAAACTGTCTTGAATACTTACTCTGTGTGAGGCCAGTGCTGGCTTCACTCACCTGCAGGCCCTCATTGCACTGTCAGTACCACCGAAAGCAAAAGAAAATTTCTATGGAATGTCTCCACTCCTCCTTCTTGGAAGTCCTTTCTTCCCTATTCCAAGTCCAGCCATGTGGCCAAGCCCATGCCCTCTTTACAAACACTTCCCTGATGAAGCAATTACTTCCCCTCATGCAATACTTCATTTTCTGGTACATGCATGTGCTCCACCATCGTTGGGGGAAGTTCACTGTGCTAGACCCCTGGCAGGTAAGAAAAGCAGGCTCAGGTACTGAGCGAGCCCCGGGGCAGGCAGCCAGGAGAGCCATCTGGTCAAGCCCGGAGCACACTGCAACTGCCGGCCACTCCCCTCCTGGCCCTCTCCACCCCCACAGCTCCGGCTGCTCCTCTCAGGACCTGGGAAGTGGGGAAATGCAGGGCACCTGGGACACAGTCACTGTCCTCAGCAGCGTGGGTACACAGGCCCCGCTTGCCTGGCCTTCCCAGGCAGCAGAGCCCCAGCTCTTGTGCAGGTGGACCCCACGGATCTGGAGTAAAGGGATGACTCGGAGCAAACCCCCCATGATCGGCCCCGGGCAGATGCTCAGGCGCTCCTCGAGACCCCTGGATATTCCAAGGCTGCTGACATCATAGCCCCTGACACACAGCGCCGAGAGAGAACCACACAGCGCGTGCCCCCGAACCTCAGTTTCAACATCTCAAAAGTGGGGATAATACCATCTCCCTCACTCATCTGTGGTAGGACTGACTGACTGATGAGCAAAGGTGAGGCCCCGCGCAGAGTGCCTGGCAGAGTAAGCACACAGAATTTTGTGGAATGAATTGCATCGCAAACAATGCACAGCCCAAACTCCACTGTGCCCTAGACCACCAGTTCCTTATCTCAGTGCTCAGCACAGCCAGGGATTCTCTGTAAATATTTGTGCGCTAAAGGAACCCAAAGCACAGGAGAGAAAGGCACTAACGTGTGTGCATATGTGTGTGTGTGTGTGTGTGTGTGTATGTGTGTGTGTCTTGAGGGGAGTGCCCTATGGGATCCGTGACTTCATTAAATTTTACAACAACGAAGTTCTTTCCAGTTAACAGAAGTTCTTTCCGGTTTACAAAGAAACTGAGACCCAGAGAAATTAAGAAGTCCCACAGCTACCTGTAGACGGAGTCAGGATTTGAACCCAGAAATGCTAGTTCCAAAGCTGGGGGCCCTTCCATAGACCTTTCGGCCAGACGCCGAGACAGAGGGAGGAGGAATCCTCTGGGCCCCATCAAAGCAGCATGGAAACCAAGGGGCCAAGGGCCCCCACCCGGTCCAGGCTCAGTGGGAACTCTAGCGGCTTCTGGGAGAGCTGGCGGGGCTTGTCCCTCTGCAGGGGTCTGCAGACTCACTCAAGCAGCTAGAAGAACCAGCCAAGAACACCGTGATGACAGGCTACCCGGTTCCCACAAAGGCTCTGGCATACCAGAGATTTGGATTTGGCATATGTCAGGCCTTTTTAGGAGTCTCAGCTAAGCAGGAGAGGCAGACACTGAATGAGCCGGACAGAGGCCCCAACCCGAATCTGACGCCACTTTCCCAGTGGCAGCCACACACTGGCCTGTCTGGAACTCGCTTCTCCAGAAAGGGGCTTTGGGGATCAGCAGAGGCCTTCGGGGCCTTTGAGTCCCTCCATAGGCATTCTCCCCAGAGCATCCTCTGACCTACTGTTCCCTCTCCCCACCTTCCCAAGGGCGCACTCCGGCACACTCTTGCCACCTGCCAGAAAAAAGCAGAGAAGAAAGGATAAAGTCATCCATTTTGACCGTTTGGTACTAATACCCACAAAGATTTTTTTTTTTTTTAATGCCTAGGTATGAGGTTCGTGGCTATGATCACACATTTGCTTCCTTGCTCCCCTCCACTCATCCCTACAACTGACCCGGCTATGTCAATAACCCTTTTGGCTCGACTTCCTGCATCCATATGTGTATCCCACGCCAGCAGGAACTCTTATAGGCCAACGAGAGGAGACTTCTCAGCTCTTCTCAGACCCGGGAACAGGAAAATGTAGGGCACCTGGCGGTCGCCCAACCCTTACGCTCTGCATTGTTTGAGCTTCTCCAACCAGGACCTGTGCCGGGGCCACCTGTACTCTGAACAGCAGCAGCCATCTGACGACCGGGGCAGAGGAGGCGGGGGACAGGCACACGTTCTGGCCTCCTGGGCCCAGGGAGGATGACCTGTGCGGCCCCAGCACGCACGACAGTGTTTGGCACACAGGCGCCACCCAAATGGCTCTTGAGCATTTCGAATTAGGTACTGAGCGAGCCCCGGACACAAATTAACCCGTTTAACCTCACAAGCACTTTATTTCTGTGAATTTACTTTTCAGTATTCATGCCTCAGTACTAATCCTACCGCGGAGGAAACCAAGACTCAAAGAAATTCATGGCTTCAAGTTATAAAGACACTGCACCTTCAGAAACAATTCGAACTCAGGTAGTCTGATGTCGAAGTTCAAGACACGTAAGAAATCTTTTCCTACTCTGAAAGAATGCCCAAGACTTCAAAAATTCCCAAGAGGGGAATTAACCCCAAGAGGGCTACTTAATTTTCCATCTTCCTTCAACCACCACAAGGCAAACTAATCCCCCCAAGGACATGGCAATGGCAGGAAGGGGGCGCGCGGGGCAGGACACAAAAGCAGTTGGCCTGGGTTTTGCATTGATGAGTGGCTTCAGTTTAGACTTTTGACTATATGTACTGACAGTCTTTTAAAAAGACATTTTACTCTCTCTTTAAACTAGGGCCATATTACCAAACCACGCCCTCATGGTGCACTTTTAATTTACACTTATGATATTTTAAAATTAAATCCTGCAGTTAACTTATATCTGTATCAATTATTTTGCATCGTGTTGGGTGGTTAAAAGAGCCAATTCACAAAAACACTTTGGACATATTGCAGTCTGTTTGCAGCCCTCTTTTTACACTCTTGTGTATTTTTAAGTTCAGTGGGATATCCTGACTACTTCCTGCTGATGTTGCCATTCTGTCTCTAGAGTGGTGGTTGGGTGGGCAGGAGAGGGTGGGGAGAAGGAGGGAAGGCCGGGAGGAAGGTGGCAAAAAATGGTATTAAAAGTTTATTCCAAATCACTGATCCCAAGAAGCTGTTTTCTTCATTAAACTGAATTCAGGCTATTTATATGTCAGCTTTGTGCCTAACAGCTCTAATCCAGACGTCCGTCCTCCCACCAAGGGGGACTTGTTTCAATGAGACGGTTGAGTGATTTGGGGGTGGACTTTGGAGGGGGCAATTTGTTAAACATCCAAACCTTGTACAAGCACGATCTTCTTACCACCAGTCCCCAAAGTTACAAAAACAGAGATCCTTATCAGCTGGTTGGCTGGCAGAAGCAGAGAGATTCAAACACTCCTACCAACCAGAAACAATCGTTGTTCCTATGAGGCACAACTTTTTCAAGAACACCGGGCCCAGAACAACTTAAAAAACTCCGGCTCGGGAGAGGGGGAAGCAAGACAAACGGGACTGTCGCAAGCAGGGCGAACACAGAAATCACTTGTGAATAGAAACAGGGAGGGAGAGGGGATTCTAAGTGCAGAAATCCACAAGCTGCCTCCAGGAAATCGACACGGTTCAGACAGCTGCCATCTCCTTATGGAAAATGAGTGCTTCTAACTCTCTCCAGCTCCGTGCCAGCTACCCACCGCAGGCAACTGCCTCTGGGGATCTGAGGACTGAATGTAAGCCCATTCCATGTGCCACCCCCTCTCTGGCCTGGAATGCTGGGTGCTCCCACCCCGCCCCCACCTGAGCACATTTCCTTGCAAGCCATTCCCCCCCCCCCCCCGCCCCCCGACTGCTCACCTGGTACCCTCTGACTCTGTTCCCCCCGGGGCAAGCTGAAAGACCAGCCCTGTGCGGACCCCCACCAGCAAACTAGACTGTACCCTGCAGTCACTTTAGATAAATAACTCGGCAAACAAGAATGGCAGCACGTGGAAGTCACACTCGTGGGCACTGTGTTACTGGACAGCCACGCACACCTAGAATTTTCAGCGCAGGAAAGCCTGTGGGAGGGTTCCCTTCCCCCTCTTACAAAGAGGGGTAAACTGAGGCCCAGGGGCTCACAGCAACCTGCTTTAGGTCACACAGCTAGTTCGTGACCAAAAAAGAGAGCCCAGTCGTCCCAGTCCCTATGTGGCCCCTCTTATTCCCCCGTCTTTCCTCCCTGACCTACGAATGCCAGAACATCCACAGTTTCAGAACCCCCAACAGTGGCTCATTAATAACATGGCCAGGGGTAAACAGTGTAGTCATGGGAATTGTAATAACAGCCACGGCAGCAGCATCGAAAAAAATATAATCTGAAAGTTTAGAGAAGGTTTATTTTTTTGTCTTCCGCAGTCCAAAGCCAGCCAAGCTCCTTGAGGTCAACATCGAGGGATGTCTAAAAGAATTAAGTGAATTAAAAGTAAATGAAGCTTCTTTGGAGAGCGAGAGGGGAGAAGGAAGAGCCCTCGCCCCGGCGGCGGTACTCACCAGCGCTCCCAGCGCAGGTAATGGACCCAAGGAGGAACCAGGTAGAGTTCAGCCGCTGGGGTATATATAGCGAAGGTGTTGCGCAAAGACCCGGCGGCAGCTGCTGTCATCACGCCCCTCGCACATTCCAGGACCGCCTGCCGCCGCCGCCGGGGCACTGCCTACCTGCCGACTTAATGAGCCCATCGTGACCTCGCCGGCTGCGGAGGGAAGACAGGCGGCCCTGGCTGCTGCGGGAGATCCCCACACGGTCCCCGAGCCCCAAAGGCACCGCCCGTCCCGCGCCCTGCGCGCCCTGCGCGCCCTCCCACGAGACACCGGGCCAAGTGGGGGACCAGCCCGGCTCCCCCCCCCTCCCCATTCTCTCCTCCCCAAGACAGTTTAGCGCCTGTGAGGCTGAAGAGGTCAGAGACGCTGAGACACAGATAAAAGCCAACTGGAAACTCAGGGACAAATCCTTCCAAAACAAAGCCGGGATTGTTTGGCCTTATCAGGCGTTGGGGTGCTTTCTGCCCCAGAAGCCTGGACTCTGCAGTTAAAACCACTGCAGCTGGAGCCCTGCGTCGGCCAAGGGATGGGGCTGGATTAGCCCGGCTGAGCATGGGGAGAGGGGCTGCTCTTCTCTCCAGAAGGGCACCCCTGCCAGCTCGTCCAGCTCTAGCAGACCGTGTCCCTTATTTCACCGGCTGCCCTGCCCTGTGTGTTCCTTGTGAAACCACCACACATCTTTCTCCTTCCACACCTGTCCCAGGGAGAGCCCATGGTCACACTTATCCTTAAGAGCTGCGGGGTTATGGGCGGGCAGTCATTCTCCAAAGCCCACACGCACACCTTCCCACGGGTACAGCGGCTTCCATTTAAGCTGAGACTTCTGGAAGGGTTAGGGGGCATGGCATAGGATTACTCGGGATTTGCTAAGCAGGGATCAAACTTCGATCTTATTCCAAATCCCAGGCCCTTCCCTCCACCGCATGGTCCTGTTTTACAGTGGAGGAAAAGTTTTACTGCGCACGACGGGAGAGTAGAAGGACCCATAGGAACTAGGCTGGTTTCATCCCCAAGCCAAGACCTCTCTCCTCCATCAGGGGGAAGATGTCAGGAGTGCTGCTTCCTAGAAGCTACTGAGCAGGGCTCTCCCTGGGGCTGAGAAGTCAGTGGCTACACATGCTAACTCTGGGCCAAACCACTTAAACTCAGTTCCCTGTTTTAACCCTTGCTTTGCCTGCCTTCATTTGCTCCTGTATAAAATGGGAATAATGGTCCCTATCAGAGTAAGTGAGCTCAACTATGTACAGCACACAGCATGGTACCTGATGTGCACATGAGTACTCAGTCCATATCAACCATTGTAGTTTTCACTGGGAACATCCAGTGTTGGGACAAGATTGAGTGGGAAGATTTGATTAGTCTCATCTGGAACCTTGGGGCCCTGAGGTCACTACTCCACAGCTCAGATGCTGGGCACATCAGTCCAAGGGTCAGGACATACTGCTTGGAAAGTGGACATGGAAATCAAATCAGCCCAGGCTGTTTTTATTAGAGGGACAATGGTTTTGCTAAGTGCGTCCCAGACTTCAAAGCCAGCCCTTGGAGATAGTGATCAGCCAGCACCTTTCCTCGGAGTGACCTCCAAAGCAGAACACCTGGTGTTGGGAACCCTTGGCACCTATTCATTGAGCTCAGCCACACCTCTGTCCCTGGGCATGTGGGCTGCGGACATTATCTCAGGGGCAGACAGGAACAGCCTCACTTGGACATTCATCCCGACAAGCCTCCCCCCAGTAACGGTGGGCTTTGATGTGGGGCACAGAGCAAACCGCTCGCACTTCCTATCACTCCCAACAAGGAGCTAATAGATCAAAATTTCAAAAACATTGGAAAGGGAAAGTTCACTGCTGAGAACTTAACACATAATTTAAACAGCCTACGTTTACACACAAACATCGAAAGTACTTTCAGCTCACTTGTTGGGTGCCTACAGTTGGCCTGTAAGTTAAAACCGATTGGATTCATGGCATCATTAATGCAAATTCATGGCCCACGTAGAGTCTGGCCCAAGGCTACAAAGCTTTGAGCTAATATCAGCCCACAACCGTTACCGAGCCTCTGGGGCCAGATGTGTTTCAGAATGTAGAACTTTCCAGTTTTAGAAAATAAGATGTGAGACACTGTAGTGGGACCTAGACAGCACCCTATAATCAAACCTACGGATATTGTTTGCTGTAAAAATGTACGAATATTATACCAAACGGCATAACTTTTGATTTTATATATCAATTCAGTTTAGGGTTTGGCGCTAAGGGAGTTTTTAAATTGCAGATTAAGGATCATGACTGCTATTTATTGAGTGCTTCACGTGTACTAACCATTTTACATATATCAAGTCATTAATCCTTGTAGTACTAAGAGCTAGGTATAAAATCCAGGAAACGAGGCCCCAGAGAAGTTAAACAGCTTATCCCAATGTTGCAGGACTAGTTGGTGGCAGAGTTAAAATCTTAGCCCAGTTACTGATTTCACCCACATAATCACGAAGAAATTTTCGCCGATTTCTTCCCTCCTTTTCCTTATAGGGATATTTGGTTACCCAAAGAATGTGTCTGAGTAGAGAGAAGAATAGAGAGCTCAGAAACATATATGGACCCTTGATTTGTGGCCAAATTATGGCCGAGCAGCAGGGTAAACACAAACAGCAATAAATGGATATCCAAATGACAAGTGAAACTTGACCATCTACCTAACACGCTGCATAAAAGAATGCACCTAAATGTAGAAGTCAAAATAATAGGACTGCTAGAAAACAATATAGACAAATATTCATGAACTCCAGGTGGGGACAGACTTCTTCAATAGCATACAAGATGCATTAACCATAAAGGAAACAGAATTTGCATGAGAGGTGGAGGCCAGGGGGGAGCAAGAGGGTTGGAACACTCAGAACTGACCAAGAACGGACTTCCGAATACATAAAGAATGTTCATATATCAAGAAAAAAATCCAATTAAAAAATGGTCAAGGGACTAGAACAGGCACTTCACAAAGAGGATAATTAATAAACACATTAAAAGATGCTCTATATCACAACTGAAGGAAATGCAAATTAGAGCACAGTTAGATTTAAACCCGGTGTATACATCTCCCGGTGTAAGCCCAAGAGAAATGTACCCTCTGTTCAACAAAAGACATACACAAAGTTGCCCATGGCAACACAGCCCACACAATCACTCAGATGTCCATTTCCATAGAATGAAACATTAACCACAAAGCACGCAGACCAGGAAACACTATTTTGAAATCCCAGTTTGGGGAGTCAAAAGTGGCCAGATAACATGTGACGACAAGGAACACTTTATTGTTACGTGGAACAATTTATTGTTACGTGGAACAAAACGGATAGGTGTTATCTCACAAACATAATGCTAAGTTAAAGAAGCGTTCGTACTCTTTGATTTCCCTTGTATAAAATTCCCGATCCAGCCCAAACTAAATCTTGGTGTTCAGGAATGCACGCTTAAGTGGTAAAACGATGAAGAAAAGAAGCAAGGACTTCCCAGAGAAGTCATGTGGAGGTCCCTGTGTTGGGAAGCAAGTGGGTAAGACTGAGGGAACGTGCAGGGATTCCTGAGGGGTTGACAGTGTCCTCCTTTTGGGTTGTGGTCATTTGCTGTGTGATAAATCCTTGAGCTGTACTAATCCCACGTATTTTGTTTTTCCTATGAATATCTCACAATTAAAAAGTTAAACTAAACAAACCTAGTGGTCCTGGAGAAGGGTACAGGGAAGAGAGGAGGCGCTGGGTTATATCACTGATTTTGAAATCCTTTGAAGCCAGTAGGTTTGAGCCATTTACTGGCTGAGTCACATAATGTTTACCATAATCTTCGGCATAGCTAGCACTTGTATACATGGCTTGCTGTGTCCCAGATGTTTAACCAATTATGTGACACACTTTTAAAATAGAACACACAGAGGGGCGCCTGGGTGGCTCAGTCGGTTGAATGTGTGATTTCGGCTCAGGTCATGATCTCGTGGTTCATGAGTTTGAGCCCCGTGTTGGGCTCTGTGCTGACAGCTCAGAGCCTGGAGCCTGCTTCGGATTCTGTGTCTCCCTCTCTCTCTCTCTCTCTCTCTCTGCCCCTCCCCAGCTCGTGCTTTGTCTCTCTCTCTCTTTCAAAAATAAACATTAAAAAACACACACACACACACAAAAACCGCAGACTTTTCCTGCCAGGAGCAAACCGAATCTTAACAACTTCCGATGACTTATGATCATTTTACAGAATCCAGTGACAATCTCATAATTTCTTAAGCATCTCAGAGAGCTGTTTTTCTACCGTAAATAGGCCCAGACAGCTAAGTATTAAGTTTTTTTCTGGGTGTGCACACGTGTGTATTATGTGTGCATGTGCGTGTATGAGTGTGTGTGTATATGTTTGGGGAGGTTTTTGGTGATTTTTTCTGCTTCTTTCCTTGCTGCATAGTATTAGCAGTCAGGCCATTACAGGCTCTTTCTGACGTGTCACGATAAGTATATGTAGCAATAACCTCCCTGCTTTATCATCAGCAGCCATCATTATATTGCTATTTCTAACCTGTTGTGGATTAAGCAAATAGCTCACCTCATTCATTTTAATTAACAGTCTCATTAAACTTGTGTGTAAAACAGGACTAAGGAACCCTGAAAGGCCTAATGGTTCTATTCACGTGCATCTTTACTGCCCAGACTTAACGTTTACTTTAGATCATCAGAAATCATTTTCTTACTACGCAGTACTGAGCTAGATCCTAAACAGTTGAGGCCACCAACACTAAAATCCTGTTTTAAAAGGACATACCATAAAGGAATAAGAGTAACAAGTCAGTGCCATACAGAAGGCCTGGGGTAACCAGTGCAGATTGGGTCATCGGGCCCCACAGCCTGGATGGTGGCCAGGAGTTCAGTGCAGAGAAAGAGGCAGTTTCCCTGCCCTTCTGGTGTTCTTTTTGCTTCTATCACTCATTCCCATCCCAGGGCTGATGCTCTGGCCATCCCCGCTGCCCAGAACATTTTTCTAGATTTTCGCAGGGACATTCCTCCTGATCATTCATGTCTCAGAGATTTTCACTGAGCATTTCCTTTGTCCATAGCCATTGTCACCCTCATTTTCTTTCATTCACAGATTGTCATATGGCCTCTTTTCCCCAACAATAGATCTCCAAAGAAACGGTCTGGGTTGAGGGACTGGAATTTGAGGTTCAAATTGCATCCCGAACATTTCACTTGGCTTAAATTTTTAAAGGGGACCTAAAGTTATGATGATGTATAACTTTTGATTGAATTATTTAAAATTAATTTTTGATTAATTACAATAAAAAAGATAAAATAATAAAGTTAAGGAGGAACTCACAGCTCTGAACTTAAGTCTGAACGCCATCCTGGAGGCTCGAATCTCCCTTTTGTTCTCTGTTGAGTCTGGATCCCACAGGCCTGGTTGGAGATGCCAGAGGAAGAGAAGTAAATGATTCCTGAGCACCCGCTCACACAGAAAGATCTCCCACAGCCTGTTAGGGCATCTCATATTCCCACTATGTGCATCTACCAAAAAAAAGTGAAAGTTCTAGAACCCAGTGTGGGTGGAGCTAGAGGAAAAAAAAGGGATGTGTGTATTATCTTAGGAGATGATGCTAACAATGACAGTGGTGTTTTAAAATGGTCTTGGGGCACCTGGGTGGCTCAGTCTGTTAGGTGTCTGACTCCTGATTTCGGCTCAAGTCATGATCTTACAATTCACAAGTTCGAGCCCCACATTGGGACTGACGGTGTGGAGCCTGCTTGGTATTTTCTCTCTCTCTCTGTCCACCCCCTGCCCCCACAGTGCTCTCTCTCTCAGAATAAGTAAATAAACTTTAAAAAATAAAAAGAAATGGTCTTTATGCTGCAATACTCCTAGATTGTCTAATGACCCTCCCCCGGAAGTATTTTGTTTTTAGGTGTCCCTAGAGGTAATGCTTATGGTGGGCAAAACAATTGGAAACCACATAAATGAATGTATCACATTTTTTTCACATTGGCACATTATAATGATGCAATGTAGGCAAAAAAAATATATTTATTGCTATGGCTTAATGCAGAAGTAACAGAACTCCCTGTTAAGCCAGCCATGAACCAATGGGGTACCGCTGAAAAATAGCTATGGAAAGAAAAAGATTGAAAGCTATATACCAACCTTAACAGGGATAATCTGAGGGTACGATCAAGTAATTTCCTGTCATGGATAGAACTATCCATACATACTAATTTAAAAACTAGAAAAAAAATTAAATTTTGTATCCATCCATCCACCCATCCATCAGGAGAAGTCACCTAATCTGGGCCACCGTTTTCTTACCCTTTATATGTGAGATACATTTAAACCTACCCTCCCTAACTCAGAATGAAGTTTTAGTAAGATTACGTAAGGAAAGGGCTTTACAGAAGTAAAGAGTTATGCAGATATATGATAGCTGGGCTATTATTGACATACTATGCATACACACACATCGTCATGTTACACATGTGGAAAACAAGATGGTCCATCCATATCCCCACTACCTTCTACCAAACTGTATGTGTGCATTGGCGAAGATTAGAATTGCATGTAAACATCTTTATCAGTTATATATATGTCCATTCACTTTGCCTGAAAAGCCGCCAAAATGCAGAGTAAATTTAAAATAACGCAAACTCTAGCTCTTTGGCTACCTATTGTTGCACAAATAACAATCTAGAAGGAATAGGCTTGAGGTGAGGTTCCGGGGAGGCTGGGCCTCTACCAGGATGACTGTCCTCTCTCTTTCTCCCCAAGTGCTTCCTGCATGAACCCACCCAATTACCCACCCCACCCACACTCTAAGACTTCTTGCCCATAAAAATGTCTTCTCACTTTTTCCTTCGTGAAAGATCTATTTCCTGGATATCCAACAGCCTGAGAGAGCCTCCCCTAGGGTCCCCGCCTTCTTACCACCTCCGGCCCCGCGTTGCTGCCTTTGGAGTGATAAGACACACTATGGCAGGGGGAGGAAAACATCTTCTCTTTACACAGGGCTGTTGCTTCTAGAGCCCATCAGCCCTGCTTAGCAGATGAGGAAACAGATAAAGTGCCTGAAGAGCGGGGCAGGAGTCACTCGTCAAGGGCAGGTTGCAAGCAGGAAGTGCATGCGGAGAAGCCAGGCAAGTAGAAGACAGGTGGGTTCTGAGTTGGTCCGGAGGACGCGCCCTGTCCAGGGCTCTGCTTCGGGTATTGCAAGAGAAGACCTGAGCGATGCTGCCAGATCTTTGGACTTTTCTGGAGAAGCCTGATAACCGGTTTTGTGAAAGTTACCACTAAAAACAAAACAAACAAACAAAAAAAAAACCCCAAAATTGGACAGGCCAAACAAAGCAGGGCGGTGCACTGCTGATTTTCATCCTGACACCAGAATACATTCTCAGGTGTGCAGGCAGTGGCCCAGTGCCCTTTTGACCAGCACACATAGCTTGTCCTCTGGACCCCCTGGTGCTTCCTTCCACCAGTCTCCTAATGCACTCGGTGAGGCTAGCACTCTTTGCAAAGCAGAAGAGACAGAGAGACGCCAGAGGGAAGGATGGCACTTGTCCCAGGGAGATGGCTGTGTGGGGAGAGAAGGGCATTCGGGAGCCTGGCTCTCATTACTCCTCCTCAGCTCAGTGCTCTGCCCAGAGTCACCAGGCCTGGGAAAACCAAGGTACCCAGACTGATGGGAAAAGCCCCAGCCTTGCCCCGGCCATTCTAAACTCTTCAGCAGCAAGAAGCGCTCAGTGACTGGAGCAAGAAAAGGGGAGAGCCTGCTGGACTCTGAGCTGTCCAGGCAGGGCCTGGAGAGGCGGCAGGTGTTCAGGCCCCCACCCCGGGGCCAGCGGGCAGCAGCTTGGCCCTCTCCTGAAGGCAGCCGCTACTGAGGTGGATTGTACCGTAAAAGCCTGAAAAAGTGGCTCCAAAAATAGCACCTGCACAAAACCACTTCGAACTTTCGCATTCATTAGGAGCTTCTTTGAGGGCCCTCTGACAGTGCTGATAATTTTAGAATTGTTCAGTCAGGCCCGCTGACAGGGAGTCTATCCCCGTGGAGGCTGCCAGAATTCGGGAAATGTCAAATAATGTGTTACATGGCTGTGAGAAAGCACTAAACTTCAAAGGATCAGATTTAAGTGGAGAACTGCTAACGGAACACGGGCTGGCATAATTACAGGCTGTTTTCAGCCTTGCTTAAATATGCACATAAATGTGCAGAGAAAAACCTCTGGAAACTGATACACAAAAATCTTCCTAGCGGTTATCTCTGATGGTGGGGATAGGTGACTTTATTGTCTATTTAAGATTTTTTTTTAAATTTTTTTAATGTTTTATTTATTTTTGACAGAGAGAGAGAGAGACAGAGCATGAGCGGGGGAGGGGCAGAGAGAGAGGGAGACACAGAATCCGAAGCAGGCTCCAGGCTCTGAGCTGTCAGCACAGAGCCCGACGTGGGGCTCAAACTCACAGACCGCGAGATCATGACCTGAGCCAAAGTCGGATGCTCAACCGACTGAGCCACCCAGGAGCCCCTCTGTTTAAGATTTAAGGCAGCTTATGAACAGACAAAGGAAGCTTGTTTCAAAATAAGTGAAAAAAGAGGTAGCAGTTACATAGGAAGTTGAACTGTATGAAATTGACGTTTTGTAGGCCAATGTCATGTGGCTGAACTTCATACGCAACGCAGATCGACACTTGCTGGAGCTAAGACTACTTCTCTGTTGTCTGGGCACCAACTGGAAGAAGGAAAAAGCTCCAGGTAAAAACCTTCAGTGTCCGTGAGGTGAAAACTGGCTGCTCACGCCTTTCCTTCTGTTTCCTAAGACCATAGTCTCCCTTTGTAACCAGAGATTGTTTAAATAAATACTTTTTAAAGAAGTTATGAGTCCCCTACCCCCGAGTCCTCAGATTTGGGGCAATTGCACCCCATTTCTCAAACAAGAAGAAAATCTCTGCTCAACCCACCTCCAAATGTGGCTTTGAATACTGAAATTAGACGATGGTTTGTGAAGTTAACTAGACTTACAACGGCACCGTTTACTAAGTGTGTACAATAGTCAAACAGTGTGCTGGTGTCCGGTAACAAATAAGCCACAGAAGGTCACAGTCACAGATATAACAAACTCACGTATGAAACCGGTAAGTCTGAACGTTGTAGGTCAAGTGCCTTTCATGATGTCTGACACCTAGGAGATCAATCACAGTAACACTCGTTAATACTAGAGTAAGAGATATGAATGCTTTGCCCAAGTCAAAATTAATAGATTCTAGGGGCGCCTGGGTGACTCAGTCGGTTAAGCGTCCGACTTTGGCTCAGGTGGTGATCTCGCGGTTCGTGGTTTCGAGCCCCGCGTCGGGCTTGCTGCTGACAGCCTATCATCACGGAACCTGCTTCGGATCCTCTGTCCTCCTCTCTCTCTGACCCTCCCCTGCTCACACTCTCTCTCAAAATAAATAAAAACATTTAAAAAAATTAAAAAACTAATAGATCCTAATTAAGTTTGCAAAACTTTGTAAATATCATCAGTAATTTACTAAGTCGACGAATATAAAGTATTATAGTGCCTGGCATATAGTAAGGACTCAGTAAATAGCTCTAATGCCATCTATTCCTTTTGTTTTGGGCCTGTTATAATTAGAGGCACAGCCAGGATCTCAAACCCTGGCTTCTCTGGCTCTCAAACCTTTCCCACCACACTACATACATATTTTGAACACATAGTAGGGATAATATGTAATTATCAATTTAATGAATCAGGCCTCAGAACCCTGAACTTTTTTTTTTACCGGTGCGAAATATAAGGCTCGACACATAGTAGGTACCCAGTTGTGGATCTGACCACTAGTTCTGGGTCAGGATCCTCTCTGCTCCCAGCACTAACTCGTAGCTCCTCAGGCATTACCTCACTTCATCCTCTGTGACTCGTGAAAATGACTCGATTATTGTTTACGTTCCAGACACAAGAAATCCAGACCACAGAGGTCACGACTTCCCCAGCCCGTTGGGACTCACTCAAGCCTGCCTAACTCCAAAGCTTATGCTTCTGTTCAGATCCAGGCACAGGCTCGGGCAAGAGGCACCCAAAGTGCAAAACTCAAAATGTTCACGCTCCATTTCCTGCAGGACCCCCAAAATTGGCTGATACTGCGTCATTTCCCACCTGGCAAATATTCTAGCTCAGAGGTTTTCTGTTAAACATATCCTTTCCCCTGCCTGTATACTCTTTCATATTTTTTCCTGCCCCAACCCAGCTCGGAGCTCCAAAACCATAGCAGGGTGGTCCCTCCATTCCTGGCTTCCTGGGGGCACAAATCTCCGGGCCAGTGACCCCCAAGGAGAAAGTATGCTCTGTGTGTTGGCATAATTTGCCAGGTAACCTGAACTGAAATCATGGCCGAGCGGTCTAGCAGGACTGGACCAGCTCAAATGGCCAAGGATGTTTTGTACTTGCCCAGGCACTTGTCCAGCCATCCAAGCCAAGCCAGGAGCTGAGAGGGAAAGCCAGAGAACAGCTCTTCGACCTCTAAATAGCAGCTCCTAGTGTGGTTCCCAGACCAGTAGCACCAGTAACACTCGCCCAGGACATTGTTGGCAACACAGCTTCCTTGCCCACCCCACCCACCCCCGATCTTCTGAACGGAAAGTCTAGAGATGTGGCCTAGCAACCATGCAGGGGATGCTGGTGTGCCCTTAACTTTGAGACCTGCTGACCTGTGTAACGTAGAATCCCAGCTCTGCTCTAGCAGAGCCCCCGTGGCCTCTGTCCACGCCTCCAGCCTCGTCTCTCCCCTCTCCCTGCATCACCTCCTCCAGGAAGCCCTCCCCGGGGCCTTATTAATCTTCTTGTCCCGGGTTCTCAGGAGCTGCTCAGTCAATGTTTGTTGAATCGCAATGAAACCAAGCAGGACGTTTGAAAGTGGGGCTCAGGGCGTGGTTACCATGGAGAAGGGCAACCCCCACCGGAACCAGAACTCTGGCTGATAGCCTCCGGCCGCAGTCACAAGTCTTTGAGTGACAAAGGGCCAGGTGCCACAGAAGGTCTCGGAAGAGTGAACCGACCCACTTACCTCCCCCTAAAAGGGGCAGTCACTACTCGGTTTCAGCCGGCTCTTACTGCGGGGTGGGCAGCAAGGTTGCTTTTTTCACTCACATTTCAGAAGCCAAGATCAGGACCTTTAGGCAAAATGTCAGGACCTTTAGATGTTGGCTCAAAGCAAACAAATAAAAAACAAAGAAAACAGAATTCCCGAAACCCAGCTCTAGGAGCCAAACAAAGCACATTTCGAACGACACTCAGCGTACTCTCTGTTTGCAACCTTGCTACCTCTGCCTGGCACCAATTTCACTCTTCCTAGAACTCGAGTTCTCAGCCACAATAGAGCACGTGCCGCTCGAAGGCCCGGGGTCTGTCTCGTACTCGATACTGTGCTCCCCAGACCTAGGAGGGTGCCGGGCTCAGAGCAGAGCCCATTGGCATTTGAGGAATGACTTAATGACAGAGGATAGCCTTCCACCATCGACATCACGGCCCCTCTTTGTACCAGATCCCCCCTTATCCGAACTTGGCTCATCTAAGGAAGGAAGGCCCCCAGGAGCCCACCTGCTGTCACTCTCCAGAACACCCCGTGCTGTCCCACTGCTAATGACAATGCGGTGGCCTCTTTGGCTCCCTCCCACGACAGAATGCAGAAACAGAGGGAGGGAGGGACTCCTTGCCCCTACGATGTATCCATGTTTACACTGAGCAGGTATCCAGAGGGCTGTACAGTGGGAACCACAGATGGTTACCAGGAATGCTACAAGCTCTTTGTCCTCACAGGAACCCGTTAGAATTAAGATATTTTCCCCCTCCATGGCTAGAGGCTTTATAATCCCTGAGAAAGGGCAAGGAGGTTTGTCATTCTTCACTGCTACCCATAACTTCTTTCATTCTTTCTGATCTGCAGGGGGTAGAAGCCCTGAATGTGACTCAGAAAGCAGTGAACAGCCCCAGTGGGGCAATTCCAACCTGGGTTCATCTTATTTCAGGAAGTGGGCCTTTCCCAACCCAGGGTCACTGCACAAGTCACATCGTGTCTCTCCTTTATGGTATGTCTGGCCAAATTTCTCTTCTTTCCCAGAAGCTTCCAGAGTAACCTTCTGATCCAGGCACTGTGGTATCCACTGACCCCCTCTCACCTGTCAGAACACGCTCCCCTTTCCCCGAAATTGAAGGGACCGTCCTGTGTATAATTCCGTGGAAAACTCTGCTCAGATAAAATCACATTGCTGCTATCACCTGAACTTACAAGGAAGAGAAGCACAGAATGTTTAAGTTGGAATAAACCTTAGAAAGCATCTCAGCCCAGTGATGTTTCAGGGCAAACAGATAAGACAGATAACAGGATTGATTGTTTGATCTGATCCTCCCCCCACCCCGCCCCCCCAGTCCCCCCTGCTGTGTCCTCTTTCCCATCTCCTTCCAGTCTCAGGATAACCCCGGGGGCAGGGTGTGCACTAAGGGGGAGCTCGTGTAGTCCCGAGTTGCAGTTTGAAAACCTGACCCCCCCAGGGGGGAAAGAAGAAAAATTTACCAAAGATCTCTATTGTAAAAAGAATCTATAGTTACTGTGGAAATCGTGAAATTTCCAAAAAGAGGGGTGAGGGGCAAGTTACTATTGATGAATAGCCACCATGGCAATTTGGGTCCGTTCGTTTCCTTTCACTTCTTTATTTTTCTACACACAGGAGTTTGTCTTGCTTTTGGTTTTCACCTAGGGCTTGCGTCCAGCCAGAGAGGGCACCTTTCCCCGATTCATACAAAAGTGTGAACCGGGCAGGGGACTTCGGCTCATACCAGGCTGACTCCAAGGACCTGACTTCGTTCTGTTCAGAACCACAGTTGCCCTTTCTGGTGACCTCACTCTTCAGCGTAGATGAGCACAGTGGCAGATGCAGGGCCTTTGGGAGATATTTTGACAGGCAAGTGGGTAGACTTAGCCCCAAGTGAGGCCGGAGTTCAGCCACCACGTGGACACCCAAGCATTCTGCAGCAGGTCAGAGGGAGGAAGGAGGGCAGGCAGGAGTGCTCCAGGGTCAGGCTGCACACCGCTGGAGGTCTTACGGATTAATGTTGAGCAGTAAGCAGGGGTCACTACCTCCCCGTTCCCCGCCCTCAGCAGATGAACTGTTTCTAATCTTGCCCAGAGAACAGAAGTCCTTAGAAGAGACTGTCCCCCCTCCCTCCCCCAAATTAACTGAACTTCCTGACTTTGTACTCATAGCCTCTGCATTCCTTCTTAGTACCTGGGTCCTCTCAAAAACATTCCTTCCTGGGGCGCCTGAGTGGCTCAGTCGGTTAAGCTAAGCGTCCGACTTCGGCTCAGGTCATGATCTCATGGTTCGTGAGTTCCAGCCCCGCGTTGGGCTCTGGGCTGACAGCTTGGCGCCTGGAGCCCGTTTCGGGTTCTGTGTCTCCCTCTCTCTGCCCCTCCGCCGCTTGCACTCTGTCTCTTGCGTTGTCTCAAAAATAAAGAAACGTTTAAAAAAAATTAAAAAAAGAAGAACACTCCTTCCTGGATCCTCTTCCCTCTCACCTGCTCCAGGACAACTTCCCTCCCCTTCTCTCTCTTGCATCATTTAGTTCTCCCTTCAGTGGGAATTTTTCCCACTGGCTTACAAATGCCAGGTTTCCACCGTCTTTAGAAACCACTCCTCGTCCTTGACCTCACAGCCCCCTCTTAGCTACTTTGTCTTTATAGCAATACTCCTTGAAAGAATCACCCACACTCCCCCTCCCCCTCTTTCCTCCATTTCATTCTCTCTTGAACCTGTTCTTATCAGGGTTTTGCCCCGAATATGCCGCCACTAAGAGTTCTTATCAAGGTCACTGATGCCCTCCATGTTGCTAACCCACAGTCAGTACTCAGTTATCTTTCTCAACCTTGTGCATGCTCGCTCTCCTGACCTGAAGTGGTTTCATCACTCAGCTTCTCTCTTGATATTCCTCCTACATCATGAGCCAGCCACTCCTCGCCTCGCTTGTTGGAGTCCCTTCCTGACTTCTAGACACCCCAGTGTCTCATACCAGCACTCAGTCCATAGCTGTCTTCCACTCACTCCTTAGGTCAATGACATTCAAACTCTGATTATGACCCACAGTAAGAAACACATTTTACATCCTATCTCAGGATGTCTATGCCCATACACAAACACAGCTGAAATAAAATGTTTTCTCAGAACAATGACCTTACTATGTACAACACACTAAAGTTTTCTATTTTCTTTTTTTTTTTTTTTTTTTTTTACATGCTGCTCAGGACCACCATTGGGTCATGACCTAGTCTTTTTTTTTTAATTTTTTTTTTTTTAACGTTTATTCATTTCTGAGACAGAGAGAGACAGAGCATGAACAGGGGAGGGGCAGAGAGAGAGGGAGACACAGAATCTGAAACAGGCCCCAGGCTCTGAGCTGTCAGCACAGAGCCCGACGCAGGGCTCGAACTCACAGACTGCGAGATCATGGCCTGAGCCAAAGTCGGACGCTTAAGCGACCAAGCCACCCAGGTGCCCCCATGACCTAGTCTTTAAATGCCATCTATATGCTGAAAATTCCCAAGTGTATCATCTTCAGCTGAACCTGACCTTCAGACATGAATTTCCAACTGCTTACACAACAGTCCCTTCATAGGTACGTCCCACCAGCCTTTCAAACTTGACATGCCCTAACCCTAACCCTTCCCCAGCTGAGGAATGACTTACCCAGTTGCTTAGATCGAAAACTTTAGAGCCTGCATTTGTGCCCTTTTGACTTCTTCCTTTCTCACCCTACATCCAATATATCAGAAAATCCTTCTAAATGGATCTGCCTTCAAAATACATCCCAGTGCAATCGCTTCTCACAAACTGTTGCCATGCTAGTCTAGCTACCACCTCTTGCCTGGATTATTTTTAGTGTCTTAACTGTTCTGTCCACTGCCACTCCGATCCCTCTACAGTCTATTCTTCAAACTATCAGCCAAGGGGATCGTCGGTATAAACTAACTCATGTTCTTTACTCAAGCCTTCCCACAGGTCCCCATCCCACTTACAACATGATCTCTAAAGTCTTTCCAGACCCTCAACAGATGGCTGGTCTAACCTTATTTCCTTCCACTCCAGCCACATCAGCCTTCCTGCTATTGTTCAAACTTGACAAGTATATTCCTAACCCAGGGTCATTGGCTTCATTGGTCCCTCCTGGATGGCACAGGTATTAAACAACTTGCTTCCTTCCTTCACTCAAAAAAGAATTCTGAAAGGTCTATTTAGCCCCTTACTGTGTCTTGTTTTCCTGTTCCTGACACTCATCATCACATAACATTGTTACATATTTTTTACTTTTTCCATTGTCTGTAGACCTTAAGTTCCATGAGGGAGGGTTTATTTTGTTCGCTGGGCCTAGTAGGTGCCTGATACACAATGGGTATTCAGTAAATATTTGTTGAATTAATAAATGCTATTCAAATGTCTTCATTTCAAGCAGGTCAATGCAAGAATAACCAGACAGAGATAAGGGGCAGTGGGGCTTGAGGCAAAAACGGATAGAGCATGACCTACCCTAAAGCATTCAGATTCACATGCAAAACAAACCTAATCTAAATGTGATGAGGAGACTTTGACTTTAAAAATTCAGAACACTAGAATTGGAATCTTCAAGTTATTTGAGACCTTCCTTATTAAACAAGTTGCCAACGTGAGCTTCAAAGCTTTAGTGACTTCTCAGGGGTAACTCTACAACTTGGAGCAAAGCCAAGGTAGGTCAAGGGTCTTCTGAATGCAGTATAGGGGTCATCTTTCTACCTGAAATGAGAATTCTCTATGAGGCATTACAGAGGCCACAGGGACTAGCTGAATTGTTGAAACACAGAAAAGTAGTTGGCAGTCCATCCTGTCAAGGAGTACTTGCCAGTCGGGGGACTATGGAGAAGATCAGATCTAGAGGAAACTTCAGGCATGAATGACAAGGTTATGGAACTTGGCTTACCTACCCCACCCCAACCAGATGGCACACTAGTATAAATTCTCTACTTTGAACCAAAATGACTTTTGCTATTATTTATGTACTCAAAGGTAAGTCGATTTTATAACTCCAGATTCAAGGAGCCTTCCTGTTCTCAGGCTGCCCTCTGTAAACTGGGAGAATCTGAGCTGATAAATAACTTAAGGCACTGGACTAGGAGACCTCGCAAACAAAGGTTACTTGGGCACCACTGGCACGGAAATGAGATAGCTTAAGGAAGCATTGATAGAATTGTTATTCTATATGTAAGGTTTGATTTCCTTATTTCCCCCCTATTGTCTTGTGACCATTTTTATTTGTCATTAAATTTTCTTGAAGTTACTGAGTCCACAAATTGCAAACATCTCTTCCCAATTCTAGTGAGAGCTGTTCCAAGAGAAATGGGCGGGCAACTTCGCCCTCGTCCTTCTCCGCCCGTCCTACATATTGCAAAGATAGCTGTTTATAGGGACTCCTGAACTAGGTGGTTCCCTCCTGCATTCATAAGGTCCTGTGGGTACTTGCCTAAGGAGGAGGTGGCCCCATCCACCCTCAGGGGTACTACCCTCCCCTCTCACCCTAAATTCCCCAGAAGCAAGAGAGAAAAGTAAGTCCACATAATTTAGCCTGAAAGCAATACCAGGGGTATTCTCAAGGCCCCAACTCCCCTTCCCCAGTTTTCCCAGGTAGGCGGTGGAGCAGGAACCTCTGGTGAGTAAGTAATGGATTACTGCCGGGGCTCTAGAAGTCGTCATATGTCATATTTGCAGTTCGTTGCCCGGAGTGGAGTGACATGATAGTCCATGGCTAAACCTTTATGGGTTTGGGTTTATCTCATTTAATCCTCATCAACGCTTCATAAGCTTGATCCCACCATTATCCACATTCCGCAGATTACCCAATATCTCACAGCTAGTAAGTGGCAAACCATGGGGAACCTACTGTACCAAAAGCTATTGCTTTTCACTTCTAAACTTGTGTTGCGAACCACAAGACTCATTGCTTAATTCTCACAAGAAACCTAAGCCAACTGCTCATTTAATCTCCGTGTTACAGATGAAGAGCTTAGGCTCAGAGAAGTTTCCATATTTTGCCCAAAGGCCCCAAGTTAGTTTCTGATCCAATCAGGACTCAAACCCAGATTAACTACCACTCCACACAACCCCTCACACGCCTATGCGTGAATCTGTGAACCCAAACTCTCCAACAGGGGTCCCCCAGTGGGGAGCTCAGTGATACACAAGAACACCACTGTTACTCAGGCACAGCCATTCACCCCCACCCCCACTCCCAACACCGAACCTGTTGCAACTGGAAAATGGAGACCTCTTGATGGATCACTCAGACTTCTGTTGTCACTCCCTGCCAATCAGGAGCATGTGACAGCCCACATTCCACCACCTTCCCAGAGACCAGCTCTGTTCACCCAGAGGAAAACGAATATAATGTGGCAAAGACTCCAGGTCCTTCACACCCCAATCTTCATACCTGGGAAGGATTCAGTCAGGAAGAGCTGGAAACCACTGCTGCTGAAAGAGGAAGACACCAGACTTTATCCAGGGTAAGCCAAGGTACAGCCTTTCACTCTCGAGATATAGCCTACTGCCTCCCTTAATCTCATCTACCCAGTTTAGGGTGGAACAGCCCCATCCCTGCCAGCTCCCTCCCTAAACCCATTCATTGCTGCTTCCTCTCTAGGATTGGTTTCATCCTCTCTTGTTCAGCTTAGAGACCCAGTTTTGGGGCTGGCTCCTTGGTTCTGCTCATACTCACCACAGGCCTCTTGTTCTGATGACCTGTCTGGGCAGCCTAGTCTGGTTGTGCTATGGGAGCATTAGAAACACAGGACACTTGGGCCAACCCATGCTGACATCCCCGCTGGGAAAGAAGGTATAAACATTGGCAAGAGAATTCTAAAACTCATCTGGAAGAACAGAAAAGGAAAGATGATGGAAGAACATTCAGAAGTAAAGAAATGACATGAAAATGCCTTATAAGATATCAAAACATGTTAAAAGACTACAGTTATCAAACAGACTGGTAATAGCTTAGGCAATGGATTAAATTGAATAAAAAGGCCTAGAAACAAATCCCTGCCAAGATCTGATAAAGGAGGCATTTCAAATTAACTTAAAAGTCAAGGCATATTAGTAAATTTTCTATAGTAACTATTAGTAAATTGAAAAGAAAAGTTAACTCAGGCACACCCATATCAAAATTAATTCCAGAGAGACCATAAAACTCAGACCACAGAAAAATGATGAATGAGACAGACAGAAAGAGTTATAGATGTAACTGAATAGATGAAAAGTGCAGTGAGAAAAAATATCCCTGCTCAATAATAAGCATTGAATTCATACCTTTTTTATTGTTCAAGTTCATTCATATTAGTAAACCAAACACTGAGACTTCCATAAATAAATAAAAGTAAGCAGAACATCTACCAGAAAAGATAGAGATCTACTAATCCAAAAAAAGTGCTAGTAATCTTTTGAAGTATATATTAAGACTAAAAAGCAAAAAAAAAGGAAAAGAAAAAGAAAGAAAAAAGGAAAAAAAAGACTAAAGAGCACTTTTCCCTACTTGTATGATTTGTTTGAAACATTAATTCTGTCATGGTGAACAATGGCATAGATATTCTCCTGTTTGACTCGTAATTCAAGTTGATATAGCCTCTAGGGGAAAGTTGGAAACATGTGTTAAGAAACATAACATGATTACCCTTTGACCTAGGGTAATTATACTCAGAGAAACCCACATTAGGAAAAGATCCAAAACATGTAAACTTATGTATCATAGTGTAAGGAGAAAGAAGGAACCACACCACATGTCTAAAATGGGAATATGATAAATAAATTATAATGCTTCCACTGGGTAAATGAGACTATTTGCACTTTTAAAAATAGCATCAGTGGGGGCGCCTGGGTGGCTCAGTCGGCTAAGCGGCCAACTTCGGCTCAGGTCACGATCTCGCGGTCCGTGAGTTCGAGCCCCGCGTCGGGCTCTGTGCTGACAGCTCGGAGCCTGGAGCCTGCTTCAGATTCTGTGTTTCCCTCTCTCTCTGCCCCTCCCCTGTTCATGCTCTGTCTCTCTCTGTCTCAAAAATAAATAAACGTTAAAAAAAATTTTTTTTTAAATAAATAAATAAAAAATAAAAATAGCATCAGTGAGTCAAAGCAATCTTAAGAAAGAACAAATCCCAGATTCCAAAACATCCCACAAAGCAACAGTAATCAAAACAGTATGGTACATGCACAAAAATAGACACATTGATCAATGGGACAGAATAAAGAGCCCAGAAATAAACTCACACTTCTATAGTTAATTAATTTATAATAAAAGAGGCAAAAATATACAATGGCAGGAAAGACAGTCTCTTTAATAAATCGTGCTGGGAACACTGGTAGCTACATGCAAAAGAATGAAATTGGATCACTTTCTTACACCATACACAAAACAAATTCAAAATGGATTAAAGACCTAAATTTGAGACCTGAAACCATAAAACTCCCCAAAGTAAACAACAAGTATTCTCTTAGACACTAACCTTAGCAATATTTTTCTGGATTTATCTCCTCAGGCAAGGGAAAGAAAAGCAAAAATAAACAATGGGGTCTACATCAACCTAAAAAGCACAGTGAAGGAAATGATCAACAAAATAAAAAGTTAACCTGTTGAATGGGAGAAGATATTTATAAATGATATACCCAATAAACAGGTTAATATCTAAAATATGTAAAGAACTCATAAAACTCAACATCAAACAACAAATAATCCAATTAAAGAAATGGGCAGAGGACCTAAACACATGTTTCTCCAAAGAAGACATACAGATGATCAACAGGCACATGGAAAGATGCTCAACATCGCTAGTCATCAGGAAAATGCAAATCAAAACCACAATGAGATATCACCTCACATGTGCCATAATGGCTAGTATCAAAAGACAAAAAATAGCATGTATTGGTGAGGATGTGGAGAAAAGGAAGCTGTTGTTCACTCTTGGTGGGAATGTAAATTGGGGCAGCCACTATGAAAAACAGTATGAAGTTTCCTCAAAAATTAGAAATATTATATAACCTAGAAATTCCACTTGTGGGTACTTTCTTCAGATATATGCACACCTATGTTCATTTACAATGAATACCCCTACGTTCATTATAAATAATAGCCAAGATATGGAAGCAACTACTGTGTCCATCGACAGATAAATGGATAAAGAAGTGGTATGTGTGTGTGTGTGTGTGTGTGTGTGTGTGTATAATGGAATATTACTCAGCCATGAAAAAAGAAGTCTTGTGATTCACAACAACATAAATGGGTTTAGAGGGTATTATGCTCAGTGATATATGTCAGATAGGGAAAAACAAATACCATATGATTTCACGTGTATGTGGAATCTAAAAAACAAAAGAAACAAACAACACAAACAGACTCATAAATACAAAGAACAAACTCTTGATTGCCAGAGGGTACAGGGATGGGGAGGTGAGTAAAATAGGTGAATGGGATTAAGAGGCATGAATTTGCAATTATAAAATCAGTCACAGGGATGAAAAATATGGCATAGGGAATATAGTCAATAATATTGTAATAATTTTGTATGATGACAGAGGGTAGCCACACTTACCATAATGAGCATTTAATAATGTATATAATTGTCAAATCACTATATGGTACACCTGAAACCAATATAATACTATATGTCAACTATACTTCAATTTAAATAAAAAAAAAATTTAAAGGGGGCCTGAGTGACTCAGTTGATTGAGTGTCCAACTCTTGATTTCGGCTCAGGTCATGATCCCAGGGTCATGGGATTGAGCCCTGCATCCGGCTCTGTGCTGAGTGTGGAGCCTGCTTGGGATTCTCTCTCTATCTTCCTCTGCCCCTCTCTCTTTTTCATGCCTTCTCTATCTCTCTCAAAATAAATAAATATTTTTAAAACTTTTAAATACAAAAATAAAATAAAAATAGCATTTATGAAAACAATGTCACAAGATAAAAAATGTTTGTGATATGACATAACAAAGAAACTCAAAACGGAAATAGGCTGGGAAGTCTCCAGTCGTGAGTTTGAGCCCCACACTGGGCATAAAGATTATTTTAAAAATCAATAAATAAAAATAAAATAAATGTAAGAAATAGGTTAGGAAGGAAAAAAACAGAAAAAAAACAGCAAAGCAAAAAAGACAAAATGCATCCAGGTTTATAGGCATTATGGTACGAGGGTAATAAGATTAAAGGAAACTTTTTAAATGCTCCTCAATGTTCCAGATTTTCTGTAATGGAGTTGCTGTTTTACAATCTTTAAAGAACACATCATAATGATGAACCCCTAAATTCTACTCCTGAAAACAATATTATACTATATGTTAATGAACCAGAATTTAAATTGAAATTTGAAAGAAAAAGAACGCATCATAACATCTTTTACTTGGTAAGTGTACTTGAGCAGTTCAAGGAAAGACACAGGAGGAAGAAAGATGGCAAGGAAAACAGAAGACCGAGAAGAAAGAAACAGGGACTGAGATGCTAAGGGACAGAAACAGGCGGAGAGGGGATGCAAGCAGAGAAGGTTGCCCAGACTGCCGGAAGGAGCGTGGCCACGTTGCAGAGCAAGGGAGTGCATCAGACAGTGAGAGTGGGGGAGACAAGTGGGATCCAGGAGGGAGATTAGAAGAGACAGAAACAAGGGGAAAAAGAGCCAGTTCACCTAGTCCATTTGTTAACACGGCGTTTTCCAAAAACACAATCTTCCATATTAAAAAAAAAAAAAAAACTGGGGGAGGTGTAGTTGCTGTCAAATTTTAGACATACGAATATATTCGTTCCTATATAAAGTTTAAAAGCACTTGGGTTCTTTATAACTCCTTGTTTCTTCAGCTTCCCTGGAGACCATGGTAAGTTTCTGGTCTGAAAAGTAAGAGGCATTACATTTCTTCTTGCAGAAGGAGAAAAGAGAAAAGCTACTTTTAAGAATCAGCACCAGCAAAACTCTGTATCTTGGTGTCTCAACTATAAGCATACTTGTTTCACACCTGCCTTGCCATCTGGCTGAAATTAAGAGGAGGACCAGATGTGTCCCCTGGCTGGACACAGCGTCTTTAAAATTCTTTCCCTACGAAGCCAGTCTTTGCTGTTGGCCATTGGATATACTTCTACTAACAATACCTTTCTTTCTCATTCACCTGCGTTGTGCCTCACTGCACTCATTCTCTGCCAATGCTGTCATGAAATCTTGACAGTAATAAAAATAACCCAGCGAGGCCCTGTAGCATGGGACCCAGCTGCAAGATCTTTAAGTGTATTTGCTGTTTCATCCTCACAGTGGCCCCTACAATTAGTATCCCTATTTTAGGGCGTGGAGTTAAGTAACTGGTCCAAATAGGTATTCGCCATTTCCAAGAGCGGAAAAATCAAAGCTCAGAGAAATGAAATAACTGGGTCAAGGGCGCCCACTGGCAAGGGGCGGAACCAAGGATTTGCAGATAGCTCTACCTGACATTGACGCATAATCGAAGCCCTCCAGTGTGGTTCTAAAAGCACCCCATTCCTTGAATTAAACCCCTCTCTGATTGAAATAGCTAGAGCAACTGTTCTCTGCCAGGACAGTTTTCCCTCCGAGAGACATTTGGCAAAGTCTGAGACACTTTTAGTTGCCACAACTGGAAGTGGGGGTCCCACTAGCATCTAGGGGGACCAGGAATGCTGCTAAACATCCTATACTGCACAGGACAACCCTTCCCCCGGCCCCCAATAAAGAATGATCCAGCAAAAAATTCCATTAGTGCCGAGATTGAGAAATCCTGAGCTGGCAAGTTTCTCTGTTTTCTTCAATACTGATAGAGGCTGCATTTTAGCCATTTATGCCCTAAATCTGTGTTCTGTCTACCGTATGGCACTGTTCTCCTCTCGTGCTTAGGAGGTCCACAGTGTCAAGAATAATTCCTCTCTCCGAGAGACACAAGAAAGTGACCTGAAGGAAAGTCAGATGATCGATTTCTTCTTCCAGTTCCTAGAATAAGAGATTAAGGGAGTTTGACACAAGTTTCAAATACCGGGCCTGGCAATATGGAGCTGAGGAAAAAGCCATCGCTGCCCCTTTGAATCTAGTGTAGTGGCGGAAGGACCTAGAAGTCCTAACACAGTTTAGGAAAAGGGAACGTTCCTTGAAACAATGCCAGCCTTTGTGCCTGGTATCAGAGACGCTTCGGCTAACAGGTTGAGAAACCAAGTTTTTGGAATCCAAGTGATTTCTGGTCTCTCTTAAGCCCTCATCCACCTCCATTTTTTCTGTAGTTTTGATATTCTTGATAATATGTTGCTTTCTTTAGACTCCTTATACCCTTGGCTTCTGTGATATTGCATTGCCTTGCGTGCCTTGTGCTGGTTCCTCTCCCTGCCCTGGGCTTAGTATCTACTGCCTCTGACAGGTTGTCACTCCTTCCCATGACTCCCCTCGACCCCTACACAAGTTCTCTACTTTCTCTAAATTCAACTAACACATCGCAGGGGTCATAACTTGGGATCTGAAGGTCTCCTACAGCTTCGATGCTGTCATGGGCGTGGCCGGAGATTGATGAGGACTCAGGCAAAGCCTTGAGAGATCCCATCACACATTGTGCCCTGTGAGCTGGGCGGGGGGGGGGGGGGGGGGGGGGGGGGGGGGCACCAGGTGTGAAGTACATAAAATTATAAAGAATTCCATCAAGTCTAAGGTAAAAGACACTTAAATATCCTAAGAACAAAAACAAAAGCTCACAAAATCAAATCTAATTAAAAATTATAATTGGGGCTCCTGGGTGGCTCAGTAGGTTAAGCATTTGATTCCAGCTCAGGTTACGATCTCACAGTTCATGAGTTCGAGCCCTGCACAGGGCTCTCTGCATTCAGCTCAGGGCCCACTTTGGAACCTCCATCCCCTTTCTCTCTGCCCCTCCCCTGCTTGTGTTTTCTCTCTCTCTCTCTCTCTCTCTCTCAAAAATAAGTAAAACATTTAGAAAAAAAGAATAAATGGCTGCTGAGGTTCTTTAAAAAATATTATAATCTTATAGCAGCCTGGGTGGAGGTGTAGACTTCTGTGATTAGATTGGAAATGTCCCTTTCTGAGTTCAACTATGATAACAGACTGTACTGAAGTGACAGGAGTTTTTCCCTTGATGGATCCGCAAAATGAACCCCAGGGGAGATTCAGGACTAAGAAGATCTACTAAGCAAATCCAACCTAGACTATCAACATTTTTGTGGCAAATTTAGAAATAATCTCTATATATCTGTTATTTTAATTACGTGAAATGTTAGGGACAATTTAGCATATTAGTATTTTTTAAAAGATCAACCCAGCGATCTTAATTTAAAATAGAGCATGGCACAATTGATTTGGACTTATGACTTAAATGGAAATTTTAATAAGTTTGTAAGCAATATTGGAACACTTAAGAGAACCTAAAATCCAGCACTTTAATATTTTAGATTTATAAAAATTATTCGTGTACCTTGCAATGTTTGTTACATTTGGTGACGGCAAGAACAAAGAAACCAAAACGAATGTGTTTAAAGTATAAATGAAGTGGAAAGGGTAAACAAAGTACCCTTAAAATTAGTTGTTTAGGGGTGTCTGGGTGGCTCAGTCAGTTAAGTGTCTGACTTCAGCTCAGGTCCTGATCTCCCAATTGGTGAGTTCAAGCCCCACACCAGGCTCACTGCTGTCAGCCTGTCAGCTCAGAGCCCGCTTCAGATCTTCTGTCCCCCTCTCTCTGCTCTCAAAAATAAACATTTTTTTTAATTGGTTGCTTAAACTTGGGTAGGTTTCTTTTTTAAACTGAATTAAGATATTTTAAAACTAAATTTAAGAAGATGAAGAGAGAAGATTTTTAAAAACTGAAAGCTCGAACAAATTTAAAATATTGGAAATGCTGACACTTTTCCGGAATCAACCTTTCCATGCACAAAAGCCAATCTCAAGGGCACACAAAAGGTAAGAACAGACAAACGAATAAAAATACACCCATTTGACCACCGGGCTGAACTTGAAATGCAAGTTTTTCAGAGGCATGTGTATTTGGGGGTGGGGGGAAGGCAGGGGCAGGGATATAGAGCTTCTTCATATCCAGGAGGGTCCTTGACCCAAAGAAGCTTAAGAACCATACTTTGTGGCAAGAGTAACCTGTACACCTCCCACCCTAAAAGTCCTCACGGAGCGTCACTTGGATGTCCTGTCCGCACCCCATGCCCAACGGTCTGCAAAACCATCTTATTGGAGTGACTCACCCAAACCACTCCCTCCCGCAGAGACCTTTTTCTGCCTGGCACTCTGGCAGCTTTCCTGCACCCTCTCCTTTGCTCCAAATATCCAACGAATGACCTGTTTCTATTGATCTCTCTATTGAATTTCCCAATTCTATTGATGTCTGCAATGACATAATTCTTTTTTTTTAAGCTTATTTATTTATTTTGGGAGACAGAGGTAGAAAGACAAAGAGAGCGTGGTGGGGAGGAGCAGAGAGAGAGCGGAATTCCAAGCAGGCTCCACACTGTCATTGCAGAGCCTGACATGGGGCTAGATCCTATGAACCATGAGATCATGACCTGAGCCGAGATCAAGAGTTGGATGCTCAGCTGACTGAGCCACCCAGATGCCCCCACAATGGCATAATTCTATTGATCAATTCTAATTGATTCCCCTGAAAATTAATAGAATTAGGAAATCGGTTGGATAGTTCCTTTCCTTTTGCCACGAAGATGTAAATTACCACAAAACCCTAGTAAATCTTCCCTTGGAACATTCCCTGCCTATTTCCTTTCTCCCAGTCCCGCCTTCTTCCCTTTACCTCTCACACTAACAACAGTTCTGTAGGGGACCCAAGATTCTTTCTGCCACCCTGAACGACTAGATGTGTGGCTCCAAAGCTCTCCGTGACTCTTTGCTACTCCTGTGGCAGATTTCACCCCCCAGGGATTGATGACAGTCATGCCCAATGCAAACCCCTGAGTGCACTGCTCACTCCTGCCTCCATCCTCTATATATGGGAAATGTCCTTAAAATACCCTTAGCTCCGCTTCTGGAAATCCCATTTTCCTTGAGGACTCACAACCTCCAGGAAGACTCTCTTTTACTCCAAATGACTCAAATAGCGCCTAATCACATGTCCCCTTCTGCTGCAGGACCCTCCAGCCCTTCAGTACTCAAAGCTCCTGAAGGGTGGAAACCATTTCTTCTGCAGCTTTGAATCCTGTGAAGGGAGGCTTTGCTTCCACTCATTTGTTAAGCACCAGGCACCGGTGCATTCCAGGCACTATTCTAGGTGCTGGGGGTTTAGTGGAGAGTGAGAGAAAGAAAGTTCCTGCTCTCAAGTTTATACTCTGGAGGAGCAGAGAAGAAATAAGGCAAAAAATAAACAAAATGCACAGTTGCCTTAGCAGTGACTCAGACGTAAGAATAAACTGGAATTATAGCGTAAAGAGCGACAGTTCTGGGGAGGCTAATTTAGATCTGGATTATAGGAAAGCCCTTTCTGAGATGGTGAAATCTGTGCTGAGACCTGAATGATGAGAAGGAGGCCCACGTGGGGATCTGGGGACAGCGTTCCAGGAGGAGGGAGACAGCAAGAGCAGATGTGGGGGAGGGGATGGGGCATGTTAAGGGGCTGCTCCAGTGTGGAGACTGAGGAAGTTTGTGTGAGGCCAGAGACTATCAGAAAGGCCTTGAGAGGTTGTGCTGAGGGCTGGTGTAGGTTCAAGTGTGTTGGAGGGTCTCAGGCAGAGAAAGGCGTAAGCCCCTGACTCCAGGGTCTATGAGCTCACTCTGCTGCTGTGTGGGGAATGGCTACAGGTCTAGAGCGAAGCAAGGAGGCCAACACAAAGTCCACAGATTGGACTATTGTGGTCACAGCACATTAGGGTGACCAGCCACCCCCAGTTTTCCTGGGACTAAGAGGCTCCCCGAGACGTGGGCCTTTGGTGCTGAAGTGGGAAAGCCCTGGCAAGCCTGGACAGTTGGTCATCCTAGACCACCATGGGTGAAGGCCAAGTCCACCTGATTTGCTGCTGATGAATGAGATGGAAGCAGAAGAAAGTTCTATGGTGACGTCCAGGAATTTAGTTGGAATAGCTGGGTGGATGGCAGTGCCATTTACGGAGATTGGGAGAAAGGGAGAGAAACAAGTTCAAGGGGAAAATTTAGACTTTGGCTTTCTGAGACACCCAAAATGAGCTCCCCAGATCTCTGCCAAGTGCCAAAGCCACTATAAAAACACTTGGGAGATGGGAATACAAACTGGTGCAGCCACTCTGGAAAACAGTGTGGAGGTTCCTCTAAAAACTAAAAATAGAACTACCCTGTGACCCAGCAATTGCACGACTAGGTACTTATCCAAGGGATCCAGGTGTGCTGTTTCAAAGGGACACATGCACCCCCATGTTTATAGCAGCACTATCAACAATAGCCAAAGTATGGAAAGAGCCCAAATGTCCATCGATGGATGAATGGAGAAAGAAGATGTGGTATATATATATACAATGGAGTATTACTTGGCAATCAAAAAGAGTGAAATCTTGCCATTCGCAACTACATGGATAGAACTGGAGGGTATTATGCTAAGTGAAATTAGTCAGTCAGAGAAAGACAAATATCATATGACTTCATTCATATGAGGACTTTAAGATACAAAACAGATGAACATAAGGGAAGGGAAACAAAAATAATATAAACACAGGGAGGGGGACAATACATAAGAGACTTATACATATGGAGAACAGAGGGTTACCAGAG
Organism: Panthera pardus; assembly: GCF_024362965.1. Taxonomy (NCBI): domain Eukaryota; kingdom Metazoa; phylum Chordata; class Mammalia; order Carnivora; family Felidae; genus Panthera; species Panthera pardus. The sequence continues at coordinate 184,217,689 of NW_026526688.1, forward strand.
GGGTTGTGGGAGGGGGGATGAGCTAAATGGGTAAGGGGCATTAAGGAATCTACTCCTGAAATCATTGTTGCACTATATGCTAACTAATTTGGATTTTAATAATAATAAAATTAATAAAAATAAATTAAAAAAAAACACTTGGGAGAGGGTGCCTGGGTGACTCAGTCCACTGAGCATCTAACTCTTGATTTCCCAGGGTCATGGGATCAAGCCCTGCGTCGGGCTCTGCAGCGAGCATGGAAGCTGCTTAATATTCTCTCTCTCTCTTTCTCTCTCTCTCTCTCCCTCTGCCCCTCTCCCCAACTCGTGTGCTATCTCTGTAAAGTAAAAAAAATAAATAAAAATTAAAAAACACTTGGAGATACCTATTGCTATCCCAGATCTACAGAGATAAAGTGGATACAGAAATAGGCTTCTAATCAATAACGAAATCACTCTGAAATCTCTTAATTGCTGGCCCACAATCACAAACAAGCCATCCTTCCCAGAAATAGGTGATGCATCCATTTCCTGCAGTTAACGATGATGTTCCAGAAATCCACAAGTGGATGGGAGCCGTGCCAAGCGTGGCCTCTATAGCCCTGTTAGATCTCACCCCAGCAACCTGCGACACCTGCAAATGAAGTTCAAGATGGAGATGAGAGGTCTTAGGGAGAAGTCACATCACGTCACTGTAGTGACACCCTTCTCCGAGATCCTCCACCCCTGCTGCAATTCTGTTTTCGTTCTTCCCTTAAACAATAGCTTCTCCTTCCTCTGATCCTGGCTGCCTGTGAAGCCCTGGGACTGTAGCCTCTACTGCTAATGGGCTTCTCGAAGCATTCTCTCACACAGTTGGTCCTCTCTCCTTCTAACTCTAAGAGAAAGCAGTCTTGTCTCCCGTTATGTCCTTTCTCCTGTGGCCTTCCTCTTGTTAGCTGCACGCTCTCCCTGGAGGCAATACCATTTCCTCCAACAAGCACAACCCACTCCTTCTTCTGCTTTGCATCAGCTGCTCCCAGGGCTCCCAGAGACCCACTGCCCCCTGCCTGAAGCTAAGAAAGACCAGAAGGCCCAAGCACCAGAGCCCTATCTGGAAGGAGAGGGGCAGAAGAGGCTGGCCTCCCTGTCTCCACTGATCTGCCTGAGGCCGGTCATGCTTTTCCCTCACTGTGTCTGACCTCGCTTCTCCCACCCAAACATGTTCTCACATCAGGCGTAGGGATTCTCACTGGCCCAGATCTTTTCTTTATTTAAATTTTGTTATTTTGCTCATCATAGATTTTTTTCGCATTAACTTTGCTTCTTTTTTTAAAATACTGCCTTAATATAGTATTTCCTCTGATTGCTGAGTTTTGTGGCACTCCTTTAAATTTTGTGCCCGATGCAAGTGCCTCACTCACATCACCCTAGCCCTGGACCTTCTGGTTTGCCCATTTTGATTTGCCCAGGATAGTCCTGGGAAAATCAGGAAGAGTTGGTCATCCTCAGAGGGCCCTAGGTACTACAGCCAGACTTCCAGAAATCAAGTGCTGGTGTTGCTATTCTCTAGCTAAGGGACAATCTCTCTGTGCCTCCATGTCTCCAGCTAAGGAACAATCTCTCTGTGCCTCTATGTCCTCGTCTATGCTGTGTTACAGTAGTAACAACTATGTTGTTACGTCTATGTTACAGTAGTAACAACTTCAGAGGGTGGCTACTATGGATTAGTCTGTAGTAAGGTTGGTACAATGCCCGGAACATAACAAGTGCTTCGAAACATTAGTCGTGATGCTGACTTATCAAGGATCTGCCATATGCTGGCCACTGTGCCAGGAAGATGGCATACAATGGTGCTCCTGATGGACACAGCCTTGCCCTTGTGCTTGTCCTTGCCTTTGTGTGCTCATGGAGAAGTCAGACTGAGAACAGGTAATATTAAGAATTATTTGTGCAGTGCACATGCCTGAGAATGTGTCAGGAACGTGTGTGGTCTGTGCAATCCCCCAACAAGCCTACCGAGAAGGTTCTTTCCTCCTCCCCCATTTTGCAGACAGGACCAGTCAGCGAGAGACTGGGACTTGCCTGGAATCCTAGAAGGAGCAAGAGAGAGATTCAGAATCTTTCACCGGCCCTCAGAGGTGATCTTCAGCCCCATACCTCTGGGCTTCTCTAGAAGGTGGATTCGGGAGAAACACACTCCAGCTAAGTTTACCTCACAAAACTCTTTGCACCAACAATAACTTGTATTCATCAGTGAGGTTCTTCCCCAAGAGGAAACTTGGCCAAAAAAAAGAAAAAAATTACCAATCGCCACTGGTTACTTTCACGTGAAGGAGCTGCCTGCCTGGGGAACATGGGGTGAGAAGAAGGCTTTTTTTTTTTTTTAATGTTTGTTTAATTTTTGAGAGAGAAAGAGAGTGAGCTGGGGAGGGTCAGAGACAGAAGGAGACAGAGGATTCGAAGCAGGCCCTGCACTGAGAGCACAGAGCCTCATGTGGGGCTCAAACTCACAAACAATGAGATCATGACCTGAGCCCAAGTTGGGCACTTAACCAACTGAGCCACCCGGGGGCCCGAGAGGAAGACTTTTTACACATACTATTTTGCACTTTGAGCCATCTGCACATAATTATTACCTATTCAAAAATAAATGCTAATATTAAAGTTCAAAAATTTAAAAAGAAAAACTTACAAATTACCGTCAGGAGAATGCTGGAGTGAATAGGCCCTTCTACCCATTTGGTTTCAAGAAAATCTTGGCGGGTCCTCCAGAGTGGTCTGCCCTGGCTGGGGGGCGGGGGGAGGCATGCGCCAGCCTCTCCAACATTAATTCACTCCTTGGGCCCACAGTCCAGATTCCCCAGATATATGACTTTCCACTAATCTCAGATAGGCCTGGAGCAACACTGGGCCTAGAAGTTCCTCCTTGGGGCCCTAAGTGGTCCAGAGTTACGAACAAGCTTCACAGGCCATCTCCCAGAGGATGCAGAGGAGATATAACTGGCCTGACCACCCTCTTGGTTCATTGGAAGGAAAAAAGGAATATCACAGCCAACAGCTCACATTTGGGGTTAACTATGAAATCCAAGGTGACGCCAAACCCACAGCCATTCAGAGGAAAGCTCAAATTCTTTACAAGCCACCTGCCCTCCACCCACCTCCTCCAACATCTCCTGGGCTGCCTCAACCAGTGATGTTCACTTCTGGCCTCACAGTGACAAGTATCTTGTCATCTCCGTCCTGCTGAGATTTGAGGGTCTCTGAAGATTGTTGATACAGGGATCACCCCAGGCTAGAGACCTTTCTGGAAACCCAGAGTGTTGAACCGTTATTGAAAGGCAGTTTAGTACAGCCAGGGATTTATAAACCCCACAGACTGTGGCTCATGGTCTATGAGAAGTCCCCAGGCTAGTTCTGTCAAGTGCTCCCCTCCTCCAGTCTCTATCTGGAGCGTGTTCAAGTTGTCTCTGACCCCCTGGCCTCAACTGATTGGACCGGATATAGACACCTGACCTGAGCTGGACCAATCAGTTCCCTGCCTGGAAATTTAAAGCTGGACTAAGAGATTCAGTTGCACTGGGGCTGGGCCTGTCAGGAAATCTACCTTGGATGCAGAGAAAGTCAGTTTCCAGAGAAATAAAGATGAATAAAGTAGAAATATAAAAAGAGCTCAGAATGGGACTTGGGGACAGTCTCATGGGCATTCCTGTCCCTGGTCAGTTCATGGTCAAGAGCTGGTAAAGTGCAGGTTTGTGTGGCTTTGGCTGCCCAGCCCTCACTGTAAAACCATGCCCTCCTTTCCTTTTGGGGAGTGATGTCTCTCCATGAGTTGCCTTGTGGGGATGCGTCATTCCAGACAACTGCCCACCTCTGTGAGGGGGATCCAGATCCTTCTTCCCACCCCAGGGCCTGCCACATACAGGCACGTGTCCTGAGCTGCAGGAACACAATGACCACTCCCAGAATGGGCAAGTGACTGACAGGGACCATTCACCCCGGTGACCAAAGTGGCAGTTGCCTGCAATGACCAAGCAGTCCCTGCTTGACCTCCAGGTTTTTCCCCCTCCAGGCAGCCTTGGCCCCTCAGCCATAAGCTCTATGTGCCAGATCATCCTCCCATAAATTTCCTTTTGTTTTAGCAAAACTGGAGTTGGTTTCTCTTGTCTGCAACTAAGAAGTCCTGACTGATAGTCACAGTTACATCATCTGCATGGGTTCCATCAGACTGCTCGTATATGTCCCCCCTTAAGTGAGCCCGAGTGGATTTCCATTTCTCATGACCAAGAGTCCTTATGGGGCACCTGGGTGGCTCAGTCAGCTGAACATCCAACTTCAACTCAGGTCATGATCTCGCAGTTCGTGAGTTGGAGCCCCGCGTCGGACTCTGTGCTGACAGCTCAGAGCCTGGACCCTGCTTCAGATTCTGTGTCTTCCCCTCTCTGCTCCTCCCTCAATCGTGCTCTGTCTCTCTGTCTGTCTCCGTCTCTGTCTCTCTCTCAATGAATAAATAAATATTAAAAAAAATTTTTTTTAGAAAGAGTCCTTATAGCTTAGGGATGGGCCCTGGACGAGTTACTTTACTTCTCTGAGACTTTGTTTCCTCCTCCTGAAGATGATGCTACTGATTCTGACTGTACAGAGAAAGTGGAAGGATAAAAAAGCAACAACAATGATAAAAGTGATCAAGAGTGCACGTTGGATCGTGCTTAAGATGCTCCGCCAACCTTTCCAAGAGCCTACCCAGAGAAACTCACTCAACCCTCACAGCCACTCTATGAAGTAAGTGCTTTCAGCCTCATTTGAACGGCTAGGAAACTGAGAGACAGAGAGGCCAAGTAATTGCCCCCAAAGCCACAGAGCTATCAGGTACCGGGATGCCCCCTGCGTGTTTTATTGTTCAGTAGATGGTGGTTATTATTTATACTAGTCAAACAAGCCCCCGAAGTCGGTTTATGATTTGGCTCGTGTCCCACCTGGGAAGGGTCGGGGGGCAGGCCTCCACCAGAACAATAGCTGATTGATGGTGGCCAAGGCAGTTGGAGAATGCGAAATAACTCTGTCTCTCTTCCTCTCCCTTTACGGAGCCCTTCCAGTGATCCTGCCACTCCCGGGGCTGCAGCTGTCCCCTCTCTGTACAGTTGTCCTGCAACTCTGCCTCCCGCTCAGGCCTCTCCACTGACTTCCCAGCCCTCCCAGTCAACTGCCATGGGCACCCAAAACTCAGCATGGCTTAAGATCAACCCTGCACCTCTACCCCAGGCCTGCACCGCCTCCAGGGCTGTCTGGTTCAGGGAACGGTGTCATCCCCCTGTAAACTTCCTAAACCAGCTCACCCCAAATCCAGTCAATCAACCCTACACCCAGTCTGTTCTGGCTGGAGAATGCTCATCTCCCCACTCCCTAGAGGGGACCGCCAGCACTCTGACCCCATCACACAGCTGCCGTTCTCCTGTGCCCCCCATGCCCTCCCAGCCAATCCCACACGGCAGCAGTCGAAGTGATGCTTCCAAAATGCAAACCTAGCCAGTTGCCTTTCTGCCAAATCTCCAGTGGCTTCCTCTTGACCCCAAGAGATGAAGTCCTCCCTCCTTTTTATGGTTTATGAGACTTCCTGATCTAGCCTCTGCCTACCCCTCCAGTCGTAAACCTTGAGATTTTCCCTCTGACACTCCCTGCTTCAGACACGCTGAACTTTCCCCTGGATTTTTCCACCATTCATTCGCTTATTCATTCAATAGAAACTTACTGAGCCCCTACTGTGAGCGGGGCACGGGGAGTGCAAGAAAGCAAACTGGGTTCCTGTTCTTATGAGGCCTATGCTGATCTGGTTGGCTTCTTTTCATTTTTAAGGATTCAGCTTAAGTATCTGTTCCTCAAGGAAATTCTCCCTCTCCCCTAAATTAGGTTACGTCTCTTGGTGTGTGTCCCTAGATTACCCTGTTCATCTTTGTCATAGCCTCACCACACCCTCTCTTTCCTGCCAGTCAACCCCATGGACATAGACACTGGATCTCTTGCTCACCTCTGTATCTTCAATCCTCATACCTAAGAGACAATAAATAGATGATGAATGAATGAATGAATGAATGTATGAATGAATAGCATCAAACTCAGTAAATACATTTCTGGTTTTCCTACAAGATTGCCAAATTTCTTTTATTATTATTATTTTTTTTTTAACAGGAAAGACCCTGTTTATATTTTTATCCTGGAAGCTCCCACATTAGTACTCCATGAGTCTTGGCTGAATGGATGGATGAGTGTGTTTCCATGTAGGAGAATGAGCATTAGTAAGGATGGTCAAAGCAGGAAGGCAGTATCTTTAGGAGACTGAGGTGTGTGCAGACCCCTGGAATTTACAATTATGTGATCTGCTTATTCTCCAGGGGGACACAGAGTTCCTGGGTTCTCCATGCTTGCTCTACAGTGGGAGCATGTGGGAAGGTTGACAAAATACTGATGCCCAGGCCTCTCCCCAACAGATTCCAATTCAGTCCATCTGGATTGAGGCATGGGCAATGGGGAAAATTTTTAAAGCTTCTCAGGTGATTTGAACACAAAGCCAGGGCTGAGAAGGTGTGGGGCCTCCTAGAATTTATAAGACCTTGGCCAGATGTAAGTCTACAGATGTGGAGATAATCTGTCATGGATTCCTGGTATTGGATGTGAACCAAGGTATATGATATAATCCGAGGTGAAACCCAGGAGATGAAAACTGAGAAAGAAACCAGGACCAATTAACCATCCCTCATAGTTACACACTTATTGAATGGACGGATGGTTGGATGGATGGATGGATGGATGGATGCATGGATGAGTCTTTAATAGGCAAGAGCATGTTCTTTGTACTTCTGTGAACTCACTGGAATAACTAATAGACAGTCAAGCTAGAATCTACTCATGAAAAACCATGAAATATATTTCTGAAAAGACAAAACAATATGAAACTGCTAGAATCTTTTGCTATCATAGATACCCAAGAGTCATCCACTTATTCTCCCATTCACTCAGTCAACAAACATTTACTAAGCAGCAATGATGTGTGCACCCTTATTCTAGATGCTAGAAAGGGTACAGCTTGTTCTTGTGTCTACCCAAAATTCATGTGTTGAAATTCTAACCACCAGTTCCTCAGAAATATATTTGGAGACAGTTTTTAAAGAGGTAATTCAGTTAAAATGAGGCCATTAACGTTGACCCTAATCCAATGTAACTGGTGTCCTTATATGAAGAAGAAATTTGGACATAGACACAGAGTGAAGACCATGTAAAGATATGAGTGGAAACTGGCCACCTACAAGCCAAGGAGAGAGTCCTAGAGGAAACCAATCTGCCAACACCTTGAGCTCAGACTTCCAGCCTCCAGAATTGTGAGAAATAAATGACTGTTATTGACAGCACTGGAAGTCTAACAGACAGTGTGAACAAGACGAAGCCCTTGTTTTCTAATGCAGATAGTTATCAAACATTTATTTTCTGAGGTCTGTCTGACTTATCTACTGCTGTTTTTCAAAGCTATGTGATCATAGTTGTTTTTAATAAAATCCACATTCATTGTAAGAGTTCCTTCATTCAAAGTAGCATTTTGTCATGGTATATATTTTGTACTAGATAAAGTCTCAGTTGGGTCCTAACCTTCAACACTTCTCCAACACTTGCTAAAATCTGTGGTCTAAACAATAGAAAGGAGGCCTCAGGCCAGAACTTCCCTAAACAAGAATTAAATAACATCACTGTTTTATTGTTCCCATATGTATTTTCAGGATTACTTCTGTGTAATAGCAAGTGACGATGATTTTCCATTTGTGGTGGTAGTAGAATGTTTTTGTTTCAAAAAAATTGTTTAGGAAGAAAATAAGTGATTAGACTTTAAGAATAAATATTCAGAGGGGAGGGGCTCCTGGGTGGCTCAGTTGGTTAAGTGTCCGACTTCAGCTCAAGTCAAGATCTCCCAGTTTGTGGGTTCGAGCCCTGCGTCCGGCTCTGTGCTGACAGCTCAGAGCCTGGAGCCTGCTTCAGATTCTGTGTGTCCCTTTCTCTCTGCCCTCTCCAGCTCATGCTCTGTCTCTGTCTCTGTCTCAAAAATAAATAAACATTTTTTAAAATAAATAAATAAATAAATATTCAGAAGGGAAAGTGGGTGATAGGCATTGAGGAGAGCACCTGTTGGGATGAGCACTGGGTGTTGTATGGAAACCAATTTGACAATAAATTTTATATTTAAAAAATGAAAAAAAAGAATAAATATTCAATGGATAACCGCAGTGCAGTTTGTGTATAAGGAAAAAATCATGATGCTGGTATGCAAATGACAAAAGACTGGAAAACACCAAATGAAATGATTCATTTCAGAAATCGCTAGTTTATGATTGTCATTCATTCACTCACTTTTTAATTTTACCGGCACTGATTGAACAGTTACTTGCTAAGCTGGCATCATGCTAAGTATTTTCTCATGAAGTATCTTATTTAATTTCAGAATGTCCCATTCATTGCTTTAGCCCCAGAACCTAGCATAATGCAGGAGCACTCTACACTTTGCCTTTGAATGATACATGCACTTTTTTGAGTTGAGATCCAATATATCACATGATGAATATTCAAATCCAAAGTATAGGCCACTAAGAAGTAATTGATTGATTTTCTCCACTTCCCTGGGCTATAACCTCTTAAAAAAATTTTTTTTGTAGTGAGAAAGGTATTTGTGATTCAATGAGAGTATGATGCTTTCCTGAGATATTACATGAACTGCCCTGGAACCTGAAATGGGCTCGTCTTCCCATCTGTCCATCAGCCATCCATCCATCCATCTGTCTGTCCATACATTTATCCATCATCCATCCATCCATCCAGTGAAGAAAAATAGAAACCTACATCTGTCTTTTGAGAAGACTCAGTTGGCATTTGCAAAGCAATTGATAGAATTTTCCAAGCCAGGCTCTAGGGAGAGGTGACACTTTTCTATCTCCAGGGAACAGTTCCACTTATCTCACACCCCTCAGGCTTGGTGAGACCAGCCCTGGTGATTAAGAGTTTGGAATTTGTGACAGGGTTTTGGGTTGGGTTCAGCTATTATTATTGTTAATCTTATCTGGAATGACTAGCTTGTGTTAAAGAACAAAAACTCTTGCTCTTCAAGGTCAAGCTCACTTTGTCTGGGATTTAGGATTTAGGCATATCCCAAACTGGGTAATAGGTTTTAAAACAAGATTATGGCATTCTGGTGAAAAAATAACAACACACCTGTCTGTGGTCACTTTCTATTTGGGATATTAGCAAATCACACTTTCAAGGCCAGTGTATAAATATCCTACCTATGGAAGAGACTGCAGGGATTGGTTAAGCATAACGGATTGTTTCCGCTCTGTTTTACCAGGTCAATTGCTCAGCTGTGGACGTCACCCCAAGTTCTTAGTTTGGCAATGCAAAGCCCCATCTAATTTGCCCTGACCTAGCTTTCCAGCTTTGCCTCCCACCACTCCTCTTCTGGAAACTTCCACTCCAGCAGATTGGTTTACCTGCTTGCTCCTAAAAATGTCCCATACGGACATTCTTTTGCTCTTGCTAGAACTTGAGCCTTGACCACCCACATTCCTCTCTACTTAGATAAGTTATAACCTCCCTTGGATTCCAAATCCTATCACGCCTTTTCCTTAAAGCCTAATGTGACCTCAGTGTACAGGGATCCCTTCTTCCTCAAAATCCCTAGTTCTCATGGAGTGTCTAATTAATTTGGAGATTCAATAGAAAGAACATTATGATGTTTGAGGTTTTTTTGCCATTATTGCCTGTGATGGTTATTCTTGTCTTCTGCCCATTTCTTCACTGGATTATTTGTTTTTCAGGTGTGGAGTTTGGTGAGTTCTTTATAGATTTTGGATACTAGCCCTTTATCCAATATGTCATTTGCAAATATCTTTTCCCATTCCATTGGCCTTTTAGTTTTGTTGATTGTTTCCTTTGCAGTGCAGAAGCTTTTTATCTTGATGAGGTCCCAATAGTTTATTTTTGCTTTTAATTCCCTTGCCTTTGGAGATGTGGCAAGTAAGAAATTGCTGCGGCTGAGGTCAGAGAGGTTGTTGCCTGCTTTCTCCTCTAGGGTTTTGATGGTTTCCTGTCTCACATTCAGGTCCTTCATCCATTTTGAGTTTATTTTTGTGAATGGTGTAAGAAAGTGGTCTAGTTTCATTCTTCTGCATGTTGCTGTCCAGTTCTCCCCGCACCATTTTTTAAAGAGACTGTCTTTTTTTCCATTGGATATTCTTTCCTGCTTTGTCAAAGATTAGTTGGCCATACTTTTGTGGGTCCAATTCTGGAGTCTGTATTCTATTCCGTTGGTCTATGTGTCTGTTTTTGTGCCAATACCATGCTGTCTTGATGATTACAGCTTTGTAGTAGAGGCTAAAGCCTGGGATTGTGATGCCTCCTGCTTTGGTCTTCTTCTTCAATATTGCTTTGGCTATTCAGGGTCTTTTGTGGTTCCATACAAATTTTAGGATTGCTTGTTCTAGCTTCGAGAAGAATGCTGGTGCAATTTTGATTGGGATTGCATTGAATGTGTAGATTGCTTTGGGTAGTATTGACATTTTAACAATATTTATTCTTCCAATCCATGAGCATGGAATGTTTTTCCATTTCTTTGTATCTTCTTCAATTTCCATGATAAGCTTTCTATAGTTTTCACATACAGATCTCTTACATCTTCGGTTAGGTTTATTCCTAGGTATTTTATGGTTATTGGTGCAATTGTAAATGGGATCAGTGTATTTATTTCTCTTTCTGTTGTTTCATTATTGGTGTATAAAAATGCAACCAATTTCTGTAAATTGGTTTTGTACCCTGCGACTTTGCTGAATTCACGTTCAGTTCTAGCAGACTTTTGGTGGAGTCTATCGGGTTTTCCATGTAGAGTACCATGTCACCTGTGAAAAGTGAAAGTTTGACTTCTTTGCCAATTTTGATGTTTTTTATTTCATTTTTTTGTCTGATTGCTGATGCTAGGACTTTCAACACTGCGTTAAACAACAGTGGTGAGAGTGGACATCCCTGTCGTGTTCCTGATCTCGGGGAAAGCTCTGTTTTTCCCCATTGAGGATAATATGTTCCTTCTATCCAGCCTTTGAGGGTTTTTGTTAAGAAAGGATGCTGTATTTTTCAAATGCTTTTTCTGCATCTATTGACAGGTCATATGGTTCTCATCCTTTCTTTTATTAATGTGATATATCACATTGAGATTGATTTGCAAATATTGTGCCAGCCCTGCAGCCCAGGAATGAATCCCACTTGATCATGGTGAATAATTCTTTTTATACGCTGTTGAATTTGATTTGCTAGTATCTTGTTGAGAATTTTTGCATCCATGTTCATCAGGGATATTGGCCTGTAGTTCTCCTTTTTTGTTGGATCTCTGTCTGGTTTGGGAATCAAAGTAATTCTGGCTTTGTAGAATGAGTCCAGAAGTTTTCCTTCCATTTCTATTTTTTGGAACCGCTTGAGAAAGATAGGTGGGTATTAACTCTACTTTAAATGTCTGGTAGAATTCCTCAGGGAAGCCATCTGGTCCTGGGCTCTTATTTGTTGGGAGATTTTTGATAACGGATTCAATTTCTTCACTAGTTATGGGTCTGTTCAAATTTTCTATTTCTTCCCTGTTTGAGTTTTGGTAGTGTGTGGGTGTTTAGGAATTTGTCCATTTCTTCCAGATTGTCCAGTGTGTTGGCATATAATTTTTCATAGTATTCCCTGATAATTGCTTGTATTTCTGAAGTATTGGTTGTAATAAATCCATTTTCATTCATGATTTTATCTATTTGGGTCCTCTCTCTTTTCTTTTTTAGAAGCCTGGCTAGAGGTTTATCAATTTTGTTTATTTTTTTTTTTTTCAAAAAAAAAAAACCTCTTAGTTCCATTAACCTGTTCTACTGGGTTGTTTTTGTTTTTGTTTTGGATTCTATATTGTTTATTTCTGCTCTGATCTTTATTATTTCCCTTCTTCTGCTGGGTTTGGGGTTTCTCTGCTGTTCTGCTATGCTGTTAGATTTTGTATTTGGGATTATTTTTTTATGTGTCAACTTGATTGGACAAAGGGTTGCCCAGATAGCTACTAAAACATTATTTCTGAGTGTTTCTCCGAGGATGTTTCCAGGAGAGATTAGCATTTGAATCCACAGACTGAGTAAAGAAGATCATCTTCACTAATGTGGGTGGGCATCATCCAGTCACCTGGGGGTTTGAACAAAACAAAAAGGTAGAGGGAGGGTGAATTCATTCTCTCTGCCTGAGCTTGGAAATCCGCTTTCTGCCCCTGGAACTCAGCTCTCCTGGCTCTCAGGCCTTCAGACTTGGACTGAATTACACCACCAGCTTTTCTGGTTCTCCAGCTCGTAGATGGCAGATCCTGGGTCTTCTCCCCCTCCATAATCACATGAACCAATTCCTATAATAAATCTCCTCTTATGCTTATCTGTCTCTCTCAGTGTAGATCATAGAGATATTGTGATGCAAATATAGGTATATTCTATTGGTTCTGTTTCTCTGACTAACATTTCTATGACTAACACATTGTCTCTAACCTTATCTAATGTCCTAGTATAAACTGTAAGCTCCTTGGTGACATAGAATCCTTTCAATTCTATGAGCTTCAATTCATTGGGCTTCAAAATGTCCTCTTTTCTCATGAAATAACCAACATCAGTTTCTGTTACAACCAAAATAACCTCTAATCTGTTCTCCATAAAGTAGGGATGGGAAAAATATATTGAATTAAGTTAAAGAAACACCAAGAAAACCAAGATGTTTTAACATTTACATATGTAGCCAAGAGATTCCCTTACTTCTCAGAGAGGAACTGTTTACTTGCTTTTTATAGTCATCTCTCCCAAGTCCAACTATCTTGTTCATAAAAATTATAAATGAATAGTAGGAGAATGGTTATTATAGATGATAGAGAAAAAAGAGCTGATAGCCCAGCCAAAATTAAGAGAGAAATGCCACAAAAGGCAGAGCCAAAAATTCAACACTCAAAATGATTTGTATAGAGGCAAAATAAATAAACAAACAAACAAATAAATTCATGTGCTCGATAGGATTAAATGATAATCCAGTATAATAACCAACATTCAGGATAATGTCCTGGGTCATTCAGAGTAGGTTTAATTTTCTGGTATCTTCTATCTACAGAAGGCATGAAATAGTTCATTTCAGTAACATTTCTAACCCAAACGTCTATTTTTTTTTTTTAAAGTATGAGGCTCTATAGAATGTTTGCACTCAGTACATTCACACGTCCGTTCAAAAAGTGTTTATCGAGTACCTGCCATAGAGCAGGCACTGTCCAATTAGTGGGGACAGAAGGGTGAACATGACAGATGAGATCCTTATTCAACTGGAGTTTATATTCTATGTGGGGAAGAGATCTTAGGGAAATACTTAAATGAACAAGATAATTTTTGACAATAATAAGAGCTATGAAATACAGAAATACATCAGAATGATGTATCAGAGTGATGTAGTAGATAATGCCTGTGGTGGGAGATAAATTATATTGGGTGACCATGAACAGTTTCACTGAGGAAGGGACACTTGGGGTCATGCCCATCTTCCCTTCCTGCATTTGCCTCCCACCCTCCTGACCTCCAGAGATGTCTCTCTCTAGCTGGAAGACTCCTTGCCTCAGGGAGCTACTGAGCAGCTTCCCTGAGGTGGGGAGAAAAAAAAAAACAAAATAACCACATTCCTTTGCCAGAGAGGCATTTGAGTTAACTCCAGTCCTGGTTTCTAGAAGGACGTTTTTGCAATACCTAGATGAAACACATCCTGCATCAGTCTGAAGGCTGTCCAGAAAATACGTCAACAATGGATCATTGACTCTCGGTGGATAAGGCAGGTCTATTCCTCCTGGTTTAACAATCAAGACTCTACCCAATACCCAGAGGTTGATAACGAAACTGTCACTAGTTTATCAGAAAGTTTGAAGCTGGTTTATCCCTGATGTGCTCTACACTCAAGGCATCCAGAAATTACCTAGGGCCGAGTGAGGCTTTTCATGGCCTGATATTTTGACTCAAAGCCACGTGACAAGCAGACTCTCAGTGGTTCCTCCAGAGCCAACAATCCTCCCACTCTGGCTCCAAAGTACAATCTGTGACTCCATTCATGCCCTCTGACTGCCAACTCTCCCAGGAAGGTTCCTTCTTTGCCCATCTGGGCATCTGGCATCTTCCCCTGAAGGCTGGTTAAAATACTTCCACCTGCTTCCAGCAAAAATGTTGGAGCAGATTCCAGTTTCGCTTCACATGCCTCAGGAATGTGAGTAATCCCATTTAAGAAGATGCTTGATTAAGTTTTTAGAACCCAAATCAATTCGGTCATTCTTCAATCCCTAGAGCATGGCCCATTGTGAGATGGAAACATTCCTAATCAAATATTGTCCTAGAGAGAAGTCTGGTTTGGCTGGTTCAAAGCACAGAGATGGATTCCTACAAAAAATAGTAACAGTAATTTCTACATATAAAGTCTCTCAGGCCAGCTCAGACCTTTTGGTCAAAGGGGACACATGTGCCACTGGATATCTGGCCTCTGAGAGAAGCCGACAGGTGTAAGGCAGAGAGAAGGGCCGAGCTGTATTGGGAGGTCTCATTGTGTCATTCAGCTTCCTAGCTGCCCAGCCTTGCGGGTGGCGGTACCTCAAGACCAAATTCACTGAGCAATTATTTCTATGAAAAGTGTGCTATCACATCATTTAACAGGTCAGTAGGAATATCGCTCTCTTGCTCTCCCCCTGCCAATGCCACAGCAGCATCGTCCCACAGAACCTGGGGAAGAATGCGGAGGTGCAGGAGCTCTGAGAAAGAGATGCTTAGTGCCTGTCCTCCAAAGCCATACCAAGAAAAGCACATGGCTTTGGACATGGCGACTCAAGATGTCGGAATCCTCGCCACAACATGGAAGGAAAGAAAAGGACTCCCTTTCAGACCAACTTAGGATAACTTGAAAACAGACAAGAATTCACTCGCTCAGTTCTATCGAAGGACTATTTTTCCCCTGGGAGTATTGGTGTGATATGGCATATATAAATACCTGAATAGTTTCCCTCCATTACTGCTGAGGTGGAACTCAAGGGTCTATAAAGTGTGAAATGAGAAGTGGACGCAGTATAGCTTAATGCTAATTACTGCTCAGGTGATGTGCCTTGGGGGCTTCCATATTTTTATAGCTCCCCAAATCAGAATCTGATTAGCAACTATTTTAAGACTGCATTATAGAGTCTGCCTCAAATGCTTTCTAAATAAGGGGAATGTTATGGACTACCATCAATCTTTTCGTCCTGTTAATCATTTCAAGGACTCATGTTGTGCACACAAGGTGACTATTAAGCAATTAACCCATTAAAGGTTGTTTTTTTTTTTTAATTTAACGATCTGGCTGAACTTAAGAAGGATCCTCCTTCTCCCTCCCCCAACCCCCATACCTTTTAATTAAATACCTGAGTTCATCTATTATAGTCTTAAAGGTGTAAATAAATATGTTACTAACTAGTCTGGTGATAAAAGCCAGGGAACTTATTTCTGTTTTTCAAAAACATATTTGTATTAGGATGATTGCCCTTGATTACAGAACTAAAGACAATCATAAAGTCACAATTTTCTTTTCTCAAATTATATTTTCGTTGCTTCCAAGGTGGAATAAACAATCTGCTCACTGCATTCCCCTTGCTAGTTTTCAAACTGCATATTTCCACTAGAGACTGGTGATTCTTTTGTGTTCTGTGTGACAGTTTTTGTGGAGAAGGTTTGTGGTGGGGAGGAAGGAGAGGAGTGATGTGTAAGTCAGAAAAGCATTTAGTGATATGTAGCTCTCCCAATATCTTATCTTCTACTTGCAGAATTATTAATAATATGGATAATCTTATCCTCTATACTGGCTTTCTTTCTGTGCCGGTAAATCTGCTCAAAGTCAGAAGCCAAGAAGTCATTTTAATATTTTCTTTCAACTTTAATACCCACCCCTCCACCTATAATCAATCACCAAACTCAATGGCATTGATGTCTGAACTAACTCATGAATCCACCCCCTCCTTTCCAGGAGTTCCAGGTCTCACTGCTGTTGTCAGGACCCAGTTATGTCTCACACGGACAGTGAGCAGTCCCACACTGGGCTCCCTAGTACCAGCCTGGCCTTCCCCAAATCCAGTCTCCACCCTGTGCCAGTGCAACTTTCCTTTTTTGTTGTTTTTGGGGGGGGGTTGTTTTGTTTTGTTCTAAGTTTTTATTAAAATTCCAGTTAGCTAACATATAGTGTAATATTAGTTTCAGGTGCAGGATTTAGTGATTCATTACTTACATACAAGACCCAGTGCTCATCACAAGTGTCCTCCTTAATACCCATATCCCATTTAACCCATCCCCCTGTCCACTTCCCCTCCAGAAACCCTCAGTTTGTTCTCTATAGTTAAGAATCTGTTTTCTGGTTTGCATTTCTCTTTTTCCCCCCCACTGTGTTCATCTCTTTTGTTTCTTAAATTCCACATATGAGTGAAATAATATGGTATTTGTCTTTCTCTGACTGATTTCACTCAGCATAATACTTTCTAGCTCCATCCGTGTCATTTCGTTCTTTTTTATGGCTAAGTAATATTCCATTGTGTATATATGTGTGACTTTCTAAAACACAATTGGAACCCTGGCTCCTCAGGTCCACAAAGAATTGGAAGGGCCCCTTGAGGACCCTTTGTTGTCTTCTAGACAACAAAGTGAGTGCCCTCAAGGTTGCAATGAAGTCTTTCCTAGTGCCCCACACGGGGACAATGCTCAATGCTCATAGGTAAAAGGAAGGAAAGAAAAACAATGGGAAGTTCTTTGAGCTTCATGTGTTGTGTGTGAAATCACTTGTCATCTTGCTCAGCTAACTTCGTAGAAAGAAAAAGGGCACCTCAGTAGAGGGCCCATTGTCCAACATCGAAACTACACTTTCATTTGGGGAGAATCCCTAGCGGTGGGGCCAGTTTCATGTGCGTGTGATCTGTGCAGTCTCAGAGGACCCCACACTGAGAGGGTCTCCACACTTGGTTTAATGTTCTACTGTTGGTATGTTGAAATTGTTAATAAATTTTTAATGATGGGCTCCCATTTTCCTTTTACACTGGGCCTTGCAAACTGTGTAGCCAGTCCTGCCTGGTGAGTATGGAAGTCATGGGGACAGTAGGCTCAGATCCTCCTATTTCCCATGCCCTGGAGACAAAGACCAAGTCCCTGTCCTCTAACCCGCGTATCCACCTAGCATTCCTTACCCGAAGGCTGAGTACTTTTTACATATCTAGCATCTACTGTTTTTCAAAGCTATGTGGTCATTGATGAATTTCATAATATACGCATTTGTTTGAAAGACCTCCTTAATCCACAGTGGCATTTTAGCATTACATATAGTTTGTGGAAGAGGAAAGTCTCGGTTGGGTTCTAACACGTCTTTAGCACCTTTCTAACATTCGCCATGTTCCCTTTGTCAACAATAGAGAGGAAACCACAAGCACAGAACCTTCCCCAAGCAGAAATATCTGGTTAAACACCCCTGGTACTTCTCGCTCCCAGGAGCCAGGCGCCCAGGCACACCTAAGCGTATCACTCGGACGCTCCCACTCACGGGATGAAGTAGTAGTACGAAGCTCTCATGGGACAGCCATGGCAGTGAATTTCAGCAGGAGAAGCAAAGGATACTGGCCATCCCTTACAAGTTCCCTCCTCTGCTCCTGCCCATGTTCCCATCTTGCACCCACTAACTGTGAGAGCCCCTACCTACAGACTTCCAAGGGTGGGTAGCTGCCTCTTGAAATAGGGAGGCTTTCTCCCAAAGGTCTATAAAAATCACAGCTGCTTCTGCTAAGCCTCTTTCTTTACCACCTTGGAGGCGGGGACATACAGTGATGGATAGCACACCTGCCTTCAGGGGTACTCAACCTAGCTGTGCCCCAGCCCTGGACCCACAGGCAGCACAGTTTTTTCCACTTGACAGAATTCAGTGTTGTGATTCCCATGCTCACCTCTCTCTACCTGATCTTCCAGGTAATGAGTACTAAGGATTCAGTCTCACCAGGTACTCAGTCTGTCCTGAGCCCTTCATGTATCCTGAGAGAAGCATCACGGAGTGATCATGAGCACAGAGCCTGATGCGCGACCACTGGGTTCAAACCTCAATTCCCACACCTGGGAGACGCGAACAACGAAAGCTCCCACTTCTAGCACCGCTGTGAAGTTAAAGGAGTTAAAGTATGTGCTCTGCTCGGCCCAGAGCTTTGTAAACCTTGCTTGCGTTTGCCATTTATCATTATCACATATCATCTAATCATCCCAACAGTCGGTGAGGGAGGTTTTATTATTATTATCAGCAGCAGGAACATCATCCCCATTTTGCAGATAACAGAAGGGCAGAGAGATTAAGGCACTTGCCCAAGGTAACCCTTAAGCGAATGGTAAGGCCGTCAAAACCGGCCTGAGATGGTCTGAGTCCAGAGCTGGGCTCCTTCACCACCAAACACTAAACCTTCCCCTTGGGACCACCTCGCTGACTAGGATCCTCTGTGACCCCAGATATTTTTCCAGGTCAAGTGCATTCTTTGCAATCCTGTGGCTGGTCCTAAATGCATAAACCCACCATCCAGTAACAGTGCTTACTGAATCGCTTCTTGTTTTTCACAGAGTCCTCTGACCGCTGATCCCCAATTGATTGTGGAGGCTGAGGGCAGAAGTTCAGAATGGGACTGAAGGTAGGAGTTGAAGGTGGGGCCAGGTGGTTATCAGGGCAGAAAGAGATTATAGGATGGAGCAGCCCAGTTTGTGTGAGAAATGTGGTAGATGAACGTTTCCTCCCTTCTCACGTGTCTTCCCCCACTGCAAAGGCTGGAAAAGTTCAGAATTACACTTCCCAGGTGCACGTGAGCTCTTGCCACCAAGAAGGAAGCAGTGAGGGGGCAGCCACACCTCTGTTGCCCCCACTATCTCTCCTGGCACTGCTATAGAGTCTGGTCTTACGATCTTGAAAGACACCAGTGTTCTTGGTGTCTCCTACTTTCGCAGCATGGTTCTCAAAGCTATTCATAAAAGCTCAGCATGGTGCCTTCATCCTCCTGAAGAATTCTGTAAACACTATTAAATCCTCTCCCTCCTAAACTAGCTAGGGACCCAGAATAGATTATGTCTCTGCTATTGAACCCTGACCAATACAGCATCTGAGAAGTAGAAACTTAACCATGACCCAGGTGGAACATGTCCCATTATCAAATACTCTCAAATATTTTATTTTATTTTTAATGTTTTATTTATTTTTGAGAGAGAAAGAGCACAAGCAGGGGAGGGGCAAAGAGAGGGGGGACAGAGGATCAGAAGTGGGCTCTGTACTGACAGCAGGAAGCCCCCTGTGGGACTCAAACCCATGAAGCATGAGATCATGACCTGAGCTGAAGTTGGGTGCTCAACCGACTGAGCCACCCAGGAGCCCCTCAATTATTCTATTTAAAAAACAAAGTAGAGAGGATAAGGTGAGAAACAATCCTGTGTCCACCACTCAACCTAATAAATAAAACATTACCAATAAAATCGATGATTTTTCATTTCCCTTTTACCCCATTTCCCCATTCAAAGCCCCTTCCTCTTGCCCCAGTGGCCTGCCATCTTGAAATGTCTATGCACGTGTTTGTATTTTTACTCCTTGTGTAACCCTACACCACATACAGCATGCTTTTGCCTGTAACCTTCTATAGTTTTGTTGTTGTTGTTGTTCTTCAACATTACGTTTTTGAGCTTTGCCAGTACTGATATTTGGTCACCTCATTTTATTCTTTTTAATGACTGGCTGGTATTCCATGTGTGCATATATTTCATGCACGATTCCATATAGGTTTGTTCTGCTCTTAATAAGAGATACAGTTTAACTTCCTAAGGTCTATTGTGGGTAGCATTTCAAACATCTTCAGAACAGACAGATTAACGTATAATATGCTTTTTTGGTAATAAGGACTAGTGCCCATGGTGACCAAGGCATTCACATTTATGCCTTAAAACAGTGTGCTAACCAAATAAATCTCATCCCTGGAACAGGATCATCACAGGGTTCCACTCTGGTATCCCCAAACATACCATTAAGGCTGTCTGTAACAAACAAGGGCCCATGACAGACAGTCGTCAACTTGCTACCAGGAAATGAAAATCAAGAGGAAGAGGATGACTAACTTCTAAGGTCCCAGCAGCCACGGACCCCAGGTTCTGGGAAAATGCTGATGAGCTCACTGACCAATCATGGAGAAATTCTAACACCTTTGCCAGGAATTCTGGATAAAATGTGTAGCTTAGCTTAAATGATTCAGGAGAGTTTATCAACCAGGGATTAAAATTAGTTACTTTGTCACCTAAAGTTACTGAATCAGAAAAAGTGGAGATATACTTGTTATGGTTCAGTTCGGGCCAGCAGAAGTACCCTTGTTGGCTTTGCAGCCAAGCCCACATAATTTCCCAGTCTGCACTTTCTGCATATGTGACCTTGGACAAACAGCTTCCTGTCTCTGAGCTCTGGATCCCTTGTCTCTAAATGGGAGATTAAAATAATAGTAAGTGGACATGGCTGCCTCGGTGCTTCATTCCACTCTTTTGGGTAACAGCAGCCACCATTCCTTCTGGGGAACTACCCCTCCCCCATTCGTAGTCCACACATTTGGGGTGGAGGCTCCACTCTTAGCTTCAGAAGTCGACGTGGGTCTCAGGCCTGGGTAACAAGATCACCCACTTCCCTGCCCCAACCATTGGTTCAAAGGCAGGTGTATGATGCAGTCAACGTCAATGAGATGCAATGAGACTTTTATTGGAACCGCAGGGGCTCTTTCCTGCTAAACTTGAATTTGGGAGGATGTGAACCTGGAGTGACAGGGAGTCGCCAAATTTTGGACCAAGAATGAAGCCCATTCAGCAGACTGCATTGCTGGGAGATGAAAAGAAGCATTATTTGAGTTCCTGGATCAAATTATAATGAAGGCCAAGATCAACTCTTGGGATTCTCAGTTCCTTATTAATCCACTGAAGCCAGTTTGAGTTGGTCTCTGGTCACTTGCAGAAGAGTTGGTCTTGCCCAACACTGTCTCACTGGGAGCTGTGGAGATTGACTGAGATGACATGGGAGGCACCTGCTGTAGCCTAGATTCCCTCCCTCTGCCTATTCTTGCTCTGAGCCAAAGCTATCTCCATTCGACTCCTTTAATTGTATGCAACCCCGAAATCATTCTGAGTTTCTAGAAACATCTAGAGACTATGGTATGTTAGAAACTCAAACAAATTAAAGATGCTTCACTTAGGAAAAACTGCTTGGCAAAATAATACTTTCTTGAAACACTCAAAGGCTGCCATATGGAAAAGAACTGAATTTCCACTTGAAGAGCGGAACTGGGTGACTGGGTGGAAGTTGGCGGAAGAAGCTCGGCGTTAGCGGGGGGAAGAAGCATTTGGTGATAAGCTCTGGGGTCCTAGGTCTCCCCTCACAAGAGACTTTCGTTCCAAGAACGGACAATCACTGGTTGTGATTTGTGGAGGGGAGTCATACTTCGAGAAGACAGCTAGCCGGATGACCACAGAAGCCCTCTCACTTACAGGATGCTGGGATTCTCAATAAAGTGCCAAACGGTGACTATTTATGCCCCGAATCTAAGAGTGTCTCCAATTTTTCCAGTGTAAGAGGGTTTTGAAGGTATGAACTTTTAGGAATATAGATGAAATATTCAAATGTCTGCTTATACTCATATCAGCCACATAAATCTTTACACTTATGTATTATGTAACACTATCAAATGTGAATTGAGAAAAGTTGCATTTTTCATTCTCGCATTTAATGAAATCACATTCAAGTCCTTCATATGCACTTTGACTTTTTTTTTATTACAATCCTTTTTGAACCATGTAATGTTGAATTTGTTCAACTGTTTAACTTTTAGAGCTGTGCCCTTATCACTGTGGAAAGCAACTCAAAGACAGATAATTCGGGCAGGAAAAATACCCTTTTTATTGTGAGTCTAAAACTTTCTAGCCCCTGACCTCTCTGGTCTCATTGTAACTGATTTTTAAGAAAATGACTTTTCTTTTTTTTTTTTTTTTTTAATTTTTTTTTCAACGTTTTTTATTTATTTTTGGGATAGAGAGAGACAGAGCATGAACGGGGGAGGGGCAGAGAGAGAGGGAGACACAGAATCGGAAACAGGCTCCAGGCTCCCAGCCATCAGCCCAGAGCCTGACGCGGGGCTCGAACTCACGGACCGCAAGATCGTGACCTGGCTGAAGTCGGACGCTTAACCGACTGCGCCACCCAGGCGCCCCAAGAAAATGACTTTTCTTAGAAACTCAGCTATTATAATAGAGCAGAATAAACCATACCTAGTAACTAATAGAATGCCCTCTGAATAAGGGAAGATGTAGGGTGTAATCCAACATGAGAAAAATATGAGAAGGAATATACCAGGAGATTAAAGGTTCTGGTTAGCATCTGAGTTTTGGATACGATGCACACACACCATAGTTTTATTTTTCACATTTTTCTATATTCCCAAGTTTTCTACGGCCAGCATGAGTAACTTTTACAATAAAAATAAACGTGGCAGTTATAGAGTATAAACCCCTGTTCCAGATTCTGTGAGGCTTACACAATGCAGTTGGGTCAGGGGTCTCGCACGCAAACACTTCATGTAACATAAATAATGGAAGTGGGCCAACCGCAATAGAACAGGGGGTCGGGAGGACGGTAGCCAATTGAAGACCGTTTTCCTAATTGAAACAGGGTAACCAGCTGTTGTCATGTAAGAATTTGAGCCCAGTGTTATCAAATGCTCTGAACCTGGATGGTTATTTAAATCTGCCCCACGACAAAATGGACGTTCAGTTTGCCCTTGTCTCTGACCTCTAGTTAGATAGGATTTCTGGTGTTTTTTTTTTCCCACTGAACGAGGTACTCAAACTTCAGTCTTCCTAGCCCTCTATTAATCTATTTCACCATCAGCAGTGGTGTGCCCAAAGTGTGTTCCATGGAACACAAGTCCTGTGAGATGTTCTGTGAAAAGAAAAGGAAGGGTTCCATGGTGAAATGTGTCTGAGAAACACTGCTCTTAAATTTGCCACCCAGAAATTCAAAGTGTACCCTAGCATTTTAAAGTCCCTGAAAATACATACATACATACATACATACATACATACATACATAAGTAAGTAAAGTCCCTGAGATGCCCTGCAGTTTACTAAACAAGTCGACTTTACTTAGCTTAGCATTTTCCAAACTCACTTGGCCACAGAATCCTCTAAGGGCATAACATGTTACTGCTACAGAGGTAGTGGACCATGGAACACGGTTTGAGTAACACAGATCCAGGTTATCTGGAGATCTTGATGGAGAACATGATCTAAACTAAATGAATGCCAATTTTTTTTTCTTCAGATGTGGAAATACTTGGAGTGTTGCAAAAAAAATAAGCAGAAAAAGATGCTGAGTGTATCACGATTGGCCCACGTACCACATAGTGACAAGTGTGGTCCACAAAGCCAGCCTTCCTGGGTTCCAAGGCCAAGCTCTGCCACTTTTTAGTGGTGTGACCTTGGGCAAGTGACTTAACTTCTCTGCACGTCAGCTCCCTTGACATAAAATGGAGATTCGTTATAGAGCCCATCTTAAGAACATGTAAGGAATGAACTCTGTGCAACATAGAAATATTCGCAGCATATTGTAGGCGCTTAGTAAATGTTAGTTACTGTTATGCTCACTTCCCTGCCCACCACATTGGCTAGTGCATAGCTAACAATAATGGCTACTATTAATATATTATGATCATATTTTAATAGCTAACATGTCTTAAGAGCTTACTATGTGCCAGACACTAAGCTAAATCAATTATCTCCTTACAAAAATTGCATTAGGTAGATATTACTGTTGATCCCATGGGGAACTGAGGCTTGGAGGGTTGGCGTGACTTGTCCTCGATTAAAGAGCTGGCAACGGGGGATCCAGGATAAAAGCCCACTGGATGGACTTAAAAGCCCGCCCTTGTAATTGCAGCACTCTGCTTTTTTAAAGGCCTGGTCTTCACATTTTAGAAAAGGAAGAGATCTCGACAGTGAGCTCCAGAAAATTCACTGGTGCCTCCGTTTTACTGAAACTAAGATCCAGAGGGGTTGTGTGATCCATGAGAGGTCAAGTAGATGGGTGCAGAGTTGGAATTATTGGGCAGGAAAGAAGCAAAGAAAGAGGGATGGGGAGGGCGACCCAGATGGGAGGGAGGAGGATAAGATCAAGCCTTCTGTACTGGCCCGTAAGGGGATCAGAATATGCCACCCCCAAATACGCCGCTTCGGCATAAGGATTATTTTGAGCTGAAGGCAAGTGAGAAACAGCAGTGGCAAGAAAAGCCCTTTACCCTCCCCCTTTCCATGTAAAAGCAGGGCATAAACTTCCCTTTGTAAAGGCGTACCCACCCTCCTCTCCTGGACTAGGAGGAGGAGAATACTCTTATCCCTAGAGATGCTACCAACTTGAATCTGCACCAACAACCCTTTCTGGAAGAACCCTTATCTTCCATGAGTTTATGCCATATGCTCACCTTTCCACAATTTACCACCCCAGAAGTCCCAACGCTTTCCCTTTGTCTTATCACTTCCGCACAGATTTTTCACTCTTTGTTAAAATGGTATATAAGCTCTCAGGCTTAACTGCCTTCCCTTTCTGTGAGATCCTTGCGTACGTGCAAAAATTAAAATATTAACAACAAACAAAATGTGTACGCCTTTCCTCCTCCTAATCTGTCTTGTCAGTTTAATTTGCAGAGCTCTGATCACAACACCTAAGAGGGTAGAGGAAAAAATTGTTCCTCCCTTAAAGCCACATCCAGGAAAAGCCTATTAGTCATCCATAAGGATCGGTAAGACGTCAGTTACGTCTTCAAGCCTGGAGCTTAGGAGCCAGTTTGGGTCTGGAGATGTATCTCCTATTCCAGACAACTGTGCTGCTAGATGCAGCTCCCATGTCAGGAGCCTTACTAGACACTGCCCCTTACCCCTTACCCCTCACCTTCCCTTCATGTCCAATGGAATCTCCAAGTCCTGTAGGCCCTACCTCTATGAAGCTTCTGTAGCATAGCCACCTCTTTCCACCCTCTTGCCGTCCACTTTAAGCAGGTCCCCCATCATCTCTCACATGGATGCCTCCACCAGCCTTCAACTTGGTCTCCCCAACTCCAGGCTTATCTCTTCCAACCCAACCTCCATATCTAGTCAGGACAATTTTGCTTATATGCTTTGTCTGCTTAAATACCTCTCCGTGACTTTCTTTTGCGTCAAACTCCATGCTTACTAATGCTTTCTTTGGCCCTTGCTCAGCTCCCCAGTCTCATATCCTCTAGCTATACCCCCAACTTGCAGTTCCCTGAGGAAGCCATATTCTCTCCCTTCTCCTAGCTTTGGCACATGCTGTTTCCTCTGCTCGGAGTACACCTTTCTATCCCACTAATTCGTATCTGTGTTTCAGATCTTCCTCCAGAGACCCTCTCCTGCACCCCCTTCCCTCCACCTCTGGGTAAGTTTCCCCCCAAGGATTCTCACAGCAGCTTGTACTTAACCCTCATCAAAGCAGTCACCGTGTTGCATTGTCATCGCCTTCCTTCCTCTGTCTCCCCCAACAGAATGGGAACAACTTGAGTGATGTGGTGCATTTTTGCACAGCCAACGCCTGGCACATAGTAGGTGGGCAAGAACTTTTAAAAAATTTTTTATATTTATTTTAGTTTCAGGGTTTTGTTTTGTAAAGTTTATTTATTTTTGAGACAGTGAGTGCGAGTGGGGCAGAAAGAGAGAGAAGAGAGAGAATTCCAAGCAGCCTCTGTGCTATTAGTGTAGACAGAGCCTGACGTGGCTCGAACCCACCGACTGTGAGATCATGACCTAAGCCAACATCAAAGTCAGGTGCTCAAACGACTGAGCCACCCAGATGGCTCAAGAAATTTTTTTTAAAATAAATTAATAAATGAGCAGGCAATTTACAGTAATATACCACTGCAGTTTAGAGCCTCATCACC
Source organism: Panthera pardus (assembly GCF_024362965.1). NCBI lineage: Eukaryota > Metazoa > Chordata > Mammalia > Carnivora > Felidae > Panthera > Panthera pardus. Next base: position 184,243,727 of record NW_026526688.1, read on the forward strand.
CTGACTTCACTCGGCAATTATTTTTATTGGATAGTATTACTTCTAGACCGATAGTGTGAGTGCCAGTGCCTATGATAGTCACATTTCTTAGAATGTGCTATCTACGACATTTCTACCAAACTTTATATATAGCTGTTTGGCTCGTGTTACTTGGTTCCAGGGGGGGAAAAAAAAGTCTTTCCTCGTTCACATTCTGGGTTTCCAGCTTCTAGATGGGCTGTGTCATGGGCCAACACTGCCGGGTGCCAGCGAGAGGAGAAACTAGTTTGCTCATTCACGTGGAACATATTCATGGAAAGCCAATTCTACAGCCAAGACAAGGGGGGTGTTGTGTCTGTCCATCTGGGGCAGTTTTAATAAAGGAACCTGAAAACCAATCCTTCTTAACAGCCTCATCTGATAAAACTGGATGCCCCAAGCCAGGCCCAGACACCCTCACCTCAGATACTCTCCCTTCGGAAGGCCCGACTGCTAGGAATGAGAATCTGGGTTACCAGATAAATGACAGAACCCCTAGTTACATTTGCATTCCAGATAAATAATGAAAGAATTTGTAGTATAAGTATGCCCCACATATTGCCTGGGGCATACTTATACAAAAAAAAAATTTACTCTTGGGACGCCTGGGTGGCTCAGTCGGTTAAGCATCCGACTTTGACTCAGGTCATGATCTCACCATTTGTGAGTTCGAGCCCTGCGTCAGGCTCTGTGCTGACAGCTCGGAGCCTGGAGCCTGCTTCAGATTCTGTGTCTCCCCCTCTCTCTGCCCCTCCCCCACTTGTGTTCTGTCTCTCAAAAATAAATAAACATAGGGGCGCCTGGGTGGCTCAGTCGGTTAAGCGTCCGACTTCGGTTCAGGTCATGATCTCACGGTCTGTGGGTTCGAGCCCCACATCGGGCTCTGTGCTGACAGCTCAGAGCCTGGAGCCTGTTTCAGATTCTGTGTCTCCTTCTCTCTGTGACCCTCCCCCGTTCATGCTCTGTCTCTCTCTGTCTCAAAAATAAATAAATGTTAAAAAATAAATAAATAAATAAATAAATAAATAAATAAATAAACATAAAAAATTTTTTAAAAAATTACTCTGTTTATCTGGAATTCAAATTTAACTAGCTGCCCTATATTTTTATTTCCTAAATCTGGCAACCTTAAATGAGGTTGTAGGTGGGATTCTGGAAGGGCATGTTTTCCTAGCGGGTACCCTCTACTGCTAGGCTGCTCAGGGGTAATGCACAGACTTCACAGGCTGGGAGGAGGGATTTAGTAGTCAGAGGCTGTCTCTGTTCAGGGTACAGGGCAGTGTCATGTGGTGTGGGAGACGGAAAGAGGTTCCCAGACTCAGCTGCACATTAGAATCACCAGGTGGCTCTAAAAACATCTCAAAGCACAAGCCACATCCAGATCAGCTAAATCAGAATCTCCGGGGCTGGGACACAGGCTTGGGTGTTTTTTAAGCTCCTGTAGAAGATTCCATTGTATAGCCAAGGTTGAGAACCACTGACCTATGACTCTTTCTTCCCCCACCCCCCCAACCACAAGTCACATGCTAATCTTCTCCCTTCACAGGGTATACTAACTTGTCATTCAAGTAGCAACTAGTCACAGGAGGCTTGAGACCCTAACTGATGTAGAGTGTGTACTTGTAAAGCTCCAGGAACTGTGCCTGGCACTCAGGGAGGGCTCTGAAATGTCTGTCATCATTGGGAGACATGATTTTCCCCTCATCAGACTTGTCACTTGCAGTGCATAATACTTCTGCATACATTTCTTTATGGCATCTGCTCAATGATGCTCTAAACTAAAAATACATGTTGACCCATTTGATAGATAAGGACATTAAGGCTTGGGGAGGTAAGTTGGAAGACACAGAACCAGAGCCCTCATCTTGGACCTCCGAGTCAGGGCTTCCTCCCTCAGCTCCCTGGACCAGACAGAGTAGCTATTTCTCAGGCAGATATGGTCCTCCAAGGTCAGCCCCTTCCCCACACTCTGGCATCTTCTACATTGCTCTGTCCGCCCAGGCAAGGGGCCAGGTCCAGGGATGAACTTGTCTTTCCCCCCAAACAGTAGAAGCAAGAGGGCCCAGCAACAACCAGTAGTAGGGGATGACTGGCGGACCGTAGGGGGCCCTGGGAGCCAGGAGCAGGTTTCAAGTTTTTCTAAGCTACAACCATCCATCTAGGTCAGTGTTTCTCCAAATGCGTCCTATGGATCTCTGTTTCAGAGCCTCCAGGGGCTCTCATTAAAGTGCGGATGTCAGGATGCCTGGATGGCTCAGTCAGTTAAGCATCTGACTCTTGATTTGGGCTCAAATCATGATCTCATGGTTTGTGGGATCGAGCCCCACGTTGGGCTCTGTGCTGACAGCACAGAGCCTGCTTGGGATTCTCTCTCTCCTTCCCATCCTCTCTCTCTCTCTCTCAAAATAAGTAAATGAACATTTAAAACACGCAGATGTCTTCATCCCCAAAGTATTAATCTCAATTTCAAGAGAAGAAGCCCAGGAATCTGAATTTAACAAGCACCCCAGGGGATTCCAAAAATTGAGAACCTTACGTTCAGGTCCTGGGCAGGGTGGGGATGGGGACACAATAGTTCACCTGAACTTCTCTCTGTATCTTCTGCCCCAGACCCGAGGTGGAGCCCCCTCTCCTGGAACCCTGGCCCCAGAGCGGTGAACCTTTCCCAGCCAGGCCCCAAGCCCACCTCCCTTTGCAAAACTCGGCCTGATGTGAATAGGCACTCAGGCTCCATGAGGCCCCCGAGACCTCCTGAGCTGCTCAGCTGCATCAGCCTGTCCTGGGTTCAGGTCCTGCCTCTACCTCGTCTGCTCCTGCAGATCATTTTTCCTCCCCTCTCCCTCTTGGCAGGTGCACCCCCTTCTACCCCATCCTGCTGTGACCACCCTTTTCTCATTTGTAAAATGTAGTCCTTGGTTTTATATGATTCGGAGATCCCTTTTTGCAAAATATTGAGGCAGCTGGGTCCCAGCACCTGTTAGCCCCCCTTCTAGATGTGACACCCCTATCCCCTACCGCACACATGTATTTTCATAAAGTGATTATGGATGAGGACCCACAGGTGTCCACTGAAGAGGTATTTCCGGGAGCCACACTGTGGCTCTCTTCCCGCCCCCATCCCCCAGGAGGGTACCATGACCCTGAAAGAACAAGGCGAGAAGGTAATTCCTTAGGAAGTGTGAAGAATGTAAGATATGAGAGGACTTTGTGGAGAGGTGGTTTATAAAACCTAAGACTACGGAGACGACCCTCATTCAGTAATCTGCTGTGCCGGTCCTGGGTAAGAGAGGAAAGTAGAGTACAACATAATCCAGGTGGAAGCTGGGGGGGTTTCTTGAGGAATGAGCAGGATGCGGTGGAAGGAGTGAGCAAGGGCGGAGGCTTTGGTGTTGGATTCATCTGGGGCTGGGTGCAGGCCCACTGCAAGCTGTGAGGCCTTGGGCAAATTACTTAACCTCTCTGGGCCTCGTGCCCCCATTTATACATGGTGACAGTCCCAACAACCCCTCCTGGGTTTGTGGGGAAGACCAAACAAGATCATGTGTGTAGCGTGCTTAGCCCAGAGGAGTGGCACCTACTACGTGTCTGATAATGTATCCCAGAGACCGTGATTCCTAGTCTCTCAAAACTGAAAGCTCAGGGAGGGACGGGACTTCTAGACTGAGTCATTGATCAAAAGACAATTATAGGTTCTCGTCTCCAGGTATGAAGAAGGGAAGGAAGCCATGTGACTATGAACAACGATGATGCATTAAATACCTTGTAATCATGCATAATAAATAAGTGTTTATAGCCCGAGCCTAGACGCCTCCCCAACAAAGCAGCAGCTTTGATTCTGTTCAAATGTTCAAGCCTGTTCTCCCGGGAGGCCACGAAAGCTTGGAGGCTTTCTCTCTACCTGCCAATCTTCTGGAGGGAAATTCAGCTGTTTCACTAACAATAGTATCAACCACACCAGCAGCAATGGCAGTGCCCTCGTCTCAGTGATGGGCAGGCACTCATTTAATCCTCCAAGGCCCTCCGGAGGGTGGGCTGGGATTCCTCATCTCTACCTTCGAACCCTGGGGTTTGAAGGGCATCTGTCCCAGAGTCACACATCAGGTGTGTGGCCAGGCCAGGACTCGAACCTGGGCTGCTGAGTACTCTGTCATGTTGCCTCCTGACATCAGTCACAGAGCCAATGGGAGAAATGTTGCTAGGACAGGGAGAGGAGGAGAGAAGAGCCTAGAAAACTCTAAGGAGGCGATAACAAAAAGCTACTTCCTGAATCATCTATTCTGTGTCTGAAATTAAGAGCAAGAGGGATGAGGAGAACAGACAAGGAGCTTTGCATCGGGCTCTGGGTGGGGGCGTAATCTCTTGCTGACATCCTCCTTTCTCACATGACCCCTGTGATCTCCAAATCTCTCAAGAAGTTAAAACACTTTGCAAACAGATTAAAAACCAAACCACACCTCACTGGCTAGGAGAAGGGGGTGGGGGCGGGGGGGTGGGGTTAAAGGCAAACTTCCAGAGCAGAGTCTGACAATGACAGCCTGTTTGTCCAGGGCTGTTGGTATGAGGCCGCCATGCGGTGCTAGGGCAGGGGTGTTAATGCACCTTCTCAGGCCACTGCCCTGGGGGTTCTACGTGCTACACCCGCCCCAACCCGAGTGGGGAGGGTGTGAGGGGAAGAAGATGCCAGCAATGAACCGGAAGCACGAGGGTGACAGATGACTGAAGTGACCAGAAAGGAAGGGAAGGCCTTGCCCCGGCTGACAGTGGTAAGGCATGAAGGAAGCATGGCCGAACTTTCTGCACAGGATGCAGGAATCAGCAGTGGGATAGGAACCAAGCTTCTCCTGAGGCATCTCAGCCTGGGTGCCTGGCTCCCTCACTCGTGTGGCACCTCTCCTCCCCCTCCGAGCCCAGAGACCTCTTCTCAGGCCACAGTGAAGAAGGACACTTTCACGCTATCACATAGGAAGTGGAAGAAAAGCACTGCACAATGAGATCACCCACAATTCTGGAAACCAGAGTTTAGAAGACTGGAAGGGAGGGAGGGACGGTGGAAGAAAGGAAGGAGCGAGGGGGGAGGAAGGATGGTTGGTTTCAAGCTCGGAAATAAGTTATTAGTTGTTTTCTACCAAAAAAAAAAAAAGTATTCAAATCTAAGTCTAGCACAACTTTCTTTAGTTAGAAACTACTCTGTTCCACTTAAGCATATGTTTAGAGCTCATTAACTATGTTAGAGGGACAAAAGGGCAAACAGGAAGGGGGAAAACCCTTAAAATTCCAGGCATTTGGTCATCCACAAAAGACTGCTAAATTCTAAACCAGCGTACTGATGGTGTAGGTTAATAAGGAGTGGGAAAGCTTCCTGATGGTGTAAACCAACAGAAATTTTATTTTAGGGCCCATTTAAAGGACTCACCCATACACACCCCAAAAGGGTGATCAGAACCAAAAGCATAAATATGATAAGAAAGACAAAGACTCACAATGTATCCTGGAATCTTTTATGACTCTGGGAGCAACTATCTTTCCACAGCACAATCCTTAGAGCCACTTGATAGACAGACCATCACATACTTGCCAATAAACACTGACTCTGCGGTCAGATAGCTCCAGGTACAAATTCCAGCTCTGCCTTACCCCTACCCTAGCTGACCTTGTGCAAGGCCCTTGATCTCTCTAAGGTTCAATGCTCTGAGCTGTAAAACAGGGTTCACAGAGTTGTAAGAAGTAAAAGACGTTTAAATAATGATCGAGCACCTGTTATGTGCCAAGCCCTATTCTAGGCAATAGGGATACACAATGAACAAAGCAAAGGTCTGCCTTTGTGAAGCTCACAACAAGAGGGGCAAGATGAACAACAAACATGTAAACAAATAAAGGCAGGGTAGATCAGATGGTGATGCTGGGTGGGGGGCAGGAAGGAGTGGGAGCGAGGCTGTTCTTTTATTTAGGAGATCAGGAATGGTGCATGGTAAGGAGACACGAGGCAGTGAGTCATGCATATGTCTGGGGGAAGAAGGTTCCTACAGAAGGAGCAGCAGGACAGAGATCCTGGGGCAGGAGCCTGCTTGTTGCCTTCACGTAACACGGAGAACACCATGGCTGGAACAGAGTGAGCCAGGCGGGGCAAAGAAGATCAAGTCGGACAGGTGTTGGAGTGGGAGGAGGCAGAAAAGAAGATCTGGATTTGGCACTGACTGAGCTGGGAAGCCAATGGAAGGGTATGTTTGGCTTCCATTTCGAAAGGATCTCACCTTGTCTGTTGCAAGAAGAAGAAGCTGGAAGGGGCAAGAACAGAGAGACCAGTCAGAGGCCATTGAAAACACCTCAGGTAAGCAGTGATGGTTGTTTCAGGTATTTGGGCTGAGCACCTGGAGGCACGGAGTTGCAACTAAATGAACAGAGGGAACTTGCAGGAGGGGAGGCTTGCAGAGAAGAAATCAGGCTAGTGTTGGACGTGTTGAAGTTTGAGAAGTCTACTAGACGAGCAAGTGGAGATTCAGAGTCAACAGTTGGGTATATGTGCCCACAGGCTTGGCTCTGCTCAGCCAGGGACTAAGTATAGACAGAGAAGAGAAGAGTTCAAGGACTCCAGGTCTTAAAGGTCAAGGAGATGAGGACAAGAATCAAAGGAGACTAGGAGTGGCAGGTAAGGTAAAAGGAAAACCAAAGTCCCCAAGGAGTCTATGCCAGGGGTCAGCATGCTTTTTCCATAAAGGGCCACATAATAAATATGTTCAGCTTTATCTCATCTCCGTGGCCACCACTCAACTCTGCCACTGTACCATGAAAGCAGCCATAAGTGATATGTAAATGAATGGGCATGGTTGTGCTCCAATAAAGTTTTATTTACAAAAAAAAAAAAAAAAAAAGTGGCAACCTGGATTTGGCCCAGAAGCTCTAGTTTGCCAAACTCTGATCAAGGCAAATGGCACCCCAGGAGTCGTGGAGAGTGGAGACAGAACTGAAGATGTGGTGTTCTGGAAGCCGAGTAGAACATTAAGTGGGACCAGATGCTGCTGACAGGTTGAATCCCAGGAAGGAAGAGAAGCAGCCATTGGCTGTGGGAACACACTGGCCATGGAAGACCTCAACCGGAGCAGTTTCTCTGGCATGATGAGGGTGAAAACCGGACTGAAATGGGTTCGAAAGAGGATGGTAGGAGAGCATGGGCGTTAACAACTCTTTTGGAAAGTTTTAGTTCCCAGCAAAAAGGAGGCACTCGATAAACGGAAATTCCTCTTCCATAAATGGACCCCTAGTAGAGCGGCTATAATTTATATAGAACTGCAGAGTTCCAAGGCACGTGCACAAGGTAGGGGAGTTTCAGCGATGGCAACTGGGCATTTTCATGTTGCTTCAACTAACTCACGTCAGTTATTTGGATTCACAAGAAAAACAGAACCTTGACATCCGAAGTTGAGTTGGAAGCCATTCTGAATTTGATGGTATGATCCCCAGGCATCATGCAGACAGGCCACTGTATCACAGATCCCAAACATGGGTGACTGTCATTTATTTATGTCCTGCCCTGAGACTTGAAACAGGTATCTGGACCATGGTTAGGTCAAGTCCACACCCAGCCAGAATATTCCATTCTGAACTCAGAGAGCAGCCTTCACAGTCTGTATGGCCAAGTGAGTTTTTCATTAACTGGGGAGAGTTATTGGCATGGGGGACATCTAGTGAAAAAGGCTAAATTTATGCCACATGTTGTTTCCCTGGGAGCCCAAACTATTTCATACAGATTACCTCATTGATCTCCAAAGCCCTTGTGTGAGATTTAGAATTATTATTTCTTTTTCATCTTGACACCCAGTCTGTAGGAAGGCAATAAATACTACATTCTGATGTTTATGATGTGGGACTGAGGACTATGTGGGTAAAATTTGTATTGCAGCTCTAGCCTCAGAGAGGAACCCGGAGCAGGGAGATGAGTAAAAGTTTGGTCTAACCATCTATACTGGGCATGTTTCCTGAGCCCATCTACCTTCAGCTCCTGCTGGCATGGGGGAACCACATTTTTTTACCTTATGGCCCTGCTTCCTTCTGTGTTCCCCTGCCCTCACCAAACTACAACTCACGGGACCCAGAATGGATCCTACCCTCAGGATAGTCAATCTGTTAGCTGACCTGAAGCCTACGTCTATGCTTGGCATGACCTGATGATCTGGACCAATGCTTGCCTCTCTTGGGAAAGCGTACCCCCGATCAGACACAGGGAGACGGAGAGGAATGGGCACACAGGGAGAGCCCCATCACTGACCGTGCAACTCTAAAGTGAAGATCCATGAATTTCTGGATGCAAGAGGTCCCAGGCACCATCTTGGATACAGACGCCCAGCAGATCTATTCTTAGGGAGCCTGGACCCCGCTGCCATTCCAGTTCTCAACTTTCCAGGAGATTCTGTCTCCATCAATCACTGCACATATAGACCTGAGATTAGGTCTTCTTCCTCTTTTTTTGAGGGGGGAGTGGTTTTGGGGGGCAGGTGAGGAATAGAGGACTCCAAAGGATCTTTGCTCCTTGTAGCCAAACGTGCTCAACACAAACCCTGATAAAGCCGACCCACAATGTCCAAGGCTTGGGAACCCCAAATAAGAAACTGCTTAAAAACAAACACCAGGTAGAGGGGACAGAGTCAGGGTGTTCTGGGCCCTGTGCTTTTGTCTGTCCTCTCCCCAAAGTTCTGCACTGTTCTAGGGCACCTCTATTGCTTCAAGCCCAGAGACTCAACCTGCACCCGCTCCTCATTTGTTTCAACAAGAATTCACTGGGCACCTACTATGAGCCCACCGGTCTAGGCACTAGGGCTACTGGAGTGAACAAGACGGACTCAGTCTCTGTCCTCCAGGGCTACAATCTGGAAGGAGAAACAGACCACTAGATAAACAAGTACATTATGACGTTGTGTGGCCTCACAGAGGAAATTGTGGGTAGAGGGAACCACAGAGCAGGTGAAGCAAATCCCGTCTTGAGGAAATCATGGAGAGCTTCCTGGAGAAAGTGGTGCCTAAGCCAAGGCTTAAAGGAAGGGTTGTGATCACTCAAGGAGGAAGCAGAAGGGTGTGTGAGGCAGAGGAAGCCGCACTTGCAAAGGCCAAGCCAAACCAGAGTCCTTTGAGCAATCAGTCAGGTTAAGGTAACATAATCCAGGGTCCTTCACAGGGGTGCCCCAGTGGGTGACTGAACTAGACACACTCCTAAGTTCATTGTCACCCACAGAGTCCTGATTCTTGGTGGAGCCTGGGATTCAGTCTGGGTCCTCCTCAGAGCTGACCCAAATTTCCAACCTGGGCCCAGAGAATTTTTCAGTCCGAACAGCAGAGGAAAGCAACGCATTCCCACTCACAGGGCCCCAGTCAACCAGCCCTACAGCAGAGTGCAGGGGCTGTGGCCAGAAACTCTGGCCTATCTGCTGCCGGTGCAGGAGAGAACACACTAGGGCATGGCTTCCTTGAGGGGCAGGGACACCAAGAGATGCCCAGAAGAGGGATAACGGCACGTTTTCCCTAAGGGTCTACCTTCCACCGTAGAACGTTGCCCTGAGGTATGTCCAGGGATTGATTCCACACATCTCGCCGGCCCAGAATAGGTAGGGAAACACAAGATCTGGACTTCTTGTGTCCAGAATTCAGCTTTCTACCCTGCTCTGCTGTAGAGACTCTCACCTGCACGCAGGCGCACACACACACACACACACACCCTCCTTTCCCGTCATGGTGCTATGAGTGAAGTGGACTGAGTCTGCGGTGTAAAAGTCGTTAAGTTCCTACTGCAGGTTAGCGTGGGGAAGATAGCCCAGGAACCACCCTAGGCTATCGGCCACGGAATTCAGCTCATGCCCCAAAATAAGTGTTCACATACGCCAGGGAGGTACTTTTTTTTTTTTTTTTTACCCCCTTTTACAGGTGAGGAAACTGAGGCTCAGAGTAACTTGCCCTACCTCACCCAGCCAGGAAGTAGAGAGCTCTGATTCTGCTAATCTGCTACTAGAGGTCAAGGGCTAGAGGTCAACAACTACATCTATTTAACTTCCTCTGTGTAGCCCTTATCTCGGCACCACCGGAGGCCCCATACGCACACCCTGTAAGTGGGCTTTAATGCTGACTTGCGTATCAGATAGCTCTTTACTTCTGCTCCCACCGCTTCACCCTCTGCAGCTGAGGCTCCGGACCAGAGAGAGCAGCTTAAACTGCAAATGTTTGTTGAATGAAATAACGACTAAAGGACCGTTCCTTTTGGCTTCAGTGCCCTTCGCTTTCCACCTCTGCCCTGGGCTCCTCTCCCAAAGCGTCCTACCTCCCGAGACACGCTTGCCTCCACAAAGATAGTCCTTTCCACTTTCTGCCCATCTCCACTGCCGACACTTGTTCCTCCCCCACGTCTCCACAGCTCCCGTTCTTGGTTGGACTCAGGGTTAACACTGCTGCTCTGCCCCTCACTAGCTCTGCGGCTTTGTGCAAAATTCCTCAACCTCTCTGAGTCTCCGCCAAGCTACTAGCCCTAACTTCTAATGGTAGTGGATCAAAAAAAAAAAAACAAAAAACAAAAAACAAAAAACAAACCAAGGTAGAAATTCATGTGACAGTGCCCAGCCCATAGTAGGTGCTTAAAGTGTGTTTGTACTCTTCCCCTTTCCCCTCCAAGCATAGACCTTTGGACTTTCACACTTCCACTCCCTCTATTCACACATAATTCCTTTTCTCAAAATATCAGGAAGGCACATGATTTTCTTTTATCTTAGAACTGCTTCTAAGCCACCACACAGAGTTGCAAAGCCATAAAACAATTAGCAATAACTCTGCTATCAAATAATTAATTATCAGGGAGTATAAATGTGTGCCCAAGGCTCCAATTTACAGACTAATAAGAGGGTTTAGAAGCTTGCAGTTCTCTGAAGGCTTGAACCAGATGGTTTCCTGGAAACTCAAATGGGAGAGACACACAGCTGGAGGCTACTTCTGCCTGGAGGCCATGCTGCCGGGAAGTGGCCAACGGGACTCAGGCCTGAAAAAGCTGGCACCAAATTCCAGCGATTGAAGTCTGAGGCTGCTGGTTTCTCACCAGGGATGGATAAGAGCTCTGGGACAAGGGCTTGTAAATGGGCTAGTGGAAATCTGGAAAGGTTAAGAGCCCAGTGCAAAATCAGGGTGGTCCTAAGGGGTGAAATTCATGAGTTTGGTTTTTCCACCTTGGGCCCAAGTTGTTATGACCACAATAGAAGTCAATGAGTCTGAGTTCTTGGAACTGTCTTACCGGTCAGAAGGCAAGCTCTCCAGTTCTTCCTTCATTTCTCTGCCAACTAAGATTTTTAGATCAGTCGTAGAAATATCCCAAGGGCCCCCTCCCCTCTGTCTTTAAGTCCTTCAGAGTACTTCAGCAAATGCTTGGACCCAGATGACTTACCAAGAAGGACTCTTTACTTAGGATTTCCCGAACACTAAACGTTCTATGGAACCCGAAGAGAAATGTTGGGAAAGTTAAAAGTTAAGATGTTTCAGTTCTGTCCAATTTCTCTTGAGGGTCTACTCCTTGAATTTTAAAGCAAATACATCTATAGTTTGCAATATGTTATTCTTATGTAATCTCTCCAGACTCCTAACCTTTAAGAAAAAAGCCTGGAGATAAGTCAAATGGTTTCTTTCTACTATAACTTAATAACACAAAGTTTGACCTGAGAGAGAGTGACTTTTGGGGCAAACACTCCAAAACTTTCATAACAGAATGAGTGTTGTCTTCATAGTGGTTACCTTCAGAGATAGGTTTCAGCTTGGATGGGGTTGCAAGAGCCCAGCCACATTCTGCAAGTCCTTCTTGAAGACTCCCTTCAAGGCCAGACACTCCTCAAAATCTACTTGGGATTCCAAACAGCATTGCAAGACTTGTCTACTCTGTACTAGTCTCCAGATTCGACCACAAATGGTTTTTGTCTATTTCCAAACATCAAATCCACCTCCAGAAGATTAAGATTTGCCATCTTCAAGGGTGTGCTGACATCGGAAATGCACCGTGGGCTCTGAAGGTCATTCTCGAGAACGAGTCCCTAAATGTGAACAGTGGGAGCATTGTTTGAAAGTGAAGCTTTCCCGGGTGGTAACTTGTAAGACCACATACCTCATTTGTATGCACCGAGTCACAAAACACCAGACCTGGAAGCGGCTGGATGGCCGGGCTGGGACGAGGGTGACGGGCAGCTCCACGGAGTCTGGGCCCCAAGTGCTTCACTGTCCACACTCTAGTCCCAGCCCTGCATCGAGACTTTCCAGCTCAAGTTTAGGCTGTTCCTTGCTGCCCCATGGCTTTGTTAAAAGTATCAATCACGTTATTTTATATGCACATGTTCGGAATGGGGTTCTAAACAGTGATAATAGCAACAGAAAGAGAAAGCCACTGTGCAGGTTTATGTTGGGTTGACCTCCTCCCACAACCCGGTAAGATGCTCAATGATCCTGATGAAATGAACTAGACTTGAGACACGATACTGCAAAATGTATTGTACCTGAGAAATATGTTATTCCTGTTACGGTGACCAGGGTTAGCCACTGGTGCAACCCTTCTGCCTTGCAGACAGTGCTGAGAATCACCAGTGCACTGCTATTTTTTTTAAATTTAAACTGTTACTAGTATTGATTTGTCTGAATACTAGCCTACTATTAAACACTGTAAAGTACTCTGCTTAGTAGATTACCATTAAAATTCAATCCCTGCCAAGTCAGAGGGAGAAGAAATGAGAAATGTATTTTAAAAAAAATTTTTTTAAGTGCATTTATTGAGAGAAGAGAGGAGGAGCAGAGAGGGGGAGGAGAGAGAGAATCCCAAGCAGGCTCTGCACTGCCGGACAAAGTTTGATGTGGGGCTCAAACTCATGAACCATGAGATCATGATCTGAGCTGAAACCAAGAGTCAGACGCTAAACCGACTGAGCCACCCAAGTGCCCCAAGAAAATGTGCTCTGCCAGAGATTGGTGGAAGTCAAAAAGAAGGAAGAGTTTGGGGCAAATCTGAGAGCTGAACTGATCGAAAGCAAAATTGCCTACCTCATGTGACAGTAAATTGGCCGCCATGCAGGCATTCAAGTAGAGGTGGGATGGCTTTTGGGGGGATGGTGTAAGGGTTTCTACAATGAGCTACAGACCACCTCCCACCACCCCGTCCCTCTCCATAATTGTGTTTCCAGAATTCTATGACATCAGCTTATAGGATGAATATCTTCATAACACAGAGGTTACCACATTCTCTAAATAAACCATTAGCCTCTGCCTTTTTGCCTGTTTTAATAGAGCACATGTTCTTAGGTTTTTTTGGTTGTTTGTTTGTTTGTTTTGTTTTGTTTTTTATCAAAACTTTAAGGCCTGTTGATGCATGGAGCCTTCCTGATTCCCCAGGGGAGGTATTGACTTCATATCCAGTTCCCACCTCAATAAGGACAGGCTTTGCCTTCACATCAGATTTCTTCGCATCGGATTTCTGAACAGCGATGGGCACTGATGGGGCAAAGAAGGGGCATCTCGGTAAATCTTCATGAATAGTCTATAACGCAAAAATTCGGATCTGTGTTTTATAAAAGAGGAAACTGGAGTCCTGGAAGGTCTGGTTGTTCAGGATCAAACAGCTTGCTGGTGACTAGCGGGCATTCTTCCCCAGGTCCGATGGCCCCAAAGCGCCTGCTCTTTGCATTCTACCCAGGTATATGGGGTGTCCGCGTGTGTACAGATACTGCTCTGAGCCATCAATCTGCGTGCTGTTATTTCACTTTCCACTGTGCAACCCAACAAAACAGCTAAAGCTTATCAAGCGGTAGCCACGTGCCAAGCTCGCCCATCATAAACTCGTGTTACCTTAGAAAGGAAGTACTGTCATCACCTCCACTTTTTGGATAAAGAAACTGAGGCATAGGGAGTTTAAGTGACTTGTGCAAGTCACAGAGCTGGGGAGTAGTAAACGCAGGGCTTAAATCCAGACTTTCTATCATCAGGAAACAGTCCCCTGCAACCTTACCCACGAGGCCACTCTGCTTCTATTTTACTTAAGGGCGAAGAGTCACTTTTCATTTCTCTAAATCATCCAGAGCTGCTGGCGTCGTTCTAGGCTCACAGTAGGGAATTAATTAAGTGTGGTATTAATTGGTAAATATGGGAAGGATCGCGGAGGGGAGGAGATGGCTGATGACTGAATGGAAAGTTAACTAGAACAGCCTTGTGGGATGGTCAGAGATCAGAGATGTCGTAGAGCCGTGCAAAACTGATGCAGACTCAACACCCTTGGAGGAAAAGCTGTGGTTGTCCAAATGCAGTGCTGCCTTCTCATTTCAGAAACCTAGACACAAGGGTTCGAAGGAGGAGACAGCTTCTAAGCAACCCCGCCAGATCCGAAAAACTGGCCCTGCCTGTCTGCTCTGATGCTGAAGTAAGATTAAATCAGCTCCTTTGTCTCTTCGATCCATTTAGTAAATATTTCCTGAGAAATAACTCCATGCCAGGCACTGGGGACAAGTGCAGGCCCTAATGGAGCTTACATTCTGGGGAAAGGATCAGAGTAATGAGTAATATATGATGTGTTAGGTGGAGCTAAATGCTATAAATTCTGAGTTAAAACGATGGGTGGGCAGTGGGGTGGGATGGTGGGGTGTATATTAAGTAAGTCAGAGATTCCTCTGTTCAGGTTGAGCAGAACCTGAATGAAGTGAGAGGGCAAGCAATGCTAATGGGGAAAGGGTGTTCAGGCAGCCATGCAAAGGCCCTGGGGTTTGTTCAAGCAAGAGAAAAGAGGCCCCGTGAACTTGCAGCAGGAGCACAACTTACTCTCCTGAGATCAAAACCAGAGTCAAAAGGGATCTGAAAGTTCCAACGTGGCTCTCCAAACTTGGTCAAGGCACACCTGGGTGATTTGTCTGCATCACAGAAAAAAGAGCAGGTACATGATTAAGAACAGCTCATATCTCAGGGCACCTGGGTGGCTAAGTCGGTTGAGCCTCTGACTTTAGCCCAGGTCACAATCTCATGGTTTCTGAGTTTGAGCCCCACATCAGGCTCACTGCTATCAGTGCATAGCCCGCTTTGGATCCTCTGTCCCCCTCTCTCTGCTTCTCCCCTCTCTGTGCACGCACATACACGCTCCTTCTCTCTCTCTCAAAGATAAACAAAACAAAGCAAAAAAGAACAGCTTATATCTTTATTTCATAGTCTTAAAGTGCTCCTACACACACAATCCCTCGGGACCTCACAACCTGGAAAGGTGGCCACTGTGCTCCTCTCACACGTTAAAGAAAGGTTAAGTGGCTGGCCCAAGGCCACCCAGCGACAAGGCAGGTTCAAATCCGTACTCCTGTCTGCATTATCCTCTCCTCAAAGCCAGGCTTCATCTTCTCTCACTGCAACCACCCTCTGGCCCAGAGCCTGCCAGAGCCTTCTAGATCCACAATAAATGCCACTTGATGCTGTTGACGAAGACTGTCACAAAGGGGGCTTCCCAGAACAGATGAAGTGGCAAAAGCAATCAGAATTTGTCCTGGGCTAGGCAGGGTGTTGAGTCTATTCTTGGCATCCTACAGATGGAAATTCTAAGACCCAAAGAGGAAAATGACCTCCCCAAGTTCCCAGAATGAACAGAGATCTCGAGAGTTTATGCCCAGTTCCTCCGCACAACTTCCCTGGAAAAGAATATCTATCTGTATTTCACTTCTTTGAAGAGGCACGAAGCAAAGCAACTAAGAAATTAGGAACTTGGTTCCAGAGTCAGGCAACCAGCCCTTGATCTGAAACCTTCCTACTTTTTCTCAATGTGGCTTAGGTAGAAACATATTCTTTGAAGACTCGGGTGGGGTTTTTTTGTTTGTTTTTGTTTTTAAGACTATTTTTTTTTTTTTTTTTAGAACAGTGTTAGCTTCACAACGAAACTGAGAGGGATATACAGAGATTTGCCACATACTCCTTATGCCCACACATGTATCGCCTCCCCATTATCAGCATCACCGGCCCCGTTGGTACATTTTTTTTTTTTTTTTAACCAAGGATGAACCTACAATGACACATCGTAATTGCTCCAAGTCCATGGTTTACCCTACAATTCATTTTTGGTGTTAGTACATTCTATAGGTCTTGACAAATATATAATGGCACATATTTGTCGTAATAGTAGCATACAAAATAGTTTGAGTGGGGGCTTCTGGGTGGCTCAGTCAGTTAAGCGTCCAACTTCGGCTCAAGTCATGATCTCGCGGTCCATAAGTTCGAGCCCCGCGTCGGGCTCTGTGCTGACAGCTCAGAGCCTGGAGCTTGTTTCAGATTCTGTGTCTCCCTCTCTCTGACCCTCCCCCATTCATGCTCTGTCTCTCTCTGTCTCAAAAATAAATAAACGTTAAAAAAAATTTTTTTTTTTTTAAAAAACAAAATAGTTTGAGTGCTCTAAAATCTCTGTGTGCTTTACCGGTTCACCTCCCCCTCTACACCTCTATCCCATCCCTGGCAGTCACTGACCTTTTTACTGTCTCCATAGTTTTGCCTTTTCCAGAATGTCATATGGTATGGAATCATATGGGATATAGCTTTTTCAGATTGACCTCTTTCACTTAAGTAATAATGCCCTTAAGTGTCGTCCATATCTTTTCATGGCTTGAGAGCTCCTCTCTTCTTAACACGGAATCATCCGCCGCCTGGATGTGCCACGGCTCCCTTATCCATTTACTTACCAAAGGACGTCTTGGCTGCTTTCAAGTTTTGGCCATTATGAATAAGGCTGCTTATCAACATCCATATGCAAGTTTTTGTGTGGACATAAGTTTTCAACTCATTTGGGTAAATACTAAGGATGATGATTGCTGGATGGAATGGTAAGAGTATATTTGGTTCTGGAAGAAACTGCCAAACTGTCACCCAAAGCGTCTATTCCATTTTGTACTCTTTCCAGCAGTGACGGAGAGTTCCCCTTGCTCCGCCACCTTGTCAGCATTTAGTGTTGCCAGTGTTCCAGATTTTGGCCATTGTAATGGGTCAAAACTTGGTTCTCACATATGTAAAATGGAACTATTTTACAGTGCTTGTGGGATGAAATTGTTGTATTCAATAAGGGCATGCAGATAGCCAGTGCGACACGGCACCCGGCACAGAGTAGCTGCTTAGTAACTGGCTCTTATTATCCTTATTATTTATATGAAATGCCTAGTCTCTGCCCAACATTTTGCATATCTTACCTCCTCCTTACCTCCTGTTGCAAGAGCCGTGAAAGGTAAATATTATTATCACCAAATGCGGATGGGAACAATTGTCTCAACAGCAGAGCTCAAGGAACTCGTCCGGGGGTATGGGCAGCTCTCAGAAAAATCTCCTAATAGCTGTGATTTCCCATGACCGCACCCACAGTGACTTTGCTCCTCTAGGGGAGCCTGTGTGGGGAACAGCCAAAGACTATGCTGTCTTTTGTTCTCAGACAAGGTGTGTTGAGGTCTCAGTGTGCCTCTAGAAGGGAGAGGCCACATTCTGTGGCAAAGGGAAAGAACATGAGCTGCCAGCACATTCCATGTTAGGACTTCCTCTTTGTTTAGAAATCATTCTGCCTTGATTTGTTTGTTTCTTTTAAAGAATAGGGAGACCCTTCTCCTTGACATCTGAATGAGATAAGAGAACGTTGCTCTTGATGGGCCCCATGGTACCATTACTTCTGCCCCATGATCAGCAATGAAGGGAATCAGAGCCACTGTCCCCATGGCAGCAATAAGCCACCGAGTGTTTTGTTTTGTTTTGTTGAAAAACAGTGAGAGAGAAAGGGCGCAAGTGAGCGAGGGGCAGAGAAAGAGGAAGAGAGAGAATCCCATGAGGGGCAGAGAGAGAGAGAGAAGTGGGGTTCATTCAAAGGGGAGCTTGAGCTCACCCATTGTGAGACTCGTACTCATGAACCATGAGATCATGACCTGAGCCGAAGTCTGATACTTAACTGACTGAGCCACCCAGGTACCCATAACCTACCGAGTCTTCACAGGAAAGCAAGGTCCCCTCTGTCATCACCCCAGAGGTTAATGAGTGATGGTAGATGAAAGGTGTTGCAGGTGGAAGTTCGAATGAGTGGGTGTGAGAAGGAATAAAAGGCAAAGGAAACCCCTCTCTGTCTCCAAGGGCCATCTTTTGAAATGCAGAAAATGAAAGAACAGTCTGACTGAAGGGATGAGAGCCCTGCTTTGACAGAGCTTCACAAGCCAAGGCCACAGGGTCGTAAAGTGGTGCAACGAGGACACCCCTTTGCACCACATTGCACTGCCACTTAATCTCAACATTCTGGAATAGTCTTTTCCAAAAGATGAGCCAAGTTCAAATGACAAACCCAATCATCTCTCTTAGACATGATCTAATTTATTGGGGTAAAATACACATAAGATGCAATTTACCATTGTAACCATTTTTAAGTGTAGAGTTCAATGGGATTAGATACATTCATAATATTGGGCCAACATCACCGCTATCCATCTCCGTAACTCTTTTCACTTTGTGAAACTCAAATACCACACCTGTTACACAACAACACCCCATTCTTCCCTTCCCCTGCCTAGCCCCTGGCAACCACCGTTCTACTTTCTGTCTCTGTGGATGTCACCACTCTAGGGACCTCATATAAGTGGAATCACAAAGTACCTATCCTTCTGTGACTGGCTTATTTCACTTAACATAATGTCCCCAAGGTTCATCCATGTTGTACCATGTGTCAGAATCTCCTTCCTTCTTAAGGCTAAATAATATTTCATTACATGTACCACATATATATATGTGTGTGTGTGTGTGTGTGTGTGTGTATGTATGTATATTTACATACATATATATACACATATTCACCAAATTATTTTGTTCATTCATCTGTCAACAAACCCAGGGGTTGTTTCTAACCTTTTGGTTATCATGAATAATGCTGCTATGAACATGGGTGTACAAACATCCTCGAATCTTTGCTTTTAATTCTTTTGGATATATGCCCAGAAGTGGAATTACCAGGTCCTATGGTAGTTCTAATTTTAATTTCTTGAGGAGCCTCCATACTGTTCCTCATCGCGGCTGTTACATTTTACATGCCTACCAACAGCACACAAGGATTACAATTTCTCCACATCCTCTCCAATACTTGTTATTTTTTGTGTTTTTGAGAGCAGCCATCCTCGTGGGTGTGAAGTTCTAGGATATTCTTCCATTTATTTATTTACTATAAGACATTATTTGTTTTTAGAGCAGTTTCAGTTCATGGCAATGCTGAGAAGAAAGCACAGAGGGCCTGGGGGGCTATGGAAGAATACAAAAGGCTGAAGAGATAAGGCAACAAAATGCAACGTGTGATCCTTCATTGGATCCTGGATTTAAAATGTTTAAACACTGAAACAGCTAGGGGCACCTGGGTGGCTCAGTCAGTAGAGCATCTGGCTCTTGACTTCAGCTCAGGTCATGATCTCAAGGTTCATGAGTTCGAGCCCCGTGTTGGTCTCTGCACTGTCGGTACAGAGCCTGCTTCGGATTCTCTCTCTCTCCCTCTCTCTCTGCCCCTCTCCTACACTCTCTCTCTCAAAATAAATAAATAAACTTAAAAAAAAATGAAACAGCTATAAAAGACATCACTGGGGCAACTGGAGAAAGGAGAGCATGGCCGGATCACACGTTGATAACAATGGCTCTCTATCCATGCTATATTCACTATGTGTGACAATCGTATGATGGTTGTGAAGGAGACGCTTGCTAAAGCAGTCAGGCTGCAGGTAATTCTCACATGCTTCAGCAAAAATAAACAAATAAATAAGGGTGGACACACACACGCACACACACACACACACACAGAGCACAAACACGGGAAAAGTGTTACCAGTTTATAAACCTAGGTGAAGGGCACAGGGGTACCCATTGACCTATCCTTGCAATTTATCTGAAGATCTGAACATTTTTTTTTAAATGAGGGGAAGGAGATTCCTAGAGCAAGTCTACTCTCTGCCTGTCCTTACGGTGATTTTTCTCATTGTGTGATTTGTGACTTTATTACTGCTTTATATACACTTTGGGTCAAGAGTGTGGAATATAAATAATTAAAAAAAATTTTTTTATGTTTATTTATTTTTGAGACAATGCAAAAGACAGAGTGCAAGCAGCAGAGGGGCAGACAGAGGGAGACACAGAATCTGAAGCGGGCTCCAGGCTCTGAGCAGTCAGCCCAGAGCTGGACACGGGGTTCAAACTCACAAACCATGAGATCATGACCTGAGATGAAGTCAGACGTTTAACCGACTAAGCCACTCAGGCGCCCCATTAAATAGCAGCTTCTTTCCAGACACTTCTAGCGGAGGCAGTGGAAGGTGTGATTAAAAACAAAAACAAAGAGGCATCTGGGTGGCTCTGTCAGTTCAGCATCCGACTTCGGCTCAGGTCATGATCTCACAGTTTGTGGGTTTGAGCCCCGCGTCGGGCACTGTGCTGACAGCTCAGAGCCTGGAGCCTGCTTCTGATTCTGTGTCTCCCTCTCTCTCTGTCCTTCCCCCACGTGCTCTGTGTCTCTTTCTCTCAAAAATAAATAATACATTAAAAATTTTTTAGCAAAACAAAAACAAGAACCACAGTTGTCTTGTCACTTAAAAATAAGAATACCTACTCTATAAAAGACAAAACTGTTGGGGCAAAAGCCTGAACGGTGGTTGCCAGGACCTGGGGGCAGGGGAGGAGACTCACCACAAAGGGGCATAAGGGGAACTTTTTGAGATGGTGAAAATCTTCTAGACCTTAATTATGGCGGTAGTGACACAACTATCTACACTTGTCAAGGCCATTGTAGGAATGCTTTCTGGAGGCAGGATGCATCTCCTTCTGTTCGTGAGTCCCTGAAGGGACCTGGGTTTCTGTAGGCAATGGGCTAGCGCCTCCAGGGAAGCGAGAGGGGAAGGCTTCCTCCCAGGCCTCCAACTTCTGTCCCATCAACTGCCATTGGGGTCACCCTTCTCCGTCACCATTGACCACATGTTTGAATTGGACACAAAACTGAGGACCCATTGTCAGGAAACCCTCAGTGGGAGTGTGCATGTTTTTAGCGGAAGAAAACATCTTGGCTTTTTTTCTTATACACATTCAGTAAACATTTCTCACGGGCAGTACTCTCGACATTGGAGGTTAAAGAACAGAATCTCTATCATAATAGATTCAGATTCAGCAGAATCATAGCATTTTCGATCTAGAGGACTTTGGGGATTGCCATTTGATATCTTCATTTCATAAGCAGGGAAATCGAGTGTTCTGGATTGAATGTTTGTGTTCCCCCCACAAATTCGTGTGCTAAATCCCCACCCCCAATGTGATGGTGTTAGGAAGTGGGGCCTTTGGGAGGTGACTGGCTCCTCCGGGTGGAGCTTCGTGAACAGGATCCCCATGAATGGGTCTTATAGTCCCTTACAAGAAAAGACATAACAGAGATGATCTGTCTCTCTAGTATGAGGATACAGTGAGAGACAGACATCTATAAACCAGCAAGAAGGTCATCACCAAGAACTTGACCATGCTGCCACCCTGATCTTGGACTTCTTGCCTCCAGAACTATGAGAAATAAATGTTTGCTGTTCAACCACCCAGTCTGTGGTGTTCTAAGAGCCAAACACACTAAGACACTGAGGTCTAGAGCAAGGGAGAAAGTCACCCAAGATTGAGAAGCATGTTAGCTGGTGAGTAAAAGCAGAAGTCAGTGGACTCTTCACAAATTCACAAATTACACTTGGCAGACTTATCCTGAGAGACAGAACCAGCTGATGGCAAGAGCTGGAGCTTCGGGGCTGGATGCGTTCAGAACAGAGCTCAGCCTCTCAGTTTTCTGGGTGATGGTGGGCCTCAGTTCCTTATCTGTAAAATGGGAATGACAGTCCCCTCATTGTAAGGGTCTCTGGTAAGAACAATTTATGTAAGGTCCCTAGTGTAGAGTAGGCTACTCTTATTAGCCATTGTGGGAGACACTGGCAGTAGGGACCAGCCATAGGATAATATCTTTGGTAAAATTCTAGAAAGGAAGTGGGGTAAGCAGGAGCAGAGATTCTGATGAACTTCACCCATGTCACAACTCTGCCTGGGGCCAGTCAATGACAAAACTAGTTCAATGCGTTGGGATGAATCTGTATTAGAAACATGTTCTAAATGAAGTTTTATAATTAATGCTCTTCTCTGAGAGGTAGAGGAGAGAGGGCAGGCTTTCTGACAGCAAAAACGTTTTCTGAATATTTGAAAACTTCACGCAGCATAGGCAGTACATTATTTAGGACTATCTGGAAACCTAAATTACTGGAAAACTCCAATTCTGACTACATGATGCAGGCAGGGAGGCACCTTCAGGTCCCTAGAGTCACTTACACTGGGTTCCCATGTCAGGTTGAGGTCCTTTAGGAGTCTGCCATAAAGAAGAGGTGAGATCGTGTTATTTACCAAATCGACATGGGCATATGTAAATGAAGTCCTCTGGGGTGGCCCAAAACAGACTATTTTCAAAGAGATCAAAAACCACATTTCCATCCTCCTTATGACAGTCTGGCCTTGCATACTTCTGGAGCAGGTTCGATTCCAAAACCCATCCCACTTGCTTCAGGGGTAAGCACACAGAATATGCAGACAATTCACTCTTCATCCATGCCTTTGCTCAAAGCTAGAGCAGTTGGTACTGAACTACAGGAATGGCGAAGGGAAATTGGTTCTCTAGAGACTGTGTCCCGAATGGACAGAGACTCATTCTCAGCTCTACACAATATCCTCCCTGGCTGTCACTGGCCAGGGTCTACGGACCAGCTTAGCAGGTATGGTTCTGGCCTCTCTGAACAGGTCTCCGGTTCCTCCAACCTCTGCTCCCCTACAAACACCTCGCCTTTCCTTCACTGGCCAGGGAAGTGAGCACCCTGCCCCACCCCTTTGCATCAAAGTGATGGCCGGCCGGCACCCATTGTAGGTAGGTTGGACTCTGGTCCTTCTGTTGTTCTTTCATAAACATGGAAGGTGGGCAACATGATGCATCAGAGGCTGGGTTCTAGACACAGTGTCTGGGTTGAGTCCTGGCTTAGCCTTAGCTCAGTTCCTGATGTACAAGCTAACATCCCTAGACCCGCCTTCACTTTCCCATCTGTAAAATGGAGATAATGACAATAATAATAGCAACCATTCACATGTGTCTTCTCCCCAGCAGACACAGTTCAGAACACCCCACATATATCAACCATCTAATCCTCACACAGCAATAGAAGTCATTAGTGCTATTCTCCTCTGCCTCCCTACCTCGCCGTGAGGACTAAACAAATTCATGCCCATGAAGGGACTGGAATAGCTCCTGGCCCACAACACTCAGCATATCTTAGCTATTATTACATGAGATGATTTTAAAGATCATGCAGATACACTTTTTAAAGTTCATAGTATGTGAGCAAAATACCAGGACATTGATTTTTCCCTGTTGACCTGTCTGGACACTGGTACAAAATTCAGGAAGGGGAGGCATCCTGTGGAATTTGAGTTTAGGATCTCAACATTGGGCCTATTTTTTCCTTCCTTTACCCATTCTTAATGCAATCAACAATGCTCTCTAAGAAAGAAAAGAGAAGAAAGAAAGAAAGAAAGAAAGAAAGAAAGAAAGAAAGAAAGAAAGAGAAAAGAAAGTTAGTTCATAGTATGTACTTATTAGAAAGAAACCATATACTTTGCCCATGATTTCACTGATATTATTGCCTAAGAATAGAGATGAGGGGCACCTAGATATCTGTCGGTTAAGTGTCCAACTCTTGATTTCAGCTCAGGTTGTGATCTCACGTTTGAGCCCCGCATCGGGCTCTGTGTTGACAGCATGGAATCTCCTTGGGATTCTCTCTCTCTCCCTCTCTCTGCCCCCATCTCCAAATAAATAAATAAATAAATATTTTTTAAAAAAGAATAGACATAATATGTAAGTAAAAGTACAGAGTCAATTTTAAGAAAGATTAAGTAAACAACAGCATAGACATTAAAGAGATTCAGCAAAAATCACTAAAGTAGAACACAAATGTCCAGACATTGGGCAACACTGCTTTGGTATTGCCCAAGACAGTGCCTGTTTTTAGCAGTTGTCTCCCCTGCTCTCCTTTTTTTTTTTTTTTTACAAATGCCCATCTCTACCTGGTTCAGCAGTCCAGAAAGAAGTGGCTAGGACCCACTTGGACCCATTCCAAACCAGCCTATCCTTTTCAGCTCATGCTGTTTCCTGGGTTAAGGCCATACCCTCAGGAAAAGGCAAAGGGTGTGTTTCCCACACCCTAAACTAGAGGTGAGCTGGAGGGAGCTCCTCCCAGGCGCCACCTGTCAGGGTGCATAATAACTGTGTGGGTCAGGATCCAGAGCAGAAGATGCCACCTGTCCCGCAAGTGACAAGACCCCGTGGAGCCAGAAGCTCTAATTGTTCCTCTGGCACCTGAAGATCATTCCCCACTTTATCATAGACAAGCCCCTTCTTGAGGAATTTGGAAGCCACTTGAGCTGTTGGCTAGAGCTGTTGGAGACAGAGGGAAAGTGTTGGCTGGGCCGGCTACACCTGCCCTTGAAAATATTTACAAATAGGTAACTCTTTAGCTTTTCAATAAGATCTTGAATCATGAGGAAGTTGTTGAGGCTCTGGTAGGTCTATAAAAGCCTTGGTCAAGGGTTTTGTTTGCCCCTGCAATAAAGCACGTGGATGTGCCAGTCAGCTCATGCTTCTACTTGTGTTATTGGGAAACCAGGGTGGGCGGCTCTGTTTGCATCCAGTTGGGCCTCACCTTGCAGCCACCCGGGCTGCTGTCTTTCCAAATCCATTCCACATTCCCCTCTGCAGATTTCATTTCATTCCCGGAGGAAAACATGTATAGAAAAAACAAATAATTTCCCTTTGAAGGGTTCCAAACCTGTGTCACCAAAAACTAGAATTCCCGGTCTCTCGGGTTTGCAGTCTCACCACACTTTGTTATTGTTTTCACTCTTGCCAGGGACACTCACATGAACCCCAAGAGCAACCACTCCGCCTCCATGAATCCCTGCTGCCTCGAGGTTCAGACTCGTTTCTAGGCTGCTCACAAGGTACCCAAGGCTCTGCTAACGGCTTTTCAAGCATCATCTCATGCAAACCTTATGATGAACTTTGAGTTGGGTTTATTTTTCCTGCATAACACAGGAAATCACTCAACAAGAGTCTGGAGTTCAAGTTCAGGCCTGGTGCAATGGCTCCACCTGTTATCAGCACTTCTGCTCTTCCTTCTTCCCTCCTTGCCCTCCTTCTCCCAGCAAACAGTTCAAAGAACGTAAAGCAACTTGTCCCGATCATGAAGCCAGTTAAAAGAAGGGATGGGATTTGAAGCCAAGACTGTCTGCCTCCCAAACTCTTTCTGCCACTCCAGATAGAATCTCTCTGTGGATGGACTATGGCAGCTCAGCCTGAGGCCCCAGCTGTACCTCTGCCACACCTCCTGCCTGATCCCAAACACAGGGAAGGCTTGGACCCATAACTGGCAACCAGGTAGTTGCAGGAGGAAAAGGGCCTGGGACCTTCATCTCCTGGATGTCGGCTCACAGCCTCTGCCTGAGGCAGTTTCTGGTCCTTCCAGCCCCTTCAGACCTTCCCACCCGGGATCTCAAACTCCTGACCCTGCTCCTGCAGGGCTTCCAGAGGTAGAGAAAAAAAAAAATCAGAATTCCCAGTTAAATGTGACTTTTCAGACACACAACAAGTAATTTTGTGCTGTAAGTACAGACATCCATTCAATGGAATAACAGGCAAGGTAGCAGAGGTGATTCATTAAAATAGTATTATCACAGTTCTTTGATCTCCCAAGAAACAAACTGTGTAAGCATAAAACATTATGACTTTAGTAGACTGTTATTACTTTATGTTTATAGTTGAAATTGACCTAATCTTAATACACTAAAATGATATAGTTGTTAACCAAAGATATAAATAAACATAAAGCAAGATTTGGAAGACTGTAATGCAGATAAGTTATTTTGCAATACAGCACTAAGAATCGATGTCAGCATATAGGATATATTAATTCTTTTTCTCATATGATTTACTGGAGCTAGAAGGATTAAAGTAAATCTTTTTTTAATGTTTACTTAGAGAGAGAACGTGCATGAGGGAGGGGCAGAGAGAGAGGGAGAGAATCCCAAGAGAATCCCAAGTCCTACGAGGGGCTCAATCTCATGACCATGAGATCATGACCTGAGCCAAAATCAAGAGCCAGATGTTCAGCTGACTGAGTTACCCACCCAGGCGCCTCAGGTCTTTGAACTGTCTTAAAAACCTTTAAAAAATATTAAAAACTGAACAAAAAGATGTAAAAAAAAATGATCAGTCTTAATAACCGCAGAAATTAGAATGATAAAACAGTACTTTTCATCTGTGAAATGAATATGTGAATTAAATGAAATTTAATAAAGTTGACAATGGCTAGTCTTATGATGAACGTGGGTAGAATGTGCTAGGGTCCTCACATGTGGCACTAGAAGGAGTAAAAACCTCTGCATTTCCCAAGAGCAATTTGGAAAAATATATCAGAAGTCTTGGAAATAGGCAAATTCTCTGACACAAAGATATTTCTCTTAGGAATTTGTCTTAAGGAAATAACTTGGGATAGCTGCAAAGATTTCACTACAAAGGTATCCACTGCAGCATTATTAATGTATATATAATGTAATAATATATGTCATCATAGGTAATTAATACATGTTATTATTAGTAATATATATGTGCATATATGCGTATATACATTATACATCACATATATACCATATTTAATATATATTTGTTAGGGCACCTGGGTGGCTCAGTCAGTTAAGCATCTGACTGTTGATTTCAGCTCAGATCATGATCTCACTGGTTCGTGGGATCGAGCCCCACGTTGGGCTCTGTGCTGTCAGCTCTGTGCTTGGGATTCTCTCTCCCCCTCTCTCTTCCCCTCCCCAACTCATGTTCTCTCTCTTAAAATAAGTAAATAAACTTTTTAAAATAAAAAAAAATAAATGTATATTTGCTTATATATTTATATCATATACAGCATGTATTTTATATAGTATATATGTATATTATATATTATAAAATATAAATGATATTATATAAATATATAAATTTATATTATATTTATTAAATGCTATATATGTATACATATCTAAAATAAACACACACACTAAAGGGGACAAAGTAAATAAGTTTTGGCACACCTATCCAAAGGCAGGCATTTTAAGTGATGTTATAGAGGAATATTCCAAGACATAAAAGTATTCACCTTCCTTCTTCCTTGCATGGACCAGGCTGGGGGTGAAATAACGAGCATCAGGTGATAAGCACAAGGACAAAAGCCACACGCTAAGGAAGGTGCCGAGGAAAGACGGAGGACCGGAAACAAAGATAACATTGTAAAACCGCTCCACCAGTGGTGAACTTTAACTCCAGACTTCTCCTTAAGCAATCTGCCTTTTCTCACAGGAAGCTTTTAGAATTCTCCCTTTCAACAAAAAATACAGCACACCTAGGATATTGACAACTTAAAAAATGTATGAGATCTATGTAAAAAAACATTTTTGGTCTTCCCGAAAGGACACAAAACTTGCAATTGTCTTATCTCCCAGTCTTCACAACAATGCTTCCAGACAGGTATCGTTTTATCTTTTTCACAGGAAGATTAAGTGAGCTGCTCAAATCCGCAGAGTCCCAGAGCTGAAATTCAAACCTTTGTCCAGCAGTCTCGTATTTGTGCTCTGTATGGTAACATGCTCCCTAAAGGGAACTGATGGAAGTTAATGAAATAACAAAATATGACTTCAAGTGTTCCTTTACCCCAAGATTATTGCTTCATGCACATTCACAATTACTGGAAGTTTCTCTTTGGGTTGTAAGACACAGTGTGAACCTTATATTTGTGGCAAGAACCATCTAACAGTGAAAGGGAATTTAGAGATTTTAGGAGTAAATGTCAAAAAGATCTAAAATGATGACTGATAAGGAAGTACCTCGGTGCCTTTGCACATGCTGTTCCCTCCACCTGGAAAGCTTTTCTTCTACATACTGACATGGCTTAGTTTCTTCACTTCAAGTCTTTGCTTAAATATTACCTTCACAAAGATTTCTTCCCTGATCACCCCATCTAACATAGCCTCCCCTGGCTTTATTTTTCTCCATTGTATTTATCAATCTCTACTATACTATAAAATATAAAATTTACTTGTTTATTTTAATTATGGCCCAACCCTGCAAAAAAAAAAAAGTCCAGAACGAGAGCAGAATTTTTGTCTGTTTTGCAATCAGCAACAAGCACGGAGCTGGCACTCAGAACTTGTTGAATGGATGTATAAGTGGAATCAGAAGCATACAGTGTGAGCACCACTCAGAGCAGGGCCTGTGCTAGCAAATTTGACCTTGCTCCACGGGCATCTCAAGATGGCAGGAGAGAGCGACAGGGGGAGACAGGAACACAGAAGAACTGGCTATGAATAGGGTTAAGTTCTATCTACTTGCGTCCTTTATATAAATGATTCATTCTTTACATGTCCTCTTGTGACTTGCTTCTGTCCCTCATATTCTGATGGCAGGGCTTACCCATGTTATTATGTGCAGCTGTAAATTATGTTCATTTCTATTGCTGTCCGGAGTGCCATGGCAAGAATAGTAGAACGTGTATTCCACTGTTATAGACATTTGGGTGGACTCCAGTTTGAGGCTGTTTTGACCCATCGTGGCGGGACCATTCTTATCAAGTTTCAGGTATACTGGTACACGAATTTCTCTAGAAGGGTAGGTGCTTCTATTTTGCCAGGTACCAAACTGTCACCCAAAGTGACTCTCCCCAGCGATGAAGGAGAGTCACTATTACTCGACATCTTGTCCCGCTTGGTATTATCAGAGTCTTGCCAAAATTTTTGCCATTCTAGTGATCATAAAATGGTATCTCCCTGTGGTTTTATTTTGAATTTCCCTGAGTATGGATGAAGGACCCCTTTGTAGGACACATTTTTGTTTTTTATTTCCTTCTCTCTCTGTTCAGAATTACCATACCCCACGTATACCCAGCCATCTCAAGTTTCTTTGTTCATATGCACCAGTAAGGGGGCAGATGTGCAAGTAGTTTGCAAATAATTTTAATTGACCTTTGAAACTACACCAGGGTTTTGTCTCCACACTTCCTCTCTTAAATCGATTCTGCTTAGTCGGTCATTAAATCTAATTTAGAATCACGGTCTTTAGAAGTGGAAATTTTGATAGCTAACATTTGGTGAGTGTTTATCATGTGCTAGCCACTGTGCTCTGGGCTTTACAGATATAAAGGAATGAGAAACTTGCTATTTAAAATAACAACTTCCTCCCAAGGAGAAGGAGTCTCTTATCTGGAGAGGGCTATTCTGCTGAGTTCCTTAGTTCAATTATGCAAAGTGAATGTGGAAGCAAATTTGGTGCTCAAAACTGGAGAGAGCCCAACTGCTTGGCTTCATGAAGTGAGAAGAATGCGGAGTTCTGAAGTAATCGCGGAGATAAGGGGCGAGGAGGAGAGGTGGGAAGGGACAGAAGAGAGAGGAAGGTCGGTCCACAGGGAGGGGTGGATGGATCTCATGTTGGTGAAATGACCAAGGGATTCTTCAGTCTTCAGCTTAACAATATCCTTCCTTGCTCCTGGTACACAACACACGGTGCCTTACAAGGGGTCTAGGGTTTTCATTTGGTATTTGTAAAATTTTCTCATATGGAGCAACACAGTGTTGGAGAAGAAGAGCATGTTCAGGATACAGAAGCAAACCCTACACAGAACATATTCACCAGATGCTAAAATTCAGAAGCAGAGGTGAGCAGAAGAAACTAAGGACTACCACCTCCCCATTCACCTTACACAGAAGAGAGTTTGAGGATATTTTATCTGAACTTAGGAGGGCAGCAAGACCCTAGCTGACATTTAAGTAATACTTCCATTACTTCCTTTCTTTGATCTTTACAACTATCCTGTTAGGTAAGCACTAATATTATTCTCATATACAATTAAAGACATCAGGGCTCAAAAAGGACAAGTAATGTCCTATGGACAAAATAGGAATAGTTGAGAAGCACCAGGGTGGTTTGTCGGTTGAACATCCAGCTTGGGTTCAGGTCATGATATCACGGGTCATGGGTTCAAGGCCAGCATTTGGCTCTGTGTTGATAGCTCAAAGCTTGGAGCCTGTTCAGGTTGTGTCTCCCCTCTCTCTCTGCCCCTCCCCTGCTCACTCTCTGTCTCTCTGTCTCTCTCTTTTTCAAAAACAAACATTTAAAAAATTTTTAATATTGGAATAGTTGATTACCATATTTATTTTTTTTTTACAGAAAGTATTTTTTAATGTTTATTTATTTTGAGAGAGAGAAAGCACACACAAGTGGGGGAGGGGTGGAGAGAGGGCCAGAAGGGTGGGGGATGGGAGGGGAGAGAAGCCCAAGCAGTCTCTGCCCTGTCAGCACAGAGCCCGATGTGGGGCTTGATCTCACGAACCGCCATAATCAAGAATCAGATGCTTACTGACAGAGCCCCAGATTACTATATTTGTTTTATGTTTATTTCTTTATTTTTGAGAGAGAGGGAGGGGGAGGAGGGGCAGAGAGAGAGAGGGTGACAGAGGATCCCAAGCAGGCTCTGCACTGAGAGCCAAGAGCGCAATGTGGGGCTTGAACTCCAGAACTGTGAGATCATGCCCTGAGCCAAAGTCAGAAGCTCAACAAACAGCCACTCGGGCACCCCCACTAATTAACTTTGCAGACTGACAGACCCTTCTACTCCCATCACATACAAATACTGGACAAAATTTAACTCCTTCTTCCCAATGTTCAAATATGTGACCAAGCAAGTATTGGTCAAAACAAAACAAAGAAAAGAATCCCAAACAAGAATCCCAAAACAGAAAAAGAATCTCCCCAGGCTCTGGAGCAGAAAGAAGGGGCTAAAAGGAAGGAGTCTATGTGGGTATTGGAACCAGGTTCCAGACACTGGTGTTGAAACAACTACCCAGAATCTCAACCTGTGAGAAGTGGAAGCTGCAACTGAGCCCCCTCCTGCCTAAAGTTGGGAGTCACGAAACCTCTCTGTCTCTGAAACAGGCAACAGAAGGTCCTTTCGTTGGCCAACGATGCAAAAAGGAATTTGACCATCTTTCAGGGACAGGGAAGGTAAACCTTCCCTGGGTGGCAACCTGCATCTTTGACAGGCACGTGATCAGAATTCACACTACGAATAAAGCGCAAGAACCCATTCTTAGAAACTTACATAAAACAGGCCTGGAATCTACAGGGTCCTGACCAAGTACTACGTATTTTTCATCAAAAACCATGCCCACTGAAGATGAGCTCATGATAAAAAATTACTTATCTCATGGAGTAAAGAATTTCTGGGAGAGAAAACCAGCAAGCACAACAAACACAGAAAAATTCAGAACAAGAACTATAGATATAAAGCAATCTCAAAGAGACCTTAAAATCATGTAATCTGAACACGCAATAATATAAAGGAATAAAATGCATTAAAGTAAGAAAGAAAATAAAACAAAAGAACACAACACTAAGGGAGGGGCTGTAAAATTGTTAAAAAGAATTCAACTGAACTTCTGGAAATAAAAAAAAATAGTGTCATTAAAATTGAAAATTCAATGGACATGCATCTGGAGAGAAAACTAATGAACTCTATGGTAGATTTGAGGAAATCATCCAGAATGCAGCTCACAGCTGGGTGGTGAGAAATGTGAAAGCAATTAAGAGATGCATAATATAGAATGAAAAGACTCAGCATACATTTCATAGGAGTTCCAGAGAAGGGAGAGAGACCCCAGGAGATACTATTAGAGGTCCAGGCCAAATCAGTATGCAGGAGTGAGTAGGTAAAGATTTTCTGGACATAAAAGTCTAAGATAATTTACTGTAACATTCCCTTACTAAAAAGTAATACCAAAGGTGATATCTCAGCAAGAAAGAAACTCAACCTAGAAGGAAGGAGTGGGATTCAATAAGCAATGGTAAGCCAAGAAACTGATGAAAAAGTTGAGAAATCTAAATAATGCCGAATGTAAAATTGGAGTTACAATGATGATGACCAACAGGGAGTTTTCTAAAAAGGTAAAGCCAAAATATTACCCATCAATAATATAGAAGATGGGAGAGGGTTTAGGTAAAGTATTCTTAGCTCCTTGTATTGTTTGAGAAAATGATAAAGATATTGATTAGATCTAAACTTTCAATCACACATGCTAATAATTAACCATGAACTGAATAGAAATCGAACATATAACTTCTAAATAGGTAAAAGGGAAAGAGGTGAGTGGAGAAGCAAATAATCTAGTAAAAACAAGTTCACGTATAAATGACTGTGGAGGTGCAGGAGAAAATATACTAGGAGGTTCATCACAGCATTGAGTGTAACAAAAAAAGGTAAAAACAACAATTTACCATCCTTAGGATAATAGATACATTGCAGTGTATTTATAAGTTGGAACTCTCCAGAATAGTTTAAAATGAATAAAATTGACATATGCAAAATTGGTTTTTATATAGCAATGTGGATAGGGCCCCCAAATATATTAATAAGTTTTAAAAAACAAGTTTCAGAATGATACGTATATGGTATAATGCCATTTGTTTAATTTGCTTAAACACTGAAACAATGCTACTTATTGTTTATAAATAATGAAATGACAAAAACGTGGATGGGGAGGATATACAGTAAAACTTTGGTTTGTGAGCATAATTCGTTCTGGATACATGCTTGTAATCCAAAGCACTTGTATATCAAAGCAAATTTCCCCATAAGAAATAGTGCAAACTCAGATGATTTGTTCCACAAACCAAAAGTATTCATATCAAGATTTAGAGGAAGATGGCGGCGTAGGAGGACGCTGGGCTCACCATGCGTCCTGCTGATCACTTAGATTCCACCTACACCTGCCTAAAGAACCCAGAAAACCGCCAGAGGATTAGCAGAACGGAGTCTCCAGAGCCAAGCGCAGACGAGAGGCCCACGGAAGAGGGTAGGAAGGGCGGCGAGGCGGTGCGCGCTCCACGGACTGGCGGGAGGGAGCCGGGGCGGAGGGACGGCCCGCCGGCCAAGCAGAGCACCCGAGTCTGGGTGTAAAAAGCGGAGGGGCCGGACGGACTGTGTTCCAACAGCAAGCACGACTTAGCGTCTGGGAGGTCATAAGTTAACAGCTCTGCTCAGAAAGCGGGAAGGCTGGAGGACAAAGGGAGGGAGAGTTGCTGAGCCCCCGGACGACAGAGCTCAGTTTGGCGGGGAACAAAGGCGCTCGCCAGGGCCATCTCCCTCGCCCATCCCCCAGCCAAAATCCCAAAGGGAACCAGTTCCTGCCAGGGAACTTGCTCGCTCCGCGCAAACACCCAACTCCGGGCTTCTGCGGAGCCAAACCTCTGGCAGCGGATCTGACTCCCTCCCGCGGCCAGAGGGCCCCTCCTGAAGTGGATCACCTAAGGAGAAGCGAGCTAAGCCTGCCCCTCCTGCCCCTGTGCACCTTGCCTACCCACCCCAGCTAATACGCCAGATCCCCAGCACCACAAGCCTGGCAGTGTGCAAGTAGCCCAGACGGGCCACGCCACCCCACAGTGAATCCTGCCCCTAGGAGAGGGGAAGAGAAGGCACACACCAGTCGGACTGTGGCCCCATCGGTGGGCTGGGGGCAGACGTCAGGTCTGACTGAGACTCCACCCACCAACTCCAGTTATACACCACAGCACAGGGGAAGTGCCCTGCAGGTCCTCACCACTCCAGGGACTATCCAAAATGACCAAACGGAAGAATTCCCCTCAAAAGAATCTCCAGGAAATAACAACAGCTAATGAACTGATCAAAAAGGATTTAAATAATATAACAGAAAGTGAATTTAGAATAATAGTCATAAAATTAATCGCTGGGCTTGAAAACAGTATAGAGGACAGCAGAGAATCTCTTGCCACAGAGATCAAGGGACTAAGGAACAGTCAGGAGGAGCTGAAAAACGCTTTAAACGAAATGCAAAACAAAATGGAAATGACGACGGCTCGGATTGAAGAGGCAGAGGAGAGAATAGGTGAACTAGAAGATAAAGTTATGGAAAAAGAGGAAGCCGAGAGAAAGAGAGATAAAAAAATCCAGGAGTATGAGGGGAAAATTAGAGAACTAAGTGATACACTAAAAAGAAATAATATATGCATAATTGGTATCCCAGAGGAGGAAGAGAGAGGGAAAGGTGCTGAAGGGGTATTTGAAGAAATAACAGCTGAGAACTTCCCTGAACTGGGGAAGGAAAAAAGCATTGAAATCCAAGAGGCACAGAGAACACCCTTCAGACGGAACTTGAATCGATCTTCTGAACGACATATCATAGTGAAACTGGCAAAATACAAGGATAAAGAGAAAATTCTGAAAGCAGCAAGGGATAAACGTGCCCTATCATACAAAGGGAGACCTATAAGACTCATGACTGATCTCTCTTTTGAAACTTGGCAGGCCAGAAAGGATTGGCACGAGATCTTCAATGTGCTGAACAGAAAAAATATGCAGCCGAGAATCCTTTATCCAGCAAGTCTGTCATTTAGAATAGGAGAAATAAAGGTCTTCCCAAACAAAAACTGAAGGAATTTGTCACCACTAAACCAGCCCTACAAGAGATCCTAAGGGGGATCCTGTGAGACAAAGTACCAGAGACATCACTACAAGCATAAAACATACAGACATCACAATGACTCTAAACCCGTATCTTTCTATAATAACACTGAATGTAAATGGATTAAATGCGCCAACCAGAAGACATAGGGTATCAGAATGGATAAAAAAACAAGACCCATCTATTTGCTGTCTACAAGAGACTCATTTTAGATCTGAGGACACCTTTAGATTGAGAGTGAGGGGATGGAGAACTATTTATCATGCTACTGGAAGCCAAAAGAAAGCTGGAGTTGCCATACTTATATCAGACAAACTAGACTTTAAATTAAAGGCTGTGACAAGAGATGAAGAAGGGCATTATATAATAATTACAGGGTCTATCCACCAGGAAGAGCTAACAATTATAAATGTCTATGCGCCGAATACCGGAGCCCCCAAATATATAAAACAATTACTCATAAACATAAGCAACCTTATTGATAAGAATGTGGTAATTGCAGGGGACTTTAACACTCCACTTACAGAAATGGATAGATCATCTAGACACATGGTCAATAAAGAAACAAGGACCCTGAATGATATATTGGATCAGATGGACTTGACAGACATATTTAGAACTCTGCATCCCAAAGCAACAGAATATACTTTCTTCTCAAGTGTACGTGGAACATTCTCCAAGATAGATCACATACTGGGTCACAAAACAGCCCTTCATAAGTATATAAGAATGGCGATCATACCATACACACTTTCAGACCACAATGCTATGAAGTTTGAAATCAACCACAGGAAAAAGTCTGGAAAACCTCCAAAAGCATGGAGGTTGAAGAACACCCTACTAAAGAATGAGTGGGTCAACCAGGCAATTAGAGAAGAAATTTAAAAATATATGGAAACAAACGAAAATGAAAATACAACAATCCAAACGCTTTGGGATGCAGCGAAGGCAGTCCTGAGAGGAAAATACATCACAATCCAGGCCTATCTCAAGAAACAAGAAAAAGCCCAAATACAAAATCTAACAGCACACCTAAAGGAAATAGAAGCAGAACAGCAAAGGCAGCCTAAACCGAGCAGAAGAAGAGAAATAATAAAGATCAGAGCAGAAATAAACAATATAGAATCTAAAAAAACGGTAGAGCAGATCAACAAAACCAAGAGTTGGTTGTTTGAAAAAATAAACAAAATTGACAAACCTCTAGCCAGGCTTCTCAAAAAGAAAAGGGAGATGACC
Source organism: Panthera pardus (assembly GCF_024362965.1). Taxonomy (NCBI): domain Eukaryota; kingdom Metazoa; phylum Chordata; class Mammalia; order Carnivora; family Felidae; genus Panthera; species Panthera pardus. The sequence goes on from NW_026526688.1 coordinate 184,279,598, forward strand.
CAAATAGATAAAATCATGAATGAAAATGGAATTATTACAACCAATCCCTCAGAGATACAAACAATTACCAGGGAATACTATGAAAAATTATATGCCAACAAATTGGACAACCTGGAAGAAATGGACAAATTCCTAAACACCCACACTCTTCCAAAACTCAATCAGGAGGAAATAAAAAGCTTGAACAGACCCATAACCAGCGAAGAAATTGAATCGGTTATCAAAAATCTCCCAACAAATAAGAGTCCAGGACCAGATGGCTTCCCAGGGGAGTTCTACCAGATGTTTAAAGCAGAGATAATACCTATCCTTCTCAAGCTATTCCAAGAAATAGAAAGGGAAGGAAAACTTCCAGACTCATTCTATGAAGCCAGTATTGGCTCACCGCTGTTGTTTAACATAGTGTTGGAAGTTCTAGCATCAGCAATCAGACAACAAAAGGAAATCAAAGGCATCAAAATTGGCAAAGATGAAGTCAAGCTTTCGCTTTTTGCAGATGACATGATATTATACATGGAAAATCCGATAGACTCCACCAAAAGTCTGCTAGAACTGATACATGAAGTCAGCAAAGTTGCAGGATACAAAATCAATGTACAGAAATCAGTTGCATTCTTATACACTAACAATGAAGCAACAGAAAGACAAATAAAGAAACTGATCCCATTCACAATTGCACCAAGAAGCATAAAATACCTAGGAATAAATCTAACCAAAGATGTAAAAGATCTGTATGCTGAAAACTATAGAAAGCTTATGAAGGTAATTGAAGAAGATATAAAGAAATGGAAAGACATTCCCTGCTCATGGATTGGAAGAATAAATATTGTCAAAATGTCAATACTACCCAAGGCTATCTACACATTCAATGCAATCCCAATCAAAATTGCACCAGCATTCTTCTCGAAACTAGAACAAGCAATTCTAAAATTTATATGGAACCACAAAAGGCTCCGAATAGCCAAAGTAACTTTGAAGAAGAAGACCAAAGCAGGAGGCATCACCATCCCAGACTTTAGCCTCTACTACAAAGCTGTCATCATCAAGACAGCATGGTATTGGCACAAAAATAGACACATAGACCAATGGAATAGAATAGAAACCCCAGAACTAGACCCACAAACGTATGGCCAACTCATCTTTGACAAAGCAGGAAAGAATATCCAATGGAAAAAAGACAGTCTCTTTAACAAATGGTGCTGGGAGAACTGGACAGCAACATGCAGAAGGTTGAAACTAGACCACTTTCTCACACCATTCACAAAAATAAACTCAAAATGGATAAAGGACCTGAATGTGAGACAGGAAACCATCAAAACCCTAGAGGAGAAAGCAGGAAAAGACCTCTCTGACCTCAGCCATAGCAATCTCTTACTCGACACATCCCCAAAGGCAAGGGAATTAAAAGCAAAAATGAATTACTGGGACCTTATGAAGATAAAAACTTCTGCACAGCAAAGGAAACAACCAACAAAACTAAAAGGCAACCAATGGAATGGGAAAAGATATTTGCAAATGACATATCAGACAAAGGGCTAGTACCCAAAATCTATAAAGAGCTCACCAAACTCCACACCTGAAAAACAAATAACCCAGTGAAGAAATGGGCAGAAAACATGAATAGACACTTCTCTAAAGAAGACATCCGGATGGCCAACAGGCACATGAAAAGATGCTCAATGTCGCTCCTCATCAGGGAAATACAAATCAAAACCACACTCAGATATCACCTCACGCCAGTCAGAGTGGCTAAAATGAACAAATCAGGAGACTATAGATGCTGGAGAGGGTGTGGAGAAATGGGAACACTCTTGCACTGTTGGTGGGAATGCAAATTGGTGCAGCCACTCTGGAAAGCAGTGTGGAGGTTCCTCAGAAAATGAAAAATAGACCTACCCTATGACCCAGCAATAGCACTGCTAGGAATTTACCCAAGGGATACAGGAGTACTGATGCATAGGGGCACTTGTACCCCAATGTTTATAGCGGCACTCTCAACAATAGCCAAACTATGGAAAGAGCCTAAAGGTCCATCAACTGATGAATGGATAAAGAAATTGTGGTTTATATACACAATGGAGTACTACATGGCAATGAGAAAGAACGAAATATGGCCCTTTGTAGCAACGTGGATGGAACTGGAGAGTGTGATGCTAAGTGAAATAAGCCATACAGAGAAAGACAGATACCATATGGTTTCACTCTTATGTGGATCCTGAGAAACTTAACAGAAACCCATGGAGGAGGGGAAAGAAAAAGAAAAAAAAAAAAAGAGAGTAGAGTGGGAGAGAGCCAAAGCATAAGAGACTCTTAAAAACTGAGAACAAACTGAGGGTTGATGGGGGGTGGGAGGGAGGGGAGGGTGGGTGATGGGTATTGAGGAGGGCACCTTTTGGGATGAGCACTGGGTGTTGTATGGAAACCAATTTGACAATAAATTTCATATATTGAAAAAAAAAAGTATTCATATCAAAATTATTACACTACTGTAATATAATGCATATATTGTAGTATATGCATATAATGTAATGTAATATAATGTATAATGTAATATAATGTAATGTAATATAATGCATATAATGTAATATAAAATAATAAAGAAAATATAAAGAAAAATAAACAAATTAACCTCCACTTACCTTTGAAAACCTCCGTGGCTGGTGTGAGGGAGACAAGAGAGAGGAAGGTTACTGTGTAGGACGACTTTCACTGTCACTAACGGAATCATTGCTATCTATTGGCTCAATGGAATCTTTTTCTTTTCGTGCGACTTTAACAAGGAACCTATCCAATGATACTTGCTTTCGCCTCCTTTTGAGGATTTCACAGAAATGTGACATTGCATTGTCATTAAACAGATTCATCACTCGCACTTCTACAGCCTTAGCAATAGCTCTTCTACAAAATTTTGCAGTTTCCCACATTTTACACTTCTCCCTAATTTCATTTGAAGCGAGGGATTCCTCTGCCTTTTTCTCCTCCTCCTCTGCAGACAAGATGCAGACATAGACCTCTTATAAAATCTTGCAATTTCGGCCACTCGCACACCTCGTTCATACTTCTCGATGATTTCCTTCTTAACTTCCACTGTAATCATCTCCTTCTTCTTACCGCCTTTCTTTTCAACCTTTGTCTGCATAGGGGCCATTGTATATGCTTGCACGGATGTTGACCTCACTACAGTGTTAATAAACTCTTGTCATACACAGGCAATAAGGCAGCAGAGGAAAGAGTCTGTATCTGCAGGTAGACTGACCTAGAATGAAGCAAAGCATTCCTAAGCTTACTCTTGTATAGAAAAGCAAAGGACTGTCCATAGGTGCTTTGAAGTGACCAAAAATACACTAGTGCCTATTGTGGGCATCTTCCAACGTTATGAAAAATCACTGATTTCTGCCAAATACCGCGACCTGAGACCAAGCATCCAAGCATGGGAGACGATCACCCACAATCCCGCAGAGAGAGAGAGAGAGAGAGAGAGAGAGAGAGAACCATTGGCTCAGTTGGGACCATGTGATGTTCAGCATCATGTACGACTTGTATCGCAAGACATCACTCTTTTATCAAGTTGAAATTTATTAGCAATGTTTGATCGTCCTGCGGAACACTTGCAAAACAATTTACTCACAATCCAAGGATTTACTGTACATGCTTCTGGGAATGAAAGAAGGAGAAAATAGAAAGCTGCAAAAAAAAAAAAAAACTTTAACTGCATCTTTAATATCTTACTTCTTTACAATTATCTGAAGCATATACAGCAAAATGTTAACTATGTATTTAACCTAGTTGGTGGTTTATAAGAAGACTCTGTACTTTTCTGAATGTTTAAAATATTTCATAATAAAGTATTTTTGACTCAAAATACTATAGAATTGGGCTTTCCAATCATCAAATTACACCTACATTCAAATTTCAATGTCATTTAATTGAAAATTGATTTCCTCAGTCACACTAGCCACATTTCAAGTGCTCAGTAGCTACAGGTGACTACCGTATTGGGCTGTGCAGTCGTATTTATTATTTTTTTAAATGTTTATCTAGTTTTCAGAGAGAGAGGGGGCAAGTGTGGGAGAGACAGAGAGTAGGAGGAGTGAGAGAATCCCAAGCAGGTTCCAAGCTGTCGGCACAGAGCCTGACGCAGGGTTTGATTCCGCGAGTGAAATCATGACCCGAGCCAAAATCAAGAGTCAAACGCTTAACCGACTGAGCCACCCAGGTGCCCCAAGGAGAGTGCAGGTTTAGAACATTCCCATCATCACAGAAATTGCAGAGCCTCAAGACCACCCTGGCTCAGCTCACATCTCATTATTTAATGCTATAAGTAGATATTCATGATAGTAATATGTAAAATGTAGGCCAAACGTGCATGGAGCATAGAGCACACCTACCCACTCCCCAGAAATTTGGTTTTGTTATGTGTTGTGTTTTGTCAAATTACTTGAAGTCCCCAAAAGGCTGATGCCCAGCTAATTGGGATTTTTCCTATAGTATTCCAGTTGAAAACAGTCACAGTAATTTAGAGCTGGTAATAATGTAAGGTGTTCCAGCCGCTATAGATCTGATTCCCTAACTATTCCATTTACACCCAATGTCTTCCCAAGGTATAAATCTGGTAAAATGAACACAAAACGAGACATTTCTCAGATTTTCTCATTTACTAAAGTAAGTGCTTTAAACGGTTATCTGAATGGCCAGTATTTCACTAGGAACCTCAGCGTTAAGAACAACAACAAAACTCATCACAAAAGCGTTGAGAAGGTTGGAAAAGCAAGTGTTGGCTTCAGGAAGGAAGAGACTTAAGACTTTGCTCTCAGACCTCAGAATTACTGCAGGCCATTAAATTCTTTTCACTGGGGACTTAATTGACTTTCAGCACACATTGTCCCACATCTCCTCTAGCTGTCTCCTCAAGGGTGATCTGTGAGATACACTAAGGCAAAAGTGAACTGGGCTCTGTAAGTAGATGGCTACCGAAATACAGTAGTTTTACCAACCATCATCAAGTTAACACGTGAAAAAATTGTCTGGACTATAGGAAGCATTGGGGGGTATAAAACCACTGATGATGTGACCTAAGGAGCAAGTCAGTTTCAATACTAGAATTCCATGAATGGGTGAGATATATTCACTCGTTCATTTGACAGTCACAACTACTAGGCACAAAGCACTGTCTTAGGGGATACTGAAATATAGAGATAGACATGGTCCCTGTCCTCATGTTGCTGATAATCCACAGGGAAGAGCTGTCGTCCTGGTCTATGGCACTGGGTTAATCCTAGCCAACCAAAAAGCTAACAGAGTGTTTTGAGGCTTGGTGAATTGTGGAGTCAGGTTCTCTCCGTAAAGAGGGTTGGAGTCTTTGTGAAAGATGAAGCTGAATTTCTTCCAAAATTGCAAGTTTTGATAAAGAAGATCTCACCCTGGCCCTGCCACCCTTTGAGTCATATGCGTGGTTTTTACTAAACTCCCAAATCTCCCTAATCCCAGTAGAATAACTATGCGGTTACCACCCTAGAGACTTTCTGAGGAGGACTCAAATTCCAACCAGGAGATCTAATTCGAAGAAGAAATGAGTTGTTCTACTGGGTCTCAGGCTGAAGATAATAATGCTTGTGGAGGAGGAGAGAATAAAGCACAGCGGCATCTGTCCTCATGGGGAGGTGGCTGACCTTTATTGTGTATCTCCTTGGTTTCAGGGGTCATTCATTCATCGTTCATTCAGTCCTCAAAACAACTCTACCAAGTGGGAATTCTCATTCCTATCTTACCACGAAGACAACAAGGTTCAAGAAGAGCTTTGGAGAGGCCTTTCAATGACTTGAGGTCAGAACTCAGGTATGCTAACTTCACTTTCGTGTCCTTTAACCCACCTGCTCTGACTTACTGGTAAAGATACCCTCACAGGCTCCTTCCAGTGTCCTTCCAGCTCCTTCCAGTCATCAAGGACTATAACCTATCATCCAGAAGGAAGTCAGGAGAGGGAGTTAAACCGGTAATTAAGGGATTAGAAATGTAAACCAAAAGGAACGTGGTTTCATGAGTCCCTTTTTATTGCTTTCAAGTTTTATTCACTTGATAAGGTAATGAGAGAATAAAACCAGTCAAGGCCTTTGATTACCTTGGTGTCCAGAAAGCGGTGACATCCTCTTCATCATGGTATTTTTTGGACAGATTAAGCATTAAATTATAAACACTAATCTGCTCTGATATCAGGAATCATGTCAGTTTTGATAAAGGTTTACATACCATGAAGATTGCTTTCAAAAGGACCTGATTTGACTCAATGAATAATTTAGTGATTGATTTTCTGGCAGAGACACTAAAGAATAAAAGACACTGTCTTCCAAGATAATCTCGGGATGAAAGATTTCCTTCTCCCTGAGACCTTTGTTTTACTTTTGATGAGTGATTCCGCCACTTGTCCCCATTAATACCCGATGGGCAGAGATTTATGGCTTTTAAAATAAACACTGTTTGTTTTGGTGTGAAGATGTTGATCCGAATCCCTGTCCAGGGCATCAAGGGAAGAGATGCTTCCTGTATGCTCACACCTGGGCCAGGCATTAAGATTACAAAGACCAAAAGTATATGACCTTCACCCTGGCAGAACTTAAGATCTAGCAGCAAAGGCTGAGAACAAACAGAGAATCCAGTTCAGGATGAGCAATGCTCAAATGCTCAAATGAGGGACTCTTACTGGGGTGTCAGGGAAGTTTCTGGAAAAGTAAAGAAAGCATAGGGAGGGCAGAGCCTGGGAGAAAAGAGACAGTGTGGTACCTACAGAGAACTGCCTGCATCTGAGGCAGCCTGGAGCATAGCATGGTGAAGAAATAGGCAGAAGCCACATTCTAGAGGGACCTCTAAGCATTGGAAGAAACTTGGTCTTCCCCTGAGGGCTTTGATTCAGCAGGCCTGGGATGGGGCCCAGAAATCCTGACTTTTTAAAAATCACCATGGGAGAGGACTCCATGTTTTGACTTCACGTGTCCATGAGGGTCCTCCCCTATGACAGTGTCACACTTATGCCTCATTTTTAAAAGAACTATTTTGCAGCAGGGGCAGCTGGGTGGCTCAGTTGGTTAAGCGTCCCACTTGAGCTCAGGTCACAATCTGGCGGTTTTTGAGTTTGAGCCCCGCGTGGGGCTCTGTGCCGACAGCTCAGTGCCTGGAGCCTGCTTCAGATTCTGTGTGTGTGTGTGTGTCTCTCTCTGCCCCTCCCCCGCTCATGCTCTGTCTCTCTCAAAAATAAATAAGACATTTAAAAAAATTAAAAACTAATATGCAGCAGTACCTTTGCTATCATGAAATGAAAAGCATAGGCAATACAATCTGCCTAAGAAAAAAATATGTATATTTTTAAAGATTTTTTTAAAAAATAAAATAAAGTAAAATAAACATTTTATTTTTAAGTAATTCCTACACCCAAGGTGGGGCTTGAATTCACAACCCTGACATTAAGAGTCACATGTGTTACTGACTGAACCAGCCAGGCACCTCAGGAAAAAAAAAAAAATTAATTATTATACTACCCCAACTGTAATGTAAGAGAGAAAAGAAAGGTAATTTTAATAAAATGCATTTCAATATGTAAATTTAGAGGCACAAGTCTACTAGTAGCAAAAAGGAAGCAGTCCTTTCCACCCTTATGTGGAAACACAGTGAACCCAACAGTTACGGAGAGTGCCAATACAGTAGTGACAATAACAATGACAATGTTGCATTGTACAGTGATGAAAATACTGCAGGAGTCATTATCATCAGTGACATAATCTTCTGAAACACTAACAACCCTCCAATAAGTTCTCAATCCACGGAATTATAATCAACAGCCAATTCTCGCAGTATGTACTTCTCTAGGAGAGTCAGTGTAAAATGTTTATCAAAACTGTGCCACCTTCAATAAAAATAAATAAATAAAAACTGCAAAAAGTGTTTTCATTATATAAAAACGGAGTTATGTTCTACATGCAGATAATTAGAACCATCATTCACCTATATTAATGTCTGGTGGGACCTTTGAAGTTCATGGCGGACTAAGGAGCGTTCCTTAACGTGCACGATTGTTCTATGTCGTGTGATGCCTATCTCCACTGGCCCCATCCATTAAATGCCTTAGCACCCCAATGATTACAAAGCACCTCAGGGAATGGAACCACCTGTTGGTGGAGCATAATGTTCCTGGTCTCTATCCTCGCCCCTTCCTGCCTCTTCCCCATGGGAGGAGGAATTACTTTTTCATTGGTGCTTTGGGGACATCACCCATCTAGCTACTGTGGTGGAGTAAGCATACTGGAGGATACATGCCTTCTGGGCTGTTCTCCAGCCAGCCAGAAATGCTTGCAATGTCTAGTGCAGCATAGGGCTGGTGGGCAAGTCAACTCTGGAAAGGATAGCAAGCCCATTTGGCTACAGGTTTAAAGCCATGGTCTCTCATCAGCCTGGTCAGTAATAAAGCTGACTTTTTGCTCTCTGTTCCGTTTCTCATTTCTTAATCGTTTTCAAGAAGCACTGAGGGAAGAATAGGGTTTTGTTTACTGCTCCACTCACACCACATTTGAGGAAGGATAGTAACCGTTACTTCTAGGAAGGATGAGGCCATCCAGGTAGAGTAGTGGAGGGAGACATGAAGAGGCCAAGTCAGAACCATGTAGAACCTCAACAGCTAAGGTGGTGGTTTGCAAACTGTGCCTCTCAGAGCCCTAGGATGTGGAGAGGTGCCCTCAGAGCCTCTGGGAGAGGAGCTGGGGAGGGAAAAGTGCTCCCCCTGTACCACCAGCCCCTCCTATTTCAACCACAGCACCTATGGTGTTCTGGGGCATTTTGTTTTGTTTTGTTTTTGTTTTTTTTTTCATATTGGGCTTAAAATATCATTTGATAAAAAAAAAATGTCACTGCAAAAAAATTTTTTTGAAAACCACTAATTTAAAGAATAGGCAGACAGGGGTGCCTGGGTGGCTCAGTCGGTTAAGCACCTGACTCTTGATTTCGGCTTAGATCACGATCTCATGGTTTGTGGGACCAAGCCCCGGGTCAGGCTCTGTGCTGACAGTACGGACCGTGCTTGGGATTCTCTCTCTCTTTCTCTCTCTATCCCTCCCCCGCTCATGCACACACACACTCTCTCCATCTCTCTCAAAATAAATAAGTAAGCTTTTAAAAGCATTAAATAATGGGCAGACGAAAGAACAACTCACAAAGGACAGTGAGAGGATCTGCCAAAAGTGCAAGAGAAGGGAGGAATATTCACTGACCAGGAGGCCTAAGGAGGGGAGCTTTTCAGGAAGGAGGGAACGGTCAAAGGCACCAAGGGCTAGGGGGACAGCAGATAGGATGAGGGCAGCAATGTGACCAGAGGGTCTATTGACATTGTGAACTTGGCAGGAACAGGCTCAATGGAGGCCCAAGGGCCAAGGATGAGTAATGAAGTGAGGAAGTAGAGGCAGTCTTGACTCCACCATGCAGAAGGTGATGGGGATTGCTTGGCATCCATTTCCCCGCTGTCTCTGGGTTGTCAAAAGCATCCATGCACAAAGGAAATGCAATCACTGAAGTGTCCCGAACGATGGAGTATTATTTGTGTTAGAAATGGAGAAATCCTTTTTCAAAGAGAGTAGCAGAAATAGAAGGAGCAGGGGGCAAGGAGGTGAACAAGGCACACCCTTGGCTTCTTTCCTAGAAGGGCTAGGTGGTTTGTTTTTTGTCCCTTTCCTCATATTGCAAAGAACATTAATCTTTCTAAGAAGCCTGTGCCTCAGATGGGAGCTGCAGTTAACAATGCCTCCTCTGTTTCTAACGTATTAATGAGTGTCAGACCAGCAGGAGAGAATGGCTCCTCCTTCCCCCATATTCCATATCCTGCTGGTAGCAAAGACATAAATGTTCCTGACCGGCTGCCTAATGGCCCATGGAAGTCACTTAGGTGACATCATTAGTGTTGGAGACTTCAAAAGGGGCTTCATCCTTCATTCTTCCAGAAAAGTACTGGAAAGAATCAGAAAGAAACAGATCAAATAAAATCTCAAGCAACACTGGGAAAGTTACAGGGGAAAAAAATCAGAATCTCAAGTGTCATTTTGCTAAGTGTAGCGCTGAAATTCAAATTATGTCCGACCTCTCCCACACAAGTGCAGGGTGAGGAGTCAGAAATATTTGCACGACCTTCTGAACTCCACCAGACAAACAACCTACAAGAGGCACTTTAGGCTATCGGAAAGAACAAAGACCGAGTTCTTGTGCCACTAGCTCTGATTTTATGAGTGACCCAGCTTTACACCAGTCAAGTTCTCCATGTCTCCCACTGTTCATCAGCAAAACTGACTTTATAGACCCCTGGGTGCACAACTCACTAGAGCTTGCTACGGTGTTCGACCAGAGAGGCAGCTCAAGGGTCAGCAAGGAAAAGGTAGCTCACGCACTTTATTGGGTTTAATCCTCATAACAACCTCGAGAGGCAGTGTAACCCATTTTGTAGATTGGAGAAAAGAAACCAAGAAAACCTAGGTCACTGGCATGAGGTCTCCCAGGTGATAAATGGCAAAACTAAGTCAAGAACAGAGATATGTCTGACTCTAAAAAATGTGGAATGATGAATGAATTAGAAATAATTGAATATCACTCATTCAATTATTTCTAATTGGGATTTCTAAAAGGGATAATGAATTGACATTATTATGTATTTTAGGAACGTATAGTCCCACCTTGGGACTTTTGTTTTTCTCCCTTCGAGAAGAAGGGAGAGAGTCACTTCGAGAGTCACTTCTTTGTCCATAAACAACTGCTGGGGAGACAGTCATGTTAATGGTGGGAGATATAAAGATCAAAAAAGGATGAGTAGGCAACTTCTGGCACCTTCTTCCTAAGGCACAATAATCTGTGCAAGATTGGTAAATCTTAAAGTATCCAGAAAATATTAAGTAGAGGGCAGATAGAGACCAGCATTTTGTGGTTAAATAAATTTTCATATATCTACAAATGGGTATATAATGTTTTAGACATAAAATTTTTATATATCCACAAAATGTAATGAAATGCAACCATCAAAAACATGATATTAAGGAGTTACGAACGGCATACATAACGCTAAGTGGAAAAAATAAGTTCATGTACAATGTTAACAATAATCAACATGGAGGGTTGGAATTATAGACAATATTTTTTCTTTTCTATACTTTCTTGCACTTCCCACATTTCCTTCAACTAGGATTCATGATTTTTATCAGAGAGAGAGAGATTTATCAGGATTCCCTTTTATCAGAGAGAGAGAGAGCATGCACACACAAGCAGGCAAGGGGCAGAGAGAGGGGAGGACAGAGAATCTGAAGCAGCCTCTGTGTTGACAGCAGAGAGCTGGATGCGGGGTTCAAACTCACACACTGTGAGATCATGACCTGAGCCAAAGTTGGACACTTAACCAACTGATCCACCCGGGTGCCCCGGATTCATGATTCTCAGAATCAGAAAATATGTCAAACTTTCCATTGTTATCGAGCACTTGACAAAATCAGCCCACTGATAAAAGAAAGTTCATCCTTCTGTGGGTCACAGTGTGTTCAGAAACCACAGGTCACCCTCTCCTCCCACAACTTCTGTGGACATCCTGACTCCCTGGGTCCTGCTTTCCATTGTACAACATCATGCCATTTGCCTGTCCCTTGAATAGACTTGACAAAAGAGGCTTCTAGGAAGTACCACTAAAGTCAGCTTTCTTCCTGCTGTGGCATTTCCCTTAGTTAAGGTGTAGAACTAGGGAATGAGGGCTCACTGTATAAAACCCGGCTAAGCATCTCCCAGTGTGTGCTGGAGCCCTGAGGAAGCCCTGAGAACGAGCTTCAGCATCCCCAAGGGGACCACTGCCTGTCTCCTGCTGACCCCCAGAGCTGACATTGGAATTAACAGGGTCCATTCATTGTTTCATAGTGCTTTTCTCTGTTTCTTTGAGGCTCCTCAATAGCTCTTTTCCAAAGTAACTCATGAACAAATTGAGGATTGGGAGGTTATATGACCTCCCAACGTCCTGTGGCTAAAAGAGGGCAGTAGAACCTGAATTTCAGGTCTTCTGGTTCTAAATCCCTTATGTCTTCCAGTCAGCACTCTGTGGCCCGGGGACAGCTTTCGGAGGCTACTCTGAGGGGTTTCATGAACCATCAAGAGCCACTCTAGTTTGGCCTTAAGGATCTGTCACTCTGGTCACAAATAGCCCCTTTGATGACAGCCAGAGTGTTAACAGCACCCAACCTTCACTCCCTAATTCCAGAATAGCAACCAGTCCCTCCGGCAAAGCTGAATAAGATCACCAGTAATCTCAGGAACAATTTCTAAAAATGAATTTCTACCTCTGAAATGGAGGGAAAAAAACAGCAATCAAAACCCAATAACAACTCAATGTCGTTACTTATCAGGGAAATACAAACTAAAACCATTATGAGATAATATTTACACATCTACCAGATGGGCTAAAGATTTATTTTTTTATTCATTAAAAATTTTTAACATTTATTTATTTATTTATTTATTTATTTATTTATTTATTTACTTATTTATTGAGAAAGAGAGAGACAGAGCACGAACAGGGAAGGGGCAGAGAGACAGAAAGGGAAACACAGAATCCGAAGCAGGCTTTAGGCTCTGAGATGTGGGCACAGAGCCCGACATGGGCCTCGAACCCACACACTGTGAGATCATGACCTGAGCCAAAGTCAGACGCTCAACCAGCTGAGCCACCCAGGCATCCCCAGAAGGGCTAAAGTTTTAAGGCTGACAGTACCTAGTGTTGACAAGGAAGCAGAGCGAAGAAACTCTCAGACATTGCAGATGGAAGGGTAAACTGGTTCAACTACCAATAAAACTGTTTGGCATAAACTACTAAAGACGAACCAAATCCATTCCTGGGTACATATACAAGAGACATGAGAGCATATGTCTGCTAAAATTTATGTACATGAATGATCATGACAGCTTACTAATTATTAGCAAAACACAGGAAGTAACCCAATAACCATCGACAAGAAAATGAATAAATAAATTGTGGTGTATCTATGCAATGGGACCCTACACAGCAACACACACACACACAAATGACTGACACACGGATTGACCAGGATGAAACTCGGACATCATGCTGAGCGAAAGAAGTCAGACGCAAAGGATTACTACAGCGTATGGTTCAGTAGGGTGCCGGAGACAGCTTGCAATCGGTCATGAGAACTGATTGTTATATTTTCAGGAATCTTGCAAGCCAATTGTCAAATTCAGCCTTCTTAAAAATTGAATTATATAAACTTACAATGAGTAAATTAAATTTAAAAAACAAAGGTAGTAGGGGTGCCTGGGTGGATCAGTCAGTTAAGCGTTCGACTCCCGATTTCGGCTCAGGTCATGATTTCACGGTTTGTGAGATCAAGCCCTTCATCGGGCTCTGCACTGACAACATGGAGCCTGCTTTAGATTCCCTTTCTCTCTCTGCCACTCCCCCCACTCACACGGTCTCTCTTTCTCTCAAAATAAATAAATAAACTAAAAATAAAAAAATAAAACAAAGGTAGTAAATTTTCAAATCTCTTTCTTTTCTAATTCTTTTACTACATTTTTACTATCATCTATGCTTTTGAGACAGTTTACATCTATTGTGTCTGTATGATGGAAACACCACGTAACTGTGTACAGCTGTACATCTATTCTCAACTCAGTGCTCAATGACCTCACCTCGATAGCTTCAAATTAGTGGTGGGGATTGCCAGGGAAATTGACAAGAGCTACAAATCAGGCTTCAGCATCATCGTTATTATTTTATTATAGTTACCAATGTTGGAAAGCCTGTTGTCAAACACTTCCCAGCGCACCACAAGTGCGATTTCATTTTTATGATGCTCATGTGTAGGAAAAACTAATACGTGTTATTAGAAGTCAGTGTGGAGAGAGTACCTGGAGGAGTGGCTTCCTGCCAGGGATGAGGCGTGCAAGAATCTTACAGACGATGGTAAATGTAGTCATTTCGATCATGGTGATGGTTCCGTGGGTATAACTCTATGTATGCACTTTACTACATGCAGGTGATACCTCGGTTTAAAAAATAAATCTTACTACATTTTCCCAAACTGCTGTCCTTCAGGGACCCCCTTCTGTCGGAAGGTGGGAGGTTGGCACCCCCCAGCACCTCCTGTTTTGTCTCTGTAGGACCACCCTAGAAGGAGAGAACGTCTGCAGTAACTATTTCTTGTGACTTCTGGAGAACAGGACCTATACTGAGTTAACCTTTATAAGTGGCCACAAGTCCTCACACAGCACAGATAATAAGGATAATGACTAATGTTTTTTGAATACTGTTCTAAGTGCCTTAACTGGGTTAGCTCATTTAACCCTCTCAAAACCGTGGGGACTTTATGATTCTCATGTTTCAGATAAGGCAGTGAGGTTAAGGGCCTGCCTCCAGGTCATGTAGGCTGGGAGTTGGCAGAGTCAGGATTTCAACCCAAAGAACTTGCCTCTGGTGCCTGTGTTAAATCACTCCACCCTTCTGATAACAAATAATCAAAATAAGCTATTAAGTTGTTAAATAGTTATCGCTCAGATAGTTTGACACAGTGCTCACTTCTGTGTCTCCATTGCCTGTACCTGTGAAAAGAGACAGAAGAAGGTCCGAACATTTGGCCTCGGTGGCCTGCTTTCCTGCCATTTTCCGGCGTGGTGGGCACGTTATAGAACTTGCCCAATGTGAAGTTAAACTTAGCAGCAATAAACATGGTCAGCCGTAAATGATCCAAAAGGAGAACCTTGACTGGCCATCTCAGGGGTGCAATTTGGGTAACTTGCCCAGCGAGGCCACCTTTTCCATCAGAGAAATCGAAACTCAAAGATAGCACATTATCACTGAACTTGCCTAGGTGAGTCCAGTTCCCCTGGCAAGAGAACTATCACGATCCTGATGTGTAGCCATTGTCTCTGGAAACTAACTCTCCGCACCCCGCCCTGTCTGGGCATGCGACTCTCCTCACACACAAATAAATCTGCAGCATGACCTGTGCACAATGAAATCCACTCACCTCCAAATGAATCTGGGTGATTTATGGAGTCACAGGTGGACAGAAGTGGGAGGTGCATTATGAATCACAGAGCCCTTGCTTTCATGGTGAGAAGGCTGAGGTGCAGAGAGGGATTGTCTAAGGGGACCCCATGAATAGGTCAGACAACCTGATCTCCAGACCCACCACCTAACCGGCTGCAATGTCCAATGTGTTCCGTGCCAAGAAGCGTTTCTCCGGTATCTCAGATCATGCCCTGTGTGTCATGACCGAGCCTCACCGATGGCCGGTTCCACCACGATTGCCCAGTCTCAGGGATGATATTCACTGAGTGCCTATTTTGTGTCGCCACTGTCCTAACTTGCTTTTCAGTTTCCGCATCTTGCCTATGAAGGAGTCCTGTCTAACACCAGTGGCACAGGGGGGCTCCAGGCGGGAATATAGATGGTCCAGAAAAATCTAGGAAGCAAATCAGAGCCAGTCTCAGGCTCTGGTGGTAGTGGAGCTCTGCAGTGTGACCACAAAGATTGCATGGATCCGGTTCCTGGAGCTGAGTGGAGGGGAGGATCCTGGCAGGGTGAAACTCCCACCTCCTTGGCTTTGCTCATGTGACCTCATGTGACCAAACCCTCATGTGACCTTCCCTCTTCTTGGATCCTGTTTCTCCTCTTGTCCAGCTCTCTCTCTCTCTCCTCCTGAGAGAACCGAAATAAATCAGAGTGCCATGGCACAAAGGAGAGGCTCTGGTGTTACATGTGTCTGCAGACACATGCCTAAGACCCTGACCAGCTTACCTACTGGTCTCCAAGTGATCCTGATCTAGAAAGTGGGGAGTTTCGTGAGACACTCTTCAGGGGTTTGGAAGACGTGGTGTATTTGTAAATGTGTATACACACGCATACGCTATTTGTTTTACTGTGAGAGGCTCACCAGGAAAAAGAAAATTAAACATTCCCCTTCGTTACCTCTGCCCTCAACCTTCCCTAACCCCCAGAGAGAGAGATCGGGCTTTGAATTCTAGAAATTCACCCCTGGATCCAACTGAAGGGCATTTTGGACTTTTAGGGTCCTCGATTCCCCAGCCTTTGCAGAAGATGGTCTTTCAACCAGCCTTTACTTTCTCTTTCTCCTTCTTCACCTGGTTAATTTCTATTAATAGATTAAGACTAGGATCAAGAGTCTCTTCTTCCTCGAAGCCACCTCTTATCTTCCCAGAGATACCTGCTTGCTCCCAGGGTTCCAGCCATGCCCTTAACCCCTTGGACACAGCCTCACGATTGGAAGTTTCTGCTTCGCCATCTTTTTCTGGACCATATTAGCCACTGTACCTATAGGTCTAGCAGGGCACCTGGCAGAGAGTGGGTAGATACCTGTGAAAGAACACCCTCAAGTCAGTAGTTAGCAGGGCAATAAAATGCACTGATTCGCACTCAAGTGTTGGTGACTTCAAGTTGCCTTTCCCAGGTAATTTTGCTCCCTGCAAAGTCTTCACCGCCCCCACCCCTGCCCAAACCACCCTCCTGTAAAGAAGAGGGGAATGCTGAGTTGGTGAAATCACTGGATCTTGTGATTCCCTTTTGTGGACGATAGAACCAGGGCTCACATTCTGTAGCTCATGCTCGGTGACCCCAGGTTAATCCAAAGTGAGGAAGAACATGACAGGCAGAGTGAGCTTCAGAATTACAAAAGCTGTTTCCTGAGACTCTGAGAAAGCCTTCTGTGATCACTTGTTCCTCCCGCTAAGACTATCTGGAGTAATTCTCCCCCAAAGGGTTAAGGTCCTTCCGGGTCCCTACAGCAAATTAAATGTTGCCTACTTGCTGGGTCCTGCCCACAACTGAGCCAAAGAGGCAACACAAATAAAAAGGCACAAAGGGTCCTGTCATCCTGGGGGATGTTTTCTTTATTTGTGTCTTCTGGAAACCAGCTGACAGAAGACAATAGTCCTTTAAGGATTTACCACCAACTGGAACTGCAAATTACTGTAGATGCCTCTTGAAAGCCCAAGACAAAACACTCCACAGGGAGAAAATAAACAAGAGCTGTTTCATTTATGTGGATTCTGACTTCTAAAGTGTCCTTCCCTTCTAATAAGTTGTGGTGGTTTTTTTTGCATGTTTTTTTTTTCGGGCCTCCAATTTGTCTGCTTTATTGTTACTGCAGGAAATGCAGTCCTGTGAACGAGCTCAAATCAGGAGCCAACTGAGGCATGTGAGGCATTCACAAAGAAAAATAATAATAACGGCTAGCGCTGACTGCTTGGCACGGCCCGATGCTACTTCCGATGCCTTATATGTGAGACTGCACTTAATCCGCACAAGAACTTGATGGGGTGGGCACCATCAGCATACTCTGCAGGGGAGGAGGCGGAGGCACAGAGAAGTTAAACAACTTGCCCAGGGGCAGAGAGAGCTCATGAAAGGCAGAGCTAGGCTTCAAGCCCAGGCAGCCTGGGTCCAAAGCCACAGCCTTAACTCTGGTGCTACACGGTCTCAGCATTTCGTAAACCCATGGATCACGGTCACTCCTCTGGAACGAAGCAGAACACACAAAGTAGCGAGACATTTGGGTATCAGGAGCTTAGGGAGCCTCGTTGAGAAAGATGAGCAACCATTCCTCCAGGCAGGGACATAATTTATTCTCAATGACAGGACAGAGCGCCTGGGGCGAGTCAGAGCCAAGGAGGATGGCCCCTGCCCTCTGGCCCGGTGAGAGCCGGTGGCATAGACAGAGTAAGGACTCTGCACTTGGGCAGACCAGAGCTCTGGGTCTCCACTCGCTAGGTGGTGACTTTTGGCAAATGGTGTCATTTCTCTGCATCTCTGCATTCGTAAAATGGGGAAACTCCCATCAGTCTCAGAGAGCCCCTAGGAGAACCAAAGGAGAAAAGAGAGTGGTGGCGGGGCACTCTGGATGCATGATCGTCTCTCGCTTCCCGCCCAGGACGTGCGTGCCAGTCGCCTCGCACCGCCTTGTGCGGAGGTCTCCACCCCTGGCCCTAGAAGTCCCAGCTCATCAGCATGGTGCCCTTTGTTCCTCTAACTCCCGGACTCAGCCGGGCTTCAGAGAAAGGTTGTGGACTTTGAAGTGGAATCTGAAGCCTGGCTCTGACATTCACGCATTGAAGCAAGTGGCTTTCTCTGTTTGAGCCTCCCTCTCCCAATGAATGAAATGGAGAGGCCGATAATACCTGTTTCTGGGGCTCTTGGTGAGGACTCCTGCGTGAGGGCACTGCGAGCAGTTAGCTACATGAATTTCCCTCTCACTTGCAGCCTTTATTTTCATGTTCACTCTTTTTTCTCTTAAGTAGGCTTGCCACCCAGTGTAGAAACCAGCACCGGGCCTGAACTCACAACACTGAGATCAAGACCTGAGTTGAGATCAAGAGTTGGATGCTTGGGGCTTGGGGCACCTAGGTGGCTCAGTGGTTTAAGTGTCCGACTGCAGCTCGGGTCATGATCTCACAGCTCATGAGTTCAAGCCCCACATCGGGCTCTGTGCTGACAGCTCAGAGCCTGGAGCCTGCTTCGGATTCTGTGTCTCCCTCTCTCTCTCTGCCCCTCCCCAGCTCACACTCTTTTTCTCTCTCTCTCTCAAAAGTAAACATTAATTTTTAAAAAATTTAAAAAAAACCCTCCCCAGCTCACACTCTTTTTCTCTCTCTCTCTCAAAAATAAACATTAATTTTTTAAAAATTAAAAAAAAAAAGAGTTGGATGCTTGACTGAGCCACCCAAGCACCCCTCATTTGCAGCCTTTATTAAACTAAAAGCTGCTTCCCTAAATTTCCTACCCTTGGATCCTATGTAGAGCCTACATTGCTCTTCAAAGTTTGCTGTAACAAAGTACCCCAGACTGTGGGGCTTAAACAAATTTATTGTCTCACAGCTCTGGAGGCTGGAAGTCCAAGGCCAGGGTGTTGGCAGAGCTGGTTCCTGGCAAGGGCTGTGAAGGAGAATCTGTTCCGCGCCTCTCTCCTAGCTTCCGGTGGCCTCAGGCGTTCCTTGTAGATGGCTGTCTTCACGGCAACTTCCCTCTATGCTTGTTTGTCTTGGTGTCCCAATTTCCCTTTTTATAAGGACACCGGCCATATTGGATTAGGGTCTGCCCTAATGACCTCATCTGAACTTGACCATCTGCAAAGACGCTGTTTCCAACTAAGGCTGCGTTTACAGGTAGTGGGGGCTCAGCAGGGGGAAACAGTTAAGCCCACGCCATGCACTATGGAATCAGGCCAAAGGAGCCAACTTCCTGCTCCAAACATCAATACTCAGAGCACTTAGACACAGCCATCCTGTCTTCACTTTGCCTCCCCTTCCCCTGTCTGGGGAGATTACTCTTATTGGCCACAATTCCCAAATGGCTCAGAGTCTCAGAAACTTTCCTCAGGACACCCTCAACTTCGGTAGGATCCCTTTTTAGTTCCAGTCTCAGAACAGAGCAGCGTTCTCCTTAGGCAGCATGACCGCAGGGAACACAGTGGATCTGCCACTTCCCAAGAAAAAGAAATTTTCATTCAGTTAATATAAGCCATCAAGCTGGTTTCCCCTAGGCTGTCTATGCAATTGAATTTTTGAACTTGGGTGCAGGAGTTTATCCTCAAATCTTGTTGGTGAGGATCCAATGATTCCAAACACTTTTGCATCTGGATTCTGTCATCTGTTATATTCCCCCTCCCTCCTGTGTTGCTCCACCTGAGTCTCGTCAGCATGCCTTCCCCGTCCTTCTCTCCGAGTCACCGGTGAGACTGTTGAGACCATTCGCAAAGAGGGTGACATCACCCCCAAACGGGCAAAACACATCTTGCTCTTTTTATGTATAAAGCGTAGATATCCATATAGTATATAAATGAATACATGGTATATCAGCTGTGATGTTAAAAATTTCCAAGAGGGATGGGCATGTGGGAAAAAGTGTCTAATAGAGCCCCTTAAGGGGACAATAATGAAAACAATGGTTGAGAAACAAGTCTAAAGGATAAGACACAGAGCAAAGACCATGAGTTCACCGGAAGTCTCCCCAGATCTGCCAATACTCAGCAGTATAATTAACTTATTGTAGCAGGGCACCTCCACCTTTATCAGAGTTTACCTGGCCCTTTTCAAATAGGCAGGAATCCATAAATGTTTTAATATATTCTAACACACCGTATGACAAAACTCTGAACAACTCACAAAAAAGGGCACAGAGATTAACAAGTCACTCAGCCCTAAATGGTCATTAAATCACTCATCCATTCATTCATTTATTTATCATTCAACAAATATCTACTGAGTGCCTACAATATGGCGGTCAATGGTCTACGAGCTGAGGAATGAAACAATGGACAAAATAGATAAAAATCTGCACTTCATGGAGCTGGCAATCTAGAAAGGGTTGGGGTAAGGGAAAGAGTCAATATACAAAATATAATAATAATAATAATAATAATAATAATAATAATAATAATTCAACTCCAGAGTATTGTCAGGTGGAGATGAAGTGCCATGGGGGAAAAAAGGCCTCATGAAGGCTATGGTCTGGGGGGATTGTTACATTGGCGTAACTATTCTCTAAGAAACTGTAATGACGGATACATGTCATACCATATTTGTCAAAACCCACAGAAGTGCCCAACACCAAGAATGACCTTTAACAAAAATGATGGGCTATAGTTGATGATAATGTATCAGTATTGCTTCATCAATTATAACACATTATAACTAATGCAAAATGTTAATAATAGAGAAGAATGTGGGGGTGGAGGTGGGGTGGGTACATTGAATTCTATGTAGTATGTGCTCAGTTATTCTGTAAATTTAATGCAGGACTAAATAAATCAAGCCTTTTTCTTTTTTTTTTTTTAAGCTGTGGTCTCAAACTATGCAAAGATAAAGAAGAAAGGGAGGAGTCACCTCCACTATGCTATGCAAGTGGGGAAGCTTGGCAAGAAGAGAGCATTGACGGGGATGTGAGTGTGAGTGAGGCTGACTTTGGTCAGGTGAGAGGAATCCATGTGTCAACAGGAATCTGGAGAAATAGTACGACTGGGAAGCCACAGGAGGAATAGATCCCAAGAGAGGATGTGCAGCCAAGAGAGCAGAGGAGTTCAAGGAGACCCTTCCCAGCAGTTTTCAAAAAGAACTTCAATCATAAAATAGAGAAGCCACGAAGGATGCCTGGGTGGCTCAGTCAGTTAAATGTTTGACTTCAGCTCAGGTCATAACCTCATGGTTCGTGAGTTTGAACCTCATTATTCATGCATTCAAGCCCTGCATCGAGCTCCGCACTGACAGCTCAGAGCCTGGTTTGGATCCTCTTTCTCCCTTTCTCTCTTCCCCTCTACCACTCTCGCATGTACTCGTGCACTCTCTCTCTCAAAAATAAAATTAAAAAAAAGATTAAAAAAAATAGAGAAGCTACAACTATACGAGGAGAGGACAGGAAGCCAAGTTGTGATCTATCTCCAAGAGAAGTTCAGGGCCAGAAACAAGGGAGATGGTAATCCATGCACACAGAAGAATTTAGGAATTAGGACTTGGGAGGAAATTATGTGCAATTTTTTTGATTAATTAATTAATTTTTTAGTTTACATCCAAGTTAGCATATAGTGCAACGATTTCAAAAGTAGATTCCTTAATGCCCCTTACCCATGTAGCCCATCCCCCCTCCCACAACCCTCCAGCAACCCTCTGTTTGTTCTCTATATTTAAGAGTCTCTTTTGTCCCTCTCCCTGTTTTTTTTTTTTTATTTTTGCTCCGCTTCCTTTACGTTCATGTTTTGTATCTTAAATTCTTCATATGAGTGAAGTCATATGATATTTATTTTTCTCCAACTAATTTCACTTACCATAATACCCTCCAGTTCCATCCATGTAGTTGCAAATGGCAAGATTTCATTCTTTTTGATTGCAGGGTAATACTCCATTGTGTGTGTGCATGTGTGTGTGTGTGTGTGTGTGTGTGTGTGTGTGTAAGATATATATATCTTCTCCCGTTTTGTCAGTTGCCTTTTAGTTTTGCTAATTGTTGCCTTCACTGTGCAGAAGCTTTTTATTTTGATGAGGTCCCAATAGTTCATTTTTGTTTGTTTCCCTTGCCTCCAGAGACGTGTTGAGTAAGAAGTTGCTGCGGGCAAGGTCAAAGAGGTTTTTGCCTGCTCTCTCCTCTAGGATTTTGATGGCTTCCTATTTTACATTGAGGTCTTTCATCCATTTTGAGTTTATTTTTGTGTCTGGTGTAAGAAAGTGGTCCAGGTTCACTCTTCTGCATGTCACTGTCCAGTTTTCCCAGCACCATTTGTTGAAGAGACTGTCTTCATTCCATTGGATATTCTTTCCTGCTTTGTCAAAGGTTAGTTGGCCATACGTTTGTGAGTCTGTTTCTGGGTTCTCTATTCTGTTCCATTGATCTGAATGTCTGTTTTTGTGCCAGTACCATACTGTCTTGATGATTACAGCTTTGTAATACAGCTTGAAGTCCAGGATTGTGATGCCTCCAGCTTTGGTTTTCTATTTCAAGATTGCTTTGGCTATTCGGGGTCTTTTCTGGTTCCATACAAATTTTAGGATTATTTGTTCTAGCTCTGTGAAGAATGCTGGTGTTATTTTGATAGTGATTGCGTTGAAGGTATAGATGGCTTTGGGTAGTATCGACATTTTAACGATGTTTGTTCTTCCAGTCCATGAGCGTGGAATATTTTTCCTTTTTTTGTGTCTTCTTCAATTTCTTTCATAAGCTTTCTATAGTTTTCAGTGGACACTGTGTGTAATTTTAATACCTTTCTTCTAGACACACTTTCCCAGCTCACAACAAATTACAATTAGTTTTATGAATTTTCCCAACTACACTGAACTTTGAGAAATAATAAATTAGAAAGGGCACATTTTATTATACCTAGATTAGTTCATCACAGGAGTCCAAACAGCTGTTAAGTTTCTCATGTGTGGAAATTTAAAAGCCACGAGCAGGCAATACATAGACTTGTGAGGGGAGGAATCAGACCTTGTGGGTAAGCTGACAGTAAGAGTGACTTCATCAACCTGTGAGCCACACAGGGGATACTCAGTCTCTTCATCATCTATGTGTCCTGAAAGCACTAGAGATTCTCAGATATCCTGCCCCTGACCTTAGGGGGACTAAAACCTTATTGGAAGGTCTAGACTTGTTCATCCAAAACACAAAGAAAATAAAGGTGAATCAAATAGTGTTCCATTGAACAGAATAAAGAATGAGTGCTGCGGATTACATGTTATATCCCCAAAATTCATATGTTGGAGCCCTTAGAGGTGGGGGCCTTTGAGAGGTAATTAGGTTCAGATGAGGTCAGGAAGTTGGAGCCTCCATGACAAAATTAATGCTCTCACAAGGAAAGAAAAGACCAGAGGTTCTTCTCTCCACCACATAAGAATACAGCAAGAAGGTGCCTGTCTGCAAACCAGGAAGAGGACTCCCAACAAACCGGCTGACTGCTTGATCTTGGATTTCTAGTCTTCAGACTTGTAAGGAACAGATGTCTGTTGTTTAAGCCACCCAGGCTATGGTGTTTTTGTTATAGCCACCCAAATGGACTCAAACAGTGATTAAAAAGGGAGTCAGATTATGTGACCTTAGCTAAACTCTAGCTTTCTCCTCAATGAGAGGAAGTTTGTATATTGAGCCAGGAATGGAGACTTTTGCATTTTAGGACTATGGCAGCAATCAAGAAGCCCAGGGAAGTCACTGAGACAAGGACACTTATCAAATCAGTAGTTCTCAAATGACTGAGGCAACCTCACATCACAAACCCTCAAAACATACGATAACAAAGTATGTATTCTGCCTTTAGCCAAGTCTGCTCTTCTTCTCAGGGCCCTTCAGCCTTCTTTTGCCCTTAAAGACCAAGTTCAAGTCTCATTTCTGCTGAAATGCCAACACTGATCACAACTTTCTTAGAATTCCATGGATACTCATGACCTATACCATTTACTTAGTATCTTTGTATGCAACATGGTGTGATAAGAAACACTGAATTTGAGTAATATTTGGGTTCTAGTGGAGATCCACCTCTTACTAGCTATGTTCTCTTGGGTGGGTTATTTAGCATCCCCAAGCCTCAGTCTCCTGATTTGCAAACTGGGTGACATGAGAAGCTTCAAAACATCTGTCCTTGAAGATATAGGGCAACAGGAATTCCCATTCATTGTGGGCTGAGTGCAAATTGGTCCTAGCTCCTTGGAAAACTATTGGCAAGTACCCCCTAAAGTTAAATCTAAGCCTATTCTCTGAACTAGCAATTCCATTCTTAGATATATAACCAATAGAAATGAATGCTTATGTTCACCAGAAGATACACACAATATTCACAGCGATTGCAATCATAAGAGCCTCAAACTGGAAACAGCCCGAATGCCCATCAGCAGAATAGATTTTTTTAAATGGTGATCTGTTTGTGCAATGGCATGCAATACAGCGATGAAAACAAACTACTGTTACACACAGTGATATGGATGAACCCCACAGGTACAATGTTGAGTGAAAGAATCCAGATGAAAACAAAAAAAATACATGTTAAATTATTCCATTTATATAAAGAACCAGCAAATCTGATGATAATGGATGTCTGAAGAGGTTAATTTGGGAATATTAACCAGGAAAGGCAAAAGAGAATCTTTTGGGGAGTTGAAAATGTTCTATTTATGGTCAGGGTGGTATACCAGGGTGGTATATATGAAAATAATATGCAAAATGTAAAAAAAAAAAAAAAACAGTAAAGTATAGAAATAAACAGTATAATAAAAAAATAGTAAAGTATAGAAATAAACCAAGCTGTGTCCTTAAGATTTGTGCATTTTACATCAATCCATATTTCAACTTAAAAATAAATAATTAGGAAAAAGGATAACTGGCCTTGCTCAGAGTATGTATCCTTATACAGGAATCAACAATGGCCAACATATGCCTCAGTGATGGCAGCAGGGATCTTGGCTGCTATGTGGCTGGCTACTTCAAGACTCAGTCCCATGGAATCTGAGGCCACCCTCCCATCTCTACCCCTAACCCACTGTCACATTTCCTCGTTTTTATTTGCTTTGTAACACTTACTAACAGAATTGGAAATTGTCACATTTCTTGTTTGTGTGTTTACTGGCTTAATGTCTGTCCCCAACCCCATGAGATGGCAGCATCTGTCTTAGTGGTTCAAACCCAGCAGCGGGCCTGGCTCACAATAAGCCCTAATTGGCATTTGTTAGATGGGTGCATAAATGAGCGAAGGAGTGAAGGAATGCATGTCTGATAGTGTGCTAGAAAACCAGGAATACAAAGATTAATAAGTCATGTTTCTCTCCCCCAAGGAGATCATACTGATCAATTCTGGTTGATTCTATCTTAAAGAGATCCTTAGAAACCCAACACTCCTCTCCATCTGGTCCTCATTGTCATTCCCCTGGATTTCTTCAGCAGCCCCTACCTGGTCCCACTGTCTTTGGACTCTCTTTACCCCACAACACACACATACACACACACACACTACAGTCTCTGTATTGCCGCCAGTTGACTTACTGGGCACTAATTCTGATCCTGTGGCCCCACTGCTTCAAGTTTCTGGCTCCTTTCTCCAAGTTGGAACTTGCTCAGCATGCTGCAGGCTGACTCCTACCTACCTGCCACCACTCACCTCCCAGCCCGGAGCAGCCCCTCTTGATCTTGTCTGCACCCCTCTCCACACACTGTTGTCAGCCTCTCTCACAACATTCAGCCCCACAACACCCTCTTGTCCTCCTGGGCCTTTGGCCTCCTTTCCAGCCTCCAAAACACCCTTCATGATGCCTCTCTGACCAAGGAGCTTGTTGGTCAAGGGCTGGAATCACTGAAGCAAGGCTGAAAACCCGGGGAAGCTCCTCTCAGTTTGTTTCATTAACTTTTATTGTTTTTCTCCTGATTTTTCTCAAAATACATATGCATAGTTTAGATTATTGAGAAAAAAAAAGGAAAGAAAGAAAGAAAGAAAGAAAGAAAGAAAGAAAGAAAGGAGGGAGGGAGAAGGAAGGAGGGAGGGAGGGAGGAAGGAAGGAAGGGGGAGGGAAGGAAGGAAGGAAGGAAGGAAGGAAGGAAGGAAGGAAAAGAAAACCAGATTACTGAACATTTGTATTCTAAACTGCCTTTTCCCCAACATGTATACATGGTCGGTATTTGATGTGAGGGTAGAAGTGTGCATAGCAAATGTATAATCCAGCCAGATCTCTGAACCTCAAATCACTAAAAACTCCACCTAGGTGGAAAGCTATGTTTGCGTGAAAATGTTTCAGGGGCACTTCAAGAAGAATTCGTACTTTCTGAAGATAGACGGAGAGAGAGAGGGAGACAGGTCAAATTTAATTAGGGTTCTACTCTTCAGTCTTTATTCCCTCAGTATTTACCCCAAGAACTGAGTTCACAGAGTCAGAGTAACAGTTATTCTGATTCTACCCCAGTTGAGCACCTGGTAATCAGCACCATGGCCCCCATGGGCTGGCACAGGGCTGGCACCAAGCAGACATCAAAATAAATATCAAGTTGAATAGGACTCAGTTCAATGCAGCTTCAGGCTTAAGGTGCCCTAATCCCTCTCTTCTCCAGCTACTCAGACCAGAAAGCTTGGATGCACCCCTTTGTCCATTATGACCATCCAGGCTCCCAAGGCCCGGGGATTCTCCCGTCCCTGTCACATCTAACTCACCTTCTCCTGTGTTCCTGGCATCTTCGTCCACCATGAGGACCCCCAGCCCACACTTCTGCCCCTGCTCCTGCCTGGCCTTTGGGCTCTTCAGCTTGCTGTTCACCACTTAGCTTTCCCAAACCGAGGTCTCCCCAACAGGATGCAGGTCAGATTCCTTAGCCTGATATTCAGAGCACTGCATAAGCAAGATACACAGTCCACCAATGTGGGAACCACTGAACATTTGAAATGAGGCTGGCGAGACTCAGGACAGTCTCACTGGAGTGAGAAACACTGGTTCTGCCATTGACACAACATTATTGTTGTGCTAAAACTACATTTCATTTTAACCACCGCATCACACAATATATGGTTATTGTAGTGCTCGCGTAGAGCACAGATGTCATTTTTACACGTAAACTTGTCAATGAATTGTTTCAGTTCAGATGGGTTTTTTCTATGCACCTACTTAACGTTGTAATGTGTTTATTCGAATATTTTCTGCAGACAATAAGGATACAGAGATAGCTGTGCAAATCAGAATTGGTAATTAAGTAAAAAAATTACTTTAATTACAGTGTAATGAAAATGTACTAGTTAAAAAAAAAAGGTTTAGGCAAATTTTAAAAATTTAAATGAAGGTATCCTAATGATTCAGAATCAAGTGGAGATGCAGAAGCTAGTATGGAAATAGAAAGAGGAAAGCAGGGGGTTCCCGGGTGGCTTAGTCGGTTAAGCATCCAAATAAATAAACATTTAAGAAATTAGAAAGAGGAGAGCAGGAAAGATAGTAAAAATCAATTGCAATTTGCTACAGCAGATTGTTATATAAAAATATGTTTTTACAATGACAAAGTTGACGATACTAAGAGGCATTTTCAGCAAATGCACAATGAATTTAATAACAAGTCTCTTCAATGGTCAAAAAAAATCAGTGTAATTAGCTGCCTAAAAACAGAATTAAATGTTCAACAAAAAATAATAATTTTTTAATTAAAAAATTTTTTTTACTTTTATTTTTTTTTTAACTTTTTAAACATGTGAGAATAAATTTAGAAAGGATCTCTGCTTATAAATTTAGCCAGCTATAAAAGAGCTTGGACTCTTATACAAAAGAAAACACTTTTAGATGAAGAACTGGTAAAAGAAATTATTTTTCAGTAATGGAAATATTATTAGAAGATCCTGAGAAAAGACTAAAAGGGTTATTTTATAAAAAGTGAAAGCCCTTCCATTAAGTCACCAAATAATTGCCCATAAAATATAAGACTTTTTTAACAATAGCAAAGACCAACCAATAAACTTGAAAAAGCACAATTACTTTCCTTAGCTTTAGATAAGTCATGCCATATAATAGACACCAATTAATAATACTTCAGGTACATTTTGTCTCAGAGGACTTCCAATTTACAAAGAAATGTCAATTCACAGCCCCAAAATTTTAACATGTGGCATAAATATTTCTAAATTTTTACATCTATCAAAGAAGTATTCCAACCAGATAAGAAAAAAAATTAGTTTCTATCACCACAAATGGTAGTTCCGCTATCCTGGGTCAAAAATCTAGATTTATGGGAATTTTCAAATAAGAAACTGATATTTTCCTTCTTGCTCATTCCACTATATAATACATATTGAAAATTCTTGTGCTTAATTTTCACAGCAGACTTTATGAAAGGCATCATGGATACAGTTATTAAAATTGTTTATTATATACATTTAAATATTATAAATTGTCTCCAGTTTATGGAACAGCTGAAAGAAACAGAAGATGATTTTAATGAACTTCTGTTCTTTGCCAATATTGAGTAATAGAAGAGTTTTACAAAGGCTTACAGAATTTTTAACTCCAATTCAAGGCTTTCCGAACAAACGATTGCTTGTCAAATATTCAATAATCAAAGACAGAAAATAGCTGTGTGATTTATGTTTTTTCATCAAAACCATACTGCATATGAATGAGCTAAATTTGAAATTCCAAGGTAAGAAAAGCTTTTAGTGACATAGACAGGTATGAGAATTTATGTTGAAACTAAAACTTTTATAATACAAATCCACAATAATGATTTTATACCTTTTTCTAGCATAATCAGTATGCAAATTATTTTCACTGTAATTGACAGGTGTTATGTAAATTGCATATAAAGGCCAAAAAATGTAAAGAACATTTTATTGTCGTTGATAAATTTTAAGTTGCTTTTCAACTTATGCTGTAGGCTTTTGAATTGACCCAAGAGTTGGTGAATTTATTTAATTTGGACAGATGTAGTTTTGAAATTGATATGCTTTTTTATTTTTTTTAATTTTTTAATATTTATTTATCTTTGAGAGAGAGAGACAAAGAGTGTGAGCAGGGGAGGGACAGAGAGAGAGGGAGACACAGAATCCAAAGCAGGTTCCAGGCTCTGAGCTGTCAGCACAGTTCCCAATGTGGGGCTCGAACCCATGAACCTTGAGTTCATGACCTAAGCCAAAGTTGGATGCTCAACCAAGTGAGCCATCAAGGCACCCCGGAACTGATATGCTTTTGTTCCAGTATCAAATCAATGCTGTTAGAAATGATGAATAAGTCTTGTCTATTTGGATGTAAATATTAAAGAAAAATGGTTTTTTTGGTACTTTTTTGGGTTAGTGACAAACATTTATGTTTGATATATATTAGGTGTGTAAACTACTTTTTCAACTGTAAATTTTATGAAAAGTAATAGAGATCACATATATCCAATGAAACTTTTGTGTTGGAGGCTAAATATGTTGTAAGTAAAAGCTAAACACTGAACTTCCAAGACTTAGTATGAAATAAAGGGTATAAAATATATCATCAAGAATTATTTTTAGGGGCACCTGGGTGGCTCAGTCAGTTAAATGTCTGACTTCAGCTCAGGTCTTAAACTCATGGTCTGTGAGTTCGAGCCCCACTTCGGGCTCTGTGCTGACAGCTCAGAGGTTGGAGCCTGCTTCGGATTCTGTGTTTCCCTCTCTCTCTGCCCCTCCCCCACTCACACTCAGTGTCTCTCTCTCCCTCTCAAAAATAAACATTAAAAAAATTTTGTAATAAAAAAAAGAATTGTTTATATTAATCATGTTGAAATTATATTTTGGATATATTAGATTAAATAAAATGTATTATTGAGGTTAATTTCACCTTTTTTTTTTTTACTTTTTTTATAATGTGGATACTAGAAATTTTTAAGCTGCATATGTGGCTCACATTATGTTTCTATCGGATAGTCCTGTTCTAGAATGTAGTTGCCACGATAATCTGACAAAGGCAACATGACCTTTGTCTTGTTCATTGTTGTATTTCCAGAGCCTAAAACCAGGACGTGGCACATATTAGGTGTTCAGAAAATATTGACTAAATGAATGAATTTAGGTGTATGTCAGTATTATCAGTAAGGGCTCAACAGCAGGATAGAGAAGCCTCTCCAACTATTTCAAGCAAAAAGGAATTTAGCCTGAGGAATTAAGAATTTACAGACATTTTTCCAAAAAAAGACACACAGATGACCAGTAGGTACATGCAAAGGTGCTCCACATCACTAACCATCAAGAAAATGCAAATCAAAACCACAGTAAACTATTACCTCACACCTGTTAGAATGGATGTTATCAAAAACACAAGAAATAATAAGTGTTAGCAAGGATGTCGAGAGAAGGAGATGCTTGTCACTGTTGGTGGGAATGTAGATTGGTGCAGTCACTGTAAAAAACAGTATGGGGGTTCCTAAAAAAAATTAAAAATAGAACTACCGTATAATCCAGCAATTTCTGCTCTGGATACTTATCCAAAGAAAATGAAGACACTAACTCAGAAAGATATATGCACGACCAGGTTCACTGCAGTATTATTTACAGTAGCCAAGACATGGGAGCAATGGAAGTATCTATTGATGAATGGATAAAGAAAATGTGTGTGTAGATAGATAGATAGATAGATAGATAGTATTCTGTTCTATAGAGAGAGAGATAGAGAACAGAATATATTCTGTTATATATGTTATATATAGAGAATGTTATATATGTATATATACATACATATATAGAGAACAGAATATTATTCATCCATAAAAAAAGAAGGATATCGTTCTTTACCATTTAGAACAACATGGATGTACCATGAGGTCATTATGCCAGATGAAATAAGTCAGGGAAAGACAGATACTATATGAACTCACTTATATGTGGAATATGAAAAAAATGAAAATATTCAAAATTAAATTATTAAAAATTAAAATATTAAAAAAATTAAACTAAGCTTATGGATATAGAGAATATAGATCCAGAAAATGAACTGGTGGTTGCCAGAGGCACGGGGTGGAAGTTAGGCAAAATGAGTGGCAAAAGGTACAAACTGCCAGTTACAAAATAGGGGCGCCCGGGTGGCTCAGTCAGTTAAGTGTCTGACTCTTGATTTCGGCTCAGGTCATGATCTCATGGTCGTGAGGTCGAGCCCCGCATGAGGAGCAAAGCCTGCTTGGGATTCTCTCTCTTCCTCTCTCTCTCTGCAACCCCTTCTCAAAATAAATAAACATTTTTTAAAAAGATTAAGTCATGACATGTAATGTTCAGCATGGTGATTATGGTTAACAATACCATATTGTACATCTGAAAATTGCTAAGAGAATGGGTTTCAAAAGGTCCCATCACAAGAAAAAACATTATGACTGTAGTGGTAATGGAGGCTAACTTATTACGGTGGCCATTTCACAATATGTACAAATACTGAATCGTTATGTTACATAGCTGAGATTAATATAAGACACGGCTACATGTCATATGTCAATTATGTTTCAATCAAAGAAAAAGAAAAAAACTTTGCAAAAATCATCGGAATGGCTACAGCAGAGGGCTCTGGACCAGACAGATCCCCAGACCATGGCACTCAGGACAGCAATGCAGAAAGCCGGCCAGAGGAGGCTGCACTTTGCCACCATGGGGAAGACAGGACTGAAGAAGGCTTCCCGGAGCTGCTGGCTCTAGGAACACAGCTCTTCAAGCACCAAGTGTTAGATTCAGAACCACACTAAATCCACTGAGATCCAATCTAGCGAGAAAGATGGCCGTGGAGCTGGAGCCTGGACACTGGAACGTATTGCAGAGAACAAGCAATGCTGTGCTGTGCCTGGCAGAGGTGGATGGCTTCCCATTCTCATGCAAGTGCATCTAAGTTATGAAGCTTACCTCACACTCAAAAGTCATTGCAAAGAAGTCTCTCCTATTCCCTCATTATTCTTACTGGGTGTTTATTTATTTATTTTGAGACAGCGAGAGAACATGCGTGCATGCGTGCGAGCCAGGGGAGAGGCAGAGAGAGAGAGAGAGAGAGAGAGAACCCCAAGCAGGCCCTGCACTTAGTGCACAGCCCAATGTGGGGCTCCATCTCACATACCATGAAATCATGGCTTGAGCTAAAATCAGGAGTCAGACACTTAACCAACTGAGCCACCCAGGTGCCCCTGGGCAAACTCTTTCATATTAAACACCCATTCCTCCCCAACCCTGAGAACTGCTGGTAGAAATGCAAACTGGTGCGGCCACTCTGGAAAGCAGTATGGAGGTTCCTCAAAAAATAAAAAAATTGGACTACCCTATGACCCAGCATAGTACTGGGTACTTACTACTTCGTAGTACATACTACTAAGTATTTATCCAAAGGATACAAAAATGCTGATTTGAAGGGGCAATGCACCCCAATGCTTACAGCAACACTATCGACAATAGCCAAACTATGGAGAGAGCCCAAATGTCATCGACTGACGAATGGATAAAGAAGATGTGGTATATATACATTTAATGGAATACTACTCAGGGATCAAAAAGAATGAAATCTAGCCATTTGCAACAATGTGGATAAAACTAGAATGTATTATGCTAAGCGAAATAAGTCAGAGAAAGAAAAATATCATATGATTTCACTCATACGTGTAATTTAAAATCCAAAACAGATGAACATAAGGGAAGGGAAGCAAAAATAATATGAAAACAGAGAGGGAGACAAACCATAAGAGACTCTTAAGTACAGAGAACACACTGAGGGTTGCTGGAGGGGTGGGGGGGGCGGAGAAGGGCTAAAGGGGTGAGGGGCATTAAGGAGAACACTGGTTGGGATGAGCACTGGCTATTACATGTAAGTGATGAATCAATAAATTCTATTCCTGAAAATAGACAAGTATATAAAAAACAATAAATAAAAAAATATAGCCTGGAAGCCTTCCCTGACTTCCCCAAGAACTATTTAAGTCTGTTCTCCAAGTACTTTGTATGCATTCTTGGCTCATACCATTGAATTTATTTATTCTAAGTGTTTAGTTGTCTTTCTCTTTTGATAGACCATTAGCTCCATGGGCAGGGCTGTCAGCTTATTCACCATTATGTTCTCCCCACCTAGTGGTAGACGCTCAATTCGCATGTGTTGAATGAATTAATGAATATGCTCACAAAGCACCAGGGGTGGGATTTGAACTCATCTTATGCCATGCATTGAGCTCTCTCAGAACACATCCGTGTGCCTCCACAGATGCCCAGCACCTGCTGCAGAAAGACCATCCTTGGCACACCAATCACCAGAATGCAAACTTGCCCTCCCAAGGAGGATGGCCTGGGGCTGCTTCTAAGAAACAGGGAGAGACAATTGTCAGCACAATGACTTTCAAGAAAATGCCTTGGGCAGTAGGATGCTGGGCCTGGAGCCCAGGCTGCAGAACAATCAAGGAAAGATAAGGCCAAGGGGTTATGCTGGGCACTGCACAAGACATGCCCAGCCTCACTCCTGTCACCAAGACATGTGGTCACTTAAGTGAAGGACCAGGGAGAGGATGAGGATCATGCAAACAGTGACATTTTACCCAGGAGCATTTTCACAGCTTGCGAAGCTTCTTCACATGCATTGGCCTGTTCGTGATCACCCCCTCCCCGATTTTGTAGATGAGGAAACTGAAGCATTGTAACATTAGCAACTTTTCCAAAGGCCAGTGTCAAATCCAGGTCTTGAACCCAAGCGGCAGAGCTCTGTAGTTACAACACAGACTAGAGTTGGAGCCAAGGTCAGAGTCATCTTTGGCCACACACCAGCAGGGTGTCCTTGGGCAAGTCCCTCTCTGAGTCTCCATTTTCTCATACATAAAAGGAAGATGATCCCATCTAGCTCCTGGGATTGTT
This sequence comes from Panthera pardus, assembly GCF_024362965.1. Classification (NCBI taxonomy): domain Eukaryota; kingdom Metazoa; phylum Chordata; class Mammalia; order Carnivora; family Felidae; genus Panthera; species Panthera pardus. Next base: position 184,313,431 of record NW_026526688.1, read on the forward strand.
GTAAAAAATTAAATGAAACACTTATGCCAAGAACTTAGCTCAGCATCTTGTGCAGAATAAGGATTCGGTAACTAGTAGCTATTTGTTATTGCTTACTATTATTATTCCAAATTTAAGACTTTTTCTATGATCTCAGATTGCCCTCTAATTGTACAAATCTTACTATGATATTAATAATTTACTTTAGGGGTGCCTGGGTGGCTCTGTTGAACGTCTGACTTCAACTCAGGTCATGATCTCATGGTCTGTGGCCTCGAACCCCATGTCGGGCTCTGTGCTGAGAGCTCAGAGCCTGGAGCCTGCTTCGGATTCTGTGTCTCCCTCTCTCTCTAACCATCCTCTGCTCATGCTCTGCCTCTCTCTGTCTCTCAAAAATAAGTAAACATTATAAGCACTTTCTCTATTTTTATGTCCAATTACGACGCTTAGAGGCTTTGATAATCCACATAATGAGCACCAGAATGAGTTTTTACTGGGGGTGCTTAGTGACTTGTTGATCTGCATAGTGGGTGGATGTTCCAAATGGGCTCCATTGAAAAAATTGATATACAGCGTGCAATGCAAGAGAAGATATCTTAAACACTTCCTGGCTTTACTAGATTTTTCACTGTTAACCCTTAGGGATGGCACAAGAGGCCAGAGCCCTGAAACACCCAGTGTCCCACATGGAACCACTTACTATAAGGTTATTTATAGGGGCTCTTCTGAGCCCATAGGCCAATATCTACCTGTGTAGTAACAGTTGGTGTGTGTGATACTTCCTTCCTTTCTTCTATAAGGAACCACTTACTATAAGGTTATTTACAGGGGCTCTTCTGAGCCCATAGGCCAATATCTACCTGTGTAGTAACATTTGGTGTGTGTGATACTTCCTTCCTTTCTTCCATTGTATACAGGTTGCAGGTGAGTAGCTAACTCTCACTTACTTCTAACTCCCCAGGGCTCCAAGATTTACCAAAAGAACCTAATATCCATGCATCACCAGATAGCTGACAAAAGTTCTACTGAGTACCTCGACAGGATTGTCATGAAGCCCAAAAAACAAAATGCGTGGCTAAGTCTCTTATGAATTTTCAAGAGCTATAAGAGATGAGAGTAAGAACTATATGTATCTGTCTGCTCAGCTCCTTTGCTGGTTTTGCTCTAAGACCCAGTCTTTAATCCTTGTTTTCTCTCTAGGTGATCTCATTTAGCCCCTCAGTTCTAAATATCCATCCCATGTTGAGGACTTACATGGTTTTGTAACTAGCCTGGGCCTCTCAACTGAGCTCCTAATGATGCATACCCAAATGTCCACTAGACATCTCCAATTAAAGATGACTAACAGGCATCCTAAACTTGCCATGGCCAAAACACAACGCTTGACCCCTTATCTCCCAACCTTCTCCCCCTGACACCACCACCTGGAGTCTTACCCATCTCAGAAGATGGCACTGCTCAGGCCAAAGACCTAGGAGTCATGTTTGGTTCTTCTCTTTTTCTCACTGCCCTATCCCCTCCCCCATCAGTGTTCCCCTACCACCTGTGATGGTGTTACCCTAATCCACACCACATCACAACACACCCTCCAAAAGCCTCCTGACTGATCTCATGGATACTCCCTTCCCCTGCCCCAAACAGACTGGCCTTTTAAAAATGTAAATCAGGGGCGCCTAGGTGGCTCAGTCGGTTAAGCAACTGACTCTTGGTTTCGGCTCACATCGTGATCTCACGGTTCATGAGTTTGAGCCCCGCATCGGGCTTCGCACTGATAGCTCAGAGCCTGCTTAGGATTCTCTCTCTTTCCCTCTCTCTCTGCTCCTCCTCTGCTCTCTCTATTTCTCAAAAAAAATAAATAAACTTTAAAAAAATGTAAATCAGGCGTGCCTGGGTGGCTCAGTCGGTTAAGCGTCGGACTTCGGATCAGGTTCGGATCAGGTCACGATCATCCAATCTGTGAGTTCAAGCCCTGCATCAGGCTCTGTGCTGACAGCTCAGAGCCTGGAGCCTGCCTCAGATTCTGTTTCTCCTTCTCTCTCTGCCCTTCCTCCACTCATGTTCTGTCTCTCTCTCAAAAAATAAACACTAAAAAAATTTTAATGTAAATCAGACCATGTGACTCCCTATTTCAACTTTCCATTGGTTTTCCATCATTCCTGGAATACAACCCAAGCTCCTACCCCACACCTCCTGCTTCCACCTTCTACCTCTGTGGTCCCATCTCCTGCCATCTCCACCTGTGTTCATGTTATTCCAGTCCCCCTGCCTCATTCCTGTCCCTTCAGCACTGATCTGGCCCTTTCAGTCCCACCTTACAGCCTTTTAGCCAGTTGTTCTCTCAACCCAAATACTCCTCTTCTGGGTCTTTGCCTGGTCACCGCCTTTGTATCATTACCCCATGTAATGGGGTATATATAATCTAATATATTCTAGTATATTCTAATATATTCATAGCGCTTCTCACTACCATCCCACTCACTTTTATTTTTGATTGCTTGTATATTGTCTCTTCACTAGAATAAAAACCCTACGAGGGCAAGGCTTTGTTTTGTTCACCACCTTTTCCCAGCACCTCCAACAGTCCCTGGCATAGAGAAGGCTCTGGGAAAAAATGTGTGCCTGATGAGTAGATGAGTGATCTATTTATTATCACCTCTACATGACTGTTAGTGTGGTTCTATTCAGAGACAGGCTCCTTTTGGTTTTGGTTTTTTGCTTTGTTTGCAAAGTAGATTTGGCCTTACATCCTTGCTCGTGGGGAGTATTTTCAGGCAAGTAACAAGTGATGCCAAATATATGCAAATCTCCCCGGATGTCTAACCATCACTACTAAGTACAAAAACCTAAAGGAAGGGATCATCTTCAAAGTATCCATCAGTTTGGGCCAAAGAAACGAATCTACGTTAGCCAACAGTAACCATACTTGATTCTTTCCAGGGCCACTGTTACTCCAAACCTTTCCATTGGCTACTCCCTCACCGTACCCACAACAGATAAATATTTTGAACCTAGTAGCCCACTTTATAGACTGACAAAGAGAAGCTCAGCGGAGGTGGTGGCTGGTGGGAGGAAGTCAGCAGTGAACAGGATTTGGGGACTGGTACATTGTTCTAGTCCCGGAGGAGGCTGCTGAGTGAAGGTGAAATCAATTTTCTACTAAGAACTGCATCCCGAAGGAAGATCCATAGTCTACTATCCTCAACCTGCACAGCAAACACTGCCAGTTTCCAATCACCTCCTCATCATATGTTAAGTTGAAAAGAACCTGCTTCTTCCCTCTGAGCCGCTTCACCTAAAAGATGAACTATCTCAGGGACACAAAGACAGGTTGTTGGGTTGCATGTGTGGCTGGATTGGCATGATTTTTGTGGGTGACAACCTTCTATCCCTTCAGCTCCCTTTAGGGAAGTTTTTCTCCGGGCAGGCAGGCCGGGTGTGGAGGAATATCTGTCTGAGAAGTCACACAGGGCCACCCAGACAGGAAGCATTCTTGCCCTGGTGGCAGAAACTCTGCTGCGGCAAAGCCAGGGCAGCTCTTTCTCAACGAGGTCCACCCACGAGCCACTAAGCAGGAACACAAGTGGGCGGTGACCCCAATCTGTCCGGGAGAGCAGGGAGAGGACAGGAAGGGACACCTTGGTGGTCTCCCTCCAAACCTACAAGCACCTCAAGAGTAATTCAACCTTCCAAGGGAGGGAAGAAGCAGGACTCGCAATGAGGAAGATATAAAGTTGTCTCTGAAGGAAGTTCAAAGCTCTTCTGTGGATCTGATAAGGATTAGGTAAACGTAGGCTGTCTTCTGTGTGTTCCGAGCATTAAATTCTTGCCTGAGCAGGAATGTTCCAGAGGCAAAGGGAGATAATCCATAAATAAGAGGAACCAGTCACGCTCTAACTGCCTCCTCTTTTTCTTTCCATGATGCAAACCACCAGCACGGGAAGTGATGCCATGGTCATGGGCATGCAGGCTTCAGAGTCAGCCAGGCCTGAGCCCAAATCCCACTGTGACACTTGCTGGCTGCATGAACTTGGGCAATTTCTTGACCTCTCTGCCCCTCAGTTTCGTCACCTGTAAAATGGGAATAATACTAACACTTACCTTTCAGGTTTATTGTAAGAGCTAAGTGCCTGCAAATCACTTAGCACAGTGTATGACACTCGATGAATTTTATGTCTTTACTAAATAAATACTTTAGTAAGTAGCTACCATAGCATAGGTGATTAATTTAACTAAGTGATTTAATTAACTAGAGGCAAAACAGCTCTTCCTGAATTACTAACCCTGGAACCCGCCTCTATAGCTTTTCTGGAATGCAGCCATGCCCATGGTAATTTGAGGGGATATTGCTTATTCATAATGGGACCTTCTCAGTGGACAATGTGTTTAGAAGCCTACAGCCGAGATACAGAGAGGGGAGAAAGGGTATGATGGTTTTAAATCACTCAAAGGGCTGGTCTGCATATTAGGGATTAAATTTAATCCATGGATCTCCAGAGAAAGGATTCAACCCAGTAGGAGGAAATTGAAGAGAACAGACTTCATACAAGGGTAAAGAAGGAAGTTTTGTATGTCAGAGCTCCCCCCTCCCCCCAAAAAAGGGCTGTCTCTGGAAGTAATGAGCTTCCCACCACTAGGTGAACAACCCTAGGGCGGATGAGCCCCATGGGATGAGTCCTTGAACCCTATGTCCATGTAGCAGTTTACAGGTTCATAGGCACATGTGAGCTCTCAAGGGATTTTATTGCCCTTATTTCCTTTTTAGAGATGAAGATACTGAGGCTCAGAGGGAATACATCCCTTACCCAATGTCACACGGGTGGGAGGTGGCACCACAGGGGGGGTTGGGCCTCTGGTCTTTCAGCTCCAACGCCAGTGTTCAGGCCACTCAGCTGAGCCTCAGTGATGATGGGTCTCCACCAATTCTGGCTCATCGTTGAAGGCACTTGGGGAGCTTTTTAAAAACCAGATTCCTGAGCATCATCCCACACCTACTGGGCCCAAACCATCAGCGATAACTTTTATTTTTTTAATTTTTCCCTAATTGGAATGAAAAACACCAAATTCTGGATAAAGGTAGTTGAGGGGAGAGAGACATCCGGTTTGGAAGAGGCCCCCAGGGAATCTCAGCCGCACTGGAAAAGTTTGATTTCTTAAACTGGGTAAAATGTACAATATGTGGTTACGTTAGCTCTCACACTGTCTTATATATGTGAAGTAATTCATCGTAACGAGTTTAAAGCTCCCCAGTGGCCCTAGAAGCAGCCAGGCATGAGAGCCTCTAGACGGTCTCTGGGGCCTTTTTCAACTCTAAAATTACCTGACCTAAATCAGCTGGAATTGGGGGCAATTTCTGCTGATCCACTGAGATCTCTTCTCAGTAAGTAGGCCCAATTCCCACTGGGGTGACGAGTCACTAGTTGTTCCTTCATCGCTCACCAGCTCCTTCCCTGGACGGAGTCAGAGGGTTTACCTGGTGCTGGACACGTGCCAATCATTCAACGGGTCCTGATGAAGCCAGCCACTTTCGGGATTCCCGGGACCATCAGCTCCCTGGCTGGTGGAGCACGGGAGGGGACACTACCATGATTCCAGTTTGGCCAAGTGTCAAGGGGAGCAGCTGCTGGAGGCAGGGGACTCGGTGTGAGCATGCTACACACCTGCCTTTAGTAGTTCTGCTGTCATCAGCCGTTATCACATTTGATTACAACGATGGCCGGTTTCACAGCGCAGACTAACATGCATCTGTCCCCATGGGCCACTGACTCCCTGACTCTAAGCCGGGCGGGAGCTGCTTACGCCTAAGGTAGCGTACACAAAGCAAGGGGCAAAGCCCAGGCACTGCCCCATCCCGAGTAATGATTAGGCAGGACTGGCCAGGACGCCAAGGACTCGCCAGCCCTACATTCAGCCTGACGTGGTTACGGTTTACAAGCAGACAAGCCAGGAGGTTGGTGTAGAAACGAGTGCACATGATCCACATGTGAGGACATCCACCCACAGTCCTCTGAGCTTTACAAGGTACTTCAAGACTCAGAATACTTGGGGACATGGTATGTTCTTGTCATTGTCTCCAAAGTGGAGGTGAATGTGCCCTGGGATTCATAAGCTAACCCATGAATTCCAGGGTGTCGACATATTAGACCTTCTATTGCTATTTTTTTATCTAAATTCAAATGTTCTTTATATTTTATAATATATCTATTTTATTACACAATAGTCATATTAATAGATGATATTACTGAGTTTTTATTCCACGCCAGGCAATATTCTTAAGCACTTACATAGATCATTTCTTTAAAAAAAAGGTTTTTAATGTTTATTTATTTTTTGAGAGACAGAGACAGAGTGTGAGCAGGGGAGGGGCAGAGAGAGGGAGTCACAGAATCCGAAACAGGCTCCAGGCTCTGAACTGTCAGCACAGATCCCAACGTGGGGCTCAAACTCAGGAACTGCGAGATCATGACCTGAGTCGAAGTCAGACGCTTAACCAACTGAGCCACCCAGGCGCCCCTGCGTATTATCATTTCATTCAACCTCTACAACAACCCTATGAGGTAGTATTATTATTTCTACTTTATAGGCACAGAGCAGTCCAGTGATCCCTCCAATATCACACAGCTGACAAGTGGCAAAGCTGGGATTTGAACCCCACAGTCTGGCTGCGGACTTTAACACTTACCACCACTCTACTCTTCTGCCTCTCGTATACACATATAATCTACAATTTCAAGCAAACATGCATTGGAGCTGCACATTCAAGGTTTTGTTTCATTTTTGACTGAAGAAGTTGTTCCATCAAAAACAAAAACAAAAACACAAAACCCACCTTTGGAGAATGTTGCCAAGTTCAGATAAAAAAGTAAACTACCTCCATGTGAACCCCTGGGCAAGGAGGGTAATTGTGAGACCCTCCCAAGTCTTAGGGAGCCGCTGTGAGCTCACGGGCCACTACACCTGTGTCGTCCAAGACCAATCACTTGTAAACCTTCACGAGTTTTGCCATGTTGTCCAGCACTTTTGTCTAGCCCATATTTTTCTTTAACTCATTTCTTTCGACTTAGATAATGAATTTTTGAAATAAACACGGTATCGCCACTAAAAATGGAAAACCAGTATCTATCCCTTGCAGAGATGTCACCATCTCATGGCAAAGAATTATAAAATGTCTACCCCCAAAGGCCTTGTTTTTATAAAAATAATAATAGCTAATATTTTATAGGGTCAGGTACTTTATAGTGCCACACAGTGCTCCGACCGTTGGAAATAGATTTGCAAGCACAGTTTACAATAGGTCTACTCGGCAGGTATTCATATTATCCCCATTTACACACGAGGGACAGGGATTTTCAGCCACTGCTGCAAGCCAGCACAAGCCCTCAGGCAGAGGTAGGGTTTGAACGCAGGCAGCCCAGCAGTAGGATCCATGTGGCTGCCCGCTACATACACAACCATGATACCTATACCACTTGGTGCACCAAGGAAGAAGGCTGGGCGGGAGCGCCCTCTTACCCTCAGCTCAGTGAGGGAGCATCTAGAAACCTGAAGCCAGGCCTCCCTGGCCTGGCCCAACTCCCTGTGGCCAAGTCAGGGAAGCCGTTGTTCTCTTCTCCTCTAATAGTAGCATCAAAAGGGGGTTCAGACTCCCCTCTGACACCAAGACCAACCTGGTACAAGACAACCTGCAACCTGGTACAAGACACCAACCTGGTACAAGACACCAAGACAACCTGCAATAAGAACATTGGCTTGGGCCAGGTTAGAAGGGGGTCTTCCCAAGATGGCGGCCTTCAGTCAGTAAGATCCAGGTGGTAAGAAGAGGTGGTGGCTGGAACCACTGGAAGTAGAAACTGAGGTTGGGTAGAAAGCAGCAAGGTGCAGAAACACTTCCGGTCACCCCAAGTTGTTGTGGGACAGGCCTGGCACAGGAATCCTGAAGAACCACAGAAGTGCCCACAAAAGAAAGCCAGATTCAAAAATCTCCCATGAGCACAGGGTTAGATTTCTCTAGCAACCAACCAAGCAAGAGCTCTCCATCCCTTAGCTCTCTTCCCACCTCCAGCCTCCAGCTCTCAGAGAGGCAAGGTTTACAGAGAAGCTGGCCACCACTACCCCCTCCTTGGCCAGAGGCATGAAGACAAGGAGAAATGCCATGCCTGCATCCTCATTCAGAGGACAGGGGAAGGAAAGTCCCACAAGATGTTTTTAAAGGGACTTTCATGATTACATCCAAAGAGTCCTGGGTGTTCCATTTCTAAGAATCTTTTCTCAGCCACAATCTTTGGGGTTGGGGGAAAGGAGCTTGCAAATTCATCCATGTGACCAGGCTCATGGAAAGTGCAATACTTCTCAATGAACTGAAAGTGTGTCTTTTTCTTCCTGTCCCTCTATGTTATGGTATTCCTGACACGAGCATGATTCAGAACACCGAGTGACAGATGGACTAAGAAGATACCCCAGGGACAATCAGTATATTAGATACGTATCACCAAAGCAGAATATCTTTATTAATTTTTAAATTAAAAATAAGTATAGGGGCGCCTGGGTGGCTCAGCAGGTTAAGCATATGACTGCGGCTCAAGTCATGAGATCGCAGCTCATGGGTTCAAGCCCAGAGTCGGACTCTGTGCTGGCGGTGCAGAGCCTGCTTGGGAGTTTCTCTCTCTCTCTCTCTCTCTCTCTCTCTCTCTCTCTCCCTTTCCCACTTGCATTCTCTCTCAAAGTAAATAAATTAAATATATATATAATATATTTAAATATATATATTTATATATATATTTAAATATATTATATATATATCATATATATATATCATATATATATATGATATATATATAAATAGAATGTCTAATATTTCTTTCCTGGTTTCCAATATAACATCTGTGAACTTCATTTTGAAAATTCAGTGGGGAACTATCACAGGCTTTTAATCGAGACAGAAATGTGATAAAATCCGTGCTTTAGGAAGTTGAACTTGACCTTGTTTTGGCAGAAGACTAGGAATAAGAAGGCACAGGAGGGTTTAAGCAGGAGAAACAAGAATCATGGCTGAGATGAATAGGGTTTGCCAAATCCCCCATTCAGCTCTGGTTGGGAGGAGGAAAGGGGGAGTGTAGAGGGGAGGCTTACTAACAACAGTCTGCATTTCCAGGACATTCTAAATAATGACAACTGCCCCTCTGGCAACAACATGGGACAGCCCACATCTATCTGTCAGAAAAGTGAGCCAAAGGAGGGAAGGGACACAAGAAGGAAATGGAAGAGCAAGTCAAGCCAGTTAAGTGGAGTGCTGGATTAGCCTACCCACAGCACAATCAGATGAGTTCCAGAAGGCTCACCCAAACCCTGCTCTTCCTCTCTGTCATGAGTCAATGCAAAAGGAGAAGAGGACGGGTGTGGCAGGACCAGAGGGAGACAACCACACCCAGCTCTCCCTGGTTTACCCCCTGAATCAAAGACTGATAATAAGGGCACCCCAGGAAACTAAAAAACCAAAGAAGAAGGTGGTATTTGTCCCCCAAAAGCTCATGAGGAGGCATGTCACAGAATCATGACCCGTTATCCATCCATACCTCAATACCTCTCCACCACCAGAAGCAAACTACCCAGACAAGCCCCCCAAAAGCAAACAAATCAAAACCACCAAGAATAAGTCATGTGACTCTAGGGAGGGTGAGAAATCATGCTAGCTCCTGAAAAAAGCAATGTGGAGGGGGCCAGAGTCAGACTAGGTCCAGATCCAAATCAGTCTCTTCGTCTGTAAAATGGGTAGGTCACTGCTACTTCAGAGACTCGATTTGAAGGTTACATGAGATGATATAAAATGAAAGTGTCCACCCACAATCTGTGTGTCCCATCTGTCACACACAGATCTCCAAGGTTGTAAATATTCTTATCTGGTATCCATAATTCAACAAATATCATCTCCTCATCTGACACTTATCTTCACATTTTGCTTATTTATTCATTCATCGTGCAAAAGTTTTAAATGTTTGTATACTCAAATCTGTTGATTTTTTCCTATGTGGTCTTGGGGTTTTGTGTCTTTCTTTAAAACATGCTTCCCAAATCCATATATCCATATTATGAAATTATTCTTCTACATTTTCTTCAAGTCCTTTTTTATATCATGTGTGTGTGCACCTCTTTGTTTTGGGGGTATGTTGTAAAAGTGATGTGACTTTATTTCTTCCACATAGATCGCCAGTTGTCCCAATATCATTAATCAAATAGCTCACCCATTTCCCACTGACTTAAATTTTACTTTATATATATATATATATATATATATATATATATATATATATATATATATATCTCCATACATGCCTAAATGCATTGCTACATTCTCCATTCAGGTGCAGTTGATCTATTTTATCATCCCTGTAAAAATACCACAATATTATAATTACAATAACCTTGAAGAAGCTTTGATATATCTAGGGCAAGTTCTCCATCCCTCATTATTCTTCTTTTCCTTTTATTTACTAGAATTCTTCTGCGTGTTCTCTTCTTGATGAGTTTTAGAATCTACTTATTGAGTTCCATGAAAAATTACATTGGCTTTTTTATTGAGATGACAGTGAGTTTATATACTATTTATAGAAAACTGATATATTTACAATATGGAATATTCCCATCCTGGAGCATAAGATGCCTATTTATTCAAAAGTCCTTTTGGTGTACTTGTACATTTCTTTAGGTTTGTTCCTTGTTTTTTTGTTTTGGTTTGGTTTAGACACTGTAATGAATGAGATTTTTTTTCATGGCATTTTATGATTGATTATCGGTGGTATGTAGAAAAGTCCATGAATTTTTCTATAACACTGGTGATACTTACATCTAGCAATCATATTAAACTCATTAGTTTTAATAGACTTTTAAAAGTCTATTACCTTGGATTTTCAGCAAATAATCATATTATTGACATAATAATGACAGTTTTGTCTCTTCCCTTGAAATATTTACATTTCTTCTGGTTTTATTACAATGGAAAAGTCTATCCTCCTTTGGCAGGATTTTAGAAGGTTGAACAGATGTGACACCAGTGGGCATTCTTGTCTTATTCCTGACTTTAACAGGAATACTTATGGTTTTTCACTGTTAATATGATATTTGGTATAGGCTTCTAGAAGATATATTTTATAAAGTTAGGTAAATTATTTCATTTCCAAACTTGCTAAGATTTTTAATCAGGGAATCATCTTAACTTTAATTTAATACTCTTTTTTTTTCAGTTTTATTGAGGTATAATTGACATGCAGGAATTGTATCTATTTAAGGTATATTACTTGTGGTGAAATGATACCACACTCAAGCTAATTCACATATCCATAGCCTCATATACTTACCATTTTCTGTGTGTGTGTGTGGAGAATACTTAAGTTCCACCCTCTTAGAAAACTTCAGTAATACAGTACTGCTAACTATAGTTACCACGCTGTGCATTACATCTCAGAACTCATCCGTCTTATAGAATTGAAAGTCTGTACCTTAGACGTTAAATACTTTTCAACATTTATTCGGATGATCTTGAATTTTTTAGCCATAAATGTATTATTGGAAATGATTTCTTAAAAATTTCCTAATGTTAAACCATCCTTGAAGCTTTGGAATCGACTCTGCTGGCTTTCTACTGATTCAGTTTGTTAATGTATTGCTTAGGATATTGCAACTTGGCTCATAAACATATTGGTCTATAGTCTCCCTGTTCTTTTTCTTTCATGATATAATCATCCCATTTTATTACATTATCAAGTAATACTAGCCAACTCAATTGAGTTGGGAGGTTTCCCATAATTCTCTATGTTCTGAGATAATTTGCATACTATTGGAACAACTTACAGGTTTTATATAACTTGATTCTAAAATACTCTGTATCTAGGGGTGCCTAGGTAGCTCAGTCGGTTAAGCGTCGGACTTCAGCTCAGGTCATACTCTCACGGCTCATAGGTTCAAGCCCAGTGTCGGGATCTGTGCTGACAGCTCAGAGTCTGGAGCCTGTTTCAGGTTCTGTGTCTCCCTCTCTCTATGCCCCTCCCCTGCTCATGTTCTGTCTCTCTCTCTCTTTCAAAAATAAATAAACATTAAAAATAAAATAAAATAATAAAATAAAATACTCTGGACTTAATATCTTTTTTTCAGGCTGAAGGGAGCAGGTGGGGATGAGATAAATTTTCAAATACTTAAAAAATTTCTTCTAGGATTATTCAACTATTCAGGTTTTTCCATTTTTTCACAAGTCAGGTTTTTTTTTAAATTTTTTAACACTTATTCAGTTTTGAGAGACAGAGACAGAGCATGAGTGGGGGCGGGGCAGAGAGAGAGGGAGACGCAGAATCTGAATGAAGCAGGCTCCAGGCTCTGAGCTGTCAGCACAGAGCCTGACACGGGGCTTGAACTCACAAACTGTGAGATCATGACCTGAGCTGAAGTCGGCCACCTAACCGACTGAGCCACCCAGGTGCCCCACGCAAGTCAATTTTTTAAATCTTCCTAGAAAATCACCTAGTTCATCTTCTTTAAAAAACAGCTTTATGGAAATATTATTCCCACACCATACAATTCACACATTTCATGTGTAGCATTTAATGGTTTTTGAATATTTGCAGAGTTGTGAAACCTTTGCTACAAGAAATTCTAGAACATTTCCATTATCCCCAAGAGAAATCCATACCCACTAGCAGTCACTCTCCATTTCCCCTACCCTGGCCCTGGGCAATCACTAATCTACTACAAAAAATACATCAGTGGCAAATAGAAATACCTTGATGTCTTCCTTTTGAATTGGATGCCTTTCATTTCACTTTCTTGCCTAGCTGCCAGGGCTAGAACCTCCGGTACAATGCTGAATAGAAGTGGCAAGAGAGGGCATCTTTGTCTTGTTCCTGACTTTAGGGAGGAAAGCATTCAGTCTTTCACCATTAAGCATACTAGCTATGGGTCTTTCATAGGTGCCCTTTATCAGGTTGAGGAAGTCTCCTTTTATCCCTAGTTTTTTGAGTGTTTTCATCATGAAGGGGTGTGGATTTTGTCAATTTTTTTTTTTTTTTTTTTTTTTTGCATCTACTGAGATAATCATGTGGAGTTTTTTTCTTTTATTCTATTAACAGTATGTTACATTGATTGCTTCTCACATGTTAAGCTAGCCTTGCATTCCTGGGATAAATCCCATTTGGTCATGGGGTGTCATCCTCTTTATATGTGGCTGGAATTCAGTTTGCTAGTATTTTGTTGAGAATTTTTATATTTGTGTTCATAAGAGATATCAGTCTGTAGTTTTCTTTTTCTTCTTTGTTTTTTTGTTTGTTTGTTTGTTTCTGTTTTTGGTCTTGAGATAATACTGGCCTCATAGAATGTGTTGAGGAGTTCTAATTTTTGGAAGGGTTTATGAAGAATTGCTATTAATTATTCTTTATATATCTGGTAAAATTCATTCATGAAACTACGTGCACCTGGTTCCAGGTGCCAAGCTGTCAGCGCAGAACCCGACTCGGGGCTCAAACTCACACACTGTGAGATCATGACCTGAGTTAAAATCAAGAATCAAATGCTTAACCATCTGAACCACCCAGGTGCCCCTGTACCTACTTTTTCAATGGCTACCCTTACATTTTTAATATCCCATTTTCCGTAAGTATCTAAAACTAATCAATATGTCTATCTCGCTGTAAACAGAATAGCAAACTTCACAGCTTCATATCCGCCCACCTCTGCCCATTAGATCACTTCCTATTAGCTCTAGATTGTTACTTCTTTTGCATTTTACATGATGCCTCTCATTTAGATTTAATGCCAAATTTACAAGTTTCTTGGCTTTCTCCTATTTCTCATGACCTTCATCTTTTTGTTTCTTGTATTCATTTTTTACGTTACTGGAATATATCCCCACGTAGTCTCTTCCCAGAGACCCTGAGGATGCTATCCTTACATGTCTCAAAATATATGCTTTGCCTTTCTAAGTGAACCGAATTCAACACTACCTATTTTCCCAGAAGATGTCTGCTGCATTCTGAGGTTGTCTGGGCAGGAGGCTAAGAAAACTAATAGAAAGCCTCAGGAAGTAAAAGCAGGGTTTGGCATCTCACAGTAGTGAGAATGCAAGTATAAGAATTCAAGACCTATGAAAAAAGGATCGCTGCTCAATACCCCAGATTCACAGCTGAGATCCCTGGAGAGATCTACTCTAAGAGTGGAGAGAAACAGAGCTAGATAGAGGCTTGCCAAAACTGGGACCCAGCCTATAGTAGACTCATTTCCTGACTGTCTTTTTTTTTTTTTTTTTTAAGTTTATTGATTTATTTTTAGAGGGAGGGAGAGAGAGAGCACTCGCACCCGTGTGAACATGAGTGGGGTAGGAGCAGAGAGAGAGGGAGAGAGAGAGTCAGCACAGAGACTGAAGCAGGGCTCGAACTCAGGAACTGTGAGATCATGATCTGAGCTGAAATCAAGAGTCAGATGCCCCATCCCTGACTGCCTTAAGACACTTAGTCCCTACTCCCTCTGACTAGCTAAGAAAAGGATAACTCCCTCTAGAGGAAGACAGCATCATTTGTAGTTTCAACACTTTTTTCATACACAATATTCATTGTTCACTCAAAAATGACCAGACATGTTAAGAGACAAGTACAAAAACCAAGACATGAAGAAACAGAGTAGAAATAGACCCACGAGTGTTTTCATTTTAAATAGCAAAAAACAATGGATAAAACAAATAAAGAATATTTCACCAGATAATCAGAATCTACAACAAAGAATCAAATCAAAATGTTAGGACTGAAAAATACAATAAGTGAACATTTAAAATATGCTAGATAGATTTAACAGCAGATGTAGGCCTGGAAAGGATAGATTAGTGAACTAAAAGAAAATTTAAAAAATATCCAGACTAAAGACAAAGAAAAGAATAATACAGAAAAGCGTGTGAGAGGCAAATGAGACACAGTGAAAAAAGGTAACATTTATGTAATTGGAGACACTAGAAGAGAGAATAGGGCAGAAGCAATATTCGAAAAGATAACAGACTAATTTTTCTAAATAGACAAATAAAAAATTTTTCTGAAGCTGATGAAATATATTATAACCCAGATTCAAGAAGTTCACTGAATTCAATCATGATGAAAACAGAGAAAACCACATGGAAACATATCATAGACAAACTGCTGAAAACCGAAAAGAAAGAGAAATGCTTAAAAAGTAAAGAGAATCTTCAGCGGAATAATATTATGACTCAGAGGTGATCTTCAACAGAAGCAATAAAACTCAGAATACAAGGTGCAAAAAACAAAATAACAGCCCACCTAGGAGTGCATGTTCAGTGAAATTATTTTTCAGAACTAAACTAAATTATCCTTCAAAGACAAGCAAAACTGAGAGGATTCTTGGCCGGCAGAACTGCAATGAAAGAAATCCTGAAGGGTGTTCTTCAGCTAAAAGGAAAATTATTCCCCACAGAAATACAGAAGTACAGAAAGCAAAGGGAAACTTACAGAAAGGGTAAATTTAAATGAACGCTGACTTAGAAAACAATAGCAATGCATTTGCCTTTGAGCCAGCAATTCTGCTTCTAGAAATTTCCGTAGATTGTGCATATGCTCCACTCCCACCCCAGATCCATTTTCTGTTCTTCTGTGCCCGTGTCTATGCCAGGAGGGTGACCATTCTGGTCACCCACATCCCTTGCCGGCTGGTTTCTGTGGTTGGGTTTGACTAATGGGAAGGCACCAGCAAGAAAGAGAGAGGCAGGGCAGAAAGAAAGAGGGGTGGAAGAATTTTTCCTTTGCTCCCCTTATCCTTCGATGCTGTGTTTCTAGAAGTATACAGCTCCTGCCAGGTAGGCCTTCCTTGGTGCTTTACTCTCCAGAGGCTCCAAGGCGCCATCTTCCCCTTCAGGCCTGGGGGTGTCAACAGCTTCCTTCTGCTGTCGGTTCCTGGTGTCTCACCATCCACTGATATTCCCCTAACCCTGCCCAGACCTCTGCCAAGAAGCCCCTTTCATCAGCCTCTTAGTGTGAACCTTCTGCACTGCAGTGCTGTTTCCTTCCAGAACCCTGACTGATGCAGATTCAAATTTCATTGATTTCACTGAAGCATTGTTTGTAATAAAAACACTGGAAACAGGGGCGCCTGGGTGGCTCAGGTTAAGCGTCCAACTTCAGCTCAGGTCACGATCTCACGGTCGGTGAGTTCGAGCCCCGCGTCCGGCTCTGGGTTGATGGCTCAGAGCCTGGAGCCTGCTTCCGATTCTGTGTCTTCCTCTCTCTCTGCCCCTCCCCCGTTCATGCTCTGTCTCTCTCTGTCTCAAAAATAAATAAACGTTAAAAAAAAAAAAAAAAAAAAAACACTGGAAACAGCTAATATCCAGTTGGGAAACTGGATATATAAATGGCAGTACTTTATAATGGATATCATTCCACATTTTAGAATAAAGTAGCTTAATAGGAACTCCTGGGGAGTGTTCTTCAAGACTTATTCAGTGGAAAAACAACAACAACAACAACAACAACAACAACAACGAAAACAAAAACAAAAAGCAAGAAAAGAATTTGTATCATAAATTCTCATTTATATAACAAAAAGTGTTTTTGTTTTGTGTGCAAATATGAATATCTTTGCAAGAACATACAAAAAGGCAGCATTATTAGTTGACTTCTTTGCACTGTTTGGCTTTTGTTTTGTCAAGTGTGTATACCACTTTTTCAAAAATCCTTTTAAATATCTTTTAAAGAAGAAAATCCTAGAGTCCAAACCAACTTGAAATCATTTTGTCAAATCGGCTTCCTCTCTCCTTCTCACCTGGTTTCGGTCTCTTAAAAACACACCATCGGCCAAACCAAACCTCTTACTTAAGTGGTACTTCAGCCTCTCACCTAAGTGGTCCTTCAAGAGGAACTTGAATAAATCAAAGGAAGCAAGACAATCAAAGGACGCGGATTTTCATGACCTTTGCCAGCTTTCTTTGTAACTTCCCTTTTTTTCTTTCTGAAGTGTAATTGACATACAGTGTTGTATTCCTTTCAGGTGTCCAACATGTAACTTTCCTCTTTATCAATGGAGATCAGGCTTAGGGATTGGTAAAGGTTCTCAAGGAGACAGAAGGAGAGGAACTGACTATTGACATTCCTCTATCCACCCAATGCTGTCCTTGAGTAAGTGTCACTTAACCTGTCACCAGCTGCTTCTGGTTTGAATACATTTCTGGTCACCTCTTACAGTCAATGAATGTTGCTACACAGAAGACTAAGTTCCGTCCGAAACAGCTAAGGGGTTACCAAGTAGTCCCCGCAGCAAACAGCATGAGGACTAAAGCAAGTGGTTTTGGTGCCGTCGTTATCCGTGAAAAACAACCAGGGCTGCTTCTGAGAAAGTGAGGTGTCTTTGTCTAATGTGAACTGTGGATCTCATAACTGACCACATTTCCATCTTTGCCTTGGCTGTCAGGAAGCTCAGACATGAATTTGCTTCCCGCTTTGAAAATTTTAGTGCTGCCCTTGAGACACTTACATCTGTATATTGATTCTCTGTTCTTTATTATCCTATTCAATTCTCTTTTTCCTGTAGGTCTGATTCATTTCTGTTCTTTTTGAATCATTTTGTACTGTATATATTTCTAAAGCCACCTCAAATGCTTTTCAGAATGAAGTAAGTTTAATCTGTAAATGAAAACAGGAGCTAACTGACCACATTGTCTTGTTGATTCCTTCCAGTGGGAAGGACCTCAGACTTATTTTATTTAAAATCAGTAAATATTGGGGCGCCTGGGTGGCTCAGTCGGTTAAGCGGCTGACTTCGGCTCAGGTCACGATCTCGCGGTCCGTGAGTTCGAGCCCCGCGTTGGGCTCTGTGCTGACAGCTCAGAGCCTGGAGCCTGTTTCGGATTCTGTGTCTCCCTCTCTCTGACCCCTGTTCATGCTCTGTCTCTCTCTGTCTCAAAAATAAATAAAAACGTTAAAAAAAAAATTAAAAAAAAATCAGTAAATATGTATTGAGTACCTACTATATGCCAGGCACTATTCTACCGCACTAAGAATGGAGAAAAGAATGAAACAAAAGCCTCACCCTCGTGGAACTTCCATTCTAGTGGAGGAAATAGATAATAAACACAAATATATACTCATGCATGCTTCCTTGGTCTTTCCTAGGTGAACCCAACAAACTTAAATAAGAGATCTCCCTGGGTCTTGCCTCTTCAAGTTGATTCCAGCCTCCACCCTGAAGCCAGAAGGCTTTGATTACATCAAATCCCCAATAAAGTTCACATTTTTTAGCTTAGCCCTTAAGGTCCTTGAAGGTCTGGCTCAGTCCTGTCTCCCTCTGAATGCACAGCTCCCCGGACATGCCCCCCTCCCTATCCCTGCTCATGCCTTCCTCGGTCATCCCCAGGATCCAATACAAGCACCACTTCCACCGGGCAGCCTTCAGGAGTGCCCCAAGCAGAATTAATCTGCCTTTCCTTTGAAGTCCTAGAACCTTGTGCAGATAACTACGACAGCATTACAAACATCACCTAGTGGTCAGTTAGGTAGATACATAACATGCCTGTGTATCTGTTATGTGTTTCTGGAAGGTCTTACGTGTAGCGGGCCCTCAATAAATTGTGACTAAATTAATCGTTAACAGTTTATAACTTTGAAGCTCATACATATTATCTCTTTTCTTTTTTTAAAATGTTTATTTATTTTTGAGAGAGAAGAGCGTGAGTGGGGGAGGGGCAGATAGAGAGGGGGACAGAGGATCTGAAGCGGGCTCCAGGCTAACAACAGAGAGCCCAATGTGGGGCTCTAACTCACAAACTGTGAGACCATGGCCTGAACCAAGGTCAGGCGCTCGACCAACTGAGCTACACGGGTGCCCCATATATTATCTCTTTTCATCCTCATATTAACCCTCGGAAATAGTAGAAGCATTTATTTTCCCTTTTGCTGGTTAAGGAAACTAAGGTTTGGATGGGCTAAGGGATTTGTGGCCTATAGATGCAACACTCAGCCTAGAAATCTGACTCCACTTCTTGGACCACACAAGCTGCCTCAGCTTAACCAAAAGCCATGCCAAGAGGCAGGAGCTGCAAACCACGAGAGAATTCTAAACATTGCCCCAAATACCAGTGTGACGTTCAACAACACTAAAATGTCTCAACTAGACTGGTCTTCAAACAAACCAACACACGAGCAAAGAAGCCTACTGTCTCACACACACACTGTAATTAGTGATAGGTTAGGAGCCTGTACCCACGAGAAGGAAGCAAGGATGAAAAACTCTTGGAATGCCGTGTCACAGGGACAGGGCCAAAGACCTGTCAACCAGAGGAACGTGCCTGCCTCATAGGAGGAAGACCAACCATCCTGGTTTGCCCAGACTACAGACTTTCACTGCTAAAACAGAAAACACCCCAGGCAAACTGAGACGAGTCCGTCACCTACAAAGAAGAGTCTGGGGAAAAAAAAAAATTGTTTCTGGGAAAAAAATAATGTTCACCTTGGAAAGTGTGCTTTAGCATTCCTCCCTAAAGATTGTGTTCTGAACCAGTGTATGATCCAGGCAAGAAAAATAGCCTTGTTGCTTTAGTGGCACCTTGTCTTTGAACAAAAATGGCATTACTTCAGTGAAATCTAAACAACTTTCATGTCTTTTCAAAAAGTTTTCCCTTTAAAGGAAAAGATCTTTCACCAATAAGCTTATCTGAAAGAAGGTGCCACGAACTAGGAAGGCACTTCCCTAAAAGATATTCCAAAATGTTTGGAGTATCCCCAAGGATGTCAAAGTGGCTCTTCCAAATGGTTCATTTATTTGAATGCCTGTCTCTGGATTATATGTTTATTCAAACAAACAAACAAACACTGCATTAACGTATAGCCAAGCCTCCCAAATATTTAGTAGATATGAAAACACCTTTCAGTTACATTCACTTATTAAAGCAATAAGCAAAGACGGCATATTGTTAGAGGCTCGGTTACTTTGCTGGTGTCCTGGGAATGTCAATACTGTAACATGTCCAAGCACCCATTTACAGTTGAGAGAGATCAGAGCTCCTGTCTGAGACATTGTTAGAAAGGAAGAGTGATAGCCAAATTCATTCATCACGACCGGTTGATCTGACCACAGTCAAGTTCAATGGTTTGTGTGCTTTTACAAGGGAAGTAATGAATCTTGATTAAAGCCATGAGTCACAGATACATGAAAATGTTGGACGCATTTGCATTTCCATCAGCATGCTTCAGTTTCACAGATCTTGCTTTGTCAAGCAGGAACTCTTGGCTTTGGGCAACAAATCGGGTATTGAAAGTTGTAATTAATGCAAGAGATCCGAAGTCAATGAATGATTGTCCCTTCATAAAGGAGCCTCCGTGCATCCGAATGCTAATTCACCTTCCACGATTCTGCATAAGCCCATGTTTGGCATTTGGGTATAAACTACGTGGAACAGCAGCGAGCCAAACCCATAGAGGAAAGCCCCTCCGAGGAGCCCCCAAATAGACAAGCCCCTGCGATTCATCTTCCAATTCGCAGAATAACTATTTCTTGAGTGCTTACTGTGTGCCAGGCATGAGTCTAAGAGCTTAATGTTTATTGCTTTATTTGCTCTCCAGAATAACCCAACAAAGTGGATTGTTTTTTATCCCCATTTTTTCAGCGAGGAGAAAACAGGCACACATGCCCCAGGGACAGGAATGCAAGACCAGGCAGTCTGACCGCAGAGCCCCTGGGCTCGAACTCTGCACTAGAGGGTCTGGCTCTCTAGGTGTGCGTCCGCTTTTCCCTTTTCCAGAGACTGTAGTCACTCCTCCACCTCAAGTGCTGGAGTCACTACTACTTCCTGCCTGGCATTAATCACTCCCCAAGCTTTCCCTTGGTACATCTCCCCGCTGGCATCTCGAGGTACCTTCAACTCGACGCGGCCCGCAGTGAACTCACCGTCCTCACCTACAGACTCCCGCTCCCTCTGTCCCAGGCTTCTCGTGTGTAGTGTGTGATTCCCCACCACCCACCCGGAAACCTGCAGGGGTTGGCCGTCCTCTCTCCATTCTGAGAGACGTTATGTCACATGGACACTGCTTCATTTGGGACATCATTCCTATCCACCCCTCCCTCGCGCTGTGCCCCTGCCCTCCTCGGCAGGTCTGGTCTGTGCTCACAACAATGGCCGGCGAGCCTTTGGCCCAGCCCTCCTGGGTCCTCACTCCAACTCCACCTACACACACACCTTTACCTCACTAATCTTTCCAAAAGGGGACTCTGCAGGGCGAGGGCATCGAACCGGTTCCTGTGGTTTACAAAGCGCTCCAGCGCCTAGGACTTCCCCACAGTCTCTTCTCCACAGAAGTCTGGCGTCACAATGAAGGCCACGCTGCTCGTGACATCCCAGACTCCTTCCTCTGCAACATTATGCTGCCTCCTTGCTCGGAAAAATTCCAAGTTTTCCCACTGTGGGCAGAATTAGAAACGCACTCAAATTCCTCAGGCGAGGTCTTTTCGGGGCTTGGTCCCAGCCAACCTCTGCAGGGTCCCCTGCTAACACCCTGTACTGCAAGCCCAGGAGGTTGGGTTTTCCCTCTTTTCGTAATGCTGGTGCCTGATTAAAGCTTTGATTGCCAAGGCATCCACTTCAAAGAGAGCCAGCCACAGGACCAGATAAAGAGCCAGGCCATCCTCCCACACAGAGGCTCGTTTGTGTTTAGAGATCTTGGTTGATTTTGATAACTATTTGGGTCACTTGCTTGTTGCAATTCCCACACTTTAAATTCCTGTTCTTATGTTTTAAATTCACCGATAAAGAGTGAGCCTGAGGAGGGCACCTGTTGGGATGAGCACTGGAAACCAAAATGGATGGAAAACAATTTGACAATTAATTATACTTGATATATTAAAAAAAAAAAAAAAAAAAAAAACAGAGTGAGCCTGAGAAACCCTAGGCCCCCAACCCCTGACCCCGACAAAAGCAGAACTCCCCCAACCCTAACCCTAACCACCACACCTCACCTGCCCCCCAACCTGGGCTCTCTCTCTCATTCTCTCTCATCCTCTCTCTCTCTTTCACACTTCCCCCCTAAGCCTCCCTGGGGACCTCGCTGTGTGGCCCCAGGTATGCTGTGTAATTTCCAGGTCTTGAAAGTAAAAAAAAAAACTTTATTTTTTAAAAGTTTCCTTATGGTTTTTGCTAAGGGGTATCTCGCAATCATTAAAAAACAAAACAAAACAGAACAAAAAAACAACACAAGGGCTGGTCCAAACAAAACGGAGGTTATTGATAGGCTGATACTGGCAGAGAAGGTACCCTTCACCCGTTCTAAAAGTTTGGACAGAGGGGAAAGGTCAAAAAGACATTACGTGGAAAAACTATTATTTAACTCCAACACAAGGACATTCTGAGCCAAAATTCAGTACTGTTTTTTCTCCTAGTGCAGAAATATAGCTTAAAGGCTATTCTCTTTGGCTTTTTAAGCAAGCTAAGAAAATGGATGTTTCATCTGTTTCTCTCGTTCCCTTTGTTTTTTCTAGAACGATTCCTTAATCAGACCCTTAAGTGAGCCCTCCACCGCATTTTTAACTTATGAGAAAATGCACAAAAGATCTCCTAAAGGGGCCCTGCAACCATAGACTTCCTACATCGTTAAACCAGGTACCTCTGAGCCCCAGAGCTGATGTACATTCCCTCCAAGGTCAGGTGTGGGTTTCCAGCAAGTGTTAGGTGAACAAAGCCATAAGCCTCAGGGCACAGATTCCCAGTCAAGTCTATCCTTTTTCTTCATTATAGTGAAAAATTATTCATTAATGTTTTAAATGCGTGTAAATTCCTCCAAACCCCACTATTCCTAGAATACAAATTTCACATGTTTGTTGAGTGGAGGAATCACTGCCCCCCCTGCACAGCGAAATCCAGCTCTTCGCTATTGCTCCTAAATCAGGCAGCACTGCCTTTCAGGTAATTGCCATTTCCTTCCTAAGCACCACAAAATCACCTGCTTAATAGCCCTTTCTAGACTTTTCCAGGGCATCTGGCAAAACTTTCTCCATGCATTTTTTTTTCTGCTTGTTATTGATAATAATAATAATAGTCACGGATCTCATTTAATTCTGGAACAACTCCAGGAAGGTTGTTCTATTTCTATTTTACAGAGACTCGAATATGGGAAGCAGCCTACCCCAAATTCTATAGCCACTGAGTGCTAGTCTGGCTCCAAGCCTTTTCAGTCCTAAGTACCCTCTTTTTAACACCAAACGCTTTAAGAGGAAGTGCCTCCTATTCACCTGAAGGAAAATCTTGTTCATTTCAACCCCCTAGGCCAGGACATAATTTGTTAAATGATAAACTAGGGTTCCACCCACCCCGATTGTGTCCAAAATATCTGAAATTCTGCCTGATTCCCAATGCATACTTGAGTCTTAACTTCAAGAATGTTGTAAATGCTTAAGTTGATTTATTTTTCTTTATAATTTTTTAAAAGTTTCTTTATTTTAGAGAGAGACAGGATGAGCAGGGGAAGGAGGGAGGGAGGGAGAGAGAGGGAGAGAGAGGGAGAGAGAGGGAGAGAGAGGGAGAGAGAGAGAGAGAGAGAGAGAGAGAGAGAGAGAGAGAGAGAGAAAATCCCAAGCAGGCTCCTTACTGCCAGCACAGAGCCCAATGCAGGGCTTGAACTCACAAAACCATGAGATCATGACCTGAGCCGAAATCAAGAGTCAGATGCTTAACCAACTGCACCACCCAGGTGCCCAGGCTTGACTTGATTTTTAATACCTGCTCTGGACCGAATTGTGTCTCCCTACAATTCCTGTGTTGAAGCCCCAACCCCCAGCGTGGCTGTATTTGGAGTAAGAAAGTAATTAAGGTTGAGATTATAAGGGTGAGGCACTAATCACGTCTCTAAGAAGAGACATCAGAGAGCTCCAATTCCTCCTCTTCCCCTTCCTAACTGTGGCTTGAGCAAGTCAATTCACCTTCCTGAGTGTCAGATTTCTTCATGTATCAGTTGGGGTTGAAAATGTCCATCTCGTACATATGGGGGTAGATCAAGCAATGGGTACCATATAGTGATTAATCAATGAATGCTAGTCCCCTGGGACTCAATGGTATGAGCATAACTGGTAGCCTCAGAGGACTTGAGCATTTCCAGGTCCCTTTCTAAAGGAAAAAAGGTGAAGACAGATTATAAGAATAAGACTTGTGTATACCATGGGTCTATTACTCACCAGATACCATGTGATGCATTTTACACCCTTTGCCTTATCGCAATAGAACATTTGATCACCCAAAGCCAAAATTAACAACACAGGAAAGTTAGGATAATGTTGGTCCGGAGATGGTCAAACATGGAAAACCCAGAACACACCAGGTTTCCCATGCTCCGGAGAGCCCGGCGTTGCCACAAGATCTGCCTTGACATCTTGTGAAACTGAGGACAAAGCCACATGGGCCCTACGGGGCCATCCCTGCCAATAAAAATGCCATCCACTGCTGGGGCTGGGGCTGCTTGCTGGCAAATGAGAAGGTAGGCAGATGGTGGAGACAATGATTGGCTCTCAGCAAGCTGGGCTGGTTCTGGGGGCAGTTTCCAAGCTCAAGCAGAGAAAGAGGCAGAAATGGAGGTTCAGGCCACTGGAGCAGCAAGCCTACAGGAAAGGAGCCCGAGGTGGGGGAATGTTCTCCCAGCCTCTAAGAGACTGAGGCAAACCAAAACAAACCATCACCAAACCCCATCCCAGGGCCCAATGGGTCATTGTTATGGGCTGACCGTGTCCCACCCAAAATTCCTACATCCAAGTCCTGATCCCCGAACCTCAGAATGTTACCATTTTGGAGATACTTGTAGTCATATTTTAAAGCCACAGGGTCTTTAGAGAGGTAACTAAATTAAAATGACGTTATTAGCACATCCCCAGTCCCATGTGACTGGTGTCCTTATAAGAAGTGGAGACTTGGACACAGACACACACAGAAAGAAGATGATGTGAAGGCACAGTGAGAAGGCGACCATCTATAAATCAAGGAGAGAGGTCCGGCCATCAGGAGGACCAGTCGTGCTGACACCTTGATCTCAGACTCCAGATCTAGTCTCCAGAACTGTGGGAGGACACATTTTGTGGCTTTAGCCACCCAGTCTGTGGCTCTTGTTAGGGCAAGCGGAGCCAATGAATATACTCATCTCCATGAAGGGGGCTCAAGAAGCAGAGGACCTCCACGCAGATCCCAGAGTCACAGAAGAGCACGTCACTCAAATCACAGGGGCAAAGCATCTAAGACTGGGGTTTGCGTTTATACAGCCCCAGTGTTCCGTGGCAGCCGACCCCATCACTAACGAAGGACGCTATCCCCACCCAGCCCTACCCAGAACCACCCATCCATTGGTGCCTGCTGGACACGTTTGCCTGAGCTGACCTTCCACCGGCCACCTGTTTCACTGCTACCATCTGGTCTCCATCACCATGAGCCCCGTGGGGACTACTGCAACAACTCCTAATGGCCTCCCCACTTCCACTCTCGTCCAGCAGCGCACCCTACCCCCTGCCTACTCTCCACGCAACAGTTGGAATAAGCCTTTTGCAACCTACAACCCTCCAGGGCTCCCATCTTGCTGAAAACAAACCCCAAGTCATTCCCATGGTCTGAAAGGTATTACGAGGTCTGAGCCTCTCTCCTGCCACTCTTGCCCTGCCCTCAGTCATCCTGATGCACTGTCTTCTTCTCTGTTCCTTGAACGTATCAAGCACATTCCCATCTCACAGCTTTTGTACTTCCTGTCCTCTCGGCGCGGGAATGAGCTTCCCCCTGATACCCACATGGCTCTACTATTTCACTCCATTACTCTTCCTTCTTGTCCAATACAAGAGGCTCATACCTTGATACTTGGAGACATTCACATGCTCAGAGACTGTCAATTCCACCAACACCATTGAGTCCCAGGGCACTAGTTTGCTGAACAATTGCTGTTATGTACTATATACTTCACCTGATTCACCACCACCACCCCACCACCCCCCGATATGTATCTTGAGCTGGGTATCCACAGGACTCCCTCCCTTGTTGGATTCAGATCACTGCTCAAAGGGCTTCCTTGACCACCCTAGAAGCACACCCTTTGCTTTTTATTTCTCTTCTCCTCTACTATGTAGTTTTTCCTCAAAGCACTTCTCACTACCTTCAGAGTGGTTTAGCTATTATTTATCTCTTCCTCTAGAAAACAAGCTTTTTGAGGGGAAGGGTCCAAATAGCCAGGTCAGTGCCTAGCACATAGGTTGACATCCTACAGTGAGTAGGTTTCCCAAGGGCATGTGGACTCTACTCACCGATCTAGAATATGAAATGACATTTAGTCAAAATGTCCCCATGTATGAGCCCTAACAAACCTAAAGCTGTGTCACAATATGGCTTCTTGTTTAAATCTAGGTACCAAATTTAATGGGTCATTAAATGTTCAGTTAATCGGAATTTTCTGGTTGGTGTTGGGGGTGAGTCTGATTGTCCACCTTGCACACACTGGCTCCCCAGACCCACTTTGGCAGAGAATGTGCCATGCTGCAGCCAGGTCTTACAGCCAGCCGTGAAGATGCCCCCCTCCGCCCCGGCCCACCATGACCCCTGACTTCTGAACACCAGCCACTGCTTACCAAGTGACTCCTACGCACTGCACATGTTCGGGGCTTGACACGCATGTTGCATTTAACCTATCTCACAACCCAAGAGGTATTTCTGCCCCCATTTTTTTTTTTTTTTTGCATAAAGAAGCTAAGGCTTAGAGGGGTGGAGTCAAGCACCCAAGGTCACAAAGCTAATAAGGGGCTTGAATCCTGACGCCTGACTCCAAACCCACATGCTGCATCCAGTGCTCTCCAGCCTTTGACCAGCACATACTCACTGCAGGCACTTTTCATCGGCTCTGCTCCTCAGGCACTGTGAGCACCCAGGCATCTTCCAGTGTTTGTGGGCCTCTTACCTCCCCAGCTGGACCAAGCTTCTTGAACTCATGGCCCTTGCCTTCTGTCTGTGTGGAATGGGCATCCAGCAAAGTATCTCTCTTCAGCAAATCTCTGTCCACTCACTGACCCATGGCCCTGCTATTGTCACAGGAAGGGGTGCTGGTCCCTTCACAGGACATGATCTAATTCATTAAATAGCAAAACAAAAATCACATGACTCCAGTAGAATGTAAGTTCCTGGTGGGCGAGGATTTCGTCTGCCTTGTTTTCGGTCACATCCCGAGTCCCCGGAAGAGGGAACATCTTAGCACTGGCAACATGTGGCCAGATGGTCAGTCAACAAGAATTGCTAATGCCTGTCTCCCCCATCCAATGGTGAGTTTCCTCCAGAGAAGACTAAGCTTATTCCTCTTTAGATCCCTGAAGTCGAGCATTTGTTTCTTATTTACTGATTCACTCAACAAATATTCATTACGTGCACCATTCCAGGCATGAAAGATACAGCAAGAAAATGTAAAAGGCCAGATTCCCTGTCCCCCAAGATTTATTAGAGGAATTCTGTGTGCCCAGAACCATACTAGGCCCTGGGGACATGACAGTAAATGAGGCAAAGAGGTCCCAGCTCTTAGGAGTGTCGTATTCCAGAGGGATAAAAAACAGTAAGTCAAGCAAGCCAATAAATAAATGA
Organism: Panthera pardus; assembly: GCF_024362965.1. Taxonomy (NCBI): domain Eukaryota; kingdom Metazoa; phylum Chordata; class Mammalia; order Carnivora; family Felidae; genus Panthera; species Panthera pardus. The sequence continues at coordinate 184,341,002 of NW_026526688.1, forward strand.
AATCATTACCGACTGTGAGAAAGGCTAGTCCAGTTGCACAGCAAGGGCCTACCTGGTGTTTGAAAGGGAGAGGTAGGGGATGGCTACCAGGAGATCACACTTAGAAAAGATGAAGGTCACAGCTGGAAAGCCAGCGGTGCCATTCGCCAGCTGAGTGGCCTTGTGTGGTCTCCTTGGCTCTCCAAAACCAAGTTTCATCGTCTAGTGCATTTAATGCATGGGGTGGCTGTGATGACCAAGTGAGATGAGCATGGGAGGCAGGCAGAGAGAGGGAAAGCCCCTGTGGAAATAGGCAAGCCAGTCCCTCATCCAGGTGATGGGGAAGCCAGGGTAGAGGCTCATTAAGAAGCCACGCTGACAGCGGTTTCTTGTGACCTACACTCACGGGCCTGACACCAGTCAAAGGCAACAATTTTTCGATACGGCACCCACCCCACCGCACCCCATGAAACACCCAGGACTGGTTTTGCAGGAATTGTTTCTCCAACATTCAGATGTTAATTAACATTAAAGTTTGGCTGAAAACCTTGGCCAAGCCTTTCCTGTCCCAGATCCAACTGGGATCAAGCAACCCAGGGTCTCCCTGCCTCAGCCAAGTACACACCCAGCCCATTCCAACCATATTAAATGCAGAACAACTCAAGAAGTAGAGAAGACCTTGCCTGAGGCTTCAGTCTTCAAATCAAATCAAATGTGTCTTTGATCTTTCATTCATCCAACAAATATTCATCCAAAACCTGATGTAGCCGGTGTTTTTGGACTGGGGTACAGAAATGACACAGGTCACCATGTTTTTGCACACGCTAGTTCCTTTTCCTACAATGTCCTCAGGATCCCCCACCAACACCACTTTCCCATCTGCCTCCCTCCCTTCGTCTGGTGAATTTCATCCCTCAAGGCTAAGCTCAGAAACATCTCTTGGTCACCTCTCCCAGGCTAGATGCTGCTTTTCTATGTCCCACATGACCCCACCCTGTGATTAGCTCTGTCATGTGCTTGGCTTGCTGTGTGGTAACCACCTGCCTGCTGGCTTTTCATTCTTACTAGACAGTGACCTTCTTGAGGGCAGTGCCAACCCAGTGCCTTGATGTAGTGGAAACTTGATAAATATGCGTGGAATGGGTATTTTCGACCCAGTTTCTTGATTACAGATTCCAAAAAGTGCTATGTCCAAAAAGTTGGCCCCTAATATATAGACAAGAGCCCCTGCTATCTGCCCTGAATATATTCAGCCAAAATGTTTATAAAGACCATATGTATAGGGGCACCTGGGTGGCTCAGTCAACTGAGGATCTGACTCTTGATTTCGGCTCAGGTCATGATCCCAGGGTCTTAGGATCAACACCCAGTATGGGCTCCATGCTGGGCATGCTTGAGATTCTCTCTCTTCCACTGCCCCTTCCTCACTCATGCTCTCTCTCTCTCTCCCTCTCTCACAATTTTTTTAAATTTTGTAAAAACAAAAAAAAAACAAAAAAAAAAGGAAAGAAAAGATCGTGGGTATAAAATACCCCACAGTGTTAAGCAGGAACTAAGTAAACAGTTCCTTTTATTGTATCATTGCTGTTATCTCTTTGATGATGCTAATGATGATTCTGAGAGGAGATACTTAAATTTGGCTGGAGGAAAGGACTGGAGGTCAAAAGACCATGACTTTCAAACTTGTGCTGCGGTCTTGGACAAATCCTGCTGATTCCAGCAATATCATCACCTGTAAATTGGGAGTACAAGCCCTTCCCAAGTCCCTCTGAGTTTGTGCCAGGTGACACAGTCTAAACCTGGTACTTCCCTTCCGGGCGCAAGCACCAATTTAACTCAGTTTTGAGCCAGATCAATAGCAGGCCCCAAATCTCAGGCTCTGCAAAGCCATCCGTGATGACATCCTGTTCCTTTTCTAGTGCATGTTGTCCAGACACTTGCTTTCCTACCATGCATTTCCCAAGGCTCACGGCTAAGGATGATCCCACTTGAAAGCAAACCAGAAAAAATTCACTGCCACAATTGTTGCTTGAATAGTTGTTGGATGCCCTTTGAAGAGCCCCAACTGGGTCATAATGAACAGCTACGTGAGTGACCCACCAGTCAGCATGATGCATGCATCATAATAAAGGCTGTTATGTGCTGAAAAGCAATGACCACAGTCCTTGGGGATGCCGTGCAAACTCTATGGGAAATAGTGATAATGACCCCCATCGTTCTGCAACTCAAATTTTCTGGGGCATTCAGAACAATGCTCCTATGGCCTGGTTTTATCCCACTGTGCCCAACCCTTCCAACCTGAAACTTGGGGCATGGATGAAGGGTCTGAGACTTTTGGGAATATTTGGGAGTTTTTGGTGGATACCAGTAGAGGCATCGTGGTTCTACTGGGAGAATCCATTGACCCATATTGCCCTCTAGATGCCCCCGACCAAGTCCTCAGCTCCTCAGAAGAGCTCTAAAGCTATGCCAGAAGAAGGAGGGAAAATGGAGAAGAAACAGGAGACTTTTGAAGGCTCAGGGTCCCCACAGTAAACCTAGAGGCTAAGGTCACTTCCCCTCTCCCTCTGACTTTGGAGCTAAACTTCTCTAGAAAACATAAATTACCTCTCCACAGACCTTCCTGTGGAACCATAATGTCACCTCTTCCAGGAAGCCCTCCCTGACCTGGTTGTATAAGCCTGGCCAGTTTGGGCACCCACCCTTGGAGCTCCCCAAACCACTTCTGCTTATCACTGCACTCATGTCACAGAATCCTAGTTGCCTGTTTGCATGCCCATCTTGCACAATAGTCTGTTAGGTCTGGGGGGTAAGAATTCTGTTCTAATCATGTATCATACATAAAGATAGAGAGATGAAGGGGAGTTTGGGTGGCTCAGTCTGTTGAGCATCCCACGTCAGTTCAGTTCATGCTGTCTCAAACTCTTAGTGAGTTTGAGCTCTACATCTGTCTCTGCTGTCAGTGCTGGGCCCGCTTCAGATCCTCTGTCCCCCACCCCCTCTGCACTTCCCTGCCTGATGTCACTCTTCCTCTCAAAAATAAATAAACATTTTTTTAAAAAGATACAGAGATTAAGAAACAGAGTCAAGCCAGAGAAACGGCCTAAGGCACAGTCAGCAGACTTGAAAAGCCATGCACAAGTGAAAACAGAAGTGGTAAGCGCAAATCTACTGACTGAAAGGTAAAACCATCCCCTTTTATGCTTCCGTGTTTCCACGTGCCCTCCGCTTCCAGAACAATGGCAGCCAGGCTTGCATGCTGCCCGCTAAAGTCTGGGGACAGATTCTACTGGAGAGATGAAGCTAAGAAACCAGCCTAGGAGGAAAGACCCACAGATGCTGCATTTGGAGGTTTGACAAGGAATCACCCTGGCTGCTGCCCAGCTGTCCTGCAGTAATTCCCACTGGTCAACCAGGTCCTCCCTTCCCCTTGTTAGTGCCTTGGTGAACAGGCCATCAAGGTGCACCAGTTACCCAAGGAAGGCCTCCCCCAAAAAAGACAGAGACAAAACCAACACTAAGAAGAAACTCACTGGAAGTAGAGGCAACTCAGGGAACAGAAGAAAACTTTGGAAAGCCCACAAACAAAACTTCAAAGGGAAAAGAGAACAGATTGCACCCATGGAACAAGAACAGGATGCTTGAAAAAGAGATATTAAGAAAGAAAGAAAGAAAGAAAGAAAGAAAGAAAGAAAGAAAGAAAGAAAGAAAGAAAGAAAGAAAGAAAAGAAAAGAAAAAGAGATATTCAAAAACAGAAAAGGAATTTGGAAATAAACGTTATAGTAACTGGGGGTGCCTGGGTGGCTCAGTCTGTTAAGCATCTGACTCTTGGTCTTGGCTCAGGTCATGATCTCGCAGTCTGTGATTTTGAGCCCCACATCGGACTCTGCACTGACAGTGTGGGTCTTGCCTGGGATTCTCTCTCTCTTGCTCTTTCTGTGTTCCTCCCCCACTTGTGCTTTTAAATATAAATTTATAAATATATATATTTGTATTTATTTCATGTAAAAATAAATATGTATTTATTTTTAAATATATAAAATTTAAATATAAATATTTATAAATATAATTTTTTATAAAGAAAGTTATAGTAACTGAAGCTACATTTTTTTCCAGTAGAAGAAGAGAATAGAGAGAAAATAGAGAAAAGAAAATTATCAAAGAAATAAGAATATGCTCCCCAAATGAAAGAACAACACTTTCCAGATTTAAAAGGGCTTATCAAGTACCTAACACAGTGAATTTAAAAAATGCCACATAAAAAAGTGACAGAGGGGTTAGCTAGTGCTATGGTGGCAATCATATTGCAATATATAAATGCATCAAGTCAACAGAATGTACACCTTAAAGTTACACAATGTAATATGCCAATTATATATAGTTAAAAAATAAATAATAAAAAAGTGTCACATAAAGATGCATCATTGTGAAATTTCAGAACAAAAGGGTTAAAAAAAAAAAAAACCCTAAAATCATCCCAATTGGGAATCAGAAGTTCATGGGACTTCACACTGGAAGCCAGAAGATAATAGGCCAGAAACCTTCAAATTTCTGATGGGAAGTTACCTTTTTAAAAAAATTTTTGACATTTTTGACGTTTTGACGTTTATTCATTTTTGAGAGAGAGAGACAGAGCACAGGGGAGGGTCAGAGAGAGGGAGACACAGAATCTGAAGCAGGCTTCAGGCTCTGAGCTGTCAGCACAGAGCTCAACATGGGACTGGAACCCACAAACTGTGAGATCATGACCTGAGCCAAAATCAAGAGTGAGATGTTTAACCGACTGAGCTACCCAGGTGCCCCAAGATTTTAAGGTTCCTGTATTACAGTGTTTTCTCAATCTCCTCCCCAATCTCCCATCACCATGGCAACAAAATCTTGTAACAAAAGGGAGAGGAAGGGGACCATTCTATATCGTCCAGGGGCCTTGTCCATTGACACCATCAATTATTCTGCACTGTATTTGTAAGATCCCAAAGCACCTAAATGTTTATATTAATGGAGTTAATTTTACATCCATACTGTTCCAGAAAGAGCAATAGTATTCTAGAGTAATCCACTGAGATAAGGATCTGTTCATTCTCTATCAAGGACCCTGAGGAAACTTAGCAAAGAACAAAGAGATGGAAGGAGACGTGAATATATTCCTGTCCTTCTGATTTCATTTATAAATCAAGTTTTATGTTAGATCACCTTTTATTGATATACTTACTAATATTTCTCAACAGTAATGAGCAGGAATTCATTAACTCCTGCCTCTGACCTGCAGATGTTGGAACCATTCACTCTTTTTTTTTTCTTTTAAGTTTATGTATTTATTTTGAGAGAGAGAGAGAGTGTGTGCATGAGCAGAGAAGGAGCAGAGAGGGAGGGAGAGAGAGAATCCCAAGTAGACTCCATGCTGTCAGTGCAGAACCCAATGCAGGGCTCAATCTCACCGTGAGATTATGACCTGAGCCTAAATCAAGAGTCGGACGTTTAACTGACTGAGCCACCCGGGTGCCCCGGAACCACTCACTCTTGAGCTGCAAGCCCTTTGTGTAAGTAGAGAGAGCTTGGACCAGGGCTAGCCACTGGGTAGAACTTTACCCGGTCACCATGCTCTCAGGGCACATTCTCCCACTGTCCTCCTTCAACTACTAACAGCCAGCACATAGCAGGTTGAACTGGACGAAGATACGGATGAGAAAAGTGTGCTTCTGTTTCCTCATCTGTAAAAGAAAGCCAATACCATGAGTTTGTAGAATGTTGGAGCGTAACAGGAGTCGTTACGTGTCCAGTTGTCAGAGCTGAGCATGGCACAGGAGTTAGCTGCCACCATGAGTCTGTTATTACACATTCTGCCCGCTCACTCTACACTAGCACGGCAAGCTGTCCCAGAGGGAAAATGCCCCTCCTCTCAGGAGAGTGCCTGGAAATCATATCGCCACGTCTCACATTTCCTCTGGGAAGGCAAGAAAGGACAGAGAGACAGAAGGGGAGAGGGAGAAGGGAAAGGAATTTGTTCTAGACGCCTGCTTAGTAGCCTCCTCCTTCTCCACTTCGTTTCTTTCACTCCCCTCGGCAACCCTGCAGAGCACATTTCATGTGTCATTTTTTCCCCCTTTATGATGAAAAACCCAAGCAAACCTCAAGAGCAGGAAGTTCATGTAACCTGTCCAAGGTCACAGAGTTTGTGTGATCTGAACCTCCAGCACCTTGGGGGTCAGTGAGAATAAATGCGGGGGTTGAAATCACCCTCTGGGACCTTTTTAAATCGTCTTCTTCCCCCTTCACCCTATGGGTGCCCCGGCCTCCGCGGAACTGACACCTTCCACCCCAGCTCCTGCTTTTATCCGGCTGTCACGGGGAAGTTCTTTGTCAGCAGGAAAGCAATTTCTATCTGGGAATAGTTACTCTGGTCTTTTTACAAAAGCCAGGTCTTGTAGCTATGTACATAAAGTGATACTTTATGCTGTTGAATGCGATCTGCCCCCCATTGGTGAGCAGAGAGAAAATTCGTATACGTGCACACATCCGGACTAAAAGCATCAAAATGACCCCCTCTGCTAAGAGTTGAACTGTGTCCCCCTAACTCCCCCCAAAAAAAGATTTGCTGAAGACCTACCTCTAGTCAATACCCGAGAAATGTGACCTTATTTGGAAATAGGGTCGTTGTTGATGTACTTGGTTGAAAGTTAAGATAAGGTGATACTAGAGTAGGGTGGGCATTAAATCCAGCATGACAGTGTCTTTACAAGCAGAGTGAGACACAGGGAGACAGCAGCCATGTGGTGACAGAGACAGAGACTGGAGCGATGCATCAATACACAGAGGAAGGCCAAGGCTGGCCAGCAAACCCCGGAAACTGGAAGAAGCAAGAAAAGATGCTTCCCTAGAACCTTGGGAAGAAGCACGGCCCTGCTGACACCTTGATTTTGGACTTGTAGCCTCCAGAACCGTGAGACAGAATACACTTCTGTTGTGTCAAGCCACCGTATCTGTGGGACTTGTTGCAGCCTCCCTAGGAAACTAATACACCGTCTGTAGCCTGCCCACACAGCCAGGTAGGTCACGGCCACCGGCCACCGTACGTCTGGAAGTTCCCAGCCCCGCCTCTGGCCACCCACCTGTCTCCTACCATAGCTCTGAGTTCTGCAGAAACTGTCAGAGCTCTGACTCGAAGGCTACCCCGGAATAATCCCCCAGAGGCCCAGCATGCGCCCAAATCCCCACGAGAATCACACAGTTGGGAGCACTGTTTCTCCGACTGTGGTGCCCCCTGGATCAGAAGCCCTTCAGACAATTGTGTGAAATGCCCCGGCCCTCCTGACTCAATATCTGGGACCCAGGAATCTGAATTTTTAACTGGCACTATGTGGGCCTCTTAGTGCAGAAAAGTTTGGGAAAGAATGAGTTCAGATACAAGGTGCCTGGGTGGCTCGGTCGGTTAAGCGTCTGACTTCAGCTCAAGGCATGATTTTGTGGTTCATGAGTTCAAGCCCCGCATCAGGCTCTCTGCTGTCAGCACAGAACCTGCTTTAGATCTTCTGTCTCTCTCTCTGCCCTTCCCCTGCTTGCACTCTCTCTCTCTCTCTCTCAAAAATAAAGAAACATTTAAAAAAAAAAAAAGAATGAGCTCATACATATTTTCTGACATTGCCCATCTCCCCCACCAAACGTTCTGTGGCTTTGAGAATACCGAGGCCAGACGGACAGGGAGAAGGCCGGGTCAACACAGTCCGTGGAGAACCTGGTAAAGGAGAAAGCCCGTCAGGAACAGACATCTGGGGGCCAGGGCCATGGTGCGGTGGAAGTGACTTCAGAGGGTGGACAGGGGCCACGGGCAAGAGCAAAGTGAGGACGCTGGGGTGGGGGAGGGGGCGAGGTAACTGGTTCAGAGAGAGGACGCCCAAAGTGTGGTGGAGCAGAGGGCCTCCCAGGCAGGAAGGGCCTCTGAGGGTGACCCCAGGGGAGGCCGGGGGGGGGGGTGGGGGGAGGCGGTGGCGGAAGGAGCAAGAGGACCTTAGCAGCTGTGCGGCACTGGTCCCAGTCTGTCCCCCTCTGAGCCTGCGTGTCCCCACCTGCACAAAGGAGATGGTGGCAGCGCCTGTGCCTGACTCTGCAGAGTAGCTGGTGAGACGAAGGATATGGGATAATAGAGGCCTTGGGCAACCATAGCTCCACGGGTGATAAGGGAGACGGTGGAGGTGTTCCCGTCAGGGCCCAAACACAAGAGGCCTGGAGAAGCCTGAGGCCCGGAGGCCACCAGCATATGGTTGGGGCCCAGACTCTACAGCCCATGGAGCTTGGCCTGTATCACAGCTTCTCTCCTTCCTGGCTGTGTGTTCCCGGGGAAGTTACTTAACCTCTCTGTGCCTTTGTTTCTTCTGTAAAACATGGCCAATACTTCCTACTTTACAGGGTTGTTATGAAATTAAATGGATTTCTGCTGAGAAAGTACTCAGGGTCTGATACACAGGAGTGTTTGTTCAAATGTACCGTGGGGCACAGGTGCTCAACTGTCACAGGAGCCCGGGGCGGGAATGCAGAGGGACTCCCAGGGGTGGAAATAAGCCAAGGCTGTGGCTCTTCAGGGCCATCTCTCCACCTCTTAATTCCCTCGTCAGTACCTGTTCCAGTGTGATGCTCTCACCACTGTTGTCCCCTGGAAGGAGCCACTTCCTCCCTCCTCCTCTTCCTCTCTCCTCTCCGTCTCTCCATGTGTCTCTGTGTCTCCTCTCTCTCGTGCTCCCTGTGCCTTTCTGTGTCTCTCTGCCTCCCTCTCTCTCTGTCTCTATCTCCCTCTCTGTCTCTGTGTCTCTGTCTCAGTCTGTCTCTGTCTCTCTCTGTGTCTATCTCTTTGTCTCCCCCTCTCTGCCTCTCTTTCTCTCTCTGTCTCTGTGTCTCTTTCTCTGTGTCTCTGCTTCTCTGTCTCTGTCTTTCTCTGACAAGCCTGCTTTGGAACATACTCATCTTTCTTAGCAAACCCACATGGCTTCGATCTTTCTAAAACAGTGTTCACCGGGAAACCAACACATCTGTATGAGCATACAAGTTCAAAAACCAAAGTTTACCAAGTCTGGGGACTTGCTGTGCACAGATGCCATGCTGAGCCAAGTCAGCTACCTAACCGAGAGGGTGCTCACCAGTTAGGCCCAGTAGGCCCTCATGTCCTCCCAGAGTCCTGGGTTTTCTCTCCACTGCCCCTTCTGGGGACCTTGACCTAACCCCCACCCTGGGGGCAGAAGATTGATTCTGGGTTTGAGGAAGTAGGGGACATTCTCCTGACCTCCTCACCATCTCTTCCGCCTCCCCTAAACTCTCTCCCTCCGGGGCAGAGGCTGGACAGGGGCTGGGGAGGCCACAGCCTCCATTAAAGGGCCCAGTGGTTATTTCCTTCCAGGAGAGCCAAGAGGCCAGCCGGCATTCGGTCAGGAGCCAGACTCTACAGCTGGAGGACCTTGGCTTGCTGCTTGAGATGAATCTCTCCCTCTGAAACCCTCCTGCCGTAACCCCCCAAAGTGAGGCCGTAATCCAGAGAAGCTCTCCCTCCCCTTAGATAGAGACCTCCCTGGGAGTGGCCCCTCTGTCTGAGTTCTATGGGACTGAGGTTCCCCGGTGCCCTGGGCCCCGGGGCAGCGCTGGTCATCTGGCACCCACACTCTGGGCCTGTGTGGCTCTGTGGTAGTTTAGAAGAGATGGAAGAATGGAGGGGAAGGAGAGCAGGGGGGAAAGGAGGGGAGAGGGAGGGAGGGAGGGAGGGTGGGAGGGGAGAAGAATGATGAGCAATTTCAAGGAAGGAGCTAGACATTTGGAAGCAAGAGTGATGGAGCCAGGGCACCGCTTCTACCCTCGGTGAACAACATGAAGAGTCTGGGCCACAGAACCTTCTGGGGTAGACCTAGGAGAGACAGAGCTTGAGCCGAGATCTCCCAAATCCAGGGTCCCCTGGATCGTCACCACTGTTGCGTCAGGATACCCAGGACACCCGGCAAACACTAGATGGGCTAGTGGACGGGCACCCCCCCCCCGGGAAGGGCCCTGCCTGCCTGGCCCCCGCTGTAGGCCAGGAGCCCCCAGACGGAGGGGCTGGATGGGCCACTGGCCTCTGCCACTGACCGATACTATCCCAGATCCCCTTCAGGGGGGTACAGTATCCCCTTGGAATCCACATATCTGGGTCACCTGCAGGAATCCACATTTGGGGTCATCTGCAGGGACCCCGAAGCAGGTCTGTGGTATGGAGGCTGGGCGTTTGCCCGGGGCCGGCATTCGCATCCTTGTGGGCTGCTCTCTGCGCTGGCGAGAGAAACCAGCAGCTCGCAGGCCTCGTCCAGATCTGTGTCACTTTGTTGTGCCCCACTGCTCCCCTTTTGTGGGGAACGCCCGATGGAGGACAGCATTATTCGTAAATACTAGAATTCTTTTTAAAACCTCAAGAAGCGTATCACTCAGGGAAGGAGAGACAGGGCATGCCCCAAGTGTTTAGTTTACTAAAGGGACTGTAGCTAGTATCTACAACAAGTGGGTGAGTTCAGGGAGCAGAGGAGGCTGGTGAAGCCCCAGAGAGGAGCCATCACCCCCTCCCCCCCCAGCCCAGGCCTGGAGGGGCGAGAGGAGACAATGGTGTCCCTGGAACCCCGGGCTGCTGCAGCTGGCCCAGTAGGAACTCAGGTCAGAGAGGACCCCTCCTCTGCCAGGAGGGGTGTGGCTAGGAATAAACACCCCACCTCTTTCTCCTTTCATCCACTTGCCTCCTGTCTGCGCCTGTCTCAGGTCAAAGCCAACAGGAAGGCAAATGACAAAGGAGCCCAGGTGATGCAACCCATAGACACCAGCCTGCCTGGCACAGGTTCAGTGAAGAAGGTGGGGCGGGGGGAGGGGAGAGTGGGGAGGGAATCGTGTGCCTCTGCTTCCCCTTGAGAACCGAAGGAACCTCTTCAGCGTCTGGGAGCACTGCCAGCAGCCTGTCCTCAGCTGTCAGCCCCTGTCGGCGGTACCCAGGCCTGGAACCCTCGCCTCATGGGGATGAAATATTTTGTCAGCACTAAGGAGGCAGTGTGGATGCAGAACACAGGAACTCTTACACTCTGCCGAGAGGTTAAGATGGTATTTTCCACCTGGAGACCAATCCGGCAATACTAAATAAGGCTGGATGTTTGCAGAGTGCTTGGACTAGAATTCCACTCCGAGATACATACTCTAGAGACACTCTAGCAAGAACACGAGGACGCTGTATAAAAATGTTAATTAAAGTATTGTTTGTAACAGCAGAGACTTGCAAACAGACTAAAAGCCCATCGACAGAAGAAGGCATAAATAACTTGCCCTGTACCACACGACGGAATGTTCTACGCACCCGACGTGACCAAACTACCACCATGCATATCGACACTGGGCAAATCTCCGAAGCATGGTATTGAACAACAAAAAATGGTGAGTTGCTCTAGGCTGTATGTGCTGGTGTAACGGTTCACAAGGTACATCTATATCTATATCTATATCTATATCTATACATATACATATTATAGATTATTATAGAATAAGAACTTTATGATATGTAAACTTGAACAACATATACAATAGTATAATTACTTATGGAGATAATTTTTTATATTGATAATATAAAAACATGCCTGGGAATAATAACTAAACTCAGAGGGAGGGGAAAAGGGAAAAAAAATCAGGGAAGAGTACATAGGGGACTCCAATTGTGTCTGTATCGCTTTCTTTTTTTAACAATCTGAAGAAAAGCAGGCAAATGTTAAAATTTTATAAACCTGGGTAGCAGGTACATGGGTGCTCATTATATTACTTGCTATTCTACTCGCTGGACTCTAGCATACCTTTTCAAGGTCTCTAATATTTCATGAATCTCATTCTGGGGCCCTTGGGCTGAATATTTTACATCACCCTTTAATTAACTAACTAGCCTCACTTGTCCCTAAACACTTCCAATCTACTCTAACCCCTGCACTCCCGACCCTCCCCAGCCCGCCCTGGACTCCTGGAGAACGCACCCTTGTTAAATCCAGTGTTCCCTTCGATTTGTTTTAAGCATCATTTGGTACGCAGTCTGACTCCAAGAACACTTGACTTATTTCTGTGTAATCACTGGAGAGGCTTCAAGCACTACAAAAGGAGTAAGGAAAACATCATCTTCCTCACCAGGGAACTCAAGGAAGTGCCGGTTCCAGGAAGCCTGAGGACAACCATGCAGAAGCAAGACTTTTCCAGTAATTGTCACACCCAGAAGGCCTGGCTCCCCTCTGAGCCCTCAGCGGATCTACACCCGCAGGAGGTTTGGGAAGGTTGTCGCCTGCCTTTGCCAAAAGCAAAGACCAAACCCCCAGGGTTTCAAGAATTTCACTTTGGAGGAGAAAGCAATGACCCTCCAAGTTATTTCCCCAAATCCACATTAAACAGGCATTGAAGGAAATATCTAATCAGCCTGGCCTCGGGTCCTGGCTAGAAAACCAAACTGGTCCTTTGTTTCCTACATCGGAACCCCCCACTGCCACACATATAGGTCTCTGGCCCCCCAACCCCTTCTAGAGGTAGAATGAGAACTCACTCCAGGTGGCATTCCAGGAAGACAAGCAGAACTCCGGGAGCTCTGGAAGGGGACTGAATCCATCCATCTGGCCTTTGGGAAGGTGCTGCACCCCCCACAGGGCTCCCACACCGAGCACGTGCTGGCCAGGCAGCAGTGAACCCGGCAGTGATGCCCTGCCTCCTGGGAACTCACCTTCTCGTGGGGGAGACCGGCGATTTACAAGGAAACAATCACACAACATCATTGCAGGTAGAAAAGCAAGCGGGAGCGTGGGAGCAGCGGGGACTGAGGCAGGAGGCGTGGGAGGGAGATTGCTGCTCACCCACAGGATCAGGGAGGTGACTTGACCTCTGAATACAGGGTAGGAGCCAGGCATGGAGACATCTGGGGGAGAAGCAGTCCAAGAAAAGGGGCCTGTGAGGGGGCGATAAGAGATGCAGGTACCGAGATAGCTAGGGGCAGCCCTTGTCCCAGTTCAATGTCATGGCTGCCGTTTGACAGAAGAAACAGAGGGTCCAGGAGCTCACAGGGCTTGCCAAGACCACTCAGCCAGTATGTGCCAGCTGAAGCCAGGCGCCTGACTTCCAGAGGCGTCATTCTTGCCTCCCCTCCATAGTACACACAGACCTACATCTGTGTGGCCAGCTGTGGGTGAAAATCCAGAAGGGACTGATTTTAGAAAGTTCATGCCATGCAGGTATGGCCTGGTCTGTGACAGCCCCAGGGGATCTGGGATAGCACACAGCAATTAAACATTTGAACATTGCTCACAGCACTTAAACACATTAGTATGTCGACAGTCAAACATACTAATCTTCATGGTCAGTGGGCTAAGTAAGAATTGTGAAGAGCCTCTGTTCAGGGGAGGTTTTGACATCAAATTCAGGCCACATTTGGTGCCAAATTAGTGACCCAAATCAATCAACAACTTTCGGTTTTCAGAGCCCTTAGGATTTCCACTCAAAGCATCGGGGGCACAGTGTTATAACCTCTGAAATGACACTCTGTGAAGACAGGGGTAGAGAAGCCAGCTGGAAACGAGGTCACCCACATTCGCACGGTGGCGCGGCCCAGACCATGGGAAGAGCGGCCAGGGCAGTCCAGCGCTCGGGGCGCCAACTTCCTCCCCAGGAAAGGAGCCAAACAGCTGCTGGCAATACGCAGGTGAACAGTGATGTGGAGGTTCAAATCCCCGGGTAGAGAAGGCGATGGGAAAGCCGTGCTGTACAAAATAGGCCACCAAAATGAGAAGTTTCGTTTCTACCCTTCTTGTTGTGTCCTTGCGAGGCTGAGTTGGGAGAGATTAAAAAGCATCTTTCTTTCTTTCTTTAAGTTTATTTATTTATTTTGAGAGAGAGTGTGCATGTCCTAGCAAGGGAGGGACAGAGAGAGAGAGAGAGAGAGAGAGAGAGGGAGAGAGAGAGAGAATCCCAAGCAGGCTCCACACTGTCAGCACAGAGCCCGATGTGGGGTTCGATCCCACGACCATGAGATCATGACCTGAGTCAAAACCAAGAGTAAGAAGCTCAACCAACTGAGACACCCACATGCCCCACAAAGCATCCTTCTTTCAATTAAAAATCACCCTAGTGAAGCAGCCTTGGTCTTTTTACCTTATCCCTACCGAGAAACACAAACCAATTCCGAGCCCCTCCCTGGGCACTTCCTCCCCACTCTGCCGTGGCCCCCTTTCTCCTCTGCTCAGCCCCTTGGAAAGGCCAGAAACAGAGTGAGGCTGAGGACCCTGGGCCGAAGAGCCAGGATTGGAGAAGAGGCATTGGCCATCGTCCCCACCCAAGGTCAGGTGGAAGCTGAGTCTGTGGTCTCCACTTGAGACTGCCTTTTTTTGTTTATGCTTATTTATTTATTTTGAGAAAGAGAGAGAGAGAGAGAGAAAAACAGAGCAGGGGAGGGTCAGAGAGAGAGAGAGAGAGAGAGAATCCCAAGCAGGCTCCACACTGTTAGCACAGAGCCTAACACGGGGCTCAGTCTCACAAATTGTGAGATCATGACCTGAGCTGATATCAAGAGTTGGATGCTTAACCAGCTGAGCCACCCAGGCATCCCTCCACTTGAGCCTGCTTTAATATTCCCCGAGAATCAAATGACCACAGAAGAAGGAAGGAAATGATGAACCCTAGGTTTTCCTTGGGAGATTGGGAAAATAGCCATTCATTCATTCATTCATTCATCCATTCACTCATTCATTCTTCAGAAGTTTCTCAAGCTCCTACTATGTCCCATCAGTTTAGGATACATCTGTGAACAAAACATCAGAAGTCCTTGTCGTCACTGGAGACGGGAGTCACGCTTGGATTCAAAATAGCATGTGCAAAGGCGATGGGTGCCTTGTGGAGACAAAGTAAGGGAGCCCAGGTGCCTGGGGAAGGAGCTGCAGTTTGAAGGGGGCAGCAAATTGAGCCAACAGCCTAAGGAGATGGAGGGAGCCATCAGATAACCTGAGCAAGAGTGTTTCAGGCAGAGGGCACAGCCAGGACAGAGGCCTGGAGGGAGAATGTTCCTGGCAAGTTCCAAGCGCCACACGGAGGCTGGAGCAGAATGAATATACTGATAGGAGAGCAGGTAAATGTGTGCAAAAGTGGTTGGCGTAGGGCGGGGTGGGGTGCAGAATCACTCAGGGGCTGGTCACTTACCGCTTTGTGTTTTCCTCTGAGAAGAGGAGACGTCTGAGGGTTTGAGAAGAGTGGGACCAGGGGCTCCTGGGTGGCTCAGTCAGTTGAGAGTCCAACTTCAACTTGGATCATGATCTCACGGTTCGTGAGTTCAAGCCCCGCTTCGGGCTCGCTGCTGTCAGCACAGAGCTTGCTTCATATCCTCTGTCTCCCTCTCCCTCTGCCCCTCCCCTGCTGGCGCTCTTTTTCTCAAAATTAAATAAACATTAAAAAAAAGAGACAGCATGGGATGCCTGGGTGGTTGTCAGTTCATCATCCGACTTCGGCTCAGGTCATGATCTCACAGTCGGTGAGTTTGAGCCCCGCGTCAGGCTCTGTGCTGACAGCTTGGGGCCTGGAGCCTGCTTCGGATTCTGTGTCTCCCTCTCTCTCTGCCCCTCCCCCACTCATGCGTGCACGCATGTGCTCTCTCTCTCTCTCTCTCCAAAATAAATAAACATTAAAAAGAGAGAGAGAAAAGCAGGACCAGAAAAGCAGGACGAGCCTGTTGGTTAGAAGAGTTACTCTGACGTCTCTAGGACGTGAGAATCATTAGGCTTGGGGAACTAAGTTGAGCTCTAAGCCTCTGAGAAAAAGAGGTCCACTGTGACCGCAGGATTTTAAGACAATAAAAATGGTCTGGAGAAGAGCTGGGAGGGAGCCTGGGAGGCCGGTGCAGAGACTGCTGACAGTTCTGGTCTACAGCAGCCACATGGTGGCACTGTGGATGAGGAGTGGGGCATGAAACCCAGGAAATATTTCAAAAGTATAATCCAGACTGAGTACAGCGGATCAATGAAAGGAAAGCAAGAAAGACAAGGCAAAAGTTTCTGATCTGGGAACGCAGACTGTGTGCACATTCATAAAATGACAAAAATTAATACATTGACATGAACACCCTTTGGATGACCTGCCCTGCGACCTCCCGCCAGCTGTATACCCCCCCTACCCCCTGCCACACACACACACACACACACACACACACACACACACACACACACACAGGTGCTGGAGCACTCAGGCCTGGGCTCTCTCTCCACTTGCCTTCGAACTCTGGCAATCTCACAGGTGAAACTGTGCTTTGGGTTTGTGGTGCTGGCTTTTTCTTTTAAGAAATATTTTAGGGGTGCCTGGGTGGCTCAGTCAGATAAGCATCTGACTTCGGCTCAGGCCATGATCTCGTGGTCCGTGAGTTCGAGCCCCGCGTCGGGCTCTGTGCTGACAGACAGCTCAGAGCCTGGAGCCTGCTTCGGATTCTGTGTCTCCCTCTCTCTCTGCCCTTCCCCCTCTTGCACTATTTCTCTCTCTCTCTCTCTCAAAATAAATAAATAAACCTTGAAAAAAATCAAAAAAACATTTTTAAAACAGGAAAGATTTTAAATTGCGATAACCTATAGGACATAAAATTTGCCTTTTTTAGCCACTTTCAAGCATGCAATTCCATGGCGTTAATCATATTCACAATGTGTGCCTGTCGCGCTTCTGTTTTAACTTCAGTAAACTTCCGTCCCCTCACCCCTCCCTGGGGATAATAAGAAGGCGCAGCCTTGAGGGTCACCTCAAGGTTAAACAGGACAAGCCACCTGAAACAGCACAGGGCCCGGCACGTAAGTGACACCCAGCAAGTATTAGCTGCTTTCTACTTTATGGCCTTTCTCCTCCTGTGTCCAACCCAGTCTCCCTGGCCCTCATGGCATCCTTGTCACCCCGCTCCTCCTCCCCGGTGCCCCCAGACCCACTTTGTCAGCGGATAAATCACCCAGTCTAGGTTCTGGCCCCAGACTCCTCAGGACCCCTCTCATCGTGCGTGGGCAGTGACCTTCTGCTTGCCCCAGAGTCACCTGAAGGGTATACACACCACAGATTGCTGGGTCCACACCCCTTGAATCTGTGACTCAGCAGGTCTGGGGCGAGCCTGAGACTGTGCTGCTCACAAGTTCCCAGGTGATGCCCCAGCGACCCCACTTTGAGAACCACTGGCCTGGGGGGTGTGGCGTGTGCAATCTGACCACCTCTCGCCCCTCCACGGCAGCCACCCCTGCCCCATCCGGAGTCACCTCGCGCTGGACTGTTGCGAGGGTCTCCTCAGGGGTCTGCCTCACTCTGCCCTTTCTTTCTCCCCTACACTTTGTTCCTAACACAGCAGCAAGCGTGATTCTTCCATAACAGAAATCAGATCATGTTCTTCCTCTGCTTAACGTCCTCTAGTGGTGTCCCATCTCAGGATAAATCCCATAGGCCTTGCCATATCCCCCGAGACCCTGTGATCTAGGCCTCAGCCACCTCTGCCTGCCCTCTGCCTGCTCCCCTGCATACACCACAGGACCTTTGCAGATGCTGATTCCTCCATCAGGAGTGAATCTATCCCAGATATTCACCTGGCCTCCCCTCTCACCTCATTCAGCTCTCTTCTGGAAGGCCCTGCCTAACCTAAAATAGCCACTTCTTCCCTGTTCCTTCCTTCCTCTCTAGCTCCTTAACCTACTTCACATTTTTTTTATAAGTAGTGTCATTATCTTGCTCATTTATTTGTTTCCCTCATTGTCTCTCCCTCCCACCATTAGAATGTAAGACCATAAGGGCAACAATGGAGTGTCAATGGACATGTATCACCAATGCCCACAGCGGTGAGAGCACATAGGAAGTGCTCAATCACTGTTTGTTGAATAAATAAATGATGTCCTAACTTCCTAGTATGACACATAGTCTCTCCACGATCTGACCTCCACCCACTTCTACAGCCAGATGTCCCATCCCTCTCTCCAAGAATACTCTAACCACACTGAACACTTAAGGGCTGGGGAGGTGACCCAGTCGTTGACATCTCCGAGCCTCTGCACAGGCTGTGCTATTTGTCTGGCATGCCCTTCCCTACCTTGTCTGTCTGGGGACAACTTACTCTTATTTCTAGATTCAGCTCGAGCACTACATCCTGATGAAGCCTTCCCAGGCTCCCACACGCCAAGCTACCCTCACGCTCCTTCGTCTGCTTCCTCCCATACCCCAGCCTCTGCACCTCTTAACTCACTTAGGTACTTGTCCGTCTGTGTCCTCCTCCAGCCACTCAAGGGCAAGGCCAGGGTCTCCATGTTGCATCGGCGGGAGCCAGCACAGAGCCTGGTATATAGCGTGTGCCCAGGGAATGTTGGTTCAGTAAGAGAATCAGCCAAATCTCCTGGGTTTTTATTCTTCTTAATATTACTCTTAAAATTACAAAGGCAATACATGCTAATTATTTTTGTGCAAATGCCCAAATATGCATATACAGGGAAAAGTAAAATTCTTGCTTTTTCAGGACTCTCTCTTGAGCTGCTTCTGACTCCCCAGGCTCTTCCTCTCCAGCTTGGGGAAGCCCAGGCAGATGGCCAGACGGTTCAGGCAAAGAAGCCTGCGCCCGGACCCCCTGGCTGCGGCCTAGCTGGGTCCCCTGTGCATCTGCGAAGCAGAAGTGGGAGTGAAGCCCCCCGGTGAGGAGGTTGAGGCTGAGCCTGCTGACTCCAGGGTCGACCCCTTCCTCTACAAGAAAGTTGTGATGCCCTCTGCCCTCCCCCAGTCCAAAAACAAAACAAAAAACAAAAACAAAAACAAAAACAAAAATACCAAATGTGCAGATTATGCTTTCTTATCACTTTGGGGTTTCCTACATTAGAACTTCCCAGAGAAACTGGCAACATTGGTATCAATAAAATGGATTTGTTGAATGTTCAGCCTTTCTATTCCTTTTTCTTTTCCTCCTTTTGGAAACAAACAGATCCCTTCTCCACCTGGACCCTCCCCACGGCCTGGGAGCTCCCCTTCTGCAGAAATCAAACGCAGCCATGGAAGCCCCTTTGCAGCCAGGCCCACACAGCCGTTCCAAGCCAGCCTGTCCTTCTGGCGGACACTGGCGAGCCAGCCGACTCACGGCTCAAGACCTGACATCCCACGTGATTCTACTTCAGAGAAACGATGCCCTGGTTGGCAGACATAAGTCTCCAGACTGCTCAAAAATTGCATTTTTCATTGTAAGTTGTGATTTCGAGAGACGGTTTTTTCACTCCTAAGAGAGCAAGGAGATAGCAAGATTGCTGGACTGGCGGGCAATGAGCAGGATGGTGATGCCCATGATGTGGTGGTGATGTTGAAGAAGATGCCCTTTAATTTAAAAAAAAAAAAAAATTTAATATTTATTTTTTGAGAGAGACAGACAGAGCATGAGTGGGGGAGGGGAAGAGAGAATCCAAAGCAAGATTCTGAGCCAGCCAGGCACCCCTAGAAGATGCTCTTTAAAAACAGCTGGAGAGGGGCACCTGGGTGGCTCGGTCAGCTAAGCGTCCAACTTTGGCCCACGTCATGATCTCACAGTTTGTGAGTTCAAGCCTCGCGTCAGGCTCTCTGCTGTCAGCACAGAGCCCTGCCTCAGATCTGTCCCCCTCTTTCTCTGCCCCTTCTTCCCGTCTCTCTCTCTCACTCTCTCAAAAATAAATAAACATTAAAAAATTAAAATTAAAATTAGGGGCGCCTGGGTGGCTCAGTCAGTTAAGCATCCGACTTGGCCTCAGGTCATGATTTCGAGGTCCATGAGTTTGAGCCCCGTGTCGGGCTTTGGGCTGACAGCTCAGAGCCTGGAGCCTGCTTTGGATTCTGTGTCTCCCTCTCTCTCTGACCCTCCCCCATTCATGCTCTCTCTCTGTCTCAAAAATAAAAAAAATTTTTTCTTAATTAAAATTAAAAAGCAGGAGAAGAGGAGGAGCCAAGATGGCGGAAGAGCATGGAAGTTTTTTGTGCGTCTCGCGTCCACGAAATAGAGCCAGACCAACACTAAACCATCCTACACACCTAGAAAACTGATTGGAGGATTAACACAACAATCTGCACAACCTGAAGCACAGAATTCAGTAGGTACGCGGCGCGGAGAGGTGAACTTGGGGAGTGAGAAGTAGCAGGAAGGGAGGTGGTTTTGCGAGCAGAGAGAGGATGGAGACTGGGCGGGGGGACCAAGAATACAGGAAAAGCACCCCTCCCCAAAAGCAGCTGGAAAGAAAGTGGAAACTTGGAAACAGCCGCAAGGGCTACACTAAAAAGGGAGAAAGGAGAAAAGAGAGGGTTTAAATTCCATTAAGACTGTAAACAAGGGGAGCGCAAAGGCTGCAACTCCGCAGCTCGATACCTGGCGGTGCTCTGGTGGGAAAGGCGAATCCCCAGGAACAGAGTGGGGTCCGGGAGGATCTCGGGTCACACGGGGAAAAGTGGTTCCACTGCTGGAAGGACATTTGGTGGAGACTGTTGAAGCCACCTGGTCCCAGCAGACCCCAGAAAACAACCATATTCGCTGGTGCTGGAACAAGGTCGTTAAGGGTGAAGCCTGGTGCCAGATGTGTGTTGTGATTTTCCATAATCCCTGAAATGCTGCTGCTACACTCTCTTGCGAACTTTTTCTGGGTCGGGCTGGCACCTGGCCACAGTCTCGGGGCACCGGCAGCAGCAGGGTCCAGCGAGGCGTTCCTGGGTGCAGCCGACATTCGGCCATTGCTCATTCGGCCATTGCTCGGTGAGACCCTCCCGCAGAGGGGCGGAACGGGTCAAAGCCGCAGTCCGTCGGAAGTAAGGGACTGGGGAAAACGGCCGCATCTGAGACAAAACTCGGGAGAGAGGTGCTGCCTGGGGCCTGGTCACGGAGAGCGAAGAAGTGGGGAGAGGACAAGAGCTGAAGACGGAGTACGGGTGCGCGATTGCTGATAGGGGAGAACAGGCTGGGTAGCTGGGTGGTGCAGTTTCACCGCTCCCGCGCACGCGCATACGCACCTACAAGCACCGCAACAATCCACCCCAGTAGGCTAGCAGCGCCATCTAGTGGAGAGCGGAGCCGTTACACTGAGCCCCGCCCAACTGGGCCAACCTTGCTCTTCAAGAACACAAGTCTCACCGCGGGCTTAGTTTATGGACTATAAGGCGCTACATAGACTGACTTCTAGGGGAAAACGAAGCAATTTCAGTCCTACTTCAATCTGTTAGCAGGTCCATTTATTCAATTTTCTTTCTTTTTTTTTCTCTTTTACACTTCTTTTCTTTTTCTTGAATACAGAAAGAGAAAAAATTCATTTTTATTTTCAATTTTTATTTAAAATATTTTAATTTTTATTATTATATTTTTTACTTTTATGTAATTTTTTTCAAATTCTATTTTACTTCCAACATTGTATTTTAGTCTACTTCAGTGTATTCACCTTTTCAAATTTCCAAACGATTTCCTTTTTTTTCTTTTTTTCTTCTTTTTCTTTTTTCTCTTTTTTGTTTCTTTTCTTTTTCTTGAATGCAGAAAGAGAAAAGCTTCATTTTTACTTTCAATTTATATTAAAAATATTTTTCTTTAATTTTTTTACTATATTTTTTGCTTTTATGTAAATTTTTTCAAATTCTATTTTACTTCCATCATTTTATTTTAGTCTACTACAATGTATCCACTTTTTCAAATTTTCAAATGATTTCCTTTTTTTTCTTTTTCTCTTTTTCGTTTCTTTTCTTTTTCTTGAATGCAGAAAAAGAAAAATTCATTTTTATTTTTAATTTATTAAAAATATTTTTCTTTAATTGTTTTCTACTATATTTTTTACTTTTGTGTATATTTTTTCAAATTCTATTTTACTCCCATCATCTCAGTTTAGTCTATATCAGTGTATTCATTTTTTCAAATTCTCAAACGATTTTTTTTCTCTTCCTCTCCCCCCCCCTTTTTTTCTCTAATCTGTCAAACCACTTTCAACACCCAGACAAAAACACACCTAGGATCTAGCATCACTTATTAGATTTGTGTGTGTGTGTGTAATTTTTTAATTTTAATATTTTTTGAATATTAATTTTTTTATTTTAATTTTTCTACATCATTAATTCCTTTTCTCCCTTCAAAATGACAAAACGAAGGAATTCACCCCAAAAGAAAGAGCACGAAGAAACGACAGCCAGGGATTTAACCAACACAGATATAAGCAAGATGTCTGAACCAGAATTTAGAATCACAATAATAAGAATACTAGCTGGAGTCAAAAATAGATTAGAATCCCTTTCTGCAGAGATAAAATAAGTAAAAAATAGCCAGAATGAAATTAAAAATACTATAACTGAGCTACAACCACGGATGGATGCAGTGGCGGCAATGATGGACGAGGCAGAACAGAGAATCAGCGATATAGAGGACAAACTTATAGAGAATAACGAAGCAGAAAAAAAAGAGGGCGATTAAGGCAAAAAAGCACGATTTAAGAATTAGAGAAATCAGTGACTCATTAAAAAGGAACAACATCAGAATCATAAGGGTCCCAGAAGAGGAAGAGAGAGAAATAGGGGTAGAAGCGTTATGTGAGCGAATCATAGCAGAAAACTTTCCTAACCTGGGGAAAGACACAGACATTAAAATCCAGGAAGCACAGAGGACCCCCACTAAGATTCAACAAAAACCGACCATCAACAAGGCATATCATAGTCAAATTCACAAAATACTCAGGCAAGGAGAGAATCATGAAAGCAGTAAGGGAAAAAAGTCCCTAACCTACAAGGGAAAACAGATCAGGTTTGCAGCAGACCTACCCACAGAAACTTGGCAGGCCAGAAAGGAGTGGCAGGATATATTCAGTGTGGTGAATCAGAAAAATATGCAGCCAAGAATTCTTTATTCAGCAAGGCTGTCATTCAAAATAGAAGGAGAGATAAAAAGTTTACCAGACAAACAAAAATTAAAGGAGTTTGTGACCACTAAACCAGCCCTGCACGAAATCTTAAGGGGGACTCTCTGAGGGTAGAAAAGATGGAAAAAAAAAAAAAAAAAAAAAAAATATATATATATATATATATATATAGCAACAAAGATTAGAAAGGACCAGAGACCACCACCAGAAAGTCCAACTCTACAAGCAACATAATGGCAATAAATTCATATCTTTCAGTACTCACTCTAAACGTGAATGGACTCAATGCTCCAATCAAAAGACACAGGGTAACAGAATGGATAAGAAAACAGGACCCATCTATATGCTGTTTACAAGAGACCCACTTTAGACCTAAAGACACCTTCAGATTGAAAATAAGGGGATGGAGAACCATCTATCATGCTAATGGTCAACAAAAGAAAGCCGGAGTAGCTATACTTATATCAGACAATCTAGACTTTAAAATAAAGACTGTATCAAGAGATGCAGAAGGGCATTATATCATAATCAAGAGGTCTATCCACCAAGAAACCTAACAATTGTAAACATTTATGCACCAAATGCGAGAGCACCCAAATATATAAATAAAGTAATCACAAACATAAAGAAAGTCATTGGTAGTAATACCATAATAGTAGGAGACTTCAACACCCCACTCACGGCAATGGACAGATCATCAAATCAAAAAGTCAACCAGGGGGGTGCCTGGGTGGCTCAGTCGGTTAAGCCTCCGACTTCAGCTCAGGTCACGATCTCACGGTCCGTGAGTTCGAGCCCCGCGTCGGGCTCTGGGCTGATGGCTCAGAGCCTGGAGCCTGCTTCCGATTCTGTGTCTCCCTCTCTCTCTGCCCCTCCCCCGTTCATGCTCTGTCTCTCTCTGTCTCAAAAATAAATAAACGTTAAAAAAAAAAAAAAAATTAAAAAAAAAAAAAAAGTCAACCAGGAAACAATGGATTTGAATGACACACTGGACCAGAGGGATTTAATAAATATATTCAGAACATATCATCCTAAAGCAGCAGAATATACATTCTTCTCCAGCGCACATCGAACGTTCTCCAGAATAGACCATACACTGGGACACAAATCAGCCCTAAGTAAGTACAAAAAGATCGAATTCATACCGTGCATATTTTCAGACCACAACACTATGAAACGAAATCAACCACAAAAAAAAAATTTGGAAAGGTAACAAATACTTGAAGACTGAAGAACATCCTACTAAAGAATGAATGGGCTAACCAAGCAGTTAAAGAGGAAATTAAAAAGTATATCGAAGTCAATGAAAATGATAACACCACAATCCAAAACCTCCGGGATGCAGCAAAGGCGGTCATAAGAGGAAAGTATATAGCAATCCAGGCCTTCCTAAAGAAGGAAGAAAGATCTCAGATACACAACCTAAACTTACACCTTAAGGAGCTGGAAAAAGAACAGGAAATAAAACCCAAAACCAGCAGAAGACAGGAAATAATAAAGATTAGAGCAGAAATTAATGCTATCAAAACCAAAAAACAGTAGAACACATCAATGAAACCAGAAGCTGGTTCTTTGAAAGAATTAACAAAATTGATAAACCACTAGCCAGTTTGATCAAAAAGAAAAAGGAAAGGACCCAAATAAATAAAATCAAGAATGAAAGAGGAGAGATCACAACCAACACAGCAGAAATAAAAACAATAATAAGAGAATATTATGAGCAATTATATGCCAATAAAATGGGCAATCTGGAAGAAATGGACAAATTCCTAGAAACATATACACTACCAAAACTGAAACAAGAAGAAAAAGAAAATTTGAACAGACCCATAACCAGTAAGGAAATTGAATTAGTAATCAAAAATCTGCCAAAAAAAAAAAAAGAGTCCAGGGCCAGATGGCTTTCCAGGGGAATTCTACCAAACATTTAAGGAAGAGTTAATACCTATTCTCTTGAAGCTGTTCCAAAAAATAGAAATGGAAGGAAAACTTCCAAACTTTCTATAAAGCCAGCATTACCTTGATTCCAAAACCAGACAGAGACCCCACTAAAAAGGAGAACCATAGACCAATTTCCCTGATGAACATGGATGCAAAAATACTCAACAAGATACTAGCCAACCAAATCCAACAATACATCAAAAAAATTACTCACCACAACCAAGTGGGATTTATACCTGGGATGCAGGGTTGGTTCAATATCCACAAAACAATTAACGTGATTAATCACATCAATAAAAGAAAAGACAAGAACCAGATGATCCTCTCAATAGATGCAGAGAAAGCATTTGACAAAATACAGCATCCTTTCTTGATAAAAACCCTCAAGAAAGTAGGGATAGAAGGAGCATACCTCAGATCATAAAAGCCATATATGAACGATCCAGCACTAATATCATCCTCAATGGGCAAAAACTGAGAGCTTTCCCCCTAAGGTCAGGAGCAAGACAGGGAGGTCCACTCTCACCACTGTTATTCAACATAGTATTGGAAGTCTTAGCCTCTGCAATTAGACAACACAAAGAAATAAAAGGCATCCAAATCAGCCAGGAGGAGGTCAAACTTTCACTCTTCGCAGATGACATGATATTCTATATAGAAAACCCAAAAGATTCCACCAAAAAACTGCTAGAATTGATTCATGAATTCAGCAAAGTTTCAGGATATAAAATCAATGCACAGAAATCGGTTGCATTCCTATACACCAACAATGAAGCAACAGAAAGAGAAATCAAGGAACTGATCCCATTTATAGTTGCACAAAAAAACACATAAAATACCTAGGAATAAATCTAACCAAAGAGGTCAAAAATCTATATGCTGAAAACTATAGAAAGCTTATGAAAGAAATTGAAGAAGACACAAAAAAATGGAAAAAGATTCCATGCTCCTGGACAGGAAGAACAAATATTGTTAAAATGTCGATACTGCCCAAAGCAATCTACATATTCAAAGAAATGCCTATCAAAATAACACCAGCATTCTTCACAGAGCTAGAACAAATAATCTTAAAATTTGTATGGAACCAGAAAAGACCCCCAAATAGCCAAAGCAATCTTGAAAAAGAAAACCAAAGCAGGAGGCATCACAATCCCAGACTTCAAGCTATACTACAAGGCTGTAACCATCAAGACAGTATGGTACTTGCACAAGAACAGACACTCAGATCAATGAAACAGAATAGAGAACCCAGAAACAGACCCACAAATGTACGGCCAACTAGTCTTTGACAAAGCAGGAAAGAATATCCAATGGAATAAAGACAGTCTCTTCAGCAAGTGGTGCTGGGAAAACTGGACAGTGACATGCAGAAGAATGAACCTGGACCACTTTCTTACACCAGACACAAAAATAAACTCAAAATGGATGAAAGAGCTAAATGTAAGACAGGAAGCCATCAAAATCCTTGAGGAAAAAGCAGGCAAAAACCTCTTAGATCTTGGCCACAGCACGTCTCCGGGGGCAAGGGAAACAAAAGCAAAAATGAACTACTGGGACCTCATCAAAATAAAAAGCTTCTGCACAGCAAAGGAAACAATCAGCAAAACTAAAAGGCAACCGACAGAATGGGAGAAGATATTTGCAAATGACATATCAGATAAAGGGTTAGTATCCACAATCTATAAAAAACTTCTCAAACTCAACACCCAAAAAACAAATAATCCAGTGAAGAAATGGGCAAAAGACATGAATAGACACTTCTCTAAAGAAGACATCCAGATGGCCAACCGACACATGAAAAAATGTTCCACATCACCCATCATCAGGGAAATACAAATCAAAACCACAATGAGATACCACCTCACACGTGTCAGAATGGCTATTAACAACTCAGGCAATAACAGATGTTGGCGAGGATGCGGAGAAAGAGGATCTCTTTTGCACTGCTGGTGGGAATGCAAGCTGGTGCAGCCACGCTGGAAAACAGTATGGAGGTTCCTCAAAAAATTAAAAATAGAACTACCCTATGACCCAGCAATTGCACTACTAGGCATTTATCCACGGGATACAGGTGTGCTGTTTCGAAAGGACCCATGCACCCCCATGTTTATAGCAGGACTATCAATAATAGCCAAAGTATGGAAAGAGCCCAAATGTCCATCGATGGATGGATGGATAAAGAAGATTTGGTATATATATTCAATGGAGTATTACTCGGCAATCAAAAAGAGTGAAATCTTGCCATTCACAACTACATGGATGGAACTGGAGGGTATTATGCTAAGTGAAATTAGTCATAGAAAGGCGAAAATCATGTGACTTCACTCAGATGAGGGCTTTAAGAGACAAAACAGATGAACGTAAGGGAAGGGAAACAAAAATAATATAAAAACAGGGAGGGGGACAAAACAGAAGAGACTCATAAATATAGAGAACAAACTGAGGGTTACTGGAGGGGTTGTGGGAGGGAGGATGGCTAAATGGGTAAGGGGCACTAAGGAATCTGGTGAAATCATTGTTGCACTATATGCTAACTAATTTGGATGTAAATTTTAAAAAATAAAAAAATAAAATTAAAAAGCAGGAGAAGTCATATCAATCCTGGTGCTTCTTTCAGCCCGACAAGTGTGAAATTTAAGCAGCAAGCGCCACGAGGGGCTCAGCTAAAACCACCCGAGACCATCCAGTACCCAACAATACATCTCCTCCCTCTAGAGGTCAGATGACATTCTACACCGGCTGCTTTACCTACTCAGACACTCAGGCTCCTGTGCTTCCTGCCAGCCAGCCAGCAATGGACATCTGGGTACTGGCTTGCCAGAGTCTACTTCATGTCACTCTTCCTGCCCTCTCCATTGTCCCTGCCTCTGGCCCCCAAGGCTGATGCTTGGCCAAGGTCCTTCCCCTCTCATTGGTTTGCCTGACCAGATGTATGAAGTCCACACTCCAATGTAAATAATGACATTTGCCCAGTAACCTAAGGTTCAGGGTTTGCTTTTGCATCAATTATCTGATTGAACCCTATCCCTGTGACATGCATAGACCCCTTTTTTAATGTTTATTTATTTATTTTGAGAGAGAGAGACTGGGGGGGGGAGGGGCAGAGAGAGAGAGGGAGACGCAGAATACCAAGCAGGTTCCACGCTGTCGGCACAGAGCCTGATGCAGGGCTTGATCTCACAAACCTCAAGCTCATGACCCGAGTCATCAAGAGGCGGACATTTCACCGACTGAGCCACTCAGGTGCCCCAAGAGACCCATTTTATAGGTGAGCAGACTGAGCAGTACAAAGAAGTGACTCACTCAAAATCACACAGCTAGTTAGCACGCTGAGACAAGCCCTCGTCCAGTCTGAACCCGAAGCGTGACCTTTTCCAGCTACGCTACAACAGACCTCCAAAGGGGGAAATTTTCTGGCTAATGTGAAGTACAGAGAAGAAGCTCTCTGGGCTCGGACCTAGTTTGCGGAGACATGGCTAAATGCACCTAGAAGGTTGGAAGCCTCGGTAAATAGGGACCCGTCATGGTGCCTCCCACAGGAAAATGGCGAGAGAGATTGAAATAAGCCAGCACACTGAGTACACTTGCTCCTTCTGTGGCACCACCAAGATGGAAGACGAGCTGTGGGGATCTGGCTGTGGTTCCTGCATGAGAACGGCGGCCCGTGGCTCCTGGCCCTACAACACTGCGTGTTCCGTTACCGTAAAGTCAGCCATCAGACTGAAGGACTTGAAAGACCAGTAGAAACTCCACCATTTGAAACGTTGCTAGCCTACAATAAATGGGTTAACTTACGTAACAAAATTAAAAAAAAAAAAGAAATGAAGAATAAGAGAGGTGTGGAATTTCCTCATTTTAACAAGGATCACAGGGTGGGAAAGGTACTAAAGCGAAACTCGACACGGCAGAAAGGATCATGTTACATCTAAGCAGATACAGTAAAACCTTGGGTTGCCAGCATAATTTCCTCCAAAAATATGCTTGTAATCCAAAGCACTTGTATATCAAAGCGAACTTCCCCATTAGAAATAATGGAAACTCAGATGACTTGTCCCACAACCCAAAAATATTCATATAAAAATGATTACAATACTGTAGTATAATACAAAATAATAAATAAAATACAAAATATAAAGAGAAATAAACAAATTAACCTGCACTTACCTTTGAAAACCTTCATGGCTGGTGTGACGGAGACAAAAGAGAAGAGGGTTACTGTGTAGGACGACTTTCACTATCACTGACACAATCACTGCTGTCTACCGGCTCCATGAAAGTTTTTTCTGCGTGGGGACCATTGTACATGCTCGCACGGATGTTGACTACAGTATAGTATTAATAAACTCTCGTCATATACTGTATTTAATGTAACTTGCAAAACGGCAGCAGAGGAAAGGGTCTATATCTGCAGGCTGCCTGACCTAGAATGAAACAAAGCATTCCTACGCTTACTCTCGTATGGAAAAGCAAAGGACTGTCCACAGGTGCTTTGAAGTGACCAAAAATACACTAGTGCCTATTGTGGGCATCTTCCAACGTTATGAAAAATCACTGACTTCTGCCAAACACTGCAGCCTGATACCTAGCATCTGAGCATGGGAGACAATCACATACAATCCCCCAGCAAGAGAGAAAGAGAGAACCATTGACTCAGTTGTGATCTTGTGACATTGTACTACTTGTACATGTACTACTTGTATTATAAGACATCGCTCATTTATCAAGTTAAAACTTATTCGTAATGCCTGCTCGTCTTGCAGAACACTCACAGAACAAGTTACTCGCAATCCAAGCATTTGCCGTGTAGGACTTGGGCCCTGTGGGGCTGATTCATTTAGATTCAGTAGCGCGGCAGTCTACGGCTGAAGGTAGGGTCAAGCTCTGCTCCAACTGGTGGAGGGAGCCTGACATTCCAAAGGCCCAGGCAAACAACGGCTGTTTCACGAGTCAGCTGAAGACACACTCCTCATGAGCTATCACCTGCCTTACGTATCCCAGCTCATGTGAGACACAGAGTCTCCTGGCAGGCATCATGTCACGTGATGGACATCTCATCATTTTGCAGCTGCAGACATCTCAGAATAACGAGGTACTGTTTCCCAGAGACCCTGGAGTGAGTCCTTACAGATACCAAAATTGTATCTGTATGGTGGCCCAGAGCTCTCAGTGCCTGACCCTAGTCCATTTCTGGACTCAATCGCTTCCGCCTTCCCCAGGCAAGATCCTTGAACAGGCTCTCCATAAAAGATGGTTTATAAATGGCCAATAAACATACGAAAAGATGTTCAATTTCACAAGTCCTTATGGAAATACAAGTGAAACCACAATGTTATACTACTACATACCCAACAGGATGGCTATGGTGAAAGAGACAGGAAATTCCAAGTCTTGCAAAGAGATGATACAACTGGAATGTCCCTACACTGCGAGTGGGGGGGGGGGGGGTAACTTGGTACAACTACTTTGAAAAGGTGTTGGCATACACCTCATGACTCACTCCTAGGTATATCCCAACAGAAATGCTTATCTATGGGGGCACCCGGGTGGCTCAGCTGGTTAAGTGTCCAACTTCAGCTCAGGTCATGATCTGGTGGTTCGTGGGTTTGAGCCCCACGTCAGGTTCTGGGCTGACAGCTCAGAGCCTAGAGCCTGCTTTGATTCTGTGTCTCCTTCTTTCCCTGCACCTCACCCTCTCATGGTCACTCTCGCCTTCTCTCTCTGAAAAATAAGTAAACATTAAGAGTTTCTTATGGTTCATCTTCCTCTCTGTTTAAAAAAAAGGGGGGAGGGGCGCCTGGGTGGCTCAGTTGGTTAAGCATCCAACTTCGGCTCAGGTCATGACCTCACGATTCGTGGGTTCGAGCCCCGCGTCGGGCTCTATGCTGACAGCTCAGAGCCTGGAGCCTGCTTCAGATTCCGTGTCTCCCTCTGTCTCTGCCCCTCCCCTGGTCACGCTGTCTCTCTCTGTCTCTCAAAAATAAATAAATGTAAAAAAAAAAAAGAAATGTTTACGTATATTAACGAAATATATGTGCAAGAAGGTCATAGAAGCTTCATTCCTAATAGCCTTATACTGAAACCAACTCAATGTGTATCAACAATAGAATACATAAATAAATTGTGGTATATGCAGACAATGGAATATGATAAGGCAATGAAGATATTTGATTGTCCCTACACATAACACAAGTGAATCTCACAAAGATAATGGTGAGAGAAAGAAATTAAACACATCACAAAAAATACATGTGTAGTGCATATAGGTGTACTTCTATGAAGTTCAAAGGCAGGCAAAAGTAATGGATGATAAGGACAGGAGTTACCCTTTGGGGAGGCAGCATAAAGTAGGTTTCTGGGACTCTGACAATATCCGGTTTCTTAATCTGAGGACGGGTTACCTGGAAGTTTTCACTTCATGATAATTCATCAAACTATACAGTGATAATTTGCTTACCGTCCTTAATGTGTGTAATACTTCAATACAGGACTTTAAGACTCTATTAGTTTAATAGGAATATAGGACACATATATGTTTAAATGGTGGTGGGTTAGAATTGTGGAGACAATCTCACATATTTTCAAGCTGGCCGAGCAGGTTGATAATTAGAGTCATAGATAGTTGGAAACAGCTACAGATGGAGTAGCTGTGTGCTGCAAATATGAAAACAGGAATCTGAACAAGACTCAAAAGATAGAATGGATGGCAAGTAGCAGGGACGGCGAGTGTGGCCGGCTGTTGGTCTAGACCAGACCTGCACTTAAACAGATACGGATCGCTTCCACAAGCATCCTCACCCCACATAAAGGAAGCCTTTTCAATAAACCCTGTTAGGTATCGGCCACGGCAGGTGTTGTTGGCCACATCCATCCATTAATTCATCTTCTATTCATTTATCAATCCATCTCATGTACTGGTTCTCAGACTGGGTCCCAAGGATACCTCAAAGGTTCACTGATGGATGATTCTTGGGGGTGCCCATGAAATTTTTCCTATAAAGGAGACAATAAATAACTTCCGTTTCGGAAATCCTGAGCAAGAGGCTCAAAACCTTGTCCTAAAAATCAACAAGAGACACAAAGGTATGGGGCGCCTGGGTGGCTCAGTCGGTTAAGCGTCCGACTTCGGCTCAGGTCATGATCTCGCGGTCCGTGAGTTCAAGCCCTGCGTCAGGCTCTGTGCTGATGGTTCAGAGCCTGGAGCCTGCTTCAGATTCTGTGTCTCCCTCTCTCTCTGACCCTCCCCTGTTCATGCTCTGTCTCTGTCTCAAAAATAAGTAAACGTTAAAAAAAAATTTAAAAAAAAAGATATGTAAGAGTCCCTTGAAAATTATGTCACAATATAATGTTGAATAAAAGAACATTTGCAAAATTATATGCAAGATTATTGGATAATCTCAGTCTTGCGAAAGTAAGTGTATGTGGATGAAAAACCTGGATGGATACGTCCTCAGGTGTGTTCTTTCTGGATGATAGGGTCGTGGGTGATTTTATTATTTGCTTTTCTGAACTTTTCTGTATTTTGCACATTTTCTATCACAAATATACATATTACTTTGGAAATTTAGGCAAAAATATGTAAATTATTTTTAAAAAGATCAGGGTACCTGTGTGGCTGTCAGTTAAGCATCTGCCTCTTGGTTTCAACTCACAGTTCACGGGATCAAGACCCGTGTCGGGCTCTGTACTGACAGCACAGACCATGCTTGGGATCCTCTCTCTGCCTCTCCCCCTACTCATGCATGAGTACATGTGCTCTCTGTGTCTCTGTCAAAACAAAAAATATTAAAAAAAAAAAAAAAGAGAGAGAGATCCCTTCCTGGCCAGAAGGCATATAAAAATCATACAGGGGTGCCTGGGTGGCTCAGTCAGTTAAACATCCGGCTCTTGATTTTGACTCAGGTCATGATCTCACAGTTTGTGGGATCAAGCCCCATATTGGGCTCTATGCTGGGCATGCAGCCTCCTTAAGATTCTCTCTCACTCCCTCTGCCCCTCTCCCTTGCACTCTCTCTCTCTAAAACAAACAAAACGAAACAAAAAACATACAGTTCCTAGCTAAAGGTACTTAGGCTCTCACATAAATGATAAAAAGACTTAAGCATGTGTTATTTATTTAATCCCTATCATAGCTTAGCCTCTATTTTACAGTAGTTCCTCAGTTTCTGGGAGAGGGAATGTGAGGGCTACGGCTTCCAAAGAACACCCAGCGGAGGGCCACCTGCAGAAGACACCCGTCTACAAAATGATCAGCATCACTGTTACAGAACCAACAGCCGACATGGGGTATCCGGCCAAGGCCAGCACTGTTACAAGCACTTTGTGTGTTTTAACTCATTTCGTATTGACAACAGCTTTCCGCAGCGGGTGGCATGGTAATTCTCAACCTACAGATGAGGAAACTGAGGCACAGAGACATTCAGTGACTTGCTCAAGGTCACCAGACATCGCATGGGAGAGGAGGGTAGAACCCAAAGGTCCAGACTAGAATGCTCACCCTTTCTCTTGCCCACAGGTAGGAGCAGAAGCTGCTCACATTTCTGAGTGCTTTCTCCAAGAGCATGGGGAGCTTCATGCTTCCATCCATTGGCTCCCCCCACTTCTCCGACACCCTCTGTGGTCCCGTCTGTCCCCAAATCCAGTGGAAGGGGCAGAGGTTTCCTGAGTTAGCCAAGGCCTCCCAGGAGGGTTCATCTCCCGGGACTCACAGCCAGCCAGCCCGCCCTCACACCACGGGCCCACCCAATGTCTGCAGGCTTTTGGGTAACACTTGTCCAGGTGGCGGGATATCAAAAGCAAGCCTGGGGCTCAATGTGTTTACCCAACTTTTTATGGGAGGAGGGTCAATGAGACTCTTGCGTCTGTAGTTAGGGAAAGGAATCGAAGGGAAAGAAGGGTCTGAGGTCTCTCTTTATTTCAATCTGGAATTACCTCAAGACTAAAGACCTGTGGCTTCTTACCCCTGTTATAGACCCCCAGAGGAGTTAAAGTGGGTCTTGCCACGTGTTTGACATTTCCTCGGAAAGCAGGACAGAAGATTCTAAGCAGATGTAACTGTTTTCACTGTTAATGACAACGTGCAGATAAAAGGAAAGAGCTGTGAACACTTCGAAGTTGTTCAGATGAGGCTGGGGGTCCTGCGGGCCCCTCCCCAGGGTATGACTCTGGGCACGTCCGTTCACCACTCTGAGCCTGTGACTCCGCTGTGAAATGACCACAGTGCTGTTGCCAGGCGTAACGACGGTGTCTGTGAAGCACCACGTCTGTCACCCAGGAGGCTGTTCGCAACACAGTGATGAAATAATGCAGGTCACAGTGCCGCACGCAGTAGGTGCTAATTAAATGAGCGTGAAGAGGAAGAGTAGGAGGTGCAAGAAATGAAAGCACGTGTTGATGTGGAAACACTGCATCTCGGGAGTATGAGCTCGAAAGTCACGGAATAAAACGGAAATGAAGACTAGAGGCGGACACTTGGGTCTAAAGGATGAGCCACAAACCACTCCATGGGCTTTCTCACCTGAAGAGTGTTCACTCCCAACTTATGGGCCTCTCAGGATCTTCCACGCTTGACCGCCCCTCCTTCTCGAAAGCTTGGCTTCTCTGACACCTGGGCTCCCTCCTGCCTCCCCAGCTGCTCCTTCTCGGTTTCCTTTGCCAGTCGGTCCCTTTTGCAGGGTCCTCACATCTGGAAGGCCCATGGCCGGGTTCTACCAAGACCCTGTACTTGTCTTACTCTCTGTTCCCTCCTTAGATGACCTCATCACACCCAGGCCAATTTCTGAAGTTATATTCCGATTTTATTTTTGACTATTAAGTTTTAATTTGTTGTTGTTGTTGTTGTGTGTGTGTGTGTGTGTGTTTTAAGTAAGCTAGGCCCAACATGGGGCTTGAAACCCATGACCCCAAGATCAAGAGTCACATGCCCTACCGACTAAGCCAGCCAGGTGCCCCTATATTGCGATTTTAAAGTTGTTGTGTTTTTTTTAATTTATTTATTTTGAAAGAGACAGAGACAGCATGAGTGGGGGAGGGGCAGAGATGGGGAAAGAGAGAGAGAGAGAATCCCCAAGAAGGCTCCACACTGTCAGCATGGAGCCTGATGTGATGTGGGGCTCGGACCCATGAACTGTAAGATCAATAACCTGAGTGGAAACCAAGAGTTGGATGCTTAACTGACTGAACCACCCAGGTGTCCCTATATTGCAATTTTATTCTTTAATGTTTTTTAATGTTTATTGAGAGAGACAGAGAGAGAGAGAGCGAGTGGGGGAAGGGCAGAGAGGGAGACACAGAATCCAAAGCACGCTGAGCTGTCAACATAGAGCCTGATGCAGGGCTCAAACTCACAAACTGTGAGATCATGACCTGAACTGAAGTCAGACACTCAACCAACTGAGCCACTCAGGCACCCCTCTATACTGCAATTTTAAAACACTCTTTTGAACACACCAGGTAGCCAACAATCACACCTGGATACGTCAAAGGCACCTCTAATTCCATGTGCCCAAAGTCAAGCTACAGATAATGCTTGGAAATAAAAACTAAATACGTACACAGAAATCACATGCATTTTCAGGGACATCATACATAGACAGAGATACCCATGAGACAAGAACAGGATCTCTAAGAAGGAGGAGGAGATGGAAGAGGGAAATAGTAATAATCAGGGAATAAGAAAGGACTCTTGGAAATTAAAATATGCCAGAAAAAAATTAAAATTAATTAAAAGACTGGAAGCCAAAGCTGAGGATACCTTTCAGAAAATAAAGCAAAAAAGCAATGCGACCTTTTAAAAAGAAAGAGAAAAAAGATTGTAAAAGTAAGAGAATGAGTTCACATGAATTCCAGACAAAGAGAACAGAGAAAAATAAAGTGAAGAAAAAAAAATCAAGATAATAATAATCTCTTTTAAAAAGCCCCAGAGCTGAAGGACACGGATTCCAGAGCTGATCTGGAGCTGTCTTGTTCTGGTTCGGAGGCAACCAGTTTGAAAAGTTCCTGAGAATTTAAAAAGTAGATTCTATAAATTACAGTCTATAGATTTACAATTAAATAAATTGTATTAAAAACAAACGCAATGAACACTCAAAATTCCTTACTTCTCATAACTACGCACCATTTTATGACACACTATTGTTATCCGTGCTTTTGAGGTTGTTTATGCCTATTGTGTCTGCGAGGTACAACATCTTTGTTGTCTGTCTTACTCCTTAACATAAATGGAAACATCAACCAATAATCATATCGAAGGTACACATGTTCATCAATGACACAAACACCCTCTTTGCAGAACTGGATAGGAAACGGGTATTGACTGGTAGTCTGATTTTGTCAAATCACGTCTGATTTGCAGCGAACAGTCAGTTACAGTTTAAGAATTCAGCCACAAGGAAAGTACTCTCTGAGAATCTACAGCAAAGGCTACTGCATGATTTATTATTCTTTGTAAATTGTGGGCCTGGCTTTCTAGATGAAAGCCCGTGAAGATCCCAGTGAATGAATGGAAAGAATCCCACAAAGGGACACATCACTGTGAAATCTCGGGATACTGGGGGGGAAGGGATGACCCAAACATACCCAGAGGAGAAAACAGACACAAAACCGAGAATCAGGTCATTTCATATGAAGGACAGGTCACTGGCACCACAGAGAGCTGCAGGGTAAGGGGAAGTGCCTTCCAAACCCCGAGGGGAAATGGAACCTGAAAACGTGCACCCAGCCAAGGTGTCCATAGATGTCGGAGACATTTTCAGAGATAAGATACCTCAGAAAGTCTACTCCCATGTGCCCTTTCTCAGGACGCTTCTGGAAAATGTGCTCCCCGCAAACAGGGCGCTGACTTAGGGAGGTAAGAGATCCAGGAAGCAGGGGTGATGATGGAGTTGGTGTGGACTCTGCCTGTGACAGCTCTGGGAGAACCTGAGCAAGATACAAGGCTTGTCTTGTTTTGTGTAATACATTTTTTGACAGTCACCTCCCATGTCAATTAAAAGAAGCCTGGTACTTGTTTTTGAAAAACCCTTGG
This sequence comes from Panthera pardus, assembly GCF_024362965.1. Lineage (NCBI taxonomy): Eukaryota > Metazoa > Chordata > Mammalia > Carnivora > Felidae > Panthera > Panthera pardus. The sequence continues at coordinate 184,377,816 of NW_026526688.1, forward strand.
GTCAAAAACCCTTGGATTTGGTTCAATCAAAAGAAGTGCATCTGAATCTTGTTTTCTGTAACTCGGGTGTTCCCCAGGCCTCCTGGAGACTTTGTGAAGACTACAAAGTTCTGAGGCAGGGCAGGTGGGATCGAGGTCACCAAGAAACTGGGGCAGTGGGCAGATGGCCAGATCTAGGGAGTACTGACTGTGTTCCTCTGGCCACTCAGAACCAAGGTAAGCACCAGGTGTTTGCAAAGTATCATGGCCGCCTTGTCCCAGGAGTCGCCCGCACCAGGACCAGTCAGATGCCACAGTCTTGAAGCTGTTAGTGTCACAGGGGAGCAGGGAGGACACCCGGGTGTGGAGGAAGGCAGCACTGCCATGGTTGCTGGTTACTCATCCGCAACATTTACTGTGTCCCCAGCCCATCCCCAATGCTCTGCTTTGGAGGTGTAACTACAGAACAGGGGGCTTCTTCCAAAACGACCCTCAGACCTTTGCATGCAAACGAGCTCTTCCTTCATGAACATGGCCACGCTGGAGGCCATACTTCTATTCCAGCCCATACCACTGGTTTTCCAAAAGTTTAGGGAGGACCTCTTTGTCGGCTGCCCAGAGCCCCTGCGGTGTATTCTCTCAAATACCTTCAGTGGAGAAAGACTGTCATATTTTGAGAGTTTGGAGGGCATTCCAAGCCAGAGCTGATGTCTGAGGGGACATTCAATGGGAACATTTTCTTTGACCAGAAAGAAAACCTTAACCAAAGCAGCAAGGTGATGGTGATGATCTTAGGGCTAGCCCCACAAGCGAGCCAGGGCAGCGATGGCTGGGTGTATTGAGTGTGGATCTGGGCCAGCCCACACTAACCCCTCTATGTGAACATGATCTCCTTTAGCCTCACTGGGCCCCCACAGTGCAGGATCACTGTCCCATTTCACAGATGAGGAAGATGAGGCCCACAGAGGTAAAGTCGACTGGGTAAGGCCTTGTGGCCGCGAAGGGACAGAGTGTGGCCTGGGAGCTGGCTCTGGAAGAAAGAGGCAGGTCACTCCAGACTTGTAAGTGGCAGGTGTCATAAAACAAGGGGCTTGTCTTGGGGGCTGCGAGACCAGTAGCTCTGCCCCCACCACCTGCAGCGACCAGAATCTTAAAACTTCATGTGGAGGCCTTAATGTGGCTTAGTTACACATACCAGCCAGACAGTCTCAACGCCATGTTACTCTCTCAAGGCTACATCCTTTCAACAGCTCCCACTGTGAAAACTGTGGGCAGAATATACATATCAAGAACAGGGGAGCCTCAGATCTCCCGAAGTCCAGCTCATGGGTCAACCGGCAATCACATCCTCTTAATAACCTCTTCCAACACAGGAATAGCAACGAATGCACTGAAATTACATTTTACACTCAGAAGGTAATTCACTGGTTTTGTAAAACACAGTGCTTATGAGGTCCTTGAAAATTTTGCTCTCAGCACGTTAATATTGCCCTTCTCCCTGCAAATTTTTGTACAGTGTGTTTGCTTAGCAAATCTTTTTTTTTTTTTCTTTTTTTCCAAAAAGAGACCAAAACCTGTCTGCTTAAAACCAACAGGGTCTGAATTAGTGAGATTTGACCCAAGGTAGACGGATCGTTTCGGCCCGCACTCATGACTCCCGCTGCCCAGAAGACCCTGGCCATGCCAGGATGCAAGACACACACCAGAGAAGCTTCCAGCTGGAAAAGGAAACGGCACACTGGCCAGGCCCTGAGGGCCTCCTCCTGGGTGCCTGGGCCTGGGCCCCACCAGGTACCTGGTGACATTACAGTCTCCCATTCTGAGTAAAAGCTGAAAATTGCAGCTGAATCAGCCTCCACTCAAAACCACACAAAAGCTGGCTTGGTCATGAGTCCAAAGATGAACACAGAAATGGCTACATCTTTTGAGGGGCCCAGTGCGAAATGAAAATATGGAAACCCCCGTCCGGAATTCAAGGTAGCAACAGCAGAGTGAGAGACGAAACATACAGATGGTCAACGGCCAGACCGCATACAAAAATAGGAGTCTGCCCCACAGGCTGTGGCGGCCTGCCCAGGAAACCAACCCCTTATCTACCATGCCCAGCCCAAGAAGCCAGCCTGCTAGAGGTCATTCTTGCAGGAAGTCACATTGCTATTTCAAGTAACCATCCGGGAAGCTGGTAACAACTAGCCCCAAGTGGCCAGGACTTGATCAATAACTGACAGCTTCCCTAATTTTTGTTCCGGTTTCCAACTTAGGACTACCCAGAGGAAGCCCACCCTGCACCCCAGTTTCTAGTTAACCCGCCTCCAGCTTCCCAGGGCCAGCAGCCTCCAACCGGGGCAAACCTGGGGCTACCCTCTTCTCCCCTATAAAGCTTTCCCACTCCTCCGCCTGCTTTGAGTCTCTGCCGACCCACAATTGACGGCGGCTGACACCCCTGCAAACTCAGAATAAACCACCTTTGCTTATGCTCATTTGGTGGGTCTCCATTTATCCCCAGAAAGCCTTGAACTAAGCCTGGCTCTTCAGAGCATGAGGCCCAGTTTCACACTCACATCTTGGAGGCGATTTACACAGGAACTGCACAAACAAGTGAACTGCTGCCCTCTGCAGGGATTTCCAACCATCCTCCACCTGGCGAGCCCAGAAGACCTCAGGAACCCCCTCTCCTGATGGGGACCCTCCCACACAGTCACCCTCTCTGGGGTGTCCTTCCCGGGCTGCTGGGCCTAGCTGAGCACACTGTCTGGTGACCCTGCATTAGCCAGAAAGCCTATGCTGTGGCGGGGTTTCCTGGGTGGAGGCACTCCCACAGAGCCCCCTCAGAAACCCACATGGCCGTGGCCGTGGCCGTAGGGAGCAGCTCCCTCCTACCTTAGACGGCTCAGCTCTGCAGACCTGGCCCTGTGGGCTGGGAGCCTTGGGTGCTGGCCTGCTTGGGGCTAGAGTTAGACTTCTCAGGCACCAGGGGGCGCTGTGGCTTCCCAAATAGGACTCGGTGCCCAGACACCATGAATTTCAGGGACTGGGCTTCCCACAGGGCACAGCTCTTCAGTGAGTGGCATGGCTGCGCCAATCTGCAAATCTGTTCCTTCAACTCCCACTTCTCAAATGGAAGCTACATTAGCTCACGTTCTGCTCCCCCACTCCCCACCCAGACTGTCTCACCCCATCAAGCCCCCCTTACATGTCGAGTGAGTAAATGGGATAATTGGCGTGTGATGTTCTTTTGTATTTTAATGTTTATTTATTTGAGAGAGAGAGACAGAGAGAGAGACAGAGAGAGAACGAGACGAGGAGGGGCAGAGAGAGAGAGGGTGAGAGAATCCCAAGCATGTTCGGCACTGACAGCCGGGAGCCTGACGCGGGGCTCGATCTGTAAGATCATGACCTGAACCGAAATCGAGTCAGACCCTTAACCGGCTGAGCCACCCAGGTGCCCTGACGTGTGATGTTCTGAGCCACTTTGTGTAAAAAACACAAGTCATAACTGTTGTTTCCTCGGCGCTGCATTATCATGGTTTCTAGCCTAAGATTCGTGGTCCAAGTGTGTTTTTCTGGTTTGTGTGTCACTGAGTCTCATGGTCCTCCTCGGTGTCCACCACCGACCGTTCTGTTCTGAATGGCCCTCCCGCTGCAAACTGCACATCTGCCCCGTTTGGCCCGAGGCTTCATTCTGAAGATGAGTTCTCTGCCTCTCCCCAAGCCCACCTGCTTTCCTTTCTCTGTGGGCGCCTTTACCCGCTGCAAGCCTGTAGACCAACAAAACGCGAAACAATCTTGATGGATTGGAAAATGGGACAGAGAACACTCACAGCACAATACAGGCGGGCGGCTGCCCCTCTGTAACCCTTCTGGGGAAGAAAGCACAGCTCTATGACACCTGAATACACACACACACACACACACACACACAGAGCAGAGCTCTATGAACCCTGCACACACACACACACACACACACACACACACACAACCATGGCTCTATGACACCTGAACATACACGTGCACACATGTGCTTGTGCACACACACACACACACACACCTCCTCAGGAGGCACAGGAAGAGGACATGTGTGACTGGCTGGTGGGCAGCACTGTCTGGGAGGAAACCACACTCATCGTAAGGGTCAGGATTTGGGGTTCTTGTCCCAGCTCTATGGCCTGCCACCCCGTCTGCAGGGGAAAGCATCACTCCCCCTCACGGCCTGTTTCCTCACAGAGCTGACAGTAATCACAGATGAAGGAGCATCCAAAGACTGAAACCTTATGATCCATGCCACACAGACATTATGGTGGCCATGCCACTGCAGAAGACGGTGCTCCGGAGACGGCCGTGGGCAAGGCAGCTGGCAAGGGGGTGCAGGGCAGTGTCGTGGAACAACACAGACCCCAGAAGGGCAGCACGTAGAGTGGTTAAACCCAAGGGTCCTGCACCATACTGCCTGGCCTCACATCCGTATCCCACCCTGCTGCTCATGTAATTACCATGGACAAGCTAGAAAGCTTCCCGACGCCTCAGTTTCTTCATCTGTGAAATAGGGAGGATGCCAATAATAGCACTTGCCTTGTAGGACTGTGGTGAGGCATGAAGGAGTTATTCATGAGATGTGCTCGGAATGGTGCCCGGCTCCCAGTAAGCACTCAGGCACTGTTAGCAATTATTATTATCTGGGGTCAGATCATCTGTTCTGCATCCTGGTTCTACCACCTACGAGTGTGACTGACAGCGAAACTCTCTGAACTTCTTTTCTGGAAGACAAGGGTAGCAATTCCCTGGTCGCAGAGCTATTCCGAGAATTGTATGAGACCTCGCGGTCTCTCCCATGCTCTCCTCTACGACAGACTGCTGCCTAGGAAAAGCGTGACAAGCCAAACGTGGACAAGGAGAAGGGAGATGGGCAGCAGCAGGTGCACGAAGAGACCCTTTGATCACCACCAGCGTCAGATCTGGCCCTAGAACATTTGCAGCCCCAAGCCCTCAGGATTTTCATGCACAACTTGGCAGATCTAGAGGTTCCCAGGCCCTGAAGTGTCCCTTCACACAGCGGGAAAGGCGGATGGCTCAGTCTGAGCTCCTCCAGGGTCCTGTCTGGCCCTTGAGCAAGGGCTCACTAAAGCCCACTGTCCTAAGCAGTCACCTCGGGACGCCTCTCTGCTCTCCCACACAGTCGTTTCCATGAGCAGCAGTGCACTAAAGACAGGATTAGGCCGGAGTTGTTCATTTTAACAGATGTTGGCGAGGAGGCAGAGAAAGGGAACCCCTTTGCGTTGCTGGTGGGAATGCAAACTGGTGCAGGCACTCTGGAAAAACAGTATGAGGTTTCTCAAAAAACTAAAAATAGGGGCACCTGGATGGCTGTAGGTTAAGCATCCCACTTTAGCTCAGGTCATGATCTCATGGTTCATGGGTTTGAGCCCTGTGTCAGGCTCTGTGCTGACAGCTTGGAGCCTGGAGCCTGCTTCAGATTTTGTCTCCCTGTCTCTCTGCCCCTCCCCTGCTTGTGCTTTGTCTCTCTCTCAAAAATAAACATTAAAAAAAACCTGAACTACCCTATGACTCAGCACCTGCACTCCTAGGTATTTATCCAAAGGATACAAAAATGCTGATTCAAAAGAGCACATGCACCCCAATGTTTATAGCAGCTCTATCAACAATAGCCAAAGTAAGTATGGAAAGAGCCCAAATGTCCATCAAGTGATGAATGAAGACGTGGTGTGTGTACACACACACACACACACACACACACACACACACACACACACACACACAATGCACACGGTGGAATATTACTCGGTGATCAAAAAGAATGAAATCTTGCCATTTGCAACAACATGGATGGAACTAAAGTGTATTATGCTAAGTGAAATAAGTCAGAAAGAGACAAATATCATATGATTTCACTCACATGTGGCATTTAAGAAACAAAACAGATGAACACAGGGGAAGGGAAAGAAAAATAAGATAAAAACTGAGGGAGGCGAACCATAAGAGACTCTTGAATACAGACAACAAACTGAGGGTTGCTGGAGGGGAGGTGGGTGGAGGACAGGCTAAATGTGTGACTGGCATTAAGGAGGGCACTTGTTGGGATGAGCACTGGGTGGTATACGTAAGTGATGAATCACTAAATTCTATTCCTGAAATCATTATTACACTATACATTAACTAACTTGGATTAAAAAAAAAAAAAAGGCATGATTAGGCCAGACAGCAGCCCTAGACACCACCTCCCAAAGCCAACAGGGAGGGCTGCTGCGTCCAGCTTCAAAATCAAATCAAAGCAGACCTCCATATTCATTACAGCCTTTACTGGGTGGCCCAGACGAAAGAAGTACTAACTTACGGCTGATACAGGAATTACAAACACTATCCATGCCTCCGTGCTGGTTTAGTATTTTATTCTGCACCGTATCCCTAGAAGCATGGGTATCTGTTTCAAGCTCCTCGCAGTTGCCCGGGGCTTTAGGAGCATGGCGTGGCCTCAGCCTGCCCAGGTTTGAACTTCGGCCTCACTACCTACCAGGTGACGGTGAGTCAGTCGCTGACTCCCTCCAGGCCTTTTTTTAATTTTAATTTTTAATGTTTTTACTTATTTATTTTTGAGAGAGAGAGAGAGCATGCACATGAGTGGAGGAAGGAACACACAGAAAGGGAGAGAGTGAGAATCCCAGGCAGGCTCAGTGCGGTCAGCACGGAGCCCAACGTAGGGCTCAATCTCACGAACTGGGAGAACGTGACCTGAGCCAAAATCAAGTTGGACACTCAACCAACTGAGCCACCCAAGGCACCCTTTCCTTTCAAAGCACATACACACAGCTTCCTGTTCTCCTCTGTCACCCTTGCTACTATCATTCATTGCTTGGCCACGTCTCCTCATTCATAGGTGACCTCAGCGCCCACGCCCTCTCACCTTCTCCACCATCACTGCTGCCATCGTTTGGTGACTTTAACAGCCACGCGCGCGAGCCATCCAGAACCCTGGCTGGACACTCTGTTCTTGACCCCCTAGCTCCAGGGGTTCCCTCCTTTCCCAGTAGCGGCCACCAGCACCACAGGCAGGCATACAGGACAGGTGTCAGCTTCGCCACCTCTGGCATAGTGACTGCAAACAGCCCTCGCCAGCCATTGCCTGTCTTCTGGTTCCAAAATCCCACAATCCTCCACCTTCCAATCCACTGACCCTGTCACTGTGTTACTACTTCCCCACCCCCTCCCCTTCCCTGCCTGCTTGTAATGGCTTGGCAAAAACCCCAAAAAACCAATGCTCCAGCGAGAGAAAATGATCCCAGTAAGTGGACTCACTTTAAACTGACACCACATGTCTCCAGGGCACCCTCGACACCCCCGCTTTCCCAGCGAGTGGGGGGAAGTCACTGCTTGTCACTCTCCGGAGACCATGACCCCTAGTTCACAGGGGAAACTGCACCAGCCGCCCGTGTCCCCACAGGCTCCTATTAGGATGCAAGGGACACTGTGCTCCAGCCCAACGCTGGGCCTTCCTTCGGTCACCGGGTCTCACGCTCTTTTTGCCTTCTCAAGGATTTCACTTGCACTCACGCTTCTCTTTTCTCGAGAAACGGTCAGTTTCTCCCCGTTCCGTGCATCACTGCTGTGGATGTATAAATATGCCTTCCTATCATCATCTTTTTTTAAAAAGCTCCTGATGCCATCCATGCCCCCTCCTACTCTTGCAGCGAAATTCTTCACACGTTGCCCCCATCGGCGGCCCCCCACTTCCTCAACTCACACCCGCTCCACACACCCACTCCCACCGGGCTCCCGCCACCACCCTCCACCCTTGGAACCCATTTCTGTTGGCATCACGACTGAAGTCTTTTTTTAACTACAAGTCATCTTTTAAACCCATCATTTCTGAAAGTCACAAAAACAAAGGCCTAAAAATGATATGGAGGCTGAAAACTCAGAATCCCGACTGGGAAATCTAGGTGTAAGGTCACCAGTCTCTGGATAGAGGGGGTGGCTCGAGGAAGACTGCTCATTGTCACTTTCAGCAGGCACGGGCTGGACCAACAATAATAAGTTTCTATCGTGAGGAATGTAATCTGTTGGTCAGTTTGCAAATTTGGGGGCACAACAAATTTGTGAACGAATTCAACGCACTGTAATGTTCAAACTTCAGGATAATTTCTCTTTCATACCCTCAAACCAGTGTCTACTCTGCTGTATGTCAGCATGTTCGGTAATCCGATCAAGTATTTCTTGAGCACCTACTGCATGCTAGGCACTACAGCAGGCACTGGGTGTAGGGAGGTAAACAAAATGGGCACGGTCTCTGTTACAGGGTTTGTAATCTAATTTAGGCAATAAAATAAGCACCCAGTTAGGACATAAGTGCTAACTGTGGCAAGTGGCATGAAGGGGAGGGGTAGAGACTCCTAAAATAACAGTGGGCTTTAGGAAGTGAGAAAGAGAATTAAGCCTGTGAAACGTCAGGGAAGGGCATTCCTGGCAAACAGCGCATTCCAAAGCCCTGGGGTAGAAAGAATTCGGTTCTTCCAAGAAAAGGAAAGAAAGCCAGTCTGCCAGGGGGAAGCCTTGAGAGGACTGCAGGGGCAGAGTCTTGGAGAACATGCTAACAAGGCTGAAAGTTGTCCCAACGGCAACCACCACTGCCTCAATTTTTCAGACGTAAGAGCTAATCCTCATCACTCACTTCCTCCACTCACTTCTCGGCAGCATTTGACGTGACTGACGGCTCCCCTGACTGGGTTTCCATTAAACCCGTCACCTGGGTCTCCTCCTGCCTCCGGGGCTACTCTTTCCAAGTCTCCTCTGACGGCTCCTCCTGCAGCAGGGGGGAAATGGGCTCTATACCCCGTACGACCCCACGACAACGGTCTTTGCCCCCTTCCATGTCCACTCTGCTACTCGGAGATCTTGGCGTTACAGCCTAAGAGAACAAACCACATCGTATGTACATACACTTATCCTTCACACCTCTTCCCGCAGCCGTGGGCAGGACACAGTGGTGGAAGGGAAAAAGGTAAGGAACACGTTATCAACGTTAATAGATTTTGCAGCATCATTTAACACATTTACAGTCGCGGATACCAATTTATAGTACGTAGCTGGGCTCCTAAAGACCCAGCTCTAATGCCTGAAAGTGGAAAACATACAAATTAAAACAATAACGGTCACTGTGCAACAGGAATGAGGAATACAGGAGTGAATCAAAACACTTCCTGGGGCGTCTGGGTGGCTCAGTCGGTTAAGTGTCCGACCCTTGATTTCCTCTCAGGTCATGAGCTCACAATTCGTGGGTTCGAGCCCCACGTCAGGCTCCGTGCTGACAGTGCGGAGCCTGCTTGAGATGCTCTCTCTCTCTCAAAATAAATTAAAACAAAAAAAACACAAAGGCTTCCTGAAGTTTCCAATCTGGTTGGGAGGATACGAGAACACCGGAAGTTGGAAGGGCAGGATGCGTGAATTACAAACCGGTCTCCTTGCTTTCACACTTAAAACATCCGCCAAGTCAGTAAACACCATATCATTTAGTCATGACGCAGGATGCATTTATCATCACTACGCCCAGTGTCTCAGGGTGCTGTGTGCTCAGTCGGACTGCACGCACCAGAGCAAAGGTGACATTTATGAGTCCTAATGGCCTGTTAACCAACCTGGCTGGCCCATACAGACCCACCTCAGCGTCTACCACTCAGCTGACCATGAGCTTAAGGTTAAAATGTGGCCTTACTGGATCCAGTTCTACATGCTCCAGTGCACAGACTCAGGGTACAATTAGGCCCACCATCATTTAAACACACCTACGTAACTGGGCACATGTTGCATGTAAAATTCGCATCAGGGTCATTTGTAAGGGAAAAAATACGGTTTTCAATGCACCTAATGGAGCACTTTTTTTTTTTTTTTTTAATGTTTATTTACTATTGAGAGACAGAGACAGACAGAGTGTGCATGGGAGGGGCAGAGAGAGGGGAGACACAGAATCTGAAGCAGGCTCTAGGCTCTGAGCTGTCAGCACAGAGCTCGACGCAGGGCTCGAACTCACAAACCGTGAGATCGTGACCTGAGCGGAAGTGGGCCGCTTTACAGACTGACCCACCCAGGCGCCCCAGGGAACTGCTTTTAATTGAAAAATGATAAGCATTGATCACTAAAAAATAGCCTCCACACAATATAAACGTTCTCAGCTTTAGTGGGCATAAAATTAGGTGGCATAAATTTGCATATTTAATCAACGGCCCAGGCAATTTTGATGTGGTGATATCTGCTTCATGGAAAATCCTGTTCTAGTGAGCTCAGAAAGTGAAAAACATTGATTACCCACATATTAACAATTCATTTTCATAGAACTAACCCTTGAACAATTGAGAATTTCTGAACTGACAATTCCTAAGAGTTCAAACACTATTTTCTGCTTTAACATAATCCTTACTCTCATGCTGTAAGGTTTTTGTGATCTTGACTTAGTATAATTCTAAGTACCATCTCTCTGCTCAGCGAGAACTAAAAATGATACGTTGGACAAATGTATATTCTAATAAGTGCAATCAGTCTATAATAATTGCCACAACTTCAACAGGTGCCAAAGAAACTGATCTGTCCAGAGAATTCATGCAACCCATGATTTCAATAACAGCATTCTCCAGAAGTATTTAGCACATGTTTGCTTGCTGGATTTCCATAAGAATGGGAAGTATTTAGATTAACTCAGGTATCTTTCTAAGAGAGATTCCCTAGTTTATGGTGTCATAAACCCAAGGTTTATGGTGTCATATAACCCAAGGTTATACTAGAACATAACAGTTTTCTTCACATTTAAATTCAAATGCTTTGAATAAAGATAAAATATTTTAGCATTTTGATAAGTGTAAAATTTTTGTTTTGGAAAAAAAAAAAATCAAGAATGAAAAAAAAAAAAAAAAAAACAAAGCCAGAGAATTAGAGGAAAACTATTGTCACAGTCCCATTAAGTCAGGCACCAAGAAAAGAAGAAGAAGAAGAAGAAGAAAAAGAAGAAGAAGAAGAAGAAGAAGAAGAAGAAGAAGAAGAAGAAGAAGAAGAAGAAGAAAAACAAGAAAAAGAAAAAACAAAGGCTATTTAAATTTCTAAAAAATCAACACATTTTATCCTGGAAAAGAGAAGCGGGAATTACAGTAAGTGCTAATCTTCATCAGGTGTCTCAGGTACCAACCACAACGCTCTACAAACACCCATTTAGCCCTCAAACCTTTAGACAGGTACTCGCTTATGCCCACTGTATGAAGGTCAGGGCCCAGAGCTCCACACACAGCCTGCATCTGGAAAAGTCCACTGCCCAAGGTCCTCCACAGCCCACTTTGCTGGTTACTCACTAAATTCAAAACTCAAATTTAGCATCTGCTGTTAAATAAACTGGAAATAAAATGATAGTCTACAATAGTCAAATTCTTCCTAAACATTAAAAGCAAAGTGTCCAATGGTGTGGAAATCATAGCTTATATCTAAACTTAAACAGATTTCTGCATTCTACTTATTAAACCTTAAAAAGGAATTCAGGTATCAGTTCAAAACTTTCTACACTTTGATATCATACAAATCTAGTTCCTAAATATTTGCCATATGCATTAAAATAATTAATGAATTAATGAAAGAATTAATGAAAAAACAATTCTCCTAAGATTAAGGATGATACATATTAATTTAACTTGACATTATGGGATAGCTTATACACCAACAGTACTGATTCTTGGTTCAGGATGAAGGCAGAGTCTGGGAGTCTTGGTTTCGATTTATCCCTAGGCTGGAACTGCAGGAAGCAAATGTGCACGTATCCAAAAATCTTTATAAATTTCACACTGAAGTCACATGGGGGCAGATTACTGTCTAATAAAGAACTGGTTGCTCATTGTGAAACTGTAACTCATTCTAACAAGCTGTAATGTCATCTGACAGATTACCTTTCTTGCTTATAAAAGTTAATTCAAGACACTCTGCATTATGCCGTGAAACTGACCAACCACCAATCAGCATTTACGTAAATTATATATTAATCATGTTCAAGGCCTGCTACGTGCAAGGCTGTATGCTAGCAGTCGGTCTCCTGAAGATCACAGCTCTGAATTCCAAGCTCACGCACACAATAGTGGCTTCTCTTCAGTTTTCTCTTTAAACCAACACAGACCAGACCAACTGAGGTACCTGGAGTATCTAAAGCATGATGTACCTACAATCCAAGTGTAACAGCTACTATTTAAAGAAACAGACAAATGACACAAAACCCTGCAGTTACCCACTCCTCTGATTATAGTATATTTTCCTACCCAAAGATATTTAAAGCTTTAAAAAGTCATTCTTTTCATTTATTGGTGAACTGATACTACAATTCATATATAAAATAGAAATTCTTTGAAAGCCACATGACAATACCACTCAACTTTAGGAATGAGCATCAGGAAATTAACAGCTCATCTGCACCAACGTGAAGTTAGGTTTAGCTGATCCACATTTCTAGCATTCCCAAGGCGTTACACAGAAAGCCACTGTGTGTCCTTGACCAATTCTAAACAGAGGAAAAAGACACATCTAAATGCTGCCAATTCAAAGAATTCAGAGCTCAAATATGGCAACAAAATGAGAAGATAATCACGTCGGCGCCAACCAGTGTTTTTGCTATTTAGATCGTAAAGGGAGTATCCATCTTCTGGCTTGTTTAGCATTACAGTAAAGCAGTGTAATTTACTTTGAAAACATAATTTTGAAAGTATTCTGGAGACCTGGAATAAACTAGAAAGAAGAAGATGGAAAAAACAGGAATAAATGTAATCTACATTTTGATTGTTTAAATTTAATTTCTTCTTGATATAGGAATGATTTCTAGTACCTATCTTTTAACAGAAAAGACTGAAATTCTCTTCCCGTTCAATTTACCTTTACTTTAAACATGAATTCTGCACACAGTATTAAAAAGAAATCTCAGCAAGAAGAAAGTCTATCATAGTGACTACACCACTAAGAGAAGATGAAGCAGAATAAGGAAAAATATAATCTATGGTTTATTTCTTTGTTACACAAAGAAAATTAAGAGTGGTCCAAAACATCTTAGTCCATCTCCCATGTCCTTCCTGACATAATGAGAATGTACAAAATAATGGCAAGCTAGATTAGGGGTCCAGCTCAGGGTCAAGTTTTTCCACCTTGATGACGATCTCTGGAGCTAAAGCAGCACTGGCTGGCTGGTTCTCTGCCTCCGACTCTGAAAGCACTTCCTCCTTTACCTTCACAGGCTTATTACTGGCCTCCTCCTCTTCATCTGAAGACTCATCAAGCTCCCATTCATCATCTATGTCCATTTCAAATACTCTTACATGACGGAGATTTGAGCTCAACTGGAGAAGAAAAGGTTCAAGAGTTTTTAAATTAATGGCTTAACTAATACGTGATACATAAGAAATCAGAAATCTGAAGAATGGTCTTATACGAAAGTTATTTTTCATTGATTTACAACAAAACCACTAAACTCAGCCTCATTTGCTGCAAAAGGATCTCTACATATAACAGTGACAATGTCATGATAATTAAAAGCCAGGGGTTCCTGGCTAGCTCGGGTAGAAGAGCATGCGATTCTTGGTCTCGGGGACATACGTGTAAGCCCCACTTTGGGTGTAGCGATTACTTAAATAAATAAATAAATAAATAAATAAATAACATCTACAATTGTTATTACTCAGTAAGACTTCTCAGAACAAGAAAGGTACACAGCTAAGACCACAACACGCTCATAATCAATAAAAGCAATACATCACAAAATGTTTACACTTTCTGAAAGGACCTCATAGATCCAAAGTCACTTCTTCCTGTTACTGAGTCCGTAAACAATCTGTAAATACTTACCACACAGGATACTTTGCGAAAACCATTCCCAGCAACGTACTGTGCTTTCATACTTTCCAGTAACCTCCAATGCTTCTCAAAATGCATGGTACGTGTGGGAATAGCACTACGCTGTTCATCTAGCCTGGGAAGGGGAAAGAAACCAACCCAGGAATGAAAAGGGGATCTTCTCCCTGGTTTACAAGGGGTAGTAACAGGATCCACCATGGGTTTCATTTCTACCAATACTCCCATTTCCAATAGAATTCTATCAGCCACGATCGAAAAAGCTATGATACTATCTTCTAGGAAAATTCCGCCATTCCAAGTAGCCAGAATGTCATCGTACTACGGTTTTTGATCCCTTTTCAAGGAAAGCAAATGGACACATTTTTAAATTAGAGGAGGGATCTACTCACTTAAATCTAAGAAAACTAAAACCATCTCTGGAATTGGTTGTGTACCCTCCATGTGGCTACCGAGGTCCTAATTCTGGTAGGAAGACACTAAGAGCAAATCTAAAATAATTAATTCTACTATCACCTGAGATTAATGCTATGCTTGAAAACAGAACTAACAGAAATCCTATTCTCCACTCCAGGTAATTCCCCACCTTATGTTAGCAAATGCTTCTTGATTTATCAGTAAAGCAAAAGGGTAGGAGAGTTGCCGAAGTCCGTGTTTTCTTAAATAAAATATAGTACTTCTGCTCAGCTGACTTTACCACTGTTCCTAGTAACCACTGTCTACCATACCTAAGGTACTAAAATGTGCGACACACATTAAAAAACATTTAACTGTCATGACAGAGAGATACTCTTACTAAGGAGGTGGTTACCTTGTCGAGTAATCCCCAGTGAACTGATATTCTGCCGAATCCTCACCGTTATACACTGAAGACAACGGCAACTGGACCAAGAGTCTGTCTCTTCCTTCGCGCCCCACTGTGTCTTTAAGAACTACCGTTACGGTTTCGTCGTCATAAAACTGTGCATCTAAACAACTGTAGGTGCTACAAGTAAAGCACATTCTTTTATGTCAGAGACGATCCGGACTATTGAGAAAATACTGTACACATAACATGCTACTGGTACAACACAAAAACATTCATGAAACAAAAACCCAGTGACATTCTATTTAATTACATTTAAAATATATCGTTAGTGCTCGCTTCGGCAGCACATATACTAAAATATATCATTAGTTTGCACTCAACTCAGTTATCTATTGTACCGTATTCACAAATACAACCAGGCCCTAAAAACAGGTCATCATGAAAAAAGAAAAGTCTGTGAGGGTGAGGTCGCTTCACAGTTCCAAAAAACTCTTGGAATCAAGAGTTAGGACTTCAGCCTGTGGAAATTCTATGAATGGCACCTCGCCGGTATACTGAGTAAAGAAACTGGGCTAACTAGACTGAAAAGTAAAAATAAGACTCACACAGGAAAAGTCACAACAACTTCAAAGACGTCATCATTAAAAACTCCTTTTATGTAAGGAAAAGAGAACGAGAAAAAGACTGGCCTATGATTAGTGTTCATTCCACACACTCAGGGGTGACTTTGGTAACGTTACCCTTTTATATCCTAAGGACCTCCCAGAATAGTGAGAACGACACCACCTCACATTACTATTGGTTGTAACAAGAACTCCAGCCATATACCCCTTGGAACGACCACCCTTTCTTAACAGCCAGGGGAGCACAGAAGTATTAATTACAGGAAACCACAGCTGTATAAATTCCTGTAGGGCAGGAATTTATACATTCCATTCAATTATACGTTCCATTCAATTGTTAAGTCAAATCAAAGCATAACACACATAAGCAATCCTGTCCCCTACGCTGCAAGTTACAAAGGCCTCCTAAGGACGGTATCAACACTGTAACTGAGTCTAACCGTATTTCTAAAATTGCATTTATTAAGCATACACACATATCGTACATATATATATACAATCTCATCCAAACAAGATTCAAGATTTACCTTCTTCTCACTTTTTCAGTTGTGGCGTAGGTGAAGCTCCCAAATTTAACAGCAATCAGTCCATTAGTTACAGATCTTGAAGAAAGAAGGAGGAAAAAAAAAAGACTATGGAAAAACCCGGATAGCCAATAATCTAAATGCTTGAAAGAACAGGATTGTCAGCGTTAGTATATTTACCTGAACAGCAAGCCCCAGACCAAAATACCATTATGTTCACTCTTCAACACTGACAACTAATTTAAATGCCTAAATAGACAAACCTACGTCAAAACGACAACTTGGTTTAAAATCTTAGTCACTCGGGGCGCCTGGGTGGCGCAGTCGGTTAAGCGTCCGACTTCAGCCAGGTCACGATCTCGCGGTCCGTGAGTTCGAGCCCCGCGTCGGGCTCTGGGCTGATGGCTCCGAGCCTGGAGCCTGTTTCCGATTCTGTGTCTCCCTCTCTCTGCCCCTCCCCCGTTCATGCTCTGTCTGTCTCTCTCTGTCCCAAAAATAAATAAAAAACGTTAATAAATAAATAAATAAAAATAAAATCTCAGTCACTAAAGTAGCTAGAGACCTTAAAAAATTAAGGGCACTTGGAACAACCAAATTATTTCTCTTTGGCCTCATCTTGGCCTCAAAAAACTTCCTTCAAATTCAGATTAAAAACCATTTGAGGGGCGCATGGGTGGCTCAATTGATTAAGTGTCCGACTCTTGGTTTCGGCTCAGGTCATGATCTCATGGTTTCGTGAGTTCGAGGGCTCTGTGCTCATAGTATGGAGACTGCTTGGGAGTCTGTCTCCCACTCTTTGCCCCTCCCCCACTCGTGCTGTCTCTCTCTCTCTCAAAATAAACTTTAAAAAAAGCTATTTGAGATACTAATGGTATTCTGTATATGATTTATTTTTTTTAGAATCTTCATTTCAGATTCTCAAAAGAAGTCTCTACAGGCAAGGCCTCTTGTTTAATGCAAGGCAAACTTAGCCTGAGGTAAAAATCCTTTCTATAAGGAACCAAAAACACAGTTTTGAACTGCTACACATTCATGAGATACAATCCTGAGTGCTCTGCTGTTGTATTTTTCTTAACCCTAAAGAAATCCTACATGTCATAGCTATACCTGTATAAAATTAATAACCCAGAATCAGAAGGGATCACATAGCTTCCTGATTTGGCATTATCATCTTAATGATGTGAAAACTAAGACTAAGGACAGTTCAGTGACAAGCCTAAAGTCAGAAGGTGGCTTAACTAAACCTCAAAATGTAGGGAAGGAACACTGTACGTTTTACTATTAAAAATAATAGGGGCACCTGGGTGGCTCAGTTAAGCGTTCGACCTAGGCTCAGGTCATCATCTCACAGTCCGTGAGTTCGAGTCCCACATTGGACTCTGTGCTGACAGCTCAGAGACTGGAGCCTGCTTCAGATTCTGTATCTCACTCTCTCCCTGCCCCTCCCCCACTCAGTTTCTCTCTCTCAAAAATGAATAAACATTAAAAAATTTTTTAAAAAATACAATCTTATCTAATTCAAACTTTAGATTAATACTTACTGGGAAATATCAGTATGTCTCCTTAAGATGCACATTTTATAAAGTGAATCTTCTAAAATTGTAAAAAGAAGATAATGTAGATTTGAGGTTTTATTATTCCACCTAAGGAAAAAAAATTAATATCAAAACATGATATTTAGCTATCACTGAGAGAACAAAACTGCATTGTTCATATGAGATGGGGAGAAACACACTTACAGAAAAGGAAATTTGAACAATCTGCGTGTACAGTCCTCACTAAAACAAAAGAAGAAAAGGTAAGAAAAAATTAAATTGGCCGCTGAATTTTACCATCCAAAAAGGAAACAGAATTACCTTCTAGCATCCCTATATAATGGAATACAGATTGCTTGATTCATCGATTTTCCAATTACATCCTAAATAAAAACAGATTTAAAAACACAATTAAAGCATGTACATACACACACACACAGATACTCTACACAAAGTACCTGACCATCGCTGTTCAAATCTAGTAAAAAACCATCTAGATCACAAAGCTTTCTCACAGGCAACTTCAATGACAGTCGTTAACAGTAAGGAAAAGAGAGAGCAGAAATTCTGAGCTGAAAAGGATGTTGGAGAGAAGTGCATGGAAGGCTAAGAACCCCCACCCCAGCCCCGCGTCTCAGAACACCCATCCTCCCTCCTGCAGGAGTCAGCTGGAAACACAAAAGTCCCATAACTAAGACTGTTTATAAGAAGTTTGTTCTGGGGGCGCCTGGGCGGCTCAGTCAGTTAAACTCCAACTTCCTCTCAGGTCATGATCTCAGTGCTCGTGAGTTCAAGCCCTGCGTCAGGCTCTGTGCTGACAGCTTGGAGCCTGCAGCCTGCTTCGGATTCTGTGACTCCCTCTCTCTCTCTCTCTGCCCCTCCCCTGCTCATGCTCTGTCTCTCTCTGTCTCTCAAAAAATAAATAAACGTTAAAAAAGAAAGAAAGAAAGAAAGGAAGGAAGGAAGGAAGGAAGGAAGGAAGGAAGGAAGGAAGAAAGTTTGTTCTGGGAACAAATAATAATGATGCCAACCCTTTCAGTAACCCTGTATTTGTTACTTTTAATTTATGTAAGGAACTAACAATAAAAGGAAACGTTAGGGTAAACCATATGAAACTGCCATTTTTGTTAGCCAGAAGTTGACTATCAGCATTTTCACGTGGCTCACCTTAATAACCATGATCGTTTGCATAAGTGAGCCACATACGGTAGATATTCTCATTCCTACTCAAAGACATGCATTTCTTTCAAACTTACTGCTGGTTTTTGCAAGCATAGGTCAATAATGTTCTCCATCCGCCTTTTCACAAAATGCAATGATTTTCGAGGATAATATGGAAACAGCAAAGGACTTTCTGGTTTCAAACAAAAAGAGAAAGAAAAACAAAAACAAAAACACAAAGCTATAGCAAACCAAATGATTAGGAGAAAACAATCTCGTCAGAGCCAGCCCGCGCAGCTTATGGGGCAGTGGAAATCTCCCTGGCCCTTTCATTATCCTTCACACCCACCTCACTGGAAACGAGTATGGCCTTCTGCCTTTCATCATCGCCTGCTGCCACCCCTAAGTACCCCCCTAAAAACCACCGCACTTAACTACAATCCAAGTCCTAGCAGCTTGGTATTCTTTATTCTGTTTTCCCTACCAAAATCAAATAGTATGCTTCCACTGGGTATGAGGAGGGGATCATTTGGGAACCAAAAGACATATAATAAAGTTTGTTCTTCTCTACTCTTTGCCACAATGGGGTGACAACAGTCCAGCACTGTTCTGGAAGAGTATAATACTTAAAAACAGAAACAGGAGACAAGAAACTAGTGCTGTGTAAATACGCTCTTTACTTTTCAAAAGGCTACTTTACCAGGAGACAGTCCTGTATGATTCAGCGTTTATGGATACCAACTACGCTCCGGTCCTTTGTATCTGTTCTTCCTACTGCTCACAGCAGCTGTGCAAAGTAAGCATCTCACTCTCCAACTTACAGACTAAAAAATGAGGCACAGAGAAGATCTGGGCAATTGCCCAGTGTGGAAATGACTAACAATCTAGACCTGTAAATCAAACCCTCTGCCTCCCAGGCCTGCACTCTTCTACTGAGTTCTGCGGGCTTCTCCCTCACCTGCAGCATCTCCTGTCCCAGCTATGCTGGACAAAGTGAGCTTTAATCAGGTCAACATTATAAGCTCCCCACAGGTAACAGATGCTGTGGGAGCAGAGAAAGACATTTGGTCTTTGTCCCTGGTTCCTGGCACAGAGCTCCAAAACCCTGAGAATTTCCTGAGTGATAAGGGTGATAGGAACATCTTCTGTTGTAATGAGACGACTGTGGGTAGATCCCTAGGAAAGCTTCAGGATGAGGACTGGTCACCAGAAAGACCAAGCTCTGATGAGAAGTCTGGACTTTTCAGCTCCATCCCCCGACTTCCAGGGCAGGAGAGAAGCTGGAGTGGAATTCAATCACCAACAACCAATGATTTAATCAAGCATGCCTGCATAATGAAACCCCCATACAAAACCCAACCAGTGGGCTTCAGAGGGCTTCCCGGTGCTGGGAGGGTGGCATGCCCAGAGCAGGCAGGGAAGTTCTGAGCCCCTCCCCCATACCCTGCCCTACGCATCTCTTCCACTTGGCTGTTCCGAGTTGTATCTTTACAGTAAACCAGTAAATCTAAGTAAAGTGCTTGAGTTTCATGAGCCATTTTAGCAAATTATCAACCTGAAGGTGGTGGTAGAGGGGGAGCAACAGAAATGTGGGCAACCTGGAGAACTGATGACATCGGGCACCCAGTTGACCTGAGAACTGGTCTCAGGAGAGAAAAAGCTCCCATTTTGTCAGGTTTTGTTTTGTTTTTTTTTTAAGTTTATTTATTTTTGTGAGAGACAGAGAGAGAGACAGGGAAGGGCAGAGAGAGAGGGAGATAGAGAATCCCAAGCAGGTTCCCCACTGTCAGCGCAGAGCCCGACACGGGGCTCGATCCCACCAACAGGTGAGATCAGGCCCTGAGCCAAAATCAAGAACCAGATGCTTAACCAACTGAGCCATCCAGGCGCCCCGGTGTCAGAAGTGTTTTGAGTAAAAACAGCTCAGCTGCGAGCACACTGGCTGCTTATGAGCCATGTGCCGGCACAAACTGCTTTATCTACATTTAGTTAATCTTCACGACAGATTTTGAGGGAGGCACTACTATCATCCTCATTTTACTGACGGGAAAACTGGGGTACAAAGAGGTTGGACAATTCGCCCTCAGCCACATTCCTAAGAAGTCGTAGAGCAGATTCCAACACAACACTGACTCTCATGGACCCTGAGAAAGCACCTCTATAGAGCACTTAGCACGTAATTTTTGCAAAGTGCTAGAAAGAAGTTTCCTTAAAGTTTTAATAGTTCCATAATAATAGCGGGTATTTCTTCACACTAGACTAAGAAACTGGAGAATTAACGAGCTTGTCCCAAATCACATACCAGCAAAACCTCGAGCATTTAGGAGATGGAGTCAGTAATACTGAAGTGCATCTTGGTTAAACATGAGGCCTGTAGCTAAGATTAGGCCTTCCTGTTCAGTCACAGATGTCAAGACAAAAAGGGTAGGGCCCATTTTTAGCCCATCAGAGTTTCCAGAACCAGCATTAGCCCACTCTAGTGACAGGGCCCAGATGCCACCCCGGCCGGCACATTGCCATCAGCGCTCCTCAGGCTGGGGGGGCCACCTGATTAAACACAGCAAAGAGATGAGTTGGCCGTACCTTTATTCTCCCTCCATTCGATAACTAACTGACATCAATGTATCTCAAGCAATACAAAATATGTCCTGCTCTGAAAAAGAATTTGGACTTCTAGAGTTAAAACAAAAGAACAATAAGCAGAGTTCTGGGCCTCAAAGAATTCTCTCCTTCCCCCATCCATCCTCATTCATTCATTCATTGATTCAGATAAACAGCAACCAGACACAAGTGGCAGAGATTAGTCCTGAGTCGAGTGAAAAACTTAGGTTTTGAAGTCAGCAGAACCCTGGCTCCACTGCACGGTAGCTTGTGTGATCTTGGGCCTTCTCTGACCTTCAGTCTCCTCGACAGTAAATGGGGATAACAGGTACCTACCCCCTAGGTTCTGTGAGGATTAAAGGAGGAAATACACATATGTGGCTATCAGCCTAGAGATCTAAGAAACTGATAGACTGTGATCACATTACTCTTAGAGAAAGCAAAAAAAATACTGCTTCAAATACTGTCATGTAAAATAGTGAAGTTCTGACATTTAATGGTTGCTATTTTGTTTTCATCCCTAATAATGCTGGATAGTTTTACTATATCAACATCTTAAGATCCTAGAGTATGAAAGGCACACGTACACCAAGAACCTACAACCTCAGAAGAGCAGTTAAGCATCATTATGCTTTCAGCAATTAACAAATTGGAATCAGAAAAAGACTGCTCTCACTAGCAGGCTCTATAATTTTCTTCCCAATATCCTAGTTTCTATATGGTACAAAACAGATAATATAAAGAATACCTGAGAATAAATAATCTTACTACATCACAGTTAATATCAGGGTGTTTTCTATCATGGGAACATCATACTGTTTGCTATTCTGCTGTTTCTCTAATCAACTACAATAGACACAAAAGATCTAAAGAACTGAGATACATATTCAACAGCTGTTCAGCAACACTCATAGCTAATACACTGGTCTCAAATTAAGTATAAACATGGCCAAATTCTACTAGGTTCACTAAATACCTTTAAGGTGGTTGCTATTTTGAAGAAAATCATACCACTGGTTTCCTTCTGTGTTAGGAGGTGACACAAGATCATCATCTTCATCTTTCAAGTACTAGAAACACAGAATTAAAATTTTAAATGTCGTAAACCAAAGAAGCAGGCTTCAAAAACTTTATACAGTTAACATTATTTTTTTAATGTTTGTTTATTTTTGAAAGAGAGACAGAGTGTGAGCTGGGGAGGGGCAGAGAGAGAGGGAGACACAGAATCCGAAGGAGGCTCCAGGCTCCGAGCTGTCAGCACAGAGCCCGACACGGGGCTCAAACCCATGAGCCGTGAGATCATGACCTGAGCAGAAGTCAGATGCTTAACAGACTGAGCCACCCAGGCACGCCTTAACATCATTCTGTTTAGTAAGTGGTTCCATCACATTGGTATTATTCCAAGTGAAGTGACCAAAATCTGCTAAATGCCAAGACACTAAACAAACTACAAACTACTGAAAGATTAGAACACTACAGATTCAGGGACCGTAAACTGAATTTAAATTTTGTGTTCCATTTTCATGAAGTACATTTAAATCATCTATACGTGTGTGTGCACGTGTACATTACAAATTAATTTTAGAAGTATCACCTGTCAATCTACTCTAGGGCAGTACTTCACAGGGAAGGATGGTGGACGGACCCCTGGAAGTCCCAAAGATGCCTTAAGGGTCAGTGAGGCTGATACTATTTTTGTAGTAGCAAAATGTTATTTGCCCTTTCAACTGTGTTGACATTTGCACGGATGGTCAAAAGCACAGGTGGGGAAAACTGCTGGTGCCAGGAGTCATGGTGGTGGCCTTGAACCACACGAGTGGTCACTGTATTCCTTTTTGCCACGTACTGACGGTTCCCATTAGTATTTAATGAAGCTATTAAAATTATTGATTTAGTTAGATCTCAACCCTTGAGTACAGATCTTTTTAATATTCTGTGTTACAGAATTGGGAAGTATACATAAAGCACTTTCACTGATACCAAAGTACAATGGTTACCACAAGGGAAAGCATTTAAGAAATTGTCTTAGCTGTGAATGAAGCCAGGCGCTTTGTTGCTGTTAATGGGATTCCTTTCTTCCTTGAAAGAATGACTGGCAGATAGGCTATGATGATTCATACATGGGTATTTGGTGGATACTTTCTTGAAAATAAAGTAAGCCTGTCACTGTAAGCAGAATAACTGGCAGTATTTATTGCCAATGATAACATTTAAATATTCATGCAAAAATTAGAATTTTGGAAAATCTGTGTCTGCCACCGTGTGCTTGACAGCCGTAGCACTTGAAGATCATCTGATGAAACTGGCGCTGATATTCATAAAACCTGACTTTTAGATACTGCGTGGAGAAAGGCGTCAGCATTTGGAAGATCTGCACAACTCAGCGAACCAGTGTTTTCCAAATGACCAACACATGATATTATAAAATCATGCACTAGTGAACGATCCACTCAAAGCACAAGACAGATGAATGGATTTTAATGTATCAGAGTAGGAAAAGTTCACTGATGCAATTTTAGATTCCACGTTAAAGCTAACCTTTAAGATACTATCTCTTAGCAAGACTTGGTTGAATATCAAAAAACATCCATAATTATCTAGAAAAGCTATTACAATACTCCTCCCTTTCTAACACCTATGTGAGGCCAGATTTTCTTTACACACATTAACCAAAAAAACTCATCACAACACACTAAAGAAACAGCTATGAGAACCTGCATTCTATTACATCTACAAAACAATGCCACTCTAAACTGTTTTGTAAAATTTATTTTTCATTAAAAGTATTTATATTAATACGTAATGGTAAGTGGAATTACTGTTACTTTTAAACAATTTTGTATTCTGTTTAATTCCTAATACCTAATTATATCTACCATTGATAAACATAACCCATATTAGCAAAATCTCTTTGGGGTCTTCTATTAAGAATGTAAAAGAGTTATAAGATCAAAAAGTTTATAAAAACTGCTACTCTTCGGTTACTTTACCATCAGAACAGGGCTGCTATCCAAGTTGGCATTGTATTATTTTCTAGAAACTCTGGATAACAAAGACTAACACTGCTAAAGTTTTAACATTAGCTTTTAATAATTTTTTTAAAAAGTAATAACTAAGTTCAATCAAAAGCCCATACCTGACCAACTTTTTCAACGTTAAAGTATTTTCCTTTTCGATTATAAAGGTCTGGAGCCTAGAAAGAATAAGCATAATTTAACTCTCACATCAACTCACAAAAGAAAAAGAAAAAATTCTTTTTAAAAAAAATTATTAATGTTTATTTATTTTTAAATAAATAGAGACAGAGCGCAAACAAGGAAGGGGCAGAGAGAGAGGGAGACACAGAATCCGAAGCAGGCTCCGGGCTCTGAGCTGTCAGCACAGAGCCCTATATGGGGCTCAAAATCACGAACTACAAGACCATGACCTGAGCCAAAGTTGGACACTTAACCAACTGAGCCACTCAAGCACCCCAAAAATATTCTTAAACTTAACCAAAACCCTTATTTTTTAAGAGAGCTATTAGAGGCAGCTATTCTTTTCTTTTACGGATTGTACAACACACAAACAAAAGTTGAATTTACAGGCTCTAAGGTGAGTACTGCCATTAATTAGTGCAATAGTTTATAAACAGCACAACCGCTAAGAATGTCAATTAAATTGGATTAAATGTTAATTACTTCTATCACCCAGGTTTATTGCAATTATTAAAAAAAAAACATTATACAAATACCAATTTCCTACCTCATTGAAATGTTCAGTAAGAAATTCAGCAACAAATGTAATATCTTTTTGAGTCATCTATCAAAACCAAAAAGGAACAAAAAGAAAAACAAATTAAGATAAAGCTTCCCAATATCTTGTATCATGTAATGTAATATCTACTAAAAGCTATGGTATGAAGAGGCAAAGTTCCTTCAAAGAAATATCAATATAAATCCAAAAGATTATGCAACTGTGAGAATATGAAATCTTGAAGCTCTGACAAACAAGTCATTAAACATTTAAATCCATTTTCCAATCAGCTAACCCAACAGCTACAGAATTCTTACGGCCTAAAGTTCTTTATTATTTTAGAAATAAAATACTAATTTATCTAGTAATTTACTTAGTATTTACTGTTTAGTGATTTATTATTGTGCTGAGACTGGTGTGCGGGGTGCCTGCTTTGGGAGAGGAGACTGTGACCCAGATAAGCAACCTCAACCTGAGCTAAGAGCTGATGCCTCGGGGTCGGCCTCTACTTCTTACAGTGACCCTGCCTCCATTTCAGCCCTCAAAAATTAACACGCTGAGGTCCCCCCAACAGTCAACACACTTTATCTCCTCAAATAAAGGTAAGAGTAATATCAGAGAAACAGCTAACGTGGACCTCCCTGGTTTGCAAGGCCAGTCACCCACAGCGTAAAAGATCTACTTCTTGTCAGAGTCTAAGAATGGCGATCCTGCATTCATCTAGTCCACTGAGGTTCATTTTAATGTTCTCCATTTTTTCAGGACCCAAACGACCTAAATCTACCTGCATGAGAACTTGGACAGAGGAGAGAATGAGTGAACTGCAAAAATCAGGTGGGAATTTGGCCCTGGTCTGAAAGATTTTTCTTAAAGTAAATTCCATTGCCACCTGTCTCAATCCTTATAAAGAGAAACTACTGTTTACCAGACATCAACATAGGTAGTAATATCTAAAGTACTAGATTTCCCAGGAAAATAAAAAGGCATTCAAGACCTAAGGAAGTGAAAGAATACAAGCACCCTACATAATACAAATTATAAAGTTTTATACAAATATGAGAACTATAAAATTAGACAGCCACAGTTAAAGGCATTTTGAGAGATGAAAAAACAAACTTCTTAAAAAAAAAAAAAAAAAAAGGCTTACTAAGATATATTTAGCATCGATAGCCTCACATCTTGTAAACTAGTAACCATGTAAGAATACCAAGGTGACCAGCAAAGCTGAGCTCAACCAGAGCAACATTAACACACTGGAAAACGTACTACCACGAACTACCTTATTCAGCTCCGGAAGCACGTGGTCTTCTGTCATTCTCAACATCGCTGAAAACAGAAGTTAAAAAACTGTCTTTAAAGGAAAACTACAGACATAACTATAGATACATTTCAAAGACAAAATGTGTTTCACTGGACTAAATCCTCAATATTCAACAAGGAAAATCACCAAGGAAAACTCACTTTTCTTCTAAAAACTAATGCGTGAAGAATTTAAACTTGATTTGTATTTTCAGGTTCAAAATGGCTGGTCTCATGATCCTGAACTATTATTTTTTATTTTCTCCTTCAACTCAACCCACTGCCACTCCAGACAGGCCAATCTGACTGCTGCCTTGTGTGAAGACTGTGCAGGGAATCCTCTTCTAACATATGATATTTCTTCTCATAAAATCTGCAAGCACGTCTTGCCTCCAAAAGCCTTAGAATACCCAACAAACATGTTTCTTTCCCTTGGGTTTTCTGTTACACAAAAACATTTGCACTAAGATTTACGTGCATATACATACATTTACGTATATTTATATACTTTAATTAATCTGTGGTTGATTCATATTGTCCTTTCAGAGGGCTGTGTTTTTTTATTTTGTCCACCTAAGTCAAGGAGTATGCCGCATGTGCTTTTACAGACTGTTTGAACATCCCTCTTAATTGCTTTTGGTCAGGAATAAGAATGCTGGATGTGATTCTGCAAATACAGATTATTTTAGAAACTGTTCTTAGTTACTTCAAACTTCTAAATTATCTAAAAAACAAGACATAATCTAGTTCCATTCACTCATTCATTTACTCACCCAAAAATTACTATGGGTGCTAGGAAGATATCAGTATAAAAGACGTTCCTGCCTTCACGGAGGTTACATTTTACAAAAGAGCAAACCAAGGATGCACAGCATCCTAACCAGTGGCAGAGCCGAGATTATAATATAAGCAGGTCTCTGGGGCTCCTGGGTGGCTCAGTCGGTTGGGCATCCGACTTTGGCTTAGGTCACAATCTCACGGTTTGTGAGTTTGAGCCCCACATCGGACTCTGTGCCGACAGCTCAGAGCCCAGAACCTGCTTCAGATTCTGTGTCTCCCTCTCTCTCTGCCCCTACCCCACTTGTGCTGTCTCTCTCTCAAAAAAGAAACATTAAAAAAATTAAAAAATTAAAAAAAAAAAAAAATCAGGTCTCCAGTTCTCCAGTCCAGTGTGCCTTCTACAATGCCCTGCTCTAATGGGGAGGACTAAGCAGTAATTCATTTCTCCTCTAATCAGGCTTCTTATGAGAATTAGGACATGCAGTAGGAACATAAACTGCCTAAAGTACCCCAACAATTATAAGTAAAACCCAACCTCATCTGTAAAAGAAAGTCATTTCTAAGATCCCATTCAGTTTTAACATTGTAACTCATTCTAATTAACATCTCTGATATTAAACAGGCTGGCCTGATAAACACTCTGGCTCCCCATTCTGGCTAGCGTTGGTACAGCTTTGAGGAAAAAAATAAAGAATTTTAAATGCCAACATCTGTAGATCACATTCTTTTTTCCATAAATGCAATTATATTAGGCTGACAAATACAAGTCTGTTTATAAGATATCTGAATTGAAGAGTCAGACATTTGTTTAAAAGATATGAGCACATTACAGATAATTGACTTTCTATTTTATTTACCCTTTAGAGTTTTAACAAACTCAGATAAACCCCATTTATAACTAAATTTTGCCTATGTTGGAAGGGAATGTATGCTGGATTATTTCAAAGATATTAAGAGGGGTCACAAAAATAGTACAAATGGACCTACATAAAATACACTGTAGAGTAAGCATTAAAACACTTAATGTCAAGTCAATAAATACCGGTTAACTACCTGCAAATGAAAAGAGATACTGTGGAGATACAAAGAAAGGCTACCAATGGTCTGCATTCTATTTAGCTAGGGCATTAGCGTCTGATAGGAAGGACAGTGGAAATTTTCTAGTCCGGTGCTGTTCAACATGATAAGCACTAACAATGTATGACTACTGAGTACTTCAAATGTGGACAGCATGACTACAGAACTTGAACATATAATTTATATAATTCCAAGTAATTTAAAGAGCCACAGGGGGCTATTGGCTATGATAATGGACAGCACAGATCTAGAAACAAGATCAGGAATAAAACAGGAAACAAGCTACTCAAGGACAGAGGCTAGTCTTTGTTTTTTTCCCCCCTTTCTTTAAAAAAAAATCTAACTCCAAACAGTGCCTAGTACATAGTAGAGATCCACATATGTTATTTTAACCTAAGCAGACATTACAAGATTAGAAAAAAAAAAAAAAAAGGTTAATCATCAGTGAGTGCGAAACCATCAAAGCTCTAAGTTACATCTGCCGGGAGCTGGGGCCGGGTGGGTGTGCAGAGGAAATAAGACTGGCCATGTGCTGAAAGCTGGTGAACCAGTGAAGGGTAGAAGACGGTTCATTTATACCATTCTCTCTTACAGTTACTGGACATTTTACTAGAGTAACTTAAATATTCTAAATTGATACTCCCACAATTTTTAAAGAAGCATTAAAGTAATGTTTCATTCAATTAACTTACCCACATAAAGCCAGCGGAAAAAAGCTTTGAAGTTTTTCATACTACTATCTATAACTCTGAAAAGATAAAAAAAACAAATCAGAAATAAAATTATTATACAGGGTTCATGTACCACTGTTCAATTGTTGTGGGATACAATAACCCTTACCATTCTATTTTATCCTATCTGGAGGACATCCAAGCCTTTAGAAAAGATATTATAAATCAAACACATACCTAAAAAGAAAGCTTCAGGAGAGCAAATCCTGGTTCTTTTCAAAAATAAGGCAAATAGCTCAGATTCTGACTGGTTATAACAGCCTTGCCACAAACTGTGTAATAGTCTTTCCCAGCATTCAGTCAAGTATGAAATCCTTTTCCAACTTTGCAAATAAAAGAAGTCAGAAAAAAAACACTTTCAGCATTATTCTCAGTTAAAAAAAATACTCACTGGTCAGTATGAAGAAAAAACATCAACGCCAACAGAAAAAACCATTATTACCTATTTGTACTATGTCACTACCTCTGGTATCAGTGGACATTATTTTTGGAAGTTGGAAGCATTTTTGATGCTTACAGTAACTGATCTCCAAAAACTGAATTTCCTTGAGCTTTACACAAATGCACCCCTCAAATTCCAATGTTATAGGTGGAAGCCATCTTTGTCTTGATCAAAAGGCTTCTAAATAAGGACATGGGTATCACTTCTAAAAAAATCTCTGTAAGTCCACATCTACAAGATAACTACTCTAAGTAATATGCATTATTCATTCCCAAGTCTCGAAGTCCCTTCCAAGCAAGAAGTTCCATAATACTACTGAGACGTGGGTCAGCATCATTAACCTATCTCTATACAGTAAAACAGACTGCCACGTTTATGGGACCAAGCAATGTAATCAAAACGCTCCTGTGGCAAAAATGAAAAAAGAAAGAAAAGTTCCTTTCTGCCTTTCCCAATCAATACTCTGACCCCAACTGCGGGCAATCCCTGCTGTTACAGGCTAACATCAAAGTTCTCATTGCCTCAATTTCCCCACCTATCACCTAAAATAATAATGCTACTTCATCCAAGGGATCAAGAAGTAAAATGAACTGCCTTTCGTTCATATTGAAAAGTGATCACAGAAAGCTTGATATTTCATATTTACTCTCCGTAAATATGGTGAGCCAAAAAATAATCAACACACAGGAAAAGCAAAGTCATTTCTCCTCTCGTTTTGTATTCTTAGCACAAGTGTCTACAACCTCTACCTTCTAAAACCCCACTAACATGGTAATGGATCGGTGGGGAGGGGTGCGTTATAAACTCACGAAAACAAAGAGGACGGCAGAAAAGAAATCAATTTCAGAAGTGTCAGAAAGGGCACATGACTGATGAGGCTCAGCAGAGGCGGCTGCATTTTAGAGAATCCATGCAGAGGACCCCGGAAAGGAGCGATCCACCCCGCAGAGTCCCAGGGACTCTCAGACCCTGGACATGTCAGGTCCACAACAAACGAATGGGGTTCTTCCAAGAACCCGAATAAGCCAGGAAGAGTGGAGGTGGCTCTGTGCGAGCGCTGGCGGCCACAGCCAGCTTCGCGCTCCGCACTCAGGCCGGCTTTCTGTTGCCCCTGCGTACAGACCTTCCACGCGCTTTAAACTGCCTCATGAATCAAGAGGAGGAAATTGAGCATCAGGTATTTGAAGAAAGCTCGCAACCGGAGACCAAGACAAATCCAGGAAGTGGAAATCCTTCAGGGGAACAGCACACTTCTAAAAATATCTAATTAAGGTCCACAGGGATGTGAAAAGATGTCATCTACAAAACAAGAGCACGGCTTTGAAAATGATTAAAGAACTAAGAAAACACTTTTGGATGGAAAAACTAGGACTGCCATGATGAAGCATTCAATGCAATGGTTCAGGTAACAGTCACGTCCTCCACCACACCTCGACTATTTATTCCCCAGTTCACAGCCTACACCGTCACCGGCAACTGGAACCCTCTAAATCTCAATGTGAAGCATGCCACTCACCAACAGCCACCTATCTTCCCAGTGACCTCTCTCCAGGACCCCAACCTCCGTCTCACGAAGACCACTGCCTACTGGTTCCACCACCTCTCATCCTGCCTCCCACCCACACCAGCTCCCCGCTTCCTCCTAAACCAGCTTATATTCAAGGTTCATTTTAATCATGCTCCCCTGTCGCTTCCCCTCAGTCACCGGGCCTACCTAATCTGACCGCTCACCTGCTCCGTGCCCCAGCACTGTCAGCTGACCCCAGCAGAGAAACCCTGCAGCCGTGGGGACGGCTCTCACTTCCACACTCATTCATAAGCACTAACCAAGGGCCCTCAGCACCACCAGCAGCCGCCTGTTTAGCCGCCTGTTCACCCTCCCACTAGACAACCGGGTCACAGCTTTTCCTTTATTCCTAGACCACCTCCCCACCCTTACCTTCAGCTGCAGACAGAACATTCCTATTTCATTAAGACAATCAGGACAACGGGAAGCGAAGGTCCCCAAGCCCCACGTGCTCATGTACTAGCATCTGGGTCCCTTCCCACAGCCTTCTCTCCTGTAATTGTGGATAAGCTCTTGTTCCGACCCACTCCCCAAGGCACCACATGGCCATCCCCTCCCACACTCCTGCCCCAGCGATCCTCTCCTCAATCTGCCAGCATCACTTGTTCCCCTTTGAGGAGAACATGGCATCATATATAAATCTGCTCTAACTTATCCCATCGTAAGAAGACAGACCCGACAGCGGTTCCCAACTACTGGCCATTCCTTTACAGCCAAACCCCTCAAGAGACATTTGCTGTTTTCTTTGCATCTGCTCTCGTTCTGTATCTGCAGAGGGGCTCGGAGGGAGGCTGATGGGAGAGTAAAATGCCACTCTAATTGGTGAGACTCTTGTTATTAGCTTGTTTAATTATCTTTAAATTGTAAAGATACAGTTTTGATAAAAACTTAAAAACTCACTTTAAGAAAATCATGACAATTTGCTGGGTTCTTACTTTTAAAAAAGAGTAAAGTGTTCTCAGGTCAATGACGCCAGGTAACACCTCATACTTACTGAAGAAGTTCATTTGCCTTGAGTATGAAAGAACCCACCGCAGTAATAGCATCTAAAAAGAAATAATTACATGTCATTTGTCAAATGAGGAAAGCGTGTTTAATGTATTCTATGGAACAATTAAGTTACCTTCGATTCCTGCAGCATCCAGTCCAAGAGGTTCGTATTTTTGCTTCCATGAAGCCATTCCCTTCAGTTCACTCAAATGGTACAATAAAGACTCGGAACCACTATCAAAATGGAGCAGAAATAAATTACTGTCACTACCATCATCAAGGTGGCAGACACCAGCTACCTTGCCTAAACATGTCTAAATTTCCAGAAATAAAAACTGAAAGCAACCTTAATTTTCTTTCTAGGAGAAGTAATTATTTCTCAAAATTTTCTCTAAGACGGTAGCAGAATCATTTGGTCATCGTGACTGAGATGAATATATGACCACAAGGTTAAATTCTGTAAGATCAAATTATGTTCCACAGTCAGCCCTGGCACTTTTAAGACAGTCATGTGGCCATCTTATTCACCCAAAAGCCATCAGTGTAACATTTAACAAATACTGTTTAAGCTCCGACTTCAGGTCAGGCACTGTGCTACGTGCTAGGGACATTAATAGTGAACAAAACCTCATGGCACTGACAGTCTAAGGGGGAGGACAGTCACGGCCACACGGTCAGGCAGGGTATCATTCCAACTACCATAAATGCCTTGGAGGAAATGCATACGATGCAGGTGTAATGAAATAACCTAATTTGGGGAATTAGGAAAGACTTCTCGGAAAAAGTGGTATTTGAGCTGAGACCTAAAGAGTCTGAGTGAGAACTGGGTGGGAGCGTCCCAGAAGGCAAGACAGATGCAGAGAAGCCCTGGGTAGGAAGAAAAAATGTCAAGTCTGAGAAGGTCACCAGTGTGCATGAAGCAGAGAGCCAGGCATGTTAAAGGCCATGCAAAGGTTTAGGTCCTAAGAGCCACAAGAAAGCACTGGAGGTTTTTAAGTAAGAGTGACATGATCAGAACTGCTGTGGGGAATAGATTTGAGGGGCACGAATGTCCTTGTGGACCGGAATCCAGGCCAGAGGGCACTGCAGTGATCCAAGGGACAGGCGACGTAGAAAGGGCTAAGCACTCAGCATAAAGGAATTTATCAAAATTTAAGTGAAACACTGAACATTCATATGCAAACTGCTTCACCAAGGGAGCTGGGGATAGAAACAGAACAAGACTTAAAGGTCAGAGACACAGTCTAATTGTGACACTTAGTAACTTCAGGCCAGCCAAACGACCATTCTGGATTTCAGTTTCTTTTTGTGTAAAAAGGAGGACAATAATTATCAATACCTTGTCAGGGTGTTAAATGCACAAATAGTATGCTTGGTAAACTCTAAAATGATAAACATATTTAACTTCACTGCTCAAAAAAGGGTACATCCCTTTTTCAAAATATACCTCCTGGTTGTCTGGCTGAGAAAAGCCCAGACAGAGAGCCTAGACTGGTAAAAAGATGTCTGAAAATTATTTGCAGCATTACCATTACTGATTCTTTAAAAATCTTGGGCACTCCAAGATTCCCCTCAAGTGCCAATGCAACAATTTTAGCTAGAAAAGGCTCAAAATGAGAATGCCAGATGATGAAGGAACACCGACACCACGTACATATAGATGCAACACCAAAAATTCGACACCACCTTCATACCTCTGTAAGTGACTTATAACCAATTTTTGTATACTGGAATATGATGACTCTATAGACTGGCCAAGCTTTTTTAAGCCCTAATTAAAAGAAAAAAATATATTTAGCATATAAGATATTGCATGCTTCTCTAAAAAAAATTAAGCACGTGAACATTGCCATTTACATAAAAAGATACTTTATCTGCACCTTTACTGTTAACTGGTTCATTAAGAGGGTCTGAAGTTCAGCACTACAATGAAAAGAAAAGTATTTTTAGTCTTCTCCATTCAAAATATGAATGCATCACTTAAAACTTTTAAATTTCAAAGCAAAAGCATTTTTAAACAAAATAAAAAGAAACAGTCCAACAAAAATTAAGACTTTGTTATACTCACAAAAGGACAGAAAACATGAAACAATAAAGTCCAGAAACAGACTGAACTACATTTAACAGGTACCGAATGCTAAAACAGCATTTCAACAAACCCCTAAGGACAAAGTGTGATACTCAATAAATTACGCTGGGCAATTATCTAAACCTTAAGAGAAAAAGAAGTCAGTCCTCCACAGCATATAACCAAATAAATCACATCTGAAACATGAGAATAGAATATAACATAAACCGTAAAAACACTCTAGAAGAAAATACAGATCTTTGAATACTCTTAAGATGGAAAAGGCCTTTTTAAGAATAACATGAAGGCAGATACTGAAAAGGAAAAGACTGATCTGACCATATAAAATTAAATGTTTTTATACATTTAGAAATATATATATTACAGACACAAAAATGATTACTTTTACGTAAAAAAATACATAGAAAAGTCTAGAAAGATATATACTACTTTTTACTCTTGTGCACCAGAATTTTCTACTTCTGTTTACAATGAATATGAATTACTTTTGAAATAAAAAACTACTGTAAAAAAAGAAGAAAAAGCAAGGGCAACTAGTGTGAGTTTACTACCTTGCTTTCCCCCACAACAGCAAGTGCATGAATTCATCTTGCACTGAAGTGGTTGTGCTCTTCTCCTAGACAAAATGGATAAAAAAATGACGCGTATGTTGAAAATGATAAGCATACGTGTGATTCAAAATTAAAATTACAGGAGCAGGACTCCCTTCCTTTTCCTCAACCTTCCTTCAAATCCATATTTAAACTGATTACGTGAATTATCAGTTAACGGAAAATGGCCGGTCAGCTCTTCCAACACCCCTGGCCCCACTCTCCACTCCACAACCTGTCCCCACCTACACTGTACCAGTGCGAGGAAAGCCTGTCCTCTCGGGAAATAGCGTGAGGTCAGACCGAGCCATCTGCGAGAAATCCTGACCTTAGCCTTTTCCAAATCGGACCAGTTCTCCCCTGGCATCTCATAAAGCAAAGGAGGACATCGTGCACTCTTTCACTCCTTTCAGGGAAAACGTCACCAACAGTACCTGAACGAACTTGGTGAGACGAGAATCCATCTGCATCAGTATTTCTTCCCACGCTTCACACATACATGTTAGTGACAAATTTATATACTATTATCAACAAGAAAAAAATAATAAAACAGTAAAAAAAAAAAATATGTACGTAAATCAACGTGCTAATATATGCTTTTTATTCTCAACTATCTTAAAAAAATCCAGAATTTACTTTCAATCATTTTTAACTCAGCCTGAGAAAGAGAAGACCACAGCTAATGCTTGATAATCACTTAACCATCAAACATTCTGAAATTAAATTTTTATCTGGTAAAACAGACATCCTCCAGCTTTTTATGTATGTTTCATGTACACTAACTGTCAAAATGCTGGTTTAGTCAGCTATTCAATTTTCAAACAGAATCCTTAAAAAGACACTGATCTCCAGAAATCTTTCACATCAAGTAAGTCAGTGACTGCGTCAGACTGAAAAAGGAAGGACCCAACTGTTTGTAGCTCCTCTATAGAGGGTCCATTTCTAGACATCTGGGCTGGCCTCGTGTCTTGCTATGACCAACAAACAGAACTGACACTGAGTCCAAGGCCTCAAATGGTTTCACACATGTCCACTGGCACTCGACATCCCTGCTGAGGCCACCATGTCACAAACAAGCCTGGGCGAGCCGTCTGGAGATGACAAATGTGGAGCCGTCATGAGTAAGGGACACTGAGACCAGCCAGCTGACCACTGACACATGACCAGGCCCTGCTGAGATGAGCTATACCTGGCCCAGAACAACAGAACCTTTTGCTGAGCCCAGCCCAAATTGCTGGGCTACACTGACCTACAGTACCACAAGCTAATATGGGGTGGGTTTATTATGCATAAAAAGCAAACTGGTATGAGAGCTGTTTTCCATAATGCTTTATTTGCAATAAAAATAAAAATTCAAAAATGTTATTTCACTCACAGGAATATTTTCAAAAGATTTAAACTACTTTTTTCTTTCCTTCTGGAGAAAAAGAGATGGGTGGGAATAGATTTTCAATTAAATCCCTTTTTCTTGCTTTAAGGGATATTTATTATTAGATTATCAAATAGACATGTTTACACCACAGATAGTTAGCTTTACAGAATAAAATCTGTGTTTTATTTATAAACTGTTAAAAACTTAGAGTAAATATTCACATAAAACAAGACAGAAATAAATACCTGTAAAAGAGCTGAAATATGAGTAAACTTTCTAGCCATCCGCGTTACTTCAGGTAAGAAAGAGTACAACAGATTGGTTTCCAGCTGTAAAATCAAAATAAAGTGAGTTATAATTACACACTTCTTTTAAAGATTAAAAAAAAAAAGTCCCTCCCAGCTCAAAAAAAAAAAAAAAAAAAAAATCCTACAGTTTAGAAGAGGAGTCGAGGTCTAAATTATCAGAAAGACGATGACCGAATTCTGCTCCATTGGAGCCTAACAGAACAGAACCTTAGGATTTTCTAATCTGTCATGTTTAGCCGGGCACAGCTCACCCTCTCTAGGTTAGCAATCCCCCCTCCATAGCTAAATAAAGATTACACACTATTTCCTAACACTTTTATGAGGAATTTAAAAAATGATTACAAATACATATAAAAAGTTTTTAAAAAACTGTATGTTCCTGATAAACACATATTAAATATCTATTGCAATGGTACAAGAAATATCGATCAATAAAGCTGTTGTTTAAAAGAATATCCATTACAAACTTCAAAGAAATAACGAATCATTTTAGTATAGCACCAAATGCAATCCTAGAAGTCCTATTTCCACAGAACTTTAAGAGGAAGAGCAAATGTCAACAACTAGTCCAGGGAATCAGGAAGTCCAGGGTCCCCCCAAGCTCTGACAGAACGATGAATACCGGAAAGCCTCCTACGCAGCGCATTCTGCATCATTTTGTTCTACTTTTGTTTGGGAATTCATGCATCCTGAGGCTAAGCGGCTGGGTTATCTGGTATAAAAATCTAGGGAAGGGACATCTGGCTGGCTGAGTTGGTGGAACGTGCGACTCTTGATCTTGGGATTGTGAGCTCGAGGCTCACGCTGGGTGTAGAGATTACTTAAAAATAAAACCTTTAGGGGCACCTGGGTGGCTCAGTCGGTTGAGCATCCGACTTCGGCCCAGGTCATGATCTCGCGGTCCGTGGGTTCGAGCCCCGCATCGGGCTCTGTGCTGACAGCTCGGAGCCCAGAGCCTGTTTCAGATTCTCTGTCTCCCTCTCTCTCTGACCCTCCCCTGTTCATGCTCTGTCTCTCTCTGTCTCAAAAATAAATAAACATTAAAAAAAAAAAATTTTTTTTAAATAATAAAAAAAAAAATAAAACCTTTAAAAAAAAGAAAAAGAAAAAGGAAAAGAAAAAGAAAAAGAAAATCTTCTTAAAGGCAAGGGCACAGTCTAAATACTCCGTAGAAGTCGACACAGTTTCCACAATCTACAATACAAACAGCATACGGCACAGAAAGTTTTTGCCAGCATTAAATGATCATCGTCCACAAGAGGAAATGTGTCGGTTAAGAGCACCGACTCTGGAGCCAGGCTGCCCAGGGTCACTTCCTAAATGTAGGACAACACTCAGCAAGCGCTGCAGTTTCTCTGCGTGCCCGTTTACTTATCTATCAAGTGGGGATAATAACAGAACCTACCTATTAAGTGGCTGTGAGGATTCAAAAGGACTACAATGAATCACTCAGTACTTGGCACACATTAAACACTTAATAAACATTAGCTATTATTATTATTAGGACCCGAGTCCTAAGAACACACTTGGGACATAGATAAACTGGTTTAGCAACCAATTAACATGGTCATTAATCAACCATCAAAACTATGAAAACTATACTGGGCCACGGTAATAACAGTGTTCACTAGAATAAGATTCTAAATATGAGATTGAGAAGCTCCAAGCTGTTGTCGTTTTTTTGCTTTGTTTTAATAACCATTAGAATCCAAAGACGAGGATAATAAAAACCTATCAAAACCTTACAAATCTGTATTTACTCTCTGCTGCGACCAAGTTTCAGTACTCACCTGGAAGTATGAAACCTCTGAGGCACCACCTGCAGAAACCTCTGTGACCACGGACAACGATTTCAAATCACTAGATAAACATAATGCAAGACAAGTACCGACGATCTGTAAAACAGTCAAATACCCTGCTCTGTTTAGTATTATTGCTAGGCTGCATCTGCTTACAATACAGGAAACAAAAATTCACAGAGCTCTGAAAGCAGAAACACACACGCCTGGCTCCTCCCACGCCTGTGGGACACGAAGGTATGTGTCCGCCTCGTCCGCAAGGAGACACACACGCACACACCCCTCCATCAAGGTCCCAAATCAAGTGTTGGAGAGCCAACGATATTTCCTATCCCTCTCAGGAATGGCAAGAAGAGGAGAGAAAAGCTAACAGAGAAGACCGAGACTTAACAACCACGGCAGACCCGGTACGAAGGCAAGATGGCTCCTGTGACGTTCCTCACACTCCGATCACAAACTGTAGCTCCCACCCGGACTACAGGCTACAAAAACATTCAATCATCATCAAGTGCGTCCTACCCATCTTTTCGTTATGAAAAATTTGACTAATTCCACTAACAGTCCCTGTTCTTCATCGATACCACAGGACTACTATTTTATCTTAGTAAGAAAATTATTCTCCTAACATTTAACAACGAAGAATCCAATAACTGAAACGGAGAAAAAAAAGGCTAGTGTCTCATTCTTTTTCCATAAATCAGTTGGCTGGTGTATTCTAGGTGGTATATTCTGAGAAATGGTATCGAAAATTTTAAAGGAAAACTTACCCCCGTGACTCGAGCAATTTTGAACATTCCATACGCATAAAGCTCAATAAATCCAGAGCTTCCTCCAAGGACAAGAATATTCAGCCTAATTAAAAGTAATGCAACAAGCTGAGGACAACAGAGAAGATCGAGTTCTTAAACTGAGACAGAAATTGTCCTTGCTCTCAAATAATCTGCAAGCTGAGGCTCCCCTACAGGAAAGCTGAAACACCAAATTCTCCAATAGTTCATATTCCATCATAGTAGGCTTACTCCTTTTTTCAAAGGAAGATAAATTTGCTCTAGCCTGAAGGGCATCAGTTTACAGTAAAATAAGGATATTTTCACAACCACTGCATTTATATACTCTCAATCACAACACAATCCTTTCTAACACAAAGTGCCATCGGCTGAATCATGGCTCTGATGCTACATGTATATTAAAGGGGCTTTAAAAATTTGGAATATTTAAACTTAAATTTTAGAAACTCCAGTAACTTCTACCTCCTTTACTTATTAAAATAAATCAAGGTACAGTATAGCATTATTAAACTTGACACGATCCAAGACCACACAAAAACAAGTAAATGATACTAATGCTTGTATACTGTTCTGAGGTTTGTCAGCAATGAAATACCATGACAAGTAAAGCAACTGCCCTTGAAACCCTAAATTCTGGCTCAAGTAGCAACTTAAAGACATGAGACTTGTTAAGATCTTTGCAAGATTTACCTGACGTCTCCCAAAAGCTTAATAATTTCATCAGAATTTTCTTCACTAAAATATAAAAATAAATTAGGTTACCTTTCAACTACATCTTTCAACTAATAAAAGATTATCTTAATTGAAAACAAAAAGGCATAGCTTACCTAAATATTTTTGAGGTGTTGCTATAACTAGAGAAAAACAGAGACTGGTGTAAAAATAACAGAAACGTATTTTTTAAAACACACGAGAAAAGTATCACAGTATTAAAAGTAAAGAGAAATCCGCAATGAAATTAAACTCTGATACTTACTTTTTTGGCAGTGTAGGTAATTTAGGTAAGAGAAGATTTGATTCATCTTCAGCATTATAAAAGGATGTCAGAACACTGAAAAGAAAAGCAGAGGCATTACAAAAATACCAAAGATTTTACCTGTCTTTCCATTAAGAAATAGTATTTTTAAAAGAAATACTCAGTTTTATATATTATACATTATGAAGTAAACAGATGCCACACATATTTTAGTATTGTAAAATAGTCATTATGGCAATCGCAAACAGGAAACAGAAAAATAGGAAATTCTTCACTTACAAGGGGCTTTATTTCTGCCCCCCAAAAAAAAAAACAAAAAAACCCAGCCACTTTATACTTAGAGGAACAAATATTAATAAACAATTTTCCCTAGGTATTCAGTATTAGATACTAAGAATTTATAATATTTATGAACATATGAGTACCAAGAATAATTTTAGAGAACACCGCAGTTATTATATCATTTAACTGTGGGTTCAACAGCTTATATACATTTGGGGAACTGACAACCTGGCAGGTATATGAGATAATACTACGTATTTTGAAATACAGTACAACCTTGGATTGAGTGTAACTTGTTCTGCAAGGGTTCAGCCAGAGGAGCAAATAGTTCTAATAAGTTTTAACTTGATAAACGAGAGAAGTCTTGCAATACGAGCTGCACCTGACACCAAATGTCACATGATCATAACTGAGCCAAAGGTTCTTGAAATTTGCTTTGATATACGAGTGCTCTGGATTACAAGCACGTTTCTGGACCTTGCAAACCAAGGGTTTAGTATAAGTCTTATTTATCCCCTCTTCTGAATTCTACCTCCATATTAAGGTTAGTAATAAATGAGTCAAAAGGTGAAAAAGTGGTGACTTGGCAAACCTTTTTTCCACTTTCATACAAACTAGGTGCCCTTTGAGACCCTGGAATCTCCATATTATATTTCTAAATTATTAGTAGAAAGTATGTTAGGGATACACTTAGCAGGTACCTGGAATGTCACAGAAATGACACGGCATACTCTGCTCCTCTAAGCATCTATATATTCATGTGACCATTTGCTTACCCTGATGATGATGGGTAGCACATATCTAAATTTGCTATATTCACTGTTTTATCCATAGTGAATTTCAAACGCGTTATATCCTTGTTATCCAATTCTTCACAGACCCGCCCTTAGTTAATCTGATATTAACTCAAAACTTAATTAGAAAGGAAAAGCTACTGAAAACAAAATTACCGTATTTCCTAAACAAAACAAAAAAAAACCCTTTATTTTCAGTATTAGCTAAACCCACTTATCCTTTACACCATCTTTACTGCAAGCCTGGAATATTACTTGATTGTAGACTAAGGCAAAAAGTTATTTTCATGAAGCAAGGAAACTATAAGGACCATGGATACAGAAAGAACTCATTTAGCATCAGAACAGAGTGCTCAATTTAGCGCTTTTTGTACTCAGGATATCTACTAAGATGCAAAAAAACAAAGCTCTGCCAAAAATAGATGGTGAAAAGGAAAACAGAACCTCAATTTGCTAATTAGTAATTTTAACATCTATTACTTGAAAGTATAAATCACTGATATAAACTCCTAAAAATAAAAAAGCAAAGAAAAATCTTAGCCACTCAGGCACTATTGGTCCAGTAAAGAAAACACACATTTTTAGAAGAAAAAAAATCTAACAAAGCATTAAAAAATGTCATCTTGATAAACTTAAAACCCAAAGTTAAATGCAACGTGTCCATGGTCAACACTCAGATAGTCTTAAGTCTCCATGTTAAAAAGCGGAAGCTGCACGACCGCCCTGCTGTAACTATCGGGGTTCTCTGTTGAGGACTCCACCTGCTTTCTGCAGTCACTTCCATCCAATGCATACAAGAAACTGGAGCCTCCACGGAAAAAGAGTGCAAGCTTTCAGGTTTTTCTACATCACACAGAACAATTTTCTTGGTGTCAGCAAGAGCAAAGGCCAAAACTGAAACAAGAAGAAACAATCAGGATAAATTATAGCAACATTCCAGAAAACTAAAAGGCTATTTCGCTTCTTGTCCGGTTTTACTATTTCAAATGCATCATAATCATAGAAATTATTTAACCTAAAAATCCTTCCTCTAAATAATATTTTAAAAACTGAAAGATATCTTTGCACATAGTTTTGCTGTTATCTAAGCTTATTTGCAAATGCTCAAACGTGCTGCACTTAACATCTTACACCTCAAAGCCTCTGGACCGGAACCCTGTTACACCAAGCAGAAGATACAGAACAGGTCTCAGCAGATAAACAACAGCATATCACCAAGATTTGCTTGTCTTGGAAGTAATTCCATCTGCTTGGTTCTCAGAAGGTTTTATATTTCTTTTGTTTCTAACCCTTAATGAGAAACAAGGCCATCAAATACTGAGGAGAGTTCTTCCTTTCACTGTGGCTGAATTATATTGTACAGTTTCTCCACATAAGTCATTGATATCTTCATAACAAACCAAATTTAGGAATTTCTAAGTAGACGGCTTTGAGTTTCACTGTATACCAACACATGCAATTTAGCTGGATGTGAGGCAATCCAGGTCTCCTCTTCAAAACAAATCAAAGCAATCTTGAAATAATCACTACCTAACAAAACTTTATTTCACTGTCCAAAAACACAAGGCATATTTTTTAATGATTAAGAAATCATCTATCTATATGTGTGTGTGTGTATACATACACAGTGTAATCAACATACACTGACTTTCATGATTTATATTTGAGATTCTAGTGTTTTTGCATGAATAGTACAAGATCTCATGATGTTATTTATAAAAACCCTCTAATTCTACACATGCATTTTTTTTTTTTTTTAATAAAAGATAAAACAAGAGCTGAATAAATTGAGTACAGCCAGAAACAGCTGAGGCTTTCAGGGTGTTTTTGCATACTCATTTATATGTACAAGAAAAGAAATGAGCGATGTGGAATACATATCATTTTACAAAAACAATTCAGCTTTTCTTCTTAAAGCACCAATGGTAACAGATGAACTTTAAGCTGTACAATTTACAGCATCTTACTGTATGGACTGTATGTGCACAACAGCTCAAGTAACTACTGTCATTGTAAAACAACAGGGAAGGAGAGAGTTCAGTTGTCAAAGCCATAACAAGCTACAAAATAAAGGGCACCAGGAGAAAGATCATACAGAAATGGAAGGAATGGGGTCAGAGCTGAGAGTCCTTCGGGTGAGGCAAGCATTCGTGAAGACAGAATATTTATGAGCCACACATTTAATGTTAACATACAATTTTGGGAGAAAAGGCCACAGTGGCACTGAATGGACGAGTGAATGGAAGATGAAGCTTGGGCCATCAGTGCAGCACAAGACAGCATCAAGAATAAAACCTAAGTATTTTGCATATTCCATCAGATTTCACTTTAGGAGTTATCTTTGCCAAGAAGTCAGATTTCTCTTTAGAGAGATCTCTGCCAAGAAACAACATAGTAAAATTAATCTCAGTTCTATGAAAACACTTTAAAGCGTTCTAAAAAACAAAGTTTCCAAACTGATATTAAGTATACAATAAAAATATAATAAGCACAATAAATTCTTTCTGGAAATAAACTTCCTTTACAAAATTCTTCTTGTGAATAGTAATGTATTTTTAAATAATCCTGTTATTACGTTTGCCATCTGGTCTCCAAGCCAGGCAGGTCACTTCCTTTCCTGTATTTTCATTTGGTGGAAAACTCCAAACTCGATGAAAACTTGCAAGTCGATGAAGTAATACCTAAGACAAAGCAGATACAATGGCAAAAAATAAAAACTCCATTTCCAAAGATGAAATAAACCTAGATCCCTGCTATCACATCTTTAAAAATAATCTCAAGTAGGGGTGCCTGGGTGGCTCAGTCGGTTAAGCATCCGACTTCGGCTCAGGTCATGATCTCGTGGTTCCTGGAGCTTTCTGCCATCAGCGCAGATCCCACTTTGGATCCTCTGTCTCCCTCTCTCTCTGCCTCTCCCCCACTAACATGGGCATGCACATACACACACATACTCTCTCTCTCTCAAAAATAAACAATTTAAAAAAACAATCTCAAGCATAATATTTAGCTATCAGAAGAAATTAGAATTTAGAAAGGTCTAAATGAACTTAAGGTATACTCAAAAAGATGGGTGAAACAAGATCTAATTTGATCCTGTACTCTACACATTTTCCTATCTTCTAGGTCAACAGGAGACTTATCTTTTAGTAAGGAATGAGGTTGTCCAAGAAGATGATGACAAAAAAATAACATAAACAGCACTAGAAAGGTAGCTGTAATATGGTCAAATGACACTAAACTTGGAATCAGACACCTCGGTACCCAACTTCAGCTGTGTCACTTAATGGTCATAGAGCTTGGACAGGTCACTTATTCTAAATTTCCACTTCCACTTGGGTAAATTCCCACCATGGAGGGTCAAGATGGTGCCTACTGAGTCAAAACTAAGGCTGCCCCTGCTCTATTCTCTATCCAACCATTGAAAAGAAGGAAGAAAAGGCCTCAAAACTGCACATGCTCCCGAAGACCCTTCCACACCGTCTCAGTTCCCCACACCACAGCTTCCCCTCTCCCTGCCCTGTCTCATACGCCCTTCACTCTCAGTACAGGGGCCCCCACAGGGAAGCCAAGCCTCCCAAGGAATCCTTCATCCACTAA
Organism: Panthera pardus; assembly: GCF_024362965.1. NCBI lineage: Eukaryota > Metazoa > Chordata > Mammalia > Carnivora > Felidae > Panthera > Panthera pardus. Next base: position 184,422,129 of record NW_026526688.1, read on the forward strand.
GCTCAGTGCTTTTTGGAGCCCATCTCTGCCATTCCCCACTTCTGAAACGCTTCCTCTGTGCCCTCTGGAATTCACGGTCAGGTACCCTTAAGGTCTCATCTTCATTCTCTTCTCTGAAACATGCTTCTCACCCAAGGACACCTTTTCCCTGCAGGATTCTCAGATGACAGCCATTTTGTACCCCATGTTCCCCGTACTACCCGGCCAGGAGATGAAGTAGGTTTCCTCCTTGATGCCCAATGCCATTTCTGGATGACTTTTCTTCTCTAAAATCCTCTGTGAATCAGACCCAGTCACATCATGCTACCTACTATCCCTCTTAACTACAGTCATCTATAGACCCCGAGGCCATTCTCCTCATTCCTGGAAGATCTGGACTCCTCCCTGCCTCATTCATGCTCCCCAACGCTATTCATCATCTTTCCTGCAGATTTCAAGAGCTACGGCGCCCTGGCTTTTCCGTTCTCAATTGCCTTTCTTCTAATGATGGCGTCATCAACTCACCTCCATCACTCCCAGGGTCATGCCCTTAACCTTGTCATCATTTCAGCTACAATTGCTGCCATAATGTTCCAAACCTCCCACTTTTCATCGCTGCCTCTATCCTTCCAGCTCATCCCTACTAATAACCGACTGCAATTCTTCCACCAGGTAGGAACCAAGTCATACAACCCACTGATTCCACTTACTCACTGTCGCTCACTCACACATGCTACTTCCATACTTAATCATGTTAGAATCCAAGGTCCATCATTACAATCGCTCCTCTTCCGTGTAACTTTAACTCTCTTGCATCTCTCTTGCTAGGTCACACTTGCAAAACAACCCTGGTTAAAACCAACCATGCCTGCGCCCACACAGTCCAACAGAACAGCAGAGACACAACCATGCTCACTAGGTTCCCTCTCAAACTACAAGACCACCAACCCCCCGTGGCTCTTAATACTGACCAGCAATCTTACTACACTTCCCTAGTCCACTTGCCTTGTCAGCCTTTCACACCCCTTTCTCCCCAAACTTCCAATGTTTTCTTCCCCATCCTACACAGCGCTCTTTCTTCTTCACTGAGAACATGGAAACAAGTGCCCACTATTACACCCACACACCTAGTCGCATTCAGGCCCCATTCTCGCCCGTCCCTCCTACACTAGGAGCTGTGTGGCTGTACTGTCTGCAATCCTCTCTAGACCATGAGGATTTCTGAGGGACAGTGGCAAAGGAGAGAGACCAGAAGATTTCATGGAGGGACCTGAGAGAGGAGACATGCGTACCCGGTGAGAAGTCATTAGGAGTCGTTATAGTGGTGCAGCTTTGCAGGCTGCTAAGTGTTCCTTACCACCTAGTTTCCAAGCTTGTCTGCACACAACACAACTCCCACCTGGCCAGGCAACCATCAGGAAACGTGCCAAAGGAGGAAAGATGCACAGCTGAAGGTTTCCTTACACAATGGCTGCCAGGTAATTAAAAACTCTCGGGAGAAAGGCAGACACAGCGGATTTAGACTTGATGAAGCTACAAACAAGAAATGCCCACTGAGGACAGTCAGGGACTTTTCACTCTCTTGCTAAATTTAAAGGTATTTTTACCAGGAGGTAGCTATCCGACCCACAGTATAGAGCTTGGACAACAGATTCTAGATTTTGAAACACGTCCTCTGTGGCGGCTACATGCACGCACATTTGCAGCTACAGCATGACAGTAACTCTTCTTTCTTCTGTTACTAAACCCTACGCAAATTTAGGGTAAGGTCTGTGGCTCTACTACTATGTCTGGTTCATGAGTGATGCATCATAGGCTTTTAAAAAGCCCATTTAATAAATGACTCAAGGACACTTGGGAATGCAGCACTGTGCAAAAACTGTTTTTGCCATGGAATACGGAAAATGGGCCCATCAATGATCCTTCCCTTATAGGGGCCCTTACACTTTCACTTAAGGTTCACAGCTTTTTGGAAAGGGCGTGGTACACAGGCGGCCCGGCAAGTCCACAGAACGGGAAACTGAGGCTGGGGCAGTCTGCAACGCGCTCGCTGTCTGGTCGGGCTCACTCACCTCGCCCGCCGTGTTGGCCAAAGCGATGAGATCCCGCTTGGGTGACCAGACCAGGAAAATGATCTCCTGCGGCAGCTGCTTCTCTCCCACCACCCGGAAGGATGGGAAACAGGTCGGAAAACGCAACATGAGGGCGGCCCCGCAAGGACACCCCAGTCGGAGGCCGGCAGGGGCCTCCCGCAGCCGCCCCGCCCTCGGGCCTCGCCGGAGAGCTCTGACCCCGGCGGTACCTGCGAGACCCGCCCCCTCAGCGGCCCACGCGGCCCGGGAGCCCTCTCCCTCCCTCCACCCACCGCGCGCCCGAACCTGCGCACCGCGCCGCCGCCGCGCGCTCCGGGCACTTCCGGCGCCCGGACTTCCTCGCGAGAGGACCAGGCGGCGCGGGCGCGCCCCCGAGGCCGCACGCCTGCTCGTAGGTGAGGCGTGGTCACAAGCGTGTGCGCGCGCGCCCGCAGGCCCCGGCCCGTTTCCCCGAAATTCGCCCCTCGGCGTCGATGCGCAGGCGTAGGTTTGGGAGTGAGGCTTCAGGGACTGCGGGGGTAAGAAAAGGAGCGCAAACTTTTGGTCCTCATCGGCCGGTGCCTGCATTGACAGCCTGTAAACGGGTTGTTTTCGGTCCCGGTTAGAATCACCTGGAGAGATTTTTTTTTTTTTAACCCCGCCCCGGTAGCACCCCAGACCAACTAAAAGAGAATTGATACGGAATGCGACCCAATATTTATTAAAATTCTAGGTGATCCCAGTTTGCAGCCAAGGTGGGAGGGCCCTGCTCCAAAACCTCTGAGTAGGCATATATCCCGATTATCACATTAAGCGTCTACAGTTTATTGGTGGGAGTAGCCCCACCGTAAAAAATGGGGGCTGTGGCCTCGGAGCTACCCGAGGATGTACTAGGACAAAGTATCTGGGATCCGCAAACGCACGGGGCATGGGCTCTGCCCTAAAAGGCTTACCGGTCAGCTTGGCCAACTTGTAAGATGTCTCTCTGTGCAGAACAAATTTAAAGGTCAGCATGTTCAAAAAGTTCACGGAAGTTAGGACTCTGGTTAAGAGAATGTGACCGGATCGCCCTGTGATTCTGGAACTTAAAAATCTCTGGTAGAAAACCCATCTACCTTTCACTTCTTTCCCTTGCTGGAAGGAGAGAGAAGCGATAGAACCTTCCAACTTTAACAAGCCCTATCTTCTTGCCCTCTCTCTGGATATCCCCTGGGAAGTACCAGAGGTAGACTAATTCCTTCAGCAACAAAGATTTGAAGCACTGGTTCTGTGGCTCTGTTCTTGACTCCTATCTGATGCTTACCCTGCCCCCTCTCAGAGGTAGGCTTTTTCCCTTGCCTTTGCTGCAGTTTAGCATCACCCCCAAATTCTTCTGGAGGCAACATTTTGAAGGTGAGAATGGACTTACCTTTGGTATCCATGAAGTGCGTTTTCAGGTGTTAACGATCTGGGGTGGCAGTGATAGATAATCTGGCTACTGGGGGCGGGGGGGGGGGGGGCAGTATCTATCCACTTAACATTTTTAAAATTGAATGCCCATTTCTTAAAATTGAAGTTATCCTGATTCTGAACCCTCCTACAGCACATGAAAAGGACTGTCAGCGGAGGAGTCACTCGGTGCTAGCAGACAGAGGAGAGTAGAAGCATTCCCAGAGAATTTCCCAGAAGGTATTACAGCACAGGAAACGGTGTAGGTGTGGGGTTCCAGATGTGGCCAGGAAACAGCAAACGATGTTATGTGGCCATAGCACGTCGCGTGTCCTGGTGGGAGTGGGGGGCGCTGGAAATCAAAGTCGCCACTAACGGTGTTTCCAGCCTTTTTCTCACTGTCCCATAAAGGAGATTTGGGTCTCACCCGCTCCTTTTCTTGGCCTTCCCCGTTGTCTAAGGGAAACACTGCTTTGGCAAATTGGTTTACTTGTGCTTCTGTGGCACAGCATCAACAGGAAAAGGGAAGAACGCCCAGGTGCTTTTTAAGGAGGTAGAAATGCATGGGGTGGGGTGGGGGGAGTGTGTGCGTGTGAAGAAAATGGAAGAGAAAATAGTCTAAGAAGAATTTCCATGCTCTGTACATCCTCTTCCTAGTGCTCGAGGGGGAAAAAAAATGCAAGAACTAGGTGTTCTTGAATGAACATTTTGGTAGCTAGTCTGTTTGACCACTGCACCCCTTGGGCTAACTCATGCTGGACATCTTTGCACGTGTTGTAATGGTACAGGGTTGAATTTTGAAGGGACAGACAGCTGCCAATGGATCGGGAGGGGGGCATATTGTTAACAGCATCACACCGGTTCATTGGTTACTCAAGACCTTAATTCTTGTGCCGGGGTGATGATGAGTTAGAAGGTAAAGACGGCAGGAAGACTAGGTAGGGGTCGGGGGAGGCACAATTCCAGAGACGTTTCTGAAGTAGGATAATAAGAACTGATTAGTGATTAGACTGAAGGAATGAAAGTGAGGGATTAGTCAAGACTAAGGTTGGGATATTGAGGCATGCAGACTCAGGGATGGAGAAATGGTCATTGCCGGCTTAGGGAGGAGGTAATGAGAGAAGTATGAAGGGGAAGCCGGGGCAGGCAGACCAGGGCAAAGGATTGAGTGAGTGAGGACTGTGCTCGGGTGTTGGTCCGGTGTGAAAATCTGTGGTAGCCAACAGGAAGCTGGAACTGCAGGTTTGAGGGGGGGAAAGTCGGGGCCTGAGCAGATATGTGGGAGTCACTGGATACAGGAACGGAAGACGGAGCCATGTGGAATGTGACTAAACTAGGCCATCTGAGTGACTGTTATTTTGAGAGATCTATTTTGAAGTCATAAAATAGGTGAAACATATAAAATAAGAAATTGACCGAATTTGCTGGAAAGATAAATGTGGAAGATAGGTGTTAGACTCTGTCCTCCGTGGCTGCAAAAAACACTGACTCAAAGTGGCACAAGTAATAACTAGAAAGTAGTGCTTCCTGTAAATGACAAGTCCAGAAATAGGGCCAACTTCAAGGCAGGCTAGATCCAGCCACTTGGTGTCCCCAGGGACCAAGCTCAGGGTGGACCTCATCATAAGGCTGGCTCCCCCTGTGGTCACTGGAAAGCCACCCACAGCAACCGGATCTACATGCTTCTGCCTTCAGAGAGAAAACAAAGGGCTCTTTTCAAGACTGAAGTCCCGAGCTGCCGCTGTGATTAGACCAACCCCTATCACAAGCGTATCTGACACCAGTCACAGGTGACGGGTATGGAATATGCCCAATAAAAAGTCTTCCCCAAGAGCTGGAGAGGATGTCAGTCATCTCTCTTCCAAACCCCATGGCAGGCACACAACGGGGAGCACGGGAAAGACGCCGCCAAAGCCATCAATCAACACTCTTCAATATGACAACCAATCGCAAATACGCAAAGGGTAGTTCTAAGTATGAAAGGCATTTGGGAGATGGTCCATCCTGGCAGAGTGAATCTACACTGTACCAATTATTCGTGGTGTTTTATTTGTCTCTACGGAAGAAATTCGGAGACCAACCCGTGATTCCCATCTGTAGAAAAAAGTATATATGTAGGTATGCATAGGAATTTATCCTAAGACAATAGATTTGGTCATTAAGTATGTTTATCATAGGGTTATTTACAAGAGTGAAAACCTATAAACAACTTACATGTCCAACCATGAGAGATTGATGTTAAAAAATACACTATATCCATACTGAAGAATAAGACTATTGTAAGTATAAACTGATGTCCAGATGCTGATAAAAAAGAGGATTACAAAATAGTATGTATTCCCAACTCCCATTTTCCTGGGGGAAACTTTAGAGTGTGTCTGTGTAGCTATTTATACAAAAACCTATCTTTGGAAGGGTGGTTATCTCTGAGAGGTAGGAATGGAGACGTTTCTTTTCAATTTCTTTGATTTACCTGGCTTGTGTATTAATTAATTAATTGCAAAGCTAACAGGCAAGCCCTTTGTCTCTTTTTGTCCTCGTGAAGCATATAAAATGTTCAGTCTGATTTCCCTGGTTTCTCCTACTCCTCACCCCTGTGCTCACAGGTGAAGAAACTGGGCCGGTCTACTGAGGCTCAGTTTTCTTGGAGCCCACCAGATGTGACGCTTCTAGTCTGCCGTGGTACGAAGCCACTACATAGTGTGAGAATCTCGTGACTGTCTGGCTGATGGGATAAAACTCCTCTCTCAGAGCTCCAAGATCTGCTTGCTCACTTTGGGTGCTTTTTCCCCTCAGTCTTGCTGAGTTAACATTTATACTGAATCGCCTGAAATCAAATTGTAGAGATCTTATCTTCAGTGTATTGCAATGACCTTCTTAGCTGACCCTCAAGTAATTTAACCCATGTCCTAATGTTCAATTAAAATTGCATCAAATAGGTGAAATTGGATTTTCCTTGCATTTTGTTCAAGCTTTCCTTACCTAGGCAGCTCTAAGCGTATTAGCTTCTGACTCATGTAGCGCAGTTAGGGTTCTGAGGCACCAAGGAGTAAGTATATTACCTGGCACTTCCATTCACTCAATCTGCATTTATGAGCAGCTACCGCTTGGTGGGTGAGGAAACGTGTAGCCCGGCCACCCGCCTCCCGGGGTTGTAGGGAAGGTTCGTGAAGTCACATGTACAGCAGTTGGCTGTCTCTGACATCACTGGGTGCAAGGCACGGCTCCAGAAAGGAGCCAGTGAACACACACCACGGTATCCGCAGGCCATTGCTACCAACAAAGCTTCTAATCTGAACAGAGGAAGTTAAGTCCAAAGACGTTGATCTAATGCAGGGCATAATTTAAGTACATTAAAAGGAGAAATGAAAAGATGCACAAACATGCACATTTTTATTTCACTGGCAAGAAATATTCCACTGGAGACACCAGCAAGGATGTTGTGAAAGGAGGTAGCACCAGACCAGGATCTTTTGTGGGCTATGATTTTATATTTAAAAATTAGTCAAACTTCTCATAGATGCCTACTATTTTATAGATCACTTTGAAGGAGCCAGACGTCAACTTAAGTGTTTTCCTTAAAATCACCTTCAAAGCTGAATAATTCTTCTTCTGTCTTTTTTTTTTTAATTATTTTTTTGAAAGCTGAATTATTCTACGTGTAAAGCCGTCTAGATAAGGCTGCCAATCTTGCTCACAGAGCACATCCCAACCCGAAACATACATCTAAACCCTCAGTGTCAGGACAGTCTTCGCACTGACTCTAAATACTTCCCAATATTGTTTAGGTGTGTTTTCCTTGTTTGAGTCCTTATAGGACAGAAGACCAAGCCCTCTCCAGATCTTAGGCAGGCCCACCGTTAGGGACTGAATCATACCTTCTAAATCCGTATGTTGAAGCCCTAGCCCCCAGTACTTAGGAATGGCACTATATTTGGAGATAGGGCCCTTAAGAAGGAGAGGCCATTAGTGTGGGCCCGAATCCAACCTGACTCATATCCTTAGAAGACTAAGAGGAAATTTGGACACAAAGAGATACCAGGGACTCACAAGCCTAGAAGAAAGGCTGTGAGAGGACACGGCAAGAAGGTAAGTTCAGGAGAGAGGCATCAGAAATCCAAACTTGCCAACACCTGGACCTTGGACCTCCAGCCTCCAGAACTGTGAGAAAATAAATGATTGTCATTTAAGCCGCCCAGTCTGTGATATTTTGTTATGGCAGCCTTAGCAAAGTAACACACCTACCATTTGAAAACTTCTAGAAAATTCCATGCCTTCATCAAATTTTTTGAGCACCTACAGAAGATGGTATAAAATGGGTAGTGACATGAAGAAACTGCAATCTTTTGGGGAAATAGAATCTGTACATATAATGGCAGAACAATACATGAAAGGTGCCTCAGGTGTGGCTGCAGAACTCCCAAGTGTTCAGAGAGGAAGGTAGCGGTTGGTAGGGGGACTCCTAGAACACTTCCCTGGAGACAGTGGGACTGGGCCATATGGAGGGATATAGTCCCAACAGAGCAAAGGGAATGAGATGAAAACAGTGGGGCAGATTGGAGAAATAAATGAGTCTAAATATCAAACTAAATGTAAGAAAAAAACCTGAAATCCGATCATTCAGGGCCTACAAAGTGACTCTGGCTGTCATTAAATTTTGTAATAGAAGCAAGAAGTGGAATTAAATTTAGCTGTAATAATTTAAGAAAAACATCCTTTTAAAAAGCTCTGTGTCAGATTTAGGGATTTTCCTCTATTGGTGATTTGGGTAGGTATCTTAATGTTCAGATATGCAGATTTCTAATTAGAACAAATGACCTCATCTCCCATCACACTTTACCTCCCAGAGACATTTTTACATCCTATTAGTTTATTCCCTGAGAAAAGAAAGAAGCGGTTAGTCCTTAAAATTAGTATTAATTGAACAGAAGAACAGAATCACCGGATTTCTTATTTTTAACTTCCTAAGAAGTTCAAGTTTTAAAGTACATAATTCCTGATTGTAAGTAATACCTGATTTCCTCAATTCTAAGATGTGCTTTTTTTCACATTTCAATATTTCTGAAACAGGATATACCTAAAATCTAACATGCACAATTAATAAGCTATGGGGTTTCTCCCCCTGAAAAGTTACAATCCCATCAATAGTGCATTTTACAATTGATGGTACCTTAAAACTAAAGAAATGGGGTGATGATAATAACCCCTGGCCAGCAGGACCTGATTCTTGAGGAATCATGGTCCCTCAGGTGTCTGCGTTTCCAAGGAGATTTCCAGAGATTTTAGCATGGTATCAGGGGCCACCGTGAAAGTCAAGCAATGTTCACACCCATGGCTGAATCAGAGAAGGGAACACTCATAATGATTCGGCAAAAGGTTCACATCTCACCCCGTCACCTCTAAATCCACCCCTCTGACCACCATAGCAACCTCCATGGAAAAAGGGGACAAGGGAAGAGTTTTCTGATGCATGTTAAGTCCAGGGGCTTAGCTCATCTTTTGATGAGCCGGATATACACCCCCATCAGCTGATCAGGGCCCACGCTGTGCCTTCCACATCATGCATCCAACAGCCCTAACTTAAAGACCAGAAGGAATTTCCATGCCAGATGGGGTGCAGCTCTTGTACCTTTACTCACAGGGCTCTAGCTAAGCCCAAGCAAGCATGCCTCCAAACCTGCTCTAAAGCAACTATCTGGGAATAGGAGAAAAGTCATTATGCAAATGCAAGCCATTCAAAACTATGGGATCTTAAGGAGATCATGTCAGATACCTAGAGAGAAATAGGGAGAGGAACTGTTTGTTCTCAGAATTCAAACCCAGTCCCTTCACTGCTGATACTGGACCACCAGATGATTACCATTAGGGCTGCAACCCCACCCATCTGCACTTAACATTTCTCACCAACAGAACGAGAGCCAGACACATGTGCCTCATTTAACATAATCACAGAAAACAGCCTGTGGTATAACTATTATTACATAATATAGTAATTATATGATAATAATAATGAAGAAACGGGCTGCGAGTGAATGACCTGGCCAAGGACATATAGTCAAGAAGTGTTCATCAGAACAAGAATGAGAGGTTTTAATCCCCAAACTATGCTGCCTTCTGCTACTACTTTTACAAAGAAATAAAGTTACTGGGGCACCTGGGTGGCTCAGTCAGTTAAGCATCCGACTTCAGCTCAGGTCATGATCTCACGATTCGTGAGTTCAAGCCCCACACGGGGCTCTGTGCTGACACCTCCAATCCTGGAGCCTGCTTTAGATTCTGTGTCTCCCTCTCTCTCTGTCCCTCCCCCACTCATGCTCTCTCTGTGTCTCTCAAAAATGAATAAACATTAAAAAAATTTTTTTTAAAGAAATAAAATTACTGCCTGGTTTAAAAGACATTGAGATGACAGAGCAAGTCATAATTCTAAATGTCTCATTCATTCTGCAACAGTTAAGTGGTTCTTCTATACCATCAAAGGACACTGTAAAAAGTACTTGAAAAACCCATATTTAATCATAAAGCCATGATGATACTCTTGATATCTTTAGACTATCCTCGTCAAAATTCTTCCCATCATCTTCAGTTTTTGTCCCCAAATAATTGCTCATTGTGCCTTTCTTTGCAAGTGGGGTTTAATCCATCATACAGTATTTTGATGTTTGACTTACAACATTCCTGTGTCTAATTTAACACACTCGTGTTCAATATAAACAAGACCTCAAGTCTCCCCTTTCATTCCTCTTCTGACACTTTCTGCAAAAGAATGCTATATGCCCATTGTTCAAAAGAGGCCAAAATGATACGACTGGGACAGATTTGAAGAGTGAAAGAAGGCACACGGAGAGGTCTGGCAGACCAGCTAAGGACAACTCCCCAGGTCTCCAGAGAGGCTGCTGAGGGGCCCAGACACCAACAAATGCCACCTGCCTATTTTCTGGCTTCAAAAGGCGCATACCTTTGAAAGCGACAGAATTTAAGTCCAGTGTGGCACTTTCAGAAAATGGCATCAAAGGTTGGACTATAAATCTTTCTTATTCTCAAGTCACTGGACATTTAAGAGCAAAGATATTGATGGGCTCTTTCTCTCCTTTTCTTCTTCCTTGTAACAGATGTGTGATTCATGGATTGCTCTTTAACGGTCTCCATTTTCGTCTTCTTACTTTTTCTTTGCTTCTGCTTTCTGACAGCTCTGAAAAAGAAGGTGCTGAATTATTTTGTAGAATAAGCATGATGTATGTAATTATGCTGGGATTTAATTAACCAGCTGACCAAATAAGAAAATAGGAGGAAAAGAATTTACTGTATCCTAAGCATAAATCCTCAGAACCCTAATCATAATAACAAGGACGTAGTCTGAGGCCTCACTAAGCAATATGCTGGAGTAAAGAAATTTCCTTGACAGACGGTTACTACAGATTGAGAACAATCTATTCGAGACAAACACACCACAGAGGTAAATAGTCAAGCCAGGAAAAACCGCTGCTGTGCTAAAGCGTCCGGTGGCCTCTAGCCAGCATGTGGCATCCAAGCACTTGGAATGTGGTGAGGGCGAGTTCAATGTGCTCCCTATGTCAAGTGCACACGGGATGTTGAAGAAAGAATGCAAAATATTTTGTCAATGTTTACATTGATTATGTATTGAAATAATACTTGGGATATAGATCCTTTAAATTTTAAAAACAGTAAAGCCAATGAGTTAGGAGGGTTTTTTTGTTTGGTTGGTTTGTTTTTTTGTTTTTGTTTGTTTGTTTGTTTTTGCTGTTGTTTTGGTTTTGGTACGTCTGTACTGCTCAACTCAGCACTTCAATCTCCAAATCCTTGCATTACATTTTTCAGGAAAAGGACCGATACATTCGACAGTTAGCAGAGGTGGAGAAATGAAATCGCACGATGGAAAAACTGACAACACTTAACAGAGGCCCATCTTATAAGCCCTACGGCTAATTTTCCCTTCCTCAGTGGGTGTAAAAGTCTGGACAAGTGCCACACAGGATGTCCGTATTTTGTGGTCCCTGTCTTCTCGAAAGACTAGCTTCAAAACAAACGAGATGGAACTCACCCCCTAAAAACACTAAAGCACACCAGAACAAAACAGATCCTTAGCTTCTGGTACTCTCTGAACTAAGTGACGGACAATCTATAGCTAAGAAAGATTACTTGTCCGTTCATTCTCTCTCTCCAAACTTACAGAATCATGCCATTTATCACATTACCAACCAAGGAAAACGCTGGGGCTGCCAGCACCAGCTAACCTGGAAAATCCCCAAGCCTACCCAGCAGTATCGGTCACGAGATGCACTTCTCCTAAACCACAAGTCCGAGGGAAAAGCTTCCTTCTGATCTGCCCAGGACCAAAACCTAGGAAAGAAGCTCCATAAACAATATATAATCCCTCAGTGGAGCAAACTCAAGCCTCGCTTTCTGTCCACACAACATCTCTATTAAGTGATGGAAATGAGTGGGCATAATCTTTGACTCCAAGGATCTGGGAGACCGAGACAAGGCTGAGGTCACCTTTCCTTTTCCTTCCCCCAGCTTTTTTTTAGGGGAAGAAACTGAGGCTATGAAATCGTCCAATGGAGAAGTGGCAGACCAGCCTGATCCTAGAACCTGTGTTCTTAATTACCTTGATACTATGTACTCTGCTATAAATTATTCAGATATGTAAAATGCTACGCATACAGTAAGCACTAAACAAATATGAGCTGTTGTTAGTAGTGCCACATGACTATTATTCAGACTTTTGCTTGACAACTTTCTCCTTTTCCATATTTAGATTTTGCATTATGGATTCGGATAGCCTACCCATTCAAAAATAAAACAAATGCTACAGTCATACACTGTTTTGTGCATGTTATATAAACCTCCTTTCCCTCCAGTCATTATTTGAAGTAGGCTAATGTTCTGACAAGGGATGATTTAGCAAACTTAATGAAGTCTAATGTCTGGATGGCAAAGTCAGTGAAGCTGTGTGTGCCTGTATACAGAATTTGAACAAATTTTCTTTGGCTTATCCACTTACAAAAAGAACTAAACACGAACCAGACCTCACTAGAATATATAGTTAACAAAAGCAGAAGAATATGTTCACTTGTTAATATGAATAAACAAAAATTTCCGGAGATAAATTTTTCACCTGAGTATAAACTGAACTGATTGAGTATAAATCAATTGTTTTGTTTTGCCTTAAAATTCAATTGACCTAGTAGCTGTTCTCTAAATTATAGGTATTTATGTAATGATAAAAACGATTAACCACAAGAGGGAGCTTGCATCATTCCAGTTCAGGAGCAAAGGCAAATTAAACTCAGAAAAAAACAAATTAATATAAGACAGCTATGAAATATCTTTTATGCCATACATGCTAAAATATAAAATTTTTTTTTAATGTTTATTTATTTTTGAGAGAGAGAGAGAGAAAGCATGAGCAGGGAAAGGGTAGAGAGGACACGACACACAGAATGTGAAACAGGCTCTAGGCTCCGAGCTGTCAGCACAGAGCCCAACACAGAGCTCCAACACACAAACCACGAGATCGTGACCTGAGCCGAAGTTTGACACTTAATCAACTGAGTCACCCAGGTGCCTCTATTAAAATTATTTTTTACAATTGTAAAGAAAAAATTTTACCTTGTCAATTTCATTATGAAAAATTTTTGAAAGAAATACCTGAAGATAACTGTCAACAGTTTAGGAGTCTATTCTGAGAAAAAAGTAATACTATTTAAGACTTATCAGGTAGGGGTGCCTGGGTGGCTCAGTTGGTTAAGTGTCTGACTCTTGGTTTAGGCTCAGGTCATGATCTCACGGTTCGTGAGTTCAAGCCCCAAATGGGGCTCTGTACTGACCACTTAGAGCCTGCTGCTTGGGGTTTCTCTCTCCCTCTCTCTCTGTCCCTCCCTGGCTCTTTCTCTCACAAAATAAACATTAAAAAAAAAGACTTGGGGCACTTGGGTGGCTTAGTTGGTTAAGCGTCCGACTTCAGCTCATGATCTCATGGCTCATGAGTTCAAGACCTGCTCAGGCTCTGTGCTGACAGCTCAGAGCCTGGAGCCTACTTCAGATTCTGCCTCCATCTCTCTCTCTGCCTCTCCCCTGCTCACAAACCATCTCTCTCTCTCTCTCTCTCTCTCTCTCAAATATAAATAAACATTAAAATATATATTTAAAAGAAAGACTTATCAGGTATACCACATCCTAATGGATTTGCTCCTTGAATTAAACTTGATAAAGTCTAGTACTAAAAAATACTAAATGGTTTCCCTCAACGAAAACAATATAATACTACCAAGCAGACTAGCCAGCGCTGTTGAAGAGCCAACAAAGAGCCTACAATATATAACTAAAATGCAAATTCAGTTTCCATGTATCATAAGATCACAGATCAAAGTCTGAGCATGTTACTAACTCCGTTTGCAACCAGAATTACCCAGTAAATGGTGCAACAATCCCAGACCAATAGTTTATTATGTTGTACTTTATTCTTTTTAAAGTTTATTTATTTGAGAAAGAGTGTGCGTGCGTGTGTGTGCATGTGTGTGTGCAAGCGGGGAGAGACAAAGAGAGAGGGAGAAAGAGAATCCCAAGCAGGCTCTGTGCTGTCAGCACAGAGCCCAAAATGGGGCTCACCAACCATGAGATCCTGGCCTGAGCCAAAATCAAGAGTCAGACACTTAACTGACTGAGCCACCCAGGCACCCCGAGTTGTACTTTAATTCTCAAAGGTTTCTAAGAAAAACTCTTTTATAAGATTCTTCAATACATTTCTTAATTTAGAAACTTCCATTTCTACCCTGGATTACTTAATGGAAATAATTGTTCAAAGTAAATTTGATAAAAAGTAATGGAAAAGTAAAACAGTAGGCAGAATTCAAATAGCTGGACCTCAGTGGAAAAAAATAATTGCCACTGTCCAAAAAAATAAACAAATGGACAAGAATTCTAATACAATTATAAACAGTTACAATAGCATCAGATATTTCTAATACCAAGAAATATTTTTTTATCACAAGTCATAAGATAGCTCAAAAATTTTATGCTGATCCCAATTCTCATGTAATGTTAAATTTGGCTATCTGGTTTCCATAACAATAAAAGAAGAAGACTCAATAACTATCATTCCTTTTAGGTTTTTTGGTTTTCTTAAGTATTATCATTCAAATTAGCCCAGTTGAAACAGCAGTGGTTTTTCTAAATACACTGTGGTCACTGGGATAACTTTGTTCTCAGTTATAACCAACACCAAATATTGGCAGAAGTGAAAATAATCATAGAAAACAAATGGTAAAAATTAAAATTTTACATATTTAAATATTAATACGTCTAAATTTTTTTTCCAAGTCTGCAGAATTTAAAGAGATAGCTTCCATTTTCCAAGGTGTTCACTGTGGGATTACAAATCACATTCCATCTGAAATGCCTTCTCCAGCCTCGCCTATCACGTGTCTGCATCCCAGCTGCCCTGACTTAAATATCATGTCGGTCGATAAAGCCTGAACTCTCAGGGGTGCCTGGGTGGCTCAGTCGGTTAAGCACCTGACTTCGGCTCAGGTCATAATCTTGCAGTTTGTGAGTTCGAGCCCCACGTCAGGCTCTGTGCTGACAGCTCAGAGCCTGTTGCCTGATTCAGATTCTGCGTCTCCCTCTCTCTGCTCCTAGCCTGTGCGTGCATGAGCGCACTCTCTTTCTCCCTCTCTCTCTCTACCTCTCTCTCTTCTCAATCTCTCTCAAAAATAAACATTAAAAAATATATATATTAAAAACAAAGCTTGAAATCTCTCCCCACAAATTATAATTTCACATGAACCACAAAAGATATCAAGTTGATCAGTTTCTACCTTGTATTTTGGTTATTTTCATGTCTTAAATGTTAGGCTTTTTCACTCATCTTCATGTCCTCACACCACTGTCTACACAAAGGTACGTAACAGTAAAAATACCCAACGATCTCGCACTTCTGAATCCTCCAGTGCTCACCTTTGTGGACTGCTTTATACGGATCACACAAGGAAAAGTTGTTTCTAGTCAATAAAAGAATTCAACTTACTTGATCACTTTCTTAGATGCAGTGATCTGAGGACAAGTACTACGTTTATGATCTAATTCACCACAAATAAAGCAGCCATCTTTAGGGGCCCCGCAGGAATGATCTGGAAGAGCACAGTGACCGCAAATGCTACAGTGGATCCAGGCTATAAAATAAAAATTCAGTTTTGGAAGAAGTTCATTTAATGTAATTTTTCATTTGACCAACCTTTATGATAGAGAGGATGAACAGTGTTTACTTGAAATTACCGTGACTGGTTTGCATAGTTGTTCATACTTTGGCTAAAGAGGCCAAGGTAAAGAGTCGGAATCCCACATAAACCAGCTAACTTCTTTCTGATACATGGCAGCAAATGCAGCCCTTCAAGGAGTCATGAGCTGGAGCCACTGACACCATGGGGGTTGGCCGAGGGACACAGAGCCCTATTAAAATAAGCCAAACCAGGGCACCTGGGTGGCTCAGGCGGTTGAGCATGTGACTCTTGACTTCAGCTCAGGCCCTACGCTGCCAGTATGGAGCCTACTTGGGATTCTCTCTCTCTCTCCCTCTCTCTGCCGATTCCCCACTGCACCACCACCCCCCCCCCCCACCCCGTTCCTCTCAAAGTAAATACAGATGTTAAAAAAATAAAATAAATTAAATTAATAAAATAAAATAAGCCAAACCAAATGCCACACTGAAATAGGTTACAGTCATATCTCCCTATAAAGGAGAGAGTGTGCATTTTGGTAACTGCAAAAACTACAAAGCAGGTAAGATCAATGCAGGTGTCTATATTAAGTTTTTTTCTCTTATAGATACAATTAAATAAAAACCCTATCTGGGTGAAGAAAACCGCTGAAATGTTTTCATAGGATGTCAAACTCTAAGTCTAAATACTTACAAGGTTTTACACACTTTTTGCAGAGAAAGCAATGGTTCCACTTCCTGCCATCCTACAAAAATAATTTTTAAATTATGTTTAATGTATCATAAAAATCAAGTTCCACAATTAAAAATTAAAATGTCTTATTAAAATCTGTGTAAATTATTCACTCCATATTTCTCACTTTCCTGGGCTTCCCAATTAAATACTTTGATTTTAATTGATGCATTTCTCCACTCAACTCAAAGGCCGCCTTGATGGGCCCCAATTTCCTTAACTGGAAAACTAGGGGATTTATCTACATGATCTTGAGTTCAAGCAATCCATACTGCACAAAGAAGGACTCAATGAAAATTTCAAGAGAATTAATGATTCATAACTTTGACATGTCTATGTGGTGTAATCCTTAATAAAATTCGTATTTAAGAATTTTAGATAATTTAGAAAGATAGAGATTACAGGGTACTGTCTGGGTAATGTTAAATCCGGGAAACAAAACTACCTAGAAAAATGTATAAGACACTTTCGTGTATAAGGCACATGTCCCATTTAATGAGAATTATAAAGAACAGACTGATGAATCCCAACAGGCTGAGAAATGGAATCCTGTCAGCCCCGAGACACCTCCCCTTTCTAATCCAGCAAACCCTCCCTCCCCATTGAGTAACACCTACTCTGCTTCCTGGGATGGTCACTTCCTTGCTTTTGTCTATTTTTTACCACTTATGTGTGCCTCTCTAAATGATAAAGTTTGGTCTTCCTCATTTTGAGCTTTATATGATCTGGGTGTAATTTTTTTCTCTTAAATAAAGAACACAGAGAATTTCTAAACTGATTGAAAATACATGTAATCAGGTGTGCTGCCACAGTTAAAAACAAGTATAACCCGTCATAAAATTATGGAGTTTTGAAAACTGTACTTTATAATAGTTACAAAAATATAGCCTTTCCTTTGGAGAATGATTTGTGTATATTACCCAAACTGAACTTCCTATGTTCTTTCTGACTGGATTTAGCTAAAACAAATAGGCCAACTTAAGTGTCATCCCACCTCTTTAAAACAATAAACAGGAGGTGTGTCCCTACAGTCCTTCCTTATCTGCAAAAACTGGCAGAGTACCTGGGGCCCCTGGGTGGCTCAGTCGGTTGAGTGTCTGACTTTGGCTCAGGTCACGATCTCATGGTTCACGAGTTCGAGCCCTGCACCAGGCTCCATGCTAACAGCTCAGAGCCTTGAGCCTTCTATGGATTCTGTGTCTCCCTCTCTCTCTGACCCTCCCCTGCTCACACTCAGTCTCTCTCTCCCTCAAAGTAAATAAACATTTAAAAAAAAATTTTTTTTTAATTAAAGAAAAAAACGAATTCATCCATGCACAGCCCTTAGGAAAGGGCCTGGCACATAAAAAGTGCACAGTATGTTATTAATACTTCATTACAATACTGATGGCATCAATAGTTCCGTATTTTACCTAAAACACCTTAAATTTATCCCCAACACAATTCAGCACTCATCTCACGCCTTATTTAAAATACTTCTAATTTTAGCAGTCATACAGTCCCATAGCAAAGTGAATTCAAATAACCACTAACGATGATGAACGCAAAGGCTGTTGTACTTTATAATTAGACATAAAATACTCTATTAATGTACATTTAGCAAATGATAATATGGTAATACAAATTATAATATTATCAAAATAACCTTAAGCAAATGTAATGGCTAGTAAGCTAAAATAAAACTAATATATTTGAATAAAAATGCATTCTATAGGAACCTATACCTTGGATGTGCAAGAATTACAGTGCTCACAGTGTTGATTCTCTAGGGAAACATATCGTTGACATAAAGGGCAAAATCTAAGGAGGAAAGAAACAGACTTAACTCAGCTGCATATTCTCATGAAGATTCACAGAGTAGATAAATGGCACTTGTTACAGAGGTTGGGTGTAATCCAAATGCAATTCAATATAAAATATAGACCAAATTTAAAAGTAACAGAAGAACTATATGAGTCAATATGAGAATCATTTTAATGTTAGATATATGGAACTTTATTTTCAGTGACTCATGTATTTCAAGGTCCCACTATGATCTTACCTGTACCCTTCTTCACTAGGAAGGATTATTTTGCTGGGTGGGATATTGGTGAAAATACGCACAGGAGATTGTTTTCGACCTGTCTTTCCATGTTTATAAAGTGCGTGATTATCATAATCTACCTAGAAAGTTAAAAAAAAATTGAAAAAGAACATTTACTCAAATGAGTGAACATCTATGAAGATTCTTTACCAAAAAAGAACAACTGATGCCAAGATAGGAGTTAAACCAAAGTATTTAACAAGAAACTATTCTTTTTAATTGTTTTTAACGTTTGTTTACTTTTGAGAGAGACAAAACGAGTGGGGGAAGGGCAGAGAGCAAGGGAGACACAGAATCTGAAGCAGACTCCAGGCTCTGAGCTGGCAGCACAGAGCCCAATGCGGGGCTCGAACTCACGAACCGGTGAGATCATGACCTGAGCCAAAGCTGGGTGCTCAACCACCTAAGCCACCCAGGGGGCTCTTACGAAAAAATTCTTAAAAGCAAAAGTTTACTTATTAATCAACAGCCTCAGAGAGGCCTCTGTGGCAGTGAAATTTCATTACAGAAAAGGCAAACTTTGTTATGATAAGTTCATATTGCCCAGTATTGAGAGAACAACTGTAATCTTTTACCCAATACAACAGACTTCACGAGAAGGACTACTAGGTAATTAAGAATTTGGCTTTTGGCACTAAAAAAATTCCACCCCTGAAGACGCGTGCCTGTCAGGTGTCAGGTCAGCAAGTCTCAATCCAGCCTTACTTTGGCCCTCCACCATTCACTATGCGACCTCTCACGTCCTGGTAGAGCACAGGTTCAGGGACCAGACAGTGGCTCTGCCACTCACTTGTTGTGACCAGAGGCACCTTCACATAATCCTCACCTGGAAAAGGAGGTTACCGATTTCTGCCCCAGGGGTGCTGTGAAGGTTACACGAGATAATGTGTGTAAAATACTGAGTTCAAAGCCTGGCATGTGGTGGAGACAGAGAAAGATGGAGATGAAGAGAGAGTCACAACTATAATTGTGACTATTTCAAACATTTACGTCTCCTCAACACCCTGACTCGGCTTTCAGCCTTGGCAGCTCATCCTGAAAGTAAGCTGAAGCCAACAGGCACGGCTTCTATAGGCTTCTTGCTCCCGCCTCCTTCTCCAACCTCTCTGTCATCCATACGCATTCTCTCTTTGGCTTTAAACCTGCTCTGAACCCACCTGGTCACTAAGTCCATCTTTCTCTAGATCAGTAATTCTCAGGTGCGATGCCTGGATTGGCAACACCAGCACTGCCCCTGAGATCTTGCTAGAAAAGCACATTCTCCCCAGCCTAAGACCTAAGAAAACAGAAGTTCTGGGGGTCAGGGCCTGCAATCTGCATTCTCTTTTTTTTTTTTTTAACAGGAACTATTTATGTATGTATGTATTTATTTTTGAGAGACAGAGACAGCATGCACATGAGCAAGGAAAGGGCAGAGAGAGAGAGAGAGAGAGAGAGAGGAGGACAGAGCATCCCAAGCAGGCTCCATGCTGGCAGCAGAGAGCCCGATGTGGGGCTCGAACTCACGAACTACGAATAATGACCTGAGCTTAACCGATGGAGCCACCCAGGCACCCCCACCCCCTGCTCCACAATCTGTAGTCTTAACAAGCCTTCCTGGCACACTAAAATTTGAGAAGCGTTGTTCTAGATTATCCGCAAGAATACCATGAGATTTTTATAAAGTCAATACAGGCAGAGCCCAACTTTCAAATAAGTTAGACTGAATTGTTTGGATTCTAAACAAGAATACACTTAAGAATTTCATAGAAGAACTGGCTTGCAAGCTAGCTATTTAATAAACAAATCACAAAAATATAAAGACTTAATGACAATGGAAAGAGAGGGCCTTTAATGAGAAATTCCTGAGCTCTCTGTATGGCCCTGCTGTGGTTGGCTATCAGACTAACAGATGAACAAGTTCAGGAAGACTCATCAATAAGCTTTAGCAGTGGGGGGAAAATAAGTGGCACATGAGGAGACCCAGCTAAACAAGGGACAGTTGGGGAGGGGGCGGGGACAAACCCTGGGGGTTCTGGTTAACTGTCAGCATGGTAAGTCCACGGTCTGGCATGACGGTGTGAGAGCTGACACGGGCTCACAGCTGCCCTATGCAGAAGTGTAATATCATAACAAGGAAAGGATGAAGTTAGATTACATTTGAAGCCCTGCATTCAGTCACTGCATATGAAGAGAGACGCTGATAAAACAAGTTCATTTCTACCAAAAGTAATGGGAATGAATAGGATTTGTAGTTTAACGTACTGGGGGTGGTGTTTATTCAGAAAAGCGAACACTGGGAAGATCTGATAGCTGTTTTATAACTGAAGGGGTGTCAGTGGAATCGAAATTAGACTTAGCCTTTATTGCTCTGGAGAATAGAAGTAGGACCAATGGTTAGAAGTTAATAGGGAGCATATTTTATCTCAATATGAGAAAATTTTCTAACGATTAGAGCTATTAAATAAATTGAGTTGCCTTGTAAGGCTGCAGGACTTTGCTCACTGAAAGCATTCAAGTGAGGCCGGTGACTCACTTAGTAGAGACGATTATTATGGTGAAAAGTTAGCCTACGTTACACCCCTCATGTTTCTTTCCAACTTTAAAATTCTATGAATATATGTCACCTATTAGAGGCTAAGATACAAAAGTAGGTTTTACTTCAAAATTACCTTAAAATATTACTGTAGTAGTTTTCTTTTAAACCTATTTAAATTCATAATTTCTCCCTAATACACTCCTCTATGTACTCAATAAAAACATGATACCTTATTAAATTCAACAAAGATATTTTGAACATTTATGAGTATCATAAGAAAGAAAAAACCTTCCCAAGAGAACCTCAGGAAGATCTTCAAATGTTGGAAAAGAGGACCTTAGAAAAATTTCTAAGAAATGGAATATTCGAGGCAATACAACGGATGGCAGATAGAAGAGAGGGAAAAAAAAGAACAATCTCTTTATGGCTACCCCAGGAGTTGGAGAATGTATGTGTCAGGAAGGTGGTTGATTGCTTGATTTTGCATAACCTAATTGAGATTATTATTATTTTTAAATGCGGGTTTGTTGTGCTAATTAACTATAAACATATGGTATGTAAAATGCATGCTGCTAGGGTAAATTAATGTACCTCTAACATACATCCATATTTCATAGCTTCATCCACACAAATAAACGTCCTATGGCAGGAAGCGCTGTAAAGCAAACACAATTTTGCAAATTGCATATCACTAGTGGTAGAGCTGATACACCATTTTCCCATCATTATCTCTGACATTTCACTCACAATGATGATGAGAGGCATTTTCAAATAGAAAATTTCTCCCATGGAACTGATTAATGTGATGAAGTACTGTATAGAAATGAGGGAAAGCACAAAATCTCTGCAGTTCTTAACTTTTAATTTTATCTATACGCAAATTTCTTCTGTAACACGAGACCGGAACTGGTTATACAGACACCAAGACGTTCAAGTCACCAGACATTTATTTTGCACCTACTATGTCCTAGGCATCCCTCCGGGAAACAAAGATTAAAAAGACACAGTACTTGTATTTATTTTCCCAATTCCCTAAGGACTATAATCTATTTATTTAATTTCAGTGTTTCAAAAGGTCTGAAGTGAACTCTTCAGCTCCATCAACCAATTTCCACCAGAGCAATAAGGTCTTTTAGTCATATTCCCCATATTCCATGTACCTCTTATTTAAAATTATAGGGGTGCCTGGGTGGCTCACTCAGTTAGGCATCCTACTTGGGCTCAGGTCACGATCTCATGGTTCATGAGTTCGAGTCCCGCGTGGGCTCTGTGCTGACAGCTCAGAGCCTGGAGACTGCTTTGGATTCTGTGTCTCCCTCTCTCTCTGACCCTCCCCCACTCACACTCTGTCTCTGTCTCTGTCTCTCTCTCTCTCTCGCTCTCAAAAATAAAAAAAACATAAAAAATATTTTTAATAAAATAAAACATTATATACATACAATATATATCATAATATATGTTATATATACATATAATCCCCTTTGTCACTCCAAACCCTTTACATGTTTGTTTATTACATACAAGTTTTAAGAATTTCAGTTGCCATCCTGTAAAATTTGCAATCATTTGTCAGGAATTCCTGTCAAAATATCTTCATTTCTGAACATGAAAATAAAAATTTCAAAACACAGTTTAACACAGGATGATTTTTTTAAAGATAGCTTAAAAAAAAAAAGCGAAGTTTGTACTTATAACAATCCAAACAAATGTCCCAGATGAAGGAGAAACAAGAGATCGTTGCATGTTCGCAGTGGAAGGGAAGTGAGGTGATCTAGTTCAGATACGGTAAATACAGGACCCGAATGCCACTACTCCCTGACCCTGTCCCTGTGGCAGACATCACTAATCAATCACACACTACTCGCTGCCACTCGGCATGGTATTCTCAACAAATTCTCCAGAAAGTCACTACCAATTTATCAGGCTTACCACTAAAGCACTAAAAGTGTAACTTATCTGCCATCTCTTTTCTGATTCAATCATTTTATTTTATAGGTAAGGAAACAGAGACCAGGAAAGATAAACTGACTTCTTCCAAGATTAAAGAGCCTCTAAAAGGCAGTATGCTAGGACTCACACTTCTGACTGTGAATCAAAATTTTTCATTATCACATCCTTCCTTTCTAATCTGCCCTTAATAGAACTTTTAGTTTTCTAGGTCTTTGATGATTATTTTATTCTGTAGTCATCAAGTGCTTTATCATTGAAGAGTCTGACTTATATTTTATGAAGATTTGCAGCATTTCTGCATTCTTCTTACCCAGAAAGTATTTCAAAAAAAAAGAGATTTAGTGATTTTTTTTTTTTTTTTTTACTGTATTATGGTTTGGGAGCTTATAATCATCTTGGGCAATGTGAAAAAGAAGGTCTAATCAGAGTCTATGGCAAAAGACCTGTGAAGGAGGACAAGAGACTTTCAAAATTTCATTTGATGCAGGCAGCTAATATACAAGAAAATAAATTACCACAAAGTAAGGTTAAAATAACAAGAGAAAGAAAAGAAAGAAAATAAAAGTGTCAGAAAGGATAATAACAGTAAATCCAGAAAAAAATCAAAAGAAAGAAAGAAAAAAAGAAAAAGAAAGAAAGAAAAGAAAAGAGAAAAGAAAAGAAAAGAAAAGAAAAGAAAAGAAAAGAAAAGAAAAGAAAAGAAAGGCCATCAAGGTAAGATACAACAAATAAGGTTTATAAACACAATGGGAGATACGGTGAAAACAATTTCTCCATCTGAGCATATAAAGGGCAGTAGTGTTCTGATCTTTAGTAGAAATCAGGAAAAACAAAGATTTTTCTTTGTTTCACAGATTGTATTCTAATTTTCCTTTTCAAAGTTTGGCTTTCTCTTTACCAAAAAGACTACTTTTTACCCTGATACATATGGCCTAATTAGAAACTTTTTTCACCAATACAATGAATTGTATAATTATCGTTTTTTTAATGTTCATTTATTTTTGGGGGAGAGAGAGAAAGACCGAGAGAGAGAGCGCACGTGTGCAGGGGAGACGTAGAGAGATGGCGAATCCCAAGCAGGCTCGTCACTGTCAGTGCAGAGCTGGACGCAGGGCTCGATGTCATGAAATGTGAGATCATGACCTGAGCCGAAATCAAGAGTCAGACGTTTAACCAACTGAGCCACCCGGGCTCCCCTGGATAATTATTTTTTATAAGCTTGGACCTTGGAACGATTTCTCAACAGCGAGACTCCAGTATTCCCACAGGTTCCTTCCTAGTAACACAGGCTGTCAAAACAAACAATGACTGGTTTCTCCACAGTAACCTCTCTCATCCACTCTACTCTTGATCTGCCTTCTTTGGGCTCCTTGCCATTTCAAACTCCTGCCCTTAGTGAAAACTCATCTCTAAAAGTGTATGGAAGGGCGCCTGGGTGGCTCGGTTAGGCGTCCGACTTCGGCTCGGGTCATGATCTCGCAGTTCATGGGTTCAAGTGCTGAATCAACCCGCTTCAGATCCTCTGTTTCTTCCTCTCTGTGTCCCTCCCCTGCTCACGCCCTCTCTCAAAAATAAACAAACATTAAAAAATAAATAAATATGAATGGACCAGTTTTCTGAGGGACCTTACGTTTTGCAAATTTAATGTTTCAGATACTGTACAAAAAAAACAAAAAAAAAAGCCCGAAAGAAGAGTTTTACCCCCACCTTGGGACTGTCTGAATGGTGACAATAAAGTGATGGTCACAACAATGCTGAGACCAATAGCCTTTAATCTACATTTGCTGTGCGTCAGGGACGAGGCTAAGCCTTTTTGTGTGTTATGTAATTCTCAAAACCTTATTGAGGCAGATAGATTATTACTCTGCCCATTTAACAGGTCACATGGGCTGCAGAGAGTTAGATAAAATGTACAGGCCTAGCTAGTAAGGGGCAGAACCAGGATTAAAACCCAGTTCCTTTTCAACTCTGGAGTTCACACTGGTTTTCAGACAGTTATTTATTCAACGTGTATAAGGCACCTACTATTGTGCCAAACATCATGCCACATGATTCTTCACTGTCAAAGGCAGCAGGCGCTCCTGCCAACTGAGAAGTTTCCTTGGTTAACATCTTTAGGATATGGCCGCTACCTCTGCTCTGCAAATGTCCACACTAGAGGCACCTCTCAGACAAGAAACAGAAAACTGTGTGTCCTAAAAAGGAAAGTAAACCGGAATTGGGAAGAATTATGACATGGACTTTGCCTAAAGCAGAGCTTGAGAATTCAAGGTTAAAATGGTTTGTGCTATGTACGCTTTTGGAAAGGAACCTGGTAATATGGTTCAGAAGCCATAGAAATGTCCACTAAATTCGATAACATAATGTTTGGAATTCTATTTCGGTTTTGGAAATTTATTTTAAGGACGTTATGTAAAATATGGAAAAAATTATTTGAATAAAAGGTGTTTATGGCAGTGGTATTTATAGTGCCTTAAAGGTGGAAGCAATCTGAGTCCAAAAAAAAAAAAAAAAAAAAAGAATGATAACAATTGATAACATAACTTGCTAATGAGATAATTTAAAGTGATTAAAAGCATAAAAACTATGGCGCTACATTTACAAATGTACACGTACATAAGACACAGGGGGGAAAACAGAATTCAGATTTGTCTGCTATGATGACAAACACGGAAAATTATGATATTTGCTATTTGGGATAGAATCACAGGTAGGGTCTATCCTCTCATTTTTGGTAACACTGTTTCTGAAAGAAACATAACAACTTTTTTCATATGGTAATCTTCATCATTCTCATGATAAATGTCTTCAAGATTAGAAAGCTCAGATCCAAGCACTAGCTTGTAACAAGTAGGGAAGACATTTTCAGTTCTATGGCTGAAAAGCCTTCATAAAGGTAGTCCGTTGCTCAGCAGCTCAAATAGAAAAATATCACTACAAAAGAGGAAGCAGTGGCCACTTGGTGACCACACATGGTGATGGTGACAATCGGGTTAACTTCAGAACCCAAGGGAATGAATACAGGAAAGTGGACATTAAAGCAGAAGGAGTTGAGGGCAGAGATGGGAGGGCGGGCTGGTCAATTCCACCCTGAAATCAGCACACTCACCCCCACACACAGACCTCAGCATCTCTGCCTCTCTGACATGCTGCTACCTGGGACACGCCTCCCTTCAGAGCTCCTGGCATCCTCTGAGTGACACAGTAAAGTGTACATGACATGCCACCAACCAGAAAAGCGACTTACTTCTCTACAACCTCTGAACAGACAAAAATCCCCGTTCCTAACAATGACTCTGAGGTTCTGTGGCATCTTCTGGTGATGATAAAGGTTAGGTCAGTTGGTCTAAAACCTAGTTACACTGCAGAATCACCCGGAAAGCCTGGGAAAATATGGTTTCTTCGGGCTTTACTCTCTAATTTTGATTTAGTTGGTTTATTTTGGTACCTAAGAATCTATATTTTTAATCAGCGCCCTAAAATTACAATTAGGAACCTCTGGACTAAGCTACGTATGGTACAATTTTAGTGTTTAATACAGCTTATAATATTTTCATATGCTAAACCTGATGGATAGTCTGATCACAATATTTACTTAAGCATTCCTCAGTCATGCCCGAAAACAGAATATTTACTATACCTGGTAATCCAGCATGCAGAAGCTTGGAAAAAACTGACGAATTCGGGATTCAAAAAAATAGGGGAAAATCCAGAATACAGGTAGTTCTTTGTGACTGCTATCTAATGGATCAAAAAAAAAAGGGGGGGGGCGGAGAAAATAAGAAATTTAAATTAAAAAAAATAAAACAGCT
Organism: Panthera pardus; assembly: GCF_024362965.1. Classification (NCBI taxonomy): domain Eukaryota; kingdom Metazoa; phylum Chordata; class Mammalia; order Carnivora; family Felidae; genus Panthera; species Panthera pardus. Next base: position 184,448,939 of record NW_026526688.1, read on the forward strand.
ATAATTGAAAAACTTCTGATACTGGGAGAAATTGCAAACATTCAATGCATTTAAATCATACAAAAGAAGAGAATGTTCACCAGACTGCCATTTACAACCTGATCTTTCCCAAGAGCCAGTGGAAATGTTCTTTTAGATCTAAACACAGCTATAAAGGAAATGTAAAAGGAATCCTTACACACATATCACTCTATTCCAGTAAAGGCAAAGATATCACCAGTAAAGTGGGAGATGAAAGGGAGCATCACGTGAGGAGCAAGGTGGCTGTGCTGTGGGGCAGGAAGCACGGGCCAGAAGGCAGAGGCCGGAAGGCAGAACACAACTCTGCCACAACTCGTTATGTGCTTTTCCGGGGTGAATCAATTCTTTCCCAAATCATGGAAGATTCTTAAAAACAATTTTATCCACATTAACTTTGATGACAGACTGGGGATATGGCTGTTAATTGCAGAGCACCCAGTAGAGGCTGAGCACAATACTAGGTACTTTCTATACATTATCTCCTTACAATAACCCTTACAGTTAGATGTTAACAACCCCATTTATAGCCAGGGCAACTGAAGCCATAAGATTTAGGTATTTTGTTCAAGTTCATGCGGCCAATAAGTGGCAGAACTGAAATTCAAGACCACTGAGCTCTTTATTGCTTCCCCAATAACCCTGACTTTATCTATTCTGATAAGTGGACTTAAGATCTGAAAATAAGCGGAATACTTAACACTGTAAGTCATGTTTTAGATTTCGTTTGCATTCTCTCTCCAAAGCACAAGCACAATTAACGAAGAAGCCTGGCGCTCTTACAGTTTATCAACTTGCAAGCTGGAAGCTAAAAAATGATTGTGCCAACTAATTAGATAATGACATAAAATACTTCAAAGGCCTAAGCCACTTTAAAATGAATAATAACCCCCCGCCATTAACGCACCTCTATCTACGTGGGTATCTATCACTGATAACCACTGTAAGGCTAGCGCACGTCCGATCTTTCTACCCCAATCTTGGCACAGTTTAGAGCTCTGGGCCACAGGCTGGGTGACCTCCAGGAGCTTTGGGCAGGACTTTAGGAACATGGAATGTAAGATCCGCGAGGACGGGGAAATGTGCCCATCTCGCATGGTACTCCATTCCCAGCACCCAAACAGTACCCAGTACTCAGTAAATATCTATTAAATAAATGCCAACGGTTTCCTGCGATTCTTCATAATGTCCCCTTATGCTCACCTGCAAGTCATTTTGAGAACACATGATTAGGAAAATACAAAGTGTATCATGATAATGAAGTGTGCCACATTCTCATATGAGCCCGTTTTAGAAAAACACAAGAACCCAAGACATGTATATTTTATCAGAGCTCTGATTCACTGAGCTCTGCTAATATTTGACAGGAAGTAGATACACAGATACATGTTTGTTTTGCAGTAAGTAATAAATTACACACCTTGGCTTTGACCTTCTTTCCACATAGCAATTAACTTCTTGAATGTAACAGCCAGAGGTTCAACCAAGCCACCAAAAGGAGGATCTGTCACCATAATGACTCCCTCACCTTTATCTTCCTGTAAAAATGTTCTGCATACTTCAAGGGCAGCCTGAAACAAATAAAAATTCATTTCTAAATGAGGACGAGAGGGAGGCACTTCATCCTATCTGGAGGATGTATTAGGCTCGGTCCTCCTGTTTGTACTGAAACTTCACCCATCCTGCCACCTCAGAGTCCCTCGGTGACATCCAGAAGCCTCTCTCATTCAGCCCCCAGAAGATTTTATCTTTGGGCTCCTTGATAAGCGGGTTTTTTAAATTGCAAATTCAAACACCATCACTATCAGAGGACTACACATTTCAAATGGTTAAATTAAAAAACTAAATTTAGTAACCTAAAAGAGAAAAACTCATTACCCATGAAGACTATCTAAAACGCTAAATTCAATTCCACAAACAGAAGCAGGGACTGAGCTAAACACTGGAGACACAAAGACGAATAAGACGGACTCTTTTCCTATCTGGTTTGTCCACCACCATGAGTTCAGTTTAACAGGAGCTACACGTCACCAGTTTCCATGCACGTGTTCTTGAGCACCGGGTATATGACAGATGTATTCGGACATGCACAGTACGTAAATAAATGAAAGACAACAAATAACAAAGCTTATCAAGGCTGTGAAACCATGGTATTAACGCATTTTCCCAACAGACTAATTGTTTTCAGTCATTGTAAAGTTAACATTAACCACTGTCTAGGATATTTATTATTTTTTGCTTTGGGAGAAGTTAATAAGAAATATACCTATGATACTAACTCCAGTCTACTGACTTTGTAGTAGTTTTCAACTACTCATCTATAAAAGCAAATCAACACACTATAAAAATGGCCTAAGACTTTAAACTTTAATGGCGTTTTAAACTTTAATCAGCCCATATGTACTTTATAATAAAATATATATTGTTCTACTACTAAATCAATTTAGAAGACCCAATTGATGAGAGGAAAAACCACAACATCCTAATCCCCTTTCCCTAGGAGAGTCTTTATTAACTTCCTACTCGAAGTCCTACGGCGATGGATGGTATGTCAGGAAGGTTAATCATTTTTCAAGTAGTGCCTGGCACTTCCTTAACCTGCCTACGTGAACAAGGACTTCAAGTACAGATGATGTTATTGAAAAACCTTCAAATTCCTTAGGCTTAAACGTAGGAAAGGAAAAGGAACAAGTAAGTGAAATCTAAGCTCTTAACCAAATTAAAAAACCAGTAAAGAGTGCATTTGTCTCCAATGGCGGGATGGCCCATTGGAGTATGTTTGTTTCCAACGGTCGGACATCCCGTCGTGACTTGCTGAGGGTCCTGCTGTTGACCTATGGGAAACGCATGCCTGACATCACCAACGTTGACATAACTTAACTCTTCCCTACACCTTAATCATCACTAAAAAAAGGGCCTGGTACTTTAAATAACTTCCCTCTAGACATGCTTCAACCTCCTTGACCACTGAAGCATATGACACTTCCCATTACCTGAAAGACTATATGATTTTCTCTGGGAAACAAGGAACACCTGCTTTTTAATCCTGTGGACTGTGAAGTGCTTACCTGCAGAGACAGAGACCTCTATCCCCGAAAGTTCCCTGCACACCTTTACAGGCGCCTGGTAGATGCTTAAATACTCAGTGATGGATTAGTAGATGGTAAATCTCTACTGAAAACCTTTGACTCAGGAAGCAGGCAGAAAAAGGGCAGACGGTAAAATCATCAAGACAATAGTTTTCTGTAGATCAATCTCTACAGATGCAGTGCTATTTAGAGGCTGCTCCTAAAATATAGAGAGAGGAAAGCCTGAGCTAGACGATTGTTTTCTTCTGGGAAAGATAAAGTGGAGCTCGGTCTTGGCAGCTTATTCCAACCATTATTCTAGAGACTTTTAAGGTATTTCCATAAGCTTTCAATAAAAGTTCAAAAGAATTTCCTACAGAAATGAATCACATGCTACTTTCTTAACATATAAGATACTGTTAGCCAACGGTTAGCGATATCAATGTAACTTCACTCTTATCTTACCATTATTGTTCAAAATAGAATGCAAATCATGGTATAGTATTAAGAACAAATAAGCAAATGAACAAACCCGACCCACTACTGCGGTATCAAGCAGTAACACAGACTCAGTTATTACTTCGCCAACTCTGAACCCAGCCCTGACCACACTCCTGAGCTTGCGCCCCCCCCCAGTTTCAAGAAGCCATACTCAATACCTCTGCATCCACATTTCACCAGCTCCAGAAACTTGACATTTCCAAATCTCCCTTCCAAACTTCCCTACCCTCTGTTTTGAAGAATGAAATACAAATCCAGGCCGGACCACCATATCCTCTTGGACTTCTCCCCCAGTATACTTACCACCAAGTCTTCTGGTTTCCATCTGTGGAAGCCCACGGAATCCACCTCTCTCTTTTTCCCCCTGCCACTGTCCTAGTTGAGAAGCCCATCATCGTCCACTGTCAAGTGAGTTTTCAATACCTCTCTCTCCTTCACACTCATCTAATCAGTTCTCAAATCCTGGAGATGATCGACCACATAACTGCTTTGGGAAACTCTGCAATATGTCTAGTTCTAACTGCTATTTATTTCAATACTTGGTTTTTATGGCTATCATAGCTAAAAAATATAGAACCCAATGCTGACTGAGTCTCGTGGAAGGAGTGCATCACTGGCTAGACTGAATCAGGAGACTCATTTTTCAATCCCAAACAACAACTTAGAATGTGCTTTCATTTCCTGGATGCTTAGTGTTTTAGTTTGGCTTGGTTTTTGTTCTATCATCAGTTAATATCTAAAAACATAATATATACGTATACATGGTTCAGAATTTCTGGAAAAGTGATATACATACATATATGGATATGTGCTTCAAGTAGTCTTGATAATTTCAAACAGTGTGGCCAACTTCCTGTCAGGTGTCATTACTTGGTTGGGTATAGTTTTTATATTGTAATAAGACTAACAAAGAGCTCAAACTAGGAGTGCCAGTATCAGCTCTGCTATGTTGTTTATTCATAGTGACGTTACTAACATCATAGTACTGACAGATGCCATCCCCTGCTACACATGGACAGCCTCCCCCACTACCACCATCCCCCACCAGAGCGGTACATTTGCACAACTAATGAACCCACACTGACACACCATTCGTAGATTAGGGTTCACTCCTGACACAGTCTGATTTTTAAGAATTAGTTTAATAAAACCATAAACCCCCTTAATATTTATCGGGGAGGCAGACATCAAACAACCAACCACAGGATTATTTAATTATAGTATCAAAGTACAAAGGAGAACTTGACCTTGTCTGGGGGCCAGGGGAGGCTAGAGAAAGTGGCTTGGAAAAGAGCTCTGAAGGATAAGGTGAACTTAACAAGGCAAAATGAGCCCAGAAGGCAGAGGAAACACCGTGGGCAAAAGCCCCCGGGGCAGAGAAGCCACTCCGAGATGAAAGTCAGACATCCTGAACACGAACACACACAGCAGAGCAGGGAACAAAGAGAGCCACTGGAGGGTGGCAGGGGTCAGCTCAGGCTGAGCCACGTGGGCCTTGGTAAGAAAGTGGGTCTTTATCTGAAAAGCAGCAAAAAGTCACAAAAGAACAAGAGTACAATCGCTTCTAGGGGCTCAACACACACTCAGTGGATGAAGAAAACTAAACACCAATAAACGGTGGGACAGCCACAGTCTGATCTTGAGGAACTCAAAGAAAATAAGAAAGGAGGTGCTCTCGAATTTGTTCTTCCACAGTAAGAAGGATGACGGTAATAATTCTTACCTTTCCATCAAAGAAGTGATGGTTGAACATGTTATAACGGCAAAAGCTATCTTCCATATAAAACTGTGAATACCTGTAAAATGATTTATTACTGTAGTTATCTGTCCAGTTATGTATACAGTAAATACATACAAACTAAATTTTAAAACTATCAAAGCGCACCTTTAATAAAAGCAATTCCATCATTCCTTACTTTTCGAAGTAAAGAGTGCTTTCCCAAAGTCTCAGGGAGTCCATAGCAAAGAATAAATATCAAATTTAAGAATACGTATATATAAGATTTGCATGTTCCTTCAGACCACAGAATTATACAGAAACAATGAGATTACTGACTGATTATTATGCAATTTAAGCTTGAGATGGGTTGGCAATTAAAATACATCTCTCATAGTTAATAATTTGAAGAAAAACACTGAATAAGCATTTCTGCTCAGCAGCTGTTAATTATTTTTTTCTGTAGTTAACAAAGAAAATATCTAATACAAAGCATTTCTTGTGTATTGCGGATTAGCTCAATAAAATATACTTCTCGATATATAAGAAAAATAAGTATGTGCATTTCATATTTACTGAATTAGTGCCAGGAAAGAGAGATATTTATTTACTGATTGAACCATTTTATTCTGCTAACATACTACTTTAAAATGCAATCAGTAATGAATGAGAGTACCAGCTTTGGGTATTAACATTTTATAAATTTTTGCTAATTTACTAAAAATTCATAGCATATGATGGTTAAATTTGCATTGATTTGATTTCTTACAAGACTGAGTTTTCTTTATTCCTTAATTGTATTTGTACTGTCTGTCTCTGCATCTTCCCCAGGTCTTGTTAGTTCTTGCTGAATTTTGAGTTTTTTGTATAATATAGAAACTTCTTTGTTATCGCAATAGGATTCTGAACTTCCAAAATTTTGCCATAAGCAATTCACATATGAACCACATTGTTTTTCTACAGGATTCATGACCTAGTGAAAAAAAATCAGGGACACATGCTCACTTCTTTCAAGTTGACACATGGTCAACTTTTGACCAAATCGTGATAGTGGCACTTTGCTTCTATTTTTTTTTTTTTTAATGTTTATTTATTTTTGAGACAGACAGAGGGGGTGAGGGAAGGGGCAAAGAGAGAGGGTGACAGAGGATCTGAAATGGGCTCTGCGCAGACAGCAGAGAACCGGATGTAGGGCTCAAACTCACGGACTGCGAGATCATGACCTGAGCTGAAGTCAGACGCTTAACCGACTGAGCCACCCAGGCGCTCCACTTTGTTTCTATTTCTACTTCGGTTCTCCATTACTGTCCGTAACTGATTCACCACCCATGGCGAGTGCTCAACCCAACGGACAGCCTTGCTTTATCCTCTCTGTATTACACGTGGTTAAAAGTACAGGCTCTAGAGTCAGATGGTCTGGTTTCGAACTCTGGGTCTCTCACTTACTACCCGTGTAACCTTAGTAAGTTATTTAACCTATCCGAGCCTCAGTTTCCTCATCTACAAAACGGAAGAGATAACAGTGTTTACTTCATAGGACTTGGTAAGTATAAACAACGTACGTAAAGGGCTTAATCCAATGCATCTACATAGCACATAATGAAATGTAAGGCATTGCTGTTTTAATAAATATCTGCTATAAAGATTTATACCTTAATTCCCCTAATATTAGGGAGTTACGTTTATGTCCAACCAAAATTTCTCCTCCTATAATTTAAACCCACTTCTTCTTGTTCTCTGGAGAGAGGACAGCTGTTCATTTTGAGTACAATGTCCCTTAATATCATTTGAGATACTGTTAGTGCAGCTGCTGATTTCATAAAACATAAATTTGCACTGAAGAAATAAAAGGTCTGAATAACTGAAAAGTATTTAAGCTATACACTGTAACCTGATGAACGTTCCAAAAACTGTGGGACAATGTCAGTTACCGTTAATAAACAAATGTCTCCCTATTTAAGTAAATTCCAAATAACCAGTAATATAGGTATCAGTTATTTTATATACAGGTATGTCTCCATACTAGTACAACTGCAGATCAACTATCGTTTGCGGATTTTCTTCTCTCTTGCATAGCTTGGTAAGGGTGAGCAAAGGAAAATACAACCCCTTTTAAAATATATCTCTACCCCCCTCCACCTTTTTTTTATTGCTTCAAAAAGACACAACAGCCATTTTTAAAAAATTAAAAAAGAAAATTTTATTTACATAAAATTCAGCACAGCACACTTGTCCAAAACATTCTGGGAAGCAGTGGGCAGAGTCAGAGACAGAAAAAAGCCAAAATTTCAGCTCTTGAGTTTCCATCAGATACAAACAAGGGAGCGTAATTTTTCATATTCTAAATTATGAAAAATCACTGAACTTACCCTCTTAAAATGAAATTGGCCTCAGAGAATTATTCTCTCTATTGAATAAGGCAAACAAAACCAATCAGAAATGCATGCACTTGCAAACTGCAGAAGGACATTCATTTAATTTGGCCATTCATTCTCTTTAAATGAGAGTCAGTTACCAAGTGTAAAACATGCTCTATACACAGGAAATGTAATCAAGAGCTGAATAAAATTAGTCCATGAAATGAACCTAAGAAATTCATTTTTTTTTATATAACTTTATTTGGATGATAGTTTGCCAAATAGAGTTTCACATCTTTCATGCTAAAATTGGAGCATGTAAAAATCCATCTTAGCAAATGTTAACTTCATATCTTAGACCTCCTGAAGAGAATATTTATAGCATATATAACACTGGGGTTGAGGCAGTTCTCTGAAGCCTTAGACAGACCTTTTGTAGGGCTGCAAGGAACCAAAGTCAAAGGGCCAAAAGTAATGATTCACTGCCACTCTGAATCACAAGGATTCTGTTCCTGCTTTAATTGTGGTCCCTGTGAGAAATCCAAACAGACTCCACATCCCATAATACTGGAAGTACAGGCAACAGATTCAGTTCATTCTGGCCACTAATGTGTCTCAGTAAAAGAGTTCTCCCTCAATACCCAATGTCAACCTTTTACAGGACTGACTCAGCATCAAAGAAGCTAAGCTAAGTAATACAGCACTTTCAGCTTTTGTTTCCATCACACACGCCCAGAAATGTATAGATATGAAAAGAAAAAAAATCAATATATTTGATAAGTTACCAAATAACTATCCACATCACCTACTCCGTCCAGGAGATTTCATACAGGCTCGAGAGAGGTAAAACTGTAAGACACGGCTTAAATGAAGAGTTAAGAGTCCATGTAAATCTTTCAAATTAAAAGTCATTCAGCCAAGGTGAGAAGAGTTCTAGTGAACTGTTGTACAACAATGTGAAGGTATTTAACTTAATACCACTGAACTGTACACTTAAATAATTAACTTGGTAAATGTTAACCTATGTGCATTTTAGCACAGTTTTGTTGTTTTTGGTTTTTTGTTTTTGTTTTTGTTTTTGTTTTAAAACTACATCAGGGTACCTGGCTGGCTCAGTCCATGGAACATGAGACTCCTGATCTTGGGGTTGAGAGTTCAAGCCCCACACTGGGTGTAGAGATTGCTTATAAATAAATAAATAAATAAATAAATAAAATCTAAAAAAACAAAAAGTAAATTAGGGCACTAGCAATGAATAATACAAAATGAAATTTAAAAAATGATTTAATTTACAATAGCAACAAAAAGAATAAAATATTTTAAATAAATTTAACAAAAAACATGCAAGACTTATACAGTGAAAAACTACAAAATATTTAAAGAAATTAAAAACAACCTAAATAAATGGAAAGAACTCTATGTTCATGGACTGGAAGACTTCATATTAAGATGGAACCCACACCAGCCAAAACAATCTTGAGAAAGAATACAGTTGGAAAACTCCCACTTTCCATTACCACAATTTACTACAAAGCAACTGTAATCAAGGCAGTGTGGAAGTAGCATAAACATAGACCAAATAAACAGAGTTGAGAGCCCAAAAATAAATGCATACATTTATGGTCCTCTGGTTTTCAATAAGGTACCAAGATAATTCAATGAGAAAAGAATAATCATTTCATAAATGTTGCTGAGGCAACTGGATATTCACATGCAAAAGAATAAAGTTGGACTCCTACCTCACACCATACATTACAAAAAACTCAAAGTAGATCAAAGACCTAAATGTAAGAGTTAAAATCATAAAACTCTTAGAAGAAAACATTGTGTAAAGATTCGTGACCTTGAATTAGGCAATCGCTTCTTAGATATGACACCTAAAACACAAGCAACCAAAGGAGAAAAATTGCACATAATCACTAATAAAAAGACAGCCCACAGAAAGGGAAAAAATACTTACAAATCATATATCTGATGAGGGTCTAGTATCCAGAATCTATTAATTACTCTTTCAATTCAACAATAAAAAGACGGCCAATTAAAAATGGGTAAAAGATTGAATAGATATTTCTCCAAAAAGATAAACGAAAAGCCTGTAAGCGCATGAAAAGATGCTCAAAATCATCAGCCATCAATAAAATACAAAACAAAGCCACAGTGAGATACCACATTAGAAAGACAGACAATAACAAGAGTTGACAAGAACATGGAGAAACTGGAACACTCACACATGGCTGCTGGGAATGTAAAATGGTAGTCACCTTAGAAAACAGCTTAGCACTTCCTCAAGAAGTTAAATGTAGGGTCTCCACATGACCCAGCAATTCCACTCCTAAGATAAATGCCTGTTATGAGCTGAACTGTAACCCCTCAACATTCATCTGTTGAACCCCTCACCCTCAGCACCTTGGAATGTGACTCTGTTTGGAGACAGAGCTTTTAAAAAGGTGATTAAGCTGCTAGGAATTTACCCAAGAGATACAGGAGTACTGATGTATGGGGGCACCTGTACCCCAATGTTTATAGCAGCACTCTCAACAATAGCCAAATTATGGGAAGAGCCTAAATGTCCATCAACTGATGAATGGATAAAGAAATTGTGGTTTATATACACAATGGAGTACTACGTGGCAATGAGAAAGAACGAAATATGGCCCTTTGTAGCAACGTGGATGGAACTGGAGAGTGTGATGCTAAGTGAAATAAGCCATACAGAGAAAGACAGATACCATATGGTTTCACTCTTATGTGGATCCTGAGAAACTTAACAGAAACCCATCGGAGAGGGGAAGGAAAAAAAAAAAAAAAAGAAGTTAGAGTGGGGGAGAGCCAAAGCATAACAGACTCTTAAAAACTGAGAACAAACTGAGGGTTGATGGGGGGTGGGAGGGAGGGGAGGGTGGGTAATGGGTATTGAAGAGGGCATCTTGGATGAGCACTGGGTGTTGTATGGAAACCAATTTGACAATAAATTTCATATATTAAAAAAAAATAAATTAAAAAAATAAAAAGGTGATTAAGCTAAAATGAGATCATTAAGGCAGTCCATGATGCAAGATGACTGGTGTCCTTATAAAAGAGGAATGTGGACATACAAAGAGAAACTGGGACTATGCTAAGTGAAATATAAGTCAGTCAGAGAAAGACAAATACTATATGATTTCATTCATATGTGGAATTTACAAAACAAAGTAGATGAACATATGAGAAGGACAAAAAAAGGAGAGAGAGGGAAGCAAACCATAAGAGACTTTTAACTAAAGATTACAACAAACTGAGGGTTGCTAGAGAGGAGGTGGGCAGGGGCGGTGGTTAAATGGGTGATGGGCATTGAGGAGAGCACTTGTTGTGATGAGCACTGAGTATTGTATGTAAGTAATGAATCACTAAATGTTATTCCTGAAGCCAATATCATACTACATGTTAACTTACTAGAATTTATATGAAAATTTGAAAAAGAGAGAGAGAGAGAGAGAGACACTAGGGCCGTACACACACAAGGGAAAGACTACATGAGAACACCGTGAGAAGATGGCCGACTACAACCAAAGGAGAGAAGCCTCAGAAGAAACCAAATCTAATAAAGACAGTCTCTTCAGCAAGTGGTGCTGGGAAAACTGGACAGCAACATGCAAAAGAATGAACCTGGACCACTTTCTTACACCAGACACAAAAATAAACTCAAAATGGATGAAAGACCTCAATGTAAGACAGAAAGCCATCAAAATCTTTGAGGAGAAAGCAAGCAAAAACCTCTTTGATCTTGGTTGCAGCAACTTCTTACTCAACACATCTCCGGAGGCAAGGGAAACAAAAGCAAAAATGAACTATTGGGACCTCATCAAAATAAAAAGCTTCTGCACAGCAAAGGAAACAATCAGCAAAACTAAAAGGCAACCAACAGAATGGGAGAAGATATTTGCAAATGACATATCAGAAAAAGGGTTAGTATCCACAATCTATAAAGAACTTCTCAAACTCAACACCCAAAAAACAAATAATCCAGTGAAGAAACGGGCCAAAGACATGAATAGACACTTCTCCAAAGAAGACATCCAGGTGGCCAACCGACACATGAAAAAATGCTCAACATCACTCATCAACAGGGAAATGCAAATCAAAACCACAATGAGATACCACCTCACACCTGTCAGAATGGCTATTAACAACGCAGGCGACAACAGATGCTGGCAAGGATGCAGAGAAAGAGGATCTCTCTTGCACTGCTGGTGGGAATGTAAGCTGGTGCAGCCACACTGGAAAACAGTATGGAGGTTCCTCAAAAAATTCAAATAGAACTACCCTATGACCCAGTAATTGCACTACTAGGTATTTATGCAAGGTATTTGTGCTGTTTCGAAGGGGCACATGCATCCCAATGCTTATAGCAGCACTATCGACAATAGCCAAAGTACAGAAAGAGCCCAAATGTCCATTGATGGATGAATGGATAAAGAAGATGTGGTGTATATATATTCAATGGAGTTTTACTCAGCAATCAAAAAGAATGAAATCTTGCCATTTGCAACTACGTGGATGGAACTGGAGGGTATTATGCTAAGCGAAATTAGTCAGAGAAAGACAAATATCATATGACTTCACTCATATGAGTACTTTAAGACAGAGAACAGATGAACACAAGGGAAGGGAAGCAAAAATAATATAAAAACAGGGAGGGGGACAAGACATAAAAGACTCTTAAATATAGAGAACAAACTGAGGGTTACTGGATGGGTTATGGAAGGGGGGGATGGGCTAAATGGGTGAGGGGCATTAAGGAATCCACTCCTGAAATCACTGTTGCACTAGATGCTAACTAACTTGGATGTAAATTTAAAAAAATAATAATAAAATAAAATAAAAACAAAAGAGAAGAAACCAAATCTACTGACACCTTGGTCTTGAACTTCTAGCCTCCGGAACTGAGACAATAAATTACTATTGTTTAAGCCATCCAATCTATGGTTACTCTGGTATTGCAGCCCTAGCAAATTAACACAATACCCAAGAGACAATAAAACCTATGTTCACACAAAAACTGTACACAAATGTTCACAGCTGCAATATTCCAAATAGCCAAAGAATGGAAGCAGCACGTGTCCATCAACTGATGAGTGGATCAAAATTTGGTATCCTGATACATGCTGTAACACGGAGAAGCCTTGAAAATACGAAGCTAAATGAAAGACGCTAGATACTAAAGACCATATGCCGTATGATCCCATTTTTATGAAATATCCAGAACAGGCAAATCTTCAGAGACAGAAAACAGATTAGTGGTGGCTAAGGGCTGAGGGAAGGAGAGAAAAGAGATCACTTATTGGGACCACGATAATGAAGAGACAGCTCCATCAGAAGTGATGGAAATGGAGCACCTGGGTGGCTCAGTCAGTTGGGCGTCCAACTCTTGATTTTGGCTCAGGGCATGATCTCACGGTTGTGGGTTCGAGCCCCACATCAGGCTCCATGCTGACAGAGTGGAGCCTGATTCCCTCTCTCTCTACCCCTCCCCTCCTCACATGTGCGTGCTCTCTCTCTAAATAAATAAATAAACTTAAAAAAAAAGTGATGGAAATGTTATTAACGATGAGCATTTAGCACAATTTGAGGCAGAAGTTTAGTGCAACACTGTATCCTAGATCAGTCAGTCTGAACAGTTTGCCTGCTGTATTTGTAGTCACCATTTTCCTCTGGACTGTTTAAGCAAAAAAAGGTAACTAACTCCTTCATCTCCTTTCTCACTTATTTGGAAGTTTTAGTTACAGTGTTTAACTGGCATGGATGGATAAAGTTGGAGTCTTATTTCTAAGAAAACTTCACAAGCTAACTTCCACTTAATCCATTACCTCTACCTTACTGAAATGTATAGTCAAATTAGCTGAAGGAAAGATTCGTAGGACTATGTTGCCAAAGCACTTCATGGAAACTAAATTACTGTTTCGCGTTGATCTGCATATTTCTGTGTTTCGTCATGACAGTGCTCGCATGCTATCTGGTGTACCGAGCACAAAAAAAAAATTTCCATTTTAAACAAACAACAACAAAAAAAAGGTGACGGAAGTGTTTTGGAATTAGGTGGTGGTGACAGTTGCACAACCTTGTGAATAATACTAAAACCCCGCTTTTCCTACATGAAACATGCCTCAGTTTAAAAAAAGAAAATATGACTGATATATAGTGGGGAAAAAAGATTATGATTCTCTCTTTTCAAAATGTTTACATGCATAAAAAAGACCTAAAAAGCCAAAATCCAGAATGTTTTGGGTGATGGGATTAAAGATCTTGTCTCTTTAAAGAGCTAAAATAGGAGGGGCGCCTGGGTGGCTCAGTCGGTTAAGCATCCAACTTCGGCTCAGGTCATGATCTCGCGGTCCGTGAGTTCGAGCCCCGCGTCGGGCTCTGTGCTGACAGCTCAGAGCCTGGAGCCTGTTTCATATTCTGTGTCTCCCTTTCTCTGACCCTCCCCCGTTCATGCTCTGTCTCTCTCTGTCTCAAAAATAAATAAAACGTTAAAAAAAATTAAAAAAAAAAAAAAGAGCTAAAATAGGAGCGCCTGGATGGCTCAGTTGGTTAAGGTCTGACTCTTGATTTCAGCTCAGCTCACGATCTCAGTCATGAGATGGAGCCCTGTGTTGAGCTCCTGGCTGGGAGTGGAACCTGCTTAAGATTCTCTCTCTCTCCCTCTCCTCTTTCCCTGCTCACACACTCTCTCTCTCTCTCTGTCAAAAAAATAAAAATAAAAAGATTTGTTAAAAGTAAACCAGAGATTCTTGGAATTTGAGCAAATCACAATGAATCACTGATTTTTTTCTAGTTTGTGCACAAGACAGTCCCCCACAACTGGCTTGGAAAAAGCTTGACTTGAATGAATCAGAACACATAGAACCATGACTGCACCAAAGAAAGACAACACTGTACCATTTTCATGGAGGTAAAAGTCCCAAAGGCAGGGACATGAGCACTATTGCCTACTGATATACATGATGTTAGGTAATTCAGCTGTGGACATGTGATTTTTGTCACCTCTCATGTACCTATGGTAAGAGAGGGTTTCCTTTGGTGAACCCACTCCATGTGGTTGGTCAGGGTTGCCGGGCCACCCTACCTGGCAGGCCACAGAGATGGTTCTGGAACGGGCAGATGGCCCCAGCCCAGCCAGCCCTTCCCCCATTGGGGATCTCAGGAAAGAGTGCCTCCGGCCACTGGACAGCGAAGCTAAGACTACAGGGGCTCAAAGCTGCTGCTGTCAAAGTGTGTGATGTATACTGTCTAGAGAATAAGGCCAACCTGGAGAAAGACAGAATGAGAGGTGCAGAGAGAAAGACGGAGCCCAGACGACACAGGGCAGCGCCCAGGACCTCGCCTGGACTGAGGCCTGCTGTATCACAGGCTCCGGTAACGTGAGCCAACACGTTCTCTTTGACATAAAGAGACTTCCAGGGCTCCAATATAAGGTGCCCGACTAACGAGTGCCTTCTTGTAAACACGTGAGGGGCCTGCAAACCGGCTGCCGACGAACCTTCGTGGACCAGGCACGGGGACAGATGGAGAAAGGGAGATGGAAGGATGACAAGAGAGAAACGGGCTACAGAACAAAGGCTCATATACAAGTTCAAAAGCAAAGTTATTTTCAGAGGGTAACTTAACTTTTGGAGCCAGACTAACTGGGTTTGAGTCCTGACTTGGCCGCTTACAACCACAAGGTCAAGCCCGTTCACCTCTTTGTGCCTCAGCTTTCTCACCTGGCAAATGAGGATGAGGACAGCACCGACCTCACCGGGGAGGTGAATGTGACGACGGAATGAGTTAGAGCAGGGTTTGACACAGGACAGGCACTCAACGCAAGCACCAGGTATTGTGAATACCGTTATCGAAAGAACCCAAAGTTACACTTCCACCTTCAAAATAACATGTTTACAATAACGTAACAGTCATTCCTCAGGAAAGGAATGTGGTGTTTTAAAAGAGAATCTGCTCTATCGATACAATGGAATGTTAACGGAGCCTTACAAGGAATAAAGTACCGTGAGGTGCCATGACCTGGATAAGCCTTGACAACATTACACCAAGTGAAAGAAGCCACATACTCAGGCCACACATTGTATGATTCCATTTATGGAAAACATACAGAAGAGACAAATCCACGGAGACAGAAAGCAGATCGCTGACCGCCAGGGGAAGTGAGTAGGTTTCTTTTCGGCGTGACAGAAATGTTTTGGAATTAGATGGTGGTGATGACTGCAAAACATAATGAATACACCCCAAACCACAGGCATATACACCTTAACTTGGTGAGTTTTAAGTGAATTATATCTCAATTTAAGAAAAAGAAACTGAATTTCTCTTTCAAAAGTCTGTATCATCACCTATGGAATTATATCTTGCCAAGCCACGCTCATGTTAAGCAGAAATCGCTAACTGTGCTAGTCCTGTTATTACGGAATGAGAGGTTACAGAAACTGTGGCTTATTTCTGAGAAATGTAGCTGCCTCTATTAGACCACCTAAAGTTGACCTGGAAATCTTAAAAATAGTAATAATAAATGATAAAAGCTGTACTTCTTGTTGTAACTTTTCCACTTTAAAAATCTGTTGGCCTTGTTTTTAGCGAGAGAAAGCACATGAAATTTCACAGATTCTCTCTGACAAATACTGGAATATTAGCCAAACAGACTCTATCAGATTACATAAAAAGAAACACAGTGCCTGCTCCCTTTGACATAGTCAAGAACAAGTAAAAGATACTAAGAACACAGTGTTTTATAGCATCACCCTGATCTTGGGGAATCTAAGTAATTACAGCAAGTAAGGAAGGGTAGTCCAAGTTTACAGAATCACAGAGACTGTGGATGGACACATGTGCTTCTAAATCACCACCTGAGGGGAGATACAACCCGTGGTCCTCTGTCAGTCTCTTCTCCACTTGTCCCAACACATCAGACGCCATTTAATTCTGGCCTTCTCCCACAGACTTTGTCTGTTTGTTAATCCTCTGCTTTATCACCTGTCTCTTCCCTAGCTCTCCCTTGACTTCAGGCTATTTCCAGTGAAAGACAACAGGCACATCATCTGGGAAGATCTTTTAAAATAAGTATCTTATCACATTTCCAACATGATGAAACAAAATCCTGAAGGAAGTTCACAATTATCTTTGAAAAATAAGCGTATGAGAAGAAATTTCACTCAGTAAGAATTTATCTCTAAATTATAAGCCCAAGACAATGAGATACATTGGTTGAAAGAATTTAGAAAGCACATCAGCAAGAAGGAATCCACTGCCTTCGTGTTTGAAATACGGAAGATTACACGTGGAGTTTATATGACTAAAAAGGCGGCTTCTAACCAATTACTACTTCTGAATGTTAAAGGAATGCAACCGGTAACAAACAATAAGAGGAAAACGTTAACAAGGAATAGGAAACAACTGGGTGCCCGTGTGGCCCAGTCAGTTAAGCATCTGATTTTCAGGTCATGATCTCGCGGTTAGTGAGTTCAAGCCCTGGGTCGAGCTCCGTGCTGACATCTCAGAGCCTGGAGCCTGCTTCAGATTCTGTGTCTCCCTCTCTCTCTGCCCCTCCCCTACTCGGGCTCCCTCTCTCTCCCTCTCTCTCCCTCTCTCTCTCTCTCTCAAAAATAAATAAACATTAAAGAAGGAAGAAAGAAAGAAAGAAAGAAAGAAAGAAAGAAAGAAAGAAAGAAAGGCGACAATAAATGAGAATAAATACCATACTTTGTAAACCTACCGAAAATCAATATCCAATAAAAGGCTTTTAATGTTAGACTTCTTGTCACCTGATGCTTTCAACCTGATCAGCTCATGCAACCTAAAACAATTAATGAAAGCAAATTTAATAAGGAATTACAAATGCCATAGATAATAAAAAAATAAACCAAAAAAAAAACCAAAAAACAAAAAAACGACACAAAACAAACAAAAACCCACCAATGTTCTCCTGGTATTTCTAATATTTCAATGAAACAACTGAAGTGAATTTGGCAAATATAACTGTTTCAGTTTTCAAGTGTTTTTTAAAAGGTAGAACCTATTTGAAAAAGAGAAGTCTAAAATTATAAACAAGTCAAGAATCAAACCAGAAGGAACCTTCCATCATATAACAGAAATCTATACAGGTTTCTCTCGAGGAGCACCTGGGTGGCTCAGTCGGTTAAGCGTCCGACTTTGGCTCAGGTCACAATCTCAACAGTTCATGGGTTCAAGCCCCGCGTCAGGCTCTGGGCTGACAGCTCAGAGCCTGGAGCTTGTTTCAGATTCTGCGTCTCCCTCTCTCTGCCCCTCCTCTGCTCATACTCTTTCTCTCTCCCTCCCTCTCTCAAAAATAAACAAACATAAAAAAAAAAAGATTTCTCTCAAATGACATATACAAACTCCTTAGAAGAAGGACCATGCTTTCTACTTCCTTTGTATATTTAAAGCTGCGTGTGATGTCTCGGAACATAGTACACAGCTGCTTGATAATTCCGTCTCACAGTTTCTTTCTTTTTTTTAAATTTTTTTTTTCAACGTTTTTTTATTTATTTTTGGGACAGAGAGAGACAGAGCATGAACGGGGGAGGGGCAGAGAGAGAGGGAGACACAGAATCGGAAACAGGCTCCAGGCTCCGAGCCATCAGCCCAGAGCCTGACGCGGGGCTCGAACTCACGGACCGTGAGATCGTGACCTGGCTGAAGTCGGACGCTTAACCGACTGCGCCACCCAGGCGCCCCCCGTCTCACAGTTTCAACAGTGGGGATAGAAGTTTTAAAAAAAAGAAAATCACTGGGAGGGGGGAGGGGCTACATGGGTCAGGGGCATTAAGGAATCTACTCCTGAAATCACTGTTGCGCTAGATGCTAGCTAACTTGGATGTAAATCAAAAAATAAGTAAATATAATAGCGCGACCTACCTTGGTGTGCCAACGCACAGTACTCTCGTGAGCCCAAGGGCAGGAAGCAGGTCTACCAGGAAGTGGCAGGTACGCTCGGCAAACAAGTACTGGGCGTTTGTCTTCTTGTTCTCCAGTGGACGGAGAAGCTGGCTGGGCCTTCCGAGCTGGCCGACAGAGATGTTGCCCACCACCCAGTGCTCGCGGTGCTTCTCCCAGTCGTCCGGCAACAGCAACTGCTGGCATCTTTGACAAAACTTCCTCTCAGGCAAGGGCAACTCAATGAACTTCAAGTACCTTCAGGACATAACAAAACACAAAGCGATACGTTGGAAGTCTGCTGTTTTAAAGACAGTCTCTCTTTGCTATTTTTAGTATGCAAAAAGTATTATTTTTTTTTTAATTTTTTAAATGTGTATTTATTTCTGAGAGAGAGAGAGAGAGCAGGGGAAGGGCAGAGAGAGAGAGAGAGGGAGGGAGGGAGAGAGAGAATCCCAAGCAGGCTCTGCACTGTCAGCACAAAGCCTGACGTGGGGCTCGAACTCACAAACCGTGAGATCGTGACCTGAGCTAAAGGCAGACGCTCAACCATCTGAGCCACCCAGGGCCCCCGCCAAAAGTATTATTACTTCCTGAAGAGTACTGTGTAAAGAAGCAAAGGAAAGAAAAATGTGTGGAATGCTGGCTAGAATTTATGTCTGGCTGCATACCCACAAAGTAGAAAAGAATCAGCAGTTTTGTAAGAATTGAGATGCTCCGATTCAGTCACTGAATGAAGATCAATATCCACTTAAAATGTGAATATAATATATTACTCAAAGAACGTAGTAGTAATGGAGACTACTATCATGCTTAAATTTATTGACAAATCCATGGGTTGCAACGCTGAAGTGTTAAGCAGTCTGGCTCGCTATGACAGTCATTTTAAAATGAGAAATTAAGATCGTTCTTCAATTTTTTATGGCATAGTTAGCGGGAAAAATTACCTCCTAAAAGAAAAAAATGTTCCCACAAAGTTCCTCTATTCTTAGCAGTACTGATGGAAGCAGCTCTGCAAAAGCTCATCCCCAAAATAGCAAGACAATACCCAGAGCCTTGAAAAACTGTACCAATAGCCCATTTGGTCTCCTTCAAATCATCCTCCTATCTGATTTCAAAGTTACTGCTTTGGTTTTTTTCTTCCATTTTATTAGAGATAATTAAAGAGAGAAAACAATCACTGTACGTTTTAAACACTGATGTTGGATAGCCACTAGCAGCTATGAAATCAGAGTAGGGACACAAAAGAAAACCAAATAACACTATTGAGGCCTATGGCGGGTCAGAAATGTCTGAATCTAAGCATGTCGCATAGTCCACTAAAGGGTTCTTATCGTTGGAGCGGAGCCATACAGTTTCAACTGAACTGAACTCCGGGACTGCACTGGAAAAACTGTGAACTTCACACAGAATCAAAGTGGGTTTTAAAACTTTTTATATCTAAGCACAGTTTCACTTCAAAGCACCCACGGCAGTGACAAATCGATGCTCTGAATGGCTACAGCAAGAAATAGGCTTATCGTGCCAGTAATTTAAATGTTTCTATTTCCATGATAACTGTGCTTTTGACAGCTTTATCTATGACTGGAAAGAAAAGGGAAAGCGATATTAGAGGAAACTTTTATAGTAATTCAAAGTAAGACTGTCGGTAGAGGAAAGGGACATGAAATGCCGTAGAAAGAATCAGTACATTCTCCAGCAAGAGCAACACTGAATTCACTACTATTTCCCTTTCATTATTAAATGCAGAGTTTTGAAGACTTTCGCGTGCAGCCATGATAGAGTAACGGAAACCAGACTGACCACCTTGGCCCTCAAAAAATCTTTTAAACGGGGCGCCTGGGGGGCTCAGTCGGTTGAGCGTCCGACTTCGGCTCAGGTCATGATCTCGCGGTCCGTGAGTTCGAGCCCCGCGTCGGGCTCTGTGCTGACAGCTCAGAGCCCGGAGCCTGTTTCAGATTCTGTGTCTCCCTCTCTCTGACCCTCCCCCATTCATGCTCTGTCTCTCTCTGTCTCAAAAATAAATAAAAACAGTAAAAAAAAAAAAAAAAATTTAAAAAAATCTTTTAAACAGACAAAATAACATGAAACTGCGGCTTTAACATAATGGACAACTGGCAGCCGAAATGGGGAATGGTGAGAGAAGGGAAGGGTTGAGGGGGAGGACAGCTGCCAGTTTGCCGCCTGCGCAGAGTTGGCAACAGAGGACAGAAAGCCCAAACAGAGCTCAGGGAATGGATGAGCAGAGCTGGGAACTCGTGGAGGCCAGGGCGGCTAGAATTCACAGGGCAGAGCACTAGTGAATGCACATGTGGGGCATCCCAGCCAGAAAGCAGGACGCGGGGAGAGAGAGGGAGCTCCACGGTTTGCTACGACTCCCCTCGAGTCCGTAGCTGAGTACTGATCGGCACACGCAGGCAAAGGAAGCATCCAGAGCGCTGGAGAGAACCACTGGAAAGGAGCAGGCGGAATAATCGCCAGACACCCAACAGGACACGGGGTCGGTGTCTACCAAGCAGTCCGAGGGAGAAACCTCCTAAAACCCAAGCATCAGGTGCGGTCCTGAGAAGGGTACTGCTTCAGGAGCGGGGAGAAATCAGCCCTACCCCACAGATGCTCTAGTCTTGCCCAAAAG
The DNA here is from genome assembly GCF_024362965.1 of Panthera pardus. Taxonomy (NCBI): domain Eukaryota; kingdom Metazoa; phylum Chordata; class Mammalia; order Carnivora; family Felidae; genus Panthera; species Panthera pardus. Next base: position 184,470,158 of record NW_026526688.1, read on the forward strand.
CTTGAAGATAAGCCTTCGAAAGCAAGGAACGACAAACCTTTTCTGTACAGGATCAGGTAATAAATATGGAGCTTGGCAGGCCATCTGGTTTCTCTGTCACATCTATGCTGTGATCGTAGCACAAAAGGAACTACAAACCCAATGTGTAAATGAACAGGCATGACTAGAGGCGGTCTGCACGCTGGGGTATGCCAAATCCTGCTGGAGAATACCAAACTATAGCCAAGTAACAACTGTGTTCCAGAACAAAGCTCAAAAATATGTAAAGGAATAAGAAATATCCAGTATACAAGGTAAAATTGATACTTCCAGCACTGAATCAAATACCAACAGGTATGTAAAGAAACAGGAAAACATGACCCATGACGAGGGGGAAAAACAACAAGAGCAACAACAATCAAATCAAACTGACTCAGAAATGACAAAGATGATCAGAGAGAAATTAAAGCCATTTACTGTAACTATATACCGTATGTTCAAGTGGTTTAAAAAAAAAAAAAAGAAAAAAAGAATGAGCTTGTTAGGTAAAAACATAGAAAATATTAAAAAGACCCAAATTGAACCTTTAAAGTTTTTTTTTTTTTTTAATTGTCTGAGTGGAAAAATAGCCTAGATGGGAGTAACAGAAATTTAGACGTGACAGAGGAACGATCCATATACATGAAGGCACAGTCTTAGAAATTACCCAAAATGAAACCCCAAGGGACCAAAAATACATGAAAATGGGCCCCCAAGTGGGGTTGGGGAGATGGAAAAATTTTTGAAAAAACTATGGCTGCAATTTTCCAAAAATTACATCAAAAGACTCAAGAAGCTCAGAGAACTTCAAGCACAAGAAACACGAAGAGAACTACAAGGTGCATCATACATAGTAAAATTACTCAAAATCAGTGAAAAAGAGAACATCTTAAAACCAGAAGAAAAAAAGACACTGTACAGAGGAACAAAGATTAAGAATGATATCAGATTTCTCACTGGGAACAATGTAAGAAAGAAGACAGAGCAGCAATACCAATTCTACATAAATTCCTCCAGTACCCTGAAGAGGAAGGTACAGTTCCCACTTCATTCATTAGGCCAGGATGACCCCAACACCAAACCAGAAAAAAAGAATCGTAAGAAAACTAAAGACCAATAAACCTCATAAACACAAACTCAAAAGTTATTAACGGAATTTTAGCAAATCAAAACCACAGTGTATAAACAAGGTAACAGATCATGACCAAGTGTTAGTTAGCCCAGGAATGCAAGGCTGCTTTAATGTTTAATGTTGCAATCAGTGCAACTCACCAAATTAACAATCTTTTACAAAATGATCATCTCATTAAGTGCAGGAAAAAAGCACTTGACAAAATCAAACACTCATTCATGAGAAAGATTCACAGAAAACTAGGAACAGAAGGAAACTTCCACAACCTGCTAAGGGGCATCTGAGAAAAACCTATTGCTAACACCATACTGGTAAAAGAATGAATACATTCCTCCCAAGATTGGGACACAAGCAAAGATGTCTACGCTTACCATTTCTAGTCAACACTCACTAGGGATTCTAGCCACTTTGATAAGACAAGAAAAAGAAATAAAAGGCACGGATCGGAAAGGAAACATAAAAATTTTTTTCACAGACAACATGATTGTATATGTAGAAAGCTCTGAGGAAATATTTTTAAAAGTTGCTAAACCTAGTAAGCTCATCAAGATTACACGATAAAAGATTAATACACAAAATCAATTGTACTGTTTACAGACTGGTTACTTTGCATATGATCAATCTTAAAGTCACACCAAGTGAATAACCAGGCATTATCTATCTTTTGATGTAATTCAAAAGGGAATATGCCCCACTACTTACAAAAGAGTTTTGTCCCCTGAAATTGAACTTGAGTCTGACGATACCTCTACAAGAAATACAGGGATAGAATAAATGTTAAACAACATTACAGGATGCAAGCAAGCAAATCCAGAATGTGAGGAATTCTATGGGACAAATCACTCTGTTTTTTTCAACAAACAAGTGATTAAAGATATCCACCAACTACAGTGCATAAACCCTGTTTGGATCCTGTTTGAAGAACCAATTATAAAACAGTATTTATGGCTAATAGTATTTACGGGCTAATCAGAGAAATGTGAATACTAACTGCATGTTACGTTAAGGAACTGTTCATAGTTTAGGCATTTTAATAGTATTGTGATTACGGTTTTTTTAAAGGCTTTATTTCTTGAGGTGCATATATTTATGGATAAAATGTAATATCTACACTGGAGGTCACAGTAGAAGGTACATGTGAAATAAAATTAACTACATATTAATGACAAATGAAGCTGGGTGTGGGTGTAGGAGACTCTTTATACTGTTCTCTCTTTTATATATGCCTGAAATGTCCCACAATAAAAAGTTTTAAAAATGCTTTAAAGAAAAGGCAAGAATTAAACTCAAAGAAAATAAAGATGACCCCAAAAAATACTAAACCAAAAATGGATTGTAATCAGCCCTACATCACGTGAGATTTGGTTTTTCATTCGTTGACAATGGGAATATATGCTGGGAAATTTCTCAGAACTGAAGAACATGAGTTTCCAGTTTGAAAGGATTTCCCTAATACCCAGCAAAATAAAATGTAACAGACTCACATCAAGATAGATAGTCACGAAATGTCATACCCCTAGGAACAAAAAGATTCAAAAAAAAGAAAAAACGACAGAGGGATCAAACAGTCGCAGATCATTTATGAGATCAGGAATGAACTTCTTGAACTTGAACTTCTCAGCAGCTAAAATGAAGACAAAGTAAATGGAACACTGCCTTCCAAAATCTGAGGGAAAAATATTTCCAACGTAGAATTCCATCATCCGCAAAGGTATCAATCAAGTATCGGCACAGATAAAGGTATTTCCAGAAACACAAGATTCCAAAATTGTTGGACAGTAAAAATCAGGTTGGCCTCAGATTTCTACAGCACCACATTTAACTCTAGATCACTGTTCCTCACAAAGTGGCCACGAACTGGTGCTGGCAGGTCAACTGTTCCCAGTTCCTGATGACACAAAGACAGACACCAAGAGTATGTATTTAGAAATTTTTATACCAGTTAGAGCACTTTCAGGTCTGTTCAAATTAACAATAAAAAATGTGGGCTTGTATTTTGTATGTCTTCTCTTTTCTTCATTTGCCTTTCATTTTACTTTAATTTATCTTTATCAGGTTTACAAAAGTATCTGACCCCAATGGGTAGGAAATAAAAACAAGAACCTAAAAAGGCAAACAGACAAAAGACCGATCCTTTACCACAGATCATTTAAGAAGTCCTGCTCGGAAGGACATGATGCAATCCTGCAATTGTTCCAAGGAAAACATGTAATCTGAATAATTTTATAGTTGGGTCAGTGCCGCTCAAGAATAAAGCAGGTGGGCACCTGGGTGGCTCAGTCGGTTAAGTGTCCATCTTCGGCTCAGGTCACGATCTCAACAGTTCATGGGTTCAAACCCCGCGTCAGGCTCTGTGCTGACAGCTCAGAGCCTGGAGCCTCCTTCAGATTCTGCGTCTCCCTCTCACTCTGCTCCTCTCCTGCGCACACTCTCTCTCTCTCTCAAAAATAAATAAACATTAAAAAAAAAAAAAGAAACAAACATAAAAAAGTACCCGAGAAAAACTATCTTAAAAAAAAAAAAGAATAAAGGACTTCGTAGAACTCAGGTTATGTAGTCATATAATCTAAGTCCTTGCTAAAGAAACTGCAGGACTGCTAGGTGCCAGGTAGAAAGGGAAACCATTCCAGACTGGAGCATTTCTGAAAGCCCTAGGACAGATTTCTCTAAGATCTAAAAGACTGTGCTACATCTGAATGTTCTGAAAGGATTCAGACAACTGGCAGAGGGTTCGCGGTTGGAGCAGTGATAAGCACATAAATAAGCAAACAGCAGCTACAACAGTAAAACAATCCAAGAGTATTCTTAACTCCAAAGAAAACAAAAAGCTGTGTAGGAAAGAGCTTACTATGATTTCTTATATGGTTCAGCTATGAGCAGCATTTACACAGTTATAATAATGCAAACACTAAAATATGAATCTAACCCAAAAATTATGATGTAACCATATACAAATGGGGTAGTGAAAAGGTACAGATTCTGAGGTGGAGGGTGGTAGAGGTGAAGGGGAGAGGGCAGGAGAGGAGAGGAAGAAAGGTAAACCCTCCTCTTCCACAGGAAATAGATAATTCCAAAACTTGATAAATCAGGAAGTGGCAATGCAAGCATGTTTTGTATTTCACAGACAGGAAGGCAAATTCTAAAATAATTAGCCAGAACGGCTGACTGTAGTTGCTGCTGGGGAGGAGAAATGTAAGCGTGGAAACAGAAGCGTTGTTCTTTGTGAAACCTCACAGAACTGTTTGATTCCATTGCCACGTAAAGATTTTGGTTTGACTGAAATTTAACTCATACCGTACAACCACTCTTCTAAAGTGTACAATTCAGCAGTTTTTAGAGTGTTCGTGAAGTTGGGCGACTATCACCACAATCTAATTCCAGACCATTGTCATCACCTCAAAAAGAAACCTTGAACCTGTCCACAGTCATTCCTCGTTCCCCAACCCCCAGCCCCTAGCAAGCATGCCTCTACTTTCTGTCTCAACAGATTTGCCTGTTTGGGGTATTTCATATCAACAGAATCATGCAACAGCCACATAGGAATTTTTATTGAAAATTTCCGATTAATGTGAGACTTTTACTTAAAAAGTAAAAACCACGAGAATATGAATGTTAGCCATAGGGGAGATAAATAAAGCAAGTACAGCAAAGGGGCTTCCAGGAAGCACCGAATCCATTTAACCACAGAATAAAAACGGAACCATATGGGCATTATGGTTACAGTATAAAATGTAAATAACGTAAATCCCAATACAAGAGGTCGGAGAAGTCCCAGAGAAAGTGGGAGACAGTGTAAGGACACTGGTGCTCTCATGTGTTAGAGGCAGAGACCAAAAGATATCATTTCAAAGTGAAAAATCGAGGGAAAGAGCAATAAGCAATATTCAAGGGCATAAAGGGTATTCCTAAAAAGAAATATAATCAACCAAAATTGGATAGTTCATTATCTCTCATTTTTAGATGGATGAAGACCATCTAAAGAAAGGATTAAATAGGATATAAAAAGCTAGAAAAGCAACCGTAAGAACAACAAAAAAACCAGAAGCAGCACACATTAAATAAAACAAAGCAAAGCCAACATACGCCACATAGTGAAAGAGAACAAAGAGAAGAAAACCAGGAAGCATCAAGTAATACAGCAAAACCAAGATCAAGTGTTATCTATTATACCCGCTATGAAAATGAGATAAATCTAGCCACTAAACGAAAGCCAGTCAGACAGGATCACAAAGCAAAATCCAGCCATCCCAGTTCATCACTTCTAAGATGCGCATTTTTTCACTACGACAGAGACAGGATTTTTAACGCCATCAGCCAGACGGAGGGCAGGATGTGGTTGGGATGGTCCCTCCCCACCCCCTCCACGTGCAAAATTGTCCCAGCCCTTCATGGTACCATCTCTTCAACTCGGCTCAATGCACTGCTGGAACTACACGTGTCACTGCCGTCATCTACGATTCGGTCCCCAAACGCAAGGGTATGACACGTGCAGTCAGGAACTAAAACGGAACAACAGGGCACACGTCGGATATTAGGGAAGTAAATACCCATCCTTGAAAGAATGATGACTACAATCGAGGGCTTTATGGGAACAAAGAGAAGGAAGATCCCCACAGCTAGAGCTGTGTCAGGGTCTGTTACTTAAACCCAGTCCAAAGGACCACCTGTCACTCACCAAGCGATGCCCACTGAAGGAGGAAGACGCAAATTCACCAGGAAGAGATGAAAGTTTAAAAACACCATGAATGACCGGTGCACAATTTGCTCATGACACAGGACTCTCTGAAGGCACTGAGGACACTGAGTTTAATTACTTGTAAACAAAGGAAAAGAAGAATACTGTTAAGTGAACCTCCACCTCGAGATCTTTGTGCCCTGTCAAAATTGCTCTTCGGAAAGTTTTACTGCTGGTTTGTTAACCTTTCCTTGACAAAAGATAAACTGAGATCTTGTGCGTTTTTCTTTCTATTCAAAATCACATCATAATCATTCAAGCATACTGCTTTAAATTTAATATTCAGACACAAGGCTTTTTAGAGGTTTGGTAGGAAGAACATGAGAACATGAGAACTGAAGATTACTCAGCTCTCCCTCCTTATTGGTACTTTCTACACATACTGGGGGTGGGGGGGGGCAGAGGAAATTCATTCTGCTGCATGGCTCAGCACGATTCACAAATTGCAGGCTAGCATTTCAAATGTCATTTTTATTGATCTCCATTTGATGTTCCATTTGCCTTTCCTGGAGTAGACAAATTACGTTTATGGCATTTCCCTAATAGCAGACCTTGAAAATCTGAGTTTAAATGAGCTCTGAAAAAAACGTAACCAAATGAAGTTATCAACTAAACAAAACCATATGGATGCACATAAATTATTGCTTATTTTAGCATTAAAATATATCTTCTCTAAGACTTCATAGGTCACAATAAAGGTACCAGCACACTACATAATAGAATAACATTTCAGGGCATGACAGGCAGCTAGAAACTATAAGGAAAGTCAAATCTCAGACACAAAATGTAAATCTGTCAACTGAACACATGAAATCAAAAGCATGGCTCAAAGAGTGAGGTGAAAAAAACAAATATCCAATCCTCTTCTGTAGCACCTAGCCATCTGTGCAGGACAGCCAGTTCCGTAATAAAAATCAAGTATAACAAGCTAATTTATATGGCTAGCTACATATTTCTTTTCTAGCAATTTGGAAAAGAAATTGCCAATGAAAAGCTATTGTTACTCCACAGTAACAGATAAAAGTTTGCTTTATAGAATAGGAATCACATTTAAATGCATTTTAATACTTTCAAATGGTGTAGTTATTTCCTAAGACCATTTGTAAATGAGTTGTAGAAAGTTCACTTAGAAAACAATTACAACGTCAAGTAACAGTACATCATCCTTTGGGTCATTTACACACAGGAACGAACTGCGAGTTTCCAGCTGAAGACACTCTAAGAGAACAGGTACTTAGTAACACAGAATAATTAACTTAGTAAGCCCTTGATTTTAAAAAGCCAAAATTTTACATGTTTAGAGGAATGACTGATTTCAAATGTTTTACTCCAAAGAAAGCATATAAGAAAGCATGCAGCATCAGTCACAGACAGAGCGAGGCAGTGAAATCAATGCCAGTGCATTTCAAAAAGCTTCAACTTCTACCCATCCTCCAAAACCTGTTCCAGTCCCATGTCCTTCAACGGTACTGATCAGCTAAGGCACAAGGTAGCTGTATCACTGCTGACCTCCGAGAACACCCAGCTTTTTTTCCTATAAATACTGTCTACATTTAACACATTCTTCTTAGCACGATGTTATCTTTGTGTATCTCAACTCCATTACTTGCATTTTAAGTTCTTTTTGAGACCTCAACAAAGAATGAATATATGGATGCATGGATGGATGGATGGAAGGAAGGAAGGAAGGAAGGAAGGAAGGGGAAGGAAGAGGAAGGAAAGAAGGAAAAAAGCAAACAAGCAAGCAAGCTTGGGCAACAAAATCCAAGGTTATGGGTTACAGATGATCTCAGATGTTGAAAATTATTTTATTAAGACATGTTCTCAGGGCGCCTGGGTTGCTCTGTCAGTTAAGCGTCTGACTTCGGCTCAGGTCACGATCTCATGGTTCATGGGTTTAAGCCCCGTGTCAGGCTCTCTGACAGCTTGGAGCCTGGAGCCTGCTTTGGATTCTGTGTCTCCTCTCTCTCTGCTCCGCCCCTACTCGGGCTCTGTCTCTCTCTCAAAAATAAATAAACATTAAAAAAAATAATAAAATTTAAAAAGACATGTTCTAAAGAATCAGCACTAGATTACAAACGACAGCATGACCTCTGAGAAATAACCTTTTGAAAATTCTTTAATTCTTCATATTTTAGCCAATGCTTTTATATTCCAATTAACATGAAATATGAATTTCAAAAATTATTATCAAAAAGCCATATTCTGGCAGCACAAAGACAGAACAGTGGTTTAGCTCCAGACTGAAATGTTCTTATACAAGGAAACAAGGTCACCAAGATGTTCTTATAGTTTAACTGAATCACCAATATCCTTATGTAATAATATAAAAAAGATGCTTATCAGGTAAAATTGAAATGGCAAAGTATAAGAGACTATGTATACATTATGATGACAACCTTGTAAAACAAACTTTAGCACAGGTCAAAAAGGCTGAGAGAAAATACTACAAAATGAACAAAATGAGGGGCTCAAGGGGAGAAATCACAGGTGATATTTTTCTACTTTGTACTTTCTGCATCTTTGGTATTCTATGTCATTACGATAGATCTCTATAGAACTCATGTTTTATCTACTTAGATCTCCTTAAATCAAATCAGCACATACCATATGTTAATCTGCGTCTGCTTTCATGTTTAAAAATGTTTTAGAATCAGGGGCATAAGTCTGCGTCACTGCTAAGCCATTCCAGTAGTAATGGCTTTAATGAAGTTCCTCATCTGCGCCAGGCCTCAATTTTCTCATCTAAGTAAATAAACTGCCTCAGCAAGATTAAATAATTCTCGTGTGAAACACTTAGCCTACTAGCCCGCTCACAGTAGTGCTCAATTTACATTAACTTCCTTTTAAATATTTTGTACTGTTGACTGGATTCTCATATAGTAAATGGTCATCACTGATTAAGTACTTTGGTTAGGGGTGATCAAGTTATCCTGTGAAAAGCCTCCTCCATCAAAGGACTTCAAAATCCAAGAAGCTCAAGAAAGATGTTTTTAATAGAGCCTAGTTCTCCTTTCCACTTAGCCTAGATAAGACCTCAGAATCCTTCTGAACACAGCAGCCCAGGGAGCCAGCGCACTTGCTGTGAGAGTAAAAACCTATTTGTCACCAGCAGCCCAGACCAGGGGCTTCGCAAGGAGCTTCTCCCAGCACACAGGAACAAGGCCTGTGACACAGAAGGAAGCGGCCTTTCACAGATCTCCAAAGAATTAAATCCAGGATTCAACTTCCAGTCACTCAATAAAACATTTCAACAATGTAGATTTTTAAAAATAAATGTCCACAGTTTTCGAAAAGTGTTTTGTTTCTTTTAGTGCTGCAAAATAGAAACATTATGGTAAATCTTCATAACAGTGGATAGGGTCATGGATTCCTGGCTATATCATCAAAAAGCAAAGAAAACAAAAGCAAACATTTGATAAACTGGACTTGATCAAATTTAAAAACTCTTGTGCATCAAAGAACATCATCAAGAAAGTGAAAAGGCTATTTACAGAATAGGAAAAAGTGTGTAAAAATCCTGTATCTGATAAGGGTCTGATGTCCCTTAACATATAAAGAATTCCTGCAATTCGACCACAAGAATTACAACCCTATTAAAGATGAACGAGGGACTTGAATAGACATTTCTCCAAAGAAGATATACAAATGGCCAACAAGCACATGAAAAGATAATCAACATCATTACTCATTAGGGACCTAAAATTCAACACCACAATGACACATCACCTCACAAGTACTAAGATAATTAAAACATACACACACACACACACACACACACACACACACAAAACAGTAAGTATCGACAAGGATGTGGAGAAACTGGAATCCTTGTACGTTGCTGGTAGGGATGTAAAATGGTGTAGCCACTGTGGGTAAGAGTTTGGTGGTTCACCAAAACACTAGACACAGAAATATCGTATGATCCAATAATCCCACTCCTAGGTATATATAGAAAAGACTTGAAAACAGAGACTCAAGCAGACATTCGTATGCCAATGTTCTCTGCAGCATTCGTCACAACAGCCAAAAGGTGGAAATGGTGTTCACTGATGAATGAATAGATCAACAAAATGTGGGGTGTGTGTGTGTGTGTGTGTGTGTGTGTGATGCAGTATTGCTCAGCCATAAAAAGGATGAGGTTCTGACACAAGCCACAACACGAATGAACCCTGAAAACATGCTAAGTGAAATAAACCAGGCACAAAAAAAGCCAAATCAGAAATACATAATTCCACTTACATAGGGTAACTAGAACAGTCAAATTCATAGAGACATAAATTACATGAGAGCTTACCAGGGTTTGGGAAGAACTGGAATGGGAAGCTACTGCTTAATGATCAGAGAGTTTCTGTTTGGGGTGACGAAAAGGTTTTGGAAATATATAATGGTGACAATCACATAACACTGTGACTACAATTGCCACTGAACTGTACATTTAAAATTATTAAAATGGCAAATGTTATGTTATATATATTCTACCATAATAAAAACTTTTTAAAAAATGAAAGTAAATTTAAGGACCCAGGAAAAAAAACAAAACAAAAATAATAAATAGAAATGCCACCACATCAGCACCTTTCTGCACACTGCGTTCGGGATAGAGGAGGCTGACATCTTCGGTTATGAGCTTCTCGGGCAGCAAGTCTAGCTTCTGACAACTGGAAAAGAATTAAAAAAACATTTAATAAACTACCAAACTTCCTACCATCCTAGAAAACCCGGTATCACATTCTGACATTAAGAGGCCAATTAGAGCAGCTCAATGTTGTAAACAAGCATCTGTTTCAGGGGAAAACAAAACAAAGCACATTAAACTGGTAAAGTTCTAGAGTAGTACGAAGCAATACCTAACATATTAAAGCCCTGCAGGATTATCTCACAGTGATTTTAACAGACGTGCGGGAGAGTCGTATACAAGAGTGTGTTCCAAGGAACCCAACAAAGCTGGAATTTTTCTAGACAAAATTTTCAGAAACTTCAACTGGAGCTGAGTCCAAGAAGATACCAAGCTGATAACTACATCCCTAGGTGCCTTCATCAGTCATATAGTAACTGTATAAAGGATGCTCACTCAAATGTTTAAAAAAAAAAAAGTTTTTCTAAAACACTGCCTGAAATGATCACAACCTAGACTCGTTAGGGAGAAATCTATACTAACACCTCTGAATCTTAAAGGGAACTGTCTTTGAGACAGTTATTTACAATATCAGTAATCAGAGTTAAGTTGAGAGTAGGTCTAAACTCCAGTCCCTTGACCCAAAAACCATGTCTTCATCTATCCAAAGAGATTTATCTCATTTAATGCTCAAACTGCGTTTTTATTGGTTCACACATTCTCAAACAAATTGTCACATACATCAAAAATAAAAACATATATGTCCACAAAGTTGATATACCTTTTCATCTTCCCATTGAAAAAAATTACAGTCTTTTCTATCTCTACAGGCTGAGCAGGCATAAAACCTCCGTGATTCTTCTTTCCCTTGGTTCACCTTTACAAACAGAAGAGTGGGTCCTAGTTCCAGAAAGGGACAAAACATATCAACAATCGTCATCTACATCAAGTTCTTAGTTTTCACTGCCCTTAAATAAAGCTTGATTTGGTTTTACGCACAATTTGTCATAATTCAACCTACACTCTGTTTAATTACTTTTTTTTCCCGTCACAATGTTTAGACACTGATGACTGAAGAAATGGCTTTTACAAACTAGTCTCTCCAGAAAGAAAATGCCGTAGTCAGTTGCTGTCTACATGATGAATGACCTGGCTCCTGAGACTAAAACATGGCCAGGGTCCAGAGAACTGAGCATTTTGCCACCTCCACCCAGTTATCCTTTCAGTGAAAATTTGGGCTTTTGGAGTTGGGCACATCCTCTCTCCATAAGTTAGAGAAAAACTAGGTCTGGTTTCTAAGCAATAATTCACGCTATTCTTCTCCCTTTCTTTTTAAATTTTTATCTTTTATTTTAGAGAGGGAGAGCGCGCGAGGCGGGGGAAAGGACGGAGGGAGAGAGAGACACGGACACAGACACTCCTCAACAGGTTCCATGCTCAGCGCACGGAGGGAGGGGCGGGGAGGCTCGATCCCACCACGCTGGAATCGAGACCTGAGCGGAAATCAAGAGTCTGTGGCTCAGTCGACTAGCTACGCCGCTCTTTCTCCCTAACTTTTTTAAATAAAGATATCAAAACAACCAATGAAATCCACAAGTACTTGGCAATGGATTTACTCAATAACATGCATCCCCTTTGCTTAGACTGTCTCTTCCCTTGGCGGGGAGGGGGGGAGGGGAATGTAACAGCCACGGAGCCAAAACCGCAACAGTGAGGACTTCCTATGACAGTGTCTTAAATAAGCTGAAAACACTACGTCCCGAAGAAAGGGCGTTTTCTAGGGATCACACATGGTGGTAGAGAGCATGAAAATCTGGGAGCCGTAAGAAGCCCATGGCATCCTCAGGCTAACCCCCGCCCCTTGCGCCCGAAAGCTCGGCAGAGCCCAAACGCGCACCCACCGTGAGGGCACAGCGGGGCAGGCGTGGCGGGATCAGAAGGAAAGACCACCTCCACTCCCGAGCTCCCCTGAAGACCCGAGTTCCCCTCTTCCTCCACCGCTCCCAGCCAGTCCCTGGGGGCCGCCATCTTCCCGCCACCGTCCCGAAAGCCTCCGTGCAAACAAAGGAGTCTGAGAAAGAGTGCCGCCACGCGGCACGGGGAACTCACAGCGCCCCCGCGCGTCTAGGAGGAGCTGAGACCGCCGGGGCTGAGGCTACGCCCCGAAAGGCAGTCTCTTCTGCCCCTGGCTGCCCCCAAAGGGGTCCCTGGCGGGCAGACCAGGGTAAGGGTTTGGGGAAATGGGGGGGGGGGGGATATTTGCACGCAATTTATTGGACCTGTGCAATAAGCTCACCTATTATCTGCTCTACCCTTAGCACCCCAAGCACCATCCTCTCATAAGAATACAGCCAAAAGATGAGAGGACTCTTTGGAGCAAAGATTTGGTGGGGTTTTAAGACCAAAAGGCAGCATCACCACCACCAGTAGCTGACAATAGAAAGAGCTGCAGCAACCGCGTTTGAGGGAAACATCCTCTTCTTTCTTCCCCAAAGTGAAAGTCACGCTGTCATCTTCTACCTCTTGGGCAACTGTTAACAGTTGAACGTTATCGTTGCATATGCATCGACATCTATACATCAGAGAGAGAGAAATAAACCTGTCCCTCTTTGCATACGACATGATTGTCTACATAGAAAATGCCAAGGAATCTGCAAAAATAATTCCAGCCGAAATTGAGGTCAGCAAGGTTGCAAGATGTGAGATAAGGAAACATACAAAACCCATCCTACTTCCATATTCTAGGAATGATCACGTGAACGCCCAAATTAGAAATGAAATACCACTTACAACTGCTGAGATAAATGAAATACTTAGGTGTAAATCTAACAAACATGTCCAGAACTTGTATGTGGAACACTACAAAATGCTAATGACAAAATCAGAGGTCTAAATAAATGTAGAGACTGTGTCACTATGTTAAGAGTCAACATAGCAGGGATGTCAGTTCTCCCCAGGTTTAGTGCATGTACACGTTTAACACCATTTCTATCAAAATCCCAGCCAGACTTTTGCAGGTAAAGACATTATTCTGAAGTTTATAGGAAAAGCAAGGGAACTAGAGTAGCTAAAGGAACTTTGAAAAATAATAAAGAAGGAAGAATCAGTCTATCCAATTTCAAGACATTATAGCATACACACGCACATACGCACGGTTATGGGTGGGAAAGTAAAATTCTCCTTATAGTTCTAAAGAATTGATTTACACACACATATCTAACATCACACATTGAGTCCTATGGCAGATTAATTTAGAAATATTGCTCTTTTTCATGCACACTTCATACAGTGGTTTCACTCGATTCTCTCACCTGCACCTTCAGCATCTGGACTTTGACATAACGATGTCCCTGTTCAAGCTGTCCAGCACTGGTTGCCAGTGCACGTTATCTGCACTTATATGTCATTTGGATAGAAAATTCTAGACCCAGGGGTGCCTGTGGCTCAGTCAGTTAGGGTCTGACTCTTGGTTTCAGCTCAGGTCATGATCTCATGGTTTCGTGAATTCAAGCCCCATATCAGGATTCTCTTTCTTTCCCTCTCTCTGTCTCTCTCTGCCCCTCCACAACTTGCGCTGTCTCTGTCTCTCTCAACATAAATAAATAAACTTTAAAAAATTTTTAAAAAACCCTCTAGATCCAAACATGACGATACTTTGAGAAATTTCATCTCAAGACCTAACTACCCATTTTCATTAACACTAACACTTTTATTGGAAAAACTTTTCTTCCAGGTACAGATTTGTGATCTTTAAAAACACTTCTTTACAAAATTTGCAGTTGGATTCATGAACTCCTATCACCAAAAATAGTCACTGAATCCGTATTTTTCTAATTCTCCCTTTAACTCCCGATTCTGTGGGGTGACCTCTCTAAGCAGCCGAAGACAGTATGGATTTCCAGCCTTAACGGGTAAGCTTCCCCCAACAGTACAAGTATGACAAAGGTCGACCCAAATAAGGTACAGTACCCTTTAGTGTGAGAGAATCGGAAGGTTTCAAAATTAAGGCAGTTCCCCCTTTTCCGGGGGAAAATTTTGGGAAGGAAAAAAAAAAAAAAAAACCCTCACCTTATATTCAGACATAGCTGGTAAAAGTCGTGCGTGTTGAATATTTGCTGAGAGGGGCGAGACTCTGACTTCACAATAAGCTGGGGATGTTTCTTCTTATCGTCTAATCTGTACAGGAAAATCCTTGGGTGGAAGAAAGCCGAGGGACAGAGAAGGATGCTCAAAAGGAAACCAGTGGCAGAGCTGGAGGTGGGTCTCCTGAGCCCTGAGCGCAGAGCCGGACCCTGGGCTCGCAGAGCATAGTCTCTGACACCAGGCCACTAAGACGGGTCCAGTTCAGCGACTCCCCCACACCAGAGGACACGGGCAAACCGCCCAGCTTCCTACGGGACCCGGAAGTCTTACTCCTCACTTTGCCAGTAGAATGGAAGCTCTCCAATCTCCAAATCTACCGCAGAGAAAAGGGTTGAAGGCAGAGGAGCGTTTTGTGGTGATGCCTGACCGACTTCCCTGTCTTCTGTGCCAGAACCCCAGTTTCCCTCGGCAACCCTCCCCAACTTTAGCTCACGTGATTGGAGAGGTAGGAAGAACCACGGGGACTGGCTTGGGTTTGGGCAAATGCCCGGGCGCTTCTGCTAGAATGGTTGGGAAAGAAACTACAGTAGTTCAATGTTGCCGTCTTAGTGGCATCCGTGATGTTGATTTCTCGCGTGCCGCACAGGTTCAGCTTTCCCATCTCGCCTGGGGTAGGTGACTGGCTTGTCTAGGGTCGCGTTGGCCGAGCTAATACGGCTCTGTTCCATGTGGCTCTCGTGCTCCTCCTGGATCCAGCGGGCCAGTCTGGACCTGTCTTTCTCATGGAAACAGCCGGAGCTCAAGAGTTAGGACAAAGGGACAAGCTTCGGGAAGCCTGGGCTTGGGGCTGCCACTGTTACTTCCACCGTAGGCTTTTGGTTCAGGCAAGTCGCACGGCCAAGCATTGCGAAGTTACATGGCAAAGGGCAGTGGGTCAGAAGGGGGTGAAGAAGGGGAGCCAGTGACACAATCTGTCACTGAAGCGCTCTTCACTGGAGCAACCAGGTAGCTGTTGGTATTTGTGGTAGTTATGGGTTTTGCAGTTTCCCACCCCTTAAGGAGCACCTGCCTTGGCCCAAAAGTCAATAAGAGGAGAGCAGCAGAATTAGGAAATGGGAACGTATGAGGATACCACATGAGCACCTAGATCCAGCCATGCCTGAAGCTTTCACTTATGTGGGTCATATAAGTTTCTCCTTAAGCCAGTTTGAGATGAGGTGCGTTCTATCAGTCACACCCAAGAATGTCAACTGGGGCTCCTGGGTGGTTCAGTCCGTTAGGCATTCCGCTCTTGATTTCGGCTCAGGTCACGATCTCTCAATTTGTGAGTTTGAGCCTTGCATCAGGCTCTGTGCTGACAACATGGAGCCTGCTTGGGAATCTGTCTCTCTCTCTCTCTCTCTCTCTCTCTCTCTCTCTCTCTCTCTCGCTCTCTCTCTCTCTCTGCCCCTCCCCCACACTCTCTCGCTCTCTCTCAAAATAAATAAACTTCAACAAGAATGCCAACTGAGGCTCTATGGCTGCAGCCATAATACGGCACGGATGTACCTCCTACTAATATGCCTTGAAGCTCCTTTCTGGTCAAGACCAGCTAACCCCTCTCTCCATTCTCCCTGCCCCCCCCCCCCCCCCCCCCCCCCCCGTCAACATGCCGCCCGCGTTTGCCCCTCCAGTGTGAGAGTTGGGAACAAGGTGCAGAAGAGAACGTGCATTTATGCGCGTGAAGGTGACTGTTCCTTCACATAGAAATGAAACCCAGAGATCAATAAATCCACTAAAAGCAAAGTTCCCTGGGTTCCGTAGTGTCCCCCAAAGATTGATATCCCCCCGCAACCTCAGAATGTCGATCTCGAAATAGGGTCTTTGCAGGTAGAATCGGTTAAGGATAGAGGAGATATCATGCTGGATTCGGGTGAACCCTACATCCGACGGGAGTGTCCTTTTGGGGAGAGGAGAGGACACAGACACACACACACAGAAAGCCACATGGAGACGCCACGAGCCAGGCAACGCCTGGGGTCCCTAGGATCTAGGAAGAGACGAGGAAAGATGCTGCCCTCGAGCCTTGGACGGGAGCCTCACGCTGCTGACCCCGCCAGAGCTGAAAGAGGATACATTTCTGTTGTTTGAAGCCTCCTGGTCTGTCGCACTTTGTCACAGCAGCCCTCGCAAACATACGCCTCGTGTGGGTTTGACATCCTCCTCCCGGAGAGCCCAGCTCTTTATTTTATCTTCCAAGTGACCTTGGAGAAGTCACTGTCTGAACTTCGGTGTCCTCACCTGTAAAAATAACCACGTCTACCCTCAAGGACTGGGAGGGTCAGCGTACGTGAGCAAAAACTCACAGAGCACTTTGTCACCAGCCCAGTGACGTGTACACGTTAGTCGTCACGTTATTCCTTTACGGCTGCCTTCAAGTAGGTCAGGGAGCCACTCTAAGGAAGAGAATCCATTTATTCTGGATTATTCAACATGGCCGGCCCCAGGTGAGATTATAAAAAGACAGATTTGGGCTAAGAAAGAACATGGGGTTCCTACACATGGAGCCTGGGGTGCAGATCCTTTTGCAAGTGGTGTTTGGAAGGAGAAACTTGTAAAGAGGTCAGAGGAGCAGGAAAGGGCAGGGGTAGAGCCGAGGCAGACATGCTTCAGCCAGAGTGGGTCCTCAGCCTGATGCACAGGGAGCTCTGGCATGTGACCCGTCCCGAGGCATTGCCTGGTCTCGGGGTGCCCTTCCGTACCCTACCATCGGTCAGTCCTAATCCCAGACTAAATTGAAATCCTCCATGGGACTTCACAGAAGGCCCTTCAAGGGACTGACTCCGCTGGACAATGTATCTCCTTATTCTTCATCTTTCGTCCTCCCTTCTGGTGGAAAGCAGATGTAACGGCTGAAGCTCCAGCAGCCATCTTGGGCCTTGAGGTAACTGTGAGACAGAAGGCAAAAAGATAGGAGGAACTGGTCGAAATATACTTCTTTTTAAAAAACTTTATTTATTTAAGTTCAACTAAGTTAACATACAGTGTAGTATTGCTTTCAGGAGTAGAACCCAGTGATTCATCTCTGATATTTGACACCCAGTGCTCATCCCAAGTACCCTCCTTAATGCCCCTCACCCATTGAGCACCCCCCCCTCCAGCAACCCCCAGTTTGTTCTCTGTATTTAAGAGTCTCTTATGGTTTGCCTCCTTCTCTGTTTTCATCTCATTTTTCCTTCGCCTCCCCGATGTTCATGTTTTGTTTCTTAAATTCCACATATGAGTGAAGTCATATGATATTTGTCTTTCTCTGACTAATTTTGCTTAGCATTATACCCTCCAGTTCCATCCACATAGTTGCAAATGGCAAGATTTCATTCTTTTCGATTGCCGAGTAATACTCCATTGAATATATATACCACATCTTCTTTATCCATTCGTCCATCGATGGACATTTGGGCTCTTTCCATGCTTTGGCTATTGTCAATAGTGCTGCTATAAACATCGGGGGGGGGGGGGCACGTGCCCCTTTGAATCAGCATTTTTGTACCCTTTGGATAAATACTTACCAGTGCAGTCACTGAATCGCTGGTAGCTCTATTTTCTATTTTTTTTTTTTTGAGGAACCTCCACACCAATTTCCAGAGTGGCTGTGCCGGTTTGCTTTCCCACCAACCTAACTACACGTCTTTGATGTGAGAATAAACCCTTGTTTATTTAAGCTACTTGGGTTTCATGTTTTCTCGTTTGTGTAACCCAACTTGACCTTCACATAGGCTTTTTGAATATGGCACTTCAGGTTTCAGAAATGTGATTTGTGGGATGCCCGGGGGGCTCAGTGGGTTAAACGTCCGACTTCGGCTCAGGTCATGATCTCCGGTTCGTGCGTTCGATCGAGCCCTGTGTGGGGCTCTGTGCTGACAGCTCAGATTCTGTGTCTCCCTCTCTCTCTGCCCCTCCCCCACTTGTGCTCTGTCTCTCTCTCTCTCAAAAATAAATAAATACTAAAAAAAAATTTTTTTTAAATGTGATTTGTAACTAAAATTATATACACTGTATACTCTCTGGATTACGATGCTTCTCACTTAAAAAAGGGAAAGATTGATCTTGGATGATAACTTTCAAAACATCCCACAAATGGGCCTGGTGCCTTCAATATGTAAATATTTCATCCATCTGCCAGTTCGCAGGAATTATTGTTGTATTCCTTTTGCACAGGAGGCAGTAGGGTCAGGGGTCAGATCATGCAGGTGGGAGTGAGGAATATTAGTCCTGGAGTCACTTTGTCTGGGTTCTAATCTGGCTCCACTGCCTTTTAATTCGGGCAACCTTAACCTTGCTGTGCCTCAGTTTCTCGTTCTGTAACAGAGGGATGGCTAATAAGACGCTCGGGAGGATTAAAGGAAAGAATCCTTGTAGGGCACTCACTGGAGTGCCTGGGATGTAATGAACAATTAGTAAAGCTGTTATTCTAACGTCTCCGGATGAGAGCTGAGGCGGGGTTTGAACTAAGGTCTGTGGGAGCCCAGTGCTCAAGCTCCTTCCACAGTCTCGGTTTCGGGGGGGTGGGGCTGCCGCCTGCTCTTCTCCTCTGTTCCCTCTTACCCCTGTTCCCTCTTACCTGTTTGCTCATGGGCGCCTGTTCCTCCGTCAGCAATGCTTAGCCATCACCTCCTCCAAGGAGCCCCCAAGATTAGGTCAGATGCTCTTCTTACGTGTTCCTGTAGCAGCTCGAATGCACGTCAGGGGTTTGTTGTTGTTTTTGTTGTTGTTTTAATTTTTTTTCAGTGTTTATTTATTTTTGCAAGACAGACAGAACATAAGCGGGGGAGGAGCAGAGAGAGAGGGAGACACAGACTCTGAAGCAGGCTCCAGGCTCCGAGCTGTCAGCACAGAGCCCGAATTAGGGCTCAAACCCATGGACTGTGAGATCATGACCTGAGCTGAAGTCAGACACTTAATCGACTGAGCCACCCAGGTGCCCCATGTAATTCTTATACCCATAGTGTTGTTGCGTAACAGACATTTAATACGTATTTACTGATTAAATGACAACCAAAATCAGACTCAGAAAATCTGAGACTATTTGGACTGGAAGGACCACTGAGTCACCTCATCTGGTGATTCCAGTAAGGGCCAAACCACCTTCCAGGGAGCATTTTGGAAATGGGCAGAGGTGTCTTCAGTTGTCACAGGGTTTTGAGGGGCCCTATTGGAATGTGGAGGGTAGGAGTTAGATGCCGAATAGCCTGTAACAGAACAGTCCTGTGCAATGAAGAATTAATTGCAAAAGGAATTAATTGTACTAAAGGTCGCACAGCTTTTTTCGAGTCCAGAAAGACATTTATGTGGGAGAATAATCTATACTTATTTGAACCCAGACTTTTTGATTTACACAAACACAAAGTGTTTGCATAGAATTTTAAAATATCTGAATATGCCAGGAATGCACTGCTGTGTATATCAAGGGGAAACTATGCTTTGTCCAGAAGGAAAAGCAGGATTGGAGCACCATTGTGGGAAACCCACATGACCTATAGCAACGTGGCCCATGTTATCTGAGTCCCCCAAACAACCCATCTGTATCTGCCTTTATAGCCGTCACAGTCGTCCTGGTTGTATCTGTCAGCAATTTCTGGTGAGCAAGCCAGTCCAGAAAAACGTGGCTTAAAACAGCATTCTCCCCCACGCATCTTGGGTGAGCGGGGGCGGGGGCGGGGGGGAGGGGTGGTTGTTGACTGATCTAGGCTGGGCTCAGCTGGGCGGTTCTGCTCCAAACTTGGTCAGGTGGGCTGGGCTCCTTGCTTGGGTTGGGCTCAGGTCATCTGCATGCGTCTCACCAGGGAGCCAGGCTGCAGGGACGGCAGGTGGCTGGAAGAATCTCACCTCACGATAATGGCAGGGGTGCAAGGGGCCAAGCCCCCCCTGCACAGCACACTTCAAGCCTTATTTCAGTCTAGCCTGCTGTTATTCCACCGGCCAAAGCGGGCTACATTGGCGAGCCCAACATCGAGGAGTGAAAAGTAAGAGTAATCGCCTCTCCCACGGAGGCGCAGGGATAGAGTGAATATTTTTGAGCCACCTTGGTAGTGATTCTACATGAATCTCCTAGTTTAGCTCCGATTTCAAAATGTCCTGTATACATAAAAAATTCAGGGGCCCTGGGTGGCTCAGTCGGTTAAGCACCTGATTTCAACTCAGGTCATGATCTCACGGTCTGTGAGTTCGAGCCCCGCGTCGGGCTCTGTGCTGACAGCTCAGAGCCTGGAGCCTGTTTCGTATTCTGTGTCTGCCTCTCTCTCTGCTCCTCCCCCATTCATGCTTTGTCTGTCTCTCTCTGTCTCTCAAAAGTAAATTAAAAAGTTAAAAAAAAAAATTTAAACCTGTTTGGGATTCTCTCTCCCTCTCTCTCTCTCTCTCTGCCCTTCCCCCACTCACACGCACGTGGACACTCTCTCCCTTTCTCAAAATAAATGAACTTAAAAAAAAATTAGGCATTTAGGTAGATTATATTACCTATGAATTTCATTTTAAGAGAGTCAAGGGGGTCCACAAAGCATTTTTTACAGAAAGAGGACAAAGGGTAAAGTTTAGGACCACAGAGGTCTTGCAATATAGCGCACCCTGGGGAGGGACAGGTAGTACAACTGAGCCACAAAGACCTTCCTTTGAATCCTGCTCCACGATTTACAAATTAATTATGTAAGTTCAGGCCAGCTGTTTAATATCTCTGAGCCTTTCTCGGGTGTGCTATGGGGATAATAATACACGTGTCTTCTGGCTTGTGGGAAGAATGGCATGAGATCACATGTGTGATATTCAGGATCCTGGCGGGAAACAGATGACTCGCTCACGTGGGGAATTTGAGGGGCGTTTCGTAAGGGGACAGCTCACCAGCTTGTGGGCAGGGTTAAGTTCAGCTACCCGGGGAATGTGCCTTCTCTTAGAGCCATTAACAGCAGGGGAGACGTGGAATTGACTTTGGAGTGATGGCGATCTGGAGCTGACGGTGAACAAGGAATTCCTGAGATGTCTTTGGCGCAAAAAGATGATCTTAGTAAAGCACGGGGACAGGATCTTGGGCAGAAAGAGTTGCAATGGAGTTGTAAGGAGTGACTGGTTATATTCTATGGAGATGGGGCAGGTAAAGGCAAAAGGAAGGCCTCCAAAAGGACTTTCATACCCAAAGGAGGACTCCTAAGATACTGGGGGCCTAGCTATTGTCAGCTAAGGTTGTTTTTCCTCTAGTAAGGCATTAGCATTAGGACAGTAGGGGTCCTGGAGGAATATTCTACGCTGTATTGGCCTCAAGTATCTGTCAATGGGCTGCAGGTTATAAGGAAATTTAATTTTACCTGCCATTTCCTGCTTGCCTTTGTTCCCCACCTCACTATGGAAGGGAGGGTGGTGTTAGGGCTCCAGGAAACTGAGTCTATGGGTTTCTGGAGGTTGGGCTACTGATAAGATTGCCTTTTTTTTTGTAATTTACTAAGACATTTCTAAACTGATGGAGACTCTGTCTGCATGACTATGATCTCCATCAGTTAGTCATTGGTTTTCTCCTTCTCTTAGCTTTAGGGCAGCCAGGAACACCTGAGGAATGTCACACAGATTCCACCTGTGGTGCTTTGAAGGGAGGGGTGGGGGAGTTGCTAGTTTGTGCTTTGCATCCAGCTGGCCTTTGGCTGCCTCCTCAGAAGGAGCAGCCCTACCAGACTCGTGGCCTTCAGCAGAGGGCCTCAGTCAACCACGACAAGCCCACAGGGAAGAAGCTGAAGGGATGAAAACCCCTACCTCACGCTCCTCCTTTGGACCTCAGATCTTTCATCTGTCAGTGTCTCCTATTGGCAAAAAACAACCAGAGATGAGATGTGGACTGCGTGTTGATGGCATCCATGTAGGTCAGTCTCCCGGAGCATAGAGCAGGGTGGGGCGGGGAGGAGTGGAAAGTAGGTCTGGACGGGCAACGAGAAGATGGCCAACACAGCATGAATAACACTCAACACCGCACATGGCAAAAGTAAGAACGCTGTAAGTGGTAGTACTGATGGGGGGAGTGCTGAGGGCATAAGGTGGGCTGAGGACAAAGTACAAGCTACACTACCCCCCCCCCCCCCACCAGGTGGGATATGTGTGGTAGTCCTTAGACACTCCCACCTACTCAAAACCAGGAAAGGACAGAAAGCAAATGGTTAACTGATAGAGATCACAGTCATACAGGACATGGGTCTCCCGTTTGAAATTACAAGAAAAAGGCGATCTTATCAATAGCCTAACCTCCAGAAACTCATAGACTGAGTTTCCTGGAGCCTCAGCATCACCCTCCCCTCCACAGTGATGTGGGGGAACAAAGACAAGAAGGAAATGGCAGATTAAATTAAATTTCCTTATAACCTGCAGCCCATTGACAGATACTTGAGGCTGGCAGAGTAAAACATTTCTCCAGGAACTCCCTACTGTCTTAATGTTAATGCTTTGCTACAGGGAAAAACAACCTTAGTGCCACAGTATCTTGGCCTCCAATCATCTGTGAGGCTTTAGCATATGAAAATCGCTTTGGCAACTCCCCTTTTGACTTTCCCTCCCCCAGCCCCATAGTGTATAACGAGCCACTCTTCACAGCCTCAGGGCAGCTCTTTCTGCCCTCGGGTCTTGTCCCCACGCTTTAATAAAATCTCTTTTGTGCACGAAAGACATCTTCAAGAATTGTTTCTTGGCCATCAGCTCCAAACCCCACCATCACCCCAAAACCTCATCAGTGCTGTTAAATAAGTTAACACACACATATGCACACGGGAAACTCAAATAACTTCCCCAAATGATGAATAGAACCTCCCCTAGAATCTAGTTGACCTTGAAGGGAAGGAAAAAAGTCTTTTCCCCTAACCATCTTGGGTTTTCTGGCTGAGGCCCCATAAATTAGACTAACAAAAGAGAAATTAACAGGAGAAAAAAACCAGCAGAAGTTCATTAACACCCGCATCCAGTTCATGAGACACACACACACCCACACACACCCACACACACACACCCTGGAGCTTAGAGATCAGTATCTCAAAGGAGTGATTAAAACCTGGGCTTGTACAGCATCTTGACAAAAATGTTTTTAGAGACATGACAAGACAAAGGAAAGGACTTTGAGTTTCCAGGGGCACCAAACCGTGGGAAGGCAAGGATATGGGGAAACTGGTGGTAAAGAAGGACCTAGAATTTTCTGCAGTGATTAACCTCTGTCCTTGTAGGGTGTGTGTGGTGGTGGTGGGGGGGCATCTTTACATATTATGTCCTGCTTTTAGGCAAATATAGGGGGAAGGCAAAGGGCTTTTCTTATATCTGCTTTTTCTCAATTACCTTCAGCTCAAGATCATCCTTATGCCCAAGTGCTGTATTTGGGAGTGGCATATTCTGCTACCTTTCAACCTCTTCAGTCAGAGTCGAAGGCTTTTTCGATTGCATTCTTCCACAAAATATGCCAACTTTCTGCATCAACACTGACAAATTGCCCTGAGCCAAAGACTCTCGAAACTTAAAGACCGTAATATTTGCCCTCAAAAGATATTAAGGGGGATGCTGTCCAGGCAAATAAACCGCATTTAAGCTAGAGATTCAGGGAATCAGGCATTTCCAACTCCTCACACACAGCATTGGATAGCAAGTGAGGCTGGGTGTTCGCTTGCTTAGAAACTAGGCTGGGGCAGTGGTGACCTTGGTTTAAACCAGCACCTTGGTTTAAATGCAGTTCCCGATTACCTTTAAGTAGCTCACGTTAAAACAAACACTTGAAGGGTAGAATAGCTTCCTGGATTGGTCCCCAAGCCACACTGAGATAAAAGGCAGTCTTATTTGTCCTGACAGGCATTCAGGCAGAAACGTCTCTGAAGCTGGTTAAAGCAGTTCCTCTGCAGCCCTGGGATCAGCCCTAAATGTTTATACAACTCTCTGACTCTTGGGAAAGGCAAGGCCACCTGATTGTTCTGCTATTTCTGTGAGCCTCAATAGTTTCAGAAGACTGAACTGTCAGGTGGGAATTTTGTAAGCAGAACAGCCAGGGTTCTTGGAGTCAAAAGAAAAATTAACACATCTCTTTGTATACAGAGTAGATTAGCAGCTTCTTTTTGACTTCACATGCTTTCAATTTCAAGGACTAAAAAAAAAAGAAAAGAAAAAAACCCCCCAAAACCCACAGGCACAGGCACCAGCCATCTCTGCTCTGCCAGGTTCACATTTCCCTGGCTGGAGCTGGGTGTCAGGATTCTGAACAAACACCTTTTGAAATGTCACTTAGTTTCCCAGAGGATCAGATTTGGATAAATCTCTTTCTTTTACCCAGTGACCTCAGGTGCCTTTTCCTCTCAATCCCCTGTCAACCCCATATGCCACACAACAGAGAACTTTAAGATAGTCTTTTGATTCCAAATCTGTCACCATGCTCCAGGCAAGATGTTGTCAAATCCAGAAATTTGCATGTGCACATACTCTCTTTATGTAATAATCCAAACCCATAAACGTGCATGTAGCCTTATCTCCTCATCTAAAACCAAAAGTCCAAAGATGTCATTAATACACACAGGAGCTCCTGGATGGCTCAGGTCGTTGAACATTCGACTCTTGATTTCAACTCAGGTCATAATCTGAGGCTCATGGGATCCAGCCCTATGTCAGACTCCACACGTAGTGTGGAGCCTGCTTGAGATTCCTCTCTCTCTCTCTCTCTCTCTCTCTCTCACTCTCTCACTCTTGCTCTTGCTCTCCCTCTGGCCCTTTCCCCTGCTCATGTTCTCTCTCTAAAATAAAAAAAAACCATAGATTTAATTAAAAAAATACAGACAGTTGCTCAGATAGAAACCCAATCTATAACCACCAGAATTTGTACCACACTTTTCACATAATATATCTTATTTGTTCTTGTTAGAAACCTCTGAAGTTATCATTAGCTTGTATATTTTACATATGGAGAGAAAGCTGGTTTGCAAGATCTGTCCAACGACACAGAGCTGATAAGGGGCAGAGCCAGGACTAAAGTATCAGTCTATTCCAATTCAAAATTCTTAGTCAAAAGAGAATTGTGGCACGCTTTCCATTTATTAAAGATAAGCAACATTAGAACATAAGTTTACAGTATTTTGAAATGACAAAAGTCAAATCTATTGCATTACTTGGTGTTTGAATAAAAATCTTTAAGCTTCAGGATTTATTTTCTCAAAGAACTCTTTACATGGAGTCTGAAACAGGTTAAAACTTACTGAATAAAATGATGCTGATTAATAATACAGTTTGCTTAAAAAATAATTCATTTTTGTTATACATCTTTCACTGTTTGATCCACGAGCCCACTTAATATTTAGGGATCTTCATATGAAAAGCGCTGAATAATAGCAAAATAGCTCACAGCAAAGAATGAAAGCTTGTAGAATTGAAATACAGCTTTGTCGTAAGTTATGAATTTTATTCTCGAGATTTTAGGCTTAACTAGTATCCCTCATGACAATATTCTTTTAATATTGTGACCAACTAGTACATTTGCTTGTGATGAAACCCAGCTCATCACCCCTCATCATCATCACCATCATCATTATCCAAAAATAGAGCTAAGAAAAACTCACTGACGAAGAAGATGGGACAAGAATTAAGTTTTCAAAGAAATGGTGAGGGACATCTAACTACCCTCTACATAGACAAGTATATTTTTCAATTTGTGAACAGAGTTCCTACTGCCACAGCTCTCTGGCTCCTTTGGGACTTCCTCCCCTACCATGATGAATTCTTCAATGAAAATGAAATATCTTTTAGTAACTCTTTTATTTTTAATTTTTTTTTTAAATTTACATCCAAATTAGTTAGCATATAGTGCAACAATGATTTCAGGAATAGATTCCTTAGTGCCCCTTACCCACTTAGCCCATCCCCCCTCCCACAACCCCTTCAGTAACCCTCAGTTTGTCCTCCATATTTATGAGTCTCTTCTGTTCTGTCCTCCTCCTTCTTTTATATTATTTTTGTTTCCCTTCCCTTATGTTCATCTGTTTTGTCTCTTCAAGTCCTCATATGAGTGAAGTCATATGATTTTTGTCTTTCTCTGGCTAATTTCACTTAGCATAATACCCTCTAGTTCCATCCACGTAGTTGCAAATGGCAAGATTTCATTCTTTTTGATTTCCGAGTAATACTCCATTGAATATATATACCACATCTTCTTTATCCATTTGTCCATCGATGGACATTTGGGCTCTTTCCATACTTTGGCTATTGTTGATAGTACTGCTATAAACATGGGGGTGCATGTGTCCCTTTGAAACAGCACACCTGTATCCCATGGATAAATGCCTAGTAGTATAATTGCTGGGTCGTGGGGTAGTTCTATTTTTAGTTTTTTGAGGAACCTCCATACTGTTTTCCAGAGTGGCTGCACCAGCTTGCATTCCCATATGTAACTCTTGATGTAAATGCAGTATGAAGTGTGCAGGATCATCTCTGAAATATTCTTGTCAAAAATGTTTAGCCCGAACTTAGTCAAGCTTTCAGATCTCACTTCCAGTTCATAGAAAATATGAGGGATAGAAGATCAAGCTGAACACTAAGAAGAAATAATTAGACAAATTCAGAATATGGAGGAAATTCCAAAAGTAACCATCATGGGGAAAATGAAGGAACTGTTCTAGATTGGAAGATGGAACAGATGGATGTAATGAATAAAACTTGATTGGATCCCAACTCAAGGAAATCTAGCTATAAAATATGTATTTGGCAAATAATCGAAGATATTTGACTACTGTCAATATAATAGATAAGAGACATTTCTGTTGATTTTCTTCAGAGAGATGATGTTGTGGTAAATAGAATGACCTTACTCTCTCCTTCAATGTGGTCTCTCCACATGACTAGCGTGGTCTTCCTCATAGCGTGGTGGACTCTGGGGAGTTGGACGATTTACGTGAGTAACTTCCGGGGGGAGAGGGAAGGCTCCTAGGTTCTTAAAGACAAAGCCCCAAATTGGCATAGCTTCACTTTCACTACATTCTGATGTTCCAAGCAAATTGCCAGACCAGCTCAGATTGAAAAGGAGAGGCAGTCTGCACTTCCTGATGGGTGGAATAACACACGCTTACAAAGTGGGAAGGAACTAACGACCGCCATCTTTGAAGACTATGTACTCTCCACCTCCAAAAAAAACAGATTAAATATCTCAAGTGGTGGAATGAAAGCCACACCCTCCACAATCCAAGAGAAATCTAGACATTGAAAACATGCCTCTTTTATACATAAAAAATTCATTGAGAAGCTCAAACCAAAGGCAGTCAAGCATTTAGTCCACAAAGCATTTCTTTTCTCTCCCTTGTATGCAAGTCTAAGGAGCAAATGCAGAAAAGGACAGAGGTAAGACACACAAAGATTAGGATATTATTCCCTCGAAAATATTTTATTTTAGCCCTATTCTCGTTTTCAGGTTTTCTTTCCCGCTCTGAGCAGTACTTGAAGAGTGAATCCAATTGAAACAGTTGAAAATGTATTTTACTGATTTTTGTCTTCCTACTATCTTTGAGAGAATTTGACATACTGAGTACCCAACAAATGTCTGTTGAATTCACTGAATGATTTATATTTATCATACAAACCGTTATGCATCTAGGAGTTAGGGTTTTAGGAAATTAAAAAGAGCTAAAGAAATTCGTGTATTTGCCACAATTGAGAAATGAGCTGTTCTGGTTCACAACTATGTAGAACAGAACCATGAGCCCAGCAGTAAGCAAGAACTTTATCTC
This sequence comes from Panthera pardus, assembly GCF_024362965.1. NCBI lineage: Eukaryota > Metazoa > Chordata > Mammalia > Carnivora > Felidae > Panthera > Panthera pardus. Next base: position 184,498,483 of record NW_026526688.1, read on the forward strand.
CGCAGTCAAAAATAATTACTAATGGGGGAGCAGAGTGGCTCAGTCAGTTGAGTGTCCGACTTTGGCTCCAGTCATGATCCCCCAGCTCATGGGTTCGAGCCCTGCATTGGGCTTTGTGCTGACACCTTGGAACCTGGACCCTGCTTCGGATTCTGTGTCTCCTTCTCTGCCCCTTCCCTGCTCATGCTCTCTCTTTTTCAAAAATAAGTAAATATTTTTAAAAAATAAAAAAATAATTATAAATCCCGTTGAAAAATTCTACACTTATTAAGAAGCACTTTCAGACGTCGCTTCAGAAAATATTCACGATGACCTTAGTCTTCCATTAGGCATATGACGACAGAGGTGGCTGGGACTGCAGAAATGGCTGCGATGGATGCTGATCCTGACCACATTACGAGGAACCAATGCAGATGTAGATGCTTGCAAGTTTTTTACTTTGGGTGGTGGTAGGTACTGAACTGTGCCCCTCCCAAATTCATATTCAGAAGTTCTAACCCCCCAGTGTGACTATATTTGGAAACAGAGACTTTAAAGAGGTAAGGCTTAATGAGGTCATATGGGTGAACCTCAACGAATAGGGCTGCCTGTCCTTAGAAGAAGAAGAAACACCAGGGTGAGTGCACAGAGAAAAGGCCATGTGAGGACATGGTGAGAAGGTGGCTTTCTATAAACGAGAGACATACCTCACCAGAAACCAATCCTGCCAGCACCTTTATCTTGGTCTCCCAGCTCCCAGAACTGTGAGAAAATAAATTTCTGCTGGTTAAGTCACTCAGTCTGTGGTATTTTGTCATGGTAGCCGTTGTACACTAATAAAGGCTGGCAAACAGAGCATTCATATAAATATGCTCCCATAAAAGCTTATTTTAAAAAATGAGATAATTGAAACATACAGAAAATAGCAGAGAATTAAATATATATACACACATAAATATATATACATATGTATACACACATATACATATATGTATATATATGTATGTATACATATATACACACATACATACATATATGTGTATACACATACACACATATACATATATATCTATATATGTATACACATATACATACATATATACATATATGTATGTATATGTGTATACATATATACACACACACTCATATATATATATATATATATACACACACACACACAATATATATACATCCAACCACTGATGTACCAGATTTTAACAAATGTGGACAGCCTGTATTTGCTTCAGATCATTAAGAAATAAATTTTATATTTCAAGTGTGCTTCGTGCCCTTTAGATCTGCTTCCATATCCTCCTACCCCTCACAACTATTCTGAAGCTGGAGGCCGTTCCTGTCCACACTTTTTTGTACTTATATATATGCATGTGTCAAAAAGCAGCATATGGCACTGCTTTGTATTTTACATAAATGATGCCCGTACATACTTTTCTTGCAACTTTACTTCTTTCCCTCAACATCGTCTTGAGGTTTATGTGCGCATTTTGATCCATGTAGTTACAGGTGAATTATTTCCACTGCTCTGTCGTTTGCCACTGTATGGGTGTGCCGCTGTTGACTTCTCCATTTTCCTGCTGACAGATACTTAGGTTGTTAGCAGGGTTTCAGAATTCTAAACACTACAGCCTAGACCAACCTTGCATGCGCGTCCTACCACAGAGTACTTGCGTCTGCAATTTTACTAGCTATTGCTCTCCCAAATGATTGTGCCAGTGGTTGGGCTTTTAATTTTTCCCAGATATGATAGATCTGAAACCTTTATTCATTGTTTATTGTTTTATGAAGAATAAGTTACACACAACGAGCGGTGCCATCCGATGATCTTTGACGAGCGTATTAACCTGTGAAATCAGAACGATCATCCTGTTTCCCCGTGCTCCCATGCAATCCATCTCTCCCTCTGCCTCGACTCCCAAGGAAGCACTGGACTGTTTTAACAGTAGACTAATTTTCATTTTAGAAAATTTTATATAAATGGAATCATACAGTATGCTTTCTTTGTTTCTCGCTTCTTTCAGTTTAGTGCTGTGATTTTGAAATTCATCCACAGTGCTGTGTGTAGCAGTAGGACGTTCCTTTTGTTGTATGGAGATTTTCTGCTTATCCATTCACCCTTTGGTGAATTTAAGTTATTTGCAGTTTGGGGCATTACAAAAAAAGCCTGCTATGAACATTTCTATGTGGCGGTTTGCTTTCGTTTCTGTTGTAAGGACAAAGGCTGCGTGGCATGATAGGTAGATGTTTAACTTTACTCAAGGTTTTTATTTGCATTTCCCTAATGGTAATGCTGGCCACCTTTTCATGTGCTCATTGGCCATTCATAGATCTTCTTTGGTGAAGTGTCTGCTTAAATCTTTCGTTCACTTCCTAATTGGGTGACTTCTTATTCTTGAGTTGTGTAATCTCTTTATGTATTCTGGAATTCTGGATACAGTTCCTTTATCAGATACTTTTGCCAAATGTTTTCTCCCAATTTGTGGCCAGAAATTTCATTTTCTTAAGCATGTTTTAAAGAGTACAAGTTTTTTGAAGAGCAATTTCTCAATTGTGTGTGTGTGTGTGTGTGTGTTGTGCCGTTTCTGCTTTAAGAAATCTTTACAAATGCGGGGTTCACTAAGGTTTTCTCCAGTTTTATTCCACAGGTTTTAGCTCTTTTCTTTAGGTCTACATATGGGGTGAAGGTGAAGATTCACTTTGTGTGTGTGTGTGTGTGTGCGTGTGCACGTGTGTCTAGTTTCTGGCACCATTTGTTGAAAAGACTATCTGTTTCTTTGAAATGCCTTGGCACTTTGGTTAAAAATCAGCTTACCATATGTATAAGGTTTATTTCTGGATTCTCTGTTCTGTTACATTGATCTATATGTCTATCTTTACACCAGTTATCACTGTCTTGAGTGCTGTACCTTTATAGTTTGGAGATCAGGTAGTGTAAGTCTTCCAACTTTGTTCTATTTGTCCAGAAGTTTTGGCCAATACATTTCTATATACATTTTAGAATTAGCTTGTTGAGTTTTACAAAAATTTCAGATGGGATCTGGATTGTGATTGTGTTGAATCCATAGGTAAATTTGGGAGCACTGACATCTTAATATTATCAATACCTCACCATGGTGTAGACCACCATTTACTTAACTCTTTCATTTTTCTCAATACTCCCCTACAGTTTGGTGTAGAGATCTGGCACATCTTTGGTTGGACTTATGCCTAGGAATCTGAAATTTTGCTGCTGTTGTAAATGGTATCTTTTTTACATTTTCTTTTTTAAACTATGTTGCTGGTGCATAAGCCTTGCAATACTGGTTCTAATAGTTCTCTGTACATGCTATTGAATTTTCTAATGCATAATGTCACTGAGTAAATAATGACAGTCTTATTTACTTTCTCATCCTCATACCTTTTGCCTCTTTCCTAGGCTTACCAGTGCAATATGGAGCGAGAATAGTGAAAGCAGGCATCCTTGTCACATAACCGATCTCAGAGGGAAGGTATAGAAGGCAGGATAATAGCCCCCAAAGATGCCCATGTCTTGGCTCTCCAAAACTTGCAGACGTGTTACACAGCCAAGGGGGGTTAACGTTGCAGATGGAATTAACGTTGTGTATCAACGGGCCTTAAAGTAGGGAGAAAACCTAGATTACCTGGATGGACCCAGTCTAATCACAAGATTCCTTAAAAATGCAAGAGGGAGAAGGAGGAGTCAGTATCACAACACGGTGATTTTAGCACAGCGAAACCTGTATCAGCCTCCTAACCTGCACAACTGTAGGATAACCGATCTGTGTTGTTTTTGAGTCACTAAAGTTTGTGGTAATTTATTACAGTGGCAATAGAACACTAATGCAGATATTTGAGACTTTCCAACAGTATGATGTTTGCTGTAGGGTTTTTACGGATATGTTGTCTCTTTGTTTTGTATTCCTTCCAGTTTATTTCTGAAGTGTATTTTTAACTCTAGTATTTGCTCTGAGCTGTCGGCTCTCATTTTCTTTCCTCCTGTTGCTTGCCTATCGAATCTGAGCTTTTCCAATGTTGATGTTTGATTGTTCTTCCTTAGCTTCTATCATTTCTTGAATTTCTTTCTTCCGTTACTTTTTAAAGAATATGAGATCACGGTTTTTTGCTGCTTTGTAAACATGATTGGGCATCTTCGTTTTCTGTGGGTGTATTATACAGGTTGTTATCCTGTTTTCTTAGAGGATAGTAGGATGTGGTTGTGTGTAAATTGAGATGGATTTCCCTATATTTTTCGATTTCTGTGTAGGAGGTGAGTTGCGCCAGGACAGTTTCCTAGTTTTGGGGTCCTAGGGTTCTGTCCGCTGCAGTTACTAGGCAGTGGCTTTGTGTGTGCTGTTAGTGCTCTCTGAATTCGGTCCTGTTTGGTCCCCTCTTCCATCCATCCTTCCCTTGTCAATGCTCTACACCAACCACCTCCCCCAGGACAGGCTCACTAAGGGGTAAGAGCTACTTCTGATGACTCGAAGCCCACGTGGCCCCAGCACCCTCATACTTTTCTCTGCAGGCTCCTTCTACTAGCTGCCAACCACCGAATGCTGAACGGCCCTCTCTGCTTCCATTGTGGTTTGGGAGCCACCAGTGGGGATGGCCACATCGCGAGTCCCCCTTAGGTTGCTTCTGCTTGTTCCTCCAAAGCTGTTGCTCCCACGTGATCGCACAGCTACTGATGGTGTTAGCTCCAACTGCTCAGATTCTGGGATTCACAGGGTTACTCTACCACCTAATTTAGGGAAGATGATGTCACTGGTGTTTTTCTTTTGCTATAGGATAGCTCCTGGGGGTTCGGGGAGATTAAAAAACCATCTGCTGTCGCTACCATTGTGCTTCTTAAAACTGATTTTTTAATTTAAAATGATTTGCATTTTTCTATTTATATTTCAATGCCCAGGATAGGGCAGACTATGCTACAATAACACATAAATTCCAAACTTTACAAGCACTTCTTTCCTGCTCATGTAACAGCCCAGCTCAGTGGATGGGCTCTCCTGGTAGTTTTCCGAGTGGTGACGGACATGCCCTGGCCGCTTCCAATTGGCAAATTCCTTGTTTATATCCAAACGGGAAGAGAAGAGAGTGGTCAATCATGACCACTGCGTGTGAAGACAGGGAGTTTTATTGCCATTTTCAGAAGTCGCATATTATCACTTATCCCAACATCTCAGCACTCAGCCACACGGCCCCAAACTAACCACAACAGAGGCTTGGAAAGGTAGAACAACATAAGAATCTTTGTCACAACTCTGCACCGTTGGCCAAGTAACCCTGGGAGAAAAGACAGACTATAAAACATTAAGACCCTGCCTATCTCTTTATGCATCTGTAGAAGAATTTCAGATGTCATGTGATCAAAGAACACTCACCATCTGTTTTTAATAAGGTTTTAATTCCATCAGTACAAAACTTTAAATAAAAAAAAAACTTTGTGATTCTGATTGTTTTTACGTCTGCAAAAAACCTTCCGCTGGTTTTCCACAGCCTCCAATTGCTGGCAAATTTGGGGGAGAATAAGAAAGTATATAATTAAACAAAATTAAATCGTCTCCAATTATAAAGGTTCCAGTTACACATGGCTTTTGGAATTTTAAAGAATTAAACTATACCACTAATACACAAGGGGAATGGTGGTTTAGCATCACTTATAAACATAAATGTGTTCACAAACATTCTAAATATCCAATATACATACTTCAGAAGAACAGTGACCTTAAGACAATGATTTTTATTACCTTTAGTCTACCAAGCTTGACACTATAAATATACTCATTCAAAAAATTAACACAATATTTAAATAAGAGTCAAGTTCATGAAAATTTACAAAATATAACCAATGTATTCTGACTTATGATCACATCTTAAATATTTCAGCTTTACTCTTCTAGCCTGGTCAGGCCATTTAAAAATATTTGCACACTATTTTAACAAATTCAGGATATAAAACAGTAGGAATTTACTAAGTTTTCCCATTATAAAAATTAATATAGCAATTCTCAAAATACTGAAAAAACCGTTTTATGAAAGCAGTACCCACATCATAACAACTTATTTAAGAACACATCTTCAAAAGGCACATTTGAATTACTAGTATTTATCTCAAGATAGTAGTTGAGTTTTGAATTTCCAGTCAATTTCCCATGATCTCAGCATTACGATCATGGAAGGCCGGGGTTGGAGGTAGGAGAACACAGGTGTCCAGTGAACTTTCGTTAAGGCAGCGGTGTTCTCACTTGCCACACCCATGGAGCCCAAGACAGGGAGGTGAGGGAAGGGGGGGTCTGCACATCTGTCTTCCGTCCTAATCGAACCCTCAGGAAACACCTTTTACACGAAAATACTTAAGTAAAAAAAAAAGAAAATCACAAGACAGAAAGCTAAAAAAAAAAAAAAAAAAAAAAAGGCCCAGAGCACAAACTGCCAGTTTAGTTTGAGTGGTGGTGTTCCTTGTTTGGGGCCCGAAGAAGAGGATGAAGCTTCTGGTTCTTCAGAATCACATCTTCATACTGGGCTCGTCTCAAGTTACATCATCCGGGAGTTCACGGTGCTACAAAATCCTAGCATGTCAGACATACTGATTTTCAAAATCAAATCTAAATGACTTTATGGTTATCTCTGTCATGTTCCCCTTTAGCAAGGGCTGATATTCTACAGTTGACTGTAATTATATCAGCATCGGTAACCTCAATACCCTACAATACTATAATAACTACTGTTATTTTTAAGGACTTATGCCTTAGGACCCCAAAATGCAATCCAATATGCACTTTGAGGTATGGTTTACTTTTCAGTGAAGTTAATACTAACTGAAGCACTACACAGACTAAGATCAGTAATCTAAAGTACTAATTGACTACATAATTGATTCCATGGCAGAAACAAAAGGGACTTTTAGTGCTATGGTGGAATTTCAAAATATTGGCGATCTACTTTAATTTCATATTATTCCTCTCCAGTCTCAGCTGAGTGCCTCCATTTTCTAAAAAGGGAGAGTATCTTTAGATTCTTCCCCTTACTTTAACAAAATAATTGACCAAAAATATTCTGAAGCACAGAAAATAAAATGGTCACCTGTTACTTAACCAAGAAATAATTTTCCATTCCCTAACAATGGTCACTTTAGGGGCAATTACTCAAGTTCTAAAATAGCGGCTTTTTAAATTAAGGCAACATTATTCTTACCAGATTTTCTATTAACCACTCTACTGAAGTTCACAAGAGCAGTTTCACCCTTGAAGGCCTTTTATAATGTAAGAAGAGTGAAGACAACGTCCTTCTCAGTGTTTATAAAGAACATAGAATATAAAAAGTTATTCAAAGTCAACAAATACCTTATGTTTCTACTTGGAATTCTAAAGTAATTACAGTCATTTCAGAATGTGTAAACCATGAAATTACCTTTTAAACTAACAAAACAACATAAAATACAATTTTTCTACAAAAATACAATTTAGGAGATATACCACTTCTTCCCTGAAACAGAAATTTAATATTTGGACAAAAAAACTGTAAACTTCTGATTACATTCAAAAGATAACCTTTTAAAGACTTACATTATTTGAGGCTTTGGCAACTGGAGATCTTAACAGCAGATTCGCCCTGCAGTAATGTTCTAACAACATAATAATGCCACATGTTTTTTTCTCTTACGCTTACATCTGCTACCAGGAAGAGAAAAAGGGCTTCCTGCAGTGGACGGTCTGGGTGAATGAACTGCTGAGGTGGACAATGCGGCCCTGATTTCTACCTTGACTGCGTTCCACAATCACACAAGGCATTTGTACCAACTGGACAGGACTCTTCCCATCTTTCAATGCCTGAGTAAGATTTAAGATCTGTGGAAAAAAGAGAGATTTTCACCAGTTCAAATAAGATAAAAACCTTCATTCGGTTCACTGAATAATGGCTATTTTAACCATTTATTCATAACTACAATCTTTATGTCATCCACTTCTGCCCAACAGAGATGACAAGGAGTAACTGCTATAAATACATACTATACAGACACAAAAATAGACACACACGAGTGTACAAAATTAGCATTAAATAACTTTTGCCAATTAATAACTTTAAAATATTCTAGAATGCACTGATGTCCAGAAGCAATCAGAAGACTGAATAAAGTGAATGGTTCCACATACTCCATTTGACTTAGAAGCTAGACAGATTCTGGTCTAAAGAGTCTGCTTTTTCCATAATTTGGCTATTGGAGACAATGCTGCTGTAAACATCAGGATACGTGTATCCCCCTTTGAATCAGTATTTTTGCATTTGCTGATTGCAGTGCAATGGCCGAATCGTACGGTAGTTCTATTTTTAACTTTCTGCAGCACCTCCATCCTGTTCTCCAGAGTGGCCGCACCAGTTTGCATTCCCACCAACAGTGTTTGGAAGGAGCTCAAGTGTCCATCGACTGATGAATGGATGAGGAAGATGTAGCACATATATACAATGGAATGTCACTCGGCCATAAGAAAGAATGAAATCTAGCCATTTGCAGCGAGGTGGACGGACTAAAGAGTGTTATGCTAAGCAAAATAAGTCAGTCAGAGAAAGACAAATACCGTACGATTGCACTCATATGTGGAATTTAAGAAACAAAACAAACGATCACAGGGGAAAAAGAGAGAGGCAAACCAAGCAACAGGCTCTTAACCACAGAGAACAAACTGATGGTTACCAGAAGGGAGGCGGGCAGAGGGATGGTTGAAATAGGAGATGGGGATTAAGGATGCATTTATTGTGATGAGCACTGGGTGTTGTACCTAAGTGTTGAGTCACTAAATTGTACACCTGACACTAACATTACACTATATGCTTACTGGAATTTAAATAAAAATTAAAAAAAAAAAAAACATTATCCACTTATTCAACAAAAAAGTTTGTTGCATGCCTACTACGTGCTAGGCTCTGTTCTAAGTGCTGGGGCTATAACAGTAGAAAAAAACAAAACAAAACCCCCATTTTCACAGAACTCACATTTTAGCAGGGGGAGGAGTCAATAAGCATGAATAAGTAAATTACAACATGTATCACAGGGTACAAGTGCCATGGGAAAGCATGACACAGGCACTGGGTTAGAGAATTTGGGAAGGTACCCATTTAAAATAAAGTTTCATTTAAGAGTTCACTCTTAAATAGAAAAAATAAAACTGGAAAGAGTAAAATATATTACATTACATGTTTAAACATACTCTTAGAATTGCTACTTGAGCACATAAATAAGGGTGTGAAACTCAACACATAGCTTACAGCCTATTCTACTCTGTTCAGATAATAATTCAGTTTCTTTTTTCCCCCTGCATATCAGGTAAAAAAAAAAAAAAACCCTTTGTTATGTACTTTAGAAATAAAGATGTCTTCTTCAAGTATTTGAAAATATCTAATAATATACAGATAGTGTGCATTTTAGTGGTTCTTATAAAGATTATTTAATAGTGATAAGCATAAAGGTTTCAACATAAAGCCATACTAATAAATAAAATTCACATTACTTTGAACAGTATAAACTGGATGCTTTAGATCCTGGAAAATCTGAAGTATTTAATACCTCAGGGAAATAAATCTTTACTAGCTATAGTAGCTACTCAATGTATTTATGTTTTAGATTCCCTTTTAAGTTCTTCCCTTAAAATTTCCAGGCTGGATAACAAGACACAAAGAATTTATGAAATTCACATTTATAAACATTGTTCTTATCACAAAAATAAATGTGGGCACCAGCATGGCTAAGGAATGAAACGTTCTGGTTAGTTTCCTCTTCTGGTTTTAAAAATTCTATTCTAAAATTGTTAGTCTAAACACAAATTTAAGTAACACCTAATATTTTCCTGACTCTAAAGACATGGTTGTTGGGGCGCCTGGGTGACTCAGTTGGTTAAGCATCCAACTTCCGCTCACGTCATGATCTCACGGTTTGAGTTCGAGCCCTGCGTCAGGCTTGGTGCTGACAGCTCAGAGCCTGGAGCCTGCTTCGGATTCTGTGTCTCCCTCTCTCTCTGCTCCTCCCCCCTCATGCTCTGTCTCTGTCTCTCTCTCTCTCTCTCAAAAATAAATAAACATTAAAAAACAGTTAAAAAATAAAGACATGATTGTTGTAGAGAATCTAGAAAACAGAATGGTATAAACAAAATGAGAGTCATTCTACAAGATTAACAATTTTCAAATATATAATAGCAAATATTATTCAAGCCTAAGAACTATCCTAAATATTAATGTTTCTTTGAAAATTGTTAAGACACTTGATAATCTTGCATTTATTTACTAAAGAAACATCTACTGAGCATGCACTATGTTGGGGAGGAGAGAAGACTGAATAGGAGGAAAAAACTCATGAGAGCCCTCTAAATTACACACTTTCTAGAAACAAAAAGCCATATGAACAAATAACTGGAATAAAAATTGATAAACACTTTAACAACAGTGGACCTAGACCCTGACTTAAAATCTGAACCCCCTCCACTACATATCACCCATTTTTTCATTTCTCAAGGGATAAACAAATCTATTATTGTATGTTTAAAAATTTTTTAATGTTTATTTACTTTTGAGAGAGAGAGAGAGAGCACGCGTGCGCGCACGAGTGGAGGAGGGGCAGAGAGAGAAGGAGGGGCAGAATCTGTAGCAGACTCCAGGCTCTGAGCTGTCAGAACAGAGTCCGACGCGGGGCTCGAACCCACGGACCATGAGATCATGACCTGAGCCGAAGTCAGATGCTTAACTGACTGAGCCACCCAGGTGCCCCAATTATTGTATGTTTAAATTAGAGAAGACTATTTTTAGAAAGAGGTTAAGCATTGTAGGCAAAGAAGAAACACTTCAGAAGTCTCCATCTATGCCGCGTTTGAGAACTCGGTAGTGATGTGACGGTTAGGCCGAGGGCGGATGGTATAAACTCTCAGACTTCTGCATATAGACTTTGCTCTCCTTTAGCCTATTTCACTGGTCCTCAAATGTTAGTGGGTATAAGAATTACTGTACTATCTAAAACCACCCATAATCGCTTTATGGTTGATTTTAAGCTATTTTCTAATAGTAATATTCCCAATATATTGTTTTCACATCAAATTTTTGAGTAAAATGGACATCAGTATGTGTATTTCCAGGGAGTGCTGCAGAAAACGGAACTCTGAGTGGCAGGAAGAGTCTAGAAAGACAGAACTGGAGCTTGAAGGAAAACTGTCCTCCAGATGAACAGGAAAAGGCACCTGAGGAGTGGCAACAACACACACAAGGGCACCACTGGGAGACGAGAAATGGGAGGGAGTAAGAGTTAAGAGTGACCAGGCTTAGAGGAAGCCATGAGTGACAAGTGCCAGGGCAGGTGTACAGGACAGAGGCAGACTACCAAAGGTCTTGTTGACTGGCACTGGAGCCTGTACACAGTGACAAATCATGGAAGCTGTAAGTCACAGGAGACATGGTCAGATTTGCTTTCAGAGACATGGTTCCGGTTGAATGTGAAAGACAGGAAAAGAGGCCAGGATACCATTTAGAAGATCATTAAATGCAGAGAAGTGATGATAAGGGTCTCAGGCAGAGGCAATGCCTAAATGCAGACTGAGACCCCCTTATTTCATAGATTCAACATCTTAACCCTCTTGAGCCAAGGTTCCTCCACGTAAAATGCAGATAACTATGTAGAGCTGCTATAAGAATAAATGACACCAAACATCAAAGTATCTAGTAAAGGGTAAAGTACTCAGGGGGTACTGAAGTGTTACTTTCATTGTCTTTAACATCAATTGTTACTGAATCTGCAAATGAGCTTCCGGTTTATAAGTCACTGAATAGAAGTTCACTGTGTATTCATAAGACGGCTTTATTTATTATTTCTGCCACTTTCTCAGACCACGTGTAAAATTATTTCACGTAAGTAAGTATTTTCTGAGGTCCAGTGTTCCCAACAGGCATAGGCAGAACACAAAATGAACGGCCTTAGACTCTTAACTATAGAACAAACCAAGGGTTGCTGGAGGGGAAGTGGGTGAGGGGATGGGCTAGATGGGTGATGGGCATCAAGGAGGGCACTTGTGATGAGCACCGGGTATCATACGTAAGTGATGAATCGCTAAATTCTACTCTTGAAACTAATATTACACTGTATGTTAACTAGTTAGAATTTAGACAAAAACTTGAAACATAAAAAATAAAATAAAATGAACAATCTTATTGAACCTGATCATGACCTACTGCTATTTAACGTAACATTCGAAATCTTTAACTTTAATAAACATTACTAGTTCCAGACTGTTTTTAAAAAAATGACTTCATACTAGCTCTTAGTTCCAGTCCAAATCTTTCTGAGAAGAATTAGAATACATCACTGATAATGTGTGTAAGACTAAAAACTTACTGTAAACTAGGGCAAAAGACTTGGCTGTACCAAAGCACAAGTCTGGAGTTAACTGGCAAAACTGGAGGGCAGAGGGATTTAAGGAAAATTATAAACAGTAGAAATAACAAGTATTTTGACTTAGTTAAGGAACTGGCTGAAAAATGATTTTGTTGCTCAGAATATAGGTTACTGTTATTTGTTTTTGTTTGTTAAACTTCTGTTTCAAAGCACTGATTTACTTTAGAACATAAAATAAAACCTGATTTTTCAGATCAGCTTTTTTAAAAAAACAGTTAAAACCAGAAAGCTACATAATCATGCATGGTCAGGGTACCTTATTCTTTCTGGCTATCAGAAAGACAAAAACCAACCAAAACCAAACTAAACAAAAATGGGGAACCTGGGTGGCTGAGCTGGTTAAGCATCTGATTTCAGGTCAGGTCATGATCTCACGGTTTATGAGTTTGAGCCCCACATAGGGCTCTCTACTGTCAGCACAGAGCCCGCTTCAGATCCTCTATCCGTCCCCACCTCTGCCTCTCCCCTGCTCACTCTCGCTCTCTCTAAAATAAATAAACTTAAAAACAATTAAAAAAAATCAAATTAAAACATATAACCAAGGCATCATTTTATTTTTTTTCTCCAGAACTTGATCTTGTCATTTTTAAATTTTATTACATGCATTTGTAGAATACCTTAACTCCTTTGTGAATGAGACAGGGTATGAACAAATAAACCTAAAAGAGCAGACAGCCTCTGGTATATCTTTGTGACAGATCTCAGAACTGGAATGTCCCCTATCTTTTCAGACAAGCATTTTAAAATTTGTATTTAAGGGGCGCCTGGGTGGCTCAGTCGGTTGAGCGGCCGACTTCGGCTCAGGTCATGATCTCGCGGTCTGTGAGTTTGAGCCCCACGTTGGGCTCTGTGCTGACAGCTCAGAGCCTGGAGCCTGTTTCAGATTCTGTGTCTCCCTCTCTCTGACCCTCCCCCGTTCATGCTCTGTCTCTCTCTGTCTCAAAAATAAATAAACGTTAAAAAAAATTAAAAAAAAAAATAAATAAATAAAATAAAATTTGTATTTAAATTCCTCATGTACTAACTTTAATTTACAACAAAAGCTTATACAATTATTTAGAGCTTTTCCCTGAAAAACAAAATTCCTGAGAGGGGTGCCTGAGTGGCTCGGTTGGTTAAGCGTCTGACTCTTGATTTTGGCTCAAGTCATGATCTCACGATCAAGCCCCACATCCAGCTCATCAAGGAGCATGGCACCTGCTTGGAATTCTCTCTCTACCCTCCCCCCCCCCCCCCCCATCTCTCTGCTCCTTCCCGCTCCTGCTTGCTCTCTCTCAAAATAAATAAATTAAAAAAAATTCCCAAGATAAATCTTTACGGATAAGAGAATTCCAGAAGATGGAGAATATTTATACATCACTTTGTTTTAAGCAAAATGGTCATCTTAGGGCATAATTATCTATGCCAGAAAATGTAGCTTAACTATAGTTTGGGATGGTGACACTCTTCAACATAATTATAATCATGGGCCACCTACCTAAGCCCTTCATGCCTGCCTGAGTCACCTAACTCGGCTCCCTGCAAGGCCCCCTGGCTCTGGCCTCCTCACCTGCTGAGCAAATCTACACCTGACTGTCCAGCCTCACCTTCCCTAGTGGTTCTTAATCTTTGCTGGGTTAGAGACACTTCTGGTTGAGGTATAAATTCCACCCCAAAATGCACATACAAACAGAATTTAGCCTAATTCAGGTATTCACAAAAGAAGGTCTCCTCTCTGGAAATTAGTTTTTTTGTGTATTTTTTTCCCCCCGAAATTAGTTTTATCACAACCCTTTCGAATGGTAATCTCTCACTGCTCCGATCCCTTCCACGTGGAATCTATATTCTGGCACTTAAGGCTTCCAAGATCTGGCTCTAGCCTTCTTCTCCAGCCACTTCACTTACTATTTAAAACTTATGACTCCAGCAAAGCACTGCATAAATGCAGATAACAGAGAGCACAGAGAGGTGTACGAGCGAATAATCCATCCTTTTCCCTGACCCTGGCCTCCTCATCACAGCAAATGTTCCATGACAGGAGGAACTGGGTCTTGCTCACAGTTCTATTTCAATCACTTTCTGGTACTAGTTCTGTCAATAAATATTTGGTGTATGAATGGTTATTTAACTTAATCATATCTATTTGTTAAAGTTATATAATGTAATCCTCAGTACAAAAACTAGACTGGTCTTTTTTGCCACAGGTATGCAGCAAATAGTTACCTGAAATTAAACGTGTATTTTAGGAAGAAAAAGTTAATTAGTAAGTCACTAAAAGACAATGTTTACAGTAACTTATCTGTTCATTATACTTAACACTATAAAATTATTCACAATAATTTAGTTTCATTTCAAGTTTTCCTTCCGGAATCTAAGTACTATCAATAGAGTGGAAGAACTAGACATTATCCGTAGACCAGCCAGCCTGCACACCCACACCAGCAGACCTAACGCCTTGTACCTCTAATTAAAGAAAGACGGAGTGACAAGACTGAGTTACTATTAGTACTTTTTTGCCTCACTCAGTGTTCAACTTTGGTGATATGGCGATTTACTGACTGCGCCAGCAAAGGCCAAACACATTCTGTGAGAGAAATAATCAAAAGGCAACAGAACTCGGCACTGAAACATCCAAGCAAGTGGACTTGAGGAGGAAAAATACAATAACACTCAGGAAAACAGTTATCAAAATGAAGACAAAGAATTCACAGGAGAGTGAAACTGGTTAACTAAACAATATACAACAAGGTCAAAAATGCCTAATTTAGAGCAAGACAGGAAAGATGCTATTGAAATCAACTTCATTTTTAATCATACGAGCTATTTTGGTTCAGCATAAAAGAATTGCATCTTTGGGTCACAATGGAGAGAAGGGTTAACTACTACTGTTTCAAAGAGAACCTGTCTTCTTAATGAACAAGGTCATAAAAAGGTAACTTACCTGACCCCTCATAACAGACATCTGACTTTCAAAAGTAGCTTTGTTAAATCTTCTGTCAGTCTTTATGGGAAAGGAGGAAAAAAACCTACATTATTATAATTCCAAAAATCAAGAAATTTGAAACAAATATTTAAAAACAAAGGAACTCTTCAACTTAGCACATAAGGCCATTCCAGAGCTTTCCTAATAGATAAAATAACATGTAAAGAGTATTTTTACTTGAAGTATTTTTGTATGTCTCTAGAATGACAAGAATAGTTTATTTATAATCCACCTGGTCCCAAAAGGATTTAAAATGACCTTCCAGCCAATGGGTTTAGGTGTTTTTGAGAGAACTAAACTACAGCAGCTCACCAAATACGTATTACAATTTATGGAGTACTTTTGTAAAAATTCAACTTTTGAAGAAAACAACTTGTCAGATTTTAATAGAGTCTTACTTCAAAGAACACTCATAACCAGTGTAACTTCACAAATTTATGCTCCTGTAAAGTAAAGCTGTTAATTCCTTTTTAAGTCAGGCTCTACACCAGAAGCAGTAAACTGCAAATTAGCTCTATTAAGAAAATCTCGTTTGAGATTTATTTCGTTTTCCGCAAGAATTAAAACGAAAAATTTATTTACCTTAAAAAGTTCATGAAGATCTTCACATAAATCTTGCACAAAGTTCATGTCAGAAATATATGGCAGAATCAAGTTTCTTATTTCTTCAGAAAAAGGAACTTTTGCTTGAGGAAGCCAAGCCCAGTGAAATGGATCTGAAAGAAAAAGGAGAGAGAGAGAGAGAGAGGAAGAAGTTATCAGAGAATAATCATCCTGATTCCAAGTTTGGATGGTGAATTCAGATGGTAAAGCACAGTAAACTATTATTTAGAACTAGTCAGGTTCCTGAGTTTTAAATAGTAAAAGGTAAGAATTTTGATAATCGGTCTCTCTCAGACAGCCCTATATCAAAAAATACATCTGAATCCCTGGTCTCTAAACTTGGAAATTAAGGGACACCTATAATTTGTTCACATACACCAGATCAAATACCATGGCTAAGATTTCCCTGCCCTCCTCCCAGTTACAAATTATCAGGAATTGACCACTCACGAGTGTGTGTGTGTGTGTGTGTGCGCGCACACATGTGTATGTGCACACATGCACATGTGTGGAAATATATGATGTTTCAAAGTCTTATCTAAAAAAAATTTTTAAGTGTTATTTACTTATTTATTTTGAGAGAGAGAGAGAGAGAGAGAGAGAGAGAGAGAGAGAGAGAGAGAGAGAGAGAGAGATTGCAAGCAGGGGAGGGGCAGAGAGAGAGAAGAATCCCAACCAGGATCCATGCTGTCAGCGCAGAGCCTGATGCAGGGCTTGAACTCATGAACTGTAAGATCACGATCTGAGCCGAAATCAAGAGCTGGAGGCTTAACCGACTGAGCCACCTGTGAATGTTCCAAACTTTTAAATCATTAGTAGGTGAATAGGCAAATGTCTCTAAGGGATCAAAGATCCATGACTTCAGGCTAATTCTAGTTCTCTCCTAAGAAGACTGTTAAATCTACACAGTACTAGGATGAGAAAGATTCGTAAAGTCGTAGAATCTTCTGGAGAGGGTGCATATTCCAATTCCTGCAAGAAAGTATATGTAAGGCTTCTGACAAGATGATCACCCACGGAGCTACTGTGGGCACATCCAATGAGAACCTCCTACAGCTAGAGTCATTCCTTCTGACTTCTCTTTTATTATCTCCCTGTCCACTGTGGGAAGTACACAGTCCATTCCAAAGAAAGCCCTTCCTCTGGCCCACATCTCCCTGCAGCTATATCTAATTTCCTTTTTACTTTTCCCTGACCAATCACATAAAAGCTCTTATTCCATGCCTGCCTTTACTTCTGATCCCTATCCCTCAACTTCTATTATCAGCATTCAAACGCTCTCCCCTGAGACCACCAGCCATCTCATAAGAGTCTCTCCAAAGGCACACTTGCAGTCCTCATGCTACTTAATGTCTCTGTAGAAAGTAGCAGTCTTCTATCATCTCCCTTTGTGAAATTCTCTCCTGTGTGGCTTTGGAGATACTACTCTCCCAGACTGTACTTTCTATCCTTTAAGCCACTTCTTTTGTTTGCTGGCTTTTCCTCTTGCCTTCAATGCCACCATTCCCCCCTTTCTCTCCTTCATTTACTTGCTAAACATTCATGAGACATTCACTGAGTATTTGTGTACCTCACATTGTCCTAGTGGTGGTATTTGTTCTCCTTGAATTCCCAGAGGTAATAAACACCACCATGGCTTCCACTACCACGGTGACAGTTTAAAAACTGTATCTTCAATATCAACTCCTCTTTCAAGTTCCAGATCTCTAATCCTCAACTGCATATTTGGTAAAATTTCCCAGATGTATTGTAGGAGCCCTTAACTTAACACTTTTAAAATACAATTTGCATATAAATTCCAAACTATTAGAGGGAAAAAACAATGAAACAAAGACATCTCAAGCCAATTCAACAAAAGATAGGAAAGGAAAAATAAATTGGAATTCATGGTCAATAGAAAAAAGTAAGATGGCAGGAAAAGTACAAACACATTATTTATTGAGACTTGAACTAGAGTTAAATGTACCTTTTAAAAGAATCTCAGACTGGGTAAAAAAATATCCAGTTAAGTGTTGGGCATAAGTCTTATGCTTACAACAAAATGATGGAAGTAAAAAATAAAAGTATAGAATAACACCAGGTAAATGTTAATAAAAAGAAATGAGGTGTAGCAATGTTACAACAGATAAAATAAAAAAAAGTAAAAAAAAAAAAAACATTGAGAGGGATAAAGTGAGATGTATTTCACACTAATAAAAGAACAAGCCACCAACAATATAAAATGCTGGGCCTTTATGTATGTCAACTACACAGCAAAAAATGTACAGAAATGCAAGAAGAAATTGCCAAAATCACAATCTTGGTCAACTTCAACTCTCAAAAATTAACAGATCAAGTGGTCAAAAAAATAATATGATTTGACTAACAACTACAAGCTTTAATTAATAGACAGATGCAGAACTTTGTGTCCAGACACGTTCTTTTCAAGTACCTTTTAACTGGCCATCAACCAGATTACAAAGGAATTACTAACAAATTTCAATCAGCAGAATTTATGCAGCCAGTCATAGGTCACAAAGCAATAAGCAGGTTTTTTTTTAATCAACTGACACAGAAATTTTATTTACTTATTCATTAATTTTTATTAAAAAAAGGTTTTTTAAGGGGCGTCTGGGTGCCTCAGTCATTTAAATGTCCAACTTCGGTTCAGGTCATGATCTCATGGTTTGTGAGTTTGTAACTCAGGAAGTTCTTTTTTTTTTAAATTTTTTTTTTAATGTTTATTTTTTATTTTCGAGACAGAGAGCACATGAGCAGATAAGGGGCAGAAAGAGAGGCGGGGACAGAGGATCCAAAGTGGGCTCTGTGCTGAAAGCAGTGAGCCCAATGTGGGGTTTGAATTCACGAACCGTGAGATCATGACCTGAGCTGAAGTCAGATGCTCAACTGACTGAGCCACCCAGGTGCCCCAATTATAATTCTATAAAAAAACTTTGTACCCATTAATCCAGATCTCAAGATGTCACGAACAATTTTAAACAAAATAAAACTAGCTCAAGAAGATGTAGCAAACCAGAGCCTCAACCACAGAGGAGACTGGTAAGGCAGTTAAAGCACTACTCACTGAAAAGGGGAGAGGTAGGCCTAAACTGTTTCGTAAGTGAATACTACCCAAAACATTAAAGTTAAGTTCTATCCATATATTAAAATAGATGATTCTCATGTTACATACATTTAAAAACTTATTCTACAAGGCTAACACAAGCCAAAAAACCAAAACCAGACACAGTCCCTCAAAAATAAGCAAACAAACATGGCAAGGCCCGTGTAGAATGTATCTTTGCATCCCCAACATCTAGAACAGAGCCTTAGTGAATGATTATTCTTCACCCAGTTTTCCTTTTCCTTTTTTTGATATCCATAAGTTTTGTTCCCTTCCCATTCTGGAAAAGGGTGATTATAGAATGTATAGATGGTTCTAAACACTTACATGCTCTCCACTCATCAGGATGCTTAAAAGGAAATGCCAGACCATTATCAATTGCAGCTATTTTAATAAGTGATTCTTTATCATCAATCCATTTCGTTTCCTAAAGAAGAAAAAAATGGCTGCTGATAAAAAAAGTATATGAATATTTCTAAAAGATCAAGTATTAAATAATTTTTTTAAAATTATTGAAGTTTAAATACCTTTTATTTGAAGAAACTAAAAAATAAAAAATAAGTTGCCTTTTATTAAAGGTCTTACTATAAATAAAAAATAAGTTGTCAGAAAGTACAAATTTCCACACTTGAAGGGAAGAAACCATCGTATAAATCAGTAAGAATTTCATAATCACTATTTTTTATTTGCTATTATAAATTCAGATAGTACTGGTTTCATTTCTTTCCTTTTGGGGAAGAGGACTTGGAATTATTAAGACTTAAAAATATGTTGTTTCAGATAATTTACTGCTAGATATACTGCTTAAAAGTATGACATTTGCAAAATATTGGTATTTTTAAGAGAACTTAACAAAGCTACCTCATTAAAAATTTAGTCTTTCCTGGGGTACCCCAGAAATATTTAGTCCAAACACAAAATGTTTCTAAATAAAACTCTTCAAAGAACAATTATAAAAAGGTCCAGTAGAAGGAATCTCAAGATACCATTAATTACAGAAAGTAGGCCATTCCTAACTTCTACATTCTTGACAGCAAGAGGGATTTCATGTTAAAGAGTATTTATTATGGGGGTGCCTGGGTGGCTTAGTTGGTTAAGCGTCCGACTTCGGCTCAGGTCATGATCTCGCGGTTCATGGGTTCGAGCCCCGTGTCGGGCTCTGTGCTGACAGCTCAGAGCCTGGAGCCTGCTTCGGATTCTGTGTCTCCCTCTCTCTCTGCCCCTCTCCTGCTCACGGTCTGTCTCTCTTTGTCTCTCAATAATAAACAAACTTTAAAAAATTTTTAAAAAAGAGTATTTATTATGTAAAGATAAGACGGTTGCTATTAGCAAGTGGCCTAGATAAAAACAAAAGGTAAAAAAGACAATTTTAAAATGAGAAGTATTAGCATGAAGGTCCGTGTCATATATGTCTGGTTTGTTTCTTTTAGTTTATATCAAATATCTTACGTCACTGAAAATGCACAAAATACTTAAGAGCAAAGAATAAAATTTTCAGTAAAATCTAATTGCTCAAGATACACCAATAAAATATATTTAGCAACGATTACGAAAATATATATTTATGTGTGTATTTTAAACTTATTTCTGCTGTAACTGCCATTTATTTTTATTTTTCTTCTATTTACAATTTTATTGAGGTATAATTTACACACAATAAACTTCACATATTAGTGTACAATTTGATAAGCATCCGCGGATGTGAAACCTTCACCGAAAGTTTTCTGGTGTCCTTTGTCGTGGGTCCCTCTCTCGCTCCCTCCCTCTACCCCACCCACAGGCAACCAGGGTCTGCTTTCTGTCACCAGGGATTAGTTTGCACTTTGTAGGTTTTCACATAAATGGAATCAGACAGTGTGTTCCCTTTGTGAGTAGCTCCTTTCACTCAGCAGGATTTTGAGACTCATCCACATTATGGAGTCATAAGACTCAGAAAGAAGTGAATTACTAAAATATAAACACGTCGACTAAAAATACCAGAACCTTTTTTACATAAAAGCAAAATAAATCTGGTGGTCGTGGTTCTACAACGAATTTCCCAAATTCTAAAAAAAAGTACCAAGCTGGTATCATCCTTCTACTCTAATACAACATAAAAAATAAAGCTGCACAGAGATTTAGAAATTTAAAAAATGCAGTGTAAACAGGGAAGGAAAGAAAAAAGATGAGAAAAACAGCAAAAGGAGATAAAACCAAGGATCTAAGTGAAGGAAATGAAGAAATGAAGAAAAACATAAATTTAAGGAATCTTTTATAGAAATTGTGTGTGTCTCTGTGTATAATTTTGAAATTTCCTTACCTTAACTTCCTTTCCCTGTTGCTTTTCGTATTTGATTAACCAATTGTCATTTCCCCTGTCTTTCAAAACAAAACAAATGTTACTTCATTTTTTATGGATATCATAGCTTAATATCAAAGGAAATATTCTAGTCACCTTTTGATTTTCAAGACCTTAACTGGTTATCTGTGGCACATGTGTACATATTAAAGGCTCCAACCTAACACATACAAGCCAAAAAATACTTACAAATGTTAACTAACACTTTTTGAGGGTTTACGCTGTGTCAGACATTGTTGTAAGTACTTAACAGGCACTAATTCATTTAATCCTTATAACCATTCTGTGAGGTATGTATTATCAAGAACTATTAAATCAAGGTTATTAAGATCAAGGATAACTTCTCTTCCCCCCAGGAAGAAAAAGCATGTATCTCTATTACCAAGCAAATTTCTGGGTAGGTTCTCACCTAATGTCTGTATAGAAGTACTCTATGACTCTACATCAAATTTAACGTTAATCTAAGACCACATTAATTAAGAAGGCAACTCTGGAAAAGTATGTAATGCTTTTTCAGCAACTAGTATAAATGAGCAAATATTTTGAATCAGTGGTTCTCAAATTTCAGCATGCTTCAGAATTACCGAGAAGACATGTTAAAACAGACTGGTGGCCCCCTATGCAGAGTTTCTGTTTTAGCAGGACTGGGGTGCACTCTTCTGAAAAGATGCATGTGTAACAAGTCCCCACATGAAACTGACCCAGCCAGTCCAGGGAACCACATTTGGGAACCACTGTTTCAGATGATCTACACCACTGCTCCATTCTAGCACAGAAGAAAATCAAGTTTAATGTATTTATAGACTATGCTAACAGTTACCTAAAGTCAAAATAAGCATCTAAAATAATTTACACAATCAAGTTTTAATTATTCCTATTATGCAGATAATATTTCTGGCTTTGTCCTGTTGCTAAGAAATTCCCCAGGAGGGACAAGAACTGACCTCTACCACCCAGGCAGGAGACTGCTATGAGTTAGAATCTCCAGTACAAGATTAACTCTGCCCAAGGGAGTCAGTACTACATCTGTTTTCCAAGGCAGGTAGAGAAAAAGTGCCTCCAGACTTCTGTATCAAAATTTTATGTCTTTGATTTGGATAACAAGAGTTGAATACAATCTGCAAACTAACAAGATTTGAGTAAACAAGTAAGAGAACTTCAATACCTGTATTTCTGATGATGTAATCCAAAATAACTAATCTTTCAAACTGTGACTGAAATTGTTTTCTAATATTCTCAGGCAAAGGGTCAGCTTCAAATTTCCTAAGCCAATATTCAGCCTCCTTGTAACCTTCAACAAATAACTGAAAGGAACCAATCTATAATTTTAAGAACTAGAGTTAGAAAAGAAAGTACAAGAACAAAGAAATTACTTCTTTAATTTCTCACCAATATCATCATAAAATGTTATATAAACATTATAAGAAAAATAGAAGGGTTAACACTAATTTGGATAAGCCATATTTATCAAACTATTTTTATACACTAACTTTAAACAGCCACATAAAGAATACATAGCAAAGTAAAAATGCTCAACCCTAGGCTTTTAAGGAGCATGGAAGCTATTTTAGGATAACTAAAAAAGAAAATGCACATGTGCCCTCAAGGTGAAAATCTCAACTCAGATTGATGTTTTCTAAAAATATTCATTAAAATGAACTTAATTATAGTGGCCAAATATTACACCTGTCCTGGTCATTTAATAACCATGCATACTTTTATCTTATTGAAGAAATACTTTGGGATTTTTTTTACAACATAAAATATGGAATATATCCTTTTTTTTTTTTATTTTTTAATTTTTTTTTCAACGTTTATTTATTTTTGGGACAGAGAGAGACAGAGCATGAACGGGGGAGGGACAGAGAGAGAGGGAGACACAGAATTGGAAACAGGATCCAGACTCTGAGCCATCAGCCCAGAGCCTGACGCGGGGCTCGAACTCACGGACCGTGAGATCGTGACCTGGCTGAAGTCGGACGCTTAACCGACTGCACCACCCAGGCGCCCCCTATCCTTATTTTTTTAAATGAATTCTTCAACTTTGCAGATTAAAGATCTGGTCACAAATTTTAAAGAATTAATCAATCAATCATAACATGGTTTTAAGTGGTTTTTAAGAAAATCCTTTCCTTGAAGATATGTCTGTTTTAAAAGGCATTTCTGTCATTAACATTACTAAATGTATTTATGGCACAGGACACATGGGTTACCTGGTTGGTCTCATAAATACAAATAACCACAAAGAAAATCTATTTCTTATCCTAACACTATGTTCTTATTGTTGGCCTGAAATTTTAACTATATATCTAAAAGGTTTTCTTTAAAGCACTTAATAAGTAGTCATAAATATGGAAATAATATCTTTCTTTAGTCACACTTAATTTTATCATATCCAAGGAATAACAGGCCTTGTAAAAATTTTCAAACTTCCTCCTTACTTGGAGTATAATTTTAAAAACAATTTAAGTTAACCATGAATTTCTACTCAAATTCTTTTATCTAGATATATGCTAGGTATAGCAACCACAAAACAAAATCACAGGTCACATTACATATATATATACGTATATATATATATACAAATTATAATAATAATTTAATAATATAATATAATAATAATAATTATACAATTATAATTATATATATAATTTATATATATTTATATTTAATATATAATATATATTATATTATTTATATTATTTATATATATTTATATATAATTATAATATATAAGATACAAATTATATATATTATACAAATATATATATACAAATTACATATATATACATATACACTTACATATATATACACACATACATATATACATGCATATATTACATATACATATTACATACACATACATATTACATATATATGTATACATATATGTATACACATACATATATATAATGTAAAAATGTAAAATATAAAAAAATAAAAAATATATATAAATTGTATATACATATATACACACACACACACACACACACACACACACATATATATATAAAAGCCTGAAGTTTTTCTAGAATGCCTTCCCATTAACCCTTCCCACTCCTGCTTAGCCAGCTGCTAACCAATCCTTAGGTTTATCTAAAAGTGTTAAGAAAAAACAAAATTCATTATGTAGTCCGTAAACAAGAATTACTACCACTTACTTTATACTATGTGCCAGGCACTATACCAAGTACTTGACATGAATTTCTTCATTTTATCTCACAACCTCAAGAGGTAGTTTTTCCCATCCCAGTTTATAGAAACTGGGGCTTAAGGAGCAAGCAACTTGCCCAAGGGCTCAGAGCTAACTGGTAGAGGGGCTGCGAGAGAAACTTAAGTCTGTGCTTTTAGCCATTACTTTATAAAGCCTTAGATGCAAACTCCTCCTGGAAACAGTATCCCCAGTCCTCCAAGCTGGGTTAGACATCTCTCCTCTATCCTCTCTGAGAATTTAACCATCCTAACAGCTTTCTCATATCACACTGAGATTGCTTGTTCACTGAAAGCTCTTTGAGAATGAAAAAACTATTTTCTTTATTATCATATCCACAGCCTACAGCACACAATACTCAGGTAATACATGCTGAATTGTCCCCCCAAATAAAGTTTCTCACAGTAACTTACCTTAGGGGGGAGTCCTATCCGATGGAATTTTCTACCTACTTTTGGCACTTTCTCTAAAGCATACTTTTTGCCTCTAGATTTTGCACGGTCAATTGCACTGTAGTTAAATGTCTCACTGACAAGCCAAACCACCTAGAAACACACAGTTTAGAAAAATGGTTATGAGAATTTGCATTATAGTGTTTCTACTCATATACACCATGAAACACACTCTAAAGCTATAAATCAGCGAAGTTCAACCCAATCCTAAATGGTGCAGAGAATCTAAACTAGAAAGGTCTAGGGATTTTGCAAAGTCAGTTAAATGGCACATATTTTTGAGAGAGGCAGCTTAAAACTGGCCAGTGGAAGAAAGAAGTAATCATTCTGAGATGTAGAATTAGGAATGGATATTCTGAGGAAGTCTTCAAGTAAAAATTCATAAAGGCTAAATAGAAAGAATTTCTAGAACACCGATATTCTTCTGCCTTCTAAATGTTAGTTCTTTCTCTTCTTGTCTTGTCGTCAGCATCATCTAGGCATCAGCAGCCAGGGAGACTTGCTTGGACACTTTGAGCATCTCCCCTAGAATCAATTTATCGGTTACTCATGTCTCTGAATTACCAAAACAAGGGCTCAACTTCAGGTTCTGTCATCAGAAATATTACTAAAGTGTTCGCAGAGAAGTAGACTATAAATTAGAAGCACATAATGAAAACCAATTTTCTCCTTTACCTTTGTTTTAGGTACAATATTCAGATGCAGCTTTTCATCCACAAGGGAGGCACCAGCTTCAGAAAGGTATCCCTGATTAGGAAGCAGGCAGCCTCTACCGAAGCAGCAAGGGCAGCAGACCTTATGAACATATTTGGTCCATTTTGGATTCAGTTGGCCATAAGGCTCTTCTGATTTGGGTTTAAATACACCAATAATTTTCTATATAAAATAGGAGACATTTTCTGAGACTTTTAATATAGAGAGATGATAACCCATAAAATGCATTTTGGTAATCTTTTTCTATTTCTTCCCACCAGATTTGGACATAACCCTTAAATATTAAGAGGTTTAGTTCTCATTGTGTTTTTATATCCATTCTCATTTAACAATGTAAAATCAGTAATCCTTTGGGCTAGTAGTTTTCAAACTGTGCTCTCAGCAACACTAGGAAAGGTGAGGGGGAAATGAGAGTAGGGCTCTAAGACCCCCTACCACTTAACTAGATTAACGTTGACTTCCCTTGTTTTATTACTGGACTTCCAACTTAAGAAAGGGTTCTGCTGATTTCATAAAGTTTGAAAACTACTGCTCTAGGTCAGATAGTATCTATTAAATATCCATATTATGTGTTTATTTATCAGCTACTTTCTTACTAGATGTACATTCTAAAGGGCAAGGACTTTGTTAGGGCTGTATCCCAAGTACTCAGAACAGTGCCTGGTACACGGTAGGCATTCAAGCATTTGTTAAATGAACTAATAAAGCCAATGACAAAAAGTCATCTCTAAAATATAAAGGTAATGATAGGATATAGTGAATATCTATGTTGTCAGATTCTCCTACCCTAATCTTTTTCCAGTTATATTTTTTTGTGAATCAATTTTAAATAAATTTTCTCCTCTTAAAAAAAAATTTGCCCATGGATGTCTAAAGTCTATAATCTTTATTACTGGTCTGATAAAATATATTCATATTAAATTTAGAGGGTGAATTATCCTTAGACAAGAAATAAAAATCTTACTATAATTTTAAGTATATAATTGCTTTATAATGCAATAAAATCTGAGTCACTAGTAAAAAGTTAAGAAGAAAAAATTACTAAATCAAACTTGGAGGAAAGACTGAGAGACTGACATTTATTTATATATATATATATATATATACATATATATATATATATATATATGTATATATATATATATATATATGTATATATATATATATATATTTAAATCCCCAAAAAGACTGTTTTAAAATGTAACTTGGATCTTTGCAAAGAATATTAGGATGAAATCATAACCTTTTTTACTCCTGAAGAAAGAACTGCTGGTTATGTATCATTCAGGAAGCTTTTAAAGATAATAATACAGATTTCTGAAAATCTAGACTAATTGGAACAAAGTCCCATATCAACTTCTCTTTTCTGCCCTAGAATTCTACTTTGGTTCATTTCACGATGTCACATTCCAATGCCTTCAAGCTTCAGGCTGCCCAGGTTCCTCTGGCATAATGCTGGCAAAAATATTCCTAGGGCAAGCCTTTGAAAGTTTAAATTTCTACTTTGCTTGGCTAATATAGATACTGTAAAGTAAGGACTTACGAATTTAAACTCAACAAATCTATAGCTGAATGTGAACATTCCGTAATTGCTTGAAACCAAGTACTAAAATAGTAGGAAAGCAAACTGTGACTTAAAATGAATAGTGCTATTTCTAAATAGCAGAATGCTCTAGTTCAACACAAAACAACCCCCCACCTTTATTTTTGAAAAGAGGGTGCAATCAGATTTATTAGGAAAACAGCTTCAGAACCTCATAATGACTCCACATTTAAATTCGTGTTTTCCAAAATTTCTGTTATATACAGTAGATCTGTGAAATTCTCACCCTCTTGGGATCCTTCACAAAGTAACTTCCACTTGAACCTTGAGAGATTCTTTCTGGAAAAACTCCAAATTCTATTGCTTGCTCTGCTTTCAATATAACATCAGCAAATTCAGGATCATCCAGGAATGTATTCAATGCTGAAGAACCAACAATTATTGCATTAAAAAATCAATGTTGATATAGAACGTGACGAAGAAAGGCCAGCTATGAGAATGCTTGTGATAGGGACCTGTGATACTGGGTTAGGTGATTAGCATTAGGACATTAAGGTGCAGAAGAACAAAAGCCATCACATGGCTTCCAGGACGCTCCTTCTCTAGGTTTAAGAAAAAATGTAGTCAAGTATCATATGGGCTGCTTGGATCCTCGCTTTTTTCCCCCAACCCCACTTCTCTTTAAAGTTCAAGTACTGACGCATGAAAAACAAAATCCCTATTTGTTGAAATAATCATACTAATACCTCCGATTGCTCTGAATTCCTCCTCTCTTCCAGTGATTCTGTTCTCCATTCCACCTCCCCTTCCAGCTGTGGTCACACCTCAGATCTGTCATCACCAATACCTGCAACCTCCCCACACCTTTCCATTTCAAGCACCTTTCATCTTCCTCGTTCGTTCCCTCTAGTACCCTGAGTTCAAAAATTATTCCATCCCACTAGGACCCACGAGGCACTGACCTCCCATGTTGCTACTGATCTCTGCGTCCTCACATCCCTCGCTGGCCAGCTTAATTAAATTACGGGCAGGCATCATATAATCACTCTTCTTTTCCTCCCTCCCCTTATCATGGTCGCCTGGAAAAATCCCATTAAACTCAACTGGTTAAACTCAACTGTCTGCAGAGTACACCTAGGCCTGGATAGCTGAACTTGACGATACAAACATACACAAACACAAGGCCTGAGAGCTCACTTTAATGTAAATTCATCCCCACAAACCTCAGGTGGGTCCTTCATGCCACCTGGGAAGCACACTACGTTCCTGTTTCGGACTGAATCTTTGTGTCCTCCCAAGATATGTTCAAGCCCTAACTCCCCATGGAATTGTACTGGGAGATGGAGTCTGTGGGAGGTAATCAGGTTTAGGTGAGGTCATGAGGGTAGGGCCCCCACAACAGGATCAGTGCCAAGAGCATGCTCTCTCTCGCCCTCTGCCATGTGAGGACACAATGAGAAGGTGGTCATCTGCCAGCCAGCAGGAAAGCCTTGATCTTGGACTCATCTTGGACTTCCCAGCCCTGATCGTGAAACTTCATCTTAGACTTTCCAGCCTCCAAGACTGGGAGAAATAAATGTCTGTTGTTTAAACCACTCAGTCTATGGTATGTTGTTCTAGTAACCTGAACTAGGACAACTCCTGGTACCGTTTCTCCCACTGTTCTGGGCAACTCTCTCATAACCTCCCCCCTCTTCACATTTCCAACACTCCCTCTTTCTCAGACGATCCTTAACAGATGCAATCAGAAATCAGTATCATCAGCACTCCACACCACATCTGCCCACAACATCCTGTCTTCCACCTGTTACTACAGACGAACTAAGCTTGAAGATCAACTCATCCACTTTGTGTCCTAGACCCTATCTCTTCCTGATGATTCCAGGACATTTCTTCAGCAATCCTTCCCTGCATCAATATTTCCCTCTTTATTGGACCACTTCTATCACCATACTAGGCATGCTGTAATTTTTCTCAGCCTAAATCTACTTACTCCCACGTTACTCCTAGATATTCCCTCATTTCTTTGGTCCCCTGTATAGCAGAAGGTCTCTATAGTTATTTACATTTAATATCTCCAACATTTCTTCCTCGATTCTCTCTTGAACCCATTTCAATTAGGTTTCTGTCCCAACCACTCCATTGATAAAACTTTTGTTGAGGTACACAGTGACATCCATATTGCTAAATCTAACCTCAGAACTTATCTTCCTTGACCAGTGCCACCATTTGACCCTGTTAATCATTCCTTCCTCCTTCACATGGCTTCCAGGATGCCCCTTCTCCAGGTTTTTCCATTTCATTGGCTCCTCTTTTTCAGTCTCTTTGTTGGCTCACTTTTACCTCGTGACAGTTTACCTTTAGGATGCCCCAGATTCAGTTCATGGTCCTCTCCTCTTCGTTATCAACACTGATGACTCCCAAATTTATTTGTCAAGCCTGGACTTCTACCTTCAACTCCAGACTACGATATTCAACATCTCTACTTGGATGTTTAATGGACAGCTCAAATTTTACCACCCAAAACTCAATTCTTCTCTTTATAACTCCACCTGACTGCTTCCCT
The DNA here is from genome assembly GCF_024362965.1 of Panthera pardus. NCBI lineage: Eukaryota > Metazoa > Chordata > Mammalia > Carnivora > Felidae > Panthera > Panthera pardus. Next base: position 184,528,393 of record NW_026526688.1, read on the forward strand.
CTCAGGTTTCCCTATTTCAGTTAGTGGCAACTCCAAATCTTCCAGTTGCTCATGGAAATCCTTGGAATCACCCATGATCTTATACTCTCACCTCCAACATCTAATCCATCAGTAGTTTGCATGGTTCTACCTCACACGAACATCCAGAATCCAATCACCTCTCACCATCTCCATTCCTTCCATGTGATTCAAGGGACTATCAACTCTCACCTAGATTATTGTAAGACTCTCTTAACTGCTTTCCCTCTTTCACCCATGCCTTCTCTATACTTGACAGAGAAGCTAGAGTAATCATTTTTTTTAAGTTTATTTAAGAGAGAGAGAGAGAGCAAGCGTGCACATGTACACATGAGCAGGGGAGGAGCAGAGAGAAAGGGAGAGAATCCCAAGCAGGCTCCTCACTGTCAGCACAGAGCCTGACATGGAGCTCAATCCCACTAACCATGAGATCATGACCTGAGCCGAAACCAAGAGTCAGGTGCCCCAACCCAGAACTTTTATAGTTCTTGGAACATAACAGGTAATCAATAAACACTTGCAAAATGAATGAACAATTAATCATTTAAAGTGGTACACAAGGCAAAAATTATTCATATTTTACTTTGGAAGGTATTTAAATGCTATTACATGCATTCAACATTATGAAAATTCAAAACATAAACTTACTTATTTTAAAATTTGCCTTCATTTAGACAGAAATACATTTTTTTTTTTACTAATTTTTAAAAGTATGTGCTAAGAAAAATGCTACAAAAAGTACTATTGGGCATATTTAACCTACTTAAATGAATAAATAATCCAAGTATTTTAGTTACATCACTACAATTGATGTGCTAATTCCTAATCCTTCTTATCTATCCCGTGAAAATAATTAAGAATGGAGAAACTTAGTCTTTCTTTATTCACTGTATATCCTGAGCACCTGGATGAGGAGTCAGCATTTAGTGGGTACTTAATATTTAATTGAATAAATGAAGTATTATTTATGTACTAGAATATGCCAGTAATAATGATCATTAGTCAAATGAGATTCTTCTGGGCGAACGGTCTTTTTTTTTTTTTTTTTTTTTTCTTTTAAGTTTGTTCATTTTGAGAGAGTGAGTCGGGGAGGGGCAGAAAGAGGAAGAGAGAGAATCCCAGGCACTGTCAGTGCAGAGCCCGACACCGGGCTTGAACAAAGGAACCATGAGATCATGACCTGAGCTGAAGTCGAACACTTAACCGACTGAGCCACCCAGGTGCCCCTAGGCGAAGCCTCTTAATAAGAAAGAAGTTGCAAAGTTTTTTATTTCAACCCTGCCCCTAGCACTAGTGTACTTTTTACAATACGTCACTAGGAGGTGGTCTTCGGGGAAATGTTTAAACACTTTCAACAAGACATCACTACTTTTTTTGTGATCCTTTTATTTGGAAGCGAAACAATGTATAAGCTTCTTCCTTTTCCAGAAATTAAGTCTCCTGTAGTTTCACACCATGTCCTAGACCTGCTATCTGGAGCAAAACAAAAGCGTACTTACTCCTTTCTCTCCAGGAAGAGCCCTTCAAAAAGCTGACGATCATTTCATGTTCCCCTAAGTCTCCTCTACTCTTGCCTCCTCCCATATGGAAGTGTTTTCAGGCTTTTCAGCACACGAGTTGCCCTCTTATTTCACGCCTCAGGTTTCCAATGTGCCCCCTTATGAAATATGGTCTCCAGAATCAAGCAACCCATTGCAGGGAATAGACACATCTCTCAGCATTGACAGTATACCAAAATGAGAAGCACTCTGGTGTCACATTAGTTCTTTAGAAATCTGGTCATACTACTAATGCATACTGAACTTGGACCACTCTTGGTCTCTCCCATGCTGTACTTGAGCAGTTCTTGTGGAAACTACGTGTAGACTTGGCCAGTATTACTATTAAATGTTACCAAACTGTTTCACGGGCTAAGCTTTATGAGTTCATCATGTAACAACCTGCCTTTGTTGCTCTCATGGAGCCCATGCTTATACTCTGAATAATAATAATAATCATTTTCAGTTGTAATAATAATTTTATAATTATTATATTAATAATTAATAAGCAATATAATAATTATTATTATAATAACCGCATACTAATTCAGTTTCAACCAAAATCAGATCAAGCAGAACCATTCCTATAAAATCAGCCAGGATGTTCTTAATCCCTTTCTCTTTAATTTGTCCCTTATTGAGCAACTCTTTTAAATAAATGAGATAATCTCCCCACATGAAAATGGGCGTTCTTTGAAGATGTCCTGGAATTACCATCACTATCTGGAATGACGCTTAAAAGACAACTGGTCCTGCTATCCAAATTGCTGCTGGAAAAAACGACTACCTACCAACTGTTCTAAAATCAAAGAAACTGTTTTTTAGGAGATAATTTTTCTTGAACTCATAACTCACAAGTACATTCTAAAGCTTTCTTCATTTACTTAACTGTACATGTGGCAATTAGTTTAAGTTGGAGGACCTCTCCAAAACTTATGGCGCTTCATGCTGTGAGTGCTCTGGAGATTTGGGCTGAAGGCCTGTCATCATTGCTAGTTTTGATTTTTAATAGTTGAGGGGCATGGTTAGTTACATTTTAATGAAGAAAACCTTTTTTTCCGGCAAAATTACTGTTGCTCCTTTTAAGGAATAAACTATTAGGGTTTTGATTTGTCTCTGTATCAAAGGATTTTCTGAGGAAAATCTCAATTCCACCTCTGTGCATTCCCTTCGGGTCTCCTCTAAGAAGCGGTGACCTTCTAGTCCAGCTCTGGTCCCGTCTGAGCTCCTCACTTTCACCAGATATCCAGCACACACTCTCAACATTTGCCAGTGCTGTTCCCCAGTATGTTCCAAGCTTCCTTCCCAGGCTAATTCTTATTGATCCTTCAACTCCATCTGATCACTTGCAACACTGTAACAAAATGATCCAAATCCAAGAAGGGCAGACATTTTTGTTTTGCTGATACATTCCAAGTGCTTAAAACAGTGCCTGGTACATAGTAGGCCCTCAATAAGCCTGAAAATTATTTATCAACAAACTCTGCCCGTAACCACATGGAAGCCTTATCACTGGTCCTTTAGGAAGCAGAATTGAAAATGGAATTAAGAGAATCCAGTTTATAAACCTTTCATATAAGGACATGTGGCAACGTATCAAAACAAGCCCCTCCTCACTTGAGGGTTGGGTTGTATCTTACCCACTGACCAGAATTTTCTAAAGAGAAAAGTCGTTAGCTCACCAGTCTGGTGATCTGAACACTGCCTCGGAGGTTCAAGTGCCCATCATCCTTCAGGCCTCGAGTTGGATGCTCCTTCCTCTGCTAAGTGTTCCCAGGCCCCTAAATCCGGTGCATAGCTCAATGGAATCCTCAGTTCTCCCCACCCAAATAGATCAGCTGTGGGAACTGTCTGTTTTAACTGACCATTCCCTCCATTACTATAAAGCTCTGTGGGACAAGGCTGGTGACTGGACATCCATTTGCTATCCGGTCACCACTGTGTCCCGAGGCCTCCACTTCCACTGGCACACAGCAGGCACTCAAGCATTTGAGAATGACGCATCTCAGCAATAGACGGAAAACAAAGAATAAGCGTCTTCTAATTACTGGTTGAGCAATAACCGCTTGACAGTGAGAGGTAGCTGCTCACCATCTTTCAATAGCTCAGTTATGGATAACTGTCAAGACGCATAGGACATCTACCCTTCTAATATTGTCCTCTAAATTCAGCCAGATTATCAGTGTCTAGGATCTGGATCTGGCAATACTGAGAGCACCATCCATTAGAATTCCTTTATTAAAATGGGCTTCAAGGAGGTTATGAGAAATACTCCTATGAAATTCATCACTTTTATTACAAAGATACTATTCAGTACATAGTCTCTTCTCCAAAAGATACACGACAGGCTATCCTTTGTCAGGTCAGTTTAGATTCCAATAGCTACTTTAACTTTATGGGCACATTGTGCTTCTTTCTGTAACCTTAAACATCAGATTTGTGGGCTGCCTGCAGCAAGCATCTCCTGTGCATGCTGTGTACTATGATGGCCTCCACCTTATTTATTTCATTACCTCAGTTCCCACCCTCGTCTTTCCTCCTTGTTTTTAAATGATGCTATTTTGTTCATACATTTATAAGCCACCATGAATCATTAAAAGGCTTTTAAATACACACTTCCGTTGACTTTGGCAGTTCCTAGTATATTCTAACACTATTCTCTACTTGTAGGCTCTCCAACGAAACTGCTAAGTGCTCCTGGTTTGTGTTAACTGGGATCCTGGAAAAGTCACTTCACCTCTCTGTGCTTCCTTAAAATGAGAATAAAAAATAAAACTCACTTCGTGGGGTTAGTTATATATTAATATAAGTGAAGGGCACAGAACTATGCCCTTCATATACTGTTACCTAGGTATTATCATCTTTATGAGTCTCCAACTCACTGATTAAAATGACAACTAAGGAATGAATGCCACTAATCTTTCTACTTTGACACTGACCCAACAATACTATGTTTATGCTGGTTCCAGACTGTCAATGTCTTGCTCAAGTAAAGGTAACAGATACTCTTCCATGTAAAGCTCCTATTTACATAGACAAAATAGTTAAGCATAAAGGCTCATGCATTGAGCGTAAGATAAATGATGTTAATATTAATCTAAACGCAAGAATTTCTTAGAACTAGTGAGGTGGCTTCATGGAAATTGGATGCTAAAGGACAAAGGAAGTTAATGGAACTCGCCTGGGCGGCTCAGTCGTTAAGCTTCTGACTTTGGCTCAGGTCATTATCTCGCAGTTTGAGTTCGAGTCCCACACTGGGTGAGCTCAAGCCCTGCTTTGGCTAAAACATGAGCCCTGGGTGAGCCCCACTTCTCTGTCTCTGTCTCTGTCTCTCTCTAAATAAATAACTTAAAAATCTAGTTACATTACTCAATCATAAACTTTTTAGGAAACTGGTTTGAAATGTTTAAATACTTATTGAAATTCAAAACGATTTTTAAATCCATTAAAAACAAGACCTCCATTAATAAATCACCAAAAGTAACAACTATTTTACAATACTTGGGATCTACAGCAAAATGGAAAAAGTACAGGACACAAAGAGAAGGACTAGGCTCAGTCTGGCTTTACCACTTCCTGTATACTTGCCTGTGGCTTACCTCTGAACTTCTATGTACTAGTCATTACAGTTTTATTCATTTTCAATTCCCACAACAAGGAGTAACAACTAACTTGCCGTGCTGCTGTAAGAATTAATGAACTACACAAAGAGAGATCTCCGCAAACTGTAAACCGTGATATAAAATAAATTATTACCATTTTGGAACGCAGGAATTCTCTTTAGTAATCCATTTGTATTATGAGTACTATATTCTATCCCAGTTACTTTTTCTAGCCTTAATACTATTTGTTTAGAAAATCTCACTTTCAGGGGCACCTGGGTGGCTCAGTCAGGTAAGCATCTGACTCAGGTCATGATCTCATGGTCCTGAGACTGGACCCCACACAGGGCTCTGTGCTGGCAGTACAGAGACTGCTTGTGATTCCCTCTCTCTCCCTCTCACTCAGGGTTTCAGGCTCTTTTAAACTCTAGCTACACAGGTAAATTTAAGGCAGCAAAAAGGAAGCTAGCCACACAGATCTTAGTTACTTCACAGAAGGGATTCTAGGTAATACAGAAACACATCACACAGCTGGGGGAATGTGGGTCCATCTGTGATCATCACATTTGTTCTGTTCAACGTTGTCCTGTCAATGCACCTGTTAGCTAACACAGTGGCAACAGACCTGCATGTCAGACCAGTCTGCTAAAGCTTTATTCATGAAACACCTGAACAGGAAATCGTCTGCTTCTCCCAGGCCTCTCCGATGTATCTGCTTGAGAGTGTCTGAATGTTCAGTTCAACTAAGACTTGAATCACCTATTCCATCCAAACTTCCTTAAATTGTGGGAGGCCCATTAGTCTACTGACAGCAGGCCATGTAAAATCTAAAGACTCCAGAAAGACTAAGCAGGAGTAATGACAAGTACAATTTCTGTGGCTTTTCTTCAAGCCGTCACCCAGGGAGTTCTACAGGCACAGTGCACACACCATCTCACTTAAACCATCCTAACCACAGACAAATAGGTGTTATCCGAATTTTACAAACTAGCCCGTCTCATCTCCAGCTATGATTCATACAAGCCCACTCTGTTTTACTATCAGATTAGGCTAACTCGACTCGACCTGCCAAAAAAATCCTTCATCGATAAATACCCATGCCTCCAATAGCATGCTGACTCTTTATTAATTTTCAACATCCTATCAATTATCCTCTTTTCCACCTGAGGCTGCCAGTCCATTCGACAGTGAAAAAGTCCCCGCCCCCTTCTTAAAGTACAAGAATAGAAATGGTTCCAGAAAGAAAACTTTGCGCACGAGATAGCAGCTGGAGAAATTCAACTGCCTCTGCCCCCTCTGGCTAACGTCACAATAACATTAACTGCAAGAAGTTTTGAAACGTGTCCCAGGGGCAACTAGATATTCTTGCTCTCCGGCTCTCTGCCGTCATCCATCTGCCTGGCAAATTCACAACTCCGGGAACTTTCCTGATAGTTCAGGCTTCTTATTCCAAAACTCAAGTCCAAACTTGAGAAAACGACTTACGTCATGTTACCATGCTAAGTTTGGGTTGTTGTTTTTTTTTCCGTGTCTGATTGCAAAAGTTGAGGCTTACTCTTAGGCGAGGCCTCAAGGGTCAGCGTTTAACGACAACCTCGGGCCTTAAGTGAGCTGGCCTAAGGCCCCTGGAAAAGGTGCAAGGAAACTGGGGAGCAGAGAGAAAGGGAAGGTGTCCAAGCTTCGACCGGCCCCGGGTCTGTGCTCCGCATGGGAGGGATGCCCGGCTAACTGCCTCTCCTACCAGGCAAGGGCTGGTGTGGGACAGAGGTGGGACCCCGGGAGGGGCTGGGCGGCGACGCGCGCGCAGGGACGACCGCGGGGTGGAGATTGGGGCCGAGTCGCACCTGCACCCAGGGGCGGTTTCCGGTTCGGGTGGGTGGGCGAGCCCCGGAGGACCCCCACGCCCCAGGAGGAGCGGCTGGGCGCGTCCCGGGACGGGAGCAGCAGTTCCTCGTCTCCAGGCTCGCGAGGGGAGGCCGCGCCCTCCTCGCCGGCAGCCTCCACGAGCCTGACGGCGCTCCCGGGGGCGCCCTTAGGCGGCTGGGCCCAGGCGAACCGCGGCAGCAGCGGCTCCCGCTCCTCGTCGTCCTCCTCCTCCAAGCTCCCGCCGCCGGCTGACGCCCGCAGCCCGGGCTCGGAGGACTCCGCCATGGCCTCCCTCCGTGCCGTCCGCGCTGGGACCAGCTCAGAGAGGCGAGCTGCCCGGCTCTGGTCTCGACATCGCGGGGGACCGGAGCCGCTGGGTCGGGGCGAGGTCACCTCACAAACTCGCGGCCCCGCTCCGCGCGGGCCCGGCGGTTGTCCCCGCGCAGCCGCCAGCCGCGCCCCACCTCGGGCCAACCCTGCGCCTGCGCAGAAGGGCGGGGGCGGAGGTAGGCGGGGCGCGGGGCGGGGCCGCCACCTGCCGCTGTTAGCGCCGGAAGATGTGAAGTGGGGTGGGTGCCTTGGGGCGGTTGGAGTTCATTTACCTCCGCCTAGGAGCCCCCCGCCCCCACCCCCGGAACCCCAATCAGCCTCTCCTCCACCGCAGAATTTTCTCAAAGAGTTTACCACCGTCATTATTTCTGTGACTAATTTTTGTTACTCCCACTACAAGCCCATGAGAGCAAGGACCTTGTTCTTTGTTCAGACATTTTGGATATTGGTTGTATTTTGTCTCTTTTTATTATGACTAATTTAGCTAGAAGCTTATCATTTTTAAGAATCTTTTCAAAAAGCCATTTTTTGGTTCCACTGATTTTCTGTTTTCTAGTTCACTGATATTTGTGATTATTATTTTCTTCTTGCTACGTAATTGGGATTTGATTTCCTCTTCTTTTTCAAGTTGGGTAGAGTAGAAGAGTGTATTGTTGATTTTGGACCTCTCTAATTTTTTAAAATATAAGTGTTTAAAGCTATGCCTTTCCCTCTATGCACTGCTTTATCTGCATCCACAATTTTTGCTATGTTGTGCTTTCATTTTCATTCATTTCAAAATTCATTTTATTTCCTGTATGGTTTCTTTTTGACTGCTTTGAAGTGTGTGTGTAATTTCCAAATATTTAGGGGTTTTCCTAGAAATCATTAATTGATTTCTAATTTAATTGTGCTGTGGTCAGAGAAGACACACTAAGATTTCAACCTTTTTTGAAGTTTATTGAGACTTATTTCATAGCTCAGCATATTATCTACCTTAGTGAACATTCTATGTGCTCTTTAAAAAGAATGTGTATTCTTGGGAATGCAAGCTGGGGCAGCCACTCTGGAAAACAGTATGGAGTTTCCTCAAAAAACTAAAAATAGAACTACCCTAGACCCAGCAATTGTACTACTAGGCATTTATCCACGGGATGCAGGTGTACTATTTTGAAGGGACACATGCACCCCTATGTTTATAGCAGCACCATCAACAATAGCCAGAGTATGGAAAGAGCCCAAATGTCCATCGATGGATGAATGGATAAAGATGATGTGGTATATATATACAATGGAGTATTACTTGGCAATCAAAAAGAATGAAATCTTGCCATTTGCAACTACGTGGATGGAACTGGAGGGTATTATGCTAAGTGAAATTAGTCAGTCAGAGAAAGACAAAAATCATAGGACTTCACTCATATGAGGACTTTAAGAGACAAAACAGATGAACATAAGGGACAGGAAACAAAAAAATATATAAAAACAGGGAGGGGGACAAAACAGAAGAGACTCATAAATATGGAAAACAAACTGAGGGTTACTGGAGGGGTTGTGGGAAGGGGGATGGGCTAAATGGGTGAGGGGCATTAAGGAATCTACTCCTGAAATCATTGTTGCACTATATGCTAACTAATTTGGATGTAAATAAAATAAAATAAAATAAAATAAAATAAAATAAAATAAAATAAAATAGTACAGAGATCAATCAATCAATAAAAAGACTGTATATTCTGCAGTTGAGTGGTTCTATAACTATCAATTGTTTCTATAAATATCAATTCAGTATTTATAGTGTTATTTGCATCAACTATATCCTTATGGATTTTAAATATAGTTACTCTATCACTCACTGAGATGAGGGTTACAATCTAACTATGATTGTAGATTTGTCTATTTCTTCTTTTAGTTTGGTGAGGTTTTGCTTCATACATATATATATATATATATATATATATATATATGTACATACATATATATACACATACATATATATATTTAATGTGTATTTATTTTTGAGAGAGAGAGAGCATAAACAGGGGAGGGGAAGAGAGAGTGAAGGGATAGAAGATCCAAAGTGGGCTCTGTGCTGAGAGCACAGAGCCTAAAGCGGGGCTTAAACTCATGAACCATGAGACCATGACCCAAGCCGAAGTCAAATGCTTAACTGACTGAGCCACCCAGGCACCCCTGCTTTATATAGTTTTGAAATTGTGGTATTAGGTGTAGACACAGGTTTTTTTTATGTCTTCAGTTAGGTTTTTATTTCTTCCTGATGATTTGGCCCTTTCCATCCCTTGTAATACTCCTACCTTGAAGTCTATATTGTCTGACAGTAATAAAATCACTCCACTTTTCTTAGGCTTACTGTTTGCCTGGTAAATCTTTTTCCATCCTTTTCTTTTCAATATATTTGTGTCTTTACGTATGCATGTTTGTAAATAAGTATATATCTCCTGTAAATAACTTATAGTTGGTTCTTGGTTTTCTTATTTACATTTAGTCTGATAATTTCTGCCTTTCAATTGGTGTTTTTAGTTTACTTACATTTAATGTAATATTAATGTGTTTGGATTTCGTTTACTGTCGTTTGCAATTTGTATTTTATTTTTTTCATAATTTTTGTTCCTCTGTTCTTCTTTTCTTGCTTCCTTTTGGGTTAATCATATTTCTTCATATTTCATCTTAGTTCCTCTATTGACCTGCTAAACCTCTTTACATTAATTTTGAGTGTTTATTCTAGCACTTACTGTATGCACCCTTAAATTATCTCAGTGCACATAAAGCTTATATTGTAGCGCTTGATGTAAAATATAAGAACCTTGCAAAAGGGTCATTCTATTTATCCCCCATCCTTTATGTTATTGTTGTCACATATATTAGACCCACATATATTTAAATATAGTGAATAAGTTTTGTCTTAAACAATTACGTGTCTTATAAAGAAATTAAGAAAAGAATGTATTATCTTTTATATTTGCCCACATATTTACCATTTCCAGTGTTCTTCCTTCCTTCCTGAAGATCTGAGTTTCCGAGTATAATTTACCTTTCCTCTGACGAATTTTTTAAAGGACTTCTGGTAAAGTAAATCCATTGGTGATAAATTCTAAATTTTCATTGATCTGAAGTTATCTTTATTCCTCCTTCATTTTTAAGTTTTATTTCAGAGAGAGAGAGAGAGAGAGAGAGAGAGAGAATCCCAAGTAGGTCCATGCCCAGTGTGCAGCCCCAGGCAGGGCTCTATCCTACAACCCTGGGATCATGACCTGAGCCAAAATCAAGAGTAATTTCATTGTCCTCTACCCTTCATTTTATCTGAATTATGTCCTTCCACACACCCAGCCAGCTTGCACTAGGTTATTTTTTTCTAGCTGCCTTTAAGATTTTTTCTTAATCCTTGCTTTTCAATAGCTTGACCACGATGCTCTTGATATGAATTTCTTTATCTATATCCTGCTTGAGTTTTGCTTAGATTGCTCAGACCTGTAAATTTATGTATTCCAGAAAAATTGGAAAAATCTCAGCCATTATTTGTTCAAGCTTTTTTTCTATGCCATTCTGGGATACCTATTATATATATAGATATGTTAGACTCTTTGATATTGTCCTAACATTAGGGCTCTGTTAATTTTTTTCAATAGTTTTTAAAAAATTTTTTCTTGTTTTTGTTTTGAGACAGAGAGAAAAAGCATGAGCAAAGGAGGGACAGAGAGGGAGAGACAGAGAATCCCAAGAAGGCTCTATACTGTCAGCATGGAGTCTGATGCAGGGCTCAAAGCCACGAAATGTGAGATCATGACCTGAGCTGAAATCAGGAGTTGGATGCTTAACCCAGTGAGCCACCCAGGTGCCCAACAGTTTTTAGCTCTGTTTTTCAGATAGTATAATTTCTCATTACCTGTTTTTAAATTCACCAACCCTTCAGCCATTCTAATTAGCAATTAAACCTACTCAGTGGGCATATTTCAAATTTTGTACTTTTCAGTTCTAGAATTTCCATTTGGTTCTTTTTTTTTTTTAAGAGTTTCTATATATCTGCTAACATTTTTCATCTGTTAATTCATTACGGCATATATATTTTTAAGTCCTTGAATATATGTATAGGTGTTAAGTCTTTGCTAATTTTTGTATCTGAGTTATCTTAGAGTCAGTTTCTATTGATTACTTTTTTTCTTGACTATGAGTCAAACTTTCCCATTTCTTTCCCATTTCTTTCCCATTTCCCATTTCTTGCATATATGTTACCTTTTTATGGATGTTGTATATTGTGGATGATATATTGTATCATCACATTGTATATTGTAGATTCAATTATCTTCCTCTGATGAGTGTTGATATGTTCTGGTATGTAGTTAACTAAACTAGGGTCAAATTCCACCTGAAAATTCTGATCATTTCTTTCAACAATCCTGATGCTGCTTTTTGCTGGGCTCCATGGAGTCTCCCTTATGCACTCAGAGTTTAAGAATCAACCAATTTTTCAGGTGGGGTATATGTGTAGATTTTGGAGCTTTCTCCCTCTGCTATTCCTTCCTTTTCAGGATTTCTCTCCTCAATTTTCAGCTGTCTTGGGAGCCCCAGACTCCATTCTTAAGCTATTAAGACTGTGGCTTTCTGATTGAGTTCCCACTGTACTGTACTGTACTTTCACAGAACAGACTAAGCAGTGATTTCACATGAAAAGATGTATAAGCATAAATCACACTTGTTATATTTCAATTCTTTGAAGAGTGGCCATCCCTTCAATCACTGCCTGACTGCTTTTGGTTGCTTTCCAGTATCCTCAAAAAAAATTTTTTTATTAAAATTTTTTTAAACGTTTATTTATTTTTGAGAGAGAGAGACAGACAGACAGAGCGTGAGTGGGGGAGAGGCAGAGAGAGAGGGAGACACAGAATCTGAATGAAGCAGGCTCCAGGCTCTGAGCTGTCAGCACAGAGCCTGATGCAGGACTCAAACTTACGAACCACAAGATCATGACCTGAGCCAAAGTTGGACACTCAACCTACTGAGCTACCCAGGCGCCCCAGTAATTGTTTTTATATTTTCCCCAAAGTTTATCATTTTTATCTATAAAGGATTAGTCTGATATAACTTCCTCTGACCTATTTTTTTTGGAAATGTATCCTTTAGTGTATTCAAAATGTATTCAAAAATGAATATTTTTGTCAGTAGTTTACATGTTAGCATAGGAATATTACTTATTGTTAGATAAGGCAGGGTTCCGCATCAGTTCTATTAGTAGTTTTAGTTTTTATAGGCATAAACATTGAGAAAATCTGTTCAAATAAATAGATGAACATGGGAAACATTTTATAATAGCAATGTCACTCAAATCTTTGATCTTCTTTCAAAATATATGCTAAACATCACAGAGTTTTTTATTTCATTACCCCAAATTATTTTTATGATCAATCATCAGTTACCTCATTCAGGTCCTCCTTTGAGTTTTTCACTTTCTCAGTTTCTGGGAAGTATATCAAAAAGGCTTTTAAAAGACTTATCCAGGGGCGCCTGGGTGGCTCAGTTGGCTGAGCATCCGACTCTTGATTTCAGCTCAGGTGATAATCCTAGGGTCGTGGGATCAAGCCCCAAGCCCCCGGGGAGCATGGAGCCTGCTTAAGGTTCTCTCTCCCTCTGCCCCCTCCCCTGCTCATGCACTCTCTCTCACTCTCTCCAAAATAATATAAAATTAAAAAAGACTTTTCCAATTATTAATAATGGTACTGTAACTCTTTCATTTCAAAGCACCTTATTTTTAACTCAGAAATGAGAAAGTAAAAATATTAACATTTCTATAGAGCTTTCCCAATTTGATATTATTTGCTAAAACTCTTGTATCTCATCAAAACCTTGGAACTATAGGTTTGACTCATTCCATGTACATAAAACATCTAACTTAAAAGGTACTTGGTAAAGACAGTCTTCGTTATCAAATCAGTCAGTCAAAGCAGACTTAAACATTTACACAAACATGACAAAGTATGCCCTGTGTCAACATCTCACTTTCTCTAAAATTTTTTTTTAATTTTTTTTTTTTAATTTCAAGTAAACTCCATGCCCACCACAGGTATTAAATTCACAAACCCGAGGTAAAGTCACATGCTCCACCAACCGAGTCAGCCAAGCACCCCTCAACATCTCACTTTTCACGTTGTTCCCATGGACTATTCTCTTAGGAGTGCATTTTTTTTTTTTTATAGTAGTCAGGGTTTAGAAGAGGCAAGATCTTTAAATGAAACTTGTCACCACTCCCACAATCTCATTCTACAATATACCTATGTATTTAGAACATCCTAACGCACGCCTAAGTGCACCATGCCTAATGTTGTCATCGCTTTGAAAATAATGCTCCTTTAATAAGAAAATAGAGAATGCACTGCTGCTATTTTATGGGGCCTTTGTATACGGAGAGTTTTCCAAAACCTGTATTTGAAATCCAGTCTTTGTTGGGAGCCTGAAGTTTTATGCACCCGGAAGCAAGGAGCCTTTGGATGATTCAGGACAGATATTCCTACACCAACTGGTATAGTACAGTTCAATTCTGGCACTAACCATCTAGAGTTAGCACAGATTCCACAAGTTAAGGGGTCAGTCCTCCATAAAACTGCCCTCACTTCAGATGGCAGCCATATTTCGGGGGTCCCCAGACTACCTGCATTTATGACCGACTGTCTACAAATTCGAGGGGGTCTCATGACTCCCTTGGGTTCTCTAATTTGGTAGAACAATGCACAAAACTCTGCAAAGAGCTCAAGGTTCTTACCCTCGTGGAGATTATGATCAGATGGAACTTACAGACAAATAGGCAATTTACAAAAACAGTATGCTAAATGCTGTGTGGAGGAAGAACAGGCTGCTATGAGGGCATGTAAGAGGGGCAGAGATCAGGAAAGGGGGTTAAGAAAGAGAATACAGGAGTAGGGAAGAGACTTGGCTGGAGTAAAATCTCATCTGAAATTTCTGACATTTCTTTCAGCAATCCAGCTGTGGCCTTTTGTTGGGCTGATAGATGACAGAGGAGGCCCTCAGGGCGGATGACATTTATTTATTTATTTATTTATTTATTTATTTATTTATTTATGTTTATTTATTTATTTTTCAGAGAGAGAGAGAGAGCAGGGGAGGGGCAGAGAGAAGGAAAGACAGAATGCCAAGCCTGCTCCGCACCGCCAGTGCTGTTTGTGAGAAGAATGGGGAAAAGAGCAATCCTGGCAGGGGAGCCAGCTTGGTGACAGGTGCTATCCTCTTGCTGGAGACAGAGGAATGAACACGTGTCTGTTCTCAAGAAGCTCCCACTCTCATGGGGGAGACACACAATAAGTAAGGAAGAGGATCTTAGCATGTAAAATGATAACAAATGCTATGAAAAAGGACACTGCAGGATGGGAAATACAGAATGATGGTGGTGTGAACGGGTAGGTGCTATTTTACGTTAGGTAGTGGGTTGAATGGTGGCACAAAAGATAAGTCCATGTCAAATTCCTAGAACCTGCGAATATTGTTTTACTTGGGAAAAGGGGTCTTTGCAAATGTGATTAAGTTAAGAATGTTGGGATGAGATCATCCCAGATTATCTTGGTTGGCTCTAAATCCAATGACAAGTGTATTATAAAAGAAAGGCAGAGGGAGGTTTGAGAGAGAAGAGAAGACACACGGGGGCAGATGTGAAGACGCACAGATTGGAGGGATGTGGCCACAAGCAAAGGAAGTCGAGGAATGCCAACAGCCACAAAAAACAAGCACAACAAAGACTCAAGGAGAGTCTTAATGGAATTGAGGATGATAGCGATAGCTATGAGGCTAGCTTGGAGAATGTTCCAAATACATGCTTGCCGCTGAATTCTTTCTATATGGAAATGTTGGAACTTCTACTGCTGTATACCTTTTCACACTGATTTTTTTTAACCAAAACATTACATTCAAAAATGATTTAGTGTATCATCAGGCCCTTATAGCAATGGGAAAAAAAACAACCAAGAACTACTTGACTAAGGTGAAAGTTTTAATTAGATGTGATTTTAAAGGTTGTGGTTCAACTGCTATGCAATCAGTAAACACAGAAAACAGAGAACACTTGTCTTTGAGTAAATCTGATAACTGCCACTAGGCTGATAATCTGTTTTGGCTTTGTTAGCCTAGCTCCAGTGGACTTTTGCTTCATAGGGAATCTATTATTACCTTGAGAAAACACAGAGATCCTCTAGATGACCCCTTCAATCTGTATTCTACTCCACTTCAATATTTACTTGTATAGGCTGTGATTTGAATACAGATATGTTTTAAAAAATAACTCCCAGTTTCCTATCATTCCCAAAATTTATCTTATACTAATACTGGATCTTGCTTTAAGCAGAATCTGTTCTCAAAAACTTAAGTACAAATAAAATGCTGCTTTAATGCAGTGTTAATCAAGGCTACAGGCTACTGAAAGCCAGACTGCTGTTGTATGTACTTTGAGTTTATTAGCATATTCACCTCCACAGCAACTTATTGAGACAGGAGTTCTTATTATCCCTTTACTATAAGGGGAAAACTAAGGCATATAAAGATTAAGTAATCTGTCTCAGATTACCCAGAAAAAAGTGGCAGAGTTAGCATTGAATACTGGTGGTCTGAGTTCATCTTCTTAAGCCACTCCTATTCTAACTTCTCTTCACGTAGGAAACCAGTGGAAAGTTCTTTCAGAATCACAATTCTGATCACTGTCACTAACTTCTAATGTTATCCCATTGGTCACCAAAACACAAAAACAAAAACAAACCTAAAAATTTACTGTGGCATGTAATTTCTCCCGAAGAGTAGGTTCTAACCTCTAACGTAAGCCTTATGTTTTGCCTCATTTCAGCTACAGCCATCCTGAACTTCTCCCTATTTCTAGAATCAGTTATTTCGTGTCTCCATGTCTATCCTTGCTGTCAGGATATCCTTACTCTCTTCTTCACCAGTTTAATATCAATTCCTTTGGAATACTGTCCCCAGTTTCCTAAGCAGAGATCATAATGTCTCTGCCTTGTGTCTTCCACAAATCCTTGCTCTGACCTCTGATGAAGCCCTCTCCCACTGAAGTTTAATTTTTTTCCCTATTCGAAGGTGCCATGAAAATGTGAGCCCCTTGCAAGGAGAGATACATTGTTCCCTTCTCTGTCGTTCTCTCTCTCTCCCTCTTCGGGTAGAAGAGTGACTAGAACATAGTGTGTGCTTGACAGAAGTTTTATAGTTCACGAACCAATGAATGAATGAGTAAAATTATATTTAAAAGAATTATGTAAATGAATTTTGTAGTAGAAGTCATCAACCCCTAAGTTCTCTTTGGTAGCATTGATATTTGCTCTCCAAATATCATCAAGACAATCTGTGTTGGGGGTCCCTAGTTTTGAAGATTCACTAGGCTGACGATTCACTAGATTCGCTAGATTCATTTTGACGACTCACAGGGCTCAGTATATGGCCATATTCGTGTCTATGACAGATTATCATGAAAGGATACAAAGCAGAATCAGCAAAGGGAAAAGGCCCATGGGACGAAGTACAGAGGAAACCAAGCACCCACCTCCAAGAGCTCTCTCCCAGTGGAATCACATAGGAAACTCACACCTCCTCCAAACTAGAAGCCATGACAACACTGAAAGACTGTCTACAAGGGAACGTCATTAGAGACTCAGTGCCCAGGGTTTTTATTGGGGCCAGTCATGTGGGCACCCTCTGCCTTGCATCTACCAAAGTTCCAGATCCCCATAGAAGCAAGGCAGGTATCCAGCATACATCATATTGTTTGCACAAGCAGTTTAGGCCCAGTGAATCGCTCTTACCAGGAACGGTGGGAACTCTCCCCAAATCCAAGTTCCCAGATGTCAGGCAAGGGCCATTATGGCCTTTTCAGTGATGATCACAGCTGCCAAATGAGAGGAGGTGCTTCTGAAGGGAAGGATACATCTCAGCAAGAGAAGGAGAAGGTTGGTCAGCTCCGTGCTCTAGAATGAACAAAACGGACAGAAGCCTAGTTCCTCAGGGACTATCTCAGAAGGGAGTTAAGAAAAGAGTTGTCAGATTTTCTCTTCCAGAATCCTGGTTTGGGATACAGATGGGGATGGGTTCACGGGATGCACGGCTGAGGTGGTGGTGAGAAATGTATGTACTTAAATAAAATGCATTGATTGGTACTTCCAGTTTGTGCAGCTTACTTTAGGAAAAAATGTAAAACATTTTTTTAAAATTTTTTTTTTAACATTTATTTTATTTTTGAGACAGAGAGAGACAGAGCATGAATGGGGGAGGGTCAGAGAGAGGGAGACACAGAATCTGAAACAGGCTCCAGGCTCTGGGCTGTCAGCACAGAGCCCGACGCGGGGCTTGAACTCACGGACCGCGAGATCATGACCTGAGCCGAAGTTGGCCGCTTAACCGACTGAGCCACCCAGGCGCCCCAAACATTTTAGAACTGTATAGACGTACACAATTCAAATTTTGTTTTTCATTTTAAGAGATAGCTAAATTCCCTAAGTGCCGACTTAATTGCAGAGGCTAGTTAAATCCAGGAACCTCGGGAGCAGGACTGTGGTTTAACAAGTTTTATAAACTTTGTAATTTCCCCAGGATTCTTATTTGTGTGGTTGCCTGTTTGTCTGCAGTAAAGAATAAAAAACAAAACAAAACAAAACAAAACAAAGACAATAAGGAGAGGGCTCTGGGCTTGTCCGCAGGAAAATGGCAAGCTGGGGAAACGGGGTACCCTTTCTGCTGGGCTTGGTGGAGAGCAGGTGAGTGAGTGACCACAGGTGCTGGAAGAAAAGGAAAAGTGACAAATCCTTAAGGCCTGAGCGGAGAGAAAGAAATGGGGACAGATGCAGCCCGCAGAGAGCCTGGGGCTGAGCCTTTGAAGCCTGTGTTCATTTCCTGGGGCTGCACTAACACATTAACCCAAACTGGCTGGTTTAAACAATGGAAACTTATTCTCCAATAGTTCTGGGGTCCAGAGATTGGAAATCAAGGTGTCAGCAGGGCCACGCTCCCTCCAAAGGCTCTTCTTTGCCTCTTCCCGCTTCTAGGAGCTCCCAGCATTCTTGCCTTGTAGACCTATTACTCCAATCTCTGCTCCAAAGCCACCTAGCCTTCTCTCTGTGCATCTCTGTGTTTCTTTGCCTCTTCTTTTAAGAACACCGGTCATTAGATTTAAGGCTGAGCCTAATTCAGTATGACCTCATCTTAAGTAATTATATCTGCAAAGACTCTATTTCCAAATGAGGTCACATTCTGAGATTTTGAGTGGACATGAATTTTTTGGGGGGTAGAGTGTCAAGGGGAGCTATTCAACTCACTACAAAACCCCATCACAGTAATTTGCACCTGTTATTATCAGATGGAAGATCCCCCCATCAAAGCCTTGGTATGTGTATTAGCACGGTGTTACAAAAAAGGAAACCACTGACCAAACCTAGCAAATAGTCACAAAAGAGACAGAGTGAGCAAAAGCAGAACTGCATCCTGTACGTGACCAGATTTATGCTTTTCCTTGGATGAAAAGGCCATGATTGCAAACTTCACAATGAAAGGTCTTTATGAAGGAAACCTGCCAGAAAATCTGCCTATGAAACAACCACAGCCGAATGGGGTTCCATTAATTTTTCGGGACATCTCGAACGTGCTCTGAGCTTCCTCGCACAGTCCCCTCCACACTGAGTGTGTGATAGGCCCACCTGCCAGGATCCAGGTGCAATCAAAGGCTAAGGAGGGGACAGGATGCACATGCTTGAAAACATATCCACACTGGTCCGAGCCATCCACGAAGATGCCCCAGCTATACTAAATGACCTCCAGCCACCCCCTTCTAGAGGTTGCTCCTCCGCTAGGCTTTCTCATTAAGCTGGTCTCAGAATAAAGGAAAAGTTGGTTTGTTCAAGAAAGTTCTGGCGGTTGGAAATGGTCATTCTTGGCTTTGAGGAAACCCTTGAGAGTGGCTGTGCGTTAATTTCTGCTCCCAGTTAGATTTTTGGATGCTGATATAGATTAACAAACAAACTTAACATGCTGATACTATTTTTTTTGTTTTTTGAGAGAGAGAGCATACAAGTGAGTCAGGGGCAGAGAGAGAGAGAGAGAGAGAGAGAGAGAGAGAGAGAGAGAGAAAACCCCAAGAGGGGCAGAGAGAGAAAGAGAGAGAGAGAGAAGTGGGGCTCACCCAAAGTGGGGCTTGAGCTCACCTGATATGGGACTCAAACTCACCAACCATGAGATTATGACTTGAGGCGAAGTCAGATGCTTAAAGGCTGAGCCACCCAAGCACCTGCTGATATTATTTCTAACTTGTGTCTCAGAGTTAGTATTGTTGGCTAATGAATTAGATACAAAAGAACCTCAGAAGTACAACTGCAATCATTCCTGGTCCGCAAGAAATTTTCAAATGACATATAAAGCGGTTAAGAAATTAGCAGAGGGATGCCTGGGTAGCTCATTCGGTTAAGCGTCCGGCTTCCACTCATGTCATGATCTCACAGCTTGTGAGTTCGAGCCCCACGTCAGGCTCTGTGCTGACAGCTCAGAGCCTGGAGCCTGCTTTTGATTCTGTGTCTCCCTCTCTCTGTCTGCCCCTCTCCCGCTCACGCTCTGTCTCTGAAAAATAAACATTAAAAAAAAAAAGAAAGAAATTAGTAGAGACTAAATGTGCTTGGCCAAAATTCATTATGTTGGTATCTAATCCCTAATGTGATGGTATTTGGAGGTGTGGCCTTTGAGAGGTGATTAGGTCATGAGGGTGGAACCCTCACTAAGGGATTTAGTATCCTTACAGAAAAGATCCCTGGAGCGCTCCCGTGCCCCTTTCCACCATGTGGGGACACAGCAAAAAGATGTCTGCCTGTGAATCAGGAAGTGGGCTTTCACCACACCCCAAACTTTCTGGTGCCACTAATTGGAC
This sequence comes from Panthera pardus, assembly GCF_024362965.1. Taxonomy (NCBI): domain Eukaryota; kingdom Metazoa; phylum Chordata; class Mammalia; order Carnivora; family Felidae; genus Panthera; species Panthera pardus. Next base: position 184,548,642 of record NW_026526688.1, read on the forward strand.
TTCCCAGGCTCCTGAAGTGTAGAAACAAAGTTATAGTGTTTATAAGCCACCCGCATATGATATTTCTATTACAGCAGCCCAGATGGACTAAGACAGTCATTGTCAACATGGAAAGAACTTTCCTAATGATTTAATCTATCCGTCCTTCCATCCATCCACCCTTCACCCTATTGATTCTACTCCTGAAATATCTCCTGAATCATCAATTTCTCTTTCTCTTCATCACTACCACCATGGTCCAAACCTTCATCATCTCTGTCTTGACCATTCCAACAGTCTCTTAACTAGACTCTTATTTCTACTCTAGCCCCCAAACTGGTTAGGATATCATGGGAAGCAAAAACAGAAATCCCTACGCAAATCGGTTTAAAAGAAATTCATTCTCTTCCAAAGGAGAAGGCCAGCAAGTGGGCAAAATTGGGAGCTGGTTGACTCGGGGGCTCATTACTGTCACCAGAGACCCAGGTTCTTTTCCATTTTAGTTCATCCATGCTTAGTTTGTTGGCTTTACCCTCAGGATGCTACCCTTATGGGTGAACAATGGTGGCAGCCGTTGTAAGCAGCTTCATACCCAGACATGGCCACATCCAGAAGCAGGAAGGGACTGCCCCCTGGTGCATTTCTACAAATGAGGATGCCTTTCCCAGAAGTCTTCCATGATAGACCTCCCATCAAAGCTCACTGCCCAGAACTCGTTCACACGCCACTGTGGAACCAATGACTGACAAGGAGAATGGGACCATTGTACTGACTTGGGACAATCAGAATTTCTCCTTGGAGTTGGGAATACAACCCCACTTTCTGGAGTCACCTTGAAGAGATGGACACCAGACCAAATTATAATTCCACTGGCAGGAGGTAAGCGAGGAAAAGATACTGGACAAGACACCAAAGGTGTCAGCCAGGCCTTCCACCCCCAAATCTCTTTTCTGTGGAGCTGCCAGTGTGATCTTCTCAACTCGCATTTCTGATTATGTTTCTCCTCTGCTTAACGTTTTGGTGGTTTCACCTGATACTTAGAAGGTAATCTAAAAACGTTATTTGGGTTTACAAATTTTTGCAAGCTCTACACACTGCCCTCCTCACTTTCTGTAAACCATCCTTCTGGCTTTGCTGCCAAGGGGCTTGTGCCTATCCCTGTCTGTGGACTGTATTAGTCAGGGTTCTCCAAAGAAACTGAACCGATAGGATATAAAAGATTTATTTAGAGGCATTGGCTCCTGTGATTGTGGGGGGTGGCAAGTTCAAAATTTGCAGGGCAGGTGGCAGGCTGGCAACCCACAGGTTGATGTTCTCGTCTTGAATTTACTCTCTGGGAAACTTCAGTTTTTGCTTTCAGGCCTTGCAACTGATTGGGTGAGACCCACCACATGACGGACAGTAATCTCTTTCACTTAAAATTCACTGATTATAGATGCAAACCACCTCTCCAAAACACCTTCACAGCAGCACCTAGGTTAGTGTTTGATTAAATAACTGGGCACTACGGTCTAACCAAATTGACACATAAAACTAACCATCACACGGACCGTTCTTTTCTTCCCGTCTAGCCAGAACATGCCCACTCTACTTCCAGGTCTCAACTTCCTCAGGAAGACTTGTATGCAGGCCTCCTTCCCCAACCAGATTAGATGCCCCTCCTCACTGGCTCCAAATGAACTCTCTAACTAGCACTAACATCATGCAACTTTGTAATAATCTGTTTACCTGTTTGCTAACTGGCACACAAGCCTGAAGAGCAAAAACTATGCTCAGATTACTGTTACGCCCCATCAGCCAGCACAGAACTTGCCACATAGCAGAGGCACTCGATAAATAGTTACCAAGGGGATGCATCCCATCCAACTCCATGTTATGGTTAAAATAATAGGCTTCGAAATGAAAACCACCTTACTTACGATTACCTTGCAAATTAGTAGCAGAGCTTGATCAGACCTCAGGGCTCTTGCCTACGACTTCAGCCTCCTCTGCACTTTGCACCTCCTCTTTGTGCAGGAAGGTGAAGATCCACCAGTTGTGTCAAGGTTTAGTTTTTAGAGGCATCTGTGTCCAGCTGTTTTGTATTTAAAAAAGAGATGCACACTTGGGTTCCTGTAATAGGGGTTCGTGGGTTTTTGTTTGTTTTGTTTTGCTTTGAGGTGTACATATGATGGTAGGAAGCTCGTGTGACAGGAATGGCCATCCAGGGAATGGCCAGGGACTTTAAGGGAAACCTGGCCAGGAACTAGCTTCTCTCTCTGCTCCTTAGCACCAAGGGGTCACCAGTTCCCTGCCATTCTGCTGCTTCAGCTCTGCCAGATCTTATCCTTTTCCTGTTGCCCACTCACTCCTTGTCTGATCATGCTTTCCTGACCCTGTGGCTGCTGCTTATGAGTACTGTGGGCTCACTCATGCCTTCTCTCTGCAGTTGTTCAGTCTCTTCCTGCCACCCAAACGCCTTGCTCTTTGTATTTTCTAAATGTAGTTTCCAACCGGACACTCTGGTAGGCTTCTTTTGTTACTATCTTTCCTATTTGGATAGAATTTTTCATGCCTCATCACCTCAAAGGTTAGCCCATGAATGGGCTGCTTTTAGATCCAATTGGCTGTGATGGAAGTGGTCTGGGGGCAGGCAGATCATGTGGCATAGAACATTCTAGAGACTGTGAGAGGGCATTTTTTTTTTTTTTCTTTTCCAGTGGCTGAGAGTGAGGTGGGTACCTTCATTGACCTGTCCAATGCAGCAGAAAAAAAGATGACCAGAGTTTTTGGATAATAGTCCGAGGTGTTATCTCATGGCAAGGTATGATAGTATTTTAAAGAGGCTCAGGTGACCTCATTTCTGGCATATGGTGTCTTTAGATTTTCCTTTTCAGGTTAAGAGGCTGGGAGTAAAACATGCCGGGGGGCAGTGTGAAGAAAATGGGAAAAAATGGAAAGTGGAAAGAATGTTATAACCCTGAGATTATAACATTATTTGACTTGGACAATAACAAGTGAATTTAAATGAAGCTAGATCTCAAAGTGATTTCTATGAAAAGAGACAACGAAGTTTTATTTTTCTTCCTTTCTTCTTCTTCTTCTTCTTTTTTTTTTTTTTATAAAGACTTTAATCTAATCTGGTAGAGTAGAAGAAAATAACTCAATGTTCTGAAAATAAATTTCCCAGAGGAGGCCATTAAGGCAGCCCTTTTGTTTCCTGTCATACTCTGAATCAGTTACAAGGACAAACTCTATTTGTTTGGGTACATTAATTTTGCTCAATGGCCTTTCTAGAAAATGAGCATCAAATTGATGGGACTGGACCTCAGCAAAGAAGAAGTTCCAATTTTCTCTGGATGGATTGTTCTGGACGTGCAGTGGAAAATTATTATTAATAGCGATTCATGTTTACTATCCAGTGAGCATGAGAGAAAGATGGAGTTTAGAAATGCAGCTGTATCCAACTAAGCACTGAGCATCATGGGACAAATTACTAGGCAGTGATGACCCCAATCTTTGGCTTCTGTGTGGCTGGTCTGTTTGGGCCATACTTGGTGTGCTGGATCATCTATTTTCTCTGACTATGCTTTGGTTCGGGACCTTCAGAGAAGCAAGCTAGGTTTTTGAGATGATTTAGTCATTTGGGTTGTCTTCTTGCAGGTCCCGTGTGGTGCTTATGCCCCAGATGCATTCATGTGTTTATTTCAATCATTCAACTGAGCTGAACAGACATGTCCCCTTCCCTCATGGAGTTGATATTTTAGCGATTGAATTTGATACCTAGGTCTTTCTGATTCTGATTCAGCCTTCAAAGATCAAGTAAAAGGAGAGGTATTTCATGGCTTTGGATTTTGCTCTCCAGGTTAAGGGGATAGGGGTATAAACCATGCTCACAAAGAGGGTGTAAAGAAGGAAGTACAAAGAAGTAAAATAACTCTATCTTCTTGGGGCTTAATGAGAACCCAGCTAGTCCCTGTGGTTAGTGGAGTATGGAGAGTTACTATAACGCTCATTTCTCATAAATGTATATGCCTTTGTTATTTGCATTCTGTGTGCTAAGCTCATTCCTGAATTTATTTCTCTTTCTCTTTTCTGCAGAAATGAATGAAGACAAACCAAACGAGAATAGGCAAGGTGTCTTTATTTAGAGCTTGCTATAGCAAAGGAGTCAGCCACCATCACTTGTGTTTTGGCAGAGATTGAAAGGCAGGCAGAGGGGAAGGAAAAATTTGTAGTGAAACAAAGGGAAGGCTTTAGGTATGTCCTGATTGGAGGCTGTTGGCATGGGGAAGCTAATTAGAAGGCTAATCAGAAGGGGCCTAATTAGAAGGGGGCATTCTATATGATTGGTTAGGGGCACATATTGGGCTGTCTCTGGTTAGTCCAAAGTTCAAAAATTAGGCATGTTAACTTATTAATTAAATCCCAGCTGTGTGTGGTCAGTTGCTACAGAGATCATTATTTAGCTTCCTAGCTGGTTGATAGATAGTGGTTTGACTTGTAGACAGAAGATTGGTTTCCTGGGCTGGTTACTATAGATGATAGGTTGGTTTCCCAGGCTGGTTGCTGCAGGTTGTAGGTCAGAGCTCTGTTTTTACATGTTGTCTGGCCATCGTTTGTATATTCAGTCTCTCATTCATTTGTTTTACTTAGATTGCTTCACGTATTTTAACTTTTAAATCCTTTATTTTATACATTTCTATTAATAGACATCAATTCTGCAACCTTCATGGTACATTTTCAAAAAACTTTTAATTACAAAATAATGCATGTTCACGAATAAGGAGTTTTAAAATAGAAATAAGGAAAAGGAAAAATAATTTTATAAACTTCCACCAACCACGTCCCTGCTGACAATTTGCTATATGTTCTTCCTATGCATATGTATTAATATAATCTCATGGTACTTTGTATATTCATGACTCTCTTATATATAGTAGTTGGTGTGTATTTCTCCCACTGGGGGTTTGCAGAGATGAAGTGTATTTCTTACTCAATTGTGACTTCCCAAACCTTGCACAGTACTTTGAACATAGTAGTATATTCAACAAGTATGAATTGAATATTTTGTATTGAACTACATTAAGTTGTCTCTCTTGTAAGTAAAAAAAATCAAATAATGGCAATTTGATGTGGTTAAATCTATTGGATGGATGCCTGGATGGTCGAACAGACAGACAATGGATGGATGAATTATAATGCCCTTTACCATTGTCTGTTCTGTTCCACATAACTGATGATTTAAGCATCGATGTTCTGGATAAATGTGTTGTGGCCTCTTGACAATGATGGGGAAAATTCTGACTTCTGCTCCCAACTTAGTTATTTCTTCCATTTATTTATGACTGTTATTTAGCCAATTACCAAATGGCAGCATCAGTCCTTTTCATCTATATGTACATCAACTTTTTTTTTGTAAGACTTCAATCACCTTGTCATGAGTAGGTGGATCATTTCATTTTCCAATTATTTGAGCTTCAGTTTAGGATTTTGGTTAATGGTTTTTCAAGACATTGATTAGAGAGGTCTTTCTTTCCTGATTAAAAGCATATATGCTAGCTTTTCTCTAGCTCTTTTTTATTTATATCTAGTAATTGTGGATATAAATATATGACTATGGAGATCTGTCACATACTATATTATGTGAATTTTTCAGGAAGCAGAATCTTTTTTTTTAAATCATTTCAGAAGGTTGTCATTAGTCAGACTAAGGATTCTGGAAGTAAATCTTAAGTAAAATGAATTGTTTGCAATAAAACACTGTAATAGCACATCACTGCTGCCAACTCCTATTTAATATTCCTCCTATTGTAATATCTGTGTATAATATCTAGAGTAGAGTTGCTGTATAAATTATCTCTAAGGCTGTGGTCTTTAGGGCTTGGTGTTTAAAAACTATAATCAGTTGGTAATTTAGTATAGTGGATAAGAGTACAAGGTTGGCTGTCCCTACTTGTCTTTTCTTCCAGGTCTCTCTGTTACAAGTCCTTCTACCTCAATATGTTACTTTCCCTCTTGGAGTCTTGTTACCTCCTATGAAAGATGGTGCTGTAGACTGAATGTTTGTGTGCCTCCAAAATGTGTACGTTAAATCCTAACCACGAATGTGAAGGTATTAAGAGATGGGGCCTCTGGGAGATGATTAGGTAATGGGGTAAAGTCCTCATAAATGGGATTAGTGCTCTCATAAATGAGACCCCAGAGAGCTCCCTCACCCCTTCTGCCATGTAAAGTTGCATGGAGAAGACTGCCACCTATGAATCAGGAAGTGGGACTTCATCGGACACTGAATCTGCCAGAGCCTTGATCTTGGACTTCCAAGCCTCCAGAACTGTGAGAAATAAATCCTTGCTGTTTATAAGCCACTCAGTCTATGGTATTTTGCAATAGCATTCTGAATGGACTAAGACAAAGGGGGTAGTATTATCTTGGATGATAAAGTCATTCAGTCTTTCATTCAATATGCACTTAGTCATGTGTCCAGACCTTGTCCTTGGCAGTGCTGTTGGGTAGCACAATTCCATGCGCAATATAGTTACGCAATACATTCACTTTGCTTTCTGTGTTCTGGTGATGCAGAGAAAAAGGAGGCAGGCGAGCTTTTTTCCACTCTCTTGTTCCATTGTAATATCCGTGGCAGTTCAAAGACATAAGTCAAATGTTGTAGTTGGAGGAAGGAATACTTGGGTTCAAATCTGTTATTAGATCTTGGGAAACTTCTATACTCTTCCCTCTCACTTCCCTCCTGGGCAACATGGAAATAATAGTTTCTGCCTCTTTTACCTCCCAGAATTGTCCAGGCATTTACACCTGTTAGCAGTTTACACAAGTTATCATAATTTAATGAGATCATCAAATGATATTAACTCCTTGAGTGCCCCTTATAAACTGTAAATGTAGCAGTGGTGATTAAAATTCTTACTTTTTAAAAAATAAAGCTCAGGGGCGCCTGGGTGGCTCAGTCGGTTAAGCGTACGACTTCGGCTCGGGTCATGATCTCGCAGTCCGTGAGTTCGAGCCCCGCGTCAGACTCTGTGCTGACAGCTCAGAGCCTGGAGCCTGTTTCAGATTCTGTGTCTCCCTCTCTCTCTGACCCTCCCCTGCTCATGCTCTGTCTCTCTCACTCTCAAAAATGAATAAATGTTAAAAAAAAAAACAAAAAAAACAAAAAAAACCCCAAAAAAACAAAAAAAAAAACAACAAAAAAAAAATAAAGCTCAGGTTGGTTTGAAGAAAGCAAATTTTTTCCAGTTTTTTTTTGGTGGGACAGTGAGGCATTCCCAGAGGAGTTTTAGAACACTTTCCTGCATTACAGGGGGATAATTTATCCACGGTATTTCCAGAAGGCATCACTCTCCAGTCTGCTTATCAGGATTAACTGGGAAACATCTTAAAAATATCCGTACTTGAGGGGCACCTGGGTGGCTCAGTCGGTTAAGCGCCTCTTGGTTTCAGTTCAGGTAATGCATGATCTCACAGTTCATGGGTTTGAGCCCTGCATCAGGCTCTGTACAGATGGCACAGAGCCCGCTTGGGATTTTCTCTCTCTCTCGCTCTGCCTCTTCCCTGCTTACCCTCTCTCTCAAAAAAAAAAAAAAAAAATCCATATTTGGGTTGCACCCCAAGCGATTGAATTGCAATCCCTGGGGGTAGGACGTTTTTAAAAAATTAAAAATCACCTCTGAATGATTCTAATGTGCAGCCTGGGCAGAGAAGCACAGCCTCAAGAAATGTTCTAAACTAATGCCCGTGGTTTTGCCAGAAAAACTACTGAGCATTACAATTGTCCTGAGTGGACAGATCGTGGTTTGCCCAGCCTGCTTCCTCCTTCTGAAGGTGGCAGCTGTGGAGAAACTGCGTGTTCAGGCCTCAGGATAGAGGGCCTGCCCTCTGCTCTTACAATGGCATTGACAGCATTTCATATGTTTTACGGTAGTTATAAAGTCACCTGTAATTGAATTGCTTCACAGAGTACAGCGTGCTTTCAGATGCATCATCTCATTGAAATAAATTTATTTCTTTTTTGCAGATACAAGGAAACATATGCTCATCATAGGAATTTTACCAACTCTAGAAAAGTGAAAGGAGGAATTAAAAAAATCTCTCAAATCCTGTTATCCGAAGACAACTATTGTTAATATTTTACAAATTTCCTTCCAGTTGTTTTTAATGAGTTACAATGTCATCATAAAATTATGCATATTCATTGTGAAAAATCAAATACAGAGATTATAAAGCAAAAAATGTCCCTGTCCTCTCCCTAACCCCCCACCAACCCCAACCCCTACAACCACTTTGCCAAATCACATTCTTCAGAGGCAGACATTGTTAATGTTCTTTACGTGCAAACACTTTCAGGCTTTTCCTTCTAAGTTAAAAAGTTTTTGCTTTTCATGGTCGTATTCTTAAAGTAAATTCAATTTCTATTCTGTTTTACCCCATTGAACATTACATCAGAAGCTTTCTTGAACATAATTTCTAATGGCTGTATAATATTCTATTGAGTATATGTATTATCATTTGCTTAATTATACGCTGTTGAATAATTGCCTTGTTTTCGGTTTTTCACTATGATAAATTCTGCAATGACTATCTTTGTACATAAAACCTTTTCTGTTCCCATCTAGGCAACTTCTATAGAAAAATCCACCTTCAGGAAGAGTATTCGTGGGTCACAGTGATGCTTCTTTCCATGACCTTGGAAAGTTTGGCCATGCAGGTACCTGTACATTTTATAGTAATACAGAGAAAGCGTCATGGGTCTTAGGATCAGATACATTTGTATTCAAATACCAGCTTTGCCACTGATTAGCTGTGTGACCTTGGAAAGTAACTTAATCTCTCTGACTCTCATATCTGCATCTGTAGTATATAGATAGCAATGCCTACTTGATGGTTGTTACTATGAAGCTTATTTTGTAAGGCACTTAAAGTAATACCTTCCCTAAATAAATACTGAGTAAAAATTGTTTCCTCTACCTCCTTTAAAAGAAAAACAAAACTTTTTTTGCTTTAAGAAAAATTGAGGTAGGGGTGCCTGGGTGGCTCAGTCAGTTAAGCGTCCGACTTCAGCTCAGGCCGTGATCTCACGGCTCATGAACTAGAGTCCCGCGTCGGGCTCTGTGCTGACAGCTCAGAACCTGAAGCCTCCTTCTGATTCTGTGTCTCCCTCTCTCTCTGCCCTCTCCCTCTCACGTTCTGTCTCTCTCTCTCTCAAAAATAAACGTTATAAATTTTTTTTTTAAAGAAAAATTGAGGTATAACATATACAGGAAGTTACACAGCTGTTAAATGTATAGTTTGATGATTTTTTTACATGTGCATAAACCCATGTAATCACAATTCAGATCAAGATATAGAAGAACATTTCTGTCACCGTAGGTGATTCTCTTATGCCCTGTACCCCTCAATAACCATCCCCACTTCCCAGAGGTAACCACTGACTTCTATCACCTTGGATTAATTTTCCTATTCTTGAACTTTATTTTTATTTTTTAAGCACATTTTAAAAAATTTATTTATTTAATCGAGAGAGGGAGGGAGAGAAATCGTGTGCAAGCAGAGGGGGAGCAAAGAAAGATAGGGAGAGAGAATCCCAAGCAGACTCTGCACTGTCATTGCAGAGCCTGACTCAGGGTTTGATCTCACAAACCGTGAGATTAAGACCTGAGCTGAAATCAAGACTCCGATGCTTAAGTGACTGAGCCACCCAGGCGCCCCTTGAACTTTATTTAGTGGAATCATATAGTAAGTATTCTTGCGGGTACAGTGTCTTTTGCTCAATATTATGTCTGTGAGATTCATCCATGCTATTGTATTAATAGTTTATTCTTTTGTATTGTTTTATAGTATCCCAAAGCAAGAATATTCCAACACTGACTTATCCATTCTCCTGCTGACGGACAGTTGAGTTGTTTCCAGTTTGAAGGTGTTATGAATGCTTTTCCTGTCTATTGTAGACAACTAACACATTTCTTTTGGATATATACCTGGGAGTGGAATTGCTGAGTTATGGGTGGATGAAGATTTAGTTTGGGTAGACATTTCTTTTATCTCCTCTGAAGACAAATTGTGAAAAGTTAAAACCATTCATTTATTCATTCAACAGATGTTTGTGAAGTGCTCTGTATGTATCAGGCACTGTGCTAAATCCTAAGGTAGCGGGGTCCCAGGGTTAGTTAAATGAGAGGTTCAAAGATGTCACTAAAAACCACTCTTCCTTCTCACCATCTTCAGAGTACTTTAGAGTATTCAACTTCAGGTTATACCCTCACTCTCAAGAAGGCTGCTGCAGCTCCAGGTATCACATCATTACAAGATCTCATCCACAAACAAGAAGTAGGGAGAAAGAGCATCCTTCTCCGTGTGTGTGTGTGTGTGTGAGTGTGTGTGTGTGTGTGTGTGTGTGTGAATTTTGTTTGTTTATTTATTATTTTTGTGAATTTTATTTTTTAATCCTTTCCCTCAAATTTCCAGTAGATTTTCCTTCAGGCCCTATGTCATACACTCATTCTCTAGCAGCAAAGATGTCTGAAATGAAGTGTATTTAGCATTTTCTTTCCTGTTTTTTAATGTTTATTTATTTTTGAGAGAGAAAAGGATATCGACCGCAAGCAGGGGAGGGGGAGAGAGAGAAGGAGGGGCAGAAACCGAAGCAGGCTCCAGGCTCTGAGCTGTCAGCACAGAGCCTGATGCGGGGCTCAAATTCACGGACCTTGAGATCATGACTTGAGCCGATGTCAGATGTTTAACCAACTGAGCCACCCAGGCTCCCCTCCCTTTATACTGTTCTGATGCTCATTCTCACGTCACTCCATGTTGTGGGGATTTCATCAAGAATTGTTAAAATGAAAGATCAGTTGAGAAAGGTGAAGAGGAGAAACAAAGAGAACGCATTTCATGCGGTGATGGAAGTCTATGTAATTTATAAATTGTATGGCTAGAGAAATTGTAGCTTATTATTTTAGGATGCAAAAGAGAATGTGGAAATTGGAATCAGTTACAAGGAGATGTATTGCAGTTAGCCAACGTTTGTTGCTTCACAAATACATGAAAAAATACGATCGTGTGAAGGATATTGGATACCAAATGGGCTTTATTTTTAACTGTTTGTTTTAATAGCTCATGAAAATATGGCGGTGCTTTTTATGGCTGTAATGAATTTTAAGGATATGAGGCTTCACTTCAGCTTTCTAGCACTAAATCTTTTTAGTAGAGAGAAGATACTCAGTGTGCTGGTATCCCTCCAAGCTCCTGGTGGTCAATTCCTCCTTCTGTTGCTCTTCATACTTTGCTAAAAATTGCAGGCTGTATGGGTAGAAGCAGTGACAATTTCAGCAGGTGGTTCCTAGGAAACTGGTATCATGCTCTGTGAGCCTCATTTGCCTTCCTCAGGTTTCTTTTCATTTCTTGAATACAAACCTTTCTCCCTTCCTCTGGAGGATGTATGATGGCTTTTGTGGCACTGGAACTTTAAAAGGGGGAAAATATATGGGTGTATTGAGACTCTTTGGTTGCAATATCAGAGATTCAACTTAACTTCTTGGCCCTAAAGAGAGACTTGATTGTAAGAGACTCTTAAATACAAAAGACAAACTGAGGGTGGCTGGAGGGCTGTTGGGTGGGGGGATGGGCTAAATGGGCAAGGGGCATTAAGAAGGGCAATTGTTGGGATGAGCACTGGGTGTTATATGCAAGTGAGGAATCACTAAATTCTATTCCTGAAATCATTATTACACTGTATATTAAATAACTTGGATTTAAATTAAAAACAAAATAAAAAAAGAGAATTGATTGGTTCACGTAACTGAAAAGTCTAGGACATACTGACCTCAGGCATGGCTGGATCCAGGAGCTCAAATGTTAAAGGACTGGTTTGCATGTCTTGTATCTTGCCTGCTTTCCTCTGTTGTGGCTCCATTCTCAGACAGGCTGATCTCCAGTGGTGACAGGATAGCTGCCAACATTTTGTCTTCTCAGCAAACTCAGTACGTGAAAACATATTCTTTCCTCAGTAGTTCCAGGAAAAGGTATGCACTTTGGAGGATGAAGGGTAAGGATACGGCTGATACTGAGCCAGAAGGCACCAGTCCAGGTGGGAATACAGTTTGTAATTGCCATCAGATGGGGCAGTGCCTATACTGTACCTGTTGACTATTCTGAGGTAAGGGGAAGTGGCAAAGAGTTATCCTATTGTGCTTTTTACACTCTTATTTCATTTCATTCACCCAAATTTTAATTTTTCCTTTACCTCTTTCTTTGCCCCTCCAAAGTCTCAAGAGGCGGGTAGGCAAGATTCTATCCCAGTTGGGGAGAATAAGTGTGATACGATGGTCATAATGGTGACTGTGCGTGTGGCAAATGGGACCTGATTATTCCAGGCCCTGTATTTCATCCTTTGTCCAGGAAGAAAGTAAGACAAACCTCAGCTTCATTGGGGCAAGTGCCTAATGTCACATTCACCATTGTATTTCCAGCACATCACAGACCAGTGCCTGGCACAGCAGGAGTATTCATCAAATAGTATTTGAATGCAGAGAAGAAGAAACGTGAGGAAGCAATACAATTTTTTTCTTATTGTCTTACAGAGCATGAGCTATGGAGCTGGAGTACCTGGGCTTAAAACCAGGCATTTCTAGCCCTGGCCTCACCGGCCGCATGACTTGAGGCCTGACACTTAGTAGAGAGGTAAGATACTCAGTTATCATAGATACTCCCTATGGCTCAGTTTCTTTATTTGAAAAATGGAGATAGTAGTAGGAATTGTTGAGAGAATTAAGTGAATAATACACACAAAAAATACTTACATGGTAGACTGGATCTCTAGTCACCTATATCTAATCATCTACGGGAAGAATGTACCTCCCCACCCCCTTTGAAGTTAAACTTGGCCTTGCGACTTGACTTAGCCAAAAAAATGTGAGAAGAAGTGCCATGTGTTCCTTCTGAGTGGAAGCTTTAAAGGCCAGTGTGTGTTTTGACATAGGGTGTGTAGTAAAGAATTTGGCCTTGCTCTCCTGAAATCATTGTGGCACTGTGTGTTAGCTAACTTGGATGTAAATTAAAAAAATAAATTAAAAAAAAAAAAAGAATTTGGCCTTGCCCAAAGAAAGGACTGGCCTTTGCCCTCAGCTTCCACGAGGTACTCAACGTCATACTTGATAGGAATGTCTTTGGTGAGGGTGGCGGTTGGCCACACCAGGAAGACCAACCATGTGATTTAGGGTGGGGACCTTGGGTCACGTGTTGTCAGTCAATCATTCAATCAATCATTAAATCCTGCCATTAATCATGCCTCTCTAACCTCAATAAAAACTCTAGATGCAGAAGCTCAGGTGAGCTGCCTTGGTCAGCAATATTCTGTGAGTAGCATCAGGGATTGATGCTGGGAGAGTAATGAATCCTGAGGACTGCATAGTTTTGTGTCTGGAAACTTCCCAGATTCTGCCCTACGTGTCTCTTCCTTTAGCTGTGTAACTGTAAGCGCAAAAGCTTTCGGCTAGTTCTTAGAATCCTTCTAGTGAATTACTGAATCTGAAAGTATTTGGGGGAAACTTCTGAACTTGCAGTTGGTGTCAGAAGTGAAGACAATCTTAGGGATTGTGTCCTCAAATTTTTCAGTTCGGGCAATTTTCAGTTTGGTTTAACGCTGAATATACGCTTCTGTTTTTTCTATTGATAGGGCCCTGGCAGTGTTCCTGATATTGTCAGCTTTATCAGTCTGGCTCTTAGGATAAAGAGGATGATATGTGGGAACACAGTCCCCAAGCCCACCTGTGTCACATGAGTGAGAAGTAAACTTTAATTTATTTAAAACAAAATTATGCTTATTTGGGGATTGTTTGTAGTCACAGCGTAACCTAACCATCCTAACTGACGTAGCCTGGCCAAGGGCCTGGCACATAGTAAACACTCAATAAATATTAGCTACTACAAATTAGTACTGTAACACGAATACCTTTTTATAATATAAACATCTATACAGATCATCTTTAAATTACAAGAAAACTTCCTAATAGTGTCTGTTCTTTAAATCTTGGGAGCTGAAAAAAATACAATTCCCAAATGAAGTTCTATAAATAACAAGTGCCTTTGAAGTCCTTTACCCAATGAAGACAATTGATCTTTGGAATCGCTGAGGATTTAGCATTCACAGCCTAGCAGCCATTTTCCCAAAATCCAGAGCCCCCAGCTTCCACCCAGAAAAAAATCTGGAGTTTTCTTTATTTTTTTTTAATTGTGGGAAAATACACATAACATAAAATTAGCCATTTTAACCACTTTGAAGTGCTCAGTTCGGTAGTGTTAAACATATTACCCACTGTTGCATCACCCATCTCCAGAACTTCTTCATGCGATTTTCGATATACTCCTCACCCTCGCCCCTAGCCACTACCGTTTCACTCTCTGTTTCTATTAATTTGATACTCCAGGTACCTCCTATAAATGGAATTAAGTAGTATTTTGTCTTTTTGTGACTGGCTGATTTCGCTTAGCATAATGCCTTAAGACTCATCCATGTTGAAGCATTTGTCAGAATTTCCTTCCTTTTTAAGGCTGAATAATGCCCCATCGTGTGTTTATAACACATTTTGTTTATCCGCTCATCCATCAGTGGACGCCTGGGTTGCTTCCACTTTTGCCTGTTGTGAAGGATGTTGCTATGAACGTGGGTATACACGCACCTCTCTGAGACCCTGCTTTTGGTTCCTTTGTACATATCCCCAGAAGTAGAACTGCCACATCATAGATCAATTCCATGCTTTAGTTTTTGAGGAACTGCCATACTATTTTCCATAGTAGCTACACTTTTATATTTCTACCAATAGCCAAAGCAGTTTTAAAGTCGATTCTGCATCGGAGGCAAGCCAGGTGCACTTTAGAACTTAGCCCCAGTCTACTCTTCCTAGTATCTCTTCCATCCTCGAAATAAGGGGATTAAAAAGAATCTTCTTCCTAGATGACATAGGTGGGAGGAGTTTTCAGGGGAGATTAACCAAAGTAAGGGAGTAAGCCACCACCTCCATTAGACTTCCTCAAAGCCTCGCCTTTTTTTGCCTGTCCACCTCCCGGCCAGTCTTCCTCTCTCATCCAGAATCTGCAAGGGATACAAGGGCTTGACAGAGCTTCCATATTTGATTTGCAACCATTACTCTTTCTCCTCTTTTCAAAAGGGAAAATGTTTTCTTTAAAGGATTATATGCATCTTCTTTCTCTCCATCTATTTTACCAGTACATGGGTGGTGGTTAGCCCAGGCTCATTGCTGGTTATTGATCTGTAACAAACTGCTGGGTAACAAATTACTGCCAAACTCAAAACAATGACCATTTAATTATATCTCATGAATTTGTGGGTTATGAATCCAAGTGAGCTTATTTGGGTGATTCTTCTATATCATGATGGTCAACTAGGCTCACCTGGTGGCTTTAGCTTGTGGGTGACCGCTTTGAAAGGCTTTACTCACTTGTCTGGTTTCTTGGAAGATGACTGGAAGGCTGGGACCCCCAGCTGTCAGGGGTTCCCACACAAAGCATGCATGGTGGTCTCAGGGTGGTCAGACTTCTTACATAGCAACTTAGGGCTCGAAAGAATGTTCTAAGGACCGAGAGGTGAATGCTTCTAGTCTGTTAAGGCTTAAACCCAGGCACAGAGTAAGCTTTTGCCATATTTTATTGATGAAAACAGTTACAGAGCGCACCTAAATTGAAGAGGAGGGCACATACACCTCATCTATTGATGGGAGGCGTGGCAAATAGTTTTTGGCCATTTTTAATCTTTTGGACTATTTACATAAGAAGAAGGTAACAAGATTATGACTCAGGTAGAGTCTGAGTTTCACAGTGATCAAGGATGGGGAGATTAAAGGACTAGCCTACATTAGGTACAGCAGAAGACTGACATACCAAAAAGTTAGCTATAGCCAAATCCCAAAACAGTGAGTGAAAGATTAATAGATTAATTAAATGTTAAAATTACTGAGTGGAAAAAAATATATATAAGAAAAATAATATGTTTAATAAAGGGGTACTATTAACATAGAAAGAACTTTATAAATTAATGGTAGAAAATACATCTGGAAATGCAAGGGCTCCAGTATATACAGAACAATCCTAAAAACCAAAAAGAGCAAACTTGAAGGACTTACTCTTTCTGATTTCAAAAATTACTACAAAACTATTGTAAATAAGACTGTGTGGTACTGGCATAGAGCAGAATATAGATCAATAGAACAGAATTGAGAATTAAGAAAAAATCAACCTAGGGTCAATTAATTTTTGACAAGGATGCCAAGAACAATTCAGTGGGTTAAAGATTAGTCTTTTCGGCGAATAGTGCTGAAACAACCAGATATCTACAGGCGAAGGATGGAGTTGGTCCCCTACCTCCTACCATATACAAAAAACAACTCAAGATGAACCAAAGACCTAAATGTAAGTGTATAAACTATAAAACTCCTAGAATAAATGTTCTCTCTTGTCCTTGGATTGGACAGTGTTTTCTTAGATGTGAGGCCTGAAGCATAGCAACCAAAGAAAAAATAGATTCATTGAGTTTCACAAAAATTTAAAACGTTTGTGCTTCACAGGACACTATTAAGAAAGGGAAAAGACAACACGTGGAATGGAAGAATTTTTTTCAAGTCATATATTTGATAAGGAATTAGTATTCAGAATATATAAGGAACTCTTATTCCTCTACATTAAAAAGACAAATTACCCATTTGAGAAATGGGCACAGGGTCTGAATTTATTTTTTCTTTTTAAGGAAAATATACAAATGGCCAATAAGCACATGAGCACATCATTTGTCATCAGGGAAATGAAAATCCAAACCACAATGAGATAGCACATCACACCTACTCACAGAGCTAGCAAAAGATGGGATAATAACAAGCCTTCATGAGGATCTGGAAAAATTGGAGCCTTCCTACACTGCTGATGGGATATAAAATGGCAAAGCTGTTCTGGAAAATCATCTGACAGGTACTCTAAAAGTTAAACATAGGTTTACCAAATCACCCTCAATTTCATTCCAAGGTATATACCTAAAATAACGGAAATGATATAAACTGCTATAACATTTGCAGAGAGCAGATCAGAAATAGTTGTCATAACTTTAAATGTGCATATCCTTCGACCCATAAATTTCACTTCTAAGAATGTATTCTAATGAAATATATTAAGGCAAGAGTGCAAAATATGTGTCTAAGATATTCCCTGAAGTGTCATTTAGTAAATTTGGAAATAAAGTAAAATATCTACCAATAGGAAATCAGTTATGGCATAATTTCTATCAGTCAGTGCAACACTTAGTACCTCTTTAAGAGGATATTGTGTTGCTGGGCTTTTTTTTTCCTGTAGTTTTTTTCCTGTCTGGTGGGGATGAACAGCCTAGGGCAAACATCTTTCTTATGCACCTCTGGGCCCAATTCCCAGAAGACGGACTGTGTATTTGAAGCAAAGGAGGAGAATGCGTGATGTTTGCAAATTCTTTTTTGACCGTTTCTCTGTGTTGGGGTGAGGGTGAGTTGCTTTTTATGTGTCTATCTGAGCGCTGGGGGAAGAAAGATGCCCCTCCGTGTCCTAAATGAGAAGAGAACTGTGGTTCACAGTTTCTCTGTGGTTCACAATTTCAGCCCGGAGGAAGGTCAGTAAAAGAGGTGAGGGCAGCTCCCACCTAGGAAAGGCAGTCCCCACAAGCCTGCAGGATACCAGAGCTTGCTTGCTGTCTGCTCCCAGATCACAAGAGAGCCTCCCTGACTCGGGGCCCAGCAACCCTTGGCAATCTACACATCTCACCTTCAGGCAGGTGGTTGGACGCATACGGGCTAATGCCTAGACTTCGCTTCATATTGACTGGCTTTGCCCCTTTGGGCCCTGAAATTTCCACTTCACTGCAATGAGTCTAAGGAAAGCCTGGCTCTGAAGGGAGGCTGGGTTGGCCAGCCTGAATTTTAATATGTCTTAAGGCATCTATTTACTGAAAGGGAAAACTGTCTATAATATATTAAGTAGGAAAAACAAAGCTGAAAAAGTATATATGTTGTGATTTCTATTTTTTATATTAAAAAGCATACAAGCATTTGCTAAACAAAATATTCTGATGAGCATGTAACTAATGTGGTAACTGGATACCGCTGGCTATGTTTTCAGAGGTGATCCTTATCTTCTTATTACATACTTTCTTTTCTTATACTTCACCAATATTTGATCTTTTTTTTTTTTTTTTCAGTGAGCATTCGCTACTTTACAAAAGAAGAAACAAGACTATTTTGTTGAAGTGTGCCAATGTGAAAGGGTTAGTTAGTTATTATTGGTCTGAATACGTGGACTTTGGAGCCTGGCAGGTCAACAATGACACGCAGAAAAGCACACAACACAAGGGTGACTGCAGATTGCTGGGCAGAGGGCGTTTACTTTCTGGTCCACTGAATACCCCGCTCTGGATGCTAGCGGCCAAGTTTCCTTCTGTGTTATGTGGGAGGAAAAAGGATGTCAGAAACTTGTCTGCTAAAGGAAGAGTGTTATGGGCTGAATTACATCACGCTAAAATTCGTACGTGGAAGCCCTAACTCATAGTACCTCCGAATGTGACTGGATGAGATAGGGTCTTTAAAGGGTGATTAAATGAAGGTGAGGCCATTAGGGTGGGCTTTAATCCAATCTGATTGGTGTTCTTATAAGAAGAGGAAGTAAGACTCACTGAGAGACCCCAGGAATGTGCACACACAGAGAAGAGACCATGTGAGGACACAGCCAGAAGGCAGCCAAGGAGAGAGGTCTCAGAAGAAACTAAACTCGTCGGCACCTTGATCTTAGACTTCTAGCTTCCAGAACTTGGGAGAAAATAAGTGTCTGTTGTTTAAGCTGCCCTGTCTGCTATTTTGTTATGGTAGCCCAGCAAATGAATACAAGGATACTCATGATTTTAAGTTTCTGCATGTTGCCATGTGTAAATATTTCAGCCCAAATAGTTTCACAAATGCTGCCTTTTTTTTTTTTTTTGCCTTCACGGAGGACCTTTCTTCAACAAATATTTCATAAGAAAAACCTCATCAAAGAAGTTGTCTTTATTTATGATTTTGCATAATGATAGGTCTCCTGAATTTCATTTCATTCCTGTTCAGAACATAAATTTATCCAATTAAAAATAGGTGCTTTAGCAAATGATTCATCTTACAAGGTGAGATATTTCAAAACGCAATGACAGGATTTCAATGTTAATATTGTATACTAGCTGAGGGCTCATTGTTGAATGGGTTCAGAGCCCCCTGTGCTTATTAATAAAGGGTAAACTTCAAGTCTCCCTGTTTGAAAATGATGCTTCCCATAACTGAATTTTAGAATTTAATTTGATAAATACTTTGCTTAAGAATGTTCATAAACACATGATAAGATGTACAATTTGGTCACCAGAGAAAAGCCAATTAAGATCACAATGAGATACCACTATATATATCAGGATAGATAAAATTAAAAAAAGACTAAAAAAAAAAAAGACTTATGCTACCAAGTGTTGTTAAGGATATGATGCAATTGGAACTCATACACTGTTGGTGGGACTACAGTCACTTTGGCCAACAGTATGGCATCACCTTATAAAGTTAAAGATTCATTACCATACAACCATCCTTACGAGCAGAAATTCTTGGGGGGGTGCCTGGGTGGCTCAGCTGGTTGAACTTCTGACTTCAGCTTAGGTCATGATCTCATGGTTTGTGAGTAAGAGACCCACATAGGGCTCTCTGCAGTCAGCACAGAGCCTGCTTTGGGCCCCCTGTCTCCCTCTCTCTCTGTCCCTCCCCGATGCTTCCTCTCTGTCTCTCTCTCTCTCTTTCGCTCTCAAAAATAAATAAACATTAAAAAAAAATTCTACTTCTGACTATTTACCCAAAAGAAATGAAAACATATGTCCAAACAAAACATGTATATGAACAGTTGTGGCAACGTTATTCATAACAGCCCCCAACTGGAAACAAGTCAATGGTCCATAACTATGAATGGAGAAACAGAGTGGTACATCTGTAGCATGGAAAACTATGCAGCAATAAAAAAAGAGAAAATATTAATACAGACAACAACATGGATACATCTCAAAAATATTAAACTAAATGAAGTCAAAGACAAAGACTCCAAACTGTATGAATCTATTTAAATGAAATCCTATAATATGCAAAACTATAATGATAAGAAGCAGATCAATGGTTGCCTGGGGCCAGGGTAAGGGAGATAAGTGAATACAAAGGGTCTGAAGACATTTTTTAGGGTGGAGAATATTCTTTTCTTTTTTTCCTTTTTTTTTTAAGTAGGCTTCACACTCAGCGCAGGACCCAATGCAGGGTTTGAACTCATCACGCTGAGATCAAGACCTGAGCTGAGGTGAAGAGTCGGACACTTAACTGACTGAGCCACCCAGGCGCTGCTGTTCTACTTTCTCGACCGTGGTGGCAGTTAAATGATTGTCCAAAATTACAAACCTTCATCAAACCGGACACTTAAAATCAGTGTAAATAATACCTGAACAAAAAAGAGGAAAAAATTTCCAGTTATCTTTGAACGACACACAATCAACAGTTAGAGGACTTGCTTACAAATGAAAAGTTTGATACACTGGTATCAGGCAAGCAGATTTGATGATAGATTTAGTATCAGAACACTTAGTCGCTGGTTTGCAGCCTCAGGTGTTCCCCAGATAAAATTCAAAAACGGGCCTCCATTTGCAAAGGTTGAGAGGAGAATGAAGAAAGAGGCAGGCTGTTCCTGATCGCTAGCTGGCAGTTTTAATAAACAAAGCAACTTACCCTACAAAACTTGTCTTGGGCAGCAGTAAGATGAGTTGATCTCTGCATCTGCTTGCCAGAATTTGGGAGTTTATATGGAAGCCTTACTCTTTTTTAAAAAAAATTTTTTAATGTTTATTTATCTTTGACAGAGAGAGAGGGAGAGAGGCAGAGCATGAGTGGGGAAGGGGAAGAGAGAGGGAGACACAGAATGTGAAACAGGACCCAGGCTCTGAGCTGTCAGCACAGAGCCCAACGCAAGGCTCGAACTCACAAACTGTGAGATCATGACCTGAGCCAAAGTTGGACGCTCAACCGACTGAGCCACCCAGGCGTCCCTAGAGGTCTTACTCTTATGTAGAGTCCAGGCTGGCTCAACAACACCTTACTCTCTCCAGGTTGCTTCCTTCAAGTGGCTCCAGCTGTGGCAACAGTGGGCCGAATATATAGAGGGGAGGGAGCGAGGTGCCTCAGATCGGCTGTGTCCACCTGTGCCCGTGGGTGAACCAGGTCACGTCCTCTTGATGACCTCCTCCAACATGAAGACATCCCGTTAATTCTTTGAGAAAGTAGGATCTTCATTTTGGAGATGATAAAGCAGGGCGAGTTAACAGGAGTAACTTGCCCAAGGAAATAGCTAGTAAGTGGTGAGGCTGGGATTCAATTAGGTCCCAGTTTAGAATTCACTTCCATCTACTACATGCCTTTGACTTCTTAACTGGACCTGATGTGAGTGTTTAAAATGATCTTTTGGGGCCGCTCGAACACGTTGTGAATAGTATTTAACGATAAACTTCATTTTTAGCCCATTTTAAATGTTGTTTTCCTACTGCATCGTCTACCACAAACACTCTGCTCTACCAAGGGTCCCAGAATGAGTCTCATGTGCCCCTCCTCCCCATCTGAATCTCCTCCATTTCAATCACCCTCACACATCCCTTTGCTACCCATCAGTGGTCCACACTGAGGAAAGTCCACTCCTGCAGGGGGTATTTGAAAACCTGTGCATGTCAGGGAGCATTTTGGACCTACTGGTACTCAGGGAGCAAAAGTTGGGGATGTTAAGCATTATGCCATGCATGGCCCATGAATGAATCATCCAGCACAAATTGCCAAGAACACCTCCCCAAGACTCTGGTTAATTTCTTTATTTAGAGACCTAATCCAAGCCATCTCTGCAAGGCTTTCTTTTCTTTCTTTCCCTTTTTTAATATTTATTTATTTTTGAGAGAGAGAGAGAGAGAGCGTGAGCAGGGGAAGGGCAGAGAGAGAGGGAGACACAGAATCCGAAGCAGGCTCCAGGCTCTGAGCTGTCAGCAAGAGCCCGACATGGGGCTCCAACCCACAAACCGCAAGATTGTGACCTGAGCCAAAGTTGGACTCTCAACTGACTGAGCCACCCAGGCACTTCTGCAAGGTTTTCTCTGGGCAATCTGGCCCCAGGTCACCTCTCCCTCTTGAATGACTCCATGCTGTTGCTACCTCTGCTCTTCTGCATAGCTTTTAGCCCTACTTTTTATGTTTTGTTTGTTTGTTTGTTTGGTTGGTTGGTTGCTTGTGTTTTTGTTTTTCTATTCTTGGTCTAAGGTCTAAAAGCCTGTCTGTCAAAGCCCATTGGAGCCACTCTGGCTTCAGGAAGCCAGTCTGCTATTCAGTTGTGTCCAGACTTGGGCCTACGGTGCTTTGCTTGCTCACTCAGTCACAAAATGATTTAAAAAGGCTTCAACTGGCAGTGCTGTAGGAATTTCTTTAGGGATTTGTAGTTAGAGAGACAAGAACAGGGGCCTTTGTACTGAATGAGTAAAATATGTATGCTACAGACACCTGTGAGAGACCCCGGGGTGGGGGGGCAGGCTGGTTGGAGGGGCTGGGGGCTTCAGCCCCGTCTGACCTTTGCCCAGGCAGCATCAGAGCTGGTTCTCCCAAAACCTCCTGTTAGCACTTAATTCTGCACAGGCAGTCACTATGATTCATGCATCAGGCCATTAATCCAGTAAGAAGCCGCTAAATGGGCGGACGAACAAAAACAGGAGGCCCTTCTGAGAGCTGTAAATTATTTCTCATAACAGCTTTATATACTTGAAAGTGAAGGGTATTCCAGGAGTACGGTGCAAAGTACCTAGAACCTCACTTTCTAATAGAAACCTAGGAAATTTGATTCAACCACTAACAAACTGAAGATATATTTTGGACCAGTGGCTGGGCTGGCACAGAGATGAATAAAAACACAGTACTTAATCTCTCAGGAGTTCAAAACCTCCACAGAGTGACTCTCAAATGCTACTCTTCCCTCCCCCCGCCCTCCACATTCTAGTCTTAAGACTGACTCTTACATATTCACTTAGACTTTCTCCTCCTCTCCACCTTTACTGCTGCTGCTAGGTTTTCTGAAAGTCCAGATCGGTGGCAGCAACGGCCCCTTTACCTGGTTTCCCTGGCTACCCGATGTGACCCAGCGTCCACATACCAGCCGATGAACGTTTCCGAAAAGCAATCTGATAGGGGAACACCCAAGAAAGGGTGTAAACCCAATGAAAAACCATTTAATGGTGCTCTATTGTTTAAAGGGTGAAGTTCGAACCCCTCACCAAGGCTTTTCACTTTTGCAACTCTGTTTGCATAGCTAGTCTTTCTGTAAAAGAGATCCCCAATCCAGACGTGCTGACCCTCTGCAGTTTTCCAAAATTCTCCGCTTTTACTCTTGCTCCCTTACGCCACACATCTTGGCCCCCAGTTCAGCTAACCAAGCTTTCAAGCCTCAGCCCAGGTGTCATGTCCTCCTCCTCCTCCTGCCTGCTGGGGGAGGGGTGCCCCTATTTGTGCTCCTGTACCTTTCCACTCATCATATACATCTCTCAGTCGACTTTGGTTTTTTTGACTAAACCACAAGAACTACATGTGATTGATCTTTGACTGCTCAGCACCCTGCTAGGTGCACAGTAAATGCTTGCTGAATGTATCTGAATGAGGGCTTAGGCAAGGTCATAATAACCAAGACAACAGTGGCTTATTCGGGGACGCCGTAATGCGTGTTTGTCTATATGAAGTCCCTGCTTTGTTTCTAACACCATACTTGGAAAAGTTGTCGTGGGCAACTGAATGGCCTCATGGTTCCTGAATGATGTACGGGAGTAATAAGATCTTAGAAAAGAGACAGGTTTGGTGTCTTTGGGGAAATCAAAACACAACCCTCCAATATAATTCTGTCTTACCAATGATGTGAACACACACGTTCACAGTGACATGTGCATAGAAGACCCACAGTGTAGTAGGTTGGACATGTTGGCTAAGTGGTTGAATTTGAAACCTCATGATTGTATTAAACGATCTGCCTTGCTTTTGGCTCTATTTTATTTTATTCGTTTTGACTCCATTTTATTTATCCGGACTGTATACTGCTTTTTTAGGGCTACCATAACAAATCACTACAAACCTGGTGGCTTGAAACTACAGATATTTATTCTTGCACAGTTTTGGAAGCCAGAAGTCCAAAACCAATGTGTTGGCAAGCTGTGCTCCCCCCGAGGGCTCGGGCGAGAGTCCTCCCCTGCCTCTTCCAGCCTCTGGTGGGTCCAGGTGTTCCGTGGCTTGTGCCTGCATCGCTTGGAGCTGAGCCTCCACCTTCACATAGCCTTCTCCACTTCTCCTTGTGTCTCTCCTTTTCCGCCTCTTCTAAGGACAATTGTCCTTAATCCATAATGGTCTTGTCTTGTTATACTTAACAGGATTCAATCTTGTAAAGACTCTTTTTCTGAGTAAGGTCATAGTCACAAGTTCCGGAGATTAGGGTATGGATATATCTTTTTTGAGGAGGTAAAATTCAATCCACTACAGACTGTAAGGAGTAATTGTTGATACATTTATCAAAGCCATTGAGATGAAATTCTAGATAACATGATTATTTTGCCTTAATTATAAATAACTATTTTGAAATGCTTGAGGGGGTGTCTTATTTCTTCAAGTTGGAAGGAGCTGTAATTGAGTGAGCCCTCCGTATTCACATCAAATGGGAATGCCACCTACTCTTTGTGAAGATTCACAGCTGGCAGAACTCAGCTCCAATAATGCAGAGGAACATGTGGAGGCACAGATAATAAGCCTAATTATGTGGCCTGTTAGCACATTGGAAAACATAAAATAGCGATTCCAATACGTTGGGTATGTTATGTTGAGTCCAGTAAGGACACTTGTCAAATCTAGGGTTTTTTTCCTTGGGTTTTGAAGCTGTGAGCTTGAAGAGATAGGGTAGAAGCCGCTTTTTTCCCCGTAGAGTTGATGTTATTGCATGTTCATTAAGAGAGAGGCAAGGAGAGGCAGATGAACTTTCATGGAATCCTTGAGCATTAATCCTAGAGTTTACAATAAAAAGGATGGAGGGGAGCCTGGGTGGATCAGTTGGTTAAGCTTCTGACTTCAGGTCAGGTCATGATCTCATGGTTTGTGGGTTTGAGCCCTGCGTCGGACTCTGTTGACAGCTTGGAGCTTGGAGCCTGCTTCAGATTCTGTGTCTCCCTCTCTCTCTGCCTCTCCTCTGCTCATGCTCTGTCTCTCTCTCAAAAATAAGTGAGCATTAAAATTTTTTTTTAAAAAGGATGTAAAAGTATTGCATTTATAGTACTATGGTGCCACAAAATCAATCCATTCATCCAGCCTGGGAGATGGCAAGCTATGGTTGCAGGCCAAATCTAGCCCACTGCCTGCTTTTGTAAATAGAGTTTTATTGGAACATAGCCACGCCCGTTCATTTATATAGTATTTGTGGCTACTTCTGCACTACTGTACAGAGTCGAATAGTTGGGACAGAGATGTCATGGCCCTCAAAGTCAAAAATATTTGCTATCTGGCCCTTTATGGAAAAAGTTTGCCAACCCCTGATTCCACTCAATCAATAATACTCAACACTTTGGAAAATACATTACAGATTAGATGCTGTTTTATTTCATGTAATTTTATCTCACTCTCAAAGCTACTCTATGAACTGGTTACTATTATTGGCATTTTATAGCTGATGAAACTGAGGTGTAGAGGACCCAGAACTTGCCCCAGATTACTAAGCTGCTAAGTGACTAGGTGGGGCTTGAACTGATATCTGTTTGATCCTAAACTCAAGTTTTCATTTATCAAACTAAATGCAAACTTTTTGGTCTCCTAATTACCTAAATTAGCACGGAGCATTTTACACACCAAGGGCCATAAGAAAAATAGTACATATTGGCATATATTTGTTGTTTCTTTTTGAAAAACAAAAGCGCTTTTTAAGTCTTATTGGAACAATGTTGAAAAATAAGCTTTAGCTTTTTTTATTTAGTTAGCATTTCGTTATTTAAATGGAATTATATGCAAAGAGGCAATGAAGTTGTCTGTAAAGTGTACCCTTTTCTCTTGGTTAAATGGAGGGAGGTCTCATTCAAAAGCTACACTTGGAATGGAACCTTGGCCAACAGACTTCATATAATATTGTGGTTCTATTGGCAAGACTATCTTTGCAGTGGGATAGAATGTCACAGACCATGTTATCTGATGACCACTTCTAAGCTCTTCCTACCTGACTTTCCTCACTCTGATCCCATGTTCAACAATCGACCTAATGGTTCCTCAGGGCTGGTACAGTGGTGCACTGTGTGTGTGAGGGACATCACCATCCACATGAATGGCAGCCTCTAGGGTTCTGCAGTAGATAGCCTAGGAAGCTGTGTTTAGGTAGCTCTGGAAAGAATGGGCAAGTCGCTGGTGGCTGTAGTTTTAATGAAAGTGATGTCACTCGTTGTAAAATTAAGCGGCATCCAGTTGGTATGCATTGCTATCTCAGAACGTCAATTAATGTGAGTGTCCTACTAAGACTAGTCCATTTTTTATGTGCTGGCACCATCAGAACTCACAAGAGTTTTGGATTTGGCAGACCAAGAACCAGTCCCTGGGGAGTTGTGACATTGCCAATAGATGTCACATTATGAGATCTTTAGGTAAAGGGCCATAAACTTCCTTGGCATTGCCATAGTTAAACCACATGTCTTCTTATTTGTGGAAGATGTCTTGGTGTGCCACACAGAAGTGAGGGACTTAATTCCCCAGCTGTTGGGAGGGCTTCTGGCAGCTAGCCCTCAGCTGTCCAAAGGAATTGCATCAGCTGAGAGGGCTGCCTCGTCCCTTTATTCCAGCCTGGGACAGCCTCAAAGGTCAACCTATCTTCAGAATTCCCTGTAGGTTTGGCAGAGGCTCCTACTAAGACTGTGTCAAAACTCAACTTCTCCCTCTGCCCAATCCTGCTTTCTTCCCTTCTTCTCACAGATGCTGATAAACTTCCTGCCTGCTAATCTCCATCTCAGAGTCTGCTTCCTGGGGACCCTACCCAGAGATACCACTCAGACCTCAAATCAGAGATCTCCAACATTAGGGCCTGGCAATCTATGGAAACAACAATGAAGAAATCTCCACTTACTCATCCAACAATTATTTAGTAAGGACCAATTATGAGCCAAGTTCCTTCCAGGCATTAGGAATAAAGCTGTGAATAAGCCAAATATTTGCCTTCCTGGAGAGCTTTCTAGTGTAGGGGGCAGACAAAACCAAATAACAATATGTCAGGCAGAGATATATACTTGAAAAAAACAAATCAGGTGAAAAGTTAGAGTTTCGAGATAAGAGGAGCTGCCATTGGGTGGTCAGGGAAGGCATTTCTGAGGCAGTGACGTGGAGCAGAACCCTAAAGGAAGTCAGCAATGCAAAGATTCAGGAGAAAAGCATTCCCAGCAGTCAACTAAAACAAAAAGGCCCAAGGTAGGAAGGAGCATTGGTTTTTAAGGAACAGTAGGGGGGTCAGAATGGCAGAGTGGAGTGAGCACAGTGGCAGGTGAGATCAGAGGCCCTGAAGCTGCCTTGTATTTTGAGCACAGTGGGAAGCATTCAAGGACTTTGAGCTAGAAAGCAACAAGACCTGACTTATGTTTAAAGACATCACCCTGACTGCAATGGGGGAAGAGTAGAAGCAGGAGACCAGTGAAGATGCGTGGCAATAGTCTAGGAGGGGGATCATGGTATTTAGAACAGTGTGGATGGGGTAAGAAGTAGCTACATGTGGGGATGTATTTTAAAGTTGGAGTCTCAGGGGGTGCCTTAGTGGCTCAGTCAGTTAAGCATTCGACTTCGGCTCAGGTCATGATCTCATGGTTCATGAGTTCAAGTCCTGCATTGGGCTCTGTGCTGAAAGCTCAGGGTCTGGAGCCTACTTTGTATTCTCTCTCTCTCTCTCTCTCTCTCTCTCTTTCTCTCTCTCTCTCTCTCTCTCTCCACCCCCCCCCACTCATGCTGTGTCTCTCAAAAATAAACATTAAAAAAAATTAAACTTGGAGCCTCAGGACCTGCTGATTGTAAGCAACTGGATGTCTGTGTCTCCCCTGCCTTCAAATTCAGATGTAGAAGCCCTAACCCCCAGTGTGATGGTATTAGGAGGTGAAGCCTTTGAAAGGTAATTAGATCAGATGAAGTCATGAGGATAGAGCTCTCATGATGGGGTTAGTGCCCTTATAAGAAGAGGAAGAACTTTCTCTCACTACCATCTGAGGGCACAGCAAGATGGGAGCCATCTTCCTATAAGCCAGGAAGAGGCTCCTTACCCTAACTAACCCTACTGGCACCCAATCTTGGATTTCCATCTCCTAGACTGTGAGAAATAAATTTCTGTTGTTTAAGCCACCCATCCTGCAGTATATCGTTATGGCATCCTGAGGTGACTAAGACACTGATGCATTAGATGAGGGGCTAGGGATGGGGAAAGAATCAAGGTGGCTCATTGGTTTCTTGGCCTGAGCACATGGCTCGATGGTGGTGCCGTTTCCTGAGATGGGCATTCTCCCCACTTAAAGACTTCTAGAATTTCTTGTATGCACAAGTCAGAATGCCTGTATAATGATTTGCATTCAAGAGGGAATCCTCCACCATATGCCTAAGAAGACTTACAATGAAGAAAGTAGAGAAGATAGGATTTTCGTTAATACAACTATGCACTTACTGTTTTATAAGAAATATTCTGGTGGGGAGGGGAGGGAAGAGGGAGGTTGCAGTCAGGAGCATTCTGTTTTTATTCTTACTAGGAGAATTCTCATCTCAGTGTAGAACAGATGTAGGGATGATAAATAAGCTTCAAAACCAGAAGAGTGCTGAATGCAGTTAGGTCTCTCTGGTCCATTCTACTGGCATCTATTGATTTAATTACAGTTTTCTTCTTTAACTTGATGTAATAAATTTTACTGATATATTTCATAATGTGGAACCATTCTAGCGTGCTGACATAAAATCTACATGGAAGTGGTATGCTATCCCTTCAATATACTACTGGGTTTGATTTGCTAATAAATAATTATTCAGCTAATTTATTAATATTCAATGTTCTTTCAAAAATAAGTTAAGGGTATTTTATTTCTATTATCTTGGATTTTTTATTTTACTAATTTTACCTTTTATGTTTACTAATTACCTTCTCCTACTTTCTTTGTTTTATTTTGTTCTCTTTCTAGTTTCTTAAATTGACCACTTATTTCATTTGTTTTCAGACTTTTTCAAAAATAATGAAAGCATTTAAGGCTATACGTTGCCATTTGAGTATCATGCGACCTGTATGCATAGGCTTAGGTATGAAATCATTTCCTAATTGTTCCATTGTTTAATTTTGCTTTGTTTTTAAAATTCAGTTTTCTTTGATTTTTTTTAAGTTTCTTTATTTTTGACAGAAAGAGAGAGAGGGAGAGAGACAAAGCATGAGCAGGGGAGGGGTAGAGAGAGAGGGAGACAGAATCCGAAGCAGGCTCCAGGCTCTGAGCTGTCAGCACAGAGCCCGATGCGAAGCTGGAAGTCATGAACCGTGAGATCATAACCTGAGCCGAGGTCTAATGCTCAACTGACTGAGCCACTCAGGTGCCCCTAAAATTCAGTTTTAATATTCCTGATTGCTTAAGGTTTGTTTTTTTTGTTTTGCTTTGTTTTTCTGCAGGGTGGTGGTGGTGGTGGTGGTGCCTGGTCTCTGGAAATAACATATTTCAAAATTTATTGAGGCTGTCTTTCTGATCAACTATATGACCAATCTTTGTAAATGTGCCTTAAATATAAGAGTAGAAGGTATGTAGGAAATGAAATTTCAGTTACTCATGGGTTTTCCAAGAAACCTCCCTATTCCCTGAAGGGCATCCATGATGTGTTTGACTCCATTACCTTCCACTGGCGTCTCCATCATCAGCCAGGTCTGTACCACTTCCTTCGTTATGATATCTCACTTGATCTTGCTCCTTCAGTCCATTTTATCCCTATTACATATTTTAGTTTGCCATTTCTTCTACTCTCTTTACTTTTGTAGGCTTGGTCATGCGTCTACACTCAGAACCGCCACTGCACATGTACAAGCTATCTGTCATTTCTGAGGGACTCAGTGTGTCCTCGAAGTTGTGACTTTTAGAAGTCTGAGGAAACAAGTCTTACACAGAAGATACAGATAATCTGATAAACAGGCACCAGGAGATGAGTTTATAATTTAAGTCCCCTTGTTATAAAACGAAACCATGTCTTCAGAGATGACGGGAGGGAATGAAGTCACGTGGGCTTCTCCAGAAGGCAGACCTGGGTTCAAACTGCAGCTCCCACTGACTGGCTGTGCCACTGGGGCAAGTTTCTTTCCCTCCCGGAGCCTCACTGTCTTCACTCGCTCACTGCTTCATTTACCGAAGCACTATTATTTGGGTATCCACTATGTAGTAGTGGCTGGGGAGGCAGGGCTGAGCGAGCACAAACACAGTCCCTTACAGACAACAATGTCTGTTCCATAGGTGTTGGTGTGTGAATTCAATGGGGTCATTCAAATAAAGGGTCGGGCACAGAACATATTGGTATTGTTATTATTAACCTTAAATTAAATGTGATTCAGATGCCCAATTAGAGCAGCCAGACTAGGAACTTGGTCTTATTTGTTGAAGATCTCCAGCTTTATGAGGAGTGCTTGCAGTTCTTACGCTGCACTGTTCCTTCTGGCCTACAGCAATCCCACCACCACCTCATTCAGCTTGGTTAACTCTGTGTGTCTGAGCAAATCATTAGCAAAAAGAAGGAAGGGGCCTGGAGATACCCTCCCCACTCATTCTGGATTCCCCTCGGTGAGCGCATTCTAGGAGAGCTTTCATTCTTCCAAAATTACTGAGTATCTTTCGTACATCGGATGAGATACTAAATGCAGAATAAACAAAACAAACGGATTGTAGTCTTTGTCCTTGAGAAGCCAAGAATATTCCAAACCCACATTCTAAAAATGGACCAGACCCCAGAGTATCCAAGAGTATGCTAAGAAGAGTGTTCTTCAATTAATGTTCAGGATGGTGTTTGGAAAAACCTGGGTCTCATAATTTTTATAAATTCAAATGCAGCTCAGTGTCACTTGGGGATAGAATTTTCCTCGATGTCTTAACCATCTGCTAACCAACTTTCTGCCTCCGTTTGTATTCACTTTTATTTCAGCCGGACATCTCTTAACAGCCTGAGAAGGAAATGTTTCTCAGCTATAAAGAACTTGGAATGTGTTTTTCAAAAGTACATTTTTCAACATTCAAGGAATTTCAAGAAATGTACCATTTGCCTAAGGGCAGGTGATTTAAAAGATCTCTCTTGTGATGGCTTCAAATAAGTTGGTGATTGGAAAGCTGATGCATGAATATAAGGCATTATTATTCCACACTGATGTTTCAGAGGAGGGAACTAGTTAGGGGAATATTTTCCTCCCTAACATTTCATCCCTGCTGAAATAAGTCAAAATACCCAACGTTCTTTGTATTCAGAGGTGACACCGGTACCAGCATGACTCTCAGCTGCTGTCAATTCTGGGCTTCTGGAAGCAATGTCACGGTGCTTTAACTTGCTTTTCAGTTTGCTCAGCATGTCTTTGAAGCATCGCCTCTATTCGTCTCTTCCACAGCTCACTGTTCAGCCAAATTGCACTATTTCAGCAGGAACTCAACTAAATACTTAAAAGCTAGTGGGCAACCCTCCTCCTTGTTGAGGATTTATGCCCGTGTTTTTCAAACGGAGATCCTCAGGCAAACAGCAGCCACATCGCCCGGGGCGCTTGTTACATTACACCTTCTGGACCTCATCCCCAGACCAACACCTTCAGAAATTCAGAGTGGGAGATCAGGTAACCTGTGTTTTAAACAAATGCCCCTGGTGATTCCTATACACTGATGGTTAAGTTATAGGAATTGAGGGCTTTTACAGTCACTGACTCCATCTTGGTTGAGGCTTGTGTGTGTGTGTGTGTGTGTGTGTGTGTGTGTATAATGCTTATTTATTTATTTTGAGAGAGAGAGAGAGAGAGAGAGAGAGAGAGAGAGAGAGAGAGAGAGAACAGGAGATGGGCAGAGAGAGAGAGGAGAGAGAGAATCCCAGGCAGGCTCTGTGCCTTTAGCATAGAGCCCTATGCAAGGCCTGAGCTCATGAACTGCAAGATCATGACCTAAGCTGAAACCAAGAGCCGGACACTTAGCCAGCTTAACCAACTGAGCCACCCAGGCACCCCGAGGCTTGTGTCCTTCTTTACACACAAGGGCATCAGCGATCTGCAGAAGCTTAGTCCCAGAAGTACACCTGAACATCAGAAAAAGCAAGTGTGTTCATATAATTCAAATCTTCCCAGAAAACTCTGTCCTTTAGATATATTATGGCTTATATTTTGAAAATATCCAAGTGCCATCAAGTATACCTGTCTAAGTGGCTAGACAGAAAACAAATCAAATTCAAAACATTAACATGCTCTGAAAGATGAGGAGCTTGAATAGCAGGAGTTGAATTATAACCTTCCAAGCCCTGTTGGCTGAAACACAGGCAAGAGGTCTTTTGGGTATTTATTAAGGAAGTAAGAAGTGCGACACCTTCCCAGACAGGTTGCCCCAGCCCTGCTGAGGGCAGGTTGCCTTCCCCGCTCTGGCCACCTAGATGCAGTCCCACTGGCTCAGAACTCCATTTCCATCTCTATTGTTTCTACAAGCACAGATAGCATTTCTGCACATTTTTTTTAACTTTTGATTGTGAAATGATTTGTAGGAAATTGCACAAAAGCAAATGTACAGGGAGGTTCCATATACCCTGTCTTCTGTCTCTCCAAAAGTAATATTTTGTACAACTATTGCAAAATGCCGAAGCCAGAAAAATGACGTCGGTCGTCAGTACAATCCACAGAGTTTATTCAGATTTCACCAGTTTTACGTGCACTGTGTGTGTGTGTGTGTGTGTGTGTGTGTGTGTGTAGTTCTGTTCAATGTTATCATATGAGTGGATTAGTATAGGCATTCTCGTAACTAAACTATAGAACTGTTGGATCGCCGCAGGCCCCCTCATGCTGCCCCTTCACGGCCATGCCCAGCCCCTTCCACCACCCCTAATCCCTAGCAACAGCAAATCCATTTTCCATCTCTATAATCTCCCACAATTATTTTTTAATAGCATTTTAATAGCCTTGAGGCAACGTCTAACCACGCTAAGCTTCCTGCCTGGACCGTCCAAGTTATCTCTCAAGGTACCAATGACTGTTTTTGTTAGTGCTCTGGTTACAAAGTTACATAAATGTTTAGTGATCTGACTATAATCCTAATATTCCTAAAAGCAACATTTTGCATGTACAATTTTGCTGAATGTGTGTTTTTCAGCACTATCTATTCCATGTCACAGCAAAAATATCTGTATAATGGCTCCAACATAATAGGTTATTTTTTACCCACAGCGGAACGTAAGGAAGATGTTCTTTCTGGCAAGTGCTTCTCCAACTGGCAATCAAGTCA
Source organism: Panthera pardus (assembly GCF_024362965.1). Classification (NCBI taxonomy): domain Eukaryota; kingdom Metazoa; phylum Chordata; class Mammalia; order Carnivora; family Felidae; genus Panthera; species Panthera pardus. The sequence goes on from NW_026526688.1 coordinate 184,582,189, forward strand.
CCCAGACTCTTTTCATCTTGTGACTCTGCCACTTTGATGGTTAATTTTGTGTGTCAACTGGACCTGGCTGGAGTGGCCAGATATTTGGTAAACATTATTTCTGGGTGGGTCTGCGAGGGTGTTCCTGGGTGAGGTTAACATTTGAATCAGAAGACTGGCTAAAGCACGTTGCCCTCCTCAAGTGGGTCAGTCATATCTAGTCTGTATCCAATCCAAAATAAGAGGGTGAGGAAGAAAGAATTCTTTCTGCCTGACTGTCTTTGAGCTGGAACATCGGTCTCCTCCTGTCTTTGGCCTTGGACTTGGGCAGGAACTACACCATTGGCTTTCCAGGTCTCCACTTTGCCAACCACAGATCTCGGACTTCTCGGCCACCATAATCATGTGAACCGATTCCTTATAGTAAATCTCTTTCTCTCTGTATATCCTATTAGTTCTGTTTCTCTGGAGAACCTTGACGAATACAGCCACCTTCCACAATGTATTTGCTGTTCCGACTCTCCAGTGGCTGGAGGCAGAGGGATGGGAAGCCACAGCTGCTTCTTCGAGCTTGGACGAGGAGACGGCATGTTCAAGTTCACAGACATTCCATCCACTACAACTCAGACATATGGCCACACCCAACTGCAACACGGGCTGAAAAAAGGTGTCTAGACAAAAAGTTATCACTCCTTAACGTCCAAAAAGGAAGGTTCTCATAGGGGGAAAAGAGAGCAGAGGAAATGGCGTTGGAGTAGGCAAAAAAGTGTCTGAAATAAGTATGAGTACTAAGATGAGGCTACAAATTTTCATCGCAGAATTATTTGTAACAGTGAAAATATTTTAACAACCTAAATAAGCCATAATAGAAGATTGGTTAAATACTCTAGAATGGATTCATATAACAGAAAAAAAAAATGATGTTGAAGATGGTATTTTAGAAGAATACAAGGTTTAGAATTACATTGAAAATGTCTATAATGCATTGTTAAGTGTAAAAAGCAGAAAACGAAACATTATACAATGTGTTCCCTTTTATAAAAAATTCTTTTTAATGTTTACTTTTGAGAGAGAGAGAGAGAGAGAGAGAGAGAGAGACAGTGTGTGAGTGGGGGAGGGGCAGAGAGAGAGAGGGAGACACAGAATCTAAAGCAGGCTCACAGAGCCCCATGCAAGGCTCAACCCCACAAACCACCAGATCATGACCTGAGCTGAAGTTGAACGTTTAACTGACTGAGCCACCCAGGCGCCCCTACAATGTGTTCCCTTTTTTGTAAAGCAGCAACAACAAAACCAGTAGATATGTGCACAAAAGAGAGGCTGGATGGACATATGCCACAATTTTAACAAGTGGTTATCCCTCTGTGGGAAATTATAGCTGATTCTTGTTTGTTTATTATTATTATTTTTAACGTTTATTTTTGAGAGAGAGAGAGAGAGAGCACAAGCAGGGGAGGAGCAGAGAGAGAGAGGGAGACACAGAATCCAAAACAGGCGCCAGGCCCTGAGCTGTCAGCACAGAGCCCAACGCGGGGCTCGAACTCATCAACTGTGAGATCATGACCTGAGCCGAAGTTGGATGCTTAACCGACTGAGCCACCTAGGTGCCCGTTTTTACTTTTTTTTTAATCTGTATTTTCTAAATTTTTAGAAATATAAAAAAAATGTGTCATACTTGAAATAATAATTGTAAGAAGTTATTTTTTAAAAAGGGAATTAATATAGGTGACCATGAAACAAGGATAAAAGGGACAAGGTCACAAATGTGAACTGGTGACCTGGCTTTGAATCTTTGCTCTACCACTTACCAGTTTGTGAGCTTGGATGAGTTATCAACCTTTCTAAGTCTTGATTTCATCCCTAAAATTGGAACACTGGTGATAAAACATACTGCCCTCGCTGGCTTCTTGTGATGCTTAAATAAAATATTGTTCTCGTAGCTCAGTACCTGGCGCACAGTAAGTCCTTGCAAGGCTTCACCATCATTATCACGATGTTATTAGCAACCATAGTATAGTGTCTTGGGGCAACTTCGGTTCATGGGGTACCATGGCGGTGTTTGAATGCTCTCTCCACTCCGGGGCCAAATGCCCATCTTCATAAATAAAGCCCTGTTTTCCCCACATTGACACTACTCTTCTTTCATCTCAGTTTTGTACTGTTCTTGTTCGTAAACTTTCAAACAGGTTCTTTGTTATTACCACCCAACCTAAACTCTAATCTTGTTTTTAAAAAATCACAAATTGCAGGGGTGCCTGGGTGGCTCAGTCGGTTAAGCATTCACCTCTTCATTTTGGCCGAGGTCGTGAGGCCTCTCAAAAATAAAGAAAGAAACATTAAAAGAATCAGAATTGACAATCTTCATTATTTCATTTTAATAGAAGATCATACCATCAATCAGTTGCCACTGAGGGTTACTTCTAAAGAATTGGGGTTTGAAGCAGTCGCATTGACTGCATTCTACAGAACAGGTCTCTCCCACCACCACCACATGCATACATATCACCATTCTCAGTGTCTCCTTTGACAGAGGTAACGCTTCCAGTTGTCATCAGCCCCTCACTCACTCCTCTCCCTCCCCCCAACCAGGCCTTTCTTCCTTCTGTGTGGAGAGCCTGCCCTGGGTTGGCACTGGTTGTGGATAAATCTGGCTAACTCTGGATGATGTATAGGAAGCCCGTTTGGCAATGTCTCTGACGTAGACCTTATCAGTGACTAAGATGACATTTTGGCCTCTGTCTGCCATATCATTTGTCTTTTTTCTTAATTGGTTCAAAACCTGGGTGAGGAAAGCAGTTTTATTTATTGGGCCCTACTCAAAGTTCCCAAGAAAGCACACACACCTATTTGTTTGTTTTTCTTTGTTTTTATTAAAGCTATGGTAGGAAGCAGGTAGGAAAGAGGGTACACTGAAGCATCTAAAGTAGTAAAATATCTAGGGGTGTCTGGGTGGCTCTTGGTTAAGCGTCTGACTTGTGATTTCGGCTCAGGTCATAATCTTGCGGTCTGTGAGTTCAAGTCCCGCGTTTGGCTCTGTGCTGACTGCCGGGAGCCTACTTGGGATCCTCTTTCCACTCCCCTGCCCTTCCCCTACTCTCTCTCAAAATAAATAAATAAACTTTAAAAAGTTAAAAAAAAAAAAAAAGGAAGTAAAAAAATCTGAGTAGAATAGGAAAGACCAGGCGAATGAGTACTCAATGTGGACTCAGTTTGCATTTTTAGGATTGGACAGTTGCTTCTCAAATTTTATCACTAGGAGATGTCGCTGAAATTCATATTCTGATTCAACAGGTCTGGAGTGGAGGCCGAGTTCCATACTTCCAATAAGCTCCAGGTGATGCTGCCTCCAGCCCACAGGCAACACTTGAGTAGCAAAGGTGGAGGATATTATGAATTGCTACCTTCCACACTCAATAAGCACTTATCAACTTACTTATTTTGAAGCATATTTAGATTAATAATTATTTTACCTAACCTAGTAATTACGATGTGTCTCCAATTTGCTAAGTGCACTTCTATGTGGATAGCATATCATATCCTTCACGTGCCCCCACCTCTTATTGGCTCCACATTATCAGCAAGCTTTTGCCACATGAACACACCAGCCCAAAATTCAGTAGCTTAAAACAACAACCATGTCTTTTGCTCACAGTCCTGTGGGTTATAATTAGGGTTGGGCCCGGCTGAGGATTCTTTGGCTGGTCTTGACTGGGTTCGCTCTTGCATCTATGGCCAGCAGCAGGGCACTCGGTTGCTGTCCCCGACAGTGCTGTCGACTGGGGCAGTGGAGAGGACTGGGCCGCGTTTCTTATCATCATCCAACTGGATAGGGCAGGCTCGTTCACATGGTGGCAGAAAGATTTCACGTGCAGCATCAGGGTAAGCCCAAATGTGCTTTTCATGCCTCTACCTGAATCACATTGTTACCATCCATCTCACTGGTCAAAGCAAGTTGCATGACCAAATTCAGCATCCTGGTGCCAGAGTTACCTAGGGTGTGGTTGCTGGGAGGCAGAAGCATTTGTAGCTGCTTTTGCAATCCAACTATTCAAGCTCAAATTGGCCTTTAGGCTTTCCCCAGAAAGGCCTATAAGGCTTGTTTTTATCCCTACGCTATTGCTTTTTCTCTTCCCTTCTCCTGGAACACTATTTTTGGACAGAGCCTTAGTCCACTTTGAAATGCTACCTCCTACTTAAGCTTGATGTCTAAATTGAATGGGGTCGTCAATCATACAGCACATCTCATTCAGACTATTACAGTTACCTATATATACATGGTATTCTCCTCTACTAGATATTTCTTTTTTTTTTCAATATATGAAATTTATTGTCAAATTAGTTTCCATACAACACCCAGTGCTCATCCCAAAAGGTGCTCTCCTCAATACCCATCACCCAACCTCCCCTCCCTCCCACCCCCCATCAACCCTCAGTTTGTTCTCAGTTTTTAACAGTCTCTTATGCTTTGGCTCCCTCCCACTCTAACCTCTTTTTATTTTTTTCCTTCCCCTCCCCCATGGGTTTCTGTTAAGTTTCTCAGGATCCACATAAGAGTGAAACCATATGGTATCTGTCTTTCCTTGTATGGCTTATTTCACTTAGCATAACACTCTCCAGTTCCATCCACGTTGCTACAAAGGGCCATATTTCGTTCTTTCTCATTGCCACGTAGTACTCCATTGTGTATATAAACCACAATTTCTTTATCCATTCATCAGTTGATGGACATTTAGGCTCTTTCCATAATTTGGCTATTGTTGAGAGTGCTGCTATAAACATTGGGGTACAAGTGCCCCTATGCATCAGTACTCCTGCATCCCTTGGGTAAATTCCTAGCGGTGCTATTGCTGGGTCATAGGGTAGATCTATTTTTAATTTTTTGAGGAACCTCCACACTGTTTTCCAGAGCGGCTGCACCAATTTGCATTCCCACCTCTACTAGATATTTCTAAAGGGTTTTTGGTTGTGGCTTGCTCATGTTTGTATTTCCAGCAAAAAATATCAATTGCTACAATTTACTGACTTTAGTTACTTTGTATATTTTTCATCTCACACAAAGGAGGTATTCATATTGGCTCCTTAGGAAAGTGAAACAGAGAGGTGAAATAATTTGTTCAAGACCACAGAGCCAGGAAGCCTCTGAACCCGTATCTCTGAAATCCAAGAGCTTGGTCTTTTCAACTAGTCCCCTAATTTAATGAGAATACATGGTGTTTTGAATAAGCCACATGCAGACAATCAAGAATTGACCAAAGAGAGTATGTTTGGGGTGCCTGGGTGACTCAGTAGGTTAAGCATCCGACTCTTGATTTCAATTCAGGTCATGATCTTATGGTTCGTGGGTTTGAGCCCTGTATCAGGCTCCATGCCAACAGTGTGAAGCCTGCTTGGGATTCTCTCTCTCTTTCTCTCTCTCAAAATAAATAAACTGAAAAAAAAACTTACCGGAGTGTATGTTTGTCTTTGTGGGAATGCAAGTCAGGCTCTAAGAACAGAAGAAGAGTCTCAGGGTTAGCGGGCTTTCATAGAGTCAAGCTCAGATTTTGACTCAGGTCTATAGGTTTACAAATGGTCCTCAGTTCTCTGTGGCATGGTTCTCAGATTCTGTAGAACTGAATCATTTATAAAATGACTTCAGACCTATGAGGCTTGAGAAAAGTCTAGAATGCTAACTTGTGAGTGTTCTGGGAGATAGAGAAGTGACAAGCACACCAGCAGAGGTGTCACAGGCTCAGCATGATCTTTTATCAATAGGGTAACCAAGAAAAGTAAGGTTGTAGAATATATTTCTTTTCTGCCTCTTTCCAAAAATGATTGGAGTCCATTGCAAAGGGAGTGGCTATTTTTAAGTAATACAGTCACCAGTGAGGCATGCTGAGTCACACTCGATGAAAAGGCTGAATCTGCCAAGATTCAAAATGGGAAGACTTATATTGAGTCATCAATGCTCCATCTTTCTTGGGCAATACTGGAAAAGCTCTCTTCCCATTTACAACATTCCATAAGAAAGTCAGTATTGATTGGGCTTCACTTTCTTGGTTTGGGATTGTGAGGTCTGCCCTATTCGGATTATTCTGACTTTGATATCCCCTTCCAGCATTACAGCTGCAGTTTGGGGCAGCTGTAATGTCATAGGGGATGTCAGTGCTTTAGGCTTAGTTATTTGGAGAAAGGACATTTAGTCAGTCTTTCCGTAGGTGTGAATAAAGCAGGAAAATAATATTACCAGGTGTCGTGAGTGATGCTTTAAAATGTTTTCTCACTTGCAGAAAAATGTGGTACATAATTGAGATTGTGAAGGAAAGAAATGCAAACACCTAGAGCAGCAGTTAGGATTGAGTGCAGGAAGCAGACATGACTCTAGATAATTTAACTATGAAGGAGCTTAGCATAGGGAATAAGATGTTTACAAAATCGTTGGGAGGTCTAGAGATGTGGGCTCTGGACTGGGCTTCTAGAACTGACTCCCAGCATACTTCAGAACTGACCCACCAGGGGCTTTACCACCTGCCAAGACCACCATGAGGACTATGATGTCAAGAACCCATCGCCGAGACTGTTACTCGTATCAGGAAGACGCATTTCCTCTGGACACCCAGGGAACAGACTCTAAAAGGCAAACAAACAAACAAAAACAACCCTCATATCTCCACTGCCTTGCTTGCTAATAACACAGTTGAAAGAAGCAAGAATACGCCCTCCACCTTCCAACTCTTGTGCAAGTATGTCTAATGGGCTACATGTAATTTGCTTCTAGAACGCTAGTTGGGAGGGAGTTGGGAGAATGTAGTTTGTAGTTCTCCCACCCCTGGTAAGGTCCATGAGAAGGAAGCCGAGTGAGCAAGTCCACACTTGGGCTCAAATGGCTTACTCACTACTATGGCCGTGAATAGCTGTAAGGGCAGAGATCACAGTCTCACATTTGCCGAGTGCTCCTCCGTGCTGGGTGCCGGGCTGAGCCCCTATCATCCCTCATTGACTTCCCCCTACTATTATTGTGCCCCTTTCACAGAGGAGCAAGCTGGGGCCCAGAGACGCTGGGTAATTTGCCCAAACTTATAGAGAGAAAGAAAGAGAGCCACTCTGGACTCCATTGGCCTGATTCCAGAGCCGCCTTCCCCAGCACTCCCTGACCACTTGCCTTTATCAGGGCTCCACCACCGCCCTCTCTCTGTGTCAAAGGCCTGAGAAAGTCTTCCTCACTCTTTTTCAAGTGTCAGCAAGCCCCAGGCTCTGGGCCGGTTCACAGACTCCTGACAAGTTTCCTGCAGCTTTTCTCTTGCTCCGTCTTTTACAGGGGATTATATCCATCTCTGCAGTGTTAGTGCTCAGAGACCGCCTTCTCTACCCCCCTCTCCTCCCTCCAGAGAGGAAACTGCTCCACTCATCCCAGGGAAGGTCTTAAATTACCTTCTGCTACATCCACATCTACTTTCATTCCATCTCTCTCCATCTGAAATAGACAAGATGAAGGCGAGACCAAGCTTTCTGAATCCTGAGTCTCAGCAAAATGTAATTACTACTTTTTTTTTTTTTTTTTCTAATCACAGGAGACTTCTCTGAGCAACCTAGTTACTGATTCTACTCTTCCCCCACTTCCTCCTTCCAAGTGCTCTTTGAAGCTTGGCATTGGCGTGGAAGTTATTTTGCTTCAAATTGCTTAAGAGGCCTCATTAATGAGGTTGATGACAGCCAGATCCTGCCATGCTTAAGACACTTGTCATTTCTCCTACCCAAACATTTTAGAACACATGTGAACGGAATGACAAAGGGGTATGGTCGTTATTTGTTATTTCCATCTCCCAATGGAAAATAGCTCCTGCACAATTTAAAATGCCCTCATAAAATGCGCCTGGGTGGCTCAGTCGGTTAGGTGTCCGACTTTGGCTCAGGTCATGATCTCACAGTCTGTGGGTTCGAGCCCCGCATTGGGCTCTGTGCTGACAGCTCAAAACCTGGAGCCTGCTTCCAATTCTGTCTCCCTCTCTCTGCCCCTCCCTGACTCATGCTCTGTCTCTGTCTCTCTCTCTCTCAGAAATAAACATTAAAAAAATAAAAAAAATAAAATGCCCTCATAATCTGACATGTCACCTATTTGTCCCTGACTCCCTGCTCTCTCCTCTCTCCACACCTGGGTTCATCCAGCAACCACCAAATGATATGCAATGTTTGGGACCCATTCTTATCATTTCTCCACTCAAAAATGTTTGTGAATGCTTACCATGTGCCAGGCACTGTGCTAAGTGCTAGAAGAGTAGGTGAATAGTCAAGAGTTCTTATCTTCCAGAAGCTTCTATCTCAAATACTACACAAGCAATCAATTCATAAAAGAATTTCCAGTGAATATATATAGGATTCCTGCTTAGATAAGACACTCAGGGAAGGCTTCTCAGAGGAGGGGACATTTATACTAGAAGGAAACTAGAAGCCAGCCACGCAAAATGAAGAGGGGAAGATCTTTTAAGGCAGTAGGCACAGCATGTGGATAGATACTGACGTGGGAAAAGAAGAACTTAGTGTGTTTCAGGGTCTGTAGGGAGGTCAGTGAGGTGGGAGCCCACCCAGTGAGGGAGGAAAGTGCTTGGTGTCGGGGCGGGGGGCGCCCAACCTTACAGGGTTTTACCGGTCAGTCTGGATTGCATGCTCGGTATGATGGGAAAACGAAAGGGGAAGCACATGATTTGATATTTACTTAAAAGATAATTCTCACTGCTGAGTAGGGACTGGAGAAAGGTAAGGGGTGATAAGCCAAAGTGGAAGCAGAGAGGCCACTGCATTTGTCCAGGGGGGGTTGACAGAGGTCTGGTCTAGGTGCTGGTGGGAGAGGTGGAGAGAAAGGGGCAGGGCGAGGCGTGAGGAGACTGCTTCTGGGTGAGGTGTGAGTGGTGCTGGAGTGGAGGAGTCTATGATGCTTTCTGCACTTTTAGCATCAAGGACTCCTGGCACCAATATGCTGGGGGACTCTTTGGGTCATGGGATTTAATGGGCTTTATGACTTAGTACACTTCTGGGCAAGTTGTCCTCTCTCCCCTTCTGGCTCTATTCTTCTTATTCCATCCACGTCCCCGTGGAGAGAACCCTGATACTACATACTGACAGTGCGGAGGAGTGGGGGAGATCACAGTCTCCAGAGTCAGAAGCCTGGTCACAATCCTGGCTATTTCCCTTGACCAATGGTGCCATCCCACCGGGCCCTTCTGATGCCCAGCTCCTTCAGTTGTAAAACGGAGTGACGATAATCATACCAGCATCGTCGTGCTGCTGGCAGGACTGGATGAGTGATAGTAGGTAAATTTAGAGCAGTGCCTGGGACACAGGCTTGGTATGAGTGCTTATTAGTGTGAATCAGAGGACAAGGTGCTTTTGAGCTGCCTTTATTTCACTCTATCACCTCCCTTACAACAGGATTTAGTGCTTCAAGGCATCCCCCAAATAGACCCAAACCTACAGTGGATTAATAAGAAAGACTCACTATTTCATAGGGAGAAGTAGACGGGGGTTTCCTCTAGAACATAGAGCATTTCACTTCAAATCCGCCATTGGAAGTCTGGCCTCTTCTCCCACTGCCTGGCCACCTGCTGCACATCAATCTCCACCCACACAGCCTTCTTGGAGTTTCTTTGGCCTTTGGACCTGGACTCCCCTCATTTCACAGAAACCACTACTGGTTTTGCTAGTCCCCTCTTTGTTTTCTATTTCCCTAGTCTCTGGTCTTTATTATTTCTTTCCTTGTATATCCTTTGGATTTATTTTCTGTTCATTCACTAACTTCTGAGATAAAAATCCTAGCTCAGAAAGTTTTAGCCTTTTTTTCCTTTTCTACTCTATGTTTTTTCCCCTATTGCCCCCACCCCTACTATATACTTTTTTTTAAGTTTATTTTGAGAGAGAGAGAGAGGGAGAGAGGGAGACAGTGTGTGTGTGTACGAGTAGGGGAGGGGCAGAGAGAAAGAGGGAGAGAGAGAATATCAAGCAGGCTCCACAATCAGAGTGGAGTCCAATGGGAGCTCGATCCCATGACCGTGAGATCATGACTTAAGCTGAAATCAAGACTCAGTCGCTTAACTGACTGAGCCACCCAGGTGCCTCCTACTATATACTTTTAAAGTTTCCTCCTAAGTATGGTTTTAGGTGTTTCCTGTAAGTCTTGATATGTGGCATTTTTATTACCATTGAGTTCAAAATACTTTCTAACTTCTACTGTAATATTTTCTTTGATGTATGGATTCTGCTTCATTTCCAAATAAGTCTTGTTTTTGTTATTGATTCTTAGCTTAGTTGCCTCAAGTCAGAGCATGATTTCACAGCTTTGAAAGTTGTTGTGACTTGTTTCAAGACCCAGGATTCAGTCAATTCTGGTAAATGTTCCATGTGAGCTTGAAAAGAATGTGTGATTTCCAGTTGGGTACGGCATTCTATGAATGTACATTAGGTCAAATTACTAAACATAGTGTTTCTGTATCTTTACCAATTTTTGGGCTAACTTGTTCTATTGGTTCTTAAAAACTGTTCTATAATATCTCAGTATTTCTGTAAAATTGTCTATTTTTCCTTTCAACAGTTTTGACTTTATGTGTTTTGAAACTATGTTATTAAGTATATACAAATTTAGAATTATTCTACCTTCTGGGTGATTTGGATCTTTTATCTTTATGAAGTATTCCTTTTTATGCCATTTGTCTTAAAGTCTGCTTGTCTAATATTAATAATCTGTGCTTACTTTCTTTTTGTTAATATTTGCACGTTATATCTTTTCCCATTCTTTTTCTTTCAACTTTTAATCTTTTCATAGCTTTTTGTTTTAGATGCATTCTCAGCAAAGAGCATGTAATTGTTTTTGCCATTAAAAATCTAGTCTGATAATCATCATCTTCTAAAAGGAATATTCAGCTCACTCATATTTAATACTGATTTCTTCATGTCCTACTCATTTCTTTTTCTCTCTTTCCTACCTCATTTTGAACTGATAATTTTTATTAATCCTCTTTTCCCTTGTATTAGTTTGGAAATTATATAATCTTTTACTATTTCTCTATTGGTTATCCTGGAGATTACAAAATAAATTCTATATTTACAAAAATCTAATGTTAGTTGGTACTTTTACTCTCTTTTGAGACAATAGAAGTACCTTTGGAACAGAATTTCCCAAATTTTAATGTGTATATAAATCACAGAGTGTCATAGACTCTATGTCTAAAGTTCTCTCTTGGCCAGCAAAGGAGCAGATGCAGGATTAAAGAGAGAGATGGCTAGTGTCTGGGAAAAGACAAGCCCTGAATAAGGGTCCTTGCCTGTTTTCATTAGGATCAGAAGGCTTACAAACATGGTGATGGACACGCACAAAGGGACAATGAATCTGTGAACATTAACTTGTGGTCGTGAGGGAAAGGGGGTCTTGAGGATATTTGTGGTTAGGGGTTTGGGTTAATACAAAACAAAATCCGGGCGCCAGGCAGTTGGGAGGAGGGTTGTTTACAGCGGACATGAGGCAGCACCTATGTTTACCTTAGCTAGCCTCAGGGATGAGACAGGTAGGGGAAATAACCTCAGGGTTGACAAGGCACCTTTTCTTTTGTTAATCATTTCCACTCTGGGCTGCTTTGCCTGCAGCACAGTGGTCCACAGTCCAATTCACCAATTTACCTAACCTGGCCCTATTCTCCTATGAAAGGAGCTTTTCTGCTATAGTACTAAATTTGGGGTGCGTTCACCCTGAATATTTAATCTTGTTATTTCTATGTATTGGGCACCTTTGCACCGTTTCTATTTCAGGCTTTTGCCTCTCTCTGTCTATTTTGGGGTGCCTTTGCACCTCCCTATTCCTGGCACCTTTGTGCCTCCCTATTCTCAGGGTGTCTTTGCACCCCGCTATTCTTGGAGTGTCAATCTGGTTTACCCAAGCTTGGGTGTGAACATTTTATGACTTTGTATTTCTTTATGACTTGTCAACCCATTGGTGTAACCCCGGGGGATTCCTAAGTTTATCTCCCACAACAGAGGACCCTGTTAAAATAGGAATTCTGATTTAGTAAGTCTGAGAAGAAGTCCATGATTCTGCCTTCTAATAACCTCCATGGGCCACTCTATGAGTACAAAGCCTTTATAACACTTAACTCTATTTACTAAGTCGCTCTATAATTAAATGCCAATCATGTACTTTGACTCTATACATATATAAACCCTTCAACACATTACTGTAGTTTTTTTATATAGACAATATTAACCTACATTTACCATAATAACTTGCCATTTTTGTTGCTTTTTACCCCTTTTTGCATTTGATATTCCACCTGAAACCACTTTCCTTTTGCCTTAAGAATACCCTTTAGGGCTTCCTTTTATGGTATTCTATTGGTGACAATTCTCTGTTTTCATCTGAAAATGTCTCTTTCATTTTTTAAAAGTAAACTTTTTTGTAATTTTGGAATAATTTTGGAATTACAGAGATAAAACAGAAGGTTCTCATATGTTCACCCAGGTTCCCCTAATGATACCATAATACATTTGTCAAAACTAAGAAGCCAACTTGACACATACTCTTGACCACACTTCAGACTTTATTTGGCTTTCTCTAGTTTTCTAATTAATATCTTCTTTCCACTTCAAGATCCAATCTAGGATACCACAAGTGATTAAATCATTTGAATGTCATGTACAACTGATATGAGAAGGGCACTGCATCTCTATGGGATTCTCCAAAACCAATAACCCTAGTCTAACCATGAGAAAATATCAAACTACAGGTGAGGAACATTCTAGAAAATACCTGACCAGTATTCCTCAAAATTGTCACAGTCATGGAAAACAGGAATAAACTGAGACATTATAATAGACTGAAGGAAATGAAGGAGACATGATGACTGAATACAATGTGCTATCCTGGACTGGCACATTGAAAAAGGCAAAGCAAAGATTAACTATTTTGAAGCAACTTAACTTTAGGTAGAATTATGCCAAAATGATATTTGGGTTAGGTACTACTGGGAAGCAAGGGACAAACATTTTATTGATTGTCCTTAAGTCTTGAAAAAAATGATAACCCTTCCCTGTTTGGTAAGTAGAACTTTCTGCATTCTGCTCCAATTATTTTTTCTGTGTCATTGGACTTTGAAGGTCATAGAATGTCAGGTATGATGGCAAGAACTTTATCTGGAGTATGCATAAATTATACTGAGGAGGGCAAAGGTATATCTTGACAGACACAATTTGATTATGAATAGAAGAGTGCTCTGGAACTTTAACAGTTCCTCTGTTGCGCAGTTAATATTACAATTACATCTGTGGAGTAAGTCTCTCCTTATCAGATTCGCAGGGGTGCTATCACAGAGCAGAAAGGAGTGTTTTTCATTCAAGAGAGTAAGTGCTACAGTTAAGGGCTGGGAGTTAGGAAAAGTCTGTGGGTTGTCTGAAAGACCTATCTGTATTTCTGTCTGAAAGAATTGTGCACATGTTTAGTCTGAGAAAGACTTTGAGCAAGTGAGGAGTTTAATGTAGTAAGAGCAGCACCTGTCTACCAGGAATTGATTAGGTTTACCAAGTGTATTTATTCAACTTGAGCATTTAAGGGTAAGTCAGGATATTGGGAGCTTTTTCCTTCTTTAGAGTACCCTTTTTGATCAGGATTGAGGGTTTTCCTTTGTCCCGGGTTTTCTTTTATGAGAAAGGACATTCTGTTTTGCCAGTGTCCCTTCTATTTATACTGTCTACAGCGTCCTTGTCCAAAATCGTTGCTTGGAAGGTGTATCACCTAGCTGTTGGTTCGGCAAGATCATAGTTTATTTTTTTAAATTTTTTTTTTTCAACGTTTTTTATTTATTTTTGGGACAGAGAGAGACAGAGCATGAACGGGGGAGGGGCAGTGAGAGAGGGAGACACAGAATCGGAAACAGGCTCCAGGCTCCGAGCCATCAGCCCAGAGCCCGACGCGGGGCTCGAACTCACGGACCGCGAGATCGTGACCTGGCTGAAGTCGGACGCTCAACCGACTGCGCCACCCAGGCGCCCCAAGATCATAGTTTATTTTAGACTCTGTCTCATTTTGATTCTAAACCCTTTTTAAAATATACCAACAGGTGTTTAGGCAAAGGTGCTATTTCCTATTCTAATTTCTATTTTTGAATTAGGCTTCAGTTTCAGGCTTAACTCCATTGACAGAATGAGATAAAAGGGCTGCTTTTACACTGACACCTTTGTTGACTCCCGAATGTTGTCAGAGGTATTTTCTAGTCTAGCACAAAAAAAAATACCTTATACTTTTACCTTTTTTCTTGGTTTCATGATTAAATTATAGTCTGATTAATTTTTATTGGAAATGTTTAGGGGTATGGCTTGTAAGAGGCTTTGCCCTACTTTTCAGGATGTTTTTAAACCCTAGATTTATTGTGGATAAAAGAGAGCCTGTAGACCCCTTTCTGCATCAATCCAATTAGTTTTTGTTATCCAAGATTTAGCATCTGAGGTTCTGACCAACATGTATACAAGCTGATGTAGGTTAGGTAGCCCTGAATCATATGTACCCAAAAGCATTGTAAATTCTTCTAGGAATAGTTGCTGGTTTTGTTGGGGGTCTTGTAAGGAGGTCTTTAACTATAGCTCTTAATTCATCTTAATTCATCATCCAAAGTTTAAATTCTACACTTGCCTGCTTATCTGGCTCATAAGATATGGATCTTCAGAGGCATGTGATATTTTGTGGCGTTAGGAGGCTGTTGGGCAAACATGGGGGGGGGGTCTGCTCAAGAGGAAGAGAATGGCATAGTTGACAGAAGCGAGGAAAGACAGAGATGAGAAGGGTAAAGAAGTAGAGGGGTATTGGATATAGGGGGGCCACTGGAAGACAAGGACAGGAAGGATTTACTAGGAAATGAGTCTAGTTTCTTGGTGCCTAAGTTTGTCAAATTGCTCACGAGCTTTGGTCAAAGAATGTTTAAGTGAAATAAATTTTGAACCAGAATTTCTTTTGGAGGCTTCTGCATACCAGTTAAAAACTGCAGTCCATTGACCTGAGAAATCTTAATTCCCCTTCTTTTCTAGGTTGCCTATCAACATCAAATTTATCCAAGTCAAATGTCCCGCAGCGTGGCCACGGAAGGCCCAGATCCTCATTGCTGAAGTTATGCCACTAAGAGAGACAGCCACCAGAAGTAGGATTGTAATGACACCACATATAAGAAGCAGCAGTTTCTCCTGGCGGGGAAGTGGATTTAGGCTTCGACAAACCCAGGAGAGCTGGCAATGGTTGGTTGAAAGTGATGCTTATGCTCTTTGTGTCTCAGGCCTCCCACCTGAGGGTTGGCCCCTCCAAACACAGACCTGACAATCTGTGCCCCCCCCGCAGCAGGTAGAAAATTAGAGTGAGCCCCCTCTCTAAATTAAAGGCAAATTCTCAAGACCAAAAATCAAGATGGAAGGAGTGCCTCACTCAGTTTTATTGGTGACCCACAGTGATGTTTGTCCAAATGGATGGCCCTCTGGTGAGAACTTCAAACTCACTGGTCTCTGAGGCTGGTTTGAACAACAGGCTTATAGGGCCTATGGCTGTGTTCTACCCTATGATTCTCCTTTTTATGACAAACAGCATTTTCAGGTAGCACAATACAAAATAAAAATATAAAAGACAGCCAAAAAAGAATGAAAAGGAATGGCCTGATTCCACCAAGGATAGAATAAGTACAATAAATAGCTGAGGAACTCCATGCAAAGATAGCAGAGTTCAGACCCAGCACTGACTTACAACGATGGCACAGACTTGACAGGCCACAAGCAGCAAGGCACAAGGGTCCTCTGCGTGTACTACATCTGGTCAAAGGCTGGGGGCCACAGTGATGGACAGTGCAGACCATGTCTCAGTGGAGTCTCCAGGAAAACTGTGGCAAGGAACAAAGACCACCCAAATAATAAACAGAGACTATTCATTCAGAGCTTCCTATAGCAAGGGAGTTAGTCACCATCACTCACATTTGGAGACTCAATGGCAGGCAGAAGGGTGGAAAAGTTTTATGGTGAAAAAAATGGGAAGGGTTCAGGTATGCTCTGATTGGGAGTTGTTAGCAAGGGGAAGATGGAGGTAGGCTAATTAGAAAAGGGCATCTTATGTCATTGGTTTAGGGAGCATACTTTGCTTTCTCTGGTTAGTCCTGAGTTGGAAGCAAGTGAAAAAATTGGGAAGCTGGAAGTCATTGACTGAGTCCTAACTGTTCTGGTGAGATTGCTGCAGGGGTTTTGGTTTGGCTTCCTGGGCTACTTACTGCAGAGATTATGGGTCGGGGTTCTTAGGACATCAGACAAGGTCTAGTCCTTGTCCATTTGTACAACCAGTCCATCAAGGCAAAGATGGCATTGAGAGATTACATCTCATTTAGTCAAGACAATGGTCTCCTCCATGTTCCTATTTTACAAATGGGGAAAGTAAATCTCAGGGAGTACAAGTAATGTACCCAAAGTCAAACAACTAGTGACACAAGCAAAATTCAGACTATGAATGTTGGATCTATTTTTAACTATGTTACATCTTGTAAAGACAATTAAATTATTCTGATGTTGTTGCTATTAAAAATATTAGATGCCTGGGCACCTGGGTGGCTCAGTCAGTTGAGCATCCAACTCTTGATTTCAGCTCAGGTCATGATCTCAGGGTTGTGGGATCGGGGCCCACGTTTGGCTCTGCACCGAGTATGGAGCCTGCTTGGGATTCTCTCTCTCTCTCCCTCTCTCCCCCACTTGCACAGGCGCTTTCTCTCTAAAGAAAAAAAAAGAAAGAAAGAAAGAAAAAATTAAAAAAATGTTAGATGTTCAATACTCATTGGATGTGTGAATGGATGAAGATAATATTGGAATACCTCTTGAAATTGCTTCCACAGCCTGCAGTTTTTGAATAATTTCTATGAAGGCATACCTTGATGATGGATTTAGTTTCTGGAAACAAACATTTTTCCAAATTAAGACTGGTAAGTAAGGTGAGAGAAACTGCTGGCTCAAAAACCTAGAGTGTCCACTCAATAATGAGATGGATCTTGTACTTACATGTGATTGACAAGATAGCTTTGAAGGCTTTTCCAAAGAAGTTGCAAAAATAGTTGTATTTTGGGAATAAGAACTGAACTCTTCAAAAGTTTGAAGGCCGGTGTTTACTTTAAAAAATGAGCTAAATTCTCATTTTTTTTTTTCAACGTTTTTTATTTATTTTTGGGACAGAGAGAGAGACAGAGCATGAACGGGGGAGGGGCAGAGAGAGAGGGAGACACAGAATTGGAAGCAGGCTCCAGGCTCCGAGCCATCAGCCCAGAGCCCGACGCGGGGCTCGAACTCACGGACCGCGAGATCGTGACCTGGCTGAAGTCGGCCGCTCAACCAACTGCGCCACCCAGGCGCCCCAATTCTCATTATTTTTGTGGCTTATATTTCTGTGTAATTTTACAAAGTTTTTAAACCGTCTATCGTTCAGATAAATTTGAATTTGTGGCCCATCTATTTTGTGTTTAGTTCTGTGCTTTGAACACAGATATCCCATATAGCTTTCCTCAAACCGGAGTTCGCAATCTAGGTGAGGAAAACAGAAAATTAACAATGGAAATGCAGCTTGACAAGTACCAGGCTGACAAATGGTAGGATGCCCTGGGAACATGTAGTAGGAACAGTGGTGAGTTGGTACATACTAAACAACTAATTCCTGGGCAGGAGCACGGAGGTCAGGGCCTGATGTGTAGCAGTTGTTGATTTCCATGGTGATTTCCACTCTACCATGGCCAGTTCCAAACTCCCATCATGATGCCCCCAAACAGGGAGTTGGAAAGAGATGTGCGGTGGTACACCATTATGTTGTGTTTCCACCACACGGGTATAATAGAGGTAAATAATCTCAGAAGCGCACTTTAAACAATAAAATGTAGTAAAAATAAGTAGGAAGTGATAAAGTTTGTGTATTCATCACTTTTGCTTTTAATATAATTTAAAGTGGCTGTATTGAAAAACCAGCTCACAAAATTACCGCACATTTAACAATCAGCTTTTGCAAGCGAGTATGAACCAATTCAAGTGGACTCGAGCGATGTCAGGAATTACTGTAGGCTCACCTAAGAAGAATGCAAGGAAGTTGAAAGCAGGGATCCTATCTTTTCATTCCTATATATCCCATACCTAGCCCTGGGTTGTTTAATGGTCAAAGCAATTCATTAAATCAACATGAAAATTTTTGTAGTCCCTACTATATATTCTGGGCACTGTTCTAGGCGCTTGGGGAGGTATGGCAGCGAAAACCAAGTCCCTAGACTTTAGGAAGTTTATATCCATGGGTATGTGGGCGTGGGTGTGGGGTATACAAAAAAAAAAAAAAGTAAAATCAGTTGGTGGGTGACAAGTATTGGGGCTTTCTGTAGTGCAAAGGACGGAAGGAACGGGACACGGTTATTTCGTAGCGGGCTGTCAAGGCAATAATAGGAAATGTTGGGACGTGCAAAAAGGATGAAAGGTTCTGCAATATGAGAAACACTGTGTAAGGCTGAAGCACAGACTGCGCAACTCTCACCATTCAACGGAGTTGGAACACATAAGATCCGAAAGTTTTTCTGCAGAGAAGTTCACATAGCTTCCCTGTACTTTCCTCGGCCCCTCTGCACAAAGGCAAACTCTTCCTTTAAGCCCGTCTCAGGAGCCCGCCACACGCGCAGACGTCTGCGCATGCTCAAGTCCACGCTTGCTAGTGCACCATCTATGCGGATTGCGCATGTGCGAAAGCGAGACGCGCTTTTTGTCCCAAGGCCTTGCCGTACCGTCCAGGCGGCGAGTTGCGTCCCGGTTCAGTAGTGGGCGCAGGGTGTGTCGAGTGTTCTCTTGCTGCGGTCGCCACCGCCGAAATGAACCGCGAGAGCTTCGCGGCGGGCGAGCGGCTGGTGTCGCCGGCTTACGTGCGGCAGGGTTGTGAGGCCCGCCGCTCGCATGAGCACCTCGTACGGCTGCTTCTGGAGAAGGTACCGAGCTGTCGGGTCCCTCTCCAGCCGCAGCGTCCCCCCCTTCCGCCCCCCCAGCCTCCGGTTCCGCCCAGCGCCCCGGTCGTGCTGCGTCCTGCCCACCCGCTTCTCTTTGCTGGTTGAGACCTGTCCGCGGCAGTTTGTCGCAGCTTGGCAAGCATTGTGCTGACTTGCTGCGTTCAGCTCCTTCTCAGCCTCACCAAAGTCAGCAAAACCCAGAGAGTGTTGTGAAGGGAGCGTGCGGGAGTCGGGATTTTGAGTCTGGTTGTTTTCTAACTTCGGGAGGTGGAAGTCCCAGTTGCTACTGTTTTGTTGGCGAAAAGGGCAAGGTTGGCATCTTCCGTCTTCCACTACTCCCAAGGACTCACGGAGCACTTTGTTTCTAAACCACGACATACTAACTCGAGCCACGAGCTGCCCCCGAACTTCACACGTCTCGTTCCTACCAGTATGCCGAATTTTAATTTCACTGACGTTTGACAATCCCTAGTTTCAGCAGCCTGGTTGGAACAGCCCTCGTGGAGGATAAGGTTTATTGGTTTTCAGTTACTTTAACTCATTGAAACATCAAACCTGAGTAGATCTCATCGTATTCATTTATTATCACTTCTGGCAATCTGTAGAGAATTGTAATGCAGTGTAACGAATGTTTTGCCTATTCGAGGTTTCTGCATAGTGCGGAATTTATGTCTGAAGTTTAGAAAGCAAGGAGTATGGCAAAATGCACATTACAAAGTTTAAAAAATGTATTGAAGTAAGGTCCTGGGGGATGGTTTTCTTCAATATACTTGTTTTGTTTTGTTTTGTTTTGTTTAAAGGGCAAGTGTCCAGAGGATGGTTGGGATGAAAGTACACTTGAACTCTTTCTGCATGAACTTGCGATCATGGACAGCAACAACTTCCTGGGTAATTGTGGTGTTGGT
Organism: Panthera pardus; assembly: GCF_024362965.1. NCBI lineage: Eukaryota > Metazoa > Chordata > Mammalia > Carnivora > Felidae > Panthera > Panthera pardus. Next base: position 184,602,056 of record NW_026526688.1, read on the forward strand.
GAAAGAGAAGGGAGAGTGGCATCTGCATTAGTTGCTCGGCGTCATTACAGGTATATTTTTAAAGTAGAAGACATTCCCCCCCCCCTTTTTTTTTGTTAAAAACAATGGTGGTAATAGTAACATATTAAATTATACAATGTCCATTGGTAACCTACTTCTCCCCTATTCAAATGGACATAGAAACTAGATGCAACAGGGAGATGGAGACAATTTGAGTATGTGTTTTTCAGGACAGTAGGATGACAGTGGTGGCTATTCTGTCAGGTTCTGGGTGGTGAACAATACTGCCTATACGTTCTGTTAATAACGTTTAATGTAATAAGCCTGTTTGGTTGTAAGAGTTTAAATATGTTAAGGTTGTTTATGGTTTGCTGGGTTTTTTTTTTTTTTTTAATTTCTTTAATGTTTATTTTTGAGAGAGAGAGAGAGACCATGAGCAGGGGAGGGGCAGAGAAAGAGGGAGACACAAAATCTGAAGCAGGCCCCAAGTTCCGAGCTGTCAGCAAGAGCCCAACACAGGGCTTGATCTCATGGACCGTGAGATCATGACCTGAGCTGAAGTCGGCTGCCCAACCGACTGAGCCATCCAGGTGCCCCAGTTTGCTGTTTCTTTTCTAACACTGCAAGTTTTTTTTTTTTTTAAGAGAATGATATGTAGGTAGAACTTTAAAATGTTGTTCATCTGTATCTAAAATGAGTTATTTTATAAATACCTTGCTTTGTTGTAGTAGATGCAGGAAAGATACATTAAATTTGATTTTAGATTATTAAGTCACCTTTTTCTTTTGCAATATTTTAGGGAGCTTTTTATCAATTCTGTTAACCATTTAATTGGTAGTATTTCCAAATATGATCATTTCTCTGTTCTTCAAAGTTTCCATGAAATATAGGTAAACTAGTAAACACTCCTGTCTTGAAATTTGCAGTGATGAAACTCTTCTGCAGATAGTAGAATTTTATTTCAATCAAAACCATTGCAGTCGGAACTAATAATAATAATGAATCTATAACTTGGATGAAAAATTCATGGTTAAAATGGGCTGATAACATGATTTATAATATTTGTAAAAAAATGCTTTCTACATTAGGTTTCAGGGATAATGAAGTATAACACTAGTGTTCTGTGATAATCCCAGTGTGAAGGATTTCTGATCTAACTATAAAGTACAAACAGACTTTTGATTCTGAAGAATATTCAGAGGTATCTCTCACGTGTATGACATCATCTAATATACAATGAGTAGATTTGCACACTATTTTAAGGAGTATACACAGTTGACCCTTGACCAATATAGGTTTGAAATGTGCAGGTCCACTCACATGTGGATTTTTTTTTTTTGATGAATATAGTACAGTACTTGTAAATGCATTTGCTGTTCCTTATGATATTCTTAATAACATGATCTTTTCTCTAATTTACCTTATTGTTGGAAAACAGTATATAATACACATACAGGATATGTGTCACTTGGTAGGGCTTCCAGTCAACAGTAGGCTATTAGTAATTAAGTTTTGGGGGAATCAAAGTTATTTGTGAATTTTTGACTGTGTGGGCCACCCCCCAAACTCCTGCCTTCAGGGGTCACCTGTAGTATTTTTAAAATTAAGGTGATATTTGAAATAGCAGCTCATGCCCATGGGAACTTAGTCCACTGCTCTGGTTAAGGAAATGGAAAGAAAGAAGAGAATCTGATGTTACATATATTCTGGTTTTCTATTGCTGCCAACATATACCTCGAAACTTAGTGGCTGAAAACAATCATTTATTATTATCTCTCAAAGTTCTGGGGGTTAACTGGGCTCAGCAGGATGATTATTGCTTTCTGTCTCTCATACAGTTGTAGTCAGATGTTGGCTGAGCATTTAGTCATTAGGTTCAACTGGACAGTTTATCTAAGTTGACTCACTTAGATGGCTGAGAGATCAGATGGCCTCTCCAGGTGGCATGGGCCTCTCCAGGTGGCATGGGCCTCTCCCAGCATGGCCGTTGGATTATGAGAGGGAACGCCCACAAAAGCAAGCCCTTCAAGAGGTCAGGTGAAGCTTTAAGGCTTCTTTGACCTAGATCAGAAATTCCAGACCATCACTTCTTGCTAGATTATTCCTGGCCGAGCAGTTCACTAAGGCCAGTGCAGATTCAATGCAGAGGAATTTGATTCTCTCTCTTGGTGTTGACAATAGTGTGTAGCATAGGGAGAAAAGGAATTGATGGTGGCCATCTTGGGAGACTAGCTACCACAGTATAAATGATGAATTTGTTTCAACTTAACTAGGGTATTTTTACATTGTTAATAGTGTATGAAAAATATCTACAATAGTCAAGTGTTGCCTGTTGTTTTGATTATTGTGTCTATATACTTATACAGTGGATTACTTAGAACACTGAATATTTTTGTCCAGTTGTTGGCCCATTTTTTGCTTAGGTTCATTCATGGAATTGGACGATCGGGTGATATTTCTGCTGTGCAACCAAAAGCTGCAGGTTCTAGCCTTTTGAACAAAATTACCAATTCTTTGGTCCTGGACATCATAAAGTTGGCTGGTATGTACTATGTTAATCATAATACTTTTGGCTGACCAGACATACACCCTTTTGCCTAATATCTTTTATTAATGCCTCTTTCCAAATAGGTTATAAATGGCTTTTGAAAAGATACATATATATATATTTTAAAACCCTTTAGAAAAAGATGGAAAATCAGAACCATAAGCCAGGAGGATGAATTTGGCAGTGAGCCTCCTGAGACCAAGGACAGAAGAAGCACTAAGTCTATAACTCTTACTATTTAATTGAAGAAGTATATCATTTCTTCAAGAAGGGTGCTGGTTTTTCAGTGGAATAACTAATTTCTCTTTTACTTCTTATTTTTAGGTGTCCATACAGTGACCAACTGCTTTGTAGTTCCTATGGCAACTGGTATGAGTCTAACCTTGTGTTTCTTAACATTACGACACAGAAGACCAAAGGCAAAATATATTATATGGCCGAGAATAGACCAGAAGTCCTGCTTTAAATCCATGATCACTGCAGGTAAAGGAAGAGGAGTGGCATATATAATGCAGAAGATTCAGACTGTTTATATAGAGATAGATGAGTGAGAAAGAAACTAAGCGTGTTCCTATTCCTTCCTTTTATTGTCATAAAATACACATAACAAGATTTACCATTTTAATCATTTTTAAAGGTATAGTTCTCTGACATTAAATACATTCACATTGTTGTGCAACCATTGCGTAACACCAGCTCCAGAACTTTTTCATCCTCTTAAACTGAGTCTCTACCCATTAAACAATAACTGCTCCCTCCACACTACCCCCAGTTCCTAACAATCACCTTTCTACTTTCTGTCTCTATGAATCTGACTACTCTGGGTCCTTCATGTAAGTGGAATCAGAGTATTCGTCCTTTTGAGACTGGCTTATTTCACACAGCATAGTATCTTTTTTTTTAAACTAAATTTTTTTTTTTAACGTTTTATTTATTTTTGAGACAGAGAGAGACAGAGCATGAACGGGGGAGGGGCAGAGAGAGAGGGAGACACAGAATCAGAAGCAGGCTCCAGGCTCTGAGCCATCAGCCCAGAGCCCGACGCGGGGCTCGAACTCACGGACTGCGAGATCGTGACCTGAGCCGAAGTCGGTTGCCCAACCGACTGAGCCACCCAGGCACCCCTAGCATAGTATCTTTAAAGTTCATCCATGTTGTAGCACGTATCAGAATTTCTTTCCTTTTTTAAGGCTAATATTCCACTGTGTATATATACGTATATATATACGTATAGATATACGTATATATATTTCACATTTCGTTTGTTCATTCATTCATTCATTCATTGATGGACACTTGGGTTGCTTTCACTTTTTGGCTCTTGTGAATAATGCTGCTATGAATATGGGTGCTTAAGTACCTGTTTGAGTCTCTGCTTTGAATTCTTTGGGGTGTATACTCAGAAGTGGAATTGCTGTATCATATGTCCCCATTTTAAAGAATATGATTACCCGTCTCACAAGATTGTTTTGAGTATTAAATAGGATGGCATATGAAATGCCCAACAGCAATCCTTGGAGCATAGACCGTGCTTCAGGAATGGTTGTTGCATATACATAAGTGGAATACACATAAATTATTAGCATGAATCAAAGTGTAAGGATACAGGGGTACCTGGGTGGCTCAGTTGGTTGAATGTCTGACTCTTGATTTTGGCTCAGGTCATGATCTCATGGTTCAGTTCATGGGATTGAGCGTCAGACTCCACACAGCCTGCTTGGGATTCTCTCTCCCCCTTACTCTCTGCCCCTTCCCTGCTTGTGCACACGTGCACACACTTTCTTTCTGTCTCTAAGTCAAGAAAGAAAGAAAGAAAAAGTGTAAGGATATAGACATTATTAAGTATAAATGAGGCATAAACTCTACTTTGGTATTTTAGTATTTGGCTTGATTAATTCAAGTCGAAATTGAGAGTTTGAGGTTAATTTTGAATGGCCTCAGTGTGTTGTATGAAATGAACTGTATTAGGCTATAATTAAACTGTGTAAGTAATCCTAAAGAAACTCATGTAAAGGGATTCATAGTAAGGACATATAGCAGAAACTGATAGACTTTTAAAAAATATACCGATTTATTTTAAGTGGCGTAAAGTTGTTAAGTCTATTTATTTATATCATGTTAACCAAAGAACTAATAACCAAACTTCTGGGAAAGATTGCCATGTTGAAAAACTGGAAACTTTTCCAAAAGATGTTAGGATTTGTACTACAATTTATAGTTTATCCTTTCTTAGGATAGCCTAATTCTTAGTAAATAAGATAGTTGTATCCTCAGAAAAAATTTTCATTTTAAAAAGTTTTAAAAGCAAAAATAAGATCGTGTCTAGAGAATTTGAGAAATAATAGAAAATCAGCTGTAATTAGGAAGCTACTTATTTAAGTAAAGTTTTGTGTGTTTGTTTTGATAGCTGTGAAAATACAGGTATAAAACCTGGACATCTCTGCACCAACATAATTGAATTGATTTTATAGTGGCCAGGTTTTTATATTTCTGTAGATAGAATGCAGACAACTTGATATGGATTTTAGAACACAAAAGTACTTGCTCATAACTGTGCTTTAATTTGTTGTGTGGTCTTGTGAAAGCCACTCAATTTTCCTAAACTTCAGCACCCTTATCTTTGACATGAGTGAGATCAGCTAAATGGTTTCTAAATCTCTTACAGCTCCTAAATCCATGAATCTAGTCTGCTGTGGATTTGCTATTTGGGAAGACTCAAGATGTAACTGCATAATAACTTTATGTGTAAAATTTCCCAAGTTTAGTTTCTACCCAGTTTGTAAGATTTAAGCACTTAGATTTTACTTTTACCCTAAGTACTTACTAATATTACAAAATAATTTAGTTATCTGAATACTTTACATGTTGGGATGAGCACTGGGTGTCGTATGGAAACCAATTTGACAATAAATTTCATATGAAAAAAATAAATGCTTCATACATTATTTAGTGTATATGTTGCACATACAACTCTTAATGTTCATGGATCTCTAAATATTCACCATACAAGATTACATAGTTATTATTTGGGTAGACCTTTGAGCATATGCTAGTTAAGTGTACTAATTCAATTGACAATTGGGAAAGTTTTTGTATGTAAGTTATAGAAGACCCCTGTAAACTATGAGATGGGTCAGTGATCATTAGGCTACTAAAATGCATTACTTTTTCCTTAGTAAAATACTAAGTTGATTGTGATTTGTTTTGGTACTTGAATTGTATTATTTTTTTGTTCATTCCTGACATAAGGTGAACTTAGAATGAAATGTTGCCAGAGAATGAGTAGATTTACTTTTCTGTGGTCTGAAATTGTATGTACTAAGTGATCCTTTTATCAATGACTCTGTAATTACTTTTATAGGTGTCTATTTGACATTTGTTTTCCTTCCCAGAAATAGGCATATCTTTCTGGGCATATCTGAGTGTTAAATAGTTTTGTGGTCCTAATTGTGGTCTAGGGGTCCTTCACATTATTTTGACCTGCCTTTGACTCATACCAGTATTGAGCCAGGTCTTTATCACTAGGGGAGGGTTCACTGACCAAATCAAATATTTAGAGTTCTTATGCAGAATGGCACTGTTTCCTAGAGTTCCAGGATTTTTCTTACTTTCGTTTACCTAACACTTTGATCTCGGATTGGCTTGGTTAGGTTTTGAACCCGTGGTGATAGAGAACGTGTTAGAAGGTGATGAGCTGCGCACAGACCTGGAAGCAGTGGAGGCTAAAGTCCGGGAACTTGGGCCTGATCACATTCTGTGCGTTCATTCTACTACCTCCTGTTTTGCTCCAAGGGTGCCTGATAGGTAAATAATTTGTAAATACTGTCCTGTAGATGTTGATTGGTCTTTTAAGTGAAATGCGGACCTACTAACTGTCAAACATGCTTAAGTAACACGTGGCAGTAAATAGGTGAATGGACCGGTGGAGAAACGACAGTGGTTTGGGAAAATGAAAATTTGGGTAGAGAAGTTGGGAAAACAACTAGTAGCAAGTGGACCTGAGCAGACAAAAAACATCTCTGTTTTCTTGTTTGTTCCTGTTTCTAATCTCTGTGTATCTTTTCCTCATTGTTTTGTAGAAGTTTCTAAGCATAATGTTGGATTTACTTGTTTTCATTGCTATCTCCATTTCTTTGATCTTACAGTAAGTTTTCCTATGTAAGAACTATCAGTATTAACAGATTTTTAAATAGAAAATTTTAGGATTATTTATTGCCTTTTGAATTCTTTTAATTGGAAGATTAACTCACATGTACACTCAAGTGTTCACAGTGGATGTCTTTGCATTTTGAGAAAAATGCATACATTTAAGAAAAGCAAGGACACTTAGGTCACTCTGTTGTTAAGCATGTGGCTTCCGCTCGGGTCATGATCTCACAGTGTGTGATTTCGGGTCCCACATCCCCACATCGGCTGAGCTGGAGCCTCGCTTCAGGAGAGCATTGCTGCTCTCTTTCTCTCTTCTCTCCCCCTCCCTCCCCCTCTCCCCCTCCCTCCCCCTCTCCCCCTTGCTCACTTGCACCTTTCTTCTCTCAAGAGAAAAGGGAAGAAAAGAATAAAGAAAAGCAGAAAGGGAAAAAGCAAATGTTTACTCTTTAAAGGGTGTCCACAAATGTTTATTCTGGAAATGTAATAGGCCTGAGTATAGTAATACAGATTCCTAGTTTTGACAGCAGCTGTTTCATTTGAACATTTTGAACTGATGTGCTAATAATTGGTGAAAACTATATTGACTTGGACTATTTTTTTTAGGTTGAGTTGTATATACTTTAGTTTTAATTCATGGAATCACATACTTCAGCAGTAATGAATGTATGTTAATTTTTATCATTTCACTATTATTATTACTATTTATTATTATAGGCATGTTTTAAGAGACAATTTTAAGAGCATGCTTTTGAAAATTTACCTTGTTATGTTACTCTGTGGATTCTATTTTAAGATTATGTTACATATGCTTTTGTTGTTTATTCATTACTTACCAATCAGATTTTAAATTTGTATTGAAATATTAAATAAACATCTCTATTGTTCTTCATTGATGATATTGCTATCTAGAAGAATTTTAACGTGATAGAAATAAATCCCGTTTCTAAAAACAGCACATGGATATTTGTGATAGATTTTTTTAATGTTTATTTTTGAGAGAGAGAGAGACAGAGTGCGAGCGGGGGAGGGCAGAGAGAGAGAGAGGGAGACACAGAATCCAAAGCAGGCTCCAGGCTCTGAGCTGTTAGCACAGAGCCCAACGCGGGGCTTGAACTCACGAACTGTGAGATCATGCCCTGAGCCGAAGTCAGATGCTGAACCAACTGAGCCACCTAGGGGCCCCTATGTTAGATTATTTATGCTTGAGGATAGTTTTGTTTCATTTTGACTTTTTTTTGATGTTTACAGTATGCTTGGTGTAGGGTTAAGTATTTTACATGTATTATCTCTTTTGGAAACAAATCACGAAAGTTTTTTATCAGTGAGCAAAATTCTCATGTGCCATTATTTTTAGTTGTGTTATAGAATGACTGTTTCTGGTATGGGTGAACTTTAGGAAAATGGTAATACACAGTTGTAGTAATATGTTTGAACTTCTGATTTTATTAAATTTAAAATATGATTTTATTTCATTGCATTAAGCTTAATTCCTTTATAGTCTTAATTTGAATAGTTGTATATATACGTCGTCTTTATTAATTCATTTGACAGAGTATTGTGGGGCAAAATCAGTCAAAGGAAATGTAATAAAAAAGGATATCATTTTTTTCTATTTGACAAGCTGATCTTCAGTTGGCTGCTAAGTTAGAATACAATTTGATTCACATGTAAGATTTTTTGTCTCTCCTTGCCTTTCATTAAATACCTTTATACACGCTCTAAACATGAGCAGACTTCCTCAATTCTGAGTATTTAAAACTACTCACAAGTGATTCTTTTTTCTTTTTAAAATAATACTTTATGGGGGCGCCTGGGTGGCTCAGTCAGTTGGGCGGCCGACTTCGGCTCAGGTCATGATCTCGCGGTCCGTGAGTTCGAGCCCCGCGTCGGGCTCTGGGCTGACAGCTCAGAGCCTGGAGCCTGTTTCGGATTCTGTGTCTCCCTCTCTCTCTGCCCCTCCCCTGTTCATGCTCTGTCTCTCTCTGTCTTAAAAATGAATAAACATTAAAAAAAAAAAATTAAAAAAAAAAAAATAGTACTTTATGTTGTTATAGTATCTTACGGTCAAGGGAGTTTGTTATTAAGGAATGCTTTCATTAGAACACAAACACATAAAAGTGCATTTTGTGAAGAAAATACTTGGGTATATCCCAGAAGGTCTAGTTTGTTAAAAACGACGTCTGATTAATTTAAGTAGTAGAAAGGTTCCTGTGTCAATTTGTGAGCTTTATGAAAATGAATGATAAAATGACTCTTTAATTCATAATACTTTAAGGAAGTAGATTGAAAACTTCGGACGAATGAACAGAATAATGTCAGTCCTATCTGTACTTTAAAAACATATTAACGCGTATCTACTAAAAAAGAAAACGTATTTGGCAAAAGTAAGTAATAAAACTATGTAATAGATATTTGAAATACATCCGTGTGGGAAAGAACTTTTACTGAATAAAAGTGCTTTGCTTCTAGATTCTTTATATTGTAAAAAGAACATTTTTTAAAAATTTAACTTTATTAAATCATAGGATTTAGTCTTAGCTTCACAGCACGTGAAGACATTTCTATTAAGAGATCACCTCCATCACAAGTAGTAGTTAGTTTCTCAGAGGAACATCATTTATTACATTCTAATTGAAATTTATTACCTTACTTTACATAGAGTTAGACTCTCAAATTGTTTTAATATAAGGAGTGTCAAATGAAAAAGTAAGAGTGAATTTAAAACTGGCAGCTATTTAAAAGATTCTTTAGTTTCCAAGTTGTTGGAAAATGTTATTTTGGTACTGAAACGTTTTAATGTTCTGTATTTTTTAATACATTAAAGTCTACTTGAAAATGTATTTTTTACTTTATGAGATGTTAAATGTGAGATTTCTTAAGATTTCAAGATATGCTAATTATTTTGCAGATATTAGCTTTAGTATACTAAGCAACCAAAAGCATTTAAAAATGAGCATACCACCTTGTAAGGGGTCATTATAATCTGCTTCTTGCTTTATATATATATATATAGGAAATTTTAAAGCGATTTAAAAGCTACCATCTATGTAAGTTTTTATAAATACCCGTTTCTCATTTATTGGTAACATTATTTTAAAAGCTTTTTTAGATTTATCCTGAAGTGCCTGCTGCTGAATTTTATGCTAAAATTCTGATATAGAAATTTCAATTTTCCCTAGTGTACATTAAGAATAACTATTAAATTAGAAAAGTTTTCACACTGTAATTTATAAAAGCACAGTAAAAATATGTCTTTCTGTTGAATATTTATGTCTGTAGATTAGAAGAACTGGCTGTGATTTGTGCTGATTACGGCATTCCGCATGTAGTCAACAATGCGTACGGGGTGCAGTCTTCCAAATGTATGCACCTCATCCAGCAGGTAAGAGAGTTTAGAAAGATGCGTCAAGAAACAATGATTTTAACGTATTACAGGATTGTTACTTTGTTTTTCTTACAACTTAACGTAGTAAAATCAACTCTGTAGCATCTTCAACTTCATGGCGGGTTAGAAATTAGCATTTTATAGCCACACAGTAAAAATCATTCTTCTTTAATGGTAATCGGACTACTAGCTTTGGTCAAGACCAACACAGAAATACTTCAGTAGCTTATTTTTTGTGACTTTCTGAGAACATTTCATTACCAGTATTCTCATTTTTCTAATCTACTGGATTATTGTCTTTTTTAAGCTATATTGATGATTGATTCCATATTTAACATTTAAGGAACCACTGTACCTCATTATCCTAGGCTGGAAATGGCCTCACTTATAAACATTTTAGTGTATAGCTATGGAATTGGCAGGGTTTAAAACACGTGACGATTTTGTTTTTACAAGCATCAACTAGATCCTGGTCATCTGTTTTAGATTCATGTTTTGAAAATGTGTCTGGGCATCCCATCCCGCTCGGAATAAGAATCTCGCCATGACCTGCAAGGCTTTGTGTCTTCAGGCCTCTGCACCTTCTCCAGTTTCATTTACTTGTGCTCTCCCTCCCATCCGCTGTCTCTGGGCCTAATTGCCTTTTTTTCTGTGCCTCCCGTGTGCCACATGTGTGTGCACTGCCCTGTTTTTACTCTTGCTCCTTCCTCTCACTGGATTCCTCTTCCAGAGAGTTACTTGGTGTCTTACCTCTCTTGAAGTCAGTGAGACTCTCTTAGACTCTCTGTCTAAAATAACAGGGTCCTGTGTCTTGCCTGCATTTTCTGTCTCCTTTTTTGTGTTTTTTACCAGAAACATTGATTTTAAGGTACACATTTTTCCACATTATAACATCCCTGAAATTGGGGTGTCTTAGAATCAGTGGTGTCTGATTAACATTGTAATGTTAATTGGTAATGTTTTTTCTGACCTAGTAGTGTGGAAAATTTGGATGCTTCTTAAAATTGATGACCTCTTGCTCTGTTTTTCATAGCGCTTCTCACCATTTGATAAGATATTTATTTTTTTATTGTCTAGTTATTGGTAGTAACCAGAATTAAGGTTCTGTTAGGGAAGAGACTTTGTGACTTTGTTTTGTTCGCTGTTATGTCTTCAGTATTTAAGACGGTCTCTGGTACATAGTTGATACACAATAACTGGTTACTGAAAAAATTGGATGAGTAAATGAAGTATTATATCTACTACAACGATTATTTATACTGTATGAGGATGTGGATAGGCGTTATCCATGTATGGTGTTAAGTTACATAATTTGTACGCATAATGTTGTGAATCACATACTCAGTTTTGGCACATGTGGTTTGTGTTACGTGGGCAAGACTTAACTCACAGATTATCTGTGACCTTCTCCAGTGTGGTGGTGAATGCTTCTTAGCCAAGTAGATCCTATCTGGAAAAAAAAATTTTCTTGGAGCATGCTGGTATCATCTCTCATATAAATGTGGTTTGTATGATGGTATTAGCTGATCTGCTTAATTTTTTTTTAATTTTTAATGTTTATTTATTTTTGAGAGATACAGTCCGAGTGCAAGGGGGGTGGGGTTAGGGCAGAGAGAGGGAGACACAGAATCCAAAGCAGGCTCCAGGCTCTGAGCTGTCAGCACACAGCCTGATATGGGGCTTGAACTCACAAACCATGAGATCGTGACCTGAGCCAAAGTCGGATGCCACTGACTGAGCCACCCAGGCGCCCCTGCTTAATTTTTTTACTCAAAGGTTGTACCAGTTAGGATGCAATTGGCTGCAAGTAAAAGACACCCAACTCAAATTAGCCTAACCAGTGAGGAAATCCGTAAGTTTACATAACGCAAGAAGTCCAGAGCTGGAGTGGGTGGTAGGCATGTTATGTCAAGGAAGACCATGCACCATTTCTTCCATATCTTTTTGCATTATTCCTGAACTTTTAAAGAACGTTTTCATCACAATTCTAGGCTAGATTATCTCCAATGTGAATGGTAGCGGAGAAAAGCTGTATAATTCTCTACACTGGAAATCTTGAAAAACATTTTATTTCAGTGATTTGTTTTTATGTCTCCTCTCCCTTTCCCCTTTTCCTCTTTAAGTTTTATCAGCCTCAATTCTTTTGAAAGTTAAGCACGTCAGCATTACTAAAAGTTCAGAAGACTGAGGAAGGAGTAGGATATCACTCATAAACCTGTACACTAACAAATACCCTTAATAGTTTGTGTCCACTTTCTTCTCATTTTTATATGTATATTCCTTTTTTACAATAGTGACAGTCGTTGTGTACATTTAGTGTTAACTTTTTTAAACTTAGTGCAAAAAATATTTAATTTTCATAGATTACATTTCCGTATTCTCCACATGCCTGTGAAATCTTCATAAAGATCATTTCAGTGATTCCAAAACATTCACTCAGATATTATATATTTAACCCAGAAGTGCTTAGTGTTGTGGTGCCCATGGTATAATTTTGAATACTGGAAAATTTGGCGGCATAACTGGAGAGATTAAGACAAAGACAGTGCGTTCCAGGATGTGATGTAGAAGGTGCCCGTGGAAGTGTGCTTCATGAATGCCTGCCTTTGTCGTCCCCTCTCTTCCTTGGTGAGGTGAAAATCTTAACCAGAAAATAACACTTTAAGATGGGTGGGTGAGTGGTTTTTAAACACAGCTGTTGTATTGTTGCAGATACTGTATTACCTTCTAAAATTAGCAGTTCTTAAAAAAAAAAAAAAAAACAACAGTACTCAAACATTTGAATTTTCCCAAATTGGCCCTCACAAAGAGAGGTGTTGGTACTGTGGCTTTAAACTAAATAAATATTTGGGTCTTTTTGAGTGCCACTGCTGTTTCATGATGTTCTAGAAAATTAAAGTTAGCTTTCATTCATCTCAATAGTTCTTAGTGATATATGTACCATTTACTGAGTACCCACCATGCGCCAGGCATCCTCCTGGACTTTTAAAGTTTATTAGCTCAATCCTAACGACTTAAGGTGTACTTGTTATTTCTGTTCTATAAATGAAGAAGCAAACTTAGAAGGATTAAGTGACTTGCCCAAGGTCCAGTAGCTACAAAATGGCCCATGTAGTTCAGTGAGGCTTCAAAGCCCCATGTTTTCCTTTAAAAAAACAGCATGCTGAAACTGTAAACACTTCCTTGAGAAGACAGCAGTGTAGTAATCAAACCATCAGTGAAGAAAGAGCTATAGCTACAGCGTGTCAGCTTATTTATTTATTTTTATTTTAAAGACCCTGCCCCAGGGTGACTTAATCCTCAGCACAGAAAGCATTCTGGTATGCACGTGTCGTTGAAGTCAGCTCTGAACAACCTGTGCTTCTGTTTCTATGCTAAACTGACTCATTTAGAAGACTGATGGAATACGGATAGTAGGACGGATTAATGGAGAAGGATGTGGTAGAGTCACAAAAATACATAGGATTAATCTTTTTAGAGTCAGAATGGATTGTAAGCTCCCGAAGTGTGGGAAGCAGTGGCTTCGCTTATTAAGAATTTGAGAAAAGGGGCGCCTGGGTGGCTCAGTCGGTTGAGCGTCCGACTTCGGCTCAGGTCACGATCTCACGGTCTGTGAGTTCGAGCCCCGCGTCAGGCTCTGGGCTGATGGCTCAGAGCCTGGAGCCTGCTTCCGATTCTGTGTCTCCCTCTCTCTCTGCCCCTCCCCCGTTCATGCTCTGTCTCTCTCTGTCTCAAAAATAAATAAATGTTAAAAAAAAAAATTAAAAAAAAAAAAAAGAATTTGAGAAACGCCTTGGATCCTCTGTCTCCTTCTCTCTCTGCCCTTTTGCCCTGCTTTCAAAAATAAGTAAACATTAAAAAACAAAAGAACTTGGGAAAAGTAGGTATTATACTACTTATTCACAGACCTAATTCTCAGTTCATTCAACACACATTTACAGGGTTTCCCTCTGTGTGCCAGGCATCAGGTTAGGCACTGGGGATACAGGGGCGAATACAACAAAATCCTTATGTTCACGGAGCAGAAGCAGACAGTAAACAATAAGTACGACGGGCCTTGATAAATGCTCTGGATCGGGAAGGGGGTATCAGATTAGATGGAGCGATCCAGAAAGTCCTCCCCAGGAAGTAACGTGAGCAGAGCCCCAAGTGATGGGAAGGAGTAGGCCACGCAGCTCTTTAGAGTCCAGACAGGAGATAACAGCAAGGGCCAGGACTCTGAGGCAGGAGTGTGCTTGGGGTATGCAAAGAACAAGGAGGCCAGTATGGCTGGACCAGGGCAAATGAGGGCGGCAGTGGTAGTAAAGAGAAGTGAGGTGTGTTAGCATTTGGGATTTTATCCTTGGTATGGTCGTCAGCCATGGGAGGGTTTGGAGCAGGAGAGTGACGTGTGATTTACGTTTTTTGACCATCATTGTGGCTACTGTGCGAGTAATAGACTGTAGGGAGGCAAGAGTGGAGGGCTGCTGCAGAGCTCACATGAAGTAAGTTGGTGGCTCAGGCCAGAATGGTAGCCATTAAGGTGTTCAGAAATGGTTAGATTCACATGTATTTTGAGAGTGGCTCTTACAGGCTGTACTGATGAATCAGATGTGAGGTGTGAGGAAATGAGAGTTCAGAGCCCAAGGCTTCAGCTTGGGCAGTTGGAAGAGTGGAAATGCCATGGGAATAAGACTTTATTTTATAAACCTGGGCTCTTCCTCCAGATTACCTAGGTTTTAGTCCCTGTTGTATCTTTGATTACCTTGGTGACTTCTAGTGAGGTGCTTTAACTGCCTGGATTTGAATCCTAGCTGTGCTGTTAATATTAAGTACACTCCTGACCTTGGGCAGGTCGCTTTAGTTTTATTGTCCCTTAATTTTCTCATCTGTAAAATAGCAATTATAGTAGCATCTACCTCATATGGTTATTACAAGGGTTAAGGATGTGAAGTGCTTAGAACAGTACCTGACGCACAGTAGGTTCTCGATAAATACTGGCAGAAATTATTATATGAACAAGTATCTGTTTTATTTGCTATCGTTGTCCCTAGAACCTTGGACAATGTTTGGCAGCTGATAGGTGCCCAGATATTTCTTTTGTGAATAAACAAGGAAATGAATGAGCTGGTAATTGACAACCCTTTCCTTCATAGAACATGCTCGTATGATTCCCGTTTTATTTAAAAACCCTTTCAGCCTTCTGGTATTTTTTTCCTCCTCATTGATATCCTCTGACTTCAGTGAGTGGGTCTAGCTTGCTTTTTTATCTTTTTTGCTAAGCAATTTATCAAACCATACTTGATGGATATTAACTAAACTTACTATGGTAATCACTTCATAATGTATGCATATATCAAATCATCGTGTCGTACACCTCAAACTTCTACATACTGTGTCAATTATATCTCACTAAAGCTGGCATTTTTTCACTTAAAAATTTGAAAAAAAACCATACTTCCACATTTTTTTGCAAAGTTTCATCTTTTAAAAATATTTAGATATACACTGAATATTTAGATATGTGTTCTGTTTCTTTGATAAAACCATTTGTTTTTCGGGAGCCTGTTTGTCTTCTTGCCATGGAGTGTGGTAGTGCCTTTTATGCTCTCTGGGTTTTAGCGGTGAGGGGATTCTAGCAAAGTCCGATGCAGTGGTGGTTCTCTTACACTCCTGTACCTGATTTAGGCTCACGTTTCTCTCAGGAAGCCTTGGACAGTACTGAAGTGTTAATAAAAGACAACTCTTAACTGTTCCTCTTTATTTTTACCTTCTACTACTTTGTGTGCTGTTCAGTTATTCTATTAGTCTTTGTATGCTTCTCTCTGTTTTCCTGTGATACAGTGAGATTTTCTTTGATCATAGTTTATGAGGAAATTAGAAGAGTAGTAGGGAAAGGTTGAGATTGAAACAATCGTGCAGTAGCTTCCGAAGTAGTCTGCTTCCCTTTCCTGCTTTTGTGTTTCTGCCGATTGCCTGGATCTGGTCTCTTAGATTAGGCCAGCTATCTGCTCCTTCTATTCTCCCTGAGATATGGATGTGGAGGGAAAGTGTGAAGATGAAGGTCAAATGTGGTTATATTAATAAGAATGTAGATTGTGAATACAGATTGAAAATCTGCCACTACAGATAAAGAAAAAAAACTATCTTAGTTGAAATTTAGATAGTATCTCTATTTTTAAGAGGAGAAAATTGAAGCACATCAGATAGAAGGTCACAGACTATGTTGGATGGGGACTAGAACTTAGTTTTTACATTTCTAGTAGGTAAGTATTCCTTTTTTCACTAGAATATTAGATTTTCACTTGAAGTTCATTTGCAGTGGAATAAGATCACCTAAGATTATGGCATTAGGAAACACGAGTTCTTTAGAAACATTGCCAAGAGTATACAAAAAAGATTCCATTAGTTGATATGAAAAATAAATTTTCTCTCGTGTTGTCTGAATGGTGGTAGGAGCACAGATTGTCACTTAAAGTGGTCATGCAGGTAGTAGATTATCCAAGCATCAAAGAGAAGTACAGTACTTAAATGTATAGCTGATCGATTGGCAACATGGGTGGCTAACGTCTATTAGATTGCGGTGGCCACTCTTGTTTAAAGTTAGTTAATAGTTGCAGGACCCACTGTTGGCATTTCTTGTCAAACGGAAGATCACAGATGAGAGACAAGGGAAGAACCTACCGTCGTATCCAACATTAAGGTGCAAAGCTGAGTTCGCACCTGAACTACCACGGAAACGCTGCCTTCCTCCCCAGGGTGGTGTGAGGATTTAATGATTTGTTTGCATGAAAGCAGGTGGTAAACTATAAAGTGCTCTTTCACGTAAAAGGAGCAGCATTTAAAACTCATTTAATACTTAAAAATCCTTTATTGGCACTGTTACGAAGAAAATTAGAATACTTGATCTGACATTTCATGCATTGTTTAATGGTATTTACTTGTTAATAGCAGTTGTCGTCTCTTTTTCTAGAAGCCAATCTGTAATACTACATGTTACTTCATTCTAGGGGGCTCGAGTTGGTAGAATAGATGCTTTCGTACAGAGCTTGGACAAAAATTTCATGGTTCCAGTAGGTGGCGCTATAATTGCTGGCTTTAATGATTCCTTCATTCAGGAAATCAGCAAGATGTATCCAGGTAAATAAATCAGTTGCTCTTCAGAAAAAGTAACTAACAAACAAAAATTCCATTTGTACCTAGGCCACTATAATAAATTTTAATTTCCCTGCCCTGAATGTGACTTGTTCATCTTATTTCAGGAAGAGCTTCTGCTTCACCTTCTTTAGATGTCCTTATTACTTTATTATCACTTGGATCAAATGGCTATAAGAAGCTATTAAAAGAAAGAAAGGTAAGTTTTCCACTTCGGTACAAAATCATACCCTTGACTAAAATCCTTCCGTATTACTGGTGTTTTTGCCTTTTGGTCTGCCACTTGGAAGGCATAGCTAGCTAGTGCGGTCCTAGAGCATTTACTTTGATCTGGAATCACCCCAGGGGGTTTTCAGTGAATCGTTCTCTCCTGTCTGTCCAGATATGGTGAGAGATCTTGGACGAGTGAGTTTGCTTTTGTGTTTTTTGAGAAACTCCTACATCAGAGATTCTTATTAGTTCAGTAAAAATCAGTTCATTTATCACTTAAAGATAGAGGCCCTTGAAAAACAAACATACAGGTTTGTTTCCTCTTAGTTTTTGGAAGTCTGAAGACTTGTATAGGTGTGAGATGTCAGTCACAGGAGAAAGAACCAGGTCAGAAGTTAGCTAGCTTCTCATTCTAAAATAATAAATTCATCCCTTGTCATTACTGCAATGCTGAACTCATTGGTTATGTTGGCTGTGAAAAGAAAAGTGACATTTGTGCTTAAAAACTAGACTTTGTCTCCAACACTAAAAACTAGCTTTAATTAATTCAGGACAACTCCAGAAT
The DNA here is from genome assembly GCF_024362965.1 of Panthera pardus. Classification (NCBI taxonomy): domain Eukaryota; kingdom Metazoa; phylum Chordata; class Mammalia; order Carnivora; family Felidae; genus Panthera; species Panthera pardus. Next base: position 184,620,047 of record NW_026526688.1, read on the forward strand.
TGTAGACAGAGACAGTGTTGGCAGGGCGGGTCAGACTAAAATGTTTTATTCATCTCCCATCTGGGAGAGCTAGCGGCCCCTGGGACAGTTTTTGTATCTGTGTAACTTCCCAACCATCAGTAGCAGTTGTAGTCCCTTAGATTATTAATAGCACTTCACGTATTTTAAGATACTTTATGTATGTTTTGTGGTAGATCCTCTCAACAGCCTTATGAATATGCAACAGAAGTTGAAAAATTTTGTTCCCTGTTTTACTCTAGTCCTCGCACCGCCCCCCCCCCCGCCCCCCAAAAAACAGTCCATAGGAGAGTAATTGTTTATATTGTGAGGACCTCTCTTCATACTTATGTGATATGGAAAAAGACGCTCAACATCACACGTATGAAAACCACGGTGAGGTACCACTGCACACCTCGCAGAAGGAAGCTGACAGTACTAGATGCTGGCAAACCTCTCAAGCAAGTAGATCGCTCAGACATTGCTGATAGGAACACAAATGGTACAGCAACTTTGGAAAACACTTTCGCAGTTTTTTATAAAGTTAAACATATGCTACCATATAAACTAGCCAGCCCACTCCTAGTGCTTTACTCAAGGGAAATGAAAATTTATGTCTGTACAAAAACCTATACGTGAATGTCTGTAGTGATTCTATTCAGTATTGCCAAACCCTGGAAACAACCCAAATGTCTGTCATCTGGTATATAAACAAACTGTGGTATATAATACTCAGCAATAAAAAGGAACAAATTACTGATATGTGCAACAAAATAATGGCTCTCAAAATAATGGCCTTATATTAAATGAGATAAGCCATGCTCAAAAGATACATATTAAATGGTTTCATTTGTATGCCATCCTGAAAAAGGCAAAAAACATATCATGACGGAGAAGAGATCAGTGGTTGTCAGAGTCTTGGGTTGAGCGAGGGGACTCATGGGGGTAGTAAACTGTTCTGTATCTTGAGAGTGGGAGTGTTTTCATAACTGTATAGGTTTGTCCAAACTCATAGACGTGAACCCCTGAAAACTGGGCCTCCGAAACTTTACTGTATATAAATTATGCCTCAATAAACCTAACAAACATTTCCAAATGATTTGACTGAAACTCCAGTTTGATCAACTCCCCGAACTGATCATCACGGTAATAGATTGTTGTAGTTAAGAGAAGACCTCAACAAATCTTCCAAGGAGCCTTTTCCGTATGACAGATGAGACCTGTTTATAGATGAGCAAAACTATCGCCTGTTTGTATTGTTCATATGAGAGTTTAGTTGTATTAAGTGCCCGTGGGTCTTAGCTCTCCTACAACTGGTTGTTTTGCTATGGAAAAGCCATTTGAACTTGCAGATTTTTTGTGAGGTGTTTCTGTCATCCTCATTTTTACGGGAGACGGAAGGATAAATAATGTGTCTGAGGTAAATTGTGGGCCATGGGTTTAACGCTAGGCAATTGGGCCTCTGATCCTCTATCTTAACCTCTAAACTCTGCTGCTTTTTTCCTATATGGATAAATAATCTAGCCTGGTAGCTGTGTAGTTATCTTACATAGCTATAAATCTGAAGACTTATGTCTACCAATACGCAAAGGAGGCAAAGGCAATGAATGGATTTAGCAACCCTGGCCAAAAAAGCTCAGTTGTATTTTAGAAAGGATGTAAGGTATTTTGTTTGTACAGAATCGCTGTTGATGGGGAGCTGCCCCTCCCTGACTCCAGGTGATCCCAGTGGGACTGTCAGTTACAGTGTTCTTTCCTCCTTTTGTCGGAGCAGTGGGCATATGACCCGGCTAGCTTGGTTCACAGGTGGGCATGTGGAGGTCGACTCCTTCCAGCAGACTTGATAGAGTCTTGAGAGAGAGGGGGTTTGCTGCTTTGCAGATAGTAAACTGTAAGCATATGATCTTATTACTCACCTGCCATACTTCTGGCCTCACCAAGAAAGCCTTCTTGGGACTAGAAAATCTAAGAGGGAAAACAGAACTAAGAATCATCTGAGTTTCTGGATCCAGCCATGCCTCCTTGTAGACTTGGCTGTAGATGAACCAACAAATTCCCTTTTTCGTTTTAAACTACATTTCTGACACTGATACTTGTGATTCCTCTTATGCCCCTGAGTCCTTCCTAATGTTTCGCAACGTTCATTTTCTCCTTTTCCCTTCCACTGCTACCGCTCCCTAGCTCAGGCCCTTACCATATCACCCCTGGATGGCTACAGGAATTTACTAATTCTCCTTCTAATCTGTAGCCTACTCTCATTTGCTGTGTTGTAAATGAGTGTGCCAGGTTAATACTTTAAAGTTTTCCAAGTTATTCTGCTTTGAGTTCTGGTTGCCTGCAAGACAAAGCTTACCCTGCCATCATGATCCTTTATAGTCTGGCCCCCACATTATGTTGGCAGTATTGGACCTTGCTTGTTCATTTATTCAGGCAAAGAAATGTTTATGCTTAGGCCCTAAGGTTAAATTCACCAGTGAGACTCGCGTAGTCTCTACCCTCATGGAAGTTATAGTTGGGGGAAATCTAGATGTTAAATAAATAATTACAAATCTGTTTGGCTTTATGTAAGGACAAGCAGAAGATATGAGAGCATGTTTCACCCAACCCAGCTGGGGCACCTAACCCAGTTTTGGGAGGGTTGGGGAAAGCCTCCCTGACGAAGTGGCATCTGTTCTATGAAGGTACAACTTGTGCATTTATTAGACTCTTATGGTGTCATCATAAACTAGACTGGATGGCTAAACTACCTGTACAACTCTTACAGGGTATTTTTTTTAAAGTTTTCATTTATTTATTTTGAGAGAGAGAGTACAAGCAGGGAAGAGACAGAAAGAGAGGGGGAGAGAGAGATAGGGAGGGACGGAGGGAGGGAAAGAGAGAGAGAGAGAGAGAGAGAGAGTGAGTGTCCCAAGCAGGCTTCACACTGTCAGCGCCTGATGTGGGACTTGATCTCAGGGACCTGTGAGATCATGACCTGAGCCAAAAATCAAGAGTCAGGCACTCAACCAATTGAGCCACCTAAGTGCCCTACTTACAGGATATTCTAGACTGGGTCTAGAAAGCAAAGTCCTATGCAGTTCCAAGAGAGTTTGTTCTAGATCACTTCATAAAATTAACTTTCCTTTATGATAAATTCAGATTCAGTAAGTCTGGAGTGGGGCTAAGACAACTGCATTTTTACATTTGATCTTAGCCAAAAGGCCAAGAAGCGATAGGACAACTGCATCTTTAAGAAACTTCCCTGATAAATCTGATGCGCATCCTAGTTTGAAACCCATTATTTTGGAGGCACACAGGTCACTTGTATCTATAACAGAAACTTGGAGAAGAAACATAACTTTTTAGCATTTTAGTACATAGGTAGATAATATTTTATGGAGTTTGAGATGGACTATATAAATATCCCAAAATATCAAAGGTTTAAAAATATAACTTGTTAGTTATCTGTTTCTGATCTCTTTAGTTGTCCTAGTTATAGTCCTTTCTTGTATTGTTGTTGCTCTTTGCCTTCTAATGGTCCCTCTGCAGATTTGGCTAAAAATTCATTTTTGGAAATACAAGATCTCTGAGAAGACTATTACATCAAGTTTTAAGTTAGACATTTAAAGATTATTGTTTATCATATAGATAGAAACTTCTAAAAAATTTTTAAAAATTTATGTTTATTTATTTTTGAGAGAGAGAGAGAGAGAGAGAGAGAAAGTGGGGGGAGGGGCAGAAAGAGAGAGGGAGGCACAGAATCTGAAGTAGGCTCCAAGCTCCGAGCTGTCAGCACAGAGCCCGACACAGGGCTTGAACCCATGAACCATGAGATCAGGACCTGAGCTGAAGTCAGATGCTTAACCAACTGAGCCAGCCAGACGCCCTGAAACCTTAACAATTTTTATATGCTGTTATAGTATCAAATAAGGGTACTGTTCAGTAGTTCCTATTTCTGTTCTTCAATTGAAACTATATATGATAATAGCTGATAAAATTATGTATTTGCTGTAATAAACTAATATCAGTCTTGAGTGATTTTGTAGTTAAGTTTATTTAGCTAGCATATTAAACTGATTATCTGAGTGCATACCCCCCAGAAATCACCATCAGGGGTGTGAAATGAGACTTGGTCCTTCTGGACGGGGAGTCTGGGAGACGAGTGTCCAGCCTGGAGCTTGCATTCATCCCTCTGGGCTTAGCATCCTTTGCTTGAGGCGCTAGATGCTCTTCAGATGTTGGTTGAATGAACTAACGGGAGGTATTAGGGAACACCTAGGTTTACTTTGGCATGGTCATCTCTTGTTTTACGCGGAGTAAGTATCTTCCAGTTAGAGAGCAAATAATTTTTGATACTGACGTTATGAACTAGATGTTCTCATAGGAATATTTCTCAGCATTTCTCAATACTCACCATAACTTGTGAAAAGGAACGAGTTAAAATGGTGATAACCTGCTGTGTGTAACAGGTGCTATGTCAGGCTACTCCTCTTCCAGAATTATTTCCTTACCGTAGGAGTTTGGAATTGTTGATCTTACAGGGGCTCTGTCATCTTTTCGGAATCTAAGAATTTCTGTGATGCCATGGTTCTTCTGACTTCTGACATTTAGGGTTTGACTTTAAATTTTTCACTTACATTTAGATGATTCCAAACACCCATGCGCGTGTACAGTTTGCTCAGCATAGAAAATCCACCTGCCTTGAGAGTGACCTGTAGGAATATGTAGCTTAACAAGTGAATAGATCCAGCAGGTAGCCCTGCTCTGCTTCTCATTGGGACTTTGTTCTTTGTTAATCATCGAACAAATATTTTATGAGACTAATTTTATGTCTAGTGATATTTACAAGTTGGATGGCTCCATCTCAGATGTCAAGAAGTACTTGTCTTTGTAACATCCGGAACTTTTTTCTTTTCCTTTTATCTGGATGGAATAGAGTGGAATGCACAGGACGACAAGAATAGGATTATAGCTATGGGGTGTTGGCATGTGTTTATGGAGTCCTGCCAGCTGATGTTAGTTATTTTAACCAGAAAGCTCTTTTAGGAGGGAAAAGTAGGTGGGTGGAAAGTTGGCATTTTTATGAATGTTTGCTGTATGTTAGGAGCTCTGCTAGGTTTATTATATTCATTATTTCATGTACAACTTAAAGCAAGTTTACGAGGTAGGTATTATCCCCATCTTACAGATAAAGTTGAGGCTCAAAGAAGTTAGGTACTTCTCCAAAGAGCACAAGAAGTGCCAAAACTGCCACTGAAACCCAGGTCTGTGTGATTCTAACACCTCTGCGCTTTGTGTCTTAACCACTCCCTTCCCACTGCTTCCAGTCGCTCGTCCAGCACTGGGGGCATGGTTTCCTGCTCTGTGCTAGGCATCAGAGCCATAAAAATGATGATCTCGGGACCCTCTCTTCTTCGCTACTGGAGGTATGTAAAAACCTCAAAGACTAATGTTTAAAATTCTTCGTGTAGAATTTCTTAGAGACTACCTGTAGTAGTAATCTTCAAAGTATTAAAGTACTCCTTTGAGAACCCTGTCATTGTGAGTGAATAAAAGTTTACTCTTTAACAACTTCATTCAACAGGCAGGGCTCTTCACTGAAGAATCTGGACGTCCTCCATGAGCCCTAATTGCATGTATGTGGCATAAATATTGTTTTTTTATTGGATTTGTTGCAGAAGTCAGGGCCTCTTTTGTTTAAATGGACTTGCTTTTGAACTGTGAAAATTTAATCGTGATAGTTTATCGGTTCGGCTCTGGAGAAGCTGAGGCAAAGTTATTTTGCTTCAGCCGGAGCTATTTATATACCATCACTGAGAGCTCCTTTTTATATTATCGGTGTTATTGCGTACTAAAAAAGGAGTGTTAAAAGAAAACTTAGGATTTTTTTTTTTTATTCTGTGCCCTTATTCACCACAATGATATTTTTAGAGGTTATTTCATCTAGTGTATCTCTTCAGAAAGCATTTTATCTTTTCACAGTAGAGGCAGACAAGAACTCAGCTTGAAGCCATTCCTTCTCAAGCCTTCTTTTTTGAAGTGTGAAAGGATCAGAGAGACTGGCACTCGGCGTGTGAATTGAACCTGTGCCCTTAGCCCCTTCCTGATCAACATTCTGCTTCACTGAGGGGAGAGATGGCCATGAATTTAACTGAAGAACCCTTTGAGAAAGGGGTTAAAATTTAAGACACCATTTCTATGGGTTTCTCTCTGCAAAAAGAAGGATCAGTCTTAGAAGTTTCTCCTGACTTCTCTTTGCTTCCAGAGAAGGCCAGCATTCTGCTTAGCTTTCCTTCTAGAAGAGTGCTTTGCCGAACAGGGCACGTGCATAATCATTCGTCGTTGCAAGTATCTGCTGAGTGGGCCAAGGGTGGATGAGGAGTGACAGCGGAAGGGCCGCTCCAGTGGCCAGCGCTTGCTAGCTGGGCTTGGAAGACCAGCTAAGTTCTGAAAGAACATCAGACATACAGCTTCAGATGCTGTTCTCTAACAGAGCTAAGCTTGGGAACCTGAGTAGATTTGCAGTCCCAGAAGTGGAGTAGTTGAATTTCCACCAGAGTGTCAGATCTCAGGCCTGGTTATGGAGCCTCCACAGAGGAGTTTGAAAGCAGGGCGTTAGCCTGAGATGTAGGGCCTGCTGAGGGCACCCAGGTCCTTGCCGCTGGCCATGGCCAGAGCAGCACGTTGCATTCCGTGCTGGCATGTGCACACGGGGACCTCCGTGTGCATGGGTCTGTACGTGCGGTCTGTTGTCACCTATCCTTTCATGGTACCATGGATGTGTTAGACCACTTGTTACGTTTCCCTTTCGATCTATTACCTACTTTGTAAGACATATTATAATAATTTTTGAAGCTCTGTTTTCATCTTATCTTGTAACAAGAAACAGTATGTTTTGAAAACATTACATAAGATATTTTCCCTTAAAATTCAGTGAATTATGCACATTTGGGGGTTATGGGGAGGGATAGGCTAAACGTTGGGCTTTACAGCTGCAAATCAATTTACAAAAGGCCATGTGAAAGATAATGCTTAATATAATTCAGCTTCCCTTCCATTAACATCTTGAACTATGGTGTAAAGTTTTGTATTTTTATTCTAGAAATATAGCTGACATTAGCATTCAAGTATGCAGTTCAGTTTATCTCTAGTGAAGAGTCTTTTAAAATTAAGTTAAATACAGCACAAAAGACATAGAAAATCAATAATATTTCATTTCTTTTAAGTAAGATCTTTCTATATACATTTGCTTTGGGTACTTATAAATTTCTCCCTTTACAGAAGTATTTTATAATAAATGTCAGTTATAGATTTAACTGTGGCAAAAAAATAGTGCAGGTTTTGTAGTACCTTTAATATATCAGGAAAAAACTGCTTAGCTAAGTAGTAGTGTAGGAAATAGTGGTACAGCCTTCCAAATGATATTTTTTAAATGTAGTGATATTAATGGGAGAACATTGAGGGCCTTAACCTGTCAGATATTGTAGGACTCAGTGTATTGCACGTTAAGATATTTAAGCTTCTTTGCTTATTGGATTACCTATCATAACCCTTTACACGAAATATTTGCAGATGGATGTGAACTTGACTCACAGATGTTTTCTTTTTTGTGTAATTACTCCCATACTCGTTATATGTAAGATTTAGTTACCTTAGCATTATGTTTGTAGTCTAAAGATGTACCTTAGCATTATGTTTGTAGTCTAAAGTTTTAGGTAAAACTGATTTCTAGTGATATTAGCAATCAGTAGAACTGGTTAAAAGTGATTTGTTAAAGTATTAGAAATTGAGTATTAGGAGAATCTCAGTTTTTTAATAGCCATGTATGCATCAGTAAGTTTAAAAGCACCCTCTAGGGGTGTTACTAGGGAAACATTTCCTCTTTTTTTGGAAATAGCTAAGTACAAATAAATACATATTAATTACTCGTCAGGCTTCTTAGTTTACGAGTGTGTTCACATTGGTGATTCTTGTGGTAGCCATACTGGATAGAATAATATTTTACATTTGTCCTCATCACTGAAGTAAGTATTTTGCTGTTACTCTTAGGGTGGAAGATGTAGGAGGCTAATAAAAGGCATTTCCTAGCTATCAGATTTGTTTCTGCTTATGAGAAATTGAATTTGAGACTAAGAGAGTTAGACAGACAGTTGCAGATTAAGACTTTGGTGTATAATATAGATGATGAAAAATCAGCAGTTAACATCTAAATTAAAATGTGACTGCTTTTTTCTTTTTTAAGCAATACAGAGCATTTGGATTAGTGACCTAGTTACTTTATAGTAGATGAAAATATGTAAATGAAATCCAGAAATTCTACTGTTCATTACTACTGGTATAGTACTAAAAGATTAGGAATTGTTCCAGTTGTCAGAAAAACTCTTGATCTTTGCATTCCATTTGATTCTCTTACTGTTTCACCTTCTGAAATGAGTATCAGAACAGTAGTTTAAGAAGGAGGGGCCAAGAAATCTTTATATGTCTAAGAAAAGTTGCCTAAACAGCTCTTTACAGTTTGCAAGTGGTGAGGACATTTGCCTCCTTAATTACTTCTCTATTTTTTTTTTGTTGTTTATTTTTGAGAGACGGAGAGAGAGACAGAGAGAGAGAGAGCACAAGTGGGTGAAGGGCAAAGAGAGAGGAAGACACAGAATCCCAAGCAGGCTCCAGGCTCTGAGCTGTCAGCACAGAGACTGACGTGGGGCTCAAACTCATGAACTGCTAGATCATGACCTGAGCTGAAGTTGGACGCTTAACCGACTGAGCCACCCAGGCGTCCCTACTCTATTTTTTTAATGAAAGAGAAAGGTTTATTACATCTAACAGTAACATTTCCCCGTAACTTCATTAGATATGACCAATATGGATGTTAAGTTTTCTAATATAAAAAAGTCAGTTTATTTTAGTGATCTAAGATTTCACAATTCTGACATGCTGAGACAATTGATCTTATATAATAGCCTAAAAATTTAAGAATGACTACTAGTTTAAAATTTTTTTTCAGGTCAGAGCACAAAATATACTGTGTAAAAAAATGTTTGTGCTCTTAAGTAGACTCATTAATAATTAACAAACTTGGTAGGACTTTTCTTCTTCTTAATCTTAACAGAAGATGGATTGAGTAGAATCAGACTATTCAACCCTTACCTTAGAGAAAACTGAAGCACTTTTTGCAGCCTTCGAAGTAGGACAAGTATCATTTCCTGCTGTCTACACCTGGTACTTTGTTGGCCCTTGGCCCTTTAGTGTATCTGTAGAGTTTATGTGTTTTGACTGTGACTAGAGGAGGTCAGGGCAAATGGGCTTCTTCAGGAAAGACTTATTTGGTCAGATTTTTATTTCAACACTTTATAAAGGGCTTACTAGAAGAAAGTATAATTTTAGGTCAAACAGTTGCCAATTTAAGATTTATTTATTTTATTAGACTTTATTAAACTGCTTACATACATGTGCACATGGAACTATACTTATAAAATATTTTTATTTTATTTTCTACTCCTAGGTATACATTATTTTCCAGAGTAGGACCAAGAACACAATTTTTTTTTGTTTTGAGTTGCTATGTTCTTTTGAGTTGAGGGAGTTGTTAATATTGAGTTTGTGCAATTTGAAGGAAATGCATTTTAAACTACTTTTTCCAATGTTACGTACATACTAAAAGTACGGCACGTTTTTCTTGGTGTTTGGAAAACAGTAGTGAAGAACACAAAGTCCCTGCTTTCAAGTTTTCCCATTCGAGTAGGTAGTCACAGGAAGTATTCATTTAAGCTAATAAATAAGGTAATTTCAGATTGTGATAAGTATAGTGAAGAAACCAAAATAGGTAGTGGTTGTAGGAGGGAGACCGGGAGGACTTTAATAGGCAAATAATAAAGGGAGGGCTTATCGAACATTCTGGGAGAAGCACTGTCTTGTGTCTAGAGGAAGCAGGCGCAAAGGTTCTTATACCAGAATGAGCTTGCTGTGTTTGGTGGTTGCAAAGAAGGCTGATGTGGCTGTCGCTATACTAAATGGGGGAATGACAGTTGCTGAGTTGGGCACATTGGCTGGGCTAGATCATTTGGGGCCTTAATAGGTGAAGAGTTTGGGTTTTCAGTACTTAGAGACGGGAATCATTGAGAAGGACATGATCTGATTTATGCTTTTCAAAGACTGCTCTGGCCTCTGCATGTAGAACAGATTGTAGAGGGGCAGGAAAGTCAACAGAGAAATCATTTGGAATCTACTGCTGCAGTCCAGGGGACAGGGTGATGGCAGCTTGGACCAGAGTGGTAGCCCTGGAGGTTCGGAAGAGAGGACGGATTTGTGATAGCTCCATAATATCCCCAAAGCAGGAAATCTGCCGGTCCTTTGCCTTCTTCACCTAAATCCTGTGGTTTCTGATAATTGTGGCGGCTTTGAATCTCACTATATTGTATCAAAGGAAAGAATTGGCTCCCAGGGCACAGAAATGAGTTAATTTACAGCACAGATACCACACCAAACAGATTTTGTTTTATTAAATCTGGCAAGTTTCAGTAAGCATTCATTTGATTTTCTTTAAATGTAACATTTTGGGGACACCTGGCTGGCTCAGTCAATAGAATGTGCAACTCTTGATCTTGAGGTTGTGAGTTTGAGCCCCGTGTTGGGTGTGGAGATTACTTAAAAATCTTTAAAAAAAAATAAATGTAACATTTTGTTGTTGCAGGAAATGTTTTCATATTTGTCCAGCCAACTAAAGAAGCTGTCAGAAACCTACAATGAAAGACTGTTGCATACACCTCACAATCCCATATCTTTAGGTAATATATTTTTCTTAAGAAAAAAAAAATCAGTGCTTCATAACCATCCCCAGCAGGGACCTGGTATTTCTAGAAAGAGTATGAATTCTTTCTGGTTACAATGATATTTCTAAATTCATTACATTATTAATTTGTAAATTGAAAAGGTTTAGTTAGCCTTTAGAAATGCTTTAATGTATTCCTGAGATGAAAAACCATACACTGGAAAGAATCCAAATCAATATTAGAATATACAGAAAAAGATACTTTGACTCCTGCTTCTAACCAAAATAATTTAGTCACTAGTAAGAACTCTATTAAAATGTTCACCATTTAACAAAACACCGTAATATTAAAAATTAAATCTATATTGTTTTTAATGCTGTGATTGTTTTCCTGATTGTCTTTATGTTAGAGAACTCCATATTTATGATAATTTCCTTTGTAAAAGGACTATATATTTTTGTTATGTAGTACAAAGGCTACTAACAGGTTAATATGAACGTTGACTTTTATGCATTTAGCTTTTAAGCTTCATAATTCTCCCTTTTGCAAATATATATATAGTGGAATGTTTCATATTTCATGCATATCTGAGGAAAGTTAGGAAACAATCATTTGTAACTGAAGCCTTTTGCAGGAGTTGGCTTCCATGAAAAATATATAATATATATTAAATATTTAAAAATATATTAAATATATATATTAATATATAACAAATTATATATGCCACCAATATATAATAAAACCCATCCCATTTAGTCCTTTGCTGGTTTATATTACAGAAGATGATATGGTATGATTTTGAATCACAACTCTGCTATGTACTAACCTCTCACCTCCTTTCCCCTATCTATGTAAAATAGAGACAGTGATCCCTCACATGCAAAATTGTTAAAGAATGGTTGAGATTGTAAAGTATCTAGTGTGGGAAGTCAAGTCCTCAGGAAATGGTAGCTAGTAGTGGTGGTGAGAACATAGTTTACTCATGTAACCTCAGAAAGATCATTCTCATTTATATATGCAGAAGTTGATCTTACATAACCTTATGTATGTGCTGAAAATATCCCACATTCCCATTTTATAAGTTCTTAAAACATGGTTGAATTTGAATAAACTGCCATATTGATCATGTCATCGTCCCGTCTATTTAATTGGAATGTTCACTCTTCAGAAGGGTGATCCGGAAATTCTGTTCTGATTCTGAGTATGTTCGTTTACATTAACAAATTTTTGTCTGCATTTATTAAGATTTATTAAGTGCATTAACGTGAAATCATGCCCCTTGACAATGAATAAAAAGTAATATCTCCATGCCAGTTACAAAAAGACGAAGAATGTAGGATTCCTTTTGTATGAGGTACTTAGAGTAGTCAGAATCCTAGAGACAGAAAATGGAATGGTGGCTGCTGGGGGTCTGGAGGGGAGGGGAGAATGGAGGTACAGTGTCCCAGCCTCGCAAGGGTTGGAGTGGAAGGAGTGACGAGGATGGGTGGTGGGGATGGTTGCACAACAGTGTGGGTGTGTTCAACACCGCGGAGCTGAACACTCAAAAATGGTTAAGATGATAACATTTTATGTTATGTGTCCTTTAGCAGACACACACGCACACACACCTAAGTCAGGTCTCCCTCATTAAGTACTTTTTTTCTGAGTGATTGTGTGCTGGTGAACCAAAGTACACTGGGATCCTTTGTTCTCTTTCAGCCATGACACTTAAGACACTAGGTGACGACGAAGACAAAGCTGTCACTCAGCTTGGCTCAATGCTGTTTACCAGACAGGTGTCTGGAGCCAGGTGAGTGTGTCTGAAAGAGGCTGGATTTATTTGGCTTTTCCAAGCTGCCTGTAGAAAAGTACCTTTCCTCAACAACAGTCCCCCGTGTATATGCTGAGGTGCATCTGAGGATTTGTCATGAGTGAAAGGATGAAGAGATGGAAAACGTGTGGTGCTATGAAAGCTCGCCTGTGGAAGGCCCACGCCGGAAACAGCCTCAGGGAGATCGGGATCTTGTCTGTTTCGTAGAGCTACAGAAACAAAGTTACATCGCCTGTCTCTATACGTTTTTATCTTTATTTTCCTTTGTTAGATAATCTTCAGTGGTGTCACGTCAGGGTATTAGAGATAAGTCATCTTCATTACTAAATTTAGATGAAAACATTTTTAAGGAGAAGCCCATTTCCTGAACTAAAAAGGTTATGCAATTCTTGTCTAAGTGCTACCTTTGAAAAGTGTACTTTTTTCTCTTATAGATGCACGGCTTAAAAATGAATTTCATTTTTCATTTTATATTTGATGAGGTCAGAGAAAAATGACTTGAAAAGAAATATCTTGCCCTAAGTACTCTTCTTTACATGCTTCTATGAAAGCATTTCTCTCTTGACTACCAGAGATTAGAGATTTCACATCAAAGGACAACTTTTTAAGAGAAAAAAATCTTATATTAATTCAGCTTTTACCTTGATGAACTCTGTCTATACACAGCATAGTTTTGACACTTCTAAAGTGGTTTTCTTAGCCTTGCTTTTAGTGTCGCCAGTATTTGTCTTTTTGTTTAGATTGACCTTAATTGACTTATTTTTTTGAAAGAAATACTGGTAGAAATCTGCTTATATCAAGTTCGCTAATGAAATCTAGCTTAAGAAATGCACGTGCCATTGCTGAATATACCGATTGCTGACCACCATCCACTGTGAGCGGGTGCATAGTTTTTTCTGGATCTTTGCTTTACAGCTCTCCATTGCACAGCACAGATCAGATGGGTGTGATTTTAGTTTGTTGATTTTTTGAGGCAATACACAATTAACCAAAGTGGTTTGACTTACAAATTTCAGTATTTCATTGAGGTAGGTATATGTGAAGTCAGATTCCATAGTTGGTACCAAGACAGAAATCATTTTCTTTTTTCTCTTTGAAGAAGGTACAAAGGTATTTGCAGGTATTAAAGAGGTTATGGCTCCTTAATAGAAGATGAGTGAGCGGTACTCTCCAGGCAGTACTTTTCTATGTAAAACAGCAACGTATCGCATAATTTTATTTTAAGGCTGCCACAGTGTATTTTCATAGGTCATGATTTATGACTGTTTTTAAACTTCTCAATAAGTAGATACAAGGCTTAGTAACACAGATATCTTTTGTTTATGAGTGATATTCTGTTAGCATCACCAGACATATTAAATTGCTGAATCTTTTCTCTTTCAGGGTTGTGCCTCTTGGGTCTGTGCAAACCGTGAGTGGCTACACTTTCCAAGGCTTTATGTCGCATACAAATAATTATCCTTGTGCTTACCTAAATGCTGCCGCAGCCATTGGAATGAAGACGCAGGATGTGGACTTGTTCATAAAGAGACTTGACAAGTGTTTAAAGGCAGTAAGGAAAGAACAAAATAAAGAGAGTCATGTGTCTGGAGTTGACAATTATGACAGAACTGAAAATGTGGATATTGAAGAAATGGCTTTAAAACTAGATAATGTGCTTCTTGACACATACCAGAATTCTTCATGACATGTGAGAGGTTTCTCTTTGATAATTTGAAAGAAGTGACGAGGCTGCAGTACAAATAAGCGGTTTAAAGACAAGACTTTAGGTTTTTGAATTGAGAATTTCGTGGAGAATGTTTGGTGGAGAACTAGAATGTGATCGGAGCTAGTCGCTGTTGACTGTTAGTTTTTTTACTCTTAGACCGCCTCAGTCATTATGATCCTTAACAGATAGTACACAATTAACATTTTCCTAATTGTTATCCTATTTGTCAGTTACGCATTAGGATTCCGATAATTCTTACAGGACAGTAAAATTACTTCTTGATTGCTTTCGAAATGTGTAGCCTGCTTCCTTCTAACCATTCTCTATCATTCACACACAGATTACTTATGTTTCTGGTCACAGAGAAGGTAGAAAGATTTGATGCTACTATTTACAAGACGTTGATGTGTCTAAGTCACAGTATGCCTGCGAAATGGACATTGCCCAGGGAAGCGGAGTCAAGCTTTAGTTTGCACTCGGTAGCAATGTCTCTCCACTGGGGATGATTTGCTTATATCTAAGCAACATCTGGGGACATTTTTGGTTGTCACAACTTGTGGAGTGCAGTCGACATCCAGGGGTTGAGGCCGCGGGTGTACCGTCAACACCATACAATGGACAAGACAGCGTCTCCAGACAGAGAATTATCCAGCCCCGAATCTCAGTAGTACTGAGGTCAAGAAATCCTACTCGAAAGTAAACGAACTCCTCAAGTAAAGAAGTTTGCCATAGCAACTTTAATTATTCAGTAGTGCTTCAAAGAAGAAAGCTCTATAAATGTTATCAAATTATACAGTGTTAGACTCTTTTTTTAAAGCGTATTTATTTATTTTGAGAGAGAAAGAGAGAAAGCATGAGTGTAGGACGGGCAGAGAGAGAGAGGGAGAGAGAGAGAATCCCAAGTAGGCTCCAAGCTGTCAGTGCAAAGCCCAACAGGGGCTTGAAGCCACAAACTGTGAGATCGTGACCTGAGCTGAGGTCAAGAGCCAGATGCTTAGCTGACTGAGCCACCCAGGCACCTGTACGGTGTCAGACTCGTAAGCAATAACCAGGGTTACCGGTTGTAAACATGAGATTTTATGGCACTTGTTCATTTCCCCATTTGGGCAAGTGAAACTTTATTCCACTGTTTCTGCTTTAAGCGGCCTTTGTATGTTGTTTATTTCGTTCAGGTGTTGTGCACAGCCATTATCAGGAGCGGTTAACCTGGGAATCTGGGGACGTATTTTTGCTGGGGAGATGAAAATGTTGTAGGAGGATAAACAGGTGTGTTCTCCCCTCCCTGCCCACACGCTCAGTTTCTGAGTCTGCTACTCCAGACTTACCGGCTATCACAGTTACTTGTGTTGTTTATTTTTAAGAACTAGACTATGGTCTCAAAGCCCGAGGGATTAGTGAAGTCTCCGAACACCAAAATGCCAAAGCCATGTTTCTCAAGACCTGCCCTGTGGAGCCGTGTTCCTAGGAGGTGCTCACGGGGATAAATGTTCAGAGGCAGATAATCTGGGGCCCTTGCAAACCTGCCTCTCGGCACATGAAAGGCTCAAAGAATCGGTTGGAAACCAGCTAGAGTGTGTCCTTATCCGAAGATGAAACCCCTATTTTCAGCTAGACGCCTACTGACATCCCACTGAACGTGCTTTTGAGAACACTGCAGTCGAGAATGCTGCCTTTGTTTCCGGGTTGTCTTCTTCCCTGTTGATTTGGTAGAGTGTAAACTGCGGTAAACACGAGCTCAGAGGGACGCCACTCCCATCGACGCGGAAGTTAAAGTACTTTGACGCTAGCTTGACAACCTTGGAAGTCAAGGCTGTGGAGATAAAGTACTCAATTATAAATATCGTAAAGGTTACTTTTAAATTATCGTATCCTTGGGGTTCAAATATTTTAGCTATAGCTCCAATAATACATTTCAGAGGAGTAAATCCTGGATTAAAAGGTTGTGTGAGGCTTTTTTTTATGTGAATTTGGGACCGAGTTGTAGAACCAATCAAGCTGAAGAGCCCCAGCGGAGCCTCTGGGGTCCACGAGACGGGATGAAGAGATGTTGCAAATGTACGTGCTGGCGGCACGGCTTAACTGGACACGTGAGCCAAGGTTGTTTTATAGAACGAGTGATCTGTATTGTGTGCTCATCATTTAGCTGGAGAAGGCCAGAGCCGAGAGACCAGCAAATGTTTTCTCATCTGCAGTGTATCAGCACTTCTTGGGCTTCAGCTGCTGAATAGATAATAATTCTAATTGAAGATAAATTACATGAACCCACATGTGAATGATAGATGTGTTGTAACATTTCATTCCTGGTGCATAAAATCAGCTGCAGTTTTTATTATTAGTTCTTTCTTTTCGGAGGTTTTGGAATAACAGCCCTATTCCTGCTGGTTTAAATCTGACCTTGAGGTCCTGGAATTCACAAGAGTTTTTGAAGGGGTGTCGTAGGTTTCCTTTGCTCCCAGCCAAGCATCATTTTCACTCACTCTCGCCCATTTTCACGTGTAAGTGTAAAAAAGTATACACGTACAATTATTTATTTTAAATTATTGGTACCATTGGGTAAGCCTCATAATTGGCCTAGTTACCCTTGAACTGTGGCAGAGGGGCATCGGCTGATAGATTTTCCAATCATGACCCAGCTGCCCTTATTAAGGCTCTCAGGTAGAGTTTTTGGAGTTTGGTTCTTAAAGTCACTGGACTGTGGTAGTCTTCCCAGAAAAGAAAATTGAGTAACACAGAATATTCTTTAGGTCACTACACAATGTGTTACTTATACGCACAGCAGGGAAAGGTATTTTAAAATCCAGCTCTCAATTTGGCTCCTATGTCCTCTGTTGATGAATTCTTGCTCTATCAGGGAATGATATGTGATACCAGCCTTAGGAACTCGGTGTTCAACTATAAATCTTTCTATTTAGCTTTTTGTATTAGTTGAATGAAGTTATAGAGTGTGAATTATTGACTACAGTTCTGTTCAGCCAGTAGGCACTTGATAGACACAATGGTAAATTTAAATATAAATTAAGTTTTTTCTGGCATTTCTCCCCAGCACCCCAAAACACTCTCATTGAGGCCTAAGCTCTTGGATGTGTTTTTATTTTTAGACTATATACCTATGATAGGTGTAAAATTTAAATTAAATAAAGGCAAATTTTTTAAACCAGTGATATTGCTTTATTGAATTAGTAGCTCATCACGAGAATCAAATTCTTGTGTTCTTTCAAAGAGGAAAATAGCCAACATTTGACAGTAACAACAGCAAACTCTGATGAGTATCATTCAGATTACACTTGAGTTTTCTCTTCCCATTTACTAATTTCTCCCAAGCCCTTCAATGGTTTTGTTATGTTTTTGCATTCGTGAGGCCGACTTTATTTTGCAACTAAAAATTAATCCAGTGTGTGTACACAGAAGTTTGGTCATTGCAGAAGTTTGATATCCTCTGAATAATTTAATAAAAACCATGAATATGCTGTTAGAGTTAAAAAATTCCTGTAAATAACTTCCTTGTGTGTCACATCGTGTTGGTTATATGTCTCTTATGGCCATTGTTGATGTACAGGTCTGAGACTTCCCCACTGTGTCCTTTTGTGCCTTTCTTGTTTTCCTGCTCCTTGTAGCCATATGGTGTGTGTATACACGTAAGATGATGAGTTCAAGGCTGCCGAGTATGTCTTTGTAATATTCCACCTAATATTCAGTTCAATCTAAGGCCTTAGGCAAAAATCTGGAAATGTTTATGTTATGCTGCCTTGTTTTTATCAAGTGGTGTCAACTTGAACTTTTAGAGACATGTGAGGAAAAGCTATGTTTGACTGTATAATTGCAAGGGGATTTTACCTACTAGAAGTGAAGTGATGTCAGCCTGCTACCCTGTACGTTTTACTAAAAGAAAAATGTTTCAAAAAATATTTTTGGTGTAGACTGTTTAAAAATAGAAATGAATTATATAATTTATTACATGAAATAAATTTTTAATAAGTCATTGACAGTGCATTATTTTACCTAATCATTGCTATAGATAAAATCTGGAAGTACAGATAACTGATACCAATTACTTGCTCATTTTTTTGATTCAGTCATCAGTATCAGTCAGCAAGAAAAGTCATACTTACAATGAGAATCATGAGTCATGGGGGTGGGGGCTAGGTTTTTGTTTTTTTTTTAAAAGAGGAAGGCGATGACACTCCAACCTTTTGCAGAGGATTTATTGCCCATAGAAAGCTGGATGCATACAAGTACAGAATCTTTTCTAAACGAAGCACTTTTATTTGAAAAGAAATGAAATAGTATTACTTCCTTCTTCAGGTTTCATTTTTAAATTGTGATGTTTGAATTCTGCAGGTACTTCTAATTTGATTTGGAGCTGGACCTCTGCACGGGTACTTATTAGCCATGTGAGCTCACATTTAACTTCTGAATATCAGTCCTGTCATATGTGAAATGGGTACAATCTTACAGGATTGAGGGTTAAGTAAGATGGTAATATATGTAAAGATTTAACTCACTGCCTGAAATAGCACTTTCTGTTAATAACTGCTATGATGCTCAGCATAAAATTAGTTTGTACTAGATTTAAATTATATTCATTTTCTAGTGAATGTATTAGAACTTTTTTTGAGGGGGAGTCATCAATGAATTTTGCCCATTCTCCAGTGGAAATTAAAAAGTATGTAGTTGATTTTTACATGACCTTCTTTTTAAAAAAAATTTTTTTTTTACATTTATTTATTTTTGAGAGAGAGAGAATGAGACACAGGATCCAAAGCAGGCTCCAGGCTCTGAGCTGTCAGTACAGGGCTGACCCAGGCCTGACCCAGCACGCAGGACTCAAACCCATAAGCCGGGAGATCATTACCTGAGTCGAAGTCAGATGCTTAACTGACCGAGCCACCCAGGCGCCCCTGACCATCTCTTTTTTTTTTTTTTTTTCCAGAGTGTTTCTATTTTGGTTTTTATGAATTTCTTTTTGTTTTGCATTTACACTTAGGAATTATTTTTAAGAACCACATTTAAGATGCTTGTACTATTTTATGCACCTGAACTCGGATCACAGCTCAAGAGAGAGTTAAGAGTAACCGTTCATGCCACAGTGACTTCCACATCAGTTGCATTATCTGACTAAAGTGTTTGGAATAGCCAGCAGCTCATTATATTTAGCCCTGTTCTTAGATGACTGCACATTCAGTAGAATGACTGACGAAGGCTCCCAAATTTACATCTTTAGTAGACCTCTTTCCTCAGCTCCACACTCCTATGAAACTGCCTAATCATCTCTTGGGTATCTGTTAGACATTCGTCTTCCTCATGCCAAGGTGATGTCCTTGATCTTTTCCCCCCAAACCCTGTTCCACTCACAGCCTTCTCCTCCTCAGTTGAATACACTTCTGTTCTTTCAATTACTCAGGCCAAAAAAACCTCTTCCTCACATCCTACATCTCATCCATCAAGAAATCATTTTGGATCTACCTTCTAAAGTTATCCACAATCAAACCCCCTGCTCACCTCCTCCCCCGCTACCAGCCGCATCTGAACCATCAGCGTTTCTTGTCGGGATTCTCGCAGTATTTCCCCCTGCTCCCCGCCCTCCTCGAAAGCCTCCCTGCTTTCTCTCCATGCCCCTTTGCAGTCTGTTGTGAATCCCACATCCAAGGTGATCCTTTTAAGGCCTGTATCCTATCAGCTATCTGCTCAGACTCCGATCCCATATGACCGAGTACAAGCCAAAGTCCCTGCTGTCCCCAAAGGTTCAACGGCATGTGGCCATCCTACCCTCCCTCCTTTATCTGACTCGTTTCTTCCTGTTCTTCACCTTGGCCTCCTCCGCTCCAGCCGAACTGGCCATCTTGCTCTTCCTCAAGCACCGCAGGCACCCTCTGCCTTAGGGCCTTGGCTCCCTCTATTCCCCCTGCCTGGGAACTCCTCAGCCCAGACGCCCGGCTAAAGGCCTCACCTCCTTCGTTTTTTTTAATCAAAATTTTCCTTTCCAGTGACGTCTACTCGGACGATCCTTTTTAACACTATATTTCTCTCCCCCGCTCTAACAGTGTCTCAAGATTGTCTTAAAATTGAGAGTGAAGCCTCAACTGTGCTGTGCTTATGAGCATCCCCTGGGGTTCTCGTTAAAATGCAGATTTGAAATGAGTAGGTCTGGAGTAAGGCCAGCATTTCTAGCAAACGCCTAGGTGATACTGTTGGCACATGGACCACACAGGAGCAAGAGTCCAGCACGCTAAGTAGTTTAGGTATTTATTGTGCCCTATTGTTTGTCTCTCTCCCTCTGGTTAGAACATCAGCTCCACCAGAGCGCGATCTTTGTTTTGCCCACTCATGTATCCCAAGCATCTAAAAAGTACCTGGAACGTGACAGACACTCAAATATTTGTCGTAGGAACGATTCAATAGGCACTGGTGAATATTTACATAACCATATGTGCAGTCTCATCATGTCTGATTGGAACTATTCTGTGGTTTTCCACTATCAGAATGGGGCTCGACACCGAGGTACTGCTGCTCAGACCTCCTTCAAGAAAAGACTTCCTACCCAGCTTGCCGGGGAGCGTGCTTAGCCTCCCTGCTGTGAGCTCCTTCAAGGTTTAGCTCAAAGCTCAGTTGTGGAGCCAAAGTCACACCCTTTGGGGAAATTCTGAGCAAGGCAGTGGTACAAGGGCCCGGCTTTTTGTCTAACGTAGGATTCCTCTAAGGGGCTGTCTTTGCTTCAGCGTCTCCCACAGGGCTGGCTGGACTTCATGGGGCCTGCATCGCAGCCTGATGGCTCCCCCGGCTCCCGCCTCCTTCTCCCCCTTGTCTCCGACAGGCATTATTACTTCCCATAAACCTTCTGTACTCTTAAGTACGAAAGGTAGGTGCTTGTCTCAGCCCGTGCTTCCCAGAGACTCCAGCCTCAGACACCTGTGGCCTACGGGGTGGGCTATACTCCCCTGCCCACCATTCCAGTCGGCTTCATCACCCACCCCTCTTGTCCCTTGCTCTAAACAGGCCAAACCCCGAGGGCACCCGCTTACTACCGTTTAAGTAATACCAATCCACAGTATGATTCCTCATTAGCCTAATTGATCTTTCGCGTGTTGGCCATCACAGATTCTTATTTTAATGTGGCATCATTTGTTAGCTGTTTCATAGTTTAAAATACTAATTAATGTTTTTGAGTATGCGGCAAGGCTTAATAATTTAGCTCAACTTTGAGAAGTGGTCCATACTCTGTGAGAGAAGGAAATCATCCAATGACCAACCTCCAGGAAGAGTTTGTGTTCAAGGCGCAAAGGGACCGTGAAGTCATTAAGACGCAGACCTCACCTGGGCTGAGGGGCCTTGCACAAGCCACTTTTGACTCGTCTGTAAAATAGGGGCAACAATATCTAAAAGGGTTAATAAAGATCCTCTTAATCACGTGTGTGAAGTACCTAGCAGAGAGTCTGATATATGGCAAGGGCTCAGTCGCTATTTTTACATGGCGGTTAGCAAGAACTGGGCGGTATCTGCAGTAAAGTAACACCAGAAACAATCTTTTTAATATGCAGCCGTGTTCATCAGCCTGATCTTTATTAAAGCCTATTAGGTCAGATGAAAAAAAGAACACAGAGACTGGAACTGTATTCAGAGTTCTTGGTTCAAGCGGCCTTTTTCCTCGTGGCCCGGCTGCCTCCCCTCCGTGCCCTCTGACCCTTCCTGACTTGCCACTGTTGGATTCATTGCTCTGCCATAAGTCTATTTCCTCCTGGTAAAATGCAGGTACACCGAGAAATCAGATAACTATATTTATACTTACCAGCTAGTGACATCTTAATGTAGATGAGTTTATCATGTTTCCCTAGGAGTGGGTTATTTAAAACAAAAAACAAAAACACTTTTTATTATAGAAAATTCCAAGCGTATACAAAAGCAGAGAGAACTGTGTAATGAAGCCTCGTATCCATCACACTCTTCGACACTTACAAACTCAAGTGCAGTTTGTGTCCCCTACACCACCCTATTCTAAACTAAATCTCAGGCATCTCTAAAGTAAAGGACTCATTTTTTTTAACTCACAATACCATTATCACTCTTTAAAAAAATTAATATGAATACCTTGATATCAAATACACTGTCAGTGTCCATTTTTCTAATTACCTTTTTTTTTTTTTCTTTTTTTACGGTTGAGTCAGGATCCAAATAAGATTTCCTAGGGGTAGATTTTAGTGGAAATGGGGAAAAGGTGAGAAGTAACACAAGGAACAGTGAAAATGTGACCAGCACAGAGAGAGGAGAGTCAAAACATGTGAGGTGGTGTTTTTCCAACAACTTTTCCACCGACTAATGATACTGGATTCGTGGAGGATAGTCGTGCTCTGCATGGGATCCTACAGATGTCCCAGGACACTGGAGAAGTCACAGTTTTACCTGCTGGTTAACCTAAGAAATGGACTTCAGTCCGAACTCGTGTACAATTTCAATGCCCACTTCCTTCATATAACGCTGTGAATTAGAACCCCAAAGTGCATTAGGCCTACGAGGCAGTGGGGGTAATTGTTCTAGCTATAGAGAGGGAACCCTTATTCTAAATGAATGTATCGAAGGCTCATCGAGCCATTATGTTGGTTCCAGTCAGCCAGGCTTAATGAGCAGTGGAAACTAGAGTGCTATCTCAAAGCCAGTGTTCAGAGGAAAAGGGAGGCAGAGAGGGCCCCCTGGGACTGATCAGAGCAGTCAGTGTGATCCTCCTGTGGCAGGAGTCAGCCTGATGTGTCTCCTGGATCACATCAGAAAGACGAAGGAACTCTTAGGAAGTATTTGGAGTTTTTGACCAGATAAAAAGCTGAGAGAGCTATTCTGCACTCCCCGCTCCAAAAAAAATTTGGTGAAGGCAATAGATGGGTCCTTTACACCATAAATGCAGGAAGTACTTGCACTAAGAAAGCTGTCAGGGGGCAAAACAAACAAACAAGCAGTCAAAACAAAACAAAGCAAAACAAAGCAAAGCCAAACAAAGCCAAAACCTCTCCTTGCAGAAGTTAAGGGGAAAATGGGTGATCCAAAGGCCCAGGAACGCCCTGGTCTAATGGAACACCACCACCCCAACCCCCTTCAGCTTTCCCCAGTAAGAAAACAGGTTCTGAGAATGAGGACCCAAAGTCACACAGCTAATTAAGGTCAGAACTGAGGCTGAAGCCTCCAGCGGACCCATGACAGGGCAGGGGCAGGTCTGAAGGAGGTGAAGAAGCCCTTTGCAAGATAAAAAGTTGATCCAGAGACCATTTTCACAGCTTTGGGGTAAATTTTCTCTTGCCTGTAAAATGCATCAAGTTCTCTCTGTTCCTTCAATTTCCCACACCTGCTGTTCCCATGTCCAATTTATGACCTACTTGCCATTGCCTAGTGACTCAATTTTCCGGGGTGATTGTGGGAGGTTTCGATGGCCGAGAGAGAGAGAGAGAGAGAGAGGAGCCTTTTGCACAGTGACCCCTGTAACTTTTCTGGAAGGCCAGTAAAAAAAATATTCTTTAGTTTTAATCTACTAATTGGAAGCAAATGGACCTTTTGACATTAGGAAATACAGCATTTGTGGTTTGCATTTATGATCATTGTCTCTGTCGCATTGATTCCTATCTATCTGTAATAAGAGTATTTGGGGTTGGTTTATAACTTGGTGTATGCTGTTCCTCGGGAAAAAAAGGAAAAAAAGAAAAACTCACAACCAACCAAGCTGCTTCTATCGCCATCCCCACGGAGCCCAGCGCTTCCTAGGCATGAAATTGACTGACGCACACAAAGGCAGCAGGTGTGGGGCCACATGCCACTTGCCGCCTTTTTTTCAGTGTGTGTTTATAATCAGTAAATGGCTGTGGATGTTTAAATGGTTCCCTAATACTGGTGGAGAGCGGATGCCATTATAACTTGAACTTGTATTGCCACGCAGATGGTGGAAATAAACATCCAATTCCGCACACAGTTTTGTTTGTCTCTCACTTTTAAAAGATCGGCTGAGTGTCAGGCGTGCACCGTGCCAGCAGGGGGATCCAGGCGGGGGGCATAGGAGAGCAGGGCTGCCGTTGGGTTCCAGCCTGGCTTTCGTGCTCAGAGCCAACAGGACAGCAGGTTTTCTGTTAGTGGGAGGGGGCTCACTGCAGCCACGGACCCCCCCACCCCCACCCCGGAGTTACCAGGCGGCAGATCCAACTATCCCTTCGGACTCAAGACCTGGCTCATACCCCTGCCCTCCTATATTACAAAACTTTTCGAACCTAACCATACCTCCTGAGACTCCTGCTGCACTTTCTTCTCCACCTTTCATTTCCTAGACACCTTGAAGAATGGGGTCGATTCAGCACAGTGGTGATGGCACCAGATTCGATTTCGCCCTCCTCACCTCCCCTGCTTGGACCTCGGATTGCCTCCTTTCTGGGGGAAGCACTGATCTACTTCCCGAATTTTCCTCCTTTTGCTCCGCACATGGGAGGACCTTGGTAAATATTTGTTGAACAAATGATCAACTAACTTGCTAAACACTATAGACATAACCAATAGGGTTGAAGGGTAGCCTATTCTAGAAATATTTGTTTTAACAACTTTGGAATAAAGATAGAAGTGAAGTTCTTGCAATTTTGCAAACAAGAAAACAGAAGAGCAGGGCATGTTTGGGGGCAAGGATGTCTTCCTAGCACCTTAAGAGCCGCTGAGGAGGAAGCCCACTCCTTGGGAAGAAGGGTGGACCTGGGAAGCCCCCCACCCCCGCCCCCTGCGGCAGCCCAAGCCGTTTCAGGGCCGAGGCACTGGCCTCAAATATGAATGTTTGAGGGTGGATTCCACTGTGCAAGGCCAAAGAAACCACCACATGAGCCAGGGGGCTAGGGTTTATGCCAAAGGCCATTTCTAGCAGGTTTGGTCTGTTTTATTAATGAATCATGCCAAAGCAAAGTAGAATTCCCCTCCACCCCCTTCCTCTGCACTTACTGGCTTCGTTCCCTCATACCAACCTCCTTTTCCTGAACCAAATAATGCAGTAATCCCTCCCATTTCTATAGAGTGCTTTCCAGATTACAAAATGCTTTCATATACATTATCATGTTTTCATCCACTGACAGCCTTCGGAGCCAGGCAGGGTGTGGTGATGATCCTTATTCTGCGGTGAAACCCAAGAGGCGTTTGATGACTTAGATGTCTTGTCTGGCCTCACTCCGAGGGGTAGGGCTTTAGAAACCCTAGCGCTCGGGCTGTGACTCAGGCCTTCGGAGGTTTCGTGGAAACTTTGGAACAAGGGTTTCAAACAGGATCCTGCTTTAGAACAGGGACAGGCAAACTTTTCTTGTCAAGAGCCGGGTAGTAAATATTTTAGGCTTTGCAGGCCATACGGCCTCTGCCGCAATTACTCGAAAGCAGCCACAGACAATATGTAAATGATGGGCATGGCTGCGTTCCAGTAACACTTTATTTATGGACACTGAAATTTGAATTTCAGATAATTTTCATGAGTTGTGAAATATTCGCCTTCTTTTGATTTTTTTTCCCCCAGTCATTTAAAAGTGTAAAACCTATTCTTAGCTCGTGAGCTGTACAAAAATAAGGAGGCTGGTTGGGTTTTGCTCTGGGCCGTGGTGTGCGATTCACGTTTAGAGCTGGTCCTGCTGTTTATGAAGTGGGGCCGATGATCCAGATAAGCTCAGTGTCCTCAACTACAAGATGGAAAAGGTGATGATTTCTCCCTGCAGCAACTGGAGGGTGAAATGTAACGGCTGTGAAGCACTCAGCATAATGTGTGTCGTAAGTTTGCCCTCGGTACATGCGAGGTGCCACGACCCGATGCTACGTCGGGAATGGTTTGTCCTCCCAAAATATACGTGTCTCTTTCAAACAACCCCAGCCTTTTCCGCACCTGGCGCTAATGAAAAATTGTGCATTGAAGAGAAATCCAGACATGCCCACAGGGCAGAAATCTTTTTTTTTTTTTTTAAACCAAAGATACGCTCTTAAAAATCATCTCATCGGTGATAAGAAAGGCCCAAGCTAAACGAGCACGGGCTGCATGTTAGGTCTCCTGACCCGAAATCAGGATAAGGAATTTGTGTTTCCTGGCCTTAGTGTCCTTA
The DNA here is from genome assembly GCF_024362965.1 of Panthera pardus. Taxonomy (NCBI): domain Eukaryota; kingdom Metazoa; phylum Chordata; class Mammalia; order Carnivora; family Felidae; genus Panthera; species Panthera pardus. Next base: position 184,646,390 of record NW_026526688.1, read on the forward strand.
TCTCTAAAATGGGGGTAATAACAACAGGCTCTACCCCATAGGATTGGGGGTAACGCGTGTCAAATGCATACCTTGGTGCTGTGCATGGGGTCAGCACTCTTCCAGAGCCGATGAACTCCCCGTTCTGTACCTCATCGGCGCCCACCTCCAAGCTCAGGTTCTGAACCTGACCTGAGTGTTGGTGTTGGTGGTGGGGGGAGGGGGGTAATTGTCTATCAGCCAAGTGTGCTCCTCTAATTCCTGAGGACTAAGAGGGTGTGAACTTTGGAAAGAGCGTTCCAATCCTATCACCCCAAGAATTCAGACCCAGGCCAGGAGTCATGGTCTACGGGCCTCTGGCATCACCAGGGAAGACTGGGATGGAGGCCAGAAGAAGACGCCTGGGAGCACAGAAAGCTGCTGAAGAGCTGAATCCAGGAAAAAGTCCTGAGTCTGTCTGCTCAGCATGTGGGCGGCTGGCCTAGATTTGCCCAAATCTGGCTCCCTGCTCTCCCCTTTCAGAAGCAGATGCTTGTGGCTTGGCACATGTTTCTGGGATCCTCTAGAGACCCACCTCAGATGATTCTACACTCTGGAGGAAGGAAGGGGGCGGCTCCAGAGGTGAGAGCAGGGCTCTCAGGACCCAGGATACTAAGAGGAAGCCTGAAGTTCCCCTTTGTCAGCCGGAAGGTCTGCGCCTGCCCGGGTGACCACTGACGCTCCCACTGACCATGAGTAAGGTGACACTTTGCATAGAACCCTCGGTAACCAAGCAGATGAGGTCCTGGGGTGAAGTGCAAGTGAAGGAGGTCAGCTCTTGGCCGTGCCCACTCCATCCGACAGCCTCATTGTTGGTCAGTCGCCTCTTCTGTGCCCAGGGCTTGCTCTGGCCGTGACCTGGGGACCTTAATTATGGGAAGGAGCGGGTATGCTACAGAGCAAAGAGTGACTGCTTCTGCCTTGAGCATTCCTCTCTCCTGAGCCTGCCTCCTACCTTCTGACTCTGACTCAGACAGCAGTCATAGTTTGGTGTATGCAAATTACAGGTCAACTGGCCTTCAGTTCCATTGGATTCCCCAGGGCAATCCCCTTGGAAAGGACTACACCATTTATCTATCTGTCAAACTAAGATTTACTGAGCACTGGCTAGAGACCGCTAGCTTCTTTTCAGTATTTCCACCTCTCCCCTAGAACCCCAACTCTAACCGGGAATAATGGCACCCTTCCAATGAATTCTATTTCCCAGCGTGCTTTGGAGTTAGGTGTAGAAACGTAGAAAGGTCAGGTCGATGAGAGGTAGGCTGAGTTACTGTATGCGACTTCTGGTAAGTTTCCTTAAAAGGGAAGCAATACACATCTCTGGGCTTCCTTGTTCCTAACACAGAATTCAGATGCGATGGCCGGAGCTCAAGAAACTATCTTGAACCACGAAGTGGATACACTAAGCCAGGTAGGGTAGGTAGGTAAGAGCTGGGGCCTCTGATGACAGCTGACAGCTTCACAAAACTTGCCCTGGGCGAGGCACCTCCAGACATTCTTCCCAAGAGGCAGATAAACTGCTACCTTTAAAAATTACTATTGTCCTGGGGCGCCTGGGTGGCTCAGTCCGTTAAGTGCCCTATTTTGGCTCAGGTCATTATCTGGCTTGTGAGCTGAAGCCCCACGTCGGGCTCTGTGCTGACAGCTCGGAGCCTGGAGCCTGCTTCGGATTTGGTGTCTCCTCTCTCGGCCCCTCCACTGTTTGTTCTCTCTCTCTCTCAAAAATAAGTAAACATTAAAAATTTCTAAAAATAATAAAACTACTGTTGTCATGAATCCATTTGGTACACACAGCCAAACCTGCTCTAAGCTGATTCTAGTCCCCACCATATGCCACACATTCTTCCAGGTGGTGGTGACCCCGCAGTGAGACCTGTACACGTGACACATTACCCGAACACTCACATCCGAGTGGAGAAAGAGCTATAAATGAGGAAACACACTAATGCCAGGAAATAATCGTTGCCACGAAGTAAAGAGAACAAGGCAATATTGAGTGTGACAAGGTTCTCAGTCTGTCACAGGTAGTAACCAATTTAATTTTCACGTCAATTCTGTGAAGTAGGGACGATTATTATCCCCATCTTACAGATGGGGAAAACGGAGGCACAGAAAGATCAAGTTGCCTGTGAAAGGCACACGGCCAGGGAGTGGATGAAGCAGCACGCGAATCCTGACCCCCAGTCTCTCGGGTCCACACTCTAGCAGTGCGCCCTGCTGTCCCCTCACAGGCTAGAGAGAGAAAGTGCCGTTCCGGAACGGCCACTCGGCTGGTACTGGACCCTCTGATTCCCATCCAGTGGTCTCAATACCAATGTTGTTGCTCCTTGGGCATGGCCTTTTCAGCATGGTGGCTCTGGGGCCTGAGACTTCCTAAGTGATGACCCCCACCCCCACCCCCACCCGCGCAGAGCCAGCAGCCAGAAGTACCAGGTGGAATCTGCATGACCTTTCTGATCTCAGTTAGCAGTCTCTCTTCCATTGCATTTTACTGGTTACAAGCGAGTCACAAATGCTGGCCCACCTTCAGGGGGAGGGGACATACACCTGCATCTTTCTCTGTAGGAGGGTCAGAGAATTTGTGGACATGTTTTAAAGAGGCACCCATATCAATAAGGCATGCACTTAGTAACAGTCACAATGGGGGCCTCTGGGAAGCACGCAGAATGCAGATGTGATGGCTGGAACTCAAGCAATCAGCTTGGACCATGGAGGCTCCACAGAGAAACACCAGGAGCAAAGAGCACAGCACAGACAATAGGGACCATTGGTAGTCAGTCTTTCCAGACCTAAGCTAACATGGATAGGAAGCAGAAGGGGCCTTTGTGCTGTCCTGGGCATCGATTCCAGTGTTCAGAGTTGCCTGGGTCCCATCCCTGACCCTGATGGACCTGGGAGCTGCGAACCATTGCACGAGCTGACTTGGTAAGAGCTGAAGGGCTGTGCCTTGTGCCGATGTGCCCAGGCTCACGGGGTGTCCACAGCAGAGTGGCTGTAGAGGTCTACTGCCCCCAGACAGGCAAGACCACTCACAGATGAGCTGGTGGGAGCATCAGCGACTGCTTCCAAACACTACCAAACACTACCAAAGTAGGTTTTGAGATCAACCTACTTTTACAGGAACTAGCCCCACACCCAGGATGGCCTTCTAAAGAGAGTCCCTGGAGAGTCCCCAAAGCTGTAAAATTGCCTAAGGTTTGGGGAGTAGGAACCAGTGCAGGAGAAGTTGGGGACCTGCTCCAAACATCTTCCAAGCCCTCCACTCCCCCCCACCCCACCTCCCACATACCACCTAGGCAATTATGGGCTACTGGCTCCAAGAATATCACTGGCTGGTTCATGGAACAGCAAAGGTAGGAATAGTTGCTATTTACTAAGGGCCTAGGCTTACTTTTTGTGACCCCCACCTCCACACCATTCCCCTGGCCTTCTCTTCTGCCAGGGAGCCGCCCCCAGCCCCCCTCTTTTGTAGACCACTGTCGGGGCCTTGGGGAAGGCTTCCTGAGACCGGGGGCATCTAAGTGGAGAGTCAGAGGATTTCATTAACTGGGATGTCCTTCGTCCCTCTTTAGTGTTTCACATTCAGTGTATTAGTTAGGGTTGCCGTAACAAAGTGCCACAAAGTAGGCTTGAACAACGGAAATGTACTGTCTCAGGGTTCTGGAAGCTGGAAGTCCAAGATCAAGATGTCAGCTCGGTTGGTACCTTCGGAGGCTGTGAGGGAGAATCTGTTCCGTGCCTCTCTCCCAGATTCTGGTGGTTTGCTGGCAACCTTTGGTCTTTCTTGGCTTTTGATACATCATCCTGATCTCTGTCTTTGTCTTTATGCCTCCTCGTGGCATTTTCCCTACGTGTGTCTGTGTCCAAATTTCCTTTTTATTAGCACACCAGTCATATCGGATATGGCCTCATCTTAACTAATTACTTCTGCAACGACCCTGGTTCCAAATAAGGTCAGTCAGCTTCTGACATCCTGGGGATTAGGACTTCAACATGTGAATTTTAGAGGGACACATTTCAACACACAACATTAAGTCTCTCCTTATGGCTGATGCTTCCACGGAAGTGATTTCTGTTCCTGCCACCATCTTAGACTGGGCCTGTGGCTCCTGAAAAGACTGATGGGGAATGAAGCAGGAGGCAGGAAAGGAGCCTGATTCGCTAGGCTTCCATCAAGGCAGGACCTATCAGTGATACTGGAGTCACCTAAACAGGCTTTATAAACTACTAATCGGATAAAAACATTTTAGCAGAAAATTGAAAAATCATCTCCCATAATCCTGTCATATCATAAAGAGCTTTTAAAACTGAGTTCAGAAAAAGCGGCAAAGAATGGACAGGTCAGTATAGCATACTGGATAAGGACATGGGTTTGAATACCAGCTCTGCCATTGTGCTGTGTGACCTTGGAGAAATGACTCACCTTCTCTGTGCTTCAGTTTCCTCATCTGCATGACAAGGTTAATAGCTGTACCTTCTTCACTGAGTTTTTTGAAAGAATCACGTCCAACACGTTGTAGACTCGTCAGCAGATGCAGCTGTTATTCTAGAGAATGTGAGCATGTGTGGAAGCCCAGAACAGACCACGATCACACTTAGTTTTGCCTTTAAACAATTGTTCAGGGAATAAGCGAACTGATTCTTAAGAGCAGGAAGATAGTGAAAGCATATGGAGCTACTTTAGTGCCATTCCCAAGGCTCAGCTAAATTGTACTCCAGGACATTGAAAAACTTGTGGACGTGGCCATAGAGCTGCTGTCAGAGTCCTATGAGGAATCAAAAGAGGGGAGTCGTGAGAGAGAGCCAGAGATGGAAAGGGTTTTTCTAGCTCTTTTTGTAAGGAGAAAAGGATATATTGTAGAAACCCCCGACTGTGTGATAATAATCCCTCATAAAAATATCCAACAGTTTAGACATACCTGGATTAGAAGAAAGAAGTGATCACCAGGTACTCTCATGGGTTCACTACAAACAAGTCATGCCAAACCCCTTTAAACTCTTTTGGGGATGGGGTTAATATGGGTCTGGGAAATGCTGAAGACTTGGTAGACCTTGATCTTGTGAGATCTTTATCAGAGACACTAACAACAGCCTTTTGGACAAGATGAAGAAATGTGGTCTGGCTATGTAGCACAGATAGATTGATTCATCTTTGGTTGTAGCCAAAGAATGTTGAGTAATGACCAGTGTGAGAGAAAGGTCTTAAGAGCTGAGTCTTGGGCCTAAATATATCTCTATTGCATTTTAGAAATAGATAGCATGCTCTCCAACACTATTCCTATTATTCTGGGGCTTTCCCCCCGCTCTGAGCATTATTTTAAGATTTGTTTATTTATTTGTAGAATCATGTTAAAATAGTAACAACAAGGAGGATAATTTTGCTTTTGTGGTTTTTTTTTTTTGTTTTTTTTGTTTTTGTTTTTGTTTTTTTACTTAAAGTTTCCCCCCATGGTGAAATGTTTCATTAAAATTCAGTTTGGCAATAATTTCACATTTCATGTAATACTGACGTCCTTGCAGCAACTTGCTACTGAAGAAAAAAGCTAGTTGGTCAATAAGGATTCTCTTCTGCTCTTGTTCTTTGGGAAAAAAAAATTGCTGAATACCAACTATGTGCCAGGCACGGTGCTGGGCACAAGAGAATCATAGGACCAGAAAATCAGAAAGAACCTGGAGTTTCTAGAGTAAGTGCAAAAGGCCTTCTCCTGGTAACATAGGAGTTACTGAAGCGTTTTAATGAAAACTCATGCTATACAGCCATCCTCAAAAAGGTTTGCAAGCTTCCTTACCCTTTGTGCTGGGGTTTTACTTTTGAAATAAAAGCTGATCTCATGGGAAAGGCCATAAAACCAAAATTGCAGTCCAGGCATTTTTTTTTTTTTTTAAAGCAAGAAGAATGTTCAGAAAAGAAGTTCTGATTACATTTGGCCAACTCTCCAAAACAAGCAAACAACCCCGACCTCTCTCCCTCCTCATCGCCCCCCCCCCCCCCACTCCCATCCCCACCGCCCAACAATTAAAAATCCAAATGGCCCCCAGACTTGGAGTCAGGCTCCTGCCCTGCCTCAGACAGCCTCTTTCCTGGCCCCGGCTGTGGTATGCTGTGGTGGGACCAGCTGTGCACACTGTTCCCTGAATATCACAGGGACATTTGTGCCTGTAAGTGGAGTGGAACAGAACGTGGATCATAGCTGTGACAAGCCAGGAGCCCACGTCCCTGAGTTTCTCACTGCAGCTGCTTTTCCTCACTTCATGGACTATGCAGCCTGTTTTCTAAAAATGACAGGCCAAATTTAAATAGAGAAGGAGGGGGTCTCCTGTTTTGGCCTAGCCCACCCCCCCCCCCCCCCCCCCCCACGCCTCCCTTGCACCCTCTAGAAGATTTGGCAGTTCTCGCAATCAGGGCTGAACTGGAATCGCGTGATCCAAATGGCGGTGTGGAGTCAAAGTCAGGGTTGCCCTGGGCTGCTGGGAGTTTGCGGGGTCGGGGTCACACGCTTTTGTGCACGTGGCTGCGAAGACTTTCCAGCAATAGGAACCGCCTCCCACACGATCTGGTGCGGTGGCTACCCTTTAGGGGTGCCCGGGCAACCCCTCCAGACCAAGTGACCCACATTTCTCCACTCTCTCAGAATCTTCCCAGGGGTTTCTGAACCACTGAGGTGGAGAGAGCTTGGGGTTCACCGCTGGGGAGACCCGGGTTTGCAACTTGATTTTCCTGCTACCTTTTGATAGGGGTCCTTGAGGAAGTTCTTTAAGTTCTTGCAACTGGTTTCTCGGCGATAAAATGGGGGATGACAGTAACTACCTTTCAAGGCTGGGAGGCCCCAAGGACAGACTACGTTAGTGTTTGACTCACAGTAAGAGTTCAATAAACAGTTGCTGCTCATTCCTATCAGGGTTTTTAATCATTGCCAGACGCTTATGGATGTCGAGCTCACAGAAGCCTCCTCCGTGTTTTGTGGGCTGTGTTTGGAGGCACAGGAACGCATCTTCTCTCTCTTGTAGGCTCTGCCCTCCAGCGTGTGGGCTTCAGGCTCAGCCTCCGCTGGAGCCTCTCTGCTCACTCCCCACTCATACTCTCAGTCATATTCAGGGCCAGAGGAAGCGCGAAAACCCGCTCGCAGCGCGTAATTGGCCCCGGTGCTGTCACGTGTCCATTCTTGACCAATCACTCTAGCAGTGCGAGTGTGGGGCTCTGATTGGTTCAGGACTGGGTCAGATGTTAAGTCGCAGAGCCAATGGCAGAGCGTGAACTGAAGAGCAGGGCCGGAGCCTGGGGAAGAGTGTCCCCCAGAGTGGAGTGCTGGGTGCGGTTCCGTGGACGCTGGGACAAACACGGGGGTTGCTTGCCTCCTGCAGCCTGCTTTACTCGTAGTTAACTATAACTGAACAAAGAAAGAAGTCAGACCACAGGGAACAGGAAGGTGGAAGGGGACAAGAAAGCACGCTTTCAATGCCTTTGTCTGCTCTGTTGATTGCAACATTGCTTGTTAATTCTTTACACACCTGTATTCCATTCCTGGCTGCTCAGTGAACAGATTCGAATCTCTTTCTTTGTTCATACTCTTCCCTCTACCTAGTGCCATATCCCTCCCTCTACGTGCAGGCTTCTAAAGTCTACCCATCCTTCAAGAGCCTGCTCAAATCCTCCTACTCCGGAAAGCTTCTGGGAACCCCTTGCCCCTCTACCTTCTACCCATGGCCAAACAAAGTTTGGATTTCTGGCACTGTTACCTGTGCCTCTTTTATAGCATGTATCACTTCCTATCTTGTGCTACCATTCTCGTACATACGACTGCTTCTACTCTTAGTCTACGATCTTCTTGAGGACTGAGTTTTTCAGCTTAGTGCCTTCATTACTATAATACTTAATGTTATTTGTCAACTTGGTTGGGCCATGGTGCCTAGACATTTGGTCAAACGTTATTTCGGATGCTTTTGTGAGATGTTTTCGGATGATATTAACATTTAAATCAGGTGACAGTGAGTAAAGTGGATTGTCCTCCATAAAGTGGGTGAGCCTCGTCCAATCAGTTGAAGGCCCGAATAGAATAAGACTCACCTCCACTGAGCAAGAGGGAGTTCTTCCAGCAGATGGTCTTTGGACTTGAATGGCAACATTAGCTCTTCCTGGCTGTCCAGCCTGCTAGTCCCCCCTGTAGATTTTGGACTTGCCAGCCTCCGTAATTGTAAGTAGATTCCTTAAAAAAAAAGCTCTCTCTTTATTTTTTTTAAGTTTATTTATTTTGAGACAGAGACAGCATAAGTTGGGGAGGGGGGACAGAAAGAGAGAATCCCAAGCAGGCCCCACACTGTTAGCGCAGAGCAACACGGGGCTAGAACTCACGAAACCATGAGATCGTGACATGAGCCAAAACCAAGAGTTGGATGCTTAACTGACTGAGCCACCCAAGCGCCCCTAAAGCTCTCTCTTTATATGCAAATATCGTATCAGCTCTGTTTCTGTGGCATACCCTGGATTTGGCAATTACCTAGCAGAGTGCCTGGGAAAAAGGAGGAGCTTGGTAAGTGTTTTTCAATAAGTGAGCGAATGAATGAATGAATGGATGAATCATGCATGGTCATCGGGTGCTGTGCTGCTATGCATCTAAGGGAAAATCTGTCTTTGCAACCAAAGCTAATGGGACTATATATGGGCACACGCTTTGTGGAAGGCCAAGCCCTGCACAAATATTTGTCATGATAATTGTTACTTCTCCCACTGCTGTCACCACCACCACTCTGGCTACTGGTTCCAGGGCTTATGCCATTGCTGGCCTTACTGTGGTCTGCAGCTCTTGTCCTCATGGGCCTCCAGACACCTCCTTCTTAAGAACCACCCCTCTCCTCTTTCCCCAAGTGCCTAGTACTGAGTTCATCAGTGGTGTTTAATATCCAGCCTCCCTCTTGCATCTGGGCCATGTTGTTTGAAGTTCTGCCTCAATTTGATGAAAGGAAGCTGTGAGAAGGGGGCATTCACCGTTCCCTTGTCTTTCTCATGAACAAATCATGCAGGCATGGAAGAACCAAGCTATGTTAGCAGATGGGGGGGTGGGGGGGCGTCTTTTTGGCCAATATATGTGGTGATAGGAGAAAGCCAGTTTTCCAAACCCATGTTGTTGCCAAGATGTGTTACTGTCTCTACTGAAAAGCCTTTGCTGAAACTATGGAGACAATAAAAAGATCAGTAGTTGCCAGGGGTGGAGGTGAGGAGGGGAGGGATGAACAGGCAGAGCACAGAGGATTTTTAGGGCAGTGAAGATATCCTATATGATAGTATAATGATGGATACATGTCATTATACATTTGTCTAAACCCACTGAATGTCCAACACCAGGAGTGAACCCTCAGGTAAACTGTGGACTCTGCGTGATTATGATGTGTCACTGTAGGTTTGTCCTTAATAAAAAAAAATGTACCATTCTGGTAAGTGATGTTGGTAAGGGGGGAGGTTATGCATGTGGAGGGGGAGGGGGGATATATGGGAGATCTCTGCACCTTCCTCCCAATTTTATTGTAAACCTAAAACTGCGCTAAAAAATAAAATCTTAAAACACACACACACACACACACACACACACAGCCTTTGTTGAATGAGAACAATTTCTGAAACCAATGAAAGCCCCGGATGAAAAATCACCCCGATTTATTGCAAGGCCAAACAGCTTGGATCAGACGAGGGGGCCTGGCAGCTCCTCTGGAGAACAGCTGGGAGATCAATTTGGGTATGGGTTTATTAGCCATGCGTCGGGCTTGGAAGGGTTTCTTTGGGGAAAAGGGGTCTTGGGCAGGGGACCGAAGCTGCTGTGAATAATCCTGACCGCACATGCGTTGCTGGGGGAGCTTTAACTGCCTCAGCTGTGCCTTGTCACTCAGCCAGCTCAACGGAGCCTCGGCAGATAAGAAACAGCAACCCGGGGCCAGCCGGCGGACTCCAGCCCGATGAGGCCTGGATGGGGTTCTCTTGTTGTCGGAGTCTCAGCCTCTCCTAGCCTCCCTGGTGGAAGAGGCCCGGGAAAGCCATGGGGTCCAACAGTTGTCGGATGAGAGGAGACCCGTGAGGCTTTCTGGGGTGAGGATGTGTCACCCGAGGACATAGAAGGGCAGCCTCTGCACAGTTGCACACCTACCATTTGCCAGCCCTCGTGCCTACCCCCCAGGAGCTAGAGTCCTCCCAGGGCCGAGGGCGAGGACCCACCAGGGCTTCCATGAAAAGCCATTTGGCCCTCCCAGGCAGTTAGCTCTTTGCTTGAGCTTTGATGCTATTTTGCTTTTTCTCTCATTCGTTGGTTCACTCGTTCACTCATTCGCTCGTTCATTCCGTTTACAAAGACGGTATTTGCATCCTGAGTGCCTGCTCTTATAAAAAATCTAGATACAGAAGGGTGGAAAGAGGAATACAGAACACCCCATGAACCAGAAACAAACCCTTTGAACATTCTGACATGGGACAGTGAAGTTTTCGACACCTTTCTCTATGTACACAGTCACGTGGACATCTGGGTGTCACTTGACGTAATGAGACATTTTCTGGTTTTGCATGTTTTTTTATTCAACAATGTCACGGAGAGCCTCCAACAACGACTGCAAACACACAGCAACATTTTAAATGGATGCTTAGGGTCCTCAGTATTCTGTTCTATCAAAACGCTGCGTGGGCCACCCACGGATGGCCTTGTAGGTTGCTGCTGGGCTTTTGCTCTGATAACCGTCCCCCTCCCCACACGCACCTACACCATCCACACTCTCACCTCGTCCTGCCCGTTTGAGTCACACTCTGGCTGCCCAGTGCCTCGCTCCACGCCCAGGTATAGGAGGTTCTCAGCAGATGTTTGAGGAACAACTCAGGTGAAGAGCTTTGTGTCTTCGTTCAGTTAGAAAAAGTGTCCTAGAACTGGAATTTTAGGATCGAAGGGAATAGACATTTTTATTCTGGTCACGTATTGCCAGATTGCTCTCCAGAACGGCCCTGCCCATTTGCAGTCCTACACACCCCGTCAGAACTTCTCCCCACCTCTGCCAAAGCTGGGTGTTTTCCTTTTTTTCAACCTGTGCCAATCCAATAGATTGGCTGCTTCATCCTTTATCCTCAGCGCTATTTATCAATTTCGGTTAAAATTATTTCTCTATCTTCTTTCTTCTCATTAGCAGCTAGCTTAGGGCCTGAAGCAAAGTTAGGACTTAATACATATGCAACACAGTAGCTCGAAAATATTTACAAAGTCCGTCATGCTAGGCGTCGTTTCTGCTGCTGCCCCCATGGACACCCAGCGTGTGACAAGGAGTCGGGGGAGGCACCTGCCTTTGGGGAGAAATAAGCGGGAGGGAGAACGCAGGAAAGCAAGGGTCATCCCGAGCAGTGAATTGCAGAGACTGTATCCCATGTCTAAGGGATAGAAAAGAGGAAGCATCGGGGCGCCTGGGTGGCTTTGTCAGGTAAGCGTCTGACTCTTGGTTTTTCGGCTCCGGTCCGTGATCTCATGGTTCGTGAGTTTGAGCCCCCCACTGTCAGTGTGGAGAGTGTTTGGGACTCTCTCTCCCTCTCTCTCAGCCCCTCCCCCACTCACGCTCCCTCCCTCTCTCTCTCTTAAAATAAATAAATCAATTTTTAAAAATTTAAGAAAAAAAGAAAAGAAGCAGCACAGAACATCTGTAACACCCCCCCTCCACCCCCACCCGTGGGCACCGTTGCCCTAACCCTCAAGGAGAGATTCCACGCGGTAGGAAGGGACTGCAGGTAGCAACCCCACTTCCTAAACTACAGCTGAGAAGCACCTACAAGAGAACCCTGCATGGTACTTGTTTAACGCGTATTTTACTGGGTCCGCTCAAAGCGACTCAGTGAGAACCCCTGCAGCTTGGACCGGTCCTGCCACAGCCACCAGGAAATTCCTTTACACACCGCAACCGAGGAACCGTCACTCGTGGCCCACCTGATAGGTGCTGGAGTGAAACGCTCAGTCAGAGAAAGGGGACTTTGGGTTTAGATGGAAACAAATAACCAGGTTGTCTGGAACCCTCGCTTCACTCACGCGCCCTCACATTAGCCCGTGGGTCCAGTGTCCAGCAGACCTCGAGGAAAATCTCTTTTCCCGGTTCCTGTGTTACCTTGCCGTGGACAAACATTCTTTCGTCCAAGGGATTTAGAGAACTAAGCCAAGTGTGGATGCGGATGTGCCTTTCCCGTAGCCACACTCACCATGACGCCCCAGGGAGCCTCTGTGTGGCCAAATTGTCCACGAAATGGGAAATTCTCTTGGGCTTTCTCAGGATAATTGGGGGAGGGCCTCCATACACCTGTTCAGGGGCCACAGAGAAGAGCACGGTCCTACCTCCGCCTCTGTCCTTGGAGCCACGTTTCCCTTTCCGGGTGGGGACAGTTCCTCTCAGGGGAGTTGGCGAGGGCAGAGTGTGGGGGACAGTTGCAGCTGCTGGAACCTTCCCACGTAGCTGCCCCTAGAGCTGAGGAATGGGCCTCCCCAGTGTGGGCAGACTGTGGAAAATTCAATTTCTGCTTGTTGCCTCCTGCGGCTTTCAACTGGCCGGCCGCAGAGGTGAAGCCGGGAAGAGCTATGGAAATGTCAGAAAGCAGGTGACGCGGCTAAATCATCACACAGGCGTCCATACGTCCTGATCTTGCTTTACCGATAGTCTTGGCTCGGGGACCCCACTCCTGATGGAGGATGGGGCGGGGGGTGCAGGGGAAGCTGTGATTTCAGAGAGACTGCCAGATGGCCGTGAGAGGCCCAGTGCACACATGTCACGCAGACTGACAGCATCGGGAATTATGCAGATGGCGATGGAACCCTTTAGCTACGGCGGATGGCGTTTCTGCAATTCACTGAATACCTATGTGGGAAGTAATGCACCTTGGTAACTGACCGTAAACTCTTACTAAAGGTCTGATACGCCAAGACGGGGCGCCTTTTCCAGCAGCGAAGATGGCCAGTAAGTCAGCATATCCGGATAATGTTTGTTGGAACCATCTTTCCCTGGAACCAAATAAAGCAGTTGCTCTTTCGAGTTTGCTGACTTAAGGCCAGATGAGGGAGGAATAGAAAAAGGGCAACTGGCTTTGCCGTGGGCCTCCTACTCTGCCTTGTTCTTCTCTGCCTCCACCCACCTAGAAAACATTCTTCCTCTCCTTTAAATAACCATGCAATCTACCCCTGCCTTCAAGAAGCCTTCCCGGATTTACCATGCCCCAAAGACCAACACCCTTTTCTTGGAATGTGCTTTTAAATATTTTTTTTTAACATTTATTTATTATTGAGAGACAGAGACAGAGCATGAGCGGGGGAGGGGCGGAGGGAGAGGGAGACACAGAATCTGGAGGGGATCCAGGCTCCGAGCTGTCAGCACAGAGCCTGACGTGGGGCTCGAACTCACAAACCGTGAGATCATGACCTGAGCCGAAGTCGGACGCTTAACCAACTGAGCCACCCAGGCGCCCCTAGAATATGCTTTTAAAACCAAGCACCCTCCAGTGCTGTATTCCCAGCTCTCTCTCCTACTCTCTCCTACTGACTGTGCGGCCCTCAGGGCTGCTGGGAGGAGGGAATGAGTTAATGTGTAGAGGAAGACTCATTATATATAACTAGTATATATAACACACATAACATATATATACATCTACAACATACAATATACATCTGTTATAGGTAAATATAATATTACATCCATATTATATACAATAAAATAATCATTAGTAGTCGTTCAACGAATATTCACCCACTATGTGCCAAGCATGGTGATGGCCCCTGGAAATGGGGGTCAGAGGGAGGGGGAATAAATATAAAGCAAAATAAAATGTCTCCCATTCTCCTCAGCGAGTAACAAACACCCAGAATGGGGGTAGGGTGCGTGTGCAACTTGATCAAACACAAAGTTAAAAAAAAAAAAAAAGTCCTTTCTAAGCAGAGGGGGTGGGGATGAGTCTCAGGGAAAGAAAGAAGAAACTCTTGAGTCATTCTAATTGCTGCAGAGGATAGGACAGCTTCCTGGAAAATGTGAATGTGTGCAGGACGATGACAGATAAGCAGGATTTGCCAGGAAGAGGCAGGGTGGGGGTGGGGCGGTGGGGGAGGATGGGCCGGACATCCCAGGAACAGGGTGAGGGAGGGGACCAGAGGCACTCAGCCTTCCAGAGTATACTCGGTGAGCGCCCACTGTGTGCCAGGCACTGTTCTAGGCCCTGGGAAGAGAGCAGTGACCAAAAGCTGAGCTGGAGTTAAGAAGAAGGAGCATATAACACAAAGGAGGTGGAAATCCCTTTCCCATCTTTCTGACCCCAAGAGGTCGTGGAGAAAAATGGCACCAGACAGAGACTGAAAACGTCACGGACCTAGGTCGTTGCTCTTCTTTTCCCTGCTGGCCGCTGGCAGAGTGAGTAGCTTTAGAAATATCCAGATAAGCATGGGTGTGCTAGATTTGCACGGGGTGCTCATGGCCGAGGGGAGGCAGCAGGCCTCCGGGGAACCCCAGCCCTCGGTCTGTCCATACAGTGACGCAGCGATGGGTGATGGTGGAGAGGCAGGGGTGGGGAGCCACGCCATCCTGAGGAGGTGTCCCCTGGGTTCCTGGGCTGGGATCTTCTTGCCTGCGCTAGTAAGAGAACAGTCTCCTGAAGCCAGGTGCTGTTGAGAGGACAGACGTTTTCCTAAATTCCTTTATTTCTCTCTTGAACACAGGCAGGCCCACGAATGAGCAGCAGCAGGGAGAATGGGGAGTCAGGGCCCTGGTGGGACTGTGCATTTTTTTTTAAGGCCTGAGCCTCTCTTCCGAGGGGGGTCTGAGGGAGTATGTGGAAACACAGAGCTTGGAGGGAGAGATGTGTCTCCTTAGCTGGCCAGAAAGAGGGCCCTTAGCCAAGAGTGTGGAAGTCAAGGCAGAAAGAGAGGCCAGGGAGCCGGAGCACGGGACCCCAGGCTTGTCCCCACCTGCGCGTCTGTAGCGGGAAGGCCGGAGCTCGCTTCCTGTGTTGCAGGGGTGGCCCCAGAGGTCGCAGCAAGCCCTGGGTCAGGAGACTTGGAGGGGAGCCCAGCAGAGTGCCTGTGGATCTGCCGGGGGCAAGGAAGGCAGGCCAGGCAAGGAGCTGGATGGGGACTGCTTTCTTCACAGTGTTCCCCATTTTCGCTGCTCCCCTTCCACATCCTACTGAGAAGAGGCCCCTGATTTTTTTTCAGGTAGTACACGGAGCCCTGGGTAGGAAATGACCGTTGACCTCAGCTCTTCATGGTAATCTCATCCTCCTTTCCTAGACATTACATTAACCAGCCTCCCATGCGGCTAGAGGTATTGTCCTAGTTTGGGTATATGAAATGCGGGGGGAAAGTCTGTTGAGGAAATTTTAAGAGAGAGAGAGACAGAGAGAGAGACAGAGAGAGAGAAGGAAGAAGTTCTTTCTCATCGCCCCTCATAGCCATCTCTCTGCTTTCTGCCTTTGATGTAGCCGTGATGTCTGGAGCTGCAGCAGCCATCTTGCTACCGTAAGGTGACAGGCATGAAGATGAAAAGACAACACTCACAGGTGGCAGAGTAAGAAGACAGAATCTGGGTCCTTTGCAACCCTGTTGAAAAACTAAGCCAGCCTTCAGACTGTCAACCTCTAGACCCTTTCTTGAGGCCTGAAAGCTGTGGCTGATGTGGATGAAAACAGGAAGAAAACAGGAAGGAATGACTCTTCTCTCCACCTCCTGCCTTCCATTTCCCCTCCGCCAATAGAACATGGACAGAGCTGAGCAGCTGCCCCAGGCCATCTGCCAGCTGCGGGCACATGGTACCCCAGGTGAGGCCAGCCGAGGAACCAGCCCACCCACAGAGTTGTGAGAACTAACCCTTAGGGTGTCTATGCAGCCGTCCCCAACTGAAACAATACACGGGGTGAGAACAGTCAACAAGGGTGGGGCCCTCAGCCTCGGGACTTGACGGGGCTGAGGCAGGCGGGAGGAATTCTGGGGAGGAGGAAGCCTCTGAGCGTCTGTTCTGACCTCTCATCAAGGAGTCTCGACAAGACGACGCGACCACAGCTGGCAGTTGGTTTCTTTGGGTTGGAAACTCATACTTAACCGTATTCTCTCTTTTGCTCTCACTTCCCTCCCTCGGCCATGTGGCTCCATCCAACACATACGCCGGCCCTTCCTTCCCACAGTGCTCTTTGCCGGGTCCTCTTCTAGCCATTGGCATCATCTGGGAACTGGTTAGGAACGTCAAGTTCTCAGACTCCGTCTCACTCCCGACTGATTCAGAAACCGGGGGTGGGGCTCAGCACTCTGGGGTTCAGTGAGCTGTCCTGGCGATTTTGAGGACAAGCTAAAGTTTGAGAACCACTGGTCTAGCCAGTGAGCAAACAGATGAGCGACAGGTCCTTGCCAGCCCCCTTCTCGGCTTGGTTTGCCAAATCAGGGTGTGGTGTCGGAGGGGACGCGGCTGTGTGGAGGGGACGGTCTGAATGCACGAGGATCTTTGCCCAACGAGAGAGAGACAGAGAGAGGGAGAGAGGGGGGAAGGGGAGACCACCAGGCCCCCACCTAACAGATGAGAAACTGAACTTCAGCAGACTGGATAATTTCCCCAGACGCCAGCAGCTAGAATGTGCTAGGACCCCACCTCGGCCCCACGTCTGTCCGTCCCAGGATCTGCTCTGCCAACCAGTCAGCTCCACTGCCAGCCTCATCATTATCTGCAAACCCGTTTCCCACTTTTCTTAAGGAAGCAGCAGAGAGAGACCTACCCAGGGCAGGCCCGTGGGCTCTGCGGGCGGAGAGCGAGTCAGGGAGGCAGGCTCAGCGCTGGGCTCCCATGACCTGCTCCCTGTCTCTTTCTGTCTCTGAGTCCTTTGCTCTCAGGGCTCAGGGTGAAGTGCGGGGAAGGGGTGGGGGGATAAACAGCACCCGGGCAATGCATCTCCCGGAGTTTATTTACTAAAACAACATTCTTTATTACCAGGACAAGTTCGCAGCGAGAATATGACAGCCTACATTTTATGTGGCCATTGATCTTTAATCCGAGCCCGCCTCGAGGTTTCCTATAAAATCAGGGCTTCCTGGCCCCAAATGTGATTCCGGCACCGAAATGAATGACGGCCCGGGCTGCTCTTTTCTCATCTGAAAAGGCTGAAATTGCTTTGTGTAAATGGGTGGAAAATGCTGATATTTGGATTCTATAAATAGCTCGCCTCCGGAGCGAGCAGCGCGGGGTTTCATCTGCGCGGTCTCCTTGGAGGGTTTGGGGCCTTATCACTTTTATCCAGGGTGCTGCATACAAATGAACCCCGCCGCAGCGCAGGGCCAGCAGTGATCGTTAGGGACAGTGGGGCGCATCTGCGGGTCGCAAGTGAGGGGGGGGGGCGTGGCTGAGGGAGGCAGGGCATTGCCCATGAGGGCGGCAGGGGGCTGGAGATGGGCACACACCTCCCTTTAGGGGAGAGGGAGCCGCGCAGCTCCTGTTCCCCACTTCCATTTGCAGTCTGTGCCTGCCTGCGTGGGAGAAGGTTCTATCTATAGCGCGCTATTTTTAGCTCCATCATCTGAAGAACCTGACAGCCAGTTAATGACTGGGACCCATCGTGGCGTGTCTGCCGCGCTGAGGAGTGCGCACGCCAGGAGCAGATGTGCTGAGGCTCAAGGTTGTTGCATCTGAAAATGCCCTTCCCTCCCTGGGAGGCGGACTGTTCAAGGAGCCTCGCCGCTGCCCCCCTCCCCCACCCCCGCCCCCACTTTCTGAGAACCCTCATGTGGCAGGGAGGGGGCATCGTGTTCATTTCTGGTGCAGTAAATGACATCTTCCTACCCCAGGACCCCATTCCTAGACATTGTGAACACAGCCTGGAGGTAGGGAAGGGACAGGGGAGGCTCGGGTGGCAGCTTGGGGAGCTGAGAAAGGAAACCCATCTCACCTTGGGGAGATCAGAAGCCCTGGAAGAAGACCAAGGTACAGCCACCCTGGTTAGGAAGCTGTAATTTTCCCCAAGAAGGGAAAACTGTGCTGCAGAGATCTCACGCCCTTCAGACGCTGTACTCCCTCTTCCCTCCAGCCCTTGATTCTATAGATCAGGGGCCACAAGCTCAGAGAGGCCCAGTGGCCTGCCCAGGACCACACAGCCTGCCTCTCCTGCCCCCACACTCTCTTGCAGCCACCACACCCAGGAGCGAGTTACATGGCAAAGGGCCTCCTTACACTCTGTGAATGAAAACAAGGATGTGAGCAGGGTTCATCCATTCGTTCATTCCCTCACTGGCCCTACAGGCAGGGACCAGGGTGGGCCATCCAGCTGGGTGCCAGGAGATTCCTGGGTGGCAGGAAATGCCAGCGTCCGGGCCCCAGTCAGGAAGCTTAGGTGCGGTTCCGGTGGTGTTGACGGGTAACATGGCACAGGTGGCCAGCGAGGGCCCCTCCGGGGGGGCTTCAGACACCTGGCGCCCTCCTAGACAACATGGGCTGCAGATACATACAGCAGATAGCAGGGGCCACGGCACCATTACACGAAGCAGCTTAGCGTTCTCATCGCGAGCCCAGGAGACGGCATTCCCAGTTTACACATGTAGAAAGAGGAGGTAAGTGACTTGTCTGGTCACCTACCCAGTAGGTGGGGGATCTGGGATCCGGACCTGGGCTGTGTGGCCCCGTGCTTCATGCCCTTAAACACCTCTTCTCCACTGCTTCCAGGTCAGACCTCTCTGCCCTGCCCCACTTCAGTCAGGCCAGACTTAAGAAGCCTTGAAATGCTGAACAGGCTCTCACTCTTAGGTTCCTCCGGAACAGCACTATCTGCGGTGATGGGAATGTTCTATCCCTGTGCTCTCCGATACTGTGGCCGCCGGCCCCGTGTGGTTGATGACTGCTTGTGATGCGGCCAGTGCAACTGAGAAAGTAAATTTTTAATTTTACCCAATTTTAATTCATCTCAATGTCAATGTCGATAGCCGCATGGGGCTCGTGGCTACCGTGTTGGACAGAACAGCTCTGAGAAGCCGGCTACACGCATTTTAATCCGCTGGGTAGTTTTTAAAGATAACAATGCCAGAATGCGTTCCCTGAGATTCTGATTTAAGTAGTCTAGGGTAAGGCCTGGCATCATTATTTTCAAAGATCTTCAGGTGATTCTAATGTACAACCAAGTGTTGAGGACTTGAGATCCTAAGTCATTCTAGTCTCTTCCAGCCTGTAGCCTCTACTCGTATGATAGCAGTCACCAGCAGGTGACTCATTCAACACCATTCCCAAATCTTTTATCCATTACTTTCCTCTACTAGAGAGGTTAGAAGGTTAAATACTTGGTTTCTCTACCTGCCGTGCAGCGAGGAGTGCCTGCATGACACTTTTCCGGCAAAGAAACATAACCAGAATTCTGCTGGTATTGTTCCTTCACCCTTCTTCTTCCTGCCTAGAACGCAGCAGGATGCCTGGAGCAGTGGCAGCTGTCTTACAGCCATGAGGGAAGGCCAGTAGAATTACAGGCAACCATCTTGACATCATTGTGCTCCTGAATCAAATCCAGTAGCTTCCTACCTCTGGACTTCCCGTTTGGGGAAACAATCCAACCCATTTGCTTAAGGTACTCTAGTTACGTTTTCTGTCCCTTATAGCCCAAAGCATTCCTCATACAGCTATCTTTTTTATTTTCCTTAGCCTGGAAATCGCTCTAAAGACTAAACATGTTAGTGTGTGAGAAAGCACTTTGCACGCCGTAAAGAGCTCAGCAAATGGGCCGTGTTTGCTATTGGTTTGGAAATGCTGGCAGTCTCTGCTTCAGGCAGGAAATCCAAACTCGAGGGCTTGAAATCCATGCTATTCCAGGTCAAGCTGGGGAGAATTCCCAATGGTGGTTTGGTGAACGGAGGGCCAAAGTCCTGGGAATAAGAAGACTAACTTGCTCTGTCTCGGGCTTTCCCAGTTCTAGCATTGAAAGCCTGAGGGGTCCCAGAAGACCCCTCGGTCCCTGGCAAACCAGGAAAGGTGGTCGCCCTGCTTGGGATCATGGGGCACAGGGACCTCTCGTCCGCCACAAAACCTATGCTTTTAGACCAGGTTGCTTACTGACCCCAAATGGCCTGGCCACTGCTTGCTGGAAAATCCTTTAGCCAACACACTCCAGGCCAGAACATTCTCCACTCAGCATTTCAGTGGTGGTTGCTGATGTATTAGTGGCTTGCACACTTCCCCCCAAACCTCCACTCCTTCTATCTCTAAGAAAAAAAGACTCGGCGACTCCAGGGGGAGCGGGGCTGGCCTGAGGACCGAATGTCCAGCACTTGGCCCAGTGCCCGGCGCAGAACCACCTTTCAAAATAGCGGCTCTTGAGTAAAGTGCCTCGGTCTAGTGTTCACTCTCTCTCCCCACCGCTCCCAGCCGCTCTGTCCACATTTGGCCACCCCACCCCTCCCTGTCCTCAGTCCCACCCCAGCTGACTTTCCCAGTAACCACACTTGCCCCTCTCATCGGAACAGTGCATTTTGGCTTGCAAAGGAAGCTCCTGGGTATTATGTGTTCTGATTTTTTCCAGCAGTTCTGGTTATTCTTCACTTCGTCTCCATCATACAGACGAGAGAGCTGAGGCTCAGAAAATACACTAACTTGTCAATTTCCTTCCAATTTCTGTCTGTTCTTGCTGTGGTGTGAGAGGTGGTTCTGGATAGAGCTTTGGAATCTGACAGATTTGCGTTTGAATTCGGCCTCGTCTTTACTGCATAACTTTGGGCATTTAATCCTTTGAGCTTCACCTCTTGGTTGTCAGGAGAATGTATCAGATAGTGTATCTGCAGTCCCTGAGACGGGGCCTGGCACAGCCCAGGTCTGGATCCCAGATCCCCCACCTACTGGGTAGGTGACCAGACAAGAGGCTCAGTCAGCGATCTCCCCCCTCTCCCCCCACCCTCACCATCCATTCTACCACGTTTGAATTTTAACAAGCTTTTTAAAGGACTAGAAGTTCTTTAATGGTGATAACTGACGGCCCAGTGCCAGGCGCCGTTCCAAGCGTTTGTTAATTCTCCTGGCCCTTGAAGTCCGTACTGTTTTCATTCTCGTCCACAGAAAAGGAAACAGCTGGAAGGAGGCTAAATAATTGGTCTAGTGGCTCACAGGCCGTGAGCTCCAGAGGCACGTCCTAACCACCGTGCGTCCTGCCTCTACTGATTTCCTAGGAGGTAATTCCAGGAGCCGACAGGACAAGGTAGATGGAGGCCCCTTCTGGATCCTACGTGCCTGTACCCTGTTCCCATCAAGTATAAATTCACTTAACACGCTGACAACATCATGGTGCCCTGGCAGCCACTCGGGGGATGTATTAGTTTCCTGTTGCTGCTGTAACAAATTACCCCAAACTTAGCTGAAAACAACACCGACTTCTCATTTCATAGTTCGGCTGGCCCTAAGTCCTCAGTGAATCTAGCCAGGCTAAAATCAAGGTACTGGCAGAGCTGTGTTCCTTCTGGGAACTCCATGGGCGAATCTACCTCTTTGCCATTTCCAGCTTCTAGAGAGTTCTGCATTCTGTGGCTTGTGGCCCCTGCATCTTCCTATCTATGATTCTGGTTTCCTCTTTTTAAGGACCCGCGTGAGAGGGCCCACCCAGAGGATCCAGCCTAATCTTCCCATCTTAGGATCCTTAACTTATTCACAGCTCTGAAGTCCCGTTGGTCATGCAAGGAAACATATTAACAGATCCTGGAGATTAGGGCAAGGTCATCTTTGGAAATGCATTTATTCTACTTCAGGGGTAGGACGGGGCTGAAATCCCAGCTCTGTTATCTGCAACCCTCTGTGCCTCAGTTTCCTCCTCTATGAAGTGGGATAATGATGAGGCTGGTGAAAATGCCTACCCCCAAGGACTGTAAAAGTTAAAGGGGATGATGTATGTTAAGGTGTTTTGTGAAGTTCTACAAACAGGTGGCTTCTTGCTATCAATAAAATAGTACTGGGGGAGAAAAACTAGTTCAAGCCAGTCCAGAGCTAGTTAGAAATATTTGTCTTCCTCGACCAAGAAAACCAACTCTAAGTAAGATGACCCACTATAACTTTTGCTTCTCTTACCAGTATTGAAATGTGGGGTAACCGTTTCTCAGCCATTTGGCTCAACGAGGCCCTTCTTTTTGACCATAATTAAAGTCATGTGTGAGCACCGACTCCCAATTCTGTGACAGATTTGACTTTATCTGGGGATATCTGCTCAACATGCTTTCCATGACTTCCCTCTCCCAGTAGTCAGGTGTTCTCCCCGCAGAGTGAAGAGCAGCTTGGGAAGCAGGAGAACCAGAAATCCAGACCTCTGCCCTCAAGGAAGGCACTCCCAAGGGGGCCTCCAAGAATGCATCTAAAACATCCAGGAGGGTGTGTAGTAGGTGTGCCATAAATAACTAAAAAGCTCCGTTCTTCATACCTTCCATAGAATAGCCCGTTTGATTCTCAGAATAACACTATGAGATAGGTATGGGCATACTCCCATTTTGCAGATAGTAAAACTAAGGCACCGAGAGGTTAAACTGCTTGCCTAAGGCCATGCAGCTAGTAAGTAGCAATGCAGATATCTGGAGACGGTCAGTACTACCCTTTCCTATTTCCCTGGCCTCATCTCCTTTTCTCACCACCTGGGATATATACATGTTAACAAGATCCTTAAACCATGGCAACTAAATAATAATGGTAGGGAAGAAGGGGATAATGATAGCAATAATAATAATAATTCATGAGGCCAAAGGGGAAGACCGTGGGAAAAAAAGAGGAAGACGTACAGGTGGAAGGACATTGACAGGGGACTGAACTGGGTTTGGGGTGGGTGAGCCTGAGCAGTGAGCCCATGTTGGAAGTTGAAGCCAGTCCTACTCATTCAACAAACATTCACTGAGCACCTTGTGTGGGCCAAGCCAGGTGTTATCCTTGGTGTTGGGGAATTAGCAACAAAAAGATGGACACGTCCTTGCCCTCGTGGAGCTGCTTCTGCATTACAAGTGGGTAGGAACTAACTAATGAGAAAATATCAAGAAGCTAGGTGCTGAGATGAAAATAAAACAAAGCAACGGGTGTTGGAAGAAGCAATCCAATATGGGTGCTGAGTGTCCTGCTCTTCATTGCTCGGTATGCCAAGAATGTGAGACCCTCTCTACTAGGCCATTTCTCAGGCTTGTGTTTGTGGTGAGCAATCTTGTTTCCCATCACACATAGAGCAGGTTTGCTTACTGCTCACTATAGAAGCTATAAATTCCCCCACGCTCTTCTTCTGGAGTGCAAATCCATTATATGTAATGCATCCCACTAGGCCCCTCTGGGTCATCCCAATGGGACTTGGGAGATACGAATACCAGTGCCAACATTGTGCCCCACTACTTGCGAGGCTGTGAATAATGAATCCTTTTGTCTCTGACCCAAGAGTCTCGTGTCTTCTGCCAACATCCATGAAACCACGTCAGGCTAACTTAATAGCTTGCAAAGAGGATAACGTCTCAGATCCTGACAGAATAGTGGTGATAAAGTATAAAGTGGGGGACAGGATAGCTTGAGGTGATCTTGTTCTGATCTCAAGGACAGGGAAATAGCACCTGATCTTGAAATTCCATGTTGAAAATTTGGTGGTTCAAAAGATCTACTAATATTACAAATTAGCTGATTAGCCAAACTCCAGCTGTTGACTGTAGGACAGGCGGGAAGATTTGTTAGGTTTGTCAACATGAGAAGGGAGTAGAGGTAATGGTGAAGCGTTGTGTTGTCTATAAGTTAATCTAAAATATTTTAACAGAGATAGTATAAGATGTAATTGTGAGTTCGTTTTGATTCATGCTTTATAGACAGTTAACATTTAGAACATTCTAATCAGAGTGTTCCAGGGCTGGGTGGTTAGCATTTCAAGTCAGTCTAACCTCTGGAGGTGGCCACCACAAGTTTTCAGCAATCTTTATCTTGGGTCAATGTCAGAGGCTTTGTTAATTAACATAATGGATGCTAGAAATTGTTTCTCATTGGTGAAATACGAAGTAGTCAAGATGTGTGGATGGGCTTGAATTTTGTACGGGGACTCCCACTCTTGCACGAGCGGAGTTTAAGTGTCCAGGGAATCCAACAATACATGAGTTCTCAAACCTGGCTACACATTGTGATCGCGCAGCCTTAAGAAATCTGATACCGGAGTTCTGCCTGCCAACCTTGACTTAACTGCTGTGCTCCACATTTAGCTCAGCTGCTTAGGAGCTAGCTGTGTGACCTTGAGCAAGTTACTAACCTCTGTGAGCCTCAGTTTTCTCATCTACGACCTGGGTATAATAATATGCTTACCTCATCTGGTAGTTGTGAGGATTTAAATGAGATAATTTATCTTGAGCGCTTAGTGTAAGAAGCAGTTCTCAACTACGTGCTAGCTGTTATATTATTCGCATTCACACTATTTTGATTTTGATTTTTGGAAGAGTTCCTAAGACATGATTATAGTGTCCAGCTGCTAGTTGGTTGAATCGTGCCACTAGAATATTTGCCTTGAATGAACCTTTCAGATGAGATGCCATAGGAACTCCGAAAAAGACAGAGGGAGCCAGAACTTGATCTTGCTTCCAGAATACATTGTAGGAACTGCTTGAGTGCCAGCTTGCTGATAAATGTCTGTGTAGGTGGCAGGACTTAGTCTGACACTTGCTTTCAGTGAAACCTGGTGGGAAATTTGTAGAGCACAGAACTTTGGCTCCTATCTACCTCTGGTTCAGGGCTTCTTATTCCTTTCTAGGGCAATGGACCCCTTTAGCAGCCTGGTGAAGTCTACAGATACCATTGCAGGATGATGCTTCTAAATGCATCAAACAAAACACTAGGATGCAGCAGAAATAAATTACATTGAAGTACAGCTATCGAAATGTTAATGAACAAATTTATTATAATATGTGCACTCCTTTATGAATGCCTTAAATAGCAATGTCTAGCAGTGGGTAGTGATAAGCTTGAAAGATATTCTAGGATATTTGATAACAATTGTAACATGATATGAAAAAATTTATCTGTGATTTCTATTAGTGACAAAGTCACAAGTATTCTTTTTTTTTAAATTTTTTTTAACCTTTATTTATTTTTGAGACAGAGAGAGACAGAGCACGAACAGGGGAGGGGCAGAGAGAGAGGGAGACACAGAATCTGAAACAGGCTCCAGGCTCTGAGCTGTCAGCACAGAGCCCGACGCGGGGCTCGAACTCATGGACCGTGAGATCATGACCTGAGCTGAAGTCGGACGCTTAACCGACCGAGCCACCCAGGCGCCCCCACAAGTATTCTTATATGGCTGTAACTGGTTGTCTCACTCATAGTGAAAGTCGATGCTAAGTTTCAGTTAAAGGTTAATGAAAATAAAGATGTTTTTTTTTTCTTATCCAAGTTCATGGACCTTCTTGAATTCCATGACCCTCAGATTAAAAGCTCTTATTGGGAGGCTGCTAATAGCTGCCCAACTAATAATTGGGACACAACAGGCATGGTTCCATTAGACTGTGAAGCTACTCAATGGAAAGGAAAGATGCCGTGGGAGAATTTTTTTTTTCAGTTGCTGTTGCCGTATAACAAAAGAGTCCAAGGCTTAGTGGCTTAGAACAATGATTTATTAATTTCCTCATGATTCTGTATTCCTGATTTATTGTATTCCTGATTTATGATTCCTGAATTATTAAATTCATGATTCTGTAGGTCAAGTAGTTGGCCAGAGCTCAGGTGGGCAACATTCTGCTGGTCTCAGTTGGGTTTTTTCATGTGCCTCCCTTCACTTAGGAGGTTGGCTAGACCTGGAACTTCCAGGTTGGCCTCGCATTTTGTGTGTTTCTACTCAGGCTGCCATAACAAAACAGCACAGGCTGAGTGACTTCAACAACAGAAATTTATTTCCCCACAGCTCTGGAGTCTGGAAAGTGTCTGGCAGTGTTTGGTTTCTCGTGAGGGTTGTCTTGCTGGTGTATAGACAGATGCCTCGTTGCTGGGGTGGGAAGAGAGCTCTGGTCTCTCTTCTTATAAGGAAGATAGTACTCTCAGATCAGGGCTCTACCTTTATGGTCTCATTTGATCTTACTGATTTCCAGAAAAGACCTATCTCCAAATACAGTCACGTTGGGGATTAGGGCTTCAACAAGAATTTCAGGGGGGATGCAATTCAGTCCAGAGCATCTTCCAAGGCCTCTCTTCATGCATAACCTGTGACCATGCAGTTGGGTAGCCTGAATTTCCTCCTAGCATGACCTCTGGGCTCCAGAGAGACAAAGAAGCCCCTGCCAACCCTTCAGGCCTGGGCATGGCAGTTCAAAATTAATTCTACAACCTTCTATTGATCAAAACAAGTGACAGGCCAGTCCAGATCCCAGGGGAGAGAATATGGGCCCCACCTCTTTTTTTTAATGATTTTTTTGGAGGAGAGAGAGAGAGAGAGTGAGAGAGAGAACAAATGGGGGAGGGGCAAAGAGAGAGGGAGACACCGAATGCGAAGCAGGCTCCAGGCTCTGAGCTGTCAGCACAGAGAGGACGCGGGGCTCGAATTCACACATCATGAGATCACGACCTGAGCCGAAGTTGGACACCTAACCAACTGAGCCACCCAGGCGTCCCCAGGGTCCCACCTCTTAACGTGATGAATGGCACAAAAGCACCCCGGGAGAAGGGGAATTACCAGGGCCATGTCTGGACTCTCTTCACCGCAGAGACCGAGGAGGACTGGGGACGCCTCAGACCCAGGATGAGAGAAAGGTGAGTCAAAGCTGCCACTGAGCTTTTTCTGGTCCAGGACTTTCTTTTTTTTGCTCACACATCAGGCTTCTTCCCTCAGAGTTCCCAGTAGGCTCCAACTAAACCACCTCGAGGCTTGAGAAGTGTTAATCTAAATGAAAAAAATGCGCCAATTTTATTAATACTCATTAACGGACTTAATTATGCAGTGTGTCCTATACTGTCAATAACACAGGGGGCTGTTGCTTTCAAAATGAGAATTAAGTGCACACTTTTCCCCTCATTATCTCAGCATGTCTATTTCTGCTATCTAAGCAGGAGGAAACTTCCCGCCTTTGGGAGGCTTTGCTGAATTCTACCCCAGTCCCTGGGTGGAATCAGCCTGTCCTCCCTGGGTGCGGGTAACCTCATACTTGCCTGTTTTCAACGGCTTTACCGAGGTATCATAGTGGCACTGTGTATCACTTGCCTGTTGTAACAACACCGGATCGGAATAATCTTTTACCTGCCACTCTTACTAGATCACTGGCTCTCCCCTTAGCTACACGTTGGACTCCTCTGGGGAACTTTAAAAAATACTGCCACTTGAGCTCCACCCCCACCCCAAGAGATTCTGATTTAACAGGTCTGGAGGCATGGATGCTTTTACAAGCTCCCCAGGGGATCCTCATGTGCAGCCAGGGTTGAGAACACAACCTTAAACTGTGGCCTCCTGGGGGGGGGGGGGGGGGGGGTTGCTGTCTTACTGGTACACAGTAGGTGCTTAATACAAAATGAAAAAGTGAAGATACGGTCCGCCTTCCTTCTTGGGGAACTGGATCTTCCTCTTCCTTAGGCTCCCAGCTGCTGAAGATATTGAAATATTAGGTTTTTATATGTCCTTGGAATGGCAGATGAGTTGGTAAAAATGAAAGGCATTTTTTTTTTTTTTTTTTTTTTTTGGTCTTTTCTTTCCCCTCAAGAGGCAAGCAGAGCTTGGAAACTTGGAGTCTTGAAACTGAGCATTGTGTTATGCTCGGGGCGGAAGGAAGGGACCCCTGATTTTGAAAGCTTAGATAAGGAGCCCAGAGGCTACAATGGGATGCGGAGGCTTGGGTGGCGTTGGCGGTGGGGGGAGGGGTAGCAGCATCAACAGGAAGCTTGGGTGGTGTTGAGAGTGGCGGGGGGGGGGGGGGGGGGGGGGGGGTGGGGGTGGGGGGGGGTGGGGGGGGGGGTGGGGGGGGTACTCTGAGGATTAGCAGCATTAACAAAAGCTAACAGGCACGCAGGACTTTGTGCTGGGCACCGTGCCAAGAGCCTCGTATTAACTCCTCCATTCTTTGCAGCAATCTGATCCTCTGAGGGAGGCACAATTGGTATTATTTTCATTTCATTGATGAGCAAACTGAGGCATGAGCGGGGAAGCGGGAGACCCCCCAAGTCGCAAGAGCTGGGAGCAAAGTTCTCAAAGACTTGGAAGGGCATGTGATTGGGAGAGCGGCCAGGGTGGCGGGGCCTCACCTCAGTTCCTTTGGTGTGGTTAGATCTCGAAGGAGGTGCCCTGAGCGTGGTTTTCT
This sequence comes from Panthera pardus, assembly GCF_024362965.1. Taxonomy (NCBI): domain Eukaryota; kingdom Metazoa; phylum Chordata; class Mammalia; order Carnivora; family Felidae; genus Panthera; species Panthera pardus. Next base: position 184,674,640 of record NW_026526688.1, read on the forward strand.
GGGAGGCTCCCACCTGGAGGTCCTCAGAATCTCCGGCTTGTCAACAATGTCCAGAGAGACCTGGCCACCAAAAGGGCCCTCTGGAGATGTTCTGGATTAGTTACGAACTCTTGTCTCCCCCCCACCTAACCCCCGAAGGATCTTTCCCAGGAAAAGAACTTGGTAGGTGGAGGCTTGACTTGTATTTAATTTGATGCATAATTATGTAAATAATATGCTTTATGTAAATAAAGCAAGGATAAAACTCATACCCGTTACAATCTCTGGGAGCAGTTCTCACCTCCTGTTTTGACCAAGTACAAGGTCACTCCCTTCCCAGGCTAGCGCCTAGAGCAAGTTCCTAGTCTCTGTCCCTCTGTTCCTTAGCTGCCTTGACTTTCCCACCTGTCCCAATGGCCTGGCTCTAGCTAGCATGCCTCGTGCCTCAACCTGTCTGAATTGGGTTTGTTTAGGAGATTAAGGACTAAACCTAGTTTAACTCAGACTGGCACCAACTCCTTACCGCGCCATACTCCTAAGCTTCAAACCAGCCTGAACAAATTCCTGTAAGCCGTGGTTAAAGGGCCACCCCCCATAAGAACATTTCTGTCGCACTTCTTGGCAGGTGTAGGAGGAAGAAATCTGGATTTGATTATTTATATTCATGTTTGGTTTTGCTTAATAAGATTTAGAATGTTCTAAGGGAAAAGAGTGCTGTAAGAGAGTAGCAGGTGACTGGCCAAGGGAGGGACCATGTTAAGGGACAAAGAGAGACGGCCCCTTCATGGTCTTTGACAGAATCTGAGGGATCTCGGTGGGGCAGGCAACACGCTGCAAGTTAAAACATTCCTACATCAAACTAAAAAGCTTCTGCACAGCAATGGAAACCATCCACAAAATGAAAAGGTAACCTACTGAACGGCAGAAAATATTTGCAAATCGTATATCTGATAAGAAGATATTATCCAAGATCTATAAAGAACTCATACAACTCAATAGCAAAAAACCAAACAACCCGATTAAAAAATGAGCAGAATACTGAATAGTTATTTTTTACAATTGTTTTTTTTTTTTTAATGTTTATTTTTGAGAGAGACGGACAGAGCACGAGTGGGGGAGGGGCAGAGAGACAGGAAGACACAGAATCTGAAGCAGGCTCCGGGCTCTGAGCTGCCAGCACAGAGCCTGATGTGGGGCTTGAACCCACAAACCATAAGATCGTGGCCTGAGCCGAAGTCAGACGCTTACCTGACTGAGCAACCTGAATAGCTATTTTGTTAAAGAAGGCATCCAGATGGCCAAGGGGCACAGGAAAAGATGCCTGATGTCACTCATCAGGGAAATGCAAATCAAAACCACAATGAGATATCCCCTCATACCTGTTAGAATGACTTTTATCAAAAAGACAGGAAATAACAAGTGTTGGTGAGGATATGGAGAAAAGGGAACCCTTGTGCACTGTTGGTGGGAACGTAAATGGGTGAAGCCACTGTGGAAATCTGTATGGAGGTTCCCCCTAAATAAAAAAAAAATAGAAATCCCATACCATTTGGTAACTCCACTTCTGGGTATTTATCTGAAGAAAATGGAAACTAACTCAAAAAGATATATGCACCTCTGTGTTCGTGGAATCATTATTTACAGAAGCCAAGATATGGAAACAACCTAAATGTCCATCAAAGGCTGAATGGATTACGAAATTGTGGGTACTTACGTACATGCAGTGGAACATCACTCAGCCATGAAAAAGAAGGCACCTGGCCATTTGTGACAACGTGGGTGGACCTCGAGGGAGTTATGCAAGTGAAACAAGTCAAGCAAAAAGGCAACTACTGTGTGATCTCTCTTATGTGTGGAATTTAAAAACAAAAAGCCAAACTCATGGATACAGAGGACAGATTGGTGGTTGCCAGAGGTTGGGGGGTGAGGGTAGGAAAAAGGGTGAACTGATGGTTTTTTTTTTTTTTTTTTTAGTTTAAATAAATTGAATAATTTATAGAAAATAGATTCTATAACCAGGGACTATGGGTACACCAGAAAAAAAAAAAAGGAATTTGTATGGGGAAATTGGCAGTCTATCCTTCTCAGGAGGTAACAGTAACAAGAAAGGTTCATAATAATATATATCATTGTATAATAAGCACTGAAACCTTGTGTCAGGCACTTCACTGTTCCCATCACCCCTATTGTATAGATATGAAGACTAGGGACCAGAGAGGTTATGCAATGTGCCTGAGGCCACACAGGAGGGGCTGAAATAGGGCTTAAGCCTGAGTCTGTCCTCAGGGCCCTGCTTTCAGCAGCTGCAGAAAGGCAGCTGGGAAGAGGCCAGAACAGATTGTAGTCAGCGGTTCTCAGCTTGGATGCACAGGAAAATCAGTGGGGAGCTTTTCAAACGGCACTGGTGCCCAGGCCCCACCCTGGAGAGGCTGATTTAATTGAAATGAGCTTCAGCCTGGGTATCCGTAGGCTTTAAAGTTCCCCAGACGAATCTGACTGCGCACCAGGGCCAGGAACTCCGGCTGGACGGTACAGACCCAGGGTTAAGACCTGAGGCGACTGAGACCGGGGCAAGACCCAGGGACAGGAGAGCCAGCAAGCATGGGGGAGGCGGGTGCCGGGAAAAGTGATTGGGATCATCACTGCTTTACTCCTCATGCTAAGTGACTGCATTCTAGATAGACTTCGACAACTTTAAACACCATGCTTCCAAAGATAAAGCACAACACGAGAGGATCAGATCAAACTTCCTTCATGTCCTTGGAAGCTGAGGCCCAGAATCAACCTGACTGCCATGGGACACGAATTCCACAGCCCTTGCTCTGTCTGGAGCCAGCTGAACCCAGACCTTGGAGTTAACCCAGACCTGATTTTTAACAAAATTATTTATTTAAAAAATTATGGTAAAATCTACATAACAGAATATGTACTATTTTAACCACCTGTGTGTGTACAGGTCAATGGCCTTAGGTACACCCACACAGTTGTGAAACCATCCCAACCCTCTATAGAGATCTTTCACCTTGCCAACAGAAACCCTGTGCCCGGTAAACTGTAACTGCCCATTCTTCCCTGCCCCCAGCCCCTGGTAACCACCATTCTAGGTTTTCCATGACTCTGACTACAACCCAAACCTAATTTTTGGACACATTAGCTATACCTGTATCGGCTTACATTCAAATAGCAGTAGCTATGTTGGCACGAGCCACGACTTACACAGCAGCCACATCAGCAGGTTCTATTATATTCTGCCTTACATAGATGTTCACACAGTGTGGTGGGGGTAATTCCTGGTTTTTATACTGGGGGACCGCCTTTTCTAGACTCTGTGGCAGTTAGGTGGGGCCACTCTACTGGGTCTGGCAAATGGAGTATGGGCAGAAGTGATACGTATCCTTTCCAGGCCTGGCCCTGGAATCTCCCGCATTACCTGTCACCCTCTCTTCCCCTCCCACAGCAACCTCAGAGGCCACGTGTTTAAGGTGAAACTGTCAAAAGATGGGGGGAGCCTGAACCCTTGAATCCCTGCTTGGAGCAGAGCCACAGAGAATTGGTGTTCAACCTGCATCAGACTGGCACACAAGCCAGAAATCAAATTGGAGCTATGGGGCATTTTTTGTTACTGCAGCACAGCGTATCCTATCCTGACTAATATACAGAGAGGTTAAGTAACTTAACCAGCTAATAGTCACTGGAGTCAGGATGCAACTCTAGCTCTTTCGGCTACAAAATTTTGTGGTCTTCAGTGTTGTACTCTACTACCATCATGTTATCCAATATTGCTCCCAAACTATTTATTTGAGGTTAAATATATAGAAGAAAGAAAGAAAGAAAGAAAGAAAGAAAGAAAGAAAGAAAGAAGCAGAAAGAAGGAAAGAAGAAAGAAAGAAGAAAGAAAGAAAGAAAGAAAGAAAGAAGAAAGAAAGAAGAAAGAAAGAAGAAGAAAAAAAGAAGAAAGAAAGAAAGAAAGAAAGAAAGAAAGAAAGAAGAGGAAAGAAAGAAAGAAGAAAGAAAGAAAGAAAGAAAGAAGAAGAAAGAAAGAAAGAAAGAAGAAAGAAAGAAGAAAGAAAGAAGAAAGCAGAAAGAAAGAAAGAAGAAAAAGAAAGAGAAAGAAGAAAAAAGAAAGAAAGAAAGAAAGAAGAAGAAAGAAAGAAAGAAGAAAGAAAGAAAAAAGAAAAATGAAAAATGCTTACTGCCAAAGAAGCTAGGCATTTTAATGTTTCTCCAAACCCAACCAGCTTTTTCTACATCACGTCGCCCCCTCCAAAAGAAAAAATAAAACAAACTTCTTTTGCTGAGCTCCATCCCTACGGTTGATAAAAATCCTAGCAGCCTCTAGTACTCACATCAGGCAGACATTTAAGCCTATTTTTCTTTAAGAGACACTTCGCCAGCAATTTATTTTCTGTCACTGCCTGTGTTTCTGCCTATGAAGGATGATATTTTGTTCACCTTTGGTGCCTTTACCCCATCGTATTCTGTAGTAAATGTCCCCAAACAACGCTTGTACTATCCATTAGGTAGGGCTGTCTTGACTGGCTGTCACCCAGCAAGGCTGCGTTTCCCAGTCTTTGGTCTAAACATGATGTCATTTCTTCTTAGCATATCACCCACCACCCATCTCCTGTTGAGTGAGTGTGTGTATTAAAACAAAAACAAAAACAAAAAAGACATTTCAACCGTGTTTCTTCTCTATTCTATATCAATACAACACACATCACCACACATCCAGCTAGCCCAGTCCTTGATAACCCTTTTAAAACTTTGAAGAGGAAGGTATAAAAAAATCACCAAGAGATAACATGTAAATCAGGGAACTTAGAAATAGAAATGCAAAGTTGGGTATACCCAACTTCTATAGAGCAGCAATACGAAGAAGAAAAAGGCCAGAAAACTTTTCCCATGATGAACTTAGGGCAGCAAGGGAAGTACTTTGAACCCACCATTGAAATACAGTAGGGTGGCCAGATTTAGCAAATAAAATACATGCATTCACGGAAGGCCTCTTAGATGTTTGGTGCTGTGGTGTGTTTGCTCCACAACTTACTTGCTGCCTGGCTTTGGGCAAGGCGATCATCTCTCTGAGCCTCATTTGCCCCATCTGTAAAACGGAGCTAATAGCATTTACCTTTCTGCATTATTAGAGGCAGTAGCAAATTGCATGTAGAGTTCCTGGCATGGGTACCTGTCCTTCCTTCCTTCAAATCCCCATTCTTGTGAGTTAAGTATTGCTTCTCAGTAAAGTCTATCCTCTCAAAGGCACGGAACAGACCAAGGCACCAGGAGCTTTCCTGAGGAGATGAAGTAGGAGGTCTGGAAGGGCCACAGGGGAAAATGGAACCCAAGGAAAATCAGAGGACCCAGAAGAAACCTTCCCTTTCCTCGAACTTTGCCTTGAGTGGGAGGAGCTGGGCTTCTGTTTTGGTGAGAGATCCCTACTGAGAAGGTACCTTCTATTCTGCCCCACCCCATCCTCTCCTCTCTGATTTGCTGATGTCTGCATTTTTTCCCAACTCCTCAATCAATTAGATTCTTCAAATATTAGTTGCGCACCTATTTTCTGGTGGCAGGTGGCAGGGGATGGTGGGCGATATGTAGGATTTAAATAAGACCAGAGTCTTAGCTAGAAGGAGAAGCTCTGACAGTAGAATTTTAGGAAGTGAGAGAGGCACTTCTGGAAGTAAGAGGAGTTTTCCAGGGACTCTTGAAATTATAATTCCCTTATCCAACAGGCATTTTTTCAGCACCTGTTATGTCTTGGTCCAGGTACTAGGGACTAAAGAGATAGAATGAAAAGACCTAGTTGTAGTCTTAGTTTCTCGTGGCCCACTAAGCAATCTGTCAAAAGCAATACAATGTGGGAAGTGATATATGGTAAGTGTAAGAACAGGAACACAGAGAAGGGTCAGCCAACTCAGACCTGTGGGGATCAGGGAAGAAAGACTTCCTGGAGAAGGTAACATTTGATTTGGGTCTTGAAGGAGGGGTGGGAGGAGACCAAGGAGGGAGAAGAGAGCAAGGAGAAAGACGTTTCAGGCAGAAAATACAGCACAGCACACACAAAGCCATGGGTCAGCTCTATTAAGACACGCCCAGTAATGAAAAAACAACACCAAAGGGGCGGCCGACATTTCCCGAATGTTTACTATACGGTGAAGCGCTTTACACGTATAATCTTATTTAATTCTCACGGTAGCCCTTGGAGACAGGTGTTATTCATTTTCCCATTCTGCAAATGAGGAAACTGAGTCACAGGGAGTTTGGGTAATTTGTCCAAATTTACACAGTCAACTCAGCATCTGAGTTTAGAATTGAAAGTGGCTTTTCCAATTCCCAAAGCAAAGCTCTTAAAAGTCTCTTCCATACTTTCTCTGGATCTTCGTTTAGACTGTGGAAGCCAAGATCCCAGCATTCCGTAGTCATCTTGCAATATATTTGTTGCGTTCTTTTCTCTTTCATGTGGACATCTGGCCCAGTTTGAGACCCAGCAGCTCGGGAGTATACCGGGATCCCTAGACTTCCTTTCTGTCCTCTCCCTGCATTTCAGCCATCCATCTTCACAAAGCATCAGATCAGAGAAAGATTCTGGGAAAAAGAAAATTGATGGCCAACGTCACCCTTGGATCTTTAATGAGACTGCTGCCATGCTTAACTTATCATGGCCTCCCCCTTGCCACTCCTGCTCCCCAGGCACTTAGCCATCCATACTGACTCCTAGGCCACTGGAGAGGACAGTCTATTAGAAGGAGTCACTGCAGTCTGTTAATTTGCCTTCCATTGTGGGTTGATTTTTCACTTGTTGACTTTCCTTATCTCATTTCCCTAGCTGCTCCATTTAGAAATTAATAATATTGTCAAAACACAAACAAAAAAGAAAAAAATGTATGGGTCTTATTGTTCTTGAATTCATTCCCTCTCCTGTTCTGCTCTGTATGGAGGGAGTCGCCCTTACAGGCTGTGCTCCCCAGGTTCCAATATAATTGACCTTGGCTGTGTTTGGCTAGTGACTCCCAATGGTGGGAACTGGCAGGGTAGAAAGAAGGCAGAAGCCAGGATATTTCTTTTTTATTTAAAAAAAATTTTTTTTTTTTTTAACATTTATTCATTTTTGAGACAGAGAGAGACAGAGCATGAACGGGGGAGGGGCAGAGAGAGAGGGAGACACAGAATCGGAAGCAGGCTCCAGGCTCTGAGCCATCAGCCCAGAGCCCGACGCGGGGCTTGAACTCACGGACCGCGAGATAGTGACCTGAGCTGAAGTCGGACGCTCAACCGACTGAGCCACCCAGGTGCCCCAAGCCAGGATATTTCTTACTCCTCTCTGCCCCCAGTGATTCTAGCAGTAACTGCCTCCTGTCTCAAATACTTAGAGTGGTTTCTTTTTACCTGGCTGGAGCCTAACTGATACAGAAAGGGAAGCCGGTTTGCTAAACAATGACATCTGGGACCCAGCTCAATCTATACACTATTAGCAATCCAATTCAATATGATTGGATTCCATTCAACTCAACTCAATTTAGCTCAATTCAAATCAACAAATGTTTATTGAGCACCTACTTTGAGAAAGGCATTATACTTACTAGGTAATAGGGATACAAAATAAAGGGGCAAAAAGTTTCCCTCAAGGAGCTGATGGTCTAATGGAATAAGCAGGCAAGAGAACAAAGAGTTAAGGTATTCTACGCTGTGAATTGTAATAAAGTGTTTTATTAGGTAAGCCCTGGGGAGGGGAGCTTTATTAGATGAGGGTTAAGAGGGCTTCCCAAGGAAGCCACACTCAAATAGAAAGATATGAAATAAAGGCTACCAGGCAAGGAGAATAGCCCTATAATATAGTTGAGTAGATGGGAAATTATGAGGTTTGAGAAATCTAATTTCCAGAAAACATAATGTGATAGTAAAAATCCAGCCTCTAAAATCTATCCAGACAAATGGATGAATGGAGCAGAAGATTTAGCCCAGAAAAAACTCTAGCATAAGATTTTTATTTGATAAATATAATAAAAGAGTAAAGAAAAAATTGCTAAATAAACGTATTGGAACAACTATTTAATTATCAGGGGAAAATGCAGATTTCACTTCATACGTTTGATCAGAATTACTGATTGGAGAATTAAACTTTCCCCTTACCCCCCAAGAAACCAGAAAGTCTAGAAGACATTTCAAGTTGTTTATAGGATTCAGGGATGGAAATGGACTTTCTAAAGCATGAAACGTATGATGAAAAGAAAGACGTTGTACAAGTTAAACTCCATACACAATATTAAAATTAACCCCAAATGAACTAGAATTGAAAATTCACACAAAGAAATATGACAGATTTGTATTTTTTAAGGTTTATTTATTTTTGAGAGAGACAGACAGACAGAGAGAGACCACGTACGTGAGAGCAAGCAGGGGAGGGACAGAGAAAGAGGGAAACACAGAATCAGAAGAAGGCTCCAAGCTCTGAGCTGTCAGCACAGAGACTGACCTGGGACTTGAACCCCTGAGTCATGAGATCGTGACCTGAGCTGAAGTCAGACGCTTAACCGACTGAGCCACCCAGGCACCCCTGTTTTGTTTTCTAAATAAAATTCTGCTGAGTGTGGTGAGAAAAGGGATCTTTCATCATTGCTGGTAGGAGGGTAAATTTTTACATTTTTGGAAAACAATTTTGTGACATGTATCGAGGGCCTTGAAAATTTTTATGATTTTCAAAAAAAAGTGTATGATTTTCATTCATATTTCTCAATATGTCCAAAGTAAATAAGCAGAGATATAACCATCTTGGGATTACTTATAGTGAAAAATTGAAAATAACCTGTTTTAGGCAGCTTCCCTGTGTAACATAATCACAAAATCTCTTGCCATGCAACAATTATGATACAATGTGATAAAAGCTCTTAATCACAATGTGATGCGCAAAGCAAAGCAAGAAACCAGACAGGAAAGGGAACAGTCTTCCTGGAGGTATCAGGGAAGTCCTAAAGAGGAGGTGATATTTAAACTACCGGGTCCTGAAGGATGAATAGGAGTTTGCCAGGTAGAGCAGAGACGGAGCCTGGCAGAAAGAAGATGTGTACATGTAGGGAAGCCTGACGGAGTAAATTTAAGGACCGGAAGGGGGGGGGGGTTGATATGGCAGAGCTTTGATGGTGCGTGGTGGGGTAGGATGGAAAGGTTAAGGGGCGAAGCCAATTGGAGTCAGAAGGATTTGGGTACCATCCTGAGAATTAGGCAGTGGACAGTCAATTTGGATTTGCAAGCAGAATTGTGGAAGCATTCGTTCTGTTTCAGAAAACTCAGGAGGAGAGAGGCCGGCCAAGACTCCCTGAGGTTTGGCCCAAGGTGGTGGTGGTGGTGGGGGGGGGGGGGTGGTTAGAGAGGTGTGAAGGAGTGGGACTACAGAGGCCAGGATAAACAAAGATGCAATTCCTGGATCTGCCGTCTTTTGAGACAAATGGGAACAAATACTCTGAATACAGTTGGCACTTGCACTCAAGAATGCAAGGGCTCCTGAAGAGGAAGGCAGTGAAAATAGGTATTGCGGGGAGCGATCGCAGCATCCCTTCACGCCTCGTGTCGGTCAGCCTTCTCCTGGGAAAACAAAACCTCTCGTCCTCCCCGGAAGGCATCTGGGCAGCATAGGCCACTCCGGAGACCCTGAGTTTCTAGCCTCGGGCTCGTTCTCGACTTTTCTCTGTCAGTCTTCCCCACGGTGACAGTGGGAAGAGCGAAAGTTCACGAAATACCACCTTTGGATTTGCGACAGAGGAGGGAGTGCCGTTGGTGGCCGAGCCCAAAGTGTAGATTTTTCTGTGACTATCTGCGACAGCCCCTCCCCCAAACGGAGGGGACACTTTTCGACACCGGAAATTGGTTGAGCAGGGGCAGGCTGGCACACCCTCTACCCTGACCGCCCTGCGTGCGTTTTCGCCTTCCTTTACTAAGTGACCATTTGCAAAGCTGATGTGGATGCCCACGAAAACAGTTCAATATATTACTGTGACATTCTTTATACAATAAGGAAAAAGGGGAGGGTTGGGGGTTGGCTTGTAGGGCTGCAAGCTGTGTCTGGTAATAAGGCCCTCGGTTTATAGGTTAATTTTTCCATCAGCGGAAGAGGCTGCCTTCTCAGGCATGTCGGAGAGAGGAGAATTTATTACCCAAGGCACTGCTGTCATTGGGAAGCAGGTAGATAACTGCATTGCAAATGTCGTGTGAAGGGGACACTCTTCTAAGAGCTCCAAGTTAGCAGGCGGAGGGGTGTTAAGGAGAGCTCAAGGCCTAGGAGACAGAGGGGGGGGGGAAGACCACTCAGCCTGTGTATTTGGACTTTGCCCATTTGGGGACACTGTCACAGTTACCTGGGGAATCCAGGTGTTCAACCCTGGTTAAGCTCAGGAAAGAGAGCTGATTGCACATTTTGGAGCCTGTCTCCAAACAGCACTGTCATTATTACTGAGGGCTTTAAACAAGCAGTAGCCTGGTGACAAAGGGATTTCAAATGCCAACAGTGTGATTGTTTAGTAAAAGCTGGCAATTAACCTCCGTGACCCCCATTACCCACTGGTTTTCTCAGAATCAGGGGCCAAGCCCGGATGAAGTTTTGACCCTACATTATAGGCTCATGGTCTACAGTGGCAATTAACATTCTGGGCCCAGGCCCCCCTGGGGGCAAAGCTTGAGAAATGTCTTTTTCTGACTTGTGCTCCACTGTCTTACCCTAAATACCCACCTTTGGGGACCTCTCATTACAACTTCTTCCTGTGGGCTCCCCCACAATTTTTTAGGGTAAAGCCAAACTACTCATTGCAAAGACACAGAACCTCACACAAGACTCAGATTTACTTCTGTCTCTCATCTCACACTGCAGTTGAGGAAGAAGGTACAGATTGGGTGGTAACTGTTGGCAGGGGGCGGTTCTATCATTAAGAGGAAGGAAGGGAGAAAGGGCGCCGGTAGACGGTAATGTTTGCCATGCCATCTAGGTTGTACGTCATTGTTCAACGATTTTCTGATTCTGAAGTCACACCCCGCCTTCGGTTGGTCCTGGAAGTTAACGTGTTGGGATGGGGCGAGGGGGGGGCGGGGGGGAGAGGGGGGTCCTGTCTGAGACCACCCCCCCAATCCTCTGCCTTTCTTCTGAGCCCCTCTGCATCCCCTGCACCAACACGCGTCCTGTGTTTCTCTACCTACGGCCGTAACAAACTACCACAACCTTGGTGGCTTAAACAACAATTTATCCTCTCACAGTTTTTGAAGCCAGAAACGTAAAATTAAGGTGCTGGCAGGGCCATGCTGCCTCCAAAGTCCTAGAGGGGGGAGAATTCTCCCTTGCTTCTTCTAGCTTCTGGCCTACCTCCTGGCCTACCTCCTGGCTTGTAGACCCATGTTTCCAATCTCTGCCTCCATCATGATATCTCCTTCTCCTCTGTATCTCTCCTCTTCTTACAAGGACGCCAGTCATTGGATTTAGGGCCCACCCCAAATCCGGGATGATTTCTTCTTGGGATCCTTATCTAATCATGCCTGCAAAGACCCCATTTCCTTTTTCTTTTCTTTTAATTTTTATCTATTTATTTTAATATTTATTTATTTACTTACTTATTTTTCTATGAAATTTATTGTCAAATTGGTTCCCATACAACACCCAGTGCTCATCCCAACAGGTGCCCTCCTCAATACCCATCACCCACCCTCCCCTCCCTCCCACCCCCCATCAACCCTCAGTTTGTTCTCAGTTTTTAAGAAAAGACCCCGTTTCCAAATAAAGTCACGTTCTGAGAGTCCAGGTGGACATGAATTGGGGGGGGGGGACACTATTCAAGCCACTATATTACCTCACTAGAAGGCTGAATCCTGCCAGAAGCTTTCCAACCACCTTCCTCCTCATGGCCCTGAATTTCTGTTGCTCAAAGCCCCTTGCGTGTACAAAGTCCAGTGGCAGATAAGAGCCCAGGGAGCTTCTTGGGGACCTCCCAAATGGCAGGAGGATCCAGAAAAGACTGAAGAAGGACGTGCAGCACAGAAGGTCCCTCAGCACTGGAGGTGGCAGGAGGAAGTGGGACAGGAGGTACGGAAGCAACACGGCCTCTTTGCACAACCCCACTGGGCATAATAACGTGCACCCATCATGGCCCATGGGTGGAAAAATAGGAAATGCTGCATCCTGACATAAAATAACAACAAGTCAAAACAAAACAAAAGAAGAGGATCACCCTGTCTAGTTCTAGTACCCAAAAGAAATGAATCCTTCAGCATTTCCTGGCAGTTGTGGTTTACCTAGCAAAATGCCTTTATCCCTGACTTGCATAATGCTGGTTTCTGCAGATGTGAAAATGATAATCTTGTCCGAAAAACAGCTGTTATTCTACCACGAATAGATGAATGCAAAGTTGGTAACCTTGGTAGTTTTGCAGGTGTTTCTTTTAAATACCTGTTGTGTTTTGGGGGCGCCTGGGTGGCTCAGTCGGTTGAGCGTCCGACTTCGGCTCAGGTCACGATCTCATGGTCCGTGAGTTCGAGCCCCGCTTCGGGCTCTGGGCTGACAGCTCAGAGCCTGGAGCCTGCTTCCGATTCTGTGTCTCCCTCTCTCTCTGCCCCTCCCCCGTTCATGCTCTGTCTCTCTCTGTCTCAAAAATAAATAAACGTTAAAAAAAATTAAAAAAAAAATACCTGTTGTGTTTTTTATTTCCTGGCTTTCCCAGAATTCTTTCTTGCTTTTGCCTCTGAGTCTTCTAGTCACAGGTCCTTGGCTGTCACAGGGTAAAAATGGTGGTGTTGACCAGGATGAGCCCTTCCTCTCACTCTCCACGTCCTGTTGATTTTGTCTCTTGTCTCTGCATTCTGTCTACTTCTGTCCATCTCCGCCCCACCATCGTTCTCCAAGTATCACCTGGACTGTTGCAACAATTCTACCTGGCCAACCTGAAGCTTCTTCCCTTCCTACAATCCATTTTTTTTACATGGAGGTAAATGTGACCTTTTTGAAATCCAAACCTGAGAATGTCACCTTCTTGCTACAAAGCTGCATTGTCTCCCTCTTGCTCTTAGAATGATACAGCAAATATATACGTACATCACTGGATATATACCAAGCACCGTCCTAAAAGGTGTTACATACACCAGCATTAATTAATGTAATCCTCATTAATATCCTCATACTTCACATGAGCAAACAGAGCGATTAAGTAACACAGCTAATAAGTGATAAAATAGGGACTTTAACCCAAGGAGATGGGCTCCGGGGGCATGGTCTTCTAGTGCTTTGGACAATGGCCTAGTGGCTCTTGAAACCCTCCTGGATGCACCTGCCACCTCACCAGCCTCCTCACTCCCCACACTCCCGTGACACTGGCCTGCTTCCTCTCCCTGTATCCCTTCTGCTCTCACCACAGGGCCTTTGCACATACTCTGCCCTCTATGAAGCATGCTCTTCCTTCCCCTTTTAGCAGAGGTAACTCCTCCTCACTTCCTGGACCTCAGTTCAGGAATGCCATCTCCTCCCCAATAGATCAAATTCCCTTAGAGAGGCTTCCAGAGCACTGAGGACTCTCCCTGAACAGCACACACCCCAGCAGTGCCTCTCATTGGTTTGGGTGATTACTTACTTACTAATGTCCCTGCTTCCCATCTTCCCACCTCCTCCAGCCCACACGGAAGCTCCATGAGGACAGAGTTCTGCTCTTCGCTGTTGAGCCAGAGCCCGTGCAGGGCCCTGGAGGGATGGGCTCTGACTCACAATATTTGCAGACTGAAGAAGTGGATGGGGGAGATGCCGATGAGTCAATGCTGCCTGATGTTAGGTTTAAAAACAAAAAGCCCTTGCTGATGCAGCTTACAGAAAAGCTAACCAGAGACACGGAGGACTAAAGCTGTGGTTTTGTTTTACAGTGTGGTGCTGGCTATTGGCCCTGAGCTACACAGCAGACAGTAAGCAGGCATTCGTGGAGACGACCTGGATCTCGGGTCCACAGAGACCTTGATTCCGAAGCCCTTCCTTGAGGCTGATGTTCTGCCACATTTCTGTGGGTTTCAGATGCTCTGTTTTTTTCCTTCAAATTTTAATGTTTTCGAAAGCACAATTGATCTTACCACCGAGCTGTACAGTTAATGAAGTGTCTTTTTTGTTGGTCCCTGTGAAGCAGTTACGAAATCAATGGTGAGTCCCACAGTCAATGGCATTTTGGAATTGAGGTAATTCCATTTGTGGCCTTGGGTAAAGTCTTTGCTTTTCTGAGACCTAATTTCCTTATCTATAAAAGGGCAGAGTTGTCGTAAATATTGGAGATGTATATAATGGCCTCAGCACAGTGACTGGTGGCTTTAATTCATCAATAGAAAGTCTATTATGAGTTTCATAAAATATGTGTCAGATTAGTGTTTTGTGAGAATAATCCATATCCTTGTATGGTCGGTGACACATTCGGCCACTCGCAGTTTTAAAAAGGAAAAGAAAAGGATTTTAGGGGCTCTTTCCTCTTTACATTTTAATTAATACTGTACAAAACCTTCCTCTAGTATCTTTATGTTGTGAGACAAGCCTTCCTCAGTACCCATACAGGGAGAGGGGAGAGGCGAGAGGGGAGAGGGGAGAGGGGAGAGGGGAGAGGCGTGCTGTTGAACCAGTCACTAGGAAGCACACTTAAAGCTCCATTGTCCCCTCCCCTTGGCTCTCTGAAGACTCTACAAATAGTCCACATAGGACTTTGCTTCTCCCTTACATTAAAAATTATATGGAATTTGACTCATCTGCAAAGCACATCTCTCTCTCTCTTTTTAATTCAGGGCAATTACTCGTTCTATTTCTACATCTAATGCTCTTTTCCAGTTTATTCTTGGTGAGCATTAGTCAGTGCAGCTATATTTTAGTTAAGGATTCTATTTGCTCTGAACCAGTAACTAGAGTATTATCTCAGTAAGTCATCTAAAGTCTTCATTTACGTCACTGTTTGTTGTTTCTCGACTTGAATCAGGACATGGACAATGATATAAATGAAGCCTTCAGAAGATCCCGCCTTTATGAAGGACCTCCCTGTACCATTAAAAATAATCACACGGCCAAGAGCTGTCTTACCTGTATTTAACTTGGCAGACAAATGAGCACTAAGAATAAACGAGAAAACATATATTCAGATTAAAAACAGAAAAAGCAACTGCTGAGTGAGGGCAGAGAGGGAGTACAAAGTGGACTAAGCATACTTTAGAAGTAAAGAGACTCAAATCCCTTTCCTGCTTGAATGGAGGAGTCAGCCATGGCGAAAGACGGACGTCAAAGCATACCTTTTCCATTGACCAACGTCTGTGATATCAGCAAATCATTTGTCTTCTCTATGCTGCTATGTCATCCCGATATTCCTCAACTCTTTTAAGAGTTGATTTAATTTTTGGAAACAGCAAAAAACATCGAGAGCTAAGCTGGGTGAAAAAAGCTGATGATAGAGCAATGAGTGTGAATGCGTGTGCATGTGCACGCGTGTATATGTGTGTAAGAGATCTTCCTAACTGGCCACAGAGCAATGGAACAAGTTGTAGGGGGTTAAACGATGCCCCCCCCCCAACAAAAGGTCCATGCGCACGTCCCATTCTGAGGAATTCTGGGCGTGTGCGTTTATTTAGGAAAAGGGTCTTTGCAGAGGTAATTCAGGGTCTCAGGATGAGATCATCTTTTATTTTTTGGGTGGGCCATGAATCCAATGACAAGTGTCTTCTGAGAATGTGACAGAGGGAGATTAAGGACAGCCAAGAGAAGGCCGTGTGAAGACAGAGGTAGAGATGTGAGTGTCACAGGCATGAGTCCAGGAGCCAGCAGAAGCTGCAGCAGAAAACGAAGCGTTCCCTCTGAGAGCCTTCGGAGAGAATACAGCCCTCCCGATATCTTGACTACGGATTTCTGGCCTACAGAACTAGGAGAATACATTGATTTTGTTTGAAGCCTCCATGTTCGTGGTAATTTGTTACGATAGCTCCAGAAAGTTAATACACTGGTCTGGTGTTTTTTTTTTTTTTTGGCTTGAAAGGGTGGTTTTAAGACAATTCTCTAAGAGAAAGAAATTTCACAACGTATCTGAGTAGTGATATTATCATGGAAATAAGTGTCTATTTTCCTCTAAAGTCTACTTAAAATAATTTCTCTCCACCTGTATCAGTCAGGGTCCAACTAGGCAAGTAGAAACCCCTGTGGGTATTTACAGAGAGTGAATTCAATGCAGGAATTTGTTCACAGATGAGAGAAGCCAAAAGGAGACCTAGAGGTAAGTGAGGGATTAGCCTCAGCAGGAAGCCATGATTGCCGGTAAGGAGGAGGTGGAGGTCTGAGGTCAAGGTCACAAACAAGAAGCTGTAACAGTGGTACAGACTAGGGGATGCTACTTGAGGTGAACAGGGAGGGGAGAAATGCCTCAGCTTCTCTCCTTCCTCTCCCCTTCCCGCCCTCTCAGTCCCTCTCATCAGCTCCACTCAGGCAGCAGCTCCCTCACAGAGACCTGAGGAATTGCCTCGAACGGATAGAACCAGGGAAGCATGAGGAATGGATTGAAGACTTGGCTGCCCAGGATCTGGATCCTGTCATGGCAGCACACTTCAGGAGAAAGGCTCTAGAAGGTCAGGTGACATTCTACTTATTTCCTCAAAGATTTGGGATCATTCCTCCATATATATATATATATATATATATATATATATATATATATAATTTTTTTTTTAATTTCTCCCCCTGTGGCAGACAGGAAAATGGTCCCCCAAAGATGTCCACGTCCCTATTCCCAGAAACTTTTATTTTACAAAAGGGACTTTCTAGACATGGTTAAGTTATCCTGGATTATCTGGTGTAATCACAAGGGGCCTTATAAGCTGGAGGGAGGAGGGTCGAGATTGGAAAGGAGATGGGATGATAGAGCAGTGGCTGGAGCCATGGCTTTAAAGATGGTGGGAGTGGCCATGAGCCACGGGCTGCAGGCAACCTCTCGGAGCTGGAGAAGGCAGGGGGAGGATCCTCCCCTAGAGCCTCCAGAAGGGAATGGGGTCCCAGCAGCACCCTGACTTTTGCCCAGCAAGATTAATTTTACGTTTCCAACCTCGAGAACTGTAACATATTCAGTTTATGTGTTTGAAGTCACTAAGTTTGCGGTAATTTCTTAGAGAAGCAATAAAAAACTGACCAGTTTTTTACCTTCTACCTCAAATAGCAAAATAAAACCTCCAACGTTATTATATCTCCAGCTGATGCACTGCGCAAACCGAGCACAAATGTGAAACTGTGGTCTTTCCTCTCCACTCATTTCTCCCTGTGCCTCTTTGACATGAAGGCTCTGGGACAGTCAAAGGCCAAGCAAATAATGGCAGTGACTTCATGCAATCCTAAGAGTTACAAGCCACTGTTTGCAGTAAATGATGTTGCCGTTTTCTTGTGTTAGAGTTTGATTTACATCTACAAATGGTATTCAATCCAATACCTATAGTCAACAGGTGATTGCACTGAATTCAACAAATGCCCCTTTTCAACACTCTGGCATAATCACTTCACTTTGGTGGGTGGTTAGCATTACTTTGGTGACATTTATTAAAGCTATAAAATGTCGTGGGGCGCCTGGGTGGCTCAGGTGGTTGAGCGTCCGTCTCTTGATTTCGGCTCAGGTCATGATCCCAGGGCTGTGGGATCGAGCCCTGCATCCATGCTCAGTGTGGAGCCTACCTGATATTCTCTCTCTCTCTCTCTCTCTCTCTCTCTCTCTCTCTCTCTTTCCCCAGTTCTGCCCCTCCCCCACTTGTGTGCTCACTCTCTCTCTGTCGAAAATAAAAAGTTTTTTAAAAAGCTATAAAATGTCTTATGCTATTACTGGAGTGTCTTTATTAAATTAAACAGGGTTGATTCAGACAAATTAAGTGGGAAAGGGTATTTAGTAAAATAATAGCTCATGTGTTTGCAAGGTGTTTTCTAATCTAAATAATGGCAGAGCTCGTGGTTTGACATTCCTTTCCTTTCTACTGTCTCCATTCGAGGCGGGGGTGGGGGGTGGGGGGAAGAGAAAGACAAAGGCCAAAACTAAGGAGCCAGATTCTTTTAAAAATGAGGGCTAACAGACTAACAATGACAGTAGTTATGGCAGTCATAACAATATAACTTAACTGTATAGAATCTATGCTGAGGGGATGCCCTTTTCACTTGGTTCTCATGACCTCGTGAAGGGAATATGATTAGCCACATTTTGCAGCTGAAGCAGCTGAGTCTCAGTAGATCAAGTTCATTCAGGTGGTAAGCATCTGAACTGGAATTCTGGAATCAAGGTTTTTAAGTGCTATATTCGGTGTTTGGTGTTCTGCTTGTCATCTTGGCTTTTTATCATTTGGAAAGGGGAGAACACCTTGACTCAACAAAAATTTATACATGGCATGTATTTGTTAAATATTTATCACATCCATGTATGAATAAATGAATGAAAATTCGACCAGGCTACTGCACCCCTCCAGGCAAGTTACCTGCTAATTCCATGCCTGAGCAATGTGATACAAAGAGGCAGCACCACTTTTGGTTTGGAAAAGAGTGAATGACTTGAGTTCATTCATTTGTTCATTCATCATTTCCTCACTGAACAGACATCGTTGAGGATTTACAATGAGCCAGGTACTATGCTGGCCAACGGGAGTTACAGGTAAGAAAGTCACAGTTCCTTCTCCTAGGGGTGTTCAGAGGCCTCTCTATAGGGCCTCAGTCCCCCCTGATGGCTGGGACAACACCATAAAGTCACAAAGCCTAGACCTGAATGGGACCTTGGAGGGCATCTCCAAATGAAAGTCCGTTCAGCTGACCAGCTATGCCATAGTTCAGGGTCAGATAGGCCTGGGTTTATTCCTGGGTCTGTTGCTTACTAGCCGGTCCTCATTTGCTGCACTTGCATCTGCTAGAGGGTTGAAATGAAGTTCATAAATGACATAGGATGCTTAGACATAGGATGACATAAAGTGCTCAGGTTAAGATCTGTCCATAGGAAGCACCCAGTAAATGTTTAAATGTGTGTCACTCTCTCTACCATGCTTCTGTTCACACGTACTGCCTCCTGCCATTATTGAGTGTTTATGTGTGCGTGTGTCATATCTACTTATCTATATTACAAGCGCTTCCCAAGATTGGTTAGACAAGGTGCGAATATAAAATGTTGAGGCTGGACATTTTTCATAACCCTCTAAAGCACAGGTTCCAGATCACAAGCCTCCTGGTACCATGACTTGTCCGAGCCCTTGTCACGCCTCCCATAAACCCTTCTGCAGGCTGCTCCCCTCCTTGCTTGCTAGGTAGAGCCTATTCTTCACCTGCCAGCTGTTGTCATTCCTCTGCCGTCCAGAGGCTTCCCATTGCACTTAAAATGGACCGAAGCTTCCTACCTTGGCCTGGGAAGCCCCTGCTGGCTTCCCGGCCATCAAGCCTGCCATTTCCCCGTTGATCTGTCTGTGCTAATCCACCTCAACCTTCTTCCTGCTCCTTGAACACATGAAGGCTTTTTGCCTTCTCTCCCCTCCACTTAGTAGGACCTTCCCAACCTCCCTCCACTGGCCCTTATTAAGTGCCACCTGCTGAAAGGCAGCGCTCTATTCCTGTGCTCCAAGCCTTACCCAGCTTGTGTTCCCTTCCTGATACTGATTGCGGGGCATTTACTTGTTTATCCTCTGTCTCCCACACTTAGAGAGCCTGTAAGAACACGGACTGCTTCATTCACTGCTGCATTGCCATGACCTAGACCAGAGCCTGCCGCACATCAGGTGTTGCATAAATGTCTACTAAATACATGAATGAATCCTTCACAACAGTGGTTTTTCTGATTCAAGGAAACCCACTTCTATACTTCGATAACAAATTATTAGCATCTAATTTTTTTTATTGTGCATGCCTGATTTATAACTATTTAATAACAGCAAAGCATTAGATACTTACTCTTCTCCCTTCCCATAGATCTGTGGACTGCACTGGACAGAGTAGCCAGAAGACATGTGTTTATGCCCCACGGCCCCGAATCAGCAGTGAGCAAAACCTCCTTAAGCCCTGTGATTGCCTGTGAAAAGCCCAGACAGACCAAACCAGGAGGAATGCCAGGGCTGAGAAGTTAAATCTCCAGCCAGAAAGGGCAGACTCCAGAATTTGCAAAGAGGCACTGGACGTGTAACATACAACATGCATGAGGATGTGGTTCAGGGGTCTTCAAATCCGCCCCTGTGTTTCTTGGGCACTTGAAGAAAGTGACCTGAGACTAAAGTAGCCTGTGCAGCAAACGTTAACACTGATGGTTTGTTTTGGAAACAGATGCATTGGAACTTTGATCCAGTGCCTGATATAGAAAGATGGCATGAGATGATGTAGATCTCAGTGTGCAAACTGGTTCTTGGGTGAAGAAAAAAATCTTGTTTTTATGCATAAAACACAGATACACATCCAGATTTCACAGGGCGGGGAGGCAATTAGGAAGAAAAATGCCTGTATGTTACCTAGATGCAATTCACCGAACAGCCACAATGAAGTCGGGACTCTTTGATCACTTTATAGATGAGGACACTGATTCTCACATGGAATGAGTAGAATACTCAAGTTCACTCAACCCTAAGTGGAGACAGGGACTGGACGTTCCAAAGTGCCATGTTCCAGAAAAAAAAAAAAAATTCTCATAAAAACCCTAGAAGGTGCTTAGGTTCACTCTGTGCCACTGGAACGCTCTGTTAACAGAGTAGTGAGCAGAATTGGGAGCTGGGTGTCCTTCCAACTTCTCACCAGGAAGCCTTCTGACGTCTCAAGGGTTCCAGAGCTCCTGCGTCGGGGATCTGTCAGCATATCTGAGACCTCCCAGTTATGTCGTTAGTGTTCCCGTGAGTCCTCCTGAGAACACAGGGTGGTGGGGCCTGGAGGCATCACACAGACATAACAAAGCACTAGGGGAGATATAAAGGCAAACAAGAAAGAAATGCAAAGTGAAAAACCACCAGGCTCTCTAAATGTAGGTCTTTGGGCCTATGAAGGACAGTGAAGCCAAGCTTTGCCCCCAATGTCCTGTGTGGCGGGGACAAGTCACTTAACCTCTCTGAGCATTGGTTTTCCCATCCAGCAGAAGGGTGTGAGGACTAATGCGATATTCTGAGAATGGGGTCTCCCAGTCTCTGCTAGGGAAGGGGCTCGTGTCTCTGTGCCTGGCCTGCTATACTCCAAGATGAACTGTTTCCTTTCCCGGGGAGTCCTTATTCGTACTTCATTCCGATGTTTGGTATGTCCCAAATGATTCATTGAATGGGGAGGACGAACTTCACGGAGCCCCAGTGTAAGTTTTCAAATGGATCCATTTTCTGTGGGCATCATAAGGAGCCATCAGCAACCACAAAACTACCAGTTGGTCAAAGAGCAAATCCAGGGAGAATGGCAAAATCGTGTTAAACCTCAAATTATTTTCAATACTCTTGACTACTTGAAGAGTTCCTATTTGCATGCAATTGACATAATAACTCCTAATTATTCTTCCCCACTCGTTAAAGCACATTTCTTAAGAGCCTTTACTCAGCCTCCCTATTTCAAGGCTAGTTCTTTTCACTCCATGTACACGAATGTAATTCATTTCCCTTTTTTTGAGGCGCAGGAAGTAAAAACCTCCCCATTCCACTTCGTGCCTTGGTGTTGTCCTTCTGCAGCCTGATTTACCATTTTCTCGCTTTTCCTCCTTTGGTTTGTATGTGTCCTACACTCAGGAGGCCGTGCAGATGGTTAGAAACGCCACCCTGGTTGGAGTCAGACATAAACGGGGGTGAATCTTAACTGCTGCTGCTTCCTGGCCTGAGGAGCTTGGGAATGCTGCTCGAGCTCTCCCAGCCTGTTTCCTTCTCTGTGGGGTGGAAATGGTGACTCCTGACGTGGGCATTAATGAGATCTTGTTTGCCGTGATAGTTAGCATTCTTCATAGCAAGTGGCAGAAAATTCTACCCAAATTGGCAAAACCGAGATAATGTAATTTATTGACTCACGGAGCAAAGAAAAGAAAAGCCCGTAAGTATGGAATGTCAGAGATTTGACTGGCAGCATCGGTAAGGGACATCCCTCACATCCACAGTGGGACAGAACGGAAGCTGTGACCAGTGACTACATCTTCCCTCAAGACTGAAGACCCACTGTGTGCGTGTGCTCTGCAGATACCAAAGGAACATGATTCTTTCTTTAATTTTTTTAATGTTTACTTATTTTTGAGAGAGAGAGAGAGAGAGCATGAGTGGGGGAGGAGCAGGGAGAGAGGGAGACACAGAATCCGAGGCAGCCTCCAGGCTGCAAACTATCAGCACAGAGCCCGACGTGGGGCTTGAACTCACAGGTGTGAGATCATGACCTGAGCCGAAGTCAGACACTTAACCGACTGAGCCTTCCAGGCACCCCAGGAACATGATTCTTTTGATACTTAATCCAGTTATTGCAAAACTCTTACGTGTGCTTTGTAAAATTTGGATATGTGAATCTACTTTCCCCTGGAAATTTTATGAACTCTCTACATACAGATAAAATATTTCTTTTCTTTTTTTAAAGATTTTATTTATTTTTTTTTAATTTTTTTTTTAACGTTTATTTATTTTTGAGACAGAGAGAGACACAGCATGAACAGGGGAGGGGCAGAGAGAGGGAGACACAGAATCTGAAACAGGCTCCAGGCTCTGAGCTGTCAGCACAGAGCCCGACGCGGGGCTCGAACTCACGGACCGCGAGATCATGACCTGAGCCGAAGTCGGAAGCTTAACCGACCGGGCCACCCAGGCGCCCCTAAAGATTTTATTTTTTAAGGAAACTCTACACCCAACATGGGGCTTGAGCTTACAACCCTGAGGTCAAGAGTTGTGTGCTCCACTGACTGAGCCAGCCAGGCACCCCCAGATAAAATATTTCTGATGAAAATTTAGTGGTTGAGTTTAAACTATTTTAAGTATAAAATATACATATAAGTATATGTATGTATGTATCTATCTATAAAGTTCATCATTGAATTTCAAAGGCACAGTATATGGAAAAAATTAAAATATCTCAATAATTTTAATTTTGATTTCATGATGAAATGATAATACTTCAAATGTCTTGATGTTATGGGTCGAATTATATCCTCCCAAACTCATACATTGAAATCCTAATCCTCAGTACTCAGAATGGGACTTTATTGGGAAACACAGTCACTGAAGATGTGACCAGTTGTGATGAGGTCATACCGAAGTAGGGTGACGTTATCTGGTGTCCTGATAAAAAGAACACCATGTGAAGAGAAAGGGATACGTACATAGGGAAGACAATGTCAAGACCCAAGAAGAGTGTCATCTTCAAGCCAAGGACTGCCAAAGATTTCCAGTGAACCACCAGAATATTGAAGAGTAGCATAGACCAGACCCTTCCTTCCCAGACCCCAGAAGGAACCAATCCTGCTGATACCTTGATTTCAAACTTCTAACTTCCACAACTCTGGGACCAAACATTTCTGCTGTTTAAGCAGCCTGATTTGTGGTGCTTTGTTATGGCAGCCTTGAGGAACTAATACACTCGGGTTGAATAAAATATATTATTAAGGTCAATTTCATTAGTTTCGTGTTTACTTTTTAAATATGTAGGTAATAAGAAGTTAAATTACATATGTGGCTTGCATTCATTTTCTACTGGATAGTACTTCTCTAGGGGAAAAGCACAGACATTAGAAACACAAAGGGCCACTTGACCTACTTAGGGAGCTCAGGAAAAGCTTCCCTGAAGAAGCCATGTTTAGACTGAGATCTGAGAATCATTAGGGCTTCATTAAGTGAGGGAGTGTGACTGGGCTGTGGAGGCTAGCCCAAGCCCTCCCCAGGAACAGCATGCTCAAAATTGCCCAAACACTCCTTCGCACACTCAGCTCCTATGGGGTGAATTGCTCCTTGCCATCCCACCCCTGGCTGCTGAGAGGTACTTAGTACAAGCACCACGGACGTGGAATAGTCAAGAAGAATCAACGAGAGTCAACGGTTCACAGGGAACGTTGCATGCACATAAAAGTATGAGTAGATCATTCTAATAAACACAGATGCAAACAATTCAGGCACACGTGGTAGATGAGTTGAGCCAGTTCCCAAATTGAATGACTTCAGGTTACCAAAACATTCCTGTCATCGCTCAAACGAGACAACTGCAGTGCACCCCCCATGAGTCAGTGGCGGCTGTGACTTTCAGGTGTCTTTTTCATGACAGGCAACGGGACCTGTTTTTATTGGGTTATTGGAGACAACAATCCCAACAGCCCACAAGGTTTTATTGACTAGAAGCCAAGCGAGACCCGCCAGATCTAATCTCTGTGCCCAGAAGAGGAATACATCCTCCATTCAAACAGAGGATGTGAACCCAACACTTTGAGCTGAGAGTGTGGATGAACTAGGAACTTTACTCGAGAAGATGACACAACGAAAGGAAGGGGAGAGAGAAGCAGACTCACATATTTCTTTCCAAGCTCAGTCCTGCTGCCTTTAAACATATCTGGTTTCTTAACTTGTGAAAGAATTTCCTCTACTCTTTGAAAAATGAAAACGTAGGGGCGCCTGGGTGGCTCAGTCGGTTAAGCGGCCGACTTCGTCTCAGGTCATGATCTCGCGGTCCGTGAGTTCGAGCCCCGCGTCGGGCTCTGTGCTGACAGCTCAGAGCCTGGAGCCTATTTCAGATTCTGTGTCTCCCTCTCTCTCTGCCCCTCCCCTGTTCACGCTCTGTCTCTCTCTGTCTCAAAAATAAATAAACGTTAAAAAAAAAATTAAAAAAAAATGAAAACGTAAATGGTTAGCACTAGCAAATGTCTCTGAGTCAATCTCATTCCCCCTCTACCTTCACGCTCTGTTGAAAGTTTGAACTACTGAAAGTCCCTGCAGCATCATCCATTCATCCATTCATTCAAATAACCAGTTAGGGAGCGCAGAGAGGGTCAGTGATTAAGGTCACAGAGGCAGTTAGTGACAGAGTCTACCCTTTTTGGCTGGAGCATCCCTCCCTGTGATGATAGCAGCCCAACTTTCACACTGGACGACAGGAGCCTCCTCACCTCGGACCAGACATCCAAGTGACTCCGGGGGTCTAGAGCATTTGGGGTTCTCCCTGGCTTCTCTTTGTGGCTTTTCCTCTTCGTTAGCACCCATGCAGCTGCTCCCATCCCCGTGCCGTCTGGTACACTTCCCCAGTCACACTGCCCGGATGCTGGCATGGACATCGGTCCTCCCTTCCTTCTTGCATGTATTCATCCAGCAAATATTTGAGAGTCGATGACGCATCAGAGACTGTGCGAAGCACTAGGACTAGAACAGCAAACCAGACACCATGGTCTCTGCCCTTGGGCCCCAGAAACATACTGTCTCAATGCTATCTGCTCATCCTTTCAATCTCCAGTATTTGTTGAGTGACTATTCAGTGCTAGGAGCTTTTTAGGTCTCCTGGAGACAGCAGAGAACAAGACAGGTAAGGTCTCTGCCTTCACGGAGGTGACATTCTAATGAGAAAAACAGTATTAAACAAATAAAGCAGCCAATGAATACATACTATGGTGAGTAGTGGGACGTACGTACAAGGCAAAAGGTACACGAACTGATGGATGTCATGGAGATTCCATTTTAGACGGGTGCAGGTGCGGAAGGCTTGGTGAAGACAGTGTACGTGAGAAAAGATGAGAACAAAGCGAGGGGTGAGCCTCTGTTGAATGAAGTTGAGTGATGGGCTCTTATTCTTTGCAAGGGCAGAAGTGGTGATGCAGGAGTCCTGTGTTGCCTTGGTCCCTGCAGTGCCTGAGTGAAGGAGGGGTTTATTGGAGAGGAGGGTGTCTTCCCAGCATCCCTCCATGTGCCCCCCCTGGCTGTTGAGGTTGTGTGTGAAGTTTCTCAGCATCCTCTTTGGCCGGAGGCAGTGCAGCCAGGGGACTGTGAAGAGCCAGTTGGAAAGGTCAAAGTCAGAGTGACAGAAGGGACACCGACAGCCACTGGAGATCACATCCCTCCTGCCTCCCGGAGGCCTTTCATCCATTTAGGGGAGGGGAGCATCATTTCTCAGAGCCGCCTGATCAGAACCTAATTATCCTTGGAGCCACGAGTTGGAGCAGTAGGGTTCCTGTCACCTGGCATTGGGAAGTGGGTCAGCAGCCAGGACAGAATGTGCCGCCCCGCCATGTGGGCAGCCCCTCCAAGCAGGCATCACAGGGGCCACAACTTTGGTACACAGACACTTTCCCAACTGGACACATCTTATTAAAAAGGGAATCACGGGCACTTGATCTCCTAGGCTGGAGAACGGCCATCTGGACCTACTACTTACTCTCCCCGAAGGCGTCAGCCTTCATCAAACCAAAGGGGCAGCGCTCAGCCCATGACCTTCTCAGTCTCAGCACTGGACGCTGTCTCCTTTAACCTTCTTCAGCCCGCCCAGTACAAGCAGCTCTTTTCACTGCTTCTACCTTCCTGCTCAATCTTCCCGAAAGCCCACAGCATCATAAGGCGAACAGCTCTGGGGGTTTGGGGTCTGGAATTTCCATACAGGGACATGAGACCCAGAGGCGTCAGCTGATTTCCAATGCCCAGCAATTGGTTCAGGGCAGAGCCAGACCCCAGGCTCTTCTCTCTGTTTAGAGTCCCCTCCGTCTCCTCTCTATTCTGCCCTTGGCCGTCTCCTACCTTCACTGGATTTGGTCTCAGTTATAGCTCCTTAAGGGGTGACTAAAGTTCCATCCGCAGCCCATTCTTGTTCAGACAGGGACTCCCTGTTCCATGGAGAGTTTGGTAAATTGGACTTGAATCTCCAGCCCCTGAGAGGCCAGAGAGCTGCCCATGATCGCTGTAATTTCCCGGGGCTTGTGTTGTCAAGGTGCCTCTGCCTTGGGTCCCTGCTCTAAGCACAGAGTCTCTGTGTCACTCAGCACGGCCCTGATGTGAAAGCCTCTTTTGTTGGCTTTCACCAAAAAACCCCACACGCGTCACGAAGCTTGTGTGTTTGGGGTAGTTTTTCCAAAGACCAGAGGGTCATGAGGAAGGGCTCCTAGCTAACAGGACCTTCCTCGTCTCTCCGTCTCCATCCTTTCTCCTCTCTTCTGTTTCTCTAGCCTGCTTTAACCCCCAGAAGAACGTATTCTGCTCCTCTCCCCCTTCAAGCCATTTAGCCAACTTTTGGAGTCTCACGCTCATGCTATTTTTCCAAGCAGACCCATTGTTCTCCTTGGCAAATCCACCGGTGCCCACCTCCTAACTAACACAGCAGCGCTCTATGTCTCCCTCCCCACCCGCTTCCTGACCTCACTGCCTTCTCAGCATTTCACGTGCAAATTTCCACCTGGCTCCTGGACAAGTCCTCCAAGGTGTTCCGGCTCTAGAGCCTTTGTTCTTCTCCCTCAGAACCCTCCTCCTTCCCTCCTCACCCTGCAGGGTGTTTTCCATGGCCAACAGTGACTTTCGCCTCAAATTTGCCCATGCTGGGGTAGGATTGGGAATGGGCTTTCAAGTCAGATGACCCGGTTCTGAATCCTGAGTCTGCCGCTGCCTCTGCAACTTTAGGAAAATTACTTAACCTCTCTGGGCCGCACATGCTCCTTCTGTGTATTGGAGACACGAACACCTCCTTGATGGAGATGTTTCAAGTCTTAAGTGAGGTAAACTTATATGAAGTGCTTGGTACGAATAAGCATTAGGAAATTGCTAGCTATTATTCTTGCTGTTTGTGACCAATGGCTTTGCTCATTCTATTTTCTCGGGCAGAACATCCCTCTCTTTGTATCTGTCTGTTCAGATCCTACCCTTTCGTCACAGCCCAGCTCCAGGGATAGCGGCCCTGGAAGGCCCGTCCCGGGAGCCTTGCAAGTTAGAAGAAATCACTCCCTCTTCTGTGCATTTATGGCCCTCTGTGTTATTAACTCCTGTTAAGCAGTGAAAGTCTAAGAAGAAATCACTGTGAGTAGCCTCTTGGGTCCAGAAAGATCTGAAGATCTCCTAGAGCAATTTATACGGAATTCTTCTGTTTTTGTTAACCGATCAAACCCAAGTGTCATATTTCAATAACAATTCTCATATGATTTCTTTCATTTCTTCAGTTACTTATCTGTTGCTTAAGGGCCAGCTCTTTGAGGGCAGGCCTAAGTGTCAGCACACTTTGCAGCCTTAATCCTTCATCTAGACTTTGCCGTCTTCCCGCAGCTCAACAGAGATAGTTTGAAAAGTGCTCCATAGATGTTTCCTGAATCAACCGGCGAAGTATGAAAAAATGGGATCGGCTAAGCAGGGA
The DNA here is from genome assembly GCF_024362965.1 of Panthera pardus. Lineage (NCBI taxonomy): Eukaryota > Metazoa > Chordata > Mammalia > Carnivora > Felidae > Panthera > Panthera pardus. The sequence goes on from NW_026526688.1 coordinate 184,702,859, forward strand.
TATCAGCTCCCGCCAGGTAGTACATTTCCAGGGAGAAATCACTGCTAATATTCTCTTGGGCCCAGAAAGGCTTAGAGATCTTTAACTGCTTTGTACCACATTCCCCTTAGTTCACGTCAACCGTCGAAGCCCAAATGTCTCTTTCGCTGTTTTTAGCGGACCCGGAGAGTCACGGCTCCGATGTCTCTTCCAGCCGTCAGGTCCTTTGGGATCCTCTTCAGCTTGCAAGGCAGGTCACTCTTCTCTCCGGAGACGCCTGGATTTGACTCAGCAAGACGGTGGTCCAAGGGTTTGCCGCTTCTGCCTACGCGAGACTCCTGTAACAGGCCGGCTCTGTTTCGGAGCGCCCAGCAGGGCTGGCTGAAATTTGTGGGGTCTGCATCACTGTCTAATAGCTCTCGTGCCCCAGCCTATTCCTCATCTTTTCTCTTATAGGCCTTCCTCCCCACAAAAAGTCTTCATACTTTCTTTCAACCCCAGCTCAATTTCTGCTTTGCAAAGATTCCAAATAGCACACCAGTGCAGACCAGCGTCCCAAGAGAGCTTGGAAGACTGACCTCATTTTCTAGGAGCCGTGAACATTTGTGGCACGTGAGGAAATACAGAATACCGAGCTGAGCTGATAGCACCAATCTCAGCCTTTGGAAGCCTTGTCCAGTGGCCCTGCCCATATACCGGAAAGGACAGTGACGGTCCTTTGGTTTTTATGGGGAGAACCAGCTGTAATTACATTATCCAAAGTACTCCAGTAAAATCGATCGGAGAGCCTGCCGTTCTCGTGGAAAATTTTCTGACTTCCCAAATGAGTCCAAAAACAAGACATTATTGATGATGAATCCTATTCTTCCTCTCATAAATAGTGCTGTCTTGGAGTGGGAACCCCAGGGAACCCCAGGGAACTGCAGATTGGGGAAGGGCAGCCAGGGGCAGTGTTTCGGCTGGCTGTGTTTTGGTCTGAAGGCTCCACGATGAGCCCTGCTCTCCAAGGGTGACTATGTCTGTTCCTCCCTCTGCCCTTGTCATCCTTCAGCAACTCTCTCAAGGATCCCGGGGATTCTTGCCTCAAGTCAGGCCTCCTTTGTAGCAAGAGGACTTTTGCAAAGGACCTTCATTCTGCCAGTCGCCCTTTTGCACTCAGCTGGTTCTTCTGGGATTATTTGGAGAGATTCATCTTCAAGGTCACGTATGCCTAGGTGGGTAGACCCACTCTTGAAGGCTTGAGGAATGGTCATATTTAACACTGCTTTTGGACAATAGTCCAACATGAGAGATAAGCCTTCATCGACGGACACTTAGGTGGTTTCCATATGTTGGCTATTGTGAATAATATTGCAGTGAATGTGGGCTTGCAGATATTTCTTTGAGATTCTGATTCCATTTCCTCTGAATATGTACCCACTCGTGGGACTGCTGGATCCTACGGTGGTTCTATTTCTAAGTTTTTGAGGAACCTCCATACTGTTTTCCATCATGGCTGTACCACTTTATATTTCCACCAACAGTGGATAAGGGAAAAGAAGGATCCGTTTTCAGATAACTTGGGCAAGATAGAGGGGAGGAATGACAGAGCTTCTGCTTTCTAGAATCTTCTGGAAAGCATTGATATGTTGCTTTCCAACTCACCCCAAACCCTGGCCTCAGCTGCCCCCCCTTGGGATGCAGTAGGACAATTCTGTCCACGGCAGTTTTTGACACGTGGACAGTGGTTGCCTTGTCGATGCCTCAGTTTCTCCCTCTGAAAATGTCTTCTGTTCCAGGGCTATCAGGTGGCTGCAATGGAGTTGATGGACGTGAAAAGACCTTGTTAACTGTGAAACCGCCATATAGACCTCAGGCCTCATCATTGCACCCTGCGGAGCCACTTTCCTTCTCTTGCTGGGGAGGGTGAATATCCCACAGGGATGCTTGAGATAGAAACCCTTCCAGGACTTTGTTTTAGGTGAGCCTTTGTTTGACATGAACCAAGATGGCCCACTGAGGACAAACTCAGGGTTTACAACTGCCCTCTTCCTGAAATAAGGGCTCTTGGGTGTGAGCATTCAGACCAGTGGGCACACCCCTTTTCCCTTCCTTAAGTGATGGATCACCCACTCTCCTACTGAATTAGCAGTCTTTAGGAGCCACATAAAGTCTAAGCTCTAACGTCTTCCATAGTGCTGGCTCTGGCCTTTTCCTGGTGTAAGGGGAGTACGAGGGGAGGGAAGAAGGCTTGGAGTTACCACCCTCTTGCCCCCTGGCTAGGCTCCTGAGATTCTGCCCCATCCCCTGGGGGGGGGGGGGCAGGAGGGGCTGCTAATCCGCGTGCACAGGATGTTGACCTCCATTTGCAGCATGAACAGGGCAGGCCAATGGGAGCAGGTATCCACAGCTGGACCACAGCTGCCTGGTCTACCATTGTATTCCCAGAGTCTAGCATGGTACCCGGCTCCATGGGAGCCACACAGTAAATATTCACCGACCAACTAAACTAGTCTTCCCAGCTTTCAGACCAATGCATGGATTCTGTTTCTTGGGGCTATGGAAAGAAAGTGTTAGGGAAGAACCAAGACGCTTCTGAGGTACTAGCAGGTTGTTTTTTTTTTTTTTTTTAACATTTTATTTATTTAAAAAATTTGTTTTAACATTTATTTTTTAGAGACAGAGAGAGACAGAGCATGAACAGGGGAGGGGCAGAGAGAGAGGCAGACACAGAATCCGAAGCAGGCTCCAGGCTCTGAGGCATCAGCACAAAGCCTGATGCGGGGCTCGAACTCACGAAGGGCGAGATCATGACCTGAGCCGAAGTCGGATGCTCAACCGACTGAGCCACCCAGGCACCCCTCCATTTTCTGATTTCTCCTGTCTCAAATTTCCCCCTTTGATGTTTAGCTTATGCCCAAGAGCTGTGTTCAAACACAAAGGTCCCTGGGATTGGCAGTCCAATGAATAAACGGCCACTGGGATTGACTGTGGATGCATTTCAGATACTTCCTTCAGAACCCATTTTGATGTGGGCCAGGGTTGGTTGAGCAGAGAGGCATAAGACCACAGAATAACTGAGATGCTATAGAGTGGAAAAATTATAAGCCCCAAATATCTTTAATTTTGCCTTGATTAAAATTAAGTTGAGATCAGAGGCCACAGGCTTCAACAGCAGGAGTCTTGAAAGGATGTATCTTCTGAGAATACAAAACATTGAGTTAACTATTGTTTATAGATAACAGTAGAGCTTAGAGGATATTTACAGACCCATTATTATACATTTTGGTCAAGTCTGTACTCATTTGGTAGCTTGTTCTCTTAAAGTAGAATTTCTAAGTCTGTTTGGTAAGAAGAGCAAAGAGATTTCCCATAAAATTATCATATTGACTTATAAATTTGCGATTGCAAAAGTTTGTTATACAGAAAACTGTCCTTGTCTTAGGGGATTGACTTCATTCACGGACCCACTGTCTGTGACTCACAGAGGTACTTCTAATCAGCTCAATCCAACTGAAAGATGGGCACAGGCTCCTGGAACTAGGAACATAGCTTAAGGCAGTTTGTCTTGTAAATATAAATAAAGAGATGTATTAGTCAGCATTCTCCAGAGAAACAGAACCAATAAGATACATGTGAGAAGATTTATTATAGGAATGGGCTGACACAGGGTTGGAGGCTGGAGAGTCCCATGATCTGCTGTCTAGAAGCTGGAGACCTAGGAAAACTGTTAGTTTAATTCAGCATAGTCTGAAGGCCGGAGACTTGGGGGTGGGGAACAGGGGAGTGGGGAGGGGGGCATGGGCACACTGGTATGAATCTCAGTTTGAGTCCACAAGCCTGAGAAACAGAAGAGACAATGTCTGAATTTACCCTTCCTCCCCCTTTTTGTTTCATTCAGGCCCCCAACTGATTAGACAATGCCCACCTGCCTTGGCGAGGGTGATCTTTACTCAGTCAACCAGTCCTCATGCTAATTTCTTCCTGAAACACCTTCACAGAGACATACCCAGAAATAATAGTTCACCAATTATTTGAGCATCTCATGGCCCATTCACGTTAGCACGTAAAGTTAGCCATCACGAGTGACTCTTGTAGAATAGAATGACTTGTAAAATAAAGTTACTTCAACTGATCACCTTTTTTAAAAAAGCACATTTCGCAATGAGAAAAAGAAAACAGATGATGAAGATAAAAGCATATAGTAATGATGAAGAAAACAAAGATGGAGTAGTGAAAATTGACAAAGGTGTAATTTGGTTCCTTGAGAAAACTAATAAAATAGACAAAATTCTGGCAGTATCGATCAAGAAGAAAAAATGACCCCCAAAGTGCAGAAACTAAACATTTTCCTCGAAAAGGGAAAGAAAAGGGACACCGCAAAGTTTGGGAGTGAGGGAAAAGGGCCTTGAGGGCCACACCTGGGGACCCTGAGTTTTACCTGCTTCACAGTTTCATCTAAGAGTGGGTGCGTGTTGCCCTACATCTGAATGGAGTAGTTAAGACTCATTTGATTGCAATAGAGCAAAACCCATACCTTGACTACTTAGGCAGATAGGGGACTTATGGTCCCACGTCACTGAAGAGCTGAATGGGATGGCTTGATCCAAGGCCCAAACGATGCCCTCGCGATCTCTCTCCCAGGTGGACGCCTTTCTCAGGATATGCAGGTTCTCAGGCTCACATGACCACAACTCCTAGGCCAGTGGGAAAGCAAGACTACTTCTCAGTATTTCGAGCAAAAGCCCTGACTGCTCCAGCTGGGGGACGTGTTTATCGCCAAGCTAGTCACTGAGGTTGAGAGAATGGAATGCTAGGGAAAGCTCTAGTCTTGAGATGTGCAAAGGGAAATGAAAGCATTCATCAAGGAAGCCACATGGGTTGAACGGTGAGGAGTCATTCCCTTCAATGCAAAATTGTGACCTGTTGTCATGAGAAGGGGCAAGCTGATGCTGGGTGAGCAATATCCCAGACATGTCAGTACCCAGGTGGTGGAGAGGAGGTGGCAAGGGTCACCGGAAACCACGGCCAGGGTCTTGAGGCCCTTTCAGCTGGCTTAGGAAACAGCATGAGATACCCACAGGTAGCCCTTAGAGAACCTGACTGAATTCAAGAGGCCAATCTGGGCACAAATTTGGAATGAATTCCGGACTTGTAACACCCAATGAGTTTATGAAGAAGGGAAATGACGGAAGGCAGAAATGGCATGTGCGTTTTGACCAGCAGCCAACCACAAGATTGGCATATTGGGGTGATGTGGTGAAGGAGGGATTGGCAGACTCTTTGATTAAAAAAAAAAATAGACAAGCCTTTAAAAAAATGTTTTTACTCCAGGGAATCTAATGTGTAACCACTCAAACCAAGTGCTTTTGAGGTTTGGATGAATGATTTTCCTTCAGTTGTCACAGCAAGCCTCAGAGCCAGAAGTGTTTGACATCAGTGAAGCCTTTCTAAAGCTTACAGGTCTGGTAAGAAGACCAGCTGGGGTGGGGGTGAAGTTCGGTCGGAAATAGGGGAGAGGGATTAGAAGCGTGGAGAGGTCTCTGAGATTCCTGCAAGATTTACAGTTTGGTTTAGGATTTGAAGATTATCTGGGGTCTAAAAATAGATCCCCAAACTGCAATATTCTTAGATTCACGCTCTCCTGTAGGCTTTCCGGTGGTCCTTGCTGATCGTACCTGAGGGATATTTTCTCTTTAATGTCTGTATGTCCAAAATGTCACTCATTCACTCATTCATTCATTCAATCAGCTGACATTACACTGAGGGCTTACTGAGGTAGAATCGACGTTCCATCCCATCCACCGCCACCCCCCCCCCCCGCGCCCCCCATCATTTCCTTGCCATCCCCACTGGTCACTGAGCTGCCAGCTCAGCCACATGTGAGTGCCTCCTGGACATTTCGGGGTCAACATCTCCAATACCAAACTGCTGACATCACTCTCCTGGCCAAACTCTCTTCTCGGCTTTCTCACCTCAAGAAATGGCGCCTCCATCCACTACTGGCTTAGGCTAAAACCTACGAAGCACTCTTGGCCTTTCTCCCACTTCATGCCTCACTCCAACCCAGCACCCAGTGGGCTCTCAATCAATATTGACCAAATGAACTGACAGGTGGTCAAATGAGAAGGGGAATGAATGAACAATGCTCTGAGCGGCCTACACCTGACATTCCAGCCGGCACCATTTCAGCCGCTGTAGGAATGCCTGCTCGCGTCGTGGAGACACGGATGGAGTGAGTGTCCACCTGAACAAAGATTTTTACATTTTGAAAAACCCTTGCTATTTCCTGGAAGCAGATTGTGTCTCCCTGATTGTCTATTAAGATTTTTATTTAACTGCTGAAGATCTTGGAACGAAACCAAAGTCATCTGCATTTCCTTTTTTATATCTTAATTTATAAACTGCACCTTATAATATACAGGCTCTCACTTGGTGTCTCTAATAGAGCTGAAACAAATTCCAATCCTGCCAGCTATGCTACCCGAATCTTCTCTCTGCACTCTTCCTACCAGCAACTTTCTAGTTTTCCAGGTGAGGGGAGAGGAAGGACAGTAATAATGATGATATGTCACATTCACTTAGGAAGGAGAGGGGAAGGTCTCATTGCCCCCATTTTATAGATGAGGAAATAGAGGCTGGAGACGGGAGCGACATGACCAAAAGGCTCGCTTACGAGTGGTGAAGCAGGCCTGGAATCTGTATTTCGGGACTTGCTCATGCCCAGAGTCTTTCCAGGACATTAGGGAAGGGTGTCTCCACCTTGGCACCAGCAGCATTTTGGTCTGAATCATTCTTTGTTGTGCACTGCAGGATGTTTAGTAGTATCTCTGACCTCTGCTCATTACATACCCACCCCACTGTGACAACCCAAAATGTCTCCAGACATTGCCAAGTGTCACCGCTGGTTGAGAACCCCTGTGCTAGACTGTGTTCATTAAAACAGAGGCACGAAAGTTAGGAAAATTCACCTCCTTTTACCGGCCCTCTTTGCTCCCATCTCTCCCCTCCAGTCCCAGGGTTTCGCCGAGATTTGCCCTGCCCACAGTATCACATTGACCTCTGAACAAACACCCAGGACCTTCTGTGTGGCATAGGGTGCTTCACATTCTTGATCACAATTAACTCCCCCAAGTGGATACAACCAGCTCCCAATTTACAGGTGAAGAAATCGAGGCTTAGAGAAAGTGTAAGTTGCCCACGGTTACAATTGGAGAGTGGCAGGCTGGGATGCTAACCCAAACCTGTCTAGTTCTGGGAACAGAGGGTTGACCTTCTCTACCCTTCCTCCTCACTCCCCTCCACACAGCTGAGAAACAAAGTTTCTTTTCCTGGGGCAGCAGGAAGGCACTGCACTACAAAAGCCTCCCCACTCCTCTCCATAAAGCAGTAGTCCGTGCCTCCCAGGGCTGACGTCTTTCAGGTATGCAGGACACACGTCCATGGTTGTGGGTCCATGTGCCTGTTGCCTTCCCTAGAGGTCTGTGTCCTCGGCCCCTAGCACTGGGCCTTGCTGAGCAAAGCATCTTTAATGCCTTCCAATATGGCAATGAGGGCCTGACGCAGCAGCCCTTTCTGGAGGAGGATTCTCCTGGCTGGGTCCTGTGTGACCTTGAACAAGAGAAGAACATCTCTGAACTCGGTTTTCCCATCTGTAAGTGGGAAAGACCCACTTCTCAGAGTAGATGTGGGAATTCAGTGATGATGAATGTAGACTGATTGACATGGATGCTGGTGCTGGACAGTGCCCTTCAATGGAATGTCCAGCTCCTTCCATGGAGTTATCTATAACAAACTTGCTTTCAATTCCTGAACCTCTTTTGGTGAGTCTGTAACCCTCGTGTTCCATGTGGAGTTACTTCTTTAGGGCTATCCACCCAGCGTGACTTCAAGCTCCCTGAGGATCCCTACGGCCTGTCCTCTTGTCCCCTTCCACAGTGGCCAGCCCAGTTTGTGCTCAAAATGTTTGCTGAGGAATCAATAACTGACAATTCCAACAGTAATAACCTTTTGCATTGGGTGCTGCCTTTTCTGGATATATCTGAACTTACGAAACTATGTTCCTTGGTTAGTGGTCTGGTGATGGTGCCCTTGATTCCCTACCCTGAGCAGTTTGGGTGATTCACCATTATTTTGGTTCTGCTTTAGCCATTTTATCTCCCCAGGTCACATCACCTTGTGGTAAGATTCAAGCTCAGCGTATCAAACGTGCTGAGTAGAAGAGGGGCTCAGTAGAGCCTGGGTTCCAGTCCCCATCCTGGCTCTGAATCCCATCCCTGCCCAGCCATTTACTCCACCACCAGCCATTTACTGATGTTTCCCGGGTCTCAGTTTCCTCATCAGTGAATTGGGGATATGAATGGGACCAGCCTCAAACAGTTAGGGGATGAAATGCACAGTGCCTAGGATGTGTCAGGCCCCCAATCTCTACTCATCTCCGTCCTTTAATTGGGGTGGGTGCGGTGCCAGTGAGCACGCTGAGCGAGGGAAAACTTTGGGAGGCACGTTATCTGTGTAGCAAGCAGGAGGCAGGCCGCCGAGCAGCAAGGGGCGTGCACTGCTGTAGCAGCTTTTCTGCTCTACGTGCCTTCCCCAGGGAAAGGTGGCGGGCTTCAGTCCCCCCCCCCCCCACCCGGATGCTGCGGGAACGCGCGCCCGACCCCAGTGCCCCGCCGCGAAAGACGAGCAAAATCATCCCTGCCGAACTCCATGGTAGCATTCACTTCATTTCTTCTCTTAAAAATTAATAAAGGCTGCTCAAAATTCTGTGCTCTTCAAAGCACCCAGCAATGAAGCCAGTTCCCCAGGTCCTAGTTTTTTTTTTTTTTTTTTGGCCTCACACTTTGTCCCAGCTGAAAGAAGCCCAGTGCCTCCCCCAAATCATTTGGAGCCCTAGGAGGGACAGCAGCGGGGGGTGGGGCGGGGGGGGGAATATGAGCCCCAGCCGCTCAGTCGGGCCCCCGGGGGAGGAGGGGGGGGGGGCCGTCTCCGGCCAGGGCGGCCCCTCCCCCAAGGTCACCCAACTTTTCCCCGGGCCCGCGGCTCCCGGGGAGGGTCGGGAGGGTCCGGGCGGGGCGCGGCGGGGGCGGGCACCCGCCCCGCATTATTCATTGGCCAGAGCGGGCTGCGGGCGCGAGTGCTGATGTCAGGCGGGCGCGAGTGCGGCGGGCGCAGCGGCGGCGGCCGCCCAGCGAGCCCGGGCTCGGGTGGGGGGGCGCGAGTGGGGGTGGCGGCCAGCATGCTGCTCGGCTGCGGCTCGGCCTCCCACACCCGCGGCGCCCTCGTCCTCGCCAGCAGCGGCGGCGGCGGAGCAGCGAGCGGCGCCCGCGTCTGCAGCGGCGCAGGGTCCGAGCGCGCGGCGCGGCGGCGGCGGTGGGCGCCGGGGCGGGGAGCGGGCGGCGGGGACCCGGCATGGCGCTGCGGCGGGGCGGCGGCGGCGGCGGCGGCGGGGCGCCGGGGCTGCTGCTGCTGCTGAGCGCCGCGTGCCTGATCCCGCCGGGCGCGCAGGTGAGGCGGCTGGCGCGCTGCCCCGCCACTTGCAGCTGTACCAAGGAGTCCATCATCTGCGTGGGCTCTTCCTGGGTGCCCAGGATCGTGCCGGGCGACATCAGCTCCCTGTGAGTGAGTGGGACCCCTCCAGTCCCCGCCCCACCCTGCGCCCGCCGCCGCCGGGGAGTTGCCTCCGGCGCTGGGACAGCGCGACCCCGACCCCGCTTCCCGGCCTCTTTCTCCGCGCTTGGGTGGGGGCGCGCTGTGGGACGTGGGTGGAGTCTCGGGCCCAGGGGAGGGTGGAGGGAGCCCGAGACCCAGAGCCTGGGAGCCCAGCCCAGCCCAGCCCCCTGTGGCAGTGTTTCTTAAAGTGTGGCCCGCGGGCCAGCTGCATCAGACCCACCTGGGGCAGCTCGTGCCAATGCAGATTTCCGGGCCCGCGTTCAATGAAGCAGGGTCTCAGGAGTGGAGCCTTGGCTCCACTTGGAGTCTGCATGTGGCGTCCCGGGTGATTCTGGGGTGCGTTAAAGTTTGAGAGCATGTGGAGGGGGGAGGGGTGGTTGTGTAGGGGCAGGAATGTGCCCCCGAGCCTGACTGGAGTGAGTGTAAACAGGGGAGCGATGAGGCCTCACTGTCCCACCTCGCGCCTGGGGCAGTGGTTTACACCGTGGCCTCCTCCCGACCAGTCCACACCGCAGGTCCGGAGGGACCCGAGCAAAGGCATGCAGCCTCAGGAAGTGGGGGCCACCTCATGAGGCCTGGTAGAGGGGAGCACTGCGCTGGGCAGAGCCTAGGGCACCCAGGCCAGTGGCCAAGTGCCGGAAGATTTCTTGCCCTGAGTTCACAAGGGCTTCTTGCCCCCTCTCCCTAGCACACATTAAGTTGGCCGCTTTTTCAGCGCTGGAGGAATTAACGGGAAGGGCCCCACCTTATTTCTTCACCTGCTGAGTGATGCCTCCAACCTGCCGTCACACAGCCCCGCAAGCCCCACAGCCAGGTCCCATTGACAGTGGAAGGGGCTGTTGGGCTATATCTTCACTGCTGAGAAAGGCTTCCTGCGGAAAGAACTTCCTCCTTCCAGGCCAAGGTGCTGGGGTGATGCCCACCCAAACACAGAGGCAGGGAGTCCCAGGGGTGAAGTTCTTCATGTCCTTCTTACTACACTCCCCTGCCTCCCACCCCAGGCAAGGTGCAGGGCTGAAGGGATTCCCATTTGCATTTACAGAAACTCCGGAGGGTCTGGCCAGCAGGAACCGAGAGCCTTTTTGATTCCTAATGTTGCTAAGTCGAGTGACAGGGAGGATTCCAGAAATTAGAATTCCCCTTGTTAAATCCTTTAGAAGGGCAGCTGCTTAATTGCTCTGCATGTTAACTGAAGTAATGTTGAAATAATGTATTGAGGTCCTGCTGTGGCCAGAAAGGATAGGGGACCTCGTGGCACAAACAGTCAAGCCGCTTGCCCCCGCCTTGACCATTATATCTGGCAGATGGCATTGCCTCCTACTGCACATTCCAGTTCAGGTGTCTCTTGGGTTTTTCCCCAAGGCTTTCACAGTGCATTTAACCAGAGGTGCTCTGAGTGTCTCTCAGAGATGTGTTCCCAAGGGGAATGCTTAAACCTTCCCCGGAGTTTCCCCGGCCAACGTTAATGCTGTGTCTACACAAACAGAATCCTGGGCAGAGGTGAAGTAATTATCCATTTTCAGCCAGGGCCTCCTGTAGTTAAGAGAAGGAAGGGAGGGGATTGATTTAAACTTGCTGAGATAATGTCTGTGGAAGGAGCTAGACTGATGGTAAAGGCTTCTATTATTCAGACTAGTTTTCATATTGATCCAGTTCGTTGGAAAATGGCTTGACTCTTCTCGTTTCTACCCCTGAGAAGCCCCCCCTCGTTGACGATTTTAAGCCTCATTTTTGAGTGGAGGAGTTTGAAATACAGGTGGAGAATATGGCCGGTTGCCCATCCTGCGATCACTTCTGAAAGAGACCTAGGCCTTGTTTTGCTTCTCTTTTGCCCGCAGGAGCCTGGTAAATGGAACGTTTTCCGAAATCAAGGACCGAATGTTTTCCCACCTGCCTTCCCTGCAGCTGCTGTGAGTAAGGGATGTTCTCTTTGAAAGTGGGGCCCCCAGAGGTATAGACCTGGGAGGAACCATCCCTGCCCGTTTGGTGTCAGTCCTTCCTTAAATACCCCCAATAAACTCTCAGTGTTAGCTTCCCCTGTGGTGTCCCCACCTGACTGAATCTCAGGCTCTTTGCTCAGTGTCTCCTTCTTTTGCCCATGTTTTCCTTTAGGACTTTATCATAGATCCCAACGCCCGTGTTTGGCAACAGGAGACGTGATGACATTGAATGATGACCCAAATTTCACCTAAATGAAGCATTTTCCAAACATCTCACTTTAAAAGAAAACCTGCTTTTTACACTCTCGCTGTTGGCTCTGGACATAGAAGTATTTTTCATTGACTGAGGATATAAACTATCAGGCAGCATACTGTCCATTTATATGGAAAATGTTATCTGATCATCTGATCAGCCCTACAAAGAGAGTATTTTTAGCTCCCCATTTGACAGACGAGAAAATTAAGGCTCAGAGGAGTTAAGTAACTTGTCCAAAATCCCAGCCGCTTTCTAACCCACACTCGTAACTGCTCTGTATCCAGCCACTCTTGGCGAGAGCTCATGTCATGCCTGGCATCCCAGTCCCGTTATTGTTTGCTGATGAAAAGAAATGTCCAAAAAGCAGTTTTCAAAAGCAAGTCAGTGATAGGCAAAGTCATGAGCGCATAGCTCATTCTGTTTATTCTGTTTCTTAAATTTGAGAGGATGTTAAAATCAAGCAACGTATTCCAGAAAACATGTGAGGGATGGATCACTTCTCATCCTAAATAAACTTAGCGTGGATAGTTCTGTTCTTGAAATATTATGGACCTGCGTCTGACCTCGTACTTAACATTTTAAAAGCTGTCACTTCTTGGAAATTGTGGTTCTATTAAAATATACTTTCCATATGCGGGAGACACAATTTCGGGCATTTCACCAAATAGACTCAAGTGGTGACAATATAGATTCTGTGAACTTTTACCAAAGAAGCTTACATGGTGACTAATAGGAAACTATGTGCTGATAAAGAGACTTCTGAAGATTTCTTAAACTTTTTTTTTTTTTTATCATTTCTCATGGGAATGTATAATATAGTAGAAAGGAGTTTTAGTTTTTTCAGTTTTAATTTTTGTGGTCTCAGCTGTGTGACTTTGGTCAAGTCACTTCTCTGGGCACACATTTCTCTGAAAACAGAGTTGGGTTAGGTCCTTTTAGATCTCTGATTCCATGGTGGCTCGGGCATGGCAAAGCATCGGCTGGCCGTTTAGTTGTGCTGAGCGTTGGCATGTTTTGAGAGAATTTACTGAGACCCACGGGGGAGGGGGGGGGTGGAGCAGTGGGGTGACCCAAAAATCGAGCCAAAAGGACTCCACTTGCTGCAATTGCCTACCAGCATCTGCGAGTCGGGCTGTGCACCTACGGAGCCAGGCTTGGGCTGCAAAGAGCCCGTTTTTGCCGTGGATCAGAATGTAGCGAAAGAAAACAGAAAGGGGCTTCACTGTGTGGTTCCAGGTGTATATCTCTGCATTGAAATCTGTCCTGTGTTTTCAGATTGCTGAATTCTAACTCATTTACAGCCATCCGGGATGATGCTTTTGCTGGACTGTTTCATCTCGAATACCTGTAAGTTTTGGGCTTTGTCTGTTTGCTGAGCGTTGGGTATGTGTCCATCGAATCGTTCTATTGCTGTCCGAGCAGGAACAGCATCTCTTAGAGAGCTTAGGGGCGGACAAAATGGAGGACACCCCATTCTCTTTTCAGCCCTGACCTTTTATAGTTTACTTGTGTATAAACATGCTGGGACAGGAGGAGGTTGGAGACAAAGCGGGTGAAAGCAAACAAAGGAGGAAAGATATTCACTCATTCTCTGCTGACATTTAATTTGGCATGGAGTAAGCACAATTGGAAATTGCGTTGGATATTTTTACCTCTCATAACTAGGCATGGATTTGCTGATCGGCCAGAAATAAAGCTGAAGGCTTCTGAGGGTTACTTATTTTTAAATAAAGTCTCCCTATGTGGGGATATAACTTCACGTTTTGAATTTGGCTATCCTATTTCCCTTTCGCAGTATCTCCCATGAGCTGCTGATGAGAGTCTAATTGTATTTTTTTCTTCTTTAAAAGAAGAGGTTTTGTTTTCTTTTTGGACGTGCAGGCTGTTCCCCCTAGCAGAGAGCTTTGCCCTTGTTGCGATTTTGTTTCCCGGTTTCTTTTCTGATTTGCCTTTCCCCCCTTTCATGTCTTTTCACCTTTTAAATGCTTTCATCCTTGCCTTTTGTAACTTTGTAATAATATTAGTCCTGCTATCAGATGGGATTTCCTTATTTAGCATTCAGAGGGATTTTTAAAGACTGGTCTCCGCTTTCTTATCTGAGGTTAACAGGTAGATGTTTGAATTCTAAGCGCATCGTGGGTCTAAGAAAACTCTGCTGATTTTATGTCCTTAGGAAAGGTGTCTCTCAAGGAATTCTTTCTCCAGAATACACATGATATGTAAACTTTCATAGCAACCTGATAGTATACAGAATATGGAAAGCGGGTTATGACTGAAGTGCTAAGCCTAACTACGTTCTGTCAAAGCACTTGAACAGCTGATGGGGGTAGCACATGTAAAGCTATCAGTTTTCTCTTGTGAGCAGTTCATCTTACTGCCAAGGTTACTGAGGGGGAAGTCCACTTATCAGCCTATACCGAATTCTCGTACTGAAGAGACCCCTATTTAAAACAAATAAGACATCAAATAAAGGTCAGTATAAGAATCAAGAACTATTTTACCAACTAATGGCATCATGTTGCAAAGCCTCTCCCTTGGACCATCTCATCAAAGACCCTCTTACATTTGATGTAATGGGATGCCATAAACTGAAATTTAGTTCTCTGTGGTCCTAGGGAATAGTCACAGTGCATTCGCTTTATGTATTTCCCATGAAGACTTCAAAGCACAGTCAGGGTTATTATTTATTGCAAGGGCCTGTGTGCAAGCCCTAAGCCATTTTAGCACAGAGCAAGAAGTTTGGCCCATCCTCAACTTCATTATATTTCCTATTTCCTAGTGGCTTAGAGATCTTGAGAGAATTCCTGCCTTGTTACCCATTTGTTCAGAGATTAGGCTGTATGGGACATGCTGAACTCGAGTTTGCCCGAAGCCGAGCTTACTGGAATTCTCCCCCAGCAAAAATTTTAAAGCAGAGACGTAAAACAATGGGCTCCCCTCAAGAGACAACGATATTAACAAGAGTGTTAATAGCCAGGCGCTGTAAACTCTAAGACGGTTTGAGTGGGGAGAATGTCTGGAAGCTTTCCAGCCTTGCAGAGATTTAAGAATTTCTTGCCTTTGTATTGGGCTTTTTTCTCGTCTTTCCCCCCAAGATGTCTCCCCCCACCCCCCAGCCGTGTTGCCAGCTCTGAATGTGAGGACTTCCATGCTGCTTCTGGAATGAGTGTAGGACACACACTTGTGTGGACGCATTCTTGCACACAAACCTGGCTCCCACTTGAAATCTGGTGTAGCTGACCTAATCCTTCAGAGAAGGATTGTTTTATGTATTTGTGTATTTATTTATTTATTTACTTATTTATTTATTTATAAAACATGAATGTTTTATTTACTTTTATTTATTTATTTGTGTTTTTCAGAGATGAATGTTTTAAATTCATGAGTGCTTTTAGAATTTGTTTTGGGGGCAGCCGGGTGGCGCAGTCAGTTACGCATCCGACTTCGGCTCAGGTCACGCTCTCTTGGTTCACGAGTTCGAGCCCCACGTCCAGCTCTGTGCTGCTAGCCTGGAGCCTGCTTCAGATTCTGTGTCTCCCTCTCTCTCTCTGCCCCTCCCCCTTCCCCACTCACACATTCTTTCTCACTCTAGAATAAATAAACATTAAAAAAATAATAAAAGTGAACGTACTCCACTTAAAAAAGAATTCATTTTGAATATCGTTTAGAGAGATTAAGTGGAGAAAATTTGGTGGAATGATACTGCCGTTCTCTTTAGGTTCATTGAAGGGAACAAGATAGAAACCATTTCAAGAAATGCCTTTCGTGGCCTTCGTGACCTGACTCACCTGTAAGTCCTATGAAACGTGTTGCGAGATGCTTGCTCTTTCTTGACTGTTTTGTCCATATTGTAACATTCTCTCAAGGAAACTAAGTTCCAGGTTGCCCGAAGTGTTTTGTATTGTTGATCAGACAGCAGTCCAGTGTGATTACTCATGCACTCAGCTTAATTATCTTTTCCGTTACCCTGAATTGCCGTTATGGGCCACATGACAGCATGTGAAACGAGGAGCCGCGAGGGCCCTCTGTCCAGTGATGAAGAAGGTAGGAAGGACACTATCACGTATAACACACCTGCTGTGTGCCTGCGTGCCTAGTGAGCCTTCTCTTCGTTATCTTTGTGAATCTCCATTTTACAGATTTGGGAACTGAGGCTTCAGTTAACTCATTGAAGAATGTTGAATGCAGGATCAAAATTTGGATGAAATGGAATAGAGACGTTTTTGTGGTTCCTCTAATTTGAATGCAAATAGCTTTTTCTTTTATGTTGGATTAATCTGCAGCTTAAGCTAAGCTCTCTGGCTTCTTTAATAGCCTTCTGGAGGAAAAAAAGTTAAACACAAATTGATTTGAATTGCCATATCAGAATGAGGCAAGTACACATACTTGGCATATTTAGAAAACTGGAAAAAAATTGCAGCTGTGTTCATGAAAATGTAAAAATAGTCATTTTCTTGGTAAGAACCATTTATTAGCCAGGAATCGGGTCCTGTGTGCATGATAGATACTTTGTGATTGAGTAAGATAACATGTCTCATCTCTGTGATAAAAAGAAAATTGGGAGAATAGGAAGATTCTGAAGAGGGGTGTTGGGCAGGGGTGATAGTGCCTTCAGCAGGTGCAACCCTGACTGACACACATCGAAAGAGATAATCATTTACATCGAGCCCTGATACAGGCAAAGGTGTCAGTCAGCAGGCTCGACGAGCACTTGATTCTGGAATCCTACCAAGCAGAAGCCCTGTCTGAGTTAAATAAAGCTCCTAAAGTAAGCAGATAAGGGAGGAGTACGGGAGGTCCAAACGTCTGGATCGGCACCACCGATCCTGGAGAGTGTCAGCCTCATGGTGTCATTATTGCCCCAGGTTTTCCTTCTTTCTGTAAAACCCTCATTTTGTTGTTGTTGCTGTTGTTTTGTTTTGTTTTCAGATGGAACCCAGACGCCAAATCCCCACATTCCTGTAGAGGTTAAGGTCATGGATTTGGAGTCACATAGACTTGGGTCCAAATCTCAAGGCCACCATTTATTAACGTTGCCTAGCCTTTGTGGACCACAGTTTCTTCATCCTGGAGGTGGGGGTGATTATACTGACCCCACGGGATTGCTGCATAGAGTGGGTTAATGCTCGCTTGCAAAGCATCCAGCCCATTAGCCGTAGTAAATGCGCAAGGTATGCTTGGAGCTGCCGTCATTATCATGGTCAACAGCAACAGCACGGCCCCCCTCCACTCATTAAGAAGTCTCCATTTTCTCCATGGACTGCTGAGGACCCTTGGCAGTTTGAGTGGCCAGACAGGGTCTGCTAAGAAGACAGCTGTGGGTGTCTGGAGAGGAACAGCTGTGACCAGATCGATCTGGTTCCCAGAAGTCAGGAATGAGAGGCTTTGCTTTCGAGCAGAAGCTCTGGCCAGACCATGAACGTAAGCAAAAAGCCACGTGACTGAGTTAGCCCAGGTGTCAGCTTTCCTTTGACCCATTGACTGACTACGGGTCCTTGGTCTGAAAACAGGCGTGACCATGCAGCAATTGTGCACGTGTATTTGCAGATCTTCGCACAGGTTTGCTCAGAGATGCACGGACTTCTATGCAGGTAGATGGGTGGACATGCTGCGTGTGCACGTAACTGTGCGCACGCACTGGTTATTTGTGCACGCGACCACATGCGTATGTAATGTGTGCATGTGTGTTGAGAGGCACCTTCTATTCTGTGTGACGAAGAGCCCTTTGCTTGGGTCCGGCGTACTTCTGATGCATTCAGGTGCCCGTCCCAGTGCATGCTGCCATTCTACAGTCAAGCCTATGGAGCCTGGCACTCCCCAGCTCTCCAACCTCATGTCCTTAAATGTCCTCAGAACACTGATCTCTCCGTGGACCCCGGTGTGCACCCAACCCATCCCATTCCTGGGCTTTTGCTCACATCCTGTCCATTGCCTAGGATGTTGTATTTTCTACCTTAGACCTCCTGTAATCTGCTCTTCCATCAAAGTCCAGATTAAGTTCTCTCTCCCTCATGGAGCCGTTCTTGATCTCCCCTCTGTAACCTCCCTCTTGGTTGCACACACCCAACCCTGTAAGTAGCCCTGGCCGTACTGGTTGGTACTGTTTCGTGATGTCAGTTTTATCTCCCCAGCTGCATCGAAAGCTCCCTGAGGACAGGGCCCACGCAGAACTTTCATTAGCCCTGCTCTTCCCCCAGCGTCTAGCACAGGGCTGAAAGCTAGCAGCACATCCTGTGTGATTCCCTGGTCGATCAATGGGTTCCTTACTGAGCTGGATTTTCCACATATACTCTGCTTCTGGGCAAGTCAGGTGACTTCTAAAGCTGACTCCGTAGGTGGGAGACGTAGGTAGGAGTCAAAGCATTTAATACATTGTTGAAAGAACGGACCAGTCCTCCCACCTGCCCCCAGTTTTTGTCAACTTCTAAGCAAGGAGGTTTGCACACCGCTTCTCCAAAGCTCACTCCTATGCTCAAGGAAGTCACTAGATGGAATTTGCTGAAGTATCTGGTTTGTATCTTTTTATGAGTTTTTCCAGCACCTACAGACTCACATTCTTGTTCTCAAGAAACATAGATCAGGTTTCAAAGTATTGAAGAAGCAGTACCAATCTGTAACTAAGATCTAGGACATTTATTTTCCAGCAGCCCTGCAAAGCCCAGGGGACAGGTTGCTGTTAAGTAGTTTCAGAAATGAAGTAAGTGCCATAAATTTGTAGGCAAAATGAAATGGAAAGGGAGATGGTATGCACTTAGTGTGAGTGGAGTGGATAGTCCATCTAAATAATTTGGCTTTCTGAAATTGAATGCTTGGAAAGGTTGCTAAACATTCTACATTTTTGGGCTTCGAACTTTCCATATATTCTTATCACTTGGGTACAGTACATTTCAATTAGCTAAAAATGTCTAGCTAAATAATTCACCTTTAATTAGCTAAAAGAATTTTTGGGGCTTTCCAGAAAAAGTGACCATCAGCCAGTAAAAAAGCAAAACAAGCACCTTTTTTTTTTCTTTTAATTTCAGAAAGCTACTGCCCGACAACGTTCAGCCTGATTACCTATTCAGCCTATTTTCCAACATCTTTAGAAATGTACCCCTAAATCATGTAGGAAAGAAAGGTAAAATAATACATGAAATTGCATTCTAATCCATTTGTGGTTGCGTAGGCAGGAAGGGACATAATTGTGAAATGTTCAGGTTTCCCCATATTCTCTTGGTATATTGCAGCGAGAATGCTTGGGTGACACATGGGCTCGAAGCTTTCTGTGCGAGCCGCTGGGTCACTGTGATGCACACAAGGCTAATTTCATATATATGTTTTAAAGAGGTCGGTGCTGACTCGCGTACGTGTTTATCATTTATATGTCTTGCTGTTTGCACTCACGTGAATAAAAGAAAACAAAAGTAGGCATCAGTCTCTTGGCTGACTCACGTTAGAGCATGATGCCCTGGGGAGAAGCGCAGGCTCGATGTACATCTTTTCAACACCCAGCATCTTTCTACGTCAACAGCCCAGCACCACGGACATTCATCTTCGGCAGGATGATGACAGGGCACTGCATGATCCTGAATCATCAGAAAAAGCGTTGATGGTAGTCGTTCTTCCTGGAGATGAGGAACAGACTAGGACATTTTAGATCTTCAAAACTAAGAGCAATGCAAAATGCTTTCTGGTCAACCTTCGCTAATGAGAAAAGAAACCGATCACAATCGGTTGCTCCCTAAACACTGTAGTCCATTGAAATTTTATATTTTCATGGGGTTAGAGCTGAGAGTCTTTGTGCAAAAGAGTATTTACTGAATCCTTTCTTAGACTCACAAGTAATAGAATTTGCGTAGATGGACTGCAAGGAAACTCCTTGGACAGGACTGTACATCTTTTCTTTGATCATTCTCACCTCAGTGCTTCATTCATTCATTCACTCACTCAGTAAAGGCTTCCTGAGTACCTACTATGTGCCAGGCACTGCTTGGATGCCAGTGATACAGATGTGGACAAACACAATCTCTGCCCTCGTGTTGCTTATGTCTGGGGAGAATACACAGCCAATAAACAGAGAATTAAAATAGGTGGTATGCGAAGCGACAGTCGTGCGGTGAAGGTCAACCGAGCAGGGAAGGGAGCTGGTAGAGGTCAGGGAAGTGGTGATCAGTGAGGACAGACCTAAAAGAGATGATGGCGTGATCTGTGTGGGTACCCACAGGAAGATCGTTCAGGCAGATGAATCGCAAGTTCAGGGGCCTCGGGGTGGGAGAGTGCCTTATCCATTTGAATAGCAAAGGGGCCAGCGTGGGTGTTCTGAGTAGTCAGAGATCCAGTCTCATAGTTAAGTGGGAGTGGGGGTAACTAGACAATAGTCTTGCATGACATCAAAGGGACTTTGGCTTTTATTCTGAGAAATATAAGACGCCATCCAGCGTTTAACAAATGTATATAAAGAGCTTCTTTTAAAAACAAAGCAAAAAGTACATTGTACTCCAGCATCTGTCATGCTGTCTTTGTGTCACAAAACTTATTTCTTTATCTCAGTATCAATGAGCAAAGCCAGAAGTTGAGCCATGTTGTGCTGAAGAGGTGTAGAGAGAGCTCTGTTTTAAAGCATTAGCTTTGTTTAAGGGGTTTTGGAGTGACAGGGCCTGAGGATAATAACCACATTAACATATGATTTTCTTCTTCTAGTTCTCTGGCCAATAACCACATAAAAGCACTCCCAAGGGATGTCTTCAGTGATTTAGACTCTCTGATTGAACTGTAAGTAAGGAAAATGCTTGTGTCCAAGTTAATCATGTGTCATTGTGTCCAAGTTAATCAGGTCTTTAATGCCCCCTCTCCCCCTCACTGCATTTCTTTTATGTTGCAGTCAGAAACTCGTGACAGGGGCACCCAGGTGGCTCCGTCAGTTGAGCATTTGACTCTTCACAGAGGCTCACGTCCTGCATGTGGTCATGAGCTCAAGCCCCTGAAAGGAGCATGGAGTCCGCTTGGGATTCTCTCTTCCTCTGTCTCTCTGTCCCTCCCCCATGCATTTTCCCTCTGTCTCTGTCTCCGTCTCTCTCTCTCTCTCTCAAAATAAATAAATAAACATTTAAAAAAAAGAAATCAGTGACAAAGAGCGCATGGTGGGAAACAATATATAGTTGGTATTGTGTTAGGTCTTGCCATGTTGGCATACACTCAGTAGCGTTAGGTCAATGGCAAATTAAGCTCGCCGGGTGTGAGGTTTCCTTTTTCAAGGTAGCGTATCCATACTCTGCTGTATCTTCTAGTGTTTGGCACTTCTTACCGGACATTGTTCCACCAGATCTTAATGTTTCGATTGTGTTGGTGAACGCTATCTTCCTGTAATGTCCTGCCTTTGTGAGAGTCTGCATCTGTGGGGGGGAGGGGGGAACGTTCTTCTGTCTACCCTCCCCCATTTCCAGCCTGGCATGGTGACCGTTTCAGGAGAGTTTGGAGAAATAGTGGTATGTCAGCTCCGAGAGCTCTCTGTAAGCTACAGTTAAAATCATGGGCACTGAAGATCATTAAGTAAAGTCAGTGATGCACACAAGAAATAGGATGCATTAAATACAACATTCTTTTAATTTCTCTTTTTTTTGGGGGGGGGTATGAAATAGATCAGGATGTTACATCATCGTATTCCTGCTGAAACATTTCAGGCATGTCCATTTCTCCAGGTATGTGTTTGTGTTTTGTTTTGGTTTTTAGAGATTTAAGGGGCAATAAATTTGAATGTGACTGCAAAGCCAAGTGGTTGTATCTGTGGTTGAAGATGACGAATTCCACGGTGTCTGACGTCCTGTGCATCGGTCCCCCCGAATATCAGGAAAAAACGCTAAATGATGTGCCGAGCTTCGACTACGAGTGCACAACCACAGGTATTCAGAACCGCTCTCGTGAAAGACTCTTACTGAGAGGAATCCCTTTGCGTTTCGTTTCTATCATCCGCAGGAACCAGAGAAAAGTGGGTGTAAACGTTTTCTATCCAAATTATTTTAGGTGACATTTAAGCGTTCTAAAGGAAATGAACTGATGGGGTCAGGAAAACATCTCAACGGTTCAGGAGGATTTTTTGTTAAGTGCCCTGGCTTGAATTGTGATTCTTTACAAAATTCGAATTTCTCTGAAGGTTTGTTTTTTTTTTTTTTTTAAGGGCCAAAGTATGAACTGGCAAGTTGGGCATAAGAACATTTGCAAATGAGGTTTCACGGAAAGTCCGTGCAGAGAGGGCCACATTCCTGCTGTCTTGATTGACTGTTTTCACTGTTCCCTTGATTGAATAATAGGAAGTTTACTGAACGTGCAGCTAATAAATATGAGACTTTAAAGTCCATACATTGCTTTCGTAGTTCCCTGTAAAAAAGAGGTAACTGGCTGAGTTATAACCAATGGCAAAATGGAAATAGAAGTGAACGAGTAGTTATCTAAAGAAAAAACTCACACTGAGGAAAAATGTAAAGGAAGTTTGATTTTGCATTTTTCCAGGACCTGCCTCGGGGTTTCCATTTATACATTTTACAGGTTATGAGATAAAATTAAAATACTAAATTGCCTCCAGTGTCACACCTTGTAGAGAGCAGGTGAGTGCCTCCGTATGAAAGGCTTAGGTGGAGTTTTCTCCAGCTTCTGAAGCCAGATTTTAAAGGAAAACAGATCAATCCACAGTATGAAACCTGCTTACCAAACTTACAAAAATAAACATTTAGGCTGAGAGTTGATATCTACAAAGCCTCGAGGCATGTCAGTGGGAACAGCAGGAATGAGAACTCAGAAAATAGTTACGGAAACTCAGAGGCAAAAAAACCCTCCAAGAACAAAATGTGACATTTAGGCCAGCCCTACTGCTGCCCTCCAAACAAATAAACAAACAAGAACTCATAAAGTAAAAACTGTTCCCAGATATCTCTGTAAATAAGGAACTTTACAAGTTCACGTGTTTTTGAAAGGAAACCGCAAGTCTTGTGGGATGCCCTTGTCTTCCGTCGTTGAACAGGAGCCTATTCAGCTGTGTAATTGGCAGGTGCCCTTTGCCAGCTGAGGCCACTAGCAGGTTATTTATTATATTGCAGAGCGGTGCAATAAATCAGAGGTCATAGTCAATGACATTTGCACCAAAAGGTGGCATTCAAGGCCATTTGGTGTGAAATGCCAAACTACAGCTCGCCGGGGCTCCTTTTCGCCTCTTCTCCAGTTTTTCTGGCGAGTTCTCTGAACCCCCAGGTGAAGTGAGCAGCTTTCCCATTGTTCTCTTCACACCTGCCTGAAAACTCTGCCAGTCTCTGGGAGGAATGACATGGGTATCGAGGATCTGGGGACAGGGAATAATTTATATGAGAAAACATCATTTCTGACCTTAGAGCCTTGGGGACGGTTATGGAAATGATCTGGGCTCTGAGAATTGTCATAGGAATAGACGGGGCTTGGAACCAGCCTTGGTCCTAAACCCAGAACCCATGATGCAGCATGAGCCCCCTAACACATTTTAGGGCATCCTCTCTCATATATATATTTGCCTTTGCTAAAAAGCTTCCTACTAAGATTTAGATAGTCGGCAGTCCTCCCTGGTAACAGGGAAGTGATGATTCTGTCTTTGCTGCTGTCTTATCCCTTTGAGACTCACGAACAAATTAGCTTTTGCTCATAGTTTTCTCCATCAAGAAAAAATGGCGGAACCAAGTTGTGTCCACCCCCAGGTGTAGTCCCTGCCTTGTGCCTTGTAAGAACTAAGTCAATACATTCTGAGGTGTTTTGTTTTGTTTTGTTTGGGTTTTTTTGGTTCCTATCTCCTGCTCATATCAAGGCTCATTCTTTGGTGCTTTATTCAAGGCTGGAAGGGAAATGTGCAAGGATGATGGCAGATGGAAAACCAAATCTGAGAGTCCTGGTACTATTACGGCGTCCTCACTGCATTTTAGGGAAGAAGCACATTGTCTGAGGGCATTGCTTTTTCTCTTAGCTCAGATTTTCAGGAAAGGAGTAAATTCTTCAGGTGGAGGAAGGAGAGGAAGATACTGTTACCATTGTGTTCTGGCCCCTGGGTGTAATGAACATGGCAGAACCACCGCCGGACTGTTTCAGCTTCTAGATTAATCACAGTCTTTCCATAACCCTCTGCTTCAAGTCTATTTTTAACCGCCTCAAAAATCCCTGTTACCTATTCATGATTCCCCATGTTAGGAGGATAATTCACTAAATTCCTTGGAGTGAATTTTGCATCCTAATTGTCCTGTTAGCTTCCCTATTTCTGGGCTGATGAAAAGCAAAGAGAAATAATGCATTAATGTGCAGTTTCTCTCCCAATAGGATCAGCATCATGTATAATTTATTTTCTGCAAGGGCTATAAATAGCTATGTAAAAATCTGTTGATTCCAGTGGGAGCAAGGCCTAAATTGTGAGAATCCCACTGACATCATGAACTCAATCCAATGTGAATGGGAGTGGCAGCACTTTTTGCAGAGAATGCCATTAAGACTTTAACACCAGCAAATTGATGTCATATCAGTATGTGTATTGTTGGAGAGCTTTGCATAAAGAATGTGCTTTTGCCGTTCATGAAAGACGAATTAAAATGGGGATGGGAGAAGATCTTTAAATTCCTCGAGCCCGCCCTCCACCCCTACACATAGTCATCAATCATTTTCTTTCAGACATTTCTTCCTTTTCCTTCCTCCTTCTCTTCTGCCTCCTCCTCCTTTTTTTTTGGGGGGGGGTGTCGCGTAGGTAAGGGGGAGAAGGACTCTCCTATTAAGAATTAGATTTGTAATTGCAATGATTTAACAGTCTGTGTGGTGCCAGATAGTCAGCATATAGAAAATATTATGAAACCAATGTTTTGGGAAAACAAATGAAAATAGAACCGTTAAAAAGCTAGATTTGTAAAATGCTGTCTAATTTTGGCAGCTCTCTTTCTCTCTGGGATTTTTTTAATGAAAAACGGAAACTTTGGGGTCTGCCCTTTAAACAGCCTGCGTTTTCCAGCGAATGCTGGTGTTTCTGAGACTCGGGGGTGCAGGTGGGGGACGCGGGTTACGGGCAGGGCAGGAGTGTTTGGAGCCTTCGGGGCTTACGTTAGCAGAAGGCGGCCGAGAGGCTGGATGTGTCTGCCTCGTAATGGAGAGAATGGCGCGGTATTCTTGGAGCCCTTTTCTGGAGCAGATGGTAACTGCTGCCACTTCCCTTTTTCCAGTCATCTACAGGTTGAGTTTTGTGTGCCTTTGCTGTTTGCTGCAGCGACGCTGCTGTCTGGGGTGGGGTGGGGGGGGGGGGGGGTTGGCAAAGGGGTGGGGCTAGCAGCCATTGTCATTCTGCCTACGGGTTCCAGGGTCACTGTTACACAGACTATGAGGCTCGCACACGGAGCTACTATGTAAAACTCCCCAGGGCTCACTCTGTAGGAGGCTCTGTGCTCACACTTAGGCTCTCTTAGTCTCTACAGCAACTTCATGAAATAGGCGTTACCCTCCTTTTACTGATGCGGACCCTGAGGCTCAGGTTTCTTGCTCCAGGTCACAGAGCTGCAAAGTCAGGCAAGAACCTAAAGCCTCAGTTCGTCCGGATGCTCCACTCCGGGTGAGGGCGTCCACGGCCGACACTTGTCCCCACTCTCCGTCGGCCGCTTCTTGCCGCCAGGGTGCAAAGGCGGCCTCCTTTCCGATTCTCCCCCTTCTCCCTGCACCTGTGTGCATCACACGATGACCCCCGACTTCTTCCCCACACAGCTTTCAGAGCAGGCCATGGGGCGGGCAAGGCCAGCCCTCCCACACTTCTAAGCCAGGGAAGCATTGATTATGCACCTCCCGTACACTCAGAATGGGGATGGGGACACCTCCAAAAGTTAATAGGTGTTGCGCACTCACTTTGTGGTACGCACAACTCTAAGTGAGTATGAATGATAACGTACAATGAGGAGGTTAAATAACTTCCCCAAGGTCACTCAGCAAGGCCGTGGAGTCACAGCTCTGCCGTGTTATCTGAGACACCATTAAAATGGACACTTCCTCAAGCTACAGCCCAGTGGGGGCTACGACAGAGGAGGTAGACTGCCCTCTCTCAGACCTCGATTCCGTGTTGATGAAGCGCCTACTATGTGCCGAGCCCTGAGATGGGCCTTTCTACCGACACTATCAGTGTGTCCCTGCCATCAAGCTTGGCAGGTAAGAATCCCTGCCCCCATATTGCACATAAGGAAACTGAGGCCTTGTAGGGGCAAGCGCACAGCCCAGAGTCTCAAATGCGGGAAGTGCATTCAGGGGGTCTGACTCCAGTCACTCATCCCTGTGCCTCCTGCTGCCCTCACTCCCTCAGCCCTGCCCCCGTCTCCCCCGCCCCTGTTACCTGCTCTTCTCAGCCCTGCTCCCGTCTTCCCACCTCAGCACTCGCTCAGCTCAGCGTCTCTCCCTTCCTCTCCTGCCTCTGCCCCGTCTGCACTTCCTGCCTTTGCTCACTGTTGAGTGGCCTACCCCCTTACAGCCTTTCTCACTTGACCTCTTTCAAGAGGCTTCCGAGTCAGAGTTATTTCTGAAGTGGCTGCCGTAGGCTTGTGCCGTGGGAGGTTCCCGGGAGGGTCGGACCCAGGCCTGACCTCACAAAGCCCTTGGCTCAGGAGGCACAGGACACTGGCCGTGTGGCCACGGCCAGGCGCATGCCCTCTCTGAGCTTCAGCGGCTGGCCTTGGAAAATGGCCCGGGGCTGTAAGATCTTCCCCATTTCTCCAAATCCAACGCCGAAGTCGCTATGCTGGAGATTCAGTCATCGTGAAGAATAAGATTTTACGGCAGTGCCTGATTATGAATCCAGTGAGTTAGGAAAGACTCCTGGATATTGGCACCGGGAAGGCTTTGCAGCAGAGTTGGGGCCTGAGCAGGCGGGGCTAAGGATGGGTGGGGAGATGGTCAACACCAGGGTTTTCTCACAGGAAAGACTTCCCTTAGCCAGACGTCCACCATCTTTTTACCAGGGTGCGTTTAGCCTGCCAAGAAGCAGTTCACATTGAAACATCTCACATCTCTAGCAGAAGAAATCACTTACCTTAAACTTTATTAGTGTTTTGGTGTTTGTTTGTTTGTTTGTTTTTAAATTTCTTCTTCGTTTCTTCTCTGGCTTCCCCACACGCTCACTGTCCTTGTGTCCTGGGGCAAACTCACCCCGTTCCTTGGGAAACGTGTACATCCTTACCAAGATAACACAATGAGTCAGTGGTAGCTCAGGGGAGCAAAAGGGATGAGGAGTGTTAGCGCTAAACGTAAGAATAGAACACGTGGTCAAATAGGACAGTTCCGTGTGGCCTCAAAATCTAACAGATCTGTAATACTTGCTCGTTGAGCTGCAGAACACTGTCCAGATCTCAGGCACGGCCACTTCTTATGGCACCGAGTCCAGTAACTGGTGAACACACTGGTTAACTTCCCTGCACTGTGGGCTTTGTAAATTTCCGACACTGTATCAGAGCCTTTGGTGTGGTTTCCGAAACTGCAGTGTGCCCTTCGGGCAGTTTACTTTAAAAATTTTTTTTTAATGTTTGTTTTATTTTTGAGAGAGAGCAACAGAGCATGAGCAGGGGAGGGGCATAGAGAGAGGGAGACACAGAATCTGAAGCAGGCTCCAGGCTCTGAGCTGTCAGCACAACCCACTGCGGGGCTCGAACTCATGAACCATGAGATCATGACTGAGCAGAAGTCAGACACTTAACGGACTGAGCCACCCAGGAGGCCCTGGGGAGTTTACTTTTGGTTTTGAACCTGGAGTGGGGGTGTTTCCCCCCAGGAGTAAGGCAGAGCGTGGGAATATAACAGGGTTATACACAATCGCCTTGGCAGGTAAGCTTGAAAAACTCCACACAAACAAAATGAAACAGGTTTTTTGCTACCAGGCCGGTCCAAGAAGGCTTAGAAAGACAGCATTTCCCAAACCGGTGTGACCACTGCAGCTCTCTTCCCGGAGTAATTTGCATGGTCATTTCTGGAATGTTGCTATGGGGGGGGGGGGGGGGGGATGTCTTTTGTGGTTTTGAAAGCCAGGTCTCACCGAAATTTGTGTAAAACTTTGAGATCCTGTAGCCAAACGGTGAGCTATTTGTCTCAGAGAAGAGAATGTAGAAGCTGTGCATTCATCATCCTGTACAAGGCAGAGAAGCCTTCTGGAATCTCCCAGAATGAAGCACGCTGTGATGTGTGTGTTGCTTCTCTCCGGTCCTCCCTCCTTCCTGGTCCTCTTCACGTCCAATGATGGAAAAGGGTAGAAGGGTGATGGTGGATGATAATTCCCACAAGGGATCTCATAGAGACTTTTTTTTTTTTAACTACCCATTCCCAGATTTTGTCGTTCATCAGACTTTGCCCTACCAGTCGGTTTCAGTGGATACATTCAACTCCAAGAACGACGTGTACGTGGCCATCGCTCAGCCCAGCATGGAGAACTGCATGGTGCTGGAGTGGGACCATATCGAAATGAACTTCCGGAGCTATGACAATATCACAGGTATGTTGTGGCTTTGGTCAGTGTATCGCCCTCGTTTCGTTGTGGCTGGTGGGCGAAGAAGCATTCTGTCCTCCCCAGGAAGGAAAAGCTGGGCTCTCTGACTTGGTGAGAGTCGGGGGACACATTCCAGCCCCCCCTCGTCTCTCTGATTCTTTCTCGACTTGGTCAGTTATTGGTGAGAAGAGAAACTTAGGGTGGTGGTCTTCTTTATTGTTGCTGATTCTTTCCAAAGGGAGAGGTGATGGGTCGCGTGTTGCGGGAGGCATTTTCCGGTCGTGGTGAGAAGTCACCAGACAATCCCTTAATCCTGATCACTTGTGGCAGCCTAAGACTTCAATGGCTTTTCAGCAGCCCAGTGATACCTTCGACTTTGGTTAAGCTGATTGTTAACGAATATGCTAACACGCACGTTCTCACGCGTACACGTGCACATGCGTGCATGCACACGCATGCCCACACTTGCCAGATCCTGGTGGCCACTGCTTCCTTCTCACAAATACAAACACAGTAAGAATAAATGGCTGTCTAAATTCATGCCTTTGGGTTGAGACCTAGTTGATGCCTCTTTCAACGTTGTCAGGAACCCATTGTCTTAGCGCTGCTAAAAACGGGCTACTTGCTTTGTAAATAGTGGGTAAAGTCAAAATCATCTTTTAGAGACGTCTTGTTTATCAGGTGCAATCTGATAATAACACTGACTTTATAAACAGCACCACGGTGGCCTGTTACCCTGTGAGAGGCTTGCCCTTAGTGGTTCCCGATTTGGAGTTAGAGCAGTGTTTTGCTGCTGCAGCCAGAGAAGCGTATCAGGTAGAAATTCCAGATTAGGAGACTCCTAGGAATCTCTCGGGTGCAGCGCGGTTTTGCAGCAGGTGCAGGGGGTGTAGGGAGGCGGAGAGAATGCCGTTTCCCCCCTCCAAGAACAGAGACGCTAATGAGCCTAATTTCTGCAGCACTGAGAGGTCTGTGAGACACGCGAGCACCTCCGTAAGCTCAGAAGATGCCACGTCAGATGAGCCTCTGCTGTTGGGCCACCTGGCTTCCTAGTGCTGAGTTCACAATCCCGAGAACAGCCCCTCTGGCTTCAAGTGCACACTCAGCACAGAGCGCTGCAGGTGAACCGAGGAACCCAGAGTCCATGTTCGAGGCAAAAAGGCGGTGGAGGGGTGGGGGCTGCTATCCACATGCTTTCTGCTTCCCTCTTTTTGCAGACTTGGAGGATACGTGAGGGATGAGAGCTGGCCCCCGTGCTTTGTGCAGGGGGTTCCACACCAGGGCTTGTTGCCAAGGCTGATCGCGGGCCCGTGAGGTGCCAGGCGCTGGTGTATCTCATTGGAAAGCCCCTTTCAATAGAGAAAGCCCCTTTCAATAGAGAGGCAGCGGACAGATGATAAGGAGCTCAGGTTTTGAAAACAGATGCACGTGGCTTGTACTCCTGACCCCACCAGGTACTAAGAAGTGGCTGTGGCTTCTGAGGCTCAGTTTCCTCATCTGTAAAATGGGCAACACATGTACTTTATATGGATGTTTGTGCGGATACAAAGAGTGCCAGGACAGAGCAAGCAGCTCTCAGTGCCGGCTTCCTTCTCACACCTTTGCAGACAAAGAGAGCAGGGCTCAGGCATGTTGAATCACTTTGGGGGCAGAGCTCAGGGCCTGTCACTGATGCGTCTGACCCCTTTCCTCTCTCAGGTTGACCTGGGTAGGAAGGGACGGCACGGCCCTCCACTTGCCCTTCTGACAGTCTGCAGCTGGTTGCATCCTGACAATCGTCAAGTTATCCGTTCATTCATTCATTCATTCATTTGTCCACAATGATTTCTTGAGCGCTTACTCTGAGCTAGGCATGATGTAGGTGCTGGGGCCACAGCAGTGAACAGGCCAGATGAATACCTCCACCCCCAACGGGTTTGTACTGTAATGGGAGCGAGAGACAAAAAGAAAGACAAATAATTATGATGCAGATAACACAGCAGATGGCAACACACTGAGAAGGGAAAGGAAGGTGGGGATGGAAGTTTTGAAGAACCGGCCATGGGAAGGTTGACGTTTTAGACTGGTAAAAGCCTCGTGGAGAAGATGGGTGGGACATGAGGGGTCGGTCCATGTGGACAGTGTGGGGAGGAAGCATTCCAGAGGCCACAGCAAGTGCAAAGGTCCGGAGGCAGGAGGGTACCTTTCCTGTTGGGGTCATCCAGGGGGCCATTCTGGCCTGAACAAAATGATCCAGAGGGAAAGCTGCCGCAGACAAGGAGAGGCTAGAGGAACCTAACAGGTTAGAGGAAGGACTTGGGTTTTTAATCTGAGTGGACAGCTTCGTGCAGAGGTCGGCAGGGCTGCCCAGGATGAGGCAGGTGCCCGGCACAGGGGGCTGGGCTGTGAGTAGCCTGTGGCAGGGACAGGGGACGAAGGTAGAAGCAGAGGGACTGGTTGAGAAGCTGTTGCAGAATCTGAGCAGGTGCTGATGGCCTGGGCCGGGGCGTGGGTTGGGGCAGCGGCGGGTGGGAAGCATTCAGTGAGGTCGGAGTGGGTGTGGCCAGGGTGAGAGCCAAGGTGGGGCCTTTTTGGTTTCTGGGGACTCCTCAACCCCTCGTTCTCAATCTTCTGAGCGGTGGGCAGCCCCACAAAGCCCACCTACATCCTCTTCACAGCCAAGCCTGAGAAACGGGTTATAACAGTGAGGTAGTTAAACTTGTGAGCTCCAACATCAGGCAGGTTTTCGATGAAACTGGCTCCAGATCTTTCCAGCTAGTGACCTTGGCAAAGTTAGTTTCATTCCAAGAGCCCCTTTCATCTGTAAAATGGGATCATCGTCGGATTGGACCCATGAGAATTGACTGGGGCCCCGGGGAGACGGGCACGTAGTAGGTCCTCAGCGAATATTAGTTTTGTCACCTGGGGATAAAAAAAGGGGCAGCCCTCCTCCCCCCTTCCAGAGCCTAATTCTTTCACTTCAGCTAAAACTTCTCCATAACTTTCATCAGCATAGGAAAGGAGGGGCCAGCGTAGAATGACCGAGGGAGCAGGGGAAGAGGGTGATTCCAGAAACAGCCTGGATCCCTCGGTGCAGGAAGGAGTGTGGTTCCCTGAGCGCGGCCTGGCGTGAAGGAGAGCCCTAAGTGCTCATGCGCCGGGCACATCACAGATATACTTGCTGTGGCCTCTGGAATGCTTCCTCCCCACCACCCTGCAGCCGCTTGCCTTGAACAAGACCAAGGGAAACACGGGCCCGTTTTCTCCTCACGGGCCATGCGTGTCATTTGTCATCTTGTTTGATCACGGAGTGATCCCAGAGTCTGCGAGGGCTGGGCACGGTCTCCTCAATCCATGCCTAGCCAGACGGGGGCCCTGAGGACTGGGAGGGGCACCTGCGTCCCCCTTTCCAGCCGTGATGAGCATGCGCGGGAGGGACGGCTCCAGCCATGGATCTGCTGCTGCTGGGAGGAGAAGGAAACCCACTGTGACGCTCACCCCAAGATTTCACACTTTACGTCTCCTTTTTCTCTCTACGTCTCTTCTCAGCTCTCCTGTCTTTGGTTTATTTTGTTCGCCTTTTGATTTCTAGGCTGTACTCTCTCCCCTACGCTAACACACACACACACACACATACACACACACACGCACGGTGATTTCTGCCTCTACTCACAGTACTATAGGCTAAAAGTGTTCGCCTGGACAGAGGTGTTCCGGAACATCTCCAAGAAAGGAATTCTTTCTGTCTCTCTCACAGCGCCCCTCAGCTGAGACAGACTGGCAGGCCTGTGGGACACTTCTGGGTCGCAGGGACCTCCATAGGAAGGCCACTCAGGAAGGGGAGCAGGAGTATGCACTCTGTTGGTGTTGTCAGGGTGGAGTCAGGCGGCTTCCGAAGAGCAGTTCAGTAGTTTAAATCCAGAAGCCTTAAAAGTGTGCCCAACATTTAGCACGGCAATGCCTGCGTTTAAGAATACCGCCAGATGGTTTTCAAAAAAGACTACAAGGAAGCATGTTACGTACAAGAATGAAAAACTAGAAATAACTGCAATGTCCAACAATAGGCGATTTGTTAAAAATAGGATACACCCATGCGATGGAATACCATATAATATTAAAGCTTCAAGTTCTAGAAGGTGCAATAACAGGGGAAAACGTTTACATCATAGCGGTCGAGTGAAAAAAAAGTTGACTATAAAAAGCCCACGTATCCTATAAGCCCAAATTTATCTTTAGTTTTAATTAAAAAAAATGTTTGAACCCACATTTATGTTTTTAAGTTTATTTACGTATTTTGAGTGAGAGAGAGAGGGAGTGCGAGTTGGGGAGGGGCAGAGAGAGAGGGAGAGAGAGAGAATCCAAGCAGGTTCTGCCCTGCAAGTGCAGAGCCTGACGCGGGACTCAAACCCATCAACTGTGAGGTCATGACCTGAGCTGAAATCAAGAGTCAGTTGCTCAACCGACTCAGCCACCCAGGTGCCCCGGAGCCGAAATTTATTTTTAAATTTTGAATTTGGGTGTGTGCATAGATTAACGATTAAAGAAATTTATCAAGATACGAAGTGTTATTTCAGCATTTGCGGTACGAGTGATGTTGGTTTTCCTCTTTGTGCTTTTTGGTATGTTGGTAGTTGAGTGTAGACTCGAGCCAGACCACCTGGATTTAGGTCCCCGGCTCTGTCACATACTCGCTGTGTGGCCTGGTATAAGTTACTTAAGTTCTCTGTGCCTCACTTTTCCCCTTATAAAATGGGGATGATGATGATGATAATACTGATCTCTTAAGGTTGTTGTAAGCATGAGATGAATAAATACATGTAAAATGTTTAGTATAGTGCCTGCTCAATAGTACACACTTTTTAATGGTTACCTGTTATTTTCAAGATTTGCTTTGATGAACATTGAAAACTCTTATACTCAGGGGGAAAAAGGAATAATTAGTTTGAAACGAAGGAAAGGGACCAGGAAAAGTAAATATCACTCAAAAACCCACCCACCGTCTGCCCCCAAGGTTGATACTAAGGACAGAAATTGGATAACTATCCTTGTAATTTACAGACCAAATTCACTTTGGCCCAGATTGCCTAGAAAATTAGGGGAAAGAAATGACTTTTAATCAGATGACCTAGATGGGTGTGAGTGGTCCTATTGCTTGCTGGCTGGAGGGAGGAGCTTGGGAGAAGGCTCAGGGGTCTGGGGTGGGGGGGGAGAAGGTGGTAGGAGGTGGTCCGGACAGGAGAGGTCCCCTTTTGCAGCAAAGTTCTGGCTTTGTGCTGCCTGAGCTAGATCATTCTACAGGTCAGTGATCATTCTACAGGTGTTTTTGCAGTGCCTGCTATGGGCGACTTTAAAGGGGTTACATCTTTGGATTATCGAGACCATTGATTCAACAATCCAGTAACGATAGCTACTAATCATTGACCACTTCCTGTTTATGGGTGCTCTGTTCTAACAACACCAACCATGAATTTCTCATTTAGTCTTTACTAACCCCATCGGGTCAGGGGTAATAGCATCCTCATTTTACAGACGAGGAGCCTGAGCACAGAGAGTCAACGGTCACAAGGTCAGAAAGCTTACACGTGCTGCATTTCACATCCTGGGCCACCTGCTTAGAGCCGCAGGGTTTAACCCTGTTCCGCCAGCATTCAGCTTCCTTTGGCTCTAGAAATCAGAAGAGGCCAAGTGTCTTCAAAGAGCCCTCGTGACAGTCCTTTCCTCGTGTCTCTGAGACCTGACTCCTACCTTTTTATCCTCCCTCCCCAACTCCCCATTTGTTTCATCCTGCTTTGTGGAGTTGGGGAATACGTTTTTGAATAGCACGAAGACAGTTCATTTGGTGTTTGTGGTTTTCCTGAATTGTACTCCTGCCTCGAAAGACACCAGGTGATCAGCACTTACTTATTTCTATGGAGACACATATGTATTTTTTTAAGTTTAAAAAATTTTTTTAACTGGAAGCGCCTGGGTGGCTAGTCGGTTAAGCGTCTGACTTCGGCTCAGGTCATGATTTTGCAGTCGTGAGTTCGAGCCCCGCGTCAGGCTCTGTGCTGCCAGCTCAGAGCCTGGAGCCTGTTTCAGATTCTGTGTCTCCCTCTCTCTCTGACCCTCCCCTGTGCATGCTCTGTCTCTCTCTGTCTCAAAAATAAATAAACGTTAAAAAAAATTAAAAAAATTTTTTAACTGTGGGAAAATATGCATTAACATAAAACTTATCGTCTTAACCACTTTTACGTGTACCGTTCAGTAGCATTAAGTGCCGTTCACCATGCTGGTTAGACAATCTCTGGAACTCTTGCCATCTTGAAAAAACTAAAACTCTGTGTCCATTAAACACTAACTCCCCTCTCTCCCCTCTTTCTCAGCCCCTGGCCACCACCGTCCTATTTTCTGTCTCTATGAGTCTGACTACTTTAGGGATCTCATATAAGTAGAATCATAGGTTATTTATCTTTTTGTGACTGTCTTTATTTCACTTAGGATAATGCCCTCAACGTTCATCCATATTGTCATGTGTCGTGTGTCAGAATTTCCTTCCTTTTTAAGGTGGAACAATGTTCTATTGTGTGTATGTACTACAATTTGGTTATCCATTCATCCATCAGTGGACGCTTGGGTTGCTTCTGGCTTTTGGCTGTTGTGAATAACGTGGCTATGAACACGGTTGTGCAGATCTCTTAGAGACCTCGCTCTGGACCCGGAAGTGAAATTGCTGGGTCACATGGTAATTCTGTGTTCAGTTTTTTGAGAAACCGCCACACCGTTCTCCACATCGGCTGTCCGGTTTTCCATTCCTTCCATTTCTTTACATCTCTGCCCATTTTACAGTTCACAAGGGTCCCATTTTCGCTGTGGAGGAGCGTTTTTAACCGCGGTGCCCTAATCCCCTCTCGTTTCTCTCGGGGCACAGGTCAGTCCATTGTGGGCTGCAAGGCCATCCTCATTGACGACCAGGTTTTCGTGGTGGTGGCCCAGCTCTTCGGCGGCTCCCACATTTACAAATACGACGAGAGCTGGACCAAGTTTGTCAAATTCCAAGACATCGAAGTCTCCCGCATTTCCAAGCCCAACGACATCGAGTTGTTTCAGATCGAGGACGAGACGTTCTTCGTCATCGCAGACAGCTCGAAAGCTGGGCTGTCCACAGTGTATAAATGGAACAGCAAAGGATTCTACTCCTACCAGTCTCTGCACGAGTGGTTCAGGGACACGGATGCGGAGTTTGTGGACATAGACGGGAAATCGCATCTGATTCTGTCCAGCCGCTCCCAGGTCCCCATCATCCTCCAGTGGAATAAAAGCTCTAAGAAGTTTGTCCCCCACAGTGATATCCCCAACATGGAGGACGTACTGGCCGTGAAAAGCTTTAGAATGCAGAATGCCCTCTACCTTTCCCTCACCCGCTTCATCGGGGACTCCAGGGTCATGAAGTGGAATAGTAAGCGGTTCGTGGAGATCCAGGCTCTTCCATCCCGGGGGGCCATGACCCTGCAGCCCTTTTCTTTTAAAGATAACCACTACCTGGCCCTGGGGAGTGACTATACGTTCTCCCAGATATACCAGTGGGATAAGGAAAAGCAGCTATTCACAAAATTTAAGGAGATTTATGTGCAAGCGCCTCGTTCCTTCACGGCTGTCTCCACCGACAGGAGAGATTTCTTTTTTGCATCCAGTTTCAAAGGGAAAACAAAGATTTTTGAACATATAGTCGTTGACTTAAGTTTGTGAAGGTGTGATTGGTAAATTTAAAAGACATGTAGCCCTGGCTCTCACAGGAGAGCGACCAAGAAGCAAATACAAAAAGAAGCCAAGTTCAGAGCTCTGAAGTTAAAACCGCACTGGGGGAATAGTTAGAAGTTTTCAAAATTTTAGAACTCACATTTTAATCAGGGATTGCATTTATTGGCTAATTGCATGACGTGTCCGTTCTCCCATTTAAAAAGACATCTTAAAGCCTGTTGTCACTGAGAAAAGAGTACAGCATTAGCTCTTAACCATCTAGGACAGTAATGTGCTTTTTTTTTTTTTTTTTTAAATGAGGAAGGAGAAAGTTGGATAAGATGGGATAGCTCTTATAATGAAATAAACAAACAAAGACCAAACTATGGGCCCTTCTCATTCCATTTTAGCAAACCTTTTGGTAAGAACTCTTAAAGCCAAAGTCAGCTGAAAAGATTTGCTGATGATTCCTTTAAAAATCTGGTAACACTCAGCAATGCTATTTTGAGCCATTTCAGTTTCCTGAATCCCCCTTAATAGCAGAACGTTGGCTATTTCATTGGCTCACGTAGACGCACATCATGGGTGTGTTAACAAAATAATGTTGGACGTTGCTTCCTTTACCACAAAGAGAATACTCTGCTGATGCGTATCTAGGCCCAGCGCGGGCTGTAGGCCCATGAGTGAGACAAAAGCATTTCCCCTCTTCCTTGTGGTTCAAAGCCAGCCCCCGGGGCGGCCAGAGCAATACCGCTTGTTAGATGCTCTCCCTGACCCAGCTGCTTCCCTGAACCCATTCTTTTGAGTTTGTGGGTAACCAGCAGACAGGCCAAAGACTGAATGGTGCTTTTCATCCCATCCTTCAAAGCAATAGAACAGGTATTTCCGCCTGATGAGCATTTGGTAGAATTTCTGAAGCAAGATTTTATGGAATCAAAAGAGGACTTTTCGCAAGTCTCGATGGACTTTGAAAACCTAGAGGTGGCCCTTTGATCTGTGCATGGCTTTGCCCTCTGGGCAACTTACTCTTAGAAGTCATTGAGTACCAACCTACCAGCTGCCCACCTGCCTACCTCCCTACTCATACGATGTCCCGCTTTGTTGATTTGCTAATGTTGCTGCTGCAAGTACAGCCCTCCCAGAGGGGCTGAGGCACCAGATGGCAGCACCCAGGGTGCTCATGACGCTAATGCCCCTTCCTGTCCCGGGAGCGTAGCACAGGAAAGCCCCCTGGGGCTCAGACGTTGACATGGGGCCATGTACTGGCAGGGGCTCATCCCCAGTAGGCTGAGGGTCTCAGGCCGATCAGCAGGGACCGGCTTTGCAGCCAGACACACGGAGCCCCACACACCAGGTCTGCACCCAGGGGGCCAGAGCACCTATGTCAAAATGGGCTTCTCTGGTGTGGATTACTGGGAAGCCCATGGGCTCTGGTTTTGTGGAAGGTTCCCAGAGCATGCGCTGCCCGGTTAGCTTGGTTCTCTTCAGAGGATGTGAAGTGGATTTGGGGAGTGGCTCTGAAAGAGCAACTCGACCACGTCTCTTGTCGCCCTGAAATCAGCACAATCATACTGTACTGCAGTGTTATTTTTTCACGATCGTTTGCCAAGTCACGAGTAGGTAGATGTTTTGCCACAAATGCGAATGCGTTGTTGTTTCTGGTGTTTAAGCAATGCAGATGAAGGCAATAAATAGCATCGGTGTTGCAACAGCACTCCTGGGTCCATTCTGGGACTGCAGGCTGAGGGCTTTCAGCCTAGGACACCGGGGGTTTTAACGAAGGAGGTCAGCCGCACACGGTAGATTGCTGCTTGAAACTTTCCTACTAAGCACCAACCCCACAGGAGAAAAGTGGTTTGTTTTCATTTCTTTTTAAGTGCGAAGTCACTCTTCCGCATGCGTTCTTTTGCCTTCCTGGTTTACTCGAATTGACTACAGATGCCCCGATCCCCACATCGGAGGCCGAAAGTGGGGCAGCTCTGGCATTTCTCCGGCGGTGAGGAGGGGCAAACAATTCTTTCTGGCACATGGAACCTTCCGACAAGCCCGGGCGGAAACACAGGCACTTGGCAAACAACGTAGGGGACATTCAGACAGTCCCCGCGTTTGTGCCAGGTCGAGATGATGCTCCCGATTGCCGCCGCTTGTGGAGAAGGCAGTCGGGACACCTCTTCCCAGGGCTGCCTCTCCCGAGCAGGGCACCAGCTTCCCAGCCAAAGGGCCGGGGAGAGGGGCTCTTGCTGAGTCCAGGTGAGACGCTGGCGGGTGGAAGGCAGGTTGAGGGAAGTGGGGGCTGGGTGAAGGCGAGAGGGTGGGCAATCCCCGCAGCCACAACCAGCTTCTCTTTTCTTTTCCTTCTGACAAAATGAGACCAGATCAGAGTCTGCAGCCTACAAGAGTCTCCGTGCTGAGGGAGTAGCTATTTGTTCTGGCCGACTTGCTGAAGGAGCATAGATGTTCTTGGCGCAAGTCGGTGGAAGCTTTGCTTCATTAATCCCACTGCTCCCTCCCAGGCATCCCTTGAGTTTT
The DNA here is from genome assembly GCF_024362965.1 of Panthera pardus. Taxonomy (NCBI): domain Eukaryota; kingdom Metazoa; phylum Chordata; class Mammalia; order Carnivora; family Felidae; genus Panthera; species Panthera pardus. Next base: position 184,741,383 of record NW_026526688.1, read on the forward strand.
AAACAATTTCTGCAAGAAGCTTTTTTTTCCCCCCAGTAATAACGTAAGACGAGAAAAACAAACCAACAACACCAGAAACCCAAAGCAGAGAGATACGTGGGACCGTCCCCTGTGAAGATCGTTCTAGGCGGGGCTGTTCTTGTCCATGCCTTCCCATCCCCCATTGGTTCCCATCTTGTCAGCTTGTTTCTTCTTTACAGTCTCTGTGGCTAGGCTGAGTCCCTCCAGGTGGCCAAGTGGCCACGCCACACAGCCTTAAAGCCTGGGATCAGGAACAGATCTCTCATGAAGACTAAAAACAAGCCTTAGGTGCGAATGGCTCTGTGTCCTCGGGCAGCGGATAATAAGACCGCCCTGCATTTCAGCAAAGCTTTATATGTTTTCAATGTACATCTGTGTCCAGCTCATTTGTTTAATAAATAGTTCTTCAGCTCATTGGCGGGCAGGATGCTCATTTCAGAGGGAAGGAAGTAGGTGCAAAAATCGAAGTCCGTTGCCTGCTCAAGGTTATCCAGTAGTGAGTGGCCGAGGCGGAGATTTCCCCCTCAACAGCAGGCTTTGTGTTTTCTTTGTGATAGTCTGTCAATGCCTTCCAAATAAAGACTTTTTATCGTGATTCAGAATATAGCAGCACCTTGAGATAACATTTTAAAAATATAGCAAAATATGCATAGCCAGAAGGAGAATAATGCTGAATAGACACCATTTAATCAACTGGTCCATTTAACAATTCAACGCTACGGAACTGCTATTACATGCAAGGCCCCACTCTTGAAAGTCTTCCAGAAGTTTCCGATAATTGTCCCTTCTAAAGAGGGTTTCTAGCTGGCACGGCTGCTTCTCTACCCTCTCTTCCCCTCCCTCCACAGCTCCGGTGGGGATGTTGAGATCGAGACGCATTTGGTTCTTGTCACAATGTCCACAAGATACACAAGAAGAATTCTATGAGGGAAAAACTAAAAACTCAAAGGCACGAGTGATGATGAATTGCTCCGGGTCATAATCAGCCTTCGGGGAGCATGCTGGAAATGCCGGTGTTGCATTTTTCTTCCCCGTGGAGTGAGAGGCTGTGTATTTTTAGGAAAGAAATCAGCGTGGGATGCTGGAGGTTTGGTTGCCAGGAACACTCACGATGGAAATTTCTCTGACCGGGGGTAGAATGAAAGAGAGATGAAGGTCTGCAGGAGGGGAGTCTATTTGCATATGCCTTTAGCAGGCTTCCTGATTCTTCTACAGAGGTATCAGCCTCTCACTCGTAGTTTTGGAAGAGAGTTCTTTCATTAGGCACTGGCCAAAGATTCTGTTAAAGAGAGAGCCCTGGAGTGGAGTGCAGAAGTCTAATTGTTGACGCAGTGAGTAAGGTGGTCCGGACTTGGGACAATCCAAAGGGAATGGGCAGAAAAGCAGGGCAGATGGCTGTGGAGGAAACTCTTTGGGGAAAGTAGAAATAAGATGGAAGGAAAAAGGTCATCACGATTTTCTTTGCCTCAGCCAGGCAAGTAGAGGGTGGGACTACCAGGCAAATTAACAGCCAATTTTTAATGAAGAGAGCCAGTTGTAATGCTAATCGAAATAAGAATTGAATTGTAAAGCTACTGAGATCTAAACCTAGCGAGGCACTCTTATCCTTACATTATTCCATTACTTGTTTCAGAATCTACCTTTTTTTTTCCGGTAGGAGACTATGCATTCCCAATCAATCCCTTTGACTATCAGGAATGTATAAGAACTGTGATAAAATAAGCCAATATGCCATTCGGTACCATTTTTATGTATCTTAGATGCATAACTTAGGTAAAATAAGAATAGTTTATATGTATATGAAAGCATATTTTGCAGTATGCAGGCTACAATGGATGCATTTTAAGGCTAAATATATATTTAACTCTTTTTCGTAAATACAGTTAACAAACAACATGCCTCCTAAGTCGATATATTCTGTAAGTCTATGAATAAAAAGTAGCTCATGCCTAATATGGCTTTGATCTCTGGTCTGCTTGAATATGGATATGCCCACTTGAGTCACAGATTTGAGGGCATGATGGGCTATTGTGGAAGGGTGGAGTATGCCCATTTATCTTTGTGGCTAACTCCCCGTTTAAATGGAAGATGGGTACTGCAGGGGGACTTTTGCTTCTACTTGCAAACTAAAAAGTCACTAAAAAGTCACTGAAGGACTTCACAGCTACACCTCTACCTGATCTGCATGATCATAATCTTGACGGATTGACAAAGAACTCTGGGGATCTTTGGGCATCCTCTGATTCTGCATGGTGACAAGATGGGATCCCATTGATTGGGTGGAACCATGAACAAATTGAGGGCAAGACTTTTGTCTTGTTCTCTGCATGTCTGGGCTCTAACCCAGTACACAGCAAGTGAGCAGTGAAAGTTTGCCCCATGTGTCTATGTCTTTAGTCCCATTTGGTTTCATTGGACAAATGAAGGGTCAAAACCTCAAATCACATATGACTGTGTACTTATTGTGGGTCAATTACTTTGATACACTGTGGGGCTTTTTAGAAAGTACAAGGGCAGAGTTCTTGCCCTTAGGGAACTTAAAGCTAGTTAAGAGGAAAAGTGATCATCATGGGAAGCTATAGTGACAACACCGGGGCTAGTGTTTCTGCATCACAAAGCAGTGTGTGGCTAATTGCGCAATGAAAGAAACAGTTAGTAGTGATTACCAATTATTTAACTACTGGTATGGCATGTGGGTTGCATTAATTTTCTATTGCTATGCAACAAATGACCACAAATATAGTGGCTTAAAACAGAACATGGTCATTAGCTTACAGTCCCCATGGGTCAGGAGTCCTGGCACAGCTGAACTCGATCCCCTGCTCAGGTCTCAGGAGGCTGCCCTCAAGGTGTCAGCCAGACTGTGTTCTCATCTGGAGGCTCAACCGGGGAAGCATCTCCTTTCAGGCTCATTCGGGTCTCTGGACCCCATATTTTTTCAGGCTCTCGACTTGGGGACCTCTTTCAACTCCTAGGGAGTCACACACAGCTCCATGCCAGTGGTCTTCCCCATAGATCCTCTCATGACATAACTGTGAGCTTCTGTAAGGTCATCAGGAGCAATAGGTGTGAGATCCCATCACCTTTGCCCTATTCTATTAGTTGGAAGCAGTTCATAGGTCCTGCAGTCACTCCTCAAAGGAAGGAGATTGTAAAGGACTCACGGGGTTGGGGGTCACCTTAGAGTGTGTCCATCACAAGCACCAACCAAAGAAAATGGATACCCAGGTGATCAGATATCTACCTGATAGATATCTAACCATAAAAAGCCATTGACCTAGGCCCAGTGCATTCCAGTGAAATATGTACTGTGAATACAGATAATAAATTCATAGGAGGAAGGGCTGCTTCAGGCTGGAGCAAGAACCCCTGACCAGGATAGAGAGGAGAATGGCCTTTTCACTATTGCTTGACCACTGAATCATTGTTTTGTGTTTGTGGAGAAGTACAGAAAAGAACTGAATTTTTCCAAACCTGCAAGTCAGAAGCTCATTAATCCCAATATTTCAGTGCATTTAATCTTGGAACTAAAATGCTGTGTAAATTGCTCAGTCCTGACCATGTGGTCATTAGCAAGGCAAGTACACTCACTTTCTCTATTTCTCAGAGAGCTAATTGAGGACTAACTGTCTAAGAAGAATTGGAGGGCGTGAGCAATGTGTCACTTTCATTGATCACCTGTTCTTACAATTGGCTTCTCTACCTGCCTCCCAGACAGGACAACCCCTTACTAACCAGGGCCTAATTGGCACAAATGACTTTTTCCAGCAAATTGGGTAGCAGAGCTGAGACTAAGGGCCTTAGGTGAGCCCCACCTCTTGGCCTCTGCTCCAGGCGGCCTCTTGCTAAATCTCAGCTTCTGCCTCCAGCCAGACGACAAGCCAAGGCAACACAGGAAGAGGCGTACAGTAATTTAAGTGCTACCCCGAAATTCCCAGCACTTTCGGAAATCTATAGGTGAGCCCTGGAGAGCATTCTCCTGCGTATGTCCCCAGATGTCTACTAGAAACCAAGAGAAAAAATACAGCCAAGTTCTTTCATCTTGCAAGAAGCCGGCCCAGTTCTCCATGCCCCACCCCAGCCCATGCGTCATCCCCAGAAGTGACCCAGAGCCCCGATTGGCATCGCCAATGGTAGGGGTGACAGATCCCAGTTTGTGTCGCCAACCCAGTTAGTTCTGTCATCTCCCTGTTTGCTTTCAAGGGTGCTGTGTGCTGAAGGGCATGTGAAAGGAAGGTTGGGGCCTCAGGAGAAAATTGGAGTCGTGACACTATGTGAACAGTGCTGTGCTAGGTCCCGAGAATACAAACGTCTTAAGAAAGATGCAGAAGCACTTAAGCAGCTTTAAACATCGTGCTTCCTCACCCTTTTACAGTAGCGGTGGAAATGCTTGGGGAATGTGAATGTAGCTTGAGAAAGTAAGAAGACCCAGGTGGTCCAGTCTCACCGCAATGTAGAATTTAATGAAGCAACCCCCAAACCAGGGAGTAATTACAAGTAGTTCTGGTCTCTCCTCGTTTCCCTGAACGAAGAGGAAAGCCTGGTCATCACCCTCCCCATGCTGCTGCTTCAGGCCCGTCTCCCCCCAGTGGAGATGTTTTCTAGCAGCTCACATTCCATGGCGGCCCCCCCTGATTCTCCAGTCTTCCAAAACCCCTCCCATATGCCACCACTCCATCCGCTGCCTGGCCTCCGTCCCATCTCTCCACATGGGTTTTCCCGGGAAGAGGGTGGAGGGAAAAAAGGTCTAAATGCTCAAACATTAATATATTTTATTCCGGCCATAGTGCATCCAATAGATTTTAAGATTCTTCTGCCTTTGCTTCTCTTTTTCTGCACCGTGTTACCCAGGTTCACAAATTCTTTGGTGCACCCCCCTTTGGGAGGTGGAGACTGACTTCCCTCCCGTGAATGCACACCATACTTACGGACTTATTTCCAAGGAATAGAATGTGGCAGAAGTGTCAGTGTGTAACTTCCAAGAATAGGTCTTAGAAGGCAGTGAAGCTTCCTTCTCGCTCTCTCTTAGCTCCCCGTGGGAGGCCAGCATCATGTTGTGAGGACGTTCAAGAAGCCTGTTAAGAGGCCCACACGGAAGGACCTGAGGCCCCTTGCCAACAGCCAGCACCACGTGAGCGAACCACCGTGGAGGTAGATACGTCAACCCCAGTCAGGCCTTCAGATGACTACAGACCCGGCCACCGTCCTGACTACATCTTCATGAGAAACCCTGTGCCGCGAAGGCCCTCATGGATTCCCGACCCGTAGAGGCTGAGATCACGAGTGTTTGTTGCTTTAAGCTGCTTAGTTTGGGAATCATTTGTTGGGTGGTTGATGACCCGTACCCCATTTTTAATGGCTTGTAGCAACGCGATTGCTGATGAACCCTTGATCTGAGAAAGTTTAGGAACCAACATACATGTATACCACCGCCCCCCATGACTCACATCATAAGCACAAGCTACACATACACGTATACACACACCACACACTCCCCCCGTACCCCCCACACAACGCACCCCCCAATGCACCCCTTGCTATAAACACATACCCCACACTACACCGTACCCCAGTGCACTCTCTTCCCCCCCACACCTCCCCACACACATCCCCACCGTACCCCCCTACCACACACACACAACACCCTTTCTCCCCCTTCACACACTGTTTAAGGGGCAGGTGCCATTTCTACGGCCTTCTAGGTGGAAGGCATCTGAGCAGAGTCTTGACTAGGAATGGAATACGGAAGAAGAATGTAATTGCCTTCACCTCCTTAACCACTCCCAGGAAGTTTTCTTAGTGACAGTGAGGCTTTGGCCTGTGTTTTGTGGGTCGTGGCCGACCTAGAGGAGGATGTTGATGACTGAAGACCATTCACGATACCTCAGAGATAGCTTTGTGAACTCCCAGGACCGGACATGACTCTGTCCCTAGCTGCTGTGGGCTGAATGTTTGTTTCTCCCAGAATTCCTATGTTGCAGCCTAATCCCCAGCGTGAGGGTATCTGGAGGTGGAGCCTTTGGGAGGTGATTAGGTTATGAGGCCGAAGCCCTCATGAATGAGATTAGGAGCCCCTGTAAAAGAGGGGGAGACATAGGGCCTCATTCTTGGTTCTCAGCCATGTGAGGATGTAGGAGAAGGTTGGCCACCTGCGAGCTAGGACGAGGGTCCCACCAGACACCGAACCTGCCAGCACCTTGATCTTGGACTCCCAGCCTCCAGAACCATGAGCAATAAATATTGTTAAGCCACCCAGTCTCTGGTATTCTGTTACATCAGCTCGAATAGACCTCTTCTCTGTCTGGAAACTGTCCCCATTGAAAAATCATAAAATGCCAGAATAGCGCCTTTACTGTCGATGAGGTTTACATCGGAGACTGGGGCTCGTTCTGTGCAGGCAGGTGGATTTGCTAACACTGAACCCTGAAACAGACACACATCCCTGGCCACAGGTGCATGGAATGGAGGAGCAAGGGACACGTTTGCTCTTTGCAGGCTGAGCAGGAGGGAGAGGATGAGGGTCACTTCAGCACGCTGGTGTCTCCTGGCTCACCAGTCCCATTAGGACATCCCGCCTGGTCTCAGGCGGAGAGAAGGAAACGTGCGAGTTGGTGCCAGAATGACTGTGTTCCTGGGGCTCCCTCTCCGTGGCAGGAAACATCCGGAGTAGGAAAGAAGTCTTCTCCCTGCTAACATCGACAGCTCGGGACGTGGCGATGTGTCTGTATTCATGAGCAGAGCTGGGTGACAAGGGCTCCCCTGTTTTCTTACTCTCTTTGTAAGTCGTCCATAGAGACCAGGGGAATGTATTTTCAGCCACTTGGAGAAGATCTTTCTGGTAGGAGATAGACCAGTAGAGAAGGGAAACTTGTCAGCCCCAAGAGAGGATCCTGACTGCGGGTGCTGGAAGTTGATGGAGTTCAGCAAAGCTCTATTCTCCCCTACGATCCCCTTCTAGGGTGTGATTTGCCACTCCATCGGCCTTTTTGCCATCAGCCTGTTTTGCACCAAATACAGCGAAATGTAATGTCATTCTGGGGTCCCGAAAGAAGAAGCAGGTCAACTTGAAGTGTCTTTCAGTAACGTAGGCAGTCAGGAGAATTTTCTGGCATTTCATATCTTCAGCAAAGTGGAGTATCTGCTCTACTTACTAAAAATGCCACTGTCTCCCCACCGTTTCCATCTGCATTTACGTTCTGCCTGTACTGCTGAGGTGGCTTTTTTCCCCTTATGTTTACTGCCAACCCATTTGCATTTTCTGTCACAATAAATAACCCAGTAAAACCCTCCAATGAGCAGGGTCTAGCCCTGGCTCTTTCTAAGCATGGAATCACAAGACAATGATTTATAGTCATGATGGCCCAGGGGAACGGAAAAGTGGACATTTGCAAGGGAATCATAAGTGAATTCAAACCAACGCTTGGTGGCTATTAGGAAATTAAAGATAGGAAATTATTTTTTAGATTTTTTTTGAATGTTTATTTATTTTTGAGACAGAGAGAGCATGAGAGGCAGAGGGGCAGAGAGAGAAGGAGACACAGAATCCAAAGCAGGCTTCAGGCTCCAAGCTGTCAGCACAGAGCCCGATGTAGGGCTCGAACTCACGGAGTGCGAGATCACGACGTGAGCCGAAGTCAGCGGCTTAACCGACTGAGCCACCCAGGCACCCCAAGATAGGAAATTTCTATAACCGTTAAAGTTGTGGAGGCCATGGCAGGAGAAAGGCTTCAATTTAGAGACTGGGTCTGTGTGGGTCACCACTATTTCCCCAACACCCAGCGTGTCGCCTACCCTAAAAGAGTTCTCAATTCGTTTTCACTGAAATAATACTGATGGCGTGATGGCCAGCATCTGTTGCATGCTGGGCAGTGTCATGGCTTAACTCCCTCCTCTCGTTATTCTTCTATGAGGCAGGCACATTCATCTCCCCATTTCACAGATGGAAAAATGGAGGCACAGAGAGGCTGAGGGCTTCTCTGGGATGCACAGCTAAAGTCCGGCAAAGTCAGGAAACTATGGTCGAGAGCGGGTAGGGCACTTGCTCAACTTTACACAGCAAATAAGACTTGGGATAGGAACACAATGAAGTTTGCCTTCAGAATGGGGTTCCAAATGCAGGCTGCCCAGTTAAATTAGAATTTCAGATAAACAACAAGCATTTTTTTAAGTATAAGAATGTTTCAAATATTGGGGCGCCTGGGTGGCTCGGTCGGTTAAGCGTCCGACTTCAGCTCAGGTCATGATCTCACGGTCTGTGAGTTCAAACCCCGCACCGGGCTCTGTGCTGACAGCTCAGAGCCTGGAGTCTGTTTCAGATTCTGTGTCTCCCTCTCTCTCTGCTCCTCCCCTGTTCATGCTCTGTCTCTCTCTATCTCAAAAATAAATAAAAGTTAAAAAAAAATTAAAAAAGAAGAATGTTTCAAATATTGCTTGGAACATATGCTAAAAAAACTTACCCTTTGTTTTCCTGAAATTCAAATTTAACAGCATCCTGTATTTTTATTGGCCAAATCTGGCCACCCCAACCCAGAACCCACACTTTTAACCACTGAACTGTACTGTCCGCACAAAGTGCGATTGGGGAGAATGACCCCCATGGTCACTTTAGTTTCTATGCCTGCATAGGTTACATCACTTATGCATTGTTACATCTAACCCTCATGACCAACGGGCAGGGCCAATGTTATCATCCTCTTACAGATGAAGAAGCTGGGACTCAGCTCATGTGACTTGGCCAAGGTTACACCGAAAATACTAATCATATCTAACCTTCAGGCGGCACTATGCTGAGTGCCAGGTACTTTCTGAGGGCTTTATGCCTATTTGGTTTGTTTTCATCTTAGCCTCTCCGATTCTGCAGGGTAGGTCCGATCATTATCCCTCTTTCACAGATGAAGCAACAGAGGCACAGAGAGGTTAAGGAACTCGTCGGGAGTCACACAGCCAGTAGGCGGAAGAGCCTGGCTTCAAACCTGGGACAATCCGGCACTGGAGAGTGTATGCTCGCCCGCTGCGCTGCCCTCCCTCTCTAATTCACAAACGCAAAAACAAAACAACACAACACAACACAGCTTTGTGGATGCCAGGTGTTGATCCAGACGCGTTTGACTCCCAAGCCCATGTTTTTTCCGTAAGACCATTCAAGGTGAAGCATATGTATGTAGTAGAGGGGTGCAAACACAAGAGGGGCGAGGCCGTCTGTTTTGCTGGGCGGGTACTATGAGAGGCTGGACAGGTCCTCTGTGATTCACTGCAGTGAGGGCTCCCCAGACCTGGTGGGTTTTTTGGCCTCCATGTTCTCTATGTTGCTTAGCCATCAGTAGCCGCCGATCGGGACCCCTTGTCCCCCACCACCAGCCAGCTACTCACTTTCTGTCCAGGACACACGAGACCAGGCCCGGGTCCAGACACATGGTGCCTGTGGGCCCGAAGTCCTTTAGAGGCCTCTTCTAACATCACTGTGTTTTAGGTGGGAAGCCACGTTCCAGAAATGGCATATGTATTAGCCATGGTTCTCCAGAGAAACGGAAGCAACTGGCAAAAGAGAGAGAGAGAGAGATGATAGATTTATTATAGGAAATTGGTTCATGCAATTCTGGAGGCTGAGGACTCCCCAGGTCCGTAATCCAAAGATCTGGGGAGAATCAGGAAAGCCAGTGGTCCAAATTCTAGTCTGAGTCTGAAGGCTACGGAAGAGGAGAGTCCCAGCTCCAAGACCATCAGGCAGAGAGAGTGACTTCTCCCTTGCTCGCTCTTTTGTTCTATTTAGGCCCTTAATGAATGCGATGAGCGCCCCTCAACATGGGGGAGGGCAAGTGCCTTGCTCAGTCTACTGAATCACATGCAAATGTCATTCAGAAGCACCCTCGCAGACACATCCAGAAATAATGTCTAACCATATATCTGGGTTCCCTGTGACACATAAAATTAACCGTCGCAGCATGTCTTGCCCAAGAGTTGTAGGCCTGGCAATGTCCTGCTTCCGCTGGGTCTTTGAAGTAGAAGATTTTGAACCTGGTAGCCCCTTGGAATTTGCAGCGTTGACCATCTTGGTCCCAAGTACCGAAGGACTGTAAAAGCCTATGGCTTTGTGATTTATTAAAGCACAACCGGAAGGCCTGTGAAGCTGTGGCCCCTTGAACTCGGCCTGAGCCAGCTGTGCGAACACTGCCATCTTGGCCCTGTTGCTCCCTCTGTCCCCCACGGAGGTGGCTCCCGAAGCAAAGCCGCGCATCAGCACGGAAGGTGACACAAATACTTGCTTCGTTGGCACACAATGTGCTTTCTTGCATTTGTGTGCATTTTGTTAGGGGAAATTCATTCATTCACTCATTCATTCATTCATTCGACAGATATTTGTTAAGAGCCCGCTATGTGTCAGGCATTGTGCCAAGTAAGCACTAGGGACTCGGAGTCTAACAAAACAGATGTGGTGCTTGCTCACGTGGACCCGTGTGCTACAGGAGGCGAGGAAACTAAATGGTCCCCTGAGGCCTGTGGCCAGATCCCAAACGTGTCAGGTCTACCCAGTGATTTGTAAGTTTTGGGAGGGTCACTTTTAGATAAGCTGAATAAACTCATGAATCTTCCCAGAGGGAAAAAAGAAGCACATTTCCATTTAAAAAATATGTTCAGAGGGCGCCTAGGTGGCTCAGTCGGTTAAGCGTCCGACTTCGGCTCAGGTCATGATCTCACCCTTCGTGAGTTCGAGCCCCACGTTGGACTCTGTGCTGACGGCTCAGAGGCTGGAGCCTGCTTCGATTCTGTGTCTCCCCCTCTCTCTGCCCCTCCCCTGCTTGCACACTCTCTCTCTCTCTCTCTTAAAAATAAAATAAACATGAAAAAAAAATATGTTCAGAATGTAACCATTCCTTGTCACCATGGTCTCTTGCCTCAATAATTCAACGACCTCACTGGTCTCCTACTGCCTCCTTGACTACCCCCAGTCTGTTCTCCACAAAGTGCTGAAGGGATCCTGTTAAAATGTAGTTCAGATCAGGTGGCTCCAAGAAAAGTCCGGGATGCCATCATCACGCCCCAATAGCAGCCTACAAGACCCTAAGCTACTCTCGCTGCCCCTGTCTGTCTGTGTCTCTCTCTCACACACCTACACACACAACCTCTCCGACTTTGTCGCCTACCCTATTCCCCTTGCTTGCTCAGCTCCAGCCCCTCCAGCCTTGTCCTTGCCACTCCTGAAATATTCCTTAGGTATGGGAGGAGCAAAGGATGGAAAGCACCCGGATCCCGAAGGTGGCTCACCTCCAGACGGCTAACGGAGGTGAGAAAAAAGCTTTTGTCTCAACGAAGACACTGTATTTGGGGATCTGCTTGCTATCGTGCAGCCTATACTCTAACCCAGGGGTCAGTGCACTAAGCCTCTTGGGTCAAATCTGGCACTCTGTTTTTGTAAATACAGTTTTATTAGAACACAGCCATGTTATGTGTTGTCTGTGGCTGCTTTTGTGCATTAGGAGCAGAAGTGAATAGTTGCCATAGACATTCTATGACCTGCAAAGTCATCCTCTGGCCTCTTAATAGAAAATGTTTCCTGGTCTTTGCTTTAAACCATATATGTTTGTGGTCATCATTTTACCTGTGAAGATGAAGCCCTAGAGGGTTAGGTTGTTCAGAGTCGAACAGCAAGTGAGTAGCTCAGCTGGGATTTAAACCCAGGACTTTCTGACCCTTAAGTTTGGACTAAATAGGTCCTTAGATATAATCCAGGCTAAGAAATGAATTCAAGTCATACATTCACTTGCATTCCACTCAAACATGCAAAACATTAAGCTTCTGCAGTTTGTCTCTAATTGACCTAATATTTTTTTATGGACCGCACCCCACTGGGTGGGTAATGAGTAAACTAAATGTAGGCCAATCCCGTAACTTCGATGTAATCCAACAATTCAAATAGTCTCGTTAGATCACTCAGGCTGTGGCAAGTAAAATGCAGTGTTCCATATTTCTTCCCTCTTGGCTTCCCCTTCAGGAAAACTTTCAGGGTCTTTGTGACAGTGGGAGTTGGGTTCAGGAAGGGTCCTCACATGCATGCAGAATTTTCTAGATACTCCCCAGCCTCTGCCCTGCCCTGGTTTGCTCCCTGGCCTTGGGACTACTAAGTTCTGACCGAGTCTATCTAATCTTGCTGAGTGGTTTCCTCATCAGCAAAATTCAGATCACAAGAGTACCTACCTCACAAGACGAATTCAAAGATTAAATGAGATAACAAACAGGGCTCAGAGTAAAGCCTCACATTCACTGAGTGGTCGGTATACATCAGATGGTGTTGGCCAAGCCCGTCACTGGGTCTTGGCCATTTGCCCCAGTCTCGGGTGCCTACCTGCAGTGGCCTCTTTCCCCCACCCCACCCCCCGCAGGCCACTCTGCCAGCCCTCTCAGTGTTCCCTGGTCTCCTCACTAGGGCACATAAACACTGAGATCTCCTGGGGCTGGAAGTACTGCTCTGTCAGACTCACTGTCTGGCACCTGGCGCCATTTTGGAAGAGGCCACTGGGTGGGCTTCTCCTAGATCCTGTCAGCCTCTGCTTGGATGCATGGGGCAATGTATCATGGCTCTGCGGAGTCCCTGGCCCTCCCTTTGACCTCCGCAGCACACCCCAGCCCCCAGGACCTTGGCCAGCTCCTCCACTTCCCCTGCCTCTCTCCTCTTCCTCCCATAATCTCCCAAAGTACAAGGAATGGATTTCTCATTGCCCGGGACTCAGACCATGGCCTCTTTCTCCTCTGTCTCTAGATGACACTCTAGGATCTAGTCAGCCAAACTCTAACATCATAATGACACCGGAGGAATTTAGAAAATCCTTTTCTTCTGACCGTGTCTGGCCGTCCAGGCTATTGTCTTGCTAAAGAGGTCAAGGAAAGCAGCTTAGAGACTCAAGCTGATGAATGGCCTCTTTCTTGGGGCTAGAACCTGCCCTTTCCTTCCCTGGGGCAACTGGAAGTTATTATTATCCCCACTGGAGAAGCACCCTGGCAGGTCCACTAGGTGGGGATGTTGTAGAAGGGAACTGAGCCCCAGATGTCTGGTTGGCCTGAATGTCCTCCAAGGCCCTTTCTCACCGGGAGCACCTGAGACGGGGGGCTAGCTCATGGAAAGCCTACTCTGGAGACCACCGCACTCGGTGCCAGGGCGCCCCCTTCCAGTCAGCTCGCTCTGCTCGAGCTTTCCCGGGCTGTGCCAATGGATCCAGCCGCTAGGAGCAGCCAAGGTGGAGTGAAGGAAAATCTACACCGATGAGAAACTGTTTCTATCTATCAAGCATCACGAGAAAATGTCATCAAGTCATCAAGCGCGGGCAGCGTGTTTGGAAAAGCCTGTTGTACGATATACACAGGAATTCCGATACCAGTTGGTGTCGTGTCTCCTTGAAGGGACAGACAGACATCATTCAGCGGGGTTCAAGCAGCCTCAGTAGAAGCCCCTGTGAGGACCCTCTGGAGAAGACGTGTAGTGTAAAGTAAGATGGCAGAGGTGCGGAAAGCAAGCCACGGTTTCAACGCATGAGCCACGAACTAAAATTCAATTATGCAGGTGCCACAGGGTGTATTTTCCAAACTTGGCCACAGCAAGCCATACCTCCAGTCCCAGTATTTGAACCCGGGTGGGCTTATGGCTCCCTGGCACCCAAATAAAAGACAACAGAGAGTGTGCTGTGACTTTCAAGGCTGGATCATAAAAGGTGGGTTTGGATTCCATGTTGCGTAATGGATGACCACAAACTTAGTGGCTTCCCACAACACTTATTACTACCTCACAGGTTTTGTGGATCAGAAGTCCGGGCGCACGGCCCGGCAGAATTCTCGGCTCAGGGTCTCTCCGGAATGGAATCAGGGTGACGGCTGGGTGGCGGTCTCATCCGGAGGCTCAGCTAGGGAAGGAGGCACTTCCACGCTTCCTCAGGTTCTTGGCAGAATTCATTTCCTTGTGCCGGTAGCGTTTACGGCAGCCGGCTTCTCCAAGGCAAGTATTTGCATCTGCTAAGGCTACTGTAACAAAACACCACACACCAGGTAGCGTATCCGACAGAAATGCATTTTCTCACAGTTTTAAAAGCTGGGAAGCTGAGATCGAGGTGTTGATAGCTTTGGTTTCTTCTGAGGTTTGGCCATTCTCTTTCCCTTGCCTTGTGTCCCCCGACGGTCCTCTCGCTGCACAGGTGCTCCTGGCGTCTCGCTGGGTGTCCTTATTTCCTCTTTTTATAAGACCAACAGTTAAATTGATTTAGGGACCACTCTGATGGTCTCCTTTTATCATAAATCGCCTCTTTAAAGGCCCTGTCTCCAAACAGTGACATTCTGAGGTATTAGGGGTTAGGACTCCAACACATGAATTTGTATGAGTAGGGGACACAGCCCAGCCCGTAACGGCAAGCAATGGACAGAGCGTCTCTGTGTCTCAGGGCCTCTCACATCAGGGAAGGTCTAGGCCTTCTCTTAAGTGATTCACATGGTTTGGTCAGGGCCGTTCAGGATCACCTCCCTTTGGATTAACTCAAAGGCAACTGGTTAAGGACCTTCACTGCATCTGAAAATGTCCTACACTCTACCATACAGTGTTAACATAATCATGGGAATGACAGCCCCTTGCCTTGTCATATTCTGTTGGTTGGAATCTGATCACAGCTCTTGCCAACCTCGAGTGGGGGGTTGGGGGGGGGATTCCTCAGGGTGTAAACGTTAGGAGACAAGAATTGTGGGGCCTCCCTAGGGAATGAGCATCACAAAAGGTGTCTCCATGGGGAGACTGGGCGGCTCAGTCGGTTAAACTTCCGACTTTGGCTCAGGTCGTGATCTCATGGTTCCTGAGTTCGGGCCCCACGTCCTGCTCTGTGCTGACAGCTCGGAGCCTGGAGCCTGCTTCGGATTCTGGGTCTCCCTCTCTCTCTGTTCCTCCCCCACTCGCTCTCTGTCTCTGTCTCTGTCTCAAAAATAAATAAAGATTAAAAACAAAACAAAAGGTGTCTCCACTTCGGTCTGGTTTGCTTGGGGACACTCACCTGCAGCTCGGTGTCATTGTGTTAGCGGTCTGACCGCACTGAGGCCTCTGTGCCGTGAGGGATCTCAGAGTCTCCCATGGACAGAAACTCCCCGGAGAAGCCCTGAGCCTACAGTCGAGAGAGATGCCCCGCGGCCCCCAGCTGCCCCAGCCTCCAACTCCTGCGGTTCAAAACCACCTGGCAGAGCCCTTCCCCGAACTCCTGGCCGGCAGAAACAATGCAGGATGATAAAATAACTAATTGTTTCCGGCCACGAGCGGTTGAGTAATGGAAGCAGCAGGCATTCCAAGCGGGAGCCAGTTCAGAAACCGCTGCCCTTTATAGATGACGCTACCCGATGCAGGTCAGAAGGGATGTGTTTATTTTGCAACCCTCCCCAGCTTCCTACCACCCATATTTCTCAACCCCGTGCCTGTTCCACACCTCTCCGTTGCTCTTACTGGTCTGGCACACGCTACGTTCAGTTGTCTCCTTGCTGTCTCTTCCCCTCCTCCACCTCCTCCCCAGATACACACTCCATGATGACAAGACCTTGTCCTTTCCGTCAGTGCCTGGCAGGAACGGATGCTCAATGCCAAGTTTACTATTTCAGCTGCCGATGGCCGGTCTAACAGCTGGGAAGGGGGGGGGGGGGGCGGCCAGAACAAGAAGACAAGTGTCCAGAAAAGGTCAGATCAGAAAACCGTAGAGAAATAGAGCAGGACGGGTCCTTAGTGAGCCTACAGTTCAATGACACATTTTATCCTTGAGACAACAGCCGCCCAGAGAAAAGGACCTGAGTGACACGGGAGGTTAATGGCAGGGCTGACTCAGAGAGCCGAGTCCCCTGACCCTGCTTCTACGGGTTTTCAGTCATGGTAAATCTACGTAAAGGTGCCGTATCTACACTGCCCCTTGGGTCTTCTGGTAAGACTTTGCCTGAACGTATACAAAGTGAAAGATACTTAATTTTTTATATAGATCACTTCCTTTAATTTCGCCGTTAAAATACAATTAGGGCAGGGGCGCCTGGGTGGCACGGCTGGTTAAGCGTCCGACTTTGTCTCAGGTTATGATCTCATGGTTGGTGGGTTCGAGCCCCACATCAGGCTCTGTGCTGACAGCTCAGAGCCTAGAGCCTGCTTTGGATTCTGTGTCTCCCTCTCTCTCTCTGCTCCTCCCCTGCTCATGCTCTCTCTCTGTCTCTCTCTCTCTCTCAAAATGAATAAACATTAAAAAAAATTTTTTTTAAACAGTTAGAGCATTAGATTGCTCTAACTACACGTAGAGGTAGGTTGTTATGAATAAACGAATTTCAGGAGGGTCAGGGGGATACTGTCTCAGTCTGGGCTCCCCTGGCTTCCCAGGGCCTCAGACAAAACCTTCCTTGCATGGGGTTGCTATCAGGGGGCAGGAGTGAGGAACAGGGGGAGGAAACAAGTTTGCTGATGCTCAGGGGGCTGTGCCCCGTCCCACTAGGTCCTTCCAAGTGGCCCCATGAAGTGTATTTCAGAGCCGCCCGTCAAGGGGATGAAAGGCAAGCATTTATGCTTTGACTCTCATGCCTCATTAGCCAAGGGTGGCCTTGCAGGCATTCACTGCTGCCCACGTCTGGGTTGCATAGCCTCTGGCGGGGATCCTGTAGGATGGCATCAGGATGTCTGCCCCCCCCCCCGCAACACAGGAGGACGGAGGTGCGGGGCGGATCCCATACAACATGCCCGGTCGCACACGTGTAAAGCTGTTCAGGGTCTGCAAGGAAGCAGCTGGGCTAAGAGGTGAGGCCCTGGGGCCTTTAAGGGGCGTTCAGGAGAGCTCTGTCTGATCTCCAAACCTCAGTGCTGTCCGGTGCAGACAGGTGTCAGTCACTCAGCAGGGGCAGGCAGCCCAGGGCTTCTGTGAGCCTGTGGTATTTCTGGCTGATCACATGGCCTGGATTCGTCACCAAGTCCTCTAGGAAATTCCGTCTGCAGCGTCAAAGTCATAGAGAAGTTCAATGTGCCTTTATATTTGGAAAGAGTGGAAACAAAATCCCACTTCTGGGAGTTCTTGGTGCCTAAGATTTCCAACCACCTCGATGCCGCAGTGGGTGTCAGATTTGTCCCCACACGGGCTCCGAATATGTGGAGGTGAGTGAGGCAGAGGGAGCTTAGCCTCCCGGGGAAGACGCGCCAGAAAATGCACCTGCACTGACAGATAACAGCTGTCATTTGCTGGGAACATACTATTTCCAGACACTGGGCTGAGCTCGTAAGAGCCCACTTTTCTCAGTTAATTCTCGCCACAAACCCCTGGGGTAAATATTATTCCCATTTTATAGAGGAGCGGGACTGGCTACATAAAGTGCGAGGCCCGGGGCAGAATGAGTTTTCAAGGGGCACGTGCAGGGCCCCTTGGTCAAAAGTTGAGAATTTCAAAATGGCAAGAGCAAAGCATGAAACTAAGTCCCAGGACCCTCTAAGTCAGGGTGTGACCACACCGGTCTCCTGAGCACAAAGCCAGCCCTGAGGAGGAAACCAAAAGGTCTCAGAGGTTAGGTGACCTGCCTAAGCAAGGAAGTGTTGGTACAGTGATTTGAATCTAGGCTCTCTGACTCTACGTACATGGCCTCAGGCTGAGGCCGACGCCTGAGCTGGAAAGCATACTTCGTCTGAGTCGGGAAACTCCTATCTGAGCAACCCCTCACTCGTTATGTTTCCCTGCAGAGGTCTGGTCTCTGTCTACTTTCCTCATCGGTAATTTCAACCCCCAAAGCCCAGCCCCGGGGTGGCCTCTGAAAATGAGATGGGTGGAGAGCACAGGGGCTCTCTTGCATTTTGCCCGGGTCACGGGGGCTTAATGTAAGGATGTGCCTAATCTCAGATGGGCCCCTCCTGCTGAGGAGCTACGGGCCCAGGGTCTTTCCTTGGGGACTGGAATTTAACAGGAGACGGTGGAGTCACGGGACGGTCACCAAGTCGCAGGCTCACGCTTCAGTCCTCTGGGTCACAGGCCATGGACACCGCCGACGTGGGCTGGCCAACGAGACGAAGTGCGCATTAAAAGGCTGTTGGGTGCCCCACATGATCCCCTTCTCGGGTTTCTCCGAAGTGAACTCTCCCTTCCGTCAGTCGGATCGGCAGAGCCTCGTGCTGGGAGGGCCCCGGCATTGGTGTTTTCTGAGTTCTGCGCTGGGGAGGCCCAACTCTCACTGTTGGCATTTCCCCCAACACAGCAAGGATGCTCCCGTGTCTGGGACAGACTGAAAGGGCACTAAATATCCACTGCACTGACTCCAAAATGTAATGATGATGACCAGTCGGGCCCATATTCAACTCGCGAAACAGAAACCCAACCGCGGGGGCCTGAGCCCAAAGGGGTGTTCCTTCTGCTCACTCATGGGGAGTCGGCTGGTGGGCAGGGTGGGCTGGTGACACTGCTCAAGCAGCAGTCTCTTTCCTCCACCCAGCCATCCGGAGAGCGTGGCTGTAAACCCTTCCGGTCCCAAGGAGGTTGCTCTATCTCCAGACATTGCGTCTGCATTCCAGGTAGGAAAAGCGGGGGAAGAGCCACGGCCAATAGGCACATGCCAGCCAAGTCCCCATTTTTTCTCACATTAACGATGGCTTTCCCAGAGGGCCCATCGAGTAGACTCCCACGTGTACCCTTTTGGCAAGAACTGGCTTCCGTGGGAAGCCAAGGAAAAGGCGTTCTGACACAAGGCCGTCCAAAACACAAGTCAGGGTTTTGTTAGTACGGAAGGAACAGACGTAGGTATCAGTGGGGCGGGTCTAGCTGTGTCGGCCACAGCAGCTCCAACACCAGTAGGCTTCAAACTCTCCGACAATACCCCACTGTCCACCAGCACCGTCCAGAGAGGAATATAACAGAAACCACAGATGCAAGCTTCAGGTGGACTTTGACATTTTCCCATAGCCACGTTACAGAAAGTAAAAAGCGGGGCGCCTGGTGTGGCTCAGTCAGTTAAGCGTCCGACTCTTGATTTCGGCTCAGGTCGTGATCTCGCGGTGGCGAGATGGACCCCTGCATCGAGCTCTGCGCTGGAGGTGGAGCCTGCTTGGGATTCTCTCTCTCTCCCTCTCTCTCTCCCCTCCCCCACTCGTGCATGCTCTCTCTCAAAAAAAAAAAAAAAGGGAAAAAGAAACAGGTGAAATGAATTTAAAGATCTTCGTTAACACAATGCATTCAAGGTGTCATCACTTCATCGTGTAATCAATATTTAAAAACGTTCATGAGATGCTTCAGGGTTTTCTTTCATGCCGAGGCTTCAGGGTCCGGTGGGTGTTATTATGAAACCTACGGCACGTCTCAGTTTGGACGAGCTTCGTTCCAAGCACTCCACGGCCACAATGTGGCCAGCTTCTGTCCACACCACCCACCTGGTTCCCAGCTGGGCGTTTTTAAAAGTGCAGGAGAGTCCAAAGTCCTAAGTGAGGGTGCACTGGCTGTGCTCCGTGAGTAGAGATGCTGGGGGCCCTGCAAGTCCCTTGACGATCATTCAAGTTCGGGACAGTCCCAAAGAGGGTGAAGAGCTGTTCTGCCGAATGCTGGTAGGGCCACTATGGACCGTCACTGCTTTAACACCCACAACGTGCTCAGAACAGTGCCTGGCCCATAGTGAGCACTGGATGCAAGTTTATTGTTATTTAGTAACGGTCAAGTCCAGATGTTATCTCCTGGCTTATAAGAAACTATACACACACAAGCTACTGTATTACACATGTGTATGTATATATAGATGTGTGTATACATATGTGTGTCAATATACATGTATGTGTATATGTGTAACTATCTCCAGGCTCTTTGTATTTCATTTCATTGGTCCTCAACTCTGCCTTGGGAATAGGTAAGCGTTATTAGTCCCATTGTACAGATGAGAAAACTGAGGTCAGAGAAGTTAAGCTGGTTGCTTAAGTTTGCACAGCCAGTGAGTGTGACTTCAGCCTTCTTCATTCAAGGTTATCCTTTAGCCTGGGAGTCGGACCGATGCCAAGACTCCAGGCATGTGGCCAGGGCCAGTGCGTTTTCCATTTCCAAAGATCTGCCCGGCCCTACCCGGGGCAAGGCACTGACACCCCGGGAAGAACAATTCTCCCCATTCTCCCCACCTTGGGCCTCGGGCTCACTCCTGTCCTAGAAATGAGCGTGGAGCAGGCGACAAAGAGAAATATCCCAGCGCAACTGCAGCCTCCACAATGACAACTGATGAGGCACAATAGCAGGATGTGGCCTGTAATCAGCCTGGAGCTATACTCAGCTATTTAGGCATCCATTCTGCCGGCTCCAGAGAGAGTGGCGGGAGAGGCACCCACCCCTCAACTTGGGCTCCTCGCTCATCATCACGGCGGCGCACCACGCGGAAAAAGGACCCCTTTGTGACAGCAACGCAAATTACAGCCGAGGCAATCTGGAGTCTCAGCTCGAGCGGATTCTTCTCTCCTCCTAAAAGAAAAATCTGTTTTAAGCTTAATTATACTCTGTCATTACCCGCAATCTTGTAATGATCCAAAGTCCCTGGCAAAATGGTAATAATAAAAAAGAGAGAGAGAACGAGAGAAAGAGAGAGAATCAATTCAGATAGGAGTTGAAAAGACGCAGACGAGTGTGGGGAAGGGAGGTGATAGTGTCATTCTTCAGAAACAATTGTGAAGTGAAGATCAGAGCTTTAGAATGGTAAACAGTTATTCTGGCTCGATTGTCAATTTACCGGGCCCAAGGGCTCCGTGTTAACCTTACCCACTTTCTGAATCTTTAATATTGTTGCTCCAAAATTCACCTTGTAAAATGTGGGAGCAGCTCCCAAGATAAAAGGATGCCCGAAATCAAATGACCTAGATTTAATAGGACAGTGCCGCTCAGATCCCAGGAGGATGCATAGAACAGACTGAAAGTGTTCAGTGATTGTTCTTGGCATGTTAGCAAGAAAATGCTGAGGTTTATCACAAGACACCTTTTAAATCAAGTTTTCTTTGTCAGTTTCCGTGGCCTGGACTACAATTCCTTTTCAGGTACAGCCAACCATTCGGAGCTCCCTCTTGTGGCCATGTCAGGTACGGAAGTGTACGTATCTCTGCCCGCCTCCCCTCTCACCCGCAAATGCAAAACAGAGCCGTCCCAAATGACCCAAGCTGGTGGGTCTGGAAGTGGATACTAGAGAGGCAGGCTTTGGGGGAGTGTCAGATATTACACTGAATCTACCTGGAGCCTGGGTGTCCTCCCGAATCCATGAAGCTTTGTGAAATGATGTGAATGTCAGGAGCAATGTCTTCCTTTCTTTTCCCGCTTGCGTTCCTCCTTGGTTGTTTTTCATAAATTATTTGTGGAAATAATTATCTTATATTGCATAGAAAAATAACGTCCTTATTTTTTATTTATTGCTCTGTAAGTATCTGTGGCGTGTCAAAGAAAAATGTAAACCTTTGTGTTTCCACGGGAAGATTTTCGGTACGAATTTAGTTTTCTGGAATAAACATCAGTGCATTGGACATAGAACTTGGTTTAGAACAGGGGCTGTGTTTAGAGAGAGCTGAACGTGCTCCCTTGTAAGATCCCCTTCACTGGAATGGCCACTGGATCACAAAAAGAACTTGGCCACCAACTCATGTAGCTCTCATTCTCTTACCATTGCATTCTTGTGTCAGGAAGGACGAGATAGCGTGACTTACCCGTCAGCACTGTTTCCTGGTTTTGAAGCCACAGGCAGCATTCCCAGTTATAGGAACAAAGCTAGGAAAGAAATGAGTTAGGAGTAATTATGTTATAAATAACAGAAAACTCAAACCAGATTAAACGGTATGTGAAATTTCTAGGTACAGGTAAATAAGAAGTCTAGAGATAGGCTTCAGGTAAGTCTTGATCCAGCAGATCAGAAATATCACCTAAGACCTCCCTTCCCTCCATCTCTCATCTCTGTCTTCTTTGTAGCACCCACCTTCTGTGCTCTGCCCATTTTGCTCGTTTCAGCCTTTCCTGAAGGTCACTGGCAGACGTTTCCTGTATACTCTCCTTAAGCTGCTTTGTAGCTTTCTGCCTGAGGGCATTCTCTGTCCTCAGTAGTGTAATCAACAAGCTGGACATACCAGAGAGTTAGTTTCTCAAGACTGATCCTCATCTTCAAGAAAGAAAAGTTAATGACCAAATATCCCAGCTCACTCACCCCCAGTGGGACTATTGAGATGTGCTCCACACCCTTTCTCTAAGTGTCCCCCAAGGGACTGAGCCCTGTTGCCTACAGTGGTCTTATCAATCTATCCTTTAGGGGCACCCATCTTTTCCTTGTCTCCTCCCCTACTCCCACACGGTGCTTTTTGGCATCCCTTTTCCCCCAAATCACCTGCACCCAAATCCTTGTCTCAGGATCTTTTCTGGGGGGGTAACCCAGGCTAAGGACAAAACTCACGATTTTCGGAAGGAGGAGCATGGACGTTGGGCCAGGAGACCACAAAAGTCACCCTATCGAGAAATCCTGAAGACATGCCTACATCGGAGAAGCCAGGGGACCTCCCTTCAGGATGTGCGGCATTTCAGGGAAGGAAACCAGTGAGAACAGAACCTTACAGAAAGATTGCCAGTATTTCCATGGTGAACAGCGCATAGAAGGCTGAACCCATTTAAGCCAGTGGAGGGCAGTGGGTGGAGAGTGGGGGGCATGTGTGATGGGAAACGGGGAGACAGTCCATTTTATTCACAGGACAAATTCGAGGCAACCAAAAGAGGTCATTTCGAAATGGCATCCCACCCCCAACCCAATTGCCTGATGTGAGGTTTGTCTGATTTTCCTGACTGCTCTCGACCTCACTGACCTCCCACACCAACACGCCATCCCTCACCATGCAGACTAGTGGTGTCCAATGAATGTATGGCATGAGCCCAAATTCGAGCCGTATGTGCGATTCAAATTTTTCTAGTATCGACTTGAAATAAGGGGAAAATAATAGGTAAAATTAATTTTGGTAATGTATTATATTTAACCCAATATATCACAAATATCATCCTTTCAGCAGGAAATCATTACAGAAATTGCTGATGTGAGAGCCACGTTATTTAAAAAAATACTGAGCCTTTGAAAGCTGGTGTGCATTTTACACTTCTGCCACATTTCAATCTAAACTCGCCCTCTTTTGAGCGCGTGATAGCTTCATGTGGCTAGTGGCTACTGTGTTGGACAGAACCGATTTAGAACATAATTTGTTGCTGTGTTTGCATTGGGCTTTAGCATTCCAAAAGGCTTTCGTATGCATATTACCACTTGGTCAATATTGCTGAGAGGCAGACCCTCCCTAAGAGTCATCCCCAGGTCGATGATACCTTAGGGGCAGGTATTATCAGGAGTGGTTCAGCTATTTTCTACCCCTTGGGGATGATGAGACTGGCACATGAGCCACACTCCAGTGTTGTGTGCCCTTTCAACACACACAAGTATTTCATCTGGGTTCATATCATCTTTTTTATCTTCTTCAATATCAAGTAGTTGCTACAGATGGTTTTTTTTTTTATTTTAAAAAATTTTTTTAATGT
Source organism: Panthera pardus (assembly GCF_024362965.1). Taxonomy (NCBI): domain Eukaryota; kingdom Metazoa; phylum Chordata; class Mammalia; order Carnivora; family Felidae; genus Panthera; species Panthera pardus. The sequence continues at coordinate 184,764,917 of NW_026526688.1, forward strand.
TTATTTATTTCTGAGACAGAGAGAGACAGAGCATGAATGGGGGAGGGGCAGAGAGAGAGGGAGACACAGAATCGGAAGCAGGCTCCAGGCTCTGAGTCATCAGCCCAGAGCCTGACGCAGGGCTCGAACTCACGAACCGTGAGATCGTGACCTGAGCTGAAGTCGGACGCTCAACCGACTGAGCCACCCAGGCGCCCCTAGATGTTTTTTGATTAATAGATGATATCGTTCAGAATTCATTTGGCCACAAATGGCAGAAACTCAATGCAAATGGGCTTAAATGCAGACAGAGAGAGAGAGTGAGTGGGGGAGGGGAGAGAGTTTTGGTTTACGAAATGAACGCGTGTGGTTTCAGGAATGGTTGGATCAGAGTGTAAAAACTGATGTTTTCCGTCTCATCACTCTGCTTTTGACTACGCTCGGTATCATTCGCAGGCAGGATCTCCCCACAAGAGGGCAAAGAGGATCACTGTCCTGCCAGCTGGACCTTCTCGGTGGAAGAAGAAGGTCTACCTCTTTCCTGGCAGTTATGGCAAAAGTCTTGTGCAGAGGGATCGCCTCAGTCTGGTGTGGGCCGATGCACATCGTTGACCCGGTATCTACGTACAGGTACTAAGTCACGTGTCTACCCCTGGCGTCATGAGAGCAAGACAGGAGCACAGGAGTTCCCCCAAAGACCAAGGAAATAATGAATGCTCTGCAGGCAGAAGGCACAGATATCTGTCCCGTGGATCTTGCGTGCCTGTCTTGAGGTTTCTATGATCAAGAATGAGATTTTTCTGGTCAAGGTCCTCAGTCAACTGAAGCCTGCAGAGGAGTCACGGGAAGCACAGGGCCTCTGCTCGGGGGTGATCCGAGGATATTTCTTCGGAGGCCAGATGTCCCCACAATGAGGCATCACTTCCCAATCCCCCCACGGCCCAGCGCCCATGGGAATCGCGTAACACGGTTGACGATGCTTCCGGTGACATTCTTTTGGGCGGGACACAGGACCAGTGTGGGCCAGATGATGGCACAGTTTGGGTAACTGTGTCCTGATGACACCCCTCCCCCAGCCTTCCCCTCCCTCTTCTTAGACTCACACCTTCCACACGCAGGTCTCTCCACACAGGCCCAGCAGACCGCCCCAGCCAGGCGGCTGCACCCCACTCCCCCTGTTGCTTTGATGGCTCAGTGAGCCCTGGCATGACCCCGAGGGGCCCAGACATGTCCGTCAGGATCCCTTCGCGTACCAGGTACTGTTGCAAAACCCTAAAATGACTTTAGGGAAAAGGTAATTTATTGCTCGTATAACCCAAGCGTTATACGAAAAGCCCAAGGGAAGCCCAGGCTGAACAGAGAGGGCTTGGGGGATTGTCACTGGATCTCTTCCCTCCCCTCGTAAAATGGACAAGCATTTGTGTTTGGGAGAGAGGCACAGGAAAGAAGGGCACAAAAGGAGGGGCGCCCGGGTGGCCCACAGTTAAGGGTGCGACTTTGGCTCAGGTCATGATCTCACGGTTCCTGTGTTGGAGCCCCGCATCGGGCTCTGTGCTGATGGCTCAGAGCCTGGAGCCTGCCTCGGATTCTGTGTCTCCCTCTCTCTCTGACCCTCCCCCACTCACGCTCTGTCTCTCTCTGTCTCTCTCTCTCTCAAAAATAAATAAACATTAAAAAAAGAAGTGCACAAAAGGGAACCAGATAATTTCAGAGGGTGCCATATTTAATGAGGTCAGAGATGGAGGGAGGGTCCCCCTTGGGCAGTGGGCACCAGGGAGGCCTCTCTGAGGAGGCGGTAGCTGAGCTGAGCCCTGAGTGAGAGCAGGAGCCAGCTTCACACAAAGCCAGCGGCAGAACATTCTAGACTGAGGAAAGAGCAGGAGACAGAACTGCATCTGAGAAACGCTGAAGCAGGCAGAGCTGAAGGCGACGGCATTTGCAAGATGAGGTCCGATCACGAGGGCTCTGAAGATCCTGCTGAGGAGTCTGAAGTTTCTTCTAAGTGCCAGGGAAAGCTACTGGAAGGTTCCAAGCAGGGGAGTGCTGTGATCAGAGTACACCTACCTCCCGAGGTACTCCCCGATGTCTCTGTTTTGAGGTATCAGCTCTGACCCCAAGGAGGCCTTGGTGGGGGGAGCACAAATGGAGGTCCCCATAGACTCAGAGAAGCTTCACGGCAGCTTTGGGTGGAACCGCTGACGTAGACACCCTCAGGATCAGGGAGGCCCTGAGCCCCACAGAACTGCACCGCTGGAGGCCATGCGGCCGATACGAGATGTGATTCAGTCATACACTCATTCAGCACGCATTTATTGAGCACTTGCTGTGTGCAGGCATCGGTGTGGTGGCCTACAACGAGCTGGACATGATCCCCCCTCACACACACACAAGAGACGCTCAGAATCTAGTGAGGAGGAAAGGGAAAGTCACAGTGCCCGAGCGCGTCCTAAGTCCTGGGGAATTACGGCACTGAGTCCTTAGGATGAGTCAGCCAGGAAGAGGTAGAGACGCCACTCATCTCCCGGTGTAGCCGAGGAGCGGGGAGGTCTTCTCGGGTCTGCCTGGCTCCAAAGTGGTCACTCGGCCCTCTGGACCCCACACATCTGCCACTTAAAAACACATGACACCTGCTGGAATTGTTGACAGAGCAAAGCAGCGTGGGGACCCTTGGTGGAATTCAAGGGATTTTCATCCCCCTGGGTTCTGGGGTGGCTGGGAGTACACCCCCCGCCGTGGACAGCGTCCCAGGCGTCTCCCAGGTCCGAGTCGCAAACCACAGATGGCTGACTGGCGGGCCAAAGAGCCGGCACCTGGGGGTCACCTTCGGGAACAGACTGTCAGAAGTAGTTGTGCCTGAGGCTGACCTAGTTTGGCAGTGGGCTGCACACAGTCGCTGTCCTCTTCAGGATTTGTTCCAGGCGTTTGTTTATTTGCAAACCACTCTATTTGTCGCTAAAAATACTCCTCCGGAGCAGAGGCACAACTGACCGTGACTCTCCGTGAAACAGCCCAGCGAACAGGCACGGAAGCCTCTCCCGGGGCCTCTGGGTTCAGGGACCGCAGGAGGACGGGTGAGGCCTTCCAGCCTTAAGACAGGCAGCACCGGTCACTCCCAAACCCCAGACAAATCCCTCCTAAGATGTGCGTCCATTAGGAAGGGCCTCTCTGGCTGACCGTGGACGGTTTTGTGTGGACTCGTCAGTTGCAACAGAGTAAATTCAGCTCAGACTGAGTTAGTCTCACACACACACACATGCACACACACACACGTACTGTCTCAATGAACAAAGACTCCAGGGGTAGCTTCAGGTGCAGCTGGATCCAGGTGCTCAACAGATCGCCGGAATCCATCTTTCTCTGGCCTTCTTTCGGTTCTACTCTCTTCGGGGTTGGCTTCACTCTCAAGCAAGATTTCTCCTCTGGCTGCCAGGAGCCCCAGGCTTACATATTCACAGCTCCAAGCTCAACCAAAAGAGGGCTTTTTTTCTCTGATAATTTTTTCAACAGTTTTGTTGAGGCATAGTTCATATGCATAAACTGCGTATGTACAGTGCACAATTTGATAAATTTTCACAGGTATGCACACCCATGAAACCAAGGACCACAATCAAGGTAGCAAGCAGATCTACGGCCCCCAAAAGTTTCCTTGTGCCCCTTCACGATTTCCCCTTAGTCTTCCTTTTTCCCCACCCCCAAGTCACTACTGATCTGCTTTTTGTCACTTCAGATGAGTTTGCCTATTCTAGAGTTTTCTGTAAATGGAATCACACAGTATGTATCCCTTGGGGGAAGGAGGAGTCCTGGGTTACTCTGAGTTTAATCGGCTCTTGTTTCTCAAGTTCCCTAAGGTAGAAGCTGATACCGTTGACCTGAGACCTGTCTTCTGTCTGACGTCTGTGCTTAGTGCTAGAAGTCTCTTCCCGAGAGCTGCTTTAGTCACGTGTCACAAATCCTATGTTGTGTTTTCAGTTCCCTTCCCTTCAGAATCTTCTCTGACGTAATTGTTAATTTCTTCTCTGACCCATGCTATTTAGAAGTGTGTAATTTAGTTTCAAACGTTTGGGAATTTTCCAGAGATATTTCTGCTATTGATTTCAAATTGTCTCCACTGTGGTCAGAGCACGTACTTGATTCGACTTGAATCTTCTTATAGGATTTTTTTAAGGGGCTGTTGAAGGTATTACAATATCCCTAGATGTCTGACCAAGGACAGGGTTTGGCAGTCTGATGGCTGAGCCATTGGTCCCCGGGGTTGTTTAATGTCCACCGTACATTTAAGGAACTGTTCGAAGATACTGCACTTTATGTCTGCTCTCCGGGCTCCATTCACATGCTTCCTCCCCAGACCCTCCTGTTCCCTGCCTTCCAATCCTGCTCCTTCCAATCCTCTTCTCAACTGCCTAAGTCGGGAGTCAGCCGACCTTTTCTCTAAAGGGCCAGATAGTATGTATTTTAGACTTTGCAGACCATACATATGGTCTCTCTCTCACTCAACTCTACCCTTGTAGTACAGAGGTGCTAACAAACAACATGAAAATGAATGGGTGTGGCCATGTTCCAATAAAACTTTGTTATAAAACAGGCACGGGGCTGGGTTTGGTCCCCCCCACCCCCCAACCCGTGCCAGAGTTGGCCAGCCGTGATCTAAGGCACTCACCATTGCCCATGAAAGGATGCATTCCCTTGACTCCCTCTTTGGGGCGCCTGGGTGGCTCAGTCGGTTGAGCGACCGACTTCGGCTCGGGTCATGATCTTGTGGTTCGTGAGTTCGAGCCCTGCGTCGGTCTCTGTGCTGACAGCTCGGAGCCTGGAGCCCCTCCAGATTCTGTGTCTCCCTCTCTCTCTGCCCCTCCCCCGCTCATGCTCTGTCTCTTTCTGTCTCAGAAATACACATTAAAAAAAATTTAAAAAAAAAAGGAAAGAAAAGATGTATTCCCTGGACTCCCTCTCTTAACTGTTCTGTGCAAAAATGGATGAGTGGCTACAAAAATGGATGAGTTGCCCAAAGGAAGATTTCCTCTTGCCATTTTCAGGGCCACTGCCAAGTGGAGCTGTCTTGCAGCAGGGGTCCGTTTTAGGCCCACGTGTACATATCAAGTCAGAGAAGCAGTGGCCTGGGCTTGGACTAATTCCTCCTCTTTCAGAGAGTTGTAGGTAACTTCCCACGAGGTTCGAGCTGGGCGCTGCGGGAGAAGAATCGGTGAAACACTGGTAGGTGAGATGAGATCTGGGCTACTCGTTTGTGAAGTGTGTACCCTCTGACCTCACTTGTGTCTGACCCCCAAGGTCCGTTGCTGTCTTGCCGTGGATGGTCACTAGGTCTGCTCATTTTATTGCTTGGTTGACACCTCCCAGTTAAGACAGGCAGTTCCAGTCATATAGTCCCTTGATGTCCCGTGGTCACAACTCAGTTTCCACCAAAGCCCAGTTATATGCCAGCGTCTGTGTTTTGAATGGCCTATAGTTCTCTGTGGTTGCCTTCATGGCCTCCTTCCTAAACTCTAGGGGTTTGTGTCATGTCCCTACCATCAGGACGAGCGATTCCACAAAGATCTTTCTCTTGCACAAATACCTCTAGTGACATGGGACTTCTTGGTCACATAGCATGAACAACAAGGATGCTCAGGCTACGGCGTAGTCCTTCTTCAGAACCCTTCTGTGCTCTGGGCCCCGCTCAAAGCTAGAAGCTTTCCAGCGCACCTGATGAATTGGATCGCATCACTTTTCTCAAGTGTGAAACGCGCTGCCTCCGGGACCCAAACGCCTAACAAGTTTGCGTTTCCTTCTTAGCGGTGGGAGGTCCCATCCTGCCTCGAACCACTGAACATCTGTAAAGTTCGCCAATGTGACAGACCCCAGATCCTTTATGGGTCTTATCTCCCATTTCCGGTAGCATTCTTCTTGTTTGTTGGGCCCAATTTGTATGATATCACTGAGGCAACAAACCAATGGGTTGTTCTTGAGGTCGTCCACATAGCCCAGGTCCCTTCGGACTATATGAGGACAGAAAGCAGGATAGTCTGGGGGCAAACCGTGAGTATAATTCCAGAGCAAAATTGTGACTATGCCATCGTCCATCTTGTGCAAAAGCACACTGCTTCTGACCGTCCATCTTGATGGGTGTGGAAAAAACCACATCCACCGTAATAACAGCCACCTACCATATTCCCAAGGTCATGTAAGTTTGCTCTAGTAAATATATCATATATGGTATATTAGCTGAAATTGAGGCTATTACCTTGTCAAGTTTGTGATGGTCCCTTTTCATCCACCTAGATCCGTCTGATTGTTGCAGGGGCTAGACTGGGGAAGTGAACCGAGGGATGATAGGGACCATCACCTACATCACCTACACCTAGGCCTTTGAAGATGGCACTAATCTTAGCCATTCCCCTCTCACAGGATTAGACAGACAGACAGGCAAATAGGTTGATATTTACGTTTATAAAAATTTATGGCAAATATGTATATATTCTTTACCATCATGTCGTGGCAGGGGTGAGGGGCTGCTGAAATTTCAGGAGCTTCCACTTGGTGTTTATAGATCAAGAAGCCAATGTGAAGTCTCTGACAATTGCTAAATACGTCCATTCACATTATATACATTTGACCAGAGAAATTGCCCAGTGGACCCACTGTGGAACAGACCTGCCCCAAAATTCCGTTTATTACCGACGTCATATGCCTTCTCTAATAGTGTTGATTTATGACTCTGGGTATCAGGGTCAATTTAGACCTTGTGCCCAAAAGCCCTTGAGATCTCTGGGTTCTCCTTTCCCCAAGTTACCTGCATTAACGGACGTAGATGCTTTCAGGAAGGACTGGCATCTATTCTGTGATTGTAAGCTCTGTCTTCACGAGGACTTGGCTGCTCGTTCAGTCAGTGAGGTTCTGGGTCTGAGATGCGGCTCTGGTCCGGAAACTGGGCAAAGGATCATGACTTTCCACCAAGGCAGCTGACCTTGGTCTTTTCTGTATCCATCCTGGATCTCTTGATCACACGTACTAAACAACCCCCTTATTGGCTGTCCATCCATCTCGCCCCTAGAAACACGATGTTCTGTGGGCCAAACAGTGGAGGTGAAGGCCTGGCGTAACTGAGGTAACGGGTCGCTCAAATAATTCACACTAATAGCCTGCGATTGCCTAGATCTGACTCAGTCCTCACAGGCTGGCAGTGCTTGTAAATCCGCAAGTTCGGGCTGGAGAATGGAGTCAGGAGGCTGTCTGCAGACTTTAAACAAAACAGGACAGCTTTAGAAGTCACTTTGAAAGTCTTTACATATGTTAATAGAGGGTCACCAAGAGGGTGCGTTGGGACCATCAGGCCTGGGGCAAGTTCAGAGAAATCCTTGTTATGGGGTCGAGTTGGGTTAACTAGGTTTTCCGTCATCTCCCCAGAACTATTTCAGCTTCTACCTCAGCAAAGGGAGAAATGACTCAGCGTACATCCAATTAATTTGCTAGGAGCTACATGAAAACCCTGAGGTTTGTGTTTTTGCCTCTTAATAGTCTGACAGTTGTGCTAAAATCTTTTCAGAACCACCTCTGGAGTGTATATTAAGCTTCCTGCCACCTTCTTGGGGGAAGATTAAAGCAAAGATTGTTTTCCTCTGTTTTGTGGGGAGGTGGAGGGAAGCTGTGTGTGTGGGGGGGGGGGTGTTTGAAGTTCAAGAATAATTTTATCTTTGTTTCTTCAAAAAGTTGCTTTCAAATGAAACCTAGGTATGCCACTCCTTTTCTTCCCACCCGAGGAAGTCGGTCTCATGGCCTCTCGGGCCTGGAGGGACTTGCCCTGGCCACCGTGGAGCCCTGGGGCCTTCCAAGGCTGCTGATAACTGGGTCGGCGCCTTTAGGAATCCAGACAGCGGGAGAGGACGCTGGAGTGAGCTGTGCCCCACAGCACCCGCTGTGCTCCCCACCAGACCCTATGAAGGGCTCTTTGTCCCTTCCCCAGCCATCACCCACTGGCCAGTCCCCTCCAGACCAAACAGACGGTGGACAGTGGGCGACGATGGGAAAGGGCATGACTTCTGTCACTGAGCCTTTTCCCGGAGGGGCAGGTGGTTCTCACAGAGCAGCACAGCGGAAATTCTCAAATCCAAACTTCTGATAAAAAGTCATTTCCAGAAAGACAAACGCTCCATGGTTCCACTTATAGGAGGGATCCAAAAAAGTCAGATTCATAGAAAGAAAGAACAACGGTGGTTGCTGGGGTTGGGGGGAGGGGAGGTGGGGAGGGATGTAGAGTTTCAGTTTTACAAGATGAACAGCGCTGGAGGGGGTGGGGTCGGGGGGGGGTGGGGAATGAAGAGGTGAAACAAACAGGGATTGGGGGGCAGTGAGAACATTCTGCAGAAAACCACCTTAATGGATACACGTCATTCTACGTCTGTCCAGACCCACAGAGTGCGCACCACCAATTATGAACACGGTGTGATCTGTGCCCTTGGGGGCCATTATGATGTGTCAGGGGAAGTTGGTCAGTTGTAACCAAGGTACCACTCTGCTGGGGGGTGTGGATGAGCGGGGGAGGTGTGCGTGTGCAAGGGCGGGGGTACGTGGAAATCTCTGTGTCATCCCCTGACTTTTATTGTGAACCTGAAAGTGCTTTAAAAAATAAAGTCTTGGGGCGCCTGGGTGGCTGAGTCGGTTAAGCGGCCGACTTCGGCTCAGGTCATGATCTTGCGGTCCGTGGGTTCGAACCCCGCGTCGGGCTCCGTGCTGACAGCTCAGAGCCTGGAGCCTGTTTCAGATTCTGTGTCTCCCTCTCGTTAAGATGGTAAATGTTTTGTTTTAAGTTTGAATGGTCACAGTGAAAGGTTTCTTTTCAGTTTATTTATTTATTTTGAGAAAGAGGGAGCACACGTGGGAGGGGGCAGAGAGAGAGGGAGAGAGGGGATCCCAAGCAGGTTCCACGCTGTCAGCCCAGAGCCTCCTGGTGGGCTCGATCTCGTGACCGTGAGATTATGACCCGAGCTGAAACCTAAGAGTCAGATGCTTAACCAACTGAGCCCCCGGGTGCCCCAGGATGGTAACTTTTAAGTTACGTGTTTTTCCACGCACAGCCTCCCCGCACTGTCCCCACCCCCAGCAGAGTGGTACCTTGGTTACGACCGATGAACTTCCCCGGACACATCATGATCGCCCCAAGGGCACGGATCACATCATGTTCACAATTGGTGGTGTGCACTCTGTGCTTCTGGACAGACGTGGACTGACAGGTGTCAGTGAATATGGTTTTCTACAGAATAAAAGATATCTTTAGAAGTCATTGAATCCTCACCTACTGCAAACCCAGGTGGCCCCAAAGGGTTAACAATAGAACACGCATAGGTATAAACAAGGCCGGGTGTTCAAGGCATGTCCGTTTACACGCTCCACACGTGAATGTGTATACTCAGGCTGCGTAATACTTTCAGGAGAGGGGTGTTCTGAGCGTCCCAAAGCCAAATGGAGAAAAATTGTTTGGGGCACTGGAAATCTGTGCTCCTATGTCCAAGAGAGAAGAAGGAGGCCCTGGAGCTCCTAAGTGGCTCAGTCGGTTGAATGTCCAACTTCGGCTCAGGTCATGATCTCACGGTTGGTGAGTTCGAGCCCCACAGCTCTCCGCTGTCAGCACAGGGCCGGCTTCAGATCCTCTGTACCTCCCCTGCTCTCTCTCTCTCTCTGTCTCTCAAAAATAAACATTTAAAAACAAAAAGGAAGGCGGAGGCCCCGAGAGAGGGGAGGGTGAGCTCTAGTTGAGCTGGGGCGACTGGAACAGAGGGAAATGAGAACCCACCAGAAGCCGACTGCAAAGGGACAGAGGAGAGGCCTTGCCCTTCATGGAAGCTTCTCGTCCTCTAGGAGCAGAGGAGCCACATTCACGTATAGCGCTGACCCTCTGTGCAGTTTTGGAGGACGCATCTGCAGTGTGGGCTTTTGTGAAGATGTGGATTATTAAGATGCAAATTAATAATCATAATTCCTGGGCCCTTTAACGGCATCTCTTCCTGAAAGGTCTCAAAGAGCTTTACTATTTACTGTTCCACACAAAATGCTGCTTTCTCCAGTAACACTGTGAGGGATAAATGGCCACAAAACCGATATAAAAAGAAAACATTTTAAATACAGTCACTATCGCAGGTGCATTTTGGATGGGAAATGTATTTGGTCGGATAAATTGTTATCAGCTAGGCTTTCCCTAGTTTTCTCCCTTTTTAAGCCACCATAAAAACCCAGAGTAAGTTACCATGAAAAGCTATAATAATGCTAATTTTGTTCCCATTTCCTGGCTTTTTCCACTAGACTTGAGGCTCTTTAATATGACTTTAAAATTTTTTCCCATTAATAATACCCTTTCTTTTGGGCTCTGCTCTTTTGAAGTGGTATTATTATTTCCCTCTATGACTGACGGTGGCATATTTGCTGTTTAAAATCAACTCCTAATGCATGAAAGCACATCCCCAAGGGCCACGCTGTCTACCCTGAAGTTTAAAAGCTTCCAAAAATGAGTGGGGCTGCGTCCTTCTGAATGGAAACGTCCAGGACAGCTTGCCCCGAAACCTCTGTGGAGCATGGGGCGCATCGAAATGAGCAGGCGTGTGTCTCTTCTGCCACTTGCTGTCCACAGTCCTGGGAACAGCCCAGGTGCAAGCGGTCCCCACACGTGTGGGGGCACCCACCGAGGGCAGCCGTTTTCCCGCACACTCCTACCCTCGGCCCCCTCCCACCTCCTCAGCAGGGGAACAGCCGCTTTTCCTCCAGAAGCGGTTCCCCAAGGGTACACAGATGTTGAGCCGGGGTGTCGAGGGAATCTGAAGGCTGAATTTGACGAGCCTGGTCAGCATCCAACTTAGAAGTGAGACTTACGTCAGCTCACCTCTGTTGGGCCTGGTCCTGTCTTCAGAGGCCTTGAAGGACCAGTCTGTGTGCCTTAGAGCACCCCCACCCCCACCCCCAAGCCGGGAAACAAGTTTGCTACCTTAATGCACTCAGCTTGCTTGGTGGAACAAAAGCTGTTTACTAAGTAAATGAATGAACGAGTAAATGAAAGATAGAGAAATGATTCGTGTTAAGCCCCAGCACAACCCCAAGAGGTAGACACTATCATTATCCCCATCCTGTAGATGAGAAAACTAAGGATCAGAGAAGGTAAGCCCTTGCCAAGATCGCGGAGCTGGCTCGTGACAGAGCTAAGATTCGAATCGTTGTCTTATTCCAGAGCCTGAGATTCTTCTCCCCCTCTGACTTTGTGCTCATGCCCGTCAGCCGAATTCCCGCCTCTAAGTCCACTTGGTTTGGGGACCATCTTGAAGGTTTTATACGGCTTGGCCGCCAGTGTATGAAAATAGTCAAATGACGTAGATAATAATAACTTAACGCTTACATAGCACTTACTCCTCGCCAGGCACCGTTCTAAGCGCTTTGTGTGTATTAATTAATTAAATCTTCACAAGCCTCCTATGAAGTAAGGTGAGAACCTGCCTTTACACGCGAGGACAACAAAGACAGATATATCCATGCCTGCAAGTGGGAAAGACTAGATTCCAGGCTGGACACTTTGGTTCCTGAGTTCATGCTCACGAGCTTTGTGCTGTCGATTGCGATAGAGGGGCACGTGTTCCTGACTATTCTTGTCTTTTCCCTCTGACGCCTGGTGGGTCTGAGGAGTGTCAGGGCCATGCCAGCATCGCCCCAGCAGGACAGAGATGCCACGTTCCCACGGACAATTGAGGAGAATTTAATCAAGAGATGATTTACAAAAGTGTGGGTGGGGGTTAAAGGAAGCCCGCCCATGAGGGATGATTAAGGACTTGACTTGAACAACAGTGGTTGCAACCCACATCGGAAAGGGTAAGGTCAGAGGATGCTTCTGGAACCCAGAGGGAGAGGAAGGGAGAGGCAGTTAAAAGGGAGGGACACCAGGCAAGAGTACAGCCACCGCTGTCCTGCAGCCCAGCAGTGAGGGAAATAATCCGGGGAAATAAACACTTGGATTCCTTTTCCCTACCACCAGCCCCGGGGGTGGCTCCTCCTACTGGCTGAACCCCAGTGGAAGCAAGCGGGTCTCCTCAGCCTCCTGGAGCTCAGGGCAGGGTGAGGAAGGCTGGCGTTGTAATCCATACAGGCTGCTAAACAAAAATATCTACAGACAGGTGGCTTAAACGGCAAATATTTATTGTTCGTGGTTCGGGAGGCTGGTGAGTCCAAGATCAGGGGGGCTGGCAGATTCGGTATCTGGTGACAGCTCGATTCTTGGCTCTCAGATGGCCATCTTCTCACTGTGTCCTCACGTCGTAGGAGAGGAACAAGGGTTTCTTTATCAGGATGCTGACCCCATTCCTGCGGGTTCAACCCTCACGACGTTCTCACCTCCCAAAGACGTCACCTCCTAACACCATCACACTGGGGAGTAGATTCAACATGTGAGCCTTGGGGGGGGGGGGGTGCACGTTACAGGTATGGCAGCGGGAATGTGGGGCTGGAGGGGCAAACCGGACATTCAGCACAGTAAGATAAATTCATTACTTAAAAAAGCCTCCTATCATTGAAAAGACAAAACAGGGCCACCTGGGTGGCCCAGCTGGTTAAGCGTCCGACTTCGGCTCCAGTCATGACCATGATCTCACAGCTCATGAATTCCAGCCCCTCATCGGGCTCTGTGCTGACAGCTCAGAGCCTGCCTGGATGCTGCTTCAAATTCTGTGTCTCTCTTCGGCTCCTTCCCTGCTTGCCCTCTTGTCTTTCTTTCTCTCAAAAATAAACAAACATTTAAAAAAAAAATTTTTTTTTTTTTTAAAGAGAAAACAAAGCAAAACTTTGGAAACCATTCCTCTGGTCCAATCCCAGGATTTCACAAGCGAGGAAACAGAGGTGGAAAATAGTGTCTTGAACTGATCCAAACTGCAAACCTCAAACCCTAGTCACCTGAGTACAAATCCCTGATTTGTCCTCAGGAATATCCTTCTAACTTTGTCTTGCGGTCATACTTCAGAGACATACACTCCTTTAAGCAGTGGTGTTCCCAACCACTTGCTGATTTTTCATGAGAGGTCCCTTAAATCACCCGCTGTAACCCACTGCCTGGCCACTCCGAGGCCTCTGAATTTACAGTTCCAGTTAAAGTCACGTCCGTGAAGGGGGAGGGAACGAAGAACTCTCCCATCCCTTCAAGCCCCCAAATTGATTTGGCACTCGAAGTCACTGTTATATTTTATACTGAGTCTTCTGAATCAGTTCATTGAATTTTAGCTGTAGCTATATAAAATCCTCTCCAGTGAAATTATTTGGCCATATTGCGGATGGTTCTGCCATGATCTATCAATGCCACTAACTATCAGCAATAAACAAAAAAAAAATCCTCCTTCTTCTCTTTTCATTATAATGAATTTTCTAAACTCGAATTGAACCTTGGAAGGTGCATTACTGGAGTTTTAATTTTTAAAACGTAGCATTTTGTATTTGTTATATAAAACACACAAGACGGGTGATGGCAAATTCTGAATGTTTTTTTGTGCTGTAGAAAGGTTGCTGGGGAGATTTGGAAAAGCTTGGCTTGGATTTCTGGGGAGGAAAGGGTGGGTTTGGGGACGGCTCGGGGCAGTCCAGTTGGATTGGGACACCTGTGGTTTAGTGCAGGTCAGGGCAACGGAGTTTAAGCGAAGGGCAGGCGTGAAAACCTGGCTGGCGTTATTTCAATGCACTAAATGTATCCGACGGTTGCAAAAATATATATTACTGTCCTGCACAAGCACCTGATTTCCAGGCCAGAGCTATGGAAGCCAACTTTAGAAAAGCCTTACAAGATGGCTTAGGTGGAGGAAGCAAATGGTATCACAAAGAGGAAACAATTCACAGTTCAGGGAGGAAAAGCTATGAGTGCAGATGAATACTCAGACACCACAAATATTTCTGCATTAAAAACCCAAGTCCTGTACTCTAAGAGTGCATCTGGAGTTAACATACATGAGATTTTTTAATGAGATTCAAAAATTTTTTAATGTTTCTTTATTTTTGAGACAGAGACAGAGCTTGAGCGGGGGAGGGGCAGAGAGAGAAGGAGACACAGAGTCCGAAGCAGGCTCCGGGCTCCGAGCTGTCAGCACGGAGCCCGACGCGGGGCTCGAACTCACAAACCGTGAGATCATGACCTGAGCCGAAGTCGGACGCTTAGCCGACTGAGCCACCCAGGTGCCCCTAATGAGATTTTTAAGACAAACCTTTAGGTAATGACGAAGCTGGAGTTCATGTTAACTTGCTCAGTAAAACGACAGACAGGAAGCTCTCCCACCCCTTGCTGGGATAAAGTGACTGCATATTTACAGTGCTGTGGTCTTTTTAGACAGACGTTTAATATATGTGTTCCCTCCGTAGGGGAAAGCCCATCAGCTAGGCGATATTTTATCCTCTCATTGTCTATTAGAGGATATACGATGACATTTTAACCAATGGAAAGCCACGCAGAAAGATGAAAAAAAAAAACAACTTCAGAAAGCACTCTGTCTTTTTTGCAACATTTGCATTACTTTTGACATGGAGGGGGGTGGGGAGAACCAAGATGTTTCAATAGAAAAAAATGTTAGGTTGGAAGGATAGAAAAAGCGAAGTAAAAAAGACAACAGATACTCCGTATTCGTTTCGGTTCTTTGGTTGCAGGCAACGGCAACTGACTTGATAATTTAACAAAGAGGATTTATGGGAAGGATACTGGGGACTCACAGGAGCTCTAGGAGGCTGGAGAGCCGGCTGGGGAGCGGGACTGACAACCAAGCCCTGACACCCGCCTCGTAGGGCATTTGGTCACTGTGCCGGGAAGAGTAGGTGCTCTGTGTGTGTGTCTACACCTCCTGCTTACAATCCGCAGTCCAAGAAGAGAAGGTCATTGGCCAAGCACGGGCTCGTGCCCACTTCAGCCTGTATTAGGTCAGGGACAGACAGGGTCCGACTTCAGAGTAAAGTCTCCCGGAATGACCATTCAAGTGGCAATTCCCTAAAAGCGGTAGGAGATGCTTTGGCACAACCCCCCAATAGCACGTGTGGTACAGAACACAAAAGAAAAACAAACAAAAAAACATGTTCGTACTTCCCTTTTCTCAAAAATATTTTATCACTCAAATCCTATATTTTCCTGTGGAAAGGTACTTGACACTTTCCCTCTTTTTTTTCTAGAAGAGTGATCCTCAAATGGCCTTTTCCCCTTTCTTCTAGAATAGTAATTCTCAGCACCACCGGTGCATTGGTTTTCCAGGGCTGCCATGATGGATTACCACCGACTGAGGTGGCTTACAAAACAGAAGTCTGAAATGGAGGCTTTGGCAGGACTGTGCCCATTCGGAAGGCTCCAAGGAAGAATCCTTCCTTGTCTCTCCCTAGTTTCTGGTGGTTGCTGGCAATCCTTGGTGTCCTGTGGCTTGTTGATGTGCCACCACATTTTCCGCCTCCGTCCTCACCATGACTTCTCCCCATGTGTCTCTGTGTCTCTCCTCTTCTCAGAAGAACACTGGTGTTCTGAGAACACCAGTAACACCGAATTGAGGGCCCATCCTAATCTAGTAGGACCTCATCTTAACTCAAAGTATTTGCAAAGACTCTAATGGCGAATGAAGTTATTTTCTGAGGTTCTGGGTGGACGTGACCGTGGGGGTGGGGCGACACTATTCAACTCAGGGCCCCCAGGAATTACGAATTCTCAGAAATGCACATTGTAAGCCCCCACCCTAGACCTATTGAGTCACAAACTTTGGGAGCGGAGCCCAGCAATCGTGTTGACACAAGATGTCCAGGGGATTTGAAGCCCTCCAAAGGGTGAGGACCAATGTCCCAGGGGGAGCTGCACATGTCTCTCCCACTGCAGCACTTGGTGCTCATAGAAAACATATGGAAAGTTGTCATTTTAAGGGAGGGATGAGGGTCTACGGGAGAGGGAACGTCATAGCAGGGTAGCAGGGTAGTAGGAATATGGGTCTGTAGTTTGAAGGAAGAGTGGACCTACACTTGAGCTCTGATAATTTGCCAGTGGTTGGAAGGGACCACGTACTCATACTGACCCCACATAACGATCATCACATTCATAATTATCATCATCCACTCAAATCACATACGGCAGAAAACCGAAGTCATCACATAGAGGACCTCAGAAGTTGTTTATTAGAGTCAGGTGATGGTTCTTCTACCTTGGCAATAGATTTAATTTCTATAAACTATATTTTTAGTCCTTAATGTTGTCTCTTTCCTCCAGAGAAATTAAGGCTTTCTTAATAGCCAAAGGAAAAATAAATAATATTCTTTCTTAAGATTTCTGAACTCTTAAGATTCCTCCGGATTCTGGCTCTCTGTCATTTCTCTGTAATGCCAGTCATTGACGTACCGCGCAGACCCTCTCTCAGAGGTTGGCTGAATTGAATTTATACTATTTGAGGATCTTGGTTCACATGGACTGTGTCTGTTTCACCATGATTAAACGTCATATCAATCAATCCATCAGCCAGCAACAAATTTCAAGCATGTTCTCTGTACTCCAACACTATGTTAGGTATTTTTAGAAAGGAATATGAAGGCACATACAGAAATATTAAACACCCCCTTACACGCACCTCCCCTCCTCCACATAGACTCCTTAAGAAGGCAGTGTAGTATTTAGGAAATAGTTTGAATTTGGGGTCTGGAAGACCTTGGATGTGCTAACTAACCTCCCTCTTTCTGCTTCAAAACAGCCTGTGACAGAGACATTTACTGTTCACTGAGTGCCATGTACTCCCCCCTATGACCCTGCCCCCTTACAGTTAGGCAGTCACATGACTAATTCTGACCAATAGGTGTGAGCAGAAGTGATGTGTGTCACTTCCTTTCCAGAGCATTTAAAACCCAGGGTGTGACTTTCCAGTTTTTTGCTGCCTCTTCTTCAGAAAGCTCTGAAGCCATGTATTGAGGCAGGGCAACAAGTGCAACCTCTAACGGCCCGAGTCTTTGCGTGGAGAAGTGGAGTAGAGCCTCCTGCTTACTTACAAGAACTGAGCAAGAAATGCGTCATTGTTGGTTAAGCCACTGAGATGTGGGTTTTTAATGTCACTGCACCATTGCCTGGTTTATGCTCACTAATAGAGCTGCTGATCTACCGTAGATCAAGAGTTCCTCTCCCGGGACTCAGTCTTGAGCAGGTGCCTCTATGCATGAGTAAATGCTTGGAGAACATTCGCCATCCCCACAGTTTGTTCATTAGACTGTTCCTGCAACAAAACTGGATACCACAGTACTCCCTGTCCTGCCACCCAGGGTTCTCTTTATTCCCGTCCATTTCCTCGTCAAGTTCCCCCGATTTTTGTCAACTCTGTGGGTCTCTTCATATTCCTTGAATAAGTTCCCCTTTGCTTAATGTAGCCAAGGTCTGTTTCTTTTGTACTCGGCAAGGCTCCTCTCCTTGGCCTCGGCACCACTGATAATGGGACTTTAAAAACACCCACCCGTGCCCCTGATGACACCACTCCTGCCATGGACACTGCCCACTGCATCCCAGAAATTATCTCGGGGACCAGGCCCAAGCAGGGGGTTATAATTAGACCTGCTTATCTTCTTCCCCTGGGAGACCATCAGGACCAATCTCATTACCTCAGACACCCCCCAAAAGTGCCAGCCTCCCAGACCATTCCTGACTCATCTGATGCCCACACAGCCCTGGGTGTTTCTTAGTGTTGCTCATGCTGCCCACCCTTCCCAACCCTCAGGTTCTTCCAGTGCACCTCTAAAACTCATGTTTGATCAGCAACAAAATCCCCACTGTCCCCAGCTGCTTCTCTTGTTACAGCCTGCCTTTCCCTGTGAATGTGGTTTCCCTAAAGCCCTCTCCAATCATCACTGGCTTTCTCCTGGAGGCGCAGGGCATTGCCCTCAATTCTCCTTCTAGACCACTACCTCCTATCCCACCCCTGCCTCCCCATCCTGCACACGATCCAGCTCAGTGGGAGAGCACAGACCCACTCCTTTCCTATTGTGCGTATCTACCAGCCTCCAAGACATGTCTCCTTATTCAGGGAAGAGGAGAACTAGGTTGGCCATGGTGTTTTTGTTCCAGCACTCCTTGTCAGCATTCTTGGAGGCTTCAGTACCTGTGTAGATGGCTCATCCCAACACTCTGGCCTCTCGGTTCCTATCCTCCATTTGTCTTTTTTCTCATCTCATCTCAGCTACCCATTCCCAGAATCATGTTCTAGACTCCTACATGATCAATAACTCCACCTTCTCCAAAATCTCTATTTCAAAAAGCATCCCACTTTCTAATTACATCCTCCCATCTTTCCAGCTCATTCTTTCTATTATTCTAACTCCAACCAGACCCTTCAGTTCCCTTGACCCTACAAAGTCTTCACTGTCCATCACTTGCTTTCTGTTTCTACATCCCTCCTTACCCATCCCTATAGCCCCTCTGGAGAAGCATTGCAGAGGTTAGCAGCACAGGCTCAGACTCAGACTGCCAAGGTCAAATCCTGGCTCTGTCACTTATTAGCTATGTGTCCTTAGATACATAGATACATAGAGATTCAATCTTCTGTGTCTCAATTCATCATCTATAAAATGGGGGATGGGGGTGCAAACAATAGTATCTATCTTTCTAATAGGGTTGTTATAAAGATTAAATGGGTTAATATTTAATGTTAATATTTAATATACAGGTGCTTACATGTGTCTGGTATGTAGGAGCCACTATGTAAGTGCATGTGAAATAAATTTTTAATACTCCTCAAGCATTTCTTTTAAATGCATCTCATTCTCTCCCTCTTACCCACTTGGCAAAAACCAAACTCTTGGATAAACCCTATTCCCCATGTGCTCCATATAACCAGGTACAAATGGCTTGAGAAAAACACACAGCAATAGTTTACTCTAAATTTATAAATGTATAACCACATACCTCGTGTGGGCTCAGAATTCTGCCTCATTCCCTAAAGAATAAATTCTTCAACTCTATTTTTAAAGCATTCTCCTCTCTCTGTAAGTCTTTAATATCCCTACCTAACCTTTAGCTGATGACCTTCTTTCTCCTTTCATGGAGAAACCAAAACAGTTACAGAACTTTCTCATATTTCAACCACAATATCAACCAATCCATTTGCATTTCTATCCACCTACTCTTCTGTCTCAGGGCAACCCTTCCTCTTGGGCACTGGCGCTCATCCCCTCCTCTCTACTCAAAGACTTGCTCTATGCAAGTATTTTCTTCCTCCACTGGAATATAAATTTCTCCCCATCAATGATGTGCATTCCCATTGTGTAAAAACATGCTCTGATATTGCTCATCTTTTAAAAAAAACTGAAAATCTCCCTTACCTGAAGCCCCTGCTGACCCATTTCTCTCCTGCCCTTTTAAGCAAAAGTCTTTGCAAGAGTTGTCTATCTCAGCTGCCTCTGCTTTTTCATCAGTTCTCTTCTCCTCTCTACTGCACTGAACTTGCTCTTGTCAAGGTTGCCCAAGACTTCTGCACTGGCCAAAGTCAATGCACCCTCATCCTACTTGACCAACAATACCAGCAACTTGGTGAGCACCGCCTTATTCTTGAAACATCTTTTCCCCGGCCTCCAGGACATGACAGCCTTTCGTGTTTCTTCTCGCACTGGTCAAACTCTTTTCTGTCTCTTATGCGGGTCTCTCTTCTTCCTGACCTCTGCAAGTTGAGAGTCCCAGGTCCCATTCAGTCTCAGGATTCTAAATACCAACTGTACATCGATGACTCTTAAACTTGCACTTTTACCCCTCTCCCCTGAAATCAAGACTCATATATCCACCAGCTTAACTAAAATCTATATTTTGATTTATAAATAGTCACTCTGGGCTTAAAATATCTAAAGCATGTTTTTACACAATGGGAGTGCACATCATTGATGGGGAGAAATTTATATTCCAGTGGAGGAAGAAAATACTTGCATAGAGCAAGTCTTTGAGTAGAGAAGAGGGGATGAGCGCCAGTGTCCAACATAATTCTCTATTTTTACCACCCTACCCCCAAACCTGCTCCTCTTGTATCTTTTCCATCCCAGCAAATGGTAGCATTGTCGATGCAGTTGGCCGGGTCAAAAATCTTGAACTCAGCCTTAATTCTGCTTTTCCTCTCACTTCGATATCCAGTCTATCAGCAAGTCTTCTGGGACTAACTTCAAAATATATCCAGAATCTAACATATTCTTGCATGCCCCTTGCTGCTACTCCGCTCTAAGCCACCATTGTCTCTCACCTGGATGACCGAAGGGGTCTCCCAGCTGGTCCCCCTCCTTCCACCTAAACTGCTTCTTTCCTCTCATTCACTTTTCACACAGCAGCCAGCCAGTGTGATCCTTCTGACACCTGAGCCATTTCATGTTACCCTTCTACAAGAGCTTCTCATCACATTTGGAGTGACGTATAAAGACCTAACCATGACTTTCAAGGCCCCTGGTAATCTGACTGTATCCCTGTTCCCATTAACTGCCTGTTTACTCTATTGTTCATTCTTCTTTAGACACATCCCCAGAATCTTTGACCTCTTTGTTAACCTTCAGACAAGACACACTATGTATATTCCATATCTAGGCCTTTGTCCCCATGGTTCTAGGGGTCTGTCTAGAGTGCACCTCCCCCCCCCCCACACACACCCATCTTTGTCATGGTTCAACCTCTCTCCTCATTCCAGTCTCTGTTTAAATGTCATTTCCTAAGACCATTGCATCTAACACAGCCCGCTCCCTATTCCAGTCACTCTCGGTTGTAGACAGTTTCTGACGATGGCTGCCATCAATTCTGCCCATCGGGAGATGGAGTCTTTTTGCCCGCCCTTGAATAGGGGCTGGTCTTGTGACCTGCTTTGGCCAACAGAACACAGAGGAAGTGGCAGTGTGCCAGTTCCAGGACCAGTCTTTAGCAAGCCTGGAAACTTCCAGGCTGTTTTCTCTGGGCAGGCTGGCTGCCATACTGTAAAGAAGATCAAGCTAGACTACTGAATGATGAGGCACCATGTAAAGAGAGAAAGAGAACACATGGAGGGCCATGGAGGCACCAAATACATGAATGAATTCTTGGTTCTCTCAGCTCATTCGGCCAGTGAATGTGGCCAAGCGGTTGACCCCAATGGGTCAAATGAGCTGGCTGAACCATCCCCAAATTTCTGACCCACAGAATCACGAAAAATAATAAATCCTTTAAGACCACTAAATTTGGGGATAGTTTGTTACAAGGCAATAAATAACTGAAAATATTTTCCTTGCTCTGTGCTATCTATAGACAAAATGTGTCCTCCCCAAATTCATATGTTGAAAGCTGTTCTCCATTATGATGGGGAGGTGAGACCTCTGGAAGGTGATTGGGTCATGAAGGCAGAGCTCTCACAAATGGGATTAGCCCCTTATAAAAGAGATCCCACAGAGCTCTCTTGTTCTTCCAGAGAGTAAGGACACAGCCAAGAAGGCTGCTGTTACAAACCAGCAGGTGGGCTCTCACCAGACATCGAATCACCAAGCACCTTGATCTTGGACTTCCCAGCCTCCAGAACTGTAAGAAATAAATTTCTTTTGTTTATGAGCCACTCCGGCAATGGTATTTTGCTACTCCATATTATGGTGTTTTGTTATAGTAGCTTGAACAGACTAAGACACCGCTTAGTTTTCTTCATAGTAATTATCTCAGTAAGAAATTACACAATTATTAGTTTTTCTGTCTACTGTTTATTATCTGTTTCTGCCTCCAGAATATAAATCTATAAGGAAAAGGACTTTGTCTTGTTCACCACCGCATTTCCAGTGTTTGGAACAATCTCTGGCCTATTTTAGGACTCAATAGATATTTGTTGATAAATTAATATACCAAGAACCCTAACTGATACATGAGGCTTACTTTTCTACAAGAATCATGTCTATCCTCATGGAAACATTTTCCTTCAAATCTTAACATCCAATAACATTGGCCTTTTATTTTTATTTTATTTTTAATGTTTATTTTTATTTTTGAGAGAGAGAGAGAGAGACAGAGAGACAGAGTGCAAGCAGAGAGAGAGAAGGAGACACAGAATCTGAAGCAGGCTCCAGGCTCCAAGCTGTCAGCACAGAGCCTGATGTGGGGCTCAAACTCATGAACTGTGAGATCATGACCTAAGCCCAAGTGGAACGCTTAAACGACTGAGCCACCCAGGTGTCCCTGCATTTGTCTTTTTTTTTTTTAACTTTTTTTTTTTTTTTAGCGTTTATTTTTGAGAGACAGGGAGAGACAGAGAATGAGCAGGGGAGGGGCAGAGGGAGAGGGAGACACAGAATCTGAAACAGGCTCCAGGCTCTGAGAGTCAGCACAGAGCCTGATGCGGGGCTTGAACTCGTGAACTGTGAGATCATGACCTGAGCCGAAGTTGGACGCTTAACCGACTGAGCCATCCAGGCGCCCCTACATTTGTCTTTTAAATCAGAGATCTCTATTAGGTTGCTAGGGAAACATCAGATTTTTTTTTTTTAATTCCAGAAAATACTTTGGGCCAAGATCTGCACTGCATTTTAAGATGATTTGGGCATTGTTACCACTCACTGGATAGTGCAGAGCAATCCTGTGGGTTGGTTAATGATAAAGTACCACTTTGTCCCCTTATCTTCTCAGGACAGACTTCTTGTGCTACCCAGCCCCTCCCATTTAAATACATACATGTCACCATTTTAGGACAGAATATCCAAGCAGGGCTGATAGTTCTTATTAATTCCTGCAATCCCACCAATTTTTCCATCAGGGCAACATGAGAACAGCCCCTTCTGTGTTAGTCATCGAAGATCATTTTCTGGTATGTTTCCTCCCTGACTCACTGGCCCTCACCCCACATAAGATAGCGGACATCGCCACATCGGGCAATGCCTTTCTCAGAAATAGGTTTACTGTGACTTCTTTCATGCCTGGTTGGAACACGGAGTCATAATTAGAATGAGGCTCGTCTCCCAGGTCATTGTTCTGATGGTTCTAAATTGGTTCCCACTATGCCATTTCTTTCTACATGAATAGGACCTTTGCCTTTCTGATTGCAGACATGTAAGACTGACCACCAGGTCCCTGACACTTCCCTGTGACTACCATTTTCCCTGGTGTTTTTGGGTACTCTGCCCTATACATTTCATTTGGGGAGCCACATTGCTAGGTTGTAATTTAAGTTTTCTAAATTTAGTCTGTAGAAGGCTCACGGCCAATGGAAGGGGATTATAGCTTACTAGGAATCTACATTTAAGCAGGAGAAAGTCCTCTCTGGGGATCTGGATTTATTTACAGAGTTTGGGGACTCAAGTGAAGACCAAACAGACTTAGCAGCCACACTTCCCCAATGCAATTTAACAGTCTCTTAAGCACAAAATCAAACACAATATAAATAAAGTGGCTTGAGTCTTTCCTGAGTGTCTTACCTTAACTTCCGCCGCCTTCTGTCTTGCTATCCCCTAGATGTCCCCAAAGACCCCGTCTATCTTCTTGAAGAACTGTAGCTTTTTAAGGAGAAACAATCACATCTCCTGAAATGTTTTCTGATACCTCAGGAGCCATGCAGCAACACAGAAAGAATTATTAAAAGATCAGATCTGTTGAAGATCTTAATTAGAAAAGGGACGCGTTGTGTGCAATACGTTTCAGAAAACATGTTATGTGCCTAAACCTGTACTTGGCATTATGGGAAATAAAGAAATGAATCAGTTTTATATCTTACTCTCGGCTAATAAGGAAGTTAAAAAGACAAGCCATAATATAGTAGAGTAGTTCAGAGCCGATACTGTGGAAGTAAATTGGCCGTGTTAGAAGCCTGGCTAGAATCCTGTTAGGATACTTAGCCTTTCTGTGCCTCAATTTCCTCACCCATAAGTTGGAGACAATAAGAGGAGGTACCTCATAGGGTTATTATGAGGATTTAAACGAGTTGATAAAAATTGAAATGGGCAAGCGTCTCACATGCAATAAGTGATTTCTCTCGATAGATGATAGATATAGATAGATAGATAGATAGATAGACAGATAGATATGGGTGTGTGTGCGCGCACGTGTGTGTGTGTAATCTTCATACAATGTGGAAAATACCTATTGCAAAGGAAGGGCACATAGAGCACCGTCAGAATCCAGAGGCAGGAGACATCATTTGCAGCTAGAAAGAACCAGGGAGGCTTCCTGGAAGAAGGGCAAAGATGATCGTGCTCACCAAATAGTACATTTGCTTCCCCCACTTGCCAGCTCTTTGTCAGGGTCCAACGACAAGTTTGGGCCAGTGGGATGCATGTGAAAGTAGTCCTGGACTTAATTGGCCCTTCCCCTCCTGCTGCAGCACATGAGAAGGCTTTGCATCCCGGATTTTGCAGCTACAGATGGTGGAAAGTCTATCACCCTGGGTTCCTGAATGGCAGTATCGAGGAGAGACACCTCCTCTGACCGAAACACACATTCAACCCCCAGAATGGATGTATAGCATGGCCAAAGAGAAATCTTTTGTACGAAAAGGCACTGGGAGTGTAGGCTTCATTTGTCACTGTAGGGTAACCTAGCCTGTCTTGACTACGTATATGTCTCTCTGTGTGTATAATATATAGGCCTTATATGAGTAGACAGAAACAATTATTATATATACAAATATATAATTAAAATTATGTAAAATTCAAATCTATATACATAACATGGCGGTGGAAGAACCCAGGGAAAGATGGGAAGGATGACAAAGTTTACAACACAGTGAACAAATGTTTGTTTGATTGGAAAGAAAAACCGGGGTCAGATCATGGAGGGCCTTACAGTCCGGACCAAAGAGTTCAGACTCTATCCCAGAAGGCAACAGGGCACCATTCAGCATGTTTCCTGGGATAATCACACCAAACAGGCAGCACCAGTGAGAGCTCTTTGAAGAGCAAGAGACTTCCATGAGGTCCGATAGTCTCAGGTGGTACCTGCTTCAGCCAGAGAATCCCTCCCTTCCCCAAACAGCTCAGAACACTACAAGTTTGTTCTCTATGTCAACACCAAGAAGAACGGGGGGCTATGATCGCTAAGACAGAAGGTTTTTTTTTTATCATGATCCTTAACCCATCTCCATAAACTCTCCCCATCCAGGGTAGCAGGATGCCCCCTCTGCATTGGCTGTTGGAACTGGAGGAATATCTCAGACAGCTTCTGGAAAGAACCAAAACTCTTATGCTCCCCTTCATTTGTGGAAGTGGAATGGTTTGAAATACCTTGGCAACCAAACTTAAAAGAGGGTATGTTTGTGCCCAAAGTGGAAAAAAGCCAATTGCCTAAGAAAACCAAGAATTACGGTTTTTTCGCTTTTTCGGAGAAACCCTAACACCTATGATATTGGTTAAGGCAATCATAGCTACTATAACAAATAAACCCCTCACTGTGTAATGGCTCCAACATGGTAGACATTGGTTTCTTACATAAAATCCTAAATGGCGTTTCTGATTGGTAGGTGGCTTCTCTCCATACGATGGTTCAAGGATCATGGCTCCTTCTATCCTGTGGCTTCGTCATCTGCCAGATGTAGTGCCCAAGGATACCGTGCTAACCAGCACCAAGCTGGCAGAAGGGGAAAGAGAATGGAGGGTCAGGCATGGAGGTTTCACAGACCAGGGAGCGTCATTTCTGCTCCCTTTCCACTGGCCAGACCTCAGTGATAGGGTCTCCCCTAACGGCAAAATAGGCAGGTGTCACCCACCTGTCCGTCCAGGAAAAAGAGAAAAGGTGTTTGCAGAATAATAGCCATACTTGGTATTGTTGCCCTGGGCACCTTTCCTCCTGATCCATGTCTATTAAAAGAATGAGTTAGTGAATTAAACTTCTGGCTTCTCATTCTTTCAACAGATATTTATTGAACACTCGTTGCGTCCAAAGCACATGCTTGGTGGCTGGGGTTCCGGGGGATGCAGAAAATGTGACAGAAAGCCTCCGTGGAGGAGCGTATGAGGCGGAAAATGACAAAGTATCCAGGAGAGGTTCAGAAGGGCTTTTTGTACACTTGGCAGAGGGGACAGGTGGAGGCTTCTGCGATGGGAGTGGGTGTCGCAGGCTAACGCGAGCAGAGGCACAGAGGTAGGTGATCATACAGTCCTCACCGGCAGGAAGGGGGAGTTCAATCCGACCAGAGCGAAGGGTATAAGAAGGGGAGAGAACAAGTGTAGTTTGGACAAGTTTGCCAGCGTCCACGGCCCTCAGACGCTCTCTGATCACAGGTGATGATGTGCATTCCCGAGAAAGGCCATTCAATCACCTCTCTGTTTTTCATTAAGCAGGTACCCCGCTCTCTTTCCACTTGAAATAATTATAAAGATGATTATGGAAATGATAGTCGTGGTGGTGCTAATGATTAGGAGGGAGAAGAGATTTTGTAAAAATTTCCTAACCTACTCAGAAATCTCTGTCTCCCTCAGAAGAATCCTTGAGATCATCATTCATGAGCTGTCGTGGGCCGATTTCCACTCCCTGGGAGCTCACACGAGAAGAAGTCCAGCGGATTCGGGACTGCTTTTGAGAATCAGCAGAGCAGGGCATCTTGGCAATCACTTTGGAGAGCAGAGAAGTCACAGAGCAGCACATTTAGGCCACTTCTGAATGGGCCCCAACAGCTTCCCCAGACCATGGGACTGAAAACCATGGGCGTCGGGACTAGTTTTCCCCACCCTCAGCCTTTCAGAAAAACACCCCTGGATAGAGGTAGAGTACTGTGCTAATCAGGGTGCTTATTCTTCATGTAGGCAGACGGACCAGCTAAGTGCATGACACGGTAGCAACCTGGCAGATGGAGTTGAGCAATAATTCAAATCACTTCAGTGGATCACAGATGTCAACGAAAATAAAAGGGGGGTGTGTACTTCCCAGCCTGTTCTGTGGAGTGCGGCCTGCCCCTCTTGCCCCCCGCCTGCCTTCCTTTCTGGACTCAAGGCAGCTCCCAGATACATTAGGGGATGACAGGAAAATGGCTCTATTCGATGCAGACCACGGGACACCTGTCTGCTAGTTTGCTAGGTCAGGCTGCCACAACAATGTACCGCAAACTTGGGGGCTGAAAACAAAAGCAACTTATTCTCTCGCAGTCTTGGAAGGGCGTTCAAAATGGAAGACACAAGAATTGCTAAGGCTCCGGGGTGGGAAGGTGCATAGGCGGTATGATGGCCATTCAGAAAGTAGGAGAAATACAGGAGGTCAATGCCAAGCCTTCTTCCACTGAGTCCACCATCCACTCTGTTGGCATTCCTAGGCATCCTTCACAATCAACCTGTACCCACTTCCTTTGGTTCTGCCTCCACCACTGCCTCCTCCTTCCTGGGCATCTACTCCGTCTAGGCACACACTCCTAATCTTGACCTCTTTGATGCCAAAACATCCAATGCACATATCTCCAGGAAAGCACCTAGCATGTTGCTTTGGACACAGCAAGCACTGAGTGGCGTTTCCCCTTTATCTCTTAAAATCCTTACCACAACATGAGGGGTTTTCATTGCAAATCAAATCTGAACTGAGTTTTTAGAGAAGATCTGGTTTATGTGCAAAGACACAAAGGTGCGATAGAATCCTTTCAAAGAGCTCTCTTGCTAATGCTAAATCGTGGGGAACGATGCATTTCCTGACATTTTTGGACTCCCAGACCAGAGATAGAATATGATAAAGCAGGGAATAGGGGTGAGCGGTTTTATAAAGGTTCTTTTGTCCCATCTTTCTTCCAGACTATATTTTTATTTGTGATGCAAAAGGAAAGAATTCACTTACAGCTCATGGATGTGCACAGGTGTGCGTGCCCTGACTTTTGTCCAAGTCAAGTCTCACCTAAGGAAAACATAGCTGCCCTGAAAAGAATCTAAGGAACTCCAAAGAACTTCGGGGAGATAGAGGATAGTCTGTGTGTGCATATGTGTGTGACTGTGAGTGTGCGGTGAGAGAGAGAGACAGGGAGAGAGAGAGAGAGAGAGCACAAGTGTGAACAAGCTTGAATTTGGGTATGTTGAAGAGGGGAGGGTGTGGTGGACCAAGTTAACATAAGGAAATTTAATCCGCATTTGACTGCTTAGCCAAACATATAAGTAGTACCTAGAGAATGACATCATTATAGGGGAAGGGGATTGTCTGCCAGTGGAATACTTGAGGCTTGGAGAAGATTTCAGCACCTGCTTTAATCAACCTTAAAACTATTTTTATGAAGATTTATACTTATAGAAGTTTGAGTAGTTTTCCTGAGTTCCTTCCTTTTGCTTATAGTTTGGAACCTTTCCATGGTTTTGGACGCAAATAAATGCAGCTGTTTGCTCTGTGAGAGCAAGGGAAAACATATATTTATGCTGCATTTGTAATACAGAGAATGTTCAGTTGAGAGTGGATGCGGCTTCATGCCTTCTGTTTCAACTTTGCTTTTTAATAACATAAAATCGTTTCTTCATGCGAATGATGCTGTTGACTCGTCAGCATGGCAGAGTGAAAAGAAGAGGGGCCTGGGCATAAAAGCAACTGAGTGTCAGTCCTGCTGTATCAGGAACACGTGATATGTGAATATTTTCCAAAGCTGGCCCCTAAGTCTCATATCTGTGGGTCTGTGTCCCTGTCTCCACGGTCCAAATGGGCTTGCCATTTCCCTGTAACCAAAAGAATGCCACGGAAGTGACCATCACGTGTCACTTCCGAGGCTGGGTCATAAAAGACAGAGCAGCCTCTGCCTCATTTCTAGAACGGGAGCATGAGGAGCTGGGCGGCCAGGGGAGAAGTTGGCCTCTCCTGAGGTCACTATGCTGTGGAGAAGGTAAGCAATGTGTCGTGACCACGGACAGGCACTCCAGCCAAAAGTCCTGGTCGTCGATGGGCGATATTTGGAAGCGTGGAATCACTACATTGTACCCCTGAAACTAATATAACACTGTATGTTAACTGACTGGAGTTAAAATAAAAACTTAAGGGGCGCCTGGGTGCCTCAGTTGGTTAAGTGTCCAACTTTGGCTCAGGTCATGATCTCACAGTTCGTGAGTTTGAGCCTGGCATCCGGATCTCTGCTGTCAGCCCGGAGTGTGCTTCAGATCCTGTGTCCCTCTCTCCCTGCCCCTCCCCCACTCGTGCTCTGCCTGTCCCTCTGTCAAAAATGAATAAACATTAAAAAAAAAAAAAAAAAAACTTGAACAGAGTCCTGGTCTTTGAGAAAGAGAAACACCATATAATTTCACTCGTGTATAGAATGTAAAAAACAAAACAAATGAAGAAACAAACAGAGGGTGGCATCGGACCAATAAGTAAAGAGAATAAACAGATGGTCACCAGAGGAGAGGGGAGTGGGGGGGATGGGCAAAATGGGTGAAGGGGAGCGGGAGACACAGGCTTCCGTTACGAAATGCACAAAGCATGGGGCTAAAAGGCACAGCATAGGGACTATAGTCAATGATATCGTGAGAGTGTTGGATAGTGACAGAGGGTAGGTACGCTTGGGGTGAGCGGAGGGGAATGCACAGAGAAGTTGGATCACTCTGTTGCACCCCTGAAACTAATGTGACATTGTCAACTATACTCACATAAAAAAATTTTTTTTCAAAGTCCTGGTCTTTGAGTTCTTGAAGCCCAGGTGCCGGACAGATGATTGAAGAAGCCTTCGGATGATTCAAACTCTCAGTCACGAAACTTCTGCAGACCTTCAAGTATTTGCAGCTGAGGAACCAGACCTGCCAGAAACCAGCTACCCCCGTCATGC
Source organism: Panthera pardus (assembly GCF_024362965.1). NCBI lineage: Eukaryota > Metazoa > Chordata > Mammalia > Carnivora > Felidae > Panthera > Panthera pardus. Next base: position 184,794,550 of record NW_026526688.1, read on the forward strand.
CCTTTCTGCCCGGCCAGCCTGCCACGGGAAGGAGAAATTAAATTCCTTCCTATTTGAGTCCCTGTATATTTGGCTCTCGATTACTCAAGCTCAGCTTTAATCCTAATACACCCTTCAAAGGCTGCCGGTACTTGTATGATAAATTCCCGCTTCCAGAATGTGGCTAAGGCTCTGGGCCTCCTTCTAGCCTGATCTCCTGTCACACTCTTTCCCTCCTCTCTGTGCTCGGGTTCAGCTAGTCTCCGTGAAGTTTCTTTGTTTTCGTGCAGTTCTTTCTACCCGGGTGGCCCGGCTTCTCAGCTTGTCCTCTTGGCTAGTTCACCAAGTCTTTGATGTTAAATGACACTTAACATGGATTCCCCTAAAATGTACTCTTATAGTGACCCTGTATTTTTCTTTCATGGTGCTTATCACGTTGGTGATGAAATAATCATTTGCATAACTGATACCTGCTGCACCACTCCACTGGAGATATTATGGGGACAAGGCTCCTGTCCCTGTTTCCGGCTCTGTTCCCAGTACCCAAACAGTGCCTGGCACACAGTCACTACTCAAAGAGTATTTATTGAATTTTACTGAATGAACTTGTCAGACAGCTGACCAAAGTTTACAGGATAGGCTTGTGGCCGTAGAAGTAAGCAAAAGATGAACCTGCCCATATTGGGAGCAACCTACAACCTTGACTTCTCAGTTATTATGCTCACAAATCAGCTGAGCTCACCCCACCGGGCTGCGGGCCTCCTGACTGTGTTCCCTATAGGCTATCTTGAGTGTCATCGGGGACACTTCGGATAATAGAATCTCTCTCTTTAAAAAATTGGTTTATGGATGAAAAAGTCCCAAGTATATAGGATGCTGAGTTTAGCAGAATCTGTATGTAAATTGGTATTTTGCTGGTGATCAATCTTGTGCTAAAAATGGAAAATCAATAAAAAAAAGAAAATCTAAGGGGAAAAATAAGTTGTAGACATTTTTGGTCCAATGAGTTTCCAAGTCCGAGGACACCGCATCTGAGACCAAGGTTACTGTCTATTTCGAAGGGGTATGCAAGAACACTGGACACCCATCTCGTATACACAGAATATGGCTGAAGCTCTCAGTGAGAGAAAAGTTCAAAGACAATGCTTCCCACCACACTTCCTGGGAAAGGCCCTGGCAGTATCTCCTTGAGACTGAGAAGGAATTCATCATACGTGAACAGCGGTTCCGGAATCTCTTGAGCTGTAGAGTTCACCCAACTGTTGAAGGACAAGAGTTGACTTCACGTGCCACGTAGTGGCGACAGAACCAGCAGTGAACTTAAGGACGCTGAAGTCGCACAAAAAATAATAAAAATCAGTAAAAAAACCATTTCTTCTCAGATCTTTCAACTAGATGCTAAAATGGATTGGCACAATGGAAAGATACGGGCGGCACTGAGCAAGGGCAAACGTTGCCAAGTGGCACCGATTCAACCCACTTCTGACTGAAGTAAGGGGGGGAAAGCCTCGGGGCTGGTTAAGCATTAACAGGAGAGCTGGTAGACCTATACATCATGAACTTTCTCCAGATAATTTATGTAGACACCTAATTAACTTTGTTCTACATGAGGGAAGAACATGGGGGAAAGAACATGGGGGAAGACATGGGGGAAGTCTCAACAACAAAAAAAATAGTTGTTATGAGCTGAACTGCACCCCGTCCCCCAAAGCATATGCGGGAGTCCTAACCGTCAGTATCTCAGAACGGGACCTTATTTGGAAATAGGGTCATTGCTGAAGTAATTAGTTAAAATGAGGTCATTCTGGAGCAGGGTGGGTCCCTAATCCAATATGACTGGTGTCCTGTTGAAAGGAGAAACTTGGACGTAGTGACAGATACGTGTAGAAGGAGACACAGAGAGAAGCTGGTCACCTACAAGCCCCAGAGAGAAGTCTGGAACAGATCCTTCACGGTCAATTTTGACTTCATACCTCCAGCCTCTACAACTGTGAGGCAGTAAATTTCTGTCGTTAAGACCACCCGTTCTGTGGTCCTTGGTTACAGCATCCCTGGCTAATATAGTAGCAAAGCGCCATAGCAGAGTGTGCGGAGCTCAGAGAAGGTCCTGGATCCACCCTTACTAGCTATGTGACCTTGGTCAATCATTTAAAAACTCTTTAAAATTCTCAGCTTCCTCTTCTTTCAAATGTACATCATCGGGAATGATAGTCAAAACATCCAACAACCCAGAAGGTACAATACAGAGGCTGCCACTCACACAGGCAGCCACGGGAAAGCCACTGCGGACGCGTTCATTCTTGAAGACTCGTTACAGCCTTGGACAGCTAGATGGGCGCCAAGCACTTAGCGCCACCCGGGCTCTGTCTACCCATGGTCAACTCTGGCCGGGAAAACCCACGGGGATCGAGCCACTGTGGGGAACCACACAGGGCTCTCAGAACACAATAACAGCTCCCTGGAAGTGCCCACCTGGGTCCCTGCTGGGCTGGGCTATCAGGTGAGGGAGAGGTGTAAGGTACGAGGTTCATCCCAGGGGCACAAGGCATCTGTTATTTACCCACCTGCATGAAAGTATTTTACAATTTCAGGAACCTCCCTGGCTTTTACCTGCTGCATATCAGGTCGAGGATAATTACAGATATTACATGGTTTTGTGAACGTTAGGTGAAGTGACACACATCAAGTCTTCAGCAAAGTGCCTGGCATGTGGCAAATGCTCGATAAATGCTAGTTTACATTATTATTGAGAAGGATGGCATTTAAGTAGAACTCAAGGAACGTTCACTTAGCACCTACTATGTGCTGTGTTCTGTTCTGGGCACTAGAAATACAGAGACGAATGTGGTCCAGTCCCTGTCCTCAAGGAATTTATTTTTATTTTTCTAAAGGTTTTAAAAAATGTTCGTTTATTTATTTTGAGAGAGTGGAAGAGAGCATGAGCAGGGGAGGGGCAAAGAGAGAGAGGGAGAGGATCCCAAGCTGGCTTCACACAGTCAGCACAGTCAAGCCTGATGCGGGGCTTGAACTCGCAAACCGTGGGATCATGGTTCAAAGAGGTAGATGCTGAGCTGAAACAAAGAGATGGATGCTGAACTCACTGAGCCACCCAGGTGCCTCTCAAGGAATTTTACTTTATTCTTTGCTACTTCCCTGCTCTTCATAATGAAGGGAAATGGAATCTTTCAATGTTTTAGTACCTGTCTTCATAGGTTCCACTGCCCTTTCCGCACAAGATGTACTCACACCTTCATCATGAGAGCATTTCCTTAGGGACTCTCCTATGCCATGGTTTGGCTTATGGGATTCCTGAACTGATAGAATCTAAACAAAACAAAACAAAAAATTTATACTGAGGTGCCTGAACTCAATTGATTTCATTTCCATTAAGGTAAAAAGAAAAACGTCAAGCTTGGTTGATGTGTGCCCAGTATTGTTTTTTCAAAGAGGGCATCAAAGGATCATTTGTGATAAAAATCAGAATTGCTCCTGTGGTAGTTTGTTTCCAAAGACGATGGAATTCTTTGGAATCCTTTTGTCCCATTAGGCACATGGATGGCTCCATCCCATCTTTATCTAGAGGTGAGGTCTATGACTCTCCTCTCTTGAAACTGGGCTGATTTGTGACTCCTTTGACCAAAAGATTGTGGGGGAAGTGATTCTCTGCCAGTTCCAGGACTGGCCTTTTAGAGGACCAGCAGTTTCCACTTTGCTATGGTCTGGATGCTTCTGTCTCCTCAAAAGTCACCCCAAGGTGATGGTATTAGGAGGTGGGGCCATTTGGAAGGTGATTAGACCATGAACACTCAGCCCTAATGACTGGGATTAATGTTCTTATACAAGAGACCCCAGAGACCCAATGCCCCACGGCATTAAGATAACAGTGAAAAGATGGCCATCTAAGAGGTGGCCCTCTCCAGACACTGAGTCTGTCTGCACTATGGCCTTGGACTTCCCAGCTTCCAGAAGTGTGAGAAATAAATGTCTGTGGTTTTTAAGCTACTCAGTTTATGGTATTCCATTATAGCCTCCTAGATGAACTAAGACATAGTTCTTCCTTGAAGCACCTGCTCTTGAGAAGCTCCTTCTGGGAACCTGGCTTCCATGTAATGAAAAGCCCAACATGGAGAGACAGGAGTAGGTGTTCAACTTGCCAGCTCCAGCTGAGTTCTCGGTTGACAGGCAGCACTGACTGCCAACATCGACTGCCGGCCATGTTAATGAGCTGTCTTGGACATCCAATCCCGTTGAGCCTTCAGGGAACCACAGTCCCAGCCTCCATCTGACCTCCACACAGGAGACTCCACATGAGAACGACCCAGATGAGCCCAGTCCACCCACAAAACCCCAGGAGACAATAATAAATCAATGTTGGAACCACCGGGTTTGGGCTGTTTTGTTGCAAGGCAATAGATGACCAGAATTTCAGTCTTCGTGAACTTCAAATATTCTCAACTTCAAAGCATCGTGAAGAAGTTGGAGCATTGGAACCGGAAGCTGGGCTGCGGGCACAGCTCTGTCCCTGACAAGCTCTGTTACCTTGGACAAGGTGCTTTATCACTTTGGGTCTCTATTTCTTCCCCTGTAAAATAAAGGGTCCAGATCTCTGAGATTCCTCATATCTCTAACACTCTATGGTGCTGTCTGGGATGATGCTTAACAGCACCTTCACTAACCTTTTGGACAGAGTTCCACCCAAATGTAAAATTCTGCTTCATCTCATAGAACTATAGACCCTCAAGGTCATCTGGCTCAATCTGCTCATTGTATAGATGAGGACACCAGTTCACAGAATGGTGAAAGTGTTCCAGCTCCCACACTCACTGCTTCCGTTCTCCTGCTTTTGTCCAATTACTACTTCCTTCACCTTGAAAAGGAGTCATCGCTTTATCTTTTTCAAAATGATCTGGGATTTGGTGAGTCAACTCACCCACTCATGTTTTCTGTATTTTTGTAGTCTTTGATCCTGCCCTCTCACAGCTTTCCAAATGGACCTAGTTTTTCTTTTTTGTGTGTTTTTAGTCTTTTTTCTTTCACCTTTTTTTTTTATTGTGGTAGAATATATAGAACATAAAATTTGCTGTATTAACCATTTTTAAGTGTACCGAATGGATCTAGTTTTCACGATTCATTCCCGATTCCTGAAAAGGGTGACTATGTGACATAACATAGCCGTGAAGGACGATTCTGGAACATTCCTCCATGGTTCTGCAGTGTTCAGCTGCTTGGGGGACTTGGCCACTAGACTAAGAGCCTTGAGGACAGAAGACAGGGTCTTAACCTGGCTGTTAGAAGACCCTCCTCAGATCTCTTATACTACCTTAAGATTGCTTTTCCTGTCTCATGGGAACAAACAGGTTAATAAATGGCAACTGTCGTGTCACATGTGTGCATGCATGTGCCTTTTCCCCCAAAGGTAAGCTACTCAATGGAATAGCAGGGACGTGGTAAGCTCATAAATACCCTTGTTGACAGTCTCGCTTTAGAAATCGTGTCTCCTTGCCAAGTTGTGTTTCTGCTAGAGAACAAAGAGAAATCTGCCCTTTGGTGACTGAATGAGGTCAAAGCATTATAATCAGTGTCACCAAGGGCTGACAGCTTCTGCCCCGCGGATGTAATAAAAGTGAGCGGATCGCTGCCATTCTCGGAAACATTTGCTCAAGTACACCCACACACCACGGCTGTGGGACTGCAGGCAAACACCTCTTTGTCTGCCCCCAGACCAGGGAGGTGCAGCAGCTCAATCGTTTGGACTCTGAAAAGAATCACAGCTTTGGTGGAAAGCAGGAAGCAGGGCTGGTACTATCTGTCTCTGACGGGAATGACACGGCAGTAAAACCCTTTGGTTGGCCTTGTATCTTGGGGTCTTGAATCTCCTTGTCTCACCGCCACTGCAAGTTGCAGAGGAAGGCCGGGCTCAGAGAAGCTATTCTCACACTGGAAAGGGTTCTCTTTGCGGTCACGGTCATGGCCAGGCTGGAGAGGCTGCTACCAACTGGGAGAAGGCACATCATTAGACAAATGTCATGACCCCGTATGAAGGGAAAAGATAAAAATCAACATCCAGGGTTCTGAAGGACAGCCTAATGGGCAATAAATATTTTACTGGCTCCCGCCATTTATAGGGAAGGCCACCTTTTCACCCTGTCAAATTGTTTCCTTTGTGGGTTTTTTCCCCCCTCCCCCAAGTCCCATTACTTTTCCAGAGTGGGGAAGGAAAAACAACATTGTTGTCACTTCACTAGTGAATTCTGTACACACAGTAGGTTCTAGATAATGTTAGTTCTCTTCCTTTGGTGTCCCTTTTCATTGAAATAAGCCTGCCCATCTCTACTGGGTAAAAACTGTCCCCCCTCCCCCCCCCCCAACCCTAAGAGGAAAAATCAGACCCGAGGACAATGTAGGTGATCCTATTTTAGACCATCATCAGACTTTTTTTTTCTTTCTTTCTTTTTTTTTTTTAATAAGCCTTGCAGAGCGACAAGGTCAGTGCCTGTCTTGGCCTGCAGGAGAGGCCAGTGGCCCCCAAATCAGACGTTTCTATTTTCAGATCCCCAAGTCCGGAGAGCGCTAACCTCCAGTGTGCTGAGGGCCACGCAGCCAACCCGCCCGTGGCTCAGGCCCGCAGCCTCTCTGCATTTATATTTCCATAAATTTACATCAAATTTGTGCTGAATCATATCCCCCCCACGCAGAAGAAATGAACTACATTATCAATAAGTAAAACAAATTTGAATAATCTGAGAGCAGAGTGCCTCTCCCTGTATCTTTTCTGTTTAACTCCTTCCTTGGGCCACCTCTCACACCACTTCCCCCACCAGCCTGGGGCGTTTTTCTCCCTACTCAGCCCTGCCCCACGGTTTTCTGCCCTTCTCTCCCCTACCTTCCTGATTTTCTGGCCTCTCATCAAGAGCCCCTGCATCTCCCTTTGTCCCTCCTTGCCTCCCTTTCCTCCTCCAGCCCTCCTTGGCCCCTTCCCTGGACCGACTTCTCAGTCCCCCTTCTCAGAACTCCTCCCTCGCAGGAGCTGCCCCTCTGCCTCGGCTCATCCCCACCGCCTGCCCCGCAGCGCCCCAGCCAATCACTCCCCGCGCCCGCGCCCCTCCAGGATGGCAATTGCGGGGTCCCGGCCTGCCAGGCCATCATCAGCCCCACTCAGTCATTTGAGCACCTCAGCGGTGGTTCAGCGGGGAGTGGAACTTCCTTCCACCCCCTGCTGCCCGGCTGATTGGCAGCCAGCGGGGCTGGAAGGGGGAGGGGAGCAGGAGCATCTGATTGTTTGCTGCCGGGCGAGCAGGGCTTAGTGGTGGCAGAGAGAGGGCCCAGGAGCTCAGGAGGCTAACAGACAGAGGATGCTCTGAGTCAGGAACCCCCAGACAGAGTCCAGGTCTGTCTGTTGTCTGGCTCCCGGCCCTGGTAGGGAAATGATGGATGAGGGGCTTTGCAGAGCATCCCCAGGTAGGGGGAAGAGAGGAGGCTTATCTTTTATAGAATTGAGGCCAGTGGCCCAGGGGACCTCAGGTCTCAAGGCTCCGTCGGAGGCCTGACTGCTGTAGACCTGCAGACCTCTGTCCTCTCCCACGAAAATCAAGAACAAAGGAATGCACTTAGCAACCAGGCCAGGGGGACTCCTGGCAGGATCTGTCTAAACGGCCCTCCTTTGACAAAGGTGAGAATCGGGGACCCTGGCTCATATGGAGTTAATTTTTAAAAATGATATAAATATATAATGCATATATATATATATATATATATATATATATATATATATATATATGTCAAATAGGTCACCGTAAATCACTATCGTTCTGAATCATTTTCTTCCCAGGCTCATCAGACTGGGTTTCCTAACTCAGGCCAGAGAAGAGCAACTGGGGGAAAGGAGTGGTCATGAATGTTCCCCCAGTTGTGTAGTTCAGAGAAAAGCTGAGCCAAAGATCTCAACTGGAGATTTGCTGCTAAGTTTCCTTTAATGAGGACACTGACATTTTTGCTTGGGCAGCCAGAATTTGAATTGGAAATACTGTCTGGAGAAGTTGGATCAAAAGCTTTAGGGCCTTCCCATGTGTCTGGGGCTGTTGGGACTTGGCCAAAGTCATCTTGCAAGTCAGTAGAGACGCTGTGACAAGAGGCTAGGTTTCTACCAATAAGTTCCAGTCGTCCTTTCTTTCCAGGTCTCTCCAGAGATTTTTTTGTTTTGTTTGCATCAGAATCTGCTGGCTCCGTTTCTCAGATGAAGCTATTCTGGATTGCCACATCTAAATCCCTCTCAAACTTTTGAAAGTGAGAAGCATCACTCAAAAGCATCCAAAGCATGCTCTTCTAACACTCCATGTACATACAAATAAATAAATACAACTGGCCCTGGGGCTATGAATAAATATGGAAAAATTGAGACCCTGGAGACTTTTCAGAGCGTTAGGGGTGGGTGTGGAAATAGAGGCTAAAGCCATCATTTCATTACTTAGTGCCAGGGTGGCAGGTTTAAGACAAGGGCACCTGGTTTTAAATTGGTCCCGTGCAAATGGACTGTGGGGCGGAACATTTAATGTACCGCTTTTTATCAGATATGAGGATAGTTGGTGAGCGGTCTTATTTTTTTCTTTGAAAAAAGTTAACCACAATATAATTAGCTTTGTTTTTGTCAGCCTGGGCTGCTGTTGATGAGGTATCTAGAGGCCTTCTGGAATAGGTGCCTAACAGCTTAAACTGCATTTAATTATTATTATTACTCAATGTCAGGCTACATAAATGAAAAGAGATAAAAAAGAATCGCTTGCAGCTACATTGCCTTGGTTGGTGATTTCATCACATCTCACAAGCTAAGCAGGTTCGAGCTGGCACTTGGGGCATAAAACCTCTAAGGAAAAGCCAGGCAACTGTAGATGCCATTTCAACTGGGTCGGAAGTTTCTCCACGCTCTGGGGATGGTAGAGGCTTGCCACTCTTTGATTTTCCTCCCCAATACCTCAATACCTCAATAACTGGCTGACTTTCTGCAGGGAAGGAAAGCACATAGGGGAAACAGAGTCACACGGAGACTTGTCTTAAAGGTACATGGTCTCTCCTGTGAAGATCCCTGGGCTCCCAACTGCTCACTGATTATCCTGCCACCTGAAATACTAGCTGAGTCTCCAAAGCAGCAGGGGTACCGTGAACCTCAGCTATACATGGTAACTGGAAAGGAAGGGCTGCTTTCCTACCTGAATGCACAGACCAGGAAGCAGCGGAAGGCAGATGGACCACGTTATGCCTGCTCTTCCTACAGTTTGTTTCATCGACAGGTCGGATGAAACCAGATGGTTTGCCAGAGGGCAATATATTGGCAGACGGTACCTTGATTCGTAGCGTAAGGCATTGATCAAGGCTGTTAGGAACAAGTGTCTGGCACCGAGTTAACCCTAGACATTCAGCTCAGGGATGAACCTTCTTTCTATCCCTTTGGATTAAAAAGAGAGTGGATTAGGTGGTCCCAGCATGGTCAGAAAACCGGAAGCCTTAGGCTGCATTCCAGCCTCTATTTTCTCTTCTTGTTCCCTAGAACATCCGCTTGCAAAGCCTTGATGGTAAGGCTTGCAAACCCTCCAGGACAGGGCCCATGGTCTACAATGTCGTTGAACATTCCCAGGATGTGTACGGTATTTGTACATAAAAGGCACTGGATAAATGTGCGACCTGGCAGACTGGCTCCTTGTCATAGCCCCTGGCCTGCCAGATTCTGTTGCAGAATCTTCTCTAGATGAAGGCCCAACAGGTCCTGATGCCAGAGGCTGTTGCCTTCTACGGGGCCACCAGGGAGAGTTCAGACCATCCAGGCTCCTCGTCAGGAGTATCACCATCCACGTCAGTTATCTGCTGATGCATGGGTTGCAAACCACCCCAAACCCTAGTGGCTTCAAACACAACAGCCATGTTTTTCACCATGTGGTCTGTGGGTCAGCAAATTGGGCAAGGCTCAGCTGGGTAGTTCGTCCACCGGTTTCAACTGGGCTCCTGCGTGAACCTCTCATCTGTGGCACCTGGGGGTCACTGGCTTCACGCACAGCTGTGGCAGCTGGCCGGCTGTTGGTCGTGAGTCCATCATCCAGCAAGCTCTTCCGGGCTCGTTTCCACGGTAGTGATCACAGGTTCCCAAGAGCTTAAGCAAGGAGCCCCACTACACAAGCGCTTCTTCACGAGCTTCTTTGTGTGCACAGTTGCAAACACAGCAGTAGCTAAAGCAGGTCACGTAACTGAGCCTGGAGTCAAAGTTATAGACAGTGGCTGGGACACCGGCAGGGAATTATTAATGCCGTTTTCTGAACAGTGTACCGTGCCAACAAAACAAGGCCGACAATAAAATGCAGTATTTCCATCTCCCAGGTGTGGTACTTCTTTTTCAGGCTTCCAAGATGCTGAAGAGGCCCTCTGGGAGCCAGAAGTCCTAGCTGAGTCTCTGTGTCTCCACGTTTCAGATCTCGGTAGCCACATCTGATAAATGAAGAAGACAGCCATCTCACAGGGTTGATCCAGGATCCACAGGGGGCTAGAAATCATAAAGCAATGTTGGCAGTCAGGCTTCCACAATTGCGCAATAGGTTCACAACTCCTTCTCAATGTACCTGATCATTTGCACAGGTCGCACTTCCGCGACTGGAAAGCTCACCATTGGTGGTGGTCCGTGAGAGTTTAGGAGACCTCGGGAAACCATCTTGAATAATAATGATTCATATGTTGAAGATTGCCTGCCCTCTGTAACTCTCTTCGGTCCTTCCTCTCGGGAAAGTCTCGTTTGATGCCAGTAGGGTTTTGTTTTTCTTTTTTTAAGCTAATTTATTTTGAGAGAGAACGAGAGAAAGTGACTGCAGGCAGAGAGAGAGGGAGAAAGAGAGAATCCCAAGCAGGCTCTGCACTGTCAGCACAGAGCCCCTCGTGGGGCTTGAACCCACCAACTGTGAGAGATCACGACCTGAGCCAAAAACTGCGTCTGAGGCTTAAGTGACAGAGCCACCCAGGCACCCCATGATGCCAGTAGGTCTTAAACACCTCTCCTGACACATGTGCAGCATCGTGCTCAGAGCTTTTAGTCCTATTTAGAATTCAATAGTGTTTTATTTTCAATATTTTCGTTTGCTTCCTATTTATGACAGCTGAGAATTTGAAAAATAAATATAAGTAAACACTGGAAGCTTTGAAAACAATGCTAACTATATAATAACAGTAGGTTCGCTCATTCATGTGACCAACACATATTTGTAGAGCACCTACTATGTGCCAGGCCCTACACCTAACATTCATTAGAGAACAAGGCCACCACCCTGTCCCGGTGACGCTTACTTTCTGGAAGTGGGTCAGGGGCTGGTTAGACAGTTGGGGGGGGGGGGGTTGGTTCTTGCAGGGGACACGCAGGTGTCTGTTGAGCCCGCCTCCGGCCCAGGGAGAGCAAGGCATCCAGGACACAGGAGTCACCTGCAGGTTGAGACCGCCGGCTGCCGTCTGTCCCTTCCCTTCGAGGTCCCGCACGAGGGTCGAGGGTCGGGGGGCCGGGGCTGGCGCAGGCGTCAGGGGTCCCGGAGTGGTGGTCAGGGGTCGGGGGCCGGGGCAGGGGTCAGGAGTCCCGGCGCGGAGGTGGGGGGTGGGGGGGTCAGGAGTCCGGGCGCGGAGGTGGGGGGTGGGGGGATCGGGAGGCCCGGCGGCGCGGGGCGGGCCGGGGCCGGCGGGGCCCTGGCTGCGGGCCGGGAGGCCGCGGCTCCTCCTCCCCTTCCTCCCGCGGAGGCGGACGTTGAGTCAACAGCGCGGGCGGCCGCAGGCGGCGGCGCGGCGGCTCGGAGGCGCCCGGCCCTCTCGGGGCCGCGCGGGGCGCGGGTGGCGGCGGCGGCGGCGCGGCGGGAGGCGGAGGCGGAGGCGGGCGGCGTCCACGAGGCCGGCCCGCGCCCGCAGGAGGAGGCCATGAACGGCGACCGGACCGAGAGCGACTGGCAGGGGCTGGTGAGCGAGGTGAGGCCGAGGCGCCGGCCAGGCGGGAAGGGCCGGGCCGCGCGTCCCCGCCCCGCGCCCGCAGCACGTCCCCCCTCCCCCGGCCCGCGCCCCCCTGGGTGGCCGAGCGCGGCGCGGGGACGCGCGGGGGGCGGGGGACGCGCTGCTCTCCGCCCCCGCCAGGTGCGCCGCTCGTCGCGCGCCTCCCGGGCCGGCCGGGCGCCGCTTCCACGCCATCTGGTGCCGGCTTCAGGGGAGGGGCCTTCCCCCTCCCGCGGGGCTCGGCCCTGGATTGGAGAGCGGAGCGCGGGGGACCCGGCAGGAGAGGAGCCAAGCCCCACCTGCCTTCCCGGTCACCACCGTTGTGGAGCCCAGCGATTGGACGGCCCGCGCTGAAGCGGAAAGGTGGTGCCGGGGAGGGGGGGGGGGAGATCCGGGCCCTGGGGTTCCCCCCCCCGGGCCAGGTGGAATTACCTGCGGTGGAGGTTTGGGTGGGGGGAGTTCGGGGTCCTCCGTAGCCTTCATTCAGTCACTTACTTCTGTCAACAGTGTGTCTTGCGGGCCTACTCTGGGTAAGGTGGAGAGCCATTTATCAAAGGAGCGAACGACAGGTGCGAAAGGCACTCGATTCCTGCAAGCAGAAAACACCAGCCCTCTTCCCCCCAAACCCCTTTGTCACAACCACCCCGGGGTTGGCTTTTAGTCTCCTGAGCTATTGCCTCTTCAGCCCAGCCTGAGTTTTTTGGCCTGGGAGGGGCTGTCCGGCTTCTGCAGGTGACAGTGAGGGCTGATGTCTCCCTGTCACAGGTAGGTCGCTCGTCCTGACTTACCGCCATATGTGATGGCAGTTCCCGGTGCTACCTAGCCTTGCTGAGCACCCCCCTCCCCCCAGTTTTCCATTCTCTCCGTCTGGAGAACCATCCGTTTGCCCAAAGCCAACTTGGGGCCTCTTTGACTTTACTCCTGTGCACATAATGCAGGGTGTAGTGATTTGCTCTCTTCCTTCCCCTGTGGGATGTTAGAAGGGAAGCCCTTATACTTTCTCCTGTAATCATTTCCAGGGCCTCCAGGTCAGGCGGATAACAGTACTTCACATCTGGTGTGTGCAAAACGTTGTATTTCTGAAGAGGAATAAGGTGTCATAAGTTCTCCCTGGTTTAGTTTGTTTACTCTTGGTCTAGTAGCTGAAAACTCCTAACTAGACAGTGTTCGGACGCATTGTTTTGCGGCCTGCGCCCTCCTGTCTCCTCTAACTCCCTGGCTGTATGTCAAGGGACAGATCCTCCAGGGAACTTTCAAGAATCAAGAATCATACCCAGTAGTCAAGGAGGCTTGGGGTGCCTCTTCATAAGAGTCCAGGGTTAGGCTCTGAAATGGCAGCAGAATGTTCTCTACTCCAACAAATATGTATCGAAGGTCTATTAGCAGCCAGGTATCTCGCTAGGTGCTTGGGATTCAGCGGCAAAGAAGGCAGACAACCCCTTCTGCTCTCAAAGAATTTCTGGAACCTATGCTACAGTTTGGGAGAGTTACGCGATAAACATGAAGAGAATGCCAAAGGGTGGAAAACCAGAGGAAGGAAGTGCTTCATTGCATCCGAATATGCCTCCCCGAGGTGGCCTTCCTTCTGCCTTGCACTGACCACACTACTGTGGCCTGGTGGTCTCCCCACCGGGATGTGTGTTTTACTTGGCTTTGATCCAGGGTCCTACACACCGAGCTCCATACACAGCGGGTGCTCAAAAAATGCTTATAGAATAAATCAAGATCCTGACATGTGCCTTTTAGGAGTTGCCTTGCCTATCCCAGCTGGATTTCTTCAGGGTAGTGCATTCGTGCCTTACACAAACACTCAGTAAAGGCTCTAGGGCGTGGAAGGCACACAGCAAGGAGCTATGCTTGCCCCTCTCCTAATACCACATGGCTGTTTCTTGAGTCCTTCATCAGTGTTAAATATTTTACATAGCCTCATTCTCATAATGTTATAAAGTAGGAATTATTTCTCATTTTGCAAGTAAGGACACTGTGGCTCAGATAGGTTAAGGAGCTTGCCAGAGCCTCACAGCTGGAGCGGGCAGAATTTGAACCCTGGTCTGACTCCAGAGCTTGGAATCATTAGGCCATACTTTGTATGTTAATCATTGGTTCATCTCTGTGTATCTTCAGCTAGACAGCAGGTTCTCCAAGAGAGAGGACCATGTTTTATTCACCTTTGAATCCCCAGCGACTAAATCAGTGTTCCTCAGAGTACGATCTACAGATCACCTGCACCCCAGTCATTTGGGGAACAAAGAGCACAAAGAGTCACTCTGCATTTTTGGGAAAAATGCAAGTTTTAAAGTCTCTCCCCAGATCCGTTGTGCATTTTCCCCTCTTCACCGTGGATCCTTCTAAGTCTTAACCCCCCAGTAGCTGTGAATGGGACCTTATTTTGAGATCGGGTCTTTGCAGATGTAATTACATTAAAGACTGTGAGATGAAATCATCCTGGATTTAGGGTGAGCCCTGAATCTAATGACTGGTGTCCTTATAAAAGAAAGTAAAGATAGATTTCAGACACAGAGATACAAGGGAGAAGACAATGGGAAGGCACAGAGAGGGAGGCCATATGAAGATGGAGATCAAGATCAGAGTTGCACATCGAAAGTCCTGGAATGTCAAGGTTTGCCAGCTGCCACCAGAAGCTGGAAGAGGCATGGAACAGATTCTCCCTTAGAGCCTCCAGAAGGAATCAGTTCTTCTGACACCTCTTGACTGTGGACATCTGGTCTCCACAGCTGTGAGAGAATACATTTCTGTGTTTTAAGCCACCCAGTTTGCGGTAACTGGTTATGGCAGCCACAAGAAACTGATACACCGATGGCATGAAAATGCCCAGGGATATAGCCTAAAATCTACTCTTCTCAGACACTGAGCTACCCAGGGGATTCCCCTGCCCCACTCAAGTTTAGCTGGCCAGGTGCGGACTGGGCCTGGCGTGGAGATGCCTGCTACGTAGCCAATAGGATCCATGGGAGAGAGTGGTCAGTGGCTGGTGGTGTTTCAAAGTGATTTTGGAATCCAGCCAGAAGAACTGGGGAAGACAGTCACCAGACATCTGACCTGAGCTGAGTGGGCCTTTTGACGGCTCACATCGATTTCTGCAGAGGACCTGGTTTCTGCCTCCCGCCCTGGACACGCACTCCATTGCCCTTCCTGCCCAGAGCCCTGTGCTGCCTTTCCATCGGTCTGCTTCCGCGGCTCGCCTCTACCAAGCCGTCTTCACTTAAAATGATCCTACAGAGATCAGTTTTGTTTTCATATTTTTAGTATAACTAGCTGAAGTTGCAGCCCACTCGTAGGCCCCAAGGTAAACACGGCCATGCATGTGAAAGAAGCCTGGCTGATGTTTTCTTTTAGAAATTAAATGTCTGGGGAGGGGGAAATGTTCTTCCTAGCACCACCTGAAGTGATCTTCCAAAAGATCTCTCTCTCTCTCTCTCTCTCTCTCTCTCTCTCTCAGGGAGAGGTCTTGAAATGCAGCCATGCAGATAGTCAGTAATTTTTTATTTCTAAAATAAAAATGCTGGCCACCTCTTGGCCCGCTGCCTTATGATAACCCATGCCTAGTTCAATTTCACTATTTTCACCATTTGAATTTTGGTTAATTAATTAGATAGCAGTCAGCGTCGTATTCTTTGAGTGTGTTGTGTAACCCTGCACCTCTACCCAGAATAGAGCCACTGACATTGAAAGACAGAGATTGAATAGGCCCTATGGTTAATGGTGTGGCTTTGGGTCTGCGTTGTTGACTGAGCTCTGTGGGTGAATCTTGGCTCTACTTCTCTCTGGGTGCAAATGATCAAAAACCCAACCCAAAGCGGTTTAGCTCAGGGAATTTGTCGGCTGATGTTGTGGGTTGAATTGTGCTTCCCAAAAACATATGTTCAAATCTTAACCTCCCAAAGCTGTGAACGCAACCTTGTTTGGAAATAGGATCTTTGAAGATCAAAGTTAAGGCAAAGTCATTAGAGTGGGTTCTTAATCCAATGACTAGTGTCCTTACAAGGAGAGGAAAATTTGGATGTAGGGATGCACAGGGAGAAGACACTGGGTGAAGTCACAGAGGAAAGAAGGCCATGTGATGACAGAGGCAGAGACCAGGAGTTATGCAGCTAAGGAGTTCCAGAGATTACTGGAAACTACCAGAAGCTAGGAAGAGGCAAGGAACAGTCCTCCCCTGGAGCCTTATTAGGGAGCATGGCCCTGCTGACACGTTAATTTTGGACTTTCAACCCCCAGGAGTACAAGAGAATTAATTTCTGTTGTTTCAAGCTGACCAGTTTATGGCCGTTTGTGACAGCGGCTGCAACAAACCAATACAGCTGACCTGTCTAGTAATTCCAAGAGAGGAGTGGTTTGGGCCCCAGCTGGATCTCACACTCAAATGGGCACTTTCTCTCTATCCATGAGTCTCCTTGCTGTTTGTCTTAAGTCTCAGCCTCCCGTCCTTTTCAAGTTCAGAGAGGAAGACAGCAACCCTTATGTAGTACGTCCCATACAACCGCAGGCGTCCCTCCATTTGAACCCACCTAGATCACTCACCTGGCCTGGAAGACAGTGGCTCAGGAGTGTGGTAATCTGGTTGTGGGCCCTGCCCAGGAAGGCCATGTGGCCTGAGAGCGGGTCCTGCTCAGGAGGCCACGTGGCCTGAGAGCAGGCAGGCAGCAGGGGCTATTTGCCCTAAGCAGAATGGACCGGAAAAGTCCCTGCACTGTGCAGCTTCTCTGAGCCTCGTTTTCCTAATCTTCAGATGGGTAATGAGTACGTACCCCGTAGGTGTGTGAGGGGCTTGCTAGTCCTTGGCCCTCTGCCTGGCAGGTGGTGTTTAGTGAACGTTAGTACAATGAGCATGAACCTCAGGACAGAAACTTAGGCATTCATGAAATGAAAACGTCTATATTTTGCTACAGCATGTGAATTTTGATTACACATTCCCATTGTAAGGGTGATGGAAATGTACTTTGGGTCGGAGTCCTGTGTCTCCCTTTCCCCCAGCCTGTGTTTAAGTTGTAGGGGGCTTAAGTGGTTCTCAGCCGCTGGCAGGGGTGACGGGGTAGGGGTTACGCATCCCGTCTGGGCTACTTTCATATAGTCGCAATCTCCTCATGTTTCATCTCGTATCTAGTCATAGGTCACGGTTGTGTCTCTCCTTGTCCCCCTCTCAGCAATGGCTTGTACCCCACCCGTGCTACTTTGGGTGAACAAAGAACAAGTTGATATATTTGCTCCTTCACGGCTCTGAGCCTTGCTCAGAGGACCTTGCTGAGCAAGGGGGACCTTGCTCTCTTGCCCAGGGTAAAGGCAAGGGATTCATATTCCGCTGCCCCCAAATCACTCCTGAGCTGACGGAAACTTTTGGAAACTATTGTGCAGTTGTCTGCATACATACACCACATGACACCGGGTGGGTCCAAGACCCTTGAGGTTATTGTCTACTTCCCCAGAAAGAAGGGTGAATTTTTTGGGTTAAGTTTAAGCTACTTTAACAAAGATACCTACCCTCAAAATATGTTGTTTTAAATAAGGTGGATATGTTGGTCTCTTTCATGTTACAGTGTGGTGGTCCAGTCTGGGAGGCCCTGCTCCGTGAGTCATCTAAGAACTCAGATTTTTTTACACCTTCTTACTCCAGTGTGTCTTAGGGGGTGGTCCCCAACTGTATGTATGAAGCTGGTTGTTGCCATGTTTTTGTCCCAACCCATGAGAATGGGGGGAAAAAAAGGCAGGGGGAGTCCAGGGTGAGGGGCTTTTTAAAACTAGGGATGACTTCTGCTCACATCCCATTAGTCTGAGTATAGTCACGTGGCCACACCTAGCCATGGAGGCTAGGGAGGCTAGGGAATGGAACCTTATCTGTGCCCAGCTTGTACTTGGGAAGGTTCTCTTATCACCACTGAGATGGTTTTTCACAGTTTGGGAGGTTCAAGAGTAAGAAGGGTACATAGGACATGAAAAACATAACCACAAAAGGAAAAAAGAATAAATTGTATTTTATCAAAACTTAAAACTTCTGCTCTTTGAAAAACTCCTTTAGGAAAATGAAAAGATAAGCCACAGACTGGGAGAAAATTTGTGCAGAACAGAAGTCTTATATCTAGAATATATAAAGGACTCTCACAACTGAATAATAAGAAAACAAGCAGCCTAATTTTTAAAATGGCAAAAGAGGGGTGCCTGGGTGGCTCAGTCAGTTAAGCATCAGACTCTAGATTTTGGCTCAAGTCAAGTTCATGGTTCATTAGTTTGAGCCTCGCATCGGGCTCCACGCTGGCAGTGTGGGATTCTCTCTCTCAAAGTAAACAAACAAACTTTTTTAAAAAAAGAAAATGGCAAAAGAGTTAAATAGATTCTACACTCAAGAGATTTGGATGGTGGGGCACGTGGGTGGCTCAGTCGGTTAAGCATCCAACTGTTGGTTTCAGCTCAGATCATGATCTCATGGTTTCATGAGTTCGAGCCCCTCATCGGGCTCAGAGCCTGCTTGGGATTCTCTCCCTCTCCCTTTCTCTCTGCCCCCCCCCCCCCCGCTATCTCTGTCTCTTTCAAAATAAATAAAATAAACTTTAAAAAATTTAAAAAAAGAGATTTGGATGGAAAATAAGCACATGAATATATACTAAACAGTGTCAGTTAGAGAAATGTACATTGAGACCGCAATAAGGCTCCACAACACAACCTGTCAGGAGGGAAAAACAAACAGATAAAAAATGGATAAACCGAATGCCGCCAAGGATGCAGAGCACTGGAAGCCCCATGCGTTGCTGGAGGAATAGAAAGTGGTTACGGCCACTTTTGAAAACAGTTGTGCAATTTCTCATACAGTCAAACAGACGCTTAACCGAACAACCCAGCCGCCCTGCCCCTGGGTGTTTACCCAAGAGAAGTGAGGACGCACGTCAACACCAAAGCCTGTATGTGAATGTTTATAGCCCTTTTTTTTTTTTTTTATAATCACTGAGAATGGAAACAGCCCCAGTGTCCGTGAACTGACGAGCGGATACCTGTCGTGCGTCCATGTAATGAAATCCTGCTCAGCGTTACGAGGGGACAGGTTACTGATCCATGCAGAAACATGAATGAGCCTCCACAACATTTGGTACACCTGAAGCTAGCGTAACATCGTGTGCCAACTATACTAAAAAAAGCAAAAAAAATTGGCAAGTGATGGAAACCAGAGGCTCGAGCCAAGCGTACCTACTGTAAGATTCCATTAATACGAAATTTCTGGGGAGGCGCAGCTAGAAGGACAGGAAACAGATCAGTGGTTGCCAGAGCTTGGGAACAGGGTGAGCAGATTGACGGCGGGAGGGCACAAGGGAACTTTGTGGAGTGATGGACGTATTCTGTGCCTCAGCCGTGGTGATGGCTATGTGACTGTACAGGTGTAGTGAAATTCATAGAGCGGTACACCCAAAAAAGATGAACCTTTCTCTGTGTGAATTGTGCCTCAAGAAATCGAATGTTTTCAAAATCTTTTTTTAATATTTATTTTTGAGAGACAGAGAGAGACAGAGTGTGAGTGGGGGGGAAGGGCACAGAGAGAGAGAGGGAGACACAGACTCTGAAGCAGGCTCCGGGCTCTGAGCTGTCAGCACAGAGTCAGACGCAGGGCTTGAACTCATGAACCGCGAGATCATGACCCAAGCTGAAGTTGGACATGTAACTGACTGAACCACCTGGGTACCCCGAAATCTAATTTTTTTAAAGGGGAGAGATGGATATTTGAGATAGACATTGCTCTGGAGAGCTTTATTCCTTACCTCTTCACATCCCACTTCATCAGGTTTCCAGCACGACTAGCCGTGCTCCCCACCCTGGTCCCGGGGTTCCCCCTCCACTGCCCTCACCCAGGCGGATTAGGCCGAGGCTCCGTGCTCATTCTTAGAGACTCACTGATAGCCAACCTCTCTTTCTTTGCCCTCTGATTCTGCCCTTTCCTCAACTTTGGAGATCTTTCTAGTCTTTTGGGAAGCCATGGGGGAGGGAGCT
Organism: Panthera pardus; assembly: GCF_024362965.1. NCBI lineage: Eukaryota > Metazoa > Chordata > Mammalia > Carnivora > Felidae > Panthera > Panthera pardus. Next base: position 184,814,515 of record NW_026526688.1, read on the forward strand.
CCTGGGGAGACTGTTCCATGCCCTGATGTCTCAAGGACCAGACTTCCAACACTGAAGAGCCAATCGCTTTGTTACCTGTGTTTTGCTGGATGCTCCCTTCCTTGGAACACAAAGGCAGAATGTCTGGTTTCTTAAAAAGGCAGAGGGATGTGTAGGGAGAAACAGGGTAGGAATTATAGGAAATGGAGGCAAGGTGGGTAGATAGGACATCAGTTAATATTTCAAAGTATTATTCATATTAATAATAGTATTAAATGAAAAAAACCAGTACAGAATAGCGGGCACATATATAGACAGTTGGTCAGGCTTGAGAGGTGGGAAAAAGCTTCCTAGAGGCAGTGGAACTTGAACTGGGTCCCTCCCCTTTGGTTGAAGAGGCCATGGGTGATCATGATAGAAGCAGGCATGAACACTGGGCTGGCAGTTGACCTTTGAGGAAATGCTTCTGACCTTTGAGGAAAGGCTGGAAGTAGTGGGTTGAGGTATAGCAGACATGAGGTTGGAAGAGCCAGGGTGGACCAGATGGTGAATGACCTCAAAAGCAAGACAGAGGGCGTGCTCTAACATAGCTGGTAATGGAGAGGTGCTGGACACTTTTTTAGCTGGGATACAAGTCGATGAAACTATCCGGGATAGATCTGTTTCCACCGAACTCAGTGATCACTGAGTCTCTAACAGAGTCTGCGAGGCACTATGCCAGGCAGCGGGGATGTGCAGACAAATTTGGTAACTTTGCCAGGAATCGGGGACAGACAAGATGAGGGACTAGCAATCTAGTGTTTTCTGTCACCATCAGCATTTCCGATTACTCCTTTGGCACCGAAGCCATGCCACTTACATGCTTGTCTAACTAACCTATAACGTGTCTATCTCTCCACTGAACCCAAATGATCTTGAACTCCTTGAGAGCAGGGACCATGTGTTGTTAATTTGTGGCCTTAGCTCTCTTTGCACTGTGCTTTGCCCTTTATAGGAATTAAGTAATTGTAGGATATATGAATCTGGATGTTTGAATAAATGAAGTGGTAAGGAGATAACAGCGTCCGTGGGAATAGAGGAGAAGGGATGGCTAAGAGAAAGATTTTGTTTTTAATGACCCCGACAGGATTTCATAGCCAACTGGATTGGGAAGATGAAATGGAATGGGTCCAAGATGACCCGTGATGGGTGGCTAGAGAGAGGCCGGGCTGGGCATGATAGAGGATTGGGAGTGGCCAAGTCTGGTGAGAAGAGATGAGTTCCATTTAGAACTCTGCATTGTTCAGAGTTTCCTGGGAGTACTTGAACTCTTGCAAGGCGAGCTTAGTGCTTACTGGGAGCATTTTGGATGAGCAGCTATCTGCATAGTGGCAGGCTAATTTCAGAGTAAGTTTATTAAAATTAGCATGTGGGGGAAAGTGAGCACAACTGCTATTTTTAACTAATAGGATTCATGTTCTCTCCTGTGCAGGGAAATTCGCATATGCGCTTCTAAAATTGACAATTTCTACTCTTATTATGTTAAAAAATTAATTTAGTGACTTTCACATTGAATAAAATACATTGGCTGAAGATTAGAAGAGGACTTTGGCTAGTCCCTGAATGAAAATGACCAGAGTGAATGACATTTCTTACTCACCGCCTGGTTTTCCACTAATAAAACCACACTGGGGCTTTGGGTACCTCATGGTGGAGATCTTTGCTTAGTGGAGAGTCTGCATCTCTCTGTGGCCCATCAGGTGACATGGTGCCCGTGGGAGGGGATAACTGGTTCCCAAGGAATGTAAACCTTGGTTGGTTTTTGTTTTGAAGTCTTCCCATTTTCATTTTCTGTATAAGTTTGTTCAATAATCTACTCTGTTTCTATCACCTTATGCTGTTTTATTGTGACATGTCATTTATGCCCAGGATATCAGATCTTCTTCAAGACAGTCTATCCTCTGTACAACTAATCTATTATGCCACCTTAAGAAGAAAAGCACTTTTCACTAAGTCTTCTTACTCAGAAACCTTCTTGGCTCCCCATTATCTGGTATTCAAAGGCTCCCCTCAAACTGGCCTTGAGCTTTCCAACTTTATGTCTCATTGGTCCCCTCAGAAACTGAGTGTTCCAGACAAACTGATCCATCCTGGATTCTGGTTCCTACCTCATTCCCACATCCTGATCTCATCTGGGTGGGCCTTCTACTTCTTCCCAGACCACAGCCTTTACTAGGCCTCCAAAATGGAGTAGAAGCCCGCATCCCTCATAAAATCGTCCATGACCACCCAAGCTTGAAGTGAACTCTTCAGCCTGTTGCGTTACATAGCTTAGACTCCAAGCCACTCATATAGCACTAAAATGCTCCCAGAGAAATATAGGGACCTTCTCTGTGTGTGGATCTCAACTCCTACACAAGTTAGTGAGCTCCTAAGAGAAGGGACTGTGACAAGCTATGTTGGGTGGGTAGGAGATAGGAATGAATTTCATGCTATGACTCAAGAGGAGCAGAACTGAGTGGGGATACTGAATAATACCCAAGAACCAACCCAGTTCTGACCCATATACAGGACCTCTACTTTGAGGTCTTCACTCATGGAAAAGTGACTCATCAATGTGCCTGCCCACCTATAGCTTTATTAATGGTCGACACACAGGTAGAATGTTACTGATGACATGATTATATCCTCTGAGCAGGGGAGAAATTACCTGGGTGCAGTGGGAAGGTAGCTGATCTGCCGGGAGTCAATGCGATAGGGATGAGGGTCGAGAAGGACACAGGAGCCCACCTGAGCCTCTTCCTTGTCCCCTTGCTCTCCTCCACTCTCGATCCACCTGAGTCTGCCTTCTGCCCCTTCTTTTCTCCTGCAATGCCCTTGCCAAGCCCATCCAAGACCAGACTCCTCTCTGCCATGCACAGTGGTCTGTCCTCAGGTTTCAGCCTATGTGGTCCTGGCTGTGCAGCCTCTGACACTCCACTCTTCCTCCCCCACCTGCTGGGCTTCTGCATCCCTGCACGTGGCCACTGGACATGTCTCCAGGCACCCTACACTCAATGTGCCCTAACCCGAATCCATCCTCCCTCTGGCTTCCGCCTTTCCTATCTGTCTTCCCTTCTTCCATCCCTTCTCGATTGATGATGTCGCTACAGAGTCGTCTTTGATCGTTCTTCCCAGCTGAACCCAATCTAATTATTAATCAAGGCCCGTATTTTCTGCTCTTGAACAAGTCTTTAATAAGGGCTCTGTGTCGCCATTTCCACCGTCCCACCACGGCTCAGATTCTCATTCACTGTCCTCAGAATTATCTGCTACATCCTGTAAGACCTTTCTTCTGTGTCCTGTCATCCAGCTGGAGTTGTCCTTATAAGCACTGAAATGCTTTACCACTCCTTTGCCTCAAGCTCTCTGATGGCCCTCAGGGGCCTGCAGAGTCAAGGCCAGTCCCTCAGTTGACCTCCAGGGCCCTGCTCCCTCCTCACCTCCAATGATTCCCCTGGGCCCCTTCTGCCTATCCACTCCCCCACTCTCCACAGAACTCCTAACAGATACCAGATCGTTCCATGCCCTGAGGCATCTCTAGGTCTTTGCTTGTGTCCAAGGTGACCTCCTTTGCATACTTAAAGGCCATGGTCAAATGCCACATCACATGAGCGTCCTACCTCCCCTGGGCCTGGTATGTTTTACTTGGGAAGTTGATGGTACGTTTCAGTTGGGAAGATGGTGTGGAGAATTGTTGGCAGCATAATAAGGCAAGGTAATGGGGTTCCTGACAATGGGGGCCCTCAGAGAGGTGGGGGGGGGGCAATAATATCTAGTACAATTCCAGGCACATGGTCCTTGGCAGGTACTCATGGAAGGAAGGAAAGAAGGGAGGAAAGAAGGGAAAAATGGGAAGGAAAGAAGGAAGGAAAGAGTTCATGTTGCCATTTCTGATACTGTCTTTGAAGCCAGCCCTGCTCAGCTGCTGGTGTGCCCCACTTCCAGCCTCTCCCCCAGACTGCTCATGGCCCCAAAGAAGCTGGGAGTGAGTGTCCACGTGGCGCCAGCCCATGACCGGTATCCTCACCAGCTGGGTCATGTAAGTCTTCAAGCTCCGTAGGTAGGTAGCTACTTAGTGTTGGGTGAATCTCATGACTTCCCCAAGACCTCAAGTTTCTCTGGACTTTATGCAACGAGGATAACAATATCCATCTTGTATCCCTCACCTGAGATGAGGCTAGAGTGAGGTGATATATATGAAAGTATGTTTCCAAGTCCCCGACCCTCTGCAGCCGAGGTGGTGGTCCTGTGCTTTAGGAAATGGTGCTCTGGTCTTCGGAGCCATTGTTAACTCCTTCCCACGTTTGGTGGGGTCCTGAATAAGCCTCTTAGTAGGCTGACATCAGTTCTCAGGACACAGCACTTGCTCACAAAGAACTAACAGTAGCCTCCTCCCTGGAGAACATGCCTCCCTGCCTCCTGCACCCATTTCTGCCCTCCCGCCCTCTCCCTCACTGCCTGGTCAAGTGCCTGGAAGCAAAACTGGGATCTGACCCTTCCTTGGTCAAAAGCCTCCATAGCTCCTGCTGGCTCTCACTTTGTCTCAGACTTTATTGTCGTTTAAGGCCTTTCTTACTTTCATCCAAACCAAATGATCTGGCCTTACTTTGCACATCTCCGTTTCACATGTCCTGTGTTCTCGGTAAACAGAAGCACGCTGAGTGTTTGCAGGAAGCCAGCGTTTCCACCCACCTGGGGTTTGCTCAGGCTGTGCCCTCTGGCAGGAACCCTGGTTCTCTTACTTCTTCTCACTCCTCCTTCGAGGCTCAGTCATAACCACCTTAACCTCCAACTGGAAGGTCTTTGGCCTCCTGCGATCGCATAGCATCCAGGTGCACCTCTGTGACCAGGTCGGAATTATTTACGTACGTGCCTTGTCTCCAGCCTGGAGTTACTCAGAGTGGGATGGGGTGGATGTTTTTTGAATCTGCCATTATACCCAGCACAAAGTCCTGCTTGTAGACAAATCTGAAAGAGATGACAAGCCTATCCAGCTCTCAGTTAACACTTGCATTGAAAACCTGCTGAATTAAAACAAGGACATCCATTTGTTTGCTTGTCAGAACAACATTCTCGTGTGTTTCTCTCCCCAAGGTCCCCTTATATCCATTTGATCTCACAGACCTTCTGACTTTCCAAATACAGACTGTGATCTGTTAAAGGTAGTAAGTCAAATCTCCTTTTAATAAGCTCCAAGGGATTTATGAATTCACTAGAAGTCGTTTCCTCTCTCTTTCTCTCTCTCTCCATCCCAACCTCCCCTTCTTTCCTTTCTTTTCTTCCAAACTGAAATTTTATCGTATCAGATATATTGCTTGACAAGAGGCAGAAGCTGTGGGTGGGAAATCATTTGGTTATAAAGAGCTACTTTCTGTAACGGGCTCTGACCTGTGTTATCGTGCGTCGTACCCAGCCTCTGCCTTCGCCCTGGACTAGAAGGGTTTGTGCCAAGGTTGTTTGCACCCACCTTTGACTCTCATGCAAAGAAGCTATGCAATTGCTTTGGCCTCTGCGGTCACCTCATCACAGGACATAATACATAAAAACAGTACCTTACATCTGTCTTTCTTCTACTGATGCTTAAGAGGATTAACCCAGCCTCAGGCACCTTGCTAAAAGTCAGGGTGCAGAAGCCAATGGGATGCTGTCACCTTCTTCTCCATTCCCTTATCCTCATAACCACCTCGTCAGTTAGAATGAGCAGGGGGTAGTGTGAAGAAATGGAAATTCGGAGTCCTTATTGATGGTCGCTTGGCAAGAAGCAAGTATGTGGAGGCAGGCCTTTTAACTTCAAGTCAGATGTTTCTCCCACCGGAAGGCTTGGGTTCCTATCCTCTGCATGCTCGTGCCAGCTGACCTAGATCTGAGCCCAAGAACTTGAGCTGAGATAGAGACTTCTGGGGTCGGGTTCCAAATTCCCAGCCAGACTTCAGTAGAGGCTGGAAGTTGAGCAAAAGTGGCGTCGGGGACGCCTGCAGATGTGGCCATAACTGGAGGACGGTCAGGATGCCACCTCTTCTGTGGAGGCTGCAGGCAGGCGCTCCAGGTGACCCAGTGCTGTCTGAGCAGGGGCTCCGCAGAAGTACTAGAATCTAATAATGCCACGGACCCACCTCCCCTGGATCCTACCTGCCCCCATCACAGAGAGTTTCCTTGGGCAGCTGTGGGGGCCCTACCCTTGTCGGCCTGAATCTGTGAATGGAGAAAGGGTGGTGAAGAGAGGTGAGTGACTGAAGGTATTACCTAGAGATGGTAAAACTTTGGATCATGATGGATTTGACTTTAAATATCTGAATAAACTTAAGCGGCCCCCAAATTTAGAAAATATACGTGTGTTTATTCATTTTTTAAAGTTTATTTATTTTTATTTTCAGGGAGAGAGAGAGAGAGCAGGGGAAAGGGAGAGAGAGAATCCCAAGTAGGCTCCGTGCTGTCAGCACAGAGCCTAATGCAGGACTCGATCCCATGAACCATGAGATCATGACCTGAGCCAAAATCAAGAGTCAGACGCTCAACCAACTGTCCCTAGAAAATATACGTATGTTTAAAAGAAAATAACTATAATTCTAGTACCCAGAGATGACTACTGTTAATATTTTAGTGTTTAATCATTCAGATACTTTTCCAGGCCTTTATTTCTAAAAATGAGTTTATATCGCATGCTACGCACATACAGTGAATGCACAAGGTGAATGCTCAACGCATTTTTGCACGTGCACCACCCAGGTCAAGATATAGAACATTCTCAGCTCCCCAGAAGGCTCTGCATGCCTTTCCTAGTCGACTCTACCCACCCATCCCTCCTGCACCCATTAAGCATTTTTTTGAATTCTGTCACTGTATGCTGTTTTATAAGGTGTTCTTTTTCTCGCTCAGCAATAAGTCGTGAACAGTTTCCACGTCACTAACTCATCTCCATCGACATCAGTCTCTGTGGCAGCACGGGATTACACCGTGTCGACAAACTATACATTTGCTGGACTTTGAGCCTATGTCTTAGAAATTCTTAACTGCATTGTTTCCCACTGTCGGAACACCCAGATGTCTGACATCAGAGTTCTGTTAAACTCTAGAATAGGCTGCAGGGACAGTGACTTTAAGGTTTTCCCGTGGTTTTTTGCACAGCCGGCTTATATCTTCCCTTGCTTACTTAGTTTCTGTGAATGCACATGAGTTAGGCTGAACGACCTAATAACTACCCCTGTGCGCTGGGGCAAGGGTATCTGGCATCTTCCCACTCGGTGTAAAGGTTTGTACAGGAGAGCAGATTCTAGGGTGTTCGTTCATCCTGTCCATCAACTTCTTTTTAAAAATTCATTTTTGAAAAAGGAGAGGAATTCATTGGACAATTCAAACACCTGGGTTTTAGAGAGACGTTCTTTTAAGATGATAAGATTGGTTGGTGAGCAAGGAAAATAACTGTTTTGATTACTGGAAACATTCGTGAGGATTCATGAGAAAAATTCCACACTTCTCCAGAAACAGTCTCCGACCTAGTGCTGAACAGTTAAGTTTTGATCATGTAGGTATTAACCGCACACATTTGGGGACCTTCCTTATTTTCACCCTCTCTGTTTAGCTTTTGATTATTTTACTACCGCTGTTTCTACGACCACTGCTGTGATTGCTACTACTCTCTCAGTATCATTATTATTATTAACTGCAGTAAAGTTATTCTTTTCATTCTGTTTTGCTTTTAAGTAGGCTCCACATCCAGCAGGGAGCCCAATGCGGGGCTTGAACTCTCCATCTTAAGATCACGACCTAAGCTGAGATCAGGAGTCAGATGTTTAACTGATTGAGCCACCCAGGCGCCCCAGTGAAGTTATTCTTACAAATGTGTCCATTTATTAAGCCCTGTGTGCCATACATATAAGGTTCATCTAAGGTTTGGTGCAGGCACATATTTGAAGGAAAAAGGATACGTTTATTGGGTGCTATTTAATGTGCCCAGTCCTGAATGCTTTATATATGCATTTCATTTATACCTCACAACAGCCTTGAGAGGCAGCTAGAGTTACCACTATTTCATTTGCTGTGATCAATATGGCTAAGAGTTGATAAGTAAACATAAGAGAATATGCTGGCAATACAAGAGCTGGGATTTGAACTCGGGTTCTTTTTATTCCAAAGTCTGTGTTTCCCCTGGTCTACTATAGCCTTACCAAATGGATGAGTGAGTGAACGAATGAAAAAACATTCTAGTGTGGTCCTCATTTTTAGGAGGTGTGTATTTTGAATTATCAAGCCAAGAAGGAAGTATTCTTTCATTTAAACTCTATGAAAACCTCAGTGTAGTACTGACACAGTTTTGTATCATGGATATCCAGTGACACCTGTCAGGGGTGACATAGGGCTGTCTTATGAACTCAGTTACATATCTTACATTAAAAGGTGCCAAATTTCCTCAGTATCAGTTGCTTGGGTGTGTTGGCATATTATTTAGGATTAGTTTTAACGTAATACCAGAAACAGCAGTGGTTTGGATAAAATAGAGTTATCTGTATTTCTCTCTCAAGTACAGTGACTTTAGAGGAAGACCGTTTAAGGCTGATATGGCAGCTTACAGTTTTTCAGGGACCCAGGCACCTTCCGTTTCTTTTATCCACCGTTCCAACAGTGGAGCTTTCCATTTTCGGGATGAATATTTTGCAGGAGGAAGAAAACATGAAGAAGAATATGCTCCTTCCTTTAAGGAAACTTCCCAGAAGTCTCCTGGAACACTTCTGCTTCCCTCTTCTTGGCCAGCACTTTATAGGAGATGTAGGGGATCATAGTCACTCCTACCTCCTAGGGCCTCATTGTGAGGACCAAATGAACTAATGTGTGTGAAGTGCCCAGAACAGTACTTGGCACACAGTCAGTGGTGGAGGAGGGTCTGCCCTTAGTGTTTTGTCTGATGCCTCCATGGCCATATCTGGGGTCTAGGCCCATCAGGCTTGATAGGTCTTTCCCAAAGACTTGTTTTAACTACTTTGGTCTTTGCACCCTCCTACACAGTACGGACAGCAGCAGTCCTAATGATATAGCATGAACATGATGATGATGATTGATGATGAGGAGGATGATGATGATGATTATAAAGATAAAAAAATAACCTCTTAGCAAATGCCAGCTTCACGCCAGTGACTGGACTAAATACCTTGTCCCATTACCTCCTTTATGTCGCAGACCCTACGAAGGACACACTATCATGGTCCCCCTTTTACAAGTAAGGGGTCTTTGGCTCAGCAAGAGATGGATTAACTTGCTCAAGGTCATTCAGCTACAGGTGCAGGGCAGGGACTGGAATCCAAGAAAGTCTGACCCCCCCCCCCCAAAACGTACTTGGGATATCCACTGCCTTCCGTGAGCTTTTAGGTCTCTCTGCCTCTAAAATTTCATCTCCTTTTGGAATGGTTAGCCTGGTCACATATTTAGTCAGTCCTATTGATGCTGCTGTCTGTAGTGACCTTGATTATCAGTGACTTTCCTTACTGAAAGAGAAATGCCCACGCCTTGATGCTACCTGCATCAGTGATGTCTTCTCCAAAGGAATCCTTTAAGCACCAGGTCTTGTGTCTGTACTTGGCAGAGGAACAAACTGAAGCAACCCATGTTACTGTCATTTCAATGCTCTTCTGATGAACCGTGATTGTGGTGGACAAATGGGCTGTCAAGAGAAGCCATAAAATTATGCCCAGTGTTGGCTGTTGGCTTGTTGGTGATGTGGAGACAATGGGGACTTTGCCATCCTCCCTGAAAGCCATACTAAATTGAGATCATCCGTAGGAGCCCTTTGCTGGCATAATCGACCCAGTTGCACCATTACCAGCCAGGGAAACAGACCTGGACAGAGCCCTTGCCTTAATTAGTGTTTATAGTTTAGTCTGCCCTCTGAATAAGCCTGCGATTTGAATCAGCAGAACTGCACATCCACCCATGTTCCAGAATGAATCTCCACCTAACTTGTTGCCGTGGGGCCGAGTTCTGAACTGACAGTTCTTGTTGAGGAACATCTCTCACTAATCAGTACTGCCTGGAGGTGGTGGTAAGAAACTGATAATGACAAGCTCAGGAGCAAATTAACAGTGCTCAGGAAAATATGAGCTAGGCATAGAGAGAAGGCAAAAACAGCTCCCACTCACAAGCTTCAGCTGGGGACACCTTCATCCTGTAGGCGGAAATTGGGGCCCAAGCGGCCCTTTAATGATGACTCCGTGATTCTCATGCAGAGAGAACCGCTGGGGGGAGCTGTGATGATCACGATTGGCTGGCATCTTGGCAGATGGTGGTAAGAGCTCTACTTCCTTGGATAATTAAAATAGTGATGGATTTGCATGTCTGATTTCAAGATCTCTAGTCTGCAGATGACTGCCTTTCGGGGGCAGACAGGGACGGAACACCTCCTCGCCTTGGAGTATCTGCACCTGACTCTAGTTGGAAGAGATGGAAGCCAGGGAATAGTCCCACAAACGCTCCATCTTGAGTTGAGTCTTCATCTGGAGCACTCTGACCCTCTTCTGGAACACTTCATCCCAGCAGGGAGATGATATTTTTCACAAAGGCAAGGTCTGCTGACAAACTTAGGAATGGAGATTGGTTTTCTTTCTTTGAATAGGATGAATGCAGTTCTTTGGATTATTGTGATTATTAATAAGATTGGTGCCTTCAGAATTTATTGAGTGCTTAAAAAAAAAAAAATGCATTGTCTTATAGAGCCCTTATGACTCTCCTGCGAGAGAGGTGGGGCTGGCCTGGGTTTAAATCCCACCATTTCCAGGGTGCCTGGGTAGCTCAGTCAGTTAAGCGTCCAACTCTTGATTTCAGCTCATGTCGTGTTCTCACGTTTCATGGGTTTGAGCCCTGCATTGGGCTCTGCGCTGAGATCGCGGAGCCTGCTTGGGATTCTCTCTCCCTCTCTCTCTGCCCCTGCCCTGCTCTCTCTCTCTCTCTCTTTCTCAAAATAAATAAACATTAAAAAAAATAAATCCCACCGTTGCCACTGGCAAGTTGCGTGACTTTGTTCTTAAGTTTATTTATTTATTTTGAGAGAAACAGAGACAGCACGAGTTGGGCAGGGGCAGAGAGAGAGGGAGAGAGAAAATCCCAAGCAGGCTCCGTGCTCTCAGCACAGAGCCCGACACGGGACTTGAACCCACAAGATGTGAGATCCTGACATGAGCTGACATCAAGAGTTGGATGCTTAACAGACTGAGCCACCCAGATGCCCCACAAGTTGCGTGACTTAAAAAAAGAAAAATCTCCTAGGTCCTCAGTTTCTTCATCTGTAAAAGGGGAAAATGTCTACTTTTTGGGGTTGTGATAAGGATTAATGACTTATATATGGGAAATACTGAGTCACCTTTGGGCACTGAGTAGAGTCCACTATGGTGATGGTCATTCACCCAGCATTTATATAAGAGGAAACTGAGATACAGAGGGGGTGAGTGGTAGGTGATGGCCATGGAAGCCACATAATTTCACACTAAATCCCAGGTGCCATGTCGTGTCTATCAATAGTGCCTTTGTCTCTGTGCCTCCCAAATTCCTTTTTGTTAAAGGATAGTCCTGGAATCAGTTGGAGTTCTGCAAACGACTTGAGCCTCATCTGGGAAGTGGAGGCACTGCCTCATGGTGTTTGAGGGCAGATCTGAGAAGTCAGGGGCAGATAGATATACAGCGGTCACTGTGGCTCAACAGTAGTAAGGATTTTAGGGGTTTTTTCTCTTATTATTTTTTTAATGTTTATTTTTGAGAGGGAGAGACAGAGTGTGAGCAGGGGAGGGGCAGAGAGAGAGGGAGACACAGAATCCAAAGCAGGCTTCAGTCTCTGAGCCATTAGCACAGACCCCCACGCGGGGCTTGAACTCATGAACCATGGGATCATGACCTGAGCTAAAGTGGGAAGCTTAACCGATGGAGCCACCCAAGTGCCCCAGGGTTGTTTTTTTTTTTTTTTTTTTTTATGATTTCTTTTTGAGACAGGGGGAAGATGAGCCACAGCAATTTTATAGCTTTCAAAGACAGTTTGACCAAAATGTTGTCCATGCTTTGTTGGCTTTTTATTGCTACCCAGCCCACAAGAAAAGCTTTCTGCAATGGAATTGAATTATTATCCCATAATGAAATGCCTAGTGAATCTCTCATTCCATTCCATGTGTGACTGTTACATGTTTTAATATGTCATTGTATATGTGAGCGTTTGTGATGTGGGCTGTCGGCTACAGCTACGTACCCCAGGCCCCTGGCAGCCTGGATGGAAAAGGGTGAACCTCAGATGCGTGGGCAATTTTAGTGCCCCATCCCGAATCCTGGATCTCTGTGAAACAAACCTGAATTGCACGCCTTGCCATCAGCATCTCAGCCGGAGGCAAGGTCAGATCAGCCTAGCGCTGGGGAGAGAGCAAAGTCGCTCTAGGCAAACAATGGTCTTTAAAAATATATGCCGTCTTCAGCAAATGAGAGGGATTTCCTAGCCCATTTATGGCCAACTAGAAGGAAAGCAGTCTTTTTTCCTTGCATTTCCTCCTAATCTTTATTGGCCTGAAAAGAACAGGGGTGCACTCAGACGGTACAGAGACTGAGAAGGTGGGGACAGGGAGTAAGGAAGGAATAACAGGAGGGAAGGATTGAAATAGATATTCAGGCAAACCCTCGTTATTCCTAACTTCACTTAACCAAGACTGTCAGTGAATTTCACATACCCCCCAGCTACCATAGTTCACATTATAAACTCTTCCAATTACCTGAAATCTCACTTAACTTAAATTTCCAGCACATCCCCTGGGGCATTCAAATCATCAAAGTTTGCCTGTCGAAAGTAATACTGAAGAGGGGGAAGCCGCCATGGTGACTCAGAGAAAGCTAGATCATAAAAAAAAAAAAAGAAGTCATCTTAGAGAATGGCATTAGAATCATTGTTACCAACCTGAAATTGCTGAAATGTTATCTAAAAATTACAGAGGCGAACACAGATTTGGAACAGGGCTGTGGACGTGCTTAGGAGACTGGGGTGTGATCGTGGCTGGCAAAGGCTGCTCCCACGGGTGAGTCAGTGTGGTGTGGTCACGATGGCCGCAGGCTGGAGGACCTCCGTGAGATGACTGTCCACGTGGGGTTGGGCCCACTTAGCATCTTACTCCACAGATGCCCAAACTCTGCCTGGCAAGGTTCAGTGTGTCCCTAAGTGACAGTCCTGTATATCTGGAGTGGTCAGTCTGCAAGATTTCAGAGAATGAAGGTGTAAAGGAAGTTTATGCCCCTGTGATATGGGGAAGCTCTCGTTTTAAGGAATAAAAATGAGGTGAAATTACAAATGCCATTATGGCAATTCTATAGGAACTGTCTTGTGACCTCTCCATACATATCAAGTTTTTGCAAGCAGATTTCTTTCTCTAAAATTTTTTTTAACGTTTATTTTTTATTTTTGAGAGAGAGAGAGAGAGACAGAGAGAGACAGAGTGCAAGTAGGGGAGGGGCAGAGAGAGAGGGAGACACAGAATCTGAAGCAGACTCCAGGCTCTGAGCTGTCAGCACAGAGCCTGACACAGGGTTCGAACCCACAATCTGTGAGACCATGACTGAGCTAAAGTTGGACGCTTAACTGACTGAGCCACCCCGGCGCCCCACCAGATTTCTTTTTCTAAACGATGCTAAAAATGGACTTTCGAGAGTTAAGCTTAATAATAAATAATAATTGATTAGCTTCCTAAACAATATATTACAAATAGGTAAATATATTTCAGCTTAGCAGGAATCAAAATTCATTTACATCTCAAATGTAAAGTGTATTGAGCACTCAGCTCTTGGTCAGGAGCTTGGCTCTGGAGACGCAAAGGTGAATGAGTTGGACCTTGGCTGCAGGGAGGCCTCAGTCGGTGGGGAGGCAGATGGGTGGGCTGGTGGCTGTGATGCCCTACTTCAGGTGTACCTGGAACGTCACATGGTTACCAGGAGTCAGGAAGAGGGCAGGAGGAGTCCGAAGCGGACTGCAGCCAGGTACCGCAGAGCTCTTGTTTGCCAATCTCCGTAACAGGGATATTTTTAAAGGTGAGTGAGTGGCAGGACCTGATGTATGGTTTTCAAAGGGATTAGTACCTGGACCAGACAGGTAAGGAGGCAAGAGGAGGCTGTCGTGATGGTCCCGACCAGACATCACTGGGCAGGGCAGAGTAGGCTTTCTGAGAATGGAGGGAGTGGCTTTTTGGAAGTTGAAGTTATGTCGATTGTCGGATACTGTTTGCCCGAAGCCACATATTGGGTGAGAAAGGAGGTATTCCTGGGTGGAGGACGGAGAATAGGGTAAGAAGAGGGCAGTGAGAAAGCAGGAAGTAGAGGAGGACCAGAGGGGGAAATCCCTCTCAGAAAAGAGGGAGCCTACAGTTGAGAAGTTTCTAAATTATTCCTGAACACGAACCCTTCAGCCACACGAGTTTATCAGCACGTTGTGAAGCCTTTGGGGATTAGCAGGTAATATTCTCGCAGCGGCTAACGAGAGCTAGCCTGGCCCCATCCGTAAAAATCGCCAAGGACCACGAGTCACTGTTCGAGGGAGAGAGTCACTCGGTGGAGAGAGGCTCCCTCCCTGACAGCCTGGCCACCTTTATCTCTCATCGCATTTGTCTAGCTGTAAAGCCATCTAAACAGTAATGTGGTATTTCAGATAGTCGTTTAATTATTATGATCTTCCTTATAGCAAATTATGATTTGCTTTATTGCAGATAACAGTAAGTGGGTAGATAAAAGCCGCTCAGTGGTGAAAACTGTAGGTCTCGGTTCTTAGGATGAGAGCACAAGGCTACCTACATGGCGTTTGTATGCAGGTAGGGATTGACATCGACAAATGACTTGTGAGTTGTGCTTTAAAAATACAATTGAAATGCAGTTCAAAAGAAGTCTATCTTGGAGAGGATAATAAAAGTGTTTCACGAGGTCTAGCATACGTGCCGAAAACCGGGCATATTTTACCGTTTATTGCATTCACGTTCACTGATTACCCCGTGTGCTTGGTGTGTGGTTTTCTCCTTTCTCCAGGTGGTAGGTGTATACCCCACGGCAGCGTGTAGACTTCACCACTGTATATGTGTTTCTGGGTGTGATTGATAGAGTCTCAGAGGTTAATCAGAATAAAAGGAATTGTTATTAAATGTGCACTGTTTCTTTTTCAACCTTTATTCACAAGCCACCAGAAGGAGGACCTTAGCAAAGTTGAGGAATAAGCTCAATAGAATGGATCTACCCAGGTTAGTGTGGTGAACAGTCATTGTTTTCTCACTCCCCAGCATTCATTTCTCTTTGCACCAACACCCCGGGTGGGAGGGCATTACCCCTGGATATAATCTGCAGGGACAGAGCACAAGACTATAATGTGGGTGTCCTGTGCTCCCCCAGGCAAAGGATGGCACATGATCTGCTTTAGGCCACCCCTTGAGGTGAGAGATAAAGAAGCTGAAACTTTACCCCGTTCTGCCCCGATCGGTGGCCTGTAACCTCATCTTTCCTGCACTGAGACCTGGTGGTTCCTCGTCCTGCCTGCAGCCACCAGAGTCATCTCGCTGCTTACTTGTTTCCAAGTCGACTTCTCTGTCCTTCTGCCAATTCTATGAGTGCCAATATTCTTCCAGTACATTCCTGCGTTAGAGTATCAGTTACTGTCACTTACAGCTAAAGGGTCCTGTTGCTTAGAACCCAACGCAGAGAACAGTCTGGCTTTGCTACTGACTACTACTTTAGGAATGAAGGATAAATTGACCTCATTGGGCTTCAGTGTTCTCCTGCCTAAAATGGGGCTAATCCTACAACCTATGTCATAGAGCAGCTGTATGGATTGAATATAATGTTTCAAGTTGATCATTGCGTACAGTTTGGAACAAAATGTTCACTAAATAGTGGTCACTATGCCACTAATTACTATTGTTAATGAAATAAAAGTCTACACTTCTCATCGTTATTACTCCTAACAGTGCCTGACACATAGTAGATGTTCAAAAAATAGTAATTTGTTTTCTCCTTCTCCTTTACTGAAAACAAACCCAAACCCTCCTTTTCTTGGGCGGAGAAGAGAGCAAATATCCCCCACGCCACACGTGAAGAGGGGGCGTGGCCCCCACGCCACACATGAACTTAACAGGCAGAACTACGCCTTGACTGGGGAGCAACGATGGAAGACGGGGAGAACCAAGTGTGTATCCCCTGGCCAGAGCGGCCGGTTTCGTGAGGTTTGCCCCGCTCATCTCCGCCCTTTGACCTGCGGTTGGGCAGCCACGTGACCCGTCCGCCCACTGATAAGATTCTGATAGCAGCTGCCGTGGCTGAGGCTAACCCCCTGCCTGCAGCCGGTTGCCTGGGTAGCACCCCGCCTAACAGAACTGCGTTAGACAAGGTGATAACAGAATCCACATTAAGAAACAGCAAAGCCAGTGTGTTCTTTGTCGGCCTGACAGATCAGATCAAACTGCAGGATCCAAAGGTGTGTCTGCAAAGCGGGGCCCTGAACCCCAGCTGCCTTCCCCTCCCCCTGCGAGCTTGGCAGCAAATTTTACCCAAGCTGTATAGTCAAAGATAATTTACACCGCATTGATGTCAGGCCGAAATTGTCTTCCTCAAAGGATTCTTAATGTCACTCCCCTATTCAGAGACCCTCGGGGCTCCTGCTTGCTGGAAGAATCGAATCTGAACTCCTCAACACCACTTCCAGGCCCTTTCTGACCTGACCACCCATCTGTCTCTCTTTCCAGCTTTATCTTAGGTAGCTTTCGTTCCCACCCCTCCGCCCAAGACAGCCCAGCATGCTGCTTGCCATGCGGACAGCCTGTCTTCCGGCATCTCACCTCTGAGCTTTGCTGGGACCGTTTCCCTGCCAGGAGTACGGTTTTCCCATCACCACTACCTGTCACAACCTCAGCTACCCTCCCAGCAAAACAATCCTTCCACCTGTCCTTTGGGATCCATCTCAAACATTCACATCTTCCTCTGACTCTCTGAGCACCTTCTTTGCCGAGCTGTGATCCTCTCCTTGTGATGAAAAATAGAATAGCAATGCACATACGGCACTTACTATTGTAAATGTTTCACACATACTAATTCTTTTAATTCTCACACTAGCCCTATGAAGATACTATAATCATACCCACTGAACGGATGGAGAGACTGAGGCACGGAGAGGCTAAGTAATTGGTCACATAGCTAGTGAGCGGTAAAGTCAAGATCTGACTGCAGTGTCCCAGTTCCTTCTGCCATGGTCTCAACCATTGCTTTAAGCTGCCTTTCCTGTGTTTCTGGGAACTTTGTATGTCTTTATAGCATTTAGCATACCATAGTTCGTGACTATTAATGAATGATGATCAGGCTACTTATTATCATCTATTACTCTCTCTTTTATTTTATTAATAATTTTTATTGCTATAAAAAGTACCAGGCACCATTCTACGTTTATAGGCACTTATGTCTCGCCAGGGATGCATGCCTTAATTTGGTGTGTGGAGAGAAACGCACTGGGCTGAGAGGAACCCTCAGCTTAGGTCCAGCTCTGGGTCCTACTAGTCAGCCCTGGGTAAGTCAGTGCACGGTCTGGGTTCCAGTTTCCACACCTGTATGATTAGGAGTCTGGTTTAGGTGATTCTTGTGGTCTTTACCAGCTGCGAGTTTGAGAATCCATAAAATGGGGATAAAACCACACGTGTCACACAGACCGTTGAGGCTATAGTGAGATATAGTAAGATAATGCGTGACATTTTCTCATTCGTTATATGTATGTATTGAGCACCAGCTATATACCGTGCATCATTCTGAATGTGGGGCACCTAGAATGAAAAAGCAAAGCACTCGTGGCCATGGAGAGGGAGATGTTGAAAATAAACCAATAGTCATCAGTTACATAACTCAAGATCAAGTATTAAGTGCAATGAAGGAAAGTAACACCGTGTAAGAGGATTGAGAGTCTGGGTATTTACAGACAGGGATGAACTTCCTGAGAAGGAGACGTTAACAACAGATCTGAAGGAAGCCAGGGAACAAGTCTGCAATCCAAGCAGAGGAAGCAGCAATGCCAAGGTCCTGAGGTTGGAGTGGGCTTGATGTGGTCATAGACCAGCAAGGAGGCCAGTGAGGTTGGAGAGCAGTGAGCAAGGGTAAGTGGGAGGACTTTGGGTTTTGTTTTAAATGTGATGGGAGGCCGTGGGGGACTTTGAGTCACTACATGTCCCCATCTGCTTTCCGTTAAGAAGCATCATTCTCATTATGACACGGAGCAGGGACTGTAGGTGGGTAGAAGCAGACAGTGTGAAGCAAGAGGCTGGGGCCACGGTCTAATCAAGAGATGATGGCGGGGGCGCCTGGGTGACTCGGTCGGTTAAGTGTCTGGCTCTTGATTTTGGCTCAGGTCATGATCTCCTGGCTCATGAGTTCGACCCCACATGGGGCTCCGTGCTGACAGTGCAGAGTCTGCTTGGGATTCTCTCTTTCTCCTCTCTATTCCCTTCCCCGACTTGTGCTCTCTCTCTCTCTCTCTCTCTCTCTGAAAATAAATAAACTTAAAGATGATGGTGGCTGGAACAAGAGTGAGAGTGGGGGAAGTGGGTGAGCAGTACCTGATTCAATATACCCTGTGAAGGTAGAGCCCATGGCATTAGCTGATGAAGTAAATGAGGGCTGCGAGCAAAAGAGAAGAAGCAAGGAGGACTCCAAGGTTTAATGGAAAACCAAACATGGTTTGTACCACTTCCCAATGGGGAAGATTCAGGGCAGGGAAGTTCAAGGGGATAGTGAGGGTTCAGTTGAAGCTGCCTCTCAGATGTTCAGATGGAGACACAGAGTTAGAGACGAGAGTGAACGCAGGTGAGAGGCTGAGCTGGTGACACCAACTTGGATGAAACCAGCAAGAGATGACGGGAAAGCCCATTGGACTGAAGGCGATCCCCTTGGTTGAGGGGGGTAAGGTTTTGAGTGAATGAAGAGAAGAGGGTCCGGGGCCTGAGTCACAGCTTACGTAACCGTGTGCAAGTGCCCTTTGAAAAACTATGCGTCTCATCCACGTGACTCAGCCGGCGAAGAGCCCAGTGTGTTCATCAGTACACAGGCGGCCAGAACTCTCCGTGATGGAGTTGGTTGGTGACCGAGCGGATGGCTAGGTGGCCTCTTGCGCCTCAGTCCTTCCCTGTGGAATATGATTGAAAAGGGTCCCAGGAGGGCCACCTGTCTTCCAAACGAGGCCTCAACACACTATGAGTCAAAATGCACCACTCCGAGTACACAGTCATCTCTGAGAGCGTTTGGTTAAAAATGTAGTTAGACCCTGGGATGCCTGGGAGGCTCAGTCGGTTGAGGGACCGACTCCTGTTTTAACTCAGGTGAAGATCTCACAGTTCAAGAGTTCGAGCCCCACACTGGGCTCTTCACTGTCAGTGTAGAAGATTCTCTGTCTCCCTCTCTCTCTCTCTGCTGCCTCTCCCCTGCTCTCTCTCTGTCTCTGTCTGTCTCTCTCTCAAAAATAAATAGACATTTTTTTTAAATATGGTTAGATCTAAGAGAGGTAATGTGTGGACCTACTACTAATGTATTTGGGACCAATATAGCATACTAAAAAGAGCCTGGAATTTGTACTTCAGAGTCCTGGTTTGAGCTGACAGTAGTTAGTTCTGTTACCCTGGGGAAGACAATCTCAGCTCTTTTTTTAAATGAGGAAAACAGTTTTTGTCCCACTTGTCACACAATGTTGACCATCAAATGAGAGAATGTCTGTGAAAGTGTTTCGTTCGCTTTAAGTGCCATGAACGTAGTACCTTGAATTTTGAAAAAGTGTACAAAGTCCAATTTTAGCATGGCACCTTCCGTTTGAAGCCCAGTGAGGGGGGCAGAGCAGGTATTAACTAATCAGGGTTGTGCCTCAGTCCCAAAGAACGAATTATCTCCATGACATAATGGCCTTTATTTGGGCGCCATGATGCCCACTCAACTCTCCAAATGCATCAAGTGCCATCTCCTGTATGTAGCTTTCCTCCCCTGCCCATAAAGCCAACCTCCATCCCACTCTTGCCTCCCTTGGAGGCCTTCGTGAAACATCCATCGAATGAATGAACACATGTGCAGGGTGGCTTTTTACAGAATAGTGGTTTATAGGCTTTTAGAGTGGCAGTCCACACTAAATGTGTGAAGATACGCAGATACGTGTGTTTATTCCTACACACATGCTCCAAAAGAAAAGCTTGGGGAAACAATGCTTACCTTCATGGGATGCACACGGATATCTTCTGTTCTGCATTTTTTTTTTTCTTTTTAAAGAAAATGACATTGCAGGTGAATTAATTTCACTACCCAGACTAATGTGTCGTGACCCACCACTTGGAAAACACTATTAGGCCAGAAACCTTGTTCTTTGCAGTCGGGCAAGTCGCTTGGGTTACCTGTGAGGTTTATCCCAGCTCCAGCATTCAATGCTAATTCTAAATAACAAAGAAACTAGGAGGCTGTGGGAATAGACACATAGCATTTAAGGCAGCTTGAAGATTTTCTGCATGTAATGTACTTTTAGTTTTTCCTGGCCTATGTGAGGAAGTCAATATCCAATAAATGCTTACGTTTGGGGCAATTATTGTCCAAGAAAGATTGGACTTTAGTCACACACACGTCATCAAGACTATGTAGAGATTTGCAAGGGTGACTTTCAAATAAAAGTCAGGTTCCCTGTGTCTAAACTCCTTGGGCCCCAGAGGCGTTTCAGTTCCTGAAGTTATTGGAATCTGAGAGGAAATGCCTTAAGCATATGGTACATTGTGTATTGGCCCCAGCAAACTCCAGGGCAGTGACTAGTCAATAATCAAACACATTGATTTGTCTTCAGCAAATGTATGAATATTGACATTTAGTGGCATAGAGACCATAAACACCTTCACATCTAGGGCACGTGGGTGGCTCAGTCGATTAAGCGTCCAACTCTTAATTTTGGCTCAGGTCATGATCTCACGGTTCATGAGTTTGAGCCCCACATCAGGTCCCATGCTGACAGTGTGGAGCCTGCTTTGGATTCTCTCTCTTTCCCTCTGTCTCTCTCTCTTCCTCTCTCTCTCTCTCTCCCCCTCTCTCTCTCCCCTCCCCCCCCCCACCTCTTGTATACATGTGCTCTCTCTCTCCCTCTCAAAATAAATAAAACTAAAAAAAAAAGAATAAACACCCTCACATCAGCTGAGGTCACTAATGGGATGTGAACATGTTCTCAGTTTTCCGAACGTCGGGGGATTCAGAAAAACCCATAAGGGATTGTGGAAATAAGATTTGTAATCCAGGTGTCATGTTTTCCATTTTCAAAATCAACAGGACCATTTATCCCTTGGGGAGACCGGTGTTTGGCTCAGTGCCTCCCACAGAGAAGGCACCTAGAAAATATTTGTTGAATGAGTGGCTGAGACCAGCTACAGCTTACACAAGACTGTTCCAACCAAGCCTCTTTGGAGGAAACAGCCCTCTGGTTCTTTTCTGACACCCTTAGTTTATCCCATTTCTTGTAAGTGGATAGAAAACTCATTGCTTCCACTTGGCTCCCTCCCAAAAAGCACAGGGGAGAGATGCTTGTGGATCCTCTTGGTTTGGGTTTTTGTTTTTTTTTCCTTCTTCCTTCAGGCCTAGAATCTGAGGAAAGAAGAGGCAGGCCCCCTAGATCTAGAGGGGAGTGGGCGAAGAGATAAAGGTTTCACTCATTTGTTCTAGGTCTAAAACGTAGCCAAATTCAGAACTGCCCTCCCATAGCTCCTTGTGCTGGGAATACCGACTCAACATAGTGACCAACTCCATGAATATTCTGAGGATTTCTTTCTTTCTTTCTTTCTTTCTTTCTTTCTTTCTTTCTTTCTTTCTTTCTCTTTCTTTCTTTCTTTCTCTCTTTCTTTCTTTCTTTCTCTTTCTCTCTCTCTTTCTTTTTCTTTCTTTCTTTTTCTCTCTTTCTTTCTTTCTTTCTTTCTTTTTCTCTCTTTCTTTCTTTTTCACAGAATGCTTAGTTTTTCAGGATTTGGGGTTTCAAGGGGTTGGCCCTACAAAGATCTAAGTTCAAATTCTGGCTCTGTCCATCCCTGGGCACATTACATGAACTCTTTCATTTCAAGTTCATTTCCTCGTTAGAAAATGAATGTGATGATAGCAGAGTAACCTCACGGAAGGCACACATACATGGGAAGCATTTGTCACAAAAACTTTGGTTTTTGTTAATAGTGATGATAATAATACTTGTGTGTCTTCATCGTTGTGGTGATTCAGCAGCAGTACAGTGGGGGGTGGGGTGCACAAATATAATCTCCACCAGGCTCTCTGTGCTCCTGTTCTTTGACATGGGCTGTAAGAGCCAGGATGGGCTAAGTTATGCTGCGGTAACAAACACCTCCCCCAAATCTCTGTACCTTAACAACCGCAAAGTCTTACTTCTGGATCATGTAAATTTCTCCGTGGACCCAGATGACTCATCAGGGCAGTTGTCTGCCATGTGGGTACCACACTGCAGGCTCTTTTGTTCTTGTGACGTCTCCATAGCAATATGTGTTGTGTCAGGGGAGGAGAAGGCTTGGGGATTCTTACCTTGGCTCTTCAGTGCTTTCACCCTGGGAGTCCCTCGTGCCCCTTCCAGGCCCACTTTACTGGATAAAGCAAGTTACATGGCTCTGTCTCACTCCAGAGCATGACGAGGGACAGTCCTGCCATGTGCCTGGAAGGAAAGGAGAACTGGACATGTCAGAGGGAGACACTAACGTCGACCACATAGACATTGGCCTTTTCTCGTTTTATCGTACATCGTTATTGCAAACACAGCTTCAGCCCAGCACCCTTTGCAACCAGGTAGTGTCCTTAGCCTCTGCTACCTAGAGATTCTGGAACTGCCACTGTCCTGGCCCGTCTCTGGAAATCGTTGAGCCAGCTCCATCCTAGATAAGGCAGAAGAAGAGATTTCTGGGTGCTTGAAGTGAGTCATACTTCCTGGACGGGAGCCCCTCACCCCCAGTGTTTTCTCAGACACCCTTTACCCCCAGTGCTGTTGGATGGTGGTGTTAAAATCGTGGGTTGCTCAAGTTATAGGGCACCTGGGAACCCCTCTCATTTTCCAAGGGAGGAAACCGAGGACCAGGCAGTGTGTGTTTGTTCTGTGGCTCTCCCAGGGTCCCCAAAGTTCATGATTAGCTCCTCACTAGACCTGCTTCTGGATGGAGGCCTTCTGGCTCTGCCTGGTGATTTTCTGCTGTCCACCTCCTCCATCATCCTCCTTTAGGAGCTGAAATGTCTCAAGTACGGTAACTTGGCTTGTCTGGCTTTCTGTTCTATTTTTGCCCCCCACCTTCCCTCTGCCCTCCCCCCCCCGACCCCGCCACCGGGGCTGGGGCTGGAGTCATGCACTTGCTGGTTGTTCACAGCTGCCAACAAGGAGGCTCTTGGGGACCTTTTCCTTTCCTTGCAGTTTTTGTTGTTGTTGTTGTTTGTTTCCAATTGGAGGGATATGAAATGAGTCATGTTAACAGCTGCCATAGGGACTAAACTATCACCATTTTAGAACGAGTACAAGAAATTCCATCCCATTCCCCAGTGTCATCCCCTCCACACACATAACCCTTCCAGAGTTTTCTGTTGTTATTTTTTCTTAAGTGTTTATTTATTTTTGAGAGAGAGCGCAAGTGGCAGGGGGGTCAGAGAGAGAGAGGGAGACAGAATCCTAAGCGGGCTGCAGGCTCTGAGCTGTCAGCACAGAGCTGGATGCGGGGCCCGAACTCAGGAACGGCAGGATCATGACCTGAGCCGAAGTCGGACGCTTCACCAGCTGAGCCACCCAGGCGCCCCTCTATTGTTATTTTAATAATATATGTAAGCTCTTTGATCAGATGCAGTAAAACATAGTCCATGCTTGAACTTATTCAGAACCCTTCTCTTCTACACAAAGTGGCTCAGATATCCCCGGAACAGTCCTGAGAGCCTGCCTCGCCCTTGGACCCGTGGGCTGCCGCTGGCTTCTCAGGTTCTCCAGACTACTGTAGTTGGGGTTCTAACTTCCAAGATGCCACGAGGCTGGAGGTCCCCGGAGCCTGTGTTTTCCAAGTGTAGATGAAGTCAGAATCACCCGTGCCGTGTGCTAACGATGCAGATTCCTGAGCCGGTTCCAGATTCCAAGTCAGTGGGTTCCCTGAGCTGGGGCCGGGAACCCGCATTTTCATGAGCATCCCAGGGGGACGTAGAGCAGCGTTTTCTAGTGTTCCTTCTTGGTGCTGCCACACCGGGGTCAGGGCGCTGTGGGGGAGGTGTCCCCACCTTCGCCAGGGCAGCACCGCTTTGAGCTGCTGCAGCAATGAGGCTTCAGCCTGAGGGTTCTACTGATAAAAATAAGTGACACAATGCAGTTTTTGCAGTTGGCTGTTCTAGACCATAGCAGAAGGAAGAGCAGTCCAGCAGTGGCTTCCTCGAGACCACCCTTTTGTTGCTGGGGCTCTAGGTTCCATACAGAATGAGTTTGCTTTCTTCCCCTTTGGTGAAGGAATAACTGTCCTGTTTTCCATGCCCTGAAGGGACTAGAACTGCAGGACTGCACTCATCAAATCCCAGGTCACGGGGCCTTGGCAAAGGCCTCTGTGCCTGTTTCCTGCCGGGCACCTTAGACCCAAGGGAAGGGAGTCCTCTTAACTCACAGCTTCCAAGGCCTGATTTGGACCTTGCCTTGGGAGAGAAACAGCTTCTCTCTCTGATCCCATCAGACTGCAGTTCGAGGTCAGGAAACTTGAATTTCCACTTTGCCCTTAGGTGGTGGCCCTTCCCTGTTCTCCTTCAGTAGACCGGCTGTTACAGCCAATCTTGCCTACAGCACCTTACGGCGTCTCCATGCAACCTGGGGTTTTCTTCCCCAAAGTTGGGAGACTAAGTATCTTTGGGGCCTCAGATTTGGATCTGATCAATTGAAGGGACAAGGGTGGCCATCTTCCTGCCACCAGGACTAACAGCACTGACAACCCAGGCCTCTGATCTCGGCCGCAGAACCGGAGGCACAAGGGCAGATCGGCTAAATTGTGTGTAAATGGGATTTTTCCTGTGAAATCTCAATACCTCTTTTAGGATGTTGCCGTTTAGGGTTTTTGAGCCACTCTCCTCTGATATTTACTCACTGGGGATTTTACTCTTGAAAAATCACAGTGGCAATACAACCATTTTGCTTCCATGAAGGCGATGTCAAAGTCTTAAAAATCCAGGACGTTTTAAGGCAGGATTCCAACCTCATTACTGCCAGGAATAAGATTCACCCAAGGTGGAAGTGTCCTCCCTTAGAACGCAAATCCGTCTCAGAATGGCTTTTCTTTCCCCTTTGTTTTTAAAGCTAAGCAATTACTTTTTTTTTTTTTAAGGAAAAAAAAATTGTGCTAATGCACAAAACTCTCTTTTTCCCCTTTCATTTATTTGAAATTGAACTTAACAAAGTCAGTTCCAAGCAAGCACTATATATGAGTAATGCTTTTTGTCCATAAAAGAGCATTGACTCCAATGGTACGGGAGCGCTGATTTCTCTGCTTTGTGTGAGCGTCCATAATGACAAAGTGCTCATGTCAGAGTGTATAATGAAACTATAAATTGTTTTCATGAATGCTCTGAATTTGGTCTTTTACGGGGCAAATTCAAAAGGTATTTAATGCCACATTTCACATATGTGAATAACGCCAGACGGTGCAATATATCCAATAAAAGTAAAAGAGTCCCAGTCGGGCTCACAGTGGCCCAGGTGGTGGATGATTATCAGGTGAGGGTAGTTCATGGTCAGGGTCGGGGCGGGGAGGGGGGGGGGGTGGTGATGGGGAGAAGGAGGGACAAAGATATCCTGTATCTCTGAAGAAGAGTTTCAGCTAGGTACACTCAACTGTTTGGGGGTAATTCAAAGTGTGGCTAAAATACTTAGCTCACAGAGTGGGTCTCTGGGGAGTGGGTCTCTGGGGAGTGGGTCTCTGGGGAGTGGGTCTCTGGGGGTGGGTGCCTGCATTGGAACCATGGGAGTTGTACATATCTTGGTGGAGTTAGTGAACAAATGTTCTCAGGTGAGAAAATGTCTGCTGGGCTGAATGGACAAGTGAAATCTATTGCAGTGATATATAGTTCAATTAAGTTATTTTTAATAGCCATTTTTGTATTTTTTTAATTACAGAATAGTCGTAAGGGCTTATTCTAGAGAACACAGAAAAGCATAAAGAATAAAATCTTTAAAAACACATGCAAATACTTTTGTTACCAAGAGTTGTTAATAACATTTTTTTCAAAATTTGTATTGAATAGTCTTTCTGTGTATATCATTCCATTACATTTTAATACGATTTTACATAATCTTATCTGGATATATACATCCTTTTAAAACAAAATTTGGTTCCAACTATCTATCTGTGTCATTTTTTTAAAAAATATTTTGCTTTTTTCCGTTATATGTCGGTTAAATTATTTTATCTATTTACCCCAGTTTGCCAAAGTTCACAAACATATAAGGCTTTTTGGTTCTGTCAGGAGAGGAACATCGTGTACCGTAGCCATCTTTAGGTGCACGTGTCATTCACTGATGTCTCTGGGCATATGACCTCTAAAAATAAAAAAGGCGACAAAACAAAACCAGCCCCACGGGGTCTATCAAATACGGCGTGTGGCAAACGGAGGTCCATTGATGTTTTTGACCAACGGCTTGGATTTGTTTGTTTTGCAGTACCTAGTGTGTAAAAGAAAGCTGGAGAGTAAAAAGGAAGCTCTGCTGATCCTCTCCAAGGAGCTGGACACATGCCAGCAAGAAAGGGACCAGTACAAACTCATGGCCAATCAGCTTCGAGAGCGCCACCAATCCCTGAAGAAGAAATACCGAGAGTTGATCGTACGTGTTACGTCACGGTGACGTCCTTGTCCCCTTATGACACAAAGTGGGTTACACTGGAATTAAAATTTTAAAAAATAAATAAAGCAGGGATTTTGACATGCCATTTCTTTAAAAAAGAGGGGAATGGGGCGCCTGGGTGGCTCAGTCGGTTGGGCAACTGACTTCGGCTTAGGTCATGATCTCTCAGTCCGTGAGTTCGAGCCCCGCATCGGGCTCTGTGCTAACAGCCCAGAGCCTGGAGCCTGTTTCAGATTCTGTGTCTCCCTCTCTCTCTGACCCTCCTCTGTTCATGCTCTCTCTGTCTCAAAAATAAAATAAAACGTAAAAAAAATAAATAAATAAAAAATAAATAAAAATAAATAAAAATTTTAAAAAGGGGGGGGAAAAAAGGATTGCATTCAAATAGTTCCAAAGTGGAAATATTAAGATGTGAAAGTTGTCACCCATTTCCTCCACAGCCCAGCCCTAGTCGCTAGCTGACGTATATGTGGTTCCAGGCCACCTGCTTTGGCACCCGTGAAATAGGCATATATACCTATGTGTTTATGTGTGTTTATATGTGCTTACTTATTAATTTATTTGTATTGGACTTTTTATCTTTGTTTTTTTTTTTTTCTTCAGTAATCTCTATACCCAAAGTAAGGCTTAAACTCACCAACTGGAGGGGCGCCTGGGTGGCTCAGTCGGTTAAGCGGCTGATCGGCTCAGGTCATGATCTCACGGTCTGTGAGTTCGAGCCCCGCGTCAGGCTCTGTGCTCACAGCCCAGAGCCTGGAGCCTGTTTCAGATTCTGTGTCTCCCTCTCTCTGGCCCTCCCCCGTTCATGCTCTGTCTCTCTGTCTCAAAAATAAATAAACGTTAAAAAAAAAAAAAAAAAAAAAAAAAAAAAAACACACAAAAAAAAACCTCACCAACTGAAGATCAATAGTTGCATGCTCTACCGACTGAGCCAGCCAGGCACCCTTTTATGGGGCTTTTAAAATAGGATGCATATTATAAATCTGCACTAGAAGCCGCTAGTAACATGTGATTATTTAAATCTCATTTCACATTAATTAGAATCCAATAGAATTGAAAACTCCCTTCATCAGGCTCAGTCATCACACTTCATGGGCCCAGTCACCATAGGTGGCTGGCTGATGGCTGCCATATTGGATTATGTTGGTATAGATTTCCATGGTGGCCACTGTATTGGACAGTTAGATCTGGGACATTTCCATCATTGCAGAGCGCTGTTAAACAGCGTTGTGTGAATATTGTTCCAACATTTGCTCTTTTCACTCAGTACTTTATTTGGGACATCTCTCTAGGCCACACGTACAGATTCAATTCATTTTTAAAAAACAGTTGCAGAGTAAGTTTCCCATAATTTCTTTAACCTTTCCTTTATCCTGAGCATTTAGATTCTCTCTGGGTCTTCATGTGGCAGGATTTTTAAGGATACAGATCACACTGAAATGGAAGATACCAACTACAGAGTCCTATTTTGCTTCCTACTTTTTTCTCTCACAGATACAGTCTCTGTTTTGCGGTGCTAACGCTGTTGCTAACGTTTAGCTGTCTGCACTGAGATCGTTATCCTGGAACAGAAATAGAATAGAAAGATTCTGCAGGTTAAAATAATGTCGACTTACACACGGGCAGCATCAGATAGAAGAGTTTACTGAACATTTACACATTCACCTGAACCTGAATTCTCTTTATTCCCAGGTGGCCCAAGAGGGAGAGGAATCAGGTCCTTTTAAGACAGAAAGCCTGTGGACTGGAAGAGCTCAGTTAATTCTTGCTTATTTTGAGCATATCCCTTCTTCCCTACCCGCTAAAAGTGTTCTGCCAGTAGAGCAAACTCAAGCATGTGTGGGTCCACTATTATTCCTTTGGATCTAACTATTTAAAAGACGAATTCAACTCAACCCAAATGAAATATTATCTTAGTTTTGGCTCTGTTCAAAAATAATTGTGATAAATCCAGTTTATTTGTTTGTGTCACATAGTTTTAGAAAGTATAGGGATGGCTGGATGGCTTAATCGGTTGAATGTCTGACTTTGGCTCAGGTCGTGATCTCACAGGTCATGAGTTTGAGCCCCATGTTGGGCTCTGTGCTGACAGCTCAGAGCCTAGAGCCTGCTTCGTGTTCTTTGTCTCTCTCTCTCTCTCTCTCTGCCTGTCCCCCGATTATGCTCTTTCTCTCTCTCTCTCTCTCTCTCTCTCTCTCTGTGAAAAATAAAAGTAATAAAAACATTAAAAAAAAAGAAAGTATATATGTTTCGTTGGAACTGATTTCCTAGAGGTTTTTCCAAAATAACTGGTTCCATTTATACTTTTTTCTTAAAGTATATTTGAATTTGGCTCAGGACACTATTGACTGCAGAGGGCAGGAGCGGGTGGGTCTGAATTTAGTTCATAGTTTCGTTTGGTTTTTTGAATCCAAGCACATATATTGTTTTTAAGTAAAATGTAATATTTGTTTCTTTGTAGGATGGAGATCCATCACTTCCCCCTGAAAAAAGGAAACAGGTAAGACTTATTCCTGAAGCTTGGTAACTCTTGGATTATTCACACTGACGCCTTACAATGACTGGGGGAATCAGGGAATCCCAAAATGTGTAGAGAGCTTCCTTACCAGCAAAACTCCCACGCCATTTATGTTCTTTTCTCCTAAATGGTAGTCAATGTTCTTTACTGATGAATCCATTCCCCCGCCCCCCACAAATTTTAGGTGCTTACTTTTGTCACTGAACAAATCCTTAGATATTTGTGGATCTGTTTATGAACTTTCTGTTCTGTTCTCTTGAGCTTCCTGGGTAGTTCCGGGGTTGTACCACACTGCTCTAGTTGTTTTGGCTTTATAATACTTGAGACATCTGCTTCGGTTAGTCTCCTTCCCTTTGCTTTTGCTTTTCACAACTTTCTTATTTGTTACTTTTTCCAGATGAAACTTACATTTTATCACACCTTCCTCTGATCCCACCCAAATAAACAGACCTATGGGTATTTTGATTGGGGCTTTGTTAAATTTATAGATTAATTTGGGGACAGTTAAAATATTCATAACATTAGGGGTGCCTGGGTCGCTCAGTCGGTTAAGCGTCCGACTTCGGCTTGGGTCAGGATCTCGCGGTTTGTAGGTTCAAGCCCCGCGTTGGGCTCTGTGCTGATGGTGCAGAGCCTGGAGTCTGCTTCAGATTCTGTCTCCCTCTGTCTCTGCCCCTCCCTCGCTCACACTCTGTCTCTCTCTCAAAAATAAACATTAAAAAATTTTTTTAAAAAAAGGATTTTCATAACATTATGTTCAGGAATATTATAAATCACATTTCTTTTAATCCAGTTGTATACACCTATATATATATATATATATATATATATATATATATATATATATGTTGTTGTTTCCCAAACATCCTGTTTTGTTCATTGGTGACATACCTGGCATCACATATAAATGTGTTGGGTCCATTTCCCTGAGATTTTTTTTTTTTTAATTTTTTTTAATGTTTATTTATTTTTGACAGAGAGAGACAGAGCAAG
Source organism: Panthera pardus (assembly GCF_024362965.1). Classification (NCBI taxonomy): domain Eukaryota; kingdom Metazoa; phylum Chordata; class Mammalia; order Carnivora; family Felidae; genus Panthera; species Panthera pardus. The sequence goes on from NW_026526688.1 coordinate 184,844,874, forward strand.
AGGGGGGGAGGGACAGAGAGAGAGGGGGACACAGAATCCGAAGCGGGCTCCAGGCCCCGAGCTGTCAGCACAGAGCCCGACTCAGGGCTCGAACTCACAGACCGCGAGATCATGACCTGAGCTGAAGTCGGAGGCTCAACCGACTGAGCCACCAAGGCGCGCCCCCCCCCCCCCCGTGAGATTTTTGATGCTGAGTAAATAGTATGCCCAAGGCGCACACACACACACACACACACACACGCACACATACGGGGTATTTACCCTTAAACACCAGCTCAGTCCTATGGTTACCCATTTGGTTATTTGGTTCTGCTCATTCCTATACTCTCTTCCTACTTTAATTTGATTATTCTGCAATGCTCCAGGTTTGATCTAAAGGCAAATTTTGCTATGGAGCTAATTGACTTTTTTTCCCAAACAAAATTACAAGGAGATTTGTCATGAACGGTTTAAAATTGGGATCCTCAGTCTGGAATTGCTAGATGTGTTTGTGTTTTTGGTGTCTACGAACAGTTATCTTTGTTGAAATTTTAGGAGTTTGTTAGTATTCATGAAGGGGTTTTACAGTTTAAGTGAATTCGCGTTCCGTGAGTTTATAATACAAAATTTACATTGACTGAGGAGAATCTGATGAATTCCAGTAAGTCTGTCAAGCTGCATTCTTACGGCTCTGAAAAAAAACCAGTTCAGGTCCTAAGCACTGGCTTTTTTAGATTTGCATATGGCGTTCAGTTTCTGTCCCTTTAGGATTTGTGTGATGGTGTGACTGGCTCTGCGTCCTTCCCGCCTGGCTGAGAACCTCTGACTTGCTGCATGGGCTAGAATGCGTTGGGGCACAGGTGACAGAAATTCCAAAGTGTTCAGTGAAGAAATCGATGACCTCACATAACCAGAAGCTCAGAGGTAGCACGTGCTGTTTCTTCTCCATCGCGTGGACACCTTCTCTCCATTGTGCCACACTTAGCAAACAAAAATACAAATAAAAATACAGGACACCTGGGAAATTTGAATTTCAGATAGACAATTGGTACTTTTTTAGTATAAAAGTGTGACCGATGTGGTATTTGGGACAAACTTATACCAAACATTATTCATCATTTATCTAAAATTCAAATCGAACAGGGCTCCTGTGTTTTTTATCTGATCACTCTACCACTGTGCCGATTTTAACATCAGCTTTCTCTTGACCTGAGTATCAGCTTTCTTCTCAGGCAGGTTTCCCTAAGCAAGAGAGGTAGAAACCCCAGGCATGGAATAGAAGTCCTTCTCTCCAGTCTGACTGGGCGAGTGTAGGACATGCTACCATTTCTGGTCTACTAACATTCACTAGGAGAGTCTCGTATGTTTTTTTTGTTGTTGTTCGTTAGTTTGTTTAATTTTTTTTTAATTTATTTTTTGAGAGAGAGAGACAGAGAATGCGAGCAGGGGAGGGGCAGAGAGAGAGGGAGAAACAGAATCCCAAGCAGGCTCCACACTGTCAGCACAGAGCCCGATGCAGGGCTCGAGTTGACGAACCGTGAGACCAGGGCCTGAGCTGAAACCAAGAGTCAGACGCTTAACGGACTGAGCCGCCCAGTTGCCCTGAGAGTATCATATGTTAATTGGCTTAGATTAATCACCCAGGATAGAAGGGCTGCCAGGAAGCCGGCCGTAACACCCACGAAACTAATTGTGTGGCCTCGGGAAGGTTCCTTTCAGTGTCCAATTCTCAGCTTTCTCATCCATAAAACGGGAATCCACATGGTACCCACCATACAGTGTGGCTGTAAGGAACAAATGAGAGAGTGCAGGCAGAGTCCTCACCACGGTGCCTGGCACTGGGTGAGCACCAATAAATATTTATCATCCTTTCCTCCGCCTTATCCTCTTTTTTAATCAATTGTATATTAGTGTGTCGAATCTGTCTACCACTGCCCTTGTCGGGACCCTTTTGTTTGCCTTTGACAGCTTGAAGTAGCTCGGGCCACAGAGGAGGTTCCTGGCTCGTAGGGCCTCAGAGGGGTTGGTAATTAACTGGTGTTGGAGCAGAGTTTGAACCCCTGCAGTTTACTCAGAGCAGGTGCTCAGAGCCACCGTGACTCAGTACCTATTTATTGAGCATCTCATGGGTGTCTTGTGCTAATTTAGACAGTGGAGACACAGGTGTGAAAAAGTCAGAGCCAACTCCCTGAGCTTATAGAACTTGCATTGTAGTTAGTGACCATACCTTCGTTTTTCCAAGAATGTTTCCAGTTTATCCTGGCATAATCTCTATTAGTGCTCCTTTCCTCTCTCCAAAATCTCTTGGTTTAGACAATAAGTAATATCATCACCCTAATTCTAGTACAGATGCTATGAACAAACAATACAGAAAATAATTAAAATATATTGGATGTCAATGGCCACTGGTGCGATGGGGAGAAATGTAGAACCCGATGCAAGAGAGAGAATTCTGGCTTAGTATTGCCAGGAAACGTCTTGATAAATATTGGTGGGGGGGGGGGGTGGTGATGGAGAATAGTTCCATTATTTGGAAAAATAAAGAATTTTACCCATTCAAAATATATTTTGTCAATTTTATTTACTTTTGGTTATTTTATTTATGAAAGCATGTGACTGGTCTTTGGGGAGTTGGTGTTAAGATGCCTTCTTCCTTAGCTCCTTGTGGGGAAGAAAATGCACCATTAAATGCTTAGTCACTGGTGACAATGAAACTTTCCATTTAGCCAGAAGCAAACAGCTTTGGCATACATGTGACAGGATTGGAAGGGAGAAGCACAATGATTTCCTTAACTTTTTCCTCTGGGAAGAAGGGGTTAGAAGCATGCACTCTGACCTAATGCCTCCTATATCACATTACATGCTTATCCCAAAGGCAAACCAGTGGGTGACGTATTTACCCCTCTCCCTGCAAAGCAAGTACATCTTATATAAGCAGAAGGCACTGGAACAAGAACGAGCTGTCGGGTTAATGGATGGGACATGGAGGTCAAGAGATCCACCTCTTGGAAAAGGAGGAGAGGCCACACTGAGCATCTCATTGCCCATCAGCCTTGTTTCTTGATTTAGGAGGAAGAATCTCTCTGGTTTCTACTTACTGCCCCCTTCCCCCGTTGATTGCTCAACTCAGAGGGACAGATGGCTTGATCATTCTGTTATGGACTGGATATTTGTATCCCCCCCCTTTCATATATTGAAATGCTCCTCCCCAGTGTGACGGTATTAGAAGCTGGAGCCCCTGAAAGGTAGTTGGGATGAGATGAGGTCCTGGAGGTGGAGGCGTCACAAACGGGATTAGTGCCCTTACGGGAGTCATGACAAAGCTCGCTCTCTCTGCTCTGCTCCCCGCCCTGCGAGGATACAATAAGGAGTCACAACCGAAGCGGGCCCTCACCAGAACCTGACCATGCTGGCACCCCAGCGTCAGCTTGTCAGCCTGTGGAACTCTGCAAAACTAAATTTCTGTTATTTGCAAGCCACCCAGACTGTGGCACTTTGCTATCGCATCTTGAGCTGACTATAAACGTATTTGAGGGTTCTTCTCGAATGTAGGTGGAACCAATACCACATCCCCAGCCTTTGTAGTGCTTTGTGCTCTTCAGAGACCGTAGAGGCACACGCGTTTGTACACACGTGATCTCCCAACTCTCTCCTGAAGTCACACGGGCAAGTTAGGTCTTCCGCAAAGTCGCAAGGTCGCATTGTTGGGTAGCAGTAGGTGGTAAGAGGCTGGGTTCTGGTGTCCAGTCATACTGATTCGAATTTCACCCTTCCTTCCACTTGCAGCCTGGGGGAGTACAGGGGAGCTGCCTGACCTTTCTGAGACTCAAATTCCTCCTCTCCAAGGTGAACATCATGACGAGGCGTATTCACAAAGCTCTTATGAGGCATTGGTATGATAATGCTCGTAATGCTCATTGCCTGGTACTTAGTGAGTGCTTGGTGAATGTTTTCATGTTTCCTGTGACTCGTCCAAGGTCACACAACCAGTTAACAGAGCAGAACTAAAATCCACGTCAGCTAACTCGTAGTTCAGTGCTCTCGTTCAGGTTTCTTTGTTCTAGATTCGACTCTTAGACTGAGTGGGGAGGAAGCATAGTCAACATTTAATCCAACCCATTTTGGAAGTCCAGACATTCAGGTGCTTTAATCAAAGCCCTCTCCTTAGAAGTGGTGGAGAACCAGAAGCAGCTAGGAATTTCTACCTGGGAAGCCAGTGTTCTTTCTTGTGGCAACCAGTGTCTGGCCATAGATAACTTTCCTGCTTCGTCTCCTCCACAGAGGACAGACCAGAACTTTCGTGTTTGTAGTTCTAGAAATATAGTTGTCGAGGCTAAAGAAAGCCTTAGAACTTAGACTCCTTTTTAAAACAACTCAATTTCCAATGTCGAGCCATCCATTCCAGAAGCTGTGAAGAAATCGTGACAACAGCAATGGCCTAATCGCTTCTCCTGGGATGTCGAAATGAAAATTTGTTCTTGGTGCCCCCAGCACATCCGCACACAGGGTACCTCTCTGCACTGCATTGAGAGATCACCAGAAGATCTCAAACAACCTTTGAAATCTTTTTCTTCTGTTAAGCAAGCAGTTCCTCCAAAGGAGACAAAGGGAATTTAAATTATCTTGGGTTAATATTCTTAGAAGATGGGACTCTTTGGGGTCACAGCAGCACATTTTCCCCATTCAAACTCCTCCTTGAGTAAACAATCAAACGCATCTTTGTTTTCCCCTGTTTTGATTTTGAGCTGACACATCACGGGAGATAATTCCTCCTGGCTTAAGGGGGAGTCTCTGCTTTCTTCCCTTGTAGAGTGATGGCTTCTTTAGACGGTGACATGTGCCAGAATGCTGACTCTGGAGAAATCAGAGCATGCAGGGGCCCTTTGGGGGATGGGAGGGAGCCTTTTATTTCAGTAGAAAAGTCTTCTTGGTCAACCTTTTTTTCTTCCCCGGTGACTGCAAATCAGAGCAACTTTGTATACGCGCCCTGGTTTGATGCTCAGAACCTAAAACTTCCTTCAAAGATCTTGAGTGCTTTGAGATGTTTCTTTTCATGACTCTTTGAACAGCACGACTTTCCTGTCCCACCAGGGACACTGGGAAGAAGTGCAGGCCCAGCCTGTGGGAGCCCTCCCACATCTCCGTGACAGCAACCCTGTTCTGAGCACCAGTGCATCTTGCTATCGGTTCTGTGAATCCTTGCGAGGGGTTTGGGAGGAAGGTGAGAGCACCCCACCCCCATCCCCCAGTTTAAAGATGAGGAAATTAGGCTCGACAAGTCCAGACAACTTGAGAATTACTAAGGGGGGCGGGGGACACTAAGTGGCAGGCGCAGAATCCTAATGGCCAAGATGAAGCAAACGTTCATCGTAACAGCAGCCTCCCAGATCTATTGAAGAGTGTGTTTGCCTGTGGGCCTGGAAATGGGTTCCTTCGCAAGTGTGTGTTTTGAGATGATGAGGTCAGAGTAGGCTGCTGAGGGCCCCTTGCACAGCCAAAAACTATGTATGGAGTGAGCTTTGGCTGGGTAGTTTTGTTTTTTTTTTTTTTTTTTTTTTTGTAAATAAGAAAACTGTCACTGTAGCAGAGGTTGTCATCTTGGCAGTTGCTATGAATAGGCGGTTCCTTGCTCAGCAAAGCGAGCTTCAGTCTGTTACTATTAACACAGGAGCCGCCATAGACCAAAGCAGCAGAGTAGAAATTGCCATTAAATTTGCTGTCAATCACACCGCTCAAGTATACTTGATGTTTCATCAAACTTTTTTTTTTTTTTTTTTTAACTTTCTTGTTTAACCTAGCACTTTCCCCTATCAAAGGTGTGGGTGTAAGGAGTCCAGAGCCTCGGACTTTTTAACACCTTGTCGAGCAGCCTGTTCTAAGTCTGGTCTCTGTCTCTTTCCCACTCACCCTCTCTTTTCCTTACTGTTCTCCGGGAAGTGCATAGGTCAAGGTTTTACTTCTCTGACTTTTACTTATTTTTTTTTCCCTCCCGCTTTTAAATTGTCGTTTTGATATGTCAGTCAACTGAGAAGTAAGTTTTCAGAGTTTTTGGTATACATCATTTCTACACTATGATGGTGACTAACTTTTCCATGGCTAGGTTACTGCAACACTGTATAGCTAATAAATTACCGAGATTGAGGATTGTGTGAGAGATTGTTCCTGGAATGTTGCCCCTGCCCCCTTGTTGCTGATCTGAATCATTTAAGAACTTCGTTGGAAACGTGGCTCCTCCCCTTTTTCTGCTCTCCCCAGCGTCTGGGCTAGTGCAAGGTTAGAAGGTTAACCTTAAGCTTTTTATCGCTTTCTTTTATTTTGCGTTGCTTTTCCTCTATCCTGTTAGGTTCAGTACACAAGGGCCTGCAAATTTAATCGACAAAAGACAGAAGAACAAAAGTATACAATTTTGTGAATATTTATATGAATGGGAAAGTTCACAGATGAAGTGAGACTCAAAGAAGTCGTTGACTCGGGGCTTATATACCGTTTTAATAAAAGAAAGGATGTCTGGGCTTCAAGGGATGATAAACTGTGGGAAAGTGACTAGGAAATGTACGAGGAAACTAATGGAAGCTAAGGGTTATTTTAGTAAGGTTTGTTTATGCAGACTCATCGGTGTCAGGGGCTGCTCTCTGGTGATGAGTCTCTTGCTTCTTCCTGGTATAGAAGAAGATGGAACACTTCACAAAGGGAAATTTATGCCCTGCATTTAGGCAGACATGGGGAGGACGGAAGGAAACTGTCTATCTGTGGACTCTCAATTGCCTTCAGCTCAAAATATCCTTATGGCAAAGTGGAATATTTTGGAATGGCATATTCTGATCCCCTTCATATCCATCTTTTCTTACGTCAAGGAGAATGGTATGTAGTGGATCCTTTTTTTTCCCTCCCATAGAAAAGATCCGGGGCTGTTTCTTACAACTAGTATCCTGAAAACCTTCCTTGTGCATGAGTGTCGATCACTTGATCATTGAAAGCAAGAGTCCTTAACAGTAATTGTCATTGCCAAGTTATATATCATTTACTTTTTAAAAAATCTCCCTCCCATCACTTCTGGTAAGTTTAAAAAAAAACTGTATTGCATCTAGAATGTAAACTTTTCTGACATATTTTATGGCACGTAGAGGGGAATTGAGACCTAGTGGCAGAGGCACTAAGCTAAGCTAGAGCTTAGGATACAGTGGGACTTGAAGAAAGCCGGAAAAATGACGCCCCCTGCCCATGGGACTCTGCCTCGGTGAGAATTTCTGCCCCCAAAGGCGGAAAGGTTGGGGTATGAGATCCACACTGCTCTCTCAACTTCCAGATCTTTGCCTTCACATAACTATCGGGATCTGTGGCCCTCACCTCTGTGCAGAGAGAATTTCCATGAGCGCCATGGTGCCCACACCAAGGATTGGCTTTGGAAGCACGCTTCTGCAGACATCGCTTATAATCGGGGGTTGAATTGTTCGTTGATGAAGGTGTGTCAGAATGTTCCAGCTATGTCCTCATCAAATCTCCCTCTCCTCTCTTCCCCATCACAATTTTACTGAACTTCCAGCCAGAAAGAGTGATTGTGATATATGGGTCCTATGATACATTCCACTGTATTCATTCCCCTATTATCAGAGCTAAAATGTCAACCTTTCACATCGGCCCTGGCTAGATCTGAATATTTAAAAGAGGCTTCTCTTTAAACCTTTTTATGTTTTGCTGTTTAAGCTACCTCCTGCCCCAGAGACTTAGAGGAAATAATTTCTCAGTTTGGTTTTCCTTCCCAGTGTTAGCCTGTCTGCCACGCTTTCTCTGACATTTCCTTTCTATAGTGCTGCTGTTGCAAACTGATGGTCACAGAGTCCTTCTCAATAACACAGAGACAGAATGCTCTGCATAGCTGATAAATTATAAGCAGGAGCCACGTGTTAGCTTGATGGATTGTTATAGTGAGTGTGTGTGAGTCATGGGTGTTATTTTTGGTCAAAAGAATTGTGTGAACTTTTCTCCTCTATTTTGAGTGCTTTGATGAAATGTACTACTTTCTTTTCTTTTCTCTCTTTATTTCGCCCACCCCCCTTTAAGGTATACGGCAAGGGATTAGGTACCATATCAGAACAGTCATGTTCTGGTTCCCAAAGTTACTGTTTTGGAGTTGAAGAGGCAGAAGGACTAAACAGACTGAACAGGAAAAAAGAAATGTGTTGACAGGAAACTCAGCCTGTGAAATGTGAAATTACAGTCTCCCTGCTTTGAAGCAGGGTGCCTCCCCCACCTGGCCCTCCCAGAGAGGTCAGTTTCAAAGCTGGGGGAGATTTACTAGAACCTAGCTTGGGGGCGCCTGGGCGGCTCAGTCACTTGAGCTTCCGACTCTTGATTTCCGATCAGGTCAAGATCCCAGGGTTGTGAGATTGAGCAGCGTCAGGCTCCATGGTGGGCACAGAGATTGCCTGAGACTTTCTCGCTCTCACTCTCGCTCTCTCTGTCTCTCTCCCTTCCTCCCCCTCTCCCTCTGCCCCTCTCCCCTGCTTTCTCTCTCTGTCTCTCTCTCTCTCAAAAATAAAAAAATAAATTAAAACTTAAAAACCTAGCTTGGAGGCTGTGTGCTTCTAATTCTGCAGCTACCATAGAAATGCCTGACTTCGCTTTAGTAGATTGCTTTTCGGCTGCCTACAGAGCAAATAACTGTCCCATCACCGGTTCTGCAAGTCACTATTTGCTAAAGCAGCCCTGTCCTCTGCTTCATGTGGCACTGGAACCTCTGACGGGGGTCCGGGGTCCCTGCCCTGTGCTAAGGAGAGCTTGTTAAGCTCAGTGCTTTCCAAAGTGAGGCCCAGGGACCATGCCAGGGGGCGGGATAAGCACAGAGATGAAGTGTTCAGAAACTCATGGCAATTTGACAGCATGATTTTATGTCCGTTGAATCTAAGGAACACTTGGGGTTTTATCCTTTCGTCTTCTTAAATTCATTTTTCTGGTAATGGATTATCGTACTTTACAAAAGTTCTGGTCTGGGTCAGGTTGGAGGCTGAGAGCAGGCCGTTCACCACTGACAGATGGACTTGTACCCGTGTAGCTGCTACATCAGGCTTCGGAGTGAACACCAGGCTGCCCACTACCGGGGGCTCTCAAGCCACTGTTCATCCAAAAAGGAAAGGGGGTTTTTTTGTTTGTTTTGTTGTTTGGGTTTTATTTATTTATTTATTTATTTATTTATTTATTTATTTTTGGAGGGGTGGGGGTAGCCTTTTATTAAGTTTCCACTGGCACTTTTATTTTAATTTTAATTTTTAAAACTTTTAACGCCAGTATAATTAACACGGACTGTGACATTATTTTCGGGTGTATGGTGGTGATTCAACCATTCCATACATTACAACCTGTTCGTCCTGATAACAGTTGGCGTCCTGATCTCCCCCACCGGTCCTCTTACAAGCATTTCTCTCCTGAGAACCTCTTCCGCCGCCTAAGAGGAGGCAGGTCCCGGGAAGGTGAATTTTGCTGTGTCTCCTGCAGAGGGGGTGTGAGACGCCACTTCCCCGCCCCTCCTCGGGCGGCTCCCCTGCCTGTGGCGGAGGGATCATGCTTGCTGAGCTAATGTCTGGAAGCCGTTCTGGGGTTCCGTGGAGGGGAAGTGGGGGCGGCCCCCTCGGGGATAGCTTCGCTAAGGAAGGAGAGCTGCGGCCGGAGGGGAGGGGCGGGGAAAGGAAAAGCAACAACTGAATCATCACTTCACCCTGGGGTCAGCCTGCTCTTGCGGCCTTGAACTGCCCAGCAAAATGGAAATCTTTGGGGCACCTGGGTGGCTCAGTCGATTTAAGCATGCAACTTCAGCTCAGGTCATGATCTCACGGTTCGTGAGTTCGAGCCCGGCGTCAGGCTCCGTGCTGACAGCTCAGAGCCTGGAGCCTGCTTCGGATTCTGTGTGTCCCTCTCTCCCTCTGTCCCTCCCCCAGTCGCTTTCACTCTTTCTCAAAACTAAACGTTAAAAAAAATTTTTTTAATGGAGATCTTTGATGTAACGGGAGAGGGAGAGAGGGAAGCCAGTGCCATTCCCCCCTATCTGAGACTTTTCCCTTCCCACCCACAAGGCTCACACTTAATCTTTTTGCTCTTTTAGTCTTGATTTAAATGTGGCCCTTTCCTCAGACACAGTCTGTTCCGTCTGCCTACCTCATTTTTCTCCATAGCACTCATCATGCAACCCCTGGGTCATTATGTATTTTATTGCAAGATAATGTAATTAATTTAACATCATCTATTCAAATGTACGTTTACAAGAGCAAGGGGTTTTGTCGCTCCTGCTCGGTGCTGTATCCCCAGAGTCCAAAACAGTGCGTGATGCATGCTAGGTGCTCAATAAATACTTGCTGTATAAGTAAATGGACGAACAGGGAACGGTGAAGGGGCAGGATCGCAAAGAAGCCAGTTGTGTCCAAGGATGCATTCGGCCACGTCTACCCAACTGTCCGCCCAGCGGTTGAGTTGGAGCCACTGGACAGGCACAGTCAAGGGGAGCTAACCACCCTTTAACCAGCACCTACTTTACCAAGCACTGCCGTAGGTGTCCTATGTTCATTATTCAGCTTAGGGATCACATGAAGCATGTATGGTTAGCCGCATTTACAGACAGGGAAACCCCAGAGGTTGAAGAATTCCCACACGGCCACCCAGCCCAGTAGGTGCAGAAGGTGGGATTCAGCTTAATCCATCCGGTTTCCACAAATTTCCCAGAATAGTCAATTGGCCGTAGTATCTCTTGTCTTTTTGCTTTTTTACCTGTAAGATGGGAATTAATTTTCCTGGTAAGAACAGCGAGCTGGGGAAATCAGAATATAGTTAGTATAAAATACGAACTTTGCACACATGCGGTTGAAAATTAGATCGCGTTGTTGAGCCACACGGACTTGGTTAAATCCAGCCAGTGGGGATGAGTCCAGTTTTCACGTAGGACTCTGTGCTTAGCACTGGCTTCAGTGTTGGTACGTATTGTTGTTATTCCAAATTCCCTGCTAGGCTGAGACCACAAACTCCAGACTCAGCATATTGTCTCTCATTTAGAAAATATTTATGGAGCACCTACTACGTGCTCGGGGTAGATCCATCGAGAGGACCAAGTTCCCTGCCCTTCATGGAACTTCTATTTTTGTAGGGAGAAAGAGGCAGGAAATAAGTAGTCGGCAGCAATCCATGAACTAAATTACATGGTGTGTTAAAAGGTAGCATGGGCTATGAATGAAAAAATTAGTGTAGGAGAAGGGGCTTGGAAGATCAGGGTGGAGGCAGGCAGGTTGCACTGTTAGATCGAGTGGTCCAGGTGGCTTTTGAACAAAGGCCTGAAGAAGGTGAGAGAGGGAGGGAACCAAGAGGTGTCCTGGAGGGAGAGCATTCCCATCAGAGAGTACAGAGCAACGGTGCAGGGATGGGAGCATGCCTGATATGCTTGGGGAACAGCGAGGAGGGAAACTCGGTGGGAGCTGAATTGGAGTGGGGGAGACCCTGAGGGTAGAGACAACCTGATACCCCAACAGATGGGACATGGGAGATGAGCTAGAGTGCGGGGTCAGGGGTGAGCCAAGCCAGGGCTTAATCTTCCTATTCTCTCACCTTCATTCCCTTTTTATAAAAGTACGTGATGTAATTGAGTATTCTCAAGAATATTAACATTTTTTTAAAGCAACCTTCCTTCCTTCCTTTCTTCCTTCCTCTTTCTTTCTTTCCTTTTCTTTCTTTCTTTCTTTCTTTCTTTCTTTCTTTCTTTCTTTCTTTCTTTCTTTCTTTCTTTCTCTTTCTTTCTTTCCCTTTTCCCTTTTCTCTCTGTCTCTCTCTCCCCCACCCCACTTTCTTTCTTTTTTAAGTAGGCTCCATACCCAGTGTGGGTCTTGAACTCCCGACCCTGAGATGAAGTTGCATGTACTGACTGAGCCAGCCAGACGCCCCTCCAAAGTATTAGCACTGAGCTTTTTGGAGATTTGGCCACTGCAGTTGTACTTGTCCCCTAATGTCTCTGGATGTGGGTTTCATCAGCTATAATATGAAAGGAATCTTCTAGATAATCTTTAGAAGCCCCTGTACGACTATTGCTGAGTGATTCCTTTCCAGGAGTCATGTTCTCATTGCTTGCTTCTTTCCCTCCTTACTTTATTCATTTACTCATCGTGAGTACTTAAAACATTTGCTGGAACACGAGCCCTCCCTGGATGCTGAGGTAGCGGAGAACAAAATCTCTCGTTCAAAATAGCCTGAGGTCTCCTTGCTGAGCTTAGGTAAGAAGCTATGAGCAAGGCGAGAATCAGAGCAAGGTGCACCCAGCAAAATACAAACCGTGCTGTAGGACGAGCAGCCACGTGACGGCATCTCCAGGTTCGGGCCACCCGTGAAAGGGGGGTGGGCCCGGTAAGAGGTGCTCACGTGCTCCGGGAAAGCAGGCAGTGATGGTGTGATGGGAAGCTGGCTTGAGAGCGGGAGGCTGGTGAATGGAGAGCCATCCACATGGGCCAGAGGGATTTGAGTCTGAGCTGGAGACACATCCTAGGGAGGGGGTGACATCCTCATGCTGGTACTGCAGGACTAGAAGAGGAGAATAAGGAGGTGAGAAAACCAGCCCAGGAGACTGGTGGATTGCCTCTGGACCCCGATTCCGGAAGTGGTCGCTCACCCCTCGTCCCCTCTCTGGCTGCCTCATTTTGTGACTGAAATTCTAGACCCTGAGGTAGCACAGAAAAGCTCTTTAAACCAGTTCTCTTTGAAGGGGAAGAAAACTACCTAAACAAGGAAATAAAGCTTTTCCTGTATCGTTGGCTCAACATTTAGAACTGACCTCTATGGCCATTGCAAGATTTTTAGTGCAGAGCTCTTAAAATTGTTTTCTAAAAAGTCGAATGTGGCAGACTCCCCCCGTTGCTCGTCTGTGAAGCTCTCCTGGAGACCGAGCACGTCCCCGCGCCGAGGTTCACGGCCAACGTCGTTTGCCTCCATGCAGCTGTAGAGGCGTGATTTGCACCCTTGCTACATTCGTGCATGCGTTTACTCTAATGGGCTTTGTGTGGTTGTGCTGGGCCTGGACGCCAGCCTCAGTGAGCCTCGCAGAGCCCCACATTTTATCCACTCCTGTGTTTCTGAACGTATTTCATAATATGTTGATATTTCCAGGCTAATCTTGCACAGCTACTGAGAGATTCTCAGGACCGAAATACACATCTGGGAGAAGAAATTAAAGAACTTCAGCAAAGGCTTGCAGAAGTCCAGGGTGACAATAAGGTACCGTGAATATTTAAAGGGAAAAACTCTGCCGTGTAATTGTACACTAGAGGTTTATGTAGAGCACATCAGAAAAATGTAATGCAGCATTTGCTGAAAAATTTGTTATAGATTTTTACATTTGCAATGAAAATTCACAGTTTAGCATTTCTTATCTTTATTACATTGCCTTTGTGTGTGCACGCACGCGTATGTGCGTGCTTCTGGGTTGCTCTAAAATATTGCCACAACCCATTATAGAAGTTTCATTATGTTCAGCTTGGTGGTGAATAACATCGCGGTTGAGGGCAAAATAAAACCCCAAACGCTATACTTTCCCCCTTCTATACAAATAATGGATTTGTGGCTCAGATGATTTGGAATTATTCACATTCAGTTTTGAATTTTAAGCAGTCATCCTACTAATTATGTTCACATAACCAATTTATTTTATTGCTAAATTTGGCAATTTGTATGGAACATTGCTCAAAATCCGCTGCGTGGTATTAATCAAACTCCCCTGTTGGCAACGTTAATTATAAAATATGAACTCATAAACTCCAAACTGAATGTGTGCGCTCTCTCTCCCAGCTGAAGCTATGAACAGAAGTACAATTGAGAGAAAGGAAGAGAAACTATCAAAGTTTAATTCTGTCCCCCCAAATAATTTTCTGTTTGGCCACGATAGATTGATGTTCAGCTCCTTGCCAGAAGCAGCTCTCCTGATAGAGATGGCCACTGGAGTTTCACGCAAGAAAACTGCATGGCAGGGAGGAGGTCCTTTCTTGGGAAATGCCTTTTAAATGTTACCAAATTTCCTTGACAAATGGTGGAGGCATTCACTGTTTCTGGGAGCTGTTGGTTATTGGAAGGCGCCATTTTGAAAGACGCTGGCTCGTAAAGAAAAAAAAAAAAAAATGCACGAAGTGTCTTGAGTTTTCCAGAGACTTCTTCATAACAAAACAGAGAGGGTTTTATGCTCCTGCTGGCTTGAGAGGCTCAGTCTGAGGGCCGAGTGGCAAGTCTTCCTCTGTAGTGTCTTCTCCACTTAACCTGCCTTTAAGTGTTTTTTGAAACCTCTTGGATTTAACATATGTATTTGAAAAATTAGGCTTTACTATTCTGGGTCATGAAATTGGGGGTGGGAGAGAATGCCTAAAGAAGGGTTCTAATTAACACTGGACAAGCTAATCAGGCCTCTGGTATGGCTTTATTCACCACTAAAAGGATTTAAGTTCTGTAACCTAGGTGTTTGGTCCATAATTAAGGGCCAGACCTTCTTAGTCACTTCCTCAAGTGGTAACAGGAGGACAGGGTTTTCTAGAGAATAAAATGAGATGTGTTTAACAGTTTCCTTTAAACCCATGAAAATACTACAGGAATTTTGGAGACATAATAAACCCACGGAATACTAAAACATTTTGAAGATGGTATTTTTGGATTTATACCCCTTCCTGATTGATTTTTTTTTTCTTACTTTATTTCTTTCCCCCGCCCTTACATTAGCTCCCCCCACCCCCCAACTTTCCTAAATATACCTTCTGCTTCTTGTTTTGGTCACTTTTAATTCTGTCACCTTTTAGACACGTGGTATTTTAGGGATCGATGTTTGCAACTGGTATCTCAAGGGAAAAGAGGGTGCGTGTGAACGTGACTGTGTATGCGTGCACGTGTGAGTAGGTGCAGGACTCAGCGTGGGGATGTGCATGCATGTGCACCACTAGGCACAGGTCCGGGCCTCCTTTTGCATTGGCACAGTCTGAACTTCGTGATTTGTTTGCGCTCTGGGTCTTTATTCCAGTAGCTGGACACATTTATCAGACTTTGTTTTCTTGCTCAAGGTTTGGAATCTAGTGACTCATATTCATGGCCTATGAAGTAATTCGCCTGCCAAAAGGTACAGGAAAGATGTCATAATGTTCAGCAGACCCCCTGTCTCAGTATCCAGCCTCTCCTCCTCGAAAAAAACACCAGCTTCAGTGAGCCCCAGAGGTTCCATTTATTCTCATTTGCATCTAAAGTTATAGGGCTGATTTGTTTCAGATCCCCGTGAATCATAGCCCCCCACCCCCACCCCCACCCCCAGTTGTCAACATGAAAGCCAGATTACTCATTCGATAAAGACACCAGGCATCTTGGGAAACTCAGAGGCCCCTGTTCCTAGGTGTGTGGTGTAGAATGGTTAGCCCTTCATTTATTTTTTTCTAATTCATCATGTCACTAGCTGCTTCAACCTTTCCATTGCCTTCCAAATCCAGTCCAACCTCCTTGCCATGGCGGGCTAGGCCCTCCAGTATTTGGCCCCTACTGATTTCTCCAGCCACATCTCTCGCCACTAGTCACCTCATGCTTCAGCTCAGCAGCACTAATTTCAGCCCCTTTGTTGAGCTGTACTGCCTTGTGCCTCAGGGCCTTTGCACCTGCTGTTTGCTCTGTCTGGGATTCTCTTCCCTTTTACTCTGCTCACAAACTCCTGCTCATCGTTTAAGTCTTAGGTCAAATGGAGCCTTCTTCAACTCTTAGGGGCCCACACTGCTCTGCTCTTTCCCCTCTGCTTACACTTGTGTGGCACCCTCACCCCCAAGAGTAAGCTCTTTGCAGGCTGAATTCCTGAGTGGTATACTGCAGTATTGCTAAGAATTGGCACTCTTAGTTCCTGATATGTGAACATTATTTAATAAATCTTTATTGAAGACATGGAGTGGAATAAATGAATGAGTGAAGGAATAAAACAAATGAAGGGAATGAAAAGGAGAGCAAAAACATTCAAGGAAGAGGAAAAGGGAGATGTAAAGGAAAAAGCATACAAGAAAATATGCAGACTGAGAAAACAAGCCCTGGTCGTCATCAGTAACTCTATTTGTGGGGTGAGAATAGTTTAGAAATTTGGAGAAAAGCAAACCGCTTCATCCAAATAAAAGCAAAAGCAAAGCAAACCCCAGGTATGAGACCTTGGGAAGCCCTTGTGGAGAGAGCAGAGGGTCTGAGGCTGAGCCATCATGGGCTCAGGGTGAGATTCCTGCTCAGAGGTTGGCTCAAGCCTGTCAAAATCAAGAACACTCAATAACTGCTGTTGTTGGGCTCCTGACTCCTCCCCCCGCCCCCTCATTTCAAACAGAAGGGCCGATGGCATCATTTTATGAGCAACTGTTAAAGTACAGGATTTTTATCTCCAAGTTGCCATTTTAACTGATGATCCTTATCCGTATTTTGGGAAGCCCAGATTCTAGATGTTAAGTACATTTAAGAAACAAGGTGATAGGAAATTACTTGCCTTGGATATTTTAAGGTAGACTAATTTTTCCATTTGTTCAGCTAGAGCCTTGTAACCCTATGTGCCATAAAGCATTTTCAAACAGCCTCTTGAAAGATTTGTTGCCACCCTGGCTTATAAGCAGCTTAGCCCTCCCATGGGGTGGGGAGGGTGGGGGTTTCCGTGATAGGGTGGGGGGGGGTCCCATGATCAAATACCACCTGCCATCTCTCTGAACTGTGCCCAAGAATTTCTCGGGGCTCCTGGAGGGATGCAAACCCCTCATCCGAGCTTGAAGAGAGGTGTGAAAAGGGAAGCCTAGTGGGCACCCTCCATTTCCCTGATAATTCTAGTTCTGAAAGGTTAATGAGGAAAGAGGAGGCACGTGGGGAAGCAAGGACTCACACTTTTACAGATCACCCTGGGAAAAGCTTTTCATGGGTGGTAGATTGCCCCGGGCTCTCAATGAGTCAGTCTGTGAGGCATAAGGACCAATGATGAGGAAAGACCCGGATGAGGCCGGGGCCTCCAGTCTCAAAAAGCAGCCTGCTGAGAGAGAGCCGTAGCTTTCCTTCTTACCTCAGAGGTCTGCCTGCTCCGAATCTTCTGGCCACTAAGAAAAGAGTGGATTCAGGCAGAGGGGACCGGGAGGAAGAAGGGGTTCTCCGAGAAATTTAAGGAATGGTAAGAGGCAGTCAGGAAAACTAGCAGAGTGCATTTGGATCCCATAGCCAGAAGTCAGCTGGTAGACCAGCTCTCTAAAAGAGGAAGCCGGGCTGATAGTGCCTTGCCAACTTCCATGACAAACCAGGAGGCCACCGAAGTGAAGGCACTGACCTGGGAGTTAGAAAGATTGGCACTCCTGGAAAGGCCAGCTGCAGCCTTGCCCCTGTCAAGTGGCGTCAGGAAATACAGCCCAAGGGGTCCAACTTTGGAAATCAGGAGGCCCCAGGTTAATATTCTGGCTCCACCAGTTACTGTTTTATGGGCGCGAGCAAGTTGGCTTTCTCCCCTGGCCTCAGTTGCCTCATCTGGAAAATGGGAGTAACCACACCTCTCCTAGATTTGTTGTTAGGTTTTATCAGGTATTTCATCAGTGCATGGTTGGGGAATGGCTACACCCCGCTTAATGCTCTAGCAGCCGTGGATACATCCAGGAATAAGAAAGACAAGGTGCTCATTCTCAAAGAGTGTATATTCTAGTTGGGGAGACACACGGTAAGAAAATAAAATACATAAGATCATCAGACAGTGGTTAGTGCTGGGAAGAAAGCAGGACGATGAGATTTAACGTGTGTGCGTACACGCACCTGTTTGTAAGGGTGTGGCACCCAGTAAGTGTTCCATAAAGGGTTAAGTGTTGCTGGTATTTTGGCATGACCTGGGGCCAGATTGGCTTACAGTTTTTTTGTGCGGGTATGCCACCAGGAAGCTCAAAGTCTTTCTTTCTGTTGATCAACTGTTTCCAGCGCACTGGGTACGTGCCTCCCAATAGAGACAGAAACTGTGGTAAAGAGCGTGGCACCTGCAGGGTGGATCCCCCAAACTCAGCACTCCTTGTGGCCACCCCAGACTTTGCCAGCACCAAGCATTCCTGCTTTGGTACAGAGCTTCTGGAAGCTTCCTTGCATTTTGTGTGCCCCTTTCAGGGTAACCACCTAACAGAATGTGCCAGGAACAGGAACTCAGGTTCCCATTGAGCACTTGGTTTTCTTGTCCACTTGCTTTTATTTTTCTTCATTTTACAGATTATGGCACTTGGGTGCAGAAGAACAGTCACAAAATGCAAGTGTCCAAAAGCAGGGAAGTTCAGGTGGACAGCTGCTCCCAGCAGTGTTCCACGTCCACATTTCCTGGGTCCCCGCCGGCCACTTTAAACGTAGCTGTTTGTCATATTGCATAGACACGAGGTTTTGCCCTTAATAATGAGCTTTATGTTACACCAGCTGACGGTCTTTAAGCACCTCTGTTTTATCTGGCGTTGGCACCATAAAACGATGGAGCCCTTCTGTGAACATACCTCTATTGACGTGGGACTTGTGGATGGATTCGGAGCGCAAACCAATTAAGTCAAAGCCACGAGCCAATAAAGACAGACCAATGAGCATGCGGGTGACTAATTAAAGTATACTTTGTTTCAAAAAAAAAAAAAGATAACAACAAATGAGTGCTCAGCTGTGGCTGTTTGTAATGGTCCAGGATGAGGAATCAGAGAGCTCTTTGTAAACAGTTCCTCTTTATGCTTCAGAGGAGCAGAGAGATGTCCTAGTCTGTAGGAAACCCAAATGAAGAGAGCGCACTAATGAAAAGCTCTTACCTTGGGGCATTATAGAAATTAATTACAAAGAATTAAAATGAAGGATGAGAGCCCCTCACCTGCTTCAGCCCCGGCGTATCCTGCTCTAACTGGGATCTTGATTGTAAACTAGAGGCAACGCTCAGTTCAGCCAGCAGCTGATTCCCTAATGTTCAGGATTCCCTAATGTTTTGCTGTCAGATGAATTAGACACATTTGGTCTCAGAGACTGTATTTGAGTCCATGCTGCCTTATTTAAGCGTGTAGCTTGGGTGGCCCATGAGACCGGTGGTTTTGAACAGTCATCCCATAGACCATGTGCTTGTAGTTACTTTTTAGTAGAGAGCAGGCTCTGAAAGCGATCTCATTTTACAGCCCACTGTATCCAAACTACACTAAACTACCAAGAAATTGAAGCAGCCTTAAAACTGCTCGGTGGGACCCTATAAAGATTGTGGCTCCATGGTCAATGTGTACTGAACTGTCCGAAGGTGATTCGGGGGCTTCCTGACTGTGTGATCTTGGGCCAGTCACTTGACTTCTCTGTGTCACGGTTATTCTCATCGGTACAGTGGAGATGTCAGCAGTACAGCGGATGGTTCGGTTCAAATCATTTCACCACGTCGTTATTGAGGACCCAACCACGTGCTCTCTGGATAGGGCAGGAAATAGTGAGTCCCTGCCTTCACAGGGCTTCCACTCTAGTAAGGGGAGATGAACAGTAACCAAATAAATAAATATATTGGTATTTCACAGATCCGGAGATGCAGTTTTTCACATTTGAACATCTCTGACCTACAGTCAGTGGTATCATGTTGTTACGATTGCCGATTTTTATTCTTTTTCGAGACACGTCATGGTGGGTCTTCAACGTTGATGGAGTTTTATATTTGATGAAGCACAGCATGAGATGTCGGAGGGTGTTTTAGCGCTACAGGAG
Source organism: Panthera pardus (assembly GCF_024362965.1). Taxonomy (NCBI): domain Eukaryota; kingdom Metazoa; phylum Chordata; class Mammalia; order Carnivora; family Felidae; genus Panthera; species Panthera pardus. Next base: position 184,864,557 of record NW_026526688.1, read on the forward strand.
AAAATTACTCAGAGCACTGTGGAGCGCAGCCCGGGGAAAAGACGGGTTGGTGGGGGGAGCACCGTTTATATCGGGTGGTCGGGGAAGGCGTATCTGTTCACGTGCCCTTTGCCCTGAAGCTGCAGGGCGTGTGGGGGGAGGTGGTCAGGTAACTGAGGGACGAGGTGCAGAACCCGGAAGCAGGAACAAGCTTGGGATGATAAAGTCGTGGCAGGGAGGCCATTAGACCTCTTAGGAGAATCACATATGAGAAGTTATACAAACGGTTAACACAGAACTCGCTCCGTCGGGGGAATGCTGTGCAACGGCTGCCATAGTCGCCGTGGAGAGAGCCAGCACCGCATAAACTCCAGAACCCTAGACTGCCAGCCAGGGTCGACCTCCCAGCCCTGCCATTTACAAGGTTGGCAACGTGGGCAGGTCGCTTCACCTTATCTGAAGATGGGGATGTCACAGTACCTCCCCGGGTGCTTGCTGGAATTACCTGGGTTCATGTGTGTCAGCACCTAGGCCGGGGCTTGGAGTGTGGGAAGAGCTGCATGTGTGTTTGCTGTAAGTCTTAGGAGACTAAGACCTTTGGAGAGGGAGCACTGGAGCCCAGGAAACCGAGCATGGACTCCTCGACTTCACGGCCTGTGTCAGCCTCCCTCGGGTGGCAGGGGAATCTCTCCTGTAGAGGACAGGACAGTATCTGTCTCCTGGAGTTGTGACAAGCGTGGAACGAGAGGCTTCCTGTGTTTAAGAAGTATTCAAGGACCCCTGTGGTTAAGCCAGACGCCGCTATGGGTGCTGGGTATTCCATTGCGTGTGATAAGGGAGGCTCCCGCTGGGGTGGAGCTGACGGTAGGGAGGGTGCAAGAGACTGACGAGATCATTTCTGGTAAGTACCATAAAGACAGTGGGGCAGGGTGGTGTGAAGGAGAGCCATGTAGGGGTGAACGGCTCCAGCAGTGGTATCCATGGAAGACTTCACAGAGGGGAGTGACCTTTGATCTGAGACCTGAAAGAGTTGAAAGGAGTGGGTTCTGGACAGACCAAGAGGAGGTGCAAAGGCCCAGAGGCAGGCACAAGCCTGTGTGTCTGAGGCATTGAAAGGAAGCCGGCCAGGCCAGAGAACAGAGAAAACGCAAGCGGCTGGAGATGGAATCAGGAGGCAGATGGGAGCAGCTCACGTCCTCATGTTGTGCCTCATCAGCCCCGCTGAAAACTTGGGCATTGATTCCAGTGCAATGAAAAGCCACGGACGATATGGGTAAGAAGAGCTTCTAGCACGTTTTTGGGTGCTCAAGTTGGGTGCTGGTTAACTGGGAGACGCTGATATACATAGACCCCAAAGAGCTCTTTTGCCTCTTCTGCCTCGTGTGGATACAGCAAGAAGATGGTTGTCTGTGAATGAGGAAGCAGGCTCCCACCAGAAACTAAATCCTCTAGAGCCTTGAGCTTGGACTTCCTAGCCTCCAGAACGATGAGAAATGCATTTCTGTTGTTCAGAAGCCACCCAGACGATGGCATCCTATTATAGCATCCCAAACAGACCAAGGCAGGAATTGGTACCAAGAAGTAGGATGTTGCTATAACGAATACCTAGAAATGTGGAAGTGAATTTGGAACTGTGTAAATTGGTAGGGCTGGGAGAGTTCAAAGGTGCGTGTTAGATAAAGCCTAGGTTGCTGTGAATGGACCATCACAGGCGATTCTGGTGAGGGCTCAGGAAGAAAAGAGGCGAGCTGCAGAGAAAGCCTACATCTTCTTGGAGAATACCGAAGTAATCCTGAGCAGAATATCGGTGGAAATGTAGACAGTGAAGGTCATGGATGATGTATCGGAAACTGGGGGGGGGGGGGGGGGGGGGGAGGGCCTTCTTTGTTATGAAGTAGCCAAGAACTAGGCTGAACTGTGTTCGAATCCATTGTTTTATGAAAGGTAGAACTTGCGAGCAATAAAATTTGGTATTTAGCTGAGGAGATCTCTAAGCAAAGTGTTGGAGACATGGCTTGGTTCCTCCTGATTGCTTATCAATTACAAGAAGAAAGAAATGATTTGAAGATGGAATTGTTAAGCAAAAAGGAACCAGAACTTAAGGATATGGATAGTCCTCAGGCTATCTGTATTGCAAAAAAAAAAAAAAAAAAATCATCAAGCGTGTGGCCAGGTGACCATTTGATAAGGAGATTTGTCCTGATCAACCGTCTCAGACAGAAGCCAGGTGCTGTTTTTCACGACAGTGGAAGAATGACCATGAAGGCACATCTGAGGTCACCAAGTCTGCCTGGTGTGCATGGGCCTGGAGGTCACGGCAGCCTACACCTGGTTATAGAGGATGGGGCCTCCCAGAACTGCAAGGCCAGCAGAGAGCCACTGTGGGGCTGTCCTGCCAAGTCATGGGGTCACAGAAGTGACATTGCCATCCCAGCGAGTCCAAAGGCAGAGCATCAAGCCAGAGAGGATTATCCTTGAGCCTTAAGGTTTAACATTGTTTGCTCTGTTAGGTCACCTGGGACCTGTCACCTCTTTCTTCTTTCCTAGTTCTCCTTTTTGGAATGGGAATGTCTATCCTGTGCCTGTCCCTCCTTTGTATGGTGGAAGCACACAGCTTGTCTGGTTTCATGGGTTCAGAGCTGGAGGAGTTTACCTCAGGTCAAATCATACCTAGAGTCTCACCCATATCTGATTTAGACGCTATTTCAGTGAGGCTTTGGACTTTAGAGTTCATGCCAGAATCGGTTAAGACTCTGGGGGCTGTTGACATGGAATGAATGTATTATGTATGTGAGAAGACTGTGAATTTTAAGGGGTCAGGGGTGGAATATTGTGTCCCCTCCCCCTCCTAAATTTATGTGTTGAGATTCTAACCCCCAACGGGATGGTATTGGGAGGTGGGGCCTTTGCAACATTATTGGGTCATGAGGGTGGAGCCCTCATGCCTGGGATCAGTGTCCTTATAAAAGAGGCCCCAGCAGCTCTGTCATTGCCACCACCATGTGAGGACACAGCAAGAAGATGGCCCTCTGGGAACCAGGAAGCAGACACCAAGCCTGCCACCACCTTGATCTAGGACTCGTGGTCTCTAGAACCGCAAGAAATCAATGTCTGTTGCTTATAAGCCACCAGTGCATGGCAGTCTGTTACAGCAGCCTGGATGCCCTAAGACAATCCCCATTTCCAAAAGGACGGATGTCCCCTGGGGCCCAGCAAGGGCTGGGTGACTTTCCCAGGATGCATGACAGGCAATAGCAGCATCAGGGTCTGAACAGGTGACACCCGGGGAACAGCAGCCACTCCTGCCTCTGGCTTCCTCTTCCTGTCTCATGGGGAAAACGGATTCGGGCAGGTGGAAGCCAGGTGAGGAGAGGATATGGCGGGCCATGACGGCAGAAGCCTGAGAAGAGATGGTGGAAAGGAGTGAGTCATTCCGACTGGGGGAAGGAGGACCAGAGTTTGCAGGGGGCCTCGGCGGAGGAAGCGACTCAGGGGGCAGGGTGGGGGAAGGGCACCCAAGAGTCATTTAGCCGCATGGTTTTGTGGCCACGTCCCCCAGCCACATCCCAGCTGCAGCCGTTCCTCATCCATAAGCTGACGACTCACACCCGTAATTCATTCATAAACGTTTATTTCCATCTAAATCAGCAAATGAATACATCTATTGGTGGCGGGCAAGTGCCTCGCGGGGCAATGATCCACTTCTGGGGCTGGCGCAGGGAGGCTGGCCGCGGAGTTTTGCCCACCCTGTTTGGGGGAATTAAGTGCCCGGAGCAGTTGTAGCAATAGCCATTTCCAAGGTGGGAAATCAACATCATCGCCTGCAGTCTGCAGATAAGGTTGGCCCTGGAGCCCTGCTTCCTCCAGCTTGAAGGAAAGATTGGACTTCCCCAGCAGGCGAGTGTGGGGGGAAACTTACGTGGAGGACAACAATGATGACACTCATAACAATAATCGTAATAGCAGCTAACACTTCTTGCACACTTCTGTTGTTCCGGGGGCTGTGCTAAGGATCACAGAGAAACCCATCTTCTCTTAGGATTACGTTATGAAGTCAGCATGTGAGCGGCAAAAACTTGTGTCTAGCCACAGGTCCCCCCCACGCCCCCACCCCACTGCCCCCACGATGGTCCCTGAAATTGTCCATCAAGTTCAGGGCACATGGCATTTATGTTCCCGAACACGGCATGATGCATTCGTATGAACAATGCGATCGTGCCTGAAAGTGTTACCAGCCACGCCCCCACACTCCTCTGTCCGGGACATTGAACGCAGGAAGTGGGTAGTCACCCAACTTAAAAAACTTTCTCTCTCTCTCATCCTTTCTTCCTCCTCTTTTTTTTTTTTTTCTTTCCCTCATCTTTTCGCCAAGGACGTATGCTTGAGCCCCTAAGTGAAATGTTCACTTAAAGCAACCCCATTCCTTCTCACTGCATGCTTACAGCAACCCTCCAGGGAAGCTATACCATTACGCTTGTGTTGTTTCAGTGCAAGATACTGCAGCCCAGGGAAGTTCCGGCGTGTGCCAAGGTTGCACAGCTAGCAGACTGTGGAGCCAGGACACAGACCCCAGCCAAGACAGGCTCCAGAGCCTGCGAGGCTGGAGCCCTGGAAGGCGGGTGAACTCTGCCTTCGGCATCCCTGTCGCAACCCCCTCCTTGGCCCCTTGCACTTGACTTGACTTGCACTTGACTTGACTTGCACTTGGGCTGCTTGCACTTGAGTTTCAGACCAACTAATGATCCAGCTATTACCAGTTTGGACCTCACTTTAAAAAAAAAAAACAAATGTTTCAACCAGTCCAGCCCTGCAGTTTAATAGACAATATTGTATGCATATTAAACACCAAATGATTGTTAACATATTTATTGAGGCTTAACAGGCATCCGGCATATAAAAGATGACTCTCTTATATGGCTGTCAGACCTCAATAAACATGTTTAATAATTAATTGGCATTAAGCAAACATAATTGCGTGATTCTAAATTAGGTGTTCAGTGAAGCGTACTGCGAATGGAAAACCACCGTAGTGTTTTATTACTTAAAGTTCAGGCTGTCAGTCTGGCTTTTCACAGATCAAGAGAAGTGCCCTCCGTTCAAAGCCGGGTCAAAGGCCGCCTGTTGCCTCGTGCCAAAAAAAGGCACAAGCCTTCTTGCTCCTAGACCCTTTGCTCCGAGAAATGTTTCTCATTTGGTTAGCTGTTTGTCTTTCTGTATGCCCTCTTGGGGTTCCGAAAGTTCTGAACCGAGAAGCTGTGTGATGTAAAAGATGGTTTCACGTGTCAGCTTTCAGCTGAATTAACCAGTTCTGCCATAAACTCCTGCTTCCCCTAATACAGACGATTCTCATTATTTGCTGTAGTTCTGCTCTCTAAATTCTCTACGAACAGTGAATTAGCAAATACTGAACCATCGCTCCTAGGAGAAGCCCAAGACCAGGTTCCTTGGAGCCTCTGGCCACAACGTTTTTATCAATTAACACATAACTTTGCTTTATGTGTGATTCTGGTTAAAGCCACCTTATTTAATTTATAGTGTTGGTTCTGTGACATTGAACTCAGGGCCCGTCGTGCTGTAACTCATGCCCGACACGTATTCTCTGTAAGGCACCTCACAGCCTATCTAGGAACAGTAGATAACACTTCAGCACTAGGTATTTTACGTAGCAAAACACCAACGAAAAACACGAAAGGATGAACAGTCATGGCACTAAATAGACCACGAAAGGGGTATTTATTCACGGTACCAGAACTGAAATAAGGCAACACCCATTGCCTTGTTCTACCTCAACTGGGAATGCGCCTGTTGGATGATTCACACTTTCTGCACCTCTGTACTTCTCTGCACATGTCTGCCCATGATGCAAAAGCACCATGCATGTTGATTTTGAGATTACAAACACATCGGCAGTAGGCAAAGTCACAAATACAGAATCCTCGAGTAATGAGGATCAACCGGAAGCGGGTTCCATTAAGCACAGCCATCTGGATACCTACGTGCCATACGTCCTCCGCCAGCTCTGTGTGCAGACTTCCTGGAACATGGTCTGCTCAGTATCAGTGATGCTTTGGCTCGTAGTAGGTGCACAATAAATGTCTGTCACATTCAATTGAGTGGTTTTCAAATGAGGACCCCAAATAGATGTCACCTGAAAATGCTCTTTGCGGGGGACCTGGGTGGCTCAGTGGATTCGGCGTCCGACTTCGGCTCAGGTCATGGTCTCATGGTTCATGGGTTGAAGCCCCATGCTGGGCTTTGCACTGACGGTGCAGAGCCTGCTTTGGATTCTCTGTCTCGCTCTCTCTCTGCCCCTCCCCTGCTTATGTTCTCTCTCTGAAAAATAAATAAACATTAAAAACAAAAAAGAAAATGCTCTTTGCTTTTCTCTGGGCATCATTACTTTCAGCGTTCACTGCTGGTATATCTTGTTTCAGTCTTGTTAATATTCTACCTTGGCTTTTAACTTTCTATCTCTCACCTGCCCCCAAATCCTTTAGAGACTTGAAAATCCATTTCTTTACCAGCAGTGAAGCCCTTAAGATCCATGCTGGAACAAGGAAGAGCATGCCCCAAGCAGACCCTAATGGCTGGGTTGTGAAAACCTGTCTCCAGGATCTCATCCATCTACGAAGCCCATCCACTCACACCCTACAGGGAGGTGGGGGAGTCAGGCTTACAACCTTTTTAGACGAAGCATCCAGAAGAAGTGCCATAACTTGAAAAATTCACTCTAATGGCAACCTGTTTGGCACTGAGATAGGCACTTAAGGGATGTTCTGGCACCGTGGGATCATCCTGGGGTCACAGTTCCCATCGCGGCTCTACAAGAAGGTTCGCGGCTGTGCGTAGAGCTAGGTTCCAGAGTCCGGGGCAGCTCTAGGTTCTCCAGGGACCCTTCGGAAAAAGACATTTTGAAGACTGGAATTTTATCTATAGGGATTTTTAAAGAAAAGCCTGTTATGAAAGTTGTGTGTGCTTACTTGAAAAGTTAGAAAACAGAGATCCAAACAGAGACCATGCAAGCTTCACCATTACCTAAACGTGCACATTTAAAAATGTTGATGTATTTGGTCATTTTTTCTTTTGTGCCTGGGTTCTGAGTGTAATTTCAATTATACTGCAAATGGAAGTTAGTCGTCTGCTTTTGGTTCCCCGCTTAGCATGCTATCATAAGCATGTTCTGCTTTATTACACAGTTCATCACCCTTGTGTCAAACAGCTGCAAACTAGCCCATTGATTGATTGCTAGCCATTCCACTCTTGTTAGACTCTGTTTCTCATTTTTTAGCTCTTTCTGTGAAGGACAGTGCCATCTACTTTTTCTCTTTTCCTAAAGCATGTCTGGGATTGCTGTTAGCCCAGGTTTTCAGAAGCAGGGTTACTGGGTCATTAGTGGGGGCATTCTTAAGGCCCTTGATGATGTAGCCTCAGTGTTCAGAGCATGGGAGTATGCCCGACTCACCAGACGCTTCTTAACCTTGTGTTACCATTTTTTAATCTTTGATCTCTGACCCAGAGTTTTTTCCTCACTGTGGCAGTGCTGTAAAGGACATTCACCTTCAAATGCCCAGGACTGTGTTCCTGTTAGACTTATACTGTGTATGCATGCACATGCATGTGCGTACAAAGTATAATATATATTATATTTGGTTTTGTAAATTCATGATACTGTCAAGAAGTTTCTTTGCCTTGTGCCCTTCCTTAGTATATCTTGAAAAGTCTAACCTTCCAAAATTTTCTGCCTAATATGCTTGAGTATTTGTTTGGTTCTATTCATTTTAACACACATACACCCATTCTCTCTCTCTCTCTCTCTCTCTCTCTCTCTCTCCCTCTCTCTCTCTCTCTCCTTTCCTTTGCTACCAATGGAAAATGCAGCTCTTGAGAATGACAATTGCCAAACAGAGGCTCGGAGACGAAGAAATTGGCGTGCGACACTTCGCAGCTCACGAGCGTGAAGACTTGGTTCAGCAGCTGGAGAGAGCCAAGGAGCAGGTTATTGCTAACATCTGTTACGAGTGGGGGATGTGTTTGTACGGTCGGACTCTGTCCCCTGTTCCTCAGAGAGGGTGACGTGCCTGGGATGCTAGTCAGAGGCGGAAGAGGGTGTGATGCGTGCTTTTACTTCCTCTGTGCTCTGCGAGTTCCAAGCCTCCCTCTTGGGGTCCGGGCTTCCTGCACGTGTGCCCTCCTACTTTGGATGCCATTGTTCTGAACGAAAGAAACCCACCCCCCCCCCCCCACACACACACACTCACACTCAGTATGGACAGGGACAAAACGTGACCCCCCCTGACCTTAATCTGCAAGTCTCCTGAAATGCCGAGCGATGCTTTTCAGGTAGAATCTCAAAGGGTACAGAGCCCTATTTAGGGAACGAGGAAGAGAGGCTAGACTTCCTTTCCTTCTTTTGCTCGTTGGTTTCGAAGAACAGGACAAGATTTCTGCGTCTCGAGAAGCTTGAAAAAGTATGCGTGTGTAAGACACCGGCTGCCCTTCTCAGCGTCTGGATTTGCCCCCTCGGAGCCTCCGGCTTGGGGGCGAGCTGCCGCTAGGAGGGGGTGGGTTCTGCTTCCAGGTGGCACTCATCCTATCTCAGACATCATGAGTGTCGGGCAGGAAGTCTGTCCCTTCCCTTAAGCTTTTATTCCGTGGGGTGCTTACGGTTTTACAACACGCGGGTGGGGGCACGAATACGCTCTGTAAAAGTCAGCCAGCCAAGCAGAAGGCTCCATCTCTGGCCATGAAGTGACATCTGAAGACCATCGTAAGTAAGGACACTCCCTTGGTTTCAGATTGAGTCTCTGGAGCATGACCTACAGGCCTCTGTGGATGAGCTTCAGGATGTGAAAGAGGAGCGGTCTTCCTACCAGGACAAAGTGGAGAGGCTCAACCAGGAGCTAAACCGTATCCTGGGCGGGCACGAGAACCGTCTCATCGACGTGGATGCCCTCTGCATGGAGAACAGGCAAGTGGCCGTGCCCCGGCGGGCGCTCTGGGGGCCATCTGCAGCCCTAGTGACCTTTGAGGGAATTGCCTTACAATGGAAGGGAAGTCTCAGCGCTAAAATGGTGACGTCAGTGTCATGGATGAGTTCTGAAAGTCAGAAAGGAAGCACCACATACCTATATACCTACATGCGAACCCCCTTCTCTCTCTCCTCTCTCTCCCCCTGCCCTCCCCACTCCCCAGTTGGGCAGGAGGGGTAGGGAGCCAGCAAGAGCTGCTCGGTATTGCTATCAAGGAGGGGGAAACGAATAAGAAAATAAATTGAGAAATTCCCGTAGCTGTTTCTCTTCCCCGAGGCAAGTTTCAATGCGCGCGCGTGTGTGTGCATGTGTGTTTGTGCGTGTGCGCGTGTGTGTCTAACTTCATGTTATGTCTTGTGTCGCCTCTTCCTGCCTGCCTTCCCAGTGGAATCATCTTAATGAGAATTATGTGGAAACTGTGTTGATATCCCGTAGGGGATCTCTGCAGAAGGCTGTTCTAAAGTGGGGTTTCTGTGATTTGGGCCTATTTGACCTTGATCGCATCCATTTAAGAAGAGGTCACAAAGATGCATTTTTCTCCTCCTTTTGGTGGGGAGAAGGCATTATATGTAAAAGATGGCTCTTGGGATGTGTCCTTTTCTTTTTTTTCCTCTCTCCTACTTGAGTGTATTTTTTTTATCTTGTCCCCAAACACTCCCTAGTTGAATGTTTTCTTTTCTAGGTACCTTCAAGAGAGACTAAAGCAACTTCATGAAGAGGTCAACCTCTTGAAATCAAACATTGCCAAGTACAAGGTAGAAAGTCATGGTGACACTAGTGATGATTCATTATCGCGCATCTAAATGCCATTCTATTTTAATTCCCTTTTATGTGCCAAAGACGTTTGAGTACTTGCCTGCCCTCCCAGACAGAATAAGAGCTTTAACTGAGGTAACCAGGAAGAATTATACCCCAAACGACAAACACAACAGGAACAGCTCTTGCAAGAGTCCCTTCTGTTGCCGTTACTGGGACAGGGCACACAGAGACCACCCGAATCTGGACACGGCCACGTTACGGCCTCGGTGCACGTAGAATTAGCTTTTTTTCCCCAGCTTTTCTGTGCAGTATGCTGCCATCAGACGCTATTTGTCGCATAATCATCCCTAAGAAAATGGTTTCTGAGCGAGAAAGAAACAGAGATTGGGAAATCACGATCCGAGAGACAATGTTCACGTCACACTAAAAGGACAGAATGTTTAAATTCTCCCACTGTTGTTTAGACTAATTCCGGCACCATTAGTTTGATAATATCTATTTCTGCAGATGTTCGTTGTGAGCGTTATAATTAGAAACGTCTCCTGGGCTTCTCTGCTTTGAAAATAGATTGATTTCTGTTCCTGAGGGTGAAGTTTTACAGCAGTCTAGATGCTTGGGAGAACCTTCTCGTTTTGCTGGCTTTTGACGTTAGCTTTTTGCCTCAGAAGTCTCTACACTGTTCGTCCTCTTCCATTCTGTGGGGGCCACACTTTACGTCAGTCTATATATACGCATGGAGCCAAAGAAGAATACAGCTTTTAAAGTTGTATAATTAATACATACATTTAAAAAATGTGTGTATGCATTCATTTAACAGCCTTCATTCGGTTCTTCTACGTGCTAAGCATTGGCTAGACAGTGCATATCAATTTTAACGTAAGGGTCTGTTGTCAGAATGGCACTCTGGTTCACGTTCACACTTCCTAATCTTGTGTCCGTGACCGATGTCATTCTTTGACCATGTCTTCTTCCAGCCCAGCCATGGAAGCCTTCCAAATACTAATAATGATCTTTTGGCATTGGTATATGGAAGTAAACCTGTTCTCCATCTCATGTCTATTCAGAAGGGGTTTCCATAACTAGTGACTTCACACATTAGATGGAATTCTTGCTTCAGATTTGATTTAATTTAACAAATACGCACGGAGTGCCTTTTATATATAGGAGAAGGTAATTACTGTCATTCTGCTGGGCACCAACTTAAAAAAAAAAACAAAAACCCTCTTTACCAGATCCATACATTTCATAACTCTTTGGCAGGGACTCAGAATTTTAAAAGTTGGGTCAGCATCTGGAGTTTGCCAGGGTTCTTGCGTGCCAGATGGGAGGATGCGTCTACTATAAGGAGGTATTTTTCTATTATTTGGCTTTTTTGATAGAGATTTGTATTTTCTCCCAATGCTGCTTTAGAATGCTCTCGAGAGACGGAAAAACTCAAAAGGCCAGAGTAAATCTAGCAGCAGTGCGCTAACTGGAGTCTTGTCTGCAAAGCAAGGTATGGTTCGACCTCTGATGACAATCCGGTGCTGGGGCTGTGGGTCTACATCTCGGTTTATGGGTTGGGAACCAAGCGGTTCTTAAAACAGCCTTCCCAAACCTGCCTCTGCATCAGCATTGCCCGGAAGGCTTGTGAAATCACAGATTACTGTCCCCTCCACACACAGAGTTTTTGATTTAGTAGGTCTGGGGGGGGGGGGGGGTGCAGAAAATATGCATTTCTTAAGTGTTCCCAGGTGATGCTGATGCCTGTTCCGGGATCCTGCTTTGAGAACCTCTACATTAGATGTTTTTCTAATGACGGGACCCCATTTGCATCTGTTCCCCTCCACTGTGCTCTTCTTTCAAGAATGCTTCCCCCTACCCTCTCATCACCAGTTTAGCATCACTGAGTACATGTTCCAGCCTCATCGAGTTTCTCCTTTTCCTGGCCTCTGTGACCAGAATAGAAAAGTCTCATAGCTGCTGAAATCATTTTATCATGGAACATGTGCCTTTTTCAAAGAAGCTTTTATTGATTGCAATTTTGTTCCTCCTCCTTGTCGATTCTGATGAAAAATAATGATCTTCCAGGAACAGTCCAGGGGAATAAATAGCAGAGAGCTTGCTTCTGACACTTAATATTTGGGAATTCAGTTCTCAACGTGAGCCTCAGGTTGAACACGCTCGACTGGCCCACTCTCGGGCTGCCGGCCGTGCAGACCAGAACAATCAGGCGGCAGTCTTAATCAGAGCTATAGTGGCTGGGGAAAAAAAAAAGAAAGAAAAAAGTGCTGAATCTCCAGCCCACCTAATAACCAAGGCACTTGTCCAAGCAACTTTTGTTTTTCCACTTGACTGAAAAAAGGAAACCCTAGAATTGTTTTTAAACAGAAAACCACAATACTCCGCAGAAATATGGAGTGGCTCATGTGAGGTTAGCCCTGGGTACCCCTGACAGCCAAACATGTTTGAATGGTGAGATCCAGCCTTGCACTGATGTGGGGAATGCCAGCCATGGCCAAGCAGTAAACTTGGCACAGCCTTTCTAGATAACCCTTTGGCCACCTATATCGAAAAGCCTTGAACTCATCCCCTTTGAGCAGCAAGAAATAATGACAGATGTATGAAAAACTTATTCCTTGAAGAAAGCTCTTCCTGCATTACTTAAAATAAAAACAAAACCAAAAAAAAAAAAAAAAACCCCACATAGGAAATAACATAAATGTCCAACAGTAATTAAAGAAGTTACTCTATATTTTATATATGGGCTACCAAGCAGCCACTCTATTTTATGTTTTAAAAAATATTAATGATGGGGAATAGGCTTAAGTGCAAAAAGAAGAGCTTTTTCCCATTTTCAAAGAAAAATGTATGAATTTGTGTACCTACATACAAGCATATAGGAAGTGATGCTCAAAGGTAGACAGTGAGATTTATTTGTTTCTGTCTGGTAAGCAAGTCCAAGTGGTATCTCTTTTGTGGTGACTCTTAGTTCCTAAAAACATGCATGCACAAAATATATTTTGTATTTTAAGTAATGCCCTATATGATCTTCCCACCCACCGAGCATACCACATCGTAGGAAACTTTGCCACAAAGCGAGGAGCTCAGGACCAGAGTCATTACCATTTGCGAGGCTGTGTGACCTTTAGCTAATATTTTTAACCCATTACCACCTTGCATTCCTGTCTGTGAAATGGGAATACATAATACTTCCCAGGTGAGTTTTTTTCTTTTTTTTTTTTTAATTTTCAGCCTCAAATGAGTTAGTATGAAAATGTTTTGAAAGGGCAAAAGACTGGACAAATACAAAAGATTATTATTATCCTTTTAAAACATTGTTGGTAAAAGTCCACGAGAACTTCCTCCTTTTACTTGCCGTTTACCCCTCATGCTGAATTTTATTTTGTTTTACTTTTGACACTTGATGCGGATTCTTCAGTACAACATCGTAGCATTTAGGAGCTGGGAACGTATCCCAGCTTTGTTATCCAGGAAGAATGGACATTGGTTTGCATTCCAGAGTTTGCATTCCAGGACTTAACACTGAGTTGTAAACTTTAATCCCACCTAGTTCAGGATCTGTTGTCTGAGGATCACGGGTGCAGTCTCCCAGCTACTCCACAGTCCATTTCTGATCTGAAATCTCTGGCAACGGCCCTACTAGAGACAATCCACGAGAAAAACATGGTCATCCAGCACCAGAGGCAGACCAGCAAGTATGTAGATAAACCCTTGGGTGGGCGGTGGGCGGGAGAGAGGTGGGACACTGGCTACCTACCAGCAGTGGGTGGCGGCCGGGTGGGTCTGCAGGCCTTTGGGGGAAGCGGGGGAGCCCTCACGTGAAGGAAACTTAACTAAACTGGAATGGTCCATCTGCATTATGACAACATCTTGGCCATTCGCCAGATTTGGGTGAGGAAATACTACCTGTCATTACATATTGAACACTTACTCTGAGCCACTCGCTGAGAAATGCATATTACACGGGTGATTTGGGTAGTGCCATTGCCTGGGGAATGTAACCTACCTCTCCTGCAAGGTTTCCTTCAGGGGAGGCACCTCCTCAGTGCCGTCTTAGCCTCCAGCATGACTTTGAGGGGTTCGGACAGAGAGGAACATCAAGCGTCAATTTCCACAGGCAGCCAGCCGGGCCCAGAAGGGAGTGTTGCGTCACTCTTCCAGATAAGCAAAAACGGTGGTGGGACAGAACTACAGTCAAAACAGAGTGTGTTGGTTTTTACAAACATATTGACTACGAGGGGCAACATCAAGCCAGTTAAAATAGCAATTAGAGACGCATGAGGAATTGGAGGTGTTCAGACGATGGTGAATATACAATAAGTTAAAGCAACAAACGTGGCAAACAGAGCTGGTTCCAAGGGCGGGCGGCCATGCTCAAGAAAGGCCCCACACTTGGTCCAGGGCCCCCCTGTCGCCCTCTTGAAATCCTTCATCATTGTCTAACGAAGAGGCCTGCGTTTCCATCTTTCACGTAGCGAGTCCTGCTTATAAAACCTACTCACAGAACCAAAATGAAGGCGTGGAACGAGTGAGCAGGCTTCCAGCAAGGAGGAGAGAGATGAGGGAATCAGGGTCCTGGCGAGGGCGGGGGGCACAGGGAGAGAGGCAACCGGAAAATGATTGAGAGCATTGTAAAAACAAAATAGAAAAAAAAAAAAGAGAGAGGGAAGCAAGGAGTGAAGGGAAGATCACGCAGGAGATGAAGATATATATAAAAGAAGGCAGAGAGCAGTGGAGGGAGTCTGGGCAATCTCAGAGGGATGACAAGGGTAATTTATTGACAGAAGAAGTTTTTAAAATTCTTTTAAAAGAAATCTTAACCAAGGAATGAAACAGTCAGGTGCTAAAATTCAGATACTTCTCAGGAGAGGGAGAAGAAATGGAAATCTCCCCAGAGTAGGTACCAGGTCTATTTTATTCCGGAAGAATCCCCTGCAGCCACCAGTGTTCCACATGAGCCTTCTTTGTCCTCACTGACTCCTATAAAGCAGCCACTGGGGCTTTTTCAAAACTTGTCAGGTCTTCTAAACCCTAGAGTATTCTCAGCAGGCAGCCTCGGCTTCTCTTTGACCGAGAAAATAGATGCTACTCACCATGAAGCCCAAGACTTACTCACCATGAAGCCCAAGATTTACTCTCGGATGGAACCAGTGCCTTCCACCCTCTCCCCCATCTCTGGGAAACACACTGGCCCGCCCTCCTGTTGGTCCACACCTTCGTCTCCTGTGCGCTCCTCCTCCCACCTGTTCAGCGTCTGCCCCTCCCCTGGCTCCTGCCTCTTCACCGAGAAACCACACAGAGCTCCCTGAACCCCCAAAGCCTTTCCCCACTCTGCAGCTCCCCTCAAATTCCACTTACCTAGCGTCCTTGTGAATAAGGACACTTTTAGTTCTTCAACAGCCACCCCCTCAAAGTGTGTGTGGGGGGGGGGGCACCTCTGTCAGAATTACCTGGAGGCACTTGTTTAGAAATGCAGATTCGGCTGCGGGGGGTCATTCTGGAGGGAGAGGAGGGGGTGTCAGGGTTCTGGATCTTAGCACACACCGCCTAGGGGGGAGGGGCTGCCGTGCAAGGGAAAGAAAGACCACCTACGCTTCAACACCTCCCAAGACTTCTTCCCAAATTTTCCACAGCAGGGTCTCCAGTCCCCGCCAAGCTCCACTTTCTGAGTCTGTTTCTTTTCCAGTTTCTCTGCATCCCAGTTCCGGTCTTGCACTGCTCTCTCAGAATTCCTCTGACTTTTTCTCCACTGCCTCTTCCCCTGGATTCGCTCCGCATTCCTCCCTTCCACCCCAGGCCTCTGCCGGGACTTCTTTTTTTTTATTTTTTTATGTTTATTCATTTTTGACAGAGAGAGAGAAAGAGAGAGAGACAGAGCATGAGTGGGGGAGGGGCAGAGAGCGAGGGAGACACAGAATCCAAAGCAGGCTCCAGGCTCTGAGCTGTCAGCACAAAGCCCGACGCGGGGCTCGAACTCACAGACTGCGAGATCATGACCTGAGCCGAAATCGGTGGCTCAACGGACTGAGCCTCCCAGGCATCCCCTCTGCCAGGTCTTCTGCTCTTCTTCCCTACCTGGGAGGGGCGCATCCTTCCCCCCCCCCCCCCCCCATCTTTGCCTCTGGCTCTCTGCAGGCTCTTCTCAGAAGTCATGTCCCCACCTCACCATCAAGAGCAAGACCCACGTGGCCAGCTGCTAGGTTGACAGCTTCCCCCTGATACCCTTCAGCTCCTCGCATTCACCAAGTCTCGACTCTGGGCCATCCATTCCTTAGTTCGCTTTAAGACCCTTCAGGGGTGCCTGGGTGGCTCAGTCAGTCAAGCGTCTGACTCTTGATTTCCGCTCAGATCATGATCTCAGTTCATGAGTGTGAGCCCCGTGTGGGGCTCTGTGCCGACAATGCAGAGCCTGCTTGGGATTCTGTCTCTCCCTCTCTCTCTCTCTCTCTCTCTCTGCCCCTCCGCTGCTCTCT
Organism: Panthera pardus; assembly: GCF_024362965.1. Classification (NCBI taxonomy): domain Eukaryota; kingdom Metazoa; phylum Chordata; class Mammalia; order Carnivora; family Felidae; genus Panthera; species Panthera pardus. The sequence goes on from NW_026526688.1 coordinate 184,880,800, forward strand.
CTGTCTCTCTCTCTCAAAAAAAAAAAAAAAAAAAGTAAATAATAAAATAAACTAAAACAAAAACAAAAACCTTCAAAGTGCTTGTGCCCTTTAACCTACATGGTATGCATCTAGGAATTTATCCAAAGGAAAAAAAATCGGAACAATTCCCTAAGATGCATACGTAAGGTGTTCACCATGGATTTGTTTATAAGAGGGAAAAAAAACCAGAAACAACCCAAGTATTTTTATGTTGGAGACTGGTTAGGCCTAAGAGAGGATATTATGCAGCCATTTAAAGCATGATTGGAAGAATATTTAATGGGATCTTCCCCCCATCCTGATATCCCGGCTCCACAAACCTCCACATCATGCAGGTTGAAGCTGTTCCAAGACCAGAATGTTTATCCATTAGAATCACTGGTCTCTCCCAGGACGTAGAATAGTGCTGGGCCCCTAGTAGGTGCTTATGATTATTTAATGAATGGATGACAAAACCATCTTCTAATCCTTTGTACCTATTCCCCCCCCTCCCCCGCCACCTTTTTAAAATCATTTTTAAGGGTTTATTTTTATTCTTCTTATTTTTTTTTTGAGACAGAGAGACAGAGTATGAGCAGGGGAGGGGCAGAGAGAGAGGGAGACACAGAATCCGAAGCAGGCTCCAGGCTCTGAGCTGTCAGCCCAGAGCCCGACACAGGGCTCGAACTCATAAACTGTGAGATCGTGACCTAAGCTGAGGTCGGACGCCCAGCTGACTGAGCCACCCAGGCGCCCCTGTTCCTACTCCCTTAATACTCTTCATGGTTTTCATGCTTTCAGTATGTATTTCAAGTCCTTGCCATGGGCCTTCAGTGCACACGTCACCCCTTCCCCCCTGCTTTGTCCCCACCAGACTATCACTTGCTCCTTGGGAAGACCTTCCCATCTATCCTCCAGCCTCAGACCCCAGTTCCTCCTGCACAACCTCCAGCCCCAGCGCTCTCATACCTGCCCCTCCAGCTGAACACGTCACAAGCCTCCACTTAAAAGCTGGACTTTTATTTTTTTGCTTATTTGTTGCAAGTTTTTATTTAAATTCTAGTTCATTAACATATAGTGTGATACTGGTTTCAGGAAAAGGCTGGACTTTCAAAGCAGAGTCCGGCTGCCTGCCAAACTCAGGGACCCCAAGCCATCAGCCTGACACTCCTACCTGTTGGGACAGACTGATTCCCTAACACGTTCCTACCATAACCCGCACAGCCAGCACACCCCCCAGGCTCCGTGGGCTCTCACCCTCTGTTGAGAAACAGACATGTTCCTTTTGCCAGGTTTGATTTTGTTGTAATGCACCTTTTCATTTTCAACTATTGTTTAATAATTTTGTGCCATCTCGTGGTGCAAATTTTAAAAGGTTAAATAACAATGTGTCTATTGGTTACTACTATCACTCAGCCACCCAACTCCTTTCCTGGAAGAAACCACCATTTCTTATATCTTACATATCCTTTCCAAGGATGCATATGTAAGTAAGTGTATAACATATTTACATAGACGCATATAAATACTCATGTATATTTATATAGAGATATTCTTTCTTTTCTGTTCTTTCTTTCCGTCCTTCTTTTCTTTCTTTTTACAAATGGTAGCTAGTATTCACCAAAAAACATTTTTGTCACTGTTTTGCCCCTTGCCTTTTGTCCCCCATAACAATAGATCTTGAAGATTGCTTCATATCAGCACATAAAGTACCTAATGTGCCATTTTTAATACTTAGGAGGTCTTAAGTTTCATACTTTCAATAAATGTTTTATTTGGGAGCATGTAAAGGAACTAATTAGACAACAAATGGAGTGGGAACTACGAATAGAATCTGAACTCGGTCTGCTTGCTGTTATCCCCGTTGAGTGGGCCCTTTGTGACTAAAGTAATAAAATAGTTTTGTGTTGGTAGAGCATTGTGAGAATATTCTGTTCTGTAAGCGTGTGCTCCCCCTACTGGCCTTCCGCTGCCCGACAGCTTCCCCCCCACTTGGAGAAGGGCCAGTGGGAGCCATCTTGAAGAACTGATGAATCCAATTTGGCTTGAGGTGCTTATCACCAAAGAGCCGGCAGTTGTCTGACGCTTGCCAAAGAAGGGATGAGGTTCGTGTGACCTAACAACAGGTAGCAAAGCAGTCGTGGAAGGGGCAGGTGTTGAAGTCCTATTTTCCTGAACGCCACGTTCAGTTTTCCAGGCAACGCTTTGCCCGTGGTTGGGTGCTGCTGGTGGTGGTGGCGGTGAATAAATAGAGACACGCTGGTCTCTCACTACCCTTCCTTATGTGCTAACACTGTTTTCACTGCGCCGCCCCTTCCCTGGCCAATGGCAAGTAGCTTGGAAGTTCAAGATATTGACAGCAGGGTGCGCTCTCATGGATCAGAGCGGAGATTCAAAAGGAGGCTCCCTGAGGTGGAGGTGGGGGCAGGGTCATTGCCAGGCGTGTGTAGAGCCATAGTCCCTTCTTCCTCTTTGGACCAGGCTCTCCCCGGGGGCCCTCACTCTGGAATTTCTGCTCCCCGTGTTGTCTGCAGAGCAAGAGCAGATGTACTGTGGTGGTCAGCTCCTGAGTTAGTTCTGTCTTTGCAGATCTCCTCTGAGGTTGTCACTATCAGAAACTACTATTGAAAATCTGTCTAGAGGCCTGGCATCTTGGGGAATTTCCTGGGCCACTAGGCAGACATATGCCGAAATCCCCCCTACAACAAACCATAGCTAAATAAAAACCTTATTTTAAAATCTCCCCCATCCTACAAAAAAAAAAAAAAAAAAAACCCAAAAAACAAAAACACCTCTCTCAAACCTGTTTATGCCTCGAGCTACTGCCCTAGCTGTCTCCTCCCATTCCCTGCTAAACTACTTGAAGAGTCATCTGTATTCACCGCCTAAAGTTTCTCCTAGCCTGCTTCTCCCAACCCTGTCACTTGGATTCTGGGTTTCACCCTCTCCATCACCCTAAAACATCTCTCTCAAGGGCCAGGCACATGTTCTCGGTGGACTTTTTCAGCCAGTGTGACCGCTTTCTAGAATGAGACAATATTGACCACACCGTCCCACCTGGAACACTCTCTCCTCTTGGCTTGCTGGTCCCACCTTGCCTGGTTCTCCTCTTCCCGGTCTACCTGTGCCTCTCGAGTCCCTTCTTCCCTCATGTGGGAGGTACTCGAGACTCCTATTCCTCTGGCTTCTCACACTCTGCTAGTGAGCAGACCTACTCCCCAGCCTACGTGCTCCTCTCTGCACTCCCAGACTTTCCTTCTCCCACGTGGCCAGCTGTCTACATGGATATCCTGTCGGCACTTCAAATTCCTCACCCACCTGCATGTAGTTACTCCTTTTGGTTGACTTCCCACGTCCCCAGTGGCTCGTTTTGGGCCCCCACCATCTCTGACTTGGGCACCACCCTTCTGGCTGGTCTTTCTGTTCCTGCTCGTACTTGGTGCAGTTCATTCTCAACTCCACATCAAGAATACTTTCCCTAAACTCCATTATGCTGCTTCTCTGCTTAAAACCTTCCAATCTTTCCCTGTTGCCAGTGTACAAAAGTCTCACCATTCTCAACACGGCAACAAGATCGTTCATGAGCCGAGTCCCTAAAAACCACTCTGGATCCATCTTTCCTTGACTCCACTTCTTGTCTGCAGTTCTCCGTAAGTGCTTGTGTACGTTCAGGGCCAGGTTCTGATTCTGGGCCTTCCACTTACCAGCTGTGTCACCCTGGACAAGTTAGCTGACCTCTTTGAATCTCAGTCCCCTCACATACAAACTAAACTTACTAAGGGCTGCCTCACTGGTTGTTGCAAAGGGCTAAGGGAGATAATATCTGTGCAGTGCTTAGAGGAGTACCTAGAAGAGGATAAGTGATTGATAAATGTGATTCAGACCTTCCACAGGCTCTGTACGTGTGTCTCCGTGTGTACACGTCTGTCTCCCACCAGACTTTTAGTCCCTCAAATACAGGGACCCAGGCTGCTTCCCTTCATCATCCCCTACCGCCTCAATAATTGTGCGTTGAATCGGTCCAATTGAATTCAAGGGACCCTGTTCCTACTTTGCTGTCTTCGTCTCTGCATACCACCGCCTGTCTCCCTGCACCACACCACATTCAGTGGACGCCCTGCCATATTTGTTAAATGGGAAGCCAACAAGGAAAAGCCTTTTTTGTCATTTGAGGAATCTTGGGTTCTATTGTTCGGGTCAGCCCGGCTGCATCCATATTTCAATTACGAACAGTGTTTAAGACTTGTTTTTTTAATATTTGTTTATTTATTTTTGAGAGAGAGGGTGGAAGAGAGGGAGTGGGGGATGGGTAGAGAGAATGGGAGATGGAGAACCCCAAGCAGGCTCCGCACTGTTAGCACAGAGCCTGATGCAGGGCTTGATCTCACCATCCATGAGATCATGACCTGAGCTGACACCAAGAGTCAGATGCTTAACCAACTGAGCCACCCAGGTGCCCCGTGAACAGTTTTTAAAGAGTACTAGTTCCAGACGCAAGAGTGCTTGTTTTAAAGTGCCATTGTTAGGTGTTGGTTAAGAGCCTGCACTTCGGCAACAAACCGAGTTGTGACTTCAGATCCAGATTCATCACCAGCCGAGTCCTGCTTGTGCTTTCAGGCACGTTAACGAACTTCTGCGCCTCTATTTCCCAGTGGGAGTAATCGAGTGGGATGGGCTGGAAGAGAGCGCTGGGGGTGGGCAAAAGATACACCTTGAAGATAAACTGCGTGTCCTTGAGCAAGTTCCTTAGGGTCCATGTGTAAAAAGAAGATAATAATACAGTGTAGCCCGCAGGGTTTTTGTCAGGTCAGATGAGATCACGTAAGTTTAATAAGTGTTCAGCACGGGCTCTGACTCATACCCAGGACTCGGGAAAGATTAGTTCTGCTGTTCATGTTAACAGTGGTGTGGTTGCTATTGTTATTGATGATGTTATTGCTACCATTGCTACCAGTACAATTTCCACTTGGTCCATTTTATCACCTCCAGCTCTGTATCAGATGCCTATGTCAGGCCAAAGAGAACAGTCACTGCTGACAAACAAGCAGGGTCCCTCAAAGTAGGGGACACCAGCAAATTCGCCTCAGCCCATTTCTGGGAGACAGGTCTGTGTTATCCGGGAACATCAGTAAAAAAAGAACCAAATGTCTCTTCACCACGCCTTCAGACGTTGTTCTGATGGCATCCTTCAGTATACACAGAAGAGTTAAGCCTTATCTTCTGTTTCCAAGAGGCAGCCACACACAGATGATCTGATCTCGTTAAGAAACAGGCATCAACTTGAACTCTGCCGTGATTGCATCTCAAACCCATCAACTGGTGAAAAGGGAGCTTGGATCAGAAGGTCTGAGCAAAATATTGAAAGCGAGATTACGAAGAATGGTGTTTATTGAAGGGTCGGTGACACGAAAGCAGAATAGACCCAACAAATAGGGTGAAAATGGAAAGTAATTGATAAAGACCTCGCAGAATTTAAGACTTAAGGAAAAGAAGAAAAGCTCCAGGTACCTAGATGAAGAAAACCACATATAGTAACGTCAGAGTTTTCTGTGAACTCAAAGAGAATATTAATTAAGATGCTGCAAGTCAATTCAGGTAAAATAAAGATGGATCCAAAGCCATATATATACGTGCAGATATATACATATTCATGCCTCTGTATGCATGTGGGTGTGTGCAGCTATCTCTGGAATATAAAGAGAGGTAGGAGAACAATTCTGGCATTCTGATTTCTCCTGCTGAAAGGAATCGAAACTTTACCTTGAAGGTGATTTCCGCATCATTTTAGCACAGCAGGGTCAAGAAAATCCCCCCAATAATATAAAGACTGGTTTTTCAATCTCCAGGCCAATGGAAAGTGATTGAAGTTTTCGATGACTATGGAATCATTTCCCAACTATATTTAATGTCACGTAGAGTGAAACATGGGAAATATATGCCCACATTTATGTCCTTCCATGCATGTGGACCAAGTTTGGCCTCCAAATAAACAGCATAACTTTTTAGATCTACATTCTAGAACCTATATGTCACAATGAGCCAGAAGGGTCACCTTGGAAAGCAATATAATTAATTATTCTAGTGATTCTGCAATTGCTAGGAGTTCTTTTGCAATGCCTATTTCTTAATTCCTTCCACAGATAATTACAGGCCTTGAAAAAAGGAAGGCATTTTGTGTAATCAAATATGTTTATCGAACACCTACCGTCAACCAGGCATTACGCTAGGTAATAAGGGTGGGGACGTCAGTAAGACGTAGGTTTGGTATAAGAAGGCAGATCTTACTGTTTTATTGACTCAAAGCAACTTTACCAAGCATGTTCACCCACCTTATTTGTTAGAGTTGGTTATTTCCAGAACTCAGATCCACTCTCAGAGAATCAGCTGTGAGACTACTAAGGGTATTCAAAATGAATTATAATCTCTAGCAATGAGAAATTCCCGTATAGAAATTGTGTCAAATATTTGGGCAATGATGGAATAATTGATGTGGGAGAGGACTCGAATGGCAACATTTTAGTATTTTTTTAATTACTCGTTTTTATATGTTTTCATATGTACTTTCAATAGAATGTATATGAATATAATATATATTCTTTACACACACACACACACACACACACACACACACACACACACTTTTTTTGCATATACCTTAAATATCAAAACATTTTCTATCAAGGCACTAGGGCGTTTTCTCAAGTAGCTTGCTCACAGCCCTGAGAGCTGATAAGACACTCATTAATCTGTCTGTTGCCATTTTCTCTCATTTTCCAGAATCCTAGGGAATCGGGTGGCTGAATTGGAGAAAAAGTTAAGAACTCTGGAAGTTTCTGGTTTGTGGAGTCTTCCAGGTAAGCAGATCTTCATGAAAATTCTTTTCTCTCCTTTTTTTTTTTTAAGGAAGCCCTCACATAATTTGCAAAGAAGATTCTACTTTTTAAATGTCCTTTTATATGAAGATCGTTGTGGAGAAATCTACAAGCACTTTAAACTTAGAAGCCATCAATTTTGGAAAACAATCGGGAAAACTCAATAAATATACAAATTCCCATCTATGGACCTATCAAGTTTCGCTGACCTAAATTCAGAAATTGGCATTGTATGTGTCTGTGTATGCTTTATTTTTCACCTTTGTGAGTGTAGTAAATTGTTTCTTTTCTTTTTTTTTACCCATAGGTATCTTATAAAGATTTGTTCATTTTATTCTATGTTTTTAAGTTTATTTATTTTGAGAGAGAGAGAGAGAGCACACATGAGAGCAAGCAGAGGAGGGGCAGAGAGAGAGAGGGAGAGAGAGAATCCCAAGCAGGCTCCACGCTGTCAGCACAGAGCCCAATATGGCGCTCGATCGCACGAACTGTGAGGGCATGACCCAAGCGGAAGTCAAGAGTCGGATGCTTAACCACCTGAGCCACCCAGATGCCCCAAGATTTGTTCGTTTTAAGTATGATCCCTAAAAGGAATATAAGAATGTACAAAGGTTTGTACAATTTAATCATCAATCTAAAACTGAATATAAGAACTGACAAAAATTTATTCTATTTATCATTCCTAAAAATGCATATAAGAGCTAACAGTTAGTTCTGCCTTCTTCCCTTCTCTTCCCCTATCCTATTTGTTTGTGCAGCTTGAAAATCAGAATTTTCTGGGGCACCTGGGTGGCTCAGTCGGTTAAGCGTCCGACTTCGGCTCAGGTCATGATCTTGCGCTCTGTGGGTTTGAGCCCCGCGTCAGGCTCTGTGCTGACAGCTCAGAGCCTGGAGCCTGTTTCAGATTCTGTGTCTCCCTCTCTCTCTGCCCCTCCCCCACTTGCACTCTGTCTCTCTCTGTCTCAAAAATAAATGAACATTAAAAAAAATAAAAAAAGAAAAAAGAAAATCAGAATTTCCTTTGGAGATTTTTTCCCACAATTGTACTCTGTGTGAGGAAACTCTGATGCCTCACTTTAATTAGCTATATTTATCCTCTTTGTCTTGATAAAATACCCCCTTTGTGAGACCCCCGTCAGCTATTCCCCTTTGCTTTAAACTCTCCAGAAACTTGTATTTATCATTTTCCACCACCCACTCTTTCCCTAGAAGCAACATTGTACACATATTTTTAGTTACTTAACCTTTCTGCACAAACCAGCCTCCTGTACCCTTGAATCATATCAGTTGCTTCCCGGTAACGTGTGAGAAATGAAAATTGCCATAGGGACGTGGACAACACGTTTTCCTAATGTAAACCTGAATAGCTGCCTTAGTTTGTCTGCAAGTGCGTTTCATAAATTGGAATTTTTAGCAGAGATTCCTTGAACTTGATGTCAAAAGACCTAACAGAACTAATTAGTGGCAAGTGCCATTCTGGGGATTTGAATGATCCATTTTGCACAAGAACCTTTTGATGCAGTTAAAACCTTATCTTCTCTGAGGGCCTTTCTTTCATTGCATTGAATTTCAACACAGGCAAATTTATCGTTTATTTTGTGCAGTCAGATTGCTATTTCTGTGCCTGTACTGGAGTTTTGACTTTTTTTTTTTTCTCCAAGTGATTTAGTGAAATTTCACAATGTTTTATTTCTACGATTTATGTAAAAAGATGGAAGTTGAATAAGTAAAGGAATGCCGAGAATTTTCTCTCTCCCTCTCTCTCTCTCTCTCTCTCTCTCTCTGGTGATGTTTGGTCTGGGTTAGAATGGCTGTATTATGCACTAACAATTCTTTCTTTCCTCTTTTTTGCTGCCTGAAGGCCTGAGCTACAATGTTTCAGTAGGATTCGGGAGTATGTTCTATTTAAAATATCTGTGTTTGGGTCTGGTATCAGCAGTGCGTTAATAACACCCCTGCATGTAAATAAATAGGAATGCATTCTCTATGTATCATTGCACTTTTCTGATTAGAGCAGTCAATTGAAATAGAGAATTCAATTAGTACAAAGCAAATATTGAACGGTAAAATTAGCTTTCAGGGACCCAGCTAAATGGATTTTATGCCATGGCCGTGTTGGTTCTAGTATCCGGCCCCCACATAGACACAAAGTGAGAGGACAGGAAAAAAAAAAAAAAAAAAAAACAAAACGGTGGGGATTCCCCAGATCTGATACAGTTTAATGTAAGGGAAAGAGCTGCTCTGGTACACTTGTGAAGGATGTTACAATGAGGCATGGCTTGTGATCATTTCTAAACGCTGGTGAGAAATACAAGGGAAGGGCCTCTTGCAATAAGAATCCAATCAGGCCCTGCTATCGCTCATTGTTGACGGTGTGCTTTTAACACACCAAATGGTGGAGCAAGGGTCACTCTCCTCCTTCCTCTCTCCTTCTCTCCTCTTCCCACCCCCCCCACCTCCTTCTCTTCCTTTCTTCTTCTCCACCTCTTCCTCTTCCACTTTTTCCTCCTCTTCCTCCTCTTCCCCTCCCCAGGGTGAAGCCATATCAGTGTTTCAGCCACCTGGAGGGGACTGAGTCCCGGTAGTTTCAGAGAATTGCTAGCTCTCTCTTACTTGCTAGCATCTTGAAAGGATCAGTGTCTTCTCCAATATATCAGCCCATCAGCATGTTGATACCTTTTTGAGCAGCACCTTTGTGAATTCAGTTCTGTACCGGGCATTCTGGACATGCCCGTTGCCCCCTTCCAAGAACCCATAGTCCCATTAGGGCAGCAAGATGCATCCACATGTGGCAATGAGAAGAAAGCACGAAGTGATATATAACTAAGTGCTGAGTGACAAAGGTGTTAGTGTGTGTGAGTGAACGATGTGAAGAGTCATCAAATGTCAGATCTGGAAGGACAGCTGAGAGCAAAGGGTTCAAGGATGGCAAATCCTTGGTGTATATTAGAACACACCCATTCCCACATCAGCGGCAGACATTGCTAATCAATCACATGACTCTTCCATACTGATCTCACATGTGGCCTTCAGAACAGACATCCCCACTGGCTTCCCAGGAAGCCACCTCTTGGTTCGAGTTGCCATGGGAGAGAAAACATTTCCCTTTCCTGATCTAGTCCAGCCCCCTCCATTTTTGATGAGGCAACAAAGGCTCAGGAATTACAAGGGTACCTACAGCCACCGAGGCGGGTATTGGAACTCAGGTGTTTCCACCTGTCCTGGGGACCTGCAGTTCAGAGAAGAGAAGAATGGGGTGAGTCAGATCACCCGGGGACTGGATTTCAAAGCAAAGTGGATTGGAGAAGAGGCGTTCAGAGCCAGAAGAGTCTGCCCTGAGACTCCGAAGGACTGTGGTGAATTCCGCCTCACTCCACGCCAGGATCACCGCTGGGCTTTGAGCGTGCAATGAGTTTGCTCTGAGTGTCTTCTCCTCCCTCCTCACTCTCTGCGCCCACAATATGTAGTTCTTGATGTCGTTTGATAGAACTGGGGAAGGTTTGGGATCTTGCTGGGAAGGCAAGTTCGACAACAGCACAGCCTGCATGGAGAAATCATCTGGATAGGAGAGGGCACTCCAGACTATTTAATCGGTTCCTACGAGGCAGAAAGGCATGGGGCTCCTGCGAGAAGGAGGGGATGCTGACCTGTTCCCCCAGGAGGGAATGACACCCCCCAGCCTCAGCCCTCCAGCCCTTTGCTGGCCTCTGCAGGGAGAGGGGGGGTGCTTGGGGGCTCTGAGGGGAGGTTTCCTGGACGAGCTCCTGCTCTGAAGAGAAACACTGAAAGCCAGAAAAAAACCTGGCAAGAGCAGAGCCTGGCTCCTTGAGTTTTTCATTTGAGGAAAGTGTGCATTTTGAAAGTACTTGGCACACTTTGGAGAAGGGAGAGAGGGATGTTGTGTTTCAGGGAATCAAGAGCGCTCCCAGACATTCACACGCCCAGCAAACGGAGGTGCCTCTGTGGCCTTCCACACCGCCTGTGGTCTGACTCCTTGTGGGTCATCTGGCCTCACCCCTCCTCCTCCAGGTAGAGGCATCAAAATGAAACAATGAGACAGCAGACCATCAGATTAGAGCTCACATTCATCAGCATAGATGGAATCCAGACTTAGAAACGATAGGACTGCCTTCTGATAAGCCTTTGAATCCTTCAAACGCTGCAGGAATGACAAAGTCTTGGCATTTTACCTCCAGATCAGGAAATGATCTCTCCAGGCAGGAATTTCAGGAAGTATTTATCTTCTCCCCAACCCCCAGCTTGGTTGGCCATGGAGAGTGATGGCTTCAGTTTCCCTTTGCTAATGCTTGTTGCTCAGACTCTTGGAGAGGTTTCATGGTGCTGGCTCCAGCATTTTTGAGGAGCCACTGTGGAAAGGATGATGTTCTGTGGCTGGAGAGGGCCACAGAGACATTGCACCCTAGAGAATTCCTCATGCCAGGAGGAGATGGCCCTCAGGCCACCTTAGTCACTCTGCTGCACCCAGCATCCAGCTCAGTCGGTAATTCTGATTCTTCGGCCGCCAGGGCAGAGGGGACTTGGAAGACTGGTTGGGACACAGAGTGGCAGAGTGTGTCTCTTCCTGCAAGAACGGGTCTACCTGCTAGAGAAAGCTCAAGAAACTCAGTCCTGCTCCTAACTGGAAGACAGTAACTGTTGCCTTGATGGAGAGAAGCAAAAGAAGTTCACCCTGAGGCATCTGCTGTGGGTTCATAGTAACCACTAATCCCTCAAAGTGTTCCCAGATTGGATCTTTGCAGCACAAAGGGAGACCTGATGGTGTTTATTTCATCTGAGGGCCTCTTAATAATATCCCAACCTGTACATCTACAGTTCTCTTTGGGACACTTCTCCAGACTGTGTCCCTGAAGATTCTGGAGCTTTTTCCACATCAGACACTAGCTGTGCTGGTGGGGAGCTTCAGGATCAGCTTCTATCAGATTTCTGTTCTCCTGGGATGACCCTCCGCAGACACCAGAGTGCTGTGGCTGCTAACAACATACGCCATCTGCCCGAGGCAGCAGCAGGCACCTGTGCCCACCAAGACATCAGAAGTCCCAAGAACCCATCACCCATTTATCCAGACACTTATCAGCTATTTATTAAGCACCTCCCATATGCCGGACTCTCTACTACAGTCTTGGAAATGAAGTTCCCTACTGGGAAGCCAGTATTGTAAACAAACTGAGGGCTCAGGGGTGCAGTCCAAGGTTCAGCTGGTTCTCTAACGGAGGGAACGTCTTTATAGACATACCATTCTATATCTGCTGAACCTGAAGCAGAGTAAAATCACAGAGCTTTAGGGCCCCTGATGTGAGCCCCAGAGAGACTGAGTAGCTTGGAGTTAGAAAAGGTCTTGCTTAGAGTGTGATGCTAAGTGAAATAAGCCATACAGAGAAAGACAGCTACCATATGTCTTCACTCTTATGTGGATCCTGAGAGACTTAACAGGAACCCATGGGGGAGGGGAAGGAAAAAAAAAAAAAAAGAGGTTAGAGTGGGAGAGAGCCAAAGCATAAGAGACTCTTAAAAACTGAGAACAAACTGAGGACTGATGGGGGGTGGGAGGGAGGGGAGGGTGGGGGATGGGCATGGAGGAGGGCACCTGTTGGGATGAGCACTGGGTGTTGTATGGAAACCAATCTGACAATAAATTTCATATATTTAAAAAATAATAATAAAGTAGCATAAAATTAGCACTGTCCAAAAAAAAAAAAAAGAAAGAAAGAAAAGGTCTTGCTCAAAGTTGGACTGCTAAGGCTGGATCCATAGCCCTGGGGTTTTCATTTTGGGCACTGCAGTTCCCACCCTCAGAATCACAAGGCCTCGTGGACAGAAGTCTGGGATCAGATTCTGCTTGGCGTGCCCTCCTGACCCCTGGGCAGTGTCCCTTTATGTCCACGTGTTTTGTGTCTGTGTGCCTGTGTCCATGAGCCGCACTGTGTCCAAAGCCACACTTCCCTGCTCCTAACTTCCAGACCTTGCCATGGCCTCAACAATAGAGTTGTAATGGTCTTCTTCATTCCTCAAACTTTCTCTATCCGCTTAGGGTGTTCATACTACAAGTTCCTAATAGATGAAAGAGTTTGGCCAGTATGGGACTAGATGTTGTAAGTGAAAGTTTAGCTGTGATAATTTGGGGGACCTGATACTATCTTCCACATGACAGAGTTAGTACTCAGCCTACATGATCAAATTGAAATAAATCAAATATAGTGTATATGGCAAGTAGAGTGTGTTTATTTTTTTTAATTAAAAAAACTTTTGCTTACATTTATTTATTTTTGAGAGACAGAGCGAGACAAAGTGGGGGGGGGGGAGGGGCAGAGAGAGAGGGAGACACAGAATCCGAAGCAGGCTCCGGGCTCTGAGCCGTCAGCACAGAGCCCGACTTGCGGCTTGAACCCACAAACCGTGAGACCATGACCTGAGCCAAAGTCGAACGTTTAATCGACTGAGCCCCCCCAGGCGCCCCTAGTGTAAGGGTTTAGAGTGTATGTAGCTGTCTACACTGCAAAGTAATAATTTCAAGATGTGACGTTCACTGAGCGCTAATGAAATGCTTAAGTGCTTCACACGAGTCCGTTCATTTCATCACAACTACCCGGCGAGGTGCGTGCTGTGCTTCCTCATTTTACAGAGGAAGGCTCCGAGGCTTAAGTCCCTTGTGTGAAGTCAGCCATCTGGCAAGTGGCGGGGTCCAGAACACAAACCGTGTAGCAGTCCCAGAGCCTGCGCTCCCGAACACCCCGCAGTGGTTATCTGTGCTCTCACCTAACCCAGACCAAAGCCATTCGGTTTGTGGCCAACATAACAAACGGTGGCATTTCTTGGCAGCCGTGTCCCAGCAGACTCTCAGGACGCTAGACAGCTGACCCTGCACCTCCCTGCCTGGTCGTCACGCCACAGAAGGGGCCGGTCAGCCATTCCCCTTCCACGGCGTGGCCTGTGATTAAAGAAAGTGCCTTGTTCACCCAAACGGCCAGCCCATTGTGTGGGGTGAATGTAACTATAACCACACTGGTGACATCCTGTGTCCATTTTCCCCTTTTCCACGACAGGGGGCAAGGACACCATACTGTTCGGCGACCCCGCTGTTCCCACCATACAGAGATCAAGGTCTCCCCTGCTGAAGTTCATCGAGCAGCCTGCTGAGAACAAAACGAATTCCAAGGACGGTCAGTAAGCACACCTTGATTTCTCTGTCTCTACCTGATCACAGAGGAGGGGCTCAGTGGGCATCAGTTCTTCCCCTTCCTACAGCTTCTGTGGCCCCGTGGGGTCATTCCTTGCATTTCCCGTTGTTGTTTCTGTGGGTCTGTCTTGTTTGGAGCTTCCGGCCAAAGAATGCAGGCCTCTGGACTCAGAACAGTGGCTTCAAGGTTAAGAGAAAGGGCTCAGGATATGAACAGGTCGGGCTCATATTCCAACCCCATATTGTGTTGGCTCTGAGAAGTGGGACTTCTAACCTCTGCACGTCTCCTTACCCATAGAATGGTGAGATGATGGTGCCAACCTCAGGGAAATCTTGGCCCATTGTCTGGCACAGGTTAAGTGTCCTGGGAATCATTTAAATGGAGAATAAAAGCTTCTCCTCTACCAGACACACTTTCCGGAGGCAGAGAGTTTTGAAGGTACCGTCGAGGGTGCCAGAGGGGCCCATCTCACAGTGTGAGATACAGCTATCTTCCCATGTGGCAGTCTTGTTTCCCCAGCTAAACCATCTATCCTTCCTATCTTTCCAAGTTTCGTCTGTCTTCTTTTTTATCCCTAGTGTGATCGTCAGCTTCCAGGATGGCCCCCAGTGATCCTCACTTCCTGGTATTCATGCCCTCGCATATTCCCCTCCACATCGTATCAGGGTTAATCTGGGTGACTGATAGAATACAAGGGCCGAAGTAACCTTATGTGACTTCCTAGGCTGGGTCATAAAAGACATACGGGGTCTTCCTTTCTGTCTCTGTCTTGAGTCATCCTCCCTGGAGGAAGCCGGCTGCCATGTGCTGAGGATACCCAAGCAGTCCTACGTGCTGTTCACGCGGTCGGGAACTGAGGCCTCCCAGCCACCAGCCGTGAAGCAGAATCCGCAGCCCCAGTCAAGCGTTCAGATGACAACAACCCCAGTTAACATTTTGGTGACAGCTTCATGAGAGACCGCTAATGAGAGCCACCCCGATCAATTGCTCCCAGGCTCCTGAGTCTCCAGCTGCTACGTTTTGAGTTAACTTGTGGCACAGTAGCACATAACTCACATACCCAGCTTGCAGGAGCCAAGGGTCTCTCCCCGATTCCGGTATTTTCTCTCCGTCTCCTCTCGCTCTGAGTCATGTCTGCAACCATCAGCGCTATGAAAATATTCTCGAAATATTTTTCCAGCCGGGTCCCATCTGTAGAGTTACAGTCCCTTATTTGCCAAAGTGCAGACTTTACCACCTAAGTATTCTGTGGGCTTCTCAAGTATGCCGTCACCAACTCTCCACGCTTCCTCCCTTTTTTTGCCACCCTCTCGGCTCTGCAGCTACCTTTGGAGTCCTCATTGACCCTTGTCAGCTTTCCTTCCTCATCGCATCTGGTCTGTGGCCACTCTTCTTCAGACCTTCTCCCACCTCCATTCCTCCCACCTCTGGCTTGGCTCAACCCTCTTTTCTTCCTCCGCAGGGCTTCCATCCGGTTTCCCTGTCTTCTGGACCCTCCCTACTTCACTCCCATCCTCCTCCCTTGTGCTGTAGGGTAAAGCTTCTGGAGCACTGCTCTCCTACACCTGCACACCCTGCTCTGAAATCTTCGGTGGCTCCCCACTGTCTCCCGCTTGAAATCGTAACCCGGCAAACTGGCCTACCCTGTCTTTCTGACCTGATGATTATCTGACTTGAAAACTGCTTTTATGGAGCTGTACTAACCAGTTTGAAACAGTTGTTACCATTGTGTAACAAGCCACCCTAAAACCTAGGGCTGAAAGGAACTACTATGTATTATTAATCACGAGTCTTTGGGTTAGACCAGCAGTTCTGCTAATCTGAGCTGGGCTCGGCAAGGGTCACTGGGTACAGCTGTATTTTGAAGCTTGTCTCAATCACTTATAATAGTGCATGGAATGGGAAGAATTGGACAGGTCTGGGATTTCAACAAAGAGGATCCCCAAGCGTACGCAGGGAGAATTCTTGGAGAGAATCGCCAACTCGGGTAGGTTTCATATTGGCCAGAAGGCAAGGCCGGGTCTTTCCAGCCAGCAGCACGTGGCTGTTTCCAGATCTGGCCCGTAACACACCATGGTCCGGTGCAGTCTGGAACGTGGCTTGGCTGATGGTCACCCCGTGCCAGCATCCAGCGTCCACACTGGATCCGAAACCCTCTATCTGCTCTGAGCTTGTTTAGCCCCTGGGTGGGTGGGCCCAGGCCTGCGAAATTGAAATGGAACATGAGACCGGCTTGATTTTCACAAGGGTAGCATAAGTAATGGCCTGATTCAAAATGATAGCTTCCAGAATTCCATCATTACCTCTCATTGTTCCAACCCCGTCCTTCACCAGTGCGGTAGGAACAAGGAAGCATTTACGTAGCGGCTGTCAGCGTCTGGGAAGGTCTCATCCCCACCGCATCTCTGATTAATTCCAACCGAAAGAAGCCCACACTTGGGAGGACAAAGCCCGTCAGAGATCAGTTAACAAAAGAAGACGAATGTCCCCTTCGGGCCAATGTGCAAGGGTGACACGGTTTTAGGAGCCTAACAGCCTTTCTACAAAGAGCTACTATTTCTTCATCTTTTTGAGAAAACATTTTTTCTTTCCTTACTATTTATACCATGAAGCAATTCTACCGGTCGATTGCGTCACCATTATTGACACGTGTTTGTTATTAGTAAGGATTAATGATACTAATTCTGTGTGCTAAAACAGCACAGAATAATTACTATTATTTTCTAATAATATCTTCCCATGCCGAGCTAGTTCAAAAATCCTTCTTTCATGGAAATGGCAGTGCAACATGTCTGTTCTCAAGGGGAAACCAAAACTCGGCACAGTTTAGGAGTCGACATTCCATAAACCCAGACTTAAGGGCAGGTTTTGCACCTCCAGCAAGGAGCGGAGGTCCTAGTTATATAGATCAGCGTTTGTGGCATTTTCGGGAACTTTTCTTTGTCTCCTGACGATGACTTGCGCATACTTTTTAGACATCTTTTGGATAACAAGGGAGGAGAGGATTGAAAAATCTTGCTGTTGACCTATAATCTAATCCTGGGCGGAGCCTGCCGCCTATGTTTTCATGGTCCTGAGGCTCTGAAAATCCAGACATTCTCAGGAAAAACAAACAAACAAACAAAATCCCTGACCAGACCAAACGGGAGAACCACAGCCTCGCCCATCCCCCTCTTGCCGCTGTGTTTTGACCTCTAAGGATGACAGCAATGTCGCTTCCCCCCAGCCCCCAGCCAAAAAAAAAGGTTGAAAAGTTCTCCCTGGTAATCTCAGAGGTTTGCCATTTTAAAAAAGATTCATGCGTTTGGACATGAGCAGAATGTCATCTAAAGAAATGGCACGAGGCAAAGTACCGGCGACCAAAAGGCCCCCGTGTAATTTAGACCACCCTCACTTAGATGTAAATTAAGGTAGAGAAGATTAACCTGACCCACAGTAAAAACACCGCGAATGGTTTAGGGGTTAGGTTGTTACGGGTAAGGTTAATTAATTTTTCAGGGGCACCAGAATATACTATTAAGTGTCTTGGAAGGAGTAATTTCATAAGAGTAATTTCCAGACGGAGTTTATTCATCTCACGTTGGTGAAAAATTTAACTGCAGAAAGGACCATAATTTACTCCTTTTGAATACAGCTCCTTGCACGATGCTGGAAACTTGCTCGTTTTGACTCGGTGTTTCCCATAACCCCCGTACAACAACCATAAAAATTTTCTTTTCGTTAGTATGGAAATTATGTTGTTGCCTCCCTGAGCTACCTCAGATGCCACTAAACGTTTGCGTGAGTTAGAGATCTTTTTTTCTGAGAGTGCCATTTTAGGAACTTTTAGGGTAGCAACCTGAGTACAGCCTAAACAAATACCATAAATTTAGTGGTTGCTCTCATTTATTTATGTGTGACATTTACATATATGTACTAATATACTCATTTATTCATATATATGTCCCCGGATTCAAACATTTAATCAGCCATCTGGTGAGTACCCACTATAGAACACTGGCAAAGTTTGAAGCCCCTGGGTGGCTCAGTCGGTTAAGCGCCCAACTTCGGCTCAGGTCATGATCTCACGGTTCATGGACTCGAGTCCCGCATCAGGCTCTGTGGTGACAGCTCGGAACCTGGAGCTGCTTCAGATTCTGTGTCTCCCTGTCTCTCTGTCCCTCCCCTGCTCACCCTCTGTCTCTGTCTCTCTCTCAAAGGTAAATAAATGCTAATTAAAAAAAAAAAATTTGACAAAGTTTAAAAATTAATCAGGTAAGATTTTATACTTCAGGTGATTTTTTTATGAGCTAATTATACATAAGTAACAAGTTAGGGGTAAAAAAGTAAAAAGTACAAAGCTCCCTCGGAGGCGCAGACACAGCTGGGGGAGGTGAGGGGCACTGCGGTTGGTAATATTTTGCTTCTTGTCCCGGCCGCTGCTTCCGTGGGTGCATTCACAGTGTAAGAATTCAGTGAACTGTAGACATAATGATTTGCACACTTTTATGTAAGTTATACTTCCATCAAAAGAAAAAAAGGAAAGTGAGGGACTGTTTATTTTTTTTTTTTAACGTTTATTTATTTTTGAGACAGAGAGAGACAGAGCATGAATGGGGGAGGGGCAGAGAGAGAGGGAGACACAGAATCGGAAGCAGGCTCCAGGCTCCGAGCCATCAGCCCAGAGCCCGACGTGGGGCTCGAACTCACGGACTGCGAGATCGTGACCTGAGCTGAAGTCGGACGCTTAACCGACTGAGCCACCCAGGCGCCCCTGTGAGGGACTGTTTATAAACATTCTTGAGTGCTTAGAATGTGCCAGGCACTGTGAACAGGTCAGGTGAGGCTCCTGCTTATATTCTAGAATAAGATAAACATGTAAAACACTGAGCACTCAGCCCAGCACAGAAAATCACCTAAAAGTCATTAGCCGGTACGATTCACTTTAGAGAGGGAGAAACCAAAGGTCCCTGCATAAAATGGACAGCAGTGAAAGAACCATGGGAAGTGAGGCTATGGACTGAAGCAAGAGCTCATCAGTTAGGATCCTGCCAAAGACCTAAGTGAAAGGAATGAAAATTTATCCTAAAAGCAGCAAGCCTCCAGTGAAAGGTTCTAAGCAGGAAAGCGCATGGTCAGAACAGCTCAACTCTCAGGGCGCCTGGGTGGCTCAGTCGGTTGAGTGTTGGACTCTTGATTTCGGCTCAGGTCATGATCTCACAGTTCATGCGTTGGAGCCCTGAGTTGGCCTCCGAGCTGACAGCGTGGAACCTGCTTGGGATTCTCTCCGCTCCCCCCCCCGCCCCTCCCCTACTCACTCTCAAAATAAATAAACTTAAAAAAAAAAAAAGGTCACTCCCTCTAACTGCCCTCATTTGTCCCCCAGTTTTCCCAAATGCCAGCTGTCAGCCTGAAAATATTTGCATGTGTCTGATGCCAGCCCAATCGCAGTAAGACTCCCCTCGGGCCCCCTTATGGGTACCAGGAAGTGTTCCCCCCAGGCCCCTTGCCCCTGAAATCAGCCCTGTGAGGCTCTTGCATACGTTTCACCACTGTTTGGTCTGAGAGCTAAGAAAATCTTGACTTCTGGGGGCTTCAGAGTCTGGCGTTGAGCTCACATGATCGGGTGCTAAGAAGCTGCTCCCCTAGTGGGTCTCAGTCCTGCAGTCTGGAAGGGACGTCAGAGTCCCGCCCCCCCCCCCCCCCCCCCCATTTTGTGTCTGAGGAAAGGAGACCAGATGGGTCCTCCTGATCACAAAGCGATGAGTAGGAAAATGGGGCTGGGTACCAGTTCTCAGGACCCCGTTCTCTGCCATCCATCCCCCTCCAGTTGAACTCGACAATCTCTGTTATTTAGAGAAGTTTGGTGGAACAATTTAGTTAGGAGGCGTAGGGAGCTTAAAGCTTCTTTTACACATAGCATGTTATTGAAACTAAGGAAACATCAGCTGTCTGCATCGAAGAATGAGGTGCTGATGGGGAAAGGGTGAAATCCCTCCCAACTGTTCTCTTTCCTGCCCTGAAGGCAGCCAGCACCTCTTGTCATTACTAAAGGTCCCAGGTCTTTCCTGAGCCGCAGCATCTATAAAACCTGCCTCGATTTAGATATTTAACGGCACACGGAAATGATGGTTATGGACGTGGCCAAGGGCTCCCTTTCCCTCCGTGAATGACACAGAGCGGCTGCTTTCTTTTTTAATGTGAGTCCCATGGCCCCCGCCAGCAGCGTGTTCTATCTGAGAGCCCCTGTGACGTGGGCCTGGGGTTGAGAGGAGAGAGGGAGTGAGGGCTGACTTCCTGCCAGAGGTGTGATGCTGTCCCGGGTCTGTTTCAGGGGAGATCCAGACGCAAGAACGAGATGAATGTCGTGCCGCCACCGAGGCACTGACAGCACCCGAGGACGCGGGAAGGCCCGCCATCAGCTCCCCGGCAAACCAGAGCCACGGGAACCAATGCAACCCCTTTCATCCTTCATTACCGCAGGTACCCTCTGAGGAAGAAGAAATGAACAGGCTTGGAAGGGAAATCACGAAACTGACAGAGGCACAGGCAGAGGCAGAACCAGAAGGGGCCAGAAGAGCAGGTCCCGGGGAGGCTCAGAGGAACGAGATGGGGACAGCCACGCTGGGCCTGACCTCCAGGGGGGAGGCCCCCAAATCTTGCCAGGGCCCCACTGAGTCCAGCCAGGCAGCGGCCGAAGCCTCCGCCGCGGAGGACAGCAAGGAGACCCTGGAGGGTGCAGGCAGGAGGAGCCCCGTGAAAACATGAAGGGGAAAGGGATCCCCGCGATGTCACGTCAGAGGCACGGGGGACGGTAAAGAATCAAGCATCAGAGCAGCTTTCGGAGGCGACTCTCTCCTAAAACACTTCCAAGTCTGCAAGTGAGAAGGGACACAGGTCCTGTTGCAAACTGAACATGCTGATGATGCCAGCACAGTGCGATTTATTAAATGCCGGTCCTCAAGCTTCCCGGTGTCCTCTCTTCGTGCCGCAGACGCGCTGCGGTGAACACGGCCGGGCGCAGAATCGTGTCCCCCACGCGGCTGGGTTTTGGCATCCGTCTTTCTGTCAGGCGTTTGTTTTATTAGAGATAAGATGTTTTTCTATTAGCATTTAATGTTGTCGATCAAGATTATGGGAAGAGCTTGAAAGGGATGGGGTTTTTAATCAGGCCCCTGTCTTTGTAATGCTTAGGCGGCTGGAGAGAAAGGTGTAATTGAGCGTAATGGGTCCAGAGGGCCCACGGCTCCGCCTCATCATGTCAGGGCCCCGTAAGGCCTCCCAGCATGGGTGTCCTTGGCACCCTGCCCGCAGCCCTGTCTGTCACGGCCCCGACTGGCAGGTGGAAAGGGGCTTAAGCAGGCTCAGAAGGCTGGGCTTCTGGTTTGAAATCCACAGCCCCTGTTGGGCCCTGTTTGCTGACTGCTAGAGCTGAGTTTTCCAGCCTGTAATTCTGAAGGATTAATCGACCTGGACTGATGGAGTGGGGCTGGGGGGGAGGAGGGGGAGGGGGAGCGGGGGGGGGGGGGGGGATAAGGCAAGGAAGGGGACTCCAGGGGTGTTTTGATTTTTTGTTTCTGAGATGAGATAAGAGCCAGAACCTGGAAATGCTGGTTCTCTCCACTCAACCTGCGCTGCCTATAGGGTTTTATGGCCGTGTAGGGTTAGGGCAAGATAAGCAGTTTCCTGTGCCACCTGAAACCTTGAACCCTTCACCTCGCTTCCTCTGTGCTGCCACGTACTGGGATTTTAAAGACAAGACATAGAGCGGGTGGCCCTAGGGTGGAGAGAGAGGGAGGAAAACAAGATAACTTCATGACAGCCCGTTTCAGGGGGACTGTGGAGCCAAGCACCAAGCGTGGGAACAGGGGAGATCTCATCCCTCCTGGTTCTTTCCTTAGCGATCAAATGAGCTCTTGCAGGTGGCATCTGGAAATTAGAGGCTCGTGGAATGAGAGACCTTTCTTTCAGCTGAACTCCGTTCATTTCCCCAGAAAGGCCCGATACCAGATCCCAAAGCTCCAAACACCCCCTGAGAACCAGAATCACTCCTTGGAGAGGCTCTCCTGCAGGAAAAAGAGAGGCTCCCCAGCTGGGAAAGTTGAAAATTCCTCCGAAGTATCAGCTGTCAATAGCACGCTTGTGATTCCGGCGGGGGGGGGGGGGGGGGGGTGGGGTTAGGGGGGCGGGGGGGGGGGGGGGAAGGGGCGGGGAGGGCCGGCCCACCCTGATACCTCCCTGCCACGTCTCATCTGCGGCGTTACTCTGCTGTGCCGTGTGCTGCCTTACCCTGCAGGAGGGCGGAGTGTAGGCAAGAAGGTCCAGCGAGGGAGCCTGGGCGGACCTCCCGCTGCTTTCTTCCCGCTCGCTTAGAGGTCACCCCAGCAGTGGGAGAGGTGGCACGGCCGAGTCGGTGCTCTGTTGCCCCTGGACACAGGAGCTGGGATCTGGACACACCACCTGCCCCTGCCCGTCAGGCCCCGATGCCCCTTTCATCCGTCTGCGCTTCAGCGCCTCCCCGCTCTCCAGACCCACCCCCTCAACTCCCTCTCCAGGGAGGTCGCTTCTGCAGCTGCAGACCTTGCACAGGCCAGCAGCCACGGAAATAATTTTCCTGCTGCACGAGGCCTTAACTATCTGCAAATGTTCAGCGCGACCGCATCGTCCGCCAGAGCCACCAAAGGAAAACACAGCCAGGTTTAATACAATAATAATAAAAAGAAAGATCTCTCCCCTCGGAAGCTCTGGTTTTGACACACGGTCGGCCAGGTGCACATCTTTAGGGCCCATTCAGTCACCTTCTGGAAAGCAGGGCTTATAACAAACTCTGTCCCATTCCGTCAGGGGCAGGGAAACGCTGAGTCCCAGAGAGAGGGGGGTTTGGGGTACGGAGGTCAGAGGGAGTGATAAGCCACACTGTGTGTGCCGAGGGTTTTGTGTCGGTGGATGGAATTGGAGCCGATGAGTCGATCCTGTCGCATGTGTAACCTTGACAATGCCCCATACACACATATGACACTCCCCCACCCCTGCTGTCCTAGCCCGACATGGTTCTCCTGTTCCACAGACATTAAAGAGGAGGTTTCAGCAGTTATTTATGGTTGTCTTCTGTCTTTGTGAGAGTCGTCGTGAAAGCATACAGCATTCTCTCTCGTCCACCAGGTAACCCTGTGTCAGAGTCCTCTCAGCTACAACTCACACTTTAAGAAACTTAATAGAGAAATGAATTACGTTGCGTAACACGAAGTTCAGAAGTAGGGCATTCCTGGGCTGGTGTATTCAAGAAGTCATCGAGTATCTGGGTTCCCATCTTCCTGCTCTGCCGAACCTCAGTGTCAGCTACTCCCTCAAACTGCCAAGATGGCTGCCACAGCTCCAGCATCAGTCACCTGTTCTCACATTTGTGTCCAAAGGCAGAAGGAAGTTTCTCCGTGTGTGTGAGTGTGTGTGTATGTGTGTGTGTTTAAGAGCAAGAGCAAGAAATCTAGTTCTTGGCACATTTCATCGGTCAGAATTATCGCATGCCTCTGTCTACACCGACGCCTGGCAAGGGAGATGGAATATTCCTGCGAAGGGTTTAGGTTCCGTAAGATCACCATGGGAACTAGGGAGGGCCCGACCCTGGACACGCACACTCTAAAAGGGTGAACACCAAAACAAAATCAGGTCTGAAGAAGTACAGGAAAGTTAGAAATGGATTTAAAATAAACCACCGACAGCATTGTCTCTGAAGTCCGTGTCTGATTTTGTTTCATTTTCTTCCCTTTAAAAGCCAGAATGTTGCGTTACTCATGGGTTTGGAGGTGGGGGGAGGGGCAGTGGTTGGTTGGTTGTTAAGAAAAATGCCATCTTCTCTCTGCTCCTCCCTGGCTTCTTTATCATCTATTCTGTTTTGTAGCTGGAACGTTCCCACCTTTGTTTATCTCTTCGAGTATGTCTGTCCTTCCATTATTTTTCCAGCTCGGTTGCCAGCAGAATGCAGAGCAGTCTGGATAAATGAAACAGAGCTGACAGGCCTCTTAATGAGAGCTTGTTTGCACATACTGCATTTCTTGTGACGGCTCTGTACCTGAGAGCCTTTAGGTGTGGATTTTTACATACGAGCGTTTGTCCTTCTTGTAATTAAGGCCCCTGGAAACGGATTGGCTTTTTAAAATCAGGCATTTCTCTTCCTTAACTCCTTTTTCCATGCCTCCTCTGTCCACTTTCCCCTCCCCCTCTGTCGTCTTCACCTCACGTGGCTATTCCAGAAGCCTCTCTAGCTAGGAGGCTCCTACTGGCATTCAGCTCAGTCCCTGCCGGGGCCTCCTCTCAGTTGGCAATCTTACGCTAAATTCATTTTCCCCTATGGGTCCTCTTGTGTCCTCGATCCCAAACACACACCATTGTGACGACGTGGAATTCTAAAAAAAGGTCCTGGCATCGGTCGTTGACATGTTGGGGTGAACTTGGGGATGTGTTATTCCCACTGGGGCATTTGTGCCCCTATTCACCATGTGACATAAAAGATTCAATCTCTTCCTCAAGGAATTTCAAAGACCAGCTACTTGCCCATTGGTGTTTTCGTCCCTGTTTCTTTAAAATTCCAGCACGCCTTTGCCACGCTTTTCTCCTGGTTCCATCACTTTCCTGTAGCCCTTGGGATGGCTTGGTATCCGACTTCTCCTTGAAAAAGCCCTCTCTTTGCTCTGCCCTCCGCTTTCATTCTGGACGCCTCCATTTGGAACAATCTCTCTTCATAACACTGAGGGTACCAGCACACAGCTCAGTTAGGATGTCAAAGAGCCAAAAGATTCCCCTTACTTAACTCACTACTTTAATATATTCCTTTTTTCCAGATGTCTTTCTGAACAGAGAAAAATTTGAAATTCCGAGATGCAGTAGAGAGCTCAGTAGTGAATCTAATTAGAAATGAGAAGCAGAAAAATAAGAAGGGCCTGTCTCTCGATATTATGATTGCTCACGAAAACAAAACAAAACAAGTTGATACAGCATGAAGGCAATTTAAGATGATAGATACAGATGTGCTGCCCTACATTTCATATCACCTCTTGAATGGGATTTTTTTTTTATAGGGAAAGTTTGTACAATACTGACAGGTTAGACTTTCTGGAATCTATGTAAACCCAGGAATACATTTTGGATCTTAGCCAAGGCCAGTGATAGCCTATTAAATTTAAAACAATTGGTGAAAGAAAGAAAAGAGAAAGAAAGGAAAGGAAGGAAGGAAGGAAGGAAGGGGAAAGAAAGAAAGAAAAAGAAAGGAAGAAAGAGAAAGAAAGAAAAAGGAAGGAGAAAAGAAAGAAAAAGAAAGAGAAGGAAGGAAAGAAAGAAGGAAGGAATGAGAAAGAAGGAAGAAAAGAGAAAGAACGAATGAAAGAAAGAAAGAAAGAAAGAAAGAAAGAAAGAAAGAAAGAAAAAGAGAAAACCAGCTGCTATTTTGTAGTTTAACTTAAAGACAGAAGTAACTTCTATTCATTTGCAGACTTTGTGTTATTGGATTCTATGACCATCATGTAACATAACTATATATTTTTTTTGTTACCTGAAATAAACATGCAGTAATTTTCCTGATACAGATGATTATCTTTATTATTTGCACCATTCTCCCTCTCCACCCTCACTACAGGCCAGGCATATAGACTGAGCGTTCCTTCTGAACATTTTGTAACAACTTATCAGTTGCAATCTGTCACCTAAAATTATTAGATCGAATGGTACTCATGAAAATTATGGAGAATGTAAAGATTTTATGCATTCCGTCAAAAATGCCAGATCTAAAATCAGTTAGTTTATTTCCTGCAGTCTTTCAAGTTGACCAAAGCACTCACTGATTTGCTCTATTTTCTTACGTTTTTAGTATTTCTGCATATATATATATATATATATATATATATATATGCACTGAAAAGCCCCACTCGGAAAAAAATTCACTGCAATTCTGAGAAAAAGCTTATCCTAAACATCTAAAGATAGCATTTCTAATTATTGTCTACATTGTGTTTAAACTGTGCAAACTCGAGCATTATTCTCACTTTACCAGCTGTGTCTAGGTAGAGTCATTACATCAAACGCTTCTAATTTTACAAAAAGAAATCAAAACAAGTGTGTGTTTAAGTCTCAGTGACAAATGCAAACCCTGTGAGTCAAACAGGCAAACTGATTAGCAAGCTGGCTGGGAAGTCAAAACAGCAAATATAAGGAGATTAACAAAACAGATCTGTAAGATGAGAGGGGTAAAAATAGCTTCCAGGGGCCAAGTGGGGTCCAGTGGGTGGGTCTGGCCACACGCATCAAGTTCTGTGCCCAAAACCAGATGCCTGCCTGTACCACTCACAATCTTCCTCCGTCCCAGAACTCTACCTGCCCTCCCCCAGGAGCGAGGATCAAAATTCAGCAAGCCAGCCTCTTCACCGGATGCAGAAACTTTCTTTCAAACCTAAGTGGAAGCAACGTTTCCTGTACTTGAATCTTTCTAGTTGCCGGCACTCACTAGGACACAAGGTAGTTCAATCTGTTGGTACGTAGCTATTTTTCTGACATTAGCCATCATTATTAAGTAGACATTTATTAGATACTTAGGTCCTCCCTTTATACAGCTCTCACAAATAACACTTGATTTAATTCTCACAACAATACAATATAATGATCTTATTTTACAGATGAGAAAACCCAGGCCCAGAGAGGTGAAGTGACTTAACTCAGGTCACACAGCTTCTAAAAGTGTGGTGGAGCGGGGGTTCCAAACAGGCCACTTCACCCTTCTATTATTTCCTTTCTTTGTTTTTTTGCCTCTGGAGCCCCATGGAAGAGCTTATCAATCCAATTCCCACCGATGGACCGAAAGAACATGGAATGGGTCTGCTAGGTTACCTCTTTAGTCTTGGAGGGTTGAGGGTCATGAAGAGAGAAACTAAAAACAGAAGATACTATGATCTGAATGTTTGTGCCCCCCCCTCCTGCCAATTCATACATTGAAATCCTAACCCCCAAAGATGATGGTAACAGAAGGTGACACCTTTTCCCAAAGGTGTCCCAAAGTCATGACGGGGGGAGCCTTATAAAAGAGGCTCAGAGAGATCCCTAACTCCTTCCTCCATGTGAGGACAGAGTGAAAGGCACTGGGTGTGAACCCCAAAGAGGGCTTTCACCTGACCATGCTGGTGCCATGACCTTGGACTTCCAGTCTCCAGAACTGTGAGAAATGAAGTTCTGTTGTTTATAGGCCACCCAGTCTGGACTTTTCTATGACAGCCCAAATGGACTACGACATAAGGTAAGTGATGAGAAGCACCAGCCTCCTTCTAAAAAAGAAATCCAAACCTCCCTTGATGATCCTGAATTTAACCGATAATCGGGGCGGCGAGTGGAAGATGGGGTGTTGGGCATCCATCCGTGGGGTGTTCATTCCTCTCCACTGTGTGTCCTATGTGCTTCCTGCCTCGTTTTCACCACTTTTAACTGTGGGGATAGGCAAACACATCTGTTGGGATCAGGATATTTAAAGAAGCAGTTTGCTAGTCCCCTTTCAACGCTGATCTGCACAGTTCAAGCGAACGCTTCAAACCAGTGAGAACCAGTTGGTGGAGCAAAGTCACCAGGCAAAACCCTTTCTCTCCAGTTGTCACTTGGGTTCAAGGAAAGATTTGTAAATAACAAGTTAGTCCTAGTAAGCGGTAAAAATAGCCACCGGGGATGGGTTTCTGGCGAAGGTTCCATTTGACTCACTGCCTCGAGTCTGGGAGGAATGGAAGTCGCAGCTAGAAAGCGGGTCTGCCCAAGGAGCGTAAAAAGTTGTTGGGTGCTTTTATTCCACAAATGAAGGTGGCTACGCATTCTAATCTAGTCTGTGTAGAGATTATAATTTTCAAAAAGACAGGCTGAACATCCAAGTCTTAGTCAATATCAGCCTGCCCATGGGCTTCATTGTTCCAACCGCCTCTGTGTCAAGAAGTCAAGAGAAGCCTTGTCCTTATCCTGACTGTGGAGAAGGCCAGCAACTTCAGATCCCAAAACCAACCGCCCTGTAAACTGCTCTGTCACACTGCTTCACTGGCCCTCTCCCCACCATCTGGGACCTCAGGCTGCCCTCAGAGGCACATGTGAGGAGACACAGGGCCCAGTGAAGTGGCATTAGCCTTGTGTCACGCTGGCGGCCCCAGCATCAGAGCCACCAGGAAGCTTGTTGCAAATAGCTGTCCATCTTTCCCTTTGGATTCCAGCCCAGGATGCCCAGGGTCTTTTGGGTTTTTTTGTTTTGTTTTGTTTTGTTTTTGTTTTTTTCTTTTCTCACTTTCCTGAGTGATCCTGGTGCCCTCCATCTTGGGAGCCACACGGAAGGACAAGATAACCAGAGACCCCACGTCGTGGTCAGCAGATGTAGAGAGAGGAGGATAAGGAGAAATCCTGCCTGTTTTCGGGAGATATCTTTGCTGTTCCCGAATAGTAGCTGAGCCTAGGAGCAGAGCCTCAAACAAACAAACAAAAGTAACCAAGGCCCCAGTGCAAGACTGAATTGCTGAGTTTTAATATGCAACACGAAGACTGCCAATCGGCCTCTCTGTGGGTGGCAGCGGGCGAGCAACAGCCGAGGACACGGGGAAGGGGCGCCTAACTGCAGGCTGCATGTGCTGGCATGGTGTGTGAGAGGTCGGGGGTCGGCGGTAGGGGTGAGGGGCTAGGTGACCTCAGGAAGGGTCTCAGAGCTCCTAGAAGGACTCTAAGGGGTGGGAGGAGTTGAGTCCTTAGGGCATAGCAGGATTGGTTCAGGGCTCCTGGAATGAGGGTAGAAAGGAACCTGGGGTGGGGGTGGGGGATCCGGGAGGGTAGGTGGGTTATTTCAATACGTCCAGGGCTCCTCAGAGCTCGAGATGGGGGTCTCAGAGGGCACGGCCTGCCCTCTGGATGCGGAGGGGTGTCACCGCATACGTGGTTGGAGGCCTCAGGGTGCAGGGGATTTTCGGGGAGACCTCAGCCGCGCAGAACTGGGACCCGGGGCGAGAAGGTGTCTCGGGGAGCTGGGGGGAGAAAGTCAAGGCCGGCAGGGGGCAGGTGCCTGGCGCGCGGAGGAGCGGCGGGGCCCGCAGGGGGTCTCCGCCGGCCCCGCCCCGGGCGAGGGGCGCGCTCAGACGGCCTTGCACTCGCTGTCCCGCCGCCGCTTCCGGCGCTCGGCGTGCTCCTGCGCCTGGCGCGCCCAGGGCAGCGGCCCGCACACGCCCACCACGCAGCAGGCGAGCCGGGGCCCCGCGTTGCCGTTCTCCACGCTGGCCGCGTTGCCGCCGCGGCCCAGGTCGTCCTCGCCCGCGTGGACCACCACGGCGCGGCCCACGATCGAGTGCGGGCCGAAGAGCGAGGCGGCCAGGCCGCCGCGGTACTTCCAGAGGCGGCCGTCGCGCACGGCGAAGTTGCCGAAGTCGCCCGGGTGCTGCGGGTGCGGCACGGCCCGCGGGTTGTAGTGCGCGCCGGTGGAGTCGCAGCCCTGGCTCAGGTCCCCGAACTGGTGCACGTGGATGGCGCGGCTGGAGTTGTTGGGCTCGGCCGGGAAGCCCTCCAGGTCGAAGAAGGCCTCGAGCCGGGCGCCGGGCACCTGCTGCCGGAAGAGCACGAGGCCGCTCACCCGGGGCTGCGCCGCGTCCAGCGTGGCCGACGGCTGCACCCGGCAGGCGGCGTGGAGCGCGGCGTCCGGGCGGTCGCCCGCCGCCTGCCGCTGCGTCATCTCCTGCCAGATCGCCGTCACTTTCTCGTGCATGTCGCGGATCTGCGCCGCCGTGCTGGAGCCGGGCTCCTCCGGGTCCGGGTCGGACCAGGCGCGCGAGGCGCGGGCCGCCAGCAGCAGGTAGGCACACAGCAGCGCCGGCGCCAGCATGGCCGGAGTCGGGCACCTGCGGGCGCCCCCAGGGGTGGAGCAGAGCGAGCCTTAGTCCCTGGCAACGTGAGGACCCCCGACCCCAGGGGCTTCCTCGCCCAGCGCGCATTCCTGCCTTGGCCCGGTGCCTTTCTGGGCCTGCTATGCTCCGGGACCTGGATCAGGTGCTGTGCTTGTAAAGATGGCTTTGACACAGTCTCAAGCAACTCATGGGGATCTTTTCGAGCCGCCGGGGTGATCATGGCCCTCTCAAGTCCTGTCTGCATCACTTGGAGGAAGTCATGGGGCAATGGGGGGAGAGTCTCAGGGCACATAAGGATGACCCTTCCAGACCTCCCCCCCCCCATCACGCCACCCCACCCCCTGCCACCCTGGCTGAGCATCCTCCTGTACAGACCAGTTAAGACTTGCTACCCCTCATTCTCGGCCCTTAGACTAGCCGTGCCCTCTCCGAAGTGTCCTGCCCCCTCTTCTCTGCCGGGCACAGCAGACTTGAAGACAGAAACTCGGTTTTCCTCCTCATCAGCCCCAGCACCTGGGCCCACACCTGGCTGTAGGAGACATTTAATATGTGATTGTTGAATGAGGACTTCACCGAGGGACAGGCATGTCATCAAGTCATTCTAACACCATCCTGTGATTGGAGATGGATGAGCTCTGGGCTGGGGAAGGACAGAGAAAGTAGTACCCATCCTGCCAGGGGAACGCCAGGAACGCTTCCCCAGAGGAGATGACGTTTGAGCTTGGTCTCCCAAGACAAGCCGTTTTTGAGCTGAACCAGACTGGAGACTCCTTTCAGGCAGGAGGCACACCCTGACCTGTTCACAGCCTGTGAAGGGACACGGCATGTCTAAGGGACGGGGGGAGATTTTGTGTGGGAGAAGTAGAGACAGACGGAGGGAGAGGAGTTGCCCAGTTGCCGCAACCCCGATGGGAACCAGTGAAGGCCTTCACCAAGGTGGAGGCAGCAATGCCGGAGGGGTATGGACTTGAGAGACATCTTGGATAGCACGGACAGTGGGGGGGGGAGAGGGGGGCACGAGCAGGCGCGATGACTGAGTAGCCAGCAGGGGAGACTGGGCTGGGCCCATGGACAGAGGCCCCGAGAGGACAGCAGGGAGGGTGAGTTCAGCGGAGCCCCCGGGGGTGAGAGTCTGGTCGGTGACGCACGTGGGGTGTTTGGTAGACATTTGGAAACACGGGTCTGGCACTTGGAAAAGGCAGCGTCACTGGGAGGGGTTTTCCGTGTCGACTGCACCTCACATTCCGGTTCATAAAAGTCACGTGCCCAGGCCTTGCCCGAGAGCTTCTGATTCAGCGGGCATGGATTATCATTTTTGTAAAGCTCCATCAGAGATTCAGGGACCCAGCCAGAGCTTGAGAGTCAAACACAGGTTCAAATCCCAGTTCTAACGTTTGCTCATGGCGATATTGTGGGGGAGTTACTGGCTCTGTCTTAGCTACCTGTAAAATAGGGTGATGTCACCACGGATCACGGCGAGGATTAAATGAGGTATTATACGGCAGGCCAGTTTCATGTTTTTAAGCGCATCCTCAGGGATCAGGTCAGCGGCACTTTCAGGGGTCTTCTCCCGCCCCACAGCAGGTACCATTTTAAAAGCAAACTCTGGGGTTGAGGATTTTTTTCTTCCCGTAACCGTTACAGAAAGGCAGTCTAGTGTGGTGAGTACAAGAAGGGGTTCTGGAACTCACTGTCTGAAGCCTGCCTCTGCCACTTACTCTCTGAGGGTTTAGTTATTTTTATTGCACAGTTAGGAAGAGCAACTGCCGGACTGAAAACTGGTGGGGCTCCAGCTCTTTCCTGAGCCTCAGTGTGTTTTTTGTTTTTTGTTTTTTGTTTTTGTCTGCAAATGGGGATCATAATACATACCTCAGGGGCTGGCTGAGACTTCAGGGAGACAGTTCGAATTGTTAACATTTATCGAACACGCAGAAGCGCTGTTAAAAAGCACTTTGGATATGTTAATTCGTATAAGTCTTCCAGGAACCCTATGGGGTAGGTGTCACTGTTATCCCCATTCCAAAGGGCAGGAAACTGAGGCACAGAGAAGCAAGTGTCTCGCCCGAAGTTACACAATGAATAGCTGAGGGCAAGATTTAAAAGTGTGTGGTCCAAGCCAAGGTTTAGCCACTACACCGAATGGCTCTCAAGTCGAAGGCACTTAGCATAGAGCCTGGTTGGTAGAAAGTTCCTAGTATATGGCGACTCGTAGCGACCAGAGGGAAGCTGCTGATAGAAGTTTCGGGACAGGGGCACCTGGGTGGCTCACTAGGTTCGGCATCCAGCTCTCAGTTTCAACTCAGGTCATGATCTCACAGTTTGTGGCACCGAGTTCCTTGTCGGGATCTGTACTGACAGCGTGGAGCCTGCTTGGGATTCTCTCTCTTCCTCTCTCTCTCCCTCCCCTGCTCATCATGCTCGCACGCTCTCTCTCTCTCCCTCCCTCTCTCAAAAAGAAACATTAAAAAAAAAAAAAAGGAGAAGAAGTTTCAGGACAATCAGGTGAGAGATGCTATTGAAGCCGTGACAGGAGGACGTGATTGCCCGGGAAGGGCTCCCAGGAGGAGTGGCGGGAAGGTAGGAGAAGCCCAGAAAGTGAGGTCCAGGGAACCACCACCTCAGACACGGCCTGGTAAGGGGTTACCGCCCTGGAGCCCCAGGGAGCAGGAGCGGAAGTGGGGGACCGTCCCAGGCCTCAGCCTCAAGCTGTCCACCATCATTGCCTCCCCCAGCCCCGCTGGCCGTCCTGCCCCCCAGGACGGCTCTGCCAGTTGGAAAACTCTTCCTTAAAAACAGAACAAAAACAGATGGGCACGGGGTGTGTCGATGAAGCTTTTTTTCAGAATTGGCTGGGTAATAATTAACATTTTAAGGAGATTTTTTTCTCTTGAGAGAAAAAACATATCTTCCTCCACCTCAGGTGAGCCGGGACTCCTTGGTTCTCAACCTGGACTTCTACGTCCTGAGGCCGGTCCCCGGGAGGCTCCCCTTTCTCACACACACACCGTGTCCCCCTGAGATCGAGCTGTGAAGGACCAAGTGGTTTCGGGGGGCCCTGCTATGTGCCTGGTCTGGAAGGGAAGACAGATCATTGGAGAAAGAGGTCAAAGGAAGCCACCAGGCCTGTGCCTCCTTCCTGGGTCTGGATCTGGGAAGACGGTGACCCTTCTGACCTCTTCCCCGTGTTCCGGTCCCTCGGCCCACTCCCAGAAGGAGCCCTGGACGTGAGCCTGAACCGGCCAGGAGACCCCCCTCTGTGCCTCCGCCAACCGAGCAGGTGGTTCTGCAGGAGGAGGTCCTGGGAGAGGCGGCCTTCCTCACTTGGGATCACTCCTGACCCTAAAGTCCACTGGGACTGGCCTCCGCGGTGCAAAGGACAACAGCTCCTTTCTCCCCGGAGGCCTCCCTCACCCCTTCCCCACCTCCCCGCTCGTCCCCTCCCCAGCAGCCAGGTTCTGTCATTAGATGATCAGTCGCTTTCCCAAGAAGCGCCCCCCCCATGCCCCGCCCCAGTTTCAGACTCTTAAACAAACGCGCTCTGGGAAGAAGGAAACGAACTCCAACTTGGCACCCACCTTTCCCGCTCTTCCAAGAGAGCTTTCCTCCTGAGAAGCGGGGAGCTGCACCCAGCGTTCGCAGGAATGCAGGCTGGCTCCTGAGGCCGGGCTGTTTGCGGGCAGCGAGGGGAAGCCGGCCCAGGGGAGTGGTCACGGCGGGGAAGGAAAGAAGGCCATTGGACTGACTTCGCGACGGAATGTAGGCCAGGTCCCCCGTCGTCTGATTGCCTCACCTCCTCCTCTGACTCCACCCGCCTCCGTCTCCACCTCCGCCCTCCCCAGCCCCCGGGCTCGGGCTCCCTGGCCTGTTGTTCCTTCCTGTGACTCCACTGAGTGGCGCCCAGACGGAGCCAGTGACCTTCAGCCGGCAGCAGGGGGATAAGAAGTAGACAGAAAGCAGCCTGTTTGGAGAGATGTACAATGGTCTCTTTCTTGAGCGGCCTTTAGCTCTTCCCTGATTTCCTCAGCTGTTGACTTATTTTTGCTCGGTGCTACCAAGAAGGGAATGGGCCCCTTGCAGATACACGTGGTGTTTTCGTCCCAGAGCCTTTGAGAGGTGAGAGGCAGGAGGGGGGGGGGGGGGGCGTGCACTCCGGCTGCCCAGGCCCCGCTGTGTCACATCCTGACTTTGCTCTGGGACCAGCTCCCCCGGGACCTCCCTTTCATCATCTGTAAAATGGGGATATGATGTCAACCCGGCGGCTGGCACACAATCAAACTCCTCAGCAATCATCATCACTGTTGTCGCTTTATTATTAAAGTTCTCGAGGAGTCTTTGGAGAGTATGTGGCCCAGGGCACCACGAGCCTTTTCCACAGCCCCCCCTCCCCCAGTGGCCTTCCTTCCTTTGCTGCCATCATCTTTTCTCAATCACAGCAGCACTTTCCTGAAATAGCAGCTTTTCTCTCCCAGAAAAGCCCACATGGGAGAAGGCAGTCCTGTCTGCCTGCTTGTCCACCCTCCAGCCTTCTTTCCTTCAACAAATGTTCTGTGGGTGCTCACTCCATGCTGGGTGCCCAAACCTGCAGGAGCCCCTGCCCTCTGGGGGTTTGTAGTCTGGGAGGGAACAGTGGTGTCGACAGATCCATCCAGTACAGAGTGAAGAGTGAGGCTGCAAAGGGACGGGCAGGGCCCCTAGAGACCCAAATACTAGTCCTGGCAGCCGGAAAGCTTGTTCAAAATCTTAGATTCTGGGCCCCACCCGAGGCTGAGTGAATCAATTGCCAGCTTCCTAGAACTGTTTGTTTGTTTGCTTGTTTTTTCAAGGTGGTCATTCTGGCGGGCAGCCAGCTCTGGGATCTTCTTTTCGCCCCCATCCTTCCTTTGGCAACGGCACCTCAGTTTTCTGCATTTTCATTCCATGCAGGTGGAATTGACTTCATCCCTCACTCCAGAGGTGGGCTTGTGACTCATCAAAACATTGCATTGGTTCCAGGATAATTCACGCAGAGCCAGTGAAATGTAATGCCACTTCTGCCGGGACTTTTAGAAAGACTGGAGTTCTAGCCACCCCCTGGCCCCCACTGGGGGAGAGCCCAGCTGAAGACTGGGCCAATGTGGAGGGAAGTGGAATAAAAGGTGAGTGAAATCGTGACTCAGGGGCAGAGTTTGCACCCCTGGATCTAGCCGTACCTGAAGCTCTGTTTTTTTTACGTCAGTCAATACGTTCTCATTTTGCTCAAGTTGTCTGGGTTGGGTTTTCCGAACTGGCAACTGAACACTTTGCGGAACACACTTTCTCATACGGTATTTTATGTAACGTTTGTATTCATGGTGTGGGATGGGCGTTAGCTTGCCCACTTGGTAGATAAGGAAAATGAGGTTTGGAAAGAATCCGGAAGGGGCCCGAGGTTGCAGAGCCTAGAAAGTGGCAAAGTCGAGAGCTCAACTCAAGACTCTGATCCCTAAAGCCTGACTCCTTAATCGTTACACTTTACTACCTCGCAGGCTGAGAGATGAAAGAAAGAGACAACAGGTGAGCCGGCCCCCCATGTCTGTCTCCTCGCATCAGTGACTGCCTTGCAGCCAGACGCTGAACTGCTGACCTCTCTTTCTTTTCACGTCGGTTAATGTCTAATACAACAACCGAAAAAATCAAGGGAGTGTTGTAAAAGCAGCAGTATTAGAAAATGCAGTCCGAGGTACTCCTGTCTGTGTAGAAGAGATCTCTGCTAGAGAACTTTGAACTTCTTTTGTGCAGGGACACGATTATAGTTTCCTTTTCATTGTGTTCAGAAAACGCATAGAACAAAATTCCACCAGGAAATAAAGCGGTTCCCACGAGGAGAAAACTTTTCGAAGCAGTGATTAGGGTCTCCAGGTGGCGTCCCTAAAAGGCCAGATTCTGTGTGATGATAGTTTAACCCAACCCGAGTACTTTAGACACGCCTGAGAAGACTCCCAACTGTGTCTTGCCGCCTCAGGTTGGCCCAGACACCCCAGAGGGAGGGAAACGGAGTCAGGGAACGACAGGGTCTAAGTTTGGATCTGGGTCATTTTGTCCAAACACATCAAGGTAATACAGGGGCAAGGAGGTCCTTGTTAGTAAGATTGGGCAAAGAAGCATCATTCTTAGTGATAGCAATAAACTAATAGCATCTAGCATTTATTAAAGTGGCTCCTGTGTGCCGGGCACTTGTTAAACAATTTGTGTGCACCTTTGCGTCCCCGTGAATAGTGAAAAGGCGGGCCTACGCCGCCGGCCGACTCCATCTTGTTCTGTGTCCTTCACCTAGACCGCGCCTCCTCCCCTTGAGTAACCTCCCGCTCACCTGTTCAAACTTCCTGATCAAAACACGCCCAGCGACCTGCGTAACAGGACTCCGACCCTTCCCCAGCCAATCGGCCGAGGCCACGACCCTTCCCCAGCCAATCGGCTGAGGCCACAGCCATTACCTCACCAACTGCCCCTAGGCCCCTATAAAACCTTTGTGCTTTTGAAACTCGCTCTCTCTCCCCGGTATCTCACCGCTGCGTCGGTGCAGGTAGGGGATTGAGCTCGAGCTAGCTCAAATAAGGGCTCTTTTGCTTTTGCATCGGACTCGGCTCCCTGGTGGTCTTTGGGGATCACGAATTCTGGGCATTACAAATAGCCCCGCTCCTCAGTGAAGAAGGGAGATTGCATTCTGGGTCCGTGGAGCATTCTGGCAAGTTTCCTCTTCCCTGTGAACGCGTCACCCTTCCGCTCACAGGTCAGGACAATGTGTGCGAATCAGAAGGTAATGAAAGCCAGTCAGAACCAGGACCTTCTCAACTAATTACACTTGGCTGGCCATGTGACGAGAATGACCAATGATAGGACACGACAGCGGTGCCTTTTCCGACCAGAAGGCTAGGGTGTGCGAAGGAAGTTACTCTCAGGAAAGCACCAGAGTGAGACCCTTCCAGGGGAAGCTCTGCACTCGCCCTGACCCTGCCTCCGGTTCCCCTTCCTGCCCATATCTGCGAGAGGAAACAGGTCATTCCTGCTTTACCTACCGTCTGAAAACAAGATAGCAGCGTGAATAACCAAAAAGCACATCGGGCGTGGTGCCTCCTTCCTCAAAATAATCGCACAGTGTATTCCTCTTGGGAAAAGGGAAGCATTTTCAGCTTACTTTCTCGTCATACTTTA
The DNA here is from genome assembly GCF_024362965.1 of Panthera pardus. Classification (NCBI taxonomy): domain Eukaryota; kingdom Metazoa; phylum Chordata; class Mammalia; order Carnivora; family Felidae; genus Panthera; species Panthera pardus. The sequence continues at coordinate 184,917,904 of NW_026526688.1, forward strand.
AAAAAAAACTTGCCAAGCGCAACGGCCACACCTGCCCCTCCCTCTTCTTGCTTCCTCCCCCCACCCCCCCCCACTGTAGAAGCTGGAAAGTCAGACACTTGCTTTCACCCAGGGGCACTCATGGGACCCAGTAATCCGGCAGTGAGATCCAGAACCTGATGTCGCTTTGGGGAAGGCAGAATTTTAAAAGGGGCAGAAATGGTTGGTGCCGCCTCTTTCCTCTTGCTCTTGCCTTGAACGTGGGTGCGACGTCTAACGACGCGGCAGCCACGTTGGGACTGCGTGTCGGCAAGAGTGAGAACAGAAGCCAACAGAGGGGAAAGATGGAAAGAATCTAGGTCCTCAGAAACCTCATTGAAAACGTGGTGAAAAAAAGAAAAAACTAAATGAAACCCAGTGCCCCACTGAGCACCTTAACCAACACCCGTGCAACTCTAGTCTTCTTGTTCTAGGAGAAAAGAAACCTCAAATACGTTCTCCTGTTAGTGAGATTCTGTTATTTGCAGCCAAATTCATGCCCAACTGATACGGTTAGATGCCAGACCCTTCGGTGGGCATCATGACTAGGAACTTTTAGAAATCAGAGCCTTCCTTCAAGCAGCCTGTAGTCTATTCGGAGAGACCTATATATGAGAGACCAAAGCATACTCCTATAGGGAGGATATGGTCACTCACATATTTTACGGATAAGGAAATAGACTCACAGGAGTTAACTGACTTGTCCAGTGTCATACCTATAGGTACAGAGGAGGGACTTATGACCAGGTGGCTGAGCTGTCAGGCTCTTGACCTTGTACCTCACCAGTTTTGAGGCCTCATTCACCATCTCTTCACTTTTCCCATGCTGTCACACACACACACACACACACACACACACACACACACACACACACCCTGCAACCTCACCCTGAAGAAGCAATACTGTCCTCACTCAAGACCCTAGAATGACCAAACTAACAGAAAAGATGGGCAGAAAAACTCCTCAGGAACTTATGCAAAAAGCACAAACGTCGTGACATGTAGAGAGTGAAATCTAGAGACAAAGGCGATAGAATATTCTCTACTGCTAGGGTTATGGAAAATTGTTGCTGGAAGCAGCTATAGAGAAAAGAGAGGTCCTCTGACTCAGCTTCTGTCCTAGAAGAGAAATTAGAAAATCTACATGCTAACAGGATTCAAAAAGCCTTAGAATCAAGGCCCGGGAACGAAAATAGGGAAGCAGCCATGTGATTCATTCAGAAAACAAATCCAAGATGGTTCTGGCCCTTCTTAAGTGATGGTTCCAAAGGGAGTGGGTTGGAACCCCCATCAGAGCTTCCAAATCACTGTCGCCCACCAGGCCCACTGATGGGGGCAGCAGCATCTGGAAGATTGAGACAGTTAGAGTAGTTAATAAATTGAATTAATTTTGGAGCAATCTAATAAAGTCATGAACCTCCTCATAGTGCTTCTGGGCCCTGGCCCAGATGTACAGGGCACCACCTTGCCCTCTCTGGAAAGAACAGGAAAGATAAAGTCGGGTCTTAATGACATTCTGCTCACAATGGAGAGGTGAGAGGATCTACTGGGTGGCTCCAACCAGGGACCAAGACATGGAACTTTTTGAGTGTTTCCCTCAACTTTTGTCCATCACGGTGTAAGAAGGTTTTCACGTTGGTCTTTCTCCACAAAACGTACATCAAATATAGGAGTTTATCTCTCATTGGCCTATTTCCCTCAAAAGCCAATCCAAAAGAGATGGGATCTAACTATTGGTTCAACTATTTTATTTTACTTATGGAGACATGCTTAATAATCAGAGCATTGTTCTAGTTGGGTTTTATCTATCCGAATAAAGTTGTCTTTTCATTTGTGAGCATATATTCATTATATAATCACTAGTATAGACTTGAAATTGCTTTTGCAGCTGAGAGCAGCTATTTGTAAAAGAAAATGGCTATGCATAGCCTGAAACCAGCCTCCCTTTTCTTCATTCTAACCCTCAAAGTTAGATCATCTCAAACGGAACTTGAATATTTACTGTAACAGGAATTGAAAATTCCTGTGGGGGCCAGACAGGTTATACAATGAATAAAATAGGCCAAGTGCATGCCCTTTCCTTTTTGCCTTTAAACACACAGCCTTCTTATTTACCTCGTGTCTTCATATTGTAGTGGAGATCTTTATCTGAAGAAATATTTGCAGCTCGTTGAAAAATAGCAATCCAGCCCCCGGTGCGTGGGCAGAACGCAAGATGCCAAGTCTGTTGGGGGCAGGGGCAGCCCAGCCATGTGCTGCCATATTGGAATGCAGCCCATTACCGCCAGATCTTCCACTCCTCAAGAGACGCCAGAGATTCAGATTTCCACGTGATACCTCTCATTTTTTAGAAAGTAGTTAAGGGGCACCTGGGTGACTCAGTCGCTTAAGCATCTGACTTCGACTCGGGTCATGATCTCACCGTTCGTGAGTTCGAGCCCCACATCAGGCTCTGTGCTGACAGCTCATAGCCTGGAGCGTGCTTCAGATTCTGTGTCTCCCTCTCTCTCTCTACCCCACCGCCCCCCTCACACTCTGTGGCCCCCTCTCTCTCTAAAACAAATAAACATTAAAATTTTTTTAATTAAAAAAAATTAAGAAGTAGTTCATTAGGATTATTTGCTGCCTACAAGAGTTACATATGAAATATAAAGACACAGATAGGTTGGCAGTAAAAGGATGGAAAAAAGATATACCATGTGAACAGTAAGCATAAAATGAGCATGGTTGTCTTAATAGCAGATACGGTAGATGTCAAGGCAAAGACTGTTGCCATGGTCACAGAAATTGAACAGCTCATGATGATAAAGGCACATTTATCAGAAAGACAATAATCCTCAGTGTTTATCTCTCTAATAGCAAAGCCTTGAAATACATTAGGCAAAAACTTACAAAGCTAAAGAGAGAAATAAATCCACAATCATAGTTGTATATTTTTAACATACTCTCTTACTAGTTGATAGAAGAAATAGTATTTAGATTATCTGAACATTATCAACCAACATGACTGAAATGATATTTTCCCAAGAATTCAGAATAAGTGTTCTTTTCAAGTTTACACGAAATGTTCACCAAGATAGACCGTGTCCTAGTCTGTCTTGTTTCATTAAATTTGAAAAGGTTAAAGCTTTACAGACTATGTTATCTGGTTGCAATGAAGTAAGAAATGGAAATCAGTAACACTGAGAGATCTAGAAAATCCCCAAATGCATGGAAATTAAATCATGCACACTAAATAATCTGTGAGTCAAAGAACCCATAAGAGAAATTAGAAAATATTTCTGAGTGAGTCATAATGAAAGGAACATACCAAAATTTGTGGGATGTAGCCAAAGCAGTTTTGAGAGGAAAATGTATAATTTTAAATGCCTAGAAAAATACAAAGGTTTAAATGTTATGAAGCTATAAAAGTAGCAGCAAATTAAACCCAATGTATATAGAAGGAAAGAAATAGGAACGTAAATCAATGGAATTCAGAACAGATAAACATTACAGAAAGTTAAAAAAGCCAAAGGTAGCTTCTTTGAAGATTATACAATTGATAAAGCTCTAGCAAGACTAATTAAAAGAGAGAGAAATCTGAATTACCATTGCGAGAAATAAAAAAGGCATATCACTTCATGTCCTATAGCCTACAAAAGGATAAGGAAATATTTTGGACAAATTTATGGTTATAAATGCAATATAGCCCCATATATTTAAAGTCTATTTCCTAATTAAAAATTTTTTTCCCACAAAGAAAAGTATAGTCCACATGGATTCACTGGTGAATTCTACCAAACGCTTATCAAATATTTGAGAAGTTACACCAAACTTACACAAACTCTTGCAGAGAAGAAAGGAGAAAATTCTTCTCACTTCATTTTATGAGGCTCGCATAACCCTGAAACCAAAATCTGGATAGACCAATATCCCTCATGGGCCTGAGAAAAATAATAGCAAAAGAAATCCACAAAATATATGTGGAAAATATATCATGGCCAAGTACAATTTATCTCAGAAATGCAAGATTGGTTTAACATTTGAAGACTCACGGATGCAATTCACCACATTAACAGAATAAAGAAAAATATTTTATTTTCGTGATAAAAAACTGTTAGCAAACTAGAAATAGAGGGGACCTTCCTCGATTTTATTAAAGGCAGCTATGAAAAACTTACGGGTACTAGCATACTTACTGGAGAAATCTTGACCGCTTTCCACTTAGATAGGGAACAAGGCAAGGATATTTGCTTTCTCCACCTCCATTCAACATTGTAGTAGAAGTCTAGCCAGGGCAATATGACAAGAAAAAAACATAATAAAAAGCATGGATATTGAGAGAGAAGAAAGTAAACATACAAACGTCACGACTATCTACATAGGAAAGTCGAAGGGCTATTAAAAAAAACACTACTATGAATAACAAGAGAACTTAAGGTCATATAATACAAAGTCAGAAAATAAAAATCAGTTGGAACTTTATATACTAGCAACAAACAATTGAAAATAGAATAGATACTATTTATAACAGCCACCAAAGAAGAAAATACTTAGCGATAAATTTGGGAAAGAATTTAAGACCTCTGTACTTAACATGTACAAAATGCACACAAATGCAAAATGTTTCTGAGAGATATTAACGTAGATGTAAAAGCGGGTATTCCATATTCACGAATGATAAGATTCAGTATTGTCAAGATGTCCATTATCTGACTGTAATTCTAGTCAAAATCTCAGCAGACTTATTTGTAGAAATTGAAGAAGTGGCTTCACATCGTACGTAGAAAAGCAAAGGATCTATGGGGCGCCTGGGTGGCTCAGTCGGTTAAGCGTCCGACTTCGGCTCAGGTCATGATCTCACAGTCTGTGGGTTCGAGCCCCGCATCGGGCTCTGTGCTGACAGCTCAGAACCTGGAGCCTGTTTCATATTCTGTGTCTCCCTCTCTCTCTCTGACCCACCCCTGTTCATGCTCTGTCTCTCTCTGTCTCAAAAATCAATAAACGTTAAAAAAAAAAAATTAAAAAAAAAAAAAAGAAAAGCAAAGGATCTAGAATTGCTAAAATAATTCTGAAAAAAAAAAGTTCACAGACTAATACTACCTGACTATTGTAAGACTTTAGAATAGGAGGTAAATCTTTGTGACCCTCAAGAGGGTAACGATTGCTTAATAGAAGGACGACAAGCAGAAGCCATAAGAGAAGAAATGGACAAACGGACTTCATCTTAAGTAAAAATGACACCCCTGTGAAACTGAAAAAACAAATCACAGCCTGGGAGAAAATATTCCTAATACCTAGATCTACCAAAGGATTTGTATCCAGAATATATAAAGAACTCTCAGAACATAAGAAGAAGAAGAAAGATGACCCAATTTTAAAAACAGATCAAAGAATTTAACCAGTGGCTTCACAAAAGAAGATATATAAATATAAGTGTCTTTATTGGTCATCATGAAAATGCAAAACAAAATCACGATCGAATGCCCCTTGATCAGTGTGCCTGCTAAAAATAAAAAGACTGACAATGTAAACGTTGGTGAAGACGTAGATTAACTAAAACTTACATTTTGGTGGGAGTATAAAACAGTACAACCGCTTTGGAAAACTGCAAGTTTCATATAGGGTTAAATACATATTTAACATGTGATCTGATTTTTTCCCCTAGATATTTACTCAAGGGAAACAAAAATGGATGCCTATACAAAGACACAAGAGTATATGTAAGAGCTTTAATTGTAAGTTCTACTGGAAACATCACAAATGTTCATCAGCAGGTGAATAGATCATTTGTGTTATATTTCCACAGTTGAATGTTGTTCAGAAATAAGAAGCTGTTGGCACATACAACAATGTGGGTGGACCTCAACACTATTTAACCCTGAGTGACAGAAGCCAGACACAAAATAGTGCATACTGTATGATTCTGTTCACATGAAGTCCTGGAACAGCTCAACTAATCTATTATCATAAAAGTCAGAATCGTGAAGGGGTTAGGGTACAGGGGCATTGGATATGAGTGTGTTAGACTTGGCTGCAGAGGGACTTGAGAAGTTTCTCTAGGGTGATGAGGTGTTCTATATACAGAATATTGAATATGGGATGCTTACGTGAGGGTTTACATTTGCCAAAGATCATGCATTTTATTGCTTGTAAGTTATACTTTAATAAATTTGGAAAGCAGAAACGTTTGCAAATGGCCTGATAACAAGGTTGGCAGCTGTTGGGCTGACCTCATTGGTGTAAGGATCGCCTCAAGTTCAAAGTCTTTCCAGGCAGAGTCATTCAAATGGAACTTTGTATGATACGTTGTTGGTCCTTAAAATTCAGTCTTGCAGCGTTTGAGATCAGACCTCTAATGAGCCAGCATTCTAGAGTAAAAAGAGAAGACTTCATTGTGGGGCTGGGTGTCTTGTTGAGGCATAAAAACAACTGAGGCTAGCTGGACCCGCTCTCCCTGAGACCTTAGGAGAGGTGAGAGCACTGCTCTTGACCTCATGCTGACTGAGTTGGCACCCCTCCCAGCATCTGCCCACTCTGAACCCTGGGGTTCTCACACATAAGAACAGAGACAGGAATTGTGTGAGGATTAAAGGAGATATGGATGTAAAAGTAATAAGAGAGTGTGTGGCATATGGTAACCACATTATGTAATTTTATCACTTCTTTTTGAGGACGTCTCATTTTCTGCACTGAGCTAGGGAATAGACGAAGATATTAGGGTGGAGTTAGGAGACGGTTGTGAATATAAAATTAATTTTTTTTTTAATTTTTTTTTCAACGTTTTTTATTTATTTTTGGGACAGAGAGAGACAGAGCATGAACGGGGGAGGGGCAGAGAGAGAAGGAGGCACAGAATCGGAAACAGGCTCCAGGCTCCGAGCCATCAGCCCAGAGCCTGACGCGGGGCTCGAACTCACGGACCGCGAGATCGTGACCTGGCTGAAGTCGGACGCTTAACCGACTGCGCCACCCAGGCGCCCCTAAAATTAATTTTTTTATATAGTCATGGGTGACTGTCTCCTCTTTAAGACTCAAGAGACTGGCACTATGTGTTTCTTGTATTAACTGGATCTCCTTACATTGCACAAATGCAACTCATGTCAAATTCAGTAATTGGGGTTTTATTTGTTCATGTAACTAAAAACCCCAGGAGCTTACATTCCAGTAGCTCTGCAACCCCTGATAATTCCAACAGAGTCCCAGGTTGAGTCTCACAGAACCTATTTGGGTCATGTTTGCCCATCAGGACCAACTACTGAGACGGAATACGAGATTGTGTCATAGACCCATCCCTCTAGCCAGGAGTTGGGCCAGCACACCAGAACCACACGGGGAGAGAGGGAAAGACAGGGTTCCCCAAAGGAAAACACAGGTGCCTCTCTGTCCTGTCCTGGCTCTGTCCGTCTGGCAGGCGGTTCCTGGTACAACTTGTTCTCCCCTGGTTCTCCACTGAATACCATGGGGCTTTATGCGTTAGCAGATTAGCATTCTGGGGAGGAATTAACTCTTGCGAAGCTGCCTATACATCATGTGATCCTGTCATCACTTTTCACATCCATTCCCAGTGAGGCACCGGTTCTTGAAATTCCTAAGAACATTAGCTCCACACTGAAAAAAGTTAAAAAAAAAAAAAAAGACTATTTCCAATAAGCAACCATGATTTTGCTTTGTTATTAAACAGACTTTGGAATCTTTCTCTTTCCACTTAAACAGAGTTTGGGTTGACTTTAGCACGCTCTAGTAGGAGTGAAGGTGACTCAGTTGAGAGGAAAAGAAGGGAGGAATTGTGTTTTTTTTTTTTTCTTCAAATATTCCGTTTTTACAAGTAGACTGTTTGGTCCCTTGGGAAACTTTAATTGCTTCCTGTTATGAGACCAGTCAAATAGGATGAATGAATTAGACCATTCAGTTGGAACCATAAATGTTAGCTGAACGGACAAGAAAACAAGCCCTCCTTTTTTAAGTAGCAGCCAGACAGTGTTGAAACCAACGTCGGCAGTCAGCTGGTAGAATCATCGTCGTCATTTTGTACTTTGGGGTTTTCTGCATTCACAGATGATGCAACATGTGTGTAGAGCCCACTTTGGTTCCCTGGGCTGATCGATCCCTGCGTTTCCTTTCCTTTTGTTCAGGTATCCAGCTCTACCCCACAAGATGCAGGGGCTCAGCAGGGAAAGTTTCTGATTAGTCTAGTTTAACTGGCACACAGGGTTCCCCAAGGAAGGCCAAGCGGAGGGATGGAATAATCTGGGTCCCTGAGGCTATGATGGTTCTGCACCTGTGTCTTTTTTACCTCTGGATTTCCCACTCTGTGTGATTTGTTACGTAAATTAGCGCAAGCCAGGGGTTCCTTTTATTTGGAGCCCAAACTAGCACAGCCGTACCCTGCAAGGAAGTGGCCTTTTATGCAGGCGGTGTTTAGCAAAAAATGTTTTTTCCCTTATCTCCTCTGGGCACCAGAACTCAGACTGCAATTTGCAATTAGCTCAACCCAAGAGTGACTGCCAAGGAGGGCTTTTGGCTGCAACTAACGGAAAATATGATAAAAAGTTGTTGAAACACTTAGATGTTTGTCACATAGAACACAAAGTCTAGAGCCGGCAGGGTGGCTCCGTTATGCCGTCAGGGCGCAGGGCTTTCCCGCGTGTAGACTTCTGACCTCACGCCTGTTGCCGCGTGGCTGCGCCGTGGCTTTTGCACATCTGGATGTTGACTCTGATTTCAGGCAGGAAGAAGAAAGGGGAGGAGTAGCAGGGGCCTACGTCCCAGGCTTCTTTGGCTTATGTCTCGTGGCCCCGGGGCATCCCTCGAAGCTTCAGAATTTGGCAGAGCAAGTGCTCTTAGCTGAACGTGTTGCTACCCTAACAAAATTGAGTTTTCCTTATTAAGAAGGAAGGGAGGATGCGTACTAGGTAGGCAGCTAGCCCTGTCTGCCACACGGGTCCAGGTATTTATCTTTAGTTCTTTAAGGCACTAAGGAAGTTCTGTAATGTAGGATTTTTCTAAAGACAGCGAGAAGGTCAGATGAGAAGGGTTCGTCTCGGTCCGTGGAATTCACTGCTGCTGGTTACCTTGAGCGTGAATAGAGGCTGCCCACTAGAAACTTGGGTTCCTTCTCGCAGTTGCCGTCACTGGGCAGCTGGGGCTGCCACGAAGCTGGATGTCTGAGGCTCAGGTGCTCAGGGCATGGCCACAGCTTCCCTGAGCTCAGAATTCCTGAAGCAGCACCAAATGCGATTGGTCAAAGCACTCGGGTGGCCAAGCTCAGATTAGGTGGAAGGGTGTGTGTAAACATACGAGGGGAGCTGTTAATGGCTTTGAATTCCACGAGGAGGGGAAGGGAAGGGGCTGAACAAACCTTGCCTGTCTCATGACTTGCCTCCTAGCCAGCACCAGCGCCCGGCCCTCACCCCCACCCCCACCCCCATCACGTTTATTTAGGAGACAGCCTTGACGCAGGAGGCAGGCCGGGTGGCGAAATAGGGTTGCATGCAATTTTGGAGTCTGGCTCAGAGTCAGAGAGACTCAATAATACACTTATTCCCACTCCGTAGCTCCACATGTGTTTTTAATCATCCATCCTGCGGAATGAAGGCAAAGCCTGCTCTTGAGCATTTGGAGAAAAGCTAGAGGGATGGTCTCACTCTGCTCTGGCCAAGGCTGACTTCGTGGCCACGTGCAAGAGCACCTTATCCAAGCAAAACGTGTTGATTATTTTTAGCATAACTTAAGCCCCGGGAGACTAATGAGGTGCTAACAGTGTGTGTTAATTATGTGATTTTCGTTGTCTTCATTAAAGTTAAGATTCTCAATCCTGTTTGCCACCTGAAATCCCAGAGGGGCCCCATCACTCTTCTGACCCTGGCATCTTTTCGCTTCCTGCGGTTCACACAATCACGTAAACATATTGTGTTCCCCCCGCGGAGAATCCGATGAGCGCGGCTCACACACCCGGAAGACCTCGGATACCCCCGTTCTAATCCCTGTCCGTTTTTCATCTCCATTGCTGGTTGTTCGATCTTACAGTAAGCTCATGGTGCAGGAAGCGAGCGACATTAGCTCATTTTTGATCATCTAAAATTGACTGCCCTTCAACTCACAGAAAACTGCCAGAGAAGCTGAAAACCAGGAAAAGGAGAAACACAAAAATCAGCTTTCGTTGCTTTTCCCGGCATTTTAATTAACCAAGGAATTGCGTCGCATACACACGACTCTGATTATTTTAAACTCCTGCAATATACGGTATACCTCTGTCCCGAGTGACAATACATCCCACCCAGAATAATCTTTTCTCAGGAAGAGATAATCACCTATCCCAGACTCATTTCAAGCAGCAATCAACATCCCTTTCATGACTTTGTCTGCAATGCTGATGTTCTGGAGAAGCTTTATTTGGCAATGGTGTTAGGGGCCTTATTGCGAGTCCAGGAGGTAATGGGGTTCCGGATTTCAGTTGAGGGCGTCTTAATGATGGCCTCATCAGGGTGTGTGAAGTTGTAATGAAAATAGCAGGCGAACCTGAGTGGCAAATAGTACATTATGAGTCTTCCTAGTAATTAGGGTTGTCTAAAAATGGAAGGGGCTGTCACATGAGGTGGTGAGCTCCCCATCACCGAAGCAGGGATGTCTAAGCAGAGGCCCTTGTCAAGTGGGGGTTAGGCTCCATACTCTTTTGCGCCCCTTCCAGCTTTCGTCTGCATTCTCTGATTGTTCTGAGCCCACACACAGAGCAGGAGTGTTGACTTTGGGAATTTGAAAGTTGGGTTCCATAGCGGGGTGTGATAAAGCGGAAAGTCAGGCACGCCTGGGCTCCAGTCTCTGCTCGGAACTTTGTTAGCACTAGGTGACCATGAGCAGGTGACTTAACTCTCTGTGCCCTGTAAAATGAAAATTGAAATATATCGCTTCTAGGGCTGTTGTAAGTGTTACAAATAATACACGTAAAATACGAGGCCCAAGGTAAGCACTCAATAAATCTCAGCTCTAGTTTACTCTGTGGAGCCTACTTCTTTCGCTTTTTTATTCACTCTCTACTTCAACGATAGTCTTGATTTGTAAAGGCAAAAGAAATGGAGGGCTCACAGATACTGGAGAAAGGTCGTGCTAGCAGCTGGACTCGTTGCCCAAAGAAGGCGGAGCAAATTTTCGTGATAAGCCCCCAGGTAGATTCTCCTGAGCAGGCAGAATCCTGCAGCACTGCCCTCTTCCTGGGAAAGAATATTGATGGCGTCGAGTGCCTGTCACATACTAGACATGCCCATATTTTATCTTAGTTATACCACTGCCATATCAATTCTGAAAGGCAGGTCTGATCATCCCCATTCTACAGAGGAGAAAACTGAGGCTCACAGACATCATGTGCCTGACCCAAGGACATATGGCCGTTTCCCAGATCCACCTCACCTACCCCATTACCAGGCCTCCCGAGCATTCTGCTGCGTCCTCCATTCACAGGGCAGAGTAAATCCAGAGGTCCAGTTGCCCTCTGGAAAAGATACTCCCACCTGCTGGAATATGGGAGATTTAACCCAACCAACGGGCGCCTGGGAAGCTAGTGTTTGGAGAACTGAGATAGGACCTTAGTTTGTAGATTCTGAGCTAACTGTGATCTGCCACTAACTTATGCTTTACTTATTTATCTTGCACTTTGTAGAGGGTGTGCATATATCCGCTGCATCTTCATAGCCTCTCTTGGCCGCAGGCTTCGACATTTTAAAGTACAAAAAGGCATGGGGCGCCTGGGTGGCTCAGTCGGTTAAGCGTCCGACTTCGGCTCAGGTCATGATCTCACGGTCCGTGAGTTCGAGCCCCGCGTCGGGCTCTGTGCTGACGGCTCAGAGCCTGGAGCCTGTTTCAGATTCTGTGACTCTCTCTCTCTCTGACCCTCCCCCGTTCATGCCCTGTCTCTCTCTGTCTCAAAAATAAATAAATGTTAAAAAAAATTAAAAAAATAAATGAATAAAGTACAAAAAGGCATACGAGGCAAACTCACCCTTGCGCCCTGTTTCCCAGATACCCAGTTCTCCTCCCCAGAGACGATGAGTTTACCTGTTTCTATGTGCAGTCTCCCAGAGGTCTTTTTGGTTTCTTCAAAAATTGAAGTTCACATATAGCTATTTTAAAGTGCACAATTCACTGGCATCTAGCGTATTCATAATGTTGTACAGCCACCACCTCTCTCTAGTTTCCAAACTTTTTCATCAACCCAGAAAAAAAGACCACAAAAAATCACCGTTAAGTAACAATTAGTCCCCATTTTCCCCTACCCGCATTCCTTGGTAACCACTAAAGTGCTTTCCATCGCTATGGATTTGCCTCCGTGTGTGATACATCATATACAAGGAATCACACACAGAATATATGACCTTTTCTTTTGGGCTTTTTTTCACTTAGCATAATGTTTTCGAGGTTTTGGCATGTATCTGTTCTTTATTCCTTTTTACGGCTAAATAGCATTCTATTGTACACACATACCACAGTTATTTATTCATTCATCCGTTGATGGACATTTGGGTTGGTTTTTTTTTAAATTTTTTTTTAAATGTTTATTTATTTTTTTTGAGAGAGAGAGAGACAGAGTGTGAGCGGGGGGAGGGGCAGAGAGAGAGAGGGAGACACAGAATCCGAAGCAGGCTCCGGGCTCTGGGCTGTCGGTACAGAGTCCGACGAGGGGCTCGAACCCACAAGCTGTGAGATCATGACCTGAGCCGAAGTCAGACGCTTAACTGACTGAGCCACCCGGGCGCCCCTGGGTTGTTTTTATCTACTGGCTATTATGATTAATGCTGCTACAAATACTTGTGTACGAGTTTCTGTATGGACGTATGTCTTCATTCCTCTTGGGTATATACCTGGGAGTAGAATTGCTGGGTCATATGGTAATTCTGTATTTACATATTGAAGAATCAGAGGTTTTTAACGTGTAGTGTCCCCCGTTGTTAAACAGTTGCTAGCACACGAGGCACATTGTGCTCCCGCTTGCTTTATTTACTTGACAGTAGGTGGTGGAGATCTTTTCAGTGATATGCTAATAAATGTTTAGCACCAGTGCTTATGGGGTAAAGAGGGCTTTGATGGGGTAGCATGTACAGATTCCCATGACATAACTGCCGCCACAGCCAATGTCAAGCTGTGTGAGGTCACTGACTGCAGAATTAGGAACACAGGCTAATAATCCGCCCTTACGAACTGGTCCAAGCTACCTCCAACACACAACTGGATCGTTCCATATCAGAGCATGAAGAACTGCCTCATTCCCTTTTATGACTGCATAGCATGTCATTTTAGGATGCACCATAATTTTTTAACCAGTCCCTCGTGGTAGACATTTAGGTTGTTTCCAGTCTTTTACTTTCATAAACCTGGTTTTAATGGATAACCTTGTGTGTGTGTCATTTTTGCTCATGTGCAAATATAGCCGTAGACATGGTTCCATGACTTCATGAGATTCACCGTGGGAAGGAATTCTCAAAAGGCAATTTATTCCTTCATTGGACAGTTATGGTGTTAGGAAGAATTCTGTGCAAAGAAACTGTCTGGTTTTGCCCCAGTTTCCTTGTGAATAAAATGGATGCAAATTAACCCTCCACTTGCCAGCATTAAAAAATTAATGTCAAACTTTGAGATGAAATTTTAAAGCACTTTTTTCTTCTTGGAGGCAGGAATTTGTGTTAACACAGAGTAACGTGGTTCACACTTGGCGACCTAAAGAGCTCTCACAAGTAGGTTGATGAGAAAAACATCCATTCCCCGGACATTGTGACCCTGCTCTACAGCCAGATACACATGTGATTTGTAGCAAAAGGATCCATTCAGCTGGTTAAGAATAGGATAGTTGAAGACTTTAGCCCAGTTCGTACTTAGATTTTTTGACCAACGGACTATAGAAAAATGTTTTTCAACCATGGTTGCACTTTTGAATCATCTGGGTGGCTTTTAAAACCTTGATGCCCAGGCTACAGCCCTTGCCAATCAAATCAGGCTCTGTGGTCAGGGGACACGGGCATCTGAGTCTCTCAAAACTCCCTTGGTGATTCCACTGTTCAGCCATGACCGTGAAAAGACTAGAAGAAGGGAATCAAATTAGGGAAATAGGAAAACACATTGGTATTAGTTAGGATTCCCCAGACAAGAACCAATGGGATATGTATACACATAGAAGGAAATTTATTTTAAGTAATTGGCTCATGTGATTACAGGGGTGACAAAATTTGTGGGATGGGACTGCAGGCTGGAGACCAGGGAAGAGCCAATGCTGTGGTCCAAGTCTAAATACCACCTGCTGATGAAGTCCCTCTTGCTTGGAGGGGTGTCTTTGGTGGATGAGGCCCACCTACTTTAGGGAAGGTGACCTGCTTTACTCAAGGTCCACTGGTTTCAATGTTAGTCCCATCCACAAACACTGTCACAGAAACATCCAGAATAATGTTGGGACCACGTATTTGGCCACTCTGGTCCCGCCAAGCTGACACATATAATTAACCATCAGTTTCACAGTTGTTTGGGGTTACTCAAAAACGTCATCTTGAGGATGGAGAGACAGGAGTTTAGTGTGCCTTTGAAGGTGTGTTTCTCTCGTATGGTTACAGATTGTCGCTGAAATTCCTTGGCTGCTGCCTCCAAGAGGAACTAACCATTTACTTGTCATTTGTAAGTCTTCCTCCCAGAGCCCGCGGATTTTACTAAAATTAAGAATTATGAGAAGATAAAGTATTTTGTTCCATCATCTTGCCATTGGATGTTTTTATTAGAAGATTATCAACCCTTTTTGTCAGCAGGAATGAGTGTCGTTAATTGTGCAAGGAGATTCACTAGAGTGGATGTAAAAAGGTTGATCTTAAGCCAGGAATATATTCCTTTAAGAAGATCTGATTCTTTCTGCTCTCTCGAAAGAACCCCAGCATCAAAACCCAGAATTAAAAGAGATTAGTGTTGAGAATTCTATCAGTCACCGCAGTAAGGAATCCGTGGTTTATTGGGAAAATCATGGACAACCTAATTATCCCTTTTCCCCTTTATGTAAAGCACGTTAGAGCCCTTCCACATCACCAGCAATAGAGTTGATGTTCTTCCAGGGTGACTGGGGATTTCATCTAGAATCCAGTTTTTCTAAATAGCTGACCATTAGGTTGCATGAAAATCCCAAGGTATTTGATTTCGAGTAACGGATGAGGAGTTGGGAGGCCTTTGGCTCAGCAGCAATCTCAGCCCTGTACTTCCAGCTGGCCTGGCACTTGCCACTCTTGTTCAAGTTCTCATTCCGGGGTGCACCCTGGAAATGCTCAACCTAGCAAGGAGGTCTAGGCCATGAGGACAGTGCAGGCAGCCCGAGGACTCCTTCTGAGTCTCTCGTAGTGGCCCTGTGTGATGTTCTGATTCCCAGGAACCTTGTGTTCTGCCTCGTGCCACTTGTAACCTGTGGAACCAGCTGACTGATAGGGCCAGGGCTGCTGTGAGTCAGCAGGAAACTGAGTCAGCCTTATTGATTGGGAGCAGGAGGGTGTGGGTTGGATTTGTCGGGACCTTGAGTGGGTTTCTGTGGTCATGGAAATAGTTTCATTTTGCCAGCTACGAATCAACTCGCATTCATGCAGGCCCAGAAGCAGAAGAGCTAAAGTTAAAAATAAGTCAACCTTTTATTTTTAGGCAAGGCAGAGTACAGCCCTAAAATGGGAATTGGGGCATGTGGACCTGCTTCTCTTTGGAAACTCAAGGGGAAGGGGCAGTAGCCCAGGGTCTCGCTCATGTAGCTTCCCCGCCTGTGTGGAGCAAGGTATGTCCCTCCCATGTCCGAGCACGGGAAGCGGCCTAAATTGAAGCATGGTTGCTCACCTATCCCATCCCCAGCTAAAGTCGGGGAGGTGGGGGGCAGAGCCTCAGCTTGCTATCTAAATGCTGTCACGAAACGACATCAGGGTGGGGACACGTCTGTTGTATATGGATTTCGTGTGTGTAAGACTGGTGTGCATCAGTACCCAGCTGCCCTGCTTTTCAAAACTTTGGAGTATTTTCATGCTACTTGGTAAATAGACATTGACCTAAGTCCTCTATTTTCCTCTTATTACCGGCAGCTACCCATTCCCTCCTCTGGGGCTTCACTGACTTCCCTGGTGCCCTGCAACTAGAGGGTTAATTCCTGACACAGCAGGACATCCAGAAAAACTGATTCCCTCTTTCTCTAGAAAGACCGGCAGTATCAAAATTCAGAATTCAGAAGCATTGGTGTTGAAAATTCTACTGGCCTCAGGAATGAATCTGTGGTTTGTTGGGAAAATCATGGACAACCCAATTACCCCCTTGTCTCTTTTGTAAAAGTGTTCTATAGCCTTCCCAAGTCACCGGCGACTTTCTTCTACAGTTGGAAGCTTCAGCACCAGGGCCAGCTACATCCTTTTGAACTGGTCCTTGTCAATACAGTAGCACAGTGGTTAAATACAGTGAGCATCACCACTGACTGGGTAGAGGTATGTGTGTATTCTATCAAAGGGAGGTGTTGGGCTGGTGACCCAAGGGACTATTTCCATGACCCTGCCTACTTAGTTGCAGAAAATACTCCTCCATTTCATCACAGAATTTTCCGCCTATTTCAGTCCTTGGGCTGCCTTCTCCCATGTGCTTGGGCACAGACTCTCGGATTTTGCCATTCAGACCTCTTCATCATGCCACCATTCAGTGCCTTTACCCCCCCGTGACCCTCTGCTGGTGACACCACTGCCGCTGCCAGCTGACCTTAAGGAAGCGAGGGCTCCCCTTCTTGTGTCCACCAAATCCCCAAAGTAGGCAGCCACTGCCATTCGGTTTCCACAGGGGATCAGAAATCGGGATGTCACTTTTAATGAGGCCTAGTGTAGGTGAGGCAATAATGACAGGAAAGCAAAGTACAAACAAAAGTTTATAGCTCTGATGGGCCCCAGACCCATCTTGGAATCCCAGCAGGTCAGTTTCCCGAACATGTACTCTTTTGGCTGCTTTGTGGCTTGGATGAGCTTCACTCAGCTGCCATTAGAAAGGCCCCAGATGTTACCACGTGTTAGAGTTTAGGCAAGGCTGACTCTGCCTCGCTCCACTACAAGGAAGAAAGGATTTTCTCACCCAGCTCTAGGGCCTGCCAGAAGACTGATAGCTTAGTCAAGGTGAAACTTCACTGGATTCAGTCAGTCTCTCTGTAAGGCCCTGAGCATCCTGCAAAGGAATCTGACCCGGAGTCAGCCAGGTACAGACCCCACTTACCATGAGTGTGTTTGTTATACTGTCATTCCCATTTTACAGAAAAGAAACTGAGGTCCGGAAAAGTTTAGTAACTCAATGAAGCTCACATAGCCTGTAAAGCTTCTAAGGCCTTGTACGGGGACGATCACTCTAAAACCTGAGCTTTAGCCACTACACAAACACATTTCTTATGTGGATCTAAGAGTTCTTAAAAATTTCAATTATCAATAAGTTACAAAGGTGCAAAAGGCATATGGCACTCATGACTTAAAGAGGACATTGAGCATGAAGACCTCTGGTGGGTTTCATATGGAATAAGTCAACAACGAGAAGCTTAGAAGAGGACACACTAGCAGAATCCTTGTGAAATTGTCCAGGTAATTTCTTCACTATCTTATGGTAATGTCAAGACAGCAGCTTCAGCCACGCATTCGTGGCTTGAGTTCTTGCCACGTGGCTTCAGGCATTCGTGTTCTTGAGTTCTTCAGTTGCCACGCTCCTGCGAACACTATAAGGTCAGCAAACATAGGTGGGATGATCACAAAAGCCAAGTGGTTTCACAAGACCTCGATCTGTCATATTCTGTAGTTTCTTTTGTACCAGGCTTCTTTCAGCTGTGATAAATCTCCATGTGGGGTGATCTTTTCCGATCCGATTTCTCACTGCCGTGTCTTTCTGCTTTCTATCTTTTAAATCGGTGCATCACTTGGATTACTAAATGAGTCACCTGGTTTACTCGCCAATACCAGAATAATGTCCTTGTATATACTAGGTGATGTCTCTGGTTGCACATGGAGGTGAGAATCTATCCCTAGATTATAAGTTCCTTGAGGACAGGAACTGTGTCTCAAGCATTTTCGTCTTCCCCTGAGCTCCTAGATCTGTGCCTTTTGTGGCAGACACATTGGAACTGCTGGGAATTGGTTTATGTGTTCTAAGTTTTCCCTCAAAGAATAGTTTTCAGTGCATGCCTGGCTTGTTCCAATTGTGTAAGCCTCCATTTCTCCTTACTACCCACCCAAGTCCATCCTGGACCATTTCCACTTACCTGTCCTGTGCAGAGGGGGTAAGAACTGCACCACCCTTATCCTTGAAAGAGCTCCTCATTTTCTTAAGTTTCAGTTAAGTTCATTTTCAGTATTTCTCTCATCAGGAAAAATTACAAATGTGTGTGCTTCAAAATTTGTTCTTCGTTCTCCTGGAAAGCAATTGTATATGGTGGCATACATATTGGGCTTATTGCCTTCAAGGTAAGATATCCATGGTTTGGAGAATTAAGATATGGACATCTTTGGGACGGGTGGCATTATTCTGCCTTCCACAGGCACTGAGGACATTAGATGACCTAAAACATCACGTTGTACCAGAAAGTACTCAATTAATGATGGGGACATATCAAAGGGACTCCAGAAGCCAACTTGAAGGGCCTAGTATTCGTCTGCTCTGGCCGCCATAACAAAGCACTACAGACTGGGTGATCTAAACAACAGATATTTTATTGTCACATAGTTCTGGGGGCTGGAAAGTCCCAAGATCAAGGGGAAGGTTGGATTACTCCTGAGGCCCCTCTTCCTGGCTTGCAAATGGCCACCTTCCCTCTGTGTCTTCAAATGGCCTTCCCTCTGTGTGTGCACTGAAAGAGTGAGCTGTCTTGTGTCTTCTCTTCTTATAAGGACATCAGTCCTGTGGGACTAGGGCCCCACCCTGATGACCTCATCGAACCTTAATTATTTCATTATAGGCCCTGTCTCTGAATACTGTCACACTGGGAGTTATGGCTTCAACATACAAATTTTTGGAGTACACAGTTCAGTTCACCTATACTGTGGTTTAGGCCCTGCTGTGTGAGCAAAAACAGATCAAGAAAGCTCTCTGGATATCAGAATGTGGGGAGCAAGATGTGCTGTGGTGTATAACATACAGGTGGCCTTTGACTCTGCACTGGTTGGGTGACGGAAAGCAAGCACAGGTTTGTACCATTTTTCAGTTTCATTATTTGATTTATTTCTCCTGTTATTTCGTGAGGGAGACAGAATTTCATTGTAATGGAACGCATTAACCTACCTTGGGAGCTCTTGAGCCTGTGTCCAAGAAGATAACAGCTGTGGGTGCACTCCTTCCTGGCCCTAAATTGGGTAGTTCTGGAAGTGTCATATAAAGGCAAGTCAACCACTGCTCAGTCAGTTCCCACCACAGTCAGTGCTGCCTCCCTGTCCGACCAGTCACCCTGTCAGTGCCCCCTCTCACCCTCACTGTTCATGGTGACCCCAAGTGTAAACTATGAGAAAAATGGGAGAGGCTAGAAAGCAAAAATATAAAATCACTTAGAAATAGGTCGCATATGTTGTTTTCTTGTCTTTCCTTCTTACTATAAAATAGATGGAGAAAATCATCCTTAACAACAGAATAATATGGAATAATTTTTGCACATATTTCCAGTGTTTTCCACGTGCCTATTCCTTGTGTCTCACTTCAATCGCAATATGCACACAATCCTAGATTCTGCCTTTTGTATTTGATCTTAGAGAATTTAATGTGTTGTGTGGCAGTTTTTGAAACATACCTGCAAATTCTTTGTCATTCCTCTGTTGAGAGGTGGCACTGTGTTTCCTCCCCTGGTATCTGGGGTGACTTTAGCGACCTCCTTGTAGCCATTAGAGGGCAGCAGGAGTGATGCTGTAACATCCAGAACTGGCTCAGATGGGGCCATGGTTCTTTGGGGGGGGAGGGAGGGGTTCAGCTGTTGCCTGGTTCTTTGGGGATGTTGGTTCTAGGGGAAACTAGCACCACGTAAGAAGGCCAAGTATCCTGAGACAGCCATGCTGGAGAGGCCATGTGTACAAACTGGTTGATGACCCTGATGTGCTCGCAGCTGACACGAGTGTCAACTCCTCACCGTATGAATGAGCCATCTTGGACGTCCAGCCAAATCATCAGATGTTTGCAGCCCCAGCTGACATCTTACTGCAACTGCATGAGTAACTCCAAGCAAGAACTGTTCAACTGCGCCCCTTTCAAGTTTCTGATGCACAAATTTTTGAGGAAAAGTTAAACGGTTCGTTTAAACTGGTAAGTTTGGAGGCAATTTCCCATGCAGCCATATTAACCAAAATTAATTTTGGTACCTGGAGATGAGGGGTTGCTGTAACAAAAACCTAAAACGTGTGGTGCTGACTTTGACACTGGGCAAGAGGTAAGGGCTGGAAGGACCTTGAGAAGTACGTCAGTGAGAGCTTAAAGGAAAGTGAGGAAAATGTTACAAGAAGCTGAAGACCAGTGTTGTGTAATGGTGGAAGGTTCAGCAAAACTATCACCTGCAATAATTAGAAAATGCATTCAGTAAACTCTGCAGTTGAGCTAAGAAAACTTCCAGGCAGAATGCTTAAGATCCCACCCGCCTTTGTTGGACTGCCTATAATAAAATGAGAGCAAAGAGATATAAACAGATAAGCTGAAAAACCAACCATTCAGTTTTCAGGGAGAATTTAGAAGAAATACAAAGGGCCCAAGAGAATATTTTGAGCCAGCAAAGGGTTCTTAAAGTAAGAAAGAGCCTTGGAAAAAGACTTTTAAGAAAATGTGATCATAGGGTAAAAATGACGTCAGAGGGGTCACTTTAAAACATGTTTTTAAAGACTTCAGAAGGATTCAAGGCGGCATCTCATAGACATTGTCAACCAGAAAAAAAGTGTCTGAGGATCTTCAAGTCCTGCTTTGTAGATCATACCTCTTAAATAATAGAGCTTCTGGGCTCTTTGGGATATTACCCTTAGCAGCCTTACAGGCAGTCTAAGATAGAGAAGGGTCAGTCTCAAAGACCTTTTGTGGTTTTTGTCTAACGAAGAGAACTCTAATAAGATTCATAAAAACCAGACATTTTTCAAACGAATTTTATTGACCAAAGCAATGCCATCTTGACCGAAAGAGTCAGAAGCAGCACAAAATGAAAAAAAGGCCTCTGAATCTCCAACCTTCTGTAGGAAGGAAGCAGAATGAGAAAGGTACCCAGCTGCAAACACAGGCTGTTTATTACAGAAAAGAATGGACTATCCAAAGCCATCTACAAATTCAGTGCAATCCTTTTCAAAATTCCAGTGGCATTTTTCACATAATACAAAAAACCATCTTATAATTTGTGTGGAACCACAAAAGACTCCTAATAGCCATGAAGTCCTGAAAAGGAGGAGCAAAGCTGGAGGGATCACATATCCTGATCTTAAATTATGCCACAAAGTTATATAATAATCAAAACATTATGGTACTGGCATAAAAATACACACATAGACCGATGGAACAGAATCACGAGCCCAGAAACTATCTGCAAAGATTGGGTCAACTAATATTTGACAAGGGAGCCAAGAATACTCAATGGGGAAAGGATGGTCTCTTCAATAAACTATGATGGGAAAGCCAGATAACCTCATGCAGAAGAATGAAATTGGACCCCTAACACTACTCACAAAAATTCGCTCAAAAATGGATTAAAGATGTAAATATAAGACCCAAAAGCATAAAACTCCTAGGTGAAAACACAGGGATAAAGCTCCTTGATACTGGTCTTGGCAATAGTTTTTTGGACATGGTATCAAAAACACAAGCAACAAAAGCAAAAACTAACAAGTGGGACTGAATCTAACTAAAAAGAAAAGTGCACCGTTGGTGGGAATACAAATTGGTGCAGCCACTGTGGAAAACAGTATGGAGGTTCCTCAAAAAATTAAAAATAGAATTACCCTGTGATCCAACAATCCACTTCTGGGCATGTATCCAAAGGAAGTGAAAATAGGATCTCAAAAAGATACCAGCATTCCCATGTTTATTGCAGCATTGTTCATAATAGCCAAAACATGGATACCACCTAAATGTTCATCAGTGGATGAATAGACAAAGAATGGCTATAGAAAGTGGCATATATATGCAATGGAATAGTATTCAGCTATGAAAAAGAAGGAAATCGTGCCATTTGTGATACTATGGTTGGACTTGAAGGTATTACCCCGAGATAAGTCAGAGGGAAAAATACTACATGATATCATTTATATGACCTAAAAATCTAAAAACAGCAAACTTACAGAAACAGAGAGTAAAATGGCAGTTACCAGGGCATGGGGGTTGGGGGGAGTTGGGGAGTTGTTGGTCAAAGGGTAAAAATTTGCAGTCAGAAAATAAATACATTCTGGAGATCTAAAGTACAGCAGTGCGATTATAGTTAACAATACTACAGTTATATACTGTATTATGTAATTGACAGTTACTAAAAGATTAGATCTTAAATGTTCTCATCACAAAAAGGAAATAACAATTATGTCACATGATGATGGTGTTAGCTAATGCTACTGTGGTAGTCACACTAAAATATACGTTTCAGATCGATACATTGTGTATCTTAAACTTACACAATGTTAGATGTCAGTTGCATCAATAAAAAATAAAAGTTACTCTAGCTGCTTCCTCTTTGTTTTCTCAAATATAGATAATAATCGCTTTCCTCATTTTCCTTCTTTTGGATAATTTTGTAGGACACAGTTTCAAGTGAAAGAGTATGAAAGTGAAGGAGCATGAGCATTTTTGTAACTTCTAATTCACACTGCCAAATTACTTTCCTAAAAGATCATACCAATTTGCCACTGAAAACTTATGGGTATAGCAGCTTTATTGCAGCTTCTCCAGCTTTGGGTGTTGTAATTTTAGGCATATTTAAAAGCATCGCAAATTTAAAAGCTGTTCTTGCGTATGTACTGCAGAATTCCGCTAACCCTACTCCCAGAAAGGAAGGCTACTCAGTTGTAGCCACGGAGCTCTCTCCTATTCAGTCTCAGTCCTTTATTATCTGGTTGGTATGTTTCTTTTTATCCCAACAAAATTACTCTATTGTATCCCCAGTCTCCTTCTGGAAAGTTGGCCAAGGAGAACCTTAGCAGCCTAGGCTATATCTAGCCCTCCACATTGCTTGCCTGTCTCTTAAAAATATCCCTGAACTATATTGGCTTTCTGGTCTACCTCTAGCCTGCTATTGTTACTATTGATGGAGACTTTACTATCTTTGCTGTGAGACCTACATATGTTATTTCATTCTTTCGCTCAACCACCTTATAAAGTAGACTTTGTTCCTCCTTTTCAGATAAGGATTAAGATCAGAGACCTTAAGTCACTTACCTAGGTCACATGATGTATAAGTGATGAGACAGGATTTGAACCCATGTTTTTGACTACCACACTACCTCAGACTACCAATCTGCTGGGTGTTTCCTTCCTACTCACCCAGACTTTGGGGGAGGAAGGTAGAAGGTGATGGAAAATTCTCATGTGCACCCTCCAAACGTTGTCCTGATCCATACCTTTGAACTATACCAACTGAAAAGTCAACGTCCAGGTTTTAACTACGTCTTTACGTGACAGTAGCGTTAAGATGCATTTTCATAGAAATTATTTGGAGAAAGCAAAAGTGAGTATGCATACATAAATATATGAACATCTTTTCTGAACAAATTTATTCACAAGCCTGGGAAATTTTATACTTCTTAAATAAAATGGGAAGAAAAAAAGTATTTTAAGTTATTCTACTTTTCTGCAGTCCTTTATATTTCTTCTCCTTTCTCAGGATAAGCTGTGATATGAAATACTGAAGCCAGAAGAAGAATCCTCTGAGTTTTGGGGAATGAGCTGTAAATGTGACTTTGCTTCTCTGGAATGTGAACTCCATGAAAGCAAACATTTTGGTCATTCAATGCTGTGTTCCCAGCACCTTTCACAGAACCTGGTGCTCATATCTTTGGAATGAATGAATGACCTGGCTCCCTGCCTGACACTCCTCTAGTCTCTACAGCTGAGATAATTTGTCACATGACTTCAGGCTCAGCATCTGCCTTGGAACCAGTCTGAGTCCCTTCCTACTCAAATCCTGGTCCCCGGGCCAGCACCTGGAAACTTGTCCAGGGAATACAGATTCTGAGGCCCCAATCCAGACCCACTGAATCGGATTCTGCATTTTAACAAGGTCTCCAAGTGATTTGTTCCCACATTAAAATTTGCAAATGACTGTCGAGGGCAATCTCAGAGTATGATCCCTGGATCAGCATCATCAGCATGACCTGGGAACTTGTTAGATCAGAAACTCTGGGGGTGTGGGGTCCGCAGTGTGTGCTTGAAACCCCCAGGAGGCTCTGATGCACCCTCACATTTGAAAATCCCTGGCACAGCCCCACTGGCTTTGTCCTAATTCTACTCAGACTTGAGATCTTGGTTGTAGTAAGTAGACTGCTTTCTTATTTCCGATGACCAAACTTTTGCTTGATCCCCTCTAATTGTGGGGAATCCACTTTCTTTTAAAGCTTTACCTTTCAAATTTGGATAGCTGTGAAAGTTCATCCTTACCAGTTGTATGTAATGTAACATACTCCATTCCATTCCAAACACAATGAATAACCTCATTCTTCTAACACAGCCCTTGAAGAGTTCAGATACAGAGTTCTGTATATGGGTTTCAGAGTATAGGAACAGATCATGTCAGGACTCTCCAGGTCTGTGGAATCAGCTATTCCCTGCATGGAGAAGCTCAGTGGAAGGGGGATGAGAAGGGTAAAGTCTAGCCCACGTTCCACTCTATGAGTCATTCACCTACAGAGCTGTATCTACCCAGCAGGAGAACTTTTTCTAATTCACCCAAAGGTGTTGGACGAGCTAGCTGTGGACCTGAGTCTTACTCCTGTGACTATGGATGATCATTTTGATTATTGTTACAGTAGGGTACCCCTGTCCAAGATCAGTGCACATGGCTCTAACATTTTCTAAGCTGTGTGCATCTGCCTTGATTACAGCTGACAGATTATTCTCTGCTCCTCCTGACAGTTGTCAGGCTGTTTCCTCTTCTGTTAATTTCTACACTTTTCCTCCAGGTTCACTGTTAGCCTTTCACTGTCAGCTATCTGATCTCTCCTCTCCTTTAAGGCTTTATTGATGTATCTTCTTCCATTTCTCAAAGCTCTTATACACGGTTCTGCAAATTGTTTTAAACTCTTAAACACCCTTAAGCAAATAAATGCTCAAAACACACATCGTTCTTTTATAAATAGTGTTTGTACACTGTGTTAATTTTAAAACAGGAAACAAACATTTGCTATTATAGGTTATAATGTGTAGTATAGTTGCTAAGCTAAATTTTTAAAAGAGTAAGTGAAAAAACCTTACATATGTATGTGTATACACACACACACACACACACACACACACACACACACAATTCATATAGCCATAGCCTACCTGCCATGTATTATTGTCAGCTTTTATAAACTAATAGCTTTGGTTTTCATAGTAATACATTATTTGACTGGAATTATAAAGTGAAAACCCATTTTCAGGTGACGTTTGGGAAAATATATTTAAGTATTTCACATAGAGGGATATGGAATTAAAATGTGTCTATCTGTAGCTTCTGCCCATTGATCCTAGATCTGTCACTGGAGGCAGAGAGAACAAATTTTATCCTTCTTTCACCTATCAGACCTGCAGGTTTTTAAAAATAGCTATCATACCTCCCATTCTCTATATCTACCCCCTTATTTTCTCCTCTATGAACTAAATGCTTTCTGTTCCTTCCATTGTTCATCACATGGTAATTTAAGTCAATTTGCCGTCTTGATTGTTCTCTTCTAGATGTGTTCTTATGAGTCTGTAGCACACTAAATATATGATGGCAAAATGAAGACATAACTTTGAGTGCTCTGAGAAACTTGAAATAGAGAAGGACTATCATCTCCCTTGTTTAAGGTAATCTATCTCTATTAATGCTTCTTAACATTACAGATTACTGAGGTGCCTGGGTGGCTCAGTTGGTTAAGCATCCAACTCTTGATTTTGGCTCAGGTCATGATCTCACAGTTCATGGGTTCAAGCCCCGCATCAGGCTCTGCGCTGAGCATGGGGTCTCCTTGAGATTCTGTCTCTCATTCTCTCTGCCTCTGCCCCCCTTGTACTTGCTCTCTCTCTCTCTCTCTCAAAATACGTAAAGAAGCTCTAAAAGAAATCACAGATTACTTAGCACCCACATCCTGATGCTGGCCCACACCAAACAAACCCTAAATCTGCATACATGATGTTAGTAAGTAATCCATATCTATCCAGTACTCCAGGCATAGTTTTTAGTATGACTTCTTTCTACCATAGCCTTCTGGGGTTTTCCTCCTAACCTCCTGCCCCTCCAGAAAAGACTACCAGCAGCCAAGTCTTTCTCTGCCATGGTCCTACGCCCAGTCCCGATCCAGTCTTTCGACAGCCCAGGACAGCCTTTAAAACGATTGCCGGCTGCTTATTCACCAGCAGACTCGAAAACTTGATTTTTAACAAGAGCAACAAAAAAGAAGTGTTATCTATGAGGAAATCTGGTGACAATGATTTGTTATTATTACTGCTATTCCCAGCCCAGATGGTTCTCCAGATGAAATGGATAAAAATTGGATCCTCTTTGTGGATGGTGACAGGTGCAGATTTGGCCCCTCCAGTGGGATCTCATCAGACACACAGCACACTGCCGGCTCAGGAGCTTCCCACAGGCATGTGTGTGTTGCAGCAGTCCTGAAAACTGTCAAGTGAATAATTGGCCTCTTATCTGGAGTCTTTAGAAGATTCCCTTTTGCACATCCTTTGAAAAGCTGTATCAGTCAGGTTCTTTGTTTGCACGCAACAGAAACAGGCTCTGGCTAACTTGAGCGGGAAGGGTATTTTTTGGATGGACATAGAGGTTCTTCCACAATTGACAAAAGGCCAGAGAACGAGGCTTTGTACATGGTGGGAACCGGGGAGCTCTGGAAATGTAGGTAGCAGGAGATCATTGGGAATCTTGTCAGGGTGGGGCTAAAATGAATGGAGTATAACCTTTTTCTGTTTTTGTATCTCTCCTGTCAAAATTTAATGTTTGAATCAGGGGAGTTTGACGGCTTAGCTGTGTCTTAGAGGTACCCCCTGGCAAGAAAAGGGCAGGGCCTCTAGTCAGCAGTCTCAGCAAAGCAGCGCACAATAGAAAGATAATGACCCAAAATTATATTGAGGAGGTGGGATTTCCAGATCGGCAGAGAGAAGCTCTGCAAATTCTTTCTCCCGCCAGACAACTGTAAAGCTGGACAAAATTATCAAAAACAACTTTGAGACACTGGAGACTGACCAAACATGCAAAAAAAATGAGAAGTGTTTATTCAAGTAAACCTACTGAAACTTGGCTAAGGATGGCTGGACCCTAGGGTGTTTTAGCCTGGGCCTGTTCCCATTATCCCCTCAGTTCCATCAGTATAGTAGGTCTACCAGGGCAGGGCAAGCTGTGAAAAACAACAGATTTTTCTTCCAGAGGAGGCAGACCTGATTTGGAATGGAGCATGGGAAAAATCCTACACCCTCAGAAATCATGGGAAACGGTAGGGGTTGCATTATCAAACATCTGGGGAAGGCCAGTATCACAGGTATTCTGAGGCTGTGATACTGGTTGGGACAAACAATAGACTGGAAGCCCAGGCAGAAATTTGACAGGGACACATAGGGAACAAAACAGGCATAGTGGGCCCAGGAAAGCTCCAAGCTATTCCTAGAGGTCTGAGAGGCTGTAATCACGCTCAAGGCTGAGTACAAGCTCAATAGAGAGTGGAGAAGCCCCCAGCTAAGTACACATCCCCAGATGAATGTGAGACTTTGTGGACATGCAGAGAAGGCACAAACAGGCTCAGTAGAGAGTAAAGACAGGAGCAGATTTATAAAATGCCTGGCCTTTAAATATCTTCCCCAATCCATGAAGAGATCCATTAGCAAAGGGCAGAAGGCTTGGTGGCTCAATGTGTTGGTGCCCAACTTCGGACCAGTTAGTGAACTGTGCTGCACTGAGGGTGAATGGTAGGAAGCCAAACTTCGAAATAAAAACAAGAACAAAAAAGATATCAGCTATCAATACTGAAGTAAGGAGATACTCTACAGAATAAGTCCAGGCAAGTCAATAAACAAAACAAAACAAAACAAAATAGCAGTAACAGCAACTCCCAAGAGGGGGAGTGAGACTCCAGAGCTACTATAATGTATTATCTAAAATGTCTAACTTCCAAAAAAAAAATTACAGAACATCCAAAGAAACAGGAAAATGGGAAAAGCAATCAATAGAAACTGTCTCTGAGAGGTCCTCTAAGATGGTGGAAACAATTTCAAAGCGGCTGGTCAAAATATATTCAAAACCTAAAAGAAATTGCACTTTAAAAATTAAGGTAAGGGGTGCCTGGATGGCTCAGTTGGTTAAGCGTCTGACCCTTGGTTTCAGCTTAGGTCATGATCTCACAGTTTGTGAGTTCAAGTCCTGCGTTGGACTCCACTGGGATTCTCTCTCTCTCTCTGCCCCTTCCACTTTCTCTCTCTTGCACATGTTCTCTCTCTCTCAAAATAAATAAATAAACTTAAAAAAATTAGGGCAAAATATGCCCAATGACTTATCAAATACAGAATATAGACATCCAGATAGAAATTATATTTTAAGGGGCACCCGGGTGGCACAGTTGGTTAAGTGTCTGACTCTCGGTTTCAGCTCAGGTCATGATCTCACAGTTCATGAGTTTGAGTTCCACATCAGCCTCTGTGCTGATAGTGCAGAGCCTGCTTGGTATTCTCTCCTTCTCTCTCTCTCTCTCTGCCCCTCCCCTGCTTGCTCTCTTTCTCTCAAAATAAATAAACTTAAAAAAAATTAAGAAATTATATTTTAGAAGAACCAAATGGGAAACCTAGAATTGAAAAGTAAAGTAAGTGAAATGGAATTTTCACTAGAGGGGCTCAATGTCTTATTTGAGATAGCATAATAAAGAGTCCATGACCTTGGATATAAATCAATAGAAATTATCCACTCTGAAGAACAGAGGAAGGAGAAGGAGGAGGGGGCAGAGAAACTTTAAAGAGCTCCATCAGGACTCCATCAGGCATACCAAAATACATGTATGTAATTGTAACCTCAGAGGGAGAGAAGTGAGAGAATGAACATAAAAATATTTGAAAAATAATGGCCAGAAAATCCCCAAATTTGATGAGAAAACATTAATCTACAGATTCTAGAAGATCTAAGAACTCTAAATAAAATTAATATAAATAGATCTACATCTAAATACAAATCCACACCTAAATCATATACAAACTGGTGAAAGTTAAAGACAAACTTGAATGTACCAAAGAGAAAAATGACTCATTACACACAAAGAGAATTAAGAATTAACTCTTTATTAAAACCAATGGAACTGAGAACAAACTGAGGGTTGATGGGGGGTGGGAGGGAGGGGAGGGTGGGTGATGAGTATTGAGGAGGGCACCTTTTGGGATGAGCACTGGGTGTTGTATGGAAACCAATTTGACAATAAACTTCATATATTGAAAAAATAAAAATAAAATAAATAAAAATATTAAAACCAATGGAGGCCAGAGGGCAGTGGGAGGACATATTGAAGGCGTTAGGGGGTAAAAAGTCCAATCACAAGGAAATAAATCAGAAATCAGCAATAGAAATAAAATTGAGAAATCCACAAATATTTGGAAATTAAATAACACACTACAAAATAACCAATGAGTCAAAGAAAAAATTCACAAGCAAAGTTGGAAAATATTTTTAAATGAATGAAAATTAAAACAGATCAACAATTTATGGGATGCAGCTAAAGCAGTGCTAACGGGAAAAAGTATAGCTTTAAATGCTTGTATTAAAAAAGAAGAAAGATATCAAATCAAAAATTTTCATTTCCATCTTAAGAAACAAGAAAAAGGAAACAAACTAAACCTAAATCAAACAGAAAAATTAAGAAAAATTATACTTGGACATCAACAAAACAAAAAATAAAGTAACACTGAAAAATCAATGAAACCAAAACTAGATTCTTTGGAAAGATAAACAAAATTGACAAAGGTTTAGTTAGATTGACCAAGAAAAAAAAGAAGACACAAATGGCAAAAATCCTTGGTGTGAAAGAGAGGCTATCACTACCTACCCTACAGAAATTAAAATAAGTATAACAGATTAGTATAACAACATTATGGCAACAAATTAGACAACATAAGTGCAATTGACAAATTCCTGGAAGAACACAAATTATCAAAATGGACTCAGGAAGAAATTTTAAAATATGAATAGACCTATAACAACAACAACAAAAAAGAAATTAAATTGCTAATTAAAAATTCTCTCCCCTCACACACAAAAACCTCCAGATCCAGATGCCTTCATTAGTGAATTGTATCAAATATTTAAATAATAAATAATACCAATAATTCTGAAACCCACACAGAAAATACAGGGAATGGAAATACTTCCCAAATCATTGTGTGAAGGCACCATTACCCTGATGCCAAAGTGAAAGATATCACAAGAAAATAAAGCTACAGAATAATGTCTTCATGAATATAGATGCAAAAATCTTCAACAAAATATTAAGAAAATGAATCTAGAAACATATAAAAAGAACTATACACCATGACCATGTAGGATTTCTCTCAGTAATTCCAGATTGGTTTAACATCTAAACATTAATTAATGTAAAGCACCACATTAATAGAATAAAGCACAAAAGCCACATGATTAACCCAGTAGATGCAGAAGAAGTGTTTAGCAAAATCTAACACCCATTCTAGCAAAATATTGTCAAACAAACTAGGAATAGAAGGGAACTTCTTCAACCTGGTAAAGGGCATCTCTGAAAACCTTACAGCTAAATTTCATAGTTATTGGTGAAAAACTTAATGCACTTCCCTCAAGATCAGGAACAAAGCAAGGATGTCCTCTCTTGCCACTTCTTACTTAACATTAGGCTAGAGCTTTTAGCTGGTGTAGTAAGGCAAAAGTGTTTAATTAAAACCATTCAGATTAAAAGGAAGAAGTAAAAGGGTCTTTATTTACAGATTATATGATCCTGTATGGAGAAAATCCTAAGGAATCCATACAATTTCATTTTTACTGTAATTAATATATGAGTACAGCAAGGTCACCGAATATAAAATCAATACATAACCTACAACTATGTGGTCAACAAATCTTTGACAAAGCAGGAAAAAATATCCAATGGAAAAAAGACAGTCTCTTCAACAAATGATGTTGGGAAAACTGGACAGCGATGCAGAAGAATGAAACTGGACCACTTTACACAAAAATAAATTCAAAATGGATGAAAGGTCTAAATGTGAGTCAGGAAGCCATCAAAATCCTAGAGGAGAACACAGGCAGCAACCTCTCTGACATCGGCTGGAGCAACTTCTTATTAGACACATCACTAAAGGCAAGGGAGACAAAAGCAAACACGAACTATAGGGATTTCATGAAGATAAGAAGCTTCTGCACAGTGAAGGAAACAATCCACTAAACTAAAAGGCAGCCTACAGAATGGGAGAAGATATTTGCAAATGACATATTTGATAAAGGGTTAGTACCCAAATTTTATAAAGAACTTATCAAACTCAATACCCAAAAAACAAATAATCCAATTAAGAAATGAGCAGACGACATGAATAGATACTTTTCCAAAGAAGATATCCACGTGGCTAATAGGCACATGAAAAGATGCTCAACATCACTATCAGGGAAATACAAATCAAAACCATGATAATATACCATCTCATACCAGTCAGAATGGCTAAAATTAACAACACAAGAAACGACAGGTGTTGGCAAGGATGCGGAGAAACGGGAACCCTCTTGCACCGTTAGTGGGAATGCAAACTAATGCAGCCACTCTGGAGAACAGTATGGAGGTTCCTCAAAAAACTGAAAATAGAACTACCCTATGATCCAGCAACTGCACTATTAGCTGTTTACCCTAAGGGTACAAAAATACAGATTGAAAGGGGTACATGCACCCCAATGTTTATAGCAGCATTATCAACAATAACCAAACTATGGAGAGAGCTCAAATGTCCATTGACTGATGAATGGATAAAGATGTGATACACACACACACACACACACACACACACACACACAGTGGAATATTACTCAGTCATCAAAAAGAATGAAACCTTGTCATTTGCAATGACGTGGATGGTGCTAGAAAATATTATGCTAAGCGAGATAAGCAGAGAAAGACAATGTCAGACAGATGATTTAACTCATATGTGGAATTTAAGAAACAAAACAGATGAACATATGAGAAGAGGGGGAGAGGAGAGAGAAACAAAGCACAAGAGACTCTTAATGATACGGAACAAACTGAGGGTTGATGGAGGGAGGGAGGTGGGTGATGGGCTAGATGGGTGTTGGATATCAAGAAGGGCACTTGTTGTGATGAGCACTGGCTATTGTATGTAGGTGATGAATCATTGAATTCTGTTCCTAAAACCAATATTGTATTCTATGTTGGCTAACTAAAATTTAAATTTAAAAAACTCAGTATGCAAAAATCAATTACTACATAGTAATTACCAGCAATCCACCAAATGAAATGAAGAAAGCAATATCATTCATAATAGCATCAAAAAGGATAAAATATTTAGGAATGGATTTATCGATACAGTGTAAGACTTGCGGACATGTGTACTGAAAATTATAAACCATTATGGAGAGAAGTTAAAGAAAATCTGAATATATGAGAAACATTACTCATTAGTGGATTGGAAAAAATGTTTAATCAGTTATCCCCGTAATTAATCTTTATTTTTTTTCTAGTTGCATGGTCTCAATTTATTAATTAGACTTTTTTTCTTCTTGGCTCAAAAGGCTGTGGTTTTAACTTTGTTTATGCCACATTATCGTTATTTGCCCATGCGGTGCATTTAATTATTAACAATGTTCTATGTAGCCCATATTAATCTTTAGCTTCAACATACTCTCTATTAAAATTCCAGAACTTGGGGCGCCTGGGTGACTCAGACACTTCAGCATCTGACTCTTGATTGTAGCTCAGGCCATGATCTCACAAGCTGTCAGCACAGAGCCTGCTTGGGATTCTCTCTCTCCCTTTCTCTGCCCCTCAATGGCTCGTGCTCTCTCTCTCTCTCTCTCTCTCTGTCTCAAAAGAAATAAATAAACTGTAAAATAAAATAAAATCCAGAAAGTGACAAGACTGATCTTAAAAAGGGAAAAAGTCCCAGAATAGCCAAACCAATTTTGAAAAAGAATAAAAACATATGAGAACTTTCACTTCAAAATTTACTATAAAGCTATAGTAATCAAGACAGTTTGACACTGGCATAAGGAGATATATATATATTTTTTTAATTAAACAGAATTGAGATTAGAAATCAACTCAAATAAAAATAGTTATGGTCAATAGATTTTCAACAAAGATTCCAAGACAGTCAATGGGGGAAGAATAATCTTTTCAACAAATGGTACTGGGACAATTGAACATCCATGTGCAGAAAGATGAATTTAGACCCTTACTTCACACCATACACATAAAATGAATTCAAAATGGATCATAGACATAGATTTAAAACTAAAATTATAAAACTTCTAGAAATTAAAAATTGGAATAAATCCCTGTGATGTGACCATGGATTAGACCAAGAGTTCTTTACATGCAACACCAAAAACATGATCGACAAAAGAAAACATTGAGAAATCAGGTTTCATCAAAATTAACAATTTTGTGCTTCAAAAGATATCATTAAGAAAATGAAACAAGTCATAAACCAGGAGAAAATATTTTCAAATTATATATCTGATAAGAGGCTTGTGTCCAGAATGAATAACAGAATAAATAAAAAAGACAACAGCTCAGTTTAAAAATGGGCAAAAGATTTGAATAGATGTGTCACCAAAGAAGATATATGAATCACTGATAAGCACGTAAAAAATGTTCAACATCATTAGTTGTCAGGGAAATGCAAATTCAAACCACAATGAGACACTACTTTGCACGAACTAGAATGGCTATAATCAATAAGACAAGACAATAACAAATGTTGGCAAGAATGTGGGGAGCCTAGAGCCCTCATACATGGCTGGCAATAATGTAAAATGTTTACAGCTGCCTTAGAAAAAGTTTGTTTCTTTTAAAGGTAAATATGAACTTTTTATATCACCTAGCTATGCCACTCCCAGGAATCACCCTAGAGAAATGAAAACGTATCTCAAAAAAAAAAAAAAAGACTTGTTTGTGAATGGTCATAACACCATTATTTATAATAGCAAATACTGGAAACATCTATATGGTCATCAACTGATGAATGGATAAACAAAATGTGGTGAATCATATAAGGGAATACTATTCCAGAGAGAGAGAGAGAGAGAGAGAGAAAGAAAGAAAGAAAGAAAGAAAGAAAAGAAAGAAAGGAAGGGAAAGGAAGGAGGGAGGGAGGGAGAAAGGAAGGAAGGAAGGAAGGAAAGAAGGAGGGAGGGAGGGTGGGAGGGAGGGAAGGAAGGAAGGGAGGAAGGAAGGAAGGAAAGAAGGAGGGAGGGAGGGAGGGAGGGTGGGAGGGAAGTAAGGAAGGAAGGAAAGAAGGAGGGAAGGAGGGTGGGAGGGAGGGAAGGAAGGAAGGGAGGAAGGAAGGAAGGAAGGAGGGAGGGAGGGTGGGAGGGAGGGAAGGAAGGAAGGAAGGAGGGAGGGAGAGAGGGAAGGAAGGAAGGAAAGAAGGAGGGAGGGAGGGTGGGAGGGAGAGAAGGAAGGAAGGGAAGAAGGAAGGAAGGAGGGAGGGAGAGAGGGAGGGAAGGAAGGAAGGAAGGAAGGAAGGAAGGAAGGAAGGAAGGAAGGAATTATGTTCAATAGTTGATATATGCTTGTTATGTAAATGAGCCAAATAAGGTCTCTGCGTATTGAGCTCTAAGTTGGTTATTCCTGCAGGCTGAGAACCATTAGCAAAAAAGCCTGATGAAACCAAAACTCTTATACATCCAATTATTCTAAAAATAGTTCAAACAAGCAGATTTTTAACCATTTAGAACTTGCATGCTTTGCATTTCCCACTAAACGTCATCCTATTTCTGCTAGCAGTAGATAAGATACATCCTGGGTCAAAGAGACCCCAAGCTACTCCTGCGCTTCTCTCAGACCCAGAGACCACTGCTGCACTGATAAGTGACATCACTGAGACACAAAAGCCCCTTTCTGACCCAGCTTTCTGTCTGGAGTTCCTCTTTCTCTTCCCTTTCTGGATGGTGGTCCCAGAACCATAAGCCTCTGGATGGTCTCATCCCGAAAGGGATTTACCCTCTCATGCAATCCTGAGCACCGTATATATTGGTTTTGTCCACCCCCAAATCCCTTGAACCCTCTACAAAGCTGCCACATGGATAAACCTCAAAAACACGTGAAGTGAAAGAGGCCAAACACAAAAGACCGCACATTGCAAGCTTTCATTTGGGTGATGTGTTCAGAAAAGGTCAGTATGTAGAGACAGATTAATATTTGCTTGAGGTTGGGGGTGGGGGTAGGGACTGACTTCAAATAGGCACCAGGTGATGGAAACGCTGAATTGGGGTGATGGTTGCACAACTCTGTGAATCTAAAAATCATTGAAATTTGTCACTGGTAAAATTTGTGGGACGTAAATTCGATCTCATTAGGTTGTTTAAAAATGATGTTCGAGCACCAGTTCCAAAGGGAGGAATTAATGGTGGGTCTCAAAGCACGACGAATACTCAGAGCTCCTTTCCTCAAACTGTCATTGACACGTGCTGTCTTTGTTTGGAGTTAGGTGTGTGTGGTCAGGCGGGACCACTGAGACCCCCCGGGGCTGATCACTTTTTGTTGCTCATCCATGTAACTTTCAGTCCTCTGCCTTCAGAGCACGTGGTGTGATTGCGCTTTCTGGGCCCCTGCAGTTGATAGAACCATTTAACTAGTTCTGGCCAATCAACGGTGAGTGGAAGTTATGTGGGTCATTTCTGGGCTGTTTGCCAGTGGAAGGAGCTCTAGACTATTCCTCTGTAGTCTCATGGTAAACAGCATCCCTAATGTTCCATAGGACTGAAACTCCGACAGCCCCCAGCCAACCTGTGATGACAAGAATCCATTGCTATGTTATGCCCCCTGAAATTTAGGGGATGTTTGTCACCACAGCATAAGTTGGGCGATCCTGACTGATCCATGGCAGCCACATTTGAACCCAGTTAATTTTTGGTCTGGATCTGATCAATATCAATTACCACTAATGATTGCAGTACCATTTTTTTTTAAGTTTATTTATTGGCGGGGGGGAGCAGGGAGAGGGGGAGAGAATCCCAAGAAGGCTCTGCGCCATCAGCATAGAGCCCAACATGGGCCTCGAACCCACGAACCATGAGATCATGACCTGAGCTGAAACCAAGAGTCCGACACTTAACTGACTGAGCCACCCGGGCGCCCTGATTATAGTACCATTTTATTAACCAACTACTATGTGCCATATGCACTGCAAGGTACTTGACATATTGCTAATTCTCAAAGCATCATTTCCAAGTAGAAATTACTTTTCTCACTTTCCCTATGAGAGAACTGAACCTCAGCAAGTTGCAGTAACCTGAAGCCGGTGGTATAAATCCTATCAGTTGCTAATATGAAACTCATTTACTCACCTGTTCACTCAATATTTGCTGTTGCTGATTGCCTGCTGACCATATGCATTAGGCACCAGGAATATGATGGTGAGCAAGGCAATCACAGCCCCTCCTCGCTCAGGGTTTAGATGCTTCAGAATCACCCAGATGCTTCAGCCCTACCCCTGGAGATGGTCCAGTTGTCCGAGGAAGTGCCCTTGACATCAGTGTTTCTTAAAAGCTCCCAGGTGATTCTGTTGAGCATACGAGCTATGAGCCACTGGTTCAGAGTCTGAAAGACACAGGCCTTCTGGACTCCAGACCCCTACTACCCGGTCCCAGCACACAGCCTCTCCCACAACCTGGACCGGGTTTGACCAGGCCAGAGCAATCGGGAAGGTTGACGTTCTCCTCCCCTCCTCTCATAGACATTGCCATGCTCGCCTCCTGTTTCCTCAACCTCTCCTCCTCTCCACCTGCCTCTGTTACAAAGGCAGCTGAACGAGACCTTAGTTAGAAAGATTCGAGCTTCTCCGGGCACTTGAGTGGCTCAGCTGGTTAAGCATCCAACTCTTGATTTCAACTCAGGTCATGATTTCATGGTTTGTGAGTCGGAGCCCCACAACAGTGCCACACCGACAGTGTGGAGCCTGCTTGGGATTCTCTCTCCTTTCCTGTCCTCCTCCCCCCCACACACATGCACACACACTCTCGCAAAATAAATAAACTTTAAAAACAAAATACGAAAGATTTGTGGCCTTCTAACATTTTTAAGCTCTTAATTACTTTCTTTGTTTTTGAAGAAATTCTTATGAAAGCACAATATAGGATACATAAGACTTGAATGGGATCTAGGAGTTGTTTTGCCCTTCTTTGGCCCCTTGTCTGGGCCATCTCTCTGGAACCCCCAGGCTCTGAAGGACATAGTTTGAAAATTACTGACATAGCCCTACTCCCTCACTTGATGATGCCAGGAACTTTCCCAAGGTCCCACAACCTCCTCAGTGGCAGACACACAAGAACCTAGGTCTCCTCGCTCCCTGTCAGCTGTGACCCACTGGTTCAGAGTCACAGGTGCTTTTGCCACCACAACCCAGGGCCCTCTAGGCCGTGTGAAGGATAAGGGTGGAATCCGTGTTGTTCTAGAATCTGAAAATATCCAACCAAAGCATGGCAGAGTATCAGAAAAGGCCTCCTGGAGGAGGGAGTGGCTGAGCTGAAGCCTGAAGAATGAGTTAACACTGGGCAGGCCAAGAGAGGTGGGTAGCATTTCATCTTGAGGGAGCTGCATATGCAAAGGTCCTGAGGCAAGAGACAGACAATGAAAATTTCAGCAGTTCGAAGTCTGACCAGAGGACAGGTAATAAGAGACGAGGCTGAAATAGCAACCGGAAGTCAAATCATGAATGACAACGAACACCAGGCTAAGAAGTTTGGACTTGAACTTTGCTCTAAAGACAATGAGAGTGACCTGAAAAAATTATATATTACAGAACATCACTCTGTCTCAGTGAAGAGAATGGTTTAGGTCCATCATGATTTGACACAGAGAGTCCAGTTAAGCTACTAAGATAACACAGAGGAGGGAGGATAGTACCAAGGAAGTGATGGCTGGCCAGACTGAAAGCCAGTAAGGAGGTCATTGTCAAAGTGTAATGAGTGATTAAGTTAGAGGGATGAGGGAAGAAGCAGGCACCAAGGATGACAACCAGGTTCCTCCTTTAGGCATCTGGTGATGGGTGATGATGGACAGATGGTGATGCCATTGACAAAGACAAGGAACTCGGAAGGGGGTCTGTTTGAGCAGGGAAGATGTGAGATCAGTCCATTAGTCAGATGCACTTGTCTGCAAGTATCAGAAAGTCCAATCCCAAATGGTTGAAACAATAAGGATACGTGCTATCCTTATTACAAAGAAATTTAGATGTAGGGCAGTTTCTGAGCTGGTTAATTCAGAGGCTCAACAAATTTATCAAAGGCCCATGTTTTTCTGACTCTGCACCATAATCTTCAGTGCGTCTGTAAGCAGCCCCAGGCATGACATCATCATACACGTTTGTTCCTGAGGGCTATTGTAGTAAAGTGCCACAAACTCGTGGCTTAAGAGAAAACTTATGGTTCCATAGTTCTGGACACCAGAGTCAGAAAACAGGTGTGGGCACGGTTGGTTCCTTCTGAGAGCTTCAATGAAGGATCTCTTCCATGCCTTTCTCTTACCTTCTGGTATTGCAAAATCCTTGGCATTTCTTGGCTTACAGCTGTAGAACTCCAGTCTCTGCCTTTGTCATTACCTGGCCTTCTCTCCGTAGCTGTGTCCAAATTTCCCTCTTTTTATAAGGACACTAGTCATGTCGGAATAGGGCCCACCCTATTCCAATTTGACCTCATCTTAACTAATTACACCTGCAAGAACCCCGTTCCCAAATAAGTTCAGCTTCTAAAGTACCAAGGGTTAGAACTTCAACATATCTTTTTGAGAGACACAGTCAACTAATGATATATACCAGATCAGAAAGGGAATGTGATGGCCAGTTTTATGTCAATTTGACTAGACCACAGGTTGCCCAGATATCTTATCAAACATTCTTCTGGGTATTTCTGTGAAGGTGTATATTTGGATGAGATTTAAATGAATATACTGAGTAAAGCAGATTGCCTTCCCTAATGTGGGTGAGCCACATCTAATCAGTTGAAGACCTGAATAGAACACAGAGACTGACCCTCCCCGCCAGGTAAGACAGAATTCTTCTGCCTGCTGCCTTCACATTGGGACATCAGTCTTTTTCCCGGCCTTTAGATTCCAACTGAAACATTAGCTTTTATTAGATCTTGGGCCTGCTGGCCTTCAGATTAGATCTCCACCACTGGATCCTGGTTCTCCGAACTTCAGACTCAGACTGGAACTAAACCATAGGCTCTCCTAGGTTTCCAACTTACCAACTCACCATGCAGATCTGGGAACTTACCAGTCTCCATTATCATGTAAGCCAATTCCTTGTAGTAAATATATATCTACA
Source organism: Panthera pardus (assembly GCF_024362965.1). NCBI lineage: Eukaryota > Metazoa > Chordata > Mammalia > Carnivora > Felidae > Panthera > Panthera pardus. The sequence goes on from NW_026526688.1 coordinate 184,957,570, forward strand.
TGCATACATACACACACAGATCCTATTGGTTCTCTGGAGAATCCTAATAATATGAGGAACCAGTTCTTTGTGGTATCCCTTTATCCCTTTTTTTAAAGTTTGTTTATTTATTTTGATGGGGGGGAGGGGCAGAGACTGAGATTCTGAAGCAGGCTCCATGTTGTCAGCACAGAGCCCATCGTGGGGCTCAAGCCCACGAACACTGAAATCAAGACCTGAGCTGAGATAAAGAGCTAGATGCTCAACTGACTGAGTCACCCAGGTGCCCCCCTTTTATCCCTTTTTTTAGAGTTAAGAAATCTTATTCAGGAGTTCAATTCTCACTGGCTACATTTGGGGAATGGAACTACCGTTGATTGGCTTAAACCAGTCTGAATTCCTCTAAATAACTTGGGAAGATATGCAGACTGGAAAAACTAAGACTTGCCCAACATGGAAGGAGGGGAAAGACTTGCCAGTGTCGTCTACAGGGTATTCAAGGGCCGCAAGCCTTAGGTCGGGACCCAGACAGTCAGGTGCCAGCATCCAAGAGGCCATGAGATACCAGAGACCCTGAGTTGAGGCTCTAGCCCAGCAAGCCATTTTCTCCTTTTGCGACTAGAACCTACCCCATCTTATGAGCCCGCTGGTGGCCCTCATAAATGAGACTGGAAGAAGAATGTCTTTGTCTGGAAATGAGGAGGTGCTGAAGGCAAATCCTATGATCCAATCTTAACAGGAATCTATCTCCTCAGCCATGGAAATGGAGAGATTTTCAGATACTGCCCACGTGTGTCATTCCCAGCACTCATTCTTGCCCTTCAAATAAACCCAAAGATTCTTCTGCTCTCAGTGAGTCCTCTGAGAGGCAGTCACATTATCTGTCTTGAACAGATAGGCTGTGAGCATCTATTGCCACAGAAAATACCACGAAAAAAATCTCCATGTGCTGAATGCTATGAAGGATCAGAAGGTCACCCAGTCCAAGGAGCTGACGATCTATTCTGGACCCCAAAGTTTAGGCTGTAATTAATATTGCTCCTAATTATAAGGAGTACTACTTCCTAAATTCCAGGCACTTAACAGAGGACTCAACATGTATCTAATCCTATACTTCCCGCAACAACATATTGAGATATATGCCGTTATTCCCATGTTACAGAAAAGGAAATGGGAGCTCAGAAACATCCGTGAACTTGTTCAAATTGAGATGAGTGGCCGAGTTGGAACTCATACCCAGCTCAGTTGCCCACCAAAGCCTGTGTTCCTGCCCCTAATACGTGGGACAAATGACACCTCTTGGATTCTGAGAAAGAGAGAGATTTTTGTGGGTGGGATAGAGGTATAGAGCAAAGATCTCCGGAAAGGAGAATAGTTTAAGGAAACTCACCTTGAACAATGAATAGAATTTATTATAAGCTTTCTTTTCTTGCTTGCTTTCTTTTTCTTTTTTTTTTTTTTTCCAGAGTGAGACAGCGAGACACAGCAAGGGAAAATGAATCTTCCAAGGTCATGCCACAAGTCACCAGCCAAGCCTGGCCTGTCACTCAATGTTCTGAATTCCCAGCTCACTGAGTTCAGCAGTTGAAGCATGTGTGGTGGGACTATGTCAAATTAGCCTGGAAGGAAACACGTATCTGCAACGTTTCCCCTTCTCCTTTCTCCACAATGTCCCTTGCCCCCTCCACAAACAACCCTCTTATCATCCCCACCACCAATCCATAAACTGTCCCAGGAAATGCCAGGATCTGAATACCACATTGGCCATGAGGGACTCGGTCAACTTCTTTGCCTTCTGGCTGTTCTAAACAAACAAAGGGCAGTGCACAAGTTATTAGTAAATACCAAGGCTTAGTTTATTGTATAAAACTTCAATCCAACAAATAAATGAGCCATCAACTTTGAATTTATGTAGCATTCAGAACACATTAAAGCCATTTGACCATGACAAAGGCCTTTCCTGCTTTGAATGATGAAGCCAGCATTGCAAATACCCTTCGGATGAGGCATTTAAGCGAGGTCCTTTCAGTTTGTCTCTGGGGACTGTCAAGGTGGAAGGTAAAAGTTCTGGCACTTTTTCTAAAGAATTCTTTGGGAAAATCCCATCTTGGCGAACATCTCCTTTCTCTAAAAAAAAAAAAAAAAAGGGTTTGTGAGCCCATAACGGTCAGAACAATTACAGTCACTCAGCTAGGGGTCATCCAGCTGACCGCCACAAGGTCCTTACTTACCTTGAGATGCTCCCAGAGAGATATCAAGGAACACACGAGTTCTCATTAAAGGATACTGGCAGCTGATCACAGAAGGTTCCAGATGCTGTCGTGGCCTGTCGCAGAGCAGTTTCTCCATCCGCAAATTGGAAGCCAAATGAACGAGATGATACAATAAAGAGCATTTTATCAACTCCCAAGCCCTGTTCAAACAATGATGTTATGGTTAATGATATGTAAGAGAAATAGTTTAGCCCCACCTTCACACGCCAGTTTCATTTTTCTTGCTTTCACTGCAGTCAGTGGGAAGTTTCTCATATCAGCTGGTATTTCTGCTTTTGCAGGGAGCTCCTGGGGCCCACAGCTGTTATTGATGATTGGGGTTCACTCGCTGGACTAGAGCTCCATCTGGCCAAGGACTGAGCCTCTCCATAAGCAGGCAGTTTTCAGGCAGGCATTGCCTAGACATGTAGAGACCCTAGGAGAAATTATATTTGTATGGTCTTCTTGTTTGCACCCCCCAATTCCCACCCAGGTGGAGATCAAAGATCAAACTTGAAAAGTAGACCCTCCAAAAAGCACCCTAACAAGGTAAAGGTCCAATAATATGGGTGAGAGGGGTTGGAAAGGAAGTATTGATTCAACAAATCGGTTGGACACCCACTGTGTGCGGGCACTGGATTGGCTGGTGACTTACAAAGATGAGTAAGATACTGGGCCTGCTTTCTGAGGGAGTCAGAGGTAAACAGACATGCCCAGTATTAGATAGGCTCTGGCTGGTGGTAGTGACCAACCAGCTAGCTGTGCCTTGCAAAGCCCAGTTGCACTCAGTATCAGGACCCTTAAGGTTAGGACTGATTGGTATGTATAAGACTTCCGGATCATGTTAGCATCTCTTTCTTTCATTTCCACAAGGAAATGACTGGGTCATTGACTTCTTCAGTCTCCCTTTGGGGTCGTTGATCTCAGTGGAGGCCCCAGAAGGTACATCCCATACAAATTCTCTACTAGAAAGTTGGAGTGGGGGCGGGGGGTGGGGGGGGCGCGTCTGGGTGGCTCCGTCGGTTAAGCATCTGACTCTTGATCTCAGCTCAGGTCTCATCTCAGGATCGTGAGAACAAGCCCCATGTTGGGCTCCACACTGAGCGTGAAGCCTACTTAAAAAAATAAATAGATGGGGCACCTGGGTGGCTCAGTCGGTTCAGCGTCCGACTTCGGCTCAGGTCATGATCTCACGGTCCGTGGGTTCGAGCCCCGCGTCGGGCTCTGTGCTGACGGCTCAGAGCCTGGAGCCTGTTTCAGATTCTGTGTCTCCCTCTCTCTGACCCTCCCCCGTTCATGCTCTGTCCCTCTCTGTCTCAAAAATAAATAAAAAATAAATAAATAAATAAAAAATAAATAAATGAATGAATAGATAAATAAAAATAAAATAAAAAGACAGATTCTCTACCAGAAGGTGTACTGGGTGGGCAGGAGAGAGCAGAAAGCAACCAAGGGTTCAAAGAAGATAAAGAAGACAAAGTGACTGAAGAGAATAAACACAGTCCTTGGTCTCTAGATGTCTGAACTTTTGTGGAAGGGCTAGAAATAATTACAGATATTTACTAAATTCCCATGCTGTGCTCTCAATCCTACTTAACTGTCACCCCAACCACAGGAAGCAATTATTCAGTAAAAATCCATGTCAATCCATAGCAAGCGAAGTCACGATTTGAACTCATGTCTAGTTGACTTCACGTCTGGACTCTGAGCTGTGGCCTGCACTACCCCTGCCTGCACCTTTTCCCTTTGACTCCCCTGTCAAGGCCCGATCTTTTGAAAAAATAGGCCTTGAAGATTCAAGTTCAGACGAGATGATGGGTGTAAGGCACCCTGTGTAAAACCTGGAACCTACTAAATGTTGAATATATGACAGCTACTTTTCCTCTGTGTGTTCAGGGCAGGACCCAGGTCCGAAAAGAAAAGACAGAACCGGGTGAGTTCCTGAGGCTGCCTATGGAAAGGAAGGTGGATCTTTGTGCTAAGCAACAAGCCTTGGAGCAGATGCGTCGATCTGTCCAACCATCCATCCACCCAACAGAATTTTTCTAAGCACGCTTCATGTGCCTGGCACTGAGTGGAAAAGGATGAACAAAACAGACAGCTCTGATCCCATGGAGCTCATGGCGGGGGGTGGATGGGAAGAGTAAACGCGGAAATCAACCTGCCGTCACAAATTGAGAAAAGCAACACAAATGGGATGTACAGGGTGCTATGCTCGAGGACAGCTCAGGAGAAAACCTGAGAATACCCAGGAAGACCTGTCTGAAGAGGTGAGGTGACATAAAACAGACTTGAAGGGTAAGGGGCCAGCCAGGGGAAGGAGGGATGAGCAGACTGAACAGAGACCTGCCCCTGCTCAGAGCTGCCCAGCAGGCCACCCGATAGCAAACCTTGTTGGCCCTCAACCCATGAGAGAGTGAAAGCTGGTGAAGGACTCTCCCTGAGACACAGGTTTGGTGTCCGAAGGAGGGTCCCGAAGGAGGCCAGAAGGAACAGGGATATCAAAAGCAAGGACACCCACCAGTAGGGACCGATGAGTTGCAGTCCCGATTCTCCCCGAAATTCCTCATGAGACATTTTGAATGGAGGGGTTGGGAGTGGGTCTGGGGAACCCAATGGGGAAGGCCGCCCAGTGGACTCTAATCAGTCTGTTTTCCAAAGCCCCAGAAAGAACACGAGTGCTATTTACATTTCAATGTAAATCAAGCCGCCTTCAACAAGCCAGGCTGTGTAAACTTGTGTTTAATGTCAGGTTTATATTAATATTTGCGTTAACAAGATTGATCGTTTACATAACAATGCATACGTAAAGTCTGGGCGAGGTTTGGGTTTACACACATTTGCATAATGTTTATAGATCGATTGATTAGACAAACTGCATAAATCCAAGTAAACTACTAGTTGTTTGTTTATTTTTTCTATCGGGGCTTGATAGCCTATATCTTAATAAGTGGGCTAAACTGAACCTGAGTCCTCTACTGTAACCTTCATACAAGACTTTATCGTTTTGAAAAGTAATGTGCACTCAACAGGCGTGAGATGACATCACTGGGGCTCTTTTGTCCTTTAATCTCCTGCCCTGAGTTGTCAGGAGGACCCCGGCTTTAAACTGTGCTCCAACAGAGAGAAAACCAGGCCAGAGGCAGAAAAACCTGGATTCAAGACTCCTCCTGCCTTTGCTGAGGTAGGAGAGCTTCTTAGAGACGGTCAGGTTTGGCGGGCTACCCACGTGTCAGGAGACGCCAGGGAAGAGTGCAGCTTCCTTTTATGCCTTGAGCACCTTCATCTGGCTGAAGAATGATCTGGATACTTGCCCCCAAGCCCAAGCAGAGCAAAGCCTGGAAGCAGCCAGTAGAAGAAATTTCAGAAAAGGAAGGTACCATGCAGAGAGAAATTTAAACCAACATTTTTAAAATGTCTTTGTTTAGGGGCACCTGGGTGGCTCAGTCAGTTGAGCATCCAACTCTTGATTTCGGCTCAGAGCATTGATCTCATGGTTGTGGGATCGAGCCCCACGTTGGAGCTCAGTGTCGAGCCTGCTTAAGATTCTCTCTCTCTCTCTCTCTCTCTCTCTCTCTCTCTCTGCATCTCTCTTCCCCAGTAAATAGTTTTTTAAAAGGAAGCTTAAAATAATAAATAAATAAATAAATAAATAAATAAATAAATAAATAAAATGTCTTTGTTTATTTTTCACGGACCTCTGAAAGTTCTGTCCATCCCTTCCTCACATTTGTGGCATGCGGTCTACAGGGGTCCATGCACAGCCCTGATCTCCGTTCCAAGTCATTCCCACTGCACAAAGGGTGCCACTCAAATGTGCCCGGCAGATCTTTGGAAATCACGGAAATAAACAAAGACCGACCAAACGAGAATAAGCGAAGGCTATGTATTCCGAGCTTGTTATTAGCAAAGGAGTCAGCCACGGTCACACGCATGTGGGCTGAGACTCAAAGGCAGGCAGAGGAGTGGGAAAGTTTCACGGGGAGAAGGGGGAGACTTCGTGTATGCCCTGATTAGAGGCTGTGGGCCGAAGCTGGAGGTGGCTAACCAGAAGCAAAGCATCCCATGTGGCAAGTTTGGCTTTCTCCGACTGGCATCTTAAGTTGCAAGTGGGGACAAATATTAGGGAAGCTGTCGGTTATTAATCAAGTTCTGGCCATTTTGGATCAGAAATTCTTGTTTAGCTTCTGGATTGTCTAGCAGTCTGATTCCTACAAGAATGACATAGCAGGCTGGCTTCCTGAGCTGATTAGCATAGATAAGGGTTTGGTCTCCTGGGGAGGTTGCTGCACATCCCGGGTCAGAGTTCTGTCCAGCCATTGTCTGTTTGTATATTCAATCTCAAGATACAGGTACCTTACAAAATAAGTAGCGGGTTTTTTCTGTGTGCATGCGTTTTTAATTTACTAAAGAGCATGTGCATAAATCTTTTGATGTTTGTACTCTTTCTTTTTTCACTCAGCACTATCAGCCAAGGGTGTATCTGGGCTGTTGGATGTATATAGCACATTGTTACCTGTGGCCATGTGTGTTCCATTGTATACATCCGTTAGTATGCACCTCCCACTTTTACATCAAATTGCCTCAAGTATCCACCAGCACTAACACTGAGATCAAGATCTTGATGTGTGTTCACTTAGGAAACAGCATGCCAGAATCCCCTGTTCATATACTCAGTGTAGGAGAGCTGAGTCATAGGACATGCACTCCTTAGCTTCAGTATCATTCTGATTGTTCTCAGAGTGGTTATAAAAGTTTATATCCTATCAACAGTGCATGAGGGTTCTCATTTTCCCACATCCTTGCCAACACTTGGTAGTTACAGGCTTTTTATTTATGGAAAATGGGAGGGTGCAAAGGAGTACCTATCCCACTGATGTTTTAATCTTCTGATTATTTATTACAAGTGAGGTTGAGCATCTCATTATGTACTAATTACACATTCAGGATTTTCCCTTCTGTGAACTGTCTGTTCTTGTGCTTTACCCACCTTCTGCTGTCTTTTCCTGTCTTTTTCTTATTGATTTACAGAAGCTACTTGTATGTTCTAGATATTAATCCCTTCTTGGTTTTGGAGGTGGCAGTTTTCTCTGCCCGTCCCCTTCTTAGCTTTATTGAACAAAACTGTTGAGTTTTAATGCAGATAAATTCATCAATTTCTTGTGTGTTTGGGGGCCACTATAAGAAGTTCTTCCCTTACAGGAGTGCTGATGGATAGGGGCACATGTACCCCAATGCTTGTAGCTTTCAACAATAGCCAAATTATGGAAGGAGCCCAAATGTTGATCAACTGACGAATGGATAAAGAAGAGGTGGTTTATACATACAATGGAATACCACTTGGCAATGAGAAAGAATGAAATCTGGCCATTTGTAGCAACATGGATGGAACTGGAGGGTCTTATGCTGAGTGAAATAAGCCAGTCAGAGAAAGACAGATACCATATGTTTTCACTCATATGTGGATCTCGAGAAACTTAGCAGAAGACCATGAGGGAGGGTAAGGGGAAAAAAACAGAGAGGGAGGGAGGCAAACCATAAGAGACTCTTAAATACAGAGAGCAAACTGAGGGTTGATAGGGTGTGAGGGAGAGGGGAAAATGGGTGATGGGCATTGAGGAGGGCACTTGTTGGGATGAGCACTGGGTGTTGTATGGAAACCAATTTGACAATAAATTATATAAAAAAAAAAAAAAGTTCTTCCCTAACCTAACGAACATAATAATGTCCTCCACTTCTATCAGCTGTATGAAAGGGGGTTTTAACCTGGAGGGCATTAGCCTAGAATCCTAGGTGTCAGTGAACTTGGAACAAACTAAGTATATCTTCACCTTCTATTACGGTTGTTATGGATATCTCAAAATTTTCTTCATGTTCATCACTATTTCAAAATTGCATAGTCATTGGATTTACTACTAGAGCTTTACTTAATGCTTTCATAAAGAAGCATGTATTTTACCTCAGAATTTTGAAAATATCTGCATTTCTACTTAATTGGTTTCCTTGGTAACCCTATCTAGTTCATTGTAGATGTTTAAAAACATTATTTTCTGATAAAGAGTCCATAGGTCTCCTCAGATTAACAAAAGGTTCTATGTTAAGAACCCTACTTTATAGTTTTACCTTTCACATTCAGGTCACAATTTGAATTAGATCCTTACCTCACACCATATGCCAACACAATATGCAGAGCAATCCTTTTCCTCCAAACTGATTTTTGGTGCCATCTTTACGAAGATAAAGTTTCCATGCATACCTAGGTCTGACCCCAAGTTTCTGTTCTATCAGCTTGCTTTTTATCCATGCTAAAATTCTAAAATATACAGTGAGGGGCGCCTGGGTGGCTCAGTCAGTTAAGCATCCAACTTTGGCTCAGATCATGATCTCACGGTCCTTCTGTGGGTTCAAGCCCCGCATCGGGTCTGTGCTGATGGCTCGGAGCCTGGAGCCTGTTTCGGATTCTGTGTCTCCCTCTCTCTCTCTCTCTCTCTCTCTCTGCCCCTCCCCCACTCACGCTCTGTCTCTCTCTCAAAAATAAATAAATGTTAAGAAAAAAAACTTTAAATGTTTATGGAAATCTTTCACAGTGTATGCAAATGTTTATGCTATAATGCAAACTTGAAAATAGGATAAAAATAACACATAGAAGCTATAAACTATGTTTAAAGATGAGAAAAAACCTAAAAGAAAAAGTGTTAGTGACAGCATTGGAAGCATGAAATTACCAGTGATTTTTATTTTCTTCTGAGTATTGTCTGAGTTTTCCATAAGTTCTGTAGTGAAGCTGTATTATATTTAACACAAAAAATCCATTTTCTAAGAAATTTTAATGGGTGGTATCCAAAAAACAGTCTGGAAAAATTCCCTTAATGTCAAAGAACACTGAGCAGACAGACAATGGAAAACCCTTTTTAGGAACAGCTCCATAATTCAGAATGTATCAATTCATGGTTTTTTGGTTTTTTAAATTTATTTTTGAGACAGAGAGAGACTGAGCATGAGCAGGGGAGGAGCAGAGAGAGAGGGAGACACAGAATCCAAAGCAGGCTCCAGGCTCTGAGCTGTCAGCACAGAGCCTGATGCGGGGCTTGAACCCACGGAGTGTGAGATCATGACCTGAGCTGAAGTCGGCCACTCAACTGACTGAGCCACCCAGGCGCCCCCAGAATGTATCAATTCAAACCAAAGCCAATTGATACTTCTCCTTTGTGTTGAAAAAGCAAGCAATTAATAATGGACAAATATCTCAGAAAATATTGAACGCATTAATCTTGTGGGCTCTCATCAGAGCCACACTGGTTCGTTAAGAGTTTTCCAGGGATTGTCTCAACCTTTCCAACAGCCCTCCAAGGTAGGTTTTACTGCCATCGTTATCTTCCTGATTGTCTTGATTCCCATTTTAGACCTGAAGAAACTGAGGCTTACCCCACTGAAATATTTTATCCAGGCTCTGAGTATCTAGCCAATAGGGGAGGTGGGATACGAATCCAGGGGGATCTAATGCCCAACCAAGCACTAGAGAAATCAAACTCTTTCCCAGCTCTCCAGAAATAACTATCAGAAGCTTGGCATTTCCATCAGTTGGGGGGCTGGTTTCAAGCAATTCTTAATTATTCACCAAAGCAGTTTCCAGCAGGACCTCGATTTGCCCAAACTTGGTCCGGCTCTCTTTCTATTCTGATCTCTGGAAGGGCTTCAGTTCTTTAAAAATACTCACCAGTCACACCTTTCACTGGTTCCGGCAGGAAAGCCTCCCCACTTCCTTCTGGCTCTCCCCTTTGTGACCCTGGTGATGCAGAATCACAGAGCCTGTGCCTTCCCGTGATGTACTGCAGGGGATGAAATGGCAGGGCTTTGACTTTGGACGGCTTCCTGGGGAAGGTACCTGCTGGTCCTTAAGCACTGTGCTCCCTCTCGCTTGTATTTCCCCCACATTGATTTCTCTGGCTTTGCTCCAATAGCCCAGCTTGCTCCCTCCTCGGGTTATCTGCACGGAATGTTCCCTCAGCCCGGGATAGCTGTCCCCCAAATCTTCCAGGGGCTGGCCCCTCACCCTCAGGTGTCAGCATTAACATCATCACCCCAGGGGAGCGTCCATGATACCCACATCTAATATATCCCCCTCTTTGCCCGGGACCAGCCATGCGATCTCACTCCTGTGGCTTAATTAATTCTTTTGTTCAGAGCACTTTGCACTGTCGATAACCATCTCCTTAATTTTTAAACGCGTGTTGTTCGTGTCCTCCATCGGAGTCTGAGTTCTATGCGGACAGAAACCCTGGTTGGCTTCTGCATTGCTATGCTCCTTGTTCCTGGCACCTAGGAGATGCTCAGCAAAGATGTGTTGAGTAGATTATCTCACCTAATCTTCCCAGCAGCCCGTAAGGCATGCCCTACACTACGGTTGAGGGAACTCAGGCTCAGAGTAGCTAAAACAATTTGCCCACGCCACCCAGCTACACACTGGGGTAGCAGGGCCACAGAGGGGTTGTCCACTAGGGGACAGAGTGGCCCACGGGGCCCGCGAGAGGCAGGCTCTGTAGTATCGAAAGGATGGTGTGTCCCCTGGTTCCAGTGGGAAGGTATGATTGGCTTGTTTCAGTAATTCTGCAGGCCAGCAAATAACTGAAAGCCGCTACACAGGGATACACCTGGTCCGTTTAATAAGGAAGCTTGTTTGTCTCCGGGACCTCATCTGCAGGAGCAGAATGGGAAGGGGAGCTGGGGTCGGGCCATTCGAGGCCCTCCCGATTTCACCAGATGTCAAGGCAGCACGTGACACTGGAGCTTAATTTTAGACTTTTGATTACACCCATATTAAAAACTGTGTTGGGGGCGCCTGGGTGGCTCAGTCGGTTAAGCGTCCGACTTCGGCTCAGGTCACCATCTCGAGGTTCGTGAGTTCGAGCCCCGCGTCGGGCTCTGTGCTGACGGCTCGGAGCCTGGAGCCCGTTTCGGATTCTGTGTCTCCCTCTCTCTCTGCCCCTCCCCTGCTCGTGCTTTGTCTCTCTCTGTCTCAAAAATAAATAAAACATTAAAAAAATTAAAAAATAAAAACTGTGTTGGGGCGCCTGGGTGGCTCAGTCAGTTGAACATCGACTCTTGCTTTGGGCTCAGATCGTGATCTCGCAGTTCATGAGTTCGAGCCCCACACCCAGCTCTGCACTGAAAGCATGGAGCGTGCTTGGGATTCTCTCTCTTTTTCTCTGCCCCTCCTCCACACACGTTTTCTCTCTCTCTCTCTTTCAAATAAATAAACATTTTTTACAAATAAATAAAAACTGTGTTGATGGTGAGAGAGAAGAGGGGTTGACAGCAAGGAGGCAGAGCAGAAGTCACCACTGACTAAGCCCCAATTTAAAGACCATCAGCCGACATCCCCTCAGTGTGGTGCACGGCTCTCTCCAAAATGCTCTGCAGTCTCCAGAAGATTCTTTCTTATCTCAAGATATACTGAAAAACTGGCAGGGCTGGTCTTTCTGGAAAGCACCTCAAGGGCAATATTTTAGGGCATTTGAGCTCATGAAGATGATGGACATTGGCAGACTCGTGTCCTGGAGCCCGTTCAACACCTACGTGTGATTTTAAACACCCATAAAAATCAAGCTTTATTGATGGGGAAAACATAATATCTTTTTGGAAGTGGGCCCTGTTTTGTGCGAAGACAGCATACACAATGTTCCAGCTATAGATAACCGACCCAGGAGTCCTTTGGGGCCATCATGGCCTCGAACATAAACTCGTTAAAGACAGCGTGATTGGCATCTAAGTCATGCCTCTCCTGCTGCACTTCAGATGCTCGGGTGGGTCAAACGTCAAATACTTCTCAGTGTGTGGGCTGAAGAGGTATTTGCAGGTCTTTTTCCTTTTGCTTGTGCACATGGGTATGTGTTGCTGTTTGTCGTTCCTTTTTATCTTCCGTGTCTTTGGATTGAATTCTTTCCGCACCTTGACATCCCCACACAAGAAAGAGGAGGTAAGCATTGAGGTTGACAGTTCCCTGACTTGCTGGGCAAATAACGTAACCTCCTCGAGTGCGTCACTTGAAGAAGTGCCTCGTGTACGCCCTTCCCTCCTACCCAACATGCATGTGAGTGCACACACAAACACACACGCAGACAGACATGCACATATGCACGCACATGCACACGCATGCAAAGTTGTATACTCATGCCACAGACACCTTGGGTCTAGCCTACCTTTTGCCACTTGCCACCTCGCCCTTTCACTCCTGCCAGAGAGAATATTACCTCCGGACAGCCCTTCCTTTTGGAACACTGTCCCTGCCTCTTCTCCTCTCTTCGATGCCTCCCGCCCCCACCCTCTTCCACCAGCCGACCCATGGCTCCCTTCGCATCTCACTTCCTCAGAGAGGTACATTTTTTTTTTTTTTAACATTTATTTATTTTTGAGAGGAGGGGGGTTAGGGGCAGAGAGAGAGAGACAGAGGTGCCCCATGCCGTGAGCGCAGAGCCCAATGCAGAGTTCGAACACACGAACCGCGAGATCATGACCCGAGCCAAAATCAAGAGTCAGCTGCTCGGCCAACTGAGCCACCCAGGTGCCCCAAGAGGTACATACTTTAATTAGAAGCCTGTATTTCCCCTTTTGTAATCCTCTGTGTCTGGGGTCTGCCCTGGGGGGGTGCAGATGGCAGGCTCTTCAGCTGCAGCGTGTGACCTGATCAGACTCAGCAGGGTCAAGACCACAGGAGCAGCCGGGGGGATTGGGCCTGTCAAGTCCTCCCCCTGCGCTGCCCTCCCTCTTCGGGCCTGTCGCCTCCACCTTGGTTCAGACCAGCATTGACATCCCACGAACTACAATAGCAGCCCCTTAACTGGCCTGGCCTCCAGGCTCACCCCCGCCCAGTCTGGTCCAGTGACGTGACTCCCTGCCCTTGGGCTCTCTTCTACACAGGGTCCAGCTCTGGCTCTCCTTTTTTTTTTTTTAAACGTTTATTTATTTTTGAGACAGAGAGAGACAGAGCATGAACAGGGGAGGGTCAGAGAGAGGGAGACACAGAATCTGAAACAGGCTCCAGGCTCTGAGCTGTCAGCACAGAGCCCGACGTGGGGCTCGAACTCACGGACCGTGAGATCATGACCTGAGCCGAAGTCGGACGCTTAACTGGCCAAGCCACCCAGGCGCCCCTGGCTCTCCTTTTGCTTCAGCCCTCCCCACACACAAAGGGTCTGCAGGCCAAAGGGATGTTCCCACTAAAGCCCGTGGCCCCTACGCCCTCCCATACCCTCCCCCCCCGCCCCGCCCACCAACACAAATTCTAGACTTCCCTCCTCACATCCATTCTCCTGCAGACAGAGCCATGAACTCTGCACACACCATCAGGCCTGAGGTATGGCCAAGGAGCGGCTTGTTGTCTGGGAGTAGGGTTTGCGTGGACTAGTACACGGGCTGAGGAAAGCATACGTCTGCCAAGTGGGACAGACACTGGGGTGAAGAAAGGTGGGGAGTGGGTTGGGGGCCCTGTAAGTGTGAGGGGCAGGCTGAGGGCCTCCCTGTTTTGAGCCCTTGGGGACTCGTTCCTGCCCTCAGGAACATTCCAACACCTGAGAGTGTGATATAAGGCCCAGAAGGATCTTTCCCTGCTGTGCTTCTCCAGCTCTGGCCACTTGCCCAGCTTCCCCGTCAAATTTGCATTCCAGACCTACTAAACAATTGGACACCCTGAGCAGACAACGTACCCTGTTTTACATTATTTCTTTACTTTCTAATGCTCTTCCTCCCCACCGTGCCTTAAGGATCAGCACAAAGACTTGTTGACCCCTGGCGTCTTCCCAGCTTCCAGGACTGGGCTGCACACACTCTTGGCTCTTGGGGAACATGTAGGGAAGGGCAGGAAGAAGGAAGGGGTCACCAGAGCCAGATTCTCTGCCTGCGGTGTCGATGGCCCCGCATCTCTGAGCAACCCCAGTCCATAGACCCCAGGAACCTCAGCTATGCTCCTGTAGGTTGGAGGTGGGAGTGGGGAAAAGAGGAATGAGTGGGATAAAGAGCATATAATAAGTAGCAAGAAATGTTTACATGGAGATAATGGAGATAATGAGGAGACAAGCCCTCGTTAGAAGTTCCTCCAGAATGAGAAACTCCAGACCCCACACTGTCTCTGCCCTGAGCTTAGGGGGTGGGCTAAACCAAGCCTAAACTTCTTCTCAGCTCTGGCTTGGCAACACAAAAGCGGCCACAGACAATGCACAGCTGAATGGACACGATCGCGTTCCAATAAAACTTTATTGACAAAAACAGACAGTGGGCCAAATTTGGTCCACTGGCCATAGTGTGCCAATGCCTGATCTCAGTGATCTCAAGCACTATCAAAACCTTATCTCCAAAAAAAAAAAAAAAAAAGAAAAGAAAAATGTTGGGGATATAATATCCACTTCATAACAGCCGAAGAGATGTTATACGAAATTATCTTGAAAACTGTTAGGAACTAAGACACGAGAGAAGTATACATCAGTAGCAGCAGCAGCAGTAATGCTAATACGTTAATATGTCCCATGAACAAAGCACATTTATTAAGCACCCACTGTGTACTAGATGCGTAGCGTTCGTTATTTCCCTCAGTCCTCACAAAGATCTTGCAAAGAAAGAAACCGTTACCAGTTTGCTGATGGGGAGGCTGAGGCCCAAAAACTAGCTTAAACATTACAGAGTGTCGGAAGAGGGGCTGAATTCGAGTGAATGGCAGTTTCCAGACCCAAAACGGCGGTCTCAGAAAAAGAAATGGAAGTGTGTGAGCGATGTAAATCATAGACAAGTAGACAAATAAGCGACTGCAAACGGACTGTCTGTTGTGTTTAGACGGGAGGGCAGGACCAGGTAATGTGCCCCTGGCTACCAAACAATCACCCTGTGCCTGCCCTGGCATCTGGGGTCGGACGCTCTTCCCTGGAGGAGAGAAGCTTTTCCTGGGCAGGGTCCCAGATTTAAATCCTGAACAAGGCAAGCTACGCACGGTGGACCCTGCCAGCGGCGGAGGGCTGGCCTTCTCTGCGAGGGATTTCCTGAGTCACAAGGCAGCCCTCCAGAACTTTCTGGGCCTGCCCAAAGCCAGGCCTGCCTCAGCCCTGAGGGGAGGTGCGAGCAGCCGGTGCCACTTGAACACCGAGTCCCCTGCACGGAGGAGGCCAGATTTAGCAATCTGTCACACACAGCCCGCCTCATCGTGACACGGGGCGCAGAGAGGCAGGCAGCACAGGCAGGCAGAAAAGCATCTGTCGGCATGCCACGCGGACAGGGATTAGAGAGGACGGGGGAGGATAATTATGGCATTTGCTTGCCTATAAAGTGCGCGTCAGGAGGAAAGGATTAAGCTAATTGAAGAAATCTCCAGCACTTACGTCAAAGGTGGCTGCAACGCGATTGCTTTATCTTGCGTCTCACCTGCTTCTGAGAGCCAGCTCGAGGAGGCCTACCCACATCCCCACTCGGTCCCCGGCAACTCTTTGCAGAAATAGTTTGAGTTGGCGTTAGCCATTCTGCAAAAGAGAGAGGAGCTAAAAATAAGCGCGCATGAAGGAGGATCCCTGCCTGTTGTTTTTTTTTTGTTGTTGTTTGTTAATTTCCAAAGCTCCCATCAAGTTTCCCAGAGAAAGATGGAGAGCCAATTTTCCTGAGGTTTTACATATTTGTGCACGTGTGACAGGTGAAATAAATGGCAGGGAGTGTGCGCACTAGGCAGAGACGGGTGGCAGGCTCTCTCAAACTCGATCTCCTTTCCGTCTCTCTGGAACATTAGCTCGCGCTCCCGAGGGCCATGTTGCCTGCAGAGAAAACACAGCCTCCACCATCACTTATCATCGCTCTCCACTGGGTCCCATGCGCCACCTCGGGTCCCAAACCTCCAAACCCCGAGCCCACTGGAAAGCGACAGGCTTTTGTCTTCTGTCACACAGACGGAACTTGGTCTTGGAGGTGCCAGGTGACAGATTTCGGAGTCCTCTCCCCAGTGAATTTGGCAAAGCAGTAAATAGTCAGAAAGGTTTCCTCTTTCTTTTAGCTCAACGTATTATACTCTGTCTACCCGAGTAATCGTTGACAAACGGACTGCTATTTCCCGATGGGTAAAATATCACATCTGAAAAACACAGACAGTTGCCTGGTTTTCGCCATGATGCATTCTTAGACTGCCTTAAAAAAAATGGATTGCCAGATGAATCCAGAAATATTTGTTTGCCTCGCACGGGAAACCTGGCTCCGTTCTCGGTCACTGTCTAGCTTTCTGACCTTGGGTGAGATACTTCAAGTCACTTTGGTTTCTTCATTTGTAAAATGGGGGAGTAACGACTCACCACACCGAGTCGTTGTGAAGGCTATAGGAGATGGCTCAAGGGGACAGGAGGCTCAAGGGGATGGGAGCTGTCCCCATTGTCATACCTGCCAACGAGGCATAACTAAAGTGTTGTGTTGGGTTCTCCAGAGAAACCAGACAATAAGATGTAAATACGTATATACATAGTGTATGTAAATATAAATACGTAAGTGTGTGTGTATATGGGCGTGTAGAGAGAGGGTGGGGAGTGGATTTTAAGAAATTGGCTCATGCACACAGGGCACCTGGGGGGTTTAGTCGGTTAAACGTCCAACTCTTCATTTTGGCTTAGGTCATGACCTCGCGGTTCATGAGTTCGAGCCCCGTGTCAGGTTCTGCACTGTGATACTCTGACGGTGAAGAGCCTGCTTGGGATTTTCTCCCTCCCTCTCTCTGCCGCTTCTCCACTCGCACGCGTATGAGTGCTCTCTTTCTTTCTCTCTCTCTCAAAATAAATAAATAAACTTAAAAAAAAAAAAAGAAAGAAATTGGCTCATGCAATTGTGGGGGCTGGCAAGCCCAAAATTTGCAGGGCTGACTGTCAGCCAGGAAGTTCCAGCAGAAATTAAAGTTCCTTGAGTCTCAAATGAGTTGGGAGGCAGAATTCCTTCAGCTTCAGGGACCTCGGCTTTTTCTCTCAAGGCCTTGAACTGATTGGCTGAGGTCCACCCAGGTCGTGGATGGTAATCTGTTTTATGCAAAGTCTACCAATTTGAATGTTAATCCCATTATTTAAAAAAAAAAAAAAAATTGCTTTCAGAGCAGCATGTGGATTGGCATTTGACCCAACAACTAGGTGCCACAGTCCGGCCAGGTCGACACGCAAACTAAACATCACAGGTATGTCATCGGGGAAAACTGTACCTGACCAAGCAGTGAGAAAGGCATCAACCTTAGATTAAAAATACACCATTAGGGGCACCTGGGTGGCTAAGTCGCCTGACTCTTGGTTTCGGCTCAGGTCGTGATCCGTGGTGGGATTGAGCCCCGAGTCGGGGCTCCGCACTGATTGTAGAGCCTACTTAAGCTTCTCTCTCTTCCCCTCCCTCTGCCCCCCCTTCTCTAAATAAATAAAGAAAGAAATAATAAAAATAAAGTTTTTAAAAAACAACACACCATTGGGGCGCCTGGGTGGCTCTGTCCGTTGAGCAGCCGACTTCGGCTCAGGTCATGATCTCGCGGTCCGTGAGTTCGAGCCCCGCGTCGGGCTCTGGGCTGATGGCTCGGAGCCTGGAGCCTGTTTCAGATTCTGTGTCTCCCTCTCTCTGACCCTCCCCCGTTCATGCTCTTCTTTCCCTGTCTCAAAAGTAAATAAATGTTAAAAATTTTTTTTTTAATTTAAAAAACGACACACCATTGAAAAGCACGACAGCCACACGAAAGGTACAACAGCTGATGGCTGCATGGTCCCCTCAAGCCTATCCAAGTCGCAAAGAAGGAAGATGCCCCGGTCTTCATGCCAGCGCCGGCATCCCGGGTTCCAGCTCCCTCTGCCCTGTGGTGAGTGGGAGGTTTTTAGGCAGGTCACTAGATGTCTAAGCCTCCTCCGCTCCCACGCATAATAAACACATCTGCCAGGCCTGCTCTAGTGGACTGTCGTGAGAACAAAATGAGGCAACCATTGGCAAGGCTTTGCAAGGAAATTGCGAAGCATCCTCGTAGAAGCCATTATCCTACAAGGAACACGATGCTCTGAACAGATTGAGTCCAGCTATCTGTACTAAAGCAAATAAAAGGAAACTCTCCAGGGTCATAAGGGTGACCTCGCTCTAATATTTTAGCTGACATAATCATGAACGTTTCCAATTAAAACGCTCACCTTCTTGGGATTTCGAATGGCTTTTTGGATGTGATTTCGATGACCAAGTTGTCTGAACACTAATCTTTTTTTCCCC
This sequence comes from Panthera pardus, assembly GCF_024362965.1. Taxonomy (NCBI): domain Eukaryota; kingdom Metazoa; phylum Chordata; class Mammalia; order Carnivora; family Felidae; genus Panthera; species Panthera pardus. The sequence continues at coordinate 184,976,028 of NW_026526688.1, forward strand.
CCTCTCAGTAAATTTTCACAGCATTTGAGCAGCGCTCTAAGCAGCAGGTCCGACAAATGTTTGCTATGGATAATTCATTCATTACAGAGATATTTCTGGAGCCCTCGCCATGTGCCGGGCACTGCCCTGGGCCCTGGTCAGAGAGGACGGTGACTTTAAGTCAAGAGCCCAGCCTTGGCACAGGGTAAGTGCTTGATCAATGCCAGCTATTTATTATTTGTTCATATGTTATTATGTGACCATTTTTTAAAAAGAAGGACAGGATTAATGCTTTAAACTGAAGACAAGGTTGAGCCAACATGCCTCCCAACCTCTGCAGTTTCTTCAAAGATGCCAGACCTAGAGCTCAGCGTCCGTTCAATATCACTCCGAAGTCAGAGCAGCAAAAGCCCAGAAAGAGTGAAGCAATCACTCTTTGGAAAACTTCGCCATCAGAGGAAATTGTCCTGTGTTGTCTCTTAGAACACTTCACACTTCATTGGGAAGCTATAAAAACAATTACCAGGTCATTAGCAAAGGTTATTTTCTTTTTTTAAGATCTAAAAGCCTCTCTCTCTCCCAAAATGACCTTAGCCAGTGGCATTTCAGTGAGAGACAGTTGCTGTAGTGGAAAGAGGGAGAGGTTTGGAGTGGAAACCGGGGGACCCTGCACTGGGTGCTTAACCTTCTTGGAGCTTCAGTTTCCTCAATTCTGCGCTGAAGCTGGGAGTCCCTGGCCAGCTCGTTAGGCTGAAGGACAGAAAGGGACACTAGCTCCATCAGGATGGGCTAGACCATCTGAAAACCTCAGCAGCTGAGGACCACCAAGCTCATTTCTCACTCGCACCTCATGCCCGTCATGGGTTGACAAAGGAGCCCTACTCATTGTGACCACTCAGAAACCTGACACGTCCCTGACAGAAGCTCTGTCTTATTCCACGATTGCAAGATCACAGAGCGGGGAGCAAAGGGAGCAGGACGAATCATAGGCTGACTCTGAAAGTTTCTGCCTGGAGGTGATGCATATTAATTCCACTCACGTTTCATTGACTAAAGCAAGTCATGTGGCCACTCCTGAAATCAACAGGGTGGGATGGATTAAGCTACTGCAGCATAGGGCCTATAGAGGCATAAGAACAGAGCAACATACAGGAACGTGGACCTAGCAAATGTCCATCTGTAATAAAAATTAGCTAGAAATCTAGCAAAAGTTGAGGCTTTGAATATAACCTCTTGTCCATAATCAACTCAAATTCTTTTTTATTTATTTAATTTTGAGAGAGACAGAGACACTGTGAGTGGGGGGAGGGACAGGGAGAGAGGGAGAGCATCCCAAGCAGGCTCCACACGGTCAGCACAGAGCCCGATATGCGGGGCTCAGTCTCTCAAACTGTGAGATCTCAACCTGAGCCGAAATCAAAAATCAGACCCTTAACCCACTGAGCCACCCGGGCATTCCATGTTCAAAGTTTTGTTTTGTTTTGTTTTGTTTTTAAATCATGTTTCTTACTTTAATTTGATTATTCAAAAATGAAGGATTATTTCCAAGAAGAAAAAGTGCAGTGGCACAAAACTCAATCCTAAATCTGCTCACAAGTACATTTCAATTAAAAAAAAACCCTAATGGTAGGAAACTAGGGCATAAGAAAGAAGGAGCTGAGCGGTCCGCATGCGGTTGGAGTAGAAGAGGCAAGTGTCAAATCATGAAGAGTCTTTGGGAAACTAACACTAAAACCAGAGCAGGTTTAGGTAGAAGAATGAGAAAATCTAATTTGAATTTGTAAGGAATCACTGTAGCTGCGATGGCTAAAGTCGGGTTACAGTAGCACAAAACTTAGTCAACAGTGATAATTAGGAGGCTGCTACTATGGCCCAGGAGAAACAAGATGATAGCTGGTACCAAAGGTAAGTGTAGGGATGGGTGGGGAGGAGCCAGTGGATTTGAACTGTGTTATGAAGCTAAACCCTGTGGACCTCCCCATGGAATGATATAGGGTTGAGGGCAAGGAAACATATTGGATACGAACTGTGTTTCTGACCTGCACAATCATGCAGGTGGTACATGCATTGAGAATGACCTGGAGATGGGCATATTTGGGGGAAGTCGAAAGTTCTACTTGGGACATGTCAATTCTGAGATGTCTAGTCTATATATGGGTGAAAATGTTGAGTAGGCAAGTGGACAAGTCAAAGTTGGAGACACAAATTTAAAGTCATCGGCGCACGTATTTAAAGGCACGGGGTCGGAGAACATCTAGGGCTTAAGCTCTAGTCTGAGTCCTAAGGCACTCACTCCAGCACTGGGTTCCTGCAGGGAGGTCTGGAAAGGTCAAAATGATTATGATTATAATACTAAGATGGGATTTTTCTTTTTCAATTCCATTCTTCTATGAGTACACAGTAGGCTTTTCCAAAGGCTGTATGAGCTGTGATAACATCATGGCTCCAATAGTTACTAGAATATGTTCCTATGCATCTGTATGTTTTCCAGAATTTTCTAAAGCCGTAGGTTTAAGTGACAAATTTTGTGTTTTCAGAGATTAATTCTTTCCTTGGGATTTATAGTCTGTTCTTACCAACTGTCAACAGTTACACCTGCTATGATCTCCGCAGTCTCATTGTCATTCAACAGTTATTTTGAAATGCTAGACTTTCCTTGAGCCCATGTGGAACCATAACTAGAACTAAGTCTACTTTGTTTCCTTGTTTCACAATACTGTTTTTTAAATTTTGAAATATTTTCTAAATTTTTAAATTTAACCTCAGGCTGTTATTACTTAGAATGATATTTCCTTTTAAAATAAAATTTGTTTATTTTAAAAAAATAAAATAAAATAAAAAACATAATGGTGTTTGCCGTGAAATAAAAGTTGAAACTGTAATATACAGTTTGACATGGTCCATGAGTGTTACCTTTGATATCTAATCAGTTTGACTTTTCCTTTGGAAAATATTCAGTGCTAAGTCACGAAAGAATCAGTACCCCTGAAGCTTTTTGCCAAGGAGAAAAGACTTGTGCCAAGATGCAACAGCATTCTCAAGACAGGCTTAAATCACAGATCCTTTATGGAAGGCAAGTAACAAAATATCTAACTAAGGAGGTTTAAATCCCAAGAATGTGTTTTTTACCCAAGGAATCTAAAGATAGGGAGATCCAGTGTTAATTTAGCAATTCAACAATGGCACAATTCTGGGTCAGCTTCTCTGCAATTCTCTTGGCCTCCCCCTCGTGGTCACAAAACGGCTGCAGTGGCTCCAAACAACAAATCCTCACAGGACATCACATGAAAAGAAATGTCAACAATTCCAGAGCAGCGTTGCCATTTGACAGAAGTATCACTTCAATTTTCTTCATCTGCTCCAAGTCTCAAATAAACTAGATCAACTCCATGGAATAAGGACTTACCCAGATCACTCTAACTATATATGGCTTTCTTTACTTGAAGGGTGAATAAACAATTGTGTGCGATATTTAACAAAAGGATTTCGTGTCAAGACAACAGAAGTTTAAAAGCCTTTTAAAAGCAAGCCTTCTCATGTAAAATGTTTGCGTTGTCCAATGTATTATGAGGATAGACTGACATAATTTTGCCACATAAGAAACACGGGGGCTTTTGGGGGGAGTGGAGGGGGAAGGTCCTTTTCATGTGCATTGGTAAATGTCAAAGCACAAGGTATATATAAATTTGTACATCATTTCTTCTCCTTGCATTTTGCAACCTAAGCTAGGACTAACGTAAACAAGGCAGGTGTGCACATTCACAACGATAGAGTACTGTCATCCCCCCCCATCCACGGGAAGCTCCTCTTTTCAAAAGGAAGTCGGGGTAATCACTAGAGTGCCTATCACGAACCATGTACAACAACATCTTTGCCGTCCTACGTTTGTTTGCAGTAAAACCACACACCGAAAATATTTTTACATTTAGAAGGAACATATTATTCCACAAAGATAATTTACAAAGTGAGGCACACAGAGAAAAAAAAAAAAAAAAAAGCCTGAGAGAAGATACTTATCTTCCCACCAGGAGATCATTCACGGAGCGCAGGTTAAGAAGCCCCGCTTGTAAACAATTCTCTTCTCTTCCTGGTAGGACAGAATGGTAAACGGTACTTTCCAGTGGGATCTGAGAGTTCTGCCGCTATGAGCACCACCTACGTGAGACATGCTAAGAGACTGGGATGTAACTGGGTTTCAGCCCTTCGCTTATCACAGATAAAACTGGTTAGAAAGAAAGGGGAGAGAGGGGATCGTTTTGGATGCACCTGGTAGAGACGGCGGCGGGGGGTGGGTGGGGGGTGTCCGGGTTTAAATCCTAGCTTTCTCACTTTCTACCCGTGAGACTTTTATTGGACCAGGGATTCCCTCCAAACTTCAATTTCCTTCCCTTACCTGAAAACATGAGAGTAATCATTCCCCTGCGTGGGGCTGAGCATTTTTAAATTACTAAAAGTGATTCTGTGCTTTTGACTGGAAGTGACCGGTGAATGAATTGGAGCCCCCTGACCGTCTACGTGCAGGCAGGGCAAGGGCCCTCCTCTTCCCCAGGGAGCATACTGAACGGGCAGGTGGGAGGGTGACACAGCTGGTGGCTATGATTCTGTCCCCCCGCTTGTTCACGAGACTGGCTTCGAATCCATGGGAATCCACAGGAGACGGAAGTTGGGCCCACGCTGCCCTCGGAGCTATCCTTTCCCTCGTTAACGGCAGCAGGGCGAGGGGAGAGCAGTCAAAGCTCGCGTCACCCTCGCAAACCCACCGGGACGAGACGCTCTGCCAGCCTGTGGTCCACAGACGCTTGGACACAGCCGCGACAACAGATAACGTGGGCAAGGCGCCATGGGAGGCAGTGACACGTGGCTCCTTTAGCTTTGATCGGGCCCGAGGGAGAAGCAACAGCCACGTGCAAGGCCCAGCTCGCCACCCCGTGTCTTGAGCAAGTCGCTCAACTTGCTCTCGTCTTCTCCCACCTTTTCCACGCACTTTATCCGCATGGCATTTTGCTTCCTATCACGTGGTTAGCATGAGGCGAGGGGTCCTCTTCCCAGGGTAACCAGGAGAGAAGCTGGCACCATCCATACTTAGCTGAGACCACTATCCTACACAGCCAGGCTCCGGCCGCCCCCACCAGACTCACTTCCTTTGGGGGGTTGCCAGATCACGGTCCATCGTATTCTCACTGTATCTCTTGTAAGTCTTACCCGCCAAACATACTCCTCTAAATCCATGCAATGAATCTCCTCACTTCTACGCACATAAATGCACAGTTCTTCGTGTACAGACGAGTACACGTGTGGATGCCGTTGTCTATACGCCAAAGACGTTTTGGGTACTTGTTATTCAACCCAGTAACTGCCTTTCCTCCTGCGCCACAGATTAAGGTCTCAAACACTAGCCATCTGCATCTTTGCAGCAAGGATTCTGATAAATGTTTACCTCCATCTAGAAGAAACCTATGTCTGGGATGTCTGGGCGGCTCAGTCGGTTAAGCAACCGACTTCAGCTCAGGTCGTGATCTCGAGGTTTGTGAATTCCAGCCCCGCCTTGGGTTCTGCGCCTCGGAACCTGCTGGCTTGGGATGCTCTCCCTCTCCCTCTCTCTCTGTCCCTCCCCTGCTTGCTCTCTCTAAGCAAACAAACTTTTAAACAACTTAAAAACATCTTAAAGCACCCCGATGGGTGGAATCTTCTGGTGGAGGGATATGGTTCCCAGACAGGAGTCAGAACCCAGCTTCACAGGCTTCTGCCTCCTTGACAGCCTCCTCCCCCTTCCTCCCCTCTCTGGCCTCCCTACCTCTTTCCTCCAGAATTGCCTCAGCTACTTTGAATTCTTCTTCTGTTACACAGCTTCTGGCAAGCTCCTTCTCTCAAACATGCACGCCCAGATCCGCGATGATGGCATTGCACGCAGATGGACAAACATCACAGAAGCCACTCTCCTTTAGACAATTTTAGAAGTTTGGGGCACCCGGGTGGCTCAATCGGTTAAGTATCTGACTTCAGCTCAGGTCATGATCTCATGGTTCAGGAGTTCCAGCCCTGCATCTGGCTCTGTGCAGACAGCTCGGAGCCTGAAGCCTGCTCTGGATTCTGTGTCTCCCTCTCTCTCTGCCCGTCCTCAGCTCACTCTCTGTCTCTGTCTGTCTCTCTCTTTCAAAAATAAATAAACATTAAAAAAAATTTTTTTAAGTTCGCCTTTGGTTAAATTCTCTCATTTCTCAGGTTTCTGAAAAGATGCCTCAGAGCTCAGTTTTACTAGAGTGTTATCCTCAGGGCACTGGCAAAGGCAAAAAAAAAGAATACCCAGAATTATAAAGAGGAAGCATTTACGGTCACCCTTAAGAGTTGCCATGGAGAAAGGCTCCCGCCTGATTTTTCTATGCTACACAGTTTCCCTTCCCCTCGCTCTTCTCCTCAGCAGAATGGAGATGTTGGTTACTTCCCATATATAATTGCTTCTCGCTGCCTCCCTCAGAAGCCGAGGCTGACAGATTTTGCAAAACTCTGGCCACTTTGATATCAACAGTGACTCGGGCCCAGCGGAGAATGTTCTTCTTATTGCCAGATTGCAAAAAATGCCCTCTTGAGTTTTCCCCAAATACCTCCTTGCTGGAAAGTTCTCTGCCTCTGAGAGGCAGGGTGATGGGTCAAATCAGCTAGCGAGTAGAAGGCAGCCGGCGTTAGTCACACGGGGGAGACGTTGCAGATAAATTTTAAGAGCCACTGCAAACTCAGGACCATATGGTGTCCGGAGGCATTTCTGTTTTAACAGATACATCTTGGGATCTTTGAAGGAATGGTTGCACTGCCAGCTCGTCAATTAATCAACCCGCCCAAGGTCGCCAGGGACGCTGTGGATTGGGCCCGGGCAACAGGGGCCTGGAGGAACCAGCTTTAATTAAAGGATTTGTGCAGTAATGGAATCCTCAAATCCTTTGAGCAACGTTGCATGAAGTGGGCCTTTCAATCCCTGTGTGCATTTCCATGGCTGCAAAGAAGCGACAAATATCCTGACCAAGCACTTCCGGGGAGGGTGTGGTTAACCCCCTGAGAAACCCCTCTGAAGGACACGCGGCTGGAAACCAGGCCCCAGCAAACGACAAGAAAGAAAACAGTTGCACTCTGCAGCAGTGGGAAGGATAGCCAGCCTCCAAACTCTTGGGAGAAAGTCCTGATGGGGTCATTAGGTTGCAGGATTTTTTTTTTTTTTTTTTTTTTTTTTACCTCCATACCTGGGATTCGTCGTCTCGCCACTTCGAAGAAGAATAGGTATGCAAAATAAAATAAGCAGCAGGCAAAAGTTTAGTAGAATATAAGATCAGAAGAGGAAGCACAGGGGCGCCTGGGTGGCTCAGTCGGTTGGGCGTCTGACTTCAGCTCAGGTCCTGATCTCGCCGTCTGTGAGTTCGAGCCTGCGTGGGGGCTCTGTGCTGACAGCTTGGAGCCTGGAGCCGCCTTCCAATTCTGTTGTCTCCCTCTCTCTCTGCCCCTCCCCCACTTGGGCTCTGTCTCTCAAAAATGTAAAAAAGAAAAAACAATTTTTAAAGTAAGAATAGTAGGAAAGTTCTCTTTACAGAGGGGGGACATTCGAAAGGGAATGTCCGTGCACTACAGGCAAAGGGCCTTCTCTTATAAGGTTCTGGTCTACCCTCCCTCATCCCTTCCTGTTGGTTCCTGCTCAGGTTCTACCCTCATTGGCTGGATAGCTCTAGACGCCACACAGCTCAATCAGCTATCCTGATTGGCTCGGTTCCATAGTATGAGGGGTGGCCTCCGGCCATACTCAGGTCTTTTGTCAAATTCTTGAAGGAAACCTGAGGGTGAGCAGCTGGGATCTGTTACATTCTTAAGAGGAACCTGATGCCTGAGGGGGCTTCCTGTGGTCAGGCACTCCCAGCATCTTCCAAAATAGGTGTTCTTCCCCACCCAGGGACCCCAGGCCCTAATCTTTCCTTCTCTGCCTACGGAATCCTATCTTTTCCTATCATAGTTATTATTTTTTAATAAAGTATTGTTTTAAGTTTTTTTTTTTTTAATTTTATTTGACAGAGACAGAGACAGTGAGATGGGAGGGTGCAGAGAGAGTGAGAGAGAGAATCTCAAGCAGGTGCCACACAGCCAGGGGGGAGCCCGGTGTGGGGCTTGAACTCACAAAACCGTGAGATGGTGACCTGAGCCTAAATCAAGAGTCAGAGGCTTAACCGACAGAGCCCCCCAGGGGCCCCTAGGGTTGTCACTATTTTAAAGAAGAATTGCTTCATGGACGTTTTTTGACATTAGCTGCACTTAGACGCACACGAACGGTCTCCATTTGAATTGTTGGCTATGATTTGAATGGGATCACTGACAAACGAGGGAAGCAGTCTTGAGGCTTGTGAGGCCCACAAGCTGGGAGTCCTCTGGATCACTTCTGCCCTTAGATCCTTTGTGACAGCAGAATATTCTTGCAGGGAATCTATTGGCTTCTGAAAACATCGCTACCCTCTTTTGACCAAGTGTGGACCCACTGGGCTCATTCCACACACCTGTCTGGCTCTTGAAGGGTTTTCTCCTTCTGTGACCTTGATCAGACATTTCTCTGAATCTGTGTTCATCCTTTCTCTGTCGTTTGGCACGTGTGGACTCCTCTCACATACACACAGCATACTGTCACGAGAGTGTTCCAACTTGTGGGCTCCTGCACAGAAAATATGGACCAGAAATAATCCCACTCTCTTTTTTTTTTTAATTTTTTTAAACGTTTATTTATTTTTGAGACAGAGAGAGACAGAGCATGAACGGGGGAGGGTCAGAGAGAGAGGGAGACAAAGAATCCGAAACAGGCTCCAGGCTCTGAGCTGTCCACCCAGAGCCCAACGCGGGGCTCGAACTCACGGACCGCGAGATCGTGACCTGAGCCGAAGTCGGCCGCTCAACCGACGGAGCCCCCCAGGCGCCCCAGTAATGCCACTTTCTGGATGCTGATGGACACCACCTCACTGCTAACTGTGACACCAAGTCCCCCCACCGGGAAGCTCAGCGTCTGTATAATATGACGGGGTCCCCACATCTCTTCAAAGAACCCTAATTTAACTTTCAAGCATCGGCTGTTTGTCAGGAACCATTTTAAGGTCATCTTTATGTGTTCTGACAAACTGCTACCAAATTTTCGCACATTGTTCAACGTGTCTTATCTGAGTAAGGGTGATTCTCGGAGCTCAGAACTGAGAGAGCAGTTTGCTTGCTTTCTTGATGACCAGACGTGTAGAGCGCACGTATCTGAGCTCGGGCCGCCATAGCAAAGCACCGGAGGCTGGGTGGCATAAACAATTTATTTCTCACAGTCCTGGAGGCTGGAAGTGCGACATCATCAGGGTGCCTGCAGGGCCGAGTTCTGGTGAGGCCTCCTTCCTGCCGTGCAGCCTCTGTCTTCTCCCCACGTCCTCACAATGGCAGAGAGAGTGAGCTCTCTGGTGTCTTCTTTTTTTATAAGGAAACCATCCCAGTCAGTTCAGGGCCCTGTGTTATGGCTGCATTTAACCTTAATCACTTTCTGGAAAGGTCCTATCCTCCAAATACAGTCACATTGGGAGTTAAGGCTTCAACATGAATCTGGGGAGGGAGACCGAATTTAGTCCATAGCAACACAGGTACACAATCCATTCAGAGAGAGAGGGAGACAGAGAATCCCAAGGCCTCACACTGTCAGCACAGAGCCTGACACGGGGCTTGATCCCATGAACCGTGAGATCGTGACCCGAGCCAAAACCAAGAGTCAGATGCTTAACTGACTGAGCACCCAGGCACCCTTCCACTGCCATTTAATCTAGGTTTCCATTTACAATGTTTCCATACCCGCCCTGCCCTCATTGCTCAGTATTTATTCTTTCTTCCTTGTAATGATGTGGAATTTTATCTTGTTATGTTGTTGTTTACGCCACGTACGTAGATATGTTTTCATGATAAATCTTCCAAATAAATTTTGAAAACTGATGGGACACGATAATGATAAACACAAGAAAAGATTTGTGTTGTGATGCCATGAGGAAAGATACCCTTCAGAGGCGTGTGTCTGCTCATTTGTTGGTCTTGGAGATCTGATGAGCTTGTTTCTGAAGGTCTTAGCTTGCAGCACCCATAAAACTAAAGCTGGGCTGTGGAAAGGCCCAGCAACAGTGGTGGGTAATGCTGAAAAAATAGATGAACTCTATTTTCTATACTTTTCTCCAGGAAAGTTACTCCCAACAACAGAGTATTAAGAATTGGTAATTGGATTCTTTATCAGCCACTCACACAATAAGTCATCTTTTACTTTAAAAGCAAAGATATTTGATCAGTAACGAGATTCTTCCTTCTTATTCATGCTTTATACCCAATCTGCTATGAGCTTCAATGGATTCTACGTCCTTGCTATCTCTCGAATACATTCAAATACATTTTCTCCCTCCGTCTCTTCTACCCCCCTCCTCAGTTTGGGTCCTCACCTGCTTTTTCACGTACACTGCTGAAATAAACTCTGTAGTGGACGGTCATGTTTTGGGCCAACCAGAACCCTTTCTATATGTGGGAAATGTCCTCACCTCCATAAGAGAGAAGCCCAGAACTGGTTTTCCCAGCATGCCTTGCCGCCAAGATGCAGACGTTGACTTGGCCTCCAATCGAACATTCCCACACAAGGCTTTGAGTCAGAAGAAGTGAGGGATGAAACAGGCACCATACTGAACTCACCCTGGCAGAGGTGATGGCAGAATCTTTCAGCTTCCAGAGCAATGGCTCCAGAAACATCAAGGCATGCAGACCAAAAGTTCCCAGAGAAGCCTGCTAGCTTCACCAAAATGATCAGGACAGGAGACGCCAAGCAGGACAGAAATTTTTAGACAACAGGCACCTTACTCCAGCCAACACCACAGGAAAATGCTGAGACCCCAACCCAGCACCTGACAACAAAGGCCAAACCCCCACTCTTGGCAGGTTCTAGCAAGGTGCTCAGAACTCCCTTCTGGGTGGTGTTAGAAAAGGCCAAGTAGGGAGCCAGGACTTCATCCCCAAAGGCAGTGACAATATAAGGGAGGGAGGGAGGAAGACACTGATTGTCCCCCGGCCCATCCCCTGCAAGATTTAGCTACACTCTTGCCCCTTGGGTTCTTTCCTATTCCCCCTTTTCACAAATCTCCCTGTTACTTTAGGCAATTTAAATAGGTATCAGAGTCTCACATCCAAATGCACTCTGGCTCAGACAAACAAAATTCAACAGAACGTACCTACTAATTGTTCAAAAGATGCTGTTGGTGGAGAAGATTCGTCTTTTTTTTTTTTAATTATTATGTTTATTTATTTTGAGACAGAGAGAGAGACAGAGTGTGAGCTGGGGAGGGGCAGAGAGAGAGAGGGAGACACACAACCCGAAGCAGGCTCCAGGCTCTGAGCTGTCAACACAGATCCCGACGTGGGGCTGGAACTCACAAACCGTGAGGTCATGACCTGAGCTGAAGTTGGACGCTCAGCCGACTGAGCCACCCAGGCGCCCCAAAGAAGATGCCTCTAAACGTACATCCTAATCCCCTCCCCCAGCCTTCCTTTCTCAAATTAAACGTCACTCGCTCAGAGACGTTTAAACTTCTGCTCCCAGTTGTGCCTCTCCAGGAGTCTTAGGGTCCCCTGGGCAGTCCTAAACACATGTGTAATTGTACCTTCGCCAGTGATTGTCTTCCACACCAGGCAAGCCTCCCTGCAAAGAGGAAGTGTGTTACTGTTCAACTTTGCACACCCAGCAAGACACAAAGCACAGGCACACAGTAGGTGCTCAGTAAATAAGCGAGCCTCTGACACAGACCCTATACTCATTCCCCTGTCTCATGATGACAGGGGAGGTGATGCAGGGCAAGGTGCTCAAATGTGGGAGGTCCACCTCTTAAAAATAATGTGTCCCCAACTTCCCACCTCCCTAAGCCTGCTCCCCCCACGGGGCAAACTTCCAAGAAGGAGGCACTGACTGTGACGTCCCCTCCATACTTAATCCATCCTGGGCAGAGAGGAGGGAGAGAAGGAAGAAGGCGGGGAGGCGGCAGCACAGACCCATTTTCCCCAGAGAAGGGACCTGGCTGGCCTCTGGGGCTGCACCAGGGAGGAGCCGGCAGCCCCTCGGATCCTGCCAGAACACTAGAGAATGAACTCTTGATGACCTGAGCCACGAACTTCATGCCGATGTCGAAACAACCCCCTCCGTCTTCCGGAATTCAAAATATCAGTGTTTTTTGTCGACCTTCATCATTTTAAATTGGTCACACGAGGCGTGCGTTGCAGTGGCTGTTGTTTTCAAGTGGGTGGAAGATGCTTTTGTGCTGAGACCTCTCCTTGGCCTGTTGCTCCCCGGAACAAATGTTGCGATCAAATTACCATCCCCTGGAAATAGCAGTCTAAATGGGAGATGCTGACCACTTCTAACCTGAGCCGTGCAAATGGCCCCGATAGAATATCTAAAATAAATGAATACAGCAAAAAAAAGGCCAAAGAAAACAGGAAAAAGAAAGAAAGAAAGAAAAAGCCTGAGGTATGGGTTTCCTTAACACAGCAGAACCATGTGGTCTGAGCCTTCTGTGAATAGGACGGCCGGAGATGCCCCAGGTCGATGGGAAATCCTTTGCTGACCTTTGCGTAGTATTGTGTTCTGCCAGCATCGGTCTAAGTGGCGAAACTGGCTCTGTGATGAGGTCTGGTAATCAGGAGATGCCGGGGAGCGATCCAGCCCCCAGCTTTTCCCAGCCCCGGCCATAGGACTGTGCCTCTCAGATCACAAGGCAGCGCGTGCGATCTTACATGCATGAGGTCTTGCATTCACGGAACTTTTAATCTTGTTCAGCGTTCTCTTTGAAAGAGGCATAACAGGCATTTAACACTCCATCTTCCAGGTAAAGAAGTCAGCGACAAATACACAACTCCTCCAAGTCTAGAGCTCAGACTTTCCCCCTAAGCCAGGGTACATTCCACCAAAAACATGTTTGCAAATGTAAATAATAATAATGATCATAACCGCGACGATGGCTACCGTTCTGTGAGCGCTTATCACGTGACAGGTACCGCAGTATTTCAGTGATCATCCGGTTTCAACGAGCGAGGACTGTCATTATCTCCATTTTATGGGTGAAGAAACTAAAGCCCAGAGAGGTTAAATAACTTCTCAAAGGTCACACAGCTAGCAAGAGGTGAAGCTCAGAGCCAAAATACTCAACCCCTATACACGAGGCCTTGCCACATTCAACCTCAAGACAAAGAGTTACACTGTTTCACTTAGGTACCTTCTTTTGTTTGTTCATTTTCTAATTTTAAAAGCGATTTACTTACGTGGTTTAGAAACTTGGGTGTTCAGTCCAAAGACTCTTCCAGCAAAATTTGGAAGGTTACTTAACAGCAAAGGAAAACATATCTGATAAACATTTACGTATAAAAGCAGGATACAAAATTATAAGCATACAAGAATTGCAACTATGGAAAATAAGCTTGGGAAAATAAAAACCTGTAAGGAAACACACCAAGATATTATCAGCAGTTGTGTTGCAGTGGTATGATTGTGTGAAATTTTCTTAATGTTCTCTATTTCTAAATTTTCTGTGTTTTTTTTTTTTTTTTTTTAATTTAAGGAAATGTGAAACACATCCCCAAAACATAGCTTGACTTATTGCTTTGAATCTTTGGCATTTGGGGAACCACAAAGGAAAAAAAAATGGTGTCATAAATAGCAAGAAAGTTGAGAGCAGCTTGCATTTTTCATTTTTATTGTATCAAAACTTCAAGGAATTTGTCTCGATTATGCCAGTAAAAATTTGTCCCTCCTGCTTCCCCGAAGAAAGAAGGAGATGGAGAGGGGGAGAGAAGAAAGAAAAAGAGAAAGAAGGAAGGAAGGGAGGGAAGGAGGGAGGGAGGGGAAGAAAAGGGGGTGAGTTTTGTCGCACAGCAGAAACATTAAATTTCATTGCTTTGTTTGGGAACTGCTTAACAAGACCACAAACACTAATCTGGCTGGGTAATTAAAACAGTGTAAATGTCACTATTCCAATCTTTGACATTTGGTTTGGGTCCTGACAGGGCAGCATGAATTATAGAGAAGGAATCTCCCTGTTGCGAGCACATGTGTTAATAATCCTGGCACAAGGCTTTAATATTCCTCCAGATATTTGGAAAACTCTGCGTAGCTAGATATATGCCATTCCTTCAACACTTCATCACACGCTGCCTCACGGCCCCTCTTCTATTGCTGCTTTGTATTGTGCTCTGGCTGTCTTGAATCATTTAAACTTCCACGTGTATTGAGTCTGGGTTTGCCATAGACGTGGCATCTTTCCTGAGGGCACCGAGCGTGTGCTGCTTCTTAGTAACACAATGTCATGTACAGCAGAGAAGGTCAACCACATTGGAATAATAAGAATAGCTGATCACTTATTACGCACTGGGCACTGGGCTTCCTGCTTCCCACTTTCTGTCTCTCTTTTTTAATGTTTTTTTTTTTGTTTTTTTTTTTTATTGGAAGAAGGGGAGGGGCAGAGAACGAGGGAGACAGAGGGGCCAAAGCACTGAGCCCGATGGGGGGCTCGGACCCACGAACCGCGAGATCATGACATGAGCCAAAGTCAGATGCTTTCATTGACTTGGCCACCCAGGCGCCCCTAAACCCTTTCTCTGTTAATGAGAAGCAGCAGGTGCAGTGGTTAGAGCAGCCAGCCAGCCAGCCCGAGTCCCACTTCTGAGACCTCTGACAAATGTTTCACCCTCACTCTTCCTCGGGTTCAGCCTCTCCAAATTTTTATTTTTTAACATTCATTTATTATTGAGAGACAGAGAGAGACGGAACACGAGCCTGGCAGGGGCAGAGAGAGGAGGAGACAAAGAATCCAGAGCAGCCTCCAGGCTCTGAGCTGTCAGCACAGAGCCCAACATGGGGCTCGAACTCACAAACCACAAGACCATGACCTGACCCCGTGGGTTCAGCCTCTCTAAAACAAGGAAACGATGGTACCTTACTGCTTGAGGTCGTTGCAAAATTAAATGAGTTGATATACGTGGAATGCTTGCGCATGGCAGGAAATCAGTATCAGCCTTTATTATATCCGTTTCATCACTATTATTGTTCATTCTTAGACCTCTCCCCCCTGGATTCTTCTCCAGACTCCCCGGTCTCAGTAGGTGGGCATCAGCTCCCTCCTCACTGCCCGCGTCCGCAACCCAGGCATCATCCCTGCTTCTCTCCTCGCCTCCTTCAAACCCAACAAGTCCTGTCGGCTTTACTTCGAGGATATCCTGAATCCTCCCACTGGATCCCCCCCCCCCCCCCCAGGAAAACAGCATTCTGTGGTGGCCCTGCCTGGGTCAGGAGCCTGCTTCTTCCCCTTACTACGTATGGGAGGATGGGTAAAGTGCTGGAACTCTCACTGGGAAAGCAGTAGAACGTACACCGTAGGGTTGTTGCGAGGACAGAATCAGACCATCCAAGTAAGGCACCTGACACAAGGCCTGAGCACAGAAACCACATAGGCAGTGTTATGGCTGCGGTTATATCCTCTACATCTGAGCTGATCCAGGTTGCCATAAGCTCTCTCTTGGACCGAGGCTGCAGCTGCCTACAACCTCTTCAGTTCTTACCCTTCTAACCTTTTGCCACACAGCAGCCAACAGGATTTTGTGAATATGTACATAAAGCCGTATCTCACCACTGCTAAGAATCTTCCAATGGCTCCCCATTGCCTGGATAAAAATCCAAACCCTTGGCTCTGGCCTACAAGTCCCTGTTTAAGGTGACCCTGTCTACTCAGACTCGCTTTGGAGGGTTATCCTCGCTTCACGATAATCCAGGAGCACCAGCCGTTTTTTTAGTTCCTCGAATGTGCCATGCTTCAGCCTGCCACAGGGCCTTTGCACCTGCCGTTACTGCTGTCCCCAGAACATTCATTCTGGCCCCTTTCTATATTTGCAGCTCTCCAAGGCTCAAATGTTTTTCTCTTCTGCCAGGATCTCCTTATCCTGTCTGGGGGGTGCCACTCCCCATTCCCTGGCCACGGCACCCTGTCATCAGTTCCTTGTAGCCATGTTTGACAATATCTTGTTTATTTGTTCGCTGGTGTATCTTCTGCCTGCCCAACCAACATATAGCCTATTCCAGTTACGAGGGTGGCATAAAAAAAATCACCCCAAAACTTGTAGCATAAAAGAACCATTTATGCTCACAGATTATGAAGTTAAGAAAGTCTGAGAAGGTGCAGCTGACCTCTTAGGACCTCAGATGGAAGATTCAAAGGCTGGAGGCAGGAACAACTGGGCCTCCTTTGGTGTATTTTTCTGTCTCTGTGTGGTTTCTCCATGTGAGGCTTCAGCATAGCAGCAACAATGTAACCGTATTTCTTCTGTGTCAACTCTGGGATCATTAGGCTGTCTGGAGAGAGGGCCCAGAGCATGCTGTCTCACCTTCTATGACCCAGCTTGAAGTGGGTCATGACCCACTGTGGGTGACCACAGCCATGCAGTGTCACCTCTACCCATCACAGGCCTGTCCCACTCAAGGCGAGGGAACATAGACCCCATCTCTTTATGGAGGATTGCCAGTGTCCTAATGTAAGAAGGGAATGGGAAATGTAGAATATACGTACAATGAATATTATCCAACCCTAAAAAAGAAAAAAATCCTGCCATTGGGGACACCATGGACAGACCTGGAGGATACTGTGCTCAGTGAGATAAGAAGGTGAACACAGAAAGACAAGTATTGTATGATCTCACTTACATGTGGAAGCTTAGAAAGGCAAGCGCAGAAGCAGAGGGTAGACTGCTGGTTGCCAGGACTGAGGGGAGGAGGAAACAGAGAGTTACTGGTCGAAGGGTACATTTCTGTTACGCAGGATGAATAAATTCTCACGATCTGCCATACAATAGTGTCTATAGCTAATAACACCGTATTGTGTACTTAAAAATTTGCTAAGATCTTATGTTAAATATTCTTTAAAAAGTTTTTTTCAGTTTATTTATTTATTTTGAGAGAGACAGAGACAGTGCAAGTGGTGGAGGGGCAGACAGAGAGGGAGACAGAGCATCCCAAGCAGGCTCCACACCGTCAGCACGAGGAGCCCAATGCGGGGCTCGAACCCTCAAAACTGTGAGATGATGACCTGAGCCAAAACCAAAGGTCCGATGTTTAACTGACTGAGCCACCCAGGCGCCCCTTGTGTTAAATATTCTTATACACACACACACACACACACACACACACACACAATTTGGAAAGAAAGAACAGGGGCGCCTGGGTGGCTCAGTCCGTTAAGCGTCTGACTCTTGGTTTCAGCTCAGGTCATGATCTCATGGTTGGTGAGTTCAAGCCCTGCATCAGGCTCTAGGCTGACAGCGTGAAGCCTGCTTGGGATTCTCTCTCTCTCTCTCTCTCTCTCTCTCTCTGCCTCTCTCTCTGCCACTCCCCTGCTCACACACACACCCTCTCTCAAAATAAATAAACTTAAAAAAATAGAATGATGATGATGATGATGATGATAAAGGGGGCAGGAAGAAACTTTGGGAGGTGATGGATATATTGATGGCCTTGATGGTGGTGATGGTTTCATGGGCACCTACTTATTCTCAAGTTCATGGAGTTGCAGACATTAACTATGGATAGCTGTTTACATGTCAATCATACCTCAAAAAAGTGGTTTAAAAATAGACATTTATTCATGACTTGTTTTCATTGTTTTTAAGGGTGTTTAACCTTAAAATTAACTTCAACAAATAAAGTTAAGTTAAAAAAAAAAGACAAGAAGATGACTCCCCTGGGAAGCCATCTGGTCCTGGACTCTTATTTGTTGGGAGATTTTTGATAACCGATTCAATTTCTTCGCTGGTTATGGGTCTGTTCAAGCTTTCTATTTCCTCCTGATTGAGTTTTGGAAGAGTGTGGGTGTTTAGGAATTTGTCCATTTCTTCCAGGTTGTCCAATTTGTTGGCATATAATTTTTCATAGTATTCCCTGATAATTGTTTGTATCTCTGAGGGAAAAAAGACAAGAAGATGAAGACGAAGAGAACGTGGGATGGAATACGCTTGGCATAGCCATCCTTGAAAACACAACTGCCACAAACGACACAAACAGACACTTCTCCAAAGAGGACACACAGATGGCCAACAGACACAGGAAACGATGCTCAACACCACTCATCACCAGGGAAATGCCAATCAGAACTACCATGAGATGTCACCTCACACCTGCCAGAATGGCTACAAGCAACAACACAAGAAATACCAAGTGTTGGCGAGGATGTGGACAAAAAAAGAACCCTTGTGCGCTGCTGGTGGGAACGCAAGCTGGTGCAGCCACCGCGGAAAACAGTTTTGAGATTCCTCAAAAAATTTAAAATAGGGTTACCGTGCGATCCAGTCATCCCACTACTTGTTACTTACCCAAAGGAAATGAAAACGCTAGTTCAAAAAGATACATGCACCCCTATGTTTATTGCAGCATTGTTTACAATAGCCAAGGAATATTACTCAGCCATGAAAAGGAATGAAATCTTGCCATTTGCAAAAACATGAGATGGATCTGGAAGGCGTGAGGCTAAGTAAAATGAGTCCGTCAGAGAAAGACAAACATCTGATGTCTCTCGTCTGTGGATTGAAGCAACAAAACAACCCAAGAGAAAAGACACAAATGAAACAACAGACTCTTAACCTCTTAACTATAGAGAACAAACTGGTGGTTGCCAGAGGGGAGGCGGGTGGGGGGAAATGAGCGCTAACACACAAAACTGTTGAATCATTACATAACTGAAACTAATATAACACCGTATATGAATTACACTTGAATTAAAAAAAGTCAATAAAAGGGACCAAGTTTAAATAAATAAATAAATAAATAAATAAACTAAAAACAACCAACCCCCCCCCCAAAAAAAAAAGAAAAGAAAATACAGCCTGCTGGAAAGCTCCATGAGCACAGGGACCTTGCCTTGTTCACACTCTACTCACAGCTCTGGAACAGTGCCTGGCACATAACAGGTGCTCAGTAAATATTTATTGAGCCAAGGAATGAAATGTTCTCTGATGTAAATCTATTATTTTCATTTTACAGATGAAAAAAAACTTGAGACTCAGTGGATGGTTCGGGTAAAAACCCAAGTTTGCCTGACTCCAACAGCAGTTTCTTAACAAATGATACACTCCGTTCCCTCCCCCACGTAGAACACTGAATAAACGAATAAAAAAATAAAGAATTGAATTATTCTATTTTTTCCCCAGTGAAATTATTCCAGTATCACTGATTAACACTCAGATTCTAGCAAGGCTTCCAATTTCCTTGCCAGATTTTTCTTTCCCAAATGTTTGAGTACTGATCCTTAACACTGATATGTACCAGGCATCTTTTTTCAATAGGGCTCATGTAACGTCTGGTCTTAGAAGACTTAAGACTACCCCTTCCATGGGCGCCTGGGTGGCTCAGTCCCTTAAGCATGGGACTCTTGATTTCCTCTCAAGTCATGACCTTACGGTTCGTGAGTTCGAGCCCCGCATCCGGCCCGGCACTGACGGTGCGAAGCCTCCTTGGGATTCTCTCTTTCCCTCTCTCTCTGCCCTTCCCCCCGCCCCCAAATAAATAAACAAACTTTTAAAAAATAATAATAAAAATAAAAAGACTACTGCTTCCAGGTAAAAGGCCCTGGGAATGGTTAAACACAGCTCTCGGTGGATCCCAGCCAAGGGACGTCTAAGCAAACTTCAAACTGAGAGCCTCCAACCTCCTCCGCCCTCGCCCCCTCCTTTTATTGTCACTTTCAGAAGGCCCGGCCTTTCTGCACTCTAGTTTCTGGTCCTAGCTGGTGGTGGGCTGGCGCATCTGGGTCATGGTTCAGAGGAAGAGCGCCACCTACTGATTACCTGCTCCACCTTCAACACCACTGCCCCGGAGATGAGACCTTCTGTAGACGGGCCAACTGTGTGAACGGGCCTTCTGAGCAGAACAGTGGCATCTTGGTCTTGACTTCCAACGCTAGTGTTTGAAGTAACGGTGAGACCAACAGAATCATAGCACCTTGAATCTAAGTCAGGTCAATGTGGTTCTGTGAGCCAGGATAATAACTCAAGCGGGAAAATGTGCTTCCCAAAATACCCTTTGCAAGCCTCTCCAATTGAATGGTAATTTATTCAGGGGAATAATGCTACAGCATACTGAGTACCGTTCTAGCAAAGCATTAATTGCGTTATTATTTTCAGTAGTGGGGTGGTGTCTTCACTTCCATTTTCATATGTTTCTGGGAAATTCCGATGCATAACACAAGGCAAGAAAGATCAACCTCACATAGTTCTGGGTGCAGCTAGGAGATTGTCCCTACAAGTAACAGACGACCATGGAAACTTTACTAATGGTTCATACGGTATGCTTCCATTTATGTGAGGTTCTAGAATAGGCAAAACAAATAGACAGTGACAGAAATTAGAACAGTGTCCGGGACAAGGGATGGGGAGAAGTCAACTGCAAAAAAGGACACAAAGGAAGTTCCGTGGTAATAATGAAAATGCCTGTATCTTGACGTGATCGGGGTTGCTCAGATGCACATATTAGTCAAAACTCACCGGATGGTATAAATAAGATTCGTGCACATCATGTACATACATTTTTCCCGGAAAAGAAAAAAAAGAGGTGTAAATAAATATTGAACTCTCGTTAACGACTTGCATGCTCCAGTGTTTAGGAATGAAGTTTACTGATGTCTACAACTTACTTTGAAGTCTGCCTAACACTCAGATGAGCGGGACAGATGCACAGACAGATGGACTGATATGTGATCAAACAAATAGGGCAAAAGGTCAATCACTGTAGGATTTAGGTGTTACGACACGGGGGCGGGGCATACAATTCCTTTGACTTTTTCTGAATGTTTGCACATTTCCAGAATGAATAAAAAGAAAAATGAAAAAAATAGAGAACAAGCCTAATGGAAAAAAAACACACGTACCCACTTTCAGGTTGAAATGACTTAAGAAAATACCACATTTGGGTTTCTCTGGGCTGGAATTATCACAACTCACTTATCTTGCTCAGAACAGATTGGGGAGTTTGGAGGTCACCAATTAACTTTTCCAAATAAGAACGTTGTTTTTAATTTTTTTTACATTTATTATTTTTGAGAGAGAGTGTGCACGCACGAGTGTGTGCACACCAGCGGGGGAGGGGCGGAGAAAGAGAGGGAGACACAGAATCTGAGACAGGTTCCGGGCTCTGAGCTGTCAGCACAGAGCCCCACGCGGGGCTTGAACCCACGAACCGCGAGATCATGGCCTGAGCCGAAGTCGGATGCTTAACCGACTGCGCCACCCAGGCGCCCCTTAAATGAGAATTTTTTTTAATTTGAGATACCTCGGATCTTCTGGGCATATTCCTGTAGTAATGGTGAACTCCCAAATTAAGCTAATGAGGCCAAGGAAGAGGAGACTGCTTTACCAATTATGTGTATCTTTCTCTAACCTTTTGGCTAGCAAAATTGTTTTTAAAGAATGGCTGGGAGACCGC
Organism: Panthera pardus; assembly: GCF_024362965.1. Taxonomy (NCBI): domain Eukaryota; kingdom Metazoa; phylum Chordata; class Mammalia; order Carnivora; family Felidae; genus Panthera; species Panthera pardus. Next base: position 184,997,518 of record NW_026526688.1, read on the forward strand.
CCTTACCCATAGCCATCACATTCTTAGCTTTGTACTTAATTTTTTCAGCGAGAATCCCCCCCTCCACCCTCCTCAGCATCCCACCTCTGGAAAGAAACTGCACACAAAAAAAAATCCCTATTTAAGAGAGCCAGAGAAGTATTTTAAGCCATCAAAGGAGTTAAGCGAAGATGAACCAGAAGTATATGAATTAAATTTCCCCTGAAGTCCTATAGAAATCCAATAAATAAATTAAATGCATGTGGATTTAAAAATTAAAGGCCGCGAAGGCTTGAGGCAAAGTGCATTTGACATTTGAAATAATAGAAATTTGAGAGGAGGCATGTAGCAAGATGTGCACGTACCTGGTGTAATAGGGGCCCTTGGTCACCGTTCTGCCTGCCTCTGTGTTTACTGAGCATAATGGCATTGCACGGAAATTCAATAAAACTCTCCGTTGCCAAGAGTGACTTGAGTGCCATCATTCAGAAGACAACGGGGGTGGGCTCCAGCTCAGCCCTCCACCCAGAAGGGCTGTGACTGTCGCAGTTCGTAGTTTCTTCCGTTACCTTTCCTTTGGGAAGGGGGAGCATAGAGCTCCACAGCACGCTTGCAAAAGGGTCTGGCAGTGTTGCAAGGACCTAAAAGATGTTCTGTCATGATGGCTCAGTAGTTCCACTCTGAGAAATTTAGCCTAATCAAGGAATCCTTTTCTTTTCTTCTTTTCTTTTCTTTTCTTTTCTTTTCTTTTCTTTTCTGTTTTCTTTTCTTTTCTTTTCTTCTTTTCTTTTCTGTTTTCTTTTCTTTTCTTTTTTCTTTTGTTTTCTTTTCTTCTTTTCTTTTCTTTTTTCTTTTGTTTTCTTTTGTTTTCTTTTCTTTTCTTTTCAAGTTTATTTATTTTGAGAGAGACAGGGAGAGAGGGAGGGAGAGAGAGAAGGAGAATCCCCAAGCAGGAACCACAAGATCACGACCTGAGCTGATATCAAGAGTCAGACGGTTAACGAACTGAGCCACCCGAACGTCCCCCTGAGCAAGGAATTCTAAGACGTGACCACAGCTGTGTGTACAAGGATATTCATCGCTGTGTTATTCAACATAGTGAAAATGTTATAGTAATCAGATATCCAACCATAGAAATTGGATAGATAACTGTTGCGGGTAGCTGTTTAATACAGTCGTTAGGGCAATAGGTGAGAGTTTGAGACCTGGCTTAGCCACTCACCAGCCTTGGCACTTTGGGCCAGTTCTATACATGACCCGGCTGAACCTCTGCCTCTTCATCTAAAAAATGGGGATGCTAGCACTACCTAATGGGCCAATTAGAAGGATAAAATAGGACAATGCGAATAAAGCCCTGTGTGGGGCTTGATCGCTGTAAGTGCTTAACTTACATTATAATTTTGATAATATATATTTATAGTATGTACATGTATATACAGTACTGTTTTATATATTACAAATTATATTATTTCAAGAATATTTAATAGCATGGAAAATGCATAGAGTATCTTATTAAATAAAAGAAACAGTACAAAACTGAACATAAAATATAACTCAATTTTATTATAATAGATGTAACTAAAAAAAGACTGGAGGAAAACATCAAAAAATGTTACTAATGACCATCGTACCTGGTAGGGAGAGTTTGGATGATTTAAATTCTGTTCTTAATGCTTTCCTCCATTTTCATAATTATTAACCTGAATCACATATTACTTTGTGTAAATGCCTTTCAAATAACATTAGATTACTTTAATAGAGACGAAGATAAAGGAAAAAGCAAGAAGAGGCCTGTCATCTTATCACCCAGAAAAATTGGTTGGCTTTTTTTTTAAAACAACATATAGGGACACCTGGGTGGCTTAGTCAGTTAAGCATTCACTCCTGGTTTCAGCTCAGGTCATGATCTCACTGTTCGTGGGATCGAGCCTCGAGTCGGGTCTGCATTGGCAGCACAGAGGGGAGCCTGCTTGGGATTCTGTCTCTCCCTCTGTCTCTGCTCCTCTCCCACTCGCGTGTGCGTTCTCTCCCCCTTTTTCTCTCAAAATAAGCAAATAAACATTTTTAAAAAGTAACATATACACATGGTTAGAAAACTGAGAGCATGGAAGACAAACCTAATAGAACTTCCCATCTGCTTACGCCCTCTGTCCATCTCCCGCAAAGGTAAGTCGTCTATAGCCTTCTTCACGGAGGAAAAAAAGAGAGAGAAACCAGTATCTATCAGTGTGAACAGAGCCATCTCATTCTTTTAATTTTTATCAAATCGTGTTTGCATTCTGTTCCCGGAAAACTGGTGCCTTTAAAGCCTCTTACCACCACCCCAGTCTGCACCACCACCCCTCGCTTCCCTTCCCATCGGCCACTGTGAGCGGTTCTGTTGGCGAGACTTTCCCATCACTTCCCATGTGTTTACTTACCCAACAACGTCTTCATACACAACACAAGGCATTGCTGTGGAGCTATGGTGGAAATGGTATCACGCTGTACATATAAGTTGAACCGCGGCACAGTTTTCTACAACAGGGATATACCATAGGAACTTTGCATTTTTCCTGTGGGTGGGTATTTAATTTCCATTATTATTTTTATAAACAGAATAAATTCATAATTATTTTATTTTATTTTTTTGTTGTGTATTCGTTTTTTGAGAGAGACAGACAGACAGACAGAGTGTGAGTGGGGGAGGGGCAGAGAGAGAAGGAACCACGGAAAATATAAAGCAAGGTCCAGGCTCCGAGCTGTCAGCACAGAGCCCAATGCAGGGCTCGAACTCATGAACCATGAGATCATGACCTGAGCCAAAGTAGGACGCTCGACCGACTGAGCCACCCAGGCACTCCAAATCATAATTATGTTTAAGTGTCCTTTTCACTAACTATAAAATATATACACAAATTTTAAATGGGATGTTGGAAGCAGACAACTCAAAGTTCATACGGCTTACTCGAGTGGTTGCACGGTTTTTGTCCCAGGCTGGACCCTTTGGATGAATGTGGCCTGTGCAATCTCACTGCCACGGGACTTCAGAAATCAGCATTGCATCCCGAGAGCTGCTCCAGACTCTCTCCGGATGCATTTCCACCACCTTGACGTTCCTCTTCCCTGCACACATGCCTGCCTCTCGGACCTCCGTTGAACCTAGGACCCCATTCCCACAGCTCCTTCTAGCCAGAAGGGAGCAAACCGAGCTCTGGACTTGCTATCCCAGCTCGTCACTGATAGTCAGGAAGAAAAGGCGGTCAGGAAAAATGACTTTTCACCTGTCTTTACCCCTTACCAATAGAAAAAGTAATACCTTGGCGTGGGGTGCTGTGATTACATACACCTAAAGCATGTGGCTCCAGTTTAGTGGCTTGCTTTTCAAGCCATCACAGATTTTCTGTCACTATATGAGACTTTCCGATCTCCAATATCACCTTCTTTGCTTTCCACTGTCCAATTAGTGGTGAGTGACAAGTGCCAAGAAAATATTTTAGAAGCTATAAAGGTAAGATCCATGTTATGTAGTAGCAAAACATTTGGAAGCAAAGGAATGAATCAAGGGAAAACATTTTTGTTTATGAAAGAACTCCAGCCATGGTTACTGCTCATGGAAATGGCTGGAAGCATGTAGATCGGAAGCCTACTCCGATTTTGAGGGGCCAATATTGCCAAAGAAACAGTAAGCTGGGACTCTCTTCAAACCTTAAAGCACTAGTTCTCAACTGGGGATGATTTTGCACCCCCATGGGACATTTGGCACTGCCTGGAGACAGTTTTTGGTTGTCACAGCTGGGACAGAGATGCCTCTACTCACTGGCATCTAAGGGATAGAGGCCATGAATGTTGGTCAACATTCTACACTACACAGGCTAGCCACCCCCCCACCCCCACACACACAACAAAGAATTACCTGGTCCAAAATGTCAATAGATTAACAGACCACAGAGAACCATAGATGAAGGGGTTTTTCCCAAGGAATTTAATCTTGGTCTAATCAAGAAAGTTCCCCTGCTGCCCGACAGAGACTCCTGCTTGACAGGATTGTATAATCGCACAATCTATGGACTATAACCCAGTGACTTCCCCGTGACTCCCGTCCTGTGCTTTTCTGAATGAGAATGCTTATTGCCTTGTCTTGCCTCTGCTCCATCATGGCATATGGCATTTGTGGAGGGTGGTGGCAGTTAACCTGTCTTTTTAGATTACAGGTCAATGAACATGAAATAGTGCATCTCGATTTTGAGGAGATCTAACATATTACCTGGATGCTCAGAACATCGAGCTAGACCCCACTTGATTGGGCTGTGGGTTGTCTTCCTTAAGGAGGGGGTCGGTGTATTCTATGCATGGGAAGAGGGGTGTGAAGGTTATCTGATGATCAGAAGGGCATATTGCAGCAGAGATCCCTGATCCCCAAGCTGGGTGACATTTCTCATTCTCCCTTGTGATTTGGTGTGGCTCTGGACCAACTGCTCACCATAGGTCATACTCACCACTTCCTGGCCCAGCCCATAAAAACCTCCTACCAAACCCTCTCTCCCACTCCACCCTCCCCCCAGGGTGATGCAGAGGAGCACAGGGACCTTAGAAACGAAACGTTGAAGGCGCCAGAGCCACAGTACAGAAGGAACCCGGGTCCCAGAAACATTGGTTGGTAGAGAGCTGACCGCTACTCAGAAATGCCTGCTTATGGCTTTATCTGAGCAAGAAATAAACCTCTCTTCTGTTAGTCACGGATAATTTAGGTTTACCTGGGGCAGTGGCTAGCATTACCCTAACGAATATACCTACAAAAGAGAATCTAGTCCAACCGAAGCCTGGGACACAGCTCAGTTTTCCTAGTATAGCCAATCTCATTTTATTCCGTAAGTATCGTGGAATCAGCACTCGGGATAGCCTCAGTACACTTATAATTGCTTGTTCAATGTCTCCCTCCCCCAGTACCAAAAACTCCATCAGGAAATGTGTCTCTATTCAGTGTTGTATTCCTCATACCTAACAGAGCCCCTGGAACACTGCAGCCAGTCAATAAATGTATTTTGACTGACTGAATAAAGTATCTTCATATTCTTTTAAACACTGCCTGAGGAAGATTTTAAACCACTCATAACAATAGGTGGCATTAATTATATGCTTATGAAATTATGGATTATTTCACTTTATTCAATATCCAACAAATGTTTGCTGAGTGCCCTTTAGTGTTGCAGGCTCTGGGGACTCACTGGGATACAGACAGGTGAAAATTCCTGTCCTCAAGGAGCTTACAATCTGGAGGCTTTCAACACAGCTCTTGGGCGCCTGGGTGCTTCAGTCAGTTAAGCATCTGACTACAGCTCAGGTCATGATCTCGCGGTTTGTGGGTTCGAGCCCCGTGTCGGGCTCTGTGCTGACAGCTCGGAGCCTGGAGCCTGCTTCCGATTCTGTGTCTCCCTCTCTCGCTGCTCCTCCCTTGCTCATGCTCTGTCTGTTTCTCTCTGAAAAATAAATAAACATTTAAAAAATTTAAAAATAAATAAATATTCACAGCTCTTCCTTTTTATACACGAAAAGCTCTGTATCTTGTCTGAGGACCCACAGTGGAGAAACGGGCGAGGCATGTAACTCCACGGCCAAAGTATGAATAGGGAGAAGGGCCAGGAGGCAACACCGATGCCTTTTCTGGGGAGATTTGTAGCAAGAAAACACGGGTGCCGTCTGGCTATTTCTGTGACAATGAATCTTATGTCCTCACTTGAGCTTCTTCTGGGGACTATCAATCAACAGACCTCAAACTGCAAAAGATAATTCTAAAGAGGAGGGAGGTAGGGAGGTCTTTGCAGAAACCATGAAAATACTGGGTGCTTTGCTCAGCTTGTGTGTGAAGCTGCTCTTCAGGACCCGCTCACCGACTCAAACCCAAAAATGAATTGCGAAGGCTCGCTATCCAACACACCTGGCCATAAGGGAGGGTGCTGTGGACCGAGTGCTTGTGTCCCCCTGAAGCTGATATGTTGAAATCTTAACCCCCAAAGTGACAGTACTAGGAGATGGGGACTTATGTAGCTGCTTAGGTCATGCGAGTAGAGTCTTCATGAATGGGGTTAGCGGTCTTCTAGAAGAGACCCCAAAAAGTTCTCTATCCCCTCTGCCATGTGAGGGCATTGTGAGAAGAACCAGGAAGAGCGCTATCAGCCGGCACCCGATCTGTCGGCACCTTGGCCTTGGACTTCTGGACTCCGGAACCGTAAGAAATAAATATCTGCTGTTTATAAGACATTCCATCTGTGATAATTTGTTATAGCAGCTCGAGCAGACTGCTAGACACAGAGGGGCAACTCCGAACTGGCTTCGTTGCACATATTTCCGGTGGGCAATCAATGCAGCCTCAGTCGTCAGAGGGTCACTCCAGAGTATGGACTCTAAGAAAAACATGGGGCTGCCTCGAAACGTCCCAGCCTGCTCCAGGGCGCTCAGTTTTCATTCCTCCAGCTCAACACTCTCATGGCCAGTGACTTCACCACCGGGGCCTATCATTGCCTGACTTCTCAGCCGAGTCCTTTCCCAAGGTGCTTCTAGCTCTGGATGACTGACACTCCATGACAACCTGCTCCCCATGCGCACTTTCACACTCACAGACGCGCACACACGTCCCAACGCTCACCTCCTACTCCTGCGTCCGCCTCTGAACGCTGTCACTCTATATTTGCCTCTAGGTAGACGTCGGAGAAAGCACAACGCAGAGCCCTCAGTGAGAGCTGCATCCTAACTCTCACAACCCCACCCCCTCCTTCCCACAGCCAAGAGTGTTCACAGGTCAGTTCTGTCAAACAAGTGAGGCTGAAGCCACCAGGACTGAATTTTACGTCTTTCGAATGGAAATGCGTCACAGGCCAGCAGGTTGATTTGGGTCCCAGAATGTTCGCTCAAGTTTATCTCTGAACTAGGAGATGTCTCTGGAGATCATGTCTGCTTAGGGCCGGGAGGGAGTTGATCTGAGAGGCTTAGGGCTCCTTTGAGAAAGGAATAGAAATCTTCTTCAGGTCAGGGTGCTTCAGAAGGTCTGGAGAGTGAGGCTGAATCATTGAGACCTCCAACCCAGGCGTGACCTGACCCACCTCAGACCTGGATGGAGGACTCCAGGTGTCAGTCCCATTGGTCTGGGGTTCACGGACTTGACCCTGGCCCAGGCTGGGGAAGGGTGGGGAGAGGAGGTGGCTGGCCTAGTGACAAGATTATGTGATCTCCAGGGCGTGGCCAGGGCGTGGCCAGGGCGTGGCCAGGGCGTGGCCAGGGCTGAGAGAATCCCCTCCTGTCCTCATAGAACATCTGATTTGGAAGAAAAACCATAGAGTACATCTAAGCCAGCCTCACTGCAACTGTCTCTGCGCGCCCCGCCCCCCGATTGATATATATATATCAGCAAAATTACTCTGTGCTTTTCCACAATTGTGAGTTCTTTGAGTATAAGGGGGAGAACTCTACCCACCTCTGTATCCTCTAGGGACCAGCCACCTGCCTGTACACAGTCAGTGCTCAACATACCTGTTGAATTGATTCTGATTGTCCTAAGAAGAGGCTTAGCAGGACGGAGGTTTGGGAAGTAGGTGGCATGTAATAAGCAGATTTCTCGTTGTAAAGATCCCTCCCTCCGCTGCACGAAGAATGTGTTTCCAAATATGATAATAATGCGCCTCTTTTTTTTCCCAATAAACTTCTCTATCTGTACTGCTTTTTTCTCGGTATGGCTGGAGCTTTGGACCTTGAAGACTTGCATCCTGCTCTTACCGTCTTGGGCGAGACGCATACGCTTCCTGGGCCACACTTTCAACACTCATAAAAGGAGAAAATAAAGATGCCCCATTCGGTTGCCTTACTGATACGTTGTCAGGTGACATTTGTTATCTAACAAATTGTTAGATATTGTTCCTAGAGCTAATTGAGCATCATTTTGTGACAAAGGCTATCGCTCAGCACCTCACATTTGTCCTTCAGCTTGACGAAAAGCTCAGGTCACCTCCATTTCACAAGTAAGGAAAGCCGGGCATAGATGGGCTCAAGGACCCAGCAAGGACACACAGCTAGGAAATGACAAAAATGCAAGGGTTGACATTAAAGCCTATTTGGTCCCAAAGCTGATGTTCTACCTTCTCATCCCTGCTCTTCTCCTTCCCCTTCTTTTCCTCTATTCTCCTTCTCCTTCTATTCCTTCCCCTTCCCAATCCTGAGGTAGTGTGGGGGGTGGGGAGAGAGACACAGCGGTCTTACTAACAGCCGTGTCCCCTGCTTCTCTTCCCTGAGCTGAGCACCCTGGTTTTGCTCAAGCATGGGGGTTCCCACAAGGCCTCTCTGGAGCTCCAGGGTGAATCTGGATTGCTTGGTTCTGAACCAATCATGATCATTCCATTCTTTTGCTAATGAAATTAAGCATGAGCATGCCACTCACTTCTGGCCAACGTGACTTAAGAGGAAAATTTTTGTGGTTCATTAGGAGATGAAAGGTACACACAGGAGGAACATCGGAGTCCAAAGACACCATGGCCAGAACCATGGCAGCCATTTTGTTACAATGAGAATTGACCTGAGGAGAACTCTCCATTTTATAGCGGAGAAATTAAGGGGACATGGGTCTCTAACGACCTGAATAAGCGGATGAATAACTCTGGGCTTCTTTTCATATTAGTTAAAGCATCCCCTTATTGTTTAAGCTGGCTTGAACCGCTTTTCTGTTATTTGTGAACAAAAGTTTAACTCACGTGTCCTTCCCTCTTTTTTTCCTCCTTTTTGCACTGTTGGCTTTTTAAAGGTTGAACAGTGCTGATCAGGGAACCTGATTACATGACTTTGACACTCTTCCCACTGTTGAAACTGTGCCAGAAGCAGAGAAAAAGGCAAGGGGGCCTCTGTTACAGGCTTACGTGAGACCCAGAGATACCTCACGGTCCACTTTAGGTTCGCACCACACCTTACACCAGACTTCCTTTCCAGCTGCTCAGGGTGGTGTCCAGAGAGAGCAGAGGTTGTTTATACACCTAGATTTGAGGGTGAGAGGTTGCTGTCCATTGTCTGAAGCAGAAATAATGTTAAAAGAGAAAACAAGAATGATCACCATTACCTGCTTCATAGGATAAATCCTGATTATTGTTAGTGCTGGAGGGGACCTAAGACACCCAAGTTCATTCTCATTGTTTTACAGATAAGGACGTGAGGCTCAGAGAGGGGAAACGATTGTCTACGCTCCCACAGTTAGTTAATACCAAAGGAGGGAGGGTCTGCATCCCCAGCATTCAGGTTCCTAACTGAGGGCTTCTGCATGACTCAAATCTACCACAATCCGTTGAGATATCTGGTCCCAGATCGTTAAGCATTTCCCACATTCCTTCTGAATGCGTAAAGAAAATCTTTTTCATTTGGATAAAGCTCAGATTGAGAGGGAGGAAACGAAATTAGAGGTGAGGGAGGGGCAAGGAGTGTGTGTGTGTGTGTGTGTGTGTGTGTGTGTACCGTGCAGAGAGGAAGAGGTGAGTGTTCAGGAGAGCCACTGCTACCTGACTTGCCTCTTAGGCTCCTACCACTGGGCTTACCGGTCACACCAGCTGCACTTCCCAAAGCTCATCCCTTGCCGGACGGCCATCGACAAATTGCATTGATTTACAAAACAGACAGCTCTGCAATTGCCTGAGTGCATTTAATCTTTTCAAATTAAGCCAACTTCACATTCGGCATACCATATGGAATTCTTCAGGGTGTTTATAAACACAGTTACACTTAAGCCCTCGTCCACTCTGCTTAAACTGTAGCAGAAATAGTACAGAGAGCCAAAAACATGCAGATTGAAGGGACAATCTACCACGAGGCCAAATCCTTTTAGCGATGGAGAAGACTTTAGACATCCTCTGGTCCAGAGGCTATACCCTCGAGGCCCAACGGCTGAATTCGGCACACAGATGTGTTGAGTTTGGCTCACTTTGTGTTTCTGAAAATGTTTGTGCCAACAGTTAAGAATTGGAAGATTTCACATAAAAATCCAGACTTCCTACATCTTTTGAGAAAACTGGAAATGTGGCCATGCTGAGTCCTCATTCTCACACAACAATCAGCTGAAGACGAATGGTAGCTTCTTTCTCTGCCAGGGGCACCCTGTCCCGTTGGCCGTAATTGTCATCACTCTTCGTTGTCTTACGTGAAATGTCTGCGTCACTCATTCTCGATACTTGGCTCACCCTTGTAGGCGTTTTCCATTTTTATCCGAATTGAGACGTTCATTTATAGAGAAGGGGACGGAGTCTCAAAATCCAAACACGACCTGCCTAAAGTCACGTAACTGGCAAGTGATCGAGTCGGGATCTGGTTCGTGGCACACAGTGAAAGTAGCTGGGCCAAGGTGATGAGAGCACAAGGCTGTGCCTGAACCCAAGAGTTTCCAGACATTCCGGAGAGAGCTTCAGACTTCCTCCGCCTGTGGGGTTGGGTGTGGGGAGGATGGAAGGAGACAAGCCAATTTCACCTGTATGTTGAGAGCCTGTGAGACCACAAGTGACTTCAGGTTAGATGAGAAGATGAGATATTCGATGGCCTTTGTTCACTGCAGATATTCATGCATTCACCCATGCAACGGGTGTTTTATTGCCTCTCCTGAACTACTCGGAGCTCTGGAGAGACAGAAATATTCAATCTTGACTCTGGTCCTCAAGGAGCTTATCATCGAATAGAGGAACGGACATGGAAGGAATCCCATGAATGGCCAACAGCCCACACTCCCCTCTTCTAGTCAGATCTGTAGGTGGTGGTGTGGCGCTTAAACGCGAGTTGATAGAATATATACATCGGTCTCTACCCCCGGCTCCTGACACAGAGTTTGGAAGCTCTTGTGATTTCTAAACAATAAGAGCAGTAGGAGCATCTTTTGTTCTAACATTTGGTCTTCGATGGCGGTTCTGGATACAGAACTCCTGCAACCTCTGTAATTTCTTGGGTCATAGGAGTGCCCTTGTTCTGATGAGGCGACTCTGGGGTGGGGGGGTGCGGGCTGCTAGCCGGGGGCTGCTCATGGGAATGCCAAACCATGATTAGAAGCTTGGAATTTTTAGCCCACCTCCCATTCTCCTGAGAAGAAAGAAAAGATGAAAATAGAGTTAGTGATCCATCGTGCCTATGTGATGAAACCTCCATAAAACTCCAGTAGTCTGGGGCTCGGAGAGCATCTAGGTTGGTGAGTAGGTGGAAAAAGTGTTCCCGGAGAAGACACGGAAACTCCATCCCTCTTCCCAATGCCTCCCCCTCCATCTGCACGCTCGTCTGTATCCTTTATCACCTCCTTTTGTAATAAACTAGCAAGCCGCTCTAACACGTTAATTGAATCCAAGAGGGAGGAGGTCATGGGAACCTTCAATTATAGGCAAGCTGGGCAGAAATTGAGGGTAACCAGCTGACCTACTCCTTGCGACTGGCACCTGAAGTAGGGGGCCGTGTCCCAGGAGACTGAGCCCTCCCCCTGCGGGATCTGACACCATCTCCAGGTAGATTATGTCAAAATCCGAGTTAAATTGTAGGACGCCCAGCTCGTGTCAAAGAACTGCTTCGCGGGGAGAAAGCCCACACAGCTGGTGACCAGAAGTGTCAGAAGTGGACCATGCTGGGTGAGTAGTGAAGGAAAAAGACACACTTTTGTGTGTGTGTCACTTCACCCAGTGAAGGAGGAGACAGGACTAATTTTTGTGTTTTGGGTTGGGTTGTTTTGTTTTGTTTTGTTTTAGTGCATAACGGTAACAGGCTGACTTGAAAACTCGGATTCAAATGTCCATCCTGTCCTTTCTTCGCTTGGACAAAATGCTTCCCAACAAAACCTCAGTGTTCACATCTGTATGAAGTAATTCAACGCCTACCCATAGAGTTCTTGCGGGGAAACATTTGAAAAGTTCTTTGCATACAGTAAGCATTCGGTAAGGGGTGGATTCAATTCTTCTAGAATTCTTTCATCCCTCCTCTGTTCCTCATTCTTCTTTTCTTCCCCCCTCCCTTCATTACTCTCGTTCTTTCTACTTTGTTCCAGAAATTCCTTTTTTAAAATTTTCAGATGTCCAAATACATTCCAGAATCACAAGTCACCAGGCGATGGGGAGGCCTTACAATGAAAAGTGCCAGCATGTATTAAAATACACCCACGTGGCCTTGACTCTCACAAGCAATGCATCGTTTGTGTTACTTCTTTGAAGGACAGAAAATTACTAAGGAGTGCATCCTTAATTATTTGGTCTGTTATTTGCATGGAGTATCTCGGGTGATGGACCTGCTCAGGGGTTCTCACACAAAAAAATTCTTCCGGGCCTTGAGCATGCCAGATTCAAAAGTGAAACAAAGGACCAACAGCTAGAGAATCTTAGATTTTACTCCCAGGACAGATGCGGGTTCCCTCGCTGGCTATGGGCAAATTACCTCCCCCCATCGCTTTCCCCACCAGCAATGCAGAAATCAATTATTTCCTGGCCTCACTTGAGAGCTGAGAGACTTAATTAAGCCTTTGGAAGATGGTCGTTAGTTAACCTAATTCTCTCCGTGAGCTAACAATCCTCTGCTTCCCTAATCACACCTCCCAAACTTTTCATAAATTAGTCCTCTTTTCCTAAAGTCAGAATGTAGGATGACTCTTCTTTTACTCATTTGCTTCTATAAATGGTTTTTAATGATATTAGTATCACTTCCCCGTAAACAGGCCCAGGGTAGGAAAATTCTGATGGAGAGGAACCACCTCGGGGATGGCCCCAACCACAGAGGCGCCGGGGAGAGTCCTACCCTCTCCCAAAGCGAAGAGTTATCTCTGTCCTTGAAAACAGAGAAAGGTCTTCGTTCCTCCGGTCCTCGCGGGCACTCTAACAACCAATGTGGATTAGATTAAACTTAACTTGTTTTGCAGCGACATGACCGGAGTCCCTCCTCGCATGAGCAGGGGTCCTTCACACATAGGTTCGAATCCTGGGTCCACCACCTCCTGGCTGAGTGACCTCGAGCATTTGCTAAACTTCTCAACCCCTTTACCTGTACAACGGCAAGAATAAAGTCTGCTTCACAGGCCCGTCACAAGGATGAAATGAAGCCATATGAGTTACCCTCTTTGTATTCCCTTTTAGAGCTACGTACATCTGTCCAATTTCCACAACTAGATTGTGATAAACCCCTTGACAACAGGGTTTGCTCAGGTATGTCCAGCCTTTCTCAACAGGGGTTCCGCAACAGAATTAGACTCCACGGAAAATTATGTGCGGCTCTTCTCTCAATTCTCCCAGGGATGATCTGTAACCAGTACCATTTTCAGTGCAAAAGAAGAGAAGTTAATTCATTACCTCCACTGGCTGCCTTAGGGTATTAGGGCTTAACTCTTTCCTGAGACCTGGTGAAGAAGCACTGATAACTCCAATCATCCTAACAAACTCCAAACTTTCAGTGGTTTTATATAACAGAAGTTTAGGTCTAAAGGATGTTCCAAATTGGCAAGAATAAAACAATTCAGAGAGTGCAAGCTCTCCCTGCTCATCTGCATTCAAGGGAAAGGGTGGGGAGAAGAGAGTTTCCCATTGACATTTCCATCAGCCTGAGAGCAGGCCATTGGCCACTCCCAACCGCAAGGGTATCTGGGAAGGGTAGTCTGACTGTAGAGCCAGGAAAAAGAAGAAAATGCCAGCAGGTCTCTGCCATATACAGGTATAATCTCCCTGGTGTTTAGGCTACCATATAGTATCGTACAGTAAGTGACAGTGTTCAGTAAATGTTTGGGGGCACCTGGGTGGCTCAGTCGATTAAGCATCCGACTTTGGCTCAGGTCATGATCTCCCGGTTCACGGGTTCGAGCCCCGCATCAGGCTCTGTGCCTATAGCTACAGCCTGGAGCCTGCTTCGGATTCTGTGGTCTCCCTCTCTCTCTGCCCCTCCCCTGCTTGTGCCCTGTCTGTCTCTCTCTCTCTCAAAAATACACATTAAAAGATTTTTTTAAGTAAATGTTCAATTTATGAATGAAAAGAATGAATGATTAACTAATTGAGTGATTAATTAGTTACTCACTCATTCATTCATGTAATCAATCCTCACAACCTGACTTCCTCCCTTTACCCTCTGTCCTACTTCCCCTGAAATCTTTCTTCCGGCCAGCCACCCCAGTAAGGCCCCGATAAATTGACCCATAGTGTTAAAGAGAGTGTTTAGAAGGAACACTTGGCCTCAACTTCCAAAGCATTGAATTTGAGTCTCTGCTGGATTAATTACCGGCTGGGTGACCTAAGGACAGCCACCTTTTCCCTATCATTAAGCACAGGTGTTACATGTTCCTTTGTCTATAGTGGAAACAATGGTTTGTGGCCTATCTCATGGATTTGGGGAAGACCACGGGCTTAATATGAGTTAGGGTCCTTTGGGAAGTGCCATACAAATGTAAATGCTATTGATATCAATTTGTCAAGGCATTTTTCCTCAAAGAGTATCTATATTATAAGAGAAAACTCTGAACAGACGTCTAGTGGCGAGCTATCGGGTGCTTTCCTGCAAAGCCATGTTTTCTGCTCAATGTTCCGATGTCCTACTAACTATTAGCATGATAATACTTTCCATAAAGGCTATCACAGGAGGGTCAGAGTACAGGGCTATTATTTCAACCTGTAGCCACGGTGGGCTCTAGGACAGGGAACAATATGCAACCTGAGCTGGTTATGTCAATGAGACTCAAACCAATCTGGGGACAGGGGAGAAAGGAAAAGAAAGAGGGAAGGAAGGAGCAAACATGGCGTACCACCATTTTGTGTTGTCTCTGGCAACGCAAGTGAGTATCAATGGACCCAATTGGATTATTTTCTCCAAAAGGAAGGGTTATAGAGAATCAGGGGGAAAGACGATGGCTGAAGGGGGCAACTCAAGGTTTGTAGATTCTTCCAGTGGGGCCAAAGAAAAGAGGATTTGTCATTTGCATGGGAAACAGTCTAGGTGAATTCGAAATTAAACTATTCACTCTTTGTGGAACAAGTGTGAAGGGCAGCAACCTAGTGTTACAACCTCACCCCACAGGACGAGAGGGGATGGGATGCTGTAGAAAAGACACGGGTTATAGAGCCAAAGAGAACTGAGTTCTTTGCGTGATTTATTTCTAGCGTGATTTTGGGAAAACTTCTCTGAGTTTTGGGAGACGATAATTTCTGTGGCAAAGGCTTGTTGTAAAGACTGGATACGGCAATATGCCTGTTAGCTCCCTGGCACATGGTAGGCCTTCAGTGCAAGTCATTGTCATGAAGATAGACCAAAGCATCCACCTGCTCTAACGATGTAGTGATCGACATACCCATTTCTGGACAACAAACTTTGCAAAGATCAGATGGGCTTTAGATATCACTGCATCTGGTGGGAGGAGTTTGGGTGGTAACAAAGAGGTCTTTCCTGACCATCCTATGATGAGTAAACTCTCCTGGGGTTTACTTAATCATCGGGCATGTATTTGTATACTTGGGTTTCGTCTGTCTTTCCAACCAAAACGTAAGCTTCAAGAGGGCAGAGAGCCTGTCTGTCTTGTTCACGGCGGCTCAGCATGTGACACAGCCCGGAACACCAACTGTTCGGTAAATGGCTGTTGGAGGCAAGAAGAGGGAAGGAAGCAGAGCTGCTGGAATGATCAGTAAACATTTTAACACTGACAACCTCGAATCCCACTGAGAGAGCTGCATCCTGAAACACAGGTGCCCCTGGGAGAGGCAGCAGTTGATGGAAATGCGTTCTGACGCGTAAAAGCCTCCCAGGAGACTCCTGCCCAGGGAAAGAGTCTCCAGAGAAGGTGGGCTGGGCCAGGGGGCCAGGGAAGGAGCGAGTCTGCCTGTCACCTGGGCACGGGAATCCAGGTGTGCGTGGAGGTTGGCGAGAAGCCCTCCCCGGCCCAACTTGCCCAACAGAATCCAATTTGCATGCATCACCCACGCCCTCGGCCTGGCATTCGTCTTCCTTTTCAGAGCTGGTTGTGGGGCAAGGGAGGAAAATACCTTTCAAGACCAGACATGAATCTTGCCGTAAACAAGCTTCCCTCTGCCCTGTTGTGTGGGCTTTAACCTTTCATAATACCCAAAGGGCAGAATGAAATGCTGAAGTAATGCACAGTAAAGCTTCCATGCGAGGCTGGGGAAACTCTAGCCGCGAAAAACAAACAAATAAAAAAGGCAAGAAAAGCTGCCATGAGTCATGTAGACACAATTCTTGGTTTGCCAGACCTCCTTCTCTGTTCCCTTAACCCCCCTTTTCTCCTGTCCTCTCTGCCTCTCTATCCACGGAGGAGACTAGGTTTCACAGTAGGTGGGGACTGAGGAAGGACCGACATGTGTAAAGCACCTACTGCGTGCCAGGCAGCGTGCACACGTATTATCGTATTGTTTGATCGAACCATCCGAATAAGCCACATAGCGGGTCATTTTGCTCTCCACCATACACCGAGTGTAACACTCAGCAGTCAGCTTGTCTGACTGAGATCACAGAGCTAACTGATCAGATACCTGTCAGACGTCACCAGCCAGACTCCCTAATTATTTTGAATTTCGGGGCGCCTGGGTGGCTCAGTCTGTTAAGCGTCCGACTTCGGCTCAGGTCACGATCCTGCGGTTTGGGAGTTCAGGTCATGATCTTGCGGTTTGGGAGTTCAGGTCACGATCTTGCGGTTTGGGAGTTCGAGCCCCACGTCGGGCTCCGTACTGGCAGCCCAGAGCCTGGAGCCTGCTTCGGATTCTGTGTCTCCCTCTCTCTCTCTGCCCCTCCCCTGCTCATGCTCTGTCTCTGTCTCTCAAAAATAAATAAATGTTTAAAACAAATTTTTTTAATAAAAATAAAATAAAAAATAAATTAAAAAAATGAATTTCAGTCACACTGAGGAATACTTTCTGATAAATGGCTATGCCATGCTCTTTCATCCAGTAACAGAATTTCCTGGGGAAACAATGAAACACGTACACAAAGACAGAACGAGTCTGTTGATTACAGCTTTGGTTTTGATGGCAAAAAAAAAAAAAAAAAAAGCAATTTAAATATCCACCAGCAGAGGTTGGTCAAATGAATTATGGAATACTCATGTAATGGGATATCTCACAGATACTGACTGTGATTGTTTCTCTAGCCCGGAAACATGTCACTGATTTATTATTAAGGGGGAGGGGGGCAACCGTTTTCAAACAACATGTAAAATACCATTTTGGCAAAGAAATACACGGGCAAATAGATGCGTATAAAAATTCAAGAAGAAACGTACAAAAATGAACAGATTATCTTTGAATCGTAGGATTATAGGTAATTTTTATCTTCTGTCGCTTCTCTGTACTTTTAACTGTTTTTCTACGAGAAGTTTGCGTGTCTTGAGCAGTTTGTTTGAGTTTCCTCTTTTCAGGAGTAATTTTTAGAATGATTAGGAAGCTGCTTTCGAAAACATTTTGCTTGAGGGCCCAGAATTTGGAAACATCTCTATTCTTTTTTAGCCAATAGTGAAAGGAGAAATAAAAATCCTAGCCAAATACTGACATTTAGCCAATATTGTTCCCTTTTATAATTACATTGTCAATCGCTGATTAAAATGTAAGCGCCCGAAAACAGAAAACATGTCCTTTTTCCCTCTTTAATCCTTGTCCCTTTGTGGTGTTCCCAATGAATATTCATGGTTGTTTGATTTCTTCCTTTTACTGCTTTGGTTTTGGGTTCGCGGTCGCTTGTGTTTTTGTTTCTGTTTCCTATTTTACACCAGAAGCTTATTCATTTGGACCCTTTTAAGTGCAGGTTTATGAAAATTAGGAAAATGTAGGCAAGACTGAAATTTACTTTTTTTTCTTTCAATAAAATTAGTTTTTGTTGAGCAAAGTGTCCTTGTAAGCAAATGAGGTGGGAGGGGTGTATTTAACCTACTTGGGAAAATACTTTTGAACTCTTTACAACATCCCTTAGGGCCCAGTTAATTAATGGACTGATTACAAATGATTATAATTCATTGAGTCGATTTGGCAGAATTTCCTTCGGGCAGCAGTCTGTTTCCTGTTAGGTTGTGTTATGTGTCAGTGTGGAAAGTAACACATCTACTCTGCCTTACAAATAGCACAGATTTTCACTAATTCAGAACCTGTTCAATAATCAGAGTGGCTATTTCAATACTTCTTTTTTTTTTTTAAGTAGGCTTCCAGCCCAATGTGGGGCTTGAACTCACAACCCTGAGATCAAGACCTGAGCTGAGATCAAGAGTTGGGACGCATAACTGACTGAGCCAGCCAGGTGCCCTTCATATTTTTCTAATCTTCGATTTTATTATGTTTTGGAGCCTGGTATATCCCTCTTTAAAACAAAACCAGGCTTGGGGCGCCTGGGTGGCTCAGTCGGTTGAGCGTCCGACTTCGGCTGAGGTCATGATCTCACAGTCTGTGAGTTCGAGCCCTGCATCGGGCTCTGTGCTGATGGCTCAGAGCCTGGAGCCTGCTTCCGATTCTGTGTCTCCCTCTCTCTCTGCCCCTTCCCTGCTCATGCTCTGTCGCTCTCTCTGTCTCAAAAATAAATACAAACATTAAGAAAAAAATTTTTACAAAAAAAAAACAAAACCAGGCTGGGACACCTGGGTGGCTCAGTCGGTTAAGCGTACAACTTTGGCTCAGGTCATGAACTCACAGTCCGTGAGTTCAAGCCCCACGCCGGGCTCTGTGCTGACAGCTCAGAGCCTGGAGCCTGCTTCAGATCCTGTGTCTCCCTCTCTCTCTCTGCCCCTCCCCTACTCACGCTGTGTCTCTCTCTGTCAAAACTAAATAAACATTAAAAAAGTTTTTTTAATAAAATAAAATAAAGCCAGGCTATTCACAGTATAAAAGTTTTTCCTTCACGAAACTATATATATAGCTATAGAATATAGGTATGAATGGAAATATTAATCGTGCTCACTGAAAAAAAAAATTCATGTAAACAATACTGCAATGTGTAAAAATGTGTCTCTTTTCTCTGTGCACAGGCGCGGAGGAGTCCTGCCCCTGCCCTCCTTGTTTTGGTGGAGAACCACAGTCCGCTTCTGCTTTCGAAGGACCGTGTTCCAAGGGTCACACCCGCAGGCCAGGGGCTGGGATCCTTCCTCGTGCCGTGAATGGCACCTGAATGCTATTTTGACCCTCTAATAAGACAGCCTCAGAGCCATCGTGGCCACTTTGTAACCAAAATGCCAACTTTACAGAGCTGTCTGCCTTCCAGTTTTACGTCGTGTCTGTTTTCTGTTTGGCTGGTCATTTAATTTTGTTTCCCAAAAGCAAACTCTTTACTAGTCTTCCAAAGGACAACATGCCTGTCTGGTAATTATTTCCTTCACTAAGTGAAACAGGTATGGAATGAAGGTAAGAACTGATGTGACGAGCGCATGGAGTCTGAACCCGTCCCTCGAGAGGTATACTGTTCCAGAAAGTAGCCAGTAGCATGTATAAGTATTTAAATGTAAATAACTAAAAATAAATAAAATGTAAAGTCCAGTTCCTCGGTTGCACTAGCCGCATTTCCAGTGCTCAGTATTCCATGACCACACGTATGTAGCGGCTGCCATTTTGGAACACACAGATGGAGAATATGTCCATCGTTGTAGAAAGTTCTACTGGACAGAACTACTCTAGAGTCTAATAAGAGACAAGAAAAACAATACCATTAGTGAAACACCTCCCTCACAATATAGATAGATGTTTGGTCTGGGGCCTCACATATCTTCCACTTTGTGCAATAGCTATAGTTCAGAAAATCCAGCATAACTGGAAGAAGGACAAGAATGTATCCCAGGCACCTTCTATTTCCGGACACTCTTGTGAAACAAGTCAGCCCAGGACGTAGAGCCTTAAAGAAACAACGATCACTTCATTATCTCTCCCCGTTCTGGGACTGGAGCTCAGTGAGGCGGTTCTTGGGTCTGTGCAAGTGGCAGTCGGGGCTGTCATCGGCCTCTTCTTCCAGTGGCTGGGACCTCAACGGGGGCCTGGGAAGTTGCACCCGAGTCTTACGCAGAAGTCCTCGCCCTCCCCCATTCAAGAGGAGGGAACACGGTCGGCTACTCTACCAGGAGGGGGGTCATTGTCAGGTTTGGAGGGTGTGGACTGGGCGAGCTTGGGAGCTACCGTCCGCCACACCTTCTCATGACAGGCCAAGTGTCCCTGTTCGCGTCACTGCCCTCCTGGTCGCTGGCCCTGACTGCAGACAGGAGCCCCGCCTGGGGATCGAACACTCTAAAGGAAAACTAACTGCATAATTGCTTCAGTACTTTTTCCTGCCAAAGCACAAATTCAGTATCTTTATCGTGCCATGGGTTTCTTTGGTGATATGGTAAGCCCTCAGCAAAATGTTTCCAAGTGCATAAAATGTGGTGTCCCCAGGTCGGATGAGGGGCCACCAAATGGGGGGGCGGACCTATCCGATGGAAGCAGGTTGTACTGGAGGTGAAAGAATTCACCCCAGGCAGAATGAAGGAAAGAGTTTATTGGCCACACAGCAAGGGAGCCGACGTGGGCGGGCAGGAGGCAAGGCAGAGACCGGTTGCCCTCAGCCCTGTGCAGTGGTAGAGACTGTAGCTAAAGGGGGAAGGTGAGGAAGTATGAGAATGTATGGAATTTTCCGTTTTGGGTAACTGTGCCCTGGTGTAAGTAACCCATGAGTCGCTAGGGCTTACAGATATTGTGAGGTGGTCCCTTAATGAGCCTCTCTGTACCCAGCCAGGGGGTTACTGTGGTTTCTACCTTACTCAGGTTTCTGTGGTTCAAATTCGTTGCCTAAGAGCCGCCCCTACGTAGGGGCACCTGGGTGGCTCCGTCTGCTGAGTGTCAGACTTTGGCACAGGTCGACTTGGGCTTAGCTTACGAGTTCAAGCCCTGCATGGGGTTCTGTGCTGACAGCTCAGAACCTGGATGGAACCTGCTTGGGATTCTGTGTCTCCCTCTCTCTTTGCCCCTCCCCCGCTTGTGCTTTGTCTCTGTCTCTGTCTCCCTCTCAAAAATAAATATTGAAAAAAATTAAAAAAAAAAAAGAACCGCCTCTACATAAACTAAAAACATAAGAGTTCAAAAGAAACCAGTTATTTGGAAACACAGTTACCAAAATAGTTGAATAATAATATACTAAAATATCTAGCGAGCTTTAGCAGCAGACTTAGTAAGCGTTGTCCTTTCCAAGTTCTGATGAACCTGATACTTCATGATATCTGTAACAATCGGATGTGATACAGAAATACTTGTGATTTCTATCGATGACAAATTCACAAATTCTGCTAAAGTTATTGTGGCTGTTGCCTGCATTCATATTTAGAGAAATGCAACATTTTCAGTTAAAAGGCTAGTGAAACTAAAGATGTGATTTTTTTTTTTTCCCCTCACCCAGGTTTGCCGAATCACTGAAAACTGTCTTGCTGAGGAATCCCTCAGCTGTAGAGGGTGCAGGAGGGGCAGGAGTTCTTAGTGCAACAGAGTGACAGGAAAGGCCTTGGGACCCACCCAGGCTGGGTGCCCCACAGGCAGCTGGATAAGCAAGCTGCTCAGAGCTAGAAGGTAAGAGGAATCCAGATGGGGAAAGAGAGAGTTCTGGAAGGACAGAGAGCGGGAGAGGATGGGCCAAGGTGGAGGTCTAAAGAAAAAAATTCCCTGTGAGGACATTCCCTCCGGCTAGGATGGCCACAGACACGTTTAGGCTCCCCATTGGGCCTTTGCCTCCCCACCCTCAGCCAATGACCTGAATTTACTTGTGGTGGTCACGTCATGAACCACTTCCCTTTTTCTGCCAGTCTAGACTTGCTTCCAGCACAGGCAAAGAGAGTTTTTGCCACAGCGTCTGCCCTGAGCCAGTTGGTCTAGTCCCTTCTGTGGGGTGCGAGGCAACTAATTAATTGCACCGCTCTCCTCTGTGCCCAAATGCCAAATCCAAGGAGAGCCAGCAATGAGGAGATAGATGTCAAAACATCGGCTTTCTTGCTACTAAGATCTGGATTAGAGGGTACAGCTTAAATGTGGGCTTCCTACTTTCCTGGCCTCAGCCACCACCCACACCCCTTCAAAAGCTGGGGACCTTCAGGGGAAAGGCTGAGTCCGTAGAAGACACACTTATCCAGGATTGCGGCCTGGCCCCGGTCTGGGGAAGGATGGTTGACGGGCGAAGAGAAGAGAAAGGCAAAGACATACACACATTCACACATCGACACACGTACACGCCTTCAGTATTCTTGATGGACGCGTTCCTCCCCATCTAGAACCGTGGACCAATGGCTGTCACTCACCAACCAGGTGACTCACTCCATCTCTAAGGGGAGGAGTTTGGGGTGTGGCAAGCGGCCGGGAGGGCTGAGGGAAAACTCCTTAAGGGGACTCTCAGAGAGAGAGAAGCTCCCCCCTCCAGTATCCACGTTTGAAAGTATCCTACCCAGATATAAATAAAATCATTGTAAGTTCATTCTTACTATTTTTCATGAAAACAAGAGGAGAATCAAGGGGGCTCCCTACCTAGTGCTAGGTAAAACTTCAACGCGTGATCTCATTTAAACTCCACAACGATCCTCCGTTGTAGATGGCTGAACCGTCTAACATCTGAAATTGTTGAGTTTTACATCGCTCCTCATCAGGGAAATACAAATCAAAACCACACTCAGATATCACCTCACGCCAGTCAGAGTGGCCAAAATGAACTAATCAGGAGACCATAGATGCTGGCGAGGATGTGGAGAAACAGGAACCCTCTTGCACTGTTGGTGGGAATGCAAATTGGTGCAGCCGCTCTGGAAAACAGTGTGGAGGTTCCTCAAAAAATTAAAAATAGACCTACCCTATGACCTAACAATAGCACTGCTAGGAATTTACCCAAGGGATACAGGAGTACTGATGCATAGGGGCACTTGTACCCCAATGTTTATAGCAGCACTCTCAACAATAGCCAAATTATGGAAAGAGCCTAAATGTCCATCAACTGATGAATGGATAAAGAAATTGTGGTTTATATACACAATGGAGTACTACGTGACAGTGAGAAAGAACGAAATATGGCCTTTTGTAGCAACGTGGATGGAACTGGAGAGTGTGATGCTAAGTGAAATAAGCCATACAGAGAAAGACAGATACCATATGTTTTCACTCTTATGTGGATCCTGAGAAACTTAACAGAAACCCATGGGGGAGGGGAAGAAAAAAAAAAAAAAAGAGGTCAGAGTGGAAGAGAGCCAAAGCATAAGAGACTCTTAAAAACTGAGAACAAACTGAGGGTTGATGGGGGGTGGGAGGGAGGGGAGGGTGGGTGATGGGTATTGAGGAGGGCACCTTTTGGGATGAGCACTGGGTGTTGTATGGAAACCAATTTGACAATAAACTTCATATATTGAAAAAAAAATGAAATTGTTGAGTTTTAACTTAAAAAAAAAAAACAGGAAGTTTGTGTCCTTCATCCTAATGGTGTCCCGTTTTACAGGCGAGGTCACCGAGATTTCCAGAAATTAAGTGACTTGCCAAGGACCACATGGCTAGAACACGAGCCTAGGAATGAAGAGGTAGATTATATACAGGTTCTGCCTCAAATGGTGCCTTGCATAGAGTAGTTGCTTAATAAAGACATTTTTAACAGGCTAGTTCCCGAGGTTTACCTTCTTATACACGGTGAGTGAGAATGGCCTGCTGGGCTTGGGAGAAGCCTAGGCCTTCCACCATCCAGCCGTTTCCTGTCGGCAGAGCTCCTTCGCACACGCACGCGTCCTTGGAGCTGGCGTGCTTCTCTGTTAAGCACCTGATTAAGGGCTGAAACTGATGACCTAGGCTGCTTCCGGAGAATCTCCCCTGCTCGGAATTAAGCGGGCTTACAGTAGAAATCAAGGCTGGAAGCAGCCTCGGGCCAATTCAGAGAAATGAATGCCAGTGATTCAGATGCAGGGCAATTTCGGATTCCTTTTCGCAATTTTTTTCCGAGTGTGAATCCACACTGGAGATCTCATTCTCATTTCAAATCACTCTTGGGGAATAGGTCCTCAGGTACAATCTCCGCACGAATCTTCAGCTTCATGGGGACTCTGGTGGCAGTAGGACCCCGGGGCAGGGAGACTGCACCCCAGTCTGGGGAGGCAGTGTTAGTCACATACCAGCCCCTCACGCCCAAGTCCCCAGTACTAGGGTTTGGCCGGGGACCACACTCTGCCCCCTAAACACCTTGGGGGCGTATCCACCACTGCTGCCGTCTTGAGTCCAGATGGCAATAATCTCTTCCTTAGATGGTCGATTTGTTAAAAACAGAAATCCCACTGGGTCATCACATCACTTCAGAACCTTCCAAGTGATTCCCCACTCACCCTACAGCAACCTCCAGGCTGACTCACGCGGCAGCCCCCTAACTCCATATTCCGTCTCCCTCCACCCCATCCCCTGCTCACACTTGGGGCTCCAGCCAGCTGGACTTCTTTTACTCCACAGGTATGTCATTCTTTTCTTTCCTTTTTTTATTGTTTACTTATTTTTTGAGAAAGAGAGAGTGTGAGCGGGCAAGGGGCAGAGAGAGAGGGAGACACAGAATCCGAAGCAGGCTCCAGGCTCTGAGCTGTCAGCTCACAACCCACTTCAGATTCTCTGTCCCCTTCTCTCTCGGCCCCTCCCCCGCCCCCTCCTCCGCTCCCGCGTGTATGCTCTCTCTTAAAAATAAATAAACATTAAAAACGAATTCCAACATCCAGATTCTTTGGCGTGAGCAACAGTTGCTTCTTATCCCCTGGTCTCTACAGCATGGGCGGCTCTGATGTCTGTGGTTTAGAGGTGACCGTGGCCTCTGCCCTTAGGAGATAGCAGTAATGATGTTGTTAAAGCAAAACTGACTTTGAAAAAGGCTGCTCCCCATCAGTGTGCATTCGGGCGGCCAGGAAATTGAGGTTTCTGTCAATTTCAAGTCTGGGAAAAACTTGGCTTTCATCATGTTTGAGACCAAGAACAAAAGCAAATCAGGGAGTCATAAGACATTTTTTGATGGGACTAAGCCAGGTGAATGGATTAAATGTATTGAATGGATTAAAACTGTAGGATAAGGAGTGAATCTTAATTGACAACCACTGCCATATACAGGGCTTTGGGGGATCCACCCCTGACATACGGTGACCTCGTGGGTGCTGAGGCTTCCGTGAGGTCTTAGATCTGCCCTGATATCTGTGAGGCCTGCATGCCTCTCTCCCAGACCAGAACTGTGGTTCTCTCAGATCCCTCCCTGGCTACGTATTCTAAAGACTTTTCAATCCACTGCAGCACGGATTTTTAATTCATCATCTTTTATTTTCTCATTCATTCATTTATTCATTCAACAGGTATTTACTGAAGCTCTACCACGAGTCAGGCCCATCTAGGGAGAGACCAAGGACTGACGAAGAAAGTACAATGGAGGATGGTAAGTGTCAGGGTGACATTGGAGCCCAAAGCAGCCTCAGGGAAAGTATCCGAGAAGAGGACAGCTACAATGAGTGGAGAGGGGGAGAATGTTCCAGGCAGAGGAACCGTGTGCATGCAAGTCTAGCAAAAGACTCTCTCAAGAATGACGTATGGGGTGCACATATTGGGTGCTCGGTCAGTTAGGTGGGCTTGAACCCACGAACCGTGAGATCATGACCTGAGCTGTAGTCAGACACTTAACCAACTGAGTTACCCGGGCCCCGCTGGATGTTGGAATTTTCAAATCACTAAGCTATGGCTGAAAATATTTATTTGTACCTTAAGGACAGCAGTGCTTTTTAAAACCTATATTTAGGGGCGCCTGGGTGGCTCAGTCGGTTAAGCGTCCGACTTCGGCTCAGGTCATGATCTCACGGTCCGTGAGTTCGAGCCCCGCGTCGGGCTCTGTGCTGACAGCTCAGAGCCTGGAGCCTGTTTCCGATTCTGTGTCTCCCTCTCTCTCTCTGCTCCTCCCCTGTTCATGCTCTGTCTCTCTCTGTCTCAAAAACAAATAAACATTTAAAACAAAAAAACAAAAAAACCCTATATTTAATATGTAAACTAAATACAGGAAATAAAGCTGCATGGCACAGAGGTTCATACAACTAATTCTCCTAAGGAAGACCTTTTCTACAGCCTGAGGATGCAAAGTCTATAGCTTCGTTAAGCCAAAAGAGAGCATTTCGAAGGTGAAGACGTCCCATTGAAGACCCCAGAATAATCCCGCTGACCTCATCCACTAGCCTTCATGTCACAGAATGAGAGCCAACAAGACCGGGTCCCTAACCACTGAGTGCTGTGAGAAAATAATAAACATACGGTGTGCACGTATTCATACTTGGCCTTGTTCCGCAAAGCTTAGCTACTGGAAACACACGAATTACAATAGTAAGACACAAATAAATGCTAAAACACAAGAATCAGAGAAGCTACACAATAGAACGGGGTGTTCGGTTTAGGGGTGGGGGAAATAGAGCGCAGTTTTTAAAGCCAGAACGTTCCACGCATTGTTATAGATAAGCTGCAAATTTAAATGTTTTAAAACATGTATTTATTTTTGAGAGACAAAGTGAGAGTGGGGGAGGGGCAGAGAGAGAGGGAGACACAGAATCCTAAGCAGGCTCCAGGCTCTGAGCTGTCAGCACAGAGCCCGATGCGGGGCTCGAACCATGAGATTGTGACCTGAGCCGAAGTCGAACGCTTAACCTACTGAGCTACCCGGGGGGCCCCGATTTGCTGCAAATTTAGCTCTCATTTGGTACCCCAGATGAGAAGGGACTATAACTAGCATCTTACAACCGCATATCTTGGGGGTTGCCCTTGTACAGGAATGCCTCCATTCCTGGGGACATTGAGAAATTCCGGATGCTAGTGTGACAGGTATAATGGAGCTTTATTTTTACCTTGGTGAACTGATCTCTTCCCATGCCCCTAAATCATATCATAAAGGTGACATCACATTCCGTCCCTCTCACGCCTATCCCCAGGCTCTGAATGGGTTCATCCATTCAGCATTTACTGATGGCTCACTCTGTGCCGGGCACTATGCTGGGTGTGATGGACAGTGATGTCCTGCCCAAGGTCCCTGCAGGCAGGAAGGACTCCCCTCTGTCTCTGAGTGTGCTGCAGGCATCCAGCCCCAGCTGTCAGCTCACCTCCAGAACCGCATGAGCGGAAGGTAGTCACCTCACCTGGGGTGGCTGACATCTAAGGTCTAATTAGTCGGGAGCAGGAGGATATGAAGGCCCACCCCCGTTCTCTCAGCTTGAGACAATTCTGGAGGGACACACCCCAGAGAGTTGTCTGGGGGCTCAATGGAGACTGAAGTCCTTCCTAGTAAACCTCAGAAACACCACCTGCCTCTCAGAGCAAACTTGAAGGAGGGGAAGAAGAGAAGTTACACCTGGTGAGTGGTTACATTCCTGCTTCCTCTCTAAGAAGCCACAGCAGGAGTCAGGAGGGAGGGAGGACCCTAGCGGTGGTCCCCAATTGCCACCATCCCTCACCCCTGTCCCCGTCTCCCTCGCTGCTGGGGGTCCGGGGTCCCAGGCTCCCTCCCTCCTTTCTCTCTCATTATCAGAAATCAATCTCGGGCTAAGTTTTCCTACACTTAAAACGAGGGAAATGGACTAAATGGTTTGTAAGCTCTATAATTATGACTCTTGGAACATTTTAAAACACGGTCGTGTTCTTTCAAATCTCAACCATTTATTTCAGAGAGTGGCAATTTATGCAAACGCCAACCAAAGGACATCACAATACACGATTTATTTTTTCAATACGCTGTAGTTTAGTAAATACATTTGCGTCACCATCATTGAAGAACATTCAGTGGGCACCCGCCAGATGCATCGTATAGGGCTTGAAGAATCAGCAATTGTTGAGACGTTGACATGTTTAAATTCGGCTCGTATTACATGAAGCAAATGAGAGCGCATAACTGAGCTTGGGAGTGACATTCATGCTACATGGCCGTTGTTTCTTCTTCCTCTTCTTTCTCCTCTTCTTTCAGGCTGCCAGATGGTGTGGATCAAATTATTCTAGAATGCAGGGAGTCTGGGTTTCTGCAGATGAGCACAACGGCAGCGCAGACTTTTGCTTCGGTCACTGCGACTCTTGGTGGCGTAATCTGCTCCCACCAGGATGCCCTAGCCTTCCATGCTGCTCGGGTCTCTCGGGCCGGTTCCAGCAGCATTTTTAAGTGCCCTTTGAGAATTTCTGCAAGAAAACTTCTGTGTCATCTCTTGTACTTATTTTCTTAAAATCTTAGAAACACAAGTTTTACCTTTAGCTTTAAAAAATGAACGTATCACTAGGCTGCATTAAAACACGGTGGTTAAAATTCCAGCTTGGAGACTCAGCCAGACGATAATGATATCCAAATTTTATTGAGAGTTTTCTATCAACTTATCTGATCCTCACGACAGTGTCTCCATTTCATGGGGGAAGAAACTGAGGCACAGAGAGGAAGGGCAACTTGCCTAAGGTCACCTGCTAAGAAGAGAGAGAGCCAGGATTTTCCCCCAGGCAGTTTGGGTTATAGAGACCCTGTTTTGAACTGCCTGCCTCTGCTGATAGCTCCGTGACTCAGTATCCCCATTAAAATATAGGGATAAGGACATGGGGGACTTGGGTGGCTCAACCTGTTGAGCGTCTGACTTCGTCTTGGGTCACGATCTCACGGTTCCTGAGTTCGAGCCCCACATCGGGCTTACGACTGTCAGCCTGAACCCACTTCAGATCCTTTGTCCCCTCTCTCTGCCCCTCCCCTGCTTGCACTCTCTCCCCTCCCAAATATTTTAAATATATATATACGGATAAGAACATCATCTTCAATATAGGATTGTGAAGCGGTAAGGGGACCCGAGGAAAGCATTTGGCTCTCTGCCAGGCATAGTGAGCTCTAGAATGCACTTGCCATTGTGAGAGTTCAAGGGGGCTCTGTCAAGGGGAAGGCACACATCCCCTAATGTTTCACTATTACCTGTATGGATATGGATGCATTACATTACATACGTATGTGGTACATTACAAATGTGTATTATGTATCTGTACATACGACCTTTGTATCTGTCTTAATTGGTGTTTCTGCAGAGTCAAACTGTGAGGAAAGGATACAAATGTGTGTCGCCGTTTTCTATCCCAGGAAACTCCAGTAGGAGAGCGGAGAAGCAGGGCGAGGCAAGGCAAGATAGGTAAGGAAGGAAATGTAGTCAACTAAGGGCAATTACCAAGAAAGTTGCCACTGACGACAGCCAGAGAGCAATGCCGCTGGGCAAGTCTGGAAAACAGCGTAGCTCTCACCCCGGAGTGATCTCACCCAAGGGGCCAGGAAGCTGAGGCATTTACCCACCAAAGGTCCATCTGCCATTGGTTGTGGGCTCCTCCCAGGAGCAATCACTCTGGAGTCACTCCTGCTTGCTGCAAATGCTCCCAGGGCCAGAACCAAAGGCCCCAGGTGGGAAGACTCAGGGTGCACAGGTGTGCCCAGGTGAGGGGAGAGAGGACATTGGGGGGGGGGGCACTAACAGACTCTGCTCAAATACATAGAGAGGCTGTCTGGAGATAGATACATAAGGAACTGGTGTCAGTAGTGGGAAAAAGAGAGGGGAACTAGAAGGTTGGAGGGGATGGGTATTTTCACCATGAACCCTACTATGCTTTCTGAATTTTGTGATGTGCAAATATCACCCATTCTCAAGGCGAACGAAATGATATGCCAAAATGAAATTGATCCCTGCAGAGATGCACGGGAGGCCAACAACTATGTCTCTAGAGCACCCGGGTACTGTTGATACTTGGACACCCAGTCAACACTATAAAAGGAGTGAGTGGAGAGCCTTCTGCTTCTCCTTCCTGCCCTTCCCTCCGGCCGGCCTGTCCTCGTTTCCCACCCTCCGCGATGGTCTCATTCACTTCATGTGTCTGTCTGTTATCTGTCAGCCCCTGCGAGAAGTAGGCTGTGCGGGAATGGGTATGATTCTGGTCCTCCCCTCACAGACAGTGCTTGGTACAAAAGAGGTGGTCAGTGAGAGCCTGTTGCTTGAAGAATTGAATGACTGGATGACAGAATATTCCAGAGCGTTGGAGGAGGAAAGAAAACAGGAACGATGATGAGGGGGAAAGAGACAAGGCAGGAACCAGGGTGGGAGATGTCGTGGAAGGCGGCAGGCACGGGTTCTGCTGCTCAGAACTGGGATGAAAGCTCCTCCCCGACAAAGGAGCTGGGATGCCTTCCCACCGGCTCCTCCCCGCCTCCTGTAGTTGCCTCCCAGAAGCTGGACCTGGGCCACAGTTGGCAGGGGTAACATTGTCAGAGGGCGGTGACATCGCTGAAGTGAACTGATTTTAGATGCGTTTGGATCGCTTTGTGTCCCGTTTACCAGATCCAGGCGCCATCCGCCACTTTTGCAAACAGGCAATGGGGGAAGAAAGGAGGCTCTGTTTCATCAAAATGAAGGCCAGCTTGTCCGGAGACTGTGCTGCAAGGTTGTCATTGTTTGGGTGACTGTCGGGCAAGACGCATTCTCCCTCCCCCGTGGGCCAAGTGCACGTCCCTGCTCCATAGATGTTGGGCTTGACTCCGTAACCTCTCTTGGTCAATGGACTGCCAGTCACAACACTCTGAGGCCTTAAGTGCACTCGCCCATATGGCTTAGTTCTTAACTCCGGTGTCCCCTGAAGGGAGCACGTAAGTGCGTGGCCGTTGCCCTTTCCCTTGGGCCCCAGAGTGAGCACCCCTGGAGCTGACCTGAATCCGACTCCTAGCCCACCCCACAGAACCCACAGCCGGAAGCCCAGTCACCCGCTGAGACCAGCGCAGCTCTCCCAAGCCACAGTCCCACCCACAGACCTCCAAGCTGGAGAATAAAGGCTGACTGTAAGCCACTGAGTCTGGGGTGGTTCGTTAAGCAGCATTATTGTGGTGATAGATGATTGACTCAATAGTGATCAGCAACGCCTGCCCCAAAGTCAGGCATGAGCCTTCCTAATGACTCTTCCCCTACTAGCTCGATAGCACTGGGCAAGTTAGCCTTTCGGCCTCAGTTTCCTCATTTATAAAACGGAAGTAATAATAGCATTACTCTCAGCACCATTGGGAGGATTACATGAGATAATCGATACAGAGTGCTTAACGTCGCACCTGTAAACATCGCCCAGAGTAAACATTCTAGAACTCAGAGGTCACAAATTGGAAGCGTGTGCTCAGATAATTCAACGAATTGTCTCTATTGGGATCAATCCGCAACTGCCAGCTGGGAAATTTCATGTGGAAAAAGCAATCCAGACTTGCAGCTTCTCTGGGAAAGTCAGATCTGGCCAACACGGGGCCGGCCTTTCTACGTGGCAACAATGGATAGAGCTAGGGGGCAGTATATTACCATGTGAGTAACAGCAAATGTGACCACTAGGGTTTAAACAATTGAGGGGTTCGGTTTTCGCAGGCAGCATGACATCCAGGAGTCAGAAGCCCAGGGCTGGCGCCAAGGCCGAACGATGCCATCGGGAAGTTGGGCGCCTCTGTCTTGAAACCCTGCCATCTTCAGCACGTGGTGTTTGGGCCTCATAATCTCAAGATAGCTGCTGCACATCCAGCTGCGGTATCTATGTCTCAGGCCAAAAAAGAAAAAAAAAAAAAAAAGAGGATGGAGGAGGTAAAGGGGCAACGGACAACATCTCTCCTCGCAAGGCTTTGTCCTTTTATACTGGAAAGGGAGACTTTCCAGGAAGTCCCACTTACGTCTCAAAGGTCAGAAGTGAGTCGCCTTAGCCACACCTTGCTGCAAGTGTGCTGGGAAACGGAGCAAGCACTCTGTGATGGTCTCTGTAGCTGAGAAAGAAGGGAACTGGAAAGAACAGCTCTAGTCGCACTGCTCAGTTTAGCACAGAACCTTCCTAGGCAGGGTATCATCTGCTTTGTTTGCAAACATATATGCATCTGTTTTGTTTGCAATTCCTGCCCTAGGTGGTGCCTGTCTGTGTGATCCTTGGCCACGTAAGGGCATCGATGGGGAGCGTGCTCTTGAGTTTCTCACCGCTGGCCAAGGTCTTTCTAAGATCACGGCAGAACTGAACGTCCAGGCCCCCCCCTCCCCAGCTACTTTGCCCCATTCTTCGTCTTTATAAAGCTTCTCGTCTGGGGCAGAAGCCAACGTACAAGATGCTCAGCAAACAGTGGAAAGTTTCTCTTACAAGGAGCTCTGACCATACTAGCCACAGTCTTGCCGCGGTCTTGGCTAACGCTGAGAAAATACTCTTTCCCTCCACTCCACTTGTCTTCTTTTTTCTTTTGATGGACTGTGATAGTTTCATACCATTTTTCAAGGCAGGCTATTGACGTACCAGGAGGTGACCTCTATTTACTACAATAAAATTAGTGATTTATAGAAAGACGGAATTCCACAATCCCCTAAACTCTCCTTTTATCCCTAACTACTGTGTCAACAAAGCGCCCAGCATCCAGTATGGTTCAAAGGTCTGAATTGTATAGCAAAATAAATCATTTTTAAAATCCCAACAGTAATGTATGGTGGGAGCATTCTTAACCTGAACTGAGTAAGGGGGAAGAAAACCGATGCAGCCAACCTTAGCTGTAGTATATTACTCAAGTTGATGTGGGGCAGAGAAGATTGGATATTTAATGTCAATGATACCATGAGAGGGGGATGAAAAATTCCAAGTTCCACCAGAAAATAAGAAGGAAAAATTTAGGTCCCACAAGCCCTGGCCTATTTTTTCTTTCCTTCCCCTCTCCCACCCTCTGTTTTCTTACCTTCCTCCCTCTCTCTCCCTTCCTGCCTGCTGAGGGTCTATTTCTGTGGCCACTGCAGAAAGCCCAACACATTTTTCGGTAGGGCCCTAGTTTAGTCTCAGGGTGGGCATTCTAACATATGCAGGACCCTGGCCCCAGACTCGCTTGTTCAAACGCACTCGATGCCGTGCCTTACGTCACAATGTTCAAGCCTAAATCTCTGGAGTGTGCGTGCGGACCTGCCTGGGGTCCGTGTAGAGACTGTTTCATTTGGGTCAGTTCAAGCAGGTGTCCCCTCCAGGAGGCTCAGGAATCATGGAAAGAAAAGGTCTGACTGGTAGGTCATGGGGCGGGCTTACTGGGTCTGACCGATCAGTGACAGCAACTCACTTGTGTTCATCCGGTTTATCTTGAGCTCCTAGAGTCAGACACAGTGCTAGGTCTGGGGATGCAAATACCCATACCATATACTCCTGCCTTCCAGAAGCCCACTACCTGGAGGAGGTGGCTCCAAATGAATTATTTCCCCCTCCTGGAAAACTCTAAATCCCCCCTAGTATAGTGCTTCTCACACTTCAACACGCACACAGATCCCAAGATTCTTATGAAAGTATCAGTTGGGACTCATTAGCCCTGGAAGAGGCCTGAGATTCTGCCCATCCAACCAGGCCCCAGGTGCCGGCCACGCGGCTGGTCTGTGGCTGCACTTTGAGTAGCTGGGTCCCAGGGTTGAGTGTCAGCTGTGAAGGAGCACAGAGGGCTGCTGGGTGAGGAACGCCCCAGGGAGCAACTGGAGGCTGCTTCTTCCTCGCTCCAGAAGCATGTGGCTCCCCTCGGGATGTATAAACAGGCTTTGCCCGGCCCGCTAAGGTCACCTGTCATTGTGTTGGGAGAAAGTGCCCTCTTGTTCTTCTTGGACAGACTTCCTTTCTCTCTTTTCGATCTTCCTTGGGAAAAGGGGCATTTTTTGGTTCGCTGACGATTCTATAGCGTTCCACGGAGACCTTTTTCTCCCACACCCCCTTCTCCACATAAAGGTTACTGTACTTGTCAGAATTCTTGTGGCACTCCATACACAGCAGGTGCTCAATAAATGCTTTAACAATCTCGAGAAGAAAACTCACGGGGATTATATTCCGGGTTTTGCTTTTTAAAGTCTGAAAGCAGACCCTAGGACCGATTTTGTACTTCTCAGTTCCTACTTAGAAAACGTTTCTTTCTCCTTTCTTGTAAAAGATCGTGTCAGAGATGCACTATGTGCAAAACCATTAGGAGATCAATGAGTTTCTAGTCCGGGAGACTCCAAATGTGTGCTATTGTATTAGCTATCTATGGCCACGGCTAATGCTGTGTAACAAACAAGAAGCCCTCATAAGCAATATACTTATTGTTCATGCATCTGTTGGTTGGCGAGGAGGCTCTGCTCATCTGGGGTGGGCTCATTCACGTATCTGGTGGTCATCCAGTTGTGTTGACTGGACATTTGGGGTAACTGCCCTTTGTCCATGTGTTCTGTCTTCCAACAGGCTCTCCCAGGCATGTTTTTATGGCGACTGTGGAGGGTGCAAAAATGCAAGCAGAGACATTTTTTTCCCCCAAGCTTATGCCTGCATTATGTCTGCCAAAATTCTGTCTGCCAGAGAAAGTCACATGGCCGGGCTAGGGTCAGAGCAGGAGGGCACTGCAAGGTTACATGGCCAAAAACATAGGGCTTTAAGGCAGCCCATGAACACAGCCTGTACGTGTAACAAAGTAACTTCACAGTTCATAGTTAAGCTGATACAAGCAACATCTTTGCAAAGAGCAAACATCTAGCCTTCTCCCTGCTCCAAAAGACAGAACAGCTGCAGCAAAGTCCAGGGAAAACAAAGCCATCTGAGAGGAGGGAGAGCAAGAAAGTATTTACTGACAATGCTCAATTTGTAATCCACGTTTATTTCAAACTCAAAAGGACGTATTTACAATACGCCAGGTTTTCATGTCCCCACCCTTCAGTGGCATCTCTGCAGCAATAGAAATATCAAGCTTTCTGCCTCTTTCAAAAGCGAGGGCCTGTGTTTGCAAGGTAAACAAAGGGTAATGAAACAGCAAATGGCAGAGTGTCAAGTTGTTGGAAGGTGTCTAGCGGGATGCCACGGGGACGCGGTTTCATTCTGGTCTCATTTAACATCTTCATTAATGATCTGGAAGAGGGAGTAAACAGCACATTAATTATAATCACAAGTGTTGCTAAATTGGGATTTGGTGCCTGCACCAAAGAAAGGGACTCTGAAAGGACCAGGCAGGAGGTGGATCCGGCTTGGAAAAGCTGAACGGCACCTAGGAAGAAAATCACAGCACATGGCAGGGGAGGAAACAAGGCACTTGGAAGCAGTGAGGCCAAAAGGCAAGGAAGCTGCCTGAAATTCCTTCTGGAACAACCTAAGGTATTCACAAATAAACCCAAGAGCGAAGTGTTTATGGCAAGGAGGTAGCATCCAGGATTGAGATGTAAGCAAGCGGGAGCGGGAGATGG
This sequence comes from Panthera pardus, assembly GCF_024362965.1. NCBI lineage: Eukaryota > Metazoa > Chordata > Mammalia > Carnivora > Felidae > Panthera > Panthera pardus. The sequence goes on from NW_026526688.1 coordinate 185,032,646, forward strand.
GGGGACAGCCATAAACACACCAGGGACCAGGGGCACTTGAAACTTTTTCCCCCATAGCCTCCTTCTCCCTCCGGGATATTAGCTTCTGAGAACAGGGGTTTGTGTTGATTTGTTTTCTGCTATATCCCCAGCACCTGGAATAATGCTTGGGACACAGAAGTCACTCAATAAATACTTGTGAAACGCATACCTGAATGAATGGATGAGGGAGGGACGCTGTGTGGCTTCTGAAGGAGAGAGGCTTTCTCTCCAAGAGGTAGGAGCCAGCCAGAGATGGATTAAAAACTGAAACAAACAAAACAACAAAGTAAAAATTGGGGAAGGGGAGGAAATGAACAAAGTGAAAATCAGGAAAACTCCTCAGAGAGCAGAGAGCCTGTTGGTGTTATTATACAAATAAACGATAGTGTAGAAGACTAACGGTAGTGCTTATGGGTGTCTGTCACTGTCTAAGTGGCTTTGTACACATTATCTCATGTAATCATCACAAGAAAACTACCGGGTGTGTTCTATCATTGCCCTTGTATTAGGTCGGAGGCACAGAAAGATTAAGGAGCTTTCCAAGGTCACATCCAAGGTCCTCTCGGTGGTGAGATTAATTTCATTTATTCATTTTAAGTAGGATTCACACCCAGCAAGGGGCTGCACCCAGGACTTGAACTGATGACCCTGAGATCAAGACCTGAGCGGAGAGCAGAGGTCAGACGCTTAATTGACTGAGCCACCCGGGATTGAAACCTGTGTAACCCTAATTCCTGCTCTCCACGACCATTTTACATGGCCTGCCATATTGGTCTAAAGGGAAGGTTGGCAGTGGAAGAGACAGAGAGGGAGAGAAGGCTGAGGCGAGATGAGGAGAAGAAGAAGGCAGGGGGAGGCGGGGGGGGGGGAGAAAACAGAAAGGAGAAGTAAACAAACACAGAATAGGGCAAGTGACTTTTCTCTACCTCCCACTCAGGGAACCAGTCGCCAGCCAGCATGAGCGGGAGGTTCGACACAACACGGCTCTTCTCCCTGGAGGCGGCTCACGGTCTCTGCCCTAAATATCACGCTAGTATTTAAAGCTAGATGCTTTTTTGGTACAAAATGCCCCTTAATTCTTACCTGCATACTTTAGCCGGTGTTCAACTGAAGAAACCATCGGTAGTCTTTCTGTATTTTCTTCTTTATTCTTCTATTTCTTTTGTGCCTTTTATGTAAGAAATCTGGAATTTTGTATTTTGTATTTTGTATTTTGCCTGTATGTTATTCATTATTTCCTGCACATTATTGCAGGCCTCTGTCATTTGTATATATCGAGCGTTAAGGACATAAAACCACATAGACTGTACTTGATAGGTGATTTAAGGACTTTCAAGGGTGATTTTTTTACAGGAATTGTTTTTTGTCCCTCTCTTTGGCTTTAAAATAAAACCCCCACCATTCTGGGCTTCTCCTCCTTTGAAACCACTCTGTGCTGCTCAACATTTTTGCTCGTGGCTCTAATTTTAAAATAATCGTCTTTGTTTTGTCTAGTATTTATTATGTGAATACTTGAAGGTCATGAATTTGACTTCTGTCACCAGCAACTAGAGGCAGCATGGTCTGTGGTGGGGCGTGTTGAAGCTAAGGCAGAAACAAGCTGTGATTGATGAGAGAATCCTGGAAACATCAACAAACAGGGTCCAGCCCCCAAGGTACCCAACAGTGCTCTGTTTGCTGAAATTTGTCCTCTACTTACAAAAGTTTCTTCCTGAAATTACTTTTTTTCTTTTTTCTTGCCTGCTCAAATTGAGTTTCCGTCTCTTACAACCAAACAATTCCTTAACCATGCAATGACCTTACAATCTGTCCAATTTTCAACAGTCCATGCTTTGATTCTGGCATCCGAATGCTAACACTGATGGGGGGAAAGGGATCAAGTTAGCGGTGTTCTGGGGGAAGATGGGAAACCATTGCTCTGAGTCATTCTCATCCTGGGCTCATCTGGAAATTACTGTGAATCAACTCTAAGCTCCATGCCTCAGTTGTGAAAATATGCCCCCAGAGGAGACTTCCTAAGACCGATTTAAGGTGGTGTTAAAAAGCTGCTCCCTGGGGCGCCTGGGTGGCGCAGTCGGTTAAGCGTCCGACTTCAGCCAGGTCACGATCTCGCGGTCCGTGAGTTCGGGCCCCGCGTCAGGCTCTGGGCTGATGGCTCGGAGCCTGGAGCCTGCTTCCGATTCTGTGTCTCCCTCTCTCTCTGCCCCTCCCCCGTTCATGCTCTGTCTCTCTCTGTCCCAAAAATAAATTAAAAACGTTGAAAAAAAAATTAAAAAAAAAAAAAAAAAGCTGCTCCCCACAAATAAAGATGACAATAAAAAAAGCATTTCCCAAAGTGTGTTCCTGTTAGAATAGGGCAATCATATCATCTGCCCTCCAAACTGGTACACTTTGGGGCGTGAAAGGAAATGCCTTTCACAATCGTGCAAGGACAGGGGGCATAAAACAGGGTAATCACACCCTATGTACAATGTGCCTCAGCAAACAGAGTTCCTTGGCCCAAAAAGTTTGCTCACTTGAGTTCCCTTCTTGAGGGTCACAGTACCCGTTCTGTTAAAAGCTCTGAGTCCTTGGGGCACCTGGGTGGCTCAGTCGGTTGAGCTTCCGACTTTGGCTCAGGTCACGATCTCACTGTCTGTGAGTTCGAGGCCCGGGTCAGGCTCTGTGCTGACGGCTCAGAGCTTGGAGCCTGTTTCAGATTCTGTGTATCCCTCTCTCTGACCCTCCCCCGTTCATGCTCTGTCTCTCTCTGTCTCAAAAATAAATAAACATTAAAAAAAAAAAAAAAAGCTCTGAGTCCTATAATAAAGAAGCCCACTAAATTTTATCTAAGCCCAGTATTTCCCAACTTATCAGATTATGAAGTCTTTCTTTTCTTCTCTTTTTTCCTTCCCCGCCCTTCTCCTCCTCCTTCATGAAATCTTCATTCTCAGAAACACTTAGTACCACCCCCAAGGACTCAGTGTTCTGTAGAATATCCTTCAGAAACTGCTGACCTTGAGCATATCTTATTCAGATACAGAGTCACCTGCCACCTAAAGGAACAACCCAAAATCTAAGGCCTCCGAAACAAAAATATCTTCCCACCAAGCTCCCATTTGCCTGAAATTTCTACCATTATTTTCTCCTTTAAGGACCTTTTAAAGGATATGCACGTTGTAATGGGGTTAGGCATTATGTCATCGGGAAGGAATAACTCATTAGCTAGCTAAACATTAGCGATAATTAGTTTATCTGAATAGCCACCTACCACCCATAGATTTGAGCGGGGAACGGGTCCCCCAGGACTTCTCTTCATGGGAGAAATGGGGAAAAGGGTCTGGCCGGTGCAGTACTCTAGTGGAGGGTAATATTCATACGGTTCCCAAACTTTACTCCACCGAAGATCACTTCTCTTCACTTACTCTCTCCTATCTCGTTTTAAAAGATGCCATCTCTCAAATAAACTGAACTTACTCAATAGTAACATTTGTTTAACTTTGTATTATATTTTCTTCACCTGCTTTTCACCTTTTTTCTTCTGAGAATGCTTCTTCCCAGTGTCAACGTTGAGGTTCTAAAAAGGGTATTCATGGTGCACCTGGGTGGCTCAGTCGGTTAAGCATCCAGCTTTGGCTCAGGTCGTGATCTTCCGGTCTATGAGTTCGAGCCCCGCTTTGGGCTCTGTGCTGACGGCTCGGAGCCTGGAGCCTGCTTCAGATTCTGTGTCTCTCTCTCTGCACCTCCCCCGCTCACACACACTCTCTCTCTCTCTCTCTCTCAAAATAAATAAACATTAAAAAAAAATAAAAATGAAACATAAATAAATAGGGTATTCATGATCTAAACTCTTACCTTTCTGGACTTCTGGACTAGTCTAAGGGTGAACCCTCAGACCAAGCTGAGTCCGTCAGAGAACTTCCCTGGGATTTGTTATTATTATTATCATTATTAATTATTATTTAAATATAGTTGACATAAAATAGCCTATTAGTTTTAGTTACACATCATAGTGATTTGATATTTTCATCCATTACAAAATCATCCCCACGACAAGTCTAGTCACTACCTGCTACTATACAAAGCTATTACAGTATTATTGACTATATTCCCAATGCCGCACACGACATCCCCATGACTTACTTATTTTGTAACTGGAAGTTTGTACTTCTTAATCCCCCTCGCCTATTTTGCCCATCCCCCTACCCGGTCCCCACTCTGGTAGCCAACAGCTTGTTTCCTGTACCTGTGAGTCTGTTCACGTTTTGTTTGGTTTGTTCGTTTGTTTTGTTTTTTAGATTCCACGTAAAGGTGAAATCATAAGGTTTCTCTCTTTTTTTTTCATTGATTTTTGACATTTGGAGCAGAATGAGCAAGTCTCAGTCCCCCTGGGATCTTGGAGCAGGTTTCTCAACTATTATGGACATTTGGGGTCAGATAACTTTTTGTTTTGGGGGCTGTTCCGTGCATCGTAGTATGTTTAGCAGCATCTGCGACCTCCACCCACTGGATGCCACCCTCCCCCCAGACATCTCCAAGTGCCCCCTGCGGGGTAAAATCCCTCTCCATCCCTGGCAGAGAACCACTGGTCTCGAGAATGAAGCCACACTCGGAGGACAACACAGGTAATAGAGCTAGAGAATGAGAGAATGTCCTGGTGACATTTGAGGCCCCCGTTCCAGCTGTCCCCAAGGCTCAGCATACCCGAGTTCTTCCTGTGGATTGATTTCATGAGCCAATAATTCCATTTTTCTCCCCCTAAGCCGGCTCAAGTCGGATTTCCCTAGTTGCACACAAGAGTATTGCGTTCATCTATAATTTCCATTTGGATTTTTGACAAACTGAAAATAGCTCACTTCCCGGCTCTCCTCCTTCTGTCTCCCCACCCCTACCGAGCCGGCCCACGATTACATGTAAAGACCCCTATGAATCAGAGTTCCCTACGCCTGTACCAGACGGACGGGTCTGAGGCACGAATGAGGACGGAGGTAGGAAACGTGAGCCAGATCTAATGTGCACACAACAGAAGCAGTTCCTCTCCTTTCTCCAGCAAGCAGCCGAGGTGGGCTTGCCTAGAGATTTTTTTTTTTTTTTCCTTGAAAAGGGGGCTAGGGGCTGTGGAGAGGGGGGAAGGAAGTTTCCCCTCAATGGTGGAAATAAGCTAAGGAAAAGCTAGAAAGCACAGAGAGCGAATACCTCGATGGCAGAGGAGGCCTTTCTCCGGGACCGCTACAGGCTGCAGGGAGTTCCCAGGGTACCGAAACCGGTGCCCATGCCTCCCGCAGCGAGGAGAGGCTGTGGCCTGACCTGCCAGACATTGCCTTCTTGAGCCACAAGGTCCTGAGCCTCTTGTGTAAAACCCCCAGCTCTGCTCTAGGACTGAGCTCCCTGGCCCACCCACCCCCAAGGGCATAGGCCCACTGACAGCTGAAGTCCCTTAGGCTCACTTTCAGCACATCTTCCGAGCTTAGAGCAGGGTGCTTGGAGCGGGGCAGGGCACGCCAGGACAGCCAGAGGTTGTTAAAATATTGGAATGCTTCCACACTGGTGGATAATGCTATTCTGAGCCAACTGGGCATGCCTTGGCCCCCGTGGAACCCGCCCCCCGGGAACGAAAGAGTTAATGGGGCACAACAGGTGGCTCCGGGGACCCTGCTTCCGAGCAAGGCTGTTTGCACCTTGGCGGGTGCTGATGCCTTGCTGGTTGTAACTTATTTTGAACATCCGATCTGAAAGGGAGAACGGAATTCTGGAGGAAAGGGGCGGGAAGGTGGCGAAGACCTCACGTTATCTTCCACTTCTGCTTCGGAATGGTCCCGCGAGGTCACCTGTTCGTGGCGCTCAACGCCATTTTGCGCCTACGCTTGGACATGAAGGCCACTTGGCTCCTGCCGCAGGCGCTCCCCGGTGTGGCGGGCGCGGTGGAGAGCACAGGTGACGAAGAAGATGCTTCCCCGGGGACTCAGCTGATGGACGGATGCCTGCATTCCCTCTAGAGGTCCCGCTGGGTTTCTGCGGTTTGCCCAGGGGTTGGGACCGACTGGCAGTGTGCACTTGCACTCTCTTTTGGTGCTCCCTAATGGGCTCACCTGGGCAAGTCCGTCTCATAGGAATTCAGCTTCCCTCCCACCACAGGGGAAGCGCGCTCATCATCCTGGCCATGTCTGGGCTTTGCTGCGGTCCGCTGAGCCACGGGGGCCACCTGTGGCCCACGGGGAGGGTGCTATGAAATGGAGCTAAAATTAGACTGGAGGGGGATTCATTGTACTAATTTCCTTGGATTACTTTTACCCTTTCTAATTTAGGCATGGGGAAGCAGGGACACTCCAGCATCTCTCCTTAATTCAATTTGTGCTCAGGTCAAGGAGAAACAAAGCAACCATTTTCAAACTACTTGTCTTCCGAAGGCAAAGAGAGGGTTCTGGATAATGGGGAGCAGAGTTCCCTCTGGTCAAAATATAAGAAAGAGCCAAATAACCGCCCCCTCAATAAATACTCTGTCTCCTTCCTGAATCTGTGTGTCCACAGTAGCACCCCATCCCGCTGCCGATCTGACCCCATTAGAGCAGGATCCTATGCTCATGCAACAGTCAACTATTAACTAATAAGGCTTAACAACTCCCAGTAGGTATTTGCATTTTAATAGAGAATTATTGAAGACCAAAAAGCTTTCAGGGTCTAAAAGAACAAAGCACAGAATTAGAGGCTATGAGGTGGATGTTTGGGGGAGCAGAAAATTGTCCAGGTTATTCTCAATTTTTATCGTGTTTACTTTGTCCTCTTCACAAGGGACACCTATCGTCTAACCCTCCAGTGGCGTTCTCCCCTCCCACCCCACTCCCGCCCCGTCCTGTGCACACGTTGGCGGTCAGTGGCTAGTTTGGGGGCTGTCTGCTAAAATGGAGGACGTAAGGAGAGATGACAAAAAGGAAAGAAGGTAGAATATGGGGATAGATCATGATTTTAATTTTTAATTTTTTAAAGTTTATTTATTTTTGACAGAGATAGATAGAGTGTGAGCACGAGCTGGGGAGGGGCGGAGAGAGAGGGAGACACAGAATCCGAAGCGGGCTCCAGGCTCCGAGCTGTCAGCACAGAACCCGACGCGGGGCTCGAACCCACGAACCGTGAGATCATGACCTGGGCCGAAGTCGGACGCCCAACCGACTGAGCCACCCATGTGCCCCTAGATCACGGTTTTATGCAGAAGACCAGCCAGTAAGAAGCTCATGGCCGACGGCCATCGAGAGTAGGGATTTTAATGTTTAATTTTAAGTTGGGGTGTGTATGCATGTGTGTGCCTGTGCTGTACTGAGTTAAAAGCAACCCCCATACAATCAAAATATCGCCAGAAGCTTCCTATGCCTTATGTCAAGAAGGACTTCGAGGGGAGTGTGTGTATTTGAGTAAACAGTACTAGCTGTGGTAGCAGGGAAGCCTGAAACAGACCAACCTTAATCGATACATGCTTATCTCTCACTCTGGTCACAATCCAATGAGGATTGGGAAGCCACTTTGTGGCTATGCATTTGGAACACAATGGCCTCCCAGGTCAAAGACCGGTGCGATGTTAAGAACGAAATCAATCAGGCGATGTGGAAAAGGAAGAGCATGCCCCCCTCTACCAAAGGATGTAGAATGGAGGTGGGGAATTATATGAAAGCAAGAAACTGAAACCAGAGGTGGCCAGGAGGAAATTAAAGCCACAGAGAAAAGTGTAAAAGATTTGGGGAAGGATGTTGATCTGGGACAAAAGTGAGATGGGAAAATTTGAGTGAACCTTCTTTAAATCTTAAAGGGCATCATGACCGCGGGCTAGGAGAACTGGGGGCTTCTAGATAGCTGACATTTAGTCACCGTGAGATAGAGTGTTTACCTGTCCTCCCACCGTGCTCCTTCCAATATGTCCCTGTTTCAAATATTCCGGTCATCTGTAGTGTGGATGTGGAAAGAATGAATGCCTTTTCCAGGGAAAATGGGAGCCCAGCTCCCATCATTTCCACTCCAGGATACAAGACCACAAAAGAGTACAGGCTAAAAACACCACTGGGCATGACGTGACTGTGGCAGAGTGGTGACAGCGGGGTTGTGTTCAATCATGGGACACAGGACGTGCATGATGGGGAACTCTGCGTTCAGACCAGGTCCCAAATGAAGAGACTCTTTCCACCAAAGGGGGTTAAAACACCGCTCACATAGTTACAGATGGCATTTGGGAAATTATAACAGGACCAGAGAGACAGAGAGTGAGAGGTGCATGATTAACACGCCCAAAGACGCAGCCACAGTAGAAACTCTAAGGTGAACACTAGACAAGGCTTCTGAGACAGCTCTGCCCCACCACAGAAGCCACAGCTGGTGGAGGTCAGCCTCCAGGGATAGCAGCCAACAGGGGGAGAACTTAGTGTAGGGAGACAGAGTCACGGACCCGAGAAATTAGACCAAAAATGTACCTTACAAGATATGCGAGAAGCCACGCCTCCCTAAAGATAACATGTTAAGGGGATTTTGAACATTGTGTATGCAAAGCCAGGGACTATCTGCAAATCACAATAAAGAGAGGGGAGTGGGTGTCCTAAGATCCATTTCTCCACCTTTCCTCTCCTCGGCTCTGTATCCTGCAAAGTATGTGTGTTAAGAGGGTGAGAGATAGGGGCGCCCTGGGGGGGGGGGGGGGGCGGGGGGGTGGTTCGGTGGGTTAAAGTGTCTGACTCTTGATCTGGGCTCAGGTCATGATCTGCCCCTCCCCTGCTCTCTGTCTTTCTCTCCCTCTGTCTCAAAAATAAATAAACTTAAAAAAAAAAAAAACTCTTAAAAAAAAGAAAAAAAAGAGGGTGAGAGATGGGTTCACCCTGACCAGCTGCTTTTCCCAGGTTGCCCTGTTAGCTGGCTCGCATTGGGTGCAGCCACTAGGAGGCAGTAGTGAGAGACCGGAACCCAAGGAAGGGAGAAGCAGGGACTTCCCTCTGCCTCTGAACCGCCCCTCCTCCTCCAGCAGCAGCAGCAACGCGTGGCTCAGACAGACAGACTTGCGGTGGTCCTTGCACCTGCCAGGTGAGCCCCGCCCAGCCCCTGGGCTCCAGCAGCACTGCCGTCTCCCTCTGTCCTTCCAAAGGGGTGGCAGTGGCTTTCTGCCTCTGCAAATCTCTGGGCCACTTCACTCTCCCCTTTGTCTTCTCAACTTTTCCGTCACCCGACCAACCGATGCCAGCATTAAGCTCCCTGTTTAAAACAAAGTTTGTTTATTTATTTTGAGAGAGCGAGCGAGCAGGGGAGGGGCAGAGAGAGAGAGAGAGAAAGAGAATCCCTAGCAGCTCTGCACTGTCAGCGAGGAGCCTGACACAAGGCTTGAACTCCCTAAGCATGAGATCATGACCTGAGCTGAAATCAAGAGCCAGATGCTTAACCGACTGAGCCAGCCGGGTGCCCCTCCCTGTTGTAAATACTCAGAAGGTTCCCACCGTCCTGGCTGGGGCCTGACGGTCAAAGCCCTGAAACTGAGAAATACTACCACGTAGAACAGTGGCGGGAAGAGAGGTGGACAGACACACGAAGAAGTGAGGTGCCGACGGAGAACCTCCACTCCTCTGGTTGAGGATGCCCATCCTAGCCTAGAGAGGGTACTAGAAGGTGATACTAGGATTATGCTTAAGTACGTGTTTAGAAAAACGTTCAAGCAGCTTCCATTGCAGTATGGGGGTTCAGTTATTGTCCACTCCTTTTGTAATCCTAATGCATGCCAGCTCAGTGAGGTCAGAGGTTTTTTGCGTAACTTTTTATTTGGAGATAATTTCAAACACGGAAAAGTGGCCAACATAACGATAGTACAAAGAACAGCCTTTTCCCAGATTCACCCTTATAACCTACTCCTTCCCTCTCATATAACCATGTTATCACTTCTAGTTACTTCCGGGTATATTTTCCAAGAGCCGGGATATTCTCCTAAATAACCACAGTACAGGTATCAACTTTCGTGCATTTAACTCTGCTAAAACACTTGAATCTACTTGCTGTATTCCAATTGACAATTGACCCAATAATGTCAATCGGCCCCAAATGTCAATTGACCCAATTCTGTGCTTTATAGCATTTCTCCCTCCCAGCCTTCCTTTGTATTTTATGACATCGGCACTTTTGAAGACTAGGGGGCTTCTCTGTCTCTGTCTCTCTCTCTCAATAGAAGTTTCCTCATTTGGAGTTCATGTGCTGTGTCCTCATAGCTTCAGCATCTACATTCCCTGCCAGAATCTGCCATAGGCGATGTGTATCCTTCTCAATAAAGGACATCTGGAGCTATACAGCATGCACCTGCCCCTCCTGGGTGATGTCAGTTTTAATCATCTGGTCAAGGTGATGTCTGACTTCGGCACTATAATAATCACTGATGACCAATCTCTAGAGAGACACTTAAGCCCATACAAATCTCCTGTTGCTTATGAAAATTACCTCCTAGGTTTAGAACCATTGGCGATCCTTGCCTGAGCCTACCTTCGTTGTGGTGCTGGTAAGAGGTGATCTCGAACGTTAGCGCTCCATGCACACCTACCAGGGGGACTTGGCCTTTTACTAGAAACAAGAGCCCTCCCTTCTCCCTTATCTGCCCATTGTTAAAACGGATTCATCTATTTCTATTTTTTAATGATTTATAATTCACTGTTGTCTCTAATTTTTTGGCACTTAAATGTCCCAGATTTTGCTGGCGGGAACCCTTCTGAGCGGGCTCTGTGTCCTTGAGGCATGCATTCAACATTTTGGGGGTGCTTCCTTACTCTCTGAACATTAGCAGCTGTTCAAGGTTCATCTTGTAGTTACCCAGGTCAGGGATTTGTCTGTTTAGTTCATTGCTGTGTCTTCAGTACCTAGAATCATGCCTGAACATAATAGGTGCTCAATAAATATATTTTGATTATATGAAAGACGTTCCTCTTCAGGTACTGAGATGGATATCTATGCTGAGCAAAACCTAAATGTTAACGTTAAGATTTTGGTGGCCAGAAGCTTGTGAATCCTGTAACCTACTAGTTCTATCTAGGAATCAATCTGAAAAGGAATGATCTGAGATTAATATATAATCTGTGATTGAACAAAGATGCCAATGCAGCCATATTTGCACAAAGAAAACTTAGACTCAGTGTCCAGAAGTGGGGGAAATGAGTAAGTAAAACTATGTGATATTCACATAATATAAAACAGTCATGAGAAGTCATATTTCTAAAGGTTTGTAAGTAGTGGAAAATGCTTTTGCTCTGATAGTAAGGGAAAAATGAGAAGACAGAATTCAATATGTAACGTCTATGAAATATACTAAAATATGCCTACCAGAAAAAACAAAAAGAAAATACAGAAGAAAACTTAGTAGAAATGGCCTGTGTGGGAGGAGTATGTGTTTTTTTCTCTCTTTTTACTTAACTTTTGCACACCCAATTTTTCTACAGTCCACCTGAATTTCTTTTTTAACTAGTGAAGTTAATGTTTTAAAAAGGAAAGAGAAAATATAAACATGCATAATGAGTAACTAGGTAAGGGGTTCCCGTCGTGTTTGCTAACACGTGTGCTGCTGTTACAGAATCAATCCTATGTTCTGGGGAGCACTTGTATACACACAGAATAGACCAGCTTAGAGCAGCTTCAAGACCTTATTGAAGCAAGACCCTGTGCTTACACCCCTGCACCAGCCTCCCTCCATCTGTCAATATCGTACCCATCCTTCAAGGCGACTTGGTTTGATTTCTGACACAAGCAGAAACAAGGGCTAGGGTGTAGGTGGCTTCTTTGAAAGAGGAAGGCAAAAAGATGTGTGTTAATGAGCAGGTTACAATTTTCTGTGTGAGCTCAGGTACTTCTAAATGGCTCAGTCCCCTCATTTGTAAAAGGGGGATAATAGTCCCTGGGTAGGTTGCAAAGCTGGCTACAATTCTTCACCCCTCTGGTAGCCACACTCTTTACATGTAACCGTGCCGTGCCTCTCATCAAGAGGTGGAACCTATTGCCCACTCCCTGAATCTGGGCAATGTACCCTTGTAGATTTGCTTTGGCCGAGTGCAAATGTAGCAGAATCGACCACCTGCCAGCTTCAAGTCTCGGCCTCCAGAGGTTTCTATGCTCCTTGGAATCCCAACACTGTCATGAGAATGCTGGAGGAGGAGAGACTGAGTAAAACAGAGGCAAAACATTTCATCTGAGACCTTCCCAAACGGGCCGGTCCCTGGCTGCCCAGAGGCAGGAGAGAACCCAGCTGAGGTGTCTCAGCCAACAGCCGGCTGCCCCAGAAGCGGAAGCTCCCAGCTGATACACAGATTTGTGAGCAAAAAGAAACGTTGTTGCGTGCCGCTGAGGTTTTATGGTCGTTACACAGCATTATTATGGCAATAGATAACTGATACAGTGCCGATTTTACGAAGGATTAAAGAAGCATATAAACATGTGCAGGATTTAGCATAGTGCCGGGACCATGATACCCTTTCCTTAAATGTTTATTATTGTTATAATAACATTGCACTATCACAGTGTGCCATATTTTCAGATCGTGTGTGTGTGTGTGTGTGTGTGTGTGTGTGTGTGTCAGTCAGTTTCTCCTGCTAAACTAGGGGCTCCTGGATGATAGAAAACCAGAACCAATTCATCCTTGAGGACATATTTTCCTACACTCAGGAGCCCATAATTCAGAAGAGAGACAGATGTATACATAAAGTCTGTTGTGGGAACCGGAGATAGCAAGCATCCAAAAGTGCTGAACACAGAGCTTAGCACAAAGAAGATGCCCAATAATGATAAAATAAATAATAAAAAGCAAGCTTCCCCCACGTCAGAGCATTTCTGTGGAACGTGTGATTGATAAGGACCAGGCTGGCCATCACCCTCCCCCTCTCAGAAGCTCAGCCAAGGGAATGATGGGCTTATTTGGTGGTTTTATACCCGTAGCTGCTGCTCAAACTTTCAAGCTCTCTCTTCCTCCAGAGACCAGCATCACATGATGAAAAAACTAATTAGAGTAAGCATGGTGCTCAGAATAAGCGGCCTATTAAAGAAATTTGAGTCGAATGCAGCAGGACTTATATTATAAATATATCCTTAACAAGTATTTATTTTGGGGTTATTTTTTCTCCCCAACCTCCCTAGGGGAGTTTATTGTTCAAGAAAGGGCCAGGTAAAAATCAGAATATTTTTACAATAGGCTGCCTGCTCCCCATAGAGATGCTCCCCGGGGCCAGTAGGCTGAGCGGAACAAGCTCCTAGCAGGAAACATGCAGGCAGCACGTGCTGAGCCTAGACAGCAGGTTAACAGAGAATCAGACAAATTCATCTTCATTTCATGTCTTCGACAGCCTCTCAACTCGGGTCAAGTCCAAGGTAAACCAGGTAATTTTATTAGAGGCAGGGAAGGGTGGTAGAGAGCACGAAGATTGGCTTGGATTATGTTCCCCGCTCCATGACCCGCCAGTCAGGAGACCTTGCCCTAGTTACTTAATTTCTCTGAGTCTCAATTCTCTCATCTGAAAAATAGGGATCATGAGAAGTCACCTTGCTGGGCCAGGATGAAGACCAAAGAGAGCCAAGTGCCTGGCTCATAATGGCAGGCAGATAGGGACAGGATAGCCCAGTGGCTAAGCAACTGGGCTCTCGAGCCAGATGGCCCGTGTTTGTAAGCGGCTTGTCCGGTTCCTACCTGTCCTTAACCTCTCTGGGCCTCGGATTCTGCAAAATCTGTAAAGGAGGGGACGTTATTTCTGGCCCTTAAGGTTGTAATGATTAAGGGAATTCGTATATGTGAAGTCCCGAGGACGGCTTCTGCTGCACGCAAGTGCTCAGTAAGTGTTAGCTATTATTGTTCTTCAAATAGGATTATTAATAAAAATCTCTGATGACCAGAGACCTCCTAATCATTTCACTTTGGTCCAGATATCAGCTGCAATGCATTAGCTCATACGCCCAAATGGCAAGAGTGGATTTAAGCACATCATAATTCAGTGAGTCACGATTCCAGTTTATAAGCAGAGAAGCACAATTCAATTTTATAGGCAGCTGGGCTGCTAATTAAGAAGAAGCCCTTAATTACAGCACCTGACATAGGAGACTTGTCTCATGCTCACTCGCCTTATTCGTCCTCATTTCTCCTTCCTCCATCTATCTCTCTGCTTATTATTTATTTTCCTGTCTCCATCGAGGGTATGTCAGTGGTCTGGAGACCTACATACTGAAACTTCTCCCTGACTTTGGAACCCACTCGTCTCCGCTTGAAGTGGAAACAGTACTCAACTCTCCAGGCACGGATTAAGGCAACAGATAGAGGGGAACCATAGGAGTTGTGGGAAGCCAAGGAAATGGTCCACGGGTTTACCCAAGGGACATAAAGACCTATGTTCATATAAAAGTCTGTATGAAGATATGTATAGTGGCTTGATTCATAATCGCCCAAACCTGGAAACGACCCACATGTCCTTCAACTTGGTGAATGGATAAACGCGCTGTGGTATGTGCACACAGTGGAATGCTGTTCGGCAATAACGAAGAACAGACCACCGGTGCAAGTGCACCGTGGTGCATCTCAAATGCATTAGCTGGGTAAAAGAAGCCAGAGGTAAAAGGCGACATACTGTATGATTCCATTAACATAACTTTCTGGAAAAGGTAAAACTGTGGGAACTGAAAACAGATCAGCGATTGCCTGGGCTTGCGATGGGAGAAGGGGGCCAGCTACCAGGGGCCTTAGGGAATTTGGGGGAAGGAATGGAAATGTTCTATACCCGTACGCGTGTGTCAAAAGTCGTAGAACTGGACACTAAAATGGGTCAATTTTACCCCTTGTAAATCATGCTTCATCAACCTGACTCTAAAATGAAATTGACCATAGGATCCATGGAGCAGCAAAAAAAAAGGACCTTGGCATTTCCAAAAGTCTGACTGATAACCTCTATTTTTTCCTTTTATTTTGATTTTATACGTTTCTTGACATCCTTGTTAGCTATTAAAATACGCATTCAACTTTTTTTAATGTTTACTTATTTTTGAGAGAAAGAAAGAAACAGAGCACGAGCAGGGGAGGGGCCGAGAGAGAGGGAGACACAGAATCCAAAGCAGCGTCCAGGCTCCGAGCTGTCAGCACAGAGCCCGACGTGGGGCTCGAACCCACGAACCGGGAGATCGTGACCTGAGCCTAAGTTGGATGCTTAACCGACTGAGCCACCCAGGCGCCCCTAAAATATGCATTTTTAAAAGTAGGGGGTGATTAATCTCATCAATATAGTAACACTAGCATAAGAAAATATTTCTTTTCCCAAGTAAAACTAGTCTTTTAGGAAGAATCAGATAGGAATTCCATTGGGCAAAAGCCGTTGTAAACATCAGATGATGCATAGAATGGGATGCGTGTGTTTCAGAGTCTGGGGTAGAGGGGAGAAGGGCTATTAACATATTCTGCCCAACTGACTCCTATCAGATCTCAATGCACAATGACCTCAACACATTGGGAAGTGGGTCCTGCAAAATTAGGACAAGGTCAAACGTAGACGCATGCTATGTAGGTACTCCCAGCAGAATAGTAGCTTTGTCCAAGTCAAAGAATACCAGCATGGGTAACAATCCAAGAATTCGTATTCAGAATGCCTACAAACTGCCCAGGGTCTAGCATTGCAGAAAGAGAACCAGTTTTCACAGTTCGCCACGGTATAAACGGGTGTGGATGGATGGCTGTGAGCTTTTCCCACCATTAAAATGATTTTTCTCAACTAGGAACACACATCACTGATGAATCACTAGTGCCAGCTTTTCACACAACTCCAAAAAGTATCCGTGAATAAATGAATAACCCACGGCTGGGCGGGGCGGGGAACGGCAGGGGGCTGTGAGCCAATAAGCACGGAGTTATTTGCTGAGTACTGATCTGCACGGCCAGGTCTCATGCCACCACCGCCTACAAGAAAGATGGGGTTGTCACCACTTTACAGACAGGAGATGAGGGCTTAGAGAAGCGAAACCACTTGCCCTTAACCCTTTTATAACACGCCCCCCCCCTTTTTTTTAACGTTTTCAAGTACTCCTGTTCTGCGACCCCACGGCAAGGTGATTGCCGAGTTAAATTCAGACAGAGCTGGGGGAAGGCAAAGGGAGAGAGAATGAAATCATAACGAGGTGGGCAACGGTGTGCTGGTAAGTGTTTAACAACCTGTTCTGGGGCAGAGAGGGCTGGTTTATGGCGGTAGCACCATAGCCAAGTTGAGGCTATCCATGGGAAGCTAACGAGCTTGCAGATTTCCTGACAGTTCAGCAAGCAGCTATCCTGAGAGTTGCTGCTGGGGAAATTTGGGGTGAAACACTTGGGTTTCGGGAAAGCCTCAAGAGAACCCTGGGGGAACTAGAAATCTAGGAACGGGAAAGTAATCGGAAGAGGAAAGAGACCGAAGATGGGGGAGGAAATAACAAAGGAAGACAGGATCCAGAAGACAGAGCTGAGACCCCCTGATGAAAATGGAGGAACTGTCGGCAGTTTAATGAAGCCAGGGAAGCCCTGAGTCTGTCCATGCCCCCCACTGTCCCAAAGCCCCCAGAGTTTAAGCAATGGGTGGACCAGGAAACTGAGCAGAAGCCTCTACCCTGGGTGCCTGGGTGGCTCAATCAGTTAAGCAGCCGGCTCTTGATTTAGGCTCAGGGCACGATATCACGGTTTGTGAGATCAAGCCCCGAGTCGGGCTCTGTGCTCATAGTGCAGAGCCCGCCTGGGATTCTTTCCTCTCTCTCTCTGCCCCTCCTCTGCTTGCTCACTATCTCTCTCAAAAATAAATAAAGAAACTTAAAAGAAGAAGAAGAAGAAGAAGAAGAAGAAGAAGAAGAAGAAGAAGAAGAAGAAGAAGCCTGTACCTGAGGAAAGACCAGGAACACAGGGATCGCTGGTCAGGGTTTGGAGAAGGGATCTGTAGTACAGGAAAAGACTGAGTTGTTGAGAAGAGGAAATAGTCGTTTCCAGTGACCGCATTATCAGATTGACCTTGTTTTCATCTTTCCACTTTGCAGCCTCATCACGCCCTGCGGGTTTGAGGGACACATAGTCTTCCCCCCCCCATACATCTGGCTTCCTGTTGGATTCTCCCCACCTCCATGCTGTTTTGAAACAAACCTGCCAATCCTTTGATGCTCATTCCTTTGATGCGTGTCCCTTCCTTTCGAGTCCGGGCAGGCTTGGACCAATAGAACGTGACGGAGGTGCCACGACACGATTCTGAGATTGGCTCATAAACGATCATGCAGTCCTGGGCTGCCAAGTAAGAACACAAATTACCCTGAGGTCACCATGACAGAAAAGCCACACGTAGGCACGCCAGTGGCCGGTCCCAGCTGAACTCAGTGTTTCGTCCAACCTGCCGAGCCACCAGACGTGTGAGTTAAGGCCAGCTTGAGCTCTTCCGGCCAGCCTAGCCTTCAGTTGGATACTGCCGAGTGATTTTAGGTGATGCCGCATGGAATACTTCTGCTGACCCCTGCCGAAATGTCTCAGGCCCTAAATTGTGAGATCTCCCAAAATGGTTGTTGGTTTAAGCCAATAAGCTTGGGATAGTTTGTCCCATAGCAATGGCTAACTAGAACACTGCACTCTCAGGCTTTTCATGCCTCCCTCTTTAAAGAGCCTCTGGGAAGACAGGGCAGTTGAGAATAGCACCATGAAATACTGGTTTATTTAATTCTATCAGATCAGCCAATAACGACTTTACTAGCCTGTGTTCCGCACGCGTATGGATGTGCAATAGAGAATCACAGCCTTCAGCACACCTTTCCTTGAAAAATCAACCTCTGGACATAAGAGCTATCAGATATTTCTAAAATGCCCTGTTACTATTTGTTTGCTATTTGTTTATTCACTTGCTTGTAAACTGATCCCTATTAGAGAAATAGAAGCACATGTCAAAGATTAATAAACAGTTTAAGTGAGAAAGTTCTTTTTTTTAAATTTTTTAAATGTCTATTTATTTTTGAGGGAGGGAGAAAGAGAGAGACAGAGCACGAGTAGGGAAGGTGAAGAGAGAGAGAGAGAGAGAGAGAGAGAATCCCAAGCAGCCTCCAGGCTCTGAACTGTCACCACAGAACCCAACACAGGGCTTGAGCTCACGACCTGCGAGATCATGACCCGAGCCGAAGATGGACACTTAACCGACTGAGCCCCCAGGCGCCCCATTAAGTGAGAAAGTTCTATCCATTTATGTGAGCTTTTTACTCCTGAATTTGAGAAGAACTTCTTCAAATTGAGAAATAAAACATCTCCATCACAATCCATGGAACGAGGAAGAATAAATCAAGAACCACTCTTTCAAACCTATGTCAGTCCAACTAAATAACTGATAGATGAACATGTGCCATTAGTTACCTGACTAGCTTCTAGTTTGCATTTACCCACTTATTTCTACAGTATTTATTGAGCACGTAATACATACCAAGCACCATACTGGACTTTAGCAACACAGAGATGAAATTGAAGAAATAGCAGAACTAAGGGACGTATAGTCTTGCAAAGGAACCAAAGGCATTGGCACCCATCTTAATTTTGTGATTATAAGTGCAAAAGTGTTCACGTTCCATATTTCTGGAATTGGAGTGTGTCTTACAATTTACAATCAACGTCAATTCTCACTTTCCTACCAACTGCCAGGCAAAAGAGTCAGTTGTCACCATCTGGGATAATACAAGCGGGAAGGCCCAAGCATGGAACTATTTAGTGCCATACAGTGAATCTATTTATCCTTTTCTCGGCTCTGCAAGTTATTTCCATTGGTGACAAAACTATAACTGAACTTTGGATTTTTAATTGTTGCTTCAAATGTCTTTCAGAAGATTATGTTGTGATGAAGCATTAAAACAAAATAATATCAGGGCGCCTGGCTGGCTCAGTGGGTACAGCATGCGACTCTTGATGTTGAGGTTGTAAGTTCAAGCCCCACATTGGATGTGGAGATTACTTAAAAGAAAATCTTTTTAAAAATTAAAAAAAAAACATTAATATTGGACACAAAGAAAAGAGCCTCTCTTCAACAGACAATGCGATCACAGGCAGTACAAACAGCCGAGTCTCTCAGGAATAGCTGACAGAACTTCCCAAACCTGGGAGAGATGGGTGTGACCAATTCACACACCATGAAGAATTGTCACTCAGGTTCTAGAAGTTTGTTTGTTCGAATCTTCCTGTCACTTAGAGAGAAGCCATTTAACTTTCAATAATGGAGCAATCAAGACTCTGAGTTTAACAAAATAAGAAACAAAGACGAAACTCTGATAATGTTTAATATACTTCACTACTTAATGGTCTTACCTGAAGGTCCTAAAGAGGTCACCACCATCAGTTCAGATTACAACCCGATCATGAACTAAACCACAATGGTGGGCAAACTGCAGGTGTTGAGATGTGATTCAGAAGGACCCTTAGCTTTTCAGTATGTTGAAGACTTACACTCAAACTTTGTAATACTCAACAAAAGAGTAGAACGTGATGATCTGGAGAAGTTTGGTCGTTTAAAAAATTTGACGTAGTTTAACGGTTCTTTTAAAAAGTTATTAGTAAATAAACGTGTCATCTTAAAACCAATAGTGTCTTCAAATCAAGGAACTATGGTAATTATATTTTACTGCCTAATGTGCTTATGGAGAGGATGACAGAGCATTTTAATATACTGTAATTATAATATATTGTCAGATGTGCTATGGAGTCTTGATTTAAAATGTTTTATCCATTTTCCTCATTAGTATTATTATACTTATCAGAAAATATGTTATGCTTGTTGATCAGGAAGATCAATAAGGTCATGGATGGTAGAGTAAAAGGACCATGGGACATAAAAAAAAGGAGTGATTCATTTTCTTTAAAATAGAAGAGTCAAGAAAGAACTTGGATGTCTGAAATGGCGATTTCTTTTTTATTTTGTCTTTAAAGATAGATAAATTTTTGTCTCGGGAGTTAAATTAGGGGAAAATGGGGCAGCTGGGTGGCTCAGTCGGTGAAGCGTCTGACTCTTGATTTTGGCTCAGGTCATGATGTCATAGTTCGAGGGTTCGAGTCCCACCTTGGGTCCTGCAATGGCAGTGCAGAGCCTGCTTGGGATTCTTTCTCCCTCTCTCTCTGCCCCTCCCCTACCCGTGCTCACTCATGCACTCTCTCCCTCGAAATAAATCAATAAACTTAAAAAAAAAAAAGAAAAAGAAAAGAAAATTAAAGGAAAATAACATGAATGAAGCCAAAATATTTGGTTTATTCAGGAACCTCTGAGTAGTTCAGTGGCTAGATTTTAGGGCCTAGTTTAGGACAGTGACAGAAAAAGTACAATGGCTGAAGTGGCAGGACCATATATGAAGGGGCTTGTGTTTCCTTTCATCCTCTGCACACAAAGAATTCACAAAAAGGTTTAAATAGGCAAGTCTCATGATTAAATGTATGTGTTAAAAAAAAAAAAAAAGCAATTGTGACAGATAGCTACGGAGAAAATGAATGGGAAGAGAACAAGGCTGGAAGCAAGCAAGGAGGCCAGTGGAGGCTGTTAGAATACTCCAGGGGAGAGATCATGAAAGCCAAGTACGTGGCTATGCAAATGGGTGAAGGAAGCAATGCCTCTGGGTTTCATTCTATTGTATTCCCATATTCTTCACCGTATTCTTAAATTCTGTGGGTGGGACCAGAGCACAGACAAAGGAAATGTATATTATTGGAGATAACGAAGGTAAAACACGAAAGGTATATGAATCCAGGGATTTCAACGGTGGACAGAAAATTCCCTTTTTAAATTCGTTCTTATTTCTTATGAAAGCAATATTCATGAATCGATCAGTGTGACCCACCATATTAACTGGCTAAGGGAGAAAAATCACATGATCATTCCGACTGAGGCAGAAGCAACATTCAACATAATTTAGCACCCCTTGATAATAAAAACTCTCAGAAAATTAGAACTATGGGAGAACTTCCACAATTTCATAAAGAACATCTACAAAACTACAGCTGACACCGAACTTCATTTGAAAGACTGAATGCTCTCCCCCTAAGATCAGGAAAACAATGTTGTCCGCTCTTACCATTGCTATCAACATAGTATCGGATGTTCTGGCCAGAGTAATAAGGGAAGAAACGGAAATTTTTTTTAAAGGATACAATTGGGAAGAAAGAAATAAAACAACCTGCTTGTAGATGACATATGGATCTACCTTAGAAAATGACAAGAACTTTGTTAAAAAAAACAAAACTAGAATGCTAAGCAACTTAAGCAAGGTTGCAGGATATAAGATCAACATACAAAATCAATTGTATATCGGTACACCTATCAGTAATTGTATACATACTAGCAATGGATATGTGGAAGGCAGAATTAAAAATACAATACCACTTATATATATTGAAAGACTCAGCATATTAAAGATGTCAATTCTCAGAGGGCCTGGGGGGCTCAGTCAGTTAAGCATCGGACTTCGGCTCAGGTCATGATCTCGCAGTTCGTGAGTTCAAGCCCATGTTGGGCTCTGTGCTGACAGCTCAGAGCCTGGAGCCTGCTTCGGATTCTGTGTCTCCCTCTCTCTCTCTGCTCCAGCGCTCACGCTCTGTCTCTCTCTCTCTCTCTGTATCTCTGAAAAATAAATAGACGTTAAAAAATATTTAAAGATGTCAATTCTCTCGAAATTGATATACAGCCTTAATGCAATTCCTGTCAAAATCCCAGCAAGATTTTTTGTAGCTACAGACAAGATAATTATAAAATTTATACAGAAAAGCAAAGAAAGTAGGATAGGTAAAACCCTTCTGAAAAAGAAGAATCAAATGGAAGGAACCACTCTACCTGATTTCACGACTTACCGTATAGCTATCGTAATTAAGGTTGTGTGGTATTGGCAGAGAGATAGACACATAGATCAGGGGAACAATTTAGAGGACCCAGAAACAGCTCTATGCACGTACAGCCAACTTACTTTTTATAAAGGTCAAATGCAATTCAATAGAGGAAGGAGAGTCTTCTCGATAAATGGTGCTGGCACAATTGGCTATGCATAGGCAAAACCCAAAACACAATGAAACCCCCAAAACCAAAAGTAAAGCCGACTTGAGCCTTGCACCTTATACAAAAATTAACTCAAATGTATCATAGATTTAAATGTAAAATATAAAAACCATGAACATTTTACAGGATAATGTAGGAAAAGTATTCAGGACCTCGGGCTTTGGGAAAAGTTCTTAGACATACCACCAAAAGCACTACCCATAAAAGAAAAAAAATGGGTAACTTGGACTTTGTCAAAATTCAAACTTTGCTCTGTGAAAGACCCTGTTAAGAAAAAAAAAAAAAAAAAAAAAAAGCAAGCTATAAACCGGGGAGAAATACTTGCAAAAAACCAAGGTCTCATTCCTCTAATATCCAGAGAACACTTAAAAGTCAACCAGCAATGTGATTGGAAAGTGGGCAAAAGACACGCAGAGACATTTGACCAAAAAGGCCATACGAGTGGCAAAGAAGAATATAAGTAGAATTTTAACATCACTAGCCATTAGGAAAGTGCAGTGTAATAGCATACAATGAGATAGCACTATACACCTGTCAGAACAGCTAAAAGAAAAAATAATGGGGCGCCTGGGTGGCTCAGTCGGTTGAGCGTCCGACTTCGGCTCAGGTCAATGATCTCGTGGTTCGTGAGTTCGAGCCCCGCGTCGGGCTCTGTGCTGACAGCTCGGAGCCCAGAGCCTGCTTCGGATTCTGTGTCTCCCCCTCACTCTGCCCCTCCTCCGCTCATGCTCTGTCTCTGCCTCTGTCTCTGTCTCTCTCTTTCTCTGTCAAAAATAAGTAAACATTAAAAAAAATTTAAACTAAAAAATAGTGACAGTACAGTATTAATTTACCAGGGCTGCCATAACAAATACCACAGACTGGGTGGCTTAAATCAACTGGATTTCTCACAGTTCTGAGCCTGGAAGTCCAGAGCAAGGAGTTGGCACGATCGATTTCATCCTGAGGCCTTTCTCCATGGCTTTTCGATGGCTGTCTTCTCCCGGTGTCTCCCCATGGTCTTCCCTCTGTTTGTCTGTGTCCAAATTGACTCCAGTCGTATTGGGTTAAGGCCCACCCCAATAACCTCACTAACCTCAGTTAGCTCTCTAAAGACCGTATCTCCAAATACAGTAACATTTTGACGAACTGGAGTTGCAAATGCAACATATGAATTGGGGGGACAATACAGTTCAATCTATAACAAATACCTAGTGCTGAGGAGGACGTCAAGAAACTGCATCCCTTGTACATTGCTGGTGGGGATCTCAAATCGTACAGCGACCTCTGGAAAATAGTTTGTCGCTTTCTTAAAGAGTTAAACTAAACATACACTCGGCAGGTAACAGCATTCGCACTCTGGGGCTTTTATGCTAGAGAGATGAAAATTTACACCCGCACGGAAGTCTGTACGTGATTTTTCACAGCAGCACGATTTGTAATAGCCCCAAACGGGAAACAACCAAAATGTCCCTCAATAGGTGAATAGTTGAACAAACTCGGGGACACCCATACTGTAGAGTACTCAGCAATAAAAAGAAGCAAACTATTGATGCTTGCGGCAATTGGGAGAGATTTTCAAAGGTCATGATGCTGAGTGAAGAAAAGCCAGACTCAAGAAGTCATAGACCATGTGAGTTCACTTATGCACCATTCTTAAAATGACAAGATCACGGATGTGGAAATCAGATCGGTTTTTGCCAGCAGTTAGGGAGGGGGAAAGGAAGGGATGTGTGTGACCTTACAGGGTAGCACAAGGGGGATCTTTGAGGGAATAGAATCGTTTCTGCATCTATAGAATCAATAGAATAGATTCTGCATCTTGATCATGAATCTACACATTATTTTTTTTTAGTTTTTTTAATGTTTATTTTTGAGAGAGAGAGAGAGAGGGAGGGAGCATGGGTGGGGGAGGGGCAGAGAGCTAGAGAGACAGAGAATCTAAAGCAGGCTCCAGGCTCTGAGCTGTTCGCACAGAGCCCGAAACGGGGCTCAGCTCACAAACCGGTGAGATTGTGACCTGAGCCGAAGTCGGACGCTTAACCAACTGAGCCACCCAGGCGCCCCTACGCATTATTAAACAACACAAAATTATACACACACATTACACCATGTCAGATCTCTGGTTTTGACACTATTCTATGGTTATGTAAAACGTTACTGTTGAAGGAAACCAGGTAAAGAATACATAGGATCTCTTTGCACAGTAGTTGCCTCTTATCCACAGGGATACGTACGTTCTAAGACCTCTGGGCGGACGCCTGAAACTGTCAACAGTACCAAATCCTATATATACTATGATTTTTCCTTCACATACAGACCTGTGATAAAGTGTAATTTCTAAATCAGGCATCGTAAAAGATTAACAATAACTAACAACAAAATGGCATAGTTATACTGTAATAAAAGTTATGTGACTATGGTCTCTCTCAAAGTATCTCACTGTAGTGTACTCCCCCGTCTTCTTATGATGATGTCAGATGATAAAATGTCTATGCGATGAGATGAAGTGAGGTGAACAGTGTACTCATGTAGCATTAGACCGACCCTGACTTTTTGGGGAGGGGGGTTTGGCATCCATGGGTGGGCTAGGCTACCACCACTATTGACTGTTTTGTTTTTGTTCTTGTTTTTGTTTTGTTCCGTTGTGTTGTGTTGTGTTGTGTTGTGTTGTTTGTTTGTTTTAGAGAGGGCAAGCAGAGGAGGGGCAAAGGGAGAGAAAGAATCTTAAGCAGGGGGCTCCATCCACAACCCTGGGAACACGATCTGAGCCGAAATCAAGAGCCTGAGGTTCAACCGACTGAGCCACCCAGGCACCCTTTACTGTTGACCTTCTGCTGATGTGTTAGAAGGAGGATGATCTCTGCTTCCGAATGGCATTTGACGGCAGGTAACTGAAACCGTGGAAAGTGAAACTACAGATAAGGAGGGACTACTGTATAATCTTTGCAATTTCCTGTGAATGCATAATTATTTCAAAAAAGAAAAAAAGATTTCAGGGGCGCTTGGGTGGCTCAGTCGGTTAAGCATCTGACTTCAGCTCGGGTCAGGATCTCATGGTTCGTGGGTTTGAGCCCTGCGTTGGGCTCTGTGCTGACAGCTCAGAGCCTGGAGCCTGTTTCGGATTCTGTGTGTGTGTGTGTGTGTGTGTGTGTGTGTGTGTGTGTGTGTGCGCGCGCGCGCGCTGCGCGCGCGCCTGCCCCTCCCCCATTCGCGCGCAGCGCGCGCTGCGCGCGCGCTCTCTCTCTCTCTCTCTCAAAAATAAGTAAACATTAATAGAATAGCAATATTTTACATAAAGGCAGTATCCAAAGGGACCAGGATTCTAGTGAGGTAAGGCCACTCATGCAATTGTAAGGACTTCATTTAAATTTTTGACATTCCGTTCCCCCATAGACTTCTTTGCATTAACTTTGATCTTTTTTAAATGTTGCATTAAAATATCTCTTACCTTGACTACTGAGTTTTTTTGCTATCCCCTTAAATTTTGCGCCCAAGACCAGTGCGTCCTTTGCCTCATCCCAGTCCCAGCTCTGTGGCTCACCATGTGTTGCCAGACCGTTTGTCAGAGGGTTTTGCCACTAATGACTGCTATGTAAAACCCGAGCATTATTTTGCAGTGTTTTTAAATTCGACCGCAAAAATACTGCATGCTCATAAAAAATAAGAGTGCAAAGTAAAATGTAAAAGTCTCTCATATCTTTCTCCTCTCAGCCCTGTCTCCAGAAGTAGGCATTGTTAATAAATTATATATCCTCCCAGATAGCTTTGATATAAATGCATGCAAAGTATGCGTGCTATCCATGAACTTTAAGAAACAAATGGGATAGTATTCTACCACTCTTCTGAATTTGCTTTTCTTTTCAATTAATGATATAACAGACACATTTCTGTATCCTCCTATTCTAGCACATTCTATCTGAGATGCACGCACGGAAATCCGTGGCATTGCTAGGTCAGAATTTGGTTAATCAATTATTGATAGACATTCAGGTTGTATCTGGCAGTATTGTTTCAAACAATGCTACGACAACAAAAATCCCTAAATATATTTTTGCCTGTTTTTTTTAAGTTTATTTATTTACTTTGAGAGAGAGAGAGAGAGAGAGAGAGAGAGAGAGCGAGCGCTGGGGAGGGGCAGAGAGAAGGGGGACAGAGGATCCAAAGCAAGCTTTGTGCTGACTGCAGAGAGCCTGATGTGGGGCTCGAACTCACGAACCATGAAATTGTGACCTGAGCCAAAATCTAGAGTCAGACACTTAACCGACTGAGCCACCCACGCACCCCAATGTTTGCTTGTTTGTTCTTATTTAAGTTTTATTATTAATATTGCCAAATTGCCCTTGCAAGTATATCGTGTATTTTTTTGTCCTTCGCGGATATTTTGGGAGCATCTGTTCCCCTCTCTGTTACCAACACTGTATGCCATCAATTTAAAAACATTTTTTTGCTAATCTGATAGGTAAGAAATGTAACATCATTGCTTTATTCTGATACTCCTTTTATTATCTTTTTATAGGTTTATTGGCCATTTACTTCTTTCCTGTGAATTTTATGTTCTTATCCTTTGCCCATCTTTCTATTGGATCATTAATTTTCTCCATATGGATTAGTATGAACTCTTTGCATATTAAAGAGGTTAGTCATTCATGTGTCATGTAGGATTCTTTCTGTTTCTTGTTTGTTTCTTTAGTTTATCTTTGGAAGGTTTTTTGTTGTTGATTTGTTTTTGTGGGCTTTTTCTTGCTGCGTGGAAATTTCAGGATTAAAAAAGTATTCAAATAATCAATTTTATCATTAATCGTTTCTTAATGTGTCATGCCTAGCATGGCCTTCCCCATCCAAACTTATTTTTTTTTAACTTACTCATGTTTTCTTCTAGGGTTTTTGTTGTTGTGGCATTTCGTTGAGAGTTTAAACGAATTTCCTTGTGAAAGAGATGATGTAGAGATCCAGATGACTTTTGTCAAAAGGCTTTCCACTTTTTGCAACACACTTTATTGGATAGGCCATCTTTCACCACTATTTTTGAGAGGCTAACTTTACCATGTAATAATGTTTATACATACTTCCAATCGTTTCTGAATGTCCAATTATTTCTGAATTTCCGATTCAGTTTACTTAATAGAATCTTTTCCATATCAGTTGCATATCATGGAAACTGATATGTTTCCACATCAGTTCATAGCATGTTAATTACTGCAATTTAATGAAACATGTAAATATTTGATAGAGCTATTTCTTTTCTTTATTTCTTTTGATTTGCAGATTTTTTTCCTGGCTTTTCTCTTGTTTGTTTTTCTAGATGAACATCAGAATAATTGCATTATGTTTTTAAAAACTCTTGCGTTTTGACTGGCATCACACTAAATTTATAAATCCACTTCAGGATCTTACCTTTTAATATCTTTTTACTAATCTTCATATCTTTTTAATTCCTAGGCAAAAAGAACACATGTCCATCAATGTATTAAAGTCTTCTTGGGCACCTGGGTGGCTCAGCTGGTTGAGCGTATACCGTCAGCTCAGGTCATGATCTAGTGGTTTGTGAGTTTGAGCCCCACATTGGGCTCACTACTGTCAGCGCAGAGGGATCCTCTGTCCCTCTGTCTGTGCTCCTCTACAGCTTGTATTCTCAAAAATAAATAAATAATGGGGCGCCTGGATAGCTCGGTTGGTTAGGATTCCAACTTCACTTCAGGTCATGGTCTCACAGTTAGTGGGTTCAAGCCCCTCATCGAATTCTGTGCTGACAGCTCAGAGACTGGAGACTGATTCAGATTCTTTCTCCCTCTCTCTCTGCACCTCCCCTGCTCGTGCTCTGTTTCTGCCTCTCAAAAATAAATAAACTTGATAGATAGATAGATAGATGTATAGATAGATGTATAGATAGATAGATAGATAGATAGATAGATAGATAGATAGATATTAGGGGTGCCCGAGTGGCTCAGTACGTTAAGCATCTGACTTTGGCTCAGGTCATGATCTTACTGTTTGTGAGTTTGAGCCCCATGTCGGGCTCTTTGCTGACAGCTCAGAGGGGGAAGCTGTTTCAGAACTTGTGTCTCCCTCTCTCTCTGCCCCTTCCCCACTCAAGCTTTGTCTCTCTCTCTGTCTCTCAAAAATGAATACAAACATTTAAAAAATTAAAAATAAATAAATATTTTTTTAAATAAATAAATATTTTAAAAAATAAAGTCTTCTTGAACAAAATAATATCGAAGGGGCACCTAGGTGGCTCAGTAGGTGAAGCATCAGACTCTTGACTTCAGCTCAGGTCATGATGTCATCATTTGTGAGTTCGAGCCCCACTCAGCATAGTGACAGCATGGAGTTGGCTTGGGATTCTCTCTCTCCCTCTCTCTCTCTCTCCCTCTCTGCCCCTCCCCTGCTCATGCTCACACTCTCTGTCTCTCTGTCTCTCTCTCAAAATAAACAAACTTAAAAAATATTTTTGGGGGGTCCTGGTTGGCTCAGTTGGTTGGGCACCCAACTTTAGCTCAGGTCATGATCTCACAGTTCGTGAGTTCAAGCCCCGCGTCGGGCTCTGTGCTGACAGCTGAGAGCCTGGAGCCTGCTTCGGATTCTGTGTCACCCTCTTTCTCTGCTCTTCCCGTGCTTGTGCTCTGTCTCTCTCTCTCTGTCTCAAAAATGAATAAACAATAAAAAAAAAATCTCAAAAAAAATGTTTTAATATACATACATTTTTAAAAATACTGAAAATAGTGCATTATGTTGCATCTCTTTGATTAAGAGCTTGGGGAGGGAGATACTTTCTATAATTCTATAATTACTACTTACATTTGTTTTAACAGGAACCTAATTCATTCAATAAACAATTATGAAGCACCTACTGCATGTACCACACACCGTGTTACATAATGAAAAGATAATGAGGCAGAGACACGGTCCCTGCTCTGACAACGTATCAGGTGGTCATTTCTAATACTGTTAATTGTATGAGTAATTGCAGATTAATGCAGTGGTTGCTATAACGAGGGCAGTACAATGTGCTATAGAATATAGGATCACAGAGTATGAAGAGAAGCTTACTTTCTGTGGGAGTTTTTGGGGAGTTCCAAGACATGACATGTCAACTAGATAGTGAGGAAAAGTGAGCATTGGCCAATACCATATTGTCCATTCGTGTATCTACCAGAGTCTTGGTGTTACTCAAAAAGACTGTTTTAGTTAAAAATAACAAAATAAATGAGTGGAACTCATTAAAATCCAGTTCATTAAAAATTGGATCTTATATAGGAGCCGAATTTCATAAACATGAGTGAATTCTTTAGATCGTAGAGATGTGAATTTTTAACCATTCTATGTGATGCAAATACTTTCCCCACCAGCTTTAATATTTTTTCATGGTAAGAAATCCAAAAATCGAAGACAGTTAAATCGGTCATTTCCTGTCTCATTTTTCCTATTGTTTCAGTCTTTCAAAAGCTACCATTTCTGCAGAGATCTTGTAAATGGGGTCCCATTGTGGCCACCACATTTTAATAATCACATGGAATGGCTGAATAGCATCCAAAAATGATGAGAAATGAAAAGTAGTTTTCTGTTTTTTCCCAAGTAAAAATTTAAATAGACCAAAAAGAGAACTTGTGCATTGTCTCCAAGAATAATACAGAGGATGTGAGCAATGATTTTCCATGTCCAATAATTTTGATTGAGAGAAAATGAGTTTACAGTGAAGTAGATACGCTTTGGATGAACACAAGGCAAAATTTACCTACTAGAACAATGGAACAAAATCCCAAACAAGACGAGGACCTCCATTCTCATAGGTTTC
This sequence comes from Panthera pardus, assembly GCF_024362965.1. Classification (NCBI taxonomy): domain Eukaryota; kingdom Metazoa; phylum Chordata; class Mammalia; order Carnivora; family Felidae; genus Panthera; species Panthera pardus. Next base: position 185,062,439 of record NW_026526688.1, read on the forward strand.
CCCAAGAAAATGGAAATCATTTATACCAATGATTTACAAACAGGAGTTCTTATTTGGAGAATCTTGGGGAAAGTAAGGGAAAGGTGGGGGTTTAGCAGAAGGCCAAGGGCATGTGCCTATCAGTTTGTACATAAAGATCTGGAAAAACTGGTTTATCTAGTTGATAGATGGGATGTTGACAGGTGGGGTACTGACTCAGCTGACAGCTCAGTCTCTTCTCAGTATTGGCTGATATTAGTAATTAAAGATCAAGTCACATTCATAAAAAAATAGTAATTTTGGTCACAGCTTTGTGATTTTGTGATCTGTATTAATTCATGTTTGGCTTTGGACAAATAGGCTCACGGTCCCCTCAAATCCAACATAGTCATGAAATTACATAAAAGCAAAGAATCACAAGCATTGAGAATATAATTTTTTTTTTTTAATGAAGGACCAAAAAGTATGTTTTTCTGTGGTTTAGAAATGCTATGCTGGTGGGAAAGTTAGATAAAAATAGTTTAGCACATTCCCAAACTCTCAAATTAACCAAAGTTCTTTTCGTAGGGCAGGCATATTCAGCATATAAATCAATGGCCAAAATCTGGTCTTTAGTGATTTTGAAAACAGACATAAAAATGCATATTTTACATTTTGAAAAGTCTTTAATTGACTCGTAGAGTCATGGCAAAAGGAGATGAGAAAGTTCTTCAGCTGCATAAGATTTTCAATGAGTTCCCTAAGGATGTGGGTGGGTATCTTTGATTTTAAGATTGAGTTGATTAGTAGGAAGGAAATGTGGTGTCAGGCATTAGAACCTCATTTTTATTATCTAGCGTTTATGCAATTCATTTCCTCTCTGAATTAAAAAGAAAAAACAAAACAAAAAACTTTATAAGATGTGGTTAACGAGAGCAGTGTTACATTTCAAGGGCTGGGGCAGCTGGTGGCCAAGCCGGGCCTCACAAGGCTACATTGTGTTGCCAGGGTCACCAGTAACTCCAGTCTATCACATTTGCTCAGACTGGGAGAGAATGACTCACGCTAACAAACTACCAATTCTCTGAGGTCAAGGATGGGGGAGGGAGCACACACATCTGCCTTTCCTTCCTCACCAAATTCTATGAAATCACTGTGGAGGCACTTTTAAGAAGAATAAATCTATAACCATGTGGGGGAAATAACAGGAAGCTTCATTAATGAGCCAGAAATGTGGAATTATTTCTAAAAGGAAAGAAGCAAAAGGAGTTATATTTTTAAAAAATTTTTAAAGAGTTTATTTATTTATTTTTGAGAGAGAGAGACAGTGCAAGTGAGGAAGGGGTGGGGGGGAGGAGGGGAGAGAGAGAGAGAACCCCAAGCATGCTCTGTACCACCAGCACAGAGCTCGATGGGAGGCTCGAACCCACGAACCGGGAGATCATGACCTAAGCCAAAGTCAGACGCTTAACCACTGAGCCACCCAGGTTGCCCCAAAAGGGGTTACATTTAACAGAGAAAAAAAAAAAAAATCCCGCAGAACATCACAGTTCAAAACACATGCAAGATAGGAACTGCAGCATGAAGAGGACTGGTTTGGGGGAGTTTTATGCTCAGACCTAATGCAATTCACTAATTCGTTCTTCTATTCACCAATTACAAGCTAAGCATCTGTCATATGCCAAACACTATTCTAGGCATTTGGGCCGATCAGTAAAAGAAAACCAGATGCCTGCCCTCTTGGAGCGTAGGTTCTAGTGAGATGACACAGACAATAGAAGATAAACCTAACAAACGTCTCAGCATGCCGGGAAAGGATGAGCGCCATGGAAACAAAAAGTAGATGGGGGCAAAGATATTGAATAAGGTGGTCACGGTAGGCCTCTTTGAGAAGGAGCAGAGAGTTAGCTAAGCAGCTACCTAGGGGAAGGGCATTCAAAGCAGAGGGAACAGTGAGTGTGAAGGACCCAGGATGGGAGTGGTGCACCTGTCAAGGTCTAAGGACTTCAAGGAAGCCTAATGGCTAGGGAGAGTAAGCGAGGAGGAGAGTAGAAGATGGCGTTGAGAGGTCACAGGCAGCTGGGTTGTGCAGCCTTTGTACGGACCTTGGGTTTTAATCTCAATGAAATGGGAGCAGTGGCAGGGAGAACAGTGTAGGGGAGAGAGGGAATTCTGAATACACTTTTTTTTTTTTTTTAAGTTTATTCATTTTGAGAGCGAGAGAGAGAGTGCTCAAGCACTGAAGTATGGAAGAGAAGTCTGGGCTGGAGCGATCTATGTGGGGGTTGTTGGCATGCGTATGATGTTTAAAGCCAAGAGACTGAAAAAGATCACTACATGGGACAGTATAGATATGGAAGAGAAAAATGACATTCATTGATTGAAGGAGAAAAAAACCTGATGATCTCTTCTCAACAGATGCCAAAAAAGATTTCATAAACTTTAAACCCTCGTTCCTGATTAAGAAAACAATGGTAACAACAAAAATGTCAGCGGGCTAAAAATATAAAGAAACTTTATTTAAGGGGAAAAAGAAGAGCTCAATATATATGGTGATGAATGAATGGTATAGTATTCTCTAGATGGAGGCCCCTATATATATATATATATATATATATATATATATATATGTATGTATATACGTATATATACATACGTATATATATATACGTATGCGTATATATATATATACGTATGTATATATACGTGTATATATATATACGTATGTATATATACGTATATATGGCTGCTCTTTTTTTTCTCTGCTTGATATTTCTCAAGTTACATACAAAGCAAGACAGCCAATTGTAACAAGTAAAATAGTACCGTGATACATAAAGAATAAGTGAATCACCGTTTCATCCCCATCTCAATCCCCTTTGAGGTAACAAATGTTAACAACCTGGCATTTATCCCTTTACATCTTTTTCATGGCTCATTCAGTATTACAAGCGTTTGTGCAGCCCACAGTTTTAAAGGTTTGCCTGCGAGCGCTTTGTTTTGACAAAACAGAACAGTACCACGCACATTGCAAGCTTTTTAAAATTTAACATTTATGGACACCCTGCAAATATGTAGATATAGATCCAACTTTAGTTTTTTCCCTTAATATATGTCGTATACACACACATACACACTATATATATGTGCGTATATATAACGTATATTAATGTTATTAAAATATTAATAATGTATATTAACGTATATTAATATACGTATATCAACGTATATTAATGTTTGTGTATATATATCTAGATCTAGATATAATGCTACTTATATCTAACCTGCTTGGGATTCTCTCTCCCCTCTCTGTCTGCCCCCGCCCCAGCCCTCGTGCGTGTGCCTATGCAAGCGTGTGTGCATGCACGCTCACTCTCTCTCTCTCTCTCTCTCAAAAATAAAAAAACCAAACTTAAAAAAAAAATTTAGATCAGCTTTTTTTTCTTTTATCCTTCTTACATCTACCCAAATGTCATTCCCCTACCCTCAACCTGGCATAACCCCTGTTAACAACCCTATGTAGAACATTCCACGTTTTTCCCCTAGGCTCACAAAATCATCATCAGAGGAGTTTGTGTACAAATATACACATTTTACACACACACACACATTTTTACATATATACTAGTCGTCACAGGGAGCCATACTGTACACGATTCTCAGCCTTTCTCAACATCTTTTAGAAATGCTTCTAATTCATAGGGAGTAGTTCTAATGCCTTCTTAGTAACTACATAGTATTTTGTGATGCAGATACACAGTTTATTCAACCATTTCCTTATGGGTGCATATTCACTTTGTTTTTAGGTTTTTGCCACTATAATTCTGCAGTGCACAACTTTACATATACCCTTCTGTACTGGTTCTTTTATTTCTACTGGCTACATTCACAGGAGTGCAATCCTTGGATCAAAAGGTATGTGGATTCTTTATTTATATAGATGCCGTGGAGACAGTCTTTTTTTTCTCAAAAGGCAATAACAATTCGCATTTTCACAAGCAATGCATGAGATTGCAGTAGATAATATCACTCTTTTTAACTTTTTTGCCAGTCTGGTGGGTGTAGAGTGATGTCTCATTATTATTTTAATTTTCAGTTCCCGACTGCTGGTGAGTTTGGCTGTCTTTTCATATGTTTATTAGCCATTTGGATTTGCTATTCTGTAAATTGCCTGTTTATGCCTTTTGCCCTTTTTAAAAATTGGAAGGGTTTATCTTTCTCTTATCACTTTGTAAGAATTCGTTGCATTTAACAAATATTAACCCTTTATCTGTTACCTGCATTGCACATAGTGTTCTAAATACATATTTTGACTCTTAACTTTGTTTATGGTATCTTTCACCGTAGAAGAGTGTTTTTAACTTCTATATAATTAAATGTTTCTCTTTCATACTTTCCATGTTTCTGAGTTTAGTTAAAAGGTGCTCTCTGTCCCCTAGATTTGCATGCAGTCACCTAAATGTTCTTGTAAGATTTATTGTTTACACTTAAGTTGTTAATCCACTTGAAATTTATTTTTGGACTTGTGAAATTGGGATACAAGTTCATTTTGTTCTAGATGAACAGCCAGTTACGCCAGCACTGTTTATTAAATAAACCATTCTTTCCCATAGAATTGAAATACTACCTTTGTCACATATTAAATTAAGATATATATTGAGATCTATTTTTGGATCCGCTGTTGTGTTCCACTGATTTGTCTACTCTTATGCCAATACCGGGCTGGTTGTATTACAGTGATTTTTATTATAGCGGCTTTCAGTTGAAGACAATTCTCTCATTATTTATCTTCTTCATAGTTGTCTTTGCTATTCAGGCCTTTATATTTCCCTGTGGATTTTGATATAATCTTATCCAACTCCCTCCACCCCTCAAAAAGATATTGAGATAATAAATGGAATTGTGTTATGTCTATTGAGGGGGAGAATTGATACATTTATTTTTTTTTTAATTTTTTAAATGTTTTTATTTATTTTTGAGAGAGAGAGAGAGAGAGAGCAAGCAGGGGAGGAGCAGAGAGAGAGGGAGACACAAAATCCGAAACAGGCTCCAGGCTCTGAGCTGTCAGCACAGAGCCTGATGCGGGGCTCGAACCCACAAACCGCAAGATCATGACCTGAGTGGAAGTTGGATGCTTAACCGACTGAGCCACCCAGGCGCCCCGAGGATTGATATTTTTAAAATCTGTAACAGTTAAAGTATTTCTTTTTAAAAAAAAATAACGGGGCGCCTGGGTGGCTCAGTCAGATAAGCGTCTGACTTCGGCTCAGGTCATGATCCCACAGTTTGTGGGTTTGGGCCCCGCATCAGGCTCTGTGCTGACAGCTCAGAGCCTGGAGCCTGCTTTGGATTCTGTGTCTCCTTCTCTCTCTCTGCCCCTACCCCACTCATCTTCTGTCTCTCTCTCTTTCTCTCAAAATACATAAATAATGATAAAGAAAGAAAGAAAGAAAATTACCACATTTTAAAAATTAAAAATTTCTCAATAGAATTAAATGTCTAGTCACTGTTTAATTTTCTCCAATTATCTCATGATTTTTCAGTTTGCTTGCTAGACTCAGGAGCAAAATAAAGCCATAAACTGCACTTGGGGGGGTGATTGGTTTTTAATTTTTTTAAATCTGTGGACTCTCCCCCTGCCATATTTGTTCTTGCAATTTATTGAAGAAAATAGATTGTTTAGCAGCATTTTCCTAGGCTGAATTTTGATAATTGCACCTCCTTGGTGTCATTTAATGTATTCCTCTGTCTCCTGTAGTTTCTGTATATTGGTGGTTAGATTTTAGAAGTCTGATCAGACTCAGGTTCGATTTTCTGGCAAATCCTCTGCAGAGAAGGTGGCACAGGATGTCTGATTGCCTCTCTTTGCTGCTCAGCACTTTTCTATCCATTGAGTTGTTAGGGGTCCCATAAGGGGTTATTTTAATTCCATCATTCCTTCTTTATCATTAACTGGAGCAGCTTTAGAAGTTTCTTCTACAAAGATGCCGTGTCCTTTAAACCACCTGGGTACCTGGAGTACAGGTTATGCAGGAAAACAAGATAAAGGATTGATTCCAGAAGAGCTGGTTTCCTGGAATCTTCCAAGGGTGACCCCTGAGTTTTGTTTTCAGTGTGTTTGTTTTGTTAACAACTAATGGGCCTAAAATATTGATGTGTTTCAATTATAGTTATTAATTTTGTTTCAGCAGCCTTTGGGAGCCTCTTCAGGTTGCCTGGCGAGTTCTTTGCACATAGCCCTGGGAATCTTTGCGGTCATATCAGAGGAAAAGAAGCTCAGGTGCTCAGAGCAGGGGGTCTAGACCTGTCCTGGCTGTAGTCCCAGGGACACTGCTGCCTTCTAGAGAAAATGGAATGAGACCACCATCCGGGCATTTGACGTTACCGGGCTTAGTCACTGTTTCTGGACTTTTTCAGTGGACAGAGTAGAAAATGGTGTTTATTTATCAGATTACATGTATCATGAGTTTATATTAATAGCTTTTGTTTTTTGAGAGAGAGAGCAAGTGGGCAAAGGCAGAGAGAAGAGAGAGAGAGAGAGAGAGAGAGAGAGAGAGAGAGAGAGAGAGAGAGAATCCCACGAAGGGCAGAAAGAGAGGGAGGGAGGGGACACCTGGGAGGCTCAGTCAGTTAAGCGTCCAACTTGGGCTCAGGTCATGATCTCATAAGTTGTGGTTCAAGCCCTGTGTCAGGCTCTGTGCTGACAGCTAGCCTGAAACCTACTTTGGATTATGTCTCCTTCTCTGCCCCTGCCCAACTTGCTCTCTGTGTCTCTCTCTTTCTATCTCAAAAATAAATAAACATTAAAAAATATTTGGGGGGGGGGGGGGCGCCTGGGTGGCTCAGTTGGTTAAGCGTAGGACTTCGGCTCAGGTCATGATCTCAGGGTTTGTGAGTTCGAGCCCTGCATCAGGCCCTGTGCTAACAACTCAGAGCCTGGAGCCTGCTTTGGATTCTGTGCCTCCCTCTCTCTCTCTTCCCCTCCCCCCCTCGTGCTCTATCTCTGTCTCTCAAAAATAAATAAACGTTTAAAAAGTTAAAAAAAAATTTTTTTTTAAAGAGAGAGAGAGAGAGAGAGAGAGAGAGAAGCAGGGCTCACCCAAAGTGGGGCTCGAACTCACAAACCCTGAGATCATGACCTGAGCCGAAGTCAGATGCTTAACCGACTGAGCCACCCAGCCACCCTATTAACAGTTTCAATTCAAATTAAAGACTACAAGATTTTTACTTAACTAATTGATCTCCTTTTTTCCATACTGAAAAAATTTGGTTGTTAACAATCCCAGAAGATTGTTTATTTGAGGCCACTCTGCATACACTACAGTCTCAAAATAACCATCTCCATGCTACCTCTGAATTTTTTTTTAATGTTTATTTATTTTTGAGGGACAGAGAGAGACAGAGCACAAGTCGGGGAGGGGCAGAGAGAGAAAGGGAGACACAGAATCTGAAGCAGGCTCCAGGCTCTGAACTGTCCACACAGAGCCGGACCTGGGACTCGAACCCACGAACTGTGAGATCATGACCTGAGCCGAAGTCGGACGCTCAGCTGACTGAGCCACCCAGGCACCCCCACACTACCTTTAAAACACAAGATTTCTGAAAGCAGCTAAAGATAGTTTTTGCAATACTTTTCTTGCCCTTAGGGCATATCTCACTAGGGACAGGCTATCAAATTACTGTGCTTTAAAAATCACTTTATGTAGGTTCTCTCTGTATAGTTGTGCCACCAACCTGATTCCAGGTGGGTTGGGTTCATTTGGTTACTTTCAGTTTTCAGAGGTTGCTTGTTAAAAATTTAAATTGGATGTGTAACTATGTAAAAGATAAATGGTTTTAAAGTCACATCTAAAAGCAAGACATATTCAGAAAAGTCCAGCTTCTGTGCCTGCTTATTCACTCTTTCCCCTAACAGGAAGTCATTTAAAACTGCTATGACGGCTAATTAACTTTCCAATTTTAAATGTAAGTAGATTTATGCACCTGAGTACATATACTAGTATGTGTGTATGTGTGTTGTATATCTCCCCTTTCTTCAGTGGTAGAGAATTGTATATACTGCTCTCTACCTTGTTTCATTTAACAAACTGTCTAGGGAGAGATCACGCTTTCTCCCTGATGTTGAGAATTTTAATATTATCATCCAGTGGAGTTCCTATTTTTTCTTGCTTATCAGTCTTGAATTGGCCAGCATGCCCTCGATTAGGTTTTCAAATGCACCCTTCAGTCATATCATACATCCTCCCTTTCTAATCCATCGACAGCATCCAGCAGGTAAGATGTGTTATTTTATGATATTATCTTTTCCCATCCAAGGGCAAGGTATATGTAAGTGTAAGTGTATCAGTTATATCTCATATTAATATATAAATTTAATTTTAGGAATGCAAGCTGGTTCCTGGAAAACAGTGTGGAGGTTCCTCAATAAAACTAAAAATAGAACTACCCTACGACCCAGCAATTTCACTACTAGGCATTTATCCAAGGGATGCAGGTGTGCTGTTTCGAAGGGACACATGCACCCCCATATTTATAGCAGCACTATCAACAATAGCCAAAGTATGGAAAGAGCCCAAATGTCCATCGATGGATGAATGGATAAAAAAGATGTGGTATATATATTCAATGGAGTATTACTTGGCAATCAAAAAGAAGGAAATCCTGGCATTTACAACTACGTGGATGGAACTGGAGGGTATTATGCTAAGTGAAATTAGTTGGAGAAAGACAAAAATCATATGACTTCACTCATATGAGGACTTGAAGAGACAAAACAGATGAACATAAGGGAAGGGAAACAAAAATAATATAAAAATAGGGAGGGGGACAAAGTAGAAGAGACTCATAAATATGGAGAACAAACTGAGGGTTACTGGAGGGGTTGTGGGAGGGGGGATGGGCTAAATGGGTAAGGGGCACTAAGGAATCCAATCCTGGAATCATTGTTGCACTATATGCTAACTAATTTGGATGTAAATTAAAAAAAATAAAATAAAATAATATATATATATGAATTTAATTCAATCCCAATTCAAATCTTAACTTGACTTTTTTTTCACTTTACATTTTTATGTAAATGTCCCTCACAAGTGGGGGAGAGGCAGAGATAGAGGGCAAGAGAGCATCCCAAGCAGGCCTCATGCCCAGTGCAGAGCCCGATTCAGGGCTTGATCTCATGAGTTGTGAGATCATGACCTGAGATGAAATCAAGAGTTGGATGCTCAACTCACTGAGCCACCCAGGTGCCCGCCCCCCCCACAGGACTTTTTAAGGGAACTTAGTAAGCTAGTTATACAATTCATAGGAAAGACAAAGGGACCCAAATGGCCAAGAATTTTTTGAAAAGAAGAAAAATGAGAGAAGACTTTCCCTGCCAGATATTGGAGCATATGCTGAGAGGCTACAGTGTGGACATAGTCTACTAACATCTGCTCTTGGCCATAATGAAACAACCAGCATCCAGATTTAACTTCCTCCCAACACAACGAAATTACTAGACAAAACATACAGAAGAATGGTTTCAGCCATTGGTCAACAGGCAGCACAGAGAAGGAAAACAAACAAGGTGAACCCTAAGATTGCCCAAGCCTACTGCCCACAGAGAATTTCTCAGCTGAAGTTCAGGGAGGAGCATCCAACCAGAGTGACCTCTGACCTGAGCACAGAATCAGTGTCTGAAGAGGTCAAGGCAGCTAGAATGTGTGGGTCACACCAGAGAGGAAAGAGCCACGTGGAGAGAGCTCTGAAGACCTATAGAGGGTTCCCTTTGAGTGTTTCAGCCTGGCACTCATCAGTACATGTGTATCTTACTGAAATCCAGTTGCTGTGACAAAATACCATAGGCTGGGTGGCTTAAACAATGAACATTTATTCTGCATAGTTCTGAAGGCTGGAAGTCCAAGATCAGAGTACCTGGTCAAGTTCTTGGTGAGGGGGCCCTCTTCTTGGTCATACCCTTAGGTGGTCTTGCTTGGTGCTGCTTGTAGATAGGAAAACATCCTGTGTTTCCTCTTTTTAGAAGGGTGTCAATCCCATCATGTGAGTCTCACCCTCATGACCTCATCTAGCCCTAATTACCTCCTAAAGACCTCACCTTCAAATGCCATCTTGTTGGGGTTAGGGTTTTGATGTATGGCTTTGGCGGATTCAAACATTCAGGCCACAGCAATGTATATGAGAAGACCACATGTAAGTGAGAGACCACCAGAAAGGATCACACAGAACAGTCCCCACAACCAGCTTTATCAAGGTAAAGACCCTTCAGGACCTAACTATCAAAGCATAATAAAAGCAAGCTTTGAAAGGATCAGATTCCTTCGCAATATCTTAACTGTGTCCTAAGACAAAGCCTGAAAATATTTAAAGGGACAAAAAATACCCCGTGTTGAACAAGACAAAATTCATAGTATTTGCATCTAATGAAAGTTTACCAGACGTGCAAAGAAACAGAATAATATAACTCATGATGATGAGAAAAAGAATCAATAAAACAGACCCAGAAATAATACACATGATAAAACTAGTAGGCAATGGCATTAAAAGAATAATCCCGTTTAAGAAGGTGGAGAAAAGGGGCGCCTGGGTGGCTCAGTCGGTTAAGCGGCTGACTTCGGCTCAGGTCATGATCTCACGGTCCGTGAGTTCGAGCCCCACGTCGGGCTCTGTGCTGCCAGCTCAGAGCCTGGAGCCTGTTTCAGATTCTGTGTCTCCCTCTCTCTGACCCTCCCCTATTCATGCTCTGTCTCTCCCTGTCTCAAAAATAAATAAAGTGTTAAAAAAATTAAAAACAAAAAAAGAAGGTGGAGAAAGGCATGAATGTGTTAAGAAGGAGCACAGAAGATATAGGAAAGACCCACATGAAATTTCTAGTGACTGAGGTTTTGAAGACTGAGCCATTCAGTGAATTGGCCTTTGGTGAATTTTGGCTTTTAGAAAATTGGCTTTTGGGGAACTGACCACAGCTCAGACCTGTGACTGACAGCGGGCTAATCTCTTCGCTCTTGGAATGGAAGTAGCACGGCTGGGTAACTGTAGGCATTCCTCCTCTTGGTGGAGAAATGGGGGCAAGAGCAGTGTGGGTGTTCTTCTTGGCCATTTACAGGAGGAGTAGAGGAAGGGAACAGACTCCATTGGTGGGCAGGCAGATCCAAGAGAACAAGAACCAAAATTCTGGGTCACACAGAGACGCATTAATCCCACCCAACTTTTAGATTGCCTAAAAAGTGTGTAAAGCTGGGAGTGGAAGGAGAAACTGTCCCCATCACTAAGCTCTAAGCACCACCAGCTTGTGGTGATGTGGCTGCTGTTCTCATTTCTCAGTCTAGTGGGCCTGATTCCTTATTTTCTTCTCCTTCCTGTTTTCTTTCTAGGCTTCCATTCATCTTACTTGCCTCTCAAATAATCCCATACCTGTATGGGGCTGGTAACAAGGTGCTACCCTGAGCTTTCTGCTGCTGTGTTTATAAAGTTGACATGAGAGGGGGAGACTCTGGTACAAAATACTAGAGCCTAGAGCACGGTCTCCCTTAGACTCAGGGAACGAGGGCTCAAGCCCTGAATGGCCCAGATCTTATGATTGTTCTTATGACCCCCTGAGTCCTGGGCCACTCAGGGATCCACTGGGGGTCTTTTCGAGCCAGTATTCACCCACTTGGTCAGTTGTCTAGAGGGCCAAGGGAATGTGGCCATTTGGAGTCCCTATCCCTGGGAACCTGGACAGGAGGCATAACAATGGGGCTGGGATGTCCATGAAGGGAAGGGAGAGAAGGTGTGCTTACCACAGGCCAGGAACATTCATTTGTATCCTTGATCCAGATCCCTTAAATGTTGGCAGTAGGCCTGTTTGCCAGTCCTGAGGCGGTCTGAGTTCTTGCTGGTGGAACTCAATATTATTTTTTACCGGCTTGAACACTTTCTCTGGGGCCTGGATATTGTATCAAAACTCATGGCTTTACCTATCCCTCTGTGTCATATTTTTTCATCTCTCATTCACTCAACCCCTTTGTCCGGGCTTTTATCCCCACCATTTTTCAGAAACAGCTCATATAAAGGTCATCAATGGGCTCCATCGTTCCAAAGCCAGTGGTCAGATATCTGTGCCATCTTATTTCAATGTTCATTTTCTACTGTCACTGTAACGCATTATTACACACTTAGCAGCTTAAAGCCACAGAATTTATCTTCTAGTTCTATGTGACAGAAGTTTGACAGGGGACTCACCAGGCTAGAATAAAGGTGTCAGCAGGACTGCATTCCTTCCTGGAGGCCCTAGGGAAGAATCTGTTCCTTTGTTTATTCAGAATATTTGCAGAGTTCAGTTTCTTGTGGTCATAGAACTGTTTGGTTTGCAGGCTATCAGCTAAGGGTTGTTCTCAGTTTGTGGAGGTCACATTCATTCCTTCGCTCATTGCCCCCTTCCTCCATCTCCAAAGCCAGCAACAGAGGGTTGGCTCCCTCCCATGCTTTGAATCTCTCCTTCCTCTTCTTTCATCACATCAATCTGACTGACTGTTCTGCCTTCCTCTTCCATTTTTAAAGCCTTTTTGATTACCTTGGGATTGCCAGCATAATCCAGGATAATCTCCCTATCTTAAAGTCTGTGAGCTTAATTTCATCTGCAAAGTATCTTTTGCCACATGATGTAATAGATATAGGCGAAACATCCAGAGAATGAAAATCATAGAGCCAAAGTCCTGCCTACCTTACTGGGCTTCCTAGAAACATGGAATGTTTTCTTCTCGAGATGTTTACTATTCTTATTTTAAGGGGCCTGTTTTTGATGGCTGGTTCTCCTCCGTTGCCTTCTCTGGCAGATGAAAGGACACCAGGAGGATTCCAGGGCCCGGTTCTTACTCATGGAGGAATGATCTCACCTAGTTCCATGTTTTCAAATAACATCTCTATGCTGATGACGCCTAGGTTTATATCCCCAGCTCTAAGGTTTAGTTGTAGGCTTAGCTGCCTCCTTGATATCTCCACTTGGAAGTCTGATAAGCATCTCAAACTCAGCACAACCAAAATAGAACACTTTAAAAGTTTGTTAATGTTTATTTACTTAGTTTTGAGAGGGAGAAAGAGTGTGAGTGGGGCAAGGCAAAGAGAGAAGGGGACAGAGAATCCCAAGCAGGCTCCATGCTGTCAGCGTAGAGCCCAGCATGGGGCTTGAACCCATGAACAATGATGAGATCATGACTTGCGCCGAAATCAAGAGCCAGACACTCAACTGACTGAGCCACCCAGGTGCCCCTCAAAATAGAGCTCTTAATTGATTCCCTCTGACTCCCCATCACAATCCTACCCACCTTAATAAACAGTTCCACCATAAACCCAGTTGATCAGATGTCCCATATTCTTCTTTCTTTCTCCTTTCTCAACCTTCTGTTGAGACAACCCATTAGCATGTCCTGTTGGCTCTTCCTCAAGAAGAGAACCCAAATCCAACTATATCTTGCCTGCTTTTGCCATCATCTGGGTCTAGTCACCATCACTTGTCACCTGGGCTACTTCAGCAGCTTCGGTACGAGTCTCCCTGCTCCCATTTTTGCCTTTTTCCCCATAGTTGATTCTCCAATGGTAAATGGTAGCTAAAGTGACTTATTAAAAAGTAGAACAGAAATAGGCTGGAATACATGCAAACTCCTCACCATGACCCATGGGCCCTACACAATCTGGCCCCTGCTTATCTCAGTGAGCTCATCTCAGCCCAGTCTCTCTTGTTCACCACCTCCATCCACACTGGTCTTTTCCTATTGTTAACACACTCATAATAATTTCCTTCCTTACACTTCTTTGTCTGGAATATTCTTTTCCAGTTCCTAAAAAGGCTGAGTCCCTCTTGCTTGGGCAAGTGCAACTTCTAAGAGGAGTCTTTCCTAGCTACCTTCTCAATATACTCCCTTGTAGCATTTTCAGTCATTCTCTATCGTACTATCCTGTATTATTTTCCTCACAATACTCATCAATGTCTGAAATTATCCCATCAATTTATTGCTTATTGTTTATTGTTCTCCACTGGAATATAAGTGTCTCAAAGGCAGGAATCTTTTCTATTTTGTTTATCACCATAGCCTTAGCATCTAGAACAGTTCTTGACATATAGTTGTCACTGAGGAAATGTATGTTGAATGAATGAATGAATGAATGAATATATGAAACTTTCAAACTTTCTGACAAGTCATCTAGAATGTGTTTGGAGGTTGTTTATATTGAAAATAAGGAAACCAACTCTAATATCTTAAATTGGGTTTCCTGGGAAGCAGATACTGACATTGAGATGAGCACGTAGGAAATGTATAAGAGAGTGCTCCAGGGATCAAAACAAGTGGAAGGGAAGGGAAGAGAGTAGGATTGGACAGAGAGAAAAGTGTGGCTGTGAGAGTCCCCCAAAAGGCTGACGTCAATCCCAGTGGGAACTCCAAAGCTAGGATAGCTCTTCCAATTGGGTCCAGTTTACAGTGGGTGGGACCGAGACTTACATTCCCATAATAGTAGGTCATTAGACATAGGCTGCCCCGGTGAGGAGGGGTGCAGACACCAGCACTGCAATAGGTCTCAATGCTGCAATGAATCCTCATTGCCTCCTTCCTCTACTGCCCATCTACTTTACCCTCACTCTCAGGCAGCATCTTGGGTGCTCCCGATGGCTTACCTGGTAATAAAACTCAGGCCTTCAAATCTTAAGGGTCTGAGTCCCTGGTCATTATGCCATTCTCAGGCTATAGCTACTGCATTTGTATATTTATTATCAAATTTAGAAAACAGAGTATCTAGAGGCGCTCAAATGAATCACCTGAGTGGAAAACATATTCTTCTTTATGTAGCAGCAGCCTTATCTCCTTCTGGTGACCAAAGCCAATTACTTCTGCCAGGATGGTGATTCCTCTTCCTGCCTTCTGGTCCCTTGGCATGAAGAGCTTAGAGAGCCCAGTTGACGGTCATGGTAGGAGTATTCCCTTTTAGGAACCAGGACCCTTAATTATTCAGAATCCAGACTTTCAGGAATGGAAAGTACAAATTCTCAGAATGAATCATTAGAAGTGAAGGAAAGTGGAGATACTCTTTCTCCCAACTTCTGACTTCCAAATCTATGTATTCTACCTATTGGGGAAACAGCACCATATAAAAGTCATTTATTTAGTGGGGTTTTTGTTTGTTTGTTAGAGAGAGAGACAGAGACAGAACACAGAAAGACAGAGAGAGAGAGAGAGAGAGAGAGAGAGAGAGAGAGAGAGAGAGAGAATCCCAAGCAGGCTCCACACTCAGCACTGAGCCAAAATTAAGAGTAGGATGTCCACGGGCGCCTGGGTGGCTCAGTTAAGCGTCTGACTTCGGCCCAGGTCATGTTCTCATGGGTTCTTGAGTTCAAACCCCACATCAGGCTCTGTGCTGACAGCTCAGAGCCTGGAGCCTGCTTCTGATTCTATGTCTCCCTCTCCCTCTGCCCCTCCCCTACTCTCGCTCTCTCTCTCTGTCAAAAATAAATAAAATTAAGTTAAATTAAAAAAAAAAGAGTAGGATGCCCAACTGACTGAGCCACCCAGACGCCCCCAAAGTCATTTATTTAGGATGTGCATCGCATTATGGTGGATGGCATGCCATCTTCATAAGATGTTGTCTCTGAGCCAGTTATCCCATCATACTCATCACTTCTGGGTATTGCACCATGTGATAGGAACAGTGTACCTCCTGGTTATGTGTCTGTTCCAGCATTTCCTTTAATGTTAAGTAGGTCCCTTTGTCTGACACAATAGTATGTGGAATCTCATAATGGGGGATTAAATATTCCATATGCTCGTGGATAATGGTACTGGCTGAGGATCTGTGGATAGAGAAAGCAAACCCATACCTATTCTTGTCCAATGTGTTTATTCTTCGCAAAATGAATGGCTACCCCTTCCAGGGTATCCAAAGTAATTAACCTGTTATCAAGCGGTTGCTTGGGCTCTTGGAGAAGTTGTACCATGCTGGGCCTTCAGTGCTGGTTTCTTTTATGAAAAGGTTGGACATTCAGTCGCTGCAACAGTTAGATCAGCCTTGTTACGTGGGACCCAGGCTGTTGCATCCACATATAGCTTCCATCCCTGCTACCATGACAATTTCATTCATTTGCCCATCAAGCAAGCAATGGAGTGGCTGATGACAGAGGGCCTATCACCGGATGATATGTGGTTTATTAGTGCCTCTTCTATGATGGATGTTCTCTGATATGCATTAGCATATGAAATAAAGGTCTTCGCACTCTGCGCCCACTTCAACTGCATGGCTTTACCCTAATCCTCACTGTCTACCATTGTCCCCCCAGTTTTCCAAGCTCTCTGCTTCCAGACCCCTGACCAGATGGTCAAGCTATCCAGCATTGCCCACGAATCCCTGTGTTCTCATTTCTTCGCAGGCAAAGTGGCTGACTGAGTGCGACGACATCTCCTTACCGCTAATCTTTCAGGACCATGCTGAGTGAGGCGGCAGTGCAGCCTCTGTTCATTTCCAGCTTTCACCAACAAACCCAATCGAGCCATTTGTGAATCTGTCTCAGGCTTTTCCCTCTTGCATCACCTGATCATTGAGAGGGGAGATGAGCGGCGGTGTCCCGGTAAATGTGTAACAACCAGCTTACTGAAAAAAAGGAAAAAAATATGTGATTTGCAGCATTGGCTCACTTTCGTGGGAGAAATACTTCTACTGTGGTCGGTTTCCAACTATCCACGGGATGTCAGCGGGATGGCAACATTCCTGAAAATTTAACAATGAGCTCGCGCGAGCTGGTACGAACTGGCCGCAGCATACCATTACAGCTGAGGGAGGGGTGGTGTAGACCGGGGGCGGATGATTGAGCTACATGCCCGCTTCCCGCTCTGGCAGTTTTGTGCTTCCTGGTTTTATTGACGTCCAGTCCTAAAGGTTCCTCTTCCACCTGGGCCCATCCCACTCTATGGTTTGGAGAAAGTCATAGAACCTGGCTCACGAGGAGCAGTTCTAGCGTCATGGTCACTTGATGTTCTATGACAAGGTACCTGCCTCGGTTGGGGCCTGATAGTGCTCCCAAAGCTGTTTTGTGAAAGGTGTTCAACTCTCTGTCGTAGTTGATAGGGTTTTGATCCAGAATCCTATGGATCCACATTGTGATTCTCCAATTGTAGTTACGTAAAATCCACGTGACGTCTCTTTCCGTCACTGATATCCCTAACGTCATAGGATCTGCTGAGCGGTATGGCCCAGAAGGCTAGCTGTTTGCCCTCCAGCCTGGACCCGTGGCAGAGTCCTTTCCAGCTGTGTGACACAGGCTCCAGGCTCTGAGCTATCAGCACAGAGCCCAACACGGGGCTTGAACTTGTAAACCACGAGATCATGACCCGAGCTAAAGTCGGATGCTTAACCGACTGAGCCACCCAGGTGCCCCGGAGTATATTGCTTTTAGAACTTGAAGAGACCAACCTGGCAGGCATTGTGCATGATGGCGAGGAGGGGATGTCCCCGCATAGCGAAGATCACTAGACTCTAAAAAATTACTTATGGGGCAGGCTCCTGAATCTTTTAAGGTTTGCCTCCCTCAAGAGTGCGTGTGAATTACCAAGGCCTCCAAACTCCCAGCCACTCATTTATTTGGTCTCGCTAGTATGATGGCACCAATTTCCCAGACCAGTGTGATATTCTGTGGGAGGTCCAGCTGGTTCATGTCTCCTTAGGCTCTGTTATAACAGAGGACGGCAGAGTTAACACAGCACTGGGGCAAGTCTATAAATGGAAACTGTTGCGTACTCCAAAGGAATGTGAATTCTGATTCTTGTTTTGATAGGGATAGAAAAAGGGTGGATTTGCCAGATCACTGCCACATGTCACATACCTGAGTCCATGCTAATCTGCTCTGGCAGAGGTAACACACCTGACACAGCAGCTGCCATTGGGGACGCTATTAATTAGGTTTGAGATAGTCAATTGCCATTTTCCAGAATCTGGCTGGATTTTGCAGCATCCAGACCAGTAAATTAAATGGGGGTATGATGCAGACTCCCACCCATCCATCTTTCAGATCTTTAAGGGAAGCAACAATTTTTACCTTCTTTCTCTCGTTTCTTTTTAATGTGGCAAAATATATACAACATGATGGTTGCCATTTTAACCATGAAGTATATGGTTCGGTGGTATTAAGTGTGTTCACATTGTTGTGCATATACTCATCTCTAGAAAGGTTTCGTGTTTCAAATGGAAACTCTGTACTCATTAAACAAGAAATTCCCATTTCTACCTCTCCCCAGCCCCTGACAACCACCATTTTACTTTCTGTCTCTATGAACTTGACCACTCTAGGCACCTCACATGAGTGGAATCATATAGTACATGTCCTTTGGAGCGGGGAGGGGCAGGGGGAGAGGGAGAGAGAGAATCTTAAGCAGGCTCTATGCCTAGCACGGAGGGGGCCTGATGCGGGGCTCGACGCGGGGCTCGACGCGGGGCTCCATCTCACAGCCATGAGATCACGACCTGAGCTGAAATCAAGAGTCATTAACCAACTGAGCTACTCCATTTTACATTCTCAACAGCAGTGCACAAGGTTTCCAGTTTCTTCACATCCTTGCCAATATTTGTTTTATTTGTCATAGTAGCCATCCTAATGGGTGTAAAAGTGGCTTCCCATTGTGTGTTTTTTTTTTCTTTTAACGTTTTATTTATTTATTTTGAGAGAGACAGAGACAGCATGAGTAGGGGAGGGGCAGAGAGAGAGAGAGGGAGAGAGAGAATCCCAAGCAGGTTCCTAGCTGCCAGCACAGAGCCCAACGTGGGCCTTGAATTCACAAAACCACAAGATCATGACCTGAGCTGAAACCAAGAGTCGGACACTTGGTGTCTCTCCCAGGTGACCCTCCCATTGTGGTATGAATTTACATTTCCCTAATGACTAGTGATGTTGAGCATCTTTACATGTACTTATCGGTCATCTGTGTATCTACTTTGGAGAAATGTCTATTAAAATCCTTTCCCCATTTTCGGGGCGCCTGGGTGGCTCAGTCGGTTAAGCGTCCGACTTCAGCTCAGGTCACGATCTCGCGGTCCGTGAGTTCAAGCTCTGCGTCGGGCTCTGGGCTGATGGCTCAGAGCCTGGAGCCTGCTTCCGATTCTGTGTCTCGCTCTCTCTGCCCCTCCCCCGTTCATGCTCTGTCTCTCTCTGTCTCAAAAATAAATAAAACGTTAAAAAAAAAATTTTAAATCCTTTCCCCATTTTCAAAAAAGTGTTTATTTTTGAGAAAGGGAGGGGGAGGGGCAGAGGCTATGAAGTAGATTCCCTGCAAACAGGAATAAGCCCACCTCGGGGCTCAAACTCTCGAACTGTGACATCATGACCCAAGCCGAAGTCGGAAGCTCAACTGACTGAGTCACCCAGGTTCTCCTGAATCCTTTATTTATTTTTAAAGTAAGCTCAACGGACTGAGTCACCCAGGTTCTTCTGAATCCTTTACTTATTTTTAAAGTAAGTTGTTTTTCTTCTTTCCCTAGGTTGATTTTGTAACTGTTTTCTATTCCTTATAGTTTTTTCTTTATTTCTTTTTTCACCTGTTCTTTTGCTTGCCTTCCGTGGTTTAAATTGAGCATTTTATATAATTCTATCATATCTCCTCTCTTTATTTAAAAAATTTTAAAAATGTTTATTATTTATTATTGAGAGACAGAGTGAGAGCAGGGGAGGGGAAGAGAGAGGGAGGGAGACACAGAATCTGAAGCAGGCTCCAGGCTGTCAGCACAGAGCCCAACGCAGGGCTCAAACCCACGAACCATGAGATCATGACCTGGGCTGAAGTCGGACGCTTAGCCTACTGAGCCACCCAGGTGCCCCTATTGTATCTCCTGTCTTAACGTGTCCCTTACACTTAAATTTAGTTGTTGCCATGCACACCCTCTTGGCTCCTGCAGGTACCTGTTAGCTAGGTCTTACAGCCTTTGTGGGACAGGGTCACTTTCCAATATTATCAACCCTAAGATGTCCCTGGAATATCATATGTTGTGACTTCACTTTATTGCCTAGTAGTCAGCAGGGGAAGTGGGGGTATATCCTGAGAGAAGTGCATTATTATCCCGCAGACAGGAGGCCTGTCACTAATTCACAAGCAAGGGCCACTAGCTTTTAATAGGGAGGAGTGGGGCATTTGGGCAGTCTCAGCAGGTTGAAGGGGATTTAGAAATTCAACATTGTTCAGGTGTATCAACCTAAGTGCCCCCATCCCATGAGTGACAGTTCCACTCTTTCCCTACCGGGGCCCTGCCTTTGACATATCACGTCTGCCTATGTTGAGAGTTTAATCTTTGCAAGTTTCCACTTGGCTTTCTGTACTGTCGGGTTTAAGTCCTGGGACTGGTCCTCGGTGTTCTCTGCCTTCCCACCGCAGGAGATGAGAACTTCTTTATATGCTCCCAAAAGGTCTTCTGGTGTTCACACTTGACTTTGAATTGCACATCTACCACTCTAATCATTGATTATCTCTCCAAAGCATCAATTCCATTTAGCATAGCCATCACATCCTATATGTTTACAGTTACTATTTCCCTCATATTTTGACAGCAATGCATGTTCTTTCACTATATACCACAGGCTCTTTCCCAGTACACCATGGGCAAAACTTTTAACAATTGCCCTGTTTTCTCGTCGTGGTAGCTATGTTCTACCCATCAACACTGATTCATTGCGGGCCGGCGACCAGTGGCCAACTTCAAAATGCAACCACGGCGTCTGCTTTCTTGGACCGTTCCTGGCACCAAATCTTTTCGAGCGGGTTCCATGAAAAGTAAACTCTGAACTCTGGGGGCGCCTGGGTGGCTCAGTCGGTTAAGCCTCTGACTTCAGCTGGGGTTGTGATCTCATGGTTTGTGGATTCGGGCCCCGCGTGAGGCTCTGTGCTGACAGCTCGGAGACTGGGGCCTGCTTCGGATTCTGTGACTCCCTCTCTCTCTGCCCTTCTCTCTCTCTAAAATAAATAAACATTAAATTTTTTTTTTTTTTTAAAAAGTAAACTCTGAAGCAAAGATCAATGTTCAGGAAGTTTATTAAGGAGTACACTTAGGACCAACACCGGTGGAAGGGAAGAGAGGACAGCAGGATCAGACAGTGAAAAAGATGGGCTGTGATGCTTTTGCATAATGCAGGATTTGACTGGCCTTTGTCCCTGGTTCCTGAGAGGTAACTTCTAAACCCTTGGAATTTCCCAAGTGATAGGACTGTTTTTGCCATTTATGGTGGGTCTTTGGACCACACTTGAGTTTGCTAATAAGATGGTGCAGGGTGAGGGCTGGTCATGCCAGAAAGACAAACCCTGCGATTAAAAGGTTCAGGTTTTGAGGGGCGCCTGGGTGGCTCAGTCGGTTACGTGGCCGACTTGGGCTCAGGTCGTGATCTCACCCGTTTGTGGGTTCGAGCCCTGCATCCAGTTCTTTGCTGCCAGCTTGGAGCCTGGAGCCTGCTTCAGATTTTGTGTCTCCCTCTCTGCCCTTCCCCTCCCCCCCCCCCCACTCTGTCTCTTTTAAAAATAAACACTAAAAAGAATTAAAAAAAAAAAAAGTTTGAGGCTTTGAGCCTCTTGACATCAGCCCAACCTCCTGACCTTTAGGGAGGAGAAAAGGGGCTGGAGATTGAGTTCAATCATGGGGCTAATGATTCAATCAATTATGGCTACAAAATGAAACCCCAGTAAAAACTCTGGGTACTGAAACTTGGTGGAGCTTCCTGGTTTGTGAATACATTCACGTGCTGGGAGTGTGATGTGTCCTAATTCCACAGGCAGAGGGTACAGAAGCTCTGGGTTCAGGACCCTCCCAGACCTCATGCTATTTCTTCATCTGACCGGTCCTAATTCGTATCCTTTATAATAAAATTGTACTCATAATGATAGTGCTTTCCTGAGTTCTGTGAGTCATTGTAGCAAACTAGTGAACCTGAGGGAGTTGTGGGGGAACCTGAATTTGCAGCCAGTTAGTCAGAAGTGCAGGTGGCCTGGGCCCCCTGAACTTGTGGATGGCATCTGGAGCAAGGCCAGTCTTGTTGAGGACTATACTCCTAACTGTGGGGTCTGAGCTAACTCTCTGGGTGGTTACCAACCGAACCGTATTGCGGTACAGAAGATGCCATTATAACAACAGCCCCAGATGACCTCGCAGGGAGCTCTGAGACTCTGGAGCTCACAGTTGTCCCAAGTTAGGAAGAAGGACGAGGTGCATATACTTCCACACTGTATTCAAAATGCCATTGGGGACCTTCCCTTAGCCAATGAGCTTCCTGAAAGGAGCTGACAGCTAAAGGATGGCTTCAGGTAGCCTTTTTGGGAACTGAGGGATGTCTTTCATTCTTGGCAGGATTTCCATGGCCAATCATAGTGCCGACTACACTTTGTAACCATTTCTATCCATTAAGTGGTGGAGAGAGGACAGGGTGATTAAAGGCAGTACTGAAGATTCTTGCAAATTAGTAGGCATTTTGCTGCTAAAGAGAATCCAAAGCAGGGGATTTGTGGCAACTGATCCTGGCAATTGCTCAAGGGTGATCATACTGTCTTCGCACTTAAAACTTTATGATGCCCTCCTGTTGCTCTTGGGAAGGATAAAGTCTCCACATCCTTAGCAAAACCCCTCAGGCTCTGCATGATGTGGTCCCTTCTTGGATCTGCAGGATAATGTCTTCCTCATCTCGTTGCGGTAGTTTGTTCGGTCTATGGATTGCATCTGACCTTTGAAAGTTTTGGGGCCTTTGCACAGGCTGTTTTCTCTGTTTGGAATGCTTTCCTCTTTTTGCCTGACCAATTTGTACCCGTTTTTTAGGTCTTTGTTTACATGTCTTTTTCTCAGGTCTCCCCTAACACTCATTCTGGTCAGAACCACTTGTTATGTGTGTGCAGAGCACCTGTCTCCTTTAGATGGCCCTTTTAGCGCTTATCAGAGCTTTAACAAATGACAGGTATTTTCGTACGTAGCTGTTTAATGCCTCTCTTCCTTTGATAAGTGTTACGAAGGCAGGAGCTATGACTATTTTGTTCTGTCTAGTCTCCCCAGGACTAAACTCAGTGCCTGACATGGGGGTTTAATAAACACTCATTGAGTGAGTAAGTACATGAAGTAATTAAGATAGACAATAGTGATGCAGTGTAGTGGTTAATAGTGTGGCTCTGTAGTCAGGCTGGGTTCAAATCTTCCAAATCCTAACTTGTCTACCCAGAGCCCTGTAAATGAGTCCTCCCCTCGTACAATGTAGAAAATTCAGTTTATCAGTCCACATTGAGTTTGTCAGATTCGTGGAACTTGTCCTTAATAACCAAACTCTAGGAGAACAATGTGGAATAAGAATACCTACTTAGCAGCAGCACAGCATAGCACTTAAACACAGTCTGGGAATCCCAGAACTGTGATATTGCCCACAGTGCTTAACCCTGTCTGTGCATGTTTCCTCATCTGTAAAGGAGTCCAGCTCATAGCACCTAGCTGAAAGTTGTTGTAAGGGCCAGATAGGTTAAAATATATAAGAAACAGGGGCGCCTGGGTGGCTCAGTCGGTTAAGCATCTGACTCTTGATTTCCGTTCAGGTCATAATTTCCCAGTGGTGGGATCGAGCCCTGCATCAGGCTCCACGCTATCAGCCCAGAGCCTGCTTGAGAATTTCTCTCTCCCTTTCTCTGCCCTTCCCTGGCTCGCTCTCTCTCAAATAAATAAATGAACTTAAGAAAATATTTATATACGTGAAACAGTGTCTGGTACGCATTAAGTTCTTTATATGCATTTGCTATTTTCATTATCGTTAATTTAGGTTGGAAGACATCTCTGACTGGACATTTGGAGCTGGTTAGTTGCATGAGACGTTCCCTCCAGGTGAATAAATTCATGCCACAGACAAATAATAGATCAAAGGTTTGTCTAGTAGATAAAGAGTTGGTGTAAAGGAAGTATTTCCTGGCATTTCCAGGAAGCTCTAGGGACCTGGTGGGTGGCTCTTCTCTCTTCTAGGGCCAGTTGTATCTAAAAATCCAAGGTAGAACATCTAGGCACAGGACTCTGCCCCTCCTTCCAAGCAGTGTGAACGTTCTGGCGGATTTTGGCTTTTTGTTCCCCTTATTATAGATTCCAGAAAGGCCACTATCTTTTGGTAGGTATGGCTTTTCTTCATTCAGATTACAACACAATTGATTAGGTTATCCTTTTCTTTCAGTACAACCTAGGACCGAGGCAGAAGCATCACTGTCTTGATTTCAGATCCTCCTTCACCAGGTCTCCTTAGACATTTAAGACAGGCTGATTCTCTTAGGGTGGATAGAATTCCAACTTTTCCATCATTATTTCTCCAAAATTTTAAAGTACTTAATGGTAGCCTTCAAACTGGGAAACACATATGCTCTGGGTGCAGAGACCCACAAAAGTCATAAAAGTCATTTCACCCCAACAATTTTCTATGGCTTTCGGATAGCTATTATGACCGTATGACTTATCTTCCCCAGGCTCAGTGTTCACATCTATTAACACCTACCTTGCAGTGTCACTGTAAAAATGAGGACAGAAGTAGGGTTAACACTGTGGAATCCCATAATAGGCACACAGGGGGTAAAAAAAGCAAATTACGCCTTTACTGTCCGTTTCCTCTATTCTGGGAAAAAACATACATACAAACAAAATATAGATTGAATACAGGCCGCCCGTGCTAGTTTAAAAAAAAAAAAAGGGGCAAAATGGATCACGTCGAGTTTTGACATTTTCTCACCTCAGTTTCCCTGACATAATTGAAAGGGGTCTGGTCAGTGGCTGCAAGTTCTTTTAGATTTGTAGTTATAAAATACTGGCTTCCAAATTTGGCTCTGCCCTGTTTTTGCTGTTATGATCTTGATTAGTTTCTTAAACTCTCATGGTGTCAGACTCCCCTAAAGCCAGGATAATGGAGACGGATAAAATTCCCTAAGCAGGACTAGACTGTCTCCTCTCTGAATTTCCCAAATCAGAAGGGCAGGAAGGCCATAGTACATACACCTCTGAGCAGCCGCACCGTTGGCGGACAGAGCTCTCAGGGGGGAGGAAGCCGCCGAGGCGGAAGGAGGGCGGGCCTGGGATTCCCGCCTACGATGCGTGCGCGCGCACCACGCACGCATGCACGCATAGCACGCACAGCACGCTGCGGAAGCGCGCGCGCAGGCCCAGCCCTCGCCGCCGCCGCCATTTTAGCTCCTGGTTCCGGCCGCACGGTGTAGGCTGTTGTAGCGGGAGGGGTGGGGGTCCTCCAGAGTTAAGTAGCTGCCCTCGACTGTAGCAATACAGCCGCCAGCTTCTTTTTCTTCTTCCTTCAAATCCGCGCGCTTGCAGAGTCCGAAGATGTCCAAGCGGCACCGGTTGGACCTGGGGGAGGATTACCCCTCCGGCAAGAAGCGTGCGGGGACCGATGGGTAAGCCAGGCCGGGGGCGCGAGGCAGCGGCTCGGGCTTTGTTGGGGTCCCCGCGGAGAGCGGGCCAGGGCCGGCCTAGCCACGTCGGCCCTGGAGCCCGACCCTTTGTTTCCCTCTGGGCTTGGCTCACTAGCGGCGGGTCGGGGAAAGCGGCGCCACTCCCGGTGTTCGGCTGGGCAAGGGCGCGGGGAGATGTGTGGTGCGGCCGCCGCCCGGCCCAATCGGGAGGGTGGAGAGGCCTGCGTGGCCACGAGGGCGCCTCCTCCCCGGGCCGAGCCAAGCAAGAGTCACTTCGAGGGGAGCAGCCGGGAGGAACCGCGGACCTCGTGGCCTGGGTTCCCGGTTAAGGCCTGGAGAGGGTGGGGGAGGGCGCGGCGGGAGTATTTCCTTCCAAGGGCACCAGGTATTTCTCAGGCCGAGCGACCGCGGAGAGGACCTTGCGGGGGGGTGGGGGGCGGCTGGGTGCCCCGCAAGGAGAAACGCGGAGGCCAGAAAGTGAGGGAAGCGCGTGGATTCTTGTGTAGGTTGGGATGGGGGTGGCGGGAGTTGAGTGAGGCGTGCGGACGAGTTCTCGGGGGAAGGGAGAGTAGAGGGCCTGCGGGGGAAAGGAAAATGTGGAGTATACCTGATGGGCAGGAGGCCTGGTGGTTTGGAGCCACTGCATTTGTAGTTTGGCGGGAGAGCTTGTGTCTCGGTCCATTCAAACACTTCAAAGTAGATACTAGGCAAACTTCCGCTCTCTGCGTACGCTCCCGCCATCTCCTTTATTTCCTGCTTTGGCTAAAACTGGTTGTTGGGCATCCCTGGGATGGGAATTAGAAGGCATTCCCCCCCCCCCCCCCCAAGAAGTTCTCGTTTTCTGCCCCTCTGCTAGTAGCTTTCGAAACAGGCAGACACCTTTCAAAACGTTTTTAGTATTTATGGCAAAATGTCGCCCGTGGGGAGGTTGTTGGGGAGTTGAAATACAGACTCGTGCTGTTTCCGATTGCTTTCCCTTCGCATTTTCTGAAAGCTACAGAGGAATTTAACAGTTGACTTTAGCAATTTCATCAAAATCGTTTCTTGTCCAGTGTGTGTTTTCATTCCTGAAGTTCAGAGATTTATTTGGATAACTCAGGCTAGAACACAAAAGTCTGAGTGTCCAAATACTTTTCACAATTTTATCCTTGCGTATGTGGAGAGAGCGTAAAGAATCACTGTCAAGCCATCTATATAACTTCTGTGAATTTTTGTCCGCCCAAAGTTCTTCATTTGGATTGGTTTCCAGGTGTCTGTTCAGTGTCTGGAGTATAAACCAGGGTAGGGTCTACTTTTTGATACCTTCCCCTGTTGAATGTGGAAAGCAGAAGTATGTAACATTTTAATCTTGTAATTTTTTTAGTTTTACAATGTTAGACATTCGTTTTCTCTATTTTTAGGCTGTTTTCTTTTTAGGATCTCTCCTCCCCTGCCCCCAGCAAAACTTTAGCACATTTGGGTTATAGTGTCACAGACTCCTTAGAGCTGGAAGTGACTTTGAAGAGTATAATCAGCTCCACTCAAGGGATGAGAGATGGAGACTCCGTTACGGTGGCTTGGGCTCTTAGTGTGTAGCTGGATCTGGAACCTTGGTCTTTTCATTCTCACTCTTGGCCATTTTCTTTACAGCACAGACCATGGCTGTAGTTAAGTCAATGCAGCCTATCCTAATGACATTTGTAACGGGTTGTAAAGTAGGGAGCACTTGGTTCTTGGTTCCTGTGAAGTAAAAATAAATTGCATCGCCTGGCTAAGATGCAACTGATGTCTCTCACAAGAGTTCACGTTGGAACAAAATACACTGGGATGCAGTGAATTCATTTATTCATATTTGTGTGTATGTGCACCATTTCAATGCTTTTCTTGAGATGAGTGGTTCCATGGTACATATAGAGCTGCTCCCTTTCTCTTGCAAAACAGATATGCTCCATAAAAATGTGGACGTTTTCGGGTCTGCGATGGTGACCCTATGATTCTCTTGGATGTTACAGGACATCTACCTGTCAGTGAAGGAGAGTTCTTTGGAATAAAGCCCAAGTTCTGAGATATTCTGGAGAGAAGTTTCTGTACGCATTTCTGTATCACTTCTCACAGAACTAATTTTCTTTAACAGTGGGTTACAATGTTTGATAGTGCTTGGGTTCCCCCCTCCCCCCCCAATTGGATAATTTTAAAAGTTAACTTGTGTTGACTGCTGTGGAGTCTTGAAGGGTTTTTTGTTTTTGGTCCTAATAGTTATTAGCAAGTGGTTTTATCTAAGGGAATAATAGGCTTGTCAGTCTTACGAACTCCACTGCTGAAAATGGCTGGCCCATTTCCCCAGAGAAGGAAGGTAATTTGGTGGAAGATTTCATTTAGATTCAAGTTCCCAAACTGTATCTGGCATTATTTAGTCTTGCTGTATTTTATTTGGAGATCAAGTACAAAAGTTGAAGGTTTCTGTTACATAGTGACCTTATTACTGCTTTTTTCATCATCCCACGTTTTCTATAATAATATAAAATTATTACCAAAAAAGACAACTGAAGTATGGAGAAAACTTCATGAACATAGGGACATTATCCATTTTGATGTTTGTTTCAGAGATTACTTCCTTAAAAAAACATTTTTGTTTTTAACGTTTATTTTGTGTGAGATGGCATGAGTGGAGGAGGGTCAGAGAGAGAGGGAGACTGAGAATCCCAAGCAGGCTCCGCACTGTCAGTGCAGAGCCGGATGCGGGCGTGAACTCACGAATTGTGAGACGATGACCAGAGCTGAAGTCAAGACTCCGATGCTTAACCGACTGAGCCACCCAGGCCCCCCAGAAATTACTTCCTAATTGTGGACAAGTGAAACAAAACATGGGTAGAATACATAACTGTGCTCCCCAAAGGATTCTGGGTGCTTTGTATGTATAACCACATTTTCACTGCAGTCCTTTGATGAAAGTGAGGTTTTAAGTCACTTGCCCCAGGGAACAGAAGAAATGTCTATACTTAAAGATACAAAGAAAAGGCAGAAACTTCTCTGAAATCTTCATCCTCCTGTTTAACCCCTTGATGAGCATTGTATTTAGTCTTTGCATGGTTATTCACAAATATAAGTTGTAATATTTATTACCAGTGGGATGTTTCAATATTGGTTGTTTTTGCGTTTTGGTTTTTATTTACTAAGAAATGTGTCAAACAATAGAATAGATATACATTATCCTTTTCACTGGCTCTGTAATATTCTACTTGTAAAGGGGTATCATGACTTGTCTGCCCTGTTTCCTGTTTGTTGGTGTTTAGGTAGTTTCCCAGTCTTCATTATTTTACAAGTGAAAAGATTATTGATATGTATACATACATGTTTGTGCACTTCTATCCTTAGGAGAACTTCCAGAAGTGAGATTGCCAGATAAAAAAGAATGCTTATTTAAAATATTCTGATTTTAATAATCCGTTGACATCTTACAAGCAGTTCTTGTTATTTCATGTGGAATTTTCACATGGTATTGTAAATTAAAAAACAAACTTTAATGATAAGCATATTTATTGGGCATTTACTGTGTTCAGGCACAATTTTAAGCACACTGCGTATATTATTTAATTTTTGCAATACTGCACAAGACATATGAGTAGCCACATTTTACAAAGAAGTAACTGTGGTCATACTGTTAGCTTAAGTGCTGAGCCAGGGCAGTGGCTCAGACATTTAAGAAACAAGTGCTTCACGACTGTGTCATACTGTGTCTACCTGCCAGTACCGTGGCTGTGTGATCAATAAGCACTGTTTTTTACTCAGGTTTTTAAACATTACTCTTATCTCAATGAGTAAATCTTTGTGCCAACAAAACTCCTGTATAATAAAAGTGCTTGTTTAAAAAAAGAAGACATGCATGTACTTGGTAGTCTACACATTATTTATGAAGCAGCGGGTTTGAGAGTCCTCCCTAGCTGACTTAATTTTTATCCTCCCTCCGCCATTGAAAGTAGGTAGTTTGAATCATAGGCAGCATTTCAAGATGATTGAATTTACCCTCTGCATCCTTCCTGTTGCTTTCTTTCTTTTTTAAATACGTATATACACACACACATGTGTGTGTGTATATGTATATATATATATATATATATATATATTTAATTTATTTTGAGAGAGACAGCACGGTAGGGGAGGAGCAGAGAGGAGGAGAGACAGAATCCCAAACAGGCTCTGTCCGCTCTGTCAGCACAGAGCCTGATGCAGGGCTTGAACTCACAAACCTTGAGATCAGGACCTGAGCTGATATCAAGAGTTGGACGCTTAACCGACTGAGCGGCCCAGGCGCCCCTCTTTTTAAAAATTTTTTAATGTTTGTTTATTTTTGAGAGAGGGACTGAGCACGAGTGGGGGAGGGGCAGAGGGGGGGGGGAGACACAGAATCTGAAGCAGGCTGCAGGCTGTGAGCTGTCAGCACAGAGCCCAATGCGGGGCTCGAACCCACGGAGTGCGAGATCACTACCTGAGCCCAAGTTGGCCACCCAACCGACAGCCATCCAGGTGTCCCACTTCCTGTTGCTTTCTTATTACTATTTTATTAATACTTCTCATTTTGCAGGTTAGTAAATTGAAGCTTATACCTTGCCAGTGGTGTCTTTACTTCCATATCTTAGCAGTTAAATCTTGTGTCCTTAGAATGTATTTTATGCTTCCTATGCTATATTTATTTTTGGTAATGAAGTTTCTGATGAAATAGGCCCTCGAAAAACATTTTTGTATCGCTGTTAACAAGGTGATATGATTTACTTTGTCAGTCACTTTCCATCCCCCGTATTTTATAACTCTTGAAAGATTAGGTCCATATGTTAAGTGCCTGGTACTGTGCTAGGAGTATAGTGGAGTTCATTAAACTTCTATTTTTGTCCTGTGTCTCTTGTTGGTCAGGTAATGGTCTTCTGTCGCACCCTGCCCCCCACCTCTAGAGTACTAGAAACATGAATCCTTTGCATTTAGACCAGATCGTTCTTTAAAGGTTCTTTTATGTTCTGTGACCTTTTAGATACCTGGTCTTTGAACCATTCATGGCTACGGTGCTTCTCATTTTGCTGGGCATATTACTGTGTCAAAGTTACAAACTTTCCCATTTACATTCAGGGCAATATGCTTATTTAATTAATGAGCACCTGAGACCGGAGGCAGAATGCGAAAGCAAAGAAAGGATGGTTGATGGCATATTTCAAAGATAGGGTAGGGAGCTGCGTTCTGAGACTTAATTTTGTATGTTTACTAGGTTATCCTTGGGGTTCTTTTTCCCTTTGATTTTCTTTTTCTTTGTGCCAAATGGGATGAAAGGCTTCAATCCAAGCTTGTTACCTCCTGTGATTCTGGAGGTGAACACTGGGATGGGAGAAGGGAGAATCGCTTTTCATGTATATATTTTGTATGTATATGAAAAGTATAAATGGGTATATGAAAGTATATATACATATGAAATGTGTGTATGTATGTTTGCACATAATAAAACTTTTCTGCCTATGTAAATTCCTGTGCAATTCAATTATATTTTAGGGAGGACGACATAAAATATAATTGGTCTCCTTTCTGTAGTTGGGAAACCATCCTAACTTGCTGGGTCTAGCATTTTAGCTGTATACTACCAAGGGATTTCTCTTGTCCTGCTGATGTGCTAGAGAATGAATGGTCCTTCCTGCTTGGCTACTGATAATTGGGGTATGGGAAATTTGTATGTCTTTTGTGTCTTATGGATAAGGGATAGTGATGTGTAAGTGGCTTGTCTTCTAGCTCTGTGTTGCTTCACTATTTCAAGTCTGGATCCAAACACCTTGTGGCCCGTTTGCTATAGGATTTGTTCTGAAGTAAACAGGATTAGTAGAATAAAGAAGCAGAGATTATTTAAAAAGTATTGTATTAGGAATCCTGTCTAGTAAATAGAAGTAGATACTAGAATTGAGTACTTAAAATTGACGTAGGTTTAATACAGTGGCCATCTGCAGAATTTTAACATTTTAAAAAAATTTACTGTTGTTCATTGGAGCTTGTTTTTATTGGTTATATTTCACTTGATGGATGACAAAAATATACATAGGCTTACAAAGTAATTTCAGTGTTTTGCAGTTGTTATAAAGGAGATCGTGTAGGAGTAAACAATGAAAACAAAATAATGAAAGTGTATTGATTTTAGTATTTCTTATAGAGCAAATATATGCTTATTAAACAATGTTGAGAACGTGCTGGAAAGTGTAACTTGGAAACAAACTCACCTACAGTCCTTTAATTTATATCCTGTTACATGAAAAGGAATTGTCTTTGAGTACAGAAATAGTTTTGAATTTTGAACATACTAGTCAATGCAGAAAATACCATTTCATGTAACATGAAGGAGAATCTGGGGAAGATTGTGGTATCATCCTCTTTTTGCTTTATTTACCTCTACCTTTTCCCCACCTTGCCCTCAGTTTTTAACTTCTGCTGTCCTATTTAAGAAGGGATTTTACCTTACTCGAGTCTGAGTTCTTGTGTTATCTCAGCTGGTGACTAACGGTTGTAGAAAGAGGCCGTCCCTTAACAAAATTTGAGGCCTCATCCTGGAGGGAAAGATGTTTATGGGTGAGGCATGGAGAATTCTTGATTATAATGACTTTTTATTATCATTATTTCTGATACTTAAGTAATTCATTGAGTTTTTTACATTGGTTTTATACATTTGGTTGTTGGACATTTACTTTCTTTGTGACTGTAACATTGCCAAAAACATTTTGCGTAAAATTTCAGAATCTGAATTCTAAATTTTTGTTTTTAGGAAGGATCGAGATCGTGACCGGGATCGTGAAGATCGGTCTAAAGATCGAGACCGAGAACGTGATAGAGGAGATAGAGAGCGGGAGAGGGAAAAAGAAAAGGAGAAGGAATTGCGAGCTTCGACTAATGCTATGCTTATCAGTGCTGGATTACCACCTTTAAAAGCTTCCCATTCAGCTCACTCAACCCACTCTGCTCATTCAACACATTCGACACATTCTGCTCATTCAACACACACCGGACATGCAGGACACACATCACTTCCACAGTGCATTAATCCATTTACCAACTTACCCCATACTCCTCGATACTATGATATTTTAAAGAAACGGCTTCAGCTCCCTGTTTGGGAATACAAGGATAGGTTTACAGATATTCTGGTTAGACATCAGTCCTTTGTACTGGTTGGTGAGACTGGGTCTGGTAAAACAACACAGGTGAGTTATCGTATACCATGGTATATACTGTATTGATGTTTACCGTTACTAAATGTTGCTTATTTGATTCTGGTCGTCCTTCCCATTGTCTGTCTGGTAGAACATCCTGAAGAATAATAGCTGCTTTGATGGTTAGCACTTTTCAGTGACACAGAGAGTGGGAATCCGGTAGGGAACGCCTGTTTTCCTGAGTCTAGAGGAAAATAGCAGTGCTGTTTTGTTAATATTAAGTATGGCAGAACGATGCTTTCCCACCGCTTTGATCCTGGGGTAGTGCAAATTTGGAGGTACAAGTTTTGTCCATTGCTTGAGTGTAGAGATTTGATCCATTGGGGCGGTTTTGTTTTTGCTATTCTCGTTTGTTTCTTTGTTTTGTTTTGTAATTGTTTTGAACCATGTGAGGATTATCTATGCTTAAAAAAAAAATGGAATGGCTAAATTAAAGTCTGTTTCCCCGTGCATGACCTCCATCCATCTAGTTACATCCTCCCCGCCGTGTACATAGAAGTAAACACTAGTATCTTGTTAGTAATATGTCTAGGATATTTTTCAAAAATGGATGAGCCATTGTTTACTGGAGCCACGTTATAGACCCCATGCTGCTTCTAATGGTTTTCATGAGCAAGTAGATCCATATCCAAGTAGAGTATACTACTGAATGTGAAATTTTACAAATCTGATAGGTAAAAAATGGCATTTCAGTGTAATTTTTAAAAATAATTTAAAGTTTATTTTGAGAGACTGAGAGATGGTGAGCAGGGGAGGGGCAGAGAAAGAGAGAGAGAGAGAATCCCAAACAGGCTCTGCAGGGTCAGTGCAGAGCCTGATAACGGGGCTTAAACTCATGAAACTGTGAGATCATGATCTGAGCCGAAATCAAGACTTGGATGCATAACCCACTGAGCCACCCAGGCAC
The DNA here is from genome assembly GCF_024362965.1 of Panthera pardus. Classification (NCBI taxonomy): domain Eukaryota; kingdom Metazoa; phylum Chordata; class Mammalia; order Carnivora; family Felidae; genus Panthera; species Panthera pardus. The sequence continues at coordinate 185,095,921 of NW_026526688.1, forward strand.
CCCTGAGTGTAATTTTTCATTTGCGTTTCCTTGCTGTGAGTGAAGTGTTAATCATATTTTCATATGCTTGACTTAAAAGTTTTTAAGATACTACAAAAGTAGTCGTCCCTGGCCATTGTAGAAAATGTGGAAAATCCAGGGAGTACTGAAATGAATTTAATAAATTCATAAATTGTTATGTTGTGTTTCCTGGTGGCTTGTTTTCCACGTTTATATACCTGTGATACATGTATAGAATTAAGCATACTGCATATGCGATTACCATCTATTTTTATTTTATTTCTATTTTTTTTAAGTTTACTTATTTTGAGAGAGACAGTGCGAGTGGGGAGGGGCAGAGAGAGAGAGGGAGAGGGAGAATCCCAAGCACGCTCCACGCTGCCAGCACAGAGCCCAATGCAGGACTCGAACCCATGAAACGGAGAGATCATGACCTGAGCCGAAATCAAGAGTCCGGATGCTTAACTGACAAAGCCACCCAGGTGCACCTCCCCACCGCCCGCCCCATTTTTTTATTTTATTTTTTTAAAGTTACATATGCTACAAACCTATCAATTTGGGTATATCATGGAGACATTTTGAAGGCTACAGTGGCAACCAGAATAGGAAGCTTTTAAAGACTGAGCCTTTAAGGTGCACCTGGGTGGCTCAGTTGGTTGGGGATCCGACTTCAGCTCAGGTCATGATCTCACAGCTTGTGGGTTTGAGCCCCACGTCGGGCTCTGCACTGACAGCTCATAGCCCAGAGCCTGCTTCGGATTCTGTGTCTCCCGCTCTCTCTGGCCTTCCCCGTTCATGCTCTCTGTGTCTCAAAAATAAACATTAAAAAAAAAAAAAGTTACATACGCTACAAACCTATCGATTTGGGTATATCACGGAAACATTTTGAAGGCTACAATGGGAACTGGAATAGGAAGCTTTTGAAGACTGAGCCTTTAAAATGATTTTTCTTAATAAGTGAAAGAAAACTTCTTGTGGTGATATTAGGAATTGAAACTGATTTCAGTTTCACTATTACCTTGTGAAAATTTGAATAATGTGTGAAAAGATATAATAACTCTAAACTTCTTAGTATAGTATTTTGAAGAATTACTTCAACTGGTTTATCTAGTTTGCATAGTGTTAATTTATCTGTTTAGTTAACAGTTGGATAAAGCTAGGCACTGTGTCCTATGTATGTATTACCTCACTTAAGTGTTTCAACAACCCTACAAGGAAGTTAATCACCATTTTACAGATGAGCAAAATGAGCCTTAGACTCATAACAATCTTAGAGATATAGTGGGTTGCCCTAAGTTACGTAATAGATATTTAGGTGGGCTCAGTATTTAAAACTATTCCTTTGTTATAGCCAAAGTTATATTTATTTCATGCTGCTATTTTGTGGTCTTACGTGGTTAACCTTAATTCAGAGATGAGTTTATTTAGGAGCAATTAATGTAGAAGAACATCAGTTTGAAACAAAAGGTTTGTGATTATTTGGATTAATATTTATGGGTTTTTTTTTGTTTTTGTGTACTTACAATGGCAGGGCATTTGGGGGATTCAAAGGGAAGCTGAAAGCTTGAATAATGAGTTGCATCCAAATGCTTTTTTCACATAATCCTATTAAAAACTTTGTCTCGAAACCACTAAGAGTAGTCAGCCATTTTTGGTTATCTTTTTGTGCCTGTCAGAAAAGGAAATCCTCGAAGCAAAATCTAAACTATCGACTCTTAACTTTTGACTAAGACTCCTAATAAAGTCACTTTGCATTGCAACTTGCTACGTTCCTACTATATCCATATATAAGAGACTAAAGCTAGTTCTTTCAGTCCACGGGACCGCATGAACAAGGGCGCAAGTTCAGAGAGGAGAAAGCTTTGTATACCCTGGCCAGCACATAGGGTGTGTGTGAAGAGGCAGGTGAGATGAACAGCAGGCTGAGAGCCTTAATGTATCATACTGTAGATGGGGGAGCCATTAGAGCATTTCACTGGAGGAGAATGATAAGAATTTTTACAACAATGTTCTGTCTTTGAGAATGTTGATGACAGAATCTGTAGGAGGTAATCACAAAAATTCGACTGGATAAGGTGGTAGAATGGAGAATGACAGGTGGATTGGAGTTAGGATGTTAATACTGCTGAGGGGACATGGGAGGAATTAATAAGTATTTGGAGGAAGGGGAGAAATGGTTTTGGTTTTGAACTTCTTGAATTTGTGATATCAATGGACTGCTTCTCAGGTGGAAATGACCACAAGGTTAGGTATGGGAACTGTCATTAGGATTGTTATTTGGTGTATTCTAGGTAATGTTAGAAGTCCGAGGAGAATGAGACCAATCAGGATAATGTGTAAAATAAGACTAGAGGGTTGAGGATCGGTTTTTAGGAAGGTAGCCTCAAATGGAAGGGCAGAAGCTGAAAAGAAGGGTTGGAGCCAGTTTGAAGCCTGGTTTGAAGAAGCCTGTACCCTGCATATTTCCGTTCCTGCTTCCCTTCTTAATGCTGTTCTTAGAACTATGAATAGATGGCATTGACTGCGCCGTTTTCCAAATACTGTCTGGGAACCCTTGAAGGTCCTTGAAACTCTTTCTAAGGTCCTGGGAATTTCTGAGTTTACTTCCAGTGAAAAAAAATAATGGCAACACATCCAGAATTGAAGCCCATTAGAGAATAAAACTCTTCTAGTAAGCCAGACATTAGACATCTGCAAAAATGCAGGAACAATGTACTCTTGCTAATTTTTTCTTTTTTCTTTGGAAGATGTAATTATTTTTCGTAGAAAATGTTTGTGTTAGTATAGAGTGGGCTTTTATTGTTAGGAATTAATAGTCTAACAATTTTTCAGTTTTAATTTCCTAATATAGTAAATCTATTAGTTTGGTATCCTTGGTTATTTTAAGAGTATAAAGAGGTTTTGAGATCAGAAGTTCAGAAATTGCTATATTAGTCAAAACTTTATATTTTGTTTTTAAAGTGGGAGTAAGTTATCCATTTCACTGGAGTAAATTTAAAAATCTTCTGAACATTCTTGCCTTCAGAATTCAGAATTAGTTTTAAATAGCTTTAACTGAATGGCAAATGTTCCTTTGAATTTCATTTTGTTTGGTCTTATAAAGTACATGTTTTTGCCTATGTAAGAAGCTTGATGAAATGAGATAAATCTATAAAACTTTGCTAGAAAGCCACTTAAACTTTGGTTTGTGGGTTTACAGACGTAGAGAGGAGACCCTTCTGTTTTAGGGTAGTATTTATTTCTGTTCATTTCAAATCCTTTAAAGATACATATCGTTAAAAAATTCTTAGGTTGCAAAGTCACCCTTCCCCTGTCAGATATTTGTCGGTGAAAACAGTTATCCCCAAATTGCAGAAGTAACCTAACTAAAATACAGTAATGGTACAGCAACCTATATACAGGTGTCCTTGTACAGATCCTGTACCAAAAAAACCCACACGTGGGTTTTCTCTAGCATCAGAGTTTGTTAGGCTTTTGGATGCTTTTATGGACACCCATCATGAACTTACAGCAGTAGATTCCCATTTCTCGTAGTGATCACTTAGATTTTTTCCGTGGTTTTTACGCAGGTAAGTGAATGAAGAGCAATGAAATTCGAGGTTCTATTAGGTTCTATTGATAATGGAACAAGGAGGAAATGCACTGTCACCATGGCAGCCATCCAGCTTGCACTTGGTGTTTTTGGTGATTTTTCTGGCTTCTCCAGGTGCTGTTGAATTTGAGATTGACAATTACTGTAATTGACTTTTAAGATGGCACCTAAGGTGTTGGTATTGTGCCTCCTCTCCTGGAGGCAGAAGGATAGCTTACAAACCAAATTTGAATGGACTTACAAGGCACATAGCTCTATAACTACAAGAGGATGTGATTTCTATTTTTACCTGCATTTTGTAATTCATTAAGAATTTAATTAATAGTTTCTTAGAATAATTTTGGAAACTCACATTTGTTACAAAGTAGAATTTTTCTGTATTTTTTTATTAAAAAATTTTTTTTAATGTTATTTATTTATTTATTATTATTTTTTTTAATGTTATTTATTTTTGAGAGAGAGACAGAGTGCAAGCAGGGGAGGGGCAGAGAGAGAGAGGGAGACACAGAATCCAAAGCAAGCTCCAGGTTACAGAGCCCGACGTGGGGCTCGAACTCACGAACCGTGAGATCATGACCTGAGCTGAAGTCAGACACTCAACTGACTGAGCCACCCAGGTGACCCTAAAGTAGAATGTTTCATGGGTTGAGTTTCTTTCCAGTGTATAGAGAAATGCTTAATGATGGAACAGTTGATGTTAGAGAGCGTACTCCGCACAGCCTCGGGGGACCTAGCCCGTTCAGGAGTACAGTTATGTCATATCAGTGTTATGTAGGACTCCTCCTTGGCCTAGAGAGCTCACAGAGCTCATGCTGTAAGTTTGAGTCTTAATAATTTGTGGTGTGCCTGACTGAATTTTGTTTTACATGATCGGAATGCAATAAAATACGACATGTTAAGTATACCTAATATGCAGGCAGAGTAGAATTTAATTTAAATGTGAAATTATTTGATAGATTCCACAGTGGTGTGTGGAGTACATGCGATCATTACCAGGACCCAAGAGAGGAGTTGCCTGTACCCAACCCAGGAGAGTGGCTGCAATGAGTGTGGCTCAGAGAGTTGCTGATGAAATGGATGTGATGTTGGGCCAGGAAGTTGGTTACTCCATTCGATTTGAAGACTGCAGTAGTGCAAAAACCATTCTTAAGTAAGTACTATCTTTAAAAATGGCTACTTTGTTTCTCTCCTTTCAGTTTTCTGCCACTAGACAGGGGACTTGCTAGTGGAGTCTCAAGTCATCCAAGTTTAGACTAGTGCAGAGTAGACCTTCCTAGACTTACTAGGTGACTTTTTGTTATGGATTCTCTTTCTTGCTGGTAATATATATAGTTCAGTAGACAATGAATTTCAAAGGTCAGATTTTAGTTACTTTGTGCTGTATCGTAGGTGAAATGTTCTATCACTTAAATGATAGAAAAGTTAAGTGATGCATCTTAGTAAAGGATAGTTACTTTAGAAAGAAAGATGTGTGGGATGAGATAGAAATTATTTGGGGAAAAGGGCTTTTAATGTTAATTATACAGCTATTACCATACATATATTATGAGCTAAAGAGAGGAATCTTTTGTTGTGTAATATACTCTGGGAGTCTCCTCAGATTCCTTTTCCTTTTCCTTTATAGCTGTGATGCATTATTGACTACCATGTGGAGCTTTTTTCTAAAATTTTCTTTAACTCCTAATTCTTTTTTCGTCTTACACTTGTACTCTGCATAAGTCGTAATACATGTTGCCTGATGGTAATTCTTTTGAAAATCTTCCCCTTTTGTTGCTTCTGTTTTTTCTGTGTATATGTGACATTTAAATCATTTTTTAAAAGTGATTTGTCACAATGTAATCTCTTCCCTGAGGTTTTTAAAAGACGTTTTTGGAACAGAATGTTACATGGGCAGTGAAATGAGTCATTGATGGCAGAAATATATGCGGTGTTGTAGGGTAAATTATGTATTATGGAAATTGTCAAATGTATGCAGAAGTTACAGTAGTATAACGAACTCCCATGTATTCGGCATCTTCAGCTGTGACAGTCTTGTTTCATCCAGATCCCAACCTTTTCCCTGTCCCATATAATTTGGAACGAATCTTAGACGTTATATATTTTCATCTCTAAATATTGCAGTGTATATAGCTCAAAGATAAAGTTTCTTAAAATACAGCTATGATATTCACAACTTAAAATTTTTCCCTAATCAAAACATCCAATTACTCTTTAAGTTTCATGTCAATTTTTTCTAGCTTCTTTGATAATATTTTATTGGAACTCCAGGTTAAAGAATTCAATATTGTTTTTTTTTAATGTTTGTTTATTTTGAGAGAGTAAGCGAGCAGGGGAGGGGCAGAGAGAGGGAGAGAATCCCAAGCACACAGGGCTCTAACTCACCCTGTGAGTTCATGAGATCATGACCTGAGCTGAAATCAAGAGTTGGATGCTTAACCTATTGAGCCTCCTAAGTGCCCCTCAGTATTGTTTTGTTTTTTTTAATTTTTTTTAATGTTTATTTATTTTTGAGAGAGAGAGAGAGCGTGCGCCCGCGGGCCTGAGCGGGGGAGGGGCAGAGGGAGAGGGAGACACAGAATCCAAAGCAGGCTCTAGGCTCTGAGCTGTCAGCACAGAGCCTGATGTGGGGCTTGAACCCATGAACTGAAGATCATGACCTGAGCTGAAGTCGGACGCTCAGGTCTGAGCCACCCAGGCGCCCCTCAATATTGTTTTTAATATAGTAGCTGGACAAGTATTTATTTAAGTTAGTTTGCCTTTTGACTTTAAGGCTTTGTTTTGGTTTGTATCTTAAACTTCATTGGATATTGTTTATTTGTAATTATATAATTGATGAAAGAACTACATAAAATCATAAGATTTTATACTAATTTAAAACGTAGATAATGTCAAGGACTGGAGGAAAATAAAGGTAGATTCTACTCATTTTTAGAAGAAATGATATAATTATTTTGACATTCACTGTATTGAATGTTTCTTCTTTGGTAAGCTACAGTTGAGCAAGGAAAACGGAATTTGGAAACTGGGAGAGAAGAAAGTTATATGCAACACTGGGTCAGAGAGAGAGAGAGAGAGTGTCTGTGTGTGTGTGTGTGTGAGAGAGAGAGAGAGAGAGAGAGAGAGAGAGAGAGAGAGGAAGTGGCAGGCTTTCAAAAGATATATGCATGGGGCGCCTGGGTGGCTCAGTCGGTTAAACGGCTGACTTTGGCTCAGGTCATGATCTCGCAGTCCGTGAGTTCTAGCCCCGCGTCGGGCTCTGTGCTGACAGCTCAGAGCCTGGAGCCTGTTTCAGATTCTGTGTCTCCCTCTCTCTGACCCTCCCCCGTTCATGCTCTGTCTCTCTCTGTCTCAAAAATAAATAAATGCTAAAAAAAATTTTTTAAGAAAAAGATGTATGCTTGTGGTTCACTTAATAGGGAATGACAAGTAATGTAAATTGATTTGATCAAAATGAATGTATTTTTGGCATTGTGATGTTTTCTTATGGAATGGTTCTCAGAGGCTATTACTAAACTTAAAAAAAAAAAAAAAAAAAACCCAAAACTTAATTTTGGACAGGGTAAGCTTACTGAGATTTCTTCTAGAACTTGAAGAGCTAGAAACTAACCCAAGATTGTCTATAAGTGATAGTAAATCCCATTTAATAGTAAGGAGTTAGTGATAGTTTTGATGATAGGAATGCTTCATCATAAATCTCTAGATATATTTTGTATAGTCATCTATCAACTCATTTCTTGAATACCCCAGATCCCAGATGTTAAAAACAGCTAGAACCTTCTTCTTTTTTTTTTTTTTTAAATGTTGACTTAGTACTTTTGAGAGAGACCGAGAGAGTGTGAGCCAGGGAAGGGGCAGAGTGAGAGTGGGAGAAAGAGAATCCCAAGCAGGCTTGATCCCATTAACTGTGAGATCGTGACTTGAGCCGAAACCAAGAGTTGGATGCTTAACCTACCGAGCCACCCAGGTGCCCCGAAAATAGCTAGCAACTTAAGGAAGATCAGTTATAGGTAATTGGGCAGGAAGAGTGAATACCTCAGGCAGCTCTCAGTGTCCTCTGTTAGCTTTTCTCATACACAGATGAACTTTGAGCCACATAGGGAGTAGGAGCAGCAGCCCCCCCTAAGTCAAATCTGTATATAACTTTTTTTTTTTTAATTTTTATTTATTTATTTATTTATTTTTGAGACAGAGAGAGAGAGAGAGCGCATGAACAGGGGAGAGTCAGAGAAAGAGGGAGACACAGAATCTGAAACAGGCTCCAGGTTCTGAGCTGTCAGCACAGAGCCTGACGTGGGGCTCGAACCCACAGACCGCGAGATCATGACCTGAGCCGAAGTCGGACACTTAACCGACTGAGCCACCCAGGCGCCCCTGTATATAACTTTTAATGTTTATTTTATTTTGAGAGAGAGAAAGTATGAGTGGGGGAGGGGCAGAGAGAGAGAGGAAGAGAGAATCCTAAGCAGGCTCCAGGCTGTTAGCACAGAGCCCGACTTGAGGCTCGATCCCACCCCTGTGAAATCATGACCTGTGAAATCATGACCTGAGCCAAGATCAAGAGTCAGACCCTCACCTGACTGAGCCAGCCAGGCACCCCTGCATATAACTGTATAACTTTTGACTTCCCCCAAACTTAACTTACCAGTAGCCTACTGTTGGCTTCATCAGTAACCATCAACACATATTTTGTATGTTACGTGTGTACTATCTACTGTATTCTTACAACAAAGTAAGCGAGGGAAAAATAAGCGAAAATACATTTACAGTACTGTACTGCATCTGTTGAAAAAAATCTGTGTTTAAGTGGACTTCTGTGGATATAAATGCCTGTATGTCCATTATTTAGCCAGGAAAAAAAAAAAACTTCTAATTTTGACCATAGAAGGATGGTTAAAGAAGACTAACTACTGAAAAATCTACCTGGGGGACTCAGACTGCAACCATACTCTTCCTGATTTTGTTGTTGAAACTAAACAAATACTTTTTGCTAATTAAATAATTTTGTTTTAAGAGTACTTAAATTAGTGTATATTTAAGTCATCTCTAGGCACATTAAGGGTTTAAAAGTACTTTTTCCGGTGTTTCAGACATAGATACTTAAATTCTGGATTCTAGGTCTAATCCTGTGCTATTTTCAGAAGATTGAATCTAGTGTAAATTAGTATACTCTGTTAGACTAGCCTTAAAAAGCTGTCCTGTCCCAGTAGACAGATTAGTTTTCAAGCCGCCACAGCTAAATGGTTTTTATATTTTGTTTGTTGTGATTTTTGCCTGCTCCCGTCTCTTTTCTGAATTATTCCTTTTGCAATATGTTTATGTTCCATTTACCATTTTGGATGGAAATTACAAAAGAAAACCTAGTGAGATAGCTAAAGAACAGCACCAGTCAGTGGACGATGTTGCCAGGTTTGTGACTCGTCAGTGAAAATTATTTTAATTCACAAAAATTGTGAGGAAGAAGAGGTGATATACTTCTGCAGTGGATTTTAAGAAGCACCTTGGAGTTGTGATAAATTGTAAGAAATAGGTTATTTTATTTTGAGAGAGCAGATGATTTTTTAGGGAATAAAACAAGTTGATAGTCTTGAGCCTTCAGGCAAACATATTTGCAGTTGGTAATTTGGTAGCTAATTTAGTTACTTCCTTTTTGTTTTCTCCCCCAAAGCTGCAAAATTTTGAGATATTTTGCTATTGAGAGAACCTAGTCATTTATGTAAGTCAGTTAATTGAGTGCCTTCTGTGTGTTGGACAGTGCTAGGTGTATAGTGCGGGATGTGCTAAAATGTAGATCTGGTTCTTGTCCCCATAAAGTAAATACTACAAATGGTGATTAGGTTTCTGAAAGAGAGTACTGGGGGTTATATGAGAGCATGATTTGAAAATTCAACTTAGACTGGAAAAGAGAAGGTGGGATTTAAGTCAAGGCCTAAGTTGAAAGTAATAGTTCTCTAAGTGTAGGGATTGGGATACAGGGAGCAGAGCATTCTTGGTAGATGGAACAGCAGTTTTAAAAACTTTCTGAAAGGAAGAAAAAAGCACTTGAGAAGACATTGTAGTCTATATATTCTTTAAAGTGTCCAAATGATTTGTGTATGTCAGCATTTCCATGCCAAATCACTTTTGAGATGTTACAGGACTGGTTTATGGAAAGTATTGATAATTAAAGATTGGTTTCTTTCTTTTGCCTAGTTGGAGCATAAACTCTTTGGGAACAAACAGAGTTTGTGTCTATGTCTGTATACTTGTCTTATGCATGGAACTTAAAAAAAAATTCTGAGTTGGAAAAGGCAACAGAAGAAACTTGTCAATACAATGTAGACTGGGGGTAAATCTTAGACATAATTGTGAGACATGGGTAGCTTTTTCATGAAAAGACATTTTCCCCTATTTCTTGGTAGAGAGGGTATAGTGATAGTGTAATTTGGTGTATACAGTTTATAATTTGCCTCTTACTCTGAATCTTTTGCTTTTGGGTATCAGATTCCAAAATTGAAAGGAATCTGTCCCAGGCTAAGGAATTGATCTGGGGTAGTGTTAATGAAACAGAAAGTGTTATGAGTTCTTTATTCAAGGACACGTGTTTGTTCTTTAAGACTGCACCATCCTGAGTTGTTATTTGTGTATATGTAGCTTCAGGACAAGCTGCTGGAGAAATCGAGAAAAGTTAAAGACAGATCATAGTTTAAATCTATAATTGTGAGTGATAAGGAGAAATGAACAGTCTTGGGTCTTAAGATGTGGTAAACTCCTAGAGAGCTTGAGGGAGAAAAATTTTGAACAAATCAGCCAAAGAAGTGCTATTCTACACAATATGGGTCGGAAATTTTTAGCATTGTTTAATTTCCAAAAGGCAATCTGGACAAGAAGATGAAAGAAAATCTAAAAATACTTAATAAATATGAGATTCCAGGACAAACATTGCTACAATGTGGAGCTGGCTGGTGCAGGACCTTTAAGGTTGACACTGGGGAAGGTTTACCAGGCATTGCCATAGCAGATCCCCATAGCAGATTGTTTGGGGCCTGTGGAAACAACAGTTTGAGGGGCCAGCTGCATAAAGACTACTTAAGCGATTCAGAGTGGGTTTTCAACAAGGCAACCTCGTTATTAAACTGATGAGAAGAGAATCAAGAGCAAATACATCCTAAACCACATCCTAAGATTATAGGGCCAGAATTGTGTCCTAGCTTTGCCACCTATTAGCTCTGATCTTGGCAATGTTAATTAGCCTCCCTGTGCTTACTGCTTTTTCAGAAGATAGAGCTAATCATAACAACTACCTCATAACGGTTGTTCTCAGATAAAATACATTAATTTGTGTACAGCCCTTAGAGTAATTCCTATCGCCCAGCAAGTGCTAAGTCAACATTTTTACTTTTGCTGCTGCCGATAGCAAGGGTAGATTTCCAGTTGGAGAAATTATTGGATCTTATTAACCGGTTAACCCAGTTAATTAAAAAGAAACATAAAAACAACTTAATGAAGTTCCTTTTAACACAGCAGTTGAATTACAATATAGGGGTTTTAACTTGAATTAAAACTTGACATTACTTATCATTATGAAATGGATGAACCCAAATCTTTTAGGGCTGGAGGTAAGCTGTGGAAACAGACCATTAATTACATAAACACATATAGTGTTTATTATTCATATAATACATAGTCACATATGTTTATATAAACCTAAAATATAAATTATTTTAATTATATAAACATCAATTATAAATTAATTTCTCAAACATCTATTTTAGTAGGCTTTGTTCTAATTCAAGTATAGCACTGGGATTAGATAAAGGTAATTTTGACTAAATCTTTAGAAAGGGGTGGTAATAAAGAGTAAGTGCAGTTATTTACCATTTACTTATTTCCTGTCAGACTAAAAACTCGTTATTGTCACCTTAGAGTTAGAATTCTTGGGCTTTTGTTAATTCATAGAAAGCTAACATGATTTCCTAAAGGTATGCATGTATTATTACACTTGACCTTTGTGTTTGACTTAGGTAATTACAAGGGTTTAGTTACAGTAGGCTCTTTGTTTACCTTGCTAACATCTTACAAAATATTACATAGAACGTATGCATTTATACTAGCCCTCTGTGAATTGTGTTGTGAGGATGATAGAGCATTTCTTTCAAAATTTGTGAAAACTTGAGGAATGGGCAGTGTGTTTCGAAACAGCGCTTTAGTTGCCTTCTATTGTTGTTCATTTCTTAGGCATTTCTTTTGCTTGATTACATACATAGCTGACTGAAACACACCAGTTGTATTTCAGCTGTTTGCCCAAATAAAACTATGTTTTGGATGCCGATCTTAAGCATTTCAGCTGAGAACTAGGAGGCTGTCTATGCATGTGACAAGTGGGGTTTGATGTTTTCTGTTTGCTTTCTTTTTGTCCGTTTTTTGGCATTAGAAATACATTAAAACATTGTAGATTCCACATTATTCAAAATATTGTGTGATACCTTTCCATGTGACTATTTACATCTAGTAGTTGTCATTGTACTCAGTATCCTGCTATATATAGGCTGTTGTGATTGTAGTAAGAGGACTGTTGTTTCGATGTATCAAATTGAACTTGATCCTATATAAATGTTGACTTATCCCATTACAGATGAAGGCAACATTAAGTACATAAAGGAACTGTGCTAGTGTCACCGGTTCTTCTCTGACTTGGTTGGGGGCTTAAGCTGTGAGGCAATTAAGAAGATAGTTGGACTCAGTCACATGAGTTGTGTAGATGATTTCACAGAGACAAGGTATTTCATCTCATTGGAACTGAGAAGGGTGGGAAGGCTTAGGTAGGCCGATTAACTAGGTAGATGAGCTAGGTTTTAAGTAGAGTAGAAGTTCCCACGCTACCTTGGTTCACAGCATCAGTGCTTAATAATGTCTCACTAATTTTTCATGGTAGCCTAGGCCTGAAGAAATAACTAAGAAGTCCGTTTATTTAGTAGTTCGGTCCTAAAAACTTACTAATAATATTTATGGCCTAACAACTTAGTAGCCATTTAAACAAACACCACACATACATCGGGAAAATACTTTTATTTCATTCTTAACTACCGTTGTCTATTAGTGTGATGTCTGCATCAGTCGAACACTGCAGTTTCTTAAACTTTGGGGTCACATTGGATACGGCCACCTTTATTTATTATTCCACACTGATATTTGCCTTATATTTGCTTTTTATTATAGCAACGATCAAAAATTGAGCTTTTCAAAGGTAATATCAAAAGGAATATAGCATAATGAACTACTGCTAGTAGTTCCTGTGGCATCACATTTTGAGTGTATGGAAAACAATAATTAACATAAATTGTTTGGAATCATTAATGTGAGAACATAATTAGTCTTCTCTCTGGACTAGGATATCATGGAGCAAATTGAGTCAGTTTACTAATAGCAAGTTAAGTGACCTGTCTATACTCAAAGAAGGAAGTAGTTTTCTCCTGACTGGATGTAGAAATAGATGTTAAAGTTATACAGTAATCTAAATTTGGACTGTGCTAGGGGGTTATACATAAGCTGTCCTTCAGGAGATCTTAATATTGAACACAAGTGTATTTGATTTTTTTTTTTTTTTTAATGCTTATTTTTGAGAGACTGAGAGAGCACAAACAGGGGAGGGGCAGAGAGAGAGGGAGACACAGAATCTGGAGCAGGCTCCAGGCTCTGAGCTGCCAGAACAGAGCCCGATGTGGGGCTCAAACCCATGAACCATGAGATCGTGACCTGAGCCAAAGTCGGATGCTTAACCGACTGAGCCACCCAGGTGCCCCTATTTTGATTTTTTAAAGTGCTGCGTTCACATGTATCAGGTTTGTAAAGTGTTGTTGTTGTTGTTTTTTAACATCATAAAACTATATTAATTGAGAAATACAGTGCTAGCATTTTGGACACATACAGAAGACTTTAAGTTAGTGATGAATCCAGAAATAGCCAGATCACCTTAAAGAAGTGAGTAATTTCCTATTAAACTGATTTATATGTACTTAGAATAGATGGTCAGTTCTCTTATTTTTGTACCCACGACATATAGAAGTAAATGATATTGGAAGAAATTGTTGGAGGAAGGTAATTTGATGACTTTTAGTAGCTGCTGAATAAGTACAATAGCATTCACTGTGAGCATGTTTAAAAATTGGTAATTGACCATTTCATTATGTTGGTATTGTGAAAGATGGGTAGCGTGTGGGTGTTAGACTCACCATATTTATAGTAGTGAAAAGAGCTGTATTTTATAAAGTCACTATACTATATATGCTTCTTTCTTCTAATATAGTTCCTGGCAAGCGCATGCTGTTTTAGCTTTGTCATTTCTTCTGTTTCCTTTACTGCTGTTACTTAAAAAGTATTTTACTTATAGGGGCTTTAAACAAAAATAGGTTAGATGATATGGGGGGGAAAAGAGAATAAATATTTTTTTTGGGTTATAGTCTTAGAAGTCTTGATTCATTATAAAGAATATTGCACACAAAGCTGTTTGTGTAGCCATTTTAATGTGGGTAGTTTTTATCTTAAGTTTGTTTATTTATTTTGAGAGAGGCCCGCATGCATACACCCAAACGAGGGAGGGGCAGAGAGAGAAGCCCAAGCAGGCTCCACACTCGGTGTGGAGCCCCATGCAGGGCTTGATCCCATGAACCTTGAGATATTACCTGAGCTGAAACCAAGAGCCAGATGCTTGACTGACTGAGCCACCTGGGCACCCCTAGTTTTTCTTTTTCTTTCCCTTTTTTTTTTTTTTTTTTTTTAACATTTATTTATTTTTGAGAGACAGAGCAAGACAGAGCATGAGTGGGAAAGGGGCAGAGAGAGAGGGGGACACGGAATCCGAAGCAGGCTCCGGGCTCTGAGCTGTCAGCATGGAGCCTGATGCCGGGCTCGAACCCACAGACTGTGAGATCATGGCCTGAGCTGAAGTCAGATACTTAACCAATTGAGCCACCCAGGTGCCCCCTATTTTTTCTTTTAATAGAGCCACTCATATGACTAGATTGGATTGTAGTGGGTTAATCTAAAGATTTTAGTAAATAGTAAAATTTATACAACCTTAAACAGGTTCTGAATTATAACTTAAAACTTGTACATTCATTCATCAGTCTGTTAATGTAGGACTGACACCTTTTCCTTGAATACGGACCCTTTGTTTGGAGTTGAATTATGTAGTAAAATGTCTAGATCTTACCGTGGTATTTATAAACTTCACACACTTACAAAATACACAAGCGTTATCTTTCTGGAAATCAAGCGAATTCACCCTTTGAAATTCTAGAATTCCAGACTGCTTTTACTCTTATAGTTATGTCAAGCATTTGATAGTTGTGTGTGTGTGTGTGTGTGTGTGTAACAACTTTTTCAAGCTTTTCTGAGCACATAGCAGGACATGCATATAAAACTCTTTTCTGTGCTAAGAGTTTACCATTTCATGTCAAGTATAATTATGTTGACCCAACTGGTAGGAACAGAGATGTGGCTATACCACTGTATGTTTTAAAGAGAGTATGATTATCTCGAGGATTTATTCATTAGGTAAGAGGTAATTAAGAGTGTAGCGTGGACTTCTATATTGAGTATTTAACAGATGTCAGACAATTGGTATACTAGGTTCTTTTAAATACATTGTTTTGTTTAATTTAAACAAAAGCGACCGTATTCTCATTTTATAAATAGAGCATGAGAGAAGTTGGTCTTGTTCAAAGTCAGCTGCCAATAAGAAAGCAGGGACTTGAACCTAAGTTTGTCTTGCATCAAGGATATATTCTTAACCACTGTTACTCTTCAACCATCCTCATTCCTCATCTCCATGTAATTCTTTTATATGTAAGTATTTGGAAAGTGGTAATTGTAATTAGATTAAACAGTACCAGTCATTTATAATAGATAAACTTCAAAGTAGGTACCAAGAATTTCTTTGGGTCATGCTGTGTCAAGTTTTGGATTTTTAAGAAATGCAGTTTTATATTATCTGCATATTTAATTATGCCAGAATAAAGTCTATACTTTGAAAGGTAACCAAATCCTAACAGCATTGTAATGGCACTACATAACTAGGATTTTCAGAACTAAAGATTAACTTCTTCAGTGTTTATAGCAGGGCTGGTGTAAGACGTGGCTGCTGATTTCACTTATATTGTTCTAGAACAGTAAAAATAAAGTTGCCCTATTTCTTTTAATGACTGTATATAGTTTGTCAGATTCTATTGATGGATACTCAGATTTGGGGTCTTTGCTATTAAAAACACTTGCTGCCCTTCGTACCCTCTTAGAACCTTGTCCACGCATTTTTTCACACATGCGTAAATATATGTCTGAAATGAATTCCCTACAAATGAAATTGGTTGGGGCACAGGGTGTCTTTGAATTTTATTAGATTGCCAGATTGCCCTTCATAGATGTATCTACCCCAACCAGTAAATAATGAGCATGCAAGTGTCTATTCCTGTATTCCTTGCTGACACTGTGTTGTGGAACTTTTTTTTAAAAAATTTTTTGTTAATGTTTATTTTTGAGAGAGACAGAGACAGAATGCGAGTGGGTTGGGTCAGAGAGAGAGGGAGACAACAGAATCTGAAGCAGGCTCCAGGCTCCGAGCTGTCAGCACAGAACCTGACCCGGGGCTCGAACTCACAAGCTGTGAGATCATGACCTGAGCTGAAGTCGTAGGCTCAACTGACTGAGCCACCCAGGCACCCGTGGAACTTTTTATATTTGTCAGTATTATAAGTGAAAAATGAAATGTTATTATGGTTTTGGTTTGCGTTTCTTTTGTATGAAATTGAAATCTTTACATGTATTTATAGCCATTTGTGTTTCTTTTTGGATCTAAGACCAGTGCTTTTCTCAACTTTCCAAAAGTATTGCTACCTGCTTGACTGACAGTCATTTGTAAGGTGGTATTTTAAAATGCATCCCAATCACAGAGAAGGTAAATTTGAAAAAGTGTAGAGTACTATAGGATTAATAAAACTTGGTGTCTGTTCATATTCTTTGCCCATCTTTTTATGGTTAGCTGGCCTTTTTCTTAAAAAAAATTTTGTTTTAATGTTTATTTTTGCGAGAGAGAGAGAGAGAGAGAGAGACCGCGAGCGAGCAGGGGAGGGGCAGAGAGGGAGGGAGACACAGAATCTGAAGCAGGCTCCAGGCTCTGAGATGTCAGCACAGAACCTGATGTGGGGCTTGAACCCACGGACCAGACTGCGAAATCATGACCTGAGCTGAAGTCTAATAACTTAACCAACTGAGCCACCGGGGTGACCTGAGCTGGCCTTTTTCGTATGGATCGTAGGTGCTTTTAACAGAATAGCTTTCTCGATAGAAGTTGCAATTTTCTTAACAAAATTGGCATTCTGTATTTAAGTTCTAATTTTTGCTCCTGTTTTTTTGCTTTGTTTATCACACTTCATACCATGTAGAAACTTGAATTTTATACAAGTGCTTTTAATGAATTGAATTATTTGAATCCATGTGTTCCACTATTTACTGTTTTAGTTTGTTTTACACATCTTTGATCAATCTGGATATATATATATGTATATATAATATATGTATAAAATATATATATATTACAAAATATATATATATTACATGTATATATTTTAGTTTATTTTGAGTGAGAGAGAGGAGAAAGAATCTTATGCAGGCTCTGCACTGTCAGCACAGAGACCTACTTGGGGCTCGAACTCATGAACTGTGAGTTCATTACCTGAGCAGAAATCAAGAGTTGGATGCTCAGCTGACTGAGCCACCGAGGCACCTCAATCTGGAGTTTTTTTTAGATGGATGTAAGGTTTGAGGTAGGGATTCAGGAAGGCACACAGTCTCTATCTCAATATATTCCCTCATCAGAAAACATAACACTGAGTTACTGGGGGTTATTTCCCCATATCGACACATTTTCATTACTCATAATTTGAGCATTAGTCATTGAGATTCATTAAAGTTATAAATAATTTGATAGGGTTCATTAAAAATTTAAAACTTTCTGGTGTACATTTTGGGAAACATTTTCACCTTTCTGTGGGATCTTTTTTATGATTCGTTCTTTGAACCAGACCACTTGAGAGAGATTTCAAAAAACTCTTACGTATATGTAAACACAAAAGTAAACAAATAATGCCTTTGCAGTATCTCATGTTTTGCCATACTTGGTTCACGTCAGAATTGGTGATACTGGCTGGTGTGAGGTTTGGCACTAGTTGTTGTACTATGCCATTTGCGTGTGCCCGTTACAAAAAAATACTCTAGTTAAGTTGATACTACTCAGCACGCTGAGGTTTTCTTTGGTTTATTTTCTTAATTAAACAGGGTTGGAAATAGGAACTGCTTTTGACTTGCTTTCCGAGCATGTTTTTGCTGCTTTAGGCATCTATTTAACATGCCTCTTATTTGCCTTGACTTAGAGTACTGTTTCTCATACTTTAGCGAGCGTCAGAGTCACATGAAAGCTGGTTAGAATAGATTGCTAAGCCTCATCCCCCAATTTGTGATTGTGTCAGGGGGCAAGACCCAAGTTTTGTATTTCTAACCAGTTCTCAGGTAATACAGATGACTTTTTAAACGAGTCTTTGTTTCAAGACCGGAAAACACTGGATAACAGGGTATCCAGTCAAATGTAGAATTTGACTCTCTTGTGCAATTTTCAATTATTAGTCTGTCATTGAAACTTCAAAATTAGGTAATCACAGTTTTAATAGTGTGACACCCTATTTTTGTGACTGATGCCTTAGTCTGCATAAATACTCTATGATTATTATGAAAGGTGGTAAAACTTAAAAGGAAAATGGTTATAATTTATAGGATCACTAGTACCTGGTTCTGCCTTTTTCTGTGCTCTGTGTTAGGTTATTTATTTATTTATACATACGTGGAGGGCCTCATCTATTTAGTAGTACAGCAGATCATTGGGTAGCTTTTCTTTTTTTCTCAAGGTTAATAAAGGCCTTAATTTCTCTCTCTCTCTTTCTCTCTCTCTCTCTCTCTCTCTCTCTGTCTCTCTCTCACACACACACACACACACACACACACACCCCTCTGTGCATAATTTAGCAAGGAAAGAAAAAACAAGAATCCATAAAGGATACGAGGGAGCAGTTCTGTTAAAACAGATAAAGTGCTGTTCCATACAAAACAGCATAAAGAATAAGAATCAAGTCACTCTGAACACGAAGAAATCATCTCATAAATCATGTAGCCAAAGTTGCCAGTAAATCTGGTATTGGCTCAATTAGGCAAACTGCTGGATCCTTCCGTCTGTTTTCCTCTCTGTAGCATAAGTAAACGACACTGACAGCGGGCCAGAGGGGTCTAGATGGAAGGAGGAGTACAGAGAGGGAGGAAACCTGGGGATGATGGGTCTGTGGTCTTGCTCCCTGCCTCCCCTCTGGTTTTGAAATAGGCCAGGTCAGTTGGTTGTGGTCTTCATTATTTCTGACATTTTTGACCTGTTGAACGTGGGTCTTGATCTAGACCCTCATCCCCTCTAGTTTGCCAGTGAATATGCCTATACTTTGAACCTCTTATTGTACTTTGAAAAGTCCACAATGTTCCCAGAGTCAACGGCTTCAGTTCATACTAGTATACTTTTTATTTAAAATTTCAAAACCTCAGACATACAGCACACGTAGAAGAATTTACTGCGTATAAATATAATACAATGGTAACGACTGCCTCAAGCCTGGTAATCAAAGCATGCCGTAAAGGAGTCTGTGATTGTGGTGACACACAACAGAAGGATTGTCACAAAACTCTCAAGGCCTAACACACCAGTTTTCCAATAAAATATACTTAAGTTTTTCAGATGTTAATAAGATACTCCAGTAGAGACAGAATTAGAATTTTGAAGTGATACATGAGAAAGATGTTAGTTAGATCTAAGGCAGAAATCTGTCCAGGTTTGGCATACACTTAAAGAGCGCATTGCTCAGTTTTCAAGTCAGATGGGGAGGGGGAAAAGGACATAGCTGTTTTTGGAGGACACTTTTATGTGACTTGCATCTGGTGCTGGGTTATTGATCTAGTTCTGTTTCCCTGATGTAAAACAAAAGACCACCTAAGGGTTGGGATCCATTAAATCAGGGCCAAAAAAAAAAAAAAAAAAAAAGGTGCGGATGACTAACAGCATCCACCGTAGACGAAGAAGGACAGAGAAGAGTAATACTTTTGTTTGTTTTAATATAATCTCTGTTCAGTAGATCACAGACTTTTTTTCCCTATGTTTCCAACTCCCACCCCCACACTAGCTTACTTTTTGCTATTGTATTTATCCGTACATTTTCTTGGGACTTTGAGGAGAGTGTGTTAATGTAGGAGGGGCCCAGGATTGGGAATCAGTACAGTGATAACTAGTCTTAATAAGCTGCTTAATTGGCTTCAAGACCCTGGAAAGATTAACTACTAATATTGAATTTTGTTCATTGGAAAAGCAGCAGTATTGACTGTATTTTTAAGAGACCTTTCAACTTTAAAAATGTAGTTTTTCCTGAAGTTCTCTATAAGCACAAACAGTAAGTTTCTTACATTCCTGTGATAACAGGATAGCAGTAGATAACAGTAGCATCTCGTGGAATTGGATCATTGGGTGATGATCGAATATTGAGGTACTAGAGTAGTGTTGACAGTCTGTCTCTGGAGTCTGGAAGTCTGAGGGTTTGGTTGACCATTTAACTGAGTACATACACTATGCCTAGTTTCTAATAAAACATGGCAAATAGTTCCGTTAATGTACAGTATTGGTGTTCTGCCATTTACACCAATTCTCAGCATTTGTTCTCAGAAAAATATAAAAGAATGAGTATTTGGGTTAACTGTGCTTTTGAATGCTTTTAATTTATGCTGTTGAAGCTTGAGGAGTCTGAGCAGGAAAAAGATCAAAATAAAGAGAGTGGCTTTTTATCTTAATGTGTTTCAAGGAGTTTTCAAGTTCAAGTCTGATCTGTTATCAGTTCTGTGACTTTCTCATATTTTTAGTATGTGAGATTGAAGGTACATTTTTACAGTCTGAGGGTCTTACAGACTGGTAGCTGTTTGGTGGTTATTGCCTGTGAATGCTTGAACTTGATCTAACTGTACCTATTTCACTTCACTTCAAGTAAGTAATGTGCTACTGTTGGAACTATGTATTGAGGTAACTTGCTAATTAAAATGTCTTCAAAAAGATGACACTAGGATTCTATTTTGAAATGAGTAAACTTGGAAACTGAGCAGTATGGTGGTATGAATTTGATAGTATTTAAACAAATATTTATTGTTTGACAAGTGACCAATTTGGTTTTTGTTCTTTTGGTTTTTTTCTTGCCTTGCAAGGCAACAGACAAGCGCTTTGTTGAGTCTGAGGAAGTTACTCGCAAAGTAGATGAAAACTGTATTACGTTTTGCTACTGAGATAATGTGGAAAAGGATTGCCTGTCTTATGTCAGTAATCACATCTGAAGACAGGAGAAGTTCTAAATATCCTCAAATAGATCAAAGCTATTTCAAAGCAACTACAGGCTCTAGTGTAGCTGATTCATGCTCTGTGCTGCACTGTCATTAAGGCATTGAGTCATAGTTTAATTGGCACTGGTTTTTTTTTTTCATGGTCTTAATATAAAATAATCTTGCAGGTAGTGCTGTGTCAACTCCAGAAACGTAGTTTGCTTTAAAAAATATGGCCAAAGAAGAAAGAAGCCTAAAATATATTGAGTAGGATGGGTTTGTTTGCCAAAAGTCTTATTAAATTTAGAATTAAGTTCAGGTGAATTAAAGAGAAGGATTCACTTCTATTGTACATTGTCAATTTGGTGAATTTAAGTGCTCCAACAGATGGCATTAGCTAAAAATACCAAGTTGGTCCGTGAAAGATTAGGTTAGGCTATTTTGTGAAAAGTAGAGACCCAAAATAGCAAAGTCATAAATGATGATTTCAGATTTTTATACTGTTTTTCAATTTGTAAATAAACACATTAATTGAATGAACTGTGACTTCAGCATTTGCAGGTGGACTTTATTTTGTCCACATGCCAAACAAAATATGGTTGTTTTGTGCTAGTGACGGTAGCAGGTGGAGTAGAAGGGATGGGAGATGGCTACCCATACCGGTATTTGCAAACCACACTTCATCTGAGTGCTACATTAGCCAATTGGTCTTGAACCTTCTCTAAACCTGGTTTCCCTCTCTAGTTCATTGATTTAGCAGATGTCCTTTGCCTTTCTCTTTCATACATATTTATCAGCATTTCTATAGCACTAGTGCTGCCCCTTATTATCCCATGAATGTATTCCTTTTTGTGCTTCTTTGCCATCATTTCATTGAATTGGGTGGGGCTTGGGAAAAGAGATGGTACACTTACATGCTGTTCTAGCTCTTTTGAACCGAGTAGCCTATTGTTAGCGTAAGTGGGGAATTACTCCGGCTTTAAACAAATGTAAATTTGCATGTGGTAACATTTTAGTGTTGTTACAAAACAAGTGTCTTAGTTTTGTTTTGCAGGTTGAATATTTGTGTTTTAAATTTTGTACTTTAGACACTCATTTAAGTGATGACTTTTGCTTTGGTATTTGTGTGCAACCACGTGATCATTATATTCCATAATCAGATTTAAATTTGTTAACACGTTTTCACCATTACAGTCTCACTTGACAAGATTTTGTAGTGTATGACTTGTTTCATATATACTCTTTAGAAATTTTTCTTGATGGTTAATTTTGCAATTGATTATGAAACAATAGCACATTTGTTTTGGGAGAATGTTTAATTTTGATTCACCTGATGTCTTTGCGTTTTATTTTTATGTCATGAAGTTCAGTTTTAAATGCCCTAAATGAACCTTGGCCAACTTTTTTTTTGTGAATATAGGTATATGACTGATGGGATGTTACTTCGCGAAGCTATGAATGATCCCCTCCTGGAGCGTTACGGTGTAATAATTCTTGATGAGGCTCATGAAAGGACATTGGCTACAGATATTCTCATGGGTGTTCTGAAGGAAGTTGTAAGACAGAGATCAGATTTAAAGGTGAAGTAATTTTTTTACTCATTTATTTCATAAAAAAAAGGTACATATAAAAAACAGAACACATGCTGATTACTCTAATCAACTGTAAAAGAAGGAACCAGTAAGTACCTGCGTTGGCATTTTTCTTTGTTTCTAATATCCTTAGCTGTGTCTTCATTTTAGACTTTAGTATGATTCCACTTTTTAGTAGTGTATTTTGAAGCCAAATCTTTTCCATTTCTTTTTTTTTATTAAAATTTTTTTAAATAAACGTTTATTCATTTTTGAGAGACACAGACACAGTGTGAGTAGGGGAGGGGCAGAGAGAGGGAGGCACAGAATCTGAAGCAGGCTCCAGGCTCTGAGCTGTCAGCACAGAGCCTGACTCAGGGCTCGAACCCACGAACTATGAGATCATGACCTGAGCCAAAGTTGGATGCTTAACCGACTTAGCCACCCAGGCACCCCCACCCAACCCTTTACTAAATATAGAAATTTCTTCCTATTAAGGATCAAATCTTTGTTCTGTCCCAACATAAACACATCCGTTATAACTTGTCACGTTGGGAAGTAGGAACAACTATACTCAGAACAAGCTGTTCCTCAGAAATGTGTTTACTTAACCTACTTGTCTCCACCAAGGCAGAAGGATTCTGGGTCTTAAAAATTATTATCCTAGTTTGATTTTGCTTCTAGAAATTTACATTTTTAAAGATTGAAGTACTATGAGTAGTCATTGATTAAAACTTAGGAGCCGTTGAAGTTTGTGTTTTGTTTTAATTGAAGTATAGTTGACACACTGTGTTAGTTTCAGATGTGCAGCGTAGTGATTGGCAGTGACAGTTCTGGGTGCTGTGCTCAACTCGAGTGTAGCTGCCAGCTGTCACCACAGTGCCATTACAGTACCATTGACTGTATTCCCTATGCTGTACTGTTCATCCCTGTGACCTATTCATTTCCATAACTAGAAGCTTGTACCTCGCACTCCCCTGCACCTATTTTGCCCATCACTCCGCTTCCCTCTTCTCTGGCAGCCACCAGTTTGTTCTTTGTATTTATGGGCCTGTTTCTGCTTTTTGTTTTTAGATACCACATATAAGTGAAATCGTGTGAACTATTGAAGGTTTCAGGAAGGAAAGTCAAAAAGTAGAAATTAACACTCTAGTAGAATAGTTAATGGGAAAGCTTTTATTCAAGTAAATTTTTAATGGCTTCTATAATGTGTGATTTACATGGAGGGAGGGTGACTGTATAGTTTTATATCCTTGGCACCTGAAGAGCCTTTTGTGCTGTGGCTTTTTTACAACAGTGTAGAAAATCCCTGTTTAATTTAGGAATTTTTCTAAAGAAGTCATGCTTATTAAAGATGATTTGGAGAGAGGAGAGTAAATTTATATCTGCCACAGATTTTTTTTATTTTTGCATCCTATGTTTTCTGTGTACAAGGTTGTCATGTCCTGTTTTAATAAACATAGCAGTAGTCGTACTGTTTATTAGTGTTGCTTTTACCAATCCCTTTTATACATTATGTTAACCTTATGTAAACAAATATGTTATGTATTTTATAAACTTGGGGTTTTTTTTAATGTTTATTTATTTATTTTGAGAGCAAGAGAGAGAGCATAAACGGGAGAGGGCAGAGGGAGGGAGGGAGACAATCCCAAGCAGCCTTCGTGCTGTCAGCGCTGTGCCCAGCGCAGGGCTCGATCTCATGACTGTGAGATCATGACCTGAGCTTACATCAAGAGTTGGGTGCTTAACCAACTGAGACACCCAGGTGTCCCTAAACTTTGGATTTTAAGGTATTGTTTCATGAAAATATAGTTTATTTATCAGATATCAGGTTTATTTCTTATTTTTTAAAATGTAAGTGTTTTACTGTAGCTCAGTGTCTGTATTTGATTTTTTAATTGGTTTATTTGTAGGAAGGCTTTTGTAGGCTTTTTTATAATTGATGCATATAGAAGAGTAAACATTTACTTGTCTTTTTTTCCTGAAGACCATGGGAGAATCCTTGAAGACAACTTTAAATAATTGACTGTTTTCTTTGCAGGTTATAGTTATGAGCGCTACTCTGGATGCAGGGAAATTCCAGATTTACTTTGATAACTGTCCTCTCTTAACTATTCCTGGGCGTACACATCCTGTTGAAATCTTTTATACTCCTGAACCAGAGAGAGATTATCTTGAAGCAGCCATTCGAACAGTGATCCAAATTCACATGTGTGAAGAGGAGGAGGGAGATCTTTTACTTTTCTTAACTGGTCAAGAGGTATCGTCATTGTTTGCTTCATTATTTAGCCTTTAAACATATTAAATTATGCAACTTTTTAAGCCCAAGAACTTGGCATATATTAACCACATATTTCTTATCCCATGGTATAAAGTTTCTCTTCAGCCTGATGGCATTTATATATGAAATACATAACCCCTTTGTATACTCTGTGGATACCTCTGTGTCATTAGTGTTAATTACCCTGAGAATAAATTGTTTTAGAATTTCACGATTTAGCAGCTGTAGTCTCGACTTTGGAGAGACCTGGGTGCGGTAAGTAGTGGTGTGTGGTAATTTGCAGTTTTGCTGAGGTATGAATTTGATCCACACGACCCCTATGAAGTCGGGTTGTTACGTTAGCTTGTGAATGAACTTGAGTAACTTGGATGCCCATCCAACGTCAGAATGAATGTTTGTGTTTCGGTTTGGTCATCTGTGTGCGCGCTGAGGATTGTAAGGAATCGTTGAAATTTTTTAGTTAGAATTTACCCGTTTTAAGATACACGTTTTATTCTCAGGTGCTGCATGTTTTAAACTTCTTTCCCACGGTAGCTTTATAGGTGTGCTGTGACATTCTGGAGCTGAAGTGGAGGAAAAAGCTGTCTGGATAAATCCGTTTCAGAGAGCCTTTTGGTGGAGGCTGTTCTTAGAATTTGTCTTCTGTTTCAGTAGGCTTTAGGGGTTTTCTAGAATGTGCTTCTCAAACTGACATATGTGCAGATCACGTAGAAAATTTGCAGATTCTGATTCAGTAGGTCGGGTGGAATCTGAGACTGTTGCTGACAAGCTTCCGGGTAATGCTGAAGCTCCCCAGGTTTGAGTCGCACAGGTTCTAGAGCGGCGTTGTTCTGTTAGACCTTTTTTCAGTGCCACATGTGTTCTGTAACTGTGCTGTTCAGTGTGGTAGTCAGCGGTAGCGTATGGCTTGTGAGTGTTTGAATGTGGCTAGTGAGAGGAAGGACTAAATTTTAATTTTACAGCATTTGAATAAAGAGCTACCTGTGACCACCCTTTTCCTGTTTCAGTTTTTGTATGGCCCATTAGTTAAGAATTTTTTTTTCCGTTTTAAGTTTATTTATTTATTTTGAGAGAGGAGAGAGTAAGAGTGCGGGGGAGGGGCAGGAGAGAGGATCCCAAGCAAGCTCCTAGTTGCCAGCCTGGAGCCCACACACTGTGAGAGCGTGACCTGAGCTGAAACGAGAGTCGAACACTTAACCGACTGAGCCACCCGGGTGCCCCTGTTTTCACATTTCTAAAATGTTGTAAATAAGACCAAACAATGTGCAACAGACAGGCTGTGTGGATGCAAAGCCTGATGGTTTTGGCCCTTATGGTAAAAGGTCTGAACTCTGCCCCAGAACATTTCTCAAGTGTGGCCAGTGGACTGCCTGCCTGGGGAAGGAGAGTTTGTTAAAGCGAGTTCTTGGTCCTGTTCCAGACTTGCAGAAATAGGTGAAACCTGAGGCCAGATATAGGAATCTGCATCTTTGATGAGGTCTACAGGCCACTTTTATATTTCCTTAGGTTTAAAGGTCACTGGCCCAGAGGAATGTCTAAGCCTGTATAATTCCTGTAGTACGTTAATGACACAACTCTGGACAGGGTTGTGGGGAATTGCCCTAGTTCTCCCAGATACCAAAATCAGAGGTCTTCTGTGTGATTGCCTGCCTCTGTTGGAATGTGAATTATTTTATTTGTATTCAGTTTCTACGGGAATGCTTGGTATACATACTATTTGAGCAAATGCTATTGCTTTAAGAGCTAGAAATGTTGAGTAATTGTTTATCCCTGCATTTCTTCAGTATTCATGTAATTTACAATTTGTGTCCCATTGGCCGTGGTTCCTTTTCTATAGAGCAAGGGTTTTCAACCTCAGCGCTGTTTACCTGGTAGTTCAATCAGTATTTTTGTTGTGGGGCGCCCTGTGCATTGTGGCATCTTTGGCCTTATCCGTTAGATGCAGTAACATTCCCTCCTCCGGTGGTAGCAACCAAAAATGTCTGCAGACATTGCCACATGTCCCCTGGGTGGAAAATCATTCCCAACGCAGTCATACTTTTTCTTTTGGGATATAAAACGTGTTGCAAATTCAGTTTTACGGATACACCTCTGTTGCTACTAGTCTTCCTATGTGTTTTGAATGGAAGAATTTTTATATATTTTGTAAACAAGAGTACCAAATGCTTTTTTGATGGCATATAAACAGTATGTATGCTCTAATGCAGTGTTTAGGTTGTTGAGGTCTTTTTGTCCTTTTGTATCTGGTCTGTAGTTTCTTCATCTAGAGTGCATAGCGTATTTTCTTAAACGACTTCTTAAAATAGCCATTATATTCAGATAACTAAGCAAATTAGAATTTTATCAAATATCAGATGGTCTCATGAAAGGTTTTTCTATGATTTAACTTCATATACTTGATATTTTGGCAGCCATCCCATATTTGGGAAAAGGGAGTAAGCCCCATGGTTTTCAGATGTGTGCTGGAGTATATGTTTTCCAGTGAAGTTATTAACTGTAATTGTGAACTAGTTTTGCATGTGCCCTGTTATATTTTTAAATACCCTTTAGGTGACTAGGCTTGAATTTTGAAGATCATTAGGGAGAAAGTAGCAGAGTACCTAATGTATTTTGTTTCACCGATTGCATTTAGTAGAGCTGACTCAAAGACATATAAAATACTATTTTTCCATGGCTGTGAATCTGTGTTACTTTTACATGGTCAGTTAAATGGTAGATTCCTAGAATTCTCAGGACTCTTGTCTTCATAAATTTGAATAGCACCCATAAAATTTAGTTTTCTCATGAAATTTTAAAATGATTTTTTACGAGCATTTTACCATTTTGACCACTTAAACAGTAATGCTTGTGTGCTAATCTGAGTAAATTTGGGTAAAGGAGATCAATCTTAATTGGTGAAAGGTTGGGAAGAATTTGAATTCTAGAATTTCTTTGTGTTATTTTATGTTAATGCATAAAATCTGGACTTATGATTAAAATTAAAAGTCCTTAGGGAAGCTATACTTCTGAATTAGATAAGAGTGATTGTAACTGAAATATCAATTGTTTGTGATATGAAGATGTTGAAACCATTCTTAAAGCAGCACGTTCTTTTACCGTGAATTTTGATGAATAAAATGTCTTTTCCATATGCAGTGAGTTCAGCCTCCTCAAATTACTAGTCCAAATTTATTTATTAACCTGTATTAATACTTTTGGAGCTGAAAGTCGTAAAAACTCCTGAGCTTCTGTCTCAACACTCAATCTTGCTCAAAACTAACAGATGGTTGCTTTATGCTGATGAATGTCAATGAGCTTTGTTCTTTTCTGAACTTCCCATGTTGACTGTGGGAATTTGGTAAACTTAAGGAAAAATTTTGTTGCAGTTTTAAAAGTGTTTAGAACTTTGCTTATATAAAAAACATAAGTGGTGTCGGAATTTTTTCCTCTCAACTTTAGAGATATCTTTATGTCCCATGCAGTAGTGCTTTTGTTTTAACTCTGTACACATTTGACACGTTGGATAGCCTAGTCCAAGTAAAACTGGAGTTACCTTGTTAAAATTCTGGAATCTGCAAATGTACGATTTTGGGTACTTTGTTTTCTGATATATGACATCTGGATGTTTGCTGGCGTTGGACCTTTTATTGTCTGGTCAAATACATGTTTAATTAAGTAAATTAAAAACATTCTGGATATTGGAATCAGTTTTTTCCTATTTTCTTTTTCTTAATTTTAGAAAAAAACTAACTTGGGGCTTATATCCAAATCTTTTTGATTTGGAAGAGATATAATTTTGTATTTGCATACCAGCAGGGGGCATTCTAATCTAGATACAGCATTTAAAAGCTTTTTTTTTCCCTAAAAATATTTGTTTTATTTGTTGTAGTTTTTCTTTCAATCAGTAGCAGTCTTTGATTTTCTTTTAAAACTTCAGATTTCAAAGGGAACTATTGACATCAAGTCCTTAATAGTAATTTTCTGTGTGATAATTATCTAAGACCCTTATCTGTTTTTTAAGGAAATTACTGTATTTGAACGAGAGGGGAAAATTTTTGTTCTTAAGTGCCCAGAAACTTTGTATTCTTTAGCATGGAAACGGAATTGCATTTTGATTTAAAATCATTTCAAGGAAAAAAATTTTAGTTTGATGTAATAAAAATACAGACTACATTTACCCGATGCATTTTCCCCCTTTTTTGTTTAATCATTCTGATTTTTAAATAAGAGATACTTTGTTGATAAAGATAGCTTCTGATTGGGTCGTCCATTGGATAGGCTTCCACATTATTTAACATACTTCTGAGTATAACCAAATTAAGGTTTCAGTAAAATTTAAATTTCTGGGTCTCCCTCCCCCCCCCCCCCCATTTTTAAGTCCCCTTCCACTCCCTTAGAGCTTTCACCTACCTCTCATTTTCTGTCTCCCACACTCTTGAGTAATCATTGTGTGTCTTCTCTTTAAAACCTGGATTTGAATGAAAATGCATTGCGATTATATTCTGTGATGGGGAAGTTTTTGAAGATGCTAAGTTATTTGGGTTAGCCTACTTCTTAAATATCTGTGTTGATACTGTAAAGGTGTTTGTTCTCATTAGGCACAATGAAGCAAATCTTCCATATAATTACATTAGCGATACGTGACATTAAAGCCTAATTGGCTTATTTAAAATATCTAGCACATCAATTTCTTTTAGATTGTGAAAATTGAAAAGGTTATGAGTGCAGTTAAATATTCCTGGGTGAGAAATTTCAATTTTAGTACAATTTGTTGAGAATTAATTAGGACATTTGACTAGAAGAAAAAGAGTGTGGAATGCCAATAAGATAGTTATCTATTTATTTGATTATAGAAATGAAAATTTCTTCAGTAGTTTTGGAAACCCAGTGAGGTTTACCTAGTTTGGATTTACCAAATTCGAAATAAGCTGTACAGAATTAAGATAATGGTAAATACTTACATGTTTCAGTGTGTGTTTGTTTTGTTTTTACACTCAGACTTTTATTTTGTAGGAAATTGATGAAGCCTGTAAGAGAATAAAGCGTGAGGTTGATGATTTGGGCCCTGAAGTTGGTGACATTAAAATCATTCCATTATACTCTACACTTCCGCCTCAGCAGCAACAACGCATTTTTGAGCCTCCGCCTCCAAAAAAGCAGAATGGAGCGATTGGAAGAAAGGTTAGCATAGAAATGTTCTCTGTAAACATTTCATTAATACAGAAAGTGTATCGAAGTATGAAAGTATGAGATATGAAAGTATATTGAATTATTAAGGACTAAGTGATGGCTGATAGTGATCTGGATCGCACACTACAAAATCTATTTCAAATGCAAATGTTAAACCATATATTTAGGTGGAATTTTGCATAACTTTTGACTATAAAGTAAGAGCATGTACTGTTTCCCATTCCCTCCTTATTAAATGGGAGTTTGATTAGAATGGCTAAAGAAAAGAGGGAGATGGCCTAGTGTTGTCTTTCTCTCCATTAGTAAGTGGATTTCTTTAGAGCTGGAATGTAGATTCTCTTAGTATAGATGTCTGCCTGGCATAGGAAGGGAGCAAGGGTTTTCCAAACCTGTTTCTGGGCTCTTTGTTGGGATGGGACGGGTATCTGAGTTCCAGTTTGAAACAGAACAGCTATCCTTTTATTTTTTTTAAGAGCTGGGTGTTCTAGTAGATTCTTTGAAAGTAAAATTACATTGCTTGAAAAGGTTTGAAAAACACTAGTGGAGTCAGTCATTAGGTTAAATAGTAGCTGTATATGAAATTTGTGAAGATTCTTGATCTCTGGATTTAAAGTTTTCATTTTTTAAAAACAATTTTTTTTAACATTTATTTATTTTTGAGGCGGGGGGGGGTGGGGAGACAGCGCATGGTAGTGGGGGAGGGGCAGAGAGAGAGGGAGACAGAATCTGAAGCAGACTCCAGGCTCTGAGCTGTCCGCACAGAGTCTGACACGGGGCTCAAACCCACGAACTGCAATGCAAGATCATGACCTGAGCCGAAGTCGGATACTTAAGCAATTGAGCCACCCAAGCATCCCTTAAAGTTTTCCTTTTTGAAAGTAGGTATAATTTACCTTCATCACCTTGGGAGATTATTATCAAGGATTAAGCTTTGTGTATACAGTGTACTACTATATCTAGAAGAAACTAGTCCTTCATGGTAGCTGCCATAAATTCCTTGAATATATTCACGTAGAAAAAGGTCTCAGTTGAAATATTACTTACTTATGATTTACTTATCAGTCAGATTTGGAATTTATTGCTCTCTTATTTCTATATTCAGGACTAACAGAGTCTCACAACTTTTTTCTGCTTTTTTTCAATCTTTTGCTAATGTTTATCATGATTATTGAAAAATTACACATTATCAAGGTACTTAAATATATCAGGGCTAATTATTTCTTTACATGGTTGTGTAAAAGTTAAATGAACCAGATACATTTTTCAAATTAAAGGAACTTACTGAGAGGGTATACAACACCAGCTTAGTGGAGTGTAAATTAACAAGAGATTGATAAGGAAGAAATCAGCCTTCTGAGTTTTTCAGATCAGCAAGAGTAGTGAATATGACTTAAAAAACTGTCTGATCAGAGCTTCATTATGTTGAACTTTTCCAGTTATTTTAGTCGTAGTGCTGTTTCTAGAACATGTTAAAATATTTTTCCCTGTTACTTTATGTGCATTCTGAACTTTGGGGAAAACTTGAAGTTTAAGTGATAGTTTTAGTATACAGTTCTGAAGTTGATCTGTTGACTGAAAAGTACTTGTGGAATTCTTAGCATAATTCTGTATCAGTGGTTGTATATAAAGTAGCTGTTTTCTTATATATTTCAATAGTAAAGAGGAGTAGCCTGCAGGCAGATGATTAAATTTTTCTTGAAATCATGTACACTTTGCATATCTGCATTTGTTTTAATTTGATGGTTTTTTTTTAACCACTGAGTAAAATTACATATATAGCAAGATTTGCCAAATTTGTGTCTTTTCGTGTAGTTCTTTTTATTCCATTTTTAGGTTACTGTGAGAACTTAAAAGGGCCTGAGCTTACTGAAATATATTTCACATCTGAGCTCTTTTGCTCTGTTAATTATCAGTGTATTGGAAAGTTAAGTTCAGTCTGCTGCCAGTCCAGTAGATGATACGTTTTCTAGGATCTTCAGCTTAAGCTCGTGGAGTATAATTGAACTCTTGCTTTTTGTGTTCTTTTAAATCATAAGGATATTGAGGAGAGTTTTGTCTTCCTGAAAAGAATAACTCAGCAGTAGTTGGATATATGTGTGGTGAAGGCCATAGATGATGACGGGGCCACTGGAGTCCCCAGGGCTTGGGGAATCCCATCCTGGGCTTTTAATTCAGAGTCAAACCAAGGGCCATAGTGCTGCTTCATCATCCATTGATGGTGTTTCATTCAGCTAAGGCTACAGGACCTCTTGCTGGGAAATCATGTTCTCTTCTTGGCATGAGTCAGCTTCATCTTCCAGCCTGAGAAGAGCATTATCACAGCCCTCCTGGATGGACCCAGGAGAGGGAGGGAGGACTTCATTAGCGCTTGGTGTGTCATTGTCATGTGAAAAAAAGAGCTTTGAAGCCTGGCACGTTTAAGGAAAAGTAAACGTCTTTATGGAAGCCTAGTTACAGAGAAAGATTCACTCCTCCAGTCCTGTTTTTGGTGCCAGGTGGAGAAGTTGCCTGGAGGAAGGTAGGAGTGCCAGCTGAGACCCAGAGATAGCAGAAAAACACCCCTGCCAAGTGCCGTGACTGGCACGTATGACGAGCCGATGACCTAGCAGGTCGCAGGCGACCGTGACCCTTAGGGAGGTCAAAGGGATTAGTGGGACTTTGGGGGAAGGCGGAAGGGTATGGCGGAAGATGCAGAGGTTCTGTGAAGGCAAGTGGCTGGGTACTGGAACAGGAAGAACTGGCCTTCTGTTGCTGTTTTCCTGTTGGCGCTATTTTAAACAAAAATGCCACAAGTTTGATAATGTCCTGTTTATATTATAAAATATAGGGCTAGAGGCCAAGGCTTGCTGCTTCTGTCATGAATTCATTATACTGCCAGTTACTAGAATGGAGCTTTCATTCATGAGTGTTAAACTGTCACTGATTGATATTCACAATTGATTTAAAAGTACAAAGGAACGTTTAGGGATTTATGTTCTGCTTCCAATTGTGTAAAACAAAATACAATTTGATTCTGTTTTTCGTTAAATTTGTTCTAATATAAGGATACTAGCTAGCATAAAGTAGAAGGTAATAAGTTAGAACGTTTGGAACAAAGAGAATATTTAATACAGTTTTTAAAATTCCACCAAAATATTTAAGTATAATTCCATGTTTATATTGGGGCACCTTTTGTAAGTAGTGCCTTGTTATCTTACTGAATGTATTAACTTATGAAAAATAGAGTTTATAATATGATTGCAGTAAAAGAAGCAAGACAGCTTTTTACTATTAAAGTTTTAAAATGTAGGCTCTATTAAAGGTAAAGTTTTATGGGCATCGGGAACTTTAGCATTCCTTTTGCAAATAGTTACTGAGTTCCTTTTACATGGACTTCTAACACAGCACTGCTGGTAAACAGCTTCAAAGTTTCAGTGATCAAGAAAGTTGAGAATGCATGTATTTATGTGAGGGTAGATCATGTTACCTGTTTTTGTTTATTTATTTGTTTAATGTTTATTTTTGAGAGGGGGGGGAGTATGTGCAGGGGAGGGGCAGAGAGGGAAGGAGAGCGAGAATCCCAAGGAGGCTCTGCCAGCACAGAGCCCTACATGGTGCTCAGACCCATGAACCTTGAGATCATGACCTGGGCCTAAATCAGGAGTCAGACGCTCAACCAACTGAGCCACCCAGGCACCCCCATTTTACCTGTTTTGATCATGCTTGACATTTATTCACGTATTTGACTTTCGGCTCAAGCTACAGTAGTTTTATAGAAGCATTAAAGTTTGCTCATCAATAAATTACTTGTATGCATCTTTTGACTAAGACTTAGAATTGCTGTTTTATAGATTTGATGTTATTAAAATCCAGCAACTATTCTTTAATTTCACTTAGTTTTCATTAATTTTGTCCATACAAATAGCTGATTTTTCTGTAGCTTATCTTACAGTTTACTAATTAACATGGCTCAAAGCATACACTGCTCAATAAAAAAGAGAAATGGCCCTTGTGGAGATGGTTCTGTAGTTTTAAAGAGAGGCTTAATGATCCACTATCTGAAGATAACTTAGTGTGGTGCTGCTGGGACGTGTACAAATAAAGAAGTTAATGTCCTTACTGAAGTGGCGACCCCCGCAGAGTTCCCTGGGGACTAAAAATCCAGACTAGTTGAACCTAAGTGCATTATTGTGTCCAAGTAGAATTCAAGTAGAGCAACTCAACGAACTCTGAGTTCTACTTTCAAGTGGAATTACTGAAATAAGTCAAAGTGGATTTCTTTGGAAGGCGCGTTACTGAGGGGGAAGAGGATACATCTAGATGAAGGTCTAATCTTAACACTTCACATAAAAACATAAAATTGGCAGTGACGTCAAACTTGTTTCCACAGAGTTTATTCTACATTTAGGGGTTATTTACCTGGAATAATTGCTTGGCCAATGAGGTTTGAACACTTTTTAAGGTTCTTTGAGTGCGTATTGCCATGTTACAGTCTAGAAAGCTTATCCCATTTATATATATTCCCATTGTTCATATGTAGGTCCCTTGATAAATTCAGGATCATTTTGTGTTCTGGCCAGTTCCTAATTAGATCATATGCCACTTAACATCTAGAACATACTTAGGCTTGCATTAGTCCACTGCTAAGGTTTCAAGGGAGCTGGGTAACTTTTATCATCTCCTTTATTTGTTCTCAGGCGTTATGTATGTAGGTTTTCTTTCGGCTTAGCTAGTATTGCCTCTCCATCTCTAGTAGTAGAGTTATTATTAGAAGAAGCACCCTGAAAGTTGTACAGTTTGTTATGTGAGTTTTTTCCTCATTTTGTCCCCAAACCTACCTCCCATGGTTTCAGAACCCTGCCTTTTTTCTCCTAGACACCTTAATAATTATTAAATCAGTATGGTAGGCAAGTCCTGCTCAGATGTTTTTTAACCAATTTTTCTTTGGGGAAAAAACTTGAAAGTCCTATTTCTCTGGTCTTTTTTAACATTACTTTGACTTTTGGGTAGCAGTAGACTATCGATAATGACCTGGGGTTTGCCAGGATGACCTAATCCTGTGATTCTTAAGCACTTGGGGAAATCACAAATCCACACCTCCTTGTAAGTACGCTATGATTTGTAACATACACACCAAAAGGAGATGCATGCACATGAAATGAAATGATTTTATGGAGGAAAATTATTTTTAAGTAACTCTAAAGAATTGATGTCATCAAGAAATTTTTATCACACTAACTGTATTCTGTTGTAGAAGAAACCTGTGAAATGTAATTTTTTCATTTCCTCCATTGTTCTAAATATATATCCAGAACCATAGTAATTTCACCCCAGAATTCCAGAAGACTCTAAGAAATCACAAGCATGTATCTGGTTCTGTAACAAGTTTATAAGGAATTTTTACATTTTTTATGCAATTTTATTTGTTACAACTTTGTCTTATCTAGATTAATATGCAGGAGTAAAAAAAAAAAAAAAACGGTAATTGAGGTTTGGGAGTGTTAAAAACCTTTCCACTAGAACTCATCTTTGCGGGCTTGCTCCCCAGCTCTGCCACCTGACTCCTAAATTCATTGCCCCTTCCACCACAGGACGCTGACTTTGTAGAAGAATATTAAACTCAGGATAGTTATTCAAATTCACCTGTCAACCTTATATGCTTTGCTTATGTTTGCTTCAGTTCTAGCGATTGAGCCGTGTGCGGATCATCTAAATGTCTTGAAAAATATTTCAGTAACCTCAAACCTCCATGTTTCTTCTCTGTTTGCTAGTTAGCAGTCTTTGCAGCTGCCCAGTGAAAAGAAGGATTTTGGTTTTAGATACGTGAATGATTCTAAAATATTACCCTGTTAGTGGCTCCCTAGTAAGCTTTAAGACCTCCATGATGGCCTGGCGGTACGAGTCCTTTAATTTTTTAGTTGTGCTTATGGACATTTCTGCCCATGTGCTCGAGTTTGAGCTGAGTTCTTCCCGGCTCTCTTGCGGCAGATGCCACCCTAGCCTCGAGAAGTTTCCTAAGTGCCGTTTTCTCAGTAAGCTTCCTTTGTCTTCGCTGTGGAATTAAACCCTTTTTAAGTCCCACAGGGAATCTTTGGCGTCATTTACACTTTCTGTCCATGTCTAATCTTCCTTCACAAAATGTAAAAGCTGTAAGAGCAGGCTCTATATCTGATTCATCTTCTGTGTCAACTGCTTGCATATATAGGCATCTTCCCTTAATGGCAGTTTTCTGTTCCTGAAAATCAAATGTTCTGGGAAAAAATACTAATGAGAATCCCATTTACTTACTGTTTAAGAAGAAAAATTGCATGACATGTTAGTCTCAAAGCCCAACCAGTTTCCTAAAATATATCTAAAATCCATCGTATATTTACATAAAAAAAAAACTAGCTACCATATTAGTATGTAAATGATTTAAACATTATTCCCTGGCAATAAAAGGTTCAAATGATTCTTGACGGTTGGTATGCAGTGATGTTTTGTTTGAGACTGTACTCTTTTTAGAAAAATATCTACAGTTGATTCTTAAGATTTGCCAGATCTTGGAGTAGAACTTGAGATTTGACCCCCCACCCACCCCCTAGCCTTCACGTGCCATTTTGTTTAAAATGTTGAGTTTTGGTGATACAAAGTTTCCTTATAAATATTGTCAGAAAATATTGAAATATTGAAAGAAAATACTGAAATGTTGTAGAGTTTGGATAATAACCAAATAGTGTTCTGTAAGGGAGGCATTTCTGTAAGGTAAGCTTGTGTTATTTCGTTATTTTTCTTTCGATGCTATCCTTAGGTTTAAGAAATCAAAACATAATGTGATTGAATGATAACCTGAAGTAATAGCTTTTGTTGAGAAAGAAATTTGCTGTAATGGACTAAATGAAATTTTGAATTGAGATCTTAAATGTTAATTTGTCTTGATATTGCATTGGCTGTTAAGGATGAAACCTTATTTTTAGTTTATTTACTGGATTGAAATTCATTGTTCAGTAGAAGTTCGTGGCTATTTTTTTTAAGTTTATTTATTTATTTTGAGAGAGAGAGAGCCGAGAGTGAGCGAGCGCACGTGAGTGCAGGGGAGGGGCAGAGAGAGAATACCAAACAGGCTCTGCACTGTCAGCAAGGAGCCTGATGCAGGGCTGGAACTCAGGAACCAGGAGATCATGATCTGAGCTGAAATCAAGTGTCAGATGCTTAATTGGCTGAGCCACCCAGGCACCCTGTCATAGCTATTTTTACTGTCATTTGAATTTTACCTGATTTGTAATACAATTTATGTACTATTTATTTCTTAACAGGTAGTTGTGTCAACTAACATCGCAGAAACATCTTTGACAATAGATGGTGTGGTATTTGTGATCGATCCTGGATTTGCAAAACAGAAGGTACATATGTTGGTACTTTAGTTGTATACTTTATTAAATTAGTGTTAGCTTCACAGTACTTACTATCTACTCATGTAATGACTGGAATTTACTTTTTAGAATTTTCTGTTGTGTTTTGTTTTCAAACGTCAGTGGTGATGAGCTCTTTCTGTTCTAGCTGGCTCTCATTTCGTAAGCCCAGGCATGATGTTTAGTCCTAGGCTGCTTTTCTTTTTCCTGTAAGATTGCTTTGGCCTTTTTGTTTTTGTGTAGCAATAAGGGAACAGGATTGTCATCCCTGTAGATCAGTCACTTCCCCTTTGAAATTAGGGATTCTGTTATTGCCAGGCATAGTATCTGAAAAGGTGTTAATTTCTAGTTTACAGTACTGAATACCAAGCACTTTGGCCAAATGGAGTGACTACTCAGTAAATAGTGTGTTTGTTCTGTGATTCACAGATCTTTGATTATATTTGATTACATTTTGTAGGTATAATTGGGAGAATTTGTTACACGTAGTGTTTGTCTCTGATGGAAATTTTTCTCTTTAAATTGGCAGTATGTAACTGATTTCTTGTGGATTAGGTTCAAAATATATTTCTTGAACGTTCACTGTGAACATCAGGTGTTGAAATTGACAGGTTCTTTTCAGGCGAAAGCTTTCAGCGCTGTTTGTCCACTATATTAAAGCAAGATAAAACTGGTAGAACTGAAATTATTTTATTTATTAATTTTTTTTAACTTATTTTTGAGAGGCAGAGACAGAGCATGAGTGGGGGAGGGGCAGAGAGAGAGAGAGAGAGAGAGAGAGAGAGACACACATAGACATAGAATATGAAGCAGGCTCCAGCCTCTGAGCTGTTAGCACAGACCCTGACGTGGGGCTTGAACTCACGAACTGTGAGATCATGACCTGAGCTGAAGTCGGATGCTTAACCGACTGAGCTACCCAGGTGCCTGAACTGAAATTATTTTAAATTCGGAAGAAAAAGATGATGTAATCTCTGTGTATAAGAGCCTTTTCATCTTAGCTTGAGTCTTCAGAATGATAGAGTCAGAATATCTGAAAGAAAGTTAAGGCACAGGATGACTCATTCTCAGTTTCCATTTCAGTGTGATTTACAGCCTTCATTAATACTACTTTGTTTATTGTGGGTTTAGCTGTGGACTTTGTATACTTTATGTTAGATTACAGTTCTGTGTTTAACTGAAGAAAAAAATTCTGAACGTTATTTCCATTCCAATAGGTGTACAATCCTCGTATCAGAGTTGAGTCCCTTTTGGTGACAGCCATTAGTAAAGCTTCAGCTCAACAGAGGGCTGGTCGAGCTGGGCGTACCAGACCTGGGAAGTGCTTCAGACTTTATACCGAGAAAGCTTACAAAACAGAAATGCAGGTAAGAGGGTTTGCTGTATACTTACTATGTGTTTGGAAGGTTAAGTTGAACTTGCTACCAGAAGAAAATTGTTTTATTTACCTCATCCTGCCTTTTGGCACCCTTACCTCCTTACTTTTTCCCCGAGAGAGATTTATGGTGTAATCTACCAGTATAGCTCTCTGTTAACAGTTGCAAGTTGAAGTGAACAGCAGCAGAAACACTTTGAACCTTATAAAGCTAGTTTCACAGAATCTGATCCCTTTCGGGTATGTTCCACATGTATTTTTCTCCTGTGATCAGTGGTTTAGAAGTAATGCCAAAGTAAATAGCCAAAGAGGCAGAGAACAGATATGTTTTGTTTTCTGGAGCAAGAGGATTAAGGCATGTTTAACAGAATAAACATTTTTGTTTTTTGCTAGGATAACACCTATCCTGAGATTTTGCGTTCTAATTTAGGATCAGTAGTGTTACAGTTGAAGAAGCTTGGTATTGATGATTTGGTGCATTTTGACTTTATGGATCCACCAGGTATGAATCCTCAAAGCGTATTTTAGCAAATGTTGTAACCAGAATTCACTAGTTCTGCATTGTATTCTTTACCCACATGCACAGACGCACATAACACCCCCTTTTTTTCTTCTGTGTGCATCCAGAGAAGTCTTGTATATTAGGATTAAAACTAAGGAAGTGATAATTATATGAGAAAATTTTTCTTAATTGTTTTCTTTCCTTGGAATAACTAAATTATTCTCGGAATTATTGATTGCATAGGAAAATGAGAACTTTCCTTATTTTTTTTATTTGAGAGGAAGAGCGAGCGTGTGTGTGTGTGTGTGTGTGTGTGTGTGTGTGTGGCATGGGTCAGGGAGAGGGGCAGAGTGAGAGAGAGAGAGAAAGAGAAAGAGAAAGAATCCCAAGTAGGCTTTTCGCTCAGCACGGGATCTGATGCAGAGCTTGATCCCACAACCCTGTGATCACGGCCTGAGCCGAATCAAGAGTCGGATGCTGAGCTGATTGAGCCACCCAGGCACCTCTGTTTCTAATTTTATTTTTGTGAACAATTATTTAATTTACTTAGGAAGATGACAGTTTTATCTCCTGTGCAGGGAAATTTTGCAAGTTTATATGATTCATAGTTTGCTAGATCTCTGTAACTGAATTTGATGACAGGTTGAGTTTTGAGTTTGGTCCACTGTAGAATGAAAAATGAGATTGCTTGTAATAGTTTGTACTTTATCACATTTTTGCTTATTAAGGCAGTTTGTTTAATAGATTGCCTTTTCCCCCAGCTCCGGAAACTCTGATGAGAGCCCTAGAACTTTTGAATTACCTGGCTGCTTTAAATGATGATGGAGATCTGACCGAATTGGGATCCATGATGGCAGAGTTTCCTCTAGACCCACAGCTCGCTAAAATGGTTATTGCAAGTTGTGACTACAACTGTTCTAATGAGGTCCTATCTATTACTGCTATGTTGTCAGGTAATAGAGGGAAAGGAACTAAACAAAGCCCAGCTCTTCACAGTTTGGGTGGACTTCACATTTGGTTTTGTTTTTTAATATTTAGCATGATAGCGGATTTTATAGATGGTTTTGAGGAACTCA
Source organism: Panthera pardus (assembly GCF_024362965.1). Taxonomy (NCBI): domain Eukaryota; kingdom Metazoa; phylum Chordata; class Mammalia; order Carnivora; family Felidae; genus Panthera; species Panthera pardus. The sequence goes on from NW_026526688.1 coordinate 185,136,272, forward strand.
TTTTGTTTCCTAAATACCTTGTAAATAGCTTTATAAAGACATAATATTTACAAAAGTAAAGTAATTCGTTGTGCACGAAATATAGTAAAAACATTGGCTCTCTTGAGTGCAGTAAAATTGCAGTAAGGGAAGAGTACGTCTGAACACAGTTGTAACTGACTTCTTTGATAGGTCCGTCAGTTTTGCGGTTTATTACTGAAAGCACGAGAAGAACCTGTTCTAGTACTTGGCACTGTTAAGTGAGCCTGAGACAAACCCAGACAACTGTCCTTAAATTGAGCTTTTCTAGTGGCAGTCAAACAAAACATGAATTTTAAACTTAGTATCAAATAAATAGAAGTAGTAATGTATAATTTTAGGCTTAGAATCTAATCTGATAATTCTTTTACAGTGGCAGAAAGCACTTGATCAAAGAAATATACCTAAAAGATAAACTTGCTAATTTTGGAAATTAGAGCATTAAGCTGAACAAATCATGCTGTTTTTAGTGGCAGTAAAACATAGTCCACGAATGAACTACAACTTGGAAATTAGATTTTCCAAAAAGAAGAAATACGGCTCGTTACTGTTCACTGATGCTCACAGCTAAAAATAGAAGACATCTTACGTTTTTACTGATGGTCAAAGTATTCTATACTACTGGTTCCAGTACTGGGGAGAATGACTTCCAGTTTCAGAGTGGTTTATTAGTCTTAATTACAAACTTAATGCCTCAAATGATTCAAAATCTTACATGGAATTAAAGGATAAATTTAAAAGATTTCTAAATATAGCAATTTTGGCTTAGTTTAGATGTATGGTATGTTTTAATGGTGTGACTTTTTTTATTTAAGAACTAGCTAAAATGTTTTTTTGCAGAGTTATGACTGATCAGACTCAGAGCAGATGGGCAGGGCAGTATCGAATCATTTTAATAAAATTGTAGTCTCACTTGCGGAGGTGGTGGTAGGTTGTTGTCTGCCTTTCTTACATGTTTTTGTTAGATGCTCCCAGTTGTACTTCCACAGGATTTTAGTTTGTAGAGAAAGTGTGGGGCAAGAGTTAACAGACTGTTTGTGTATTTATTTGTTATCTGCTCGGTTTTTATTCTTCCAGTTTCTCTATCAGGCATTCTATATAATTACCATCGAGTGAGTCTAGATTATTAGGCTTTTAAAACAACTGGTCATTGTGACACAGTTGAAATCTTCCAACTGTATCTTTTACTTGTAATAAGGAGCTCTGCAAAACGTAGGGGTTTATTAGCATATCAAGAAAATGGACATTTATGTGTAGCAGTCATTAAGCATGACGCTTTTGGGGGGACAATGTTAAAGGGTGAGGAAGAAGTCATGGAACAAAAAGTTTGCCCAGCTTATAATGCTTTGATTTTCATTTAAATAGTTTTTGAGGTTTTCAGGTCCTGATGTAAATAATGCAAATCAAGGGCCTTATAGGGTGCTACTTATTCCCACTGTTAATTCTGGGAGCTAGTTCTCATTAACTTTCACATCTTTGAGAGGTTTCTGTACTTTTACGTATTACCTTGCTTCAGTTACATTAAGCAAGACATTTAATTATTACCTATTGTGATCATGTGTCATTGTCTCTCTTGGCTTCTTTGGTATCTTTTTAAAGGGGAAACTGTATGGGAAAGTAAATTGATACTGTATTTGATCTTGTTGTTGGTTATTCCCATTATCTTCTATCTGGACTGATCATTTATACTTTTTTATATTGACAAGGTTTTAAGAGCTTTAAAAAAATGTGTTGACAAAAGTCCCAAGCTGTTAAGTATTTTTATTTTCATATTGCTTTTATGACTATGGAATTGCTAAAGTGAATTAAGGAAAGTTGTATTTTAAAAATGTAGTGCACGCTTTGTAACAACTTAAAAATTTATGTGAAATAACATCAAGGCTCTAAACAAATACTGTAGTTACATATTTTGATGACCCTTGAAATAATGACTGTTTCAGACTAATTGTCAACTTTTTAAATACTGGATTTTGCTTTTTATATTGAGGTTTTGATTCAAATAACAGTTTTTTTTTTTTTTTTTAAACTTGGGACGTCATTCTCTGATCTTTTTATTAAAATGCTGGAAAACTAGGCTGAATCTCCCCAGCCTTTTTGAATTTTCTTAATTCAAAGGCGGTTTAACCTTCCACCACTACTGCTATCCTCAAAACCCAAGATTTCATGATATTTTTTATGTTTACATATGCTTCTGCTCACCGGTGCTAATAGTGATACCCACCAGTTGGTAACAGCCACGGCACTAGGGAAAAAATTACAGTAGAAACGTGCCAATAGATCGGTTAGAAAGTTGTTTTTAGCCCTGCAGGGGGCAAATAGAGCTTCGTAACTTCCCTAGGCACTCAGTGGATTCGACGGATGGCCTTTTGAAAAATTACATTTAGCTTAAAGGCTATTGACACCATAATTCTGGTTATTGGTAGAGCTATCGGCACTGGTTTTTGAACTAAGTTGAGCTTTCTATCTCTAGTATCTTGATGGCCTTCAGAATAGCTGTTTTGATGCCTACTTTTAGATCTAGTTAAAATAATCAGGTACTCTGTAGCTTTGAAACCCTCTTGTCTTACAGATGTGGTTAGGTGTTGATGTACCAAATCAAGGTAGTAAACAGTCCAAGATGCAGTTGGAGGCCATCCTGCCCTGCCCTATGCTCTGTGAACTGACCTAGCTAGGCCTTGTTCCTCTATCTGTGAATGCGTGACTCATCGATATGGGCGTTTGTGTTGGGCCCATACCAACCTTGTTTAGTCCCACAGTGTTTTGTTCGCCCCACGGAGGCCAAGAAAGCCGCAGATGAAGCCAAGATGAGATTTGCCCACATAGATGGAGATCATCTGACACTGCTGAACGTCTACCACGCTTTTAAACAAAGTAAGTGTAAATTAGATTGAAGGCACTCTTTTGTCTAAATGTCACTTGCAGCGCATAAGATGTTTCTTCATCTCACTTTCATTTATTATCCGTGACAACTTTACATTAGAAACCCAGAGGTACTTTAGGAAAAACTCCTGACTAGCATTTAAAATAGAAATTGTCTGTCTTTTTCAAAGTTGTTTGCACTTGTAATCAGGGGGAAAGCACCGATTATAGAAAGCTGGAAAATACAGGACAGTAAACACAAAATATCAGTATAAAATTTACTACTAACACAGACATTTTATATACTTTCTTTTACTGTTTATTTTCATACCGTTTGTATTTTTGTAATTTTGTATTATTTATAGACTCTTTACTGCTTAATAATTTTACTAATAAATAGCTCTTAAATAAATATAAAACTGCCAAAACAGAAGACTGGGCTGCAGATGTGAACGATCATTCTCAGGTACAAGTGGTCTATAAGCGGAAGGAAAAGTCAACTTTACTTGCAGAGTTCAAGAAGAGCCATTATTATTGAGAGGTACCATTTTCTCACCTATAAAATTGGTTACAGAAAGGAGGTTATAGAAAAATAGCTCTCAGGTGTGTAGGAGTAGGTTTAGTGGAACAGTCCTACACTGAGGTGGGAATAGAAGTTGATGTTGTCTTTATGAAAAGCAGATTTTATGTTATCAAGAACCTTAACAAGTTCATACCGTTTGACCCAGAAATAATCTATGCAATTATCTTGCAGTATCCTGTGGACACAGATATAGTTAATGACTTCACCTCAGAATTATTTATGATAGTAAAAAAAAAAGGGGGGACTACCTAAATTGCCCACGAGTAGAAAGATAGTTCAGTGATTTATGCTATAGCCACATGGTAAAGTGTTGTTCTAACTTTAAATCATGTTTTCAGAGAGTATTTAGTGACGTGAAAAACATTTTCCAGTTGTTTGAAAACAAGGAAATGCGGTAATCAAGTTACTGCCTGATACTGTTGTTGGAATCGGCCATTTATAAAAATTAGAAAGTGAAAGAAAAAAATGCAGAAAAAATTGAAACAGGTTGTGAAAATGTTTGATATGTATGTATCAGTTTACCTGTTGGGTGACACGCAGTCAAAGAATGGTAGCTTTACATCATCACCCTTTACCAAAACTGGGGTTCACAATCACTGTTGAGTCTGTGTTTTCTGCTGTTAAGAAAATGGTTCCCTAATTTATAGCCTTGATAAATTTTTCACCTCTGGTTTTCTTTGCAACTCATTGTTATCTCATAAAAATCTCTGTATACGCCTAAAATAGTGTGTTGATTTTGGCACATCTCCTTTGGGGTGGGGGTGAATTTATTTATGTCAGAGTCTAAAAGTGCTGGAGAGCCCGTGAGTGGAGCAAAGAGCAGAGCTGCCAGAGTCCTGCACGTCTGTGCAGGTAGGAGTTGACTAGAATTGATAAATAATCTGTTTAAAAAAGGAAAAAAAAAAAAGATGAAGGCCAGAAGGCCAGTATACAGTTTACTTCAGAACATTTATCCCTCTCATGTGCAAAGTATTGATAATGCATCATGTTTAAAGATTTTATTCCGGGGGTAGGTCAGTCCAAGAAATACTCTGTATTCCTTTGTGTGTCGAAGTCTACCGTGGTGGTTGATGCTGGGCGACCACCAGACACGTAACCTGTGGACGCACTATGAGAAGAAGTGGGGGGGGGGGGGGGGGGGAGGGCCTTGGAAAGGAAGGCTCCTGTCCCGTCAGAAGGAGCAGATTCATATCCATCTTGCCTCTCAAAATCCTTTGGTATCATTAAGATACTGTTTCAAGTGAGATTTAAAAGATGTCTAAAGGAGCAGCACGGGTTTTTACCGTATGGTCTCACAAGACATTTGAATGTTCTTTTAAATTAGGAGATTGTGTTATTTTGTTCTTTAAGTTTTGATAATTGGCACAGCAGTCAGCGTATTTGGATTTCATAATTTGCTCTGAAAATAAAGTTTAGGGCGCCTGGGTGGCTCAGTCGGTTAAGCATCCGACTTCAGCTCAGGTCATGATCTCATGGTTCGTGAGTTCGAGTCCCACATCGGGCTCTGTGCTGACAGCTCAGAGCCTGGAACCTCCTTTGGATTCTGTCACTCTCTCCCTCTGTCTCTGACCCTTCCCTACTCTCTCTCTCCCTCTCTCTCTCTCTCTCTAAAAAATAAATAAACATTAAAAAAAATTAAAGTTTGGATTGATAATAGAACTATGCATTTGGATTTTAAATATGAATGTAATAATTCAGAAGTTTAATACTTCAAATGATAAAATTACTAAATAATGCTTATCTTTACATGTTGGCAGTTGGGGGCTTTCTATGAAAATATTGTACAGTAGGTATCTATGAAAGTTTTATCCTACCTTTTTTTTTTTTTTTTTTTAATTTTCCATTTCGAGAGAGAGAGTGAGTGAGCACTTGTGGGGGAGGGGCAGAGAGAGAGAATCCCAAGCGGGCTCTGGAGGGTCAACACAGAGCCCAGCATGTGGGTGGAACTCAAGAACCATGACATCATGACCTGAGTAGAAATCAAGAGTGGAACCCTTTACTGACTGAGCCACTCAGGCTACCCGCCCCCCTGCCCTCCCCCTCAGTATGATTAGTGGAGGGAGTATCGTGAGTGAGTGGTAGCATCCACTTAATTAGATACTTGATGCTTGTCTACTACATGCTTCTCACTGCCATAAGCTGTTGGGTGGTTTTAGACCTTTTGTTGTATATGCTGGTCTTAATAAATAAGGTCAAAGGCAACAGAATGACTGAACACTTGGTAAGTGTCTCCAAAGGATTCAGCCTTTAATTACTGACCTATTTTCAAATAAGGAGAGCCATTAAAAAAAATAGTGTCAGACTTTGAGATCTCCTTATAATACTTGGACATTTCATATCCATTTGTTGAATTTGGAGTATTTTCACTAGTTTTTAAATGATGCTATGTTTTAATTAAAACAAGTATGTTTGAACAATAGCAACTGTGTTTCAGGTATTAGTCAAGAGGAACCCTTTCATTACAGACGATGGTTGATTATACAGTGCAGCTAAAATTCATCTTAATACTGTTGGAATAGAAACAAGGGGATTTAAGTTAATTTGCAACACCTTGATTTCTGTATGTGTATATATGATTTCACTCTGAGATGATTGGATTTTAGATCTTAAAAGTAGCTTACTGGATTGGTAAGAAATTTGTAACTAGCATTATTTTAAGAATATGTTCCCATTTGTAGGTTTTATTTATCAAACTATTTCTTACGTATTTAGAAAATACAGATAGTATTTGTTTATTGACAACTTGAATTGCCATTTTGTTACCCTTTAGGGTATGAATTCTGAAATTTAGAACTCCAGAAAGCTATACTCGTGGGCAGAGTCTGCACATCAACTTGCCTTTACAAAAGGCCCCCTTTTTTATTGTCTCAGTTTGGACATTACCATTGCTTTTCAGCTCAGTACATTACAGCAGCATAAGCAAGAATACCTCTAAAGCATACTTTCTTTGTCTTCTCTCTGGAAGATATTTGGTGCTTTGTTTAAATGTCAGTAAGTTCAGATGGATACTGCTTCTCATTCTAGATGGGTGAATTAATGGTCTTGAACACATCAGTTCTTCAATTGAAAGATCGTTTACTACCCCACCTACCCACCCACCCTTTCTGAATTGTGGCTGCATTTTGTAATGGGCAAACATTTATTAATATATTGGTTGTTTTTTGAAAAGCAATTAAGAAAATATTGTATGTTATAATTGGTAGAATCCTAGAACTAAGGAGAAAGGAAAGTGCCAAAGATTAATGTACATTACAGAAACGGTAGGAAGGATCAACAGTTTTGATTTTTTAAGGAAACCCGCCCCCATTTCACAGTAACCCTCTTAGGTTTATTTATCAAAAGGCCTCTGAAGTAAATAATGAAGTTTTCCATTGTGACTCTCTGGGACATAAAAATGTCACTGTATAATATTTTCTATTATGCTGCAGTTTGAGCTCTTTGATTAGATGAGAAGACAGTGGATTGGTTGGAAGCTTGTCAAGGAGTCATCAGTGGAGAGATATCCCTTTGATAATAAATAAATACATGGATTGAAATTATTTGAAGTGTTCAGCTTTGTTTATTAATACTAATTAATAAGCCTTGTTTATTAAACATGAGTGGGGATTCCAGACGTCCTTATAAACTATATCACTTGTGTTTTAATTTTTTTTACTTCTATAATACAGCTCTTTATTTGATTGTAAGTTTTTATTTTAATTCCAGTTAGTTGACGTTGTTACATTAGTTCAGGTGCATAATGTAGTGAATAATTCCAACACACCCGTACATCATCCTGTGCTCATCGCTGTTCATAGGGATACACACACCCCTGTGTTTATAGCAACGTTACTTGACAGTAGCCAAGATACGGAAGCAGCCCAAGTGTCTGTCAGTTGATAAATGGATGAAGAAGAGGTCGTATATATACACAGTGGAATATTACTCAACCTGAAAAATGAGTGAAATCTTGTCTGCAACAACATGGACAGAGCTAGAGAGTGTAATGCTAAGTGAAAGAAGTTGGAGAAAGACAAAACCGTTAATGCTTTCTTTCACTCATGCAATTGAAGAAACAAAACAAATAAGCAAAGGAGAAAAAATAAGGGAGGGGCAGATCAAGCAACAGGCTCAATTAATTGAACAAATTGATGATTACCAGAGGGGAGGTGAGGGGGAATGAGTTAACAAGTAGGTGGTGGGGATTAAGGAGTGCGTTTATCACTCGAACTTTAGATCTTGTTTGGCCAACACCAAGAGGCACATGGGTTGCAGTGAAACTTCGAAACACTTCAGGTTTCACGGTAGTCACTTGAGTTCACTTTTATAACTTCTAAATTGTTTTTGGTAATCTTAATCTAAGGCTGTCTTCTCTTTGAAAATGAGAAAGACCTGGATGGCATTTTATCAAATTCCCTCAACTCAGTCTGTTAGACTGCATTAGAAACAACCAGGTGGATGTTCGTGGGTAAAATAACTTAATTCATTAAAAATAGCGTATTCAAAATCCGTTTATTCAAAGTCACAAAATCCACTAGCCAGAAACCTTAGTGCTGTTTCTGATTTTGCACTTCACTACAGATTTTTCGGAAAGTTGATAAAATTTTGATTTGTTTTTAACGCTGATGTGGGTAATTTTCCTTTTTGGATTACTTCGTTTACACTTAATAATGATTTGCCTTTTTAATTAGATAATATACCTATTTGGATGATTCATGTCCGCTTTCTTTCCCCCTCCCTCCAACTTTGTAGATCATGAATCGGTTCAGTGGTGTTATGACAACTTCATTAACTACAGGTCCCTGATGTCAGCAGATAATGTACGCCAGCAGCTGTCGAGAATTATGGACAGATTTAATTTGCCTCGTCGAAGTACTGACTTTACAAGCAGGGACTATTATATCAATATACGAAAAGCTTTGGTTACTGGGTATTTTATGCAGGTATGTGGATAATGCACGCATACATAGTTAAATGTTTACATAATATTGTTTGCTTTAACAGCCCTTTGAATCTCCTTTAAACACAAGGTAAAGAATGCCTCTGATTATTGATTTTAAATGTTACGTCCAGATTCTCGAATCAGCTGGTAATGCTAAGAAATTTTAGGTGTCTAATGAGTAACAGATTAATTTGCTAAACAGCAAAGTCAGTAATCCGGTTACATAGAAATCAATTTGGAGTTAACTTTTTAATTACCCATCTTTTTTTTTTTTTTTTTTTTTTTTTTTTTTTTAAATACCAAATGAGGTGCTAGCCATTTTCAGGTGGGATTAACGATTTCTTCAATGTAAATTTCAATTCTTGGCTTTTGATAAACATATTGAAAAGTTTCTGTGACTAGATCTTAACTGGGGATGTATAAACAATGCTGAAGTGAGGCATTTGTCTGTGTGGATCCAGAAGTACAGTTCACTTTCCTCTCTGTAGAAACTAAAGACTCTAAAAGTCAAATACTCAGACAGCTGTATTTGATTCACAATGCTGTGGAGTGATTATTGGTATTTACAACTGAGAGACTTGGGTGCTGGGAAGAGACAAAAATGTTATTTTAAGTGGTAAGATGAAAAGTAATTTAAAACGTTTCATTTAGTGTGAAGTGTAATATATATAGTGGGGACTCGACTGACTGAAGTACAGCTTGTCAGGTAAACATAGCGGACATTTATTTTAAGGGATTTAAAACAAATTATGTTTTAAAAAAACTCTGTGGTTGTAAAATTGAAAACAAATCAATCCATTACTTGGGATTGGATTGATTTTAATTAATTATGTCTCCTGTCTCCTGGTTGTTTTCTCATTCTCTATTTTGGCTATGTCTATTAAGCAAGATGTGGCCTGCCTTAAGGCCAGATGAGCTGAATAAATAGAACGGACCCAAATGCACAAAATCAAAATAAGAATTGATTGGTGCATAGTCTGTAGTTGAAATCATAGTGACAGTAAGAACTTTTATTGTGACATCTTCCAAGATTGCGTGCTTATTAGAGTTAGGAAAATAATAGAGCTAGGTATGAAAATTCATTCTTCAGACTCTTTATTCTTCATATTTAATAGGTACTAGCATACAGTGGCTTCTTTTTGACATATTCTTAGATTTGCTTCTAATTCAGAAAAGATTGGCAAAGCCATATTCAAGCATAATGGGTTTCTAATTCTCTCAGGATTAAACTTTGTTAGAAACAGGGCATGCAGTATAGTACCTGGCACCTAGCAGGTGCTTAGTAAATATTTAGTGAAGGAAATGGAGTTCATTTTCTGTTATTTATTCAAAGTTATTCACGTCAATTATTCACACACATTCTTCATATTACTGTAGGTCTAGAATTTTAAAGGGTGTATCGTCTTCTGTTTCCGTGTTTGTTAATTAGTTATTACATAAGTGCCACCAATCGATATGTTTGATTATAGAGGGAAGTACAGGAAGGAATTACGTGCACCTTCCCCCCTCCATTCTTTTTCTTTTCTTTTCTTTTCTCTTCTTTTCTTTTCTCTTCTCTTCTCTTCTCTTCTCTTCTCTTCTCTTCTCTTCTCTTCTCCTCTCCCCTCCCCTCCCCTCCCCTCCCCTCCCCTCCCCTCCCCTCCCCTCCTCTCTTTGTAGACTACCTTCTCTCTTCTCTTCTCCCCTCCCCTCCCCTCCTCTCTTTGTAGACTACCTTTTGCTTTTCACTCCTTTTTGCTTTCTTTGTCTCTTAATTGTGAATCTTCTAGTAATTGTTCATCTAATACACAGTTGTTACCTGGCACTAAAGAACCTTTTCTAGTCATTCTAAGGCAGGAAGGACCAGGTAGTGTATATACGAGGCTCTGTGGGCCCATGAGGTCACTGTTCACCTGCTCAGCTCTATCTGCCCTTGCAGTGCAAAAGCAGCCATGGGCAAATGAGTGTCCTTGGGTTCCAACCAGGCTGTACTTATGGACCCTGAAATTCAAATTACATAATTTTTACTTGTAATACAAGTACATAACTTACATAATGCAAATTACATAATTTTTACTTTTTAATTTTACATATCTCCTTACCCCACCCCCAATTATTTAAAGATGTATGAGCCATTTTTGGCCAATAGGCCTTACAGATGCAGGCGGTGAGTTGGATTTGGCCTGCGGTAGTTTGCTGTTCCCTGCTTTTATCAGGCAGTGATAAAATAAGTGTAACCATCGAATTAAAAGCAAAAGATGAGGCCTGCTTGTTCCTAATCCTGTAGGTAGCTTTTTACATGTTTGTTTTGTAACTGGCACATCAGAAGCATTGTATTAACTTATGGGGTTTTGGTTTCAGGTGGCACATTTAGAACGAACAGGGCATTACTTAACTGTGAAGGATAACCAGGTGGTTCAGTTGCATCCCTCTACTGTTCTTGACCACAAGCCTGAATGGGTGCTTTACAATGAGTTTGTTCTTACAACAAAGAATTACATCCGGACGTGTACGGATATCAAGCCAGAATGGTAAGCGACACCCTTTGTCCTGACAGAGTTTGTTAGTATTTTGCTCAGAATGCAGTCTGACTTCGTTGGCAGCAGTCTTGCCCTTCCTTTGATTCCGAGGAACTTGATGGTCTCATCAGCTCAGGATGTGTGCTCCATGTTTAGGTATGGGGCTTTCACCGAATGGTATGGTTGATCTCTCTCTTGTGATTTTGCTTTCCTAAGATGACAGAGGGATTGTTGGTATGGGTGTGGGCGGGATTTGCAGCCAAATACAAAATTACAGCTGACTAGCATCAAGGGTCTTTGGAGTCCTTCTCTTGCTGTTGTGATCGACTCAAGTCTCCTGGTACTGTCCTAGATATCAGTCAGTCTTTGTATTTTCTCTGTTCCATTATCATTAGCTCTGAATTATTGATGATTTATATGTTGATACTTTGGAAAGAGTTAAGCAAGCCTAAAAACCACACATCTCGTTGTATCTTAGCATATTTGATTTGCAGTTTGTTATTGGAACTGATTGCCATCATTTTTTAAAGTTTTTTTTTTTTTTTTTTTTAATGTTTATATATTTTTGAGAGACAGAGACAGACAGAGTGCAAGCAGGGGAGGAGCAGAGAGAGGGGGAGACACAGAATCCAAAGCAGGCTCCAGGCTCTGAGCTGTGAGCACGGAGCCCGATGCGGGGCTCGAACTCACGGACCGCGAGATCATGACCTGAGCCGAAGTTGGACACTTAACCGACTGAGCCACCCAGGCGCCCCTGATTGTCATCATTTTAAGCAAAATTACCACCCTTCCCCTTTTGTGTGTTTGGCTTTTTATTTTGGTTAGTTGGTTGGTCGGTTTGCCAGAATCCGTTCTATAACTTAAGATGGGAGCCGTCAGCTGGGAATGGTGGGACTGAAAACACTTCTTTTAGTTGATGACACTTGCTGTGAGCCTGCTTTCTTTCCTACACAGATTTATCATGACTTCTGACACTTGTGTAGGACATTACCATTTTATCTTAAAGGCTTTGTTGAGAAAAAATTGTATGGCCAAACATTAAAAAAGATTCAGTCAAGGGAACTCTTTGGGGTATAGAGCTATATTTATAGTTATTAAACTTTGAGAAGATCCAATCATTTGAATACCAAGATATTTCTCCTACAGAGCCTGTGTTACTCTAACCTTGGAGAGGTTGGTTAAAACGGTGTTCTAAAGTGAAGAGATTAGTGGTCTAATTTTCATATATTTGTATTAATGTAAAGAAAGGTTTTTAAAAGATTTTATCTCCAGGTTTGTTTGTTTTTTTTTTTTTAAGTCTATGGAAAGTCCAACATGCTAACTAAAATAAGGCATTTCTAAAAGTGGTGTTAGGCATTTGTAATTTTAATGTTGATTTGGGTTTGTAGATTTGCCTTTGTTCATCATTATATTAATGAGTAATTCCTATCCTACTAGCAACTCCAGTACTTTCATTAAATGTTAATTTGGTAATTTTTCCCCCCCTTCCGGACAGGTTGGTGAAAATTGCCCCTCAATATTATGACATGAGCAATTTCCCACAGTGTGAAGCAAAGAGACAGTTGGACCGCATCATTGCCAAACTTCAATCCAAGGAATATTCACAGTACTGAATTCAGTGCTTAGAACTGAAGTTATTCAGAGGACAGCTTTAAAAGATGAATGAACTCAAAAGTTCAAGTTGTGCTCTTCACGTTGGTTCAATAATGGCCTTTATTTGAAAGCTTTTTAATTTTTCTTTACAGTAAATATTCCATTCTGATTTCATAAATTAAACATTTATGCCTCCCTTTTGTGTTGACACTGTAGCTCATACTGGAAAAGTCGATCAATGTTTTGCAGTTTATTGAAAGTAGTTCTATATATAACAATGTTATAAGCATTTCTTTAGAAATGGTTGAAAATGCTTCTAAAATGTGATTATCGACCATGGTATGCATGATCGTTGTAATTGTTGACATTCCTTTTAGAAGTTGTGAAATGTTACAACTTGTGCTTATGTAGACACAATCTTCTGTCTCAGTACAGAGGCACTGACTTCAATAAAGTCTATTTATACTAATTTCAGCCAAAGCACTTTGATATCTTTGTTCTAGTCTCTTTATGGCTTCTTCTCAAGCATGGGGCTATTTTTTTAAATTGTAAGTATACCATGATGACATACTTAGCATCGGTCCACAATCTTTCCTACTTCCGTAGAGAAAGTAGTCATTAAAGCAGTATTTTCAAGAACATAGTGTGGCACTTTGTTAGGTTAATCAGGGTGTGGTCTAATGGGATAAAAGTATATGGTTTTCATTCACAAGGCAGAGTAATGAATAGCTTTCTCTGGTCTTAAAGTTTATTTCATAAGGCTGATTTTGCACCACATTTTTAGTAGATCTTTTCTATACAAGAGAAACACCCTAGCTTCTGAAACCAACATGTATTTGTATTAAGTAGATAGTAGGGAGTGATGTTATGTTACAGATCTTAGTCCATTTTACTAGAGTCTTGGTGTTGGATAGTTTATGCAGTCTACAAAGTAATTAGTGTGTTAAAATGTGAATTTGACTTTCCATTTCCTGTGACAGGCAGTAGACAAGTTAAAAACACCTTTTTAACAGCAAATGAGGTGTTTGGTGTGACCCATCAAAGGGCCTGTAATAAATCACTTCCTTTCACTTAAAGATTAAATACTGTACTCATTAATGTCTGGACTCCCGTCTTCTCTTCCTCCCTCTCTTTTACAAATATTTAAATGTTAAAGGGAATTTATAGGTGTGTGTAGTTGGAATTTAAATGTACCTTGAAGCATACATCTTAACGCAGTTTAAGGGAGTTAATTGGGCAGATTAGAATTTTTCAGGCTGTATACTTTTTAGTGTATAGGTAGCTGTTCTTAAACGATGCCGGTGGCTTAGAAGAGTTCAGATGCTTCTGGAAATGCCTCATGTTCTTTTCATGGAATAATTTACATGCTGAGATGATATTTTAGGTTACCCTAACAATTTATTCTGCTTTAAGTATTGGCAACATTATCTGCTAGAATTTTTTTATTTTTATTTATTTATTTTTTTTTAGATTATGTTAAGAAAATCTGGGCACTTAGATTTGTTTCCCCTAAACCGGCACCTTTTGCCAAAGTATTATGTTGCATTTTTTTTTCAGTTGCATCTTCTTATAATGTGACCATCTATCTAGTTTTAAATAGATGTCAGTGTCGCGTATGTATTGTTTAATCTTGTGCTTTTTAAAATCCTAAATGAGACCATTAAGTTTTCTTCACGAGAAACTCAAGTTGCCATGCTGATGTAAAGAACACAGGTTGGCATTTGGCAGAGTTTCTAGGAACAGCCAGTGCTCTTTACATCTTGGTAAGTGATGAGTGTGCACTGGGAGTGGCTATGTGGAAACGGTAGCGTGAGCTGAGCTCTTTTTTATTCTGCCCTCATGCCCACCCCACTGTTCAGTTTTGCAAGCCCGGCCACATCTGACCAAAGCTGTGAGTCTTAAGCACTGATGTTATTCACAAAGGTGTGGCTCTTAAAATTGGTGTCCTTTAACCCATTTATTGTAGGCTTGCCAATTGGATACAAAAATGGTTACAATTTCCCTTGTTTACCTAGGTGGTTACAACTATCAAATGAATCCCCTCAGTGGTGTGGAACAAGAAAATTAAATGTAAAACGTTGTCCCTAATACTCCGAAAATCTTTCTTGATGATCTTGTTTTCTTGAAGAATTCTTGCCTCAAAATAATGGAGCTGCTTTTTGTTGTGAATGTAGCATTAGAAAGGAAGGCCATCAGCAAGTAGAGATTTGGCAACAAGTTGAGGAAATGAACTCAATGTGGGGGAATAGGACGAAATACACCCCTCCAGTCACACTACTTAGCCGGAACCCCACAAAACAGAAAGCATATGACTTAGTCGTAGGATTTGAGGCTTGTAAGGTAACACAAACACCTTCAGATTCTCTTGTGCATAATTTTGATGGCTATCTCCTGTGTTCAGATACTTTAAAGAAAACCATTACTTTCGAAGACATCTTAATAGTTTGCTAGAAATGCTGAGTTAAAATTTCTTTCTCTGTGACTAATTGTTTCTATTTCTTGCTTTTAGAGCAAAGTTAGTTAAATAAGGATGTTTGTTTTACTGCATGATGCTATTTAGATACTTAACTTTGTCTTCTTTCTTTACTCTGATTTAGGCCGAAGAGCCTGTTTTCCCCTCTTCGGTATGGTTGCTAGATAATCCTGAATATTCCTGATTCTGCTAGGTATTCTTTGGATCGTAGTCAGTACTGTGGTCTCAACTGGGCAGTAGCCAGTACTGTGGTCTCAACTGGAACTTGTATTTCTCAGGGGACCAGACATGACATCATTTCTGTTAATGCAGCTTATGATCACATTAACCGTTCAAACATCCGCCGCATACTTTTGGTTCATATTAATCTTACCGTAAATTTCAGGTCTCTAATTTTTATGTGATAGTTTGGCATGTGGCTCAGGGCCAAGAAAAGACCCTCACAGACCGTGGGCATTGATAATCTTCAGAGACCTCACCATCTAGTGAATTTAAAAATAAAGTTGACAGATTTGGTATGTACCTATTTAAGCAATGATTTGAATTTTAAAACTTCTTTTTATCTTAGAGAAAGCGGGGGGGGGGGGGGGAGTTGTGTTCTTAGGTATTTAGAGTGATGCGCCAGCCCTGTACCGATGGGTAAGAGGGCCCCGTAGAGAACCATTGTGCAGGTGGTCAAGTAGTTTATCTTGCACTGAGAACATGCTGTTGCAGTGACTTCTGATTCCTTCTCTTGGAGTACACTGGCTACATTATGGACACTGGTTCGCTTGACCGAATTCTCTAGCTTGGACTTGGCGATTGCTCATTTCTAGAGTATTTGAACCAAAGTTAGCAAAAGCAGTTCTCTGTCACCACCTCTGTTACCAGTTGCGTGCTAAATGTAGCCCAACCTGGGAGTTCTTAGGTTTGGCAAGTTTTCTTACATTTTTTGTTTATATGTGGGCTTATTTTTTATTCTCTCTTAAAAGATGCTGTTTTTTGTAGGGCCTTCATTTGTAATTATAGTAGGTTGTAGTAAATGGAACGTGATGGAGAACTCAAGTCATAAACTTGGCAAAGCCACATTTAAATAACTTGGGGTGTTTTTGTTTGTTCTTCTTTTTGTTCTTTCACATTCTCCCTGATAGCAGCGATTTCATTTCATTAGTAGTATTCCTTCATAGGATTTCTCTAGAAGTTACTTAGTGGTACTGATGGTTGTTCATTTTATTAAGCACCAGCTCTTAAAGGCATTGCGTGGGATTATAAAGAGTAGGTTCATAATTCAGAGATCATCTCAAATTATGGTCTAGTTAAAAAATGTGCAAAGGTCTGAATATAAAGCATGGTATAATGACTGTGATAAGACGGATCAAAGAACTATAGGGATCAGGAAGGATGGGTTATAATTAAGCAAGTGTTGTCACAAAATCCCTGATGGTATTTCAAACAAAACTGGAAATAACAAAATGATGGGTGAAATCTTCCTTTTAGAAATCTGTAAAATTTTTTTCTTAACACTTAAAGCTGGATTCTGGGCAGCCACTTGCAACTTCTGGGTGAAGGAATCGGGAAATTTTGTGGAGGAGTTTTAGTTGGACCTCACATATTAGGCTTTCAGTCAGCACGGAGGATTTCTTAGACGATTAACAGGATTTCAGGCCAAGAGTCATAGTTCAGACCGTTTTTAAAGTTACGCTTTAATTGATGCATAGTTTACTCAAATGATCCCCCCCCTTTTTAGGTCTTCAGTGTTAAGTGTGAACAGTTTATGCAGTTGTGTGATCATCACCACAGTCTACACAGCATTTTCATCAACCGAGAGGGCTTCCTTTCCCCTGTTCTTTGTAGCAGATCCTCTTGCCCCACTCCCCAGTGCTCTGCAACCACTTAACTTTGTCCTTCTGTTTTTGCTTTTTCCAGAATGTCAGAAATGGGATGGTACTTACTGTATGCGGTTTTGTATCTGGTTTCTTTCATTACTTTTAAGATTCATCCATACTGCACGTATCAGTGCATTCCTGTTGATTGCTGGATAATGGTCCATTATGTATGTACCATATTTGTTCGTGCATTTATTAGTTGCTAGGAAGTTGGGTTATTTCCAGCTTTTGGCTATTGTGAGTAAAACTGTTTGCATGCAGACCTTTGTATGGATATGGGTTTTTATTTCTCTTGGGTTGTAGGATACGTGCATGTTGGATTTTAGGAGAAGGTGCCAACTAGTTTTTCAAAGTACTGTACCTTTTTGCCGTCCCACCAGCAATGTACAGGTGTTTTAGTTGCCCTGCAGCTCACCAAAACCTGGTAGTTACCCATTTTTGTTTTCTGTTTGCCATTGTAGTAGGTATATCTTAGTTCTTCATTGTGGTTTCAGTTTACATTTAGCGAATGACTAATACTTAGCGGTGTCAAGCATCTTTTCTTGTGCCCGTTTGCCATTCATATCTCCTCTTTGGCGAAGTGACTGGTCGCATCCTTCACTCTTTTTAAAATGAGTTTTATCGTGGAGTTTAAGAGTCCTGGGTGTTCTGGATCTAAGTTCTTACTGAGATGCACGTTTTGCAAATGTCCCCGCCTGCTGGCTTTCATTTTCTTAAGAGTCTTTGTAAAAACAGAACTTTTAAATACTGTATAAGTCCAATTTATCCTTCCTTAATTCCTTTAATGGTTTGTACCTTTGGTGTTCAGGGCCAGTTTTGATGGTCTCTTAAAGGGACAGCAAGGAGCGTAGTTTGGCTGGAGCATGTTCTCTAAACTGTTAGAGAAACGGTTAAAGAAGACTATTTAGGTGATACAGAAAAACACTTCATAAGGTAGACCATCTCCTTTTAGAGAGCTGCAAAACAGGGCAGAAGGCCACAAGCTTTTACAGGATAAAGAATAAAGAACAAGGGGAGACAAGTAGAAAATGTCTGATTGTCAGCCACGTAGACAACCTTGTTTGAGGTGAGAAGGCCCAGAGTTGGCTTGACGTTTGGCATTTCTGGTCAAACCAAAATTAACCTGACTTGGTTTGCTGATGTGGCAAACGTCAGGAGTGGCTCCGTTTGGGTCCTAAAATTTATTTCAACGATATAGAGTAAGGACAGATGAGGTTGTGAAGGTAGGTTGGGGTTGAGTCACGGAGGGCTTTGGAGGCCAGGTTGAGAGTGGATCTGAGTTCAGCAGAGAGGATAGAGTGTAGGAGGTGGGCATTGGCCGCCGCTCGAAAAAATACTATAACCTAAGTAGTGAGATTAAACTGAACAGAAGAGTAAGAGTGAAAGAGCAAGAGACAAAGTAGTGATACAAAGAAAAAATAGTGATTAAAGACAGCTGGTTTAGCGTGTGAGTGAACGAATGAGTGGCGTGCCAGTTGTGAATCCAGACTTGAGAGCGTTTTATGGAGACCCTAGCTGCCGCTAGAAGAAAAATGGCAGAAATTTACAGACAGAATCCTTCGTAAGGGAATGGGCGAGATGAAGGAGAGACCGAGAGAGAGAACGATTCTTGCCGCTTCGTGTTGCAGGAAGGTGGGATGGATGAGGGCTGTGCATGTTGAAGAAGGCCACCGGCTTTGGCAGTTTGGCCTTCAGCCACCTTACATAGGGATTAAGGTGGAGGCTGCAAGCAGGTAGCCAAGAGAGCCGGAGGCAGCCTGCCCGTCTGCCTCACGTAGCCCTGATGGGGCATTTCAACCCAAAATACCCGTAGGTCTGGCCAGGACAGGCCTTCCTGACGTTTAAGCGTGGCACTTGAGGTAATCTGCTACTCTGGGGTTATGGCTGCCCCCTGTAGGTAGGTGCCTGTTCTGGTTTGCCAGACCCCCTTGCCTTCATTCACTCTGCCACCCCCCTGGCCTCTGTAGGCGATGTTGAGTGAGAGAGGGTTTTGAAGTGGAAAAGACTTGCAAAGGCTACTTTTTACAAGAAGTCGTATGGTTAGGATTGAGATCAAGAGGAGGGATCCTGTTTTAGGGGCGCCTGGGTGGCTCAGTTTATTGAGCATCTGACTGATTTCGCTTCACATCGTGATCTTTGGGTTTGTGGGTTTGAGCCCCGCTTCAGGCTCCATGCTTCAGTGCATTGCCTGCTTGAGATTCTCTGTCCCTCTCTCTGCCTCTGCCCTGTTCATCCATCTTAACATGTTGTGGGGGGAAATTTCAAATTAATGTCTCAGGAGAGAGTGGGGTTGAGGCCAAGCTTGGTTGCGTTCACCTTAGAAATGAGAAAATTTCCTTAGAAAGATATTAGGATAAAGAAGGGACAGTTAAGGGACCTCAACTCAAATGGCCTCTTAGGGGGAGAGTGCAGGGATCAAGTTCAGGCTTGAGGGAGGGGAGTAATGTGTGAAGTTGACAATGGATTTCTTCTTTGGTTCCTCTTCTGTGGTCTTAGCCTGGGAATGGAAAAATCGGGAGAAGGCTGTGCAGCTTGATAGGGGTGCCTAGGCGTGAAGAAATGTGGTAAAATCTTTAAGATCTTGCCATTAAAAAGAATCATTGATGGCAGCTGTCCCCATAAACTCATCTAGTATCTGTGAATTTTCCTCGTGCCTTGTGCTTCTGTGATGTTTGGTCAGTAGCATTGGTGAATACATTCACTCCACAGTAATGGTTGTGATGTCTTTGCTGAGAAGCCTCTTCATTTCAGCTCATAGATTCATTTTTTATATGAATCGTTGGGCAATTGAAATTTTGTCATAGCCAGATCTGAGGCCTGATGAGTGAAATGAGGCATGCTCTCAATTTTAGGGAGTGACTTCCTTAACAACCCTTAATGAATGGAAATTTATTTTGATGCTTACAGAGGTGTGTGTTGTTTTACTTTAGATGTAGAATTGCTAAGAAGTAGAATTGCTAAGGCTAGATTGTGGGCAATATTTCAGCCTTATTGCACTAGGTCTGTTTAGTGTCTTATCAAAGAACCTTGTATTTGATTCATAGGATTTACCTACCAGGGCTAACGTTGTTCTTTAAAAGGGAAACATTTTAATTTTTGAGGAATGATAAACTCGTCAGTAAATTGTAGCAGAAATGATGAGAAATTTCATCTCTGAATGGTGATCATGTATGTATGACATTACTTGAGTATATTTGCCCTTAATTGTACAATCTCAGTTCTCCTTAGTGTAAAAACATACAGTACTATTTTGTAAAATACTTAAACATTGTTAAAGCTTTGTATTTGGTGGTTTTGTGTAATCATTACTTCCCCAGATTAATTAATGAAAGAAATTTCTTTGATTTAAGATCGTTAATGTTTTATTATTTACCTTTTTACATTTAAGAGGGGCTGTATTGATGATGTTGAAGATAGTTTTTAAGCTTTGAATGTCTGTCTGCACTTGCCTTCTGGAGACCTTTAATCGCCTTCAAGAAATATAGGACTTTGTACAGAAACTAATGACTGATTGCTTTATAGAGTTGTCCCTTTAAAATAATGTAATGATTAGGATCCGCTCATGTCAACTCTGGTACAAGATGTCTTGTTTGCAGGGTGAAACACATTTCCCCATTTTTGCTTTATTAGTGGAGAAGTGTAATAATGGGTACCTTTTATTGTAGAGGACTGACACGAGTCGATTGCTCTTGCAGGTTGTGGTCATGTTTTCACTAAGAAATAGTAAGATAGACTGAAGGCAATAGAAATGATCAGGCATGGTGGAGGAAAAGAGAAAGCAATCAATAGCGACTTTTAAAATAGTTCATGGGAACTCTTCAGAGTCCTTTATCAGAACCGAACCTTACAACTCTGGGGTATATTCCATTATTTCCATTTTTCTGGGGTGGGGGGGGTACTGAGTTCCAAGGTCCTGTGGCCACTTAACAGCACAACTGGCTATTCCTTACTCTGCCTAAGGGCCCCTGTACTACATGATTTTCCCCTGAGCTGTCTACCAGGGAGCTTGGATATATAAAGCCAGTTTGGAGTTTTTGATCTGCTGTGTGGTCCTAAGATTGTGATGCCCGTAAGTTTAGAGCACTATCTGAATTGTGTATTAGGCATCTCTATGACCACAGTTTTCCATTCTGGTTTAATGTTCACCAGAAAATGGAAAGGGGACTTTATTGTATCCCTGGTCCTCTCCTTAAGTGGGGCTGTAAGGGTCTGATAAGGATACCTTTTTTTAACTGGTAATTTGTTTATTATAGTGTGGGTTTTCAGTGCAGCCTTCTCCTGATTGTGTTTTCAGAATGGATCAGTGAATATAATCTGAAGGGGAGTCTGAAGCGAACATAATCCAAAAGTCATTTGTTCAGTTTTGGGATTAGAAATATTTCCAACCGGGGTGCCTGGGTGGCTCAGCCAGTTGAGTTGTACAATCCTTGATTTTGGCTCAGATCATGATCTCGTCATTCATGAGATCGAGCCCCCGCATCGGGCTCTGTGCTGAGCACACGGAGCCTGTTCAGGATTCTGTCTCTCTCTCTCTCTCTCTTCCTCCCACACTTGCATGTACTCTCTCTCGCGCGCTTTCAAAATAAATAAACTTAAAAAATATACTAGTGAGAAATGTTTGCAAACCAAAGTGAAGCGTGTTTATTTCCTCCTGCTCATTCACACTAAACTGCTTTTCCCCATGACTTGGAGCCATCGTGATGATAGATTGTCTCTCTCATTTCTCTACTTTCAGTACAGAGTATTTGAGGCTGTTTTTCTCCACCAGGCTGGGCGTCCTAGAGCTGTGTTGCTTGTCTCTGTCCCTAGTACCTAACCCTAGGCCTGGTATGAAGTAACTCTTCAGCAGATATTTTACAAATACAACTTCTGTGGCTTTCTTGGGTTTGGTTTTTTATATCACTGTTCCCTTATTACTGGCAGTGATAGAACTTAAGACTTCCTACTCTTTTCACCCATTAGACTAAAAAGCAGATTGTTCAAGGGTATGTAATGGAATGGGGCAAGAATATGATGTAATGCACTTTGGTAAACAGACCGGATTTTATTTTTTCCTTTTCCAATCAGGTTTTAAACCCCATCTCTGCCCTTACCCAGCAGTAAGATTATGGATTTGTGACTTACCCTAACCTGATTCCTCATTTGTATAAGGGGAGGCTTGATTATAGTACTTTACATAAAGTGTTCGGTTCACTAAATGAAATAACCCAGAACTTCTGGTCCAATGGATGCCCATAATTGACAGCTTTTCCTATTCCACTGTTAAACATATGAATTAAGTAGGTATTTTGTGGGGGCCTTAATAAAGCTCTATTCTTTTTTTTTTTTTTTTTTTTTAAACGTATTTGTTTTGAGAGAGGGGCAGGGGAGGAGTGAGAGAATCCCAAGCAGGCTCCCCGCGGGCTGCACTAGCAGTGTGGAGCCTGACGTGGGGTTTGAACTCCTGTACCGTGAGATCGTGACCTGAGCCGAAACCAGGAGAATCAGCCACTTAATCAACTGAGCTATCCCGGCGACCCAAACCTCTGTTCTTTATATGGAACTTGAAACAATTATTGTGACCTCTTTCCAGAGATCGGTCTTGCTTTTTCCCTGACTCTTTGGATTCTCGTGAAGTCCCTTGGAAAGAGATTCCCCTGTGTAAACATCGATACTCTGCCGTGACCAAGACAAGCAGATCTGCGTCACCTGAATGCTTTCCCTTCTTGATCTCATGGTAGGGGATGCTTTCAGGGAAGTATCCGGAATGTATTGGATGTATTGAAAGGAATCACAAGCTTTTCACGGGTAATCCAGATTGTATTTATGTATTGACAGAGTGTAGTGTCTGTGACTGTACCTGTTGATAGATCTTGTGCTCCAATCTGCTGAAGTCATCATCTGATTTACAAATAAATGACCAAAGTATTGATGTACTGGGTGAACTCAGCATCATGCCCTCTTTAAACCTCTAGTTTAAGTTTCCAGGGGAAGGCCTTACTTGTTTTTCTTTTCCTTTTTTTTTTTTACGTTTATTTATTTTGATAGAGCATGTCACACGAGCGGGGGAGGGGCAGAAGGTGAGGGAGAGGATTCCAGACAGGTTCGCACTGTCGGTGCAGAGCTCCACGTGGAGTTCTATCCCACAGACTGTTGAGCTCATGACCTGAGCCGAAATCGGAGTCGGACGCGTAACCGACTGATCCACCCAGGTGCCCCAGGCCTTACTTGTTTTGACCTTTGTTTTTAGTCTCACGACAAGGGTTTTGGCACAGTGAGGCAGGCAGGAGCAGGTGTTCAGACTTACAGAAGGGTTTTGGAACTGTTTGGCATAAATTATTATTTTTCCTCTGTAGCATTTCTTTTCGGTCTCATAAAGGAAGGAAGAAAAAAAATAAAACTTAAATGGCATGAGCTTGTTATATTTCATATTAAAAAGTAATACCGATAGCTTTTATTACTGATAGCTATTGTATGGGTATATCTAGAGAAGTACTTTTTCAAAATTCACTGACGTTACAAAAGGGAGTATCAGGTATTACTTGCCCAACTTCTTCCGTTAGCAAATATATAAACACCATTGATCATATATTCATATTTATTATTACTAAATCATATCTGAAAAATACAAAGACTGATAGTGACCTAAGAGTTTTCCATGGCCATTGGCTTTCCCACAGAATTCCTAGGCCTGCTTAGCTTTAATCTTTGTAAGTTAGTGTTCAAAGTTTTGCTCTTTATTAAAAAAAAAAAAATAGCTTAGAAAGATAAGTGGCAGTTCATCACTTCCCAGGTCCCATCCCTCTTTTTATTTCCAAGTCATTATCTAGGTTCTGAATACAGCGTTGCCACCCTGGTTTTTTTTTTTTTTCCCCCCCCCACTGTTCTGCACTAAAATATTTGAGATAAGTCCTTAGTGTTGAGGAAATCCTGAATCCTAGAGCCGGGGGGTTAAAAGAAATACAGTGACAGGCTATGAA
The DNA here is from genome assembly GCF_024362965.1 of Panthera pardus. Taxonomy (NCBI): domain Eukaryota; kingdom Metazoa; phylum Chordata; class Mammalia; order Carnivora; family Felidae; genus Panthera; species Panthera pardus. Next base: position 185,160,041 of record NW_026526688.1, read on the forward strand.
ATAGTGTTGTCATAACTTATCAGTGGCTTGTAAATAGGGTAGTTGCCTTGTGACACCATTTTGAGTGAAGGCAGTTTAATTGCGTTGGCTCTGTTTAGATAAGCATTTGGGATCCACAGTCAAATGTGTGAATGCTGTGGTTTAAAGTACTCCCTTATATAAGATTTGATTTCTTAAGTGATTTTTCTTTCTAAGTTCTATTTTATATCAAAAGTTATTTTGGACAATGTCTTTCACTATGTACCTGGAGAAAGAAACGTCACCTACAAAATGTATGTAAATCCAGTGACTGTAAAAATTGGAAATTTGCAACATGAATGACAGTTGGTGATTTCCCCCCATGTGTCACCCCTCACCCCCCAGTCCTGTGGAAACAATTAAACAATTCTAAGAATTTGTAATTTTTTACTTGTGTTCTTTTTCCTTGAAGAAGACTTCTTCTCTGTTGAGTGAAGATTCTAGAGTCTGGGCATATCACATTCACGCTTCCAGCCTCATTGCTTCCTGCAGCATAAACAATCAACACTTAAACCACTAAGCATTTGCCAGGATACTCGTAGAGGAAGGCTGCAGCTATTTGAGCTAATTTTTGCATGCTTTGTCAATTCAAATTTTCTACTAGATTGAAAATCCACTTTGGTTTGCAGTGGTGATGGGTTTTATCCTCTGATGATTCAACCTTTTCGATTTTTGAAAGAGAGAAGCTTTAACCTCAGCAGTCATGTATGTAGCACTTTAAAATTCAAAACAAGAATTTGACTCTTTGACTCTTAAAATGATACCGTGTGTTTTGCTTCTGTGGAATGGGAGGGCCAAATGGATAGTTAGTTTCTGTTGCAATTGCAACGGCTGTCATAAAATCAAAGAGAGTGCTGGAAGGGACCTCAGAAGTCCTTGATTTCAGACCCTCATTTTCAGAGAAAACCAAGGCCTTGAGATAACCAAATTCTCTTCAAGGTCATTCAGTTTATTTTGTCTCCTCATTCCGAGTCAGGGCTTTCCCCCCATATCCAGTTACATACATGGTGGCTTTTAGTTCCACCTAATTTTCTGCTTTCCCCAAATAAACAAAAGTGGCTTTTGAACTGTACCGGCGGCATTAAAAGACCGTGGATGATAGTTACCAAAACTTGTATGTGTGCATTATTTTAGTTATTTCACCTTGAAGGAAGTTTTGAACCTTTGCTAATTTTCTAGTCACGTGATTAGGATCTGATATGGCTGTAAACTATTGACCCTTTAAAACTAATGATCTAGTTTATTTTTTTTTTTCATTAAATTTTTGGATAATGCATACCATTTTCTGACTTTCTTGAGAAGGAAAAATCTGTTGAACTCTGGAAGAAAAGCACATTTCAAACACATTTTGATTTGCCCTACCATTTTTTGAACACTACTTTTATGTTACAGGTCTTGTGCTGATTAAGCACTTAACATGCACTGAATTTAATCCATTTTTCACAAAGGCCCAGCCAAGGAAAACTAGGCCCTGTGAGGTTATGTAACCTGCCAAAGGTCTAGGACTGGTGAGAGCTGCGTTTTAAACTTTGGTAGTGCAGGTGGAGGGTAAGGAGAGCAGACCCCAAAGCCCCATTAACTTCTCCCTCCAGCCATGTTCTCCCCAGTCCAAACCAGTGCGAAGCCGGCCTTCGTTGTCCTATCTCTATGCCTCTTGGGACATGGTCTCTTGAAGGCCCAGGCTTTATGGAGAAATCAAAGTTTTACTCCACCCTTAATTTGCATCCCTCCTGCCTCGGTCTTGCCAAGTTTGGCAAATGTCAAAGTATATGCCCAGCCAGTCACATCATCATTTGAATTCTCAGTCCGTTCCTACCATTCCCATCCCAGGGATTTCCCGTTTCTTGGCATTCCCGGCTGTGCATTATCAGAGATCTTGTTAGATTTTTTTTTTTCTTCTGCATTTCCAGGTGTTGTACGAAGCTCTCAGGTTATCTGGGTCTAGAATTGTTGGATGTAGAGGTTAATCGCTCCTCCATCTTTAATCAGAAGAAACGAGGCCCCATCACTGTGCTGCCTAATGAATTATTTGTACAGATGTCGAAAAGATAAATAGTAGTTGATGCAATCAGCTGGGTGAAAGTTTAGTAAACTCTCCCTGACATATTGACATACTTGGGCCAGCCGATTAGTCCTGTCCTTTTAGCAGATCTCACGAGTTCTATTGGCGCCGTTAAGTGGGGTTGATAAACCATGTCTATTTTCTTTTTGCCCGAAGCCTGACACCCCGTGGTCAGGCTTTGAAACCAAAGCATTTCTTTGGGGGGTTAACTAGGAAAAAGAGAGTTCGGTTCTTGGCCTCCTGCCTCCCGCTTTTAGCTCCACCGCGGAGGAAGTAGCTGAAATACTGAGCCAGGGGCCAGACCAGGAGAGCCACACGGTTCTTGAGACTCCTCTACGTTATCCCTTCACAGGGACTTGCCTTGAGGAGGTGGGGATTCTGAATCGCTTCTTTGCCCATTGTCCTTGTTACTTGAGAGCTGAGCCTCTGTTCCTTCCCTGATCTTTCAGAGAGGCATCAAGTGGGGTCTCATCATTCACTTGGGCGGTGGGGGGGGGGTGGGGGTGGGGGTGGGGTTAGACTCTAAAGTCATTTCTTAAGGCTAAAATCATTATATAGTTCAAATTAAATCTCCCCGTAGAGGGGAGATGTTAGAGATACATGCTGGACTATTTCAAGAGGGGAAATGTGGCCATTTTCCCCTTCAATATTGGAAGATTACAATTTTTAAGCTAAGAATTGGTATAGTTGACCTTCATTCAGAGTCCATTTACAAGAGTCCCGCTCTTCATGAAGACGCGCTTTAAGAGGCAGGCAAGCCTTGAGCTAAGCAGGTGGCAGATTCACACCTCCTCTATTTCGTAAGACTCAAGGCCCTCTCTCACGTGTATTTTCTCTGACTTCGTTTTGGTCTTTGGTGGACAGCTTATAATTGAATTAATCGCATTTAACTAATTCATCGCTGTCTTGGGTTTTGTGAGAATTAAGTTGGGTAGTAGTCATGGTGACGAACGCTTTTGTGACCCGTAAGATCCCTGTGGTAGTCATGAAGGCAGTCCTCCAGATATTTTTGGTTCCAGGAGTATGGTGGGTTTTCGCATGCCCCAGGTGATTTGCTTGAGCCGACGGGACGGAGCAGAAGTGACGGGCACATCTGAGTGGAGGCTCTAAGAGCACAGGGTGCCCTTCCCGGGCTCCCTCTCCCTCAGCCCCGGCAACTTGCCAGTGGAGGGGACACAGCAGAGTTCCCAGATGACCTCAGGTGGAGATGAGCAAGAAATAAACTTGGGCTACAGAAGCCACTGACGTTTGAGGACTGTTTGTTCTTAAAATATAACCCTACCCTGCCTCATGTGCACGGAACGCACACGGGTCTTACTTGGTATTGTGCTGTCTGGCCTACAGGCCTAACCAATCAATTAAGCCTTAAGGTAAAGGCACATCTGTGAGTTGTATCTACAGTGAAATCTTTTAGGGACACCTGGCTGGCTCGGTTGGTAGAGCATGGGACCCTTGATCTTGGGGTCGTGAGTTCAAGCCCCACGTCGGGCATGGAACCTGCTTTAAAAAAAAAAAGAGTCTAGGGCATCCTGGGTGGGTCAAGTCAGTTAAGCGTCTGACTCTTGGTTTTGGCTCAGGGCATGATCTCCTGGTGTGTGAGTTCAAGCCCTGGGTCTCACGGAGCCCTCTTGGGATTCTCTCTCTCTCTCTCTCTCTCTCTCTCTCTCTCTCTCTCAGCACCCCTCCCCCACAGTGTGCACGCACTGTCTCTCAAAAGAAATAGCGTCTTAAAAAAGAAGAGACTGAAATGAAATCTTAAATCTTAAAACTCATCATAGATCCAAGATCCTCTGAGGATTTGTTTCTTTCATTCCTGATTTCCACTAACCTAACGCCACGGGCCCTTGTTGATAAGACAGACTTGCCTTCCAGTCCTGGATCCACTGAGGAAATTACTTACCCTTGCCGTTTTGTCATCTAAAATGGGGAAAGTATTGGGGCGCCCGGGTGGCTCAGTCGGTTGAGTGTCCGACTTCGGCTCAGGTCATGATCTCACAGCTCGTGGGTTCTAGCCCTGTGTCAGGCTCTGTGCTGACAGCTCGGAGCCTGGAGCCTGCTTCGGATTCTTTGCCTCCCTCCCTCTCTGCCCCTAACCCACTCGCATTCTGTCTCCGTCTCTCTCAAAAATAAATCAACATTAAAACAATAAAATGGGGGAAGTATTGGCATCTACTTCTCATACATATGTATTAGTATATATTAAGCATAAAATTATGTAACATATTTAAAGACCGTAGTTCCTAGCCATGGAACAAGTACCCAATAGATTATTATTGTGGCTTATTTGTAAATGACTAGGAACTATGCATCAGGTAGAGCAGGAAAGAAAGTCCCCTTTGCAGTGAAGCCAGCCCAACCTCTACAAAGTTTGAGAAGCAACTAGCTCAAGTTCTCACGTGTAGGCCTAGGATCCATTTTCCTCCTCCAGATCTAATTTTCTTCTCATGCCGTGCTGTCTCCTCTTTAAATTTCAGTTTCGTTACACCAGGTGTCATTCCCTTAAATTAGCCAAGAGGAATGAGTTGGGGGCCTTTGTGAGGCTAAGGTAAGCACTTGGGGAATGAAAACACTAGGCTACCCAGCCCCGCCCAACCCCCCTCCCCAGTTATGCCTCTGGAACTGCCTCCAGCAGTACCCAGTCTGCTTCTCCCTTCTTAGAATTATTCTGTTGAGTGACATGGCTCAGGGCTTGGGGACGTTAAGGGTGGGACGTTTGGAGTGGTTCTTAAGGCCCTGGCTCCCGGCACTTGCACAGCTGTGGGACTTCACATCTGGGTGGTGCAACAGGTGCTTCTAGAAGCTCTAAGGGGAGGCAGGGAAACAGGTTGTCCTCTAGAGCTTACAGAAGAAATGCACATCTGTTGACAGCATGATTTTTAGCCTGTAAGACCCATGTTGAAACTCTGACCAAATTCCTGATGCTGCTAGATTTATGATACTTTGTTACGGCAGCAAGCGAAACGAATACAACCTGTATCCGGTTTCCTGCAAAAGCTCTAAGCCAGTATGGTAATGCCTCCTAAAATCTCCCCCACAAACCCACATGGCTTCCTTCCTCACCTCCTTTACCTTCTTAAGTCCCTCTCTACTCATGTGCCCCTTACTCACAGGGACCTATTTCAGATAACACACTTCCCTATTGCTATTTCCACTGCTTTCTTTCTTTTTCATAGCACTGATTACAGCCTGACTGTAAATGTATATAAATGTATGTTTTTATTTATATATGAGAGTAGAGGCTTGGCTTTTTTTCACTTCTCTGGCAGAAAGTAGGGGCTCCATGAAGTATTTGCTGAAATGAGTGAAGGAAGGAGAGATCTTGTTTGCGATACGAGCCCTCTAAGTTAAAGGCTTCCTAAATGACATTCCTGCTTCACCTGTATTCTTAGTGTAGTTTGTACATTTCATCCTCAGCTCTTTCAGGAAAATGAGGGCACTCTGCTTAAATGACAGAATGCTTCAAACACACAGCACGTTGCCAGCAAGAAATCGGCATTAATTCTACATGGCAAATGGAGAAATGAGAAAAACAAAAGTGCCTGGTCCAAGACCAGGGGCTTTTTTAAACCAGAATTGTGGGGATTTGGGCTGCTGTGCTGGGCAGAGGACAAAGGTGAGCCCAATGGCTCGCAGGACTTCCCAGGAAGAGCAGATTTGTTTCCTCCTAATCGTTCTCAGAGATCAGCAGAGCTGGAGGGGAGCTGGGGAGATCATCTGGATTCACTCCCTGCCTTTGCTGTGTGGCTTTTGAAACATTCCCTGGGCTCTGGAGTTTCAGAAAATAGTACCCCTCTTCAGAACATTCCTTCTCCCAGGTTCCATCTGGCCCCAAACTTCCCAGCCTTCAGCGAGCCACTTGATAGGTTTTATGATACCGCTGGGGATAGAGAAATCCTGGCCGACCTGGCTCCATGCAAAGGCAGTCAGGCGGATTGGTGACTGTCGCAGGCCCCTGGGACTAAGCTCTTGTGCCTGGCTCCCCGAGGTGGTGGGACTAAGCTCTTGTGCCTGCCTCCCCGAGCTGCCAGCTGCGGGCAGGCTTGAAGAGGTAGTGGCCCCAGGAGCAGCCTTGAGCCAGACTGCGGTGGGGAAGGTTGTATATGAACACCTCTTCTCCCCTTCATTGGATGATTCTCAAGCACGTTCTGCACCGTCTCCCATGACCGAGCTCCAGATGCCCTGGCAACATGAACCTTGACCATGGCCCTTCTATTAGCTTCCTTCCCTGCCCCGTTTTCCTACCAGGACTTTCAGGGATCACGTTCCCGCTTGCAAAATAGACACACTGAATTTCCATCTCAGGGTCTGCTTTTGGGGAAACTTAGCCTGGAAATCATCCCTTAGGCCCGCCTTCGCCAGCTGGCTCACCCCGTGGGTTCTTCTGTGCTCACGTCTATCTGGGCGGCCGCTCAGGGCATTCCCCATCTCGTCCCATCCTTACCTTCTCATTCCGCCCTAGCCCATTCCGTCCTCAGCCTGATAGCCCTCTTCGTACTTGGTGGATGTTCACTGCCTTGTGACAGCTCTGGTATTCAACTTTTGGTGGAGTCAGGGCGGACAGAGTGGGCGTATCGCTCCCCGCGTGACCGTAAGTTCCTGGTGGGGAGGGACTGTCTTGTTAGACGTGTTCATCTTAGAAACCTTAGAGACTATAGTTTCTGCACGTGTGGTGCAGCCCGACATCACTCCCGTGGCCTCCGCGAGTGCAGGAGAAGAGGTTCTCGCTCTCTCAGACCCTGATCCAGACAGTAGGGCTTTAGGCAGCTGAGCTCACAGTGCCTGTTTCCTTGTCTTTGAAAACGGGAATAATAATAGTATCCAGCAGAAAGCAGCGTTGTGAGAATTAATAGAGTTGCTACTTTTAGAGCATCGCCAGATCCATGGAAAGCACTCGGCAGATGCTCACTATTGTGTGAGCAAGCTAAATAAACATTTTTGATTCTGTGGAAGCACTCCTTTCCAGTAAGGTTGGAACCGATTGGTTGGTGAGTAAAAAGATGGCTCCTTAAAAATGTTGTATCCCTGGGGCGCCTACTGTCACCATGCGGTACATTAGATCCTGAGAAGTCCTTGGAACTGAAAATTTGTGGCCTTTGACCAGTGGCGCATTTCCACTTCGCCTCGTCCCCCACAACCAACCACCCTTCTGCTCTCTGTTTCCATCAAATACGATTTTTTTTTTTTTTTTAAGATTCCACATATAAGTGATACCACACAATACTTACCTTCATCTTTTTCTGGCTTATTCCACTTAGCATAATAGACTCATCCGTGTTGTGGGAAATGGCAGAATTTCCTTTTTCAGGGCTGAATAGTATTCTTTTGTATCTCCATCGCTACCTCTTTTTCTTTACGCGGTCGTTCGTGGAAAGACGCTTGGGTTATTGCCATCTCTTGGCTGTCGTGACTAAAACTGCTGTGTTCAGGGGTGTGCAGATTCTGCTCTGAGATACTGATTTCATTATTTCATTTCCTTCTGATATATACCCGGGAGTGGGATTGCTGGATCATATGACAGTTCAATTTTTAATGTTTTGGGGCACCACCATTCTGTTTTCCATAATGGCTGCACCATTTTCATCCCCTCCCAACAGTGTATAAGGGTTCACTTCTCTGCTTCCTTGCCAACATTTGTTATCTCTTGTCTTTTTATAATAGCCATCCTAACAGGTGTGAGGTGATATTGGGGCTTTGATTTGCATTTCCCTGATGATTAGTGATATTAAGCACTTTTTTTATGCACCTGTTGGCCATTTGTAGGTCTTTGGAATATATCTCAGATACATGGTTTGTGAACGTTTTCTCCCGTATCAGTGGAACAGAGTAGAGACCAGACATAAACCCAGACAAATACAGTCAACTAATTTTTGAGAAGGGTGCCAAGAACACAATGGCGAAAGGATAGTCTCTCCAGTAGATGGCATTGGGAAAACTGGATATCCACATGAGAAAGAAAAACTGGACCCTTATCTTACACCACTCACAAAAAGTAACTTGAAATGGATCAAAGATTTAAATGTAAGCCCTGACACCATAGAAGTAAAAACAAGAACGAAAACGAAACAGGCAAAAAACTCAAAACAGGGAGAATTGAAAAATGTTTAAAAGTTATAGTGGTAGTTTTCCCAAATACGTTACAACAAGATTCTTTTCATGTGCTTCATCAGTGTTACTTCCACAGTGACGATTGGTAGATAATTGGTCCACCCAATGAGTAAAGACAGTTTCTAGACTCACTGGTCAGCCTAGAAGTCATGGGGATGAGGTTGCCTAGCACTTTGGTATAGACGCACATGGAAATAGAGGCATGTGGTAAAGCTCACAGGGACTGCAGCCATTGACCGACCAAACAGTTGATTGTATTTGTAGCCAATATAAACTGTGTAGTACCTTCTAGAAGAGTGGGAGACTATGATGGAATACCATGTGTTGCACTGTTCATGTTCTACAAAGTGGAACGAGCCACTGGGTCAGGCTGTAGCCAAAATCAACCTTGTAGAACTTTCTAGAAGAGTGGGAGACTGTGATGGAATTCTGTCCCTTGAACCAACATTATCCTCACCAGACCGGGTCTAGCCTCTCAAAGGAGTTGGTCCTGGTAGTTTCCTTTCTGCCACCTCCCGTAGAGGGGCCCTCCGCACGCAGTCCTGTGGCGTTGTAGAACAAGCCCATGTTTTATTATCTTAGTGGAATTTTATTGAAGTTCTTCCCATCAGAGTACCCTCTTTATTTCTTCATGACCAATCACCTAAGGATCTGTAGGCCTCTTCCTTACATGGATCTGTTGAGCTTAATTTCCCTTCTTCAGGCCGAACCCCTTTTCTTGGCTTTTCCTCAGAGAGGTTAAAAACAAAGCCAACCGACACCAAAACCATCTGTATGGAACTGTATCTAGGAAAAATTCAGAAGAGGCTGGGCAACCTGGAAACATGACAGATAAGTCCGCATTGCCCTGTTTCCAGGGGAGGGGCTGCTTCTCAGGGGCAGTGGTTGTGGGGGCGGGGTGGTGGAACAGTCTGGCTCAGCCTTAATTCAGAGACAGATGTTTCTGCTGAGCCCATATCCACGTCTCTAGAACTTCCACTCTCTGCTCATTTAGAACAGCCCACGAGATGGGTTTGGCTCAGCGTTACGGCCTCCTGTTTTGCAGTTGCACAAATCAGAAATCAAGGCCCGGCTCTCTTGTGAGACATGTTCCCCTGGGCGACTTGCTCTCTCAATTCTGCTTTCTCATCTGTAAAATGGGGATAATACTGTGGTGGGCACCAGATGAGTTTGAGGCGGACACTGAATGGAATCACGCAGGTAGTAACCTAGCACAGGACTTGGCTCATTAATAGTGCCGTTCCCATGGTACTGACCCTCGAGACCCTTCCGCGCACCATGGCCTTTAGAAAACTGGCGGACTGCTGCCTGGGCGCCCCCTTGTGTCCGTCAGGAGGACTGCCCCTTCCCTCTCTTAACTCTCTTTCAGCCTTCCGTGAGCTCCACTCGGGCACAGGGCTGTGTGGCCCAAGCACGCTGTCCCCAGAGTGCCATCTCACTTCATGTCTGTCCTTGTCCAGTACCGGTCTCCTCCCTCCCCCCTGCCTTCCCCCTTCCCTCCTCCTCCAGCCCCCACCCTGCCCTCGCGATCAAATCCTGCCCACCCTCTCTCGCTCTAGAAACCTCCCCTTGCATCCCTGCCTGCTGCTGTCCGCACCAACACCTTAACACCCGATGTTGCTGGTGGATTTGTTGTCTTTTCTCGTTTCTCCCTAAATAGGCTTTGGGCACCTTGAGGACCAGATAAATATTTTAAGTGCCTCTTTTTTCTTCTTTGGTGCCTGTGCTGGTGACTTGTCCTGTGCTGTCTGCTCTATTCTCACCTACCAGCTCTTCGCCCTCTGCACTGTCCTCCCCACCCTCCTCCTCCTAGCTTCTGCTCCCAGTGGGTCAGCGTCCACGAGAAACGGGCATTAGCTCATTTAACCCCCAGTACCTACGGAAGCAAGTAAGAGTCTCCACCCAGAACGGTTAAGGGTCTGGCCCACAGTCACGTAGTCGGCAATGTCGCAAGGACCGGCTGATCCCAGGAGCCTTAACCACTCAACCACTTAACCGTACATCCAGCCCATCCAGCCGTCCGTCCGTCTGCCCTTCCCACCGGTGCCACCTGCTGCTTCTGCCCCAAGCGCCGCACTCGGGCTGCTGGTGTGCGAGAGAGGCTTAGAGACCCGGGAGGGAGAGACGTGCAGACCGTTACCGTAAAAACTGTTAAATAAGAAAGCAAAGGGGAATAAGCAGACCGACGGGGAAGAGGCGGCAAGGAAGGGCCACGTTTCTCAATCACGCAGGTAGTGCCTGATAAATATTAATTATTCATTGATTAATTTGCCTCCGTTTGTTCCCTGGGAAAAGCATCTGCTCTCATGGCGCAATGAGCATGTGGGGAAATGCGGTCGGTAAACTCTGAAGCACTTACAAATGTAAGCACGCGTGCCTGTGGTTACCTGCCAGGTGAAACCCTGACACGTAGTAGGTGCTAAACCCATGGCGTCAGTGTTCTCTAAGGATGAGTGTCCAGAGTGCTTGCTTTGCTAATTTAAAGGCAAAAAACTTTTTTTTTAATGGCTCATTTATTTTTGAGAGAGAGACACACACACAGAGTTACGAGCGGGGCAGGGGCAGGGGCAGAGAGAGAGAGAGAGAGAGAGGGAGACACAGAGTCCGAAGCAGGCTCCAGGCCCTGAGCTGTCGGCACAGAGCCCGACGCGGGGCTCGAACCCACGAACCGTGAGATCATGACCTGAGCTGAAGTCGGACGCCCAACCGACTGGGCCACCCAGGCGCCCCCCCCAAAACCCTTTAACATTATGAAGCTCTTCCCTCCCTGCTTTTTCCCGGTCAGCCCCGTCGCACATTTCGATGACAATTCTCCGTAGCCTACAACTTTTATTCTATTTTAGGCAGTGTCCGAGGTGCCTTCTCTTGCACCCACATAAACTCACTATTCACTTTACTTTTGTCCCACCTCTTTGACCCCTCGCATCTTGGGTGGGTTCTTCCCCTTAAGGGTTGCCTAGCCATTAAAGGTACTGGAGGCAGGTGAAATCGAGTTCTTGTGTTCCTCGGGGTGAGTTTCTTAATTTTCCCAGGGCCAAAGCCTTAATGCTCACGTTTGTGTGATTACACGACCTGCCTTGCGGAGGCTTCCGTGAAGACGCCAGGAGGTGGCATTCCCCCTACCTCGGTGCCTGTCATAAAGTAGCTCAGTGAAATTGTGTTCCGGCTCTTGAACAAATGACCTCGAATTTAGCGGCCCTGAATTTAGATGACGGGCGTCCTCTTATATTCCATGAGTGTAGGGTCAGGTTTTCCAGGATGGGCTTGGCGGGCCCACTTCCGAGATGGTTCGCTCCCACGGCTGGCAGGGTGGTGCTGGCCGTCGCGCGGAGCTCGGAGCTCACTCAGCCAGAGCCCCCTGCGGCCTCGTCACCGGGCCGCGTGGCGGAGCCCAGCCGCTCCTTGAGCGTGTCCCGAGAGGCCGCGACGCAAGCTGTAATGCTTCTCGTGATCCAGCCTCACGAGTCCTCGGATGTTACTGCGGCTGGGTTTGCTTGAGCAAGTGACTCCCTAGGACCCGCTCAGATGCAAGGGGAGGGGAATCAGACCACACCTAGTAAAAGGAATTCTCCAAGGATTTGCGCCCGTAACGTAACTCTCGCCAGGAGCAGGAACCGTTGTTATTTGTCATCCCGAGGCATGAGGTCAGCGGCAGCTTCTGGGCGCCTGCGCTGTAACCGAGGCTCTCCTCGGGGTCAGCCCTACAGCTGCTCCAGCTGTGCACGTAGCAGCTGGTTCCCTCCTTGTCTCCGCTGGCAACTCTCTGAACCGGGAATGCAGGTTCCAGAGCTCCCATGTGTCTAACCATCTGTCCCCGTGGACGCTACTTTTTTCTCCTCTGTGTTGACAGCCTTCCTTTCTTCCTTCCTTTCCTTCCTTCCTTCCTTCCTTCCTTCCTTCCTTCCTTCCTTCCTCTTTCTTTCTCTTTCTTGAATTTATTTTCCTGAGTAATCCTTTAAGTACTGTTTAAATTCTTTTTTCCCCCCAGTTTTATTGAGATACAACTGACAAACAGCACTGTGTAAGTTTAAGGTATACAGCGTCATGATTTGACCTACGTATATTATGACGTGATCATCACACGTGAAGTTCAGTTAACACCCACGACCTCGTGTACTCACAAAACATTTCCCCTTCCTTGCGATGAGAACTTTCAGGATCTACTCTCTTAGCAATTTTCAACTATGCCATGTAGTAGCGTTAACCACAGTCCTTAGGTAGTCCTTGAATCCCCAGGTTTTACTTCTAGATGGGAGTTTATGCTCGTTGACCCCCGTCATCCAGTTCTGCCTGTCCCCACCTCCTGCCTCTGCTGACCACAGACCTGAACTCTTTTTCTGTGTGTGTGTGTGTTTTGTTGTTGTTGTTTGTTTGTTCGCTTGCTTTTAAGTTCCACATATAGATGAGATCATACATATTTGTCTTTCTCTGACATATTTCACTTAGCATGAGGCCTTCAGGGTCCATCCATGTTGTCACAAATGGTAGGAATTTCTTCTTTTCAGGGGGCTGAATAGTATTCCATTGCATATATGTGTATACCGCATTTTCTTTATCCATTCATCTGTCTAGGGACACTTAAGGATGTTTCCCGAGTCTTGGCTGTTGTGGACTGTACTTTTCTAAGTCATTCAAATGTCGAGCCACAGGAAAACCTTGGATCACGTTGGTGAACATAGCAGCCTCACAAATACACTCACATTCTGGGGGTGCTGGGGTAGCTCAGTCAAGCGTCTACCTCTGGATTTCAGCTCAGGTCATGATCTCATACTTCGTGAGATCGAGTCCTGCATCAGGCTCTGTGCTGACAGTGCAGAGCCTGCTTGGGATTCCCTGTCTGCTTCTCTCTCTGTCTCTCTCTTGGAATAAATAAACTTAAAAAAAAAAAACAACAACTCTCATTCTGTGTTTAAGGTCTTAGCTCTGAGCATGAACTCAACAAAATACAGATTCTGTACTCCGTGACGTGAAATAACTTGGTTGTCTTTGATTCTGTCTTCTGGATTATATTTGGGAGTCATCCTGAGTGCCCAAGTGGTTTTTCATATCATGAGGACTTTAGGTTTCTTTGTGGTTCTGATTCTGTTTTTTCATAACTCAAACTTTCCGTTAAATATCTTGCTTGGGCACATTTTCCCCTGTCCTGGGACATCTGTGGCAACTCATTATTGAAGTGTGTAAGGTCTTATTTTTTTACTTTCATTATGTTCTTCATTTACCACAACCAGCATTTCTCAAAGTGAACCCTGATAGAGATTATATGCACATAAAGGCCCTGATGTCAAATAGGTTGGGGAAATGCTGACTGGCTTAAACAAAGTCAAGCAAACAGGTTTCTTTACGGCAGGACTTCTCAGAACCTTTAACTAATGTGCACTTTGTATTTCAGAGAGAATAGCGAAGGCCACATTTCGTGGACTTACGTGATTCTAGACTCTTTTTAAAGGGCACTTCCCAGGACATACGTTCCGTGGGACACACTTCGGGAAAGATAGGCCCAAACCTGTGCTCCTTTTTGGGGGAAGAGGCACACGGCCCACCATTTTGTCAGCGTCTGCATACCTTCCCTTCCTCCAGGCAAAGTTTAGTGCTGCCCTCTCCTGGGATCCTGCGGGCAGCCTGGTAGAGGAGAGAAAACCGGGTTCCTTCAGTTTCTCCTCTTTGCTCGGTGATCCTGGGCAGGTTAGCCCCATCGGTCTCAGGTCTAATGTGGAGTTAATCCAGTTCCCCGAGCTGGGGCAGTGGAAAGATTATGAGTAGTAGTGCACACGGAGATGGGGCTGGAGCAGGTGCCCCGCCTAGGCTGCCTTTCTCTTCCCGGGTTTGGGGACTGATCCACCACGGGGAACAATGAATGAGCGCACTCGCCCCCTAGTGGGCATTTCTGCCTCTGCCACGTGAGTTGACCATCCTCGGAGAAGACCAGACGGCTTCCGTTGGCTTGTCAGCAACTGTTCTGGTGTGTGGGCAATTCGTTTTAGACTAATGGGTCAAGACATTATTTAAATGAAGACGATAGATTTGAGAGCAGAGATGGTGGGTTCTTTTCTCAGTGAGAGATGAAGTACTCTCCCCATTATACAGATGCTGTCCTCGAGGTCGCCCAGAAGGTGATCGGGTGGGGGCGCCTGGGTGGCTCAGTCGGTGAAACCTCCGCCTCTTGATGTCGGCTCAGGTCATGATCTCATGGTTTTTCAGTTCCAGCCCCATGTCGGGCTCTGTGCCGTCAACACAGAGCCTCCTTGGGATTCTCTCTCTGCCCCTAACCTGCTTGTGCTTTCTCTCTCTCTCTCTCAACATAAATAAACATTTAAAAAAAAAAAAAAAGGATGTGACCAGGTGACAGTGGGACTCCCAGTGGGTCATTTTCACACAGCTGAATGTCTGCGTAGACAAACAAGATCTTATTACCTTTATCACGCGTGGGTCTTGATTTTGAGGGGAGGACGGGGGGGGGGGGAATGATTCACCCGATTCTGTCTCTGATTGAAGGTAATGTCCGGTATCTCAAAGTCTTGCAAATAGGAGGCAGTCCATGACAACAAAAGTTATTGTTCATTGAGAGCTTGGTCTGTCCGGAAGCGTCCTAAGTGTTTTACTTATTTAATGCTTGCAAGAAGCCTTGGAACATGGCATATAATGGCCGTCCTTGCCATCTGAGAGTTCAGCAAGTGGAGGCACCGAGCATCTGAGTCACCTGCCTCAGGTGGCACGGCTGACGTGGGTTGAATCCGGCATTCGCCACCCACGAGGTCTGACCTCGCACCTGTGTGCCTAACCAGCACGCCTCCCTGCCTCTCCCAACGGCCGGCTGCCCACCTTGGTGGCCACAAGTATGTATTGTGTCCCTGTTGTGTGCCCACCCCGGTGCCAGGAGCTGGGAAGGATACAGAAGATTCATGAGACTATTTGGTATCTATGATTGCTCCAAAATTGGTTTTGACTTCTTAATAAAGGGTAAAATCCCCGAGGAGAAAACTGAATGATGAAATTTAAAAGAGCAAGTTTTTCAAAGTAGGAAGAAGCTGGTTAATAGCAGGCTGAAGGGCAAACATGTTTAAAAAAAGAACCAACGCCGGGAAAACCAACACTGTATTAGTGACACATATGATTTGTATGCCTGTGAGCAGGAAAATGCAAAAGGGGGAGAGAGCTGTCTTCTCGAGTAAATGAAGCATAGAAGTTCATTAGGACTATAAAGAAGTGTTAAAAGAGGAAACCCTGCCTTCAGAGCATCAATGGATGGTAATATAAACCATGTCAGGTAGGTGCAAATTGGGAACTGGAGATGCAAAGGCCCGATCTGAGGGACACATTTACAAAAATATCAGCTAAATAATAAATTATTAAATATGTTAAAAGCTAAAAGGATCTTTGTGTCTGCAAGGCTCTTAAATTCAAGAGAAAAAAGTGCTGGGTTGGTCTGGTCCGAGAGGGCGAGGGGAGGGGAATGGAGACAGTCTGGCTGGAATAGTCCTTCCTCCGAAGACGCACAGGAAAACACCCTGGGTAGAGCTTCCACAGGAAATCATTAGGCCCAGGCCACATGCAAGTCCCCAGGGGAAATAAAGGAACAAGTTAAAAACACCCGGGCATTTGAAAGATGGGAGGTCCCCCGCCCTCATTCCGCGCCCAGGAGCCTGAGGCCTGGCCGGAGATCCCTCTGCCCAGTGCAGGGAGGTCTGGCCACTGAGGCCCTTCTCTCCCCCTCCGAGTAGTGCCCTTCGGCCCCCCCCCCCACCCCCACCATCTTTGTTTCTGGCTGCTCAGGATCGCGGGGTGCGGTGACTCTGCAGGCCCAGTGCGCCTGCCTGGCGTCCAATGTTTCCTCTGCCCTCCGTGCCACCTCTCCCACCGGGCCGAGGCTGTTTACCCCACGGATGGGAAGGAAAGACCCCATCTTGGCCCATTCTTAGTGACCAAGTGAGTGAGTGGCCGAGTGGCCAAGTGAGTATGAGCACAGGATTCAGGCCAGACGGAGCTCGGCCCCTTGACCTGCTGGGTGACCTTGAGCAAGCTCGTCAGCTGCCCGATTGTGAGAGGGCAGTGGTGATCCCGATCGTGCTGCGCTGAGTTCTCCAGGCACCCGTGGTGCACCTCTTTGATGGTCTGCTGGACACGGTCCCGGCCTGGGCAGGGCTCAGCGGAAGGGGAGTCAGCCCTAGGGCCCCTCCCTGCGGGCTCGTGCCGTTGTCACCGCCATCCCGTTGGGTCATCGTCGGCATGTCCGTCGTGTGACCGACACGGGAACCGGTGGAGCGAGGCTGGTGAACTTGCCGGAAGGCACTCGGCTGGAAAGAGGTGGCGCTCGCTCCAATCCCACGGACCCGATGCCTGAGCTGTGCCCTTAGCGCCTACTTACACAGAAAGCCAATAATCACGTGGACAACTGTGCCGTTGGAGCAGTGACGGGCCGCACGAAAGAGAACACAGAGCCTGGCGAGCCCGCATCTGGGCATTTCACTGAGGAAGTGACATCACTGGAATCCGAAGACTAGGTGGGAGCGAACCAGGAGAAAACAGAAGGGGGGGGGGTGGTCCTCAAGGCAGAAAAGGATGGGACGTAGGGATGTGGAAAGTGCGGGGCACAGAGCTAGCTGCCTAACTCCTGTGTGGCCTTGGCCAAGGTCCTGAACCTTGAGGGGCTTCAGTGCCCTCATCTGTATAATGGAGAGAACAGGAGGTAGTCCTACCAAGCGCGTGCCCAGCACGCAGCAGGAGCCATCGTCAGTGTGACTTATGGTCACGAACAAAGATGTGTTCTTTGTTGTCATCGTCCCCCTAGGGGCCCCCCGCCCCAAGTCTCTGCCTCAACTCTGACACCACGTGAGAGTTGAGAGAAGTCAAGGGGGGTCAGGGGGGGCCCAGGAGGCTTCTCCCTCAGTCTACCAGAGTAAACAGAGTAGATGAGAAGCCGAAGTCACTGAGAATTTTCTCAGCTGCCCTGGCGCTGAGACTTACCAAATCGTGTGCAGAGTTTATCTGAAACTTTTTTTTTTAATTTTATTTATTTTGAGAGAGAGAAAGCACGAGCTGGGAAGGGGCAGAGAGAGAGAGGGAGAGAGAATCCCACGCAGGTTCCCCGGCAGCACAGAGCCCGATGCGGGGCTCGATCTCACAACTGTGGGATCTCGACCTGAGCGGAAATCAAGAGTCAGATGCTTAACTGACTGAGCCTTCCAGGTGCCCCTCGTATTATCTGGATCTTGATCCCGATATGGGGGCAGGGCCCCACAGGCTCCCGAGCCCATGTGGCTTGTGAAGTCTCAGGAATCCTGGTGCACCACGGATTAATACAGATGTTATAGTAGCCTGGATTTGATCTTCAGCAGCCAGGCCAACTAAACACTTCACTGTCAATGCCAACAATAGCTCCGGCACTCAGTGTCCCCCCACAGGCAGGTCCCTTAGACCATTTCATGGTCCCAGCAGCCCTGCCCCACGCGAAGGGTCACAAGCCCAATTTGCAGGCCAGGTGACTGGGCTGCATCTCAGGCCGCTCGGAGAACAGAGCCAGGATCAGCCCGATCAGCCCCTCCAGCCCCTGGCCCCGGAGCCTTGCCCTTCTGCCTCCGTGCCCTCTCACACCTGTTCTTCAAGAGAACTTCCTAAAGGTACCGCAGAGTATCATCCCTCGGGTTTCGTTTCGTTTTGTGTGGAGAGACTTGGAGAAATCGGCCTCGACTGCCGTGAGATTACCTCCTTGTCGCGGGAGTATCGCCTCCAATCCTACCTCTTCAAACGGCCTAAATTCTCACCGCCGCTTCCGTTCTTTAAACCAGAGGCTGGAACGGTTTTCCTGGCACCCCTCAAAGCCTCAAATCGTCTCGCTCACACATTTGCGTACTTTTACCGCGCGGCTCAGCCTGCTGGACGGCGGGTCCCGGGGCAGTGGGAATCGTGTTGGTCTCCGTTCTCCCCTGGGACGGGCAGATACCTGCGTGAGGCAGGCGCTCCGTGTCGGTTTCTGAGGGCGCTTCGTGAACTCTCTGGGTCGTAATGCTTTTTCTTATTTCATTTGGTTCTTTCCTTCCTTCCTCTCGACCTCCCTTCCTCTCTGTCTTTAGGCAAACGTGTATCGTTTTGAGTAGTGAGACAACAGCACCGAGAAAAGTCATTTAATATTAAAAATCAGGAAATCATAAAATGGGCAAGGTACCTTTCCCGGGGGGGGGGGGGGATGGGCTCTGGTTTCCCTTCTGTCACTCTCATACCCTGTCCTCCAGGAGGCCTCCGAGCCAGCTAACAAGAAGTAACACTTAACCAAATGCTTTTCTGACTCCCCAGGCCTCACACGTAAACCCCCTTCATGAATTGCACAATTTAATCCTCTCGCCAGACCTGCCTGATAGGTGTTATCATTGCTGTTACACAGATAAGGAGTCCAAGGCCCAGAGAGGCCAAGCGGCGTGTCCCAAGAGCGCCCAGCTTCCAAGGAGGCAGTCCTTCAGCCGGGCCTATCTAACTCGGAGCCTGAGGCCTAAAGCCTCATCACTCGAATTGCGGGCCCCAGGCCAGCAGCATCAGTCTCACCCAGGAGCTTGCTAGAAAATGCAGAATCTCAGGCCCCAGCCCAGCTTCACCAAGCCGGGAGCTGCACTGTGACGAGATCCCCAGGTGGTCTGTGTGCATGGTCAAGCTTGGGAGGCCCTGGTCGAGCCACTGTGCCCGGTGGCGTCGCCCAGACTTTCCCCACCGCCTGCCTCCCTCTCGCCTGGCCTGACGTGCCTTCCCGCCGCTCGCTGGGATCTCACTGACTAGAAATCAGCAAGAGAAACCAGTAGAAGCCACCTCCTGACTACTCTTGTGGCGACTACTCAGCAGCTCTGAGATAAAGGTTTGAAGACAGAAGGTGTTTGAAACCACAGACCTGTCGTAGGGATAATCTACAGCATGCCCATATCCATGTTACCCCTTTCCAAACAGTGGGCTGGGAATAGGATATTTTTGTTCTTTGAAGAAAAATAAATACTGCAGGCTTCATAACCGGAGGCCTTTCTAATATGCTTAAAAGCAGTCCAGAAGGCCCTGACTGAAGGATCTCGTGATAGAACAGCAAAGGTAAATTATCCCGGCCTGTGGGTGTTTGTACATGATGAGGGAATGCAAACAAGCATCGTTTGGCTCAGGACGCACGCGCACACACCAACACAGGCTCTTTAGGGTGAGAAAACAAAACGATCGAAAGAGAGTCATCCGGTGTTTAATTCTGCCTGGGTAACAGATCGGAGATGAACATTTCTCCTGTCTGTGCGCGTCTGTGGGTTGTACAACCTGATAAAGTCAAGGTGCTGGCCCATAGCTTCAGGTTCTGCCAGTTTCTTATGAAATATCAGGGCTTTTCCACTAGTGTGAGAGCCAAGGCAGAGAACTAGAAAGATAAATGATTTAATTCAGGCTGTCAGGTTCTGTTTGCTTGGAAGCAAGGATTCGCGAGGAGAAAGCACATTAATTGAAGTCTCAAGGTGGTAGTGGAACACATTTTCTTTATTACTGCTTTCTGTACAGGGGATTGCTTTTTTTTTTTTTTTTTAAAGTTTATTCTGTCTTGTTCAGTCAACGTTTATCGAATAGGTCCTGTGCGAGGTGGGGAAAATCAAAGTAAGACCGGCTTGTGGGAAATGGGCCGTGGGAGTGGTTAGAAACAGGGAGAAGAGAGACACAGAGTTTCCTCGGGGGCTGGTACAAAGGGCTTTCTCCAAACAAGTGACTTCCAAGCTAGAGTTGGAGAAGGTCTTTGCCAGGCAGAAAGGGAAAGGGCATTCCAGGCACATAGAACGACAGGGGCAAAGTTAGACTCCTGTGGAAGGATCGAATGTCTGTGGGACTTCAGCGTGTGGGCCGAGAGACCCGTGACAAGGAGCAGAGAAAGTTACTTGTGATGAGAGTGGAGAGGGTAGGTGGTAGGAATTGCTCGTGAGGGGTCCTGTGGCCTTTTAGGCCACACGGGCTCATAGGGAAATACGTGCCTTTGGGTCAGGTGCGGGTGCCTAGAGTGGAAGCATGGGAGGGATTGTTTTAAGGGCTTTGATCCAGAGAGCAATGGAAGCCCACTGAAGGGAAGCCATGATTAGATCTGTGCTTTGGAAAGATTATCTTGGGGCACCTGGGTGGCACGGTCAGCATCCCATCTGACTCTTGATCTTGGCTCGCGTCATGATCTCAAAGTTCGTGAGATCGAGCCTCAAGTGTGGCCCGGCATGGACAGCGCGGAGCCTGCTTGGGATTCTTTCTCTCTCTCTGCCCCTCCCCCACGCACACTCACGCACTCTCTATCTCTCTCTCTCTCTCTCACAATAGTAACCTTAAAAAAAAGTTTAAAAAAATTTGAAAAAATGGAAAGACCATCCCACTCGCAGGGTGAAGGAGGGCTGGTCGAGGGTAAGAATGGATGTAAAAAGACCTGTCGGGAATCTACTGTAAGGTCCTGGCAAGAGAGGAAAGTGGCATGGAAGTTTTTAAGGGGAGGAAACACCGCCTGCGGGTGTTGAAGGGGAGGGAGGGGCCAAAATTACTCTTCTCGCAACATGGTCCAGACTTCCTCCTGATTGGCTCTTACGGACAAACACAACGTGCCGTGGGATCTTCAAAGGGACCTCCAGGAATGGTGGCCCCAGGTGGTCTGAGCGTCCAAGCTTCTGTAGACGTCTCACCCCCTGGCTATCTAGAGCCTCTCATTTTTCAGCAGATGTAGCAGCCAAGTCAGATAAACCAGCGTGACAGGTGATCCGATCTCAAGTCCAGCCTTTATTGGCTTCTCTCCCACTGAACTCCCGTCCTCTGCTCAATGGCTGATACTGTAAAGTCACTCACTCGGTATCCATTGCCACGCCTCCTACTTAACCCTTTGGTACTTAGAGGCCAGAAAGCTGAAAACTACATTTCCCAGATTTCTTGGCGGAAAAGGCCACGCATGTGACTAAGGTGCCCCCAAACAAGGTGCCTGCTCTAGACGGACAGGCAGAAGTGCGCAACGTATGGTAGCTGCTCGGGGCAGGAGATCAGTCTGGCAAAGTCTTGTTTTTCCAGGGCAGCGGGTAGTAGAGTGGCTGGTGTCCACTCCCTACGGTCATGCGGCTTCTTTCTCTGGCTGTTTTGTTCCTATTTGTAGCATCTAAACCCAATTCGCTGGCCCATCCCAGTAATTACATAAGTTCCCTCAGACTTATCTGCTTAAAGTATTGAAGTGAACGCTGTTGCTCTGCGAATAAGAATCTGCAACTCATTTATTATTATATATTTTCTTTGTTGCTCTACGTATAGTGTTACTTTTCCCTGAACAAAGTATGAACTCTTTAGAGACGAGGAAGAGGTCAGGGGTCCTCTGTAATGTCAATCAGTTTGCCTGCCTGACGGCCAAATCATCGTTCTTCCAGAAATAGGAGGCTACCAGATTGTGCCCTCGTTTTCCTCTGGGAAACCACATCTTCTCCACTCTCACAGTTTACATGCTTTGGTAGTGTGGATTCCACCAACAGAGCCACGGGTGGCCATGTGACTCAAGTCTGGTCGGTCAAGAGTACTGCTTCCCACTGGCTAGTGTAAAGATGCCTGGACCCAATCAGAGCCAGTGACTTGTAGTCTCAGGGTTTTGTCCGGGACTGTTGAGAGAGAGGGGCATCTGTCTACTCTCTTTCTGTTAGAACCACCGGTAAAAAGGAGGCGATGAGCCAGGTGCTTTACCGGAGGCTCTGTGAGAGACTGGGCATGAGGTCAACCCAAAGGCAAGCAACACCAAGAAACCGTTCATGCTGTTCGAGCCTTGGGTAGATCCAGCATTGCCTGAAGACAGCCCTATGCTTGGTCTCTTCAGTTAGATAAGCTAACAAAACTCTCTCTCTCTCTCTCTCTCTCTCTCTCTCTCTCTCTCTTGCTTTAGCCCGGGAAGTGGAGTTTTCATCACTTGTAACCATGAGTCTTGACTAAAACAGGAGTTGTCCCTAAATATCTCCTGATTGGCTCATCAAAACAAAAAAGCACAAAACAAAACAAAACAAAACACCAACCACCAACAAAGACCTGAAGGCCTTGACTCCTTATTTCTTTTCTTTTCAAATTTTCTTTCACGTCTACTCCAGAGGGACCCACGTGCTGACATGGCTGCACTTTTAATGATTTGGTGGGACGATTCAAATAAAACTGAGAGGCACCCTGATCCCTTATCCTCTTAAACAAACCGGCAGCTGCTTCTGGAAGGAGAGAGGCTCCAAGTGAAGGCCAAGCAATGAGAAGGATGATGTGGCTCTGAGCTCTGTCCTGTGGTGGATGCTGAATTGCCTTTGTGGCGCATGATGGTTGAGGGCATGTGCCATAGCGCCGTATTGCAGTCAGGGTTACTTGGGTTGGAATATTACTTCCGCATTCATTAGATGTGTGATCTTGGCCAAGCTGCTTAACTTCTATGAATTCAACTCAAACTGGCTTATAATTAAAGAGGAGTTTATTGGCTTGTGAATTTGGAGAACCCAGGGAAGTGTCTAGCTGCAGGTTGGGCTGGATCCAGTTGTTCAAAAGGTGTATGTCAGGAACCCGGGGTGCTTCCTGTCAGGGCTGGATCTTCAGGCTGGCTTTCCTCTGGGCTGGCTTCATTCTCAAGCCCAGTTGGGTTCATTCTCGTGGGAGTAACATGGTCTGGAACAGCTCCAGGCTTACATCTTCCTGGCTTTGCTCTCCCAGCAGAAAGAGCATACCTCTTGCCCTACAGCTCCTGTGAAAATCTGAGGGAGAGCTCTTACCAGGACGGCTTGGGTCACAGGCACATATCTGGAGTGAGGCAGTTAGGTCAGATCACCGAGACGGGGGAGGGAATGTTTCTCAAAGGGAAAGCAGGGGGCTGTTACTGGAAGAGGGAACTGATGGTAACTGGGTAAAAACAACAGATGCCACTTCTTACTCTCCTAGGCTGTGTTCTCCGGGGGAAAGTGGAAATGTAATAGTTCCCACTTCACAAGGTTTTTGTAAAATGAAATGAGTTAATGTTTGGGTAGCAGATGCTCTTGGAGCCCCACCCATATCCCCACAGCCCCTACCATTTCCACGTACATGGCCGCAGATTCTAACAGCCTGTGCATCCCTCTGCCTGAGGACTTTCTCTGGCGGCCAGACCCCACCTTATCCGTGCTTGCCCCAGGTCGTACGTACCGGGGAGTTAGCAACACCTGGGAGCAGCCTTTAGCTGAGGACTTGGAGGGTCAGTACCCAGGTCCTGTCCCCCTCGCCCCTACGATGGGTGAGTCTGATATGTGCACGCTCCACTACCTGCAAGGTTTTCTCAAGCAGTACTGGGTTCCAGTTGCCCAAGGTAGCAACCATCATGCGTCCTTCACTTCCTGTTCTCTCTTCTTTTACTCCCCTACTGTGTTTCCTAGGATCTCCTCCCAAATAAACAACTGGCACTAACACTCTTGTCTCACAGTAAGAAAGACTGTCCTGCACTTAACATCATGCCTAACATACCGTAAGCATTCGGGACGTGTTTGTACTTATTATCGCCGTAGTTATTTTCTGCCGTAGTTTGTTGTTGCCTTAACTGCTGCATCCTTCCTTATGTCCTTGCCTTTCCGTGCTTTTCACTGTTATGCCGTTCCTCTGGCCTCCGCACTTTGCCTTGTCTCGCTACTTCTTAATTTTCACCTTTCCCCAGGGTAGCTGCACTTTTGATGAGAGGCTGGAAATTTTTAAACAATTACAGAGAAAAATTGGCAACTAAAATAATCGTTAGATCAAACAACATTTGTCAGGGACTATAAACTTCTTGAAGGCAGGAAAGATACTGGTTTTCACTTTGCCTAGAAGTAACACATGAGTTTGTATTCAGAGGGCTTTTAAAAATAAGACAAATTAGCAGACTTTGTTTTAATAAAGGAAGGAGACTGAATGAATTCTACTTCTTTTGTGTATCACATCTGCTTCCCCTCTGCAGTTTTAGCCCAAATGATCATTTTTTATCCACATCCACGACAATTTGCCCTCTCCCATCTGCAGAGCAGAGCCACCATTCACTAAATGATACTCTAGTGGTAGAGACTGTAAATGCACCTCATTTATAAAAAGGAAAACACCCCAGCATCATCTGGACTATTAACCAATTTCCAATATGAGATTAATGCAAAACTTGGGGGGAAAGTGTGAATAAAGATGGATTTTCTCATTAATGGGATGATACCAGTTGGACAAATCACACATTTTTGCTGTGACAAATTATGACTTGGCAAGATGACAGGAATGTATGCAGAAGAAAGTTTGGTTTGTCTTGAGAAAACCCAACTGCAGCGGATTTAGAAATCAAAAGCTTTCTGTTTTGGGTTTCTATCTTCAGACCTCTGACTACCGTACAGCAAGAAGTTGGCAAGGTGGCCGGGGTGATCTTTCCTCAATGAGCTTGCTCTCTTCTCTCTGCTTCCCGAGGGGTTGTTGCATCTGTTCTGGGCCCCAGTGGGGGTAGGGAGGGAAGGGATGGCTTGTTTTTATGTTGTTGGGAACTGGCAAACAAACCTCCATGTTACTGTGCTCATGCCAGGTGAGCAAATCTACTGAGGAAGAATTCTTTCAGGGTGACAGGGCTGCCCCGGGAGGGTGGCAGGCTGGGCAGAGAGGGAGGCGTTCTATCAGAAGTCTGTCCAGGCGGCCCTCTTCGGGCCTCCTCTGCTAAAAGAGAAAGAGCCAGAGATTTGAAGGGAGCCAAACATTGGTGGCTGGAGGCCAGACTTCATTTGTACAAATGTTTTCCTGCGTGTCACTCCGAGAAGATTCTTTCCACCTGTCCCTGCCTTTTGCCCCTTCAGGTCTCTGCAGTCCCGGGCCTTGCTCAGTGGACCCATGCACCTGTTTTTCCTGTGTGTTTGGGGTCGGGCAAGACTAATATTCAGGGAAAGAGAAGTCACGAACCAGAAGTCTTTGGTTCAAGACCCAGCTCTGCCTTTTAACTAGCGGTGGGTTGGAGGGGGAATTGGGAGTCTGAGTCCGATTCCTCATCTATAAAACAAGAATAGTGAGAGCTTCCTAACAGGGTCTTCATGAAGAGTGGATGAGCTAGTGAATGCGCGATCATCGTTTAAGTGAACACGTCTCACAAATGTACATTTCGGCAGTTAGAGGGGGGAACCACTCTCTCTATTCCTGGGGTGGGGGGTGCGGTATGGGAACGGGTCATAGGGCAGTACTATGATGGGCTCAGTTAGAGCTGGATGGGAGAGGTAGGCGGGTCTCAAAGTTTGGGTTCAGTTCCTACTGGGCAGCTGGGTGAACTTAGGCAGAGTTCTTTAGCATCTCTGAGCCTATTTCTCATCTGTGAAATGGAGATGAAGAGTCTGATTCTTCCAGGATCGTTGTGAGGAATAAATCCACTCATTCAACCAATACGAAAAGGGGATCACAGAGACAGAAGTAACTTCCTCTACTGGGGTGGGGGAAACCAGGGAAGCAATAAGTGGCTGCAGGCACAGAATGTAAATTTGAGCTACACTATACAGTTGACCCTTTAACGGTATGGGTTCGAACCGCACGGGTCCGGGTATACATGGGTTTTTTAAAATAAATACAGTAGCGTACCGTGAATGTATTTTCTCTTCCTTATTTTTTTCTTGATAACATTTTCTTTTCTCTAGCTTACTTTAAAAAAATTTTTTTAATGTTTATTTATTTTTTAGAGAGAGAGAGAGAGAGTGAGAACCAGGGAGGGACAGAGAGAGAGGGGGAGACACAGAATCCGAAACAGGCTCCAGGCTCCGAGCTGTCAGCACAGAGCTCGACGCAGGGCTCGAACTCACGAGCTGTGAGATCATGACCTGAGCCAAAGTTGGACGCTTAACCGACTGAGCCACCCAGGAACCCCTCTAGGTTACTTTGTTGTAAGAATATAGTATATGATACATATACAAAACATATGTCTATCAGCTATTTATGTTGTTGGTAAGGCTTCCAATCAACAGTAAGCTATTAGTAATTAAGTTTGGGGGGAGTCAAAGTCAGACCCAGATTTCAACTGTGTGGAGGTCTGCCCCAACCCCTGCATTGTTCAAAGGTCACCTGTAAATGAAAGCACTCTACAGACTAGGTTTCTATAGAAGCAATATTCTATATTTCCATAGTAGAAATATTATCTAAAGAATTTTATTTAGAGAGGAGAGCTAAGAAACCCCAGACATTGGTCCTAATCTTATATTTTCCAGTCCTTTTACATTTAATATTTATAGGCTTACGACTGCAGGAGGATTAAAACAGCATGAAGAATGCTTCCGTCTTTCCCCAGGAAACAATAGAAGGAATGATGGAGGTGAAGCCCCTCTATTCAATAATGGTGAGATCAGCACTAATTTTGATAACTGAATAGAATTTTGTGGGTCTAATACTTCTTAAAAACTATTGTGTTTTTGAAGCGAAGTCAGTCAGCATTATTTGGGTCTGAAGTTAGTACATTAAATTTCATCTCTCCATGTTCTTTCTTTTCTTTCTTTCTTTTTTTTTCTTTTTTTTTTTTTTTGGTTAGGAAAAAAATCCCTTTCCCCTTCATTAAAATCTGTAGTGGCCAGTGTGGTTAGGGACTACTGATTTGAAACACCATTGTTCACAAACCCAGAAGAGGAAGGTGACCTAATTTTTTTTTTTTTAAAGATCATTTGATGTATCTTTGAAAAATAAGTCAGTCTCAGGAAAAAAACAAACAACCAACCCTCCCCCCAAAAAACCCCCAAAATACAAGTATTTATCCAGAAAGCTAATATATTTTCTGAATCTCTACTTGGGAGCAATGCCATTTGCAAGAAACAGAAACTCTTTCTACAGAGATCCTTTCTCCTGCTTTATTTCCCCTCTGAAATCATGAGCCGATGTTTGTGACATCACTGGGTTGCTGTGGAAATGTTTATTTCACAGAGGATTTCGACCTCAAGTGGGTAATTTGTAGGAGGAAGTGTGAAGTCTTGGAAAAACACAATCGGTTTGAATAAAAATGGGCCGCATTTGAAAAAAGAATTCAGAAAGAGAACAATATAAATTGTCTATAACAGGTTGTTTCAAGTTTTCCTGTGAGCATTCCAATACTTGTAAGAGCATCTTACACTGATAGGCCCATTTTTATTTGAATTTTACTCACTGGAAAGATCTGTATAAAGAGTTGGGGGGAGCAGGTAAGGAATGGGTTTTTGCATTAAAAAAAAACTTTTGGCTACTCAATTATTAAAACTGAAAAGGAGATTTGGTCCTAAATACCATCTTGAGGTGTGTGTGTGTGGGGGATTATATCTGTTTATATTTTTAGAACATACAATAGACTTAAGAGAATTGCTCCATTTAAAGAATTGTGACTCAAGGGGCCTGAGTTTTAGTTGCAGAAGCTACAAAATCCCTTTTCGTCTGAAACTGTTAAATCAACAGAATGCCAAACTAGAGCCTTTCTTCCTGCTGGGGCAGTATTGTCCCCTAAATCCACTTTCCAGTTTTCTCAGCCTAGCCTAGTTTGATGTAGCATTGACTTAGCTTAACTACAGCAACCGGCAAAAGGAAGTGGCTTTGCATTTGGGATGGGAGGAGGCGGCCACGGGTGTGTGTGCGTGTGTGTGTGTGTGCCTGCGTGTGCGCACGCGGGGGACGAGGGGCCCGGGGAAAGAAAGAAAATCGAGACATAGCAACTGTGTGAAAATAATTTCCCGTGGCTGGAAGAGGGGTCTCTGCACGGGAAAGCAATTTTAGGAATTAAAAAAAAAAAAAAAATCTTCAAAAGAGGGCGGGAGGAAGGCTCGCTAGGAGGGTGCGGGGCGTAGCGAGGGACATGTGCGTCTCCGCGGGCATCTTCCTCTCCCCCTCCCCGCGCGCCCACCTGCCCGCGGCCGCACCCGCGCCCCCTGCCGTCCCGGAGCGCGCGCGGCCGGCCGTGCGGGGAGCCGGGGGTGGGGGGGTGGGCTGCAAAGGTCTGGCGGCGCGGGCTGATTTAGTGGCCGGGGCTGTAGTACAGGCTGTCCCCGGCAGCCGGCGGAGTCAGCGCGCCCACGTGACGGCCCCGGCTCTCCGGTGAGCTCCCCAAACAGACGCACACCCAGCCACACGCGCGCACACACACACGCACGCACCCCCGCGCGCACACGCCCGCCCGCCCGCTCTGCCTCTGCGCCCTCCATCCCGGCTCGCTCATTCTCTCGCCCTCTCGCTTCCCCTGCGGTCTCTCGCTCTGCGCGCACACACCACACACACGCACACGCACACACACGCGCGCACACACGCAGCCGGCACAGGCGGCGGCGGCGGCGGCGGCGGCGGCGGCGGCTGCCCAAGTCAGGACGAACCTCTGTAGGTACCGTCTTGAGAAGGCGGCGGCGGCGGCGGCAGCCCGAGCATCCCTCCTCACCCGGAGAGCGAGCACCGCCGAGAGTTTGCGTTCCCTTTGCCGTTCCCTTCCCCCTCCTTTTCTTTATTTTCAAGAGAATTTGTTCTTCGCTTATTGGTTTAATTTGATTTTGAAAATTTTGGGTTGCTTTTGTGTGTGTGCTTTTTTTTTTTTTTTTCTTTCCTCATTTTATTTGCATCCAGAGCATGGCGGGCTGCGGGCTGTCGGAAGACACCTTCTTCTCTTCCTTCTTTTACAACTACGGCTCCTCCTGGGAAACCCCTTCCAGCCAGGTAAGGGGTGGCTCGGGGCCCGGCGGCGTCGCGCCCTGTGCCCCCTGCCGCGCGCTCACTTGGCACTCGGCGGGGAGGCAGAGGCTTGGGAGGGGGGTGGGGAGGCTGGGGGGCCAAGTGGGTCGCACTGTCTGGGTCAGTGCCAAGCGGCGAGAGGAGGTGCCCCTCTTCCCCAGCGCCAGCTCTTCAGTCTCCAGGGGCGGTCGCGTCCCTCCCATGCCCAATCTGCCTCCCTACCCCCCCCACCTCCCAACCCAGTGGGAACCCGAGAAAGAGGCAGGAGCCGGCACGTTACCCCGAACAACTCCTGGCAAAACCGGGGAACTCGAGCGCAACCTTCCCCAAGTCGCCGCGGGCGCCGCGCCCCTGTGCGCCCGGCGCCTGCCCGCCCTCCAGTTGCGCCGAGGGGCTGCGGAGCTGTGAGTCCCCCGCGACGTGCTGTTCCCCTTCCACTCCCCCCCGGGCCCGGAGCTATCTCTTTCCCTAAAATGGCTGCAATCTCAAGTGGAGGCGTCCCCTGACCCCGCGGAGGCGGGGGTGGGGGGGGGGCAGAGTGGATGCTCCGGCGCCCATGACCCCGCGCTTCCCATGGCGCGCACAGGCACCCCACAAACACACACACTTAACTTTGATGACTGTGCAATGCAGTCCGGCTGCATCGTGCCCTCGACGCTCCCCGCCGCCGGCCTCTAGGTGTGCATGTCGGTGTGACTCCGAGGTGGAGGGGCCGGGGAAGCTGGAGGTGGACGCCGGAAGGGGGGGCGTGGAAGGAGATGGGTGTTAGCCGGCCACGGATAACCTGGAGAGACAGGACTGTGCTCAGGGTCTAGGGGTGCAAAAGCTATTCTGAGAGCCAGAGCGAGCAAGAGAGAGAGGAAAAATGCCTTTTAATTAAATAACTGTTGTAGTCTGCTGCCCCCACCGCTTGTTTGGTGAAAGTCTACAGGCATCTGTCATCTCCAAACTACACGGGGAAGTGGAGCTGGAGTCGAGGGAGGGGAGGTGTGTGTGTGTGTGTGTGTGTGTGTGTGTGTGTGCACGCGCGCGCGTGTATGTGTGTGTGTGTGCGCGCGCGCGCGTACACGCGCATGTCCTGGCTGGGGAAAGTTGGGGCCGGAGGAGAGGTGAAGGAGCAATGGTGAAAGGCAGCAGCAACTCGGTGGGCGGTCGGGGCTCCGGGCGCTGGGGATTCCCGAGCCCGGCGGAGTGCGCGCCGCGGGGGGAGCCGGGCGGCGGGGGTTGGGGGTGTCGAGGAAAAGAGCTCGGTTCGGCCCGGCTCACGGGGCCGCCGCGGCGTCTCTTCTCCCCAGCCTGCCCGCCAGCCTCGGCCGCTCGCGGGGCTGCCCGCCGCACTCGCCGGCTCTGGCGCGCTCCCTCCCGGGCCCGGGGCGCAGCGCGCTCCAGTGAGCTCCAGGCTGAAAAGCCAAACCCCCGAAGCAAAACAACCGAAAAATGCGCTCCGCCGCCCCCGCATCACCCCCAGTTTCGAAGAAACGGAAATCTCCAAACTAGTAGTTGCCGGGCGAAGCCCTGGCGTCTCCGGCGAGGGCTCCCCAGAACGCGCCGCGGCCATCCGAGTGAATAATACATAAGGGCGGTCCGGGAGCCTTGGAGAGGCTCCTGCCTCCGCGGCAGCAGCAGCGGGAGGCGGCGGCGAGCTCCGGCCAGACCGCCGGGCCGCCGCCGCGGGTGGGGGCGTCTGGGCGGCCCCCGGGAAGCGCGCCCGGCGCGGAGCTGCGGATGGGGCGAGAGGGCTGCCCAGGCGCGTGGAGTGGGGGTTCGGGGCGAGGCAGCCGGGAAAGGGGAGGCCCCGCTGTGAGTAGAAACTTGAAGAAACTGCCAGGGTGGTCGGGCTGGCGCTGGAGTTGGGGGACTCGAGGGGTGCCGTGGCTGCCCACGGCCGGTGCAGGGGGGCTTTCTTCAGACCACCCCCCGGGTCCTGCGGGACCCCGTGCTCTGCGTGCTAAGCCGCACCGGCTCCGGGTAGTCGAGGGCCAACGACCCAACTCCAGCTCTCCAGGAGCAGGCGTCCGCGCTCGTGTGTGTGTGTGTGTGTGTGTGTGTGTGTGTGTGTGTGTGTGATTGTCGATGAGTCAGAAACCAACCCCAGCTCGCCTTTAAGGACCCAGACGAGTAGGAAAAGGCTTGAAGCGCACAGCCCGCACGAGCCCGGCGGGGATTCGGGACTCGGGATTCCTCGGCAGCGCCGCGCCCCCCAATCCCGGAGTCAGATGCGTTAGGATAAGTTTCCAGGCGCGTACCTCCGACCTGTATCTCGAGGCCGCGAAACTCAGGCACTGCGTTCGCCTCTGAAAAGAGAGAAAAAGGATGGAAGGAAACTCGCAGTGAGACAGCTTTACAGCGATGCGAGCTTTGGCAACATCTTTAAGGAGATAGGGAACAAGTCGTTTGTGAGCGTTTAAAGAGCGTAGGGCCGTGGCCCGAATTTGCAAGACTGGCAGTCACGTGCAAACTCCTTGGAAACCGTAGGAGGTGGGCGAGAGGGAGGGGAAAGGGGGCAGGATCGGAGTAAAGGAAAGAGGGAGCCAGAGAAGCGGGGGGTGGGGGGGGGGCGCGGCATTTATAAAGAGGAAACCTATCGGTTTCCTCGGGTAAAGTTAGTTTAACTTGATTTGGAAAAGCATTTTCCCAAAAGGCAAGATCTTTCTTCTAGAAAGGGAGACTCGTGTTGCTAAGAAAATCGGAAAGAATTTCTGATAAAGCAGCTGGCGCTGCTCTGTGGAGGATGATTAGCTGGCAGGCTGGATTGTACGGTGGGGAGAGGGAGATTATTTGCAATATTGATCTCTCTTCCAGTGGTGCGGTGTGAACTTGACGATAAAGTACAGAAACAAACGAGAGATGTACCTCATTAGAGAAGGGTGCCCTCAAGTGCTACCGAAGCCTTCATCTCTGGTGGTGAACGCAGCCAGGCAGGGCGTCTTGCCGGGGTTTGCGGTTTCCCCCGCGGCCGGATCACCATTTTCCAGGGATGCAGCTATGTGCCTAAGAACCTAGGTCCTTAGTGCTCGCCAGTTCACATTTTCAGCGGTGGGGCATGGGCACATGACCGAGAAGCCTGCCCCTAACTGTTCTTCGTCGAAAAAGGAAAAAACAAACAAACAAAACCAAAGGCAACACTAAATCTCATCTTGGACTCAGGCAGGGCTGCTATGGGGAGGCCTGGGCCAAATTTGAGAGAGTGAGACTTATTCATGATTTTTACCTGAATTCCTGCCAAAAAAGCTTACAAACCCTCCACTCCCTAAAAATAGCTTTGCTCTTCAAATATAATTTGTTTACTCTACCTCAATTAAAAATAAAACCATCTTCCTGGTGTTACAAAGTGCTTGTGAACGTAAGGGTTGACTGTACTAAAAAAAAAAAAATCAAGCTTTTTATTTCTAGATCAATATGATGTGCTCTCGACATCTAATACCATGTAAAAGGAGCCTTTTTACAACATCAATAGCAGGCAGGCATGTCTCCCTAAGAAGCTCTTTTCCTGGAATCACAAGGCATTTTGATTACGTTCATTTTCACAAGAAACATGATTATGACACCTCTAGTTATAAACAAGCAAGTGAAAAAAAAATAATGAGGATGGGGGCTCTTTATGTAGAAATCTAGAAATTTGGAAACAACTGGGGCATTTATTCACTACCGAACCCCAGAACAAAAACAGAAACCCAACCACGAATGATTGTTGACTCGAAGGTGTTCAGGCTTCTCTGTGACATTTTAGCACTCAGGCTGGGGGAGGGGGGATCAGGGTGATATTTTGGGAGAGAGCCCAATGTGTATCAGAGCCGAAACTGCATCTGTTACCATTTAAAAACTGGGAAATTCCATCTTATATCTGAATAGACCATGTTGCAGATCGTTTGCACCCACTTGCCAATGTGCAAAACATACCATAGTGCGAGTGTGTGTGTGTGTGTGTGTGTGTGCGTGGGAAGCATCTGCTTAGGTGGAATTTATTTCTTCGATTCAGATGAAAACCCCAATTAAAGTGTGTATGTGAAATGTCTCTGAGTTGGCTCAGTGCAGCAGACAGCAGACCATTCTTTAATTTACAGTTTCACGCCTAGGGATGGCAGTAGTGTGAGCTTCCAAAACCCAGCATTATCTTTTTCTGTTGTGCTTTTCAACCTGCAAGGCTCTCCTGTGGTGGTTTGAGTCTCCATCATGATGCGGAAGGTAGAGTGGTCATTGCTGCTTGCAGCGTGGACCTAGGTCACCTTTATTTGGTTGTCACTGTGTGAGCCCAAATCAAGGCAGGCCGGGTCTGTATGATACTGAATCAATCAGTGGGAAGTGAAAAATGGAGCCAATCCATGAGGCCAGACATCTGACGTTACTCAGACGTTACTCAGAACCGATTGCCCAGTTCTTCGGTTACTGGATAGCCTAACCTGAGTTTGTGAAGAGACCTACTACCACCAGACTCGACTATGCTTCTTGGCTTTTCTTGCCCCCCCCCCCCCCAGCCCCTGCCTCTCCCTCAGATTTTCCAGACTCGAAATATAAAATGGCATCCTTATATGGACACACACTAGCTTTCCAGAGTAGGCAGTGACTGTTTTGAATTTGGCCCAGGAGTTTTGTTAGCCAGCATCTGCAATTCTTTCTACTCACTCTATCTTTTCAAGCAGGATAGAAGTTTCAATGCAGAATCATTAATGGATGTGGGTAAGTTGTTGAAAGCTTGTGCTGACTGCCTATTTTTTTTTTTTTTTTTTTTTTGGCTTGGCAGAACTTCCATGAATATGGATAGCCAAGCAGAAAGCAGCCCACTGAGGAACGCTTCTTTCCCATCCAATCCAAGTACTATAAAGAATTCAATACTCTTTTCTTCTTTCCTGGTTATTTCATAATTCTCAAAGTAGTAACAATGTTTGGATCCACGGAGGTGAGCCAAGACTTGGGAATGTCCTGCATGTACAAGGTTGTTGGAAAACCGGTATCTTAAAGTTCAAAAGATACAAACTGGGTTTCTAAATTTTTTTTTTTTACATTTATTTATTTTTGATAGAGAGAGAAGGAGCACAAGTGGGGGAGGGGCAGAGAGAAGGAGACACAGAATCCGAAGCAGGCTCGAGGCTCTGAGCTGTCGGCACAGAGCCCCACACGGGGCTCGAACTCACAAACTGCGAGATCGTGACGTGAGCCGAAATCGGACGCTTAAACAACTGAACCACCCAGGCGCCCCTAAACTGGGTTTCTATGCACTTTGAACATTTTTATTTTCCCGAAGATGTGCGGATGAACTGCAAAGTCATTTTTAGGTGCATTTCTATATATATTTACTTTAAATACATTTTAGAAGTACATTTTCTAAATCTGGCTCACATGACCCCCGTTTTCCCAACGTTGGGTTTCTCCTCGGTGGATAGAAGAGCAAAAGAGACTTTTGTAATATTTTGGGTTTCTTGGGGGTCTTCCTGTATGGCTGGCTTCCTTAAGGCACCAGCTTGGAAATACTGTTTGCTTTTCCTTGTAAAATTCTGGTAACCTAAAACTTAGGAACCAAGCAGCAGTGATGAGAGCTACCGTTTTTTAATGCTGTTCCAAACACTCTGCGAGTATTTGAATCCTTTAATCTCCAAGACAACATACGAATTAGGTACTTTTGTTATCGTTCCCATTTGATAGATGCAGAAAATAAGGCACAGAGTTAAATACTTTGTCTCTCAGTGCTGGGTAGGGGCGAACCTAGGGTATCCTCTAGCCAGTCTGGTTTCAGAGCTCAGAGTACCAACTAATTCTTTCTCTCCACACTACTTACTCTCCAGTACAATGTAAGACATCACGTGGCTGCAGGTACATGTCTAGCAAGTTTGTGATGGTGTCATTCATTTCCCAGCTTCATGAAATAGTGAAGATCGCCTGTGTTTGCCCAAGTTTGTCCATTTTTTGTCTGCTCATTGACATAACCGGGTAAGATTCTCTTTGGTAAATGAGATGAAGTCTTCTGTTTCAGCAAAATCAACCGTAACCACCTGATGCTTTTCTTTTTTCTTGGTGATGGACTAAATGTTTTCAGTTTGCACCCCCCCCCCTTTTTTTTTTTTTTTTTTGGTTTGAATGGTTGATTCAGTTTGAGAGATAGGGTCTTTAGACTGCCAGCTCCCAACCTCAGATAATTATGACTTAGTGGAGGACCCATTACAAATATATGTATCAGTATAATAACACTCTACAGAACAAATATAATTTTAACATTCATGAATAGAATAGTTTTATAAATAATCACTCAGATGCATCATGAAAATCCTATCATATGTGTGTGTATTTGTGTGAGTTTATGTAGGATCTATGTGTCATGTATCATATGTATGCATATATATATATGTATATATATATGTGTGTGTATATATATACATATATATATGTGTGTATATATACATATATATGTGTGTATATATATGTGTGTATATATACATATATATGTGTGTATATATATGTGTATATATATACACATATATATATGTGTGTATATATATATATATATATATATAGGCATAAACTTACTCTCATTATGTAAGCAAACCCATATCATGTTGAGTTGCCCTGTATACGGTTATCTTTTCAATTTAGTCCCAAACTTATCCTTTTCAGCATGGTCATGTTATAACAGGTGTCTTTTGCATTGAATCATGCATCTAACGTTTCTGTCCATCATGAACCTCAGGGCTTTTAGTGGTTCATCCCTTATATTGTGATCTTCCAAAATACAGTCGTGGGAAGGGGAGGGAAAACATTAAATGTCAGTAGTTACAGCAAGACAGTCTCTAGGAAGAGGGCAGTTTCTCGGTATTTTCACATTCCTGTGGCCCTAGCGGAAATGTAAAAGTGCAGGGTTTGCATTGGAATGAGAATGGGGTCACCTACCCTTTGTAGTCATCATCAAGGAAGCAGAACTTCCTTCCAGAGAGACCATAGGAAATCAATGATCACACTTTGCCAGTGAAGAGGTAAATGTGGACAGCAGCCGACATTAAATAAAAGGGCAGCAGAAAAGTGATTTACTCTAGAAGGCAGTGTGACTTTTTGGTCCGTTCAAAGAATTCACGTTTTTGATATAATAATTACATTTAAATAGTTTTCTCTTGGAGAATGTTTTTGGAAAAAAGGAAAGGAGAAATGCCATTAGGTGATGCTACCCGCGTTTCCCTTGAACATAGCTATTTAAGGAAGGCAGAGTGCCTGGAGTATGGTCACAGATACGCCCTCCCCTTATTTTTGTCTTAGGAAGAATTGACCTGATTTGTTAAAGTTACTGGATTTCCGTTTGATTGTTTTTAGATTTCGCATAGTCCCTGATGCGGAGGGGAAGCTTGCCTCGGGGGAAGGCTCCCCTCGACAGCAAAGTGTTGCAGAAGAATCGTCCTAGAGGAGAGGCATGGGGTGGGGGGTGGGGGCGGGAGAAAATGGGGAGAGTGATCGCTGACGTCAAGGGAAATGTAAGTTTGGAAGCTTAATGAGATGTGGAAGAGCAGGTGTGCAGTTCTAATATGCGTCCCCTCTTTTGCGTGCACTTCTGATCGCTTTGTGAGCATTACCTTCTTCCCGTAGATTTGAAATCTAGAACTTCAGGCGATAGCTAAGGGGCAAAAGGGAGCCTTTGGCTTCTATCCGGGAGAATACGGAACATCCGTGTAATCTCTTGCCTGAAAGCGTATTAGAAAGTGTGTTGGTTGTGTAACGACAAAGCAAAACAAGAAGAGGCACAAAGAAAAAGAAAGAAAAGTCTCACCAGCAACCCCTACCACAGTTTGCTCCAATTTATTATTTCCAGTAGCAGTTTAGTCCCTAATGTTAACAATGAGTGATTATGATTCTGTAGTTTCGTTTACAGCATAAATTAGCATTTTGTTTTCTGTTACGGCTTTTGGATGAGGAATTATAATGTATAATTTGCTGAAAATAGATGTTATCATCTCTTAGGATGAGAACAACCACATAAACTTGAACAAATGATAAAAATGGAATCAATTACATTTCAAATGGAAGCAGTTTACAAACCTCCAAATACAAAGTGGCAATAGTAGCTGGTTATTGTAACAAATAATTAGTTTTTTTAAACAACATTTATTGAATTCCATTGACAATTTGGTAATTGTTCACAGTCGACTGTAGCCCTCCCTCTTCCAGAATGAAATGTGGTGTGGAATGACTGCGTTTTATAAACTGCACTTTTCCTCATTATTTAGTGCTGCCCCCAGAATGCATGTGTATTTGCATAGGCAACCCCTTCTCACTAATAGGAAAATGTTGACTTGAATAAAACGGTGTCGCCAGACCTAGTTGATGGCTTAAGATAAACACCCAAGGGCTGATGATTGACAGTGTTTTCAGGTTCCAAAGAAAGAAAAGAAGCAAATAGTTTAAAAGGGTGTGTGCGTGTGTGAGTCTTTGTTGAAGGGGGAAACATTCAAAATGATTTATCAAATAGACGAATCGTATTTTTGCTTCAGCAGGAATTAATTTCTCTTTGCACTGCTTATGCTCCTTCTCCTCCCTTTTCTGTAGTGTCTTGTCTTGTCCTGGTTTATGTGCCGGCTCACCTCCCACACTACCTAGGAGCCTCCCTGGGGGAAGGCACCTCACCTGCCTTGGTTCTAGATCCTTCCTCGTGGCTAGCCTGTAGTGGACACACAGAACAGATGTGTTGGATAAATGGCTGAAATTTCAGAAAAATATATGTGCCATTACATTACATACAATATTGTGTGCCATTACATGTGTCAGCTTATTTATTGTTCTTTGTTCCGTCTCAGGATGATGAGGGCAATTCTGCAATGTCATTTTTGAAAACGGGAATTTGACTCGGAGAATAAATGAGTCCTACCTTCATTTAAGCGTCTCCAGGGAAGAGCGTGATTGGTTTACCATAAGCTCACTAGACCTCTTAATTTTTTTTAAAAAAAAAATTTTTTTTTTTAACGTTTATTTATTTTTGAGACAGAGAGAGACAGAGCACGAACGGGGGAGGGGCAGAGAGAGAGGGAGACACAGAATCGGAAGCAGGCTCCAGGCTCTGAGCCGTCAGCCCAGAGCCCAACGCGGGGCTCGAACTCATGGACTCACAGACCGTGAGATCGTGACCTGAGCTGAAGTCGGCCGCTTAACCGACTGAGCCACCCAGGCGCCCCGACCTCTTAATTTTTAAAATGAGAAATTATGAAGTGTATACTTAAATTAATAAATTCAGAAAGGATAAAGGAGGAAAAGTGGGAATCTGAGAGCTTTTGATTTTAATTTTAATTTTTTTTTGGTAACTGCTACAAGCTGAGTGGGTCATTCGTTTTTGATTATTCCTAAGATTAATCTATTTCTTTAAAGTTAATATGCAAAGAAATATGTTCAACATCACTTTATTTTTAGATCCCACGATGGAGTCTGAAACAAATCAGTGGTGCATTATAAACACACAAGAATGTATCTAATGACAGGAGTCAGGCTGAACAGATGCTAAAATAGATGCTTCGTGTGAAGTCGAGGGAGCTGCAGGAGGGGATGGAAAAAAAACCCCAAAACCTCTAGAAGTTGGAGGGCTTGTGAGGCGAACCCTATGGAGACTTTTTACCCGTGAGATAGGTGCTTGTGCAGTTCAGGGCCGAAGAGACTCCATTTGCTCCTGCGTAAAAGTAGGAATAATGATACCCATCTCCGAGAATACTTGTAAAGATGAAAAGATGCTATTGACTGAGTCAATGTTAGGTCTTCTCAGTCCGTCCTCAAATATTTATAGAGTCCCTACTGACGCGGCAGCCTAGTGGAGTGCCTGGCACATGGTGGGTCCTTAATAAATTATATTGAGTCAATAATAATAAAATCCATGTATTGAACACTTACTACAACATTCCAGAAACCTTATAAAGTGCCTTATGTGGATTAACTCATTTAGTCATCAGAATAACCCTATGAGGTGGGCACTATTATTGGTATGACATAGTACCTGTCACCAGTGAGGCAACTGAGGCACAGAGATCCCACAGCTCGGAAGTGGTACAGCCGGGATGTTTGCCTATTGTGTCTGGCTTCCCAGCACCCGTTTTAACCATCATGCTAGGCTGCCTTCAGGGGGATGAACCAGTGGATGACAGGAGAATCAAAGAGGGGTCAAACATGTTTCCTTCGGCATGGTTCTGGGACACGAGACGGGCATCACCTCTCTGCCGCAGAGAAGCTTAGAAAATGCTTTAAGAAGGGAGCAGAGAATAGTGCTATCTATGGTCATTAGGAGGAGGGAGAGTTTACTCTTGCCTGGCAGAATCACAGAAGGTTTTAAGGAGGTAGTGACATTTGATTTGGACTTGGAAAGACGGAGAGAATTTGGGCAGGTGAGTATAATAAGGACGGGAGTGGGGCACAGGGAGTATTTCTGGCAGAAAGAAAACATGGGAGGAATTTGTCAAGGAGTAGTTGTGAAGGGTTTTTTTGGCGATTTGTTTTCATTCAAGATTTATTTTGTGCCTACAATGTGGTGTCCCTGTCCTCAAGGAGCTTTAATTTTTGTTTTTAAAGTTCATTTATTTTTGACAGAGAGGGAGAGAGAGAGAAAGCAAGCAGGGGATGGGTAGAGAGAGAGGGAGACACAGAATCGGAAGTAGGTCCAGGCTTTGAGCTGTCAGCACAGAGCCCCACAGGGGGCTCGAACCCATGAACCACGGGATCATGACCTGAGCCGAAGTCGGAGGCGTAACTGACTGAACCACCCAGGTGCCCCTCAAGGAGCTTTAATTTAGTAGGCAAGACATAGATCATGTGACATGTATGGTATGTGTGTAATTTATATCATAGAAGTCTTTTTGTATCTATATCCATACATACACAAATATCATGAATCTGTCATCTACTATTCGTCTATTTATCCATCCGTCCATCCATCCATCCATCCGTCTTCATCCTACTTATTGATTTATTCATTTATTTTTGAGAGAGAGCACGTGCGAGCATGTGCACAAGCAGGGGAGGGGCAGAGAGAGGTGGGGACAGAGGATCCCAAGCAGGCTCTGCACCTGACAGCAGAGAGCCCGATGTGGAGCTTGAACTCAGGAACCGTGAGATCATGAACCTGAGCCCAAGGCGATCACTCAACCGACCGAGCCACCCGGGTGCTCCTTTCCTCACTCCCTTTAAACTGCGAAGTGTCAAGAAAGAAAAAGAATGTCTACAGTAAGACCAGGTGAAGGGGCGAGGTCTGTCCTGAAACTCATGTGTGACTTTGGAATTTACAAGTGGGGCCTTCCCAGGGTGAATCTCCCTCCAGCGGCTCCCCTCCCTCTCTCTTACTCAGCAAAGGGAAGGAGCTGGCAGAGCTGGATCCTGTGAGTAATACAGATCCAAGACTTGCTTTCCACCCTGTTCTGTCACAGGCAAGCAAGCTTTGAAACTTCGTTGGAAAGGGAGGATCTATGCATCATTCAAAATCCGCTCTGTTGACAATGTCAAGAGAACAGTTTAACTAGTAAGTCAAACGTAAGATTTTATTTTGGATCTTCTTGAACTTTAATAGATTCCTAACCTTTTTCTGGGTTAAAATGAGTCACCCGACCTAGAGAGTAAAATAGCATCTGAAGTTGGGGCCACACTCTGGGCCTGTGCAGCTGTGCTAATGAAATCTTTTACTTCTTTCTTTGTGTGATGTCAGACCGAAAGGCTTACATAGCTTTGTGAAAAGAGCCAAAAAATTGTAAAAGGGGATGGAATCATCTTTACAATGTTTATCAAAGGCTTGTTATTTTTAGGAAGTAGGACTCCATTGCTAGTGGATTTTTTGATCTGCTACACAATTGCATGAGAAATAATTGAAAAATTATTTCCCCCAATTCAACTAGTCCTAACGACCACGTTGCTAGAGAAGAGTGGGCTGATTCCTTGGGTACGTGCGTGAAAGTGAACATGCTCGTTCATTCTTCCGAGATTTTGGCGGTATCCATTCTTTTACTGTACTAGGATAATCAAGTGTGATGATGTTTTTGGGGAGTGTTTGTAAACTGTAAAGTTCTGTCTTAGTCATTATCATTATGGTGGAAGGAGGGTATGCTTTCTGAAAAGGGAAACCATTTTTGTATTATAGTAGCACTGAAAACAGACCCAGAAATAAAGTAAATGTTAAATAAATAGACATTATTCTCACTTAAGTAGTTATTTTTAAAACGCTTGCTTACAACGATATTAAACGTTTGCATTGTGGGGCCTCACTCCAGGAGCAAGGACTAAATCTGTATTAAATCTCTTTGCCTCCGCCGTAATGGATTCCATCAAGTGACCTCTCAAAGCATCCCAAACAAGCATTGACTGAGGTCATTTCAGGCTAATGAGTCTTCCCTAAGCATTACTTAGTTGTTTAAATAAAGTAATTAGAGAAAGTCCTATAATACGAGAGCTTTCGGAAATACTCGAATAGCCCTCCTTTCTGGAGAATTTTGGGAAAATGCCTCCCAGATTTGGGCATACATAGTAAGTAAGCCTTTATTTTAATGTTTAGTTTTGAGAGAGAAAGAGGGGGGAGGGGCTGTGAGAGAGGGGAAGGGGCGGAGAGAGAGGGGGACAGAGGATCTGAAGCGGGCTTCGTGCTTGACTGCAAAGAGCCTGATGTGGGGCTCGAACTCACAAACAGATCACAACCTGAGCCGAGCCGACTGAGCCCCCCAGGCTCCCCAATGAAGAAGTCTTTCTAAACAGTAAGCACTGCTCAAATGCTAGTTGTTACTAGTGATTTTATGCCTGCATTGTATGTAAATAGCTAGTTTTTTTCGTAGTTGATTTATAAATGCCGTGTGTTTTTCTTTTTTTTTTATAACATTGTTTGCACCTCCCGCAACATTAAACACACTGTTGAACATGAAATAGGTGCTAACTAAAATCTTTATCAATCGTTTCAATAGAGAAATAAACCTGGGCTCGTTATGGGAATTTCAAGATATCAGCCCCTAATTAAAAAATGGTCAGACCATAGAGGGGCAGGAATGTTCTCCTTTAAGTACCAACCCCAAAGGCCCTTTCCTTCCAAATTAGGACTAATACCTCTGTTGTCCTGCATTTTCAAGTGCAGGGAATACTTTCCTCCTTTATATTTGGCTACCTAATTAAAAAAATATGTGTGTAAACTTGTTTTCTAGGGCACTGTTTTTGAATGTCATCTGCCAGGAAACTGATAAAAACATATCATTAATTTTTCTAATTGATAACATTTTTGTTTTGGAAAATTTTCCTAAGAGAGTAAAGAGAGGAAAATCAAAACCGTACATAATGCAAATACCTAAAGAGAGTCACAGGTGATATTTTAACATATACACTTCTCTACTGTGTTCTTAGCCTTCAGATTTCATTTTTGAATTGGTATCCTATGTATTTTTGTAACCTGATTTTAGCCCAATAAATCATACCCAACTGCCTTGCAGTATTTCATATGCCTTTGTGTCCCTTTTTTTTTCTTCTTTTTTTTTTTTTTTTTAATTTTTTTAACGTTTATTTATTTTTGAAACAGAGAGAGACAGCATGAACGGGGGAGGGGCAGAGAGAGAGGGAGACACAGAACCGGAAGCAGGCTCCAGGCTCTGAGGCATCAGCCCAGAGCCAGGCGCGGGGCTCGAACCCACAGACCGTGAGATCGTGACCTGAGCTGAAGTCGGATGCTTAACCGACTGAGCCACCCAGGCGCCCCCTTTGTGTCCCTTTTAATGGCTCTGTAGTATTCCATTGTGCGATTATAGGACAATTTATTTAACCATCCTCCTAAATATTGGGTATTTAGCTTGTTGCCAATTATGACTGAACCTGGGGGCATATCTATGATTATTTCTTTAGGGTAATACCGAGTGGTAGGACTGCCAGGTCCAAGGGCATAAACATTTTAAGACTTTTGTGTTACTTGCTTCTCAGAAAAGAAGCACCAACTGAACACTCTGAATAGCTATTTGTTAAGTTCCCAGGTGGAGGCTATTATATAATGAAACTCATAGTACAGTATTTTCTTTGCCTGTTTGGAAACTTCAAAATAAACCTTTTTTTAATGACTATATCAGTCAAGAGGTTATACTTTTTTTTTTTTTCTTTTTTGAGAGAGAGAGGGAGCACGCATACATGTGCACATGCATGAGTTGGGGAGGGGCAGAGGGAGAGGGAGACAGAATCCTAAGCAGGCGCCATGCCCAGCGAGGAGCCCAATGCAAGGTTCCATCTCATGACCCTGAGACCATGAAGAGCCAGGCGCTCAACCGACTGAGCCACCCAGATACCCCAAGACGTCATACTCACAACAATGATGACCTTTTGTCTTCAGCTTTTGCAAATCCTTTGGGCTACTAGAACAAAATGTGGGTTAGGTGACCCAAGCAAATAGTTTATGTCAAGAATTTAACTCTGGTTATCAGATGAGCACTTTTTTCTCTTTTTCCAGGGCCTATCTCTGCAAATATCTACCGCCTTATGTTCTGTTGAGATCTAAAGAGAGAAAAATCTTTCTTGTTCCTCTCACTGAATTACTTAAACTTCAACACAAGGAATAAGCCTGGACTGTAAGCAGTATGTCTTGTCATTCCAGAGATAATTCCAAGGGAAGAGGGATGTTGACTACAATGCACTCATGCGTCGTTATTGTTGGTCTGGTCTGGACGCAGACAAAACAAATCTTAGAGATATTCATGACAATAAAAACTCTTGTACAAAAGTCAGCATGATTAAGTTCTATAATGAAGGCCATTCTCATTTCTCTCTGGCTTTCCCCACTTCCTTTCTCAGATGACCTCCTTGCGACTTTTCTCAGTAGGACTTTTTTAGGACGCTTGGTCCATCGGCAGTATAAACGCCCTTTCCCCAAATCTTGCCTTGACTGAAATTTCATTCCTTTCTAAGAAAGTGCATTTTGGGGAGGGGGCAGCAGTCGTTCGTTTGTTTACATC
Source organism: Panthera pardus (assembly GCF_024362965.1). NCBI lineage: Eukaryota > Metazoa > Chordata > Mammalia > Carnivora > Felidae > Panthera > Panthera pardus. Next base: position 185,203,754 of record NW_026526688.1, read on the forward strand.
CCTTAGGCCCAGGGAAGCTGTGGCCATTGTTGCTTCCAGAACATTATACTATCTCACAAAACTGTATGATCCCTGCATAGCCTCCAGTGAAATTCCCATCAGACCTTTCATCCCGGCCATCTTATCATGTTCATGTCACTTCCCTGTGTCCTTCAGGGCCCAGGACCTGGCTCATGTCTCCTCTCTACCCCGAATGCCACCACCCAATGATCTTCAGCATCTGTGCATGGGGAATGTACCCAGTGGCTTAGCTTCCAAGTGGCAGCCCAGTCACGTCGCCCACACCCTGGCCTCGTCCTTTGGAATGGCTCTGCTTCTAGAAACTTAAACTCCAGTGTAATCATCTATGACTGTAGTCTCGTAGCCTTCCTGCTCCCTCACCCATTTATCTGCAACATGTCTGTCCCTGTACTACTCTCCCTTTTCCCCAGGTCATCAACCATACTTTCCCCCCACTCCTTTAGCCAGCTCAGATCCTAGGATACGTCACTTTAACCATTCTCTTGAGAAAACCTCAAAGCCCTTAATCTCTTGCCCTTCTGCATCTGTCCGTTAAATCTCAGTCTTGGATCCGTCCAACCAACTGCCTTGGTTTGCTTCCACAGGCAAGCTTTTGACTTGCTATTGGAAAAACCCGGTCATGTTAAAGAATGCTGCTATAATTTTATTGTCCCCCACCTCAGTGCCATTCAAGAAGCCTTGTTTGGATCATCGGGCTCACTCACTGTCCATATCTGCAACTGCAGACACTTGCCCACTGTCACCAATTCCCCTGCCCACCCTGGCTGTCTTCCCAGGTGAAGATTTGCGATTACCCCAATATAAGTTCCGTCAGCTCTTGGTCTCCTGTCTGGAAATCTCCATCTTTCCAGCCCCAGTTTTCCTTGAACCTGTGGATATCATTCCCTCCCATTCTCTCCAGGATGTTGAGCCATTAGTTATGCCTTTGTGACTCCACTTAGGAATAAATGTACCAAGATCTCTCCCAGCTTGAAGAATTTCTCCATCAACATTTCACTTCCCTTTAGACGTTGTCTGTCACCTTTTGTTGAGTGGCATGAAAGACCCAGCTGTTGTTGGGGGCCATCCATTTTAACGATGTAAATCCACAGATTCTTGGAGCAAAGGGGCAGTTAGTGTTCCAGGGCAGGGAACCTGTTGCCATGCTCAGCAAGAGACTTGTAGACACTCACTGTTTCCAAATCCTCCCCTCCCTTTCACTTTTTAGTGCCCTTTAATAATGGTTTTAGCCTTCACTACTTTGCTGAAGCTCTTCTGGCAATGACTTTATAATTCCCCATTGCTGGGGACTCATATTAGTTTACATATACGTTCTTTAGACATTTGTGTGACTTCGGGTCTGTTGAGAAATTCCTTTGGCTTCTGTGGCATCTTCCTGTCTTTCATCATGTTTCCTCCTCTCCCTCATTGACTCTCTTGCTTTGCCTGACCTTCGTCGTTCCTGGGATCCCACCTGGATCTCATTTCACTCTGCGCTTGCTCTCCTGTGGCAATCTACCCACCCACGAAAATCAGTGACATGTATGCCTTTGTCTTTCAGATTTGTGTTTCCAGGCAAGATCTCTCTCCTGGGCTCCAGAACTGTTGAACCAACTGGATATTTGACAGTCCTATTGATATTTCAAGCACAACATGTCAAATATGTCCTCATCCAGGTTATGTTGCTCTTGAATTCCTTATCTGGGTAAAAGGCAATAATACTCATTGTACCTCTCAGTTAACTCTTGCAGTATATACCAAACCACCCAAAACTTTGTGGGTTAAAACAACCATTTGTAAGTGCATAATTATACGGGTCAGGAATGTGTGCTGAGATCAGTTGGGTGGTTCTTCTGCTGGATTTGGCTAGGTTCAATGATGCCTGTGGTCAGCTGGCAGTTGATGGTCTGACTCCTATCTGGCAGAGGGCTGGCTGTTGGCTGGGCCATGGGGGTGACTGAGCCATGTTTTCATGTATCCATCATCCGGCAGGCTAGCCCATGCTCATTCACATAGCAGTGATCACAAGGTTCTCAAGAAAAGCAAGAGAGAGGAAGACCAAAGGTTTCTTGAAGCCCCTTGCTTTCATTATAAAACATTACTTCTGTCTTATTCTGTTGGTCAGAGAAAGTCACAAGGCCATCCCAGATTCAGGGAGCGGAGGAACAGATTCTACTACTGGAAGGGAGGGGCTACATGGCCACGAGGACCACATATGTGTTTGGTGGCTGTGGGAGTGGGTGGGTGGGAAGGAATTAGATTGGCTTAAAGTGGTTCATGCAATGGTAGAGACCTGGTAAATCCAAAATCTGCAGAGTAGATTGGCAGTCTGAAGACTCAGGGAAGAGTTGCTATTTGATTCTGAAACCCATCTGCTGGCAGAATTCTTGCTGAAGAGAAATCAGTCTTTCTTCTGATGGGGACTTCAACTGGATCGGATGAGGCCCACCCACATTATGGAGGGTAACCTGCTTTACTCAAAGTCACCAATTTAAGTATTAATCTCATCCAAGAAACACCTTTACGGAAACATCCAGAATAATGTCTGGATGCAGGTAGCCTATGCAGGTGCCATGGCCCAGCCAAGTTGACACATCAGATTAATCCTTGCATGGTCCAACTGTCTTGGTCCCTGAGGCACTTCGTGGTATAGAGCAAAACAACTGGAATTTAGGCAGAAGGAATAAACTAAAACAAATAGTCACTGACCTACAGACATATGTAGAGCAGAGTCTTGTTGAAAATGCCGTTGAGGTCTTGCCTAATTAAGATGTTAGCCAGCCTTTCCGAGAGATGTGCTGTAGTCTGAAAAGGAATTATCATGTGATTTTCTATAGCTAGAACAGAAAATAGGATAAGCCCGAGTGTTTCAGGAAAATTTGAAATCATTGTTTGATGGTGAACTTAATTCCAGTCGATAAGATACAACACAAATGCAGATAGTTGTTCATTTTTATGCAAACACGAAATCAAAGTTTATGATATGTACTGGGAAGGGGTATTATAGATGAAACAAAATCATGAAAATCAAAGAATTATTTGATTAGGAACCCAAGCCGAAGTGCTGATTATCGTAGCTCAGTTATCTTCCTTTACTATTACTCTTAGATCTATTTGTGATTCTAATCAAATTCCCTGGCGTTTCTTGTCTTTGAGCAGACTCGGAAAAGTTATGACAAGAAATAATTCTTTCCTCAGAGAGTTTTTGGAACCCGAAAAAGTCTTTCATAACAGAAGAGGTCTTTGTTAGGTGGTCATTTGAAGGGGCAGCGACTGGCACGGAGCTACATCTCCATTAAGCCTTAAAAACATTTTTAAGGGTGAGGAATTTGGAGCCAGCAATTTTTTTTTTTTCTTCAAATGGCCAAATATTCAGATGATGACGTACTGTTTTCAAAGATGTCTGTAGGCATCCGGTCCAGATTTAAGATGCAGGGTTTATGAAATCAAGGGAAGAGAGAAAGGTTACTTGTAATGATGAATTTAACACAGTGGTTATTAATACTGTCATTGTTTTTACTAGTGAGTATAATTCAGGCTTCCGATTCCTCTATTTGTGCTGGGAAGAAAAGAATCTCTGAAACACTGATGTCTTCTTCCCGGGAAGGTTTGCATAAGAAATCTGCCTTGCTTTCAAATTTTGACCTCTGCAAATTGAAAGCTATTCAAATAGAGGTTCTGAAAGGAAATTTGAGAATAGCGTAATGGTGAAAGGTATGGTATTTTACAACCAGCTCTGCAAGGTACTAACCTGCAGTTTTTTGATCTATAAGATGACACATGTGAAGAGCTTAGGGTGATGCAGGGCATGTGGGAAGCGCACAGAAGCCGCAGCAATGATGTTAGTATAAAATTGGGCAAAGGGACACCAACGTTGTACCTGCGAACTGATGCTAACCAGGTTTACAGGAGGCAGTTGTGGGGAAACCATGGTATCCATTTGACCTCATTTTTCTCTGTCCTTTTCTTGACTTGTTCCCACAGACCATGTTGGTGATGAGGTAAGTTTCAAGAAAATATTTTCTAGGAACAGACACGTTTATTCCTTTGTTGAGAAGCCCCGTGGCCGGCTGCACACCAGTCAGGTCATTTCTAGAAGGTCTGTTGTCCGCTTCAGATTTTAATATTTCTTTTCCCCGATTTGCAAACAAAGTGGAAAAAATTGCCTATATATTTGCAGGGAATAAAAACATGTAATACCAAAGAAAATTAGAAGGCAAAACTCTCGAATAACATGATTCTTCAGAAAATACAATCCAATTATAGGAGACAGGTAATATCCAGTTTTTTTTTGGTTGACCTATAATAAATGCAGATTGCTTAGGTATTTAACATAGAGTGGTATTTCAAAACCAAATGGTGACTATTATTTCCATTATCAGGGGGAAAAGTAATGTTAAGGTAGAAATGAGTACTTTGGGCTTATAAATGGGAAAAAGAATCTTTTGAGCAAAACTAGCTGAAATATTGTAACTCTTTGGATCTCAAGTTAGAGGAGTGTTCTTTCAACGAGTACTTCGGGAGGCTTTATCCTGTTCCAGGCACTGTTTTAGAACCTGGGTGGAGTGCAGTGAGTAAAGAAAGAAAGGTCCTGGCTTTGGTGGAATTTATTATCTGTCGGGGAGAGGCAGAATGAAAACACAAGTAAATGCAGGCACCAGATAATCTGTGAAACGATCAGTGCTGAGAAGATTATGGAAAAGGACCCTGTGATGTGTCGACAGTGAGCCAGCTGGTGTGTGTACCGTGGGGGAGGGGGGTGTTCAGGTTGGGGGCTGCTCAAGGGGAGTCCCTCACGGAAGCCTTGTTGGGGCTCGGGGAGGTGGCTGTTCCCGGCTGGCCGGCGTGGAAAGTACTTCCCATGTGGCTGCAGCAGGGCAAGTGAGGGGATGTGGCTGAGATAAGGAGGGAGGTAGCAGACCAGATCCCAGGAGTCACGAGAGGAGTTTAGAATTCATTGTCAGTGCTACGGGAATCCCCTGGAGATTTTTAAGCAGGAGAGGGACATGGCCTGCTTTGTGTTCTCAGAAGATCCCCCTGGCTGCTTTGAGGAGGCTGGGCGAGAACGAATAAGGGCTTTGAAGAGCGAACCATTGGGGCTCTTGCGTGATATGGATGAGAGAGGTGGGAGATGCAGGGACTCAAGGGGGAGAGTCGTTTCCCCAAACAAAGAATATGGGCAGCTGCCTCCATTTCCCATCGTGGAGAAAGGCCACCTGAGTGTCTGGTGGGAAGATGCCAAGACAAAGCTGAAGGTGGAGCCTCAGACGCTGAGCAGCGGAGGGACCGTTCGGGGCCGAGGCACGGCCCGCTCTTTCGTGAAGTGAGTGTTGGAAAGTGTGGAGCAATGCTAAAGCCATCCAGTTATATGGGAAAATATCGTGGTGCGGGTCATGGAGAGAGTCAAGAAAATTTGGCATGTCCCAAGTTAAGTAGCGCGTTCAGGGCAGATGTCCGTGGTCTTTGGTAGCGAGTTGGCTTCTAGTGGAGGATGAGCAGGTGTCACTGTCGTCGACACGCTCTGCGGACCCTTGTAAGTCCTCTGGTGGTTTTAAATGGCTAAATGAGCAGTGCCCGGCTGGCTCAGTCCGTAGAGCATGAAACTCTTGATCTCGGAGTTGTAAGTTCGAGCCCCACGCTGGGTGTAGAAATTACCTTAAAATAAAATCTTAAGAAAAATAACTAAGTGAGCAGACCGCTCTTGTCCATTGCTGTAAAGAACAGTCCGCCCCTGTTGGAAGAAGGGCTCGGTGCTGAAGTCTTCAGAAGGTCATTGCCTCGGTTGTTGTGTGGGAAAGGATGTCTTCTGGGGCTGTTTCGTGCCAATGTTTCCTCCTTTTGTTTGCAAGGAAGAAAACCCACTACACACATCCCCACGCCCCCACGTGCCACCCGCACCCCCCCCCCCCCCAGGGCTTGGGTGGCTAGCAGGTGTAGGTGAGGATTCAGACTCATTATGGGAATCTAAGGTCAGGAAGTGAGGCCACATATCATGCGAAGTGGGACCGAGTGCTGTGCAGTCGAGGCAGAGGCTGCTCGTCCCTGCTGTCTTCGGAGCCCCTTTCTCCCTGACTCGTGTGGCTTAAAAGTCATCCCAAATGGCTTCCAGTCCAGATTCTATATCATCGCCTCTCAACTCCATTGCCCCATCCCAACCGACGCTCCTTTCCCGCCTTTTTTTGCTCACTTGCCCAGAGGACGGTTGTGTTTGGTTCAGCTCCTGAAGTTACCTGCCTGGTCCTGCTTTGTGGTGATGGTCTGGAGCCCGTCAACGTGGCCCCTCATGCGTCCACTAAGTAGCGCCGGACAGAACAATGACAGATGGGTCTAGCGTCGCTGTTTCGTGAAGAAGAGCTGTCTTTGGTTTCTCCACAGCCTTGGGACCACTTGGCAATGGAGGGAGGAGAGTGTTTCTGGTCATGTCATGGAGATGAGTGGTGGGGGGGCATCGTTGTTACAGGGCTGGGTGGCCTGCCCGAGAGCATTCGGGATGTGTCTAGGAGGGACAGGGGAAGGTTGCAGTGGCGTAGCAGCGAGTAGAGAAGAGATGCTCCGGGGTTGAAGTGACCAGCTCTGGAAGGGGGTGTTCCATATGTGGCGGATGAATTTTCACTTGTAAAATCAGGCAAAGATGTGAGACTGTTGTCTAGTAAATTCAGCGTTTCCCCCTGTCTTAGTGAGTTTGGGCTGATGTAACAAGGCACCGCACACTCAATGGCTTATAAACAACATGTATTTGTCACAACTCTGGAAGTCCAAGGTCAGGGTGCCTGGGTGGTTGGGTTCCGGTGAGGCCCTGTTTTGGGTTGTAGACAGCCAGCGTCTCATCGTATTCTCACAAGCCTGGAAGAGAGAGACCTTGGTCTTTTCCTTTGGTTGTGGGAACACTAATCTCAAGCATGGGGGCTGCTCCTTCGTGACCTGGCCTCCTCCCAATGACCCCACTTCCTAATGCCATCACCCTGGGCATTGGATTTCAGCATATGATTGGGGCGGGGCACACACATTCAGTCCATCACACCCCACAGGACTCTGATAGAGTTCCATCTTTCATTCTGGCCTCTCCTTAGCACCCTTCTGTGTTGTTATTGTGTTAACGGTGTCTTTGTCTCCGTTCCCCCCTTGAGGAATTGAATATTGAGTTGCAAAGAAGTCCCGCAACTCAATAGCAAAAAACCAATAACTGAACTCTTGAAAAACGGGCTCAAGATTTGAATAGACAGTTGTCCAAAGAAGACATACAAATGGCCAACAGATTTATGAAAAGATGTACAACATCACCGATCTTCAGGGAAATGCAAGTCAGAACCGCAGTTAGATATCGCCTCACACCTGTCAGGATGGCTATTATCAGAAAACACGAGATGACGCGTTGGTGTGGATGTGGAGGAATTCAACTGTCCCTTTCCTTCTCCTGGCTTTGGTGTATGCCAGGTGGCAGAACAAGACGTGCTGAGGAGACACTGCTTCCCCGCTGTCTTAGCCCGTTCGGGCTGCTGTAACAAAAACACCGCAGACTGGCCGACTCAAACAACAAACATTTTTTTCTCACAGTTCTGGAGGCTGGACGTCCAAGGTCAAGGTGTGGGCAGATCAGTGGCTGGTGAGGGTCTGCTTCCAGCTTCCCAGATGGCACTTTTCTAGCTGTGGACTCATGTGGCAAAAAACAAAACAAAACAAAACAAAAAACCAAGAGAGTTCTCCGGGGTCTCTTTTCTAAGGGCACTAATCCCATTCAAGGCAGCTCCCTCCCCATGACCTAATCACCTCCCACAGACCCCGCCTCATACCATCACGTGGGCAGTTAGCATCTCAGCATAGGAATTTGGGTGGGGACACAAGCATTCAGACCATAAACAATATGGGCTGGATCATTTCAATGATACTGAGTGAATATCTTACTTTTAAGTTTATTTATTTATTTTGGGCGGAGGCGGGGGGACTATGAGCAGGGGAAGGGCAGAGAACGAGGGAGAGAGAGAGAATCCCAAGCAGTTCCACACGGTCATCTCAGAGCCTGATGCAGGCCTCGATCTCACGAGCCATGAGATCATGAACTGAGCTGAAATCAAGAGTCAGACGCTTAACTGACTAGAACCACCCAGGCGCCCTGAGTGAGCGTCTTTTAACCAGTAATGTTCTCTGGATTCTCAGAATGTGTTTATTAGAGGTGGGCAGTCCCTGCCTGCTGAATTAACTCAGAAATGCATAATGGTGAGATTTTTCGGATAGTTTTCATGTCTCCCTGCCCCCCCTCCCCTCCCCCGCTTTGAGGACTTCCCAAGAGCCATGGATATACTTCTAACTTCTGCACCACTTTAAGTCGAGAGCGTAACACGTACCAACATGTTTCTTGAGAGGTTTGGAAGGACTGAATCCTATGTGTGCCAATTATTACTATTTCATAATAATAAAACTCACCGCCGGTACGCTGCACGGGGTTTCTGTAAAACACGCTAATCCAAGACTGGCAATCTGGTTGCATCATCAGAGACAAAAAGGAATTGTGGAGACATTGATTTTATATCAACCCGGGCCTACGGAAGCATGATTTAGGACACATTTAAATAGAAGAGCAGTCAGAGAAAGGGGATTATATGAATCTTCAAGACAGAGAGACCATCCGTCTTGAGATCGTATTTCATGTTCACACGTGTGAATGCCACCGACTGCCGAGGGTGTGGTCCTAGGTGGTTAGGGTGAGTATCTTATCCTAACATCTGGGGGTGTTTTGTGTAGCGCTGGTCTTTGGTCGTGGGGGGATTTCCGGGGGACGTGATCAGTGGAAGCCTGGCTGAGCCGACTGCTCCTTTTGAAGCGCTGCTCCATATGGCCACCAAGAAGGTGTCCTTGTTTTCTCCCAAATTAACAGCCTCCGTTGCTCAGCAAACACTCACCTAGGCCACTGTCCCCTCAAGCACTGCTTCCCGGTTTGCCTGCTTTTCTCTGACTTTCTCGTGTTCACTGGTCTCCCTTTCCCCGGTGCTCGCGCAGTTAGCAGTTGATTCCGAACGACCTTGTGCTGTTGTCTGTTCTGTCGCCTTTGGATCACCTTCCAATGGGAGCCTCCTTGGGGTAGAAACAGCTCTCAAAATGGACCCATCATCTTGGCTACAACTCGAATTCACACATTCATCATTTCTGGTCTGGAGGGCAGTAGAGGTTTTTGTTGTTGTTTTATTTATTTATTTTTTTTGAGAGAGAGAGAGAGAGAGAGAGACAGAGCATGAGCAGGGGAGGGGTGGACAGAGAGGGCGACACAGAATCTGAAACAGGCTCCAGGCTCTGAGCTGTCAGCACAGAGCCCTGTGTGGGGCTCGAACTCAGGAATGGCGAGATCGTGACGTAGGCCGAAGTCGCTCGCTTAGCCAACTGAGCCACCCAGACGCCCCTGCAGGGCAGTAGATTCTTAACTGAACTACCTGTAAACAAAGTTTCTACAGTGCAAGGCTGGCTGTGGTCATCCTCACTTAAAAACCCCTTAGGGGGTCCCCCGGCCTGGGCTTGCTTTCACCCTGGGTAGCAAGGTGCAGCTCTCCGTGACCTGGCTGGCTTGTCCCTACTTTGAGTCTCGCCTCCTACCGCTTACTGCCGTCCCTCCCCTCTGCCAGGGCTATTTCTTGGTGTTCAGGTGTGATGGGATCTCGAATCCCTCTGAGCTCCTGCCAGCCCCTTGCCCGGACCTTCCTTTCCAACTCATACGGTTCTGTAATTTTTAGCATATTATAAAAAACACCGTACATTCTTTGGACTAAAACAGTGACATTAAAAGCGAAGGAAGAGAGGTACAGAATGTATGCAATAATGAACATGATTTGACCAACCAGACAAATATATAATTTGTGCAGGTTAAAAAAGCATATTAATAACTTCATGAGGTTAACCAATTTAGGACTCAATTAGAAATGTGATCCCAGGAACTACATACAAATTATTATAATTATGGTGACAGGAAATGGCACTCCTAGGAAATGGTAGGAGGCAGAAATTTAAAAGGGGAATATATTATTTAAAAGTCAGGCAGCTTGTCTTTGCGGCCCCTAAGAGTTGAATTGGGAAAATTAAAGATCTCAGATCATAAAACTACCAGCAGAATGAAGTACTAAGCTAATCCACTCAGCAGAAAGCAGTTCACCACCGTAATTGGAAATACAGGCTTGTGGTTACTTAATAGAAGTGAGCATTTCATCATGTCAGGGCCACCGTGTGCCATAGATTTAACATACCATGTCTAACATATTTTGCAACTTGGACAATTAATTCCACACCTGTACTGTCCCACATCCAGCTTTATAAAACATGTCCTCCCCATAAAAATAAATGTATGTGGCCAATAGCCCTCTCTCTTGTTTGCCAAAAAACAGATTACTATCAGGAAGGCCGAATTATCACCTGCTGTCAACAAACAGATTACCCAAGTTAAGGTCATTACCATTGCTGTCATTATCTTACATATTAAAGCAGTTATGGACGCACGTAGGAATGCGAGGGACGGCCTTGAATTTATCCGGGGGCTTCTCTGAGACCTTTTTGAACTTCATTTCGCATGCTTGTAAGATTATGAATTAAAACTATCCATGCAGCCCTACATTTTTTTTTTTTTAAAGAGAAACTGCCTCTTTAAGCGAAGAATTTTTTCCCTTGCTGCTAAAGGTTTTAGATTAACTCAGCATCCCATGAACCTTTTCATGTTGTCATCTCCTGACATTTTTCTTTCTGGATTTTTAGAAATATAATACAAGATAAAAATACACTTGGAGGTGAAACAGCGAGAGGTGGAGAGAACAAGAATATTTATTTAGTTTACTCTTGCTTGTGTTTTTTCCCTTATTATTGATGTGATGGATGTTTCTACTCTTTTTTTTAACCTCCAAAGTCTGTCTCAGTTAACTTTGATTTCCATGATTCGATTTTATTTAATTAGACTATCTGAAGACTTTTCCCCACCCCATGTAAATGAAACCTGACCGAGGAGAGAATGAATATAAACATCTTTGCATAACTGATAACGTTGAAAAATGCATGACCACTTAAATGTCACAACGCGGTGAAGCATTTCTTTTTCATTCTAGTGCCGCTGGATCTTAAGGACAAGCTGAATTCTGCATTGTGCAGCTTTGCTAAAATCAGGTAGCACCATACTCTTGAGCTAAGAACCACCTCCATGATGAGTGTGTTGCTGAGATCTCAAAGAATTTCTCCCTCCGCTCTCCTCCTCTCCCTCCTTCCCTCCCTCCCTCCCTCCCTCCCCCTTCCTTCTTGCCTTTCTTCTTTTCTCTGGCAAGTAGCCAGGGCTGTGGGCATGACAGATGTAAGGCCAGCCTTGGGCTGAGCCTGGGAAGTCCACATTCAGGCCAGCTGTCCCACCTCCCACATCCTGTACCTCCAGGGCCTGTTAGTGAGCGCGGCTCGGGTTCTGCCAGGTCCAGCAAGCCTTGGGAATTAATTTTGTTCTGGGTGGTGTAGCTCTTCCTGACCAGACTGCTCATTTACTTGCTCTTCAGCAGGCAGGCTGCGGTAGCTGAGACTCCAAGAATGAGGTAAGGTCTGATTCAGATGTCCTACCAGCAGGATCCCACGGGCCGGAAGGGGCAGGGGAATACAAATCGGAAAGGGAAATAAAAGGACACAGAAACAATTAGGTTATTACGAGACGAAGTAGATCAGAGCACAAAGGCAGGGGAATTGGGTTGGTAACGACCATGTCCTGAGCACCTACGAGGGCAAGACACGTGAGGACAGGAACCAGAGGGGGACGGACGGATGGACAGACAGACGGGGCGGTGACTGGGGTGTGACCTTGTCACTGTGTCACAGTCTCCATCATTCCAAAGTGTCTCTCTGGCCAACAAGTGCTGACTGTTTTTAATGAGCAGGGATTTTTATGTCGTGAACCAGAAAATCTATGCTTCTCGGGAGAAAAGCTACCCCTACCTCTCAGCTCCCGTCCATTGTCACCGAGGCATGTGTGCAGAGTGATGAGGTCCGAGTGTTCCACAGAAGCGAGCGTTCCAGGTTTGTGTGCGGGGTTTGCGTGGGAAATCTCCCGATCTGTCAATGTGGGCAACAGAACAAAAAAAAAACTTTAGAAATTAATTAACACTCTCTTCGAGAGGAGGGTGTGGAGCTGGGGGCTTAGGACCTGCGTCCTGAGCTGTCCGTGGACTGGCCGGCTCACTCCTCGGCCCAGCCCCGCAAGGGGTGGGTATACTCTCCCCTTTCTCAGGAATCGAAGGAATCAAAGAACTGACGGCGTGCTTGGAAGAAAACGGATTCAGCAGATCACTCCTGGGCACCTGCTATGCGCCAGATGCCATGTAGTTCCCTGTGGGAAGATGTGAGCACCTGCCCTGCAGACGCATCTGGTCTAGCTCTCGATGCGGGAAGGATGCGTGAAAGTGAAGGCATCGCCACACTCTTTAAATAACAGCTCCGAACCACACCAATACAAGGCCTTCCATCCTTGCTATAGGAGCTCCCAGGAGGGAGGGAGAGCTCTCTGTGGGCTTGATATAGGACAAGGAATTGGAACAGAGGTGAAAAGATTTGGCACATTCTCTCCACAACAGGATGGATGAGAAGAGAAAGAGTGAGAGACGGAGGCTTCTTCTTCTTCTTCTTCTTCTTCTTCTTCTTCTTCTTCTTCTTCTTCGAAGAAAGCCTTCTAGGGAAAAAAAATCTCCTCGGAGGCATGGGATTTGACCCAGGGGGTTGAGTCACTTGTGCTTGACCGGACAGGACATTCGTGGCAAATCCAGGCCCAGTACGTTGGGGGCTGTTTGCACGAATGGGTCATTTTGTTGGACTGTATCTTGGATCTTTAACAGGCAAAGGTCAGAACGGTTGTAACTTACAGTGTGACCGCAGAGTGCTTGTGCCCGCTGGTGAGAAGCTATCTAATGCTGTTTCAACTTTTTCCTATTTTCTTCTGGAAATCTTTTTTTTTTTTTTTATTCCAAGCGAAAGCAGTTGTGGTAGGACGTGGATGGCGGCCATATTGTTCCCAGGTAGGAGAGTCGGCCCAGTAGCAGTTGAACATTTATGCCTCATCCCTGGGAACTGCTTTAATGGCTTCTTAGCCTTGAACCTGGAAGAACTTAAGGAGGTAACAGGACAAATTACGACAAGTGCAGAGAGAAAATGGAAGGGAGCACACAGACCACTTCTCACTGGCCTGCATGAGGAGTCCTCGCTGCTCTGGAGAGTAGTGATTTTTCCAACTTGATTTTATTAACTACAAAGCCCTTTGCTCCACTGGCCTTCTCACACAAAAATCCCCAAATTTAAAACAGATGAAAATGGTCCTCCCAAGTCCTCCGTCCAACCCTAAGCCTTCCCTTAGGGTGCTGTATTTGGTCCTAGGGGTTGGAATCCATAATTGAGTCAGTTTTCTCAGAGCATGAGAAGGATGGACAAGAACCAGAGGTGGGGAAGGACAAGTGGTCTAGGCCAGTTCTTTCCAAGCTACAGGCCATTGACCCAGAAGGTGTGCAAGGGCAACGGGGAGAGGGAAGAAGATCTTAGAATTTCTGTGTCTTTTTCTTTCGTATCTCATCCTTTTCAAGTTCTTCTTGGTTTATATGTTATCATGCATGGAATATATTAGTGCAGCAGGAGTTAAGTTACGATGAAGTCCTATCACATTATATTATAAATTAAAAAACACATTCTGGGGATACGCGCTCAATTTTATTTTATTTATTTAATACATTTTTTGAAATAAATGTTTTTATTTATTTTCGAGAGAGAGAGCGGGAGTTGGGGAGGGGCAGAGAGAGAGAGCGGGGACAGGGGATCTGAAGCGGGCTCTGTGCTGACAGCGGCAAGCCTGATACGGGGCTCGAACCCACGAACTGTGAGCTCATGACCTGAGCCCAAGTGGGATGTTCATCTGACTGAGCCACCCAGGCACCCCATGCTCAACTTTGTTTTTAATTATACTTGTGAGATGAGAATTGAAAATGTGAGGAGGCCACTGTTCTGGACTGTGACTTCCAACCTTTATATCGGAGTTCGCTTCTCCAAAAGGACCCGGATCCCACCACGAGAGAAACAAGACGTCCAGCTTGTCCAAGGAGAGAGTTTGCTCGCAGGCATTCTGTAATTTGTCACTAATGGCAAGTTTTAGGGACATCAGCACTGCAGTGGTGTTTTTGAGAGGAAATTTTTATCACTGTAGCTCCAGAACACATCACAAACAGAAACAATAATTTTGTTAGTAGCTGAAAATTGTAATAATGTTGTTGAATATAAATTTCACTGCTGTGGTAATTCTGAAACACAAGGATGATGAGTAAAAAATTGCAGCAGTATTATTGGGAAAAAGCTTTATTGCCATGAGCAAGACCCAGTAGGAGGATTGATTGAGACTAAAATTTGGGGTGATGGTTTTCAGCCAGCGGTATGGGTATTATCAGTAGGAATATATATTTTTTTTCTCCTCCAGTATCATACCCTCACCTCTGGTCAACAGTCCTTACTCCACAGGGCACGGGATAACTCTCACATCTGTTTCTTACTCAGTCTTTTATTGCCGTAGTAATTCTATCTTGCTGCTTAAACCAAAACCCTAGGATTGTCCTCTCTTTTCTTGTTCCTCCACATCAAACCCGACCCCGGGTGCTATCGGTTCTGCCTGTAAGTGTGTTCCTCTCCATCGTCTCTGCCACCTCCCGGTCTGATCCTGGATGACACGGTACCTCCTACTGGATCTCCCTACTTCCCTCCAAATAGCTTGTCACTCAGGACCAGAGTGAGCACAGCCATCCGGCCGTTGGATCAGCCCCCTTCCAGCTAACGCTCTCCCGTGACTCTTTCCCCGATGTACAGATTTAACCCACACACCTTGCTGTGGTCTTCCAAGCCCTGCAGGATGGCCAGCCTTACCCGCGGTTCTCTCCCTGGGTCACCACCTCTAGCTGGATTGAACTGTGCCCCCTGAGGATTCACATCACCCCCAGGGCGATGGTATTTGGAGGTGGGGCCTTTGGGAGATAATTAGGTGTAGACGAGGTCATGAGGGTGGCGTCCTCATGGTGGAATTTGTGCCCTTGTAAGAAGGGACACCAGAGAGCTTGCTTATTTCCCTCTTTGTGAGAACACAGTAAGAAGACCGACCGCCTTCTGAACACCAGGAAGAGGGCTCTCACCAGGAAACAAATCGAATCAGCCAGCACCTTGAGTTTGGACTTCTTAGCCTCCAGAGCTATGAGAAATAAATGCCTGTTATTCCAGTCACCATTCTGATGTTTTGGGATGGCAGCTTGTGCTTGCCAGCCCTGGGACACTCCTGTTCCCTTGTCTCTGAGCTGGCTCATTTCCATCCTTCGGGGGCTATATGCCCCTCTCTTGGCAAGCTCCTCTCTGACCACGCCAGCTAAGACAGCTGTGCCCGGCCCCTGACCCTGTCCATCACAACAGAACTGCGGCCTCCACGCCTCCAGGGGGCACTGTTCACACAGATCGGAGGGGGGCCAGGTGGCCCCTGCAGCCATGCAATGCCTTGGTCCTTCGTCAACCTCTTTTTTTTTTTTCACCTCCACGGACATTATCCCAATCTGACATTACCGGGCATGTTGGTTTATCACCTATTGCTCTGATAAACAAAAGCCTGGTCTTGAAAGAAAAGGAGGTCTGGCGACTTTCAGGTTTGTAGTGTGACCGGCGATGGCGAAGACAGACGCCAGGTACCTATTGGCAAACGCAACACCCACGTCTGCCACCTCTGCTCACCTGTGAAAATTGCATGGAGCAGTGTCTTGCCAAGCCACGGGGGGAGCGTGAGGCGGAGGGAACCCAGGACTCCCCGTCCTGCCTTTACTTAAAACGTTGACATTTTGTTCCTCAGTGTCTTTCTGTCAGTTTTTTGAACACATTGCATTAAAATGTTCTACTGATGGCTGAGATTCGGTGCCTCTGCAAGCGCCTCCCCTTACTGCCCTCGTCCTGGCCCTGGCTGGGAACCTCACCTCGATTGGAATGTATCGGGAGTACACAAGAAATCAAGGGACTTATTTTGGCTCAGTGGGGGGATTGATTAGGAATGTGGGCTGTGGGGAAATTTTGCACAGTTAGTTTTGCTAGCCCCGCACTGATGGGAGGCTAGGAGCATAACGAAATGGTGGGTAGAGCAGAGCTTGGGAGTCGTGTGGCCTTGGGTTCAAATCTTGCTTTTTTAAAAAAGTTTATTTATTCATTTGGAGAGAGAGAGCGTGCTTGAGCGGGGTAGAGGCAAAGAGAGGGGAGACCGAATCCCAAGCAGGCTCCACGCTGTCAGCGCAGAGCCCGATGGGGGGCTCGAACCCACCGACCGCGAGATCATGACCTGAGCTGAAACCAAGAGTGGGATGCTTAACGGACTCAGCCCCCCGGACGCCCCTCGAATCGTGCCTTTGCCAACTTGTTAGCTGCGTGGTTTTAGCGTGAATGATTTGTCTTCCTGGAGCCTCAGCGTCCTTGCTAGCAAAATGGAGTTGCAGAAATACCAGCTCTTTCGTTGAGTTGTTGTGAGCAGTAAATGAGGTGATTCATTTGTTCCGTCCGTGTCCCCCTAGGGCCCGCAGTGTGCTAGCTCTGTGCTCGGTGCGGGATTCAGAGGTGACCGACAGAAAGGAGGATGTTGTCTTGCCCCTCTCGGCGTTTGCTGGCTGGAGGGCGTGGACATTAATCCGAATCTCGTGTGTCAAGTGCCCATACGGGGACGGGGTGGTTGCCCTCATCAGAGACTGGGGAGGGGCACTGATGTCGGTAGAGCCGCAGGAAACACGGGAGTTTGGGAGGCAAAGCAGGTTGAGGTGGCTTCCAAGTGGGAGGAACAGCTTGCCCAGAGAGCCAGTGTAGGGGAATGGCCTGGCCCCTGTGCGGAGAGGTAGAAACGCCAGTGCATGACACCAATTTATGTATTTTATGTTGCTGGTTTTCCCATCATCAGCCACTCTGCTGGGCCCTGGGAGATATGGAGAGAGTGGGATCCAGAAGCTTCATTGGTCTGCCTCTTCATGCCACCTGCAGGCAGGACAGTTCTGCCTTCCAAGGCAGGGAGCGAGTCTAGATACGAGGCTGTATTCCTAGAGAAGGTTCCAGTAAGAAGCAGGAGAAGCCCGACAGGATGAAGAAAGAGGGAAAAGAGTTAAAGCAGAAAGAGCCAGCCTCAGAATGGACAGTGAATAAACAAGAAGGGACATTTCTGTGTCACCTGCCATATTTCCTTGGAAATAAAAATTATTTTTCCAGAAATAACTTAAGTATTCAGCAAGAAAAGGTCCTGAAGGGTACAGCGGCTGGGCGGAGAAAATTCCCTGGTGTGTTAACATTTCTGAGCAAAATGTACAGGCAGCTCTCGTGGGCCCTGCCCATTTTCCCTACAAGGTAGTCGAGTTCTGGGAGACTCTTCAACATTGCAGCTGTTCACATGTTTCTACGGGCCTGTCCCCGGTGAACAAAAAAATTAGGTGAGAGAGAGCCAGGCTTGAACTTTAATAAAAGTAATTTCAAAAACGCGTCGAGGGGAAATTTGCATTTATAAACGTTTCGATGTTGGCAAAGTGCATTTCCCCCCGGAGGTCACAGGACAGGTGGAAAAGAGCCACTAATTCTGTCGCTCAGTCTCATGCTGTCCGGAGCCCAGCGTGACCTCAGAGAGCGTGAGTTTCCAAGCTCTTCCTTGAGACAGTGTGCAGTGAGTGCTTGTCATGAGAGCACCATTCGCGGCAGCTGATGTCGCCTGGACGCTTTCCCAGGGTCCAGCAGAAGAGCGCGCTTTTTATGGCCTTTTGCATTTGAACTAGTGACCCAGAGGTGAGAAACTCTATATTCCATTACTGGCTCCCTCAGCAATCCTGGGCGCCCTGGTACAGCCGTGAGACGCAAGTCATGTGTGGCATGCCCATCGGGTCACGGTGAAAAGCTATGCTGGCCTGAAAGCGAACCTTCCACGCAAATCCCACGATGCCGGCGGGGGCGATTAACAGCTCTGGCTGTCCTGAGGGGGGCTGCCTGGAGCTCTGTCATTGCCAAAGTCTTCAAAATCCCAAAAGAGGGGTGCAGTCGGTTGCATACGCCTCTTCTTAGGTCAGGTGCTTTCCTTCCTTTTTGGGGCAGGTGGAGGGCAGGCGGGGGGGGTGGGGTACAGTTCTCATCAGTGCCCCGCGACGGGTCAGCAGGACGCAGGTGAAGATTCAGGGCCCCTCAGATGTCGCGGCATGTTTTGACAGTGATGACAGGAATAGCAATCAACAGGTTGTCCTCCCCATCTAGGGTCTTCCGTGGGTGGGAAAAAGCAGTCATTACGGAGGCCAGTGCGGCTTAGTGTCATTTTGTTAATAAAGGCTTTATAAGAGCCAGGAGAACACCATCTGGTCCTGGGGTTCTGCCAGGTTGAGGAGACTTTAATAGCTTCTTGAGTTTCAGCAGTAAAAATTGGGCTATCCGGGGAACAGAACATGTGCTCGGGAATGGTGAGGAGTGGAGCTTATTTAAAAAGCGAGGGGGGCCTAAGATAACCCTTTTCATTGGCACGGGAGAGAGATGGGCTGGGTGGACAGAGCAGCTGCTCCAGTGATGCAAGAAGGAAGAGTTTATGGCCGCAGCTCACCCCCCCCAGGTGACCCCATTGTCTGGGATCTGTGCACCAATGAGATGGAGAGGTTTGTTATGTAAAAGGCTGGCCAGTAATCCTTTGGGCAAGAGAACTCATTCATAAACTCCGTGTCCAAAGAAAAGGAGCATTTAAGGTGAGGGTTCACACGTCCCTTCGGCAGATGATGGTAATTTGCCCTGGTCAGAGGAGATGTGGATTTTTCTAGTTTATGAAACGTGTAGGCCAAACTAAAACCCAGTGACCTGTTTCATGAAGTAAACTGTCGAAGAGTTGACAGTCACCCTCCAGAGAATCTCTTGTTCCCCTCAGAGCAAAGGAAGATGATATTTATTCATGGTATTAAAAAATTTAAATTAAGTCATCTGGTAGCGGTCTCCTGAGAAAGAAACAAAAACGTACAGGGACACTGGTTAGAAATGTTGCTATAGATTAAGACTATGGAGGCAATTAATATTGAGAAAAAGTCAATCTAGCAAGGTAAGAAACTGAAATATTTATATAAAAAGTTAAAAAAAATCCCATTAGCTATTACCCAGGTGGACATATCTCCATGTAATTATGGAGTCCGCTCACAAAAGCAAATTTCTTTCTCCTTGGTTCCATCTCTAAGGCATTAGGGTTGGCTGAAGTTCTTTTCATGAGGAAGTAATTTAAATAGATACTGAATGAGTTAAGGGTCTCCTCTGTAAATTGCTCTGACTCTGTAGGTTAAAAATGTGGCTCCCGTGGGGCAAAGAGCAGAGCTGGAGAGAAGGAAGCTACCGCGTGCCTAGTAGGTGTGCAGTATGTCCTCGTTGAACCGTATTATGAAAGATGGCAGAAGGCTGGTTTCGGGGGAATAGCAAGGCGCGAGGTCTGAACGGTACTTAGGAGTTTGCAAAATCACTCCAATAAATTGTTCTGTTTGAGCCCCGCCCACTCCAGCGAGGTCAGAGTGATATTTTTTCTGTTTGTGCCCTGGGCTCTAAGCATTGCTCCATGGAATGTTCCATGACCGTGTTGATAGATACCACCATGAAGTTATAGTTGGCCGTTTTGCTAGATTTTCAGTGCTTCTTGAAATCTCTTTGCTTTCCCCTACTTGGCCACCTTTCCCATCCAAAATGAGGTATTCCTCACTGTATGCAGATTATGTAGACAATCTTTCCTCATCTTTCATAGAGAAAAAAAAAGAGTCTATCACTTGAGGATTCCCTCATTTTCCTTGCATATACCTGAATATTTACCCATGGCAACCCACATCTCCTCTCCTTTTCTGTAACAGAGAAAGCTTTTAAAGTCGACTTCTGCTACGTCTAAATATTGGCGTCCTTTCCAAAATCTCACCTTGAAGTCCTATCCCCTAATAGGATGGTATTAGGAGGTGGGGCCTATGGGAAGCGATGAGGTCATGAGTGTGGAAACCTCCTGAGTGGGATGAATGCCTGTAGAGACGGTTTCAGAAGGCTTCCTTGTTCCTTTCACATGGCTAGAAAATGCCACCCGTGAACCAGAGAGCGGACCCTCACCAGACACTGAACCTGCTAGAGCTTTGATCTTAAACTTCCCGGATTTCAGAGCTGTGAGATATTTCTTTTGCCACTAGCCCGTGGTATTTTTTCATGGCAACCTGAACGGATAGGACAACCCCTTCGCCTGTATGCTAGATGCCCCAGCTTCATCCATCTTCCCTTCTGCCTTATCCCATTGCCTCTCCCCCTTTTTTTAATCTTCGGTTTCTTTCTCCTGGTTTTTACATGTGAGTCCATACATGGTAGCAGATGGCTTCCCTCCCTCCTCTCCAGAATTACTCTTCTTTTGACATTGCCTTCTCTCCCCTGGCTACTAGTGCCCTCACCCCCCTTCTCTTTGGGGCCATAACAATTTAGTTCTTATCTCAACACTTTACTGAAATGACTCTTTCTAAGGGCACCAACCAGCCTAGTCTTTAAAACAAAGACCTGTTTTCAGTCTTCTTTCTTGAGTCTTTTAAGCAGTTAGTTGTCTATGTTGACAACCCTCAGCATTTGAGTACTTTCCTTCCTTGGATCGCATTCCTTTCTTTATTCATTCACTCACTTAACAAGTATTTATTGAGTTATGGGGCGCCCGCGTGGCTCAGTCGGTTAAGCGTCTGACTTCGGCTCAGGTCATGATCTCACGGTTCGTGGGTTCAAACCCCGCATCGGGCTCTGCGCTGACAGCTCAGAGCCTGGACCCTGCTTTGGATTCTGTCTCTCTGTCTCTGCTCCTCCCCCACTCATGCTCTGTCTCTCTCAAAAATAAATAAACATTAAAAAAACCCACAAATATTTATTGAGTTCTGCTATGTGCTAGGAGCACTATTGTGGGTGCTAGAGGTCCAGAAGTGTATCATATTCTAGTGGAAAAGGCAGGCGAGAAAGAAATATGGAAATGAATATAAAGTATCATGCTGAATAATGATGAGACCATGATGATGGCCAGCCTTCCAGAGAGGAGCCCACTGATCTCTCTTCCAGTGCCTTTGACACTGTCTCTAGTTCTTCTGTCTGGTTCTTCAATTTGGTCTTTCCAGGGCGACATGTCTATTCTCCTGTCAGCTGTTTCTGTAGGGCTTTCCAGAAGATCTCATCGACCCCAAGACTTTAATGATCGTGTCCCTGCTAATTACATTGGCATTCATGTTTCCATCTTCAGACATATCTTCTGTAATCTGGAAGCACCTATCCAGCTATTTGCTGGACATTTCCATAGTCACCTCATATTAACCAAGGCCAGGCTGCCAGCCTTCTGCCACTCAACCTGTTCTCTCTCTGTGTTCTGTCCCAGGTCGTGTTGCATTATCCCACCCATCTTTCAATCTACAAGCTTTCTCCTCGTTTCTGCTATAATAAGTCACCCAGGGTAGTTAATTCTGTGACTTAAAGGCTCCAGAACTTTGCCCTACTTTCCATCTTTGGGGTCATTGCCTTAGTTCAGACTCATATCTTGTTTTTAACAGACTCTTGCAGGCTTCCCTGATTCCGAGGTTCTCACCTCCAGTCTGCCTCTCACCTTGATGTCAAAGTTATTATCCAAATATACCTGACTTTTTCAGTTCCCAACTAAAAACAAAAAACAGAACAAAACAAAACAAAACAAAACAAAACAAAACCAAACAAAACACAACTCTTTCCTCCCTGTGACCGGTTGCAGGGCTAAAGAACTGTAGGATACAACTGATGGGCGACTCATGAAATCATCCAATGGGTTTGCAGCAGACATTCAAAAGTACAAAATAGAAAACATCAGAATGAATTTTGTGCAGAAAGGAAAACATGTGTTTCCATTGCAAATACGTGCGCGTATGCGTGAGGTTGTGATGTAAAATGTCTGTCTTATGGGGCGGCACCTGAAAAATTAAAGTGCTGCCTTCTACAGTCTGATCTAAATTCCTTTGCTTGGCTGGTAAGGCCCTTCCCAGGCCTGCCTCAGTGTTCTCAGCAGGTGCTTCTGTGGTGCAAGAAAAGTCTCCTCTGGTCACGGGTAAGACGAACATGTCTCGCTAGCGTTCAGCAGGTCTGGCTTGCTGTGAGTGCCGGGCCTTTGCCCATACAGCTTCGTGCACTCCTCTTCCTTCCCTCAGGAAAGCTGTCCCTTGTTGTCCCCATCTCTGCTTCAGCGTCCCCCTCCCTGGCCCTCCTCAGACAGAGCTATTGATTCTCTTCCGCCACCGGGTGGTCCCCAGGCTTCCTGATCTTTCAGTGTGGCACTGGTCTCTTTGGAATGGGATTTGCCTGTTGACGTGTCTCATTTCCCTTATGAGCCACGCGGGGGACGAATGTGAGGCCAATTCATCTTTGTATGTTTGGTACCCAGCACGGGGCTTGGTGCGGAAAAGAACTCAAGAAATACAGGAAAACGTGTGCGTGCACAGGATTAGATTTGCGGCAGTTCTAAATACGTGTACGGGTGTGCATGCAGGGCTTACTTTTGAGTTATTTGACTCCCTCGTATGTTGGCTCCCTTGGCTCAGTTCTCCTGAGGCCAGACACTGATCACAGGGTGTGATCTGCCACTGTTCCTGGCTACGGCGGGGTCATCTGCAGTGAAATTATATGTGCATCTTGTCACATGCCACCAGTCATGTGACACTAGTCTCTGCCCTTGTGTTGGGACTCTCACCATTTACTGAGGTCAGCGTCTTATGGTACTGGGTCCAATGTCAATTATGCTCTGTCCTCATAAAGGCTGAGATTACCCTGTGGCCCGAGGCTCGTGGGATAAGCCATGTGCGTAGCTAATGATGAGAAAGGTACAATTGCATTTTTCAGCCTCTGGATGGATTGGGCTTACAGTCACCTCGGGAAAGAGGGGAGATGTTGGCCCGAAGTGAAGTTTATTTCTTGTTAGATTATTTTTACTCCTCAAATGCTGACGAATGCTTTTGAATTCGTTGTTGAGCAAGGTCAGTCACCCCCTTGCAGCGTGACCAAGTAACGTCCCAGGGAGTCTTTACTGGGAGAGAATAATTGGCCCTAGAGCTGGACACGATACATCGGTTTCACCTGTACAATTTAGTAACTTAGGTGACCTTTGGCAGATTGTTTATATTTTTGTGAGCTTCAGTTTCGCCCTGGGTAGAGTCGAGACATAATACTTCCTTCGTAGGGTTGTTTTGAAGATAATGTCGGTTCCTAGGTTAACTATGAAGCACTCTCCAAATGTAGCCTTTGAAGGGCAAAGAGAAAGAATAGAGAGGGAGGGAGGGGACGGAGGAGAGAGAGACATGGTAGAGAGGAACAGAAGAAAATGGAAGAAAATGGGACATCGAGTGGAAATCAAGGAAAAGACTGGTCTCATCTCTTGACTCTCTGGCCATAGATTGCCTTTGGTGATTCCCCACCAGCTCTGAAGGAAGGCCTTCTGCATGCCAGTCACCAGCATGGTGCTTGGGACTCATGTGTGATTCAGGGAGATTCTAAGCAAGGAATCTAGACCAGGGTTTCTCAGCCACTATGTACATTTGGGGCTCAATAATTCTTTGTCGTGGAGGAGCTTTCCTGTGCCTTTCCTGGCCTTTACCCACTAGATGATAGTAATTGTCATGCCCTCATCCCACCCGGATTATAACAACCACAAATGTCTCTAGACATGGACCAGTATCCCCCAGCAGGGCAGAAATCACCCCTTGTTGGGAATCATTGACCTAGACACATACTTGCCCACTTCCCTATGGCCCATCCAGTTGGGAGGCAGCTGATGCTGTTGGGGACGTCACCATTGGCATCGTAGACCCTGAGCTCTGCTCCTGGAAAAGTAAAGCGAATGAAGATTTGAAGGAAAGTAACTTCCCGCTTCTTCAGTAAAGACCTTACCAAAAATCAGTGACATGAGTTTTTTGTTTTTTTGTTTTTTTTGTTTTTGTTTTTGTTTTTGTTTTTGTTGCCTTCTAGGTAGGCTAGGAGAGAAGGAGAAAGCTAGTAGGAAGAGATCTAGAACAAAAAGGGCCCTATGTTTATTTAGTGAGCTGTTTCTCAGCTTTAGGCCGTGAACTTGGATCAAGGGGTGAGGCCCTGGATAGAAATGTGACCCAAAGGAACTCAGGCCGATGTCCGCTCTGGACCCCCAGCTCCTCAGAGTGATCGAAGAAGAGGTGGCTAGAGCTGGTGGCAAATGCTTTCCTCCTTTTGTGTTTCACACAACTGGAAAGAAAAATTCGTGCTGTAGCTGGTTTCATTTCATCTGTTTTCTAGGAAGCGCCCAACTTGTTGTACTTTCCCCGCTCGTGCTTCTTCAAGAAATAAGCAGTGAGCTGCTTTGGAGAGCTGGTGGTTTTCGAGAAAGTGGACGGACCCTTTCCTCGGTTGTGGGATGGGATGTTTGAGAAGACCTTAGATCTGGGGTTGCTTCCAGAATGTGCTGTTGCCCTCAGCTTGGCCAGAGACGCATTTGCAAAGATTAGGTTGTGTCAAAAATTTTGCGGAGCAGAAAAATTCCAAAAGACAAGGTCGATGCAACATTCCCTGTACATTGGAAGAAAAAATGAAAAAAAAAAAAAAATGTGCCAAAGTCCCCCAGTTAACAGGAGGCAAGAGCGAAATACAAACGATTTGTGATGAAGGCTTTGGAAAATTATGAAAAATTGACTTGAACGTAGGAGCCCGGGCCCCCCCGACAAAGCAGCTGGTGCTAATTCTCAGTATCGGTCCCTTGCTTCCTCCCACCAGCCCATTTGGCTCACTTGAGCCTCACCGTTCTGACCTGCAAAATGGGAATATTGATATTGCACCATTTCAGAGGGGTGATGAATATATTAACTCCGATCCTTGAGGCTTTCCTGACAGCTGAGGCTTAAAAGGGTCAAAATGTTACTACCCACCCCCGAGCCTCTGTGTTCCAACAACATTCCTTCCCCTGCATCTCGGGAACCAGCTTTCGGTGTGTGTTTTTGATGACAGTGGTCTGGATATTTATCTTTGCAGTATAGCCCTATTACCCTAAGGTACGTGTTTTTCAGATCATTAGAAGATTCCTGGTGTGATAATGCCGGGGGAGGGAAAAATCCCCGCACGCAGGCCAGCCTTGGAACGGTTTGAACATTTACGGCAACACTGTTGCTGATTCCTCAGCTACACATCTGCGGCGAGCACCAGACCATACTTACACCATAATGTATGGTTTTAAGGTCACTGCCGGCTATTATCTGACCGGTAATGACCACAGAAGTATGCATTATTGCTATTAAGGAGCCATTTTTGTACTCTTTTCAGTTTCCCTTTTTATTGAGTAGCCATTGACACCCCCAGAGTTTCAGATTTGGATGCCATTAACTGAAACTCCCCGTCATCCTGCTAGGTTTTATTTGAGGGTGAAGCTGGTATGTAACTGCTGTTTTTGTTTGTGTGTCGTCAAGGGGCTTGAAGTTTATGTGAAACATTCCTTTGATTTTGAAATGGCACTTGGGGCCTCCTGCCCCACAAAGCCGTATTTTCTCCTCCCTTAAATTAGGGATTAAGGTTTGAGGAGGAGTTGGATGTGTTGATTTTCTTACTCTTTCTGAATAATTAGTTATTACGTCTCCGAAATAATCACAATGTCAATATTGTATATTCTGGGATCATAGAGCATTATGTATTAGGGGCTTTACCTCTCAGAAGAAATAAGAATAGAGCCTAAAGTTAACTGATTGTGTTTCCCCAGAGTTGTAATTTTGAATCATATTTATGATTGCGTTGCTGATCTTACTGAGAAAATAGTCGTGCTGGAATTTGAACCAGTGAGATCTTTATTTTTCCAGCGCGTAAGCATTTCTTTCTGAAATATTTACTGTTAGGGAAAACACCACAGAGTGGTTTTTCTGCATGTAAAAGCTTGTTATTTTGTGGTTAGCTTCAGTTAGCTTTCATTTTCTGTGGAGCTTCCAATAATTATTCAGAAAGTAATACAAGGGGAAGGAATTAGGAGTGCGGCGCTGTGACAATTGGATCCCAGATGTGAATTCTGTCCCTGAAAGTGCACAAGCGATATGAGAGACGTTATTCAGCTGAGCAGTTGGACATAAAGGTCTTAATAATGCAACCTCCTTTTGACAGCTTTTACTGTTGGACAGCCGGCTTCATTATATTTGCCACGTTGATTTATTATTTTTAACGTCTTTTACATATGTATGCACGCTATGTAGCAATTTCTTCGGTATCTTTTTCTTCCCATTGCTATGTGGCCTCATGAAGGGATATATTAACATTTTTAATGGGGAATTTTATGTAGGCACAAGAAACAACAAACTAACATTAATTATTATACTTGTCTAAAGTAGAGAAGAATCTCTACCATATATCTTTGTCTATTTATGTAACTGTCTAATGGCGGATAAATTATATCCTAGTTGCCACAGTAAATTAAAAAAAAAATAATAATCCGAACTAGAGAAGCAGTTTTATAAATCTATGGTTCTACAGAAATATTTCAGGAGATGATGAAGCTTTCTCAAGACTTTGTTATTATGTCACGCACAAACCTTTGCTAAT
Source organism: Panthera pardus (assembly GCF_024362965.1). Taxonomy (NCBI): domain Eukaryota; kingdom Metazoa; phylum Chordata; class Mammalia; order Carnivora; family Felidae; genus Panthera; species Panthera pardus. The sequence continues at coordinate 185,230,322 of NW_026526688.1, forward strand.
GGGTGTCATTGTGGTCCAGTTATTGAGACAATAATTATGGTCTGTGATATTTTAAGGTATCTTTATAATCTTACCAGCATAGTTTTTTTTTTTTTTTCCATAAGACGAATCAGATGAGTGGAAAGTTTTGCTCCCTATGATTCTTTGCTGAACTAGAGCATTTTTGAGTGGATGATGACACACGATCTCTTTTATACTCTTAAAGACATAATCCCAAGAAGGTTTAAATCAATGTGTTAATTGGTAAGTGATACTGTAATTATATGCATAATCAGGGAAAATTTGAATCCAGATTATTTACTTGCTCTTAGGAAATTAATCTGCAGAGGTCATATAGTAGATTGCTTGTTTATTAAGTGGAACCCCTGTAGTTACAAAGTGCCGCCTGGCTCTGCCCTCCACAGAGCTTTCTTCTAGATGCTCCCAGCAGGTGTCAACGGCACAGAGCCTCGAGTGCTTATTGATCCAGATTCAAACAGTTCATTAATCTAAGCACACATTATATAGATTTTTCAATGTAATTTTGAAAGGGTTGAAAAACTATATTGAATGATGAGAGATAATACTCAAATTATGCTTTTTATAGCACATCTCCCTTGGGATTGTGGCATTCTAACTGGGATGGATCCTGGAGCACATGGTATGGTTTCCTCTGGATTTAATTTGTCTTCCTCTCCCCTATTCCTAGGTGGTTACTCAAACTGTTTGCCCGGCATTGTTCTTGCATATTCCCGCCCCCCCCCCCTTCCTATTTGGCATAATCAGTGAGGCTCCCCCTCAAAATGCCGAAATAAAAAAGCCAACTCCAGAGATGTGAAAGCTGCAAGACACAAACAAACAAATCACATTTTGGGGGATGTTTTTGTGTTTCTTATGAATATAGTCAAATTGTCCTTGAAATTTTCAATTATTCTCAGGATCTTTACTTTCATACATATACCTGCTAGTTTCAAATAATATATTATGTCCTAAAATAAACAGAGTAACTCTAAGATCTAGAAAGGATGCTATAAATAATCATTGCACATATTTTAATCCCCACCATTCCTGCTGCCATTTTGTACATCTCTACTTGAGCCAAAGTCACATTCCATCCAAACAGGTTTGACTTGTGGGCGGAGTTGGGTAATGTTTGACTTTTCCTTGGCCTGTTGTACATGTTGCCAGTTCCTTTGATTTGGGATAATGCCTTTACGGCCTCTCTTTGGATGGAGGCTGAGAGAGGTAAGTAATTATCTTATTCATACGAACGTGGAAATGACTGATACTGGCTTCTTTCCTAAAAGAAAAAGGAGCAGTAATAGGCAGATAATAAGTATTTGACAGGAAGAGAAAGCATACAAAAAGGGAAATGCTAGAGGTCACTGAACTGCCCTTCCTTCCACGCGACTCTTTGTGTATCTTGACCCGATAGTCCTAACTTCTCAACTGAACTGGATTATGAACAGAATGTTTCTCCGATTGGTGCAGAAATGTTTACCTAGTTTTGTTCTATTCTGCTAGTTTAGGAGAAAATTGTGGTCATATTCTGCTTGGATCTCATTTAGAACAACTTGGGGGTTTCATCCCTTCTTTTAATCAAGACCTATTGAGCCCTGTTGTATGTTAGGTGCTAGAGAAAGAGAGTCAGACATAGGTGTTGATTTAGAGGTGACTAGGTCACAGACTTATCACCAGGTACACGATTATGGCAAGTTCGTGAGTTCTGGGCTTTCAAGAACAACCACAGTGTATGGATGTTCAGGGAAGGGCAAAACATTTTACCTGGACCCGCATGGAAAGGTTTACCAATGGTGTTTCCAAGGCTGCGAAACTTTCTAGAAACGTTCGATGTCTGTTACAGCACAATAGGGACTGTATTTTAATTTTATTTTAAGCCTAAGGTGTCTGTGTCTTCCCATCTTAGTGAATTGGGCTTGAGATGCTCCAATACTGCTGACCTGTTGGATTAAAATGCTATCATGCTTAAGGAGGCTTAACCAGTGGGTACAATTATGCTTACTCAGACATTTGCACTTGATTAAAGCTCTATTTCCAGAGCTTATCCATTGTTTCAGAAGTAATTTGTGCATGATTATGGAAGTTACTGTTACCTATTTATGCTAACTTAAACAAATTCCGTACTAAAATATTGAGTTGTTGAGTTATTAAAAAGGGTTTGCCTTATATGGCCATAGTTCTCGATAAGAAGAGATGCCGCTCCCCACCCCACCTCCCCTTTTTCTTCATTTTTAAGGAGAGTGCAATAAAAGGCATGTTGGTGTATTTCACTTACCATAACCTAGTGCAGGGTGTAGGAGGGTCTGAGTTAATATGGGAAAGCTCACTGGAAGACACAGATATTATTCCAAACTGTAAGTATGAGAATGAAGGAGGGAAAGCTTCAGCAGATCCAGACATGGGGAAGAGGTTAATAAAAAGAAATCTGAAATGGGGAATGGAAGACTGTGTCGGCTTTAGGCTTTATTGTGTCACAGTCACTCTCCCCAAACATATCTGCCATGGGGACTCTCAATGTTCTATCGTTTCCTTTGACTTTTTTTTTTTTTGTTTTTTGTTTTTTTTTATTTTTTTTTAACATTTATTTATTTTTGAGACAGAGAGAGAGAGAGAGCATGAACAGGGGAGGGTCAGAGAAAGAGGGAGACACAGAATCTGAAATGGGCTCCAGGCTCTGAGCTGTCAGCACAGAGCCCGACGCGGGGCTCGAGCCCACGGACTGTGAGATCATGACCTGAGCCGAAGTCAGCCGTTTAACCGACTGAGCCACCCAGGCGCCCCACCTTTGACTATTTTGTATGAGTGATACTTTAGGTAAAGAGTCTCCTTCTCCTTCTATAAGGGCCAGAGTAAATATTATAAGCCTCATAAGCCATATGGTCTCTTTTGCAAGTACTTAACTCTGCTGTTGTTGCACAAAAGCAGCCGCTGGCAATACATAAATGAATAGTTGTGGCTGTCCCACAATAAAACTTCATCTACCGAAGCAGGTAGTGGGCCATGTCTGGCCCGTGGGCCAAAGTTTGCTAACCCCTGCTTTATGTCATTGTTTCCAAACTTCAGTCATGATATCGCTTAATCTGAGTAGATTTGAGTAGCAAATTAGTTTTCTCCCTTGTATTGATTTAACTTTTCTTTAAAAAAATAACGTTTATTAAAATTTTTTTTTAATGTTTTATATTTATTTTTGAGACAAAGAGAGACAGAGCATGAGCGGGGGAGGGGCAGAGAGAGGAGACACAGGATCCGAAGCAGGCTCCAGGCTCTGAGCTGTCAGCACGGAGCCGGACGCTGGGCTCGAACTCGTCAACTGAGAGCTCATGACCTGGGCTGAAGTCAGACACTCGACCGGATGAGCCCTCCAGGCGCCCCAAGAGCACGTTTATTTTAAAGGAACTTTACATAATTACCAGATATGGAAAAACAATATTATGTGTTATTAATAAGCCATCACCAAAAAATAAATACGACAGAAACAAAATGATAGCAAAACGATAGAGTCATGTGTGCATACCGTGTTTTGGGAACCACTGACTGAGGCTATTGTCAGTCATAAACAAGACAGCTTAACATTAGTCTCTCCGATTTGATGACTTCTTGCTTAGATGTTTTACAAGAATGTTAATAGGTAGGCACCCTCATGGAGGCAGTGGCTGAAGAGCCAATGGGAGCAGGGGTTGTGATAGAAGTCCAGGTCATTATGTGACATACCAAGAGGGCCCCTGGGCTGGGGTTGTCAGACCAAACACAGAATACCCATTGAACTTGAACTTTAATAAACAACAAGTAATTTCTTGCTATAAGTATGCCTCATGCAATATTTAGGACATATTTATACTAAGACTTTATTTGTTGTTTATCTACAATTTAAATTTAACTGCCTACCTTGCCCCTCCCCCGCCCCCCCCCACCCCCCCACCCCCCCACCCCCCCTGGCTTTTTTTGGTACTTTTGGCAACCTTACCTGGCCCAACAGCAAAGAGTCGATGCGAGGATATTCAACTGGGAAGAGGGGCCGGAAAGCCGCAACTTAGGCTACTGAAAATGTAGTCAATAGTAGGTTTCGGTAGGGGACAGTGAGTTGGCTTCATTGGGAGGTATGGGTCGGAGATTAAGTCAGCTTCTTGTGACTTAGAGTCCAAGGCAGGAGTTTGTACACAGTCCATTTCTGCCCCAGAAAACCACTGGAGGGTTATAAAGAAGGGCATGTGTGATGGGGCAGAAAATAATCTTTCAAAGAACTTTACTGTTAGCCTATTTATGTAGCTGTATCATGCCTTCAATGCTCTGGAAAAATAAAGGAGAATTTAGAGCTGTTCTCAGATTGTCAGTTTTTCATCTAAAAATGTTAATGAACATTAAACTTAATTATAAAAAGCGTATCCCATCACAAACTATTTTTAATATGGAATATTTAGCAGTGGTGCACACATTCTGTTCTGAGCTCCACCAGGCTATTAACCAGAATAATCTGGATTTAAAAATGAACCGAATCAGTTTGTACACCCCTAGGTTAAGTCCCAAACAAATTACATTATTTAAACTGCCATCCTTAAAATGCAAAGGCATGTTTTTGGTTGTTCAGTGCAGGAGAAGCTGCAATTCGGTTGTGAGTTTTGGACTGCATCAGAAATGTCAGTCGTGGGGCGCCTGAGTGGCTCAGTCGGTTAAACATTGGACTCTGGATACTGGTCATGATCTCAGTTTGTGGGATGGAGCGCCGCATCGGGCTCTGTGCTGACAGCACGGAGCCTGCTTCGGATTCTCTCTCTCCCTCTCTCTCTGGCCTCTCTCTCTCTCTCAAAATAAGTAAGTACACATTAAAAAAAAAAGAAGAAAAAAGAAATGTCAGCTGTCGACAGAGCTATTTGTGGAAAAGAGAAAAGAGGAATCTCGTGATAGGTCTTTAGATCTATTTTTCCTCTTGCTTTTTGTTTTAAAATGATTTTGTGTCCATAATTGCAGGCCTTGAAGACTTGATAGGCCACGGAGTTGCCTCGATTTAAACTAAATATTTGTGCAAGTTTGCGAGTTTGTATGAGGATGCATTTGGACATGAAAACCTAATGCTGGCAGGAATCTTCTGTTCCCTTGTCCCTTCTTGGTGATCTGGATAGGATTATAATCAGGAAATCGTTTTAATGTGACAGAACCCTGGTGATTCCTAATTCTAGCCGTCCTGTGCTGCCGCCGCTTCCGTTTCTCTTGGGAAAGGACTGAAAGAGCCGGGCTGTTTCAGACGGAGAGGGAGCGCGTGCCTAGCTCACCTGGCCACTAGGTGGCGCTGCAGCCATAAGGAAGGGTGGTCACAGTTACACAGTTTGGCTGTGGTTTAAGGGGGTTCTCCAAGGCTGGAATTGGGAGAGGCCAGCTTGCGTATGTCTGGCTTTCCGGGACTGTAGAGCTCTTTGGAGTCTATTGCCCACTCTGTGTATCTGAGATGCTGCTGGAAGGGGAGAGGATTATCTGACTGCGATGCGGTATTTTCTGCGTTTGTGTTATAACACATAGAGACGGACACACACAAAGATTTGCTAGACATTGGTGTCGGTTGTGGCGTGGGAAGTGAAGGGAAATAACACATTTCCATAGTTTCTAAGCAGGATGGGCTGTTCCACTGGGCACCAGATAGTGTTCTGACCTATGGATCCTGAGTGAGAAGGAGTCCCCTTGGCTTTGGTGTTTGTGTGGTAGGGAGGCCGTGGGAAGTGCGCTCTTAGTACAAACAACTGTCTACATGATCGTAGGCCTCAGAGCATCTCTCTCTGAGGCTAGCCTCTTCTTTTAGCTGTTTTCTCTCTGTTTTTAACCACTGAGAAAAAAACATCATCATCCAAAAGAACTTTTTTTTTTTTTTTGATTTGAACACAAGCCAAGTGTTTGAAACCTAAAACATCCCACTATTGTCCCAAAGAAGAAAAGAAACCAAGGAGGACTCTGTCAGCGTGAAAACGGGATAACAACAACCCAAGTTGCTCCCTAAATATAAGAGTTCCAGCAAAGAATGAGAAAACACTGTTTCCTAAATAGCGACAGATGTGGTATTGACCGAAATGTGAAGTGAAATTTGCTACCAATCACTTAAAGAAAAATGTGCCGAGGGTATGTTGGCAATTAAATCAGCAAACAGTGGGATTCGTAATGAAACCATCACAGCTATGTTTACTGAGGTCCTTCCATGTGCCAGGTCGTATGCCAGATGCTTTGATATAATCGCCTAATCTTTAGAATAGTATTTTTGAAATGGGTATGATCGTCCCCTTTGGAATACAAAGAAACGGTAGTAGAGACAGGTCAAGTACTTGGGTTGAGTTCTAACACCTTTAAGGGCTCTACTTAGAATTAGGCTTGTTAGGGTCCGACCCTGCGTCTTGGCATTTAGGGAGGGACTTGATAATGGAACGGAAGGTAGAGATAACATCTACGTCCCTTCTCATTGCGTATCCAGGACCCGCCTCAGTACCCAGCTCACACCGGGACGTCGGTATTCCTTTATTTGACTCGTAGATAAATGCCAGAGGACTGAAAATATTCCATGGCGTTTAGTTAGAAACCCCGGGTGAAATCTGAGCCTGGCTGCACACATGGGGGGCAAGGAGAGCCTCAAGGGAGAGCCAGACCACCCCAGATCGGTAGATGGTAGGTTCAGCGAGCCAGGGAACTTACATGCAAGGCTTGTGTGGGGCCGTTGCAAGATGAGTAGATCTCTGCACCCACCCACCAGAATCTCGAGTGTTTATATAGAGGCCTTCACTCTCACATGCGTGGTTCAGGTGGTCTCAACAACACCTTACTCTGTCAAGGCTTCGTCTTTGAGACAGCTCCTAGTGTGGGAACGGTGGATGGAATGTATATTTCAAGGGCAGGGGAGGGAGCGAAGCGCCCCTGTTGCCCTGGTGCAGCTTGTGGGTCAAAGGGCAGTCACATCCTCTCGAGGCACTCCTCCAACAGACTGGCACATACTTCACTTCGTTCAACCAACCTCAGATCCTGAGTCCACTGGGGTGGAATGTATCATCGACTTTTACAAAATGGAGAAGCTGGGAGCTCGGGGTTAAGGAACGTCCCCTAAGTTCTCTACTCTTTCTGACCACAGACTGGAGGATTTTTGCTGTAGCCTCACACTTCATGGATGGCTACATACTTTTTTTAATAAATAAATATGATGTATAATGAACAACATCCTATTCTTTTTTATTATGGATATTTGATAAGCATTCCTGCAGGAAAGCCAAAATAGGTAGTCTGAGGGAGGGGGTAGGATTATCGCCATACAGAGGCCTTTTTTTTTTTTTAAACTTTTACCTATAATATATGTTTACTCTAGAAAACTTAGACACTATAGATAAGCAAAATGAAATATGATGAAAACCAGCCATTATTTCTCTACTTTAGAGATAGAGACATTTAAATCATCTATACTTTTTTTTTTATCATTTATACTTTTTTGTGCACATATGTTTTTAACAAAGAGATCATGTTCTTATAATTTGCTTTTGAAATTCAATACATTATACACATCTTTATGTGTTAATAAATTATTTCTGTGTCCTAACTTGTAGTGGCTACAAAGTGATCTGCGATTCAAACATAGCATAACTTATTTAACCAATCCCTTCTTGTTGGAGCGTTGTTTTCAGATTTTTCCTACAATAAAGCAATGCTACAGTGAACATCCTTGCATATACCTTTGTGCATTTAATCTTGACCCATCGTTTTATAGCTGAATCTCCACCCAGAGGGGTTATGAAATCTATCCGAAAGGCAGAACTTGAACCAGACTTGAGGGCTGTTAGCTTCCTGACTAGCTGTTTTCCTGTTACATCAGTGGAGACCACTGAACTCGTCTGGTGGCCATGCCTGCGCCCTCCTGTGGAAAGGGAGCGATTCATGGCCTGTGCAGGGAGTCATTTAGCAGCAGAGCTAAGCCGGCCGTGGAAAAGAAAAGTCAAATGAAAAAAACACAAATACATTTTGTTTTGTTTTGTTTGTTTATTTTGCTTTAACGCTGTTAGTACAACTTCTTCTTTAAAGCCTTTCTTTCCTTTTTTCTGTAACATTATATTCCCTTGGTTTCCTGCCTGGGTCTCTGATCTGTACTTACTTTTTCTCCTTTTCCTTCCTTCCTTCCTTCCTTCCTTCCTTCCTTCCTTCCTTCCATTTTCCTTCCTTCTTAACTTCCTTCTTTTGTTCTCCCTTCCCTTCCTCGTTCCTTCCTATTTTCTTCCTTCTTTCCTTCCTTTCTTCCCACTTTCCTCCCTTCCTTGCTTTTATCCTTCCTTCTTTCCTCCCTCCCTCCCTCCTCCCCTTTCTCCCTCCCTCCCTTCTTTGTCAATAGTACTTGAGTTTCTATCTTCAAATTTCTTCTCTCTCTACTCTTTCCCTACTTTATTATTTATTTATTTATTTATTATTTATTTATTTTTTTTAATGTTTATTTATTTCTGAGACAGAGAGAGACAGAGCATGAGTGGGGGAGGGGCAGAGAGAGAGGGAGACACAGAATCAGAAGCAGGCTCCAGGCTCTGAGCTGTCAGCACAGAGCCCGACGCGGGGCTCGAACTCACAAACCGTGAGATCATGACCTGACTCGACGTCGGTCGCTCAACCGACTGAGCTACCCAGGCGCCCCTCTTTCCCTACTTTAGTGGCTTCACCTACCACTTCCAGACGAATGACTTCCACATCTGAAACTCCACTCTTGATATCTCTCCCGTGGGCCGGTTCTGTACTTCCTATTGGCTGTTAGAACTTTGCGTTCCTGGAACCAGCACGTGTAATGGAAGCCACTCATTCCCTCCGACAAGAACGCTGAGCTGTCCGGTCGCTCTCCTGCATCCACGGAACCTCCCACATCTTGCCAAGTCTAGTTAGTTCTGTTTCTGGCACTTAGCCTTTCTCCGCATTCCCACTACCGCTGCCCTAATTCTGACGTGCGTTACCTTTTGCCTGGACCGTTCCAGTGGCCTCTCACATGGTTTCACAGCCTCCCTTCTCTCTCTGGCCAATTCATCTTGCCTGGGCTTGGCAAATTAATCTTCTGAATAGAGTCCAAATCTGTTAGCCTGGCATGCCAGTTTCTTTGTAGTTTGACCCTAAACCACCTTCCTGGCTTCATCTACCCTCTTTTTCTAGTATAGACATTGAGCCACAGTCAAACTGAATTCCTTGATGCTCCTTTAACATATCCAGCTCTAACTGGCTGTGGGTCTTGATCAGGCCAGTTCCTAGGCCTGAGGTGCCTGGCCTTTTGCGATCTGAAAACATGAATGACATCCCTTTCGTGAAGCTTTCCTTGGTTCCTTAAACCAAAGGTGATCTTGTGCTTCTCTGGTTAATCACAACTCTTTGTTGGTAGTACTAAGCACCCACTGGTGGTAGTACTAAGCACCCACTGTAGCTATGTGCGTGTGCGTGTTATGTCCCACTCAGATTTTAAACTCCTTGTGAGCAGGAACATGCATCTTTCTCAAACCCCTGCAGCCCTGCTCCTCTCCCCTTAACAGAAGAGTCTCCCCCATACTGGGTTCTCAGAAAGTGTTTTTGAGGAAATAAATGAAAAGAATTCGGGATTTATAAAACTTTAGCTCAATTTATCAGAAATATAGCCACAGTAGAAAGCAACTTTTAAGGGCTTGCTGTTCCCAAAGCAAAACAAACTTTACAGGTATTCGTAAAGCTATTACTTGTCAAATTGCCTTGCTCTGCGTTCTGGCAACGCGTGGGAATGAATGGGACTCAAAAACAGTTGGTCGGAAGGTCAGTAGAGTTGTCTGGAAAGATCTTTTTAAGTGAGAGCCCTTTCCTCTGTCCTGAAAATATACTCTGCCCCATTACCTCCAGTAGAAAGGTCGTAGGACTGGAGTCAGAACATTTGGCTTCTGAGACTTACACACCGTGCAACCTTGGGCAACTTGTGTCATTTGTAACACGGTGATGCCCACTGTATGCTTAGGTAAGAGTTGCATTCGTCTCTTGGCAATAGACATTTGATACGGTGGCTTAAAAAAAGACTTATTTTTCTTCCTTGTAAATCCATTCTATAGCTAGTTCATGGCCCCACGGCCATTGTGGCCCCAGCTCCTGCTCCCCGTTTCCCCTCTCGGCATGTGGTTTTCATCCTCAGGCTGGCCTTGCCAAACAAGGTGGCTGCTTGGGCTCAGCCTCCGTATCAACAGTCCCAGCAAAAACATTCCCAAGGCTACCTCCTGCCAGCTGAGTGAGCTTCCTTTAAGCACTTTAAAAGATTTTTATTTTTTTTCCTGTAAGTTCTAACAGTTTTGGCTTAGACATGGTACAGTGCTTCTCAGGCCCGGCTGTCTATTTGAAACACGTGAAGGCTTAAAAAAGTACCTGTGCTTGGGCCACACAGCACAAGGGTTAAATCAGAATCTCTACAGTTGGGGTTGGACTCCGTATTTTTTTTAAGTTTGTTTATTTATTTTGAGGGGCGGGGAAGGGGCAGAGAGAGAGGGAGAGAGAGAGAATCCCAAGCAGGCTCCGTGCTGTCAGCACAGAGCCTGATGTAAGGGCTTGATCTCATGAACTGTGAGCAGAAATCAAGAGTCAGATGCTTAACTGACTGAGGCACCCAGGTGCCCCAGGACTCTATTTTTAAATGACTCCAAGAGGAGTGCCTGGGTGGCTCAGTTGGTTAAGTGCCCAACTTCGGCTCAGGTTATGATCTCAACAGTTCGTGAGTCTGAGCCCCTGTGTTGGGCTCTGTGCTGACAGCTCAGAGCCTGGAACCTGCTTCGGATTCTGTGTCTCCCTCTCTCTCTGCCCCTCCCCAACTCAAGATCTCCACCACCCCCCCTTGAAAATAAATACAGGTTAAATGACTCCAAGAGATCCAGTTGCATAGCTGAGGTGGAGGGCCACTGAGCTAGGGTGACCATATACTTGGTCACCCACACGGGGATTCGAGAGTGAAAGAGCGACAGCACGCTTAAATGGGGCCTGTCTCTGGCAGAGCCAGAGGTACAGGGCCCCAGTGTGGTTCGTGCTTGGCCAGTACCTGTCAGGTGGCCAAGCGCATCGTTTTCTACTGCTCTGGAAGAAGGAAGAAAGGGAGAAAAGATACTGGTTAGGTGCTCAGGGTTCCCTTCCATTCCTTACGCAAGCTTCTGGGCAAGATTAAATGAGGTAAAGGTACGTGAAACCAGTCTGTAAGATGCAGTGTTTCAAAGATACGTTTAAAAATAAGATTATCCTAAGTTAGTACAGATAAGCGCACTTGTTGGCCTGAAGGAGCCCCGTTTGGATTCAGTTAGTTAGCACCTGTTGGATTACTTTAGGTCTTACATTTTCTTCACAATGCTCACTGGGAGATGGTGGTTCATGGTGCTTTTGGAGTGTAGACTTAGGAGGCTAATAAAGCCTTCTGTGGGTTTGAATCCCCCTTGTCATTTGACTTCTGTCAGTCACTTCAAAGTCTCCATGATATGACTTAGCTTAAAGGGTTGTTACCAAGGCTAAAGAAGTTAATATGTGGAAAGCATTCAATTTAGGGCCTGGCTTACGGTAAATGTTTAAAAATTGGCCACTCTTGGGGCACCTGGTGGCTCATTCAGTTAAGCGTCCGACTCATGATTTCAGCTCAGGTCATGAACTCACGGTTCGTGGGTTCGAGCCCTGCATTGGGCTCAATGCCGACAGTGAGGAGCCTGCTTGGGATTCCCTCTCTGTCTCTCTCTCTCTCTCTCTGCTCCTCCCCTGCTCATGCTCCCTCTCTCTCTCTGTTCCTCCCCTGCATGTGCGCTCTCTCTTTCAAAATAAATAAATAAACTTAAAAAAAAAATTGGCCACTCTTTATTATTCATAAGATTACTTTGGGGGCTACAGAAAAAGGACATATTTGGGGGGTGCCTGGGTGGCTCAGTTGGTTGTGTCTGACTTTTGATCTCAGCTCAGGTCTTGACCTCAGAGTTAGGAGTTCAAGCCCCCCCTTTGGGTTCCATGCTGGGTGTGAAGCCTGCTAAAAAAAACAGAAACAAAAACAAAAGTTCTTTTTTTTCTGCCTCTCAAGAGTCTAACGTGTCAGGGGTGTTTTAAACTGACACTGGGAGCCCTTTCTCCCTGCCTTCTGATCTGAAGTGAGCAGTGGAAAAAGGAATTTCAGATTCCAAACGTCTTCCCATTCCCCGTGGCTCCCTGTCCTAACTGAGCCCCCAGCAAGGGTCTGGGTTGAAATACCAGTGGGGATCCCAGGTGGCTAAAGAAACTAATAGGTAGAATTAAATTCATTATTTCAGTGACTTGATCCACAAGTCGGGAGATCTGTGCTTTGAAATAACCTTTGCCTGTGGCGATTTTGATTCTTGCTTCTGGCCACAGTGTTCTGGTGTAATCTCCCTTTCCATCCCCTCGGTTGCTAACTTGTAAACTTTCTTCCCTGGGGCTTGCTCCTCTAATCTTGCCTTCTCGCGTTTTGCTGTAGTCTTGTCTTCCTTTATTCATTCTGCATTGCTTTTATCTCCTTACCTTTCCTCCTGCTGAGTGTAAACAGACCTTAAGGCAAAAAAAAAAAAAAAAAAAAAAAAAGGAGAAGAAGAAGAAGAAGCAGCCAGGATGCTGCCTAGCTCCCCGGAAGAGGAAAACAATCTAAATCTTAGAGAGGGGGCACTTTATGGTTGGCAATCAAAATTCAGGACTTCCTACGTGTAGCGTCACTGACTATACAATGTGCGGATGTGTGGAAAAAGTAAGAAAGGGAGTTCTATGCAGGGAGAGCCACCTCAGGGAACTGGTTTTGAACTATTTTTTGAGTTTGTTGATAAAACAAAACAAAAACAAAAACAAAAACAAAAACATTACAAAGTCTAGAACTGTCTTCATAGAGATGCTTCTGGTTAGGGTTGATCCTTTGGTGCGGAGGGTGACAGCCTTTTTCGGAAAAGGCCCAATACTAAATATTGCAGGCTTCCAGGCCATCCTTTTTCTCCGGCTACTCTGCCCGCACGGCACGAAAGCAGCCACGGACAATGGCAATGGGTGAACAATGGACATGGCCGTGTGCCAATAAAACTTTATTTACAGACAGTGGGCTGTGAATTCCACAGAATTCACAGGTCATGATATTTATTCCTCTTTTGATCCCCCCCCGCCCCCCCAACCGCTTACATATGTGCAAAGCTTGTAGAATAAGAGATGGTGGGCAGGACGCGGCCCCTGGTTTTCAGACTCCTGGCGTTAGTGGACCGGAAAAAGCACGCTGATTCATTACAGTTAGAAGACCTTGGTTCCAGCCACTTCATTTGAAGTCTAGACTCAATTTCCTCATCTGCAAGATGAGTGTAAATGATAACACTACAGGCTGGCGAGGATGTGGGCTGGTGGCAATGCAAAATGGTGCAGCCGGTTAGGAGAACAGTTTGGCAGTTTCTTATAAAATTAAACCACATGGTTTAATATGGTTCTGCAAATCATGCTTCTTGGTTTTTTTCTCAGATGAGCTGAAAACTTAAGTTTATGCAAAAGCATTGATGTTTATAGCAGCTTCATTCGTGATTGCCCAAACTTGGAAGCAATCAAGAGATCGTTCAGTAGGTAAGCGGATAAGGAAACTGTGGTCCATCCAGACCATGGAATACTATTCAGCATTAAAAAGAAACGTGGCTACCAAGCCATGGAAAGACATGGAGGAAACTTAAAAGCATATTACTATGTGAGAGAAGCCAATATGCAAAGGCTACATTGTGTATTATGAATTATGTATAATTCCAACGATATGACATTTGAGGGAAAAAAAAAAAACAAACTATGAGGACAGTATAAATATTGGTGGCTTCCAGGGAATAGAGAGGAGGGAGGACGAACAGGTGAACAGAAGATTTTTAAGGCAGAGAAATGGATACTATAATGGTGGATACATGCCATTATACGTTTATCAAAACCCATAGAATGTATAACACCAAGAGGGAACTCTAATGGAAACTGTGGACCTTGGGTGATAATGGTATGTTGGTGTAGATTCATCAAATATAACCAAGGCAACACTCTGTTGTTGGGGGTTGTTGGGGGGGGCGGGTTGTGCATGTGTGTAAAGACAGGACTATAGTTTCTGCTCAATTTTGCTATGCACCTAAAACTGTTCTAAAAAATAGTCTATTAAAAAATAAGGTTAGGGGCGCCTGGGTGGCTCAGTCAGCTGAATGTCCCAACTTCAGCTCAGGTCATGATCTCACGGCTTGTGAGTTCGAGCCCCGCGTTGGGCTCGCTACGGTCAACCCAGAGTCCGCTTGGGATCCTCTGTCCCCTTCTCTCTCTGCCCCTCCCCTGCTCACGCTCTCTCTTTCAAAAATGGATAAACATTTATTAAAAAGAAGAAAGTAGGGGCACCTGGGTGGCTCAGTCTGTTAAGCATCGGGCTTCGGCTCAGGTCATGATATCATGGTGTGTGGGTTTGAGCCCCGTGTCAGGTTCTGCACTGATAGTGTGGAGCCTGTTGGGGATTCTCTCTCTCTCGCCCTCTCTCTGCCCCTCCTCTACTTGTACTTTCTCTCTCTCTCAAAAATAAATATTAAAAATATTAAAATATTTTAAATATTTTAAAAATTTTTAAATATTAAAAATATTAAAATATTTTAAATATTTTAAAATTTTTTAAATATTAAAAATATTAAAATATTTTAAATATTTTAAAATTTTTTACATATTAAAAATATTTAGAAAAACATTAAAAAATAAATTTGGGGCGCCTGGGTGGCTCAGTGAAGCATCCAACTCTTGATTGTGTCTCAGGTCATGATCTCGCAGTTCATGGGATCAAGCCCCACATTGGGCTCTGTGCTGACAGCACACAGCCTGCTTGGGATTCTCTCTCTCTCTCTGTCTGTGTCCCTCAAAATAAATAAGTAAAACAAAATAATGGTGTTTGCTCAATCTAACTCATGGCGGTCCAGCAGATCTGATGAGTTAGTTATAAAGTACTGAGTGAACAAGAAGTTGCTGCCCAAGTGTTAGTTACTGAGCAGAAGTCAGCTCTCCTTCCCTCTAAAATGTTCCAAGTAACGAGAGTCTGGAGAGATGTCTTCTGAACAAAAACATTTCTGGATACCTCTTGGAGATTAGCAACGTGGGCGTTAAATTCTGAGAAGGCTTGTAATTCAAAGCCACCACCACCAAGGGCAAGAACCTGGCTAAAGATTAGCCAAGCATTTCCCAAACACATGCCTGACTTGAAAGACCATTAACAAATGCAGCACCATTCAAAGTTGGCAGAGTGGGGTTCTGCTGATGCTCTTTGCGAAATGTTAGTCTCGGGCATTTCGGTTAATGCCATAGAAAAGATAACCATACCAGAAACTTACCTTCTGGAAGCTGCAAATCGAGTAGAGAGAAAAAGACAGGGATCTGTCTTATACTGACATTTGCTTTATTTGCTATTTGATGTTACCTAACATGTTATATTTTATTAGAAAATTACGAGCCATTGGCAAAGGTATGGGTTTCAACTGCCTGTTGAAGTTACGTTATTTCATTAATTTTTTTCACCATTTATTTTAATAGTAACAGATCACTGAGATGGAGAGACAAGTTAATGGAGGACCTGCTTCCATTACAGATACTTGGTTTGCTCTGCACTCGCTGTGTAAAGAGAGATGTACGTAGAATTCTAGTTCTCCCTATAGAAGCACACAGATTAGCGGATTAATTTAATTTATTAGCGAAGTTAATGGGTTGTTAGTCTCGTTGGTGTTGTTTGGGAGGAAAATCAACCACCCTAAAATAGATGCATCTCTGAGTTGCTCACCCTGCAGGAGCCAGCTCGGGAGTTGCCCACGGCAGGAAGCAGTTTGGTTATGCTCTCCTTTGTAGCACACGTGGTTTTCTTGTCCCGACATAGCACCCTGCTTCTGATGCCCTGGTGATGAGCGCTGTCTCTTCAAGATGCACCCCACCCCCAAGATGAGTCGTGCGTGCCCTGCATAGCTGTTCTTTTAACCAGGCCATCCCAAATGCATCCCCCAGCACAAATAAAGAGCTGTCGAGCTCTTGAATGTGATGTGATAAAAGAACAGAAATTTAATGTTATTTACACTGGTAGGCAGATGATGTGCAGGGATATAACATTGTCAGGGATATGAGAGTAGATGATTTCTTTTCCGTTACAGCTTGCAACAATTGTATCCATACTTTTGTAGCACTTTATAGTGTATGCTGCCCCTTTAACTGTTTCAGAATTGGGCAGCCTCATCCGGAAAAAGTCCTTTGCACAGGAAGCAGTGAAGCCCAGAGCGGTTGAAGAACGTGCCCGAGGCTCCCAGCTAGAAGGAGCTGGAGCTGGGATTCGAATTCACTCTTGGCTCCAGCTTCCTTCCACTCTATTTGCTGCTTTCTCAGAGATGGATGTCCTGTGGTTGGATGGGTCATAGCGGGCTTATCAGTACTGCATATTTAGATGACATCTGTGATGCCCACCTCATAGAATCACCTCATAGCTAATGATATTCTTTCCCCTGTAGTCCTGAAACTTTGTCTTGGTAAATTCAAAGCTCTTACAAAAGCTTTCATTAGAAAACGTTTCAAAAATATTCAAGAGTAGAGAGAAGAGTATAATGACTCTCTATGATCCAATTTCCTAGTTTTAACAAGTAGCAGCACATGGGCAGGCTTGTTTGTTTCAACTCTACCCCTCCCACCCCAATTAGATTAATTTGAAAATCCCAGATATATAATTTCTTCTGTAAATACTTAAGGATCTGTCTGTAACAGATGAAGCTTTCTGTTTTTTTGTTTTTTTTTTTCTTTCCTGCGTAACAAAGCACCTCCAAACTTAGGGGCTTAAAACAGTAGTTTACTGTGATCTCTCATGGTTCTGTGGGCTGATGGGCTCAGCTGAGCAGTTTTCATTTGGGGTCTTTACTGTGATTTTCATCAGATTCCAGTTGGGGCTGTAATCGTCTGAAGATATGACTGGGCTGGATACGAAAGGTGGCTCGTTCATGTGACTGTCAGTGGGGGACTCACATGGGGCTGGTGACTCTGCATGTGGCTTGGGCTTCTCCCGTGGATGCTGGGTTCCAAGAAGGAATGTCTCATGAACAAGAGTTCTAAGCCACTTGAGTAGAAGCTGCAAGGCTTCTTATGACCTAGACTCAGAGTTTATGACCATCCCTGGTCCATATGACCATCCCTTTCCACTGGAGAAGTGAGTCACTATAGGAGTTCTACTCTATTTCCCAATGAGAGCAGCTAAAAAATTAAATTGAATTAAAGTATTTAATTTTAAAGGGGCACCTGAGTGGCTCAGTCAGTTGAGCACCTAACTTTGGCTCAGGTCATGATCTCACGGCTTGTGAGTTCAAGCCCCGAGTCCCGCTCTGTGCTGACAGCTCAGAGCCTGGAGCCTGCTTCAGATTCTGTCTCTGTCTCTGTCCCTCCCCCGCTCATGCACTGTTTCACTCTCCCTCTCAAATATAAATAAACATTAAAAAATTAAAATGTAATTCGAAATTTTAGGGGCACCTGGGTGGCTCAGTTGATTAAGCATCGGCTCAGGTCATGATCTCGCGGTCCGTGAGTTCAAGCCTGCGTTGGGCCCTGTACTGACAGCTCAGAACCTGGAGCCTGCTTCGTATTCTGTGTCTCCCTCTCTGCCCTTCCCCCACTCACACTCTGTCTCTCTCTCTCTCTCTCAAAAATAAACATTAACAAAAGTTAGCTTTTTAATTTAGTTTAATTTAAAAATTAAATTCCTTAATATCACAATTATCCAGTCCATGTTCAAATGGCCGCATTTGAACTCTCAGTGTCTTACATTTGGTTTGTTCAAAGCAGGCTCAAACTGAGGCCCACACATTCCATTGGGTAGGTATGACTTTCATGTTTCCTTTAATCTAAGATATCCTCCTCTTTGTTTATTCTTTGCTTAAAACTTATTGTGGAAGCAACAGATGATTTGTCCTGTTGAGTTTCCTACAAGGTGGATTTTGCTGCCTGTGTCCCTGGTGTTCCTCAATCCCTTTTATTTTTCTCCTGTAGACTCTTAGATCGTTGATCAAGTTCAGGCCCACAATTTTGGTAAAAACATGTCACAGGTAATGATGTGTCCTTCTTACCCCATCACACCAGGCGGCGCAAGATCTGTTCATCTCTCTTTGGTGATGTTGAAATCGATTCGTGGGTTCAGGTGTGGGAGCCAGAATTCCTTACTCCAACGGAGCCTTTTTGGAAAAAGCTTCTAAATAGTTGCTCCTCGTTTGCAGGCTCAGGAAATGGAATGAGTCTATATTTATATATCTGTGTCTGCATTTACTGTGTGCTAACCATGTGCCAGACATCACATCAGATACTCAGATGACTCAACCGATTTATTTTTCATAACAAACCGAATAAAAGAGGAATTATGATTATCCTCATTTTACAGAGGAGGGAACTGAGGCACACGCGGCCCGTGCCCGACATCCAGATAGCGGATGCCTTCTCATTAGTCCTCATTGACAAAAGGGATTCATGTTCATTTTCAAAATTCCTGGGGGAAACCAACTTAGGCCCACGAGAAAGGGAACAAGGTCCATGGGAAGGCAAACCAAGGGAGCCACACATTTAATTGCTTCCTCTTAAAATCCAGAGTCACTACCCTGAATCCAGAAGCTCGTGAGGCCCGTTCTGCCCCAGCTTCCCAGTGTAGGAGAATGATTTATTTAACAATAACATTTCCCTTCTCTGCAGTGTGTATTAGGGTCAGGAGGCGTGGCCTGCTGCCTCCGCGAAGGATGTGAGGGGGACGCCCGGCGTTAACATGTGTGCTCCTTGCTGTCCCCAGACCAGAGACTCAGAACGACAATTTCATTTTAAAGAAAATATTTTCCAATGCAATTTGCAGTTTATACATGAAACGTAATGAGCAAAATGGATGCAGCTGTCTTTTAAATTAACCTTGCAGTGCCACCCGGGTTTGCTTTCCTGCCGAAGGGATAATGTGGGAGGCTTTTGTGCCTTTCTTCCAAACTTTGGAGCCTCTGAGCTTCAGAGGGAGTGGAGTGGGGCTGACAGGTGGGCAGGTGCCCAGGGTGCCTGGTATCGGGGGCCGCCGTAGCTGAAAAAGAGAAGAGAGGAAAGGACCGAGCCCAGGAATGAGCAGCGAAGGCTGGGCTGGTCGAACCCTGAGGGCGCTGTCTTGCAGCAGGGACGCTCTCCTTGATCCGGGGAACATTTTTGAAGGACGTCACAGCATTTCTTGAATCTCTGCAAGAGCCGTTTGGAGCCGTCTCGGCGCTGGGGGTCCGGTCTCAGGGGGTCTAAAACGGAGTCTGTGCCCCGTCGGTTCCACGAGGTTGTTCTCTGACCTTCTTGTGCAAGCACCTCTGCAATGTTTGGGGCCTAATGGAGCCAGCTGGATCCTCCCTGGAGGGCTCAGCGTTCTGGAGGCCCTGACCTTCCTCTGTGGCCTGGTGTGCACTCAGCTGTGGGCTCATGGGCCCTGCACGTTGGCAAAGCCAATTTCTTAATAGCGCTTGAAGGGGGGAAACGACTTCCAGTTTATAAGATGCCGTTTCCGGACAGCCCTAGCATTTGCTCTCAGTGGTTTTTAAAGGACACTGAGTGGCTAAAGTCAGGGTGAGTCCACACCTTGTTACAAGCACAGAGACATGCACACGCATGCACACACCCACACAGTTAACTTCTTGACATTAGGATATTCCCCGCCCCCCCCCCCCTCCCCCCGCCGGGCCAAGCAGGCCCAGTGATTGGTGCGTATGACTCAGGGAAAGAAGGAAGATGCCCCAGATGTAGCACAGGGATACATCCCAAGTGCTTCCCAAGAAGTTTCCACGGTCCAGTGAAGGAAATAGAATCCACTTGGAAGCACATAACGGCTTTATTCGTCTGCTGTTTACTTTCTTTTTGCGGGGTGAGGGCTGCCGCGTGGAGTCTCCAATTTAACTTGACCGTGTTAGCCACTCACGGCCAGGACCTCTTTAATGACTGTGAAGCGCCACAGTGGTTGCTTATTTCGTAAAATACTTTTTCTGTGTGGCACGTCCCTTTCCCATGGACGAAGAGCCCTTGAGTAGCATTTGCTCGTCTGCTGTCTTGTGACTTAAAAATTGAGCCTTGTCCTCTGTATGAGAACCGTGGGGAGGAAAGGGAAGGGAGGGAGGAAGGTAGAAAAGAAGAATGAATGAATGAATAAATGCAGGAAGGAAGGAAGGAAGAAGGGAGGGAAGGAAGGAAGGAAGGAAGGAAGGAAGAAGGGAGGGAAGGAGGAAGGAAGGAAAGGAAAAAAAAAAAACAACCCACCATGCTGAGGCTTTATATTAACCCTAAGAGTGGGCAGTTCATTAGAGCTGAGTTGAATAAATCATTGTTGAAGGATTTGTTTTTTTCCTAAGCCAAGGGAATTGGCCACACTGGCTGGTTGGAGGCCGCCATTGGGTTGTCTCCATCTCAGGGCAGTGGTACAAAGTCTTAGGTGGGGCAGAATCCCCAGCCGTGATGTAATGAGAGTTTCTACCTCATGCTTGTATGTCATTCACACAAGTGGAGCATCATGGGAGCTGGACCAGATTGATGTCCCCTCCAAGAATAGCACTGATTATAGAACAGATTTTCCCATATACAGAGCCATTTTTAATTCTCTGCCTACCACAGCTGCCAGCCTGCGGAGATAATTCCTTCTAGCAGAATAGCTCTAGATTATTATAGGGAAATCAAATTTGCATAAAAGCACTCTCTCTTCCCTCTCTCTCCCTTTCTCTCTAAGTTACTAAACAGATACTGTCAATGTCTTTTGTTGGAAGAGCTTTTTTTTTGGGGGGGGGGAGGGAAAATACATTGTTTTTTGGAAAATCGCCGCATGAAAACTTTCTGCACAACTTTAAAAGATTCTGAGGACTCACACTTACTGTGACACTTCACATTTGATGGAAGTTTCACCATTTTCAAAACGTTTTTTCAGCTCAACAAACTTTTTAACGTGTATTTTGTTTTCGTGTGGAGTGGGCCCAGACCCCGGGGACATGCAAAAGTGAAGAGCCCTGGTTTTTGAAAAGCTTATTTTATCTGATTCATGGAAAATATACAGGAAGTAAATAAGGCAGGCATCACTAGGCCCATTTTGAAGATGAGGAAACGGAGGCCCAGAGAAGTTTCAGTGACCTTTTGAAAGTGTGCACAACTGGTAAGTGAAGGAGTGAGAACTCAGGTCTTTGGAGTCTTGTTTGAGCTTATGGTGGGTCCCTGACATCACCGAGTTCGGGAATGGTTGCAGCTGCAAATTGGCAGCTTGTAGTTGCTTGGCCAAACCATTTATTTATTTACTTAATTTTTTTTTTTTTAATTTTACTTATTTTTGAGAGAGAGAGAGAGAGACAGAGGCAGAGAAAGAATCCTAAGGACGCTCTGCACGGCCAGTGCAGAGCCTGACGCAGGGCTCGAACTCATGAATCATGAGATCACGACCTGAGCCGAAACCAAGAGTCAGATGCTTAACCAACTGAGCCACCCAGGTGCCCTTGGCCAAACCTTTTAACTTGACTTAGAACCCAAGAAGCTTTTACTTCAGTCCCAGTCCCACACCCCCACACCCCCCCACCCAAAAGAAAGGACTTCTGGGATTCTTTACAAAATGTTGTAAAATCTGTCAACACCAAGTCTGTATTCTACCAAGGAAGGACTGTTCCATCACACTGGGCACAGCCAGGGGCCACGACTCTCCATGTCCCTATCTTCACATCACTAAGTTACCAGCTTTGGGCCCAGAAGGCTTGGAGGTGTCCCCTCTGCTGAATCTGGGAGAGCATAGTGATGTGGGTATCTTGTCCTGGGAGCAGCATTCTTGCAATGTTTTAAAAATAATCTTCTAGGTTTCCATTGCCTTGGTTTTTTAGCTTTTAAAAAAAGTTGGCAATTTTCAGCTTTTTTGTAAGAAAAAGATGGCCCCCTGTGGGTTCCCAATCCTGATGATTCAGGATTTGGAGACTCATGAGAGGTTTTTACTTTACTAGACACTTGTAGGCTGATATTCTATTTGTGTTCTTAAAAAGGCTTTTGTGGCTATTATTTAATTGCATTCTATTTTCTAATCTGGTTTAAGCCATCTTCTGGGGGATGAAGGGTGTGAAGGTAGAAGTCTGTTTAGTTCTCACTTTTGCATTTGGGCTTCCATTTTCTGATTTTATTGGGCAGATTTCTATGCTGAGTGTAGGTTCTTAAGAAAATGAGGATTAGGTGACTGTAAGAAAGAAATAGAGAGATGGTCATGGTGAAAACTCCTTAGATAGAAGGTGTTACTAAGTTCTAATTTACTGTGAAAGCTTAATTAAATCACTTGATTGAACCATGGAAGTTACAGGTTAGACAGATCACCCAGGAATCTAAAAACAGCACCAGAGCATAAGAAACCTTCTGAGAAAGGACTGTCTGAGCTGGCTGTATGTATGCGGTGGGTTCTGAACCCTCTCCCCCTTCTTGGTGTTACCCTGTCACTTCTTTGTTCCATCAGAGTTGAGGTGACAGTTCATTGAGGGTCCGGCTTTGGGGGGAAGGTTGTGTTCTGTGCTTTTTGCTTAACCTTGCAACCCTCCCTGCATTTCCAAATCTGGGGATTCCGTTCTCCTTCTCCCTCCTGAGAAAGTGGCTGTGAGCACACAGGATGATTTGATTTCATACTTAGCGACAGCCCTCTTGTCCCCATATATTCCCAGTTCTTCTTGGTGATTAAAATTCCACTTCATTTATGCTGTTTTGGCTTTAGGCTTTGATTCTGTATTAAAAATCAGTTGTCAACCTTTCCAAGTGCAGAGTTTGTAAAACACATTCATACACCTTGTCTCATTTGATCTTCCCCATAGCTCTGGGAGGTGGAGAGTGGCACTGTGTGACTGGGGAACTAGAGATGCTAGGTTTGAGTACCAGCTGAAACTCATTAACTGTGTGACATTAAACAAGGGATACGACCTCTCTGAACTGAGTTTCTTTCCTATATATAGGTGATTAAAACTTTACAGAGTGATTGTAAGAATTAGAGTATTTTTATTCATTCATCTGTCTGTCTGTCCATCCATCTATCCATCCATCTATCCATCTATCCATCCATCCATTCATCTGTCCGTCTGTTCATCCATCCATCTGTCCTTCCATCCATCCATCCATCCATCCGTCCATCATCCATCATCTGTCCATCCGTCCATCCATCCATCCGTCTGTCCATCCATCCGTCCGTCCATCCGTCCATCCGTCCATCCATCCATCCATTATTATATTTCCCCAGTCCTCTGGGGAAAGGGAGCTCATTGTTGTTGCAACCTGAGTCCTTTCACTGTGCTCGTTATGTCTGGTGAGCACAGTCGTAGGAGAGTGTCTTAGTCTGTATGGGCTGCTCTAATGGAATATCATAGACTGGGTGGTTTAAACAACAGACATTTATTTCTTATGATTCTAGAGGCTGGGAAGTCCAAGGTCAAGACACCAGCAGGTTGGGTGTTTGGTAACAGCCTGCTTCCTAGTCCGGAGACGGCTCTCCCGATTGTGTCCTCGCAAGGCAGCTGGGGGCAGGGAGCTCTCTGGGATTTCTGTTATAATCTCATTCACGAGGGCTCCATCCTCATGACCTCCCAAACGCCTTACCCCCTAATGCCATCAAGTTTCAGCACATGAATTCTGGGAGGACACAGATGTGAGTCCGTAGCACAGAGCGTACTTAGATGGGTTATGACTTAGCTCCGGGCTGAGCCCGGCCCTGCTCTTTAATGACGTGCCCCTGGGCAGTTTACTCGTTCTCGCTAATCCTTAGGTTCCTCTTCTGAGGAGAGGGCACAGTGACAGCAGGTTGTCATGGGGATCAGATACAGCCTCAGCAGATACAGCCTCAGCGGGTTGTCGTGGGGATCAGATACAGATGTTCCTGTATAGCGCCCAGCACAGAGCCTGGCACGTGGCAGAGTCTTTGCAAGCGGTGGCCTTGTTGTTGGCTGGGCTCTCGCACAGCGTGAATGTCGGTGGGAAAGACGTATCGGAGCCCGCTTCTCACCAGCCGCCTTCTCTGTGGCCGGGCAGACAGCACAGCAGCAGGGTCTGAGTCTGAGAGGCTGCGGCTTATCTCTCGTCACCTCTCAGCTGTTGGTCCACGTCTTCCCTTTTGCAGGGATGCTGGGCCAAGGCAGGTCATGCGGTGGGGCGGGCCAGGAGGACATGCCTTTCCATGGCGTGTTCTGGGTCCCTCTCAACCAGACGGAGCTCCCGTTGGCAGTCCTGCCCTCGAACTTCTCCTCTGTGTCAAGCGTCTGAAGTCAGGCTGCCTGGGGTCGCGTCCGAGCTCTGCCTCTTACAAACCAAGGAGTTTGACTTCTTTAAATTCCAGTTGCTTCAGCTGAAAACGACGGGGTGGTAACAGCTGAGGCTTGTAGAGCATTTACTGTGCTCTGGGCCCTTCCCTCAGACCAATTCATTCGTCCTCACGTTAGCTCTGGGCGTTGGTGAGTACTGTTGTGTCTGTTCATGGATTGTGAGATTGCGGCACAGACAGGTTGCCGAGCTCACTCGGGGTAAGTGACGATGCCGGGATTCAGGCCCAGGCGGACAGATTCCAGGGATCTGAGGTCTCCGCCACTCTTCATCGCCTTCCCTGATAGGCTGGGATAATACGCCTCACGCTTGGCACCTAGTATGTGCTTAGGAAACGTGTGTTTTTTTTCTCAAGTGAAAAATTTTCGTTTTGTTAATCAAGGATTTACTTCTTGCTTTATGATTTCTTCCTACCGTCTATGTTGCAAACTCTTTTGGATTTCAACTGTATGCACTCATTCTTTTCGGACTCTTCACCACGTGAGTTTTATATGTAATTACTTTAGTCACAAAAAGCACATGCTTTGGGACGCCTGGGCGGCTCAGTTGGTTAAGCGTCTGACTTCAGCCCAGGTCATGATCTCACGGGTCGTGGGTTCAAACCCATGACGGGCTCTGTGCTGGCAGCTCGGAGCTTGTGGCCAGCTTTGGATTCTTGTCTCCCTCTCTCTCTCTGCTCCTCCCCTGCTTGCACTCTGTCTCTCTCTCTCTCGCTCTCAAAAATAAACGTTGAAAAACAAAACAAAACAAAAGCATGTGCTTTTAAAATATTATTTGTTACTTTACTGTGGGAAGAACATTTAACACAAGATCTACCTTTTAAAAATTTTTTAAAATGTTTATTTATACTAGAGAGAGAGAGAGAGAGAGAGAATGAGTGGGGGAGGGGCAGAGAGAGACAGGGAGACACAGAATCTGAAGCAGGCTCTGAGCTGTCAGCACGGAGCTCAGTGCAGGGCTCGAACTCACTAACCATGAGATCATGACCTGAGCCGAAGTCGGACGTTTAACCGACTGAGCCCCCCAGGTGCCCCATGCAAGATCTACCTTTCAAACAAACTTTTTTTATTTTTAAAAAAAATTTTTTTTTTTTAACGTTTATTTATTTTTGAGACAGAGAGAGACAGAGCATGAACAGGGGAGGGGCAGAGAGAGAGGGAGACACAGAATCTGAAACAGGACCCAGGCTCTGAGCTGTCAGCACAGAGCCCCACGCGGGGCTCGAACTCATGGACCGTGAGATCATGATACCTACGTAGACCTGGTGCATTTTCAGATGTTTCAGATACAAGTAAATAACCCTGAATCATGCCCCTCTGGACTTTTAAGTTCAAAACAAAGAATGCTCCGTTTGTCCTGCATTGGTTTTAGTTTTCATGGCCATAGTTTACATATGGCATATGTACCTCACATTTTACACAGATGCTTTTAAAAATCATCACCCTCACCCCCATCATCATTATCATCACCCTTCCCACCGTCATCATAATAAGCTCTTACTATGTGCTAAGTGCTATCTGCTTTGCCTGAACCATCTCATTTAATCTTCACATCAGAGCATAAAATGAAGATTTCTGCCAATTAGTCACCTACAAATTAAAGCAAATGTTGTGTAAATATCATTGCCAGCAATAGTTACAACAGGGGGAAGGGGAGAGAAATGTATCTTAGCTCTTTGAATATTTAAGAATTGCTCCGTAGACTACTTGAAGAGATTCCTTTGGTGTAAATGCCCATATGCTTAGAATAATAGGATTTGATGAACAGAATATCAAAATATTGACAAAACTCAGGGCACCTGGATGTCTCAGTTGGTTGAGCATCTGACTCTTGATTTCGGCTCAGGGCATGATCTCACGGTTTGTGAGTTCAAGTCCTGCATGCAGGTCTGGGCTGATAGTGCGGAGCCTGCCTGGGATTCTCTCTCTCCCTCTCTCTCTGCTCCTCCCTTGCTCGTGCTCACACACACGCTCTCTCTCTCTCTCAAAATAAATAAATAAACTTAAAAAAAGTATTGAAAAACCTCTGCCAGTACTCATTTCCAAAATACTGCCTGGTGGACATGGGTATTTAAATGTTGATATAAACATTTAATGAGCCCCTACTATGTTCTGGCACTTTGCTGTTCTCCCACACCCCAGTTTCTCACCTATGGAAGTTCTTGACTTTATATATCATGTTCTTTCACTCTGGTAATGAATTAACAGTTAATTTTAGTCTCAGTGAGATGCAGGGATTTTCCTGGAGCTGCCTCCAAGGTTGAATAATTTTTAGTGATGGAAAAAGCAACGTTGCAGGGAATTTTTGATAGGTGAACCTCTCCCCATATTGTAGGGATAGGTTCTTTTGTACTTAGAATTCTTCTGATTATAAAAGGAACATCAGCGCAAACTTCCAATTCTAGCCAAATGGTTGGAAACCACATACTCTCATGTATCTTCCTGCTCAAATAACCTAAGAACACTGGATAAAGTATAACTAACATTTTTATGATATCTGCAAAAAAAGCACGTGCGGTTTCCATGGTCTAAAAATAAATAAGGCGATGGAAAATGGATATGAAACATAAGCTTGAGGTTCTGCCCTGAGGGTGTTTGCTGAGAGCAGAAACTTAGATTCTTACATTTTGACTACTGTGCTAGGAACCTGAAACCAGGATTTGGGCCCTTGCAGTGTGGGAGGTTGAAACTGAGACCTTAATCTAAAGCTAGAGCCCTTACGGGGCTACACCCTCAATGGAAAAGTGACTTAGAAAAAAAATCCCCCTGTTGGCCAAGAGACATATCTTAGCCTCTGCTCTCATTTGGGAAAAATGCCTCTTTCCCTGAAATTTAACAACAGCTCTGCCCTCGTTTGGCTTTGACGTTGAATTTATACTGTGTGAGTGATCTGGATCAGGTATTGACTTCAGAGGTCCTGGACTGATGCTATGCAGAGTGCTTAGAAGATGGAAATGCAAATACTGTCTGGAGAAGTGCACCTTTATCCCAGACTTGGTGGCACTCCGTAGTTTCAGATAAGTCTCATGAGATCTTACAATCTAGAATTACAAACCCACAAAGAATTTAGTTGCTATGCAGTTCAGATAAGTCTCATGCGATCTTAAAATCCAGAATTACAAACCCACAAAGAATTTAGTTGTGATGCAGTTAGGAGTCAAGGGAAACAACAAATAGCAGAATGAGACCCTCAAATACCTCGTATATTGGAGTTATGATGATACAGAAAAGGATACAGAAATAAGCTAAAAATGTTCGGTGAAGTAATAGAACTGAAACTTGACCAAATGAATAAACTAATCCCAAGTAATATGTGTATCAAAAGTCTATCAAAAAGCCTAGAGGGATTTGAAAAAGGCCCTCGTAGAACATCCAGAAATAAACGCAAAATTATTGAAATTAAAAGTACAACATGCTCTTTGTAAGAAATTTGAAGAGAATAAGTTACCCATTTATTCTATCACTAAGGGGAAAGCAGTATTAATAATTTTAAATAAACCTTCAAGTCTTTTTTCTATGCGTTTTATGCATATAAGTTTTATGTTATCATTTTCTTTCTATATGAAAGGCACTTTTCATATCATTGTGCTGTATAATATATGTTAATGAAGACAGATCATAATGTAAATGTTTACCTATAGGGGGACTTACTTATTTACTTTTTTATTAACTATGTATTTATTTATTTGCAAATAACGTCTCAGCATCCCCCCCCTTCCCTCACCTCTTGTTTAATTGCAGTACAGTTGATACATGGGTTCTCTTAATGCTTAGGCTAGGAACTGGCACAGTGTTGTTTTCCCTACATTCTACTGGTTTAGGTGAATCATATGGCAAACTCAGATTTAATGTGGGAAGAGACTGTGTGACAGTATGAATAATAAAAGGCATGGTTCATTCCGGACCCAGCTATCACATACTTACTGTTTTGTTTTCCTTTTTTGTGCGGTGGTGGCATAGTATACGCTTTTCTGCATCTTACTTTTTCAATAAAATATTTTTCAATATATTCAGTATTAACACTGAATACTGAATATTTTTTGGGATTAAGATTGGCTGCAAGTAAAACTACAAATTATAGTGACTTAAACAAAATAGAAGTTTGTCTTTTTTTTTTTTAAGATTTTTTTTTTGTTTTTTACATAATCTCTACACTCAACATGGGGCTTGAACTCATAACCCTGAGATCAAGAGTCGCATGCTCTTCTGGCTTAGCCGGCCAGGTGCCCCAGAAATTTGTCTTCTGAATTTAAGAAGTCTGGAGTTGCTGGGTGGCTCAGTCAGTTAAGTGTCTGACTCTTGATTTTGGCTCAGGTCATGATCTCACGGTTGTGAGATCAAGCCCCACGTCAGACTCTGTGCTGAGCGGGGAGCCTGTTTGAGATTCTTTCTCTCTCTCTCTCTCTGTCTCTCTCTCTCTCTGTCTCTCTCTCTCTGTCTCCTTCTGCCCCTCCCCCATTTGCACTCATTCTCTCTCTCAAAAGCAAAAAAAACCAAAACAAAACAAACCAGTTTGGAAGTGGTTGGTCCAACTCTTTCTATTTTGTTGCACCACTCTGTGTGACTTCTGTCCTCAAACCACCTCAGTACATAAGATGGCTGCTGGAATTCTAGCCATCCAGTTGCATTCTAGCCAGTAGCAAAAAAGGAGAAAGTGGGAGAAGAAAGTACATTTTTAAGCCTATTATCTGGAATTTGCACGGATCTTTCCCATTTACATGCCTTAGGCTAGAACATATTTTCAGGACCCTACCTGCCTGCAAAGGATGCTAGAGAATGTAATCTTTACAAGGGACCTGTGCTCAGCTAAAAAAAACTGAGGATTCTTTTCCTAATGAGGAAGAGGAGAATGGCTATTGGAGGACCATGGTACGTTAAGAATTTCCTCATGCTTTGTACATGAGTTCAAACTATGACTTTAGATATATTCGTTATATTGTTTTCAGGAGGATTGTACTGGTGACAGCATACTGAAATGCCTGTCTTATGCCATCCACGTTAGCATTGGATGTAATGAATTTCATAAACTTGGCAGTTAAGATTATGTCATGTTTTGATTTATTCTTCCTTGATTAATAGTGCGGATTGACAGTTTATTCTATCGTTTATTAGCCATTTCTCTTTTATTTTGTGTGAACTTTTTGCTCATGTCCCATGTCCATGGAGTAATTGGGCCTATTTGGTTTTTTTAACTGTTTACTAATTGCTTTATTTCAAGGTTATTGGCTTTTTATCATGTTAATTATAAAGCAGAAATACTGTTTCTTGCAATAGGGAATTTATGCGAGTTCCATTTTGTAACTGTGGTGAGTGGTGAAGAGCTCTCTTCATCATGCTATACGGGGATTAAGATTTGTACAGATTTGAGTTAATAGGCTTCCTCTGTAGTGTTTTAACTGAAGAAATTAGAGAATCTTTATATGAACGAGTCAGAAGACCCAGAAAGGGTATGGAGAAAGGGGTAGCATGGAGAGAGCTACAAACATTGTGTTTGAAGCATGAGCTGTGGGGATCAATGAAGTGCTCTTTGGCCTCTAACGTGATTTCCAGGACGTCATGAATTCTGCTTTGTCAAGCCTGAGAAGAAGAAAAAAATGAGACTCATGCCATGATAAGAACTCTTTCGTGACTGAAAGGTAGAAGAGGTTGTAATGATACCGCCTATCCAACAGAGGGCGCTCCACGGACAGCCGTCTCTGTTAGTTAAGAGCTGTCTCATTTAATCTGCTCAGGCATTCCCCCCACAGCAAGAATGCTATCACAGCTCCTTAGCGCTAGACTATAAAGGGCATGAGTCAACAAGTCTTAAAGAGAGGACTAGTTAAATCCCTCGCCTAACAGGGGAAGCAACTCGCCTAACATTCCCCAGCTTGTTAGCTGCGGACGCAAATCTAGAACCTCTGCTTCGCACTCTTATATTAAGCTACCACATTCTCCATGCCTAGCTGCATCCGGATCTTCACCATCGCCCTGCCCCTGCCCAGAGAGTCTGGACTGCACACTTGCTCTGGAGAAGCCCACCTTGCGGCACCTCCCAGAAATTCTAGGCACATCTGCATACTGTCAGCCTGCCCCCTTGTGGCTCTGGCTGAGAACAGCACTGTCCTGCATCCTTTTGACCAGGGTGTCAGGGTCTGCTCTCCCTCAGCCCCAGAAAGCGAGTCTCCCGGAAACTCAGAAACTTGTTGCACCTCAAGAACACTGAAAAGAAGTGGCAGAGAGATTGAGGGCTAGTGTGAAAACTTGGAGAACCGATGAAGAACAAGTCGTGAACTGAAAATGTGGATAAAGAGCAAATTGGTATATTTAGGGTTTTTTTTTTTTATCTTTCTTTTTCTTTCTTTTTTTTTTTGTTAATGTTTTTATGTCATGGAAGTATGGAGTGGGTGGGATGGGCATCACTTTTGGAGCTAGATTTGGTCTTCCTTCCAGGTTCCTTCCATTACATACAGCCGTGTGACCTTGGGCAAGTACGACGGTGACATCTTTGAATTCCATTTCTTCTTCCATAAGTTGGAACAACACCCGTCCTAACACCCAGGCTTGGTATGTGTGCAGGTTGTGTTGCAGCTTGAAAGCACCTGGTACAGTAATGCACGCATGAAAAAGAGTTGCCTCATTCATAGGAGGGACAGCTTCTTATTCCCGGGAGGTGTATTGGGTAGACCATTCCACATGTTATCTTCAGGACAATGCACACTTATAGACTTATTAATGTCCAGGAGGAGCCATGGAATAGAAAATCATAAGGAATTGGAATCTGGGGTTGCACAACCCAAATGAACCCATCTGTATGGAACCCAACTCTGTGACTGACCAGTTGTCATGTACTAACCTATTTTAGTAAACATCCATGAAGCATGCGATGATCATCTAAAACCAGTTGGCACCATGGTTCTTGGGTCTGATGAGTTAAAAAAGGGAAAAAAATGACTACCTATATTACCATAAATGATGATTAGCTTTCACCAAAAGTCATTTCTGACAAACCTGGGCAGAAAAATGCTCAGTGTTCTTATTTTAAGTTTTCCAGTGGGGGTTTGTGTTTGAATATTGAAAAGTACAAAGAACATTTTACAGATGAACCAATGGAAACTTCCAGAGTTTGTTACTCATCTCATGTGCCCCATCTAGTAAGAAACAGAAGGAGGATTTGAACCCAGGGTCTTTTCGTCTCTGCTTAGAGTCACTGTTCTGGGGGCGCCTGGGTGGCTCGGTCAGTTAAGTGTCCGACTTCAGCTCAGGTCACGATCTCGCGGTCCGCGAGTTCGAGCCCCGCGTTGGGCTCTGGGCTGATGGCTCAGAGCCTGGAGCCTGCTTCCGATTCTGTGTCTCCCTCTCTCTCTGCCCCTCCCCCGTTCATGCTCTGTCTCTCTCTGTCTCAAAAATAAAAAAAATAAAAAAAAAATTAAAAAAAAAAAAGAATCACTGTTCTGTATTGTTTTCTCTAGAAAGGGTGACAGTTTACTGTTCTAGCTACATCAAGCAGGACATTGTGCCAGATTCGCTTTTCATTGTTTTCGGAAAACCAATTAACTTCCAAGTTCTATATTATTTGTTTTTAAGCAATAGTGATTAATAATGTGTCTCATTGATTCTAAGACGAGCAATTTTTTTTTTCTCCCACATTGTAACATCGTTGAAATTAGATGCCTCTTATAGGTGATGGTGTCTCATCATTTAATCGGTAGCATTTTTCTTTCTCAGTGGCATATAAAATAATGGTGCATCCCACAAGTGATAGTGTCTTAAACTCCATGCAGTGCAGCAGTAATGACTTGGTTCATATAAAGGATAGAATAGCGTGGAGACACAGATAATCACAGGGTGTTTTAGGGTAGGGTACCGTTGGGGAACAACATTACCTATTTCCATCCCTTCTCTACTTAGGACCCCTAGCTCTCAAGTGACCTAATATCTCAGCTTTTCATCTCTTTTCTGCTTAGTTATCTATTGTACCACAATCAGAGTCTTCTTCTTAAGGAGCTACCTACCTGTAATGTTTTCCCAGCAACTCGTATGAAGGTCAAACGCTTGGCATGAACTTCAGGGTCCCTATGAGGCCCCAATCTACTTTCTGCCTTATCTCTCATTACTTTCTTCTCTCAGCCAGCCGCTGAGAGTTTTTGATCTATTCCAGTGTTTCCCAGAGTGTAGGACAATGATTCAAAATGACTGTGGGTGGTACACTAACATGACATTGAATAACCTTGAAATACCTCGTTTAGAATTCTCTCTCAACCCCTGAGAGAACCTTGAGGAGAAAGTCTTCATTTGATGTGGGGAAGTCTTCAACATTTTGCTACATTAGCTTTCCTCTGTAACAAAGAGAGGGCAGGCTCAGACCATAGTATTTAGTTAGAATTTCACTGTCTTGTTTTCATTTATTTACTTTTACATTTGGGGCAAGAACACTGGCTTTCTATTTGTAGTAGTGACATAAGATTTCCTTTTATTTTTTATTTTATTTTATTTTATTAAAAAAAATTTTTTTTTTAACGTTTATTTATTTTTGAGACAGAGAGAGACAGAGCATGAACGGGGGAGGGTCAGAGAGAGGGAGACACAGAATCTGAAACAGGCTCCAGGCTCTGAGCTGTCAGCACAGAGCCTGACGCGGGGCTCGAACTCACGGACCGCGAGATCATGACTTGAGCCGAAGTCGGCCGCTTAACCGACTGAGCCACCCAGGCGCCCCAAGATTTCCTTTTAAAAATAAATTTATTTTCGTAAACATGGAGTCAATTCAAAAAGGATAGGAAGCAAACATGAGTAGAGATGATATGTAGATATGGCAAGAATTGCAAACGTGGTAGTCCCATGACAAAAATATGGGCAGTACCTTACTTCTCTGTGCTGTTCCTTAATGCCAGATGCTCTTTTCCCTACTCCCTAAGAATGGAATTCCTTTCCTTCCACCTCCTTGAAGTTTCCTTGGTTTCTCCAGTCAGAATTAGTTGTGCATGATCATAGAACACTGCTTAAGTTTTGATTTAGTATTTTTGTTATTCTGACCTTATCGTAGTTAGATATTCATATGCCCCTATCTATTGGGATTGTAAGCCTTTCACTGGCAGGGACTACTTCTCAATTCATCTTCATGGCTTCATCAATGCCTTGTATGTGACCATCAGAAAGAAGGGACGGATGGATTTGTAGTTCACGTTAGCAACTGTTTTCTGCAATTTCCCCCCATTCTGCAGAGAACCCAGCCAGATTTTAGACAGCTCATTTGCTTGGCTTACATTTCAGTTTCAGTGTAAGTTACTGAGACATTTGTGGAACTGCATTGTTCTTCAGCATAAATATTTTGCAAAGAAGATCATAGAATCATCTGAAACACTCATAAGGAAGTTAACCCTAGGGTAAAGCCAAGGAAAGGCCAGAAGACAGAAGAAGGTGTAACTGTGTGTGTGTGTGTGTGTGTGTGTGTGTGTGTGTGTGTTGACAGAGCAGTAATCAATTGGGTTTAGAGCTGTACTTCTGGTTGACTTCGCTCTCCATTTGAAACCCAAAAGACAAAATTCAGTGACCAAAGATAATGGTAATCTAAGCAGAAAGAAAAAAGATAAATAAAATACTTGCACTTTTTATACTTGAGCAGGCCTGTTATCCTTTACAGAGTCTTAGATAAGGAGCTTTGCTCAGCCTGCATGGGCTAAGGCAGTGGGAAGGTGTGCAGAATTACAAAGATAGGTGCTGTTTCTGGAAAGAAGTCCGATTCTGCTACCAATGTTGTCTTCTGGAAAAAGAAAGCAGAAAGAGGGGGTAGCACTGTATCATCAATTAAGTTGAATCGATGGTGTTCCAAGCAGCTCCTAATAAAGCCCACTGTTAATGAAACTTATCTCTGCTAAAGAGGGCTGATGCCAGGGTGCACCGGAGGGAGGGGAGGTGATGAAAAATGGGAGTCAGATTGATGGGAACACACCTTTTATCTCCTCATAAGACTTTCAAAGCTCACCCTGAGCACTGCTCAGTTCACAGTGTATTTGTGAAGAGTATGTTGGGAGAGGCAAGTGGCCTGGGGCCTCCTGTTAAGCCACCTGGTTTTTCTTTTCCTCCTTTTAGGATTCAAAGGCATCAAGGTACCATCAACATGATAGTTTAATTGCACCCCAAGGATGCTGTAGTACAATCAAGACTGACACATGATGATCTATGGAGTGAGAATCTTTATTAGAAAAAAAATCTCCGCCTGGTTGTCAGTCATTTACAAAAGAGAGTCCAGTTTTAATGATTGATGGAGATTGGACACGTCTAACTGTCCTTCCCGTGCTGACTTTTTCTTGGATTCTAGTTGGCAGCTTTGGAGAAAGGGATGACAATGAAAAAAAACCCTTACACTATCAGGTTTTCCTAGGGCGTCCCTAGTACTTTGGCCAACTCAGTTGGGATTATAATTCATTCGACCAGTTTTACATTAAAAACTAACTTTTGCTGTATCTTTTGTATCCTTTGTCAGGATGCAACCCTGTGGTCTGCTGATCTTTAAAAGAATATATAGTATATCTACTTCAGAGTCCATTGAAAGCAATTTACTGGATACATATTAAATATATGGGACAGTTGGTCTTGCTACAGCAATACGATTATTCTGGAAAAGAATTTTCAATGATGAAAATGAAAAAAAGTTAAAATAGTCATAATTTACTGCTTCAGAGTGCCAGGCAGCTGTTTTCTGCCTCGATCTGTATTCTAATAAGTCTTTTAAATGAAGAGATTTATGAGATTATTTTAATTTTGATGTCTTTTTAATGCTTCATGCATTTTAAATACAACCTTTTAATAGTTTTTGAGATTGAAGAATTTAATTTTGTTTTATACTGCAGAAATAAATGTATTCTCAGGAGACCACACCATTATTGTAGTTCATTCTTTCTTTTTTAAAATCAGCATATCTACTACATGCGGTTCAATTGCCGACCGGAACCGACAAAGTCTTTCTTTAGCTGGGGACCCAGCAAATTAGAAGGAAAGTGTTCATCACTGCATTACAATGTAGCTGGTGCTAATAGAATTTTTGTGGGTTTAGATGTGTATTTACCCCCAGTGGGGAAATGATTTCCTGATGAAAATGACTCAACTGTGTTTGGATGAGTAGTCAGAGATATACGCGAATTCAATGTATAACTGTGTTATACGATGTGCGTAACACATTGCTTGTGGATGAGGTATGGCCAAAGCAAACTCAAATCTCAGAGAGAGATTATTGGTGTGTTTGTAACTGTAAATTGGTTTCAAAAATTAACATGATGGACAATATTGGTCCAGAAACATATTTTAGAAAAGTAATAACAGTCTGGTGCCATTCATTTTTTAAAGTCTTGGAGAAGTCATGGAGGTGGGTTGAGAATTAGTTCCTGCCTGTAAAAGCCTTCCAGTCACAACAGCTATGGCCGTGTGATATTCAGAATAAAATTTTACTTTTACTGTTATTTTTTTGAGGCAGGGAATATTAGAAAGCTAAGGAAAGCTGTTGTAGCCAGAAGACTTGGGGAACTCAAAACAGGTCATTAAATGCAAATACAAGGGATTACCCCTGACTAGAAACTTTTCTCTGATATTTTAAGGCAAAAATGAATTATGTTCCTAAATAGCTTAAACAACTTCACGTGTGTTAATTGGAGTTATTAGGGGGTCATGACACTTAGGTTTCCATACATGTAAGAGAGGTTTGAAATGTAGACAATTCTTGAATATGTGCACTATTTTAAAAAGATGAGATATCCAACCTAAAAAGTCCCTAAAAATACCCTCCCGAACAATGTTCAGTAACACAGGAAATGTGGGGCACCTGGGTGGCTCAGTCGGTTAAGCCTCCAACTTTGGCTCAGGTCATGATTTCATGTTTTGTGAGTTTGAGCCCGGCGTCGGGCTCTATGCTGACAGCTCGGAGCCTGGAGGCTGCTTCGGATTCTGTGTCTCCTGCTCTCTCTGCCCCTCCCCCGCTCATGCTCTGTCTCTCTCTCTCTCTCTTTCAAAAATAAATAGAAACATTAAAAAACACAACACAGGAAATGCTTTTGATGTAAACTGCACACATAGTCTCCCAGTGAAGAGGGAGAACAGTTTTTGCCTGACATAAAAAAGTTTTAATATCCGCTGCAACAAATTAGGAAGTAAAATGTAAATAAATAGATGTATACCTATGTGTGTCAAGCATATACAAGACATCACGCCATTAATAGTATTTATTTTAAAGTTGCGGAACTTCGCATGATTTTTCTTCCACTTTCTTTTTCCCAATTTTCCATAATAAACCTATGGTTTTATATAGTACCAAAAACTAATAAAAATACATTTTATTTGGGTAAGAGGAACCAGAATTTATCATATAAATTGCTAAAAATCTAACCTTCCTGTTGTAAGCATAGGTGTTTTCAAACAGCAATCTTCTCTTAATTTGTATTTGAGGAACAAATTCACTACCTTCCTGACTTGTGACTCTGATCTCATTTTGAAGCTGGAGAGGCGGACTTGCCTGAAGAATAATCATATTCCATGAACTTTTAGGATATTGCTGCTAAAATACAGTTTTTACAGTGCTGGTTTTTTGCAGCCCTCTCTTTCAGTCATTTTTCTGAAAAAAATATAAGTTACTTACCATTCCTGCTCTGATTAACGATTACTCAAGTTTTACTGTAGCATTTAAAACTGCAAAGCCATCTAAATTGCTTCGTCAACAAAAGGCAGGCTATAAAACCTTAACTAGTTCCCTCCCGCCCCTTGGGAGGGTTGACACTTGTGTATACCCTCTCCTCTAACCTGCAGATTCATAATACAACCTACCTCAGCTCTTAGAGAACGTGGTTATTTGTGGGCAGTCCTGTCAGATTGCATCCTTACCCTGGACCTCCGTTTCTTGGGCTACATCATGGACCCAAGACCTATCTGCATAAAGATATAAAGAAAGAGTTAATGCACGGAAATGATGGCATGCGTGCAAAGGTCCGCTAACACTACCATTGTCGTTCTTTCTAGCACCGTGATTAATAGTAATAAAGGCAGGCTCCTTTCAGGCCAGAGCTCTGAGGTTTCTGTGTATCCTTCCAACATCTAATAATAACAATTAACATTATCTGTATGCTCGTTGTGTTCCAGGCACATCACTAAGTACTCTACATACATTGATCTCAATATTCAGAAGACCTCATGAGCTATGTTGTACAATCATCCTCATTTTGCAAATGAGGACACTGGTAGCAGGGAACGGGCCTGTAACTCACTGAGGATCTCCAGTTCAAAGCCTTCGGACTCTGGAGCCACTCTTCTAACTATTATAGGCCTTCGAAATTGTAAGCCAAATAAAGAATTCTTAGAAGAAGCATGATTATAGATGGTAAGAAGTTCAGTTCTCATGGAAATGTCGGGAAATAGCCTTTGTATTAACAAATCGCTTAAAATTGAACAAGGCTTGTTAGCAACAGGCCGAGCCAACTCTATCTTAGTGTTGTATCTGAACATATTCAAGATTGTACAGAAAACTTAAAAGAAAAAAATAAAGTTAAGTTTATTGTAAATAGTATTCAACTAGAATGCAAGGAAACTTGGTAACTTTAGCACTTCGGTCATCTTAGGCTGGAGCCATCTGCCATATTTATTTCTTTGTTTTCAGTGCAGTGGATCAAAATATGCATTTTTTAATATATATACACACTGTAGAGATAACAGAGTATCTGTCAGTGTCATTTAAATGAGTCATACTTGGAAATGGATGACTCCATTTAACTTTGTATCCGTGCTAGGCAGGGCTTTGGAGTCTATAAATGAGTCTTACAAATAGTTCACAAACATTTCAAGATAGATTTTAGAATGCTTTTTCCCCCTAACTTAGAACTCTCTTCTTGCCACTGGTTTTGATTTTCAGTTACTTTTCCCTCTTCTTCCATCCCTCCTTTTCTCCCTCTCTCCTTCCCTTTTGTTTATTTTTTATTATTTTATTTTATTATCCTTATTAAATTTTTTTTTTATTTTTAATTTTTTCAGTTTAGTTAAATCCAAGTTGGTTAACATATAATGTAATAATGATTTCAGGAGTAGAAGTCAGTGATTTATCACTTACATTTAATACCCAGGGTTCATCCCAAGTGCCCTCCTTAATGCCCATCACCCATTGAGCCCATCCCCCCACCCAACACCCCTCCAGAACCCTCAGTTTGTTCTCTGTGTTTAAGAGTCTCTTATGGTTTGCCTCCCTCTTTCTTTTTATCTTATTTTTTTTTCTCCTTCCCTTT
The DNA here is from genome assembly GCF_024362965.1 of Panthera pardus. Classification (NCBI taxonomy): domain Eukaryota; kingdom Metazoa; phylum Chordata; class Mammalia; order Carnivora; family Felidae; genus Panthera; species Panthera pardus. The sequence continues at coordinate 185,268,849 of NW_026526688.1, forward strand.
TAAATTCTGGAAGTTCTTATAGGAATGTTCCAGGGAAATATGAAAAAAGAAACAAAAATCTTTCTTATTCCTACAACATGGCTTTAAAAATTTTTTTTGAGCTAGTGTGATTACATTACCTTTAAGGATTATTAGTTGGCACACATAATTTCTTTCCTTAAAAAAAGTTTATGTATGTATGTAGGTATATTTACATATTTTGAGAGAGAGAGAGAAAGAGAGAGAGAGGGAGAGAGAGAGCATGTGTATACATGAGCGAGTGAAGGAGGGACAGAGAGAGAGGGAGGGAGAGAGTCCCAGACAAACTCCACTCTGTCAGCACAGAGCCTGACTCACGGCTTGAGACTGTGAGATCATGACCTGAGCCCAAATCAAGCGTTGGCCCCTTAACCGACTGAGCCACGCAGGCATCCCCTGCACACAGAATTTCCAATATATGATTGCTGTCAAAGTAAACAAATAATTTTATTCAGCTATGTTTCACGCAATTAATGACTATATATTATTCCATTAAGCAGCTTTCCATAATTTATATAGTTTCCTCCCCGTTGTTAAATTTTTAGGTTGTTTTCATATTTTAGTTTTCCTGGATACTATTCTAGTGAACACAGAAAATCTGTGCGTATAGCATTTTTCTTCTATCATATCATATGATAAATTCCTAAGAGCAAATAATTGAGTGAGAAATAATGAGTCTTTTTGTGGATCTTACACACAGAATGAATTTGATATCTCTAGGTGAATCGAGGGAATGAATGGTATAGACTTTCACTTCATTATGGGTTCAAGTCCCTATTACTAAATTAAATGACCCAATGAAAACCTCAACAAAACAAAAGTTTCTTAAATTTCTACTGAAACTTGTTCAAGTAGTTTATGTCACGCAAATGGACTTTTATCTAATCAACCTCAAATCTACTTACTGTTGAAAGAGTTATTCAGTTAATTTAGAACATCTTGGCCATTCAGTAGGTAATTTAGCCAAAAAATTAATTCATCCTGGGTTGCAAATAATTTATAAGTATCAATTGTATTCATTATATTAGCCAATTCTTTCAATTATCTGAGTAACGGAAACATTTAAGGCTTTGGAAACGGGATCTCATCTCACGATTTTTTTCACACTGGCAAAATATCTTGCAAATGTGAATTTTGGCTGAATAACGTTGACATTTTAAGGACAAACATTTGGACATGTGTTGTCTTACCTTTGCTTTGTGGCTGCATGGTTTTAGTTTTATTAGGTGAAAAAAGGTGACTTCACTTCCCTGAGAATCATTACAGTGATTGTAGCTAATCGGTATTAATAAACCATCAGTACACTTCTTCCCTAGTCTGTGTTGATCTCTAATTTGGGCACTCCCTTTCTTCTTCAGTGTATAGTGAAGTTTGTGGAAGGAGCTGCTAACATTTATTCTTTCCTTAAATCTGAATTATTCTTTGATCTGTTGTCTGCTTCAGTCCATATCAGCCACTGAAACTGCTCCAGCAATGGTCAAATGAGGATTTATGTTATGTTATGTTATTTTATTTTATTTTATTTTATTTTATTTTATTTTAATGTTTATTTATTTTGGCAGAGAGACAGAAAGAGAGACAGAGCATGAGTGGGAGAGGGGCAGAGAGAGAGGGAGACACAGAATCTGAAACAGGATCCAGGCTCTGAGCTTTTAGCACGGAGCCTGATGTGGGGCTCGAACTCATGAACTGCAAGATCATGACCTGAGCTGAAGTTGGACGCTTAACCGACTGGTCCACCCATGCGCCCCCAAGTGAGGATTTTTATTAGCAAACTTAAATGATGCGTTTTGGCCTTTTCTTATTGACCTCCATAGCCTTCACAATTTTGATCATTCCATTCTTGAAAATCTCTACTCATTGGTTTCTATGACCTGATCTCTCTGACCGTGCCATATTGGTTGCTTTCGCTGGTTCTGCATGCCCGCCCCCAATATTGATGTTTACCCTATTTCCAGGTTCTTCACCTTGCCCAGCATTCTAGGGTGGTATTCCTAATTTTATAAGCATAGAGTTATTTGCTAAGTGCTCTCAAGTGTCATCCTTGATCCTTCATCTATGACTTGTGTACTAATCCATGAAGCCTACTGTGTGTTTGTTTTTGTTTTGTTTTGTTTTGCTTTGTTTTTTAAATTAAAAAAAATTTTAAATTTATTTATTTATTTTTGAGAGAGAGAGAGAGACAGAGAGAATGAGCAAGGGAGGGACAGAGAGAAAGGGAGAGAGAGAACCCCAAGCAGACTGTGCACTGCCAGCTCAGAGCCTGATGTGGGTCTCGAACTCATGAACTGCAAAATCATGACTGGAGCCGAAACCAAGAGTTGGATGCTCAACCAATTAAGCCATCCAGACACCCCCCCTCCACTTTTTTTTTTTAATTGAAGTAGAGTCACCCTGCTATTTCTTCTTATCTGGATATCCAGAGTCACTTTTTAAAAAAAGTTTTAAAAAATGTTTATTTATTTTTGATAGAGAGAGACAGAGCATGAGTATGGGAGGGGCAGAGAGAGAGGGAGACACAGAATCTGAAACAGGATCCAGGCTCTGAGCTGTCAGCACAGAGCCTGATGTGGGGCTCGAACTCACGGACCGCGAGATAGTGACCTGAGTCGAAGTCAGATGCTTAACCAAGTGGTTAAGTCAGATGCTTAACTTGTTGTTGTTGTTGTTTTGTTTGTTTGTTTGTCTGTATCCACTTTGTTTAGGTGAGAGTACCTCTGTCCACCGCTTATTTCATCTAGAAACCTGGGAATTACCTTAGACACTTTTTCTCATTCACCCACATTTAACCGGCCACTAAGCTATGTCTGTCTTTTTTCCTAACTACCTCTGGAACTCTTTCTTTCCTGCTTGTCTCCTTCCAAAGGTAAACTTATCAGACTCAGTTCCCTGGTGTCCCTGAGTCTAGTCTTGCCTTTCTCCAACCCTTTGCTTGCTGTACTAGTGATCTAAATAACTCATCTCTTACTATTTTCTTGGTCTAATACTTCTCAACGTCCCCCTCCCGAGCAGGTTCTACCCATCGTGTATAAGGACTGACGTTGGATCATTTTCCACAGTTCTCAAGGTCTGTGAGCTGTTATGTGCTGTCCTCCTCACCATCTTCTATGCATCCTGGCCGTACACTTTGCCCCACTGAAGCTCATCATTTTTCCTGTTGTTTCTGTACATCTTCTAGTTCTGTGCGTTTGCATGGGCTCTGTTTGGACTGCCCTCTTCGTTATTACTAAATACCTGCCTACCTTGCAAGGTCTAATTCCAGGCTCTCTTCCTTCCATTCTGAGCTATCTTGGGTTACTCCAGTGCTACCCTTGAGTTCTCTATGCTGAAAGAGATTATCACGCTGACTGCTGTTTTCTGTCTCTGCAACAGAGTATGAGTTTTTAAAGCAAGGGTTATGGTTTTGTTGTCTTTTAGATAACATTGGTGTCCCATGATTAAAAAAATATATGTTTTATTGCCAAGACTTTAAATAATAAAGAAAATCTAAGGGAAAAAAAATCACAATACTCCTATCACTTATATTTATTTCATCCACTTTGCTTATGTGCTTATGTATAATTATTTCTTTTATAAAATTGACTTGATGGGATGTAGACAATCTTGTGACCTTTAAAAAACCAAATATCATAATGCAAAACTTCCCACGTTTTAAAATATTCTTTAAAAACATATTTCTTCAGGCTACCTTATATTGGATAATATTATATAGACATACCTTAGCTTACTTAACTATTCCTTATGATGCATGTTTAATGTTTTCCAATTTTATTATGATAAAGCTTTGTTCAACATCTGTTCTTATTGACATTTAAGAGACTTCATGAAATAGAAGAAGGGGACAAAGTAGATGGGTCATAACACAAGTCTGATTTCCTCAAACTTTACAGGTTCAGTGAAAGGGAGATTTTTATGAATAGTAACACCTTCCTGGTACAGTAAAAGCTCTGTTTACCCTTGGACAGTTTCATTAACAGTATTGATAATTAAGCATGTTTTCAGAAAACATACAACCTTTGTTGAAGATTAACCACTGCGAAGAGTGACTGTAGCTAAGAGACCCTCAGCTTTCCCATTTTCTGATTTTGCAGTAATATAGCTTTTTATGTAACTAGTTCATATTTGTGAAGCACTTTGAAGATGAAAGCTATTATGTAAGGGCAAAAATCACTTCATAAAAATGTTACATATAAAATACGAAAATCCATAGACAGACCTTAAGATTTTCAAAGTAACATCAACTCTTTCGTGTAATCACTTATAACCACCAGTGTTCGACTAGTAATCCAGGATTCATTTATTGATTATTCTTGGAGTGTTTTAGTGTTATCCATTATGGTGAAATTGTTTTTATAGTCAAAGGCAGTGGTTAGGAATGACGTTATTCTTTTTAACCATGGCTGTTGAAGCTGTAACACAATTTATAAATAGGTAAGGATAAATAAAAACTGGCCATAAATATAAATCATTCTTTCTGCCATCCAACATTGCAACCACACAGATTGGTATTTTAAAAGAAATAGATTTCATTGTGTGTTGTTTAGGCTTTAAAGTTGCAGCAATCGTAAATTACAGACCATCTGATTTCTGTAGCATATTTAAAGAAAGAGTATATAGACCGTGTGAGTAATAGACTTGGGGAGTTAGCCAGGTGTTAACATAAGAATTTTCCCTGCGTGTGTCTCTAGACAGTATTCCATATGAACAATGTGTCATGCCTAAACTATGGGTGTCTTGATGTTAGCAGGTGACCCTTTTGTTCCTACAGGATTTTTATTTAAAAATATTTCCTTTAGGGGCGCCTGGGGGGCTCAGTCAGTTAAGCGGCCGACTTCAGCTCAGGTCACGATCTCGCGGTCCGTGAGTTCGAGCCCCGCGTCGGGCTCTGTGCTGACCGCTCAGAGCCTGGAGCCTGTTTCAGATTCTGTGTCTCCCTCTCTCTCTGCTCCTCCCCCGTTCATGCTCTGTCTCTCCCTGTCTCAAAAATAAATAAAACGTGGGGCGCCTGGGTGGCGCAGTCGGTTAAGCGTCCGACTTCAGCCAGGTCACGATCTCGCGGTCCGTGAGTTCGAGCCCCGCGTCAGGCTCTGGGCTGATGGCTCGGAGCCTGGAGCCTGTTTCCGATTCTGTGTCTCCCTCTCTCTCTGCCCCTCCCCCGTTCATGCTCTGTCTCTCTCTGTCCCAAAAATAAAAAAAAATAAATAAAAAAAAAAACGTTGAAGAAAAAAAAATAAATAAAACGTTAAAAAAAATTAAAAAAATAAATAAATAAAAATATTTCCTTTCGGGGCACCTGGTGGCTCAGTCAGCTGAGAGTCCAACTCTTGAGTTTGGCTCAGGTCATGATCCCAGGGTTGTGGGATTGAGCCCCACATTGGGCTCCACACTAGTGTGGAAACTGCTTAAGATTCTCTTTCTCTCTCTCTCTGCCTCTGTTTCTCTCTCTCTCTCAAAAAAAAAAAAAATTCCTTTAAAATTTCTCTGGATCTCCTCCACCCCTTCCTACATACATATTAAACAAAATATTCCTCTGTGTCCTGAGACAGAAGCTACATACTTTCAATGATCACTTCTAATGATGGTAACAGCCTGCACACAGACACACCTACACCGACTCCGAGGGTCCACAAGACCATCTCGTGATACAGGATCTCTTTGTCCAGAAGTGAAATTCAAGTATGATGAAGTTAAGAACCGTATCAGTGCAAGGAACCAAGAATCCAGCTAACTCTGAGTACAACTGGCATATAACACGGTTCAAGTCCACTAATTACGGTTTTGCTTTTACACCTTTTGACAGGTATTGGTGCATATTTATGCAATATGACTTCAGCTTTGGAAATTGAAAAGGAAGGAAATATTTTCTATCTTTTTTTTTTTTTTTTTTTATTCTTAGTTCTGATTTTGTCTTATTCCAGGCTCCTCCTTGCTACCTTCCCCTGCATCCTCACCCCTGCCCCCGTGTGGGCCTGCTTGGTTTCTAGGGGTATTTAAGCCCAGACATACATGAAGTACGAGAGAATGAATGTTGTTCTAGAAATCTTTTTTTTTTTTTTTTTTTGGCTTCTGACCTTTTTGTGCACTTGAAATTGCATTTAATATTTCATTACTACAGGTCTTTCCATTTAATTTCCTGGATTTTTTTCTACTTGAAAAAAAAATCTACAAATTTGGTTTTGCGGTACAGAATTATGGGGTCTAATAATTCTCCAGCCCATGACAGTTCAGTAACTGGTGCCCTCCAGCATTTTTATTGCACACAATTTTATTGCTAAAAGGTTAGGCCATTTGGCCATTTTTTTTTAAGACTTATCCATCAAACATTGTTCAGAGAGAACTAAAATCATGCACGATTTAAAATGTAACCAACATTTAGTCATTTCTTTGAAAGGGGGCGGGGGTCCTTAGATTCATTATGAGAAGAATCCCCAGCATAGAACCCATACCACGGATGGGTTCATGAACATGGAAAGATGGGTAAGGGTGTAGCGTAGGTATGTCTAATACTTCATGCAACTAACCACGCGATTGTGAAGGCAATGAAAAAGTATTCCTCTAATAGTCTTCCCCTTTTAGTCACCCATAAATATTTCTAGGACAGTGACCTTTAGTCTGATGGTGAATTCTTTCATCTTGAGATGACAAGGAAAGATCAGCGAGCTAGTTAGGAAAACTCTGGCAATCCATTTTATTTTCCAAATGGCTTAAAAATGATCAAGAGAACTCTAAGCTTGGAATTGCCTAAAATTGACAACTTCTCTGGTCATTGGGAAACAGAAGCATGCCTTGTACCATCAGGCACATCCTACTGTCTCCCTGAGGATTGACCTCTACCCACAGAGCTGATTGGGTCCATCCTGAACGTGACAAGCTTTCATGGAGGACTGACTGCTTCTGTAATCCTTCCTCTTCACACTTCCCACCCACCCCAAGCGCTGAAATGCCCAAGTGCCATTTGCTTTATAGGACAGGCAGTAAATACCTGATTGCTTTTGGAGCAAACCGGTCTGATGGAAGGCTCTTTTACTGTCTATAATGGGAAGTTTATATGCTTCTGGGTGCCAAATGTATTAAACTATGTATCACACTTAACATTCCTTAGTGAGGTTGATGATAATATTTAATAATGATAATTTGCCGAAGGAAAGTAATATGTGTGAGCTGTCAGGTATTAGCTAAGGCGTGCCTGGAAAGCCCTTAAAAAGAAGAAAGGCAACACGTACGGTTTCCTTTTGGGTGTAACATCTCCTGTTTTGCAGGATTTACATAAATAATTTCTGACAGTGTACTCTTTTTTTTTTTTTTTAAGTTTATTTGTTTATGGGGGGGGGGGTGCGGGGCAGAGAGAATCCCAAGCAGGCTCTGTGCTGTCAGTGCGATGTGCGATGTGGGGCTCAATCTCATAGATCATGACCTGAGCCCAAATCGAGAGTTGGATGCTTAACCAACTGAGCCACCCAGACAGACGCCCCTGGCAGTGTTATTCTTAATATCGCCAGTGACCACTTGGCTTTGCAAGTTGTGGTGGGCCTGCTCTACCTTTCCTCCTCCCCTCTGGGCCCCTTATCTGTCCATGGCCATGACAGATCCCACCTAGGACCTCGGAGTTTGCTCCTTGTTTTGCATGGGACGTTTTTCCTTTGCTCTTGGTAGGACTGTTTCCAACCCATTCTTCCATCTCAACCTAAGTACCTCCCTTCAGAAAAGCTTTCCCCGCAACCCTGTGTAAAGTAGGCTTTCTCGATTTTTCTCTTTCTCAACACCCTTCTTAGTCCGTCATGGCTTTAATCTCTGTTTTTAATGATTTTATGTCATTATGGCCCCAACCCCCTGTCATCATATAAACCCTCCAAGGGCAAAGACTTTGCCTTGTGATGTGCGTATTTCTACTTTTCCTGCACCACCTGGCATAGGGTAGGTGCTGACTAAAATATTTGTTGAGTGAATGAATAAATACAGGGATGACCAACTTAAGCACAATTCCTGCTTTCACTAGCTGATATGACGTTTTCTTCTTTAACTGTCTTTTCAGTCTATCCTATGTGCAACTCCCAAAGAAGCTGACTGATTCTGATAAAACTTGGTACGCTGCTCAGTGTAAGTCCCATCTTGAATTGGATTTATAGCTCAGTCTGTCATCTTGAATCCAAATGGTGGCAGATAAAACTTGACAAATGGGACTTGGAGCGGATTTTAGTACAGTTTGGTACATGGGTCGATGTACCACTTAATTGAAATGTGTGGAGTCTGAATTTCGTGAACTCTTAATCCGAACCTTAACCTAGCCCAACTTTATTTTCCTTTTTAATGATACTGCTTTCTTCAAAACCTAACATATGTGGCTAGATTAAAAGTGTCTTGGGAGGTGAAAATCTGCAAGGAATTTTAATGGTGGATATTTCGTTGTTTTTTCTAAAAGCCCGCATCCTCTAACCTGACAGGGTTGATGATGGACACAGGGTTCTTCATGACTTCTGACAGCCAGGCCATGTGCAAAGGCCTCTAAAGATAGAGTGACAGACAGGGTGGGGTTGTTCTCTGATTTTCTCTATACCAGCAGGCCAGGCATAGACACAGAGAGAAGGAAAGCAATTCTGTCTTTGGGTTTCCCACATGGAAACTCTGGCCCTCCCCAGGGGGGTGAAACGTCAGAGTTTTGCTACAGGAAATATTTTGAATGTTGTAGGAAAATTTTAACTCTGAGATCTGGGATCACCTTTTAGAAATCCGTGATACTCTGTATGAGTTTGCATGTATTTTTAGATTGGAAAAATACCGACAAGTGGTGTTTTACAACATGGAAGCCCCTCCTTGGCTTTGTTTTGGTTTCTGTATGCCTGCGCTCAATGCTGGGTTCCTTTGCTCCAGAATTTGCCTCAGCGCGTTCCTCAGTGACTTATCTGTGTTTGCCATCCCATAGCGGTTCCCAGCTTCCAAAACACTCGAAAAGCCAGTGTCAACACTGCAAGCAAAAAAGGTTAAAATATGGACTGCGGACTTATTTGCTATTTGCAGTGGCAAATTCTGACCCAGTCTCCTAGAAAACATGGTCTCATGGATGGTTAACCCACCAGATTTTCACTTGGTCTCTTCTTACAAACACAGCTCCTTTTTTTTTTTTTTTTTTGATGTCTTAATCTTTGCGTCCTCGCCCCCACCCCCACCACATGCCTCTTCACTTCATGTCCCTCTCCTTCATTTATACACTTGTGTGACATGCTTCATTTATTCCTTTCACTTTTTTTCCATGATACTAAAAGACATTCGTATTCATTATAGCTTTGTAATCTATAGACATGTGTATTGAAGAGACTAGAAATGCCCCACAAGTTTACGACCTAGAGGCAAACCGTATTAACATTTTAGCATGCTTCCTGCTGCTGTTTTTCCTGTGCCTATGTAGGCGTGGATAGGGGACAGCTAATTTTTAAGAGCAACCTTACTTACAGCAGTGCTGAACGTTTCACTGGCTGCTTATTCTCAGTGGTCTGAGACATTCATTTCATGGCCCTGCCAAAGCTGGAAAGGGCAAATATCTTTTATTTTTCTCATCCTTTCCCTCTTCCATCTGTTGTAGACGGCTCTTTGCCTGAGTATCACTAGACTCCACTGTTTCCTCATTAGGTTCCTTTGACCGTTTGCCTGTCTCTTCCTGTGCTTTTGGCTGCAGGAGTCCAGGACTGGCCTACTTATCTCGTGGCCTGCAGTTCTGTTAGCTCCCACTTGTAGCTTCTGCCTTCCAGGGCACAGGACTGGATTGTATCTGTGCTTCTCTGCAGCCGATGGGCAGGGAGGTCGCTGCTGCTCATGGCGGGGAGGCAGAGCTTTGAAGCTCTGAGCGTCTCTCTGGCTGGCGTTGATCGGCTCAGCCCAAGACTGCTCTTGGGGTTCTCGAAATTCAGACTGGCCTTCCTCCAGCTCTTTCTTCTGTGAGCACAGAACCCCCTGGTAGCCTCCACATTGTAGAAAGGGAGTGGTAATTAACGTGTATTCAGCATTTGCATACGGCCGCGTTCTTTACATATATTCACTCCTCTCACAGTGATCCGTGAAATAGGCGTTATCCCCATTTTGGACTTGGGAAGGCTGGGGCTTACAGGGATTAAGAGGCTTACTCAAGGCCACCACCCGAGGATCCCACACCAGGTCTGCAGTAGCTACACGGCCTGTGCTTTTCCTCGAACTACCAAGTGCCCTTTGGTAGAAGAATAAACTTCAGCTCTTTGGTGCAGGAAGTTCTCCCGATAAGGCTAAGAACTGCAGTCGAGGCAAAGGCAAAAGTGTTTGCTGATAAAGGCTGGGTGGAGCAGGTGGGAATAAGAGAAGGCCTTCGGCCCTAAGTGAGGGTCAGAGACGTCAAGAATGTCGGAAGTGGACAGGCTCTTAGAGATAATCTATGCCGGGGATCCCCCAACCTGGCTGTGTTTTAGAACTACCCGGGAAAGGTTAAAAACACAAATGCCTGGCATGTGCTGACCCATTAAAGAATTTCTAGGTGTGGGGCCAGACCTGGCCATGGTTATAAAGGTGACTCGATTCTAACGTGGAGCCAGCCGTTTGAGAGTCACTGATTTAGGCCAACCCCCTCATTTGGCACTTAAGGAAACCTAAAGCCATCAAGTTCAGTGGCATGCCCAGAGTCACAGAGTAGGTTGGGAAAGACTGGGAGGGGGATTATCGCTCATGGTCCTTAGTGTAGCTGCTGCCTCAGGGTGAGTGGAATGAGCCTGGAGTTTGTATTAAAACTTGTATTAAAACTTGATCAAATTGGGGGTCCCTGGGTGGCATAGTCGGTTAAGCATTCAACTCTTGATTTCAGCTCAGGTCACTCTATCACAGTTCATGGGTTCAAGCCCCGCACCAGGCTCTCTGCTGGCAATCTGGGGCCTGCTTAGGATCCTCTCTCTCTTCCCCTCCCCGCCTTCTCAAAAATAAATAACTAGACATTACCAAAAAAAAAAAAAAAAAAAAAAACCAAAAAAACTTGATCAAATCTGAAATGCACATCCTTCTCCCAAATTCCAAAGGCCAAGAGAGAGCTGTATCTATGTTAAGTGTCTGTTCCACAAGCAGCACCGGCCAGTTTCCGAAGAGAGGCAACCTTACAATAAAATGAACCCGCTTTACCGACCTCCCATTGAGACCAGTTCTCTCCCCATCCCTGTCTTTTCCTTCTCCTCACAGGCTTTTAGAATTCCTTTTCCAGAGGTGTTCTGTCAGCTCTCCTTTGGAGCAGGCAGGGTGGGGGGTTAGGGATAGAACAGTCACCCCTCTAATCTGTCAGCAACTTGACTATTCTGGAGGAAGTGTGCTAGAGACAGGAAGGGGTGTCAGTTTTGGAAGCAGGATGAAGTTGTTTCTGACAGATTCAAGGTGGTTTGTATAAAGGTGTCATATGTGGTCTAGCATAATTTACACAAGGGAGGTGAGAAAAGGCGAGAGGAAGGGGATGAGAGGGAGTGGAGTGGGGGGCCTGTGGTCTTGTTTCTGCGTCATGAACTGGGGCCCATGCTTCTCCCTGGTGACTGGCCCTGGGCCACAGTGAGGCCCACTCTGAATGAAGCCAGGATGCCCTTGACCGGATCAAGAGTCAGCTCATCAAGGAGGAAGGGTATCACTATTGAAGAATGAGTTTCCAGCTTGATACTACGACTGTCCTAATAACAAGGCTTCTCTGATGAAAGTCGCTCATCTACTATCATTTTGGGGGCATCATATCTAAATACGTCTCTATATAAAGGTATCAATGTGTTTTGTCATATCTATATACTATCACTGTCGTTTACTACCCATCTATCACGCATCTATCCATCAGGCCAGATCATGAACATGGGAATTTCGGACTATTTTTGATCTAAGAAAAAATACCACCTGTGGTTTCATACAGTTCCATGTAATATATTTATCTCCCCCCCCCCTTTTTTTTTTAACATCCAGAAATTTATTCAGAGAAGACATTTTGTTATTTTAGGTATATCACTTGCTATAAATAGGATATCTAAAAAAAAGTTAAAGGAAGTCCAAAAAGTTACTAGACGTGGCTAGACACTGTTGCTGGCTTGAGGCCGTGAGCCTGAAACCTGTTTTTCTCTTGTTAAAGGAACATTAACTAGTCCTGGTGGGGTAAGGGAGGTGGTAAAGGTTTATTATCTCCAAGCCAAGGCTTTCTCGTTGATGGAATCACAGGGATGGAAAACAGGATTGGAGAGGAGGCATCGTGTTATTTAATGCTGAGTTTGCCTACCTAACATCATCCACTTTCTGCCGGGGGGGGGGGGGGGGGGAGTCATCAGACACAATGAGTGACACGGAGCCAAAGGACGTGACGGGGTGCTTCGCTAAGTCCCTGCGGATTTTGTGGGGGAGTGGGCGGGGGAAGTTTTGGCTGCCTTTCTTCATTGTGATTGAGTTGAATGTGTTGACGGGGCACTTGTGCCTTCTTGAATAATTATGCAACAGCAAATATGCCAAAATTCTTCTGGCTGCATTTATAGCTACAGCTTTGCAGGGTGTTAAAAAAGCATGGCGCGCTACCAGTCAGGATGCTTTTAAAAAGTGAATGAGTTTGATGTGTCTTCTTTCTTCCTCTGTGTGACCCTGAGCCACTTTTCTGTCCCCTCTGAGCTTCTCATGTGTGATTTGGGGATTGTACCGCTTCTCTTTCCCAACTTCATGGGATTATAGTAAGGACAAATGAGATAGTGACGGGAAAGTGCGTTCGGGATGTAAGGTATTGCTGTTATTCTAACTCAAATTAATTTCTTTGTAGCTTCCTCGTCACTGAGAATATTCCTCCCCTTTCCCCACCCTTATCAGTGAAAATGAACTGTGAGACGGAAAACGTTTCCTTCATCCCTGATCTCAGGGTTTGAACACGAGGCGGAAAGCTAGTAGGTTTTGGCTCAATTTTTAAAAAATAATCCCGATGGCTTTTTGGTCTGAGGGTAAAAATGATATGCATATTCAGTTACAACATTTACAAAACAGAAATATGCAAATAGAAGGAAATAGCGATCACCCGTGTTCTCACCACATCCTTCCGGCCTTCTTTCTCTGTCAATGCTGGTATCGCCTTACATAGATCTTTAAATTCGGTGGCTTTGGGAAGATGGAATCGGCTTGCCCAGACTCCAGGCCTCTTCTGAGATGGCGCTTGTCAGAGCCAGCTGGGGTGCCAGCGGGAGGCTGAGGATCCTGCAGAGGGAGGACCAGGGATAAAGCCTTGTCTCCATTCCCTTGTCAGGAGAGCTTGAGTGTCTTCTCATTTCAAAGGAGAGGATAAAACTGTCCCAGAGAAACCCTTAACAGGGTTAAGGAAATGGACATCTTCTGACTGATCCCTCTCTATTTCCTGTGCATCTCCTGGCGGATATGCCCCCTTCTCGTTCATTTTCCAGGGCAAGTTCTGCCTTTCGAATTGTCGATTTCACCTACCTCCCTTCGGCGTAAATCTTGAGGAATTAATTAAAATACTGATCAGTGTCTTGCACAGCGTATTGGGAACGGAACTCTTAAAGGCCCTTTTTCACGTTTCCTGTGGTGTGAATTGTAGGATACAAATGTGTAGAGTAACAGGGGCACCTGGGTGGCTCACTCAGCTAAGCGTCGGGCTTCGTCTTAGGTCATGATCTCACGGGTCCCGGTTCCGGAGTTCGAGCCCCATGACGGGCTCTGTGCTGACAGCTCAGAGCCTGGAGCCTGTTTCGGATTCTGTGTCTCCCTCTCTCTCTGCTCCTCCCCCGCTCATGCTCTGTCTCTCTCTCTCTCTCTCTCAAAAATAAATAAACATTAAAAAATTTACAAATGCATAGACTACCATATTGGTATCTTAAAGCCCTTGATCAGAAGATTTGCCTTAAAATTGCTAAGTTCCTTCTTGAAGAGAGAAAACCCCCAGATTAGGCTCCATTGTTGTTGGAATCTTAGTTACTCAGCTTTAGATAAGAATATCGAAAAAAGAAAACTAGAAGTTGGTATCAGGAGAAAGGGGAGAGAATTTTCTTTTTTTTAGTGTTCTAAATTTGCATGCAGGTTACCATGACTACAACATATCTTTATCACTTATTGATAGTATCTGTTAACCTTCTGCGGCTGTCCCGTCCGTGGCTGTATTTCAGGATTGCTACCCTAACATTGCACAGCACTTTAAAATTGCCCCTTTAACAGATGGCAGAGTCTGAGTTGGAGTCTCCCAATTTTTATGCAAATTCAGCTGAGAACTCCCTTCTTACTGCAGCCCCACTCACATTTGACCCAGCTGGTTAAGACGATTCACATCTGACATCTTAACATACAGCAACGCGCTTCGGTTTCTGTGACTTGGGAATGAATTAGAAATATCTCAGTCATTTTGGCAAGTTGTGCAAAGGTATTTTTAGAAAACCTTCCTTATATGATTTTGATGTCTTTTGCTTTCTCTCTTCTCCAGGGAGAGACCATAGGTGAGTGTTTGGAAGTGAGGCATTTTGGAGAGCAAAGATATTTGTGTCCCTTGAATAAAAGGGTTGAAATTCCTAGCCACACTCCTGGAAGGACTGGAATATGATTGCAGTGATTGTCCCTGGTTATTGGAGCGTTTTAGAGTTTCTGGTCATGCTGGGTTGTTCCAAAGCACCACCTACCTCTTCAAGCACAAAAGGAGCCTGAAAGTGGCTAGATTTGCTTTTTTTTTTTTCTTCTTCTTTTCCTATGGCAGCAAAGAAACGGCAATACCCTTATCAAGGCAGTATAGATGTTAATACATGTCTACTCAACAGGGATGTTTATAGAGATTAACTTCTATTTTGAAGCAAGCAAGAGAGGAGAAGACTTTTTTAGCATTTTAAGATGCCCCTGAAATCTCTCCACTGTGTGCTCTAAATTGCTTATTATTGCTTTAATCTGCAATTACTCTTTTCTTTCATAATTGAAACCCCTGGAGTTGTTTGGAGTTAGGCGTGGCTTCGCGGACCAGATTCCTGACATATTTGCCCACTGCCAGGCCCATTTCATTTAGAATTTCCTAGTATGTGAACCTGTTCTACTTAAGGTTTTCAGTAAGTGCTTTTTTAGATAATTCTTATAATGTTTTTATTTGAGAGAGAAAGAGAGAGAGAGAGACAGGGCATGAGTGGGGGAGGGGCGGAGAGTGGGAGAGGGAGCCACAGAATCTGAAGGAGGCTCCAGGCCCTGAGCTGTCAGCGCAGAGCCCGATGTGGGGCTCAAACTCGTGAACCGCAAGATCATGACCTGAGCTGAAGTCTGATGCTTAACCGACTGAGCCACCCAGGCGCCCCTTCAATGAGTGCTTTTTAAGTTAAGATGGATGTTGAGGATGAAAACCTTTCTTTCTGTGTCTGTTCTTTCAACCTGATTCTGCACTAAACCATTTGATTCTTGTGACTAATTTGGCCCAATTATGGCCAGTTGGTGTATGTTTCCCTGATGATGGACATTTGGGGTTATCCTCTGTCCTGGTGATTTCCCTGAGGACCCCCCCCTCCAGTTCTTCCTTGGGTACCCACTTTTCCTTCTACAAAGTGGTTATTGACCCTTGGGCTCCTACCATCGATTACCAACCGTTAACCCAAATGCTTCTTCTTGACAGCCAATGCTTTCCAAGGGACTAAAGGCACATTTCGACCATTTTATCCATTATGACCTATTTTGAACATATACACCAGAAGAGAACAGGAGGCTAAAAACATACAGCCTTGTGGTTTCTCCAGAAGTGTGCACATCAAATAACGATCCCTCAGGCACTTATTTCTCCCCTCCTAAAATGTTCCTGGATGGGATCCCAGCCCAGTTGTCATCTTGTGAGCATGATCGGAGTTGGAAGGTAGCAGAACAGGAAGAAAATACTTATTTTTATTTCAGAGAACAAAACGTCCTACCCATGCCTGGTATCAGTGGAATTCTCCCACGAAGGCCCTCGAAGAGGGTGTACTAAGTTAGGTTTTGTTGGCTCTTAATTCATCACAATGGGGTGTTGACTGAAAATAGCGTTAGAATTTAGGTCTTGGGGAGGGCAGAGTAGACTGCCTTGAACCAGGGTCAGGTCTTCTGAGTAGCATCTGTTTAGGTAGGCATGGCCTTTGCACTTCCAGAACATTAAATGCTGCCAGTTTAATTGTTAGGAGTTTCGTGTCACCCAGTTCTGGAACAGGAGGAAAATATTTGTTGCTGGTCGTGGTGTGAAGAGACTTAAAAATAGAAGATAAAGGCAAGAAAAACGCCAAACAAACTCCCTGTTTTAGCTAGATCACCGGTAGTTGAGTCAGATAGAGTTGAAAGTCATCAATCAATCCTTTCCAGAATGGAAAGGCTTCAGGTAAATATCAGCTCTCACATAAATTGTACAGAGTCAATAAAAATTGGCCTAATCGTTTCAATAAACATGACATGATTTCTTTTCTCATTAAAAATTTAAGGAGTAATGCTACATAAACGATAACTCTCTTCAATGAATGAAACTGAATAAAAGACGTGCAAAGACTATTTTGGCTGGCTCGAGGAAGGAGAGGCTGGTGTTTTGGTTTAAATACCAAAGAATCCTGTTTTCGACTTACTATTTTGATGGTGTGCATTTCAGTGCTTGGTTAGGTGATTTCTGACCGATGACTCTTTCAGGCTGGTTCAAGCCCAGAGGTTTCCATGAGGGAGATCAGAGAGTAAGGAAATGTTCAGATCCTTTCTCTCCCTACTTGCCTCTCCCTCCCAAGTTGATGATTATGAGAGAAGCCAAAATTGGAAAAGTGTAGCATACTGAGTGATCTGGCTGTTCTGAAATTTTCACTGTATATTCTCTAATTTTGAACCTGTCAAGTATTATCTGTCAATCATCTGTGTATAGCTTGTTAAGATTACAGAGTCGTGAATGTGCATAGGAGTCTGACTAAATCCTGTGATTAGCAACAAAATTTATAAGAAGAAATGTTGAAGCATACATTAAAAAAAATAAAAAAAAACCTATTGCTAATAAAATCCTCGATGTTTACTTATGAAAAATAGTAAGTGGTCGGGGGGAGAAAGGTATTTTGGAGCACGAAACGCAACTGGCATTTATCTGATGTACATTTAATAATATAATAACAATGCTGGTGTACCCGCGATTCCTAAGAACAAGAGGGATTATTAGATTTGTGCATGGAAGGCAAAATTACTGCAAAGAATTGCTTTGGGGAATATACAACATACAGGAAATGAAATGAAATAAAATAAATAGAAGGCAGATGACTGGTTTCTCTGCATTTCTGGGTATATTTAATTAATTGCTAATATAGCACTGAGCCATGAATTACTCAGTCATTGCCACTGTTTCAGTTTTGGAATTTTCCTCTGAAATACAGATTCATTAGGAGAGAAGAAAATGTCACTGGGCAGGGAATAAGTTTATGATTCTGAATGTTAACTTTTCATAGTCAGCCGTTGAATATGGAGAAATCTTATGAAGATACTTTTAAATAATTTGGAAGGTTTCCCCCCCCCCCCTTTATTTTGGTGCAAGGCTTTATTGTCTTTACAAGTCCCATTGAAATCTGAAATAAATCAATGAACTCTTCAATTATTCAATGCCCTCTCTGCATTAGCCTGTTATTGTAGGTTTTTGAGAATCAGCAGGATGTGATGAAAAAGGCCAGGGTTTTCCACTCAAACAGATCTGGTTCAAATCCTAGATTTAGCGTTTGTTAGAAGTGTGACCCTGGAAAAACTACATAATTTTTCTGGGCCTTAGTCTTCTGTTATGTACAGGCATATTTTGAGGATTCGTAATAATTCATTTACCTGCTGTTGTTGAATGCTGACAACATCACAAGCGCTGTGCCAAATGCTTTAGATGTAACCCAATGATCATAATTGTACCTAACATTGACTGAGAGCTTATTAGATATTGGATATTGCTGTAATCATTTCATGTACATTATGTAAGTCAGTCCTCATAGCAAACCTATCATGTATTTATAATACATAGAAATCATGTAATACATATGTGATACATATATACATTGATAATACATATACCCTTTATTTACACACACACACACACACACACACACACACACACACACACACTTACATAATAGGAGTGGAATACTTTGCTTTCCAGAAAGACCAGTTTCCTTATCGGAAGCAAGTTTAAAACTCATCTTTGGTTTTTTTCTTTTTGTGTGATTCTTAGAAGAAAGTCTCAAACGTTACTAACCTGAACAATTAGAGAAAAACACGAATGTAAGAACATGATGTCGTGAGAGTGGAGGAGAAGCCCAAGATCTTTACCTCTTGCAGAGTTGGAGGTTGGGAGGCTTGAGGCAACCTCCCTGGAAGGAACATGACCGGAATATATGGTTTAAGGGCTTGCAACTTTACACGTAGCACTTTGTGTCTGGACATCGCTTCTGCTGAGGGTTCTGCCATTTGAAATGTCACGCAAACCAAAGTTTGCCATGTATTAATTCGCAGAGGAAAGGGACGGTGTAATTGCCCACAGGAAATCCCTCCATGAGTTTGAATGTCTCTGTTATAAATAAGCCTCAAGCACCTTAACTGGAAACACTTTACATTCATCGGAACGGCCTGCTTCTCTTTCTGCTCCTGAAAGCTAGGAATGATGGATCATACACTGTTGATATTTGCGAGCCGTTTATTTTGCAGCTGACACGGTTTCTTAAAAGAGGGGGACTTGTTCCGGCGATCTTGGGCCTCGAAAGCTTAATCTCCTAAGAAAATCTTTAGCCAAGTCAGGTTTTTAATCGCTGTGTTAGTCATCCTACTGATTACATAAGGAACACTGTAGGAGCATTTCAAATGCCATCAGCTCTTGGCAGAGGAATGGCAATGAGGATGAAGTATTAAAAACGAGGTACCCATCAAGACAGACGTGGAGAGAGGGCCTCCAAGTCCCTGCTCCTGAATATGCCTCCACATCAATTCTGCTCCTTTATAAGAGAACTCACTGGAAGAAAAGCATAATTTGAATTAATTATTTGCACATATGGTGTGCTCCTGATGTCAGCAAATGCTACATTAAGGACAGACATGCTGGGCACCCATTAAATAATCAAGTAAATATTTGTATTGTTTATGATAAACTGATTCCTTCTGTGGGTATTTTCTGTGCCTTCGTAAACATTCGTTTAGGAGGCCGGCTCTGTTTGTCGGGGCTTCCTACCAGGCTTAAATCTGACAAAGAGCGTTGTTTAAAATCCACATCCGACCAAGAAACCTCACACCCACTGTGTTTTTTGGAGCTAAGTGAATATTTAGTAACACTGTAATATAATAGCCGGATCATTATTTTATATTACTGAACTGAATGCCATGTTAATAACATTAATCACATGGACTCCTTCTTGTCCTAGCCTGAATGTTATAAGTACTTCTATACGATTTCCACTAGAATTCAATGGTAATTAGTGATACAATTACTTCAAGCTGGCCCCAAATGTTTATATTGAACCAACATGAATGTTGGGTCTCAATATATACGCGAGCCCAGCCTCTGAATAAAAGGCTGGGGCCGAGGCAAGTCAACCCAGTTTTTCTTTGGCCCACTATGTTACATAACTGCAGCATAGCCAGGGTTTATAAATGCTCGGAGTACGCGAAGGAGACTGACTTTTCTCATTGTTCGCCGAAGGTCACAGTGTCACAGGGAAACATGTAAAGGGACCCTCTCTGGGTACATTTTCCTGCAAAGAATCCGGTGTTTGAGAAACCTGGAAGACGTCAGGTTGGAGAGGCACCTTGGGACCTGGACTTGGCAGTCGTCGGACTATGGATTCCTGAGGCTTGTTGGGACCTTTCGGAGTAAGGTTCTTACAATGGTTCTTTTTCAGTGAACTCTAGGACATCTTGATTTTGTTTGTTTGTTTTTGCAGGCTTGATAATTCAAAGGGGACTCTGTATGCGCTCTCAGATGCCTCTTTTTGTCTCATAAAAAGAGGGTCATTATACACGTGGCATCGTTCTACTTAAATCCAAGTGTGGAAGCCAGGGGCAGTGCGTTACCAGGTTCTGGGATCCCATGGTGCCTGACCACGTCAGCCCCTAGAGACTGGTGTACCTGGGTGAACAGACCTGCAAAAAAAAAAAAACCCTCTAGACATTTCTTGGAAACTTAGAAGGAGGGATCTCATTCCTTTTGCAAAAGTGAGGAGAACGGGCCCGTATGTACTTTTATTTCCTTTAGGGCAATGTGGCTTATAATTGACTACTTCTTAGCTGTGGCCTTTAATTTGTGGAGGGAAAACCTAATCGTTTTATCTCCCCCTGCACTCTGCTCTAAAAAACAAACCCTTTAAGTTAAGTTACTTCTATAATTTCACGGGCGGATCTCTGATGTCTCAAATAAATCTATTCATTCATTCATTCACTCATTCATTCACTTGTTCAACAGACTTTTACTGATTGCCCTCCAGGTCTGGGAATTGTACTTCATGCTGGAATCGGCACAGGAATCAGGAACCTCACTTTTGGGGGCACTGAGATGAGAGAGTGGGAGATATATATTCAAAAAAGAAGAAGACGGTCACGTGTCGTATCTGCAGTGGGTGAGCTTCGGAAAAGGCAGGCACTAGGGAGCGGGGACCCATGCCTGGAGTCTCTTCAGAATAGGACACCAGGGACAGGAAGGTGAAGCAGATCCTGGATAAATTGCAACACTGAAGGATTATAGGTTTTGCACAGGACTTGGTGTTGCTTTTCTTAAAGCTCTGTTATTTATTATGACAGAAAAACTCCCTCAGAATGTCAGGGTTGGGCTGAAGTCCAGTTTGTCTTTCTGTCTCTATTCCCCACACGGGAAGCCTTTCTGGACGGTGCATTTGTGTTTGAGGGGACTGCGTGGTCTCGGGAAAGGAACATGCTTTATGCTCTTCGTGCCCGAAGCCTGCCCCTTTCCCCTTGCTGCCTTCTGGACTTTCTAGATGCCAGAAAGCGATTTCTTTAGCTGATCTTGCAGTCTTTGCTTGCTCACCAGCAGAATGTGGACATTGTCGTGTTGTTCCTTTCTTTGTGCTGGAGTCCTGAGTATACATTTCTCTAGCCTTCACCTGGGTGCCTTGCTTTTAAAAAATAACTCTAGATTTATCTCCTTGATATTCGTAAGCTAAAAAGCTAAAATAGAGGCATATGCCAACAGTAGGTGTTCAAACTCAGGTTATTACATATACAGCCTATCTATAGAAAAAGATATTGAGAGGGGGAGAGAGACAGAGACAGACACACACACGCACACACACACAGAATGAATTAATCTCTTGTGGGGAAAGCTTGTGAAATTTTTGCTCCTACTGGTTGTGAAAAGGAAAAAAGTCTCCATTTCAGGCTGTACTGGCTATATTATTGCCGTAGGAACTTAGCATTTCAGCTCTCAGACGTGAACCGGGGAGTTTTAGGTTCTCAGTGAATTCCTGATGTATTGCACGTGTGCTCCGTTCCCGTTTGCCATTTAGATCAGATCCTGTCTTTCCACCCCCTGGAAAGCCTTTTGGGATGTGACCTCTGCTGTGTCTCTTGTCTGTCTTCGGCTGCCCCCTGACTCCTCTTCCTTGCCACTCTGCAGCTACCACATTCGTTTGTGTTCCAGCCCCACCGACCACCGGCAAATGGTTGCCTGCGTACCTCTCGTAAGTGCCCGCCTCATCCCCTGATCTCATCTGCCTGTGGTTCCCGTTCTCCTCATCTGCCAAGAGCTAGTTCAAGGGACACCTCCTTTGTGAAGGCTTCGCATTTTTTTCTGAATTCCTATCATGCATGAGGCACTGCATACTAGACGCTCCTTGTCTGTATTTAAGCTCGATGTGGTGTATATGTATACATTCATCACTGACTTAAGCTACATTATAGCCTCTGCTAGATATAAGCATTGCATTGTCCCAGGGGATAGATGCTATTATTATTCCCCTTTTAGAGATGAAAAGAAAAACTGAGCTGTAAGATAGAATTAGGGAGTGCCCCTGCAACACCACAGCTGCTCTGTCTATGCTCTCTCCAGCACCTCCGTGCTTCAACAGAGGTACCCAAGGTCTTTGATGATCTGGGTCCTGTTCTAGGACAGTTTGCCTTGCAAAGAGTGGTGCTGAAACGCCGTACCCTTGTTCTCAGGAAGCTCCTATTCTAGGGAGGGAGACAGACAATCTGTAAGCACGTATATAATATGCTGGGCAGTGGTGGCAGTGAACTGCTAAGAGGACAGATAAACAAGATGAGGGACAGAGGTTGAGGGAGGGGGGTGCTGTTCGGACAGATGGATCAGATGGGTGCTGTTCGGACAGATGGAGAGATGGATCAGATGGGAGGTCAGCATGGCTGGAGCAGAGTGAGGGGTGGACGGAGGTCAGGGATGAGTTCAGAGAAGAGGGTGGTCAGAGCCACACGGGAAGGGCTTCCGAGCTATGGCACGGAGTTTGGATTTTATTCTGGCTCATAGGCTGGTTGCGCGAAGAGTGCAGTAATCCGATCTGTGTTTTGGAAAAGACATTCCAGCAGTTGTGTGGAGAATGGTCTGTGGCTGGCTGAGAGTGG
This sequence comes from Panthera pardus, assembly GCF_024362965.1. Classification (NCBI taxonomy): domain Eukaryota; kingdom Metazoa; phylum Chordata; class Mammalia; order Carnivora; family Felidae; genus Panthera; species Panthera pardus. The sequence goes on from NW_026526688.1 coordinate 185,291,373, forward strand.
CAGCGGGGAGACCAGTGAGGAGGGGTCTTGCTTCAATCCGGGGGAGAGTTGATGGTGGCTTGAAGGAAGGGTAGCTGCACAGGTGGTGAGAAGTTGTCACATTCAGGGTGTGTTTGAACGTGGAGCTGGTGACATTTCCTGATGGGTTAGATGTGAGCTGTACGAGTGGAAAAGTGCAGAATTGGTCCCATCAATGGGGAGCGTAGAGTTGCCTTCCATTCAGATGGGAGGTATGGGTTTTTTTAGGGGGTGCGATCATTTCTTAGGGCTACGGTAACAAATGGCCACAAACTGAGGTGCCTAAAACAACAGGAATGTATTGGTTCATAGTTCTAGAGGCTTAAAGTTTAAAATTCAGGTGTCAGCAAAGCTATCGTTCTCTGAAGACTCCAGGGAGGGATCGCTCCTAGCTTCTTCTGCCTTCCAGTGGTTGCAATCCTTGGCTTAGAGACCTATCACTCCAGTCTCTGCTTTCTAGTCGTATGGCACTCTGTGTCTAATTTCCTCCTTCTTGTAAGGATGGAAGTCATTGGATGAGGGCCACCCTGATGGTCATGTGCACAGGGACTGGGAATTAGGACTTTAACCCATCATTTTGGAGGGCAAAATCCAACCCCTAACAGTGGATCAGGACTTTGGTTTTAGTCAGGTTAAATTTAAGATGCTATTTGATATCCACGGAGAGATGGTATGTGAGCCGTCGGACAGGGGGGCATTGAGTCAGGGCAGATCTGGGCTGGAGGTGCAAAGAGGGGTGGCGTCTGTATAGACGTAGTAGTTCAAGCTGGGGGACCAGAAGGGCTCTCTGCAGAAAGGTGGATGTTCCGAAGAGAGAAAGTATAGGCCTGCGTCTGGAACGCTCCAGTGTTCCGAGGTCAGGAGATGGTGAGGGTGGGGAGGATCTGGATGTAGCTTATTCGGTTGTGCCTGTCCTCCTTACAAGCTCGGAGCTCCTGGAGAGCGGCAGCCGTTGTTTCATTCCCAGCCCCCAGCACTGCCCTGACGCAGAGAGGCTCTCCATAGATGTTTGCTAAATAAATGGACGGTGACATTTCTGTTTGTTTTTCTTGCTTTGTACTCTCCATACCCAACACGGAGCTCGACTCATGACCCCAAGATTAAGAGTCGCCTGCTCTTCTGACTGAGCCAGCCAGGTGCCCCAACATTTCTCTGTTTTGAAGCCACAAATAACCACCCAACATCGGTGGGAAGACAATACCAAGAGAAACGAGAGTGTTGGCCCATTTGTAGCAGGCCCAGCGTGTTCGCAGCTGTCCCTGCTCTTCTGTGCGGTCTGCCTGGTATGGAAGAAGGACATATGTGTGAAAATGGGGGTGGTGGAACTGAGGACAGCATCTCCTCTTTGCTGAGCCTCTCCGTGGGACCCAGCTGCTAAAAAAGGCCCAGCCCTCAGGCGTCGCTAATCCAAGCCCTGCCTTGGGGCATGGGAAGCCAACTCCATATTGTGAGGGGCAGGGGTCCCGCCACACCTGGAGGACCTCAGCTCGGAGAAGGACTCTCCCCTGGGGTGGAGAGTTTCCACAGGGCCTGGATGATTTGGCAAAGGATTTCCAAGAAAAACGTTGTTAGAGAAGGGAGGCCATGGGAGAAAAGACAGGATCGCCATCTTTGAACATTTCTAGTTTTATTAAGGGAAGGGAGAGGAGACTAGTTTTGCATTCTGGACGGCAAAACTAAGGACAATGGGCAGAAGTGACAGTGAGGACATTTAAATGGACCCTAAGAGTTTGTGTCAATACAGAGTATCATGGTTAAGAGGGTTAGCAACAAGCAGTGTTTGAAAACTAGAAGCCAGAGTGCGTGGGTTTGAATCTGGCCTTGGCCATTAACTGTGTGGCCTTGGCGAGTTACTTCCCCTCTCTGTGCCTCAATGATCACATCTATAAATGAGGATAGCGACGGTACCTATTTTTATAGGGTCATTTTAAAGATTAAGTGAATTAGTGTTGTAAGATTTTGGAACAGTACCTGGCACATGTAAGCACTATTTGTTACATGAAAAGAGCTTGGGTTCTGGGGTTAGAGAGATGTAAATTTTCATTCTGACTCTGCAGCATATTAATTGCATGACATTGAGGAGGTTGCTAGCCTCAGTTTACTCCTCTGTGAAATGGAGATATTAACACCCGCTAAGGGATATTGTGAGCATTACTGAGATGATACGTTTGCTACCCCTGGAACATTGCCTGGCATACCATTAATACTCACAAATGTTAGCTCTCTACTCACAGGAAGGACTCAACCCTCTCTAGAGATAGCTCAAATGATAGGCAGGATGGCAGTATGTCAGAGATGAAGCAATGAAGTGGTTGCTTCATTGGAAACAAGGAAGGTCAGAGTTCATGCCTTTTGTAGCCTCTAACCAGAGTATTTAAGCCAGTAGAGTTGTTGGAAGCAACATGGGCAGGAAAACATATAACAAAAGTATGGAAAAGTCTAATTCTAATTCATTACTCGAACGCATTGATTAAACATGACGCCAGATATGGGAAGGTGCATTTTTGGTAAAGACGCCAGGCGGCCATGGAAGGAAAGCAGTATAATCTAGGGGGTAAGAGTATGGACCATCAGCCAGCCTGGGTTTGCTCTCAGCTGTGCCATTTGTTGGTGATGCAGTCCGAGGCAAATGTCGTAGGTTGGCCTCTCCAGAAGCTGACTCCGAGTCTTAGACTTGAGCTGAAGTTATTTATTTGGGTGCAGATTTATTTGGATGCTCCTGGTAATCTTGAGGTGGAGGGTGAGGAAGTCAGTATAAGATGTGTTAGTGAGCAGGTGACTGCCGTGGGCAACTGGAACCCCAGTCTGCCGAGCCCTCCGGATGACCATGCAGACCTGCGTTAGCCTTGTCCTCCTCAAGGGGAGAGGAAGCTCAAGTATTATCCATAATCACATCTGCCATTATTTGAGGGATGCTCCTGGGACAGGGGACCTCAGCATCTTGGCCCTTCCATACTGCCCTCCTCAGTGGATCCAGGGGCATGGCGAGCAGAGAAAGCCCTCAGGCAAAGGGTCTGGGCTTGTATAAAGAATCTAAGTATGCTTACCAGTGGTCACAGAGGGTCTCTTAGCTTGGGCTGCTATACCGAAAGTATCATAGGCTAGTGGCTTATAAACAACAGATACTTTCTTCTCACAGTTCTGGAAGCTGGAAGTCTGTGATCGGGGGCCAGGACGGTCAGGCTCTGGTGAGGGTCGTCTTCTGGTTTCAAATTTTTCTCATATCCTGTCATGGCCGAAAGAGGCAGAAAGAGCTCTCTGGGGTCCCTTTTATAAAGATACTAATCCCGTCCATGTCGGCTCCAACCTCATGACCTAATCACCTCCAAAAAACCCCACCTGCTAATATCATCACCTTGGAGGTTAGGATTTCAACATATGCATTTTGGGGGAGATACAAATGTTCAGTCCATTGTCGAGGGGGATATACTCATATATGGTCATTAACAGTACTTTCTAAGACAAGTTACTTGAACTCTCTAAACTTCGTTTCTTCCTCTATCAGATGGGCATAAAAGTAACATATACCTCCCAGGTCTTTATGGGGAATAAGGTAGATAAGGACCATACGACGTTTAGCTTAGACTGCTTGGCCTATGGAAAGCCAGCAAGGGTAGCTATTACTGTTACGACAGAGAAATGTATGAACAAGGAGACTGTGCCTTTCAAAGAGTAATGCCCACAGACTCTACTGAGGAAATAAATTATTAGAGGGAGTTTGTGTCCATTTAATTTGCTTGGAGAAGTGCCCATAATAGAATCTTGTACACTTGGTCACTTTAAAGAATTATGTGTGGCTGACACATTGAAGTCACATTTATCCACTAGGACAGAAGGTTCATCTTGAGTATAGAGCCTGTAATTTACTTACAGGTGTATATGGTGGGATAACTCAGGTTAATGTCCGTGAACAGAGACCAACAATTAGCAAGTTAATTAGGGTCCTGATTTTAGTAGCGAAGGATAATCATTTATTAGCTTAGGTCACACCCTGGGCCTTCCCGTGAAGCGACTTTCTATGAAAATATTGACTGAGAGGGACTCCCTGTCGCTTCCTTAGTACAATTCACACAGGCTTGGGAAACTCATTATCTTACAGAGATAGTAGTGAGGATTACAATAAGTTTAGGAGGCCTGGCTTCAGCTGGCCTATTTTAAGTTGATGGCTGAAATATAAATAGGATTCTAACATAACAATAGGAGTGTCCCTCCTTCCCCACCCCACTTGAGCTCTTTGAATGGTCCTCTGCTAGTTTGTGACTGCTGTGCCCTGGCACTTTGCTTTCTTCCAGCCACTAAGCCCAGATAAATTAACATTATCATTTCATTTGAGGCTTTTGCTAACAACAACAACAACAACAACAACAACAACAAAATATATAAAATATATATATATATATATATATATATATATATATGGAAAGGGTACTATTGTGCCTTGGGGCTAAAAGGCGTTAGGAAGTGGTAAGCTTTTCTTTTTTTCTTGTTTTTCACAGTGACAGCCATTGACCTGTACCTGGGATTCTGTATAAGGGGCTGGAGATTATAAATCCAATTTAGAGAAGGAGAGAGGGCATAGATTGAGGGGGCATCTTGCCATAGGTGAAGATACGAGTGGCAGGCACACCGCTTCTCTTTTTGGCAGTAAGAGGCAGGGGGTCCATCGTGCTGGATTTTTCTTCTCACTTGACTCTTCTTGCCTTGGGGCCTATTTAGCTTGGTTAGAGAGTTACTCAGAATGTTACTCGCCTAATAAGGCAGAGGCTTGGCCATGCCTCAGAAGCTATAGAAAGGATGATGGACAAGTCTTCTAAAATCTGTTTGGCTCCTGTTTCCTATGCCATCAGTCATGAATTGTAAGAGTGAGTTGTTTCTGTTTGTAAAGTAGGAGCAGAGAAGAGGTCGTGACAAGTGTAGCTCTGGTAAGTCGCTTCAGCTTTCTGATGGAAGCTGACTCTGGGAGATGAAAACATTCCCTGGCTTCTCTTTGCTGGGGACAGATTTCTCAACACTTTTTTCCCATCTTGGTTGAAATAGCCGAATTCAAGTCCAAGCCAACAACAGAGGGACAGTTTCAAATGATATGTCACCGTGGTTTTGTTTTCACACTACCTGGGTAAAAACTCAATTTTGGTTAATAAAAGATAACTAAATGGTGGAAGTAAACCCACGACTAATTTTCCATTGCCCGGGTCCCAGCGTCCTGGGTGTAAATTGGCACACATTTTAATGAATGGTTATTGTTCAACAAGTACTCTTGTGTGGTAGACAAAATAATGCTTTCGTCGCCCCAGAATGTCTGCGTTCTGATCCCCCAGGGGCCATGATTGTTCCCTGACGTGGGGAAAGGAACTTTTCGGGTATGATTACAGTTACAGGTCTTGAGATGGAGAGAGTCTCTTGGATTATCCGAGTGTACCAATGTAATTATGAGTCTTTAAAATCAGAGGGCTTTTCCTGGCCATGGCATGAGAGAAATGGCAGCTTGAGGGGGAGTTGGTGCCCTGTTGCCGACTCTGGTTCCAGGGGCCGTGTGCGAGGAACTGTGTGCCAACCGCCTTAAGGATTGGGGAAACGGTCCTCCTCTAGAGCCCCCAGAAAGCAAGTGAGCCCTGCCAGGGCCTTGATTTAGCCCTGTGAGACCCGTGTCAGAGTCCTGACTGACAGAACTGTGAGATATTAAATTGGCATTGCCTTCAACCACGGAGTCTGAGGAAATTTGTTGCAGCAGCAAGAGGCAACAGATACATCTCAGCTTCTCCTGTCTAGAGTTTTTCTGATGACAAAGTGGTTTTTGAACCCAGCGTGTACCCTGCAATCAGGTAGGGCTGAATCGCTTCCCATCAAAATGGCTCCAGTGTTTCTAAGAATTCAATCTATGGTCCTGGAGTGTTAGAATGTCAGATGACTTGAGTGGGTCCTGAGGAAGCATCCCCATTTTCCAGGGATATTCATGATCTTACTTAACACTGTAACAACCTCAGGGGTAGATATCATCGTACCTCACACACGAGAAACTGGTCCTGAGAGGCTCAGTGACTTTGCGGAGTTCACAGAAGTAGTAAGTGAACTTAGTAAGGTTCTGGACCTCTAAAGAATTTGTTCTTTCTATCTTCTGCCCCACTCTTGAAAATCCTTAGCAAGCCTTGGGAGTTAAGAAATCAAAAGGCTGAGCCTTCTGCCACAGAAAACAAGAACGTAGAATCGCTCGCCATCTCTCCGTAATGTTTCTTCAGTTGATAAAATATTGATGAAAATGGAAGATATTGTCCCTGACTTTTTTTTCCAAAACCCACGTTGGGGGCGCTAGGTAGGGGGAAGGACAGACGAATTGGCTCCTCTCTCAGTCTGTGCTCAACTTCCCTTCTGTGTACTCGACTTCCCTGATTACTAATCAGCAGCGCTTTGTGGCTTGCGGAATAAGCACCTAGTTTGTTAGCAAAGGAATCAGGTTGGTATTTAAGACGAAGGAGGATTTGAGGAAAATGATTGATTATTTTAAAGGGTCACTTGGGACTGGCTTTGCAGATCTTACTGCATTAAACCAGATTTTGGTTCGATTGCTGGCAATGCCAGTTGGATTAGATGTGTGCAACATGCCGCTGAAATCCCAAATTCCTCTCCCAGCCCTTGAACAGTCCCACATGTTCTCCCGAGACACTGACTATCAGCTAAGGAACCCCAGCCTGCCTGGCAAGATGGGCTTCTTTAAATTCAGTGGTAATGCTGACCAAGGCCTCCAGACAGGATTTGTTTAATGGGTGGTTTTAAAGCACTCACTCCAGAGCATTAAGTTCCATGAGAGTGGGAAAGAAACATAAAAAGTGCTACCTGCTTCTGAGAAGCATCTGGTCTGGAGGGAGAGAGAAGGCTGCTTAAAAAGACAAACGGGTTTTTGTAAACAAATAATCCTGTGCTTCCCAGGTGGGGAAGAAACTCAGAGGTCACCTGGGTACATGACAAGGTTTGGGGCGGGCAGTCGGATGTTGGCTTGTCTCCTCTTGGGTTGGTCAGCCTAAAGCAGCCCCAGCACTTTCGGTGACTTGAGAATCAAGTTCTCAGACCTTGGTCAGGCCTTGATGCTGGATCTAGGTAGGTTGCTCAAGAGCTCTGGGTCTGGCGTGACCCCACCTCTGAGATCTTGAGGAGGGGGTGAACGGGGCTCCTTCTGAATACCCTCACCCACAGAATGGTGAATGCTAGCTGGGTCCATTAGCCCTTTCAAATTCCCTTCCCTAGAGCTGGACTGAGCTTCATGCTTCTAGAACCTTCTCTTCTGTCAACTGCTAGGGTACTGCCTACCTGTGTGGCCCATTTGTGTCCTAGCTGCCCCCTCACCTAGCTTCTGGCAGGGGCCAGTGCCTGATATCACTGTGTGTGCTGTTGGATTGATGTCTGTGCGCTATCTACCTCAGCTTGCAACTTGCTTTTCAGATTCATCCCTGCCTCTGGCTCAGCTTCTATCTCCCATGTTCCTAATATCCCAGGCTTCTCCTGGCCTCTCGCCTCCCACTCTCTGGTGGCTCTGTATTGGTAATGTCCGGGCGTGCTGCATTTGGGAGTTGGAATAGCAACAGAACGGACCCAAAATTCAACCCTCTTGGGACTCCTTGATTTACACCCATCAGGTTTATCACTCCCTTTTGAGTCTTTAGCTGCAACCCTAGGGCCCAACCAACATAGTACCCAGCTCTGCAACTTTTCATAGAAACTGCTGCACAGGATAGAATAAAATTCATGCTGAAATAAAAAAAAAAAAAAGTGAAAACCTCTCTCTTCTTTGTTGACTACAGGAGGCCTTTTTTAAGAAGACCATATTTTTAAAAAAAAACCTGTGATTTTTGGGTTAGAAAATAGTCTCACAGTACACTATGTCCCAAATCCAGATGCTGTATATTTTCTGTACCATGAAAGTTTTTCCCCCTTCAGCTGAACTTGTAAAATAAAATAATTTCAAATACTTAAGAGTAAATACTTCTTACACTGGCTCGTGTCTTTTTGGAAAGGGTTTTGGGTTATATCTGGGTTTAATTTTGTGAACTATTTTTTTTAAATATATTGGGTTCTTTAATGTCCACTGTCATTTTTTAAAAAAATGTTTTAATGTTTATTTGTTTTTGAGAGACAGGGTACAAATGGGGGAGGGGCAGCGAGAGAGGGAGACAGAATCTGAAGCAGGCTCCAGGCCCTGAGCTGTCAGTGCAGAGCCTGATGTGGGGCTCGAGATCGTGACCTGAGCCGAAGTCGGATGCTTAACCTATTGAGACAGCCAGGCGCCCCCTAAAGGTTTTTTTTTTTGTTTTTTGTTTTTTTAATAAATACCCCACATCAAGCAAAGCATCCATAGCCAAAGTAATCTGCCTTAAACACTGCTTTCAGTATATCACAACTGTTGTTTCCTAATCTCTTTTCCCCTAACCTAAATTTCAGCATCTGACTTTCCAGGTCTGTCAGCACCCGATCCCACCTGACCTTTTCTTTCCCTACATTAGTTTTTCTTGTCCTTTCTCCACATTCTGCTCGTAATGCAGGCAAAGCCGTGTTCTAGTTAGTGACAAAGACCCTGATGTTACGTATATTAGCTGTGTGACTTCGACAAATTGCCTAACTTCCTTGCTTTGGTTTCCTCATCTGTAAAATGGGATAGTAATGTGACTTGTGTTGTAGGGTTGATATGAAGGTTAAATATGTTTTCTAGCATGCAGTAAATGTTCTATAGGTGTGGGCTATTATTTTTTATCCTCTCATGAAGGGATTGGTGATTTGGATAAGGGGGGTCTTATGTCCCCTTTCCTCACTTTTTCTTTACACCTTGAGTGTAAGTATCCTTGCACTTGGTTTAACCTGACGTTGGTGTCACATTTGGCCCATTTAATTGTTTTTCTTTCTTGCTTTGTTTTTCAAATACAGGGCAGCTTTGCTTGCTCAAAATATATTAACTAAAGAATCTTCCTAAAAGTAACACACATACCAAATCTCTACACTCAGCCCTAACTATTAGGACAGGCCTATACGGTATTACCTTGAGTCCATAAAGTAAATGGATTTCAGATTTGGATCACTTTTTTTTTTTTTTTTTGTATTTACTGCCATATCATTGAGACTAGCTTGGGAAGTATGCATACAGGGTAATGCATCTGTAAGGGTTTGGCTTGAACCAAGAGAGTGTAGAAGCAGAATGCTTTAGTGGTGGTTTTTGCTATTTTGAAACGTTCTATTCTGGGTCTCCAGTCCCCTCCCTCCAAATAAATCCCACAAGACAACTGACCTTCAGAGCTAAGTTTGAAGCTCATTGAGCTCATCAGAAAATGAGAATGTCACAGTGGGTCGGATTTCTACTCTCTAGACCAGTTTCTGTCACCAATATGGAGGGTTTGTTGGTTTTAGGAAAACGTCACAGATGTACCACAAAATTATCTTCAGGATGTCAGAGGCTTACCCTAGCACCAAAGCAAAGCATTCCAGTGGACCACACTGGCTTTGGATGCCCATGATGGAATCTGAAGACATCAAAGGCTCAGAGTCAGACTCGGTAAAGTTTTTGTATTTTCCCCAAATGTAGTTTAATTAAAAGAAAGTCGTTTTGCTTTTGATTACTTTATCCATCTTCTTTAAAGCACAACACTCTTTAATTTTACTATACCCTAACGAAGAAAACACATTTTCCAACATGAATTTAAGTCTTGGTAGTATAATAGAGGAACGACTTACTTATATATCATATGGCAGCCATTATATGTATTTTTGTCTAAAAGAGGAATCAGTGGGGTTCTTACCTTTATATTTTAGTTGAAAGAGGCAGCGTACTGCAATAACAGAATAGATACCAGGGGCAAAAGATTTGGTAATTGTTAGCAACAGGATCTTGGGCAGGTTCTCTGATCTCCATAAGCCTTCATTTTCTCGTGTGTAATTGGAAATAAAAATCATGAAAATTGTGCTTTCTTTCTCTCACGCACATGCGCACGCTCCCATGCACACACACATACACACCTACATTTATTGCAGACTTTTTTTTTTTTTTTTTGAAACTTGAGTGAATCAATGCATACCAAGTGCTTAGAACACTACCTGGCCCATACTAAGGACTCGATAAATGGAAGTTCAGTCAATAAGTACTCAAGTGCCTTTTTATTCCTTGCATGTGAAAGGCACAGGGCCATAAAAATGAGAAAGAAATGGCCTCTGCCTTTGAGAATCTTACAACAAAGATACAAAGCACAGGAAGCCTGTGGGTTTAGTCAGTGAAAGAGGAAACAAGTTGGTGGTGGGTGTGTTGGGTGTTGTGGTGAGATACCAGAACCATCTTCAACATGGTGGCAGGGCCCTCCATGATATGACTTCTGCCTGTGTGAACAGATTCATTTTAGGCTGCTTTTCTTCTTCTTCTTCACTAAACTCCAGCTACACCGGCCACATCTACTCACTCAACAATCATTTAACGCATGTTTAGTGAACGCCCTCTGTGAGCAAGACATTTCTGTGAGCAAGACACTATGAACAGGTGGTAAATGAAGCAGATCGGAACCCTGCTTGCTTGGAATGTACATACTGCCAGTGTCTCAACTGTGCTCAGCCCCTTCTCACCTCAGGGCCTTTAATTGTGTGTCCCCTTTGCTCAGAATGTGCTTTCTTTGACGCTTCTGCAGATTAACTTCCACGCATCCCTCATATCTTCAATTTTGTCTTCTCGGACAGCCTTTGCTGATCTTCTGTCCTAACTCCAATCTAAGATTTTTTTTTTTTTTTTAACGTTTATTTATTTTGAGACAGAGAGAGACAGAGCATGAACGGGGGAGGGGCAGAGAGAGAGGGAGACACAGAATCCCAAGCAGGCTCCAGGCTCCGAGGCATCAGCACAGAGCCCGACGCGGGGCTCGAACTCACGGACCGCGAGATCGTGACCTGAGCCGAAGTCGGACGCTTAACCGACTGAGCCACCCAGGCGCCCCTGTCCTGAATCCAATCTAAATTAAATTCTGCGGTTAGCTTTCCTCAACGTATCCTTAACTTTTCTTTCAAGACAATGATCACCGTTGATTTGTATCGTTGTTTTGTTTATTGCCGCCTCCACTAGACTGTAAGCTTCATGAAGTCACAGACTGTGTTGGTTTTATTGTTTTCTCTACCACATCGAGGACTTAGCTAGTTCGCTATAGGTTGCTGTTTTGTTTTGTTTTGTTTTTCATTACGATTCCAGTATAGTTAACATATAGTGTCCTATGAGTTCCAGGTGTAGAACACGCAACAGCTACTTAAAATATATTTGCTGATCTAATAAAAGAATGGACTTAGTATTAAAAGATATTTTCATTTTACAAGCACTGATGGAAAATTTGTGCAGGTTTTTAGTGATGATAATGCATTTAGATTGGTAGGTTTATTTTGGTTCTGCTAGCTGACTCTATGGGTAGATGTATATATAATTTTTTTAATTGCTAAATTATAATCCTGGGGAGCTCTTCTTTATATTTAAAAAGCTCTCAAGTAGTTTTCTTTTCCTCCCCACACGATTAGCTTTTAGAATGAATTTTTCCTGGGATTCTGTCATGTTCTTTGATCTTTAGAATAGCATGGGTCACTCAGTATGAAAGTCCTTGGGTGTTTCGGAGGGTCATCCTTCAGATGGAAAATGTAAATCTGCTGCCTTGATCATCTGTTCTGTCGGTATAAACTCAAATCTCTGGAGGTAACGTTCGGAAGAAAATGAAGAAATGGATAATGTGCTTACCTCAAGAGGAGGTAGTGAGGGTGGTCATTGGGTTTAAGTGTCTGCAGCTGGTATTAGCTTGAAACATTGGGCAAACAGAAACTTCTTCTAGCAAAGTGGACTCAGCCAGCCCCCTGTGTTCCCATTTTTTTTTTTGAAAAGTAGTAGTTCAAGTTTCAGTGCCGCTGTGAAAAAAAAAAAAAAAGAGAGAGAGAGAGAAATCTGCCATCATGGCAAATGGTGCTGTTGGATGTGGACGGAAATCCCATAAAATTGTATGGGTGATATTAATTTAGTCACCTAGGGCTTAATAGTCATTTTATGAACATTAAAGAAAAGTTTTGTAGCCATAATGTTTTATCTATCTTTATGGTCTCTTATGCTGTGTTTAATCAGTGTAATTATGGGAGAAGATAATTAAATATAGTACTATACAGTTCTTAAGATTTTAATGCTGTTATTACTAATTTAACTACAAAAAAGATACATAAAATCCAAGCCATTGCAAATCTTAAAGAGAAATATCCAGTCAGAATTTTTAGTGAGCAGTTTAATTAATAGAGGTGTAGTTGTGTCTACTTTCTTTCTTTCTTTTTTTTTTTTTTGCCAGTGTGTTTATGCCACTTAATATACTTTTTATTTATAACTGAGACGGAAAATCAAGAGAATATGTGCCCTACTCTTTGGACTAAAGTGATGTTTATCTTTAGTTCAGATGGCTACATTAGAAATAGTCCACTGCCCCAAAAGGCTATTCATTTTAAACTGAGATCACACACGCAATATACTTTTTTGTATATGTGTACTCAGGACATATTAGCCATATTATTTTTTTCCCTGGGCAGAGTTAAAAAAAATGTTTCTATTTTTAAATTTTAATGAAAACAGGAATTGTCAAAGAATTGACAAATGTATGCTGAACTGTGTTGCTTTAGGGAAGACAGGACTTGAGTTTCCATTTGTTGGTATGAAAGCACACACTTTACAGGTGGTCTGACTATAATTGAATGGTGTCCTGAACCTAGAGGGTGCTTAAGGGATCTCTCTCTTTTTTAAATGTTTACTTATTTATTTTGAGAGAAAGAGACAGAAAGAGAGCGTGAGTAGGAGAGGGGCAGAGAGAGAGGGAGAGAGAGAATCCCAAGCAGGCTCTGCACTGTCAGCACAGAGCCCAGTGGGGGGAGGGCTCCATCTCATGAACTCTGAGATCGTGACCTGAGCCAAAATCAAGGGTTGGACGCTTCACCTACTGAGCCACCTGGGTGCCCCAAGGGATCTCTTTTGATCTGTGCTCCCATGGATCTGTGGTGGAGTAGGCATTGAGAGGAGCTAACAGAACAAGTAGGATTTAGGTGAGAGAAAGCAGGGTGGAGGGTGTGCTGGGTGGGATCAGGAACCGGCATGAGCAAAAGTGGGAAGGTTTGAAAATTCCTGGGGAATAGACAAGGAACTCCTGAATCATCTCTGCCCTGGGACCGGCAGAACTATGTAATAAAAAATAAGTCAGGGAAAGAAAAATAGAAATCAGGCAAGGATTTGGAGGGTTAAAATGTCACGCAAAGAAGTACTGGCCTGAATACGATGGAATATTATTTAGCCCTGAAAAGGAATGAAATTCTGATACCTGCGTGACAGGGGTGAAACTTGAAGATATTAAGCTAAGTGAAAGAAGCCAGGCACAGAAGGACAAAGACAGTATGGCTCCACTTACGGGAGGGACCTAGAATAATCAAATTCATAGACACAGGAAGTAGAATGGAAGTTCCCAGGAGCTGGAGGGAGCCGGAATGAGGAGTTACTTTTCAGTGAGTACAGGACAGCAGTGATGACTACATACCAATATGAATGTACCAAATGCCACTGAACCGCACACGTCAGAGTGGCTAAGTGGTAAATTTTATGTCGTATATGTGTGTATTTTACTACAGTAAGAAAAAAATTAAAAGTATTGGGCTGAATTCTGTGAACACCGAAAGGCATTGAAGATTCTTGTGGAGGGGCGGAAACGATCCAAGTGGTGTCTCTGGAGTTAAGCTGTTGACTTTTTTTTCGGCTAATAGCTTTGTCCTTTTGTTGACAGGCTGTGTTTGAAACCGTCTTTGTTGAGACCACTTAGGAAGATGAGTTCTCGGTACCTGTAGTTTCATGAGAAAACTAACAGGGTTGATGGATGGACGTTTCTAATGGAAAACGTATAGCTGAGAGTGGAATTGGGGCAGCAAAATATGACTTAAAACCGGAGTTGGTGTCCCATATTTGAAAGACTTCTTGGCAAAGCCAACGACATTTTGATTTGCTTGTGTGCTTCTAGGAAGCGGGAGTTGGATGAAGCACCTAATGTTGAACGTTGTCAGCCTGGAATTAATGAAAAATGCGAGACCAGACCCTTAGGTGTTAGAGTGGTTTTCCGCACTAAATTGCTGTTGTGTTCTTTTTCATTTTCCAGCAAATATATTCTCGTCATGTGCTCTGAGGAAATGATTAAAAAACATCATTAAAAAACTTCTTGTCCTTTCTTCTCCATCGAAAGAGGCCACGAGTGTCTGCTTTTTCAATTGGACACAAACCCTTGGTTTGCCATTCAGATGGCAGTGCTAAATGCTGATGGTTCAGTGGCTCGTGGGTGGGATTTTATGCCACGAGCCTTGCAAAGGGGCTTACTTACTGTCCTTTCTGATCTCCTGGCTTTGGAGACAGAGAGGCTGGGACACTGAGAGTCCTCACTGGCCCTTGTCTAATTCCATCAGTTTTCTGGCAATTTGGACCAATTTATACCTGAATGCCAAGGCTCTGGGAATGTCAGGTGCACCAAGCTCAAGAGAAAGGGAAAGCACGGGCTGGGTGACAAGGGAGCTCAGGGGTGAAGCCACCGTTTGCAAGTCAAAGCAAGGGAGGTTGCCTGGGAGGAGGTGGGTTCGAGGGGAAGGCACCTCTCTGTCCTCACAGCTAGAACTGGGGAGTCAGAGTTCAAGTCTTGGGGAACCTTATTTGGGCTGATGGATCCTCGTAGTGGGCCTGGGAGAAGCTTGATGTAGAGCTTTGAAGGTAGATCTGGCTTACATTTGGCTTTACCCTTTATTAGCTCTGTGATCCTGGACAAGTCATTTCTTTCTCTAAACCTCAGGTTTCTCACTCACGAAAGAGTAGTAGTATCTCCCGAACGGAGGTGTTCTGAGGATAAATAACGCGGTGCTTGTAAGTGCAGAGCAAGTACTCAGAAGGACTAAGTATTTATTTATTTAATTTCTGTTTTTTAATTTTTTTAAGTTTATCTCTTTATTTTGAGAGAAAGAGAGAACACGAGTGGGGGAAGGACAGAGAGAGGGACGGAGAGAATCCCAAGCGCTGACAGTGTGGAGCCCGGCGCAGGGCTTGAACTCATGAACTGGGAGATCACGACCCAAGTCGAAATGAAGAGTTGGACTCTTACCTGAGTGAGCCAGCCAGGTGCTCCAGAAAGAGTGACTATGATTATTTATTATTTGATCCTCGGGGGAAGGGTCAAGTATCATCCCCCCTGGGCGGTCTTTCTGGCTCCCCCTCTTTACCCATCCTCTACAGATTCTCTTCTAGGAGCACCTGGAACATGAGGAACACCAGCACTCCCTCCGTAGAGCTCTTGTCTTCTGGTTCTGTCATGTACTTACTTGCCTGCCCCACAAAACCATTGTTCCTATTGGTTAGAGACAATGTCCTGCTCAACGTTATATCCTCAGCGCCCGACATAGGGCCTGGCAAATAATTTCTCAGCAACTGTTCAACCGTGGGTTGGATGAATGAATAAGAGAATGGCGTTAGTGGACTTGTCTTGCAAAAAAGGGGCATAAAGCCAAGAGGGCATAAGCTCTTGACCCTCTGTGGGCAGCGTGGGGAGACAGGGTGGTGAGGATCAGAGTAAAGAAGGACCTCAATTTTTCTGGCCTTTTCACAAATGACAAATCAGGAGGGGATTATTTGCTTTGTAAAACTTTTTAATGAAACTTAAAAAAAAGTTCTTTGCTTGGTAAGGGATTTGGAGAGAGCACACACTTTTCGGAATGCAATTTAGCAACGTGAAGAACCTTAAAGTGCTTATAACCTTGATCCAACAGTTTTATTTTTGGAATAATTTTCTAAGGCAATTAGTTGAAAATTACAGAATGAACTTTTTGCACAAAGTTGTTCATGGTAGCATTATTTATAACGGCAAAAAATTGAAAAAGAAAAGCCAACTATTTACCAAAGGAGTATGATTCAGTGTATTTGGGTATAATCACACATTGGAATAAGATTCGGCCGTTAAACATGATGTTGACGAGAACTGTGATAATATGGACAATGTGTGTACGTATGTAAAATTAGTGATATATACAAATTTATGATATACGTTAAAATATAGGCATACAACACATGTGGATTTAACAGCAATCACTTCCGTGCTGCAAAATAATGGGTGATTACTTTCTTCTTTTATATTTTCCTATATCTTCCATAAATAGTTACTAGTCTTGTGATCAGGAAAAAAAAAAACCCAGAAAAAAATCCCTTTTCCATAATCCATTTAAAAAGAGACACTGGGCCACAAGTTTTAGTATGGATTTCTGGAGGACATTACCACCGCCTCCTCCCCCGACCCCCTCCTACCGAGGTCCACGGGTACTGGCATCATCTCTGTCTCCTCCCAGGAGCAGGGGACACTGATAGATCAGCGCCTCCAGAGTGACTCAGTGACACCAAGCTCTTGCCCACAAGGAGGTACAAGTTCTACCACTGTGGTATCTCCTCTTGGAAGCAGACAGAAGATAATCAGGGAGGAGTCGCTCAGGAGATGAAGGACAAAAGAGTCCTTGAAGAGAGGGCCAAAAAGGAAGGATGCGTAAAACAGAAAAAATTAGGAGGAAAGAAGTGTGGAGACGTAGGAATGGGGGAAAAATAAGCAGTGGAAGGGAAAGACAACTGGTGTTTTGGGGGATGTAACGAAAGCCCTCAATTAGTTCCCTTTATTGCTCTGGGCCTCCGGTATATTCTGAAGAAATAATAAATCAAGATGCTTCACTTTTACTTATTCACTTGTTTTTCCGTAGCAGCGGTATCATTAGGCGATAAACAAATGGGCATATCCACCTGACTTGTCTCCAGGAAGCATTTGTAATTCAAATGGGAAGCAAGACCATTTTTGCCTCCCATGTATCTCTGTCGTCTTGAGCAGCTGGTTCATACTGTGCTGGGAATCTCAGCCCTGGGTGATGGACTGTCCTGTGACTGTTGTCTACACACAAACACTTTGTTTTCCTACATAAAAGATCCTTTGAAATGTACCCTGGTGCTTACAGCTGAGGACTGAGGGATAGGATTCAGAAATGCACTCCATATTTTATTCTGAGACCTTTCAGAGGTGGCTCTGAAGGATCACTCTTTCCTACCATGAACTGATCCATAAAATGGGAATACCTTGTTGATGTCTGTCCTCGGCTGGCATTTAAATGACTTCTGATATCTGTGAAAGGAACGTGATAGAGGAGGGAAGGCAAACAGGAAAGAAGGAACGAAGCAAGGAAGGAAACAGCAGAGCGTAGTGAAAGAAAATTGCTTTTGGCATCAAGCACCTGTGGGCTGGCATCTTGACTCACCTACTTACTTAATGATCTGGTAAACATCACGGAACTTTTATGAGTCTCAGTTTCCTCATCCATAAATGAAGATAGTCATACTTCATTCAGGGGTTATTATGAATGAAGACTAAATGGCATAATATGTGCAAACACCTAACACTTACTAGGTGGTCATTTACCTGACTCCCCGGCCCATTTATTGACTGCCTACCTTATGCCAAGAATTATGCTGAGTGATTTCCAGGGCCCCTGCCTAGTAATTTAGACAGACAACTCCCATTATTTCCTCCGAATGCAATAAAGTTGTTTTGAGTATATCCTGATAAGTAATTGCTTCCCTTAATGATACTCTAGCGGAATACAATATGGAAACCTCTGAAGGTTCTTATTCTTGAAACTAATTTTTAAGTACAAGTGCTTACAATTAGTCTTGCCTCGGCATGATTTGTAGCATACCAAAAAGCCCTGGGTTTCTAAATATAGAAATCAAAATGCCTTGAATCTTCTGGAAGCCAAATCAGAAAAGCTTGCACCAAAGGAGGATACTCTTACGCTATTATCCCACATAACTATGTATAACAACACAGGGAACACTGTCTATTCAGTTAAATAAGTGTTTTAGAAAAGGGAGTGTTCAATTTGTTAATAACTAACCGCCTATCTGTAACTGCCCTCCCCACACCCATCACAGCACATAAGAGAATTTCTTGGAAAAACAAACTCAGTAATTAAAAAACAAAACAAACAAACAAACAAGCAAAAAACCCAAACAAGCAATAACAACCAAAACTTCTGGTTAGTCATGCTTGGATGGGAGAGTACTTTGCTAAGATAGCGGTTAGAAATTTTCCACGCAGATAGAAAAATGACAAAAATAAGAGCGTGTGCTGAGTGTGAATCCTGGAATTCTACCTTAGTTTTTCTCCAGCATGTTGAGTCCTGTGGTAGATAAGCTTTCAGGGGCTGCTTTCGTCTTTGCTAGGCATCTCTCAGACATTGCGTTCTTTGAATCCTCACTAGATGTCTGACGATATTTTTTCGCTAATTGAAAACAATGGCCACAGAGGGGTTAATTGACCTTTTGAAGGCTACAGTGATTTGGTTCATCAGCAAGCTAGAATTAGAGCAAGCTTATACTTTGGGTCTCAGTTTCCCAATATATAAAATGGGTATAATGATATTTACTTTCACAGAGTTCTTGGTGTGGGGGCTGGAGAGTCCGAAGAATTCATACGTGAGAAGGTGGAGCTCTTGGCTCTCAGTGTGTGGTCCTTAGACCAGCAACATGAGTGTTACCTGGGCACCTGTTAGCAACGCAGAATCCTAGGCCGCATCGCAGATCTCCTGAATCAGAAACTCTGCGGGTGAAGTGCGGCAGTCTGTGTTTTTTATGCCTTCCAGGTGATTCTGATGCCTCCTTCCCCCACAAATTTGACGACCATTAGGCCAGCTTCTTTTGCGCTAACTTCTCTCCTGGTGACTATTTTGTGGGCCTGGTGGCTCTGTAATATGATCCACAGATTACAGGCTCAAGAGTTTTGATCCTGGTTTTTCTCTTCTGACTCATCCTCTGCTTTTGGTAGGATTGAGAAGCTCTCCACACCATGGGATCCTTGGCTAAAAAATGGGGAGAACAGAAGCAAAATATTAGTGAAGAATTATAAAATGACTAGGAAAAATTTTGCAGGTGGAACATTTGGAACAAACATGTAACAGCCATTTGAGACTTAAAGATTGTAAAAAATAGATCTAATTGATTTTTAAAATTTCAAACGTATTTTAGGTCTTTGGAAATGTCAAAAGGATGGGAAGATAGCAAATGCCAATTAGCTCATATTCCTGCCACACTTTTAAGGCTTCATAGTGTTTGCTCATCTATTAATTTATTTTAGACTCATTATGAATATTTCTGGTTGGTAGATAGGCAAGAGATTGTCTTCAGTGTACAGATGAGGAAATTGAGGTTCAGTGAAACTGAGAAAATTTCTGAAGTTTGCACTTGAGAAAATCAATTGATGTCACATCTACTAGCCTCCTCAGCCTACGGACTTCCCTTTATAGACTTCAGTGCTTGCACATTATGTATTTTGGGGAGCATAGATGTTCTTTTACATTTCAGTTTTGCCTTGTGCCGATTAGCATGAATGATTTTACAACTCTTTAGCCGCTATTTTTGGTAAGTTTCACATTCACAAAATGAGAGATGTGCTCTGGGTTCTTGTCCATATCGAAATAATAAGGGGCTAAGTGATAAGACAGAAGGTAGGTAAAGATGTTTCATTCATTCATTCCACAAATGTTTGTGGAGGGTTCTAGACACTGAGTTGAACCTCTGTGTTTACAGTAGTGAGCGAAACTGACCTCCACTGGATTTAATACTGTCATCTCATCACGTATAGCTATGTGGCCTTTATTAATGCATGAAGTGCCGCGAAGTAGGTCTGCTCAGCCTCCCTCTCTCCTTGGAATCATCCTAGAAACAGCTCAGAGAATCAGCTTTAAAGGCATCGACCTCCAGAGAAACGCAGTCATAAAGGAGGCTGGTAAGCAGTGGTTTGGACAACAAACCAACATGTGAGCTACTGTCCAACAGCATTGACACGTGGCTAAATATGGAATTTACCTGAAAACTCCGTGTAGGTGCTTTTCCACGAGAAGTGGAAGGTTGTATATTGTCGAGATGCAACTGACACGTTAGGGGAAAATGCTTTGTATATACATTAAGAAGCCTGCTCCATGGTGGAGCTTTAGGAAATGAAGATTCAATAAACAAAGGGTTCATTCATTTATTCAGTAGGTAGTTTTCAAAAAGCTACTGTAGGCCAGAAGCTGCCTAGGGACTGGGATGACCAATGAGCAAGATGGGTAAGTTCACTATCCTTGTTGAACTGGCTTCCCGGATAAGGAAGTGAAGAAACAAGTCACTACATGATACAACGGAGGGCACAGAGTTGGTGAATGGCTGTCTAGGAGTGCGGAGGGGTGGCTCTTTTGGACAGGGGAGGCCACTTGGAGGAGGGGAGAGATGAGCTGAGACTGGAATGCTGTGTGTGATGGAGCAGCTCAGGCTGACAGCTAAGCAGGAACATTCCAGAGAGAGGGAACTGTGAATGCGGAGGCTCCAGGAAGGGAATGGGCTTGGCCAGTGTGGCCGAAGAAGGCGTATACTGAAAGCACAGCATTGTGCTGGGTGAGGTTCTGTTGAAAGGTAGACAAAAACAAAATAAAAGATTTGGTTTCAGCCTTCAAGAAGAGAGTATGTGGCAGGAGGAGTAATACCAGAATAATTAAAGGCAAGACTATATGCCTACCTTTAAATGCACCGAGGCATTTGGAGGAAGGGGGCGTCAGTGGAGAATTCAGAGAGGAGCTGACCGAGGTGAGGAATTAGATTGCGGTGGGGCAGATAGACAGGGAGAGAATCCCAAGCAGGCTCCGCGTCAGCCTGATGTGGCGCTCAAAGCCAGGAAACCGTGAGATCATGACCTGAGCGGAAACCAAGAGTCGGATGCTTAACTGACTGAGCCACCCAGGTGCCCCCCCTGGTTTGTACACATTTAAAATTAAGATTCTGTTCTGTTGGTTTTGCTTTTCTAGGTTCTCTCCTAGACAGTCAATATCGCTTGCGCACCTACTTCATTCATTCATCCGACCTTGGCAGGCATTCCCATCTCAGGCACTCAGTACTTGGCATTGTACTGAGTGCTAGGTGAATAGAACACAGTCCCTGCCAGCGGGGGAGCAAAATTTTAAAGCAATAGTCACCAACAGTTAATTATTTGTGATTGTGTTAAGGACTGGGAAGAATGAATGCATAGGGCCCCAGGAGATCATAACGGGGGACCTAGCCAAGTCTCTGAGATGACATTCCACCTGGACCAAGAAAGATAAGGAGGACTCACCAGCCAAAGTGCCCCAGGAGGAGGGCCCGGCACAAGAAAAGGCTGCAGGTAGAGAGGAGCTCCGGGTACTCAGACTCTGAGTGGTGGCCCTTGTGGGTGAGACTGGCAGATTGTGGCAGGAGCTGGGGCTGATGAGGCAGGTGGGACCCCATCACCCAGGGCCTTGAAGGCTAGTTAAAGATTGCAGATTTTATCCCAAGGGTAATGGGGTTCACTGGAATGGTGGTATTTGAAGAGTTCCCAAAATTGCTAAGTCTTTTTGCTTGAAGAAGAAGAAGAAGAAAAAAAAAATTCTTAAAGAGATGGGAGATGGTGTTGAGGGATGAACTTGGCTGGTTTCACTTGAACAAATAAATCACCGGTTGCCATTTATCCCCAATCAGCAATAATCCTAGCATTCTCACCCTGGGTCAGTCTGGACAAAAGCTGCCCACTCCGCTCCTTTCCACATTTGTCAGCCTGTAATAGCATCCTTATCTTAGGAAATCTC
The DNA here is from genome assembly GCF_024362965.1 of Panthera pardus. Classification (NCBI taxonomy): domain Eukaryota; kingdom Metazoa; phylum Chordata; class Mammalia; order Carnivora; family Felidae; genus Panthera; species Panthera pardus. Next base: position 185,313,084 of record NW_026526688.1, read on the forward strand.
TAGATTGCTCCCCAACGTAAACTGTTTGCTGGGCAGCCAGGGTCAGGCGTGTCTGCTAAGCTTGCAGACCGACCCAGGTGCCCTGTTTGAACTGCAGAGGGTTCAACGGAATTGAAGCGGCCAGTCCGAGATGGTGGTGTTTAGTGATACAGGTTTGGGTCTGGAACTGTAATTTCCTGGCGCCCCTGCAAACCACCTGCAGTAACCAGTTCACGGGGGCTGAATGGCCAAGCGATACATGTAGCCAAAGAGGACATTGCTTCCCCTACACCCCCCCCACCCCCCCACCCCCCCCCCCGCCGCCGCCGTCCCCACACCGTCCTCAAAGAATCGGACCAGTTTGCAAACAAGTTCCATTCATGCGAGGAGCAGGATTTCTCGTAGATTTGGGGATGGGTGGTACGTGGAAGAAACTCCCTCAAACTGCACAACACAACAAAACAAAACATGCACACGGCCCTCACTTTATTTGTGCCCACAACGAAACGAAAATAGCCTCCCAGAGGAGGAGGAGAGGTGAGTTCCGTGGGTAAACTGTGACTATCTGCCAGGTGGGGTTTAAATGCTCTAGATATTTCGGATGAGAAATGTGGGCTGAGAAAGGCCTCCTTGCCCAAAGGGGTTAAAAATGTGAAACATGTGTCCTAGTGCCTCTTTGCTTTTGTTAATGGGAACTGACATTCCCTACAATCAAATAGGACTGAGCCTAATCATATTCTCCATGACAGAAGAAATTAAGGTCTGTGGTAGAAGACATTATAATCCTGACAGAATTTTCATGCTCTCCCAAAGCCCAAATTACTCTGTTTACTGAAATCACATGTTGGCGGATCTTTGTTTTAATGCTCTGATTTGGGGGCCTGCTAATTTCCATTTTGTGGGGAGGGCGTGGCCTTCAGTGTTGCCAGCAGCCTGCCATCGTTTATCCTTAGATGTGCTCGAGCAGATAAGTGGCTCCATTCTACCATCCTCTGGCTGAAAAATCTCCCCCCATGCAGGATGACTTCAGGGTTTGGGCTGGCCAAAAGGCAGCAGTGAGAACTGACTCATTTTGTTTTTCTCTGAGGCCCAGCATGGTTTCTTCCTTCCCAAATGATCTGTTCCGGGATCTACCAGCACTGGAGCTGTAGAATTTATTCAGCAGAGTACCTGAGATCCAACCACATGCTCAGACAAAAAAAAGAAAAAAAAATATATATATATATATTTGTGATGATGGATGGGTGATAGATGGTACAATAGTATGTACTATCCAAAGATAAAGTACACCTTGCAACTACATTATTTGGATACATGTGTTTGAAGGTGATGTTCAAGATGTTGCACGTGACCCGTCAAAGTGGACACTGCGGCCAATCAGGATGGATGTTTGTAAACAACCGGTATAGCAGTAGCCAGTGGTAGATTGGTACATGTTTAACTCTCCCCCACCCCCCCCCCAAAAAAAAAAAAGAAAATCGTAAGCCCTGGCTCATAGTGCGTGCTGATTTATGTGATGTAAATACTCCCGGCACGCTTAATTTCCAGCCACCAATGTGATGTCAATTGGCTTGCAAAATTCTTGCAAATTTAATAATCCGCTCTTGCGAAGCCAGTATAAGCCAGTTCTAGCACACTCCTGTCTGTAGCAGGTACATACCCCTTTAATATTATTCTTGCACGTACACACGCAGGCAGAGACACATGCATCCGAGGCATACACTTCTCCCTGCAAAAAAATGTGACGTTAAAAATGACATATAGGAACAACTCAGCTGGGAATAAAGTGTCTGAAGTGTTACCAGATGAGCCATCAGGGTTGTCAAGAGGACAGCTACAGTTTGATTATTTTCTGCTTCTCCATTGTAGCAAAGCTACAACTCAAGCTTCGTTTTCCAAATGCATCTCTCACCAAATATATATATATATATATATATATATATATATATATATATATATATTTTAAATATACTTCATCCGAGGGGAGGGAATAATTTTGTACCCTGGCCACCAGTGAAGCTCGCTCCAAAGTCACCAATTTAAAGCACCATTTTCAGATTTGGTGTGTGGACAAAATGAGCAGAGGCTATAATCGGGAAATTCTGCATGAGACCAGATGGATGTGAGCTGATTTTAAGTCGGTGGGTAATGAATTCTACAGCATTATAGTCGGAGTAACTCTTTTCAAGTCTTCTTGGGGCAGCTATGTTCTAAAAATGGTTGATTCTTCTATTAGGTCAGTGTTCTCCACTAATCCATGATCTATTTTAGAAGGAAAACAATCCCCAACAGCCGGTGAGGTTTCTGATTTGAGCACCTTGGTCAGAGGCCGATTATTTCTCTCTTACGGACAAGTCCAGAGTTGCTCCTTACAAGGGCAGTCCTTACAAAGAATTCTAATAGGCTTCCTGCTGGGTGTTGTCTGTTCTTAAGTCTCTGTTCATTTGAATTGGAGAGAAATAGCGGCCAGTTGAAATACTGGACTCTTTGGCAGCGGCCTTTGCAAAGCTGAACAATACGCACCAATGTCCGCCATCATGCATTATGGCTAAATCATTTCAGTCAGGTTGTGTAGCAGATAGATGGTGATTTTTGCATTGTGCGGCTTCTGACAAATATTGTCCTCTCCATCCATACACGTCCCTATTGGTGCCTCTCTGGGTTCTGGAAAGGTGGTTCCAACAGGGTATTGCTGCAAAGAAATTAAAGTCAGAGAAGTACTCGCATCGTCCTTTTTGCCTTGATTTCTTTACATATTAAGATTAGTTTCTCATTTCCACTTGGGAGAAAATAATACAGTAGCTCCTAGTGGAAAACTTGTCTTCAGTTATATTTAGCAGGGAAATGAGTCAATCTATTGAGGGACTGCCAGCTTCATCATTATAGGATTATACATTTTAATGGGACACAAGTTCAAAGGCCTTTGGACTTGATAGTTTTTTGTCATCCACATTTTATTTTTCCAGGCATTCTGAGGCCTGGAATCTACCTAGTTTTTAAAAGCCAGGTGTTGGGTGACCTCTGTTTCTTTCTGCTTCATGTTGATCACTTGATCCTTCTTACATGGTATCGTTTAGGATGAGGGAATCAACACCAGCAAATTTAATTTGAAGGGCACCTCTATTTTGGAAGCTTTACATGATGACTTAGCAGAGAAATGAATTTCCTCTTCTCTGAGCTTGCTTAGGTAATTCAGGCTTGCACAAAAGAGTCAGGCCCTACATTTGGCAACTCTCGGTTAATACAGCTGGGACTAGGTGAAAAAAATGAGGGCCTGGGTGTCTTCATGGCCTTGGGAGGCTGATTTCTGGGAACTACTGAAATAGTGTAATTTCAGAGGATATTAAGGCCGGCTTTGGGGGTCATTTTCTGGCTACTGATCTTGTTTGCACAAGTGCAGTTTTTGTCAAAATAACAAACGGGCGTGCTGAAGTTTATTACCTAGCTTCTGGGGTTGTCTATGTGTGTTTCTCTTGGCTGAAATCTGTAAATCTGGATGATCTCCATGATACACTGAGAGGCTGTTCTTATGTAAAGCCTTTACACAGATTCTCAGGAGCTTCCCTGAGCTTTTTGCTAAGGAGACACCTGTTTACCGGTTTGGGCATCAAAGTGTTACCTCTCTGTTTTAATGTACGAGCGCCCGTGGCTTTCAAAGGACGTTCATTACCTGGCAAAATATTTTCAAGTTCCTCACGCTTAAGTGTATTTGGAAAATGTCAAAAAGAATGAAAACCAAGTTTTCATTTTAAATGCATTGCTGTATGGCAAAAAGCAAGGGAGGAAGGAATGTGTATATATCGTGAGTAATATTGAATGCTAAGTTTGTTCACTTTCCTTTGGACTTGACTAAGTAAATGAAATCTAGCAGGATGGCATCTATGAGGCATATTACTAATGGTGCTATATTTATTTTCTGTGAAGAAACGATATTATTTATCCTAGAGTAAAAAAAAAAAAGATGCATCGTCTTCTTTCTGCCTTCCTTTTTATGATGTAGAAGATACAGGATAGAGGATAATTTTAGAAAACATCGCTTAAACCCGCAGGAAGCAAAGTGCCTCAAGAAGGTTTAAGAGAGATTGTGGTAGTAAAAGTTTTCTAAGGAAACCCACTGGTTAGAAATTTAAGTTTACCAAATGAAGGAAAAGAAATCCTCACTTGTGTTCCTCTGAATTGTGTCTCAGCGTTAGTCATTCTGTTGTCTTAATGTTGGTATTTTCTGGGCGTCTTGCTTTATATAATGTTATAGACACACCCGTGCCCAGAATGGCTCTTACCGAGTAATTGTCTCGTTTTTTTGATGGGCCGGTTTTTGGACAACAGACATGAGGAAGTGACAACAACAACAAAATTACTATGAAATCAGAGATGTTTCTGTGGCTAGTACTTTAGGGAAAAGTAACGTATCTTCTTTCGTGCATTCAACTCATTCTGGAACAATTTAACGGGAGGAAAAATATTCTTCTCCACCCCCAATGTCTGGCTTGAGTTATGAGTATCAATAACGTTAGCCATAACTGCGGATAGAACCGTTACTTGTATGAACGTATAATTCTATTAAAATAAAGCTCACTAAGCTACTTGGGAAAATAGTATCTACAGCACTGAATCCCAAAAGCTAATTGTGTTATGTTAAAAGCCCTTCCTCCACCCATTTATTTTTTCTCTCTCTTTAATTTCATGGAGTGTTTCCTTGGTCTTGCATTGTGGCACAAGGTAACTAAGAGTATCCATCTGGCAGATTCATGAATCCTCATTTATTAATTAGTTCATTTGTACTTTTTACCTTTCTGGACACTACTCTCTTTTCACAATGAAGAAACTCTCATCTCGGGACAAACCAGGCCTTTTCGTAAATGAATGACTTCATTTCTGACCCCCTTTTTTTTCCCACTTCTCTGCGCCCAATTGATTTTTTTTTTTTTTTTTTTTTTTTTTTTTTTTTGCATGTGGAATGATCTCCCGATTTCTCTCCATCCACAGAAATAGTATTTTTCTTGAATGCGATGCTTACATCCTATCTTGTCTGGGAAGTTCTGCAAGTGCCATTGGCCGGGTTATTAAAGTGGGACAGCCAGTGATACTGAGTTCTCTCTCTTTTGTGTTTGTGAGTTCACCAGATTGCAGATTCTCCGGAGAAAGGATTCAGGGGCTCCCCAGGTGACACACCCTTGGCTTACTCAGTCTTTGTTGTCTGACTTAATAAAGGCCATTCGGATGATAGCAGAGACAAAGACATGAGGCTGATTTAGGCCACAGCCTAATAATACTTGACTGTGTGTTTTTCAGTGCTTTTCAGAAAAGGCTGCCGACGGTTTATGGGCACTTTTGATGACGCCAGACTAAGAGTAGGGGTTCTCGTGACGCTGGCCATGGGGATGCCAATAGCTTGCTCCGAAGAAGTCATCGCTTGTTTGGAACCAATCAAGACTCACAAAAATAGCTGGGCAAAAATGTTTCCTTTGCCTTTTCTGGTGTTCTTGATTCTGGATGGTTGAATTTTACTCATTCTTTTTCTGCCTTCTGGTTCTAACGTCACTTCGAGTCGAGGCCCACTTTCCCAGAAGGTCTGAGACCCCTTAGACTGTCTGGGGTACAGCCTCATCGTGTCGCAGCTAAAGAAAGGCAGGCACTGAGGAAGGTTCTCGCACGTTCAGGCCAGGCCAGGCTCCCTAAATCCCCACCAGCCCCGCGCTCTGTCTCCTCTACCGCGCAGTCTCCTGTCATTAGCTACCTGCATTTTTCTATTTACTGTACTTCATTTGACAAATCATTAAAAATAGATAGCACAACACTGGCCTCAGGACTAATCTTTGAGCGGCCCATTATTTTTAGCTTCCCATGTGGAGAATTGGCTCTTTATTCCCGTGCTTTGTTTCCTCTCAGTTAAGAAGCCTTTAATCACGACACAACTTTACCTTTCACCCTGTCGTTACCGACTTGTCTGCCTGGCCTTAATAGCCTCCTGTGAGAGAGACCTTCTCAACAGCCTTTAGAAAGTCTAAATAAATTATGCCCACAGATTCCTTTTTATCTGCTGTTTTTAGCACACAATTTTCCCAAACAAAAAACCAGGCCAGAGTGCACGTTCGTCTTGGTAGGTGCTCTGAAATGCCTTTCTGTGGAATTTATTCTTTTTTGTGCTCGGGAAAGGCGGATGCTTGTCGGTGTCCAGAGCATGCCAGCCAGCTCTGAAGTGAAAAGTCCAAGCAACCGGTTTCTCCAGGTCTGTGAGAGGCCGCGCGGCCAGTCCGACTGGGTAGGTTTGAGGGACAGTCGGTTCCCTTTTGGTGTTGGTTGTCTCCTCTTTTGCTTGCGTCCTCCTAAAACTGGACTCCTCCAAGTCACCTCTGCCATGAAGCCCTTTTGGGTCTCCGTCCTTTCATCCCTGTCCCTCTGTCAGTCCCCAAAGCCAGTAGGACCTCACCTACCTTGGGCTGCCCGGGTTTCCTCTCCAAACTTCTATCATAGAGCCACAGCATGTTGATATTCCTTTAGTCACCTGTTGGATTCGGACCACCAGCCTGGCCATCATGGCAGCTGAAGGCCAGTGCCTAGGGCGGCATGACAAATAGCGCTCAGTCAGTGCCTGCTGGGTGAACGACTACCGTATCCCCAGCGCCTAGCGTGGAGTTCGACTATAGCTGGAATTCAGTAAATGTTTCTTAGTGAATGAATGAGTGAACGAATGACTGCGTAGCCAAGGGGAAGGTGGATGCTTCCCAACCAGTTGAGTAACGATGGGTATGCTACTTAGCTAACTTTTTTCTTTTTCCCCAGTTAGATGAAAGTGTAGTATTCAAAAGAATTGTGCAGACCTAAGGGATAAGAAGCAGATGAAAAGAATGCAGGCTCCTTTAGAGTCAGATGGAAAAATACACAGTTATATGCCTTATGGGTCAAATAAATGCAGAGTCAGGGAGGGCCCTGGCTGGGGGGTGAACGGACCGGACTCTGCTTTAGAAAGTAGCACATGCCTATCGAAGGGAGTGATGTCCTCAGCAGCCTCCGTCTTTTTAAGAACTGAAAGAAAACTTTTTTTTTGAGGCGTAGGTGATGCACAATAACTTCCTCACGTCCGCGACGTCAGCTCCAGGCGTACGACATAATGATAGGGACTCTGTAGGTTCTACGATGCTGCCCACAACGGTAGCTGCCGTCTGTCACCACATAGGGCTGCTACAGTACCGTTTACTATATTTCCTCTGCTGTGCCTTCCACCCCCATGACTTATCTTACCTACCCTTTTGAGGCCTCATTTTCCTCATCTGTATAATGGGGAATATAAGACGGCCCGTGACCTAGGATGGCAGTAGGATAAAGCCATAGGGGCTTAGCACCCTGACCAGTTGATGTCTTTATTTTTATTTGTTGTTTCTGAATCAAAACGGAGCAGTTTTCTTCTCCCTCCCACATGTGCACACAGCGGAAATGAACGTGGGCTTTGCTGAAGGGTTGTGGGAACAGTAGGGATGTTTGCAGTCATAACTGTAGTTAATTAGCTCGAGACACGGTGGCTTAATGAATGCCTGCCCTTGCAGATGACTGTTAAAAATGAACTGCCGCTTTTGGAGTTCTTACAATGGGCCAGGTACTTACGTCTGTGATCTCACTTACGTCTCAAGACCAGCCCATTAAGGGCAGGCATTGTTATTTCCGTTTCGCAGAGGACGGGGTGGAAGCGGAGGGAGGTCCAAGGCAGGACCTTGCGTGACTGGAATGACACAGCCCGGCGTGCACCGAGGGTCCTGCCGCTTCCCTGTGGGACTTACAGCCAGATCTGTCTGATGGGAAGACGCGGCCATAAAACAGACACACGGAGGGTTTAGAAAACATTTTTCGGGTAGCGTTTGAGGAACAAGTTCCCTTGCAGCTAAAACCCCTCATGAGTATAATCATGCCTTTTTTTAAATTTGTGCTTCAAGAGGCCGGTAGGACTCCAGGTTATGGAATTGCAGCCCATTAAATAAGCACTGAAAGGAAAACGTTTGGATTCGGTGCTAACTGGTTTAGAATCTTGAGGTGCCCCCTATGCTGACTCAGCAGCTAAAGAGATGTGGTTGCTTCATTTGACCCGGGACCGGTCTCTCCTTAGCCCTGGTATATCTGCCCATCCAAGATAGAACGTGCTGTGGCAGACACATTTTGGTTTTCACAGATGAAGTGTTACTTTGGCCCCTTAACACCGAGAGAAATTGTGCTCTTCCTGCTAGACCAAGATAGATGAAAGCATTAATGACACAGAAACTCATTCTGGAATCCAAGAGAAGAGACAAATTGAGCAGAGCTTCCAGACACAAAGTCAGAATGAGAAGTGCTGGGCTCAGAGGCCGCCCTCTTGGCCTGGCCTCTGTTGGGCGCATGTCAGCCCGGGGCTCGTCATTTAGGCCGGAGCCCTTGGATGTGAAGTGTCCTTTCTGAAGAGCAGGTCTAGAACGGAACCTTGAGATCTGTCTCATGGGCTCCAAGTCTGACCTTAAATACCCAAGAAAGCCCTGGAAGTCTAACCTACAGGGAAGAGTTGCCCAGCTGTGGCACTATGGACATTTGGGGCTGGATAATTCCTTTGGGGGCTGTCCCGTGCATTGCATTATAAGATATTTATCAGAATCCCTGGCCTCTACCCACCGGATGCCAGGAGGATCTCCCTAGTTGTGACACCTGAAATGACCCCAGGCATTGCTCAATGTCCCATGGGAATGCAGCAAAACTGGTCCTGGTGGAGAACCAATGTTGCAGGGTCATTGGCATGCGAAGTCTTGGCCTGGGCAGAGCTAGTCAGTGAGGACATGATTCATTGACGTATCTTATATTCCAGAGGAATTAAAAGAGAACTGCCAGATATTAAGATAGCACCAGGAAGAGGGTCTGCTTGAAATAAGAGGGTCTGGACCTTTGATCTCAAATTTATCTTGATTTCTTTTCTTAACATCCAAGGTCTCAGTTGTTTGTTCTGTAAAATAGAATCAACCTTTTCTGGCTGAATGCCATGAGAGCTATTCTTTTTTTTTTTTTTTTTTTTTTAAAGTAGGCTCCACGCCCAACATGGGGCTTGAACTCAGGACCCTGAGGTCAAGAGTTGCATGCTCTACTGACTGAGCCAGCTGGGTGCCCCAGAGCCGTTATTCTTCATGGATTCTTGGATGATGGAAAGCAGGCAGGCTTCGGGACTGAGGTCATGCTGTCTCTGGCATCATGATCTAAGCAGAAGACACTCTTTCTGCCACCACTCTGGATTTCCAAGGCAAATTTTGAGTTTGGGTTAATAATAGCTCTCAGTACATTCGAGATAGTAATCGGTTTAATGAAGTTAAGCTTTGTCTCCAGGTGATGGAAAGAACATTTTTCTTTTTAAAACAAAAAACAAATAGGAAAATGAACTACTACAACAGAAACTCTGTCACCACCACCCAGAATGGATAATTGCTACTATTTTGTCATATTTACCTCAAGTCATTTTTTTTTTAATTGGAGAAATAGATCTTTACGGAAAAAGTGAAATATTTAATCCATCTCTAGTTCCAGCCCCCTCTCAGTCCTTCTGGAGGCATCCCCGTATTACGAATTTGTCTTACATCTTACTAGGGTATTTTTTACTCGTTTATTTACCTACACGTGAATCTGTAAAACAAAAAATGTATTCTGTGATTTTAGTTGTTTAAAAAGTTGTACATAAATTTTGTCACGTTGTTTGTATCTTTCTGTCGACTTGCTTTTTTCCACTCCATGTTATGATTTTGAAGCCTGTCAAAGTTGACACGGCTAGATCTACTTAATTAGGAGTAAAAAAGCTAGCCAGGTTTGTGGGGTACCTGGCTGGCTCAGTCCAAAGAGCATGCAACTCTTAGCCTTGGGGTTGTAAATTCGAGCCCCACGTTGGGTGTAGAGATTACTTAAAAATAAAGTCTTGAACAAAAAAACCTTTTTGTATTTCCTTGCGTGAACATATTTGGTATATCCATCCCTCTATTTGTGGACGTTTACGTTGTCACTGATTTTTCACCTCTTGCAGTGGACAATTTTGTACTTTCTCCCAGAGTTTCTTTCGTATACGTACCTAGCAGGGAAACTGGTGGGTTCGTTTGGCATACACGGTTTGTGCTTTACTAGGTATTCTCTAGAGCTGGTGGTACCAGTTTATTTTCCCACGAACAGTACATGAGAATTTCCATTTTCATACATTGCCAGATGGGCTGTGTCAAAGCTTCCTTCTCGGTGTTTGACTGTTGGTCAACCAGCCAGTTGGGTTATAATACACCGGCTGGGTGTTTTGCAGTATGGAGATCATTCTAGCATAGAAACCGAGCACACTTTTCAACCATGGGAGAATGTAACTTGCTTTCCAGTTTACCACAGTAGGGAGCCTTTTAAATGGCAAATGATAAAGCTATGGGGAATCAGAGATTAGAGGCATCCTGAGCTTCTGAATTTTCTGGTGAATGCCTCCTGCTTTGGCTGAAACCTGGCGATCCTTCTTTGACTGTTTCATTGACTCATGGTTCCCTTTGATGTCTCAATCTGCGCGGGGCCTCTCTTGCACATAATAAGGTTTTCCCTCCCTTTTCTCCATTGCTTTATTCTCCAGTGTGAAAACTGATGCAAATACATTATGTAGTTTCCCTGCAATCTCCTTATCCTTTTGAATATCTCCTTTGTGGATTGCTTGTCTAGCCGATTCACTGATCCCTCTGCAGCAGTCTTATTTCTGATGTACTTAAAGAATTTAATATTATTTGTTGTGTTATCATTGGCTGTTTGTTTTCAAACACCATTTTTAATCCTCTCTAATCTGTGCTTTACATCTCACCTGCTAAAGTTTATTCTTCCATAAGCCTCACACTGGAATGGATTTCAATTTTTTGAAAGATCCTTTTTCTTTGGTCTCAATAAGCTTCTGAACCTTGCTGGTTTTCTGGGTGTTTTGTTTTGTTTTGTTTTGTTTTTTTGTTGTTGTTTGTTCGGCTTTGTTGCCACTGTTCTAATTTTTTGTTCTGATTTTTTTTCTTCTGATTATGGATTAAAATTTGGAATCTCTCTTTTTCAGGGGACTTCTCATAATAGAATTCCTGGAAAAATGTTATACATAGTTTCATCTTGGGATGAAGCTGTAAACAAAACAAAAAAACTTCTAGGAGGGTGAATCACTTCTAGGAAGTGAGTTTAACAAACCCCTGCACCTCAGTACTGCTGGTTAGTTCCTAGTAACAGAGAAAAACCAGAGGTGTTTGCTGATACCCACTGTTGTGGGTCAGTAAGCTGCAACTTTATTTTTTGTAGGAGATGAAAGTTCCACACCTTCCCCCACCCCACCTTTTTTGGTGCCTGGATTTGCAGAAATTAGACAAAGAGAAAAACAAAACATCAGAGTTGATTTTCTGATGAAGAAAATTAAATGATTTCTTCTCCATCTTCTTTGTTGATTCTTCCTTCAATGGACCTCTCTGAATATTGCAGTGCCCAGGGACACAGTCCTTGACCCCTCCTCTTCTCTGTCCACTGAGGTGATCTTATCTGACATTTCTAATTATATATATGCTAGACTTTTTGATATTGTCCCACAGGTCACTGAAGCTCTGAACATTTTTTTCTCAATCTTTATTCTGTGTTCATCAGATAGCATAGTATCTATTGATCTATATTCAAACTCATTGAATCTTGCCTCTGTTATCTCTACTCTGCTGTTAAGCCCATCCAAAGATTACTGTTTTAAAAGAATTTCAGATATTTTATTTTTCAGTTCTAGAAATTTCATTGGGTTCTTTTTCTGGGGGGAGGTGGTATTTAATTTTCTTTGGGAAATATCCTATCTTCTAATTCATTACAAGCATGTTTTCTTTTACCGCGCTGGTAAATTTTTAATAGCTGCTCTAAGATCATAGTCTGTTAATTCCAACATCTGGGTCATCTTGTAGTTGGCCTCCTTGTAGTTATCTTTCTTTTAATACTGGGGCTTACTTGCCCAGATTTTGTATGTTGAGTAATCTTATATTGTATGCCAGATGTTGCAAATTTTATATCATGGAAATTTTGGAATCTGTTACAGTCCTCAAAGAGTGTTGAGATATAAATATATATTTCAGGAGGGGTCAAGGACTAGGTCAAGAAGAGGAGGGGTCAAGGACTAGGTCAAGAAGAGGAGGGGTCAAGGACTATGTCCCCAGGCACTGCAATATTCAGAGAGATCCATTGAAGGAAATATCAACAAAGATGGAGAAGAAATCATTTTATTTTCTTTATACACACACACACACACACACACACACACATTTGTTTTAGTAGGCAGTTGGTTAAACTTAGACAGAAAATTCTATTTCTTGGGTGTTAGCAGCTGAAGTCTCAGTTCAGGTATTTTATATTTACCTATGCTGCTTGCAGTTGGCCCCATGCAGTCGTGGTTCATGGCCACAGAGATTTGTTCTCCTCTAATTCTTCAGGTCAGAAAGACAGATTTTGTTCCTAAATAAGCTAAAAGCCATAAAAATGGGAAACTCACCTATGACAATCTTTTTCCAGGTATCAGTCCCTCTCCAGAATCTTCTTGCTTTTATTTACTTTTCAGCGCCTTCATGGAGTTGGCTTTGGTATTTTGTCCAGAGTTTATAGTTGTCATCTGTGGAACGGTCCATCTGATAGAGCGTTTTCAGCCATACTGGAAGTGAAACTTCCCAAGTTCATGGTTTCGAATACCATCTCCGTGTTACAAATGCCACATTCTCCACTCTAGCCCTGAACACTCTTGAGCTCCAAGTGTGCATAATCAGTGGCTTACTCAGCATCTCCATTTGGATATCTAATAGCCATCCCAAACACAATATACCTAAAATGATTTTTTTTTGGGTTTCTGTATGCAAAATATCCCGACCCCATTCTCAATAAATGGAATCCCATCCTCCTTGATGTTTAACTAGGAGTTATTCTTGACACACTTCCCCTCACTACTCTTCCCTATTCATTTATCAGCAAATCCTATTGGCTTTACATGCAATATATCCTTTGGAATAATCCACTTTTCTCCATCCCTGATATCATCACCTTTATCACCATTATCTTTTTCCTTGACTAATACAAAAGCCTGTCCATATTGGTCTTTATTGCATCTAACCCTTATTCCTTACAAATTAGGCATCACATGCCAGCCAGAGTATGGTATTCCTCAAATATAAATCAGATCATGTGACTCTCTGGCTAAAAACATTCAGTGATTTAAATTCTTTGCTCTTAGAATAAAACCCAAGTTTCTTACCATGGTCCGCATGGCCACGTGTGATCTGGTCCTTGTCCATAGTTCAACCTCATCTTGGCCACTCTCTCTACCAGGTTTCAGCCATACTGTCTGTACTCTTTTTTTGTTTCTTGAATCGATCTCAATTTCTCTTGCTTCTGCAATGTTGTACTTTGAGTTCTTTTTATCTGTAATGCTCTGGCTATCCTTTTTGCATGACTGTCTCCTTCTCTTCCTTTTGCTTAAATTCAAAGACTACCTCTTTTAAGTGACCTTTCCCATCTGTAGAGTTATTTCCTATCTCATTACCTTGTTTATTTCCTTTATGGTGTGTATTACATGATCACATATGTAATTGTTTTGCTTATTCATTGGCTTGTAATTTTTTTTTTCTTCCACGTTGGAGTCTGAGCTGTCTGAAAGCAAAATCCTTTTCTGTCATAATTGGTGTTCTTCCTCAGTGCTTGGCATAGCATCTGGTGTACAGAAAGTACATAATAATATTTGTTGAGTGGATGAATGAAACCATGAGTTCTGAGATTTTTCAAAGACTGAAAAAAAAAGCCACTGATATGACTGTGAGTTTTCTCTCTTAGTATCAGTTTTCTTTGAGATTTCACCCTCATTCCATCACCAATTAACTGAATGATCTTGGGTAAGTCTTCTGTCTCCTTGGGGCCCAGGGTTTTCCATCTGAAAAAGGAGAAAGTAAAGTGAGAATCAGTGGTTTACAGGTTTTTCAAGCAGCAGAAAACCTACCCCTCTTTGATTTCCAGTGAAATCTCATGCAGAACCTCAAATAGCTCCACTCGAAGTGAGATGGGGGGACCTACAGTTCTTCCTGTTATTCTTACACTTGACCCTGACGTGCCTCTGTAGAGCCTGAGGTCTTCAGAATGCAGCCTGGAAACCACTGTCCGTTGAGCTCAAGCAGCCTCCGACTCTATAACATGATCAATTTTTCTGAGATGAACTGTAGGTCAATAAATCCCTTACTGTCCATTGTGGTAAAGAGTATAATTAATCCCTCTGTACTACACACACCAAAAAAAACATTTGCACTTGTTAAAAATTAAGGCAAGAAAATCTGACCCCAAATCCAGCAAACTAAATAAAAGTTAACCTGATTTAAATGTACCTCAGAGAAGATATGCTTTCGAAGATGCTGGTTTTTTTGTTTTTTGTTTTTGTCCCCCCCCCCTCCCCCCCGCCCCCCGTCCTCTTGAGGGAATTAATACTTCCTGTTATTTGGGAAAGGCAGGGAATTTGTGCATCAGAGAGCTCTGGAGCAGGGGCTTGTGTCCCTGCCCCTTCTCTAAAGGATGAGGCGGAGAATATTGTTTGTTACAGTACTATCTTGGGTATTCATTAAAAAGGGTAGGGCAGGCTAGTGGAAAGAGCCAGGACTGACATGTGGGCATGTGGGTAGGCTTGTGAGTCAGCTGGGACTCCAGTTACTGTTAATTACTGGTTCAAACAACTTGGTTTTCTGAACCAGCCCCTCTGCTGGGGCTATATTATATATATAGCATAAAAATATACTTATATATAATATATATATTTATCTCAGAGAATCTGCCGTTAGCAACTCACACTACCTTTTTTGTGCTTTACGTTGACTCCTCGCAGTGACTCTTAGTTTTCCTGATTCTTTTGAACCATGTCCAGTAACAGAACGCAATTGCCTCCCCTCGTTTGGGGACAAAGTATAAGCTTCTTGAGGCCAAAGAAGGCATTAGAACTCCCTCAAATTCACAAGAATGCGTAGCATAACACCAGGCATATAGCACATGCCTCTGATACTGTTCAGTTCAAACACATGTGTAGAAAAGCGTATTTTTCTCTTTAGAAAAGCAATGTATATTTAATGTAGAGAATTTAATATAGGCAGAAAGAGAGAAGTGTATCCAAATGTCAGCTGGGGAGAGCTGCTTCCAGTGTCTTCATAGGTTAGATGAAACCCCAACATACAACTTGTGGGAACCTGACATTCTTTTTGTGATGCCTCTCCCCCCAGGCCATGAACATGGCCTCATGGGTGTATTCCTATTCTGGACTTCATTGACCTGGAAGTGAACCTCTTGTTCCTTGACTCAATTTCCTCTACCCTTTTCTTTCTTCCCTTTTTTTAATTAAAAAATTTGTTTGACACTTCTTTATTTTGAAGGAGAGAGAGAGCATGAGCAGGGAGGGACAGAGAGAGAGGGAGACAGAGGATCCGAAGCAGGCTCCAGGGTCTGAGCTGTGAGCACAGAGCCTGACACGGGGCTCGAACTCACAAGCTGTGAGATCATGACCTGAGCCGAAGTCGGATGCTCAACCGACTGAGCCACGCAGGTACCCCTTCTCTACCCTTTTCAACAAACAAACAAACAAACAAACCCAGCTCCATGCATGTAAGACATTTGTGTTTACAGCAAACTTGACTGAAGGTTTGGGAGATGGAAGAAATTGAAGTTAGAGCAAAACCACCTCAAACTGAATATTAGACATACCTATTCTTCAGAGCCATTGGACAGCCTTGAGATACTGCTTGGCTATTTTCTTTCTTCTTCTCTACCCAACCTCCCCGCCTAATCTCCACTTTTTCTTTCCTCCTCACACCCAAGTTCCTGTTTTTATTTTTGTTTCTCAGTACAGAGCATATTTAATGCAGGGGAGGGCATGACAGAGTAGAAAGTTTTCTTGAAACTTTTGCTTCAGGTGTGTGTGTGTGTGTGTGTGCACGTGTGTGCTTGTATATGTACTAGGTCACTGTACCTGTACCAGTCATGGTCCCAAGATGAAACAGAGGACGCACTTAAGTTAGAGTCAAATAGAGAGACTGTTTACAAAGGTGGGAAATCGGGAAACCACTGGTGTAGGTCCCAGGCTGGCAGGAGCAGAGCTATTATTAACCAGTTCTTTTCATTTTTTGGGGTCTTGCTGGTACATCCTCTCTGTCTCCTCTCTGCCCTTAGACACTTATCTAGGAATAGTCCCAAATGAAAGCAGCACCCTTTCTAAAGGGAATCTTGAAAATATTTTTTTCTACCTTGCTACAAAAGAAAATAAAAACCACACAGCATATCACCACTAGGATAACTGCTGTTAACATTTTGGCGTAAGCCTTTTTTGTTCTTCTACACTCCTTTTTTTTTAAAGAAAAAACAACAAAAAAAACCATTCAGTGTAAGTCACCGAAGTGTTTGTTTCACAGTATGGACAGGTGAGTAAGGCAGTGCTTGAAAGCAGCTTTGATGTGCATAACCGGGTAGAAATAATGACAGCATAAACCTGACAATCATTCGGTAGCTATTAGTTTCCTATTGCTGCCACACAAATTGCCATAAACTCGATGGCTTAGAGCAACTCAAATTTATTGTCTCACAGTTGTGGAGGCCAGAGGTCGGAGAGGGGTCTCCCGGGGCTAAAATCAAGGTGTTGGCAGAACTGCTTTCCTTCTGGGGGCGCTGGCAAAGAATCTGTTCCCTCGCCTTTTCGAGCTCCTGGAAATTGTCTGCATTCCTTGGCTCGTGGCCTCTTTCATCTTCAAATCCAGCAATATGGAGCTGAGTACTCATGCTACCTCTCGGATGCTACAACAACCAGAAGCTACCATGTGCTATGACCAGTAAGCATCAGTTGGGGGAGGGGGTGGTTCTTAAAAGGGAAGGCAATAGAATTTGAACTCCGGGCCGACATCTTGATTTGCAGAAGCATAATGATGAAAGAATAGGCTTACTGCTTGGGGCAGGTCGTGTGCATAGAGGAAGCCAATCCTGGCTTCCATTTATTGTTGCCATCAAAGGCGATGGCCTTCAAATTGAAACTGGTTTATCAACGATGGCGAACTTGGGGTGGGCGGTGGATGTGACCCAGCCACTGAGCCACCCCACAGTCCTGCAGGGACATGGCTACACATTGCAAGACCACTGTGGGTGGTTCCAGGTGTATCCCATAGAAAGGGAGCCAGGCCAGAGGCCTGGAAATTTATAGACGACTTAATTTTTTGAAAAGAAAAATCAAGTGGATTTTGGAAATCCTACAAACCAGTGACTATCCTATCGATCTTCAGAAAACTCCTAGGAAAATTCTGGAGAATTAAGTAGTTGGTTATCGAACACCGAAAAAAAAGATCGCTGAAGTCAATGAAAAGGAAGCCAGGCTAACCTCATCTCTTTTCTGGTGGACTGTTAGACTGATAAATCAGGACATGCTGTAGATAGTGTGAATATTGATTTCATCAGTGTGCTTGACCAAGACTCTTAAGGTTATTTTTCTTTCGGTTGGGAGGGAGTAGCTAAGGTGACGAACTGGAGGGCAATACCGAGAAGAATTTATTGCTGATCTACGGCTGTGTTACAGGTTTTGATGTGTCAGACTTAACTTAGCCCACTGGTTGTTATCTGCCACTCCTTAAGCCTCCTCTGGTTGATGTCGTCATTGTCCTTCTAGGTGCTAACACTTAGAATCGCAGGAGCGTCATGAGGGTAAAGTCCTTTCCTATTGTCTATATTAAATCCTGTCAATTCTAATTCTGAAATGTTTGGACTCTGTCCTCTGTACTCACTGCCACTATCCTGGGTTAGGCTCCTGTTCCTTTTTACCTCGATTAGTGGTCTCCTTGTCTCCTGGGAGGCTTGCTTACCTCCTGTATTTTACCTGTGAGTATTCTCTCCTTAATACTGATCTGATCATCTTACACCCTTTCTTGAAAACATTTGCTAGTTTCCCACTCCCTATAGTCTGGCTCACATTCACCTTTCCATTCATTCAATGAGTTTTACTGAGCACTGAGTTAGGTGTTGGAGTGATAATGATGCCAGTAAGACATAGTTGTAGTTTTCAGACATGCTGCAGCCAGATATTAAGTTTATTGTCTTTGACTGCTTTTGTGCTATAATGACAGAGCTGAGTAGCTGCAACAGAGACTGTGTAGCTTGCAAAGACTAGGCTATTAACTATTAAGCCCTTTTCAGAAGAAGTTTGCCGTCATCTGGCCTGGATCATCACTCAGAATTTGCAGACAAGAGAGCTAACATCTGGATGTTCACTATGTCGATCATGGTCTTGGGGTAAATCTGTGACCCCGCCAAGAAGCCAGTGAGCATGGTGGCCTTGTTTCCTTCTTAGTCATCTGTTCCTGTGGATTCTTTTTTCTTGACTTACGGGCACTGACTCTTCCTCACCTTCTCCGTGTTTGGTGTCATTCAGATTTCTTCCATAGGATGAAGAGATAGCCCTGATATCACTTCTCACTACCACTTTGCAACGAAGATATTCACATTTTATAGATGGAGAAGTGGAGACTCAGAGCGCTTAATGAATGTGCCAAAGTCACACAAATATTAGAATCACGGTCTATTTCACTCCCAGATTTGTATACTTTCCATCAAAATGCCCTTCTTCTTAGTGACAGTATGATGTCTATGTATTCCACTTTAGAGTGCTCTCAAACAACCATTCTTATGTATATTATCTCATTTAATTGGTTTTGAACCTCACAACAACCTACTCGAATGAAATCTTCAAGAGGGCAAGGGCATGGTCTGACTTTTTCTGAGCCATAATTTTAGCACCTGGCACAGTATTTGACATACAGCAGGTGTTTAATAATACTTTCTTGATTGAGTGGGTCTGCTCACTATCCCTCTCTACCCTTTTTTAAAAGCCAATAATGCATGACTTTTCCTGAGGTTTTCCTTTCTCATTCAAACGTTATAACACGTACATCTTTACAATTAAGGGGACCGTGTTTTCCTATTTGCCAAAGACAGTTCCAGTTTGCTCCTGATTTTTGGCACAGTTATGAACAGGATCCCCTCTCACTCTCAAAAGTATTCTGATTTAGTCAATGAATCAAATGGTCACCTACACATAACACTTAGCACTGCTGAGCCCAGGAGGGTTGAATTTGGAAGCCTGGTGGAGAACGGATTGTAAGTACAGACTCTAAAGCCAGGCCGCCCGGGTTTGAGTACCAGCTCAACCATGTACTTGCTGTGCATGTTAAGGAAGTAACATCACTTCTCTGTGCCTCCATTCCCTTATGGAGATAAGACTAAGACCCGCCTCACAGGGTGGCTGGTAAGGATTAAAGAAAAACAATTGCACGGTGCTTACAGTAGTGCCTGGGTCATAGTTATTAGGAGTACTAAGTCCGGGAACAAGTTATAATAAGTTTGGGGGCTCATTGTTGGGAGTCCGTATCCTTCAGCATTCGCCAAAAGTCAAACAAGAGGTATAAGCTCTCTTCCAAAAGGCTGCCCCATTGCTACAAGCCGGTCACCAGCAAGTATTTATTAGATCAAAATGCCTTGTACTGTGTGAGCAATTTACTTCAAGCTCTCCCAGTCATCATGGATTTGTCAGCTTGTTCTCTGGTTGACCGAATCTTCTAGAATGGAAACTTGTCTTTCCAGATTCTCCTTCCATTTCAAGGGAGTTAGGGTGGGAACTTGTGGAAGGGTGTTCCCCTTTCAAGGTCTACCACTAAATTGGATTCGTATTCCTATACACATTTCTTATTGGGACGAACTCCATGGCAGGAAGAATTCCCCTTGTGTATTTTCCCCCCTTTCTGGCATTAGCTTTTCAAAGTGAAAGCATCTGAGCACTGCAGAGTTCAGTTAAGTCGGACATGAAGAGTATCCAGTTTAAAAGGCACCAGCAATGAACAGCACCCAATTTCTGCTTTTCCCCCCTTTTTCTGTACAACACTGTTTATTAGACCAGATGATGTACTCGACTCCAAAACATTCATAAGGAAAAAAAAAAAATTGAAGAATTGTGATTAAAATTGATTTTTTCCCTTTGGGAAGTTGGAATCAAAAATGGTTACCTGCTCATTTATGAAACAGATTTATTCTGTTGACATGAAGGCTTGTTTGAAATGTAATTGAATTTCTGTTACCTAATGGAAAGTGACAGTTAACAGTATTTATTTTCCATTTGTGTCTCAGCAGATAACATAACACAATTTTGATTTGTAGTTAGCTTCGGAATCTGAGATTGTTCTATCTCTGTAATTGAAAAGATGGGAGTGTGATGGCCCCAATACAATCCTTTTTTGTTTTTATACAACCAGTAAAGGTAGCTTTAATACGGTAAACAGCCTCTCTTCCATGCTGCTAATGGTTATATTCAGAGGTACTGCGTGCAGCATGACTTTCTTATTAGGCTTTAACACATCTTTCTATGTTGATAATCTTTCCATTTAGAGTCATATTTTTTTTTTCTCTCTGCAACTAATTTCTGTAAATAACCTCTCCTCTGTCTTCTCCCCCTCCCTGTTGGGCAAAAATAACTTCTATCTTAGAAATAAAGTGAATATTCTCCACGCAGATTTCAACTGTTCCCGTCTAGCTGACATTTCTGGGTGACTTGTGTACGGGAGATGGATGTCGTGGGGAAGGGTGACTTTTGAACGTGGCAGTTGTTCAACACAGGGGGCCGGGGCTTTCGTGTCGGCGAAAGGAATGCTTCCTTTGACCTGATGTTCCATTTCTTCCTTATCTGAGTCTAGACTGAGAGGCACAAGAATACAATGACTTTTAAAATAGACTGAAAATGGGAAAGAATGTTCATTAAGATGGTTTTCTTCTTCATTTAGAGAAGTTGGAATCAAATCTTGAGGCTGCCTCCTCAACAGAGATTCATTTGTCTTCCCATAACTGTATTCCTCAGACCCCTGCTTTCCCAGAAACCTCTTCGGATGGATAATTCCTGGCTGCCATTTGAGAAACACTGAATGTGCATGACAAATGGCAGAAAAGGAGGTTTCACGGCCATTGGACTTGATTATGGAATGCCCTGCCTGGCCCTTGACTCGCTAAGTGACCATGGGAAGTTCACTTCATCCACCTGCTGTAAACGAGGGCCTCGAAGGCCTTCAACGGTGGTTGGATGAAAGGTCTTCAGCAAAGCTATAGCATTTTGATTCAATAAAACCAGCCTTTTGCCTCAGGGCCACCTCCATCAAACACCCTGTCAAAGTGCCCAAGTTTAAGACAAGTAGCCAAGATGGCCTGGAGGGCAGGGGCAAAGAAGAGATGACCAGATGCTGACCATTCATAACAACAGCCTGCAAGGGGAGAACAGACATTTTGGCTTTTGCTAATTTAAAAGTTGCCCATCAGTCTCCGCGGGCAGTGCAGCTCTCTTCTGGAAACAGAGTATTCTAGCAAGGACATTCATTACTCAGGACATTTTTTTTTTTTTTTAATGTGGTGTTTTGTAAACAGTTATGCAGCCATGAAATCAAACCTTTTATACAACATCAGATATCGTAACCATCAATTATTATTCTATCATCAAACCATTTCCTTGTTCATGCTGAAAAATGAATCAGGCGGGAAGATGGATTTTCAGAGGTGGCTTGAATCCAGAGTGGCAAAAGTCTCATGAGCATGCGAAGCGTCTGCCTCGAGAGGGACAACTTTGGGGGCATAATAGAGAGAATGGGAATCAGCTGCTCCCAGTGCAGGAATAATCGTGTTGCTTCAAAGCGAATGTTGAGTTTCGGCAGCAGCGTGGCCCACACGATGGTTCTAGAAAATGGCTCTTCATTTAGCAAACACGTGCCCCATGCTGTGCTGGATTAATGGGCGAACGGCAAAAACAAACTTCGGACAGGATCTTTGCATTTGAGGGGCTCACTGGTTCTAAGAACCAAGAAGCCTAGGCTGCTTGCTTCAAAACACGTGCACCCCCCCCTTTTTTTGATGATGATGGGGGTGAGGAGGGTGCGTCGTAAACTTTCCATTAAACGCTGACCCTTAAAGAATCCTCGTTGATGGCCTTAGAAACTCACAGCAATCTCCACTGATGTTGTTATTCACTAAATAGACCCCAGGCTATTTAATGACTTGATGACTCAGTTTCTCTGTCGATAAAATTATGTCAGTAATTTTGTCCACCCCACGGGGCTATTTGCGATTTGCTACAAATTTTAGGGATGAAAGGCTCTAAATCACTACTGGTGTTATTATTTACTTAACAGCTAGGGTTCAAATCTCATCAACACGAACCTCATTAACCCCGGACTTGGATGGTTTTGCCAGATAATGGTCTGAAAGATACTGTGCTTCTTGTTATGATAAATATTGAAGGCAAATAAACTTTTATTAACACAAAATCAGACTTGTATTCATTGCTTCGCTACTAGTGAGCTCATCAATGATTATTTTGACTTTTAATGCCGTGTCCTTTATGCATACTAAATTAGGTAGTGGATACGCAAATTAGGAGTTGTTTTTTCTCTAAGACAGGCCCCCTTAAAATGGGTATGGTATGCCCAAAATGGTATGGTAGCCGCCCCCCCACCCCCCCTTTATTAGGGACCCAGGTCTTTTCTGTCTTTCTGTTCTTTCATTTGTAGTGAATGGGCTTTCATCTCCAAGATGAAAGATAGTCAGTGAATCTCCAGCCATTATTTCCATGTTTCAGACATGAAGAAGAGGGGCACGGGGCAAGCAGAGGTGAGTTCCAGTCCTCCGTCACTGTTTCAGGGGTTCTTGGACATCCTCCAGTCAATGGCCTCTGCTTTCATGTCAGTGGCCAGAGCTCACTGACCTCTCCTCACATAGCTGCAAGGGAAGCTATGGCATATAGAATCAACTAGGCACATTGGTACTTCCAATGAAATTGGGGCTTTATAATTAAGGAGGAGAGGAGAATGAGTATTCAATAGGCAGCCTACCAAATAGACGTTAGGCAGACATTCGTGGTGGTATCCACGTTCCAGGTTATAAGCCGATGGGTCAATTTAATAACAAGTTTATTGCAATGTCAGCTTACTGCCAGATGCCAAAGGCAAATAAATTTATCTAGCTGGAAACTACATTATGCATTTGTAGGAGTGTGTGTGTGTGTGCGCGCGTGTGCGTGTGTGTGTATACATACTTATTTTTACACAGTCATGTAGTTTGCTATGTGCTTTTGCAGGACTTTACCACACAAGTTGGATATGACATATGCCAAGATGACTATATTATGTTTGTTTTTAATACTACAGTTTGGGAAGATACTGTTGCTTAAAGGAAAAAAAAAAAGCCCGCAGTAAAGTGGTTTTGCCCGATTTCTAGATAATGAGGTCCTATATATCAAAATGTGGCAAATCGAACGATGGTACCAAAATATGAGGAAGATACAAATAATGGAGGCAAACTGCTCCGTAAAGGAAGCTGAGGGTAGATACTGAAGTCAGGAAAGCCAGGATCCTCGTATTTATTTCACGCTGCTCCCACCTAATCAGACCTGACCTTTAGAAGGCCTCGATGTGAGGGACCCTCATCAGGTGGGAAATGATGAATTAAGTAAAAGCTTAAATTGCAAATATGGAAATGTTTAATTTGCACATCACAAATAAAAAGCCACATGATTTTTGATGCAGACTATAATTGCAACAGACGCGGCTTTTATAGATGAGGTTGACTAATACACAATTAACATACAAAAATTTTATATTTCTTAAAAAGGTGCTTTCTTGCCTAAAATTTCTGGTTTGGATCTTGACTCTAGTGACGCTATTCATAATTCAGTGCAAAGTGGGGCTTCCTACAGGATCCAAACAGCCTAATTAAATGTTCTTCTTGTGACAGTCCCTAAGGCTGAAGTTATCTGTTTGTTAGTCAGTTGGGATGTCCTTAGTTTGTCATGTTCTGTGCCGTCGAGATTTGACTGGATACCGATCCCTGTCTACATGGTCCTTTAAACAAGAGGCATGTTTTGGCTTACTCGGAGAAGAGCTAAATTGAAATAGCCCATGTATTCCCGACTCCAAACAGGAAGCTAGGTCTTCAACCCCACCAGATCTGAGCAAGGTGACTAAACATTTCAGCCCCCAGAAGAGGCCTGATTTTGTAAATTACTGCTAAAGGGCACTCTGCAACCTTAAAAGGCCCGTACACTCACTTCTGTGTGCAATCGTACGCCCCAGAGGAAACTCAGTCCCTATGTCACAACTGCTTAGGCAACAATGCTGATGCACAAGACGTAGACCTTTCACGTTGCAATGTCAATATATTTTTTATGGCACTGGAAACTAGGGCTTTAGTGAATAATTTTTAATAGCAAAAGTCCCATTCATCAGCTAGGATCCACGGTCGGCTGTGGCGATCCAGGCTGACAAATGAGGAAATCAGTGACTGAATTTAAAACCGGGTCCTTAGAGGAGTTGTGTAATAAAGAGCATAAAATTTTCACCGCAGCTGTGTTCTTTGTGTTCAATCTGTGTATTTGGCTGTGACTTTTGGCAGCATTTGTGCGTTGGTTTTGGTATAGAATATTTTATCCCCTTCTTGGTAACGAGACCTATGGATTTAGTTGACTCAATCCTGTACTTCTCTTTACGGCTCTGTCCACCAGTGGCCTATTAGCTGTTATATGACTGTAGTGAGAGGAGTTGTTTAGATTCTTATCATTAAACATTTAGGAAGCACATTTATTAAACACATATGTAGTATAAATGCTGTTTCACAGAGGGGAGGCGTAGGTGCGTCTAGATGTTTATATTTTGAGAAGAGTAAATTCGTACGACAGATAACCAGTAAACCCCAAGAACTTTATAGGAACGATGCCTCTTGGACGTCTGTTTCTAGGTTTTGTCTTTGGTGCGGCACTGAGCATCGTAAAAGCCATGTTTTATAGAGACACTATAAATTTTCTACCGCATTTTAAGCCCAGGCAATGCCTTTTTCTATGACTGTTCAATGCCTAACTCAGAATCGGGTACCTGTAGGTGATTCTTGATGTGTTGGTTGAAATGAACTAAACCGCTTTGAAGGTCAAATACCATATCCGTCAGGATAGGGGAAGTTATGCTGCATTAACAAACAATCCGCACATCATGGTGGAAAATGGAGATCGTACATAGCAGTAAGAATGACGACCAACATTTCTTGAGTAGTTACAACGTCGTAGACACTATCGTAGATAGTTCACATGGATTCATTCTTTTAATCCTCAAAACTGACATGTGTGCTACTATTATTTCTGTTTTGCAAACGAGGATGCAGAGGTACAGAGTAGTTAAGATGACTTATCCAAGGTTACACACTGAGTCTCAGAGCCAGTATCTTACCCTTGGAAATCTGGCTTCAGAATCTAAGCCTGTAACCACCCTGTGATATTTTTATAACCATTTAATGCTTTTGTCTGCTGCAACATCTATCCTCCAACTACCCCCTGCTCTCTCTTCTCTCTCTCTCTCTCTCTCTCTCTCTCTCTCCAGTGGTAGAGCCTGAATTTTGCTGGCTTTGTAACTGAGATTAGACCAATCAGAATTTCTCTCCCAGGAATTGGAATAATGACCTATAATTGGAGCTAAAATATGTCTCCATGGAGGTGGCTGGTAAAAAGGTCTATTAATTCCTGTTATCTAGATCCTCTGTTATTGAAGTCCCTGTTCTTTGTGAAGCCTGGCGGTACAGTCTTTCTCTGGTACTACGGGTTAGCACATGTCTGCCCATTTTCTCTTTGTAAAAATTATTTGGCCTTATAGTAGCCAAAGACCGTTTTTGTTGCTTACAACCAAAGAACCCTGATTGACCCAGAGCATAGCTGACAGGAGAGTTGTTGCATCTTAGTGACACATTTCTCTTTGGTCTCCTTTCTGGGCATGGAATAGTAGAGGGTTTGGACAGAGGCAAACTGGCCTGTTACAGCTACTTTGGTCTGTGTACAAATGGGATACTCATTCGATGGTGATTGAATTGACTCATAATGTGAGGGGGGATCTCACTTCCACTTTCCTCAAAGCTCATGATGAGCTCCAAGTGTTAGTTATTTTCTCACTCCGGGGATGGAAACAAATAGGTGAGGTTGTTTTTTTTGACCTTATGGTAATGAATCCTTTCTTTTTCTTTTTCTTTTTTTTTTTTGCATTGACCCTTTTTGTCTAGATATAAAGATTACATATGGATGAATGAAATCCGTTCTTAGGCTTTGTTGGAGTATTATACACCCCCTTGGTGGCCCATGCAGGCAAATTTTGCATTTGTATTTTGAGGTGAATTGAAGGCTGCGAGAAGTTCATGGGCATAAAGGGGATGCTTTTTTTTTTTTTTAACGTTTATTTATTTTTGAGACAGAGAGAGACAGAGCATGAACGGGGGAGGGGCAGAGAGAGAGGGAGACACAGAATCGGAAGCTGGCTCCAGGCTCTGAGCCGTCAGCCCAGAGCCCGACGCGGGGCTCAAACTCGCGGACTGCAAGATCGTGACCTGAGCTGAAGTCGGACGCTTAACCGACTGAGCCACCCAGGCGCCCCAAGGGGATGCTTTTAAAAGTACATTTCTGAGAAGAACAGATATCCAAGCATCACAACCTATTGGTTTAGAGTGTGGGATTTGGGGAAGAGGGATCATGGGGATGTGGGCTCAATTCTCCGAGCTCTATCACTTGGCGTCTCTGGGAAAGCGAGTTAGCCTCTGTGTCATTACCCTATTGTACTAGGAAGGTTGTGATGCTTACTGTGTGCCTGGTATATAGTAGGTGTTTATTAAATGATGCTCAATATTAATGACATTGATTTGATGTCCAGAACCCTTTCTAGTTTCAAGTGAGAGTACCTTTGACACTTCTTTGCTGTTGTTATTTATTTATTTATTTAAATGCATTTGTCTCGTCTCCTCAACAAGACACGAATCCCTTGTCTTTTGTCCTTTTTTGTCTTTTTCCACCGTCAACCTGGGTCCGGCCTCAGTATCCAGCAACCCTTTCTCACATTAGACGTTTATGACTGGAAAGAAAAATGCTGTGTTGATTTGAATGGTGAGATTGGAGACATATGCTTGAGGGCAGGACAGACATCGATATGTATCCTGGCACCTCCATCTACCAATTGTGTGACCCTGGACGGGTTTCGGCAACTTGTCAAGTGGTAGGTGATACCAGCTTCACACAGAGACCCAAGGGTTAAGTGGGCTAGAGTTAGAAGAGCCTGGCACCGAGGCTGGGTGCAAAAATAGAGACGTTCTTGATGATAAGATTATTTTCCGTTTAAAATGTGATGGTTCACCACTGTAAAGGATATACTACAGGTATACACAGCCAGAATTGCTGAAATAGTAAAATTTACAAAGGTGATGGCCACTGACCATGTTGTCGTGAAGGCTATGTCCTGAACCTGTGCATAATTCAAGCAAACTCTCTGCCAGCCTAATTGATTTAGATGAAGAGGCTGACCTTTGAGTGAGTTGACCAACAGGGCTTAACTCCTTGTCTTCTTAGGATCAACTTAAATTCTTTGGGGATGGGGCTACTAGGTAAACTACAGGGCAACCAGTTAATTTAAGTTCCAGATAAACAATGAGTAATTTTTAGTGTAAGTATGACTTAGTTACGCTAAGTAATATTTGGGACATACTGATACTAAGAAATTGTTATTTATTTGTCATTGAAATTCAACGGGACATCCCATATTTGTATTTTCTTTTTTAACGTTTTTTTTTAATTTATTTTTGAGACAGAGACAGAGCATGAACGGGGGAGGGGCAGAGAGAGAGGGAGACACAGAATCGGAAGCAGGCTCCAGGCTCTGAGCCATCAGCCCAGAGCCCGACGCGGGGCTCGAACTCAGGGACCGCGAGATCGTGACCTGAGCTGAAGTCGGCCGCTTAACCGACTGAGCCACCCAGGCGCCCCCCATATTTGTATTTTCTAAATCTGGCAACCTTGTACAGGGGCCATATGGCAACTACTTCTCTTATCTTGCCACTGAAGTCAAGAATAGGCCTTTTGGGATAAAACGAGGTTTCTCTTTCTACTGTCTGCTGCCCTGGGTCCTAGCACAAGGCTTACTCTGATGCTTTTCCCACAAACTCCAGGAGAACCCTGTTTTACCTCAATTTTGTGTTCATCTATTTTAATTCATTTCATCATATGAATAGCATTAACTCATCCTATTTATATATAATCTATTTGTAAGCACTGCACAAGAGAGGGTGTATTTGGCAGGAAAAATAACTCCGATTTAGCAATTGGCAAACGTCGAGAGAGGTTTGGCTTCGATAAACATCTCCAAAAGTTGTGATGGAGGGAAGGAGATTATTACCATCCTCTTCCTTTTTTGGGTAAACCTAAAAAATGAAAACAAACACATGAAAACATCTCGTGATAAGGAATGGAAAAAGCTTTTGCTTTTATCCTTATAGAATATTCTTTGAGGCAGCTTCTGGGTCCCAACTCTCAAGGCGCTAACTAAACAGCTTTGCATTAATTGGAGAGGCAGCTGGGTTGAGAGCTACGCCTGACGCCTCTGATTGACCACCGCGTGGCTAGTCGCCCATGAAACTGCTTCTCACAAGCCTTCCCATGGGCTTGCTGGCTCAGGGGGCGCCGGGGGACGGCGCAGGGAGGGCAAGGGGCCCAGGGTTGTGCTGTGTCCCTGGGCCGGTATTGTCGTAAGAGCTGCCACCCCCCAAAAGCCTAATGGGCATCATCCTAGAGTTACTGGCATGATCGGTGCCAAAGAACTGGGAGCTCCTTCTTGTCTCGTCCTTGCATTTTCAGACGATCATAGTGAAAAAAAAAAAAAAAAAAGTAAGAGGAAAGCCTTTGCCCGGTTTCTTACCTTTCAAAGGGAGAGATTAAAACGTGACTGCGGAGTGATCTGGTATCCACGGATGAGGAGATCCACATGAACGCCAACTCTTGTGGGAAGTCTCCAGAGGCCAGAGAGTCTCCCCTCCCAGAACGTTTGTTCTGGGGGAGGGGTGGGGTTTAGAGCTTACTAGGTTTTTTTTGGTGGCAACTCAGCTGGGTTATGCTCATTCTCACTTTTTTTTAATGTGTGACCTAACTATACTTCTGAATTGCTTCCTATTTATTTTAGAAAAGAGAATTTATAGCAATAGATATAGACTGTTTATTCCCAGGGACGTTAGATATGAAAGCTCATAAAAATTAAGCCTTCTGGAGAAGCTATAATATGCATTTTAGGGGCATTACCTACGTATTAATGGGCATTGAAGCAGCATTCAAGTCCTGTTTTCTGAGCATCAACTATGACCCAGGCAAGGCACTGTAGCTATTAAGATAATAATAATAATAAAACAACAACCAGCACGTATATAGTTTCCCTACCTGCCAAATTCTAGTCTAAAAAATTGTCTGCATTTATATATCTATCTGCATTTATAGATTTATAGATAAAAGTTTTCTGCATCTATGTCTACTCACGCACACCATGAAAATAGCCTCCCTCAGCTTTGGCCCAGGCCTGCTCTAAGAAAATGTAGTACAGAAGAAAGAGAGCAAGTATAATTTCTCTGCGCAAAGGCCTGGGTTTAAGTTCGAAAGAGAAGGGAAGGGATCTGTGCCTGCAACAATGAAAAAGCAGCTGAATGTGACTCGTCATCCCGGCGTTCCTGGCAAGGAGAAGGGAGTTGTGGAATCAGATCATCTGAGAAGGCACTGAGGAAAACTGTAATCTTCAGAGTCAGGCCTTGAAGGAAGGTGGGGGTCTGATGGGAGAGCAAGGATAGGAGGACATAGCACGTGGGGGTGGTGGGTGGAAGCGTGTGCCCCGGGAAGGAAGCAAGACAGGCGTGATGGGGTGACACTTCTGAAGCTTCTCTGGGCGAGGTTGTATCTAGCAGTTGGTACCTTGGGTCTTGCCAGTTGCTTATTTGTAACTGACATTTTCCATAGAATAGTGGGCAGCTCTCCTGATCTCTCATCTCTCTGCAGTCCTTCCTTCCTTTCTTTTTTTAATGTTTATTATTATTATTATTTTTATTTTGAGAGAGAGAGAGAGAGAGAGAGCGCACATGAGAGCACCAGCAGGGGAGGGGCAGGGAGAAGAGAGAGACAGAGAGAGAGAGAGAGAGGGAGACAGAGAATCCCAAGCAGGCTCCACGCTGTCAGCACAGAGCCCCACAAGGGGCTCAGATTCACGAACCGTGAAGTCATGACCTGAGTTGAAATCAGGAGTTGGCTGCTTAACCGACCGAGCCACCCAGGCGCCCGCGTAGTCCCTCCTTTCTTGAAGGCAGCCAGCATCAACATCATTAGGCCACTCAACGCAACTCCTAACAGTCCCCTCGTCCGGCACGGGAAGTGTTTGTGGAGCGGCTGTTTTGTGCCTGGAGCCTTATGTGTTCTCCGGGGGATCCTCTGTATGCAGGGGTGAGATTAGGGGCTCAGTCCGTAGGACGGTCCTCATGCAGGAGGAAGTCTTAGAGAAGGCCACGTGCTGATGTGTCTGCCTCGTCACCCCAGCCCCGTGTCCTCCTTTTGGCCTGTCTCCATCTGCCTTCCTCCTCCTCTTCTTCCCCCACTTCGGTCTCTGAGGAAACACAGCCCCTCTCGTCAGATTTCTGCATGCTACTGCTGCGGGACCTCCCGACTGATAACCCTTTTTGTTCTGCTTCCCCAAGAGCCCTGGCTGTTTTCTTCGAGCCGCTGTAGCCATTTGCTGCTCAGACTCACTTCTGTCTTCATTTCTCATATTCTCCAATGAATTCTCTCTCCAGCTCCTTCACTCCTCGCTGATTTCCTACCAGATGTTTCTCTCTGACTTACTGCTTTCTTCCTGTTCCTTTTCTCTTTCAGTTAACTTATTTATTCCCCATGTCTGCTGGTCTCCACCCCAGGCACTCTGGCCCCTGAGCTCAGCAGAAACATTCAGTCTGGTCAAATGCACAGGCTTTGGGATCAGCTGGTCTTGGGATAGAAGCCAGTCCTGCTGCTTCAGTGGCTGTGTGTTTGGGGACGAGTTGTTTTGCCCTCTGAGCCTCAGGATTCTCATACTTGGGGACAAAACTCCCTAGCTTTTGGGAGGGGGGGGGTTGTGAGGATTAAATGTGATGCTGTGGGATTTCAGCGTCATGCCTGGCAGAAAGCAAGAGCCCAAAGAATGGCAGTCACAGCTGTTATTTACCATTTAATGCCATCCCAGCTCGAGTTCAAGGAATGCTTTTTAACAGTTATCTTGTACATGCATTGACATAGAATGGCTGCATATGACCTCTTCTTGACTACAAAACCAGGACGGGGCAGATGATGGGAAGAAGTTAATTTACTATGTCACTTAGAGGGATTGAGAGAGAGAGAGAGAGAATTTGAAATAGGCAGTTTTGTCAGGCTTAGAGGTTTGGACTTGTTATAAAAAGCAAAGGGAACAAACTTCTTAAACAAGGGAGTGATGCTGGGCACCCATTTCCAGGGGATTCATCTGGCAATTGGGTGGAATGCTTTAGGGAGATGGGAGGCAGAGAAACCACTTAGGAGGCCACAGTGATGATTTGAGAGGCAGAAAATGGGATAAAGACCCAGAAGTAAGTGACAGCAAGAGGGAGGATGAATGGGGTACACGAGAGAGTAGGAGAGAGTAAAATGCCAACCAGGATTTTGTCCATAAGATACTGTGAAAATGATTGTTTCAAATTAATAAAAATGAGAACTTTGCAAAGAGGAATCAGTAGGGAAAGAAACACTGAATTCAATTTTAGGCAGACTGTAGCTCTAATGTCATTTCAAACGGATGTCAAAATCAAAATCAAATCGAGTCTGAAATAAGGGGACTTTGATTTTGGAATCACTCATTGAACCATTAATTGAAATGTTTTTTTTTTTGATGTCATTAGTTCAACACACAGTTAGGTTCAACATTAAGTACCTAGTATGTGCAGGCATGATTCTATGAGCTGGAAATATAAGGGGGAACAAAACACAGTCCCGGCCCTCCTGCCACTTACGTTCCAGTGTTGGGACTGAAGAGGACGCTCAAGGAAGTCATCATAAATCACATGAACTTGCAGATGGCACCATGCTTAGCCCTTTACTTGGACTATTTATGTTATTTATTTCTCAAGACAATGAGATAGATACTACTGTGATCTTACTTTATAGATGAGGAAATAGAGGTGAAGGGAGGCTAATGCAGGAGGAAAAGCAGAAGGTTCAAGACCATGCTTTGTAGGCTGTTGACCAATGAAGCTCAGAGGGAAGAAGGAGAAGTGAGGAAGAAGATAAAGAAAGGGTGAGAAAAATGGGAGAGAAACCAGAAGTGGCCGGTAGCAGTGATCCATGTCAAGTGCCCTGGTAAGTTAAGCGGATGAAGAAATGAGAACAGATCTCAGGATTTAGCTGGAAAGCTAAATACTACCGACTCCCCAGGGGTCACTTTCCCCAGGCAGTACAAACAGAGCCGGATATCAGATTTCTCCCCAGACTGAAGAATGTCTCGTGAGAAGGTGAGCATAGACCACTCATCCCAGGAGTTAGAGAGAGAAAAAAGCAACATAAGATAGCAGTTAACAGCCGCGACCACAGGAAGTAATTTTCTACACGGAGACAGCTTCCTCAGAGGGTAGGTGCGGAAGAGTGAATAAGATATTGGTGAAGTAAAGAAAGAAAAGTGGCCCCAGGTGGCTGCAGGAGATGGAATTGAGAGGGACGGTGGACGAGCCAGCCTTTGATGTGAGGGCTCAGCTCTTGAAGAGCGCAGGAAGGATAAGAAAGGCATGGATTGATGGAAATGGAGCCGTGTAAGGATAGGTGGGACTCTTGCTTCCAACTTTTTCTTCCAACAGAAGATTCCATGTTATTAGGCACAAGTCTTGGTCAGCAGAGAGGACTGGGGACTAAAACGAGGGAGGAATATTTTTAGCAGTCCCTCGGGGAAACTCATCAAATGGGACTAACTATTCAGGCTGGTTGTATTGTTGATGTCTACTGCTGTTTTATTATTTATTTTGGATTTTTAAAATAGCTGTTCCTCTTATCCTGTTGGCGCATGTCTTGTTCTTGTAGAAAAATACTGGCGATATTAAAAGGAAATTTGTATTTGCACTTTCGCTAGTCTTTCACATCCTCTTCCTGTCAACTTTATTAGTGTGAAATGCCATTAATCATTACAGTGTCATAAAACACATTTTACAATAATGTTATTTCCCCCCAAGGTTTATGTCTACCATTCTAAGAGATATTTGTGTTGGAAATAGCTTTCGTTTTGAGCCTTTCATCTTGAACTCCATAGTTATTCCTGGGACTACTGGCCCTTAGTTGATAATTGGTTTTGGAAGCCTGTTACAGACTTTGTAATCTCCCAAGGGGACTCTGTAAAGGGATGGTTAGTCCAGTAAAAAACTCCTTAGTTTTTTAAACAAAAATCACCATATGGTCTTTTCCTGGGATCATGTGTTCAAAGCCTGGGAGGTTGAGAAGCCCAGCCAGGGTCATCATAAAGTAGAAAGGAGCATTTGGGCCCTGGGACACTGAAGAGTGGCCAGCTCCTGAAGGATCTGAAGAGGGAAAAGCAGAGTTGTTGGTAAGGGGAATGGGTTCATATAGTTCAGATTTGCGTAGAGCAGTAAGGTTAGCCAGAGAAGTGGAATGAGTTGAATTTCTAGGTCCTTAAAGATATTTCCGTTGGAGGCCACCCAGAAACTGTGGGTGTATGTGTGTGGTGAATGGACACAAATGTGAGAAAAGGTGTGACAGGATCCCCTGATTGGCATTCTCCTTTGCTATTCACTCAACTCCTCAGTCTTCCCCATTTCAACTTCAAGTCCAGGTAGACCGGGAACAGTCTTTCCCTGAGCATGTGGCATTTCCTAAGGGCTTAGAGAATCCCAGTTGGTATAATACGGTCATTCCTTTTTGGAAGTGGTAACATTTTATTTGTATTGCTAGCTTTTACATTCTGACTTTTGTATCTCGCCATCCAGTGAAAATGCACAAGAAGGGGGCAGTTGATGTCTTTCCTTTAGAAACTTGTGTGTGCGTGCACGTGTGTGTGTGTGTGTGTGTGTGTGTGTGATGGTGGTGGTAATGGTATTTTATTGCTCTGAAATGGAAGATACTGGTTCTTTCCCAGGACACTAGTATTGAATCATTTCACCGGGAAGCATATGCTTTGCTTGACTTTTTACTTAACACTCTCAAAAGATGGGAAAAATAACAGTTGTATTAATGAGTGAATTAAGTGGCTAGTTTTTTTGTATTACTTGGGGAGATCTTGGCTTCAAATAACCAAAGGACAACTTTAAATGACTTAGTCTTAAAGAAGTTGGTTATCTTATAAAGCAAGATCAGGTATGCAGGCTCAAAGATGAGTCCTGATGATACTGCTTCTTGGCATTCATGCCTTGGTATGATCCTCTCCCCTGGGTGTGGGCTAGTTTTGTGACTTACTATAAATCAGTGGTTCTCAACTGGGAGCAATTGTTACCCAGAGGACACTTGACAATGTCTGGTGACTTCTTCTTTTGTTACAACTGGGAGTGTTGGTGGTAATGTTGGCATCTAGTGGGCAGAGGCCAGGAAGGCTGCTAAACATTCTATAATACACAGAACAGCCCTCACAGCGAGGAATTATCCAACCCCCAAATGTCAATGGTGTCAAGGCTGAGACCCTCTGCATTAAAAGAATGTGATATAAGGGAGTCATAGGATGTCATTTCCAGTATTAGGTTATGGAAAAGACTGTGGCTTCCTTGATGTGTACTCTCCCTCACACTCCCTCGATTACTTATTCTGGAAGAAGCCAGCTGCCATGTTGTAAGGCAGCCCAGGGGAAGAGCCTCTATGAGTGAGCTTGGAAGTCGATCTTCTGAGGCCTGCCAACTGCCACGTGAGTGAGTTTGGAAGCAGATCCTTCCCTGGTTGAGTCCTGAGGTGGCTGAAACCCTGACCAGCACCCTGAGTGTAACCTTCTGGAAGAACCCCCAAGACACAATCTCTTACTGGAACCACTCTTAGATTCCTCATCCACTGAGGTTGTGAGATAATGTTTGCTATTTTAAGCCACTAAACTTTGGGGGCCAATTTGTTACCCAGCAATAGGTAACTGATACACAAGAGGTCTGGAGGCAAAGTGTTCCTGGGATTGGATCAGAGATTCAGTGACATCATTCAGACACAGCTTCTCTCTGTGCCTGCACTCAGCCATCTTCTCTGTATTGGCTGCTCCTTGGGCTTTTCCTTTAGCTTCGTAAGATGGTGTTCTAGGCACCACACACGTTCAAATCCAAAGGCAAGAAGGAAAGTCACTTCTGGGGCTTCTCTTTTTATTAAGGATGAAAGCTTTTCTCAGGAGCCACCTGTAAGACTTTCCCCTCAGATCCCTGCGGTTATGATTAAGATGTATACTGATGTCCTAGTTGTAAGGCAGGCTGGGAAAATACGTATTCGGCATTTGCAGCTTCGAAGATGGGAAGTGGTCTGTATCAGCAAAAAAAAGAAGAGCGAGCCTGCGGAAGAGACGATTCCATCCCTTTCCCTCTGGGAGTAGAAGCCTGTAGCTTTAGGCCACTTGCCTGTGGTGGCGATAGCCATATCGTCAGTCCAGGACTCTATTTAGGTCTCTGGGCACTGACTACTTAGGCAATTATATGTCCCATTCATCCCTTCCCTTTTTGTAGTCGATCTCTTCCCACTGAGATATGCTTGCATGCAGGGAATTGGTAAGGAGGGAGAGAAGGCATGGATTGGCTCAGGTATTTTACTCTTGGCGCTGGTTGAATCTCAGGGGACCGCTGCTGTAATAGGAAGCATTGTTTCCTTTCAAAGTTCGGGCAGAGTTATTGAAGAGGGATGGACTGTGGTTTAATAGTTTTGCTTTTCCTTAAGCTTTAGTGCAACCCCTGCTGCTTTTGACTATGACCATAGCCTTCTAGAAGAGAAATTATGGAGAGAAACAAAATCACATATTTTATCCTCATGACTGCATTGGAAGTGGTGGGGAGAGGAAGAATACAGATGAGGGGGAAAAGTTTGTAAACACGAGGCCCTGCTGGGGAGGGGTTGAGCGCAAATTCTGGTTTAGAAGCAGACTCACGGCCGCATCTGAGTTTCAAGAGCAGGGAGTGTAATACAGAGGGGCAGAGGGTATGGGGGTGACAGGTTTGGAGGCACACATATTCACATCTCAGTTCTGCCCATTGTGTGATCTCGGACAAGTTGCTTAACCTCTCTGAGGCTCAGTGCCAGAATCTGTAGTACATGAAAGCATCCGAGGTTGTACACACCATACTTCTCTTGTTTTGTTTCCTCCCCCAGCCTCTCATTCAGAGCCCCTTCCTCATCCCTCCCTGAGGACATCGATGTGCTTATGGTGTCTCATCATGTGGCAAATGGACCCAGGGAATACTAGCACCTTTGGGGGCAAGAACCGAATTTTTTTTACCCATTGTAGGCATATTTGCATTTTGAAAGAGGAGGGCTGGATGAATATGGGCTACGTGTGAAAGCTCATATGGATGCCAGAGCATCAGTGGGTAAACATCTTGGGGGGAGGCTGTGTCTTTCTATGGCATCTTCAATCCCCCCATTTAGGCGACAGCCTCCCCCCACCCAAGACCGACATTACAAGTGCGAGGTTCCCGATGGAAGAAGAGGGCTGCCCCACACTGGATCACCCCCAATTCGCTTCAATGGGCGATTTGTGTCTCCTTCTTTTCTTTCTAAGAGGGTTTAACGATTCCATCCCATCCTGCTTCAAGGCAGGAAGACTTGGAGAGTTTGTTCATTCTTTGTAAAGGGTCAGAGGAGACCGAGCAGAGCGTCACTGTTTCGGGAGCACTTCGGGGCAACACCGTCTCTGCTGGCTGTTTGAGACACCAGGAATCACACCCCCATTCTTGTCATGGCTTTGGGCGGCCCTTGTGGGGTCATTCCCCCTTCAAAATGCTCATCTTTGGTTCACAAGGCTAAGAAAGGCTATGGGACCGGAAACTCACCGCTGAGAACTGATGCCAGGAAGAAACTAATCGAGTGGTTAAGAACTTGGGATTTGAAATTAGACTCCCTGGTTCAAATCCCCACACGTCCAATCTGTAGTCATCACCTTGAGCATGTCATTTATTTTTTTTTCATGTTTTATTTATTTTTAAGAGAGAGAGAGAGAGACAGAGTATGAGTGGGGGAGGGGCAGAAAGAGAGGAAGACACAGAATCCCAAGCAGGCTCCAGACTCTGAGCCGGCAGCACAGAGCCCGACGTGGGGCTCGAACTCTGACCTGAGCTGAAGTTGGACGCTTAACTGACTGAGCCACCCAGGCACCCCAAGCATGTCATTTAATAAACCTCCTGAAGCCTCATTTTCCTTCTCTATGGAACTGGATTAATATAGTAATAATATACGGTGCTTCCCAGAGCATGTTTCCTGTGTCCAGACCTATTCCAGCACTATGCATTGTCTCATTTAATCCTTACAGCGATCTTAAAAGCTGAGCGTCATTATCCCCCATTCTGTGTGTATGGAGCGTAGCCAAGTAAGCTTAAATGACTTGCCCAAGGTCACACAGCCAGTCAGTGAAGAAATGAGTAGTATGGGTCCAGAGCCCCTGCTCCTGGCCACTGCACTGCCTTGATTTCATAGGAAACCTTTGAGGACTCATTGAGATGATGTAGGCAAAGTGGTACAATGGCTTCTAGGTTGTTGTTGCTGTTGTTGTCATTTTCTGTTTACTGGGTTACTTTGCAGAGAAAATCTAAAGTGTGGATGATACACTCTAGTTCCATTGCATATATATGTGCATCTTCTTAATCTATTAGTCAGTCGACGGACGTGTAGGCTCTTCCCATAATTTGGCTATTGTTGACAGTGCTGCTATAAACATTGGGGCGCACGTGTCCTTTTGAATCAGCATTTTTGTATCCTTTGGATAAATACCTAGTAGTGCAATCGTTAGGTCAAAGAGTCGTTCTATTTTTAATTTTTTGAGGAACCTCCGTACTGTTTTCCAGAGTGGCCGCACCAGTTTGCATTCCCACCAGCAGTGCAAAAGGATTCCTCTTTCTCCGCCTCCTCACCAATGTCTGTCGTCGCCTGAGTTGTTAATGTGAGCCATTCTGACAGGTGTGAGGTGGTATCTCATTGTGGTTTCGATTTGTATTTCCCTGATGGTGAGTGATGTTGAGCGTCTTTTCATGTGTCTGTTCGCCATCTGGATGTCTTCTCTGGAAAAGATTCTATTCATGTCTTCTGCCCATTTCTTCGCTGGATTATTTTGGTATTTTGGGGTGTTGAGTTTGAAAAGTTCTTTATAGATTTTGGATACTAACCCTTTATCTGAGCTGTCATTTGCAAATATCTTCTCTCATTCCGTCAGTTGCCTTTTACTTTGGTTGATTGTTTCCTTTGCTGTGTAGAAGCTTTTTATCTTGATGGGGTCCTAATGGTTCATCTTTGCTTTTATTTCCCTCACCTCTAGAGACATGTCCAGTAAGAAGTTGCTGTGGCCCAGATCAAAGAGGTTGCTGCCTGTTTTCTCCTGTAGGATTTTGATGGTTTCCTGTCTCACATTTAGGTCTTTCATCCATTTTGAATTTATTTTTGTGTTGGTGTAAGAAGGTGGTCTAGTTTCATTCTTCTGCGTGTTGCTGTCCAGTTCTCCCAGTACCATTAGCTGAAGAGACTGTCTTTTTTTCCATTGGATACTCTTTCCTGCTTTGTCAAAGATTAGTTGGAATGGGTTAAGTGGGTGGTAGGCATCAAGGAGGGCATTTGGGATGAGCACCGGGTGATATGTAAGTGATGAATAACCGGGTTCTACTCCTGAAACCAATATTATACTGTATGTTAATTAACTTGAATTTAAATAAATAAATGAATAAATAAAATAAAGTGTGGGTGAGATTAAAGAATTATCTATTATTATTATTATTATTTAAAATGTTTTCTTGATTTTTTGAGAGAGAGAGAGAGGGGGGAGGCGCAGAGGGAGAAGAGGGCAGAGAATCTGAAAAGGGCTCTGTGCTGACAGACAGCAGTGAGCCCAACGTGGGGCCTGAACTCATGAACGACTATGAGATCATGACCTGAGCCGAAGTCAGATGCTAAGCCCACTGAGCCACCCAGGTGCCCCAAGAACGATCTATTATTGATCCTTAGAAATTGCCAGAAAAAAGACTTAACGAAGTCCTTTTTCTTCTTTTGTTTCCTCTTTCAAGTTCCAATCCTACCAGTTAAAAGGAGAACTTTAATGTTTTAAATATCAGAAAGGTTGACAGGTAGGCTTTATGACCTCCATTTTGAACACGAGAAAGAGGGAGCAGTGACAGATCGCATGACAAGTTAGTGGTGCAGCGAGGACTGCCATCCAGGTAGCCCCTGGCTGGGCCCCAGTGGGGGGCTGACTGGGATCTGGTGGGAAAGTAACCAACAGGGAACCTCAGTGGTTGAGAACAGTCATGTCTGATGTTAGATCGCGATCGTTTTGGATCCAATACCTGCACCGTGACTTTGTCACTGCGTAACGTGTCACAAAAGGGTGGCTCGTGGTGGAGTCGGCCATACGTCTCGGCCTTAAAATTGTTGCAAAGGAGAAGTGAAGGCCAGTGACCAAGTTGGTTTGTTAGGACCACGGGAAGTAGCGGCCGTATTATTGAGGCTGACCTTCTGCTTAAACCTGTAGCCGTTTCATCAATCAGCCACTGGTTGGGTCTCCTGAAGGTCAGTCAAATGGTTCTGTTAATCACCCGCTCATTCTCAGGTTCTCGCTTCAGGAGTAATAAATTTTTAAAACTTTTTAAAAAATGGAAAGTTGGGTGACAGGTGTGCGTGGAAGAAAAATAATCAGATGGAAGAGTAGCCATTTAGGAGCCAGCGGTCAGAGCAGACGCTGGAAAAAGGTAGAAGTTTTCCCCGGCTGGGAAAGACCTCGCTGACTCCCACAACTGTGCCTGGATGGAAGAAAGATCCCTGGTTTAGCCAAAGAGCGTCACCAGTTGCCAGTGCGCTGCGTATTGCTTGGTATTGAGTGTTTCCATCAGAGGCCAGGGTGGGGACTGGTCCTTGTCAAATTCCCCACACAGAGAAGGTCCTCGCCAGTGGCAAGCTCTGAGGC
Source organism: Panthera pardus (assembly GCF_024362965.1). Lineage (NCBI taxonomy): Eukaryota > Metazoa > Chordata > Mammalia > Carnivora > Felidae > Panthera > Panthera pardus. The sequence continues at coordinate 185,353,067 of NW_026526688.1, forward strand.
GCAGGCTCACTTGAAATCAAAGGGCTTCCTGGTCCCCCACTCACTTGTCATCTGAAACATCAGCCTTTCTTTCGTGATGCAGTTTCCTGGGGAAAACAAACAAAGAACACACAGACCCAGGAAGAGAACAATCTGCTTTATTGTCAACAAGTTTCTTTGTGTGCAAAAAAGATGTGACCGGAAACAAATGGGGAAAACGGAACCTGTGACTGGAAGCACGGAGCGGGGAGTCGCTTGGCCATGTGGTTTAAGATACTCCAGGTGTTTCAAGATCACGGGCCTCCGTGTTGAGAAGACCTGAGTAGAGGCCTCGTTCTGTACAATTAGCTGTGTGACTTTAGGCAGGTGACTTACCCAGTCTGAGTCTCAGTTTCCTCCTTTGCAGGTAACGGTAGTCCTATTTATCCCCTGAAGTTCCTTTGATGCTTACATGAGCCCTTCATTCAAAAAATGTTGATTGATGCAATAAACAGCCTGCAATAGCCTAGATCCTGGAAGGAGCCCACCTGCGTTTGAATTCTGGTTTCACCACTTCCTTGGACAAACGACTTACAGCCTCCGAGACTCAGTGTTTGCATCTGTACAAAATGGGGATAACGAGATCCTCTGATTAGAGTATCTACCTCATAGAGTTATTGTGAGGGCTTGGCGGATTTTTACACACGCTCCTCTTCGAGCAGTGTCTGGTGGTTAGTGCTGTGTCAGTGCCGGTCATTATGCGGTGGGGACAGTGGTGAAGGAAAAGGAAAACAGAAGAAAAAAAACGACGGAGGTAAGGGAGACCTCTGCCCTTCGTGGGACTCCCGGGTTTACGGGGAGAAGACAAGTATCCGAAGGATCGTGGCGGAGAGCCTGGCATTTAGGTATTCAGTAGATGGGTGGCTGTAAGTATCATTATTGGTACTTGATTTACTTGGCTGGAATCATCAGCTGAATTTGAAAGGCAGAGATGAGCTGTAAATCGCGTTTCATCCGTCCGTCATGTCTGCACTTACGACTAGTTCGTCTTCTTGCATATGGGATGGATGTATCCTTTGAGATAGGCAAGGAAATGGGGGTGGCCGCCTGATAGCCCGCTCATAAAATGTATTTTTACCCATGATGAGAAATGGTGGGCTTCTCCATCTTTCGTTGGTTGATGCACTTGTGCATTACCTGCGCTGGAGAGAACACAGATTGCAACATGCCAGAGTATCTTGAATGATGAACTCCATAATCCTTCAGCAAGGAGTTGCTGTTGAGAAACATGACCCATGAGGCCAAAGGACCAGGAGCAATAAAAAGGCCCGACCAGCGATGTCTTCATAGAGGCAATGGATACATGCCTGCGAAGTGGAGGGTCAGGTGCAGTGAAACCTGTTTTCTCATGAATTCGTTGCATGATTGGAGATTCAGTCCACTGAAAAAAATAGACTCCAAAATCTCTAATTTCCATAGAAATGTGCGCTATAAGAAATAACAAGGCTGGGTATTGTCTTCCTAGCCAACGTTTTCTGTTCCTTAATTGGGGGACAAATAATAGGAAAGGCTTTTCTGCTTCCCTGTCCCTCTCCCATTCATTTCTTTTTTCCTTCCTCTCTCCCTTCCTCCCTCCCTCCTTCCTTCCTTCCTTCCTTCCTTCCTTCCTTCCTTCCCTCCTTCCCTCCCTCTCTTCCTCCCTACCCCCTTTCCTTCCTTCCCTCCTTCCTTCCTCCTCCCCCACCAGAGGTAAGAGAGCATTCAAGACACAAGAGAACAGAGACACCTAAGCCGCCAGGATGCGATGCTGAAGCAGGTCACAGCATATTTCTGAGAACAAAAACTGTGATCTCCTGCCCTTTCTGCTTCCTGGGAAGTTGGGTTCTTTATTTGGCATTTGTTTAGCATTTATTTACAAAGTTTAGGCAGCAGCTGTGACTTCAGCAGGTACACAGAGAGACGAGTTAGCAGGTTGCCAAATTCCACGAGGACAAATCAAATGTACTGCCACGTTCTGTGAGTTCTTGGTATTATGTGAAATTAAACTTGGGACTCTCAAGTTGCCGTGTGAGAAGGGACGCTTCCACTGATCTCTGCAAGCCAGTGGTCAGCATTAAAGATGAGATGTGCGTCTGGCTGGGAGGCATCAGGGCAGTCCTGCTCGAAAGGGGGCGGGATGTGTGGGGCATTGTTGCAGGGGGAGAGCCGATGGGCTAGATATTGGCTTTCTGGCTGAATTGGGCTGGGTCTAATAATAGCTCTCGGAGGGAAAGGCCAATTTGCTCTCCTGCTGTTTTCTAGAATGCTTAAATTCCTTTTTCTCAGTGGCCCAGTTATGTACCTTAAGCATATGGGGACTCCAGCAACTATCTGCCCCAAATCACACATCCGGAGCACATTTCTAACAGTGTGCCATTTTGATGGCGGGTGGAAAGAAGGGGAAGGGGAGACAGAGACCCCCCCCCCCCACCCCCCCGTGGCAGCTGAGGGCAGGAGCAGCCGGCCACCCTCGCAGAGGGACGGCGGGGGACGTTTCAGGGCCTCAGGGCGCTGCGTGTGGCAGTGGAGCTTTGCCACCATCTGTGGCAGGAGTGAGGAGTGAGGAGACCATGTGTGAATCAAGGCGGGAGAGTCTGCCCGGTTCTGGCTGGTGAATTCTTTGTTTGTTTGATTTTAGTTTTTTTTTTGATTTGAAGAGCTAGACACAACGATAACAAATGCTTGGACTGACTAAACAGGATGGAGCATGTTTTTCCTCTCCCCTCTTGCCTTCCCTCCATTACCTTTTCCGCCATCTTGAACACGTCCACATCCTCTTTCTCACCTGCAAACTTACCCCCCACCCCCGCCCCCGACCCCGTGATCCAAGAATGGGATTACAAGGACCACTCAGTAGCTTCATACCCTGCCTTTCTCGAGATGCCTGTGAAATCACTAAACCTTACTTTTGCTCTTTGCACAATATTTGGTCAACTTCAGGCTTCTTGGTCCTCTACACCATGTATTTATAGGGACAAAAGCAAACCCAACAGACTATTGGCTCAGTCAAGCCAAAGCCCATTTGATTGTTGCAACATGTTGGAAGGGAGCAGAATGTGGTCTTTTGCCACATGGTCAGATCACGGAAGTGGAGGGTCGGAAGGCGGAAAGGATCGGATGGGGAAAAGCCATGGCAAATTTTGCCGGCCGGTTGAAGTCAGAATGCTAACGCCTACATTTTTCTCAGCCCTGTAAGGTTTCTTCTTGTTCTAGGAACAAACAGTTTCTTTTGTCTTGTTTGCTGTGGGAAAGATGTATCTGGAGCTCAGCTGCTTAAGCTCAAGAACTGACTTTCTGATCATCAGGAGCGGCCTCGGGGAGGATGTTTGGTCACCAGGAGTGGCCTAGGGGAGGTGAGGCTTTCTGTTCTGGAAGCAGAGGCTCAGAGGTATGGTTTCACTGCTACATGCAGAACTTTTCTGATGAGGGAAGGAAGTAAAAACAAAACAAAACAAAACAAAACAAAACAAACAAGACCCCAAACACTAACAGGACTTTGTCGCTTTCCTGATAAAGCTCACAGTATAGGGATTTGTTACTTTGTTAAATCAAGATTGCGACACAGTGTGGAAAATTAGAGACTGCCCCTCAGTGGGGAGCTGAGAGAACCCCGGGGAGGAGCTGGCCAGAAGTCTCTGAAGGCTTTGGAGGGGATGGACACACTTCTTCAAGATTTGTTAATGGCATAGGAGACTGGGCCCTTATGCAGTGTTGGGATTTTTGCAAAAAAAAAAAAAAAAAAAAAAAAAAAAAAGATTTTTCCCATTACTTGTTTTTTTCTTGTGTATCATCTTAAATATTGGTATTACACCCTTTTAAAGTTAGAGGTCGAGTCTGGACGATTCCCAGAACCAAGGACAAAGCCCAACACATGATTGGTGCTCAACTGAATGAAGGAAGAGATCTTAACGGGCTCTCTCTTGGACTTGTGGGAAACAAGGATGGATTTGGGTGGGAGGGATGGCTAATTCTTTTGTTTCCCTTTTTGTATGAAAAAGAATTTTATTTTTTAAAAATTTTTTTTAAAAGCATATACTTTATTAATAAATCTAATGAAAAGATATATTATCATTTCCATTGATCCTGAAAAGGCTTGTCAAGTGACAAGCCCCCAAAATAAAATAAGATACAGGAAGTGGAAATCCTTGCCTTGTTTCCCATTTTAGTGGAAATGATTCCAATGTTTCTCTCTTCAATAAGATACTGGCTTTAGGGTATATTTATACTATATATTTTATTCCAACAACGTTTATTGTAAAAAATTAATCCTTATCCCAGTATATTTATACTATATATGTATATTTATACTATATATTTTATATATCCTAAAGCCAGTATCTTATTTTATTTTGGGGGCTTGTCAAATGCCTGAAAAAGACTTTTAAATGAAGACAGGGGTTGCGTGCAATAGCTACCATTTCGAAATCCTAACGCACGCGTGGTACCTTCTCGTTCATCCAATTTGTTGTCATAGCTCCTGTGCAAGGGATTTTCTTATACGTATTTTAGAGATGACAAAACTGAGGCTCAGACGGGATAAGTCGCTTGCTGGTGACACATGACAAGGGAGTGTTGCCGGGAGCGTTTGCTGTCCTGGCTGTCTGACCCCTGACCTGTGCTCTGTCCCTGTTCCTTCTGTCATCTCATGTGAAAGTTCATAACTGATTGGAAAGTCAGTCTTTAAACAAGGGAATAAATGAAATGGGGGAATTTTATTTCCCATCAGATTTCATCTCTCTTAGAGAGATTTACGTCCCCGGATTGTATTTCATGGAACCTTTTTACGCGTCGCTAGATTTATAGGTAATAATCAATAGAGTGCTGAGCTGGGTTTCTGTTGCATATGTATACCTGCCACAAAGAGCAGGTAAAATGGCTCAGGGAGGGGAGAGCCTTCCCACTTCCCAGGCATCCGAACGGAGCGGACACTAGTGGAGTGAGGGAGGGAGACTGAATCGACACGAGGAGGGACGCTGGGGAAGTAATGGGGCTCCAGCTCTACATCCGGAGAAGGCTGACCCTCAGAGGAGGCCCCTCTGTCAGGAGAGGGCACACCCTCACACCAAAGGCTTCATGTGTATGCTTCTGAAAGTGGATACCGTGAATGCCCGTTGGGAGCTGAATACATCCTGGAATACATTAGGATCCGAGTGTGAATGCCTTTTGAGGTCAGACTGTGCTCAGCAGAACTGGACGAAGCCGGGATGCCTGACCCCTGTTACCCGTGTGTTTCTCGGAGGTGACATGTGATCACATAACCCCAGTGTGTTTGTTTATATGTACAGGAGCGAGTCTATTCCCGTGTCTTCGATCCCTTCCTTTTATGGGTCACATTCTTGCCCTTTTGGGGAAGCTTTGTTTAATTCCTGCAGGGCTTCAGTATCTAACTTGTCATCGGCTAGTAAGAGGACTTAAGCTGTTTCTTCTCGTAGGTGTATTTGATTTCAATTTCAGTACGCTGGGAGACCAGGAAACCTTTAAAAGGCAAAAGAATGGATCACTAATTATGAGATTCCTGGATACTGAGAGAGCAGCGTTACAATAATTTCCGGGGCAAAAGGCCCTTCCCTGATGTCTTCCAAAAAGGATCACAGAGGCCACTGGTTCCTAAACGTTGAAGTGCATCAGAATAACCTGGGCACCTTATTGAAAATGCAGGAGGCCTAGAGTAAGGCTCGTAATGCAGACATGCGGGTTTGGAATAGGACTCGAGGCCTTCAGTATTTGACACTCTGCAGTGTAGACGGCTGGCTGCTTCTTCTGCTTTTTTGGTGAGGATTGGAAGTCACCCCTGTGAGGGTGGCCACGCGTGTGTTTGTGTGGGCGTGCCCCCGGGGTGCACGTGTACTTGAAGGCCGAGGTCAGCGGGACTCTGAGCTGCTACCTAAGTTCTACACGTGGCTTCTGTCTCAGGAGAAAGCAAGCAGTAGGCGTTTCTCTTACTGCACAGATTCAGGTGCTGCTGCCCTTTTTCTGAGTCTTGAGAACTTTCCTGGATATGCACGGTTGAGCCTCACTGAACTTTGTCAAGCCATCCCCTGGTTCCTGGATGGCCAGGAGTGTCCAGGGGTAGGATGCAGTTATGGCCTGGCGGTATTTTTATATTTATGCTTTCTACAGTTTTGCTTCTTGAGATGTTATAGCATCTTCATTCGCTCCTTTCCTTCTAGCCTTCTTCCCTCTCTTCTCTTTCTTCCTCCCTCCCTCCTTCTCTCCCTCCCTTCGTTCTGTCCTCACCTCTCCTTTCTTTCCCTCCCTCCCTTCCTTCCTTCCTTCCTTCCTTCCTTCCTTCCTTCCTTCCTTCCATCCTTCCTTCCTTCCTTCCATTTTAAGATCAGGAAATCAGCATGAGACTTAGTATTCTGAGAAGCATCTCCATAGTTCTTTCCATTAGCCTGTGTGTATTATATACATGCCCATCACTTGTGCATTTGTATTGGCAGTGCGTGCTTATAAACGCTGTCATAAACTCCGTTCTTCCATCCAGGATGGGAATGGAGTTGTTAAAGACAGTTGATGAGGTGGCATCTGTTGGCCAACGGTTTTATGCTGCAGTAGCTCTGAGCAGAAAACATTAATAGGAATCACATTTTAAAGTTGTAAATTTGATGTAAAATACTAAATTTGACAATAATTGCATTATAAAGCAAAAATTCTATTTATTAAAGGGCTCCCATCTCTCCTTCGTGTGAAGGGCTCTGAAATTCTTGCTCATACCTGCCCCTAGCAATTATCATGCCTTCTCTAAAATTCTGTTTTATTTTTCCATTTTCATAACAACTACATTATGATGTGACATATTTTTTTTCCAGATATTTTGCTTGAATAAATAAATAGGATATTAAATTCAACTGGGGTATTAGATTATAAATTAGTTCTGTAATAGGCGTCATAATGTTATTTAGATTTTCAGTTTACACAGACCTTGTAGCAACTCCCCAGAGCTATGCTACAGAATTAGAAGTAGATAGAAGTTGATGTAAGAAAATTGGTTTTTGTAATATGCTGATGCCAGTGGAGTTGTGTTGTGTGGAAAGGTATTTACATGGAGAGTTCCTCCTTCCTTCCTCGTACAGACAAAAGATTGATAACGATTTCCGCGACTGCTTTGTTGGTGCTGGTATTGACCCCACGTGAAACTAAAATATTTCTTTCCAAAATTAAAGCACTATTTACACACAAAGGCTAAAAATCCATTAGCAGACCTCATACCAACTGTCCCAGGGACAGATGTTTCTTCATCCGATGGGTATAATAATGACATCATCTCACAACTGCTTCTTGGTGGCCAATTAGTACGTCCAGTTATATTTCACATCAAGGAAGATACCACACCCAGGAACATCATATGATTATTGAAGTTTCCAACCTTATTGAACTAACCTGCTTTTGCACACCAATGGAAAAGCTTGCACGTTTAATAGAAAAATGTGGATTCCCCGGGTGAGTGCCTATAGCGAGTTAGAAAGAGAGCAGCTGAGTAGGGAAGGGGGTTTGTCTCTGTAGTGAGCCATACCCCTAAACCAAGGGTTGGCAAATCAAGGCAGGAGTGAGACTGATCTGGCCCATTGCCTGCTCTCGTGAGCTGAGAACAGTTTTTGCGTTTTTAAATAGTTGAATAAAGGGGCGCTTCGGTGGCTTAGTCAGTCAAGCATCCGACTCTTGATTTTGGCTCAGGTCATGATCTCATGGTCCGTGGGCTCGAGCCCTGCGTCCGACTTTGCGCTGACAGCGTGGAGCCTGCTTGGGATTCTCTCCCTGTCCCTCTCCCTCTGCCCCTCCCTGGCTCACGCTCTCTCTCTCTCTCTCTCTTTCAAAATAAGTAAATAAACATTAAAAAAAAAAATAAATGGTTGAATAAGAATCAAAAGAAGAATAATGCTTCACGACACATGAACGCTATATGAAATTCAGTTTCAACGTAGATAAATAAAGTTTTATCAGAATGTGGCCATACTCATTTGTCTATATTATGTCCATGGCTGCTTTCGCGATACAGTGGTAGAATTGAGTAGTTCAGAGACCACATGGCCTGCAAAGCCTAAAATAGTCAGTATCCAGCCCTTTACAGAAAAAGCATGCTGACTCCTGCCTTAAACGAAAACCAGGGTAGACTGCTGGGTTGTCATCACCTCAGAAAGCCCCAAATTTGGGTGGGGGGCAGGGGAACTGAGTAGAATGTGGCTGTCTTCTGCTCGGGACCTCCGATGACAAGTGAACAGTGGTGCTTTACTTAAAAGGGAGAAAATGACTTAACAAATGAGAAGGAATGTACTCTTGGGTCCTGGCTTAAAAAAAAAAATAAAAGCCAAATGTAAAATCAATCCAACTAACTTCTGTGGCATGACTAAAAATACCCTACTGGGACGAGCCCACTTCCAAGTTTTATGGAACTTTTACCTGAATACCAGTAGGTTGGTGCCTCAGGGGACTTACAAAAGTGCCCCCACAGGACAAAGTCTATTTTAGAGCCTTGTCAACGGGACGGCACCGGTTGACAACCGGGACGTGGTTGTCTCTGCCCTCACCAGCCAAGACACTCTGGGAAAATGTTCTCCCTCAGACCTCAGTCTCCTCCTCTGTGAGCTGAAGTGGCTGGTCTCCATGACGGCTAAAGCCCCATTTGGTTCTGAGGTGACACAGCGGTGTCTGTGACGATGAGAACAGTCACTGTCACAGGAAGGCCCCAGTCCCAGGAAAGGAGCCTCTTCTTTCTGGCATCTTTTTAGCTTCCTCTTGCCTCTAAAATGCTGCATTTCATTAAGGGTTCACAAGTCTTGACATGTTTGTAAAGAAAGACACGGCAGGAATTCATATGCCGTGCCTTATAACAAACATGTTGTGAATAACCTATATTTGGAATACAATTTGTCATAGGGATGCAGGCAGGGTTTTAAATTTGAGCAGCTTCTGAGACACATGTTTTATTCTTCTCAAGCAGATCCCTGTGTTCTTCCACTTTATACCTTGAAGGGAGCCTTTATTGGAGAAGCTGGTCTCCATTTCCGAAGAATGGGAACACTCGCATTAAACAATGCAAGAGACGCCATTGTAATTTCATGAGAATTACCCTTTCCAATGAATGTTAGATTAAGAACCAAGTGGAATCCCTTGAAAGTGGCTGGAAGATAAATTAGAGCTGAGCCGCAGTTAGGTAGAACTAAATTTTATTCCTTCCCTTTAAAATGGTTTTTAATTGATTTGGCATACTTTTTAAGTTAATAATGAATACTGTACCCGGGCCTGCATGATCACTCCTGTGAATTAGATCTATTGCGCTTGAAACAGCTTTCCCTTACAGAGGACAGTGATTTTAATGAAGAGTCTTTGCTTATTGCACCGATGGAAATGTGGTTCATGGCGGTTTCAGACAGTTCTCTAATTAGCAGTCCGGTCTGTTCCCCTGAATGTTTTACCTGAAACAGTATGGAAATGGGGACCGTGAAGGTGCTTTATCATAGTGCCCGGAGTTCTTCCCCACCTTGCAGGAGACCGTGTAATGCATGGAGATCTTGGAGCCGGGAGAGTCCTGCAAAGATGTTGCAAGGCTCAGAGGTCTTTGAAAGGATGGGCATAGGCAACTCTGGTTGAACAAATGTTTTTTTATGTCAGAATAATGAATTTTACTTTTTTTGGTGGAGGGGCACAGAGGAGGGGGAGGAGGAACATTACATTCCTAAATTAGGGGCTGGTGATCAGATTTCAGGTATGTCAGGGAGTCATGTGAGTGGAGTTGCAACAAGTTCATGGCTCTTACATGCCCTTGTCGGGGAGTGGAGTTTCTTGGTGTCTCTCTGGTGGGTCTTTTCGTTCACAGAGCATAGGGTATATGCTGGAGCCATGTATAGGGGCCGTGGTTAAAGCCAACACAGAGATAGGGGCCAAGAAAGAATGAGCCAAAGTCAGAGCTTCCCGAGAGGTGAGATTATAAAGGACGGGGTCTTCCCGGTGACTCACAACATGGAGTGAGTGAAAGAGTGAAGAGAAGTGGAAAAAACATGGAAGGAAAGAAGAAAGGAGAATGATAAAATTCTGAAGCATAGAGTGTCATGAGGGATAGATCGGCACATTTCTACTTTATTTTTTATTTTTTAAAAAATCATTTTGTTTTTTTAAATTTATATCCAAATTAGTTAGCATCTAGTGCAACAATGATTTCAGGAGTAGATTCCTTAATGCCCCTCACCCATATAGCCCCTCCCCCCTCCCACAACCCCTCCAGCCACCCTCTATTCGTTCTCCATATTTAAGTCTCCTCTGTTTTGTCTCTCTCCCTGTTTTTATATTATCTTTGCTTCCCTTCCCTTATGTTCATCTGTTTTGTCTCTTAAAGTCCTCATATGAGTGAAGTCATATGATATTTGTCTTTCTCTGACTAATTTCGCTTAGCATAATACCCTCCAGTTCCATACACGTAGCTGCAAATGGCAAGATTTCATTCTTTTTGATTGCCGAGTAATACTCCATTGTATATATATACCACTTCTTCTTTATCCATTCATCCATCGATGGACATTTGGGCTCTTTCCATACTTTGGCTATTGTTGATAGTGCTGCTATAAACACGAGGGTGCATGTGTCCCTTCGAAACAGCATCCCTGCATCCCTTGCATAAATACCTAGTAGTGCAATTACTGGGCCATAGAGTAGTTCTATTTTTAATTTTTTGGGGAACCTCCATACTGGTTTCCAGAGTGGCTGCACCAGCTGGCATTCCCACCAGCAGTGCAAAAGAGATCCTCTTTCTCTGCATCCTCGCCAACATCTGTTGTGGCCTGAATTGTTAATGTTAGCCATTCTGACAAGTGTGAGGTGGTATCTCATTGTGGTTTTGATTTGTATTTCCCAGATGATGAGTGATGTTGAGCATTTTTTCACGTGTCGGTTGGCCATCTTTGAAGAAGATATCTTCTTTGGAGAAGTGTCTGTTCATGTCTTTTGCCCATTTCTTCACTGGATTATTTGGTTTTTGGATGTTGAGTTTGATAAGTTCTTTCTAGATTTTGGATACTAATCCTTTATCTGGTATGTCGTTTGCAAATATCTTCTCCCATTCTGTTGGCTGACTTTTAGTTTTGCTGATTGTTTCCTTCACTGTGCAGAAGCTTTTTATTTTGATGAGGTCCCAGTAGTTCACTTTTGCTTTTGTTTCCCTTGCCTCCGGAGACGTGCTGAGTAAGAAGTTGCTGCGGGCAGGATCAAAGAGGTTTTTGCCTGCTTTCTCCTCGAGGATTTTGATGGCTTCCTGTCTTACATTGAGGTCTTTCATCCATTTTGAGTTTATTTTTGTGTCTGGTGTAAGAAAGTGGTCCAGGTTCATTCTTCTGCATGTTGCTGTCCAGTTTTCCCAGCACCATTTGCTGAAGAGACTGTCTTTATTCCATTGGATATTCTTTCCTGCTTTGTCAAAGATTCGCTGGCCATATGTTTGTGGGTCCATTTCTGGGTTCTCTATTCCGTTCCATTGATCTGAGTGTCTGTTTTTGTGCCAACATTTCTACTTTAAGTAAGACATTTGGTCATTCCTATTGAGACCATGGTCTGAAAGATTTAGGAGAATGATTGACCTGATTATTAATATTAAATGCTAATTACAAACAGTAGTATGTATGAAGACTGACTATCTTCGAGGTGCTAGATTGAGCACTACAGACAAAGTAATCTAGTTTAGCTGCTATTATCACTCTTTGAGGTAGTACTCCTATGTTTTCCATTGTATGTATATATATGTGTGTATGTATGTTTATTTATTTATTTACTTACTATTTATTTATTTATTTACTTAAAGTAATCTCTACACTTAACGTGGGGCTGAAACTCACAACCCCAGACCAAGAGTCACACGCTCTTCTGATGGAGCCAGTCAGGTGCCCCTGTTTTCCATTTTAGAGATGAAAAATCTGAGGCACTGAGAAGTTACCATTAGCCAAGTTCGGATGGCCAGAGAGTGATAGGATTAGGATCTCAACCCTGGAAGAAGGACTCCAAACCTCATGCTAATGCTGCCTCTGCAGAGGGAACTGAGCTCCCCGTTTAAAGGTGGAGAAGGAAATGTGCATTTTCTGAACTCCAGCCACAGGAGTCAGGCTTAGGGCTGAACTGAAAAGCTGTCGGCCCCCGTGGTGCTCTTAGAGCTGTGGTCTGCCGCGTGCCGTCTTGTTACCCAACTGTAATTAAAATTATCATACAGTATAATGATTTCTAATACATTTCAGAACAAATCACCATCTTATATCTGACATGTTGTTAATGTTTACTACCATAATTACTAATTTGAAATATAAGGCGGCAATTTTTACTAGTGTTTGGTTATGTATAATTATGTCAAATACAAGACCACAATTTAGGTTGAACTGTATTAGCAGTGATCATACAAAATGACTATACTGTATATTTGACACCCTGCATTTTTATGTTTCTATAGATTTGTTTTTCTTCCAAACCATAAAGAGTTATTTAAAGACCATCCAAAGGTTATTTATGATGCTTTTTGTTTGAAGAGTTTTAGAGTGTGGGAATACGCACACTGAAAATGGAATATAGTGAATCATTGTTTAACAGAGAGGAATGGAAACCACCATATGCCCGATGTGCCAGACCCTTTCCTGGGCGCGTTGCACGTCTAATTTCCAATCCTCACAATGACTACACTATTTTCCTCACCAAAAGCAGAGCCCAGAAAATTGAAGATGTTGTCTAGCTAGTGGATCGTGGAGCTGGAATTCAAGTTCATGGTCTTCCTGGGAGTTTTTATCCTGGGTGGGTACAGAAGAAATCTTTTTCTGGTAGGCTATGGTCAGAATATGCTTTCCTATAAAAGTAGTAGTGTTCTGTATTTAATGAGCTGATGTATGTGTCGGTCCTTCCTTATATATCGTCTCATTAAATAAGTTCGATTAGGTCCATTTTAGAGAAAACTGAAAATCAGAAATTTAAGTGTTCTATCCGAGTTTATACAAGTTAGCACAAGAAGAGCTAGGACTTTAAAGGAGGGTTTCTGAATTAAACACTAGTGTTTTCTCAGGAGACGTTGTGACCAGCTTTCTTTGTGGTTACTGCCAGGATACTCTAAAGCTGCTTTTCATTACAACAGACCTTGAAGTTCTTTTTGTTGATGATGATGATGATGGAGTGTGATGAGGAAGGCAGCTGACAGTAACCCAGGATTACATGCAAGCTATTCACATTTATTACATTCATTTAATTATTGCTATGTGGCTAGTTCCCTTTATGGATAACAAAAGATGTGGAGAGGTTCTCAATACACGGTGATAGAGCCAGGACTTGAATATAGAAGCTGACTAATTCCAGAGTTCCCCTTTTGCATGTTTAGCTCCCCACAGAGATAATAATCATATCACTCTTGGGGGTGAATGACCTTCATTGTTATCCTCTCACAAGAAGACCCATTTGCTACCCCTGAATACATTTTTTGTTGTGTTTCTATGAATACTCCATTTTATTAACATATTGCAAAAATTTGATGATCAAAATTTCTTCGAATGTCAACATTTCAAGGATCAACAAACAAACAACAAATACAAAAGCCAAAATCTACTGGCTCAATCAGTTGAGCATCTAACTCTTGATTTTGGCTCAGGTCATGATCTCAGGGTCATGGGATGGAGCCCGGCATCAGGCTCCATGATGAGTGTGGAGACTGCTTAAGGATTCTCTCTCTCTGTCTCCCTCTGCCTCTCCCCTGCTGTCTCTCTCTGTCTCTCTCAAAACAAAACAAAACAAAGCAAAAGAAAAAAAAAAAAAAAAGCCCAAATCCAGAAAGATCATTTCCTGGTTTATAATACATTGTCAAATTATTTCAAGCCAATAAATGTCTTAGATTTTAAAAAGCAATCAAGCTATATTAGAGAGAGAGGAAAATGAAATAGTTATATATCTTAGTTCATCAGTAATATGATTTGGTGATTTTCCACTCAACTGCTCATTCACACACATACTTTTTTTTTTTTTAGAGACTATAAGCTCCATGAAAGCAGGGACTAAATCTGTTTTGTTCACCATGCCTGATACATATAGTACTTAATAAGGCACTTAAACTGAACTAAGCTTAAACTAAAGAGCCAATCCATGAAGTATAAATATTCGTTTGTTTTCTGTTTTTTTTTTTTTTTTATTTTGTTGGTTAGTACATCATATACATTTTAATCATAATATTTTTAAATCTCGCTTAAAATTAAATTTACAAAGTCATTGACTATTAGTGGACAAATTTGCATCCTGGAGCGAGATTTTTGTCTTTGATTTTCTTGAGCTGCATCTTGCTTCTTTGGATTGACACAAAGCTGAAGTAATATAACTTGTAAAACCAACGACTGTTCTCTCTAGGGTTCTATTTGGTATTCTTAGAAACTCTTTAAACAAATCTCTCCCTGCATGTTTTGTCACTCATCAGTGAAGTCTGCACCCAACAGAAGGGCATCTATTATGAGTTTTTTTCCACCAGTGGTGAGAGTATTGCTGGCTGAGTCCTACTGGCAGGATTAACCATCACTGGGCCAGAGACTTCGCACTTGCAAAGCTGCATTAAGAAATGGACAAGGCAGGGTTTGACCACGTGTCATGAATGGGTGAGCGGACTGGATCCTGATTAAACTCCTAGCAGTGACCTTGGCTAATACGGGGTTCTGTCTGACCCATAGGGCATCAAATCAGATCACTCTGAAAATTAACCTACCCTTTCAGCCAAAATGGAATAAAGTATTTTGTCTATGATTGTTTTACCGGACTTCACAGTAAGAGACTCATCTTGCTTGATTAAACAACGTACATGTCCAGACCTGGGACCTTACGTTTCAATAAATAAAAATTACATTTTGTTGTTGTTTTTGGTTTCACGTGTTTCCAACATCACAGAGGTGTATGAATAAGTTCATCGTAAAAGGTTCACCATGGAAAAGAGACCTATAAATCCTTTAACCCAATTCCGAAATTGATCCCCTAAGAAAAGTTAAATATCACCGTTGTTTGTAGATTGCTAGATCACCACAAAGATAATTCTTTTATAAATACAGATGGCGCCCTTATGGAAATTTCATGACAGTAAGTAGATGCCAATAGAAAAAAAATGACACATTGATTAGCTAATAAAATGGTGTTCAGTGAAATTACGCTTCTTTGTCTAATTTATGGCTTATTTGAACTTGTGACACCCTGTTTTCATTTTGGCTTTTAATAAGTGTTCCTTTAAAAACTTTTAAAATGTAAACTGATATGAATTTGATTGTCTTGAGCATAAAATGCTAATCCTCGATTAGTAGGGAATCATGGCTATAAAGCTCCCACCTCCTCCCCCTTTCTCACCCCAAGCCATTCTTAAGAATCAATTACCAGCAGGCTGAAAACACAGCACTAGAGTGACAGTTATAAAAAATGAGCCAATGAATCGGTTATTGGCAAATTATTGATATAAGAATCAATATTCAGGGTTTGGGCAGGCAAGGGGGAGGGGCTGGGGAAAGGCACCTACATTTACTGAGTGCCTAGACCGCAGAAACCATCTCATCTTTACCCCCTCCTGGCACTTTCTCCTTTTATTGTTTCTGAGCTGCATGGTCCCCACGCCTCTCCTCTAACATCAGTTAGAAAAGAGGGCAGAGGAATTTTATCGCGGAATTGGGACACGGAGGGCATTTGAATATTAGCATGACGTTCGCCACTTTTGCTGCTCTGTTTGTTGGTGGGTGCAGTGTTGAGAAACGTTGCCCAACCTCCTGGAACCGGCACGTGAACAGTCCCGTAATCAGTGTAATGTATTCTGTTAAGGGAGTAATCAAGCCATTCAGCTTTGAAGTAAGATCCAATTTTTAAAAAGTGGCTGATGAATGCAGTTTCAGGTATTTAGAAGAGGCTGATGGACCCGGACTACTTGGGTCTTCTGGTTGAACTGGGGAAAAAAATACCTGAGGGAACTGAAGTGGACCGTTCTAAAAATATCTAGGTTGCGGGATGTATTTTTCCTAGCGGGCATAGTATGCAATTTAAGATTTTGAAATTAACCATGTCTGTGTGCTTTTGAATTTAGTGTGGCTGAAAGCTGAGTTGGCTGGAGGTGAGGCCCGATGACGGCTCAAGCTAGGTCTGAGGGGACTAGCCGCTCCCTTCTTTTACACTGTTCTCGCCTCTGATCTTGCAGGATGGGAGTCCTCCTTGCTATTTAAAAGCCTCAGCTTAAACTCTCCTTCTTCAGAGATGCCCTCCCTGAGCACATGTTCCCTTGCCGCCCCTTCCCTTGCTGCCCACAATCCCTCTCTCTCCCTCTTTTCTTTTTGCTTTTCTTCCCAGCTCTTACAACCAACCAAAATTCTTACTTAATTGCTGGCTTCCCCTCCTTGGGAAGAATGCAAGCTCCTTGAGAGCAGGGACTTGGTGTTATTCATCACAGTGGCTCTAAGACCTGGGCCAGTTCCGGACACTTTGGAGGCACTAATGAAGGATCAATGGACAGAATGAATGCTTGATTCTACAACGGTGGCTCCAAGATTCCTTGGTTCAGAGGGTCTCCCTCCATCCATACCGTTTGCATTACTAAGTGATGCAACAGCACGGCTCCTTCTCCCTGCTCCGGTGGCACCGGCTCTTCAGGGGGCACGCTCAAGGGTTAAAGCCACCTGCTGGGTTCTGTCCTGGGTGGGAGGCTGCTGCTCATTGGGCAGCTCCAGTTTGTTGCCAGCCAGGTTCCCAGCCAGGCCTCAAGCTGGCAGCAGCCATGCAAGATGCTGTGAGTGTCCCTGCTAGTTAAGCTTCCTATTACTTAAGACATCCATTTCAGAAAGAACTCCGGCGTCTATGGTTATGTTCTGTACTTGGTTCGCGGGGCTTTAGCAGTCCAAATCCCATTAATGCCGGAGCCCTTGCACAAAGCCTTTTGTATTGACTTGGGTCAACTTAATCTCTGGGCTTGTGTTCCCCTCCCCCACCTTAGGCTTCTCAACAATTCTCTTGCTTACCCACTCTCTTGCTTTCTGTCTCTTATTCTGTCTCTTTCCCCTCTTCCTTCCTTCCTTCCTTCCTCCCTTCCTTCCTCCCTGCCTCCTCCTTCCCTTCCTTCCTCCCACCTCCCTCCCTTCCTTCCTCCCTTCTCCCTCCTTTCTTTCTTTCTTTCTTTCTTTCTTTCTTTCTTTCTTTCTTTCTTTCTTTCTTTCTTCTTCTCCCTCTTTCTTATCTCTTGCCCCTCCCTCCTTCTCCCTCCCTTCCTTCCCTATAACATTCTCTCTCTTTCTCTCTTCTTTTGCCTCAGAGAAGGTGGGTGAATCACATGCATTCTCTCTGCTGTTGAATTGGAAGCCGGTGAGGCATAACCTTGGCCCTACTGGCCTCTTTGTCTGCTGCTTGCACTTCAGATTTATCTGGTGTTCTAACGTTAAGTAAGATCTTCACGAAAAGCCTCATCTATAAAAATCTTCATGTACAAGTAGGCAATTTTTGGACTAATCATGGTGTCTCAACACATCCCTATAGAATATCTTCCTTCCCCTCCCCCGCCCCACCATTGATTTTCTGTTTATGAAAGTGATGCACGCTCACTGTGATGCACTCAGATGATATAGAAAACCCAGGGTGACTGTAAGCAGTAGGTTTCCCCAGTGTAGCCAGAGGAGGTTTTGGCTTTGAAGAGAATAATTAACAAAAGTCGTTTTAAGAGCCCATTTATTGTGGAAAATAGGGGAATTACCTGTCCAAGGGAATGAGAAGTGTTCAGATGTTGCCGACACTTGCCTCCTGTGCACTGTGGCCCCAGAATAATGGCTTCTTTTATAGGAAGGGAGAAGTTGCTGCGGTCCAATAGACAGGAGATGCTGCTGCCAGGCTCTTGGTTTGCGGAAAATCCGCCCAAGTCCGCCGCTTCGAAGACAGCCAGCGGACCACACCGAAACCAAATACAGTCTATATTCCTTATCTTTGGATTCATTTGTTCTTATCACGAAGCCACGTTTCCCGAAGTCTGTTCCGTTGAACAACTGTCACGTGCGATTTACCGCGTCCAAGGGTTCCGTCGTCCGATAAGGTGGGAAACACACATCCCATGGTTCCTGTTTCCTGGAGAGAAGTGATGCACATCAGCGTATTCTTTAGAATAGGAGGGTAGGGAGTATAAAGAGACCTGTGTTAGTTCATTTTATTTGTTGTTGTGTCTGAAACTTATTTGATTGAGGCTTTTTTTTTTTTTTTTTTTTTTTAGTAACATCTGCTTATATTCCCCAGAACCCTTGGGCCACAAAAACAGAAAAGAAATAAGCAGAAGCCGTTATTGTATCCTTACTCTAGACACATAGTCTGTTCGGAGCTGTTGCCTTTGTGATGTCCTTTTTCCTTCTGGATGAGACGAGTGAAGCAATTGATTCAGCTGTCCGATTAGCGTCAGACACTGTGCTGGGCACTTTCCTTACATTACTGCCTTTGCACCCCACAGTAGCCTGTGGGCCTCATTTTGCAAGGGTAAAGAGGGGATGTAACTTGCCTCTAGCCACTCGGCGAGGCGAGCACTGGAGCTGAGCCAGGCCCGTGGTTGGCCAAGCCAGGCCGCGATGCCCCATGCTTCCAACATTCCTGCCCTTCAACAAATCAGACGCGGATTCCACCACACCCTGCCCATTTTGGGGGCCCCTTATGGCATTCATTAGTGGCCCTTTCAAAGAAACTGCTGTTGGCAGTGTGGCACCACACACAGACCCCCTCCCCCCCCCACCCCTTGGTGAAAATTTCACGGCCTTCAGGTGCAAATGACTGGAATCCAGTGTGGGGTATTCGTGCATCAACATCCACACCCATCTCTCTCTATCCATCTATATGCCCGTGTCTCCAGAATCCATTCCAGGGCCTGAAGCGCCGCAGAAGCTTGGTGACAAATGTTTATTGACATGACATGGGGCAATAAATGCCGCGTGCAGTGTGGGTTCGTGTCTCTACCCTCCCTGGCCTCCCGTGCTCTATTTTTCTCCATAGCATTTATCACCGCTGGACATATATATTTACTTGTTTATTTGCTTACAGGGTGTCTCCCCGTGTTTGGATGTGAACTCCTCGGGGGCGGGGAGGGAGAGGGAATGTTCTTGAGGTCATTGATTTACTACTGTAAACCTCCAGTAGGTGCCCAGTAAATATTTGGTGAAAGAACAAATGGTCAAATACAAATTTTCACCATTGCTTCCGCTCTCCCCAAACTCTTGCGATCGCTTTCTTTATTCATCTCCTTCTCTCTCAGGAGTAGTTAAAACCTATTTAGGGCTGTAAATAAAGGAAGTCTACATTCTTAACTATTGCAGTGCAGCAGATATTGAAGGCGTCCAGGTTAATGGGCACGGGGCTGTTTACAAGACAGAAACGGCCCCAGAGTCTAGTGTCCAGGAAGGCGTAGGGTCACAGGGACGGGATGAAAAGACGCCGCTCTGTGCCCCTTGCTGTCGCAGCACAAAGCTCTTTGGTGATACGGTAGCGGAGGCCCGGCCAGGATGGAGAGCGCCACTGGGGGGCGTTGTGCCAAAAAGTTTTCCTAGGGACCAAAGGTAGAGATCGCAGCTGGTTGGACGACCACAGCCCAGAAGCACTTTAATCTCCACGGCTGCCCCTTGGGGTGGCGAGGGAGCCCTGGGGGCAGGGACGCAATGATTAAGATGTGTGTGTGCAGGAGAGGCTCTTGGGGGCTCGTGTCTCCCAGCTTCGGGGCTAGTGCTGGAAACGCAGCGATGAAGTTAGGGATTCTGAAGTAATGGGTCTGTTGATAGCTTCCCTTTAATGTGGATTCTGTTGCATAAAATCTTTGTCAAACAGGCATTTAACACACACAGCCGGGTGGTGGCAGATTGGGTATCAGTGGCCCGTTGTACTCAGGGAATAAACCAAAGCTTTAAATAGGGCCATGCTTTCATGATGGATATGTGCTGGGGGGGGGGAGGTGAAGGGGGAAAAAAAAAAACCCAACCTGGATTGTTAAGGAAAAAGGGACCCTTTAATAGCCCAAAATGGCAGAGTGGAAGGAGAAAGGGACAGACTAGAGCATGAATGAAATAGAATAGCCAGAAAAATACTATCAATATGAATGGTGTTTATCCAATTAAATGCACGTAACTAATGTTAAAGTACTTGAAAAAAGACTTGCCTTGGAACAAATTTATTTTCTTAAGCCCCACAGAATAAAGCAAATTATATAGTAAGCTGTGATTAATTATATCCTAAGGGGGGAAAAAAAAAAAGAAGGGAATAAACCAGGTGTTCTGTCTGTGTGGGTCCCAGTGTCCACAGGTAAGGGAAGGTGTCCTGAGAGAGACCACATGACCCAGGAGAAGGACTGGGAGGGGACCGGGAAAGGAGGATTCAGAAGAGTGCATAGATCTGGGGAGGTCAAGGCTCTGAAGGTGGAGTCTTCTGCATTTGAGGCTGAGGGAGAAGGAGAGCCAGGGCCGGGAAGTAGGAACGTGGTCCAAGGGGAGGTAAAGATAGATTTGCTTAGCATTGGCATTTGAGACGCGTTTAGTGACCAGAGATGAAGGCAGGAAAATGGAAGGCAGGAAGAGTAACAATGGAAATATTCCCTATTACTCGGAGACTTCCTCAGTGGGGCGGAAAAGAAAAGGGGAGGGGTGCTGATTTCTGGGGTGATATCAGAAACATGTTGGGAAAACTGACAAGGAGGCAAGCCTAGAGCTCGTCGGGGTGGGAATGTCCGTATCTTTCCGTGTACAAGGGATGTATGAACCTGTGTGCGCCCAAGGAAGGGCAAAAGTTATTGGGGAAGCGTCAAGGTGGAAATTCATTGCTCTTATTTTTGTGGCCTCTGGCTACAAGAGCTAACAGGTGAAGATAGTCTGGAGACCCAAAGTGGGAAAAAATGACATTTTAACATTTTTGTCAGGTAGGCAATTTAAAAATAAACTTGAATTCAATATATACCATTAATGCTAGGGGTTGTGTCATAACGATGCAAAAATGCCTTCTTTTCGATAGCGGTTAAAAGAAAAAAAGTGTGTTGTTGGGTGCTAGGAACCATATATGGAAGAGGCATACGTGGCTGTGCCAGCAACCTCACAAAGCTACTGAACACGTACCATGAGTCTGCCCTCCAGAATTAACACCATAACCTGTGTCAGGGACTCACTATTATCCTAATATCTGCTTTTGGATTCTGTCCAGTCCCATTAGCGGTTCCCATGTTGATTGCTCTGTTACTCGTGAATGTTAATTGCTTCTAAATCTCTTCGGATGTTCAGATGCTTGGGGAAAAAAAAATTCTGACTGGCGAAGGGGCGAGTTTTATTAATGTGCGAGTAAACAAGAAATCTGTTTAGAGACCTCAGTGAAGTGTCTGTGACTCAAGATGTCATAAACAGCTGAGGTGGCATCTTTCTTTGCATGTCTGTCGTATATTGGTGGTGTGATAGTGGGGGAGGGAGGCGGGGAAACAGGTTTTCAGTGATATCTGTGGTGTTTGTCCCAAATCAGCGTGCTCATAGATACAGTTAGATAATAACATCCTTCCCTCCGGGATTCCTGCTTACTTAGTATGAAATGGCCTTGCTACCTTTCAGATAAGCTTATATGTAGAAAGTGCTAGTAAATCGGAAGATGTAAAAACGTGAATATGATTTGGTCTGTTGCCTATGTGTTGATCTCCATCGTTTCTGAACCAGAAGGAAGCTTGGAAATCAGCTTCCGAAGCTTCCTTATTTTACTGCTGGGCAAGCAAGGCCCAGGGGGATGAAGAGGTCAGGGCCCCAGAGCAGCTCACAGGGGCACTGGCCAGAGAGCGAGGTTACCCGACCCTTGGCCCGGTGCTTGAGCAATCAAGAGAAGGGAAAATGATAAAAGCTCGTGGTTACTATATTTCCCAGAAACATTTCACTGAATGTTGGCGGGGTTTTGCTTTGTTTTGTTTTTTCCTTTGGGTGAAAAAAAAAAATCTATTATGATCCAGTATCGAAATTCATCGATCAATAATTCTTTCAGTATCCCAGTGAAAGAAGATCCAAGAGAAGGGCACAGCCCGCGGCTGAGCCTTGCCAGTCACTTGTTCAACCAATATTTACGGAGTGCCTTGACCCTGGAATTTAGTAGTGAACAAAAAAAGCCCTGCTGTTATGGAGTTTCTATCCTGGTTGGGGATGGGGTGGGGCATCGAAAGACAAACAAAGAGATGAAACATTTACTGTAAGGTGGTGACGAACCTCACCAAGAAAGAGAGAATGGTAAGGGGTTGGAGTTACACGAGTGGCAGGTATGTTAGGCGCAGGAGGAGAGATCATGGATGTATCTGCCGCGGGATGGTCCCAGGTGAAGAGAATAATTGTAAGGGCAGAGGTCCTGTGGTGGGGACATGCTTGGGTATTTGAGGACGAACGAAGAGGTCAGCGTGGCTGAAGGGGTGAAGATCGTGAGACATCATGACCCTCAAATCATGGGCTTTGGGAAGATTCTGGGTCAAACGTTTGAAGATACATCTTTTAGCATTTGTGTCATCCCAAATAGTAGGGCTCATAAAAAGAACCCAGACTCATCTTTTTTGAGAATATTCCCCGAAGGAGCCATCCTTCTGGGATTGGTGTCTATGACTCACCAAGAGTGTCCAGAAACCGTCAGATCTTTCTGGAGACTTTTAGAACAGAGGGATTGTCACTGTACTAACATCATTACACCGCAAAAGTGTAAGTTTCTTGATGGTAGGACCCATGTCATACACATTTTTGTGTCCTCCAAGAAACCACATGCAGTGCTAAACTTGTACATAGTAAGAACGCTGTAAATATTGATTATTTGTTCAGTGGAATAAATGGCCGGAGAGTGGTAGAAAGGATGGGCTGTCCTAGAAAGGGTTGTTAAAAATACACCCTTCTAAAAATGCCGTTAGCAAGATTACTTCTGAAGCATTCTGACTTCCTTGGAATCATTTTTAAAGACAAGTCCATATGCTGACATGTGAACATAAGTATATAACAAACTGAACAGTAGTAACATTATTTTCAGGCCAAATTTTAGTTGGATGCTTGTATTTTGTCAATCTAAAATTTTAAACTATGTTTTAAACGATGGGAAGTTTTTCTAACCTTTTCTGTGGTATTAAAGGGATCTTGGTGTCTGGGCTCATAAGACCAAGGGGTTACATTCAGCACTGTTTTCTGTGGGCAAAATGCGTTTAATACATTGATATTACGGTGGAAATTACGTGGGAAAGATCAGTCCCCAAGGGAAAGATGGGCGGTAAAGTTGCACTGGGATGGGGAAGGAGAAAATCGTAATTCTTGCCCTGTGTTACTGAATTCTGTCGTTATAATGGACCAATAATGTATTCGCCTATTGCATTTCAATATCCCCATCTTCATAGTGGGGGGTAACACAAACTTACCCTCTGCCTTTCAGGTTTTTTGCGAAAATCAGTGAACTAATATTGGTAAAATTGGAGCCCCATGGATGAAGGGTACTTTGTAAGTATAACACATTATTGTCATGTTATGTTCTATTACTCCAAAGTGCAAATACCAGATGTCTGCTCTTGCCGTATTAGGAAATTAGCAACACCAAGTTTCACACCCAAAGATTGATAATCTGACTTCCTTTGAGGAACTTAATGTTTCTGAACTCTCTAATGTTTTGTCAATATGTTGGATATAGAAAAGCCTGACTCGCCTCCCCAAACTATGGGGAGAATATTCCAGACACTTTGGAAGAATACATGTCTGCAAACGATGTGAACATGTTGATATAAACCCTGGATATGAATGCAAGGTGTCTTTGTTTCTCTTTCCCTACCTCTCTCCTTTTTTTCTCTTCTCTTCTCTTCTCTTCTCTTCTCTTCTCTTCTCTTCTCTTCTCTTTCTTCTTCTTCTTAATTTTTTTGATTTGTATTTAACTCTGGGTTTTGAGCAGTGTGTGTATCAAAGAAATGATTGGTTTCGGGGAAAGACCGAATGTTTCAATGGGGTGAGCAATGTTTTGTTAATGATGAAACTAAGTTAGACATCCCTTAGGCACGTTGCTAAGTATTGTGTTTCCAGAATTGAGATAAAGGAAGGAGGTCAACTAGCAAGGTGAGTTAAGTGTGAATCACCTCTTCTGGACCACGTTACAGCCCAGGTGACTAGGGAGTGGCCTCCTATCCGTGGAATGGCCGAGGGTTGCAAGCTACAAAGCCAAAGAGCAGGCAGAAAGGGTACTAGACGGAAGCAACTGCTTCATCTGATTTTCCCCACTGAATGGTACATCTTTTTATTTTGCTAGGTCAGCCAATGCCCTGGTGTTGTGTGAGTGAGTAGACTGGTCAGTGACACGCCCAGTGCTTAACCCATGGTGTGTGTGTTTGTGTATATAAATAAATATATATATTTTATATATATATATGGAATAGCTGTCACCCCTTAAAAACTCCTAGCATAAAAAGTCTAAAAAGGGTTGTGACTGCTTATTGAAGCCTGTTTTATTGAGATTCATGGGGTTGTAAGATCTTATGTCTGGATGGGTCCCTACACATCTCATCGAGTGCCTTTTCCTGGCCAGTTCTAAGGATTCCATCCGGTGGGTGCCCCAGAACCTCTAGGGACAGATTGACTACCTCAAGAGGCAACTCTTTTCAGTTACGGGATTCTTTCTCGAGTTGAACTCAAACCTACCCTCATGTATCTTCCACCCTTGGGTCCTAATTTTACTATCACTATCCACAAAGAATGACTTTCTCCTCCAAAGTGATACCCTTTCAACTATTTAGTGGCACTATCGGGTCCCCCTGAACGTGGCCTCTTTGTCAGTTGCCATTCCCTCAACAACTGGACCTTCTGTGTTATGACTTCCAAATCTTCTACCCCTCTGGAAAGACTCTCATTTGTCTATATGTTTCTTAACAAGCAGCACTGAGAATCTACCTTCTTCAGGCCCCATTCTGCATCCCAGAGTCAAGAGATCTAATCAAAGGTCCAGAAGAGAATGACCTCGAGGAAATCGTCTGGAATCACGTGCGCCCATGGATTGGTTTGAGTAATGAGACAGCAAAGCCCACATCCCTCTGTGAGGTGCAGATGATTGACAGGGAGAAAGTTGCTTTGGTTAATAATACAATCCACTTGCCTCCTGGAGACACAGCAATAGCCTACTAATTCGTTGGAAGTGAATTAAGGTTGTTTACCGATGTTTTAAAGTAACTGTCAGAGTGAAAAAAAAAAGTTCGCACTAGATGAGCCCACTCACCTACTTCAGAGTTGCTGTTTATTTTAAGCTGAGTGCATAAATAATATATTGAGATACGAAGGGTGATTTCAAGCATTAGAACAGGAAGCATCCTGTTTACTAACTGTCATTGGGCTGAAGAGAATTTAAACAGCTCTGAACCTTTTTGTCTGTGAATGCAAGGCATGAAATTAACTTACATTTCGTAGTTAGCACAAATCGTGATTAAGGCAGTCTTGTTGATGTGTCTTCTGCCGATCTGGGTCTTTTTTTGTGTGCAAAATAAGCCTTGGCAACAGAATGCTTCCCGTATCTTGTTTGAGAGAATACCCCCTTCCTCGTGCACATCCCCCCTCCCCCGAAATACGTCTGGGTCACTGAATCAGTTTGTTCTGGATATAAAGACAAACAGTGGGAGAATACTAGACTGGGTTCCAGGGGTTCTAGTCCTGACCTCCAGCAGCCCTGATTCTCGCTTTCTTCACCTGTAGAATGGGGATAGTAACATCTGCTCCCACTACTTCATAGGAAGACGGAGACCTTAATGAGGTCATTGTTGTCAAATGGCTTTGAAAGGGATCAGGTGTATGTGGGTGAGACAAAACGATAACAGTTACTGCTTTTGGTGACTTCCATGTATTAACTCATTTCATCCCCTCCATAACCCTATGGGGTAGGTCCTATTATTATCCCAGTTTTACCTCTACAAAAACTGACGCCCAGGGAAATGAAGGGATTCCCTCCATCATCTCACAGCCGAAAAGTAGCAAATTGGGATTCCAACACCAGGCTAGAATCTATGGGTCTAGAGTTTGTGTTCTAAACTATCACTTATTTGGGAGAATAGGTTTTCCTACCTATGACTGTGCCTCTTGGTCATGCTCAAGTAAATGAAACATCATTCCTAACAGCCTGGACCAAATTTAGCCTGAGAAAATGCAGGTATGGCTTCCCCATGAGTGATCATCAGCCAGGAGGAGTCCCATTGGGTAGGATGTAGCACACTGTATGGGTTAATTCTGTTTTATGTGTAAAGAGCCTGGTGATTCTTAGACGAACAGCCCTAAGTGAAAAGACCTATTACTTGTAATGCTTTCAGAAACAAGAAATTTGATTCACTTTTTGCTCCTATAAACTTGAAAGTGTGATAGCCTATTTTGGAGTATAGGGAGGGTGCTAGAAAATGAATAGAAAATGTATGGAATGTTTAATTTTGCATGATTACATTTCACATTTGCCGAGGTGACTGTGGCAAAGAGAAGTGCGCGAGAATATCACAGCATACCTATTTTAGATGTTTGGATGAAATCCTCTGACTTTTGCGGTCTGATACATGAATCCTTTGGGACAAGTCCCTATTAAGCAAATGAACAAGACTGTATTTGTGCTCGCATCACTGAAAATGTGTGACTTGTATGAGTGCTTTTTTATTTATATTTACATTATATTTATTTGAATTTCAAAAGAGGAAAGAGCCCGAAGTGACTAATGAGAACAAAAGGGGACGTGAATCTGTAAACATTTTCCCCTGAAATATGCTCGGTCGGTAGTGGGGTCCTGCTTCAAAGTTGGAGTGGCAAAGGTGGGGTGTGATTTGCGTTGGGTTTCTGAACGAAGCGGTTCAGAAATAGGACCATTTCCATAATCCCAGAAAAAATGGACAGACTCATGAGAAGTAATCAGCCAGGGGGAAGAATAAATTCTGCACTTTTCAACTGCAAATATCTCGGCAACTGCTGCTATGCCCTAGCACTTGTTACTACAATAAGATAATTGCATAATTAAATACACTATGGAATTTCAATAATTGGAAACTTTGTTTTCTCATCAATGTGCAAGTTGCTGATGTTGGAAAGCATCGCAGTGTTTTAGGGAGGCCGAGATCATTCTTTCCCATCACGTCCCCTGCAGCCTTCTGCTGCTTCTCTGGCGGTTCTGAGACACTTCCCTTTTGGGTTATTTTTAGTTGGTTATATTTAGACAAGGTGAAATTAAGCAGGAAGTCCCCCAAAGTCTGACTTGCCTGCCCAGGTGGTGGGAGTCGAGGCTCATTTCGCTGAAAGTGTCCCTGGTGCCCTCTAGATCTTTCTAGGTAATAATGGGTGAAGAGCAGGCTGAGTGAGTGCCCTTTGGAGCTGGGGAGCAGCTCTTTGGGTCATAATTTCTAGATAGCTTAGTGGAATTGCTGAGATGGGAGACTCCAGAGCTGGGCTCCTGGATCAGACCCTGGCATGGCCTCTTGCAAGCTGTGTGACCCTAGGAAAGATACTTAATCTCTCCCGTTTGCTTATCTGCAAAAGGAGGATCAGCCTTGGTGCAGGGCTTTACTGAGCTAGCATCTAGAGGAGCCTAGAAAATGGCAGGTTGTAAGCAGCCAGTGAATGGTAGCTGGCTGAGAAAACAAAGCTGGATAATACCCATTCCCCGTCCTAGAAGAGTTGGGGCAATAGACGGGTAAATGCTGCGGCTGCTGCTGATTAAAAATAATAGTATTAAGGCAATGTCTGGCAGACAGTAAGAGAGTTTAGCAGGGACTGGTCTGGCATCAGAGAGTCCCTGGCACCTAACGCACAGATGAATACATGAACGACACACATTTGGTTGAAGACGATTTCGTGAGAGTCAGAAGGGTTACTGGCCGCAGTGTGGGTTCCCAGCTGAGTCGTCCCTTAGCATCCGGCTGGGACTCAGTACATGTTTGGAGGATAAATGAGCGAATGCAGGCATGGATAAAATTGACTGTAACTTTTGCTCTGTAGGACTGCTACCATCAGTTTGAGAAAGCAGGTGAAAATATTGGACACCCACACAGGGTGAAACAAGGAAGACACGGAGGGTGTGGAATTTAAGGAGCCGCTTGCTCTCAGAGTTATGCCAGAGCCGAGGGGGGCTCACTCTCGGGGTACTTCCTTTAGCCCTTGCACCTCAGAGGCCCTATTTTCCTTACCCTAGTCCAGGCCTATTCAATGTATTGGTTTTTTGTGTATGACTGTGATTTATTTGTGCAGGCTTTTTTTTTTTTTTTCATTTTTGTTGTGTATTTATTTATTTACTTATTAAATAGAATTTATTGTCAAATTGGTTTCCATACAATACTCAGTGCTCATCCCAGCAGGTGCCCTCCTCAATGCCCATCACCCATTTCCGCTCCCCCCGCCCCCATCAATCCTCAGTTTTTTCTCAGGATTTAAGAGTCTCTTATAGTTTGCCTCCCTCCCTCTCTGTAACTTTTCCCCCCTCCCCTTATTTGTGCATGCTTTTGAACATTCTCCCTCAATTTTATTTTGAAAACTTCTCAGAGCTGCAAAATTGTGACGAGAGTACTAAAGGAATACTCTGCACACTTTTTTTTTTTACTTATCATTAATTAATTAATTATCATGTGTTCAGTCACATTGATTATCTTTCTCTATAGACATGACTTTGAACTTTGTCCTAAGTTACCAGAGAAATCACATGCCCTCTCTCCCACCTCTAGTGCACATATGTTAAATTTACTTCCTAAATTCTGCATCTCAAAATTATAAGTATCAGAGGAAAAAGCCAAACAGAGCAGCAAGAGAACTTGGCTGAAATTTTCTTTTTCAGGTTTAAAAACTAGTGCTTGAAATTTATTTTTAGACTATTAATATACTAACATATTTGGAACATGGCCAAAAGAAGATACCTAAAATTTTAAAGGTTAGAAAGTTTTTCTGGATGCTCTGACATTCTCATTCACAGGAGAGATCTTTTTTAAAAAAGGAAAATTCCCTCGACCATTATTTTTCCGAGAGTCTTCCAAAAGTAAATGGTAGTCCGATTACTAATACAACGAGGCCATCCTTTTCCATGTTAAGCATATTCACTATAAAGGATGACTTCGCAAATATAATATAGGAATTATTTATAAATCTGGTGATATCATCTCAAATAAAACAGAATACACACTTGACTTTGGACAACACTGACAAATTCTCATGAAAAAAAAAATCCTTGTCTGATAATCTTGAATATTTATAAGAGATAAGGTGTCTGTCTCTGAAATTGTGGCTAGGTCTACCAGAAGGTTGCCTTATTTCAGTGGTTTTGGAAATGCTTTCTGTGAAGCCTAGGGAATCTGGAGAGGGGCCTCAGGGCCACCATTGGTGGTGGTGATGATGGCTGGTGGTGAGAAGGGGGAACTGGGGTTGGAATCCAGGCCACTCGCTCATGTTCCATTGGGATAGCTCTGAGATTATGTACTTTTTATTGGCATCTGCCTAAACATCAGTTTTCAGGAAAGTGTTCTGAAGCTGAAAAGAAACCAGATGGCTTGGAAACCATACGATGGGTGGCTAAAAGATAAAACAGGCAAAATTCATGCAGCAATGTTGGTTGACAGTGATAAATGATAGCTGCCAACGTGCAGGGTGGGAGAGGTCAGGAAAACCATGAAATGCAGACACAAGAACTTAAAACACAGTCAGTGTCTAGAAGTTTTAAGCAGGGTCAAATGCCCAACCATTGCCTAAGGCGGTCATTCTGAAACTTGAGTGAGTCCTGGTCCTTAACCCAGAGAATCTGATGCAGTAGCTCCAGAGAGGGGCTCAGGCGTCTGATTTGTTAACAGTCATCCCGTACCATGCAGAGAAAAATTGCCCTAAAGTTACGTTTATGTCAAAGAACGTTATAATATTCGGCGTTGATAAAACTGACTGGAATTGCAGAGAAAATGTTAAACTTGGCTCGGTGTAACGTAACCCTTTTTCAAATTTAGGGAAATTTTAGAATGACTTCCTCCCCCCATGCTTAAAATAGAAAAGATAACTCTGAATCATAGAGGAGGAAAGACAAAACGGGTAAGTCATTATATTATAAAGTGGTTACTAAGTCCAGTGGGGGAGGTCCCTCAGTGGGAGAGGAAAGAAAGCCCGTGTCCGGCTGGATGCTGAGACGGGCGCCTGGGAGAGTGACTGTGGTGGCGGGGCCCCGTGGCTCAGGCGGATACGCACAGGCTGGGAGGTGGGTGGACCCGGCTTTGAATCCTAACTCTCCTACCTGCTGGTTGTAGGATCTTAGGAGAATTACCTAATCTCTCCAAGTCTGGGTCTTCCTCAGAGAGCAGGTATACAAGATTAAATTAGACAATTGTACTCAGAGTATTGAGCACAGGGCCTGCAGAATAATAGATACTAAAGAAGTGGTTGTAATTGCTAGTATATCCATTTAAGGTCGACCTTCAGACAGGTCGGTTTTCACGAGGGCAGGAATGAGAGTGTGTGCCTATTGGTTTTGATTGCGGTTGTCGGATGGGGCCGGGAGGGGAGAAATAGAGCCTTCCAAAGAAGAGGAACCGTATAAACCCATCTTGAGGTAACAGAGGGTGTATGCTTTCGTGCCTTCGGTGTTCCCCAGAGAGTTGTTTGTGTAGAAGGTTCTAGATGGCACAAATATTTTCCCAGTAGTAACTAATTTAATCGTCACGTTAACTCTATGAAGCAGGTGCTGTCGTTTAACAGGCCATGAACCTGGCGCACAGAGAGGTTCAGTAACTTGTCCAAGATCATACAGCTGTCAGTGGCAGAGCCTGGGTTTAAACACAGGCAGCATGATGATTTACGTTCGTGTGTATTAGGAAGATATAAGTAGCACCATAAAAACCATGCTGTTATAGATATTTTTGCCTGGAACAATAGTAAACTTTTGAAAAGTACCTTGATTTGGAGGAGTCACATAGAAGGAATAATAGTAGGGTCAGCATCTAACATGATGACAGTCCTGTAGGTGGTCTCCGGGTGATTTTGGCCTGGGAAATTCTGGGGCAAGGAGAGATGGAGCCACCGTGGGGGACTCTTGTGTCCCCATCATTGCTATGTAAAATGCAGTAAAACCCTTAAGCACTAGGGAAGAAACAGGTAGGCTTTCCTCAGGGTGGGGAGCCACAGGAAGGGAAGGCTTTGTAGGGAAGGCTTTGTAGCCTGCCAAGTTCACTCCCATTTCCTGCAGTTCCTTTGAGGAGGGGAAAACTGCAACCACCACCCCCGCCCCCACCCCGCCCTGCCCGCCCCTCCCCCCGCCCCCCCTTGCTGCTGAATGTCTATGGAGGGACCAGACTGAGCTCTTGGCTAATTTGGAATCTTTCAGTTTCTCTTCCCTTCCCCTGTCTTCTGTCCTTCCTCTGCCTTCTTTTCTTCTTCTCTCCTCTGCCACCTCTTCCCCTTCTCCTTCCTCTTCTTCTTCTTTTTTTAATGTTTATTTATTTTTGAGACAGAGAGAGACAGAGCATGAACGGGGGAGGGTCAGAGAGAGGGAGACACAGAATCTGAAGCAGGCTCCAGGCTCCGAGCTGTCAGCCCAGAGCCCGATGTGGGGCTCGAACTCACGGAATGTGAGATCATGACCTGAGCCGAGGTCGGATGCTCAACCCACTGAGCCACCCAGGCGCCCCGCCCTTCTCCTTCTTTTTATTGTGAATGAAGACAGATTCCAAAGAGGCCATGCCCCCAGGATGCAAATGCCCAATGCAATTCAATAGGAGAGAGTTTAATACTTTACCTGGCCTTTTAATTTATCTTCAGCTTTCCAGAATGGCAGTTGCATCTGCCCCTGTATCTCTCCTTTGGATGTGGTTGGAAAAATCTAAAAGCCCAGATAATCCTAAACCAATCCATGCTTAGGCTTTTATGTGTGCAGCAGATTTACCTTTCTAACAACCTGTTTGAAGCTCATATTAAAGTGAGTTTGCATTCCCTGGGCAAGCAAAGAGTTAGTCTATAAGTTGCAGGAAGCCAGATTGTAACCAGCCACCTCTGGGCAAGAAATTTCGGATAATTCCACAGTCCCCCAACCCTAGGTGTGGATGCCTGCCCCTCGGACCCCAGATCTGGGTCTCCTGTCTAGAATGACTGGTTTCCTAATCCATTACTGTGCGTTTCCTCTTATTCTGAGAACAAGTGTCATGTCCATTCCCCTTACCTCTCTATTCCCACCATTTAGTGCTTGGCCTTATGGTATGCATTCATAACTACACTTTACCCGTTGGTTAATGAGTGATATCAGTAATTCAGCATTTCTTGTTTGAGATTATGTTTCAGTAAATATTTATTGAGCACTTGCTATGTGATAGGTGTTGTGCCAGGGGCTTTCATGCTATTGGTTCCCACAAAAGTCAGCTTCACCTGCTGACAGTGGGGAAATCGAGGCTCAGGGAGGTGAAGTGATTTATCTAAGACTGCACACTCTTTGCTCTGCATGATTCGGGTCCAGATACCCCAGTGTTCAACCTCAGTTTTCTCTCTTCTTTATGCTTCTCTCCTGGGCCTGGCAAGCATTGGGTGGGTTTCCCCACCTCCTGTTAAACTAGAATTTCCTCTTAGTGGGTTCCCTAGGATCTC
Source organism: Panthera pardus (assembly GCF_024362965.1). Lineage (NCBI taxonomy): Eukaryota > Metazoa > Chordata > Mammalia > Carnivora > Felidae > Panthera > Panthera pardus. Next base: position 185,385,583 of record NW_026526688.1, read on the forward strand.
AGCCGTAAGTGGAAGGAAGGTTTCTCTGTCTCTGACTGTAGATAAAGAATCTGTCTTCATGCCACGAGACCCCGAGTGTCATCAAATGCCATTGCCCACAGTGAGCCCAGGAACAGAAGCCGCTGTCAGAGTTTCCAGCAGGGGCTGCCCGTGAGAGCGCCATGGGATTAGGCCTGTAAATGTGCCCCAAACGCTGTTTCACAGATGAAAATAGTTGTCACAGTGACTAGAAAATTGAATTGGTTAAACCTTCTGGCTTTAGATTGTTTTTTGGAGAGTGAGTAACTCTATGATTTTTACTTGTCACAGGCTAAAAGGAAAAAAAAAAAGTAAGAGTGGAACTTCATAGCTATTTTTCTTCCCTGTATGTTCATAGTGGTTATTTATATCTGGGAAGTTTCCATTGGGATTTAGTTCAGGATATAGACTTGGCAGGGTGGCTTCAGCACTCTGTGGTGACATTTGACAGACTGCAGGCAAAGCAGGATGGATTTCTAATATCTGGATGGATGGATTTGGGGGTGAAGTGTTGGGATTGTGCTGTATTATGAGATGGATTTATTGATCTGAATCTAAAAGTGGCTCGTTGCCTGTCAATATCAGGTCTGTATCAATATGTGTGATAAATTAGGGTTCCCGACCCTTTGCTTTGTTTGCTTTATTAACTCCTCTTGGCAATAACAATAAAAGACTCCAGGTCTATAATTCTCTCCATCAGAAATGGCTTTTTGCACTTGTCATGTGTGCTACTGACCTTCAGGCCCACTTTTGCAATGCTGCATATGTCGTAACCACCCAGAAGTGCATTGCTGTGCCTGACTTCCTCCCCTGGAGTAGACATTTCCCCCCACAATGTTGCATTTCAACATCGGCCTCGTGCATTAATCTTGAAACACTGTGCCCATGCTGTAGGTAGCATTTTCATTTTCCAGATGAAGAGATCAAGACACTGCGAGGTTGAATAAGTTGCCTGAGGCCACACGGTAAATCTCTAATACGGCTGGGTCCCAGGCAGAAGTGTCATGGTTCCTGGGTGACGATGGGACACTTCCCTTGTTTGTAGTTACAAAGTAAAGGGATCTGAGTTTGCAAAGAGTTTGCTGATAATACACTTTCTCTCCAGGGATGATGAGGCTGCCATTTATTTCTCAGTTTTTTTGGACAAGAAATTCATGTGGTTTGTAGGAAGCAGAAGGTTCAAAATGTGTGTGTGTGTGTGTGTGGTGTGTGTGTGTTTGTCTTTGTAGTCATAGACCAAGGCTGGGTCTGACCCTCATGATGGTTCTTGTCATGCCACGTGTATTTTTCAGGGGGCAGCTATATACCCAACCAGATGCTAGGTAAAACGGGGGGACATAGAAATAGGAGGCACTGTTTGCCCTCCTTAAGTGCTTACATTTTAGTTGGTGGGGATGGTGGAATTCTTGCCTGTATCTCCAGATCCCTTCCTCTGTGGGCTGGTAGAAATCTTTGGTAGGTTAAACAGGCCGCGTGATTCCATTCACACGACCATAGCCGCAAACATAGTAGTAATGAATGAGTGCACTGTGCTAACACGTTGCATATACCTACCCAGCCAATCCTGGCAACTACACGGAATTAAGGTTCACAGAGGTGTTTGGAATTGGTAGTCCCTGTGTGCGCCACGTGGGGTTCGGGTATAATTCTGAACGTATAGCTGATCTCTTTGGTGTAAATGATGTCACCATTTTACTTTTGAGCCTTATCTGGAACTTTGAATTAAAGTCACTTTACTCTGTCATCACAATGATGATAAGCAGGAATAGAAAACCAAAGAGATAATGAATTATTTGGCAAAACCATTAAGAACCAGAATATTCGGTAGGTAAGTGGAGTTTTAGCTGGGAAAACTTTTTTTTTTAAACCTTTTTGGTTGAAAATTCATTCTGAAGTATATGGCAGAAACATGCTTCTGTCTCTGTTTTCATGCCTTAGTATACATGATGTCACTACATTTTTCTTTTTGTAGAGCTTCAGGGTAGTCATTGTGAGGACAAGAATTTATTTTGTAGGTTGAGAGGATATAAGGCATTAGCCAACTAATGATCTTTAGCGTGAAATTTTTGACGTTGGTTTACTTCAAACGCAGTGAGTTAATGGGCACATTTTCTATAATTTCATTTGCATCTCTTGTCCCAGGAAATATTGTTTTGATAGTATGCCTTTGCTTTCTCTCTTCTACCCTCCCAATCCATATTCCTTAAGTTTCAGAAAACCACTTCTCACCTGAAGGTATTGTTTGATGTGCAGCTTCCTCCCAAGATTCAGATCTAATCGGTTTGAAATAGCAGCTAGGAATCTCCATTTCCAACCAGCACCTTGACAAGCTTATTAGGATCCTTATTTCTAACAAGCAAGTGTTCTGAGGCCCACACTTTGAGAAACAGGGTAGAGGCAGAGGAATGGGCTTCTGAGGGGTCACAGGTGGAACAGGAGAGAAGATACGTATTATAGGAAAGTGTCCCTTATTCCAGACGACAGTTTCATGGGTGATTTGGTTGTGGCTTTTAATCAATGACCAACTAGTTACACAGTCCTGTAGGACATTCAGACCATGTGTCTTATCCCAAATTCGAGTTGACAAACATTTATTGAAGACATTCCTTTGGGATCCCAGGATCCGGATGAGAAACAGTAAAATACCGATCACTGGAGAATATATTTATTATGGGAGCTGTTTTTTGTTTTGTTTTGTTTTGTAGTAAGGAGAATTTATTTCATGCAAAGAATATATTATTTGATTGATATGATCAGATTATAGGAAGTCTGTGAGAAAAGGAACAATAACACCAGCAAATTATCACATTAGAGTTATTCATCCAGCCATTTGTATATCATATGAATAAGTGCTCTTCGAAATCTTTCATTATTCTGTCAAACAGAGAAATTATTCACAGAAACCATTTTCATGACTTTCAAAGCAACAACACTAGTATGACTGAGCCTAAGTGTGGGTGTGTGTTTGTGTGTGTGTGTGTGCACGCATGCGCTCACATGCCTTGTTGAATGGATATCAGCAAACAAACCATGAACTAATAATAACAAATTAGCAACAATTTAATGAAGCATGATTTATGTTAAAGTACCTGAATAGGGATATGATTACATAACGAGACGGTAAACTTTGAGGGAAAGAATAGACATTTTTATGTCTTACATTCAACTTCATATTCTGACGTGGTCCAGCAGCTGTTTTTTGAGCTACGAAACGGGGTCACAACTTGGGCCCGACTTCCTCCGAGGGAAGGGTCTATGCGGGCTGGCAGGCTGTCAAGCTGTGTGTGGTCCTTGTACCAGCAAATGAGTAGATTGGAGTTATAATGTGCCTCAAATTAACTTCTGCACAGTAGAGAATGCGCTTGGCATGATTTAAAGTCCAGCTCACTGACAGCCTTCTCTCGCAGCGGCTGAATCAAGGAGATGATGGAAAATTAAGGCACGGTGGGCCAGGGAGCTTCCACAAGGCGTGAGCTCAGTGTCCTGCTCTCCAAATGTCACATTCCAAGAGGTCCTGGAATTAGCAGGCTCCGTGTCAGCGCGCTGTGGGCTCAGTTCACATGACGCAAGCCTTTGCTTATCTGACCAGGACTAAAATAAGACGCTCCGATGGTTTATTTATGAGCTCTGGGCCACCCAGGCCCGGGATGTAAGTAACCTTGGGGTACACAGCATTTGATCACTTCAATTCTCATTAACTACCTGTTTCTAAATGGGGAAAAGCATTTACCCAGCACATTGCGTTATTCATGAAGACACAAAGGCAGCCTGTTGTGCTGTCACTGGGGCTGATTTCCATGTAACGTGATCCAGCTGTTGAATGCCGCGGTGGAGGTTTCTAACGTTAGTTTTCTCCTTCTCTTTCCTCGTTTTCGTTTTTTTCCCTTTTTCCCTCCTCCTCCTTTCCTTTTCACTCATAAAAAGGATTGGCCGATTCCAGACGTCAGTAAGCATTTAACCGCACATCAGGAAGTTACAAGCTGTTCCCCCTTTTTAACCCAGAAGGCAGAGGCACATTGTATGTAACACGTGGTGGCAGAGAGCCCATTGTACCTAATAATGGGGGCATCTAGTCAGAGTTTCTCGCCTTTGACACTATTAACATTCCAGACCTGATCATTTTTTTTGCTGTTGGGGCTGTCCTGTGATTATAGGAGGTCTGGACCATCCCTGGCCTCTATTCACTAGATGCAGGTAGCACCGACCCATTGTGACAACCCGAAACGTCACCAGACGTTCCCAAATGTCCCCTTAGGAGCAAAATTGTGCCTGGTTGATCTAGTGTGACAGCTTGCTGGGTCTTTGGTGATGAACAATCTCAGTGACTCTCTCTGCGGTTGTGTAGATGCATTTGTCAGATCTGGATATGGAGGCAGAAAGGCTGGGTTGGAATGCTGGCTCCAGCCTGAACTGGCGCTAATTGGTGTACTTTGGGCAAGCTATTTAGCTTATCTAAGTTTTAAGTTCTTTACCTATTAAGTAAGGATAACAAAACTTATAAGGCGATGGAAAATCAGGGAAACTAGTATGTGTAAAGAATATGGCATATGATACATGCTTGAAAATTGATGATCTGACTATATAAACAGATCAGTGGAAATATTACGGTTGTCGACTTAGACGTGCAGTGAAATAAAAGGCCGTCCTGTGAACCCCCTTTTGCCATGTGTTGCTCGGTTCTGGGTTTGCCCTCTTCCTGTCTCCTTCCACCCCCCTAGCTGCTCTTATATTCCGGAAAGTGACTAATTATGGCTGAAGATGTGAAACTGGGAGAACGGAGAGACGTGTCGAGGGGGTGGACGAGAACAGTTTCCCGGTGGGATCGTTCTATTAGGAAACCCCATGGAGAGGCGTGGGCAACTAACTCATTTAGCCTCTTGAATGTGAAAATACAGAAAGACTGTAAAAACAAAGAAGCCCTCAATGTGCCATTAATCCGAACCCCAGTCTGCACTCAACGAATGCCAAATCCTCCCTGTGCTTTTTGCTTGAGGAGAGAGTGAAATCGCCTTCCTTATTCAGGAACGGGGGTGACACGTGTTAAATCTGTTTTCTTGGGGAACGGCTGAGAAAACAGTCAATGATTCCACGTGACTAGCCCAATTTTCTGCCTGGGTCTTCAAAGTCGGAGTCCCTTTTGAGTTGTATCTAAATTGAGAAAGAAGGGCCAGGCTGAGAAGGAAGAAGACGTCAGAGAGGGAGTTAAGACTGTAACCTTTGACATCTCTCCTCCAGCCATCACGCACATTTTTACTGTCTGCTACCTGCCAGCAATTTTGGAAGACTTGCCAGAACCTCCTTTTCCCCTTTGTCCTGAAATTCTCCTTTCTGGGTTGGGGGTGGGGGTGGTGGGGAAATGTTACAGTTTCACCTGTGTTTCGCAACTCTTTCTCTCTCTAGTCCTTTCTAGTCGCACCATAGAGCATGAGGGTTGGAAAGGATGTGCGAGCTCATCAAGTCCATTGGTTGAATTGCTTCTAGACCCTTCCTGACAGGTTCCATCTGTGCTGTCCTTGAAGGATTCCAGAGATGGGGAGCTCACTGTTAGGAGGTTGCTGGAATGCCGAACCACTCTTGTTAGAGGCACAAAAATCTGCTTCTCTGTATCTGTAGTCAGTATTCCTTCAACAAGTGCATCTGGAGGATTCCCTGTGTGCCAGGACCCAAATATGAATACAATCCAGCTTCTGCCATTAAGGACCAAGTTGTGGTCATAGTGATACGTTGCATGGATATAAATCATTCATTGATTTAGTCAGCAAACATTTACGGGCAGTTATGATGAACCGAGTACCTTGCTAGGAGCTGGAGGTACGCTGGGGCAAGAACACCATCCCTGCTGTCAATGGAGCTTGCAGTCTGGTAGAAGAGAAAGCCATAAATCAAAAGTCCACGTTAATCAATATACAGTAAGGTTGCACTCACTTATGTGCAGTGAGGGAAGAGGGCTTGGTTCTATGCATGTGACCACGAAAGCTACTCACATTGGGTGGAAAGAGGGGATTGGGGAATGTTTCTCTACCAAGCAAACTGTTTTGTTTGGGCTGTGAAGGCGGAGTGTGCATTAACAAGGTCCTGAGGTTGGAAGGGGAGGAGAGGGATTAGGACCCCGATCAGGGGTCTCACAAGGGCCGCAACGTGAGGCAAACATGGCGACCCAGGGGGTGATGGCAGCTGGCAGGCCTGGAGTCCAGACAGCAGAGGTGGATAGGGTCAGTAGGGCTTTGGGGCCTAGAGATTTTGGCCTTTTCCCTTAAGAGCAAGGCTATTGAAGGGATTATGAGAGCTATTTAGCGGGTAAAATGGACATATTTGGTTTTCGTTGGATATGGGCCAGACTAGATCCATGGACGGAGAGGACACACTGAGATAAAGGCCATTAAGAGCACTGAACATAGAGCCACTGAACCTGCTGGAGGGCCCCTAAATAGGCTTCGAGGTGACATCTGAATTCTCGTGAGGTAAGAGTGGGCATCTTCCAAGCTGATGTCCCAGATAGGGACAGTGCAACTACACAGACAGGTGGGAATGTGCCAGAGCACAGCAAGTTATCGTTCCTAGGCTGGAGCCCAGGGCTGGCATGAAGAGGGAGCATTAGGACATGAGGTAAGTTGGGTGTGGCCAGCTGGCCAAGAGCCCCGGAGGCTCGGTCAGGACGCCGGGCGTCGCTCTGAAGACGAGGCAGTGGAACAACTTTGAGAGGGAGGTCGAGATCCTCAGCTGGCGGTTGAGGAGGGTCACGGGGCTGCTACGTGCAGGTGTAGAGCTGAAGCCGGAACTTCTCATACAAAGGCTGTGTAGCGGTCAGGATGAGGAATAAAGAGATCTTTCACCAGGGCATCAGGGGTGGGCTGGAGCTGTTAAGGAGAGAGAATCAATAAAACTCGGTGTCAGGGGTCCACCATGCCACAGACGGCCTGACGATTGCTTCCCTAGTAGCTGAGGAAATGCTGGTGAATGTCAAAGTTAGTCTGTACCAACGTGGCTTGGATAAAACTTTCCAGCGGAGCAAAAGGACAGGAATGAAATATTCCCACACGTACAGAAGCACCAGTGAGTATTTCCCATTTTCTCTGCTCTTTTGGATTCTTCATGCACCTGTTCATTTTCTTTGTCAAAGGCGCAGCATTATTTATAAAATGTAGTCCCTCCCCCCCCACCCCCCCCCCCCCCCCCGCCAAACATCTGGATGTTTGGAGTCGCATAGATAAAACATCTGTATTTAGGCCTGAAGTTTTGCCTCTTCTTCCAGATGTTTGGTGTCCCATTGACAAAGCCCGTGAGTCTTTGTGAAGAGCCATCTCATAAAACTAGGTGCTAAACAAGGCTTGAGCCTGTAGATGAATTTTAAGGGGTGTAAGAATGAATAAACTCCACGTAAAGGGGCAAATAAAAAGAACCAAACTAACTACGGGTCCAAGGCAATCGAGAATTTTTCTGGTTAACCAAAAGGCATATAAAATAGTGTATTTAGGCTTTGTAGGAGTATAGTTTCAGGTGGTTATTTGCTTTGAGCAGTTGGGAGTGGGGAGGCCGGGGGAGATTAAAATGCTGTGCATATGGAGGGGTTCTCCAGCTGAATTAAAGTCTGTCATTTCACTTGGCTGGCAGACAAAGGGCCAAAAGGACTGGAAGTTTGAGTTCATTCTTTCCTAAATAGCACTTTTTGTGACAGAAGTATTTTCTAGGCTTTTTGATTAACTCCTTGGGTTCTTTTTTAAAACAATTTTTTAAAGTTTATTTATTTTTGAGAGGGGTGGGAGGGGCAGAGAGAGAGGGAGACACAGAATCCAAAGCAGGCTCCTGACTCCGAGCTGTCAGGCTCCTGGCTCTGAGCTGTCAGCACAGAACCCGATGTAGGGCTTGAACTCACGAACCGTGAGATCATGACCTGAGCTGAAGTCGGATGCTTAACCGTTTGAGCCAGCCACCCAGGATACGCCCCCCCACCCACCCCCGCCCCTTGTGATCCATGAAGGGTTTGGGTAATTAAATATAGGAATTATACACAGACTTTAGAAAAGTGCATCTTCACCATAACATCAGGGGCAGAATCATCGAGCGAGAGGATATACAAACATGTTCATCCATTGGGAGAAAACTGTCTTAGCCATCCCAGGAACAGGGGGCAAGTTAGTTCATTTTGTACACCATCCCCCCTCCCCTCTGCATCCTGGTTTCTCTTGTGTCTTCAGATGTTTGTGTGTTTGGATGGGCAGGGGATGTGGTGTGACGGGTCATGCCAAGGCCGGTTGAGAGTTCGAGGAGGCGGCTCCTGAGGGCTAGGACGGGCCCCTTTCTCTTTCACCTGCCTCCTGGGAGAAGGGTCTCTGCTGGGAAACCACTTACCCTTTCCAGATAGAGGGGAACTGCCTTAGGGCCTAGGGTGTATCTGACTAGCTACATTCCTCGGCTAGAACCGCCTCCGTTTGAACTACTGTCAAGGTAAAATTGCTTTATTTTCTAATTTTGATGATATTAGCAAATACATGTAATGGGAAATAAAATTAATCAGTTTGTGCTTGTGAAATTGCCTCCTGTTTACCTCAGCCTTGTAGCGATTTTCCCCCTCCTACAGGGGTTATTTTAATTAACAGCGTGAATTTTTGGTAGTTTAATTTATTTTATGATTGTGTAAAAATACTCCTTTGTAAGGGTTTATATATAACTAGCCAGCTAATTAGCAGTAATATTTTAACAACAGCTGTAGAAGCAGGGAGTCCCATGAAACATGGCTTCTCCCTTCAGACCGCCAAGATATTTATTGGTGTCTTTCCTTATCAGCTCTAGCTGAAGGCAACAAAGGAGGGTAGTGTGAGCATCAGATAATTAAAAGAGAAGTAAGCATTCAAATCCTCTCACCTGACACACAGAACTTCCTAAGGATTTCTGTGTCTCCGAGCCTCTGATTTAAGACTCCGTCCCCTTGGCTTCTAGTTCTCCCTAAGTCTATTATATATTCCCGTGGGCTTCAGCATAAGACATACCTTTCTGGAAAATTATGGGGAGTCTTTTAATGGCCTTAACTTGAACTGCTATTAACAGTCACTGGCACTTGTACTACTCTTCCCATTGATGAGAAGCATTTTAACACAGAGTGAGTTCCAACTTCCGCTCATTTAGCTTATTGTAATTCAAGTGGTGGGAGAGGGTGGGGCTGCGGGGGTGGGAGGGGGGAGGTGGGGCAGGTGATGGGGAGGCGTGCAGATAGGGAGAGTCAGAGGGAGAGAAAGCAAGTCAGAGACCGCCTCTCCTTCCACAGCCATGGCAGACCCCGCAGTCTGCTCCCTTCCCCTCCTCTGTTGCCACCAGGCACCTGTTTTGCTGCTTTGGGTTTGGGTTCGAGGACAGACTCAGGCTCTGTGAGAATGGTAGGCAACTCTTTCCCCTTACGTGTGCAGATTTTAGATTCTGACTCCTGCAGAAGTGTTTGGTCCTCGTAACCGTGTGAGGGTGCGTCTCCTTAGCGTTATTTTCTATCCCGAACCCTACTTTAAAGATGGGACCGTAAGGGCTAGAAGAGTCACGTGATGTGCCCAAGCTCACACAGGAAGTTGGCGGTACACAGGCAGCTGGAACGAAGCAAGCTCTTACCTGTCTGGGGGCCGTTTTCTGAAAGATCACTACCTCTTCTCTGGGTCCCCACAGCCCTTCACCTGGTCTTCCCATGATGGCCCATTGGCACCTTTGTTCCCCTCACCGGACTATGAGCTCTGTGGGAGCACGGTCTCTTTGTGCCCAGCAAGGTGCCTGGTCCATGGTGGTGCTCGAGAAATAATTATCAGGCGGGTGAAAAAATCATGGTAAGTTGAATCTGGCTTTCCAATGCAAACTTCTTTAGAGTAAGGAGTCTAAACTTCTGATTAAGTACTTGATATTCAACTCCTTTTACTAATAGCTGTGTCTAAAAATACTGTATGTATCATGGTGGTACAGTGCCTGGAACATGGTGAGGGCTCAAGGGTTAATTCTCATTATTTTCTCAACTTTAGTAAATTAGAAAGTCTTTACAGAAAGTACAATGTAAAAATTTCCGAAGCGTCTAAGTCAATAGAATATGAAGAATCAGTGATCATGTACACATAGACACCAACCCCCCCAACCCCCATACACACACACCTTGGCTTGATCAGATTCACTTAAGAGATCTTTGGACTGGGAAAATGCCCAGTGGAGGGATAGGTAAAAGACTCCTAAGAAAGGGAAACCTTCTTCTATATAATCACTCCAATGACCAATATAATGGCTTATATTTTGTCTCTTTATATTTTACCTACATGCAGAAAAACAGACATGGGGAGGCAGAAAAAGCAAGACAGACAGAGACAACCTCTCCCTCCATGGGCGATGCCTACCCATAGTCTGCCCCAGTCCCCTCCTCCTATTTTGCTGCTTTGGGTTTGGGTTCAAGGGTAGGGCTCAGGAACAGTGATGTGGCATAGCCAGTACTTTAACAGCGCCTGACACATAGTAGGAGCTCAGTGTATATTTGATGAAAGGCTGAATGAACTTATTTGGCTTTCATTATAACCTTTTTGAGGTGGGTATTGTTTTCTCTCTCTCTTCGGCCAATGAAGTATTCTCAGAGAGTTTAACAATCGTGTTGAAAGCTCCCTAGCTAATTGGTGAAGGAACCAAGAGTCAAACCCATGCCTCTTCACTCCAAAGTCTATATTTTATGTATTGTAAACTAGCACTACTAATGACATTTGCATTCATGGGGATATGTAATATCTCAGTATAAAGGTACCTCATGGTGGTATTGCAAGGGTAGTTCTGTGTAGTGTTTAGGTAAGGCTCTGGAATAATACAAGCAGGTTGAGTCTCCATTCTGCCACTTAGTATCTGTGTTTCTTTGGGCAAATTGTGTAACCTCCCCAGGCATCGGTTTCTCCATCTCTAAAATGGAAGAAGGATTAGTACCTATCTCGTGTCTCGAGGATTGTGGGAGATGTTGTCACTGGCTCGGTATCAGGCACAGAGTCAGGGCTTACTGGTAGCTGCTTGAGAAGTAGCTGACAGGTCCTGACTTTGGTCCCTAACTGTGATCTTCCTGGGTCACAGTATCCTCATCTGGAAAATGACAGGCTGGCTGACATGATCTATAAGGCCCCTTCCAACTCTAAAATCAGGGATCGGAGCCTAATTTTGTGGTGTCTCCCATCTAACGTGATTCCCCTCAGTATTTCGAAAACGTTTTTCATTCTCTGGTCAAGAGAGAAAATAATAACTTGGAGTGGAAAGAGAGAGGAGAAAAGAGGAATTGCCGGTAAGGGATGGGTGAAGGAGTGGGTATCATATGACAAGTAGCTAAATTGACCATTACGGGTATTGAACTCCATCTGGTGTCTAATAGTAGGTGAGCACTTGGCCGCATGAAACTCATATCTATAGATCAACTTTCTCCAAACACCATCTCAATTAATGAGCACTGAATGAGGAATGGAGATTTGCCTGGGCAGAGATAAGGGTAGAAAATATGAGAAATATGAGGATAATACTGTAATTAAAGGAAAACTGATGTGACTTATGGCCCCATCTCAATTCCTTTTTCTTTTCCTGTTAGCCGCATAAAGTAGGAGCTGTTATGGAAAATAGAGGAAGCGACATTTCTTTAAAAATCTAAAAAAAAAAAAGAAAAAAAAATCCAAACTTGGGATTTCTTTTGATGGGGGAACAATAAAGTGTTAGGTAATTCTGAAGTTCTCACTGCAAGAAAACAATAATTGTATTTTGTATTTTATTATAATAATAGGTTCCCGGATAAATGCACAAATCTAATAAAACCATAATACCAAGCTACAATGGGCTTCATGAATTGGAAATGGAGCGAATTTAAATGTTTTTGGCATCTGCCACCTAGTTCCCCAATAATAAAATCTATAATTTCCTGATAAGGGCGGGCACAACTCTCGTGAATTCAGCTCTATAGAAGGGCCAAAGGCTGTTTTCAATGTTCATGTTAATTTCTTATTGGCCTTGCCAGACCCACTCCTCCATGGCTAACCCTTTTGCCATTTAAAAGCACTGAGAGTACTGAGATAGGTTTTGTGACTTTTGAAGGGATTTCTGAGCATATAATTAGCTGTACAGGACCAGAAAATGATGAGTCATCTTGGGCTTATTTAAGAGTGTTTCAAAAGCACTGGGTGTCACTTATACGCGTTTAAAGAATGCTGTGTGTGTGCACAAATGGAGCAGGAAATGTTAATATGCGTTGGTAAGGCTCAGGGCATAGTGGATGAAAGTTGTGCGTCTTTGATCTGAGTATCTGCTGTGAAAGTTCAGTGCAGTTTTCCCTAGTGCAGGTTGCAGACATAACCACAGGTTGGGTGGGCATGGGGAGATTTCACTTTTTTGATGAGGCTCTTGGTACCTGATGAGGCCTCTAGGCTAAAAGCAGATGCTGAGTGGGCTCTCCCAGCATTTCTATGTTCAACTCAGGGTACCGCACAGAAATCCTTGGAAATCCCTTTTTTTCTAATAAAGGGGTGTCATCGTTGGCGGGGCAGACTTCAAGTTGGATCCCATTTTGTGACTACCCTAATGCCAAGTCCGGAAGACATACATGAAGAAGCCACGGGGAGTATGTTTTGCCTTTAGAGAAGTCTTGCCTACCCCTTCCAGACTCACAGGACATCAAACACTGATGGTATGAACCAAGCTGGGAAGCGTAGTCTCTTTATAAAGTCTCCAGGTGCATGGCAAAAGTTTAAAAAATGTTGGCTCATCACTAGATACCGGTGGGAGGGATACCTCACCAGATCCCTTTTCCTTCTGCATTTAGCTGGAATGCCATCCCACAGTCAGGGTTTTGTTCCTTTGGGCTCAGGCTGAACCTTTGGATGTTCATGGCGACTTGATTGTTAGTGGTGAGAATTGCAGATATTTGATGCATACAGTCCCAGGATGAAGGAAAACTTACCTCTGAAAAACCTGAGGCTTCCCCCTGTGCCCTCCCCTTCTCCCTGGGATACTCTTTGCTCTCCCTTCCAGCTTGGAAAATGCAGTTCAGTTGAGCTGAGTCACCTGCCTCTGATCACTTCCTTATCGGCTGCGGATGAGTCTACCTTGACTTTGCCCCCAGTCTCATTTAATTAGATATAAGCCTACCTCAAAGTCAATTCATTCTGTTTCTTAACATTGACCGCAGTTTCTCTTTTGGCTAACTCCTTGCCTTTCCCTGTGATTGAAGCAGTGGAGGTTGATAATTCATTTTGCTCCGCCATTATTGATTTGGTGGCTCTGGTCCAAAATTTGAAAATTTCTCTCCAGGTTGTTCTTGCCCTTGGTTTTTACAAAGACATTGCATAAAATGAAGGGTGTAGGTCAGAAATAGAAGCATCAGTGGCTACTTTAGGGTATGAGGGTCCACTTTCAATTGTGAAAGAGGCTTATTGTTAATTACAGAGATTTCCAAGGGCATCACACACTTCTCATGCGGTGGCTGGGAAAAAATCCTCCTTACAAATGCTTTCTGAACTGAGAATGGATTTGAAAGACCATTGTCTGCCCTAGCTCAGAAATTATTCCCTCATAAAGGACTTGTGTAAAGGTTTTCAAGATACCTTTATGTGAAAGATAAACTATATTAAGGGCCCAAGAGTTTCTGCTCACCACATTTTTACTGAAGGTTTCCTTTCTTGATTCTTATAAATGTCAGTTTCACCGAAGAGTTTCTTAAAGTCACCGCCTCCCTTGGATTGAGGATTCTGAACCCGAAAGTGGATGCTTTTCTGACATCCTTTCTTTTTATTCTTGGCACCTTGGTGGGTGTCAAGTGGCCAGTGGAATCTTTCTTCGTGGATCGTAATGAGATTATTGGTAGGCTCTGATATTGCCTTCAAAGATCTTCCCTAAATGAGCATTGCAGAAACCCGGGGAACCGGGAATCTGTGTTGTGGGGTTCTTCTTGCTGAGGTTTACATTTGTCCATTATTCATCTAGCATGTGAGGTTTTATTTTTATACTGCAAACAGTTCGAATAAAGGCCAATCCTCAAGAAAAAAGAAAAGAAAGGGGGGAAAACCCCTATCTTTCTTTGTTTCATTGTTTCCAATTAGTATGGCAAGCAGAGTCAGTGACCCCTGGCTGTGTGTGTTGCATTGTATGAAAGAGCAGTGGAAATGAACAAAATGCATTGTTTTCCTCGGGTTACTTCACTTCCATATGAAGATGGGTCCTTTGAAGTAGCTCACAACCTCAGGAGTTTGTAAATGTCGTCTCTCCTCCTCTGATTTTTCTAAAGGCAAAGACAGAACTCATGACATTGTCTTACATCTTTAGAAAACTGGTGGTAGATGGCTGCTCGAGACACTTCTTCTAAATAAAGCTCAATTCTTGCCTCTCCGCCTTGCCATCTAATTTTATATCATGGGTCTCTATAAATAAAACATGCCTGTAATGCCAGCTTATCGTTGGCTTAGAGATCATGCCTACAATGAACTCAGCCTTGACCTCATGCCTATAATGAACTCAGTTTCCTATGATCTGATAGTGAAATCACAACCAAAAAATGGGTTTTCCTGAAACGAGATAGAAAACCCAAAGCTGGAACCACCATCTAAGGACTTTTCAGATGTTCCCCTTCTGTCAGTCACGACCGTTATAAAACAGGTAGTGCAAATAAGCCTCGCCGGCTGTCAGCTACCGAAGTACCCAGCCAAAATTGGGGGGGAAACTCTCACTGCGTTAAGTATTCTGGCTCCGTGCAGCCAAATCCAAATCTGCCCGTGTGCTTTCATTTCAATAGGCCCTCTAGATTCTTAATTACCACATGGGCTAATTATGCAGTCAAAGTTCTGAACGGCACTGGCTTCGCACTGCACGTCTTTCCTTCTCTCCTCTCTCTGGCATTATTGTATTGGTTTTCCCGACCCTGTCAGACTGAGATTTAAATCCTGAACCTGACATTCATTGTGTTCTGTGTATCAGCCTTTCCTGCCTTTCTGAATTACGTGCCCAATAAAGTTCTCATTTCTGTCATAGGTCAGGACTTGGTCTTTTATAAATTCTTAGGCTGGGACCATTTAAATTCTGTTTTTGATTTTATCCTGCCTCTTCAAATTATTTGCCTTGTAAGCGCTTTAGCTTTTTGGTCTTTAGCCCCCAGCTTCTTAGGCTATTAATTTTTTTTTTTTTTTTTTTTTTTAACCTGTGTGACCATCGAAGCAAATTTATAGAAAATCTCATTGACAATGAGGTAGCTTCATTCTGGAAAGAAAAGAGAAAGGTTTGGAAGGTCTTCAAATGGGAGTATTTGCCAAACCCGGTGTGTGTGTGTGTGTTTGTGTGTGTGTGTGTGTCCTCAGTGTAGGTCACCCCTGGAATCTCCAGCTATTAGAGCCTCTCGAGTTTGGCACTGATGGGATATTCTCAATCCTTGCATTTCCTCCAGCCACTCCTTTGGGTGTGTGCCTGCAGTCTCATTGGGACAATGTCTTAGTTTCCTCTGAATCCAACTGAGAGAAAGATAGAGGGAGAGGGGGAGGGGCAAGGGGCCAGGGGGACCGAGACAGAGACACTGCTCTTTAGTGTACAGTGTGTGGTGAAAGGCTTTTGATGCATGAACAGCCCAATACATCATATTGCAATTGCTTTTTTATTGGGTGACTTCTCAGAATATTTTTGTTTCTTTGTTTTGAGTTGGGGAGGAAACTCTCCAGTCTCATTTTATTTGCATTTGCCTCCAAGTGAGACTTTTTGCGCTGTGCTTACAAATTCCAATGATACGTTGGAGACACATTGTTTCCAGGCTTTCCTCAAGAAGAAAGTGGACCCAGGGCAATATGAAAACCGGGAAATGCCGTGTCTCTCCGGCCCCAGGGCCCTGATACAGCCTTGGGGCACCTTTGGTGGGTATTCTAGCTACCACTGGACATTCTTGGTCAACTTCTGCCTGCCTTGGATTCCCCCTCTGTTTATCTTCTCATCACACTTACCTGTTTCTGACCCCTGTCCTTGGGGACTTTTTCTTTCTGCCAGCTAAATCAATAAACATATCCATGCAAATATGTTAGAAACTACTAATTCCTCAGTATGTTATCACTTCTAGATAAAATATTTGCATTTTAACAGAATCCTTCTAGAGACAATGCCCTAAGTTCAAAAGATGGTACTTGTGGTAGGAATTTCATTTGATCCTGTGAGTATTCCCCAGTCAGGCCAGGCTGAAAGCCAGCTTCTCTGTATTAGAACAAAAACTAAACCAATTCTTAGCAGTAGCAAATGTTTGTGAATTTTTTAAAAAAGCATATTAATGTATTATATATGTATTATGTGTGTATGTATATATATATATATATGTATATATATATATCCACATATATATATATGTATATATATATCCACACACACACGTGTATATATATGTATATATATATATATATACACACACATATATATGTATATGTATATATATGTATATATATATATGTGTGTGTATATATATATATACACATATATATAATGTATATATATATGTGTGTGTGTATATATATATATATATACACACACACACACATATATCATTTTTCATGGGTGGACAGTTTATTGATCCCAGGAGCTGTTGAATTTTTATATGCCATTTATGATTGTTCCTGCGACGTAGTGAAATATTCAAGGCAGATTTGATCTGTGTTTCTTAAAAAGGTCAAGTACTTCTATATAACTTTAGTCTGGAGACATTCCAACATGTCCCTCGCCAGTCCAAAGGGAGTTGGACAGGTATATGTAACTAATGGAGTCACAAATTGGAGACTGGCAAAGTGGTGACACAGGAGTTTAAGCGAACGTGGTTCCACATCAATAGTTCTACTGACCTGAAATCTCTCCGAGAAGGGAACTGTGCAAGTCCACTGGGTTGCTTCACTTGTACAAATAATCAGGTGTGATTCTGTGCCGGGATTTTCTCAGTGATTTTTTTCCCCCCTCCCTTTCAGGAAGTAAAGGATGGAGTATGATAATGATAGCAGTTGGTTAGCTAAACCAAATTCTGTCATGTCACATGCTGAACCGTCTGGTAATTTCACTGTCACACTGAAAGACAGATTGAGGCATATTTCAGTAAAGTGTTTCATGGTGACCTGAAAGGTTATGTATTTGAAGACGGCCACAGAAAAGCAGACAGTGTCTACCATTTTGTGTGAATTTGAAAAGTTTTTCTCTTAAATTGAGGGGGAAGTGGGCGGGGGGTGGGGGGTGGGGTATGGCCAAATGCAGGGCTATTTTCTTTGCTACAATAGTTGTTACTTTTTTCCTCTGGAAAATAAATAGGTTACTATCTAGGTCTTTGTGTTTCTCTTCCTCCACTTTATTGTATGTCTTGTCAGTTTCACTCTTGCAGAATTATATTTGACAAGAAAAGGACTGGATTTTGAGTCGGCAGAAATAAAAAATAAAAAAAACACATGCCCCAAATACCGAAATTATGTTTAGTGGCACCCTCATTCTTTGTATTCCTTTATGGAAGTATAATTTTTTTCCTGAGTGGAAGTTTCTGGAAATAGGTATTTGACTTCCCTTCCAGACTGCTGCTTGACAGCTGATTTGGAGTGTGTGTGTGGGACGGTGGACTACTGTACCCTTTCCAGAGGTTTCTGTAGCCTGGCTATTGCCCCCCAATGCAGACTCCATCTCCTGAGATTTAAGGTATTGAGCCCTTTGGGATGGGCCACTGTAGGGATCATGGCAAATCCTTTGTACTGGGGACCCTGAGGAGAAAGACCAGATCAGACTGGAGAATGCCTTACATCTGTTTGACATGTTGCATACCAGGGCTCTCTGAATGGTCTGGCACTTTTCGTGGAACTCCTAGGTCAAGATCTGAAGAGATCTGATGTGCAGGGCGGGAAAGTGGATACAAAATGGATGAATGGTAGAACCAGGTTTTCACCTCTGTGGCTTTTGCTGCCAACCACCCAATCCTTCTGCTTCATTTTAGCCATACAGTCTGTAGGTGTGGAGAGGCTTGGGGTTGTGGAGGGTCTGAACAGGAAACTGAGGAGATAGGCAGGGGCTGCGTCATAAGAAGACTTGGGTTTTAGGCTGTGGTCCTTGGACTTCCTTTGGAATGCATGCAGAGCCCCTGTGCCCAGCAACTGCTTACCTACATCTTGCTTTGGATCATTTGCTATCTGTTGTCTGTTCTGCTTTCGTATCTGATGAGAGTTTTCTGATTATAAAGTTCAGGTGACATCATCTCTTATAAACAGTAAAAACCTTCCCTTCTTTTCTATACATTTGATGGTCTGTATGGTCCCACAGCCCTTCCTATGCCTCTCACTTGATCCAGACTCCTCCCCCAAATTTCTAGATCATATTTTGAAATTCATATCAAGCCAATTTATTTGACACGTGCACTTGGCAGTTATCTCTGTCAAGCCTAACCACATTTGTCTCAAGATAACAAGATGCAAATAGCCTTCTTTGTTTCCTTCCACTTTTAGATCTTTTCCTAGATTCTACCTCCAGTGTCCTTTTTCTGCTCACACTGCCCAACATCATCCCACTCTGGAATACAGTCTGTGGGTCCCAGACCTCCTTCCTTCTCTTGAGGTACTCATCGTTCAAGTTGGAGACCAAATCTTGTGACAAAAGAAGGCACAGTATAGCACGGATCCAGATGGGGATTAAGAGTGTGGCCTGCTCACTGCTCTGCCGGTAACCAGCTGGTGATGTTAGGCAAATTAATGTATATCTCTAGCCTTCGCACCTCATCTGTAAAATGGAGCAGTCCCTATGAAATGGGAACCGATTTCTATTAAACTGGGTCTCACAGCCTTGTCTTACCCATGCCCTCTCCCCAGAAGGAACATCTAGAAGACCAAAAGAAGATTTCTTGGAGGGATTGGATTTAACTGTTGTCGACTCATTTCACAGGCAAGTTAGACATCTGACGATGATCCTTCTCACCCCCAACATGAGTGTTAGTTTAAACACCAGGGCTTGTTTCTATACACGTAGTCGTGCAAGAAGGAATACGGATGATGACTTCGGAGTGTGTTGTTAACAGCAGCACTGCAGTCAACAGGCTTGGAATGGTAGCAACATCAACAGTCTAGTTCAAGACATGCAAAGTGTACTCCCTTTGAAAGTGAGTTCAAGCCACAGTGGAAGACGGTGGGAAGGGGAGCTGGGCTGCCTTAGGGTAATGAGCTTTGGTGCTGGTCTACTGACTTTGGGGATTCTAGTCTGCATTTTCAAAAAATGCCTTCAGTTACCATGTTGTCCCCTGCAGAGACAGTGAACAGAAAGCTTTTCCTGCCACCACCAACAACAAGTGCTGAAGGGTCATCCTTGTGGGTCTTGCCCAGGCAGCACGTTAGAATCACCTAGAGCGCTTTTAAAGGCCCACGTAGTCAGGCTTCATCTCTAACCAATTGAATCTGAATTTCTGGGAGTGGGGAAGCAGGAATCACTATTTTCAAAAAGCTTTTCAGGGCATTCCAATGTGCAGCCAGGGTTGAGAACCAGTAGTTGTAGACCTTGCTTCCCAAAGTATGGGAATTCATTGAGGTAAAATGAATTTTTTATAAATTCTGGGTCTTATAAAAGACCCAGTTACTGACTCAGAATCCCATGGGTTGGAGCTAGGACACCTGCATTTTCAACCAATTCTCCAGGTGACCCTGACAACAACAAGAACTGGAAGATAAATCCACTGGTAAACAAAGAGATGAACTTTGGTGATACGTATCTACTTTTTTTTCTTAAGTTTATTTATTTTGAGAGAGAGAGAGAGAGAGGGAGTGGGGTGGGGGAGGCAGAGAGAGAAGGAGAGAGAGAATACCAAGCAGGCTCCACATTGTCAGCACAGAGCCTGATGCGGGATTTGAACTCATAAACTGCGAGATCATGACCTGGGCCAAAATCAAGAGTCAGACGCTTAGTTGATTGGGCCACCCAGGTGCCCCAAGACATATCTAATAGTCTTCATTGTTTCGTGGTAATTCTTTTTTTTAATTAATTTTTTAATGTTTATTTATTTTTGAGAGAGAGAGACGGAGAGACAGAGCGTGAGTGCGGGAGGGGCAGAGAGAGGAGGAGACACAGAATCTGAAGTAGGTTCCAGGCTCTGAGCTGTCAGCACAGAGCCTGACATGGGGCTTGAACCCATGAACCGCGAGATCATGACCCGAGCTGAGATTGGATGCTCAACCGACTGAGCCACCCAGGCGCCCCCTCCCACCCATATTTTGTTCTTCCAAGTCCAGAGGATCCTGGAGTGCTATAATCAGGCTGGGGTTTGGACGTCTGGAGCCTGAGCTGAGCCTGGGGCTGAGGGAAGCTGGATGCTCTTTTCATCACTGGAATAACAAACCCTCTGTATTAAATCTCCAGCATTTCAGTAGCTGGAGAGATCTCTGTTTTTGTGAGTGGACCATGACTGATAGAGTGAGTATTTTCCATTTATCATCTTATCTAGTCTCCCCAGCAACCCAGATATCTTTGTCTTCTTCTCTGTCCCTTTTACAGATGAGTCTGTGGAGACATAAACAGGTTAAATGATTGGCTCAATTATTTCTAGAAGCGTTGGAACCCGGAATTCAAACCCAGTTCTGGCTGAATGCGAAGTGTGTGGTTTTCCTGATGTTCCACTACTCTGCACAGAATAAGGAGCCAAGATGGGGGTTTTTCTCTTTTTGTTAAAGATCTCCTAAGAAGTTCCTCTCTGAGAAGGTGCAGGAGGGTGACCGCGCACATCTGTTCCCTGCACACATCTCTAAACTCTTGCCCTTGTACATTTCACTGTCTATAAACATCACACAGTCATAGACCTTAGATCTGGGAGGGTCTGAGCCAGATCATCTGGCCTGGCATGCTGCCTTCTGGCAGGCGACCGCTAATTATCTTTATTTTTCCAAATGAGACTGCTGAGCACTGAGAAGTTGTGTGACTCACCCAAGAGGACACAGCAAGTAAGCGATAGTTCAGGCTCGGGCCCTGGGACTTCGACTTCAGCAATCTCCAAAAAAAAAAAAAAAAAAAAAAAAAAAGCCAAAGAAGTCACCAAAAGAAAAGGCTGTGAGATAGTTGTTCTGGGATCATTCCAGAGGAATTAATTCTCTGCTCTTTCGTCAGCTTTCCCACCTCACTCTGGAGGCAAGTGCAGGGAGAGCTGCTGACCGGGGGGTTTCAGCCTCGTCCACCCTCCTTCTGCCCATGTCTTCCTAGTTCTCCGTATTATTGGTGAACAGCCTTTCCCAACCTGCCAAAGCCGGGAGTGCGGGGGAAGGACCTCGGAACAATTCCTGTTCCACAGCAAACAGGTATTAAGGAGACAGACCCAAGCTGAGTTGACAGGCCGTGATGCAGAAGGCTGGGTGCCCGTGCCCCGCGCCAGCTTTCCAATTTCCAACCATCCCGCAGCCCGGCCGGAAGGAGCACATTTTAGACCAACGTGTGGAAAATCATCTTGTCACTGGTATTTGCGGTGTCAGGCGGGGGCAGATTCAGACACATGCTCTTAGTTTAGCAGGAGAGGCAGAAGTGGGGTGGGGAGGAAGTTCAGACCACCCCTGACGGCCAGGGGGGGGTGGGTTACAGACCCCCGGGGCACACGGGCGCCAGCCTTCAGCTGTCCTCACGCTTTCTCTTCCCTGTTTTCTAGGCTGTTTCCTCCTCTTCGACTCCCTCTCTTGTATTTTATCGTTAGTATGATTTTATTGAACCTTTCTCTCTCCTTTCTTTTTGTCCTATTCTCAGTTTTCATTTTATTTTTCTGTTCTTTGACCATTTGTTTAGCTATTGGCTGAACCTAAACTCCAGTCCACTGCACGACTCTGCTGGAATGCCTAGTAGCTTCACAAACTTATTACGTCCCCAAAGTTGACTCTTGTTGTGTTCTATCCGAACCTACCTCTCCTGTCGCCTTTCGTGTCTCAGCACACGGAAGCCCTGGTTTTCATTTGTTCAGACCAAAAAGCCTGGGGTCACCCTTGACCTCTCCCTTTCTATCACATAGCATCTCCAATCCACATGCAAATCTCAGGGGATCCATTTTCAAAACATCCCCAGAATCCAATCCCTTTTCAATACATTTCAATGATTGCCTTAGTCCAAGTCTCTCAGCTGGATTATTAAAACAGGCTTCGAACTGGCTTCCCTGCTTCTCTCCTTTCCCCTGTGGACTGTTCTCATCACAGCAGCAGACCCTGCTAAAATTGGCCAGATCATGAAACCCTTCTCGAGACCCCACTGGCTCCCCATTTCAACTCATAAGAAAAGCTTTGGTCTTACGATGGTCTCTGAGTCCCCAGCCTCTCCACTCTGTCTCTGAGATCATCGCTCTGGTCCATCCACATTGGCCTCCTGGCTCATCTTTCAACATGCACTAGATACTTCCACCCCGGGACCTTTGCACATGCTATTTCCGCTTCCTTCCTCCGATATATACATGGATCACTCTTGTGGTCTTTTAAGTCTCTTCTCAGATGTCACCTTCTCAGTGAAGTCTTCCCTGAGCACTCCATTTATGTTTATTTATTTATTTACTTATTGTTTCAATGTTTATTTAGTTTTGAGAGTGAGAGAGAGACAGAGTGTGAGAGGCGGAGGGGCAGAGAGAGAGGGAGACACAGAGCCCGAAGCAGGCTCCAGCCTCCGAGCTGTCAGCACAGAGCCCGACGCGGGGCTCGACCTCACGAACCGTGAGATCGTGACCTGAGCCGAAGCCGGACGCTCAACCGACTGAGCCACCCAGGCGCCCCCCTGAGCCCTCCATTTAAAGTTGCAAATCTCTTTCTCATTCTCTGTCACTCTCATCCCCTGGGCTCTTGCATTTCCTCCACCACACACACCACAGTGCAAGGTTCTGTATGCTTTACTTATTCGTTCATTATAGTCCCCCATCTCTACCACTCTTCCTGTTTGCCCTATCCCCACCACCATATAAGCTCCATGAGGGCATGGATTTTCGTCTGTTTTGTTCAATACTTCATCTCCCTTGTTTAGACAATTGCCTGCCATATAACAGATGCTTAGCACATAGTAGTTGAATGAATGAATGCACGTGCGATGGAACGCATTATCGAGCATCTACTCCGAGCGAGGCATGGTGTTAGCATTCAGGCAGAGCTCAGTCCTTTCTTATTTGTTCCCTTAACAGCTATTCATTGAAGACCTGTAAGATGTGTCTTTGACAGTGTTCCAGCACATACCCTCTTCTCGTGAACTTACTTCTTCTTCCACGGCTCTTTTTCCCACCTCCACGTCAACCTCCTGATATCTTCTGCATTTTCAAATACCTGCCCCTCCTACTGCATTATCTTCATTCTCCTCTTTCTGTGGAGCGTGACTCTTTGGTGGGATGTGGGAGTAGCTACACAGTCTGAGCAGGTCCTATAATCCACCGTAGGGGTTGGCTTTGGCTCTCGGTATTCTCCCAACCCACTGCTTTCAGGGGTAGATGCACTCAGTGATCGCACCGCTGTTGTCCCCGCATCTCTGTCCTCCCAACACAACCCCTGCTGGAATGTAAGGAGAAGATAAGGATCAAAAACTCTTAAGTTTCTGGTTCTATAGCGAACAGGGGCATTTAGGTGGCTTTCATTCCTGTATTGTTTATGTTTCTGCCCAGGATTTCATGGGAAATGAATCTCAGAGAAGACATTTCTTTGTAAAAAAAAAAAAAAAAAAAAAAAAAAAAAAAGAATGTTAACACATGCAAAATATCATAGGAACCTTAATGGATCTCTAAGCGAAAGGAAGAAAATATTACTTGTAAATCAAACCGCATTTGTCTACATTTCCTACATTTCCATTTGTATGCTCTAGCCCCCGATCATACAAAATTTAGTGTGGTGGTATTCTCTATTCTCGTGTTTTTATATAACCTCTATAGTTACTATTTTTAATGACTGCATACTACTGCATTTTCTTGATCATAAGATGCTACTGATTTTAAAATGCACCATTGCTCTCATAACAGCTTTTCCAAGAAGACAGTAAATGCTACATTCAATGCAAGATGCAGTCTAATTCCAGAAATGTGGAAAAGTTGCCAAAAAAAGTGATCTTAAAATTGAGAAAGATAAAATAGTTCATAGTATTTCTATTTATTTTACATTTGCATTTACTTTACATTTATATTTTCATAATTCACGTACAAATAACCCTGCTGTGAAAGTCTTTGTGCCTGTAGCGTTTATCTTTGAATGATTTCCTTCGTATAAATTTATGGGGATGCAAACAAACATTTTTAATGGTGTTGAAGCTTATTGCCCTGATGTTTTTCAAAAGGGTTAAAACATTTCAGCCAGTTACCCAAAATGTGTGCCCGAGTATCTACGCTTAATTGCAACTCTGCCAGCATTAGGTTTTATCACTTTTTTGGTTTGGCTTAATTTTGTGCTAATTTCATATACAGATGATTTATCCGTGCATTGTTTTGATTATTTGGGAGATGGTATAAATACATTAGTAGCAAATTTAGGGCTGTGTCTAAACTGCTAGTAAAAATGTGTTGTTATTGACAAAGTGGTATAAGATTATCTTATTTAGGTGATAGACACTCGAATTTGTTCTTCAAAGTTCTGGCCTTTGGCTGGGGTGGAGGAGAAGATTCAATTAATAGAATTGTTGAAAAAAAGAAAATCAATTTTTGTTTCTGAGAACAAATCTAATTAGACTCTCACCATTTCCCAAGGACCTTTAAAGGCAGGTACGACTGTCTAACCTTGGAATTTTCAAAAATTTCTGTTGTGAACTTTGATGCTGCTTTTTTCTGTTAGAGAATAGTTAAGGAGGGATTTAGTTTAATCGCTTTGAACACATGATAATAACAGCAATAAACATTTCCATAAAGCATTTACCATTTGCCGGACAAAGTTCCAATCACTATCTATAGTCGTCGAATTCTCACAATGGCCCCGTGAGACAGATATTATTATTATTTCCATTGATGAATGAGGAAATTCAGACACAGAGAAGTTGATGTATATAGTAAGGCAAAACACTGGGAAGCAAAGCCAAGCAGTTTGGCTTTGAGCCTATTTTGTTAACCACCTCAAGATACTGCCTTCTATGGGCATAACACACGGTACGATAGACAGGAGGCTGGAGGGGTTGATAGACGTGCTAAATCCTCCAGAGCTAACAAGTCACTTTCCATGTCTGGGGTGGGAGGATGAGATTTATTCTCTTGCCAACCAAAAGCATATTTTCTTTTCTTTTTTTAAATTTTTTTAATGTCTATTCATTTTTGAAAGACAGAGAGAGACAGAGGACAAGCAGGGGTGGGGTGGAGAGAGAGAGGAATACAGAATCGGAAGCAGGCTCCAGGCTCCGAGCCGTCAGCACAGAGCCCCGCGTGGGGCTCGAACCCACAAACTGTGAGATCATGACCTGAGCCGAAGTCGGACGCTCAACCGACTGAGCCACCCGGGCGCCCCCAAAAGTATGTTTTCTAACTGCCTCTGCTTTTTGACTTCAGTCCAGAGCCAAACACCCTGACGGTCCCTGCATTATACCCTTCTCTGATACCCCTTACCTTCCCTCCTGTGTTATCAATGGGTGTCTTTCAATGAGGCAGATGTTCGAAACACGGGGACTTGCTAAAATTAATGCAAACATTCCGAATGCTGCAGCAGCCGGGATGTTTCTAGAACATTTTATTTCTCTACTGGACAGAATGGTGAACTTTGAGCAAGGAAAGGTCTTTTGTTATTGGAACAAACAAATAATTTCAACTCGGTAATTTAATTACAACTATTCCATTTTTTCCCCAAAGCTTATCATTTTATGCATTTCCTCTGTGCTTTTATATCATATGCAAATATCTCCTCTGTGCTTGGTTGTCAAGAATTAGTAATACGTCTTATTAATATGAAATTTTATTCTTGTTTGGAAAATAATTTAGCCCAATGATTAAGAGCACAAGTTTCAGAGTCAGAAAGACCTGGATAAAAAATCCCAGTTCTGTCCTCTCTCATTCTGTGATCTTAGACAAGTTGTCCGATTTCCTCAAGGAGGAAACCAGGATAATACCACCCTACCTCGTAGATGTGCTGTAAAGGTTAAATAAAATTAATGAGCCAATGCTTATAGAATGCACAGACAGTACAGGGTACCTACCGTGTTCAATAAGTTAACTATAATAATGTATATGTAATAACCTTCTAATAAAATGTAATAAACATTTAGGTAGAGTCCAAAGTCAAACACTCCTTTGGGAAGTGTTTCATTATTTTCCTGTTTCTCTTTCTCTAAATGAATAACTCCCAGCCTCTTTTATTGTCTAATTTTGTGACCTCTCCCCTCTAAAAATTTTCTCTAGAAAATAAGATAAGATTTATTTTATTTTATTTGTATTTTAAATAATGCCACAGGTTGTGTATGTGTGTGTGTGTGAGCATTAGAGATGTCTTCATTTACCAGCACACCCCCTCCCCCCCCCCCCCACTCTGGAGGTAGGATATGCTATTTCCTCTAATGGCCTTATTTCCAAGAAGTGAAATTTTCAAACAGGAGAAGTGGGTAGTAGAGATGTGAGCCCCAGAGTGTGGCAATGGCCTTTGTGTGGGTTATGTGAATGGCCTCCAATACTGGGTCCCAGGCACCACTTACAGAGCCTCAAACACCCAAACATCATCCCTACCCTCGCATCTTTCTTTAACCAGTCTCAAGGGCATCCGTATTTGGGGGAGGGGAGGGGAGCCTCTGGAGACCAGCCAATGGCTCCAGGTGCGGAGTGAAAATAGATAAGTTAAGGGAATAATGGAAGCAACTTCATTGACTGTTAACTAAGCGGGACCTTTCCTTTGAGGCTCTATCTCGATGGCGATTCTCCTGGGGTAGAGGCAGTCATGCAGGTGGCGACAGAAAAATGACTCCATCGCTGAACAATTCAGGGGAAGCCCAGTACGATGGAACAGATAGCCTGGTTGCAGTTGTTGATGAGATTCTGCCTGGGATCCCAGCCTGCAGGCATTGGTCTGGCAGCTGCCGTCAGGGTTAGTGAGAGATTCTGGACGGCCTCTGCCAGATAACGAGAGTTCAGAGCACGCTGGCCCAGGTGTGACTGCCCCTGTGGTGTGCTGGCATTTGCAGGAAAGCATCGTGCTTTCCCTGGCTCCATTTCCAGGGGTCGTGGGGCGGTGAAACATCTCCAGGTCATTTGGCCTGGTACCACTCACCCTGTGTGCTCACTTTGCTGCCATCCCTACTTCTGAATCAGCTGAAAAGTTGAGCTCCGAAGGAAAACAAGTTAGCCCTCTCCTACTCCACCTAAACAACAGTACAGTTGTTTTAACTGGAAGAGGATCGTGTGTTCCCCATCTTGGACTTGGTGATTGTGCCAGAAAAGGACGGACCTTATGCGTATGCCTCTCAGACAAAGTGGGGTCGGGGGTGGGCAGCAGGGCGGGTCACTGGGGCACCAGCCTTGAAGGGATGTGAAAATAGCACTGGGAGGGAAAGGAGGACAGTGTCACATTTATCAGAACCCCACTCAGGGTGGAGACAGAACTCTAACGGAGGGAACGCCATGATTGCGCTGCACGGTGGGGGCGGCTGTCGTCTCAGGAGGCATGCTGAGCAGTGATGGATACGTCCCGAGCTGCCTTCTAAGGAGGACAGAAGCTGCTGACCGGCTTGCTGGGTAGGGTACGGACGTTTGGGCCAGGCCCGGCTTGCCGGGGACCCCACAGAAAAGATGGAATACTGCTACCTGAACATTGAACCGACATGTTAATGCCTTTTGGAAAAGATGAGAAATTGTAAGTCTGCTTGTGGCACCCGCATGACTTGGTCCAGACTTTAACCTGGCTGGCGTAGGTGACAGGAAACACCCCCTTTCCTTCCTGGCTGCCTCCTTGAGTCACTGCTCATCACCTGCCAGCTTCTGGCCCCTCTGAAGTGTGAACAACTTGTGTGCATGGTTTTACCCAGGATTTTCCAAACTCATTATGGAATCTTTTTCTCCTGTGACAACTGGTACTCTAGCCTTTTGTGTACCAGGCTTTTTTTTTTTTTTTTTTTAGGTTTATTTTTATTTCGAGAGAGAGAGAGGGCACATGAGCAGGAGAGGGACGGGAGTGGAGATGGGGTGGGAAGAGAGAATGGCCCAGTACTGGAGGCCATTAACATAACGAACACAAAGGCCATTGCCACACTCTGGGGCTCACATCTCCTCTGCCCATTTCTCCTGTTGAAAGGCCCCTTGGAGGGGCTCTTCCTGATGATAACGCCCAAACAAGCTCCATCCTGCCCGACATGGGGCTGGAACTCACAAACCGTGAGATCATGACCTGAGCCGAAATCAAGAGTTGGACGCTTAACCAACTGAGCCACCCAGGTGCCCCGCGTGTACCAGGCTTTGTAAAGAGTCTGGTCTGGCTGTTCTGTCCGGCGTCCCTTCGTTCTCAGAGCTGACAGTCTCTACTATTATTTTCTTATCCTGACAAGCATTTATTGAACACTTGCTGTAAGTCAGTTGCTGCCGAATGCCTTACCAACATTTCAGATCCCACAGGACTCTGGATACATCTATCACTGCTCTCTAACCCGTCCTCTGGAAAACTTGCTTTTCTTGATTTTCTACGTTTGTGTGAACGGCACAACCAGCATTCTGTCCCGGGCACCCAAGATTGAGGCCTTCGCACTAATGCCTTCCTTTCTTGATGAGGTCACTTCACCGTCTTGAAAATGAGCGTGATGGGGGGAGGGGTAGAGGGAGACACCGAATCTGAAAAACTTTTGTTATTTTTATAGTCATGTTGTACATGTGTTATAGGAATATTAGAACGCACATTAGCTAAAAGTGGAAATAGAATTACTTGCCATTTCCAAACAGCAGCCTTTCTATAGTCTCTTGTATCAGGTGTCTTCTCTTACCTCCACGGCCACCGTCCAGTACCCCTCCACGTGCTTGACTTTTCACACCTGAACGATGGCAAACGTCTAACCAGATGCCTCCGGCTTTCCACATTCTAGCGTTCACGGGACCTGTTTCCGTGCAGGTATGGCACGGCTCCTGGAAGACCCTATGGTCAGGAATGAAAGTTACCTTCTTTCGTCTCCTTAACAGACTCTTAATACTTCCTTTGCACCACTGGTCGTTGAAGCCAGGTTACGGCTCTTTAATCGGTTTAAGGAGCCACTGTTTCTTAGGGATGCGAATGTGCTCCAAACCACTTGGGAGTTTTGCGGAGATCTCTGGGAGAAAATACCCACGGGACGAAAATCTCTTCATTCCCGTGGGCCTGTAATTGATGTTGCCCCCTGCTTCACCAGGTTGCACGCACGGATGCACGCATTGCCCTCATTTCATACTCACGGGTCTCACTAGGCATCGGCCGCTTTGTGTATGTTTTCCCTTCTGTGGTCCTCACAGTACTAGTCGTTGTGTGTTTTATTCGTTCTGTTTTAAGATAAGGAATATACAACGAGCTTAAACAATGCACCCAAGATTATAGTTTCAACGTTTATTAAATTTTGGGGGGGGGGGAGAGAGAGAGAGAGAGAGAGAGACAGAGCGTGAGTGGGGGAGGGGTAGAGGGAGACACCGAATGTGATGTTGATCCAGAGCCCCGTTTTTTTTTTAATTTAATATTTAATTTGAGAAAGAAAGAGAGCGTGAGCAGGGGAGGGGCAGAGAGAGGCGGAGACACAGAATTGGAAGCAGGCCCCAGACTCTGAGCTGTCAGCACAGAGCCCGACGCGGGGCTCCAACTCACAAACTTGGAGAGCATGATCTGAGCCGAAGTCGGATGCTTAACTGACTGAGCCACCCAGGTGCCCCCCGCCCCCTGAAAACTACAGTTTCCAGATCAGGTCTTGATCCATAAGCTGTCCCTTCTCAGGAAGGGTCTTGGATGATCAGAAAATCCAAGGGTAAGATTTTTTTTTCTATCCTTTTCCCAGTAGTAAGGTTTGTCTGTAGTTCTGGAAATTGTCCCTTTAAATGCACTCAAATATTTAAATAAAGAAGAAGTTTGGGCTCCTGAATTTTTTGTTTTAAAGCTGTGTTTCATGGAAGAAATAATTTGGACCAGGAATAAAAAAAAAAAAAAAAAACCCGAAAGGTGAAAAAATTCCTAGTGGATCTTTTCAACTATTGAAGAACCTCATTATCTCTTCCTAAAGAAAAGCTGCTTTTGAGTAAGTCAGTTCCATGATGTCCCATCTTATAAGGAGTTAATTGCAGAATAGAGGAGCCTGTGCTGTGAGGTCATTCCATACAGGAGGGAAGTCCGGTCAGACTGGATAACTACCCACCTCAAGTATACCTGGTGAAAATATGTGCCTCCGAGGTTTACCCACAAATTGAAACAGGAGCTGGGAAAAAGCCGATCGAGTTGCCCTGTGTCTAGTACCCATCCCCATGCCGAGGATATTTGCTTATCTCACTTTTTCTAGCCTGAGACAAGCTATAAGGAAAAATAAGGGACATACGCTTCGCCCTTTTTGTAGAAAGCACATTCTCACACACATATCCCGGTGTATAATAATCAATCTGCTTAGTACAGTAAGTGCTCAATAAATGTTCCTTCTTTCAAAATTTTTTAATGTTTAATTTATTTTGAGAGAGAGAGAGAGAGAGAGAGAGAGAGAGAGAAAGTACGAGCAGAGGAGGACAGAGAGAGGGAGAGAGAGAATCCTAAGCAGGCTTCACGTGTCAGCGCAGAGCCTGATGTGGGACCCGAACTCACAAACAGCGAGATCATGACCTGAGCTGAAATCAAGAGTCAGACGCTTAACTGACTGAGCCACCCAGGCACCCCTCAATAAATGTATCTTATGTTAATTCAATATGGATATTTCCCCACTATGGCCACCTTGGTCATTCCCTCTGTACCTGCAGTGGGGAGGAGAACCATGGGTGTTCACATGGTATTATTTCAACACCCCCCCCCCCACCTCTTCCCTACCAAACCTGCTTGTTTGAAAACTTCTTTATTTATGTCTCCATTTTAAAAGTTGCATGTAACCCCATTTAAGAAGATATCAAAGCCCCGTTGATAAAAACGTTAAGCCAAGTACAGTGAGATTAAGTAACCGATCATTCGCAAAGGCAAGATTCACTACTAGGATTGTCTGATTCCAAACAATTTGTTTTTCCTCTCTGGAAAATTCTTCTAAAAATCATTTAACGAGGCCAACAAGTCATTACTTCTGTCAGTGAAATTCAGCTTGGGTCTTCCTAAGCTGATCAGGTACTAGCATTCTCCACGTCCCCAGCAAGTGTGCAGGAGCCAATCTCTCTGTGTGGGCTTCTCTGGATCTCTGTTGACGCATGACGTATAATGCATGTTGACGCATGATGCTGGTGGGTCTGAAGGCATCTGTTTATTTATAGCCTGGACGTATTTACATGTATAGCCTGGACATATCCTGGGGAGACTGACCCCCTTTCTTCCCAGACTCGAGCCCGTGCGTCTGGGGAGGAGAGCCAGATTTGCTGCAAATCTGGAAGGTGCATCTAGAGCTCTCTGTAATGCGACTGGGTTCTTTTTCACCACTGGATCTTTGGTTTGAAACCACAGACTTGACGGCCCGTGATCCAGAGGCTTCAAGCAAGCTGCCCACAAAGAGCGAGGGGCCGCGTACCTGGTGTGTACATAAATACCGTGCACCCGGACTCTCCGGTGTGACTTCCGTCGTTTCGATAGTTTGCCTTTTTCCCCTCTTTGCTCTCAGGGAATGCTTTGCTTTTCTGCTTTCGGAACTTTGCCTTCTTGGGAGTGAGCATTTCAATTATGGCAGGAGAATCAAGGATTATTTTTCTATTGCCGACGCTCTCTCCCCTTAGCACTCTTGCTTCCCGTTCTGAGGCAGACAGAAAGGGCCTGGGCACACACCGCAGGCAGCTTAGAAGGTTTGGAGGGCAGGATTGAGGAGGCAGCCTGCCCTGCTCAAGGGAGCCATTGCGGAGGAGCCCGGGGATCTTTGTCTTCACCGTCGTGTACCTGTCAGCTGAGATCCACCCCTCTCGTCTCTCACGTGCCAATACTACCCACCTCTTAGGTTGTTACGTTCTCCTCCTCCTTGCTGTTGCTAGAATCCTCCAGAGGCCTTTTGGAAGACCCTCCTCTGTAATCCTCCCCACTCACCTTCTGTACACAGGGCAAGGTTTTAAAGGCGAGCGTGAACCCCCTCCGCCCGCTCTGGCTTCCCTAAATCCTTAGAAAAATAATGTGAAACAGGGCTGTTGTTTTCGGGGGCGCATGTCATTTGTTTTACCGGTCTGTAGTTGATTAATTTGCAAATGATATTCCCAATAAAGTGCTTAGAAGTAGATAATTACAACTATATTAACAGTTCCCGGGGAAGCAGATGGTATTCTGAGAAGCTGCCATGTCGCATCAGTGCTGATGCTCCGCTGTAATGTGCCATCTACCCCAGAAAACCACAGACAACAAGCGCAAATCCTGCTGATATTCCAGATTGGGAGGGAATTGTGCTTTTGCCTCGCATTCCATTCTTATCGGAATTTTTATGCGTGTTTTCTTGATCGCTACAGTGCTCAGTGAACTGGTGCATTTTATGTTGAGTCCCATAACTCTCCAACTGTAATTCTGAATTAGCCCCATAGTAAGCCTGCACGAAGCAAGTTTTTCAACTCTTCATCACTGTTCCTCCTATCCACGCCAGATATTTTTTAAGAGTAGATTATCTCCGTACAAACGTATAATTTCGATTTCCTAAATTACCTGAGCCAACACGCCGTGTTAGATAATCCATTAAGAATTTTTGGACGCCGAGGGATCTCTTCTACACTCTTTCCCGTTCTGAGACAGACAGACATTCGTTCATGCGCGCACACGCGTAGGCAAGCATGCACGTGCACGCGGGTGCACGCTCACACCCTCTTGTCAAGTTACCGTCGTATTTTGTTAAGGTACCGGACAAAGAGGGATCATTCTCCAGCTTGTGGCTCTCAGGAGAAAAGTGATGATGTCACACATTCCCATCGGTATATCTACAAGTCAGGAGTTGTCCCTCTCAAGTGAGCTGACGTTGTTATGTGTCCATACCCAACGGGGCATGGGAGTTAGTCAAATATTTATGTGTGCCCTGGGCAGCTGAAAACTGTGGGTCACCAAGACCATTATGTAAGTATGACCTGGAGCCTCTTTGGTGACCATCGCTGGATCTTTGCTCTAGGCCGGGCTAGCAGTAGGCCACCAACAAGCACTAGCCTTGTCATATCAGGGGTCTACTTCCAGTTGCCATTATCTCTGAGTCACTGCTGGCCTGGGGAAGCTGTTCACAGGCCATTGCAGTAGACCTGGAAGGACCACTCTTTTACTCACCCAAGTTCATAGTCGTTTCTGCTACGAGAGTAGGAAAGGGTGGTGACCACCGTTTTCTCCGCGTTCCTTGGGTGAGAAAGGGCTGGGAGGAGATGTGAGGGTTGCTGCGTGCTTTGTGCCTATTTAAAGCTGTCTCAGAGCATATGCTCACTGGCTTTTCTAGAGCAGGCCTTGTGGTTCTTGCTGGGGGCTTACACATTAGGGGGCTTAGTGGGATACGCAAGTAGGCTCCAGGACTCCCCACAAGTCACCCAATTATCACCATAAGCCTTTTTACTGTTGATGTACTCTAGAAGCTTTTAGTTTCAGCTGCCATTTTTTTTTTTTTTTTTTTTTTTTTTGCGGGGGGTGGGGGGGGAGCACCAGGCACTGTGAGAAGTACTTTGAATATATCATCCCATTTAATTCTCACAATATGCTATAAAACGGACAATAGCCGAATTTCACCAAAGAAGAAATGCAGTTTCAGAGAGGTTATTAAACTTGTCCGAGGTCACAGAACGACTAAGGGTCAGAGTTGAGGTTGCAGCTCGAATCTGCCCGTTTCCGAGGCCCAGCCTTTTAACTGTGACATTATTCAGGATTCCGTTATTTTATGAAGTTAATTACATTAACTTAAAAAAATCACCTAGAATGTTTTTATAGTTCTGTGCAGGTGCAGGGATCGGTGAACAATGCACGTCCTTGATTTTATGTAGGTTTTGCTCAAAGATCAAGGAGGTAGAACATGGAAAGATGGGGGGGTGTGTGGCTTGAATGGAGGTTGTGGCTGGACGGGGAAAGGACTTGATAGTCACATGATACGGTTTGGGCGGCATCCCGCGGGTGGTGGAGAAGCTGTGGGTGTTTAGGCGAGGGAGTCATTATTAGATGAGAATTTTCTAAAGGGTTTAGAAAGAGGATACTTGGAGAAAAGGTGGGGCAGTCGGCAGGCTGTCTGATTTGAGGAATGCAAAGGTACTGGCCGGCATGGGTGATGAAACACCGGAGAATTGCACCATGGAGGCAGAATGTGCCAGTGTAAGAATAATGATAGCTAATAGTTATTATCCTATGGCCACGTGCCTCTCGTTGCCTTAGGCTATTAACAAAAAACGTATAAACTCATTTAATCCTCATGACATCCCTATGAAGTAAGCTGAATTATTTCCCCCACTTTACGGAGGAGGAGAGGGAGAGAGAAAGGCCCAGGTGACATCACTTGTAAGCCGCCGACCTGGATTCCACGTTCGCCCCTCTCACCCCGGATCTCGAGACTGGCCAGCATGGCATCAGACCCCACACTGAGGCGGCACAGGGCCCAACACATCTTTTCCTAGATGCACAGCCATAGGGACTCCTAGAGCTGTCCGCCTAGGACAAAACGCACGGAGAGCACAGAGGAAGGGAATCGGCATTAGCAGCTATGACCATATCTGTTTGTGCCCTTTTCGGGAGCCTGCCAGCTGCTTCAAGGCTGTACTCAGGGGAGCAGCATTCAGCTTTCTTTCTCCTTATCTCACTTAGGAAGGAATTACCTCCTCTATTGTTGTCTTTGGCGAAATTAAGATCAGACGCTTGGGTCCAGGACTGTCTCTGTAACTCGCAAAAGCACGTTTTAGGGCACGTGACTTAAGGTCTCTGATTTTCAGGCTTCTTATGGTTAAGGTAAGGATGATGCGATCCGTTCATCTAGTGGCGCTTTCAAGAAACGGATACTGAGCACCCAGTAGGAGCCGTGCACAGGCTAGGGAGGCACCAGGGATAACAAAATGTGAAAAAGTCACAGCATGCATTCTGAAGGAGTTCAGAATCTTACTTCTGATACAAGTACGTAAATAAGCAATTGCAATTCAAGGAGATAATATTCATTACAGCTTTTACCAATCTGAAGTGCTTTAAAATGCTGTGCTATTATTATTATTATTAACTCTGTTAGGGAGAAGGAGAGGAGAAAGGCAGAAAATGCCAGAAAAATCTGGGTTGGGGTTGGGCTCCCTGCATCTCCAAGGCTCCCACCGGGAGAGGTTCCAAGAGTGCAGACCCCTCCAGTGAGGGCTCCGTGGCTCCCGCCTGCTTTTGACCTTTGTGGAGAGTGCTTTCATGAACACACTTCGTTTTCAAAAGTTTAAAAATACGCACTTGGAATTGGAGATGATCAGGCATGAATCCCAGGCCATAAGCGTGTGGGAGAATTGTGCTGATCTGGGGGGATGCAGGGCCACGTGCCCCTGTGGTCTGACGTCAGCACCGTCCTGGAGACGCACAGCGTCTGTGCCCCTCTGCGTGGTCAGTCTGTGATGCAATGTGTTTTCACAGCCTGTGAATCAGTTCCCTCTAGGAAAAGGAAAAAAAAAAAAAAACCAAAAAAAACCCCAACACACCCTGCTGATTAGCTGGATATACCACTGTTGAAATGCCTGATTTTGCAATATTTAAGCACTTTCTCAGCTAGGATGGTGAAAAAGGGTAAGCAGAAAATAAAAAGCCATGTATTTATTAGAATCAAGCCCTTTCCATTTTGAATGTTGACCTTTGAGTTTCCAAATTGGGCAAGGGAGTAATTATCAGGAATACCTTGATAAAAGGTTGTATGATTGCAGTTTAGGAAAACAACTTTATATTTCTAAATCTTTTGTATTTTTGGTAGCACTTTCATATCAATTATCTAACTTAATCCTTTATCCCAGCTCTGTAAAGTGGATGGAACATTCATAATCAGATTATAGGTGAAGAGACTCAGGACAGAGAACCTTTGACCTGTCCAAGGCTCTGACACCTCAGACAAAGGGGAGCGGGAAGAGGGTAAAGGAAAGGATTAAGGAATACCTCTTGAACACCTACTATGTGCCAGTACTTAATATGCAATTAAATTTAATTTTTCACACAATCCTGGCAGGGAGGGGGTGAGTATTCTTACTGCCATTTTGCAGATGGTTAACCCAAGGTGTTACACATTTAATAAATGAGAGGCTGAGCTGAGAATTGGTGCCCAGATATCCTTGATTCCATATCTGTAGCTCTTTCTCTACATTTCCAACATTCTCTTACAAGTGAACTTTTCGGAGCATTTACCTCCAATAAATGTGTATTTGTTTACATACAAGTTCTTTGCATGTACCGCTGTAGTGCTCCTTTACGAACATGATAAAACATACACAGGAAATAAAAGCATAAAGATGGATGTCTATGAACAGAAGACTTACTCTTTTCTTTCTGCACCCAATATTGAAGCCTGCCATCAGGGCTATGCTTCTTTTTTGGCAAGAGCACAGGGTTCAATCCTAATGTTCATTTTCTTAGAAAAATCCACAAGGCAGTATAGGGATACTTTAAGGAAAGATTTCTCAATAATGGCACCGTTGGTGTTTTGGACCAGATCATTTGTTGTGGGTGTGAGGGGCTGTACGTTGTAGGATGTTTAGTGGCATCCCTGGCCTTCATCTGCTAGATTCTGATAGCAACCCCTCTCCTGCGTGACAACCTAAAACGTCTTCGGACATTGCCAAATGTTCCCTGCTGGGAACGGGGCACCAAAATCACCCCGGGTTGACAACTACTGTTTTAGGGCGATAAATAGGAATGTTTTCGTCTTTGCTAATGCCCAAGGAAGAAGGCATCAGACAGCATCAGCTTGGAAGATGTTTTTTTATGCCCGTTGAAATTCATCCGGAGGACCCTTGGGCTTGTTTCCAACCTATCCAGCAGCTCCTGAGGTCGGCCAGCTAAAACAGAGGTCCAGCTGTTCAGTGATGATACCGGCCTTTGGATGGCTCCTGTCCCTTGCTTATCACATCTAATTTTAACATCTTGCGCTTCACCGCCAATGGACTTGGACAAAGTGCAGCGTGGAAGACCATGGTGGCCCAGCGTGGTTTACGGTGTTGCATGGCGGTTAAGAGCATGGGCTCTAGAATCAGGCAGACCTGTATTCAAATCTCTGTTCTGCCATTACCATCTGTGACTTTGAGCCATTCCTTCACCTTCCCTAGGCTGGTCTTTCGTTGTCATGATAAGACACGGAAGGGAGGAGAACACTTGTGACATAGGGTTGCAGTGTTTAGTTAGCACAATGACCGTGACTGGCTCTTAAACAGTAATAGCTATTACTGCGATTATGATGATGCTTATAGAAAACACCGAGACTTTTGCCTTGCACATAGTGAGCTCTCGATGACTGATACATCTTATCATAATGTGTAATGTAAACCGAGATTTCTGAGTTTTGTGTATTTGGTTACAGATTCCATGAAATGGAAAGCAGACCTATCTTCTTCATCACTTGACCCCCACTGCCTAGTTCAGCTGGTCTGTACTAAATCATCCGTAATTATTGGTTGTGAGTCCATGAATGCATTTTTTTCTTCCCTGTAAGACAGTGGAAATTGCGATCACTATCTCTTTTGGTCTGCTTTAATATCACACAAAATGGCCCTGGCTGATGCTCCCTGAAGTCCTGCCCGCTTCACCCTGTGCAACTTCATGTGAATAAATATATTTGGCTCTACGTGGAGGGAAGGCAATTCAAACTTTTCTTTCTTACGACTTGAAGCTCAAGGAGAGTGAATTCTTCATGATTTTATCCAGTCAATGGAAATGCAGAAACTTAATCATCAGGATCGTCTAATTGTTCCTTTGAATTTGACCGAGGTGCTTGCTGTCATGGTATTTTCTTGAACCCCATTGCATACCGCAAGTTTGCTTATCAGGTTTCAGGTTTTTGATTTATTCTTTGTTTCTTCTGGCTGGTTTTAGAAAAATTAGAACTCTTTGTGGTTTAAGGGAAAAAAAAGGTAACATAAGGTTGAGGACAATTTTTTTATTATTGGCAATACATCAGAAATCATCAATAAATCAGACATAACAATGCTTGATAAATTTAGGAGAAAATTGATGGCAACAGCAGGAGCTGATTTAAACTAATGCCTGCTTGCGTCATTACTCAAACACAGGAGCTACGTCAGTTTTAATTTCTGTCTCGCTTAAAAATGAGCAAGTTTCTTTTCAGCAAATGACTGTTGATGATCTGTATCTTTGCATTAAAAAGGGAGAAATTTTTCCACCATCTCCTGACTCGTTGATGTGGCGTGTTCTTCAGATTTTCGGCACCTCAAACCTATAATTTTCAGAGTATGGTTTGTAAAAGCGGAATTAGCCGTATGGGCTTGTTTTTGTGTCGGTCTGGGTATTGGGAGTGAGTTAGAGAAGTGTGTACGTAAGTTTGCATGTGGTTTT
Source organism: Panthera pardus (assembly GCF_024362965.1). Taxonomy (NCBI): domain Eukaryota; kingdom Metazoa; phylum Chordata; class Mammalia; order Carnivora; family Felidae; genus Panthera; species Panthera pardus. Next base: position 185,424,069 of record NW_026526688.1, read on the forward strand.
TGTTGTTTAACCTAAGTGAGATATGTAATTGGAATGTTCCTTTTGTTCAAAAAGCATGTATTCAAGAAAAACATATTGCCTCTGAACTTCATTGAGGAACCTCTCTTTAGGTATTAATGGAATGAGTGAATAGAAGTTTCCATTTTGCCTTGTCTATTATCACTCAAAGGCTGATTTTATGTTAAATTATATGTAATTGCCCAACCTTGTCAAAATATTAAAAAAAAATTTTTTTTTGAGAGCAAGAGGAACCAGCCCCATTATTCCCACTGCGTCTAGGAAAGGACGTTGAGAGTCAAAGGAAGTAGACGACTGAGAGACTGGGGAGGGGGTTCAATTATGAAAGTACGTGAAAAATGCAGAAACATTTTTTTAAAAGTCAAAAGAAAATACTTAACAGGTATATAAAGTTCTGCCATCTAATTGCACCCGCTGTTAGCATTTTTTACTGTGGTTCAAATAAAACAGTGAGATAAGGGCCCATACATTTCTGTATCCCGATTTCCCCCCCTTATGTAACTTACAGTCATGGTTTTGTGTTACTAAAAATTTATAGCAGTGTAATATCTTCGTCGGTGAGTAAGCCATAATTAACTGCTCCTCTATTATTAGCTATTTAGGTTGTTTCCATTATTTTTGCTGCACAAAATGGCAGACTTCTTAATTAGGTGAGTGCTGTGGCCCAGATATTTATTTCCCTTCTCATACTTTAGTGATTTGCTTACATCTCCTTCTGTGGCGTCTTACCTTGGCTTTTTCCCTAAGCCAAATGGCTCTGTCCATTTGGCCCTCTGTCTCTTTAATAAAATTTCCACATCTTGACTGGGGGCTGGTCTCAGGCATAAATGTGATTTACTGCAGTTGATGTCTTGACCCTGGTGTGGAAACATTATTGCCCTGAGGCCGAAGAATGGAGCTATTGCCAAGAGAGGAACTTGGCTGGACTTGGTCTTGCCTTTTAAAGCTAAGCCTTAATAATTCATAGTTGCTTCCCCCAAAACGTACTTTATATCTTGAATTGTCCGAAGCGTCTTATATTTTGCCACGTGTTGGTCTGACTGAACACGGGTTACTTTATGCGGAAAACATATGGCTTATTAACCACAGTGATAGACTTGCCATTACGAACCTGCAGTAGAATGGTTCCCAGACCTTCCGACTCTGACTTCAGTGTTTTCTACACGGGTCTTAGATTTTGAGCAAAAGCTGTACCATACACTGAGTATGTTTCTGGGAAGAGAACCCTTGGTTTCTCTGATCCAGGTTGGGCGCGTAGCATCATCTGTGCGTGTCCATCTATCGTTTGGAGGGGCCAGGCATGAGCATTTTGAACATCTGCTTCTTTAAGTCACATCTTTTCCTAATTTCATGTTATAATTTTCACGACAGGTATCGTTTGCTCACTGTGTGTGATTCTAAATCTATACCTGCACACCTGAAGTCTCTCCTTTTGATTGGTGGTTCAGCTTCTCGGCTAATGGTCTCACGGGCTATGTCTTCCTTCTGGTCTTGTTGGCTCTCTTGATCACACTGGCGATCACCACTGGCGGTCTGGTATGAAAGGCAGTTTTCATTCGTTGAAAAGTTATGTAGCGAGCTCTTGCTGTGCTCCCAGGGACGGCAGCTCCGAGGGAAATAATTCAGTGTAGGATATGAGGGACTACATGATGCCTTTAAGGTGCTTTGGAGGGGCGCCCGGGTGACTCAGTCGGTTAAGCGTTTGACTTCGGCTCAGGCCATGATCTCACGGTTTGTGAGTTCAAGCCCCGCGTCGGGCTCGGTGCTGACAGCTCAGAGCCTGGGGCCTGCTTCCAATTCTGTGTCTCCGCCTCTCTCTGCCCCTCCCTTGCTCATGCTCTCTTTCTTTCTCAAATTAAATAAACATTAAATTAAAAAAAAAAAAGGTGCTCTGGATCAACATCACTAGGTGGACGCATGGCCCACTCCATCCAAAATAAGAGGAAAGCATGATGTCTGTTGCGTGGGATTTTCTGCTGCTAACACTCTGCTCTGAACTTGCTAGGCCCCTCTCTATGTCTCTGTCAGGCCCTGTTTCTCAACGGGCAGCATGGAGTAAACAAACTCATAAACAACTAATAAGGTACAGAGTAGTGGTAAGTGCTACAGGGGCGTTGTGCACAAAATGTTAGGGCATTGTGAAGGACGGGGATAAATTTGGTGTTCGCGTCCTGACATTCACAGCTCTCCTGCCAGCCCTTGTTCTCTGCGTCCATCTTTCAGGATGTTGTGGGGTGTGTGGGAAGGAATCGTTCCTAGCAAAATTATCCTAAGAAAACTGTTCGCTGAGGAATGCAGATTCCTCTCTCTTCTTTTCCTCAAGCTCTTCCTTCCTTCCTTCCTGTCTTCCTGTCTTCCTTCCTTCCTTCCTTCCTTCCTTCCTTCCTTCCTCCCTTCCTTCCTTCCTTCCTTCCTGCCTTCCTCTCATTTATGATTTCATTTATTCAACAAATACTTACGCAGCTACTGTTTACCGGGATGGAGCGACAGCAGGGACAAGCACAGACAAGTGTTTTGCCCTCAAAGCTGATATTCCAGTGGATGGACCTCCTGGTGCTGATCAAAGGATCAACGCAGTGTTCCTTGGGCAAATGTTTCCACTGCAAACCAGGCTGTCGTAGCAGGACAGCTCCTTTCGGCCCTTCAAGTCCTTTAACTCTTTGTTGGCCCAGCGTGAGTTTTATTAACATCACGCTGTGTTCGTGGCAGGCCTTCGTTAAGTACTGGTTGATCAGCGCTTGGCTGACTCTGCAACTTTCCTAATAGATATTCTAGTTTTCCTTAAAATTTACTTTTCTGCATCTTTGACTTATGTCACTTCCAGGCAGAGTCTCTGCAGGAGTTGACTCAACGATGGTCTCAGTTCTACATCTATAATAAGCAAATCCCTTAAACATTTATTTTTAGAGGTTCGCTCTGCTCTCGCAACTTAATTTCACAGTAACAACGAACAATACGTTTTCCAACGAGCACTTCACAGCACCCATAGGCATAGAGCGAAGTTCGCCGCATTCAAGTAATCCAGAATCGAAACCACTCTGAGTGAGTTATTTGGCACACTCTCTTTCTTTCAGAGAGCTCAGAGCAACTTGCCTGCTTTATCTCCTTGATCCTCCTGTTATCCATCAGACGTTCACGATGGGGGTTTCATCATTGCCTTACCCTCTGTGAGTCTGCAGGCAAAAGGGTAGATTTTTATATTCAAAGACGTCTTATTGTACTTTAAAGCCAAACTCATAAATACTTCTTTATTCTTTCTCTGTTTTCTCTTTCTCTTCCTTGCTCTTGACTATCTTTCTCTTCGGCTTCTTCTTGTTTCACTCTCCTTGAATAGCTTATTATTTCTCTGTTGAAAGGATGGGACTCGAGTAGTGCCCATTCTTAGGAAAAACCGGCCACAGGAGGGATTTCTGTGCCCCTGCTGGCTGGCGATTTGTCCTTCCCTTCGATCATGGCGTCTTCCTGTGTGAGGACCACAGGTTGGATTTTAAAAGCCGTGCCCCGTTAAATTGATAATGGTTCATTTTCAGAGCTGCCGCTGTGGTTATGGATCCCCGGTCTCTTTTGTAAGCCCTTTCCGGGGCCATAAACCTTTCTGGAGAGAGAACCTCTTCCTGGAGAGGGGCAGGTACCTCCTCGGCCTCCTCCCTGCTGATTTGATGACTTGGCCTCTCAAAAGGTTGTGCACACCGTGGATTCTTTAAAGCTTGTTTATCTGGGAAAGGGCTTTAGAAGGGAGATTGAATCCCTGCTGTCAATGACTCTTCTGAAACAGGGCCAGGGAGATAAGGGGAGTTCATGTTGCCAGGTAATGACCTTGCCTGCACCCACTCGAGCATCTTGTTTGGAGGGGCCTGGCAGAGTGAGCGACGGGCTCTCTGCCCGGTGGGGAGAGGGCTGTGTCCTTTCTGCCCCTAAAGGCCAAGGAAGAAGAGAATCGATTCACATGGAGAGTTTTCCAACTTTCTGAAACAATGCGTTAGTTTATTCAAGTTGTTGGGGTCATTTAATATTTATTAAAGTGTCTCCTGTGAACGAGATGCCAGTTGTCAGCTTTTACCCCAGCACGTTTCGCTCATCAGAGGAGTAGAGGCAGTGGGAACGCTAAGGTCCCAAATGTCCTCAGTTCGTGAGCATCTCTTGAGTACGTTGCATGGGCCTGGCTCTGCTTTAGGTTCAGTGGAGCCATAATTAAAACATATGTGATGCTGTCACTTCCTCCTGAGGGTTTGAATCATATTGGGGCCCGCGGCAGAGATGGAACCGCTAGAAAATGGTGCCTGGCTTGGTTGAATTGAGCTTCACAAGGAAGTTGATTGCAACATTATTTAAAATCACAAAGAAATTAGAAACACCCTTGATGTCCATCGGTAGGGGAATGCTTAAAAATGATGCTCTAACCATACTGCAATATTCTGCACTTGTAAAAAGAATGCTATAAATAGAACTGTAAGTAATGACGTTGAAAGATTGCCAAGACTACAGTGCATTAAGTGACAAAAACTTTTTAACTTTCACTATAAGCCGTGTATATTAAGAATGCATATATATGTTTATGAATGTAGAAAAATGCACTGAAGAGACATTTCCCTAGTATTTACACGTGGACTTTTGTTTTTCTGTTTCATAAGGATAATGTATTTATGTATTACATAACTGAAAAAGTTAATACAGGAGTAAATCCTAGATTATGCAAGATCAGAAGAGAGGAGGGACAGAGTGAGTATTCTCTCCTTCTTGACTGTGGGTATTGAGCCACTGTCCTATTTGAGCAGAAGGCCGGGGGTCTGGCCAGAGTTGTTTCTTCTCAGTTTTTTTCTTCTCAGTCCTGGGGGGTAGCTGTAGTAAGCAATAGGACTTTATCTGTTCCCATTCAGTAGGTAGCCTTTTCATTTTGTTAATGATTTCCTTCACTGTGCATTATATTATATATATATATATATATATATATTTATATATTTATATATTTATATATACTATATTATATAAATATTGAATTGGAATATATGTATGGGAATTATATATATTGGAGTATATGATGGTATACATTTATATACATGTAAATATATATTTCCTTCACTGTGCATGATAAATATATAATGGAATACTACTTGCCCATAAAAAATAACGAAATCTTGCCATTTGTGAGAATATGGATGGACCTTGAGGGTATTGTGCTACGTAAAATAAGTCAGACAGAGAAAGGCAAATATTCTGTGATTCCATTTATGTGTGAAATCTAAAAAACAAAAAAAAATGAACAAACAAAATAAAACTCAAAGATCCGGAGAACAGATTGGTGGTTGGCAGAGGAGAGGGGGTAGGGAGTGGGCTAAATGGGTGAAGGAGATGAGGAGATACAAACTTGCAGTTACGAAATAAATAGCTCATGGAGATGTTAATGTACTCATGGTCACTAGAGTCAATAATATTGCATATTTGAAAATTGCTAAGGAAGCAGATCTGGAAAGTTCTCACCATAAGAAAAATTTTTTTTGTAACTCAGTATGGTGACAGATGGTAACTAGACTTATTGTGGTGATAATTTTGCATGTATACAAATATTGGATCATTATGTTGGACACCTGAAACTAATCTAATGTTATAGGTCAATTACACTTTAATAAAAAATGGCTGACTCTGCTTGTGAACAGCACCCAGGGGAGGGGATCCACTGTTTGTCTTTATTTTCTCCTTTCATCCCACATGTGTGTTAATGGGAGTGACGGTTGGCAACATGACTTCTGGCTCCTTGTCCTCAAGAAAGTAAGAACCTGGGGGCACCTGGGTGGGTTAGTCTGTTAAGCTCTTGATTTCAGCTCAGGTCATGATCTCGTGGTTTGTGGGATCAAGCCCTGCATCAGACTCTGTGATGACAGCACGGAGCCTGCTTAGGATTCTCTCTCTCTCTCTGCACCCCTCCCCTCACGCTTGCAAGCTCTCTCTTTCTCAAAATAAATAAATGAACATTAAAAAAAAGAAAGAAAGTCAGAACCTCAGGTATAGAGTCCTTTCCTGCCATTACTTTTTTAGATCTCGACAACTGCTGAGATACGAGAGAGCTGATAGTGTGTTTATGGCTCCAAATTTATTTTACACTGACACCAGCCACATGCTAATAAGAAGTAAAGTACATCAAGGTGATGGAGTTTTGTGGAATGCAGTCTCTACATATTAGAGATTGGATGTGTATGTCCTTTGTCTCTTGACAAATTATATACTCATTGAAACTGAGGCTTTTATCTTTTGAGCTTATAGATATCCTCTATGGTTGTGTAGAAAAGTAGCTTTTTACATAACGGACACATAATAAATGTTTGTTGATTGAGTAAAAGTTTGGATGAATGAATGGAGTAGTCTCTGAGTTTTTGTTCTAATACAGAAAACAGAGTCAACTCATTAAAATTAAAGCCATGGAATGAAAACAATAAAATGGGTCTTATCTTTCAAGTGAAATTTGTTTGACCACTAAAAATGAAATATTTTTTAAAAAGTATGAAAAACAGACTAATAGAACAAATGCCTAAGGAACACCCACGTGTCCAACATCCATATTTAACAAAGGCTCACACTTTGTCACGTTTGCTTCTGATTTTTTTTTTTACTTAAGAAATAACACATTTTAGATACAGTAAAGCTCCATTTGTCCCCTTTCCAATCTCATTTGCTGCTCTCCTCTCTGAGATAACCACTGTTCCACAGGAAGCTATTGCTATTTTCATACCTTTACTTTTTATGTACAAGTATCCTCCTCAGTCTAGACTTTTGTGAGCTTCAGAATTTACACAATAGTGTCATGATGCATGTATTCTCTTGTGACTTGCTTTTTTAAAAAAAAATATTATAGCAGATTTCTCCATGTTGATTATGTAAATCAAGTTCATTCAACTCCCTTCTAAATAAATTCCATGATTTATTTACTGCCTGTAGACACGCATTCCCCTATTGATGGAGAACTAGATTTGTCCCAGTTTTTCACGGTTATCAATTGTGCTGTTAATTACATCCTCGTAGATGTCCCCTTTGGCTTGTAAGAGCATTCCTCCTAGGTGTCTACCAGAAGTGAAATGGCTCAACTGTGGGGCAATGGTATTTCCAACTTTCCTCGACACCAAACTATTGTCCTCCTAAAAGGTTGCACTAATTGCCATCTCCACCCACGGTGTTAGAGGATGTCTCCTTCTGTACGTTTTCACTAACACTGGGTATCAGAGTCTTTCACATTTGACTTTTTAAAGGAATTTCTATCTGGCTGATGAAGGCTGTGTTACAGAGTTCAATCCCTGCCAACGTGTTTCATGTTCCAGATTTGTGTAATGTCACACAGCTATCTGAACATCCCCAAAGCCACCCCTTTTCCCAGGAGTGCACGTAGGGCCTTCCAGTGGCAAACTCTTAACTCATTCTTCGAGACCCAGTTAATATGTTCCTGCCTCTGTGCACTTTTTTTTTTTTCTGACTTCTCCAGATCCATTGTTGTTCCCACTCCTTACTCACGTAGCTCTCTGTAGAGATCTCAGTTGTTGCATTTCCGCTGTTACATTATTATTGCTTTCTATGGCTATTTTTATCACTGGACGGTAGATTCTCCAGGGCAGGGATTATAGAGATGGAGCTCGATGCGAGAGAATTTCTTGAGTATCTTGCATGGGCCTGGATCTGTGTTAGGTTCCATGGAACCCAGCAGCAACAAAACGCAATTACACGACATAGTCTCTCCCTCCTGAGGAGTTTGTTTGGTTTTTTTCTTCTTAGGAGCTAATAAAGCAGCATCTATCCCTCCTGAGTAGTTTTTGACTTGTACTTGGGGGCCCAAGGCAGAGACTTATGAAGCATCTAGAAAACAGAACTCGGCTGTGCAGAATGGAGCCTCTGTCACTTCTGACACCCTACGTACAGCTCAGTCGATGCTTGCTACGTAAATACACGAACAAATTAATAAATAAGTTAATTCATCCAACATGATCTGCCAAGCGCTTTTCTAGGTGTCAGGATGTAGTGGGAATCTGTGTTCCCACTGAGCGTACGTGTATGTGTTTGTTGGGCTGGGAGCGGGAAGGGAAAAGGGACATACGGTAAATAAATCGACAAATCACCGACACTACGTCGGGGGATGGGAGCTTTAGGAAAAGAAATCCAAGCCAGGTGATAGAGAGGTAGGTAGCACAGGCTGGTGCTACCCTGCACCTCGTCCCTCCAGGCCATCTCTGAGTCAGCCGCAGCTGAGGAAGAGGTCCCGTGCCTGTGAGAGTTTCCCATCTCGGTCACTTCCTCCAAAGCTCTCCTGGGACAGCAGCCCTCCCTCAGCCCAGATCAGCTGCACCGCTTTTCTCTCCTGCCCCGTTGCACCTCCCCACCCGTTCACTCTGGCTCCCCAGAATCACCTCTACTAATGACACTGCTTGTAAGTCGTCGCCTCAGAATAGAGGAGCCTGAACGAAGACAGAGAATGCAGTGGGGCTGCTAATTACTGGAGGGGAGCTACGGAAGGACTCATTGAGTGGGGACCTGAAGGCGGGGAGAGTAAGCCGTGGACACGTGGAGGCAAGATGTCTTAGAGAGAAGGAAGAGCAAGTCTAACCCCGGCCCCAACTCCGAGGTGGGCGTGTGCATGGGCTGTTTGGTAGGAGAGGCAGCTGGAGCAGAGGTGAGCCAGAGAGAGAGAGCGAGCGAGCAGGACACGATATCAGAGTGGGAGCAGGGACCCTGCAAGCCAAGGTAAGGGGTTTGCCTTTCTTTCCGGATGGAATGAATGAATTGGATGCCTTTGATCGCAGGCGAGGCAGGATGCAAGTGAGATTTGAAGTGAACGAATGCACGCACGCATGTGCACGGATGACTTAGCAAAACATTTGATTATTCAGAGATTCCAGCTGATGCAGATCTGAAGGGCAATTGTACTTCATGGGACCCTATGGAATCGCTTGCAGCTATTGTAGTCAGGGACCGACTGGATTCTGAGCTCAGGTGTCCCGGAAGTTGGCTGCTGTCAGAAGTTGCTTTGCTTTGGTAGGTCTGTGAAGGAGGTGGAAACACGAAGGGCGGCGGTGGGGGGAGAGGACCTTGCAATTTGAGGACGGTTGGAATTTCCCTGGGTGCCGAGGATTTGGGAAAATGATGTTTGAAGCTGCAACAAGGTCACGGGCGACTTGTTGCTTTGTGATGAGTGGGTTTACGTCCGCACACCTGCCGCTTAGCAGGGCCCTCCTGCAGGTGGGCCTGGAGGAAAGGTAGGCTTCCTTCACAGACCCAAACTCCACAGCTAAAAGGAAGGTCAGGTTTATAAGAAGCTGCTAATTGGCAGCTCGATTACCTTTGCATTCCCCATGGCGAAGCCCTGCAGATTTGTTGGGTTCCAATAGCAGTTCTTCCTTTTCGAGGTGCTACCTTCCTGCTTCATTGCTGGGATTTCTGTAAGAGGTGTTTATGGTGTTTATTCACTGCTTTGTTGGAAAATGAGCACCTGCATTGAATCACAGAATGAAATGAGTCAGAGAAATGATTTCCCTTCCTCCTTTTTAAAAAAGAGTTTGTTTTCAGAGAGAGAGAGAGGGAGGGAGAGAGCGAGGCGGGGAGGGGCAGAGAGAGAGAATCCCAATCCCAAACCAGCTCAGTGCTGTCAGTGCAGACCCTCCCTCCACCCCCCCCCCCCCCCCCCCCGCAGGGCTTGACCTTGATCTCACAAGCCGTGAGATCATGATTTGAGGGGAAATGAAGAGTCAGATGCTTAACCCACTGAGCCACCCAGGCGCCCTGATTTCCCTTCCTCCTTAAGGCTTAGGAGCAAAAGGGCCTAGAAGTGCAGGAAAAATCAGAAAGACTGTAGAATTACTCAGGCCAAGGGTCAAGGTGTGGGCATCAAGCTACCCACCTGGAGGAAGGAACGTGATGAAGATTCTAAGGAGAGAAATGTCCCTTTCCCTTGTAGAAACTCAGGAATGAATAATCCCACACTAATCTGACTTTCTCCGGGCCTCCTGTTCATTTGCTCTGTGTGCATTAAATTTATCATCACTGGCATAGCTGGAAAATGGAGGTCAAATTTCAGTTTGGCCTGCAATGTGATAAAAATGACCTGCAAAAGGTAGATGATAGGTTGTTATTTTATGCCCTGGAAAATAGCAAAGATCAGATACTGCTTCCCCTGTGTCCTCCTTTTTTTTTTTTTTTTTTTTTCTTCTTGGATGGCTGATACTAACTTTCCTTAGTAATGCATCATAAATGCACACCCTGATTTGTTAGAAGGGTGGTCAAGGTTTAGAACAAGAACGATCTATTTCTAACTGGCAATTTCAATCAGTACGGGTTGACTAGGCACCTTTTGCTGTGTGAGTTCTTTATGGAACCACTGACAAGTCATAAAAATATCCAGAGCACAAACGTGACATTCAAACACACTGTCTCTTCTGCTTATAGTTCATTGACTCCCAGAAGTCATCTATTTATAGCAATTAATGATTTCTAAGCAATTAGATCCCCCCTGTTTCAACAACTATCATGTTGTAGGATGAATCCTTCGCCGCAGAAATGCATGTGGCAGGCAGTTTCGGATATGGGAATCGAGGCCAAAGTTGGGACACAAGAGGCTGGGGAAGAAATGTCTCCCTCCAGCACTTGAGGTGGGTAGGAGTCCCATCAAATAAGGACTATCGGGGATAGTCTCCACGTCAGCAACGTTTTAAACTTCGATAAGAATTTTTTAACCTCCACCTAGTCTTGCCTCCAGAGGTGAGATTGATAACACCTGCCTGCCCCTTTTCCAAGGGACAGTCCGACTACAGCACCGCATCCTTCTCCACTGGGGGTCCTTCATGAGTCAGTACGACTTTAGCTTTGCTTTGCTTTGCAAAGATCACTGCAAGGGCTTATCTTGGGTAATTGTTATTACTACCATCTGCATTACGGTATAATTACCTTTCCAAAATGCTAGATCTCTTTAGCTGATGTTTAAAGATAAGTAATAGCCAAATAATTGCAAAGCCTTTGGATACAGAGCAGGAGTTCTACAATAAAAGGTGGGCCGTGTTTATAGCATGTGTTTCTCTTTTCTGTTTTTACTTTTTCTCCTTCTCCGGGGAGTGCTAGAAGAGTGACTGATTTCCCTCCCCAGCTCTCCCTTTATTTTTAGGCAGACCGATGACTAAGTCAATGTTGTAGAGTTTCTCCTGATCCCAATCTGATACCCATCCTACACAACCGGCGGGATGTGGACTGTGGCATTTAATAAAGTTAACTTTCGTTAATCAGAAGTCATGACGGGTGAATCCTCTCTCTGTTCCCGGGGACGGAGTGCGGGGAAGCAAAGACGGATCTCAGAAAGGCCCCACGGCCTCATTCAGGTCCGGCGGGGAGATTTGCTGTCACCTCTTCCCGACTCCTTAACTTTTCCGTAAGCTGTTAATTGGAACTTCTTTGTAGCCTGTAATGCTCTGAGGTTCAGGCCACAGTTTGGTGATTAAGCCTTGAGCGCATTGTCTTTATTAGCGTGATCAATCAGAAGAACCATAGCTACACGTGAACCTGGGGCTCTTGCTCTAAATCCCACAGTATCGAAGACACAAAACTATGGAAGGTGAGCCATAACAATGAAGAGGATGGGGAAAATGAAGAAGATGGGGAGAAAAATATGGACTGATTGGCAATACAGAGGGTGGGGGAAAGGATGGCAATATCATCACGGTTTGCATAAGAAACAGTCTTGAATTTATGGTTTTAAAATTGCCACTTTAGATTCCGCTTGCTGTTTGACATTCTTGTTTTTCTGGAAATTCATGTGAATTAGCATATCTGGCCCAAATATTTACCTCCCTGAGTTCTTAAACAAGTAAGGCAGATGAATTACTTTGAGCCATGTGGACTCAAGGAGTAGGTACCATATGCTCACAAAATTTGGGGGAAGTACGAGCTTGTAAAATGCCATCAGTCCCCAAACTCCTCTTTGCAGAGAAAACTTATGGCAGACGTAACAACTATTATTATGAGGATACTTCAGAGTTGCAACCAGTGGAGAGTGACTTTGTGCTACCACGCATACGAGGCTTTTTATTAGCATTATCTCATTTAATTACACAACAGCCCTATGAGGAAATTGATTATCCTTTCAATTTTACGGATGAGGAAACTAAACCTTAGAGAGTTTAACCAACTTGTCTAAACTCATATTAGTTAGCGGAGCTGGTCTAAGCGTCTGTGCTGTTAATTACTTGCACATGGCATATATACGCTATTCACCTAGCGGACTAGATGAGATACCTACGTCTGTATCCACAACTACGTCGATAGCTATACCGTTATAGATGTATATATGCCAGGATTTATATTGGGCAAACTGGGAAAGAAGCTAGTCTTTTTCTTTTCTTTTTAAAAATCTCAACAACTAAGCATATTCTCTGTGGAGAAAATGCACTGGAAACCATTTTGGTGGGTTAGTATTTTTTTTTTTTTTTTTTTTTTACAAGGCTGAAGAATGCCCTCTCACCAGCTGGAAATAGCATCGCTTCTCTTGCTTCATTCCCACCACCAATTAAACAATTTAAAAGCATTTCAGATAGCCCCATTTTGAGAAATATCTGCACCCATCAGAGTTGACATTTAAACAGGCAGACCATGTAGTTTCCTAATTGTGCTTGTGTGTACATGTGCACATGCGTGTGTGTGTGTGTGTGTGTGTGTGTGTGTTAAGGAAGACTGAAAATGGGCTTTCCTCCCTGAAATACATGCCCGGCCTACCAGTGTCTGAAATTCTTCTGTTAGGTCTTCCTTCTTTTGGCATAACGTTTTATTCCGTGTTCAAGGACAAAACTCCGGGAAGGGGTGCTTTAGTAAACCCAGCCTCTCATTGTAAGCAGTCTTATCAGATGTTTTCCAGAGAAGCAGACTTGGATAAGCCAGGTGCAGAGAGCATGAGGCGAGTGGAGAGCTCGTGGGTGTTGGTGGGAGCCAGGGGTTGGCGAATAGAAGAGGGGTGGCAAGAGATATAGAGGCAAACATCATCTACTTCCCCATCTTTCATTAAACCGACTCTAACTCTGATTATTCATTGGATTAACCAAAGAAAGGGTTGACTCAGTGCCGGCTGCTTTAACAGAAGTGTGCATACTTAGGGCTAAGAAAATACATTCTTCCTAGTAGAGACTTGCCAGGTCTATGGTCTTTCTTCTTCCTTTGTCTTGATCGATTGTGCATGATCTCCTGATTGGCGTATGCTTTGCAGGAGTCACTGTGCAATGCTGAAGCACCGAGAACAGGTACCCTGCCTGCCTTCATGGAGCCCCTAATCTGGGTGGACACACTAAGCATCAAAATGCCCTGGGCTTCATAAAACTCAGGCAGGGACTGACTCAGCCTGGAGTAGTTGGGATTGCTTTTAGAAAAGATGCTGTTGAACTCTGGGTCCTGATATATGAATGTGGAAAGGAAGAAGGGTGTGGACACATCTTCGGGAAGAATCATTCTGAAGTCAGAATTTTCAGGTCCTGATGAAGCCTCATATAGCTTGCAATTAGCAAGGGTAAAACAGATCAGTTTCCGGGGGTCTCCGTGCAGGACATTCCCAGCCAGAATGCACTTCTCTGGAAGGCAGGGGAGAGGTGAGTGGCTGCTGATCTGAGTCCTGTGTCCCTTTGCCTGGCATTCCTCTGGCATCTTTGGAATTCATGCCAACTACATTTCAAATCAAAGGTACCACTCCTCTGTTACTGTGCTGAATATCCCAGTCACTGAAAACTGGCATCACCTTATACATTCCCAGCTTTGGCTCCGGCTGTTTGTTTGTGAGTTGCAGCTAGGGTACAGCTCAGAGAAAGGCAAATACATGCCAAACAGATAGCTTTATGCATTTTAAGCAGAGAAAACCAGGAAGGCCTTTAAAAAATTGAAAAACCAAATAGTTTGATAATTTTGAGAAAAGTTACTAACCACTCCTAAATTTGCATTACAACTTAAACACGCTAAAGCTTTTGCATTTATAGACTCAGTAATTGATCTAGATATCTCTTCTTTCTTTCTCTTTGCTAATGTTCTGGTGCTCAGAAAAACAGCATTTCTAATTTACATGTCCAAATTAGCTTCAACTTACTTATAGTGAATGATAATAGATTTCTTTTTCTTATAATTAATGTTGTCTGAAAACATAATACAGATTTAACTTATCATTGTAAAGATCTTAAGATTTTAATATTTTTGCAGAGGCATAAATACAGTGTAGCTATAATTATTTCATTATGTATGTATAAAAATAGGATACGGCAAAAAGTACATGCTTTCCCTCACTGATTACTCTTAATGTCTCCCAAATTTCCTGATTTACAATATTCTCTAAGGATGTAGATTTTTCTAATTGAAGTACAGTAATTTGCATATTTTTAGACCTTGTTGACACAGTTAATTGATATGTCATTACTTATATCATGCTGAATATAATTTACCCTCCTTATTCACGGCAGACTTACAATGCTGTCCTTTTGGGGAAGAATTCACAAAGTACTGTTCTTTGTCTTGCTTTTCTCTTTGGCTTAGCCAGCCTTTGCCTAAGGAAAACCAGAAGGAATAATGGCCAGTTGGCAGGGTTTTCTGTTTAGCACAATATTAACCATTAACATAATAATCTACTAAATTTTAGCACTGGGGGTAAAATGTATATTTTCCTAGCAGTTTGCTAGAAAAGTCCTTTTCAAACGGTTTTCACATATGACCATCTCGGTTAGTCCTCCTGGAACACTTGAGACAGGGATCGTTACATTTCTTTTACCAAGGGGCAAATGGAGCCTAAGGGAGGCACGAAGACTGGTCCAAGGTCACATAGCTAGAAGATTGAAGAGCTGGGGTGGGACAGGTTTTTTTCCACTGCAGGGCACAATCTACCAGAGAGGTAAGGAAACAGGACTAGAGATATGTGAGAGAAAGAACAGGAAAGTAAGGGAGAAATACTAGAGAACTGTGGACCAAACACATAAGCTTAGAAACAGGAATGAACTTGTCCATTTAGGTGCCCATAAGTTCACGTTAGCGGTGTTTGAAAAATCTAGGACTCCTTGGTGCGGTTGTCCAGTTCTCTCTCTCTCTGAGAACTCTGAATGGGAATGTGGGGTATTCCCTATGGGCTGGGCTAAGCTTTTTGCCTCTTTGTCACTCCCACAGTGCCTTGCTGTGTTCAAATGAGGCACTCAAAAATAATTGTTGAATGAATGAATGGCATTCTTCAGAAGTTGGAGTTATAGCCTCATTGTTCCCATGATGGGCTGTGATTATATCTGTGCCAGCTTCGGCCACCCACACCCTCCAAATCACACAGGCCTCCTCTGCGAGGGAGAATTACTTTTTGCCTTTCTCCTTTTTCTTTTTTTCTAAGTCCCATTACTCAGGCTGGAGAGTTCTCTTGTTAAAAAGATGGTTGGAATTTGGCCTAGCGTTTACGTGAATTGCTAAAGATGTAGTATCTGCTTTTGGTGGATTTCCAAGTGTGCAATCCATCCAGGCAGCTGAAAATCACAACAAATGGAGTTCAGAAAGCATGCAAAGGCGAGACATTATCGTATAATGGAAAAAGCATCAGCCTGGGAGTGAGATAGACCCGGGCATGGGTCCAAAATCTGCCACTTGCTAGCCCTGTAAACCTTTGCAAGTCACCTCCCTGAGCCTCAGTTTACTTTTCTGCACAGTGGGACTGTAGTTAATACTTCCCTCTGAAGGTGGGTCGGAGATAAGACACGTAAAATGCCTAGCTCAGCACCTGGTGTCTACTGGATTTTATTTTCCTTGCCCTCATTCGTGTGCAGGCCAATGTTGACCCCATTTAGATGAGGTGTAACTTCTGCTCAAAGAACTCATATAGTTAGGTTCTTCATGACGCAGAATCATGTGACTTGCATGCCTTGTCAATGTCATGTCTTTGCGCTGAGAACTGTGGAGCCTTGCCTGTTATCCACCATGAACACAAGTGTGGGGCCATTGCTGTCTTCACCTAGCAGCTGGGGGCTACGGTCATCTCAAGGAACCTGGGGATCATTGTCCTGCTCCGTTTGACAGAAGGGGGAAGTGTTTGGGAACCATGTAGGATCCTTTTGCTCTCTTTATTTGGAAACTCTTTCTCTGATGAAAGTCAGACTGATCTCTCTCTTGAGGGTGTCGCAGCTGTTGATGACTCTCTACCAGCGGTGGGAAATATGCTGAGCTTGAAGAGAGTGAGGGCTGGCCACTGGCTGTCAGATTCCTTTGTTTCTAGAGAGATTAGGTGGTAGAGTAGCACCAGCCCAAGCTGTGGAGACTTGCTCCTGAGTCCTGCCTTTGGCTTTCACCTGCATAACACGCGGAAGTCACTCCACCTCTTTGAGTCTCTTTTCCCCTCTGTAACGTGAGGCTAATAAGACCTAATTTACAGAACTTGGAGAGGATTAGCACCTGGGAGTCAGTAGGGGTTCAAAAAATAATGGAGGTAGTTATTTTTATTATTTTCATGAGATTACTTACAGGTCAGGTGTATCCGTGAGTGGAGTGGGTAGCCACCCAATGTGATTTTAACCAAAGATGGTCCTGTAGCAGAGGACTACTGGCCAGGGGTTCAGAATTCTTCTAAGTCCTTTGTAACTCTGGACATTCTGATGGGCTTATGGTATGAAGCTACCTGGGAGGGAACCTCCTTACCTAGGTACCACGTTAGCAAGGCTTTGTTTATTGGACCAACCAATTCGCATCCTTTGTAACCTAGCAGGAAGTAGCAGGTCGGGCAGAAATGGGATACGGAACAGGCGTGTTTGGGATGAGGCTGCTGGGAAATGGTTGAAGACAGAGTGCTGCTGGGTGACATCCTTGGCTGAGGAGCCCAGGGCAGTGTGGTTGGGACACTGTGGGGCATATTAGGCAGTGAAAGAGAGTTAGGGCTGCCCATGATTAAATCCATGAAATGTAACGTATGCAAAGTGAGGGTCCTTTGTTGCCAGCTACAATGTCAGGTGCCAGCAAAGAGACCTTTGACTAAGTCAGCCTCTGTTCTCAGGGTGCTTACCACCAGTGAACAAATGGTAAATGCAAGTGAGAATAAGATAACCATCTATGCAGGTATGATACAAGAACTACAGCTAGTCAGATGAGTGAGTTCCCATGTAGAGCAAGCGTGATTAGAGAAGACTTTCTGGAAGATGTGACGTTAGAAGGACCTGGCAGTTTGAAAAAGACAATTGCCAAAGGCTTCAAATTTCACAGTCTTACCAGAGGATGGGCTAAAGCACTTAGCTGGGGCTTTCTCAGGGGGTGTGTCAGAACGTCTTGATGGGTTTATAGTTCTGTCTACATTTGTGAAGTGAAATGGAGAATCCCAGAAGCTATTGGAACCATTCAGGTCAGTTTTGAAGCATTATTGGAGACTTTACTTGAATTATCCAGGTAGCCATTTTCCCCAGGACTGTCCCTGTTGGTGAAAAGAATGATGTAGATAAATGTTGTTAAAGCACTAATGGGGCTTGGGGCTTTCTTAAGAGTTAGTACCTTTTCCTTATCCCTATTGTTTCCTTGGGGAAAGCTTGATTTCCTTTGAGATGGGGAGAGGAAAGGATTCTTTGCTATGATGATTAGTAGAATTCTCTGGTAGCCTGAGGATACAGGACACGGATGGGCACAGACACTAGCGATCTGGTTCTTGCCTGCCTCATGGCTTCTGTCTGGCACCACTTTCTCCCCAACTCATTGTGTCCTAGCTACATTGCCTTTTCTCAGTTCCCAGAATATTCCACATTCTTCACCTCAGCCCTTTGCATGTGTTTATCTCTCAACCTGGAATACCTTTCCTGCACACTTTAACTAACCAACTCCTACCTATCCTACAGTCCTTATTTTAAATATCATATCCTCAAAAAATCCCCTGGCTTAGATTGGGTCATTTATGTCTTTCTCTTTCATGGACCCTGGTACTTGTCCTTTAGGGCATATATACATGTTTGTGATTATGTATTTACTTGTGTGCTTAACATTATCTCCTCTCTAGACTGTGAGCTCCAGAAAGGCAGGAAACACATCTATTTGTTTTTCACCCCTGTTGGATAAGGACCCATACGGTGTCTACAACATAGTAGGTGCTTAATCCACAATTACTAGTTACTAGATGAACGAGTGAATCATACAATTGTTGATCTGGACGAGACCTTAGCGGACAACTGATGTGAAAGCTTCTCCTTCTTAGAGGAGGACATTAAAACTAAAGATGTGAAGCAACTTAAACCAGGTACGGTTACACGGACCAAAAGCTAGTTGGGTAGAACCAGGACCCACAACTGGATTTCCTGAATTCCAAACCAATGATTTTTCTATTAGACCGTTTTAGGGGTAACCTGTTATGATGTCATAGCGGAGATCACTAGCTGTGTGACTATGGGCAAAGTACCTACCTTATCAGCACCTCGGTTTCCTCATCTGTATAAATGGGCATAAGAAAGGTAACCCATCTCCTAGAGAGGTTGTGAGGAATGAGAAAATCTGGGTAAAGCACTTAGACAAGTGCCAGCTCAGGGAGAGTGCTCAGTAAATGCGACCCATCATCACTACATCACCCCTGCCATGGTCATCATCAGCGTCATTGTCATCATCGGGTCAACGAGGCCATTTGCAGAGGACAAGTGACATCATCTTAAGATGCATAGGCAAAGAAAACCTAGTATTCATGGCATTTTATTGCTCTAAAACCCAAAAGTCCCTAGAGATGTAGTGGGAGCTGCGGTTGATGGTCCTGCCTTTGGGGGTGCCATGTTTGGCAATGAATAAACAGGTGTATTTAAAGAAAAGGCACATTGAGTTTTTTTGCAAATGGATGCTCATCCGGAAAATACCTCTGGCTGCACACGCAGGAGCAGCCTCGGTGGTCATAGCAAGTACCCATATTTTTTTGTTTGTCTGGTTTTTTGCTGGTAGTTAGCTGCTATCCTTCCTTGGTGGTCCCACCATGGTTCTGGACCAGTGGCACTGACGATCACTACTGGTGACCAATAGAACAATCATGATGCCCCCATGCAGAGAAGCACATGCTTGATGTGGCTTCAATGGGATATCAACCTCTTTGCAACCTTCCTTCAGAGACTGTCATGTGAAAATTAGGTATAGCAGGAGTGGATGTTTATTGAGTCTTCCCTTACCATGGACCAGTCACTGTTCTAAACCCTTTCCCTGCATTCGGTCATTCTGACAACCCCATGAGGTGGGCTTCATTGATAGAGATTGAGGGCACAGAGATGTGGAGAGTGTGATTAAACTGCTCAGGTCATAGGTAGCATGAGCGTGTGGCGAATTATGGGTCTGAATGTGGGTGGTTTGATCCAGAAGCACCCACACTCTTAATAACTGGGGGATCCTGCCTCAGGAGCCACAGCTGTGGTTGGCGACAGGTGGCATCACTTGAAGCCCACATACTTATTCAGAGGTGGCTCGACTAACTTAATGGCTTCATAGAAGGGTCCTCTTTGTATCCTGGGGCATTTGGCAATGTGTGTGCTTCTGTCTCGTTGCCTCTATTAACGTGTCTCTCTCATCCCTCTCTTGCTCTCCCTCACCAGCCCTCCCTCTCCCCCTCCATCCCTGACCCTCCTTCCACCTCATATGGGGCTAAAGTCTGCAATCTGTGCACTGGCTGATAATTGACAAGTTCACCAGAGGTATCAACCTGCCACGAATTCATGAACATTCAAATTGAACTTGCTGTACATGAGTAACTGAAGATTAGTTTAAGAATTTTTTTCCTTTTTTTCCCCTTCCTCCCCCAAATATCTGTAAACAGAATCTGGTCCAGGGAGATTCCTCCTGCATATAATGCTTTTGCTGCTTTAAAGGAGAGGAGAAAGGTACAAATCTTGGAGCCCGGAAAGAAAGCAATATTCTCAACTAAAAAAAAAAAATCTGTTTTCCCCAGCTATAAACATGCAATAAATCACCCATACAAAGAGCCTAATCTTTAAACCAAAAGTTGGCAGCTGTTCTAACTCACTTGTTGGTCTGGTGAGGGGAGAAGTACAATGCCAGTGTCACCACCTTTGAGAGGGATCGGGGGCTACGTGTTGATCGTGTGGATACAAAATACCACAATTTCATAGAGGAGCATTTCTAAGGTTCTGGAGACGTGCTCATCTTCGCTCTTGTGGAGAATCCCAAGGTTTGCTTGTAAATATCAACCTGATTTAGTCTTCAGTTTTAAGACAAGACAATCATCTACCTCTCGGTGTCTCTTGGTTTCTCAGGTATATGACTTAAGAATTTTAATGATTTTGGAATTACATTGTGACAGGCGGAGTTTTTTTTTTTTAATTTTTTTTTTTTTTTTTTTTGTGGAGGGTGGTGAAGGACATAATTAGCCAAGTTTCAGGAAATATCTGGTATTTCATGAGGGAAAATGTCAACATTTGGTACATCTGATGATTTCATTTTATATGTGTGAAAACAGAGGCAAATGTCTGTATTTGAGGAGAGTAATTGTATAGATCAGTGTCTGTACTTTTCTCGAACACACTGTTAAAATAATAATTAAGCCTCCACACCTGTTAGACTGTGAACAGAATTCTCTTCTCAGAGAACAGTGCCTTTCAAGAAGCTCACTGTATCACCGGGTTGAGGCTAAGAATGGTCCATAGCTCTCCTGTCTCTGATTCTCTGTTTCCTATTCCTGCCTCCTTTTCTCCATTTTGATTTTTCGTCTTCTGCCCTTTTTTTTTTTCAGTACCCTCACCTCGTCCCTTTGTTTTTCTCTTCTGGGAAAAGCTATTTCTTGACCCTAGAAAATGATTTTAGCTCGGCTATCTCTGAATAGAATGAGGATTCAGCACCCCCTCCGATGTTTCTTGAGCCCAGTAGAATTTCACGTAAGCTCTGGAGGACAAAAAAGAGGTGGAAGATGAAAAGAAAACAGCATCACCAACACCAAGAACAGAATCTTCACTTTCATGTGCTCCAGGCTGAGGCTGGGCACAGAGGAGGAAACTAATCAATTGGCAGGTATTTATTGAACATCTACTATGTGCAAGACACTCAGCTTGGTCCTAGGGAGGCACCATTTTTGTCCTTGGCGACATGATTGGATTGCTTGTTGCAAAACAAAGGTACCTCCCACAATACCAGGTATGGATTAAGCACCTGCTAAGGGTTGGTTGATTAATTTCTCAGACACCTCCTCAGTGTTAGTTTCCGAGTTCTTTAAGACACATGGAGGTAGGAAGGAAAAATGTAGCTCAGTGCTTGCCATTGGACCATCTGTTGTCTCACCAGAAAATAGAATATTCTTTTTTTTCCTCCAGTAACTTTACATATTCCCCTTAAGAAGTCAGCTTTCTAATTTCCAAACTGAGATAATAAAAGTATGGAACTCTGGGTGAAACACTTAGAACAGTGCCAAACGCATTATTATATTCAATAATTGTTAGCTACTATTACTGTTGTTGTTATAGTTCAATGGTGTCCTAGAATTTTTGTATCACCGATTCCAGGGAGCTCCGCAATACCTTTCCAGCATCACACTGCATCTGGTGACGTTGGAGGGCAGAAGTGCAAAGGAGAAAGTTGGACGTGAGATCCCAAGGAAGTGCGTTTTTTTTTTTTTTTTTTTTTTTTTTTTTTTTTAGGAATGCAGCAAAGGAAGATCCAGCAAGTGTTGTTGTTTTGTTTTTGTTTTTGTGTGTGTAAGCGAGGGTTTTTCACACCAGGCCTTATGTACGTGGAGTTTTGCATCTTTCCTTCAACTTGGAAACTGATTATTTCCCAGAAAACTAGACTCCGGTTGCATTTTATTAAAGAAAACATCTCTGGCGGGCAAAGCACTAGGTCGCATCTTGCATTTTTTTTCTTTTATCACAAGCAGATTCTTTTCAAGATCGAATGTTCCTGATACAGGTAACAAGGTCACTGAAGGGAGAAGGAAAGGGCAGAGTGAGGAGCGAAAACCATGCCCACCGTAGGATTATTTTATGTCACAGGAACGCTGCCTCATTTGCTGCAAGTCCGCTCTGAATATAAACCTGTGGCTCTCACCACAATCTCGTGCCTAGCAGGGGGCTGAAAACGTGCCAAGTGTCCAGGGACCATGTGTTGATTGATATTCTTTGAAGGCACTTCCTAACTTTGTTTTATTTCTGTCTTCTGGTCTACCTCGGAGCGTAGACGCTCCCTTTTGATGAGATGATCCTTCAGTGTTTGGAAGGCATGATAGCCGCGAGTCTAGGCTTTGGAGCCAGGCTGCCTGATCCAGAGCTTGGATCTCAACCACTAGCTGGTCACTCTCGTGATCATAGGCAACATACTAAGCACCCGGTGCCTTAGTGTCATCCTCTGCAAAATGGGGTAGAAAGAATTCCTACCTGACAGAGGACTTAATATATGCAAAGTGCCTACAGCAGAGTCTGGCACCTCAGTAAGTGCTGTAGAAATATTTGCTCGTGGTGGTGTTACTGCCACCAGCTACTGAGTCTTTTACCATGTGCCAGGCACTTTGATAAATGCTTTACAGCTAGCATATCATGTTATCCTTATTTCCATCTGGTATTCTTCCTATCTTTCCATTTGGAGTCATGTCCTCAGAAAGGCATTGCATAAACTGTTTTATCTTCCTTGGAGCACTTCTGAGGGCCTGAGGCCACAGATGCTCTTTGTTTGATTACATGTGTATTGTGTGACTATCCTCACTGGGGTGTGAGTTACCGAGGGCAGAGGCACTGTCTGTCTCGTCCGCCGTGTGACGCCTGGTGCCCAGGACCCCGGCACAGATTAGGTGCTCCTAGGTGTCAAGTTGATCAGTTTGGTTCTCTTGCCCAGCGGGGATATTCCTAAGACAGTTGGCCATGTCTTAGGTGACTTGGTTCCGATACTTTCTGCAGCCTCCCATTCATATTATTTCTCTTAAAACGTGGTACCAAGAGCTGAGCACCGTATATTAGATGTGGTCTTATCAGCCCTGAGGGCTGGGGAAATGTTCCTTCCCTGGAAAATGGGTCTCCGGGTTGTTTTCTCGGGGTGAGATTTCCATGGCGTTTTCATTTCTGTTTCGGTCGTGTAGAGCACGTTAGCTACTGGCCAACTGGACTTCATGAAGTAAGGTTTTCTGTACATGGTTGTAGTTGACCATGGAGGACTTTGCTTTTATCCTTTTTTTTTTTTTTTTTGACAGAGAGAAAGTGAAAGAGGAAGCGTAGGAGCAGGGGAGGAGAGGCAGAGAGCAAGAAGGAGACAGAGAATTCCGAGCAGGCTCTGCTCCCAGCGCAGAGCCTGGTGTGGGGCTCAGTCTCACAGTCCTGAGATGATGACCTGAGCTGAAATCAAGTATCAGATGCTTAACCAACAGAGCTACCCAGACACCCCACTTTTATCCTTGTTCAATTGAGTTTTCTTGTCTGTGTGCCTCATGTTCTGCTTGTCAAGGTATCTTGGAACTTTCAGTCTGACATCTATTGTGTGAGCTCTATCTTCATATACCCACACATAGTTAATCAGCATGATTTATGCACATTCCTTCCAGGGCCTGGCAAACATGTGGAGCCGGATAAAGCCCGTGGCACCCAAAGTCGAACATCCTGTATTGACATAAAAAAGAAACGATCAGCCTTACCAACAATAGTAATGGCCAGTGTTAATTAAGCACTTAGCGCATGTGAGGGGATTTGAACCTGTGGTTTTCACTCTAACAAATACCCTATGATCACTCTTGCAGAAACTAATCCATTAGTCCATACTTTTTGGTTATAGTGACTTTTGGCTATTGGTAATTCACTTAAGCCTGCCATCCTATTTTCAAAGAAACCATGGAGCATTTTATCCCACGTTTTGATTAAGTTAAGATTTATTGCCTTTATGGCATTTCCTTGATATTGTTTGTCAGCAGCAACCCAAGGGGCAAAAATAGGTTCCCAAGGGTGGAAGCTGGCTTATTGTGGGCCAGAAGCTATCTGCTTGGATGAGGCACAGGCATCTCCTTTGTCCCAGAGAGGTCTTTTTTTTGAGTCTTGGTTTTTGTGAATGACACAGAAACGGTAGATTTATTTATTTATTTTTTTAAAGTTTATTTATGTTGAGAGAGAGAGCACAAGCGGGTGAAGGGCAGAGAGCAAGGGGAACAGAGGATCCAAAGTGGGTTCTGCACTGACAGCAGTGAGCTCAATGTGGGGCTCGAGCTCTCAAACCGTCAGATCATGACCTGAGCTGAAGTCAGATGCTCAACTGACTGAGCCACTCACGCGCCCCAGAAATGGTGGCTTTAAATGCTTTTACTTCAGAGCTTATGTTGAGGATCAAATGTATCAAGAAAGGGTGTGGAGCATTGGGAACAATCCAACAGCTTCTGCACTTCCTCAATCTAGTTCGCACGGATGAACCTGAACGGTTCCACAGTCTCAGAGCCACCTGAGAACCTGGTGATATTTACCTTGTCCTACCTCACATCGCCTGTTCAGATCATGAGTGCCGAAAAGAGCCAGAAGCTCAGTTGGGATCATGGAAATAGGGTCTGCTTGTTGGGCCAAGGGCTAGAATACTTGTGTATGGTTGTTCAGATGGCAGGGTGTTGCTCACGTAAGTCACCCATGGAATTGTCATCTCCATCAGAGTTCCCTTTGGCCTATGAAAGCCTTGTAAGTTATTTTTCTCTTATAGCTGGTATTCGAAGGTAAAGACTTGAAGTTAATTAAATATGGGTAATGCAACGTTTCTCAGAATATAGCAAGCAAGGTGGTTTTAGGTGGTACACAGCTGAATATACGCATTTTTATTTTAACAGTCAGGTAGAAAAATATATAATTAGTTTATAAAACGTCATCTCACGCGTATTATCGCTTAAGTTTAGGCAAAGTAAAAAATGTGAGTCAATTTGAATTTCATTTAAAGAAAAATATGCGGTAAATAGCAATATAGGTAGTTTGCAGATTAGCAAAGATTGTGAAAGTGATATGTAAATGAATAAGGTTTGGAGAGTATTGGGCTAATGCAATGTTAATTAAAAACAAAATGTTGCGTATGTAAATGCCACTAAAAGTTTTTCATGCTCATTATATTTTCAGAGCTCAAATTGGGCATGTAGTCACAGTGGATGCAGTCATTCAAGTAAGTAAGTAAGGCAATAATGATGGTAAATTGTAGACAGAGATTGTTTCTTGGTAGAATGGTGGGTAGGGGGGGCGCCTGGGTGGCTCAGTCGGTTAAGCCGCCGACTTCGGCTCCGGTCATGATCTCGCGGTCCGTGAGTTCAAGCCCCGCGTCGGGCTCTGTGCTGACAGCTCAGAGCCTGGAGCCTGTTTCAGATTCTGTGTCTCCCTCTCTCTGACCCTCCCCCATTCATGTTCTGTCTCTCTCTGTCTCAAAAATAAATAAACGTTAAAAAAAAAAATTTAAAGAATGGTGGGTAGGATCTGGTAACGAATCACACACACACACACATAGGAATAATTGACCCTACTCATTGTTGAAAGCAATTAATTCCATGTGTTCATCTTTTAGTGTTACTTGAACACTTTCATCCCCAACATTTATTTTTTAATTACAAAGTAATCTAGCTTTTCGATAACTAGCAGAAGAACATACCTGTTGAAATAGCAGTGGCTCCTGGAACTCTTTTCAGCAATGTCACTGTGTCAGTCAGCTGTTGCCGTGTAACAAATTGCTCCAAGATTTAGTGGTTAAAATAACCACTTATTCATTCATTCATTCATTCATTCATTCATTTATGTAGCTCACAATTGTGTGGTTCTGTAGTTTGGGCTTGTGTCATCTGGGTTCATACATATATTTACAGTGAGCTGATGGTTGGAGGTAGCTCTGATTTGGGGCTTGCAGGCTGTCACCTGGGCCCATGAGAGTGACCAGGCCACATGTCTCTCAGCATCCATTAGGCTAACATGGGCTTGTTCTCTTGGCAGAAAGAACACAGAGAGTGCAAGATCTTTTGAGCCAGAGAACTAGTACGTTACTGCTTCTAACACACTGGATTGGTCAAAGCATGTCCCGAGGCTGGTTCAGATTCAGGGGGCAAGAACCCCTGCCTCTTGATGAGGGGGACCACAGAGTTACATTGCAGAGGGGAGTGGTTACAGGGAAGGGAAGCACTGCGGCCAGAGTTTTTGCTTGTTCGTTTTTGCTATTTTTGCAGTCTGTTACAACCATTTGGCAAACATATCACCTTGGACAAGTCACTTCAGTTCTGTAGGTCATGGTATCCTTGGGTCTAAAAAAGAGATAATGTACTAACCTCTCAGACTTGCAGCCAGGCCACACAAATCAGACCAACTATGTCAAAACACTTTGCAAGCTACAAAGTCCCTTGAAAAAGATGTGATTTTGTGCTTACGTTGCACAAATTCCTCTGTAGCACAGGACGTCAAAATAGAACTTGCCTCATAAAGAGACGTGAAGAGTCAGGATGATGAAAACCGCAAGCTGCTTAGCCCAGTCCTGGCACAAAGAAGGATTCCATAAATGGCAGTGGCTCTTTTTATTATTAATAAAAAAATTGAAGATAAGCTATAGGTGGAGAATACCGAGTAGGTTGTGATTAGAAAAGAAACAAAAACAAAAGGCAAAACAAACACAGTGTAGTGACTATGGGCTTACTCAAAAGATCTCCAACTGCTCTACTATAAAATGTATTTGTTCATCACCGGTTGATGGCTTTTGAAATCATTTATTTTTATTGTCTAACAAAGGGCACTTTGTTGAGTGCTTCATTATCTGTAGAAATGCTTTAGCATTTGCACCAAAACCCTGTGCTCAAATGCTGGCTCTGACAATCCCTCTTAGTGATCATTTTCGAGTTAAGTATTATGCATCAGGTAAATGGTTGTGCATATAAATGGTCATTTTAGATTGTGCATTAGCAGGTAGAAATGGACAATCTTTTCCAAGAAATATTCAACTTTTTTTCCTCCCACAGTTAACTGCTTCAAGTAAAATTGTCGAGCATGCTGTGATGTTGTACAGAGTCAGATTAAAAAGAATAATAATAAAGATCTTAAAACCGTTAGCCGTTAGTCTAACGTTAACCGTTAGCTCTTCTAAGAGACGACTTGGTACATTGACTGGTTCCTTTTTTCTGCTGCACAGCCTCACACATGTTTATGATGTTATTTGAGTGATGCTAATAGAATGCGATATGCTAATAGCAGCGTGTGATTTTGAACTTGTGGCTCTTACTCATTATGGGCGTTGTTTTAAAATGTAGACACCTCGGTATATACACCTGGGTAGTGAAAGGGCGTCTTTGCTTCCTGTTTCTGGCACAAGATTATATGGCTCTGGAAGGCACGGGTTGAATTTTACTAAAATCTCAGTGAGTCGCAAATAGGTAGCATGAAAGCCAATGTATGTTACAGTGAATCTCAGGTGCTTTATGAGGCTATTTTCTCACACTTCTCCGACCTTTTGATGCAATCCTGCTTAGACTTCCAACGAGAGAACCTAGTGAATGACAGGTGCATTTCAGTTAAAAATAAATGAATGACTGAATGACGGTGGTTTATGGAGAACAGTCCTACCTCACACACGAAATACTCTCAAAGGCCGTTTTGTAACCAAAATAGCATATGGTTGATGAAAGAGACAAGACTACATCCTGCTAAGGGTGTTTCCGGTTGTGCCGTTGTACTCCATGCTGTGTGCAGGAGGATGCTTCTCTAAGATGACCTGTGTATGACATACAGAGAAGTCAGTCCTCTTACAAGGTAACCTTCAGAATTATAGATGATTTCCTGGAAGTGGAATCTGTATTGTCACATATAAGTGACAGTTCACCCATTGCATACTTCTCTCCTGAGACATCACATCACAGATATTTAAGTGGCCTGTTTGCCTGTGGGTCCCCTTCTTTAGATGGCCAACTCCTGGAGGATGAGTGACTGTGTTTTGTGTGCTTGGTGGCTCTCAGCGTGCCTGGTGTCTACGAGGCACAAGGAAGGCTACGAGTTCTTCAGGCCTGGAGACACTGCCCAAACCACACCCTATAGGGGCTTTGCATCTGATGCTGAGGCAGCAGGGAGTCCTCGAAGTTGAGCGTTAAGACCCATTTCCAAAGACCGTGAATCCTGTGAAGAATGTGTGAAGTAGAGCAAATTAGCCTCACACCAGGGATGTGAGGTACGTGGCTTACTGTCCTCTGCTCTGGAACTTTCTTCCTTGGCTCTGCCTTCCTATCCCCAGGTCTATCTCTTCTGTGTGGTTCTTTGACTTGGCATTATTCTTTTTGTTCATTATCATTATTGTTTTCCTGGTCTGGGGTCATGCTTCTCTGAGGAAGTGGGCCACCGGGAGTGTTATGGGTCCTTGGTTAAGAAGTAACAGCTCTTCTCCCTGTCTCACGGGGGTTGTGTCTAGCACAGGGATTGGCACACTCCACATATTCAGGAAATACATTTTTAAGTGGCTAAATAGATTCCGTCTTCTGTTTTTGGCTGTTCCCCAGCTCCTCGTGATCTTTTCCTATTATAATTTTCTGGGGCCTCTTCTGCCTTTGAGCAGCATCTCATTGCCTTCCTCTGCCATTCTCTCTACTCAAGGACGATTCTCGCACTGTGCTCCCACTCCCCTCCCCTTGTTACACTTCTTCCATTGTCTGCCAGGGCCATGGAAGATGATGGAGGCTCAAGAAGTAAAGGCCATGTGACCAAGCCATTGAGTCATGTTGCAAGAGGAAGAAAAAAAAAACAAAACACCCACAGGCTCAAAAGATAATTTGGTTCTGTGTCAGCACTGTTGTAGGTCCTGGGACAAAGCAGTGGCTAGTGGTGGCTGAGTTCTAGGATGTTAGAGCTGGAAGAAGGGCACTTCGACACAACGCATGCTTATCGCGTGTCCTGATGGTACCAGGAGCTTTGGTAGGTCCCGGGGCTCCAGGAATACTCCAGCCCAAGGTGCTGAAGAGTGACTTTCTGGGGAGGAGGCAGAGGCCCAGCCCGGCAACCCTCAAGACTTGGGATAGCTAGAGTGAAAGGGTAAGTCCTTGTTATTCACCGTGTTTCCGGTTGGAATCCCCAGAGCGGTTGCATTTGAGGAGGGGTCAATTGACTCTGTGCCCATGGCTTCTAAGCTTCGAAAGGCCCCGTGAGATGAGAGGATGCCATATGCTGCCTGTTTAAATGGTCATTACCGTAGTCGTGAAACAAATGAGATTTCGGAGGATTTTGCGTTCCCTTCTGCTAAATAAAGCTCTGAATGGGATTACAATGAATTTTTTAGATATTTCGTTATTTACGGTTGGCTTCGAGCCACTCGCTATATATAAAATAAAAGAAAAGCAACAAAAAGATTTTTAAAAAGTCCCAGAAATCACAGTAATCTCAATCGTCGTTATCACAAAATGGGATCATCTCTTTATCACGGAGCGCGGGGATGGACATTCATTTCTCCCAGGGCAGCGTTCCATTTTCTCCAGTAAATAATACAGGGTTTCCCCCATAATTACCTGATAGACTCGAATAGCTCCTTGGGATCCATTTCAGTCTATTGGGAAAATGATACGTTTTCTAATGGCATTTTTACCCAACGGTGAAGCTTGTGAGCTAATGACATATATAGGGACGCCTCTGTAGGGAACCGTGTGGAGGCAGTAGGTGCTTTTATAAACTTATACGTAGGCCCCAAGCTCCCGGATTCCAGGGAGACGACGTGTGTAGTTAGTATTACCAGAGAAAATAAACACCGTGCGAGAGCATTCTTAGGGCATTTTCACAGGATGTCTGAAGAGGCCGTGAATTGGGCAGGGTGCCATTTGCGGCCAGTGACATCCCATTGGGAATGCAGCTTCTGTTTGCTTCTATGAAAGACATGTCAGAATTAGTCTGGGAAGATCCCATGACTAGTCCCGTCCGGCTGCCTGGATCATCGGTCTTGCAGTTGTTGATAGAGGAGTGATTTAAATTACTGCGGCAACCGTGAGCTCATGGAAAAAGGCTCTGGTGGCAGTCATAAGACCGCGTCGGAACCCCTGCTTTAACACTTACGGAGCCGCTCACTTACCGCACTGAGCTTCAGGTCTGTCTGTTACCCCCTTTAGGACGTCACACCGAAATTGGGAGGATGGACAGGCGTGACTCACGGGCATCATTATAAGAAGGTTCTGGCATCTCCCAGGCCCCCAGTGAGTGTCTATTGAGAAATCAAACCGGGGCACAGTTAGGCATCCGACTTCAGCTCAGGTCATGATCTGACGGTTCGTGAGTTCGAGTCCCTCATCAGGCTCTGTGCTGTCAGCTCAGAGCCTGCTTCAGATCCTCTGTCCCACCCCTCCCTCCCCCTCTCCCCTTCTCCCCCTCTCCAAAATAAATAAACGTTAAAAAAAAAAAAAAAAAAGAAACCAAGCCAATGATAAATGGTTTGGTCCTAAGACAAGTATTCTCCAAAGTCGCCTGCTCCCTGAATCTCCTGGGATGCTTGTTCAAATCCAGATTCCCAGGCCTCCCTACTGACCCGTTAACTGAGACTCCCCAGAAGAGTGGCCTGGAAACCTGCATTGAATAAGCACGCCCGCGGATTCTTTTGGTCAGACTCGGTTGGAAAATGGTAGCGAAGACAGAGAAGCTGTGAAGGATTCATTGGATGGTTTTTCTGCCATTCGCAGGGCTGGATCAGGCACATGATTCGGTTATCTGTCCCATTCACGCGGCCCTTGATTTCTGCAAGTAGCAACGTAACCGACGATTATGGTCTGCTGTGTCTCAATTCAGGTGCATCTGCAGATGTGGCCTGTGACTCTGTCGTGGCCGTCTCAAGTGGCTTGGCTGCCTTTCTTTGACAGGACAAATTTTTTTTCCGTTTGCATCATTTCAAGTTGCAAGGCACACAGATATATTCTGAACTTAAAATGAATATCAACCCAAGAAACAAGATTCCCCAAAGAGACAGAAATCAGAGTGACATGGGTGCACAGCCCTCTCCGAGCTGACCTAGCCCACTGCAGGCAGTTCTAATGCACGTGGTCTGCCGGGGTAGAACTGCCATTAAGACCCTCTCCCCATAAGCGGTAATGAATCTTCTGAGGAATCTGCTCAGCCAGGCATCTTCACAAGGTGTCTAACAGGTGCCCCGTGGATTAGATCCACGGTCAGCCAGCCTGGCATTTTGTCTGGGGCACAATCCGTGGGGCATTTGACAGTTTCTTTCCGTGCTGATGATCTAGAAGATTAAACGCTTGAATGGCGTTAAGAATGAATAATAATGAGCCCCAAGATACGGGAGGCTCCGTATGCACTAGGGACTTCCCAGCTTTTCGGATTTATCCCACTTAATCTTTATGACAACTCTTTGATTTAGTCCCATTTTACGGATGAGGAAACTGATGTTTGGGAAGAGGTCATGTAACTTGCACGAGGCTGTTAAGCCAGCATCGTCCGTGGCAGAGGTGGATCTGGAACACGGTTCCGACCTCAAACTTTCAACTTGCCTGCTGTGGCTATTCTCACAGTTTATCCCGATGTTTTGGACTTCTTAAGTCGCTTTGTACAGCTATGGTCCCATTGTTAATAATGCAGCCAGGCTCCACTTCCTTGACTTCAGTTTGGCCTTTGACAATCGGCCTCTCTCCAGAATTTCTGTGGGGCGGGGCCTTATTTGTCCAGTCCAATACTGAGCGCTACTGTTTTGCTTTTATGATATGGACCTATCACCTCCATTTGTAATAAAAGAATCTCATAGTTAGATGGGGATTTAATGGTCATTTAGGCCAACCCTTGAGCAATGTTTGTGATACATCATGAACTCTGTCTGAATTCGTCCAGGGATGGGGAACCTGTTCCCTCTGTCCTAGGCTGTCTGAGATACCCCTGAGCTGACAGCACAATCTGCTCACGTTTACTTCCATGTACAGTCTTCCGTTGGGCTGACGGGGTGGATGGAAGCTACTAAAATGCAGTCTGTGGTAAGTAGTGGTTGACTGAATTCAGAGCACAGGATTCCTGGGTTCGGGGATGGTTGCCTTCCGTGGGTAAACAACAAAGCGACTTCACATCAGAGCTGAGGAAAATGGTTAGATGGTGAAAACTGAAGAGGCTTTAAAGTCACGAAGGGAGTGATGTAAAGGAAACACTGCGGTGTTTTCAGGATTGAAGGGAGAGAGTCTAAACCGGCAAGGGCAAAGTGCCATGTTTTCATTTTATTGATTTCCTACCTATTGATTTCAACGGATGAACTGTCTGCCTGAGAGAAAGAGACTGACAGTGAAGCAGAAACCCAGACGGCCCTTCAAGGGAGGGAGGGAATTACATATAAAACACCCCGGGCGCTCACTTCTTTCAGGGTCGGCCCCATGAGCACATCCCAGGGCTTTAATCCTTCTCTTGGAATCCTGGAGGGAGATAGATTTGTGGACTGGCCTGAGCCTCCTCCGCTATCATCCCAGGAACCTCAGCTGTCAGGAGAAAGACGAAGGGTTCTCATCTGGATCTTACTGAATGAGTGTCGGGTGCCAGTATCAGAGCTATTCTGGACTTCGTTGTGTCTGATGCATCTGAAGTGTCACCAACACCTAGCAGATGATTGCATCATAGGTTGAGCACAAGGAGGTGCTCAATAAATGGTTGGAAATATGAATGAATGAACACTGGATGAATTGTTCTCCTTCTTTGGAAGATCAGCATTAAAATGTTCTTAAGTGGGGAGTTTATCTGAACATCTCAGTCCTTCCAGTTGGGAAACACCCAGAGGGGCAGAGTCCACCCTTAAACTTTATTTTCAGTGCTCTGTTGCGATGACGTAATATATCTTGGGGAGTCTTGGGTTCAGTATCAGCCTTTTCTCCTTTTGATCAAATAAGTGGTAGTTTTTGCCCAGTAGAGGGTGGCTCTTGGAGGCTTTTCTTCCTCTGCTTCTGTCCTCTCTACTGACTCGGAACACCGTGGTAAGAGAGCTTCTAGATGGCTCCTCAACACTTTTTTCCCCTCATTTTTGAATATCTTTATTGAAGTATACTTAACACTCAATAAAATTAATCTGTTTTAAGTGTGCAATTCAGTGAATCTTAGTCAATTGTATAATTGTACAACCATTGCCAGAATTCAAATCTAGAATAATTTTTATCCTGCCAGAAAGATTCCTCATGGCCACTGGTAGTTACTGCCCATCCCTTCCTTCAGCTCCAGGCAAATACTCATTTATATCATGTCTCTATAGATTTGCTTTTTTTGGTATTTTTTATGTAAGGTAATCACATACTTTGTGACTTTTGCCTCTTTGTGATAGCGTATGTTTTGAAGGTTCATCCACATTGCGGTACATGTCAGCAGATCATTTGTTCTTATTGCTGATTGGTTTTCCATTGTATAGACACACCGCAGGTTGATTTTCCATTTACTAGCTGATGGACATTAGCATTTATCCTACATTTTGATTTCTATGCTGCTTTGAAAATTCATGCATAAGTCTTTGGGTGGACATAAATGGACAACCGTGTGCTGGGCTTTGTATAGAGGAGAGGAAGACAAAGACGAATGAGGAATGAATCTCACTTGAATCTTGAATTTCCCACCCAGTACCTAATAATAAACAAAAGAAACCTGTGTCATTATCATCACTTTTAATATGTAGGGTGATAGTATTTTCTACACCAAAAGCCAGTCTTAAAAAAGACAGGTTAATGAAAAGTTTATCATGTTGTAAAAGTGGAATGCCATATGGACACATATCATGAATTAACTTTTTTAGAGGGGTGGTATATAACGTTCCTATAAATATGACTTGCTTATTAAATGGAAAGTTTGAAAGTTAAGAATTTAGTTGTTCATGAATTTGTATGAATTGAGTGATATGTGACAGCCACAGTTCTGAGTGCTGGGAGTACATCAGTGAATAAAGAACCCTGACTTCATGGAGCCTATACTCTAGAGGGGAAAATAAGACAATAAAAAAATAAATGATGGTCGTAAATGCTATAGAGAAAAATTAAGCAGCAAAGGAGGGCAGAGTACTGGAGATGTTAATGGGACAATTCAAAATGTTCAGGGAAAGCTTCACAGAGGAGGCACCGTTTGGGCAAAGACATGAAGAAGGTGAGGGAGCGAGTCATGTGAGTATATGGTAAAAGTACATTCCACATAGGAGAAAAAGCAAGTGCAAAGGCCCTGAGGCAGGAGTTTGCCTAGATGGTACAAGCAACAGTGAGAAGGTCAGATGGCTGGGGTATGCGGAGTTAGAGTCGGAGATGATGTCAGAGAAATGGGATCCAGCAGGGGCAAGGATACCCTCGGAACATGCCTTGAAAGGTAATGAGGCCCTCGTCCCAAGGAGAGGCTGAAGGAGCCCTTGGCAGGGATCCTATGATGATAGACCAGGTGTCAAATAGTCATTTGGATGCAATCGCTTTTCAGATCCCTTGCAAAACTGAGATGGCACCATAATTCTTGGAGATAGAAGATGGCTCTTCTGTGCTAAACAGGCAGGATGTCTGAGTGGATGAAATTCAAGCCAGAGAGCCTCCATTCTGTCGATGAGCTGATGGTATATCGCCCTGGCATTTGTTGTAGGTGGGGCTTGTGAAGCAGCCTCTGAGGACCTCAGCACAACACCTCATTTCACCCGCCAGAGTCTAACTTGGGCTCCCTCTCTGCCATGGCATTGCCACTTAGCTCAATTTAACAATCAAGAATTCTTTTTTCCTCCCCCTCAGTAGATTATACTCTCTTGGTGGATAGGTAGGAGGGAAAATAATTTAGTTTGTGAGGCTCCAACAGGTACTTTAGAGTACATTAATGTCCACTTAGCTGCCACATGGATTGCTCTGTCAATACCCAAGGCATTTAAAGTTGCAATTTTAGGATCTCTTTCACACCGGGTACAGACGCACTTAAGCTGAAGCTTTTGCCTCTTACTCCCCCAATTGTGAGTGACTGACTGATTTCTCACCCTTCACCACCACTCAGTAGAGGATTGTTGGGGCCAGAATCAGATAGCCCAGGTGCTACCACATGCCACACTTTTCTTCTTCTTCTTCTTCTTCTTCTTCTTCTTCTTCTTCTTCTTCTTCTTCTTCTTCTTCTTCTTCTTCTTCTTCTTCTTCTCCTTCTTCTCCTTCTTCTCCTTCTTCTCCTTCTTCTCCTCCTTCTCCTCCTTCTCCTCCTTCTCCTTCTCCTTCTCCTTCTCCTTCTCCTTCTCCTTCTCCTTCTCCTTCTTTTAAATCTTCCCTTGTTTCTTTTGTAGCTGTTGCTTCTGATCTGTTGCAAGTCTGCTCCATGGTGAGGAAGGATATCCCATAGATTATAGATGATCTCATGATTTTGTAATATTCATTGTCCAACATTTAGGTGGCTGAAACATTTGGGCTACCATGGGGGCCGATGTATAGAAATCATAGTTACTTTTCCTTGTTTACTCTGAATTAAGGTCCATCCTTTGATCGTGGGGTTTATGTGTCACGTATATGATTTTCGTGCAGAGAGGTTAATCTTTTTTATTCAATAAACGCTTGAGTTTAGAATAGTTTTAGATTTACAGAAAAACTGCAAAGATAGAGTTTTCATATACATT
Source organism: Panthera pardus (assembly GCF_024362965.1). NCBI lineage: Eukaryota > Metazoa > Chordata > Mammalia > Carnivora > Felidae > Panthera > Panthera pardus. Next base: position 185,459,532 of record NW_026526688.1, read on the forward strand.
GCACCTGTTTTCCCTATTATTAACATCGTATATTAGTACGGTATCTCAGTTACAATCAATGAACCAATATCGATACATTACTGTTACCTAAAGTCTATACTTTATTTAGATTTCTTTCATTTTTTACCCAATATCCTTATTCTGTTCCACGAGCCTACTCAGGATACCACAGTCCATTTAGTTTTCATGTGCCCATAGGTCCCTCTTGGCTAAGACAGTTTCTCAGACTTTCCTTGTTTTTGATGACCTTGACAGTTTTGAGGTGGACTGGTCAGGGCAGTTTGTCGAATGTCCCATCATTGGGATTTTCTGATGTTTTTCTCAGGATTATATTAGGCTTATAGGTTTGGGGGAGGAAGACGACAGAGGTTAATTACATTATATGAGAGTGCCTACTGTCAGAATGACTTTACTGTTGGTGTTGAGCTTGTTCCTCTGAGGAGTGTATACCAGGTGTCTCCACTGTAAAGTTCTTCTCCCCCTTTCCCATACTGTGCTCTTTGGGAGAAAATCACAATGCATAGGCCACGCTTAAAAAGTTGGAATTATACTTCACCTCTTAGAGGGAGACATGTGTACAGAAAATGTTTGGATTTGTCTCCTCTCTCTCATTACTTATTTATTCAAATCATTGACTTACATCATATGGACTCATGGATATTTATTTTATACTGCAAGTTTTAATCCAGTGATCTGTTATTTACCTTGTTCAGCTCTGGCAATTGGGTCCCTTTGACTGTCTTCCATCATTGTGTGCGTGTGTGTGCGCGTGTGTGTGTGCACGCTTAATTACTTTCTGGCGCTGCAGGATGCCCCAGGGTTACTTTGTGTCTTTCTTGTCCCAGTCCAAGATTCAGCCACTTCTGCAAGGAGCCCCGGTCTCTTTTGTTGGAGAATGGGATTAGAAACCAAAAACAACGTGCCAGGAGTACTCATTATTACTGAGATGTTATTGCTTCTATACCCAGAGAAATGTTATCTTCAACACTTTGTTGAAGGAACAAAATTGTGATATGGGAAAAGGGGCTCTGAATTTGAAGCTACTCTTGGGGCACTAGCATGCACTAGTAAGTGTAAGCGTGTGTGTGTGAATGCAAGCAAGCCATTTTGTCTGTGAGCCTCAGTTTTGTCTGTGATGTAGAAAATGGAGACACTGGTAGCTTGCCCACTTCTTTTGTAGGGTTGCAGCAAAGATCCAGGGAGTTCATATATTTGAAAATGTTTTGCAAATTAAATGTTCTATGTAAAGATTTGCTTTATTTTTATTATCCTAAAACTTCTGCGTATATTGTGCTTGCCATTGTTGTAATTTTGGTTTGACCAAATTACATACATTTAGTACAGCATCCTAAATACCAGCATTCAGGGTTTTTTTTTTAATGTTTATTTATTTTTGAGAGAGAGAGAAAGAGAGAGAGAGAGAGAGAGAGAGAGAGAGAGAAGCAGAGAAAGAGGGAGACACAGAATCCTAAGCAGGCTCCAGGTTCTGAGCTGTAAGCACAAAGCCCGACATGGGCTCAAACTCACAAACTGTGAGATCATGACCTGAGCCAGAGTAGGACGTTTAACCAACTGAGCCATCCAGGTGCCCCTAAGTTATTACTTTAATGAAAAATAAATTATCATTTTTTTTTTTACATTTTTTTTTTAACGTTTATTTGTTTTTGAGACAGAGAGAGACAGAGCATGAACGGGGGAGGGTCAGAGAGAGGGAGACACAGAATCTGAAACAGGCTCCAGGCTCTGAGCCATCAGCACAGAGCCCGACGCGGGGCTCGAACCCACGGACCGTGAGATCGTGACCTGAGCTGAAGTCGGACGCTTAGCCGACTGAGCCACCCAGGCGCCCCAAATTATCATTTTTAACTGTAGAATTTATTGCATCATTTATCATTAGAAATTTGTGTCATGAAAAAAAGTTTCTAATATTTTCCTTAAAATATTTCCTTTTCCTCAAATGCCTTCATGTTTTAAGAGGTTTTTCAAAAGGAGTCAAGCAAGTCAGGCAGCAACCAAGAGATAACTGTGATCACTCCCAGTAGTTGTGTTAGAGTAGCTTGAAAGGACTTCGAGCCTTTCCCCTCAGTGAGCTCCCCTCCCACACCCAACGGATGGGCTAAGTTGAAACAGTGCACTTGCCGTAAACAGTGTCACGCTGAGATGGGTCCTCCATTCCAACCTGCTTGCCCATCCTCCTCCTCCTTATAGAAATTCTGGGTCTGCCAATGCATGTAGCCAGGTTATTTACTCTCCAATCTGTGCACTAGGAGTAAAGCAAAGACTAAATCATGCTTTCCCCGTGCCCTGCGAGCTCTGAAGGCCATACATTGTATGCAATGTGGTAGGGCTCTCAGTAATTTTAAAACAGATTCTCCGAGGCAACTAATTTGAAAGGGTACAATGAAATCAAATCAACCTCTTTCTGTCTGATGTCCCTTGTGTAAACCAACTAGATGGCGCGCGCACACACACGCACACACACACGCACGCACGCACGCACACATGGCGCCGTGGAGATACAGTCAGAATTTGAGGACGGGAGGCTCTGCTCAAAGCTGTCAGTGTCTGGGTATTGCTCCCTGGCCTGGCGACCCTGTGGAATAACCCCCAGCTGTGGGCTATAAATGATGTAGAAGAGGCAGTGAACCATCTCAGCAGGAAGGGAGACACATTTTGCTGGTGCTGCTGTGTTTGTGCTGCTTATTGGAATTTTAAAGCACGGTCTTATCCAGAGGAAGGCTCGCCTACTCTGTCCCCACAACCAACCATACTGAGATTTTGCTCCTGCACCGGGTGCCGGCCTGACCCTGCTTACCACCGCCTGGCTCAACTTTGTTTTCCCGGGCATGGAGCTCAGCTTGCTCCTACCACCTGTTTAAATCAGTTTATTTGTCTTTCTGTTTTCATTAAGAGCTAATGACAGAGAGGAGAGACATAAACACGCAAAGAAGATAGTTGCCTCTTGCACTACGGACACGATAACAGAGATGCCCATTTTGAAAATGAGAATTATTTGGTTCCAACAGGATTTTCATTTTGCCGGAAACAAACCAGTTTAAGGTGAAATGACCGAGGAAAGGGAGGGCAGGACAATGGAAATCCAGACTGCTTGAGCATGTGTTTATTTAAATGAATAGTCATGCTATTTCAAGCCTGACGTGGGTAGGAGGCTCTCTCGTTGGTTTGGGAATAGCTCCCAATGGGCTGTTCGTCTCAAACACAGCCTCACAGAATGCTCCTTAATGAGAGTGATGCGGATCTCAGATTCAATTTTGTTTCTAACTGGCTACACCCCGTATTTAACTTTGATCTGTAAGTAGGAATCAGGAGCATGATTGGCTAATGTTTGACTTCCCGTTGGCCTAATGAGGTTTTATGAATATCAATATTGCTACAGCATCATAATGTATTTGCTGGCTTTTGTGGCAGTGAAAAAATATTTCTGTCTGTTAGTCAAATAACTCGGTTTCATAACACCACACTAATGGTTCCGATTTCCCTTTGGTGAGTGGGTGACAACTGCTTCTTAATTTTGGGGTTGGGGGAAGCCAGCATATGTTTTTAATTGATGCTTAGTTTGACTACATCTAATGTCAGTCAACTGTTGTTAATAGGCTCAATTATCACCCAGAAGTGCTGATATTTTAGATGTAGTTGGTGAACCCCAACAGGGCTGTGAATTCCGGACTGCTCTACAAGGTAGTATTAGTCATTCTGTAGTGGTACCGAATTTATGTTGTTAAATTCATTTCAGCCATTGAAACTTGACAACTAATTTTGGATAAGAATGATTGGAATTGATAAACTCTTATTTTTGGAAGTGGCTGTTTTTCAAAGCAAATCTTTTATCTAGTATGGCACATAATTTAGTGGAAACATACACAAATCAGCATTGCTGTTGATCATGGGGCGGGGGAAGCATTCAAATCATTAGATCTTTTATTTTTCAGGAGGAAATCAAGAATATTGTATAAGAGCCATGATGCTCATCCAAAACAATACACATAGGGGAAATAGTTTGTAAACGATTATTTTTTAGAGAGAGAGATGGAAAAAAAAACACATTTAGTGTCTGTTTTCCACAAAGCATCTATTATTACTTTTAGAGGAAGCACAACTCAGACATTTCTGGTGTGGCAGAAGTAAGTAAGGAAGAAGGAAATTCCCAGTAAGAAGGAAATTCAGAAAGTCTATTGCCTAAGTTCCTTCTCCTACAGGAAAGGCTCTTTACATATGTATCCTACTTAATCTTTACAAGAACTCTGTGAGGTAGCTAATATTAACCTCATTTTATAGCTAAGGAAATAGCTTTGGTGAGGTTGAATCACTTGCCCAAGACCAATTGCTAAAATATGGCTGAGCTGGAATTTACTCCCAGATGGGCCTGGCTCCAAAGCCCATTCCTTTTCATTAAATTGGAAGCTTCATGAGTGAATGGGTCCTATCATTTTTGTTCACCTCTGCGTCTCCCAGGGCCCTATGCGGTGGCTGGCACTCAGTGACACGATAGCTCCCTGCCAATCCCTTCTCTGACCTCTGAATTTACCATCTGACCCTCTGCAAACCCATAGCTACTTCTTCATATTTTATCCAACTAAATCAAACCGCCACCCCCCTCAAGGTGCTGATTTACATTTTGCTACCTGTCTGGCCTCCATTTCCCTTTCTAACAATCCCGTTGTGGTACCTCCCTACGACCCCGTGAATCAGTGAGATGGATCCTGTTGGCTTCATTTTGGAGGTGAGAAAACTGGCTCCGGCAAGTTCGGTGGCTTCCCAAGGGCACACATCTCCTACGGGATGGACCTGGTATTAGATTCCAAATGTGCCTTGCTCCAAAGGCTGGGCTCCTTTTGCGTGGAATCCGAGCTGGATCCTGAAGGCGGGGCTGGAATGGTGTTGAGTTGGACCTTCTAGGTGGGAGCAGGCTAGAATGCAAATGCAGAAGTGTGAGTGAAGCTCAGATGTGTGAGAGCCGGTGGCCAGTCCCAAGAAGAGCGACCCTGAAGAAAGTCATTTGGATTCTGGTGTTTTAGATTTGTCCGCCGAGAGACGACGGGTCATTTAACAGTGCTCCGTTCCTGCCTGACCATTGCAGTCCTGAATTATTCTCTTCCTTCTGTAGGACCAGCCAACATAGCTCTAGAATGGACAGATTGCTCTTCCTACAGCCGCCCCCCTTGTGTTTGAGGGTCCACACCCACACCTTTCCCGTCATGGCCTTCCCCTAGGCAGGTAGGACGATTTAGCTCAGTTCCCACATGGAGTCTTCCCTCTGAGGCACAGCCAGGTGTCCTGGTTAAAACATCCTTGCCGCCTCCTGCCTCGTCTTCCACGGCTCCTCCTCCCGGTGAACACCTGGTTTTGGCATTAGGAGGGAGAACAATTGACAGAGCCGGAGATCCTCAAAAGCCCATTTCTGATGAAACAGTTTTGCTTTTTCTTCCCTCATGCTGTTGTGAAGTTTCAGGTTTCTGTCTAGGGAGCCCCTTGAAGTTAAGAAATTAGACCACAAACAGTGTCACCACTGAGCTCCCGTGACAAAGTGGTATAATATGAAAGCCCGGCGATATCAAACTTGTCAAATGTTTATTTTAGATCATGCAACAAAGAAAATCCTTTGCTGTTCAGGTCTTGCATTGCTAAGCCAAGGGAAGCAGGGGAGCCCAGATTTTCTAAATGTTCTCATAGAACAAAGGCTTCTCGTGTTGGCCATTTGGTCCATGATGAAAGTTACCTACTTTCCTCTCTCTGTCCCACTTCTTCCCCATTGTCACGAGAATCAGGGGTGTTGACTGTTGTTCTCAACAAACAATCTGTGGTCTGCTGAGGTCTCAGGAATGAAGAAATAAGTCTGGCCCCGAGCACAGTTTTAGCTCTGCCTCCTGTCATCCAAGTCCTCTACCCCCAGTGTCTTGAAAGTCAATGCAAGGCACATCTTAGCTGTCCAGTGCCTTTCCTCCTCTTTTTCACACAATTAGTGTCTGTTGTGTACTAGCTCTGGTCTAGACCTGGGCGCACAGTGACAATCGAGATCGAGAAAGCCCTTGCCTTTCATAGCCTCTCACTTGCCTCTCCCAAGGGGCTTCTGCCAGTGCAGCACTCACAAAACCACTCCTTTGCTATTCTTCCGAGCATCAGGTAGCATTGTGAACCCTTTCTGCCCCTTTATTCAATCAGCTCAACATTTTATGAACCTGAAGAGTTTGTTTTGCTCAGCAGAGCTGGAGAATTGCATGCATGCTTCTATTTAGATCATTTATAAAACTATCGAAGAAGCCCAATATTGGTGTAGCCACTGGGGCTCCCTCTTGTTGCACTCTGTCGGATCTTTATGGCAGCTCACCTGACTCAGGTTAGGTATATAGTACGCGTTCAATAGATTTCTTGTTGGTTCATTGATCCCCTTTTGTTGTCAGGCTCGTTTCCACAGTCCCAGCGTGACTCAGTGTCTTAATGGCCGTGGATTTGAAATATTGTCAGAAGTCTTTTTTGAGGCTAAATAAACCACATGGATTCATTTCTCCTAATTCCGATGCTTGCCTTCTCAGAGGAGTTCCCTGCTCAAGCAGACCTGGAGTCATTGCATCTTACCTCAGTTCTACTCCTATTCTCCCACTGGTTTTGTGGTCTGCGGTGTCCAGTGATCTGAAACCTTTGATTCCGAGGTTTGCAGGTCTCAGAGTAAATGGAGTGATTTGTCCTTCCAGAAGCTGGGACCCAGCCTCTGTAGGCGTTGCCAACCATGCATCACGTTGGCCACTGGTAGCAAAAGTTTGGGTGTTTTGTTCATGGGGTCCCCAACTTAACCCTTGGGTTTAACATGTTTATTCATTGTAGCTGATGGCACTGATGATGTTCGGTCATGCAAATTTTAAGTGCCAGGGCCTAGTCTAGGTACAAAGAGCAGGGGGTCCCTATGCTCTGGGAGCTTACGTTCTCATGGAGGATGGCACCATGAATAAGGAAACAAGCAAACACATTTAAAAAGCAGAAATATCAGACTGTGGTGAGGGCTAACCAAGGTGGGGTGATAGAGACCTGGGACCAGGCAGAAGGGGTTGGCTTAGACAGCGTCTCCTCTTTGAGGGGTGACATGGGACTGAATATGGCGTGATAAGGAGGCAGACATGTGATGATCTTGACAAAGAAAGTCCTTGGCAGAGGAGACCCAAGCGTCAGGGCCCCAAGGTTTAACCGTTTGGTGCTTTATGAAGAATTTGTGGGCAAGTTTTGGCTGGACACCTGTTCCAGTCATAGTATCTGATGTGAAGCTTTTCACTTAATTGCTTTAATAATGACTCTTATTTATGAATCACCAAGCGATATGCTAGGCACTCTACATCTGCTAAAATGTAAGCCAAATGAGGGCAGGGATGTTTACTTGTTCATCTCAGTGGTGCAGACCAATGCACATGGAAAGTGCTCAGTGAGTATTTGTGAACTAAACACATCATTTCTACAAGCCTGCAGAGGAATAGCACCTCCTTTAATTTAGAGATTACTTCCTTTAATTTAGAGATTCGAAAACTAAGGTCCAAAGATGTTAAGGAGAGCTGGGGTTTGAGCCCAAGATGGTCAAGTTCAAAAACCAATGCTTTTCCCACTGTGCTCTACCTCCCTTGCTCTTTCTAGAACAATCGACCCATCTGCTTCCAAAGTCTAATCTCATTAGTGTCCTCTGAGTCAAGACTGAGGCAGGGAGTTGATTTGGCTGTTCGTCTCTCCCCTGTTCATCAGGGAGGGGTCTCTCGGCAGCCCGATCATTATGTGGTCCCACTGATTTCCGAGCTAACTTGCCGCCTTTGATATAGGCTCTGATCTTTTCAAAAAGCCAGACCTCAAACTCTGACTGCCAAAGCTTGCCCTCTAAGAGGTTTTACATAAATCCCGGAATCAGAGCACGGTTCATGCTCTCACATTCGGGCAAATGTAAAGGAGTAGAGAGGAAGGGAACTCACATGAACTGAACACCTGCTATACGACTCATTTGTGATGGGCATTTTGTCTATCATGTACAGGACCCAGTTTAATTTAACAATTGATAATTATTATAGCAGAATGGTGACAGATTTGTTTGGAGGCCATGTAGCTCTGGATTAAATTCTGAGATCAAACACTTAGAGTCTCTATGAGTTTAGAAAAGTTATTTATATCTCCCTGTTCCTTAGTTTCTTATTTATAAAACAGGCCCGATGTTACCTATCCTGATAGGCTATTGGGAGGATTAATATGATAACATTTGTAAATGCTTCCCCAAAGCCAGCGTTCGATGAGTGTCAATTATAAAAAATTACTGTATTTTATTGAGTCTGAGATGCCACATATTAAGTATCATTATTTTATGTCACTAAGAAAAGATGCTGCTAATGTAACTATCATGCACTAAGATACATTCTGATAATCCGTGATGGAAGGTGGGAAAATGTGCATCTTAGAATGGGTGAAATGTTGTGTATGTTATGGGTTATGTAACCCATTAGTAACGACAATAAATTAACAAATTACTGAGCATCTAAGGCAAAGCATTGGGTATTGTTTGTCAAGTGCTTTAGGAATCAAATGCTGGCACCTTTCTTGGCAACCTCTCTCCATTATCCACGACCCTTAAAATTCAAAAGATTTTTCTTACATCAAGTCAAGCTGTCCCACGATTTCAGCCAGCTTCTGCTCATTTATTCCACTCTGCAGACGACAAGTGGTCAGCGTCCTCAGAACACTCATTCATCTGCTTGTTAACTTACAACTTAAATGCCTTTCTCTCAGACTAATTACAGTATAATTATCTAGGCCCACGAAATGTCTCGCCAAGGTAATGTGGATGAGTTCAGGGAATTAAGCGATTTTAAACATTTGTTATTCATTCTTTCATTCAACAAATATTTATGAACAGTATAACATTTGCCTGGTCTTTTTTAAATATTGAAAGTAAGACGATGAACCAGACAAAGTGCCTGTTGATATGAAATTTGGGGGAAGGCAGATAATAAATGGTTAACAAAGAAATAATATTTCAGATAGCAATGAAGTCTATCACAAAAATAAATCAGGATAATGAGCTAGAAAGTGACTGACGCTGAGGCTATTGCAGGCAGAACAGTAGGGAAGTTTCTCTGGGGAGGCTACTACTGAGCAGAGACCTGAATGATGGGAGGGGAGAGAGAACATTCTGGTCAGAGGCAACAGCGATTGCAAAGACCCTAAGGTAAAAATGAGCTTGGACTATTCACAAAGCGGAAAGAAGCAGGGAGTGTTGGGAACGTAGGGAAGAGTATGGGATGGGAAGTGGAGAAGCAGGCAGGGGCTAGGTCAGGGTGGACAAGGCCAAGAAGAGGGGAAAGGAGTTTATTTCACATGTAAAAGGAAACCAGTGGAGGAGGGTGGGTCATTAAACTGGTGAGTGATTAGATCTAACACACTTTTTGTTTTTTTCTGATTTCTCTGGCCGCAGAGTAGAGAGAAGATTTGGGGGGTAAGGGACAGGAATGGAATCGGGGGAGAGGGCACTTAGAAGGCTGCCCCAGAGATCCCGACTAGATCGACAATGGCACGGATAAAAATGGAGAGACGTGGCCAGATCAGGGAAGATTTTGGAGGTGGAGACCTTGGGGTATGGATTTGGGAGGATGAAAAGAGAAAAATGAAGGCTGACTCTGAGGCAGAATGGGAGTCTGTACAGTGGGACATACACAGTCAGGTGTCCAAGTGGCGGGGGACAGATGGCACCTATGGGAGTCAGGGGTTCACAGGAAAAGTCCCTGTTAAAGGTATAAATTTGGGATATGATTTCAAGCTCGGGTGAAATTTTCTAGGAGAGAATGGAGGTAAAGCTGAGATGTTTAGGGAAAGGGGACAAGAAGCCCGCACAGGGGATTCAGAAGGAGCCCCCACAGGGGGTAATGCCATGAGAAGATGGTAAGCTTTGCAGATGTGTTGAAAGGAGGAAAAGGAACAAAGGACTAAAGACAGTGAGGGCTGGATCATAACTGCCAAGTGACAGACCCATTTGGGGCTGGGAGTCTAGTAGAGAGAGACTTTTCCGGGAACCAATATTGATGATGGTCCAAGGAGCAGCTACCTTTCATTTTATAGAAACTGAAGCACAGAGGTCAAGTGACTTGCCAAGGTGACAGAAGTGACAGAGCTGGGCTCAGAGATCTTGGCTCCAGCATCTGTGTTCTTAATCCCAGGACTCTCTTGCCTCTGTGTGGGATCCTAGAGGATGTTTAAATTAAATGGAGAGGGAAAAAAAAAAAACAACCCAAAACCAAACCAAAACCAAAACCAATGTTCTGTGTCAAAGGAGCAGCAGGATGGGGACCGTGGATTGGCTTAGCGAAAAGGTATTTGGGGTTGGCTTCGCCATTTGGGGAACAGCGCCATTTTGAAAGAAGCCAGAAACGGTCATTATGAAAATAAATGCTGCTTGGAACGGAGGGAGCAGGCAGAAGTTCATTTTCTTGCCTTTCCCTTTCAGGTAGTTTTGAGCAATAAAGGCCACCAACTACTATTCGCATCCGATTAAACAAAAGCTACAAAACAAAAACAAAACAAAATAACAGCAGGGAAGAGACTGCCAGAGCAAGTGGCAAGCTTCATCTTTGGTATTTAGAATGATGAAGAGAAGCAATATGTGAAATCCACTTAAAATATGATTTCATGTTCTAATATACATTTTGAATTTATGGGGAACTGACTTCTGCCATTTATTCAGAGAGCAAAAAAATGCATAAGCTGTGCAGCCGAACTTATCATACCATAATGGGACACCTAGCATTTTTCACAAGTGATTGATCTTCCCCACCCCTTAACAGTCCCTTCCTAACTGTTACAAAAAATGGAATACATTTCAAGCTCCTCTTGAGTTGAATTGAGCAGAAAACCCAAGAAGCCACTAACATTTGCCAGCTTTAGTAAGAGAAGGGGGAAAAAAAAAACAAAAAAAAAAGAGGTAGGGGGCGGGGGAGAGTATCTCCTTCACATTACAAAAAAGGAAGAAAATTTCAACTGGGAGAAACACCCCGGGGGTGGATATGTTAATTGGAATATTCCCCACGAAGGTTAAATAGAACTTAAACACTGTTTGAAGCCTATGTTATATATCCCAAAATACATACTGAACCAGGAGGTAAAGAAACTGGGTTTTATTTCCAGCTGTGTCGTTGATTTGAACAAGTTGTTTAGCCTGTCTGTGGAGCTCAGTTTATCCATCTTCAAAATGAGAAAAACAGCGTTTGCCTATCCCCGACAGAACCTGAATGCCAGGTTCATATTCAAAGCTCAGGGTCCTATTTAAATTTGAGTTTTAAGGTGAGTGGATCTTCTTTCGGGGGAAAAAAACCAAACACACACACACACACACACACACACACACACACCCCAAACTGTTCACCCTGAGAATACAAAGAAAGAAACAGCTGGATACAGAGGTCTAAAATTCCCTTGCTTTGCACAGACCCTCCTCCAGTTATCCAGATCCTAGTGCTAGCCCCTTACACGGAGCTCTCTCTGCTGAAACTTGTATGTAACTTACACTTCTCCCAGAGGGGGACCAGCTCCTGGGAACTTGTTCCGTCTGGGTGAAACCTGGATGATTGTGCACCCTGATTTCCATTGAGCCCTGTGCTGCACTTGCCTTGGTGTTTGGGTCCTTGCAAAGGGACCACAAGCTTCAAGAGGCCTCGGGAAGCTAAATACTATGATTTGTTCATATTCTCCTTGTATGTTTGGTAGTGAGTGTTGGGTTCATAGCATGCCCCTCTTGCAAATACTTCATTGATGTATTTCCCAAATGAACCCTAAGATCTTCAGCCCCTGCCTTTTGCAAAATATTCTGCCAGGCAACTTCAAACACATGATCACAATTAATAGAAGAGTCCGTTGAAGTTAGCCCTGACCTTCCTATCTGTAGAAAAACTGGGGTTCAAAGAAGAGATGGCCAATTCACATAAGGCCATCCATTTTAAAGTGTCTGACCCCAGACTAAACCACAAATCTGAGCAAAGTCTAGACTCTTTTACTGCATCATACTGGTTCTTGCTTTTTTTCGCCACTCACTTGATGGGTGGGTATCTGATACGTTTCCTAAGGTGTAGCTCAAGACCTAGCAACTACTATAAAGGCTTTCCCCAGTGCCCTGGCCTGTTAAATCTGTCTTTGATTTGTGTCAACAGCATTCTGTTTCCCTTTAAAACATTCTTTTAATGTTTATTTATTTTTGAGAGAGACAGAGACAGAATGCGAGTGGGTTGGAGCAGAGACAGAGGGAGGCACAGAATCCGAAGCAGGCTCCAGGCTCCCAGCTGTCAGCACAGAGCCCGACGCGGGGCCCGAACTCATGAGCTGCGAGATCATGACCTGAGCCGAAGTCGGACGCTCAACCAACAGAGCCACTCAGGCGCCCCAGCATTCTGTTTTTCTTTAAGCCTTAATCTCACCCTGCCTTGTCTAAGATTGTTATTCATCTCCGTGTCTTGCTTTCTGTTTCCTGGGTGACTGTGGGCTTCATGAGGGCAGAGACAAGAGCTTCACTCCTTTTGGGTTCCCACCTTCCAGCGCCTGCTTATTCATTCGCTCAGGGTTGGATGACTTGATTGTCATCGTGATTGTGACCAGCAAGGGGCATGCACTTCACATGGCTTGAAGTCAAGGGGAAAGTTCGATACTAGAAGGCAGAGAAGAAGCCTTTCCTCAGGTTGGCTGGCCATCTATTTTGAGTGGTGCCAGACCACCACGACTTGTAGAAGACTGTTCCTACAGCATTGGCTCCAGGTTTTCTTGCAGTTTTTTAAGCTCCGCCAGTCAGACAATAAAAATGTTCAGATTCTGTGAATATGAGAAGAAAGCCATTGGCTTGGTTAATTTATTTGATGGGCATTTTTTTTTTTTGAGCATCTGCTGAGTGGGGATGTCATGTCCGGGTCCTGTAGGGAATTTGAAGAGTGAGAAGCCCAGCTCTTACCTTCTAGAAGCTCCTGGTCTGGCTGGAGAGACAGACACATTAATCACCGTGGTGCAGTGCAGCTTATGAGTTTGCAGGATGAGGGGAGATACATCTCACGGGTGGTGATAATGGGCGGCTTCCCGGAGAAGATGGAACTCAAATTGGGCCTTGAGGTTTGAAGAAAATTAAAAATAACGGCAACTATCACTTTCAGTTGCCTTAATGGGAAGGGTGACTCCTGAATTTGGGTTTGTGGGCTCCTTTTCTTTGCCTCATGATGCTCTTTCTTTGTGAGAAAATCTGGCTTTTCTGAGATAATTTGTTGTCCACTCACTTCACCTTTTCCCCCTTTCACGTATGTTCTCTACCGTCATGTCCCCGGTCATCTGGAGAAATCTGCTTTTGTTTGGCAAGCTCCGTATTCCTCTCGGGGGCCGCTGGTCTAGTTTGGTTTCAGTTTGATCTTGTTTCCAGGACTGTAGTGATAGAAATGCTACAGTCCAGCCCATGGAAATCAGATCATACCACTTTTATTCATCGGCAGAGTCACCATCAAGCCCTATTAACATGGCACAAATAGGGGCGCCTGGGTGGCTCAGTCGGTTGGGCGTCCGACTTCGGCTCAGGTCATGATCTCGCGGTCCCTGAGTTCGAGCCCCGCGTCGGGCTCTGCGCTGACGGCTCGGAGCCTGGAGCCCGTTTCGGATTCTGTGTCTCCCTCTCTCTGACCCTCCCCCGTTCATGCTCTGTCTCTCTCTGTCTCAAAGATAAATAAACGTTAAAAAAGAAAAAAACATGGCACAAATAATCATATCACTAGGTTTTCATGTGAATGAAGAACATGGGAAAATGTGTGTCGTATTTTATGACATTTCTATGGACTAAGCAGTGATTGACATGTTAATAAACAGCAGAGAGAATTTTTGGTGAGCTTTCTGGTTGTCCTCAATATTTCCTATTGGAAATCCATTGCCAACTGTTGTCTTTCATGCCCAGTGTACAGGTCTGTGGACAATTGCTATTTATACTTCGTTTATAAAGAAATCTTGGGGGAACACTGGAACAGGAATCTGTAGGATCTAGTTTCATTTTTATGCAGATCAAATCTTCTGGTTACTGCAAGAAGGGGAGGGTGCTAAAAGGCTTGGTATTTTTTTCAAAGCATGCCAGTTTTTTGTTTGTTTTTTTTTTTTGAGATCTTATCTACATGATTTTTATTTCTGAGAGCTGGGGGCCCGGCAGAGAGAATTGAATTCTTAGTGTTGGGTACAAATTCTAGCATCTGTCCGCTAGGTTCCGTTCGGCTCACCAGTATTTCTGTTTCTCTTCCATGTGGCCACATAAACAGAACGACCCCACGGTCGGTGTTCTCAAACACTCCGCGTGACTCTTTGGAACCTTCTTCACGTCAGAGCTCATTTCGTCTCCTGTATCCAAAGTGTCTCCCTGAAAACCGAGTCTGTGCTGTTATTCCTGTTGCTAACGATAGCTCGTGTCCACAGCAGGGAAGAACAATGAACAAATTCGCGAACTGTGTTTGTTTTCATGTCGGAGCTCAAGGCTAATTATTTAATTAATGTCTTCTGTCTTCGACGGAAGTGTTGGCACATGGAAGCGTTGCCGAGTGGCAAGCAAGGTGAGATTTGAGAAATCCACCTTATTTGCGATATGTAAATAGACATTTCTTCATTGAAGACCCAGAGTTAGGGTAGGAGCGTGTTAGACTCCACAGTTCACTGTCAGAGAGCTCGGTGAAGAGTTAATGAATGACGTTAGCTCCCGTCGTCATTGGCAGGTACTTCACAGCCGTGACTGGCAATGGTTAAGAAATAACAAATGGCAAACGAGTCGCATATTTAACAGAGGCTCTGTTGCGTTTTCGTTTTGTAGCCCTTAGACGCGTGTAGCTGCCAACAGTTCTGAACCTCAGCGCCCCAACTCAATCCCTGATTTTTCTGTGTGCCCCCATAACTCCTTATGTGTGTTTTTCACACGGTGCTAGGCTTTGCGTTGCGTAAACCACTACCCTCCCGCTCCGCGGGTGTGAACTTAACCTTGCTGTCCCACGGTAGCTCGCGGTGTTTCACACCTTTCGGGCGCTCCATAAATGTTTGCGTGAACGGAAGGCCGATGTTCAGAGTTTCATTGATTTTAATACCAGCCAAGGAAATAGTTTGCCCCCAGTGCTGCGTATCTTTAAAGATGTAAGTACAGATAGAAAGGCCAGAGAGTTACGAGGCCTTTGTAGCTAATGAAAAGCTTCTTTTAGAATTTATCTTTATGTTTTGGGTGGAAATGTCTTGAAAAGAAGAAAGAAAAACCTTCCAGCATCCAGCAGCCCCCTCGGTTGAGGAGCGATGCTTTTCTTCTTCGGTTTCCTCGACCAAAGACCAGCTCAGGAGCCAGGCGTTGCATTTCCCCTGTCTGTGCCTCATTGCTTGAACGAACGGACCGGATGCTCCCAGCCACCGCAGACTCTGAGTTGGCTTGAATTTGATGATTCCAACTCCTCTGCCATCATTTATTTGTTTCTGCCTGTGGCTGAGGCATTTTGCTGGGTGCTTTTTTATTTTACCTATTTTATTCTTTGATGATTTTTTTAAAAAGTGTATCTATTTTGAGAGCGAGGGGACGAGTGGGGGAGGGGCAGCGAGAGAGAGGGAGAGAGAGAGACAATCCCAAGCAGGCTCTGCACCGTCAGTGGAGAGCGTGACACGGGGCCCAAACCCACGAACCGTGAGACCGTGACTTGAGCCCAAGTTGGACGCCTGACCGGCTGCGTCACCCAGGTGCCCCCGAGCCGGGCGCTTTTGTAGAGGATGCCGTGGCATCGAAGTTGAGAGAGTAACCTCTCGAAAAATAGGGCCTGTGCTCATTCAATAGCACCGTGATGTTACGCTGCATTACTAACCACTCTGTGCCTTCACATCCCCATCTGTGGGATAGGGATAGTAATAGTAATAGTTAATAGCCCTATTCCTAGGATGGCTGTAAATGAATACGTCTCATCAATACAAAAAGCTTGACACAAAAATATGCGCACTCAATAGGTATTAACTAGGTGCTATGGACTGATGTTCGTCCAAAATTCATACATTGAAGGCCTAATCTCCAATGTGAGGTGTTTGGAGGTGAGGTCTTTGGTAGGTGATCAGGCTTAGATGAGGTTCGGAGGGTAGAGCCCTCGTGATGGGATTAGTGTCCTCATAAGAGAGGAGGACACCAGAGCCCTCTCTCTCTCCACCATGCAAGGTCACAGCAAGAAGGCAACCGTCTGTCAATCAGGAAGAGGGCCCTCACCAAGAACAGAATCTGCCAGCACCTTGATCTTGGACTTTCAGCCTCCAGAACTGGGAAAAAGAGATTCCTGTTGTTAAGCCACCCAGTCTATGGCTTAGCCCAAGAGGACTAAGACACTAGGCAAACGGTTCCTGCCCTCGGGCAACATACAGTTTGAGGTGGTGGTGGGGGCGGGGAAGCAGCAAAGTAGAGAAATGTGGAAAAGTAACAGACATTAGATGCAGTGGAAATGTTTTGTTGGAAGCAGCAAGTGACAACAGGTGGGGAGACGAGGCTACAGTATGACCTTGAAGATAAAGAGTGGAAGGGATCCCATGGGGCGCCCGGGTGACTCGGTCGGTTGAGCTTCTGGCTTCGGCTCAGGTCATGATCTCACGGTCTGTGAGTTCGAGCCCCGCGTCGGGCTCGGTGCTGACAGCTCAGAGCCTGGAGCTGCTTCGGATTCTGTGTCCCCCCTCTCTCTCTGCCCTTCCCCCGCTCGTGCTCTGTCTCAGAAATAAATAAACGTCAAAAATATATTGTTTTAAAAATGAGTGGAGGGGATCCCAGAACATGTGGACAGCTGTAAGTGGCAGAGCACAAGCCATGTTTGGGACAACAAGGAGATACGTGAGAAGAGAGAGGAGAGGGTATGTGGGGAGGCATTGGAAATGAGGATGGGCCAACTGTGGCTGGTAGTCCCCAGCCACAGTGTAATGCATCGGGTAACGGGCTTTGGAGTCAGACTGGCGACGTGAGTCGCAACCTTGCCTCTTTCAGTTGTATGACCGCGGGCATGTCGCTGTACCTTCCTGAGTGTCAGAATCTTCATCTATAAAATGAGCATCACTTACATAAGTCCTAATGCTTTAGACGCTCAAAAGATGGCTATAATTAGCATATCTCCTGTGTACAGCGCACATTAGAGTTTTTGTAATTGAGGAATTACCTTCCCAAAATGATCTTTTAGAGTTAACTGGCACAAGAAAAGAAAGGAGCCCTTGGTAAAATTTCAAAGGCGTTGGGCTAATTGGGGTGGGTTAAGCCCTCTGGTTTAACTGTGAAGGGTTTAGTCTACGTTGATAGGTTTTCTTCTGAACATCATTTAATCAAAAGCTAAAGCAAGAGGTGTCTCATTCTTGCTCCCGCGAGATGAACAGGGGCTTCAAAGCCACCACAGTCCTTGCTGAAGGAAGTTTGTAGAAGGATAATACGTTAATTGACATTTGTGTAGAGTGCCCTTTTATGTTCCACCCACCTGTCCTTTCTGCATTGCAAATCCCACAGCCCGTTGGTCTCCACTGACCTTCTCACTCAATAGTTCCCAAGCACACCGTCCTGGGAGCAATTTTTAACCATGAAACACAGCCCAGTGTATCTTTTCAGTTCGTGACGGAGGATGAAATAAGACTGTCTCATCTTGTTTGCACTGCTGATTTGTTAGTTCTTTATTGATTAAAGATTGCAATGCGCAATTTGTTTTTCATCTTAAGTAAGGATATTCTGTATCTGTCATACTGTCTATGAGTTATTGATTTACCATGATCTGTAAAAACTCTTTTTTTTCCCCCAAAGTTGGGGCCATTCTACCTTCCTGAAGGGTTTGGGAAGGACAGTCATTCATCCTATTCCAAATCAATGAAGTTCAGCTTCTCCCATGGGGTTTGCTGTAAGTCAAGGAAAAATTACATTTAGATTTAGGTGAAAACAGTCAAGTCCAGGAAGGCCCCTCTTAATTTCTATTATTTCATAACTGGCTTATTGCGGGAGGATCCATAAATATATATAACTGCTGAACAAAGCTCCCACACCGCTCAGTATTTTTTCCTGTTTATTGAGTGGTAGGCATCATGGCACTTCTTTTCTACTTGCAAATACATTCCAAGAACATGTGCAACTGTTGGACCATCAGAGGACAGCTTGTCTGAGTTCTTATGAGCTATAGCTCATTCACATCAGGAAATGTGTGTAAATTGTAAAATATGTGAAATCCAAGCCTTTAATGGCAGTAAATTGATTCCTTAAATGAACAGAGCAAATTAGTAATAAAAATGGTAACCCAATGGTCCTTGTGGCTTGAACTCCAGCCTGATTCCGTAGATACAGGTCTGTCTTCTCACTGCCAACTTACTTTTTTTTATTAGCAGAGTGTTATAAAAGATGCTAGATATTGAAATCTTTTTAAAACTTCTAAATCCAGCAACTCATGAAGACTACCTACCTTGGTTTTGTCTTTTAGAAATATTGGCTTTGGGAGCAAATAGTGAATTATGGGAATACATACAGGTGGCATATCTTCATTATTCTTGATTTACCATGCAAGACAGATAGAGCTAATAATGACTGTGCTCCTATAGAAAAGTCTTGATTGGAACTGTTTGATCCTTTATTTCCCTGTAGTTGTGAGCATTCTCTTGGTATTTTATCAATTTTACTTTGACATTCATGCGAGTGTGCTTCCTCACCCCCCATTTAAAGATAAGTGTAGTAATAATTTTAATGGGGATGGTGAAAGGGAAAAGCAGCCAGAGATTAATATTTGGACACAGCATGATTTGAAAGTCGTCTTTGATGCTACTGAGCATGTTAACGGTTTTGACTGATATATCAAGCACATGTGTTTACATGACATTTAGAGAGGCGTTTAGTCTATGTCATTAATGGGTTGTCTCAGCTACTGTTTGTGAATGGCCTGACTTATGAAGAGGAAATATTTTTCATCATGTCCATGTCTGCATGACAGAAGCATTTCCAAGAACATTTTTTTTCTGTCTTGTCCATATACCTATCACTTTGATATGGCGAGCAAATAATTTTTTCCCCTGATGTCACCTGTTTGAACTTCAGATTTATTATAGACACAGAAGTACCAGTTCTGACCCCGAACCTATACAGGAGACCTCCTGCCCATTTGTCACTCCATTTAGTTCTTGGCACTTTGTACTAATTTCTTGATATCTTGCTCGTTGTTCCTCGAGGTCAGAGACCATGTGTCCCTGGTCACCAGAGACGAGAACCTGACAGAGCTCAAGGCAGATTCTCAATACGTAGGAGAAGGAACTTCAGCAGATGCCATAGGGAGTGCGAGTTCATGGCTAATTTTGTAAGGGGGGGGGGGGTGCTGATCATTTTACTGGGGCTCAAAGAAGACTTTAGAGGGCAGTTAGGATTTGAGCAGGGCCATGCAGGAAGGGTGGAAAACAGAATTTACGTAGAGAACCACGGGAACTCAGATAAAGAAGGAACCAGTGCCGCTCACGAATGCCAGTGTATCTTAGACCCAAAGCAGGTGTTCCAGCCAGGAGTATGTTTGGTTGTGAAGTAAGAAACACCGCACGGGCTAGTTGAAATAAAGAAGGCATTTGAGGGGGCATCGGGGGCAGACTCACTAATATAGGAATGAAAACTGCTCAGATGTTGGGTGAGTTGGAGTCTGGCATCTGTTAGGACTGAGAGCATCTCTCCAGCCTCAAAGAGGGTGGGGCCTGGTTTCTCAAGCGTCTTAACCACTGAAGCCACACAGTATCTCTTTCCTTCTCCTCTCCAGGTGACTGTACTTTGATTGGCTTCCTTTTGCTCCTTTAGGGGCCAATACGGCTGCACACCCTGACTTGTTAAGGCCTCATAGGTCTGCAGCCCGTGACCAAGGGACGGTGGTCTCTGTGACTCTTAGATATTCTCTGAGGAGAATGTGAGCTGATTGGCCACTGGTCACTCAGAGCATCGGCTAGCTGTAATCTTGTGGACAAGATTGAGGGGCAGGTGACCCTACCAGGGTGTTTGAATTATTCAGTTTCTTCAGAAGGGGCTGTGGGCAGGGCAGGGAATAAAATATGTCCAGTGCAAGAAAAGTCGCAAGGAGGGGTCCTCTCAAGTGTGCAAAGGCTTTGACGTGCCTCTTGTGCCCAGAAGGCTGGTTCACATGCTTGGCATTGTCTACTCTGGTGCAAGAAGCTGGGAAATACTTCCTGTCAAATCTTCCTTGAAGAACCTGACCTTCTGGTTAGCATATGAGCTCACGGACACAGGTGATGTCTACCTCAGCACGAGAACTCTACCTTCTTCCCCTGGACCTCCTGTTTTCTTTTTTCCTCTTCCTCTGGTTTTCTTGACTCCTCCCCCTGGTTAGGTGGGAGCTGATAGGAGTGTAAGGAGGAGTGACAGTTGTGTCAAGGTAACACGGGAAATTAAACCCAGGTCTATTCCTGCCCTCAAGACAGGGTACCTGTTACCGGAATCAAAGTTTCCACAAAGCAGAACATTCATTCAGTGTTCAGTGAGTATTTATCGAGTGGTTTCTCTGTGGCAGGCGTTGTTCCAGGTGTGTGGGTGTTGGGGGGGGGGGCGGGTATGGTGATGAATGTGTTGGATTTTTTCCTGGGCTCATGGAACTTACATTCTAGTCGGGGGGGGGGGGGTGGGCCATAAAAAAGAAAAATAAGAAGATCGTATTAGGCAATACGTACCACAGAAAGCCATGACGGGGAAATGGGCTGAAGAAGCACAAGGTCGCTTTTTCAGACAAGGTGGTCAGGGGAAGGCCTTTCTGGTGACAGGACACCGTCAGGAAGTGCTGAGGTCTGTTGTGTAAGAATGTTTCTCTGCCACACTCCAGCCGGCTCCGTTCTGAGCTCTGCTCAGGTCCAGTGTCGGCCATTGTACCGATTTTCTTTTTCAGGCCTGATTTAGGCTGCATGTAGCTTGTCTCCTGATAACACGGTTCGACATTGAGAAGAATTCTGATGCTGGTTGGAGTTTTTAATACGTCCCTCCTTTGAGGCTCTACTGATGCTGGGTTTCCCTTGGCAAAGTGGGCAAAGGTTCCTGTGGTCCCAAGTGTAGGGATACTTGAGGTTCCGCAGAACTTCCGGCCCACGTTGGCAGAGGGGAAACGCTCATGCAGTGTTTTGAGGCTCTTTGTGAAACCTTTGATTCTAACTCTATTGGGCGCTTCTCAGGTAGGACTTCACATGTGCAGAAATGTGCTTTCTCAGTAGCATGTAAACTCTCGGAAATACCTAAACCCTCGGAGAGACAACTTTGCTCGGCTCGTGGATACAATGGCTGGTGATGAACCGATGTATGTTCTGTGTGCACTTTATTTATTTCTTTTAATGTTTTATTTATTTTAGAGAGACAGAGTGGGAGTGGGGGGGCGGGGCAGAGACAGAGGGAGACACAGAATCCGAAGCAGGCTCCAGGCTCTGAGCTGTCAGCACAGAGCCCGACTCAGGGCCCGAACCCATGAACCGTGAGATCGTGACCTGAGCTGAAGTCGGACCTTTAAGCAACTGAGCCACCCAGGCGCCCCTCTGTTTGTACTTTATTATGATTCAGATACTGGGTATTGCTACAGTTGTTGTTGTTGTTGTTGTTGTTGTTTTTGGTTCAACATTCACTACGCTAGTGTTTTAATGGACTAATAACTAGTCAGGTCCTCTTTTGAAGAAACTTTCTTTGGTCAGTGTTCAGAAAATCTGACGTAGTGCGTCCCATCTTGGAGATTCAGGGGACGCACTAACACGTTACACGATGTTAGAGACTTTGAGGTAAAACAAGTTCATTTAACCCTCTTTAACTCACATTCTCAAACTTCTTGGGCCTCTAGGCTCTTCTCCGGGGCATAATACCAAACAGTTGTTCTGGGCATACAGACAGGAATACTCACTGGACCTGTATCTCTAGACTTTGCGATGTAAGGCTTGGAGAAGGCTCATGTCCTTGTGAAAGTTTCAAGCGCATTATCACTCACTTACAGGCACTAATGACTCCGATAATGTAGTGAAGTTTAGCATAAATAGGCTCATCATTAAAGTTGATGGCAGAAATATAAACAAGGCCCACACTATTAAATTTGCTATTTGTTCGTTATGCATCTGGGACTCTCCTCCTATCTCTCGCTGTCTCGTACTGGGTGTTTATAAACCTAAGAAGAGTGCGGTATTATTCTGTTTTTCTGTGAGTGACTTTAGTTTTTCACATCTCCTCTCTGACAAAAGGGATTTCCAAAGCTGGGAAAGACAGACTGTGGCTTTTCCAAGGTAGCCTCTGTCACTCTGGTCGTAAATCCTTTCAGAACACCGGGATTTTTTAGACAAATCTGGGCAGTAGATTCAGGGAAATGGGTTAGGATCTGAGGGCGCGACTGTGCCAAGAAAAGCTTAGACTTGCCGAATCTTTGTGCCGTTATGTGTTGGTGGAAGTGGTGAAAGCCGACTCATCTACCATGAGTGGTGGCCCAAAGGGCACCGTGTTGTCACAAGGAGGGATAGATTTGGAGCCAGACTGGCTGGTTGTGGCTGCTGGTACTGGATGAGGGACTTGGGGCTAGACATTCCGTTGCCTCCTTCCTGTGTACCCAGGAGATGATAACAGAGAAGCTGTGAGGAAGGGTGTGAGACTTAAGTGAGAAGACGAAGTGTATAAATACTTATAAAGTGCCTGGGCCCGTGCCTGGCACGCGCAAATACTTGAACACGTATGTATCCAGCAAACCTGGCTTTTGCACAAAACGGATGTACTCGAAAGGGTGGAGAAGCGTGGAGTCCTACAAGGTATTGACCACTCCTGGCCGTCAGGGAGGGCAGAGCCGAAGAGGGAAAAGAAGCCTTGAAACATGCTTATTGCCCTCACAGAGCTTGCAAATGAAAACACTCGCGGAGATGCGAGATAACACCTCGGTTGTTTTGCCAAATGTCCACTTCAGACGAGGGCCAAACGTTTATTTGAATGGCGCGTCTATTTTGTGGGGATGCTGGGTCTGTTCTTCTACTGTCTGGATGAGGTGACATAAAGGTTCCAAGGAGGACAGAGAGAAAGGGAAGAATGGGCCGCCGTTTTTTAAAACTATCAAGCAGACCTTTCCCTGTTTCTTTCTTTCTTTTTTTTTAATGTTTATTTATTTATTTTGAGAAGAAGAGAGAGAGGGCGGGCAGGGGAGACCCAGAGAGAGATGGGGAGAGAATCCTAAGCAGGCTTCATGCTGTCAGTGCAGAGCCCAACATAGGACTTGATCTCACAAACCATGAAAATCGTGACTTGAGCCAAAACCAATAGTTGGTGCTTAACTGTCCCAGCTGCCCTTCCTTGTTTCTTTCTTTTTTTTTTTTTTAACGTTTTTTTAAATTTATTTTTGAGACAGAGAGAGACAGAGCATGAACGGGGGAGGGTCAGAGAGAGAGGGAGACACAGAATCTGAAACAGGCTCCAGGCTCTGAGCTGTCAGCACAGAGCCCGACGCGGGGCTCGAACTCACGGACCGCGAGATCATGACCTGAGCCGAAGTCGGAGGCTTAACCAACTGAGCCACCCAGGCGCCCCTGCCCTTCCTTGTTTCTCAATCACAGACCTCTGTGTACCTCCCATCAGACTGTCGGCAGGCCACTGAACATTCTAGTAATAATATATACCTTTGTAAATGTAGCATCGTGTATCATACATGCTCGTGCTGGTGAAGGCTTTTGGACATTTGTGACTTTGAGGTAATCAAAGCCGTTAACATCTGTCCACCCTATTTGCTAAAATACACGTTAATCATCACAAGGCTGAACGTGCAGACTCTTTCATGGGATGCTCTGTGTACTGTAAATGTTTACCGGCCATCTCATCAGATCGGCTGCTGGCTCCTTCTAAGGATACCTCTCTTCCACTGCTGTAACTTTCCCTCTTGGCATGGTGTCAGCATAGCGATGTCACGTGGTCAATAGGGCTGGGTGAATGTGAGTATGAATGTGAACGAGACGAAGGCACGTATATATACTCGTTCAGTCAAAAGCGTGCTAAAGAGAACCAGTTTCACTGCTATTTGTGCTTGAAGTTGGTGGCATACTTGGAATTAGACTGCCAGGTTCCTGAAATTCGTCCCTGGCTCTTCCTCAATTTGCCGTCATGCCAAGTGGGAGTTCTGAGATCCTGGCTTTGCCTCTGGTTTGACTTAAGTCTTCCTGAGAGCAGAGACCATCTCTGTGTTATTTACAGCCTTATTCCTAGCACAGTTACTGGCATATAATAGATGTTCAATAAACACTTGTTGAATGAATAAGTGATCAAAATACTGGGGTGCCTGGGTGGCTCAGTCCGGGACGTCTTTGACTCTTGATTTCGGCTCAGGTCATGATCTCACAGTTTGGGAGCTTGGGCCTCATGTTGGTAGGGGATTCTCCCTGCTTGGGATTCTCTCTTTCTCCCTCGCTCTGCCCCTCCCTCCCCCCCTCTCTCTCAAAATCAATAAACCTAAAAAAAAAAAGAGACAACTTGGCAGTCATATAACCACGTACGACTAAACACACAGGTTTTCCCCACTGTCTGAAAACAGAGCATTCCTATGAAACCTTTTTGTCAGCCAAAATGGCATAAAGTGAAGAAGCAATTAGCATGAATTTATACAGAGAAATTTTGAGCATTCCCAAGCCCCCCCCCCCCCCCCCAGAATAACTTCTCTTAGGCTTTTCTGATACCTTAGGTATCATCAGGTATCCATCTTGCTGATGGATGCACAAAATAAATGGAGACGAAGCACAGATGCTCACAGACCCAGTTCAGAGCCATGGCGACTTGATGGTGAGATGGTGTGCGTGCGGTGCCTGGGGTAGGAGCTTGGTGGGGCCACGCTCACTGCTTGGGCTGGGGGCTGTCTCTGCAGTGCCTAGGCTGGCTGTGGAACCAAGGCTGAGAGCGAGGTTTGTGTTTCTGTTTTTTGCATTGTTTCATAAAAGCAAGAAGCTTCTTTGGGTTTCTTTCAGTCAGCGAAAGCACGTCTTGTACAAACAAAGTGGTGAGGAGCCCAGCTCAGTCAGTAGTGCCTCCGACGCTTGATCGCGGGGTTGTGCGTTTGAGCCCCACGCTGGGTACAGAGATTACTTTAAAAAAAAAAAAAAAGAACATGTCAAAAAAAAAAAAGCGTATTTTGAATCTATAAAAAGATGAAGCGGCATGTTGTGAGCTTTCAGAAAATAGAAGATATGTTTGTACATATACGTTACATATATATACATATGCATTATAATATATATATTTTGTAAATATATATATGTATAAGTTATTCATATTCACGCCATCTCATGCTATTTAATTTACATTTCCTCATTTACTGTAACTTTATTTTAGTTCCTCAAACGGGCCTCTTTCCTGCCTTAGGGCTTCTACATATCCCGGTCCCTCATTTAGAAAGCCCTTCTAACTACGCTTGCCGGATCACCTCTTTTTGATCCGTTTGGGTTCAACTTAAGTCACCACCTCGCTGGGACCTTCCCTCACTGCTTTCTTCCAAACGTGTTTTTCTCTATCTTAGCTGTTTGATTCTTCGCGGCACGTGTCACAACTTGCAGTCGCCGTTGCTGTTGTTTTTGCAAAAAGATTTCTTGCTGTGTATACTTTCCCTCTGTCCTGTTAGAATATCAGCTCAGGAGGGAAGAAAGGCCTCTGTGTGTTCATCCATCATTACATGTCCCATGTCTGGCACGCAGCACACTCTCCATAAACATTCACTTTTGAAAGACTCCAAAAAGAAGAGAACAGAGACCACGCCTGAGCTTTGAAATTCTTTCCCCACCAAAAGCCACTGTACATTTTTGGTGTATTTTCTCCTATTTTCAAAGATACGTATTATGCAGCGATTTTTAAATAAACATGGTCACCCTATGCTGACAATTTTCTTACTGGCCTTTTCCCCTCCCATAATACTTATTCCATTTTGCTCTCTCTCTCTCTCTCTGTTGCTATTTCTTTTCTTAAATTTTTTTTTAATGTTTATTTATTTTTGAGAAGGAGAGAGAGAGAGAGACAGAGTGTGAGCAGGGGAGGGGCAGAGAGAGAGGGGGACACAGAATTAGAGGCAGGCTTCAGGCTCCAAGCTGTCAGCACAGAGCCTGATGCAGGGCTTGAACTCACGAATCGTGAGATTATGACCTGAGCTGAAGTTGGACGCTCCACCGACTGAGCCACCCAGGCGCCCCCCCCCCCCCCGCCCCCCCCGCCATGTTGCTGTTTCTAAGCACACTAATGCTTTTTTACAGTCACAGTGGTCTCTTTGCATGCTCCAGCCTCAGGGCCTTTGCACATCCTACTTCATCTGCCTAGAAAGTTCTTCCTTTGGATATCCACATGACCAATGGCCTCATTCTCTTTAGGTTTGTCCGTGTGACTTTCCCTGACCACCCGCTTCCCCCTTTTAAATTGCATCCCTAGCACTCTTCTTTCTCTCTTCCCTGCTTTGTTTTTCTCCACAGTGCTGATCACTGTCTGATATAATGTACATTTTTCTTACTAATTAGTGCTCCGTTTTCACCTTTCCTGAAATGTAAGCTCCGCGAGAGCAGGGGAGTTTGTCTGTTTTCTTCTTTGCTTCCTCCCCAGGACCTATAACGGTGCCTGGAATACTTCATTGATGTTGGTCATAGTAAATCTTTGCTGAATGAATTATTCCTCAGTGCCATCATTTTAGGTAGTGGGACTGTGTGGGCCACGATGATTTAATTTGTTGGGTGCATGTCATACTACGTACTGACTCTCTTACATTAGGGTAATGTGAACATGAAAGCGTTCTTTGAGCACTTCCGGCAAGGGTCCTAACGTAGTTTTACGGATGACCGTTTTCAGCATGATGCCCTGGTTGTTGAGCCACTGTTTGGTAGTAGATTTTGCGCCCTGATTAGAAGCATGGTCCCTTTTCCTGGTAGCTGTTCTTAGAACCTGTTGACCCGCACGTGGTGTCTTATTTTCACCAAAGGAAACTGAATGTGTCTTTCTTTGCCTCAGATGGGTGCATCTTTAGATCCCGAAGCAGGGGATGCAAACCATTCTCTCAGGAGTCCAAATGCAGCAACAGATTTTGCCTCCGAGCCAGTCAGATATGCCATAAAAACAAGCAACTTTCCTTCCCCAGCCTGTTTCTCACTTGAATTTTCGATGCCTTGGTGGTTATTTCGAGATGAAAGCTAGTAGTCAGAAAGTCTGCACTGGAAGGGGGAAACGTGGCCCATTTTCCCCAGGGCCTCTTGCTCTTGCTTGATAAAGTAATTCTTTGGATTCCCCATTCTCTACCTCTAGCCACTTTGCCTGGAATCCCTGCTGGTTCCTCTGAGAAATGCACAATTTGGCGTAGCTGGTCAGCAAGCCCCAGATCTGGGGTCAAACTCTACCAGCCCAGCAGCTCTTGAGTCGAGGGTCAACACTGGAGGTGTTGGAGGGACCTCACAGCTGCCCATGACATCTGTGTATATGCCTCTAGTAACTCATTCCCTGAGAGGTGGGCACGCTCAGGATAGGCAGGGGACTGAATATGGGGACTCTGAGACCACTTGGCTGTTGTCTTGCCCTTTATGGCCCTTCACATGTGCCCGCCATCTTGTGAATTAGGGAAGGCAATTGGCCAGAGTTGTAGAGTTGTCTAGTGGTTCTTCTGGAGTGAGGGATTTTGCCTGTTCCTTGTTTCCCTATTTCTCTCCCTCACTCACTGCTTGGAGCATCCTGGCCCAGCATCTTCTGGTGCCTCTAATGGCTGCGAAGCCTGCAGTTAGTCATTAGCCCTTCCT
The DNA here is from genome assembly GCF_024362965.1 of Panthera pardus. Classification (NCBI taxonomy): domain Eukaryota; kingdom Metazoa; phylum Chordata; class Mammalia; order Carnivora; family Felidae; genus Panthera; species Panthera pardus. The sequence goes on from NW_026526688.1 coordinate 185,487,285, forward strand.
AGAGTTCTCCCACCTCCTATTAGTTCTTTTGGTGTCTGGAGAATTATTCAAGATGATTCAGAGGAGGAAAACCAGATAAGTCTGTGTTGCCAAGATCACCCTCCATCACTTTTGGATGGGACTCTATCTTTGCTTTCTTTTGCGGGGGGGGGGGGGTTCTGGGTGGGATGGGGACAATGTCTCCCACTTGTCTGAAAGGGTTGATGTCTCTTGGTGGTTTTGAGGATAAGTACATTCATCAGGAACTGGGGTTTTGGAAGAATCCCTCTAAGTCATGCTTTTCTCAGATATGTGAGCACAAAGAAAGAGATTCACCTTTCTTTGTCTCCCTTTTTGTCAGCAGAATCCTATTTTTAGGCCATTGGCATATAATCCACTTTCCCTTACAACGGGGCCCTGGCATTCGTTTTAGAAATTTCTAGAGCCATTAATGGTATGTGACCAAGTTGAGGGCAGAATGTATTGTCTCAGTCCTCTTCTGGCAATACATACGTTTGAGGAGCGTGCTATTTTCAGAAAGTTTCCATTGGAGCATTGTCTGAGGATCAGGCCACGAAATCCCAGATCCTTGGCATTGCGGTGAACAAAAGAAATCTCTTGCTCCTGTTTCAAGGCAATGTGATTACAGGGCCCGTGATCAGATAGGTGACCCAAGATGGATGCCTTCCCGAATGCGAGTCGAGTTTATCTCTACCTGTCCCCACCCTTATCTCTGAGCGTGTCCTTTGCATTTGAAGACGACGTCCCTGTGTCTACCCTCGGTGCCACGCTGAGGGCGAACCGTTCTCTCACCCGTGCCTTTGTGGGCGAGTGTCTCACACAGCCAGATGGCAGGCAGGAATCGCGGGCAGTTTTTGGCTCCTGACTGAGTGACACTCTCCCCATGACCTCTGGAGTGGCAGGGCAGAAGATGGGCCTCCCTCTGCTTATTATCTGGAGACACCCCAGCTCTCCTCCATCCTCCATGGGGATGGAGCAAGCCTGTTTTTGTTTGTGTGTTTGGTTTTTGGAGGAGCTTCCAGTTGAGTTTTCAGATGCACTTGTTTCAGAGATTTTGCCTTTAAGGTTTAATCCTGTGGATAATTGAGCTGTAATGGACCAGTTTTACAGACCTCCTTTTTGGTGCGCTCGGTTCCAGTATTTAAGCTCACAAATGAGCACTTCCCTTGTGAGTTATTGAGTGTGCAGTTCGCCTGATGCTTGCGCTCAAATGCTTATCAATACGTGGGAAGGCAGAAAGTGTACCCTCTCGTGGGGGCACTCGCGGGGTCCTATCAGACACTGTCGAGAATCCTCAGGTATCCCCGGGCCCCAAGAAACAAGTCAGGGTGACAGCAGTGACCTTCATGTTGGGGGATTTTGCTTGTTTCTCACTAAATGAGATCATTTAGATAGTATTTCATCAATTAATAGCAAAAGTCTGTTTTTCTCTTCACTTATACTCTGTAAAAAAGAAAGTGATGTTTACTTAAGCAATCTGTGTATTTCACACTTGGAGTCATTAATGTCAGTTGATTTTTTTTTTAAATACCGTTTAGCAAAAATTCACCAGTAAACATATGTAATTAAAAGTTTCTGATGGTGGAGAAAAACAACTTAGTGACTTGCTTCTTTTGAAATAGCTTAACCCACTTTGCATCCACCATCGATTCAAAGGAAGAAAAACTGCACGGGAGAACCCCACGGAGTTTACAAGGAGACATTACTAATGGAAACAAGCTTCCCTCAGTAGATCACAATATATGGCCCAAAACACAGAAGTTAAAAGAGGTGCCGGATAGAGGCCACAGAGTGTCTTGTAGGTTAAAGGAGCAAGTCTGTAAATCAATACTCTTGCTTAATAGACAGTCCCTGCTGTGTTTTCGGGCAGGGTGAGATGTATTCATATGCACACACTAGGACCTTTGCATTCAGGTGGATTTCTCCTGACGTTTCCAGTTGAATTGAGTTGGCAGTCTAAAGGGAGAGCGGGCCATTTTCGTGGCCGGAGGCCTCTGCCTTTGCGAGAAGGGGCACAATTCTGCCCTTTTGCTGCTTAACAAGAACCAGCAGGAACTGAATCCTGGTAGGCCTGGTAAGACTAAAGCAATTTGCGAAAGAGAGTGAATTTCATGTGACTGAGCTGGTTATTCCCAGGCACACACTTTGGGATTTCACCAGGAACATCTAGAGGCCCCAAAACAAACAGCCCTAAAGGATTTGTGAACAGGAAGTGTTCCTTCCCTTGTTGACCTTGACTTATACGTTGAGTAAACAAGTCCCTGTTCTGTATACCCCGGTGTAGCTAAGGCAGCTTCTAATTTCACTGCAATTGAACTGCATCCAATTGTCTCTTTGGTAGTGCTTCTTAGAACTGCCAAGAATTGGAGGTTGAGAGACCTGACTGAACTAGAGAAACCAAATGGGATCAGGGTGTGGGTGGGTGTGCACGTTTCTCAGGTGGTGGGTGAATTACCTGATCTTCAGTGGGGATTAAGAGGGGGCACACATGACTTGGTGGCCCTGTCTGACTGCAGCGTAACTATAAACCTGGCAGTGTGTTTGTTGTTCTAACTTTTAGATGCCTCATAGCTGGTTTAATCTGGTGAGCACTCAGCCCAGGAGCGTGGGCAGTTATATACTCAAGAGTCTTGACTTGCACATGATCCCTGGCCTCCTGGTGCCCTGGTTTTCTCTTTGGCATGAAGCTCTTCAGATGCTTTCTTGGCCACCTATGAATATGACTGAGAAAGCCTTCACAGTGGATGGCATTCTGGGGTGGGGGGGGTAGGTGGGTGGGTGGTGGTGGTTAGAATTGGGTTAGTTTTCATCATAAAACTGTCAGGTAGTCTTGTCTGTCTGTGGGGGTGAGGATGGGCTAGGCATTGCTTGATGGTTTGGATAGTGCTTCGGAGAACGGATTTTGCAAAAGCTCTTTGCCTACACGGTCATCTCCCACCGAACCCTTGTTTGTGGCTTAGAAATACTGAAGTTACCTTGAGATGTGAATCTTGCCTTGGCCAGAAGCCAAAAATGTCACATAGGCCCTTTGGTTGATGCGATGCCCATGTCCGCTGGGCTCCCATTTCTTGTTGGGGGAGGCAGTATGGTCCAGTAGACCCAGCATGCACTAGGAGTCTGGGTCTCTGAATTTTGGAAGGTGACTTCCTCCTTCCTCACTTATTATATCACCTTCAGGCAACTCATCTTAATGGGTCTGTTTCTGTTTGTGCATCTGTAGAATGGGGTTGGGAAGAGTGGAATGGCAACTAACGTTCTCCGAAGGTCTGTGCTTTGCTGAGCACCTGCTGTATCTGATGACATCAGAGGCTCAGAACAGTCTGTATCAATTTACCAAGTCTGACAAACTACAGACTGGCTGGCTTGCATATCAGAAATTTACTTTCTCACAGGAGGCTAGAAGTCCGAGATCAAGGTGTCTGCTGTGTTGATCTCACCCTGAGGCCTCTCTCCTTGGCTGGTGGATGGCCATCTTCTCCCTGTGTCTTCACCTGGTCTTTCCTCTATGTGGACCCAATTCTCCTTTTTCTATAAGGACACCATTCATATTGCATTAGAGCCCCCCTGCTCCACATGTCCTCATTTTACCTGAATTACCTCTTTAAAGGTGATTATCTCCGAATATAGTCACAATCTGCAGTCCTAACAGGACTTCAACATATGAATTTTGGGGATGACACAATTCATCCCATAACATGACCTCTCTGAGGTGGGTCTAATATTATAATTTCTAGGTGAGAAAACAGGCTGGAAAAGGCTGTTTAACCTTATACAGAGCAACAGGGCCAAGACTGGAGTCTCCCTCTGATTCTACGCTTTGTGCTCTCTTTTTTTTTTCCCCTCTGCTTCTGTTGAAGCAGACCTCCCTCCTGGGGATGGTTGGTACAATGAGTTCACAAGTGCAGCGTTTCCATAGCACTGTTCTCATGGTTCTTCACCTCTGATTCTGACTTTCCAGAGCTGACTTAAGAGTCTGCTTATCTTCACTCAAATCAGGAGATCTTATGACGCCCGTCCACACGCTTAGTGAGATGCTCTAACTCAGTCCTCCTGTGCTCCGTTAGAAACCCAACTACAGGAACATAGACTCTAGAATTTAAAAGATCACTCTTTGGGAAAATGGCGACTGGACTTGTTATCACCTTTGAACCACCTCTTCGTAGCCTGAGTTCGCAGAATGAACACTCATTGACCCGGTTGACTCTCCCCTTCCTGATCTTGAAACAGTTCAGTCAAGTGCCCGTACAGTGGCTCCGTAAGTTGGGTGGATGCAAGGCGCCGATATTTCGACGCTGCTTTCTCATTAAAATGATCAGGGCATAAGCCTGGAAGATTCCAGCGTGTGCCTCACCTGGGACCTCCCCAAGGGAAACCTGCCTGCCAAGCAAGCCAGAAATAGTGTCAGAAAGGAAGTACACCCCCTCTGCTGGCTCCCCTCCTGGATGGAGTCATTAATGAGCACTTTTTACCCCTGGCAGGGCCAGGTAAGTCTGAGGAGTGTACCTCCTGTGGTGGTTAAACGCATTCCAGTTACTCCCATGATAGCGATGCATGAAGAATCAACATATTGACCCCCCCAGAGTATATATTAAATTCTGAAGGATTAATCAAAACTGCACCATGTTGTGTGCAATTAAACCCTTGAAAGGCAAAATAAATTTGCTGGAGCAGTAGCAGCTCTCATACCACTTCTAGCCGGAATGAGGCATTTTTCAGTTCTATTACTAACAGATGAGTTTTTGCTCAGGCACATTTTTCAAGAGGTGGGATGGGCCAGAAAGAGGTATCCGCAAAACACTTTACGGATGGGAGGAGAACAGGGAGTCAGGCTCTTCTAGTGTTACCCTCGGAACCGGGTAAATACCGAGTAAAATCCTTCCCTCCGGATTTTCAGAAGGAGCCCTGGATTGTGTCATTTTTCTTATTAGAGAAGAAAATGCCAAAAGAGTTGTCTTGGGAATAATGGGGGGAGTAGCACCTCGGCTGTCTGCCAGGGCCGTCCGTGGTGATGGGTGTGGCCTGTAAGAGGACCATTGGGAAGGATTACTCTGCTTGCTTGGTCATGCTCCTACATTAATGAGGATGATGATTTGGGGTGTGTGTGCATGTGTGTGTGTGTGTGTGTGCATTTCCAAATCAGGTGGACAGAATCTTCCGGAAGAGAGTCCTGGAGAAAACAGAGGTACCTCTGCACTCCCAATTAAATGTTACAGTGGTGCCATATTGCACATTGTGTAGTCATTTTGGTTTATTGTATTTTTTAAAGAGTCAATTAGAGTCTGTTGCAAAGAGTGGGGAAGCTGTATGTGCAGTTCACCAAGGACTGAAAGAGGAAAAGGTTGGTGTTGGGAACACAGGATGGCCAAGGTGTCACAGAAACTGTACTTTCAAGCTAGCTGTGTGTGCTAAGGGAGAATCAGAGCAATGTGAGGGCTGCAGGGAGAGAGTTAAGAAGTTAAAAGTCTTAATGAAGGAGACCAGAATTCCACTTTCCTTTGTTCACTTTTGACAATGTATTTCCTGTGTTAGCCAGAGTGCCAGGGCTCCAGACAGACTCATAAGGATGAAGAGTATAGCACACCGTTAATAGCACAAATTTGTCTCCGTGTCTCCTGTTTCGCTGGAAAAAAAAAAATAGCGAATCAAGATGCCTAAGTTGCTCCCATAAATAACCCAAAACTGTATTCATTGCGAGAAAAAATATTATGTAGAATGGTGTGAAATCCTTGAATTAATAAATCCAGAGGCCCTCTCTGTGTTAAATGTAGCAATTAGAAAAATAAGGATAATATGCTCAATTTATACAAAGTACATTTGTGTGGTTTTTTTTCAAAGTTCGGAAATAAATTTTATTGGGAGATGCATTGAAAACTCTCATGACATCTGGAATATGGATATCTAATTGCTGATTCAATGGCATTGCGAACACGCAAACATATTTCCTTGGTGAAATGTCAAAAAGGCAGCAATCAAAATGAAGCGTTTAAGCATTAAAATGAAGAAATGATGACTGGGTTGATTTGTAAACATTTATCTCTAAGCTTACTTTATGAAAAAGAAGGAATAAGTTTAGGAACATGATGGCAAATTTGCTCATTCTAAGTCCTCCGTATTGTGAGGGCACGGAAGTCTCAAGATGCATGGTGGGTTCAATTAAAATTTGTATTTCCCGAAATTCTGATAATCCCACTTGTTTTGTTTTTTTTTTTTTTTAATGTGGGGTTTATTGCACTTTAACGAACAGCAAGAGGTTGCAAGGGAATTAGGGAAGGAATGGGCTTATTTTTCACCTTTAGCTTAGTTATTCTAAGATGGAACAATTCTCTATCTTCGAAATCATCACTTTTTAACGTGTTTTGGAGTCATTACTTGTCCTGGTGGTGTGGGTTGCTGACAGTACTTGCTTTCACTTGTGTTGCTGAGTGAGTTAGGTTATCGGCCTCTGGTCCTGGCGTCATTAAGCCTTGGCCTGACCTTGCACCTCCAACCACTCTGTAGAGCTAATTGTTCTGAAGGCCAGTGGCTGTGCACTCCAGTTACGTTCTTGGAGGCAGATCATGATTTCAGCCTACACGTCAAGTTTGCTTCTTCTTCTAGTACAAGAAGCACCTAACAACTGTTAACCAGGGCCTTCACTATCAAACCACAATGTGCGAAGCCACCTCACAGGGAAGGCAAATCAACCTGTTGCCGAAGCAATGTTCCTCTGTGCTTGCTTGTACAAATCTCTACCTTCTAGAAAAGCAGTCCAGAAAGAAGTTTACAGTGAAAGGGGGAAATCGTTAAATCAATGAAATCCCCCATCTAGGGAGGGACTCACAATTGTCTTGACCACTAAATGAATAATCTCCCCCGGGTGAATGTATTTCCACCATCCCAAATTATGCCAACCGCATACAATGGCACTCGCTTCCTCGAAGACCTGATAAAGAAAGAAAATCTGCTTGAGAAGCCAAGTTGCCTTCCCCAGAGCAAGCATTTGTAAGGTCTCCACTGTATTGTGCTTGCAAATAACATTTATTTCTGTAGTGTAAATATGCAAGAGTTCATTTTAATAAAAAGTGAGTCCTAAAATAAGATAAAACCCATGACTAGACTTGCATTTGAAGATTTAGAGTGTATTCATCTGCTGGTTTTCAGTATAAATATTCATTGGTTTTGAGCTCTCAGGTGTTGAAACTTTTAATCTGCATTCAGATGGAGGTACTTTAATCAGAGAGTTCATAAAAGTCTGCAACTTTCCCCCCACCCAAGAAAAAAAAAAAAACAGACTAACAGAATAGAGGGTGTTAGGGCTTCAAAATAACCCACAAAGCTGAACTGTATTACCGGTGGGGGTGGGGTGGGAAGAAAACACCAAACACCATTTGTACCATAATATCAATATTCTATTAAAAATAAATCTCTTGCCGTTAGAGCGAAAAGTCTCAAAAACCTGTCACTTGACTGCAGTCTTCAGAGATGACTGATAATGGGTAAAAAAATCCCATAGCATCTGTTTACCATGTAGTTGCACAAACTGTTAGGAATGTTTTTAAATGTCAGCAGTGATGTATGCATGTGTATGAGCTATCACAGAGCAATGTCTCCACCAAGATGGCACCGGGGACTGCTCTAAATTAGGTAGGTCAAGTGAAGAAGGTACCAGAGGAACCCTTGGAGAGGATGTTGTTTGTCTGGAAAAAAAATCCGAACGGCAAATGTTACTACGTGACTACGTGGGAAACCCCCTACCAGATTTTGAATCGAGCTTGAAATCACAGGAAGGTTTGTCAAGACCCCATGGCCAAGGTCAGTTTTGAGAGAGCAGAGGGTGGAAGCAAAACATTTTGCATTCTTTCCATTATGCCCTGCTGCCCCAAGATAGCTTTAAAGCCACAGAGATCTTGGACTTGACCAAAATACCACGGAGATCTTGTACTTGACCAAATGTATTCTTCTGGACATCATAATGCTGAGCCATTTGCTGGGTGATGGCATGGAGACTTTGGCTCTTCAGTCCTAATCCCATGGAACTTCGGGCACCACCTGTAGATCTCCACCAAGCGGTTTGTGGAAGCCTTGGGCTCTAACGAAGGGGTTCTGTAAACTTCCTGTCATCACCTGTGTGCTCTTAAGGAATTGCAGTCTTCCACTTGTCACCCCGGGTACCATTCCTTTACATGCAGCCTTGTCATTTATATCCCCATGCTTCAAATGATTAGAACATCCAATAAGTTCATTTTAACCTTAGCGCAAAACATCGGGTCCTTACAATATGGAGTCATATTTAAAATTGTTGTCATGCTCACATGATACATTTCTGTCATTTGCTGCCCTGTGACTCCTTATTGAAGTATTCTCCTCTTCCTGGTGAAGTATTCTGGGTTGCCCACCTTCTTGGAAGGTGAAGAGCGTTTGGTCACTTTCTGTCATTTGCTGGGTGAGGTTTCATTGGTTGTTAGGGGAGATGCTAGTTCATTTTACCCCAGACTTCAGATTCTTTTCTCAAATTATGGGTGAGGAGTAGAGTCCTATTTGGGGCATGGAGAAATCATCTAGCTTCTCACCTAGGCAGACAGAAGTGTTTTAAGAGAGGGCGGGGAAGACAATCGTTTTTGTGTTTCTAATTGCTATACATCTAACAGTGAGACTAAAGAAAAAATGGAAAATAAAGGTAGAAACCACCTATAACCCCATACTCACACATATATTGGCTTTGGCTTTGTTTATTTCCTTCCTATTATTGGGTACACGCACACACACACGCGCACACACGCAAACACATTAATACACTGTGACAAGCTTCGATTGTGGTTTGGGGAGCTGAGATCGGCATCTTTCTGTTACTGATATGTAACTTCTCAGGATCCATGATTTACTCATGCAACCAAGTAATGAGAATAATAATAATAGCAATAGTAATAATAATAAGTGGCATTTATTTAGCATTTAGTACTTAGGAAGCACCGTTTCAAGGACTTCACACATGTAGCAATTCATTTAATTTTCACAACTCCCCTTATGAGATCTGTCCTCTTATTGTCATCTCCATCATAAAGGAGGGAAAACTGAGTCACAGTGAAGCTGAATAACTGGCCCAGAGCTGTTGAATTGTAAAGTTAGAATTTGGACAAGATTCTCAAGCACCACACCAGACTGGCAGGTGACAGGGGATCTGACCACGCCTTACAGAAAAGGCTCTGTTGGAGGACGGCAATCTGGACTTTCTATCATCTGTCCCTTCTCTCTACAGATATGTATGGAGAAGGCTAAGGGAGCTCATTCTAATGAGATATGGACACACAATAACTTAGGTGAGAGGAAGTTCAAGAACAGTGTGCAGAATTAGTGTTTGGTCTAAACATTAGTAACAGAACTACTATTATAGGGCATGGAAAATAACTTGGAAACTAGTCTTTGTCTGCCTAGTTCTTTTTCGGGTAATTCATTTGGTCTATATGACTTCTTATTGTTCCTTTATGGCTGGATTTTTACATATTTCCTTCCTTCCTTCCTTCCTTCCTTCCTTCCTTCCTTCCTTCCTTCCTCCCTCCCTCCCTCCCTCCATCCATCCCTCTTTTCATAATGACATCCTTATTGATGTACTGATATATTAGGCATATTTGCACACATACCAATTTTTTGCGTCCCACTTAGCATCCTTGATTATGGAAATTTTCTCCAGGAAGAAATGGAAAATTATCATAGAACTTAAGTTTTTATTAAGTTGAGTATCTTCATCTGTATTTATTATGTAATATTATGTATATATCCACATACATGCACACCTGTGTGTATATACACGAATAATATATATTTTATGTCATATATCATATCTCATGATTCTTGAGAATTGTACTGAAATTCTAATAACCAAAGGGTGATCCCCATCTCCATCCTTTTCCCCATTAGATAAAAATGTTTCTAAACAAAGATGTTGATGTAATAGAAAATCATCAAATATGGAAGAAAACTAGTGCTTTGGTTTAGGATGTAAAAAGGCCCTCCATCCCCACCTGTTTTTACTGACTGAATTTTCTAAGCACAGGGTGCATTTGAAACTTTTCAAATACTCTGGCAATGACAGCTAATGGTGGATGGTGCCATGGTTAGGAAGTTTCTCAAGACTAATCTCTTTTCAAAGGGGGAAAAATAAAAACAAAAAACCCTAGTAGATTGATAAAAAGGGCACGGTGTTCTTGATGAGGCAGGCAAAATCTCGAGGCATGGCTCATCCCCTCTTTTAATTATCCAGTTCATTTAGTCAGCTGTGATCCAGGACTTCGGGAGGTCACCTGCAGTGCGAAAGGAAGGCATGGAAGCTACTGACCCACGGTTTGGTTCAAGGATGGAAAATGGCCGCCCAGGCTGACTTGTCCTTTTACAAATGGAACCCGGTGAGAAGGGCTCTGGGTATGATGTGTTGTGCCGAGAAGTCCTCCTGATGCCCTGAGCTTTCCTGAACCTCATCATAAAAACGTAATTGTATCTGAGAAATTGGCTGGTCAGCCAGCTTTTGTGATGGCTCATTCACTTGAGCAGAGAGAGCTCGAGAATTAAAAGTTACAGGTAATGTAACTGGAATGCTGCCCTCGGGAAGCCATAATTAACATCAATGCTGTTGTCTGACCCCCTACCTTTTCCCCACCTCTGCTGATTATTTGATATATAGGGGGCAACCTTTTGGGGATTCCTACCATCATGGCTAGACAGCTTCTGAGACTAACGTTATCATCAGGCTGGGGAAAGGTCCAGAAAAACTCACCTAGTTCCCGCCTCACTATCTCTGAGACTCACTTGTCCTTGGATGACAAGGCAAGTACCTGTCTCATCCTGCTGCCAGGCTTCTGCTCAGTCCTCTTGAGGTCACACATCCCAGTTAAGCCACCCACCATCTTGTAGCCCATTTGAGGTGTGTTTCCTCCAAGGAACCAGAGAAATGATTTTGTCCCTTGTGTAACTTTAGACTGCAAAGGTCCTAGAAGACCTTTTTGGGTCAGTTTACCCATGTAACAAATGACTGTGTCTGTGTGTGGTGAGAAGCCAGGCCCAGGCGATGATTTAAATTACTATGTCAACACTCACGGAAGTGGGAGAAATTAGTCATTGTCAGGCGATGCACTGCTGGCATCTACCCTGGGTTGCGGGGCCAGCAAGATCTGGATCAGAGTCTGGTTCTGTCACTTACAATGGGCAGGCACTCCCCCTAGGCATCTCACTTAACCCTTCTGACCCTCCATTTTCTTTCCCTTACCTGTAAAGTGGGGGTAATGATGACTACCTCACAAGTCATTGTGAAGGGTCGAGAGCAGCCTTCACTTCATAGCCAGCCAAGGTTTTAAAACAATGACACCTTTGAGCTCATCCTTCTCTTGGTTTGCTTTTAATCTCTTAGAAGCAAGGGGAGGTATTCGCTGATTTATTCAAGGATCCCTCGGGAGAGGTGGGTGGGTCAGGCAGATATATGAGCCACAACCCCTCACCTCAAGGAACCAAGGGGCTGGTTGTGCTACTGAAGAAATATGGCACCCTTAGTAAATTTGGGGTATGAACACACACACGCACACACACACACACTCTCTCTCTCTCTCTTCTTATATGAGCCTTTAATATTCTATAAAACTTTTCAGCAACTTTGCAGATTCGATGCCACTATTTGGAAATTGCTGGTCTTTCCTATGGAGATAATTATAAAGAAGGGGGATTAGGGAGTAGGGAAGGAGAAAGAAGGGGGCAGCAGTGGAGTCTTCCATTGAACCAGAACGACTTCTGCAAGAAGAGAAGGTAGCCCGGCCAGGTATCCTTGAAACTAATGCAGATGCCTTGGAGGGGAGGCGGGTGTGGGGGCTTCTCTGGAGAAGCAGAGGCCAGGAATCCCTAGCTCCACATCATTTAATCAGTAAAGCAGAGGATATTTGCCTGGAGACCACCACGTAGAAGGGGTTGGCGAGGGAGACTCTCAGCGTGCTTGCTGTCTGCAACAAAAATGAATTTATAGTCATGTTGTTGGCACTGTAGTGAAGGGAGGGCCTGGCAAGTTTCTTGAGAGCCCAGAATGATAATGCTAAGTGGGAGTTAATTATGTGATCCCCATCATGATTAATTTAAGATGTGTAAAATACCATTGTTGGACTCTATGTAGCAGGGGATCATTATTCTTCATGCAGCCTGGGTTGGTCATAAAACATATTTTGAGATCTTTTCACTGTGCTGCCCTAACTTCAGGCTGTCTAATCCAATATTTTCTAGGAAGCCTTGAGTTCTTGCAAATTTCAGGAGCTTTCTGGACTCTTATCCCATGTTGTCTTTCATTCAAAGAGGGAGTGTAAAGCATTCACTCTGAGAAATTGCAAGACCCAGGGAGGTTTTCTGAAATTCTCCTGCTCTCCTGTGTTTACCATAAATCTGAGACAGTGATACGATCAGCAAGCTTATTTATGTCTGAATACAGAACACGAATACAATTTAAACAGAGCAAGTCCCCCTTCCTAGTATCTCCCATCATGGGCTGAATATGATTCTTACAACTGCGGTGGACAGTCTGTTCTACTGTCAGATATTGATTAGGAATTTAGTTTGCAGTAAATCGTTCTCTGTACTAACATTTGCATCTCCATCCCCACAAAGGTCTTTCTACCTTCAGCTCCCTCCCCAATGTCATTTGAAGACTGTATCTGGCCCGTAAGCGAGGGCTCCCTCCTCTCTGGCTTTCTAGCGAACAAGTCACTTCCGGGGCAGACACGCAGCTCAGGGCTTCAAAGCCGCTCTGAAGTGGCACCCCAATGGAGGTCATGCCATCGACTGTCAACGTAAGGGGTCTCTTGGCGTCAATAGCATGACTCTTGAGGAAGCGATAACTTTAAAAATGTATGATGAGTACCACTGAATTAAGACAGATGGGCTGATTTGTGTTATTCCTGAAATAACTGGCAAGTAGGTGTTTATCTCCTTTTACAACAGGACAAAATTGCTTTTGGAGTGATTCATTTGTGATCCCAGCTAAGCTGTACTATTAATTTACTTTGCTTCTGGCTGGGAAGTTTGCCTCAGTATTTATTGTCCTTCGCATCAGTATTGTCAGCCCGTGGTGCTGCCATGATGCCCCGACATTTGCATTTAGATGGTGGGGTTACGGGTTAGCCCTGTACAGTAGCGTACCCGGCTACAGGGTGGCTGCTGAAGGTGTGTTCACAGCTATTTCCGGCACCCTTCCTTGGGTTCTGTGTGTGGAACCTGGATGTTATCGTCATCCCCTATCACGTTCTCCTTCCTCCGATCTCTCCCCATTCCTGTCACCCATTCTGGACACTGGTGCTTGAGTGAGGGTTTTAACATGTAAATCGGATGCTGCCACAGCTCTCTCTCTCTTTTTTTTTTTTTTAAAGCAAACCCAGATTCCTACAGGCATCAGGCTTACCTAAGGCAGGGACCCAATTAGATGCTTGGGAGCGTATGGTGACTACGAGCATTGTCCATTCCAAAAGAGCAAAGCTATTCCAGCTCATGGGAAAGTCAGCCCAACTTCTTAAGGCAAGTCAGAGATCCAAGTTGAGGCAGAACGTCTTGGTTTTGAAAACCTTGCATAGGCCAAGCAAATTGCATCTGGGCACGGCTTTTACTTTGAATCCCTGGCTTCTAGTCATCGCTGGTCCCCCCACTGGACCTCAATATGATGTCCAAACTCTTTAGCACGGAATATGCAAGTCTTAACAATCAGGCTTTGTTTCTATGCTTATCTTCTGCATTGCACTCCATTCCCACTAGTCTCTATGCCATTCACACTGAACCAACTATAGTAAAACCTTCTATAATGCAATGAGTGGGTTCCAGAAAAGTCAACTGCGTAGGATGAGGAGGCGGGGGCACTGGCTGTGAAGTGGATGAAATGACTGAGGAGAACTTATGCAGCGAGGCAGCCGGGTTTCAGAGATCCTGCTGCAAGATCCAAATCCATCCCAGTCCCATCTGTAGTTTGGTACCACGTGGTGGCAAACGTCTACTCTGGCTTAGTTATTGATAGGAACCATTCCGGTTGGCTGGGACCCTCAGGATGGCAGCAGTCATCCCAGGAATCTCTAGCTAGTCGTCGTCTGTTTTGTTGGCCCGCTCCGGAGCCATTGGGAGGAGCGAACACTTGGTATGTGGGACCCCACGTTAACCTCCCTTTGTGTATGAGGACACCATGTGCACGTGCACACACACAGGTACACCGATAGGCACGCATGTGCACACACACAGCAAGAATTTAAGCTGCTCCCATTTGAGAATTGGGGCGGGAGAGAGGAGCCAATTCTTAATGATGTCCAAATTCACATTATCGCATGACACGTGATCCGGGGGTTTTTCTGTGCCTGTGGTTGCTGAAATGCTATCACTAAGCTGTGTTTAGCTTCTGACCCTTTGTAAGGACTGTTCTCTCTGGTGGCGTTACTCTGGTTAACTCTTCTTTAATCCTTAGGATACAATTTCTGCTTAACCACCTCCTTGAAGAGGTTAAGCCGCCTCTTTGCACCCCTAGGTGGAATCAGGTACCTCTTCAGAATTCTTGGTACATCTAAACAACTTACCACGTCTCTGAAATGGGTTCATTTCACTTTGGGTCCCAGACTAGGACTCAGTTTTTCGGGCACAGGGACCATATTCTCGCCCCCTATTTCTTTTCCCAGTACCTTGTGGCAACGAGCAAGTGCACATTAAATGACTGGAAGAATGGAAATAAAATGTAGGCACATGGCTGCAGAAAAGTTTGCCAAGTAAGAATGAAGCCATTTTTTGGAAAAAATTTATAATATATCAATATGCCATACATAATAGATAACAATGGAATATATAATAATACACAACAAATTAATATATTTATATAGTTGCCTCTTTATAATGTGTTCTGGCTCCTACAGAGAAGCTAAGAAGTTAGCATACCTTCCTCGCCACCCCCTCCACCAGCAACATTATTCTGCAATTTAGTTTTGCTCTCAACTTCCTGGCCGAGAAGGAAGGTCTCTGTGAGTGAGGCCTTTCTTGCTGCTTCCTGGCTTGGCCTGAAGTCAGATGCAGCAGAAAAGGAACTTCACAAATAGGTCCGCTCTTGCCAGGGCACTGGCCAAATTGAGAAGTCTTGATATGCTCGTTGAAGTTCTAAGCACACGGTCACAGCGAAGCCAGACTCGCTGCCTTTCTCTTCCCCTGCTCCCCCATCGCGAGTATGAAGGTTCTGCAGCTCGTTTTCTACCCCCTCAACTTTTCCACTCCCTTTGAGTCAGCGTCAGTGACGTCCTCTCCCCAGTCACTTCGAGTCTTGAGTCTTGCTAAAATGAGGTTCTCAGGAACAAAGGGAACTCAAGTTCAGGGTTAAGATGCTAAAATCAGATTGTTCTCCTCTGGCAGTAAATTGGTATGCCACTCTCACCACTGCCGCAGATAAAATTAACCATGCGTTGAAATCATTGCAATAGGCAGTGTCATCAAAGCTTATTTGTAATGAAAATATGATGTTTCAAACCTAAACTCAGGAGTATAATGAATGTAGGACCATATGTTCCCCTCCCACATAGGGCTGCAGAGAGGAGATGCTATTTAAAATATATAGCTGTGGATGGGGCTTGTGGTTTTCTCTGCATTGCTCACCCCTGGTCGCTGGTGGGTTGTCCAGGAAGAGCGGGGAAGCAGATCACAGGTGCCCTGGCCTGGCAGGGACGGCTCCCGGGTCCGGGGTGGTGCCGGCAGGTGTCTTGGTCCTTAGCGATCTTTCTCCGGTTGCTAGCAGTTGTGCTTAGACAGCTATGGCAATAAGGAGGAGAAGCAGGGAAGGACTGGAGGGCATCTGTAGTGAGCGTGACCCCCGGGATCCTTGATGAGGCTCAGGGTTCCTGAGGGCCGAGTTAGTTGCCGTTCCAACCTGTCGGAAACTCCGGCCCAGAGGACGAAAGCACAGCTGTGTTCTCCCTCGCTAGCTTTCTCGTGGCCAGAGCTGGCTCTCGGTAGGGGCTGAGAACCATGAGCTTTGGCCACCTCGGTGCTTGGGCTTCTGATGCAGCTGGACGAGAGGTGCCCTGCGGGTAACCCCAAAACATCGCAGTAAACCCGACTGGCAGTTATTACTAGTTCTGGTTTTCAGGTGAGGAAACCGGGGACCAGGGTGGTTAGGTAGCTTGCTGCAATGACGACCAGCAGGCTGAGTTATTTCATTCTTGCTGCTGCACGGGAGAAAGAGGAAAGCAGAGGAGTCTGAGTACCCGGTTTGAATCCTCGCTTTGCCGTTGACCAGCTGTAAGATCTTGAGCAAGTTACTCGTTCTTGGTCTTGAGTTTCTCATCTTTAAAATAAGAAACATGACGGGGGGCCTGGAAGGCGCAGTTGGTCGAGGGTCCGACTCTTGATTTCGGCTCAGGTCAGGATCTCACGGTTCTTGGACGCAAGCCCCGCGTCGGGCTCCGCGCTGGCAGCGTGGAGCCTGCTTGGGATTCTCTCTCTGTCCCTCTCTCTCTGCCCCTCCCCTGCTCACGCTCTCTTTCTCGCAAAATCAATAAATAAGCCTTTAAAAATAAATAAAATAAGAACTGTGATGATCTCAATAGTCTTTATGGGGATTAAATGTGAGAGTGCACGTAATAGGCGGGAATCAGCACATAGTAAGTGCTCATTCAATCTCGGTTATGAGCATCCTGCTGTGGCCTCTGCCAGCGTCCGTGGAGTGACTCTGCTGTCTCTGAACCAACCCTCCCCACATTCCTGCTGGCGAGCCTGGCTGGGGTGGGACCAGATGGTGGTGTTAAATGTCTACTTTAAAAGACTTTTTTTTTTTTGCAAAGATTCAAGGAGACAATATATGTAATGTTCCTGGTACATAGCAGGCATTCCATACTGGTGAGGTTTTTATTCCTCTCCCACCCTCAGCTGCCTTCCCCTGGTACCGACATCGCTTTCGGGCCCCCTACCGCGGTGTTCGTCCCGGGTGTTTCTGTAACCTGAGAAGAGGACTTGTGTTCAAGACTCCAGAAATATGTTTCCAACGAGGAGGTGCATTCGAGCCCCTTTTACAAGGATAAGACGATGATTTGGGATGTGTTTCAGAGACAGGGATGAGCAGACAGGGTTTGGGGGAGGTTTCAGGGCCCGGGATCGCACATGTTGACATTCACGTCTCTCCAGCTCATCCCAGATGAATAAAAATGGATGAAAGCCTCCATTTCTTCTCCCTCTCCCCGTTAAAATATGCACCGTATTATCCAAATTCCCATCCTCCAACAAGTTGCTATTTGTAATTTTTTTTTTTTTTTTTTTTTTTTTTTGGCCATATGTGTATACTATATCACTGTAACGTTGGCCAGGCCTACGGCTTTTGTCAGGCCTGGTCAAATAATGAGGTGCAAACGGATGATGACCTTCCTGAGCATCTCCCCGGAGAAGCCCCTGTATCTCTCTCCCTGCCCCCCCCCCCCCCCCCCCGTCACTTTCTACGACTGAACATTTGGCACATTCCTGTCTTGGAAACCAGGACTTTCGGGTCTAGGGAGACCGTTGATTTGGGGACAATGTTCTGAGAGCTTCTTTCTGATGGAGGGGTCCTGCCTCAGACCTGACTCTCGGCTCTCAGATCGACAGGCTTTGTTATCTGGTGGTGGGGGCAGTGTCTGGAGGTGGGAGGAGGAACAGGTCTGGGTCTCATCTTCTTGGTTTTGATCAAGCGTCTTTTAAAAAGGTTTCCTGACAAAAGAGCCTCCCTCATGCCATCAGGGAAAGCAGGCTTGGCATTCCATTTTATGTTGAGACAATGCAAAACAAAATCCCTCCCCAATGACTGCCTGATAAAGGAATAAATTGACTGTACAAGGTGAGGCGTTTGATAGGTCATTCTCGCCGATGCACTGGAAACACCTTCTATTAAGAACAAAATGAGGACAAATTTGTTATGCACCTTTTGTTATTTTTAGATTGCATTGACATTTTTTTTTCAGGTTGGAGCCTATTATCCTGAACTTCCTAATAAACAGGAGTGACTTAGAAAACCTTTCATCGTGTTGACCTTTACTTAATTTTCTATGCAAGTGAAAAAAATCTATTACGGAGGACCAATCAGCACTTTAAATATCTTGTGTGTGTATGTTATGCTTATAAATAGATAGGAGTATGGGCTTTTGGGTATATTTTTATCAGCTTGCATAAGGGTAAAGGGCTTATTTAAAAAAAATATATATGTCTCTATATTTATCTGTTTCTGAGAATGGGGTAAAATTGTTCATTTAGGACCATTGTGGTTCTAGAGATCACATGACTGCTAAAATGTTAAAACCGGGTAGTGTTCTAAAAATAATATTATTCCACTGTGGCTCGCCTTTGGTGAAAGCTCTGTGTAGGGCAATTAGACAAACATGATATTCTGGTGCCGATTTCCTCTTTTGCAGAAGGCAGTGGCCGGCAGGGAAGCTAAAAGGGTTTGCAGGGCCCGAGAAACACAGCAAGGAGAAGAGCAGCACCTTTGAACATTTGGGAATCTTTCTCTTAATTTTCTTCCAACGTTCCAACTGTAGGAGGGTGGGTAATGCAGCTGTTCTTTGTAGCTTCTCTTCTGGCAGGCCGACAAGAAAATCAGAGGGCTGCTGGAGTCCCTGACTTGGCCCATAAATAGCGGCCAAGTGCTCGGTTTTGAAATGCCTGCGTAGCTCATTGACCGTGCGCGATGGCTGGGATGCTAATGGTTTATGTGGCCTGCAGGTGACAGGAAGATTTCTGCAGGCAGGGCTTTGTTGTAAATTCAGTCTGCCGCGCTGCCTCCTCCCATCAGAGGTGGTTTCCAAGTGATCACCGGCTTTTTGAGTTATGGCGAGGGGCGCCAGCATGAATGATGGGTTGGCCTAACACAGCTGTTGTGCCCGTCTCGTGGAAGAGATTGTGCTTTGGAGAAGTGGGAATTGGAAATGAGGCTCAACGTGGGTAACAAAGCGGGGACTCTGGTGAGACACCGTACGAATTGCTTAGAACTTGCCAGTGACTGGTCCAGAACTGCGGTGCATGTGAGGATAGTTCACGTGACGCGTATTGATCTTCCTGATTATTGCTATTTATTATTAATAGCAATTGTGTCTCGTTCCTGCAAAGGACTTCAGTGCCACGGTGCCCTCGTATCTGTCATCTCATTTTATCCTCATACCAAGTGGCAGATATTTATAGAGGGGGCGGCGTTCTTTCCCGGGGAGCCACTGGACTCCTTTTGAAGTGTGCCAGGCGCTGTTGAAAGTTAATTAAAAAGACACATTCTCTGCCCACTAGGCACTTATAAGCAAGAGAGATGAGAAAGCAGCAAATGTTAGACATGCACTAGCTGTCCTCCAAAAGGGTGTGTGTGTGTGTGTGTGTGTGTGCGTGCACGCGTGCTTTGGTCTGATTTTTTGTTTTGGGGGACCTGCTGCTGGAGAAATAACGTCGATAAACAACACCTTCCAAGGACGTGAGTATGCACTTGGCCCTGTCCTAGCTGGCACCTCGTGTGGATTCCCTCGTTCAATGCCCTCAGCCACCGGACAGCGTTAGTCTATTAGTTCTGTTTTACCAAAGAGGAAACCGCAGCACAGAATGAACCCAAGGCCACGCAGCTGCTAAAGGCACCAGCTGAACTTGAATTCGGACCATGTGGTCTTCTTGGGAAAGTACGAAGCGCTCTGTTGATGGGGATATTATGACTTGATGGTTCTGAAAGCCTTCTGGGAAAATCCCCCCTGCTCAAGACAGATGTAACCCTTTCAGGTGAATCTAAAACATTCTTCCCAAGATTCCTTTACCAACTTCACTGCATCGGCCTCAACTTGGTTTGCTGAACTTCGTGAGGCCCAGAAGAGAACCCCGTGGGGAAGGCCGCATAGTCCTGAGGGCGAGCTCCTCGAGGGCCGCTCAGAACTCTGTACAAAGGATGAGACAGAGTCTTTTATCCTAAGTAGAGCAGGGCTGTGGTGCGGGGGAGAAGCGGGCTTAGGAGCCTGCAGGTCTGAGTTTGAGACTCCAGTGAATTTTCACACAGTCTTGCCTGGGCTTCAGTTTCATCACTGTAAAATCAGGACCTTTCTATGAGCCTTGCTTGTTCCCTCATTGTTCTTTGGATCGGCTAAGCTTGTTCTCCCCTCCTGCCCTTTGCACGTGCTGCTCCTTCCACCAGGAGTGCCCTTCCCAGATGTGTGCGTTGGCTGCTTATCTCCCATCGTGTTCACAAACCAGCTTCCAGAAAAGTCTTTCTCGACCACGTTACTGAAGTATAGGCCCTCTACGCTCGAGCTTCTATTGCATTGTTTTATGTCATATTTTGATTATGCTTGTTACATTTTTAGTATGCTTATTGCTTTGAGAAATGATCTTTTAATTTGCTTGTTTGATCACCTGTGACCCCAAATGCACTAGAGTGTCGGCTCCTGAAAGCAGGGATGGTCTTGTTAAGTACATAAGTCTGGTGCCTGGGGTCATGCCCGGGGCAGAGAGGGTGCTCGATAAATTTTGTTGAAAGAATGAATGAGAAAATGACTGAGTGGTCTAGTTGGAGCGTTATTCAAGATAAAGTACATGAAAATCATATATACACGTTACTGTAAATATCAAGCACAAATACAATGAAAACAAGGGGGCAGATCTGCTCAGGATATTTATTTTTCTTAAACAAATTTTTTAAATGTTTATTTACTTTTGAGAGACACAGAGCGTGAGTGGGGGAGGGGCAGAGAGAGAGGGAGACACAGAATCCGAAGCAGGCTCCGGGCTCCGAGCTGTCAGCACAGTGCCCGACGCGGGGCTCGAACCCACGAGCCATGAGATCATGACCTGAGCCGAAGTCAGACACCCAACCGACTGAGCCACCCAGGCACCCCGGCTCAGGATATTTAGACTGATTAGGTGGCCGCATAAGGACTTTTCTCTCATCTGCTTGTGCCTGTTCCAAAAACTGGGATGCAAGGTAATAGCTAATTTAAAATTAAAAAGCCTCTTTCCCCTGTTCTCCTTATCATAACGTTGGAACCGAGTAAGTAAATTTCTTGGATGTGTTCTTGATTAGAATTGAATACAAATCAATGTAAAGTGAAACCCAAATCCTTTCTTCAGATCTTCCTTCAGACAAAGTTTCAGGTCTCTGATCTTATCAGGGAGGACAATCAAAGGGAGGATGTGTTGGGTCAGTGTTTGGATGAAAGGGAACTCAAGAATAGCCATTAATGATTTTCTAACGCTTGGTCAGCATTAAAACGCCACCTCCTTGGTGTATGAAAACGATCGCGTTTCTGGTAGGCACCCAGGGTTCTCATCTCACCGGGAGCTGGTTAGAGAATCTCTTACGCCCACTGCCATTTTGCATCCCATTTTAATTGGAATCATGTGAATCCTGGTCGGTAATGTTCAGAATCAGAAAACCCTCCACCTGTGGAAAACACTTTCGATGAAGATTGAAACCGAGGTGTTTGTCTCTACATATCACGTGTGCAGAATGATGTATGCCAAAACACTCAATTTTTTTGCAAGCCACAGGATTTTCCTAAGCATGTATGACTGCTTTTGCTACCTACCCTTACCGGAAAAATGTTTATTTAAATATTGCACCATCCACACAAGCACTTTTATTATTTACCGATTTAAAAAAATGACATCATTACTTTTCTTCTGAATTTTTTACAGCGACAATTGTGCAATTAAATTACTGAATTCATTTATATTTAATTGTGCTTTTGGTTTAATGTGCTATTGGACGACATTTCTTTCTGAGGCTGTTAGTTTTCCATGCAACGCGGAGAATCTAAGGCTATATCAAGGAAATATATTACATGGGCAAGACAAAGTCTCATTAGTGTTATTTATAGCATGCTGAAACCTCATTAGGGGAAGGTATGCTGGATTCAAAAATGCATTACCGGGAACGCTTTATTTTTTGTACTGGAGAAATTGCTTTTATTGTGTTTCTTTGTCACAAGCATGGTGGCTACTGGACATTTTTGGTTTCTTAAAGTCTGAAATAAATTAAGTTAGAAGAAAAGAGTAATTAATCCACGTGCAAGTATAGCCTCATCATATTAGCAGAATGGCTTCCACATGGTTCTCAGGGATTTCTGTTTACCCACACACCTTACCCTCGACCAATCATTAATTTATAACTTGTTTCACCTCAGGTAAAAAGCACTATTTTTCAGGGCAGTAGTTTGCATCTTAAACAGTAATAATGTGCTTTTAGTGCACTTCAAATCAGGGATGAGTGAAACCTGAGGTGCAGAGTCACAAATTGCCCAATTTACGAAGTTCTATTTGTTCTAATGTGAGCCACGTATTCAACCCTGCACAAATCCCGTCCGGGAGGCCTGCCGGAGGCCTGTGATTTGAGGCAAATGGGGACAAAGGAACGAGTTTCTTAATTGTCAGTCTTAGCAATGGCACTCATTTGGAGTGTGTGGTTGCCTGATGAGACGGGGCAAAGAGATGCTGGTGTATTACAGTTAAATTTCTGCTTTTTCCCCCAGGACTTCGCTTTGCTCTGGGGTTGGGTAGTGGCAATCGTTCAGACCTGGCCACTAATTTCCAGGCTCCGGCATCATCCTGCCTGTGGGTGGTTATTGACATCTGTCCTTGGGTGGAAGGCCATATCAGTAAGGAACGATTTCTGCTGAAAGATTCAAGAAACTAACCGTTGTTTACGATATAAGTACATTAATTATTTACCTAGCGGGACAGATAGGTGATCCCAGGGTTTATTTGTTCGCTCAGCTCTCTCATTACGAATCCAGGTTCTTTCCATCCTCTTCTCTATCACTCTCAGCCTTTTCTCTTCATGCTTATCGCCACATGGTTTCAAGATAGCTGCCGCAGCTCCAAGTATCGCATCTTTCCACTAAGTGTTGCAAGCCGAAAGGGAAGGACAGGGGGAAAGTCTTGTACTCTTGTATGTTTGTTTTCTATAGAAAAGAAGCTCCTCCCTGAAACTCTGCAGGCTTCTCCTTAAGTTTCATTGGCCAGGGCTAGTCCATTTAATCCACTCTTCCCCCAACAAATTACTAAAGAAAAGTAAGATCATTAGAATTGCACTAGGGCATGGAGGGGGGATCCCTGTTCTCTAAGATCAAGGGTTTTCGCTGCAAGGAGAAGGTGGGGTTATGGCTGTTGGGTAATGAATAGCCAATATTTGTTGCCTGCCACAAAACAAGCACGAGTCTTTTGCACAGCCGATGTTTCTTCTAGTCCATACTTGTGATCATGCTTCCTGGGCCTAGCCAGAGAAGAGTTTTCTCATCTATCCTTTCTCTTTGCTTCCACTCATCCACCCATCCATCCATCCATCCACCCGACACTCATCCAGCCACCTTCCTACTACCCACCTACCAAATACTTGAGGAAAAGTTGCCATTTACTAGGGACATATTAATTGCTTTGTGGGATACAGAGATAAACCAGACGGAGATTCTGCTCTGAAAGCAACCTTGATATATTTTGGAAATTAGATGCATTTTGGAAATTACATGCCCAAGTAATTGTGGTTCATGCTAGAAAGTCTGAGTTGAACTGGGAGTTCACAGATGGGAGAACCACAGAATCTTTCTGGAATAAGATGAGATGTGAACAGTTTGTACGTAATAGCCCTTATTAAACACAATAGCCCTTTCTGCAGCTTTGTCATTGGAAAGCATTTCCATGATCCTCTCAGGAGTTATTTTTGACAGTTTCTCTTGCCCCAGCTTCCTGTGGCTGCCAGTGACACATGTCGGGATGGAGCGGTCTCTGGTTAGGAAGGGAGGGTTGATAGGGCCAGAGATGGGTCTTGATGTCCTTTTGCCTCACTTGATAATGAGTGCATTTGAATTTGTGGGTGAATTGGGTGGCTGGTTTTGATGAGATTGCTATTGGAATTATGTCACCAATGACTCCAAGTAATGCATCGAGGGCAAGATCACTACAGCAAAAACCAGGAGAAGAAATAGAAATCATCAGCCGCATTAACAGTGATGAATGATCATGGCATTGATGTGGTCTCTCTCTCTCTCTCTCTCTTTTTTTTTCCCTTTTGGAAGCAGACAGCCCTATACCTGGCTACATTTCCAAGACATAATGACATAAATAGCTCCTAGGTGTACATCTACAAACGGCCTTCTTGCCATCTTAGACTTGAAGTCAGAAACCATTTAGGGCAGACGGGCAAACTTGAAGCTTGTAGGTCAAATACAGCCTGCAGCCGTATTTTGTTGGGTGTACCTGGGGTGTTTTAGAATCATGAAACTTTAAAAAATAAAAATTCAGATTTGGAGCCTCTCTTTAAAAAATGGGAAGATGTAGGAGTGCCTGGGTGACTCAGTCAGTTAAGCGTCCAACTTTAGCTCTGGTCGTGATCTTGCGGTTCATGGGTTCGAGCCCCGCGTCAGACTCTGTGCTGACAGCTCAGAGCCTGGAGCCTGCTTTGGATTCTGTCTTTCTCTCTCTCTCTCTGCTCCTTCCCTGTTTCCGCCCCCCACTCTCAAAAATAAATAAACATCAAAAATTTTTTGAAAATGGAAAGATGTCAGGGTGACTGGATGGTTGAGTAGGTTAAGCGTCTGACTCTTGATTTCAGCTCAGGTCATGATATCACAGTCATGGGACTGAGCCCCACGTCAGGCTTTGTGCTGAGTGTGGAGGCTGCTTGGGATTCTCTCTCCCTCTCTTGCTACCTCTTTCTCTCTCTCTCTCTCTCTCTCTCCAAGCAAATAAATTAAAAAAAGGCAAACTCTCAGATTCATCCAAATCTATAAAAAAATGGAAATATTCAGATATCCTGGGGCCATGTCCCACACAGCAACACTTGCTCAGAACTTGGAAGCTTCAACTGCTTTGAACAGGGTGTGGCCTCTTCAGTTTGCCGCAATACCTACCATTCCCTGTTGCCTCACATGGGATCTACTGAATCATTTGTTTTCCCTGGTGGAGACTGGAAACTTTGGGATTTGGCATCCCTGACTTAGAGGTTTTAGTTCAGATTTACGCAACACAGCACAGATATACTCTACCGACTTAGAAATCATTCTACTTTTCTCATTTTTCAAAGTCCTAGGAGAAAGCTTACCACTCTCTTCTAAAGGTTTTATTGTTTTGTTTGGTTTGTCTAAAGTCATGAATAACGTCATATTTGAATTGCTAATAGCCCTCTTTATAATGTGTTGACATTTCAGTTAGTTTTAAATGGAGTAAAACTATTTGGGCAGAGTTAATCTAGCTAAGTGTAAATTAATATGTTTCTTTAGAGCTATACTGTATATGTATATGAACTCTTTCCACTGGGAGACATTTTGGAAGGCAATTAACTCTTTCAAAAAACTGTCATTCAGTGATCCCAAGCGGCTTGAAAGAGTTAACCCACCTCCCAAGTATGCAATTAACTTCATTGGGGCACAGCAAATTACAATCTTGGAAAATTTGGCTGAGTTATTGTGGTTGTTACTATTGCTTTAAATAGTAGTAATAACGGATTTATGTAGTACCTTGACACCGCAGAGCTGAAAACAATTACATTTAAATATCAATTTAATTTAATGTGAAACCATGTTTTGTCTAATCATCGTAGCTAATTGCCATCCTTTAGAAGCGGTTTCCACAACATTTTTATTAATGGTCTGATAGCAAGTTAGCTGCCTGGAAGTTTCTCGCACGAGGCGTCATGTGGTGTGAATTTATGTGTGTCAACCATATCTTTTTGAGTGTATTGACTAGATGATGCGTACATAATGTCTGACCTACTGAAGATTAGAAATGCCGGTGGAGTGAACATGTCTTCGAATCACATGTCCGGAGAATGTCCATAAGGATAAGATGGACGCCTCAAATAATGAAGTCGATGCACAAAACAATGCAAGAACAAAGTTGGCCTTTCTACTCCTTCTGTCAGCTAGGGATCCCTATTAACAATCAATAAGTGTTCAATGAATACCCAGAGATCAAGTAGTGTTGTAATAAATAATGTTTGCAATAATCTCCCTGGGGCCATGCAAGACGTGTGATGTCAAGAGTAACACTGAAGGAAGATTAAAGACCTTAAATGCTTTCTCCCTTAAGCCCCTAAAACAAGAAGAGATCGAATATTCGGTGGGAAATAAAAAAAAAAAAAGAAAAAGAAAACATGTAAATTTTTTGTATGTGATGACCAGACAGACTGATGGGCTGAGAAGTTAGGAGACCTACTTTTTAGACCCGATTCTTCCACTTTTTAACTGTGGGACCTTAAGCAAGTTATTAGACATTTAGGAGCCTTTTTCAGTTTCCCCTTTTAATGAAGATGGATATTACATATATCTCATAGGGTAATTGAGAAGTTTAAGTCACATGATTCCTATATAGAGCTCGCATAGTGCGGGGCACATTGGAGATGCTCGATGTGCTTCTCAAGTCTTAGTTCCCCTTTACTGTTACGTGAAGAAAAGCTCTTTTGCACCTTGAGTGTTAGGAATTTTCCGAAAACGGCCAATATTATTGTACCGAGTTGATGAAGATGATTTTCTTGTTCCTACCTGCGTTTCTTGCCTTGTCCGAGAATGCCTATCTGGCTACCAACACCCGGACCTTCTTCCCTGCTTATTTTCGTGATGATTTGGTTATTCCTGCTGCTGAGCTGGGGAAGGAGGTGGTAGGTTTGGAGCTGAGACTTTAAGTCTCATAGCGCTAAAGTAGGTGTTTAGACAGGTGTTTGTTTAGTATGTGTGGTTTAGGCAATGTAACTGTGTCCACTTGATTTCACGCTCAGGCAGCCTCTTCCTAAAAGGCACAGGGTTGAGGTATTTGTAAGTGAAGTAGG
This sequence comes from Panthera pardus, assembly GCF_024362965.1. NCBI lineage: Eukaryota > Metazoa > Chordata > Mammalia > Carnivora > Felidae > Panthera > Panthera pardus. The sequence continues at coordinate 185,514,034 of NW_026526688.1, forward strand.
ACATACCAGCTCTCAGGTTAAAATCGGGGTTTGTCTTCATTTTTGTTTTTACCACTCTTGGCCCATACGCAATGTGGCCCATTGGCCTTCCCACGTGAGGCTAAGTCCTGTGGTCCAGAGGGGTAGGGCAGATAAGATGGCGAGCCGAGGGCACTGGCATTCAGGCCTGGTGGCTCAGGCTTGCGGTGGCAGGCTGCAGATCGTCAGGCCAGCGGCAAAGTGGTGGGAAAGGGAATGCAGTCTGGTTGCCACCTGTAAAAAGGGTGGAGAGCTCAGAGGGCAAATTGGAGACTGCTGCTGGGAGATGATTGCTGGGAGTCCCTCCTCCTCTCACGCCTCACCTCCTCTCTAGGCTCCTGGGGCTTCTTCCTTCTCCTCCTTCTCCGTGGGTATGCTGAGCTCATCTGCAGCAGCTGGAGGGGAGGATCTCTGGCTCAGTGCCCCACTTCTAAGGAGGTAAGGGTAGGCCAGGGAATGGAGTTCCAACAACAGGGGCTCTCTGTGCCTCACCTCCCCATCCCTCCCCTCTTCTCCCACCCACCCCATGGCTACATCTGTTGTGGAAGTCTAGGACGGAAAAGAGATGTGGGCTACCCCACTTTTCAGCATCTATTTTCAAGGTTGATTGTGGGGGGAATAATTGAACAGTGTGTTTTAGATATGCGGTGCCATGTAAATGCTAAATAGACTTGTAATTGATGGGCACACTTATATTTCAGATACCATAAGGTGCGATGGGAATGGATAGATATACAGGCTCATTCCATAAATAGCATGACACAGTAACACATTCATTGGTTCAACAGATATTTGTTGAGTGCCTGAGTGGCTCCTAGGAGCCAGACATTATGGTAGGTGCTAGAGCTACAGAGCAAGCAACCACAGAAACAGCAAGAAACCTACTCTCCACCCCCGCCCAAGGAACGCACGTCCTGATGGAGGGAGAGAGGCAGTAAGCAAGGGAATAAACACGATCTCTAGTTTTAGAAAATGGTGTTAAATGCAATGGAGAAACAAAGCCAAGAGGGGATAAAGACATGGGGAGAGGTGCAATTTTAAAGGGGGTGGGCTAGCTATTATATTTTAATAATTAATTCTTCCAAAGGAGTTTAGATTTTCAAAATTAAAATCTATTCCAACATAGCATAAAAAATGCCTTTTATGTTACATAGACATCCTTTCTAGACATGGCATTTATGATTGTGTGTGTGTGTGTGTGTGTGTGTGTGTGTGTGATTTTTTATAGCTCCAGAGTCGGGGTTTCTGTTTTCACCAATTCTTCCAGGCCCCACTAATTTACGAATCCTTTTTACAGATTCTTTCTAGTTCTTTCAGTCTTTCTCTTGCTATGTCTTTCTCTCAACATATTTCTTCTGTTCCCTAAGTTTAGTGGCATCTTCTAGCCAAAAGCATATCTGAATGTGTTCCTAGAAATGCAAATTCAAACTTAGAGACCTCGAGACTCATGGAGGAACCACAGGCTCCACTGGGTGGGCAAGACTGAGTGTACCGCTGTGCCATGGTGGTCAAGAACCCAGGCTCTGGGATCAACACTGAGGTCTTGGGCAAGGTATTTGATCTCTCTGGGCCTCTGTTCCCTCACCTGCAGAATGAAGATAATTCCTCCTTCAGAGAGCTGTGGTGCGAATTAAATGAGAGACCCTAAAGAAAGTGTATAGCACATTGCCCAACCTATAATATGCTCAGGAGGTGAGCACCTCCTGATTTTTTTCTCATTAGAAGTTTTGGAAGATAATTAGTCTAGTATTTTATCATGGCAATCGTCCAGCTTAATAGTTTTCAAATTGTTATTATTTTTTTTAAATCAATACAAGGAACGCTATATTTTCCAAACAAAATCTAGCATGGACCCTTGGTATATATGGAAGAAAAATGGGATTAAGCGTGTTGAAATGAAAACAGGAAGTCTGAACCTTGCCCACTCAGCCTGTGCCCCTTGAGAACTCAATGTTCTCTTCTTTCCCAATAACAGCCTGTAAGACATTTCTGAGAAACACCAGGGTTTCCTGGGTCTTTTAGGCCAATGAAAGCAATTTATCAGAGGGAGGCTGACTCGAATCTTCCCTCAAATGATCTGCATCCTTAAATTCTCTTTATGAGCAATAGTCAACCTTACCTCCTCCCTAGAAAAACTTGGGGCGGGAACTGGTAGTTTGGGTTTCTCACCTACCTCCTCCATTTCTTTCTCCTTCGTAGTCCATTGAACTTTTCCTTTACAAGGTCACCAGAGGCTACCTAGTTGGCAAACTCAATTTTTCATCCTGTTTTACCTCTATGTAGCATATGCAATTGACCATCTCATCATTTCTGAAACTCCATCACCCTGGGGCTTCCACAGTCCTGCCGTAAGGGCCTGAGACCTCTCAATAATGACAGCTTTGATTTGGTCACTCCCTTTCTCAGAAGCCTTCCGTGGCTCTCTGTTTTCTGTGGAATCAAGTACACACTCAGCAATCAATATTCAAGACCTTTCATGATCCATCTGATCTAAAGCTTCTTTTTTTAGCCTTGAATTTTATGAGCTTCCTGGATTATTGCCTCAGCCTGCTCTAGACCTCCCATACGATGTTTTTAAAGTTGACGAAGTTTACTTATGTTTCGGCAAGAAAAATAAGGGTGAGATTAGGGAAGATATAAAATAAAGGACCCTTCATCTGGGTCTGGTAAGCCGAGTAAGACTTAAAATGGTAGAGACAGTAGTAAGGGCATGACATGTTCTCTGCCATGCATGAAAAGTGAGTATGTGCCCTTGTCAACTCTAGGAGATGGAAGTTATTTGAGATCAGGGACCATTGTGTTATTCATATTTGAAGCCCCCACCATATCCAGCTCACAACTCTGTTCATCATAATCCTCAATAAATGAATGCTCAAAAGAAGGAATGACTAACAGAATTTGAAGTCTAGCAAACTTAAACAATTTGCTCAAGTTAATATAGTCAATTACCGAATAGATTAAACCCTTTGAAAAATGCAAACTAATATAGAAATGTGTTTTTATTATCTAATTCCCTAATGTGTTTTTTGTTTTATAAATGATGCAATTATGTTATTACAGTGTATCTGCGTTCATTAATAATTTTGTCAGAGGAAAGCCGGTGTCCTGTTGGAATTATTTGTATACCTGGACTTTTTATCACAGCTTCTCCAAAGGAAGCTGCATCAGTTATTTATGTATTTATTTATTTAGCCAAATAATGCTGCATCACAAAGCATTCCAAAACTTAGCAGCCTGAAGTAACCACTGTTTTTCATTTGTCATGGATCTAAGGGTCATCTCTGTAATTGTGCTGGTATAAGCAAAGCTTGGATGATCTGAGCCGGGCTCACTCTTGTATCTGGGCCAGCTAGTGGGTCAACGAGAGGCTGGCAGGTTGGAGGGTAACCTTGGCTCTGCTCTAAGTAGTCTGAGGCGGGCCCAGGCTTGTTCTCTTGGTGAAGGCAGAGGAACAAGAGAGTGGGGAGGAGAGTACAAAGCCAGTAGACTCATAATGCTCGTGCGCGCGTGTGCGTGCACACACACACACACACACACACACGCACACAGCCACTTCTACCATATTCTACTGGCTCAAGTGTCACAAGGCAGCCAAGACTCATGGACTGGAGAGAGAGATTCCACCTTCTTCTCAGTGGGGGGAGCTACAGAGTGACCTGGTGGCACAGGGTGTGGGTACAGGGAGGAACAGAGAACTGGGACATCCAGCTTTCAGTCAGTCTGCCACAGAAGATCTACATGCACCATCGTTTTTTGTCGTTGTTGTCGTTTTTAATAGTAAGAAAGGGACCAGGGAAGATGCACATTACTCTAGCTTGAGAGACCAGGAGCTTGCTTTTGCCTCATTGATACTCAAGCTGCTACTTGAAGGTGCTCAGGGTATTACCATTCAATCTGCCCCTGAAGCTGATTTAATTCTTTAAAGGCTAATTCTATATTCTGTCCTTTCCATGCCCTCTTAGTCTCTTATCTTCTAACACGGGAAATGATAGATCAGTTGATTTGTTGCCTTTGTATCTATAATGACTAGAGAAAATGAAAGACATTGGGAAGTTCGTAGGAAGCAGATATGTGGACAAATGAAAAGAGAGCCCCTTTCTTGGCTTGTTTTTGAAAGGCAGAATCTCAAAGAAAGTAGAGTGAAGTCTGGGGGGATGTTTTTTTGGTTTGGAAAGGATCTAACTAGGTGTGTGAAGGCATCTGTAGGGGGGAAGTGAATGGAAGTGCTGATCTGAAGTTTTGGAAGGCATAAGAAAGAAGGGACTGATCAATAGCTATTTTTCAAGTGCGGAGCATAATTTGTGTCAGGCTGCTGAAATGAGTTAGTGCTTCATAGTTAATGGCTGTGAGCACATTCCTGATCGCAGCACTCTCCAGAATGTTTGCCATCGACAATTCTAAAAGGCTGTGAGTGACTCACAGCCTACGTGAATAACCCACTGGACCTTTGTGATCTGGGGCTTCTTCTTATTAAAAAAAACTTTCTCTTGGACACTGAGCATCTGTACTTATGTCTCTGGCCTGGCTGCCCCTCAAACCATCCAGTACCCTTGCCATCTTGTTTGGGTTGCCCTTCTTCCATCTGAGGCTCTCATGGTTCCCCCACTCAGCTCTTTCCTAAGCTCTAACGAAATACCATTCTCTTCCTATTCAGAGTGTGGTCCATGGGCCAATGACATAGATGTCACTTGGGAATTCATGAGTTTCAGGCCCGCTCCAGACCAACCCGTCAGCCTTCATTTGAATAAGATCCCCAGTGGGTTTGTGTGCTCACAAAAGTTTAAGAAACACCACGTTATTCCACAAACGTTGATATTCACCCTGGCTATTTCTGTTCCCTCACTGTGAACCTCTAAGGCCCCATTTTTCTCTTACCTTACATTAGAAAATGCTCGTCAACTTTTCATTAACCTCTATATGAGTGACTCCAAAGTGTCATGAGCTACACTATCATAGATTGAAATAAAGTCCCGTTAAGAGATATTATTTTTCAAGGTTCTATATTTGCTTTGGTAATTGGAAACTGGAAGTGGCTGTGGGGCCTTCTTCCTTTGTCGAGGGGCATCAGCCGAAAAAGTAGTCTGAAAATTAGACATTTACGAAAACCAAGGCCACACCATTTTACCCTTGCTGTACCCCAATGTCAATCAAGACTTTCTGCCAGCAGCGTGGAGGCTGCTTGTGATTGGAGTGATATTAGAAACATGATCTCATTAAGTAGCTACCATTTGAGTGAGTTATGTCCACTCACTGAGTGTTTTCCATGAACTGTATGCCACGCACTGACCCAAATATGTAGTCATGATATGATATAATCAGCACATCAGCTGTATGGAGCATGGCCCCCATTTTACAGATGATGAAAGTGAGGCTCAGGGAAGGGAAGGAAATTGCCTAAGTTCTACAGCTGGGGAACTGCAAGATTTGAAAGAGGCTGCATTCTTAAATCTATGTGATTTCTCCAACTGGAAATCCCTTTCTTTGGTTCTAAAAGGCTTTTTCCTCTGGGTTTACCAACGACACGTTTTTGAGAAGAGGCATTACACTAAGCTGATTCCTGACCTTCTTTCACACCTGGGCTTGGGTATTTTGAGTTCTCCGTCCCCATCCTTGTCTTCATTGTCTGTTTCAAATGCCACGTCCAGCATGATGTCCATTCTGATGCCTTCCAACAAGATGTCACCTCTCTCTTTGAACGGTGCTGCCTGTGGTCCTCTGGAAGCTTTACTTAATTGTGGAATTACCTGGCACCTTCTCTAACAAGGACGTTCCATCCTTTGCTCCCCTTTGCGTCCTTTGCCCTGCCTGGCACTGTGCCTGGCACATCACAAATAACACGTATTTGTTCAGTGAATTGAATCTAAGCTGACTTCGCTCTGACAGGGACCTTGGGAGTGTCAGAATGCCGGGTGGAGGAAAGGTTGTTAACAGAGGAGAATTTCTCTCCACAGACTATCTCACACTTTTTGCCAAGGGCCAGCCCAGATTTCTCTTAGAATCCAGACCACAAAGAATGGAGGCTGAGGTGATGATGAGAGGAGACAGAGCATGTTTTAAAACCCCAGGAGCCACCTGGCCCGGCTTCCTAAGAAGGGGAGTCCACTCAATTGCTTTTGTTCCTGAAAAATCTCAACTGGAAAGAAAGCAAACATTTAAAACTTTCTCTTGGAAAGCTATTCTGCCTTTGATTTTTCAGAATGTCTTCAAGTGATTTGGGTCTATTTTTAATACCCGTGAGACAGGATGTTGTAAGGAGAGCTAAATATAGGGGCCACATCCCCCTTTCTTTTATTCATTGGCCTTAATCTTCCTAGGAGGAAAAGAAATCGCACATGATATTTTACCACGGAGTTGTGACGTTTGCCCTGATGGGCCCTGTTGAAAGAAAATTCATAAATACTGTGTCGGAAATAAAGATAATGAATGGATTCTTTTTGAAGAAAATGTTAAGTGGGAGTTTCTTTATGTTAAACCTCCCCTGTCTGCTGAAGACTATGAGATGGTTCCTCTTGTCTTCTTCAGGGTCCTTTGGGGACAGCAGTCAGCCTGTGTTACTGGAGCAAGCTTCAGCACCCTACCATCGGATTCCAGAAGAGTAGGACACTCAGCCAAAAATAACACACAGCATCAGAGCAGCAGCTATAATTCCGGTTCATTATATACTTACGAGGCTTCTTCTTCCTCCTCCTTCCCTCCTCCTGCCCTCCTCCTCCTCCCCTCCTCCTCCTTTAAAGAAAGCACTAAACTCTCGTTAAAAGCAAACAACTGTGTGAGTACCCATTGAACCAGAAGGAGGGACTAGGGCTTCTTGAAGTTGTGTGAGCTCGAGGATCTCTGCTAGAGGGCTCTGCTCTCTGTCTTGTATATTCTTTCATGCCTTTGCATTTCCCGCATGCTTCAGGACCCGTCGTTTCCATTTGTTGTGGGTGGATCTGGGAGATGGCTTGGAAAACTCCCCCGGTGAGGCTTTAGTCTGATGGCTGGTGCCATCACAGCCTTTCGTTGTTGTAAAGGCTGATCAGGAAGGAACAGTGGGTACGGGGATGGCTATCAGAATGGGCTCTGGGATCACCACTTAGTCCAGGTTCTACCCCTTCAAGGCCATGAGAACTTTGGAAAGTTTTCGAACTTTGTTTTCCATGCTTCCTTCCCCTCATCTCTGTAGAAGAGATAACGATAATGCCTTACAGAACCGTATCGAAGACTGAAGCGCATGGCATGCCTTTAGCCTGTACGTCTGCCACCATAACAAAGGGTGATTCCAGGGATTCTTCTGGAGCAATGACATGATCCAGGCCCCTGGTTTGGTATATTTACTATGTCTTCACCATCTGCAGGATGGTCTTGGCTTAATCTGGTTTCCAAATTTGTTCACGGTCTCGATGCCCGGTGCTGTTTTAGGTAGGGCGGCAGACTCCGCTTGAGATGCGAAGTTGCAGCTACAAGTGTTGGACCTATGCCCTATGTGGGCTGCCTTTTGGAGGAAAGGTGTCCCAGCCTCTGCTTCCTCTGCTGTTCCCACAACCCCTTCCTGAGAGATGGAACTGCTAGAAACATCGCACAGTTTCTTCCAAGGAGGTGGAATTAGAAAGGTCCCAGAGAGCCCTCTTTCTGCCCGATGGAAGCCTCCACCCACTCACTGATTCTTCTCACAGAGGCTCCACCGTTGAATCTCTTTGTTGTGTGCTCTCCTGTCCCTCTGTCTTTAAGGATGGCAGCTTTCCAAAGGAACATGCCTTTGTTAAATGCCATTCAAAAGACCATCTCTGCTGATCTTGGGCCGGTCTACATCTGAAGGAGACCTTTGAGGAAACAGGGCCTATGGGCTGTTAGGTCAGAAGGACCCTTGTCCCCAGGTTTCTCTGTTTTTACAAATCGTTAACTGGAATCTATCAGAGGAGAGTTCATTTGTCTGTGTGGACATCAGTGTCTTGCAGGCATGCGTGGATGTTTGGCTTTGGAAATGAATCTGAAACGAAAACATAATCCACAGGTCAGAGTACCATCGAGTCCTGGTGCTGTGGTTTACATTGCTGTGGAACTATTTCAGAAACTATCTTATTGAAAAACACTACCTCCCAAACCCTTAAACCTAGATTTTACATCAAGGGTTGGGGCAGGGTCTCCATGCCGCTCTTCTTAAAAGGGACGCTGCCATATGGATGGGACTTCTAGAGTCGAACTATGTTGGGGTAGGGGGGTGGGATAGTATGGATCCCTGGGGTAGTTAGTGCAAACACGTTTCTCTCTCCATAGCTCAGATATTATTCATGGCTGAAATGATTTGCTTACCTAGCTTTCCCCCCAGAGGACGGTGAAGACACGTGCGTATCCTCTCCTTCTCTTAATCACCAGTAACGGGCACCATTCTTAGCACACAGTAGGTGTCTAATTCATGCTTTGAGTATCCATGTATAACAAAACGATATGAAGACACTACTTTGCCTCTGTTTACTTATCAAGAAAGACACCTGTCTTGGTTTCTGTTACAGGACTGGATTTATCTCTGATGCCAGTTTAGTACTCAGAAAAACATTGAAGTTGAATTTCCACATTTGGTCTGTCTATAAATTTCTGGTTTATTTAATAGCTCTAACAGGCACATTTAAAATATAAAATAAAGTGAACTAAATACGTGGTAGAGTTTGTCCCCCTACCTCTACTCTCTAAATGCTGAAAGTGCTAAACGAATGTATGCTTAGTTTCCTGGTTGCTAGGTTAATACATGGTCTGCATCTGCAAATTGGTTTCTTTGTTGTAGAACCTTTAAAAATTATGGCTGTTCAGACAGAAGCTAGAAAGTATGAATTCAGCTCTCATTTTGTAGTTCCTGTCATAATGCTTTTCTGGAAAAAGAATGAACAGCCATGTTTGTAGCAAGTGGCCTTACCTCTAAATTGTAGACACAATTTATGATGGTTTGCTTTAGGATTTTTAGACTTTCTGATGGGGCAAAAGTGATACACATTCAGGAGAACCTGTATTTTGGGTTTTGAACTTGGGATTTGGATCTTTTCATGGGCTGGTGATATGCATAGGATACCCTCGTGGTGCTGGGCAGTGGCAGTGAGCCGGAGCTCTCACTCAGCCACGTGATCACGAGGGTAAACCACTGACACATGACTATTCTGTACCCAGACAACCATTCTGGTTTTTTTCACTTTGAGTACAGTCTTCAATAAATTACATGAGATAGCTAACACTATATTATAAAATAGGCTTTCTGATCTTGCCCAACTGTAGGCTAATGTAAGTGTTCTGAGCACACATTAAGGTGTATTATTAAGTGAAATTTTGACTTATGATATTTTCAACTTACTATAGGTTTATCAGGATGTAACCCCATCGTAAGTCAAGGAGGATCTATATACTATTTGTGTGTGTGTGTGTGTGTGTGTGTGTGCGCGCGTGTGGTTTTTAGTCAAATCCTTGATGTTACTTTGACTTGGTTTTCATGGCTTAATTTATTTTAGTTGGTAAAGATTATTCATCTCTCATTTAATTCCAGGGTTATCTATTGATTCTTTTCTCCTCATTTGGTATTTTCTGACATTTTGTGGCACTCAAAATTGATTTATACAAAATCAGTCATCTAAATGTCCAGAGGAGGTGTCTTTCACTTGTCATCAGCTGTTTTTCGGAACTACTAAGAGGAATAGTCATGTATGTTGAGATTGTTGAGTGATTGAAGGGTGGGAGTCCTGCCCTTCACACCAATTGTATCGTACTTATAAAAATTCTTATGTAATTTTGAAAGTGAGATCACTCAGAAGGTTCTCCAGAGGGAGCACCAAGCAGTTTCTTGGCTGGGGACTAATCTCTTCCCTATAACATTTATCAGTCATTCTGTTTCTAAGCTGCTTTAAATCTATACTCATAATAATAATTAATAATAATAATAATAATAATAATAATAAGCTTGCTATGCAAGTAGGCCTTCAAGGAAAGTCTCCCTAGCCAATTGTTTCTTACACTTAATGAATTAGCCTTGTTAAAATGCAAATGAACTTCTGTAGATGTGGAGTGGGGCCTGAGATTTGACATTTCTAACAAGCTCCTAGGTGATGCTGGTCTGTAGTGACAAGTCCTTAGCCTACCTTGCAACCAAATTCACATCCTAATTCACTCCTATTTTGAAAATAAGCAAATGGTATCTGAGCTTCCCCTTGTGTTAAGATACTACTATTAAGAGTAAATGAAGAGGAGGGGCACCTGGCTGGTTCAGTTGGGCTCTACTTGAGATTCTCTGTCTCCCTTTCTTTCTCTGCCACTGCCCCAGACACATGCATTCTCTCTCTTTCAAAAATAAATAAATAAAAATAAAAAAAGAAAGAGTAAGTGAAGAGGGAAGAAATGCCCAACACCCCCTCCCACCCTTCCACCCATGTCAACTTGTGTTTCATAACAGCAATGAGAACCTAAGTATGTGTGTAAGTATGTAAAGCAAGTGGGTTGTTTTTAATAATCTTTAACCAAAAGAACTTGGTGGTTGATAAAGTCAATTTTCATGAGTCTTTACATTCTTATTTCAGAAATTTATTTGTGCCTCGGGGACTTTGGCCATCCTAAACCTTCTCTCCTCCAAGCCTTTCTCCTCTTCTGAAGTTCTCAATATCCCTATCATCGTTCCTTGCCTGGTTGCAAAGTCTTACTCTTCAAGCCAAACTGGAAAATAACTTGTGACAAGGTGTTAGGAGATAAGGCTTTAGGCTACCCCTCCTAGGAGTATGTGCAGTTTCATAGTGATAGGAAAGTTTTTAAAACCAAAGATATGACTGATAGAATTTTCAGCTCCATGATGGACTACTGGAGGACTTTTCTTGGTGGGGGCAGCGGGGAGGAGAGAAAGAAGAGGGAAAGACATTTCCAGTCTTCCGGATAGCCTATTTCTCATTCATCTTACTCATGAGATCTACCTTTCCACTCTACTCATTAGTCTATTTGAGGGCTTATGACTTCAGATGGTCTCTCAAGTAAACTTTAGGAAAATATTCCGTAATTCATCTCTGCTTTGTTTAACATTTGCTGAGACAATACTCTGTATCTCTGTGCTCTCTCTGTGTCCGGGGTACCACAAAGTCAGGAACAGTATATGAACATACTAGAAAGGGAAATATTTTTATATTGAATCGGGAAGGATAATGTATGGAACATCTTCACCTGGTTGGACTTAGATTTGATCCTTCTCAAATCAGTGACAGATTCATATGTAGAGAAAAATTGAGGTTCTCATCTGTATGTTGTTTTTTATTACATTATTTTGCTGCAGGCTCAAACATATCAAAGCAATTCAGACATTGTGGATGAAATTATCTGATTTCCATCAATAAATGTCTACTAAATCCTTCCGATTATAGGCAGTTGGTATTATTACATAGCTATAGGAAGACACGGTAATACCATGCAGTAATTAATTGGAGTCTTCGTAGTTCAGATTTACACAACATTTAATGTTTATGAGTATAGCTAAGCTGCTTCTCACTTAAGTGATATAAGTAGACTTGGGTATTGAAATGGATTCTGTTTCTTGGTTTGCATATTTGAGCCTATTACTTTCGATCTCTGTTCATTATACGTAGGTTAAGAAAAAGTCCTTCCTAGCTTACCATTTTCTTTTTTATCATAGAAGACTTTTTCTTCCATACGATTGAAAATGGTTGTTGACCGATCATAGAAGTCGATTAAGTTGGGGAATCATAAATCATATATATACATAAAACATTTGACTTTTGCTCAGAATTCATAAATGTACATTTATTCACCATTATTTTGCTGTGGAGCCAAGGACTTTGCTGTAAGTTGGGGGTGGGGGATCTTTTTTTGGATAAGCTATATCCCTAAAAGAACCTCTACAAATTCCAGGTTCAGTTTCGTTAAAGTGAATTAAGAACATAAAGACTGACTAGCAACCCAAGTAGAGTTCGTATAGATCTTTATGATCCTTTTCCCCGCAACAGCAAATTTTAAAGCCTTTTTTCTTTATTGGGTCTTTTCAAAGCATTTGACTAGTTTCAGGAAAGCAACAAATCCCTTTCCATTGCAACTCATATTTTATGGAAATATTATTTAATTAAATTATGTAATTACATTAACATGCACAACTGGCATAAACAGGGTTGGGAACAAACACAAGTGAATCTTGGTAAGCGTACAACCCAAAGTACATGGGTATATGAGAGAGTATTTTAAAGGCCACATTATTCTACTGTGGGTATCACTGTAGTTCAGTTTAGATATTTTATGCAGGGAAATGATAAACATTAATTATTCTAGTGAAACAATGAACTTAAGGTCAATACTCTGTTTTTTTCTCTTTTTCAATATACGACTATAGGACCAGAGTTCATCTATTTTAGGTTTATCATTCTTATGACAGCGGTTCCTGTTTGCTTATTTGCTTTTGTATTATTTTGTTAGAGTTAATATTCAGGCACCTCTGATACATTATTAATAGTTTTTTGCGTGAAGCAAATTTCTGAAGATGCCCACCTTACTATTAGCTTCCAATAAAAAAAAAGGCATAAGCAAACCAAAAAGCAAAAACAGAAGTAAACATTTACAAGGAAATGTCTCAGAAAATTTTGAGAGAATGGGTGTGAAGGGAAGATGTACAATAAAATGGGTGGTAAGAACTCATAAAACTTCTAGCCCAGCTGTCAAGTGAAAGTTTGTACAAAATCCTATCTGTTGGTAGAAGACCATCCATTTCTTCTATGCCTGGAGACTCCTTGGCTCCCTCCTACTTTCATCACTGTGCCCCTGCTCCCCTGACCCCAGACTTCCTTTCATTTTCTCCTTTAGACAGAATATCTGCATCTATTACAACAGGTTTATTTTTTAAATGTTTGATTTATTTTTGAGAGAGCGCAACTGGGGGAGAGGAAGAGGGGGACAGAGGATCTGAAGTGGACTCCACGCTGACAGCAGTGATCCCAGATGGGGGCTCAGAGCTCGGGGCTCGAACTCACGAACCTCGAGATTGTGATCTGAAACAAAGTCAGGCACCCAACCAACTGAGCCACCTAGGTGCCCCACTAGAACAGGTTTATGGCCATATTGTGTCCTCACTGGGTACTGTGTAATGCGTGGTTTAACTCACCTGGAGAACTCTTTATTTTCTAGACTTTTGATTCTTAACATAAAGTATTAACCCATGTTTATTGTGTAATGTAAAAGAAGTTTCCTTAAAATCAAGGGAGGATTGACTGACGATGCATTTTGTATGGATTTTTCCTTTTTTTAATTGTTATATCTAACTTTTTCCTAAGGAAAATGTGATAAATTCTAAAACTCTTTCTATTTCTTATTAGTCAGCGTATTCTTAATAAGCTGCTTATCTTGAGGGAAAAATAGTGATTTGCTGGCAATCCTTGGTGTTGCTTGGCTTGTAGATGTATCGCCCTATCTCTGCCTTCATTTTCACACGGCTTGTCCATGTGTGTCTGTCTTTGTCCACATTTCAACCTTTTTATAAAGACACTGGTCATATTGGATCAAGACTCATCCTAATGACTTTGTTTTAGCTTGATTACCTTTGTAAAAACCCTGTGTCCAAATAAGGTCACATTTTGAGGTACCAAGCGTTGGGACTCCAACGTATCTCTTTGGGAGGACACAATACAATGCATAACATAGGTCATGGTTATTAGCACTTGCATTTGGACACCATTTTAAAAAAGGACTCTCAGGGCACATGGGTGGCTCAGTCAGTTAAGCATCCAACTCTTGATTTTGGCTCAGGTCACGATCTCACAGTTCTTGGGATTGAACCCTGTGTCAGGCTCTGTGCTGACAGTGTGGAGCCTGCTTGAAATTCTCTCTGTCTCCTCTCTCTCTCCCCTATCCTGCCTGGGTGTGCTCTCTCTCTCTCTCTCTCTCTCTCTCTCAATATAAATAAACATTAGAAAAAAAAAAAAAAGACTCTCTCAGTGGTGTCCTAGAGTAGGTTAGAATTTGTGTCTTAAAATGACAGTGCTGTGATCTGGCCAGTGTGTTATCTGTACTTTCCTTATACTTTATTTTCTTGTCAAAACTTCCTTTAACGAAAACATTTAACAAAGACAGAAACAAAACTAATTCTTTTTTTGGTTGCTTGATTTAAGAATAGTGAATAAAAGCTATGTTATTTAATAAGCTCCTTTATTCATGTATGTTCTCATTATGTTTACATTTTGGCGACGTGTACTTTATTTTATCAGTAGTGCATTTGTATTGAACTACATTTATTATTTGATGCTTCATTTTGCTTTCATTAAATTCCTTGCTAAATGCTAAGTAGCATTAAAGTCATGCTATTCTGAGTTTGCATTCTGAGACAGAGTGACACTGCATTATTGAACACTTTTCCCCTTTCGTTTTAAAATTCATATTTCTACATCATCTGTAGAAATTGCCACGCTTAATGCTGGTAACTTATGAGCAGCTGTAAAAGAAGGGGAAATAGTGGAGTATGAGGGACATATGTAGAACAGACTGCCCTTGTAATGGAATCTATTTAAAATAACATTGCAGACTTACTCAGTGCTTGTGGTAAATGCTCTAGTTGGATAACTTCATGGTCTTCTTACAACCACTCCAAATAGCAAGAGTGGTGTATTGGCCAGGGTGGGCTAGGTTATGCTGAGGAAACAACCAACCCCATGGTTTCTGTGTGAGAAACCATGGAAGCAGGACAGAGTTTAGTTGGAGCTGGCTTGGTTTAGCCTCATATTTTGAGCAATCTGTCCAAACTGAAGCCTCTGCTCATTTCGGATAATCATTTGCAAAAAGGGTTGAGGTCCACGGTCAGGGTTGAGTGCCTGCAGTACAACGTTCTGTGGGGATGAAAGCAGGGACTGTAGGTCCTCAGGATTCAACTATAGGGATCAGTCTATTTTTTACCCAAGGGAGCTTGCTGTTCATGTTTACTGGCTGCTGAGTGATTCATATGGTGCTGGGGGAGATGTGTTCAAATGAAATGTGTTGCCACTATGTAAAATAGCTTATTACTTCCAGGATATTCCAACCTATTGATGCAATCCTGCAGAACAATGCAAATTCTGGTGTGTGTGTGTGTGTGTGTGTGTGTGTGTGTGTGTGTGCGCGCGTGCATGTGTGTTTGTGTGGTGTTGGGGTGAGGAGAAGACAGGAGCACACGCACAAGTGCGCATTTCTAGGGCATAGAGCATGCCTTCACATTTCCCTCCTCTGACCTTTATGCCAGAAACATAAGAATAACCCATTGTCTGCTGGCCCTGGAGCTTAGTTGTTCCTAATCTCTGGACGCTCAATGGCTGAGCTGGCCTCCCGCCTGGCCAGTTGGCAGCTGTCAGGGTAGCCCCATATATCCCAAATTTACTCCCATGTGGCTTCTTCCTGCCCGATCCCTCATCCTCTGGCCTGGCATTTTCTCCATGACAGTCTGCCCCTGAACTGCCCTCGCTGCCGCTTTGGTAAAGGCTTGCAACGAAAGGGAGTTACAGCCACTGGCGGATCCAGTTTGCGCAAGCAGCATCAGCAATGGATGAGACCTCCCCCAGGCTGGAAGAAGACTGGAAAAAAGGCCTTCAGCGAGAAGTGAGCTGGCAGGTAAGTGACGTCCTCAGCTCCAGACGGACCCAGATCTCTCTCTCAACTTTTTAGCCCAAGTGTAGGTAATTCACATCAGTCTGTTTGCAGAACTGCATTATCTGCGGGCCCATCCATTTGGGAAAAGTCCTTGTTAATTTCCATTTCTTTGTAAACCATGCAAAGAAGACTCCAAATGAATTTACTCGATATTCGCCAGCAAGTTAATAGAGTTTTACAAATCTATAGATGTTGCTAAATTTATACTTTCTTAATAAAGGCCACGAATTAACAAGTTGCAGGTGCATATCAAAGGAAAACATGCAGATTTGGTTTGTGTGAGTACAAGTTCATTGTAATATAAAAATTTAATACAACACCTGTCATCAGACTTACTTTATGTTGTTATAGTAGGTTGGAATAAGGGGCTTGGTTTTAACCTATTTTAATGAGGTGACCATTCTTTTAATGCAGCTTGCGTGCCTTTCTTATTTATGCTGAACTCATACGAGGTAGAAGCTCTGTGGTATGCAGAGAGTTCAAGCTAAAGAAATCATTTTGGTGTAGAGGTAGTTTTCATTAAAATATGCAAAGCAGTAATGTTTATACGTTACAATACCTATTTCAAATTAGCAAAATTATATGCTCCTGTCTCGTAAGCTGCCAACTGAAATCCCTTCCTAAATCCTGGTGAATGGCTTTGATTACTCTTCTTCACATTACACATTACACACCTCTAATGCATATTTTTACGCATCCACTCCATTGCCATTTAATTAGACAACAATATTGAAGAGCGATGCAGAGCTTTTTTTTTTTTTCCCCCTTAAATGCTGCTGCCTTATGGAAAAAGAACACTTCCATGCATGAAGCGTTTCTTTTGGGTGGTGTCGGATAAAGTGGAACTGTGATTTTCCATTTTGTCTATAGAAGGAAGTTTCACAGAAAAAATGGCGACTCAGGAATTTGTTGATTTTCAACACCAATTATAAAAAATAATTCTCTCTTTTTGTAAAGAGAGGGAAACTTTTCTTAAAATTTCTCCTCTGCGGGAGAAATCTTGGGGAAATGTGGTACTGATATTGACAGGTATGTTCTGTTCTAAGCAATGTGGTGTTAAGTAAGGAGCTTCCAAAATAAACATCCTTCAGCCTGCCATGAAATTGGCATCCTTCCACTTTGAGTGGGAGCATTATTTAGGAAGTAGGAAGGGATACAGAATGAATCTCTGCGTGCTACTTTGAGAATGTCATGTGGTGGGCCTCCAGGGGGTCTAAGCAAATATTCAGATATCTTATGGTAGGTGGATGTGACTGTAGGATTTTTGTCTTTTGTTTATGTGTTTTCCTTTAGAAAGTTAGCATTTTATATATATAGTCTTTGCCTCGAGGGAGGATTAAAGGAAGAAGGATGTGAGCAGGTGACTCAGAGATCTCTGTAGACAAAATATTTAAATTTGAAACATGAAATCCAAATGTTTATGTAAAAAAGCATGTGTCCTATAATGTTAGCATCCCATGACCTTTTAGCTTAGTAATCTCCCAAAGGCAAATAATGAACATGTTCTCTTTGCTACTTGCTTCCAAAGATGTGATCCTGGTATAGCTGGTCAACCCCTTCATTTCCATTTGATAACCTAAGCTCTCCCTCTAGGTAGTGGAAGCAGTGGCTATGCAAAGAACATCCTAATTAATCTCCGATTTGGTCTCCCTGACTCTTGGTAATGCGTACGTGGCGTTGGATGGAAAAGACGTCCAGTGTGTCAGGTCCAGACTCACCTGCTTCACCCTATTAAGGGTTGCTTGTTGTCACCACCCTCCGGTCATCAGGATCGTCCCGCCAGGTCCTCACATGCACGAAGTCACCCCACTTCTGCTGATACTGCAGTTGTCCCCAAGGGAGGAAATTAAATCTAATGACACAAGATGTAAGAGTTTTATTGTTTGAATGATTTCTTTTAGCCATCCATGGTAGTGATGGAGTTGGGTTTTTTTAAACAAATTGTGGGGGCACCTGGGTGGCTCAGTCAGATAAGCGTCTGACTCTTGATTTTGGCTCAGGTCATGATCTCAAGGTTCGTGGGATCGAGCCTCACACTGCGAGCCTCTGCACGGATAGCGTGGAGCCTGCTTGGGATTCTCTCTCTCTCCCTCTCTCTCTCTCCCTCCCCTGCTTGCGTGGTCTCTTTCTCTTTCTCAAAATAAGTAAATAAACTTAAAACAATAATAATAAAACAAATTGTGAGTGATGCTGAAGCTTTAGCCAAGTACTACATTTCTTACTGAAAATGATCCAGTACTTTCCTAGCTACCTACTCTTTATCAGTCACAGTACTAGGGATTTTGTGTATGTGTGAGTGTGCATGTGCGTGTGTATGTGTGTGTGTGTGTGTGTGTGTGTGTGTGTAGTTGTTCACATCTTCATAAGAAGCCTGGAAGGATGCTATGATTGCCTCCATGTTGCAGATGAAGGAAATGAAGACTAGAGAAGGTTACATGACTTGTGGAAAGCCATGCAGGGCTCAAGTTCAGGCCTGTTGGACTCCAATACCAATTCCATTGGGGTCTGAATTGAATTTTATCTCATTTTTTATCTTACGGAATGCTAGTTTATGAACAGCTGTGATGTGGGCAGGCAGGGAGCAAAAGGAAAAAAGGGAGAAAACGTGCCGATCTTCTAATGGAATAATCAATCTCTGAATCATTAAGACTTTAATGAAATGTTTTTTAAGAGTTTTATTTTTTAACCCTTGCTCTATACCAGGCACAAAGTTGCATTTCTAATTCTTACAAGTACTCTGACGGACAAATATTATGTGATCCTATTATACAGCTGGGGAGACTGAGACTCAGCGGTATGAGGGAACATGCCCAGGGTCACACAGCTGATAAGATGCTGAAAAGAGATGTGGACCCACTGAGATTGGCCCTGAGGCCTCCAGCCTTATATAAGACCGCCTCTTGGAGTGTATTTTCAAATGATATTTTGATCATGCATATTTTAACTGTCTCATCTCACAATGATGTGATGGGATTTGGTCTTTGAGAAGTCCCTCTGATAGTTTTTTGGTTTTTTGTTTTTCTTTTAAATTAAGAGTTGGGCAAAAATGGCTTGCTCACTTATTTCTCCAGAATGTGTTTTAATCGGACGCCGTTTGCCTTAAATGAACCAGCTTACCCATGGAGTTGGAAATAAAGTAGATGCAATTTCTGGAATTGACTGTAAATCTGAAAATTCAGTTAAGCATATACCCCATACTGGAAAACCAAATAGCAGCTGTGTCCAAGTTAATGCTCCCACCTCTCATAGCTTGACTATGCGAGAGCCTCTAGAGCCTCGGAAACAGACGTGGGAGTGGCTTATGCCACCAGGGAGTCATCTGACCACTGACAAACCGACTTAAGGCAGTGACTGCTTCTTTAGTTGTAAAACGAGGGGACTGTGCTTGAGGGAGGCATTGGAGGGAAGGAAGAGTCATGGTGCTACTTTCTCGTTCTGGGCCCCTGTCAGTTGAAGGACCTTACGGAGGAGCGAACGACTCCTTTCTGGAGAACATTTTATTTGGGGGTGGTTCCCTTTAAAATAACCGATGTAATGGCACTGTGGCCATCTCGAACCCAGCTGTCGATATTGTCTGTCTGCGCCTGTCTCCCCCACAGAAAGACAAATTCCTCAGGGCAGGGATGCATCTTGTTTGTCTCCGTGTCTCTGCACTCATCACGGAGCCTGGCACACACTCAACCCTGATGAAGCTTGCCGAACTAAGGGGACTGCAAACTTGAGCTGGAAGAAAGCAGAGACGTGATCTGGCCCCGATCTGCACTTGAAGAAATAAGGCCTAGGGAGGCCAAGGGACTGCCCCGAGTTCCACGGCTGCATAGTGAGGGGCAGCGACCACCAGCCTCAGCCTTGGCTGTCTTTTCTCTGGACCACTTCTCCATGAACTTCCTATGCCTCCACTTTCTCATCTCTGAAGTTGGAGCTAAACCATCCTGTCCACGTCTGTTTAGGTATCTTAACTGATCATGGTACCACTGTCTAGACAGGTACTACAGCATAGATGTCAAGGGTTTAGAACCCCGATGATCCAGAGCCAGTCATAGGGGTTCTAAAGTTGGGGTCATCCGTTTCTAACTATGTAACATTGGTAAAGTTTTTAACTTCTCTGTGCTTCAGTTTCATCCTCCATTCACCTGGAAAATGGCGATAATTATCCTAGCTACTATATAGGGTTGTCGGGGAGTCAGTGTGTTAATTTGTGGAAAGTGCTTAGAAGAGCACTTCCGTAAGAACTATTAAGTGGCCCGCAACATCAGCTAAGCGTATCAGCTACTATTTACCTATTGTCCATGTAATGAGGTCAGGCATTCAGTGCTTCTTTGGATACCTACTATGTGCAGAGCACATCCACCCTTAAGCGGATGAGAAATTGGCTAGAGGCAATGCCCTTGAACTTGAGGTCATGGTGGGACAAGTGCGGCAGGTCATTATAATTATAGAATAGCCAGAAAATGCTCCGTATCGTGGAAACACTGAGGAGGAGTAGCCTCTGGTCTAAAGCATTGCCTGGAGGAGGTGATACGGGAGCTGATTAAACAGTGGGAGCGCTTTAAGCCAGACGAAGAACTGGGAAGAGGGCTCAAGCCAAGAGAGAGAGGAGGTCAGAGACAGGAAGGGCAGCGACTCTAAGGTATGTGTTGAGCAGCGAGTTGTCCTGTGGTTTTAGCCTTTCAGGATGAGGTAAGAGTGGTACAAGATGAGACTAAAGAGAGAGGGAGGAAACGGGTCCTGTGTGGCCCGACTAAACAGCCTCAAACGGTGGTGGGGAGGCATGGGGAGCTTTTAAGTAGGGGCATGACGGAGGAATCAAATTTCTTTTTGAAGAAAGATCATTCCGAGTTCCGTGTGGATGATAAATTGGGGTGCGTAAGAGTCGAGGCCAGAAATCCAGTGAGGAAGCCGCTTCACTATTTTAAGCGAGGACTGGTTGGGGTGTGGCAGCAAGATGGAGACGGAGGGGTGGATTCAGAAATATCTAGAAGATACCAGCCTCAGGATGTGGTGATTGACTGATGTAGAGTACGATGATAAGGGAAGAGTCAAGTGACCCCCAGGTTTTTCTTTAGGATGTCTAGGTGACTATGTGTGCCGTAATCTGAAAAAATTACCAGAGAGGAGATGGTCTCTGGGCTCATGATACGGTCGGTAGGTAATAACTAACAAAATAGTTGAGGAGAGTTATAATAAATGCGAGTGATCTAGCATTTTATACTAGGAGGACAAACAAAACCCTGTGAGGACTCAAAAATCTCAGAGAAGGTACTAATACCAGGAATACACTGACGAACAGCTCACTTTGTGCCAAGAGCTGTTTTAAAGCACTTTCCATATGTTAACTCATAGAATTCTTACCATTGTGGCATTAGGGAGATATGAGTAATATCTTCATTTTGTAGATAAGGAAGTTTGAGAGAGGTTAGGAGCACGTAACTGGTACCTGGGCCTGGGCCAAAGCAGACTGGATCCAGAACTTGTAAGAACCCTAGGGTTATGTCTGTCCACGCGGAACTAGGGGGCCAGATGATTTCACAGAATAGATGGCATTAGACCCAGGTGTTTCAGGAGGAACATAATTTGGGGGCAGTGAAGGCCTGACTTAGAATCTAGGATCTCCTGCTTCAATGATGGTGGATATCTCTATCTGAGGCAGATTGAAGAGTCTGTTGTACACGTCTCTGAGTTCAGGAGGTCTCCTAATGTTATTGGACTGGTCCGGTTTCTCAGGGTGATGCAGGCCAACTCCACAGGTCCCAAAAAGGTTGCACATGGTGAAGGACGATCCAGCGAGGCTCACAGAGTGACCAGCAGGTCTGTACCCAGCCGGCCATGATGTGTGGGAAATGGTGGTCCTGGAAGCTGGAGGGCTAATTTAGGAAGATCTGCTGGTCCTAGATGTGTGGTCTCAGGCAAGTCCCTCATCTCTGAACTGTTTCCTCCTCTGTATGATGGGGGGAAATACATCCACCCCCACCCCCCCGACCCCTGCCCCAGGCAAAAATTCAGTGGTGTCGTGTGTGTTTGAAAGAACCTTGTCTGGGGTGCCTGGCTGGCTCAGTCAGTTGAGGGTCCGACTCTTGATTTCAGTTCAGGTCATGATCTTATGGTTCATGAGTTCAAGCCCCACATCAGGCTTTGCGCTGACAGTGTAGAGCCTGCTTGGGATTCTCTCTTTCCCTCTCTCCCTCTGCCCCTCCCCCGCCCATACGCGCTCTCAAAAATAAATAAACTTAAAGCATTAAAAAAAAAAGAAAGAATCTTGTCTGCTGGGAAGCATCACACAGTGTAAGATATTATTTCTATTAACGGAAAATGAAGCAGAATTGTGTCATTGAAATAATGCCAAGCACAGAAACAATTTGGTGTACTCTCTCCCTCTTCCAATTCCCTTCCAATTCCATTACCATTTGTGTTTTGGTTTCCATGTAGGAAGGAAAATAAGTAGGTTTGGTGGTGTTTTCTGGTCTCAGGAAAGGATTCTTTTTTTTTTTTTTTTTTTTTTTAAATGTTTGAAGCACTTCACATTGGGATCAATGGGATAGTGACTCATATTTTGAGTTTACTTTGTTTAGAGAAATCTGCTTCAAGATACCAAATTAAATGGTGATTAAATAGTGGTGAGGGATCAGGTCAAAGTTGGCACTTGAGGATGTAGACCAACCAGTTCTAACTTTGTGTCCGAGGTAGGATGGACCTAGCAAGACATGTTTTGAATGTAGAACATGTAAGAGTTTAGGTTAGTTAGAACACAGGTTCTAATTTTTCTCCATCGTTACGTTTCTGACACAATGGTATGTTTAAGAAGACTCCCTTCCTTACTGATTGTAATTTTTTGTTGTTGCCTTTTAAATCATGTGGGGCTCATTCACTTATTCATTCATTCGTTTGGTCAAGAAAACTAAAGTGTTTGGTGTATTTCTTAGATTCAAATATCATAGCTTCATAAAGTTAGAAGAGACCTTGGGGTGACAAGTCATTGTTTGTTTTCACCCTGCATGCTCTTCACTCTGAGCAGAAGTAAGTCCAAAGGTTGAAGACACCTTATATAGCTTCTTGCCATCGCTCCTTCTTAGGTCTAACAAACAATTCTTAGGTTAAGGAAATTCTTCTTTGTGGTGGATTTAAATGGCACCCTATGCAGCTTTAGAACCAGTTTCGCGTCTCCATCCTCCCTGAAGGTGGAGAAAAACAGCTCAGTCACTGTCCTCGGGAATCAGCCTTCCTGGCCTTGAAGAGAATTATGAAAGCAGCCCTCAGCTTTTGCTTCTCAAGGCTAAGCAACCTAAATCCTTAGGTATAATTCTTCATTTCCATCTTCCTGAGTTTCTCTGAACCTTCTCTAAGTCTGTTCATTACCCTTAACTTCTATAGCCTAGAACTTTCCAAGAGATCCAGCTAGGACTAACCAGTAGTGATCATCTGCTCAGTCATTTAGTCAGCTCAGACACATTTATTGGACTCCACATTTTAAATACTAGACCGCTGGGCAGAGCACTGAGGGTAGAAAGATAAGTAAAAACAGCATAATGTAGCACTTAAGAGCCAGGTTCATATCATGGATCACTGCTTACCAGCTATATGACCTTGAGCATATTGTTTAAGCTCTATATCTCAGTTCCCTCATAGGAAAAATGAGATAATGATAGTATCTATCTCATAGGGTTTTTGCGGGGATTAAGTAGATAAATACACGTAATACACTTGGAATCATGGTTGGCACATAGTTATGGCCATGAAACCATTACGTAAAATAAAAATTAAATAAGATGTAGAGCCTGCCCTCGAGCGGGACCCACTCTGCTCGGAAGGATAAAGCAATAAATATGCATCGAATTACAACTTGGTACATTCAATACGCTACCAGCGTGTGAGATGAAAGTTTGGAGGACCAAGAGGAATTATGCCTCAGGGCATCAGGAATAGCTTCATAGTTCCAGGAAGGTAAACTGTTTGATATACTTCTTAAATTCACATGTCCTTGTTTATCGGGTGGGAGAGACCTTGGAATGACAGGTCATTGCTCATTTTCACCTTGCAGATCACTGAGTTGGATCTTAGGGGAAGAGTAAGGAAGCTCTTAGGGGAGGACAGAACCTTCTGAGCAAAGAGCTGAAAGAGTAGATGTTGGCGCATGGTTGAAAAACAGTGAGTGGCTCGTTGTGACACGGGCATGGCAGGCTGTGAGCCTGGCAAGAGGGTCTTCTGATGCCTGGCATCAGATAATGAATGGCGTTTGGAAGCTCTGCTGTCTTATCCTTAACCTAATCCATACTCGTGAAGCTTTATTTAAAAAAGCTATAGACCAGTTAGGGAGGCTGCCAAAGCATTTCATGTTTCTCTTCTAGTAGTTTTCTTACTCTGTCTTGGGTCAGAGTTATGTGTCAATCGTTGGAGGCCAGAATCGGAATCTTACTTATTTCCTTTTTTTCTCTCAGGCCCTAGCAGAGTACCAGGCACAGAGCAGGCTTAAGTCATGTGTGTTGAAATAAAGTTTGCTGTGTATAACCAGTGCCCTCATCTGCCTGTTCTAGGACAGCCGATTGTGCTTATGCATGAGCGAACAAATGCAAATAAATGAATCCGGGGATTTTACAGTTTTCAAATTTGACTCAATTTCGAGCACCTCTTGGGAAGGGAATGGTTTTGTGTAAAACCCCCAAGACCGATACGAGAAACAAATTCTCCCTGTGGTGTCTTTGCCTTTTATATTCAGCTTTCTGTACTCCTGTGTGTCACGTTCCTGGCTGATTATTCTGATGGGGGCCCGATGAACCTAGGGTGAATTTAGGAGTTATATTTTTCCCTTCTCAGACTCCATCTTGAGCAATGACTTACCTAGGTCACGACCCATGCTGACAACGGCTAAAGAATATTCACAGTGTGCAGTACAGATTTTAAAAGAAGGTTGAGGGGGGGAAAGGCAGCTCTCGAGCATCTAAAAAGACAAATGTGTTTTACATCAAGTTCCCTGTTGAAAAAATGTCAAAAGAACTGAGAAATACTCAAGTTGTAGCAGCTGGTTGAATGCAGCGACTCTCTCACTTAGGGCGCAAAAGCCACGATTTTCTATCTAATTCACTACTCAATCATGCCACGGCCCCTGTCTCAAGCTCAGTTGAAGCTCAGTTCCCAGTACACAGAGCCCCTGTACGGTATATAAAGAAATGACTGGCTGCAGGGACTGAGGCAAGAAGGAGCCAGGTGGCGGCCCAGAGCTTGAGTTACCAAGTGGTCCTGGGATCACGTGGCATCTCTCTCCAAAGCCTCTCGGAAAGCCCATGTAAAATAGGTCATTTCTCCTTTAAATTGTGATGATCACCGCCTGGTAGGATAAGATGATCAGGCACAGCCTGATGCTGCTGTTCAAGGGCTCACCACATATATTGGGGAAACAGATAAATTTACTGGAGACTCAGGGGTAGTGCCTGGATTGAAAGTTTGCTGCCTCGAGGGCTTTGAATTGAAATGGAAACGGGCCGGCTCTGCAGAGCTCCATTACTGTTGATGACTATTTGTCTTTTTCAGGGGAGTTTGGGTGAGCAATAAATATGACTGCTCTTTAGGGAGAGTGTCCTAGAAACTGTTGGATCTTTCCTTACACATGTCAATTGCATTTCAGTTTTCAAAGGCACTTTTCCATTTATACTCCTTTTTCAATCTCCTAGAAGCCCTATGAAGGCAATGGCAGCAATGTTATTATTACCAACTGTCTAATGAATACGCTGAGGGCTGATAGGTCCTGCCCGGCAGGACCGGGACGGGAATCTGGGTCTGAAGAGCAATCCTGGGCTTGTCCACTCAGATTGAGCTGCCTCTCTGTTCACTGGTCAAGGGTACACTTTCCTAAAGCTTGTCAAAAATTGAATTCTGAAATTAATACCTAATTAGCTCCAATCACTTGTGCCCTTCCCTGAAAAGTATGACATTTAAAGCTGAAAACTTTTATGTAACTGTTTCTGGGGCAAAGCATCTCTCCCTAACACCAACAATGAAATTGTCTGGTGAAAAAGCAAGATGTTCATGTTTTTCCACGCTGATCATAATGCTTCAGGCATGGGCTTCGTGCAGTGGTGGGAGTCCAGCAGGGCTATTACACAGTCAGTAACCCGGGGTATGCTGCAGAAATACATAATTTTGCGTAACGCTCTCAGAGACTTTATTTTCAGCATTGCTGAAGTTCTTTTTGTCACACTGGAAAAGGAGGCACACTGTCTCCCACAACTCAGCTCCTTGCCAAGATGTGACTTAAATAGCATGAATCACCTCCACCCCACCTTTTGGCTGAATCAGAGTTTCAGTGAATCAAAGATCTGCATTAATGAGACCCAAATATTTTCTTGAGAAATTTCTGGAAATTGAAATGACCAAGAGATCGCATGATACCACTTTGTTATTTGTGTGGGAATAATAATAAACTCTTAGATGTCTTGGTCTTTGAAATATGTTCTTTTTCTTTAGTAAATTGATCTTGAGGTTCACACACAGCTTGAGACACTATGGAGAAGGATCTTATGCTGCACTTTTCTTGCATCATTAATATACCCTTTGTGTCTGTTTCATCTGCGTGGATTCAGCCTCCTCTTCTCTCTCCCATCTCCTTTCTCAACCACAAAATAATTAAAAAAATTTTTAAATGCTCATCATCAAATCACATTTACTTAAAGTTCTAGAATATAATATTAGTTATATTACTTATAAGCTTGAGCTCTGAAGTTAAACCAATGTGAGGTTGAATCCTGCTTTGCTATTGACTAGTTGGATAACCTTGGATATATTTCTGTGATAGAGTCTCCATTTCATTACCTTTAGAGTGGGATTATAATAGTAACTTTTTTCTGTGATAATCATGCAGATTAAAGGAAATAACATACTTAAATCCCTTGGCAAAGTGGCTACCATGTTGAAAGCACTCAGTAAAAATTAGCAATTATTATTCTCATTACAAAGGTGTTTCCATTAAGACCAAAATTGTGACAGTGCTGTTTACAATCCCATTCATACTAACCTACTGAGAACTAAATATAGAAAGAAAAGATCAAAAGCTATGTTATCAGATAAAATTATTGTTTCCATAGTAAAGCAATGATATTTAGCAAAGGCCGAACAACTATTAGAAAAAATGAGAGTTGAGTTAGTTGATTCAAAATCAAATAAATATACAAAAATTAACAACTTTTTGGCCTAGTAGTGATAACCAATTAGAAAATGCAAAGATACAAATAATTCAATATAGCACTAAAAATAAACTATCTAAGAATAAACTTATTGAATAATAATGCACATTCTGTACGAAGAAAACAATAAAATTAACAGGAGACATAAAAGAAAACTTGGATGTATGGAAAAAGTGTCAACTTCCTAGAAAGGAGAAATGAATACTGTCAACGCTTTAATTCTCAAATGAATGTATGTATTTAATGTAATTTTAATCAAAATTGTGTTGCTGCTGTTTCCTGGAAATTTGATTATTCTGAAGTTCATTGTGAATGATAAATAGAATGAAAGAGTTAAAAACTATTTAGGAAGAAAAGTAGTAAAGCAAGCTTTTCTCTAGAAGATACTGCTATATACTATAAAATTATGGTAATTAAAACAGGATGTTCTACAGGAAGAATCAACAGAGAAATGAAGTTAAAATAAACCAAAAACAGACTCTGGAAAAGTAGAGTTTAGGATGTGGATGTGGTCAAGGTTACATTACATATCAGTTGAGGACCTAACAGTAACGTAATAAACGGTGTTGACTCACCTGATTGACTGGGACAAAATACCACAAATTAAATTCCAGAGAGAAAGAGTAAAATGTAAAAAATCCCAAAACATATAAATGAAAGATGAAAATATAGGGTAATATTTATCTTATCTGGGAATGGGAAGTTTTTCTAAGCCTAAAAGAGAAGGGCGATAATTTTGATTATGTAAAAATCTAAAAATTCTCTATGTCAGAAATGGAAAGTAAAAACATATTTTTGAAAAATCTGGTCTAAAGCCTTAATATCTTAACAAATTAAGAGTTTATACAAATAAGAAATCATTTAGTATGCCACTGGAAGAAATGAATTTGGTCCGTGAGCAATTACTAGGAGATATATGTTATCAATAAATACATGAAAAAAAATGTAGTTTTGTCAGCATAGAAATCCAAATTAAAACAATAATGAGACACAGGGGGTAAATATTTGAATAGCAGTCATGATGGTGATGATGTTGGTGATGATAAGATGAATCCTATGTAGCTATTGCCTCTGTCTCTTGGGGTGAAGGTGTAAATTATTACCACCTTTCTGGAAATGAGCTAGGTGATATGTGTCGTTAGCTTAAAAGTTTTAAAATTTTGATTTAATATGATTTTAGAGATAGATTAGAAGGAAGTTATCAGAGACAAATATAAAACTTCTTGGAAAAAGATGTTTATTTTGATGTTGCTTATGAAAAAAAAATGGACTCATCCTAAACTAAAGTTTCCAATTATAGTTTAATGGTTAAACATGCTACGAAATAGGCATAAAAATGGTGTTTTTAATATTTTATGTAGGATATTTAACTTTTGGTATAATCTTAAGTGAAAATAGTGGAAAATATACTTTAGATTAAATAGGGTACTTGAAAACCAACAAAAGACAGTTAAGACATCCAAAATGTTTAAAACTCAAAGGACAAAAAGAATGAAAGAGGAGACAGTATCAGTGAAGAAATGTCAACTACACTATGAAGGCTCAAAAGAGAATAGACAAATGGTAACTGTCTTGGCACAGCATTCGCATAAGAGTGAAATGTAACCTTGTAAGGGTAGGAATCAACAAAAAGCAGGTTGTTTTGCACTGCAAGATTCTGGAAATGCTCAGGAATTTGATGTGCCAGGTATCTTAGCAGGTGAGGGTGTGGGATGGAATGGAGAATAAGTGAACAGGTTGAAAGTAGACAGAAAAAAAGCAGAGAGGCCAGGTCCCTTCTCCCACTGGACCAAGGCAAAAAACAATTCATATCTAACAAAGTTGAGCCAAAAACGATCTGGCTTTGGGGACAATCAAGCACCATGGAGGAACTGGTAGTAAACAATAATGAAAATAAAGAGGTTTCAAATGAAAATTTTTGGCTGAACAGTGAGACCCCAGTTCTCTAATCTCCAAAGTGTTGGCAACTTGTCATATTCTTTGCCAGAGAAGAGAGCAGAGGACTCCTTTCTGGGGAACAAAAAAGCTCCAGGGACCAGCCCAATAGAAAAAGCCTCCAATGAAAGGGTCAGTTCTTGTCCATATCACGCTGCAGTAAAGCCCACCACTTGTAACTCTCTCTCTGGAATTTTCAATCAGCCTTGGGTGGTTTCTCTTAAATGGAGCAGATGACCAGTCTTACTGGAAGACTTCTAATATGAAAGAGAGAGACTGAAACAGAAACAAAACATAATTGAAGCAAACTACGGCAATGCAGAGCAGAAAAAAAAAAACATTAAAAAAACTCTAATTTATTTTGAGAAGTAAGGCAATATATGGCATTCATGATACAACAATAGACCACTGTGGGAAGAAACCTTCAGAAAACCCGAATGGGCTCTTGGAAATTAAAAATATGAAAGCAAGAATTAAACTTACAAGTTGGAAGGCACGTTTGAGAAAAATCCCTGAGAAATTAGGTTAAAAAAGCAAAGAGATATCAAATAGGAAAGAAAAAAAAATAAGAAAATTTAAGGAGCAGCCTAGGAAGTCCAACATCCAAATAATAGGAATTTCAAAAAGAAATACCAGATAACATGAAAGACTTAAGTTTACAGATAGAAGGGTCTTCTCACTTAATGTCAGTACAATGAGTGAAACACACACACATACACACATACACACCCCTTCATATATCACTGAAAAATTTCAGAACATCTGTAATAAAGAAAACCTAAATAATTCCAGGGGGGTGGGGGGGGGGGGAAACGGCCACGAGCAAAAGAGTGAGAATCAAAATGGAAAACACCACTTGAGCCTCGTGAAGATTGGGTATCACATTCCAAATGTTAACAGACTCTCAACCTAGTAGTCAATATCCTGCCACTGCCTCTCATTCACACGGGAATACAAATAGTAGGCATCTCGTAGGAGTAATTAGGATGATGAATGTAAAGTTGATCAAATTTTGGAGTAGAGTAACATAGTCTCGGATTGCAAGGTCTTTACAAATTCCCAGAAAGTTACTAAAGGATGTACTCCAGAAAAATAAGAGAGTAAACCAAGAAAGAAAATATGGGTTCTAGGAAATAAGAGGTCCAAACGCAAAGAGAGGCAACAGATATTGCTGGGATGATGGCAAAAGAGAGCTCTAGGATGTCAGCTATGCTGAATGCCTGAGGAGAAGCAAGTTTAAATCACAAGAGGATTAAGTACCCCCAGAGGGATGCCTCTTGGAAAAAAAGGAGCTGAACAGTTGTCTGATGTGAACCTATTGAACGTATTTGAGAGGTATTTTTCAGCTCTGACATAGAGTTTGTCATTGAGTCCAAGAAAAAAAAAAGGAAATGAAATATTAAGACAACTTTTTAAAACTCCAGGAAAAAACAAAAAAGTCTCTAAGAAAGAAAATTTAAAGTTTAATCATGAGAACTGCATAGTTTGGCAGTGAACAAACCTTAAATAATTATAATAGAAACAATCTAACAAAAAGCTATGAAATTATTTGGAAGAATGAAGGGAGAGCATGTTTATGTGAGAGAGTAGGGATGGTCTAAGAGCTCATCCTCCCCTTCCATACCTGTAAGTCTGTAGGTAAGGTCTGATATAACAATCTGGTTAGATGGGCTATTATAATTTTCAGGAAAGGAAATGAATCCAGGTGTTGGATGATTTGTTCGAGGTTTCACAGCAAGCTCATAGTAGGGGCAGAGCTAGAACCTAGTTGTCTGATCCCCCAGGTTTGATGTTGAACTATGGCAGAAAGGTCTGTCAAAAAAATATCCTTTGCCTTTTCTTGGCTTTTCCTACACCTCTAAGTTGGACGACTCAATAGAATTTTCTCTCTCCATAAACTCATATTGAATTAAGATCGGTAACCAGTGATTTTTATCATGTGTTCGATGTGCATTCCATTCTAAGAGGCAGGAATCGTGCTGCTGAGGAAACTATTTTGTAGGAAGAGGCAGAATTTATATAGAAATTGCGATTTGAGTGGGCTGGCTTAGTTGTTACTCTGGGTCTGGGTTTGGGAATTGACTCATCCACTGATGAGTTGTCTGGTCTTGGGCCAGCTGCTTCATCTGTCCAAGCTTAGGTCTTCTTATCTGCAAAATGGGAATAAAAATAGTAGACATCTCAGAGGATTAAATCAGATGATGAGTGTAAAGGGATCAACACGGTCCTTTCCTTAAGGAAAGGCTTAAGGCATGTTAATGGTTGTGGCAGCAGTAGAAGCATGGTTGTGGGTAGAGAGCAGGGGGAGAGGCAGGAGGAACGGCTGAACCCCAAAATCCACTACAAATATTGTACCTTCTGAATATGTTTGTAATGTTCACATTACATGACATGGCCGTTGGGACCTATGACATAAAAATGCAAGAGGAACGTGGAGATAGGTAGAGAAATAGTCAAGGTGGTATGGTGACAATTTTAGGTCTGATGCCTTAGCAACTACTAGCACGGATTAGACCTAGCCTTGCTTCTGGTAGTGGTATTTAACAACTGGATCAGAACTCATAGTTCTGCTAGTGGTTGTAGTAGTCCTATCTTACAAGGTTTGTTATTTTTCCCAATCATCCACAGAATATTTCATGGGACATCTCAGGATATAAAAGTAGGTCCAGGAATTATTGAAAAATTCCGTGGGTGGCGGTTCTGAGAAGTGGTTAAGCACAAGTGGGATGCTTGGCCTTAATCCCTGCCTTGAGAGGTGGCCCTGATGGAGACGACCATTAACCACACATTTACACAAGGGAGCAGATAGGTTGCTTGGTCTACAACGGGAAGCCCATTGAGCAAATTTCCGTGTTTTTCAGAGATACGCCGGTCGTGGTACAGGGTATTTTCAAAACATGATGTATTGTTCAATGACACGCTGTGTTCTCTGATATATGGGGTAGAGATGGGCTCCTGTAAACCTGAAGGTTTCTGCAGAGTGGGGAGTATTTGTCACCCCCTCTTTGGAAACGCTGCATTTTTCTCTAACCTGGGACTGCAACTTGGCTTCTGGGACTTGAAGACAGGGCATGCCTGGGTATCTCTGGAGCAAAAAGCTGGAATCTGGGAGGGGGACCACGAGGATCTCACCTCCTTTTGCTTTCAGGGAAAATACTCCCTGACATTTAGGGAAGGCAAGAGCTTCCCATTCGTAGTACTATGTTCGTGCTTATGGGTCAAAAACCCCAGACATCTCTCTGAGCAGCGTTAGGGATGTGGGAAACACTTGGTCAGGCAGATGCTTAAGGGCAAAAGCGTCCATTTATTTGCATCTCACTGCCCTAGGCAAATATTTTCAGTCAGCGGGAGTTACCCCAGGGAGAACACTTCATCCACATTTCAGAGAATTCTGTGGAGGAATGAAATGGCGAGGCTGATCTCACAGTAGAAAGATTAGGGCACGTGAGGAAGGAAAAGGGTCAGGTGGAAGAAATGACATCCGCGGAGAGAGGTGGTAAAAAGAAGGAGACAATAGGGAGAAGGCAGCTTAGGTAATACACTGCCCGTGTGGTAGCTTGCATTGAATTCTCATGGCCGACCTGCAGCTATCATTCTGTAATTATTGCCGTTCACAGATGAGGAAACAGAAGGGTGGAGAGGTTGGTTCTCAGTAGGGTGTCCAAGCTCACCTAAGTCGCAGCAGGCAGTGTCCTCTCAGGTCTCTCTGGCTCCAAAGGCTGTCGTCTTCCTTCCTTCCCGTGAAGGGAAAGTAAATTCCTTCCTCTTCCAGATATTTCCCCGTTACTAGAAATCC
Source organism: Panthera pardus (assembly GCF_024362965.1). Lineage (NCBI taxonomy): Eukaryota > Metazoa > Chordata > Mammalia > Carnivora > Felidae > Panthera > Panthera pardus. The sequence continues at coordinate 185,546,560 of NW_026526688.1, forward strand.
TCCTTGCTGGCGTCCCCCTGACGGTGGTTGCTGGGCCGCTTTTCCTTCCAGAACCCTCTACAGAGGCTAGGAGGAGGATCTGGGCAGCCTCCACGTCTCTCTCTTTGGTTGTGGTGCCGGATGCCCACGGGAGCCACCGCAGGATCTGAAGATATCACAGCTGTCCCCTGCACCACAGCCACCGTCTTCAAACTGAGACACACGGTTGGCCAGCAATTCTTCATGATTGCCTGTAGAGAGGCCAGTCTAATGCCAATCAGCACACCGAAGGGTCCCAGTCCTGGCTCTACCTTTTAGAAGCTGTGAGAACTTGACAATCGATGAACCTCTTTGTGCTGCCCTCTGTGTAAAATGAAGATAATAATAGTAGCTGCCCCAAAGAGCTGTTGTGTTGAACAAGAAACTCATAGCATCACTTTCAGCAGCACCAACGTCATCATCATCATAGCACTGCCACGCTCAAAGAGTCTGCGCACAGTAGGTGCTCAGGGCATGTTGACTTTCTTTCTTTCTTTCTTTCTTTCTTTCTTTCTTTCTTTCTTTCTTTCTTTCTTCTTTCTTTCTTTCTCTTTCTTTCTTTCTTTCTTTCTTTCTCTTTCTTTCTTTCTTCCTTCTCTTTCTTCCTTCCTTCCTTCTCTTTCTTTCTTTTTTCTCTTCCTTCCTTCCTTCCTTCCCTTTCTTTCTTTCTTTCTTTCTTTCTTTCTTTCTTTCTTTCTTTCTTTCTTCCTTCTCTTTCTTCCTTTCTTCCTTCTCTTTCTTTCTTTCTTTCTTTCTTTCTTTCTTTCTTTCTTTCTTCTCTTTCTTCCTTCCCTTTCTTTCTTTCTTTCTTTCTTTCTTTCTTTCTTTCTTTCTTCTCTTTCTTCCTTCCTTTTCTTTCTTTCTTTCTTTCTTTCTTTCTTTCTTTCTTTCTTTCTTCTTTCTTTCTTTCTCTTTCTTTCTTTCTTTCTTTCTTTCTCTTTCTTTCTTTCTTCCTTCTCTTCCTTCCTTCCTTCTCTTTCTTTCTTTTTTCTCTTCCTTCCTTCCTTCCTTCCCTTTCTTTCTTTCTTTCTTTCTTTCTTCCTTCTCTTTCTTCCTTTCTTCCTTCTCTTTCTTTCTTTCTTTCTTTCTTTCTTTCTTTCTTTCTTTCTTCTCTTTCTTCCTTCCCTTTCTTTCTTTCTTTCTTTCTTTCTTTCTTTCTTTCTTCTCTTTCTTCCTTCCTTTTCTTTCTTTCTTTCTTTCTTTCTTTCTTTCTTTCTTTCTTTCTTTCTTTCTTTCTTTCTTTCTTTCTTTTCTTTCTTGCCTGAGATTGGTTTCAGCTACTGGCAGTTTGGACTTGCCAGATTAGGGGTGATTGAAGGGAAAGGTCAGAGTTCAAGAGAAGGAAAAACAGGAATAAGAATAATGCTTGGGAACATAAGCTCCTTCCATGCTTGATGTTTCTCTTGACTCCTCTGAGCATTCCACCCACTTCCCTTACACGTACACACACACACACACACACACACACACACACACACACAGGCTTCTCTCCATTTTTATGATGGATAAAGCCCACCATTCACCAGAATACTCTGAAACGTGTTTCTCAGAAAAACTGAAAGCTTTCCTGGATTGCCTTTCTGGATTGAATGAAAGAAGACACCAGGAAGCGTTTTAAAAGACGCCTCGGCGTCCGTGCTGTCCTCGGAGGTTTTTTCTTACATCTCTTTCCTGCAGCTCTAGCCGGACTTAATGTGTGACTTGGGGCAAGCCAGTCATTGTGACTGCGTGGTTCCAGGAGATTCCACCTGGTGCCTTTCCTTTACCAAGTCCCCCCTGGCCTGCAGCTCCCAGTGCAGCTGTGCGGTGCCAGTGTTTCCACTTGGTTTTGTCCCCCCTGCTACCAAGGGGCCCTTCCAGGAGTCACTGAATTGTTCCAGCTTCTCTGAGCAAGGCTGAGCCACACTCGGGCTGTTAAAGTCCCCGGGTCTTTCAAACAGTCATGGTGCAAGACGTTCAGGCTGCTTGAGGTTGCCTGGAGACGTCTGTATGTGCATTTTAGGAAGAGTTGTTTAGAAATCTTTGATCACGAGTGCACAGGGCCTGTCGTCACCACTGAAGGGATGTCAGTGTCCTGGGGAAAATGACTAAGCCACTAAGAATCAAGTTTCTCTTCAGTGTGTGTGTGTGTGTGTGTGTGTGTGTGTTTGAATTCCTAATTTTCAGATTTATAAGAGCAAGTAATTATATCACCAATTAAATTAGTGAAAAAAATCTATGAAACTGAAGGAACACTATTGTCGTTGAATAATATATGTACATAAAACTGGAGTAATTCGCAAATGCAGAATTCTAATGTTCTATTAGATGGTTGGAATTGCAAACCCTGCATTCCTATTTCCCTGACAGCTCTGTTTCCTTTCAGTTTGAGGAAATGTTTCCCTTAACAAAAGACTTGAATGCTTTATTTTAGCCTAGAGGGATAAATCTCATACAAGATCTGTTTTAAATGATTTTCTGAGGTTTTAGAGAAATAAAAAGATTTTTATTTTAATCTCATTTTTTTTTTTTTCTGGGAGGACTCAAACAGAAATGAACTTTGAAAGTTGAAACCTTCCACCTGCCTGGTTCCCAGTGAGGAAATTGCTCATGAGCTGAGAATTGTTCATAGAGAAAATGAAAGAATAGGGAAGAGACAGAGGTCCAGAATCTGGCATTGATAAGGCTTTAGGGTCATTTAGCCCCACGTGGTCCCTTCAGTCACCCTTGGGAAATGCATGTCAAACAAATGAGTGTGTCTAAAATTCAATAATATATCTAGCCCCATCAATCAAGATATAAATTGGAAGTAATCTAAAGCCCCCTCTAGCTTCAATTAAAAATTTAAAAAATCAAAATGATACGAGCTTATGATAGTTCCTTTAAAAATCAAATGGTTCCAAAGGAATTTTAATGAAAGCCAATTGGTCCACTTTTCCCCATTTTGAGTCTTATGCCTTAATGGGCAAATACCATTATCCCTTCCTGTTTCCCAGGCCAGAACAAAACAAAACAAAAATTTAAATACTCGGACCAAATACCACCATTTAATTTTTCCAATGGTCATATGATGCCAACTATGTAATTAGAATCGATGAGTGAGTTATCTTCGGAGAATTCGGGTATGTGAGAGTGAGAAAGTTCTTCGTGGTCCAGACTAGCTTAATATAATTGTAAGTGAAGAAGACTAAGAAAGGTGCCGTGACTTGTCCAAGGTCAAACAGTTGATTTATGACACTGTACAAAAATAAAACTTGGGTCTGAGGTCTTTTCCCCACCACCATCCTGCTTCTCAGAATGTGTTTTGACGCTACTCAGGCACATCCTGAATAGGGCTCTGATAAACTAGGTTCTCTTCTTTGGACAGATAGATGATTTTAAAATGCTATTTAATGTGATTGCAATGGGAATGACTCATTTGTCATTTAGAGACTCCTGGAGATTATAACACACCTGTAAACAATTACAAGGTACCTGTAAAACTGGCCCAGTTGGGCAGGAAAAAAAAGAAACAGGCAAATTGGAACAGGAAAAATAAAGTAGTATGCATAGAGAGAACTATGGAATATTACAAAGAAGAATTGGTAGGAGCTTTCCAGTGTTAGTATTGAGTTCTGGTAACGTCTTTACCTACTTGGTGGTTCCTTTAGTTTGTCATTAAGTGCAGAAATGGAGCATTGATAGTTAAGGAATTATGGAAGACAGTGTAATAGCAAGGCAGAGGAATTCTGAGAGTATAAAGATAGAGGAAATAAAAAGCAGAATTTGGAGTGTGTGTATGGGGGGAGCTGGGTATGTACCTGGAGGTGGAGGTGGTAAATCAGAGGCAAGAGTGAAGAGTGTTCTGGAATTCTAGGAACCATCTTTTTCTTTTTTTTTTTTTTTTAATAATTTTTTTTAACGTTTATTTATTTTTGAGACAGAGACAGAGCATGAACAGGGGAGGGGCAGAGAGAGAGGGAGACACAGAATCTGAAACAGGCTCCAGGCTCTGAGTGGTCAGCACAGAGCCCGACGCGGGGCTTGAACTCACGGGCCGCGAGATCATGACCTGAGCCGAAGTCGGACGCTTAACCGACCAAGCCACCCAGGCGCCCCTAGGAACCATCTTTAACAGAGGCTGACACATTTGCATTATAGCGTTAAGGTCAGAAAGAGTTTGACAAGGAGCAGCTAGGCCAGCTAGGTCAGTTTTGCAAACTGAAAGAAAACATAATTGGCCTAGACATGAGGGGTTGGCAAAATTATTCTGTAAAGGACCAGGGAGTAAATATTTTGGGCTCTGCCAACCATAAAGCCTCTGTTGCAATTACTCAACTCTGCTATGGTAGCTCAGAAGTGACCACAGAAAACATGGAAACAAACGCTCATAGCTGTGGTCTAAGGAAACTTTATTTATGGTCACAGAAACTTGAATTTTATATCATTTTCATATGTCACAGAATATTATTCTTCTTTTAATTTTTTAAATGTTTTTTATATTTTAGAGAGGGGGAAGGGAAGAGGGGTAGACAGAGAGATTCTTAAGTAGGCTTGACGCCTAGCACGGAGCCTGATGTGGAGCTTGATCCCATGACCCTGGGATCAAGACCTGAGCTGAAATCAAGAATCAGATGCTCCACTGACTGAGCCACCCAGGCACCCCTATTCTTCTTCTTTTAATATTGTTACCAGCCACTTAAGAATAGGAAAATCATTCTTCGCTCATGGGATATACAGAAACAGATGGGTGGCTGGATTTGGTCCACGGGTCGTGGTTTTCTCACCACTGGGCTATCAAACAAAGGATTAGGATGTATCACTTAAGAAATGGTTCTGCCGTCCCAGCAAACACGTAGAAGGCAACTGCCACTTTCTCCCTAATTTTGTGGTTTCTGGAATCTAAGTACTCTTTGTTTTGCTTTGTTTTCCATAGACCAGCGGTCTTGACAGAAGACAGAGTCAGGTCTGTGTGTGATCTTTTCACTCTATAGCCCATTTCCTGATCCACAAAGCACTCCAGTGGATAAAACAAAGAGGGTTCTTTACTGCATTGCACGGACCATTTGCTGAACAGGTTTGCCATCATGCCAAAGGTACAGCACTTCTAAAGATTTTTGCTGTTCTGAAGTGCCTTCTGCATTCTGATAGTCCTGTGTAGAGTGCTCACTGGTGGGGAAACCTTGCCTCACGTACTTTGGGTTCTGGCTTCCTCCCATCTGTCAGAGGGGCTCTACTCTGCTAACAAACCCCAGGAGTGCACTCAGTGAAGGGTGTTGGCTACATCCCTCACTGGTTACTGATGTCCCTCATTTGTTCTTTGTCTAATTCACATTTCTAATCCCTACACTCTGGGTTGACTCCTGGCCCTCTTATGACAGTAGTACCCTATACTAATAGGATGTCCTTAAGGGAACAAGTTTCCTCCTTATAAAAACTCTGGTACAGAAGGCAGACTGAACTCAGGGAAGTCACACAGGTAGAAAGTGGTGGAACCATAGCTCAAAGAAATACTGGACTCCAGATGCATTGTTCTTTCTGCTCAGCCATGCAGCTTGCCTCTAGTTTAGAGTTTATAGGGCTTGGGATCTAAAGCCACATGTAAACTTTGATTTGATGAGGTCAATTATACTTAAAATTTATTGCCAGTGGAGAGTGTTTATGCATTTTATTAATGTGTTTGCTTCCTCCTAAGCAAAAGTCATTGACTTGAGTGTAGGAGGGCATCTCATGCCTTCGAGAGTGAAAAATGAATACCCACATTCAAATTTGTTGAGCAATTAGCTCCTTTCCTTATGTTGACTTGAGGATCTTTGCCTTTGGACATTGAAGAAAATAGATACCTAGGGAAACACGAGAATTTAAATAAAAGATTAGAACATAACTTGAAATTTAAGTTTCTCAGAATTTATAGGATGGATAGAGATATGTACAAATTCCTTCTCTCTGAACTAATTTATAAATTACTTGGTTTCCTTCCAAATGTGTATTTATTCCCCATGTGGATGCCGATAGTATTTCCTTATTCGTTATTTTGCCAACTTGTTTGGAAAACCCGTGCCCTTAGAAATGTCCCGGCTTCTGGGAAAGTTACTAGGGGAAGACAAGATCTGATTACCGGTCCAAGAAACATGCACATTATTGGAAAGACCAAGAAAGTTTTAAATAATCCAATTATAACACAGAAGTATATGACCAATGCCAACAATATTACCAATGACAGGTAAATATGTTAAATTGGAAGGGATTTCAAAGAAGGAACATGTCAATGTAGACACCATCTCTGGAAAAGACTTCATGAAAAAGCACAGATTTGACATAGGCCCCGGGAATGGGTAGGATTGGAATAGATGGGGGAAATCCCTATTTCTTGAGTGTGTACTGTGCTGGGCACTGAAGTTAGTCATTTAATCTTTACCGAACATCAGTATTACTATATCCACTCTGAAATTGAGGAAACCAAGGCACCCAAGAGAAGTAGGATAGCTCAGTAGTTAAAACTTCCTGGGGTTGGCTTTAAGCATGACCATTAACTGGCCATGTGACTACATTTAAGACACTGAACCTTGCTTTTCCTTAGTTTCCTTCTTTGAAAAATAGTGATCATTGAATGTGTAGATTGCTTTGGGTAGTATTGACATTTTAACAATATTTGGAAACAATCAACAAAACTAAAAGGCAACCGACGGAATGGGAAAAGATATTTGCAAATGACGTATCAGACAAAGGGCTAGTATCCAAAATCTATCAAGAACTCACCAACCTCCACACCCAAAAAAACAAATAATCCAGTGAAGAAATGGGCAGAAAACATGAATAGACACTTCTCTAAAGAAGACATCCAGATGGCCAACAGGCACATGAAAAGATGCTCAATGTCACTCCTCATCAAGGAAATACAAATCAAAACCACACTGAGATACCACCTCATGCCAGTCAGAGTGGCTAAAATGAACAAGTCAGGAGACTATAGATGCTGGAGAGGATGTGGAGAAACGGGAACCCTCTTGTACTGTTGGTGGGAATGCAAACGGGTGCAGCCGCTCTGGAAAACAGTGTGGAGGTTCCTCAAAAAATGAAAAATAGATCTACCCTATGACCCAGCAATAGCACTGCTAGGAATTTACCCAAGGGATACAGGAGTGCTGATGCATAGGGGCACTTGTACCCCAATGTTTATAGCAGCAATTTCAACAACAGCCAAACTATGGAAAGAGCCTAAATGTCCATCAACTGATGAATGGATAAAGAAATTGTGGTTTATATACACAATGGGATACTACTTGGCAATGAGAAAGAATGAAATATGGCCTTTTGTAGCAACATGGATAGAGCTGGAGAGTGTGATGCTAAGTGAAATAAGTCATACAGAGAAAGACAGATACCATATGGTTTCACTCTTATGTGGATCCTGAGAAACGTAACAGAAGACCATGGGGGAGGGGAAGGAAAAAAAAAGTTAGAGAGGGAGGGAGCCAAACCATAAGAGACTCTTGAAAACTGAGAACAATCTGAGGGTTGATGGGGGGTGGGAGGGAGGGGAGGGTGGGTGATGGGCGTTGAGGAAGGCACCTGTTGGGATGAGCACTGGGTGTTGTATGGAAACCAATATGACAATAAATTTCATATTAAAAAAAATAAATAAATAATTAACTAGAGTTTCCTAAAAAAATAAAAAAATAAAATAAAAAATAGTGATCATAGGAGGTGAGGGTGATCCGGCTGCAACATTTATCACGTCATTGATCGCCAGGGTTGATTCTGCCGATCTGGTTGGCTAGGCGGGTGTCCCCTTCCTCACCGGTTCATATGTGTTCCTCCCAAAGCCGTGTACTCGACTAAAGAGCACGACCGTCGCCAACAGAGGAGGCCCAGTCTTAGGTCAGAGGTATATGAGTAGCTGCTGTTCCTTGCTAGACCCTCCAGACAAGCTCTCCAGGTGCTTTTGCCGAAGAAGGTAGGGAAGCCAAGCTTTCAAGACTCCAAACACGTCCAAGTGAAGCACTACAGGTGGCAGTCTGCCTTCTTTAGGGGAAACGAAACGAAGAAAAAAGGTCACGGCCGTACTTCCTTGTCGCGCTATTGTGAAGTTTGAATGAGTTAATCCATGCCGAGTGTCACGTAGGTAGCACATATTAAGCGCCAGGTATGGTTGTTACTATCATTGCCAAGGCTGAGATTGGAATGCAGGTCTGACCCTAACTCTGCACTCGTTTCACGACTGCCTCTTGGCAGAAGGGGTCGTGGTGGATCCAGCAACAGCAGAAGGCTGGGGTGCAGAATGGGGTACCATAAGGGCGCCATGAGGGTCCGGGGGGAGAGTGCTGTGATGAGGTCGAAGATTTGGGGTGATGAGTGGCATGAGAAAAAAGTTGGGTGTGTAGGGGGACGTACTAGTGTTGCCCTTCAAAACAGGACACACGGCTCACTTAGGAAGTTTGGCCAGGCTATGACTCGGTGAGCGCTACCCCATACCTTTTCCTTTGATTTCAGCGCAGGCCGGGGCTGTGTGTCCTGTTCTGATGTCATATCCTCCCACACTGTACAAACACGGGCACCCATCTATACACACGATGGCGCGACGCGTAAAGTCCAAATCCTCAATGTGACAGAGGCGAAGCCGTGCATACTTCTGTAGCCGCGGCTCTTGTCCCGCCCGCCGTGCTGTGGTCGTCCGGAATTAAGTTGCGACTCCCCAAAGCCCGCTGGGATGTAGGCCCTGGGAAGGCAGGACCGGGGCCGTCCCACCCCACTGTAAACCCTACCGCCTGGGGTGGTGCCTAGTATATAGTAGGTGCTCAGTGAAGGGTAGAAAGAAGGGATGAGTGTGCGAAGGTTCTTTCACACCTCTGGACTTTTCCATACACTCTTCCCTCCGACTACAAAAGCTTTCCCCCTTTCTGTTTACTTCATCAGCTTCATCAGTTTCATCAGCTTCATCAGCTTCATCAGTCACCGCTTCCAGAAGGCATGGCCTCCTTCTTTCCCCCTGGTATGTATCCCATTGTATTGCAATTCCCTCTGTTTTTTTTTTTTTTTTTTTTTAAGTTTATTTTATTTTTGGGATTGAGAGAGAGAGAGAGAGAGAGAGAGTGAGCAAGCGGGGGGAGGGGAAGAGAGAGAGGGAGACACAGAATCCGAAGCAGGAGCTGTCAGCACAGAGCCCGACATGGGGCTCGAACTCCCAAACCGCGAGATCACGACCGGAGCCGAAGTCCGATGCTTAAGAGACTGAGCCACCCAGGCGCCCCTGCAATGCCGTCTTTATCAGTCCGTCCGGGCCATTGAGCTCTGCCCGGCACCTCCCGCGGGGGCCCCACGGGAGGCCCCAGGACCTGGCTGTGAACACGAGTGAGCGTGCACACCACGCGCACGCGCACACACGTCCTCCCGGGAGCCGTTCCGCTCTGGCCCCTCCGGGAGAGTGAGTCACCGAGGTATGTACCAGGTGACTCAGGACAGTGGCAGATGTCTCTCTCCTCCTTTTCTGGCAGCGGGGGAAGCTCGGCTCAGCCCCCACAGTTACTCTGGCAGTCAGAATTCAGAGAGAGGAGCAGCTGACAGCAGACGCCCAGCGCCTGCGCCTGGAGTCCGTGATCAGCCTTGGGACTTTTAATGAGTGTTCTCCGGAGCAGAGTCTCTAACAAACCATCCTGGACTCCCTTGATCAGTTTAATTGGAGGACAGACGGTCTTAAACATTTTAAAAAGCTGACAGAAGGATCTAATTCCCCAGGCTTTCCCTCCAGCTAGGCGTGTGCTTCCCAAGCTCCCTTTCTTGGACACGTGCGAGGCTTGCGTGTTGACCTTTAGTGGATTCTGGATCAGTACGTTCCCAGTTCTGTTTCTGAGCGTGATCTTTTGTCCTTTGGAGCGCACACGGGCGGATACCAAATTCTCCATTAGTTCTGATGTCTGGCTAGTGGACACACATTTGAGAGAGGGATCACTCGGGGGGGCATTTTGATGCTGGTGGATGCCACAGGATCCCGCTCGTCTGTTATTATAAAGCATGTTCAAAGCGAACTGTCTTTCCGCTCCCGGACGATTTAGGCAGCGCTGTAGAATTTCCTAGCAATCGACATGTTTCTTTGCATTAAATGGCTTTTTGTTTTTTCTTAGCAAATTAAAATACTTGGAAAATTGAATTTTTGTATGAATAGTATGTATCACAGAAGCTGATAAATGTGAGATTAATGGCCGAAAAGAGACATTTCAGATGGATAATTTAGATTTTTATCATTTATTAATCATGGAAAATAAACCTGCTGTATAAGTAATTTTAGTTTTATCAAGAAGATAAATCGTTCTGGCTAATGAACGTATAGATATTCTATGCCAAAGGCATTTGGAGTAATCTGTTAATCATTTAACTGTGTCAGGGCATATGCTATGTCTATATAAAGCAATTAAAACACATAACTTTCTCCGCCGAAATGTGTGTTGGCCTTCACTGCCTAAAGCAAATTAAAATGCATTTGTCTTAGCCTGGGTTTCGGTGGCACGGTATCTAGAGGCAGAAAACATGAGAGGCTGTGGGTGTCATGGCAAAGAAAGACTAGCTCCATCTCTCACTCTCGGGGTGAGGTTGCAAATCACTCGCAGAGTGGGGCTGTGCTAATGAGGACAGACTTTCTGGCTCCCAAGTACCTATCGCAGGGGATGGGTTCTCGGGCGGCAAGTCCCAGGGGACCTTTTCCTCTCCCCGTGCCTGGGGATTTACATCTGTAGCTCCCATTAGCACTAATGGGTGTTCCCCACATACAAACAGTCCCCTCACTGATGGAGGAACAGACCCCTGAATAATATTCTTGCTCCATTTATCTGGTGTTCGGAGTTGGACAGAGGGCTGCATTAACGGGGCTTTGATGGCGTTGCGGTGCCATTATGCTAATCGAGATTTGTGTCAGCTCCGTTTTAGAGGGTCGTAATTCTACTTTGAGAACTCCCTGTCGACGGAAACAAATTCTAAAATATTAATATTCTTTGCTTCCCCTGCAAACGAACCATCGCCCCCTCCCACCACCACCCGAAAAATAAATGGCTATTTTACTCACTCGGCGTTGGTTTGTGGAAGGCGATTTTCACTCCGCTTGCTTTCCAGGCATCCTTCCACCTGACTGGCCTGGAGCTCGGGGCTCGGCCTCGATCGGCCTCCCCTGCGCGACTCTGGCAGGGGTGAGTCTTAGAGGACCCCCACGAGGGAGGCGCACAGCGGAGAGCGTCGGGGAGCACCCGAGGAGAGCAATGGCAAAGAGGGGAGTAGCTTGACGTTTGTGTGCAGCCTGGAGGCTGAAGCCCACTCACCCTGGGAATCAGCTCTCTGATTCCCGGGGTTGCTAGGAATCTAGCATCCCGCGGGCAGGTTTCCCCCCCAGAGCTTGTGAGAAGGAGCGAGGGCATCCTCATTTCTACCTGGGTGTCCAAGGTGTGGCAGCAGCAGCGTGGCGAGCCGACAGGTGTAGGCACAGACACGTGAGCTCGACGTTGGCTTTCGTCCTTGTCTCTTACCGGCTCCATAAGCTCTTCAGGTCTCAGCTTCCTCACCTGGAACCCAGGGGAGGCAATTTGCCTGACCTCGTGGGGTCTTCCGGAGGGGTCAAGGAGTTAAGTCACATGAAGGTTTTAGCTCTAGAGTAAGGACTCAGTAGATGTTTCCTTAGACCGAAGGCCGGTCCCAACCGGGACAGACGAGCACGAAACTGGCCTCCTGGCAGTCCAACAGAAGCAAAGCACGGATTCTATTAAGCACACCTCTTTCCTTAGCCACACTGAGGTCATGGCAACAGCAGAACCAGCTGGGCTACGTGGGGTTTTGGGAGATCGCTTCGCCTGTGCTAGGTAGACATGAGAGGCAATCAGCTAAAGATCAGAATATTGGGCGCCTGGGGGGCTCAGTTGGTTAGGCATCTGGCTTTGGCTCAGGTCGTGATCTCATGGTTTGTGAGTTTGAATCCTGCATCAGGTGAGCTCAAGCCCCGCTTTGGGTGAGCCCTGCTTCTCTCCCTCTGTCTCTCTCTCCCTGCCCCTTGTGGGATTCTTTCTCTCCCTCCACCCTCACTCACTTGTGCCCTCTCTCTCTTAAACAAACAAACAAACAAACAAACAAACAAAAGATCAGGGGCACCTGGCTGGTTCAGTCGGTTGAGTGTCCAACTTGGGCTCAGGTTATGATCTCATACTTCGTGGGTTTTAGCCCTGTGTTGGGCTCTGTGCTGACAGCTTGGAGCCTGGAGCCTGCTTTAGATGCTCTCTCTCTCTCTCTCTCTCTCTCTCTCTGCCCGTCCCCCACTTGTGCTGTCTTTCTCTCTCAAAAATAAATAAACATTAAGAAAAAAATTAAAAAGAAGATCAGAATATCAATGCTATTATTGGTAAAATCTTGAACGAAGAGCATGCCGTGGCTCTGCGGGGTCTTTCTTAGAATTAAACTGACTAACCTTGATACTGGCAGAGCAGGACTCCTGCTTGGGGGAGCAGACACAGGTAGGCAAGTCTTAATGCGAGAGCCCAGAAGCTACCCGAGTCGGGTTTCTTCTTCCAAAGTGTCCATCAACTAAGTCCCTTCTCCCACCATGGAGAAGAGAGAGGCATGGAGTGAGGGAAGCCAATAGTGTTGCCCTAAATGATATCTTCCACCATAGAAACAAGGCAAGTGGGGAATAAATGTTCCTCCTAAACAGGTTGCAAGGTGTTGAATGAATTTGTTCTCTAAAGAGTTTGAGGCACAACTTTCTCAGTGCTGTGCTAGGGCGGCGTCCCCGGAACCCCTATGCTGTAGAGTGATAATCTTTATCTTTCCCCATTTTTTTGACCCCCAACATCCACTAATCTGGATTGTATCGAGGCCTGTGAGGAAAAGGCAGGCTAGGAAGTCATTTTCTAACGAGCAAGGTGGACGTGTCGGCACTGTAGAAGTCCAGAAAAGACAGTCTTTTACGTAGGTGACGTCTGAGAAAAAGGAAGGTGCTGAGGGCATTTTGAAGGAGAAGAGGTGTTTAGAAAAGACGAGGGGCGGCGGTGGTGGGTGGGCACGTGAGAGAGGACAGCTGCCCGGTGTGTACCTCTGTGAGCATCTTGAGTGGTCTTGGTGTCACGTTTTCTGGTAGAGAGCCTCCCCTGCATCTTTTCTAAACCCTGGCTGCTGCCCTCTGTTCTCTGACAGCTCTAACCAGGTCTGATTGTCGTGGTTTGCTGACCCTCAGGATGGCTCTGACTCCCGGGCCCGGAGAATGAGGGGGAGAGTCACTCCTTGCCTCTTTCCCTCTGGCCCCCGGTCCCCAACCCCGGCACTGGGACGACCGCGACCAGCAGTGGACTCATCGCCCCTCGGTCCCTCACTGCCACAGGTCCGCACTGGTCCCCTCTCCTCAACCCTTCACCAAAGGCCTTCCAGGCACGCCGAGAATGAATGGTCACTGACTTGTTATAGAGCCAGGGCATCGCACTGTAACCACCTCCGCCCCTCCTGTCTTATTTCCATTGAATTATCTTCTCGGTTCTTTGTTCTTATTGGATTCCTTTTCTAAGTTTTTATCCCCAAATAAAATCAGCTTCTTTTCTGGTCACGGAGGTCTGTGCACAGCAGTCTTCGCTACTTTTTGGTGCCTGGGCGCCTGGAAAGCCTCTCCAGGGAGGGAAAGGAGGGGGGGGGGTTGCTGCTTGGGCAGTTCGGATGTGGGCGTCTGGCCAGCTCCGGAAGGCTGGCCCACTCCAGAGTCTCGAACACAGATTCCCTGCTGAGTAGCATGTTGGTGCCAGCAGACTGCCAGGCGGGCCCCCTGATGTTTGTAATACACAGATCCATATCAGCGTTATGAAGTTCCATATTAATATGATGCTAAATAGGGATTCCGATGCTTGCGAGAGGGGGATGGGGAAGCACGGAACGAGGTCACCAGTAAAAATGAAAGCCCCGGGACTGGAATAGCAGCAGACTTGCAGGTGACTGTCGAGATGCATTAGCGCTAGGGGGAAGCTCGAACAGCATCTGCCTGCATTATTCTTGGTTCCAGCCCAGTGCCCCCTCTCTCCTCTTTCTCATTGAATTTGATGCTTTATGGAAGCTGCAACGTCATAAAAATAACACTCTGCTGCATCCTTCACCCCGGGATCTCAAAGCCCTCCACGGACATTAATATTTATCGCTAGGAACCTGGGATGTCGGTTGAGAAATATTATCCCAATTTTACAGATGAGGAACTTGAGATTGGGTGGTTAAGTGACTTGGCAGAAGTCACTCCCTACCTACTGAGTGGTGGGGCCATGCCCTGGGCCAGATCCCAGAAAAGTATGCTGAGCCCTTGGCAGAATGGGAGAATGCCCTTTGTTTAAACGGAAGAAGACAGAGTATGCCCTGAACGCACCGGAGGAAGGCAGGACAAGCGGTCTCGTCTCCTCTCTCTGACTTTGGTTCCCCCCTTGTCAGGCTTGAAGGAGTTGGCTCCTATGGCCTGTTCAGGTTTTTACTTTTCTGCCAACCTGGCCGATTAAATCTGCCAGCCCAGAGTCCATGGCTGGGGCCTAGTGGACAGTTTCAGTTATGGAACCTTCCGAAAGTATGGAAGGGTCCACTTGCCAGCGGGACGTCTCAGATGGTCAAGAAGAAGGGAGACCTTGCCCTAGAAAGGCACCTTGCTATGGCACCTTGCCATAGAAATTCTCTCAGCCTGGAAAGATGAAGGCCGGGAGGAAAATACCATCTAATTTGATGGAGTCTTGAGAATTTGGGGGAAGGGTAGAGCATTGGTTTAGGATTCTAGAAGCACGGGCATGTTTTTTCCCTTACTTTGTAGTTGTTCAGGAGGTATAAGAGGCCGTTCTGCACTTGCTTGTGTAAATGTGGGCGCTTCTGTCTCTGGGCAAATGCATAGCTTTAAAAAAGTGGGTTAGAGACATTTCTGGATGAAGCATCCATTTTGAAGCACGTATCTGACTATTTGGGTTGATACCAGGAGACAATGCCACAGTTTTAGCTTCCAGCACTTAGTGTCTGGCTGCAGAAGAAAACTGGGAGAGCGGGTAGCATGGTGCTTTGCTAAGCATTTGTAAAGCTCTGACAATGGGCCATAGACTGTGTGGCACCGAGAACGCGTAGCTGCATCGAACAGAGCTTCTGCCTGGCCAGTGGGGGCCCCCCGGGCTAGTTGGGGCGCGGCATACATGCAGATGAATAATTCTGGGGTTGTGAGCTGAGCTGCCGGGGAGACTGGTACACCGTGCTGTGGGAGCACGGAGGAAGAGGTGATTCATGTCAGAGAAACTTGCAGATTATGCTCTCCCCAAACTGGCTTTGATGAGGCTGGCACATTTTACCTATTAGGAATTGGATGGTGACCACCTGGTTCATTTTATGGGTAAACAAAAGCTGTTCTGAAACACTTGATCTAGTTGAATGTTATAGTCACGTCCTATGGAATTTTAGGAGGTGTCAAGAGCCTCCTGCAGGCATGAGAAGAACGTCACTGTCACCTGTAGCACATCTTGAGTACCATCACAGGGGAAGACATCAATGTTGCTCTGTTAGGGCCAAGTCATGCTATTTCCTTACTTCTCAAATTGTTATCAGTAGTGTTAGAACAAAATCCCAGGACGGAGTTTGCAAAGGGCTTGGTTTATTGCTTGGGGTATAAATAGGTTGTAGGCTACGTTTTGGGATGTGGTGTATTATTTGGTAGGGTTCCGGTTCCTGTGTGCCAGAGCCTTGACCAGACCTGCTGTAGCCATGATGGCTTCTTCTCATGAAGGGCCTGAAGAAGATTATATAGATGGCAAAGGAAAATAAGCCATATCGAATTAATAATCGAGACAGTGACCAACCCCCCTGCCCGAACTCTGCAGAAGCCAAGCTCTGGTCAGCTGGCTAGGCTGAGAGCAGGTGGTTGAGGACACCTGTACTCACACTGGGGAGACCTCAATGGCCTCCTTTCTCTTGGTTTCTATTTCAGCTCTACGCCTGGCCTAGATGCCACATGTGAGCATGAATTTAGAGCGATGGTCCTGAGAAGAAAGCCAGAGAGACCAGGATGCGCAAGAGCTTGGATCCAAAGGGACCACAGCAAGCTGACTCAACAGCTTGAAGCCTCCTCCCTCCATCCTACCATCCCGTAGTGCCATAGCTTAGCATATGCCTTTTTTCTCCTGGTCTTGACTCCTGTGCGAAATGACTTATCATCTCGAAGACAGGTCTTGGTGGTTGCAGGGATAGAGGGTCTGCGTCTTCCTCTTGTGGCCGTGTGAGCCCCAAGGAAGTAGAAATGGAGTGGTGGTTGCCATAAATTGCATACAGTTTCTAAGACACTTGTCTGGCATTCCCTTTGGCCAGAGTTGCTCACATCAGTGCACGCAGCCTCTCCCAAGTTGCCTGCGTGAATGGAGTCCAGTCATCGGGCCAAACCTGGATCCCAACCAAAGTGCCCGTGTTTTAGCACCGTGAAGCCAACCGCCTTCGACCATTGTGGTCTGGAACAGCGAAAATTGGGTTGGTTTGTTGAGAAAGTTTATCAGCCATGTTAGTTAGCGTGGAAGTTAAGAGTGTGGATTCTAGAAGGAGGTGGCTCTGGGTTGAATCCCTGTGTGATGTTTGACGTATCCTGTAACTCTTTAATTCTCTTTTCCTTCAGTTTTTAGAAAAAATAAAGATGTTTATGCCATGAGGACGATAATGAGAGTTGCCAAGATTAAAGTAACAATGTATGTAGAATATTTAACACTGTGCCTCGTATATAGTAGGTGAGGCTTCGTGTCCTCATTTTTAAAATGGGGTTAAATGTTATATAGACCTCACAGGATTTTTGTTAGGATTAAATGGATTAATTCATGTAAAATGCTGGCATGTAGCGATCACTCATTAAATGTGTGTGTGTGTGTGTGTGTGTGTGTGTTTTACTAATATGTGCTCATTGCTATTCTGTTTAGACATTTATATAAACATTTCCAAGGAAGACCTCACAAAATACTGCCCTTACCCCTATCACTTGGCCAAAAAAAAAAAAAAAAAAAGACTTGATTTGAAGATGAGTCTGGCCACTGGTCTAAGTGGCCAGGACATTGTAATCAACAGACAATCTGAAAGCATTTCCTTAAAATCCCTTTTGAAAGAAAAAATAGCTTCGTTCCCCAACCTTAGAAAGGCTTAAACGTTAAAAGGCAATGCTTGGATGCTTTTGTTTTTCTAGTGGTTTTTTGTTTGCTTGTTTTTGTTGTTCCACAAAAGTACTTTTAAAAATAGCACAACCCAGTATTAGACAAATGTTTATCCGATTAGATAGGCACATCAACCAAGAGAACATAATAAGGTAGAGTTACTAGAAATTCTAAACGTGAAAAACAGGCATATTAAAATGAATGAAAAATTATAGGTATTACTGCCGTAAGCTGCTTGTAATATTCTTCAACGGCATATATTTCCTGAAATTGTGCTCTGTAGTGGTTTGCTTGCAAAATGCACGAAAGCTGGTTTCCAGGGTCGGCCTGTGTGGCTGTACGCATAACCAGCACGTAGCTCCAACTTTTGTGTTTCTTCACTGTGACATTTTCCCGGCTTGCTCGTTTTTGAACTTCCTGGGCTTTAGCCATGTGAAGTTCTCTCATTCTTGAGTTGGATCTTCAGAGCTTTAGAGCCATGTGCTGCCGGTCGGCTCAAGAGTCTGCAACGATAGCTTTGTGGGGAACCTTCTGGAAGGCAGGTGCTGTGTGCTTGCGGTAGGTGTGGGGGAGGTGTGGCGAGGCCACTCCCAAAGGGACTCCTTCTTGAGTAGCGTCCTGAGAGATGGGGACCCAAGTGGCTTTGGGATTTGAAGGAAATGATTGTTTTGGGCCATGTTGCCGTAGATTTTGGTGGCCGCTGGGAATAACACGGAGAAAAGGGATCCATGTTATATGGGTTGACGAAAGCTGGGGACTCCAGGAGGGGACGGGTAGACAATCCTCACCTGGGGCGCCAAACCCAGAATGTGAGTACATTTGGGAAACTGATGGCATCTGGCGGTTCGGCTGTAGTGGGGCTTGTCTTGAAGATGCTATTCTATTTTTCAGAGAGGGGACCCCTGTCAAGAGTGCGTGACAGCCACAGCCGTGCCCAGGACAGGGGACTGGGGACTGGGAAGTGATGGGCATGGGCACAGAGTCAAAGGGGAAGTGAAAGTGGCTTTTCTTCCTTTTCTCTTTCCCACACCAAAGAGCACGAGAGGCTCAGGGTGCTGTCCGTGAGATGAATTGCTAAGTATGAAGTTTACCGGCTTTTTGGAGTAAGCGATGTCTGACGGCCATTTGCTCGGCCTTGTCACGGGGACGGGACTCTCCGAGGTACACTTGGGTGGGCCTTAAGCCTCCAGTGTTGCAATTCCCACCTAAATAAATGATACTTTGGGTGGACTTGCATCGATACGTTGGACAAATTCGGAGGAAAGTAATCCATGAGTCTGTTGAGGCCGGCTGCTGCTCCCCTTGAAAAGGTCAGTAGAGCATTGCATTAAAAAGCACATTTTTAGGTTTTACTCCTGGAAACTCATGGATTTTGTTCAGATTTCACACCCCCCCACCCAACAGCCACAGTATTGGCATGTTCTCTCTTTGGTTAAGGTGGCACAGCTTGATTGAAATAAACACAAAGAGAGCGTAGGAAGACGTCTTTTGATGGGTTTTGTTGGTAAATCACAGTAAAAAAAGCACTTCCAACACCACTGCTGCCACCACAGACACATATACGGTTATTTTTCCTTTTTTTCCTCTGGGCAACTGTATCCTGGAGATTCCCCGTCCTTAGCACACACTCTCATCTGCACACCTTTCTTTGTCCGCTCAGCCGTGCTTTTCACTGCCTGCCCTGAACTCATCCCTTCTGTTGCCTTTTCCAGATTCACTGTTGATCTTACAAACGGGAGGAGGGGGCTGCAACATCAGTGTCCCCCTGGGTATGCGACCGGAAAAGGAGCCCCTGAATTCGGGCTTGCTTGTCAGGAAGTGGGCAGCAGAAGTAAATTCGCTTGCGGATTTCAGGAGAGCCTGTTATCAGTGCCCTCGGCCAGGGATCGTGCAGAGTGCCAGTTACAATTGATTTCTCAATAAAATTGTGTTCAACCTTCCCCAGCGTAGCCCGAGACAGAAACGATGGAGAACTGTCTCACTTTAAAACTTTTATTCTTTTCAGTCAATTTTGTTCCTGGGGGTTCATTATTGTTATTAGCCCTGGCCCATGAGATGCTTACCTCACTAGCCTTCCTAGAAGATACAAAACAGGCAGAGTCAGCCGAAGAAGTGTGGCAGCAATGGGCCACCCCCCTTCCCCCCCCCCCCGCCCCAAGCCATCCCTCTAGGGCAAGGCTCCGCATCGGGTGCCACGGAAGATATCACTGGCTCCCAGGATCCCAAAGTGCAGGAGTTCACTCTCTGTTTTGTATCACCTGCTCAGAGCCTAATGGGCTGTTTATAGCAGATCGTTTCTCTTCCTTCCAGTCAATCACTCCCCTCACCAACCCCCCCCCCCCCCCCCCCCGGCCCCTGCATGTGCGTACTCAAGCACATACATGCTCACCCTTGCCTTCCCCTCAGAGCCCATTGCTTTGGGAATCACCAACCAACCAACCTAATTAAAACACATTTTTCCAATTTCTGGAGCAATTCCCCAAATGCTATATGCCTTGCCACACCAGGCTGGGCCTCTCCGTGTGCTACCTGTATTCAGCTGCCGTAGAGGCTCATCCTGTATAAAAGAAGTCGACCCATTCAGTGTTGCTTTGCATTCTGAGATCTAGAGCACGCATCTTTCCCTCCAGAAGCCAACCTCTTCTAAAGAAGAGAGACGTAACACATGCCACGTTCATATCACGTTACGACCTCTCCCATCTCGGCTGCAACCTCACAACCACCACCTTCGGCCGTCTTTACCGACAGTTCAACATGCGATAGGTCAGCACCGTACTCGGTACTTTTTTTCTTTTCATTTCAGGTATGTTGATTATGTCATCGTTCTCCCTCCCCCAAGGTGGCTGTTCCCATGACTTTCTTTTTTAAGCTATCTTGACTATTTTTTAAGTGTATTTTCGGTGGAATTAAGTACATTCGCAGTGTTGGGTACCCATCACTACTATCCGTCTCCATCACTCCTTCATCTTACAAGACTGAAGCTCTATATCAATTAACCAATAATTCTCCACTCTCCCCTTCCTCCAGCCTCTCACAACCACCATTCCGCTTTCTGTCCCTATGAATATGACTCCTAGAGATATCTTGTGTAAGTGGCATCACCTAGTATATATCTTTTATTACTGGCGTGTTTCATTTAGCATAATGTCCTCAAGGTTCGTGGATATTGTAACGTATGTCAGAATTTCCTTCCTTTTTATGGCCAGGTGATATCCCATTGCGTATGTATACCGCATTTTGCTTATCCTTCCGTCCATCGATGGACACTGGAGTTGTTTCCACCTACAGGCTGTTGTGAATAATGCTGCTATGAACACGGGTATAAAATACCCTTTAAGGTTCTGCTTTCAATTCTTTTGGGTATATACTTAGAAGTGGAATTATGGGATTACACAGTAACCCTGTTTACTTTTCTCAGGAATCACCATTCTGTATTCCGTAGTAGTGGCACCATTTTGCATTCCACCAATAGATCATAAGGGCTCTGATTTCTCTACACCCTGACCAATGCTTGTTATTTTCTGCTTTTTTCATAGTAGTCATCCTAGTGGGTGCAACGTGGCCTCCTAAGTACTTTATATGCCTCACAACCACCCTATGCTGTAGCAGGTCTTATTTTCCTCATTTCAAAAATCAGGAAATTGAACGTAAGTGTCCTCTTAAAACAAAACAAAAAAAAAGGTAAATACGCGAGGCGATGGATGTGTTAATTAACTCAGTGGGGGGAGTCCGTTGGCAATGTAAACACGAGTCATCATGTTGTACACTTTAAATATCTTACAATTTTATTTGTCTGTTATACCTCAGTGAAGCTGGAAAAGAAAGATCAGGGAATTGAAGCTTGGGGATACGAGATAAGTTGTTCAAGGCTACACAGCTGGTTATACTCACATTCAGCTGGCTCTAGAGCCCTTCTAGAAAAATAAGTTTCCGGTTCTGTAAGGCCTCCTGTGCTGGTCATATTGACAGCATATCAAGAAAGAATTGGAAGCCCTTCTCTTCCCATTTAATGGCTAACACTGCCATATACCTTCTCAGGGAAACAGAGCCCTGCACATTGCATATGAGCGTGGAAAAGATATTATTCCTTTGTTGTTCTAAGAAGAGCAAAGGAAAAATAAGCTAAACAACAACAGGGCAGGTCATTCTCGGTGCCATAATAGTTTTCCTAATTGGGCAGGTAAGACCAACCTAGTGACGACTCCTAGGGCTGGAAGGAGGACGACTATTTTCCGTCAGCCTGAGCAGACCACGCTCAGACCATGCCTTTGTAAAGATTTCCTAGTACAGAAGGTATTATCTTCGATTCAAGGTGAAAGGAATAGACATGTAAATGTATGCATTTCACTGACACTGGTGAAATTTTTGTTCACCAGTCCCATAGCTGAGCCCTCAATCTGTCACTTACTAGCTCATAACATTAGGTTAATTTATTTGAACCTCAGTTTTTTCATCTATGGGATGGGTGTAAAAATATCTAGCTCATAACATCTGGCCTCTCTTCCCCAAAGGAAGAATGGGAACAAACAAAACCTCTTAGGTACGTTGGAAAGTCAAACTTGGTACCCACCCCTGCTCCCTTAAGTTCAGCCGACAAAGGGTAGCCCTGATTCTGATTGATGACTTCATCACTAATCAATCCTGGGGGTAGAATGTCTTAGCTGAGTGATCTGTGCCAGGCACCGGGGGGGGAGCAGGAAGGCGCAGCGAAGACGCCTTCTCTGGAGCTGGAAGCGCACATGGAGACTGGGCAGAGGGAAATCCAGGGGGCTGGTCCAGTGTTGGTTTCAGCATTAACACAGGGTGTGACTTGGGGCATGCGACTGCTGCTCTCCCAACCGAGTCTCTAATAATTCTGCCTTTTGATCACACTGTGGCTCTGTTTCTGAACTCTGTGCTCCAATGAAACAAGTTCTTACATATAAGGTCCTGAGTACTTTTCTTGGCACTTAGTAGGTGTTGATTAAACTCTTTCTCTTCTCTCTCCCTCCTTTCTTCTGTCCCTCCTACTTATACTCCAAAAATGAGCAAAGTTCTCATGTAAGGCCTATAGAACCACTTCCCTGATGCACATTCATTTTTTTTTTTTTTCTTCCCATCGCTGCCCAGACCTAACTCATAGCTACTTTTTGGACGAGGAAGGTAGGTCATATACTCTGAGCTCATGAGATCGGTCCCTCGGCATAACATTTGCCCAAAAGCCACGGGAGCCTCTTGAAAATGAACTGTGGTCTCATAATCAGGGGCTGCGCGCTGGAAGCACACGGATGTGGGCTAGAATTCAAGCCCACCTTCCTCGTAGTTGTGCAAGTGTTGTGTGTTCTAGAGAAGTATTAAACGAATCTCGGGTTCTCCTGTCTTTCTGGGGTAAATTCCAGCTCTGCCATTTAGCAGCTGCACGATCTGGGGCAATGCTTAACCCCCTTGTTGTGTCGCAACTTGCTCATCTGTAAAAAGGGATAATAAAGAACTGAATTCAAAGCGTTGGGAGGATTAAGTGTGGTAACACCAAGGACACATTTAGAACAATGCCTGGGGAAACTTCGTCACATTAGGACTATTTCTCCCGCCACTCCTCCTCCTCCTTTTAGTATCACACTTCTTTTAAAAAAAATTTTTTTTTTGGGGCGCCTGGGTGGCTCAGTCGGTTAAGCGTCCGACTTCGGCTCAGGTCACGATCTCGCGGTCCGTGAGTTCGAGCCCCGCGTCGGGCTCTGTGCTGACAGCTCAGAGCCTGGGGCCTGTTTCAGATTCTGTGTCTCCCTCTCTCTCTGCCCCTCCCCTGTTCATGCTCTGTCTCTCTCTGTCTCAAAAATAAATAAACGTTAAAAAAAAATAAAAAAAAAATAAAAATAAATAAAAATAAAAAAAAAAAAGAAGAAAAAAAATTTTTTTTTAACGTTTATTTATTTTTGAGACAGAGAGAGAGAGCATGAACGGGGGAGGGTCAGAGAGAGAGAGAGAGGGAGGCACAGCATCTGAAACAGGCTCCAGGCTCTGAGCTGTCAGCACAGAGCCCGACGCGGGGCTCGAACTCACGGACCGCGAGATCATGACCTGAGCCGAAGTCGGAGGCTTAACCGACTGAGCCACCCAGGCGCCCCAGGATTAGACTTCTATAGTCACCACTGCTGCTATGATGCAGTCATCTGCCTGCTTAAAAGCATTCCTCGCTTCACGACCATTTCTGGGATTCAGATAGGTCTCGTGAAATAAGCCTTAAAGCACAATTGCTAGGTGTTAAATGTACTGACTTCAAGTTCTAAAGGGATTACATTCCTTTATTTAAATAGGATTCCTCCTATTATTAATAAAGTATGTTAATAGTGACTTCTTTGCCAGTTGAGTGAGATTATGTTTTTACCATGAGAGTTAAATATGTATGTAAAATGTAAATTATGTAAAAATTTTGCTCAATTGACAAGATATCTTCAAGCACCTACCGCAGTACAGAGTAACTTTCTCCCGAGTACAAATATGATTAGTGACGGAGAGAAGAGAGTAGTATTTGAAAACTCTAAATACACATATGCAAAACATAAAGTTGAAAATGCGAGGGGAATAAACATCTCCAAAAAACTCTCCTTTCTCCCAAGACATCAGTAATTGGCTGTGATCTCAGATGGGTTATTTCCTCCAACCAACCCGTGTTCCAAGTGCCCATGTAGTGTGTGTGTGTGTCTGTGTGTGTGTGTGTGTGTCTGTGTGTGTGTGTGTTTAAGAGACTATAAAGAGGGAGTGTGTTTCATTCCCTCCCAGACACCACCTGTCCTCAGTAACCAATAAGACTATACATATAGAAATGAGCATTTTTTTTCCTCCTTAGGCTCTCTCTCCTTAAAATCGCACTCAGATTCTTATCATTTCAATACCTCCGACAGCTGGTTGTGTCCTCTAATCCTTTCTCCATTAGACAATTCAACCCGACTTTGAGCAACACTGGGGAGCTGATGACCCAAATCTCCTTAATCCAGAGCAGCCGCAGTGCTAGACCAGTAACTAGCGTATGTCTTTCTAATTTACTCCACACATTTTCTCGTTCCCTTCGTGTCCTCGTGGTGTTCTGACGATTGAAGCAGCTTTATGTGCAGGCGTTTGTTGGCTGAGGCAGGTGGGGAGTGCAGGGTCAAGGCAGCGAGGCTTAGATTTCCTTCGACTCACCTCGGTACTTAGCACAGTCGGATACCATTTTAAATAATAGCTACAGTTTATTGAGCCATCTACTGTGCACCAGCCAGATGCTAAGAGTTTAGGCACATTATCTCATTTAATCCTCACAACTAACCGGAGGCTTTATCTCCATATTACAAATGAGGAGACTGAGGAAGAGAAAAGCAAAGCCTCTTGCCACCATGTCACTCAGTGAATGGCAAGGGTGGCTGAGACTCAAACCCAGATCCGTCTGACTTCGGAACCTTCATTCGTATTCGCCACACAGCATTTGGGTGGATGGATGGATCCATCAACAAATTCCATTTTTCATGGCCTCAGAGATTTAGGATTGATGAACTTTGACTCACTTCTTTGTTTTCTCGTTGCTCACTCAACTTTCGTCTTTCTCTCTCACTCCTGGGGCACGAGTGGTGGTGGTAATCAAAGCTGATACCTAGACTTCTGTGAGTACGACTTCTCACCCATATTACTCTACTGGCTCTTCTGTTTTCCTTTTTCATACGTGCCTTATATCCAGTGCAGAACATCAGAATGATTCCTTAGGTTATTTGGGTAACCCTTTGGATCCTCTGATTTGACTTGTATTCTGAAGGAGAGTTAAAAAAAGTCACCTCGTATTAACTGGATAGAGGTATAGCTTGTGTCTTCTTGTTATCGGAGAAATCCTACTGGATTCAAAAAAAATCTGGCTTCACAACAGGATATATATATATATATATATATATATATATATATATATATATATATTGGAATTACTTCTATAAATCTGAATGTTTATTTACGACATTTTCTGAAATAACTCAGAAAAGGAGTTTTAAAATGAATATGGAGAAAAGGAAGAATGATCAGTCTGCTTGGCTACCACAGGGGCAAATTAAAAATAAATGAAAGAGGGCAAGGAATGTGGATTGTTCCCAGGGGCAGTTCTATGGGGTTGGATTCTACCTGAAAGGCTTTGCCCTTCCCCCCAAATCCAGCTTTTTAAAGACCTCATTCACGTACTCATCTGTCCCTCCATCTTTTTAGTTGTGTAAGAACATCTGAGAGTCTACTAGGTACCAACTGTTTTGTCAAGCTCAAACTAATGCCTTTGTCGGATTTACATGATTTTCAAATAATGGCAGTCATAGCCGTCTGCTCCAGAGCCTTAGAATCGTTGTTATACCTTCCCACAAAGTCTAATATCCAAATCTTGCCCACTCTTTTTTTGTGATGCCTCTTCTCTTAATTCATGGTTGCCCCACCCATAGACTATTGCTATTTCCTTCTGCTTGGTCTCAAGGCCTCCGAATTTTGGTTCTCTGTGCCATCACTGCTGAGAATCGTCGTCCCCGGGTGACACACTCATCAAGTTTGTTCCCTGCTCAGAAGCTTTCAGCGCCTTCCCCCTCCCAGGCAGGTGTTAGTGTTCGCTCCACAGTCTGGCTTCCCAGAAGAGGCCAATGCCACTCCCTTGGCCTGCATATCCACTCCTTGCTCCCATTGCTTCCTGATTCAAACTTGTTTCAGTGCACTGTTGTCTCCCCAGCCCCTCTTCTCACTGATGATTAACCAAACGCTGTTATGAGTGACACAATGGTGGCATGAGTGCCAGACACACTCATGCTGGCTGTACATTTTAGAACTCGAAAATGCAGACAGTAGAGACGAGAATTTTAGCTCTGCCACCGGTAAGCTCTATGATTTGGGTTAGTGCCTTAATTTCCTTAAGCCTCTGTTCTCTTACCTGTAAGATGGGGATAACGACGGCACTTAATGCATAGGTCTGTGGTGGGTATCAAGAGAGAATGAGCCTAAAGCCTTTAGTGTAGAGAGAGCCCGCAGAGCATAAGTGTACAATAAATGGCTGCCATTATTATTGATATCGCGTATGATAGAATATAGTCTTTTTCGAAAAATGTGTTCCGTTTTTCTCAAATATGAAGATATTTCTCTTGAAACCCCTTCCTGGAAGGCAGGAAGCATATCTTTCATCATATGCCCTGCTCTTTAGTATACTACCTGGCATTCAGTAAAATATTGGAATGAATGGATAGAGTTCTATGAATAGACTAGATTCTAAATAAAATGTTCATTGGATTTGGTAGCAAGGCTGATAAAATTGCTTTTGAAATAAGCTGGTTGCCACTGACTATTTAAGAGTCAACTGGCCCCGGACAGTTTGCATTTTGTAGAAATACATTCCACTCTGCCAAAAACAACCACAACCCAAGTATTTCATGTAAACGATGGGATTAGAAAGGGAAGGAGGACAAGTGGCCAGACAGGTCACTTCATGTGGAGAGGGAAGCCAGACTCCCAGAGAACTGTGATGTGAGGAAATTAATGAGCGATTACTCGGCCTACCTCTGTAACTAAATTATAGAGACGAGAAACTTAGAGGAGCCAAGGCTGAGGAGATTTTTGATGGGAGAGTCAGAAAGATACATAAGTGGCTTTGGTACTTGCTACCAAAGCATACAATACAAATCAGCAAGACTGTGTCATCTATTTCAAGGGTTCTTAAAGAGCTAACAAGGGAGTAATTCATGAAGAAAAATCTTCAGAATGAACATTAGAAACCATGGAAATATGTGATTCACCACACAGTCCTTGATTAAGTACACTAATGGAGAAGAATTCAGATAAATCACATTTGTGGATAATCCTCAAACTATTGGTTTGGGTTTGAAGTGCTTCAGTACTTGTCTTCTTCACAGTAGGATGATGCACTTTCTAAAAGTATTTGCTAATGTCGTTCTGAAATCCCTTGGTGGACAGCGACTATGGTTGGGAGCCAGTCGTTCAAAAGGGCAAAAGTGGAAGTGGACCATTCTGGATTTGGGGAGATGCAAACAACCACGACTTTGGATAATGCAAAAGTGAACAGTCTGCATGAAACCTTCACAAAACCAAAACCTCTTATAGAACAGTCTTGGCAAGGATCAAGTCAAAGGAAAATAATCATTGCCATTGACTTAGGTTTTCCTTGTTATTTCTCGGACAGATGCTGAGAAAGTAGAACGTGGAAAAGACCCACGATATTTTCCTTCTGTTCCTATTTTTGTTTTCACACAGACCATAGTCACTCTTTTTTCTATTCTCCAGATTTTGTCTCAAATCCACTCCAGGAGGCTACTGATATACCCCTACCCCATTCCTGAACCTACTATTTTTACCTTTTTCAGAATCAATCCTGTCTTTGGACCTTCTCAGGTTTTCCCCTTCCCTGATTATCCTGGGCTGTCATATATATATGATATATATATATATATATGATATATATATATGGGAGTCTACTATGTACCAACTATTTCGTCAAGCTCAAACTAATGCCTTTATAATATATATATATATATATATATAATGTATAATATATAATAATGTATAATATATAATACATATATAATGCTCCAGGAGCTCATGGGAGGAGAACATAGCAATACTAGAATTATTTTGTTAGGGAGAAGAGGGAAGGGAAGAGGCTGTGAAAATTAATGTGTTGTTACTGCAATAAGCATATGGATAATTGAGAATTCCTTACATAAAGAAATGCATAAAGCAGGATTTTATCTCCATTTTACACATAAAGAAACTGAGATTCAGAGATGCTATCATCTGACTAAAGATAGGAAAATTTTTCCTTAATGTCCATTAGTTAGAATTAGTTTATCAAATTAACTAACTGATAGCTTGGAAGAGATTGGTGTCGAAGATCAGAGTGTGAGCAGCGGACGATCGGGAGGAAAATAAGATCTATGGACAGTTTAGGGGCAATTATAAAAAGGCATGAGAATAGCAAAGCAGAATTATTTCTTTGTCATAAATTCTCTAGGCTCAGTTGGTATAGACAGCATTCTCACAGGCACCATTTGGATGCTACATTTCATCAATATTGGAAAGACTGGATTGAACCCTGTCTGAACCCTGATTTTCACAGGGTGCTGCAAGGGTCCATTTATAGTTGCTTATGTCCATCACTCTTTGGAATTCTTGAGTTTTGAAAAAATTCGACTGTAAGATGTGTTTACTTATGTATATGATAGCATATCAAAGAGCCAGTTGTGACTACTGAGGATAATCGGGCAACAATGAGAGAGACAGATCTAGGCCAAGAAGGAAAGTGTTGACCAAGGAGCAGAGCTGGGGAAGAGGCAAGCCAAAAATTACGTCAGCTGTTGTCAAGAGAGAATTAGGATGGAAGGACTGGTTTTGGAGTGGCTGAGACTGTGGTGTGTGTGTCTCTATATGTGTGCGTTTATATTAGAGCACCATTTTGCTTTTAAAGAAAGATGAAAAGGAAATACTGCAAGCAAGGATGACGAGGATGATAAATGGATTAGAGGGCATGACTTACTGTACGAAGAAAGATGGCAGTAATATAGCATAGATAGCCTAGAGAAAAAAAATAGCAAAGGAAAAGGGAAATTGCTAATACTTCTAAGCACCTGAGAGGTTGTAACATGAGTGACATTCATTTTGAAACTCGAGCACATCAAAAGACATGCTTAGTATGGTCTGGAGATATATATTTGCCCATTTACCCACTAAGTTCAATGGCACTGAACCCGAAAAAGCAGAGGAAGTGAAGTGTAAACTGTGAAGAGTTGGAAAGAAGACATTTTAAGTGTTTATGTTACCTTCAAGGAATGATATTATTAACTTTCTTCTCTGTAAGATTAAGAGTGACATTAAGAATGGGGAATTGTATAGCTTGTCTGTGCGTGTTTGTAAATCGTATCTTTGGATGGTGTCTGAGCTTTCAAAGTGGCCTGGGGCAGGTCTGGTGATGGCTCCACCCTGATCTCTTTTCTGCCGTTGGTTGAAAAGGACTAATTACAAACCATTTATTGATTCATGAGCTAGAGGTTAAGTGCAAGGGTTTTGTATCTATCTGCCTAGGTTCAAGTCCTGACTCTGTTATACACTAGTTGGCAACCTGGCGAGGAACTTAACCTCTCAAAGACTTCAGTTTCCTAATATGTAAAGTGAGGATAAGGAATAGTCTATGTCATAGCATTCTTATGAGGACTAAAAGAGATATATCTTAGCACATGCCAGGCACACTGTAAACACTTGAAATTACCAGTTGTTATTTATTCATTTTTTTCAGGGCATATTTAAGGTTCTACTTCAGACCCTGCTAATCAAGGTGCTGGGCAGATAAACATGACGTAATGAAAGTTCATATTCAGGGGCTTAATTTCTAGTGGGAAAGAGAGAATAAAGAAATATATACACAATATGTCAAGCTGTGACAAGTGTGATAAAGGCAAGTAAGTCAGGCAAAGAGATGGGGCAGTGAACTATCCTAAGGAGAGAGAGTGTTACTCTAATGGCATCAAAGTCAAGATGGAAACAATGAGTTTGGAGACCACAGTAGTCCACTGAGGCAGAAAGATGGCATGAGGTAGAAAGGAATAATGAATGGATGATGAGAGGGGAGAGGTAGGTAGAGGCCAGAACAATGCGAGCCTCCAATGGTGCAATGGTGAGAGTCAGCTCACTGCTCTAATAAACAACCGCCACAACTCAGTGACTTAATACAGTAGACCTGAATATCTCACTCGTGTAGCGGGTAGCTTTCAATATTAATCCAGGAACCCAGATTTCTTTTGTCTTGTGTCTCTACCATTTCCTAGGGCCCCAGGGCCCCACAGCCGACCTGCATCTAGTGGAAAACTGGAGGAGGAAGAGCATCGGGGATGGCTTGGGAGATTTTTAGGGACCAGGCTGGGTATAGCACCTGTCATTTTCTTTCATGTTCCATTGGCCAGGAACATACTCACCTGGTCACGTTTAACTACAAGGAAGGCTAGACCTTGAATTCCAGCTGTGTGCCCAGGAGAAGAGGAAATGAATTTTGATGAACACTAGCCAGCGGTGCCTACCACCTATGGCATGTTAAGGATCTTGGATTTAATCCTGAAGGAAGGACCGTTGCCGAGGTAATTTAAACCAATGGATGATCAAGTTTGCAAAATACGAAGATGAGTCTGGTAGTAGAAAAATCGGTGGGGCCAAAAATTCACATTGGCAAAGGGAGTGATCGGAGATGCAACAAGTCCTCAACCAGGAGATGGCGTGGGGAGGAGAAGAGGAGGCTGATCGAGGCATGTGGAAGCGTTTGAGTGTACAGGGTTAAGTGGATGGGAGGGAAAAGGATAAAGGTGACCAAAAAAATGATGGAGAAGGGTCAAGAACTCCCAACTGTCACTTACTGAAAGAAGAAACAGGAGGAGAAGAGATTTGTGAGGGGCAATGAAGAGTCTGAAGAACAAAACTCCCCATTTCTGACTCCTGTGTTTTAGTAAGCCTTTTCTCCAAACCAGTATTAGGACGAATGTTCTGATGTGCACACGTGAAATGGTGGGGCCAGCATAGTTACGATCGGAATTATCTTGGAATATCCAGGGGGTGCTATTACTCTATGTCTACTGTTATCCATAGTCCATATGTTCATCCATTCATAATACTTGTTCATCTGACATTTACTGAGATCTTAATATGTGTCAAGAAGAGTGCTTGGCACCTACAGCTGAGCCATGGCCCTGATTGCCCTGTGAATCAGCCAGAAACAAATAATTTGCAATGCTTGGTGGTTGATGCTGAAGAATACAAGTCTTTTGGTTGATCGGGCTACGTGATACAGCCAATATGTTGGTAGTTGTATTGTTTTTAACCTGTGAGGTCAGGGGATGCCTAATGTGCTTTTTAAGGATTGGACTGTGTCTTCCAGAAGATACGATGAAGTTTTAGTCCTCAGAGCCTGTGAATGTGACTTTATTTGGAAATAGAATCTTGGCATATTTCATCAAGATAAGATGAGGTCATACTAGATCAAGATGGGCCCTAATTCAATTACTGGTGTCCTTATAAGAAGAGGGAAATCTGAACACGGATGCACAGGGAAGAATGCCATATGAAGACTGAGTCAGAGATTAGAGAGAGGCACCTACAAGCTGAGGAATGCCAAGGTCTGCTAGTAACCCGTTAGAAACTAGAAAAGACAAGAAATGTATGAAAGGTTTCTCCAGAGAAACAGGACCAATAGAAGATATATGCATGTATAATATAGTATATATACAAATATATAACACATGTATAAATAATAAACCTATAAATATTATGTGTGTGTGTGTTTATAGAGAGACTTATTATAAGGAATTGACTCTTGTAATTGTAGAAGCTGAGAAGTCCTATAATGTGTCCTCTGTAAGCTGCAGACCCAGGAAAGCTGGTCTTATAGTTCTAATCTGTGCCCAAAGGCCTGGGAACCCACTTGTGCAAATTCTGGTTGAAACTTGAAGGCCTGGAGACCAGGAGAGCTTATCGTCTAAGTCCCAATCCTAGGGCAGGAGAAGACTGACGCCCACATACAACCAGCCAAATTCTCTCTCTCTCTCTCTCTCTCTTTTTTTTTTTTTTTTAACTTTTCTAACCAGGTCCTCAATGGATTTGGATGATGCCAACTCACAATGGGAGGGCAATCTGCTTTATTCAGTCCACCAATTCAAATACTAATCTCATCCAGAAATCTCTCACAGACAACGCCCAGAAAGAATGTTTAATCGAATATCTGGATACTTTGTGGCCCTGCCGTGTTGTCTCATAAAATTAACCATCACAGAATTCTTCTCCTAGAGCCTAAAGAGAAGGCATGGCCCTGCTAACACCCTGATTTTGGACTTCCAGCCTCCATAACTGTGGTAGAGTGAATTTCTCTTGTTCTAAGCCCTCAGTTTGTGGCATTTTGTTATGACAGTCCCAGGGAACTAATGCACAGTGTGGTATCTAATGGCACCAAGTAGAAAGAGGCATTTTGACAGAGAAGGATGGTATATCCTTGTTCAGCATCTAAACTGACATTAATTTACAAATATTTTCATATTGCCAAATTATAAGCCTATTTTTATACATCGTCTCATTCTCATATAACACAATTTCGACTGTAGAGAAGAAGAAACTAAGGCTTAGTGAGTAAGGGAACTTGCCCCAGTTCACATGGTTAGTGAATGTACTGAGGTCCTCTGGCTTTAATAGTCGTTCCTGGAACTAGGGTGATCCGTTCTGTGCAAGAATTAGGATGCAGGCTCTTGCTGAGTCATCAGGTACCACCTGGGGAAATTAGGAAGCAGTGACCCTGCAGGCTGTGGGTAGTTCCCCGGAGAACCTCTGTGCTCAGTAGGGCTTAAAATACTTGGCCGTGCAGAAAGACCTACCTCTCCCGCTCCATGAGCACTGCCTGGGAAGTGCCGAAGACAAGTGCAAATAAGGAGTTGTTCTCGGTTGTCATGTGAGCTGTATGCAGGGAGTTTGGCAATTCTTGTACACTCCAAACATTTCTTTGGGTGTTGCCCAAGTGGCCTTCCAGCTGCCGGAGAGTGACGTGTGCTTTCTGGTGACCAGCCTTGCCAATTAACTGGGTGCCCTGTGCTCTGGGGGAACTCGATGTCACCGTATGCCATTTTGAGATGGACCCAGTTGCTCTCTTG
Organism: Panthera pardus; assembly: GCF_024362965.1. Taxonomy (NCBI): domain Eukaryota; kingdom Metazoa; phylum Chordata; class Mammalia; order Carnivora; family Felidae; genus Panthera; species Panthera pardus. The sequence continues at coordinate 185,579,327 of NW_026526688.1, forward strand.
GCTCAGAGGTTCTGCCGACTGAGTGTATATGATGGCTGAACTGTCTCAGAGCAGTTGACTGTGCCTCAGCTCAGATCTTTCATTCCAAGCTCTGCATGAAGAAAACAGTCTTTTGATAGAATGAAATCTGTTCATGCTTGGTAGATGGTTGTGAGGCGTGTGTATTCCTTACTGAAAACAAAATGGCTGCTCTGGTCCTATGTGAGATTTCTGTGAAGTGGCCATGATTTTGACTAATGAGTTGTGTTTCCTAATACTTTCCGCTGTGCTGGCAGGCATCAGAGTGTTTCTTTTAAGAGACTCATCACAGTACAGCTCAGATTAGAGTCTGACCCTCAAGGTCTTTTAAAAGAGGAAGGCTTCGTGAGAAACCGCAGACCAACATGACAAAGTGGCACCTCATTTGCTCTCTATGTAAGTGCGCACTCAGGAAAGCTGGAGAGGAGGAAATGGGCCCCTACTCAAAGACTCGGTTCCTCTGGTAAAAGCAGCGGGGATCCTTGTTACCCTCAGCTGCCATCTTGCTCAAAAGAGCTTCAGCCTAGGCGTTATGGTTGACATCTCTTAGAATTCAATTAGTGATAGTGCAGTGACCCAATTTAACACTCTTTGTTAAGTGAAAGCCAGTGTTCACATATGGCATTTCCAGGCCAAATTGATCTGCATAGATGATGTACTCAGAATGTGAAAACGTTGGTTCTTTCTTTGCCCCAGAATTGCGGGCATGGAGTTTCTTTCATAGGTCCTTCCTCTGTCCCTTCGTAAGTTATTTGTACTGGGGTAGTGGCAGTGGAAGGTACAAAAAACAACAAAATCCCACTCAATGTTCAAGTCCCTTACGCTATAGTAACTGATTTGGGATACAAGCAATAACCACAACAAAACACAAAGACTGTATCTGTGCTTTAAGTATTTCACATATTTAATCCTCATAATTACTTCTCATTAACTCCATTTTACCAATGGGCAAACTAGATATAGTAAGTTTACAAATAGGTAAACTGCTACCAGATAAATCACTGGGGTTTGGGCTGGAGGGCCCGAAGATGTCAGAACATGTTTTAGATGAGGTAACATTTGAACTGGCCTGGAAAAGGCATTCTGTATTGATAGATGGGTAAGATGAGCAAAGTCCTGGTCATAAAGAACATGGCACCTCCAGTGAATGGTGATGTAATCCATCTGGAGCCCCCAGTAACACCAAACAGGAAAGTGGAAATCAGAGTAAGGCCAGTACCAGATTATTGAGGGCTCTGAATCCCAGGCTGTAGAGTTAAAACAATTTCTCCTTTCAAGGAACAAGAAGAACTCTTGAAGGGTTTTGATGTGTTGGGGGAGGGACCAATATCAGGGCTTGCTTTTGGAAAGGTTAATCTGGCAGCAGGGTGTTGGATGGAGTCAGGGGTAGGATCCCTATGTGAGCTGAAGAGAGAGCTTAGACTTCTGAATATGTTTGCATGTTTATGCTTTTAAGCTTAAACAGAAGTCATCTCCCGATTCAGTAGGAGAGAGTCGGAGTGGGGAAAGGATGCAGGGAAGACATACATCACAGTTTGCTGACCCCAGAGAGCTGCCTACAAGATTAGCAGATTAGGAAATCATGAGGGACGGAAATAACATTTTAGGATAGACCACTCTCGCAGCACTGCTGATGATTGATGTTAAAGATAGTCACCAAAGATCGTTAAAGATAGGAGATCTTTGTTAATAAAGAAAATAATGTAGGATAATAAAGAGAGGCACTCCACTGCTAATAAACTAGGTGAACTATGGAGTTTATACATTCATGCATTCTTTAAAATTATGAACACCAAAGCTATCTTTTATGTTCATCTTATTTTTTGTGGCTAAAAAAGAATAATTTATATACCCATCGGGCACATACAAGTTTATATATACTATATCATGGTCTTTAAACAAGCTTATAAAAAAGGTGACTCTTAAATACAGGGTCATTAAGATGACTGACAAAAGGAAAACAGCTAGGTTATTTTTTTTCTTTCCATATGCTCCTTGGTTGACATTTATATGGTCTCACATCTATTGCATTGGTTCTTTTGTCCTCCTGTGAACCACACAGAATAACTTAAGCTGCTGGTAGCTTAAGGAATATGGCATAAGTAGCATGTGTTTTCTACAGTTAAGTATAATGCAGTGCACTTTAAATTTTAATAGCCACTGATAGAGACCTTAAGAGATTCGAGCACACTGGAGTGTTGGACTTGAGCCTTCTTTTTTTTTTTTCTTTTTCTTCTTTTTTTTTTTTTTTTTTTTTTTTTGGTCGTCTTCCATAAAGGGATGCTCCTTTGGACCATGGAGGCAGCGAGGGTGGCTATTTGAAGTGGAATTTATTTTTCATCACAATTCATGCATGTTTTCTATTGGGGTAACTTGGTGTATACATTTTTAATATTATGAAGCCACCAGTGTTAATAAAAAAACAGCTGAATACCTACCAGCATCCTCAGAGATCAGGCTTTGGAATGCTGAGCGGGTCTGATAGATAAAAGTTTAAGAAATCTCTTTCGGAGATTTTTAAAGACATTTACTTATCAGTAGTCCTGATGGCACTCGAAATGATGAATAATAAACTTTACAAGTAAGTAAAACACTGGCTGATGGAAAGACATTCTAAGGGTATAGGTGGTAAATACTTACATGATATGAAAAATAAGGAAAGAGGTGAAATGAAATATGTAATATAAAATAATGTATTTTCTATTTATCCTTTTTTTGGAGATTTTTTTTAGGAGTGGGTGCTTTTTCATAACTTCATACTCTACAATCTTATATTCAGAGTAGGACTCTTTAAAGAACAACATGGTACCCACATAATTTACATCTGAAAATAAAAGCGTTTTCTTAAAAATCATCTTGCCATACATGGTGGGAGTGTATACTTTGGGATCGTTGGATGTGCTTCAGGGTATCTGTCAGTTCTTTCAAATTGTATCAGAAAATTCTCATGCATGTGACTATGTGCATTTTGGTAGAGAGAGCTCTCTCTCTCTCTCTCTCTGGTTTTTTTTTTTTTTTTTTTTTTTTTTAATATAGGTTCTTAAAGGGGTATGTAACTCCCAACAGGTAGAGGACCACTCGGTTAATGGAAGGTAGTCATATCAGTCAGGATTCTGGCAGTTAAGAGATGGCAAACTCACATGGGATTAGAGTTTAATAAAAAGACTATTTTTAAAAGTGTGGGAAGGGTGAAAGGAAACCACCAAGTGACGAATCCCCGGGGCTAGCAGCAGTATGGGGCCAGGATCACCTCTGACCTGAAGCTGCTGGGGGACAGAAATTGTTAGAGAACCCAGACAGCTGTAGCTATAGCTGGTGGATAGGGTACCTCTCAGGAATGCAGCCTTCAGTGATGGAGTGCAGTCCCTTTCAACCTGTGGCCAGCAGGAGGGAGCTGCAGGGAAAGTACCCCCCCTCATATTCTCCCTGGCCTCAGTGCCTCTCAGCATCTTAGTCTAGTCAGGAGTGGAAGGCAGGGAAGCCCGTGGACGCAGTGTCTAAATGTCAGCTTCAGGGGCACAGGTAGAGAGGAGGATGAAGCATAGATCTGGAGGAACAAATGGAAAACAGCGCAGTGAAACTTAGCTAGCATGCTTTATTATAATCCCGATGTCTGTTTTCCTACTGCCAACGTGAACTGAATCCCAGTTCTGCATTTATAACTTTCTCGGTTTAGAAATAGTCACAATCTAGACCAATGCAACTTTATGTTTGGTTATGTTTTTGATGGTTTCTAATTGAGCTGTGTGAATCCTAGAGGATCAGCAGCTTAAAATTAATTTTATGTTAAGGTAAGTGTTATGGATGTTGGGAAAAGTTTAAGGCAGGTAGATATCATGTGAGCGTATTTTGCTAGAATGCTAGGGAAGCAAGAGGACCATAGTCATTTATTCGCTGTTAGTGAAACAAAACTATCTACTATACTCAACAGAATTTGTACTTTGTTTTTATTTCAGTGAGAGACTCAGATCTGTAAGCTCCAGTATTGCATTAACTCATTGTACGGAGTTCATTATTGTAATTAGACTGCTTTTTAAGATTATTAGCGGACTCACTAATGTACTCTTAAAAAGCTTTATTTGGAAGGAAGTCAATATCCAAAGCCAATAGAACCGACGAGCTTGTGCCACACGCTCTGTTGCTGAAAATCATGTTATCAATTTTCATGTGACTGTTAATCAATTAGAGTAACAGAGAGATGATTTGAAGTCAATTTCCTGTTTATTGCTAAATTAGCATTTGATCACATGTGCGTATTTTGGGTTTCAAAGAAGCCGTGGTTTTCTTGGTCAAGAGACAGAGTGGAGGTCCACGATGGGAATAATCATTTGTGATCTTAAAAATATTCGCGTACGAAGAACAAGTTGCAGTGTCTACAGCTGTTAGTTACAGAGCTCAAATGACAGATCTGTGTGCGTTTGAGTCGGGACAGCTGGCACAGGAAGACTAAGCTGGTGAGGTGTTGTGCCTGGTGCACACAGACCTGGTCGGTATAGAACCCAGGAAGTGACTCCAGCATTAGCTGTCTAGTGGTCGGTTAGTATATTCTCAGATGAATAGGGATCCAGTTTTGCAAACTGGAGACGGGTGCTGTGAGATGTGCCATCTTTGGGATAGGACGTAACGCTCTTTTGGCCACCGTGGAATAGTCATCATGCTATATTGTGGTCAAATCGTTGGTTGGATGTTGAGAATGTCAAGATGATTGAAATAAAAGACTATGAAAGGCTACAGTGACCAGCACTGGACATGTGGCGGTGGTAGTGGTGGCAGCAACTAATTTTTTATTGAGTAAAAATTGGTATGCCTACCATTGTAAGCCTAGCACAACGCTGAGTGTTTTAGAAAATACACTCTGTCAGCAGCTCTAGGCGTTGCTCTCTGTTGCTAGTTGCTTTCGGGGTTATCATCTCTATTTAACAGAGGAAGAAGCAAAGACATCTGTATTTAAGCAGATAATAGTCTTTAGTTGCTCTAGGAGTTACCATCTTTCAAGAAGAAAGGCATAGAAAAATTAAGTGGCTTGTAGATCGTCAAGATTGAATTTTGTCCAACTCCAGCGATGTGAATTTGACCACGATGCTAAACTTTCTGAATTGGAGTCGGACAGCCTCTTTTTGAGGGTTCCTTTTGCAATTTATAAGCTGACTGGTCTGTGAGCTTTATATACCTCGTATATAAAACAAAGGGCTAAGCGAGATGAGCTCTAAGGGTCTTTGTAGCCCTAAATATTCAGATTCTAGAACTATCCAAAAGGGAGCAATTCCTCTCAAATGTAGAATATTATGCCAATATTCCAATTATAAATCAAATACTAGGGAATCTGGAATGCAGACATTATATTTCTCATAAGAACCTCAACTCCTTGTAATTGCGTATTTTCAATTACTCAGTGGTGTAATTGAATCACTAAAGTATGGCTCCTTAATTTATGTTGGATAGCAGGTGGACAAGTTTACTATCAGAAGTGTTGCACATTCTGACTTTTCTTCCTTTAAGATATGCTTCCAGTTGGAAAACAGAATAAATTACTGAGGGTTTGTCGATGATTCACAGTTATGGAGGGAACATTAAAGCTTTGGGATGACAGAATGTATTTTGTCCATATATTTGGACAAGTGAAGTTGAGTTTAAATTACTTATGATAATATTTAATGGTGGGCCAGTAAATGCACTGTTGTCTATTTCGTGAATGTAATTAAATTGTGTAAGACAAGGCCTCACCACGGCTCTTAGCTATTAAATCTCTGTGGCGACGTGAGGCGAGCCTGTCTGTTCTGTGGGGAATTACCAAGCTGAGGAGTTAAGAGGGAGGATTTGCTCGCCTCTGTCATATATCACTTGCTCTATTTGGATTCTGGAATGCCCATCTCAGTGCAGTGTCTGTGGTGCACTTACAAGGTTTAAATAGAAATTAAACTGGGGATAGGTCCAGTACCGAATGTAGCCGTTTGCTTTCATAAACACAACTAGAGGCGGAGAAAAAAAAAGAAAAAGAAAAAGAAAAAAAGAGCCAAAAGGAAAAACCCAAGCCAGTAGCCCATGTAGAAAGACTTTCTTACACTGAGGATCCCGGAGGGCATATTCCCCTCAGGGAGAGTAGTTGGAATGATTTCAGGGCCTGAGTTTGGAATTCTCTTACTAGGGACTCACTGGGGGAGAGAGTCAGAAGAACAGGCTGGACCCACACAACCTTAGATGATCAGAATCAGGAGAGGCAATTACTCCAGTATCTGGTCCTTAAATTATTGGTATCAGCGATAGACTCTTAGTTCAACCTTGTGTTAATTGCATTGGCTCGGCAGGTATGGAAGTTACGGAGACTGGGTATTACTGACTTTCCTGTTGAAGGGAAGTTTGGGCAGGCACAACCGTACCCCGGTTGACCCCCATAGTCGTTGGGAACCCTTTTAGTTACAGTTATCTCCTCTAGAAGTGACAAAGACATCCAGATTAGGTTCGCAGAGGGGACTGTTAGTAATCCCGAGCTAGAGAGTGATGCCTGGTGAAGCCATTGGCATTCTGTGTTGCTTTGCTCTACAAGGTCATAATGTTCTCTTGGTCTTCCACTTATGTTGGAGCAGGTTGTGTACTACATAGGGGACTTGGTTTGAGAGGGCAAGGGGGGGCTGAAATCCAGTCCATTCTCAGCTTGCCAGGCTGTGTGTCCTGGTGAGTGGCTGCTTGTGTTGGGAGAAAGGGGTATCTTTGATTTTTAAAAAGCTGCCATCCAGGCTAGCGGCAGCTTGGATCATTCTGGATATTTAGGTCAACACAAAATTGTTGAGTACCTACTTTGTACAAGGCACCATGCTAAGCTCTGGTGGGTATGAGATGAGCAAGCCATAGCTTCTGCTCTTTAGCAGCTTTGTGGTCTGGCGGGGATGGCAGCCAGGTAAAGGGATAAAGGGGCTATCAGGCAATATATGCAGCGATCAAAGTCCATGCCTGCCACGGGTCGTCAATACAAAGAGAAAGGAAGCTTAGGCAATTTTGCGAGGTTGAGAAAGGTACGTGCACCAATGCTGGTGAGGATCACACTCGGGTGTGGAGAAGCCTCTGCGGTTTTCTGTTGTTTTCGGTTTCGTTTTCATTTTTGTTTTTAGGTCATTGGAAAATCTGCCCGTAATCAAGAGACACACGCAAATATACAGCTAGGGATGCCCTGCTTTCTCTGCTGGTAAGAGGGATAATACTTAAAAACAAAATCATAATTGACTGCCATATTGACAGGTTTTCACAAGCACGTCTGTAAATAAATTGGAGCTGATACTCCCATGTGATCTGGAAAGATCATCTGGCCTTTCTTGGATGATGTCTACATAAACATTCTGAAGTGACTCAGACAAAGGTGAACCTGGGAGCATAGCTAACTCAATTGTAATTAATGCCTCTAAAATATTTACCTTTGGCCCTGATCAGTTTTCTCTGAAAAATAAAATTAAATCAACCCGGGAATGGTAATAGTAGCTAAATTTTTGTAAGCATCTCAAAACATCTCATGAAGCAACTTCTATTATCAGCTGTGTTTTAAAGATAAAGACACTGAGAATCCCAGATGTTGAGTAACATTACCAAGGCTTGTAAGGGCAGAACCAGCAGATTTTTCTGACTTTGGAGCCTAACTGCTTAATGGCGGAGGCATGGTGATGCTTCCAGACTAGTGACTGGAACTGGTTAACAAGTCTCCTCAAATAATTTATCCCCGTGTTCGGATGGAGACTGTATTTGATAACCTTTGTACCATCATGGCACATTTGGGCTCCCAAGAAATGCTTGTCAACTCTTTGCAATGGATAGAGAACTAGAAGATAAAAGTAAATAATAATAGCAAACACTTCGAGAGTACTTGTTATGTACTTGGCATTGTTCTAAATACTTTTTCCTTAAAAGTATTTTTGGGGGCGCCTGGGTGGCTCAGTCGGTTGAGCGTCCGACTTCAGCTCAGGTCACGATCTCGCACTCCGTGAGTTCGAGCCCCACGTCCGGCTCTGGGCTGATGGCTCAGAGCCTGGAGCCTGCTTCGGATTCTGTGTCTCCCTCTCTCTCTGCCCCTCCCCCGTTCATGCTCTGTCTCTGTCTCAAAAATAAATAAATGTTAAAAAAAAAAAATTAAAAAAAAGTATTTTTGATCAATATATAAAGAATACAGTAAAGTGTGTAAAGTGCTTTAATCTTAAATGTACAGCTCAATGGATCTTTATATGTGTGTACAATATTTCCAACACTCCAGAAGCATCCCTAGTGCCTTTTTCAAGTCAATTCCCTACCCAAGAGGTTACTGCTCTCAGAGGTTATGTCTATCACGATCAATTAGTTATGTCTGTTCTTGAACTTCATATAAATGGAATCATACATTATTTATTCTTTCCTGTCTATCTTCTTTCGCTCAACAAAATGTCTGTAAGATTTACCCATGTTGTTACACATAGTATTAATTCTCTATTTTTAGTGCCGTGTACTATTTCGTTTTATTAATTTACCACAATTTATTTAGTCCTTCTGCTGATGGACATTATGAGTTGGTTCCAGTTTGGTGCTAATATAATGTAAGTGCTAGAAACATTTTTCTGCAAGACTTTTGGGGACGTATGTACTCAGTCTTCTTGGATATAAACCTAGGAGCAGAGTGTCCAGGCCCTAGACTGGGCATGTATTTGACTTTAGTAGATATGGCCAAATAGTTTTCCAAGCGGTTGAACCAAATTACAGTCTCGCCAGCAATATATGAGAATTCTAGTCACTCCACATTTGTGCTAACGCTGGATATTGTTAATCTTTTATTTATTTTATTTCTTTTTAATTTATTTATTTAAATTCAAGTTAGTTAACATACAGTGTAGTGTTGATTTTGGGAGTAGAACGCAGTGACTCATCACTTACATATAATACCCAGTGCTCATCCCAACAATGTCTTCCTTAGTACCCGTCAACCATCTAGCCCATCCCCCCATCCTCCTCCCCTCCAGCAACCTTCAGTTGGTTCTACGTATTGTCAGTCTTCTAAATTTTAGCCATTTTGGTGGATTGTTTGGTAGTATCTCATTTTTTTCCCCCTTCTAAATGCCTTATTGTTAATCCACAAATAACCCCTGGAGATAGGCATTATCATTATCCCCATTTCACAGATGAGGAGCCTGGGGCACAGAGAGGTTAAGTACCTTTCCCAAGGTCACACAGGCCAGTTCGTGGCAAAGCCAGTATTTGAACACAGGCAGTCTTGTTCCAGAGTCCCCATTCTAAAACACTTCACTACCCACTGGGATATTCTAACGGGTCCACAGGTAGCTAGCTGTTCTCTGGGCTTCTTCCATTTAAATTATACCATAAACAGTTTGCCCACAGCTCTTTACCAAGAGTACCAATATTTACCAATTTTATTTAAAATACAAACCACTCCGGCCTCTTCCCAGACTATTGTATCTATATAAACACCAATTACTTTCATCTTAGTAAATATTAAAAGTAAATATGTGATTCCTAAAGAAGAGTTGTCTGTGAACCATATAAAATCACTCTGCATACACACCATTGTGGTACTCATACTTTGGGAAACAGTGATTGAAGCCATGTGATGACGTGCCTGCCCAAATCACCCATTTCTCAGTTTTCAAAAATTTTGTTGCTATCTATAATGATGAACAAATGAGTATTAAATAGAGATATAAACACTCCCTCAATAGGGTCAACAACTGTTTCCTACACGTTTATTGGGTCCCAGATGTTATGTCCGGCTCTTTAGAAGGCAGAGTGATCAACAAGACCCAGTCTTGGTCGTGGAGATTATACTCTAACGGAGGCAAAGGGGGAAGGATTAGGTATGGCTGCGGGTTGCAATAGCGGAAACCAGAACACGTCACATGCTACAGGGCTGTCCAGAGTTCTCCGTTGTCTGGAGGCTCTGTCAGATCATCCAGTGCCTTCACAACATACCGGTGACACAGTAGCTAATGATTTGTGCCACTTTTAGATGGGACAGAGAAAAAGCCATCCTGTCTTCATCCTCAGTCACTTCCTTTTAAAATACTTTTTCTTGCTCCTTTGAAAATGAATCTCCTTCACCCTTTATCATCAAACATAGCAAAAAAGGCCAGTAGTAAACAGTACTTACTAATGTTGCAAAATAGTATAATAAACCACTATCCATCTGTTACCAGCCTCAACAGTTAGCGATTCATGGCCAATCTTGTTGTTGTTTTTTTTTTTTTAATACCTGTATCTACTTCCTACTACCAAATTACTTTGAAGCAAATCCAAGGTATGATTTCTCCTGTAAATATTTTATCATGTGTGTTTGAAGAAAGGCAATCACAATCCCATCAGCCCATCAAAAAGTTTAACAATAATACTCATTACCAAATATACAGTCAGTGTTAAAACTTCCAATTATTTTATAAATGTCATGTTTTCACAATTTGTTTGAGTAAGGACCTAAATACGACCCATGTGTTGCTATTGGTTGATATGTCTCTTAAGCTTCATTTACTCAAGTAATATGGACCCTCCCCATCTCTTTTGTTTTACTATGTAATTTATTTCCTGAAGACAGATCACTTCCAACTTTTGAGTTCAGAGTAACAAAATGGAAAATGGATGTGGGAACTTCTTTTCTCCCCGTCTTAAATATTTTGTGAGGAGAAGACTTTAGGACTGACTTCTGAGTTAGTCATTGAGTGAATAATGAGGCTTCTTTATTTGTTTAGAAAAATGTATTTCTGCACGTCCAGCAGATATCTGCATAATTATTTATTTATGATGCTATGGCACCAGTAACCTGTCTACGACCCTGCTCACCCACATGTTTAGGAAGAAGAAGGCAAAATGAATCACTCGGCATCCTCGGGCGTCAGGGCCAGAACCTTGCCATTTTGATATGAGTGGTATTTTTGAGAGAAAATCGACTTGAAAGTAGCTTAAATGTAGCAGTAAATGAATATGAGTTGGAGTTAAGTATCCCATCAACTGGCTCCACACACCCCCCTCTCTTCCAGCCATCTGAACCATTTCTACAGAGCTCTGCCTCGTCAGTTTCACACAGGGTAGCAGCGTGACACAGGAATAACTGCTTTTGTATGTCTGTGCATGTGCCTTTTCCCCTCTGTCATCCACTCCAAGGCATTTTGGAATAGCGTTTCTTGCTTGCTTCCTTCCTTCCTCCTTCCTTCCTTCCTTTCTTTCTTTCTTTCTTTCTCTTCTTTCTTTCTTTCTTTCTTTCTTTCTTTCTTTCTTTCTTTCTTTCTTTCTTCTTCTCCTTCCTTCCTTCCTCCTTCCTCTTTCTTTCTTTCTTTCTTTCTTTCTTTCTTTCTTTCTTTCTTTCTTCTTCTTCCTTCCTTCCTTCTTTCGTCCTTCTTCTTTCTTTCTTTCTTTCTTTCTTTCTTTCTTTCTTTCTTTCTTCTTCCTTCCTTCCTTCTTTCGTCCTTCCTCTTTCTTTCTTTCTTTCTTTCTTTCTTTCTTTCTTGTTCTCTTTCTTTCTTTCTTTCTTCTTCTCCTTCCTTCCTTCTTTCGTCCTTCCTCTTTCTTTCTTTCTTTCTTTCTTTCTTTCTTTCTTTCTTTCTTTCTTTCTTTTTCTCCTTCCTTCCTTCCTTCTTTCATCCTTCCTCTTTCTTTCTTTCTTTCTTTCTTTCTTTCTTTCTTTTTCTCCTTCCTTCCTTCCTTCTTTCATCCTTCCTCTTTCTTTCTTTCTTTCTTTCTTTCTTTCTTTCTTTCTTCTTCTTTTCTTTCTTTCTTTCTTTCTTTCTTTCTTTCTTTCTTTCTTTCTTTCTTCTTCTCCTTCCTTCCTTCTTTCGTCCTTCCTCTTTCTTTCTTTCTTTCTTTCTTTCTTTCTTTCTTTCTTTCTTTCTTTCTTTCTTTCTTTCTTCTTTTTCTTAAACAACATATAAAGCTAAATTGAATTGAATGTTAGTAAAAAAAGATGTGTTCTTCAACTCTACGTGGAGTGGCAAGGCGTTATTTCCTGTGGGCCAGGAAAAGATTATTTCCCCCTGTGACACTTCACTGTACCACTCTTTATTCACTCTTAGACTGTTTTCTAATTGGGGAGAGAGAGAGAGAACATCTATTTATTCCTTCTCTCTCCTTTACTATGAAAATACTAAGCGCTATACAAGTGGTGGCTATTATGTGTCAAGCAATGTTTAAAGTACTTTTTGCATATTGGCTCATTTGTTCCTCTTTGAGGTAGGTATTCTAATTACCGCCATTATTCAGATGAGGAAACTGAGGCAAAGAGAAGTTACTGGTCCTAGGTCACATAGTAAGTAGTGGACCGGCGTTGCCAACCCAGAAAGTCTGTCTCCTGAACCTGTGTATTTAACCACCATTCTGTTCAGCCTCTTTGGAATATATATATATATATATATATATATATATATATATATATATATTCACTTTGGATCATTTGGATCATGTGCTATTCCTTCTGAGCTATTATGGGGGCAATTCTACATACCAGCTGTGTGACTTTAAACAAATGCTTCAAGATCTCTGCTCCTAGGTTTTCTTTTTTGGGAGTGGGGGGACTTTTTTTAAATTTTATTTTATTTTTATTTAATTTATTTTTTAAATTTGCATCCAAGTTCGTCAGCATCTAGTGCAACAATGATTTCAGGAGTAGATTCCTTAATGCCCCTTAATTCCATTTAGCCCCTCCCCCCTCCCACAACCCCTCCAGTGACCCTCTGTTCTCCGTATTGAAGAGTCTCTTATGTGTTGTCCCCCTCCCTGCTTTTATATTACTGTTGCTTCCCTTCTCTTCCGTTCATCTGTTTTGTCTCTCAAAGTCCCTGTATGAGCGAAGTCATGATATTTGTCTTTCTCTGATTGGCTAATTTCGCTTTCTGCTCCTACGTTTTTATCACTAAATTTGAGATCTACCTCATGGAAGGTGACAAGGATACGTTTCTGTGTTTTTGTGAGATCAAATAAGATGATCTTAAATGTCAAAACGTGCTGTCCCAGAGCAGATGTTCCATGGACTCCATGTGGTTGCACAGGCTCCAGCTGAGCATGTGTTCTGCACAAAGCACAGAGGGTATAAGAATGGCCAGAAGAGACATGATCTATGCTCTCTCGGAGCTTTCTGTCCAGTGGGAGAGGTGGACAAAAGCAACAAACGACGACCACTCTTGGCAAGGGCTGGAAAAGGAATAAACTGCTCTTAGCTTCCCTAGACGTGCTCACAGGAGAAGCCCAGCAAACACTCGTTAGGTTAGACGGACTAGTTCCGTTGCCGAAGGCTACCACCAAATGTGGCTTAAAAAATGCAAACGTCAGATGAGGGTATGATCTGAAAGGGCAGCCGGGCTGACTTAAATGGAACTGTCTGCAGCTAGTTCCAGTTAGGACGAGTAGGACCGTGGTCAGCTTGGAGCTGCCCCCACCGGGAGCAGGGGGAGCTCTGCAGACACATGACAGTGTGGAAAGACAAGAGGTGTCTCAAGCTGGGGCCTCCGTGTGAGCCCTGCTCTGCTACTGGCCTGCTCTGGGACCATGGACAAGGTTTTGAGCCTTTAAAGTGTTTCTAGCCTTTAGCCCCTGTCCCTCGTCAATAAAAATGGAGCCGGTGATAGGTACCTTGCAGGATTTCTGTGGCTGCCACATCGAAAGGTTGGCAGAAAATGCAAAAAGGTTGTTAGAAGCATATCTGGTGCATTGCGGTTGTTCAGTGCACGTTAGTTTCTGTTCGTATTATTGTTTCTTCTTCTTCTTATAACTTCGTTATTGTAAGAAACCCCCTATATTGATGCTGTATCAATATTAGCTTCCTTTCTTTTTGGACTTCTCAAAAAGAGTGTCCTACAGAATCATGGGGTGGTGGAGAGGCTCCTGTGTTTTTATTTATTTATTTTTTTAATTAATTAGAGAAAAGAGAGTGAGAGTGCGCACACGTGAGGCAAAAGGAGGGCAGAGAGAGAGAGAGAGAGAGAGAGAGAGGGAGAATCTCATGCAGGCTCCACGCTCAGCATTTAGTCCAACATGGGGCTCAATCCCACAACCCTGGGATCATGACCTGAGCCAAAATTAAGAGTTGGATGATCAACCGACTGAACCACCCAGATTCAACAAGACTGTTGTTTGACGGCAAGAAAGATTGTTGTCTGGTGGCTGATTCTACCACCATTGGCTAGGTGATTTTTGAACAGCCATTTTCTCTCGATGACCTTTAATTTCTTTACAGGCCAGACCTGAGTGAGTTGGGCTGGTTGAGCCCCCACAACATTTTTAATACTGGCATTCTGAGATGGCCTTCTGAGATTGTACATCTAACCAATGGAGACCCTCAGGAGGGGAGGTTTGCAAGGAACATATTACCTATAGTGGTTCCCATTTGGGGGTGATTTTGCCTGCCCCCTCCCCAGGGAGATTTGGCCATGTCTGAAGACATTTTCAGTTGTCATAATTGGGGAGTGTTACTGGCATCTAGTGGGTAGAGGCCAGGGATTTTGCTAAGCATCTAACCATCTGTAGGACAGACCTCTACAACAAAGAATGATCTGGCCCAAGTGTTAGCAGCACTGAGGTTGAGAGATCCTTGCTCAGTGCTTATCTCGTGTTTTCAGAACGTGGAGGTGAGCCGCCGTTGCATATGCATGGACATCTCCATCCATAGTTCTTTTACTAGGCGTCTTGGTTATTTGAAAGGGGCCGCATACAAATTGTGTTATTTAGGAGCCTTTTCTTCCTATTCTCTTCGTCTTTTCATGATAGGCAGTTGGAAACAAAGATGAGGTGTCATACGACGTAAGAAATGGAATCGGGAACACCTTAGAGTGAAGAGCATAAAGCAGCTTCTGTGTAAAGGGGCCACAAAAGGAATAGAAATGGATCACTGTCTAGCTTGCTAAGACACTGATGGGCAATGAGTGATTGGATTCTCCTGGGAATCCCTTTGTGCCATTAATCCATTCATTCACTCTGCATGAAATACCTGTTGCCTGTGAGGTTCGGTGCTATTGCTGAGGGTAGGGAAAAACAGAGAGCAGCACAGAGTTAGTCCCTTTAAAATGAGATTGCCTGCCTCCTTTTCATCTCCCAGGCAAGTCCTATTATTCCTTCCAGACCCAGCTCATAGAAGCTTCCTTTCTGTTTCTCCTGGTGAGCTAGGTACCCTCCTCTCTCTTCCCACTGGGCCCTGCGTTTGCCTTCTTGGGTCTTCTGTTTATCTGTCTGCTTCCCTGCAGGGGTCAGGTGTTACTCTTCTCCATATCCTGAGCATCTAGCCTCGTGCCTGGCACTGAGCAGGCACTCAACAGTGCTGTGGCAAGAATGAGTGAGAGAGTGAATGAATGAATGAAAGAATGGGGCAAGGCTTCAAAGGCCAGCCTTCCTGCAGCTTTTAAGACTTCGTCTTCCTTTCACCCCTCCCTTCCAGTGTGAGTAGTGTAGATTGGACAGAAAGGAGGAGGACATCTTTCTGGATGAGGTATCGTGAGGGCACATCGAGGGGACGGTCACCTAGAGAAAGGAAGGCTAGTGGTATCTGAGGCCAATTTTAACACAAGCGGGACTCGTGCATGAGCTGGTGTCTTGGGTCAGGAGCATGAAGGTGATCAAGGGAAATAATGGGACCGGTAACTGCTCTATTATGGGGAAATATTGATGATCTCCATAAAGAAGGTATACGGCACAAAAGGTATTATTTTTAGTGGATGTCTTCGAGTTGTATGAATTAATAAGGAGCAGCTTGGGTAGTGGAGCTCATTAACTTCTCTAATCTAACTTATTTACACCGAATGTAAACCTTTCTCAGATTCGTGGCATCCACCATTTATAAATGATGTTTCCCAGGGTGAACTGTATTTTCTGGCAAAGACTGTATTTTTGTCTTTGAGGATGGGACTGGGGAGGGAGTTCTCAGATACACCAGATCCCTTTTCAGGGGTGGCTCTCTCTTCTGGTACCTGCAGTCGCCACTGAAACCAGAAGTTCTGACCCAGCGAAAGCATTGGCAACCAATCAAATCGTGACTGTGCTTGTTAAACACTATTGGGTAGCAATTAATTCAGTTCTTTTAGGATCACGTAAGTTGGTCAATGATCCGCTGTCCTTGTCAAGAGGTTATTAGGGTTAATTTATTGTCCACTCCCTTTCTTTTACTTCGGGGGCAGAGGTACTACGTCTGTATGGTGGGTGGCTGACTGTTGCATGGGGGTGGGATCTCGCTGATGTTGGTTTTCCTGTAAACCCCTTTTCAGGCCAACCCACCTCCTTCATACAGTGAGTCCTTGGCAGCTTGTGCTTCCCCCCAGCAATTATTTAACATAGGGTGTTTCTCTCAGGTTTTCAGCTGAACAACCTTATTCGCTGAGAATTTTTTTTTTCGGCAATGGTATTAAAATGTTATCTTTCCTATTATTATTATTATTTTTCTTGTAGTCTAGCGGACGTTTTGGAGTCTTGGCTTTCAATAAATGATAAGAGTAAAATGACTCTGTTGCATTAGTTCTCAGACCTTATCACTTCCGTCTCCCCACCCACCTCTACTAACTGCAATGTCACCTGCTTTACACAGAATAGAGAAGGGGGGTTAAATCTGTTGAGTGTTTCTAATATGGCATTCCCTTTGACCCCTTGCTCTAAGGTAGGCATTACCATCCTAGTTATTCAGATGGGAGAATCAACGTTCTGAGACAATAGGTAATGTGCCTAATAGCACAGAGCCTGTCAATGGAGAGATGGGGTTTACAGTCCAGATATATCTTTGCTCCAAACTTCTGGTAAATCCCATCAAACACTCTCTGTAAAGGGAAGGAGAGGACCAGGGAGAGGCTAAGGCAAAGAACTTTATAACTGGGAAATGGGAGAATACTGGACACGGAATGCAGGGAAAAAGTTGAGGGAGTCAATTATTTTTCACCATTTCTACCAAAGGGGATCTTGGAAGTCCACTGATCTGATCCAGCAAAACTCTGAGCTTGCTCAGAGTTTCTCTCCATGGATCATGAACCAGGGCTTGAAAAGAGTCAAGCTCTGGTCAGTAAACAGCATCCTATGTCTTGGAATGTATCTTCTTGATGCTGCTTGAATTTTTGGCTCCCTTTGTAGGAATTGGAGGGACAGAGCAGCAAATAATTCGTATTAATAACTAACACTTATTGAGAACTTTATATGGAACAGGTAAGCATCTAATCTAATGCTTCTCAGACCACCTGTGGGGAAGGCCTCCCCCCACCCCCCGCCACCTCCTTTTTGTTCCTTAAAAAGTTCCAATCTGTCATGGACCGTTGTCCAATAAAATATGACAAAATTAATTGATAGAAAAATGAAATTTTAAAATGGTATAGAAAATACATGCCCCTCTGTTTTATTGTCATTGGGGTCAATGGACATAAACGTTACTTTCTCTGAGATGGTCTATTTCAGTACTTATCCGATCATGGGCTGGTGACATGCACAATGCAGACTGGCATAGTCCACAGATCACTCTCTGAGCAACCTTTCTCTAAGCAACTCACATGCAGTAATTCTTGGTAGGCTTATTTTCCCCATGTTGCAGGAGGATGGACAGAGGCATGAGGAGTAACTTCCCAAGGCCACAAAGCTAGTGAAATGAGGAACCAACGTTGGAAGGCAGGCAGCTGTTTCCAGGACCTTCCCTCCCTGTTCACCGTGTCACATTCTGCTTTGACTCATGGGGCACAGGGTTTGGGCATAGAGTGGGATAGACTCCAGGCAAGTCCTGACTAGGTCATTTAGCACCTGTATGGCATTAGGATTCAGTGACATCTCAAAGGCTCATAGATGGCCCCTGGCATGGCGTGAGTGCCCAGCAAATAGAAGCCATTTCTTTTGACAAGGACAAAATTCCAAGTGGCACTTTGATAATGATTTAGGGTGGATTATTAGATTTAGTGCAGTTAATATTCCACTTGCCAATGCGTCT
Source organism: Panthera pardus (assembly GCF_024362965.1). Classification (NCBI taxonomy): domain Eukaryota; kingdom Metazoa; phylum Chordata; class Mammalia; order Carnivora; family Felidae; genus Panthera; species Panthera pardus. The sequence goes on from NW_026526688.1 coordinate 185,597,226, forward strand.
CAACGGTCATGTTTGTCAAAAAACACTTTGTCAATGGCTTTTTTATTCCATGAAAGAAATTAAGTTTAACTCTATCATTTTAATATCCCTGCCCATTTATTTCTAAACCCTGTGGCAGCAATGGCCAGCTATAAAACTCATCAGGAGAACAGATTCTGTTTCCTTGGGGAGACAGGAAAACAACTGTGAGATCTGATGCCTGTTTTTTTTTTTTTTCCAATTATTAGCCGTATATCTTTGACTAAGCTTATTTTCCCAAGCCTCAGTCTTTTCATCTACAAAAGGGGGCTGATAATAACATGACCTGATGTCATATCGTGTGGCTGCGGAGACTCAGAGAATCAATACCTGGAACGCACTTGGCATAGTGCCTTGTAGATAATACGCACTTGCCAAATATTAATCATTGTTGGTGCTGATGTGACTGGAAAGGCGAGATTCCAAGATATCACCCGCTCTTTGTACATGGCCTTTAACTGGTGGTTGGCAAAAATTAATAATATTAATGGTTAATTTTTTCTGTAGCGCCTGTACATGCGGGACCTAGTGCCAGTCAGTCCCGTACACATTATTTGTGGAATTCTCTTGGCCTCTTACTGACCGGTGATTAAATCTCAGGGTGGTCAACTTACTTGCTCAGTGTCCCAGTATGTTGGCATAGAGGCCCCCCCCAATTGAACCAAGATTGACCTGGCTCAACCCCTCACTGTTTTCCAGTTAATTTCACTCGGAAGCAAAATAAATAATGAGTTAGCACTTACTTTGTTCTACGTGTTGGGCGCTCTAGCTCGTCCTTTGCCTGAATCATTGCGTTTTCTGCTCACACAATCCTACGAGATGAATACCACATTATCCTTTTTTTTAATAGATGAGAAAACACAGTCAAGGGAAATAGGAGGCTCAGGTAGTGAGGACGGGCCCAAGCTCTGAACGCAGATAGGCTGGTTCTGTAGCCCACGCTAGGCTCTAAATGGGGAAGAAATAAACACACGTGCCTGGGGCAGGAGTGCATTGTCCTGTTTCTTCAGTTGAATGTTTTCCCTTCTCTGTAAAATGAGAGGGTTGCATTAGGGCCTCTTTAAAATCTTTAAGCCTAAGACTGCAAGTAGGAGGCCAAAATACAGCTTCCCTTGGGTGTCTCCACCACGTTACTGCCCTGGTAGAAAATGGCCAGCACGTGAATGGCTTAATGTATACTTAGGCCCAATTTGTACAATTTTGGGGAAAGAAGTCAGGACGGAGGCCCCACAGAGCAACTGAAAACACGTTATCAGCTTCTTACTCGGGGTTCAGTCCTAGAGTACTGATTCCCTTCCGAAACACACATGGCTGCATTGTGGACCGAGAGATTTCTCAGGCTGGATTTCTCATCCCGCTGTTCGCCTTTACGCTCGGCTCCTTCGAACGGCTGCAGGTGATTGTCTGTTGTGCAAAGTGGGCGCTCCATGACTCAGAGCGGAGGGTGGATGCTTATTTGCTGGAAGCACGTATCGAAAGATTTGCCAATTTTCCCCATGGTGTCTTTGAATGTGCCATAGGTAGTGGCTTGTTTCTTGGTCTGCAAAATAAAAAAATAAAAAAATAAATTTTTTTTCTTTTGTTTTGTTTTGTTTTGAAACTCGGAGCTTTCCGCACTTATCTGGAGCAACTTATTTGACAAGAGGTTTTGTCTCTCACTTAAACGCAATAGGAGTTTGGGAGAAAGGGTTGATGCCCATGCATACTCTTTATTTACAGACAGGAAGTTCTGAAGGTCAGAGAGGAGATTGGCTGAGCTCAAGAAGCTCTGGATAGTGGGCAACCTTTACCGAAGATTCCGTCCACCTCCGAACCTTTGCAGTGAATTTTGTGTGTACAAACATTTCTCGGAAGAGAAGGCTTATGGGAGGAATCAGACGCTCATGGGCCCACAGATCATGCAAATGAATGACGCAGGCAGGGGGAGGGAAGTTGGGACAGGGTGGGGAGCGTGGCCAATTGGACACCACACACCCCATCGTAAGGAAAAGTTGCTACTCAGAATCAGCCAGCTGTTGCCACAGGGGAATGCTGGCCCACTACTGTTTGACCTCTGAACTTTTCAAGAGAAGCACGTTTTTTTTCTGGGCTTTATGTGAAATATTTCAATCTTACAGGGTCAGCTCACTTCAAGGTTTTTGAGGTAATGCAGGCCGAGCACCACATGACGTCAGGTTAGATATCAGCCACGGGGCCACGCATGTGCAAACACGGACTTGTAACCCTCATCTGATTCTTGAAGGAGACTGTGGTCCGGAAAACGTGGGAAAGGCTTGGCTTCACTAATGACAGTTACAGCATCAGAACACAAGTTTTTCCTGCTTCTTTCCCAACTGAATTATTTGAGTATTAAAAAAAAAAAATCGCCTAAACCTAGAATTATGTCAGTTGAGAGCAGCTCCTCCTTTCGTGAACTTGAGTATATCTATGGCAACGTCACTTATTCCGTTTCTCTCTGTGTGCTGTGCTTGAAGCCTCGCAGACTCCTGGACCACCTGTATTAATATCCATACGTCCTTTCCTAGTGGCAAATACCCATCTGCGAGGGTGAGGCATTGGACAGAGGTGACCGGCAGCTCCAAATAAGTATTAGAGGCATGTCAAACTCAGTTAAATAAGAACGATTAGAAGGGGCGCCTGGGGAGAGGGAGCAGATCTGCGATTCCTGGGGAGGGGAGGAGAGACTATGCCTTCAAGAAAGATGGGAGAAATGAATGTGAATTGAGAGAAACTGGAGATTTTATCACTGCAGATAAATCTCAGCTGCACTCTCCAAATCCGGGGCCTTAGCTATGACATAAAGATGATGGTCTATAGTCAAGTGCATTGAAACTCCCACACGTGTTTATTTGAAGTTCAGTGTTAATAAAATACACAGATGCATCTCTCTATTTCTTTTTTCCTCACGCTCCCCCTCTGCGTGTGTTAATATATCCCAGGTAGCACCTAAGAAATTCCACATTACTCTGGGCGTAGCACATTTAAGAGTGACCAGGCGTGATCAGTGTTATGGGACTAGGGATCGTTTTCTTTCGTCTTGAGGGAAGGAGAGCCTGGGTTTAGGGACAGGGCCATTTTATACTGCAACGTTGTTAACAGGGTCGGTTCTCCGCTCGCTTGTCAAAAGTACTTTATTTATCAGTCTTAAAAGTACTAAGTAACTTGTCATTATTTCTATAACAGTGGGAGATAATTAAATCCTACATGCTTTAAGGAATCAAGCCAGGGTCAGAGCTGTTTTGCATATAGCATGCGCAGATTAGGTGAAAGTAGCCTGTTTAAACTGTCACTTGATATTATATTAGCTGTTAGATAAATGGCACAGAACTGTGAGCACAGCAGATATTTGGCAGTGTCTCTCTATCCTTGCATTGTGCTGTGGCAATGATGTAGCACTTGCTTATTTGGGGATAACTAGATACACTCCGACCACGAGAGAGCTTGACCACTGGCTGGTCTGTTTAAATCGCCACTGAACACCGTAACGCTTGATACTTTTCATTTCCAGAGAAACCTCGAAGTCCACCTCTGAGAAGAAACTGGGCCGGGTGAATTGGATCTAAGCGGCTGCCCAGCAGAATTTAGGGACTGTCACGCTGGGTTGTGGGCAGCATTGTGACAAGGCTGTTGAGAAGAGGCAAAACCCGAAACTGAGTGAAGTAGGAGGGTGTGGGTAGACAGGGAAGGTGGAGGCAGGTGCTGCTTCTTGTGAACTAAGCCAGGGAACAGCTGACCGTTGATGTGGGGGGAAGATCACAGTCTATGGAATCAGACACACATGGATTGGGAAGCTGGTTTCATCATTCACCCGCTGTATGACTTGATTTAGCCTCCCAGCCACAGCTTTCACAGTCTGTAGAGTGGGCTTATGCAAGGCACCTGGGTCCAGGCTTGACGGGTAGAGCATGCTTTGTACACGCCGGTCCGGGTGGGATCAGAGGTCTGACCCTGAACACAGGAAGGTGCCCATTAGTGAGTTAGGCTTGAATACGGATCCAAACACAGAGAGGACCTTGGTCATTTCTTATTCTAGTCTGTATAGTAGGTGTGGTTGGCCCGTGGCCCCTAGATGTTGATGACACTCAGAGAGAAGGCAGAAGAAATAAGTGAATTATGCCACTGTTTGCAACAGGGACATCCTAGGGTAGCATTTTAGCTCTAAACTGCCACTTAAGTTGGCTACACTTTGGAATGCACTCACAGAAGCTTAATTTCCACCTGCTTTGAGGGTTTGTAACGAAACCACCTCAGCCATCTACCGTCAGAGATGCCGCCTGCTCTGGTCGCCCTGCGCGCTTTATTTTTACTTTTCTTATGCCACTTCATATTCTCCCTTGCGTTACCGTGTGTGGAGAGTTTTTAATCTCTTCTAGACCAAATCTCCATGTGATCTAGATTTGATGCATTCAGAGTATCCAGTACAATCCCCAGCTATAATAGGAACCCAACAAATGTTTGTGGAATGAATAAACAGTTTGCTAAAAGGTTGGAGGATGATTTTCTTGATCTTCTTTTCTCTTGCCCAGTGGTGATATCACCTCTACTTTAAATGTCCAAGGGAAAAAAGACGTAAGTCAGTATATATTTCCAGTGATATCAGCTCCCGTATTCTTGAGGTATCATGGTTAGAAAATTCTGGACTCCAGAGACAAGTGGCTGAACATTACCGTAAATAGCCCTATGTGCAATACCAAAGGGCACTGGTCTCCATATTTCCCTACTTGTCAGTGGTCTTAATTGAGCTTACCTGTTCATTCCTAAACCTATTTCTTCTTTGATAATTTAGACTTCAGAAGCTAAAAAGAAGGGACACCTGGCCAAAGCCCAGCGGAATGGAGTGACTAATTGGGCTGTGATCCAGTTGGGCCCCTGCTTCCTGGGGCCCCAGAGACTCTGTCTACTTTCCAATCTGAGGCAATGGATGACGCCATATTGGAATTAGATGTCGAGGTCCTACTCAGGGAAGCTTCCCCTGCTCCCTCTCCTCCGGAGTCAGTCGCTAACCCTCACCACCATAACGACAGATGCCGGATTTACCACAGAGCGCCTACCACATGCCAAGCATATTTCTAGGTGCTTGGAATATGCCCGTGAGCAAACAGGTGGCAAATCTCAGCCCTGTGGTACTTATACTCCAATGGGCAGGGGAGGGGACCAACAAGATGAAACAGTAAGTAACTAAGAGATGTGTTGGGAGGCAGAGACAGCAGGGTGAGGGGGAGACACCAAGGGAGGGACAGACAGAGAGACAGTTGGAGATAGAGGGGCCGGGGGAGATACTCACATGGACACTGAGAGACAGACGACTAGAGACCAGACAGAAAGAGGAAAGAAAAGCTGTGAGGGACGGTGAGGAGCCAGATGGAAAGAGTGAGACACAGAGGGGTGGACGGCACGATAGACAGCAGGCAGGGGTCCGCTCGGGCCTGGAGCAGCTGCCCCTCCCCTGCTCTCTCCAGCCCCCTGCTCCTCAGCCCCCCACAGCCCTGCCCTCTCCTCCAGACCTTTCTCACACGGCTGCTGCTGAAGCCAGTTCTGCATGGGCCACGACCCTGCCCGGAAGTCATCGGTCCCTCCCTGGTGCCCTGAGGCTACCACCTCCACGAGCACTGGCCACCTCTACCTCCCCAGTCTCAGCTCTTGCCGTCACCCAGCTGGGGCCACATTGCACTCAGCTGTCTCTCTTAAAAACTGAACTCTTGGCGTCAATCCTGGAAAGGCTTTTCTGACCGCCCCACCCCAGTCTGGCATGGGGCTCACTCTAATGGGTTCCCACCAACTTGTCTCAATTCCTAGTGAACGGAAGCACGGAACGCTAATGCTGAAGTCAGCTAACATGGTACCTTAGTGAAGACCAGGCTCTTCCTGGGCGCTCTCCCGTCTGAGCTCCCTGAATTCTCCGACAGCCCCTAGTCGTAGGTACTCTTATTACCTTCGCTCTAGAGATGATGAAACTGTGATTCAGAGAACTTTAGAAACTTGCCCGAGGTAACCCAGCCTACAAATGGCACAGCAACCTAGATTTGTCACTGTTTTTGTGATGTTTCCATGCCTGTCCTTCTCTTCCCTCCCTCCCAGGCCCCAGGTTAATATACACTCCGGGGTGTGAGCTACTCGAAGGCAGGATAGACGGGTTTAGAGCACAGCCTGGCACCTGGCAGAGTCGGCCCCGAATACGTGACTGAGCAAGGAAAGGAGGTATCCCTGTTAAGACATCCACCCAGGAGAGAGGCTCGTGGGGGATGTCTGTGCTTCTGAGCCACGGCTTTGGAAAACCTGAATGCCGTTGTGCATCGTCGGCTTGTCTGAGGACAGATTGCTGGGGGAGGGATGTTCCTGCCCAGCCAGCAGACTCTCAGTTGCTCGTGTATCTGAAAGGGGAAAGGGGGACAGATGAGGACCAAGAAGCCTGGGGAGTTGACTGGAACTTTGAGATCAATCGCGGGAGGCAGGAGTAGTGACCAGGCTGCGCTGGCCTGAGCAGGGTCACAGAGGCCGCATTCTAGCTTTTGTTGGCATCTTTGGCGGTGTTTTCCTAGGGCTTCTTGAAAGAATAGAGAGTTTCTGAAAGATGTGAGAGAGAGAACACAGACTATAATTACACTGAGTATTGATGTTTCCCCGGGAAGAAAAATGCCTGTTTGGTGGGGCACCTGCTCCATGGAAGTTTCCCAGAGATAAGGGGTGTATGGAATTGTGTGCCGGGGTGCGGGAGAAGCAAAAGGGGTGTTGGTGCGCCTGTTATGTCTACCTTTCCCTTTCCTGTCTCTGCTCTCAGAGACCCCCTAGGACAGGACATCTGTGAAATCCCAGCATTTCCCATATACATCCTGACCCAGAAAGACAGAAAGCCCACCTCCTTACAAGCTTGGGATGCTTTTCTTTAGTAGCCACTTGCCTTAAACCTGTGAAGTATTGTCTTGGGGGGTAGAGAACATTGAATGCAGGAGGAAAACATAAAATAAATAAGAGCTTCTAAGACAGTCTGTATTGATATTATACTTATAAAACCTAAAAGCCCCTGCTGACTGTGGAAAATTAATGATAGGTACAGTCAATATTAATTGTCCCTCCAAAAAGCAGAGGGGAAAAAGCCTCCAAAATGAGGATCAATATAATCCCCCTGCCAGCACCGTATTGAGCCTTTCTTCCAAAAATAAATATATTTTTTTAAATCATTGACAGGATTATTTAGGAAAGCATTTACTTAGTCTTGCTAATGGAAAACCGTGATAATGATCTCTGAACAATAGGTTTTAGAAACATCAGCTCTTGGGTGGTAGACTGGCCTCCCACCCAGTCAATGCGGCAGCTTTTCTTTGAAAGGGGAGAAGCCCGGGCTCAGGGGTGGAAGGAGTTTGGATACCTGATCGCCCCGGTAGAGTTATGTGTTTTTGCGCATCTCCCATGAATTATTAAGGGCACATCCAGCAATGCAAGGGAGAAAAAGGCAGATGAGTTCCCTTTGAGTTTGCTGATCAGCCAATTGCTTGGTTCAGGAGGACTCCACGTGTTTCTAGTTTCTGTATACATCCACAGAAATGGAGCATGATCCTTACGGCATCTCAAGTGAATGATTTTTCAATTAGCCTGTAGTTCCTTTGTGATATTCCCTTTACGGTCCTATGTGGGTGATGTAGAGCAAAGGTTTAAGAGGTTTCGGACAATTTATGTGGTTTAGAGAGGCTGTTTGTCAAGAAACAATATCTACAACAACTTTTATGTTCAATTTGAGTCCCAGGTCTTTTGCCTATTTTTATAGCCCCGTTTTCTGAGGTGTTAAAGCAAACTTAAAGGCAGTGTTTCAATGGTCTTGGTGGTGTTGGTAATGTGTTCCTGGAGGGGTCTGGGCGAGCCGAGAACACCATTCCCCTGAACACAGAGACAGTGGACATTGGCATAACTGGAGGGCCGTTTGTTGAGTTTCATCAAATATCTTGAAACATGAACATTGTTTTAGCTGAAAACTTCATCTCTAGTGTGGTAAAATAGTACAGGTGGGTAAAAGAATGGATTTTGGATTCAGCCAGATCTGGGAGGTGTGGAAATACTACTTAGAGGGTGCACTACTTGTCCTCATCGTATCTCGGTGTTCTAACCTGGTAAACTGGGATTGGTACAGGGATTAAATGGAATAACGTATGTAAAGTGCTTAGGCACAGCCTGGCACAAAGTAAGTCCTCAGTAAATATTATCTCTACGGTTGTTGCTGCTGCTGTTGGTAGGGACCTACCTTAAGACATGTACAAAGGTACCTGTACGAAGTTATGGACATATACAAAGATTTAATTGGAAAGATGTTCTTCCCAGTGTTTACAACCTTGAACAGTTGGATTGACTAAATATATTATGGAATATAAATACAATGGTTATTGTCTGATTTGGCTGTTAGGAACGAGGTAATAGTTGATTGATTGAACAGTATTCACAATAACTTAAGTGCAACATTAAGCATCATCTAATTATTATCAATAGGATAGTATCATCCTATTGTGTGTCCAAACAGTAAAAGTGTAACGATATACCCATGCACCAAAAATGCATATCTAGATATCCATGGCTGATGGCATAGACATTTTTGTAATGTTTTAATTTCATTTTTTGCTTGTCTGTATTGTTTACAATGTCACGTGCCTTTCTTGATTAGAATTTCTTTGATTGGACAAAAGAAAACCTAAGCATGGGTTGATGGTCCCAGTTGGGGAATATCCTCCAATGGTAAAAAAACAAAAAACCATAGTATCGGTATGGCTTTCTCAGACATTTTGAGATGTGACGCGGGACGTGCTAAAGGTTGTGTCACTCCATCAGAAAACATAAGCAAGGAATGAGAGATCAGGAACATTTGAAAATGAGATCATGAAGAATGAGAACCGTACAGTCGCTTGGCCCATAGTTTTTTGTTTTTTGTTTTTTTTTTTTAATGGAAGACTTAGTGACATTTGAAAAATGGAGACCTATGCCACGGAGGTTGATTGGCATTTATGGGCGGTATACGGCACAATTTGCCCCCCTCCCACCTCCCTCACCCCACGTCCAAACCCTCACCCATCCACCCTCTGGATTCAATTGGATAAGCTATAAAACTCTCTAAAATTGCTATGTGCAGAAAGACTAGTTGTCGTTTTCAAAATATGACTTATCTGGATAGAAATTTGAAAAAGTAACTTGTGACATTTTAAACACTTTTACTGACTCTTGTTAAAAAAAGAAAAAAATAATAAAGAAAAAGGAAACTTGTACCTGTTCAGAGAGAAAAAAAAAAAAAAAGAGGAGAAGAACCGAGAATAGTTTCATATCGAGTCTTTATTGAAATAGTTGGGTCTAAATCCCAATGGATTTTGTCAAAATTGAAATAATGTTTGGAAGGAGCACATGATTGCTATAAATATCTATTTATATTCATACCTCAGGAGTGGGCTAGTCCCTTAATTTTCTTCATAAATGGAAAATTATTTTCACGAATGGTAGTTTATCATTTTTATAATGCTACAACTTGACCCCTAGGGTTCTGGAATTTTCAGGGCTGCCAGCTGAGTATGTATTTCAGAGATGGGGTGCCTATGTGTTCACATATAAGATTGCACCCCGAATGGTTATGAACTGTCCTTTTCTTTTTCCTCTGAAGTGTTAACACACATTTATGTACATTTTATCCTTTTAACTCCAAGTGTTTTTCAATGGAAAAGTAATATTTGTCTCAATACCATCATACTCTCAGATATGTCCACAGACATATTTCCTGTCTGTTAAATACTTAATTCCAGGAGTAACCCGTTTTCTTCTGGGGCCCCATTCATCTCTAACACAACTCAGAAGTTCAGCCTCATAAAGTATTTGAATTGGGGCACCTGGGTTGCTCAGTCGGTTGTATCCGACTGTGGATTTTGGCTCAGGTCATGATCTCACAGTTTGTGAGATCAAGCCCTGTGTCAGGCTGTGTGCTGACAGCGTGGAGCCTGCTTGGGATTCTCTCTCTCTCTCTCTCTCTCTCTCTCTCTCTCTCTCTCTCTGTCTCCCTCTCTCTCTGCCCCTGCTCATGCTCTCTCTCTCTCTTTCTCAAAATAAATTGAATGCCATTACAAATGATGACATTATTGTCAGTAAAAGTTTCTAAAAGCTATTTTACTAGATTCTTCTAAGTGAAACCTTCGAGAAATTATATTTCCTTCCCTGAAATGCCCATTTCTGCCTTCGTTCTTTCTTTGTTTCTGTGCATGCTCTCTCTCCCTCTGCTTCCCTCCACTCCTCTCCCTCTTTCTCTGCATGCTTCCTGTCTCTCTCTATCTCTGCTTATTTGTATCGTCTTCCTTTTGTTCTCTCTGCTGTGCACCATCTTTCTGTGCGAGACCCTCTTTGCTCCCCTTTAATTCCCTCTTGTGCCGTGGAGGTCCCAGCTTTCCCAGTAAGATTTATTCTCACCATCCATTTCCATAGAGCCCTTTCAGTTACCAAGAATTATATTATTATGTTATTATACTTTCATGTATCCTGTTAGGAGATAGAAATGTCTTAACATTTTACGGTCTACTTACTGTAGAGCTCACAACTGGCTACCTGGTTGTTTTCTTTGATACAGATGCTGTTTACAAATGTTAAATTGTTTGCCAGGGCTTTATGATTTTACGTGGAAATTCGGATTTTCTTTGAGAAAGGTAAAGAAGATTTCTGTACCCTGGGCACCTTCCCAGGTCCACGGTGAGCTGACGCGGAGCGGTAGCTCCCCCAAAATGTCCAATATGTCGCAGTCCTTCCGTCACCCTTTGGGGTCTTCATTCATCCATGTTGCTGCCCTGATGTCTGCAGCCATTTGACTTTGCCGCGTCTGTGCTCCTGCTTTCTGCTCCCACAGCTTCCTCACCTGGAACCCCCAGGTTCCCCTCCACCCCTTCCCCTCCACCAGAAGGAGGACAATGGGATTTCCTGTCACAATGGCTGGACCAATAAGAGGGGCTGCTTCCAGTTATCCCTTAGATGCCTCTTCAGCTTATATCTAAGGCTGGCCCCAAGACAAAGAATGTTGACAAACAAACAAACAAACAAACAAGAAAACAAACAAACCCTCTGTGGATGTCGTTCAAGTTCCCTGACATCTAAGTCTATCGACCATTTAGTGATATTGGTATAAATCATTCTCTGGTGTGATTGCGGTGTATTATTCTTTCTTTGTTTTGTTTTGGTTTTTTGTTTGTTTGTTTGTTTTTGTTTTTGAGCTTCAGTATATTTTGCCGCAATTTGAACAAGTAGCCAAAGTTGAAAGAACTCAAAAATTCTGTTGGTGCATGTCTAGTTTCCAATAATACACTCATATTCGTGGGTCTTCTGATTTCAGAGGGGGTCTTTTGTGAGGTCCTGAGTTTTCCTTGCCCCACACAAATGTTTGATGACTTTTCCCCGGTGTTGCCCCTTCGGGCTGTGCTGATCTCTCTGAATACACTGAGAGTAAATAGACCAGTACCTGGCCTCTGCTTTGCATCCAGTACATGTTTGTTAAATGAATGAACATTTGTGAAACTGAGGCCGAGAGAGGAGAAGTAACTTGCCTTTGGTCGCACAGGACGTCACTGAGAAAACTGAGGTTACATTTGGCTGTTTTGTTCAAACATTCGTTTAAGTGAAAAAATGCTGCCTTTTCCTCATCTCTTCCCGCTTCCCCTCACACAACAACTGCAACCCAACTTTTCAGTCAATGTTCACTTTTCACTTAACGTGGGCCCTCGAAATGCTCATGAGTATTGGTGGTTCTGACTCTAATTCATGCTTCCGACAGATTTGTACTCAAATAACGGCTTCCAGTTTTCAGAACACTTACAGACTGTTTCCTTACTTTAACAATTGGTGGAATTCTGACATTTTAGGCTCATAATTTCCTCTTCATACTGCAGACACCGAAGTCTGTTGGCAGAGGTTTTATCAACCCAAAGTACACACGATCGCATATTTGTGCGTGTCTTATCAACCTGCAAACAACTCATGCATTTGAAATGTTCCAGGGCTTGTCCATGGAGCTCAATCTCACCTCTTTTCGTGACTGTTGGCAATGAAACCGGCATGTGCACTCCAAGTTCACATGTGATGTCTTCTGGAAGTTTTCCCACTTTACAAAATAAACATTAATTTAGTTCAGTTGTGCTTTATTTTTCTGCTCTGGGAGAGGCTTTCTCTCGGTAGCTTTGTATGAATTGCATGAATTGTCTGTTAGACTTGACTTAATTCCTTCTCGTCAGAAATGACAAGTACTTGGGAGGCATTTCCTTCCAGAGTCTCCCAAGTGCACGTACGTACGAGCACAACACCCTCGCGCACACACAGACACGCATATGCCGCCATGAACTGAGAATAGCTCCGAGCCACTGAAGTCGTGAGGAAAGCCTGATCTCGAATGAGTTTTATCCTGTTCCTCCCTTCCTTGGGACTCCATTGTCGCTGCAGGTAGGACGGTGGAGATGAGAAAGAGGACCTATTAGAATGGAGAACAAATCATAACTGTCTTACCCCTAAAGCCGCTGAAATCTCAGCTCAAATACACATAATATGCACCCGACTGAAAAGAGTACTTGTGGGCAGAGTGCTGTGACAGAGTGCTTTGGAAGATGTCACTTTATGAAAAAGACTGATTCCATATCTATCTGTACCTATCCCATCTGGGCCTATCCCTAGATCTGATCGATCTATCTATCTATCTATCTATCTATGATCACATACATATAGAGAAACACACACATGCATATATATCTTCTGCTCATTGCATATTGTCTATTTCTGTTGGCCAAAAAAAAAAAAACAAACAAAAACAAAAAAAAAAACCAAAAAAAAAACCCAAAAAAAAAAAAACAAAGAAATATTATTGATTTCATGGGGTTTGGCCCAGTAACCCTGACCACAGAGTGGGTTTTTTTGCCTACTTTCCCCACCCCTTTTCCCCTATTTCCTTGTACACTGCAGAAATAAGCTGTAAATGCCAAAAGAGAATTGCAGCATTGCATCAGACAGAATTTTGCAAGGGCTCCCAAGACTTCTACTCCCTGGTGTATGTGCCCTGTATAATCCCATCCCCTTGACTGTGGTCAAGGCTTGTGCATATGATGCTATGCCACTTCTATAATTAGGTTGCATTAAAAGGAAAAGGAGAAGGGATTTGATGGATGTAATTAAGGTCCCAAGTCAGTTAATTCTGAATTAATTAAAAGAGAGATCATACTGGGTGGGTCTGGCTTAATCAGGTGAGAGCACTTAAAAGCGTCCTTTCAAGGAGACAGACACTCTCCTTCTGGCTGTGATGAAACAGCCAGCCGCGTTGTGACCTGGCTATGGCCCCTGGGAGCCGAGAGTCTCAGTCTTGCAGTCTCAAGAAACTGAGAACTGCCAACGATCTGATTGAGTCTGGAAGAGGACCTTAAGCTCCAGATGAGGGCACAGGCTGGCCAGCACCTTGATGAAAGCCTTGTGAGACCCTCAGCAGAGGATCCAGCTGAGATGTGCCCAACTGCTGACTTACAGAAACTGAGATAATAAATGTGTGCTGTGTAAGACACCAAAGTGTCGGTAATTAGGTATGTAACAATAGAGAATGAATGCACACAGCCAAGGATCTGCATGTTCAGAGAGTGGCTCTGATGGCTCCTGTGCCTGCCGCAACCTGCCTCTTCAGCGTCTTGCTTCATCCACCTCCATCCATAAGTGACCCAGAGAAAGGTTCTAGGTGAGAGCCCGAGGTACAGAGAGAGCCTCGTGTTCGTGCTGGCTTCAGTGGGCGTTTTTGCACCCGTATCTGTGAGCTCAGCTTTATTCTTATTTACTTTGTTCTGTTCCTGCAGTAAGGAGAAACTCTCTTTCCAGGAAGAAAAAAAATATTTAATTTTCTCTTGGTTTAGAAACATCAGACACTTGATACTAGGAATGGGGTCTTGGACCATTCCCTGCAGGCACATCATCCTACAGCATTGCGTGAAGAAGAAGGCGTGTGGCTGCTATAATATACTTCTTTTATTTCCCTACTTTCTTTTTTAATGTTCTTTCCTATTCAGGCTTCGGGCTTTTTCTTCCTCTTTCCCTTTGTGTGGTGGCATCTGCCTTGAATGTTGATGAGGGAAAGTTGGTCTCTCCCCAAGAACTTATTTGGGGGTAATTAATTCTTGGCATCATAACAGTGCTTCACAACTGTGACTTTCTTAGGTATGAATTGACTGACTAAATGTCCAGGCATGGGATACGCACAATTGCATTTCCTTTTGCCAACAATTAATTGTTTATTGAATTTGCTCTCGCAGGAATAGTAATGGCGATGGCTTGCGTGGACGAGGGGGGGAAGGGTATTCCCATGAGGACTGTGAGGGAATCCGTGAACGCTTGGACTCTGGTCTCAAGTCATTCTTTGCTATTTTATGCCCTACAGCTCTGCGAGGGGACCGTTCTAGAAAGCCGGACCACGTCTCAGGGAGATTACAGTCCATTCGGGTAGCAGTCATGCAAAGATGACCATCTGTGAACTCTTGCTAGATTGTGAGCCACAAGTACAAAGGGGTGATGGACAGGAGGGTAGGGTGACGAAACCATACCGGGGTGGGAGAGAGAGGGGAGGCATCGGGGAAGAAGTGTTGAGACTGGAGTTGGATAGGGGAATTTAGCCAGAAGAAGAGTTTGTGGTGATGATAAATTCATTGATTTTTCAGCTGATACTGAACTTGGACTTGAAACTACAATTTTAGGGAAAAGTTTGTACTACCCAACACATGGCAAAATGAAAATTAATTAGCTAATACTCTGCTAACTGAGAATTTGTGGGAATTTGGAATGTCAACTCCACCAGCGGGCAAGAGACAGGCCCCATCCTCTTGTCTCTTGCTTCCGCAGTGCCTACCAGAGAGTTTTGCGTGGCAGTGGATGTTCAAACAGAACTGGGACCAAACGAGTGAATCTTACCCACTGGGCAACCCATTAAAATTCTTTCCTCATAAGATTAATTATGTGATTGCATTTGTAGAAACAAAAAAAAGTGGGAAGAACGAACTGTTTATGTGGCAATGATTGCTCAATCGCGAAACGTTGTTTCCCAGTCATTAAAGCAGGGCTCCAAAGGAAGGCTGCAAATGAATTCATTGATAGCCCAGTGGGACCCACTGTATATTTTGAATGTACAAAAAAATATATACGTGTATTGTTTTCAAAAATAGTATCTGATTAGTCTTTCCTATCTCACCTTCGGAATGATTAAAGATTTCATGAAGTTTGGGTAGGTTCTCCTTTTTGATATTTTACCAGGCTTAGGGACACTAATGGGCTATGGTGGCTAATTAATCAGCCAGGCTTGAGGACAGGACAAGTGATCCAGATCTGGAAACTGCTGTGAAGCACAGCTTCAGAGCCGAAGAGCAGCTCAGTACCAGGGTGGCCCTCAGGGAGCTGGGGCAGAGGAGAGTCCCATCGAGATGGGCCGGCAATGGCCGGAGAATATTTCACAGGTAGGAGCGCAGGTAGGTGCTAACGTGGGAGGGAGGTTAAGAGTGAACAGCAGAAATCATTTGCTCAGTCTGAGTAATGGGTCAAGAGCCTAAGACTGTCGGGTCAACTGGTGAGAGCTGAGCTGTATTTCTTGACAATAGGCTTTCCTAGTATCACCCCTCGCACCTAGAAATTACCAACTTGCTTGAGTGAGGTCGGCCGGTCTGCAACATACTTTTGCTCACCTCTGTGTACGCAGGTGTTTTAGCTTTACCCACACTTGACACTCTTCACGAAAATATTTCCTGCTTTCTAAGGCCCGTTGGATACATGAAGGCAGCTCCATTTTGTTGACGAGCCGCTCTCTCGCTGTTTTCTCGGTGCTCCTGTGAGGGGGCCCGGAGTATGAAAGGTGTAATAGAAACCCAGATTTCTATTTTAGGGAGCACAAAGGTTACGTGCACAAACGGCCTTTTGCTGCATTGCACGTGAGATACCTCGTTAACTTCAAAACAGAATTTGAATGTAAATTAAAATGCCTGTTCCCACTCATAACTGCAGTTCAGATGCTAAGTTGGCAGTTTTCCCATACCTTCATCAGCCAGCCACCTCCAGAATAAATTATATGTGGCACCCAACGCCAACTGTCCTTAAAGAGGCGCCCCTTGTTCACAAACGGTGCAAGCTTGCCACAGATTCCACCTACAGCTGCTGCCACCGACTTGTGGTGATTCATCCTCTTTCTGCCATTCTGCCATTTCCTGACTCAGTGACTGTAAGTCACAGGAGTTCAGGGAGAAAGTCCAGTACCTCGTGGACACAAGAGAGCAGTTCTCTGCACAGCCTTCCAGTGGTTCCAGATGACTCTCCCTCGAGCCCACAGGCTAGAAAGCCAAGGGACTCTGGCACATTCCTGCTTGGGCTCAAACTGCCTTATTTACTCTGCGCGCGTGGGGATGAAAAGCTGTGTTGAAGGCCTTGAATGACAGTCTCCAGCATATGTTTGCGTGTGTGCGTGTGTGTGTGCCTGAGTCCATGAGTGTATAATTGGTGCCCTGTTGTTTTCGTCAAGGCTTTAACATGTATGGGAAGCAAATGTCCTGACGGCAGCTGGTAAAGTCCCTACGTGGATGCATTGGCCCAAGAGCTCCAGAGAGAAGGGACAGAAAGTTTTGACCTTTTTTTTTTTTTTAAAAAAAAGGAGACAATCCTAATTAAAGTCTATCATTATTCAGTGGACTCATTTTGTAGTCACAGGAGAAAGAAAGGGTGGCAGCCGGGACTTTTACAGGTAGCCGACAGGATAGATGGTGGGTCGCCTCCATTTGTTCTGAAAACGGTAAGGTCCTGCTTCTGCTACTGGTTCTTTGTATATCCTGGCACATTCCCCCAAGAAACCCCCTGCCCCTCATTATCATAGGCGAACAGATGGCTCTGAGCGGTTCTCTGGAATTCCGTACGATGCCAAGTAAAAATGAACACTCCTGGGAGCTCCGTGTTATTCTAAAACCAAGATCTTACTTCAGTGTTTGGAGACCCTGCCCCAACCTGGAATGTGTCTGTAGTCACAGTTTTCAGCATTGCTGTACTTCTTCAGCAAGTGTCATGGGCTGCAGCCTGCTCGAGGAGGCTTTGTGGGCGGTTCTCATTTCGTGGCTCTTTTTACTTCTTGATATTTTAGGTGTATGTTTATCAAAAGTTCTTTATCCTGTGATGAGAGAAATATACATATAAGTTCAGTGATTTGTAGAACGTAATCAAATAAATATACATGAAATGGATGAATGAATGATTTTTATGCATCATTACTTTATGACATTGCAGATTTCTTGGGGTGTGTGTGTGTGTGTGTGTGTGTGTGTGTGTGTGTGTGTGTTACCTGTCTTCTGCACTAGAATATGTCTATGAGGGCAGGGACCTTGTTTTAGTCAATCCATATTCTCGGAGCAGGGATACAGTCGGCATTTGATGATGTTAAATGAATGGATCACCTGAGAGGTCTGAGTGAGTGTAAACATGGGGGTGGTAACGTTAAATTCTTCTTTTGAAGGTGGTTCTGAATTGCTGGGACAATTTTAAATACCCTAGACTGCACAACGCTGCCTTGAAAGTTAATATTTATCAACGGGTCTGTTGTGTTCTGGGTACTGAGATAAGTATTTTGTTGACACATGCATGAGTCTTTCACTTACAGTTCTGCAAGTTTTTTATGAATATACCCTTTTTGTATATTATGTATATTATGTGTATATTATAAACATACCCATTTTGTAAGTGAGGCAACTCAAGTTGACAGAGGTTAAAGACTTGGCCAGGAATACAGACTGATAAGGTGAGTGGCCGCTATTTGACTCCAAGTCTGGTTAATTCCAGAGCCACCCCTTGAATCATGAGAGCCTTCCAATGTCCTTCTTTGATTGGTTCGTTCAGCCAACCAGTGAACTAACCTACTTTTATTGATGGCTTTTATGTCAGCCACCATGTTGGGTTCCTGGTGGCATGGCCTTCCCATTTTTGACGTGCTAAGGAGGGGCCTGGGATTGGGGGAGGAGGTGTAGATATGCCCCAGTAAGATAAACTGACCAGTTTCAACATTGTTTTTTTTTTTTTGAGATACATAAAGAGAGAGAACAAGAGTAGGAGAGAGGGGGAGGAGGAGGAGGAGGGGGGAGAGAGAGAGAGAGAGAGAGAGAGAGAGAGAGAGGGAGAGAGAATCTTAAGCAGGCTCCACACTCAGTGTGGAGCCCAATGCAGGGCTTGATCTCATGACCACGAGATCATGACCTGAGCCGAAATCAAGAGTCAGACACTCAACGGACTGAGCCACCCAGGCGCGCCAGCCAGTTTCTACCAATTTACTTCACAGATGCTCCTGATGGAGTGGGTAATGCACAGTGAAATGCTCCAAAGCCAGACCAAAGTGACAGTCTGTTTGCAAAGAGGTCACCACTGCTTCCCAAACAGACTTGGTGTTGTGTTCTGCAACAGAGATCTTGTCCGTGTTCCCCCGTTAAGTTAAATCCACAGCTGTCCCTTAAAATATTGACCTGGTCTGTGTCTTACCCACTTCACTTCTTCTCAGAATGGAAGTTTACAGAGAGTTGTTTGTAGTCACAAGGAGAGGGAGAAGAAGGAGGCTAGAATCCACTGTCAGCCCAGAAATGTGCAGCATCTCACCGCCTGTCATCCTAACGGGCTGATTGACTCTTCAGAACTGCTTATCGGTTTTTTAGGGCTGTATTATTTTAATGTCACTCACATTGCTTCCTAATCCCCTTCCATTGCCAGAAGACACCTAGCAAGAACAGAATCAGACCTCGTTCTCGGAACGAAGCCTGTATAAGAACCTTGACCGCCTTTCTTTCTTGCTTCCTTTACTTGGGGGCACAGCTGGAAAAGGTTTAGATTAGCTTCTTAGTGCGAGGCTGTGTAGGAGAGGCACTGTGCTTTACCGTCGAACTCTCGATTAATTATGTAAAGTTGTTTTACAGTAGTGAATAATCATCAGAAGTGTTTTGCCTTCCATTTTTTCCCTTCGCTGTATTTTTGTTTAATAGGCTGCGGGACACATTGCAGCAAATATTTCACATGGGAGTCTGTGCCACCACAATAATTAATGCCAGAAAGTTATGTGAAGGTCTTCCTGTATTAAGTAAACTAGCCCTTGCTGAGAATGGAAAGATAAATGGTGGGAGAGTCCAGAAGAAAGCTGCTGTAAAAATGACCTAAGATTTAAGATATACAAACTGCGGGAAAAGAACCCACATATTTTTATCTTTGCCAAGAAAGGTTACTATTTTTCTAAGACAGTAACAGAATAATAACATCTTCAGTTAGCAAATAATTGCACAACCGTGTGATCAGATGCGTATGGATGTTGCAAGGGAAAAAAAAAATTAGCAGGGAACTGTGTTTTGCCCAGCTTTTGTTTGCTGCCCTTCTAGTGATTAGATTCTGTCAATCAGAGACTGTTTTTATATCAAAAGCCATTAGGAGTTAGATCTTCAGTGCTTCTGAAGGGCAACCAAACTCGAATGCAGCTAGAGAGAGCAGTTACTCTATGGCTAACATTATCATGGGGGAGAGTTATAGGTATTGGCGTTTGGCTTTGTAAACTGTGCTTACCTGGGGATTTTAATAAAACATGGATTGAAGTTTTATGTTTTCCCTTCCTAAGAACATATAGCGTTTTTACACTGAGACTTTATTAGTTGTTCATGTGGCTTCATCAAATTGCAATTCATAGGGCAGGTGTACAAGGGCTGGAAATAGATACATTCCAACCCGTGGAGTAAGATCGGTTTGTAAGTCAATATCTGCCAAGGAAAAAAAAAAAAAAGAAAAAAGCTCCTAAGGACCCTTTGTGTTCCCTTTAGATAAAGAGCACTTTTCGTTCGGGCTTCAAATCAACTTTTATCTTCCACAAGTTGGGTGTGAGGTCCCCAGGACCTCTGAAGAGGACCGAGCCGGAGGTACTTTCGCAGCGTTGGAACGTTCAGAGGAAGGGCCAGACTGGGCACATAACTTTCCCCCCCGGGCCAGACCCGGCCCACCATACGGGCCGTGCCTTCTCCTCTCCTGGTGCATGCCCCGCGCCCTTCTCTGTCCTGCGTTGCTCCCGGCTGTCTCCCTTCTGCAGCGGGAACCTTTATTGAATACATTCTGACCTCCTTCTCTGGGTGTTGCTCCCGGGCTGTCACTGCAGGTCTGTGTCCAGGCTATGGAAAGTGCTGTACTGCAGAGCTGAGGTCTGTGGCTGAGCCAGGAAGACGAGCGGCCCCGAGTCTGTATTTCTCTATCGGTTCCCATCTGGACCACTCGAATGCTGTTTCTGATCGAAGCGTCTTCCCTCTCCCACCCCATCCTCTTGGTTTGACCTCTTCAATGCCTTCAAATTTTCGTAAGATAAAGACAGAGTCCTGCCATCATCTGACTCCTGACCCAACTCGCCCCACCTCTGCATCACCTCCCCTCGTTTTCTGGGCTCCAGCAGCATGACTTCCGCAAAGCTTTACTTCCAACTACCAAAGGACCTTTCGATACGTCATTCCCTCTGAACAAAAAGGCTCTGCCTTCAGCCTTTGCCTTTACTTCTTCTCAAGCATGGTATCTCGGCTCCTTTTTCGCCTCCTCGGGGAAGTCTTCCCGCCTAGGTCATTACTCTGTTCTGGACTCCTTTGTAGCTCCATAAAGCTCTCCTGTCAAGCACTTTGCTATACCTGTGGCCTTACGTGTGTTTTTGTCCTACTCAGTCAATACCTGTACAGAGACGTAGTAGTTGATCAGCTTCATCTGGACAGGGACCACTTCTGTTTTGGCTCATCGTTACGTCTCCCGTGCTTAGCATAGTGCTTGTCACAGAGCAGGCATCGGATACTTGTTAGGTAAGCTAAGAAAAGGATGAGAGAATGAGAGTGAGAGTTGCACTTGTGCACACGAGGGAGGAAGGGAGGGTGAGAAGGAGAGAGAGAGAATCCTGTAGTTTAGGGAAGATAAGTGATGAAATAGTTCTCTGTTTCCACTTTGAATACTGCATTCCATGAAGTCTAAGATACCGTAATTATATGGCACACAATTACTTTATATATCACAAAAATACTTCCAATTAACATACGAAATACCATTGATTGTCAAATGCCCCCACGCCAATTTTGACATTAAAATTTCAGATGACAGAATGTGGAAAGATGTGCATCTTGGAATAAATGCACATTAGCATTGGATGATATCGAGCCTGGGGAAAAATGGGCTAAAATGACAGTCAAATGAATGTAGAGTTTGTGCTACTAAACACAAATTTTTGGCTATGAGGATGCCGCTGCTGACCTCAACAGTGTTTTTATTTTTCTTTTCTGGTAATATAGCATGGATTGGGGCACATCTGGTCACACAGGTGCACCTTGACCATTGGGTGAGAAGTAGCATTCGATTTTCAGGTGGTTGAGGTTATGGGGAACAGTCTACTCTGTAGCAAGAGGAAGATATCGTGGCCATCAATGGCACGCACTGACCAATGGACTAACAGGCTACAAACGGTACGGCACGTAGTCCAAAGAGGTCCTCACGCATATCTTCTCACTCCGATCCTGTAGAGTAGCATATTTATACATCTCTCTGAGATGATTTCAGCACCATGTGATTCTGAAGACGAGTTATGGATTAACCATGGTTCGAACCAATGTTTAGGGACAAATCTATGGATTGCAAAGCCATTACTCATGCTCCCGAGGAGTGGACGTTTTCAGCGACCCTTCCTTGCATGGGCACCTCAGCTTTCTCTCTAGGAACCAATCTGTAGAATCCCCAACAAAAGGAGCTCTTCAGGTCAATAGCCAAGGATCTTGGTTCTGATCCTAGGCCTATGATGAATTGAATGACCTTGACAGGTAATGTTACCCCTGTGAAACTCAATGGGAACCTCCTGTCTCCAGGACTCTTCCAGTCCCCACTCTTAATCTGAACTCCCCTCCCCCTATGACAATGAATCATAAGATTCCTGAGTTTTGTGTAGGTATGCCCTCTGTGCCCTACACTCCTCCACAGATCCTTCTCCATCTTTCTTCTTAACCAAGAGACTCATTGTCAGTGCCAGTTACTATGCCATAGAGAAAATCCTCCCCTTTCCCCTTTCTGTTGTATTTTTCCCCCTCACTCCTGGTATTTATTCTTTCATAGGTTCACTCTGTGTTCTCCCCTCTAGCTTAGGTGTAGCACCTCAACTCCAGAAACCTCCAGTTGTGTCTAGAAATGAAATGTCCTATGGCACTTACCACTGCTCTCTCAGTCTTGTGAACTTTGGGCCACAGAAGCATAAAAAATGCTGGATCCTACAGGATCTGTTGGGATTATCTTACCTAATTCAGTCATTTAACAGATGAGCAGACTCTCAAGGGGATGGGGCAATGACTTACCAAAGGTTACCCAGGTGGCAGTGGTAGACTTAAGACAGAACTCTCTGGGCTACTATCTTGTGTTCTCTCCAGCATATCAAACTGACTTCGTTCTTAACAATTTTCAGGACAATAGATTCCGGTACCCTATTTTAAGTGTGTATTTACTTTGCCTTCTGAGTTTTGCAAACCTATTTTGAAGAGGAATCGTATCTTTTTTTTTTCCCCTAAAAACTTTTCTTTTAGTTTGCATTTTAAAAATACAGATATGAATTTCCTTACAAATTTAGTGCCGTAATTTTCTTTAAGTCCTCAACTTCAAGACGCTTTGTTGCCACTTTTTAAACGTAAATCCTCTTTCTTAGGAATAACCTAGGGTCCCAGAACATTTCTTCAGGATCTTGTCTTAAGGATTCTCATTCTCTTAAAGACCTTATCTCTGTAACCAGATTGTCTTAGCTCGGGATATTGTAACAAAAATACCATAGACTGGGTGGCTTAAACAACAAACGTTTATTTCTTACGGTGTTGGAAGCCGGGAAGTCCAATATCAAGGTGCTGGCCGATTCAGTGTCCCATGAAGGCC
This sequence comes from Panthera pardus, assembly GCF_024362965.1. Lineage (NCBI taxonomy): Eukaryota > Metazoa > Chordata > Mammalia > Carnivora > Felidae > Panthera > Panthera pardus. Next base: position 185,620,161 of record NW_026526688.1, read on the forward strand.
TGCTTCCTGGTTCTCGGTGGAAGAGGCAAGAGAACTATCTGGGGTCTCGTTTATAAGGGCACAAATCCCATTCATTAGGACTCCATCCTTAGGACCTAAGTACCTCTCATAGGCCCCACCTCCAAATAGCATCACATTGGGGATGGAGGGAACACAGTCTATAGCACAGGTAGAGTCTGAGTCATGAATAGTGTTGGAAAACCCTCAGGGGTGAAAGGTGTGAACAAGTTGGCATGGGTGGAGTGTATCTTGTGTACCTACTGTGTGCTTTACTAACACGGTCTTTTTAACCCTTTCAACATTCGGTGTCAATACGACTTTCATTTTATAGATAAACTGAGGCATAACGATGTTAAAAATAATGTAGCAGCAAGTCCCTTGAGTAGCAAGGGGTGGAACCAGGATTCAGACCCAAGTCTGTCTCTTTATGAAGCATGGTGTTCTTGTAGTTTGCCCTTTCAGATCTAAGAACTTGACTTTTTCATAACATGTGGCCAGCGAGGTTCTTGAGCTGTTGATTTAATTATTTATCTTTTACCGAAGACCAGTAACACAATCAGTAATTTCCCTAAAGAGATTCATAAACTGTCTCTTTCTGTTTCTGTCTTATCTGAACATCCCTGGACATTTATCATCGCGAGGCAGCCATTTAGAGGTGGATTCTGCCATGGGTTAGCAGTGCATAGTCACTACTGAAACTGAATGGAGAGTGCCAGAATGAAATGAACGGGCTTGAATTCAGCGCAGTGCAGGACTCTCCTACCCCTTCAGCCCAGGAAGTCTCCAGTTGTGTTTTAATCATCCCAAGGGATCTGGACTTTGATCCCTCAAGTCATGGAACGTTGCCTGTTCTCAATGCAGAGACTTCATTTCTGTCCTTCAGATCACTTGTGCCACCTCTTTAAAAAAAAAAATTGATTTTTATTTACTTTTGAGAGAGAGAAGGGAGAGAGACAGAGTGCCAGTGGGGGAGGGGCAGAGAGGGAGATGCAGAATCCGGAGCAGGGTCCAGGCTCTGGGCTGTCAGCACGGAGCCCCACGTGGGGCTTGAACTCGTGGACCACAAGATCATGACCTGAGCCGAAGTCGGCTTAACCCAGGCTCCCCTGTGCCACCTCTTTTTAAAGCAAGAGGACTGTTGGGCCCTTCTTTGAGGAAAAGAAAAAAAATATATATTATGTATATAATATATATTTTATATAATATTTTATATATTATATATTTTATATTATAATATATATTTATAATATTATATATATATATATATATATATATATATATATATATATATATATAGTTTCCCTCAATTCCCTCAATAATATTATATATTATATATATATAGTTTCCCTCAATTCAACTAGGACAGCTTAGGAGACAAAACTCCGAAGTGGTCACAGCTTTAAGCAGCAGACAGTTGCCTGTGTTAGAGTTCGGGTTTTCTTAATCGTCACTAGCAGCACAGACGGCTTGAATTCTAGTGACGACACCACCCAATGATGCCCAACGTCACTCTCCTCTTGCCTCTGTTTCCAAGTTCTATCTAGTCAGTGTTTCAGAACGTGGACAGACCACATGCTTCTGGCCAGTGCCAAAGTTTAAGACCTGCTGTCAGAAATATCACCGTATTGTTATCGTTTGAGATTGTGATGTTCTTTCCGTAATGACAGCCACTGCTTCCGTTTAGATTTTACCTTAGCATTTTTTTTTTCAAAAGGACTTTCATGTATGTTATCTCAGTCCTACAATCCTTTCTTCGTACTGCAGTCGAAGGAATCTTTAAAAAAAAAAAAAATCAATCTGATCATATCACATCCTTGCTTAAAACCCTGCATCCACTTCCTGTTGCCATCCATACAGGTGCCAAATTCCTTCCCATGGTTTCAAAGTCCCTACAGGTGCTGACCCCCTCCTACCTCTCTATTCTACCTCCTGCTTACTCAATTGTAGCCGCTTTGGTCTTTTCCCTATTTCTGGAGTTCATTTCTGCTTCAAGGTCTTTGTACTCGCTGTTCTCTGGGCCGAAATGCTTCTTGTGAAGATGTCTGTGTAGCTGGCTCCTTCACACCTGAAACTGGTGTCAGCTGAGTTAATCTTCGTGGCCGGGGTAACACTCCCGGATGCGTCCAAATCCTCACCCTCTTCGTCACTCAAAGCTCCTTCGACTGCACATTTTCCTATAGCTAGCTCTGTTCTTTCATCTGCTGGACGTGTGTTTTAGGTGTTATGTACTGTTGAAAGTATATTCAACTAAGTTCCCAGAGGCTGGAGGAACATGTCTTTGATTTCTTTGTGATTTTCCTTTCATTGCTGTTCACTTGGAGAGTGAGAAGAAATGGGGTTTAGCAGACACAGTGGAAAGAATATTGGACTCTGAGTCAGGGAGTCTGTGCTCTGGATTAGCCCACTTGCTAACCAGTTGTACGGGTGTAGGTAACACTCCCATCTCTCGGGGTCCTATAGCTTCCTTTTTAGAAAATCAGATGCTTTTGACTCAATCTCTTATTCCTGGACAGAGGTGTTTTTTTTTTTTTAATTTTTTTTTAACATTTATTCATTTTTGAAAGGCAGAGAGAGACAGAGCGCGAACGGGGGAAGGGGCAGAGAGAGAGGGAGACACAGAATAGGAAGCAGGCTCCAGGCTCCGAGCTGGCAGCACAGAGCCCGACGCGGGGTTCGAACCCAGGGACCGCGAGACCACGACCTGAGCCGAAGTCGGCCGCTTAACCGACTGAGCCACCCAGGCGCCCCAGCCTGGACAGAGTTTTCAAACATGGCAATGATTCCTTATGCAATCATAAAAATGGATTTCTCTGTGGTGATCAAGAGAGGATCAGACTAAGGAAATCCAACAAGTTTGACACGAACATGGCTTTCCATTTCAAGTTCTTTCTGGTTTGGAAAAGATTCAAGATGCTGTGGGGTTGGCCCAGTCCCCTTTGTGAGGGTCTATTTCCCCCTGTACCTGTTTTTTAGCCTGAGTGATTAGAAAAAAATCACAGCAACAGTAAGTGAGACATTCGTGGCTATGTGTGGCAGGCCAGGTAGCTGGATCCAAACTGTGAGGTGGTCCGTAGAATGAAGGACACTATGAGGTGTGTTTTCTAGTCCTTTCGCGTAAGGTTTCTATTGGAGAACTAGCCAATTCGATATTGTGTCTCATTCTTTTTGTTTGTGTTTTAGTGGAAAACAAAGCCAGGGAAATATTGTCATGATTATTAAAAAAAAAAAAAAAAAAGCAGTATGCACTTGCGAGAACCATAATTAATGCTGGGATTATGCCAGGACCTCTCGCTTGATTTTTGTAGAACCCTTTCCACTCTCTCAATGGCAGATGGCAAGGAGATCAGTGACTTCTGCTTTCCGGAAATGACCAATCAGGTCAAACTAAATTTCTAAAGCCTCGAAGAATGTTCCAAATTTCCAAACACTCCTGGAAATGTTTGTCTTCCAGTTTTCTTTTTTTATCATCCGATTGGTGTGAAACAGAACAACTAAATAACAGACCACGTTGAAGGACTCTCTTCCTGACGGTCATGACATGAAGCTGACTGTACAGCCCCCTCTTTCTCCTCTTGGTATGTTTCATGGTAGACGTATGATTTGGCTGATTATCTCTCTTACTTCTTGAGCTAAGAGATCCCGTATATCTCTTTGGATACTCGAGGAGTGTCTGTTTCGGTGCCACACTCTAATTACAGGCTGGTACCCAGCTGTAGGAGTTTACAGTTTTGTAACAGCTTTCCTTGTGTTGTCACAGGGAGTTAGCTCTCTGAAGACAGGCTGACTTTGCAGCAGTCAACGCTCTTGAAGGACATTACCGCAATTACCAGTGATCAATGTGTAATGCCTCTCCACCCAACCCCACCTTTGCCCCTTTACAAGACAGGATGTAAAAGAAAAAGAAAAAGAAAGAGAAAGCGAAAAACAATCAGCAATAGCAGCTTTATAGTGAGCTTGATTTAGTTTACAAGAAAACTGATTGTGGTCTGGCTTTTGAAATATACTTAGGCTCAACAATGCACCGTTTCTGAGCATTCTCGGCAATGTCAGTGGCTAGATTGTTCCTATATTTTTCTACAATGGATCCGTTTCCTTTTGAAGATGTACTATGTTCTCACTTAAAAAAAAATTACAGGGCGAAAAAAATCATTTGATTTCTCCCTCTCCGTTTCTTACAAGGGCAATCTATATAGTTCAGTACGAGGGCTTGTGATTGGGATGAGTGTTAGCAAAGAGCCGAGGAACTGCAAAGATTCAACACCAAAAACTAAAGGTACATCTCAGAGAGATGACTTATCCCCCCCCCCCATGCCCACTAATTAACAGCATATTGTAACAAAGGAAATCATTAAAACGTGAAGGTATGTTTGTTTCAAGTCGTATTTATCAAACACGGTGAAGTAGTCCTGAGCTCTATTATTTCCCGTGGATTTTAACATGATATATGGATTTTCCTTTTCTATTGTTCAAATGTGAAAATGTTTTAAAAAGAAAAACATGCTTTTATTGCCATTTTTTTAAAATATTGAAGGGGATAAAAAGGAAAGTGTAATAAGAGCAGTATATTTTTATGTCAAAAGTAACCTTTCTGTGGTTCTCTTTAGATAAAACCGAATATTGGGAAAGAAAGAGAAAGATAAGTAGTTCCCTTATTCATCTTAGTCCAAAATCCATTTTACTCACTGCTGGTTGTTGGCATTGTGTGATGATGTGACATAGTACCCGAAGATCAGATTATCAGGAAAGAAGGAGATTCCCAATTTAATAGTTACTCACCGAAAATTTTCCCTTATCTCTACATCACAGAAAAATAAGTAGTTGTTAAATTTCAAATCCTGCAGTCTTTCTGATTTATCATCAAATTGTGGATGCACTTAGCTGCCTAGCGTCAGGGAATCCAATAAGTCCTGTCACATAAGAAGAAAAGAAAAAATTCCATTGGATAATGGGTTACATTCTCCCCCACGGTGATTTATTTCTGTCACAAGACTTAATTTTATCACGAGGCAGATGCTCTGTCTGTATCAGTGTATTCATTTCTGCATTTATCTGCTTCATTAAAAAAAAGCACCTTCTGCATTTTGGGGGGGGGGAGGGGGATGTTTTTGCCTTCTTTGTTACATGTGCCCTGATGACCGGAGTAGAGGCTATTTGATCACGCCTTTAATTTCTACTTCTCTGTGATTTGAAAAATTCCGTCTGTATTTTATGAAGTGAGTCTGACGTGAAGGGGTGCTACGGCAAAGGCAATTGCACGGGGTAACCGTTGCAGCGACAGAAGGTGTTAACATCTGAGCTCTCTGGTACCAAGTCTCTGAGATTCATGTCAGAGGGAATAAGCAGAGCTTACCGGGGTTATCGGGCGATACCCGGGATGAAACGGCGACAGCCTCTGTTATGAATTAATTTTGTTGGCCTGTGTGGGGAAGGCACGGTTGCCTTTCACACAACCTGCCAGGTAGACTTAAAATATATAGAGACGTATAAAAGGGAAAAAAAAAAAAAAGATGGGGCAAAGAAGGGAGAAGAGAAAGAAAAAGATGGGGCAAAGAAGGGAGAAGAGAAAGAAAAAGATGGGGCAAAGAAGGGAGAAGAGAAAGAAAAAGAATAAAGGAAGGAAGAAGGAAGAAAACAAGGAAGAGACTTAAAAAAAAATCCCATCATTTTTATTTGATCTGAGTCACTACACCTCACAGTAGAACATTTTAATGACGCGCTTGTGTCTCATCAACCCGACCCTCCCTCCAATCTGCCACTTAATACAGATTCTGCTCCTATGAATAATCATCCCTGTTCTTGGGGCAGCTGAGGTCTACAGGTTGGAATCCTTTGCCAACTGTCATCATTCCAGAGCAGCCACCACATCTGCCTCTCCGCACCGCTCCTCGCCTTGTCTCTCCATGCTGGTGCCTTCTCCCCTCCGGTGCAAGGAGGTCCCAGCGAGAGGCTGTCAGATAGCTGAACTGTTCAATAAACTCAGGATCTCTGCGGGTCCCATTCTGACATTCAGCCCAAAGGACTGTCCTGTTGTCAGCTGCCAATGACAAGTGACAAGATGAACTGTAACTTCTATAAAGTTTCCCAAATCCCTTGTTTACCTTCTTATGGTTTCTCTTCTTTCCATTCCTGCTCCCTCCTCGGATTTCCCTTAAAAAAACAAACACAAAATCAGCCCAGACCATTTTTTTTTTTTTTTTTTGTGCATCAAAGAGGGCACAGAGGTGAAGGTAAATCGTGATGCTGAGTTTCCCAGATTTGCATTTTAGTGGGAGCGCTGCAAGAAAGCTAATAGACGGGAAAGGAGACCAAGTTAATGACAATTCTCTAAACAGCTGTTGTACGATTCAGCTTCACTACTTCAGTTAATTAATCAGCACCTTGCTGGCAACTCTGGGGGAGAGACTCGTTAGATACTGGTAGCAAACAGACAATGCTTTCATATCAAATATGTTCAACAACGTCTAATACAGCAATAACTTCCACAGAAGAGGGTAGGGAATACCGTGGCTTCTAAAGGCGCTCAGGAAGAGGCCCTTGGCATTCTTGTAGATATCCACTTGCCGGAAGTGCTACGTAGGCTGGTTTCTTTGTTGCCTGTCACCAGCCCAAATAAAACATGGGCGCAAGAATCTCCAGGGTCCCCTGTTATCACAGATGCCTCTCTTTATTGTAAGAAATAAATATGTATGCATCGGTTGATCGCAATGCTCACGATACATAATAAATCAAGCGTCTTCGTTTCTGAGTTTAGTCACAGTATCCCATTTGGAATTTTAATCATTGAAATCGTCCTCAAACTTGACAACAACTAAGGGAGATCAAAACATTCAGATATAGGCCACTCACCAAGCTACCACGGCATTTAGGATGAGAGCTATCGACTCTTAAGCTTCTCCTGACTTTTTATATTCTAAAGGGAAGCAACCTCTCCTTCTCCCTGGGAAGTCAATAAAGCCATACATATTTTATGAATGATAATGCACAGAAATCTTAAACAGACAAAATTATATCTATATCTGGCCAATGTACTCTGCATTTTCTGACTCTTCCAAAATTGTTGTCAGTAAAATCAGTTCTGAGTTTAGGGTAAAAGTTGTGTTATTCTACGATTCCTGTTATCACATGGCCTTCTCATTGATTAATTAAAAAGTTACCATTTTGCATAGTGCTTACTTTAGTCTCTTTGTTACTCTGTGTCTTTACCCTGACATTTCACAGAGATGATATAGAAGCATGGTAGGAAAAAAAAAAAAAAAAAAAAAGAAAGAAAAGAAAAGAAAAGAAAAGAAAGGATTTGCCTTCAAATGGTAATACTTCTTCAGCTCAATTTAAATTTCCCATTATTGATATAATGAGAAAGATGATATAGAATACAATAAACAATAGAAATAATTATTACATACATCTTAAAAATATGCATGTATGTGTTTTATAGATGTATATAGTTTTACCTATGTTGTCATTTTCCATTTGGGGGAATAAAACTGTGAAGTAGAAATTGTCTTATGTTTGTAAAGATTATGATGCTTTGGTAATTCTCTTTGAATTCCCTTCTCTGATATTCTCACAAGTAAAATCCAGCCTTGGGTTTTCTGCCCACCTGCCAGGGGTCAGGTGGAGAACTTCATACCAAAGACTTCAGGTTGCATTAGCCAATTCATTTGGCCGATTTATCCAGTCGGCCCGTATGTACTGATGTAGACAATTATAGCTTCACTTCTTTAATGAATCCTACATTATGGCGGAAGAATATCATCGAGTCTATAATACTCCAGGGAACTATAAAGAGAAATGTCCCTTTTAAATTAGCTTTATGGTGCTGAAGCTTTATGTATTTACTTGCAAGTTCAATATTAACTCAAAGTACAATTCTTGAACTGTCCCTATCGTCGACGACAACATTGCTTGCAGAAAGGGCTTTCTTGGCAGTTATTAATGGTGAGTCTGTTTTAAAAAGGAAAAACAATTCCCACCTGCTACCGTTGCTTTTGCCACAGAGAGAGCAGGATGCTTTCTTAATCCTAGGTGATCTGACGTACAAAACTTAGATAAAAAAGGACTTTTGCCTTATCCAACTTCTCCAAGTGTGATTTACTTTTAGATTTGATCTATAGATGGACATTTTTACTGTCTTCTTTTCCCACATCATAAGTTCCTGATTTGTGACCCATTTAGAACAGAAGGGAGGTGAAATTTACTAGGGAAAGAGGTGGTGGCCGAGTGGCAACTGGACCGTTGCTTAGTTTTGGTGAGTCTTGGACTTTTGGAAAGCTATTCATTGTTTGGTAGCTTCTTGGTAACTCATTTGTACACTCAAAGCTTAGCCAAAAATGGCTAATATGGCACATGCACCTCCATGATCCTTCTGACCCCTAAAGCGGACATCACTAGTTGATCATGCCATCTATCCTACTGAGCCCGTAGATACGGCCTTACAATCTTTCACCAGACTCCAGGAAGCTGACTACTACTCCTTATTCAAAGCTGGCATATGAAATAAAGCGTATTTGTTACCCTTGACCTAGACCAGGGGGTTGGCAAACCGTAACTCGTGGACCAAATATGGCTGGCTACCTGTTTTGGAAAATAAAGTTTTATTGGAATACAGCCATGTTCACTCATTAATGTCTGCTTTCATGCTACAATGGCAGAGTTGAATAGTTATGGCAGAGACCGTATGACTCTCAACGCCTGAAAGTACTTACTCTTTGGCCCTTTACAGACAAATTGTGTTGACCCCTGGCTCAGATCTTTATAGGTTTCCTTTGTCTAGGCTTTCCTCGTTTTGCAGAAACAGAAAGTGTTAGGAAGCTGTCTCAGGGGAAACGGGGTAGGAGGGAGGATGAGAGGGGGAAACCTACTTCCCGACCACGCTCCAGGGGCTGATCTTTTAGGTGTTGCCCAGGTCTAAGCGGTAATGGGAATGAGAAGCAATGAACTCGCTTCATGGGGAACCCTATTCTGCCATTCTGGCTGGGAAATCCCTTTTGATGGAGACAGGAAGGAATGAATAGAAGGACTTTTTCTCATCTGCAGAAGCTGCCGTATGGTGCGAGGAGCTTAGGTTTCTACAACGTGTGCTACGCACTTTCTGTGCGACTTTGGCTTTTGCGCGATAAACGGAGATGATGCGTACCGGTTCAGGTTGCTAAGGGATACAACACATGAAAAGTGCTGGCAGGAGGTAAGAGTTGAATCATCATTGGTCTCCATCACCCCATTTCATCAGGGCAGAGAACGCTGTCCCAGCTCTGAAAGTGCTTGCAAACAGCACGCTCTGGATGAACGAGAAGGGTCTTCTTGCTTGTGTCAGGCAGACATCAGTCCTGCTAGAGATAAGAAGAGCATGCTTTCTCCGGAGCCTCATTTTTTTTCTCGCCTGTGAGGATTGTCTGGATTGGCCTCAGAGTCAGTCTCCCTTGAGAAGGCTGGCTAGAATTTGCCTCACCTTCCGAAGCATTCTATATTGCTAAAAATGATTCCTCGTTGTTTCATTTAGCTAATCAATGAACAGATAAAACTGAATATGACTCATTTCCTCCCCACAGTCTACCAGAGGAATAAGCAAGTAAATGACAATTCGGACAAAGGAGGGAAGGGGGGTGGGGGCTTTTGGCGATGCCCCAGGAGGGTCTGCTCCTTCCCTGGGAAGTTACTGTCTCACGGAAGGGACTCTGCAGCTGAAAGTTGAGAGCTGCATAGAACACAGAGAATGAGAAGGGGCAGGGTGGGGATTCCAGGCCTGTGTCCAGCTAAGGAGGTGACAAAAGTAAAAAATCCAAGTGAGGAGGTGAATGTATTTGGGTACCACTGGAGGGTGGTAGGAGGCACTCAGGGAATCACAAATACCTTTATGTGCAAACCTAGGGGATTTGGATTCTCTCTGCCATACCACTGAGGACCCTGAGGGATATTAAGCAGGACGGTGACATAAAATGGTGAACGGGTCCTTAAAAGGGTATTTGGGAGGTCAGAAAGGAACTTTAAACCGAAACATGACACTTAGAAGGAGAATAAGCCCATGGCAAGATGGAAAAGCCCAAGTGCGCGCTCGCGCGTGCGCGCGCGCGTGCGTGCGTGTGTGTGTCTCAGTCAATCTACATGACTTTCCTGCATTACTTTCTACCATGCAGCACAGTGCGTGCAGAGGACCAATAGGAATCTTCTAGTCATCATTTGGGAACTCTACTTCTCTGCAGACTTCACGTAGCCCTGAGAAATGTTGATACAATCAATGCCATTGGGGGTTTTTAACTGGAGCTTGTCACAAAAAGAGGTTGATTACGTAACAATGATTTCGACTCACACTAAATTATATCAAACTCCTCATTTAGGTAGGACATGATCAATCTCAAATATACTATTGGAAACATGAGTTTGGGCCCACAGTCCTTCATGGAAGGAACTGGTAAACATGTTAAGTCTAGGACAGTCTCATTCCTGGTCCGCTGATCGTTGCTTCTATCGCTGTATGTTGCAGTGACCAAATCCGTTCCCTGGCAGTGTGTGGTCATCGTCATTTCCGAAAGGACTCCACTGTGGTCGCCTTTCTTGCACAGCCTATCCTATCATAGGCTTCTTTCCTTATTATGATACTTTGTGCATTTTTATTTATTTTTTTATTTTTTTTTCAATATATGAAATTTATTGTCAAATTGGTTTCCATACATTTGTGCATTTTTAAATGCATACTCCTCCCTCTTGAAACCTTGTGGGTTGCTATTTGCTGCTGTATCACTGGTCTTGAGACAGTGGAGCACGCCAGAAGCCATGTGGACTCTGAAATGTCACAGGCTTGAGGGGGAAACCTGAAAAGTGTCACTTAGGAGCTTTGTGACCTCGGAACAAGTTTGCTCAAATTCTTTCATTTCTTTTTCCTTCTCCGCCTGTAAAAGATGAAATTGCTGCTACCTACCTTGCAGATCGTTGTCAGGTTGAGATTGGACACGAGGACTGTGCCTAGTGCTGTGTCTGCTGCAATTCCCATGCCTAGAAAATGATGGCTGAAGGGCCCTATTAGTAAAAGCGTTTTCTGTGTTCCCCTTTCCTGTCCGATCTGGGCAAGTGTTTATGTCTATCAGAAAATGCTATGTCATTAGCGAGAAGACCGGCTTCCGTACAGATCACTTCCCTCCTCAACCCCCTGGAAGATTTTCGCCCCAGGAAACAAAACAGCCCTTTTCTCTAGTACTTTCTGACTGGTATACTTTAAAGCTTCTCTGCTGAATCTTCCAGACAGGATCAAAAGAACTCTGGGCTCCTGGAGCTTCAGAACGTTTTAAATCTGTTCGGGGGCCTTTAACTGGTTACTGCCTACATACAGGGATTACATGGACAGGGGCGGGATGGGTTTAAGCTGAGGCAGAAGGAAAGTGGCCAGAATAGCAGTACAAAGAGGGTTTTCCTGAAAATGAGGTGACCAAGGTTCTAATCCTCAGCTTATTAGTAGCTCATGGCATGGGCATCTGAGCGGACTGGGATTTTTTTTTTTTTTTTTTTACCTCCAATTCACATTATCTGGAAACTTCTACTTGTTTTGTTTTTTTTTTCACCCTTTTGACCTCAGGAGAGATTGTCAAACACAAGTGATAACTGTTTTTAATTCTGAAGTTCCTTTAGAAAGGAAAAAGTGCCCAGTGGATTGTTTCAAGCCCCTAGGATACCACTGAGAAAATTACTCTTCAGGGTACTGAGTATAATCCCAGTCACTCAAGAAATTATTATGCCTTTGCTGTGCTGTTTAGAAAAAAAAAATCCATTTCCTTCCTTCTATCGTCTGTATGACATGCTGACCCAAAGACAACAGGTAGGTAATAAACTGTCATGAGAGCCTTTTTAGCTTAGTGGCCAAGAGCTTGGACTTGGGAATTTGGTTCAGACCCTATCTCTAAGCCCTGATGATCTATGTGGCCATGAGCAAATTACTTACCCATTTCAAGCCTCAGTTTCAACATCTGTAAAATGGGGGTGATGGAAATAGTCGCTGGCTCATAAAGGTGAACTGTGAACAAAATACATCAAGCAGCTAAGACAGAGCACAGTTGCTTTCAAATACGCTACTGCAAATATGAATTTACTTTTTGACTATTACTGCTTCTTCACGGAGGAGATTGGCAAACATTTCTGACTGGGGATCATTAGATGTCAGTGTTTCATTCTTGCTGTGTTGGTCCAGTGAACTTTCTCGTCTGTCCTCATTCGTTGTCCTCTCTGTACGTTGCAGGGGTTAAATTTATTCCCTTTGTGGTGAGTTTGTGTCTTATGTGATTCAGTGTTGAAGAAAGAAATAGTCTAAGTAAGACAGTTAACGTGTTACCTGGCACATAGAATATACTCAATGATTGTTAAATACCATCATTATTCCTATTAGCTTCTATAATACAGTAACACAGAATATTGCTTTTCTTTAACCGTTTTTTATTACTATGGACACAGAGTCTGACCTTTTGTTTTGCTCTGTTTGTTTATGTGTTCATTTTTGTGGCCCTCGTTTTCCGAGGGAGGAAAGACTAAGACCCATTCCCTTCAGATTCCCGAATTAGGGGATAAGGGTAATTTGTCATCTAAAGGGGACACAATTCAACTTAAGCAATAATTTAGGTACCAAGAGAATCTGATTAAAAGCACCTAAGGCTCTTTGAATTTTTCAGAAAGGAAGTGCTGTGTGAATTAAATATTGTTTAATTGAAAGTCGAGAAGGTGCTTTCATTGGCTCTTCAAATGTTGGAAGATTAGGCCAGAAGGAGCCTCCTGACTTTCTTCTGACGCGTGCACACGAATGCAGGAGCAGCAAAGGGAACAGCAGAGTCTGAAATGGAAGCAGAAAAGCCGCAAAGGGAATTGAAGAGATTTTGATACAAGTGGGTTTAAAATTAATGGGCTCTATCGAGTCTTTCAGTCACTCTCTGAAAATGGGAACGTGTAGCTCGTCAAAAGGTACGAGGAACAGTCACAAAACCGACACCCTCCGTTCAGCTGCGGTTTAGAGGATGGGTCTTCCGTGTCAAGCGGACTTGAATTCAAATCCAAACTCTGCCGTTTTCTGGGTGCTAACGTGGTAGGCAAGTTAGGTGACCTCTCAGTCTCCCAGTTCCCTGGTTTTTTTTTAAAGGTGGAGACACACAATACCTATCTGCTGGGGTTGTAAAGTGGTTACAGTGAAATAATGTATGCAGGGCTTACCGTAATGCCTGGCACACAATAGGAATGGGACGTAACGGTAATGCTATCACCTGATGGTTATCATAATATTACTAGTAATATAATCGGGTCTGTTCCTGCTCTCTGTACTAGCCCTGTGGCATAAATAGACCTGCTAAGATAGTTCTTGTTTCCATGTGACAGACACAGGGAAATATGATTGAAACTTCCCTTTCCGAGCACTTGAAAGGAGGGGAAAAAATCACCAACCAGTAGTTGATGCGAGGATCATTTATTATATTGTTCAACGCATGTTATAAAAAGACTCTCACAGTCAATTCCTTCCGAAATGCAGTGCCTGCAAACCCGTTTTATTCCGTTGAACTGAGATCTTGCCTTGTATGAGATAAAGAAAACCTGCCCGATTTAAGGAGGTTTAACACCAATGGTTTTTCGCTCCTGTGTTGCAGTATTCCTCAGCTGAGATTTCTTGCTATGTTTTTTTTTTTTTCTTTTTTTCCATTCCTCTTTCTCCGTTGACCTTGATCACATGTTGACTTTTCAGTCCACTTGTTGAACCGTCTGGGCATGAATGTGACATGCGTTTCAGAAGCTTGCACTCACATTTCTGTTCTGACTTTTGCTCGTGGAAAGTTTTGAGCAACTGGTTTAAGCTGTCCCGGTACCTAAATTATCGCTTAAATGTAATTGTGTCCCCTTTCGATGACAAATTAGCCTGATCCCCTTATCCTCTGTTTTCTCTTTGGTCAAATGAAGCTTATAAAAGTGGTTTTGCAGTAGGGTTGTTTGGGAATAAATCCACACAATGCAGGGCAGGCCTCCACAGCAGGATTGACCCAATAAAGGCTTGTGTATGGTCCCCCATGTGAACGCTTTCACGTTCTCCGGGAGGCTCTTTCCAGAAGGAAGGGCATACTCCCAACATGGGATCAGAGTGGAAGAACCCCCCAGCCCTGATGGGAAAGCAGCAGAGACCGTGTTTGCTTGAGCCCTTACTCAGGGTCAAATGTTTCTCTTACCTGGTTAATTCGTGTTAATTCTAGATGAATCAGTTCTTTGATTTGTTCAACAAATGTTTATTGAGCAGCATTGTACTTGGCACTGGGGGCTTATAAAAATGGAGGAGACTTAGCTCCTCATTCCGTAAAACTTTCCTTGTTGTCTTACATCCCTACACAAAACAAAAAAAGCCGTCTGCCTGCCCATCTCTCTTAATTGGCCGTGTCTCTGGAGTGACCATCACTTCCAGAAAGTGGAGTGGCCCTGTCATTTGTGACTGGCCTTTGGGGATTGGGCTTGGAAAAGGCTGTCCCTCCAGGTCAACAATATGATTCTGAAGAGCTCTTTATTTCTGATCTTAAGTGGACATGGGAAAACTCAACTCAAACAAGTCTCCTACTTACCAGGATGTTCTGATTGCAGCTGCCACGTTCTTACAGGGTGAGACGTTTATCTCATTTTAGCATTTTGGGGAGCACGTTTGGCAACAGATGCCAAATTCTATATCCGATGAGGATGCCTCCTTCTCCGTCCTACTCGATTTTTACTTGGTCAGGCAGTCAGGCTTCATCCCCTACCTCCTCCCCTCTTATAGGAATTGATTGAAAATTGCGCCTCGGCCACTGGTGCTCTTGACTTTCTGTCGACCCTCCGCGAGGTAGCGATGACTGCAAAAGCCGAACACGTCAGTGTCGCGAGTCTACCTCTGAGCTGGACCTGAGCGCAGCGCCTCGGTTCTCCAGCGATCAGGAAACGGCCAGTGTGTTTCTCAGCAAGAATTGACTCTTCCAAGAGGCCAGCAGAGTTTTGACTGCGATGAAAACAGGAGAAGGATGTTTTTCCTTATGTTTCTTGAAAGCACGCGGCAGTTTTCTTATGGATAATGTAGTATCATGGTAATTACTGTAGGAAAATGGTCTATCCTAACGTGCAATGGTTTTTATAACATATATATTTTTACAATGTATGAAATATATATATTTTTAAATATATATATTTGAAGTGAGCACTAATGGTAGAGACAAATTATTTAAGAAAACCAATTTAAAAAAATCTTCAGTAAGTGTTGCCTTTTAGGGTGGGGATTAGCTAATTGTCTGCTTTGAATATGTATAACTATGTTTCCTTTAAGCCATTTTTAATCTTGTTAAGGAATAGGCTTAGAACAAAATATTTCATACATCAGGGAGTTCATGAGACGGAGAGTCAGGAAATTAGAGGTGAGGTCCTATTTCTGCAGAAAATTTCAGTTTACATTTATTCATTCATTCATTCATTCATTCCTCATTTAATTTAGTAAATACTTACCCAGCCACCGCCATGCTAGAGGTAAAGCAAGCAGTGGGGGAAAAAAACAGATAATGTCTTCATTCTCACGGAGTTTATGTTCTTAGGTGATTGACACAACTTTTCTTTATTTGGGTTTCTGCACTTCTAGAAACACATAGGGCAGTATCTTCCGCTGCTCTGGTTCGTTCCTCTTCCTTCCATTCCAATTGCCTTGCAGGCTTGTTGTGCCTGTCAGATGGGATAATATGTAAGAACAGTTTGGAGCACAAGTTAAAAATGCACTCCTGCCACACTTCCCTACTCCCTTACCCGCATGCACTTACTTATGAAGACAAAGCATACATTTAAAAAAATCTGTCAAGGAAATGATGCAGTGTCGAACTGCTGCAGAAACCATTAATTATTGACATGACCTCTTGTTAACCGAGGATTGAAATGTGCATTATTAAAAGAAAACTCCACCCCGAATTCTGAAGCCATTAATCTGAAAGTTTAGAAGGTATTCGATCTTGTAGTGATGGGGACATTAGAAACACTTGATAAATACATACTTGCTGGTAAGCTTTCCAACCTTGTGTTTCTGTGTAACAGTGTCTGCTTTAGAAAAAGTTCAAATGTCAGATTTGTTCCCTAGAGGCTAAGGGATTAGTATAGCATACTATTTTATACACACATACACATGCACACTCATGTGAACACAAAAACTTCGGGTGCAAATTATTTTTATGGCTAAAACTCTTTTTATGTGTTATAGATAATATCTATTATGCATAAATATATAGAGAATAGGTATGTATATAAATATTAATACAGACCTACTGTATATAATTTTCTCTATAAAGAGCAGTAAACCCATACATACTACTGGGATGATTTCTATTAATTCTATTAATTATAGAATTAATATATTCTAAATACTTATTTAGAATACTTATTATTCCATTAATATATTCTAAATACTTAAGAGAGCCAGAAAAGTTATTAACCTTCAGTACAGTAAGCTTTGTATGAAGTTTTCTCTCAAAGGTTTGTTTATTTGAGGATAGTTTTTGCATTTGGTTATTCCCAACAATATTGAATACCAGGGCCGTTCCTTCTCGTTCATTTAACAAGTATTTATAGGTAACCTACAATGTGATAGCATTGAGCTGGTAGCTATGGATACCACTGCAAACAAACTAAGGTTCTACTCTTGTGGGTCATATGCTGAGCAGGGTAACCAAAGAACAGGTGGTTATATCTTCGAAGTATATGTGCAAGAACATGGAGGTGATGAGATGCTCCGGGAGGGAGTACCTCTCATGGGCGTGGCAGGCAGGGTGGGGGCCAGCAGAGGCCTCCATGAACACTGACGCCTAAAGGAAAAGAATCAGGTGGGTGGTGGAGGGTGAGCATAGGATCGTCTGGGCTGAATGAACAGCATCTGCTAAGGCTCAGAGGCAAGCATAGCACGATGGGCTCAGGGAACCAAAAGTAGGCCTGGATACCTCGGGGTTTCCTTTTATGATGAGTTCCAGGTTCTTCTTCATGGTAGAATTACCACTGGAATACTTTTTAACCACCCGTAATGGCCAAATTATATTGGAGAATTTGAAAATGAGAAGGAGACATTGATGTACTCGATACTTGATAAACCTTCTGTGCATTTCTTTGGGATTCCCTCTGAACATGTCATTTATTTAATATGGAGACTCAGTAATGCCTCACTGTTTATGAATACACCCCAGAGAGGTGACACTAGAAGACGGACAGAACTGGTGCACCTGAGTTTGAATTTTGTTTTTGCTGGATGCTGGGCTGTGTGACCCAGGGCAGATGTGACTTTCCTCAGCCTCAGTCTCATTATCTGTAAACTGTAGACGAGACCACCCATCGTTACTGTGGGTGGAAACACTGAAATGAGGTCATATGATCCAATACCCAATGCAGCCTACGTTTCCGTGGCCTTTTCCTGTGAGGGAGCGGCCCGGACTCCCGAGGGGAAGGGAGCTCACTTGCTCTGAGCTTGCTGAGAATCTGTTCAGAGCTGTGTTCACTTGATAAATACCAGCCCATTACCCTTGCAAGCAGAGCCTTATTAACTATTACTTTTAACTGAATGTTACCTGGGGTCATATACAAATCATTTTAATTTGAGAACCTGAGTCAAAATGTCATTACACTTAAGTTTAATTGATGAAGAATGCCGTGAACCAAAGTAAGGTAAAATCTTCCTTCTATTTTCCCCTAGCTAATCTCTATTAAGTGTATGTAAATATTTTAGCCTTTTTACTCTGCCTTAAGGCATTTCAATTAATACTGAGATGCATCCCAGTGAACACTTTACTTTCCAAATATTTTCTAGAAATTCTCTAATTTTTAGATCAACGTGAAGGAGGCCTTCAGTACATAGCTTACCTTCAATGCCTCTTTGGAGATTGAAAATCAGAGAGCCAGGTTGTTGTAGAAGCGGAAAGAGACTCGGGCAGTGCCAGATGAAGTCTTGTCATTTTCTAGACCAGGCAACAGGTGTGGAGAGAGGAAGGGTCATTGCCCAAGGTCGCGTGGCTACGATACTTTGGCATTTACTTGGGGTTCAGTCTAAGAATTGAGGGTTAGGTCTTCTGATTTCTTGAGCACCAGTAGTTTGCCATTTTCTATGATCATTTCCTCATTAAAAAGTTGGTTGAGGTGTGATACAGAACATCCTTTCGGTGTGATTGACCGTCATGAGAAATAGTCCCAATAAAAACCATTCTATTTTATCGTTGTTGATTAACTTGAAGATAAAGTAGGCACATCTGAATTTCCTTGTGATCTTTCTGCAGTTCCTTGAGAATTGTACTTTGTGTGTGATTTGTGTTCAGTTGTGTTTTGTTTGTTTTTTTTTTTAATTTTTTTAACGTTTATTTATTTTTGAGACAGAGAGAGACAGAGCATGAACGGGGGAGGGGCAGAGAGAGAGGGAGACACAGAATCCAAAGCAGGATCCAGGCTCCGAGCTGTCAGCACAGAGCCCGACGCGGGGCTCGAACTCACGGACCGTGAGATCATGACCTGAGCCGAAGTCGGCTGCTCAACCGACTGAGCCACCCAGGCGCCCCTGTTTTTTTTAGCTTCATTCTCAAATTGGAAAACACCACCTGCGTGGATAAGTAATCGGTCAAAATCACCATCCTTCCTAGATGTGCATTTACTTCTGCTTCCTACTTGTCCGTGTAGCCAAAATATTTGCTTTAAAAAAACAAACAAACAGAAAAACCTAAGCATCAATGTTGGCAGTTCAGGAACGGTCAGCAGGAAAAAATTGTGGGGATGTATCTAATTTTCCTGGCCTTTTCTGCTCTGCACGTAACAGCCACCTCTGAACACCGGACAGTGCTGGTTCCCTTACCTTTGCATCAGAATGGACCCTGTTAGGTGAGCCCTCTCCTGCTCACCATCAGGGAACAGGACGTCCCTGCGGGGTAATTCTGCAGTCTAACAACCGTCCTGTTCTATGAGCGCTGTGTCTATGTCACGAATGGGGAGTGTGTCCTCATATAATTTAAAGCCGTTTCCCATTCTTTGGTAGTCTTTGGAACTGCAGAGCAGCTGGCTAGCCGCCTTCCATGTAATAACCACTGATGGACGGCAGGCTGTTAGGAACCCATCCCTCAGTTTCCGTCCTCCAAACTTTTCACTGTAGCCCTGTAATCTTTCTCACTTTTAATTCCCAGGGCTTTAAGTATCTCCATGCCTGTCTTCTGGCCCCTCTGAAATGTTTGTCAGTGTTGTGGCAATGCATATAGTGGCTTCTTCTGACAGCTCTAATTCCTGTCTTTCTGAGGGCAGCAGGAATGTCCCTGCCTGGACTTGTGCACCATGTCCTGCCTCCCCCTGGCCACGCGGTGGGCGGTAGACAGACGGTCGGAGCTCTTGTCCTGCGCCATCTAGCTGTGTGGCTTTCGGAAACTCACTCTAACTCTCCGAGTTTCGGTTCTCTCATCTGTACAATGGGCACAAAAACCCCTGCCCTCATCTACTTGAAGCGGTGTTGGGAAAATCTGATACGATCACGGAGGGAAAAGGCTTTTGAAAAATAAAGATGCCCTTGGAAAGTGGTCTGTAAGGACTCACCTGGCTTTATCTTATCAGACACCGTCTTGATAAGCCATTACCTATTTCTAAAGCTGGCCTTTCTAAGGCTTTTTTGAGCTTCCATTTCTTTTCTAGAATCGGCGCACGCATTTGTTTAATCAATATCGAGGAAGAGCCACAATGTGTCATCTCACAAATGATGAGGACACCCTGGTAAGTAAAACAGACGCCATCTCCACTCTCACGAGGAGGGCATAATAGATATTTGAATAGATATTTGAATGGGCCATAGGGTGGGGCTGGCAGGGAGACAGGGAGACATTAACTGAATGATTACGAAGGAGCCTGTAGTTTAAAAGGTGGTGAGTACCGGGAAGAAGTGACAAGTAATAAGAGTAAAGAAGAATGGTACCCTCTGGGTGTGAAAGGTTCTCTGAAAAAGTGACCCTTGAGCTAAGACCTGGAATAGAATGAGTGACGGGCAGAGGCGGGGAGAGATGCAGGTGTGCGTGTCCAGGGGGTATGGGAAAATATTAAAAAGTTGCTTCGTAATATCTTCTTAGGTGGCCTTTTAAGTTTCTATTTTTGGCATTTTTGGAGACGAATGTATGTATACAATTTGTAATAATTTGTAAATGACTCAATCTTCATGCATTCTTGTGAAGGTAGGAGGAATATGAGCAATTTCAAGAACCTTCACTAAGGGCAGTATGGTCAAGGGGCAGGAAATGAGCGGGGCTGGTGACATGCTCTAAAGGAAGATAGGATAGGCGGTTAGGAATTTTCTCAGTTTGGGAACATTGGAGAGCCTTTAGAGGCTCCCTTCCTCCTTTCTTTGCATTTAACACATATTTTCTATGGGCAGGCATTGTTCTATCTTTTTCTCTAGTCTGTAGTTCTGGAAATTCTTGGCTTAGATTTTGCATCTTCTAATTCAAAGCTTTATATATCTTGGCCCCATTTAGATAAGAACTTACCCTTTATGTGTACGTGGATGCTTTGTTCCTATTTGCACGTCAGGGTGCACACAGCTCTCCCTGGCGTAACATGAGGTGTCACTGCATTGGCTGGTTGTACCAACGTGTTAAAGGCCCTGCGTCTGCATTTAATATGTGAGCACATCAAGGGGCGCCTGGGTTGCTCAGTTGGTGAGCGCGTCGGGCTCTGTGCTGACAGCTCGGAGCCTGGAGCCTGCTTCAGATTCTGTGTCTCCTCTCTCTCTGTCCCTCCCCCGCTTCACTTTCTCTCTCTCTCTCTCTCAAAAATAAACATTAAAAAATTTAAAAAATATATGTGAGCACATCAAAGTGAAAGATTTGATTTTGTCTCGTGACATCATCTTGCACACATTCAGCAGTGTTTTTTTAGGACCCCGTGTTGACCATACATCAAGGAACATAAAACAAGTCTAAAGGTTATAGAGCGTTTACTATGTGATTGCTGCTGTGGTGCTTTGCGTAATTTATTTCTTTTATTTTTTACAATCACTGCTATGAAGCAGGTATCATGATTTATTTGTAACAGAACATATGCGACTCGGCAAAAGCAAGATCTGTTCGACTCTATACATCCGCGCTTGGCAAACTTTTTTCCTAAAAGGACCAGACGGTAAAATTTTAAGTTTTGCAGGCCACACGGTTTCTGTCTTAGCTGCCCAACTGGGCCATTGTAGTGGGAAAGCAGCCATCGACAGTATGTAAACCAATGGGCATGGCTGTGCTCCAATAAAACTTTATTTACAAAAACAGAGGGTGGGCCGGATTTGGCTTCGGGTTGTGGTTTGCCAACCCCTGTTAAGAATAATAACAATAAGGGGAGGCTGGGTGGCTCAGTCAGTTAAGCGTCCGACTTCAGCTCAGGTCATGATCTCGCGGTTCGTGAATTCAAGTTCCGCGTCGGGCTCTGTGTTGATGGCTCGGAGCCTGGAGCCTGCTTCAGATGCCGTGTCTCCCTCTCTTTTTGTCCCTCTCCTGCTCATGCTCTGTCTCTCTGTCTCTGTCTCAAAAATAAATAAACATTAAACAAAATGTATGTACTACTGTTATTTTGAGGATCTTTGTTATACCAGCGAATCTGTTACTCACATAAAACCCCATATTGGAGACAGCGCACTCTGGGTAGGTCCTCGGGACTATCTTTCGCTTGTGTGGGAATGGGTGCGCCTTCAGGCTTGAGGAGAAATGAGATGAACGTGTCCCTTTCTTGATGTCAGAATGTCTTGCTCTTGGCCTGGCTGATTCGGGGCCTCCATCTTGGTCTTCCATTTTCTTTCTCGCCTCAGGGTCCCTTTGTCCTCCAACCTCTTCTGCTTGCCTCTGCTTTCATTCAGTTATCCTCCTCCCATCCCATCCCTGGGCTTCCTCTCCCCGCCGAGCCTGGCTTCTCCTTAGCTTTCCCAGCTCGTTGTGGCCTCAGAGAAAAGCACCACTGCTGTTCGCTCTGTGATCAAACCAAAGCAAAACAAAACCACACAGGACAAAGAAAAACCAAACGCCAACAGGGAACGATGGTAATCGTTTTTAAAAACATACGCGTGTGGAGAAATGACAAAGCTTGTACGCGTATGGCATCCTGGCCTTTAGCTCCTTTGTTTCTGTGTGTTGCCTTCCCTTTCAGAAGTTTGGACCTGTCCTTTCTCTATCTACACTGCGAAACTCCCTTCCTTCACCTGACCCCTTCCCTTCGTCAGATGATGCCAATCCCTTTTTCCAGAAATGCTCCTTTTCCACCCCACGCCTAACTTCTCTCAAGGTGCCCGATTGTATCAAGTGGCCATCAGAGATGTGGGCGGGGGGCGGGGGGGTGACAATTTCCACAGCAATGATATCCTTGACCCATTTCCTCCTCCTCTTCCTTGGAAACGCAGGGTCTCATGGTTCGTGTGCTGTTTAACTCTGTCCTAAAAGTTCAAAAGTTCAAAAGGAGAGAGACACAAGCAACATTGTTTATGGCCAGCAGTTGGAGAGAATAGCCGGCCAAGGAAATCCTGGTTCCTGACTTCTGCCTGCATGGTGTGTTTACCCAGGGTGACGCACAGTGTGTTTTAAGTAGGAAGCTGGACAGTTCCTCCACTGCCTCATCTGTAAAAGGAGACCACTGGGGAAACACAACTGACAGAGTGTTGGGAAGATCAAAAGAGATGATATGTGTGGAAACGCTTTGCAAATCATAATGTAGTTTAAATGTGTTTAATTAAGCTGAACATTTGAGATGCAGATAATAAGTTGAAAGGAGTTCAGAGACAAGCGAGGATGTTCCCTACCAGAAAACTTGGAGGAGGCCTTGGGGGGAGGGTAGGACCGTGAGGGCTCAGATTGTGGATGTTATTCAAGTTCACTGTCGCCCGACACCCTGTGCCTTTGTGCCTCCCTGAGGGCAGAAGACAGAAGCTTTTTCCCAAGGTCCTTCCTAAGGTGCAGGAATGTGATCTTCATTCTGCGTCCATGTGATTTGGATTTGGAAATGACTTACGGGAAGGAGCACACTCTGTGTGGAACTGGCTATCAGAGGTAGCAGGGGGAGAGAATCTGGGCAAGCTCCCGTGCCAGCCTCTTTCCTGGGAAGTCTATGGCCTGTCTCAAATGCCTTGGAGACCTACTGAACAGTAGGCCTGGGATTTAAGCATTGCTTTTGGTTTCTTAGTCTCTGGCCTGATGCTCTGGGAGTGCCTGGGAAGTGCTTTATGTCCTTTGATCGTGTTTCTATTTTAAGTCAGCTTCAACGGGCGGAAATAGGATCTGTTGTTTCCAACTAAGAATTGCTGCTGATAAATATTGGGAGATTTCTTACGTGGGATGACCAAAAGAATAGGCAGACGCTCAGAGTAGAGAATTAAGCAAGGGAAAGTGAATTCACTCAAGCAGTGGATTCCTTGTAGTGAAAAAACAAAACAAAAAACAGCCCCAAGAAACAAAAAAACACAGGAGTTAAGTTTGGATAGATAGATGGAACCAGTTGGCAAGAGCCTCGAATGCCTTGCAGAAGAATGAGGATTTTCACCTATAGAAAAGGGAGCTTCTGAAGATATTTGGGCAGATAAATGACATCACTGGGTGAGAGTTTGGAGGAAAGTAAAGACCAAGATGCTTATCTCCCATTTTCTGCTGGCTGGTAGTTTGAATTCGAGCCACAGAAAGTAATGTTGGCTAAGTTAATTAAAAGAGAAAAGAAAGGCTATGGGGTAGCTTACTGAAGCAGCGGAAAACCTGGGAACCAGGTTTCAGCAAAGTAGGGCCAGAGCATTCTTGAGGCCCTGGAAGCTAGGAATTACAAAGCAGTCTTCAATGGGTTGGAGCCTATGCTTACCCTGATTGGCTAGGAGACATCCATATACTCAGATTAAGAGTTCCAATAAAAACACCCAGAGAGACAGAGAGAGAGAGAGAGAGAGAGCCAGAGAGAGCCAGAGAGAGAGAGAGCCAGAGAGAGAGACAGAGAGAGACAGAGGTGGTTCTCCAAAGAGATCAGGGGCTCATGAGAGGAGATGTCCACTCTACCTGTCCTCAGCGATAGCCCCAAAGACATTGGGCCCGGAGTGAAGAATACATCTGAAATGAAGAGCGCAAGATACATCAGAGTCTATCTGAGCAAAGGTGAAACAAAACCATTGGAATGGTTATTTTCCCCTTCTGTACAGCAAGGACCCATGGCAGCATCCCTCAATAGGTTTACGGCAGCTTCTTATCCCCCCTGCAGAGTTGTGAATTGGGATCATTAAGTTTTAAGTTGTTCTGCTGC
Organism: Panthera pardus; assembly: GCF_024362965.1. Taxonomy (NCBI): domain Eukaryota; kingdom Metazoa; phylum Chordata; class Mammalia; order Carnivora; family Felidae; genus Panthera; species Panthera pardus. The sequence continues at coordinate 185,644,407 of NW_026526688.1, forward strand.
TTCCGTGTAAGTGATCATGTAAATATCAGGATGCTGGATGGGGGAAGCAAGTAATGGCTTGACTCTCAAGATCCTGGATTGCTGCTTATTAACGTACATCCAGAAAAACCTTAAGAATAGCACCCCATCCCCCAAATCATAAGCCGAGCATACTTTATGAGCACTGAGTTAGAAAGGCAAAGCTAATAATTGTAACCATGTAGATGCAGAAACCATTAATGTTTCTCATGCCCTGTGGTAGGAAGAAATATATTAAAAATTGATTTTTGGTTTCTGCCTTTGTCTGTGTAACATTTATAATAAGGGATACGGGAGAAAGTATCCTTTAAAATTGATATTTCAAAGCATTTTGGGCTTGTTGGTGTTAAAATAAATTTTTATTAATGGTTTTCTATTGCGTGGTAAAAGGTCAGCATCTGAATATGACAATTTTATCTTCTTAAAGAAAAAAAGACGGTGGTGGCTCTCTTCAACAATTACATATAAACCAGAATTTTTGCTAAATTATTGGGGTAAGCCATTTTTAGACCTGAAGTTATTGTTTGACTGTAACATGGGCTAAGTGTACTAAAATGGGCAGCCTTAATTTCTTCCTCTCTTTTCTGTCCTTTTTTTTACTCTTTCCCTGTCTCTTTCTCTGTGCAGTAAGGTGTAACTTGCTTCCACACTGTATATACGGTAAGCGGTGAGCCATGTGTTCATATCAGTTCTTTGTCTCTGGGATCCTATTATCAGTTTACCCCTTCGTAATTGAAGAAGCTTTCGTTCATCTGCGAAAAACACATTTCATTTTATTTTGTTCCTGTTTCAGCTTCTTGGACATGATGTGGTGAACACACAATTCTGTGCGTGTTTTTTTTTTCCCCCAGTCACTTTAAATAAAATATACGTTCTAAAAATCCTGCCCCATTTGTTCTGAATGTTTTAGAATGTATCTTAGCTGTAATTCCCCAGAAATGAAATGACACGGCGTACTTTCTGATGGGTTTTCATTAATCTGGTATAGTTTTGCTGTTGATTGGAGTTTATCAAATAGGGTTATAACCTGATAGAAATAACGCTGTCAAATGCTTGGATTTATCATATGTTTTGTGATTCCACGGATGATGTGGGCAAGATGGATCCATATCAGAAAACAGCCTTTGATTCAGAAGAGACGCAGAGGCTTGGCGTGTTAATTGCCAAACCACCTAAAGTGGATAAAGAATGACATTTTATGCTACCTCCTTCATCATATTTTTAGAAAGACGATGTGATGGATTAATAAAACATAGCAAATCTTCTATGCAAACCAAATGTTTATAATAAATGGAGCATAATCTAACTGTTCTGCTATAAAATGAATTAAAGTAGTCTCTAGCCAGTAAATTCAAACAGAATAGAGTAGGATGGTTAGGTGACCTTAACAGGCAAGCGTTTTACTGTTGAATACATAATTTCCTTTCAAATGGTCCTCCCCTGTCAGACTGGAGTGGGTTCAAAGTAACACTGGAGTCTTTTCTTCAGCTGGGAAGTAAGCAAAACTGGATGCAGATGGGGAGCTTAGAGGCCTCGGGGGTGGGGGCGGCTGCCAGAGATGGCTGCCGCTATCTGACTGGAGTCCTGTACATGCCAGCCAAAAATACTGTCACTGTCGCGTGATTCTCTGCCCCGTTGTACAGTGTGGTGGTGGTCTCTTAACCTTGACTTTGGCTGCCACGGTATGTGAAAGAGAAGGCAAGCAAATACACAGTTAGTATAAATTGTGATGAAAATACATCAGGAGGCTGATAGTCATGTCTCAAATACTTTTTACCTTTATTATTGGCCAACGGGTACCATGTTAACCTTTAGAGTCGGAGGGGAAGGGGTGATGATGATAGAAGTGGAGAGAAAGTGACAATCCATTTCTTTGATACTTTAATTTTTCACTCACTGCAGCCATATATATGGGAGACAGCTTCCCTGAGGTTTTGCTGCTTTTCTTTGTTTCTTTTCTTTTCCTTCTTTCCTTTATCGTTGAAACAATGAGAGGTTTTCACAGATAGCTACACTTCCTATTCTGTTCTCTTTAGAGTAGAGGTGATTTTATTAAAATATCATTTTGCTTGGGGCTCAATGTCAGCGAGGGCAATGGGCAGAAAAGCTGCCAGATGACACATCGTTGTGGTTTTGGTGCTCGGGCAGAAGACGGAATGGACGTGGCACCACGCATGGGGCTGAGCACCGTGAGAGGCAACCTCGGGCCTCCGCAGAGGGTCATGGGAAGATTTTTCAGCAGTGATGGTTTTATACTGTGATCCAGAGTGCATACCGGGGAGCATGCTCTCCTCTCCACCTCCTGGACCTCTTCTTCCTCCTCCCTCTCTTCCTTCCCCTCCCACAATGCAATGCCTGCTACCTTTCCTCCTGCTTCTTCTTCAACAGTCAAGCAGAGGAACTCTCTAAGCCTGAAAGTTCTCAGGGCTACTGTCCAGGTATATGTTGGCTGCCATTACCAGATACCAAGGATCAGGCGGCTTAAACCACAGAAATTGATTTTCCCACAGTTCTGGACGCTGGAAGTCCAAGGCCAAAATGCCGACAGGATAGGTTTGGTCTGAAGCTTCTCCTTGGATTGCGGGTGGCCACTTTCTCCTCCCTGTGTCCTCACGTGGTCTTTCCTGTTTGTGTGCACGCACTTCTGGTGTTTCTTCTCTTACAAAGACCTCAGTACTGTAGGATTAGGGCCCCTGCTCTTATGATCACGTTTAACCTTAATGACTTTCTTAAAGGCCCTGTCTCCCAATGCATTTACCTCGGGGGTTAGGGCTTCACCATACAAAATTTGGGACACATTTCGGTCCACAACAAATACTATAAATGCTGTCTGGATAAATGGTCCATTTAAGGCATTGTACGAAAAGATACCTTAGACCTATTTTGGGGACTAAACGTTGTAATCCCACATCCAAGAGAGATCTGTCTCTGAAGGAGCCCAAACCACCACCTTTTCCCGAGAATCTGTCCCCCCACGGACCAAATATCTTCCTCTTCAAGGTCACGAGTCTGCAGTTGGGGTGTTTGCAGCAGAACCACTAGATCTTAGGAATGTTCTTTATTTAACGACTGAATAAAGTCTTCTTCATTTCTCTTTTCCTGCTTCATGTCAGAACTCAAATGCCCGCACGCACGTTCGTTCCAAATTCTGCCCTTCATTTTTCTGAAGTTTCATATCCGCTAAACCAAAGCTGCCTTACTAGTATGGTGAGCATTTCAAACCCCAGTAGCTGGCTGATAAAAAAACCACCATCAACTTCGTCACCGTTTCCTTTATCATCACTGCTGATACTAACTGGGCAGACCTTGATTTAAGTGTGTTAACTTACTTTGTCCCTCCAACAACCGTATCCAGTGGTTATTATCACTACTATTCATGCATTCCAGATGTGGAAACTGCGACCATCAGGTCATTATTTGCATGTTAGAAATTAGAAATGAGGGTCCTTAAGAGGTTAAGTGACTTGCTCAAGATCTCACAGCTGGTGAGCGGCTGAGCAAGGATTAGCCGAGAGAGAATTTGAATTCGGAATGCCTGCTTCTGGCACCTGCACTCCTAACTGTTATGCTGCTAGGACTCTGTAGCACAGTTTAAACCTGGAAGCGTCGGTAGTTTAAATCTATCAACCCACCCTAATTCAACCCAGTTATTCAGACTGAGGAAGAACCCAAGATCCAATCTGGTTCTCATTCTCACATGGTCGTATGATGGGATGCCACCCGACAAACCCCAGGCGGCAGGGGTTGCTGTCCTATGACACATAACAAAAACAAAATTTACAGTTTTAAATACTTCAATGCCACTTTGTCGACATAATCTCAGATTTTCATAATTGACTAACCTGGATTTCAATTCCCCCATTTTACAGATAAAGATACTGAGACCAAGGAGGAGGTTAAGTTGGTTACAATGAGCCCCAAACTCAGAGTAGATGGCTCTCTGTATCTCTTTTCTCTCCCTTGCCTTTCCACTGCGGCCACGGTTTCACATCCTGACCCCCCACCACTTGCAAACTTTGTAAGCCTTGTCCCTGTCCTACCTTAAGCAGCATCGTCTAAATAAAGCACAGATGTGGACAGTCCTTGGGTGCAAGCCGGCCCTTGCAAACTTCTACCTGTGTGGGATCCTAACCTCTTTGAGGTTCTCTCATGTGTAAGAGAGGAAATATAACGGTAACCGCATCGAGGCAATGTTTCTTAATCCATGCATGTTTATTTACTCCCTTCAATGTGACTGTGAACACTAGAGACGGGGTGTGACCTCAGAGAATGACATCATACATGCAGAGTGCTTAGCACAGTTGCCTGCCACATGATAAGCCCTCATCGTATGATTATTACATTGTTTTGCGTCCCATAGCTGGTACCTGCCCCGCTTGCATATAGCATTGTCACAGATGTTCTGTGGGAAAACACACACACACACACACACACACACACCCCTACATTCTTTTATTTTTTTATTTTTTTTATGTTTATTTTATTTTTGAAGGAGACAGAGACAGAGTGTGAGTGGGGGAGGGGCAGAGAGAGAGGGAGACACAGAATCCGAAGCAGGCTCCAGGCTCTGAGCTGTCAGCACATAGCCCGACTCGGGGCTGGAACTCACAAACCGCGAGATCATGACCTGAGCCAAAGTCGGAGGCTTCACCGACTGAGCCACTCAGGTGCCCCCACACCCCTACCTTCTTGAGCAGAGAACAGTTTTTTCTCATGTGATCATTATCGGATCCCCTGTAGTGAGCTTCGTGTAACTAATTCTTACGTCTCCATCTATCTAATACTTGGGGCTGCTCTCCTGGGCTTTGTCGTTATTCTTCTATCTTGCTAGCCATGAGATGTCCCTCTCTTTGATCTCCAGTAGCTTTTAAAAGAGCTGGAGAAATCTTTTTTACCCCCTGAGCCACTCTTTCCTTCTCCCGGCTGCCTGGTCTGTGACTCGGTGACGATGGGGCCACCCATCCCTGCACCAACAGACTGGTTTTGTTTTATGGATATTTGTGTCCTCTACCAATGATGTTCTGTGCTGTTCCCTGAGCTTTGGATTTCATTTCAGAAGTAGACCCCATATATTCAATTAGGAACACTTAAAAAACTTCTTTCTACTGGTTTATAGTCCCATCTGGAGGACAGGAGTTACTCTGCAGAATAAATTGAGTGTGAAATTTGGCTATGCAATAAGAATTCACTTCCGTTAAGGCAAAGAGAAGAGATGCATAAAATTCAAATCATGCACAGAATAAATGCTTTATCTTTAAGAAACATATAAATAGACATCAAACACCATAGAAACAGAGAGGGTTTCCTCTCTCTCTCTCTCCCTCTCTCTCTCTCTCTCTCATCTCTGTCTCTGTCTCTGTCTCTTTTTAGAAACAAATTTGTGTGCAATTTCATAGCAAAAACTTTGCAAGGGAAGATTATGCATGTCCAATGCTGATAAGACTGCCCAAATATAAATTTTATGATGCATTTGCTTTAGAATTGCATCTTTCTCCCCGCACAATCAAAGAATGGAAAATAAAGTTTGAAAGCCTTTGGAGTGCCAAGTGCAGGCACCTGAGGAAATCAGGAAAGAATTGAGAACCTGATATTGTAGCTAATTTGTAACATTTTTTGCTAAGGCTGCTCTCCTTAAAAGAAGGCACTTGCTCTAAATTTTCTTTCCTTCTTCATCCACAGGACTGCACTTTCTACAAACACTTGCCAATGATAAAAATGCAGGGTAGGAAGTGAGGGGGTGAAGCAATTAGGGAAGCTTGCAAGCCAGCATCCTGAGCCCAGGAAGACCACAGTGGAAGGGCTTATCTGATCGTGCAGGGAACTGACAGTGGGTGCAATCTTGCAGTTGAATAATAATGCAGTTAATCTTTGCTTAACCAGCAACTGAAGGACCCTCAAGCCAACATCACTGGTACGATAGAAGTCACAAGTAGAAGCCTGAGAGGGTCCTTTTGAGGACCCTCAGTGTCAGACACCTGAAGATACGCACAGAAACTTCATGTTTCAGAACTCTACCGGTAGCATGATGATAATATCTTATATTTTCTAATGTAATATTCTCCAAATTATGGCAAAATAAAGTGGTTTCTGTGTTGAGGTAAATTTGAGAAATGATGATTAAAGAAAGAAAGACAAAAGTAATGTTGCAGTACTTGTCAGAGCCTTTAATGGATTCCTGGGCATGGTGAACATCTGAGAAACACAGTGGGAAATACTAGTTTGAGTTTTCGCTAAGGATCTCACAAGTCTTTGATTCTTTGGATACAAAGGTAAACTGGTTTAGTGCTTCACAAAGCACTTCCATAACAGAAAAGTGAGCCTATGTATATTCCATCAAGGATGTGTTAAATTATGGTCTGTCAGTTTAATAAAATCTCAGTTACCCGAGGGGCTGCAATCACTCATCTGTAATCCCACAGAGTCACAAAAAGTCATACTTTGACCACCACTACCAATGATCCTCTGAAACTTTCTGGCTTGCACAGCTGTGCTTTCTATTTTTAGAAACTGCTGTTTATTTGCAGGAAATATTGAATTCGTCTTCCTAGACTAGGTTTACTCTACTGGCAAGAGATTTCAGATTTTCATTTTTATCATTATCTCTTTAAACCTGATTGTGTTTAACTTCTTACAGTTTCATTATTCCTAAGCACCACCTCTGACGTTTCACATTTCACATTTTACTTTATTTCTTTAAATGGCTGTGCCTTTATTCCAGTGTCATTTGGGGAGGATGAATGTCCTCATTTCCATCCTGCTTGGTCAACGTCACTGAAGATAAGCAACTCAGCAGCCGTAGAGCGCTGTTTCTAAGTATGTACGATGGTCCAGATGACAGATATTGTAATTTGCTAGAAAAGTCCCGTTTTCTGCTAAGAATGTGCATTAGAGAAAGCCTGGCCACAAAAGTCAAATACCTGAGAAACAGGTCCAGGGTGCTATCTCCATAGTTTGGGGAGAGGGCCTTTGCCTTAGGTGGATTCCCTGCAGAAGTGGACTAATTTTTCGTAAATGGCGAATTAGGTAATTCTGTCTACACTATACCCTAACCATATCGATTATATGAGTAATTACTATCATATTTCCTGAAAGTTCCAGGGAGCCTTCCATAAATCTCTGCTATTCTTGCATTTATTGTCCCATCTACCTAGGAAGATAATTTGGAAAACATAACCATAGGTACAACTTGGGCAATCACCAATTAGAACGGACCGAGGTCCGGGCTGGAGCGGGATTGTGGACGCCCCGTCTCCCCCTGCTGTGCTATGCTCCCCTCTTAGTTGTTGGATCCTCGAGAAATCGGACAGAGAGCGGGGGGAGGACTGGAGTACCCGCATATACCAGCCTGGAAGTGTAATCTTTTAACAGCCGATGCCACGGCACTTTGCTGAATATCACACGGGCGTATACCATGAGAAGCATACTGGGAAATAGAAGTGGGCACCGTTTTCCTTGTTTTAGAAAAAGTCGGGGGTACAAAGACCTTTTGACCTTTAATCAAAATCATAGCCACTGACACTACTCAGAATAGATAGCAACCTGGTATTCCTTCCATTGGGGTAGGGAGAAGGGATATAAACGAGCGGCCTGAGGTCCCTCAGCGGCAGGGAACACATTTTGTACGGATTGGCAAACACTCCCCAGAGAATAAATGCATCAAGGCAGAGAGCAGTAGTGTGACTATAAATTGTATCCACCCTTCCCCGAGGGTCAAATTCAGAGCTTGTTAATTGTGCTAAACCTCCAGGTACTGTTTCCCCATGGTTACCTACCCCCCTGCTATAACCGCATATTGCATAAGCAGCCAAGCATATAAATCATGATTTGAAAAATTGGAGGGGCCTAGGCGGGGACATGTGGCTAACAGCTTGTTTTCTGCTAAGTTGCAAAATAACAGGGCTGCCCTCAAGGAGTTGCAGGGTGCGTCTGACTACACAGCTTACCTTTAACTCGTTCAGCCTCAGTCTCGCCCCACCCCTTTGCAGCCGCGGGAGAAGGGTTGCCTGAGTCGTTTGCTTTCCTCTCTTGTCCAGCGGCCGACACTCTGGTGAGTTGGAAGTTTTTGTACGCAACGCTTTTCTCCGGTCCCCTGCAGATTGCGATGGGAATTGTTCAACCCAGAGGTCAAAGGTATCTAGTAAGAAGTCTGTCTAAATCCGCATTACTTTTGGCAAATGAGAAGTGGGGTAGTCGGTCACACACGGAAGGATCCCGTAGAATGTTCAAGGTCACGCGCACGCGACTGTATCTTGCGTCACTCTCTCTCGCTGTCTTCTGTTTGCTTTTGGAGTGTTGAGGAGAGTTGTTGACTCATCTCTGTGGGAAAGGAAAAAGGGAACGGAAGAAAGTCTTCACCTGGCCCAGCAGAAAAGATTAAGGGACACGATGGGGTCTGTGAGCAAATAGCATTGAAGTTGCCTTCTGCCGAGCGAGTGTAATTCATGCTCAACCCCTGCCCTTTGAGGCAGGCACACGTCTGGGAGTCCCCGTGCGGGTAGGCCCCATGGGTGACCCGATGGCAGACAGAAATAATATGACAGAATGTCCATGGGTTTAGGGTTGAGACTGAATATAAAACAACGTTAGAAAGAGTTGATTTGGGGCACCTGGGTGGCTCAGTCGGTTAAGCATCCGACTTTGGTTCAGGTCATGATCTCTCGGTCCGTGAGTTCGAGCCCCGCGTCGGGCTCTGTGCTGACGGCTCAGAGCCTGGAGCCTGCTTCGGATTCTGTGTCTCCCTCTCTCTCTGCCCCTCCCCTGCTTGTACTCTGTCTCTCTCTCTCAAAAATAAAAACGTAAAAAAAAATTAAAAAAAAAAAAGAGTTGATTCATGGACAGCCATAGTCCTTATGGGAACTTTGGAAGAAAATAATCAAAGCCTTCTAACATTCCAAGATACTTATTCTCCCAATAGTACAGTAAGCTGTTAAAAATATTAATAAATAAATATTCGTTGAGCCTCTCCAATATTCAGCGTATTCTTCCCAGCACTGGAGGATTCCTAGCAAGTATCAGAGAAGTGAAGAGAGGCAGGACGTGGAGTGGTTGTGGATATGGGCCAACGAATTGGCCAAAGTGTAGGTTACACCTACAGCTCTGTCGTGACTAGTTTAGTGACCCCAGGCAAGCTGTTTAACATCTCCGTGACTCAGTCTCCTTGTCCGTAACAAAGCACAAACTGGTAGTCACTGCTTCACAGAGTGCTTGTGAGGTCCGTGTACTTTACACATGTAATGTTTTTAGAACAGCACACCCAATAAGCACTCAATAGACGTTAGCCATTTTGTCAACACCCTCACCGACATTTAGTACCGTGGCTCTGAGATCCTAGCCTCAGCTCAACTGTGAAACAGCTGTGTGGCCTCAGACAAGTTCACTCAGCTTCTGTGCTTCTCTGAGGCACAGTAGAATGAGGATTATAACACTTGTCCTCTGGGCTGAGGGGGTTGTTCCACAGATCTTCGTCACAATCCCCCTGGTGAAAACCCTTTGCGAGCCACAAAGTTCTGGGCAGGTGCAAAGTCTCCGCAGTCCTTATTTTAATGAGGCATTCATTACGGGTAAGTTGTTACGATCTTGTTGTAGGAATAAGGCATGCAGAAGAAAAGTGATGGAGTACATAAGGCAGTCTGAGTGGGAAGTGAATGCAAGTTTGTAGTTGGTATCTCCAGACTGGTCTGAGAAGCTTGCTGGCTGCGGTCGGCACTACCGGAAGGAAGAGAAGGCAGCAGACAGGCTGATGGCAGATTAGAGGCCAGTGACCAGCTCTGTGCGCTGATGATCACGGTGCTGATGACGAAGCGGCCACCGCTGGTATTTTATGCAGCCCAGATGGGTGCTGTGATACCTGCTCTCCCCCCTGTGCCCTTCTCTAATTCTCATGAGAATACTCTCGTGATTCCCATTTTGCAGATGTGGACAATAAGACTGGGAAGGGTTAAGTCACTCGCTGGTTAACAAGCGATGCTTATGGAATCGGGGGCTGTTCTGCCTTCTGTCGGATTTTGGGAGGCTTGCAGATCACCTCCACCTGAGAGGGACAGGCCGAGGACCATCTGCCCTTGTGAAGGATCGTGCCCAGGGCTTTCGGACTCCTGGCTTTTCTCGTCTGTTGCGCCCACGGCCTGAAGTATCCTCTGCCTTCACCCATTTGACTCTCTCCTGCTCCATCTTTAATTTTCTTTTTTTCTGGGAAGGCTTCTCTGGTCCTCTTCCTCCCTCTCTCTGGGCCAGGGATCCCTCTGCACCTCCGTGGATACCTCTTGTCACATTGTTGTGTCACACACCGTCTCTGTCTTGAGCCTTCATCTGGGGTGTGAGCTCTGTGAGTGCAGAGGCAGGGTCTGTCTTACTCATTATGGTATCCCCAGGGCAAAACAGGAGAGAGGAGGGACAGAAGGGAGGGAGGAAGGAAGGGAGGAAGGAATAAAGGGAAAAACAGAGGAGGATGGGTATTAAAAGATAAGCCTAGTAAACGGCTTTGGAAGTTCAGATTGTAGAATGATTTTCAGAAGCCTTCTTAGTGCAAAATTCTTGTATCCCTCCCACTCCCCATGCACACATCTGGGAGATGTATTATTCTTTCCCTTGAACCTGAAGCTCCCAGGAGCCCCTAAGGAGCCCAGTTCCCAGGCAGACCGACTCTTCCCATCAGAACAGGAGCCTCTGCTGTCTGCTCACATCTGCTTTACCTGCCCCTCTGACATGTGGGCCCCATTGCTCAGAGCCACGGCGGCCAATTTGGTCGATAATCTGCAAATTAAAAATTCAATAAGTAGTTCCCAGAATCATTTTCAAAAGCTGGGACATAGAAATTAACATGTTAATAATCGGTGCACGGTGGGGTGGGTTTCTGCTGTGGATTCTCATTGCTTTCAGTCGGCATTACGAAAAGTTCACGGGATGTGTTCCTTTAATTTCGCCGCACGGAGCGTAGGCTTTTAGGGGTATTTGGTGAATGTCGGTGTGGGTAATGATATTGCACATGGATTTTGTGGCAACTTAGGCAGGAAATAAATAGGGTTCGGTAGGACTCATCAGAATTTCCTTTAATAACAAAGCCTCACATCCATGTAGCGCTTTTAGTCTTTAGCACATCCTCAAAGGGATCTTGTGTATGTTCCCGACAGGCCTGGAGGCAGGCGGCGGCCGGCATTTCTTCCTGTCCACACATATGAGGAAACATGTCTGGAGGTACATGGACTCACGCCAGCAGCTAGTGGGTAGTAAGGCGTGATGAGAATCTAGCTCTGTCCATTCCTAGGTGGAGAGCTTTGCTGACCTAAATGTCGAGCCCCACGGTGCTAACAAATTCACAGAAAGGTTGCCCTAGTGATTCAAGTATAATAACCTCGAGCCAGCATGCCTGGTCTAAGTACTACTCTGAGAGCAGCAAAGCTTTGACAGACAGACCTACGTTCGAGTCTTTGTTCTACCACGTGGTGGTCCAAAGACTTCAGACTTGTCACTTGAACTCTCTCAACTGCATGCGCCTCATTTAAATGACGGCGATAATAACGCCTGCTCCAGAGGGTCACCATTAGGATGAAAGCAGAGGATGCGTGAGAAAGTGCTTAGTGGCTGCGCAGCGTGATTCCTGGCACTTGAGACTGAAGGTGTGTGAGACAAGGTATCTGTAACGGAAGACGTATCGAGCACAGCCTTTCCTGTGCTGTCCCTAAGGTAGCCACTAGCCCCGCGTGGCTGCTTACGTTTAAGTTGATAGCACTTCAAATAAAATTCAACATCTAGTTCCTCTGTCTCGCTACCCACACGTCAAGCGTCCAGCAGCCATACGGGGCCAGTGGCCGCCATATTGATCAGCACAGATGCAGAACCTTTCCATCATCGCAGCGACTTCAGTTGGACATCGCTGCCTTAGGAGAAATGACCTCTCCAAAGAAACAGGCCGGTGGGGGTGGGAGTGTCATGCGAAGTCTAGACTCCACGTTACCACAAGAGGAGGCCAGCGCGAAGACGTGGACCGGTGGGTGCCCGCTTCCTGTGTTCAACAGTGTTGTTTACACAGGGGCTATGCAAATCCTGGGTGAGGAATACAGTGCGGTGCGTTGAATAGGCCCACTCCAGAACATCCTGCTGATAATTGTGTGGAGCGCTGCAAATGGTGGGTAATTTCCTCTCAGGTGCCTGTTCTACACGCTTGTTTGGCATGCTTTATTGCCGGGTGGATTTACACTCTGCATTTGCCATAAAAACTGTTTCCAAAAGAAACAAGAAGCGTGGCAAGATAAAAAGCGATATAAAAAGCGTATTTTGTGATTTATTTATGTCAAATTTATGGAAGATGACAGGAGGCATTACAGTTCCAAAATTAGTTGTCACAGTCGGGCTATAAATCTTGCAGGACAGGAGTTAAAGCGGTGGGTTGGGAACCAGGACCCCTGGGTCTATGAGGGGCCTCAGTCCAAACCAGGTAAGGGATTTCTAAAAACCCTTCACCGTAGGGCTCGGCCAGCCCTCGAGCTGGGAAGCCGGCACTTAATAGCTAATGAGTATTGGATGCTTGCTGTTTTAAGTGTATAATCTCACTTAATTCCCGCTAGCCCTGTTTTCCTCAGTTTACAGATGTGGGGGCTCCGTACTACCAAGAGGTCACGGCAAGTGGGGTTGAGTCCAAAGAAAGGCGGAGGCCGACTCGAACGTACCTGCTATGCTTTCAGTAGTGATTTAGATTCATTTGTGGTACACAGGCATTTATGAGGCACCCCCTGTGGGTCAGGCATGGCACCCAGAATTAGTGGTACAGGACTGATAATGTGACATTGCCCCTGCCATCAGTGAATTTTTAGTCTGGCAAGTGATATGCAAATGGCTGTGGTATGAATCAGACTGCAAAAAAAAAAAAAAAAAGAAAAAATGATGTGGTATAGATATACATGGAATTCTCTAGAACCACAAGGGACCATGGCTTTCTTTCCAACTAGAGGACCTGGAAGAGCATCATGGAGGAGGTAGTCTTTGAGATGAAGAATGGCTGGATCTGACTAGACACGGGGGGAAGGATGGCCCACCGACCACCCCTTAGCTCGTGATGTGAGCTATTTTCCCGGGAGATGAGTGGGTATGACACTGATCCATCCAGCCTGTCTTTTAAATCCCTTGCACTTAATTGTGGAGTGGCGTCCTAGAAAGGTAAGCGGAAGAAGATAAAATATTTTTCCCAGTTAAAAAAATACAGTGTTAAACCAGAAGACCGTTAAAACCTCTTCTCGTTGGGCATCTATCAAGCGTTCTCCTTCTTGCTCTCCTTTAAGGGTTCTTGTGTATTCAGCCCTTATATGTTGGTGTCCCCCCGCTTTCCCCCAAAGGGGTCTCCTTTAGCCTTCTTCCTTTCTCGTTCTACACACTGTGTGACCCCATCTGTCATATGGCTCCAGTTCCCAGGTGTTTTCTGATGACTCTCAAATCTGTAACATCTGCCCTAACTTCTTTCTTGAGTTCCAGATTCATATATCCACCAGTGTATGATTAACCATTGTGCCTGAATATTCTACAAATACATGAGACTTGCTCAACACGTCCCACGCGTGCCTCTCTTTCTGCATTCCCTACCTCCATGAGCCCATGCCCTGGACCATTACGTAAGTCAAAACACCAGGAACCAGTCTCGGATATCCCTTCTCTCATCACTCGTACATCCTGCCAGGCACTCATTCTTTAATATACCTTAAATCTGCCTTCCCTCCTGATCTACGGCCTTAGTAGTTAATACTGGTTGCCATTATTAGAGAAGTGATATGGAGCACAGATTCTGGAGATGGTGCGTGGGTTTGGATTCGGGTTCCACGACTTAAATGACTAATTCCCTCTGTACCTTAGTTTGCTCATCTGTCAAGTGGAAGCAACACGGAATACATACTCCCTGAGTTGTTGGACATTTATTGTACTGAATACAATACAGCTGGACGTTTCTTGTATTGAATATTGTGCTGAGTGATTTACATTTATCTTCTAGAATCTCCACAATGCTGTGGGGTTTTTGTTAGTTCCATTTTACAGGTGAGCAAACGGAGTCGTGAAGAAGGGAAATAAATTGCCCATGCATGTAGGGAGGATACTAAAGTCGGCATTCTAACTCATGGCTGACTGACCAAAACTCGTGCCCCTTCACCACTGCACTTCCTGGATTCACCCTAAAAAGACATCCAAACTGGCCTCCGGGCCTCCAGCTTTGGCTTCTTCCAATGCCTCCTCCGCACGGCTGCTTGACCATGTTATAAAGAACACTTGCTTTAAGAAGATTAAGACATCAAAAACTACAATATTTCCTCCCTGGCTGGCCTCACTCTAGCTCTGCTCCCACACCCTCATTTTCCATCCCTTTGGCCAACTTTCCAAGAGCACCCAGGAGTGAATGCACGACTGCCAGGGTTCGTAAGTGCAATTATGTAGTTAGTAGGAATTTAATATTATGGCCACACATTTATGAACGGTTAAGCTGCCTGGAGGGGGTTGGGAAATGTATTGAGCTCCCTCTAGGGCTTGAGTCATGCATGACTCTGCCTCCATGGGGACCTGCAATCCTCCGGGAGCTTTCTCCTCGTCTCCAAAGGTAAGATACCCCCTATTTCAAAAGGACTATGAGGCTTAACTAATGATCATGAAGGACTTACAGGTGCTAGAAGACAAAGGACTGCTTAGATGCGCATGTAATATAAATCATATGTGGATAAAAAGAGACAAGTAAATTAGATCAACCAAAGGTCACTCATTTACTCAGCTGGGCACTCTAAAAGTTCCTCCAGGATTGTTTCTTGCCAGGAGTGAATGGATTTGAAAGTAAAGATTTTCTATGGTATTTTGCTCACAAAAGGTTCCTGCAGTGGGTAAAGAATGATATTGCTCATGGTAATAGCAATGAGAGAGGCTAGTGAGGGAGAATAATTTGAAAAATGAATGTCTCTTGCTATTTTCCTTTGACGAACAATCATAAAAGATCTTCCAGGTTTAATGCTAGGTCCCAGTTTCTTGAGCCTGTGTTTTAGAAACGGATTGATTGTGGTTTTTCACTGGGTCTCCACTACGTCCGCATCACAAAATGTCACTTTGCAGTTAGATGGCCCCCATCTGAAAGGCACCGAGAGATGCCAATTGCAATTCGAAAATCTCAATTTTCAAATATACCTTACAGCTTATTCCTGGTGAGAAACACTTTCCCCCCCTCATGGGCATGGTAAGTGTTGTGCTGAGAAAAAAGGTGGAGAGTGTTCTTTTGAATGAAAGGAAATTTGCAGCTAGGAGCTCAAGTCCCTGGAGCTTAAGAGGCCTCCCTGCTTTTCGTGTTTCTTGCTGTGCAGCTTTCCCGTGGGCTCAGGTAAGAGCCGGAGACAATTGAAATGGGAGAGGTAAAAGGCTCAGACTAATGGCAGCTACGTTGATCACCTCCTCTGCTTGGGCTTCAGTCAAGGTTATATATAATCTATACGTGCGGGTACCTCGCAGGCCCTCTGCTCTCAGTGGGCCAAGTTCGTGCGGTAAGCGTTTGGCAAACAGGATTCTTGTATTGACATGCGGGATTGCTCAGACTCAGACCGTTGTCTTCCTGGCTAGGAAGAACCAACCCCAAGTTCAAACACCCAGTTTGGAGTTGAGAGTTAGGGGGCACCGATTCCTTTGCACTCGCAGATTGTCTCGGGCAGCTTGAACACGGAGATGGTAGGCTCCAGAGAGGGTTCTCAGCGGTGGATCTGAAAATGGAACAGAGAGGGGAGGCCACGTGATGAAGCGGCAAGTTTTGCTTCCTCGTGCTCTTACTTGAGAATTGTTTGAGCAAGACATTCACCCTGTCTGCGCATCGGTTTCCTCCTCTTTAAAATGAAGGTGTTGGGCCAGTGTCCTCACGGCCCTAACATGCTCTTGTGTGACCAACCTAGGTTCGGTCCCTTGTAGCGATGCATTGCCTTCCGCCAAGATGTACAACAGAATGTGACAATTATTGCTGAATGAATATTCAGACTTTTCTACCCCGCTATATTTTATCTAAAAGAAAATCTGTCCGCCCCGCTTGCTACCTCTGCTTTTCTTTTCTTTTTTCTTTTCTTTTCTTTTCTTTTTTCTTTTCTTTTTTCTTTTTTTTTCTTTTCTTTTCTTTTCTTTTCTTTTCTTTTCTTTTCTTTTCTTTTCTTTCTTTTTCTCCCTTTCTTTCTTTCTTTCTTTCTTTCTTTCTTTCTTTCTTTCTGTTATTAAAAAAAAAATGAGAAGAGAGGTTGTAGAAGTTGGACCCATTTGGCCTTCTCAGCAGATTTTGCCATTTGATTTTTTTCCCCTCACCCTTTTCTTACTGGCCGGAAGGGTTTGATTTAGTTGGAAATGGCACCTAACAGTGCAAATGCTCATTATCTTTATTGGTCATGATCTTCACATCCATTTCTCTATCCAAAGTCCTCAAAACGGCCTATTAGTTAAAGTACTCACTTGGACACCTTTAGGGCTGGTTGTCACCGTGCAGGGAGAAGGGTGATTTCAGGAGAGTCCTCTGCGATGAGCATCTCATCACCGCATAACAAGCACAGGGGGGCTTGTGATAGGCAGAGGATGTGACCACTTAATGCCTGTCCCAAATGCCACAGTGAAAATGGCCAGTTCTCCCACTGTGTATTTATAATGCAATAACAGGTGACACAGGAGGGTGGGGGTTCCTGTGTTTCTGTCAGCCTCGTTGTCCTGCGTTGCTCTGGAAATTGGATTCATGCTGAAATTACCCACAAGTGCCCTAACCTTTCAGAGGAAGGGTAATATGGGAGTCAACAAGGGAAATGGCCAGTCTCCCCAGTAGTTTCTGAAGATACAGTTGAGCAGGCCGGGAACTTCCGGGTAACATATGGTTTCTATAGAAAGGATAAATCAGGTCATATACTTTCGCTGCCTCCCTCAAATCCTCCACAAGTGGGACTGGACCTTGCGTTAGGAGAGTCTGACCTTTTCAAGTCTGATGAAATTTTGATCAGAGGGAAATTAAATCTAAATGACTGTTCTGTCATCAGAACTCCTACGGCGGCAGATGTTTCGTGGAGAGATAGTATTGTTACGAGATGGAAATAGTAAAATGGCGTACTGCCTCTTTCCTGGCATTATTAGCTGTCCAGTCATGGGATTATTTTTAAGAGAACTCTCTAGGAAAAGTATACCTACACACACACGCACATGCTTTTAGCCATCCTTCTGCTTTTTCTGCCAGTGTGTACGCTTAGCTAAATGAAAGTGCAGAAATGTAATTAATGCAACTATTCATAGATTATTTCCTTGATGACTCTAAATGAGAGTACGCGTTGATCAGAGGGATTAATCTAACCACCATTATTTTGCCATGTACGTGTAAGTCCATTAGTCCGTCAGATTCCCAGTGAAATTGGGAAGGCTTTAGTGATGCTTAATTTTGTTATGAATTTGGGCAGATTAAGGAGGGTTTGAAGCCTCAAGCTCTGTAACAACGTGATGACTTTCACCCTAGGTGGAGGTGATGCAGCTAATTGAGCATGCTCATTAAATCTTACCCACCTGCAGGACACATCTCACAATTCAAGATGATGAGGCTCTGTGCCAGAAATAATGATGGTTTTCCTCCTTTTTCGTTTTCGTCATTTTCATAGGACAAATGTATTGTGCTCGGTAGGACTCCATACAGGATTTACTTGACCAACACATGCCCAGGGGAACTCAAGGAGACTTGCAGGTTCTGCTCATTCCTGCCTCGTAAATTGGGAGCCACGGGTTTCCAGCTCACTCTTTTTGGTCAAATTAGCCCTCCTTTGTTTAATATGTATGCTCTAGAGAAGGGTTTCTTTTTTTTTTTTTAAGTTTGTTTACTTATTTTGAGAGAGAGAGTGGGGGAGGAGCAGAGAGAGAGGGAGAGAGAGAGAGAATCCCAAGCAGGCTCCATACTGACAGTGCTGAGCCCGACGGGGGGCTTGATCCCACAAACCATGAGACCGTGACCTGAGCCAAAATCAAGAGTTGGATGCCTAACTGACTGAGTCACCCAGAAGCCCCTAGAGGGGTTTCTTGATAATACTTTAGTAGTATTGATATTTTGGTCCAGATCATTCTTTGTGGGGGTGGAGGGGCTGTCCTGTATACTGTAGGGCGTTTAGCAGCATCTCTGACTTCCATCTACTGGTGTGAGTAGCATCCCTGTCCCCTATGTAGTCACAACTAAAAATGTCTCCTGACATTGCCAACTGTCCCCTGGGGGACAAAATCACTACTGCTCTGGAGATATTTCTGACACAAAAGGATGAGAATTTAGGCCTTCATATCTAAAATAGAGGCTGAATCTATGTGGCCACCTTATTGGGAGATTTCAAATCAGTTTTTAAAGGTTAGCCTAGATTGCTACCTGATTCAACTCAGCAGGAGAAATCATACCAGGTTGCGTGTGAAGTGACTATAATTTATTAGCTCATTAGTCTGGCCTTGAAATCGCCATTTTGAGCATTTGCCCAGGCTGACCAAGCTTAAGGCTGAGTTGCTTTTTTACAGACTCAAGGTTTCCCCTCTGCTCTTGGGCACTCATTACAGAAGCTCGCTGAGTTTACCATGGCCTGGTGCACCTACTGATAAGCAGCCTTTACTTGTGCACCCAACGATTCAAAATCTTCCGCTGCCGTCACCTTCTCAGCTGATACGGAAGTTCTGCTCTATCAATGAGAAGGACAGAAAGTGCTGATCAGAGAGCTAAGAAGGAGAAAGACGGACCTGTCACATTTACCCTTCTCCTTCCACCCTTATAAGAGAGTCCAAGACTTCACAGCCTCTTGAAGGCTTAAAAGGGCAGCAAGAGTCTCTACAGGGCTTCCTGTTGGCCTCTTGCCAAATGGCCAAGATGAGGGGTGCCTGGGTACTCAGTTGCTTGAGTGTCTGACTCTTGATTTCAGTTCGGGTCATGATCTCATGATTCGTGGGATCAAGCCCCCCGTGGGGCTCTGCGCTATTGGGATTCTCTGTCTCCCTCTCTCTCTGCCCCTCCCCTGCTCTCTCCTCTCCTAAAAATCAATAAATGAACTTTAGAGAATAAAAACAAACGAAACAAATGGCCAAGATGAAGCGAGGGCAAGTGATTTTCCCCAAAGCCACACTGCGCTGGCATGCCCCCAGTGAACAAACAGGGAGGATGCACAATTTCTAATCTCTTTCTCTGGTCACCGTATCTTACCATCCCCTTGTGTAGAGCCCAGAGGCACACCAGCCAATTGAGGAGGTTTTTCCATTCAGGGGTATGTCGTACAACATTCTAACACCACAATAATTACTGAAATATGCAAGAGGGGCACATTTCATTTTACCTTGGACTTGATGCCTGTGAATGATTTGGAGACTGGGCAGCCAGTTCAAATATCCTGATGGATTTTTATCTGACCAGGTGTTCACTTTGTTTCCTGCTTAGTTCTCTGTCAGCAAAGAGCCCCTCCTCATGTTGAGTCCATTGAGGAGGGCCATATGGTAGGCAATACCACCCCTCAATCAATGCAGTCACATTTGCATTCATGCTCTGATGAGACAAGAGAGGGGACACTCCTCTCCCATGCAGAGAACCTTGTGTTTGGAGCAGGACTGAATGTGGGGGATGAGGGTTGGGGAGGCTTTTTTTTTTTTTTTTGTAAAAACATCAAGGGTACTAGCTAAAGTCATTTAATTGCATACTGAAGTTCTAGGATGTGTTCCAAATTCCCCTCCTTCTGTCAATATGAATACACCATAAACCCTTTGGGGATAAATCACACTAATAAACATACTCTTTAAGAAATTAAGAGAACTAGGCTTCAATTTGGGTATATCCTCACTAACGGTTTTTAGGCTTCCTTGTAGGAAGGGCAAATTAATCTATTTTTATGCTATTCCGTAGTCTATGCTAAAGACAATTCTGTTTCATTAGTACATTGAAGTACTTTCTAGAAGTAATTTTACTATAAACACTGTAAGTATAAAAACATTATTTTCTATTAGCTATTTTTCCATAGGCTACACTTTATTTCTATGAACTATTTTCCATTAGCCATGATGTCTATAAGAAAACACATTTGTACAAGAAGACATATTTCATATTTCTGTATTTCGATATTTTTTTATAGAAAGTACAATGACTTACATTCACAAACAGATATCCACATAAGACCATTGATTTGAAAATTACCCCGTGCTTGAACAAAATTGATATCGTTAAGATTAAATGAATTGTCAAAGTAGATTACAGGTGATACAGATACAGTTAATTAAAGTGAAGCAGAATTTTAAACAAGGTAAAGAAAGTTCTGGTTATAAACCTGGAAAGTATGTTTAGGCCCCTGGATTTATATCTACTTTTGCTATGAAATTGTGGTTGGCCTAAGTCACGTTATCTGCTGCCTTTAGTCTCAATGTACCAATTTACAAGTTTGTCTTACTGGGGTTTTTATGAAAATTTTGTAAGGATTTCAGGTTATATTTATTTCTATGGGCATGCTTATATTTTTATTGTAACTGCAATTCTACCTAGAGTAAAAGTGACCCATAAGTACAATGAAAAGGAAAACAGTGATTATCGTTAAACTCATCCAATACTTGGAACTTAATTCAAACTTGAATGAAGTCATTTGTGCTTGTAGCCTACAACTGAACAAGTATAAGTGTCCTTTCCTCTGAAAGATCACTTTCTCCAATTATGGGAAGGTGGTGCTTCTCATCCCTCTACTTTTTGTATTTGCAGTGTCCTTATTTAAATGGGCCCATTTAAACCCAGAAATGGGCTACTTAGCAACTGATTTTAGCAACTGCAAAACGACTACAATTTCAAGGCCCCAAAGGACCGTATCATCAACCTAAACTCAGGTAGCCCTCTCTGCTTTTGCCAACATTTCAGATTCCCACCATATTGATAGTACATATCTTTTCCCACCATATTGGCAGTACATTTTTCAAGACCAAAGGAACCGATTCTTCATCCCATGTACAGCTAGAAATGAAGGGCTGTATTGAAGTGTCTTAATGAAATGCCATACCTCGATGGAAAAGGACATAGAACGAAACCCCGGTTGTATTAAAAAACCAGGGTGCCAGGCAGGCAGTGACCCTGATGCCACCAAAACTCAGTCAAGACCAAATGCCCGAAAGATCTTGAAAATCGAGTTAAACCTGTGAAGAATCAAATCGTTACATAACATTTACCCACAAAAAGGAAAATTAAAATAATCAAATCTATATAAATACATGAATCATGCTAACGAGATGACAGGACTGATTTTCATTTCAGTATTTTTAACAGACGGAGGTGAAACGCAAAAAAAACCCAATGTTCAGAAATGTACCTCTCAGCCAATTCCAGTAGGTTCGGCCCCTGGGAATGGCTGATGTGGCAGGAGGTGTGATGCAGTGCAGCCATATGAGTTGGTTAATAAAATTATAAATATCACCTATAAATAGCTCTCTCTCTCTTTTTTTAAGTCTCTTTATTTATTTTGAGGGAGGGAGGGGGAAAGAGAGAGAGCGTGCATGTGAGCTGGGGAGGGGCGGAGAGGGAGAGGGAGAGAGAGAATCCCAAGCAAGCTCTGTGCTTTCAGTGCAGAGCACGACGCGGGGCTTGATCCCCCGAACCACTAGCTGGTGACCAGAACCGAAATCAGGAGTCAGATGCTTCGCTGACTGAGCCACCCAGGTGCCCCAGTAGCTCTCCATTTTTCTGTGTATGCGGAGATCTCTTTAAAGGAGTGCCCCTTTTGTTCCCTCTATGGATTTATCACTGACCCAGGCTTCACTCTCCCACCAGACTGTAAAAGGCACAAAGGCAGAGCTTTTGCTTTCCTTGCTGTTGGGTGCTGAAGACCTGGAATCATACCTGACATGTTGTGGAAACGTAATAAATACGGGAGTGACTGACTGAATGAATGAATGAATGAAAGAAGGAAGACACGTTGATGGGAACAACTTAGAACTTACCCCATTCAATCCCTTTTTTATATAGATGTGGCAATGAGGCTAAGGATGACCTCTACATCGATCGCTCTTCCATTCATTTGTTACTCAATCCTCTCGTTCATCCGTCAGAGATTTTCCGAACACCTCCTACCTACAAAGCTTAGTACTAACTGATGGCTGCACCAGAAACAAAGTTAAACAGAGACGCTGCCTTAAGGGAGGTCGGCGTGAGTGGGGGAATCAGGCACAGGAAAACATTAATGGCTCTGGGTGCGTCTGTATTCCTTGGGGATAGGAGCTGAATATTTAGAGGGGAGAAAAACACAGGAGATGATGGTGATAGGAGGTCGTGGGCAGGGGACAAATGGCTGCAAGGGCCTGTGGCTGTAAATGACGTGGCCCGTGTCAGGGACCCTTCAGTGATTAAGCATGATGGGCACGTGAACTAACTTTGGGAGGGAATGTGCCTTAGTGGTGCCCTGGAGTCGGATCGTCGCTCTATGGTTTATGAACTCTATTGTTGTCTAAGCTCCTTCTGCCTTAGCTTCCTTATCTGTAAAAGGGAAAAAAAAAAAAAATAACAGGACTTAACCTCATACAGTTGTCTGGAGCAAAGATGAAAAGAAATACAGTTGTGCCTTATACATAGTAAGAGCTTGACAAAAGTTTGGGGCTGTGGTTATTATTATAATAAGAAAACGTGCAAGACGGGGGCGCCTGGGTGGCTCAGTCGGTTAAGCCTCCGACTTCGGCTCAGGTCATGATCTCGCGGTTCGTGAGTTCGAGCCCTGCATGGAGCCTGTGCTGACACCTCAGAGCCTGGAGCCTGTTTCAGATTCTGTCTCCTTCTCTCTCTCTCTCTCTCTCTCTGTGCCTCCCCCACTCACACTCTGTCTCTCTCTTTCAAAAATAAAATAAACATTAAACATTTAAAAAGAAAGAAAGAAAGAGAGAGAGAGAAAGAAAATGTTCAAGACAGGGGCGCCTGGGTAGCTCAGTCGGTTAAGCATCTACCTTCGGCTCAGGTCATGATCTCACAGTTCGTGAGTTCGAGCCCCATGTCAGGCTTGCTGATGTCAGCGCAGAGTCCTCCTTGGATCCTCTGTCCTCCTCTCTCTCTGCCCCTCCCCTGCTCTCTCTCTCTCTCTCTCTCAAAAATAAATACACATTAAAGAAAAGAAAATATGCAAGACAAAATTGGCAATATTGGTTAGGTGAGATTGTGAAGAACTTAGCACTTGCATTTTATTTTGTATGCATTAGTCCCTCACTGACATGAGTATGAGTCAGGGAGGGAAATGTTTGGATTTTATTTTGGAGAGAAAGAATGTTCTCGTATTTTCAAATAGAGGAAACATTTCCAAGAAGACTGAAAATGAGAGCCCCATTTGGAGGATGTGACTGGGCAGTGGCATTGGAGATTGGGGATGAAAAGGAGGCAGAGACCCTAGAAAGAGAATTCAGAGGTGGGGCAATAACGATAGGGAGAGGGGGCTCCAAGGTTCCCAGCTTGGGGAGCTTAAGAGAGATCATTAACCCAAACTCTGGACATAGGAAAAGTAGCATCTTTAGAGATTTCGTAGGATAGCACTGTAGTATACAGCTTCGTTCCCCAGGGTGGTCCATGGACCAGCATCATCAGCATCCCCTGGGAGTTTGTGAGATTCTCAGAATTTCCAGACCCCACCCAAGACCTCCTGAATCAAAATCCGCATTTGAGCCTAATCCCCAGGTGATGCGCATGTACATCAAAGTTAGAAACGCATCATTCTACGGCAAATTTTGCAAACAGCCCCCTGATCAAATCTTGCCCTCAATCTGTTTTTGTTGTTAGTCGGTGTGCCGAGAATGTTTTTTACATTTTTAAGTGGTTGGAAAAAGCTAAAGGAAGGATGATATCCTGTGGCACATTAAAAATTATGTGAAATTCAAATTTCAGTATCCTTCAGTAAAATTTTACTAGAACACAGCCACACTCTTGCCTTGACACACTGTCAATGGTCGTTTTTGCTCTCCGGTGGCAGAGTGGTTGCTACAGAGAATGTATGAGTCACGAAGCCAAAAGTATTTACCGTCTGGCTCTTGACAGAAAGTTTCTTGGCCTCTGGTCTAGAGAAAGGACTTGGAAGTTAGGCGGCCCTAGGATCTAGCTCTGCTTCTATTTTCCAATATTTCGTTAGTTACTTCAAGTCTCTATGCCTTGGTTTTTCCCATTTATAAAATGAAGATGAAATTTCTATCCCACGGGATCATAAGAAGATACAGGAATAATGCATCTATGGTAGTTATCCCAAAGACTGGCGTCTATGGAGTGCTCAGTACATATTGGCTTTTATTACTCAATAAAAATATTAATAAATGACCAGGACACATCCCAGGTCTTTTGCTTTGATCATGCATGTCTCTCACTGGTGCCGATTTCCTTTCGGGCACATCTAACACCCCTGTCCCTCTGGACATTCACTCTAAGTTACCTTGATTTCTGCCCTTGTGCAACTAACCAGTTTTAGAGGAATGCCTAGTGATAAAGAAAATTGCCCCTTTACATCCGTAGTTAGGCCTGTCATGAATAATGATATTAATAACTAATAACCTACAATGTGGTATAGATACTAGGGAGTAATTTATTTTGATATTTTTATGCCATCATAATGAATTTGTTTGTTATTCATTGTAATTCTACATTCAAGGCATAAATCAATGTTGTTTTATATTCTGGGCAGATGCTGTGTGTATTTCCAGAGGTTTTCTAGGGTAAAGAATTAACATTTATTAATAGTAACACAAGCACGGGGTATTCTGAACGCATTTTAAAAGCTTCAGTAAAGAAATCACCACCATGGAGGTTTTTCCCAATTTGAGGAACTGCTGTAAAAAACCGTGCTGGTATTTAGTACTTGGACCTTGATTTGAACTTAAATTGAGTACAGATAAACATTTTGGTTATCTTGTCAATTGAAGTATAACTTTTCCTCAAAAGAAAGATACTGTTTCAAGAAAAATGGAATGTCCCTGCCTTTTTACCTGTGCCTTTCCTTATTAGTTACAGTCTGATATCTCTTCTAGCAAATACTGATATCCAGGGACATTTAGTGCAAAGAGCAGCAAAGCTGAGAATTTACGGGCTGCTATTTCCTGGTTGTGCATAGAATATTTGGGCTGTGGTGTTGAGAAGTGGATAATTTCCTTAGATCTTCAATTATTGGAAATATCTTTTCTTAGTACAGACTTTGAAGAGTTAGGAAATAGAGAAACCCAATTCACATTTGTAATAAGTTATAAACATGACACATGGAAAACCATGGGATGTTGCTTCAGTATGAAACAACCTATCTCTTCACAGCTTTGTAGAGACAAATACATATGCCTTCTATTTATATTCTTTTTCTCCATCTTATTCTGCTTTATTAATAGACATTGTATTTCCGATTGGCTTCTGCTATCGTTATGCTAAAGTTGTGTTATATAATTATTGAGACTATTTCAGAGTTTCATTTAAACTTTTTCGTGTTAAACAGCTAAATGTGAACTCTTCCCACAAGCCTTTAGTTGTAAAACAGTGTGAAAGAATCCTCCAGAGCCTTTTTAAATATAAAAGAATATATATTACATGGAGGTTACAAATCGTGCAAAATTGTCCAAAAAGCCTTTAAAATGACCATTGCTCAAAATAAATATTTATCTGACTACTAACACATGCCTGGGACCAACCTGCTAGAAAATGAGCAGTATGTGAAAACCAGGTATCACCACAGTTAGCATTGCTTAACTGCTACAGCAGGAGAACAGAGCGTGTTTATTTTTTGTAGCACATTCGGTATGGTTGAGCTTACTATGAAGATCTCATTCTCCCTTGTCTTTCCATCCTAGGAACACTAACGTAGTAATACAAAGTTCAACTTGGTTGGGAAAGGTAGCCAGCATCTATAAGTAGTTTAATATCCAAAGTGGTACCGTCGCTATGAACAGGTTAAGAAAAAAAAAAAAAAAAAAAAGAAAGAAAGAAAAGAAAAGAAAGAAGGATATGACTGATCGTAGGGGGTTAGGTGGATAAGTGATGACATGGGGGAAGGAATAAAGCCACATTTCATAGGAAATTTCACTGAATGTTTCTTACTGGACAGCATAGTCCTATAAACAATCTTGGTTACAATGAACGTGCTGTTCTAATTTGAAACACTTTTATCGCGTGAAGTGCCTGGAATCCCCTTGTGTATTTCCAGGTGTGACAATGTGGCCTTGTATTTTCTTCTTGGCACTTAGCTCTTCGGGTTTCTAACTTTGGAAGGTGAAGTTGTTTGACGACTTGAATCAATCCTAAAATGGTCACAATTCCTTTTGTTACTGAGTATTTGTGGACGTGAGTAATGACATGGTTCTGAAAATTGCGAAGAAACAACGGCTCATGCAGGCGTAACCTGAGTGAGCTTTAAATTCTCCGGAAAACGAAGCCCAGGCTGCTTCACCGGGGATATTGTTCTATAATCTAACGATTGCATAATCTCTAATGGATACCTTGGATATTACCGTAAACGCAAGGGGCTGATCGTTCAAACATCTGCACCAAATACCTGCAGAAGCGTGTACTCTGTGTGGTTAGAGCTGAACCAACATGGTTCCATCATAAATTTCTTCTGTAACATAATAATACGTTGTCCTGGGTGGCCACTGAGAGGTTGACTCAAAAGGAGCAACAGGGGGTGATTTAGAAATGCCAGATAGCGCATTGCAATTACAGTTGCTAAAAATAGAATTTGACTGACTGTGTCTTCGGAAAGATACCCTAATATTTCTTTGATGCATTCAATGAACATAGACCCAATACATTCAACTTGTAACCTGCTTGGAAAAGCTCATAAGAGAGTCAAGTGTTTCCTTCTAGCCCTGTCTAGTTTTTGTTTTTGTTTTTGTTTTTTTGTTTTTTGGTTTTTTTTTCACTTCTGCTTTTGGAAAGGAAGCGGAGACTCAAAAGTTAGACCAAGTTATAGCAAACTTTAAGGTCTCCCAAGCAGGCAGGCAATAGGGGAAGGAAACAAGGTTGCCCGTCACAGCTTCACATAATACGTTAGAATAGGCTTATGGGAAAAGATTTCTGAGGGACACAGACTCTGCACCGACTGTTTAAATGAAGAGGGGCTAGTTACAGAGGTGTGGTAAAATCGACTTTGTGACCTATTTTCTAATTCAGAGGACTTGAATGTATCATTTTGTGCTCTGAACCCTTTTAGAGGTGTCTGCGAACCTGTGAACTGGGGAGGGAGATTTCTAATGGCCGATTCAGAGAAGAATAAACCACAAGATAGCGTTAAGATTTTACAGGAGACTGGTTTGTCCAACAGCCTCTGTCAGGACAAGTAACAGAACACTTGGAGAACCGTGGACCAGAGTGTCCCGCGTGGTAAACGGTGATGGGGCAGTGGAAGGAAATGACCGTGAGTTATAAACAAAATGATTCAACCTACAGACACGTTCCAGATGAACCACTATCCTTCAGTCTGAGCTTTCATTAATAACTGTTCCAAT
Source organism: Panthera pardus (assembly GCF_024362965.1). NCBI lineage: Eukaryota > Metazoa > Chordata > Mammalia > Carnivora > Felidae > Panthera > Panthera pardus. The sequence continues at coordinate 185,671,854 of NW_026526688.1, forward strand.
ATTTACACAAATCCCTGATGATGGATATGAATGGTGGCTCCTGAAGCATTGTCTTGGGGAGGAAGGTAATGGCTTTGCTGGTAGGGCGGAGGGCGACCAATTTAGTTCCCACGAATGGGTTCTAGACCGAGAGACCGATAACTACTCGAGTCAGTACACTGAAGAGGTTAGAGCAGAATGGTTAAGCTCTCGGTTTTTCCTTCTCAACTCCGAGGTAGTTTTAGGCTGTGAATGTCGGGCAGAGGGAGTCAGCTTTTCAGCTTCCCTTGGACTACCACCCCCCTCCTCGTACGTATCCCTCTGCTCCTTATTTGGGTAACGGATGTTTTCTTCAGAATCTGTGGTAAACCCGGGCTTTACGCGCTGGAATGCGGTTTGCTTGCATGTTTTGGTCTTTTGTGAAGAAAAGCTGTGTGAGATATCAAGACTAAAGCCAAGAAGCCTTTGATGATGCACGACACCCGTCTCCTATCATTAGGTTATCTGTTTAATCATACTCCCTAGCTTCATGTTCCCGACCTTCCTCTGTTCTGTTTTCTAGGAAAAAAGGCCCAGCGTTTAGCTCCCTGTAAAGTTTCCGCGTAAGGTCTTGTGTGTGCTCTTCCCCTTGCCTGGCATAACCCTTCCTGCTCCTGGCCACCCATCTAACACTTATTCATCTTGACTCCGACCTGGCATCCCTTCTAGGGAATCATCCTTCAGTCTCTGTGTACCTCTGTCTCATCGCTCCCGTATCATATATCACATCGACACCGAGTGTTAGACTCTGCTTCCTGGACCACTGGCCTTTCAGACTCAGGGAAAGGGTCTCATTTCTCTTACTACCCAGAGCCTGCAAGAGCTGGCACGAAGCGGGTCATAAATAAGTATTTGTTGAACCGAACAATCGTATGATTACAAAATTTGCATTTTCCCCAAAGCGGGAAACACTACGTAATCCTCAAGGTAGCTCTAGTGTCCTAGTTAAAACTTAGTCCGATGTGTAAAATTTAATTATCTCTCTCTGATTAATTGGCTCCTGAGATGACTTTTGGATTTTCCCTGTGCTTAGGGTAAAATTAGACCAGTAAGCGTCTGCTTTGTCACGCTAAGCTACCTGAACGAGTTAAGTTGTACTTCTTGTTAAGACTAAATTGCAGATTCGGTAATATCTTTTATGTGCGGTAATAGAGCAGGGAACTAACCCTAATTATCACTAGCGTGCCAAGTCCACAGTGGATAGGATGGCAACGACAATGGCCGTTTTCACCCTGGATCCTCAGCCCCACTCTGACACGTGCAGAGAATAGGGATCTGATTGTCATGTTCCAGCTAGGAGAGATCGAGTCATTTTGCCAAGGTCGCCATTTTGGAGGAAACAGGATTTGAACCTTAAGTCTTCCTGAGTCAGGTCCAGTGCTTTCTATCCATTATTCCAAGATGCCTTTCAGCCCTGAGAGAAGGCTCCATCGCTATTAGGGATTATTTTCACCTTCACCTGACCAATACTCACTGTGTTGTATACAGCCTTGTTCTGGCTTTGGTCTCTCCTTAAAGGCCATCTTGGGAATTGGGGAAATGAAGTACGTTTTTGTCAACCTCCTAAAAATTGGCTTTGGAGCGAATGTTGGAGAAGAAGGGAGTCTGTAGAAGAGAGTAGCTAAAGAGATACTAGAGACTGATGATGTATTGAATGTGTCACTTTTCTTAGGGCAAGAAAACAGACTCTTCTGAAGATAAGTTTCTCAGGGAAGATTTATACCAGTATTCTTAAAAATGTGTGGAATATATACCTTTCTAGGAAGTGGATCAGAAATCTACTTTGGGTCTATGCCTATGATGAGTCAATTTGCCAATAAGGTGTTTTGGGGTTGGGACTATTTGCTATCTACTTTTCTAAGTACCCGAGTGTTTTATACCTTGCCTGCCATCATCCATTTCAGAGGAGAGCACTTTTAAAATGGGTTTCTGTCTAAACTCAGTCACATTTTTAGTGCACGGTGAAATTCATTTGAATAATGGGCTTTATTTTCTATGTGCTTTCAGCAGAATTGTGAGCATGGAAAGAAAACAAGGGAGATTTGTAGGGTAGCTGCAAAGTGAAAAATATGCATTTGAGTGAGTGATGGCATGTGATTGTTTTTTTTTCCCCCCACCTCTTGTGGGTACTTCCCCAAGGGTGTCATGGATGGAGGGCAAGGGTGGCTCTTGTCCTTGAATTCACATCAGGACACTGTGACACTTCACGATATAGATTCTAGGGGGAAGAAAAATATCTCAAGGTTTGTAAAGTCTAAAGAGGTCTGCCAAAATGGAATCCATTTGCTTAAAATGGTAGGGAGGTTATTTACTGGATTAAGTGTGAAGTATGTTGATAACAGATGGAACGAGCGATCACATGACATATTTAAATAGTCTAAGGATAACCTCGATGTCCTGGTCAATGTTCCTTCTCTCGATTAATGCCAGTGCTAATTAACTGGCACGAGTGTTCCTAGCCATATGGGGGATGTTGCTAAAAGCCGGCTGGCAGCCTATATCCAGCCCCTACCTGTACGTAATTTAGTGCTTTGCTTGGTGCTTTGGGACTTCCATTATGGAACAGCCCAGCATAGAGAGAGTCAATGATTGCAAAGCGTCATGATGTTTTCTTTGTTTCTTTTGTGCACCTCATTCCAAGTGTGGTTGACGGAGTCGAAATTGCATTGGCTTTTTGTGGGATAAGTGAAGCTGTACCTGGTCCATGATCTGTATGAGGGCTCTTCGAGTTTCTGAGTGGTCTGTTAATTGATCTTTATTCGGATTGCCTAACAACGGGCAGCTAATTCAGAAATGATCTTCACTGAACCAGTGCTGTGCCATTCAGCTATCCGTTTGTCTCCCGACTTGAAATATGAGGTAAGAACTAGTTTAGGCCAAGAGAAAGTAATGCCATCTGGGAATTAGGTTATAAGTTCATGTCCAGCTACGATTCTCCTAGGGAGCGGGTATGTTGGGGAAAAGAGCTCCGGATTTGGAGCGTGTTCACTTGGGGAAGAGGCGCACTTGTGTTGGTCACCAGTGTTTTGGCTCTGGGTGCTCCTGCGGGCCGGCTTGGGAAACAGAATCTTCAGGCTCACCAATGTCTACCAATCTTCTCCAAGCCAACTCAAAATAAGAGTAGAACAGAATTAAAACTGGGATGATCATGTAAGTTATTAGAAAAGTAGAACACTTACAAGTGAAAACAGGAGTTTGTAATAATTTTTTCAGGGACCACAGGCACGAAGAGGGACCACGCTGGGCATGCTGGGACGTGCGGTGTTCGTAAGTCAGGGCAATGGGCTCGCTCTGCAGATGTAGCTTCAATACAAGCCCCAGGGATCCCCCTCGTCCAGCTGCTTTCAACCCCACCGAGCCTCCCAGACAGAACCTTCGAAACCTCCATTGTCTTGGAAAAGGTGTTGCTGAACCTGTCTGAACCCCGGTTAGCCATAGAATGGGGGTTACAGTACTTGAGTCTCAGAACTGTGGAAGGGATTCAATGAGATGTGTGTGAGGCATCTGAAATGGGGATTGTCACACAGGATTTGTTCCTTAGTGTTTTCTGGTCTTCCTGCCTCTTTCTTCCCCCTCCTCCCTTCCCCACGTGGACAACTCTGCTATAGCGAAGAAAATTACCACACATTTTTAAAGGTAGGAACCGTACTTTTGTTTTCCCTACTAAATGCTGGACCCGTTGAAGTTAGCAAGTGTCCTATTAATAGTGTATCCTGACCACATGGTACCTGGCACAGAGTGGTACTCAGCAAACATTTGTTGGAGAGATGAATGAATTAAAAGAATAAAAGAATAGTAGAGGTTTTTCAGACCGAGAGGAGGGCGGCTGCATTCTTGGCTGATAAGAATTCAGGAAGCACGAGAACGCAGAGTGGCCATTCCCAAAAGGAAACTGCAGCTGAGTGGCAAAATCAGAAGGCTCTTCGCGAGGGTTTGTGATACCCGAGGAAAAACCAGGCCCTCCTGTCTCCACTTGGCTCCCTAGTTCCTGCTGTACGTCTGAAAGGGAAAGGAAGCAAATATGGAGCCCAGCACAGCAGGGAGGGAGAAACACATGTAATTTCCCTGGTGCCCACTCTCTGCCTCCCACACCGGCAATTATGTAGCTCTTCTTTTCTAGGCTGCTCCAACAGGCGGCCACATGCCCAGTATGCATTGGACAGACCCAGGAGCCTGAGAGTGTCAGCAGTTCTGTTGGACCCGAGAGGAGATAGATCTCCACGTGTGATGTGTGTGAAATCTGATGGGCCACGTCTCGACCCTGTGGCTTTTATTTCCTGTGTGCACTAAGGGGTAGTAAGCAAGCTTTGGGGAGTGGGATCGAGTGTTCTTTAAGCTTCCGGGTCCCCCTCCATTAAAGGGTGATGGTAATTTAACAGGATTATTTTGCAGGGCAAATAAGATACTCTACGGAAACATTTAGTACAGTGGTTGGCACACAGTAGGCACACCATAATTATTAGCTGCCATCGTTCATATTAGTGCTCGTCAGATCATCACCATCAGCCTCCTTATTAACGGGTTCCGAACCTGACCCTTCGTTATACCTAATTCTCTCAATGAGGTGATCGCTCCCAGTTAGCTGGCACTAGGGAACCTCCAGGGGGGAACAGTAGATATTGCAAGACAGGGAATTGTCACATCAAGTATATTACATGCTTCAACTGCCAGGGGCTGATTAGTACAAATCGAATTTCGCACTAACCTGCCAGAGGCAGAGAGTGCACAATTGGGCTCTGTGAGTTCAGTCTGATTGTTGTAAGGAGATATTGACACCAGAGGTGTAGCATGAATATTCAAAAATGCTATCTCTGTAGCCGTTAATAAGAGAGCAAAATACCTGCACACATAATATACGTAGATATTAATTCTTTCTCACCTCCCCACCAGGAAAGGAATACATACACCGGAAAACTACTCCCAGCCTTGATGCTTGAAGGCCAGGATCTGCCTTGGGGGGAAAACCTAAAAAAGATCAAAAAAAGAACCAATCCCCTCGACTTTCGGAGCAGGCTTTATTCATGGCCCTTTTTCTCGTTCCCGTCCATCTGAGTTACACTCGTACCTGCTGCTCTTCCTACTAATATTATTCCACTGTCAAGTTCCTGGCACACGGCGGGGGAAAGATTTTTTTTTTTTCTTTTTTCTTTTTTTTTTTTTTGTACTTTGAGCTTGAGCTGGGCAACGGGAGAGCCTCCTGTTCGGGATTTGTAGCCGGCCGATGCCATTCTTCAAGCTGAAGCCGCTGCGCGCCCGCGCGCGAGGTATTTTGGCAACTGTTCGAGCCAGTCCCGCTTTGGCTCCGCCGGATGGAGACGAGCAGCGAGTTTCTCCTCGGTGCTTCCGTTCACGGCTCGCTCGCGGTGAAAATAGACCCTGCTTTCATCTTGCGGCGCCTGACGACGAGATGTCTCCCAGACTGCAAGTCAGCATTTGCCCGCACAATCGTTTGGCAAAATCTATTTTTAAAAAGGCCATCGGGTCTCCTGGTGGGCGAAGTGGGTACTGTTTTCTGGGGGGAACGGGAGAGAGCGCGTCCCCCGCGACGGGTTGTCAGGCAGCGAGGCCCAATTCGTTCCCTGCTTCCCCCACTCTGTCTGGGAGCACGGCGTCCTAAAGATATCCGTGCCAAGTTATGATGGGGAGAGAGAGAGAGTCTGTTTGGTCCCGGGGAGGAGGGAGGGTCGGGCCTGTCATTCTGCGACCGCCTCCAGCTGTGCGGGATCCTGCCACTTGGGCATCTCCGGCCGTTTGTGACTCACATCTGCAGGTCACATGAGGCTGACCATCGTGACATGTGCGTCACTGGCGTTGGAAATACAAACTCAGAAATCAGGTTAGGCTTCTTTCGGTCGTTTGTTCCTCTTTCTATGTAACGGGAGCAGATCAGAAAGGCTTGATGAGGGTTTCGTGAGTCAGGAGTTTTTTTGGAAAACAAACATGGGGACTTGGGGACAGTTAAAGGACCCAGACTGATGTGGCTATAAAAGGCAAGCCTTGTGCCTCGCACACTGCTAGGCCCTGAGCTTCGCCAACCCTGTGCTTTGACCCCCGCTGCCCCTCCTGCTGGGCCCACCCTCCCCACCTACTCATTCCCAGTGTCTGCTCCCCTCGGCACCCTTTCCTCTCGCCCAGGCACCGTCCTCTCGATCATTGCTGCTGCCTCAGTTGCTTCTCATCAGAGAGCATTTGCTTTCCTGATCTGTTATATTGCTTCACTGACTGGTTCTTCAACTTTTGGGTGGCTCTCTTTGTCCCTTGTCTCTTCAGCTAGATTATACATTGTGTGCAGGACAGAACCACATCCTAGGTGTCTTTGTTATGTGTCACCGGTCCAGGTGCATGCATGTTTATATCTTTTTCTTTTTCTTTTTTTTTTTTTTTTAACATTTATTTATTTTTGAGACAGAGAGAGACAGAGCATGAACAGGGGAGGGGCAGAGAGAGAGAGGGAGACACAGAATCAGAAGCAGCCTCCAGGCTCTGAGCCATCAGCCCAGAGCCCGACGCGGGGCTCGAACTCATGGACCATGAGATCGTGACCTGAGCTGAAGTCGGATGCTTAACCGACTGAGCCACCCAGGCGCCCCTGTATCTTTTTCTTAATAGTTTATCAATATTAAGAAGCGTAATACCTTTTCGTCATTAAAAATTGTGAGCAGAGAGAAACAATCACTTTAAAATAATTGAAGAAAACGGCCAACGTTGTTCAGTCTGGGTTGTAGCTTCTCATACAGACACAGTTTTTAATCACTCCATCTGGGTGAGAGATTAAGTGGATCTCCCCACAAAGAGAGGAGAGAACACGTGTTTCATACGTGTTAACCCACGAATCCTCAGGACCAGCCTATGGGGATGTGTGCAACTTATCATCTTTGTTCTGGAGATTAAGACCCCGGGGCTCAGAGCTGTGAACTGACTTGTGCAAGGTCGTATCATTCCCATGTGACAAGAGGATCGGATGCTCTACCTAGTGTTCTGTAAGCTACTTTCGAATTTTTTTGATTTTTGTTTTCGCTTGACAACGCAGTAACCCATTCATTTCTTCAGCAGGTATTTATGAAGTACCTGGTAAGCGCCACGCGCAGTGTTAGGAGAATTTTGCGCACAACAGAATTACTCTCTGCCCTCATGAAGTGGGGAGGAGGCTGTCGAGACACCACATGCGTGTGATGTGTGCTCGAGGGTGAGAGCAGCTCAGGGTACCGTGGGGGCACGTGGTAACGTGTAACCTAATCTGGAAGAGGTGCACGTATCTATTTACCATGAGCGGTCGTGACTGCATGCTTTCAAATAGGCTTTTTATTCTAGAATAAAATTTATGGAATTCGTGGAAACGTTGTAAAGAGAATTTGGAGAATTCCCACACACTTTGTACCCCGTTTCACCTAATTTAGTATCATCTATGACTCCGGCATGCTTGTCACAACTAATGAACCAATATTGATACATGACTATTAACTAAACTCAGTTCCTTAATCGGATTTCATTAGTTTTTCCCTAATGTCCTTTTTCTGTTCCAGGATCCCATCCAGGATCCCACATTCCATTTAGTTGTCATGTCTCCTTAGGCTTCTCTGCGCTGTGACAGTTTCTCAGACTCTCCTTGATTTTTGATGATCTTGACAGTTTTGAAGAATACTCGTCAGATGTGTTATAGGATGAGCCTCAACTGGGATTTGTCTGCTGCTTTTCTCGTGATTAGACTGTGGTTACGGGTTTGGGGGAGGAAGTCCACAGAGGTAAAGTGCTGTCCTCAACATATCATGTCAAGAATACATGCTTTCAACATGAATTATGATGTTAATCTTGATCACCTGGCTCAGGTCTGCGTGTCAGATTTCTCTGCTGTAAAGTTACTTTCTACCCCACGTTTTATACTGTACTCTTTAGAAACAAGTCACTAAGTATAGCCCACACTTAAGGGGTGGGAGTTATGTTCCACTTCCTTGAGCAGGGAGCATGATTGCATTTTTACAGTGCAAAGGTGTTCCACAACTGATTTCCTCAACCCCTCTTGATGGACACTGAGGTCTTCCTATTTGTATGAACCGCTAAAGGGATGCCAAATGAATACCCTTTACAAATATCCTCGAACCCTTCAAATTCTTTTCCTTAGAATAAACTCCTCCTCTACATACATTTGGGCCAACACACAGGCATTTTGAAAAAAATATTTAAATTTGTATTGACAAATTACTTTCTAGAAGGGCGATACCTCTTTTAGCCGCTGGGTGCTAGCTAGCTTCACCAAGCCATAGCAACGCTGTGTGTTATTCATTTTATCATTGATGCTTTGATAAGCAGATAATTTAAGCATGTAAGAGGCTATACAATTAAAAGAAGGATACAGAATCAAAGGCTTATTTTGACTGAGAAATCATAATCACTTTCTTATTTTAAAATGGAACAAACTGAAGTTGACTAAAAAGTTAATGCCGTGGGTATTTGCTAGACCATATTCTGGATAGGTAAATAGTCCCTAGTCCCAAGGATACTTCTGTCTAGAGAGGGAGACTATCTATCTATCTATCTATCTATCTATCTATCTATCTATCTATAGATACACACACACACACACACACATATTTATTTATATATAACTCAAAAATTTCCTGTAATCGGGATAATACTTACAATTCAAATTGTTCTTGCATTTACTCCATTAAGAATTCACCAAATACCTCTCGAGATGGTCTACATGACTTTTCATGCTGCAAAATAGTGAAGATTTTTTGAAGTATTTCAGTAGTGCTAAAATTTATTTAACATGAAATTTAGAGACCTACATAGATGGAGCAGTCATTGGTGCATGAAGGAACCTGCACTCCAAACAGAAATTGTTTATGTAAATATTGGACTCGGAACAGATCTTCACTGAGGAAACCTGCCTTTGTGAGTTCACAGATGCCAAATGGGAGGTGATTATGAAAGAATTATGAATTCCAAGATGTAGTGTTACGTGCGCCTCAGTTTAGATTCCCAAAGGGACCAATTTACTAATACTAAGTGTATGAGCACTAAATGGGATCTGGTGAAAACAGAGCTACACAGCTTCAGCAAGTATGGAAGTGAATTTTAAACAAATAACAGCAATGGGGCTGTTTCCACAGACTGAGATTTTTGTCCTAAACCCTATACTGTTTGTGATGATCTTAATGTACTATGTCTAGATGCTTTGCCAGAGAAACACAGAAAAATTCTGAGAGCGTGTAGAATGGATAAGAAATTGGGAATCATTTGGATACAATCAAAGGCTAAATATTGATACCAGTTCTTTTCCCCAGAGGGACATTTTCAACTGTTTTGAATTGAATTGAAGTGAAGTGAAGTGAAGTGAAGTGAAGTGAATTCAACTACTTACTCCTCTTGCTGCTCATTGGCTCCTTGTTTCTTCCAAGGAGACCTGTGCTGTTGACGGTGTTGTTTTAGAACATATTTGGATCAGCATGGCAAGAGGTGAAATTTGAAAATTATTTCACTAAGGTCGAAAATTCATGGCATTGTACTCTTTCTTTTTATCCTTCTTCACCTTCCTCCTCTTCCTCTTCTCCTCCTTCTCCCTCTCCTTCTTGTTTTTCCTTTGCTTTCTGGAAATACATTGTCCTATGTAATAGAAAGGCTGTATCTACGGACGTGTGTGGTACTCTTAGATTGTTGATTTTAGGAGCCAAAGCCTTTGCCCAGCTTGAAGTAAGGAGGACAAAGAGGTTCTGGCCATTCTCTGAAATAACGGCGTTTTTTTTTTAGTCACCAAACCCAATTAAAATCATTCTTAGTAGTCTAGGTAAGCAGGAGAAGGAAAGCTATTATACTCATTCTTTACAATGTAATTGTAGTGCTGGTCCGTGTTGTGACTTGGGTTCATGCAGTGAGGTTTTTTTAGTGATGATGCCCAACATGTGTCCAGGGAAATAATACCTGAAAGGATCGATGGGTATGAAGCCCACTTAGTAGTGATACTGTGCCCTAGGACCTCACATGGCCCCCATAAAGCTAGAACAGTCTTGCATCAGAATTCCTGCTACAAAAAGCAACACTAGGTGCCCTCTGACATGGAAATCCATCACCAGAGCCATTCTCCTTTCTAAAATGAGTATGTGTGAAGTGGAATATATACTCTATCTGTGGAGTTTATAAGTCCCTTCAGGGACGAGGTTAAAGGTGGGTCATTATTTCCATTTTAGAAGGTAATGCTGAAATTCTTTGTTGGTATCGGTGGCCCGTCTGATGCAGTCTGAGAGGTATCACACTCTAATCTATGGGTTGGACTTTTACTTTCTCTCTCACAAAGCAACGGGGATTGGTTCATTCATTTTAGACAGAAGGCACTGAAAAAAATCTATTTTCAGTGATTCAGCGTTCTGGTTTTGCCCAGGTCTCTCTTTAACAAACATTAATTTTATAAGACGTTTTTGCGGAAGCTAATGGTTTGGGGACACTCCATTTAGGGCTTTAAAGTTCATCTATTTCATACTGAGCTAAGTTGTGTTCTAGGGTCTTCAGGGGAATAATCTTATGCTGAAGCTGTTAAGTAGCAAGTCACCAAGAAGGAGCCAAGCAAATTAGAATTGGATTTTGTCGGCTGACTCTTTGTGAGGCCTGGGTCTAGTTTGTCAGAAAGCCCATAAAACAAGATAATTCCATGAACTAACCACAAAATATAAACAGAAGCAAAAACAACACGCACGTGCGCACACACGCACGCACACACACACACACTGGAATGTATGAGATAAAAACATCTCGTGGATTAATTTTGCTGATGTCATCTGGTTTCATAATGTCGCTACTACTGACTATACCATTACTATTCATTTGATATTATCATAAGCATGTAGAGTCAGTGAAAATTAGACGTTTCTTCTTTGTGCATTTGTTTTCTTTTTAATTTTTTAATATTTATTTATTTTTGAAGGAGAGAGAGACAGTGTGAGTGGAGAAGGGGCAGAGAGAGAGGGAGGCACAGAATCCGAAGCAGGCTCCAGGCTCCGAGCTGTCAGCACAGAGCCCGACGCGGGGCTCAAACTCACGGACCGCGAGATCATGACCTGAGCCGAAGTCGGATGCTTAACCAACTGGGCCACCTAGGCGCCCCTGTGTATTTGTTTTTAACATGAGAGTGGGAACCATAGAATATTTTCAAATGGAAATCTAGAATGTGCTTCCACCTGTCCTTCCTCCTTTGACACCTGCCTGTTGAGGTCACCCGAGAAAGCTCAACTCATCTTTTAAGATTTAAATGAAATATCACCTCCTTCTGGAAGTTTCCCTGAAGCTGATGGAAGAGTTGGCACTTTCTGTAATATGTTCTATGTAGTACCTTCCATAGTTCTCTGTTCTGAGATGGAACTGTTACATTGCTTCCGCTATTTTTACATGTCCCTTGAATTCCTCAAGTCAAGAATGGTATTCTCGAATCCCTGTAGATAAATAGGAGTGCATGGCAAAAAAAAGCACTTAATATACACTTGGCAAATTAATTGCTGAAGAGAGACTCACACAATTTTTCTAGGTTTTAGTAAATCACGAATTACATTTTAAAATTTTTATTTGAGAGAGAGAGAGCACAAGCAGGGGAGAGGAGCAGAGGGAGTAAGAGAATCCCAAGCAGGATCCACATCTGGCATGGAGCCCAACATGGGGCTCAGTCCCACGTCCCTGGGATCACGACCTGAGCCAAAATCAAGAGTTGGATACTCAGACTGAGCCACCCAGGCACCCCAATCACTGATCACATTTTAGAAATTTGGGCCAGTAAGGGGAGGCTTGAGAATGTGGAGTTCTGGGAAAGATTTTAGGGATGTCAAAGGATTCAAAATCTTCTTTTCAAATCCATGCATTTATTATATGCATTGACCACTTCCAAGGGAGGGAAAATGAAAAGAAATACCTTACATTAATGAGGGGATTGTTTTTCCCTGTTAATTGGTAGTATGCAATTTTTTTAAGATCATTTTTTGAAGGTACTTCTTATATTCTCTCTCAGAAGTTATGGTTCTGGAGCCTCATGTTCTCATAGGTAAAACTAGGGTAATATCAAATTCTAGAGTCGTTGTGAGAGTTACATTATGACGTTGCATGTAAAGTTCCTAGCATTCCTCTTTGCGCATAGTTGGTTGAATGCTAGCCATTAGTAGTGTTGAAGTGAAACTCTCTCTAACTCCCAGGTTTGTGTCATTTGTTAGTGAGCCACTCTCTAATCCTTTCCCTGTCTCTGATTTTCAAATGGGGTAGAAATTCATTTCCCAGGTAATGTTGATGTGTAGGGCAAAGACAGCAAAATCTCTGACAGTTCCTACCACCATAGAGTAATATGACCACGATAATCCTTGAGACGTGCTTTGAATTTTTTAGGAGAGTGTGTAGAAATTAAAAAACAAAAAAACAGTTATTATTTTTTAAATGTTCTTTGACCTAGAGAGCAGTAAGGTGAGGCATACATTTCTGAAGTTGCTCATTGTATTTATACATTATTTTTGCCCATCTGTCAATGAATTAGTCTTTAATTTGGGCTGAGCCATTTTGGTATTGCCAAACAAACAAATGTATTTTGAAGCAGCACAGAAAAATGTCATTATGGATTTTAATATGTTTACTATGCTTTATTTTGGGGGATTTTGATATGCAAAATTCCTATTGAAATGCAGAGGACATCGCCACCATTGATTTGAGTGCTAAAAATAAGATGTAGTCATGTTCACCCCCCCCCCTTTTTTTCCTTATTTGAGTAATTGCATGGTACAGAGCTAAATGACAAGGAAAACAGAATGCGAAAAAGTAATACTGAGTGAGCTGCCCTGGTCAGGCAATTTTCACCATGGACCCCATCCGGACCAAAATAGCCTTGATGAGCTTCTGAACAAGAGCAGCTGTGGAGGCTTCTCCCTGACTCCAAGGGGCACCTGCCCGGGCAGCCACAGGATGCCTCCTAGCCACCAAAGGCCGACCTTCGCTGGGCAGCAGACCCACTGGCTCCTCGCAGCTTTTACTTCTCCTGTGTGGAAGTAATGTCCTAAAAGGCTGGGAGGAATATTCGCTTCCCTGACACTGTCTCTCACCAGGTCTCTGGCCTTTGTTTCTAACCTTCTTGTTCAAACATTCCCTTCCCTTCCCTTCCCTTCCCTTCCCTTCCCTTCCCTTCCCTTCCCTTCCCTTCCCTTCCCTTCCCTTCCCTTCCCTTCCCTTCCCTTCCCTTCCCTTCCCTTCCCCTCCTTCCCTTCCCTTCCCTTCCCTTCCCTTCCCTTCCCTTCCCTTCCCTTCCCTTCCCTCCCCTCCCCTCCCCTCCCCTCCCTCCCCTCCCTTTCCCTCCCCTTCCTTTCCCCCTCCCCTCCCTTCCCCTCCCCTTCCTTTCCCCCTCCCCTCCCTGCCCCTCCCCTTTCTTTCCCCCTCCCCTCCCTTCCCCTTCTTTCCCTTCCCTTCCCCTCCCCTCCCTTTCCCCTCCCCTCCCTTTTCCCTCCCCTCCTTTCCCTTCCCCTCCGCTCCCCTCCCTGTTCTTTCTGTGATTCCTGCCTAACAAAAGGGGTCATGGTATTATCACTTCCTAAGTGGCCTTCTCTTACTTGTTTACCTCTTGTACTTGCATTCATTGTTCATGGTGCTTTACACATCACATCTTCAAGAAGGGCCTTCCTTGTCATCTTTAGAGTTAATCATTTTCTCCTCTCTGCTCCCTTAGCCATACTTCTTAATCAGTCTTTTAGAATCTGCCTCTCCAACACTACTGCACGTAGTAGTCTTGAAGGCACGTCTTCTTTGTCATTACATCCTCTAGTGATTACCTAGTATGACATATGACATGTACTAAGTTTGCAAAAATTTAATGAAAGGATGAATAAATGAATGACCTAGAGAGTTGTTGGACCAGGAAAAGATGTGTTTCTTTTTAAATGAAGAAGGATCACTTGGTGCCTCTACCTTCCAAGGAGGGACTTTTCATGGTGCCTCAGACTTTCCCTGTAATAGTTCTTAACTCAAGATACTCAAAGGTGCTGAAATTAAACCCACAGCAAGAACCAGAAGTTGTAGTCAGCAGAAACCTCCCCCCCCCCCCCCCGATTTTCCCATCTCTGTACAACGCCTCTATTTCTTCAGGTCACTTATTTTTGTAACCTCTCTGGAGCCTTGACTCTGGATCTCATAAGATCCATTTTGGCCACTCTCAGCCTCCCACGGGTCACAACATTAGATAGTTTCTTTTGGACCTAACTCCAAGCCCAATTGTGCTTATGCATATTACTCTGACTTTGCAAAGTTCTCCTAAGATGAATGGGAGGTTTGTCAAGGCACTTCCCTTTGGGACGTGGTGAAAAGGGACTAATCCTAAATAACAAGAAGTTGTATAATTGAATGGACTGCGATGATGAGGCAGAAAATATTACCACACAACAGCTCTGCTCTTCCTCCTGCGGAGCGAGAAACACAGAGATCATTTCTGTCTCTGGTAGAGATTTGTTAACTCTTCTGGACATGCAAGGTATAGAATGGGATAATGATTACCCCACAAGTGAATTTATGCTCAACAACTGGACGGTTGGTGGTACCTACCCACCTTTCTGGAGAGGACAGATAGACCTTTGAGGACAGGCAGAAATTTAGATTATTTAAGGAGAAAAACGTGTAGAAGAGAGTCAATAGAGGTTATATCTGGGTTAACTTTTTTTTTTCTCCAGTGAGAAAAATAGGGAGGTTGTAGACTGGGAATTGGGACTCTTGGGTATGACCCACAATTCTATCTCTTGTTTAGTGCCAAGTTTTACTTTAGGCAGAAACCGTAGAACATTCTGACCCAATTTCCTGGTTCGGAATGGGATCAGCAGGGCTTTTGAATGCATCATCATACATTGCATGGGCACACTATGTTGGTGGGGAAGAGGCATTAAGTAAATAAAGGATGGATTTCTCTTGTGAAGCTACACAGAGGCAACAAACGTAGGATCAATCAGTAGAAGTGACATACGGACCTTGGTTGGGGATGTTGTGATTTTATGGTATCCCCTGTCTTCTCTTCCTCTCTTTTCTATGTAGAAAAGATGTGCATCATTCTGTAGATCATGAAGTCTGTTACTTGTCACGGGGGCAACTGCCCTTCATGGTATCACTTCTGGTCTCTGTTCTTTGTAGTGATTTTGCACAGAAAGTGCCTCTTCCTTCCTGGGCATTACTGAAAAGTCTATGCTTTTGATATCGAGTCCCTGCAGGAGCTAGTATTTTACCCTGTTCCGGGTGCCTGTTTCTTTCTTGTTTTTATATGATTACCCTTCTGGACTCCTTCTGCTCTTTTCTGTGTCCTATTGATCTGGCTCTTTGAGTCAGTAGAATAGAACCCAGAGCCAGACTGCCTGCTTCATATTCTGGCTCCTGAACGTATCTATGTTAAGTGGGACTAATTATAGTACCTACATTGTAAGGGTGTTTTGTGGATGAGACGTATTATGGAAATGATTTAAAACTGTACGTAACACATAGTAGATACTCAATACGCACTAGCTTTTGTTATCAGCTCTTGAAATCATCTTGGCGGGTCAGTTGTATTTGGAGACTTTGTGATGATATTGGCTTATCATTTAAAATTAAATGAAATCAAACTTGTTCTGGATGTGGGCACAAATTAATACGCACTAATGTCAATACTTAATATTCACTAAACTAAACAGATGTACTAAAAAGGTCTTCTACAGTAAGAGGACAAGAAAGCTTAATCCATTTGCCTTTTTATCTTGCTGAAAAAAGAGAATTTAAGGTCCACTTATATATATATAGGGTCTGAGCAACTTTGCAACTCTCTTTCGAAGGTTTGTGTCTAACTGTTATATTAGGGCATCAGTTATGATAGTGAGATAGTTAACATGAGCTTTGGACTCAGATAATACTGAATCCTGCTGCTACAACTTACTAGTTGTGTTACCACAGGCAAATCATTTAAACTCTCAGTACCCATTGGTTTCCTTATTTGCAGAACAGAGATACCTACCGCATGGCCTGTCATTATGGTAAAGTAAGATACTGCATGTAAACCCTTTTGATGCCTGGCATAAGACAACAGAATTCAGTAGAAACAGCCTTATTGCACACCTCTGGGGGGCACTGCTCACGTTGTGTTCTATGTAAGTGGCATCCCTTTGAGTCGTGTAGTAGGTGGCCCTGAAACGAAAATTGCATCTACTGACATTATCATTATGATGACACAGCTAGGAAAAGTACCTGTGAGCCAGAATTACATGCTCTTCTGCTCTTCCTCTGCCAAATGTATAAGCAGGAATAAGTGGCCAAAATTGGTACATTAGATGCTGCTGGATGTTGTCTCTCTTTAATCTCACCACTTCGTCTCTGAGAGATTTCCTGAATGTGGGCTGTATTCATCAATGGTCACGTCTCTGGCTCTTATGAAACTGACTGGGGAAAAGAGTGGCCATCCACTTTGCTTGCTAGATGTTCTGTTGCCGTTGTTCCCTCCTCCCCGCCTCCTCCCCACCTCCCAGACAGGCAGGTATTGTAGACAGCTTTTTTGGGGAGGTGGTACCAGGACACTGGTAGTATTTTGCAAGAAGGATCCTTGGGTTTGCCCGTGGAGCAGGGAATGTGATCCCTAGCTGCGAGCCAAACCACAAGCATGTGAGCAGAACCTCGAGCTTGGTTTCTGCCCAAGTCCATGTAGGGGAGTGGAAAAGACAGGGGACCTTTGTGAAAACGATACTGCCTCACATGCAGAGACAAATCCACAATGTTCGGTGGGATATTCCACCTTTGTCCCAATGGAGAGCAATTTCTGGTTTACCTAGAATCGTCTCTATCCAAAAGGGAGCCGGCTTATCCACTTCCTGGGTCTTGAGTCTTAGGCTAACTACTTAAGCTAAACTACTCAGTTTCTTCATCTCTAAATTGGGGCTGATAAGAATCTCTCTGCCTGTCTCATAGTGTCTGGCCCAGAGTTCTTGCTCAGCCAGCATGATTGGCTTCACCAGAATGGGCCACACAGTCATGTTTCTTATTATTGTTATTAATCAACAGAGTGTCTCAGTTGCTATTGTTGCAAGAAGTTGAAATTGCCCTTCTAAAGCTTCTTTATCCTCTCACAGATCACAATCCTAATTGTTCCAAATAACTAGGGGCTTATTTAGTCTAGAAGGATTCAGCCTGTGTTTTCTAAACACCAGGCTAGTGGGACAAGTGAATACCATGTGTTTTTTTTTTTTTAAATAGCACCGCCACTTCCGTTGCTACCGCATGGTGTCATTGTTGAATGGTGATCCTGCATAGCACAGTAGGGGCTAGTCCACTGCCCAGCAGGGGCTTTGTTGCCACAGATCCCTGTACAGACCCGATGACATCTCCTAGCTTGGGCTCCGGTTTGCCACTTGCTTTCATCACCCCCACATGCTAAGTCAATGCTCCTCATAGCATCATACCAAGACAGGGTGGTAGGCTCTGGGTGGATTTCCATCTCAGCCAAGTCTATCCTTCCCCTTGCTGCCCAGTTAGCCTCCCCCCTATCCTTCTTACGGGTCCTCTTTGGGACCTTAGTTGAGACTGCCTCATTGTAATGGAAAGATTCCAGGAACACTCAGTATCAAGTGAGACCCTCCAAACTTTCTTTCCGAGAGTCTCGTTATTCTCTCTGACAACTTGTTCACCTCTCTGCAGTGGGCAGTTCTACACGGCAGGGAATATTGGGAGACATCTTTGTTGGGCCACACAGGATAGGGTACCTCTTTCCCGGAAGGAACTGGTGTCGTGAACCTCATCTTTACATAACTGCAGAAAGACTTGCCCTGCCCACCCCTGGCAGATGAGTGGCTAGCACCTGCCAGGACCCGGTGTCCCAGGAATGATTAAGTAATGTGGTGAAACTGCCTTCTAAACTAAAGCACTCTCTATAAAAGCAAGCCATTATGGCTATTATTAAATAGGCAGGAATGATTTATGCACTTCGTATAGGCGAGGCTGGTGCTCATGAACTGCAGGTGATAGCCAGAAAGCTGTCTGAAATAAAATGCTTTCGAGAGCCTCAGAGTATGCTGGGCCAGTGGCTCTTTCCCAGTGTATGCAATCATGTTTCTTCTTTTCTTTTCCCATTCTTTATTTTCCTCTGTCATCCATTTTTATATTAGTTGCTCTTGCCTAAGCTTCATGAGCCTCCACCCAGTATGAGGTGAGCAGGTCCAGTCAACTGCTCAAACTTGTACGTGGTGGGGAAGAGGAAGCGGCAAACGCGTGCTTCTAGAAGCAAAGGGAGAATAATAGTATTAATAACTCACAATGCGCCAGGCACGCCTCTACCAGCTATCTCATTTAATCCTCAAAACAATGCAGAGGACTTTCTTTTGATAGCTGAGGAAAACGAGATGGCAGTGGTGAGCTTTAGGGACAGGCCCAAGCCACAGAGCTCTTTAGCGGCACGAGAGCAGCTGACTTCATCATCTGTGTGGTTTTCTGTTCTAGCACATCGCCTGGCTTCTGCAAAGGGAATGGCCCCACTTAAAAAAAAAAAAAATCACAGAGGTTTCAGAAATTTTGGCACTAGAATAATTGGGAAGAGACTCCAAGCAATGGCTCCAATTCCTTCCTGAGTTTCACCTTCACTTTGGGGTCTTCCAACTTTTATCCCACTGGAGCCGCCACTCTAGGGAGTAGTTTTCCCACCTGCCCCATGCAAATGTTCTTTCTTCTCCTAATTCTCTTCTTTGATTAGGCACCAGCCTAATGTTAACAGCCTAGAACCAGCGAGACTTGGATTCCTAGACCCTCTATATTGGTGGCTTTCCGTCTGCAGAGCGAGTTGCCCCAGACCTTTGTCAGAAAATCTTAGAACATGTGGTGCCCTGAATAATCAGACTAGCAGGAAAGGTCTAGCTTTTCTCTTTCCCCCTGGAATTCTTCTACGTAGCTCTATGAATTTCTGGCTTCTGTGATGTGTCTTCAGTAAGATATCTTTCTACTAAATACCATTTTTACTTCTCATTTAAAAAGTTTTATTGTGTCAAAATACTGTTTGTGCTACTTAAAAATACCTATGATTTTTTTTTTTTCTATTTCCTTCGGCGTAAACAGGAATTTTCATCTGATACCATTTATTGCCATTCCTTTGGCTGTTGATGTTTCCCTACTTACACGGAATTTTTGTCATGTTTTTCTTATCCACGGATCTTTTCTAAAAGAGAAGAGTGGGGTGTGGGCCCCCTATGCTATCCTCTATGCTAACTGCGTAATCTGAGAAAAGTCACTACGTGTCTCCGAGCGTCAGTCTGTGAAGTGGGGAGAACACCATATTGCCTTCCTGAAAGCCACAAGGTGGGCTGGGTCATTTCCATCGACAGGAAGAAGGATGAGTCCTGCCCAGGACATTCTGTGCTGTTCTCTGTCTTCTCAGGTATTGGTGTCCTTTTAGAACCTTTCTACCATTATTGATCATCCCCTTTGATTTGTAGTTATCTCTTCCCGAACCTTTGTATAATCATTACCTTTACCTGGGCTTCTTGCAATTTCTGTCTGCTAACTACATCAACGGACTTGCTGTTTTCTAAATACCTATCTATCTATCTATCTATCTGTCTATCTATCTATCTACTACCACCGCCACCACCATTACAACCACCGTGCCTGTTGGCTGAGTACCCACTCATGCCTGACTTTGTGCTAAGTGTTCAACGTCACCTCCCTAATTCTTTCCAACCACCCTGACAGTTGGGTATCGTTATTCCCGTTTTATAGATAAGGGGACTGAGGCCCACCAAGGTGAAATAACTTGCTTGAGGGCACACACTGGTAAGTGGTGGAGCCAGAATTTGGGCCTGGGTATCTCTGACTCCAGACCGCATCACAGCTTCTGTGGTTTCCCAGTAGCTGCTGTCTGTCCTGCACCTGCCACGTGTTGGCCGGGCAGCCTACATCACCTCCTTTCATCCTCACGGCTGTAAAGTAAGTATTATTATTCCATTGTACTGCTGAGAATAATAAAGCATACAGAGAGATGTCAGGTAAGTTCACCAGAGGCACACAGCCAATAAATGTTCTCAATCCCCACGTCAGATGACCCTCCCGCCCCCTCTTCCTTTCTGCTGTCCGCTTTGTGAATGAATCAGTGAGTGGATGGGTCACCTTCCTTTCTCCCTCTTTTCCACTATACTTTGCTTCCTTTATTCTCCTTCTTGAAAAAAAAGAAGAAGAAGAAGAAGATATGGCTTTACTTTTCAAATTAACAATCTAAAACGTGCTGGAGGAAAAGGGAATGGGGGTGGGCAGCAGAAAAGCACAAATCAAACAGAGCCAGGCCCTAATAACCTTCCACCCAGAGATGGCCGCTTTCCTGCCTTTTTTTTTTTTTAAATTTTTTTTTTCCCCTTCCGCTCCTGCCCTTGCTTTTGCGTCCTCTGAGCCAAGAGTCACATTCCTTCTCTACCTCTCCCAGCACAAATTCCCTTTGGGGGTCCGAGTTTCCCCGCTGCAGCGCTTGGCATAACGTGCCACACGCACATTTGCAAAACTAATCAAGTGTGGAAGGGACAGGGAGTCCCAGCACAGCTCAGAAAGGCGGCGGCCGCCACAGCCGCGGATCCCCTTCCTCGGGCCCCAGAGCTGGGGGTGAGCTGGCGACCGCCTGTAACGGAGCCCCAGCTGCCTGTCCCCGGGACCGTGAAGCCACAGAGGCCTTAGTAACGGAAAATGCCACCGGACACTCCGGGCTGCGGCATGTGCAGGGCTGCCTCTGGGAGTCTTTCGTTCTAAGCCAAAGTTCAGCTGAAGGGCAGTCGTCAAGCCAGAAAGTCATGTGGCTCTCATGTTGGTTAGTGTGTCACTTTGAACAGCTCTTATCTGATATTATTATGACTAACCCAGTGCTGACAGCATGGGACAGATTATAGGGGCCATGTGACACTTATTTAAGGCACCACTGAGGGCACTGTGCTGCTTCTGTTAACCCATTCCTTCCAGGATCGCTTTCCTACACACGAGTGTATTCCCCCCCGAGAGGGAGGGAAAGGAAACAAAAAAGTCCATTGGACCTCAGAGGGTCCTGTGGGCTCCCGTTTGGATGGTCTCTCGGCAACGATGTATTTTTGTCCCTGTAGCTTGAGTGGTAATATGCTCTTTGGGCTTCAAAAGAAAATCAATGATGAGGGTTGTTCATATTTCAAAACCTTTCTTTTCGTACACCTTGTACTGATAAAATCCTATGCCTTTGTTGTTGTTGTTCGAAGGTTGATCTTTAAGGTATTAGAGGACTGCACTGAAGTCCTAGCTAGAGAAATAGTCCTTCAGCGTTGTACCTAAATGTCAGCAGTGAGAAGGCGTTACTCCCCACAATATGATTGGCGTCTCGGATGGTGCAAAGCAAATATAAGAAATGCTATTATTTATTATTTATGTGCCGCCCTGGGTGTACATGGCATGGCACGATGCTAGGCAGCTGCACCAGAGCCTGCCACGACAGAAATCAAATTCAGAGCCTCTCACGTGGTGGAGAGGGATTTTGTCCCGCTTGAAGCCATGTGAAACAGTGCAAAGGATCTCTGTGTTTGAGTGAAAAGGAATTTCAAATTCTATTTGGGGACGCGAAGGTACATAAAACGGAGTGTTTAGATCAAAAATTCAGATGACGTCATGGAAAAGACGTCCCCGGGGCTAACATATAAATATGTTTAGTGGGGGACCCCGGAGGGGTCTGTAGACCTCTAGGAGGTGTTGGACAGCAGCCACGTATTGAGGACTTCCTTCCTTGGTGAGCTCGTGCCCTGTTAACATTCGGCTGTAAGACAGAGTAATAATAGTAGCTTCCTCATAGTGTTGTTAAAGAGATTTAATGAGAAGAGGCTTAGAAAGGCTTAGCCTGGGGCGTGAGTGCTCAGTGAAAGGTAGCAGGTGCTATTCTAGTTATTATTATTGTTTGCATGATCGGCAGCAGAAGGCAGAGCACTTTGAACACAGACTTGAAATGTTGACATCCGGGATGATTTCAAACATTGGGCCACTTCAGCCCTTTCCCTGCTGAGGGAGCGGAGCCACTCCCAAACACCCCTGCCCCAATTTCCCACCCCCCACGATGAGCGCCACACTTCTTGCCCCTCAGAGACGTGTCTGCTATTGCTTTCCTCACTGTTCCCACTTAGCGACTGCGGAGAGACTGGCGCCGCTTCCAGAAAAATGATAAAGGGAGCGAGGTGACCCCCGGAAGCAACGCCAGCCTCACCCCTAATGCCTGAGCAATTCAGCTCTGCCCCCAAACTCCCAGGTGCCACTCAAGCATTCACAAGGCCTGTGGCTCTCTGGGCCTACATCCTTAGCTGGTGGCTTAAGGCACATTTATTATGGTATGAACACATCTTTGGGGGTCTCGCTCTTCCATCACAAGCGTATTACCAGTTTTCCTTCTGCCCCGTAGAACACCCTGTCTCATTTTATCTACAACAGTTCACTGGCCCTTTATAGATGGGTGCGCTGTGTACCTCCCCAGCTGACCTAACATTTAGTCCAGTTTTGGTGAGCTGCTTATTCGTTTACTTAACAATACGTATTGAATGCCTGTTTTGTACTAGGTTGCACTGCTAGGGCCTGGCGATACAGGAGAAGAAGAGTCTAGAAGCCCAGAATAATTTTACGGCCTCTTCTTCCACCAGAAAGTGTGAATTTTCCTTCTAAGGGAGATTCTACTCAATGGCGTCCTTTACCAGGATGATGACCCTCAGGAGAGTAAAATATCAAACCCTGAGAATAGGCCAGACCCTTTTCCCTGATACCCTCACTCTGATGGATCAGGTCAGAGTTGATACGCTGTTGATATTATGGCAATATCAGGTGGCAAAATAAGTATTGAAATGCTCGTGGGCAAGTAGGTGCTGCTGGAGGCCCCTGTGTGCCCACCCCCCTGGCTTCTGCTCCTCGAACCTCTTGGCTGCCTCATGATCCCAGCACCAAAGCATTACCTGTTACAGCAGGGGCTTCGAGGACGCATTCTGATTGGTGGGTACCCATTTGCACATTGGCTGTCATGGCTATAAATGCTTTGGAGTCCTAGCACACTTCTGTCCCACGGTGTGGAAGTCCATCGCTGTGAGCTGCATTTTGATGGAGGGCGGTAGAGTATGCAATTGAAAAACCTGGGCTGCATCGAGGTCCCATCCCTTCTGATTCATGTGGCTTTAGATGAATTATTCCAAAGGCTTTAGTTTCCCTGTTGTGTAGATGGGAAGAATAGTAATACCTAGACCCCAGCCTGCCTAGGGCTACTGCAAGGATAAGTTAATTCAGACACCCGAAGCACCCAGAGCAATGTTTCAACCTGGTGAGGGCTCAGCAAGGATTGTTATTTATTATTGTTGTTATTAGGAATATTGGCAAAACTCATGCTCGAATTTGATTCGTTTTAAGAGAAGGTGTAACAGCTCCAATTGCCCTCTTCCCTAACTGCACAACAAAACCAAACCCGAGGAAGAAGCCATAAAACTTTTCTCGATGATGTGAAATAAGTATCTGTGAAGTTGTTATTTTACTGGCACAATAAAATGATAGTATCTTTAAGACGTCTCCGTGTAGAATATATGTGTGTATGTGTTTTCGTAAGAGAGATCCTGTATTCGGTAATTGTTTATTGTTGTGTGTATGGTGGATACAGAGATGAATCCCGGAGAGCCCCAGTCATCAAGGAGCTCACTGTCCGTTGGGGAAACAGGTGTATAGGTCAATGATTAAAAGGCAGCAGTAGACAAGCACACCGAGCACTTGAATCCTGAGCGGAAGGACCTAACTCATCCTCAAGGGGTCAGCAAAAGCTCCTTGAAGAGCCGACGCCTTAGCTGATTCTTAAAAGATGAAGAGATGTCAGATAAGGAAAGAAGGCCCAGGAAGACAATTCAGGTCGAGCTTGAGGAAGAGCGTGAGAAAGGGTGCTCGTCTAGAAGCTGGAAGCAGGGCGTGATAAGAAGCCAAGCAGGGCGTGTGGGCAGGAGCCGGTCAGAGAAGGCCTCGCTGCTATGTTGCGGATCTCCCCCGAGGTCAGTGTCGAGGCGCCGAAATGAGGCACACCAAGGTGGAGTGTGGCCAGACTCGTACTTTGGAGAGATCACTAGGGTGAAGTTGTATAGGACCTGGAGTAGGGCACTGGGAGTGGAATGGAAAGGAAAAAAAAACAAAAAACAAAAGAAAGATTTAAGGGTCATAAGGAATGAGAAGCGATGGTTCCCTATTTTTGGCTGAGTGAAACTTGTTGCTACTTCCCAAGCGATACAGAAAGCATAGACCCAGGAGCATCTGGACTGGGTGAGGATGGTGAGTAAGGTCCCTTTTGTGAACTTTGACTTTCTCTAGACGTGCGGGCCATTGGTGGTCAGCCATCAGCGGCCGCAGAGACCGAGAGGGGCCCCTGGGGCGGGAGACACGGAGATAGGAATCATGGCTCCAGTGAAGGTGGTGAACGCCTTGAGAGGCAGTGACGTCATCCAGGGAAGAGTGGGAAGCAGAAGCAGCGTGAGCGGAGAACAGAGTCGGAAGGGATGGAACACAGACACAGCATTTAGGGAGGCAGGAAAGCCAGAGAATGCAGTGGAAGACTAAAAAAAAAAGTAGGAGGGTTGGCAGACATACAAGCATGGACCACGAATGCTGCTTTCTGATCATACGTCTCTCATGCTGTACTGTGGTAACATTTTAGCTTTGCAATTTTATTGGAACTGTCCTGATTGCCTTGACTGGAGGTATATTGGGTTTTGTTGGTTTGTTGGTTTGGTTTTATTGTTTGTTTTCTAGTTGCGTTTGTTTTGTTTTGTTCCAGTATTTTCCTTAAGTGTTATTTTTCATTCCAGGTAACCATTAAGCTCTAAACTGAATTTTTTTCTTCTTTTGGCCTGTAGTCTAAAACCAAAGTATAAAGTGGGACATAAAAACGACCCTCCTATGTCCCCTCCTGTCTCACCTCTTCCAATGACAACGGCCTCATAAAAACCTTTCGTTTGAGTCCTGGACTGAGTTTAGGTCAATTCTTCTTTTTAACTGAATCTATTCCATTTTCTGTCCTCATCCTCAGAATATGTTCCCTTCACTGCTTCTCGCGTCCTTTTATGAAATGTTTGTCCTAAATCTCTTTTATTTTGAGTGGCACTTATAAACTAGACTCTAGCACGGAGCAGATGTATTCATTTAATAGTTCGCTTTGATGGCTCCTTTAAGAGGCTTTATAATCTTTATATTTTACCATTGGGTTTGGAATTTTATGCTCCTTTAACAGGTGTATTACCTTCATCAGATGTTTTCATTTTAAGCTGTTGACTTATAAACACATGGCCTGCGGGGATTGATGTGCAGAAAATTTATTCACTTACAGATTTATTCTCCTATTCATTTTTGTATTTAGTGCGGGGATATGCAGAGAACCTTAGATTGACTGATAGTGACAGTCTATTGGTAACAAATGACTTTTTCAATGGCCAAAATAATGGTTTCCTCTAGGTGACAGTGGGTCAGTGAAAGATCACTCATATTGAGAGGATTTTTAGAAAAGTTAATTAGAAACAGAACGCTTTTGGGCTCATGTTTTGTTGTCCAGGTTTGCGTTTTTGGAGAAAATTGTGCTTAAGCATCTCTTCTGAGGACACTTGCGGGTCTGTCTTTTAAACAATTTAATTGTTCAAGTAGTTGATACTTTCCAAGACAAAATGTATTTTGCTGGAAACTGATGTGTTGTGTTCTGGTCTTATGACCATGAACCCATCATGCTTCTATACAGGAAAGGAAAGGGGAGAAAACCGTGCTTGTGTCCGTTGTAGGAAAGAGGGGGCAAGAAGTGTGTGTTACCCAAGGGCTAAGACAGACGGCCACACCCCTTATGCCTTCTGATGATGCGGAAGGGGGAGGGGTTCAATGGGAAACACTGTGAAGAAGCCGGTCCTGCCTGTGCTTTGTGCTCTCCAGAAGTCTGTGCATGTGAAAGGTCAGCTGTCCCAGGGCCTTATTGGAGGCCTGTTCAAGGAAAGAAATGGAATAAAAACTCTGTCTTTGCTTTTTTGCCTTAATACCTTGGACATCTATTGTGGACATTAATTGAGCAACCCTTTCTCCAAACAGCACTAATAGTCCTTGGAAGTAGCGTAGGGAATCTCAGAGGAGGGTTAGGGCAAACCGTTTGTCTACACAGGGGGAGGCTCAGAAGTTTAAGACTGGTGCATTCGGTGTCCAGCCTGTTTTGCAGGATTATAAAAGGAAGTTGATGGTCACCATCTATCTCCTGTGACTGATTATCTTCATCATAAAACCACTCTCAGTGATTCAACATAGTTTCGTATCATTTCTGCCTGTGCCCAGGAGAGGCCAGGACTGAGCCAGCATGGAAATGGAATTCGTCTTGCTTCCCAGACTCAGGAATGACATCCTTCCTTAGTAGAGAAGGAGAGTGTAGGCCAGCCCCACTTGTGGTCCTCTCAAAGAAAACCATGTGGCTTCGACAACAGCTAAAAGAGCGAGAGCATAAAGAAGGTGTTGAGGGCGGGTGTAGAGTTAAGAAAAACCAAGTGGACCAATTATTTTGAGAGTGAACTCGTCTGGATATATCTTATTTCAGAGGAGAGGTGGGGGAGGGTATAATGCCTTTTTTTTTTTTTTGGTCTCAGAAGGGCAAGATAAAATTTTGCTTCAGTACAATTGGAGTATTTGGGGAATCTCTTTCTAAATACGGGTAGATCAGGTTATATTCCCTTCCTTTTTATTCTGGCAGTTCTTTGATAGGAGTACTCTGGTAGTCCTTTCTTTCTTTCTTTCTTTCTTTCTTTCTTTCTTTCTTTCTCTCCTTTCTTTTCTTTTTCCTTTTTTTTTTTGCACCAAAGTATTTGTTGGCACGTATTTTTCCTGCTGGACTGTGAATTCCTTAAGAGGAGCATCCGCGTCTTACGTTTTGTTTCTGTTGCTAGCATCCTATCTTTGCACAATAATCTTTCCCATTTGTTGAATGAATGAACAAGTGAATACGTGAATGAATGAGTGAGCGAGTGAAGAAGTTATGACAGGAACAGATACTAGAATAGGATTGTTTTTAGGTGGGTGACTCCAGTGCTCTGTTGACCTGTATATAATTTAAGGCGTTTGGCTTAATTCCATGCCTTAGTCTGTCCATCTCCCCAATCTCCAGAAATACTTCTTAATACTTGAAACCTTCTGCCAACAAAACCCCACTGTACTGGAGACTCTCTTACTTTCAAAAGAAAAAACCTGGTGTGGTCCAGCACCGGAGGAGTTAACAAGCAGCCAACAAAATGAAAACCAAAGGCTCCCGGGGAAAAGTCAAGAGCAAGAAAACGCAATAGTTAGCTGATAAAATGTCTGCTTCAGTTTCGGCCAACTTCCTTGAACCTTGCCCCATTGCGGTGGCCCCCAGTTGAAGTGGCAAGGAGGTGTCAGTGATAAATCACCCTGCCATGAAACAGCACAAACTTTAGTAAATTACGTGGGGAAACAGAGTGGGTACAATAATGGCGTAGCATGGGCGAGCCAGCAGGCCTTCAGTGGGGTTGAATATTTATCCCTCCTTAGCCATGGGATGCCTTCTGTTCATTCATAGATGGAAAATGAGTTGGGCGGTTTTCATTGAAGCATTCCATTGTATCTGTCAGGAGTAAGCCAGACAAACACAGAGAGAGCTAACATGCCAGCAGAAGCTTCCATCTCAGACCCAGAGAATTCGTGCCTTACCATGAACTACTGAAGTAAACTGCTTTTACTCTTGGTTTGTTTTCGACATTAAAAAGAAAACAAAGGAAAGTGAACCAACTGAACTAATAAAGCTAATCCTCTTAAAACATGACAGAGTTAAAAAAAAGAAAAAAAAGAAGCTTCCCTATTGTGTGAACATGTCTACTCCCCCACTGCTACTGGAGGGAAAAGAGGGAGAAAAAACCCTCAGCACCTATAGAGATTCAGACCACACATGGCTGTGTACCTGCATATCTTGGCAAGAAAGTGAAGTTGTCTTAGAGATGCTCCTTTCTCGATGTGATGGGATGTTGAGGACTCCCCGTCTTCTGTTGGATAGCAGAGCTAGGCAATATACTTTGCATTGGCTGGGATCAATTTCTTTTTGAGTGCCAGGCACCCAGTCCATTAGAGCCCATTTTTGAACATGCCCAGCATTTTCCCCTAGCACTGAAGGATCTCTGCTGTTTGTGTATCATTTCCCCTATCAGACTGCAAATTCCTTAAGGGGCAAAATCCAGTTATGATTATCTGGGTGTCCTTCCCAGCTCTGCCCAGCTCCTAGCATGGCTGGAACACTTCACCATCATTGTGGATACTCTATTTGTGGCATGAATGGATGATATTACTTCTTGCTGGTGCGTAATGAGGAAGGCTCAAACATGTAGGAAGTGTTCTCTAACGTTACTGGCGGTACATTATAATTTGGGGACCAGCAGAGGCATTCCATTTAGGTGAATGCATGTTTTCCTTGAAGCCACAGACATATTATTATTTTCCCTTTCAGGCTGAGCTTCCTTTGAAAGCAGAGTCCAAAGAACTTTTCCTCCCAACTAATCCACAAAATTCGCACCGGTAAAATTTCGCTTGCATTCAGTAGGCTCTATGTGCCTTTTACAAAAGAATTCCAGAAGAGCCCCACACAAAGTGTGCTTATCTTGTTAACCCCTCCCCAGCCACCTGCCTGTGCTTGATGGAATCTGAGTGCTTTCAGAAGGTTCTGTTGTCGCCAGTGAAATGTCAAGCAAAATGGTGTTCAGCGTGCCCGGGGGCTTTACAAGAGGAGCTGCCTGGCACCCCGGAGCCTGCCATGTAGTGTAGTGCATTTGTTAACCATAAGGGCAACCAAATCAAATCCCACGCCTGGTCTGGCTCAGGCTGAAAGCTGGAGAAGCCGGGGGAAACATAGTTTTAAATTACAAGGTGTTTCACTCACATGTGCTTCTCTTTGTGGTGACTTTCTCAGAAGTTAAAGAATCCCTTCTCATTCCATTCAATTCCTTCCACTCTGTGCTGCCCCAACACACACACACACACACACACACACACACACACACACACACACACACACAGTTGGTTATCTGAGGACAAGAGTTGGGTTGTTTACTCTTTTCCCAGAGTACAAAGTCTTGAAGAGTTTAATTGTGAATGTAATCTGAAGAATCAAAGTCAGCCCCATTCCTCAGAAGAATGTGACAGTGGGAGAGAGAGGAATTGTCCCTTTGCCCGGTGCTCAAAGTGGTGTAACCCACTCCTTTCCCTTTGAGACGGGTGGTAGGAAGGGGGTGGGTGGGTGCTGTGGGGAACTCAATGGTCCCTTTTCTAGAAGAACCTCCTAGTTTCCTGGGCTGTGCCCTCCTGGCTCCTTGCTGTTTACTTGGTGGGCAAGCCCAGGCTGGGTGGTGTGGCTGGGATAGAGTTCTGGCTCTGGCCGGGGCAGGCTCCCCAGGGCTGGGACTGGTTTGAAGAGTTGGAGGAACCTCTTTGTTTTTTCCCCAAACAGAAACCTGAGTCTGGCCTGGCTCTGGTCATTTCAATAGCAGGACAAACAGGAAGGGGGGGGGGGTTCTAGGAGCTGAATGATGACATCGTAGGATAGGGGGAGCTGAAAAAGAAGTCCAGCAGAACTTTCCCCAAATTTCCCTTCCCAGGGGCCAGTGAGGGTTGGGATTGGACAGTTGGGAGGAGGAAAGTTGGTGTGGGAAGAGGAAATGACAAGAAGAGTAATTTCAACATCTGGCCTTGACAAGCTTACGATTTCAGGGCAGATGAAGCTTTGGTTTATCCACGGGTTACTGAAGCCAAAGGGTTGTGACATTTACACGGGAGTCGAGTTACCCAGGGGCAGGAGGCATTGCTTGCGCCCCTCGTGGGTTCCATGTCCCTCAACGCATTGCCAAGCTGCTGGCCACGAAGTGATTTCTGCACTCGAGTTTAGTGCTCGGGGATGGCAAACTGAAAGCTTGACCATAGTACATAAACAAATCACCGTTATGACGACGAATAACAGACACTAACCTTGGCTCCACCTTTTTTTTTTTTTCCAACTTTAGATAGATCAAGTTCTAGTAGCCAGAGGCTCCTCTCTAGGTAAAAGGGCCGGTAGATCACCGAGTTCATCACCTGCCGCAGCAGAATATGGCCCCACCGATAGAAGCTTGTCTGCACTTGATGTTAACCCGTACCATTATATTTATGATGCTCCTCTGAACATTTTATGTTTTATCTGTTAAAATCAATAGATGGTTTTTCACAGATTGTGATGGGGTTTCTTTATGCATATCACTCTTCTGGCTGAGTTAAAAATTATAGTCTCTAAAATGATTTCATTTACATTTGATCTTCTGTGGAACTCGGGGGTCAAACAGGGCAAGTCAGACGTTTGGAATCTCACTCTCTTCTCAACCTCTCACCCACCACTGGTGATTCTTGCTTTTGTCTTCTCATTGTCTTGCTGAATATGTTGCTGGCTTCCATTTTATCCTCTTAGCAGGGTCTCTTATGAGCAAGAACCTGGCAGTGCTGCCTCGATTCTTCCAATCAGACCCACGTTCCAGGGGCTTTTTCTTTGTCCTCCGTTTAGTCTCTATCTATGTGTGCTGCAAAGCCACTTATTCAGCGCATGAAAAGGGAGAACGTTCTGTCAATAACAATATTTTATCTAGGGCCCCTGACCAATTAGCGGGAGGGCCATCACTCAAATCCTATTTTCTGTTAGTAAGAGGGTGGACTTTTTAAAGGGCTGAAGCAGGAGGAGAGAATCACCATTCATTTATTGGGAACTTAGAATGAGAGAGTGCAGGAAAGCTCAACAGTCTCTCAAGAGGACTCACAATTCACTTCTTTTTTTGAATAAAAAAAAAAAAAAACAACTCTTATTTCACTGGATGAAATGAGATATTCCGAACTGCAGAGGCTCCCTTTGAAGCACGGTATCTTCTAAGATACGTAGAATCATCCAATGCTAGGTTGATGCGGGACCTTCAGGATTTTCTCTTGCCATCTCTCTATTTTAAAGACGGGGAAACTGAGGCCCAAAAGAGTGACATAAATTAAGACAAAGTTGTGTATGTAGGTAAGTGAACACAAACATTTGTTCATGTTTATGAAGCCATGCTTTCAGAGCTCTGAGGCCGATTCTTTCCCCGTGCGATGATACAAAAAGTATTTGTAGAACACTTGTGATACAGCTAGCACTGTGCTTAGTGTCGTAGGGTGAGTATAAAAGGTTACTGCCCTCAAGGAGCTTTATGGTTTTGCTTTTGAAAACAAGGCATATCATGGGGCGCCTGGGTGGCCCAGTCTGTTGAGCATCCAACTTCGGATCAGGTCACGATCCCGTGAGTTCGAGCCCCACGTCAGGCTCTGGGCTGACAGCTCAGAGCCTGGAGCCTGC
Organism: Panthera pardus; assembly: GCF_024362965.1. Classification (NCBI taxonomy): domain Eukaryota; kingdom Metazoa; phylum Chordata; class Mammalia; order Carnivora; family Felidae; genus Panthera; species Panthera pardus. The sequence continues at coordinate 185,703,217 of NW_026526688.1, forward strand.
TTTGGATTCTGTGTCTCCCTCTCTCTCTCTACTCCTCCCCACCTCATGCTCTGTCTTTCTCTCTCTCTCTCTCTCTCTCTCAAAAATAAATAAACATTAAAATAAAAGTTTTTTTAAAAAAATTTTTTTAAAGGTTTATTTGTTTTTGAGACAGAGGGAGAGAGAGCACGAGCGGGGGAGGGGCAGAGAGAGAGGGAGACACAGAATCTGAAACAGGCTGCAGGCTCTGAGCTGTCAGCACAGAGCCTGACGCGGGGCTCGAACCCACGAACCGTGAGATCATGACCCGAGCCGAAGCCGGACGCTTAACCGACTGAGCCACCCAGGCGCCCCTAAAATAAAACAGTTTTAAAAGCAAGACCTATCTAAATGAAGGAATCGGAGAAGGGTGAAGCCGGACATACAGTCAAGTGCTCGATGGTGCAGTGGGGCTGGGGCAACGCTCATTATTGCCTTTGCTCATGGTTTATAAAATAGATGGGTCTTCAGATAACTCACAAAGAACCAGTAGAAGAGAGTTATTCAGAAAGAACAGCGCAGGACAGAGGAGCAAGGTCAGTAGGAGATACATGGAAAAGGAATGGCAGATACTTGACATGCGGGCCACTTGCCCCCTTCTCTGTTCGTGGCAGACATTAGTCATCGATTGCAGAACTTTTTTTTTTTCCCAGAACCCAGACATAGCTGAATATTTTTTAAACAATGAAATCCTGGCAGCTATTTTGAAGTAGTCGGACCAGGCAGGGTAGCAAATGATGAAATATGTTTGCTAACCTCCATGTCTGGATGAACAGATATTTCTGGTAGTGCGATGAGTTACTATTTTAATATCGGAAGATAAAAATGTATAAGCTTTACCATTGATAATCACGAGGAATATTGGCCAGGATGAGCCATCGTTAAGAGACCCACAATGTTTGCGTATAATCTATTTGAATTTAAGTTATTTTTTCGCATGTCGGCTCTCTCTAAGTGTAGTGCTTTTTGCAGTGCCTGGTATATTTTGGGTGTGCAGTAAATATTTGTTGAATGAATGAAACTCACGGAGAAGTTAATTGTAGCCTTGAAGAGGTGAGAGGCCAGAGTTTTATAAGCTGAATCCATCCAACTCATGCTGGGACCTGAGCCAGGAACTAGTATATCTGTAATATATCTCAATGCACAAACCACCTTCTTCTGTAAAATTGGTATCAGCAGGGCCCTCTGTTTCCTGCCATGCACATTTGCTCTAAGTCACAACATTAATTAATAGAGAAAAATTTATTGTAAAAAAAAAAAAAGAGTAGCAACTCAAAATTACTTGTCTTCCTGCATTTGGATGTCTTACCCAACTACATCCCATGAGACATAACATGGCAGGTTTTATTTTCAGAAACTCCATTGTCACTTGTACTTTAATTTCTGTTGTTAACCAACAAGATTATAAAATTCACAAGAGCGAGAACTTCAGCTATTTTTTAAACTGCTTACCCATACGTGCACAGTTATTAAGCATCCACTCTTACATGGCATTTTACTAGAGAAAAGAGGCCACGAAGAAGGGTTGGGTTTACAAGACGTGTACCTTACGTGGTAGCTACTCAGTGAGTTCTCAGTAAGCAGGTATCACTGTTTTCATTCCTTATATCCTCCACATGGGGTTAGCAGATACATTTCATCTCTCCTGCCTGTTCCGACTGTTTCATAATGGTTGCTTGGGAGTCCGTTGTCAAAAAAGATTCCGAGGTCATGAGCAGATTCTGAAAGGGGTGGCCATCAGTGAGTGATATCAGTCTATGAGCAAAGGAGAGGGAGCCCGGTGGCCTTTGCCCAGAAAAGATACACCGTCTTTGCACTGAGAATGAGGCCCTTGGGAATGTTCCCCAACACCTTCCCCCAGTTCTGATTCAGTAGTTCATATTTTTCCTGTTCAGATGTGGCGTCCCTAAACATCATGCTTGTTGAATGACGGTGTGAATACAATTAGATCGAAGCATCATTTCCAGGGGGTTAAAGAAACAGTGAAGGAAGACCTTTCAGGAGTTTAATGGAGACGTCTAGATATTTATTTTAAAAATAATGGTGATGATAGCTAACATTTGTATATTACTTCGTAGTTTACAGAGCACTTTCACAAATTGGAAACAACCTAACTGTCTGTGAATGGAGTATTGGCTAAATAAATCAAGGCACTTGCATACAGTGGAATACTAGGCAGCTATTATATGGAATAATGTAGATCTTTATTTGCTGATATCAGATAACACCCATGGTAAGTTGTTTTTTAAAGCAGGTTTCAGAGCAATATATTAAATGTATCTAGCTCTGTTTAAAAATTGTATTTTCACAAACACACATATATCCACGTGTAGATGTGGCCTAGAAAGACATCTGGAAGTTTACACAAGAAAAGGCTAATTGTGGTTGTCAGTGTTTACCGGGATATAGGGGATTTTTATATCTCTTTTCCATCTTTCGGCATTTTCTGAAAAACTTATGATGAACATATGCTACTTTCATGAAAATAAAAAATAAATCATCCACTAAGAAACATTAGCACATTAGCATATGTTAAGACCACTTAGTCCTTATGGCTACACCAAAGGTAGTTGTAAGCCTTGTTTTACAACACAAGTTCAAATTAACTGCCACTACTTAGTTTTACTCTGTGCCAGGCTATGTTCTCATTGATTTACACATATAAACTCATTGGATTCTTGCAGTAATCCCTTAAGGTAAGTTCTATCATTGTCTGCATCTTGCAGATGAAGAAACTAGGCACAGAGAGGTTAAGTAAGTTGTCAAAGGTCACACAGCTTATGAGCATGTAGAGCCAGGATTTAAAACCAGGTTGGCTGGCTCCAGGATCTGTGTGCTTCACAATTATGCCATGCCGCTTGATAGGAGGCACAGGGTGGGAGGACGTGGCCTTGTTAGCTGAATTTAGCTCTTCTGGTTTCAAATTTTGTTCCCTTGTCACTGCACGTTTGCATGTGCCTTTTATTTAATGCTCATTATGGATTGTTAGGCCATTATCTCCCCACCCCAACATAGCCTTATAGCCTGGTGTAATTTGTTTAGGGCTCTTCCTGGTAAATGTCTACTGGAATTCAGTATTGAAAATAAAATCATTCTTGATTGCATTTATATGGCTCAGAGAACAGACACCTAACCTCTTCTGGAAGGGATTCGTTCATTCATTCATGCATTCATTTCTCCAGTGAATCTTTATTAAGGTGAGCTCTGTGGCAAGCCCAGATGAAATAGTGAACAAAAAAAACGAGGAATCCTTTCCTCGTGAGCCTTACATCTTTTTTTTGTTTTCTCTTGCCTTTTTATTTAGTTGAAGTATAGTTGATGCACAATGTCACATTAGTTTCAGGGGTACAACATAATAATTTGACACCTCTAGACATTGTGCTATGCTTGCCACAAGGGTGGCTGTCATCTGTCACCATACAGCACTATGACAATACTACGGACTGTATTCCCTGTGTTGTGCTTTTTATTCCCATGACCTTCGTTCCATGACCAGAAGCCTGGATCTTCCACTCCCCTTCTCCCATTGTGCCCTTCCCCCACCTCCTCCCCTCTGAAAGCCACTAGTTTGTTCTCTGTATTTATAGGGCTGCTTATGAGCCTTACATTCCAGTGGAAGGGGACAGAAAATAAGCAAAAGATATAGAATTTAGAAAATTGACACATACTATGGAGAAAAATATAGGCAGAATACGGTTACTGATGGATGAGCCCCGGGAATAGAGGTGGGGTTACAGTGGGACTAGAGAGGTCAGGGAAGTCCTGTTTCCTTTTGTTAACTAATGAATATTTATTTAACCCAACACATTTTGAGTTTTGTCAAAACAGCCAGGAAACTCAGAGCTAAATTCAGAACTCAGTTACAAAAAAAGTAAGGCATTCCAACTATATATGAGCATTTGCTTCCTTGCTCTTTTTAACCTGATTTGATCTGGTTTTCATTCTTATTGTCTTGTTTTAATGTGTCTAACTTTGTATGGAATCCAGAATCTCATTTTTGGAAATAGATAAGATACACATTTTAAACATCAAAAAAAAAAAAAAAAAAAAAAAAAAGAAGAAGAAGAATGGATTCAGTGAGGAGTACAAAAGAGAGTAAACAGCCCATTTTCCTTTAACCCAAAGGAGTATCTCCTTGTTTTTACCCATATTGGCTGTTGGATAATCTCATCTTTGATTTGATTGGAAACTGTTTCCTTTCCTTTATTGGTTTCTCCCCCATGTGCATCGCATGCACACACACGTACACATTCTCCCCCCCCCCCCCCCCCGCCTAAATTTTCACTTTCAAGAAAGTCCAGATTTGTGATTCCTGGATAGAATTGGCCTTTTTTTTTTCTTTTTTCTAAGGTGCAGAAATCTTTACTCTTTCATTGCTGTAAACATTTTCAGTGACTGTAGAACTTCTAGGACCATGGCGGTCCTCAGCAGGAACCATGAATGTTGATGGATGTTGTAGTTTTCTCAAGTAATTAAAACTACAGTTATTTATAAGGTTCCACTTAGAATCGTTGCAACCTATAGTTGCTGTTAATTGATGACAAATTCATGCTATTTATCAATAATGCATGATATTTATATCAGCATCTTCTGTTGCCGTGCGCACGGTTTCAAGCATTGAGGTCTTGAGGACAATGCATTATGCTAGTGGTAGTGCCTGCAAGGTAATAGAAAACACTCGCGTTGGTTGATAACCTAGGTATCTGTGTGAGCCACGCACAGGCCATGCTGACCTGTAGTCATCTATTCCTTGGTCACATGCACACAGAAAGAGCTTGGTTCTCAAGCATAATTTGGAAGCTCTGTCTTGCATATTAACAGTATTTCCTTGTGGTTATTTTCCTTGTAAGAGTACGGGATACTCTCAGCACATTTCTATTGGTTATGTTGAAAATCACATTTTCAAGTTTTCGGGAAGTTTTGGAGATGGCAGGCCTATGCTATGACAGGGCGTGGGCGAGGCTGTGGGAGTCATATGGTCTGAAATTGTGGTTGTTAATATGTCTGTCTCTTTCAGTGGATTTAAGGGCAGAGGTAACGTGTTGTTCAAATTTGTGCCCCACAGTGTGCCTTTTAGATGGTGGGTGATCAGTCATTCTTTGAGGAGTAAATATGAGAATTTGTGCCTGTATGATTGTCTTATAGAAGAGGATATGGAAAATGCATACCCTTTTCTCCAGTGGTACAAAGAGAAGCAGTAAACAAATGCAAAGGGTTTAGACCAATGCCTGAAACATAGTAAGCACTCAATAAAATCTGGCCATTATTGGGGCTCCCGGGTGGCTCAGTTGTTTGAGCATCTGACTTTTGTTTTCGGCTCAGGTCACGATCTCACGGCTTCGTGGGTCCGAGCCCTGCGTTGAGCTTTGCGCTGTCAGCGCAAAGCCTGCTTGGGATTCTCTCTCTCTCCCTCTCTGTGCTCCTCCCCGACGCGTGCTGTCTCTGTCTCTCTCAAAATAAATAAATAAACTTTAAAAAAATCTAAGATTTATTAATATTATTTATTATGCTATTATTATAATAATATTATGCTAATATTATTTATTATTTATTATGATTATGGCCAGGGTAAATAAAGCACCGCGCTGGCACAGAGTTCGCCTCCGTAAAGATTCATTTTGGAAATGAATGCCTGCATGGGTGAATGAATGAATCCCTTCCAGAAGAAGTTAGGTGTCCATTCTCTGAGGTCCCTTAACACCTCCTGCATTATTACTCCAGTATATTCTACTAATATAATTGTGCTTGTTTATTCATCCGCTCACTTACTAGGCTGCGGTGCTCCAAAGACAAGACTTCTGTTTTCTTTGTCTTCACAGTCCAAAGCCTGGCACAGCCTGTAGAAAGCAGTAGTGCGTGTGTTGTGGACGGGTGGGTGGAGAGATGGATGGAAATACTTGCCTTCTACATGATGCTTTATTAGCGCTGAGGAAAAATCATTTGGGTTGATACTAAGTCACAGGAAAGACTTTGCTGCCTTTCTCTACACAGCTATAGAATTTTAGCATTCACTCACTGTCAGCACATCTTCAGTGGTCCAGCCACCATTTTAGACCAATGAACAGAATTGTGAACAAATCAATTTCCCTGTCTTCGTGGAGATTATGTTCTAAAACATCTTGAAGCCTCATTTTATTGGCATTTCCTCTCTTTGAAGAGTCCTAAATTTATCTTTAAATAAAGTCCTGGGGTTACAACTACTAAAATGAAGGGCTACATTTTATATGTTTATTTATTACATGGGAATGTGGGAGAGAGGGAGAGAGGGACAGAGAGAGAGACAGAGAGAGAGAGAAACTTTGAGAAATTGGCTCATGCAATTTTGAGGGCTGGCAAGACTGAAATCTATATATCTATAGGGCAGGCTAGCTGGCTGGAAACTCAGGCAAGATTTCTAGTTACAGTCTTGAGGCAGAATCTCTTCTTAGGGCATCCTCTGTTTTTAGTTGTATGATCTTCAACTGATTGGATGAGGCCCACCCACATTATGGAGGATCATCTGCTTTACTTAAAGTCAACTGATGGTATGTATTAATTACATTTACAAAAAAGACCTTTACAACGACTGTAAATTAGTGTTTGAACAAACAATAGGCACCATAGGCCAGCCAAGTTGACATATAAACAATCATGTGTATTATCTTTTATTATGCTTATAGAATCCTAATAGGATCTAAGAAACGGGCACAGTGAGCCCTATTTTACAGATAAGGAAACTAAGGCACAGAGAGCCTCCATACCTTTCTTTGGGCCATGTGGCTATGAGCCAAGGTCATCGTCAGAGTAGAGGGTATGAGGCTCTGCCCTGTACCTTGCTGCCTTTCCGCCTGGCCTAGTAAACCAAGAATACACTTCTGAAAACGCCATCTCTTCACCTGGAATTCTCTCTCTCTCTCTGTAAATACCCTTTCTTAGACATTTTCCTACTTAAAAAACTAGTTTCTCCAACTGGGTATCTTTTCAATCTAATCCTAATGACCTCCATATGGTTTAATCTTCCATTTTGTGATTTGTCGGTTTGTAATTGGTTATGTTTGGGACCATGAAGTTCCTGAACAGCCTGTAGGATTCCATTTCTTTAAAAATAGGTGCTTTTTAGAAGCTATCAAAATACATTTTAGTATATATTTCTTGACGAAATAATTGCTCTTCATGTATCATAATTTCTCCAATCCGTGGTAAGCACTGTCAATTTTTTGTCCAGTTGGAAAGTTATTAACTAATTATAATTTAAGATGTGTTTCTGGTTAAGTTCATGGTCATTGATCTCAGTTTATCTACAGTGAATAGCAGATACTGTCAGACCAGTAGTCCACTAGGAAGATCATCAGGTAACTCTCAGAAGTTGGTTTGATTACATCAGGATTCTTTTTATTGATTGATTGATTGATTGAGAGCGAGGGAGAGAGAGAGAGAGAGGGAGAGAGAGAAAGCAGAGGAAGAGCAGAGAGAGAGGTGAGAGAGAATCCCAATAGACATAGGACTCAATCCCATGAATGTGAGATCATGACCTGAGCCAAAATCAAGAGTCTGATGCTTAACTGACTGAGCCACCCAGGCGCCCCTACATCAGGATTCTTCTTGTTTACCATGGCTCCCATCTGGAGATTTCAGGTCATCACTGCGGACCATGTGAACTCATACCAGAATCTTTTGAATCCATCCATGTCTCTGTGCCCACAGGATCGTAAACTCCTTGGGAGGATATATTGCATTTTATTAATATTCCTGAGTAAGATCAGTAGAAAACATCATTATCTCAAGAATCCAAAGATGACAAAGGCAATTATTTCCACTGAGTGGTTCCCTATGCCCTGCTGGGCACACACAGAATGATTTCAAAGAATGGAAGAAAGGAGAAGGGCTCTGTTCTCATAACGCCTCCTTCTCCTCTCCCATGCTCTTCCAGGCACCCTGGGGTTCTCTGTTTGTGTTTTACTCACTGGGTCCTACGGTTGGTCCTGTTGCTTCAGACTCATAGGTTGCAGAATCGCTATTAAACTGTGGGCTCTGTGAGAGACCAGGAGCCAAATCTAATTCAACTATGTTGTTGTAATGTTTCACTCGACTTTAGTTAGTAAAGACTCAGAACTGCATGAGATGGAGGTGGGAAGCAGTTTAGTGGAGGGGTTAAGGGCACGTACTCCAAAACCAAGCACCCTGGGTTCAAGTTCACACCTTACCCCTTATTATATGTGTAGCCTTGGGTATGTTACTTAACTCTCCGTGCCTGTTTCTGCATCTGAAAACAAGAAAGCAGAAGACAACAATAGATCCCATTTCATGAGACACTTGGAATAGTGGTGGACACATGGTGGGCAACATACATTGGACTGTACTTAAAAAAAAAAAAAATCACCTTCTGCCATTTTAAACTACCTTTGATTTTGTATTTCTGGTCTCGTGGTGACCTCCTGGAATCTGCTGAGTTAAAGACCGATCTTCAATAATACCACATAAGCGGCTGCATCCCACCACCTAGTTGAGAGCCAAATCTCAGCTCTTGCTACCGTTCATATTTCTTTGTATTTCCTTCAGCAGCTAACACTGGACCTTGTATCATTCATCATTTCGCACCAGGGCTTTTTATTTTCTAGTCCCCTTAGTATCGAGGAAAACCAGCATTTACCAAATATCTACCAGGTGCCAAGCTATGTATCAGATCCTTACATTCTCCGTGAGGATGGTTGTGTCATCTCCATTTGCTAGAGGTCCATGTTGAACCATTTCAACAAGACAGGAAGTCTCAGGACCTGGTTCTACCCCCAAGTAGGTCTTAAAGACAGTTCTGTCTTTCCCTCATTACCCTTCCTCCTTCTGCCTCTTCTCCTTTTAGGGGCCTAGCAGTCACCCCCAAAAGCTAGAAAAACCCACATGGTCTTTTCCAGTCAAGTATGTTTCTCACAATCCTTTGGACCCCAGAATTTTTATTGGAGGGTCCAAGAATGGATGGGCAAGGTCCCGGCAAACCACATCTTTGGTTTTCTTTCTTGGTATGTTGGTACCTACAGAGGACTGCCCAATATTACACTAAACTAGTGAGTAGAGCCTCCAGCAAAGCAGGACACCCATCAGGGGCACCACAATTTTTCCTTTGAAAGACTATTATATTTGATCATTTAATGTAATTATTGAAGCAGCTATTACGACAAAGATTAGAACTCTTCTGGGCTTCCCTATCTGTACATAATTGGGTAATGAGTCTAGTTTTTACACTGGACTATGTATGGGGCGGGGGCCTTTCAAAGCCTTCATAGGGCGTGACTAGCTCATTCTAGGCTGTTTATAAGGTTCATGAGATCTGTTTCAAACCTCAAACAATTCCCATCTTTTCTCCCTCAACACACGTGCTATTGTTCTGTTCACATGTGGGCAGGTTGGTTGTGAATCTGGCCTCCACTTACTCTTAGAATGCAAGCATTTTCAGGGCAGGAAGATACAAAATCTTACAGAGGTTCAGCAACTGGCATCCTGCCGGACCATCTTTTGGAGCATAATAGATTCTTCTTGATTTACAGCTGCGTGTCCTCTTATCATGTGTTCTGCACATTCACAGGTGTGTGTTTTCCCACACCCATGGAGAGGGGTAGAGAGAGGTGTGAGGCATGTCTTTCTCTTTGCCATGGCCTCGTGGAGCTAAAGTAGTTCTTTGACCCCAATGGAGACTTTTAGCCGAGATTTTTAATTTTAATTTTTAGGGCCAGCTTTATTTACCTTTACAAGTTAGGAAGACGGTGAACGGTTAGTATGAGCTAAGCAGAATCCATGCAGACAAGAAGGAAGTACATTCCACACCTTTGGACAAGTCTAAGGTTACTGTCTGAGACTATAAATAACAACAGTAGACATGAATTAGAGAGATAGATTCTTGGTGGATAATTGCCCAAGCAGTATGGTATTTTCTTTCGAGTGGTGTTGGTTTCGGACAGTAGTTAGAAAAACAATATATAGATTTTGAGAATACATTTTTTTCTCCTGTGTCACCAGTTGAATTTATATTAGTTTTTTAAAATAGTAGGCATTTCTAGAGTATTTTATGAGGCAGATATTCAAAGAAAGCTTCGGTGCATATGAATAGGCTAATTTTAAGGTTTTCCTTGCTTTTGTTTTGTATTGTTTTGTTTTTCCTAAGTAGGAAATTACTGTATTTCGGGTATTTTTGAGTTTTCAAAATTTGGATTTTTCATATTTAGTCCTTGATAGTTTTGTCTTTAAATACCGAAAGAGACGCTTGAGTTGGAAAGTGCAGACATTGTCTGTCACTGGTTCTTTTAAAGAAAGTTCCGTGGGGACACCTGGGTGGTTCAGTCAGTTAAGCATCAGACTTCTGCTCAGGTCATGATCTCACAGCTCCCCCGTTGGGCTCTGTGCTGACAGCTCAGAGCCTGGAGCCTGCTTCAGATTCTGTGTCTCCCTCTCTCTCTGCCCCTACCCCACTCGTGCTCTGTCTCTGTCTCTGTCTCTCTTTCTCTCAAAAATAAATAAACATTAAAAAAATTTAAAATTAAAATCCATGTAGTGGCAATTTGCACTGTATCTTTACTCATATATTTCCCCAAACTTGCAGTAACTAACCATTGGCAGTAAGCCCAAATGTCAGCGTTTTTCCCATTGCAAAGTTTTTCAAGATTTTTCTTTCACATGAATCTTTGATCTTTAAAAATGCCTTGTTACAGGCGTCTGGGTGGCTCAGTCAGTTGAGCGTCTGACTTCGGCTCAGGTCATGATCTCACAGTCCGTAAGTTCCAGCCCTGTGTCGGGCTCTGTGCTGACAGCTTGGAGCCTGGATCCTGCTTCAGATTCTGTGTCTCCCTCTCTCTGACTCTCCCCCGTTCATGCTGTGTCTCTCTCTGTCTCAAAAATAAATAAACATTAAAAAATTTAAAAAAAAATAAAAAATAAAAACGCCTCGTTAAATATTTTATTGAGGCTGACTTTATGCTCCAAGCAGAGCTGGTGTTTCTTCTCCCCTCTATACGTGGGCAAGGCACCAGCAGAAGGGGAGGGATGGGCCCTGTTTCCCACACATGTTTGTGTATTCATAAGTCACAATGTCCACTCCAAGGAATAAAAGGTTCAGAAGTCTTTTTTTTTTGTAATGTGTATTTATTTTTGAGAGAGAGAGAGAGAGAGAGAGAGAGACGGAGACAGAGAGAGAGCTTGAGTAGGGGAAGGGCAGAGAGAGAGGGAAACACAGAATTCGAAGCAGGCTCCAAGCTCTGAGCTGTCAGCACAGAGCTGGATGCAGAGCTTGAACCCATGAACTGTGAGATCGTGACCTGAGCCGAAGTCGGCACTTAACCGACTGAGTCAAAGGTGCAGAAGTCTTGTTGTATATATTTTATTAAAAAAAAAAAACAAAACAACAAACTCTTGGAAGAGAAGGAGAGTCTGGGAGGGCAGATAAATAGTTGGAGCTGAGCACCGTGAACAACGCAGGAAAGGGACATTTGTGTAGCACCCCTGCAGGTAAGGCATTCTCCGCAAGGCCCTCCCTCATATCCCTTCAGCTCTTCCTGTTGAGTCCGCATGATAAGCCAGTGAGGTGGGTGTTCTCCCCATTTTCTAAGTGGGAAAACGGACTCACGGACATTAAGTGGCTCAACTGGTGATATTGACGTGGTGGATGTTCGTTGAAGTAGAGTCTATTCAGAGTTATGTTCATGTTCCTCGTTCGTGTTCACCATGTGCGCGGCCTCCACAGCCAGTGTATTTATTCCGTGTCCATCAGAGTTCTGATTCTGCTTCGAAGGTTTGTTCTTAGCAGCATAATTTGCATACCTAGAAAAGGATCATGAATGTGGACTGGGCTTAATGCTCTGTTGGAAAGTGAGTTTCTTCTTTTAATGTTATAACCTCTGGACCAGACCTCAGAATTCACATCCTCAAAGGCATGTAACTTCCATTCCTACTCAATAATCATCAGTGTGGTTTTGATTCTTTTAGGTGTGGTGATGTTGGTCACAATGGGGATGTCAGAATTAATAATGGCATGCCTACCCCGCCAGATGGCCATAGGCCATTCCTGTTTGCCTTTGCTCTTCTAGGTTCCAAAAGGTGGGAGGGTATCAGAGAAGGCAGCTTATTCTGGCTTTGTATTCTGGGCCATTCACTTTGGAACCTGCCCTATTGAATGATGGCCCTTTAGCCTTCCAGAGGACCCAGGTACTTTGGACCTTAGTTATAACTGTTTCAAGACCAGAGCCACAAGGTTCTCAAAGCCTACGGTTTTTTTTTTTTTTTTTTTTGGAACATGTTCATTGGAGTTTATTTCTATTCCTGAAATCAGAGGAGGTTAGAAAACCACATATTTCAGACCCTCTTTCCAAAAACTTGTACCATGGTGAGTTTTGAATGGTTCTAACTCACGTGACCTTTTCATATTTGACCATACTTCCAACCAAAAGCTATAAAATATATATTAGAAGTTGATTCAGTTATTAATACTAAGAGTCAAGGTTAAAGTCTGTTTGTTGAGTTCTCGTCTAGAGTCAGATAAACCTAATATATGTACTTCATGGGATAGACTTGCATGGAAATACATTTGTAGCATGGAAACATTTTTGTAATGTTTTGCCATGTGGTCTTCAGATATGTTTTAATCTGGCCTTTGTTTGCAATTGCCATCTTCAAAAGGAATCTCAATTTCATTTAGGGGGAGATGTGGCATTATGTAAAGGCTTCTTTTCCTCTGAGAGTGCTCTTAGTGATCTGAATCAGACACCCCAATTTTAACTTTTTTTACCTTTAGAGATTGGTCTACAAAGAAAGGTGGATTCTTTTATTTAAAAAAATTTGTTCATCTTTTGAGAGAGAGAAAGAGACAGAGCATGAGTGGGAGAGGGGCAGAGAGAGGGAGACACAGAATCTGAAGCAGGCTCCAGGCTCTGAGCTGTCAGCACAGAACCCGATACGGGGCTCCAACCCACCAACTGAGCAATCGTGACCTGAGCTGAAGTCAGATGCTTAACCAACTGTGCCACCCAGGCGCCCCTAAAGAAAGGTGCTTTCTTTTAAATGATATGACAGGTCACATTCAAAGACCCCTATAGTACAGCCTCTTTTGACCAGAGCAGCCATGTATTGGCTGTTCCTGTTTGAGTCATGATTTCCTTAGTTTCCCTGGTTGTTTTGGCTACATGTGTGCGGTGTTTTTACTTTCCATTGGAATCAGAGGCTGTGGTTCGCCTTCTGATTTGTAGGGAGACTCCTAGATGTTGAAGTCATGTGATTATTGGGCACAAACAAAAACTTTGGAAATCAGACGAGACTAACTTCAGGTCCCATGTCGCCCACAAACCAGCTTTTTGTCTCGGGAAAAGTCACCTAATCTCTCTAGGCTTCAGCAGACTTACGCTGGAGTCGGCGTAATAGGAGTACTTGCTCCTACTGGTGGCGTAAGAAGTCAGGGAGATATTCTACCTAACTACTCGGCACAGTGGCTGGCACACAGTACATATTCACCGAATGTTGGATATCACTGCTTTATTGCTATTATTTTTACTCCAGCTCAAGGAGCTATGACCCATGATGCTTGGAGCATTAGAGAAGACCCTATTCTTTAAAGTTGAAGGAGGACGGGGGAAACAGGAGTACCTTGCTTGGTTTCTCATTCTTCAGACTTGTTTATTACAGTGGTAGGTTACCATGGAAACTTTAGGGATTAAGATGGCATTATTGAGTTAAGCATGCAATGAACACCTCGGGAAAAGAAAGCTATAACATGTATGTGTGCCGTTGAGCAGTTTCCAGGCAAAAGGGTTATTTGGGGGTAAGGAGGGGATGGCAGTTGCTGACTTGTGTGTCTCACAGTTTCCTGAATTCTCTAAGAGAATTGTGATCAAGGGTTGAAACTGTGACCATCGGCCTGTGTTTGCCCCTTTGCAGACCATTCCATAAGTCGTCAGCAGTTATAGCCAGAATTTCAAAATGGGAAGCCGCTCTTTACGTAGCAGGGAGTGTGGCTTTTTCAAAATAGATTCTGAAGTCGAAAAGAACTCCGAGTGTTTTTTGAGAAGGGTTGACCTCCTTTCATGCCACTTACTGTGAATTAAAGCTGTGAGGGAGAACGAGTTTGGGCATGTGGTACAGCACTGAGGGCTGCTGCTGCCAGGGAACAAGATTTGTGTTTCTAAGGAGATACAACAAAAAGGAGAATGCTTTAAGAGCCAGCGGCTGTCAGAGTGTAAAAGTATCTACGTTCAGAAAGGGAAATAGAAGTTGAATTAAGTAATTTTACACACACGTTACAGGGTGCCCTTCTGCTAGTAATTCCTAAATGCAAAAGCAAATAGTTGTGGCCACAGAGGGCTTAGTACATCTCAGCTGATTTTAGTTCTCAGACCCAAACTGGATACGGTTGGTATTGACCTGCTCTCTGCATGTGATTTTAAGACGATCTGACTTTTGTCTGTCATTTTGTTGGGTCGGATTAGTAACAGGGGACAAAGGGTGACATATCCCCGCAGAGGGGTTGGGCAGCCACTTGACAATCTATTTTGAATAAATGAGAGGAGGAAAACCTTCGTCGGACCAACGGGGGCAGCAAACAGAGTCCTCGCTCAGTAGCTTCAACGCCAGCTTCAGCCAGTTTGCAAATGTGCGGTCCGTTATTAGTATCGAAGAATGTCCTGGATGGGTTCATTGGATAAAGTATCATCACAGGACAGAAATCACAGGGAGAGCGCCCCAAGGAAAGATTACAGTACAGCTATATTTACTTAGTGCCTCTGCACTAGGGTTTTATTTTCCACAGTTGGAAAGGGAACCACCTGTCTCAACTGCTGATGTCAGAGAGCTCCCTCGAGACACAGGGCTGTTGGAAAGCACATGATACTGTATATGTTTGCTCTTACGTCCATATCAGCCTAAGATTGGGTTTCAGGTTTGTGCCCTATTGTGGAGTTCATTGAACAGTGACTCTGAGGTGCCCTCCCACGTCAGCATGGCCTTGTGAATTAAAAGTAGCCTGCAGAGGCCCCTGTCGTGAGTGTTCCCTCAGCTTGCAATACAAGTGTTTGCACTGCAGTAAAATGAATGACATACGTCTTGGGGTCATCATCTATGGATTCAGTTTTGACAGTGAGTATCCAGAGGCATTATCTCTGCACCAGAAGCCAGTATGCTGCCGGTGTTTGGGCTTTTGTTTTATTTCTAATGATCAGGATTTTAAAAATTATATGGGGATCAGATTTGGAGGTTTTATGTGTAGATTTCTAAAGAGGCAAAAAAAAAAAAAGAGAGAGAGAGAGAGAGAGAACAGAATAGTATGTGCTTTTTTTTTTTTTTTTCCCTTGATGGTAGAATGTCAATATGGAGAAATTGTTGTAGAATGAATGAAATGCTTGCTGCCTAATTTGGGAAGACTAAATATTATGACCATGCATTTCAAGGGACCTATTGCATTATTATTATTTAAAATTTTTTTTTTTTTCTTCAAAAAGTTGGATAATCACCGTTCCAGCTTTTTGTGCCTGGCGGGGGGCGGGGGGAGGAATTAGGCCTTTTAAATGTTGTTCTCTAAGGAAATGTGAGGGCCACTGCACTGCACAACTCCAGGGGGCCCCGTTTATGTCACAGTGAGGACTCACGCTTGCACTATCCCACTGACTATATGTCCAATCCCAGAAAATATGATGCTATCAACATTACTCAAACATTACATAAAAATAGAATTGTTAACAACAATTGCAGAAAGCTCTCTATTAGTGAAGTTGTTCATTATTTTAATAGTGCCATGCATCTCAATTTGAATATCTTTACCAACTTGCAAATTATATGGCTGTTACACAAAATAGGTGGAAAACGGAGTCTCTGAGAGTGTGAATTACATTCTTGGGCCACATCAAATCAATGTCCTATTAGGGATCAGAACCCGGGTTCTTAATTCCCGGCTTTCCCATGATGCACACCTTCAAATTAAACTAATATTTGAAATGATGCTTGGTATCTTTTTCTCAAATCCTAAAAATAGAGTCAATAGGATGGGCTCAGACCCCTCGGTTCATCTAATCTTTCCCCCGGTGTAGGGTTTTCCTCTGAACCATTAAAAGTGTTATAATATATGATTGATATTAATTAGTTTTCTGTAAAGCACTGCACTCCTTAACATGAACTGAACTAGAAATAAATATATTACCATGAATTAAGATTTTATTAGTTGCGAAGAAGAATTGGATGAAGGCACCTATGTGAAATCCTAAGTACAGGCGTCAAATTGAATTAATGCCAGCACTGCCTTGAGATTAATTTGAGTGCTGAATAAGAAATAGTATACCATAACATAACTGTGTTTACTGAATCATTTTTGGCATCAGAAACTAAAGCTACATTACGGATGCAACAACAGGCTTTTCTCCCTTGGAAGAGAGAGGCGGGCGCATTTTGTAATTAACGTGGATGTTACCCTCTGAAAAATGCCTCTAGTCTCCAGGAAGAAAACGGTCTTCTTGAGAACGCCGCATCCCAGTGTATATCGGGGGCTGCATACTTTGTATTGCTCTGGCTATCTTCTGTATCCTATTAGAATTGTATAATATGATCAGCTCTATTTTCCATCCTCCCAGTCTGGAGTACTGGGGTAGACCTCACTTTATACATTTGCATCTCGTTATTTTGTATATGTTTTGGCAAAGTGTGTAAAGTGTTGAAGATGTATGCGGTTGCCTCAGGGATGTTCTGGAAGGGATTCCTGATTATGTAGGGACGATGGATTATACAGCATATAATACAGAGCTGTGCACACAGAATACTGTAAAGCTCCAGTGATCACTCTTCACAGCCTGGGATGCGAGTGGTGCCCCCTAGGGGAGTGCATTGCTGTGGCCCTCCTCTCCTACCCCATATTCATTCTGCAATTCCCCGATGCCGTAATTCACTAATATCACTTGCTTGAGGGGGGACCGCAAAACGGGAGACGGGGACTGGCAAATAGGAAGGTTCCGCACACCACATAGGTGATTTTGAATTTTCTAGGTGCCACGTTGAGAAAACGTAAATTTCATTTTAAGAAAATCTCTCGTTTTCCCCAGTACATCTGCTGTATCATGTTAACATGTAGCCAATATAAATTATTAATGAGATAGTTTCCATTTGATTTTTCACGCTAACGTTTTGAAATACCATGTATATTTACATTTACAGCACATCTTAATTTTGACCAGACCTATTTCAAGTGCTCAGCAGCCATATGTGGGCGGTGGCTACTGTATTGGACAGTACAGTTTTTAACTTATATGCCAGCTTTTCAGCATTTCATTACACAGAAAAATGACTTACAAGAAAAAAAAAAACAACCTTAAATATCTAAGACAAGTATAACATAGCCTTTATGTCGTTTTACCCATCTAAAAAGTGATTGTATGATCACAAGTTTTTGGGAAGAGTATGGACTCTAGGATGATTCAGTTGATAGGCCACTGGTGGCAAAATTGACTTGATATTGAAAAGTGTTTTGCTCCTGTGGCTTTGTTTTTCATGCTTCCCCCACGGACACCATCGTTTTAAAACATGGTTTGATACTTTGTGGTTCTTCTTACATTTGCAAGCTCATGGTATCTTGTCAGTTTCCACGCAATTTAAGGGATGTCTTGTTTCTTAACAGAGAAAGTCTTTGCAGACTTTTGGCTTAAGTGACTTTTGTGGCCAGCACAATGGAAACAAAAACTGTTCTCGGCACTTGGTGCTTCTGGTCTCTTTGGAGGTAGAGCCAGGTCAGGACCAGTATGAGACTGGTTTTACTTTTCTTCAGGTAAACAGAGAAACCAACAGACACTTGGCATCCCTGCAGCTTAGACGATGATTCTGTGTGTGCTCTCATAGAAAGTCAGCTTAATGTTAAGACCTCAAAAGAAAGTGCTCTGCTTTGTTTCTAGATTTTCTTTTTTTTTTTTAGATGAGGAAGCCAGGCAAAGTGCAAACTTACGCATCTACTATAATGTTGTTTGATGTTAAATTGAGTGTGAAGTATTTGTATGTGAATATAAAGTATCATCATTGAGTACTTTATATGTCAAGCACTGGGCTCACATACACCTCATTCAACCCTAACAGCAACCATCAAAAATGGGCATTTACACTGCCATTTTCATTGTTTAGAATGTGAGGTCAGATAGTTTAGGTACCTCACTTGGGGTCACACAGATAGATAGATTCTAAGTGACAGATCTGCACTGACTGACCCCCAAGGTCATGTTCTCAGAGAATGGGACCACGTTTCCAAACCAAATCAGTGACAACATTCAATAATGAAGTTTGAACCATCGGCAAAATACTACAGATTTAGAGTTGGAAGTTTCCTTCACTCAATTTATTTAAGAAGTACGTTCAGAGGGGCACCTGGATGGCTCGGTCAGTTTAGCATCTGACTTCGGCTCAGGTCATGATCTCACGGCTAGTGAGTTCCAGCCCCATGTTGGGCTTTGCACTGGCAGCTCAGAGCCTGGATCCTGCTTCGGATTTTGTGTCTCCCTCTTTGTTTCTCTCTGTCCCTCCCCTGCTTGTGTGTGCACTCTCTCTAAAATAAACTAAAAAAAAAAACCCTAAAAAAAGAAAAGAAATATATTCAGAGAATACCTAATCCTATCCTATCTTTTGATAGAAAATATACCTAGGAAGTTGAAGGGGCTTTGTCCACGGCGAAGCAAACACACTTAGACATCAGGTTGTTCCACACCTACTCCCCAGTGGTTTGTGTGGTTAATGGTTCTTTTGAGAAGATAAGTTAAACATGCAGAAATTTTTTTTAACAGAAGTGTAGTAATCTTTGAAATGTTGTAATATTATAGGAAGATTCTTTTCTCTTTCTCCTCTATGCATTTTAGACTTTTTATTGAAGTATAATATGAATACTGAAAAGTGCGTACATCATAGGTGTTCAGCTCTATAAATGTTCACTAACTGAACGTACCCACATAAACAGCACTGACAGCAAGAAATAAACCATGGCCAGCTTTCTGGAGCCCCTCCCCACAGCCCATGTCCCCAGCTCTCAACCACTGCCAAAGGCAACCTCTATCCAGACTTCCAAGTGCGTAAATTAGGCTTATCTCTTTCTGTACTTATTTTTATAAAGAATAGAATAAGGTATGCGTTTTTTGGTGTGTCCAACCCCTTTTGCTTCACATGATGTTTCTGGGATTTATGTACATTTTGATGTGTCACAGAAGTTCATTCTTTTTCATTGATGTGCTTGACTATACTCCTGAAGCCTAAGAGTCCCAACAACCTTAATATTGTAAGTGGAATTAAGAAGTTTATGGAACATTAATATCATTTCAATGGCTTTTCCCCCCCAGAACATTATCATCCCTCGTTCCATTTGGTTCAATCTAAAACACAGGAACAATACAATCTAAATACATCAACAGACAAAGGGAAAGTAGTAAATAAATCTAAATAATAAACCTAAAACACAATGACAGAGCGGTCACCTTAGCGGTTGTGATGCAAGGTACATCCCAGCCACCCACTCTCGTCCTGTGTTTTTATGCGATAGTCAACCTCAGGTGATATAATAGAGAGGACAAAGAACACAGTCTGAAAATACCCACAGGAGAGCACCGAGTTGTAGTTCCCACTTAGTAGCTTTGTATAGCTGTGCAAAAGGTTAGACGTGGCCTATTTTTAGGTGCCCTGCGTGGAAGTGGATCCACTAAGATGGATGGTGGAAAGTTAACACCTTAGGAGCTGTCAGAGAGTTTTGCTTTGAAAAGAGGTAGCAAAAGAATCCTTTCTGATCATCTGCTCGGGCCAAAGGACAACCCAGTCTCCTTAAAGCGCAATGAAGCTTTTGGCTTGTTTAAAAGGCAAACTCTTGCAAACTGCCTTTTGGAGATTAATCCATAGGCACGCAAATGAAGCTTTCTTATGTTCGCTTTCTTATTGTTTCTTTGCTCTTGGTGCAGGAAAATGGGATGTTAAGTATGTTATGCTAGTGAATACTCTTTGGACATCCAGCATTGTATGAAAGTAGCTGGTGGTTTATCAAGGCTTTGTCCTCACCGAGGTTTATCATTTACCTGGTCTTACTTTGCTTACTCCATTGTCACTAGGGCTCTCTCTCCAAATTTCCTATTAGGGCGTTTAGTGTGCCTGTGGATACTCACTCAGCCCTAAAGGAGGATCTCTGGCTGGGTGGCATTAGATGACTCTGAAGCATAGATCTTCCTCCTCCTGTTAAACTGGGTTGTACGTACAAAGAAAACAGCTGACTGGGAGACATTATTAACTCCCAAGGGTACATCAGCCAACCTGTGATAGAGCCTTGGTTTAGTACATTTGCTAATAATGCCATAATAAAACATTTTAGGCGCACAGCCTCTTCTCTTTCCATACCCTGCCGTAATATCTCAGGTAATTTCTCTCAAATTAAAAAGGGGTAAGGTCTCCTTTGACCAAATATAATGAATCCTTCATTTAAGCTGGGCAAGGGGGAGTGCAGTGGTGGGGGAGCATTCCAGGATTAGGAGGCAAGAGGTTTACTCTAAGTTTTTATTTCCCTAGATGCTGTAGACCTTATTCCTCTTTACAAAACCCTAAGTTCAGGATCCTTCCTCTTTTCCAAATCCCCTCTCTCCTGGTAATGTCTTTTAATCCCTGTTGTAAAACCAAATTGCATGTTAGTATGTCAAATGGCATCTCTATGCAGGCATAGTTAATAGTCACTATCACGCGAGGTGTGTGGTTTTCATTTTTATTGTGCAAGTAGGAACTTGGTCTCACACATGACTTATGCCACTTAATAGCATTAATGACAAACAAGATGAAAACTTGCTGTTTCTCTGGGGCAACTGCTGGGCTTTGTAAGAGACTCAGGTCTGTAGAAGCCAGATTTCACATAGTCAGTATGTGTGAAAGTAGTATATCCCTTTTCTAGAATGGTTAGGAAGTTAAATACCTATATTGCAAGGGAAGTGATGAAGCTGTGCTCTTTCAACAAAGTTGAAAACCAGCTTCCTACTCTTCTTTGCACACGCTTTCTGAATTCTTGCCTTTGTGCAGTGAAACATTTGGATTTCCTCTGTGCGAAGAGGTCTTTCCAAGTTGCCTGTCTCTGCCTCTGTCAAGGCAGGCATATCCTTGCGTCTGAGAGGTGGCAAGGATCTGAGATGTGTTTGAATCTGGCCATCTCCTTTGACCGAGGCTCAGAGACATTAAGTGAACTGCCCATAAAGCTGAACTGTGGGCTAGTGACACAGCTGAGTGAGGACCCATGTTCTTCCACCATCCCTTTCCTTCCATCTTGGACTGAGTCAAGATCCACAAAGTTCCTCTACCTCTACTTCTCGGATAGATTGAGCCAAATGTAATCTCACAAGCATAGCTACCATCTGTCACCATCCAAGGCTACTATAATACCATCGACTATATTCCTTTTGCTGTGCCTTTTATTCCCGTGACTACAAGTCTCATGAACTTGGCCTTGGTTCCAGCCTCATTACCCCTTTTCCCACGAAAATTCTTAATAGTCAAAATAATGATCACCCAAGTGTGGGAAGAGTGATTTGCAGGAAAGGCCCATGAAACTGTGAGAACACTAACTCCAAGGGGCTAATAGTAAGAGCCTTCATTCCTGTGAGGATAGTGAGCCTTCCTGGGGAAAGAGAATGGGTCAACCTCTCCTCCGGGATACTTGGAGGGTCCAGAAGGAGCTTCCTGCCCAAGAAAAGAGCTGCAGCACATGAGAGCCTGCACAGTGGCTACACATTTGGGAACAGATTGCATCCCAGAAGTTCACTTGTAAGTCACTGGTTTGAAACTTGGATGGCATTTTCCTCATCCTGCCTACTTCAGTTGTCTTGGGAAGAAGTCACGTCTACATCAACTCTTCCCAAACCTGCCAGGACGGCCCCTTCCTGTTCCCAGGTGCTAAAATCTCTTCCTGAGAAATCTTCTTAATAGTTTATAGTCACACCATTCTGAAGACATTTACTAGTCTTTTTCTTGGTATGTGCTTCTGAACTCTGTTAGATGCTAGAAAGGAAGGAAAAATATGGCTAACAAATAGATGCTTTTGTATAAATAACTGAAATCTCCTTTACCCTACCAAGGATAATTACAGTTTTGAACGGAGAGTTTGTTAAACTGAACTGATGAAATTTCAAATCGAGAAACAAAGTGAAAATGCCAGGGGGATCTTGGGGCCAGGGGTTTGGGCCCACCTCTGAGGCAAGCTACTAAGACTTGATAGCTTTCCTCAACCTATAGCTCAGGGCTCAGAGCGTTTCTCAGAATGCTGATGAGTAACTGCTCCCTGTTACTCAGGAGGCTTTCTTCTGAGTGGAGTGTGGGCTACACTCGGTACGATAGACAGAAATGGCTTCCTTGTAAACATGCGATGAATATTTGAGACTTCCGTTGGATGCCAGGGGCCATTTCTGTTTGCTACATTCCCTGTACATTAAGAGGGCACAGCTGTACGCCTGAACCTCTAGATTTCCTTGAAAAAGGGATACTTTCTATTTTGAATACAAAAGTTATACATGTTCATCACAGAAAATTTAAAAATTACAGAAAAACATACATACACAGAAAGAAAATTAAAAAGGACTTATAATATCATCAGCCACTATTAACACCTTGCCATATGTTCTCCCAGTCCTCTTTCTTCTTTTCTTTGAGTAGATACATTGGCATGTAAATTTGTTTTGATTATAGTTTTTTCAAACATAATTTTAAACCTTAGTGTATTTTGAACATTTTCTTATTTGCCATTAAATGTATTTTGCAATAGATTTTAATGTTAGCGTTGAATATACATATATAATGATATATAAACATATGAATATATATATGAATATATATGTGTATATACACAGACACACACACACACACACACACACACACATATAAAATGCTTTATAATTTATTTAACTAGACTATTACTATCGCTCATTTACCTGGCTTTCAAGTTTTCAAGTATTTTATTTGTATATATTTATATACAAATAATATAGTATTGGGTCTCCTCACACCAAAAATCTTTGCACACATCCCCTTGTTGTGCCCTTAAGATGAATTTCCAGAAGTAGAATTTCTGGGTTTAGGGGGATGCCTATTTTTAACACTTTTGATACGTATTGCCTACTTGTCCTCTAGAAACACTTGTACCCATTTGTAATCCTACCAGTAGTATTTGACATCTATTTTTGATTGAGCTGCTAAATGTGGAGGTCAATCTTAGTGAAGTGTTCTTCTTGGTTAAGAAAGTTTTCTCAAAAATCCTGTGTCTGTTGGGGCTAGCAAATATAAGGTAAGATTTTATTTAAGTCATCATAAAATTCAGCTTAGACCTGAAGCTAATTGCTTCTTAAGATAGGAATTTATTCCCTTTCTGCCTCCCCACATTTTCAGGATAGATATTAGCTCTGCTGGAATTAAATTCAAATATCAAAGCACTGGAAAAATCTACAACAGAAACAAAAGCAAAATCACCAAACCTTTCTGAGACTTGTCTGATGGGAGTTAAAGAAAGAGAGAGAGAGAGAAAGAAAGGAAGGAAGGAAGGAAGGAAGGAAGGAAGGAAGAAAAATAAAGGAGGGAGGGAGGAAAGAGAAAGAAGGAAAGAAAGACAGACAGACAGAAAGAAAGAAAAGAAAGAAAGAAAGAAAACTCTTCACCTATTTCATGCTTCCATTTTGAGACTAATTGAAAAATACAATTTACTTCACTAAAGTCAAGAAAAGTTAAGCTCATTAGGACCCAAGCTCTAGAAAAAAGTACCAGGCAGAACTATTCGACTAACAGTTTTTTTTTTTTTTCAATTTAGTAATTTGTGTACCTCAGTTTTCTCAGGCCCTTCACTAAGTTCCTTAGGGAATAAAAATATCTTCTTCAGTGAACTATTACATTACTGAGGTTTAGTGGCTCTTTATATTTTTCAACAGTGCCAAATTTAATAAAATACAATGTGCTTTATTTTCAATTTCAGTAAAAAAAATATTGCTAAATAATCCTATGGAGCATTTCTTATTTATATAACCAATAACTCCCTGCATTATAGATGCATTAACTTGAAATAATTAAGGTAAATGAAAATATGGCAGAATTAAATATCAGACAAAAGCAGATTTTAACCATCCTTTTATTATTTCTTATCTTCACACCTAATAAGCATACTTTTTACTTTATGTTTAGCTTAGTCCAACTGACTGACTGCAGCCCAAATTAATTTTCACTTTTTTTTTTTTTTGGGGGGGGCTTTAATGTGAAAAACGGCAGGAGCAGATTCTGAGGTCTGTGTTAAAATACAGGCTGACTCAGTTGCACAGAACTGTTCTGCAGAAGGTTTTATTGGGGATAAAAGTTGTGTTGCCAAGGTTGTCTATTGCCTTCAGTTTATTTTAAAAAATAAACAAATGAATTCAAGGAAGCATGAAAGCCATGCAGTGACTTTTCTTCTGTTTGTTTCCCCCAAGGTGCTTTGTTCACATTGACATCATCATGGCAGAACAAAGTAAGATTTGATTTGAGAGTGTTTGTAGGCTAGAGGTGTTTGATGTACCCTGCTCTGCCACCAACTTTGGTGCCCCGCATGGCCCCAGTTTCAAACATGTCCCAGAGGCTCAGAGCATGTGCTCAGAAACTGACATGGGGTATCAGAATCAATCAGCCCCTCTAGGAATTAAAAGCAAGCAATTGAATTCCTGTTAGCAATGATTAACTTTAAAAACATTAGCAATTCTGGGCAGATCCCTTTCCTTTTCTGGAAGAATGCTCTAGGCAGGCAGCATTCCCAGGAATGTTAGTTTCCAGCTATGTAGACACTCTCTCAGATATAAAGTTACCTCCGGGGTCTTTGCTGGTGCTTTTGACTTGGGAATGAATATTATTCTTATGTATAAAACTTCAGTCCTTCCTAGAAGGGTTTTCAGAGATCTATATGCCATTTTCAGCTGCTATCTAAACCCTTGCTTTTTTTCTTTTTATATTTTTTCTCAGTTATAAAATGAGTACAAGATAATCTTTATTGAGTAGCTTTGAGGACCAAAATTGATTGAAATATGCTATATAAAATGCTGATCTTAATGTCAAGCTCATGTCAGCCCTGCTATATATATTTTCTTTTCCAGGTTTCTTTTTAAGTTTCAGCCTTTAATTTGTCCTTACATCTCTATTTAAGTTTATAAAAAAAAAACAATGGGACAAAGATATTTTATACTAGTAGCTCTTTACTTCTGAGTTCTCACCTATTTGCAATAATGATGTTAAAACAAATTGTCTTTGCTGCTGTCTACTTGGGTATTTGAGTTTGATTGTGTTTATTTAGTTTTTAAGTGATAATTGTCTGAAGCAGAGAGGGTGGGAAAAGCCTATAGTTTGGGGCAGTGGTGGGGAAATGTTACATGCTTTGTCTAATATTTTTGTTACGGAATGGAATTATCTCGAAGGTTTATTTTCTCTCTTGTTATCAACTGAGGCTAGATCTCTTGCCTTCACTAATGTTGGAGTCTTGGGAAACGTTAACAGAGCTAGTGAGGGGAGAAATTCCACTGGGGTGGAATCTAGGTTCTGTGAAGATATGGAACATTATGGGCTCTCAACAGATGTTAATAAATACCTCTTTCTATTGTTGGGACAAAGTGGGGTTGATTTGGGTGTGAATTGTAATGGTTAGTGGAAGGACCTTGTACCTAAAAAGGGTGTGTTTTAAGGAGAAGAGGAATCCTGGTATTGGGCAAAGTTGCATTGTTTTTCTTTTTTCATAGCAAATTATTTTTCATTTTTAAGGGCTGTCATCCCCCTAAAATTGTCAGCTCCCTTGTGTCCATGTCCTGTGCCTTCTTGGTAGTCCTTACAATATGTTGCTGTGGACACAGATTTCAATAGATCCTTGCTGATTGAAAACAAACATTTGGAAATCTTAGAGGCAGAGCTGATGGAGAGGTATGAAGAGGGCCGCAGGGAGAGAGGAAGAGAAAAACAGTCAAGACAGAGAAAGAATTAAATATAGAAACTGCCTGGGAAGCCAGAAAAGAGCTAAGTTGGTGAGGAACTAACAGTTTATGTTCTCCTGAGAAAAGAAAAAACTGGACACAAGAGAATTTTTAAAATCTGAAGAGCTAATTAACCAAATTATAAGACCTCTCAAATATCCCTCTCGTTAGAGTTGTAACTTTGAGATTAAAAAAAAATAATAGGGAAAGTGACTCTGATTTGTCCCAAGAATCAATTTAAGTTTGGAATTGTCCCGTCATAGAAACTTGAGGGGAAATATGCCCTATGCTGTAGCTTAGAAATCATGTCAGTGGTTTGACTCTTAACTCCCCCTCATTGTGATGGTGAAGGGAGAAGAAAATGTATATAAAACCACCTGTAGTTTCAGTGACTGTGCTGATTGGATTAAGAAAAAGTGGAATTAGGTGGTAAGAAAACAAGTAAGAAAACCCCAACACCACAATGTGGGCAGGTTACAATATCAAAAACAATCATACAAAATGTTCCAGTGCAAAGAACTTCTTTAAAATGTGTGAACAGAATTTAAAAAAAATATATGTATATACATTTATATGCTTAGAAAGATATGCATAATGGATGCCTAACCTTTGATAAAGACAGTTAAGAGTATCAGAAAAAATCACCACAGGGATCACCTGATAATAATTAATAAACATCAACTCTTATTGGTCAAGTGACCACTGTTATTTCACAGTTGGCTGTGTTGAGGGTAGAGCCAATGACCTTTGCCCTGAATTTTAATAATTTACTGTAGTTTTACATTAAATCAGAATATAATTGGGAAGAAAATTAGTGTTTCTTTGTGGGGAGTGCAGAGTAATGCCACTAATTGCATGTATAAAAGCCTTCCCGAGGTTGTATTTTCCTGTTCTTTCTTGATTTAGGAAATTAAAACTACAGTAATTTTCCGCTATTTGTAAGAGGGAAGATGTGCCCGTGAAATGTACTCAGCTAACTTAAAATGTCAAAGCTCTGGGCCATCTTTTTATGTCCAGTAATGACAAACTGTCAATTTCATCACATTTTTCAGGAATTTACTGGCAACTTGTTGCAGATATCAGAGTAGAAAAATACCTTATAACATGTGTGGTCTGAAAGAAGAAACAGTTTGATTTTTGTTTGTTTGATTTGTCTTCCTTTCACCTTTAATATCGGTGCAACTTTACAGTTAAAATGTGTCAGAGAGAATCACCATTTTTTTTTTCTTTAGAAAGAGATGGACAAGAGAGAACCCATTAAATTAACCTTAGTGGAACAGGAGATTAAATTAATAGTGCTTTAAAATTATTTTTAGATACCTGGGGGATTTTTTTTTCCAGAGAAGTTATTATCAAGTAAAAGAATTGAACTGATTTGAAAGTATATTGGGTTGAAAATTTTATTAAAAACATGTATTCACAAATTTATATACACATGTACATTTCCCTGGAACTTGGAAGGGTTAAATCAGACCACTGTAGTGTTATGGGAAGTGTTTCTCGGCGATCCCCAGTGCCTTGAGTTTGTTATGTATTCAATATGTATGTCATCATAAAACAGTGCACCTGCATTAGCCTTCATTGTCTCAGGGTAGAGGCTGGAAAAAAAAAAATTAAAAAGCTCAAGAAATGAATATTTCTGCTAATAGCGTGTCAGTATTTTTCCCTTACTCCACGGACATTCTTGGTCTCAAATGCAAACTGCACAGCTCAGGCACTTGGGTTGGAATCCAGTGTTTATTCAAAAAGGCACCCTAAGGCGGCTGGGGTGGAAATGGTACACATATGAAAAAAAAGGCAGCCGGGAAACTCAGCTGATCTGAGCACAGCGGCGGCAACTGTATTTACTAACACTTGTTTTCTGGGAGCCTATGAGAGAAATGGAAATAATTAGAAAGGACCTGAAAGGGTGGTATTTTGTTCGTTGTTCTCCTTATAAGGAGCAAAGCAAATTGCAGTAACACTTTGGGAGCTGGTGTTCCCTTACCGCCACGGGGACAGCAGATTCCTGGGTAGAGGAGTTTGTTTATACCTTAACAAATACAGACTATTTTGTTGATTAAACAAGCAAAAAAAAAAAAAAAAAAAAATGCCTGCCCCATTCTCTGCTTTCAAACACTTCCCCCAATTAGAAAATGTCTCATAAAAATGCATCATGTGATAAGCTCTTGCTTTAGTCCCAAACCGAGCTGGAGTCCACTGGAGGTCTTAGTATTTGAATCCTTGGGGAGTGCACATTTTAGCTAAGAGTATAGTTACTCTGTGATGAAACAGGGAGCTTTGCCACTTGCTTGTTTTGGAAGGAAAATAAATTAAAAAAAGATTGCAGGGGATTTTAGTTATTATATGGCCAGGACTCCGTTTAGAGTCTGTGGCATTCAAAGCTGGCTTTAATCACAGCATGATGCTTGAAGCCTCCAAAAGTCCAAGTGTTTCCTTTCTTTCTTTCTTCTTTCCGTTTTTTTTTTTTTTTTTTTAAGCGTTACTTCACTGAGGCAGAAGGCTGCCTTTGAGTGACGTCACGAGTTTGAGCAGCAAGCTGCACAGGAGAAGGGAGGCTGGGTGAGTGACAGCCCAGCCTACTTTTTAATAGCTTTGTCATGTGACTGGGGACTGTAGTAAGACAGGTGCCTTCAGTTCACTCTCAGTAAGGGGCTGGTTGCCTGCATGAGTGTGTGCTCTGTGTCACTGTGGATTGGAGTTGAAAAAGCTTGACTGGCGTCATTCAGGAGCTGGATGGCGTGGGACATGTGCAACCAGGACTCTGTATGGAGTGACATCGAGGTGAGCTGGGGCTGGGCTCGGCACTGCAGCCAGGACTGAAGCGTCCCTCCCGATGCAATTGTTCCTGTAACGGGGGGGTGGGGGGGGAAGGGCTTGGACAAGGAGAGGAGGCAGGAAAGTATCCCGGGCAGGAGCTTTTGGAAGGGAATCTCAATCTTATCTTAACTCCAATAACTTTGCTATTTTAAGGTGGCTCTGAGATGCCTTGAGCAAATCAAAGCTTAGCTGCTGTCACCCATATCTGTTGCAGTTGGAAACTCTTTCCATGTGCCTTTGGCTCTGTTTCTACTCATATGCAATATTTATGCTCTAAGATATTGATATGAATCAGAAGCTGAAGTCTTTCCAGTGGTATTTAGTGGCCCGGTTGGAAAAATGCCATTTCTATTTATAATAAGATGAAGATAAAAATATTAAAATGGATGTGCTCAAATATAGTCAGTTTTGACTTTAGCCCGGATTTTTTTTTTTTTCTCTTTTTCCCCTCTCTCTCTGTTCATCAGACAGAGAACTCACAAAATCCTAAATAATCCTGCTAGGCTATTTTAGATTGCTTTCCCCGCAGCACCACAAAACAAGGGAGCTGATCCCTTTAAAACAGCTATATGTGGTTGAAAGATTTGGTCAGCAAATAACAAAATATGTACATACGCCTTACGATGAAGGTTTTGCATTAGCGTCGGTGGCAGGGAAGCCAATGGTTAAATCTCTCTGTACCACGGAGAGCTGCCTGAAGCCGGAGAGAGGAGTTTATGCAGGGCTGTGTGTGGGGCTGCTCGCTGCTTGTGTAAAAATAGACGGCAATACATCAATTCCACAGTCTCTGCTGGCCACAATTCATACAGGGGGAGAAAAGCAAGCCGTTTCCTCATAATCTCTGGAGCCTACAGTGACTAGCGGGGGGAAGGAGGGCCGTGGCATGTTTGCATTCAACACAATGGAATGTTCTCGGAAAGTTTGGGCAACTTGGGAAAGAAGCGAAACTTTCTGCGGACTGCAGCGAGATGTAGCCCAATTGCATTGCACGGGGGACCGGAGCAGCTAACAATGACTCCGGCAGAGGACTGCTAGGGCTCCCTCTGGGCAGCCGAGGGCACGTAGGGTGAGGGGGAGGATCGAGAGCCACACGTGATTTGATTAAATAAGATGTCCATGTGGTGTGGCGATACACATCTAAAGTGAAAATAATTTGGCCGGGCCGTCCGCGAATGCATTTCTCCTATCTAGCGAGGCATGCCCTGGCTCCTTAACTCTTTGCTGGGTTTGCACACGTTGGCTCGGGTTGCCCTCTCCTGCCTTGGCAGCTGGTACTTGCGGATCCTGACTGTCCTTATCTTGTTGTGATTTCTCGGTAAGGTGGACTGGATCGGGCTAATTCATACGTGCTGTCGCTATTAGGAGTCAGGGTTCTAAGTGGCTTCAAAGTCCCCAGTGTCTTGGAGCCGCCGGGGCATCCTGTGGCTGGCTGGCTGGCAGGCTGGCTGGCAGTGTGGGTCTCTCAGCTGCTATAGTTTCATTTTTCCATCACGCATTATTCTGGATGCTGTTGGGAGTTGATCTGGAAATATGGAGGATTTCTTTTCATCACTGGAATTCCTGGAGTCGTTTTCAAGTCAGCGTCGGGACCGTTTAGAACAGTGGCCCTTTTATGTTCTTCTGAAGGAGGTGAGTTCCCCGGGCTCAGCGTCCAGCCGTGGATTGAGTTGTCGGTGGAGACTGGCCAGTCGCCTCTCTGTTGCACTGGAGGCAGCGAGCTGCGAGAAGCCGTGCCTTGGCGGCCGCAGCTCTGGGAACCACCTCGGCCAGCCTAACGTGTTACGAGCAGCAGGTAGCATAGGCAGTTTTCATTTTTGGAATCATTAACGTTTGCTGTCATCCTAAAACGTATTATGCCCTTTTGCACGTAATGACAGGACAGCACAGTGGTTAATAAAGGCCTATATCGCTGTAGCTACTCAGAGGCCCCAGTGTTTTACAGTTTAATGAAGGTGATGTACAATAAGGTTACCAAGATTGATAGAGACAGTTCACATGACATACCCTCCACGAAGACTGTCATTCTTTACTGCCTGCCCCCCCCCCACCCTACTCCCTTTTCCCTGTCCTCACTAATTTTTTTCTAAGAAGTAAGAATTCTTTTTTCCTTAATATAATTAATGTGGCCAAGTCCACTCTTTCTTCTCTCTCTCTTTAAAATTTACCATCAATGGCACAAAAACCTCCAAAAGGTTAATGGAGAATTATACTTAATTATGATGATTCATTATCATCAGTGCAGTTAAGCTAATTTATTGTCTGCTCCTTAACTAAGGGAAAAGTCTGTTGGGGTGAAAAAACGTACAATAATTAGCCTTTTGTGTTTAGTGACTGCTTTATCCTCTTAAATCTTATTATAAAATTAAGGCTACGGTTGTGAAATAGCTGTCATAGTTGCAAAGAGGCAGGAGAATGTGTCTCTGTAACTGCAAGAAAGACACCTGTTACAGATGTATAGGGAAGCAGTAAATATCAGCATGTCAGATGAGGACAGTTACAGGGCTTGGACTGTTAAGTCTGGCATCATCCAAAGGCCAAATACAAATTAATAACAGGGACACCTGCTATCACTAATGTGTTTTAGATTATCGGGATAATGCCACATTCAGAAACACTGATTTTACTAGCATGTCCACATTGGCCAGAGCACAGGCACGTTTCCAACCACAACGTAAGAGCAAAAATGGGACGGAAAGAGAAAAGGGAGGAAAGGAATGTGTGAATGACAGCGCAGTAAAATGCCAGAAATTGATCTGGTCTTTTTAATGGTTGTTCAGAAGTCACTTAAAAATGCACGTACCTGCAAGGGTGAAGGGTGTTGCACAAGCCATGCTTAGAGAAGGCAGTTGAGGGGAGAGACAGCAAGAAGTTGTTCACCAGTCGATGGGACACGCCGGCATTCCGAAGCATGGCTTCTAAGTTACGTTCTCCACGACAGGAACTTAAGCCAGATGGACACCTCCCGTGTTTTCCACCTTCATTTTATTTTTTGTTGCTGTTTCTGTTGTTCATGCTTCTTCTTTCTTGTTTAAGGACTGTCCCTCAATGAAGCCCTGGTGGGTTTTGCACCATTGAAAAAGTTACCCTTGTCTCTGAATCGATCATGTTGGGGAAGAGTTAACACTGTGTGTTTGTACCTGGAGGATAAGCAGCGTGGGCCGGTATGGAGACTGGGAAGTGTTACGCCCGTAACAGAACGCGAACATTGTACCAGAACAAAATCTCCGCGGCCCAGCCTCCGCCTACTTATAAACCTAGTCAAGTATACCGATCTGCAACTTTGGGCTAACTCGGATAATAAAAAACGGAACGACCGATAAAATGATAAGGAAAGAGTTCAGGTGGAGAGGATTGCCCTTTCTTTTCGCGTCACCATCGTGCCTGCAGTCTGGGATCTGACTGGGACCTGGTGGTCTTAGGGAAGAATCACAGTCATCTTCAGGCTGCCCCCGGCCTCCCCTTACCAACTGCTGACTCCATTACCCAGTACCTTCTTCTCAGCGTGGTGCTTACGATCGTGCTGCTGCATATGACCCGTGTAATGTAGCCTGCCAGGGATGACAGGGGTGCTCGAGGAAAAAAAAAAAAAAAATCTGCATAAAACTTCTTTTATTCAAAACCTAAACGTCAGGCAGAATCTTGAGCTTCAGGCCCAACGGCTGCCTGGATGGGAACAACTCCACGGCATCTCTCCTGACCTTGGAAGGCAGGGCCGTGAGGGTGCCACTTCAGCTTGCGCACCTGCTCTGATTTAGACACCTTGGCTTGCAGGTGGATAAAGTCCTTCTGGCTCTGGTATCACCGGAGCCCTGCAGTAGGAAACTTCTGCAGGGTTCTGCACAGTATGCCGTGAGGAAATCAGCAGTCAGATTGCCGATTGGAGGTGAGAAGACCACCTCTCTGATAACGGGGGGCCACTTCCTTCAAAAAGCCACAGTGTGGGACAATGAAAAGACCACCTACTCCGTGCAAGGAAGTGAATGACTCTTCCAGTCTGACATAGCCTTGCTGACAAGCCAGCCCAGCCACAGTGTGGGCTATTTTCAACCTCTCGCTGTGTTGAAGTCGTTGAAAAACTCCGAAGGAAAATAGTTCTTTTGAATACACTCAGAGCGTAGGTGAGGAATACATAAATGATGAGAAAAAAATACGGTTGTGGGGCGTTATAGGGGTTTTTCCTTCGTAGATGTCAAGCGATCCCACTCACACGCACTCCCCCCACACTTGACTTGCAAGTTAAACGTTGTAAAAGATGTAAAGATCATACAGAAAAACTATGACTTTTGTCCTTATCTCAAGGAACTTGCTTTTGACCTGTTCAAGATGAAGTGCTGTGGCTCATGAAGAGTCAAGTTGCGAGATTTAAATAATAATTCAAGAGAACCATAGACAAGTTAGAGGACTTGCATCATTAGTTGCTAAATGAATTATATGGATTATAATGGTCGAAAGGAACGTGAATGGAGAAAGTTTTCCTAGTAGAGCTCTTATGCTGCTAGTATTCATTCAACAATTGTTTGTTTTGTTTTTATTACGTGTGATGGCGATTCCAAGGTAAAATCAAATTTGTATCCTTCCCTCAAAGAGATTATACTCTCAGGGTAGAGTAGACTTTTGCACAGCGGTGACTGAAAAAGTTGAAACTCGTTCAGTGCTAACCATCAAAAAAGTCCAAATCCAGTTGATTTCTTTTCTTTTCTTTTTTTTTTAAGTTGATTTCTAACTGGAAGAATCAGAGAGGGCTTCACGGGAACATGGCATTTACCATGAATTTGGAGGTAGAATCTTGGATGGAATGGATCAGGCAAAGTATCCATTGAGAGCAAAGTCAGTAAAAGAATTTAGGATGTTTTTTCCCTGGTGGCTAAAACCCTGGAAACCAGCTTTGGTGGTGTGGTTGAATTAACCAGGCTTAATTCCTATCACATGCTATTGCAGTTTAATAAATTCCTGCAGTTAATGAAAGCTTTTTTTCCCCCCTGCCTCCTGCAGTGTGCTGCTCTGGTTGGTGAAGACCAGCCTCTTTGCCCAGATCTTCCTGAACTTGACCTTTCTGAACTAGACGTGAACGACTTGGATACAGACAGCTTTCTGGGTGGACTCAAGTGGTGCAGTGACCAATCAGAAATAATATCCAATCAGTACAACAATGAGCCTTCAAACATATTTGAGGTAAGGGCATCATCCCTTGGCGAAAATTAATTTCTCATTGAACGTGGCTTGGGCCATCATATCATTATTGGCCTGAAAGCATATCGGCTTCTCACTTTGCTGTCATCAAAAGACTTCTTATCACAGGTAGGCCCTTCCTCTTTCGTGGAAGAACAGTGTTTGGCAAATGAGTGGACTCGTTGTTGTTGTTTTGAGATCTGGGGGGGCTAAGGGCCCCTGACAGAGTGCATTACTCTGTGTCGAAATACTAAGGGGTTGTGAAAGCTTTACGGACAAAGAAGAACAAGAGTCTAAACCTGTTTGTTCCTGTCTATTTCCCACAGAAAAGTGCCTAATGTAAATTAATGTGAAATGTAAAAGAATGCATTTTTTTTCATCCAAGAGATTAGACGTCTACCTTTATTTGTCTCACAAAGTTAGTGGGTAGTTATTAGTATTGTCATTTTTTTGATCAGACCTCTGATTTCTCTACAGTATAGAAATGTCTAAGCCCAGCTATTCTAATATTTACTTACAAATTAGTAAAAATTTGCTTACCTTTCAATAGGGAAAATTACCTCCTAGGCTCCAGACTCTTATTATAAGCCTACCCTATAATAAGGAATGTTAATCTACTCCTATTAAAGTGTTACTTTGAAAAAAGAAGTTCTTTCTTACAAGATCAGCACTCATTTACTTAAGAAGAAATGGTTTCTTAGAGGGACAGACATTGAGCAGTCTGGCAAATGAACTGAATAAAGATTGTTGAGTCAACTAGCTTTCAATATCACCACTACCAGCACCCCCATCATTGTCTAACATCTTCTCCCTGATATGTCCCAGGCCCCATGCGAAGCACTTTAAATGTCTTTTGTATCCCACCAGCAGAACCATTCCTTAAACTCCAGTGTATTTGGTTGAGATCTCAAGTCATTAAGAAAGCCAATGTTACAATATTTATTGAATTTTTCCAGCACCCAGCACATAAAAAGCACTGAATAAATGTTTATTGAGTCATTAAGAAAACCAATTTTACAATATTTACTGAGTTTTTTTTTTCAGCACCCCAGCACACAGAAGGTGTTGAATAAATGTGGGTTGACTGATAAATGACTGGTGACTATAGTAATGTTAATAACAGTAATAGCGATAACAGCAATGGCCAAGCTTTTGAGACACCTGTGCTATATATGTGTCATCTTGCATATCCCTAAAACAACCTATTTTTTAGGTACCATGAGTACTGTTCCCATTTTCCGTCGAGTCTCAGAGAGGTGAAGTGAGTCTCAGACTCCGAGTCTCAGAGAGGTGAAGTGATTTTCCCCAAATCACACAGTTGACAAAGACCGGGGATCTGAACCCCAAATTGATCTGATGTCCAAGGCCATATCACTGATAAAAATAGAGTACCAGTGAGGTGGGGTGACAACCATCCTTCACAAAGACATATCAAGCTGCTGCTCTGCTGAATATATTTAAAAATAGAACAGACTCGTTCCTTTCAGTGTTGGTTGACATGGGAGCAGGAATAGTTGGGGAGCCAAGGTGGCTGTAGGTTCCGTCCATGGCTAAGAGTTTCTAATATGTCTGAACAGAGTCTTGGATGAGGACTTAAGATGGGGGAGTCCGGGCTGGGGAGAAGAGGCACTGAAGGTCTGCGGTTAGTTCTATTTCCCAGGCTTCTCAGCCGGGTCTTTGAAAGTTCATGTGAGGTCTTGGCTAGTTAGAACTGGTAAATTGAACATTCCTCATTCAGTACACTTGTCAGGCGACAGGCCCGTTTTA
Source organism: Panthera pardus (assembly GCF_024362965.1). NCBI lineage: Eukaryota > Metazoa > Chordata > Mammalia > Carnivora > Felidae > Panthera > Panthera pardus. The sequence continues at coordinate 185,738,925 of NW_026526688.1, forward strand.
AGTCATGCTGCATTAAATAAACAGTACTTTAAAAAATGTCCATCTCTATAGACCTCTTATCTAAAAATCGGTATTCCATTTTGGGTGATTGCCATGCATTTTGTAGGTGATGGCCAGGGAATAACTAAAAGGTGGGGGTGGGGGGCATGGCGTGGGAGTCAGTGCCTCCCCGGTGAGCTAGTTTCAAAAAAAATCCCTTCCCCATGACCTTGTGTCCCCATATTTCATGTTGTGGCACCTGCACGAGGCATTTCTCATCGGTACCTTGAGGAGACTTGGTTCAGCAACTGGTTATATATAGGTGCTTTAATCTACACGAAGACACCCTTTTGGTTCTGTGTATAACTTTCTACCACTGATAGAATTGTTTTCAATGCTCTAAAACACAGGGTTCATTTAATTTAATTTCTCATTAGCTCATTTTAAACCAGTGACTCTCAACCGAAAGCAATTTTGCCCCCCAAGGGACATTTAGCAGTGTCTGGAGATGTGTTTGATTTTTTTTTTTTTTTAGGACCGAAGGCAGGAGGACGCTCCTGGCATTTCGTGGGTAGAGACCACACACAGGACAGCTTCCCACAACAAGGAGCTGTTTGGCCCCAGAGGATAATAGTGCTGAGGTTGAGAAACCCTAAAAAAAAAAAAAAAAAGTCACTGAAATTCCCTTTTGTAAAACACTAAAGATGAACTGGTCAGGTTTCAGAGAGACTACATAGTTAAGACACAGGATATGAAGGATCAGAAGCTGGGGCGCCAGGGTGGCTCAGTCCGTTAAGTGTCCAACTTCAGCTCAGGTCACCACCTCACGGTTTATGGGTTCGAGCCCTGCGTCGGGCTCTGTGCTGACAGTGCAGGGCCTGGAGCTTGCTTCAGATTTTGGGTCTCCCTCTCCCTCTCTGCACCTCCCCCACGCGTTCTCTCTCTCTCTCTCTCTCTCAAAACTAAAATAAACATTCAAAAAAACTATGTAAAAACAATCAGAAGCCATATAAAATTGTGGAGATGCCCAGGGCCTCAGGACTGAGATGTCAGGTATTCTGTCAGTGACAGCAGAAGTGACCATTTAGATAACTGTAACCGTTTTCTCTGATGTCACAAAACTCATTCTTCTCTGTCTGTGCAAAGGGTAAGGCCGTATGTGGCAATACTGTGACCCAGGGCCGCGGCTCCCTGAGCATTTGCATACAGCCAGCATGCCTCTACTCTTTGCCCTCTAGCGTTAAACTCAGACATCTTTTCTATAACGGGGGTGGGGGGGGGGAAGTGTGTGCGGAGCACAGGTGGAATTCGAAAATTGTGTCTTCCCTTAGGCAGATGGTCCACGCACAACACGGTAACCCTTGAACGGCCACGGCTTTGTGTAGCTTCCTGCGGCTCCCCGAAGCCCTTCCCGGAGCCTGTGCCTTTAAGCCTCTCCCCGCGGACTTTACCCCGGGCTCACTTTCTTCCAGTTCTCAAAGCCCTGCCTCATCACATTTGTGAAGTCCTTGTACTTGAGCAAGCCAAACAGTCACGGTTTCCGCCACCTCTGATCTACCAATACGAAGCATTATCTACCTCAGATTCCCAGAATAAAATAAGGCACCGAGGAGTGAAACACTTTCCCTGGCTCAAGCAGCACGTGGGTGACTCCCCCGGAAACTGACCACAGGGTTTCTGAATTCTAATCAAAGCAGAAAGCAAGGGGTGTTTAGCGATATGGATGGGATCCGGGTGGCTTGCAGATCGTGTAGCAGAATGTTAAAACCCCACGAGTGCGTAGAAATTCCTTCCTTTGGCCTCTTCCGTGCGTTCGGGTCTAAGTTTAATTTTTATCGGACTTTAGATGAAAAGAAGAATGGCATTGAATGTCACGGTTTGGGGAAGAGTGAATTCCTCCGTGAGAGCCGGCGCGGGGGGGCGGGCAACGCGCAGTTGTCCATGTCGATTGAGAAATTGGACACACAAACAGCCGTCTCTGCTTGCACAACCTCTGTCGGAGGTGTAAATGCAGGTGACCAGGTATTATTCAGAGGCCACTTAGAAGAAAACAGGACACAGGCTTTTGTAGGTGCGGCCTCCTGTGAATCTAATCCATGTGTCAGGAAAACAGGATGCTGTCTCTGGACCGGTTGGTAGCAAGATTTATGTTTCAGAACATTGCAACATAACTTCCTTCCCTCTCTTGCCTTTGTGCATTGTTTGAAGGAGGCGAATAAAGGAGTACTTTTACAGCATGGCATGGTGTAAGGATGGGTGGCACGGGATTAGTTTAAACAGCGCATTGGCCCTTCTGGGTCACCGTGGGCCACCTTGTCCCTGCTTTATTTGAATATCTGCTTTCAGTGCCTCCTTGATACAACTGAATGAGCATCTTTCATTCATTAGTCTCTTACTTCTGAATGCAGCTACTTGGAGTTCTTTACAACACGGCAAGTGAGAATGTAGTTGTCTCTAGGTCATTACTCATAATGTGTTCTGAGGCCTGCCGTTGCGAATGGGCAGAGAAGGGCTCACAGCTGCACCCAGCATTCATGTCAGGTGATTACGGGGACTCCGCGTAAGGTCTGACACTGTGAACTTTTGTGGGAGTCAAACTGGGGGTAGTTTCCTGCTATCTGTTCCTAAGGTATCCTATCATGCTAACAAGGGAATTATGATTGGAGGCTTTTGAGGATGCTTAATTATTCTGGTGAGGATGTAAATGATTTTATATTTCTTCTTGTGACTTTCAATTGTATTCTTCTTTTTTTCTCTAAAATGGGCATATCCTATGTACTTACCAAAGAGTTAAAAAAAAAAAAAAAGCAATCAAAATTTGGCTCTTCAAGTGATCGTGAGCATTTTAGAAGCAGGGGACTTGCTTGTCTTGTTCCCTGAAGTTTTTCTAGATGTTTTGTTAGAAAACATCAGAAAGTAAGTACTGAAAATATTTACAACATAATGAATGAACGGACCATCATACATTTATTGATGGCGTGAACTGCCTTAGGTCATGTGAAGATTACATACAAAGCAGAAAGGATCTTGTTTCCTAAAGGACCTCAAGCCTGATTTGGGATGTCAAGTGAAGAAATGCGGAACAATTACCAAACAATGAAAGACTGCATACACATATGTATGTATCTATGTATATGTTTATAGTTTAGCAATTAAATAATGTAAGACTGTATATTCATGTATATGTGTACATGTATGTTTAAATACGTGGGGTTACATATTAATATTATATTATATATTCTATATATGTGTGTCTGCATATATACGTGTGTGTGTGTGTGTGTGTGTGTGTGTGTGTGTGTGTGTGTGTGTGTGTGTATCCTAGCTGAGGAGGGAAGCAGAAAGAATAACTTCACCATGGCTAATAAGAGAATAAAATTGAAGTGTTTTCGTACAGGGGGTATGACAGTGAGGAGTTTGATACCCCCAAAGTAAAATATATACTGATAGGAACGTAGGAGTAGGAGGAGTAGGTTTGGATTTAGGGTGGGTACAAAATTATGGCTGTCCATGGGACCCCGGTTGGGAATGTTTAGAGTTTACATAGTAGGGATTGGGGTGCCAGTGAAGATTTCTAGCAGGAGAGCCCTATAATGGAGATGGGATTTAAGGGTGTTCATTCTGATAATCATAAGAGCCGTGGACGAGCAGAAAGTAGAAGAAATTGGACAGCAGGGCTTGCTGCATTTCCAACACCATGCAATGCAGGTGCAGCGAAGGGACAAGGTGACAGCAGAGGGGATGGTGTCCAGGGAACAAAGACTTGAAGCACCTTGAAGGAAAATTCCATCAGCCCTGATGAATATGAGTTAGGTTAGAGAGGGAAGTGGCAAAGAATGCTAACTCAAAAATACTCCAAAGGGAACCAGAACTCCACGGAGAGCTTCCTGGTTACGTTTCTACTCACCTTTAGGAGCCGAAGTACCTTCTTCGGGCTTGTGAGTCATTTTACAAAGGGGTTCCCCATCTCTCTGCTGCCTCAGGGGCAGAACGTATTTAACCCAATCCACAAATTTATGTGGTGTCTGCTTTTTTTCACTTGTCTCCTTGGAGGAAATTCTGCAGCCTTCCATGGTAATGAATTCCTGCTCCTGACTGTGCCTGTGGTCAGACAGACTTTTCTATGAATGGCAAACCTCTTGGAATTTTAACACAACGACAGAGAAAAAAATATGAAAAAATATGCGTCAGAGCACCCTCACCTTAATTTAATCATCAGGAGAATAAATTTCCCTTTGTTATTTGGAGACGCTGAATTAGTTTATAATAATCACTTCTTTGAGATTTCTGGGATTTCCCATTTGCAATCAATAAATGTTTGTCATTTGAATGAAATTTACAGCCCCCAACCAGATTTTTGCCACACTTGGCAATGACACTTAACGGAGAACATCAACTTCAAGGAAGAAAATAATAGCCGTTTAAGTGGGGAGATAATTGGCTGTAACATAAGAACATTGAAAAATGTTGAAACTCATGGAGACTTATGGAGTATTTTAAAAATTTATGTTGTACTTATCTTTGCCTTTGTAATCTACCACAAAATTCCGAATTCTGGGTATAAATCAGTTAGATGTTCATCTTGGAGAGTCACAAATCAGGAAGCAACAATCTGACCCAGCCTGTGTGCTGCTTTGTTTTCAACCTCTACTGTCGGCTTATCTTGAGGGAGACTAAAGAGTGTTGTTGTTTTGTGTGTGTGTGTGTGTGTGTGTGTGTGTGTGTGTGGTCATCTACCCACCTCAGTTAGAGACTATTTTAGACTTCTTGCCTTGATAACATCTGCCTTATCTTGGGAACATCTGGTTTATCACCGTATTTCCTCCCTGCCATTATGCTGACCGCTGGAAAAATAGGGCTCAGGAGTCCTGACCCACACGGTGATGTCTAACTGGCATCACCCCCCACTAATAAATAGTAAGTCGCTTGCAGGTGCTGGTTACATAGCCATCTTTCACCATCACTAACTCTCCTGGTGCCTGCTTTTGCTAATGTAAGTTGTGGTTACAGGAGACGAGGTCGGCGGCTGTTTTTCATGGAAGTCGATCCAGTCCTTAGCCATTTGCAACTTGGAAAGTGAGAATCTATATGTTTAATTAGGCACAATGATTGCAGAATGTACCATTTTGTGTTTTTTTGAGTAGAGACCAATTATTTCATGCCGGATACTCTAGGTGTTCTCAGATGTGGGTGAGCCATTTTATGGGCATAGCTTAGGTTTCCCCCATCTTCTGGATTCATTTAAGTGGATAATTTAACTAAAAATGACTCTGCCCAGATTTCTTTGGGGCCAGAAAAGTGGAGACCCACATTCACAAGGAGGTAAACCTAGAGAGGAATCAGGAAAAAGTGGCTCATGGCCTCTTAGATTTATTTGAAGGATATTAGTGTTGGTTAAAGTAATCAAGATTCGGGGTGCTGGACTGGACAAACTGGCTATTTGTGTAGCCACGGTGTGTGCTTGTATAATAACCTTACACATATGTTGTGTCTATTTGTCCATGTCCCCCTGTCTGTATGTGATATCGTGGAGACACAGCCCAGCAGATGGCTCACCTCTGAATGAGATCAACACACAAAGCAGATAAAAAGATGAACTTTAAAGCTCATGTTGTTAAACAGAGAGCCAAATTGTTCTTCTACTGTTCCCTACCCTAGACTTCACGTTTTTAACAAGGTTAATTTGTCCCTATGATTACATGCCTATTCTTTTAGCAATGAAAACTTTTATTGTGGGTTTTATAAAATGAATTACCTGTAATGTAAAACAATTTTGTAAGGACCATTTTTTTCTTTCCCTTTCTTTCTTTCTCTCTTTCTTTTCTTTCTTTCTTTCTTTCTTTCTTTCTTTCTTTCTTTCTTTCTTTCTTTCTGTTTTCTCTTTTCTTTCTTTTTTTTTCTTTCTTTCTTTCTTTCTTTCTTTCTTTCTTTCTTTCTTTCTGTTTTCTCTTTTCTTTCTTTTTCTTCCTTCCTTCCTTCCTTCCTTCCTTTCTTTATTTCTTTCTTTCGTTCTTTCTTTCTCTTTTCTTTCTTTTTCTTTCTTCCTTCCTTCCTTCCTTCCTTTCTTTATTTCTTTCTTTCGTTCTTTCTTTCTCTTTTCTTTCTTTTTCTTTCTTTCTTCCTTCCTTCCCTCCCTCCTTCCTTCCTTCCTTCCTTCCTTCCTTTCTTTATTTCTTTCTTTCATTCTTTCTTTTTCTTTTCTTTCTTTCTCTTTTCTTTCTCTTTCTTTCTTTCTTTCTCTCTTTCTCTCTTTCTCTCTTCCCACCTGTGAGGCTACTTTCAAGATTGTGTGCTCTGAAGTATAGTTTTGAAAGCAGAGCAGGATACCAAATTTTCCTGTAGCCTGCCACGGATGCTGACTTACAAGTAGCTAGGATGAGAACTAGGGAAGGGGGAAGAGAGATACTCAATGAAATACACGCTCTTATTCTTGGCAAGGGCAAAATTTTATGAAGATAAATGGCTTCTTATCCATTAGGCCATTTGTCCCAAAACAACGATGGGAGATACTTTTGTGCCTTTTCTGTTCCAAAGTGATAGAATAATTTGCATAGTCTGAGATTCTAAACACCATTACCTTGTAGACCTGCCCATCTCTATTACTACTGCGAGTTATTCATTCAGGGTTTGCGGCCAAATGGGTTAATGAATTACCAGATCTTGCGTAAAATGACTTGGCCTGACTTTGAAGCAACTACTTTTTACTTTTTTTTTTTTTGGCCAGTCTTGTGGTTGGTGTTAATTGGCTCTAGAGACCAAGCCTCCTATAGAATCTTTTTTGTCCCCCCACCCCCCAGAAGTATCTTCCTTAAATACTCTCCCTGTAACCATTTTCATTCTTTCCCAAACTTGTGCTTGAAGGCAGTCAGTGCAAGGAGCTACAAGCAGGCTGATAGGGCGGGGAGGAGGGAGGAAACTCGGTAGCCAAATCCTTGGTGGCTGATGCCTTTCCTTGTGCCAAATCAGCACCATTTCTCGGAGCCCTGTCTGCAGCACAACTAAGTTTAGAGTGAGTTCCTTGGTGTTCCTCACGCAAAATGCAGAGCTGGAGCTCTGAACTTTGAAGGAAAGCCTCAGAGCTATTTGCAAAGTGCTGGTGCTTAGTGAATACTAAATTACATTTAGGAAATCGTCTACTGCTACCCGTTATACTTCATTTTTATTCTTGACACAGACACCTAAATCAGAGAACAGTAACATTTCAGAGATTATGGAAGCAGTTTGGGTATGTTCCAACACTATAATAGGATCAGAATTTTAAGGCCTTTTGTATTATTACCAATAGTCACTTAGTTTCTGCTGCAGTGTACTTTGTGGGGAATTACAGCTTTTACTAAAAAGATTAAAATGCTATTATGCAAATGATTGCAGTATGTTATTATGTTTACAAATTAACATCCATGGCTCAACACACAAATTAACTAACTATTCTATCTATGTTATTAAGGATTTAATAAAGTAACTGTTAATAAAAATGGGTAGCTTGGAACACTTAATAGGAAACAGTCGTGATTTAACACAGAACTCGAGCGTGGTGTTTAATGTTCTAGGTGATATAATGGTAAAATAAAGTTGAGCAAAGCACACAGAAGAACCAGGACCGTGTGAAACGCAGAGCTCCTTGTCTGAGATGCCGACGACCACGAACTAAGTAGCTGCAGGCTGCAACGTACAGTGGGCAGCATATCAATAAATCTGAGCAAAGCACACAAGGCATCTTCTATTAATAAATAGTTCACTGAAATGATAATTGCCCTCCATTACATGTGTGATATGTTCCGTACACGCAGAGAATACTTACATTCTTCTAAGATGGAGCTCAGAGCAAATTTTGATGTGGCGAATGGGATTTCGCTGCAGAATATCACCGTGCGATAAAAGAGGAGAAGGCCAGGTTCAGACTAAGATGGCTTTACAAACAGGCTGCAAATTGCTATTCCTGGCTGTTCATAAGAGATCATAAAAGCAAGGAGATAAGAACCGCCAAGGTCCCTGAGAAATGAACGTATGTGATTATGTTATCTTGTGGGTTGGCTTTCCGAGACAGACCCACACCACCACTTGCGTCCAACGGGAAAAGGAGAGAGAGAGAGATGCACATTCTGGATGGCAAACTTTGTTAGATTGGGGAAGTTCCAAAGCACTGTAATTAAAATGTTTCCAAAGAGACCCGGGATTCCCATCACCGAATCCTTTGCTGGATCTCAAAACAAGAGCGAGAAGTGTTACCCAATACTAAGCAAACAAACAAACAAACAACAAGGACACAAAAGAGTCACTAGACAATCCTGGAACAACTTGGTTTCGATCTCAAATGTTGGGGACTTACTCAGCAGCGAGATAAAAATGTTTGAAGACTCCTACGTAAACAGCAGCCTTTTTAGGCCAACCTGAAAATATATAATTATGTAACGAATCAACAATTACCTTTCCAGGTCTACCTACCGAGGGCAACTAACCTGAGCTTCTGAGCAGGAATATCTGGGTATACTTAAGAAACACGAGCAGGGAAAGCAACCACAAACTTGGTCAAGGTTCGGTGTCCTTGCGTACAATACAAGCAATTTGTTTTGTTCTGAGTCCCACCTCTGTTGGAAAAACTACTTATGCAAATGTTTGATATCTAGCTCCAGCAAGGCGCCTGGTTCCTTCATTTCCTTCCACATTCGGATAAATTGTGTTGTTCTCCACTCTTCCAAATTTGTCCTCGTGGAAGCAAACGCTTGCAAATTGGTTGAAGCTCGCTGAGGGGAAAGGGAGGGAGGGAGGGGAGCAGGAGGAAGAGGGAAAAACCTGACCCCAAACGGTTGCCGGGGACAGCTTCTGGTTTGATGGTTTGTGGCCTTGTCCGGTTCCCAGGCACCTGATCGGGAAAGTGGTACAGTCCTGTTATGCAGGCGTTCTGGAACGCCTGCCAGCATTCACCTGACATGACCAAGGTTCGAAGTACTTGCTGTAACTTGAGGGAGCGTAGTGGAAACGTGTGCCTGTGTATGTGCGTACACATTTACATTTCTTTCCTTTTCTTTTTTAGCGGAAAACACAAAGCGGTAACTCGCCATAGAAGGGTGGTAAAATAATTAGTCCGGCAGACAAATGCCTTGGCCCGTGTTTAAACAGAGCTTTAAGGACACAGTGTTCTCAACAGTCACATATCTAAATACAAACCAGTGTCAGCTGCCATGCAGACCAGAATGTAATAGCCCGTTCTCACATAGGTCATCGCCAATCCATTTTGGTCGCAGTCACACACTGCACATCTGTTTCTGCATGCTGCAGCTTCTTAAGGCGGCATTTAGACTTCGTAAGGACACAAACAACCAAGCTATAAATTCCCACTGCTGGAGTTATTTTGAATAAGTGTATACTGTTTCATATTTATAATGGTGAGGCTTCCTAATATTCACAGTGAATATATAACACCGATCAGTTCAACAAGCATGAAATTGTATGTTGTCAACTTGTCACATAAATAGAGTCCTATTCAGGCTTGCGATAATGTTGAACTAACATTTTTTTCCCCCCGCGATTGTCGAGAGGGTCACAAAAAAGTAGGGAGGTAGCACTTCCTTTGGGTAGATAAACAGTCAGGGCCATTGTAAAGTTGATATTCACGATGATGGGTCCCTTTTCTTCCCTCCCTCCAAAGCACTTGTTTTTCTTGGGTGAATGCTAATTGGCTAATCTGGTGTGTTTCTTCTGCCATCCAATGGTATCATTTGCAGCCAGTGCTAGAAAGCTTTTTTTGGGTTGTGTATGTGTGAGTAGCTTTTTTTGTGCTCCTTTAAAACAATTTTTTTTTTCCTATTCTTGGAGCGCAAATCAGCGCTAATTGTCATGAAATTCTCTAGCTCTACTCTGGCAAGCTTTCTTGTTGTCTCTGCACCTCCGTTAACTCTTAATTCAGTACCAGATCCCTGGTGAAAGCTGGGCATTTGGGGTGAACCCTCCTGGTCTGCAGGATTTAGAGAGATGGAGAAAAGAAATTACTGAATCCAAATTGCAACTTACTGAAAGGAGAGGAGGAGGCAGATGAAGTGTCCTCACCAGGAGCTGGGGAGAAATGGCAGGTGCCACTTTCCACAGCGACTGGTATTTCTGCACCAGAGGCGAGAGTGGAAACTGACTTCGAGTACTTTCTCACTTTTGAGAAATTCTTAGGCGTGTTCCGCCCTCCTCGTCTTCCTCAAACGGCCTGAAGACGGCAAGTGTCACAGTGTGTCTCTGCGGGCGTGGTGGTTTATCCCATCAATTGCTAACTCAACACCTCAGGGCAGTGCATTAGAAGACAGCTGTTAGGGAGGACTGTTATCCCCACCGGTCTTTTCATCCCGTATCGCTTGTGATACAGGTGGTCACATTTTCTCAGATGGTTTCCAGCTTTTGCGCATTGTCGCATTGCTTCGTGCTTCTCGATTTTAAAAGTTCTTCTATTACTTGTTTACCCATCCGTATCCAAAAATAATTATCGTCGTCGCCCACCATCATCGCCAATTTCTGGAAAGGCAGTGGTTTAGAGTAAACACAGTCCATGGCCTCAGGAAGCTCACGGTTAGTGATAAAGACAAGTTGTTCAAATCAAGTGAGATAAGCTGTGTGATAGAGACAGCAAAGCAGGAACTTTCTCCGCCTGCTTATTACCCTGGTCATCGCTAATACATCAGTTCTACCCTTCTCTGAATTGGCACACTTACCATTTTCAGAAAGGCCTTCACCTTGAAGCGGGATTTTTCTGGAGAGCAGCTCTCCTAGTCACTGGGGCCGTCCATTCCAAACCGAGAGCCCGGGCATAGGGTCCAACAAGTGCAGGGCAGTGGAACAGAATATTTGAAAATGGGAGACCTGAGCTTTCCGGTTTTCTACACATAGCGTATTAAGGAAAACAGCAGTTTGCTCCTTGGAATTGCTGAGGGAGGACAAGAGGAAGCCAACCTCAGGGAGGAACGCAGAGCTGTCAGCAGGAAGTTCTTTAACCCAAGTGCAAGGCTGACGTGATTAGAATGTTGTGCCCCTGGCAAAGTTTATGGGGCTCCTTTGGAGGAAAACCATTTTGCACCATTTTGGGCCTAGTGACCTTTCTCTCTGAGAATGATGTTTCTGTCCAGCCAGAAGGGCTGGCACGCTTTTGCCTATATGTGACACCCTGCATGTGTGACTTTTCTGTCTCTTGGAGCCCTCTTCTCATTGACTCATGGGATAATCCTACACGGGGACCGTCTTGTTGCACAGGAAGAATGTAGACCTACCCTCTTCTTCGTCTCTGTTGAGGTACCAAGCATTGCACCTCTACTGAGCTATGCTCAATATTTCCTGTAATACCTCAGTTTAAATCTCTTCTCCCCAGTCTTTTCTCAGAGGCTTATTTCTGCTTTGGAATAGTGCTTACGTAGGGAGAATTAGGTGCCTCTATTATAGGAACGCCCTTGGTTTTTCCACAGGCTCTTGGCCTAAGGACGTTAGCTTCCCCGGGTGCCATTTCATTTGTTCAGATGTGAAGTCGGAGTGTCTCATTTCCAGCCATAGTTCTCCTGGCTGCCCAGGGATTCCGGCCAACTCAGATTCTGTCCAGAAATGTTCTCATGTCAGGATCCTCTCGTGTCTTGCCAACACATGCTTAGCGGGGACACCCTGCTCTCCTCTGAGCCGCATCTATCAGCCTGGTTTTTTTGGTTTTTGTTTTGGTTTTTGTTTTGTTTTTTTTCAGGCAGTGCTGCCTGATGGGTGGGCTCACCTCCTGTTCCTGCCGGAAAGGAGTCTAGGCGAATGCCTGAGCGTTTGAGTGCAGTGATGGTGCATGGGATGAGCGACTTCTCTCTCCTGCTGGTCCCCAATTCCAGGGCTCTGCGTGCAGCAGATTTGAGAGTTACATTAGGTCACGGTGCCACTTTCTAGCTCCTTTAATCCTGTCACCCGGCAATCCCACCGACGTGGCCGAGGTGGCTGTCCCTGTCCTAAAGGAATGTATGTGAGTTTCTCCTGGGACAAATCTAGTCTGGCTGCTTTGCAATATTTGTTCCAACAAATATTTTGACAAAGTTTTGTCCAAGTTTGTCAAAGTTTTGACAACGTTTTGACAAAGACATTCTGTCTGCACAGAACCAAAGAATTCTCTGTGTTTAGATGCATTTGGAGGTAACTGTTCTTGGCAGATAACTGAGTCTGGTCACCCACATCGCGTGGTCCATGTCCCATCTAATTTGTCTTCGAATGGCAAACGGTTTCTTCTCTGAGTCAGCCAAAGGCATGATACCCTCCAACAGTCCTGGGTGACCTCCCTGCTGCTTTTGTGACACAACAAAACAAAACAAAACAAAACAAAACAAAACACTGATCCCACTTTTTCCCTCTCATTGCTGGTTCATTTTTATTTCCAGCTCCATGTTTCATAGCTGGAAGGGAAGATATATGTTCCACAGATAGGATGCATTTTTACTTAATCATGGTGGTTATTTTTATAATTCATATTAGGAGACCTCATTTCTTCGGCCGTTATTAACTTAGTATTATTAATTGTCCGAAACATAGCTGAGAAGCACACCATTTGTAAAACTGTCTCGGAGAAGCCAAACTGGAGGCAGAAAAATCATACCCTCACACTGAATGCATTTTCTTCCCAGATAAGCTTCTCCAGCCCTCCCTTACCACTTGCTTCCTTTTGTTTTACTTACAATTTAAACCAATCTGGTTATCTGTTTTCCAAGCACATGGGAGATTAGAAGAAATGATTTAGAAGGTTAATGAGCTGGTAGAGGCAAGGAGATCATAGCAGGAAGTGGGCCCTGACCAAAAGAGATGAGACAAAAAATTACCAAAAAAGGAGGCACGCACTCAAAATAGGACTGGGTTTGGGGGCACGTAGCCCCGTTTTTCTCGGGGCTATATTTCCAAATAGCTCCCTGTGGACCTTTAGCAGTATCACCCAATGCTACAAAAAACAAATCTCGCAATTTTTAAGATGGGAGAAGTCCGAAAACGATTTTGAGCTCTTTCCGTTCAATGCTTTAATAACAAGTTGGGTGCTTAAGTAAGTCAGCCTCTCGTTTCATCTGCACAAGTGTCTGTGTGGATTAATGCCTGACGAGGAGGATAAATGAGGCGTATATACAAACACACATGCACATTTTTGGATCTGAAAGATTTTCATGGAGTTCTGACGTCATTCTGTAAGACTTTCCCATGTAACGGCACTGAATGAGACAATGCTCCATGAAATGCTGAACTTCATTGTATGATCTGTCAGATCACTTGCTCCCTTAAAAAATACAGCTGTTAAAATTTCCTCTGATAAAGAGGCTGCTGACTTTTTTTCTTCTCTTGTCAATACTAAAGCTCTTTGGCTACGGGGCCATTAGTCAAGACAAATACAGCTCAGCGGAGTTATTCTTAAATCAGTAATTCCCCACCTTACTTTAGAATGAAATTACCTATGCTTTTCCCCTTTCTTGCTCTCTTCCCCAGTCCCCAAATAAACCAGCGCCACAATAATGCATAATTCACGTGTATATATTCATTTGGGGCACACTAAATTGTAATATCAGTGCTCTAAGTCATTCCCCCTTCTTTCTCATTTTGTCCGGAGACCCTTATAAATAAACCACCAACCTCAGGGCTTACAGAATAATCACTAAAATGTGCTATTTGGTTTTGGAGAAAGGATTTCAGCTAAGGTTCAGGACTGAGTTCCCTAGATCTAATTTCTGTCTAGAAACCCAAGGAATGCTCTAACTGTGACTTCTTTATCCAAACTCTCTGGCCCAGAGAGGGCCACCTCTCACCTGAAGGGAGAGAATGGACAGCTTGGATTTCTCCACATGGGCCCCGAGCTTTGGTTAGGCCGCGACCCCTCATTACTATTCAAACTTTCGCAATTTCAAAGGATGCTGTCCCCCATGACTTCTGTAAGCAGCCGGGCTCCCCTGGTACTTTCTCATGCCTTATCCTTTATACGAAGGCATTTGTGTCTCCCTTCATGTCCCTTTCAGGAGTAATTCTTCCCGTGTTCAATTTTTCCCTTTCTCTTTATGGCTGTCGTAATAGCCCCTGATACACTCAGGCAGCAATGACCCTGTCCATCATTCACCTGCAAGGTATTCTTGAACTAGCGGATGGTCCCTGAGTGACCAGATTAATTGTGCCAGTGGTGGGTCTTTCCACCCGACCTTTCATCCGGTAGCATAAAAGCCGGTTCCAGGCCGTGCGCAAGGCTGGCCGCCCCGCCATCTCAGTGCCCTCCGTGGAGGGAGCGGTGGGAAGGAGAGCGTCAATGCAAATCAATCGTGGAGGCAGGGATAGAGCAAGGTGTGTAGCTGGGGTTACCAGAAATGACATCTGTCCTCCTCGGAGTGACAGTGGAAATCAGTCTCAAGGAGTGAGCGTCCAAAGGAGATTTTCCATAGACACAATTGGCATAAACTGCCTTAGAACAAAGCGCTATTCAAAAGGCTGTGTGTGTTTGCCTTGGTCTGTGTTCAACCAGAGCCTTTACTGGGCAAAGGATAAACTATTAAGTGCCTACATTTAGGAAGGGGATTCGTGGCCCTTCTTGGGCACTGAGTGAGTTTTCACTGCCACACGTGCAAAAGCGCGTCTTTTCCTTTCGTGCGGGCCTTTGAATGTTGTGGCTGCGGCCGTTTAGACGTCAGCTTCCTGGCGGCGTCCCTCAAGCTCTATGATACACTTCATGAGGGTAAGGATGTGCCTCAAGTCGGCGCCTCATCGCCTTGCCAGGGCCCGGCACCAAGCCAGGCACGTAAGGGACTCGATCTCCGATGTCTGTTGATGGTTGGATTTACAGTGGCTCTACCCAAATCAGGGAGCGAGGGAGAGAATAAAACGACCTTCCCAGCCATTCAGGGCAGTCATGCTAAAAATAAGACGAGCCAAAGATCTGAGAGCGTGTTCTCTAAGAGGTGGTTTGTAAGCAGAGCCAACAGCGACAACAGTATGTTGTGTGCCTGCCAGAGAGGCTGCGAACTTACCTTCTAATTCGCTTGCTGCTCCGATGAAGACATCTGGGTGGTTTTAATGGCAGTCGGGGAGACACGTGGCTGCTTTAAGCCGGTGCGCGTTGGCACGTGAAGGCGCCCTTACACGGTTTACGATGGGTGTTGAGTGTTCACTCCTCTCGCCTACAGGACAGGGAGTTTCTCATACTGCATGAAGAGCTACAGAACTGGTACCTTTTCAAGGTTCCAGAGCATCGGGGTAATTCTGCTACCCTACAAGGACCCGAATGTTACCTGGGAGCTCCCTTAAGTACGCGGCAGCGGGTTCCCAGCACGCTGTTCCCATCACTGTGCCCCTATTTCCTGGTCTGTTCTAACTCTCTTAACAGATCCGGGCATCAGATTTCCGCAAATATTTTGTTGTTGCTGTAGTGTCCTTGTCAAAAATCACAACGGAAGGAAGGTACCTCTCTCGGAAAAGTGATGGCGTGATTGTACAGGTTGATTGTGCCGTATCTGTCTGGCAGTTACCTGACTTCTTGGAAGAATCAAACACAAAGGCTAGAAAGAAATGGTGGGATGGGGAAGGATGACCGATTGCCGCAGGCTTTGGGGCTTTTCAGAAGGCGTGAATGTTTTTGGCCCTGCTTTCGCTTATGGGCTGGGATCATTGAAGCCAGGGTGCAAAAATAGCAAAGAGGATCCGCTAACCTGAATTGCTTAGTAGATTTTGTAGAACAGTTGAATTCATGGTCATTTTTGCTATTTTAGCAAAGACCTTGGCGAGTTGTCTTTGTTCGAAGGGGATGGTTTGATCAGTCCAGGACTTTAGGCTGATTCATGTGTTATAATTCAGTATGCTATTATACAGGACACTCCAATCCAGGGAATGATTTTATTCGTTCTTAAATTGATCCATTTATCAACTATTTAAAGAGCACCAACGATGTGCCAGATTTGCAGTCGGGTACTCAAAATACCAAGACGTATGTACCACGTACATAATACTTCAGATGTAGGAGCTGGTGGAAGGGTGAAAAAGACAGACTTAACTAATTAGAAGATAACGGGGTGAATTCTGTGGTCAAGTTGTGGCAATGAAGTGCCACAAATACACAAAGAGAGCGTAAAAATGTCTGCTAAAACAGAGAGGAGAATTGGTAAGGGTTAGTAGATTATATGGTCGTGAGACTTGATTACATCAGAAGTTAAACATTCCTGTTGATTTATAAAATGTAATAAATTGCATTTCTCCTCAGGGGGAAAACAGAACGGTCAGGAAAAAGGAGGCGCCCAGTAGGCTTTTCCTCACATTTCCAGTAAGGCCAGTCTACATTGTGCTTGGCAGTCCGACAGCTCGTTAGATTTTAACAAAAGCAACAGAACTAAGTAAGAATTCCTCAGTCAAGCACCCCGGGTACTATCTCTGAGAGCAAATGTGACATAGAGAATGAGAAATGAATTAAATAGTCAGCTACAGCAAGCCAAACTTAAAAAAAGCCCTGAAATGACCAAAAATGGAAACATATTACAGTTATCTGCATTCACAGTACAGAACAAGTTTGGTCGTATTTAAGATAATTCTCTAGTGCCTGCTATTTTTAGCCCAAGGGTAAGCTCCTCTAAGAGTCTTTCAGAATTGCATCCCTTTAACCTGGCCTAACAAACTAAGCCAATAAGCTGTCTGATTTTCCTCGTCCATCCGGGAGGAAGAGAGATAGCTAAAACAAACCATTTGCGGGGAAAATGTTAGGCCTATCTTGTATTAAGAGCTTTTTTCCATATAGATTTTTAAAACATCCCAATATTAAGTGTTGCCTGTCAGAGACCAAAATGTCAAGCTCTGCTGTTTTGAAATTGTAGGCTCATGGTTATAAAAAGAGGATTTTATAGGCCTAGTCTAATGGAAATAAACATTACTCCATTACCTTCGGTAAAACCAAATCTTTACAGTTCAAGCTATCATTATTAGTGTCTAGGAGAAGAAAGAAACGTTTCCAGGGGGTTTATTTATTTTTTTTAGGCAAAGGAAGACCGGCGAGCTGTACCATAGCAAATGAAAGTTTTCTTAAAGCTTTCCCCTCAGTGACTTTGCAGTGTGTAATTTAAAAGCAGAGAGCAAAGAAAATGCAGTTTTAAAACACTAGGCTGGCTATTCCCGGCATCTTTCTTTCCTACATATTAACGGCCCTTTGTAAAACCATTGCTCTTGTCTGTTCTTGTCTGTCTGTCTCTATACAGTATACGTAAACGGCTTTATCAGCTTTTGATTGTTCACACTTTCTCCTTAGTGCGTGCTTCTGCGTGTGTGTGGGTGTGTGTGTGTGTGTGTGTGAGCTGTCTCTGTTTCAATCGTATGACCATATTAGGTGGACGCTTGAAATGTCTTCTTTTCTACTTGGTTCACCAGAAACAACAATGCTGCTAATCCTCAAAGTTTACAATTGTTCCAAGGTTAACCAGTTTCCTGAAATTCAGAAGACTGAATCTGTCAGTTCAGTATGGAGTAGATTTTAGCCACAGACACTCCCTGTCAAGCAGTCAATTACCAGATATTTATTGAGCTCATATATTATGCAAGGTGTTACGCCAGGTATGATGGGGAATAGAAAGGGCTTTAGAGCAGGACCTCAGTCCTCAAGGAGACTTGTCACCAACTTGTAGAAATAAGATAGCCATGCCCACAGAGTGGCAGTCAGAAAAGTTTAGGACATTTAGAGATATCCTACCATGTCCCCGACACATGCCTAGGCTCCTCTCTGACGCATGATTCTACCTCCCTTACCAGCCTGTTGGTTAGCATTTCATTGGGCCCCCGGTAAGTTCCCCAATCACTACCTTTGGTTATGCCTGGATTCTGTCTTCCTGCAGATTAGGAATTTAGGAGTTAGTATTTAACCAGAACTCAGATTTCCTGGTTCCCATCACATCTCTTGCAGGGGGGAAGCGTCAGGAGGATGGAATTGCTCTCTTCTGTGAGCGAGCCTCGGAAACACTGGCCACTTGCACGGCCATCTCCCAGAATATATGTGCTTTATCAAAATGCCCTATTGACTGTTAAATGATCAAAGGGTGCCAATTTCTGCAGAGGAGCGGGTGGGATATGGGCATCCATCGCCCCACAGCGGAGTCTGCTGCCAGTGAGGTGTTTTGTGCTTTGCAAGCTTGTTCCTGATCTTTACTCCCCTTTAAGACCGGCTGTTAATCTTTAGCACAGGCTGACTCTGCAACACGGTGCACACCAGGTTGCTTAACTTCTTGTTTGTGTGCTCCCAGGGATCAGAAACCAGTCTGCTGTTTTCTCCCCCAGACCACATAGGGTCACTGCCTCTGTCTCTCTGTCCTTTGTTCTCCATGTTTGGTCCGTTGCTGAAGACTTCCTCCTGGCTCTTAGGTGAATGTTCACCATCTTCCTCCATCAATTCTCCCTCGGTCATCCTGAACATATCCTATTCCCCACACACCATACTTAATTACGAAAGCGACCATTATTTTTCAGCTTCTGCTGTGTGCCTAGGCTTTGCCAAAAACTACAGTACTTGTAAAAGGGGTTTGGGGAATCATCGTTGGGGATGCACGACTTTATGAGGAGATAAAGCCCACGCATGTGACACAATCAGACAGTGGGTGAAAGGTGGATTGTCACTCAACACATCTCTATTCCAGGCACCGTGTGGCACAGAAGAGTCAGCGATTTTGCTCCTGCCTTCAGTTTCCATTAAAAAGTAACTGTCCCATAAGGAGATGTGATCATTGGCATGATATTAGCAAACTACACTAAGAGTTTTAGAGGTGGGAAGAGATCCCTAAGACCAGTGGGGCAAGTGGGAAGTCGGGCTGGTGGAAAAATAGATCTTCAAGATGGAGAGAGATTTCTGTCGGCAAAGAGGAAAGGAAAAGACAGTTGACCCTGAGCAACATGGGTTGGAGCTGCATGCATCCACTTACACGTGGATTTTTTCAATAAATGTATACATAATACTGTAAACATATTTTCTCTTCTTTATGATTTTCTTAATAACATTTTCTTTAGTTTACCTTATTGTAAGAGTACAGTGAATACATTTTACATACAGAATATGTGCCCATCGACCATTTATGTTATCGGTAAGGCTTCTGGTCAGCAGGAAGGAATTAGTAGTTAAGTTTGGAGCAGGGCAAAAGTTATACCCAGAGTTTTGATGGCGGGGGGCATCATGGCCCCTAACTCCACATTGTTCAAGGGTCAAAGGTCATCTCATTACTTACATAATACTTATTCGGCACCTGGTACGGGCCAGGATTCGTGTTACGTGTTGACATAACTGGATAGGACAGAGACGATGTTATGAGCAAAGTCAGTAGTGAGAAGAACCCCAAGGGTGATCGGGAAATAAGGACCCATCTAACTGGGCAGAAGAGAAAGTGATACAAGTGAATAGAATCTTAGAATTATACTCAATGAATATGAGACAGATTTAGTCTAGCCCTAGGGACACTGAGGCCCAGGCATGTTAAGTAGGTTGCATAACGGACCTCAGCCTGACGTCAGGACGAGCAGGGAGAAGACAGACTATAGGGTTTGTTGTCACGGAAGAAGGGTTATCTTGGACGGAGATTGCAGGCAGGAGCCCAGTGAACAGGCTGTTGTGGTTTTCGAGCTTGAAGCAATAGGACTGAATTAGGGGGTGACGGTGGGGTGAGCGGAAGGGCTGGATGTGGGCGACGTTGTGAAGAAGAATCGATACAGATCTTTATCACATGAAGTGATAGGTTCAATGTTGCGGTGAGAGAAAAGGAAGCGAAAATGACTGGTTTCGAGCCTGTGTGATTTAGAGGATGTGGGGTCAGTTAAGGAAAATAAGAGAATCAGAGGAGGATCCGGTTGAGGGAAGGAGCTAAAAGGAAAGATCTAGAATGCGATGTGCGTAGATTGTAAATGGGGTAGCTGCTGTTGGGGGTCTATGAACGAAATACAGTGACTGAGCTGGAGAGCAGTCACGGAAGTCTTTCAGAGGAGAGCTGTCTTGAAGAAAATGTTCGTTTGGCAGACACAGTGGATGGGGGAGTTGAGGGTTCCCCTCTGTCGGATGTATTATGCATTTTGCACTTTCACTCTGAGGTCGATAATTTGCCAGACTTCTTGGCAATAGTAATAGTAACTTTGGGTGTCTTTATGTGCCAGACCCTGGGACTAAACGTTTTTCCACGGCGTTTTAAGGTGAAAAACCTTAGTTTTCTAAAGTTTAATGTAATAAATTAAAAATAAATGATCTCACCTGCTTTTCTTAATCACCATGATGGGTTGGAGGGTGTACCTCATTTTACGGGTCAGAAAGTAAGGCTCAGATAAGTAACCTGCCTAGGGCCACGTTACAAAAAGGAACCAGGAGAGCTGAGATTGCCCAACTCCAAAACTTCAAATTTTAACCACTCGCTTACACTGCCTCTGACTTAATACCTCTATCGCCAGGCACTAAGCTTCTCATCCCCTCCCACTCCCAAGCCTTTTTCAAATTTTCCAAATGCCTGGAATTATTTCTGTCCTCTTGTTTTCAATCCTGCTGAATTTTAAAATCGCAGGAACCTCTCAAATTCAGGAAGTATTCCCTGATTAATTCCACCTCTACCTAAACAGCTAACAGAGCCCAGACCTGATCTTGCTGGAGCAGATTTCATGTTATTTAGCCGAGAGATCAGCATGAAGCCATGCTGCCACAGACTGGTCAGCAGATCAGAGTTCATGCCCTGCTGCCCATGGATCCGTAGATGTTTCCATTTGCAGAGAATTGCTCTTGAAAGCATATATTAAAATCGTAAGGCCAGTAACTATTTGTGATGTTCTTTGCTCCCAGCGTGCATGCTTTTGAGACTTGTTGACTGATTAACCATGATTTTTTTGGCATTTGATTGAGAAGGAAGGCAATTCTGAAGTATTGATAATACATCCTAACCTTGGCTTTAAAGTCCTTTATTGAACTCTTGGGCATGTCTTTGTAAAGTAGATTTGGTAGAATATACCTGCAAGATAAGTCTCCCGAAAGACAAGTTTAGTGGAGAATATAACTCTTTTAAAATGCAATTGAAACTAAGCATATTCCCCCAAATAAACCATTTCTTACAAATTGCACTTAGCTCTGATCATTCTCCTTCCCTTAGCAGGCACCAAATCATCTTGCAATTGTGGCTGTGTAGTTTTTTTTCTTAACGTTTTGGCTTTCTGTTGCTCTTGGCTTAAGGTGTGAAACCACACCTTATTCATCTTTTTCTTAAATGCAACACCTCGCACATACATAATAGAAACCAACAAATACATGCCGTGGGGTTACGTGTTATTACTGAGGTACGTATTATTACCTCAGTTAAGTTATAAGTAGGGATGATGATTTTTTAATTCCTTTTGGTTCCTGTGTTCTTCTAGCCATTCTTTAGTACCTAGTTCAAAATTCTGGACACAAAGGGTACTCCATATCGAATGAATGAATGAATGAATGAATGGCATTTAACTCGTGATCTCCTAAACCATCTTGGAAATGTTTTTAGGAGACTGGGAAAATTACCTGCGTAATAAGATCCTCTAAGCAGTTGCCAGGCTGGGTCTGGTGAGTGTATCAAAATTTTGGTTAGGCCAACGAGTCCATTTCAGCTTGTTTTATTCATTGTTTCGAATAATACAAGTTTTTGTGCATTGATGTTTCAGATAAAGCGGTGCCCATTGTGCATTTCTGGTTATGTTTACAAAACAGTGTTTTATTGCCATCTAAACAGGAGAGGGCCCGCAACCAGCCCCATTGCAGCACCCTGAGGAAACACTGTTACGTGTACTTGCCCTTCGTTTGAAATATGTTGCATTTAAAGGTCATAGTGTTCTGGGCTGGTGGCAAATTATTGATTGGGGTATCATGGTAACAGCTCTACTCCTGTTGGATGGAGATAAATCTCCAAGAGCGCAACTGGTTTTACCAGTTGCATTATTGTTTTTCCCGGGAGCCTGGTCATCCCGTGGAGGCGAAGAATGGTCAGCAGGTGAGTATTACCAGGCAGAGTACGAACCAGTGGTACCCAGTGCCCTCCAAGCATCACCATTTGTGTTCTGCCTCTTCTCTTGTCCTGCATCAATCTTTTTTTTAACCCCTTTTTTAGAATTCCTTAGCTTTTTAGAATTTTTCTGTTGCCCTGCTCACTTTTTTTTCTTCTTACTTTAAGTCATACTTTCATCTACTTTTGGAAGGATTATGAGGACACAATACCATTCCATCTAATCCCCCCTCCATCTTGAGTTTAATGGTGCTTCCTCTGATACTATCCAAAGATTCTTAATTGTCTAATATAAAGCCTTTTATCAGGTTCCCATTCTTCTGGAATTTTCTGTGCTATTTGAATACCCCCCATTGACCAGGATGTAGCGAAGCTCTTTGCTCCCCTTGGCATTTTATTTTAGATGATTTAAATGTTTTAAATATTTTAAGTGTTTTAGTTCTTGTTAATGTTCCCCTCTGCAGTCTTTTAATGTTCTTCCTCATTTTCTGAACGCATCTTTTCTCGTTCCTTTGTTGGAAGATCTTAAGGGTGCCTCTTCCTTACGCTTTCGGAATGCCAGCAGACTAGAGCTAACTGGACAAGCCAAAGGTCGCATCTGAAAGAGCCTGCCAGTGACTCCATGTTGATTGTGTTGGCATCTTCTCTGCCCTGAGCGTTGTCTTGGTCTGACTTTGGGACTGGCATTTGAAGCAATATCACTCTTCCCTAATTAAGAGGCAACCCAAGGAAGAATGGTTTATGGAACGATGCTTGAGCAGGCTCCTAATATAACTCTATTCCCTGGGAAGTCTAGGAAATCCAGGAGAGTGGATAATTCATGAATACTTGGAGTGGGCTGGCATTAAAAGTCGTTATAGTCATACTTTAATTTATATTTATAACTATGTTTATTTATATCATATAAACCTACACTTTTATGTTACCTTAATTTATATTTATAATTATCTATGAAACATAGGTATACATTTATACGTTAAGTTTACATTATTTACGTTTATATAATTATTTATGTAAATGCCTTAACTTATGTTTATAATGCAACTCACAGAGTCAGCCCGTGTGCGAGCAGTAATTCTCCCTGCCTTTCACAAAGACTACAAGGCAGGTGTTTTGAGGTGTGGCACTCACTCTCAGGATTAAGGGGTTCGACAACCCACAAGCTAGCAATGGCCAAGGCGAGAGCTGACTCTTCTGGCCTCTTTTGATTTTAACATATTATCACTCCATGGCATTCTCCATGTGTGCAAAAAGAGTGCCACGAACTTCCAAAAGCCAAAAGAGAGTCGTATCCCCACTTGACAGTGAAGAGACAAGAAATCAGAGGGCCTTGCCTAAGCTCCTGGACATAGGCGATCCAAGGGAACATAAAGGCACAGCAAGATGTTTTAGGAGGTGGAGGGGTACCCGGGTGGCTCAGCCGGTTAAGCGTCCAACTTCAGCTCACGTCACGATCTCGCGGTTCATGAGCCCGAGCCCCACGTCGGGCTCTGTGCCGGATTCTCCAGATTCTCCAGCTCCTCCAGATTCTGCGTCTCCCCCTCTCTCTGCACCTCCCCCTTCTCTCTCAGAAATGAGTAAACATTTTTAAAAGGTCTTTAAAAACAGACGTTTAGGAGGTGGAGCCCTGGAGTTAGACAGGCCTGGGTTTTATATCTTAGCTTCCCCACTTACTTGCAGTGGGACCATGGAAATGTTTACTCAACTTCTCTGAGTCTCAGCTTCTTCTTTCACATAAGTGTCTGCCTCATAGGGCTATTCATTCATTTAGCAAAGATTTACTGATCGCTTACACGTGAAAAATCTGATAGACACTGGGGATTCAGTAGTGAACGAAGGGGTAGAAGAAATCCTGCCTTCCTAGAGCTAATGGGTTGTTGTTAGAATTAAATGAGATAATACATTGAAAGTGATCTGCACGGTGCCTGGAACATGGTGGGTATGCAATAAATGTTTTTTTGGAAGTAAGAATAAAAGGTCTATAAACAGCTGTAGATGGTGATACTTGCCTTTATCCATAAGTATATCTATAAAGATAAAAAACGTAATATTAATAAGACCTTTTCTTTTCTAAGAATCAGTCTATTCCCAGGGAAACCATTCCAAACAATATATTTAACTGTAGTAGTTGGGATTTATAATTTAAAGTGCTTTGGTTGCAAACAACAGAATTCAAACCAAACAAACAAACAAACAAACAAAAAGAATCAAGTCTGTTTTCCTTAAACAGAAAAGCAGAAGAATATCCATGGAGGCCAAGCGAGGGTATCGAACTGGGAGCAGCACCACAAGAAGGTTCCAGTCACAATTCAGATTTCAGTAGGTTTCTCCTGGGTTCTGTGCCAGCCCCTGTGCCAGATTTCAGTAGGTTTCTCCTGGGTTCTGTGCCAGCCCCTGAGCAGAGAGTGGGGCTTTTGCTTTCTGGCTCTTTTAAGTTGGTTTTGTGTGTTTGTTTGTTTATCTTATCTACTTATGCATTTATTTAGAGGAGGAGGGGCAGAGAAAGAGGGAGAGAGAATCCCAGG
Source organism: Panthera pardus (assembly GCF_024362965.1). NCBI lineage: Eukaryota > Metazoa > Chordata > Mammalia > Carnivora > Felidae > Panthera > Panthera pardus. Next base: position 185,763,391 of record NW_026526688.1, read on the forward strand.
CAGGCTCCACGGTGTCCTCCCGGAGCCTGACAGGAGGGCTTGAACCCATGAACCGTGAGATCGTAATCATAGCCGAAACCAAGAGCTGGACACTTAACCGACTGAGCCACCCAGGTGTATCCCCCCTCCCCGCTTTTTTTTTTTTTTTTTTAAGTTTGCTTTCTGGCTCTTGGCTTGTACCTAACGGTGGAGGGATAATGTATAAAGGAAATGTTTGTGCTGTTACAAACAGTCAAGAAACAACACATGAAAGCTATAGGGTCTTCATAGTAGTTAGAGGATCTTATCATCAGCATGTTTTTGACATTTAGAAAACAAATGGGGCTCTTGTTCCCCAATAAGCAGTGGGAGTTCTACCACCCTTGGTGTCCTCTGGGATTCCAGTAATTGAAAATAATGCTGATCTTTTCATTATTAGTGCCGTTAAAATTTAAATGTAGATAAACACACACTAAATACATTTTATGAAACCTTACCTCTGACATTATTTACCAAAGGTGAGCTCTCCCTCTTATCGTCTGTGCATCGCGTTGACATTTGGAACCGTGCACTCATTGCCTTTTCTGGTGATTGAACAATTCTAGAAACGGGTATGGAGCATCGCTGATCAGCATCTTCTGTGAGTCCAGCGGTATGCTGGCTCTGGGAACGTGGGAGGATGTGTTACACTGCGCTTTGTAATTGCATATATTTGCTATCCCTGAGAATTCACTTGTATGTCTCTGCCAAGAAACATTAGTCTTTCCATTAAAAAAAATTCCAAATAATATATGTAGAAATAATGTAAGGGAAGGGCATAGTTCAACGCTTCTACATAATCGGTCGTCAATAAATGGCAATTTGTAGGAGCATTCAATACCCCAGACTTCCTGGATAGCTCTGTAAAACCAAAAGTGTCCTTGGGCACAAAACTGTAAGAGAATTCTAGGCAAGATTCAAATTTCGGGAGGGTGTGTCCAACAGCATTCCCCTGGGCTCCGTGCCAGCCCCTCGGCGATGTAGGGCAAGTGGGGCTTCTGAAGTGGCTTCTTCGTGTGTATCCAGTGGGTACCTTTAATCCAGTGTAAAGGCCGTGGGGGAGGGGCCATGTTTCTTCTTATTCACCATGGTACCCTTCACTGAGCACGGTTCCTAGCACATGGTATGCACCTAAGAAATATTTGTTGAAGAAATGACCAAATTGGGAAGCTCTAGACAGAGGCCAAAGGGAAATGAGTAAGCTCCTTGCTTGAGTGGCTATCATTAGTGCATAATTTTCAAAAGCAATCCTAGAACGGGCAAGATGTTTAATCTCTGTCATGAAATGTAACCTTTGGAGGGAAGACAAGCATCCACAGTGTGACTCCTCAGAGTGCCCTGCAGCTTTGAGCACGGCCCGGACCTCTCTCTCATGTGGCTGATGAGAGCCAACACGCAAAGGCATTTTGTATGTTAAAGTGAACCACATTTAGTCAATGATGTTTGCGATGACTAATGAGTCCTGGCTAAGCAGAAGCCGGGAAGCAGAGGCCTACACTACAGAAAATATCAACACAGAGGATCCTTGCTCAGAATACCGGTTGCAGAAGTGCAGCACGTGGCATTTTCAACAAACTGCTCTGTGATTTTCTTTACAGTTGTCATGGCGAATTCTAGAAAGGCGGCAAGCTTTATTATGCATTGTGTGAGCCATTTGGGCGGAGGGGAGGAGGGGTTAGGGGCTATACATTTTTGTTGTTGTTTTATATTATAACTCTGGCAACAAGTTTGCATATATTATGCTTTATTTTGGTGCAGGGCGGGAGAACCTGGTGTTACTTATGTATGAGATGGTTTCCCTGACATAATGCTGGGGTAATCCCTGCTTATGACTGTTGAATATCTGCTACAATATGTCAGGTCTGGAGACACTTTGGGTTTTTCTATGTGTAAGTTATATTGTTTTGCTTCGATGCAACACATCTCCTTATCCACCTCTTTGCTTGCCTAATCCCATATTATCATCTGAGTGTTCCCTTCTCTATCACTTCTCTTAGAATCTCTCTCTCTGGTGTCCTGAGGGATCTAGGTGTCTACACTGAGTGCCCTGTGGCAACTGTACTTTCCCCCACGGATTTCTCAATCTACCTGTTTCTCATCTATTCTGCCTCTCCCTCCGGACAGGAATCTCGTTGACGGTCTGGGCTGTGACTTCCACTAACACAGTCCCATTATTTAGTGCAGTGTCTGATACACAGTAAATCCTTAGTAAGTATATGGTGAATGAATAAGGAGTTAAATAAATCTGAAATTATTTTTGGAGTACATTATACCAAGGTATAATGCTAGGTATTTGGAGAGCCATCAAGCATAAGTAGGTCCTTGCCTGTCCTAAAGGAGCTTCCAGTGAATTCAACCAATCTTGTATATTGGACACATGCTCTTTGAATGCCTCCTATTTTCCAGGTCAGCATCTATGTGAAAGTAAAGATGGGTATTTTAAAGGGTAACTAATATTAAGTGTTCTCTGTCTTGAGCGCTGAGTGGCAGGTTCAAATAAGACAATGATAAGTGAAGTGTGGCATACGGAAGGAGATTATAAAGCTGGTAAAATATTTGAACTTATTTTATTCTGAAATAAGGCCTTTCTTTCTCTTCCTTCCCTGTTTTTCATCATAGCCTTTCATTCATTCATTCATCTGGGACCTACTCAGTGTATGCTGTGTTAGATACTTAGAATATAAAAATAAATGGCATATCTGTCCCCAGGAAACACACACAGGTAAACATTTTTTGAAGATGAGCCCTGCCTTTGAACCAAACATTTTGGTACAGTGCATCTTAATAGTATTAAGACACGTCTTTATTACTGACATTCAGAAAATGAACTAAAACGTATAAATGATACCAAACATGTGTATTGCCATTTTTATACTGATGGTAAATGCCAATATGTGAGGCTTTCTATATGGCATTGATAAACTTCTATTATATAGCTACCATCAAAGAAATCATGCTCCCCCCCCCATTGTGGCTTCCTATTTTAATGTTAGATCATTCCTAACTTGTAAATACAATAAAACTCCTGCATTTGAATTAAAGATAAGTAGACTGATAAAAATAACTGAATACAAATAAGCTCATCTTTGTGGGACAAGGGCATCTTGGTTTGAGTTTTTATTTCTTCTTTCAAGTTATGTTTCTATGCTAAGCCTGTGGGATTATTTGACTCTAAGACCTCTCTGTCAGGCCGGGTGAGCTGAGAGGCCTTCAGAAATGTGTTTGTGCTGCCAGTAATTGGATAGGTCCATAATCAGTTTTTGTGTGAAGTCTAGATGTGCCCATGATACGCCTTCATTGTCCAGGTCAGAGGGGAAAGCCTAGATGTGTTCATACGCCAGAATGTTAGGAGAGGTCTGTTTTATAATGGTCGTCGAAGGGATTTCCATGACCAAAATAATGTATGCTGTGGTAACCTTTTGCTAAAAATTCTGTGCCTTGATAAGCAATCCCTTGCCTAGATTCCTGGCGACATGAGTTAAAACTAAAAATGATTCTCCCTTCTCAGAACTAACCCCGAGTATCCAAATGGCTTATCTGACACTTCTCATACATACAAGCCTTGGGAGATAGTGCTATTTTCATTGTCCTATCTCACTTCCTCGACTAGATTATAAACTCACGGAGGAGGGCAAAAATAACATTTAACAATAATTAGTATCTCTCAGAAGCCTCAATGGGCCAGGTAGCATTCTGTGTGCTTTACATGTTTTAATCCATTTAATCTTTACACCAACCTCGGGGCAGGTGTTTTATAATTGTCTTCATTACCCATGGGGAACTGAGTCCCAGTGTTCAGTAGCTTGCCGCGGATCCTCAACCCTAGCGAGTGGCAGGGCCAGGATCCCCGCCCACGCAGAGTGATCCTGGACCCTCGTCCACTTCACCGCACGGCTTTGCGAGATGTCTCTTGCCTTACTGAACGATGACTCGGGTATGGAAGGGGCTCCACAAATATGAAATGATCGATTTACCAAATAGTTTCCCAAATGTTTTCATTATTCTTATAATCCTGTGACCCATTGTAAGAGAGCACATCAAATATCACTACCCTAGTGTAAATCTTGCTTTTGTGCAGAATCTTCTGCACCACCTCTGTTTCTTACGTGTCTCCCACTTACGTGTGTCCCACTCGAAGAGATGTTTCAGAGAGTGCTTTCCACTAAACTTCTGGACTTAACGTTTAATCAACCTGTCAAGTTTTCAGTAGTTAGAAGTTTTGATTATGGCTTTGCTTTCTATGGCCAAAACGTTCTTCTAATGTAGAAAACCAATACCCTACGTGCTGAATGCTTAAACGAAAAGTTCTTTTCTCTGAATTTTTTTTTTTAATTTATTTATTTTGAGAGAGAGAGAGAAAGAGAGAGAGTGCCCAAGAGGGGGAGGGGCAAAGGGAAAGGGAGAGAGAGAGAGAGAGAATGATTCCCAAGCAGGCTCCAATGCAGGGCTCGAACTGGCAAACCAGGAGATCATGATCTGAGTTGAGGCCGGATGCTTAACTGACTGAGCCACCCAGGCAGCCCTCCCCGCCAAAAACTTCTTCACAGATAGGTGCCTTGTACAAAAAGGAAAACCTGTGAAAACAGGCCTATCATAGCTCCATCATACAATCAGAAATAACTTTTCCTGTAATTACTTCATGGAGATCATCCTGTTAACCTGCAAACACCGCAACGCACTGTAAATTCCCCGAGGACAGTGACAATGTAGTTGAAAGTTGAAGTAATTGGTCTACAAACGGCTCACGGGCAATGCGTACACACTTGCATATCTCCGTCATAGATCTTGTACGTCTCTACTTCACTTCATCAGATAAAGGCCGACGAAAATGTGCTTATGAAAAGATGAAAACTGGGCTTTATATGATAAGCATAAAATGCGGTATGATGTGCTAAGACACTTTAAAAGAGTTAATTTAGTGTGCTTACAGAATATTTAACGGGACAGGAAAAGTCAAACGGGATCTTAAGCCCCACTTAGGATTTTTTTGAGGAAACGAAATGGGAAAAGCATTTTATATCAGAGATAACTTAATGAGGAGGTGCAAAAAATGGAGGCAAAACAAATCGGAGGAGAGAGTGAATCCAATGCCAACAGGAAATACTGTAAGGATGACCGCGGGAAGTCAAAGTCAGGGCTGTAAGGAGAGCGGGAGGGGGTTCTGATCACCTCTCCTCATCTTCTGGGTTCCTTCGAAAAGACAGAAACTTTAGACGAAATCTCCAGTATAGTAAATCTTGTTAACTAACATAATAATGTTTAAAATCTTTTAGAGGCATGCTATTTAAACAAAACCTATGTCTGGACTAGTTCTGGCCTGAGGACCTTCAGTTTGCAACCTGAGCTAGAAGGAGTGAAATGATGATAGAAGGATGTAAGTCTTGATCCAAAACGTGATGGCATGCCTTTCCAGTGGGGATTAGTTGTCATTAAACAGATCTTCCCCCCTGCCCCTGTACATGATGAGGGCCAGTAATAAAGAAAATGTGCTGAGTTGAAGAAAACTGGAGTCTTGGTACTCAAACTGTGGTCGTGGACCAGCGCCGTGAACATCATCTGGGAGGTTGTTAGACACTGAGAGTCTCAGGCTCTATGAATCAGACTCTGCATTTTACTGACATCTTCCGGTGATTGGTACGCACATTATTGTCTGAGAAGCACCAGATACCGTACTTAATGTTCTTGTTTTTAAGTAGCTCCTGTAAGACAGATCATACCCCAAGAGTCTGAGCAGAGAGCCAAATTTCCAAGAACCTTTAGAGTTACTAGTGGAACAGGGAACCAAAAAAGTTCACTCTTACTAAAGCTTGAATGGAGCAGTTAATATGGTAATGCTGACATATTTAGTAATGCTTTCAAAGCGTTAAGTTCTGTACAAGAATTTGGCGAGCCAATACAGGGCTCGACGCAGGTAATGCATTTATTCGGTAATCAGTAAATTACCTTCCATCGTCAGTAAATGTTGAATCTCGGACAGCTGATAGGATCCTTTGCTTTCACGTGTGTTTTCAATATTGTGCTCGGCTTCAAGTATGAATTGAATAGAGTGACCTTTTGATACTGTATGAAATTGACTGCATTTCCTAAGATTCTGTGCTTTCAATCACCATGAATTTTTTATATTGGGCCGTTGCACGGGCCCCAGCTTAACGACCTCTCGTTATTGGTTCTGATAACGCAGTCGGCCCCTGGACAGCCCGTTGTTACTAGTCTGTGGGAGAGCACGTGTGCGTGTGCGTTCCCAATCAGAACTTCATGTCAAGTGTAGGGACAATATGTGGTTTTCCCAAATCAAATCTAATCACTCCGTGGACTGCAAAATGTGAATGATTTTGGGTCCGGTGATGGAAATTGTGTTCTAGGGTGCTAGCTGGATCCTGAATTTGCGAGATGGATAAGTCAATTAGTGGTTCCTCAGTTTATTAGCAACTTAATTGTCAGAATGTAATGGAAACTTCTGAACTGCAACAACTCATTAGAGGCAGTGAAACATGTGACTTTCTTTTTCTGGAAGAATATTCAGTGAAGTGTGTTTTTTTTCCCCAAAGAGATCTTGAAAATAAAATTAACAATTAAGTTTAAATGTACACCTGTGAAGGTATGAAGAGTTTTGAATTCTGCTACTGGAAAAACGCTCTGGAAAAGTTATGGGTACTGAAGAGAGGGAAATCTGGCTTCAAATTTCCAGTCTGTTTGGTATAGAATCTTCGGTGAGTTTCTTTTCTTTCTTTAAAAAAATTTTTTTTCTCCAAATTTTTATTTAAATTCTAGTTTTAGGTGAGTTTCTTAACTCCCTTAATCCTCAGCCTCTCTATCTGCATAAAGGTGACATTGTAAATATTTCAAAGGATTGTAATGCAGATAAAAGGAAGGAGCACGTGCAAAGTGTTTAAAAACACCCTAGCCCACAGCAAGAACTCAAAGACGACTATTATTTTGTCAACCTAAATATTTTTCTTCACTTGCCCTTTATCCCCAGATCAGTTGGATTTTAGAGCAGCCTTCTTCTTTCAAGATTAAAGATGTAATCATTAAAAAGCACATAGCCATTGTATTATCTATCAGAAAGAAAGCTGTATCTTCCTGTCATGCTTAATACTTGAGAGAAATTGACAGTTTCTGCCAAAAAAAAAGAGTTTACTTTTTAGTTCCCTGGTAGATTATGGTTTGATTTTATTTGGCCTTTATGGCAATAATACTCTGATGATCAGTGTCACAGAAGCTCAAAGAAAAATCTTGCTTCTCCTCTAATGTCTCATTATAGCTGTAGCCCCCAACGATCTTGGCAACGCTTAAGAATAAAGAGGAGTTGAAGAGTTGTGTGTGGTGATAAAAACGTTAGTTCACATTACAAAGAGAGTAATAATTATTTTCTGGAGCCCACAGCCCCAATGAGGAATAGAACATGAGAAGAGTATTTTATTTGTAACTGTAAGTGATGATGCAATTATGGATTATTCCACTCTTTTTCTAATTCCCTTTTCTTTGGTGTTCATGTTTCTTTTCCGTCTGTATTTTTATTCTTTAGTCTGTTTTTCCTTCATTCAGCATTGAAATAATTATGTTGTGTTATCTACCAGTGACTGCTGGGCAGCTAGGATGCTGTAAGCATCATGAGGACAGGGACTGTGTCAGTTAGAACCACTTTGTGTTCCTGAAACACCTGATAGCCAAAAACATATCTTGTGAATCTACAAATGAATAAAAGAAGAAAAGAATGAAGAAAGCCAAATAAAACATGGCCATTGACTTGAAACAGCTTAAATATGTATTGAGGCCTTCTTTCCTTTTTTTTTTTTTTAAGATATTATAAAGAATTTAAGTAAAATGTCTGTTGCATTTACTGAGGACTCTATTTTGCCTAATCATATTTTTAAGTAAAATGAATTGTTCTTCTGCCTTGTCATCCCCAACCAGATAAACTGTTCTTTTTCATATATATCTTCTGTTGATATTTCCTATGACTCAGTGGCATTTGTTTTTGTTTGTTTCTTGTTTTGTTTTGTCTTGTTTTAATGATATTTTTGTCCTAGGTCAGCTCTTCTGACTGAAGGCAATACCTGTAGGGTTTTATAAGTTACTAAACCCAATTTGTTAGGTAAGGAGGAAGGCTATTTAATCAGGAGTAAACATTGTAAATGGCTTATCTTAGGTAATAAATTCTTATTATATAAGGTTTCTTTGGATTTCCTTGTTGGTTTTGCTCTTTTATTCCGGATAGCATTTTGAAAATGATTCTTGAAAAGGAACATCATTGGGGAGTCTGAGTGGCTCAGTTGGTTAAGCATCCAAATCTTGATTTTGGCTCGGGTCGTGATCTCACCAACCATGATATCAAGCTCTGCATCGGGCTCTGCACTGACAGCACAGAGTCTGCTTGGGATTCTCTCTCTCCCTCTGTTTCTACCCCTCCCTTGATCGTGTGCATGCGCGCTCTCTCTCTCTCTCAAAATAAATAAATAAATAAATAAAAGGAAAATCGTTAGAAAAATAGCAGGAAATACTTATGTAGTATTTCATGGTGCCCATCACGCCCAGTACGTTACTTCTTACCACACTGTTGTAGGGCAGCTATCTTTGCTGTCCAGTTGACGGCACTGGGGACACAAAGCCCAAATGCCTCTCCAAGAATATAGGTTAGTAAGGGGCAGGTTTAGAACGTGAATCTGGTCTTGGGAGACCACAGCTCTTAAGATTTTGACTACTACTTTGGAAACTGTCACAGGGGACATGCCATCAATAGCAACAGCAGCAACTCGAGAGGCCTTGGATTCATGTTTCAGAAATATTGAACTACGGAATGCTCTTTCAGGGGCAGACTGAACAGCAATTAATGCTGTAATGGCACAGAACTATTTCTCTGTCAGTTGCTAAAGCCTGGTATTTTCCTCTTATGCCTGGAGGTGAAAGGATCTACTTCAGGGCCGCCCTTAGCTGCTACCATCAGATCTTTCACCTCCGAACAGATTGCGGTTGGCTGACTTCATCCCGACAAACAGACCTGGAAAGTTTGTTTACAACCATTGATGTCACCTGGGGCAGAGAGGACTCCCCGAGGGGAGCATCCCTGTGGTTCCTCCTTTCCTTCCACACGCTGCTGTGGAGTCACAGGCAAACTGTCATCGTTCTTATATAGGATGTTATCGTCTGTTTGATCTTGCGGGGTGATTTGAGGGAGAAATACATCCAAGTGAAGGATTCAACCATAAAAGGGTAGTACAAATTCAGTAAATATTGTTTGATTGACTTAATCTGAGTTGCATGTATCTTTAGCGTTACATTTTTATCTAATGCTTCCTCAAAGCACATAGGTGTTATGCTATGTTTACTTCTGGTAACCTTAGGGGATAGATAGCCATGGCAGATTTCACGGCTGCCAATTTACAGATGAGGAAATTAAGGCCTAATGAAGCCAGATTCTAAGCCAGGGCCCCAAAGTTGAGTAGACCTGGACTGACCTTGGTTAATTACATAGTCACACGTGAGCTTCTTCTCTTGTCCCTTTTATCACACACCATACACGTTTTACAGTTTTATATTGGTATGTTACAAATACAAAAATGCTCATTGTAAAAAGATTAGGAAAAAATTCAATTAAGGTCATCTCAAGTCACAGTTCCTTATAATACTTTGGAGTTTATTCTTTCAAATGGCTTCCGGTATGCATGCCTAGGTCATGGGCTGAACAAGTGCTCCTGGCTAACTTTCTTGATTGATTTAATGCTATTTAATGGGTATGTTTCACTTTAATGACATACACCTGTGCCATCATTTTCATGGATGTAAAGTGTCATGGTGTGGCTTCTACTGGACGTCTTCTTCCTTTAAGCTCAAGCTTTCATAGCCTGACTAGCCTATGGTCACAGTAGGTAGGGTCTTGGTTGGTAGGTGTCCCTGCCATCTGCCAAAGAGATCTGTTTGAGGGACCTATAAGTACCGAAGGAAGCATTGGCGAAAGATACTGATAGGCACAAATGAAGGGGTTCAAAGGTCGAAGCTCCCAGCTACAAGAGGGTGATTGAGGCAAGAATTGGGGCCCAGGAAAGAAAGCCTTCATAGTAAAGAGGACTGCCTTGATATGTACCAGCTGAAGATGGAACATACAGATTCTAACATTTTATGATAGAAGACATGGGCTTCAGGTGTCGCGATGTGAGACAGCTGGTCTACCCTGATGGGAAAGCCTTCTCAGCTTTAGCCCATAAGATGGGTCATGGCAAATATATTCACCTTCCCTCAAAGACTCTACCATTCACTCTTTTATAGGAGTAATTCTCAGTCCTGGTTCCCATTAGAGTCCCACCAGGGGAGCTTCTAAAAATACTAACTCCGTCCTCCAAAGAGACTGATTTAATTGCTCTGGGCTAGGGGTGGGAGTGGAGGGCAAGCATAAATAATTTTTTGAATGCTCACCTCAGTTTAATATGTAGCCAAAACTGAGACTCGTGGCTTTATAGGCATCTTCCGCTTGGTATAAAAGATGGTCAGCAGGAAACTTTTCTTTGCGTGAAGTTTTTGTACTCAGAAACTATATTTTCAACAATTTAGGGATTTAAGTGTTTCTTAGTTATTCCACCCCTTTTCTAAGAAAAATATCTATGCTCTGCTTCCCTAAATCAATCAGATTTTTAAAAAATATTTGACTTTCCATAAATAAAAGTGGACTTTGTATTGTTTTATCCGTTTATTTCTTCCTCACAGTTGTTTATTTTGTTTACAGTAATTTATTTTGTCAATCATCTGCCTTTCCTATTAGAATAAAGCTCTGTGAGGGCAGGAAGTTTTAGCTATTTTGTTCAATGCTAGATAGTGCACAGTAGGTACTCAACAAATATTTAATGTTTTTTGATGACAGTTTGATGTGCAAATCATGATTCCTTTTTTTTTTAAGTTTATTTATTTTGAGAGAGAAATGGATCACACAAGCTGGGGAGGGGCAGAGAGAGAGGGAGAGAGAGAGAATCCCAAGCAGGCTCCGTGCTGTCAGTGCAGAGCCTGATGTGGGGCTTGAACTTATGAACTGTAAGGTCATGACCTGAGCCGAAGTCAAGAGCCACACGCTTAACTGACTGAGCCACCCAGGCGCCCCTCACGATTCCTATTTTCAAGAAGGTTATGCACAAACACACAAGAAGGTTAGGCACAAATGCACATGATTCCTATTTTCAAGAACGTTACACACAAACATGGAACTTTGTTACAGTCCAGGATTTCTAGAGAGGTCTGCACTGGGAACTTCCCATGTGCAATATTCTAAACAGTGTAGAGGCCTAAAGAAGAAAAATGTCAAATGTAAGAGAAAGATTCTTTGCTAGTATTTCCTTTTATTCTCCAGGGAAGCAACATGGCATAGTAGAAAGACTAGGGAGCCCACAGGCCCCAAACAAATGCAGATTTAGATCAGTTCCGAATTGACCTTGAGAAAGTCTGTTTAACACTTTATTTATCTGTCTTCTCATCTCCAAAAATCATACAGTTGGATGAGTTGACTTTTTGGCTCTCCCTCTTCAGTATTTCAGTGACTACATCCTATCATTATGTGAGCCTATTGTTAAATGACTTTTTTCTCCTTTTATTGTCCTGTAACTCTTGAATTTTTATCCAGTTTGGTTTGTACTTCCTTTGTCATTTTCCGCGTTGTTACGGGCACCTGTGCTTCCTTAATCCAGTGATCAAGGTCACTTTAATAAATGTCCCCTTGTGTGTTATTAGCCACTTAGTCTAACTGGGTGTCCTATGCTTCCCTACTGTGTATGTTCACCACATATGCATGCAAATCGCTGAGAATCATGAGTGATTCTGCATCAAGAACTGACTGAGTATAAAGTATTTAAAGATTCCTCACGAAGGGTATACTCATTCTGGTATTAAGAGAAGCTCAGTTTCTAAATCCTAGGAGATTGCAGCCTTACTCAGATGCTTTGGAAACCTAGACCCGTGTGGAATACTTAGATACAAAGTCATTGAGACTGCTCATATTGTATTCGTTTGGCAAGTATTTACTGACAACCCACTATTCTGTTCAGAACACTTTAGTAGGAAATGGAAGTTGCTCAAGGAGTCGAAGACCCAATCCCAGGCTCCAAATGGCTCCTATTCTCTTGGGGGAAGGGCCCTGCACGGCACAGAGGATTACCAGGAAGCACACTGATTTCCTTCACCCTAGATGTCCCCACAGAGAGGACAGCCTTGCCTCTGAATAGCTCCTAACCACCTTGAGACAATTTTCTCTCATTTTAATGCCATTGCCAGATTATTGCAAGTAATCAGATCATTTGATGTCGCCCGAATCTTGGCGTCCCCAACCTTAATATACCATGTACGTCCAGGTGCCAGGGATCTGCAGCTGCGTGGTTTGCACCCATCTTGGGGTGCTAAGCCTTCATGAGCCAATAGCATTGGCCTGTGTAATAATACCTTCTAAGCACTTCTTTGGGACAGGAAATACACTATCGTATAGAGAATTTATTGGTTGTAATGGGAAATTCTTACAAAATGTCTTACAGAGTCAGCCTAAAAAACATGCTTATGCCCAGGGTTAATATAATCTGCTAATTTGCCACAATAAAATTTTATGTGTCGTTTATAGGATAGGCCTTCTTCTGACATCCTGGCGCCGCTGTTCTGATTGATCAGTGCTCATGTGTAATGTTTGTTAAATATTTTCAAGATCACTTCCCTCCCACTTATACCGATATGCAAACTCTGAAAATGTTAATGTCTTCCTCACTGCAAGTTCTCAGCTCAGGACTTTTATACTTTTCCTTTCTCTGCCTAGAACATTCTATTACGGCTTGCTACTTCACATGCTATCATCTTGTCTGTCTCTCTGTGTATATATCAGTATACATACATAAACATTATTGGATGTATATATTTTGCTATCAAGTACGCATACACACATATTCTATTCTTCTTATGTTATGTTTTGTGTATATATATGCAAAACATATTATTATGTTATATAATAACATAATAATTGTATGAAATTATATATTATTATATGTACTCTATATGTTATAGAGTACATATATTATATACCCTCTATGTTATAGAGTACATATATTATATACTCTATATTATTTCTCTCTATATGTGTATGTATACATTGCCTATCTATTTACCTATCTTTGGAAAGGGCTCATTTGTTTATTATCTGCCTTCCTGCCTCTACCAAAGTAAAACGTAGGTTCCTAGAAAACAGATTATAGCATATAGTAGGCACTCAATAAATAGGTATAAGTAGTCAAAATACATGTACATAAATATAGTGTAGGTCTGCATGTGTGTACATGAATGGTGGATGCATCAAATGCAGATATCATGGTTCAGCTTGGTGTGGATTTCAGGTGATCAGTCCATGTGATAAACGTGCAAACAGCCAGTGATTATGTCAAACTGCATCTGTTAACTCCAACATATTAGCCTTAACAAGTAACTGGTAGACAGTGACCTTTACACCAGTTGTAAGGATTTTTGAGCATTCTGAGCATTTTGAGGCCACACTTAAAACCTCTATATTGTGTAGGCTTATTGTGTAGAATGGTCTTCCCTTCTCCCTTCATTTGTTCATATCCTGTGCCAACTCAGTCTACTTTCAATGTTCTCTCCCTTATAGTATTTTCCCAGTAAATCCATTTTTGTGTGTCACCTATTTTGAACTCAGCCTAGTGTATAAGGACTATAATAATGACAATGATAGTCCTTGCTATCTACCAGGCACTGTGCTACATGATTTTCATGGATTTGTTCAAAATAAGCCCTCAACTGAGGTCTTATTATTATAACGCCCTTCTCAGACATGAAATCTGAGACACAGAGACGTTAAGTAACTTACTGAAGGTTATGCACCTTGTAAGTGATGAACTCAGGATCCAAACATAAGCGGTCTAACTTCAGAGTCTATATTTTGCCTCACCGCCTCTGCCATAATAACATAAAACTTGTATAAGGCTTTTATGCACTTCTTGAGCTTTAAAAAATCTTAAGAAGTCTAGAAGTGTTTAAGAACTCTGTGAAAATATATAGAAGAAAACCCTCAAGAACCAGTTAGCATGTAGTCTATGTAATCAAAGAGACTACAAAACCAAAATGAACTTTATGATAATGATGATGGTAAGAATATGCTGAAGAAAGAGGAGAATGATTGGCAATAAAAAGAGTGAAATGCCATCGGACTAATCAAAAAGAAATTCCGGGAGTAAATAACCAGTAAGTTATAATCAACAAGGAAGCATTGACTATAAAACATCTGGGCACATAATGTAAGATATTGGAGATAAGAATTCACATAGAATAACTAAAACTATGTTATTAATGACTATTAAGAGCTGCTAGAGTTGCCTGTGTTAGTAGGGATAAGTCTAGCGCACATGGAGTCATAAATTCCAGTCCTAAATTGATCTATACACTGCCCAACGGCCACAAAACAGAAAATTACCCAGACCTGCATGATTCGGAAACTCTTGCGGTGCTTATCAAAACTGCAGAATCCTGGACGGTTCCTCCGGGATGACATTCTCAACTGGGGGCAGTTTTGCCTCCCAGCAAATGTTTGACAATATCTGGAGACGTTTTTGATTATTTTGATAATTAGAGAGATGCTACTGGCTGCTGCGAAACATCCTGAAATGCACAGGACAGCCCGTAACAATAAATCATCTGGCTCATAATGTCAAGAGTGTCAACGTCGAGAAACCCTGATCTAGAGGTTTTGATGTAGTGGTTTGTGATGAGACCTAGAAATCTGTATGTCTATCCGGGGATCCGTGTTCTTCTTACAAAGGCTTTAGGAGCTTGAAGATAGATAGGCTTTGAGGTAGGGATAGGATATGAAGAAATGAAGGGAAATGGAAAGAACATTTTAATAGAAGGATGGATCCCACCCAGTAGGACTGAAGATAAGCTCCGTGGAACACTGGGCCAGCAGTAAATACTGAGAAGCAATCTCAAAGCAATATCCTCTTTCTACATGGAAGGCCGTCAGGGGATGTAATTGCGGTTCCCCACCTTAGTTCTTATCTGTTGATAATTAACTCATTTTGTATCCTCTAATATGAATGTAGATTAGACTAGCGCATGACCACTCTCATTTTTGTCCCATCAGTTCGGTCATAAAATTCCAACATATAAAGAAAGGGAGTGAGAACAAGGTTTTATCAGATATACCTAGTTTGACAGCCAACCCTACCTCTTATCAGCTGCATGAATTTAGGGCCACCAATAGGGTCAATGGGGGGTTTAAATGAAATAGTATGTACAGGGAAATTAACTCCGCACTGGGCACATAGGAAGCACTCAGTACAAGTCAGTTGCCACTTCATAGTATTTTTTTTTTTATTAAAATAAAATGTACTGGTAGTAGTATTTACGAAACTATTTAAATGAACAGAAAAAAATGTGAAGTTGAGGCTTAAGATGATGATCGGTATCTTATATCAATCTTAGCAACTGATTATTTTGTACTCTG
The DNA here is from genome assembly GCF_024362965.1 of Panthera pardus. NCBI lineage: Eukaryota > Metazoa > Chordata > Mammalia > Carnivora > Felidae > Panthera > Panthera pardus. The sequence continues at coordinate 185,778,878 of NW_026526688.1, forward strand.
TTTTGATCTAAGAGGATTGAGAAAATCCTGCTTCATAGAAACGACTATTTGTAAATGGCTCCAGGTTTTAAGCTGCTCACCCTCACTTCTCAAGGTATTTTTTTTTAAATCCTGAGACCAACATAAAGTGATTCAGCATGGCAAGTTAATGCAGTGGTGGCCTCCACTGTGTTTATGATAGGAGAAATAACACATTTGAGTGTGCATGTTGCTTTCTAAAAACTAATTATATTGCTATATGAGCTCAATTATATAAATACATAAATATATCATATACTACAGCATTTATTATCAGTCCTGATAGCACTTGCACTAACATCCACAGCTCCATGGACCACAGTTCGAAAAAGCCTCTGGCTACTATATATTCCCACTTTGTCGATGAGTGTGTTATACAGTAAGGAATAAAGAAGCTCTCTCTAGTCCAGATAGATTCCATCCATTGTTTTCTCTTGATTAGTGAGCCTGATGCTTCTGCATGGACAGATAGTATGTTGGTCTGGCATGATTTTCTCTTCACAAACCATCTTGGCTCTTTGGAAATTTTGCAAATTAATTCCTTGATGATGCGTTCCAGGATCCTCCCAAACACCAGAGTTGGGGTGAATTAATCTCTCTATTTACAAGACCTATCCCCACCTCTTCCTTTACAAAAAGTGTACATTATGTTGACTCATACAATTTCAGTACTTTGGGGCTTAATTCAGAATCCGCCCCTCTGTAGTTCTGTTCAAATTTCCTTATCTCCCACTAAGAAAATATTGGCTGTTTGGCCTATCAGCTGATGTATGAGAATGAATGCAAGCTAATTTTAAATTATAGCCAAAGATGAACACCGTTTAATTAGATGGGGGTGGGGAAAGGTGGGAATTATGAACAACAATGACAACAACAACAACAACAACAACAACAACAAAATGAAAAGTCACATTATATTTTTAGGATTAGTTCAACATTTTCTTTGTGATGCTTATTCATTTTAAATAAGCATCTAGTATATGCCAAGTGCCTTAGTAGTAATCAGACAGGTCTCACGGTGCTTCTATTTTAGATAGACTAGGAACACGGTAAGTCAGTAAAATATATTGAGTTGAGTTATAGAAGAAAGTGTCAAAAGGAAAAATAAAGTAAGAAAATGGATAGAACGTGCTTGGAGTAGTTGGAAAGGTCCAATTGAGAACGTGACTTTTGGGTAAATGAAGGGGTGAAGGGGCAAGTCTGTGGCCATCTGGTAGAAGAGCCTTCTAGTAAGAGGAAATGGCAGGGGCAGAGGCCTTGGAGCAGGAGAATGCCTGGCATTTCTGTAGAGTAGTACTAAGATCAGAGTCGTTGGAGAGGATTGAGACAGATAAATGGGGGCATTGACAGGGTCAGATGATGTAGGTCTAATATAGGGCAATCAACCATACATCTCAGACTCTGATAGTCTGGGTTAATGCCCCAGTGATTGAGTATTTACATGCTCAAGAGTGTTCTGGCTTGGGTGCTCAATTACGTGGTGATCCTAGGCTCCTAGGTCACTCTTAGGATTTTAACTTTTAGAGACAAAGAGAAGCCTTGGAGGGCCACATCAAAAGGGGGGCAGGCATGACTTAGATTTTATCAGGATCACTTCATCTTCTGGGGCTCCAGGGCGGCTCAGTTAAGCAGTGACTCTTGATTTCAGCTCAAGTCATGATCTCACGATTGGTGAGATCAAGCATCGTGTCAGGCTCCGTGCTGTCAGTGAATTGGGAATCTCTCTCTCTCTTTCTCTCTCTGCCCCTCCCCCTCTTGCACATTCACAGGTGCACATGCTCTCTCTCTCCCTCTCTCTCTCAAAATAAATAAATCAATATTTTTTTAGAAAAGGGATCCCTTTGTCTTCTGTGCTGATAATGGGCTATTGGGATGGGGAGGCAAGAGGCAAGGGTGAAAACAGCGGAGCCAGTTGGGAACCTACCAGATTATTGTTTGGGCATGTGCACCAACCGCAGCCAGAGTTGAGTCATTTCACTTGAGGCTGTGTAACTAGTTAGTGGTGCAGAAGGGACTTGGGTCAATTGTCTTGACTTTCAGTCCGGTGTCCTTTACACAGAGCCCTGTTTCTTCAACCTGAGAACAAATTGAGTGCCGGACTAGATCTTTACAGGCCCGTTAAGCTTCCTGTGTGGTAGTACCACGTGGTTGCTTCCTCTTCATGTGGTGAGAAATGGACATGAAACATCTCCCTTCCCCCCTTCCAAATGATAGCTCATTTTGAAGCCTCAACCAAGATTTTCTTAAGCCTTTCTCTTGAACATCTGTATTTCCACCTTGGGCTCATGTAACCTCTTCAGAATAATGAATTCCACATGTTGGGGGCATGCTTATTAATTCATGGATGTGTGATATGAGCTGATAGGTAGGATGGAGCCTAATACCGATGTGAACACACATTATTTGGCTGCTTAAATAGGATCATAAATGTTAACAGAAACGAACTAGACTCCCACAGGTGTAAACATATCTATGGGGGGAAATCTTCAGTTTTGCTTATATTTATTTTCATTTGGTTCTTGTTTTATTTTTACAGGAACTGTCTTCAGTTTTTGATCATTGCTTCCCTCCGTTATAGTGGTTAACCGGGAGGAGGAGTGCATGTGCTGATTATACTCATATGTAGTCAACTGCAATGGAATATAGGAGAATACACTTAAGAGATTGAAATGCACATCTACATAGATTCTGTTTTAAATATGTGTACTTGAGATGCAAACTTTTGTGTGTTTGTGTTGGGGGCATGGTATCTATAGGCACATTTACATACATGGTATTCTTTTTTAAATTATTTTCTTAATGTTTATTTTTGGGAGACAGAGACAGAGTACAAGCAGGGGAGGAGCAGAGAGAGAGGGAGACACAGAATCCGAAGCAGGCTTCAGGCTCGGAGCTGTCAGCACAGAGCCTGACACGGGGCTCGAACCCACGAAGTGCATGATCAATGACCTGGGCCGAAGTCGGATGCTTTACCAACTGAGCCACCCAGGCGCCCCTACATACATGATATTTTAAGTAGCCTATATGTCCATGGAGAGTTACCCAAACAGTGAAATTAAAATTTGTGTTCTTTCTATTAACCATTGTATCAGTACAACTTTAAATTCCAGCAACTTTGGCATCCAACAGAGCAAATACAGTGTCACATAATGTGCTTATCTTATCTCTTATGGGAATAAAATAGGGGAATAAGCAAATTCTCAGGGAGTATGTTAGAAATGAGTAGATACAAAAGTATAAAAGAGAAAGAGAGTTGTTTGAGAGTGAGTATTCAAAATATTAACCTCTCCAGCAGAGGCTCAGACCCCTCAGAGCAGATGCATACAACAAACCATCAGTGATGTGGGATCTGTCCTGATTAAAATGCTTTAAAGGAAAAAAAAAAAAAAAGCCAATAACCTCAAAGTCTAATTCAGTAGTCTAAGTCTGAATTGTTATTTTTTATTTCATTTCAAAAAAGAAGAAATTATTATTTTTTAAATTTTAGTTCAGCTTCTTGCAAATCTTGAATCAAACTTTACACATTAAAACCAAAAATTATACATGTAAAAGTTTTTTTTTGTCTTTTTGTGCCTGAAACAGAAGTACAGAACTTTATGTATGAAGATCCAGGAAAGGGACTCCTATGATCAATTGTATTTCTTATTTGAACCCCTGAATCTATCCTAAAAGTCACTTTTTCATTTATTTACTTCAACTCCCAGTTGGGGTCTAGTGGGACAAATAATCCAAAATAGTGGATAATCCAAAAATGTCATTTATATTTGGCCTCAGAATGCATTACCAGATGTTACTCTAGCAGATTTCCCTTCCTAATTAGGCCTCACTTAAAGGAGGAGTTAATTTTGTCTTCATTAGCTGCTTCCAAATCAGCGGGATGGGGCAAGGAGGAAGCTCAAGGCATGCTGGGTATTTGGGAGGAAGCTGGCCCAGTGCTAAAAGTCGGTGGTAGATCGTGCTCAAAGAATGAAATTCAAATATGGGCAATCAAGACGATGGGCATATACACTGGAGATGTTTGTTGAGCACCTTCTTGAAGAATTCTCAGGCTTTTATCAATTCTTTTTGTCTCCCTATTAACCATGAGTGCAGAAAAAATTCTGTAATAGGAATTAGGCAGATAATGACCTAAAATTTTATATATAAAAAAACAAAATAGAGGCTCAGAGAGGTTAAGTGACCCCTCACATAGATTGATCTCGGAGTAAACAGTACCTAAGATACTGAAACTGATTAATGAATGATAAGGAGACCCCACTGTTTCCTTCTTATTGATGATTTGAATAATGAGGAAGCAAGAATTCTCCTGGCCTAATTCGCATTAAGAGAGCTAAGATAATGAAGCTGTGATTAAATGGCTATTAAACTATTTTTATCAAACAGAGATCAAGCGAGTGTGAGAATCTGGGGACGCAGAGTGTAATTGCAATTCTACAAGATGTGGAAAAAATTACTATCATAAGCAGGGCATGGTCCTTCCATAATAGCCTGCATTTAAAAATCTTTGGGATACCACATGCAGTTTTCGCTTCGCAGTTCTCCCTTCAGGTGTCGGTGTGCATCTCAGAGTCCCTCATTTCCTCCTTCATTTAGTAGATTTAGTCACTCTGTACGCACCTGGGCAAGCTGAATGCATGTCTGCCCCACCATGTGTAATCAGTTGGAAGATCCTTTTGCCAACTGCTCACAAGGGAAGCAGGCCCAGATATTACGTACTGGATCCCAAATTGCAGTCTCGAGGTGACTTTGAGCACTTGAAGGAGCAGGATCGACCTTCCTTTAACTGTACCCTTTGAATGAGTTCACACTTAGTGCGGGTCAAATAGGGACCCAGCAGTCCCAACCAGCGATCGTAATGAAACTTCTGGTTTGATGGAGTGTTTTGAACTGTCATTTGTTGGTGACGAACGCTTCGGAATTGTTGAACATTCTAAATGTTGGGTTGTTAGTATACATGTACGCCTGTCATCTGTCACTGGAAATTCTTTACAACTTGAGTGAGTTTTTGTTGATGAGGCGTCTTTACTCCTAGAGCTCCCTTAGAGAGTGAGTGTCACAGTCACACAGACCTTTGTTCAGGCCGGAAGAATAGCACCAGACTTGCGTAAGGAGAGCCCAAGGTTGACACCCACCATGGGAAAAGCTGCCTGATAGGTACAGAGCTCCCCTGCGGAAATGCCCATCGGCCTGGGCTGTTTCCTTCTTTTCTCTACCTCTCTGCTACCACCTGCAAGACTGAGCTCAGCTGTGTAGTTGTCGATCGCTACCGAACTGGTGACCCACTCTCTGGTTTTCGCCTCTCCGCTTTTCTTTTCTTAACTTCTATGGAGCTAATAAGTGTATTTTTGTAGGAGTGGTAAATTCAAACGATTAGAAAGCAGTGTCAGAGCAGAGTCTTTGAAGGGATATCTTGTAAAGTCATTTTACAACCTGATGTATTTCCATGCCCCGTCACCTGTGAACAGGCATGTGTTAGTAGGCCAGTGTGCTTCGTCTGCAGTGACTTTGATTTATTTGCTCTGTAAATTGGGACCGAAGCGATAATGGGAAGTGACATTAATTGTTTACCAGAATCCTTTTTGTCACATCCATTGCCTTCTCTGGAGTGTGTGACTGTTGAAACTCATGCTAAACTAATTGATATTGCCACAGTGCGGAGCAATGTCCACTCACCTTTATATACAGGAGTATGTGTTGAGCTTCAAAACGAAAATGTCATCAATAAATATTTTAATTTTCCCCCCGGTCTTCTATGATTAGACAAAACATGGAGAATTTGAAATAATAACATTTTCTTCTTCCATAATTCAAGAACAACTTGATTAAATGGTCTCCGAGCACCTGTCTGAGTCACCCACATTCAGGGATGGTAATAAAGAGGTTTAATAATCATTTCTGATGAACACGGATTAAATAACGATTACAGTCCATACTGGTTGACTACCAGCCTGCCCTAGCTACATACCCCAACACACACACACACACACACACACACACACACACACATTGCCAATCTTCCATCCCACAACCCTCCCTCCCGTTGTGGTTCCAGTAGAGAGAATTTAAATGGCTGTGGTTTAATCAGATCTTGTAAATTAATTATGACATTATCAGGCTCCACTATTTCTGCCATTGTTTTTGATGTACATTCACCCGGGCTTTATTAAAGAAATTGGAGAAAACTAGTTAATTTAAGTGTTCTTTGTCATTCTGACTTGATTGGAATTATTGTAGTTTGTTTACACGAGGGATGGAACTAAGGCGCTATTGTATTATGTGATTGAAAGCAAATAGAGGCTTGTAGTGTTGCTGGAAAGCCAAACACAAAATTTAAATCGGGGTAAACAAAATTACTCATTTATTGGTAAACATTCTTAACTGTTTTTCTTGAGCTATTTTTGAACGCCTTTGAAATAAGCCTTTCTGAAAATTGGGATACCTGGAAAAGAAGCCCAGTTCACTGAGTTGTGTGTGTGTGTGTGCTTGAGATATCTTCAAAGATTATTTTTATTTGATAATATGCATACATTTACATTAATGTAAGTCTCGTGATTTTAGATGATTTAAAATAATATATATTTAATTTATTTTTTTTAATTTTTTTTAACGTTTTATTTATTTTTGAGACAGAGAGAGACAGAGCATGAACTGGGGAGGGGCAGAGAGAGAGGGAGACGCAGAATCGGAAGCAGGCTCCAGGCTCTGAGCCATCAGCCCAGAGCCTGACGTGGGGCTCGAACTCACGGACCGCGAGATCGTGACCTGTGCTGAAGTCGGCCGCTTAACCGACTGAGCCACCCAGGCACCCCAATATATATTTAATTTAAATATGACTTCTATTTAGGACAGATTAATAACCCGAATTTGGTTTTTTGTATGTGGGGGAATCTAAATTAAAAGAGGAGAGATTGGAATCTTTGGACACTAGGTTATGACCCTGGACAGAAAATAAGTAACAATTTCAGTATCTTTATTATTCAGATTACATGGACAGATCCAGAAGAATGGAGGCTGGGGGATATGCTCACTAATGTTTTGTTATTAAATCAAGCAATTTGTTTTTGAAGCATTGGTCAGTTTTGGAAGAAGTGGTGCCATTTCGGAGTTAACATTTTACCCCTCTGATTAGGATTTACCTCCTGCATTGGAGTCTTCAAACTCAGAGACTTGTCATTCTACCCCGTGTGCCCAAAACCACTTGACTCATAGCGTTAAGTCCAGGAGCATTAGAGAGATACATTATGCAAAGGTAAGAAATGCTAGTGAAATCCACCGTGAGGACAAATGGCTCTTTTTGGGGCCTTGAATCCAAAAGAGAAAGAAGTCTGTAGTTTTATTCCTGGGTGGGGGACTCCTCAGTAATGAAGGAAAACAATTTTTATGTGAAAATAGAATGTATACGTGATAAAGGCCTGCCTAATTTCTCTAGTAATACAATTTGATTTTCTGATTAGCTGTCTTATTCTGTGATTCTTGTAATTTTGTCAGGTCAATTAACTGGAGTTGAGTGCTAGAGAGAAAGGACGTGTGGGCACTGCTGGCTTCATTAGATGTCAGTAGCTTAGGTGCCTTTTGTAATAGAATCTGTGTGGGATAATTTAGCCGATATTGTTAATGTCATAGCATACAGAACTTAAAAAAAAAAAAGATTTATGAAGCAGGTCAAATTGGACAAACAATGTGGAGTGCTATCAGAAGGGGGAAAAAGTGATCTACACAACATACATTCTAGGTACTAAATGCAGATCAAGGAATTATTCAGCAAGGAAGCAATGACGATACCGTGTGCCAGCACTGGCCCTGGTTGCCCAGGTGCATGGGGTATAGCACATGTTCCTCTAAACAAGGTGTATAAGCCCCAACTTGGGAGATCTTGAAAGTTTTTGTGCAGAGTCCTGAAATAAATATCATCTTTTATAATACGTTATTTACACATTCTTCCCTGGCACTGAAAGGTTTATGAGGGCGAAGGTTGGTCTTTCTCTTTTTATCTCTAACACCAGGCATGGCCCTGGTATTGTAGGTGTGCAGATGTTTATGGAATGAATTCCTGAAGCTTAACTCTCCAAGGGTGTGTCGATGGGCATGATTGTGGGAGTTGGAGAAACGAGTTAGGATGTTTTCAGGAGCCCCCATTCAAAGTAATGTTGCACTAGACTAGTACCCCAGCCGCAAGAAATGAATGCATTTGGGAGACGTTACAAAGCAAGACTCTACTTAATGACTGACCAGATAAAGAAGACTCAGGGTAGTTCTAGAGTTTGAGTCTGCAGAACTGTTACCCAAACTCAGGAAGTCGAGGGAAACAGCGGTTTGGTTGTGAAAGGGCCTGAGTTTGGGTTTTGAAGGATGAGGGAGCCATTATCAGGTAGAAATGTCCAGTGGGCAGTGGTAGATTTATGACTAAAGTTGGGAGAGATGTCAGGGAGGGAAATAAATGGCTGTGGAGTGTTCAGTGATGAGATTATAATTGAAACCATGAAAGTGTATAGTTCCTCTTGGTATCGTTTCAGTTTCTGGTGCTGTTCAAACTGAGGGTTATCTAAACATTTTGCCTGTACAGGAGATTGAAACACTGCATCCGCAGATGAAATAGATGATGGTTAAAATTCTCTCAAGTTCTGAGATTCTCTAGACCTTCTCCTTTGGTTAGGGAAACAAGACATAAACGTGGGGAAAGTGCGAGCAAGACGGAGTCATACCCAGTCGTGATAAGCACTGATGCCATAAATTGCTAAATTGGACAGCTCAACAATCAAAGACCGGTACCGAGAGGTATCAGTTAATTGTCGGATTCAGACACAGAGTGAATTTGGAGTTTGAGGAAGACAGGATCTTTTGTATTCCGGCATGAACCTTCAAAATTTCACGAATAGTTTACTCATTTGGATAAACATGATCCGCCTATGCTGATTGATAGCGTTACCTATCGCCCAACGTCAGCTCATCACGACGTCTGTTTTTCCGTTTTTGCAGAAGATAGATGAAGAGAACGAGGCGAACTTGCTAGCAGTCCTCACAGAGACACTGGACAGTCTCCCTGTGGATGAAGACGGATTGCCCTCATTTGATGCGCTGACAGATGGAGATGTGACCACTGAGAATGAGGCTAGTCCTTCCTCCATGCCTGACGGCACCCCTCCGCCTCAGGAGGCAGAAGAGACGTCTCTAGTAAGAACCCTTCCTAGTGTTTAACGGGAATTGGAGTTGCCTCTGGCTACCCGCTGCATGGGTATGACGTAGTAACAATAAGGTTTGGGTTTTTAATTTAGACTGATGCCAAAATAATTCCCGAGCACACTCAGAGCTGCAAATTCTTGTGATTTTGTGTGTAAGAATGTTGGTCGTTAACAGGCTTCACGTAGTCTTACGGAAGTTTGTTTTTAACTGTCTATGGCTGTGGATGTGTGTGTATCGTTATTTCTTAGCATTATTTATGTTCATGGTAGAAACTTAGAAGATGTAGACGACCCGAAATGAACGCACCAAAAATTCACCTGTGATTTCAAATCATCTCTGATATAAAAAAGGTTGAAATCTCCTCTTGTTTTAAGATCTGTCATCATATTTATGAATTTTAGATATGCATGACTGTTAGTGTTATACATGACTTTACTGTTTGGAGATGCTCTAATTCATTAAGAGGTTTCTTATGGTTGGATATTTGGTCTTTGTCCTGTTTTTTCACCATCATAAATTACGTGATAATCGACATATCTATAGTTTTATTCTTATGCCCATGATTCTAGAAATAAAAGGTAGAAAAAGGGATATGCAATATTTTAAGGTTTTAGATCCATAATTCTTATGAAGATTGAAAAATAATAGCACATTTGCAACCTAAGTTCCCTAAATTTATGGTAGGCAATGAAGAGTGAATTTGTTGGCAATGAAGAGTAAATTTTCTTTTCGATGCAGTGCTCGACCAGAATTTTATTAGTTCTAAGACACAGTTTACCTTCTCATCTATGGTAGCCATTTGTCATTTGCCATAAATCTGATGTAAGACCACACTATGTAAATTATGGAATGCTGTTCTCCAAACTTTAATAATGTTCCTTGGCATGCCATTTAGAAGTTGTTTCTCTCCCATCTCTAAGTTTTTTAAATGTGGAAAGCACTCCATGTAAACATATGGAGACTCTATTCGTATGCCTGTGCATTTAGAGTTTTCTGGTTTAGAAGAAACTGTCCCATAAGTAATTGTTACCTGGCCCCCAACACACACACACACACACACACACACACACCCCGTTTCTCCATTTCTCTGATTTCTTTACATTGATACCAGATGATTTGCATCCACATAACTGATTCGACTAGGAGGGGTTGTTGATTCAGAGTCATCCTGCCTGTCCAAGCAGGGAGGTCCCAGCAAGCCAGCAAGTCAAATGAAGAAACAGGGGTCAAGAAAGAGTAAATGACAGGGCGACTGGGTGGCTCAGTCGGTTTAAGCATCTGACTCCATTTCAGCTCAGGTCATGGTCTCATGGCTTCGTGAGATCGAGCCCCGTGTTGGGCTCTGTGCTGACAATGCGGAGCCTGCTTGAGATTCTCTCTCTTCCTCTCTCTCTGTCCCTCCCCTGCTGATGTACACGTGTGCACACACAATCTCTCTAACAATGAATAAATAAACTTAAGAAAAAAAGAGAGAGTAAATGCTTTGCCTGAACCAGAATCACATCTCCCGACTCTATCTACTTACAAATCTTTTTCAGTGATAGCCACACTTTCATCACAAATATTTGAATCAGTAAAGTTAAAATGGATTGTGAAATATCCTTCAAAGCATTGCGGAATATTGTATATATTTTCACTTGATGCATTTGGGTTATTGAGGGGACAGAATACATAGATTCTGTCCCCAGTCCCCAGTTCCTCATTTAGCAAAGCAGCATTTCTCATCTAGTAGGTATTTAGAAACCCTTTCAGGAAGATCCTTTTGCCTTATTTTATCTTTAAAAAAAAAAAAATCAAAGTAGACAACACTTAGTCCCAAATGTAGGGAAAGGACATACTTTCACAGTTGGTAGTGTAATGCCAAATTTTTCTTTTTCGAAATATGTTTCCTTTAGCACTATTGTGCCGAGGTGTGAATATAATTAGAGAGTGATGGAATTAATGTTTATAATTATAATTAATTAATTTTAAAGTTTAAAATTTCAATAGCTTATTCGGATGCTTAAAAGATGCATAACTTCTCTTGCTTTTTCCCCTGATATGTTTCTAGCTTAAGAAGCTCTTACTGGCACCAGCCAATACTCAGCTAAGTTATAATGAATGCAGTGGTCTCAGTACCCAGAACCATGCAAACCATAATCACAGGATCAGAACAAACCCTGCAGTCGTTAAGGTACGATGTGAACTTTGTAATATAGGAGGGAAACTAACAAAGGATTTTGCTTGAAGCTGTAAAACAAAGGATAGGTTTATTTCTACGTATTCAGTTGGGATCCCGCAGTTGCTTTCTAACTGTGAAACTATATGAAATGGGTTTCCAAAAGCAGCGCTCCAGCTACTTGAAACTAGAAAGAGTTCATTTATGCTTTGTCTTCGGATGATTGGAATGGAAGTTCCACCGTCTGTTGCTCCTTGCCCACTTTATTAATACGTGCGGCAATGTGGGTTACAATAAAATTTGCTGATAGGCTGGTATTATCTAGGAGTGACTTTAAGATGCAGGACTGCCGTTTTGCCAGCTGTCTAACCTGAGAAAGACTGTTCTGGAATCACCGCGAAAGATCTGTCTCTGCCATTAATTGGATAGAATGCTGGCAATGACATAATTCGGTTAGCGGGCTGTATTAAACAATGTTTGTCTTGCATTCACTGTGAGTGAAAACGGAGCGTTAAGGGGTACTTAAGAGAATTGTGAATACGGGGCTCCAGCAATCAGTGGCAAATTAAGGTTTAAACCAGCTTATTTTTTTTTATTCACAGTAAAGGCGCTATAGGGTCTTGTTAGTTACATGTTGCTGAGTAGGAACATTGAAATGTAGGAGAAATGAAATAAAAAGCTGCCTAAATGTCCATTTAGGAATTTTAAATGTAATTTTCTTCCTTGTTCTGCAAACAATTATTCACAGCTCATAGATCTAGTACACTTAGACTGAACACTTCATTGAAAATCTCATCTCTTCAGAAACCTATATCCATTCTGATAAGGTTCAGTTCACTAATTTTAGCTTTTTCTTTATGCCTCGTTTTTAAGACCGAGAATTCATGAGCAATAAAGCGAGGAGCATTTGTCAACAGCAAAAGCCACAAAGACGTCCCTGCTCGGAGCTGCTCAAATATCTGACCACAAATGATGACCCACCTCATATCAAACCCACAGAGAACAGGAACAGTAGCAGAGACAAATGCACCTCAAAAGAAGTCCCACACAGTCGCAGTCTCAACATTTACAAGGTAGGCTGGGGACCCAAACACAGGCTGCCGGGGAGGGAGCCCAAGGCAAACCCAGCCTGCACCGGGCTGCGATACCCCCACTTTGGGCTTTCGCTCCACGGCCGTCTCTCTGGAAAGAGGATTCAGCACTTGGGTAGAGATTAAGGAAAATAAAAAAAAATCTTTCCTTGGACACAGGTTGAACATGTCCTCTTTGGCTGATAATGCGGCCGAATTCATAATCACCAAAAGGCACCTGAAATGTGAACTGGACGGGGGGGGGGGGGGGGGGGGGGGGGGGGGGGGGGGACGGGCGTGTAAAGGGAATAGCTACCTCGGACAAGGTTTATGTGAAATCTGAATTGCTGAGATAATTGAAATTCTGAGCAAGCTGGGCTAGCCAATATTAAAAAGATTTTATTTTTCCCCCCTTCTAATAATGGCAAAAATGAGGCGTTGTTGATTTGCTGTATATACCTTAAGAAATAGTACATAATAATGTATGCAGCCTCTCCCGATTATTAAGTGTTTTCTTTCCTTTCTTTCTTCTTTCTTTTTTTTAAGACCACATGTTACACTCATAGATTTTATTTTGTAAATAGTGATTTGGAAATTCCTGGAATTTATTTTCATTTGCTTTCTATTAAAAAATATGGCCGAGAGCAAACTAAGCATCTGGGGTGATTTTTATTATTCCATACATTGCTGGAAGGCTGATGCCTTCTGAGGCAGATCAGGGTGATTTGGGGAAAACCTGCCTTGGCCGAGATATAATTTTCTTTCTTTTGGCTCTTCCTCACAAAAGTCCTGTCTGAGAAGCTTATGAAAGTTGCTGTTGCTTTAAAATATCCCAGCTTCCACATTTGCCCTACCTTTAACCTTATAGTGGAAGCAGGCATATTGTAAAATAGCCATTACAAACACCCACTTCTTTTTTTCCCCTTTTGTTTTCTCAACTTCCCCTTCCAGCTGCAGAGTGGTAGTCCCTGATCCTGTTTTGAACCATGATTATTTCATACAGGTATGCCGTTGCTGCTGCTTTTAATAAGTATTTTCTTTCCAGTGTTTTGAATTTCCCTCTCTCATCCCTACGTCCCCATAAACCTTCTGGAACCTTCTTTCAGAGTTTGAAATTGGCTTTCAATGAGGTTTTCCCTGGTGATTATCTCAAAATCACTTGGCCATCCTTTTCTGTCGGTTCAGGGAAAGAGATTTCTTGAAATGGGCCAAGCTGTTTTGCAGCTTACCTTGCCCTGATTGGCCCCTCACACGCATGCGCGGGAACAGTTTCGCTTAGAGCAGAACCCGAGGCGCTTGGGACGCAGTGGTGTGGAGAGAGCCTCAGGGAAGGGGGCCAGCTGGCTTGCTCTAGTGAGGGATGAAAAATTCACTGGGCTGCTCTCCCCCTGGTCCTAGTGTGTCCTAGTCATGCGTTCAGCGTTTTTGGAGCTGAATTTGGAGTCCTAAACCGGCTGAACCCCTGTAGAGCGTGAAGCCAGACAAGCAGCACATGTTCTAAACATGGTGGTTTTTTTTTTGTTTTGTTTTTTTTTTAGTTCGTTAATTTATTTTGAGAGAAACAGAGACAGCGCCAGTGCAGAAGGGACAGAGAGAGAGAGAGACAGGGAGAGGGAGAATCCCAAGCAGGCTCTGCACTGTCAGCACAGAGCCCCCTGTGGGGCTGAACCACCAACCATGAGCCTGACCTGAGCTGAAACCAAGAGTTCAGTGCTTAACCGACTGAGCCACCCAGGTGCCCCTGTATGGGTTTTTAGGTGCCCCTGTATGGGTTTTTAAAAAAGATATTTTGTCTGTGGCAAAGCATAAAAAGTTTATCCCAGAACAAAGCCTGTTAACAAAACACAAAAAACAAAAACGAGATGACCAAAAAAACCTTGCAAAATTCCTGAAGTTATCAAAGGCCTAAAACAAAAAACAAAATGGTTGGCTGTGGATAACCAACAGGAAATAAATGCTCAGCTTCAGGATTTACTTAAATTATTATTCAAACCGAAAAAATATATATTCACAATTAGAGACAATAACCAAGGATCTACGTGGTCCAAAATACCATGATCTGAAGGAAAAAGATGCATTCTTGCCCTCAAGGATCTTAGAGGCTCTGGTCTATCAGTCATTGGAATGGTGTGGATTAAACTCCCAGGAAACCATTATCAATACTCCCCTAGTGGTAGTTTTTGTGACCGTGGGCATATTCAGGAATCATGGTATCATGATCACCTATACCCAACTATCAGAATGTTAGGAATCTTCCTTTGAGCATTTCAGGTAGCCTACCCTACCCCTTGAAAACTGGAATTTCAAAGACCAATTTTCAATGTCTATTTATTGTGTGACCTATAGCACACAGTTCCTATCTGGTGACATTTTCCATGGAACCTGTATGCGTGATCCTAATTATTAGTTGAACACTGAAAAAGTTGGTAAATTTCTTTCACGAGTGTGCTCTTTTGGAAAGGCTCATTATATCAGACATACTAAAACAATTAATGTAAAACCCAGTTCATTTATCTGTATATATAAAAGCCGATCAATCAATGTACCTAATTTGTAGAAGACAGCATGAACTTCATATTTCTGGATGCACACTGGATAGATGATAAACCATTCAATTGTTTAAAAACCAAATCTAAATCGACAAATTAAATATGTAAATACTATTTATCCAAGTAAAGTATGTAATTTCAGCCTAATTTGGACATAAATAATATTTTCACATTTCAAAGGACCTTAATTACTGGGGTTGATTAATTTACTTTAATATCTATCGAATGCAATTCCTTTTGGTAATAGGAAAAAGGAAACATATTCTGGGCTGACTCTGCCAGGAACTAGTTTTATGGCCCTTCGAAATATCATTTCATATCGTTAGACCTCAGGTTTTTCATCTATAAAATAAGAGTTTGTTCTAGAGACCTTTGTATTTTCAAGTCTAGGATTTTCATTACGTAAATGACTACCTCTTGACCTTTTGAAAGTAGTTATGTTAATGAGAAGAAATTGACATAAACTTACTTACATATAAATATATCTTTATAGATAAGCACATAGATGCATAATATGTGGATGTATATCCCAAGTGCGTTTCTCATCATGTTTTCCCCTCCTTCTGTTCAAAATACAAGACTGCCAAGGAGAAGCAATTGAAATTTTGGAGTGAGAATATTCTTACTCCACCCCTCCTAATTAGGAAATGCCACCTGTAGGAGGTAAGATTTAGGAAGCATAAAAGGAAGTAAATGAGCTCTCTCTTTGCAAGTCTGTTGATCTCTCAACTGATAAATGCAGTATTTTACTTCTGTAGTCTGTAAGATTTTGGGGATCTAAACCTCTTTTAAACCATCTGGGTCAATGTCCACAATTTGTCATAATCTCTCAATTAATTTTCAGTAAATGGAATGGTTATTGCTTTGAGCTTTGGCCTCATAGATATAACCTATTCTCAGGGCTAGATATAAAATTATACATTTTAGGAGAAAAATCAACTGAATATTCATAACGTTCTGTTGTCTGATAGTTATTCTGCTGTTTTCTTGTCTAAACAAACCGTGTACTGTATTCCAAATTAAAATAGAAAACATTATTTCTCTCTGATGGTATGATGCAAAATTTGTATCCTTAACCGAGATGCTACATTTTGGGGAAAATTCTGGTTTTTGTATGTGGTTTTGAATGATAGCTTACTGATGCAAATGTTGTTTGGAATTTGTTTTAGCGTAATGGACTGTTGTCTGACTTTGATCCGATATTCAGGGATTTCCGTACTTTAGTTTTCCAGTTTCCAGTTTCCAACCTGATTGTAGTAAAAAAAAAATCTAAAAAACCCCTCAATATTTCATAATTAGTTTCCTTTTCTTTCCTTTAGCCAAACCAACAACTTTATCTCTTCCTCTGACCCCAGAGTCACCAAAGTAAGTATAAAGAAATGTAACCATTTTCAGAAAGGGAAGGGGGTTCTAATACATTTGGCTACAGCAACTCCATTTCAGTTTGTTTTTATAAATGTGCCATATCTTCCAGTGACCCCAAGGGTTCCCCATTTGAGAACAAGACTATTGAACGAACCTTAAGTGTGGAACTCTCTGGAACTGCAGGTAAGCCTTATATATCACTTGGAACCGTGTGTAGTTATGTGTGTGTGTGTGTGTGTGTGTATGAAATATGTGTTAAATGATAGCATGTATTCTCTATGTGATTAATGAAATTAACAAATAGTACAAACAACATTGGATAAGAAGTTACCTATAAATATTTTCATTTCTTCTTCTTTTTTTTAAAGAAGACATTTTTTGTGTGTGTCAGACTGGGGCCAGATCCTCTGATGTGTATTATTGCTTTGGATCCTTGAATAACCCTATTTCAGTTTGAGACCCCAAAACTTGAACAGGAGGAATTTAAAAAAAAATTTAATGTTTTATTTATTTTTGAGAAAGAGAGAGAGAGAGAGTGTGTGTGTGTGAGGGGGGGAGGGGCAGAGAGAGGGATACACAAAACGGGAAGAAGGCTCCAGGCTCTGAGCTCAGTACAGAGCCCGACGCAGGGCTCGAACTCGGAACCGCGAGATCGTGACCTGAGCCGAAGTCCAACGCTTAACCGACTGAACCACCCAGGCGCCCCAAACATGAGGAATTTTTGACTGGTTTCACAACAACCTCATGAAGATAGTGGTAGTTTTCCCATCTTTAAGGTTCAGAAATGTTAAGTAACTTGCCCAAGATCACAGAGCTAGAAAACAGGGAGCAAAGTTCTGAACCCAAGGAGCAAAGTGATTACATCGATGTTTTAATTGAAATATTTTCTCACTCGCCATTGTACTTAACAATATGATCTCTCCTATATATGTTACCATTTTTATATCTTTTCAGCAAAGGAGAAAAATAAAAATCTGCCCATTCACCAAAACGAAATGTATTCCCATATCCTCAAACAAGAGTGATTTTCTTTACCATTGGACTTCTGGACTCATTTAGTCAGTCTTACTTTATATACTGAAGAGGAAGGAGCCTTAAAAACTTGGAGTAACCCCTAGGTAACTTAATCATCCAGAGACTTCCTAGGAAGACTTCTAAGTTGGTTACAAAAAGTGCCTTTGCACTGAGTGCTTTATGTGGACATACTTAAACTACACCAGAAAGTGAATCTTAGGCTTGTCTGAGTAAGAAGTTCCTTGGCTCTGGCCATTGCTGATAAGGGTAAAGGAACGGTAACTTAAACAAGATTCCTTTAACCAGAACTATAGTGCCTATATGCACCATGGTCATAGTTGCTAAGTTTAATTTCGCACTTTGAGTTTGCTAAATTACCTCCTTACGAAAAAGGTCTATCGCATGATCGCATGATTTGGTCAAGCAGTAGATTAGTTGAATCCATGGTATTTATATATATTTTATGTGTGTATGTGTGTGTATACAGACATATACATATGCAAATGTAAACATATCTTTATATGCCTACATACATATACGCACACATAGATTCGCTTAAAAGCATATGCTTTACATCATTTCTTAAATAAATTATAATTACTCCTATAAGTAGCTTTTATGTGTGTGTATCATACGCAGCAGAGACCTTCTTATCTGACCATTTGGAATGAGTATTTGGTGGGTCTGTTGAAAAAGGTGATTAAGGTATACAGCTTTGTCATTTTGCTTTTGCCTAAATCATATAACGAAACATTCAAGTATCAAATTTTCTGTATAAGAAACAGAGACCTTTGCTTTCAACTTTAATGTCCTGTCAATCCATTCATCTTTCTGGCACAAACTGCACTGATAATGTATCACAGATGGTGTACACTGTTCATTTCTTGATTTTTAAAGGAAAAGAATTAAAGATATTTGTGTTGTAGTCTGAGAGCAAAATCATCCTAGATTTTTATGATTTTCACATAATTAAATAATAATAATAATTTCCCATGTTTTCCCAGTATTTTCAATACTACCTGTCTACAACTTATTTGACAACTCTTCTTTTAGTGGCATACCTTTATTGGTTCTTCTGATAGAAACTATTTTTCGTATATGTCATTCAATTTCGTAATATTTTATTATCTTACATAATTCCAGTTACCACTATAATAGACATCACGTTGTTTGGGAAATACTACTGTGGATCATGATAACAATTCAGCTGAATCTATTAAATATGAGTGTGCAGAATGTTGTAAAAGGCAGTTACTTTGTTCCAAAGAGGATTCAGAAAGCTTCCACCGTGTATACCCACACCCAGGTTTCTGTTAAAACATTTTGATTATTGTATTATGTATTATATTATGAATAATTTAATCTTCTTGTAAAAATGTCAAAAATATAAACTGGTAGAAAAGTTATTTGTAATTCTAAGATGTACAGTTATCCATAGTATTTTTTCCCTATGGATAATTTTATACACTATATTTATACCATAGTCATTTTGTATATATAATTTTGCATCCTGACTTTTCAGTTAGCATTTTAATAGGAAATTTTCATATCTTCACCGGCCTTTTACTATCAGGCTTTTAATGTGTTGTATGACATTAGTTTTAGTAAGTACATCAAAATTTGTTTAATCATACTCCTATTATAAATTTTGGTTGTTTTAAAGTGTTACTGTTTAGAAATAGCACTGCATTAGAAATGTTTGCTCATAATTTATTTATTTATTTTTTTTACTGAAGTATAGTTGACATGTAATGTTATACTAGTTTCAGGTATATAACATAGTAATTCAACATTTCTATATATTATGCAGTGCTCACCGGGATAAGTGTAGTTACTGTTTGTGAACATATAAGTTTATTGCAATATTATTGATTAATTCCCTATGCTGTACTTTTCATCCCCATGACGTATTTATAACTGGAAGTTTGTACCTCTTAATCCCCTTCACCTATTTTGCCCATCCCCGCCCCCCCTTCCCTCCCCTCTGGTAACCACAGTTTGTTCTCTGTATTTGCGAATCTGTTTCTGGCTTTTGTTTGTTCGTTTTTTGTTTTGTTTTGTTTTTTAGATTCCACATATAAGTGAAATCATACGGGATTTGTCTTTCTCTGTCTGACTTATTTTGCTTAGCATAGGACACTCTAGATCCATCCATGCTTTCAGAAATGGCAAGATTGTATTCTTTTTTATAGCTGAGTAATACTCCATTTTATATGTATACTATATCTTCTTTATTCATCTATTGCTTTTATATCTTGGCTACTATAAATAATGCTGTAATAAATGTAGGGATGCATATATCTTTTCTAATTAGTGTTTTCATTTTGGTGAGTAAATCCCCAAGAGTGGAATTACTGGGTTAGATGGTATTTCTATTTTTAATTTTTTTGAGAAACCTCCATATCATTTTCTATAGTGGCTGTACCAACTTACATTCCCACCAGAAGTTACGAGGGTTCCTTTCTTTCAGCATTCTTACCAACTCTTGTTATTTCTTGTCTTTTGATACGAGTCGTTCTGACAGGTATAAGGTGATATCTCACCATGGTTTTAATGTTCATTTTCCTGATGATTTAGTGATGTTAAGCGTCTTTTCATGTGTCCATTGGGCATCTGTATGTCTTCTTTGGTAAAATGTCTGTTCAGGTCCTCTGCCCATTTTAATTGGATTATTTGTGGGTTTTGTTGGTTCTGTTCATAAATTTAATCTTATTGTCTCAAAACAAATTCTTAGTAGTTTTTAATAATTAATATAAAGATATAATATCTTCGGGCCTTCTTGTATAGATTGCCACACTGCTTTCCAAAAGAAGTGCTTTCATTTATCGCCCTATGGATATCCTTCCATGGATATACTTGCTTTATTACATCCTTCCTGGCATTGGGTATGTTTTTTTTTTTTTTTAATTTTTTAAATGTTTATTTGTTTTTGAGACAGAGAGAGACAGAGCATGAACGGGGGAGGGTCAGAGAGAGAGGGAGATACAGAATCCGAAGCAGGCTCCAGGCTCTGAGCTGTCAGCGCAGAGCCCGAGGTGGGGCTCAAACTCATGGACTGTGAGATCATGACCTGAGCTGAAGTCGGAGGCTTAACCGACTGAGCCACCCAGGTGCCCCTAGGTATCTTTGTTTTTGAAGTGTTTTGCTCGCATGTATATATGAGAATATCACTTTAATTGCATTCCTTCTATTAGTGAGATTATGGTGTTACAAAAAAAAAAAAAAGCACTTCTTTTTTCTTCTTGCAAAAGTTTTAGCATTTTTCTTCTTCAGAGGAACCTAACTTTAAATAATTTAATTATCATTTTGAAAGTTTAGTAGCCCATGCTATTGAGAGAAAAGTAGCGATTTATAGAAGATACATTTTTTTTTTTACATATTTAGAATCCTTAAAAATATACACAGTGGATTTATTTCTGTCAGTGAATCAGAATTTGTCTGACTGGTTTAAATCCTTTCTTCTTGGTGCTTTGAAAGATTATTGGGTACAATGAAAATCAGTTTACCAACATTTTTAATACCTGCTCTATGCTTGCAATATGATAGGCCTTAGTGGATGTACAGCAAATATAAAGCCTAGAGACTGATCCATACAAAGCATGAAGCATTGTACTTGGCCTGCTCAATAGTCTTGTGTTTAAGATGTGAGCTTATCCTTCGGATTCTGTGTCTCCCTCTCTGTCTGCCCCTCCCCCGCTCATGCTCTGTCTCTGTGTCTCAAAAATAAATAAACATTAAAAAAAAAAAGATAGGGGCTTATAGTCTGTTGGGGAAATAACACACATGGGACAAGTAGCATGAAGGCGAAATATTTATTACCTCCCACGTTTTGTTATCTTCTAAGAAAGGTGGGCCCAGAGGGTGGTTTTTACTTTCTTGAGCATAGTAGTTTTAAGTGTAAAGATGCAAATTAGAGAAAGTGAGGTGGGGTCAAACTGCATTACATACTAGAAAGAATTTACAACTCCAGGAAAACAAGGGACTGAGGAGAAACTTGCAGCAGGCAGGAGGAGGTTAGGAAGAGAAGTTTGGAACTTGACTGGAGAAGGATGTAAGGAAGTTTTTTTTGGATAGAGATATTGTGGGTTTGAAACGCTCTGCCGTATGTGATGGTTATGGTCTCCATCTCCTGAAACAATCTCTAGTAAAACTTCTTGCATAGTGGTGTTTGAAGGATGTGATACACACTGATTGCAGCTCAGGAGAATCACCAAAGGGAGAAAAGAAATTATCAAGTCACTTTGCTTCAAGTTAAATACAATGACTGCGCAGAAGATTGAAAAGAATTACAAAGACGGCTCAAGGACCAAAGGAAGCATTGAGGTGATATCATTAGCCAAGGACCCAGGCAATCCATGGAAAGGAACACTGCTCTCTGTAGGCAAAACTGACTGGGGGAGCCTTAGGGAGAGGAATATTTGTATCAGACTTGAACTGCCCAGGGGACTAAGGAGAGAAGATATTGATGGAGCAGAAGTAAGAAGGCAGGAAATCAAAGAGATGTTTTAGTAACACTGAACTTGGCATGGGCAGTGACATCAGTAAGGAACTGCAAGACGGGCCATGCACTTTTCCCCCTTCGTCTTTTAATTGCTAAAACGCTTTTCTCTCTCCTTAATCTTTTCTGGGTTTTAGTTTCCTTAATGTTAAAATCATACTTATAATCCCCCAATCGAATTACTGTCTGACTTAAAGGACTAAAATATAGGTTGGAAAAAATAAAATTGCCAGCATTCAACCATTTTTGACATCCTAAAATGGCAATTTTGTGTGCGTTCAACCAGAATCTTAAAACTTTATAAGCAGCAAAGCTCCAAATAAAAGTAGTCTACTATGATTTTCTGAAAGCAGGCAGCATAGCTTAGTGAAGTTATGCAAAACCTTGGCTCTGACATTGGATAAACCCAAGTTCAAATTCTGGATCTACCATCTAGCAATATGGCCTTTGGTCATTTTAATTAACTTCTGTAAGGCTCAGGATCCTAATGCACCAAAGGAAGATAATAACAGCACCAGTATCTCATTGGGTCTCTCTGAGGATTGAGATAAAACGTGAAAAAAGGTTTCCTCCAGTGCCAGCATATATAAGTATTCAATAAATATAAGGCATTTAATTACTGATTCTGCCTTAATTTTATCTGCCGAAGGTATCTGTACCCTGTTGCTCATCTTTTCAACTTGTTGTGTCTTTACCTGTTCCCTTTCATTGGCCTTCATGTTGTTTTCTCCTTGGCACACTCATATATGAAGTTACATATTCTCTTTGTGGCAAAATCCCTCTAATTCTCTAATATGAAATTCAGCATATACCATTTTTGGTATGGGTATGGATTTACCAAGTCAAGGAAGAACCATCTCCTCCCTGATACTCTGTCAATAATAGCTACTTCTGTTATTCCTACACGTTCTGGAGATTAGCCACTCCCTAGTAAGCATGTGATATATACTATCTTTTTGATTCTCTGGCCATTTCATGGTTGAGGAAAAACCTGTATGTTGACACTGGCTTCGTGGTGGACCCTGGGTTCAAAGCATGTCTGTCCAACTAGAGATGATGTCTCCTTCCTGAAGCGTGAATTTTAAAGACAGTAGTCAACATGTGTTATGTTAAATAGGTTTCATTTCACTTGCCAAGTGTCATTGATTGGTATTGGCTGCCAGGAGCATTGTGTTGAGGAGGATTCCAAGGCCAAGTCTGTATTCAGTGAAAATGTCATGACCAATTAGTGATGTCTGCCGTTGGTGCAGCAAGGGGGTGGACAGGGTGGAAACATTCATGTTGTTGATTTGTTGATCCTTGGTCTACAGGCTTAATCCATTTCGTTATGGCCAAGGAAATGGATCAAGCTGTTGCCCAGGACCTTCTGGTGTCTCCTTTTTCTTTACTTTCACAAATTTTAGGGACATGTTCCAAACATTTACGTGCAGATGTAAAGAGTCAACAAAATTCTGAGACCTCCAGAAAAATCCCTCTGCCCCATCTGCAGAGTCTTTGGGAAACAGGAGGGATGAGACAGGAAGTTTGCTTTATTAGGTATTGCCAGCTGGTCTGACTTTGTGATTGTCCTAAACTAGCTCATTTTGGCTGATAAAAAAAAAAAAAAACGCTTCTTTTTTACAGGTGTAAAAACTAATTTGATTTCAAAATAGCTGTTAGTAAAACAAGATGAGAGGAGAGAATGCTCTTTTGGCAGAAGGCATTTAAATCTATTGCATATGGAGATTTTCAGAGTGCTAGACTTTTTGTTTCTGAAATGGAAATGGCAAGGCAATGTCAGCTCAACTGGATGATGGTTTCCGCCAGAAGACATAAAAGGAATTTGGTTAGGGACCAAAGTGGCTGACCCCCCAGTTTCACATGTATGTATGTGTACATGTACACGTGAACTGGTTTTAAAATTATTTCTGTAGAAGTAATAAAAAGCAAGATGGCTATTTTATAACTAATTAGGGGGAAGGGGAAGAACAAAATAATCAGCAGTTTCATCACCCTAACACACTAGGTCTTAACAATATTTTCCTCCATTGGTATTGCAGTTTCCTCGTGGTTTTGATGATAGAGGACAAGTGTTTGGTGTCATTTGTTTTTCACTGTATGTTTTCCCTTGGCTTAAATTGGCCAGCATTCAAACTGAACTTTGGTGGACTTGTTCTTAAAAGAACCCACTCATTAACCCATCAGTTTGTCATTTCTTATTCTTTTATGTAGAGTTTTATTTTTTTAACATTTTTATTTATTTTTTGAGAACAGAGAGAGACAGAGTGTGAGTGGGGGAGGGGCAGAGAGAGAGAGGGGGACACAGAATCCGAAGCAGGTTCCAGGCTCTGAGCTGTCAGCACAGAGCCCGATGTGGAGCTTGAACTCACGAACCGTGAGATCATGACCTGAGCCGAAGTCGGAGGCTTAACTGACTGAGCCACCCAGGTGCCCCTAGGTAGAGTTTTATATTGTCATTTTTGGACTTCCCATTTAAAAATCTGTTTTGCTGGACAGAATATTGACAGAGAGCATAGATTTGCTGTACGCTTTTGGTATATACTTCTTTTGTATGTGACTTATCTTTGGGGAAATGAACCAAAGCCAAATATGAGTAGTAGTTGGTAGTTTTCAAAGGAAAACCATAGCACGAGAGAACTGGAAAGTGATTTTGACAGGTCATATAATCCTTTACTGAGCCTGAAGACTCCAAGAAAGAGAGACCCCACAAATTCTCTTTACAGCCCATTCCAGTGTTTGGCACCTCTTACTGTCAGGGGTTTCCTCCATATTTCAACTCCATTCTTCGTTTTCTTTTTTTGATCTGATTCCTCTTGACCCAACATCTGGAATGATCATTCCTTTGTTATCTTTTCAGGAAATAATACTATCCAAATTTCTTTTAAGCCAAGAATAACACAGTGATTTCCTCTCCCACGTCAGCTTGTGGGGGGAGTTGGTGATCGACGTTCCCAGAAACGTCACCCCCTCACCCCCACCCTCATCCCTACTCCTGCCCCAGCTCTGTGGGAAAGTGCAAGGGGAACCAATTAGTATCTTCATCTTCCATGAGCAAGAGTTGGGGAATTAGGCACATGTCCTAGGAATGTTCTGAAGGCTTTCCGTGAGGCCGATTTGTTCTCCGGGAATCAGGGGTGATGTAGGAAATACTGACAAAGCAGTAAAGGCAGGAGCACTGGCCCTCAGACCAGCCAGGGTTGATGGCAGCCAGGGTACTGGGCAGGGTGTGGGATGTTCCCCCGTGCAAGCATTAACACTTCCGTGGCTGGCTCCTCTGGGGCTCCGGTGAGTTCCGGGGAAGTTGGGGGTGGGTGAGAGCACAGGAGCAACTCTTTTGACAAAATATTCTCACTGGCAGAGCAGTCACAGTTCATACTGAGTGTCAGCCCTTCCTACAATCTCCAGATTCTTGAGGCATAGATTGTATGGGTAGGAGGAGCCACACGCCTCTCTGCCCAGTCCTTCTTTTTTTCTGGGAAGGCTTGAAGCAAATGAGAACCTCATCTTCCCACTGTTTGTCCTTAAGAAATATCTGAATCGACGTGTGACCTAAGGGAAATCCCACCGTCAAAGAAACTCCGAGGCAAGGCACAGATACAGCATTAGGTTCTGCAAAATACTGTAAACTATTCACAAACAAAAAACAACAAACAAAACCCTGCTGAAGTCATTGCGTAGACAGTGGAACACACAAAACACAGAGGAGTCACCGTTTATCAGAGTCATGCAATTAAACAAACAAACCCAAGAGAGAACTCCTCAAAGAAAATCGTTTTATAGCCCATAATGAAAAACGAAACAAAACTTGTCTCTGACTTTTTTTTTTTTTAAATAAAAGGGCTGTTTAAAAAGATGACTGTGGAGTGTGCACCACTTTTCCCAGACTTGCTTTGCAGAAGTGCCTAAGTGTGAGTGATGCAGAGGTACTTGTTTATTATAGAACACATTTCAATGCAGTAATCATAAATATTGCTAAGGTTGTGCTCTGTTGAAATATGACCTACATACTCTTGATTGTTTGTGTTACGTGATTTGTCTGACACCCATTACATTCTGGGTAATAGCAGCCATTTGTTGCTCTGCACAGCAGGCTCTTTTGACAAAAGAAAATAGGCAGTAATAAAAAAGCTATAGTCTGAATTACATTCTGCACAGTGCTGCACTGCTGAGAGTTTGTGCAAGTGTGTTAACAATGCTCTGAACTGCCTCTTGTCAGCCTTCAGCCTGTAATGGCCATCTGTCCTCACATAAATCTGTCAAAACCTGCTAAGTTCAAGAGAGAGCATGGAATATACCTTGTACTGTCAACACCAAAATGTACACATTCCCCAGAAAATCAACACACAGGAAATAATCTGGAGGTTATGGGAGGCATTAGCCCTGTTGATTTAAGCTTGTGGGGTGAAATTGAGAGTCTGGCCATTAGAGGGAAGATGAGCAAAGGTAGTGGCATTAAGGAGTTGAGTATTGACTGCCCTCCTCCCGCAGGGGACAGAGTTCTGGGTGGGGAAATGGGAGAAATCCAATTAGTTCAGGTGCGGCAAGGGGTCTCTGTCCTATCAGCGGCTCTTAAAAGTTTGACGCTATTTTATATATATAAGTATATACAGTGCTTCTCACACTTTTGTTTTGCTTTGTTTTGCTTTAGGTCTCAACTATATCTGGAAATAGATTTTCACTTAGGCACTGGTGGTTGCATCCTTGAGATTTCCCAGTCTTGCTTGGAGGTATTCTCTGAATAAAGATATTTCAGTAAACAGCAAAAAAGTTTAGGGAATTATCTGAGTTGTTTTCCCTTACCCACCTACTCACTAATCCTGAAATAACTTCCATCCATGAAGCAGGTATTACTTTTTTTTTTTTTTTTTCTTTTTTAACAAGCAGTGCCAACAGAAATTTCCACCCCTCGTATTCTCCCTCGTGGGGTCTATTTGGTTATCTCGGAGTGTTTCCGGAAATCTTACGCACATATGCAAGAACATACGCTTACTTCAAGTTTTAGGGAATTGCCCGTTTATTAAAAGGAACCATGAAGTCCCTAAAATGCCAGCATCCTGGTGTCTTACCCAGCACAGAGTACAAGCCCAGTGAATGTCTGCTCCACCCCCATAGGCCCTCCAAAATGTGAAGAAGGGAAAAGGCTTTGTTTTTAACTCAAAAAACAAACAAAAACAAAAACAAAAAAACTCAAGCAAACAAACAAACTACCATCAGGGTGTCGCCACTCCCCAGAGCAACTTGAGAATCAGTTATTTAAGTGATAATGAGCTTAGGTACTAGGACAAGGGTTTCGAATGTTCAAGACTAAAAAGAATTTCTATATTTAAAATCCCTAGATAGCTGAGCTATTTTTAGAACTAGTCTCTCTTTAATAGTGGCCTAATTTGGTGTTTCTGAAGTTTAGGGTTTCTTTTTATAAGTCTAGAATGTCAGTCAAAATACATACACCTGAGAACAAGGCAATGTGCTACTTAGACATGACAGGACAGAAGC
Organism: Panthera pardus; assembly: GCF_024362965.1. NCBI lineage: Eukaryota > Metazoa > Chordata > Mammalia > Carnivora > Felidae > Panthera > Panthera pardus. The sequence continues at coordinate 185,806,223 of NW_026526688.1, forward strand.
TCTCCATATGCGGCCCATGAACCACCTCATTAAAAATGTTTGACCAGCTTCCCAAGGTATTCTTGGGCCACTGAAATATAAGACCCACTACTAAAGGAGAGTTTAGAAAAATTAAAAAAAAAAAAAAAGTACAAGAATTTTTGCACAAATAAGCCCAAGCAACATTCTACTAAGAGCATATAATCTATTTGGAAAGACAAGATAAACTATACATTCAAAAAAGAGATGAGCAAGAATATAGAGCATTATCTGATAAGTATCAAACGAGTGATCCTGGCAATAAATTATTAGGAATGTAACAACTACCCTAATTTGGGAACCACGAGAAGATTTATGGAATTGGATTTTAGGATGTCGAATGTCATTTCCCCTATTCAAAGGCTATGTCATTTGCAATATTTGACTTTTATTGGCTGAGCAAAGAGAGATTATTCATCATTATTTCTTTGGGCATCTTAGCCTCCTGTGAGAAGTATCTGAGAATTTATCGTTTCTTTGGAGGAGCATTAGTATCTTTAAATTTGTTGTAATGGTAACTGAAGATAGCATGTGGTAGAAATGAGTGTTAGAAACGGGGCAGTGCAAAAGGTAAAGGAAACAAGGGGAAAAAAGAGACAGAAAGATTGAATACATAAGAATCTCTTAGAGCGAGTAAAAGGCATACCTGTCCATGAAAGAGGGGACAAAAGGAGAGTGTGCCTCAGTGACATGGAGGTTTCATTGTATAATATGTCACCTCCCTATTACCTTCAAATGAAGAGTACGGAAGGCATGTGGGGGTGCCTGCTAATCAAGGGAGCTTTTCTGGGACTCTGCTGGGTCCCTTCTCTGTGTTTGTATTCCCCTGTGTTTCTGAATTTTTCTGGGATGGATTTCCAAAGTCACATTACTTTGCATTTTTGTAGCCTTTCTCCCCTCATTTAGAAAGCTTTAGCCGTACAGAATAAAAATTGCCAAATAGTGGTGTCAAATATTTTATTATACAGGAAATATTAATTTCTTCCATATTTTTATTGCAAAGTAGGAAAAAGAGGCAGTATCTTCCTGTTCATACCAAAATTGCATGTGGCTTTCTGTGACCTACTTGGTCGTGTGTGTGTGTGTGTGTGTGTGTGTGTGTGTGTGTATTTTTTCCCCTTTTCTCCAGCAAAGTCAGATTTGTCTGCCATTTCCTTGAAATGTGCAGTTGCCTTAAGTCTAACCCCAGACTTGTTAGCAGACTCGAACTCTGCTGAACAGCGTTCACCCATCCTCCCGAATAGAAAATGGATTGTAAACTCAAATGTTCCCTTGTAAGCGTAGAGTCATTTGAACCCTAGCGTGCCCTTCTTCAAAGTTCCTTGGACTCTGGAGCCATTTCCCGATTATCCTTCCTCGGTGTGAAGGGATGAGTAGAACTTTCTCAGGGGTGAAACATAGTGGAGGCAACTACAGCTCACAGACTCTCCCACCATGGCCATCTGATGGAATTTTCTGCTCTTCTGTAGAAAAGGACGAAAGACACCAACCGATGGGGTGTCTCTCGTCTCCCTTTATTTTATTATTATTTTTTTAATTCGTTGGTTGCCGGAGTTTGGGTCCGTTTCAGTCCTTCAGCCTCCTAACCCGCCCCGATGTTGTGCTCTAAATAAAATGGTCCACTAGCACTGCAATATTTAGTGTTCCTGTTCATTTAGGTTTCTGTTGCAGAACCATATTTTAGACAGAATGTATTAGTTATGCTTACAAGAAAGTATTATACCTGCATTAGCCATGGTTTACTAAGTTAATGAACTGTGGAGACAAAAGAATCATTGCCGTCAAGTTGCACAGTTGCCCGGTTCCCTGCTTTCGTCTGTCGTGTTTTACTGGACTTCCTTTGAAGTTGTCTGTGTCCTTCCCACCCTGCCCCACATTTGCTGTCATCCCATCTTTTTTTTTTTTTTTTTTAAGTTGCCGAGTTCTGGGGCTCCTTGGGTAGTGATCCTCGATTGGGGAAATTTTTCCGAGCCACTTGTGTGCTCCTCAGAATTCCTTGCAGACAAAGGCTACCAGAGCTATTCTGTGATCCCCCTGGACCGTGCTGTGTTAATGTTCCATAAGGCAGACACACGGTGCCCTTGGAAATGCGAGCTTGGGTAATGCCTGGTGCCCGTGGAGGCCGGTAGGGAGGCGTTCGAGTTTTCTGGGAAGCCAGGTCTGTTAGCATTGGCATTTGAAACACAAAATATCGCAGATTTCACTGCCGCCTGCCAGTAGCGAAATCTGTCTTTTCTCGGTGGCAGGGGCTGACAGGGAGAGAGGTACTTTTTCAGGTCTTGCATGAATTTCGTGTACCTTCTTTCTCGCCATTGTCTGAAGCCCTGGAGAAGTTAGGAAAACTTGTCCTGGCATTTAACCACATGATCTCCATCTCTTGTCTCTCTCCCCACCCCCCTCCTTCTTTTTCCCATAGGCCTAACTCCGCCCACTACTCCTCCTCACAAAGCCAACCAAGATAACCCTTTCAGGACTTCTCCAAAGCTGAAGTCCTCTTGCAAGACTGTGGGACCTCCTCCATCAAAGAAGCCCAGGTACAGTGAGCCTCCTGGCACCCAAGGCAATAACTCCACCAAGAAGGGGCCCGAGCAGTCTGAGTTGTACGCACAACTCAGCAAGACCTCTGTGCTCACCAGTGGACACGAGGAAAGGAAGGCCAAGCGGCCCAGCCTACGGCTGTTTGGTGACCATGACTATTGTCAGTCAATTAATTCCAAAACGGAAATACTCATTAATATATCACAGGAGCTCCAAGACTCTAGACAACTAGAATATAAAGATGCCCCCTCCGATTGGCAGGGGCAGATTTGTTCTTCCACAGATTCAGACCAGTGCTACCTGAGAGAGACTCCAGGGGCGGGCAAGCAGGTCTCTCCTTGCAGCACCAGAAAACAGCTCCAAGACCAGGAAATCCGAGCCGAGCTGAACAAGCACTTCGGTCATCCCAGTCAAGCTGTTTTTGACGACGAAGCAGACAAGACCAGTGAACTGAGGGACAGTGATTTCAGTAATGAACAATTCTCCAAACTACCTATGTTTATAAATTCGGGACTAGCCATGGATGGCCTGTTTGATGACAGTGAAGATGAAAGTGATAAACTGAACTACCCTTGGGATGGCACACAATCCTGTTCGTTGTTCGATGTGTCACCTTCTTGCTCTTCTTTCAATTCTCCGTGTAGAGATTCCGTGTCACCACCCAAATCCTTATTTTCTCAAAGACCCCAAAGGATGCGCTCTCGTTCAAGGTCCTTTTCTCGACACAGGTCGTGTTCCCGATCACCATATTCCAGGTCAAGATCAAGGTCCCCAGGCAGTAGATCCTCTTCAAGGTAACCTTGTCATCACCCACCCCAGAGCGTCAGGTCCAAAAAACAGACAAACCAACCAACCAACCAAAAAAAAAACAAAAACAAAAAAACAAACCAAAACACGCACTCGCAACCCACAGGCAGCCGGGCCCCTCAACACCGCATCCCCAGTGCCTCTGGAACTAACGAGGATGTTGTCACACAGACAGTCCTCCTCATCTTAAATCCGTCAGCCTTGAGCACAGTGGCTTGAGCCAGTCGGATCACAGAGAGCAATTTGTCAGAAACCTACTTGCTCCCCTAACTTTTTCCATTACCTGGAGGGTTGCCCTGTGCCAGTACAGTTGAGATCCACGCGAGGTAAAGCTGACATTGTACCAGACTGGCGCTCGGCGTTAGCATCAATAGGAGAGGCTGGGAAAGCACACATCACTCCCCAGACCTCTAAGCTGACTACACCATCACAAACCGCCACCGGGAAATCTCACCAGTAGCTAGGAAGAAAAAGCCGCTCTCTGTCATATGGTGTTCCGGGGGCTATTCTGTCGTGCCAGTAAACCGGGGTGAAGCGGCGGTTGCAAATGCCCTCTCTGTTTTTCCTCTCGCTCCCAGATCTTGCTACTACTATGAGTCGAGCCACTGCAGACACCGCGCGCACCGAAATTCTCCTCTGTGCGCAAGATCACGTTCCGGGTCGCCCTACAGCCGGAGGCCCAGGTGAGGGCGCCTGTCATTTTCCTTCTGCTCCTCTCACCCCCTCCTCTAGATGACGCGGTGTTAGCTCGAACCCTGCCCCCTCCCCCGATCATGATTCGTTTTGCTTGGGCAAATGGAGGCGGTTGACGGTTGACTTAATGATGAAGTTATGTTTCTCAGGTATGACAGCTACGAGGAATATCAGCACGAAAGGCTGAAGAGGGAAGAATACCGCAAAGAGTATGAGAAGCGGGAGTCTGAAAGGGCCAAACAAAGGGAGAGGCAGAGGCAGAAGGCAATTGTAAGCAGCTGGGAGCTCGCTTTCATTTTAAGGGAGGGTTTCTCTTCCCTTCCCTTCCCTTCCCTTCCCTTCCCTTCCCTTCCCTTCCCTTCCCTTCCCTTCCCTTCCCTCCCCTCCCCTCCCCTCCCCTCCCCTCCCCTCCCCTCCCCTCCCCTCCCCTCCCCTCCCCTCCCCTTCCCTTCCCTTCCTTCCCTTCCCTTCCACCTGTTTTTTTTTTTTTTTCTTTGTAGACTAGAAAATAAACTAAAGCGAAGCCTTTGTTAGAATATGCAACATTCAGCCTGTTGACTTTGAAACAGCGGTGGGTCCCCCATCCAGTCCCTCTTGACGCAGATTATTGGGAAGCAACGTGGTAAATGAGCGTAGGTTCTTATTCGGACTTCACGTTCCTCATTCATCTTGAAGCTCGTTGCTGTTCTCTACTTTTGTTTTCCAAAATGGAGGGAGCAGGGATTTATTCAGTCAAAGACTGGTTCCATCGGGTCAGAAGATGGGTTTTTCTTACCGTCCTCTGCGGCTTCTGTGAGTGGAAGATGAGGCGGTGCCCGTGTTTGGTTGTTTAGTTTTTGTCTTTTCTGCAGACGTTAGAATTGGATCATGCAGGAGGGGACCGGGTTCAAGTTAGATTTAAAGGAGGCGGTAGATGAAGATTTGCTAAAAGGTCATCATTTCTTACTTGTGCTGGGTCAGCATCTAACCGGGTAGTTGACACATCCACATTTCTTATGAGCTACTTTGCAGTAACCCATTATGTATTTCGTCACCACGTACTGCAAAGGCACTGCATCTCCTTGACACACAGACATCACTGACACTTCGATGTAAAGATCCAGGCTATGTTGAACTTGTTGGTTCTCTGCGGGTCACTACTTCTCAGCACCTGCTCGCAAGTAGGTAGATTTTACCCCAGCTCCCTCCTATTGCTTTCCAACCCAGAACTTAGAAGGCGAAAGCCAGTGGCCCCAGTTGTCAGTCTTGCCCATGGCAGACATTCCTAATCAATTATGGAACTCTTCCCACTGAGCCCGCGGGGAAACTTTGGGTCTCTCCCAACTCGGGGTTTCAGGGAGCCTTGAGTAATCAATCAGAAGTGGCGTTGCTTTTGTCCGCCGTGGCTGCCTGTCTGTGCTCGTTGTTCCTGAGAGTCATTTCAGTTAGATCAGCTCTTCCCAGGTCTTGCATATAAGGGAACCAAGGTTTGGGGAAATGACTTTCAACTGTAAAGGTGAGATTTATATTGTACCTTTAAGAAAACCTACAACCATCAACAAAATCTTGAAAAAACTACATAAAAGAACTGACGAATGGAGTCAAAATCAAGCACTGGCCAACAGTTATCAACCAGAGGGAAAAGGTTAACTGAGAGGCTTGTTAACAGCAGGCACTCGAGGAAAAAGAAGGGAGAAGTAATTGAATACTTAGGCTAAAGGTCTAGAGTGTTTGCTGTCATTTAACGTTGAAGCTACCTAAGACTGAATCAAAAGTCTTGTGCAAATTACAACACCTTTGCTCATTTTTCTCAACTTTCAAATGAGCTGTGATATTAAGAGCTGCCAGAGTGTCATTCGTTAACACTTAAAGAAGACTAATGAAAATTAGAAATTCAATTTTTCTAATTTTGCTGTATTTAATTAATAGCCTGTTCAATAATTATAATAACTCACATTTATATAATGCCGTATAGTTTACAAAGCCTTTTGGTATGGCACATTACAGTTAATCTTTACAAAAGAGAATCATGTTGAGCAGGCATGTAGGAAAAGAGCTATTTCAGTGTTTGCAAATCCATATTTTGTAAAATCCTTCATGTTTCTTCCCAAAAGTATCACAGCGAAGAGAAAGATTAACGGTTTCATCGTGTGTTTGTGCAAAATACACCACTATAACCAAAGCTGTGCAGATAAATGTAGCTAAATGGCATGTGTTTCTTTTTTTCCTTCCGAAGATAATTTAGTGCCAGATACTTAATGAGAGTGCATAAAGGAGAGAGGGGTCTTTTCATTAGTTTGGCTCTTTCCAAAATGTCAAATGGTGTGGCTGGTCTACATTCCATAGTTAACGCCTGTGCCAAAAGCAACCTTGAGGTCACTAGCCCCAGACTGAAAGCAGATACCCTCTGCCTTCTCTTTGTGTCACCAATGTCGACCAGTTCTTTAGTGAATTCTTTGAGTAAGACAGTCTTTATCAGTTACCTCTGAAAGATGGCTTATATAGTAAAAATATCAAGTTGGCTTACACTGAGTCATTATAAATTAACTAGACATCTGGCTTTGAGATTTTTTTGTTTTTGTTTTGGAAAAGGAGATTGGAAAAAAAAAAACTAGGACATAGGGATTATTTACTCTGTGATCAGCGAACTATAGATAATAAGAGCTGAATATAAAGATTTGGGACTAACTCGTAAATTCACCCCCTCTTGGACAATGACATGCTGTTTCTGCTTCACATAAGCGAGAACTCGTGATCCTTTATGTGATAAACATTTGCTAGTTGCTTAGGATATAGAATCAGGTAAGACCTGGTCCACACATCCAGAGAGCATCAAGTCTCCCGGCAGATAAAGATATGCAAACGAGCAATAAGGTATGTTAAGTGCTATGGCAGAAGGTAACCTAAGGTACTGGTGGCAAATGGGTGGACACCTAGACCTGAGAATGAGGGAGGGCATTCCTGGTGAGGGTGAGATTGATCTGAAATCGAAAGAGAACAAAGGCAAAGGTTTTCTACACTGGTGCTTTCCAATATGGCAGCCACTCGCCACACAGAAAATTCAACTAGGTCTGAATTAAGATGCACTATAAATGTGATTGGCTGTTGAAAATTTAGTTCAAAAGAAGAGGGTAAAATGCCTGATTAATACTTTTCTTTTTTTTTTTTTTTTTTCAACGTTTTTTATTTATTTTTGGGACAGAGAGAGACAGAGCATGAACGGGGGAGGGGCAGAGAGAGAGGGAGACACAGAATCGGAAACAGGCTCCAGGCTCCGAGCCATCAGCCCAGAGCCTGACGCGGGGCTCGAACTCACGGACCGCGAGATCGTGACCTGGCTGAAGTCGGACGCTTAACCGACTGCGCCACCCAGGCGCCCCAATACTTTTCATATCAATGGCAAATTGAAATGATAATGTTTTGGACCTATTGAGCTAAACAGAATACATCATTAAAATTAAATTTTCTGTTTCTTTTTGCTTTTTTAACACGTGCCTCCTAGAAAATTTAAGCTTGCATAGGCTGCATTATGTTTTTAGTGGGCACTGCTGTTCTAGGCAGAAGCTATAGGTCACAGTGAGTCCCTAGACAAGAGCAAGGTATGCTGAGAAACTGCTAGTCATTTAACCAGAACACTGGGGAACAGAATCAGTACTGGAGGGCTCGATGGAAGCGAGATCCTTAAAGTGTCCTGTAAGACATGACAAAGATTGTGAAGGCTATCTTGAAGGCATAGTGGAATTTCTTAATGAGTTTACCATAGGAACATTTTCTGATTGCTTTCCTTCATCAAGATGATTTACTTTCTTGTGCCACAGTGCATTTGCAAAATGTATTTTAATGGACTTGGGCACAGAGATACATGTGATGAGCTTTGACTCATTTGACTGGATCAGCTTGAGAGGTCATTCGTGAAACAGCTAAAGGAACTAGGACAGTCCTCTTAACTTGGTTGGGTAGGTGATTTCCATTCATATTTTTGAGAAACCCTTGACGTAATGAATAAGTAGTAAATTTTGTTTAGAATATCTAGGGCGCAATGCTGGGTTATCTATTAATTCAGATCAATCATATAATTAGAAGACTAGCAAAGCAGAGGCCCAGAAAGGAAATGAAAAAAATGTTAAATCATCGAATAACTGATATTTTACAAAATTAAAGCGGTCTTTGCCGCCTTTGGCTTGCAGTCTATATTGCTTTTATTTTGAGTTCCGTAAGGAGACGGTTTAGGAGGTCTGTATAAACTTGTCATTGCTTATGCGTCTAAAAGTCTTTATCCAGACCAACCTGGATGCAGCAAATCAGAGAGTTAAGAGAGGTCTAATAGTCAGTAGTTACTAACACAGAATCTTATATTGGGGTTGACCATTGCCACCGTTCTGATTGTTCCTTTCCTCCACTTTCCACCTAAATTCTTTCTCAAGAACCACGTCACCCTGTCTTTCTCAGCCTTGCAGTAATTTAGGTTAATCGGAACTTTGCAAGCCAGAGTTTGGCACTTAATGTCTAAACTGTCACTGCCCTAATTTCTCGTAGAGTTCTAAGTCCCACTCATTTGCAGTCGGTAAAATTTTCTGCCAGAAAACATGATAATGGGATGTTCATTTAAAGGGTAAATGTACACATTATGATACGGCTCAGTGCTTGAAACCCAAACCAGATGTGCCTGGGCAATGACTAAGCCATTCCATTTCTCCCTTCCATTCGTCAGTATGCAGCCCAGGAGTCAGGAACAGTGCTTCATCACGGATAATTATCAGCTTCTTCCAAATGGGAAAAAAAAAAAAAAATTGTGTGTGTGTGTAATTTCTCATAGTTAGAATTTTTGGAGAAAATAGTTTTCTATCCAAGCCTTTTTCAAGAGATACTTCATGTAGGTTAGAATACATGTTCTATTGTGAGTTGAACCTCACTATTTAGAAATTATCAGTTTTACCGAAAGCTGTCCTGCATCCCCTCAGTTTCCATGCTGTCTGCCTTATTCTTGTGTTTACTTGCATACTGGCTCTTACGTAGACTATTCTGGATTTATTCACACTGATCCAAACTTAGGCTTAGAAGAATATTCCTGGGTAGTACTTAACTGCAAGTAACTTTGGAAAACTGAGTACTGTAGTTTTGTTTCTTCCCTAAGAGTATTACTATAATCAATATGAAGGGAAAGAGAGGGAAAAAACACAATTTGACTTTTGTCAAGGTTTGGCATTTCTTTCTGTCCATATGTGCCTTTTCACAGCCATCCACCCCCTCACCTTGTCTTTTAGATGGAGGACCTCACTGTACCGTTCAGCCTAGAGGGCATAGATTTTATCCATACACCTCACATACACTATTTGTAATATCTTTGAAATTTCTGAGGAAGTCAGGTTGGTAGCTAATCTGGAAATGAACATAAGTCTTTCGTGGCTGAAGTTGACATGCAGCTTCCTTAACGTAGGAAAAAGAATTTTTCCATTATCCTGACTTGGAAATGTAGGCTAAGAGTTCTGAGAATCAAAATCTAAATTCTATCAGGCTGTTCCTTGTTGTTACCTGGCGTTGCAAAACATTTTAGGGAGATAACCCATAAAGAAGCATCAAGCACAGTGCTTGGCATATATTAGAATTCAATAAATGTTAACCTCCCTGCTAAATTCCCTTTCTCTTAGTCAAACCCCTTTTTCCAAAACTAGCTTATTATTTGACTGCAGCCATTGTATGTTTCCCCAGCTACCCCAGAGGCTCTATTCTCTTTTTGATAAAGATTTTGATCATGCAAAGTCAGTTAATTTCAGTCAGTTTTTTTTCCTGTATTCCCCCCCCCCCCCGCATTTTGATATAATGATGATTTACTATACCTGTTAATGCAATATAAATCTTCAATTTTGTTATCCACACCATCAGCAAACTAGCTTTTGTGAAAATTGAAGCTAAAAGATATTTGATAAATGTTCCATCCTCCTCAATAGTGAAAACTGGTCTGAAAATCATTTTTCAAGGAGCTTTTTCCAAAGGTTTAGAGTTCCTCCAAGCCTTTAAGAAGTTGAAAATGTTATTAAGCATTTTGATTTCTTTTCCTTTCATCTCCTGTTTAGAAATTAATGTCTTGAAAAATTGGCTGCAAATGTTAAGGTTTTTTAAAGATATGGAATCTATTCATCTGCCTAATAAAACTGCAACACGTTAAAAATAATCGGTTCTTTGCTAGACATTTTGGCCAATCTTGGAAAGATTTTTGTCTTTGCTTTTAGACCTTCAGATGCCTTTTAGTTTCATTTTTAGCACTAGGAAAACCAAGCACTCTAATCATTTTCTAAAATGAGAATTTCAGCATGTATTCAATCTCTGATCTTTGTAAGGAAGCAAGACGTGGTTCCATTCCTGTGTTTCATAAAAGGAGATGATGGACAAATAGGTAATTTAAGTGATTGTGCACCAGCCCTTTGGGTTTCTGTTTTTTCCCATCTAGATTGTGTCTTCTTTTTACTGCAGAATGTATCAGTATCCAAAAAGGTCCTCTGGTTTATCTTCTTTGTGGGATCGTTGTTGCATACAGTTTTGTATAAAGAAGCAATTCAGAGACTGTCCCAATATGTTTGCATATGGACGTGCATATGGTCGATTTTAGCTTTAACTTCAAATTTCCTTGAGTACGTAGGCTGTGTGTATTCCCATAATGGTAGTTGAGCAATTTCTTTGTGATGGTTCAATTTCTTTCTCTCTCTTCTGCCTTTCCCCCTCCTTTTTCTTTATACAGTAGTAACCTTCCTAAAAAAGGCCTAGTAAAAAAAAAAAAAAAAAGTAACACCCATGGAAGCAGGCGCCAGAAAGTTTAGATAACAGTCCCATCACATTTGGCTGTTTGGCTAGAGCTGGCTGTAAATAGAATGGAATGTGGTGTTATGAGTCCCTTACTCCAATGTACAACACTGCCCCAGGATGAGTCTCACCATCCATTTATATTTATTGATTTCCAGGATGTGCTGGGTGGTCTGGAACAACACAATTACAGCCTTCGGTTGAGACATACAATCTACATGGAAGTGAACCAGGCAGTCCATTCTGTTTGTGGGACTTCACCCGGTCAATCATTTAGGCCTGATAGCTGTTGTCAAGGGAATTGTGTTTTACTGAGTGTTTCAGTGGAGGCCCACCTCGGATTTTCAGAAGTGATTTTTAGGAGTGAGAGCTCTGCAAACATGTAGTTACTCCACACTTCTTCCACTTAAACCTGTAAAAACAAGTCATGGAAACCTTTGTCAATTCCCTCAGCTTAACTACCTTGGCAAGTTCTTTCCTATGACTAGGCATCAAACCTGGCTTTCATTCTCCATTTTCTTAGAGAGTCTCGGGGAGTAAGGATTACCCTTCAGCCTCTTTGATGCAATGAAGGGTGTAAGGGTAAGTGTTGACATCGATTAACTGACTGGTGATTGATTTTTCAACAAATATTCATTTAGACTCTGTTAGGTTTCAAGTACCCTTAACATACAGTTGTCAATCGGACAGATGCAGATTGTGGGGGGCAACAGACATGAAACAACGAGTTAATTATTAATTATTTAATTACAATTGGTCATCAAACTCTGAAAGAGAAATAGTGGACTATAAGAACAAATGATAGGAAACCTGACCTCATCTCAAGTCTCAGAAAGGAAATGATTGTTGAGTTCGGTGTAATTTTAGACAGTATGTGTATATCGGAGAAGAGGAGGAGGAGATAGTGTGGGGAGGCTATTATAAGGAGCAAGGGAACAGCTTGTGCAAAGGCCTTGGGGAAGGAAAGGAGCACAGTATATACTAGGGACCGAGTAGCTCAAGGTGGCTGGAAAATAAAGGGATGAGTGGGAAGTAGGAGGGAAAACCCATGAGGGAGACAAGTCTAGACCACGCAAGGCCTCGTGGGTCCTGTTAATGATTTAGGTCTTTCCTTAAAAGTTATGTGAGGCCATTGAAATGTTTTAGACAGTAATTGACATGATCAGATTCCTGTTCCCTTAGCAAAGATTATTCCGATTGAAGTGAAAGAATAGATTGGAGGAGAATAAATATAGACCCAGGATCCAAGTTAAGAGACTGTTATGCTAGTCCACAAAGAGATGCTGGCACCTCGGTTTAGAGGAGATCGAGTAAGAGAGACAGACCAGACAGGTATTTAGGAGGTAAAATCAGCAGAGCCAATGAATGATTGGATGTATAGAGGGGACTAAAAGGGAAGAATCGAGGAAGGCGCTCAGGTTTTTGTCCTGAATCTTGGCTAGATGACATTAACTTCACTGACATTAAGACCATTGGAGAGAGACCTACTGGGGAGAGGGTGGAACTGGAGCACTGGGTTTGGGTAACGGTCTAGTTTGAAGTGCTCAGGGGACATCCAGCTCGAGATGTCAAATAGACAGTTGGCTATTTGAATCTGAGTCTCCAAGGAACTTCTCTTATCAAAACAGAAATATGAGTGTTGCCTGTGGTAAAAGAAGATGATGAACGGATGATCGGATCACCTAGGAGACTCTAGTCTGTAAATTGCTCAGTTACGTTTCACAAGTGCTTACTGAGTTTTCACTCTTTGCCAGGCCCTTTGCTAAATACTGGGCATATGAAAAGGAAAGACATGCAGGGAATAACATAGAGTATCTCTTTGCCATAAGCCCAGATTACTTTGTACCTCATCCGAGACAGGATACCCTCAGTACATCTGGAGGAAACTCTTCGGCAAGCTGAATCCATGCCTTAGTCCTGTGTGTTTCCTAATCTTGGCTCCCATCTAACTTAAAGCTTGCAACCTATAAGTTCGCTTCATTCTTGTTTGTTCTCAGTAGGCATATAGACGAGTTGGTAAGCACATTCTTTCCATTGACGCCCCATGTTCTCGAAAAGCCTTGCCTTGGTTTTGAGGGACATCATCACCTTTGGCCTTGTCTTCTTGGAACAACAAATACAGGATTGCTTCTTACACTGAGAAGTGTTTTTTACTGTTTCCTGAAAAAGGAGTCCATCCCTGGGCTGTAAGATATTATTCCCATATTTTGTAGGCTATAAATTGCTGATGACTTTCAGATTATGATGATATTGACTCCACTTCTGAAAATTAGGCCACACCCTTCTAGTCTGTTCCTAAAATAAGATTCATTGCTAAAGTGAAATTTATAGCTTCTTTTATAGCTCTTATTCTGCAGAGACCCATGGCTTAAAATAGCCTACATTTTAAGACTGTATTTTCATATTATTGTCTTTGGACCACCTGCATCAGAATCACTGGGGTGTGCTTATTAAAAATGAAGATTGGTGAATCGTATTTTCTAATTTTTTTAATATAGCCAGGATAAACCCCAATAATTTGCATTTTTAATAAGCACCCCAGGTAATTTTTATTTATACCGGAGTTTAAGAATCGTCGTTTCGAGGGATGTCTAAATTTGTACATCTCATTATTCGAATCCTGAGTTAAATGAGAAATTAAGCAGTTTTGCAAGCCAGGTCAGTTTGTTACCAATTTGGAAGATGAATAATCAAGTCACAGGTGTTAAAATATTTAACAGGTATCTTCCAGCTGTCCAGAGATAAAAAGATCGCATTGCCCATATTTCTTTTGTAATACATAGACGCTCACTTGAGAGAAGAACAGAGCTGGAGAGCAAAAGCAGAAGAGTGAGATCCAGGGTAGGGTGCGCGGGAGAAAGAGCAGGACTGGAGAAATGGGCACGAAAACTGGGGTCACGTGTTGTCTCTCATTCAGTTTTAGTGTATGTTTTGCTTTCACTGGCATGCTCCGTGGGTTCTTGGTGCGCATGAGCATACACGTATGAATGTTTCTAGAGATGTAACTTCCTTCCTATCTCCAGAACTGGCAAAAGTCTCTCCTTACTCCCCCCCCACCCCTTCCCCAGGAAGAACGCCGTGTGATTTACGTTGGTAAAATCAGACCTGACACAACACGGACGGAACTGAGGGACCGTTTTGAAGTTTTTGGTGAAATTGAGGAGTGCACAGTAAATCTGCGGGATGATGGGTAAGAATCTTCAAGATTATTTCTTGTTTAGAGGCTGACATATGTAAAAAATTATGGCCATAAGATTACTAGGATGGGAATGCTTTGACAGATGACATGTTGAGTTCAGAACCTTATTTATTTTCTTTTATCCCTATTTATTAATCTTTCTAGTTGAGATTTCCTGTCCCAGAAATAAGTATTTAGCTGCTTGACAGGACAATCACACTGATAAATGGATGCAGCGGTTGAGACGTTGGCACCAGCCAAGTCTCCCGAAGTAAGGAAGGGTTACAGGCATATATGTTAATCCTTCCTCACCAGCTTTGATCCTCTCTTCTTTGTCTGTTCCAGAGACAGCTATGGTTTCATTACCTACCGTTATACCTGTGATGCTTTTGCTGCTCTTGAAAATGGATACACTTTGCGCAGGTCGAATGAAACTGACTTCGAGCTGTACTTTTGTGGACGCAAGCAATTTTTCAAGTCTAACTATGCAGACCTAGGTATGGATTTTATTGTACATGGAATGAGGAATCCATAATGTAAGGCTCAAAAATGGAAGCAGGTGTAAACCATAGGCATATTGGGTTGGGCCATCATTTTATTTTGCTAGGGGGGATATTTGAATACATATTTTATCTTATTTCTAATTTTTTATCATCTGGGCCATTCTCAGAAGCAAGGGGCTTAGGTTTTGGAAACAAAGGACAGAAGTGAGTTCTTTGTAGTGTCTTCTCAAATGCCAAAAGTCTGGGCTATTTGCGTATGTGTATGTTAGCAAGTGTTTATGGTGTGTGTGTGTGTGTGTGTGTGTGTGTGTGTGTGTGTGTTCATTGTGTAGGTTTGCAGTGCAACTCCTTTTGTATAAACCTTAGCATCATCACCATTGTCTCATGGAACAGAATATGCAAAAGTCTGGTTCTTTTTTCCTTATTGTCCTACAAACTCTTAAAAATGTTAAGACATATTCTACAAATTACACCTTGAGAAGAGAAAATATAATTTCATATGCTAAATCACACTATACTTTCTTTAAAACAAAAGGAGAGGGGAAAAAAACAACAACCCTGTTCTGTTTTTAGTGTTTCCAGATGCTAGGCACTGTGCCCGGGGCTCTGCAAGCATTTTCTTATTTAATTACTACAGAACAATCTTAGAAGGTGGCTATTGTTACTGTCACCTCCCTTTGACAGATAAGGAAACTGAAGCATTTCTAAGTATTCATTTTTCCTGTTATAAAAGTTATACAGACTCAAGGGGTAACATTTGGGAAATCTAAAAAAGTACTAAGAAAAATAGTCCTATCACCCATCAGCACATCACCTAAAGGTCTGCTGAGTGATTTGCAGTCCAGTGTTTTGTCTCAGAATGTCTAATTTCTTACAGTTGAGGTCACATCATATAGATTTATAAAGCTTTAAATTCTACTTTTCTCAGTTAATATTATAGAAGTTCATTTTCCACTGTGATTCATGGGATTCAAAATAATTTATCAACTTATTTGAATGGTTGCACTGTATTGTGTTAGGTGAGTACCATTATATTTAATCATTCCATTACAGCTAAACATTTATTTAATTGTCAATTTTTTTGGCATTATAAATAATGCCAAAATGGACATCTTAATTTTCTTCTCCATTTTAATTTGGTGCCTTTGCATGTCGGTCCCTATTTAATGTGTGTGTTGTAAGCCTTTAAATTCTTAGATGAAGGAATGAAGGAAGGAAAATGGCAAATGTCTTGTGCATATGACATAATTATTTAAATCGATTTGTAACAATAATCATAAAATTAACATAGAAATCTCTTCCGAAGCATTACTCTGTATCTGTCTGCACTTGCTTTGGCTTGGTATAAAGAAAGAAATGAATACCAAATACGGGGATTTTTTTTCTCCCTTCCACCGAAGTGATGTCTTCCTAAAGTAATTGATATAGGTGGTGTGCATTGTTCGGGAGGGAATATGCTATAATTCACTTCACAGGCTAAATAGATAGTATGAAGCAGGGGAGAGGCAGCTGGCTGTCAGGGAGATAGAGGCCTAGGGATGAAAATATAAAAGGTGGCAAGTCATTTGTTCAAATGTTGGCTGATAAAAACAGTCAAGACGGATTGAAGTCTTAAGTTGATTTGACTTATTTTCTTCAGTGATGAAGGCCAGGGTGTTTCCAGTCTTTCAAAACATCTAGAGTTTAAAATAAGCTACCTAGAGGGGCCTTTAAATCACGATTCATCACTGGTAGAGGGAGGATTGGATGGTATTTCCAAATTGAACCGGAGCCTCCCTGAAATATTTCTAAGAAGAATGTTTCCCCTCTTGTTATCTCTCTGTCTAGCCAGCAGCAAGAGAAACTTGACCGTCGCTAAGCTGGCTCTGTATTCTGTGAAAAGTAGGTTTGATGTGTATTGTAGCGGCATGGCTTTTTCCAATTCCCTCAAGCCCTACAATTTCACGAAGGGTAGTCGATTGGAGCGTAGTTGCTCTGTAGTGGAAAGACCCCTGGCTTTGGACTCTTACAGACCTGGTTTTGAAACCTGACTTAAATTCTGACCTTGAACAAACAATTACACTTCCTCTGCTTCCAGTCCTTCATTTGTAAACCACTCCGTAATGTTGTTGCAAAGATTAAATAAATGTTTGTGAAGCTGTTAGCACAGTGTCTGTGTGAAGCTGTTAGCACGGTGTCTGGCAGAAAGTAGGTGCTCAATAAATAGAAGCTACGATTATGATTATAAATGATGGTAATGAGAAGTTAGAAATACCAGTTATTTCATTTTTTTAATGTTTGTTTATTTTTGAAAGAAGGAGAGAGAGACAGAGACAGAGACAGAGTGTGGGGTGGGGGAGGGGCATAGAGGGAGACACAGAATCTGAACCAGGCTCCAGGCTGCAAGCTGTCAGCGCAGAGCCTGACTCGGGGCTCAAACCCACTGACCGAGAGATCATGACCTGAGCTGAAGTCGGTCATTTAGCCGACTGAGCCACCCAGGCGCCTCTGAAATTTCAAGTCATTTTAAAATGAAAGCGTCAGCGTCAGGGGTCAGCTTCGGAACTGAATGACATTCATATGTGTCTTGTTTTTGTCCCCTGAAGATGTTCGGTGCAATGCTTCAGGGAACGTCCGGTGAATTTGGTGAACATGAGACCAGACTGGACACTTGGAGGGATCGGGAGCTCATATGTGTGTCCAGAGTTAGTGAAAATGATGTGATATAGATTAATTTTACCAAGAGTAAAGTGACCTATCATTTTAGATAGATTTAACCAGTTTTTTTTCTGTTTTTATTTGCTCCCCAAGCCAAGTTAGCTCACACATCCTATCCCTCTGCTATGGAGGCCACCTAGTGATTACCACAATGCTATTAGTCCACAGTATAATGATTCCAAGTTAATATCATGAGCCACTTTTATAAGTGAGACTCAGAGTTTAAAGGGACAATCAAAGTTACCGAGGTCAAGCCAGGATTTAGACCTGGTTTCCATGAATCTGTAATCTGTGAGTCTGTCTGTCTGTTTACTGTCTTGTAAACAGATGGATCTTTCTGAAAGACCTCGATGAAAAATCTTGAAGAGGAGAGATAGAAATTAAATTAGGACTGTAGGACCAGAAGAGAAGGATGGGTCAGTATTAAGAATATAATAATTTGGGGTGCCCGGGTGGCTCAGTTGGTTGAGCACCTCTGACTACGGCTCAGGTCCCTATCTCCCTGTTCGTGAGTTCGAGCTCTGCATCGGGCTCTGTGTTGACAGCTCGGAGCCTGCTTCAGATTCTGTGTCTCCCTCTCTTTCTGCCCCTGCCCTGCTCGCACTCTGTCTCTGTCTCTCTCAAAAATAAACATTAAGAAAAGGTATAAAAAGGAATATAATAATTTGCTCATCAGGAATTAGTTATCGCATAAAACTTATACTAAGAAAAATAAAATAAATAATATATCCACCACAAATTATTAACTCAAAAAATGTATGACGTTATCAGCATCTTGAATATATCCATAACTTTATATATACCCTTGGCATTAATTGGTAAATCATCCCAAGATCCCAACACAAATATTTTCAACCACTTTTTTTTTTTAGTATGCTGGCATTCAAGATTAATACATTCATTCAAAAAATATTCATTTTAGTACCTCCTTTGTGCCAAAAGTTTTCTAGGCGGTAGGAATACCGTTGTAGCATGATGTGTTTCTATTTATACGGTATCATTATTTGTAACAACTTATTTATTTTTAATAACTAGAGTGGCTTTGGGGTTATTCCCGTAAAACTTTTATTATGTCTTGCTTGTGTTGCGACATCCTTCTTTAGTGGCAAGAAAGAGGTGTTGTCGATGTTATTTTCTCAGGAATTGTACGTAACCACATTCTGTATTCATGCGACGACAAAGAGTTTGCTGATGCCCGTAGTGTGACGTAGCATGCCCGTATAAGTGATTCCATCTATGTGAATACCAGCCAGCATGTTTCATAGTGAAGAAACTCTTGAGAGCCACGGTTTTGGAGCATCTTTTGCTAACGAAAATATGGAAACCCTGAAACTCTGGGTTTGATGTAGAGTGACCCAAAGTTAAGATATTTTAAGTCTTCTCAGAATTTCCTTCAGGAAAGATATGTATGTGTGCTCTTGATGTTTCAGTGATGACCTTAATGCCACAGAGTCTGGCCATCAGGGAGCTCTTCTAACTTTATTTGTCATGCAAGTGGAATTCTGATTTCAAGTTAATGTCAAGCCACGAGCAGGACTTCGTGTGTGTGTGTGTGTGTGTGTGTGTGTGTGTGTGTGTGTGTGTGGTTTCTACAAGAAAGACTTTGATTGGAACAACCGCTGGTCGTGAGGCTTTAGTGATACGAGCCAACTGCTCGTCAGGCTATGAAGAGAAGGGTGGGAGCCAGTGTGATTTCAGAATTGACTCCTGGAGATTTTAGTGAGGAGCGATTGGCCGTTTTTTCCCCTTTCTTTTATGTCCGAGGCCGACTGCAGTTGCTGTTCTTACCTGGAAAAACTGGATTGACAAAACGTCAGTAAATACAAGGGATGGTAAGAATGAAAGGAAAAACAAGAGTGAAGGAGTTTCCTTGCCTTTAAGTCTGAGATGGTTAAAGGAGCTCGAAGCGAGGAGGGGAAATCAGCCCGGTACTGGAGAGCTTGAGGGATTGCAACCTTTTCAGCAGAACAGCTTGTGAGGTCAATGAGTATGCCTCCACATTATCTACTCTTACACTCTCTGTCACTTCGGACATTTCTATTTTGTAACTTATTCTGGATAAAACATACAAGGGTTCATATTTTAGTAGGATTGTTAATGTCTCCCAGAGAGGTCTTGTTTTCCCTTCAAATAAGTGCTTTCCAATGAATGAGTTTATTTGCAAGAGGCTTCCTATTCTGTCTCCAAGATACCTTTTCCTCATTTGCAAGACCGGCAAGAAATATCCGACTTTTTTATAAATGTCAGTGGAGGAAAATCAGAAATATTTAGAATCAGAATTTCATTCCACATCCACTGCTGCTGGAACATGACAGTTTTGTTAAGGGCCATGTGAAGCGTGTGGAACTCTTCACAAAAGCTGACTTGGACTAGCGTAGGAATTCAAAGAAGACCGTGGTTTTATTCTTACCTGTGAATTTTTCCTCTCGTATTCTTGGGTAAAGAGGTTGGCTTTACCTTCTCTGGACCTGAAGTGTTTCCCTGAACCTTCTCATGTGGGCATAATTTGTGCCACTATTGCTGGGGTTTCCCCAAGGTACTGGAATAGATCAATGGATCATATGTCCCTCCTGCTTCAAAGGGGAGCAGTCAGGTGGCGAATGGGTGAAATTCTAATGATTCTCCCTCCTGCCCACTCTCCTGGCTTTTTTGCTCTGTGAAATCCATCCTATTGGATAGGGAAATTAATTCCAGCTTCTACTCTTACCTGTCCACCTCAGTTGTCGAGGAACCTTGGGTAAGTCATTTAACATGCCAGAAATGGGGCAGGACATGGTTTTTTTTTAAGTATATTGATTGAATGTGTTGCTATTGAATAGAAAGACTAAGTTTGTTCTGGTTATCTCCTAAGATTGTTTAAGACTAAAATGAGTCAATAAATGAGTGTTTTGAATGCTTCCCACCCCTTACCCTCTGCAAATATATGTGTATTTTAAATACTTATTTTTATGTATTATATATAATTATATATATATATAAATTCATAAGTATACTGATATATTATTCATAAATTATTATGCGAATTATATATATGTATCAATAGCATGCCAATAAAGTATAAGTATACTGATATATTATTCATAAATTATTATGTAAATTATATATATGTATCAATAGTATGCCAATAAAATATTGGGTGTATATACCCCCTGCAAATATGTACTTCTATAAAGTTCTATCAATATTGATGTTGATGTCAATTATATTTATGTCAATTAATATCACTATTGATATTTACAGCAATATATCTATCTAGATCTAGATCTAGATCTACCGATAAAAGTTGGGTGTATTTTTTTTAACTGGACAAGTTGTGTTTGAATCAGGTAGTCTTGAATTGGATGACTGAGTTGATGACACTTGGCAAAGGGTGTCTCTAACCTAGCTTGGGTTTCTTGCAGATTCAAACTCAGATGACTTTGACCCTGCTTCCACCAAGAGCAAGTATGACTCTCTGGATTTTGATAGTTTACTGAAAGAAGCTCAGAGAAGCTTGCGCAGGTAACATGTTCCCTGGCCGAAGATGACAGAGGGACGGTGAATACCTCGCGGGACAGCGCGTCCTTCCCTAACGGACTATTGCAAGTCATTCTTAGGAATTTCTCCTACTTTACACTCTCTGTATAAAAACAAAACAAAACAACAACAATACAACAAGAACAACAACAACAATGGTTTACATGAACACAGCTGCTGAAGAGGCAAGAGACAGGAAGGATATCCAGTAAGCACGTTTATTCATGGGTGTCAGCTTTGCTTTCCCTGGAGTCTCTTGGTGACGGAGTGTGTGTGTGTGTGTGTGTGTGTGTGTGTGTGTGTGTGTGTGTTTGCGCGCGCGGGTGTGTGCGCGGCTGCGGGTGTGTGGGCGTGGGTGTGCGCGCATGCGCACGGCTGGTGTGGGGGAAGTCTGTGTGTACAGGTGGGGACTGGGGGCACGTGACCAGAGTGTGCCCGGGGCGAATCGCTTCAAATGGCAGCAGTTCCATGAAGACGCACGTAAAACCTAGAACTTCAAAATGTTCATACTCTATTCAAAAAGAAAAAAAAAAAAAGCATAAATTCAAAAGGAAAGCAAACTAACCAACCGACCACAAACCACCCTAAAATGACAGCCACTGATGTCTGGGCATCAACCTCCGTACTCTGTTTTTTAAGAAAGTGCAAAATCAACTTGAAGCAAGCTTTCTCTCGTAATGTAATGGTTATCTGACAATCCCGAAGAAACCACAGTTTCGGTAGAACTAATATCCTTTCTCTCTCTCTCTCTCTCTCTCTCTCTCTCTCTCTCTCTCCCCCCCCCCCCCGTCCCCTCCCCCTGTCTCTCCTCCCTCCCTCCTCCTTTCTCCCTCTCTTTCTTTTTCTTCTCTTTTTCCTTTTGCCATGGAGTCTGGGTGGGAGAGGATACTGCGGGCGCCAGAATGCTAAACTTTCCTAACATTTTGAAGTTTCTGTAGTTCATCCTCTATCCTGACACCCATGTAAATGTCCCACATGTTGATCTTCCACTGCAAATTTCAAAAGCCTCGTAAACGGTCGAGCGCGCGGCTTATTCAGTGGTTCTTTCTGAGGAGCGGGCACGGTGTTACATTACTGATGAGAGTTGGGTAGAACTCTCTGGTATGTGTTCAGATAGTGTCACTGCTACATTCTCTGATGTAGTGAAGTATTTACAGATGTTAAATGGAGTATTTTTATTTTGTGTGCATACTATACAACGATGTTCTTTTTTGTTACAGCTATGCACTGTAAATGCAGCCTTCTTTTCAAAACTGCTAAATTTTTCTTAATCAAGAATATTCAAATGTAATTACGAGGTGATACAATTATTGTACACTAACATATTTAGAAGCTGAACTTACTGCTTATATATATTTGATTGTAAAAAACAAAAAAGACAGTGTGTGTGTCCGTCAAGTGCAACAACAAAATGATGCTTTACGCACATCCATCCCTTCTTACGTGAGCGTCAATCTGAGCATCTTGTCAAGAAATATCCCAGCGCCCCCTAAAGGTATTAACCACTTACGCGATATTTTTCCACATTTTCTTGTTGCTTGTTTTCCTTTGAAGTTTTATACACTGGATTTGTTAGGGGAATGAAATTTTCTCATCTAAAATTTTTCTAGGAGATAATCATGATTTTATGTAAAGTCTCTCAATGGGTAACCATTAAGAAATGTTTTTATTTTCTCTATCAACAGTAGTTTTGAAACTAGAGGTCAGAAATCTTTTTAAAATGCTGTTTCGTTTTAATTTTTGTGATTTTAATTTGATACAAAATGCTGAGGTAATAATTACAGTATGATTTTTACAATAATTAATGTGTGTCTGAAGACTATTCTTGAAGCCAGTATCTCTCTCCCTTGGCAGAGTATGATGATGGTATTTATCTGTATTTTTTACAGTTACGCATCCTGTATAAATACTGATGTTTCATTCCTTTGTTTACTAAAGAGACATATTTATCAGTTGCAGATAGCCTATTTATTATAAATTATGAGGGGATGAAAATAATAAAGCCAGTGGAAATTTTCTACCTAGGATGCATGGCGACTGTCAGGTTGCAGTTGAAATGTTTCATTTGGAAAATTCAGCTTTTGCAGAAGCGGTGTCTCTACTTGCACTAGCTTGGCCTCTCACGTGACCATGATGTTGTTCTTGATGACATTGCTTCTGCTAAATTCAATAAAAACTTCAGAAAAACCTCCATTTTGAGCATCAGGATTTCATCCGAGTGCGGAGCCCCTGGAAAGGAAGTCAGGAAAGTTTGGAGTGTGTATTCAAGTTTCTAAATTGAGATTCGATTACAGTTTGGCCGACATGACTTTTCTGGAAGACGTGATACACCTACTACTTAATCGTTCTTTTCCTTTCTCTCGCCCAACACAATCTTAGAGAACGGATTTCACCCCCAGGCCAATGCAGCTAATTTTGATAGCTGTATTCATTTATCACCAGCATATTGTGTTCTGAGTGAATCCACTGTCTGTCCTGTCGGATGCTTGCTTGATTTTTTGGCTTCTTATTTCTAAGTAGATAGAAAGCAATAAAAAAAAAAATATGAAATCAAAGAACTTGTTCACAGGTTCTGCGTTACGGCAGTAACACATCTTTAATCCGCCTAATTCTTGTTGTTCTGTAGGTTAAATGCAGATATTTTAACTCTGTGTGAACGCCAAACTAAAGTTTACAGTCTTTCTTTCGGAATTTTGAGTATCTTCTGTTGTAGAATAATAATAATAAAAAAAAAGACTATTAAGAGCAATAAATTATTTTTAAGAAATCAATATTTAGTAAATCATATTATGTGTTCAAGGACCAGATGCGTTCTCTATTTTGCCTTTAAATTTTTGTGATCCAATTTTAAATACATTCTCCTTTTTGCCCTGGATTGTTGACATGAGTCAAATACTTGGTTTCTTTTCTTACTTTTCAAAAAGACAACACTGCAGATTTCACGTTGAGGCTTAATTTATCCCCACTCTGGCCTGACAAATATTGTTACCGTGAAGATAGTTTTCCTCCACGGACTTCAAATTGCATCTAAAATTAGTGCAAAAAAGAGAATCACTAAACCGTCCGAGTAGAGCTTTTTGTATCTTATGCAGACCCTGTGGGTAGGCCATCAAAACGTAAACTGTGTTCCTCTTACTTTTATTTGTAATTTTTTTTTGGAGAGAATCTTTCCAATGAACACATGCACACCATCATCACTGGAGGCAAATCTCAGCATAGATCTGTAGGATTTTTAGATGACCGCAGGCCATTGCCTTCTTGCTGTGGTAAGTACCACATCTACAGTTTTGGGAACCGAACCGGTGCTTTAGAGATGTGGGCTTTTTTTTCTTCCTTTTTTTTTTTTTTTAAAGAGATGTAGCAGAATAATTCTTCCAGTGCAACCAAATCAATTTTTGCTAAACGACTCCGAGAACAACGCGGTTGGGCTGTCAGCATTCAAAGCAGCAGAGAGGGAACTTTGCACTATTGGGGTGTGTGGTTGGGTCAGTTGAAAAAAGGAAACCTTTTCATGCCTTTAGATGTGAGCTTACAGTAGGTAATGATTATGTGTCCTTTTTCGATGGCTGTAACGAGAACTTCAATCGCTGTAGTCTAAGACCTGATCTATAGATGACCTAGAATAGCCATGTAATATAATGTGATGATTCTAAATTTGTACCTATGTGACAGACATTTTCAATAATGTGAACTGCTGATTTGATGGAGCTAGTTTAAGATTTGTAGGTGAAAGTGTAACACTGTTGGTTGAACTATGCTGAAGAGGGTAAGTGAGCGATTAGTTCAGCCCTTGCCGGGCTTTTTTTTTTTTTTTTCTTTCTTTCTTTTTTTTTTTTTTTCTTTTTTCCACCTGCCGATTCTACATGTATTGTTGTGGTTTTATTCATTGTATGAAAATTCCTGTGATTTTTTTTTAAATGTGCAGTACACATCAGCCTCACTGAGCTAATAAAGGGAAACGAATGTTTCAAATCTACTTCTGCTTTTCTTATTTATTGTAACCAAACTCCTGGCATGTTTCTCAGATCGGTACCCATTACTCGCTTATTATTATTCTATTTCCTCTCTGGATCTCCCTCCCTTTCTCCCCGCTTTTCCATATTCATGGATGGATTTCAGCTGTACGGTAACGTAGACCTTCTGTGTTTTACCTTCTCTTCTTTCAAGTGGCAGAGGCAGAAGTGCTTTCTATCACGAGAAGTGACGTGAGACTTTATGAAATGGATTGCCTCTGTTTTTGTACAGAAATTGTGTCTTCCTGAGTACAAGCCATTGCCCCTAGTGAGAAACCTGCTGAATATTCAGCTTAGGAAGCAATTCTGTGGATGGACTGAACACGTTTCGAAGACTTGTTAACAGGACGCAGCCCCCATCATATGTAAGTCATCAGGTTAAATATGGGACGAGCCAATAGCCGCTGACACAGCTTGCCGTCAGGATGTCTGTCCGCTGTGCCTCGCAGGTGACTGGTGGTCCTGATGACAGAGATGACAGAGGGCACACTTATTAGGGCTCTGTCCTCTCCTGATTTCAGGTGGTCGTCCCCGGTCCCAGCCACCTGCACTGCAAGACCCACCCTAAACATTGGGGCGCTGGGGGGAAGGTGGCTAAATATATCCCAGCCCTCGCCCCCCTCTGTCTCCTAGAGCAAAAAAGTGTGTGTAATTCTTGGAAACAGTACATTGGAACCTGCCAAATAACACAAGAAGCGCTGCCCACTATTTCTATTTTATGCCACTCTAAGATTTGCCAGTCACGTTAGCAAAATAGAAAATAAAAATTGCCATTATCTAACCCAAATACCATCCTCATTGACAACCGTGGGCATGAAGCACTCCTGGAGATTCGGTAGATCGCCCTCAGATTCTGACCCGTCTCGGCTGATGCTTAAATTGTATACGACATTTTCAATCTTCTGGCTGGACCCAGCAAGGACATTAGAATAATGCAAGTATTTCTCTTAAAGGGTTTAAAGGTTAACTTTTTACCCTTCAAAACCTTTGGAGAGTAAAGAGGGGATGTGCAGAAGCAGCAGTAGTAGCCGCTGGTCTGATACGAGGATGTTCTGCGTCAAAACAAAAGATTTCTTTTTCATGTTGTCCTCAGAACATTAAATCACTCCCATCCTTGATGACACGAATGGCAAAAACAATTATTGGGACCAAAATTAGGCTGATAAAAAGAAATGAGCGCTGAATATGAATGGTTTACTTAAGGGGAGCTTGTCTCAATGCAGAAGTCCTCCAAACGAAATCTGCCTAAACTGTACAATGTGATATTCAAAATTCTTTTTCAGCGTTGCCGGTTTTCTCTCCGTTGTAGGATTATTTAGCTAATCATTGGATATAATTTACAGCCCCAACATTAGTATACTCATTTGACACTAGTGTTACGAGCTACACAGTTGTAACTCAGCATTAATTATAGAATATTTTAACCAAAGCATCCTTTTTGCAATATTTACTTTGTATTAATCTCGTATTTTGCAATTCCTGTTGCCATTCCTTGTTTTCAAACACATTATACGCCATTATAAATCAATCTTCGTACTTTATCAAACAGCAGAGAGTAATAAAGAAGGTCACAACTCATAGAGGAGTTCCTTGGAGGTTTGTAACATCATGATTTAAATCTCAGAAAGATTTAATCAAAAGCTGAATTAATCCCTGGGGGAAAAGATGCTATATAGATTCTATTGATGGGCACAAAGCAGCCTATTTCTTTTCATTGGTCTCTGTTAACACGTTGGGGAGAAGAGACACAGTTTTTTGGCGAGAACGGAAACAAGACGTCTTGATGGGGGAAGGATAGTATGGGATGGCCTTTATGCCACGTTTCTTCCCTTTCAGAATGGTCTGTTTCATTCTACTTACAGAGGCATTATCTGTTCTACTGCACGGTTAAGTTCAATGTCCTCCACCTCCTCGTTCCCCTCAATATATCCCACGTGATTCTAGTAATTCTGCAAAGTCCCCAAAGCTCCACTCCAGTCAAGCATGTGGAATGTGAGGGTCACATGAGCTGACTCTTCTGTTGTAATCAGGTGACTGCCCCTGGGCAAATTCTCAGCATTTGGGGGACACTGGAAACTTGCGGGAAGAAATGATCATAAAATACGAGTATTTCTAGGATCAGGTTCCACTGAAAAGCTTATCACATTCCATGACTGGGATGTATGCTAGAGAGGCCATCACCTTCCCATATGCCTCTTTTCTACCCATAATTCCCTAGAAATGTGGCCATATTCCTGTTAGCTCAAAAATCATTACTTACCATCAGCTGACTTCTAGAAGGGGCAAAGTGGAATTAATTAATTGAAAAAAGTGAGAGAACTTTTAGAGGAGAAAACCAAATGATCCTATAATATTTTCATGATTAAATTAAATGAGCATAATTATACATGCACATATGCACACCAAGGCATTATTATAATCAAGGAACCTTAGAATATTATATTGTTCCAAATTTATGCATATAGCACTTACTGAAGACAAGTAGCTGGTGTGATATTTGAATCTGCATATTGACCATTTTCATATATTTTCATATATTAATTTCTAGTAGGAAGACGCTGAATTATTAGGAAAAATCCCGGGGTGATTTAGAAAAAATATTGTGCTTCCGCTCGTTTTTGAACATCAGGGGCACTTAGCAACATTATCTTTTCTCCCCACATAGTTTTCTGTGATGGATTTTCAACAAGATGACATCCAAGTGAAAGCCGAAATTAAATGGGAAGGAAAGAATGTTAAGTGGTAAAATCCTAAATAGCTTATTAGACTACTTAATTGGAGGGAATTTATTTTTGCTGCTGTTAGGAACTCCATAGTCAAGCTTCTCTCTAACAATACTAATTGATGGGGGAAAAAAAGTAGCTATAGTAATATAGTTACCGCACAATACCCTCCAGCAGGTCATTTAAGGGAATTCACCGGTACTTTCCTTTGATTGACTTCTGTGTTGTTGAAAATCACGTCCTGTCTTCATTCATACCATTGCTCTCTCACTTCACTTCCAACTAGGCCTCTTGCCTATTCCTACTGAGATTCTCAGTGCGCTGAAAGGCTTGAAGGACAGTGAGACCATGCTTGTTCCTGGTTTAACCATTTAGACCGTTTTCAGCTTGATTGCTATATCCTTTAATAAAGTGATTAGTGTTTCATAATGCATAGAGGTATTGCCCCGCCCATGAGCATTTTACTATTTGTTGGCAGGAATATGTGTACCCTATCAGGGAATAAGGATCAGTTACTTCCTAGAGCAGTTTAAGTTAGTAAACTGGCCACACAGTATGTGATGTCACCATATTACTTTCATGTCACGTAACTTAATGATCAAGGTCAACGCGTGGCCTAATTTTCCTCCAGTTATCTGGCTACGTGGGAAAAACATCCTGATCCCTATTCAATAAGGTGCCTTTCCCAGGGTCAGCAATCCACACTGCAGTTCAGACCGTCCAACAGGAAAATAACTGGAGGAAACGTAAAAACTGGCATTCACTGCCCACTGTTTGCCTCAGTGTCTGAAGATTAGAAGTACCTGTGTATTGGAAAATGACATTTTCCAATTTTTAATGGCAGGTTTGGTGGCCATACAAAGGAACGCCAGTGAATGCACCTGATGAATGAAACAATTCATAGAGAGCCCATAAGAGTTTCTTTGTCACATGGTACGAGAGTCTCACTGAGCCACCTTCTGCCATGGCAAAGACGAAGACTAGAAAGGTCAGCTGGTGAAAAGACAAGAAATAAATAGAAGGTTAACCAAACACATTGGAACTTTGGGTACAAAACAAGGTTTGGGCAAAGATTCCTCATGGTTTCTTATTTGCTTTTCATGCCAACTCATTCCATGGGATTCTATAAACAAAAGAGGCAATTGTACAGCTGAAGCAGTAGAGTTGTGAAGAAGATGATGGACTTGATAATGCTTGTTCCACGTGTGTGCGTGGCTGTGTGTCAGCTACACAGCAGTTGGCCTTCACTGCACTGATGTTCTGAGGAGTTGATTGAAATCCTGCCTATTACCTCAGCTACTGGATTGGTGGAAGGCTTTTAGGGATTTCCATAGCCAGGTTTTTGGATGGAAATTTTCACCTTTAATTTTGTGGAAGGATAAAAAGATGCCCCTATGTGCATGCAGTAAACAATGCTTTTCACATCCCAATAATTCATTGAGGAAGATCCCCTTTTTTCTTCTGATTTATTCACTTTTACCCTCCCATAGCCATCTGAGACAAGGAACCTTCTCAGACTTTCAGCATTTTGAAGGTGAAAGTTGAACCCCTTCAAAAAGTCTTATCTGTTAGACACTGTGGAGACATTTAAACTCTGGCATTGGGGTGATTTACAAATATTATTTAATTTTTTTCACACTCTCAAAAACTTAGCCTCATCAACCCCATTTGGAAACTGGATCAACCTGGAGACTTCCTTTCTTAGAATCGGCTCTCAGCAACGCATCTGCTTTCCTTGTTTCACAGTGATTCCACTTCGGCTATGATGGTGATACTTAATCTGGCCAGTTTCCCCTAACATCTTCATTTTAAATTAGACAAATCTTCCTGTTGCAATGAGAAGACCAATGGGAAAAGCCATCCTCCATTTGAAAGTCCAGTAGACTCAGGGGTGATTAAAGCACGAAGATGATGATGACCATGATATGATCAGCCAACATTTATTATAAGATTATTATCTCCTCGTCACTTTGCTTAGCTCTTTATGTGAATTTTCTTAATTGGTCCTCCAAACTGAAGAATGAAGTAGATATACAACTGTTCCCATCGCATACATGAGGAAAGGGCGATGTAAAGAAGTTAAGGGACTGCCAAGATCTGAGCGAAGTCCAGTTCACCCCAAAACTTACTTCATTGACCATCTTGCTACATACAATGCCTCGACAAATAAAATCTAAATGCCCAGAAGAAAATATTTTGCATTGGAGGTCATTGAAAAGTTGGGGTAGGGTTGTTGTTACCATCTGGTTGAAGCCAAATTTAGCACATATTGCATCCATTCATCAAACTCTTCGAATTGGCCAGAATCCACATGAGGTTCTAAGAGCAAAAGGAGAACTAGATAGGGACCCTACCCTACATTCTAGCTGGAAATGTAGTAAAAGAAAAATAAAATGTGTGTTTACTAATAGCAACAGCAGGACCCTCTTGCCAGGACCCTTTGTGTGTGTGTGTGTGTGTGTGTGTGTGTGTGTTTTCTGGAATATCTATTACTGTGTAACAAATTTCTGTGAAGGTTAAGGTCAGAGATCCTCATACTTAATGGACAAAACTAACACAGGGCTGTGACACCATAGTATACAACCTGATTTAAAAGGACTGGTAGCCAACTTAAAAGGAAAAAAGTAGACTTCCTCCCTACATTAAAATGGATTTGGAGGTCTAAGTTGGCACACTATTACCACTTAGGCATTCAATAACAAAACCAATTATTTTAGAGCTCTTTATGATTTTACAAACACTATTTAAAAGTTTCTGGTTTAGGCTGGGATGTATAAGAAACAATAGGCATATTGACAAGTTACCCTTTAACCGGATGCTTCCTCATTCCTGTGGTCATGGTCATTGTTATCTTGACTATCAGCTGTTCGTGGCAGAGGGCCTCCTCAAAATTTCTCAGATATATTCATCTGGATTTGTCTCTACAGAGCTAACCTTTCTACAGTTGGGTCTGAGGATTACCATGGAAATCAATCACTAGACACTCACAGTCCCAGTTTATGGGTGATCTTTTTGGGGTAGTGTTCTCGTTGCATCTAGCACCAATAGTAGAGAAGAGGGGCTCGGTTTCCAATACGGTTTCCAATACGGCAATATCTGGGCTCCATCTCCAACTCAGTTGTCAAGCTCAACGAGGTCAGTTAAGATCATGTAATGGGAAAGAGGGTGGTTGATCAGTCTTTGGAATTCTATGAACCCTGAATAGTCCAGGGTTTGTGGTCTCCATGGTGAGATACAAATGTTCGTGAAATGACTGACAATAGCTACAAAACAGGTGTTGTCAGTGACTCTTGTAAAAAATAGCTTTAATTATAAAATATTTCAAACAAGCATCAGGTCATAAAATAATGAACTAGAGCCCTGTATATCCACTTCCTTGATTTATAAGATCTTAACATGTTGCCTTGTATGCTTAAAATCTCTCTTCAAACAAATCACATACCCATCTCCTTCCCCTCTCAGTAGTGACCCATCTCCTGTGGTTGGTGTGTGTCATTCCCCATCCATTTCTTTCTCTTTTAACTGCATTTCCATATATCCAAAATTAAGATGCAGTATTATTGTGTGTCTTGAAAATTTACATAATGTTTTTCTACCGTACTGTATGTATCCTTTTTGCAATTTGCCAGTGGTGCCTTTTAATGCAAATGCAATTAGAACAATTCAGCCCTGGTGTAAGCCAGAAGGAAATCCTTCTTTCCAGGTGTTTGGAGTTGCCTTAGCAGCTGCTCCAACTGTCCCAGCTAATCATTCTTCACAGTGTTTCTGACATTCATCTTGGTTTCCTATTTATCACTTTGGCTCATGGTTAAGTGCATTTATGCAATATCTTTAAAAATCTTCGACCCTTGGTCCATACCCTCATCTTGCTTATTGAGTGGTTATAAACTTATTCCAGAGAAACAGGAGGTCATAAAATCACAGCAGAAGATGAAAACCCATACCTAGGTTTTTGTTCTGTTTTGTTTTTTATAGGAGACTGGATTCTTTGATTTTTTTTTCTTCTCTGCTAAGTCAGAGATTTTTGCCAGACTCCTAACCTTCCCATTCCCACATACCTGTGAATGGCCATGCCCTCTCAGAGAGGACATCGGGGAGCCCCGGCACTGAAAAAATTATTTCTTGTAATAGTAACCGATTAAACTAGTTACCAGCTGGGGAGCATGTTTTAGCACTTAAGTTAATTGAACTGTTGCAAACTAAATATGATTCTAAATTGCTTCAGTATTCCAGAGTACTTCAGGCGTGCAGATAAAAATGAAAAAAAAAAAAAAAACAAAACCAAATCGGTTTGAAATGTGCAAATCAGGCATACAGTGCTGACATTTAGATCTATGACCTGATAACTCTGCAGTAGGTACCTTGAAAAATTTTGTGGGCTTTTTCTTTTTTTTGTCTCCTTTTGCTGAGCTCTCCTTTGAAACCCCTGACCCACTACTTGATGTAATATTCAATAAGGGGAAGTCAGACTGCAGAGGGGAACTGTCTGCATTAGGGTTTTCCTACCATTTTGCCAAGAAAATAATCTCTTTGTGATTCGTTTCATGAGCCAAGTAAGAAAGGAATTGTTGAAAAGAGGCTGTGATTTATAGAAGAAATGCAGAATTTTATTCTGGAAGAATCTGTCTAGAACTTGGTTCTAGACTCTGTTTGGAGGGCATGTTTCTCCCTGAGGTGACCTTTCTGTATTTAGGACTGCTACATACAACCAACGAATGTTTAAATTCAAAAAAGGAGGTAGTTCTGAAGTAAGTCTGGATGCAGAAGGCACTACTCCCTGATCTGATCTGTCCCTGCTCCTTCATGTCTCTCCCATCACCCAACAAATATATGGATGATATTCCAATTCCAGAGTTTTCTGTTGCTTTGCATTTTCCAACCCTCTGCATAGATCAAACCAATGGTCGGGATTGAATAGGTTGTTTTATAGGCATAGATAGGCTGTGAACCTCTTGGCAGCTTAACGAATCATTAATAGGTTATACAAGATCCGTGGCAATTTTTCCATCCTTCCAAGGTCACCCCTCTCCCTTCTAAAGGAAACCTTGTTAGAGTGAAATGCCATCCCTATTGTCTTCACGGATTCTCACTGAGAAGATAAATAAAACTCAAAGGATTCTAGAACTAGCATCACGATGAGGATCTTCAAGGACACATACGAAGATGCTTGGGTCACAGAAGCTAAGTTCCTGGCTTCAGGTCATGCAACGGTAGAGCCTGAGTTAGAACAGGCTGCAGTTACATCACTTACGCTACCTGTTGCTGAGCGCCATACAATATCAGAACATGAACCAGCAATACATTGACAATAACAAACTCTTACAGAAGAAATTGAGTCCATTAGGACAACAGTGATATTGACTGACCAGTCAGGTGTGGCCAGAACAGGAGGCAGAATCAGTCTCATTAAAGATCAGGCAGCTGCACCCATAGTGGGAGTTGTGAGGTCCGTGTACAGGTTTCCTTCCCACAAAATATCTCTTCCATGGGTGACTTACACATAATGCTTACAAATAATCAACATTTGGTGATTCACATATTTTAAAAATTTAAAATAAAACTGAAAAAATAAAATGATAATAAATAACGAAAATGATGTAAGCCAATGAACCAGAGACATTACCAGTTCTAGCCCACTGTTGCTCAGATAATTTCGAGGTGTGTTAGAGCAAAAGTGAAAGAAATCTGGATACCCAAGCCCTCACTGACTGGAGAAAGGCAGGAAAGACAATGACACTGGGCGATCAGAAAAAGGACATATAGTGGGTGTGTCATTGACTTCACTCACATTGACTTGAAGTTTGAGTGGGCTCCAAGAAGATGTAGTATTTATATTCTCAATGCCTAAGAACTTTCTTCTTCACTTATTTTTTCATTCATTAAAGTTATTGAACATCTACTTTGAGTGTTGTACTAGACCTAAAAGGGATGATTCATATAGTTCCTATCTTTCAGAAATTCTTAATCAAGTGTGGAGACATGTACTGTATTGACAAATGCCAGCAAAATACCTGCTCTGTCCCAGACACTGTTTCAGTCCCCAAAGTGGAAAAAAAGTGAGTTAATGAGAGACCCTGTCTTTGAGCAATTTGTAATCCAGTGGATTCATTACAATGTCATGAGCATATAACTAGGAAATGTCCCAAGATCTATGGAAACAAATCCACTAAGAAAAGGGGGCTGGACAGTGAAGTCTCTACGGGATCTTTACTGCCTGAGTTGACCTGGATATGTAGAACTGGGCAATGGCAGAAGTAGACGTAGTACAATCTTTTCCCCAGGTCTCTCTAGAATTGAAAGCACTCTAGAGTTCCCCACTCTGCCTATGAACTCTTGCCGTATTTCCTTGACTCAGTTCAAGTGTTGCCGTCTCGACAAAAACTCTTCTGACCTATCCCCACCTCCTACCCCAGATTTGTAGAACTGGCTCGTTTTTGTCTTCTACATCCACATCTATCACAGCCATGACAATATCATATTTTAATTTATTAATTTACCTTTGTTTTGCCCTTTGGGTTTACGAGGATACTGACTGGATGGAGGGATGGGTATGAATTTTCATGTTTAGCTAAACTAATCCCCAAATTCTGTGGCTATGAAGCATTTCTGGAGTATCATTCTTCTGAGGCTCCTGTAAAAATGGCAATTTATGATTCTTGAGATGGGAAAATGATCCCTCAAGCCTTCTGTAGCAAATTGGGTGTAAGGAATACTCATATGGTGGCATTTGCCCTCTCATGGCTCAGAGAACCACCTCCTGACACAACGGTTTTGCTAGGACAAAGATGTGATATCTTCATTTGAGGGTAGTTGGGATGAACTTGTTCCACTTGGTCCACGCAAAACAACCGTCTTTTCTCAGCACGTTAGGACATCTCCTCCCACGGGGTAGCTCTGGGGAAGCTGCTGCTTCTTGCTTCTAAACATCATTTGCTCTTCTTTTCTAGCTGCTTGGTTCTGATACTGGATTCCTTGCATTACATACTATGGAGGCCAGGCTTTTGGGTTCTTTACCCAAGCGCGAACTTGGGTCAGGCAAGGGGGCTGCTAATGAAAGGAATACAGGGCCAGTTTTCCTTTTTTTGTTGTTGATTAATTAATTTTTTTTAATATGAAATTTACTGTCAAATTGGTTTCCATGCAACACCCAGTGCTCCTTCCAACAGGTGCCCTCCTCAGTCCCCAGAGCCAGTTTTCCAAGTATTTGGTCATTAACAGTCTGGTTACAGTTTTAGGGCAACCTCGCTGGGGGCTTAGAAATTTCTGCTGAATATGAGGACTTCGGGAAGCTCGAAACTTAGTGCAAAAGCCTCACCTGATCTGAAGGTGGATGAAGCCGAAAGAGATTTCCTCATGCCTTCCAAGTATCTGTCCCAAAAGTCTCATTTCTCCTACTTCCATGGCCAAATGAATTGTCACATTCATGTGCATCCCTTCCCCAGCAATCTGTTTATCAAGAAAGAGAAGCCTGTTGTCTCCCAATTTCTGCTTTCCAGGTGACTGATATTAATTAGGTTGCAGCAGGCACAATTTATCTCTAGTAGAAACCAAAGCAGATGAAAATGCTGCCGTGCAGTAAGATTTCTTTTTCTTGAAAGAATGAATGGGATGAAGATACTTATCTGCGAGAACAGGTTTCAGGTGGAGCTTCCATCAGCAGTGCTTTGAAATGCATTGTTAGAGTATGGCTGATCTGGGTAAGAAATAAAAATAGCATGTCATATTTTGACTACATTAACTCATTTCCAACAGAAGAGGCTGAGGCCTCTGCACATTGATAAACTTGCTCTGAAGGAGCAAAGCACCAACTAATAACTCTGAAGTTGGTTCTCAGTTATTGGCATTTCTTGAAAGATATTGCTAATTTCCCCAAAGCTATGGCTCCACTGTAGAATTCATCTCTGTCCCCCAGCACAGAGAACAACAGTTTTAAATCAACCTAGCCTCCCCCTTTTATTATTATTGTGTGCCCCTCTAAAATTGTCCCTTCTGTCGAGTTTGAATATGGAGTCAGCTCTGATCAAGAAGTTGGCAAGTAATGAGAACAGTGTGACAGTGAAATAACTGTCTTCTTTCCCCCACATGATCCCAGGAAATTTACTTCTTTCCATCTCTTAGCTTCAGTTTCCTCAATAAAAAGTGGGAAAATTAAGTCCATTTTGTGGGGTTGATATGATATTTCCTGATCTGTGTCAAAGAACCTGGCAGACAATGAGCACATTCACATCCCTTCTCAGTGACAATTCAGATGCCTTTCAAAACATGGAAATTTGTAATGAAATCTGAGTTCCAAAGAATACTTTGTCAATCAACATTTTTTTTAGTTCTCCTACACTATTCCAGATAGACTAAGGGAAACAAAAACAAAAACAAAGAAACCAAAACCCTGGCATCAGTTGGACTAGAATCTCTGGGTGTTAGTTCTGGCTTTAGTATTAGTCAGCTATACGCACCTTGCCAATACCCTTTATCTCTTCCAGCCCCACTGACCACATCTCAAAGCAAAGGGGGTAGATAGCTTCCAATTCTAAAATGGTATGCAGGTAGAAAAATATGCTCTCATCCTTCTCTTCTGGCTATCCTATCATATTCTCCTTTGTTAGTTTCTTTTCCTCGACTTAACTCTTTCATGTTGATATTCCCCTGGCTTTTTTCTTGAATCATCTTTCTGTTCTTGATGTGTGCCACTGTATCCTTGAGATGTATCACTGACTCCAATAACACTGACTTCCCAAAGGCCCTGGGAGATGACTTCTATATCAATTTCACCAACCCAACCACTGCTCAGACTCATTGACCTACTGGACATGTCCTCTTGAGTTTCCCCTAACAATAAGATGATATGTTCCCAAGCCGAACATATCATCTTATTCCCTAAAAATCTACTTACATTCCTCTTTTCAGAGATTGTCATCAACTCAACCTGCCCTGTCCAAAAACCTAGGAGTCACTATAAATCCTTCCTTCTTTTCCTCACCACATCTAATTTCACCAAATCGAAGATCATCGCATTTTCTTTATTTTACTTCTTTCAAAGCTCTCAAATTGATCGTTTCTCATCGTCATTATTTCATATATAACCAATTCCACCATTTCTTCCATTTAGTTCAAAATACTGTTTCTGGAACCCCAATTTTATCCTACCCTGCCCTTACTTAGAGTCCACTGATGTGCTCTTAAAAAAAGACTCCCTGGAACCAAATGCGAAGTCCTTGGCATTGAGTGTGAAGTCATCTACGAACGGTCTCTCCCCTCACACAAACATTATTTTTCCTCATGTTCCCAGCGCTATTGTCCCCGGCACGACAGCTCCACTCTTACTGCATCCTTTACAGCTTCCAGAATACAGTATGCTCTATTCTATCACGTTTCCGAAGCTTTGCAAAAGCCATCCCCTCTACTTGGAATGCCCTCCTTCACCTGTTCTATGAGAGAGCCCATCGGCCTTTTCCCCATGGTGATTAAGAGCCCATGCTTTGGGGTAAGACATACTAGATATCAAATCCCAGATCTAGTACTTGTAAACTTTGTAAGCAGGCTGTTACTGCTCTCTAAATCCCAGTTATATCACCTTTAAATGGAAATAGCAATATCTGCTATATAATGTCATTCTAAAGATGAAATATGATGTATCTAGTATGGCATTTGGCACGTAGGAACATTCAGTAGTTGTTAACTAACACGTGGCCTTTACAACGAGAATCTAAGCGCCTCCCGTCCCCAACTCCATCTCTCTATGTCCTGAGCTGGAATTTAAGCTCCATGATGTCAGGACAGAGTCTATTTTGTTGACGTACATCTAGCACTTGTCACTCTGTCTGAGCCACAACAGGCCAACCATAAACAGTTTTTCATTTCCATTGAGATTTGACTCCAACACTGTTCCTTCTGGAAAGCTCTTATTAAATCCCTAATCTTCACTCAGCATTGGTTAAATACTCCTCTTAAGTAACAGGCTCTGCTTATATGCTATCGAAACGGTTTCACTTTCTCTTCTAGACTCTTGAGGTTCCGGAGGACAAAGGCCTCAGCCATGTGTCTCCTTGACTCCCCATCACCTTTCCCAGATCCATATAAGTAGCACTCAGAAAAAGTTTTTTGAATTAATAGGTGAATGAATGGATTCTTTTACTCGTGTCGCCTTCTCTCTTTGATTTCCTCTCGCCAGGCTCCACTTACATTCTGCTTGTAAGAATCAAGCACGGAATGTGGAAACCAATGGATATCAGGCAGGCGAGACCACTCCTTCACCCTAGAGTAGACATCATAGCCTCGTGGCAATCTGTTAAAATAATCATATTGACAGTGACACCTGGGTGGGAAAGTTTCTCCCATCATAGGAGCTTTAGACAAGCTTTCCCTTGAGCAAGGGCATGAGAACAGAACAGACAAGCTGCTGGAGACTGTGCAGACTTCCCTGAAGGAAGTCTGACAAGCTGGAGTGTAGGTAAGAGTCCACCGCGTGACTCTGCCTGTAGGGGTTTAAATAAGAACCTGGGAGGACTGTGCATTTCTAAATGGTTGGGTGAGAGCGGCTGAGAGAAGGTTTGAAGAGGAAGAGGAACACTTCTCTAGCTGTTCTCTGGGCCATGGCCTCCAAACCACCTTGTAGGTAAGGCAGAAAGCCGGGCTGACCCTGATATGCATCGAAATGAAAGGGTTTGTGTGCAAATCAGGGAAAAATTCTTTCAGCACCTACAGGACTGATGCCAGGGAGTTAACATTTGGAAACCTCAGCTCGGTGCCAGGTCGTTGTTTGAAAAGCAGCAGATCTCGGAGCAAATGCCAGTGAGGTACAGAGGGGAAGGAGTGAGGACAAGGACTCCAGGAATTAGCTATTCAAGAATGTTCAAGAAACCTGATAGCTCTTTTCCTTGTCAAAAGAAAAAAGAGAGAGAGAGAGAGAGAGAGAAAGAGAAAAGGACATTCAAAGGAGCGTTCATCGAAGCAGGCTGCTCAGGGTTTTCAGGGAATTGGGAGGGCAGATGCTACAAGGTTATTGGAGTCAGTGTCAAATGCGCGAACAAAGTGGCAGTGACATGAGCTAAGAAATGACTAAGCACTGGCGGCCCGGAGTGGCTAATAGATGGATCCAAATGCCAAGTGAAGCAGTTGTCTCAGCTCATTTGAATACTTCTGAAGAGGTGATGAACAAATAGCAGGAGGGATGCAAACTCTTCTCTTCCAGAATTTCCCAAGATTATAAGCTCATACTGCCTGACTCTGTGACTCCGTGATTCTGATCGCTCAGCCGTCCTTCTTGGTCCCTTCCCCTGGAATGTTTGAACCAGTGCACACCAGGTTTCCATTTGCTACGGGGCTTGTGTTCTTAAGGGATCGCTTCCTTTTATTTTTAATGTTAATTTATTGTGGGAGAGAGAGAGAGAGAGAGAGAGAGAGCAGGGGAGGGGCAAAGAGAAAGAAGGGGAGAGAGAATCCCCAGCAGGCTCCGTGCTGCAGCACAGAGCCCAGTGCAGGACTCGATCTCAACAACCAGGAAATCATGACTTGAGGGGAAATCAAGAGTTGGATGCTTAACCGACTGAGCCACCCAGGCGCCCCTAAGGGATCACTTCTTATTGGCAGTGTGGGAATCTCCCTCTCCCCTATGAGGCTACTCAGAGTTTTGAGATAACTCAGAAAGTGTCTGGGTCTGACACTCAAGCAATTAAGCTTTCGGTTTATACAGAATTTTCTTCTTCTTCCTCCCACTCACGTTTCTCCTTTTCCATCAGTGTTTCTGTATTTTTGGGAGCCTGAAGAGTTGGGGTCTGTGGGATATGGTGATGTGCGGGGGAGACAGAGAAGGCTAGATTCATATGACACATTTTGTTTTTCCTCAGGGTGTGTTCTTACGTGAAGGCACCTCGTAGATGCTTGATAAATATTCCTGTCCCTGCTCTTCCCTTTCCATGTTTAGTTACCTCTTTCCCTTGACCCTCTTCATTTTTGCTTTAGTAACAAGGCTAAAGATTGCTTCGAAAAGAATTATTGATAATTACTGAGGGTGATAAAACTACCATTTACTGTGCATCTCTTCTGCACTGGACTCAATCTTAGGCATTTTCATGATCTCAATTATGCCTTATTGCACCACCGAATAGGAGGGGCAACTGTACCCATTTTACAGGTGAGGAAACTGAGTAAACACAAAGTAAGTCATAGGCCTGATAGCTAAAAAGGGATGAAGATGGAACTCCAATTTAGGTTTTTTGGACCCCCCAAACCAATTATTATTATTATTATTATTATTCATGATGCTGCATTTCTCTCGTGGACAATGCAAACATGGCTTTCTTGCAGCAAACCCATGCCATTCATTTGGTGTCAGGGCCAAGCTAGTTATGTTGGTGAATTGGGTTTAGGTGGCCCTCCCTTTGCCATGCTCTCTTCAACTTCCTCTGCTCAAACAGCAACCAATCATGCCACCCTTTTGGTTGAGCACTTTTGATTACCTCCTGTAGCTGGGACTCACCCACCCCCTATCTTTGTCCTTCCAGGGCCCAAGGTCTTTATTAGCTAGTTAAATAAAGTTATCTGGGCTAACAGCTCTGAATTCCAAAGTTAGTGCCCTTCCTTAGGGAAGGGATGGGAAATTCAGTAGAAGGTTGCTGGAAGAGAGAGAGAGAAATGTTTGAAGTAGACAAAAGTTCATTGCCTCCAGGTCCTCCACTCTACCTGCATGTTGGTAGTTTGTTTCTCACAAAAGTTCCACTGAAGAACTACTGAGTGTTGAGATTCTAGCCTCTAATTTTATGAATAATAAGCTCCAGTTAGGAATGACCTTTCCTGATTTGTTCCATATTTCTTGAGCACCTACTATGTGCTAAACTCTTTGGTAGGTGGGAGATTCAGTGGGAGAATAAGTGACGTCTCTGGGGAGGTCCTATGCTCCTGGACATTTTCTCGCCATCTTTGTCTGCCATGGACATCTTTATGGCCTGTTGAATGCTTAGGAGGACACCCTTGAAAAGACCAAGTGTCGAGTAGCTAGGGAGAAAAAAGATTAAAAAAAAAAAGAGGGATATTAGTTTTAAACTGCTCATTTAGAATTACTAGTTTCAATCAATGACAATTTTAAGATATTAAATCCATTCTGGAGTAACTTGTCAAAAAAAAAAGCAAGCAAGCAAGAAAGAAAAGGTGCCATTACTGATATTCTCCAAGGTTTTTCTAATAAGATCGGGGTCAGCGATGGGAAATAATCTGGAAGATGAATAAGATGTCAGAATGCAATTGAGTTCCAAGGAGTTAACGG
Organism: Panthera pardus; assembly: GCF_024362965.1. Lineage (NCBI taxonomy): Eukaryota > Metazoa > Chordata > Mammalia > Carnivora > Felidae > Panthera > Panthera pardus. Next base: position 185,846,944 of record NW_026526688.1, read on the forward strand.
CACTTCCCGGTAAATGCAGCTGGAGCAACTTTGTTCTGAGATGGGGGTGTTTGGCGAAGTTGTCCCAAGGACCAGCTGCCGATTTCTTACCACATACACGGTGTTGGACCTTCCTTGTCTTTAACCCATTAAGAAGCATTGTTTTGGCCTTCTCCTCTGAGACAAGGAGAGAAAATGGCAGCCGTGTGAGTCTCTCTGCTCCTCCGATTCTGCACCCATTTCTATTTTGTCCAGAAGCCTTGATGGATTCTTCACGTACACCCAGTGGAACCAAAACCTGGCTCCATCAATTACTAGGCGTGTGACTTTGGGCAAGCCTGGAACTCTTGTAAGCCTCAGCCTCTTTATCTATAAAATGGGACTAATATTACCAGTGACTAATAATAACAGCAAATATTGATTATTTCTCTGTTCCAACATGGCAGGAGATTCATCCCCTACCTGGGTGCTCACAGTCCCCAGGAGTTAAGTGTGATTACACCAGCCAACAGCTATTATGATCAAGAAGTTTGGTCAGTTCAGGAATCCCTAGAGGTGACATATAAAAATATTCATGGTTACCTTTTTTAAAATTGCAAATGACTGCAACATCTGTGATAACCATGTCTGCCAGGGAAGAGTTTTCGTTACTTAATAAATGGCATTTACCATTTTACCATTTATTAACTTCGGAAGAGTTTCTGCAACTCTTCGTTACTTAATAAATGGCATTTACCATTTTACCATTTATTAACTTCGGAAGAGTTTCTGCAACTCAAGTACCTGGTGCTCCCTGCATGCTCCGTAACCCCAGTTCAGTAGGATAGTAAGACATCTGAGTGACTGAAAATATATACTAGCGAGTAAACAAGCATGGGCAGGGCTTATGTGCAACAGGGATTCCTTGTCAAGTGCGGAAAGAGATGGAGAGAGAAGAAAGGAAAACAGGTGTATGTGTGTGTGTGTGTGTGTGTTTACATCCATGAATCAGTGCCCTTGAAAGTGAAGCAGGAAATCAACGTCCTCTCCTGTGACCCTCATTCTGCGACCTGCTCTGTGATTTGGTCTGGAAATTCCCAACCTTGAAGAGCTCAGGAGATGCATGGATTTCATTTGTAGCGGGGCCCTGGCCCGGGCCTGAGCCTGGCAGAGAACACATTCTTCTTCTTCAGGAAAGAAGGGAAGAATCCCTTCAGCTCTGCCAGCTCTTCTCTCCATCCCTGCTGGCTTCTTGTCTTTTCTCTGTTCTACTCTTGTTATGAGATTTGTGAGAAAAGAAAAATCAATTCTCTAGTTAAGGTCAGCCAGTAAAATTTGCTCATAGGTCTCCTAACCACAGCCTGATGAATCCAGCCACATTTCTCCCAAGTTACGATTCAATAGAGCCTCCTAACAGCCTTTATCGTGACTTCCCTTCACACCGGTCCCTCAGCAGCTACCTTACATGATCACTCTTAAACCTCCTTGTAGGGAGATGGTTTTGTCTTTTAGTTTTTCTGGATCATTTGGAGAGGTGAACTGGGCTGAGGGGGTTCGGTGAGGGTGAGGGTGAGGGCTCAAAAAACAAAGCCCTGGGTTTTTAGCTACATCTAGTTGTCCTAGTCAGTGCTCACCGCTAGTAAAGTAAGAAAGGGTAGCTTCAGAAAGTGCTCACTGGCAAAGGCTTAAGATATCTTTTTCCTGGCTTCACCTGGTTCTTGAATCACCACGTGACACCTCTTCAATCATTCGCTCATTTATGGTTGGCCACGGGTGAGAAACATCTTATGAGCTGCTACCATATGGGAGGTAAAGATGCTAATGAGAAGAAAGAGGGCTGGTTGTTGCTCACATTCTAAGAGAGGGGAGACAGAGAAGCAAACCAGTAACTCAGAGAGGTTTTAATTGCTTTCCAATAGCAAGAGAAGCACCTGTTCTCCCCACAGGAGCAGAGGGCATCAGAGGAAGCCTTTCCGAACATGGCTGCAATGCATTGAGTACTGAGAGTCAAAGATGAGTTAATTAGGGGGAAAAAAGCACAGGAAGATAGTGTGCGTGGACACCAAAAAGACCTACGCTAAAGTTGTATGTCCACCACATACTATCAGTGTTACCTTAAGCAAATTATCCTCTCAAAATGTAGGTTCCTGAACTCTAAAAAGATATATAGCCTGCTTTGCAGGCTTATAGAAGCATAAGACTTATGTCTGGCACTGAGTAGATATTCAGTACATGGAGACTCTATTTTTGTTATTATTATGTATAATAATTAGTTGTTTTATATTATGAATCCATCAAGGGTCAATTCAATAATTAATTAGAGCTAGAGCATGATTCATCAAGGCAATGAGAGAATTTCAGTTTGGCAATAGTATGGAGGAGAGGAGCAGAAAGCCTGAGCAGATGGCATGTGTGACTAGTGAGGCAGGAGCCAGTTAATTAAGGGCCTATAGCCTGCATTAAGGATTGGAGATTATTTTCTTGAAGGGAATGGGAGCCATTGAAGGTTAACTACTTTCTGAGAGAGGTTGTGTGGAAGCAACTAGACAGCCCGCTGATGTGGCCCTTCTTGTCGTCAGCTGTCTGATCCCAACTCACAAAGCCTTGGTTCATTTACCAGCTAGCCATGGAAAATAAAAACTCAGGCACCACTTTGCCTCTGAAGAATTCTCAGCAATTTTTCAGAGTAAAACATTGCCTGTGAAATTCTTGAAGATTTCTCCCCCTCACTCTGAAATGCCCTGAATTTCAAGCAGCTATAATGTTGCTGACTCACTCCTAGTTTCATAAGGATCCGGGTTGAGTTGTCATATGTTATAAATCTCTAGTTTACGGAATCTCTCCTACTGCTCTTAGGTAGACCTAGAAGTGTGTCAAAGGAATTCAAGGTGGGCTAAACAGAAGTTAAGCTTCACAAGTGCCCTGTGATTTTGCTCATTTTTCCCCCGTAAAAGGAGACCTTTAATGTTTTTACAGAGAGTCATTATTTAATTTTTGTCTTAAGGAAGAAATGTCAAGGAGTGGACTTCCAAGATCTATGTCTATATAAGAGTGATTGTGTTCAACATAAATCTCTCAGGGATTGCTTTAATGCTTTATAGAATCTATCTACATCATTCATACAAAAGTATGTCAGATCTCTGACAGCAGGCAAATTTCTCTTTGTAGGATTTTGGCTTGACTTTGTCTATCACAAACAGGGCCATCCAGCAACTTTGGGAAATTGGATACCAAAGCCCATGTGTTAAAAAAGAATTTAAAAAATGTAACAATGCACAGGACGAGAAGAAGAGACTGGGCTGAAGACAAATATGGCTGGTGTCACAAGTGCCATCCCCTCCCCCGCATGAATCAACTCTACTGACAAAGCCTACAACATAAACTCCATGGGATTTGAATATGATTTTGCAAGTCAACTTGTATCAGGGCACCTCTTTCCTAGTGAGGATAAAGTTGCCTGTGCCTCTGCATAGCTCCCTGCTCCTCCTAGAATACAGGGGTGGATGGATGGACGGATGGACGGACGGATGGATGGACGGGTGGGTGGATGGACGGATGACCTAGAACAGCAGCCCCTGCCTGAGAACATACTTCTTAACCTATCATTATACTAACTTTTTTACCTTTAAAGAAGATGTTATCTCTGAGTGCTTTGGCCTTGAATATTTTTACTAATTTCTTTGAGATTTTTCTAGTGCTAAACATTGCTTGATTACTCCCTTCTTTTGAAGGTTTAACCCTCCTTAACCTAAAGAGCAAGGTCAGGGGGAATAGCACATAAGACTGCCTAGTCCACTTTACATCTCCTGATCAGGAAATTGAGCTTCTAGCAAAGCATGGTTTCTTATAGGAAGGGATGCTGACTCATAAATAGGCAAGGCAATATGTATATGCAAATACATAATTTCTCTCTTACACTGACTTCATTAGACCATAGGTCAGTGGAATCTGAAAAGTTGTCAATACTTAGGCTTAATTTTACACGATTATATAATACAGAAGGGACATGATCTCTACAATTCCTTAGAGTGTATCACGTCTTTCCCTTGCTAGAAATGAGGGCAGGTATTTTGAGGCTTTTGCTAACTGACATACACTCATCACCCAGCACAGTGCCTAGCATTAGTAGAGATTCACTAAACATTTGAATAATTGAATGACTGAATACAAAGTCAAAATGCCCTTCTTCATTTGTTTCCTGTCTTTGCCTCATGTGGTTTTTGTTTCCTCCCTTGGGGGAGGGCTCACAGCATCACCTACAATGAGAGAACTTACAGTTATTTTTCCAGATCATGCCATTTTGTCATGGGGAGCTGGAATTTCCATGCCCATTCTTTCTTACTGACACCAGCTGATTTTATGTCAAACTTTCTCTATTTTTCAGATTTCTTATACTTCTAGGGTTGCTTTTAGCAGAAGTCCAATTTTCTTAGACCATTTTTTCATATATATATATATATATATACACACATACATATATATGTATGTATACACACACACACACACACACACACATATATATGTATACACTCATTTCTAAAATGTTACTCAACTTAATTTTATGCTTTATTTTGTTCCCCGTGACCTATATTTTCTTTTCCTTGTATTTTATCCTTTGCTTTTCTCATGTGTAATTCTTTCCTTTCAGGTCACCAAACAGCAATTGCCTGAGTTTCCCGATAGCATCTCTTTCTATTTTGGTATCTTCTGTAGTATCTTTTAGCACTCTTTCAATACAGCCCAGATCAAAGAAGGACATTCCATGTACCTGGCAGGAAAGTGTTAAGCATTAACTCCTAATGGTTCTACTCCTTTGTATCTATCCTTTAAGTTGCCAGATAGATTTGAAGTAGAAAATGAAAAGTCTCTCAAGCCAGGATGTCTTTTCCTGTATAGGAGAGAGGCTGTCTTCCAAAAAGGCATATCTAGAAACAAATGTGTGTGCCCATTCGTCCAAAAGGGCAGATACACAATCTTTTGTAAAGAGGTAATAGAAAATTCTTTTTATATGTAACAGTAAGACTAGTTTTGACCAAGTTTCAAATGTTCAGATGCAACGACAAAGGGATCGAGATATAATTAATCAATGATTAATACAAAGGGCGTAGACTGTTTACTAGCTATAGTGATGGGCACAAGGTCATAATAATGGGGCTTTTCAGAACTCAACGTGATTTTATATGTCTTCTTGACTAGGTAGTCATGAAGATGACAAGGTCAACTAGGACTTAAGAGAAATAAGAAGGGGTACAAAATGAAATTGAAACACTTAGTTGGTACCCTCCAAACTCCCTCCCCCAAAGATATTATCGATTTCTAGTGAACATGGATTTTTGTTCGGATTGTGACTATATATATAGCGTGACTATGCAGTTATTAGGAGATACAGTTAGGTTTCACATTATGTGCCAGCTCCAATTACTGGATAATGGTTGCCTAGAACCATTATGAAGTATTCTCAGGTATGAAGTGGTATCTCTGAAAAAAGATACTGTAATCATCAGCAATATCTATCATAGGCATGGTGCTTGGAAGTGCTAGCTTGAATTCTATGATTTTTTTTTATTGTTGATTCATGCCTAATTGCTACTTCAATTATGTTTAGTTTTCTGATAATTTTGGGGGGTTCTAAATTTTTTATTATAAAATTTGCTTCTGGAAGGATTGATGTATCATAATAGCCATCTGGCCCTTGTATTGTTTGCCCAGTTGGGGTTGCTACAAAATTGTACCCTGACAGATTTCGTAGCAGAGAACAGACATCCCACATGGACTGTAAGGAAACAGAGATGTTGATCTAAGAAAATATAAAAAATGTGCAGTGCAAAATTCAGCGTTGTTTTCACTTGGGTAATGATGTTAGAGACTTTAATTGCATCACAAAGGACTCTGTTAGTAAGGATGTTTTCCGCGGCAAACACCAGCAAACTCAATCAGCAGTGGTGTACTAATATGAGTAACTGTTTTGCACTCAAGAATCAGGAGGTTGATTATTGCTGACATGTGTTCACTAGCATAGTAGTGTCAGGGCTTGCACCTCTTTAAATCTCTCGGTTGGTTTGTTCGTTTGTTGTTCATGGTTATCAGATGGATACCACATCACCAAATCTCATGTCTACTTAAAGTTAGGAAAAATGGGGTAAGGCAAAGTATCAGTGATGTCTGTTCATTTCATCAGTAAAGTAAAAGCTTTCACACCTTACCTCTGACCTTCACATCTTTTTTGTTTAGAAGTATGTCATGTGGCTCACCCTGGTTCTAAGGGAAGCTGGGAAAACATATATGTAGCTTCTCTGGCCTCTGCGGTGGATGGGGCACAGGAGAAGGAGGTTAGAGGTAAGTACTGAATTCAACAATGAACAGTCTCTGACATTCCTTAGACTAGTGGGCATCCGTGCATACCATTCTTCATATACACATTTTAATAGAGTCTACTTAGCCCTTTTCTAGAGGAAGTAACCCCAAAGATCATTTATTTAGGATCTAGCTTAAAGTGTATCATCTCTGAGTAATGTCCACTCCTCGCTATCAGATCCAGATGTGAATTTTCTAGTCTAGAGACTATTAGGAAAGATAAGTTGTCTATTCCCTTCATCCAGTATCCAGGGGTGGTGAAGGAACAGGGTAACTACAATAGAATCTTTATCTTAGAAAAAGGAAGAATGGGAATTACATACAAATTACTGGTCTATAACATATATCAAATAGCAAGGACTTTTCCTGGCCCTAGAGTCCACCTTTTTTTATTAGACAATCTACCTATCTTTTCCTATGAGGATCCCTAGTATTCATCATGACTATATTTGAAGTTGACTTTGGAGAAGATACTTTTCCTGAGGAATGTACAAACTTCTAGTTTATTTCTTGTTCACGAAGTTTCGAGGGCTTATAGGGTTAAAAATAATAAATTTGAGGTTTCTTGAATAACATCATCCCCTCAAAAACCTAGTAATTTGGGGGATGATGTTGCTTCTAGCAATTTTCATATTGGACAACTAAAGCCAATATATGTGCATATGACATTTTTGTGAGCAATCCTGTCAATTAGGGCCTAAGTTTAGGGATTAGTCTAATGGGCAACGCATTATGGAGCATGAAAAAATAGGCTTGTATTAGAAAACACGAACCTAGATAAAATCTTGAGGTATACTCTAGTGGTTGCTAAAAATTAGACTGCTTGGTAAGCAGCTGTTTCCCCACATCCCCAGTCTGCAACCTTAGATACAGCTACTAAAGAATCAGTGCTCGACATAGTATGGAGACCTTCAGGATCCACCTCCAGGCCTCTTGCCATCATTCATTTTGATTCCTCATTGCCTCTGTTTTATCAGATATTAAATATTTTGCATATCACCTCTGGCTTATACCCACTTAGGGCAGTACAGAAGTATGCCCATTGGTAAGGGGGATCCTGGGACCAAGCCAAACATTTTCCAAGGAAATGTCACATTAGAAGAATGCTAATCAAAGCCTTAAAAAGGAACAACATCAGGTTGAAAGGGCAACTTGTAAGGAAGTAATAAAAATAAAAAGAAGGTCAAAACTAGGTTGGTCTGAGACAAAGTATGAATTGGTTGAAAGTAGATTCAGGAGATAATTATGCTAATGCAGACCAACCACTGTGGCATTCCTCTCCTTCGTGTCTTGGCACAGTGCACTGCCCAGGGGCATGTCCTTAAAGCCATTGACCCACCCTGGACACAAGCCAAACAAGAAAGGGTCAGGAGCAGAGCCCAATTAATCAGGTACCACCAGTATAGACAGGCAAGGGACCAAAGACCAGAAGGTCAGGTAAGAGAGCAGGGAGCAAGAAGATGTCATAGATCTCAGAACACAGGCAGCATCCAGAGCCTAGGGGTGGGAATTTGACAAAAACTATTCTAGTAATAAGGGTTGAACTTGGATCCTAGGGCAGAAAATGTTTCATTGTATTCTATTACTGTATTGCTTGCTGAATGTGGGTGAGTTGTGACCACAGATGTTGGGCATTATCAGGAAATCTCAAATGTTTTTTTGTAATTAAGGGCTAGACAGAGAGGCTGGAGAGAATGTATCTAGATTTTACTACTGAATAATCTTTTTAAACCCATTCATTTATTTGTCATATTTCTTGAGAATATACCATATTAATATTAATATTAATAATAGCTGACTTTTTTTAGAGGAGTGCTTATAACATGGCAGACACAGTCTCAAATACTTTACATATAATAAATACCTCATTTAATTTATAGCCATGATATGAGGCTAGTATTTTTATTATCTCCTCTTTATAGAGGAGATACAAGCCTCCATCCGCTTTCTTTATCAAGCTCTCTACAAGCTCATCCTTATCCATCCATCCATCCATCCATCCATCCAACAAATTGATATGAATGCTGCACTAGGTGCTAGGAATACAGTGGTGAAGAAGATAAAAAATGATCACTTCTTTGCAAGTTTACAGTATGGCAGGAGAATAGGCAGTTAAATCATTACCTGTGATAAAATGTGATAAATACAACAATAAGATGTAAGATTTAATATGAGCTCATAAAAGGGGCATTTGATGTTGTTTACCAAAGGGTAGAAAAGCTTTGATGATGATATCTAAAAAGAAAAAAGTGGCCATGAAGAGTTCAGTAGGTAAGAGTAAAATTATGCTCAAGAACGGGAAAAGTACACATTTCTTGATTTGAACCTAAGGTAGGAAGGACAAGAGGGTGAGATTAGGCAAGAAAGGCAGGATGCCAGGCCACAAAGGGCATTCTAAAGGGCTTGGACTTTATTGTAATAGCACTGGGAAACACTTGATGAGTGTTAAGTAAGGAAGCGACATGATTCATTCATTTTGCATTCTAGAAGTATCACTCCAGCTGCAGTGTGGAGGATGGATTGGATGGGGCCAGACTGTAGGCAGAGTCATTTGGGATGGATTCAATTATAGCCTCTGAGTGAGAGATAGTAGTGGCTTGAACTATGTCAGTGGCCATTGGGATAGAGGAAAGTGAATGGGATGAAGAGATAATCTAAAAAGTTGAGCTAGGCAGAACTTGCCATAGTCCTTCGACATGGAATATGTAATATGACACATATTTTGGTATCCATCTGGAGTAAATATGACTTCAGATTTCATGCCATATTTTTAACATCTGATTGAGAGACTGGGAGCTTATGAGAAACCTATGCCCGCAAAATGTACACTTTTATAGTTGGTAATACAGGGGAGGAGAACCTCTCATTTTCGTGAAACAGGCCCAATGTTTATGGCAAAGGATGGGTAGTATTAGAGCATCAAGGTGCTTTGTGTACACTTGAATTCTTTCCTGTAGTCATGAAGCCAAGTGGAAACTCTGCTGTGAGGTATTAATATATGGGCTCACTGGGGAAATCTGGGGGAGTTCTTCTTGACAGTAGCTGTTTATTTGCGAGAGGAGTATGGTAGAAAACATTTGGCCTCGCAGGCAGAGGTTCTACTGTCCCTTTCCAGGTGCCTTTTCCTTAAATGAAGAAGGACTTGAAGGCAGATTCTAAGAAAACAAAATGACTACAGCGATTTGGAAGAATCTGAACCCAGCGTGGATGCCCATCCTCGGCTCTGACATAAAACCAGAGAAGCCTCATTTTTTATCCATTTCATAACCAAGAAGTACCTCAACAGAAGCCCCTTTCTGATTTTATATTGCCTCCCTATTGAATTGAACTTCTGTCCAATTGAAAAGACTCCTATTTTACGGGGCCAGCTATCTCAGTGGTTATTCAGCTGCCCATCGAGATCTTCTCTTGCCCATGGAACATACTTTCACTGTTGCTGTTTAGTGCAATATTCTGTGGCCTCCTATTCTTTCACAGCCAGGGGTGTGGCTGGCCAGGGCCTAATCATCAGCTTGTCACCATTTCTGAGCTTCAGCCCCTCACACCATGTTTTGTTCAGGTTTGCGTCATACATTTAAACTTGCAGCATTATCAACAGTAGCCAAATTATGGAAGCAGCCCAAGTTGCTTCATCGAGTGATGAATGAAGAAAGATGAAGGGGTACATACAATGGAATATTAGTCAGCCACCAAAAAGGAGGAAATCTTGCCATTTGCAACCATGGAGATGAGATGAGAGAGTATTAAGCCAAGTGAAGTAAGTCAGAGAAAGACAAATACCATATGATTTCACTCGTGGGGAATTTAAGAAACAAAACAAATGAACAAAGGAGAGAAAAAGAGAGACAGAGACATAAACCAAGAAACAAGACTCTTAACTATGGAGAACAGACTGATGGTGACAGAGGGGAGGTAGGTGAGTAGATGGGTTAAATAGGTGATGGGGATTAAGGAGGGCACTTGTTGTGATGAACACTGGGTGTTGTATAGAAGTGTTGAATCACTATATTGTACACGTGAGACTACTATTACACCGTATGTCAACTGGAATTTAAATAAAAACTTTAAATAAATGAATGAATGAATGAATGAATAAATACATAAATAAATAAGCATCCAAATGAAGTCAGATATAAGGGCTCCCCTTGCCTTCACTCTATAGCTTTCCTCTCATTTCCCAGTGAGGGAGGCAAGATGTTAGAGCTCCTTCAATGCACAGCAGCTTTCCTCAGTCCATGGTCACAGGGGCCGGTCTTAAAAAAATGTTGGAGGTGACAGAGTTCCTATACACTACCACCACCGTCTCCTACTTACATGATTGCATGTAAGTCTTTATTCCTGCCTTCCTCCAAGCCAGCCTCCATTCTGCAGCCAGTGTGATCTTCTTAAACATAGCATGATATTTTCTGTCCCTTTTTTTAAATCCTGGGAGATATCAAAACCCTTCACAATCTCACCTCCCACCAACTCTTTCTGAATTACTGTGATCCATTCAGACCGATCTTTAAATTCTGTGGCTAGGGTGTGCTTTTCTTCCCACTCAGGACATTCACATGAAATTCCCACTGCCTGGAATAGCTGTCCCCTCCTCCTACCTATTCTCCAGGTCCCAGCTTAACTGTCATTTGCTCTGGAAATTTACTCTAATGATCCAGAAGTAGGTTTGATGTCCTCTGGCCCCGATTTCTCATAGTTTTCTTTATTTCCCTTATCATATCACTTAATTCTCTTGTGTAGTTGCCTATTTTCATGTATGTCTTCCCCCATAGAATATAAGCCCTACTGAGAGTAGGGACTATATTTTTTGCCTTTAAACTAAAAATGCTTGGCACAGTGACTATCATAGAGTCAGAGCTTGGCAAATATTTGTTGATTCTTTAAGGTGGTAGGAAAGAAATATTCTCCATTTCACCAAGGAAATCTCCCTTATTAATCAATGGAAGTGCCTAATATTAATTAATTAATTAATTAATGCTTACACAATAAATATTTTCAGCACCTATGAATATGCCAGCAACTATGTTGAGCACTGAGGATATGGAGATGAATAATACATTTTTTCTTTCCCCCAAGACATCCCAAGTCTGATTGGGGAAATAGACAAGTAAACAGGTATAATATAATGTGACATATGCTGTAATGAATATATGCATATGTTGCCGTGGACCATACAGGACGTAGTGCTTAATCTACCTGAGCATCTGAAGATATGCCACCTAAATGAGTCTTGATGAAGTACACTCACTCGTAAGTGAGTATCTGTCACACAAGAAGAAAGAAGAAAATCTTAGGAGGAATCAACATATACGTATGCAAAGGATCAAAAGTTACAGAGTACATTGTCACAGTCAGTAAACTGACTGGTTAGTAGAGTGTCCGATGATAGTAACTCATTAAACCTGCAGGGTAGTGAGAAGCTAAATCATATGTCTTAGGATGCAATGTGAAAATTGGGGGTTATTGATTTATTTGGTTTGATTTTTTTTATTTATTTTTTAAATTTGCATCCAAGTTAGTCAGCATCTAGTGCAACAATGATTTCAGGAGTAGATTCCTTAATGCCCCTCACCCATTTAGCCCCTCCCCCCTCCCACAACCCCTCCTGTAACCCTCTGTTTGTTCTCCATATTTAAGAGTCTTTTCTGTTTTTGTCTCCCTCCCTGTTTTTATATTATTTTTGCTTCCCTTCCCTTATGTTCATCTGTTTTGTCTCTTAAAGTCCTCATATGAGTGAAGTCATATGATATTTGTCTTTCTCTGACTAATTTCACTTAGCAGAATACCCTCCAGTTCCATCCATATAGTTGCGAATGGCAAGATTTCACTCTTTTTGATTTCCAAGTAATACTCCATTGTGTATATATATATATATATATATATATATATATATATATACCACATCTTCTTTCTCCATTCATCCATCGATGGACATTTGGGCTTTTTCCATACTTCAGCTATTGTTGATAGTGCTGCTATAAACATGGGGGTGCATGTGTCCCTTTGAAACAGCACATCTGTATCCCTTGGATAAATACCTAGTAGTGCAATTGCTGGGTCATAGAGTAGTTCTATTTTTAGTTTTTTGAGAGACCTCTATACTGTTTTCCAGAGTGGCTACACCAGTTTGCATTCCCACCAGCAGTGCAAAAGAGATGCTCTTTCTCTGCATCCTCACCAACATCTGTTGTTGCCTGAGTTGTTAATGCTAGCCATTCTGACAGGTGTGAGGTGATATCTCATTGTGGTTGTGATTTGTATTTCCCTGATGATGTGTGATGTTGAGCATATTTTCATGTGTCGTTTGGCCATCTGGATGTCTTCTTTGCAGAAGTGTCTATTCATGTCTTTTGCCCATTTCTTCACTGGATTGTTTCGTTTTTTGGGTGTTGAGTCTGATAAGTTCTTTATAGATTTTGGATATTAACTCTTTATCTGATATGTCGTTTGAAAATATCTTCTCCCATTCCATCGGTTGCCTTTTAGTGTTGCTGATTGTTTCCTTCGCTGTGCAGAAGCTTTTTATTTTGATGAGATCCCAGTAGTTCATTTTTGCTTTTGTTTCCCTTGCCTCTGGAGACGTGTTGAGTAAGAAGTTGCTGTGGCCAAGGTCAAAGAGGTTTTTGCCTGCTTTGTCCTTAAGGATTTTGATGGCTTTCTGTCTTACATTTAGGTCTTTCATCCATCTTGAGTTTATTTTTGTGTATGGTGTAAGAAAGTGGTCCAGGGCTGCCTAGGTGGCTTAGTTGGTTAAGCATCCAACTTTGGCTCAGGTCATGATCTCACAGTTCGTGGGTTCGAACCCCGCATCGGGCTCTGTGCTGACAGCTCAGAGCCTGGAACCTGTTTCAGATTCTGTGTCTCCCTCTCTCTCTCTGCCCCTCCCCCACTTGTGCTCTGTCTCCCTCTCTCTGTCTCAAAAATAAATAAGCATTAAAAAAAAATTTAAAAAAAAAAGTGGTCCAGGTTCATTTTTCTGCATGTCACTGTCCAGTTTTCCCACCACCACTTGCTGAAGAGACTGTCTTTATTCCATTGGATATTCTTTCTTGCTTTGTCAAAGATTCGTTGGCCATACGTTTGTGGGTGCATTTCTGGTTCTCTATTCTGTTCCATTGATCTGAGTGTTTGCTCTTGCGACAGTACCATACTGTCTTGAAGATTACAGCTTTGGAATACAGCTTGAAGTCCATTTAAGTACTAGAGAGTTATGCTCAGAGAGGCACTTTAGAAAGATCTGTCCAGTAGCCATGTGGAAGATGGATTGGATGAAGGTAACACTAGCGGCCAATGAGAGCTAATGAAAAGGCCTTTTTAATTTTATTGGTGAAAAATATGGTGGCTGGCTGTATGTAAGTTTCTAGCAGTGTATCTGGAGAGAAAGCCAAAGGGCTATGAATGATTTAGGAAACAGAACCACTTTGTCAAACCTTGCAATAGGCTGCTCCTTCTTGGATTATTGTTCTCTTCTTTCCTTAGCTAATTACCATTGATCCTTTATCATTCAATGCAAGGATTGCCTCTGGCAAGTTCTCTTTGACACCTCCACCTCAGTCTGATTCAGAGAGCCCTTCCTTTAAACTCTCATTGAATATAGCCTGTAGCCTCTGCAACACTACAAGGTAAGCCATTTGAGAGCAAAGATAAGGTCTAATTCAACCTGGCAAAGGGTTAGCAGAAAGGGTTAGCTGAGTGGCTGGCACATGGTATATACACTCCATAATTATTTATTGCATATATAAGTGTATGATTGACTAGTCACTATTCAGAAATGAAATGAGTAATTTAGTGTGATTCTCAGGTTTCTGCTTGGGCAACAAGGGAAATGGTGGAGATAATCACTGAGATAGAAATAAGAGAGGGGAATAAATTTGGAGAATAGTTTGGGGAGGGTAACAATGATGACATTTACTTGGGACTGGTTGCGTTCAAACAACTTAGGAGAAGACTGCCTCATTTTTTCTTTCTTTTTTTTTGGAGAATTCCTAAAAGTGATCAAGAGTTTGGGTTCATTGATTTATAGGTAGGTAGGCAATAGTCGAAAATATCATGCAGTTTGGTCATTCAGCAATTGAGTGAGAGTAAAAAAAAAAGACTTAACAGAGAGACCCGAGGATCACTATCACAGTGGTACTTGTTAGAACAAGAGGTCGGAGACCCACAACATAGACACATAACAGAGAAGTTTGGAGAGAGTGTTGCTACAGAACACAAGAGAGAAATGAGTTTCAGGAAATAGTCAACAATAACAAATATTTCCCAGAGGACAGGTATAATAATTGAAAATAACCAACTCGTTTTTTTTCTTTGTAATTAGACCATTCGGAAAATTATTTATTGCTTGTAAAAAGCAATTTTAATGGAGTGTTGGGGATGCTATAGAGTCTGTAGTGATGTGAGAAATGGAACCATTAGAGACAGCGAGTGTAAAGTGTTTGTCTCTGCTTGGCTGTGAAACAAAGGAAATGCATGGGGTAGAGTATGGGGAGGGGTGAGAAGTGGGCTGCACAGTTGAGGGAGCTTTTTTCTCTTTTCCAATGGGAAAAAAAATGTTGAAATCTTGAGAATGAATAGCAATTTAAGGGGGAGACATGAATAATACAGGTAAAGCAGCTGTTTGCAAAAGTGGGGTCTAGGATAGAGTAGCATCAGGAGCCCAAAAGGAAGGAATAACATTGGCTGCAAGAAAGTCACATCTCTTTCGGAGATTCAAAGGAAGAATGGAGGTGCATTCTTTAAATTAAGTTTAAATTAAGTTTAGATTAAGTTTAAATTAAGTGGGGATACTTATTTATACCCGATTTCTTCTATTTTTCGGTGGAGTAGGTAGCAGGATGAAAGAGTGAAGGGGATACAGGTGATAAAGAACATTTGTCAACTGGCTTCTGTGGGCGTTAAAAATAGAACTAAAGAGACTAATAAAAAAATATTGTGTAGCTGCACAGACCCTGTAAAAAAAGGATGAAAGTATATCTTTAGTGCATTAATTTGCACAGTTGCATGCCTTATCCTGCATCATTCAATAGCTTAAGTTCACCTGAGATAAAGAAGGAAGATAATTATACTGATGCAAGTTGACATTAACAGACTGCACACGTAAGTTTCTAGCCCCGGGTCCTGCTTTGTGGTCCACGCGCAACTTCAGGAGCAGGTATCTTATGGACTCCAAAAAGGATATGCAAAAATTTGTATATATGCAGATTTTTATGGGAGACAGAGTGAATAGTTAGTTTTCATACAACTTTTAAAGCAACGCATGATCAACATTTTAAGATTCAAAGATTGAGGAAGAAGTATAATTGTTTGAAATGAATGATCCTCAGAAGGTGATAAAAGAGTTAGGAGGTGATTCTTTCCTTGGGGTTGCAACGTTATGTAAAGGAATTATATGTGTGTGTGTGTGTGTGTGTGTGTGTGTCTGTACACATTTAATGTATATATTAAATGTATATATATAATAAATATATATATTTTCAAAGGCAATAATTTGTAAAGAGTCGTAATCATACTATATAAAGAACTCTCAAAACTCAATAATAAGGAAAGAAACAACCCAATAAAAAATAAGCAAAATAGTTGAACTTACAGTTCATTTGAGAAGATACACAGATGACAAATGCATGAAAAAATGTTTAACGGCATTCACTATTAGAGAAATGTAAACCGGAACCGGTACACAATTACTGGGGCACCTGGGTGGCTCAGCTGGTTGAGCGTCTGACTTCGGCTCAGGTTATGATCCCACAGTTTGTGGGTTTGAGGCCCACGTTGCACTCTACACTCATAGCACCAAGCCTGCTTTGGATTCTCTGTCTCCCTCTGTCCCTGCCCCTCCCCACTCAGGCTCTCTCTCAAAAATAAATAAAAACATTAAAAAACTAACAACCAGAACACAATTATTAAAATAAAAAATGGCAATAACCAATGTCAGTGATGATGTGGAAAAACTAGAACTCTAATGTCACTTCAAAATGATGTAGCTTTTTATAAAGCAGTCTGGAAGTTTCTTATGAAGTGAAGCACATACTTACTGTACAACCTATTAATACCTTCTCTGATATTCACCAAAGAGAAATGAAGATACATGTCTATACAAAACGTACATGTGAATGTATACAGTGGATTTATTCATAATTGTCAACAACTTGAAACAACTCAATTATCCACCAAATTGTAGGTATAATTCAGATACATATTGTAGCGTATGATACAATAAAATGCTCTAATAAGTGTTTTATTCAGCAATAAAAAAGAAATGAGTACTCAAACCTGGAACAGAATGGATAATTCTCAAAAAACATTATGCTAAATGAAAAACGCAGACTCAAAAGGCCACAATACTGTACGATCCCCCTCACATACCATTCTAAAAACGGCAAAGATAGAAAGACATACATGAGATCACAGGCTGCCAGGGACTAAAATTGAGGAAAGGGGATTTTGTCCAAAGGGACACAAAGGAATATTTGGGGGTGACGGAAATATTCTACAATTTGGTTTTTGTGTGGTAACATGACTACGTCAGTTTGTCAGATTGTGTACAGCTGTGCACCTAAAATTATGTGTAAATTGTATACCTCCATACAGGTAGGAAAAAATTGACCACCAAGTTCTACCAAAAAAACATGTTTTTCAGAAGCATGGTGTCACAGTTGTGTAAATGGGTTTGGACTATTTGCTCCTCAACGGCACCTTTCGCAAAGTGTTTATTGTCTGGTCCAGCTACTTCCTCCGTTACAGATGTCAAGCACAGAATCCTCCAATGTTTCTACCAGGAAGAGCTCTGGAAGGGAAATCCCCATGTGGTAACAGTGGGAGAAAGGATCCTAGTGAAAAAATGAAAATCAGTGGAAAACATCTGGACTACTCCCTACCCGGAGTCTTTTTACCAATTCATATTCTACTAAAACTTTGAATTGAATCGATAATAGACTCCATTGTCTTATAGCATTATACTCAAAGGCAAAGTTTTGTCCCAGGAAGAGGTAATCGAGTTAGTCCTTACTGTTCTCATTTAGTTAGTCCCACTGTTCTCGTTTCATCTGAGAGAACCATAGTGAAGAAGATGCCAACAGGAACCCAGAGAGATGAGAATTTATTCATGTAACATTTATAAGTCATCCTCCTGAGGCAAGAGGCAGGGTGAGGAAGAGTAGTGAGCAGATCTAAAGACACAAGGGAATTATAATTAGCACAGTCAATCCCTTTGGTATCTTGACAACTAGTCTTATCCTTTGTCCCTTTCAAAACTTATGGCCCAAACACAGGAGACAAAGTCACTACTGTATTATTATGGATAGTAACGTGGATTCCTTCATCCTTCTACCTGAAACTTAAAACATTTGTTCCTGGTCATCATATAAAATATGTAGCAGAGGAAAGAGAAAAAGTAAAAAATCATCATATTTAATCAGGCTTTGGAAGCTGGTCATGCTGCTATCAATATCATCATCATCACTATCCCTTCCTACCATACATTTCCAGTTCCTCGTAGTTTGTGGCAGGACCTCAGCGGGGAAAGTGGTGACCTGAGCCTTCATTCCCATAATTTTGCTTCCCTAGGGGTCTTTTAGGAAGAATGTGTGTGTGTGTGTGTGTGTGTGTGTGTGTGTGTGTGTGTGTTTGGGAAGGGGGTTGATCCAGTTTTCCAATCATTAGTACTTTGAGGCAAGGGAGCATTTAGAGGCGTCCAGGAGACATCCTATGTTCCATATACAGCCCTCCTTGTACTCTCTGATAGCAACAATCCGATGACCCAGGATCAATCATGGCTGCAGGTACCGTGACCTTTCTCTGCCTACTGGTGCAGCTACATAAGGAGCCTGAAGTGGCAAAGGGGAAGAATCAGCTTCTATTTAAAGAGAATCAAGGTTAGTACTTTGTTTCAGGTGTTCCTCCTTTGGCATTAGGATCTCCAAATCTATTAAGCTTTCGTGTGGCCAAACTAGTAAATCTTATAAGGATAAGCCCATTGTTGAGTTGTTCTTGCCTTAAAAACTGTCATCTGGTGGAGACTGTGTTCTGAAGGGTACTATACTAGTTTTTTTGGCGTGTTGGAACAAAGTACCACAAACAGAGTACTTGAAACAAACAGAAATTTATTTTCGGAGGCCAACCGTTCAACGGTAAGGTGTTAGCAAGGCCATACTCCTTGCGAAGGCTCTAGGGTAGGATCTGTTCTAGGCCTCTTCTAGCTCGGGTAGTTCATCGGCTTGTGACATATAGCTCCAATCTTCACACGACATTCTTGCTGTGTGTGTATTTCTGTCTCTGTGTCCACAGTTCCCCCTTTTTTAAATAAAGACACCAGTCATATTTCATTGAAGGCCCATCCTACTTCACTGTGACCTCATTTAACTTAACTCATTGGATATGCAATGACCCTGTTTCCAAATCAGGTCACGTTGCGAGGTAGCAGGAGGGTTCGGACTTCAACATATGAATTTTGAGGAGACACAATGCAACCCATAACAGGAGCCATGCAAATCAATACGGCTGTTTCCCCGGCCACACAGTGCAGACAGCAGAATGTACCATCTGAAGTTGTACCCACTGGAAGAACTACTGTCTGCCAGGAAAATGGAAGGTGTCCATGACTGTTCCTATTCCATGAGGCTAGGATGATTTAAATCATCACCTTTATTATTTCTATTAGGTCTTGGATTAAAGAATCCTGTCAGATACCCATTATCCATGAACACCATGACTGAGCTGGCCACCAGAGTAGGTAAGTAGCTTCCTATTGAAGATTGCCTTGAGAAGTCTTCTTTCTGTCTCTGTGTGTTCTGTATAACACATGTTTCCAACGAAAGTTGAAAATCTTGCTGAAACAGGTCTTCATGGATGAAGATAGACTCAAGTAAAAGGAAATCTTCGCTTTTGATTAGATCCAGTCTTTCTGCATTAGCACCAGCATTTTTTTCCCCCACCACCGGGGATACTTCTAGATATAGGTCTTTATCCTTTATTATTATACTATGGGTTCTGTAATCATGTTTGACTTCCAATATTTTTCCTAAGACCAACACACACACACACACACACACACACACACACACGCACGCACACGCATGCAAACAGTCATTTGCAAGATACAGGTTTGAGTGTCGATAAAAGATCCCTTCCTTGACTCAAAGTCAACCTCCCTTTAGCCCACTTTGAGTTCCAGAATTGTCACTGTGTAACAGGTACAAATCCTTCCTATTACAGTATTATATTTAGAAGTCCTTTGTTCTAATAAAATTTTTCTTTGGAATAAGATGGTCTTGTGCAACAAAATGATGATGGGCTCAGAGATGGGGAAATATAGACAATACCTCCAGTCCCACTGCCAATTGTCCATGTAGACGTGACAAACCAGATCTATTTAGTCCTCTGTGACCTCACATGAATGATAAAGATATTGAATAAAATCAGAGTTTCTAAAATGTTACTGATCAAAATGATCCCATGAAGATCTTGCTGAATGACAGCCTTCCAGACCCCATTCCAGACAAATCATGTTGAACTCTCTGGAGGAGGGACCAGTGAATTTTTTTATACCTCTCTCACCCCTACACTCTACTGACAAGTTAGGAAAATGACAGATCAGATTATTTCTAAAGGCCATTCCTGCTCCAGTTATCCGTTGACACCAAATAAAAGCCACTGTACCAATTAACCCATTAACTCACTTTGTTCCTTACGTTTCTCTATTTATCATCAAGTAGCATAGGGTCTTGAGGAGTAAGGCCTAGGACGGGTAACTTCTGATGAGCAGACAGTTTGGGGCAGCAGGAGGCCCAGATGTCAGGTGTGACTGAGCTTGAGGGTAGAAGGAGGGCCACATGGATAAATTTGGGACTAAGAAAAAAACTGTGAATGTGTATATTATCTATGAATATATATATATATATATATATACATAGATATGAATCAAGAAGAAACAGACTAAGTGTGCAAATTATGGATACATTTATAGAGACTGCTAAAAATGGTAGTGTAGATCTATATTTATTGAAATGAAAAATGCACAAGATGGATTTCTAAGTGAAAAATAGATATGTCTCATAGGTTTCATTTAAAAAACATTCTCTTAGAATTTGAAGACTCTACACTTGCAGTATGGGTGAATTTCTCTGAGCGGTGAGAGCGTAGCTAATTTTTATGCCCTCTTACTTCCCTTTTTATATAAACTGATTTTTTTTTTTACAATGAGAATTCAGCATTTTACATCATAAACAGCAAGAAAGCAATTTCCATTCGGACAATAAAAGAGAGCACAGGTGCACAGGGAAGGTGAGGTTGGTGTTTGTTGCTGGACACACGCGAGGCCCGCACAGGGCAGGCCAGAGGAAGAATCGGATAGAAAGCAAGGAACCAGCCCAGGGCTGTAGAGGCAAAGGGAAACCAGAGAGGCCAGAATGGCTGAGCCAGGTGAAGTCTGCACTCTCCTAGTTTCTGATCACTCCCCTTGGCTCCTTGGCTAGGGTAGCAGGGCTGTACTTCCTGGGGCTAGTGAGGAACCCATGGGTCAGTGCAGGAGGGATAATTGCCATGCTGGATTGTTTCAGATTTAACTCCTGTGCTGCCAGTTGCCAGCCTGCAAGCTTGCCTGGGGCCTCTGGCTCCACAGACCAATGTGTTTATTTCTGATGTGCAACCCACGATTGCAGGGTTGACTAGTAGCATGAAGGGAAGGCAAGGGAATGGAGGCTATTTATAGCAGGAGGCAACAAAGGTTTCCTTTCTTTCTTTTACCACGAGTTGTATTTCTCTGAAACTCTTCCCATATTGTGCAGAAATCAAAAGGGCAAGAGAACAAGTTCTTCGGAGCTGGTTGGAAAGTTCCAGGGTTCTGTTTTTAGAGCAAATCTGCCAGCTTCGGAGGAGGTTGCAACCACCCTCGGATTCTAAATCAGCTTGATGGCAGTGCAAATAGATGCAAATGAGGGTCAAATCAATTTCCATAATGAACAGCACAAGCAGAGCGGACTCCTCTCCACCTGACTGAAAATTACTAGGAAATCCAATGAGGGGGTGAAAAGAAACAAAGAAAGAAAGAGAACGCCAACATCTTAGTAACTTGAAGACCGTGGCCCTTTGGATCCTGGCAATGAAAACTATGAAGTCAGAGAATGATTCTGGATGATATTGTGGAAGCCTGTCCAGGAACGGAGAGGCCCAGTATAGCTCTTCTAAGGATTTTGGTCGCGATCAGGCCTTTTGGTCTTTTTTGGTCATGGCTCATCCTTTCCCATTCCTAGACTTCACTTAATACCACACCCTGGTTGGCCTTTTTTTCTTCCCCTTTAATAACAGCTTCATCGAAATATATTCACCTGCCATAAAATTTCACCCTTTAAAGCTTACAACTCGGTGGTTTTGAGTGCATTCGTGGATTTTCACAATAATCACCACAACGTAAATTTGGAACACTTCCGTTACACCTGCTCATCAACAGTTACTCCCCAAGCCCTGGCAAACACTCATCCATTTTTTTGTCTCTACGGATTTGCCTGTGTTGGAGCTTTCATACAAATGGGATCATACAATGCATGGCCTTTTGTGACTGGCTTCTTTCACGGGACATAATGTTTCAAGGTTCATCTATGTTATAGCACGTATCTGTACTCCATTCCTTTTTGTGGTAGGTTGGCCTTTTTAAGCCCAACCAACATGAGGGCTATAAACTCGGTATCTCACAGGACTGCAGTGAGCTCCACTTATTTCATGGAAAACCACAGGAATCTGCAGATAAGAGTAACATGACCTAACCTTATTACTTTTCCATTAAGTCTTTACCCACTGTGTTTAGTTCTCGAGCTCCCTGCGTTTCAGAAATTAGCTTCATGTCATTCAGCTGATACTGGGCTGAGTTGGCTTCCATTTATAATTAACAGGTATTTTTTATGAGCCACAATGCAGAGGCATTTATTTCTAAAGACTATTTTGGTACTTCTGGCACAGCCTATGTCACTGCATATGGTTGAGAGTTGCTGGAACTATAATACATATGGGCCATTGACTGAACCATCTGAGGAATTTTTAATTGGTATGAATATGGAATGCAATAATTTCTATGGATCCATTACTTTTATATGCTTAAGTACATGGAGGGAACTCATCGAATGGGTTTTATTTTCCGGAAGGCCCCGAATATCTGTGGATAACCCAAAGTTTCTTTGTATAAGGCTATACTGCCATGCGAGTCATTGCCTTTAAGACACATTTGTCAAATGTTTCCCTGGGCATGTCCACGCTTTGAAGAAATGTGGTTGCCATCAGTAGTCATGCGCAGCAAACCTTCTGCTTTTGACTACTCAGCCAACAAAACCTCACATTTCACTGGCAAATGCACAGGCAGATGACAGGATAAAAACGAAGGTTCTTGATGATGTCTCTGAGGCATGGCTGGGATCTGTTGGGGGATAGAAGAGGCAAATTTAATTGTAAGTTGTGTTTATGGCTGGGATTTGGCCACGTCAGGGCATGTTGGACAAATGAGTAGGAAGAATATGCCCAGAAATCTATTTCTACCAAGTTCTACCAAAGGAGGAGTCTCCTGAGAGGGAACTCATTTATTCCAAGGCTGATCTGGGATCGTGACATGGGATATAAGTCCTCTTGAGTTTGGTGAGGTATTCCAGGGGGTACCCAAAAGTCATGAAATGGACTAAAAAATCCAGAGGAATAATGCCATTATTTTATATTAACATAATACTATGGAGAGGATGCCAAATTCATATGTTTTTTTTTTCCCCCTAAGATAAAAGATGAAACACCAAATAGATTTAGCTTTCATGTCAGGCCATTTTTGGCCCTGTTCCCAGGCACACAGAGTTTGCGTTCACTATGCATAGAACTTGGGTGGGAATGTTTGGGGATGCCAACTAGAGTGACTTTCTCTCTAAGGGAAGAACAAAACAAACAAATTGACTATGTCTAGTGATCTGATTCTGTTATCGGAAAAAAGGAAAGAGTGGTTCTTAAAAAAAAAAAGGAGTGGTTCTAATAGAAGAACGCTTTCAGTCATTCAGATATTTCCCCAACCTACAACCTTAACCTCTACTTCCCAGACAGTAAAAACCCTATAAAATGTTGGGCCACAGGGCCAAACCAGTTTTGTGTCTATGTCACAAATGTAATGTAACAGATGGTGGCAAAACATTCTCTTCATTTTGGCACAGAATTCAGTGTTCCTTTGGCACATCAAGAACAGTTGTGCATTGGAAATACCCAGGACTCAAGTGGCAGGAAGATATGGGGTGGCCGTGCCTCGGGGTGGCCGTGTGCACTGGGGCCATGCTCAGAGGATGGAAGGGTGGTAGAGTGTTGGAGGAGGGGATTACTGCTTTTCTGGCACTGGCAGGATTAAGAAAGAGAAGTCACACAGCTTCCTGCATGGATCTATTGTGCAGGAGTAGATCTTCACCAAGAGTGCCTATTCTTCCCTCCTATGCTCCCTATGCTCAGAATAGGTAGGTGAGATTATCAGGGGCCTGGAAGTCTGCAATAGCAAGTTTGGGTGAGTGCCAGAGAAATAATAATAATGATTGGAGCCATAAAAGTAACAGCTATTGAGTGTCCTATGTGAGAGGCTCTGTGCCAAGTGCCTTCCATTCAGTATCTCTCTCAGTCCTTACAACTCTTCAAGTTAAACATGTTTATTAAGTCCATGATATAGTTGAGGAAACCGAAGCCTCATCAAGTTAGATTTTCCTGTAATGTATATTGTCAGAAATTTGAATACAGGTTTATTTCTTACTCCCTAGCTCAAGCTCTTAATATTACATTACCTCTCAGATTATTACTGTAAGATATTATTTTTAGCCATTCATATATATGTATGACTATGTGAGTATTTAGCAGAACAATGATTTCTTGGGTATGCCTTTTAAAACTATGGCTTATATACATAAAGACACAACTATACATATATGCTTTAATAGGTTATGTTCACATAGATAAATAAGTCCAAAAGTAAATGTATGAACTTTATAAGAGAGTAAAGATATGAATAAAGATTAGTGTTGTACAAGAGGCATTTTTATTAGTATTCAAAGTGGACCCAATGAAGAAAATCAGGAAGGAAGAAATGTTTACTGAACATTCTGGAATGTGGCCACGTCAGGGCATGTTGGACAAATGAGTAGGAAGAATATGCCAGAAATCTATTTCTAACACTGGAGCCTCTCATCAACCTTATAAGGTTGGTATTGCTGTATTAATTCTAAAAGTGAGGCAAAGGAGGCTCTAAGATAGGAAGTAACTCACCTAAAATCATGTCAAAAGTGAGATTCAAAATCATGTATGACTTCAGCCTATCCTCTGCACCACTGAGGGCAACTTCTAGCAAGGTGTTAGAGAATACAAGGAATCATCATTTCCTTAGTTCTCAAACATTGGTGAACATGAAAGATCTATTTATTTAATTCCGCCAACAAACACACCTATCATGTTCCAAACACTATGCTAAATGCGGGTTGTAGTTAAGTCTTGGCATTGACATTAGGGGGAAATGTCATTCTTCAATGGGAGAGATGAAATTTAGGCGGATCATTAGTTAATATGCAAGAATTATAAGGTTCCGTGGGAGAAAAAGGGAAGAAGAAGGTTCATATACTTGGTAGACCCGGAAGCACTTTATGGAGGAGGTAGCATTGAGGTAGGATACAGAGTAGGTGTATTTCAGGCAAAGAACAAGAAGAAGGAAAGAGCATCTTCAAAGTGTAGACAAGCTCAATCTGGTAAAGAGATCATTCTTTGCTGTGTGTTCGGGTCTGGTTTGGAGATAGTGGAGAAAGAGAAACCTGGTGTCTTGTTTTTAGGGACTGGTCTTGGAGGATTTTTCATGTTGAGGTAATGAACCTGGACTTTTTCCTATGGCAGATAAGAAACCATTAAAGCTTGCCCAGAAAGTGTGACCAAATTTTTATGCTACAGAGGTAACGATATAAGATTTGAGATGATATGTTCAAGTATAGAGAAAAGAGCATTAGTGAGAACTTTAAAATGCTAATCATGCTGAAGACATCCTTAACTTCTCCTGTAACACTCCACATGACTAGTCACCCGTTCCTAAAAATTTCTTTCAAATCAGATGCCTGTTCTCTGTCACTGCCGTTTTCACAGTCCTGCAGTTCATTCTCTCTTATCTGGGAGGTTGCCCTAGTCCCTAGTTCTTTCTTCCAAACCCCTGGTCTCCTGCAGCTGTGAGCCCCAGGCCTAGAGGGTCCTCTAGCGTATATGACATCACACGCCTTCAGGTTCCGTCATAGTTTCGTATCTTTTTCCAAGCAGAGAGTGGTTGATCTTGGCAGGAAGTCGAGTTTTGTAGAAATGTTGGATGCTTCCTCATTAGTTTGATCCCACTAGATCACAGCGGACAGAGATGCCAGTGCCTCCATTCTTCGAAGTAAGTACACAGGGCCTGCAATGGCTAGGACTTGAAGTTGGTCGCCTGGACCATAGACATCACCATCCATTTACACTCATTATGTGTACACCATGCCATTTTATGTGTACTCCATGATGTGGAAATGTAATTGAGAAGAATTGAAAAGGCAAAATTGCTCTTGGGGGATAAGACTGTAGAAAAGAACAGTGCGGAATTAGAGCAACGTACTTCATTTAACATTTCCCACACTAGACTGCAAACATTTCCAGAGATCTGAATTCTGTTCTTGGCTCTCTTTATGGCTTGTTTTACGACATTGGCCATGTCAATTAACCTTTCCATTCCACAGGTTGACCTAAGTAAACTTAGAATAACATATCCCTGCCTCTCTGGCTCCCAGGTATGTGAGGTTGAAAGGGTTAATGGTAGAAAGTTTAGAAAGTATCCAGAGCACTGTTTATCGGAAAGTCTACAGTCTGTTGTGATAGGCAATCTACAAGCGAGTGTGCTAGATAGTGGAGGGTTATGAAACCTTGGTACAAAAGATTATTGAGCAGAGTTATCTCTTTTCCTTGGAAGCCCTCAACTTACAGGTGAATGAGCACCTATGCACAGGGTGATATTCAAGGTTAGAGGAAACACATGCCTTACTACGGTATTGTAGCACATCGGTTAATTACAGGGCAACCTGTTCTTAACAGTCCCTGAAGGCAGTGCCTGACCTTGTACCAGGGCTGTGAAAAGACATCTTCCTAACACGGAAATAACCAGACTTTCAAGGGGGGGGGGGGGGGGCTCTCTCTCTATTCAAGTATTTACAAGGGTAGCCAAATGCCGCAGTTGCCATTTCCTTTCAAAGTCACCACACCTCTTCTCTGTCTGTGATTTCTCAACTCTCCCCAGAAAGGACAGTAGCAAATAGCAAGTGAAAGTCAGCTTGGGCATTGCAAAGACTAGACAGGGAGAGGCCAGTGATGCAACAAGTACCATCTCCTCACTGGTGTATAGGTGAGGTTGAGTACCAGCACGGCCTGTGGATAGATTGGGAAAACAGAAGAGGGCCTGTTGTCAATGTCACATTGAAATCACATTGGCGTCGCATTTTAAAGAGTGGAGTAAAGAAATAACAATTGGCACGGGCTGATCAGTACATATGGCGTAGAGACGTTATTTGTCAGTATCTGTTAAGATTAAACTTTCATGTACTCTATGACCCAGAAATTTCACCTCATAGCTTTATATAAACAATCACATGTGTATAAGAGCCATGAATGTGAGCAAATATTCTAGCACACTTTGGAATTTAAAAAAAGGAGAGAAGGATGCCTTAAATATAAGGAATGGCTAAATAAGCAATGGGGTATTCATAGTGCGGAATATAATGGGACAATTTTTTAAAACATGGGAGATGTATGTCCAATCCACAGCAAATCCCATTAGTTCTTCCCCTGCAATGTACCCTGAATCTTGACCATTTCTCACCAATCCCACCATAGGCCTCATCTAAGTCACCACCCATGATGGTTCCTCCTTCATGAACTCCAGCAATAGCCTCCTTAATGACCCCCAGATTCTTCTACTGCCTCCTACAGTCTATTTCCCACTCAGCGAGGAGAGTGCTTCATTCAAAATGCAAATGTCGTCGTTTCTCTCCAAGGGCTTCTCATCACACTTAGAAAACCACCCAAGGTTCTCTTAGAACAATACCTGCAAAGCCATATGGGATCTGAGCCCTGGCTACCTCTCCAAATTAATTTTTTTACCAGTATTTGTTCCCATGCCTACACCATGCCACATAGTGGGTGATCAAGGACACACTGCTAAATCAGTGAAAGATGGGCTCTATATGCACCAGAATGGAGGGAGCAGCAAGGCACACAGGCTGCAGTGTAGATAAACAGATTGGCCATCAATTTAAATGCCTGTGCTCAAATCTCAACTTCATAGCGGTTTTTCGCTGCATGGCCTTCTGCAGGTTAGTAAATTTGATGCATCTTAAATTTCTTCGACAAATGGGATGAATGATACTCTCTATCTCATAGAATTATTGTGGGGACTTAATGATCAATTCATGCAAAGCTCTTAGAGCCATGCCTTATTCACAGTAAGTCTCCACATCAGTTTACAACTCTTTGGAGGATCTATGGCTCTTTGTTTTGCCTCTTAATATTGTCAGCACATCAGGTGTCATGGGTGCTACGTAATTAGTGTGGTCAACAGGGCTTACGGGTAAGATGATTTTAGGAGAGATCTGAAGGCAGTGAGGCTGAAGACCATGTGGTTTTCAGAATCAAATACTATTTTGGTAGAGGGAGTCGTTGGAGGAAATAAATGCTCAGGGGTGGAGGCATCCCTGATAGTACCCATGATACACTATGTGTTAAAAATATAAAGAAGGAGCAAAAGCAAGACATAGGAGCTCCAAATAATAGTGATGCAATATTAATTAAAACTTACAATGAGTTAGATGCAGCTCAAGATGCTGTGTACGTGTCAACCATTGAATCTTTTTTTAAGTTTATTTATCTATTTTGAGAGAGAGAGGAAAAGAGCAAATGGGGGGAGGGAGAGAGAGAGAATCCCAAGCAAGCTCCACACCATCAGCATGGAGCCCCATGTGGGACTCAGACTCACGAACCGCGAGATCACGACCTGAGCTGAAACCAAGAGTCAGACGCTCAACCAACTGAGCCACCCAGGTGTCCCAACCATTTCGTCTTTATGATAGTTCTACAAAGTGGGAGCATTCTTGAATGTTCCAGATAGAGCAGGAGGGCCAGAGGCAAGCAAATGGAGAAGAAGGGGTAGGAGGAGAGTTAGCGATGTGCCAAAGTGGGGCGGGAGGTAGCAGAGTGCAGACCTTTGGGAGCCATGGTAAGGACTTTGGGTTATACTGTGAGTCAGCTGGGAAGCTGCTGGAGACCTTACACTAGAAGCTTAACATGCTGACAGCAGCACCAGGTGAAAGCAAGGCTATATCTGTTAAGACGGAGTAGTAATCTGAGTAAGAGACAGCGGTGGTTTCCACGGGAGGAGAGTGCATACACTGTAGTGGGCTTTGCTAACGAATTGGAAGTGGTATGGGAGAGAAAGACAGAAGTCAAGATGGCATTGACTTCCGTTTGAGGAATGACAGATTGAGCTGCTGTGTACTGCATTTACTGAATGATTGTGGGGGAAACAGTTTGATAACCTAGCAGCAGCAAATTCGATCAAAAATTTGGTTTTGATATCCAATTGGAGATATAAGATAGGCAGATAGATATAAGAGTTTCAAATCCTGGGAGAAGGTTAGGTCGATTGAAAACTCAACGTTTGAATCTCTAGAACTCAACCTTGTGCAAAATCTATGTTGTTGTTGTCACTGGGATGTGTATGTTGAGGCGTGTGTGTGTGTGTGTGTGTGTGAGGGGGTTTTCTTGTTTTTTTTTTCTTCTCTAAGATTCAGTTCCAAGATTTTTCTGTTTGATCCGATTCTTCCCATCCATTGAGGATCTGAAGGAAAGAAAAGAGATAAACAAGGTGGTATTTTTTTGTTATTGTTGCTTTTCAGTTTCCATTTAAAATGGTGCTGCTTGGGGGCACCTGGGTGGCTGAGTCTGCTAAGCGTCTGCTTGGACTCAGGTAATGATCTCACGGTTCGTGGGTTCGAGCCCCACATCAGGCTCTGAGCTGTCAGCACATCCGGAGGCTGCTTCGGATTCTGTGTCTCCTCCCTCTCTCTGCCCCTCCCCTGCTTGTGCTCTGTCTCTGTCTCTCTCTGTCTCTCTCTCTCTAGAAAATAAACATTAAAAAAACCACTTTTTTTTTTAATGGTGCTGCTTTTGGAGGGAAACAGGATGCGGATTGGGTGACCACTGAGACAGAGATTTTCTAAAGAGAACTGACACGTGATCAGAAATATTTGATCTGAGAAGGGAACAGGTTAATACTGTGTTATAATGTAAGCCCCCAGTAAGATGTGCTTCACACATTTCTTGAATAGTGGATACAGATGCAAAAATATATTAGCTAAAATAATATAAAAGGTATTAGTTCTAATATTTCAAAGATACATTAGCTATAACAGTAATATTCTTCTTAGCCATTGTTCTCAAGAATTCATCTTATTAACCTCCATTGTTTCTGCCTACAATATAGCATGTTGGGTGCTTTTCTTGGCATGTAACATTCATTACTTTATTTGATCCTTACTCTTTGCTGCAATATTATTGGTATCTCTGTTATTCAAATGAGGAAATCAACAACCGGTAGTTGCTTTAATATGGATAGTCCTGGGCCACAATTTCCCAGTTATTTCACAGAATATTAAGTACTATGAAAAGAATGGCAGCCCTGGAAGACTGGGGTAGTGTTAGATTAAACAAATGTAATCATGCTTTTAAACAGGTCTTTTTATGTTATTAATATGCTCTTATGATATTATAACTATCCAAAAGGGGCTATAGCATGTAGCATTTCGCAGTTACTTGAGCACAGAACTGATTTTTTTCTTGGAGCTTCTCACAGTTTAATACTAGAAAGAACGTATTTTGGGATATGTGTCTTTAGGTCAACTCAACCCTGAGGAATGATGTATGTCCATAACTCCGTTTTCCTGTGGTATTTTTCTCCAAATTGTCTTTCTTGGGCCTTCTATGTCATATTGCTACAGGCATTTGATGCTATCTTGTACTTCAGATTTCTTACTACATCCTAGACTCAAATGTACATTTTGATTGATGCACTGTCATTGGCCATGCAAACACGATTTCACTTTGAACATGATTCCATTTTGATGGACGCCCAGAGTGTTTGTTGTACGAATGGGGCCTGGCCACACAGGATTTTCTTTTGTTCAGCTTCAGCTACAGACTCTCACCCCAATGCCATGGCTATCCCTTAGGCACCGAATGCTTTGCGCTAGTCTTGGTCTCTGTCAGCCTGCCTCCGCTCACCTCAGCTCCTCCCAGTTTGGTCCGTAGCTGTCCTTTCATAGATTCAGCCATGCACCAGTTGACTTTGCACCTTTGCACAACAGACAGAGTTCTTAGTACTCTAAAACCTCTTTGTCTGCTGGGGCTTCATATAAACCGCTTGCCCTAGACATGGGACCTTATACTCCTTGCTAAGAGTGAGGTCTCCTTACCTGGCCATGGAGTTACGGCCTTTGTTTTTACTGGGCTGTGTCGTTATGTGGCCACATAATACTTCTTCTCTGGTCCCATTATTAAGTTCCCACATCATTGTCTGTTCAAAACCCTCAGTTTTGCTTAAGAGACCCCATTTGGCTTTTGTCAAATGTCTCTAGCAATTAAAAGTTTAACTGTTACCCTTAGTCCATGGTCTAGAAATCAGCTATCCATAGACAGATGCCTCAGATAGTGATTCACTTAGACTTCTAGGCATCTCTTAACCAGGAGACTCTTTAGTTGTGCTTTGTCTGCTGTTGTTACACTGACACACTGATGGCAACAGCAGAAGCTCCCATTTTATGAGTGCTGACTCCATGCCAGGCTCGTGCTAAGGTCTTTATAAACATTATTTTATATAAAAGCCTAAGGAGATGAAGGTAATTATCCCCATTTTTCAGACAAGGAAATCGACTCACCAAAAGTGATATCCCTTCCCTTGGGTAAGGATGAGATTCAAATCCAGGCTTTCATCCTTAACTTGTGCTCCCAAGACAGCACTACCACCCCACATACATTTAGGACATTCAATTGCTATGCTTTACCTGAATTTGTCTATGTTTTCCTTAATATAAATTTAAATAGTACCTACTATAACAAAGTTACTTTGCATCAGACTTCATTCATTCATTCACACATTTATTCGCTAATTAATCAAACATTTACTAAGGGCTACCTGAGTGTTAGACCCTGTGCTGGGTGAAGACAATGAAAAAATGTTTTACAAGGCATAATCTCTGATTTCTAGGGGCTCCTGGTTTTAAGGAGACAAATATAAACAAATATGTAGAGAGTATAATGGCTACTGTTACAAGCAGTTACATGTTTAGCATTTATAATCTTTCAAGTCAGTACAGTAAAAAGTAGGACACTGAAAGCACCATTTCCTTGTCTCTATATGCAATATATCTTTAAAAAAAGTAACGCACATGCTTATTGAAAGTATGCTTTTGTAACTGGTGGTCGAGTGAAATACTACTTCTCTAGGTATGCAGGTGATGGTGCGTCCTTTAGTGAGTCGTTTGGAATTCTCGAGATGTGTGCAAAACTGTGGATAATCCAGAAGTGGAAGAATCAGGTTGCTCGAGGGGATCGCAGGAAGAACAGCTCCTTGCAAATTATGTGTGCACCAGGCTAGACCCTCCACCAGGAAACAGGAGCTGAGTGGGAAGGCCTTAGGTGTCTACAAGGTTTGAACTAGCAAATGCTGTCATTTAATGCATTGATATTCATCCTTAGAAGGATATAATAAATAAGCAATTCTATATATGGGTGATAGAGAGGCAAGATGGTGTCCTCAGGCAACGTGGCTTATAGCCAGGCTGAGAAGGAAGAACCACAGTGACAGCTGTGCCAACGCTTTCGAGAATGTCATTATGTCAGTGATAGGGAATTTGGGGTGTGAATGCTCTTCACTGCGTTTTCTAGGATGTATAGAATCAGAAACATGCACTTGTTAAGATGAACTCTGTAATGAACTCTATAATCTGCATTGGATCTGGCTATTTTCCCATAAAGTATCTGGCCAAAATGTCAGCACGTTTCAGTTATTCTAAGGAGAAATAAGGAGAGGGATTTCTATCCAGGTTTGGACCAGAGAGAAAAAGAAGAGCTTCCCTGTTGAGATAGAAACGGGTAAAAGGGAGGAAAAACTCAATGGGAGAAATACAAACTCATCATGTCAGAGGCAAACAGGAGAACAGGGAATACTGTCAGTGATACCAGAACATTCATCTACTCAAAAATCCAGGATTTCGGTAAGAGATATTAGGTCCCTAGAATCCTCTGGTAGACAAAAAGCAGGAAAACCATCCCTGTTTTGCTTGTATTACATCAATCAATCTTATCACTGCGTCTAGGATCCAAAGGTCCCTGGAAGAAGAGACATCATTAGCACAGACAACAGTTAAGGGTGATAATTTGTTTGCTATCTGCCTCATCAAGCAACATTGCACTGGCCTTTCAGAAATCTTAGGATTCTCTTCAATTCACCCTGTCCTTCTCTCCCCCTATTCTGACAGGTCATTACTGACATCCTAGAAGAGTCTGTTTAGCTTTCTAAATCCTGACATTATAGGACTGTTGGAATTTGGCAAGGGAATAATACTAAGTTTTAGCCAGAAGATAAATTGGTCTGTTTGTCAAAGAACCTTGTATCATTCTTATTATTTGCTAAAAGAGAAAGGTAAATGTGTTTGTTCATTTATTCATTCAAAACTCCTTACTGAGAACAAACTGTAGACAAGCAAGATAAGCAAGAAAATAATTTTAATACAGGAGTTCCTATGTTTTGATAAGTTTAAGTCCAAGAAGCTCTAGAAACAGAGTAGTGACAACTTACCCAATACTGGTAGTCAAGGGTGGCTTCTTAGAAAAGATGGCATTGATGTAGGGGCGCCTGGGTGGCTCAGTCGGTTAAGCCTCCGACTTCAGCTCAGGTCACGATCTCGCGGTCCGTGAGTTCGAGCCCCGCGTCGGGCTGTGGGCTGATGGCTCAGAGCCTGGAGCCTGCTTCCGATTCTGTGTCTCCCTCTCTCTCTGACCCTCCCCCGTTCATGCTCTGTCTCTCTCTGTCTCAAAAATAAATAAACGTTAAAAAAAAATTTAAAAAAAGAAAGAAAGAAAAGATGGCATTGATGTAGAGGCCTACAGATATGATTTGATTCACATATTAAGCACAGACCATGAGCTAGCACTGAACTCACAAGATCTGGAGGAAACAGAGAAGAGTCTCCACTCTAAAGTGTCTTCTCTCTCTTTAGAGGTACAAGCAACTCTAGGGGCGCCTGGGTGGCTCAATTGGTTTGGCGTCAAACTTCAGCTTAGGTCACGATCTCACGGTTTGTGAGTTCGAGCCCTGCATCGGGCTCTGTGCTGACAGCTCAGAGCCTGGAACCTGCTTTGGATCCTGTGTCTCATTTTCTCTCTGCTCCTCCCCCACTAGTGTTTTCTCTCTCTCTCTCAAAAATAAATAACTGTAATTTTTTTAAATAAAGATACAAGTGTGAAGGTTCCTCAAAAAATTAAAAATAGAACTACCTTATGACCCAACAAAAGCACTGCTAGGAACTTACCCAAGGGATCCAAGAGTGCTGATGCATAGGGGCACATGTACCCCAATGTTTATAGTAGCACTTTCAACAATAGCCAAATTATAGAAAGAGCCTAAATGTCCATCAACTGATGAATGGATGAAGAAGATGTGGTTTATACATACAATGGAATACTACTTGGCAGTGAGAAAAAATGAAATCTGGCCATTTGCAGCAATGTGGATGGAACCGGAAGATATTATGCTAAGTGAAATAAGTCAGTCAGAGAAAGACAGATACCATACGTTTTCACTCCTATGTGGATCTTGAGAAATTTAACAGAAGACCATGGCGGGGGGCGGGGGGGGAAGCGAAAAGAAAAAGTTACAGAGAGGGAGGAAGGCAAACCATAAGAGACTCTTGGATAGTGAGAACAAACTGAGGGTTGATGGGGGTGGGGGAGAGGGGAAAGTGGGTGATGGGTATTGAGGAGGGCACTTTTTGGGATGAGCAGTGGGTGTTGTATGGAAACCAGTATGTCAATAAATTACGTTAAAAAATTTTTTTTAAAGATACAAGCAACTCTAGAAATTAGCATAAATATGAGACAGTAAATTATTATTAGCTCTAATGTGTGGTAGAGATAAGTATATATGCGGTCAGAAGAGGGAAAAGATCTCTATGGTTATTAGTGTGGCCAATTTATAAATGACTTAATGCGTATACCGACTCTGATACTTTGCCATCTGCTTTAAAAGAATTTCCTTCCATTATGTAAAACACCTGATCATGGGGTGGTGTCTGTATGAATGGATGCTTTTTCTTTCAGGGAAGCCTCGTGTGTTCTATCTCAAGTTGAGTTCCAAAGTCAGATTACATTAGTTGTTCATGCTGTTTGCCACT
Source organism: Panthera pardus (assembly GCF_024362965.1). NCBI lineage: Eukaryota > Metazoa > Chordata > Mammalia > Carnivora > Felidae > Panthera > Panthera pardus. Next base: position 185,881,737 of record NW_026526688.1, read on the forward strand.
TGGCAATTCTAATCTATCAACAGCTGTCTGGGTAGAGCACTTTTGTGCATAGGGCCTTTGGAAGAAGTCGGAGCTAAGGAAACTCACCAGCTCCTTTAGAGACAAAACTCACAAGGCACACACCTAACGGTCTAATCTTTATGGCTGAGCAGTAGACCCACAGTATAATTTCAGACGTTTTCTTGGTATGTGGAATGTTACTCCTGTAACTTCAAAATGTACGTATTTTCCCCAAATGAGATGTAATTCTGTTGAGTTAATTATCATACAATTATAGCAATGGAAAAGAAAACCCTAATCAAACCGGAACAGCTTGTCTAACTATTAACCAGGCCATGGTGAACCATTACTTAGCTCTGACTTGCATGATCCATCATAGACTTTTGGCCCTCTGTGAACAAATGCTTAAATGAGTCCACGGTCATTTAAAACTGAGAGGCCGGGCTGCCTGGGATCCTGTGATTGTCTTTAAATTGTTTAGTCATTATATTTTACTGGCGTGAAGTTATAGCAACCTTCCTCCTTCTTTCCATCTTCTTTGTGTGATGGGAGTGGGCAGGATATGACATGAGAGGCACGGCTTCCCAGGACTCTGACCTACAAGAGTGGTGATTTGTTTTAAAACATTTCTACTTATAGTCTCTTAAACTACTAAAACATATTAGAAGTCACATGCTAAGGGATAACTTCCCTTTCTAGAAAGATCCAGATTTCAAAGCATCAAATTTGAGGTATCTTTTAATATTAATCCAGCTTGATCTACCTTTAGGCCACCTCCACTATTGCCAATATTGCAGCAGTCAAATACACAAAGACTCAGATATGAAACTTTTGGTTCCACAGTCTCAAATACAAGAGGTCAATTCATATTGATACAGGGGTACGGAAGTAGAGTTTGCTCTGGTTGAAAAGGGCTACTTTGTTAGAACAGGAAAGGAAAAACAGGGAGGATGAAGCCAATTAGATGCTCTGATACCACCTTCAGGGTTAGGTAATGAGACTGTGGGTTCAGGAGTTCAGTTTCTCCCCAGGCACACTAGAAACTAGGCACGGTACCTAGTGACAGCCAACTATTTATTCATCCTGACCCCTATCACGCTGGACTTGCCCTGGTATCAGCCACAGGGACCTCCAAGCTATCAGCTGCTCCAGAAAGGCATGAATTGGCATTTCCTTTGGGATTATATGGTGTCAGGTACACAGTCAACATAAAGCCTGATTGAATGTGGAGCAGATTCATTTGTCTTGGGCTTTGACAGAGTGGGACATTTAGAAATGGAGGCAAGTAGCTGACTTTAATTCTGCAAACACAGGCTTAACTACGGCAAGTCAGCTCTTCTATTGACAAAGAGGTCTACATAACGTTTTAGTTTTCTATTGTGTCCTGGTAACTAGGGACTGAGGAAAGGTGGGAGGAAGGAGGTGTGGGGAAAAGACAAGGTGGTGGTAAATCTCTGCTGATGGTGTTGTTGAAGCTGCCACGGCAACCAGCAATGGAAACCACCCCCAGGGCCCTCACTGTAAACAAACAGTCTGTTCCCATGAAAATATCAGTCTCATAAGACCAAGATCAGCAATCATATTGTGTCTTCGTTTTCTCCACTCCAGCATTCTGCTAACAAGAAGAGAAAGGCAAACATCTTGGGAATAAGACCCAGTTGAGGTGAATATTCCAGGATGCTTTGAATGTCAAGGCTTGCCTTCCAAGCTTACCTTACTTCTTGTAAGAGTTTTGAAAAGTTGAAAATTAGCTTTGGAAGAGATACCAAGTAGAAGTTTGCATGGAGAGAAAACACCAGTGAGAATGAAGCATATGAAAAGGGCCCAGCCCAATGCTAGAAAGTCAAACTAATACGAAGGCACAGAAAAGGAAATGTACTAACAACCTGTGGAGGCATGTGGCACCTACAGCATAGGGAAGGGAGAGGGAGAAAAAGGAAAGGGAAGAAAAGCAAAGATCCCCGGAAGAGGGTAAGAAAGTACTGGCCAACGGGAACAGTCTCAGCCTGGGTTGGAAGAAGAGTGCTTAAGCATTCCAGGGTTGTGTGTCAAGGTCATTGTATAGAAACTCTTTGGCATCAGAACTCGGGGTGTTCTCTCTCATGTTTAATATTAGGTGAAATCTACCGAAGGTGATACATCAATTTCCTGCGTGTACCTCGTGAAAGCATTTCCCCTGGGAAGATGGGGATGTATGGGGAGTTAATAGTCAAAGGGGACACGTGATCGTTTCATCTTTAACGTGAAATTGGGCTGGAATGGATGCAGGCTCGTCGGGGCTACCTCTCAGTGTTCTGGAGCTACATCACTACCTTGTTTCCATCACTGTGACCCAGAGGTTTCTTGCCTCTGATAAAAAAAAGAGCCAAATTTAGCTTATTTGGATTATGTACCCTAAAGATTTTGGAATAGCGTGGATTATAGGAGTTTTAGCATTTTTGTGGCTGTTAATGACAATTTCTCCCCTGACAAAATCATTGATCAGAATGAAGGAAACTATCCTGGATGAACTGATTCTTTAAAAAGCGTGTGATGCCCCTAGGCCAGCAGCGAAACAAGAAATTTAAAGAATAAAAGCACTGGATGCTGGGAGACAATAGTAAAATTCTTAGGATAATCCATACCTCCAAAGTAGTTTTGGGTAGCTGCTGCTCATTAGATTTCCCCAATCAATGCTAATTGTCACATGTTTTAGTAAAGTTTTGCCCCCTGATATTAAACCAAACAAACAAAACAAAACAAAACAAAACAAACCCAGAAGATTCTGTTAACACAGGCAGGTAAAAATCTGGTCTCTTGCCATCAGTTTGCTGTATGACTCTCAGACTTACCATGGGAGAGTACTTGTAATATTCTTGTTTTCCAGAATGTCTGCATAACTGTGTAGGAGGTATAATGCTGACTGGGTTGAATCATTCATTCATCCGGAATAAGCAATGTTTGTCCACTCTTCGTCTCTTCTTTAAGAACAAGTGATTTTGCCACCTATTTGCTTACCTGCTTCATTTAGATTATGTTAATTTGTGAGATCATTTTGTATTAAGAGAGTGTTAAAAAAGAAAAAAAAAAGGCCAAATTGGAGTAATTTTCCCACACATCCCCCACAAGGACAGCAAATCAAGACTTAAGATTTAATTACAGTTTCAACCTATCCCAGGAATGTGACCTTTTAAAAGTCAATCCGAAATTTCCTAATCAGTGCCAGTGAGGTCATCTGAATGATAAAAACCATACTAGTTCCTTTCCCACCAAAAAGAAGAGGTCATGGCCTGAAACAATCCTTTCCTGTCTTTTGGAATAACTTCCATGCCATGCCCTCCTTCCGATAAAAGCCTTCCATTTTGTACAACTCTTCAGAACATCTCTCTGCTTGCTAGAAGGGGTGCTGCCTGGTTCATGAGTCATTTAATACAGCCAAAGAGAGTTTCCAAGGTACTCGGTTGGATTTTGTTTTTTAACAAGAGTAATAACAACCGCTACCATGTATTGAGTCCACATTATGTCAGGCAATGGACTTTGCTTTTATATGTCATCTTGTTTAATCTTCATGGAAACTGTGCAATGTAGTTATTTTTAGATTCATTTTACAGATGAGGAAACCTGGGAATTAAGCACATTTCTTTAAATTGACACAGCTAGTAAGTAGCAAAGCAGAAATCCATCTACCAAGAGAATCTGACTCTAAAACCCACAGGCATAACTATTAAGGTATATAGCTTCCCTAGGGCAGTTGATAAAAGTCTGTAATGGTAGTCACTAAATAAATGTTTAAAGAATTGCACTGAATTCAAAACTGAATGGAAAGCCATCCCTCACCAGCCCTTGTCCTCAACGTAATATGTTTCTGACACTTTATGTTATCTGTCTTTTTAGTCTTATAGCCAACCTGAGGTGTGGAATCTAAAGCTGGACAGAGCTATGTGTGCACCCCAATACCCCCACGTCTAGCTGTGTGCCCTTAGATTCAACCTTTCTGAATCTCAGTACACTCATTAAAAAAACCTTTTTTTTTTTAAAGAAGTTTTTAAAATGTTTTTATTTATTTTTCAGATAGAGAGAGACAGAGAGCGAGTGAGGGAGGGGCAGAGAAAGAGGGAGACACAGAATCTGAAACAGGCTTCAGGCTCTGAGCTGGCAGCACAGAACCCGATGCAGGGTTGAACCCAAGAACCATGAGATCATGACCTGACCCGAAGTCGGAAGCTCAAACGACTGAACAACCCAGGCGCCCCTAAAAAAACCCTTTTTTAACATCTATTTATTTTTGAGAGACAGAGAGAGACACAGCATAAGTGGGGGAGGAGCAGAGAGAGAGGGAGACAGAGAATCCAAAGCTGAGCTGGCAGCAAAGAGCCTGACACGGGGCTTGAACCTATGGACGGTGGGATCATGACCTGAATTGAAGTTGGATGCTTAACTGACTGAGCCATCCGTGAGCCCCTCAGTTCACTAATTTCAAAACTCGAGATAGTATTTTCTTTATAGAGTCATAAAAAGGGTTTTGTGACTTGAACAATGACTGCTCCATAAGTTGGCATAGATTAAATGTCTGAAATACCTCCCCTCTGTAACGCTCATGTGCACTATCCATTTCTTTAACCAGTCTGAAAACTTCCATTCCTGGAGAATAATATTAAAAATGTCACTTTTTCTTGCTTAAATTCATTTTTTTTCCTTTTAATAAGACAGAACCATATTCTACTTATGTAATAGTTTTACCTTGTTACGTGACATCTCATAAAAGTTGGTGGAGTCACCTAATTTTCTCTTTATTATATCTTGATTCACGACTAGGAACTATCAACATCTCAATAAGTAACCACAATCTTCTGCAAGTGACAGAAGCTTTTTTGGAAATTAACACTGTCTATTGAGTGCTGATGCCTCTTTTCTGTCAATAAACTTGCGGTACTGATCAAGGCCAGTAGTGCCAATTGTGGGGCCATTACAAATGAGTTTGGATTTCCTTGAAATCTGTAGAACAGGGCTAATGGGATACACTGTCATCCCATAGACAGCACAAGATCGGCTGTGCTTCGCTTAATTTGAAGGGACATTTCATAATTCTGGCTAAATTGGAATCACAAATCAGATGAAATTTAGAAGCAAATTACAGTGATCTTTCTCTCTAGAGTTTTGAAAGAGTAAGTCCTTGCCACAGTGGTAATTGTTGTTGACGAAGTTCCTTTAGCTCAAGAAGAAAAGCTACTATTTCAGGAGTTGAGGGTTTGGGGAGTCTAATGACACACATGATCAATTCTTCAGAAACTAAGAAGTCTTATGTTTTAAAAGGATGAGAAATATTAGTGTCCAATGAAGCAGTGCAAAATTGAAGTATTTTTAGAACTATTTTAGGAAGGCATGATGAGAATGTAGGAAAATGGCTGCAGCCACTGGTAGAGTTCTAAGATCAAGTTAGAAGAAAAAGTATTAAATGCAGATGTCGGTTAATTATTCTGTGCCAAGAACTGTGTTAGTTATACATTATATGTTATGTTATATAAATTCTTACAGCAACTTTGAGGATAATATCTACATTTTAAATCCATAGTTCAGAAAGGTTAAATAACTGGCCTTTGTACAAATACCTAGTACACTGCATAACTGGGACTTGAACCCAGAGTTAGTCAAGAAAGTGTGTTTCCTTTCTATTATGTACGTTTCATCACTGTCCTCTTGGCTTGTAATCTTTCAGTATCCCTCTACTGTCTGGTGGCCTCCCTCTGGCAGGACTGGATCTTCTGTTCATTTGTCCAAGGTATAAATTAGTCTACTTTTAGTATTAGGAGTCAGTATTACCCAAGAAATAGCCAAAGGTGGAATCTGAGATCAGTAGCACATCATTGGGACAGATATTTGGGAAGCATATTTGAATTGGAGATAATCCATAGGCCTCCTTTGGGTTCACATGGGAACCGTGCTCTGCACTATGGTTTATTCAGGCATCATCATGTAGAGAAAAGGGAGATACCCATGCTGAGTATAAGTTAAGACATGATCTCAACAGTCGTAAGGCAATAACTATGTATTTATCAAGCAGCTACTCTCTGTCAGGTGCTGTACTAAATGTTTTAGTGCTGATCCACTTAATCTGTACAATTATTTTTAAAGGCTTATTTATTTATTTTGAGAGAGAGAGAGAGAGAGAGAGGCAGAGACAGAGGAGAGAGAATCTCAAGCAGGCTCTGCACTGCCAGCACAGAGCCCATCTCAGAGCTTGATGTCACAAACCATGAGATCATGACCTGAGCCAAAATCAAGAACTGGATGCTTAACCAACTGAGGTACCCAGACGCTCCCCACAGTTTCTATTTTTAAGATAAGATGTGCCAAGTTTTGAAAGCCAGCACTTAGTGAGATCCAGTCGGTTGTGTAGAATCACATACCTAGGAAATGAAAGATCTGAGATGGAGTCGGTCCACTTCCAAATGTTAACATTTGTTCTACTTTAATCTACTCATTGGTTAATTACCACAATTAACCAACCGTGTGCTAGGCCCTGTGCTAGGTACAGGGAATCACATGTCCTGCCCTTAGGGTTTGATGTTTTTCATGTTTTAGTCAATTCTCTCCTATTACAAAGAAAACTTCATTGCTCCTTGAACAGGACTGAGTCCCAGTCCTCCTGGGATTTCCTCTGCACTGTGTTAGGTAAGAAGTAGGCATTCAACAATAATACATAATTGGTTTATTTATCCCAAGACCTTGCTCATCCCCCCATCTCCCACTTACAGAGGTGAATCAAGGCCATTCTCTCCTGAAACATGATCTCTCAATGCTTTGGAGAATTCCAACTTTGTAATTCCCTTGCATTAACACAATTAGCGGAATTCTCTTCTATTAACAGAAATGGAAATAAGAGTGGTTAATGCCTCTCTGATATCATGCCAACTGAGCATGGAAAGAAGCTGGAAGCATCAGCAGGAAACAATGTGTCATAATCTCATAGGTCTTTTCCCTCTTGGATTTCAGTACTTTTCTCCTACTGCCAGTTTCTTCTGTGCTTTTGCCCAGATCAGTAGAGGAAACCAAAAGAAAACACCTATGAATGGAAGTTTCAGGTGATGTAATCTTATTTAGCTTCTCTCCATTCTCTGGGCTAGTGGATGGAGTGGGACTTCACAGGCAACCAGCTTCCTCACCTGGGCTGTTAGAGATCTGCACCTCTCAACCTTTGTCATAAGAACACGCAGAGTTCCCCAGAGATGCCACAAGCCTGAAAAGATGTGCCTCACAGAAAAAGGTGAAATTTGTCCAATTCTGCCTTTTCTTTTAGAGCTTGGAAAAGCACATAGTATGTGCACACACTCTTTTTCTTTCTCTCCTCCCATCCCCCTTTCTCTTGGTCTCCCTGTCTCTCTCTCTCTCATATTGTGTGGATATCAGCATGATTTTGAAAAGTGAGTAAATTTTGGTAAAGGGCTCTGCTCACTGACAACCAAGAGTCCAAAAGACTATAGTTTTTACTAAATTGAACAATCACTTTGATATGGATACAAATAGACTAATAATACTGATCCATTTATTTATCTATTCAGCAAGTAGTAATTAATTAATTAAGAGACAGAGAGAAGTAGGGGAGAGGCAGAGAGAGAGTGAGAGGGAGAGAGGGAGAATCCCAAACAGGCTCCCTGTGGTCAGTGCGCAGAGCGCGAACAAGTCCTGAACCCATGAAACTGAAACCGTGAGATCATAACCTGGGCTGAAATCAAGAGTCAGAAGCTTAACCGACTGAGCCACGCAAGCACCCCTAGCAAGTAGTAATTTAGAGTGGTTTCTCTGTAAAAGTCATGGCTCTAGACCAAGAAAACACAGTGGTAGATTAGTAGACACAATCTCAACCCTAAAAGACTTGATAATCTGGCGAAAGAAATAGTTTAAAATATGAGAATAGATACATGTCTGTGCCATGTTATTGTATATTAAATTACAGAAGGAAATAGCTAAGGTTTTGATCTCAAAGTAATAAAGAATATTTGTCTCCATGTAAGTCTTTGAGTTTTTGATCTCTTTTTTTAATGTTTAAATATTCTCCAATTTCTTTTGTTGTACTCCCCACATACCCAGCACATTGTCCTACACTTAGTAGGTACAACAGATAAGTATATACTGCCAAAGGACAAGTGTTTGTTGAGTAATTGCTATGTGTCAGTCACTATAAAGGTTCCCCATCTGTGCGTCACATTGTGCTATGAGCTTAATACGAGCTAACATTTATTGGGTACTTTTTATGAGTCAGTAGTTTTCACGTAATATTAATTCGCTTTGTCTTCACCACATCAATGTGTTAATCAGGGTTCTCTAGAGAAAGGAATCAATAGGAGAGATATAGATATAGATATCTATATGAGAAGTCCCATGATCTGCCATCAGCAAGCTGGAAAACCTGGAAAGCCAGTGGCATAATTCAGTCCACGTTCAAAAGCCTGAGCATTGGAAGGGCTGATAGTCCCCTTAAGTTCTGCTGTGAGTCTGAAGGTCTGAGATCCAGGAGCCCCATGTCCTCAAGCAGAAAAGTACATGTAAGGGCTCAAGCAGAGACGGTGAATTTGCCTTTCCTCTACCTTTTGCTCTATTTAAACCCTTCATAGCTTGGACGATGCATATCCACAATGTTGAATGTGATCTTTTTACTTGGTCTACATATTTAAATGCTAATGTCTTGTGGAGACACCCTCACACTCACAGAACACCCAGAAATAATGTTTTATCAGCTATCTGGGCATCCCTGAGCTCAATGAAGTTGACAGATAAAACTAACCATGATAATTTCTCTGAGGTATGACCGGTAATATAGGTTAAGTAATTTTTCTAAGTTCACGCAATTGGCAAATGTCTGGACTCAGACATGATCCCAGCTGGCCTTATTCTACGATGTGTACCCGCAGCCACAATGCTAATGAGTTCACAACAACATAGTCTAAAATTACATTTGAACATATAAGAGCGCATAAACGAAAATGTTACTTGAGGAATTTTTTTCGGTTATAAATATACATACATAATAAATATCATTGTACAGAGTCACAATATAAGATTTACTTCGCATGTGAATCATGCTCAAAAAAGTCTCAAAACCACTGCTATTAAACCATAAGAACCCCGAACACATAAGTGGACAGGAATCTACTTTATCCCAGAAATGTCTGCTGTTTATAATGGGCTTTGGGGAAAAGGCAATGCAACTTTAAAAGTGGATACATTGGGCCTGGGAAGTGAGGAGGGTAGAGAAAGGTTGGTAAAGGGTATAAACTTCCAGGTATAAAATGGATAAGGTCTGAGAATCTAATGTATCACATAATGACTATTTAGTTGCTAACACTGGATTGTATAATTGAAATTGGTTAAGACAGTAGACCATAGATATTCACATACATAAAAAAGGGTTAATATGTGAATTGATGGATATGTTAATTAACTCAGTGTGAGGGATCCTTTCACAATGTGTACGTGTATATCAAATCATCATGTTGTACTCTTTAAATGTCTTACAATTGTATTTGTCAATTATACCTCAATAAAGCTGGAAAACAAAGTAGATGTATTTTCTGTGGTTCACGAGGGTTTGGAGTCAAAGAAAGGTGAGTTCACCTCCCAAAGCTATAGCCCAGAATGTGGAGATTCTTGACAAATCCTATGTTTCCCCAATGAAAATGGGGAATCAACAGATTTTTCTTTGCACGATTACTATAAAGAGAATATGAGATCAGATTTAAATTGCTTAACATACCACTGGTGCTCAGCAAATATCCTGAGTGCCTTCTCTTTCCCCAACACCCTTGCAATTCATCGTCTGTGGACCTTGAACCCTGCTCAAAGAAATTCCTAAAGATCCCATGAGTTGCCTGTGTGACCCCCCAGCTGTTTGGCATACTTGTCATTTCCAACCATTTGGATAGGCTCTGATGACTGCGAAAACACAGGCCATCTATTCTTTTAGGGAATAAGTAATGGAGCTACCATTCACAGTAGCCAGCAGCCAAGATCTACAAATATACACACCCAGGTCTTACTCAAGGAATAAAGCAATGAATAGGAAATGTCTTGGGCAAAAGTGAACCAGGCTTCTCTAGGTCTCTTCATACCAGTAATGTTTTAGAAGGTGAAACTGTTACGTCAGTTCACACGTTGGAAGGATTCCTGAAGATTCATTAGGCTTAGGGCTCTTTAAAAATGGAAGACTGTAGAAACTTCCTCCTATGCTACAGGCTACAACCCCCTGAGAACTCTGGAACCTGTATTTTTCCAGTTCTGCAAGGACTCTTGCTCTGAAATGAAAAAAACAGATGCTCCTTGCAGCTGGTTTCACCTATTAGCTCTTTAATCTATCCTAGAAGAGAGCTCTGCTTCCGTAATAGCAATGTATTCCATCTGGGTAGTGTGCAAGATGCCGGCCTGACAGCATTAAATTGCAGGGGAAATACCAGATACTAATTCTCTTTTTTACTTCAATGAATTTTCTCATCTCCTTGCCCCTGCTCCAAGCTCCTACCACTTGGCCTCACCCCACCTGCTTCCCCATCACCGCCTTTGTAGTTAAGACATGGATGAAGATGTGTTTCCAACTACGTAGCTGCAATCAATCCCCAGCTTTCTTTAAATATTGAAAGACTCTTTTTATGTTGTTTTCTTTAGCAACATTTGCTTTTATTTGACTCACTGTTCCAATAATTGGGAAATGGAATCTTTGCCAAGAAGGTGTAAGTGAATAGAACCTAACAGTTCAATTCAGCTAGAGCTATAGGAAATGTATGGGGGTTACAACCCTTGTCAGAGTGAGACACTTGCTTTTATGAAGAGCATATATTTCAACAATTGCAACCAAATACAGTCGTCCTAACCCCTGTGCCCATAAACAATGACTATAAACGGTAACCTTTAAAAGAAAAAAAATAAAAGATTCTTCGATGTAGAGTTGACTAGGTTGAATTGCATTTTTGTACCAGTTTTTCAGATTTTTTTTGTGTGTGTAAAAAATTATATCTATCTATTTATCTATTTATCTATCTATTTATCAACTATCTATATCTATCTATATACACATAGACAGATATAAGATTTATAAAATAAGATATATCCATATCTATCTAACTATGTAGATATCTTATTTTTTGAAAACTTTCTTCCTAGTTTACCATGACTAACCTTTCATCTTAACTCATTTCTTTTACTTCACATCTGCTTCCTGATGCCCAGGTTAAGAAAACAAATATTCACCTTTGAGCCATAGGCATCTACAGAAGCAAATACCAATTGAAACATGACCAAAAGTCAATTGAAGGAGAAACACAACAGATTGGAATTCCTTGTGGCCCCCCTCCTGGTTTCTTTCAGGCCCCGGGCAAGTGAGCATGTGCTAATTTGCATGGTTGACTAAATGGCATGCTCAGACCCCAAATTTGCATCTCTGCTTGGGTTCAAAAGTGGGTCCCTGAGCCAGTTTCCCTTAGCTTCTCTGTTATTTCCCACTCATAACTTAACCCCCTTTGGGAGCACTGCTCACCAGGGTACATCTTAGTGCAGAGAAGCAATAATTGGCTGGGCCCCATTCTTCCTCTAATGTGGGGCACAGCCAGCTGGTACTGATGTGATGTAAGGGAGAGGAAGGGATTGAGGGAAGAGAAGATCATTTCCAAAGCGATCATACACAGGATATGGAACGATTTGCCCCACTCTGCTCCCTTTCCAAGGAAAGAAACTCACTACAGTTCAAGGTCATCCAGCTTTTCCTTCTTCTTCCACTCCCCACCCCCAGTCCTGAATGGGGAAGAGAGGGGTTAAAAACAAGCTGAACAGCTTTACGTAAGCCATACATTTCTCTGTACCTCAATTTCCTTACCTCTGAAATGGGAATTGGACACTTGCTGGGTCTAATACAGTGAGTTGTCAGAAAGGCTTTAATGGTGTTTTCAGGTTATTTAAGGTTCAGGAGTGAAAAGCAAATTTCATCTTGTGTCCTGTGTGGAGAAATCTTCTGAAGCAGAATAGAGGGTCCTTAGGAAGAATGCTAGGATCCATACATAGTAGCTACCACAGGGTGTGTGTCTCCCTTAGTCCCTCTGACCTTGGCCATCATTCCATTGATGAGAAACCTAAAACCCAGGCAGCCGAAGCAACTTGTTACATCAGGCTGTCAAAATGAAGTGTTCTGCACAGGTAAGGCTGCTATACATTTATGCAAGTAATGAGAATTTTATTGGGGGTGCTATTTCAGTCTTTGCTTGGAAGAAAATTGAGCTGAGTAAATAACACTTTGGTGAGTGTATTAGTTGGGTTGCAAGTGTCAGAAACCTAACCCTAGCAAGCTATGGGCAAGAAGGTCATTTATCAACTTATACAATCGTGACACAGTTGAACCACCCAAGGGCAAGGGGAAAAAATCCAGCTGAGCCTCAGGAACCACCAGAATCAGGGTGTGAATGCTGTCCATCTTCCCTCCAAGTCTCACGGCTCTCTTTGTGTATTTCAACTTTATTATGATGATGATAATTTTCACCACACATTACCTTTCTGGGGAAGTGGAAAAACAAGATTCACAGTTTCTGCTTTGGCCACAAGAGGGAGACTGTATCACCCTCCCTGTGTTGGGAGATTTAAAGTATCTCAGGAAAGTGCAGGGATTGGTCTAGATTGGGAAAGAGGGTGAGGCTAAATAAAAGCATGGCAGCTCCAGTCAGGAGCTCACGGATAGAGTGGGGAACAAGCTGGTTCCAGGAGATGAGTTTCCTGGGCAGAAAACTAATGTGAAGAGGTCAGTTAAAATGCATACCTAATCCCATAAAATACAGCCATGGATCCCGTAGATGATGCAGAGTCCTCTCTTGTATCATAGGTTAAGAGAGATGACTGTGATGTTGGACCATCAGTCCCGACCTCCACACTGTGCTGAGATACATATCTTGCATATAATGTGTCTTCTCAATCCCAGCACAAGCTTCTTTTTCTGGTGCCCAACTGAAGAGTAGAGACAGTGCTGGAGAAAGGAGAGGCTTGCTTTGGACCCACCGTAGCGAAGATAGTCTCCGAGTCTCTCCCACGCTGCCTTCACCCTTTTCAAGAGTCATTTGACTTGACACGTCATCATTTGGTGCTCTGACTTGAATCTCCAAGTGACGTGGGCCACCTCTGGGGACCGTGCTGACCACAGCAAACCTTGCAAACCTGGCTGCAAGTTCCGAGGGAGACCCCTGCATCTTCTCTTTTATTCCTGGGGGCCACCTGAAAGTGTGGTAGCTTCTCCTGGGACTGACCACCTTACAAGACACTTGTATTCTTCAGCACTCCCAGGAATGAAACACACCAACTAACCCAGCGCTAAATGGAAATATAAAAACCATCCAAGGCTCCTGGGTAGCTACAAGGGCAGTTGAGGTAACACAAACAGAAAGGCCCAGAGCACCTCTGAAGGCGGTTTTGATGTTCTAGCTAGGTGTTACTGAGATTAAAAATGCAAGGTAGTATCACAATTCCAAGAAAAGCATTTTGACCGCCTCTAAAGTGTAGCACTTTATAAATCATAAGTCATTGTTATGTTCCCGGAGAAAGGAGGCTTTCCAAATAAAATAAAATATCTCAGAACTTAATTGTATTTTTCTTCTAGTAAATAACCTTTTTGGTTGTTGTTGCCTACAGATATGGCTGAATGCAAATGAGGGTGATGTTTTCATATTCATTATAGATTTCAGGTTTAACTATAGCCTAGATTTAACCAGGCCAAGGACTATAGAAGGGGGATAGTATTTACTATAAATTTTTACCAAAGATCTTGTTTCCTTTTCTTCCTGAAGTGAAGCTGTGCACCCATAACATGGAAAGAAAACAAAACATTCTAGTTGCATGAGAAAGAGAAGGCTTTTCTACAAGGAGAGGAAAAGAACCAGTACGTTGTACAAAGATTGCTCATTGGGAAGTTAACATTTAGATGGCACCCTGCTTGTACCAGACAAGATATTTACAGGATATTTAAAGAATTCTCTCTGCTAGATTTTATATACACATTAGGGATGTGAAAACTGAGTTTGCATGACATTATTTACCGTTCAAGGTCATGTAGACAAGAACCAGAGCGGCCTGGATCTGTCTGACTGTTCATACCTTCGCATTCCTCAGTGTATGTCCTCTAACCTCTATTTTGTTTTGGTAATGCTGATTCAGGAATGAATGAAATATGTTCAGCCCTACTGGATCCTATCATGTCTTCAAGCTTCCAAGAGAGATTATTATAGTTGGGATTTAAAAAAAAAATCCCCTTTCAAGTTCACATATTTATGAATGTGTCAATGAACACTTTAAGAATGTATCTATCAATATCAAATGTGGTTTTTAGCAGAAACCTTGAAAAAATTGCAGAATTATCCTCTGAAATATTGCCGCTATTATTTTTTAAAATTGCAAGAAAATGTTCTGCCATTTCAGACCATTTATCTCTGTTAACAAGACACTTTTTTAGTTGGATAGATAATGTACACCCATCTGGTCTGCCGTTTCTTCATTTACTGTGGTAATAATAACTAAAGGCATTTCTCCATTGCTTTGGCAATGCCCAGGCCAATCTTTCCCCTTTCCTGCTGTTGATGTGGGATGCAGAAAACAAAACCAAAAATGGGACCTGGTTATACTACACAGACGTGCCATTTAGGATGTCATTTCAGTGTTTATGAGGGAACAGTGTCTAAGTGTTAACGAAAGCAGAAGCTGATTGAAAACATCCCTCGCGACTCAGGAAAGACATGGGCAAATGTCCGAAATTATTTCCGTGCTCTTAGCAGACACTACCCCATTCTTACAGCTTCTCTTTCACAGAGCTCTCCAGGACGAGGTCTACACCTTTGCAGAAAAATGTGTGTCATTCAGATTTTTTGCCTGAGTTGGGCAGTCACCTAAGAGAATTACAAAGAGCTGGACCCACCCTGCACTTGGCTTTAGCGCTGTTTACAACACAACGAGAAGCGAAGCGTTGAGAGACAATTTTCTGAATAATTCAAGGTAAAGAAAAAGAATTTGCTTTACTTTCTTTGATGCTCGGTGAAGGCTGTTTTCAGCCTCCACGTAGCTGCCTCACTTCCCTATTTTCTCTTCTGTGTTCGCAGAGTTGCGCGTTGGCATACATTTTGCCTGGGAATTCTAGAAGGGATTTAAAAAAAAAAGAAATTAAAGGGTAAGAAAGCATAGCTTTTGATCCTGAAGCTGCAAGCTACAATCTCCCCCTTCCTCTTTTGTTTTCCTCTTCTTCTTGTGCTTGCTCTCCATCCCATAGACTTCTCTTCTCCTCATTATTCCCAAAGCCACCCTGACCCTCTGTTAATTGGTTTCATTGAATGCAGTCTATCAAAATACAGTGGCGTTCAGAGAAAATTATGTTTTGTCTCAGTTTGACTGAATTGTTTTCTCCTTAGCGAGTTGTCTTTGCTTTGCAGCAATACAGCTAAGCGGTGCACTTATTCCAGGCCTTTCTTGGCAGGTGAACAGACCTGCCTTCTTCCACTCGTTGGCTCCTAACAGAGTCGCTGCACCCAGGCTCCTACCCGGCTGGGGGACTGGCAGAGGGAGAACAAACAACTGGTTATTTTGAAAACGATGCTATAACTATCTGCTGAATTGAAGAGGTGGTTTAGAAAAAACAGGTCAACAGAATTCAACTAGTAGGAGCGTTGGCTCAAGGCATTTTCTTTGTGTAGACAAGGCTAGTCAATGCAGCAGGAGTGGCTGCTAAGGGACACATTTTCTTACTTATCTAACCAGCAGTTTAAAATAATACCCACGTAAAAATATGTCTTTCTTGTTTTTCCCTCCAAAATGCTGCTAATTTAATTCTTTTTAGATAATGAGCTGAAGTGTCATTCTTTTTTTTTAATCAGAGCTTTATTAAGGTATAGTTAACATACAACAGGCAGAACACGTTTAAAGTGTGCAATTTTATATGTTTTGACATATGTATACAGTGTCAGTCCTGAAATTCCAAAAAATTCTGGATCATCCTTGCTTTAAATTGGCTATGCTTATTATAATGAGGCAGGGCTCTGTTTATTTTTACAAACTGAATTTTATGGTAGAGCCTAGAACTGGGAATGAGCAGATTAGAGAAGATATAATAGGGCGCATTCATTTTATAGATGAGGAAACTGAGAATAAAGTTCTTCAATCAATCTTCTTTAAGGTTGAAGATGATTTGAGATACAGTCCAACCAGGTTTCCTGATTTTTAGTTCTGTGGTAGTTATGTCTACCCATCTGTCACTTTCACTCAGTAGGAAAAAAAAAGTGTATATATATATATATATATATATATATATATATATGAAAGGAAGACAAAACTTTTCTCAGTTTTGTGTTAAAGGCTGATTGGAATGCAATTTTCTTCTTTTTTACTAAATTTGCCAGGAAGTAAACTAGAGAAAAGCCCTTACATCCCCCTTTAATTTGTGCATGTGCATGTGTGTGTATTTAGAAGCGTGCATCCCAAGAAACAAGGTCATGGAGCAGTCATACCGATATTGGCAGAATCAGAAAGAAAGATTTATCAGGTAGAACTTCATGTTGTTGTTGTTGTTGTTTTGCTATTTAATAATCTCATGCCGATCGAATTACACATACAATATTCTCCGTGAAGCAAACCAGAGAAGCTCCACATACAGAACCAGTGTCCCTACTTCTGTCTTCTGTTCTTGCTCTGAATCTATCACTGGATTATTTGCCAGGCTTTGCTGTTGGCCTTTCCTCTTGGGACAGGGAACCTGGGCTTGGGAGGTCATCTGAGATTTTCAAAACCACAATTGGGAAGCGGTGCAAAAAAAATATATTTTTCTGTCTTTTCTTTACCTTTTAGCTTAAATCTTTATAATAATTCCTTACAGGTAACATTGATCCAGTGTCAAAGCCATACATATGCATGGCGGCATTGTGAATGCTCAGATGTATTAATGCTAGAAAATAGGATTCAAAGCAGTTTGAGAAAGTATTTGAGGTAAGAAAAACATACCCAGTCAACTATATGAAGTATATTTTATAATACCACTGGAGTATGGCATCCCACACTTCTCTGTTCCTGATGTATCATTTTGTGACATTCCTGAGTGTGGGGATCTTGTCTTTCCTCTTTACTGTTATGTCTGCAGCATCTAGAACTTTGCCTGAGTTGGGTCCTCAATTCCTTTACTTAAATGAATGAACAGTCAGATTAAATACTTTCTAATCCACTCTGAACCCAATGGTGACTTAATTGGAATACTAATCTCTAGGGACAATAACACATTAATCCAGTTTGGCTTGTGTTCTGCCTTCCCACTAGCTTATCTCACAGATATTAACTGAATACTTTCCATGGCCATGGAATAGTCTAGATAATGGGGTACAGCCATGGACAAGACAAGCAAGATCCCTGCTCACTTAGAGCCAGCATCTACTGATGAAAGATGATAAATGAATTCACAAATAATTCGAGACAGTACTATGTACAAATTAAAATAGCATAGTAAGATGGAGAAATGGCTACCGGGGTGGGTCAGGAGGATGAGCCCGGATAGTCTGCCTCAGTATGTCCCGTTTGAGGTGACAACGAGAAGGCAGCCATGTGAGGCTCTTTGAGGATTGCGCCCCAGGGTGAGGGAATAGTTGAGGTAGGAACAAGGTGGAAATAATCAAGAAACAGAGAAGGGGTGCCTGGGTGGCTCAGTTGGTTAAGCATCCGACTCTTCATTTTGGCTCAGGTCATGATCTCATGGTTCATGGGATTGAGCCCACATCAGGGCTGTCCGTGCAGAGCCTGCTTGGGATCTCTCTTTTCCTCTCTGTCTCTCTAAAAATAAACACGCATTAAAAAAAAAAAAAAGAAAAGAAAAGAAAAACAAAGGAAAGGTCCATGTAGCTGGACTAAAGTTAGGAGTAGAGGAGTCACAGGAGGTGAGGCTGAAGGGGAAATCAAAGGGCCAGACCATGGTGGGCCTTGGGAGTCTGCTGCCTTATTTCCTTTTCTAGCTTTAAGCAAGGACTTCTTCCATTAAATACCAGAGCTCCTGATATTTTCCTTAAAGTCTATTTATAAAGATAGGATTTGAAGTAAGATGCAAACAAAGCTAGTATTTTCAATGCTTCTTGAGGAATTATGAAATTGTGAGATGGATCAAAGAAATGTGTTACTGTGATGTCCATCTAACCAGGTGGGGGTTAGCCTATTCCCTCAATGAGAAAGTATTTGGTTTATAGCAAGCACAGCAACATTTTTAGAGTCAGATGTCACATATTTTAGAGTTTGAGGGTCAAGAGACAGCATTCTGGATATTATGTAGGTTCCTACGTAGCTTTTGTGTATGTCTTAATAACAAATAACATGAAGTTTATTGTTTTAACCATTTTGGGGTGTACGATTCCTTCCATAACTATTCATAATGTAGCCATCTAAAAGTATAAAACCCTTCTTAGCTCATGGCCATGCAGAAACAGGCAGTGGGTCACAGTTAGCAGTGGGCCATCATTTGCCAACACCTGGGTTACAAAACATAAGAAATGCCCTTTCAGCAAGATAATTGACATCGGCAAAAAGAAGTGCGATGTGTTTCAAATCCAAGTAACTTTTGGTTTAAGCCATAATATGAAAAAGTTAGATGATCCTTTTTTATTGAACAGACCCTATTGAGTTTTGTATATGCGAATTTAGTAAATACTGTTTGATGAAGTTCACAGCATTAAGTAGTGACAAAGAGAGTTGATGCCTGTGATGGTTACATTTTATGTGTCACCTTGACTAGATTACAGCGGTCAGTTGTCCGGTCAAACGCTCATTTAAGGTTGCTGTGGAGATGTTTTGCAGATGTGAGTAACATCTACAACAGAGGGAAAAGCCATAATATGAGTGGGCCTCATCCAGTCCATTGAAGGCAAGAGAGCAAAAACAAGTTTCTCAGACAAGAAGGAATTCTACTTCAAATCCCACCTGCGTTTCTAGCCTGCCAGCCTGCCCTACCAATTTCAGACTTGCCACCCAATTATGTGAGCCAATTTCTTAAAATAAATTATACAGATATATGATTTATATATCATGTATATGATTATATATATGAATAAATCATGTATTTATTGTATAGAATAAATCATGTATATTTTTTAAAATAATACACAATATATAGATTGGTCCTGTTTGTTTCTCTCGAGAATCCTGGCCGATACCATGCCCTTAGAGCTTTTTGAGTCTGAGAGGTTTAAAAGTTGCTGTGCATTTTGGAATAATTTTCTTCTATTTAGTTTGTAGTTTTGAAATTTCAGCTTTCCCATCCAAGATAACATACACTTGGTCTGGAGGTTATAAAAGTCTCTGGGGGCGCCTGGGTGGCGCAGTCGGTTAAGCGTCCGACTTCAGCCAGGTCACGATCTCACGGTCCGTGAGTTCGAGCCCCGCGTCAGGCTCTGGGCTGATGGCTCGGAGCCTGGAGCCTGTTTCCGATTCTGTGTCTCCCTCTCTCTCTGCCCCTCCCCCGTTCATGCTCTGTCTCTCTCTGTCTCAAAAATAAATAAAAAAAAAAACGTTGGAAAAAAAAAAATTAAAAAAAAAAAAAAAAAAGTCTCTGGTACTGAATTTAGAGAGGGGCCAAAAATTTGGAGGGTGACAGCCCTAAGGTTTTTGGTTTTTTTTTTTTCTCCCCCCTACTCTTACACATTACGTGTCTGCGAAAAGCCCTCAGTCTACAAACAGAATGTACGAGTGTTTGGCAATTGGAGTCACTCTACATGTACGTCTCTATTTGCATGTTTTTTTTTTTCCCTTGGCCTTGTAAATAATCCAAATAAATCCTCCAAGTATAGTTTATGGGAGTTCCTACTCTCAGTTAGTAATAGAATGCCATAAAGTGGAGGTATCTGTTACGGAGAGAACTATTCTCTCCTCATTAACTCATCGCTTCAGAGAACTCAGTGCCTAGGGGAACCCTCTCCTTGTATCAGGGTTTCAGGCTGTGTGATTTTTTTTTTTTTTTCCCCAAGAATTGAATGATTGTGCTATTGGGGAAATAGCATCATCTGTGACAGATAACTTCTTCATCGGGGAAGATGAGTAACTGTGATTGCAGCACTGATATCATACTTACAAACCTAAGGGGGTAGAAAGGTGAGAGTGGGTATCACCCAACACCTGTCCGTAAAGCTGATGATTCATCACACCCAGATAATTTTGTGGGAATAATACATTCATTGTGTCATGGCCGCCGAATCTTCTCAAGTTTAATAGCTGCTGCAGACCCATGGTGCAGTAGAAGCCTCTGAATTAAGATGATTCAGTAGGTTCCAATTCGTCCTAAATAAGTGGCTGTCTAGATAAATGAAGTTCATCAAATTGCAATGAATGCCATATAACAACCTTGCTGGGATTGCATGCCCCTGGGACACGGACCGTGTCTAACTGCGCTCTGCAGCAACTCCTGGGCTGGCGCTTTGCAGTCCGTGTTCAATAATAACAATATGACAGTGTGTTTGCCCTGAGTCATTTTATTTTTTATCAGCAGAGTTAATGCTTTAACTACATCAATTAAGTCACTTAAATTCAACCAGTTAATGAAATGCCCTTATGGAATGCAGCCTTGGAATCATTTTTTTTTTTTTTTTAAGTGGCAACAGAATGAAACAAAAAAATCAGTATAAATTACATCTTATTTAGTTTATTTAAAAAAAACCACGACTCTGATTCAGGTCTTATTTTAATTAACAAACTATATTGATGAAGTTGCCTCAGCCATGCGAGGTTCTTTTTGCTTAGTAACTTTTTCTCCAGCACACTAGGGGACACCAGGGCAGTGACACAGTGTGGGAGAGGATCTGAGCCATTGGAAAGTGACTCCGGGTGCTCATTCTGGAATGCTTGGACACTGAGCTGGTGGGGCCAGCAACCCTTTCCTTGATGTTTTCCCCAGGGGGAGGGACTGCACTCAGGTTGACTTTTCATAGGCTAGGGTCTCCTTCCTTCTAGAAAGGGACATGGGGGTGCCCTGGTGGCTCAGTTGGTTGAGCGTCTGACTTTGGCTCAGGTCGTGATCTCATGGTCATGAGTTCTAGCCCCACCTCGGGCTCTGTGCTGACAGCCCAGAGCCTGGAGCCTACTTTCGATTCTGTGCTTAACTCTCTCTCTGCCTCTCCCCCACTCATTCTCTCTCTCTGTCTCTCTCAAGAATAAATAAGCATTAAAAAATTTTAGAAAGGACCTGAACATTCTCATGCTGCTAGAGACTCCAGGGATGGACAATGCTTAAAACTGCTGGTAACCCCATCAGATCATCTGGTGGCAAGATGACTGTGCATTCTCTATAGATAAGACTCCTTTCTCATACTTGCCATAAAAATAGTGAATGAGGAGTGGGGCATGGTCCCTTCCCTGGAATGCAGATTTGCCCCACATGCACAGCCACGTCCTGGTTCTGAGCTAACTCTCTGTGGGATGATGGGAGGATCAGGTAGACTCTTGCCTCCCCCATCTAGTTGACCCTTGGCTGATGTAACGTTTCCCCATTCTCCAAACATGCCTGTTCCTTAACCTCTATAGTATGACTTTATGGAATCCTTTGTGATTTTCATTGACAAGATGGCATTGATCCAGATGGATTCACCTTGAACAACACATAGCCTACACTGGCCTTTTGAGTCCCCATTTCTAGGAATTGCTTCAGTTCTCATAGTCCAGCAATTTCATGTCTTTGAGATGAAGTGTGCCCTTGGTGCCACCTGGGGTCATCTCCTTAGTATAATGGTTTCCTATAGAACATCGTGTTGCTTTGGTACTTAGAGTTGAGGGTGAAAATAACCACTCCCAAGCATTCCTTCTAAAGCCCTCCCTCACTTTGCTTTACTACCTACATGGAGCATGGCTCTTTCTCCATTGGGTTTCCCTGCAGTGACAAGCTGTGTAGCTTCCTTTTCTTTTGCTGCCATGGGGCTACTTATGGGCCCCAAGACATAGGACCAAGACTGTGTTTTCTGTCTTGGTATATCCAACAGGAAAATGGAATTTGAAAAAGGGAATGTATTCCCCTCAGAACTCAGATCACAACATTAAAATATATTTACATTTTATAAATACTTTTGTGGTGTGAAGGAAAAAAAACAATGGATTTGGAATCTAAATATGAGATGTGAATCCCCTCTACTAGTTGGTAAATCCACCTTTCTGCCTTTCAGTTTTCAGATGCCTGTAGAGTGTAGCAAGAAGTTGAGAGGGTGGGGACTGACCATTGATCAACTTCTCCCGGAGGAGTTTGCATAAGCAGCAAGTAAGTTGTTATACTGAGAGTACCTTATAAAATTGAGTTGGGTTACAGAGGTCTTTCTCAGTAGATTGTCTCTTAGGTAGAAGGGAGAAAGGGTATCATCCCTATTAAAGATACAGTAACTAAGGCATGGAAAGATGAAGTGTCTTGACTAAAGTCATATGACTAGTGAGTGACAGCTGGAACTAGAACCCAGAATTTCCATTTTGGTTTCCATTGTTTCCCCAATACACTTCCTTTTCAATTCACTCAGGAAGACTGAGAACATGGTATGACTCATGATTAGAAGAAAAAAACAAAACCTGGAACTACTGAGATCCTCAGGTTCTGGGAATTACTCATTGGTTGATCGGATCCCACCGCAGCCAGCAACCAGAGGAGTTCGGTTGTCTTCACTTAATCCTTTTATTTTGAACAAAACAAATTCTTTCCTATCTCAGTTTGTTTGTTTGTTTGTTTGTTTGTTTGTTTTTGATGCTCCTTACCACTTAAACTTGCTACCCCTTGCCACCAAAAAGATTCCTTTATTCATTTATGTAACAGACATTTCTTGAGTGCTTTATCTGTGCCAAACATTGTTCTGGATGCTAGGGAATGTATCTGTGTACAAGATGAAACAAGAATGCTTTCCTTCTTAAAGCTTACATTCTAGTTAGGAGATGCATATTAAATGGTGATAAAAACTTCATCCAGGGAAGAGGATGGGAAGGATTAGAGTTGGAGTTACACTTTGAGTGAGATGGTCCAGGATAGATGACTAGTTCTCTGTGTTCCCTGGTATCTGAGAAGACTTTCCAGCCCCTTGCACTTACATTGGCCCACATTACTGATTTGGACCAATGCGTTAGTCGTAAAAGTGATGTGGTAATTTCCACTAAGAGCGTTTCAGAGAGGCTGTGAAATGGCTCTATGACCATTCTTCTTCTGCCACTGAGGCCATGGGAGGCTGCATGTTCCAGATAATTCTGATAAAAGATGGCAGAGTTTTCATCAACCTGGCTCCATTAGTGATTGTGTGGGGTACAGACCACCTGACTAACCGACTTTGCACACATAATATGAAAAACAAATATATGTTTGTTTTGGTAAGCCAATAATATGGTGTTAGTTTATTAACCACCATATTACCTATCTTATCTTCATTAATACATTCTGTTACACAAGAACTCTCTGAAAAGATGATTTTTGAGTTACTAGCTAAATGAGGAAAGGAAGTAAGAAGATTGTTCATCCTCAGATTTCGGTTCTAAAATGATCCTGCATCACTGTTTGCTTAATGCTATAGGGTCTTAAAACTCCATAAGCACAGGGCTGCATTTTCAAAATGACTTTCCAACATTGTTGAAATTCAATACATCTTTGAAGACTGAATAAATGAATGACCAAATAGGTAAAGCACTGAATGAATGGCACAAAACTTGTTAGAACACACAAAAGGTAACTATTACTATTGTATTTAACATTTAATCTCCTTTTTTGTCCTTGTATATCTTGTTCTTCAAACAAAACTGATAATAGATATTTATTTAATTAGGCTCTTGTGATTGACAGTGATGTTAATTATAAGATGCATTTGGACATAAGGGAGACAAGAGTTATACTGGAGCTGAGGGGCTGCTTACATGTCAGTTTTATGACTACTGAGGCATAGTTGATGAAAGCTAATAATGTCTAATATTTATTTATTGAAAAATGACTCTGCACCAGTAATGTACTAAGCCTTCACGTGTATTTAACCCTCGTAATGGCTCTAATGGTAGGTCCCATGTTTCCTTGTGTTATAGAAGAAACCGAGGTAGTGTAGAGGTTGAAAAACTTGCCCAAATTCCCACAGCTAGTTAGTGACAGAGCTAGGACTTGAGCCCAGCTGCTCTGATTTCAGAGTTATATCATCAACAGTTCTACTATATGGCCTCCTCCTAGACCATCCTGCCTGTAGATGATCTATTGGGGGTTGCAAGGTCCTTAGCAAAAATGTTCATTTCTCAAATGTCTCAAAGGTCTCAATTGTATGCTTTGCCACTCATGTAATTCAGCTACTCTGAATACATTTGTTTCTCTCTGGGTTTATCTACTTCTCTCACCATAAACCCATTGATTCTGTCTATAAATCTTTCTGAATTTTGCCACTTGACACGTGGTCTCCTTTCTCATAACCTCTGTGACTCTTCATGGCTTAGTCTTATAACACAGCTTTTCTGTATAAATCCTTTCAGTCTCAATCTTTGTTACTGACCCCCTGATTCCTTCAGAACTCAAGCAAGAGTCCATTAAGCTCTTGGAAGCAGGTCATATTCAGGCACCATGCCAGGTTGTAATTTTCAGTCACCTCATGGGTCAGCTATCTTGGGTCTGGCTACCAATGGTATGCTCATCTGTGGCCAAAGAAGCCAAGCCTTGTGGTAGAAACAAGGTTGTCTAAGGATTTTCAGAGTTAAGGGCTTGATTACAGCTGTTTACTTAGAAAAGTTTATGGGCATTGCAGGAAATCCCAATTAATATATGTGCCATGATTGGTCTACAATGAGCCAGGCATCACACAAGACACTTAGACACATGAGATAATATAATTATGGTGCTTGTGGGTGCCTGGGTGGCTCAGTCTGTTAAGCATTTGATTCTTTATCTCAGCTCAGGTCTTGATCTAAGGGTCATGAGGTTGAGCCCTGAGTTGGGCCCCGCACAGGGCGTGGAGCCTACTTAAAAATGTATGATGCTTAAAGGTAGGCAGTATCATCATTTCCATTCCACGGTGACAGGCTGAGTCTCTAACTTTGACCAGTGGTCCATGGCAAGAAAAGAGCAGAGCCAGTTTTCAAACCCCCTTGATATTTTTACTATACCAAGCTAGAAGGTTCTTTTGCATGTGTTTATCTTATTTAAAAAATCTCTGCACCCTTTCTACCTGAAATAAATAGAACACTTGAAAGTCACCACTCCTGTCAATATTAGAGACATGTCAAATGCTGTCACTTAGCCAGAAAGCCCCTTTGGAGTAACTATGTAATATCATACAACATGACAAGCTCTTATCCATGGAGGCAACATTAAAGCCAGGTGCATGTGGCTTGTGCAAAACCCCAAAGCCATTAGTTGAAATCCCAGGACCAGACGGCCGAAGAACTCACCACTGAACCCAATATAGTCTCAGCCCTGGAGAGCAGAGGCCACTCTGCACGGGTAGGTTATTTTCATTCAAGGCGAAATGTGTGCCAACATTCAGCTTTCTGTTCTGGAGCTAGCTGGGCACGTTATCTTCTCAGTGTGGATTGGATGAGGGAAGTGAGAAGCAAACAGCAAATTCTTGGCAGTCAAAGACAGGCAGGCTGGGAGAGAGGAAGGGAGAAAAGCTGTCAGGGGACTGTGGAGGAGTCATTTGACTCTTGTGATGTTTTTGCCATTTTTCTTCAGTCACCAGCCTGCGGTGTGCAGGCTTCACGTTTTCTTAATAAACAAGAAGTGAGGTGGAATCATGAGAATGAAGAAACTGGAAGAGGTCATCTAATTTTCTACCTTTATGCAGACTGTCACTGCTGCAACCAGGTTTTTAGCAGTTAAGATGCTTCCAGGAACAGGAATGTCCAAGTGAGGGGAAAAAAAAAAAACACAACACCTTGAAATAACATAGCTGATTACAAATAATTCATAATTCTGCATAACTCTAAGACCCAAAGTTAGTGTAGACTTAAAGTAAGGTTTGCCACATTGACTTCTCTATGTTTTCTTTCTGTAGTGCTGGCTTAATCTAACAGTTGGTTTTCTTTCTGTTTATAATATGGTGGCCAATATTGTCCAGACTACATGTGCCCTGGCTCCAGAATAGAGAATATTACTTCCAGTAGTTCTCCCAGAAGAGCAAGGGAGATTCTTTTCCAAAAGCCCCAGTCCAGATATTCTCTGGTCTCATTTGCTGACCTTGAGTCACATGTCCAGTCTCAACTTAATTACTATGGCCAAGTGAATGAATTTAGTGATTAGCTTAAGTTAATTGAGAATCACCCTTGAAGCTGAGAATGAAGTCATTTCATTCAAACTGCAGGCTAAAATTGGGGGAAAGGTACTTTTCCAGAAATCCTATATACCACTAGGGGCGGAACTATGCTCAGGGTAGCCATAAGAGATCCCAGGCGGCCCTTGTCAAATCTCAAGTAGACCCTTGCAAGTCTTCTCATTGAGCTTCTTGCCCCAGTCTTGTCCCTTTGGTCCCTCTTTGATACTGCTCCTGATGACAACCAAATAAAACATAAGCAGCTCACAAGGCATAACAGGTCTTTTGTAATTATTTCCTACCTACCTGCTGGGTTCTTTTCTATTCACTCCACACAGTGAACTGGGTGAAGTTTCCTAAACATTTTTCCAACCTTCTCCAGCTAAGTAAATATGATTCTTGACAGTTCAGCTCAACCATTTCCTACTAGGGGCCTTTTCTGACCCTACTCTTGGGCTTGCTTCTCCTACTCTGGGCTTTCAAGGAAATATGAGTTTACCCTACATCACAGAAACATCCTACTGTATTTATTTGCTTATTTTTTCTTTCCTTCTCAAGAATGTGCGCTCCCTAAAGGAAAGATCCACAGCTCTGTGTCCTAAGATCCTGGTGCAATGTAAGCACTGCCACTTAATGCATGTTTACTGAGTGATTATTATTTGCTTATAAATTCTACTAGGTGTTGTAGGCACAGTATGAGCAGGAAACCAATTCAATCCTAGTTCATACCGCTTTACATTCATTAAAAGAATAAATAACAAAAATGTGAGGAGTACGAGGCATCTTTCAGCATCCAGGAGGTATATTGAAGAAAGCATGAAACTCATCTCCCTCTATGGGACCTCATTCTCTCTCTCTCTCTCTCTCTCTCTCTCTCTCTTTCTCTTGGAACTGCATTTTCATCACCTATGAAATAAGGAGCTTTTGGGGGCACCTGGCTGGCTCAGCCTGTAGAGCATGTGGGTCTTGATCTTGGGGCCGTGAGTTCAAGCCCCACATTGGGTAAAGAGATTACTTAAATAAGCCTTAAAAAATAAATAAAATATGGAGGTCTCCAATGCTTAACATTTTTCTTAAACTTAATTGTATTTTTCATTACATTCTACCCAATCTTTCTTCCTTTGTTTTCCTAAAAAAATGGAGGGGGG
The DNA here is from genome assembly GCF_024362965.1 of Panthera pardus. NCBI lineage: Eukaryota > Metazoa > Chordata > Mammalia > Carnivora > Felidae > Panthera > Panthera pardus. The sequence continues at coordinate 185,909,113 of NW_026526688.1, forward strand.
AGGGAACTGTTTGCACCCTAAGGTATTTGTGGGGCTACCTGGAGAAGCAGAAACCATGCCAACACCTATGAACATCTAGTTGCCATTACTTTAGGCAGGTAAATGTTCAACAGTGGACAGCCCTCCTTTGGAATACTGGTCGATTTTCTTGGCTGATAACTGAGAATCATATTTAATACCAAGTACTGATGGCAAGGCTAAAAAAAAAAAGAATATTATATTAAGTGGAAAGTTAGTGAATTTAGTACCAATCTAAATCTCTCCTTGTTCTTTTGCCAATGCTTTATTTCAACTCGCTGCCAAATAAACTTGCACCTGATTTTTAACTAATATTTAATGTCGGAAAACTCTAGGGACATAATTTGCACTAATAGCAATGATATATTCACCTAATTAATTAAAAACTAGCTTATAACTAAGAAAACAAGTGAACAAAGGACATTTTGGTGATGCAGTGGTCTCAATTTATTGTCATTCCTCCCCCCACCCTCCTTTTTTTGTTGTTGTTCACTTGCTAATTCTCAGAATTCAATAATCTGCACTGGGTATCCCACTCATTAGTATGAATTAGCAACACTCCATCGTAATTCACTGAAATTCACCAGAGACAGAGTTTTGATAAATGGAGAAAGATTTTCACAGAGATCAGTGTGGGGAAGCCAATTTGCAGGAAAACTAGGTCCCTTTGGTAACTAGGTCTTTTTCCTTTTTCCTATCCTGCATTCCCTACCATCTTATAAAATAAAAATATAAAATGAGTGAAATCTCTAAAAACATCACTACATCTGAAACTGGGTTATAATAAACTTAACATTAACAAAGAGTTTGCATGATTAGAGTAAGGACTTCTAATCAATCCAGACAGATAAGATCACAGTCATAATTGCATTGGCTGTTATTATTTCCTTTTCATTTACTTGTACCAAATGGAAAATAAAGTCTTGAGATGTCTACAAATGGAAATGAAAATAATGGTTTTCAGTGATAATTTGATAGGAAGTAATTGGCCACCTGAAGTGAAAAACCCTCATCGTGGAAATAATTACAAATAATTGGTGACTACAAGATTGGACTATATTTGATACAATCAGTACAATAAATACTCTTAACTTAAGGTGCCAACATGGAGGTTTGGGGGGTGTTAGCCACCATGTAAATTGGAGACAATGAAAGTTAATAGACTGACTGATCTCTATCCAGCTTTGGCCCATGGATATGATTTATTTGGTCTACAAAATTATTTTTTTGAATTTTATTTTAATTAGCTATCAAAACTTAAAAATGGAGATTTTTACCCCCCCCCCCCAAATCAAGATTTATAGATTTTCTTTTGAAGAAAAAATTGAAATGTCAGACAACATTGGGCTTTTATTACCACAATGGCAGAAACCACCCACAGGCCCAACGGATACACCTTACACAGAGCCAGGCCCACCTAGTCCTTGAAGATGCTTTGAGGTTGTGACAGCTGTCAATAGCACCCTGTATTTATAGAAAACTCCCGAGTTTTATAGCATGTTCACTTTTCTTGATCCATACAATAACTTACAGAACAAATACAGTTTATAGGGAAATAAACTGAGGCTTTGTGGAAGTGGTTCGCCCAAGGACACAGTCAGAAGCTGAATAAGCCAGGACATGAACACAAGTTTTTTTGGCTCTTCTGACATTTCTACTGAGCCCTGCTAACTCTTGCCCAAGATTGGTTATGAGGTAATAAATGTACTCAGGTGAAGTAAACATCCTCTCTTTGGAGCCTAAAGTGCTAACATTGACATCTTAGATGAAACAATGTGTTTTATGTTAGAAATACTAAATGGCCAAGAAACCAGACACAGTTTAGAATTGAACATGTAAAAACTAGCTGAATATTACTGTTTCTTGGTAAATTCCATACATGTCATTTATTTTATTTAATTTTTTTTAATGTTTATTTATTTTTGATACAGAGAGAGACAGCATGAATGGGGGAGGGTCAGAGAGAGGGAGACACAGAATCTGAAACAGGCTCCAGGCTCTGAGCTGTCAGCACAGAGCCCGACGCGGGGCTCGAACTCACGGACCGCGAGATCGTGACCTGAGCCGAAGTCGGCCGCTTAACCGACTGAGCCACCCAGGCGCCCTCAATACATGTGATTTAAATGGCACAATCCTGTATTATGTTGATTCAAAAGGAGCAGGAATTATTCAAATGCAAGCTTCTATCACACCTTGCTTGGACCACTGTGGTAGATTCCTAATTGGTTGTATCATCGTGAGGAGGGAGCATAAGGCAATGTGACAGGCTGGAAACACCGCCCCCCCCAGCCAAGGTGGGATTTGTATGATATTCTTCAGGCACTCCTGGCTGCCCAAGAACAAAGAAAAGGGGAAAAACAAATGGTTAACTGATAGAGATCATAGTCCTGTAGGATCTAAGTCTCCATCGCCCCTCCATAGTGATGTGGGGAGCAAAGGCAGAAGGAAATGGCGGAACTAAATTTCCTTATAACCTGCAGCCCATTGACAAACACTTGAGGCTGGCAGAGTAAACCGGTTCTCCAGGAACTCCCCACTGTCTTCATGCTAATACTTTGCTAGAGGGAAAAACAACCTTAGTCTGACAATAGCTAGGCCTCCAGAATCCTGTGAGTCGTCTTTAGCATATGAAAATCTCACTGGAAACTTCACCTGGACTTTACCTCCCCCAACTCCACAGTATTTAACTGGCATCTCTTCATGGCCCAAGGGAAGCTCTTCCTGCCCACTGGTCCTGTACCCGTAACTTCAATAAAATCATCTTTTTGCACCTAGGACGTCTTCAAGAATTTTCTTGGCCGTCGACTCTGGACCCCACAAACCCCACTATCACCCCAAAAACCTCATCAGTTCCACAGCTTAACACTCTTCAATGGCTTTCCAGTGCATTCAAAATAAAATTCAAATTGTTTACATGACTATATTAGACAAGGTCCCTTGTCTGACTCTTTCATTTTCTCTCACACCACTTCCTTCCCTCCAATCATAATCACGTTGTTTCTCCAACAAACTAAAAATCTTTCTGCCTTAGAGACATTGTACCTGCTGTTCCTCTCTGGAATGTTTTCCCTTTTCCTCTCCGTACCCCAGGCTCTTTGCATGAATGGCTGTTTTTCACTTTCCACATCTCAGCTCAATGGATACTTCCTGAATAAGGAGTAGTCATCTTCTGACAAAAACCCTCTGTGGAATCAACCTGTCTTACAGTCTTTAGAGATCTTTTCACTACATCAGTTTTCGTTTTGTTTTGTTTTGTTTTGTTTTGTTTTTGTGCTTAGCTATTGTTTCATAGTTATTTCATACTGATTATTTCTATATTACTGGTTTCTTTCCCTCAAAGTGTAAGCAGAGACCTGCTTGGTTTATTCACTATTACACTCCCGAGCAAAAGAAAGGTGCTTTGTATGTTGAAGTGTTGGGAAAATGAATAAAGTTTTACACCATACGATGGCTGGGGACTAAAACAAGACCTGGTCTCTAGCTTAGAGACCCCCTCTTCCGGGTTCTTCTTGCCCTGTTTGCCGCAAAAAGCCGCCAAAGGTATGGAAGGTGACAACTATAAATTACCCTTCCCCCCTTCATTCAGGGCTCAGATCTTTGGAGGAAAGGTCTCCTCTGAGTCCGCTGGTGTTCAATAAATCTCCAATCCACCAAGATCTCCGAGTGCTGCTTCGTTTTTCCGCCAGCGTTCCAGCCTGGTTCCGTAACAGAAGGTGCTTAACAAAGACAAGAAAAGTTTCCTCTGGGAGTAGGGGGCTTACTGTGAAGTGACACACCCATAACCTTGGAAAGAGCTGGAACTGAAGGATGGCTCCAGATCCAAGATGGGGACCTCAAGAGCTGGACTTGGAGACATCTGCCCTTTACCCAGGAGGCAGAGTTATCTTCTCAACTCTTGTCTATATTGTCATCTATTTTTCATGCAGCTTTATGAAGCTTGGATTCCTGATCCTGTACTCCTTCTGTATATTTTCCTTCCTTTAGAATTTCTGCTGACTCATTTCTTATAATTTTGGTTTGCATAGAATTCCTCACTGTCAGAGATTGTTATAAAGCAAAATGGCCATAGCAACACTTTGCTGCTTATTTCATGTAATTTTAAAATAACCTGCATTAACTTCACTATTAATTCCAATATTTTAATAAAAATGAAAATAGGATTGCTGTCAACTTCTACACCAGTGCAACCCCACCTAAATATAAGGGAAGCCGCATATATAATTTTAAATTTTCTAGTAGCCACATTAAAAATAATAAAAGGAAAGATTGAAATTAATAGCAATACTATATTTTGTTTAAGCAAATATTCCAAGGTGCTTTTTTTCAGCAGATAATCAATGTAAAGATGATAAGATACCTTTTATTCTTTTATTGGCAATAAGTTTTTGAAATCCAGTGTGTACTTTACACTTATGGCAGACCCTCGCTTTGGATTAATCACATTTCAAGTGTTCAATGTCCATATATGGTTGGAGGCTACTGTATTGAGCAATGATACTTCTATCTTGTATCAGATTCTGTTCCATCTGAGGGAAGAGGAAGTTATTCTGGCCTTATGGCCAGAGTATCCCAGGGCAGTTGGTTGGGAAATATGGCCCTCCTTAAGATAAATAATAGTGTTCATAGTGTTGGAGGAATAGCAGTGATGAGATCCTAAGAAATATATTTGGTCTTATGAAGATAAAGAAGGAAAAAAAAAAGAGGAAACCAAGCACTGGGAGAAGGGAGATGGTTAGGCTTTAGGGAAGTAGCTAGGAAGTGGGCCTGGGAGACGTTTTCCACCTTTTCCCTGTCTTCTTTTCTCCTGCTCTTACCTCATGATCTTACTACGTTCCTTATTAAGGCACCTGCTACCACTCTAAGCCAAACCTGTCAGTGCCTCCAGAATTTACTATGGACCCAAATCAGTCCTGGTGCATACCAAAATGATTAATAAGCATGAGAAAAAAAAGGTGTTCACCTTGGAAAGAAGAATCTAAAACATTGAAAAAATGCCTGGGAAGAATTTTAAACAACGGAGATACAGTTAGAGCACACTCAGAGGACCACTTCGTTCCATGAGCCTCTTTGTGTATCTCTCAAGTTCTAAACGATTCAGATTTCAGATTTTTTTTTAATGGTGAAACAATGATATCATAGAAGAAAAAGACAAGTGTTTTGTCCTTAAAAGTATTCATGATGCATTCAAATGTGGGCTAATAAAACTGATTTTACCACAGCTACTCTCCGCTAGCCTCTTGTTGTCTCAGCTGTTAATGCCATTGCTTATGGACAAATTCTCTCTGCACTTCTTCATTCAAATTCCTTAATGAGAAAAACTTACTGTCCCACTTTTTGCATTTGGCCAAATTATCACTTCCTGGCCTATTTATGGATGGACAATCCTGGAGTCAGGCCCTTTAGTAGTTCAACCAGTTGTGGTCAAGAAAGACAATGTGATGCCAAAAGGGCTGTGGACAAATAGGCATAGAAAATGATATATTTTTTAGCATACTTGTGCACTGGGCAAGGTGGGTGGTCAACTGCTTGGCTTTCTTCAAGACAATACAGATTAGTAGATGACAGCATGGGCTGGGCAGGGGCATGGTGGGGGGTGGGTCAGATCTCCTGGCCCCAAATATTGATGCCACAGAGAACCAGTTGAATGCCCTTAGACAGCTTAATTGACCTCTCTGCAAATATCTCATCTATATTGTAGGAATATTAATAGTGTCTATCTCTTGGTTGTTACGAGGACTGAGAAAATATATGAAAGTTACTTGAATAAAGCCTGGCATGTAGTTAATACTGTATAGTATTACTTTTCCTTCTCTCTTTTGTTTTGTTTTGTTTTTTAACGTTTTTTTTATTTTTATTTTTGAGACAGAGAGAGACAGAGCATGAACGGGGGAGGAGCAGAGAGAGAGAGGGAGACACAGAATCCGAAACAGGCTCCAGGCTCTGAGCCGTCAGCACAGAGCCTGACGCGGGGCTCGAACTCACGGACCGTGGAATCATGACCTGAGCCGAAGTCGGCCGCTTAACTGACTGAGCCACCCAGGCGCCCCTCCTTCTCTCTTTTGTGCAGAGGTAACCATATACCTCTGGTACATTGGGCTCTTGTCAATCTTCCCAATGACTATGAACAATGGTCTTGTGATCACTGTACCACCTGAGAGGCAAGCAGGGCTAAAGAAGGTTAAGCAACCTGCTTAAACCAAATAATTAGTAAGTGGCAGGGGGTGGGAACTGAAATGAAGGCTGACTAATTTAAAAAGCCAATTCCTCTGTATTACTACAACTATTTCTCTCCCAAGAGAGCATATATGGTAAAAGAGCTCAATGTCAGGGGTCACCATACTTTGTGGAATTTTATTTCAGTGATGTGCGGTTGATTATTCCAGAATACGCCCTCAGGATCTCATTTGGTTTCCAGGAGGCCCTAATCCTAGTTCCACATTCTATTCATTTATATGCTCACACTGCCGAAATGTAAGACCTGTCGCCGACGCTCGGTACATTTGGGTCCCACTGCCACCAAAGTCATCACCGGTGTGTTGAAAAGGTGTGTTCAGTTTGCTTTGCAGAGAAAGAACTGATGCCTCTTTGGGCTGAGACCAGACACGCTGCTCAAATAACAGGGCTGTGGAACCCAATCAAAAGGACCAAGCTTTTGCCCCAGGGACTAGAATGAGCCGACCACGTTCCCACCATTCTCTGCCTGCATTGTAGCCTTGAAGTGGTTTGCATGACTGTGCAGCTTGACCAGAAGCCTCCTGGATTTGCAAAACATCGTCTGTCATGCTTTGGCTTTTTCAAAAGAGGTCCAAGCTTTGAACCATTCCCCCAAAGATAGACTTTGCCTTTGGAGCCTTGAGAAATAAAATACACACCTGTGTCGAAAAGTGTGAAAGTATCACATTTAAGGGTCGAGCCGTTATAAATGTTGGTGCCGTTAAATTCTGCAAATCAGGACTTGGAAGGGAATGCCTCCTCTGCTGATTGCACTGTAACTGGTGCAGCTATAATAGGCTCCAGACACTACTGGAATAGCAGATCTCTGTGTGTGACTACAGAGGAATATATAAGAAAGAAAAAGACAGATGGTGTACTTAGGTGCACTTAAGTCTGATTGCATGAGTTGATAATGAATGTTTAAATATGGCACTCCCATAAAATCAGATACCTGTAGACAATACTGGAATAACTACAGACTTGCTAGGGGAAAAAAATGAAGTCGCGGATTCTAATTTTTTGTTTTTGTCATTATTATGATTGCCTATTTACTTGTATGGGAATTTTCATGACTTTCTCTGAGCCTAATCGTAAAACAAAAAAACACAATCAGTAGCATCGAAAACACATTCTTAGAAAATAAGAGGAAACTTAAAAGATGATTTCCGAGCTGTGGAAGCTCATGGCCAGACAGGTCAGGTGGCGAAGGTCAAACAACTCAGTGACAGAGAGAGGATTAAAAGCCATGTCCTCTATGTTGCTGCCCGTTCATTGTTCCCCCACCAAACACCACGTTTTCTTTCTGGGAAGATTATACTAAAACATTATAAACCACGCAAGAATCGTAAACAAACCACAACCAACATTGTTCAAAAGGGGATAGTCTTTTACCCCGTGAACTACTTTGGTTTTCATACTCTATTGGCTCCAAACCAGATTAAGTAGGATTGTTGAACACCTTAATGAAAGTTGGATTTTATGGTTTGCAAGCGTGCACTCAATTTTCCTAAGGGGCTCCGATTTGAACACTATTCCTGCATATGCTGTCCAAACATCTCTTCAGTTAGCTTATTAGAATTACAAAGACAAGAAGGCCAAGATTTGGTTTAGGACTGACACCAAAAGATGACTCTGGCACCAAGAGGTCCTAGAGAAGGGTGCCCACTTCACGTGGGCACGGGGATGACGAGGGCACGGAGGCAGCTGATCTGGATCTGCAATGCATGCTCCACGCAGAAAGTAGACATCAATCAGAAGCTGTAAATAAATTGGACCTGGCACCTTAAGTGCCTTAAATGTTTGAAGTTAAACCTTAAATCGCATCCTTATTCTTAAAGGAAGCGGGTGAGCCTCCCATCAAAGAGACTGGTGGCATAATCAAGGTGAGTAATGCTGCGGAATTCTGAAAGGACTTCACGATCTGAGTAGGAAAGACAGTCCCCGGTGCTGGGAGCACTAAAAGTCCACACGTCACTTATCATGAATGGGAATCTGGGTGCTGAAAGATGCACATACTTTAAAATCAGACAGTGCTGACATGTATTGGAAACTCTTTGCATGGTGGTGGAAATGCTTTCCAACCACACTCTCAAAACCGGTCCACACTGGGCTGTTGAAAATTTTGAAGACGGTTCAACAAAAAGCGAGAAAAAGGACAGCTGCACATACAACGTAAAATTACTTTATAATTCTTAATTTACACATTATATAGTTGTATACACAGAACTATGAAATTACTTATAATTTCCACATGAATAGCGACATTCAGTAAACAAATATTATACAAATGGCAGCTCTCTAGCCTCTAAAGGTTTTCTGTTTTCAACCCATCAAAATGGCAAGATGGCCATTAGTTACAATTTGTGAGGTCGAGGTGAATACTATAATCCTTGTGCACATTCAGAGTAGACTGCAGGAGGGGAAGGGATACCATCAGCAACATAGACATTTTGGAAAACTCTGGCAATCAGAACGCATGTGGAATCAGATTGACATAGACGTTAGAACGGAGAAGTCCTACCTGTGAAGGTAAAAGCAGTTCTTGCCAATGTGGACCAGGAAAAAGGTCAGCTCAGGATTAAGGGGCAGAGAGAGTGAGTAGTCAGTGGGGCAATCATGTCAGTGGGTCGCGTGAAGGCTTGACTGTGGAGGAGTTGGTCCAACTGTGTTCTTCCGACAATATAATACAATGGTGGCCCCTTGCAGCGTATGACTCACTTAAAAATAAGAGGTGCTCCTGATGAGGGTTTCTAGCTGTGTGTCAGGCACAGTGGTGAAGCCAGTGAGAGTATGTTATGATTTCAGACTCCATAATGGATGATGATGATGATAATAATGATAATAAGAACAAAAAGAAGAACCGTAGCTGCACCCAATGCTGAAAGTGTGAAAGGCATTGACACAGTTCTTAAGCAGAGTGAAGACACTCTTTCTGGCAGTTAGTGGGGTGGGAGCAGATCAATCGACTAACTAAAAGGGAAGTCAGCTTGCTCACAAATCTGGCTCGTTCAGTATAGCAGCCAGCCAGGCCTGAGAAGAAATGAGGGAAACCACAAACTCACTTTAAATGAGAACGTACACATCCACTACAGAGAAAAAAATACATTAAAAATATATAATTTTAAAAGTGAGTTGAAAAGAATGATTTTTCTGGAAAATACAGATGACCAAATTGATTTTAAGAAAAGGAAAATAATCTTAATAGACTGAGAATTATTTAAAAAAATTGAAAAGAGTCAAGAGCTCATTCTAACTCCCCACCAAAGGCAATAAGGCAAGACAGATTTACAGGTGAGAATCATCAATATGTTATGAGCAAATAAACCCTTTATCTATGTAAAAAACAATCTCAGATCTTAAGATAAAATGCAGAGCTTTTCAACTCCTTCTATAAAGCTAAGATAATCCTTATACCAACATTGGAAAAGATAGATTTTTTTAAAAAGATAAAAGAAAACTACTGTCTAATCACACCTATAAATATATAGACAGAAATTGCAAATTAAAATTTACCAACCTGGATTCAATAACTTATTAAAAGACTATTTCATGATTCAGAATGATATGACCAAAATTATTTAAATAAAGGATATGTCCCTTATATGTTAAGTTACAACCAGTCATTCCTTGTGAGCTATATAAATATTATATTATTTTCTACATTTGCCATGAGGTAAAGAAGTTTGAGATACCCTAGTTTAACCCCAAATGCCTATTACATAGTCATATGTAGAGCACAATTTCATTTATGTTAAAAAGTGTATATTTGGCGTGTGTGTGTGTGTGTGTGTGTGTGTGTTTAAAAATAGATAAGAAAATATCTGGAAAGATAAACACGGGTATGATAACAATGGTTACTCAGGGGGAATCATTCTATTTTTGCTAAATGTTGGGTCTCCTGCACAGTCATTATCACATAGAAGTTTCCTCTTTGTTAAACAAATAAATTAAATAAATTAAGTTGAAGTGAACTACAACTTTTACTTTTTCTTGTATTTATATTGTTTGAATATGTTTTTAAAATTTTTAAATGTTTTTATTCATTTTTGAGAGACAGAGAAAGAGCGCAAGTGGGGGAAGGCCAGAGAGAGAGGGAGACACAGAATTCGAAGCAGGCTCCAGACTCCAAGCTGTCAACACAGAGCCTGATGTGGGTCTTGAACCCACGAGCCGTGAGATCATGACTTGAGCCAAAGTCGGACACTTAAATGACTGAGCCACCCAGGAGCCCGTATTGTTTGAATATTTGTAAATATTTAATTGTGTGAAAGTGACATATTGCCACTATAAATGTACATACACATACACACATACGTGCAAATGTAGAGCTATTATTTCCCAATGGTCATTCATTAACAAATATTTGTTGAGAAAGCATTATGTGTTAGGCATTGTTGTAGATGCTCAGTATCACTCAGTGAACAAGACCAACAAAATAGATTTCAAATATATCTATTTATTTATTATGGATAATTATGATTATTTAATCATTTATTAATCAATCAAACTGATCACTTAATCTATTTCACACACTTTGTTAAGGAAAATGTATTGTATCTTATAAAAACAGAAGTTCTCCTACCTATATTTTTCTGTATGTATATAAGGGAAATTCACAAAAATCGGCTAGGAAAGTGAGTATTCATTGTTCTTCATAACTGAGCAGAATTCACTGGCATGAATTCAGACTTTTTGTTAAAAAACAACATAAGTCAATTCTAAAAATGGGTGATACACTTTTCAGTATTTATATAAACAAGAAAAGTGCAAAACTTTCTAACAAAGGGGAAATATATCGAGGAACACTAAGTTTGAAATCAGATTGACCTGATTGCAAATGCTGTACTGTATGTGAGCATACTTCTGGAGTAGAGGATTTAATGCACTGAAAAGGGTACAGGAAGCTGTGCCAACATGCCACTATGAGGGCTCGTAGAAGCTTGGAGAATGTTATGATGCACATTAAATAAAGTAAAAGTAACTATAACTTTCAGGGCGTATCATGGGAGAAGAGCTCAAGAAACTTTAAGAAGCGGGCATGTTAGAGCAGAGGTGAGCCTGAAAAACCCACTGTGTGATTATCTGCCATGGTACAGCCTGGAAACACTTTGTTTAACAAATTGGTAGAGGGTCTACTGTTGAAAAAATATCAGTATCACTGAGAACCTCAGTGACGGTTTTCCTCTGAGGACTAGTCTTGATATTGGAAGATATTACTACACAATCGGCTTCTTGTAGCATTGAGAATGATAGGGTGTCAAATAAAAGAAGCCAGATGGCAGTGCTTAATTCTCAGAAGCCAAGGGGGTGTAATTATCATAATGAACAGCAGGGTTGGTGTGGCAGCCAGGAGGGCCTGACCTACAGAGAGCTATGAATATTGTAAATCGGACAATAGCCAAAAGCATCCTCCATGATCTTTACTAAAAAAAGAAATGAAGACTGGAAGATGAAGAGATTGAGAGTAGCCACCCAATAAAAGTCATGAATTCTTGTACAACTTCACCTTTGGAATCTAGTGACTAAAGAAGAGGCCAGATCTTCAGGAAAAAACAATCTAGAAAAGTATGGCAAGTATAAAGTTTCTCCAATACCTCTCCAAGGGGCCTTCAGCCACTTACAAGAGGGGGTGGGTGATAGCTAAATATTTCAAGAGTAGAGGACCCAAGTTAACATTCAAACCTGGTTTTACAACTTCCCTGGTGAAGTTGAAGCGTAAGGCAGCCAAAGAATAAATGGTGTTTTGGCCCAGGGATAGCTCACCCTGGCCCCTGAATGTTTAATTGGAATAGACATACTCAATTATTCCGTTCCATATTGGTTCCTTTGCTTGGAGAATAAAAGCTATTGTACTGAAGATGGCCAAGTAAACGTTCTGAAACTGAACCCTTCTTTCACTCTCTTGCCAAAATAGCTACTGAAAAAAAAATTAGAAAAATGGCACAGATTGGTGCCACCCAAAACCTAGAGAACACAGAGTTGTGGATATTATCACCTCTCCATTTATTTTACCATCTCTCCATTAATTTACCAGTCTATTCATCTACAGATGAATTCTGCAACATAATAGTAGGATGCTACCAATTTAATTGAGCAACAGTACCAGATGTGTATATTTACTAGAACAGATTTAAATAGTCTCAAGTCCGTGGTATTCAGCCATCAATCTGGTGAATGATTTTTATCTTTTTTTCCCTCATCCCCATCAAAAGGGTGGATCAAAAATAATTTACATTCACATGCAGGAGATAACGGTATACGTTTATAGTCTTTCCCCAGAGCTACACGAAAACCCTCTTGTGTTCTGTCAAAATATAGACTGAAGAAAAGTGGACTGTCTCAACACACCTTAGAATATCACACTTGTCCATTCGATAATGACATCATGACATCATGCTAACCGGGATGAATGAACGAGAAGTTCGCGCGTAGTAGAGGCCACAGTAAGACACTTGCCTTGGAGAGATAGGAGATAATATGAGGAAGAATCAGGGGACCAATATATCAATGAACATTTTAGGATTCCACTGGTCTGGGACATGGTGCAACACGACTTCCAAACTAAAAGACAGTTGATTCTATTTCTTATCTGTGAGAAAGGAGGCATAATCTCATAGGTATCTTTAGGTTCTGGAGACAGGCAATACGCCATTGCTGACATCGCTCGAATGCGTATCCTGGATGACCCAACGGGCAGACATATTTGAGTGGGGCCTAGAGCAGAAAAGGGCTCTGTAAACAGTTCAGGCTCCATGCAAGGGGTCCTGCCGCTCGGATCATATGATCTGGCTGACTCTATAGCATAAAAGGTATTAGTGCTGGTAAAAGACACTGTGTGGAGTTTATAGTAAGATTTGGGGATGAGAATTTGGCCCATGCCACCCAGTAAAACATCTAGAGAAATCAAAGTTGCTACCCCAAATAGAGAAAAATTTAGAATGGATAGCATAGGAAAGAAATTAGGATGCACTTCAGCAAGAAATAAATGATGATGTACTTCAGGGTCACTTAAAAAAAAACAACAACAGTATTTTGAGTACGTTAGAAACTTTCAGAATTTTAGTTTACTTACCTGGAAAATTGTATTAATTTTGAAACACAGTAGTAGTAGAAAGAGCACAATTTAGAGTTCTAAAGTCTATAAATTCTGTAAACAGAATCCTGCATCCGTGAGGATTCAAGTCAACTACTGTACTGTGCTGTGTATCACCACTATATATCACAAACTATCACATTATTTCATTGAAGCCTCTGTAAATGCTGGGCACAGATATGATGATCCCAAACGAGCAAATGTGGAATCTAGTTTCAGGGGCTCCTGGGGGGCTCAGTCCATTTAGCATCCTAAGTCTGCTCAGGTCCTGATCTTGTGGTTCATGAATCCAAGTTCCATGTCGGGCTCTGTGCTGACAGCTCAGAGCCTGGAGCCTGCTTCAGATTCTGTGTCCCCCTCTCCCTCTACCCCTCCCCAACTCACTCTCTGTCTCTCTCTTTCAAAAAAAATGAATGAACATGAAAAAAATTAAAGTTTCAGGAAATTAAGTAACTAGACAAAGTCACAGAGTTGATACCGTTTGAATGGCCGGTTCTTCTGTTCATACAGTTGTTCAACTTCCTTTCCTGCTGAGAATCCATTCTTGATGATTAGAGAAGAAATCCTAGCCATCAATTCTCCATGCATATGTTTGACTTTGTATATTTCAAGCTCTACTAAATGCTTTCAAAACCACCGAAAATGAGTGCTTTATATTCATCTCTTTATTAAACAGTACACACAGGCTCTGCTTCCTGATTGTTTGGTTCTTGGTAATTATGTCAGAGGGGGTTACTCTCAACAATAATGATAGTAGCAACAACAGTAATAATAAAACTAAAAGTGCTGAATGCATTTTGTGTGCAAGCCCCTGTTCTAAGGAATTTTCATGTATAATTCATTTATTCAAAATAGTTATCAGAAGTAGGTATAAATATCATACCTATTTAATATTTGGAAAAATTGAAAATAGAGTTTCAAAAACCTTATTTGAATCCATACATTCAGAAAGTGGTAGAAATGGGTTTTGAACTACTATCCAGCTGCTTTGACCATACTCACAAACACATGCTGCACAGCAGAAATGACTGCCAGACAGGTACAACCTCACTCTACAGATCCCCAAATAAACTCTGAGTTCTCTTTGAGTGTTTGTATTAAGGTGGTTTGTATGAAGGAAGACAAGGATTTTGAGTGTTGTACATGGTGATTGCGAAAAGGCTTTCTATTTGACAATAAAACTAGAGTTTACTTTGTCTGCTCTTCAAATGGTACTGCTAACTTAGACAGATGGGATCAGCATTATGTAGACAAAAGGTCAAGAAATCTGTGCCTTATTCCTAGTTTTGGCGTCAATGGTTATGGAACAATAAGCAAGTCATTTAATCTTATGTGAGCAAATTTTCTCCTGTGTAAGCAGCTGTCAATATTACTACCTCTAAGGACTGTTTTAAGGATTAAATGGGCGGATGTTTGTAAAGCACCTATACAGTATCCCCATCCCTTACAAGAAACAAGCAAAAAGCAAGCAAATAAAAAACATGAGTGATTTCTATGGTTGTTGGAGTAACTGACCCTATGTCCACTGGGCGATAAAAAGCTAACTTTAAATAATCAGGCATCTGGGCACCTGGGTGGCTCAGTCGGTTAAGTGTCTGACTCCTGGCTTTGGCTCAAGTCATGATCTCACAGTTTGTGAGATTGAGCCCCTGGTCGAGCTCTGTGCTAACAGCACAGATCTTGCTTGGGATTTTCTCTCTCCCTTTCCCTCTACCACTCCCCAGCTTACATGCTCTTTCTCTCTCACAGAAAATAAACATTAAAAAAGACAAAAAGAAAAACAAATAGACATTTATTGAGATGTTGGTCCTTAATGACATTTTGAACATCTCTGGGGCAGTTGTAGTAGTCAAAAATACGCCTAAGGAGTTAGATGTGGAAAGGGATTATGACTGTCGGCTTTTTATAGTCTTGTAGGGTTTCCCAGAATACCTCTTTTCCTTTTAAGTCCATGGTGAACTGAACACCAGACTTTTTTTTTTTTTCCATTCATTTCTTCTTCTAATATTAGCACCGTGATTTTTCTTTGGAGAAACACCAATCAGCTCCTCTTAGCACATGCCATTTTTAGGAGGGAGGGCTAACTTTGCTCTCAGCTCCAAGGGTGGCAATTTGAGTGGGGCATTAGAGGCGACCCATGTCTGACCAGTGAGAGAATCACATGTCTTTGCCCATGAGGATTGGTCCAGAGATGGACATATGTACTAAGCCAGGCCATTCTGAGCCAATGAGACCCATTCTGGACTTCTTTTCAAACTACTGAGCACGAAACATACTTTTTCTACTGAGGTTGCTGACAGGAAAGGATATTAATACAGCCTTGGAGCTTCTGGCAGCTATCTCGCCGTCATGAGTGAAGACTGACAGTAGAACCAATACAGAGGAAAGCATAATGAAGAGATGGCCAAAGATTGAGTCCTAAGGATACCACTGATTGCCTGTGGAGCCATCTGTCTCTGAAGCCAGAATATGACCAAAATTTTCAGTTACCAGGGCCAACAAATTGTCATTTTTTTCTCTAAACTAGTAACATTGGTACTATATCACTCGCCACTAAACAATACAAAGATAGTTATTCTCTTGAATTCCAAGGGTTGAATCTGCCAAATGCATTTAAAATGCTCAGCACCGTTGGCAGCAAATATTCCAAGCTTTTAAGACTGCTCGGCTATACTCTCCATGCCTGTCTCAGCTGAGCGCTTACTCTCAAGATCTAACCAGTGAGCAGCTTTGCCCAACTTCTGGTCTCGCCTCTCTGTCTTTTCCTTAAGGATCTGAATACAGCATTCGAGCTCTTTATGACAGAATGGCAAGATTGTTTTGCATAAACACACATGGCTTCCTCCAACTCATTCCCAAATGAGTCCTCTCCATCAGTGCATGGAGATGCCCATGGCATATGGCTCCAACCACACTATTACATTCATTCCCTACAGAGAATCTCTGGGTCAGCTCGGGGAGACAGTAATTACTCCTTGCATGGAAGTGGCTGTTTATCACTCAGGGGCTTTTGTAATTGATGTTTCTTACACCAGTGTTTCTTTCTTTTTAGAGATGCCTCAGAGAGCTACAGACTAACTTCTTCAGGTAACGTTTGCTTTTTTGTTGTTTATTTAGTTTTTTTTAAGCAAATATCATCTTATGATGAATTTGGTCCATTATTACAAAGACCCTGAATTCATATCGGACTCATTGCCTTGATAATGATAGATAACCTCTTGAAAAGAGTCACTGAGTATTTTGAAAAGGAACCATATTTAATTATTCACAATTATAACATTATCTCCTGAAATTGCAAGTAGCTCTTTAACACGAATATCAAACGATTCATATTATAGGCAAAGAACTTACTTTCTTTGGCTTTGAGTACTCACTTTTTCATTTTTTTTAGCCAAAACGCCATGTTGCCTCAAAATATTAACACAAGGAAATATCATTTGTTCCACTGCTTTAGAATACTGCCTTTAACATTCCACAGACTTGAGGCTCATAATAACCGTGCAAGCTGAAATTACCAGGGCAGCTTCTTAGTTGGCCTAATGTGAGTGTAGAAGAGGAAGTTTTAAGCATGTGCCCATCTGATAGAGGACCTTATTTGAAGAACATTATAGCTAAATTGGAGAGAGCATAGGGCAACAGAAATGATAAATGGAATGGAAGGGATTACTGAACATATGAGAAGAGATTAAGAAAAATGGGGTTGTTTAGTCTTAAAAGAAGATGAGTCTGAGGTGAATTGATTGAGGAATTTCAGCTAGCTAAGGGCCACAATGCAATTAAGTTTGATCCATGGAAGGTGTACCTTTAAGCAGAAATGTATGAAAGGCGAATTAAAGGGCTCTTATTTTACAGAAAGTGTGGTGATAAGCAAAGAAAGGACTTGTAAGTACTAAGCTAAAATAAAATTGTTTTATCATACTTAAAATATTTGTACTGGCTAATTGAAGACTCACATAAGCAAAAAAGAAGACAATGGGAATAAGCATAAAAAGACATGGAATGTTTTTTTTTTTAGAAGCAGAAACACTTCTATTTATTATTTTCTATTCATAGTATAATGGAGTTAAGATATGTGGGTTGAATTCTTATTTATTCACATGTTATCTAATTGACTCTGTGCCTTGGTTTCCTCATTTATTAGAGAGGCAGCGAAGTTAATATTTACAGTTTTATTAGATATTAAATAACTAAATAAAAGTTGTAACTCTACTAATTAAAGTACGAAATATTTATTATATATGTAAATGTTATATTTACCAAGCCTTTTGGTAAATGTGACCAAATACAGCTTTGAGAAACAAATACATGTTGTAGAAAGCACTTTGTAAAGAATTTAAATAATTTACTACTCCTCTCTATCCAGTTCCAAAACATGAGATAGCAGCCAAAAGTACATAAGATAAGATAATTCAAAGTAGGTGTGATGGGGACAAAAAGTCAGGAAAATAAAATATATTGAGGAAAAAGTTTAATTCATGTGAACTTAATATGGATAGACTTCAAACTTTTCTCTAAACTTTCTCTAACCAAATGAAGAAAACAAAACCAAGCCCTGAGAGTTATACAGCATAGTAAATTTGGAATAAAAACAGGCCAACCAATATGGCAAATAAAAATTATTCTTGACATATGGTCAAATAACTATGTTTTCTGTGTGCTGGCCTGGAGAGAGTACCACTGTCATAATGAACAAGTTCCTTGACAATATGCCTAACAATGTGCACGCAATACTTTTCATGAGACTACTTTAATGCTCATCAATGTAAATATTTGGCATAAAATCAAAACACAATTCAATAAATGCAGTTCTAATGACTATCGTTTAAACTGGTCAAAATATCCAATTATTTTTTGAACTCATAAATAATACACTCTATTCATTCATTTAATCAGTCATTCTACCAATTCACATTAAGTGTCTACTATGTTCCAAAATTTAATTAAGTCTTTAATACATAAAGAAATAAAGTATAATCCTAGGCCCTTAGTCACTTTTACTTCCAAATTTAATGGGATATCTGGTATTGGACTCGATTTCTTGCCAGACCAACTACAAAATCAGAACAAAATGCACAGGAAAAAAGTTATTTGAAGATAATAGAGAACAATCAAGGCAATCAGGATTTGAAAGGCAAGATTGTAGGGAGATATTTCTATGAGTCCAAAAAGCTAATCAAAATTAAGCAGTTTTGTAGTGCTTGGGAGACAAAAATGCAATTCAGGGCTATAAAGGAAGAGAAGCCTAGGTAAACACTCCAAGTTTTCTTGAAAGCCTGGAAGAACTATACCCTGGGAACAAAGGTAAATGCTAATAAACTGTCCTGGATGAAGTTGACATGATCATATTCAAGCTACTATCCAGAAGAAAAATAAATTGTTCATCATCAAAATCTTTAAAATTGTTCATATGCAATATTTAGCATTCAATTAAATAAATGCTATAAAACAGTCAAATGACCAAAAACAGAAGAAGAAACACAGACCATAGAAAAGAGACTTTGGTTAAAACAGTTATTAGAGCTATCCAACAGAAACTTCAAGGTAACTAAGATTAATATGTGAAAAACAAAAAGATAAAAAATATTGAAATTGAAATATATGAGAAGAAATCAAATGGAAATTTTGTACTAAATAGGAAATTAGCAGATATTAAGAGATTAATAGATTTTTTAATGGAAAATTAAACACAATAGAAGATAAGATTAGAGAATGGGAAAATAGAACAGTAGGAAATATCCAGTTTCAGGCACAGAGAAAAAAAAATACAAAATACAAAAAAAAAAAAAAAAAGCATAACAAACTCCTAGAATACAATAAAGATGTTTCACATACTTGTATCTTGAGACCCAGACCGGGAAAAGGAAGAGAGAGAATGGGGAAAAAATATTTTTGAGCAGATACTGACATCTTTCAAAACAAACATGATAAATTAAGCCACAGATTTGAAGAACTTCAGGAAACCATAACAGGGTAATTATAAAGAAAGCTATATTTAGGCATATAGTAGTGCAAATATTAAAAACAAAAACAAAAACATAAGGACAAATATAAAACTTATAAGTCAAGAACAAAAGACACATTATTTTTAAAGGAAGAGGTATAGAGATAAAAAATATAGTTGAATTCTAAACAGAAATGATAGGGGTGGCTGGGTGGCTCAGTTGGTGACTTCAGCTCAGGTCATGATTTCCTGGTTCTTCGGTTCAGGCCCTGCATTGGGCTCTCTGCTGACAGCTTGGAGCCTGGAGCCTGCTTTTGATTCTCTGTGTGTGTGTCTCTCTCTCTGCCCCTCCCCCACTCAAGTTCGGTCTCTCAAAAATAAATAAATGTTAAAAAAATTTTTTTTTAAAAAAAATAAAGAGAAATGATGAAGCCAGAAGATAATGGAGCGACTTTTAAATGGCTAAAAGAAAATAATTGCCAAAAATGCCACCAAAAAATGTCTCAAATAAAGTAAATGCATTTTAAACTGTATTAATATTCTATTGTGGCCAGAACAAATTGCTACATATTTGGTGGCATAAAGAATATAAATTTATAATCATCTTACAGTTGTATAGATTGGGAGTGTAACACCAGTCTCAGTGGACTAAAATGAAAACGTTGGCAGGGCCAAAATTTTTTCTGAAGACACTAGAAAAGAATCCAATCCCTTGCCTTTTTAGGATTCTAGAGGCTGCCTACATTTCTTGGCTGTGAGCCCTCTTAGTCCATCTTCAAAACCAGCAACAGTGGGCCAAGTCTTTCTCACATCGCCATCACTTTGGTTCCCTGAAGTTGGGAAAAGTTCTCCACTTCTTTTTTTTTTTTTTTTTAGTTTATTTATTCATTTGAAGAGAGAGACAGCATAAGCAGGGGGAGGGGCAAAGGGAGGGGGAGAGAAAATCCCAAGCAGGCTCCACACTGTCAGCACAGAGTCTGACACAGGGCAGGAACTCACGAAACCATAAAATCATGACCTGAGCCGAAACCAAGTCAGACGCTTAACCAATCAAGCCACATAGGCACCCTCCACTTCTAAAGATGCATATGATTAGATTGGTCCCTCTGGATAATCTAGGATAATCTTCCCAGTTTAAGGTATATAACTTTAGTCACATTTGCAAAGTCCCTTTCGTCATGAAACATAACATATTGTAACATATTCACAGGTTCTGAGGATTAGGGTGTGAACACATTTGAGAGCCATTATTCTATTTACCACACAAAGAAAAACTTTAAAAATCTGTTGCCAGGAGAACTTCACTAAAATAAACACTAAAGGAATTTCTTTAGGAAGAAGGAAAATGATTCTAATAATAACCATGATAGTTCAGGAAGAGCAAAAAGTCATCAAAAAGGATAAATGTATGGATAAGCTAACTGTTGAAAATGATACTATCTTGTGATGCCTAGGTGGCTCAGTCAGTTAAGCATCCAATGGCTTGTATCATGACCTCAAGGTGTGTGAGTTTGAGCCTCATGCCCGGCTCTGTGCTGACAGCTTGGAACCTGGAGCCTGCCTCGGATTCTGTGTCTCCGTCTCTCTCTGCCCCTCCTGTGCTTGCACTCCATCTCTCTTTTTCTTTCAAAAATAAATAATAAACCTTAAAAAAGTAAATAAAATGATAATATCTCGAGGAATTGAAATACATATAGAGCCCAGTGATGTGTTGGAGGCACCTAACACTGGCATGTAAGAACTTAGTGATAAATTTTTAATAATTTTGAAAGTTGTCTGGTAAACCCATTATTTTAGCAATTATTAAAATTTAAGTTATATAACATTACAAACAGAAATTATGAATAATCAAACAGAAATGAATAATCAAACTCAACACCTCCTAATTATTTTACATTTTATCTATGCTGCTAAGATTATTTATGTCTATTATATACGCATGATGAAAATAATATATATAATGGTGCACAAATGTGCATCTTTTTGCAACATACATTCCACGATGCCAGTTTGTTACTTTGAGCTTGCTTTCATGAGAGTATTTATACCATGAAAATTGGCAAATACTACAAATCAGGGTTTGATTTCTTGGTTTTGTTGATTGTCTGGAAAGCAACCAAGCAATATTAATTATGCAGATTAACTATTATCCAATCTAGTAAAGAAGTTGCTTATGTCAATATGTCAAGCACTGACATTTTTCTTCATTATCTTCACTTCATCATGCATGTTAATATAACAAGATATAAGCCCATTTATACTTATATATACTTATATACCCAAGTACGCTTACTCATCAAATTCAACCATACTCTGAGTAAGGATATGAGTTTTAAAAAATCTAGTGTAAGCATTCTGTGACAATCAGTTGACGATTCAAAATTTATCATAAAAAGAAATGTGTATTTTATTTATTTATTTTTTTAAAAAATGTTTATTGATTTATTTTAAGAGACAGAGAGACAGACAGTGTGAGCAGGGGAGGGTCAGAGGAGAGAGAGAGAGAGAGAGAGAGTGAGTGAGAGAGAGAATCCCAAGCAGGCTCTGTACTGTCAGTGTGGAGCCCAATGTGGGGCTTGATTCCATGAACTGTGAAATCATGACTGGGGCTGAAATCAAGACTTGGTTGCTTAACCAACTGAGCCACCCAGGTGACCCATGTATATTTATTTATGTTGTTAGTTTATCTATCTATCTATCTATCTATCTATCTATCTATCTATTTGAGGGGAGAAGGGGGGGCAAAGAGGGAGTGAGAGAGAGAATCCCAAGCAGGCTCCATGCTGTCAGTGCAGAGCCCAGTGTGGGGCTTGATCCCACAAACTGTGAGATCATGACTTGAGCTGAAATCAAGAGTCAGACACGTAACTGACTGAGCTGCCCAGGTGCTCCAGTGTATATTTTATTTTTATTTGCAGACTTAGCGCTATAATTTTTGATCAGTAAGAAGTATAATAAACTCATATATGTGCATATGCATACATTTTCTTCAAATAGCTGCTAACCGTTTACTGGAATATACTGAAGTAGGCTCAAAAGGTGAAATTAAGGTGCTATTACTTACAATCTTTGAGAGGCAGTAAAATTTATTAATCTAAAGTAAAAAATGTAAATTTTAATTTCTAGGGTGGCAACTTAAAGAATAATAAATAACAACTTAATAAAACGGGAGAAGAAAACCAAATAGATACTACTATCCAGAAAGAATAAGATTGGTCATCTATTTCTATATAATGAAATTACTGATATATTTGGAATTAAAAGGATTATCTCATTATTTGCTTTCTCTAACTCAGTTCATCTGATTTTATCCTTTATTCAACATTTTTTATTTTCTCTGTGTGTCTGGTTAGATTCTTAACAAAATTGTTAACATTTCTATATGTAGATTTGTAGCCTGACTTTTCACTACATGTTATATGGCATGCCATTAAATATTCTTTGAAACATCATTTTTAATGGCTACATAAAAATCTCATTATATGTACTATTATTTATCCTCTTTCTTATTGGTTGATATTTTCTTTTTTATGAGCTATTATGGGTAATGCTATGAGGAACATCCTTTTCCACACATTTCTTTGGCAATCCTCTGATTATTCCCATAGGATAGATTTTTAGGAATGGGATAAAAGGTATGAATTGTTTTAAGCACTTCATACATATTGCTAATTGACTTTCAGAAAGGTTGTGCTAATTTATACTCCCTGTAGTAGTTAAAGGATGTTCCTTTCTCACAATGATTTCTTCAACATTGAATATTATTACTGAAAAATATCTTTGTCAATTTTTAAAATTAAAAATATAGGTCTCATTGTCATTTGATTAGAATTTCTTAGATTACTATTCAAACTAAATAGTTTTGTGAGTTTATTAGCCATTTATATATCTTCTGTGAATTGTACATTCATGTGACTTGACTAAATTTTTCAAATACCTTTTTCCTTTTTAAGAATGTTCCCATATTTTCATGATGAGAACTTGATCTGTAGAACTGCATATGCCAATGCTAATCAGTTCATTAAATATTTGCTAGGAATTCCTAACATTTAGATTTGTGAGAAACACAAAAAAATATAACACCCTAAGAAGCTGATAAGGTTAGTGGGGAGCTGTTGATTCATCTGATAACCTAACCCAGTTCATCATAGAATGTATGACTAAGAGCGAAATGCATCGTATGGGCAATGAAATCGTACAGCCCAAAAATGTTAGTAATTGGCAAGCCTTTTTGATGGAGTTGGTGTTTGCTTTGAGCCTTGAAGGAAGAATAGTGTGTACATTGAAGGGAACAAGCTGAAAACAAATGAAACGAAGACAGAATATATGTGTGTGGGTGAGTAGAAACAGTGGGATGTGGTGTGATGTTTTTAGCAGATGGGTTCATGCCAACATTAACTGAGATAATTGGTGGCATTAGACATGTGACTTGATTTAGCATCCAGTAGCTTGTGCTCCCTTTCCAATCAAAATTTACTCTAAGATCCTCTACTGGGGTGAAAGACAACAATAATAAAAAAGACAACGATGAGCACAAGAGAAGAAGACAGTGTGCCCACCAGAGGGGGTGCCATCTGCAAGTTATTTTAGTGTCAGCACTAAATATGGAAGATTGAGGGAGGCTCCCTGAAATAGACACCACACACAATAAAACACTCGAGAAATGTATAAATCAAGAAAGTGATTGGATATATATCTTCCCACTATAGAAAGAGAGGATTTTTACCGACTTCTCTTGGGATCATGGGTGTTTTTTTTAGATTGCCTGAGCAATTTAACCATTACCCGCCCCCAACAATTCCTATTCTCTTTAAGACAGACAGTAAAATAATTATAAGCATTCAGATTATAAAGGGAATAATTTTCAAGAGAAAATCATTTGGGGGCTTCCTCTTAATTGATACTGAACTTGCCCTCCTGCTGTAAAAAACAAAGGAACTGGTCAAAATGGGAGAAGCCTTGGGAAACAGGCAGTGTAAGACAGAGGGAGGAAACAAATGATGTGAACTCTGTGATTGTCTGAGCTCTCTCCATGAAAGTGCTTTTCTACACTGTAGTGCAGTGAAGGGTTCTCACCACCCAACTAGCAGCACACTGTAGTCTCATTGAGTGGAGAAGAAAACATCAGAGGGCTTGTCAAAATGCTAAGTCAAAGTTTATCGCTTCTCCTTACCAGACACCCACTAGGCTTCCCACCTTATGAAAAAAAAAATCTGTTAGGCACTAAATATTTCAGTCTCTACCATAACCTCTTCCTAGTTCCTTTCCCCTGGTTCACTCATCTCAAAGCACCTGAACTTCTAAGTCTCTGAGTTTTTGCGCAAATGAGTCAGGCTCTTTTCCTTATTTTTCTTTTTCCTTTTCCCGAAATTCCCTTCCTAAGACTCTCTACTTCCTTTCCACCAGGATTTTTTTTTCTTAACTTCATTCCAGTCCTCTGTTCAATTCTTACCTGTGCAGATAGACTCTCTGTGGCCATGATTTATAACATACCTTTCCCCTAACCAACCATTTTCTGCCATGCTCCTTACCTCATACTATCTTTCTCTTCATAACATTTATCACCTCAGAACATATTATTCCTTTGTTTACTTTTTGAGTATCTCTTTTTAGGAACATTTAAGCTTCATGAGTTCAGAAATTTGTCTATTTTCCTCAAGGCCTGGTGCATGGTGGGGGCTCAAAAAAACATGTATTGAATGAATGAATGATTGAAGAGAATTCCAGGTAAGGGCAGCAGTAAATGTAGGCTTTCTAGAGGGCTAAAGAGAAAGGGTTTTATTTAGATGAAAATGAAATGCCCAGAAATACCAGCATACACAATGGTGTGGAGTGAGGCACAAGGAAACAAGCTCAGTTCAGTCTGGCTGCAGCATGGGGATCTGAAGGGCAGCATGAGAAGACAAGCCAAATCAAGTGGAGGAGATCATTGAATACTAACTGAGGCTGTATGTTTGCTTGATTTTTTTAATATCCCTGGAAAGCTGCAAGATTAACTGGCTCTGAGGGCCTTTAGGAGAGGAGTAATTTGTTTAAGGTAGTATTTCCAGAGGACAACTGGGCATCAGGGAGAAGGAAGCTACCTGAAAGCAAGGTACTCTGAGAGTTGTGTGGATGGGACATGGTGAGCACTGGCTCCCAGTCACAATAATATTGAGCTTTGGTGATGAAAAGGAAAATCACTAAAATAGGACACTTTTTATCTTCGCTATTGCTTGCCAAGCATCCTCTGTGAATTATCAAAGGGCTACATAAAAAGAAGTTTGAAATATATTATTACCCTTGCAGGACACCTATTATCGTGAACGATTGATTTCTTCTCTCCAACCCTCGGGGACATTGTGAGTTCAGTGCAGGGACCTAATAGAAACTTCTGCAAAATTGCTCCAAATCCTTTGGGCTGAGTCTTTCAAAAGAGAACATTGTAAGCTAGTGTTTTTAGAATTAACAGCTCTTAACATGCAGATTATCCCTTATTTCCAGCTTCAATTGATCGCTTTCATTAATTAGTGTTTTTTTTTTTTTTAATTTGTCTAAGAGGTAGGCTCCATTTTACAGATGGAGAAAGTGAGGTCCAGAAAAATTAAGATATTTCCTTGAAGCTTGAACTATGGGATTGGCAGAACCTGGGACATGGCAGTTTTTTATTTTCTTAATCTAGAAAGTCATGTTAGCTGAGTTTTTCTATTAGCCTAGAAACTCCTGTGCATGCATTTGTACTAGAATACAAGAGGGACATCAACATTTGGTGACATCTAGTTATCAATAATCAGAATTTATATCATTTAGGACAATGACAGGCTGATAAATGTAACCATTAATAATAAAAGTCAACTATTTGATGCTTTTAACTTTCTACACTTCCACATCAATGTCTTTCTTATGATATTTACTATATCCTTATAAGTTCAGAAAAGATACTCCTTCTTTTTCCTACTTTATAAGCAAGCTAAAAAGACACCATTTTGTCTGACTACTTCTCAAATGTTTAGAAGGCCATGCACAAAACCTCCTTCATTCATTCAAAAAGACATCTATTTTTTACTTATTTACTTAGGAAATATTTGTATTACCTCTGTGTCAAACATCTGATAGGCTCTACATATACTTTGATGAATACAATAGACAATCTCAGGCCTTGTAGATCTCACATTCATTAGAGAAGACAGGTAATAAACAAGTAAACAAATACATATTTGCACCTTGAATGAGGTGATAGGAGGGAATTAGATATAATATTTTTTAAATGTCAGCAAAGGCGCTTCTTAGTTAATCAAGTCAGGGAAGGCCTCTCTGAAAAGATCATATTTAAAGTTTAGACAAACATGGAGAAGAAAACAACCTTGCAAAGCACAGGTGAAGATATTTCTAGGCAGAGGTGGTTATGTATGAACATCCTGGAGACAGAAACACTTAACATGTCTCTGGAATAGAAGACTGTTAGCACAGGGGAGGCTGCAGGAGTGAGCAGGGGCCATGTCATTCAGATTTAGGTTATGATGAAGAGTTGACTTCATTCTCAGTAGCGTAGGAAACCACTGGAGGTTTTAGGCAGGAGAGTGACCAGAACCATGGGTTAAGCAAGAGCATGTTGGCTGTAGTATTGAGGATAGATTGAGGGGTAGGGGGTTAGAAAGGAAAAGAGTGAAAGCACAGAGACACTAAGAGGGAAGTGGTCTAGGTCAAGAGTGATGGTGGTGCTGACAGTAGAGATAAGCCAGAGTCAAAATGTATTTTTGGAAGTAGAACCAATAATATTTTAGGTCAATTTGATATTGGTCAGGGAAACAGAGGCAATCATGGATGACTTCCAGTCTCTGGAATCAGCCAATGATAGATGGCAGAGCCCTTTATGGCAATGAAAGTGGTGAAATCTAGGATATAGGAGGCAACAAGTGTTCAGGTTTGAGTAGACAATTTTGGGGGTTCTTGGAAGACATCCAAATAGAGAAAACGAGTATATAGTTGGATATCCAGGTCTAGGGCTAGAGGGGATGCTACTCTTATTAATAATTGAGAGTCATCTGTGTAAAGATAGAATTCAGTGTCATTTACTGACAGAGTATAAGAATGAAAAAAGAGGGTTGAAAATAAGTCCTGGAAAAATTTCAGAAGTAGCAAGTGAGTACAAGAGGAAAATCCTGCTAGGAAAAGTCATAAGAAAGAGGCAGAAGGCAACCAGGAGCATGTGTTTTCATGGAAGTTGGGAGAAGAGTATTTCATTTACTAATCCTTCTTACCCCTCTGGCCCTCCATTCAAAATTCAGCTCTTGGTGTGCGTATCATCTTTTCTTGAATATCTTTCTCCATAATCCCCTTTGACTACCATGCACCATGCAATTGGCTTTTGATTGTGTGACAAGAGCAACTATTAATGTTTGCCATTTATTAAACACTTAAAATGTACTAACAGTGACACCATACATTTTACCTGCATTTATTATCTCTTATGCCATAATCATGTGCTCATTAAATAAAATTGATTATTCTTTTTTCCCCTCTAATTTAGTTGCAGTAGAAAATAAGATCTACCTTGGGGCACTGTTCAGAAAAGAGAAATAAAGAGTCATGCTTGGTACAGCATCTCCTTTGTAGAATTTACAAACTAAATTCTTCTTTATATTCCTTACGTTCATAATTTACAATTATACATTTACGATGTAGAGATTTGCCTCCCCTACAAACTATGAGCTCTTTAAGGCAGGCCTTGCTTTTCATTCATCTTGAATCCATAGTGCCACGAACAATACTAAGTATGTTTTTTTTCTTTTTTAGTGTTTATTTATTTTTGAGAGAGAGAGAGAGAGAGACAGAGCATGAGTGGGGGAGGGGCAGAGAGAGGAGACAGAATCTGAAGCAGGCTCCAGGCTCCAAGCTGTCAGCACAGGGCCCAACGCGGGGCTCGAACTCACGAACCTCGAGATGGTGACCTGAGCTGAAGTCGGACGCTTAACTGACTGAGCCACCCAGGCGCCCCACTAAGTATGTTTTTTGTGCCCAGAGTTTTATGCAGGTGGTAGTGTCTTTCCTATTTCAAAGGTAGTTCTCATTCTAGATGTGTGTTAAGTGGAAATGGGTAATATGACTGTTTTTTAAACTTGTTTACAATTCAGCATTAAAAATCACTCTAACTTCAAACTGGATTACCTGGTTTTAATAATTATATTTTTAATTATTGTATTTTGGAGAGGTGGAAAGGAAGGAAAGCAGTCAATATCTGGTGTCTTGTATTACAGGTAAATTTCTTCCAACTTGGTAAGTTTGTATGGAATCCTTGAGCCAAATTATACTCTATTTGAACTTTCTATTCAATTTTGAGACACCATGAACAAATTCCACTTATATAAAAGGAATTCCTCTTCTTCATGAGAGAATGAAAATTTTGAATTACTATTAGATCTATTTATAAAGGAGCATTTTAATAGAGCAGTATCTTAAGTAACAAACATGTGGCATTATCCCGCTACACCTAGGCTTCTATCAGTGTTGCATTTTCATTTTAAATGTACATCTTCAAATCAATGTCATTTTCATCTTATTGTTTGATTCCAGAAAAAATTATTTTCCTAAGGTAAAAGTTTAAATAACCCACGGGCATGGAAAAGCAGAAGTCCACAGGAAAATTTTGAAGTTAAAAGATTTTTAAAATCACATCTGAAACATTTTGCCATGTAACAAACATACATCCATAAATGTGGGAAGGATTAAACTCATGAACACAGGAAGAAGACAGCTTCCGGGAGAGGCCATAGTGACTGACACAGTCATAACTGAGCAGCAAGAGTGACAGGGCAGTTCCGTGGTTAGACGGTTGGCCTGGCACCTGCCTTGAGCTCATTGAATCTCACTTGGATATTCTTTGTACTAAAGGAGAAAACTGACAAAGTTAACCAAAAGTTTTAACAGTTTCTTAGCCATTTTTGTTAGAGACGGGCCATTTAATTCAGCCATTTTGGTGGAAGTTGGGGATGGTTTGAGAGCCTTGATGGGGTAAGGTTTGGGCTTAGACAAAGTCCTGGGTTGTATCACAGGCATGGAGTGGAGCTCAGGTGTGGGGTGAGGTTATCTGTTGTGCAAACCGCTTAGTAATAATAACTATGATAAAGCATAAAGTTTAACAATTGTAGCTTACAGACAGTATCCTTGAAATGTATTTATTTGTGCATCCCTAAAATAATTTAGTGAAAGTATGCACATTCTTGTACACTTTTCAGCTGGCAGCTGAAATTTTTGTTGTATATTTAAATATGTTAAAAGATGTCATTTCCTATATAGCAGAAACATTAACATTTTAAAATAAATTTGTTAAATAATACTTTAATTTTTTCCAAAAAATGTAAATATCATAATGATAAATACCTGTGACCATTCATTTAAAATACATGAACAGCTTTAAATAAAACATCTTTTTTGCTCTTCAAGCTAGTATTTTTTATTCAACTCTCTCCAAAATTTTTATCCTAATTTCATGTATTTTATGCTTAAAAGGGCCTTATTAATCTCCTTATCATATATCTCTACAATAAATGATGTATATAAATTAAGATTTAACTTTGAAAATGTTTCCTGTAACCATAAGACTATTAAGTGTTAAAATTATCTTCCATATTAATTTATTGTAATTGCCATAAGTACACCATTGATCAAAACAACATATTATATTTCAAATTTTATTAATAATTACTAAGTATAAAAGTAATATTTTATTGGAAATTCATCTCAATGAGATAAATGTCTTTTTATTCTTTCATTAGCTCATATATCTGTGGGTGGATATCGCTTATTGCTAAGATCACATAGCTACTGTATGATTCTGTTCCTATTTTTGGTTTTTATAGATGTGAGAGCCGAGAAGTCATATTCACATAAATAAGTGGATGGGAATGGAAGGAGCAATGTCACTCAATTCTTTGATCTTCTTCAGAGATATATGCCAGAATTCACATAGTCATCTAGGATCATAAATTATTTTTAATCTATTAGCTGACAACTTCATTAGGTCCTCTTCAATTTTGCTGAAAGTAAAGGACTGGAAACCACCTGACTTTCAGAAAAGATTTGTCCCCTAGTTATTAGAGTCATTCAGTTTTTCAGCTTTTCCACCAGCGTGTGTGTCTTTGTTTGGTGTCATAGAGGTTTATACATCCCAGGGCTTTTCACCAGGGGTAAACTCTGGGATTAGTGAGAGCTACGCCTTTCTCTCCTAAAGTAGAAGAAAAGCTTTATGTTAGAGGAGAGGGAAATAAAAAAATCTGCATGATGCCATTAACATTCCCAAGGAGACTGATTTTAGGAAAGAGTACATAAGGAACTTGGGAACTCAGAAACTCTTGGAAAGTCTTCATTTACCGCTCGTGGTACATGAAACAGAAAGCCCACACTGATGCCATTAGTATATAGCCCCTTACCATTAGCCTCGCGTCGTAACAGTCTGATTAGGTCATCTTTCACTGATTACTACCCACTTTACATGTTCATATATCTGATGGGTATTAGTTAATTAGGAGATATAAATATGTGCAGCACATTGTAAGTGTACATAGTAATAAGTATCTATATTGGGTAGACATAAAGTAGAAAGTCTGCCAAAATAGACCAGCATGCTAAAATGTGTTAGTAGGGAGAGATTGTATTAGTAGAAAATAGGGTAAAGAAAATCTATAAGAGCGAAAACGGATACATTTGATACAGTTCTACATCTGGGTATCTACTTTAATAAAAATATGCTAAATAAGAATAATTTATCTTTGCAAAACAAACATTTATTTAGAGTATTATTTACAACGGTAAGAAACTGAAATCAACCTAAATGCTAGCTCATGATATATTGGTTTAATAAATATGGCACAATTCTTCAAGAAACATTTTCCAGGCATTACAATTATGCTTATGGAGATTATGGAATAATCACAACAAATGTTTGTTATGATGCTTAATTTATACAAATTACTATGTTTAAACAAATTTCCGTCAAGTACAATATAAACAATGTGAAAACTAGGCATATGAGGAAAGACTTGAGGAAAACACATTAGGGTAATAATTATCTTGGGTTGATATTTATGTGCTTTTTCTTTTGACCTCTAAATAGAGGAAATGTGATTATATTGAACATGTGATTATACATTTCCTCTTTTAAGGTATATGTATATATGTTACATACACACAGTTATTAATATAAATATAAAAGGTTAACATATATTTATATAATTTACTGTATGTAACATTATATATAACAAGTATACATTTTATTAATTTTCTAAAAAGTAATACATGCACGTAGTAAAATAGTCAATTAGAAAACTTACAAAGTAGAAATATATATTTTTTTTAAATTCAGCCTTCCAGGATGTAACCACTGTTGACTGCTACTTAATATATACTTCTAGACACTTTCTATGCATATACATGCATACCAAAGCATATATATATATGTATATATATATATATATATGCATAAATGAGCACCTGGTGATCACATATTTTTACTAAATAAGAACATATTAATCATATTTTCTTTTATTATTTACTTGCCACCTCCTTCTAAAATCAACATTTCTCTAATTGGCTGTGTTTGTACATTTTCCTCCAGGTCATTTAGCAGTTGTGTATGCTCTTTCTAAAGCTTGTCTTTAAATTTTTGTGTATTGCATTTGAATGTCTTTTATATATATATATGTATATATCACCTTTAGATACCACTTTTGATTTTTTATCAAAAAGATAAGGTGGCTTGTAAATTTCCAGTTTCCATCTCCCCTGTCTCCTTCCCACACTTAACTTCAGGTTTGGTTTGATTCTACTTTTTTTTTTTTTTTTGGTTACCACCTACTGTTAACATTCGTAAACTTTTATTAATTGATTTATAAATTGAATGAATTACCAATTATTTAAAAATGGGGGAACCCGCACACTTAAAATTCCTACAACCTAATTCCTTCTTTCACCTTGGAATTTGTTATGTTATAATTTCATATTGCCAGGATTAATAGCATTTATATTGTAATCCCTAATTTCCTCCGTTCCTTGTTCTTAATTGTCCATTTAAGTGGATTTGTGACCCATTTCTATTTCAATGTTTAAAGTTCCTCAGCTAAGTGGTTTATAAAAGAGTCCACACCAACTTCGTCTTCATTTTCACCACCCCCTCCCCACAAGAAGATCTCACAAAGGCTCTATTTCCAGAGTTCTTAAAAGTTGCATAAAACTTTTGGGTCACATTTTTCTAACTCTACTATGTAGACATTGCTGTTTACACATATCACAATCAGTTTTAAACCTCCTAAAATTTTAAAGCCAACCTAGGGGTGCCTGGGTGGCTCAGTCAGTTAAGTGTCCAACTTCGGCTCAGGTCATGATCTCGTGTTCTGTGAGTTTGAACCCCAGACTGGGCTCTGTGCTGACAGCTCAGGGCCTGGAGCCTGTTTCGGATTCTGTGTCTCTCTGACCCTCCTGCTTTCATGCTCTGTCTCTCTCTGTCTCAAAAATAAATAAACATTTAAAAAAAAATTTTTTTAAGCCAACCTGAGTTTCTGCTCTTTTGTATAAATTGAACATTTTGCCTGGATAATCTGTTTATTGTGAACTCCTCGTTATTTATTCTTTGTTCCTTATGTATAAAACTTTTCCAAACAGAGTTTTTCTCTTTCATTCTCCAGAATCAAGTGTTTTTTTATTTTTGGAAATTTTTCTTTTATTACATCTTTTAATACTTTTCCTGTTCCATTTTTACTCTTTACTAATTATGTATCTATTATAAGTCTGACTGTCTCTCAGAACTATCATTTTCTCTGTACTTCCTTTAAAACTGTGTTTTCCATTTTATTTCCTTGAACTTTCTGAAGCCTATCTCTTTGTCAATGACTGTATTTTTGGTAATGTCCACCCTTGGGTTTATTGCTTCAAATGTAATTTGAATAATTGACATTGCTTAAATTTTCTAGTTCATTTCTTTCTAATGTTGTGATCTTTTCATCTTATCATTTTTTTTTTCTTTTTTATCACATGCATCTATCCTTTGAGGTCTTATTTGAGGATGGCACTAATTTTTTAATTACTTTGGTTTTATTTTAAAAAGGATCTCATTTGTAGTTATTTTTTTGTCACAATTGTTCTGTGAGTATTTAATAAATTCCTTTGATTCTTTTTCTCCCTGGCTATGTCCTTGTGTATTTTAAGGTTAGCTACTTCCATATCATTTAAAAAAGTCTGGACCATTCTTCCTGAGCAAGTAGCTTGTTAAGGAGTAGCAGTGTGTGGAGATAGACTAGGGAAGATATTAAACGGCAAGCAGCTTGGATTTAGATCTACGGGCACATAGCGCTACGCCCAGGAACATGCTTCTACTCTGCTCAACAGAAAGTCTGCCAATCCCACAGAGAAACCTCATTTATCATAACTTTTGTTTTAGTGGGCTCATTGTTTCTGTTTCATTAACTGCCAAGATCAGCAGATTCAGATTCTTGATTGCCAACTCTGGTTTTTCATCCACTTTGCCACAGGAGCAGCCAGCTTCTTGCAAAATTAGCATGCACGTGCTTTCCTTCATTCATCCTTTTCTCTTCTGTGGCTGTGGTTTCATAAAATGCTCATCGACACTCTAACAGTGCCACCACGCACTTTGCTGGAAGTCCATAAACTTACCCCTCAGAATCAG
Organism: Panthera pardus; assembly: GCF_024362965.1. Lineage (NCBI taxonomy): Eukaryota > Metazoa > Chordata > Mammalia > Carnivora > Felidae > Panthera > Panthera pardus. The sequence goes on from NW_026526688.1 coordinate 185,943,034, forward strand.
CCATCCAACTATGGAGAGCTCTGCTAACTCTCCAAGTTCGGCAGAAGTATTTTATCTGTTCTCAAAGTCTCCCCTCAATCTGGTCATATTTCACAATATTTGGCAAGGATTATTTACATTTTGTGAATTGACAGGGTAACTTCATAACTGGAAGCCCTTATATTACCTTTAAAAGTGAGAAAGTATATATTCGATTATCAAAATAAGGTAAGGATTGGGTTGATACTCAAAGAATAGGTAGAATTTATCATCGAATATGAGGCTACAGTTAGTCTAGATAATAAAATTATACCTGCAGAATTGCCTAGGGCGTGTTTCAGGAGAAAGAATGTTGTTTGGCTGGAGTAAGTTTTTTACAGACTAGTGGGAGGTCGGTTTTGAAAGACAGGTTAGAAGATCACTGATAATATAGAATATGGAGGTTTTTTGCTTTGCTATTTTTTTTTAATCTTATTTTCGAGAGCGAGAGAGACAGAGCACGAGCAGGGGAGGGCAGAGAGAGAGGGAGGCACAGAATCTGAAGCAGGCTCCAGGCTCTGAACTTGTCTGCACAGAGCCCAGCGTGGGGCTGGAACCCATGAACTGCAAAATCATGACCTGAACTGAAGTCCGACCCTTAACCGACTGAACCACCCAGGTGCCCCTGTTTTTTTTATTCTACAGAAAATTGGGAACTATTGAAGTTCCCCGAGCAGAAAATAGGACAATCATAGTTCTTCTTTAGAAAGATTAATTTAGATGTGATATAACAGATAAATGTTAAATTGTACCTAGGGAATTCACTTAGCAGGGTTACTATAAAAGCCTGTGTATTAGTTTTCTATTTTTGCATAACAAATGATGTAATTTACAACAGCTTCTGTAGGTCAGGAGTCTGAGCACAGATTAGCTTGGTCCTTTGTTCAGGGTGCTACAAAGTTGCCATCACGGTGTTATTGTGGCTGTGGCCTCATCTGAGGTTTGGGCTTCTCTTCCGAACTTAGTTTTCTGGCAGAACTCATTTTCTTAGAACTGTAGAACTCATGGCAACTTGCTCCCCAAAGCCAGTAAAATAGTCTTTAAAAAAAAAAAAAAAAAAAAAGCCTTAAAGGATTTTCTGCTGATTAAGTCAAGGCTGTCTAGGAAAATCTTCCTTTTGATTAAATTCAATTGATTTGGGGCTTTAATTACATCTGCAAAATTTCTCTACCTTTGCCTCATAATGCAACCTATTCAAGTGGGTAAGATCCATTACGTTTGCCATATAATGTGATTTATTCACAAGCATAGCACCAGGGGCTGGGGATCACGGGGGCCATCTTGGGTGGATTCTGCTTACCATAGTATTTACAGAAGATACTGGGCAGGATCAACATAGTGTCTGGAAAGAGACACATGCAAGGGATCCACGGTGTTCTAATTCAAGCTGGGGTAGAAATAAACACATAAACACATAATTAAATATAGGACAGTAAGTGAAAATATAGAAGCATATATAAGGTACCATGGTAGTTCAGAAGGAGTCTCCAGTTCTTTCTGGAAAGGTGAACATCAGAGAGAGCTTCCTAGAAGAGGTGGTTCTTGAAGGATAAGTCGGTTTACTAAGATTACCAAATAGAGAACAGATATGTAAAGTGAGAGGAACAGTCATCAGCAGATAACTAATATCTTCAACACTTACAATAATATAAATATATTTACACTCTTTTGACATTTTATTCATTATGGACTTTTGTATTTATTTTGAGATTTTAAAATATCGCGTTACATCATTACATATCTTGATTACTAATTTTTTTTTTTTTTTTGGATCCTCTTAAGTTTCACACTGGAGGAAATGCTTCCCCCTCCTTACCCTCATCCTGGCCCTGCGTATCAAGTAGCAGTACTATCCTGCAAACTGTGATTATTGAGGTATTGCAAAAGTCTAAGGTGGGAGTGGAAGAATTACAGGGGACGAAGCTGGAAGAACTGGCGGGATAAGATCATGAGAAGTCTTGTTCCCTGAGAAAACATCCAAAGACTTGACTCCGGATCACAAGGAAGAGTCATGGTTTTAAAATGGAGAGTGACCAGATGAGACTGCCATTTAGAAAGATTACACTGGGAAAAAAAGAAAAAAAGGTGGAAGCTAGTTTGGAGGGGTTTGCTAGTCTCTGTTAAAGGAGAACAATTAGGAGGCTATTGTAGTGGTCACTCGAGGTAAGTAATTATACTTATGTTACCCATAGAATCTGGCTCGCTGAAAAGTGTTTTAATTTGGGATTCACCGGCAGAAACTGAACGTTTCTGGTTGGGGAACATGTTAGATGGCTTTTTTGACTCTCAAAATGGTAGACCTTTTGCTTAATGTGATTTTTTTTTTATGGCAATCACATTTATGGCTGAAGCATTTCTGTAACTATATACAGCTTATTTCACCTGAGAAATGTTTTTGATAACATACAATGTTCTGATATGTGATTGCCAGGACTGAGTCTGAGCCTATAGTTTTTATTGCATTTATATTCAGTGATGTTAGGTTAGGAGTAAGGCAAATGAATTCTCACCATACAAAATTGAACAACCCAGCTTTATAATTGCTTCAGGATAGCCGATTGCCTATTTTGTCTCTGTTCAAAGTACCCAAAGGAAATCTTCCTGGGGCCATTGAAAATATCAGAGTCTGCAGATGGAGATCATAACTATATAGTGTTGGCTGTATATTTAATATACAACTAGTGAAAACTGATTTAAGGGAAGGAGCCAGGTTTGCAATTGGATGCTTGATTGGAAGGGCTGATATAACCAAGAGGCCAATCTATAAAGGACTATTTTACATAGTAAAGAAGTGGCATATTAAAAAAGTATTTACTGCCTTGAAAAATTCTAAATATGCACAACATAAATGCTGATAGAATCATACAACCCTTTATATGTCAATGTTATTTCATATCTCTGATTCCAGCGCCACCCCCCCCCCCCCCCGCCATCCCCCAGCTCCATCTTTTGGGATTTTCTTTCATGCAACCTATGGAATGACACCAGCCCCAGATTGTTTTCTTGGTTGATAGAAATTGATCACTCCATGAAGCTTCATTTATTTATTGGAGTTTGCATTTTTCAAATAGAACAAAACTTAAAATGTTTAGAGTTTCTTGTCATATAGAATGGCCATCAGTTAACTGGGAAAATCTCATGATTGAGTCTTGAAATTAGGGACAGAGTTCTTAATTTCTTCTTTAAGTTTCTTTTATAAGTTTATTTATTTATTTTGAGTAAGAGACAGAGACAGAGAAAGCACAAGTGGCTGAGGGGTGGAGAGAGAGAGAGACAGAGAGAGAGAGAGACAGACAGAGAGAAAATCCCAAGTGGGCTCCACGCTGTTAGCATAGAGCCCAACATGGGGCTCAAACTCAAGAACCTAGAGATCATGACCTGAGCTGAAATCAAGTGTGAGACACTTAAGTGACTGAGCCACCCAAGTACCCCAATTTTAGGTTTAATTGGAAACTTTCGGAAACAAAAGTGAACCCCAAAAATCAACCCAAAACTTGTTATGCTTCCTTGACGCTTCTGGTATACACTGATGAGCTAATTTGCTGTGAATTAGTTTCATGAATTCTCTGAGTGTGCACGTAAAGTAGTAAGATTCTAGAGGAAATCGCTCAAAGACTCAACCCAAGAGCAAGCAGAAGATGCTTCCAATGTTGGCATCATTTTAGCAACTCCAAAAATACCTTCCAGACTCCAGAATATACTCCATGCTTAAAATCCTCCTACACATGATGGCCTTTTATGATCCAATAGGATTTGAAAAACAATGTTTAACACATAAACCTTGTTAGCAGAGTTTACATTTTAATTAGATTCCTATGAAAGTAAAAAATTAGTGATGGCTGAGACTCCTGGGATAACAATTCTGATATCCTAAACTCAAGGATGCCTTTTGGAGGGAAGGAAGGGACTAGAAAAAAGAGACACATTGGCTACTGTCCCATTTTGCTTTCTCCCACTTTACTTAACAACCACAAAATCTAAATTCTAACTGGCAAGGAAATAAGTTAAAATAAGCTGGAAACATCAAACAGTACAAAAGTGCGTAACATTCAACGTTTACCCGTCTACTGTGGATTTCCAGTTCCCTAGACTTCTCCCAGAGGCAACCATTGTTAGGAAATGTTTAAATATATTTTCCCAGAAATATTCTCTCGATATAAAAATATTATGTGTGTACATGTATAGATGTGGTGTGTACGTGTGTGTGTGTGTGTGTGTGTGTGTGTGTTTATTCTTCTCAGTTACACAAAGAGGATTCATGGCACTTTACTTCTCCCAATAAAATGTCTTCAAGATCACTCCTTGCCAGTACATGCAGAACTCACTCATTCTTTTAAGGACCTGCAGAGCCAGGGTTTCTCAGTCTTGGCACTCCAGATAATTCTTGTCTTGGATGGCAGCCATGTGCATTGCAAGATGTTGAGCAGCATCTCTGGCCTACACCCACTAGACAGTAGCATCTCCCCAGTTAGGAAAACCAAAAATGCCTCCAGAAATTTCCAAATGTTCCCTGGGGTGCAAAACTACCTTTGGTTGAGAAATGCTTCTTTCGAGCATACCGTTGTATAAATATGTATTCCCTTTTGATATATACTTAGGTTGTTCTCCATTTTTGAAATCACACACAGTACAAAAGACGGCACCAAGCATTCCAAATCCATGCGTCCCTGAGTAAATGCATCTCCTGTCCGTAGGAGAAATTCCTGGATGATTTCTTACCTCAAAGAGGATGTGAACTTTACATTTGTATAGTTATTGCCAAATTAGCTTTCTTTTATGCCATTTTGTCTTGGAACCACTCTGTCCGAGTGGGAAGAAAACACTCAATAAGTGTTTAAATCATATATTAACAAGCTCTAAAGCCGGTGAGAGGAGCAGTTGTCCATTGCACTGACCCGGGCTATCCTGGAGGAGAAGACATGTCAAATTCTAGATTTCAAGGCAAGAGGAAAGCAGGAGAGGATGGAAGGCGGCAAAATAGGAGGGGGGGTGAGAAGGCAAACATTTATTGCATATCTTCTATGCCCAGGTGCTGTGATACGTCCATTACATATGTTACCCGCAGTGTGTTAGGAATTATCATTATGGCCCCTGCAGGGATTGGCTTGAGTCTCTGGGCATGAACCCAAATCAGGTGAGCAGGCTTAAGGACTAAACACTGCCAACATCAGTGCAGGTGCTCTGTCCCTGGTGCAAAGGTAAGAGCCACCACCTAAACAGCCTGAAGCTATCTGACAGTCAGTTTCATAGATGATGTATTTCATTGAAATATCCCATTCTTCCAGCCCATCCAACGGTCCAGTAATCAATGCTTATGTCACATCTTAGTCCCAAAGTCACAAACCAGTGGCTAGAAGGTAGCACTGGCTCACAGACATGGTTTGTTTGGCCCCTACAGTGTTACCAAAAATTGAGCCAACATGTAAAAACAAGGGGTGTTATACAAAATCTCGAGTTCTGCTTTCTCTTTGGGGAGGAGGAAGATCTCTAACAGCGGGCAGGCATTCCCCCTGGCAATGATTGGCATGAGCTGAGTGAGTGACAGATGCCCCTTAAGACAGGGCATATGCTCTCCAATTTATCCTAGGCTCTGCCACTCCATATTGATCCTTGATATAAAGGTGTGGGCTCAGTTTCTATTGACATAGTAGCCCTGATGTTTATCTTCCAGTTGAGAAGCTTCTTGCTGTAAACATTCTTTAAATCGCAGGGAAAAGATAGAAGGGAGCTGCACACGAACAGGAATATAAGAGAGAAAACAAGCCATTGATTCTCAAATCTGTCTGCATATTAGAATCACCTGAAAAGTCTTTCTAAAATGATGAATGTCTGGATCTTTCTTCCTCACCTTCACTGATTTGAGAGGATCCTAGGCATCAGTAGTCTTTAAATGTCCCCAGGTGATACCAATAGAGAGAAAAAATTGACACATGTAAGTCCTAATCTAAGTCACTGTTTGTATAATCCGGTGCCTGTAAGTATTCCAGCTTTGGATTCCCCACCCTAAGCCAGCTACTTCAGTCATATAGCTTATATAATTGCCACTTAGGCCTAGTTTAGCCCAGTAAAGTTTGTGTTCGAAGCAAAGCACACTGCAGGACATGATAAACACTAAATAAACTGTGTAGTTTCTTGCCTTGAGTCCAGGTAATGACCTAGACTCAAGGTCTGGACCATGCTCCTCTTTCCCCCCATTTTATCTGACCAACTCAGTCCAGCTTATCTTCAGCGTTCTGTACCTATTCTTCTTTGTCCATTTCTTCTCCTCATGAACAATTCTTTATCTTCAGATAAAGAAAATGGATCTCAGAGAGTGCAATCAACTTAGTGAAGACCATCCTTCTGGTAGGAAGTAGACCTGAGAACCCAAATCTTTGTGATTCTAAAAATCCATGCTCTTTCCACCATACCAATGTGGTCCACAGAAGTCTTGCTTCTCCTCTTATTTTTGAATGCCCTTCGACTGGAAATAAAACTTTTATTTCTCAGTGAGAAAGAGAGCTTAGGGGAAAATGCCTCCAGAGGGGGTAAAGTAATCAAATAAAACCACATTGATACATAAATGACTAATTACAGATTAGATTGGATTAATTCACTAATTACAATGCGTTGGATTAAAAACATTTTTTTTAACATTTATTTATTTTTTAGAGACAGAGAGAGGCAGAGTATGAGCAGGGGAGGGGCAGAGAGAGAGGGAGGCACAGAATTCGAAGCAGGCTGCAGGCTCTGAGCTGTCAGCACAGAGCTCGACATGGGGCTCGAACTCACGAACTACGAGATCATGACCTGAGCCGAAGTCAGATGCTCAACGGACTGAGCCACCCAGGTGCCCCAATAGTGAATTGGATTTAAATACCACAACACTACTTTTAGCTGGTTATAAGAATTTTACATGCTCATTGGAATAAATTTGGAAAGTAGGTAAAAAATAAGGGGAAGACATTTAGCAGAGAATTATGACTCTTGAAAACCACTCTTAATATTTTGATGTGGTTTCTTCTATTTTTTTCTTATACGTTTATCTCAAAATTGAGATCATATGATTTTCTTTCCCAATTCGCTACTCAGCATTACTATTTCACTGATTCACTGAAAATTCTTTGAAAGATTTCTAATGGCTGCAAAATATCTTGTTATGAAGAAATCGCTATAATTTATTTAACCAGTTTTAGTAGAGGATGCTGGAGATAAATTTTGAAAGATGTGGGGGTATTTTATAAACGGACAAGGGAACAGAAGGGCTCTTGCGCCAGCTCTCTATCAATATTCACTGACCTGGTTTGCTTTCCAAGAACCACAGCTGTAGCTGCTCTCTGCTCATGGTTGACTATTTGATTTGGATCTGAACTGAATCTTTGGAGAGTCTAGATTATGCCAGTCTTTCAAGGGAGGAAGATCAAACCTAGAATAGAGGGGGAGAAAGGAGGAAATGGAGTCAAAGGGTATTATTTTATTAAATTGGAAATGCATAGGTGCTTTTCCTTACCTTTGGAAACAGCTACAAGAGCATGGTCAGTGCTTTATAAAGGAGCACACTTTGAGAGAGAGGATATGAATCTGGCATTTTAATGCCCCACTTCCTGAACTAGCGCTATCCGTAATGAATTAGGAGATTTTAAACTACAGTATTTAAATGTTATTCGTTAAATATATATACTGTGTCAAATGCTAGACATTGAGGATAATAATGATGGGCAAGGCAAACACGTGAGTCACCATCTGGTTAATTTGTAAGATAAAATAGTATTTGTGATTCTATGTTCTCACTTATGAAATAAGGGAGTCTCTAGAGCCCTTTTCAGTGATAAAGTAGTGTTTTTCTCACTCCATTCACTAATTTAAGAAACATCTAGGGGCACCTGGGTGGCTCAGTTGGTTAAGCATCTGACTCTGAATTTCGACTCAGGTCGTGATCTCATGGTCATGGGATCAAGCCTCACATGCCCAAGCTTGGGATTCTGTATGTCTCCCTCTAACTCTATACCTGCCCCCTCTCAAAATAAATTAGTAAAAATTTTCAAAAATAATTATTGTATTGTGAGCACTTTGCTAGTGTTTGCTGACACAATGTGACTTGCTTTTACGAAACTCACTCTACAGTGAGAGTAGGTAATAGAAACATAATTTAGAAAGAAGTACAATTCCTTGCCATTATAGAAGTGTGCACTGGGTGATTAGGGTATATAGAGGAGGCATCTATTTTTCTGAGAGGAAATGGGAAGTCTGGGACAGTGTAGAAGAGAAGACAGTGAGTTGTCACAACATTGAAGCAAAAGCTTTCCGTGCAGAGATTCTGAGAAGGGGGATGTTGCATACACAGCAGCACAGGAGTGTGAGAGAACATTCTCTGTTCAGGAAATGATTGTGGTTTTTTTTGTTAATTCATCCATTCCACAAACATTTATTGCACACCTGTCGTGCTAGGCATCACACTAAGCTCTGGGAATGAAACGAAGATCAACAGAAATATGGGCCCTGGCTTCAGAGGACTTTAAGTGGGTTGGTGGAGACAAGCGGTAAACACATAATCACACAGGCCAATATATGATTACACGTAGTCACAAGGGCTATGAAGGAAAATTCTGAGTCACCTCAGTAGGTTTAAGAAGTTTAAGAATTGGGGTGCCCCGGTGGCTCAGTCGGTGAAGTGTCCAACTTTGGCTCGGGTCATGATCTCATGATTTGTGGGTTCGAGCCCGCATGGGGCTCTGTGCTGACCATGCAGAACCTGCTTGGGATTCTCTGTCCCTCTCCTTCTCTCTCTGCCCCTCCCCCCACTCGCTCTCTCTCTCAAAATAAATAAATAAGCTTAAGAAAAAAGTTAAAGAAGTCTAAGAACCATCTGGGGAGATGTGGTGGGTGCAAGACATTCAGTAGTAGATATTACGTATTCAAAACGGCTCACAAAGAAGGTTGGAAATGGTGATTTGGTGGAATCTGTAATGCCATACGGCAGAAGCATGCAGGGCAAAAGGGATCGGCACAGGGGAAGTCTGACACAGCGACTAAGCCAAGTCAAACAAGCCCAAGGGTACCTGGGGCCATGATAGGTGCTTACTGAGGTCTTTGAGGACACTCAACATTTACTAATGTGGTTTGTGAGTCCTATGTTACCTGCCCTGTACCTAGTTCCCAGGTTTCATCTTTTACTATGTTTCTCCTCCTAAGTGGATCTCTAAGATTTTCTACCAGTTACTTCTTTTTTAGGAGTTGTTCTTCCCCCATTTCCATGATGACTGTGGTACTCCCAGCCTCATCACACATGCCAGTTCCTGGCGATGGGTTTTAGGGAGTCACATAATCCAAGGTAAGCCAATCAGACTACCCCTTGCTTTGGACCACAGTATATGGGTCAAGGAGTCCTTCCAACACATTTCATCTTGGATCATTTTTGTTTATTTACAATTGCAAAAGAAACATGGTAACCCACACCATGAGTGACACAAAGTGCTAGCAATATCAATTTTTTTTTTTTTTTTTTTTTTTTTTTTTCCAACAGCTTGAGTAGAGAGATAATACGGGTTCTCCTGAGCCTTCATAGTTGTGCCTGGAAAGTGCGTGGCTGTACCCGGAACAACCGGTTGCATGCACATGAGACAAAAATGTCCAGGAGAAAGACCCCACCCACCTTCACATTGCATAGTTACAGATTAGCCTAAAGGAGAGTAGAAAAAAAAATCTCCTATCTGTAAGTAACAAAGAATCTAGCAGGGGATCTCTGAACCCAGGAGCTGAGAAGGAAGTATGACAATCATGGGTCAGGTCTGCACTCTGACATCCCTGGGAATAACCTAGAGGAGCCTTCTTTACACCAGGATTACCAATACCGAAGGCCTTGACATTTCTCTATAAACTAGCTAAGTCCAATTTGCTGCTGAACCCCCAGAAAAAAACAAGAGTCAGGAAATGTATTTCTCTTCACTTACTTAACCAGGAGAGGCACTGGCCCATTCTAGTACTCCAAAGCCAAACAAGGCATAAAAGACTCCAGAATTTTGGTAACTCAAACAACAGTAATTTGCATAGCACATACAAAATCCCATTGATGGAGATGCTCTTCCCTGGGGCTTTGGGAGTTCACTAGATGGAATGGAAGTTCTAGAAGCAAACAGAGCTTGTTATAAACCCTGCTGATAGAAAGTTTCTCCAGTATCTAAGAAGGCTGTTCCTTCCATGTGTGAGGAGACCATGTGTGACCATGCGTGTAGACAACCCACTCTTGGCTATCCTAAATACAGACAGAGGGGGGACAGATGTCAGAGCCAGACCACCTTCACACTCCCTAAGAAGTGGGATGTTCATCTACAATGCCGTCTTAAACTTTCTGCTTCTAAAAGGAGGTTTTGAATTGTGATTCCATGAATGAATGAGACGCTGATTTGGAGGGGATGCTGAAGAGAGATGCTTACAAGCATAGAGCAGAAAAAGCTCAACGTTGAGTGTATTGTTAATTAGGTGTAGGAAACACGTGTTAAACATGGGCAGGACTTCTCAGAGCCTTGAACGACTAAGTTTATGTTGTGAATTTCCAAAAAGATAAAACTACAATCGTGATTTCTAAAACTTACTTATTTAGGAAACCTTTTATGTTTCTACCCAAATTCTTGAAGGAACAATTCTCATAATAATGCAACTAATACTAATTCAGTATTTAATATACGCCAGGAATACAGTACTTGTTTTACACAAATTATTTAATACTCATGGCAGGTCTAAGACATAGAATCTATTCCTCCTCTCATCCTACAGAGGGGAAAACTGAGGCTCTTTGTATTTAGCATCTTTCCCAAAACACGCCGCTTGGGTCTGGAAATATTTTGAATTGGACCAAGGCGGTCTTTGGAAATTTTGTTGTAGACCACCTGATATTACCACCCATAGTTCCTTAGAAAAGCATGGAAAAAAACCTGGCATAGAATAGAGAACTCTAACAATGCTTGCTTTCTATATGAATTGGTCTTTTATTACCCGGAGTTATGTTGTTGTTTTGGAACACGTGACTTCCTTAGAAACACACTGCTTTAATAGAATTGGTGACAATGAATCATGTTTTAGATGGATCCACCAATATTACTTCAAGGGAACTTATCCAACACTATTTTCAAAAGACAACATCATAGAAAACCTTACCGGTGCTTTTCTGTTGTCCCTCACCTTGAAGTGGGTAGGTCTGTAATTAATTTCCTTAGAAAATGTATCTTTGGGGGGCATACACACCCACACTACAACACAAAATTCAGAATACACTTGGGATTTTTCCTAGGCTCTCCATCCTTTTTAGATCAGTCTCTAGTCAGTACAAGCTTTATCCTGAAGTTCAGGAACTTTAGGTGTTATTAGAATTAAAATACACTAGGGGCGCCTGGGTGGCTCAGTCGGTTGAGCCTCTGACTTCAGCTCAGGTCACGATCTCACGGACCATGAGTTCGAGCCCCGCATCGGGCTCTGGGCTGATGGCTCAGAGCCTGGAGCCTGCTTCTGATTCTGTGTCTCCCTCTCTCTCTGCCCCTCCCCCGTTCATGCTCTGTCTCTCTCTGTCTCAAAAATAAATAAACGTTAAAAAAAAAAAATTAAAAAAAAAAAAAAAAGAATTAAAATACACTAGAACTCTAAAATAATAATAATAAAAAAGCCTATCATCGGCATTTTGCTGATTCTATATTGAAAACCCTGGCTTAGGGGCGCCTGGGTGGCTCAATTGGTTAAGCGTCCAACTCTTGATTTCAGCTCAGGTCAGAAGCTCATGGTTTGTGAGTTCAAGCCCCGCAACGGACTTCCCACTGAGAGTGCAAAGCCTGCTTGGGATTCTCTTTCTCCCTCTCTCTCTCTGCCCCTCCCCGCTTGCCCTCTCTCCCTCTCTCAAAATAAATAGATAAACTTAAAAAAAAAATCCCTGGTCTGTTGATAGGTACAAGCTTCCCGACTTATTGGTCACCTAGTTCTGGGAAACCAAGGTTTCCTTAGTTGATCACTAGTAGGGGTCACTTGGTTTGTGTCACTATCCCTTGTGATGTTTTTGATTGTATGGCACAATAACCACTGGTATAACTCATCCTGAGTTCTGAGGAAAGTTGTGGGGAAAATTTTAGGAGAGAGGATCTTCTTTCTAATATCCCTGCTGCATAACATGCTGAGGGGGATATAATGGGTTGAGGTTAGGATTTCTCTTCATTCTTTTGCTATATTGCAGTATAATTTTGATATTGGTAAAATCCTGAGAAGTAGGTGTGATTCTCTTCAATCTATAAGAAAGAGGTTAATTCGCCACGGCATTGACAGCTGAGGAAAGAGGGTATAATTTCAGTGAGGTACTTTCTGCCGACAGCAATTCTAGATTAAACACAGCGGGGACTTCTGTACTCTATGTTGTGGTGCTGGACTTGAGTGCAAGTAGGTATATGCTTGGATGAGCTTATTCTGGACACCCTGTATCCAAACCTCCAAGATATACTGACACTTAACAAAACTCTTTGCTTTATATATAGCTTTATATTTTACAAAGCAACTTTACGTAGGATGACTTAAGTCAATCTTCACAATACCGTGATGTTGTGAACAACACGTTCTCTGTTTTGTGAATGAGGAAAGAGGCCGGGAGAGGTTAAAGGACTTGCCCCAACCTACACTGTTAATAAACGGACAAGATGGATGTCAGGTCCCTTCTGACACTCTTTTTACTGTACCTTCCATTAACCCTGCAAACCTCACCAACGTCCAGAGAAGTACAAAACAAGGAAGCATAACTGAAACCAATAGAGATTCCACATGGACTATTGAATTATCAGATGTATTTTTTAAATTATAATACTCAAATCTGAAGATAATGAGATTTGCTATTCTGACACCTGCCTGGTGGATTAGAAATCAAATAAGGTTCGCATGCAGCAGACTTTGAAATGTTTTAGATCTTTTTATCTAATAACTCTACTACAAGTAACTCATATGTAAGTTAAAATGGAAAAAAAAGAAGCTTTATGTACCAAGTTGTTTGTTGACATTTATTTTGAAGGATGATTAAAAAAAAATAAACATTTCCCAAAGAGTATAGTGACTTAATGGAATATTATGCAGCCCTTAATATGATGGTACAAGATGCTTTTAATGACATGGAAAATTCTTGTTATGAAGATAAGAAGAAAAGAAGAATATATTTAGATATTTTGGAAATGTACATGCAAACAAAACAAAGAAATAACTGGAATCATGTCAGTAATTGGAATGATGCAGTTGTAAGCAGTAATTGGAATGGTAGAATTGTAAGTGACAATGTATTCTTTTTTCTGCTTCTATGCATTTACCATATCATCCTCTATAATTTAAAACGAATTTTTTTTAAAGAGTAAAAATAAAATGCACTTTTTAAAACCAGATTAAAGCATCTGGGGCACTAATGTGATGTTTTGGCTAGTGCATTTTCCCGAAGTCAGGGAACTTGACTGTGTTCAATATGTCGGTTTTGCTAGCTCATCTCTAAAGGTCCTTTCTGCATCCACCTCCTATGACTATTGGAAGAGGATGACCATTTACCATCTTTTGGCTGACCGCACTCCATTCTTCCTTACTGAGGGCACCCTGTTGTGCTTGGGGGGCAGTTTCTCATTGTGTATATTCTGGGTGTGAGAAACGGCTGCCTTTCCATTTCTTCTCCTCCCCTATGTTACCCATACCCTGAGGCGTTGAATCTTGACCTAGTGTCTCTAGGACATAGTGTTAGGTGGAGACCATTTAATTTCCATCTGGCCAGAAATTTCCTGCCATGAAAAGACTGCCATCTTTCCTTCTAAGACCTTGGAGCTCTTTTGATGCCTGTTCCTTTGTAAGCCTAGTTCTCCAGCCTCTCATCAGTTCTGTGACTTCCCTCTTATCTTTCCAGTAAATTCCCTTCGGAATTGATTCAGAATCAGTTTCTATTGCTTTCAATCCAGAATGCTGGGTGATATACACACTGACAACCATTCTGCATCGTGACTATTGGCAAATCCTTTCCTTCAGGTCCATAAATGTTAGCAAGGAAGCATTTTCAGTATCCAAATAAAATTAAAAGTAAAGACTAACTGCTATAACATAACACTTCACCCAGAAGGATCTCATAAAAACACCAAAGGCCATGCTATATCAATTCAAAGCTTTAACAGTGTTTTCATGTCATAAAAACACATTTTAGGCTCCAATATGATCTGAGAATTAATGTTCATAGTAGCCACAAATGAGTGGACTCAGAGAGATCAAATAGTATTTTCCAATTTGAAGCAGAAGACTGCAGTGCGTTGCAGGATCTTAGATTATCTCATGCTCCTGAATTTCCACAGCATCTTAGATACAGTTTTTTTTGGTTGGTTGGTTTGGTTTTTGTTCTTCTTTTGTTTTGTTTTTTGGTTGGTTGTTACTCTAGCTGTTCTTTAAAGCCTTTTGATGAGAACGACATAGACTTTGGCCAGTTTTAGCTACTCTCAGCGTTCTGGAGATAACCTGCTAATGCTCTAATTTCTTCGTAATTAAAGTCTTTCTGAAGGGGTGCATGGGATTGGTAAGAAGCCTCTCATGACAGCAGAGCCAAGCAGAAGACCCAAGTCATCAGCTTGTTTCCTATAGTCTTTTACGTAATAACATTCCCACCATAGACCCTGAGATTCTTAAAGCAGCTTTAACTCAACGAAGCAAGCCTTCTCCTATGGGTCCAGAAACCAAAGCAGCTTTTAAAACAGGAAGCTGACATAACTGGCTTTGAGTTCTGTCCTACGGAGATATTTTGTCAGCTTTGGCTCTATTTACTTAGCTAGTGGGTTAACCAGGGTAACGAGTTTGACTTGAAAATACATTTCTTCAAAAGAATGCAAACAAAGCCACCATCCCTTCAAAAACCGGCAGTGGGGCTAGAGGCTCCTGGTTGTGTGCCTGTACAGAGAGGTTACATTTGCTTTTTCCCCCCGTATTGACTGTTAGCTCATCTCTCCCTCCCCTTCCCCTCTCCCCGCTCCCCTCCCAGTTTACCTGGGTTGCTAACAGCAGGAGCTGCTGTCAGGGCTCCTGAAAAGGTTGTAGATGAGGATGACATGGCAGTTTCAAGGCTCCCCCAAGCCAGGAGCCTCTGCATCCGTTTTAGAGCACAGGGAACGCCCCTCCTCTTGCCACTAATAATTTTGTCTAGTCCCAGGGATTTAAAAAAAAAAAAAAATCTCCTTCGTGTCCTCCCAGCCATGCCAATTCTCTCCTCCAAAGCATGGACAGTGTCTTCTCACCCCCTGATTTCTGCAGAAGGTTTTATTACTGAGCTTCAGTGGTCATTCTGGGAGTTCGACCTGTCTCTCTCCACCTTCCGGTAGACAATTCCCTTCCCTGTCCTGGTTCCCCTGGGTTCTTCTTCAGAGACACCTCTTGACTTGGGAGGTCCCTCTGGTTCTACTCACCACTAAAGTTACTCCTCCCTCGCGGTCCCTGGTATTCCTGAATTTTCACAGTATCTTAGACACAATCCTCTCTTTTTAAGGTACCATTTTGCACTAATTCTTTATTTTTCCTGTCCTTACTATGGACCAGGTATTGTAAGCACTGGAATATAGCAGTGATAAAGTCACACGTGCTCCCCATTCTCGGAGCTTACCACCCGGTACAGGAACGGAAAATTAATATGATAAAAGGTCGGGGGGGGGGGCATGGGTGCTCTGGGGATAATGGCAGGGCCCCTAACCTACATTGCTGGGATGGGTGATAGACTTCCCCTTGATAAAGCAAGAGCTAAGTGGGCAGGGAGATTAAGTAGGAGTTGGCTAGGCGAAGTAGGTGAGTTTAGAAACCAAGGCAACAGAATTTCTTATTAGTTTTTATCAATTGTATAGTTAATTTATTCACATTGTAAACTTTTTGGAAAAATAGAAAATGGTAAAGAAGAAAAAATCAATTACCTTAAATCATTTGCTATCCAAAAATCACTGACCATTATTAACATCATGACACGTTTTCCTCTCACCTTGGGAATTTGTGGTAGGGGATGAGAAGGTTACATAGAGACGAGCTAGATTTTGTATTTCTCAAATTGTTTATTGAATGTACAATTTTGAACACTGCTTTTTTTCACTTAAAATTGTACTATAAGCTTTGCTTCACTCCATTAAAGCTTTCAAAAACATCATTTCAATGGCTCATTTAGTCTTTCTACATGAGTCCTTCCTGGCTCTTCTCGTTCCTGTGGTCATACCAGTAATCTCTCTCGTTCACACCTCCAAATTAGACTTACCTTTCTAGCACTCCTTTGGAATTGATAATATGGTCACGTGTGTAATGTCCATCATTTGCATGAATGTAGAGTGGCCCAGTGCCTCCAGAGAGTTAGATCAAATGTGCCTAAATAAGGGATATTCCAGGCATCATCTTTCACTACCTTTGAGACTCCCTTCTGTGTGTGGTCAGTAAATGTTCCCGACTAATCTATCAATTGATGTTCCTTTAAAGCATAAACAAGGATCAAAAGCTAACAAACCTTGGTTGAATCCACTCTGAACCTTATTTGACTCCTTTCATTGGGCAACATCTAAATACCTCACACTGTGAGCTATTGATTTTGCAAGTTATCGTGTGTTCTGGAACTTTTTCTTTCGTCAGGGTTGGGGTAAGGGTTAGGACATCTTGTGCCAGGAATTGATAACGCTTTCCTGTCTGCTAAAATAGTTAATTTATTGGCAGCTGCCTTGCAAATCTATGCGTAGAAATTACCATCATCATATCTATATTCTCTGATATAATTACTATTATCACCATTGTCAACATCATTATTGTTATTGATCACATCACATCACAGCCTCCTATATGTCAGTCACGTGCTTAGTGTGTTACTCATATTATCTTACTGAAATTTCAAAATAGCCATCTGAGGTAAGTGTAATTTGCGTTTCTACTTCCAAGAAATTGAGTAAAAAAAAAAAAAAGGCTGAGTCGATGATTGAACCAGATTTGTTTGACTCCAGATTGTGTGATGGTAGGAGATAAGGAAGGTGAGAGAGAGAGAGAGAGAGAGAGAGCTTGAGAGAGAGAGAAGGGAGACGGGAGGTCATCAGAGAAGATTAGAGGATATCTTCACTTTAGGGGGATTTGAGGTAACACATTACACTTTATATTTCTTATTTTAAAAAGGACATCGGGTGAAAGAACAATGTGTGTGTGGGGCTGAGAACCCAAAGGCATCTATGGAAAAGAAAGATGTTGCTCATTTGCAGTCATGAATTCTATTTCACCATAAATATTACTATCATACTGGTTGCTTTCTTTTCTGTACTAAAGGCAAGTCTTTCTGGTCTTTTTCCTTCCAGCCTCATTTAGTCCTGGAGTCAAACAGAAGTCCAAGATGTTGTTTTTTTAGGCTTAGATAAATGGTAATTTGGCCTATTTGTGAATGGGCTTCTTGAGGGTATAATTACATACTTTTATTTCTGTTTGCTTTTCTGTTTCTCTTAAAGAAGATTTTATCTTTCTCTAACTTCTATCCTGGCAATAAATATAGCACAGAAAACATTCACATATTTTATATTAACCATATTTTTAATTTTCCATACAATATCATGTTTTGACATCTTAAAATGCCTTTCTGGCTGGGAAGAAACTGCCCCTCTTGGGCTAGCCAATTCTTAGAGACCGCAAAGTACCCAGGTTGGAGACTGTCTTTGACATGGAAACTAACCAACCTAGGGCTGTGCTTTCTCCATCAACCCATACACCCCAGAAGGCAATATTCCTCTGCCTGAATCATCCCAATGTGTTGGTTCAAACACTCTTCAGGAGCTTCACTGGTGTGATGTGGAATTGGCCCCCCACAAGCAAAAGGCAAGGAGAGACAGAAGAAAGAGGCAGGCTACTCCAGATTGGTAGGTGGCAGGTATAAAAAGCAAGGCAGGTTTAATTTACTCATGAGGCTTGTGTTGGGTGGCCTGAGATGAGTCCCTCTCCTTACTCACACAGCCGAATCTTCAAAGTTTATATAGAGCCTTAACTGGGGTAAATCACTTATACTAATCCAGAGGGTCTCAACACTACATCACTATCTCAAGGCTATGTCCCTGGGGCAGCCTGTGGGAGCAGGGAAGGCAAACTGAATGCAAATGTCAAGGACAGGGGAGGTGGTGAGGAGTCTCCGATTGCCAGGGTCCAGCTGGGGGGTCAACTGGCAGTCAGGTCTTCTCTATGACCTCCCCCAGCACAGGACAAATATCAGGTAACTAGAGATCTTCCCTATAACCCCCAAACAGCTGAACTTATTTAAACTAGCCATCCTAAAGAGTTTACCCTGTCCTGACTTGTCTTTCTCCTGGAAACCCCAATAAAGTCTCTGGTCTAAACCCGTCCCTTGCTCCTGCTTCTGCTTCCTGCTAAATCTGGTGTTCATCCTGTGACCCTGTGTGGTGAGCCATGGCTCTTGTTTCTAGGGGAATTGTGGGTAACATGCAACCTTTCTTTCAATGCATTGACCTCTACATGTTGTCACTCAGTCACCTTTAAAAATGAAGACCTAGGCACAGAACCCATTTCAGGAATGGAATTTGTGGCAGACAGATTCTAAGGGTGCTCCCCTGCACTCTGCGTTCCTTGCCTCCTGGTGAGCATGTCTTTGTAGAACCTCCTCCCCTCGAGTGTGAGCGGGACATATGACTTACTGCTACCCAGCAGAATATGGCAAAGATGACAGATGCCACTTTTCTAATTATATTCCATTAAATAGGATTGTGTTTGGCTAGGAGACTCATTCTTGAGACTTCTCTTGCTGATTTGATGAAGTAAGCGGCTATGTTGGGGAAGCCTTCATAGCAAGAAACCACAGGCAACCTCTAGGAGTTGAGAGAGGCCTCCAACCTCCAGTCTCCAGGCAGCAGTCTAGGGCCCTCAGTCTTACAACTTCAAAGAAACAAATTCGGGGAACAACCTGAGTGAACGGGCAAATGAATTCCTTCCCTCTGAGTCTCCAGAAAAGAATGCAGCCCACTTGGCATGCCTTGATTGTAGTCTTGTGAGACCCTAAGTATAAGACTCAGCTAAACTGTTCCCAAACTCGCAGAGAAACTATGACATAACATATGGGTGGTTTTGAGCTGCTAAATTTGTGATAATTTGTTATGTAGTAATAGATAACTAATACAGCATTTGACTGTAATCTAGTTTCTTTTTCTTTCCTACCACTCATTCATTATGGAAGTCACCTTGACCCCTGCATCACCAGAATCATGGGTCCTTTATAGGTCTTCTCAGTGACTTTACCACCCATACCGTTTGAAACTCTCTACTTCAGTGTTGAACTAGAAGCACAAATCAGAATCAATACGGAACTTATTCAAACTATACATGTCCAGAACCCTTCTAAGAGGTGCCGAGTCAGATCTGAGAGGAGAGTAGTAGGACCTGAACATGTGAATTTTTAGAAAGTAACATGGGGCACCTGGGTTAGTCAGTTAAGCATCCGACTCTTGATTTTGGCTCAGGTCATGATCTCACAGTTCATGGGATCGAGCCCTGCATCAGGCTCTGTGCTGACCTCATGGAGCCTGACTGAGATTTTCTCTCCCTCTCTGTTCTGCCCTCCCTCCCAAAATAAATAAGTAAACATAAAGAGAGAGAGAGAGAGAAGGTAACACAAGCAATTCTATGGGGCATTTTCAAAAGGGAGTACTGTCCTGATCCCACCCCTGCTGGGATACTATACTTTCCTCAAAGGATAGTGTTCTTCAAGGTTCCATTTCTGACTCACGAACTTCCTTTCTTCTACATCCTTCTATTGGTCAATATTATCTAATTTTGTAGTTTTATGACTATCCAATTGTTGATCACTGTTAAATCTCCATATCACCCTCAGCTTATACTTTGAGAACTATATGCCTGACAGCTCACTGAAAATACTCAGTTGAGTGTTCCACAGCCCCATCCAACTCAGCACATTGAGAGCTGAACTCACCATGCTGTCCTTGTTCCTCAGTCTATTCTCCCACTGGGCTGTGTTCTCTTGGCCAGTGAATGGTATACCCCTTATTTCAGACCCTCAAGTCAGAAATCTGTGGAATCATTTTAAGCTTTAAGCCCTTTAAGCGACTCCCTATCGTCTACAGAATGATTCTAAATTCCTTCGTCTCCCAAGGCTTCCCTGCATCATCTTCAACCCACTGCTATAGCTTTGATTCTTGCCCTTATGGTCTTAACCTTGATGTGCATACCCTGCTTAACTACTTGATGTTAACCGTATTTACCATTCTGTTGCGTATTTAATTCATTTTACCCCCCTGCAAAAAGTTTCCTGTGTCTATTCCCCTAACTCTCATTTGATCTGTATGTCATTTCCTCTCCTTTCCTGAAATTTTAGATATATCCAACAGTTCCTTTGGAGTTACTAAAATACATTAGGCGTACATCTTATCACATCGATTCACATATCTATATATATGGCCTCCTTTCTCTATTGGATGATAAGTGCTTTGAGGGCAGAGATTTCATTTTTGTACCCAGGGCCACGAGGCGTACTTGGCACTCAACTGGACTGAACTGTTGTTAAAAATGACTAACAGCAGGTGTAAGTGCAGTAGTATTGGAGGCATGATTAGCTCCAGTGAAACCTTGAAATTTAGGATATGGCATGAAGAATTGGGAGAGATGGAGTTAAGGAGGCAGCATACTACACGGATTGCTCTTAGCTCCTCCAGTGAGTGGATAACTTTTCTGGAACCATCATGGGTATTCTAGAGACTGCCTCTGAGGGCTTGGTCAAAGCAATTAACCACTTTTTAAATTCTCTGTTTTATTTTCGAGCCACAACATCATTCACATTTCTTTAGTTATTGTAGCTAGGTTTTTAGAGAGTCCTGCTACTGTTTTCAAATAAATCAGCTTAATGGGAATGGGGCAGTGTGGGGCAGGGAGAGGTGTGTGTGAGGGAGACCGAAGGGGAGAACAATCAGATAAAGACAGACGGACGCAGGCACGCATTATGAATATGCAGTAAATTCCTATGAATACACAGCTTGCTTGCTCTGACGTTCTTTCTCTAAACTGTGCACTGGAGTGAAATTTCTACGAAAAGTGAGTGATGCCAAGTGTGATTGGGGTTAGCTTAGGCACCACAAAAGTCCCTTAATTGTTGTCAACTGGAACAAATCAAGGCCTAGATTTGTCTTTTCCTTTATCTTTTAAATTCACAGATAATTAGAGGGTATCTTGTTTATTTTCTTTTCATGCGTTCCTACTTTGTGGAAGAAAGCCGGGAACAATAATACTGCACACTCACTTTCTTTGCTTTCCTTCAGTCCTGAAACACAGCTAAGGCTCAGCCTCTGGGAACTTCAGAGCTAAATCCTGGTGTCGGCTCTGGAATGAAAGTTATTCCCAGTGAATTCTGGGAAAGGGGGAACCACACCTTCCAGGCCACTATTCATGGGATAAAAATTAAGCCAAAGGGTTATAACGCAAGCAAAACAAAAGCAAAATATGGTCGAGCAGAAACAGACTCCATATCTTATTTCTGAAACATTTTCAAGTTCGGGCTTCATGGAAATGTGTGTTTGCGGAAAAATGCTACGTATAATTGATTCAGATAGTTAGCAGGCAGATGTAGTGAAGGGTGGCAGATGTGTTTGATGAAGCCAGATGTATAAAAGCAGTCAGATGCACATGTATTCCTAGCCGAGGACTTGATGAAGTGAAAGGTGAAAGTAAATGTACATATAAATGTGGCCGGTGACAAAGAGGACACCAATATTTAGACATGGGGTAATTCAGTTATCCTCTGAGCATGAAACCATAGAATCCATAAGCAGTAGACAAACAAGAAAGGAAGAAGACCACTTAATGAGACTAGTTCTTGGGCCTAACAATATTGGAATGCTGTCATTGATGGCACTAACCACTGGCTTTTTATTATCATTTTGTTTAATGTTTATTTTTGAGAGAGAGAGAGAGAGAAAGAGCGGTAGTGGGGGAGGGGCAGAGACAGAGGGAGACACAGAACCTGAAGTAGGCTCTAGGCTCTGAGTTGACAGCCCAGAGCCCAATGCGGGGCTCGAACCCACGGACCGCAAGATTGTGACCTGAGTAGAAGTCAGATGTTTAACCGACTGAGCCACCCAGGCGCCCCTTCCTTTTTCTGTTTTTACTGTACAATCTCAGATTCCTCTTCCATGCCTTTCTTCTAATCTTAGTCGTGATTTCGGAATTCTTTGTTAAGCTTCACTTTTATTTTAAGAAAGAACATTTCGTAATTAATTCCAAAATTAAAAATTTAATTTGCAAACGTGGTACTTCTATATTCTCATATTGAATCAGGAGTCATTAATGACAAGAATAACAAGGGGAAAAAAAAACTGGTTGGACCACGTTTTCATGCTAGCCTGGGTTCTTGTTCTCTCTTTGCTGAAGGGTAAATCTGTAAGGTTTTCACACACCGTGAGCAGAGCATGGGGAAGAGGAGAAGACACAAGCCAATGAATGAGTCATAGTCAATGGCTCCTGATACTTCGAAGCCCCACTTTTAGCACTGGGAATTTGAGGGAAGGAACAGGGTAGAAAATTGGCCATTTAGAACCATAGAAACCCGGGAATAGCACTTCACAAACTGATACATACCAAACCCACTTCCTATGCCCTCTCTTGCCAGTTTCCCCAGCGATGACAGCCAGGATGCAGGCTGCCCTTTGAGTAGACCCAGGAGAAGCTGGAGGGAGTTACTCTCTAACTTAAGGGAATGTCTGCCGGAAATAAAATTCCTTTTCTTATATGGGATGACATAAAAGTGTGTATAAATAAAGGTATATTTTATTTGAGTTGAACATTGCGATTCATCAACGGGCAGCACGAGTGCTGTTATACTGGTGGCACTTGCCTGTTAAAATAGAAAGTTCACGTTATCGTTTTAGCTTTTTTAAGTCTTTGAAATAAAAGTCCCAGAACAACATAATTTGGCTTTCAGAGGTCGTGTAGAGGGGCTCGGCAGGAGGAATAGAGGGTATAGATCAGCGATTTTCAAGTGTGGCTTTATGTTAGATGAATCTGTGGAGCCATCTACAAGTGTAGGGAGGCTTGAGTCCTACCCCCACAGACACACCGGGGCGGGGCTCCAGTAACGGCATTGTTTCAGAGCTTCTTAGATAATTCGAGTGTGCACCAGGTTGGACAGACCCTGGAAGAGACCAACCAAGCAGGCAGAGACACAAGGTAGTGCCGATATTGCCTAATGAAGTAGTTTCTCGTGGCGAGACGGTCTTCACAAGATACATGAGTTTCAATACATCAGCTATTCAAATCGGCCGACTTACACATCCTTGCTCTCTCTGGTTTGGGGCCGGCTGGGCACACTTTGGTTATAATATGGTTTCTCCTGTTGGTCTGACTACCGGACTTGGGCTGACGACGTTAAGGCTGGCATTATGGTTTATGAGACACTTCTATGTCTCACTACAAATGAGTCAATTCACTGACTGCCTACATTAATTAGATTATAGCCTCTTCTAAGACTGGTTGCTGCAATTAGTTTTCCAAAACCTGCCTATTTCTGCGACCCTGAAAACTTGGGGTTTTAAGGCTGTGGGCCAGAGAAAACCACAAGAAATCAGCTGAAGCATTGCACCATTGACTGAGGGCTTTTGTCTTCCCTTTGGAGATATCCCTTTGGAAACACTTGTCATTAATCCTAAATGCTATCTTGGTAGATACAACAATATTGGGCAAGTCTTTTTAGAATTTGACTAATTTTTGTTAACCCGTTGGGAAGAACTACCGGGCCCTAAATGATTTCAAACAAACTCTAGAGGAAGTTTTTGGGTTTAGGTCACCACGAGCTTGTGTTACCATTCAGGACGAAACAAAACAGTCACAACTGCAAGCAAGTTTTCATGCCATGTGATTTTACACATGTCATTTATTCTTTTCGGGTATAGTTTTCCTCAATGCAGAGCAAGAGGGTAAGGTTATATGGAAATATCTCTAGATTTTCTCGAATCCTAAAATAACATTCCCCTATGTGACTATGGTCCTTTTGAAGATGAAATTTCCATTTTGCAACAGGTTTAGTTTTATAGAAAAGTTGGGATAATAGTACGAAAAGTTCACATATTGTTAGCATCATACATGAAACTGCTACATTGGCTATAATTAGTGAACAAATATTTATACATTATAATTAACTACAGTCGGTAGTTTATCTCTATTTACATAGGTTTTACCTCATGTTCCTTTCCTGTTTCAGGATTAGTTGCATTCAGGATACCTGCCACATCATGTTCAGGAGTCATGTCTTCTTAGGTTTCTTTTGGCTTTGACCCTTAGATTTTCCCGGTTTTTGATGACTCTGATTGTTTGGAGGAGTACCAGTCGGGTATTTCAAGTATGTGTCTCAATTTTGCCCGGTACTTTTCTCATGATTAGACTTACCTAATGAATTTCGAGTGACGATTATAGGATCAAAGAAGCATTTTCAATGGATCCCATCACAGTATACCAACATGGCTGATAAGTGATAAATGTTGCTGTTGACCGTGGTCACCTGGCTAATGTAATGTTTGTCATGTTTCTCCCCTGCCCCTTTCTATCCTCGTTCAAGGCCAGTCTATCCTCCTACACTTAAGGAGAATGGAGTTTTGCCTCACCGCCCAGAGAGTAGATAACCGTATACATTGTTTGGAATTCTGGTGCAAGGGAGATTTGTCTCTTCTCCCCCACTTAAGTTATCATTTATTTATAACAGTTTGGAATCATGGAGATTTATTTTGTACTTTAAGTTATAAATCAATATTACTTTCTTTTGTTGCTGGAATTGTTCCATCTCTGTCTACTGGAAGTTCTTTTAGTGGGATCCTGGGACCCTTTCACATGACTCTATTATCGATCATTTGGGTGTGTGTGTGTGTGTGTGTGTGTGTGTGTGTGTGTGTGTAATTTCTGTCACTACCATATGTGCCAGACCCATCTTGTATATTTCCTGTCCTAATTTTAGAATCAAAATTTCTCCAAGGAATTCTGGCTCTGGTTATTGGAACATAACATTAAAAACCAAGATCTGGGTTCTAGGGGTGCCTGAGTGGCTCAGTGGGTTAAGCGTCCACCTCTTGATTTCTGGCTCAGGTCATGATCTCTTGGTTGGTGGGTTTGAGCCCTGCATTGGGCTCTGCACTGACAGCATGGAGCTGGCTCGGAACTCTCTCTCTCTCTCTTTCTTTGACCCTTCTCTGCTCTTTCTCTTTCAAAATAAATAAATAAACTTTTTAAAAAGTCTTTAAAAGAAAAAAGATCTGGATTCTAGATGTTCTCTTTGCTACTGGGATGCTACTGCTTCTAGTCATGTTCAGCTGACAGAATAGGAAACGTATGTTTGTATATATCAGCCTGTGTATATACCCATATCTGTAAATGTTTCTATGTGTAACCATCTGTATCTATATTAAGCTAAACATAAACTTATCCTGATGTCTTCCATCTAACAAAGATCGTTGTAGTCTTTTCTACTTGCTTACCTACAATCTCACCACCAGCGAGAAACCTGGCTCCCACCATCACCCACCCATTTATTTAATTGTTCAATCGCGGTATAATTATGTAGCACTGCCAGAGCTGTGGCCCCCATGGGAACAGTGTTAGTGTAGAGCGATTATGTATAGCGCTTTTGCCTTTGCATGTGTAGACTCCATCCATTTCCAAAGTTACTTAGATTAGCAACTTTTCCCCTCACCCTTTCAGTGAGTTTGTTTCATATATTTTTTTTAACGTTTTTTTATTTATTTTTGAGACAGAGAGAGACAGAGCATGAACGGGGGAGGGGCAGAGAGAGAGGGAGACACAGAATCGGAAGCAGGCTCCAGGCTCTGAGCCATCAGCCCAGAGCCCGACGCGGGGCTCGAACTCACGGACCGTGAGATCGTGACCTGAGCTGAAGTCCCACGCTTCACCGACTGAGCCACCCAGGCGCCCCTGTTTCATATATTTGTAATACAATGAGATGATTCGATTGTTTTGTCAGGTCCAGCATGCCACCCTACAGTCTTTCAGGCTCCTAAATGGTGTTTTAAAAGTTTGTACACATTAAGATTTACTCTTTGTGGTATGTAGACGGTGGCATAGTTTGATTTCTGTTTTTGCGAACATTACTTGTACTTCAGCGATTCACCAGTATATGAAATCAGGTACACAGACACTTTTGATACATGGTCTGGTGATTTTCCAGAGAGTAGAACTTTGTAGAAATATAGTCTGGGGTGCCTGGATGGCTCAGTCAGTTAAGTATCTAACTCTTGATTTCAGCTCAGATCACGATCTCATGGTTTGTGAGATCCAGCCTCTGTGCGTGGACAGCACAGAGCCGGCTTGGGATTTTCTCTCTTTCCCTTTCTCTCTACCCTTCCCCTGGTCTCTCTCTCTCAAAATAAATAAATAAACATTAGAAATACAATCTGGAAAATTACACACACACACACACATATATATATATTTCTTTCTCCTATAAAATATATATATTTCTTTCTCCTATTTTGAAAAGCTCAATTCTTAGTAATATTAATAAATAACTTACTTGCATTTTTCTACAATATAAATAATTCGAAAATAATAGTATCAACATTACTACAAAAATTAGATTACTAAGTGTACTTTAAGACTTCTTTTCTGTTTAAAAAAAATTTTTTTTAATGTTTATTTTTGAGAGACAGAAAGAGACAGAGGGCAAACAGGGGAGGGACACAGAGAGAGGGAGACACAGAATCAGAAGCAGTCTCCAGGCTCTGAGCTGTCAGCACAGAGCCCAACATGGGGCTTGAACCCACTAACTGTGAGATCATGACTTGAGCTGAAGTTGGACTCTCGACCGACTGAGCCACCCAGGCGCCCCTCAGTTTTTATTGTCATTTGAATGTTGGCTACTGAGGATGAGTAGTCAAAATATTGTGTTTAGCAGTGCCTGGGTGACTCAGTCGGTTGAGCATCCTACTCTTGATTTCAGCTCAGATCATGATCCCAGGGTCCTGTGTACTGAGCCCCAACATGGGCTCCATGCTGAGCATGGAGACTGTTTAAGATTCTCTCTCTCCCCACCTCTGCCCCTCTCCCCTGCTTGTACTCTATTGTATTTTAAAATCACTTTAATTCACATCTCTATGATTATGTCATCAAGTTGATACATAGGTAAATTTATTTCAGTTTGTTTATATACCTTAGCGATTGCTTTTTAAATGTAATTGCATTTTTGAGTATGAAAACACAAGTATAGAAGAAATTGAGACTATATTCAGATAAATGTAACTTCTCTTCCAAAAATACCTGACTCTTGGGGCGCATGGGTGGCTCAGGTGGTTAAGCTTCCAACATCAGCTCAGGTCACTATCTCAGGGTTTGTAAGTTTCAGCCCCGCATCAAGCTCTGTGCTGACAGCTCAGAGCCTGAAGCCTGCTTTGGATTCTGTGTCTCCCTCTCTCTCTGCCCCTCCCTTGCTCATGCTCTCCCTCTCTCTCAAAAATAAATAAACGTTAAAAAAAATAGCAAACAAAAATATCTGACTCCACCATGTTTTTTTACCTCCCCTATGATAACCTTTTTATTAATGTTGGAATTATCTTTACTATTTTTCTCTTTGCTTAAAACAGCAAATTCATATTTCTTCCCATTTATTACACAGAAGAATCACAGTATGAGTCACGTCCTAGACCTTATTTATTTCACTAAACAAATGTCACGGAGATCACTTCAAATCATTGTATAGAGATCTTTACCATTCTTCTTTCTTCTTCTTCTTTTTTTAATGGCTATTAGTGCTCCTACTTGTGAATATATCATGGTTTGTTCCAGCAATCCCTGTTGATAGAAATCTGCCATTATAAATAATATCCCAATGTGTAACCTTATGCCTAAGTCATTTTGTGCGTAAGTCACTTTTTATTTTTGAGTTACAGTTTGGAAATGATTTTTCTTGGTCAAGGGGTAAATGTGCATATATTATCCTAATTACGGCCAAATCCCTCCATAGAGGTGGAATCATCACATTTCAAGAAGCAATGTAGGGAAGCACCTCTTTTCCCACAGTATTGGCAGTGAAGTATGCTGCAAAACTTTTGGATTTTGCCAGACAGATAAGGGAGAAATATTATTTCAGTGTAGTTTTAATATCCAGTTGTATAAGTGAAGTTGATCTTCTCTTCATATGTGTAAAATAGACTTTGTATTTTGCTTATTCTCATCCTATTGGGGAGGTGTTTTTCCCCTCAAATTTCAAGACCTTACTTTTATGGAAATGCTATTCTGTTTTTGATAGAATTTGAAAATATTTCTTGTAGTTTGTCCTTTTTGTTTCACTTTCATTTTAGTGGGGGAATTTTTGCCAATCAAATTGTTTTTAAAAATATTTTTCTGGGGCGCCTGGGTGGCTTAGTCGGTTAAGCGTCCGACTTTGGCTCAGGTCACGATCTCATGGTCCGTGAGTTCGAGCCCCGCGTCGGGCTCTGTGCTGACAGCTCAGAGCCTGGAGCCTGCTTCGGATTCTGTGTCTCCCTCTCTCTCTCTGCTCCTCCCCCGTTCATGCTCTGTCTCTCTCTGTCTCAAAAATAAATAAAAATTAAAAAATAAATAAATAAATAAAAATAAAAATATTTTTCTAAGGTTAGATGTATCACTAATGTGTTTCATTATTTTGGATTTTGACTTCCAGTTAGGAAAGTGTTTCAGTTACTGAAGATACTCACTCGTGTTTCTTACTAGAGCTGTTATGAGTTCAGTTTTTACCTTTAAATCTCTGATTTATTTAGATTTTATCTGCGTATACGATGTGAAGTATGGGTGTGATCTGGTCATTTTCTTTTTTCCTTTTTTTTAATTTTAGTTTTTTTTAATGTTTATTTATTTTTGAGACAGAGAGAGACAGAGCATGAGTGGGGGAGGGGCAGAGAGAGAAGGAGACACAGAATCTGAAGCAGGGTCCAGTCTCCAAGCTGTCAGCACAGAGTTCCATGTGGAGCGCGAACTCACCAACCGTGAGATCCTGACCTGAGCTGAAATCGAACGCTTAATGGACTGACGCACCCAGGTGCCCCTGCTCATTTTCTTAATAGATATTTCCCACAGTATATATTTTTCCTGTTAGGAGTTCAATTGTGTCCTCTTAGAAGGAGATGTTGAAGTCATAACCCTCAAGACTTCAGAATGTGACCATATTGACACAACGTGACTGGTGTCTTCAGAAAAGGGAAATCTGGGGATGTCCAACTTCTGCTCAGGTCATGACCTCACAGTTCTTGGGTTCCAGCCCCATGTAGGGCTCTTTGCTGACATTGCAGGGCCTGGAGCCTGCTATGAGTTCTATATCTCTCCCTCCCCCTTTCCCTCTGCCACTCATGTTCCGTCTCATTCTCTCAAAAATAAACAAACATTAAAAAAAAAAAAAAAGAAAAACAAAATCTGGACACAGAAATGGGCACACAGAGAGAAGATGATGTGAAGAGACACAAAGAGAAATGGCCATCTAAGTGCTGGGAACACCTGAGGCTCCCAGAAACTAAGAATAAGGCCTAGCAGAGACCCTTTCCTGGAGCCTTCAAAGGAAGCATGTCCTTGCCGACACCTTGATTTTGAACTTTCAGTATCCAGAGCTGTGAGACAACACATTTCTTTCGTTCTGAGACACAGTTCGTGGTAGACTTTTCATAGCTGCCCTAGGAAGCTAAAATACCCACTGATTTGAGATACCCTATGTTTTTACAGCAACTTGGGTGTGATTGCAGACTTACTATTCTGCCCCATTTGGATTATCTGTCTACTCATGTATCAATACCACAGTATTTTATTAAAGGTGGTCTATACTGCGTTTCAATATCTGGTAGAGGTACCCTCCCTTGTTTGTTGTCTTTTTTTCTTTTTTGCAGTTTTACTCCATACTCTCTCTTGTTTATTTTTCCATATGGAAGGTATCAAAACAACCAATTAAGCAAACTAACTCTAGGAAAAAGAAGTTGCCATTTTTATCAGGATTGTGACATTTTTCATTTCAAGGCTCATTCAAATCCATGTCTTCAGCCTGTACCCCCGGACTCTATCTTCACGTTGGTGCCTCCCTGCTCAGTTCTGTGGTTGCCCACACTTTCGAAATGATTCCACATGTCACTGGGGTGCTCAAAAGCCTTGGATGCAAGTGCTCACTGAAGCTTTCCCCACCCTCAGGAGCACTTCTGGATACTTGCTTTGTTTCCGTAAGTATGTATTGAATGGAATCACATTGCATAAACATAAATTTGAAGTTGTAAAGTAAGATTTGTTATAAGTGGTCTGTAATTCAGACTTCTAACTGGCTTGGGATATAATTCAGGTAATACAGTGCAGTGAACTGAGTACTGGATGTGCAATCTTAAAATCTACATTCTGATATCCTATTCTCTATAGTATTATAGTATTTAATACATATAATTATAGTATACTATATATTGTATAGTATATTATTATATAGTATATAGTATATATATTGTATACTATATATTGTATAGTATATTATTATATAGTATATAGTATATATATTGTATACTATATATTGTAGATGTATACTATACTATACATAGTATAGTATATGTGTAGTATACTATATATAGTATAATTATAGAATAGTATACATGTAATTATAGTATACTATAAATAGCAAAATTATAGTATAATATATATAATTATAAATTACATTAGTTATATATAGTTATATGTTATATAATATAATTACGCATACTATAATACTATATTTATACTAATTATATAATATAAATATATATAAAGTATATATAATTTAAAGTATATACTTTATATATTATATATAATACTTTATATATTATAATTATATATATAAGGTATATATAATTTAAAGTATATATGTATATATAGACACACTTTACATAGAAAATTATGGTATTTGTAAAATCTTACACACTATACTATATTTTTATTTTATACATACTGCATTATTCAAAGTTCTGTATACTAAAACAGTAACCTTGGGAGCAGTTTCCTAGCCTGTCACATTTTCGAATCCAAGATCAAAAGCCTCGTTCACCAGATTATGGGGAGAGTGATGTAATCCGCAGTTCCTGTTGGGATTTCTAGCTCTCCGCCTGCCTCTTTCCTCCCTGTCTCACTCAGCTCCAAACCACACAGGTTTTCTTTGCTCTTCTTTAAACAGGTCAGTCTCATTCTTAAGGCCTGATCATCTGCTCTTGTCATAGGTCTTTGAAATTTTACTTAAATTACTCTGTGAGCTCCTTAGATTGTAAGCTCCAATGCACACCATCTCACGGCCTTCCCTGATTGCTTCCGCGTACGGCAGCTCGTCTTCTTAGTCACTCTTTAATTCTCACCTGTTTTATTCTTCTTCATGGTGCTTATTTATATCTGAAGTTCCATTGCCTGTTTATTATCTCATCTGCTCTCTCTTTCGCTGAGATATAAGCCTCCCAAGGAGAAAGATGTTATCTTCTTCACTTTGATAGCCCCTGGCTTATGACAATGTATTAGATGCTTAATAAATATTTGTTGAATGAACAAACCAAATGACATAATGTACGTAAAATGTTTGTCACATAATAGTTGTATAATGGGCAGTATCTCATTTTATTATTTATTATACAGCAGTGGACTCTTGTTGTAGTAACACTTAAAACATGTATAAAACATACTCGATTCTTTCCCCAGAGTCTAGATCCTTGACGTTTGGCTAATAAAGACTTAAGTAATATGATTTCATTGGCTGAAGAGCAAGTGTTGGGTGTTGTTCTTCTCTAGCTTAGGCCTTTTTGCACTTGATAAGAAGAGGTCGTAGCATTTTTAAATGTCCCTTCCCTATCATTAGTCATGCTGATTTCTTGGGTTCTGGGTATGCTCACGTGTCCAATTACACCTGGGATGTGTGCTTTCCAGATGCCAGCAGAAACTGCACCTCTGCATTTGCTTTTCACAATTGGATATCCAGCCTGTAACACTGTCTCACTTGGTGGTTATCATTTCGACAGTCAGTAGGTAATGGAACTCTGAGCTAAAATGGAAGATATTCAGGCTGGTTTGACTTCCCCATTCTTTAAATGGAAAGGTCCTGACATCACTGACTTTCTTTAAGATTTTGCAGAGTAATAGTCTAAGATTGAGGTTGAGAGTGGCCTGTCCTACGGAAAGTTTAGAAAAGTGTGCAATTTGGGAAAGTTTCTGACCAAACTTGACATTTTCCTGAATTGTTAAGGCTCTGATACTCAGGACCAGGGAGAGACATGGAATTTGGCCTCTGTGGTCATAGCCCTTTTGACAGACATAATGACAGGGTCTAATCGCCAAGGGCAGTGCGTTTAAAATGCCAAGGAACAGAGTAAGGGCCAAAAGACTAAGAAAGGAACTAACATTCCCCAGGCATATACTGTGTGTACATGGCACAGTGCTGGGAGCTAGGTCAGGGGCACTTAAGTAGCCCTTAAGCACTTAAGAAGCACTTATTGCTTTAGAGCCATAAATGCTTGGCAGTTCTAACAGTGCTATTTTAGGAATATTCTACTGGTTTAACTCTTAAGCTGTGCTATGGTCTCGATGTTTGTGTTCCCACCAAGTTCATACACTGAAATCTAATCCTTCGGGTGATGGTATTAAAAGGTGGGGACCTTTGGGCAATGATTAGGTCAGGAGGGCAGAATCCTCATGAATGGCATTAGTAACCTCATAGAAGCAGCTGAGAAAGCTCCCTCGTGGGGTTATATCGGGAAGAGAGCTGCCAATGAGGAGGCAGGCCCTCATGGGCTGCCAGAACCGTGATCTTGGATTTTCCAGCCTCCAGAAGTGTGGGAGATAAATGTTTGTTGTTTATAAGCCAACCCAGTTTTAGGTACTTCTGGTACAGCAGTCCAGATGGACTAAGACAAGCCCTCCTTCCTGACTTGGTCAGGTGCGGTGGGTCCCAAACTTTAGACATTCAGGTATTACCTTTACTACTATGGTCACACTTGAGTATCACCTGTACTGTTATTTATGTATTTTTTTAAATCAACTGACTTTAACTTTTTAATCAATTTATTGTAAAAAAATATTATATTAGTCATATAAAGTCACTATTAATAAAAATTCTTGTATCACCTAAAATTACATCATATGTCACCAGTGAACCTGAGTTCCTGCCGCACTATGAGAAAGGCTGGAATCCCTGACATCAGCTCCAGACTATTTGAATGACAGTTTTGGGCTTTCATTTCTTGTTTGGCTTTATTGAGATGTTGGGTCACCCAGTTGGTGTGAGCCCTAAATTATCTCTGTCTCCTTCTATCTGCCTTCTTTCGGCGATTGCAAGAGCAAAGCCCTAGGGGTTCCATTTTCCTCTCCTCTTTCTTGAGGACTGACTTTTCCAACCAAAGCTAGGCATCCTGGGTGAGTCTCTAGGAAAACCTAGGCATCTCTAGGTTTTCCACCTGGCACGTGGAAGCTACAAAGGAAAAAAAGAAGACACCAAATCATTTCTAAATGGCCACCATGAGCCAAATACAGTTGCAGATGCTCTATCAACCCAAAGCCGTTCAATACTTTCAAGCCATTTGTTGTTATACCCAGAAGGTACTACAGAGAGTGTAGGGAGTTAGCAAAGGTAACACATGGGTAAAGCTGAGATGCAAACCAAGTTACATCTGACAATAAAGTGTGTGCTTCTTTCAGTAAAAATCCTGAAGAAGAGAGTCCATCGGCATTTCAAAGATATGATATGCAGAGCTGATAATCTCTCTTAAACTGACAAAAACTCAATCATTTTTGTGATTCAAATAGCTACAAAATATATGTGTTTTTGATTCAAGTTGCACTTAAGGTATAAAAAGGCTGTTTCAAAGAGCCATTTAATGCTCAAGAGCCTTTTAAATAGGATCAGGTGACTCAAGGTGGCTAACTGAGAAGATCTATTTCTTGTTTCAGTCTTAAATGTGCTGAAATGATATCCAATTCATAATGCTACTATTGATATGCCCAGAGGGTAGAATCCTGTGACTACTTAATCTCATGTTCCCTCAGAGCAGAGGACTGCATAATCTTTCATTGTGTGAGGGCACCATAATTCATTTAAGCATTTCTCTTTCTTTGGATAGTTAGGTTGATTTTATTTCTTAGCTTATATGAATAATCGTGTTATTATTAGTTTTAAAGTCCAATTTGAGATCTAAAGATGTTCCGTTTTTAAATGGATTTCTTTTATAGTTTATGAGTAAAGGTGAGTATGTGTATTAGGCATTAATTTCCTTTTTGTGGAAATTTTTAGCATATGCACTTTATGCATCTCTATTTGTATGGTTGCCTTTTCTTCATCGACTTGCAATCTCCATGAAGACAGGGACCTTGTTTGTGCCATTTAGTGTTGGATTCCCAGATTCTAGAAGAGTACCAGGCACAAAAATGGTGAGATTAAATAAAAAGTTTCCCTATGTTTTATCTAGAAATTATGCCGATGATGTTAATAAGAACAACCCATAGGATAAAAAAGTGACACAAGCTAGCACAAAATTTTAATATCAGGGGTATTTTTCCTGGTCGGGCAGATCATCCTGAGTTCAGGCTACATGATTTCTAGTTATCATGTAGACCTTACTTAGCAGATATGGGTCTGAATGTCTACTTTCTTGTTGTAAACTTTCAACTAATCTATGTTCCACATGCCCCCTTTGGGCCTTTGAGTTTTGAATAACAAAACTCTCTAGAGAAATGGGGAATGAGCAAGTGAACTAAATATTTACTTAAAAATAAGGAAAGGCCGAATTGCAAAGAATTTATGAGTTGTGAAGGAGAGACAATTTCATAATGAGAAATTGTTATGTAGGTCAACCTTTTACCAAGACAAAACAAAACAAAACAAAAACAAAAACAAACAAAAAACAAAAAACAAAAAAAAAAGGGAAAAAACATATAAATGTTTGCATTGTGATGGAATTTTGCTAAACTTTTCAAGTTTGAAACAGTTACCACATAACGCAAATAAAATTCTTTCTTTAATTTTTTTTTTAAATGTTTATTTATTTTTGAGAGAGAGAGAGACAGAATGTGAGCCAGGGAGGGGCACAGAGAGAGGGAGCCACAGAGTGTGAAACAGGGGTCAGGCTCTGAGCTGTCAGCACAGAGCCCAATGCGGGGCTTGAACTCATGAACCGTGAGATTGTGACCTGAGCTGAAGTCAGAAGCTTAACCAACTGAGCCGCCCAGTCGCTCCAACTCAATTAAAATTCTTAGAACACAGGCATGTACTCTTACCTATCCACACCATCTACATATACAATAGGTCAAGAAACTGTGTTTTACAGTCAGAGAGAAAACTGTTAGTCATGACAGGCCTCTCTTGCAGCTCTTACTGTGGGCCAACCACCATGTTCAGCATCTAATATTTAGCAGCTGAGTTAATTCTCTGGGATAGTTATTCTTATCCCACTTGACAGATGTGAAAACTGAGACACAGAAAAGTTAAATCACCCGCTTGAAGACAGAAAGCTCCTAAGTCTGAAGCAGGATTTCAACCCAGACTCAGTCTGAATCTTTGACCAGTAAAAATAATTCCACAAATTAAGTATTCTACTCTGACATGTATTTTCCCCTCTTTGAAAGAGGAGTTTATAAATTTCAGTGTTGACTATGTCCCGGGCACCAATCTAAGTGACTTGTTACACATACTAACTCATTTAGACTTCAAAGCAACCTTGAAAGGGACAGTATTATTATTGTTTCCATTTTGCAAATGGGAAACTAAGACAAGCTGAGGTCAAGTAATTTGATCTAAGTTACATGTTTGTAAGAGGTAAATCCAGACTTTCACCAAGACACAAATGGACCAAAACGGGCCCCTATTTTTGTATCCTCTATTTTTTCTCCTCTTCCTTCTATTCTTTTCCTCCTCTTCTCTCCATATCTCCCATCTCTTCCTCCTTAATGAAAAGATTCTACCTGTAAAATGTCGTCCAACCTTTTGCTTTTGAGTTTGCAATGCATTTTCAGTTGAAATGCTAATCAGGCACCCACCATCCCCACTTATCTTCCGCTTGTTTTTAAAGCACAATCCATAATTCTTATCTGATACAAGTTGTTACCTAAAGTAGGGGATGGAATGGTGCTCATTAACATCCAGTTCCCCTCTCCTCCCTAGGCATGGAATTCTCTACTTTCCAGTCCTCCTGAGAATTAGCTGGGATCAAGTGACCAGTTCTGGCCAATAGATTATGAACAAAAGTAACACCCGTTGGTTTCAAGCTTGGCAGTAAAAAGGTCCCACATTTGAAAGGCAGAGCAGTGACATCAAAGTAGACTGGTCACTGAGGCCCTATGTGGAGGACAACTACAATAGGGAAAGTTTGAGAGCTGTAACATTTCCCACTTCTTATTTATTTGCATGAGAAAGAAATAAAATGCTGTATTTATTTCTTTAGAAGTATTTATTTACTTTGAGAGAAAGAGAGAGACGGGGTTGGGGGGGGGAGGGTCAAGGAGAGAGGGAGAGAGAGAATCCCAAGCAGGCTTGGCACTGTAAGAGCAGAGCCTGATGTGGGGCTTGAATTCTGGAATCATGAGATCATGACTTGAGCCAAAGTAGGACGCTTAACCAACTGAGTCACTTAGGTACGTAAAATGCTGTATTTAAAAAATTGAGACTTGAAGCCTTGTTTGTTGTTTGTTTTTTGTTTTTTACAATTTAGCCTCATCTATCCTGATCATCACTATAGCCAGAACTTCGAAATAATTTAATAAGGCTTGTATAGTTTCTATTACAAATTTGATTAAGGACAATATAAGAAAAGGAAGTAATAAGCTCCCTTCACTTATGAATGCAGATTTAAAAGTCAGATATATATAAAATTATATACTACGTTATATATAAGTAAATTCAATAAGTTTTATAAAGTATATTATGATCCCTAAGTTAACTTTGCCCCTGGAAACAAGGTTGGCTTCACATCGGAAAGCCTCCCGATGTGATAATATACCACATTAACATAGTAGAAAAATCAAATGCTTATCTGAATACATGAAGGAAAATATTTCATAGATTTAGCCTGTATTCATAGTTTAAAAATTCTTATTACACTTAAAATTTAAGAGATCTTCTCCTCTTAGTGTTACTTGTGGGAACCAGGCTCTGAGACAGACATCTTCATGTAGAACGTTTATTGAGGACTGCTCCCGTGGACAGTCCTGGGGTTTGGGGAGAGTGAAGGAAGCACCAGTGGACGAGAGAAAGTCCACTGTTATGAAATTGTAACCCCAGGCCTCGCCTACTCATGCGAGGCACATGCCAGCCTGCATAGCCGCTCAGAGTGGAGCTCATTTGAAACAAGAAGGCTGTAATTTTATACAACTAAATCCCTGGGGAAGGGCCAGGACCCTGTGCAAGGAGGGTCACTGCAGCCAAGGTCAAGCATTGGAGGGACTTGGACGAGAGATATTGAGCAGCTGCCCGCTGAGAAAATGGCAGCTTCAGGAGAGGATCTGGCCAGGGCACCATAATATTCACTACCTTTGGCAAACAGACAAAACAGAAAAATTTAAATGCATTCTCTGTAAGGTAAAAAAGCCCACCTATTGAGGTTTTTAAAAACACAGTACAGGGGCGCCTGAGTGGCTCAGTCGGTTAAGTGTCCGACTGTGTCTTAGGTCGTGATCTCACAGTTCGTGAGTTCCAGCCCCTTGTCGGGTTCTGTGCTGACAGCTCAGAGCCTGGAGCTTGCTTCAAATTCTGTGTGGCCCTCTCTCTCTGATCCTCCCCTGCTTGCACTCTGTTTCTCCCTTAAAAGTAAATAAACTTGAAAAACATAGTACAAAAAGACCTGGGAAAAGCCCTTAGAACAGAAAAGGAAATAACAGGTTTAGGGATTGAAAGGGAAGATCTAAGGCTATCAGTATTTGTAGAAGATATGATCACCTACCTAAAAGAAATAACAAGAGTAGCAAACAGCTATATCAAATGAGAAAATTAAATCAACTTATATGTGAGATCAACTTGAAGTAATCTAAACATCAACTTGCAGTAAAGTAATAAATTAAATGCAATTACATATCAACAGAAACTATTCTGAATCTGGGAAGTAAAGAATTCACAAGACTACAGTGGAGATTGTATTACACCAGGGGGATGATGTAATGTTATAAATTCCCCACAAAGTACATCACAATCATACATATTAAATACTCAGTAAGGGGGTGGCTGGGTGCCTCAGTCAATTAAGTGGCTGACTTCGGCTCCGGTCATGATCTTGCAATTCATGAGTTTGAGCCCCGTGTCTGACTCTGTGCACTGACAGTGCAGAACCTGCTTGGGATCCCCTCCCTCTCCCTCCCCTCAAATATAAGTAAATAGATTAAAAATAATACTCAGTAAGTGTGCTCTCAAAGTTACATGAAAAAAGAAAAAGAAAAAAGAAACTGAAACAGAAGACTATGTATCTAACTACATCTTGACTATGTGCTACATTTTAATCATAAAGAAAAATTTCTGGGGTGCCTGGATGGTTCCGTCACTTCAGCTTCCGACTTTGGCTCAGGTCATGATCTCATGATTCAAGCCCGTTTCAGGTTCTGTGCCGACAGCTCAGAGCCTGGGGCCTGACTGGATTCTGTGTCTCCCTCTCTCCTGCCCCCTCCCCAGCTCCTGCTCTCTCTCTCTAAGAAATAAACAAATAGGGGCGCCTGGGTGGCGCAGTCGGTTAAGCGTCCGACTTCAGCCAGGTCACGATCTCGCGGTCTGTGAGTTCGAGCCCCGCGTCAGGCTCTGGGCTGATGGCTCGGAGCCTGGAGCCTGTTTCCAATTCTGTGTGTCTCCCTCTGTCTCTGCCCCTCCCCCGTTCATGCTCTGTCTCTCTCTGTCCCAAAAATAAATAAAAAAAAAGTTGAAAAAAAAAAAATTAAAAAAAAAAAAAAAAAAAAAAAAGAAATAAACAAATAAACTTATTTTTAAAAAGTGGGGGGCAGGGGAAGGAAAAATGTCTTAAGTCATTCACATAGAAAAACCAAGGCTGCTTTCTAGGATAAAAACTTCATAGGAGTCTCAGACTTCTAGGAAAACTATACAAAAGTCAACAAAATCCTAATATTGTCATATCAAGCAAGATATGCTCAAGCCCATAGGAGGAGAGAAATGCAGGACAAAAAACAAAAACAAAAACAAAACAAAAAACTTGAAAAAAGAGAACATAGAATCCATAAGCTATCCTTAGAAAGAAAATATCTAAAAGCCAACTAAGAGGTGTATTACAATAAAGAGCCCCCCAAATGGGACAAGTATTCATAAAATCATTAAATCTATTTAAATGTAGAAATAAAACAGGGAGAATTACACAGCATAATACAAATGCCAGAAAATTTGAAACAAAGTATGTGCATCGAAAGGTAATTAAGGGAGGGATAAAGTGTTAGGAAAGGTGTGAATCTATTTCATGTTTGATAGCAAGGAATCACTCAGCATTGTCTACATTGAACATGTATTTAAATTTATCCTGCTGCAGCTTCTTAACATTTTCAATATTTCTTTCCTTAAACCCAGAGGAATTTGAAGGATTCAATATCTCATAATTTAAAAACCAAATAAAAAAACTTTTAAGTAAAACACATTCATTCTTTTAGATTGACTACATTTTCTTTAATAATCTTTATATTCAAGTAAAATTAAATTAACTCCTTTTAAATTGAATACTAGCATATTAGCATATCTCAATTTGTATGTGTCTATCTACTTCTACTATGTCTGGCTAAATAGATTAAAAATATGAGTTCTTGGATGCATAAAGAGACCTCACCAGATATTGATTATTTCTGGCAAGGAAGTTTATTTGAGGTGATCTGTTGTTTTATTCTTTATGCTTTTATTAATAATGTGCAGATATATTAGTAAAATAATAAAAAGATTATGCTTAAGCAGATAAGTAAATATAATCGAATGGAAAACTATAAGAAATTAGGAAATTTTATTACAAAACTAAGAGACTGGTTACAAAATTAAATATAAATTCAACAAATTATTTACATAACAAATAGTAGCCAACTAGAAAACATAATGAAGAAAAATTGCGTTTTCAAGAATAACAAAAATCATAAAGACTCTGAAACAAATGTAACAATATATGCTAAATTTCTATGAAGAAACCCAAAAACTCTACCAAAGGGCCATAAAAGATGATTTCAATAAATACAGTGGCATGTTATTCTTGGGTAGGATGGATTAATATTGTAAGGATGTCATTTTTTTCTAAATTGATTAATACATCCAAAGCAATGCCAGCTGAAATTTTAAGAGCCCATTAAAATAAAATTGAGAATCTACATGCCAACTTAAATACATGCTGAATTTTAGCATATGATTTAAATGACATTTTATATCAGTGGGGAAAATAAGAATTAATTAAAATTTTCATAGGAAAAAACTAAGCATCTAAAACATTGGATTTGTAAGTAATTCTTTATGAAAGAATACATTCTGGACAAATCAAATATTTAAATAAAAAAGATAAAATATTGAGAGGAAAACACGGGTGATTTCCTTTATCATCTTGGAGCATTCATGACATTTCTAAACATGACATGAAACCTAAAAGACATAAAAAAGAAGATGACAAATTTGAATCCATAATATTCTAAAAATGTTGGTGCGTCAAAGCAAAACTGAACAAAACAAAACACCCAGGGCTGATAAAGCTGTGAGGAAATGGATATCCTTACGCATTTTGGAGACGAGCTTAAATTGGTACCAATTTTGGGAGGCGAGTTTGCCAAGATTTTAAATGTTCATTCTCCACTTAGTTCATTCAAGCAATGTTTATTGAAGATCGAATTTGTACCTGGCACTGTGTAGTTTCTGTCAAAAATAAGTGAACCCAACAAATATGGTCCCTATTTTCTTGGACAAAATGTTTTCTTAAGGAATGAGGCACATCTCTTTCAAGATGGCGACAAAGAGTAAGCCTTAGAATCCCTCACTTGCATGACTCCTTTCCAAGGCCTTAGGTATTTTTATGCTTAAATTTAAATTTTGTTTCTTAAAAATGGCATTTTTAGCCCCCCCCCCCGAAACCTGATTCTGCCTGCTGAGAATAAAATCAAACTAACTCATAAAAATATACACCTAAAGATTTTTCCTCATTATAGTGATATTTGTGGCTGAAAAAGAAAGTATGGTCTAAATATAATATTAATAAAGTAGCAAAGAGTTCCCACCATGTGCTCAGCACTTTTCTAAGCTTTGGACACTTATTAACCCACTTATTATCTCTAAAGTGATCTGAGACGAGTATTAGTCATTCCCATTATTCAGAAGAGAAAACTAAGCCACGGACAGGTTAAAACCTAATCTAAGTGCTCATCCATAGGTGATGCATTAAATGAATGATGCCAAAGCCACACAAGATAATTTGATGGCATCAACGTGATAAAATAGAATCTGTTAATTGACACAGAAATATGTCCAGTGTATTGCTAAGTAAGAAAAGTAACTATCAATGTAGCATTGGTTTTATGATTCATTTATATAAAATATTTTCTATTTTGATCTCTATATTTCTTTCTAAATATTTACTATGGTCGGATCCATAGCCAATCTATTTTTAGTGGTTCCCATTTGCCTAGAGATAGATGCTTGAAA
The DNA here is from genome assembly GCF_024362965.1 of Panthera pardus. Taxonomy (NCBI): domain Eukaryota; kingdom Metazoa; phylum Chordata; class Mammalia; order Carnivora; family Felidae; genus Panthera; species Panthera pardus. Next base: position 185,984,633 of record NW_026526688.1, read on the forward strand.
GGGAGTGATGACGGTTTCTTTCTGGATCAGTGAAGTTTGGGGTGATTTAATTTTTTTCTTATTTATAATATAATGCATTCCTTGAATTTTTAACTGTGAGTGTATTTTACTCATTGAAAAAAATATGTTGTTTTTGAATAGAAAATAAATAGCACAGATATGGAATAAAGATATATTACAAAGCATCATGTATGTTTTGTATGTTCATATGATCTAATTACAGTTCGTGTATGGTCTGCAATAATGTACAGCATAGAGTTAGTAGCATTTATGCAATAGAGTTATAGGCAACTTTAAAAATATTTTCTGGCTTATCTGCATTTTTTGATTTTTCCTGAATATGCATATAATACTTATATAATAAGCAGTAACATTGAGCTAAAAATGCATTAAAAACAAAATGTCTCATAGTATGTAATCACTGTTGATCTGTAAACTCCTTCAACATATATGTTTCTTCAACTGTAGCTTTAGTAATTGTTTCTGTTGGTTGTGCTTCTAAGAAGCAAGTATCCCCACCTCTAACCTGCCTGTCTGGTCTTCATCCTCATCACCAGTGTCTGCGTCTTTGATTTTTTTCTTCTTCATTCTGCATTTCTTCTGCAGATTCTAGAGTTCAAACTCATCATCACTAATTCTATAGTGTTAATTCTGCTTTTTATTGCTTTCAATTCAGATTTCTATTCTATTATTGCATTTTTAATCTCCTTATAATCTTTCTTTATCATGTCAAACTCCTGTTTTTATTTCTACCTGCCTCTCAGCCAACTCCCTTCTTATCTCAACTTATTTTAATATAATCTCATTTTTCATCTCTTTATTCAAAGGCTGTAGTTTTCATTTCTATTAAGATTACAAAGCAGACAATTTCTGCAATTTCTGTTTCCTTTAGTGGCTTTTTAAACTGTTCTTTTTCTGCATCTTGATTGCTCTTTCCTTCTTTTAATGTGCACAATATTTTCACTGGAACCATTTATTTTTTCTGTTTTTGGTGTCATCATCTTTAAACGACAGGGTATCCACCGGTGGTTGATGGAGAACCCTGTCATGCCCTTCAACTCAGCCCTAGCTTGCTGTTAAAATCCTCTGCTCAGATCTTAAGTAAACAGGTTGGTTGTTATTCATGTCTCAATGCCACATTTTGTCATCTAGCAGCCGTGATGTTGGTCTTAGGGGGGTGTCCTTATTCTTAAGGTACTGTTGAGTTACTGAGAGAAGGCAGGATACTGCAGTAATGAGGATATCAGCTATCTACAATTAAACAGTGCATTCAAATTTTGGGTCTACCAATTATTAGAAAAGTACCTTGACCCCTTTAAGGTCTATTTTACTCTGTGAAATGGACACTATAAGAAATTGAGGCAGCAACGTGTTAAATAAATCTGCCCAAGGTCGCAGAGCTTGTAAAACGTAGAACTGGGATTAGAATCTAGGCAACCATGTTTCCAGTGAGTGCTTTGTATCTAGCATCTGATAAATATTTGCTATTATTATTATGAGGAGTTACATTTAGTTATGGATGATCAAAAGTAGTGAATTCTTCTTCCCTTTCCTGAAACAATACAGGCAAAAGAGTGTTCCACTTGTACTTTTTTAAACTCTTCCTATGGTGTTCTAAGATGAAAATTTGCCGTAGGTTAACTCCTCTGCCTCAGAATGTGTAGAATTCCTGAAAATTGCAATTCTTGAAAATATTTAGGAGTTCCGATTGGGGGATCTGGGCTGGAATGTGTGTGTGCGTGTGATTCTTTTCATCTGCTATATACATACGTGTATGCATACACCCGCACATATACATCCCACATGCACAACTACTTTAGAATTCATGGTCTGTGTTCTGTTCGGTCGAGCCGTGGCCATATGATCTATATGGTTGGTGGTTATCACAGAGTCTGCTTTCCTGAGCCAAGGCACGGGCAACTGTATTGAGGTGTCGCTGCGTCGTCCTTCACGTTGGCAGTTTTGATCTCCTGCAAGTGACGAGGTATGTGTTAATGTCACCTGACAATTGTGTTTCTCTTTTCCACTCCATGAATATTATAATTAGAGGAAATTCCTCTAAGATTTTGGCAGTAGATTAGTTGTCAATCTTAGTTTCTTGGTTTATTATGCACCCTCATCTTTTTCTGTGTTTCCTAGATATTTGGTGATGAAAATCACAAAGTCTGAGATGGGGAATGCTCTTCTATCATTTTCTTAAGCTGCTCTCGCCTCAATTCCACCCCTGTTTTTCCATGCACGCGCACACACACTCATGCACAGTTGGAGACTTTGACCGAAGATTCATGCTAGAGGTAATTTAACAACAAAGAGAGTAATGTTAGCATTATATGAGAGAAAACAAGATTCATTTCCTTGAGAATGCGTTCTCTGTGCCCCTTACTCTGTGATGGCGGTAGGGTCTAAATCAATGCAGATGGATTGGTGAGTTGGAGGGCTCAGCAAAGTCTCCTTACTTGCCAAAACTGTCAGCAAAGAAGTAGGATATGAAGCCATTTACAGAGAATGACAGAGGTAAAATTGGGCATGAACTGTTACAGACCTGGCAAAAGTTTGCAAAAGCTACTGTTTGAAACTGAGAAGAGCCAATTTTTCGTTAGGATAATGATCTGTCCAGTGTGGTGTAACAAAGACAAAAATGACAGTGGCCTAAACAAGGAAGAAGTTTATATCCTCTTCATGGAACATTCTTAGTATAAGCTACATAGCTTTATTGAGTGGCCCCATAGTCTTAAGGAACCACCTTCTTTCTGTTTGGTTGCTCTGTGTTTTGCCCTCACCTACATCGTCCATGATCACTTCTCACTATGTCTGCATTTCAGGTAAGCGGTGGGAGGATGAAAGACAGAAGGAGAGTTCATCCGCTGACTATACCATCACTCATGGAAGTTGAGCACATGACTTCCACTCATATTCTATTCTAGAAAGCTCAATTTGGCCACACCCAGCTACAAGGGAAGCTGGGACCCGTAGCCTTCAGCTGGGAAGCACCATGCACAGTGAAAATTTAGTGGTGCCCTTATAAAGTAGGAAGACAAGAGTGGAAATTGGAGGGCACAACATTCTATGCCATAGTCACCAGGGGCTATGTATTTTGGAAGTCTTCTTTGCTCCTTTCGCCTTTACTTCCAGTGTTTTCATGATTTTCTCCAAACTCGTAGTAGCTTTTCCAGCCATGTGAGGCAAGGAAATTCATATCTACCTTGGCTCCCAATTCATACTATACTTTCAGGTGGTCAACTGACATCTGCTTGGATATTTCCAGAGTAAGAACTTAGGACTTCAGTTTTTTGAATTTTGACAGTTCTAATCTTTAGAATTTTCTTTTTTCAATTAACTTGATGATGTTGTTATAAATAAATATATGGCAAAGTCCATTGCAGTCATTCTTTCTTTTTTCCTGCTAACAAATTCCAACTTGTTCAGGTTGTACGTGAGGACCCTTTGATTGCATGGATTTTAGACTCTTACTCCAGAATGCATCATGATTGATGTAATTCAGTCATCATAATATGGCCAGTCAAGTTGCTTAGTTTTCTATAACCAGACAAGAGGATAAACCATGGAAATGGTGACTGGAGACTTTCCTTCCACAAACAAACAAACAAACAAACAAACAAACAAACAATTATACTGGCAATATTGGTTAAAGAACTATAGACTTCTTTGAAAATTATGAAGAAAGCAGGCAAAATCAGCTGACTTAGACTGGTTGGAATCTATACATACACATTGATGCAATTAGCAATTCAATTGACTGTAGTAGGTAGACTTGGAACTTGGAACTCAGCTAGAAACTGAGACTATGTGGGGATAGGACACACTAACCTATCTGCACTGAAGAGAGTGATGCTGGACCTAGGACCATGGTGGTCCTGGAGAAAGTAGAGAGGGTTAAGAGGTCCAGGCAGTTAATGCAGACACGACATGAATAATACAGGTAGGGGAATAAGGGTACACCGAGCAGAGACTCAGGCAGTTGCAGGTAGACAAGCTATGATGGCCAAAAGGCTTAAGTCACCAGGTTTGTGAAATTCAAAAGTGGGATTCTAGCCTGCAGGAGTCCTTATTTGGCCTGTAAACAAATACATACAGCAAGAGCAGCCAATGAAGCTGAGGGAGCAAATATACTGGATAAAACCTAAGGGAGGAATCTGGATACAGAACTATTCAGGGACATGATTTTTAGAATTCAAGAGCTAAGAAAGATCATGTAGTTGATCTAGGGTTACAAAGGCAGAACTTTTTGAGATCTACTTTTCTATTTGGGAAATACTGGTGTTGAAGCATCCTTTCCTGACACTTCCTTACTTTTCACCTCCCCCTCCCCCCCCATCTCCTCTTGTGCCACTCATCTCCTGATCTTTTTTTTTTTAATTTTTTTTTAACGTTTATTTATTTTTGAGACAGAGAGAGACAGAGCATGAACGGGGGAGGGGCAGAGAGAGAGGGAGACACAGAATCCGAAGCAGGCTCCAGGCTCTGAGCCATCAACCCAGAGCCTGACACGGGGCTCGAACTCACGGACCGCGAGATCGTGACCTGAGCTGAAGTCGGACGCTTAACCGACTGAGCCACCCAGGCGCCCCCGTCTCCTGATCTTTGACTTCACGTCTTTGTTGTGCCTTTGTCGCTGCTCTTCCAGGTTCAAAGCTGCCCCGTGACTCTCCACACCTCCTAAACATGTTGCTTCTGATATCCTTTAGCTCGTTGTACTTTTTTTTCTTTGTGTTTGTTTGTTTGTTTGCACCCTGAAATTTAATCCCCAGCCTGGACATGGTTGTGTGCAGGTGACTCCTTTTCCTGGCTTGTGTCAGTCCCAGTGGGAGTGGGATTTGATAATGGGTCAAGCAGATTGTTGTTATCAAGTGTTGCTGTCCAGGCTTTGTCACTTTTCCCAGGCTGGGGATAGTATATAAGGAATCAGTTTCAGAAATAGGGAAGACATCATATTGAAAGAGTGAGGCTCTTTGCTTGAGTGATGGAAAATAGTCAAGCAAAAACCAGTTGCTAACCAGTATTAGAACAAGTGGCTTTCTGGGGCACCTGGGTGGCTCAGTCGGTTGAGTGTCCGACTTCAGCTCAGGTCATGATCTCACGGTCTGTCAGAGCTCCACATCGGGCTTTGTGCTGACAGCTCAGAGCCTGTAGCCTGCTTTGGATTCTGTGTCTCCCTCTCTCTCTGCCCCTCCCCTGCTCATGCTCTGTCTCTCTCTCTGTCAAAAATAAATAAACATTAAAAAATTAAAAAAAAAAAAAAGAAGAAGTGGCCTTCTAAGGACCCTGGTGACGTGCTGGAGAGTAGTGGTTGCTTTGTTGGGGTTCCTACCCTTGGTTGGGCATTTTTAACAATAGAGGCGGTGGAATGTTTTCTTTCCCTGATTATATTAGTTGAGACAATACCAGAGGCCTGATATTTCACTTGGCATCCAGTCATATCATCCTGTCTTGTTCTACTTGTCAAACAAGTTTGAAACTGTCACCAGCATCCTGACCAATTCACCCTGCCTTGTATTTTTTGGCCCCAGACATCTGGAGAGTTGAGGCTCTGCCATCAGATCTCCAATTTTCATTCCCTCTAAGTCCCAGCAATGCATGTCCCCGGTTGAAAGGAAAAGATATTGGATATATGATCATCCCATCTCTGAACTCGCAATTCTCAGTCACATTTCATTTTCTCCTTCAAAACTGATTAGGTGCTCTGCTAGAGATGGCCTTTGTGCTCTGACCTGAACTTTTTACTATGTTATCTGGTTAACTCCCTTATACTTTCTCGTGTCCCCTTTGACATCAATAAGTTATTCCTGTTCTCTCCCCTCGTATCCTCAACTGCTATTTTATTCTTTCTATCTCATCCTCTGTCCCTCCTTTGTATGCACTTCCATGCACTAAACTCCTTATATATCCTACATGGCAATTTTTCCCCAGTGATGTCAGGAGAGAGACAGATAAGCTATTGCAAGCTTTCTTTCCAAGATTCATAATTACATTTCAACAACAAAAATTATTGATTGCTAAGCACTCTCCCAGGTCCTGGTGATAAAGTGATCAAAGAGACAATTCCTGACACCAGAGGGGTTCACGGTCCCATGCAAAAACCAGAAAGACACATGAACAAATAATTGTAATACAGTGGGGTAAGTATTATAAGAGAGATGTGCATAAAAACCTATAAGAATATTAATGATGGGGCAATATATTCTGTCTGTAGAGTAAGAAAATGCTATAGATTAAATCCAACAATTAAATGCCTTTTTCCACATATGTATATTCAAGGAACTTATTAAAAATTATAGAATGCTAGAGATAAGTATTCCTTGTTTTATCTCTGAGAAAATAGACCTTGAGAGGCTGAATGGCTTGTCCCAAATCACTGAGCATGTTTTGACAATGCTGGGATCTTATGTATTATTAGTCAGGAAAATTAACTCTAGCTGCTACAATAGAAAAAGCCTTGCAATCTCTGTGGCTGGATACAATAAAAGGGTGTCCCTCTTCCTTCATTCAAACCTAAGGTGGCCTAGGTGGTCTTCGTCCAAACTGTGAGAATGACACTTGCAGCAGGTGGTCTCCAAAATTGTTCCAGCAAGGGAAGTGAAAAGGAAAGACATACTGGCACTTAATTGCCTTGCCCTTGAGGTCATACATGTCACTTCTTTTCACAGTTCATTGGCAGACATAAGCCTTATTGCCCCCATACAACAAATGGGTTAAAAATGTATGAAACATATTGTGTCCAAACTATCTTTGTCACACCTGACTGCCCTTGGGAATCCTGCTTCTACTGTCAATGGGGGATCTTCATTGTATCCTGGTGGTGGCGGTAGGGCACAAAGTATATGTTGAAGAGAGATGGGTGGGCGGATGGATGGATGGATGGATCACTTCTACATCTGTGGTGATGGTTATTCCAGCTTATCTTCTTAGCTAGGCTGGTGTTTATTTTCTACCCTATTTTTCTTATGAATTGACCCTCATGTTCTTCAGGTGAAGGGCATGACCACCCTTTTACTCCACAGAATTCAAGAGAATTTTGATAGTGCAGCTTGGGATGCTATTGTGTTAATCATTTTGTGATGAGTACTGCAGAATAAAATGCCCAGCATAGTAAATAATAGCATTAGAGCTGTCTTTGAAAGAAAAGGTCAATATTATACCTTGTTGCTGATAGGAGAGATTAATATACTCTAGCTATTATTAATAATAGTAATTAGACTATATTGCTTTAGCTGATCCTTAGGTCCCATTTATAGGAACAGCCTAATGTTCTTCCTGAGCATGACTTGGCATATTTTAACACGTCATTGCAAGCATTGAAAATCGGTGCCAGGATCTTATCATTTTATTAGCTTTTTGGCGCTTGGATTTTGTATTTGTATTGGACTTGCTTTTCCACCACTGAAACAGTTAGCAGGGATTTTTTATATGAAAAACAGAAGACCTTTTCTTAATAGCATTTCCTATTGGGGGGCATAACTATAGATCTCCATATATTTTGCACCATTTAGCACAGCCACTGTTGCAAATTAAGAGGACAGGCATCCTTGTCAGGACAATTAACACTTGCAGCAGAAAATTCTTCTTAGCCGTGGGGGAAAAATAAAGCTTTAAATTGAGGTTGTCATACGGGGAAACCTTTTAGGGACTGGGAGCAGAGATGGGGGAGGGAAAAATGGAACCCTGTGTGTTTGTTGACCAGATCATCGACCTCTTCTCTGTTACAATTTCTCCATCAAGATCAAGATCTTTGAGTACTGTGCAAAGGGTCTGCAGAGATATAAAAATGTGCCAGAATGAATGATCCTTGTTTAAAGGCTAAACACATAGAGGGTAATTTTAGCAGTTCCCTCATTCCAATAAATCCCCCTTCATGTTCTTTCTCTGCCATGAGTTTTCACTAATAACTCCATTTTTTGATTAAGGCACTAGAGGCCTCTATTAAAATGAGCCAGTGTTACCTAGCAGGTGTAAACCATTTACTCTTTATCATTAATGTCTTACTGTGAATAATTAAAGTGAGGTTTCTTCCGTCAGCTAAGCCTTAAGAAATAATAGTGGTAATGTTTAAAAACTTAAAATTTACAGCATGCTAGAGCTTACAATGCCAACTGAGTTATTCACCCATTTATTTCTTAAAATAATCATGTGAGATAAAATAGGTGGGGACAGGGTGCGGGTATTTTCTTTTAACTGACAAAGAGCTTGACATGAATCAATTGCCTGTTCGAGGGCATGCTCAAGGACTGAATTATAGAATTAGTAAGTAAGGAGGAAGTGGGGGCAGCACGTGGGAGGACCAGTTCTTACTGGACCAGTAGGGAGCACACACGGAGTTGCTCAGCTATGTGTGAGGGTTTGGAGGTCTTGAGAGGCTTTAGGTTTGAAAGGGAGACTACTAACCATAGTTGCATTAGCGACCTTTTCCTGGGTGTCTATTACCAGCTAAGAGCAAACTAGACTCTTCTATACACTGTATCGTTTCTCCTCTCTATAATCGTTGGAGGTGCATTTTATTCCATATTTACAGATGAAGAAATAGGGGTTTGGAAAAATTAAAAAATTGTTCAAGGTTACTCAAGTGAAAGTGGCAAAACATTTTCCTCTCCCCAAGCCCCACATTCCTTCACAGCCACACGCTACTGTGCAAGAAAGCAAACAAAGGAAAGGTCATGGCAGGGACTTGAAAACAAATTTCCCTTTCTTCACATCTGTCTCAGGCTTGGCTTCTCTGCCCTTCACCTTTCCATTAACTCTCTAATCCTGCAAAGAACAGAAATTGGATCACACCCTGACCAAAAGGGAGGGTTTAAAAATGTCTACCTGGATACTCTTTCAGTTTTCAAAGTTTGTCATCCGCCCTTTAGATTCATTATGTGGAACGTTTCATGTTTATTTCAGTAGCTTTTCTATTGTTGTGGAGATAATGAGTTTTTTTTTTTCATTTTTGTTTTTTTGAGCAAGACACTTTTTTTTCTCCCTTATTGAACAATATGGTGGCCATGTGTTTCCTTCCTATGTCAAAACTTACCCTCAATTACTTTCAGGTGCAATAAAACCTGTCAAAAGTTTCTGACCAGATTTTTTTTCCCAAGGGAGAAGTCATTAAGGGCAAAGAGTGACTGAAACAATGGAAAGCAGGCAACTAAACTTTTCTTTAGTATTTGCCGCCACAATTGCTATAAACTAAAATTACTCTCTCCTTGATTGAGAGGTGAGCACCTTAATAGTGTATATTAGTAAAATATGATTGTCTAAGAAGAAGCAAGTCATGATGTGTTGATGCATTTAATTGACAAGATAGAGAAAGAATTAGAGGGTATTTTTTGAGTTTTTATCTCCCTGTTGAGCAACCTTGGATGGGCTGCTTAATTTCTCCATTGCTCAGTCTCCTCATCTGTAAAATGGGGGCAATGACACTTACCTAGCTCGCAGAGGCATTGTCAGAATTAATTAACTTAAGAGAAGTCCTCTGAGATCTCTGGATGACTGGTGCCATGCAATTGCAAATGATTAGTATCCTTATTATTCTGACACTTGCCCATAAGGCCCATCGATCAAGTATGGGTCTAGCTGAACTGGGCAGAGCGATGGATCCTGCGACTGCATTCAATGGCAGTTTGCCCTGAAGATAAAGTCTGTCACACACAATGTCTCCCTAGAGCAAGCTTAAGCTGGTAGCAGTATTGATGTAGGTGATCTGCCTGCCAGGATGCACAGAGGCAGTTTAACTAGAGCTAATTATGGCCAGCAATAATGCCAGAGCCAAGAACTCACCGCTGATTATGATGGGATGCTCAAAGAAACTATTTCTGAACCGGATACTCAGACAGGATTTTCTGCACTGTGGGTATGGGTAGTATTGTGAAGGATGTCAGGGCACCTCAAATTTCAGAGGAAGGAGACTTGTAATAATTTTCTAGAAAGGAAGAGAAGCAGAGGGAATTGTTATCCTTGCAAATTGCCCATTGTGATGTTCATAACTTATTTATCTTGGCCGTTTCTTTTTATTGTTGCACAAATTTATGTTTGCTCTTAGAGTAGGGATGAAGGGATGGGCAGAATTGGCAAGCAGGCCAGGGGAGATGGAACTCCCAATCTCGCAGGAGCTTTTAATCTAAGAGAGCAAGGCAGACGTGTGCAAACAATGTACAGAGAGTAGAGGAAGTAGAACTTTGAGGAAGCTTCAAGCCAATACTGACTGTAGGTGCTTTGATGTGGTGTGGTTGATGTTATTAATCAGAACATCATAAGCTACCAAACCGTATAAAGTGCCAGTGAAAATATTCTCATTTCCAAGATTACTGCTTTAGTGCAAATTATTATCATTTCTCCACTGGATTACTTTGATAACTTTTGGCCGGTGTCCCCTATTTCAACCTTTGTCCTCGAGGTCTATTCAACACAAACCTGATCACTCAGAGCAACCCATTCTTCTGTTTAAATATTTTAAGACTTCTTTCCCCATTGTACTTAGATTCAGATTCAAACTACCACTGCTGCTTCTTATGGCTCTGTATCATTTTGTATTCCCTGTTTCTAAGCTAATCTTATTACAAAATCCAGCTGTTGTCTAAGCTCTATCCATGCCAGTTTCCTTTCAGCACCCTGAAAGTCAGATTTGTGTGTGTGTGCCCCAGGGCCTTTGCATGTACCTTCTTGCCTGGAATGTTCTTCCTAGGTGACTTCCACTGGGCTAGACCCCAATACTCAAAACATTTCATTTACATGTGACATATTCCAAGGCTCTATCCAAACCATCATCTTTCCCTCCCTTGCCCAAACCCTGTGTACTGTTGTTCCCCTTCCTGGTATTTATTAGAATCTATAATTATTCACTCATTCACTCAAACATTCATTCACTCTTTCATTTATTTCTTCATTAGTCTGTCCCCTACAGAAGATGGGCGCTCAGGAGAAAGAACTTGCCCTTACCCCTTATTAACCAGTGGCCAGGACAAACATAAGATTTCTAAATGTTGAATAATAACTACCACTATTAAGCACATATAGCATGTCAGGCATTATGCTATACACTTGAAATACAAATCTCATTTTTCCATCAAACAACTTTGAGAGGTTGGTGTCACTGAACTGCAGTCAATACAATTAAATTGAGGTTTAGGAACACTGACACTTGTGATAGACCACAGCTTGGATTTAGGGAAAACTGGATTCAAACACAAGGCTCCCTGGCTCCAAAGTCAAGGTTGGTCCCATTGTTTCCTGATTCGGAGGCTGGATGAGGGGTCCAAATGAAGGGGTCAGTGATACATCCTATCTCAGTGGCACTGAACACGGATTGGCTTGAAAGGCATTTTTGGGAAATTGAATTTAAGAGACAGCCCTGAATTGTTAAGTACCTGTGTTAAGTACTAAAAACTCGGTGATGACTTTCCAGAGGAGAATGAGAAAAAACCTTGAAAAGAATAAGCCAAAACAATTTTTTCCTGTCCTTTTTAGGAAATCTTCCCATTTATTTTCCAACCGCTTCTTAGCTGAAGGCATCTCAATCTTTGGCTTCTGATTACTGCTTCCTGGAGGGAAGTTTAGGGAGTGTGAAAATTATTTCACTTTAAGTTCACTCCAATTCACTAAAGAATTTTGTACATTTGAGAATCTAAATAAATGAACAAATAGCAAAAACCTATCGGACGAAAGGGTAAAAACACTGTGGTTTTCTTTCTCAAATTTTGACATTTAACATGTGATATTTTGTTTGTGGGTTGGAGTGCTCTCAGAACTAATACAAATAAACAGGTTCGCTTTTAAAAATGAGACAAACATTCAAATAGAAGTGTGGTTCTTTCTTTGCCAAAATTAAAGACAAGCCATTGATGCTTGTCAATGGACAATCCATTGGACAATGGACAATCCATTATGGATGGATTTTGTAGAATGCTAGGAGTATTTTTTCAGAAAGGTAGTTTTGTGTGTGTGTGTTTTGCTTGTTTGTTTTCAGGATTCTTTTGCTGACAGGTTTCCAGTTGCCTGTGATGATAGTAAAAAATGTTAAAATAAAGATATGCATGCATTTAAGTCATCAAATCTCAACCAGAGCAATCAAAACAACCACAAAGACACATGAAGATGAAATTTCAAATATTGTGACACAGCTGTGGACTGCTAGGCAACAAACAACTAAACTCAAATCAGAAGTGTACGTTAAAATCAAATAATATGTCTGTGTTCCAGAGACTAGGATATGTACCAAGAGCATAGAAGAGAACACAAGTTGCTTTTGACTGGTAGGACTACTGCTGATGACAGGGGAAGTAATCGATACATCCATCATTTTATTTATTTATTTATTTATTTATTTTTAAATTTTTTTTAATGTTTTATTTATTTTTCAGAGACAGAGAGAGAGACAGAGTATGAGCTGGGAAGGGGCAGAGAGAGGGAGGGAGACAGAATCCACAAAGCAGGCTCCAGGCTCTGAGCTGTCAGCACAGAGCCCAATGTGGGGCTCGAACCCGTGAACCTCGAGATCATGACCTGAGCCGAAGTCAGACGCCCAACTGACTGAGCCACCCAGGCACCCCAATACATCCATCATTTTAAAGTGGTCAGTGTTGGGATAGATGTAGTCACAGGGCTGTACGAGTAGATGGGAGGTAGAGCCCCAAATCCAGCATAGCAGAATCATGACAGACTTCCTGGAGGAGGTGACACCTAGACTGAATAAAGAAACACTTTAAATATCAAGAGCATAGCAGAGCACAGGAGTACCTGAAACTTCCTTTTCCTTGTCAGTTCATTCCCTTCTGTTGTAACTAGCCTTCTCCTCAGGCAGAGAACATTACCACTATGCCCAGTTTCCAGATGCGTTATTTCTCTAGACAGGAAAGGATTTTTCTCTTTCCAGCAACCATTTGAAAAATCCAAGTGAACGATTCTGATTTTCTTTGGTTGAATTTCTTTTTTTTTTAATTTTTTAACATTTATTTATTATTAAGAGACAGAGGGTGAACAGGGGAGGGGCCGAGAAAGAGGGAGACACAGAATCGAAGCAGGCTCCAGCCTGCAAGCTGTCAGCACAGAGCCCGACGTGGGGCTCGAACTCACAAACCGCAATATCATGACCTGAGCCGAAGTCGGATGCTTAAATGACTGAGCCACCCAGGCGTCCCTGGTTGAATTTCTTTTTTTTTTTTTTTTTTTTTTTTTTTAATTTTTTTTTTCAACGTTTATTTATTTTTGGGACAGAGAGAGACAGAGCATGAACGGGGGAGGGACAGAGAGAGAGGGAGACACAGAATCGGAAACAGGCTCCAGGCTCTGAGCCATCAGCCCAGAGCCTGACGCGGGGCTCGAACTCACGGACCGTGAGATCGTGACCTGGCTGAAGTCGGACGCTTAACCGACTGCGCCACCCAGGCGCCCTTGAATTTCTTTTTTAATTGTTAGTCTAATCCCTTTGGCCAAAGAAGTGGTGTTCTCTGATTGATCTAGCTTTGACTCATCCAATGTACCTGGCATATTACTAGCTATTTAAGATGACAGCTTCCATTTAAAACCTATGACTGAATATGCCAAGAAAGGCCTTAAAAAAGAATAAAGAAGCATTTACCAGATGTTAAAAAACAAAATTCAACTGAGTCCATTTTAAAGATCTTATGGGCTTTATTCAACAATTCGTGAATGGAGTAGTATCTCATCAGGGAAATAGAAAGGGGATCTGAAAAGTTGGACAACATGAAAGACTTGTATAGGAGAATGAGATGGGACAAGAAAGTTACTAGCAAAGAGTGGATTGTAGGCTGCAAAGTCACCTTCCTTTGGAGGATGGTTAGGATCTATCATGCAGATTAGCTCACTAAAGCTGACCAGGTAATTCCAGATGAACTAGTTTAAGATTCTACTCTTAGGAGAGGTTGGAACTGTGATTAATTAGGTATGAAGTCTCTATTTGGTGACCTGGGTTTAGCGCAAGTGACTCCATGTTGGGCCTCTTGTCTCTTTATTTATTGACACAAATGAAGCATAAAGGATTGTTGACCCAATGAAATAGTTGATATTCTAGGGACTCTATTCTGGTCTACCAGTGGCTAAAGTAATTAAGGCACTTGGATACATTTTAGGTTTGCCTACTGAGAGACTGACAGGGAAGGAAGAAACAAACATTGGCTAAGTTATTTTCTGTGCTAACCCTTTTCTATGTGTTTTATTTTTCCCATCTCATAAAAATTCTGACTACAATCTTCAAAGATAAGTATTCATTTAACTATAGGAACAGAGAGGTTAAATAACTCTTAGAAGATCACATGGATTAAGAAGTCACAGAGATTTAATTTGTTTTTAATTAACAATTCCATATTCCCTCTACTACACTATGTGGGCTCTTTGGAAAACAATATTTGTAGCATAAGGTATAATCTTCCAAATGGCCAGAGGTGTGCAAATAGGAGCACTGTTTTGTTTTCTTTTTTTGCTGACTTTATGATAAGATGGTCTTTTTTCTTCTGATTTTAATGTGCTGTGTCAGGAGAAAATATATAATGAGGGTTCTGGATTTTCTGTCTTTTGAGCTGATTCTGTAAGATGTGTCACATGTCTCTTCCTTAGAGAGAGTAATTAATGGAGTGTATTGTTATTTCCATATGATGTCATCTCTGGAAGAATTTCTCTTTGGGCACACAGTGTGGGGGTTGGGGGGGGAGGAGGGACATTTGTAAATTTCTGCATTCGTATTGAGCATTATCCCAAGAGGATGGCACAAAAAAACATCAATAATTAAATAGAAAAAACCTCTTCATCTTTATAGACAGATCTTCATATTAAGCTTGGGTGCCAATTCTTTTGGAAAGGTCGCTATCACTGGCTCTCCAGTTGTGGCAGAATATGGGGCAGGGGTGATGACCCAGCAAAGACAATGCTTGGGTCATTCTGCATGGAAACCAATAACCGCTCCCAAGTTTGGCTCATTGCTCATTTCATTATATCTGCACAAGTTTCCCTGGGATTTTTTTTTCCTCTGTCAGGTAAACATTAGGTTTAGTTACAGAGGCGAAAGAGATGTATAAATGGGGGGTGGGGGAAGGAGGTATATCTCATTTTATTACTCTTTTGTGTAATAGTAGTAAAAGTTTTGTAGGGAGTATTGTATACAGTAAAACAATCATTTGTCAAAGGGTAAACTTACTGAACACCAATGCTCTGTTTTTAAAAGATCCCGTGTGTGTCATGAACTACACAGTGTTCATAAAAAGTTGTACTCCAGGGTTAGATATTCTTGCTTCCTCAATTACTAGACTTTTCTGAAGTCTCTCAAGGAAGAGGATTAAACATTTATTGTCATCAAGCGCCAGGTTGCACTCTGTCCCATGCTTTGACACATTCATTAGCCCAGACTCTAAATTTTCAATTACCGAATCCATAAAATACTACCACAGAAAAAAAAAAATTAAAAGCAGCGAAAAAGAGAAAAAAGAAAGCAACAGCCAGAAACTATGCACTGCAGTTTTGAAGATTCTACTCTTGCCCTGTCATTTTAGTTTGGTCATTATAGGCAGTGTTTGCCCTTAAGGAATGAAACCTGAAGTTATATATGAGTCATATTCCACTCCGATGAGTTATTTACTATTTGAGACCATGAGAAAATAAGAAATGTGCTACCTTTTTTTTTTTTTTTTTTTTAAATTTTTTTAACGTTTTATTTATTTTTGAGACAGGGAGAGACAGAGCATGAACAGGGGAGGGTCAGAGAGAGGGAGACACAGAATCTGAAACAGGCTCCAGGCTCTGAGCTGTCAGCACAGAGCCCGACGCGGGGCTCGAACTCACGGACCGCGAGATCATGACCTGAGCTGAAGTCGGCCGCTTAACCGACTGAGCCACCCAGGCGCCCCAGAAATGTGCTATCTTTTATCTTTAGTCCTTTGTGGAGAGTTGACACGACTCATGGAGTAGATGAGGAACATGACAGAAATTAGCAAAAATTCCTCAGGGTCAATTAGCAGACACAGAACATTTTTAGATAATGATGCACACATAAAGAAGATAACTGAAGAGAAAGGTAAAAGACAATATCTATGACATGATCATTCAGAAACTCTCACTTGAAAGACGAGCATGAATTACATGTGCAAAATTAAAAGAGGGTTTTAAAAATATAGAGTGCTGGCTTCAGTTCTGACATTTCAAATGATTGAAAGTTGTCACCCTCAACCTTGCAACGATAAAAAATCTGGACAATGTGAAAATCCATGATTCTTTTCTTGGACCAATCAGAGAATTGGAGTCTGAGGGAAAATCACCACCCCGAAATCTCCAGAGGTAGGTGCCTCTAGAGAGATACAGTCTGGATCTGCTTACCTGAAACAGAAGCCTTAGAGTCATAAACTGGCAATGACACTGAAGTGGTAATTTTGGTGAAGTGCTCGAGGCTGAGCTCAAACTAACATGAGATTTATTTAGTAATATCCGGTGGCCACGGTCTTGGGGCCTGGGGCACAATTCTCTGGGTTTACCTCCAGGAACTTGACCAGGTTCTTGTAGTAAAAATACAGGAAAGATACCCTCATATCCCTGGCCAAGGGGAAGGGAAGAATAATCACTGTGAAATTCCCCCAGAACCTTCTCCATATCAAAGACGGACTCCCTGTGGAAAGAGCTTTGCCAGAGCCTCATCCCAGTTGTCAGAATGGCATTCCTCCCACTCTGGCCCCCTTCAGCCTTCTTGTCTTACCTTCATGGAAATCTGTGGGGCTCAGTGCTTCAAGGAATTAGATGGGGAATACTACAGCAATAGAAGAGAGTAAGGACTGAAATCTAATCAGAAGATTATAGAACACTCTGCCTCGCCCTGACTTTACCACTACGCAAACAGAGCTCTGGGATAGTAACAGTGGCTATAAGCAGAAAAGCTTTACATGCAGACCCTCTGCAGAACAACACATAAGAAGGACTAATTCAGGGACACTAGGGGAACTTGAAGCCTCCAACATCCACAGCAAGAGAAAACACCAAACACAGTCCTCCAGCTCCTAGCCAGATTAATTTAATTCTACACACTAAAGGAAAATCCTTCAATCCTTATTAGTTGAGCAGCATGTCTGGCTTTCAAGAAAAAAAACATGACAAGGCATGCCAAAAGGCAAGAACAAATAACCAAACAGCGAAAACTGTCTAAAGAGACAAAGTAGGCATGAGTACCAGATTCACATATAATACAGATTTGGGGATTATTGCAAAAGGAATCTATAATGATTATAATTAACATGTTAAGGGGTCTAATGAAACAAAATCGAAAACATGAAAGAACAGATGGGTGATGTAAGTAGAAAGATAGAAACCTACAAAAGAATAAAAAACAGTGTCACACAAACGAAGAATGGTTTTTTAGAAGTTTATCAGCAGACCTGATATGGCCAAAAAGAATCTTTGAATTTGAGAATCAGTCAATAGCAACTTCCCAAGCTGAAATAACAGAGATGGCACAGAGAAAATAATTTTAAAACAGAACAGACATTCAAGGACTGTCAAAAAATGTAATATATACAACTTTGGAATAGGAAAAGAAAAGAGAATTGAGTAGAATAAATATTTGCAGTAATAAAAGCTGAGAACTCTTTTAAATTAATGAAATACAACAAACCACAATTCCAAGATTAAAGAGCACAAAACAGGATGAATACCAAAAAATACTATATTTAGGCATATTGTATTAAAACTGCAGAAAAAAATAAAAATGAAAATCTTGAGAGAAATCAGAGGAGAGAGAGAAAAGCACGTTACCTACATAAGGAAGGAATAAAAATAACTGGTCTTCTCATTAAAAACAGTGCAAGCCGAAGAGTGTGGAGGGAAACTTTTAAAACAACCTTAGCTCCACTGCCCGCCCCCCCTCCCGACCAATCTAGAATTCTATATTCAGCAAAATTATCCTTCAAAAGTAAACAAGAAATACTTTTTCAGACTAATAAAACCGAGGAGATTAATCTCCAACAGACGTGCCCTGTAAGAAATGTTAACAAAAAAAGTTCTTCAGGCAGAAAGAAAATGAGATGTTGTGGACTAAATGCTTGTGTCCCCTCCAAAATTCATATGTTCAAACTTATCCCCTCAGTGTGGCTGTATTTGGATATAAGATCTTTAAGGAAGTAATTAAAGTTAAATTAAAGTTAAGTAATTAAAGTTAAATATCACAAGGGTGATATCACGGTTGTATTAGTGTTTTATGAGACCTCCACCAGGGCATGGGTGTGCTGTTCTCTCTCTCTCTCTCTCTGCCCCCCCTCATTCACACACACACACACACACACACACACACACACACACACACACACACTGATTTAAGACTGTAGGAGAAAATGTACAGCGAGTCTGAGTTTCTTATAGTGCCGGAAAGTAAGAAAGTTCTCAACAAAAGAAAAAAACGCCCCATAAGTGATGGGTATCATGTCAAAGGGTCATGGGACCCCAGTAGAAGAGCTCCCTATGGCCATAGCTGGAACAGTTTTAGTGACAAAATAATTCAGGTAGTGTGATGGTCAATATTGTGTGTCAACCTGGCTAGGCCATAGTGCCCAGGTGTTTGGTCAAACCGTACGTTTCTGTTAAAGATATTTTTCAGATTAGATTAACACTTAAAACATTCGATTTTAGGGGCTCCTGAGTGGCTCAGTCAGTGGAGCATCCAACTCTTGATTTCAGCTCAGGTCATGATCCCAGGGTCATGGCATTAAGCCCTGACTTGGGGTCCCTGCTGAGCATGGAGCCTGTTGAGATTCTCTCTCTCTCTCCCTCTGCCCCTCTCCCCTGCTTGTGTTCTCTCTCTCTAAAAGAAATTAAATGAAAAATTTTAAAAATCATTAGACTTGCTTAAAACAGATTGCTCTCCATGATCCATGCTCATGGTTCCTCATCCAATTAGTTGAAGGCCTTAATAGAAAAGGTTGACTTCCCCAGAGAAAAGAGGAATTCTTCCGGCAGATTGCTGTTGGACACCAGCTACAAATCTTCCCCTGTTTCCAGCCTGCTAGCCTACCCTGCAGATTTTGGACTTGCCAGCCTCCACAATTGCATGAGCCAATTCCTTACAATATATCTATATCTACATCCCTGTCTATGTCTATAATCTATCTTGTTTTCATCCATTTATTCTGTTTCTTTGCAGAACCCTGACTAATACACGTAGTAAGTATTGGATTATAGTCTCACATATAAAGATTTCTCACACAAACGAATTCCAAATAATTGATGTAAGCGATACCTTCTCAAGGAGACTTTCACCCTCAACCCCCACCCCTTTAGTGCAGGCTGTCCTCAGTGAGTTGATTCTAAAGATTAGTGTATGGGAAAAAGAGAGCAATATAATTTTACAGGGGAAAACCCTGACGAACACTAGCTTGCTCCTGCAACCAGAATTAACCTCAACATAAGTCATGTTGATAACATGCACTGCTAATATGATTTGATGAGAATGGCATTATACTTCTGCAGTCTTCGTTTCAAAACCTATAACTCCAGCCTACCCATGGGAAAACATAACACGAACACAAACCGAAGGACCTTTTTACAAAACACCTGACCGGTACTCCTCAAAACTGTCAAGGTTACTAGAAGCAAGGAAAGTGTAAGAAATCGCTACAACCAAGAGGAGTTTAAGGAGACATGACTCAATATAATATGGGATCTTGGATGGGGACCCTGGAAGAGAAATACATCATTTAACTAAAATCTAAGAAAATCTGTAGAGAATAAATAAAATGTAACAATATTGATTCATGAATTCTGAGGAATGTGTCACACCAGTGTAAGATGTCAATGGTAGAAGAAAATGGTTGTGGGCTCTATGGGGAGCCTCTTTACTGTCTTCACAACTTTTCTGTAAATCTAAATTTATTATAAAATATAAAGTTTATTAGAAATACATATACACAAAGGGGAACTAATATTTTAAGTAAATAACATTACTGTACTGGCAAAACATCAATCGCTTCTTTCTTTTGAGGAAAGAACTGAACCTAACAGGAATTTTAGTAGAAGCAGGATCTCTCATGTAAAGGACCCAAATCTTCAGGATGGAATAGCTCTGACTGTCTGCCTTGGCAACTAGTATTGACTTGTGAAATTCAGACTGCAACTAACTACGTGGGTTTTTGCTGTACTTTGCAGATACAAAGACTGCTAAAAGCATTTGATTGTCATTTCTCCAAATGCATCCTGAATACCTCACTAGAACACTGTCCATGCTTTGTGTCGATGGAAAATCCGTCTTTACCCATAAAGCAATTGATTTTCATAAACATCTTTGTCGTATACTACGGATTTGTATTTGGCCAAGCCCACTATTACAGGACAGTTTGCTGGAGTTGACCTGCTCTCTGCTCGGGCTCTCTGGGTCGTTCAAGTTACCAAAGCACAGAAATAGCTGTGGTTTTGGCAGTCTCCATTCTCTTTTTCCATAGGGAATACTCACCATTTAGCAGTGAGCATTTTCAAATGCAAATGACCCTCCAAATGAGGGCAGTCCTCCTTCTTAGAGCCACTACTAAGCCACCACCTGCGTGCGTGCCTATTCAAAGCTGGTCTACTCAGCCCATATGCATCTCCTCCAGTGTTTTATTTGACAATCTGTTTCAGCTTCGCAAGGGAGCTAGCAAATTATGTATTGCTCATTTTGTCAAAGTCATCATTGATGACAATTCCGGCATCAAGAGGCTCATTTTATTCTGCAGATGTTTTTATCAAATAGAAGATAAATCATGGTTCCCCATCTTGTTTTGTGTTGTACTTCTGGGAGTAACGGAGGGCACAAATAAAAACCCTTTCATTAATAAAGAAAGAAAGGAATAGACTCAAGAGGATCACCAGGCATGATTTTCAGATAGGCAGAGCCCACACTGGAAAAAGATTATATTTAGCACCAACGTAACAGCCTTGGAATAGGGGGAAGTGGTGTTGCGGGAGGGAATCTTAATTTTTAAGGATTCATTTCCTCTCATTCCTTTGGGAAGAGTGGGACCAATTTCATTTAGAATTCCAATCCAGAGCAATGTTCACCATAGCATCTTCTAGAAAGGGGCACTATAAAATATTTCTGAACAAATAAATGATTAATCTCACTAGTAAATCATTGTGAGAAATTGTCTTGATAGTCTCAAGAAATGTGGCTATGGTCTCAGTGATTTTTGATGTAACACCAAGAGGTCGGCAGATCTCCTGATCTGGCCTGCTGAGGTCTCTACTCAGATTTAGAATTGGCAGGGTTTGGAGGGTATGGGTATGTGAATCTGTCCTTACCTTCAGGTGTAAGGAATAGAGAGCTAAGGAAACTAGAGCAAGACTCTGAAATACAAAGAAATCTTGAAAATAAGCACACTACACGCAAGGCACTGGTATTCTGTTAAGGTTCTGTATGTGTGATTGAAATGGCCAGACATGCTTCACGGTGGTCCCTACAGTTTCCAGCGCAATATGGAGTGTGATGGGATTGAAGTCAGGGACCCGTGTGGTACTAATCAGAGGAGAATGAGCAAATATTAAGTGACATATGACCCTCCAGGATGCAGATGACAGCATTGTGAGAGGCAGCCAAGGGTAGACAGTGTTTTGGAAATTCTCTGGAGGATTATCGGGAAGAAGAGAAAATGTTAGAGAAGTAGCTGACAATAGAAAGGAGAGTGGTTAATACAAGTCTACCTTTGCTCCTATTGCCATCACTTCCAGAAACGTGGACTATGTGCCAGGCACAGTAGTATGCACTTGCTACGTATTACCACTCATCGTGTTCACAACTACACGTGGAAACATTATCTCTTTTGGTTTCAGTATGAAAAATGACGGTTCACAAAGGTTATGCCCAAGACTACGCGGCTAGTACTTTCTGAATCATTTTGGACAGTGGCTAAGAGCACAGAATCTGCATTCAAAAAGTCTTTGGTGGGGATCTGGGCAATCCAACATTTCTGACCATTAGAACATCTTTCAATCAGTATTACTCTTAACTGGGTAAGTGCGTACTTTCTTGGCATCATCACTGTATTTATTCGTATGTTCCTTTCTCACCCGTTTATCGATGATCTCCTATCCGATAAGCACGATGCTAGGCTCTGGCCAACAGGGATAAAATACATTATCATCTCTCCCAAAATAAGGAGAAAGGAATTAGTGTAGTAGCCTCTTGTTCTGCCTGGAGTACCCATGGACAGTTGTTTCTTTTCTACATCAGTGCCCTTTTCAGACTCTAACAAGCCTCTCCAGGAAATCCTTAGATGCTCTGTATCAGCATTGCAATTTACTATTTAAGGGAGAGATTCCTTCTTATTGTCCAAATGTTCACCCATCAAGTCTGAATAAAACATAAACTGATCAATATATAAAGTAGCCATAAAATTAGGCCACTGCAGTGACTATTTGTGTTGTTGTTGTTGTTTTTTTCTCCCTTTTACCTTACTTCCACATGATTTAACATTAAAGTTAAGGCAAGAACAACAACAACCAAAGAACAGGAAAAGCAAATAAGATTTTAACAAGCTTTCAATAGACTGACAAAAGAAGATGAGAAACCAGAAACATGAAAATAATAAGCAGTAACTCTGCCAAGAAATACAGCCTCTAAATGGATCCTGAATGAGAAATTTACTTATTTATTTGCATCTTTCAGTTCAGTTTTGCGTTAACTATTTTTTCCCTCTTGTTCTGAAAATGATTTGGATTTATTGCATCTCCTGGTGGGTTTTTTTTTTTTTTTTTTGCATTTTCTGTTTGTTTCTCAACACCCAATCTCCTTATTTTAACATCTCTTTATGTTCAGATTTTTCAGACACCATTTACTCTTTTTTTCCCCCTACAAATAGAAATCATGGAATGAACAGAGTTATTGTTAGTGCACAAATAGCTTAAGACAGATCGTAAAGTCCCTAGTGATCAAGGGACTATATAATGCTGACTAGCTCTAGCAGCGACAGCAAAAATTTTCATAAGCCAGATGCTTAGCTTTTAGCTCAACCCCATCAACTTATCCTCACCATGTGAGAATCCCCCATTACTTTTCCAAAAAGACTATTGTCTTTCTGACACTTGGAGAAATTCTGCAGTTTCTGAGGTGTTTCCCAGCTTCATTCTTTCTACAACTGTATATAACTAAACACAGCAAAAGAGAAGCATGCACTATTATTATTATTATTATTATTTTTACCAACCATAGCAAATTCAGATGCAGAATTTTAAAAACAGGGTATAGTAGATTCCTTTTGGATAAGATTCCACCTCTTGTAGTGTGAAAGTTTAGACATTTCTTGTAAGCATAGATGGTGAATAGGCAGTTTTCCTTTTCTAAAGAGCAAAATTAGATTGGCTGTATCATGATTCAAGTTATAATGACTTAGGGTATCTGCACATGAAAAAATATTAATTTTTTTTTAATTTACTGATTTTAACCCATAAAAACTCTCTTAAGAGTTAGCGTTTAACACATTAGGCAAGCTGTCAACTTTTTTTAACCTTGCCCATAGAACTTCAAAATCTATTATATGGGAGAAATGCGTTTCTTGGAACTTTTCTCTCAAAGACACAAGGAAATTAAATCCCAGAAAGATTTTGTGTTGAGGACATCATCTGTGTAAATATATGATGGAAACTGAACTACCCAGCCAGAGGGTAATAAACGATATCATCCAACCCGTGGTTTTAGATATTTAACTCAATGTGAGTCAGCTGTATGAGGCAGATTCCTGTACCCTGGAGTGAACATGAACCATGGCTGTGTGAAGAGAATTAGTTGATCTAGAATGCAGGAGATGATGGTTCTGAACTTCTGAGAGCCAGTCAGTCCCCACTAATACACACAGGTATATTAGTTTTCTAGGCTGTCATCACAAACCATTACAACCTGAGTAGCTTAAAACAACAGAAACTTATCATCTCATAGGTCCAGAAGCTAGAAGTCTGGAATCAAGGTGACAAGGGGGCCACATACTTTCTCTGAAAGGTCTAGGGGCGGATCCTTCTTTTCCTCTTCTAGCCTCTGTTGGCTGCCGTGAATCACTGGCCATTCTCCGTTTAGAAATACAATTCTTCAGCCTCTGCCTTTGTCTCCACATAACCTTCTCTCCTATGGGTTGGAGACTTTGTGTGTGTTCAGATTTCCCTCTTCTTAAAAGTATGCTAGACATACTGCATTTAAGGCCCACCCTAATAGAGTATGACTTTATTTAAATTGTATTGTATCGGCAAAGACCCTATTTCCCAATAAGGTCACATTTAAAGGTTCCAGGGCGACATGAAATTTGGGGAGGAGACACTATCCAGCCCCCCCTCACACTAAGATTCCAAGCTCCATGTCAGGTGACCTATCTCTAAGAGGCCTCTCCAACGTAACGTGTTCAAATCTCAGCTCTTGGATCTCCTGTCCCCACATACCCGTTCCACCCAGTGCCCTTCTCATCTCAGTTCGACACCACCTGAGTCCTTCCAGTTGTTCAGGCCTAGAAACTAAGAATTATCCCTTTTAAGTGTCCTCCTTTCATAGCCAACACCCAATACCTCAAAAAATTCTCTCAGTGACAGCTGCAAATTGTGTGTAGAATCTGGCCAATTCGCGCTCCTTTTACCGTGAATACTCCCGTATGAGCTGCCACCATCCCTCCCCCGTATCATTTCAACAGTCTTCCAACTGGTTTCCCCATTTCCACCTTTCTTCACCTACAGCCTGATTGCAACACACCAGATGGAGTGATCCCTTTGGAACATAGG
Organism: Panthera pardus; assembly: GCF_024362965.1. Lineage (NCBI taxonomy): Eukaryota > Metazoa > Chordata > Mammalia > Carnivora > Felidae > Panthera > Panthera pardus. The sequence continues at coordinate 186,009,332 of NW_026526688.1, forward strand.
TCAGATTCTGTCACTCCTCTGCTAAAAATCCCTCCAGTGACTCCCCATCTCATTCACAGTAAAAGCCAAAACCTTAAAAAGGCCCAACGTAAGCCTGTGTCCCAACCTATCTGACCCCACATTCCCATCTCTGTCTCTCTGTTCCATTTACACTGCCCCTAGCAATGTGTCGCATACACCAGTTAGCTCCCACCTTGGGGCCTTTGCACGGCTATTCCCTCTATCCAAGGACAGCTTTGAAGTCACTCGTCTCTACATCGTTGGAGGAATCAAGGTAAGTTGGGCAAAATCTTGTTCAAAACGATGTAAAATGAATTCGTGTGTCATTCCTAGTTCTCTGAATTAGAGCAAAGAAAACTCCTATGTTTACACTAAAGAAATACCTCCTTTTAATCATTTGATTGCTTATAATAACAATAACAGTATAGTACTTTCTCTTTTTATGTTTACTTATTTTTAAGAGAAAGAGAAAGAAAGAGAGACAGAGTGTGAGTGAGGGAGGGGCAGAGAGAGAGGGAGACACAGAATCTGAAACAGGCTCCAGGCTCTGAGTTGTCAGCACAGAGCCCAATGCGGGGTTCGAACTCACAGACCACAAGAGCATTACCTGAGCTGAAATCAGACGCTTAACTGACTGAGCCACCCAGGCACCCTGCAGTATAGTACTTTCAAAATACTTTTTATGCATGTACTAGACACTGTTAAGTGACTTTTATACTGTAATGTGGTCTATAAACTCTTAGTGAGCCCTAGATCCATTAGGATATAGAAAAGATAAACTTCAAGCTAAGGCAAGGGAGAAAACAGTGCATAATTCTACGATGGATAGAAAAACTCTCTTCCTTGTCCTTCTCCAATATAAGCACATCGCTCTGAGTGCCTAATCCTGGTCTTCTGGTCCCCTGGGCCCATTGGTAGCTTCTGGGAAAGAGTGGATATATGGAAAGTACCAAGCCTCTTCCCAACTTTTTTTCAACCAACACCCCTGGATCTGTCATCTGGATTTATTTCCTAACAAAACATAATGTAATAAGAAAAGATTTTTCATAGACTAACAGAATTGTCCAAGAAAACACTAGACAGCTTCAGACAACCAGTTAGCTTTAAACCCAAAAGGATAACAGACATTGTTTATCTATTAAAACAAAGAATAAAACAAGGTGACAATGATACAAAAGACATAAGGATTTACAGAAGAAAGTATTAAACAAAAGCCAGAGATGAAAGCCAAGCAGGCAGAGCTCAGGAAGGATATGGAAGAGAACAAAGAAAACAGAACAGAGAGCAAAGGCACAGAAGAAATAATAACAAGACATAACTTTAACAGAAAATACTGTCAGGAATATGGCAAATGGGTTTGAGGAAATTGCACAAAATGGATCAGAATAAAATAATATTTAAAATCGATTATAGAAAATATATACTTAGTGCGGAAAACAGCAAAAGAAAATTGAATACATGTAAAAATGATGTTGTGAAGAGGAGAATAGAACACGCGGGACATAAAAAAATATTAAAATACACATTGAAAATCAAACTGTCTTGATAGTTAGGAAAAAAAGCTTGTTTCCTCAGTAAAAATAAAATAAAAAGTATACCTTTTCCTATGCGATTGATACCAACACATACTGATAAAAGGAATTGAACTGCAAGAATAGAGGGGGGAAATGGGCTCCTGTTTCAGTTGTTTGGACCAATACTCTGGCTAAAAACAACAAAAATTGCTAGGTAATATAGAAAAAATTTCTTCAAAGTATTAGATACCCGAAAAGAGAGTGAGGAGCTACTAAGTGAAAAATGCGTGGAAATGTAGGACCCCAGAGATATAAGTGGTGCCCTGCACTGGAAAAAAGGAACATTTGTTCTGAGGCCATTTGTTGCTCCTGGCAAACTTAGACCTCTGTTTCCGGAAGCAGGGCCGATCCAACATCGAACAGAAGACATTGCCACCTTCAGCTGAGAGATAAAGGTGAACAAGAAGTAACTCTGAACTCAGAAGACACAGGGATAGGTGTTGTAATGTTGAACAGATAAAGGGTGGAAAAAGAAAGGGAATTAAGACAATTCTGAAGAGTTGTGGTTTTTGTATTGCTGCTGCATTGCTGTTGCTCACATTGGTAGCTCAGCTTCACGTCACATGAGGATTTCAAGTAAAATGCAAGCTCTGATTTGGGGTGGTCATGAACTTATAGCCCCTGATAGAAAGCAACTTATCCTAGGTCATAGAGAATCCGTGCTTCAAAATGATTTTTCAAAACAATGAGCAACACACACTCAAAAACATCAAAACACAAAAGAAAATCATGAAAGAACCAATAAAAGTAACAACTGAAACTAACTCATTAAAACTTTAGGCATTGAAGCTATCTTACAAGTACACTGTACTTACCATCTAGTTTCCAAGAAGCAGGGGCTCTAGTTTCCAAGAAACAGTGAAGGGAATCTCCTTGACAGCAGAAAATGTGATATGAAATAAAAGGCATTTGGAGTCTTTCAAAAAGAACAAGAGTTATATAGAGGAGGAATTTTTACTTTGAATCAGCAAACAATGATGTTATTTTCAACTTATGGAATCAAACTTTGTTGAAAACTAAATCAAGCTCCAAAAATTAGTGAAAAGACATAAACGTAAGTAACCGAGAAAAGAATTTGATCTAGACTTACGAAATACTCTTTTAAGTGGTATAGCTCAATGTTTCTTATAGATTCATTTACACTACCTAGTTAAAAGCTAAACGCTATTAATTTCCAGCTTTTAAAACCAAACTTCAGGGATGCGTGGGTGGCTCAGTTGGTTAAGCATCTGACTTCGGCTCAGGTCATGATCTCGTGGTTCATGAGTTTGAGCCCTGGGCAGGCTCAGTGCTGACAGCTTAGAGCCTGGAGCCTGCTTCGGATTCTGTGTCTCCCTGTCTCTCTGCCCTCCCCAATTTTTGCTGTTTCTCTCTCTCTCAAGAATAAATAAACATTAAAAAATTAAAAATAAATAAAAATAAAACCAAACTTCAGGCAAAGCTGGACAGTATAACTATGGCTGCTGAATTCAGTGAAAGTGTCACAAACTTGGGTAAAATGTAAAAGGAATAGTTTTGCTGATAGAATTTCCTTGAACAAAGAAGTGAGGGTGGTATGATTGAAAAATACGTTATCATTCAAACTTAAAATCAAAGATAATTATTCAAAGTTGATAAACACATGTTTGTGTGTTTAGTGGTCCCCATTGAACTGGAATGAATGGTTTACAGTAATTATCTGATGAAAGTGGAAATGGGAATAAGTTATGAGACTGAGAGAAATTCCTGTTTTATATCTTCTGTATTTTAAAATTATTTTTCTATCATTTGCATTTGTCACTCATATAGCAACTCTAAATATAACACTAGTTAGTGAGAATGGGTAAGCATCAGTTTCCTCACACACTCGGTCTAGGGGCTTTGGTTGGAAGAAGGTCGAACCTCAAAGCATCCTCTATCCACTTCAATATTGGTGATATCAGGAATAAATGCATCAATCCTGGAATCAGACGTACATTTCAAATTTAACATTTATTACTTATACTTTCCCGCTTTGTAAAATTCAGCTCAGTATTGCTGTGGGAGTTATATGAGAATATATTTGTTTATAGCACTTATCACAATGACAGGCACTGAATATGAGCTCCAGTATAGTAATGGCAGCAAGGCACTGGCCACTTTGACAGCCCATTCTTAGTCACACCCCCGGAGAGGCAAACTTATGTGTCCATGTGCACTTGTGTAGTTGTGTTTTGAGGTTCTTTATTAGATTACTTATGAAGAGTATCAAAGTTAAGTTTCCCTCTACACACACTTTCTAACCTATAAAAATACCAACGTAATGAAAACAATATGGAAGTTTTAGAATTTTACTATGAGAAGCTATGATCTGTAAAAATAATCTTACAATTAAGCTATTTTCTTTAAAGTCACAAATAACTTACCAAAATTTAAATTTCCCTTTAAGTCCTACAATACTATCCCTCTACCCTTTCTTCATTCCAGCTTCTTGCCAGTGAAATTTCTGGGCCCTAAGGATGGAGCATGAGAACAGTTTGGTGGAACAGCCTTGTATGAGAATTAGGAGACTGTGTTTGGAGATCCAGCCATGCCAGTAAAGAGCTGTGGAGCTTATGGTAAGTGTCCCGCTCTCCTGAGGCTTAGTGTCTTCATGTAGCAAGTGGACACAGTGAACCCTAGTTTCCAAAGCACCATCATATCAGTGCACTGAAACTTTATAATACAAGGCAAGAAATGTGCAAATGTATCCGGTGTCATTTCCATTTCCTGGGTAAAAACATCTAGGCCTTTTTTATGACTTACTTCTTATGACAAAATTTAGTATTTTCTGAATTATCTCTTCTTTGTGCACGGATACTTTCTGTTAATATCAATAAACACTATAAAATTACAGGTTTTCTCCCCACTAGTATTGAGCATACAGTAATATAATAAAATGATGTTGGTCAATTACTTAATAAAGGCAGAACTTGAGTTGATGGAGGAAGAGAAACTATAAGCTATTTATTCTTTTCTAAAAATAAGAAAGAAAAAACAACAACAAACCTTATAGGAAAATTTGGTTCATAAAAAAAGAATCTTCCGTTCACTGGCAAGTTCGGACAAGGTTCACTGTGTAGGTATATGAAAGAAAACCTGAAGGAAGTTGTCTTTTGGGAGAACCTGCTAAAAGTTAAAAAAATTCAAAGTCTGCTTTTATGATTTGGCCATTGTCTCCAGCTGATCATCTCCTGCAACTTCCTACTTTAGGAATATGTAACATCTTTGATGACTCCTTGTCTTTGTGTTTGATGTAGACTCTCCCAATTCAAATGTGCTTATTTTTATCCAAAAATGTCTATTTATCTATCAAAACTCAGCTCAGCAATCACCTTACCCAAGGATCTTTCCTTCACACTTTTGACTACCCTGACACTCTCCCCCCTTCTATAACCTTCTGATCTCAGATCCTGGAACCCACTCTTCTATGCTGCACTCATTCCCTTTCAGTGTATGGGCACTGGCGTTTTTGCACACCTGTCTTTCCTCCTACATTGAAGACAAGGGGTTAAGGACTGATTTGCTTTCATCAGTATAATTCCAACATTGAGCCAAATGTTTGATAAACAATACAATTTGATGAACTTGTGATTGAATGAGTGGGCCCCAATTCTAATCATTTTGAGGGCTTTATTAGTATGAATTTACTCATTAACCCAGTATTTTTGTTTGTCTTTCAGCAGCTTTACTGAGATCTCATTTATATACCATAACATTCACCCATTTGAACGGAATGATTCAATGATTTTTAGCATCTCTTTTTAGATTTGCACCTCCCAAAATTTTGGCAGAAAACAGTTCTCCTGAAAATCTTGATGGGCCAAATAAGAAATGGTAATTTAGGGATAAATAATGAATGAAGAGAGACAAGAAGGAGGAGGAAGAGAATGCAATATAATTATTTCAATGCCTTCAACAACAATACTGGTTAAAGTGAAACAAATACATGCTATTAATCACTAGTTAAGGAGAGATGCACTTTTAAATCAGATTTATGATATATCTTATCTAGGAACTGTTAAGTTAAAGCTCTTTAAACTTCATTTTTTACTACATTCATTATAGCCCTTTTCACACACAGCCTGATATTTTGTGTTTTATGTCTATATGGAAAAGCAAGAATTATGAATTGTATTTCTGTATTTGTCTTCAGGATTTGTTGTACTATTTTGCACATAGTAGGGGCCAAATAAACATGCAATGCATCAAACTGAGAAACAAAAGAGGAAAATAGAAGAAATGATGTATCATCACACCGAGATGTATGACGGGAATCATAAGATCACAACTCCATCTTGTCTTTAAAAATCTGAACATTTTAGGGGCTCAATCGGTTAAGCATCCAACTTCAGCTCAAGTCATGATCTTGTGGTTCCTGAGTTTGAGCCCCAAGTTGGGCTCTGTGCTGACAGCTCAGAGACTGGAGCCCCTGCATCTGCTTTTGTGTCTCCCTCTCTCTCTGCCCCTCCCCACCGCTTGCACTCTGTTTCTCTCTCTCTCTCTCTCTCTCTCTCTCTCTCTCAAAAATAAATAAGCATTAAAAAAATCTGAACACTTCAGGTAATAGTTTGCAAGTCTTACTAATTTCATTTCTCTACTTCAAATTCCTAGACCAGATTTGTCTTTCTTTTTTCTTTTTTTTTTTTTAAATTTTAACGTTTATTTATTTTTGAGACAGAGACAGACGGAGCATGAACAGGGGAGGGGCAGAGAGAGAGGGAGACACAGAATCTGAAACAGGCTCCAGGCTCTGAGCGGTCAGCACAGAGCCCGACGCGGGGCTCGAACTCACGGACCGCGAGATCACGACCTGAGCCGAAGTCGGATGCTTAACCGACCAAGCCACCCAGGCGCCCCTAGACCAGATCTGTCTTTAGCTACTTATCTCTCTGGAGGAATGACAGGTGTCAGAATGAGTCCACCCGAAACATGCTATTTTGGCTTGTGGATTACTTTGAGTTGAATTCACTCAAGACCCAAAAGACTCAGGAAGATCTTGTACCTCCCCCTTAACTGCCTAAAGGAATTTGGATAGAGGGCCTGGTCCGGGAAGATAACTATCACCAGAGATAACTGCAGAGAATATGGACAGGTTTTATAAGCTGGGGGTAAGCTCCACAGGACCTGCTGATCCAGTTCCTCTCTGTGTCCCATTGCCTCTGCATAACAAGACAAACATTTGTTTACCAAACATCTGTTCTTCCTATCTTCTTGTATATTGTCTTTCTTCCCTTTGAAGTATCAGATACCTACCCCATTCTCCTTAGCACAAGATGGCATGTAAACCTCAATTGTCTGACTGCCTTTGGGTCCTGTATTCTTATGAGGCTCCTGTATGTGTGTAATTAAATTTGTTTTTCTCCTGTTAATCTTTTATATTAATTTGCCACCCACAGAACCTAGAAGAGTAGAGAAGAAATTTTCTTCCTCTCCAATAGGAACAGGTGTGAGAATGTAGCCCTCTATTGATAAAATCAATTCACCTACTCTTAGCATTTCTTGATGAGAGGCTGACAAGCCTTAAATAGTTTCAGGCAACCTCCAATTACATTTTACAGTAGGAACCTAAAGAGAAAAACCTGAGGATATTTTAAGAAATAATTGTCCAAGTGGTGTTACTAAGTCTGAACCAGGAAAGCAAGCCCACCCTCAATCTGCTTCACAGCTCTCCCACCTTCTCCAAGGGAAAATACTGAATAAGAAAGCTACCTCATCAGTCTAATTATCTGAATCTTGTAAAACTACTTCCACACCCTTGGAGTTTGGAGGTCAGTCTAATTTCTTGATTAGCTGAAGGTATATTAAATTGGATCTCTTTGAATTTTGGGAGTTGTCCATCAATAACTAACAGCTGGTTCATTGTAAATTTCTATGTCCCTTAACCTGGCAACAGTTTATTTCTCATTCCTTTCATTTAGTGTTTGCCCATCCATATTCTACATTTCTTGACACGTTTTTTATTAAGTGCACATTTATGATTATTCAGGTATTCACTCCTATGTCAAAAGCATCTTGATTTTCTTTTAATGCATCGCTAACTGCGTATCCATCTGTATTACACATTTCTTGCCACCATTGCCAGATATATTCTACTGATTGCAAGACTATTTCCCCTACAACTGCCTTGCAAAGATCCTTTGTGAAAGTCTTGTTTTACAGCAAAGTCATTCCCCCTGCAAAACAGCAAATAAGCAGGGTGCTGCATTCTGTCCCCTTTAAGCAATAATTGGTTGCTTTGCAACTCTTTGGCCTGATGCTTCCTAATTTTTAATGCACAAGGCTCTGTTAAAAAAAAAATAACATATTCCATTTCTGTTTACAGAACTACTGCTTGATGCAAAAAGAGATAGAAAATAAGATTGGTCCTTTATTGGTGATAATTATACCAACAATACTGAGCAAGATATGGAAGGGTTAGATAAAAGCAAATGAACTTACTTTTTAAATTGAGTTTACCAGATATAATCATATAACGAAGTACAAATCTTTTAGCTGTTCAATTAAAACTACCTTTTTTCCCAATAATTTAGGGGTCCATTTTTATATTATTTTGCATAAGTATTTCAACCAATTTCCATAAATTTGCATTTTTGTTCAAAAAGCCCTCATGCCAATTATGTAAAAGACATGTAATTAATTGGTGCATTCTGCAGCAACTGCATTCAAGCCTAGTTTGCAATCAGACCCTGCGATGGCTGAGGATGGGGAGCCGTGGGCTGGCAAACCTACAAAAGTCTACCCCACAGCCCCCAAAGAAAACAGAAAAGTGAGGTTGGGGAATGTTTCCCGGAGAGGTTAATATATATCAGATAAGGGGTGCCCAAGAAGCTGTGTTTCGTTTCAGTAAGCCTAATTCAATGCCGAGAGGTAAAGAGTGAAAGACCCATTTGTGCCAACATCTTCATCTTCACGTATCCATCACTTTGGTGTCTAATCCTTAGGCTTACTTGGCCAAGTTCACCTGTAAGCATAATTCTGCTCTTTCCAGCACATCCCTCTGCCATAAGGGGCCAGAAGAAGAGGACTTAACACTGTAATAGGAAATGTTGTTTTCCAATTCAGAGTTAATTCAGGAAGCAATAGAAAAACATGTTATCGTCCTTTTAAACACAGTTAAGAACACATGTCTGTAGTTTTTCATGTTGTGCGTTTATGCTTTCCCAGTGAATCCATGCCGCCCAGATATGTGTTTCACGTTTGCTAATATGAAGCAAAGAAAACCTGTAGTGACAACATTAACTCTAGTTTAAAAACCATTTGCTGCTTGTAAAGCTTGGGAGTGAGCATCTCCATATTTTAATAATCAGAATCTCTTATCAAACTAGAAAGCTATAATAATTGGCTGAACTGAATATGCCCATTGGGCTGCTTCAAGTTCAAGTCTATATATTTAGAAATTTTAATGCAGTGGGGATTGGGAAGGAAGTGGACGACTGGCCTTCTCATCTAACTTTGAGTTGCGTGTGAGGCATGTCTTACTTATATCTTAAATTGATTCTTGCCTGAATGCTCCCTTAGGGCTTAAAAATATTTTCATATTTTATAACTTAATACATATTCAGAGGGCAGGCTGTCCCTCCTTTGAAAACTTGGGAGGTTCTAAATTGTTTGAACTTCAATTCACAAGGCTAGAGCCACCTTTTTGTCTTAGGTTTTCATTCAGTTAGTGTTGGTAATACCCACGGGGATCTGGTGGCTCTGGGGAGGTAGGTCACAGAGTAGAGAGAAAGCATCCAAGCCTGTTTTCACATGATTCCCTGGTATCCTGCACTCATAGCCTTGTTTGGACAGAAGATAGATGTCTACGCAGCCACGAGAATTAAATATACAGAAAGCAGGGTTGTGTTATGTGTTACACAGACCTGCTATGTGGGGCAAGGTTGGGCCTGTCAGGCTGGGGCAGAATAATTGAAAAAAATATGCTAACCTATTTAGAATCGCCTTCTGGTAAGCTCTATGTAGGGTTAATTTTAATGAAAGCTTCTTGTCTTATTCCCCATATTGGGGCCAGAAGTTACCATAATCATTATTTCTTATAAAGTGACTGGTTCTCAGAATTTTTCTCTTAGAGATTTCTAAATACCTCACTTTTTACTTTCTTATGTCAGTGCAGATACAAGGGACGCTGTGTATATTTCCAAAAATATATATATACATATTAACACTCCATTAAGCCCACTTTGGATGAAATTGATTGCTCAAAGGCAATCACTAATATACATACCCCACGACAAGGTGATGTAATGAACTGTGACCAAAGCCTGTGTGTCCATTAGCTGTGGAAGCTCTTATTGCCTGCCACCAAATCTAGTGGCAGGGGAAGCACAAATCTTTTGTTCCATACTTAATTTTTAATAGGATCTGACATCACTCAGAAGTTTAGAAACTTCTAAGAGTGGAAGAGAAGACCTGTTGTGTCAGAGATAACCTAACACTGTAAATGTAGTAGATTTCCAACTAGATTTTAAGTATCTCTTATGCTGAAGTTTGATTGGTTTTTGAGAAAGTCAAAACTTCTGGGTGGAGGGTGAGTTTACAGAAAGAATATAAACATGCCCATTCATTACAATTAAACCCTCAAGCGAGCAGGTATTCTGAAATGAAAGGTAGGGGTGTGTGTGTGTGTGTGTGTGTGTGTGTGTGTGTGTGTGTGTGTTTGGGGAAAGTGTTTGTTGTAATGGAGTATTTTCAGTATTTAATGTGTTTGCTTCTCTGGCCCTGACCTCACTCATCCTTCTAGCCTCAGTTCTACTGAATACACAGGGAAAGATGACTATGGGTAGGAGTGTTCGATTAAAGCGAAGTATATGTCAAGTCAACACTTTCGAATGAGAATATCAGGTTATTCAGCAGTGCTACGAAAATGCCAAACTTCATGAAGCTAAGAGTGTTGTTTTGGAACTTTTGATGATGACAACATAGATGCCCTCCTTGTCATTTACTTACCTTCACTTGGGTTTCTACTATGTAATAATCTGTGTAATGATAACTGAAAGTGATCTTGTCAAACTACCACCTAGATGACATTTTATTTTTCATATATCTCTAATATGGAGCATTCTACAAAGCACATAACTTATCTTCACAAAGACTTTACAAAGACTTTAAAGGAAAGAGGTCTGAGTTGGGTTGGCAAAAATCAAACTTAGATAGGAGGTGTGACTTGTATAGACCATGTCGACTGGCAGATTTTAGGTACAGACTGAGAACCCAATCAGATATCATCAACTTTACCAAAAACCTTCATTTGCACTCCATTATTTTCTGCTACGGATAGTGGATCCTGTTACTACAAGATCCTTGGTTAGTTGAGAAGGGTGATGGGTGGGTTAAAGCAAATCTAGAGAAGTGATAATTTTTCAGGCACAAAAAAAAGTTGTGAGTGAGAGAAAGGGAAGTGTCAAGGAATACATTTGCTGGCAAGATGGGAAAAGGACAAAACATTGCCCAAGGAAAAGTCAAAAAGGAGGTTCAAGAAAGGAGACAAGTAGAAAATGCAGAAGTGAGGATAATGTTTGGAGTATGGAACATACAATCCTTCATATTCCTCTCTAACATGTCTTTGAGAAAATTTGTATTGGTAACAGACACATCGGTGTGATTAGATTTTGTCCACATAATGAGATATACTAGGTCAAAGTTGACATGGAGTGGAACAGTGGTTCATACTGGAGTACCCCACAGCTGGATTACAGTATTATTTTTAAATCATCTTTTTAGGGTGGATTATACACTGCTCACAAATACTTTCTCCATTGTTTTATCTCTCATATCTATTTTCATATGAAATGTGACATACAGTAGGTTCTTACTACTTTTTGTTTGAAACTCTTACTGCATGAAGCTACATGCTATTTGAAACTTTATTTCCAGCTATTCCACAAGGAATGTCCAGAATTAGTAACAGCCCCAGCACCTGAAGAAATGTATTATGCCCTAAGCTTATTTTTATACTTAATTATTATGTTTATTTACATCTTACCTTGTCCCAGAAAGGGCTCATGATGTATATTTCCTTTAGGTGTTTTTTGTTGTTGTTGTTTTGATTGGTTTCTTTGCTTGTTTTTTGTTGCAAATAATAAAAATCTATAACAGGCGATTTCAGCAGCAATAAATTTACTAGAAAGATATTGGGTAGCTTGCTAAATCCGTATAAAAGACCAGAAAACTAGACCACACACACAGTTTCAAGCAGAACAAGAATAATCAGGGCAGGAGAAACCATTCAGCCTGTATATCGGGGTACCGGAGTTAGGATAAATGACCACCAATCAGGTTTTCAGATCTTGAATCTCGCTTGAGGAGAGAAGTTCTGGGAGAAAGAATCTGATGGGTTGAGCCTAAGTCTTATGCCAACCTATCCATTGGTTATACTTAGTTGAAGGGAAAAGATGTGGTCAGAGGAGCCTATGAAGTCTGCAAGCATTCCTTCGGCTCCTATAGCAGAGGATGAATTATTTAGAGTCCCAACAAGACTGTAATCAGTGGAGAGTTAATTCCATGAAAGGAAATATGAGCGTTTTTGGAAAGCACTCATGGATGCTAGGCAGCCAGAACAGTAAATATCCACAGCATTTGGGCACCTTTTTCAGTGGTTCTTTCCATCTTTAGGGAGCAAAAACTGTGAAAGCTGCCCAAACTGCTAACCTTTGTAGTTAACAACTGTGAGTAAGAGGAAAAATGAGAAGTCAAATACACACACACACACACACACACACACACACACACGCACGCATATGCACACACACATACACACAAATGCCAAAGCCACCAGGTTTTGTTGAGGAAGTTCTGCAGAGAGGTAAACACCACCATTTCAGCAAAAGAGGGAATTTCGGATATGAAACAAAGGAAGATGATTCTGGATTGGTTCTTGTTTTCCTCTGTGTTTGAATTGTTTTCCCCAGATGCCTTGAAGCTAAGCTTTCTTTCATTCATCAAAGAAATTGTAGTTTTCACCAAACCGCAATATCCTCTCCCAGTTTCCAACAGCTGTCCATCTTAAAGGGGTTATCTAGAGATTTAAGAGTATCTAAAAGACCGTTGAATCGTGATTATGAATGGCTAAGAAGAAACCAATACTGAGGAATTGTGAAGATGGGGTTAGTTCAGGAGCCCATCATTTCTATCTGTCACTGACAACTCACCAGGCCACTGTAATTCAAAATCATTAGTTATGTCTTCTTGAAGCACAGTGGCAAAGCAATAGAAAAGCAGCAGGCACTGGAGTGTTTCAGGAGGATAGATTCTTTTTTCTGTGCACTGGTCATATTCTGAGGACCCTACAAAAAAAAAAAAAAAAAAAAAGACACATGCCAGCAATACCACACTAGATTCATGCAACCTATTTTCAATATGCAGCAAAACAGCAAATGTTGCTGATTCAGGATTCTACAGTAGGAAAAGGAATTCTGATAATCTTGTTTTGAGAATATTCTTCAAAAGATTACCAAGAAAGATGGCATTTGTTACCCTTTTGTAGGAAAGACTGGAAGGTGACTAAAGAAAGTTTCCTAAATCTTGAAGAGATAAAAATATAATATGCCAAAGTATCAAACTGAAGCAAAACTGAATTTGTTAAATACACGTTTTGCAAAGCCAAGCCATTGCCTGTTACACAAATTGTGTAAGGCATCTTACACAAATTGGCTGCAAACAGCTTTTAAAATGGGCAGAACATTTAACAGATCACTGAAAACCTAAATACCAAAGAGTCCACTGAGGTGAGATATATTTAGCTATCTACTGTGCCCATGCCTGCATTCACCATTTTTGCCTGCTGCTATGTCAAGGACTTTTAATGCAGCATTTTAAGAAATATTCTTTTTGCAGGTAAAAAAAAAATCTTGATGCAAATCTGCATTGGAAGATGCAAACCTTTCTCCTAAAAATGTGCATTATGCCTGGGGGTTAACCTTAGGCTCTGTCAAGAATACATCCTAAATGAGGAAGAAGTCTTTTGTAGGACTGGAGGACTTTGGAACAGTGCCTCATGAAAAATTCTCTCTCCTCCCTCAACCCATTAAATTATATAATTTTGCCTTAAAATGCACAACTGCCTATTAAAAAACTTATTTCACAAATGAGCCTCATTTGAATATGAGCATAAACGTGTCTAAGGAGGACAGCAAAAGCAACTCCCAGAAGGGTGACCTTGGAACATTCCAGAAACATGATAGTTCTTACACTGGTCCTGGTCCAGATGTCATTGAGAAACAGGACTGGGGAAACAGGTCTTTGGCAAGATTCCACTTACTCTGTTATCAAATATCTCTGTTGCCTCCAACTAGATGTAGTTTCACCACACCAGTCATATTTCAATATTGGGTAGACAGATGAACTTGTCCCATTCCATCACTAATATTGATTCCCTCTCGCAAAAATGAAACTTTGAGTTGCCTTGGCACTGAATGTGCTATCCATATGCAAAATTAAAGACAGAATTAACAGGTGCTCCAATCAAATGTTTCTAGAATAGATTCAATAATGGACTAGTTCCATTATTTTTCTCCTCTAAATGCTATGGAATAACTTCTGTTTGAGTACAAATATTCTCTCCAAGTTAATGATTTCTGTTCCCAGTAGATGGAGTAGGAGATATTACCTAAATATTATATGTCTATAGTTCAACTTTGTTAAGTGAAAACTTTGTGCTGATCCAAAGAACGTAAAAAAATATTTTTAGAGTACCCTGTCAATTTTCCAAATGGCGCTGTGAATGTAATGTCAAATAGATATGAGGTACCGTAACATATGTAGCCATATTTCTTGTTAAAATCCGCTAATAATTATAACACGGAATATGGCACTTCAGACTTGCTTATTCATTTGGAAAGTTAGCATCATAATGCTTAGAGATACATATTTTTAATAGGAATACATTAGAATGCAAGATGCTTTTGAAAAAGTTTTGAATAATGGGCATTTTATATGGAGCTATTTAATAAGTCCTTTTATGTCAGAAAGGTATACCAATGGATATGGTAATGTTCTCTGAACTATAAGGTACTTGTTTTTGTGGGAATGTTCAAGATGATCCTAGATGAAACAGAAAGGAAAGAGAATGGGATGATGGAGGACAAGCTTGCTGAACCCCAAGCTTTTTCCACTCTTATATGATAATTATGTTCATTATAGAGAGCGATGACTATCAGTAATCAAAAATGTCTTTCCCCACTATGTTGGTCCATGCGCATTGGCATTACATACATGGCCTTAAACCACTTTAGACCTATATGACATGTAGACTCTTACTGGTATAAAACAGGTCAACAAGTTTGAGAAGGGTCAGGGCTAACTAATCCTCTATACGAATGCTACTTGGTTACAATAAAAGTTAAGTATCAAATGAATATCTCTCACATAAACTATTTGGTTTGTTTGTTTGTTTGTTTGTTTGTTAAGCATTTACCTGGAAGCAGGCTTTGAAAGTCCACATGATTGGTTCTGTAAATCTGATAATATTCCTGTTCTCTGTTTTATTAGATACTGACTATCACCTTGCATGAAAAATTCACTTAAGGTAAATGTAACAACAGACCAGAGGTAGGGCTTAGTGGCCTTTATGGTCTGTATCAGGCAACCAGAAATCCTATCAACCAACGGCCTGACACAGGAACTTCAGGAATTTACCCTAAAGTGTAGCCTGGATTTGTACACACTGTTAATGCAAGTATCAGAGTTTTTCTAAATATTTTTGCTTATCCATATATTTTTAATATTTTTACCCATGAGAACTCATTCCTAATATTAATTATGGTATTTAATAGGATACTAATTTGGCAACTTTCTTTTCCTTTTCTGACAATCACCAACCTACTTAGTAAAGCATTATTATTAATCTAGATATGGGTAAGAGAAGCCCATTCTGGAGTGTTTTTTTTTTAATTAGAATGCTAGCTCGATACCCCTGAAGTGTGAATTCCTGATTAGAGCAGCCATCTGCATGTGGGTTATAGCTTAACCAATTAACAAACCCATAACAGCATAACATAGAGGACTATATTGAAATATTCTGAAGTAAATCCATTCATCTCACTGACAGCACGCAGCTCTTGCCACTCTGGCTCCATGCATAATGGAAGGCCAGTAACATTTTTGCACTCTTGGCTCCATAGATTGCCTTGGGTCTAGGTATTATAGTAATTCGTGATCTTTCCCAATTTCTTGATCCCTATAAACAATTCAAGTGCTAACTGCACAAGACGATGCTTAAGAGCAAAGCTGGATCCAAACATGGATTAAAATCTTCCTTCTTCAAACTGTTGAAGTTAAAGATAGATATAACTTTCATTTCATTGTATGCATGTACTACTAATAATTCCTAACACCGGTGAGGCCTTTGAGGTTGCGTATCATTGTGTCATTTCTCTCTGACTGAACAAAGGATAATGTCTTATACCCATTGGCATGTACAATTTTATAGAGTGCTATGTTCCAAGTACATAATCGATAGATACTTGTTTAAGGAGGCTAAACCATGATGGTAACTCAATGCCTCGCTTCTTAGAGTTGCATAGACATTCTTGTTTGCTTACAATTAAATAGAGACAAAGTCTAAGTATTACTACTAAATAGCTGTGTGCCCTGGGCAGCACTCTTACTCTATGAACCTCCAATTTCTCATATGTAAATAAGGAATGAGAGCCTCATAGTTACTGTAAAGTTTAAGAAATAAGACATATAACATTCCTATGACATGCTTCAGTCATAGAATTCACTCAAAACTGTAAGCAAAATGAATTATCTAACAAGTGAAAAATTGTTTTACACTTTTTTCTTCCATGGCAATACAGTATAATAAACATCATTGAAATGCTGCATTGGAGTACAGAATTGACTCATGAATATAAACTGATTACATTATATCAGTCTTGCAGACATGTAGGTTTTAAGGGCATCATCTTGCCCCACAGAACATCAAAGTAACTGTAATTATTATTTATTTTTAATAAGATTTTAACATACTTTATTTAGATTAATTTTATAAATTTTATGTGCTCAAAAAACATTATCTTGTGTCCTTAACATTAGTAAACAATTATGAAAATGAGTCACTATCTTCACTAAATTAATGGGGTTTTTGCTTTGAACCCATATAAGTTGGACTGAATTCTACTGAGATAATATGGAATCCCTGGTCTTATACGGTTATAAATTGAAAAAAAAAAATTAAGATATTTTTGGGTATCTATTGTGTTTTAAATAATAGAAATCTGTTATATCATTTAATCCTCATATTAGCCCTTTAAGGAAGGTATTACTATATCCATTGTATAGATGAAAAAGTCAACATCATAGAATTTGTATCCTTATTTCACACATTGCAGCTTATTGTAATCAGATTTCTCCTGTCATCTATCTACTGAAAGTTCACCGGCAAATGTCACCAGTGACTTCCTTACTTATAAATGCAATGAGCATTTTGAGTTCTAATCTTACTTGACCTTGCAAAATTTTTATACTGTGATCATTTTCTTTGGGAAATTCTCTCCGATTTTTTTCCCTAACATCATTCATCCCTGGATCCCCTTCTACATCATTGGTCATTGTTTCACAATTTACTTTATGTATTCTTCTCTCTCTATCTTTTATGTATTAGAATTCCATAGGGACAGGGGTCTATCTTCATTCCTCTTTTTTTTCTTTCTCACATATTGGTACTAAATATTTCACAGTTAAATAACACTTCAAGTTAAATATCTCCAATTGAACTCTTCCTTCTTCTTCATAAAGCAGTATCTCACCCCTAACTTTAACATCACTCTCTCTTTCTCTCTCTCTCACTCTCTCTTTCTCTGTCTGTCTCCTTTACTCTAAAGTCTATCCTCTTCCTGTAGGTCCTATTTCAGTAAAATGCACCACTATCCATCTGGTTTTCCCCAACAGAAGTTTCAGCCCATAAATATAAGCATTGGCCAAAGTCCAACTCCATTTTCTCACCTAATATCATACAAATCATTGCCTCCTCTCCATCTTGACTGCTACATTCAGCTACCAGAAAATCCTCCCAAAAATTGCTTCCCTGCTTAAACTCCTTCACTGCTTTCCCCAAATCTTCAGGATAAAATTGTTAGTAACAAATGTATTCATGTTCTCTGAACTTGCTTAATTACATGAAGCAAATGTGTTCTTGTTAAATGTCCAGGCACCTAAGAGTTGCATGCACCTGGGGAAGTTGCACCAGTAGGTCTGGGAGAGGAGTGGGTTGCTGTGAATCTATAATTTTTAACAAGTCCCTTGAATTCTATTGACTGACAAATTTGAGAAATAATAGTATATAAATCCTTTTATAATCTGGTAGTTGCCCAATATTTACTTAAACACTACCAATATTTAGCAATATTAATATCTAGCATCATGTCTTGCATTTTTCTGGATTAGTTAATGAATAAACTTGTTGGATGAGATTTAAACACAGAATCCAGGTTCTGACTCCAAAGGGCATGATTTTTATCACACATTAATCATAGTAATAGACAGCTAAAAGGAAAAATACATCTGAGAGGGAGCACTTACAGCTATGTCCTTGGAAGCTGATCCTGGGGTCATATAGACCAACCACTCACTTTATTTCCATGGTGTAAGTTCATGATTCATCCATACATACAGAAAATGTGTTGACCTTACACTACTTCAGAAACACCAGAAGGAGAATGCTGACCAAAACAGACACCTTCCCTGTCTTTACGGAGTTCCTATTCTGTTAAGGAAGATAAGAAATAAAATTATCATCACACACTGTGGTAGGTACTCTGAAAGAAAGAAGTTGCTGTATGAGATGCATACTTCAAATAGCCAGAGAAAGTCTGAATATGGAGGTGATATTTAAACGGAATGATGAAAATATACCACCATGTGAAGAGCTGTTTGGAAAACATTGGACGTAGAGGAAATGTCGAGGTCAGGATCTGGAAGCTAAGAGAACTACATGTGTTCAAGGAATTAGAGAGAACCAGTATGTCTGGAGCTTCCTGAGCAAGGCAGGAGATAATCTGACATCAGGATAGAAGAAAAAGAAAGGTCCAGATACCATCCACATCACACTAGGTACAGATGAAAAATGATAAAATAAAAGACTTTAGGCACTGTTTGGCTATTTCATTTACTTACTGAGTCATCCATTTAGGGCAAAGATTTTTGTGTCAGTATTTCAGTACTGGGATAGCTCACACTCCATCAACTATTAAGAAATTATACATAAAGAATTGCTTTTATATTTGCATTAGGAAAAGGAATCTTTGTTTAATGCTTATTATTCTATAATTTTATTTCTTTGTGTTTTTTTGTTGTGGTGTGCATAGCATTTGTTATATAATACTCAATTTGTCATTCTGATAAAAAAAGATATACCAATAATGGGATTTGCATAGTATAATAAGGGGTTAGTAGTCCATGTGTTACTGGAAATATCTTATATGAGATAATGTTATTAAAATAGGGTTATTACTTCGTGAAAATATCCAATGTAGAAAATCATTGAATGCCAAGATCAATAAGTTACTCGAAGAGCAATAATGAAGTAAAATGCGAGCTATTCCTTGAAAATAAAGATTTCCAAATTACAGTGAAATAATCTTCCAACACATGGTTAAGAATCTACCAAAAGAGAAATTCTCTTCACAGTAAGGAGGTTTGACAAAGATATCGGTGCTTATATTTCATCAGAATTGGAGATGAAGCCTCATCATGAGTGGTTATAATTTTTGCAGTGATAAGAAGGCCCTGAGCTTTTGTGAGAGTGCCTTTATAGTCTGTGTAAGGAAGAGAACAGTTTCATGGTCACAGGCAGAGACAGATAGGAGAGCAAGATATTGTATTAAAGTAAAAATTTATCCAGAAATCACACTTTGAAATAAAAAACTATTTGTAACAAATATATTTTAAAATATAATATACAGTATCTATCTCGGGAGGTTAAATTTTCAAAGGTAAGTTTTATACCAAGAGTACTGAGCAATTCTTTTAGTATTCACAAATGTTCTACTATAACACAATTTATTTAAGACTATGACACATCAATGTAATTTGTAAATGTTGACTGTCCAGCTTTCAAACAACTTGATGAGAAAAAAAAAATCATCCATTACAGAGACACTTATTTTTAGATCTGTAACATTCTATTAAATATGGGAACCACCTGAAAAGAATAAAAAAGTTAAAAAATATTTTAAAATCCTCTTTTTGTTTAGTTAAGAAAACCCATGGGATCCTATATGTTAAATGCTTTTAGAGTCAATTTTTCATCGGACCTACAATGTTGGAGGAGAATTACTTAATTCATCAGAAGGAAAAAAAAAAGAATCAATCAACAGGGATTTTTATAGTATTTATGGAGTCCTCGGCACTGGGCTGGATATTATGGAAAAAAAGGAGGGTATATAAGATCGAATCACTGCCTTCAAGGAAGTTAGTTTAATTGGGGAATTGCATTAGCTCACTGGAAATAATTTTGAAATCATGCATTGGGGAGTGCAGATGATTGAGAAAGTTTCATAAAGCAACGAAGAAAAGTTAGGTCTTGACAAGTAGTATTTTGAAAGTCTTGAGAATATAAGGAAAAGAAGATTAATATTTCTTGAGTTCTACTAGGTGTTGGATGCAGTGCTAATTGTATATTACACATTTCTTTTTATTTTTAATTCTTATAGTAGCCCTGTGAGATAAGTACAGTTATTCTTATTTTATTTTATATTGTTATTTAAAAAATTGTTTTAATGTTTATTCATTTTTGAGAGAGAGAGAGAGAGACAGAGTGAGAGCAGGGGAGAGGGAGAGAGAGAGGAAGACACAGAATCCAAAGCAGGCTCCAGGCTCTGAGCTGTCAGCACAGAGCCTGATGTGGGGCTTGAACTCACGAACTGTGAGATCATGACCTGAGCCAAAGTTGGACGCTCAGCCCACAGAGCCACCCAGGCACCCCATTCTCATTTTAAAATAGAGAAATTAAAGCTTAAAGAAGTGAGTTAATTTGCCCATAGTCCACAGCCTGTACATGGCAGACATTGTGTTTAAATACCTTGGGTTTAAGGCCTCTCTTGCTCTAAACCCTATGATGCTCTCCCACTTACAACATTTCAGATGTGAGAAATATTAGTATGAGAAACAGAGGCAAGGAAGGGCATTCACGGCAGAGGAAAAGGAAAAAACATCAGTGGGTCTCTACACAGATGTGACATTTTCCCCTCAAGAGTTCTTGATTTCACATGTTTTCTTGGATCTGTTTTATCTCTTTAGTGAAATAATTTCCATAGATCAGTATCTTCTAACTCATTAAACAGCTCTGGTCTGCATCCTGTGCTCAAGTAATTGTTAATTTCTTTTGTACTTTCACTCTTCTACCAGCCTATTAACAGATTCTGTTATGTTCATCTCAAATGTATCCATAACTGTGTTTGTGTCTCTATCTGAATTCGTATCTACTTTAATATTGATATCTATATCTAAATATATCTCTATATATTTCTCTATATCTTATCTTTAAATCTGTATCAATTTGTATATGCAAAACTCTATCTAAATCTATATTTCTACATTGATTTCTATATGTACATGTATACCTAAATTTTATCTGTATTTAAATATGTACCTATATAGGTTTACCTCCGAATCTGTCTCTATGGCTATATCTCCATCTGTACCTATACCCACGCCCATCCCTAAACCTATATCTATACCTATATGTAGATTCAACTCAAATCCATATCCACTGAAATCAACCTAGCCTAAGTCATTCATCATCTCATACTTGGATTACTGTGATAGTCTCCTAAGTGTTCTTCCAACTGCTATTTTTGAACTTCTATAATCCTTTAAATATGTAAATCACTTCATGCTAATTTCAAAAGCTCCAAAGCCTTCCCTCACACTAAGAATAGTATCCAAATTCCTGCCCATGGCCTATTGACTCTACTTTTGCTATCTCTTCTCCTTAAAAAGTCTCTCTCCATCTTCAAACTCCGGCCACACAAGCCCTCAATCTTTCCTCGAATACGTCAATCGTTTATGCTACAGGGCTTTGTGCTTGATCTTCCCTCTGCCTAGTATTCTCTGCTTGTAGACATTAGCAGGTTGGGGGCACCTGGGTGGCTCAGTTGGTTGAGCGTCTGCCCTACTCTTGATTTTGGCTCAGGTTATGATCCCAGAGTTGTGGGATTAAGCCCCACATCTCATCAGGCTGAGTGTGTAACCTGCTTAGGAGTCTCTCTCTCTCTCTCTCTCTCTCTCTCTCTCTCTCTCTCTCTCCTTTTCCCCTGCTTGCGTGTACCCCCTCTCTCTCAGATAAAAAAAAATAATAAAGAAGCTAACATTTTAGTTTCTTCTTGTTTTTCAGGACTCAGTTCAAATGTTGTCTCCTGAAGAAAGCCATCCTCCATAATTCAACATTATGCCTGAAGATGTGGTACGTTACAGATGGCCACATATGCACTGGCAATTCTCCCGCTGCAAGGTGGGGTCCATGTAGCATCCCCCTGAGTCAGGATGGGCTCAGTGACTGCTCACAGGAAGAGGATATGGCAGAAGTGGTGCTCCGGACTCTGGCTTGAAGAAACTTGCAGTTTTCACTCACACATAGAAGTGAGTTGTCATGTGTGATTCCCCTTTCAGCATCTTACTCTAAGGAGTCCAAGCCACATGGAAAGACCTTGGAGGAACAAAGTGTAGGGGCAGAGAGAAAAGGGAGAGGGGTAGTTCTGAGGTACTAGATATGTGAATCAAGAAGCCCTGTTGAGAAGTGAATTTCCCTGCCCTGGCTGCGCTATGTGGATCACAGACAAACATTCAGCTGAATCCTTCTAGAATTCTCAGCTCACAAAAATTACCAACAGAATATAATGTTGTTTTAAGCCCCTAAATTTTTGAGCAGCATGTAACATAGCAATAGTTAATCAGACACATACCAAGTATGGTTTATCACATTACCTTTTAATTTCCCTACTAGTTATCACTGCCTGAAAGGTCCTTCTTTCTTCCTTTCTCCTTCTCTACCCTTTTCCTTACTTTTTCTTGTCTGTTTTCCTACCTTGCTTTCTTTACTCTTTTTTTCTTTGTTACCTGGTTACTGTCTCAAAACTCTTTTGATTATGAATACCACATAGACAAGAACTTGTATGTTTCTTTTCCCACTAATTTCTATATCCACTAATTTCTGTAGAGATATGCCCAGCGATAGTTAGGATCAGAAAGCAGTTATTAAATGAGCCTATGCACTTGATGAGTCTACCTACACAGGGTTGGTAGTTACTTCAGCAAAATTATAACACTCATCCTTTCTACAAACACACAAACAAACAAACAAAACCCTGCCAGAACACTTCTGAATATAAGTGGGGAAGAAATACATGATATACGGTATTTTATAGTTGTTCAGTGAGGTGGGTTTCAGCAGAGTAGGAGCTTGAATT
The DNA here is from genome assembly GCF_024362965.1 of Panthera pardus. Lineage (NCBI taxonomy): Eukaryota > Metazoa > Chordata > Mammalia > Carnivora > Felidae > Panthera > Panthera pardus. The sequence goes on from NW_026526688.1 coordinate 186,032,310, forward strand.
GGCCGGAAAATTACACCTCTCTACTGCTCTTTGGTATTAGACTTCAGTAGGATTACTAATGGTTAGCTCAGTGCCGTAATGAGCTTCAAAGGAGGAAAAAACATCCACAGATTTCAAAGTAGCTTAAAACACATCCTTTGGCTCCTCTGTACTAGATCTTGTAGCTGGCAGAGCTCCAACCCCCTTTTCATCAGCTACATGACGACCTGGACCAAGCCATGTGCATCCTGGCTGCCCAGCTGCCTCTGATCCAAGGAGCTGACACAGAAATAACTTCCATTGCTCCTAGATAACTCTTCACAAGGGCAGAGTGAGTACTGCTCTCCAAATACCAACTCAGGGCCATTTGAAAACTCCTGCTGTGGAGAAGATGAGGTTTTCAAGATATAAGAAGAGCACCTTTCACATCTTCACCCTTTGTGCTTAATACAAAGACAGAAAAAGGGGGCAGAGCCTTAGAGAGAGGTTCCTGTCACCCATAAAGTAACTAAACTGAGCTAGCCACTTTCTAGACACTTCCTAGGGTGCCCATCCAGCCTGTACCTTATGTTCCACCTCTAAGAAATTCTCTCCTACCTTTACAGTCTCAAGGGTGAGTTGCTGCCTTACCTAGATTCCAGTTACTTCTGTCTTCCAGCTTCTTCAGCATCTGGTGTAACTTGTAGGCTCAGGGCTTCTGCACAGGCTATTTGCTCTGACTAGAACTTTCTTAACTCTTATCCTCCTCACCTCACTCAGAATCAAGGCTTCAGTTTAAATGTCACTTCCTCTGGGAAGGCTTTTCTATTCCCCTAGGCAAGGTTATATACATCTCTGCTATACACTTCTATTACATCCTTTATAGCAAGGGACACCTCTGTATTTAAACAGTCAGTCCACTGCTGCATTAGTCAATCAATCCATTGTGTTAAGTGTTCTGTGTTGTTAGTAAGCCCAATAAAGGCAGAAATCAGCCCTGTTTTTTTTTTTCCCTTTCAGTATAGGGAGGACTTAGCATGACTTCAGGCATAGATCAGACATTCAATAATTAGTTGTTCAATGAATGAATGGATGAATGAATGAATGGTTGATGGATGGATAGATGGATTGCAGGGATGTTGTCTTTTCTTGATTTTTCCTCTTGTATTTGGAACACTTCGTGTGTCCCTAGTGAAGGTGAAAGGCTTCATGTCTAAATTCTTTATTTCTGATCCTCATAGATCACTGGTCTATTTCAATTGCACGCTGTGTTCTAGACCAATCCTGACTTGAAGCAGGAAATACATAAGCATTCCAATTACCTTATTCATGATTTTTTTTACGAAGTTTTCCTTCCTAACAATGACTCTAAAATCTTTGGTGAATGTGGGATCCCAAGTATGTACTTTCAGAGTGTTTCATTGTGATAAACAGTCCTAGCATGTATTTCAAGCCTAAACTTCTGCTGCATGTGACAATTATTGAAATTTGTTTCAGTATCCAGTTAAATTTTTGGCACATGTCAGGCACCCAATAACTGGTAGCCATTATTATCAATGTGATTATTGATTAAGAGTCAATGTTCCAATCACCTAAGCAGTCCTTCCCTCTCCCTGTGAGTTATATGTTCACTCCTCACATTTTCAACAAGTCCCTTAAAATGGGTCTATAAATCTTCACCTTGACCCTAATCCATGGACTCAGGTTTTCCTCTCACTGACTATATTTCTACTGCTACTAGTTTGCTTCTCTTCCAGCAACTACAGAGCATTTGTGCTGGAATTCAGCCTACTGAGGCTCAGCCCATCTAGTGAAAACTCCCAGCTACTTTTTGAATCACTATCTTAGCACATCATTTCAACTGAAATAAAATATTATTGTGAACCTTAGGTATGCGCCCTGGTCTGGAACATTAATTTTAGCTACTTTATCTGAGCATGTCACAACTCTAATAGTTAAGAGCCTAGATGCTAGAGTCAGGCATACAAGTTTTGAAGAATGGATCCTCCAGTGATTAGCTGTATAAACTTGGGAAAACTATTTAGTTCCTAGCCACTCTTTCTTTTTTTGTAAAATGGAAATCAGTAATAGGGCTATTGTCAGGATAAAGTGAGATGTCATGCCAGTAAAAGACTATAGGCAAGTTTTGTTTCCTCCCTGGTCTGTCTGCCTACCTGTGATACAATTTCTTGCTTGGTCTTAACATCTGCCCCAAGGTTTTACTGGGGGTGTCTTGTCCAAATATTGCCCCTGTGTATAACCTGGAGGCGCACATACATTATTGGTCTTCTGACTTTTTGGGAGATAGAAATTGCATGCATACCAATATTCTAAGTACTATTAGAATCTGTTCTCTAGTATAGCCTGACCAAGTAGCAAATATTATCTTATGATTCTGCCCCTTATGAGGCAGTCTTTAAAAGGAACTGGACTTTGGACTTTTCATTTAAAAACTAAATTAAATTATTATTTTTAAAAGTTTTGCTAATAACACTTCTGCTTCTGACAGATAGAGTAAACATACTTCTGTCATCAACACGATAAGTACAGCTAAGAACACTAGATATTATATATAAAATATAAGGAGATTGAAATATAGATAGTAGAAGTCAGTTTGGCAAGACAATTTAGGACCCAAGGAATGACATGCCAGTTAGTTACCTGGGTTTTCTTTTTGCCTTATATATTCCAACTCAGCTGATGAGGTCAGCAATCTGAAAACACCAGCCAGCACAGACAAAAATAGCCCCGACAAAAGCTTGCTCTCTCTAGCCAAAGGCCCAGGAAAAGAGACAGCCTAGCAATAAGAAAACTTTAGATTGTAACTGCTCTATTCTAGTTAAATAATACAGAAAAAAAAATTTGGGCCCACCCTACCCATGCCAGCAAAAGCTAAGTGGGGACCCACTTAAAGATGTCACAAGGAACTCTTACATTCCCAGGGAGCAGGGGGCGGGGGGTGGGGGGGTTGGAGTTGGAGAGGGTTAGGATGGGAGCTACATTTTATTCCCTGCTGGCCAGTATTAAGCCTTCCACCCACAGTGTCAGTGCAGACCACAAGGGATTCTGGATTTCTACTCATACTTGGCTGTAATGATCCCATTCCCATTCAACTCAGGTGGCCCCAGAGGAGGTCTGGTGGAGAGTGGTATTTGTCATCATCACCCAGTAGTAACAAGACCATCCCCACTGGTGTCAGTAAAGACCACATGGAGAGTCAGAACTCCCACCTCTGCTTAAAAGTTATGAGGATCCTGCCTAGATTGGATGTCAAATGAGGCTGAGTGGCAAACCTGGAATTTTATTTCCATGTAGCAATAAAGAGATGGTACTCTTCCTTCCAGCCAACAGAGACATGTTCAAAAAAGCTAGCTAATAGAGAAGTTTAATACTATCAAGAATTAACTAACATAATACAAACATGTCTAGGTTCCGATAAAAAATCACTTGTCGTATCAAGAATTGGGAAGATCTCAAACTGAATGAAAAATACAATTAAGAGATGCCAATACTGACATGACAGAAATGTTAAAATTATCTGACAAAGTTTTAAAGCAGCTATTGTAAAAATTCTTTAATGAGCAATTACAAACATGTTTGTAAATAAACAAAATAGAAAGCCTCAGTGAAGAAATAGAAAGTCCCAACAAGAAAATAGGAGATATAAAGAAGAACCAAACAGGGGCATTTGAGTGGCTCAGTCAGTTAAGCGTCCAACTTCAATGCAGGTCATGGTCTCACCGTTTGTGAGTTTGATCCCTGCATTGGGGTCTGGGCTTATAGCTTCAGGTTCTGTGTCTCCCTCTCTCTATGCTCCTTCCCCACTTGCACTCTGTGTGTGTCTCTCTCTCTCTTTCTCTTTCTTTCAAAAATAAATAAGCATTAAAAAAAAGAACCAAACAAATTTTAGAAGTGAAAAATACAATTACTGAAATATAACTGAAAAATACAATTACTGAAAAAAAACAATAAAGCCTTAGAGATATGTGGAACTATAATGAAAGACTTAATATTTTTGTCATTGGAGTTCAAGAAAAAGAGGAGAAAGATGGCAGAGCTCAAATAGTTACACATAGAAATAATGAGAAAAAACTTCCCGAAGTTGTCAAAAGACATAAACTTCCAGATTCAAGAAGGTGAGTAAACCCCAAATTGAATGAGCTCAAAGAAATCCATGTAAAGACACATTATAATTAAATTTTTGAAAACTAAAGATGAAGAAAAAGTCTTGACATTGACCTGAGAAAAAGGACACCTTACATGTAGAGGAAAAACAAAATGATTGCTGATTTCTCATTAGAAATGATGGAGGCCAGAATGAAGTGGCACAATATTTTTCAGGAGTTGAAAGAAAAGCACTGTTAATCTGGAAACCTATGCACAGCAAAAATAACCTTCAGAAATGAAAGGGAAATGAAAATATTCTTAGATGAAGAATAAGATAATCTATCACCTCAGACCTATTATAAAAGAATGGCTTAAAGAAGTTCTCTAAATAGAAAGCAAACTATAAACTAAGGAGCCTTGAAACATTGGGGAAGAGAAAAAAGAGGATAAGAAAAATACGGGAAGTACAGTAAGATTTCCTTTTTCTCTTGAGTTTTCTAATTTTTATGATTAAAGCAAAAACTTTAATATTGTGTGATATGGCTCTAAATGTATGCTGAGGAAATATTTAAAGCAATTATGTTATAAATAAGGCGGCGCAAAGGATTGTAAATGGAGGACAGATTTTAACATTTAATTTGTACTTGTAATATAATGATACCAGTAGACTGTGGATATATATACACACACATAGACACCTCACACTCACTATCACATGTATAATGTATTACCTAGAATAACCACTTAAAATCTACACAAAGAGATATATTAAAAAAAACTTTATAGATTAATAAAAATGGATTCTTCAAGTAACCCACAGAGAGACAGGAAAATAAAAATAAAGATATGAAAAACTAAGAGAACAAACAGAAAATTAAAATTAAATGACAAGCTTACCTTAACTACATTAAATGTAAATGGCATAAATACATAAGTTAAAATACAGAAATTGGCAAAGTGGATTATAAAACATGACCCAACTATAAAATATAAAACAAAATATATGTGTGCATGCGTGTGTGTTTACACACACACACACACACACACACACACACACACTCACACACACATATATAATTTAAATATTAATCAAAGAAAAGCAGGAGTGGATATATTAATATTAGATAAAGTAGACTTCAGAGCAAAAAAAAATGACCTGAAAGAGTGACATTATATAATGATAAAAGGGCAAAGCCACAAATAGACACGGAAATCCTAGATAACAAAGCTGCAAAATATGTGTGAGGCACTGACTGATAGAACTTAAAGAGAAGACATACATCCACTATCATACTTGGGTACTGCAACATTCCTCTCACAACAATTTATAGAAAAATTGAATAGAAAATCATCAAGGATGTAGAAGTCAACAATACCATTAGCAAACAGTATCTACTCAGTATTTTTAGGGCACCCAACAACAGCAGAACACATTAAGTGCCCATGAATCATATCCTAAGGTAGAGAGCTATAAAGCAAACCTCAAAAATTTAAACTAACTGAAATTATACAAGTGTGTACTCTGACCACAATGGAATCAAACTAGAAATCAATAAGAGAATAATTACAGAAAATTTTCCAAACTTTTGAAAACTAAGCAGCATATTTATAAATAATCTATGGGCCTAAAAGGTAGTTTCAAGAAAAATTAAAAAAAAAATACATTTAACTGAATGAAAATAAAAACACAAATTATCAAAATTTGTGGGACACAGCTAAAGTAGTGCTAAAAAGGAAATTTATAGAACTAAATTTATATATTAAAATATCTGAAATCAATAATTTAAATAAAGAAAAATGAAAGAAAAAGAAAACAGAAGGAAGAGAATAATATACATAAGGGCAGAAATCAATAATCTTGGGAACAGAAACACAATCTAGAAAATCAATGAAACCAAGAGCCGATTATTCAAAAAGATCAATAAGGTTGACAAACAACTAGCAAGCTGAGAAAGGAGAAGTGTTTGAAAATACAAAAATTACCAATATTAGAAAGGAAGCAGGGGATACCACTACAGACCCTGCAGACATACCAAAAGATAATATGGGAATATGAACAACATTTCCCATATGACTTTGACAACATATATGAAATGGACCACTTTCTTAAAAAACACAAAGTACCCCTACTCATCCAATATGAAACAGAATATGAATAAAGGACTGCAAAAACCTTATAACTATTAAGAAATTTGAATTCAGCTATTAAAGAATTGAGTTCAAAGTCCTTATAATAAAGTTCAAAGTCCTTATATAAAAGTTAATAATGTTCATTTCATCATATAGATTCGATCTAATCATACCAAGTATCAGTTTATGTTCTTTAGAAATCAGACATTATATTCCATGTTTTCCTTCTAAAAATTTCATAGTTTTAAATGTACATTTAAATCTATAGTGCATTTTTGGTTAATTTTTGCATAAGTGTGAGGCTTATAACCTGTTTTGACCAGTGATTCAAGTGTGTATTACTACCAGTTAACAACAACAACAACAACAACAAAAACAAAACAAAAAAACAAAAAACAACTAAATATCCAATACCAGGTAAGAGTTGGTTTTCAGTTCAATACAACTTGAGATTCAGTTTTATCATTTTAACTACACCATGGCCATAACCTGTAAAACAAGAGCCCAGTAAAATATATCATGCTGGCTGCTGTGATTTGGTGAAAAGAGCTCAGGATAGAGATTCCTCCTCTAATTTTGGTATGTTTATATCCAATTATCTGTTTTTACCTTGGGCATCACTTAAATGCCTTGAGTTAGTAATTGGAAAAAGTTGCATGAGATTATTTTCTGTCTTGTTTTCCTTTTACTTATAACATTCTTTGCTTCAAATCCAGAATCTCTCATCAGAACTATATTAAGGAGCAGGGTGACCAAGGTATCTTTGGCAGATTGGATTTTCCAAAGATGTTCACACCAATATTAATCCCACCGTACAAACTCTTCTTATAACGTGATACTGGAAGTCCTCTATTGAGAGATGGGGTTTCTGGTGCGTCTCCTCAAATCTGGGTATACCTTTGTAACTGCTTCAGCCATGAATATGGCAAAATTGACACTTGCCTGATTTCTGAGGCTAGGTTGTAAAAGGCACTATAGCTCCACCTGGAACACACGCACTCTCTCTCTTTCTCTTTCTCTCTCTCTCTCTCTTTCACTCTCAGAACTTGTGCCTTTGGAGATCTGATCTACCATGTAAGTGCTTCTGAAGCTGCCATGCTGGAGGTCACATAAGACACCACACAGAGTTACAGAAAGATACACAAGGAGCCCGTGCAGTTCCCAGATGTCCAAGTCTTCCCAGCTGGAGTTCCAGACAGAGTGAGGAAGCCTTCATGACACTAGTCTTAGCTTACATTAAACTGAAGCTTCTTGAAAGACACTAAACCAGAACCACAGAGCTGAGTTGTTCTTAAATTTCTGACTCATATATATCATGAGAGATAATAAATATTGTTGTTTTAAGTCACTAAGTTTTGAGTTGGTTTGTTACATAGCCACTGTTACTAGAACAATGTCCGCATAAAGGACTGCTAAAACGTCACTGGAAATGTAGCCAGATCAAAAAAGTTGTATTTACGAGAACACTTTGGAGTACTTGAGTGTAGGAATGCATCTAGTAAATCTAGGTCTCACTGAAATCTACCAAATCTTAGCAGTATCAGCATTTGAGGGGTACATATTCATATTTTTAAAACCTAAGGTAGCAGAGTTAAATATTTTCTAATCACATCCAAGATCAACACAGTAGGGTTAGTTCATTTTCATATAGCTTACTCAGCAAGACTGTAAAAAGCAATGACCTTGGGCGAGTTTACCATACAAAAGGAACTCTTTGCCCTACAGAATGCAAGAACCCAGAGCTCTTGAAGCTCAAGGACATGTGTTCCCACTACAGGGGTGCATTGTCTTTCTCTGTGCTAAATTATGAAGATAAATTCTCTCCTTAGAGACTGTAGAACTCCAGTGAAACCCTGGGTACCAGATCCAAGCCATGGTAGGCTTGGATAAACAATAGTCAGGTAAAGAGAGTAATATAATCTGGTAATATAATCTGACACGATAGATTTTCAGGTTGTATTATTGTTCAAAATAATTTACTCCCATCATTGTAAGAAGGTTGTATATCCTTGTCTTTGTTGTGTAACTTGCAGTGCCACCGTATAAGTGACATATATTTTCCTGCCCCATTGATAAACTTGTTCATTTTAATTTGAGTAATGTGTATGCCATCTTGGAGCAGAAGTTTTAAATATGATCGCACGGTTCAGCTTAGTCTCTTGCGTCTGCTTTCTGCTTCGAGAATGGCACATTCCAGACAAAGGTACTCCTTTAGCCTGCAAGTCTAATCGAGAAGGCAGATGGAGTAGAGCCATTGCTGGAACGGACACTACTGGCCTAAAGTTTACATGTAATGTGAGCAAGAAATAAGCCTTTGTGTTACATGACACTGAGATGTTGGAGTTTGTTATTATACCAAAGATACCAAGTACACATGCCTGTGAGGACACTAATAGATGTGCACCTATCTGTGGCCTCTTAAAAGAATTCAAAGAATATATGAGTATATGGGTAGGTGTCCATATATTCATAGGGACGTTTTTCTAGATAAATTAAATAATTTTACTTTGGATAATTTGTTAGTGATGTTGAATACTCCCATAATAGATCTAAGTAATCTGGAAAAGCTATCTTTGGTTGGTTTGTACTTATATGAAAGCCAGTGGAGTGAATCTAACGTACTAGTTTAGATTTGACAATGCCTTTCAAAGACAGTACTATAAACAACTGGAGGAAATATTTTTCTCTGAGTTGATAAGGGACTGTATTATTAAACCTTGATTTCAAGGGACAGAAACTCAAATTACACTAGCTTAAGCAAAATACAATAACAGTCATAATCATAATCATCATGACTATTTATAAATCAATGAAATGTTTCTGTATGTACATGGTGTGTGTGTGTGTGTGTGTGTGTGTGTGTGTGTGCTAGAGGAGGCAGATCCATTGGCTTATATAGCTGAATATACAATTTAGGGTATGGTTGGATTCAAGATCCCAAACAATGTCATCAGTGTTTTCTGTCTCTTTCTTCATCCTTTTCTTTTATCTTTCCCGTCTCCTTTCCTTATATTTATATTGCTCTGATCCATCTCTGTCTGTCTCTAAAGTATACCTCCCTTTGTTTTGACTCTGTTCTTAGAGCAGGGGGAGGGAGTCCCATCAGAAGACACAGACTGAAAATGTGATGAGATGAGGTTGTATAAAGGAAAATTACGGTGCTATTGTCAGAAGAGGGAATAGATGCTAGGCAGGCAAATTTTTTTTTCCCAAAAATCTATTATAGAGGTAGTAGAGTATGCTCAAGATAGTGCGGATGTTTGCTAAATTGCTCTTTAGGAAGAACGGAAAGAGTTAAATGCAGGTACGTCACTTGTTTTGCCATGTGGACTATGCCAGTTTGGAGCCAGAGCTGAAATTGTTCAGGACCACAAAGGAGAAAAAACAAAGCCACCTTGTCCTAAGCTCAGTAAACAGTTCTCTGCTAAAGGAATGCCGAACAATTATTTAAAAATATCAGTTTGAGAAGAGGCCAGTGCAAACTTAGGAGCTTGGAAAGAGAATTCAGAACGTGCTTCAGCACTCTCTCTAGAACCTTGGGTTCTAAACTCAGCATTACAGGGCCTTGTATGCAAGATCAAAGGAAGAAAAATTAGGGAACTCTGTATCAGAAAATGGTATCAGTAGGTCACAAAACTTTTCCCACTCTAAATCTTTTGGTAGTATTTTGTGTGCATGATTCGGTGCCTTTGTCTTTATTAAAAAAATCAAATTTGTAAAAAGCTTTTTAAATACCGTCTCCCAGGTGTCTGAGGCAGCCTCAAGCCCCTTTTCTTTCTTCTATTGTTCTCTTAATTGTTACTTCACAACAATTAGTTTTGTATTCATATGCAAATATTTGCAAATGAAAAAGGGGCTCAGTCTATGAGATTTTTACAACTAGTTAATTTCTACTTTTGAGTCTACTGATAAGATCTTCAAAACTGATTTTTTTGTACCCTTTTTTTGTACCTACCTTGGGGCATAAAGGGGGAAGGGTAGCATGAAAGCCACCTAGATATCTCAAAAGCTCTGCCATTGTTAAGACTCATCTTCAGCTTGGAAAGTGTTTTTTAATTGTTTTTTTTTTCCCCTTGTCTGCCTTGCTTTCTCTCACAGAGAATGTGTGTTGAAGTTTAAATTATTTGCTACTGACTAGTTATGCATAATCCAGAATGACATTTAGAGTGTTGTAATCAATATGGGAATGGGCTGGGAAAAGAAAGGGATAATTATCAGAAAAATAAATGGAATTTGATGATTGATTGAAACCATTTTTTCAAGATATCATAAAATATATATATTTTTAATTTTTAACGTTTATTTATTTTTGAGACAGAGAGAGACAGAACATGAACGGGGGAGGGTCAGAGGGAGAGAGGGGGACACAGAGTCTGAAATAGGCTCCAGACTCTGAGCTGTCAGCACAGAGCCCGATGAGGGGCTCGAACTCACAGACCGCGAGATCATGACCTGAGCTGAAGTCGGACGCCCAACCGACTGAGCCACCCAGGCGCCCCCATAAAATATTTTTTAAATATCATGAGTGGAGGAATATCTGAGTAACAAATTAAAAATATTTTTTAAGATTTTGGAAAAGATCAGATAATTTGTGTGTTGGCGGGGGCTAAAACCTAACCATTATGATTTTCCTTAATGTAACAGATTAAAGATGTCTGCAAAGTCTTTGTGGTTCTACCCTTAAGAGAGGGGGGAGTCTGTTTTCTATCCCCTTGAATCTGAGCTTGCCTTAAGTGATTTGCCTGACCAATGAATACAATGAAAGTGGTATTCTGGGATTTCTGAAGCGAGGCCAAAAGGTATCTTGCCGTTTTTAAGGGACTGAAAGAACATTCACTCTATGAACTCAGCTGCTCTGCTAAAGAGCAGTCCATGTAGCCAATGGATATGCGCTTCTGGATCACAACCAAGTTACCCTACCAAAGACTAGACTAAACTCAGCCAACACCAGCACCAACTTGCTAGCCATGTGAATGAGCCATCTTGAAAGTGGAATGTTTAGCACCTGTCAAGCCACTAGAGTTAACATCCCATGGAGCAGAGATGGGAAACTCAGCTAAGCACTTCCCAAATTCCTCATCTGCAAAATCACGTTTTGAACAGATTGTTTTAGGCCACTAAGTTTTGGGATAGTTTGCGACGCATCAACAGGTAACAGGAACACTAGATACAGATTACAAAGAACGAAGAAACAAAACAACAGCTTGGTTTGTGAAAACAGTCATACCACAGGTACAATTACCTTTGAGAGGCTATATAGGCGATCTATTCACAGATGGTCTAAAAACAGGAAGCAATTAAATCCAGTTTACAAATGCTAAAAAGAACTTTTAATTGGTCAGCTTTCCTTCCCCACATTTAACCTTGGTGCTTTTGGTCTCTGTTCACCAATGGAAGCCTAGAGGAGAGGGAGGAGCACGCTGGAGAGGATAAATGTGCTGGCCAAGACTCCAATGTCCTCTGTACAACCTACAGATGCCTCAGTGACTAATCTTCATCTGCAGATAATTCAGAAACAGGGCAGATCCCTTGGATTTGAAAATGGGAACTAAAACTCATCCATCTTCTGCTGATGGCTAAACAGGCTATTATTAGCAGGCCAGATGATTTAATAGGCTGGGGATGGAAAGGCACATGTTGATAATTAAACACTCCAGCGTTCCATTCCAAAGCAAGTGTCCTTTAATAACATGACTAAGGTTTGTTTGCTTTTCAAACCCTTCTCCTCCACTTCCAAGACTGGGGAATGTGTTCGGGCACCAGTGATGACTAGAAATGATGTGTCAAACCAATTCTCAGTTGTTTGGGTGATCGGTTACATGTGACGTGGAGTTACCTGTACTTAATCAGCTTTGTATATTCATCCATATATAAATTCTAGACAGAAACTGAACCACTCCTTCAGTAAATATGAACTCAGGTCTAATAGATTGTAGGAGCGTGATACAAGAGCTGTGTTTTAATTCAGGCTCTGTCTAGTAGCTGTTTGACCTTGAACAGGTTAAAGTATCTTTGGTGCCTTTGTCTGATCACCTGAAAGGGAAGACTACTTGGTTCAAAGGTTGCATCAAGCACTAAAGTTTGCTCATTCTATGGATTTCATTGTCAAACCAAATCCTTCTCTCAGTTAAAAGCTGGCTTACATGATGGTTGAGTTAGTAGGAAATAGGTTGAGTTAAAAGAAAACAGATTTTTTTTGTTGCTTTAAGCATATGCATCTATTTTCTCAGCCCTTTTTCTTTACCCTATTACTTGGCATTCTTTTTGTTTTTTTAATTTTTTTTTTACCTGATATACTTTTTGAAAATATTCTTTTTATAATAGTAAATAATTATGTTGCTCATAAATATGTGCCAAGCACTGTGATTAAAGCTTCAAAAAACGTAGCCTCATCCACTTCTTATGATAACTCATTGAGGGAAGATATAATTAGTCTATACTTTATAGATGAGATGTTTGTGTTTCAGTGAAACATAAGAGTGATGGAGTCAGAACTCACATCCAGGTCTGTGTGATTCCAGGGCCCATACTCTAATGAATTTGTCCCACAACTGTTACTGTAATGCCTGTGGTCAGCTTAAAGATGAGCAGAGGCTTTTTAAACAAACAAAATTTATTTTTTCTTAATTTTTTTTAACGTTTATTTATTTTTGAGACAGAGACAGAGCATGAACGGGGGAAGGGCAGAGAGAGAGGGAGACACAGAATCGGAAGCAGGCTCCAGGCTCCGAGCCATCAGCCCAGAGCCCGACGCGGGGCTCGAACTCACGGACTGTGAGATCGTGACCTGAGCTGAAGTCGGAGGCTTAACCGACTGAGCCACCTAGGCGCCCCTTAAGCAAACAAAATTTAAATAAGTACACACACACACACACACACACACACACAGAGGCACACACACACACACAGAGGCACACACACACACACACACATACAAGTCAGCAAGTTCAGTGAGAAGGGCTCTTTTGCATGGGGTGATGTTTGCATCGATCTCTTGGATGATTCTTTTCCATCGTCAGCTCAGAATAAGCTTCCAGGAGGAATTGAACTATCATGCAGGGAAAGAAAATAAAACACTTTTCCAGAAAAATATACTTCCTCCTTTTTGAAGCCAGGCTGCTTAATGTAATTTTCAGTGCATTGCAGTACTTCCAGGGAAGGGACTCTATTTTTTAAGCTGGAGAACTGCCATCTGGACATAGCTGTCTGTTTTCTGTTTCTGGAATTGTAAACGCAGATTGTTCCTTGATAATAGACTTCCATTGTTCCGAGAAAGTCACCACTATGAACTTTTAGTTAAACAAATGTAGAACAAATCCATATCTATTCTTCAGAAAGATGTGCATCTGAAGCATGTCTTGTTGCTTGAATTAGGGCCTAAACTCAGGCTGAGTGAGCCTTTGGTGTTCCTCCATGCACATAGTTATAAGGAGCGGAGAGAACAGGAATCTTTGCATAAATAAACAATTCTCTTAGAACAGTTTAGGTGTTTGCAAACATTTAGAACACATCTGATGGGTTGAAGTATCTTGATTGACGCCAGCTATCAGGAAAGTCCAGAAGCAGACAAGGGAAGACTGACCACAGCAGATATTATTGTTCACACTTCAACCAGATCCATTTGGCTCCTTTATGGACTGAACGCTTATGTTCCCCCAAATTCATATGTTCAAGTCCTAATGCCTGATTTAATGGTGTTTGGAGATATGGTCTTTGGGAACTGATGGGAATAGTTCATGAGGCTTAGTGCCCTTAGAAGAGAAAGAAGAGAGAAGAGATTCTCTCTCTCTCTCTCTCCCCCCCCCACCCCCTCTCTCCCCATGTGCCCGTGCACTGAGGAAAAATTATGTTTAATTATAGCTAGAAGTTAGTCGTCCGCAACAGAAGAGAGACCACCAGGAACTGAATTAGCTGTCACCTTGATCTTGCACTTCTCAGCATCCAGAACTAAGAGAAAATGAGTTTCTGCTGTTTAAGCCACCCACTTATTTTGTTATGGCAGCCTAAGCAAACTAAGGCAGCTCCCCTTTACCATTTCTTCCCACTCCTCCCCTAATTCCCCTAATTTTGGCCTCCACTGACTACCAGGCAGCTCTCTTCTTGGAGGACAACACTTGGGAGTTCTCCTGACACTACTTAGATCAAGACACCCCTAAGATGTCATTTACACACCGCAGTTTTCCTCCAGCATCAGGATCAGCATAGCACCCTATTTAGGCTTCTACTTCTTGACAGTGAAAGGGCGGGCCTACCCCGGCCGACTGCATCTTGTTCTGTGTCCTTCACCTAGACCACGCCTCCTCCCCTTGAGTAACCTCCGGCTCACCCGTTCAAACTTCCTGATCAAAACACGCCCAGCAACCTGCATAACAGGACTCCAACCCTTCCCCAGCCAATCAGCTGAGGCCACAGCCATTACCTCACCAACTGCCCCTAGGTCCCAATAAAACCTTTGTGCTTTTGAAACTCGCTCTCTCTCCCCGGTATCTCACCGCTGCGTCGTGCAGGTAGGGGATTGAGCTCTAGCTAGCTCCAATAAAGGCTCTTCTGCTTTTGCATCGGACTCGGCTCCCTGGTGGTCTTTGGGGATCACGAATTCTGGGCATAACAACAGGTTGCCCAATGTGTACTTCCTTAATAAATTGCTTGCACAGAAACCCTTGTCTCAAGGCCTGCTTCTGTAGAAACTTACCTAAGATGCTTGTTATGAAAAAAAATAGTGCTATGTCTGCACTGTTGACTTGGGCACCAAAAGGACTCAAGAGATAGCATGAAGTTCATGAGGAAAGCCATCTAATATCTTTATCTTTGTGCATAGTCCAAAAATGAAGACGTTTACAGAGAGTTAAAGGTTTCTTTTACCTGTGAAACATCCAAACTGAGTTAACTCTTCAACAGATGCCTCCTAGGGTGCCTACCCAGGCTGCAGTCTGTAGTCCCGTCTTAGAAGTGCTTTCCCCGTCTCTAAAGTTACAGAGGCAAGCTGCCACCCTTCCCGTATTACACTTTCAGTTTCAATTTTTTTAATGTTTATTTATTTTTGAGGGGGGGGAGGGGCAGAGCGGGTGGGGGGCGGGAGATGGCAGAATCAGGACAGAGCCCGACGTGGGGCTCAAACTCCTCAACTGCGAGATCATGACCTGAGCCGAAGTGGAAAGCTCAATCAACTGAGCCCCCTTCTTTCAATTTAATGTGTGCTATATTTTTCAGTTGCAGGACTTTGTGCATGTGATTCATTCTTTCACGTTGGCTGAAATTTTCTTATTGATTTATCCTTCTAACCCCACCTCTAGTCATCTAGTTATTCCGGAATTGTATGTTTGGGAAAACATGGCCAATTGTATAAAAAATACCTGCGCTGCTAAATCCGTGATACTCCTAAAGATTTATTTCTTCCCTCTTTTAGAAAACCTTTAATCCAGCTGCCTTGTTTCCCATGGTTTTGGTACCAACCCTGTATACCTCAGTGGCCACAGCTTCTGTGTTTATTCCTTCATTCTTTCCTCTGCCAACAGTTTCACCTCTCATCTCCTGTTTGTTATTAAAAGAGCTCTTTTGTTAGCCAATTTTCTTCTCTGTCCCCAAACTAGCATCATTAGCATCACCTAATAGCTTATTAGAAATGCAAATTCTCAGGCCTCTTCCCATTTCTATTGATTCAGAAACACTGAGGCTGAGCCCAGAAATCTGTTTTCGCAAACACTGCATGCCATTTTGGTGCACGCTAAATTTTGAAAACAACTGGCCCAAGTATTACAGGATTTTGAATCTTGATATACAAGAACACGTTCGAAATTAAAAAAAAGAGTGATATAAGTCATGTTGGTTCAAGGCCTACCCTAATAACCTCATCTTATCTTCATTCACTCTGTAAAGACTGTATTTCCAAAGGTCACCTCTTTTTTTTTTTTTTTTTTTTGGTCGTACACAATTCAATCTGCAACATGATTGTCTCTTTATTTCCTGGGTTCTGTCCACTCTTCCACAGATGCAGTACACTACAGCTGAGTGGTTGACGGGCAATAAAACAATGGGGAAGAAATATTAAAAGAATAGTAATTACTATCCCACAAAAAAATTTCAAATAGAAGTGGAAAGACCAGGAACTCAGTTCATTGCAAATTCCAAGGTTCATTGTTTTGGTCTGCTCAGGCTGCCGTAACAAAAGGCCGAGGACTGAGTTCTTTCCCCACTGTCCTGAAGGAGAAGCCTCCGATCAACCTGCTGCCAAGGTCAGGTTCTGATGAGAACTCTCCTTTTGGGTTGCGGACGTCCATCTTCTTGCTGAGCCCACATGACCTCTTCCTATGGGAACAGGAAGTATAAGAGCAAGCGCTCTGGTGTCTCTTCTTACAAGGACACTATCCGCATCATGGGGACCCCACGCTCATGCCCTCATCGGACCCTAATTAACCTCCAAAGGCTCCACCTCCAAATGCCATCACATGGGGAGTTAGGACTTCGATATATGCATGTTGAAGGGACACAGATATTCAGTCCATAACACTTACCCAGAGAGATTCTGATTTATTTCACCCAGAGGAGAGCAGTCCGTCTAAATTTTTAGAACTTGCACAGGTAATTGTGATGCACAGCGAGTCGTTTGAACCTTTGTCCTAGCTCTTTATTTCTATGGCAAAGCCCAGTAGTTTTGCAGTGCTAATTATCACCAAATAACACATGACACTAGTAAAGCTATAACATCTTACTCCACCATTTTGATCGTTTTGTGTCTGTCTTGTCAGTCGACGTCTTCAGTAAGCACCTGAAGAAAGTCACCCCATTTCTACTTGTGAAGTTCTTAACAAATACAAGCCGATTGGTCAAATAAAATCTTGGGTTCTTTACTTCCACCTCTTTGCTTCAACAACTATACAAATAAAAAATCAATACACGCAGATCATTAATTCTCTTCTGTGATAGAGAAATGTAAGCAACATAGGTAGCAAATTTTCCTGTGTCTAACCTCAGAGTCTAAGGTCTGAGCCCAGTAATAGAGACACTGAAAGGCGAACACAGCCCATAAGACTCTACTTAGTAATTAGTTTCTCTGTTCCCGATGTCTCTTTTACACTCTGGCTGGTTAGTAACACAACTCTAATGCAACAGGCCAGAGCTTATTCGAGTGTTGCTGTGAAACGTATTAGGATTGCAAAAAGGATCTGAAGAGATTTCTTTTCTGCGCAACTAAGTTATAGATGGAAAGTTGGGGAAGGCCTCCTCAAACCCCTGTCCTCCCCTCCATTTTCAGCCTTTGTTCAAAAAAGGAAAAAACAAAAAAGGATTTGGGATGTCAGGATCTCAGAAATGTATTATAAAAATAATGATCTGAAAGTCATAGTCTCCTCTCCCCAAGCCCCTGCCACCAAATCAGAGTAAAACCACTGACATGCGCTATGTTCTGGAAAATAACAGTTTCCTATCTGTCCACCTATTATAGGATTTTTCTATTAAGCCCCAAACACCCTGATTTGTTTGGAGAGATAAATTCCACCCCCAGCATTTCTTTAATAATCCTTTTATACTTTCTTCTTATCTCTCTTCTTGCTGCTTTGTTTGATAGTGCCACTTAAACAGGTCTTTCCACAAGGTTACTCAAATTAAACATTAGCCAGCTCAATAAGCAGCTACAGAAAACTACTGACCGTATCTAGCAAGATAAACATCCACACACCAAACTTTTGAGAATTCTTTATTTCTACCTTGATTGTCTCAAGGGAATGTTCCTTAAAGACCCACCTGACTTGCTTGCTGTTTTGTTTTCAGATATTAAGCTTTCTAACACCAAATGGACAATGTGGTATTGATAATTGGCTAGATTTCTCTTTATTTTGATGATAGGAAATCTGCTATTAATGTGGTCTGTGTTGGGGTTCAAGAGACTGAAGCTCTACATTTAGAGATTCATTTCTTTGGCTTAAACACTAGCAAATATTAAAACATCAATTTATCCTTTATCTGTGGTTCTCTAGGTAAGGCAAACACAAACAAATCCAAAGGACAGACAAACAACAACAACAAAGAACTCTGTGACTGATACCTCAGTGAGAATTAGTTCAGCACAGAAGGTCTTCTTGTTGAAAACTCAGACAAACTAAGAGCACTGGACACTTATGTGGTGGAGGACTGAGTAGTTCAAAGGAAGATAAGGTCTAGAAAAGGAACATTACAGGTGAGAGGTATCACAGGTAACCTTTCACGGCTTCATACATGATCTGGGGCAGGAATCCTCCCGCCTTGTGGAATAGGAACGCTCTTGGGGAAGAGTGGACTGAGGGCAAACTTGAGGTTCAGACATGTTTCTGAGGCCATCTGCTCCCCCCATTACTATGTTTGTAATCAAGATGGTACTGAACCTCATTAAGCTCAGTCTCATCATCTGTACAAGAGTCATGGTAACGTATATCTATTTGTGTTGTTAGGAAGGTAGAATGAAATAATGTTTATTAAGTATCTGGCCTGTACAGAGATCAGTCATATGACCCTGCGTCCAGCACACCAGTCCCCTCGGCCTCACCTACTATTTGGACTCTGCCTTTTCTTTTGCTCCAGCAACGCAGGGATGAGAGGATGTATCGTTTTGGCAACATGTAACGAAAAACTGTGTAAGAGTCACCTGAGAGCTGGGCTGAACTGTTGACTCTGCTTGTTTTCTCTCTCTCTCTCTCTCTCTCTCTCTGTTCTGTCCACTCCCCTCAAAGAATGTAAACACCTGGATGGGGCTTTGAATATACTAGACTAGAAATTTTTAACAGAAACACTTTGAACAGCGAAAAAACTATTGGGGATTCCACACCTTAGCTTTCTCTAATGTACATATGTTGATACCCAAAGGACTTCTAGAAAACTTGTCAGAGGTAAGCAGGTACTCTTAGATGTTATTGTATTATAGAGTACAGTGCAATAATATATCATTAAAAAGAAAGCCACAGGCCCAAAATGGCATCTCTTAGGCTCAAGTCACCAAACCTGGGATTAATGTCCAAACGAACAGCAGTTTCAACCTCCCCCCACTAAAATGCAGTCTTGAGTGGGCAGTGAGGAATTTTCTGATAAGCACCAATGAAATTATCCATCACATGGGCCTCTCCATCCGCCAAAGGAAGATGAAGTCATCTGCATGATAAGACCCCCTCTTTTCCCTATAAAGGGAAATGACCTTGCCTGAAACTACCCTTTCTTGTATTTTGTAAATAACTTCCTTGTCCTGCATAATAAACCTTCCATTTTGTATAGCTCCTCTAAGTTTCCTTCTCCTTGCTACAAGGGATGCTGCCTTATTCATGAATTTCTTAATAAACCCTATTAGATCTTCTAATGTACTCAGTGGAATTTGGTTCTTTACCAATATTATTGGTATAGTGGAAGATATTATGGTAATTTATTACTGTATAGTATTATGTGTTAATACTTATTTAATATTTTACTATTATATAGAAAATATACATATCCATCTATGCTTACTATAGATTCCTCTGGAATACATGGCAAAGTACTACCCTTCACAATGGGTGGCAGAAAATGTGGGGAAAAATGCTAGAGCAGTAGCAACATCCCATCACAGGTAACCAGTTTTCAATGTGGAATTCAGGGAGAAAAAAAGATATGTTCCTGGATTGGTATACGGGGTGTGTGTGTGTGTGTGTGTGTGTGTGTGTGTGTAAAATAAGGGCAAGTGGAAGAAAGAAGAAAGCAAATTCTGAAGGCTTCCAGTTGCTAAGAATCAATCTACGTGCCTCCTGCAACCCTCCAGGGTGACCGCCTAGGTGAGAGCAGAGAATATTTTCTTTTTATCTTTCGATCACTGCCTTTGTAGGTATAAAATAAGAATATCGATTACCGGAAGGCGATAATGGTTTCTCAGTCAAAATGTTATTTGTTGTTGGAATTCATTTCCCCGTCTCTTGATTTTTATGTCACTGTCTCCAGGTCTTCAATCTTCTTCAGATGTGGTCAATGTAGTGTCAGGTCCCAGGAAGACATGATGTTTGGACACTTTTGGAAAAGACCCAACTTCGCCAGGGGGATATCCTTCCGGGATTCCCAGCTTCCTCCTGCTTTCTCCTCTTGATATAAAAGAATAACCTTGCTTTTTAGTTCCTGACATTATCATGAATTAGTATAGTATGTTTTCCTCCCTCGAAGCTCACTGTGGTGATAACCATCTATAAGAAAGAGAAGTATTCAAATACACAAAAGCAAAAGTAACTTTAAAAATGTGAACAACCTTGGGGAGATGGAAAGCAGTTTTAACTGATGGAAGGAGCAAATGGCAGACCAGGGTGGGGGAAACCCCAGCGTCTTCCTTATGCAGGGAATACAAATATCGATTAAAAGTAGAAATTCGACATAAAGGATAAATGGCAAAACATATCCAGCCAAAAGGGACTGCTGATTTAGAATATAGTTTTGTGATGTTACCAGAAGACAACAAAGAGGAATAGAGAGATGAAAAAAAAAAAGAGAGAGTTGGAAGATATGGAACATAGAATTAGCAGTTTTAACGTTTTTATATGATTCTTTAAAAATGAGGAAGGTCATAAATGGAGGAAAATACATATTTTAGGAAGCAAGGGCTAACAATTTACAAGAGTTAGAGAATAATTAAAGACCTCAACTGGAAAGAGATTACAGAATGCCAAATAATTAGATAAGAGAAACCCACATGTAGACAATTCATGGTGAATGCTAACGATGTTTTTAAAAATGGTAAAAATAATATGCTAAAACTTCCTACACACACAAAAAACATGAATCATTGAACATTTATCTTCTCAACAGCAGTATAAAGAAAAATAATGGGGTAATGTTTTCAAAGTGTTGAAAAAAAACTCATCAAAGTTAATTTCTTAATAAGCTAAGAGATTATTTTAATATACATAAACAAATAAAGCTATTTTATGCCCCCATAAGGTTTACCCCACATATCTCTCTTTGAGAATATTTTTGGAGGAAATACTCAGATAAGGAGATAAATCTTAGAGGAGATTTCATACATATACATACATGACATTAAGGATGAGTAAATAGTTCAGTCAAGTTTATTGTCTAAAGAAACAAGGAGCCTGTAGGGGAGAAGATATAGTTATTAATAAATGTAAAATGATGTATTAGTGGATATTTATAAGCTAGTCACAGTTAAAATAGACTAGACTAACAATAGAATATATATAAAGAAGAAATCATAAAAAAAATGAAACATACCATGCTTATCACTGAATGACAATGTAAATGCATTTCTAAGAGGGAAAGTAATATGTATCCAAAGTTAAACTTTGAAAAAACAAAGGAAGAAAGCCAATGAAGCAAGAGGATAGTCTGTTATAATCTTAGCTGGGTCTAGACAATAGCATGAGCATGTAGCTTCCATGCAGAAAAGGGATTTATTCTGCATTATTCACTATTATGTCAGAGTGCCTATAACGACGCCTAGAATATTATAGGTACTCAATAAATAGTTAATAAATTAAAAAATAAGTAACGCAGAGAAAATATTACCAAAATACTCAAAAAAATAAAAATACAAAAATTGTGTGTGTGTGTGTTTGTGTGTGTGTGTGTGTGTGTGTGTGTGTGTTTAAGGATCTGCATGGTAAAGATGTCTCTGGCAAGAATGATCTAGGAAAAATACACAAACCAACAAAATACAGAATTAAAAAGATGTAATAAGTAAATATATATACACAAGAACATTAAAAATAATAAAAATTTATTATAACAGCTATACACAAATACATTTGAAAACCCAGAGAAAAGAGAGAAATTTGTACCAAAGTGTAAAAAGCCAGAATAGAAACAAGAATAAAAACCCGAATAGACCAATAACCATTAGAGAAATTGAAATGGTAATTTTAGGCTTTTCTCCAAAGATGCCTCAGGTCCAAATAGCTTCATACCTGAGTTCTCCCATAGTTTTGAGGGATAGATGCTTCCTATCTTATAAAAGACTTCTCAGAAAACTGAAAAAGAGAGAGAAAGATACCCATGTTTTTATGAAGCTAGTATAATATTGATTTCTAAATTGGATAAGTAGAATACAAAATAAGGCATTTATAGATCCCTTGTATCTTTTACCACATAAAGAACTAATCATACAACTGTTTTAATAGGTACCAAAAATTCATTTACTAAATTCAATGTCTATTTTTGACATGGACCCAGAAAATCACTGCTAGAATGAAACTTCCCCAACTTAATAAAAGCCATATAATTAAAGCCTACAACTTCTTATTTAATGGAAAAACTTGAGCCACATTCCTTCAGGTTTATGAATAAGATAAAGATGTCTTTTATAACCACTCTTGTTTAACATGGTACTGGATTTCCTAATTCATGAGAAAAAAAGAAGAAATAAGAAATGTAAAGATTAGAACAGTACAAATACAAGTTAGGATTTAGGTAGGATAGTGATCTGTATAGAAAATTAAACATACTCCTAACGTAAAATACTAGACTTACCTGAGTAGTCTGCTATTTTCTTGGCACATGATCAGTTTATAAAAATCCATTGTCTTCCCTCTTAACTAACAATATTTATCTGGAAAATATATAAAATATATAGCATTCAAGTAACAATAAAGACCATATATAAAGTATTCAGGAAATCATCTGACAAAATACAAAATATGTTTATAAAGAAAGCCTTAAATTCTGCTAATTGACCTGAAAGAAAATCTAAAACTAATAGAAAGATTGCAGTATGCTCCAAATAATGGACTTTAATTTATAAAGAGGCAAATAGTTTCCAAATTTCATCAATTGATCTGATATAATACTAAAAAAAAAGAGACTTAATATTTTGACAACATTGAAACATCTGTTCCAAAATTAAAAAAAAAAGAGTGCTACAGTTCAGTGTTTTTAAAAAGAAGAGCAATAAATGAGAACTTCTTCAGGAAAGATATATAACAAAGCCATAGGTAAAAAAATAGAAAAGAAAAAAAAAGATATGAACAACTTGATGCAAACATAAGAAGAAACAAATAGCTAAAAGACAGAAAAAAGAACTTAAAATAAGTTCCATTTATACACTATACTTTGATTTGAAACATAGAGGATTTAAAACCTCCTTCCATTTAGGGAAGGGAAGGAAGAAACTTTAATTTTTTTTTTTTAACATTTATTTATTTTTGAGAGACAGGGAGACAGAGCACAAGTGAGAGAGGAACACAGAGAGAGAGGGAGACACAGACTCAGAAGCAGGCTTCAAGCTCTGAGCTGTGAGCACAGAGCCTGATGCCGGGCTTGAACCCACAAACTGTGAGATCATGAGCCAAAGTCAGAAGCTTAACCGACTGAGCCGCCCAGGAGCCCGAAGAAACTTTGATCTTTTTCTTACACCATATAAAGAGAGCCCCCTTCCCGTCCTACAGAGAGGTTAGCACTTAAATGTGAAAGATAAATTTATAAAGCTTTTAGATCAAAAACAGAAGAAATCTTTGACGCTGGGGGTGATGAAGAATTTCTTAAACAAGATGGCAAAAGCAAAACATGAGACAAATTGGTAATTACGACTGCTTAAAAATTACGGGATTTCTGCTTAATGAAGGAAACCACTGATAAAGTTGATGACAGATAATGAACTAGGAAAAATGATTTGTAACATCAAAAGTCAGTATGAGATTAATATTGAAAAGAAAGGAACCTGTGTAAGTCAAGGAGAAAAGATAGGGGGCAGTCACTGATTTAAAAAATAGTTAAAAGATGTGAACAAAGAATTAACAGGAATGAAAATCAATAAATCACTATTAGTAGCAGTATTATTAAAAGCCTTACTATTATTTTTAAGATTGCTGGCCTAGAGGGGCGGTCAGGCAGTTGAGCATCTGACTTCGGCTCAGGCCATGATCTCGTGGTCTGTAGTTCAAGCCCCGCGTCGGGCTCTGTGCTGACAGCTCAGAGCCTGGAGCCTGCTTCGGATTCTGTGTCTCCCTCTCTCTCTGCCCCTTCCCCGCTCATGCTCTGCCTCTCTTTCTGTCAAAAATAAATAAACATTAAAAAAAAAAAAAAAGAAAAAAGATTGCTGGCCTAGAGAAGCAGAAGACCTAAGTGGGATGTAGTTAGTATAGCAACTTTGAGAATAAGGATAAGTTATCAAAGAGCAACTTTGAGAATAAGGATAAGGATTGCAGGGATACAATTGTCCCCAGAAAGCTGTGCAGACTTTTCTCACTCGTGTGTGTGAGCCTCAGATACCTCTGCTAAGAACTAGAATTGGATAAGAAAATGACAGATGACAATGAGTAACCAACAAGACAGCCCTTATGGCCATCTGTGAGACATTTTCTGGGACTTTTCAGAAAAGCTCAGTGAAGAATTGAGAAGGGGTCTTAAGAAAAAGTTTAGAGGCATTGCAATAACCTGCAGGGGAAACAACTAAATAAATGTCACTTGGGCCTGTTGTAAACCAATCTTTTTACACATCAGATTGAGTCTGGACAATCTGAGGTCCACTAGTGCTAGATGTGAGATGCTAATTCTATAGAGGAAAGTAGAGCATCATCACTGCCCTCTCAGAACCGGAAAACTTTCTTGTTGCTCTAGTAGAAATAAAACTTAGCCAGAATCAAAATAGCGAGTCAACAACTGTATCATCAATAGCTATTAGTGTTTGATGGTGATAACAATAATTAACCACAGGCAAGTAAGAAGGTGGCTCTGCAGCTTGGTGCTAGCAAAGGAGTAAAGGAAATTGCTACCTTAAAAACTTAATTAATTTAATTTATTATTATCCTTTGCCACTTGTGTTAGTAGATATTTTATTCTCACTTAACATGGCTAATTTTTAGAACCCTGGCACCCTAGAATTGACGAGGACCTTAAATCCCCCCAGCCTTCATCCATTAATGATGCTTTTAGGTATTTAAGCTAGTTATATTTTATCACATGAAATATAACTCATCCAATCTCCAGCGGTTAATGTTTACATAAGTTTATAAGCTGATCTTAAAATTTATGTGGAAATGCAAGGGACCTAGAAGAACCAAAACAATCTTGAAAAAGGACAAAGTTGAAGGATTCATACCTCTCAATTTCGAAACCTATCACAAAGCTATAATAATCAAAACAGTGCAGCACTGGCATACAGATAGATCTAAAGCCATGTGCATTTGGTCAGTTGAGTTTTGAAAAAGGAACCAAGCCATGTCTTGGGCAAAGAACAGTGTTTTCAGCAAACGGTATGGAGCAACTAGATATTTACACACAAAACAACATAGCTGAACACCTACCTCACAGCATACATAAAAATTAAATCAAAATGGATCGTAGACCTAAATGTTAGAGCTAAGACTATAAAGCTCATAGAAGAAAACATAAGTGTAAATCTCTATAACCCTGGGTTAGACAATGGTTTCTTAAACAAGGCACCAAGAACACAAGTGACAAGAGAAAAAAGTAGAAAAATTGGTAAATTTAAAAATATTTGTGCTCCAATGATATCACCAAGAAAATGAGGATACATCTCACAGGATAGATAAAAAATATTTACAAATCACATTTCCAATAAGGGACTTTTATTAAGAGTATATAAAATATTCTTACAGTTCAATAGTAAAAGGGTAAACCAACTTAAAAATGGGTGTAAGGGGGCGCCTGGGTGGCTCAGTCGGTTAAGCGTCCGACTTCGGCTCAGGTCATGATCTCACGGTCTGTGAGTTCAAGCCCCGCGTCAGGCTCTGTGCTGACAGCTCAGAGCCTGGAGCCTGTTTCAGATTCTGTGTCTCCCTCTCTCTCTGCCCCTCTCCTGTTCACGCTCTGTCTCTCTCTGTCTCAAAAATAAATAAACATTTAAAAAAAATGGGTGTAAGAATTGAATAGATATTTCTCCAAAAAAGATATACAAATGGCCAAGAAGCACATGAGAAGACATACAACATCATTTGTCTTTAGGGAAATGCAAATAAAACCCATAATAGCTTATCACTTTATACATTGATGCATGGCTCCAATCAAAATATGGGCAATAACACATGTTGGCGAAGATGTGGAGAAATCGACCTCTTATACGTTGTTGGTGGGAATGCAAAATGGTGCAACCACTTTGGAAACGTTTGATAGTTTTTCATGAAGTTGAATACAAAGTCACCATATGAATCCGCAGTTTGACTTAAAGTATACACTGAAGAAAAAAGAAAAAATATCCACAAATAAACTTGTATGTGAATGTTCACAGCAGCATTATTTATAACCGTCAGAACATGAAACAGCCCAGGTGTCCAACAACTGATGAATGACTATATAAAATGTGATATATTAATAAGATGGAATATTATTCTGCAACAGGAAGGAGTAAAGTATAAATATATGCCACAAGATAGATGAGAACAATATGTTAAGTGAAAAAGGCCAGTCAAAAATAGTACATATGGGGGCACCTGGGTGGCTCAGTCAGTTAAGTGTCCAACTCCATTTCAGCTCAGGTTATGATATCATGGCTTTGTGGGTTCGAGCCCCACACTGGGCTCTGTCCGGACAGTGTGGAGCCTGCCTGGGATTCTCTCTCTCCCTCTTTCTCTGCCCATCCCCCATTCACACTGTCTCTGTCTCAAAAGAAATAAATAAACTTTAAAATATAATGACTGAAAATGATTTCATTTGTAGGAGATGTCCAGGAAAAAGCATATCTATAAAGCCAGGTAGTAAATTAGTGATTGCTTACAGTTGAAGAGGGGAGTGGGGAATGGAAGGGATTGCTAATGAGTATGAAGTCTTGTTTTGGAGTGACAGAATCATTCTAAAATTAGAGTTTGGTGATGGTTTCACAAGTCTGTGATTACGCTAAAAACCTATGAATTGTATGCTTTAAATGGGTGAATTTTATGGTCTGCGAATTATATCTCAAAGCTGTTAAAAATATAATATCCTTTTAGCCCACTTATATCTCTTTGGAACATGATCTGCTCACTCAACATACTTTCTGTCCTTCCCAGTTAGTGCCGGTTGCAAATGTGATATGTATGCCATCCACATTTCATCCCAGTCATTGACAAATATTGTAAACCACAACAGAGACATTGGTAATCTTCCTCCAGGCTGGAATTAACTACTGCTCCTTTCCCATGTTCACTCCATAAAATAAACCATTGATTTACTTATTTGTGAGCAACTGTTATTAGGCAGGCACTATACTGGATGAGGAATATAGATGGGTGCTCCATGCCCTTAAGAAAAGATAGCCTATAGTATGAACCAGATAAAGAAGTCCTAGAAAAATTGTATCTGTTAGAAATTTTTTTGTAATCAATAGAAATCAAATCTAGCTAATTTAGTTCAAAAGAAACTTATTTGAGGGGTGCCTGAATGGCTTAGTCGGTTAGGGGGTAGTCTTCCGACATGACTCAGGTCATGATCTCGCAGTCTGTGAGTTCAAGTGGGGCTCTGTGCTGACAGCTCAGAGCCTGGAACCTGCTTAGGTTCTGTGTCTCCCTCACTCTCCGCCCCTTCTGCTCATGCTCTGTCTCTCTCTTTCAAAAATAAATAAACTTTAAAAAATTAAAAAAAGAAAGAGACTTATTTGAAGGCTATGGAGTTGGTCATATTTCTGAAGGGAAATATGAGTAACTAAAGCTTCCAAGTAAGTGCTCAGGAGCAGAAGGGCTCCGTGATAAAAGACAGAGACCAATCGGTGGTTTTGTCAGGCTGCCAGGGCTGGTGATGATCAGCACTAACCATTCTCCATCCCGTGTCCCTCCACTCAAGGTCTTAGTTTCCAAGTAAGCTCAACTGGCTTACCTTCATCTCCACTCAACAGTTGGATAGGGGATAGCAGGGCACTCTGGAGGGCAAACCCCTTAAGAATGCACATCCCAGGGTAAAGAAAATCAGAAAAAGAGGGCACGGATTCTGAGCAGACAAAAAACAGAAATTCCACTAAAATAACTCTATGCCAGGAGAACATAGATATACATAGTGTTAGCACTGGAATAACCCTGAGGGAATTAAGAAGTCTTCCTGTTGGAAGTGATGTTTTAACTGAAATATGAAAACAAATTATCCGCGTGAAGTTTGGAGTGGGAAGGGGGGATGAAAACCAAGAGGCATTTGCAGCACATGAAGTAATGTGAGTCACGGCATACAGGTTTGAGAAACCATGACTCATTCGAGGAATGGAAAATTATTTAGTCACAGCAAAAAGAGAGAGACAGAGAGAGACTTTTGGATAGGGGATACGAATACGATTTTAAAGAGTGGACACTAGTAAGACTCTGAAAATCTTTCATATCTTACTGCAGTGGAGTCCAAAGTTTATTTTGGAATTCAGTAGAATCAACCAGGGATCCTCAGGCAAGTGAGTGATATGATTAAATCTGCAATTTCGAAATTCCGGCTGTTGTGTGTGAAGTGAATTGAGAGATGGAAAAGGCGTGCAGACTGTTGAGGAGGTGACTTCAAAGGTCCAGTTGATACTCAAAAAGAAGATGGATCAGGGAGTGCCAGAGAACACAAAGAGGGGCTATCTATTACAAAAGAGAGAAGCC
The DNA here is from genome assembly GCF_024362965.1 of Panthera pardus. NCBI lineage: Eukaryota > Metazoa > Chordata > Mammalia > Carnivora > Felidae > Panthera > Panthera pardus. Next base: position 186,060,983 of record NW_026526688.1, read on the forward strand.
GAGGGCTGGATGCATAATTGGTCATGGATTCGAGAGAGAGGAGGAAGTCAGAATGGAAAGAAAGGAAGCAGTCAGAATGTCACCTTGATTTCTGGTCTGGGAGAGTTCTTGAATTTCTCAGGAAGACTTTTCACCATATGTTTCCTGGAGGAGCTCTGTGGGGGTCCCCAGTTTGTGTCTTTGTCTTTCAGATGACAGTATGGAGACCGCAAGCCCCTCATGTTTATCTCCAAGCATTTATGTTCTAGGAATCTCTATTCTGATTTTATTATGTCTGTTTCAGAGCCTCTGTAGTCCTTGGAGGCTGGCGCTCAGATAGCCTTGTTTTCTCTGGCACTGCAATGCTCTGTTGTAGGAGCTTTGCCACCTTCATACCTGAAGTAAATCTAAAAGATGCTGCAGTTTGGTCGTTCACGCAGCCCTGAAACATTTTTTCCCCCAAAGGTAAGATAGAACACTCTCCGTGCAATGCCAACAAGGCTTATTACTTTGGATAGTGCAGTCTGTCCTGGCTGCACTGGCAGTGTGGTGTAACTTTGGGTCACTGCCAACTGGATGAAATTCAAACTGGTCACTCAGAATTGAAAGGTTCTCTCCTGCAGTATGAATTCGGTGATCCAGGGGGGCAATTTTAACTTTCTAATCAATTCAACCAGATGATCTTTTATCAAGTGGAGTCACCAGATTAGAAGGGACATTTAGCTGGGGGGGGCATTTAGTTTCACCAATCTGCATCCGGGCAGGACTTCACATCAAGCCATGGAAGAAGGTAAATGTTTAGATTTTTCATAAAACACTCATTGGACCAGTCCCCAAAGGTGCCAGTGTGTGCATCTTGGATAGCCAGGAAGGCTTTCTAAGGAAAGCGTACAGTTCTCCCCTCTGTCTCAAGTCACTTTTGTCTTGTTCTGGACTCATTAGAAGTAAGAGAATCTACTTCTTGTCACTCACACACTTCTTCATATACTTGAGAACTATTATTAATCCCTTATTCAGCCTTCCTTTCTCCAGGCTAAATAAACTCTGTCCTTTTAGCCTTTCCTCAGAGGGAATATTAGTCAAACCTTTAATCATTTTAGTTGTTGTCTTCTGGACTGCCTCCAAATTCTCCACAGTGCCCTTTATCTGGAAGAGCTGAAATGGAATGCAATAGTGTAAAAATCACATTAATTCAGACTCTGCCAATATGAAATTTGTGATAATCCAGACAGGGATTTGCTTAACCGACGCTTCCTTCATTGACTGTGCGAGTTCAAGGCAAAGGAGATCTGGAGGAGGAGAGGCCATAGAAAATATTCCAAATTCTCATGCGAGCTAATCCTTTTCCAAGGGCATCAGTGGTGCACTTTCCCACAGAGCCACTTGTAGGGCACGTGTTACCTGGACACTTCAGCAAGCTCCCTGAAGACCTACCCTAAGCTTCAGGGCAAGACTAGATTGAGTTGTCGTTATTATGACCACCATCTATTCTCTCTCCTATGAGTGTGCTTAGTGGGCCAGAGGCCTTAAATTTATCAGTCTGATGCTGTTCCAAAACTCTAGGCTGTAAATCACTATAATTTCTGTATGTATTCTAAAATCACACAATTATATTTCAATTTGATGTTGAGCTTCTAACCAACACAGAGCAGCTATTTTTTTTCATGAATCTCTATGACAATTTTTTTTTCCTGGGCACAAAGATTGCACTAACCCACATTTGATTTCAAACGTTCACCTTGCAAGTCTAAGTTATTTATCCATTTATCCATTGAATGGACATCTATCACGTGGCTCCTTTGTGCCCAGCCATAAGTGCTAGTTGTTTTCAATGAAGATAAGTGGCTCCTGTCCTCTAGGTCTCTTGGCCTGGGGTGAATATTAAAATAAAGGTGTCAGTAAGGGTCATGGTCCCTGGAGTGACTAGGGAAAGCTTCATGGCACAGGGGACCTCTGGAGAGGCGACCTTATTTCAAAGGGGAAGCAGGACTTTTCCAAATGGACAAAGCAGAGGAAAGAGCTTGTACATTATCACAGAAATCTGGGTTCCTCACTATAGGGTAACAATTTAATCAGATTTCACTTGTGGCTGTTACGGTGATGGAATAGTTTTGCAATGAAAATTCTGAAAAGGTAGTCATGCTCCCATTGGTGTATATACCTTAATGGTTTGGGGAAGGAAAAACAATCCCTGCTTGATTCCAGAACATATGGAGACACTGACTATCTGAGATGAAGAAGTATAAACCAAATTATCTGTGTTAATTGGCAGTGATGGGGGGATTGAAGGATATGGCTATATACAGACATATAGAAACAGCAGGTCTCCTAAGATTACAGAATTTAACCCTCTGTGCGAAGTAGAGCTAAAAACCACAGACCTCACAAAATAGAGGCAGATCCTTTTCTCTGCATTTATTTTTTAAGGGTTTATTTATTTTTGATACAGAGACCACAAGATGGGGAGGGACAGAGAAAGAAGGGGACAGAGGATCTGAAGCAGGCTCTGTGCTGACGGAGGCAAGCCTGATACGGGGCTCGAACCCATGAACTGTGAGATCATGACCTGAGCTGAAGATAGACGCTCAACCGACTGAGCCACCCAGGTGCCCCTCTACATTTATTTGAAAGAAACCAGATTTCTCTATAAACGGGGATATCCCAAGAGAGCCTAGGAATAGCTGCTCCATATCGGGCCCAGCTCTTTTCCACATACTTACCCATTTGGGAACTTGGGGGACCCAAGAAGCCAGACTGATTCTCTAGTGAAAATCCTTTAAAAGAAACTGTGAGCTGGGAATAAAGCTCCCATTTAAAGTCATAACCTGCCTCATTTTCCATAAGTCTGGCTGTGGGTTCTATAGAACCAACACAACTCCTGAGTCTAATCGAGTGCATCATCGCTTTGCTCATTGGAGAATCAGGGGAAAGAGCCTTGGGAATATAGAATCAGAAGCCGAATTGGTGAAATTTGGATCCTAAATCTGTCCCTTATTAACTGAATGTTCTTGTACAATTGACTTAACCTCTTGTAACATGCGAATAATAACAATACTTACTTCATAGGGTGTTTTAAGGCTTCAGTGAATCAGCGTATGTAACATGTTTTAATCAGCGTGGGTACCTTGTGGGTTCTAGACAAGTACTTATTCCTATTAAGTGCATTTCTGCCTAGTCCCTAAAGGGTGAATGAGTTACCGCAGGTTGTATTCATTCTTTCATCCATTCAAGGTTAAGAAGCAACACATCCGATGTACTATGTGCAAGAGATTGAACTGCTGCTTCTCACAGCTTTATGTGCACATTGGTCACCTGGGGATTTTGTTGAAAAGCAGATCCCATTCGATGTGTCTGGGATGGAACTCCAAGATTCTTTAGTTCTTGAAGTTCCAGATGTTGCCAGCATTGCTGACGGGTGAGCCATATTTCGTGTAGAATGGGCAGAGACACTTGTACCATGGGTCCATAAATCCACTGGGTGTGTCTAAAGAAACAGGTGTAAGTGCTGCTTCTAGGTACAGACATCTGGGTTTGGCTACAATGGCATATTTCTTCATCTAAGTGCTTTCTCAATTACAACCTGTGTAATGCATTTGTGCCCCACTGCTTGTGATTTACAACTAATAGTCTTCTCATCACTTACTCTCCTAATTCTTACTCTAACTCCTTAATTAAGATAGAGCTAAAACAAAAAACAAAAAACAAAAAAAAAAAACCCCAAAAAACAGCCTTTGATCAATTCACAGCCCTGACAAAAACCTGGTGCTTGGAACAGGTTAAATCAATAAAGATTTCCTTCTAGCATTAGTTTTCAAACTTTAGCATGCATTGAATCACCTGGAAAGCTTCTTTAAATTTTTTTTTTCTTAGAGCAGGGTAGATGGACAGAGGGGGAAACAGAAAATCTTAAGCAGGCTCCACACTCAGTGCAGAGCCCAATGCAGGGCTTGATCCCACGACCCCGGGATCATGACCTGAGCCAAAATCAAGAGTTGAACCCGCAACAGACTGAGCCATCCAGGCACCTCTCACTTGGGAAACTTCTTTAATCACAAATTGCAGGACTGACCCCAGGAGGTTCTGACTCAGTGGGTCTGGATTGAGAGTAAAGAACGCTTTCAACAAGGGCCCAGGCCACAGTAGCGTTGCTGGTTTAAGAACCACACATTGAGAACCATTGCCTCGTACCAACGAGCTCTCAGTGACTAGGAAGAGGAACTACCCGTATTTGAACAAGAGCGGCCAATCCTATGTGATACTAGAAAGTTCAGGAATAGTACAAATGCAATACACATGTAATCAAAGATTAAGGAAGTATAGAGGAGCATAAATTATATTCCATCAAAACCCACAGCAGCTAATACCAGCTTGTAGCAGTCGAAGCCTTTAAATCTATCAAAAGAGAGGCCTGCATGATCATGTGTAAAGTCCAAGCCTGGTCACCCTGTATTTCAAAACCATGTATTAATGGAGGCACAGGAAATTTGCAAAATTTTCACTGGAAAGTGCCACAAAAGGACCCTAGATTGGGTATTGTTATGTGTCAAATAAGGACATCATCCCCATCTCCTCCTGGACGCTTTTTCTTTTTCTTTTTTTTATTTATTTTTGGGACAGAGAGAGACAGAGCATGAACGGGGGAGGGGCAGAGAGAGAGGGAGACACAGAATCGGAAACAGGCTCCAGGCTCCGAGCCATCAGCCCAGAGCCTGACACGGGGCTCGAACTCACGGACCGCGAGATCGTGACCTGCGCCACCCAGGCTCCCCTGGACGCTTTTTCTGACAGTTTGGTGCAAAGGTCAACATTTCCTCCACTGTGTTTTTGTTGTTTCCATACTTCTTTGGTAGTATTTCTTTTCTTGTCTTTTCTTGTCCTTTCTTCTCTTTTCTTTTCTTCTTTAAGTTTTTTTTTTAATGTTTATCTTTATTTTTGAGACAGAGAGAGACAGAGCATGAGTGGGGGAGAGGCAGACAGAGAGGGAGACACAGAATCGGAAGCAGGCTCCAGGCTCTGAGCTGTCAGCACAGATCCCGACTTGGGGCTCAAGCTCGTCTACTGTGAGATCATGACCTGAGCCGTAGTCAGAAACTCAACCGACTGAGCCACCCGGGCACCCCTTCTTTGGTAGTATTTTGAATTTTGTTACCTGCTAATGTTGTTTCTGGACTTGGAACTCAGGGAGGACAGCGATCGTCCTCTTTGTGGTTTTAGGGTCCATCACAGTGCACACATGTACTTTTAGCATCTAATACACATTTGTCTTCAACACTTATGATAAAATTTCTCTGAATACAATGAACCTCTATTTCTGTTACAAAGTCAAGTGTTAAATACATATAATAAGGGATTAGATTGCTAGTTGATAGAAGTTGGCATCATGTCATTATAACTGTAGGATATTATGTTTATTATTTTTTTAATTTATTTTTTAATGTTTATTTATTTTTGATAGAAAGACAGAGTGTGAGTGGGGGAGGGGCAGAGAGAGAGAGGGAGACACAGAATCTGAAACAGGCTCCAGGCTCTGAGCTGTCAGCACAGAGCCCAACACCGGGCTTGAACTCACGGACCGTGAGATCATGACCTGAGCCGAAGTCAGACACTTAACTGACAGCCACCCATATTATATTTATATGAAAATAGCATTTTCCCCTACACAATCACTTCAGTAGTATGGTCAACTTGTGAATGATAAAAAATTAAAATTTAGTTAAAAAAACTTCCAAGTAATATATCAAATATTCATTAATGGAAGAGTAATTTTAAAAGTGGGGCATAGGGGAGCCTGGTTGGCTCAGTTGGTTGAGTGTCTGACTGTCGATTTTGGCTTAGGTCATCTTGTACATCTTGCTCCACACAGGTAAGTAATTCTCCCTGGGGAGAACATCCTGGCAGGGAACTTTGAGAATAGCACCTGGATGTCTTATGCCATTCTTGGCGGTTTAGACACTTAACGTGTGGACGTGTCACTCATGGAAGAGTGTTCCATAGACCACAGCAGCAGCCAGATTCCACTGTGGAAATTCAGAGACATCCCTGCCTCTAGTAGTCAGAACTGAAAACTGCAAAAAAGTACAGCATTCCAAACGAAATGGCAAGCAGATGAGAAAGGCTAGTGCAGTTTTAAGCTACAGTTTAGAATTAAGGACGGCTCGGGGTGCCTGGGTGGCTCAGTCGGTTAAGCATCTGACTTCCCCTCTGGTCATGATCTTGCGGTTCATGGGTTCGAGCCCCATGTCAGGCTCTGTGCTGACAGCTCAGAGCCTGGAGCCTGCTTCAGATTCTGTGTCTCCCTCTCTCTCTGTCCCTCCCCCACTCTGACTCTCTGTCTCCCCACATAAATGAACATTGAAAAAAATTATAAAATTAAGGACAGCCCCTAAACCCTGAATCCCATAGAAGTGGGAATAAGTCAGTCAGAGAAAGACAGATATCATATGTTTTTATTCATATGTGGAACTTGAGAAACTTAACAGAAGACCTCGAGGGAAGGGAAAGGGGGGAAAAATTACTGAGAGGGAGGGAGGCAAACCATAAGAGACTTAAATACAGAGAACAAACTGAGGGTTGGTGGGGGTGGGGGTAGGAGGTGGGGGTAGGGGTGGGAGGTGGGGGTGGGGAAAATGGATGATGGACATTGAGGAGGGCACTTGGGATGAGCACTGGGTGTTGTATGTAAGTGATGAATCATGGGACTCTACCCCCAAAATCAAGAGCACCCTGTATACACTGTATGTTAGCCAACTTGACAATAAATTATATTAAAAAGAAAAAGAAAGAAAGACCTAAAATTAAAAAAAAAGTGTTTGGGGTATTGAGAAAGATGCAGAAAATATAGAGATTTTAAATAAAAGGTCACTGCCTGTTTGCCATGGTGGTTAAGCCTCGCAACACCTGAAGGGAAGCCAAGCCACGACTGGATTTGGGGAGAGGTAAGTATTGTAAGGTAATGTACCTTCTTAAATGAGAAATCAAGGTGTGTCCTCTCTGGAGTTTGCCTTTGATATATGAACATTTATACATTTATATTCCAGCGACCGGTTTGCTCGCAGCGGTTGATAATTTAGGGTGTTTTCTAGAATGCATCTTGCCATAACATGCAAATGACATGACCCCTTCCTCTGGCTGGGCTGCAGCAGAGTCAGGCTGGGGGTGTGGAAACAAATGCCTGGTGTTCAAGCGGCATTAATCACACGTTTGGTTTGATTTACTAATGCTATTGTCTTTCCATTTTCTGTTCAGAAATTAGTAGCAGGAAGTAACTCGGCCCGAACGCCACACTGTGTTGGATCAATTTAAGAGACGATATAGATCACTGGGATTCCTTTTGTCAAATGGAACCATTAGACTCGCATATTAAAAAAAGTATATATTTCTGTTTCGGATGTGTAAGTGATCCATCGCTTACCATTATGCAAAAGAAGGCAAAGGCAAGATGCAAATGAATGGCAGGGAAAGGATGATAAATGCATTGTTGTCCATGCAGCTCATCTTCAACCATAGGTATCTTGGTTTGTGCATTTTCCTCTGTTCCCTAGAAGGTAGCTTACCTTCCTTCTCAAGGAACTCAGAGACAGTCCGCTTTCTGGTCTTCGCATAAACACACTATTACTAAAACACATTCCAACTATATCCGAACACTCCTATGACCACTTTTCAGGCTAGGCTTTTATTGAACACTCTGTTTGAAAGTCAAACTCAAGACACATTTTCTCTCTCTCCTTTTTTTTTTTTTTTTTTCATCGTAAGATGCATTTTCCTCCAATGCCTGTTTTTCTGTGTCACATCAGGTCTGTTTTTCGGTGTCCCACTGTCTTTTGCTATACAGTGCATGGACAGAACAGCTGAGTAATTATGTCAGTGTGACTGCAATTTTACCTTTGGGGCCCTCTCGCTACGCCCGCACACAGGTGACTAAACCAGGAACGGTGACATTCCTTGCCTGTGAGGGATTGGCCATGTGACTTTGTCAACTGGCAGTACAGCAGGCAGCTGAGTCACACTGCTTAACCTTACAGCTTGGCAGTGTGAGTCTGAGAAAGGCAGGTGAAACGGGACCCTAGGCACTCTGTCCCCAAAGAGTTTGGCTTCAGCTCATGACTGGATAAACAAGATCTAAAGAGATAGTGTGGGCCAGGGAAAGAAAGAGTTCTCTGGACTCTCAGTCTAGCTCTCTCTAACCTTGGACCAGGCTTAAGGCTTTGGAGCATCCATTTTCTTAGGTTTAAAATGATGAGTTCCCCCCCCCCCCCCCCCCCCCCCCCCCCCCCCCCCGTCTCTTGTATTATGTATTACCAAGACCAGTAATAATAATAGTAGCAATTACTATCATTTAATGACTTAATGAGTGGCTTTTATATGCCCTTGGTACAGAGCCAAAAAAAAAAAAAAAAGGCACAAAAACACTGAGGCTGAATGCACTTAGAACAAAAGCAATTTGTACTGAAGCAAGTTGGAAAACAGCAAACCAACAACATCAAGCTGATCCGAAGTTACATATTTTCTGTCACTCTTTTTTCCCAATGCTGGCAATGTGGGCACATAGTACAAAGTAGATTCCTAAGCTTTTATGTGCTTTTAAGTATTTTTCCACGATACAGATTTTGTTGTTGTTTTCTTATGTTTTAATGTCTTCACATTTCTAATTTACTTCCAGCTGAGTTTTTCTTCCCTTTGCTATTAGTAGCCATGGAAAGATGCTCATTTCGTTTGCTTTCAAGCAATCCCTATTGTTGGACATTTTGTTTGTTCTGTTGAATCTGTTTTTATTGTCATTTAGGCTGCTCTAATTTGTATGCTTACTTAAAACCTAGAATGCCTACTTTGGTTCAGTGAACCAGGACTGGTCACAATAAGAAAGAAAATTATAATGGAGATTAAGATAGCCCTTGTTCTTAATGCAGTTGTAGATATACTAAACATCTACTATGTGTCAACATTCAACTTGGCACTGAAGCCGTGGTAGGCACCCTGACAGGATCCCTGCCTTCAGGTAACCTACAATTTAGTGGCAAGAGGTAGACCAGAAGCAAATAAACACATAAACAAGATAAAGGTATACATCCACAAAGGAAATCAAGCAACATCGTATGTTAGGTACTAACTCAGGGTGTAACAATCCAACTGTGGATGGAAGAAGAAGAATGCGCTAGCCATGATCAGATCTAGGGGTGAAGTATTCCAGGGACATTAACAACGGTTCATCTGAAACTAGCTTTTTATAGGAAGGAATATGAAATAAGACTGGAAAGATAGTTTGGGAGAAATTCTTTGAGAGTTGTGAATGTCACAGTGAGGTAGTGTCATGGGTTGAATTGCGTCCCCTCAAAAGGTGTTAAAATCCTTACCTCCAGTACCTCTGAATGTGACTATATTTGGAAATCGCCTCTGCAGATGATCAGGCGAAGATGAGGTCCTTAGGGTGGGCCTTCATCCTGTATGACTGTGTCTATAAAAAAAGAGGAAATTTGGACACAGATAGGGAGAGCACCACGTGACGATGAGGACAGAGATCAGGGTGACGCATCCGGAATACCAGAGATTTCCAGCAAACTATCAAAAGCTAACGGAAAGGCATGGAACAGATTCTCCTTCACAGCCTTCAATGGAACCAACCCTACGGACACCATAACCTCACTTCGCGGGCTCCAGAACCGTGAGACGATGATACCTTTCTGCTGTGTAAGCCACACTCTTTGAAGTACTTCGTTACAACAGTCCTAGCAAACTAATGGGGGCAGTGGCTCCAAATCCGCGGTGGTGTGGCAGATGTCTCCCTGCATCTCAGTGCACGGCATGACCTCAGAATGTTCCTCAGAACACCCCCCAGGCAGCCGGGACGACGCAACTGGGCTCAGCAAAGTAGATGAAACCTACGGGGCTAACACATTTGAAGATTTTCACTTTCCAGCTCAAGGATTCTTTATCAACCTACTCCATTTCTGTCCCTGTTGTAGCACGGATTTCACAGTGTCCTGAGCGCTGGCTCTCCGTCTGTCTCCTGTTATAAACTGGGAACCACCTGAAACCAGAAATTGTACCTGACAGTTCAGGCTCGCCAACATCTCCCCCAGGTCCTGAGTCTAGTAACTCTTCATTAATTATTTGTTTGGTGGTAAAGTTCATTATTTTCTCACTTTTTGCTCTGAAATAGTTTCACCCTTAAAGAAAAGTTTCAAAAATAGTATTAACTTTCATATTCTCTTCTTCCTTATTCACAAATTGTTAATATTTTGTCACATTTGCTTCATTTTCTTCTGCTCTTTATTAAGCATATCTTTTTTTTTTTTTTTTTCCTGAAACACTTGAGAACCAATTGCATTCATCAAGACTTTACTCCTGAAAACTTCAGTGTATATTTCCTAGGAACAAAAGCATTATCCTATGCAATCATAGTAAAGTTATAAAAGACAGGAAATTAAACATTATTAAATACTCTTATTTACAGCCAATATCAAATTTTTCCAATTGGTTCTTTACCACAACTTTTTTTTTTTCTGAATCAGGATTTAATGCAAGATAATCCATTTAATTTACTTGTCATGTCCCTTTACTTTCCATTAATCTGGAACCATTTCTTAACGTTCCTTTGTCTTTCACCGTACTAATATTTTTGAAGAGTACAGATTAGGTAAACTGTAGATTATTCCTCAGCTTGGTGTGTCTACTGCTTTCTAATGGTTAGATTTAAGGTACGCGTTTTTAGTGAAGAATGCCACGAATGTAATAATGTGTCCTTATCAGTGCATCACACTGAGAGACACTGAATGCCAATCGATTTGCCCCATCCTGGGTAAATTTAACTCTGATTTAGAAGTTAAAGTGATGATTGTCGTGTGTCTTCATTCAGTTACCACTTTTACTGTAATTAACAAACAATTTGTGTGGAGATACTTTAAGACCTTGTAAATATGATATTCCTCATGAAATTTTCACAGACGAGTCATAGCATCCGTTGCTGATTTCTGTGTGATTTCATCGTTATTATGGTGATCGCACAGGGTGATTTTGTTATTTCTTTTATTCCACATTTATTAGCTGGCTAACTGGCATTCTGTCTTACCTTCTCCCCACAGTTTTGTTTATTCATTGATTATCGGTATGGCTTCATGTATTCTTATTTTATTCAGTGGATTATAACACATTTTAGCATCATTATTTCCTCTGATGCACAAATTGTCTCAAATTTGCCTTTTGGAAACGACTTCAGTCTGGCTCATCCTCATAATGTTTTGAGCACTTTCAGTTCTCAGGCACAACAAGATAGTCCAGTTTATCTTGTTTTCTCTTTGCCCTTCTTTGGAATGAGTCATTTCTCCAAGGCTGCTCTCCCTATTCCCTTTTGGCCAGAAAAGATACTTAGACACCAGGAGCTGAGCACAAAGGGTTAAATTAGTTCAGGATCTTTTAAAGACTCTGCTTTCTGGTGTCAGATAACATTTGCAGCAGAATTGTTTTTCAAATTTTCCCTGTGATCCAGTGTAGATCTTCTCTCTCGCTCTCGTGTCTTTTTTCATTTCCTAAAAAAAAATGAAGCTATCTGAAGCTGGTAATTTATCTTCTCTCCTCTCCATCTCAAAAAACTTGTCAACAACCATACCATTCACTCTATATCTTCCTTTACCTTTAGTTAGACTTTGATCATCTCTTTTGTGTCTGGGAGAAAAGTATCTCTCCTGCCTTTGCAAGCTAATCATACCGTCTTTTGATTCCATCTCCTCCTGTCTCCTGAAGGACACCTGCCATCTGTTATTCCTCTCCCTTTTTACATTTTTCCATCTCTTCTTATCCATTGTATAATTATTTGCCTATAAGTTCTCAGGTCTTTTATATGTGAGAAAAATATCATGCAATCTTACAATGCTTGAAGAAAACAGCTGAATTCTGCTTTGTTTCGCTAGCAAGGGGCCTCAAAGAGTTGTCTGTATTCTCTACCTCCATTAGCATAGCACACACACTCCTTGGAGGCTGGCGAAGATCTCAGCCCTTCAACTCAATTTGCTATCTTGGAAGTCATCCATGATCATAAAATCACTCACTCTACCCTTCTACAGGAGTTAATTCTCGTTAGGAAAAAGAGATGATGTATGGAAAAATTGAGAATTGGTGTTAAAAATGAGATGTTAATAAATGATGCTTAAAAAGAGAATGATAATTGGTGTTGGGAAACATAGTTTCTGCTGTTTCCCATGTGGCTGAAAAATAAACCATGATACATGGAACTTATTTTCCTGCAGAAGGGGAAGAATGGATTCTTTCCTTATAGTTTCCTTATAGTCATGTTCGAAGGAGCAACTTTGCAAACTGTTAAATCACCACAAAAATATTAGTATTTATCAATACATAATAAAAAAATATATATCATCACTCTACCTTGAAAACTAGAAGATATCAGTAAAGGGTCAGTGTAAACATTAGAAGGTTAAATAACAAATCAGTGTGTTTACATCTCTTCTTATCTTTCCTGTCCATCTCCTTCATAAATTTCTCTTTCCTCTTGTACCCTGAGTTATACCACAAGATCAGTCTTCAGCTTTCTCTGTTTTCCTTCCCCTGCTTTTTTCCCTTCTTAGACATGATATACTGTCATGGGTCCAGACTTGCTGGAGTGAATTTTTGGTCACTATCTTGCATCCAGACTTCTTTCCTAAGCCTGTGCCCTACATTTCTCACTGCCTGCTGGACAAACTCATCAAAGAAGTTCTGCCAGATTTGAGTTGATTTAAACTCAACTAATATTAACCTGTTTCTCTTTCCTCATATATTCTGTCATTTATTTGATAAAATAATGATATTATTTTTTATGATTTATTACGATAAAATTCTAAAGATTTTCCACACAGGGCACACAAGTCTTCCAGAAGTAGTATAGGCACAGTTTCTAGAGGAGGGGAGATGGGTCTTCCTTGGTCACTTCCCCATCTTCTGAATTCCATCAGATTTGTATATCTCTTAGGAGAATTACCACTTTCTATTTGATATCACAATATGAGCAAAACTTATCTCTGTTAGACTGTTAGTTTTTTTTTAAGTTGTAGCAAAATGCACAAAACATAAAACTTAGCATCTTAACCATTTTTAAATGTACACTTCAGTATTAGTATGTATATTTGACTTGTTGTGCAAACAATATCCAAAACTTTTTCATCGTACACAACTGAAATTTTATACCCATTAAACAATAACTTTCCATGTCTCCAGGTTACTTAATTTGAGAGTATTAACACCCACCTTTTCAAATGTTATAATTTTGAAAAGAACTATTACATTGTTTTTTGTATAGTAGATGCTCAGGAGATTTGAAATCACCAAAATATAACAAACATTTTATGATCACCTAAGGTACACCAGGCTGTATACTAAGCAATGGGGGGGAGGAGAGGGACCAAAACAAAATGATACAAGTAGGGCCCTCCGAGATTTCCAGAATTATAGGAAATAAAGATATGAAAACCGATGATTAGCATACAACACAATAATAGCAATAATACTCCTTGGTTGAGAAACACTGCTATAATGGAAGGTATATATCTGTACTGGGAAATGGCAGTGTAGGCTTCACAAAAGAGATAAGTATCATGAAAACGGAAATCTTATCCTTTTTTTTCCCCGCTACAATATCTCTAGAGCTTGGAATCATTCAATAAATATTAAATATTTATTAAATGATTGAATGAAGTGACATCTGAGTTTGGTTTTGTTGTCATAATAGTTCACTGATCAAATAGTAAAAAAGTCAAGTTTAGGAAAATAGAAATATAAACAAAGGTGATAGAAACAGAATTGCATAAGGACAGTATGAAAGTTACATTTGAGGGGCGCCTGGGTGGCGCAGTCGGTTAAGCGTCCGACTTCAGCCAGGTCACGATCTCGCGGTCCGTGAGTTCGAGCCCCGCGTCAGGCTCTGGGCTGATGGCTCGGAGCCTGGAGCCTGTTTCCGATTCTGTGTCTCCCTCTCTCTCTGCCCCTCCCCCGTTCATGCTCTGTCTCTCTCTGTCCCAAAAATAAATAAAAAATGTTGAAAAAAAAAATTTAAAAAAAAAAAAAAAAGAAAGTTACATTTGATAATACTTACTAAGAAAAATGGAGGAGGGAAAGAGTAGCTATGTCAGGAAAGGAGGAGGGGAGGGAAGGGAAGAGGAATGGAAGGGATGGAGGGAGGGAGGGAAGGAAGGAAGGAAGGAAGGAAGGAAAATAATGGATAAATAAAAATAACCTCACTGATGATCTCATTTTCTACCCCTTCCCAAAAGAAGGAGAGGACAAAATTTTGTTTCTAAAGACCCATTCAAGGGAGTTTGTTCAGAATGTGCCCAGGGGGAAAAGGATGGAAGGAGAGCTTGGGACCGGAAGGCAGAAGCCATACAAGCCCAGAAGTTGGTGAGGAGGTATTCCCAAAAGACTGTAAAAGGCATGGGTTTTATGACCTGTGGGGACCTTCCTAGAGTCATTTTCAATAACACACTGAGGCTCAATGACCTCATGGACCAAGAAGTAAATGGGGTATCTCAGGAGGCTGAGTTAACACTTTAGCAAGTACTATCATGCCCAAGTGAGGGTCCAAAGCAAGATATTCACCCCCGTACAAGAAATCCAGAGATATTAATGAATGATCACTTTAGCAAAGATCAACATAGCCCAATGTTGAGGTTTCTTTTTGAATTTTCTTGCATAGGACACCTGCTCCTGAACAGAACTTTTGCACTATGTTGTACACTGGGTGACACAGAAAAGCCCCTAAATGATGCAGAATAAATTTCCAGGCAGTATAGATAGATAGGTGCTTAGAGTAGATTACAGTTGGTGTGGATAAATAAAAGGTACAGGATACATATTTTCACCCTGTGCAGTAGAATTAAAGGCAAGACAAAACAGTTGTCTAGAGAAAGGATCCCTACATAAGGCATAACAATCTGTGCTTGTAAGCAAATATCAGGTTTGGACATCAGGTTATTAAAGGAATTTATAAACTGGAGATTAACAGAGGAAAAGAAAAGCTAAAAAGAATGGCCAAAGAAAGTAGAGCTAAGTGGGGCGGAAGGGAGGGAGGTGTGAACGAGGTAAATGGGATAGTGTGATGCTTAATTCTATATGTCAACGTGACTAGCCACAGGGTACCCAGATTAAATATTATTTCTGGGTGTGCCTGTGAGGGCATTTCTCAACACGATTAGCATCGGAATTGGTAGACTGAGTAAATCAGACTATCGGTGGGCATCCTCCAAGTCATTAGGGGGGTTCGATGGGATAAGAGGTGATGGCAGGAGGAATTTGCCTCTTTTTACCCATCTCACTGTGAAGCTGGAGCGTCCCATCTTATCTTCTCCTACCCCTCGACTGGGATTTATATCATTGGCTCACTTGGCTCTCAAGTCTTTGCACTCAGACTGAATTGCACCACTGGCTTTTCTAGGTCTCCAGTTTGCAGATGGCAGATAACGGAACTTAGCAGATAACTTACCAGATAACTCTATAATCACATGAGCCAAGTCTTCAAAATCTCTCTAGATAAATATATGGATATATATGCATATATATACACACTTAAATACATACGTATGAATACATATCTACATGTGTGTACATGTCCATACCTACATAAACATATTGCACATGTATGTGTGTCTATATGTGTGTGCATGCGCGTGCGTGTGTGCGTGTATACACACATATATATCCTAATAACCTACTGGATTCTTTCTCTGAAGAACTCGAATACAGATGGTCTCTCTGAAGTTGTGCTCAATAGACAAGCCTTTCTCCACTTCCTCAATTCGCCCCAGGCCTTGCTGTCAAGCTTCTTGGTGTTGGAGTGCTTTCAGTACGGGAAGCCTGGGGTTGGACTGCTTAATGCCTTTTCTTCACTTTTAGGTTAAACACCTTAAATATCTTTAGTACCATTTTAGTCATAATAATAAGATCATTTCCACAGGGGAGTGTCATGAGGCCTAATTAGTACCTGTAGAGAACTCTGTGATCTTACAAGGTAAGGACTGCAAAGCACTATTCAACCTGAGAACCAAAAATGGATGAAGAGATTGCTCAATTTATTAGAGCTACAGTCATCTAACACACTGGAAGGAAATGTGAATTTCTCCATGGGAATGCTTTCCAAGGTCAGGATTTTATAAAGTCAACATTTCCCAATTGGAATAGTACCTTTACGTGTCAGCAATTTGTGAGGCAGCCGCTGCTGTGGAAAAGACAGATACACAAGAACAGGGTTCTAATCCAAGTTAGTCTGCCAATACTTAGCCATGCAAAAATATCATTCATCAATTCACGTATGGAATTTCACATTTACTCATCCATGATTTGAGTCTATTGAACTATTGGCATCTAAAGTTCTTTTTCAACTTGAGTATATTCATGGTTGAATTTTCTGGTTTTACATTAGACAAATTCAGTTCAACCAATTCTCAGTATATTCTAGGTGGCAGGCATAGTGGTAGTTTCTAGGCAAAATCTGCCTCTTTTCCCAACTTCAAAGGCACCAGCCATTTAGAAAACAGTGCTGTTCATCACCCTCGAGTCGTGTGCAATATTATGACCTGGAGACTCAATAACGAAGCCCAGTCATTGATCAGGGAATGGAGAAATGAACGCAGCTGCACTGGTGCAGAATAAACTAAAGCTTTTCCAGTGAGGATGTCTGCCCTGGATTTTGAAAAATTAGCTGGTAGGCAAAGTGGACTTGGCAGGAGTTTGGGGGAAACATTCTGGTGAGAAAGAAGAAAGATGTACAAAAGCATGAAACATAGGGGCAAGAATATAAACTTCAAGGGGGCATGGAGATTATGATCCAACGCACTCTTATGTGATGATGTGTTTCACTCTATAAACGAGATTTTTTAATTTTCCCAAGCCCCCCAAATCTGTGGTTATTTCTTGTGCGCAGTCAAGATTTGTTCAAAATCTCTGTATAAGAAAGATCCAGAGGTGCCTAGTGGCTCAGTTGGCTAAGTATCCTACTCTTGGTTTCTGGTCAGGTCATAATATCACGGTTCATGAGTTCAAGCCCTGCAACGTTAGCATGGAACCTACTTGGGATTCTCTCTCTCTCTCTCTCTCTCTCTCTCTCTCTCTCCCTCTCTCTATGCCCCTCCCAGCCCTGTCTTACATGCACTCTCTCTCTCTCTCTTTCTCTTTCTCTCAAAATAAATAAATAAACTTTTAAAAAAGGATCCAAAGAAGATGATCAAAGCTATATAGAATCAAGCACAAACAATGCAAGCTAGAGCCCGCTTGGCATTTTTTGACTTGTTTAAATAAGAAAAAGAATGCAGGATTCCCATGAAGGCATATAACCTCAGAACTGTGAGTTAGCTATGGGGAATTCACAGCGTCTACGCCTCACTTCTTCCAGAACTTGTCACAAAGAAGTGCAAATAAGGAGACCGGAGAAGCCAGCCAAGTCCTCTCTAAAATTATCCCTGTCATCAGAAACAATTAATACTATGTACAGCACAGTATTGTTCTAGGAATAGGAGCCAAAGAGTTTAGGGAGATTTGCAGATCATATAATTTTCTAACTGGAGTTTATGGTTGGCACTGGTTGGTGTGTCAAAACTTAATTGGTGGGAGGGTTCAAGGAGGTCCAAAAGAGCTATTCAAGTGATTCAAACAACATTACTAGAGGAAGGAGACAGTTTATGTGTTTATCATATTCTTGGGAAATTTGTACCTTTCAGTTCTATTTGGAACTGATCAAGTTGCTCTGACTCAATGGGAGCTTACATGTGCATGTGTGTGTGCCCATATGTGTATCTGCATGCTCGTGAATGTGTGTGAACTTTTTCCCCTCTCTGCACAATATTCTGTGGCTACTGAGTAAATGTCAAAACATCATGCCCAGGCAACCTTTTCTGGTTGAACTAATGGAACCTCAAATGAATTTACTTATACTCCTTTGCTCTTATAAATCTCAAGTTCAGTCACACCTGACTTTCTTTACAAATTTTAACAAAAGCAGAGTCACATTGCAAAGCAAAAAGCTAATGTTAGCAGAGAAAGAAAAAGAAAAAAAATTGTTTAAAAAGAAAATGTAATAATCTGATAGAATAAACTGTACTTTTTTTCAACCAATATTAGATTATTTCTACTTGTTTAGCACATTCTTTTGTGTAATCGAGCAGGGAGAATTCCACTTTCTCTATTTCTTATATTCAGTCTAAATGAGACATCATGAAATGGTTTCTTCAAGTAGTTTTAGTATTTTCTTTTGAAAGGGGGAATAAACATGTTTCATCCTTTTGTCATGGAAAAGTATGAACTTCAATTTTTTTTTGTTTTATTTTTACATTTGAGGCAAAGGAGATTTCAAGAAGGAAATCTAATTCGTTAATACATCTATCTCCTGGATCCTGGTTGACATTAAGTTTAATAAAAGCTAAAGGTGCAGTTTCTCAAGCTCATGAAGAAAGAGCGGAGAAATCAGTATTTGTATATTTCGGGAGTCATTAAAATGTGAAGCTTCTCTGGGGCGCCTGGGTGGCTCAGTAGGTTAAGTGTCTGACTGCGGCTCAGGTCATGATCTTGCTCCTTGTGATTCTGAGCCCCGCATCTGACTCTGTGCTGACAGCTTGGAGCCTGCTTCAGATTCTGTGTCTCCCTCTCTCTCTGCCCCTCCCCCACTCACACTGTCTGTCTCTGTCTCTCAAAAATAAATAAACATTAAAAAAATTTTTTTGAAGCTTCTATAAGGCAGGTAATTTTGAGACCTGTGCAACTCTGGGAGCTAAGTGAGAATTTCATAAATAATCAGAAACACACAATTCATACAGAAATGAGGAAATGTTTTCTAAGCAGAAGAAAGGTTTTCAGCAGCCTATGTGCCTGTGTAGTTAGCCCAGTTGATCAGGTTGGAGTTCTAGGTAAAGCAAAACAAAAATACAGAGGTCATATAAGATGGGACATAGAGATTCAAGGAAATCTCCTTGTATTCCAAAGAAAACTAAAAGCACCTGCTTCCCCAAATAAACTATTCTGTACAAATTCCCTAGTGGTCAAAAGAAGTCATGATGTAAATCTACTCGGAAAGACAGACGGAATCTGGGCATTGACATCGGGATTTGCAGGGAGGAAAGAGTGCCACCTACTGAATCACCACCTTTCAGATGTTTCTTTCAGCACTTTGATTTTCCTTGGAGTTCTACCAACCCTGGAGCGTGACCTTGCTTAGAAATGAAATCTGACCTCATTACAATGCAAGCTTAGCTTTCTGCAGGCACATTACAGAATCAGCCAGAACCCCTCATCTGCAGATTTTCCCCCAAATAGTGCAACACTAAGGGAGAGCCGCGAGAAAGACGAGCAAAGGGGCTACGTACGTAGAACCAAAACAGCATGAACAGCTGCAGAAGGGGATCAGGCATCTGTGTAATGATATGTTTAGTCACTAAACACAACTATTTTATCTTAAGATAGACTCAAAATCCACTACACATGTTTATGTAAAGTCTTCTTATTCTCGGTCTGAGGAAAGTGTCTGACTAAATGTTTTGTTGGATTGAACTTAATTGTTGACATCTGGAATTGGTTAATGTTAATATTAACCAAAGCGTTTGACTAAATAAAATGACATGGGGGAAAGGTATACTCTGAACATTTATTCTGTGATGTTAGCGTAGTCAACCAGTTGTACACTTTAATAGGAAACTTGCTACATTTATTAAATAAATTATAGATAGATAATAATTGTGACCAATATTGATTTTTTAACTTAGTTTAATCTTAAATATTATATTGTCTTTCTCAGTCACATATGCAGGAGGTCCTATCCATATAAAATCTGTATTACAGGGGCATGTGGGTGGCTCAGTCGGTTAGGCATCAGACTCTTGATTTTGGCTCAAGTCATGATCTCACAGTTCGTGAGATCAAGCCCCACATAGGGCTTTGCACTGACAGTGCGGAGCCTGCTTGATTTCTCTCTTTCTCTTTCTGCCCCTCCCATGCTCTCTCTCTCTCCCTCTGTTAAAAATAAATAAACATTTGAAAAAATAATAAAAAAAAATATTTTTAAAAATCTGTATTACAAAGATCTAAATATATCTGTCAGGGTAATGATTCATGGTTTTGCATCCTAAACATATTCATTTCTTATTAACCATGAAAATATGAGAAAAGATAAAATGTGAAAATATCAGCCATATGTGTTTTACCATCTCTTTCACTCTGGGGTTTCCTATCATCCATTGGAACATTTAACTTACCTTTTATATGTGCCTCATCTTTCATCCACCTCAGGTTGACTAAATGGAAATATTTTGGAAATCATATTTCCTAAAGAATAGTTCAACTAAATATAAAAATTTTAGGCCTGAAGATAGATTTGTGCATTAATGTAAGGGAGAGCATGTTTAGAAACGTTTGCTTGTTTTGTGGCAGATACCATTGGTGTCCATAGTAGAATAAGGAGTTCTAAATTATGTAGGTTGGCCTTGAGAAATTTAGAAGCATCAGCCAGCCTTGAGCTAGACTGAAAAGAAACATTTTAACAGAGCATCTTAACCCAATTAAATAGCTATCCCCAGGCATCTTGCTGTAGTAAGTAATTGAAACCAATGACAAATGTTCTGCTTTCATAAAGGGCAAAGTGTTAGAAAAACTTAAACATTTTTCATTTGTTATTACTTTTTTTTTCATTTTTTGAGCAAAATGCTTGATCGGAGTACTAGAAAAGAAGTGGTCGAACAAACCAACCAAACCAACCAAACAAACAAAAACAAACAAACAAACAAAAAATAAGCACGGGGCTATGTCAGAAAGATAGAGCAGACAACTTGAAAGAGCTCTCAATGGCTAGAGCTGGAAAAATTTGGAGAAAATAAATAGCAGTGAATTATAATCCAGAGTGTGAAATAAATACGTGTATCTGCCCTGACACAAATAAATGAGTGAATAAAAAAGTAAGTGGACGAAATCTGACAAATTTTTTTCTTACAGAGTGTGGATACAAAATGTAGATTGGACTTAGTAACTCACTTCCAATACGTAGAGTGTAGAAAGCAAAAATAGTAACCTTGCAGTGGAGAATCTTGGCAAGCCCCATCTATGATCAAAATCAATATTAACAATGATGTCATGTACCCTCTGATATGATGTGATGACAAGTGTACTTCACCTCTGTGATGTTCCTTCCAAAAGCCCACGACCCCATTCTAAACATGAGAACATATCAGACAAATTACACTTGAGGAATATTCTACAAAATACCTGGTTAGTACTGCTCGAAACTATCAAGGTCATGAAAAATAGGAAAGACCGAGAAAATGCCACAGACCAGACGAAACCAGGAGGTATGGCAACTAAGAAGAATGTAGCATTCTGGATTGGGTCCTAGAGAAATCCAAATACGTTTTGGAGTTTAAAGAGTAATATGTCAACGTTGGTTTCTTAGTTTTGACAAACAGAAGATGATAATGTAAAATGATAACATTAGGAGAAACTGAAACTGGATAGTAGTATAAAGGTATAATTTACACTATCTTTGGAAATTTTTTGTATTATCTAAAATTATTCCAAAATAAAAAAGTTTATGCAAAATGTTGGAAGAAAACATTCTTTTTTTAAAATTTTCTTTTAACGTTTATTTATTTTTGAGACAGAGAGAGACAGAGCATGAATAGGGGAGGGTCAGAGAGAGAGGGAAACACAGAATCCGAAACAGACTCCAGGCTCTGAGCGGTCAGCACAGAGCCCCACGTGGGGCTCGAACTCAGGGACCGCGAGATCATGACCTGGGCTGAAGTCGGACGCTTAACCGACTGAGCCACCCAGGCGCCCCTGGAAGAAAACATTCTTATGAAAACAAAGTTTGTCAAGTCTCCGGACC
This sequence comes from Panthera pardus, assembly GCF_024362965.1. Lineage (NCBI taxonomy): Eukaryota > Metazoa > Chordata > Mammalia > Carnivora > Felidae > Panthera > Panthera pardus. The sequence continues at coordinate 186,082,800 of NW_026526688.1, forward strand.
TTGAGATACATAATCCTTGTGACTGCTCTGTACTTTTAAAATTATTTGTTGGATATCATCGCTATACATCCTCCCCATTAAAATTAATTTATTTGCAACATTTCTGGTTAAAGAAGTTACAAATAGCAGCCTTACGTTGTACACAGATAACACCAAGACTTTAAGTACGTATTACCTGGATAAAAGATGATGTCGATTGTGAAGAAAGTGGCCAAAATGGTTCATTTCTGCGTATAGTTTGAAGATAAAATCAGCAGGTTTATTGAAGTATGAGAAGGTATGAAAGAAAGTGCTGACTCAAAGATTTCTTCATGGTCTTGAGCCTGAGAACCTGAAAGAATGGTGTGACCATTAACTGAGATGATGAAAACTTCAAGAGGAGCAGCTTTCTGAGAAGGAAACAGGGGATCGTGACTCAGAGTTGGATATATTACCTCATTATATTAGGCTTACGATACCTATTTAAGCAATATATTGAGCACTTTAAACAAGCATTCTACAGAAGGTATCTAAGTTTGGGGTATAAATTTGGGAATCATTAGCATATAGATAAGAACAAATCGTAACAGCAAGGAAGTGAATAAGGAAAGAAAAGATGAGATCTCTGAGCTCCCCCAACATTAAGAGATAAGGTAGATGAGGGGATCCGGAGGTGACCAATGAGACACAAGAAAAACAAGGTGAGAGTTTCCAGGCCTTGGCACAGGGAGCAGAGCCCAGGTGGCCTCGGTGGACAACTGGAATTAAAAAAAAACTGTGCTAAGGGTTCAAGGAGACAAAGGTGGAAAGGTTCATGCACCAGTTTGAAAATGGAGAGTTACAGAGAAAAAACTGTGTACGTGCAGAGGACCCCTTCCCTGGTAGTCAGCAGAGTAAAAATCAGGATTCACACATGAGGAAACTTAATAAAGGCTGGAGAAAGAACCCATCTGAAAGGATTAGAGGGAACAGTGCCTGGCACACATAAGAAGCTGGAAAAAGTGCCTATTTCTAATAACCAGGTTGAGGAAAAAAACAAAAACCAAAACCTGTAATGCATACAGCACTGGGTGGAATACTCAGAAGAGTTTGTCTCAGTCAGAGAGAATAATTGTTCTTGACCAAATGCTGCTCTGGTCCCACCTAACAAAACTTGAAAGAAAAATTTGAAAAATTCAACTCCTTCCAAGTAAATAAATTGTGTACTAATATAAAGCAGAAGAATATTTATAGAAATACAAAAAGAGAAGAAAACTTCCAGAACCATCAAGATAAACTTCATGTCTGTCACCCAATCAAAAACTGGGAGGCATGCAAAGAAGCAGAAAAACATGACCTGAAATAAAGAGAAAAATCAATCAATTGAAACTGACACAGATGTGACACAGATGTTAGAATTCGTAGACAAGGATATTAAAACAATTATTTTAAATGTACTCCATATGTTCACAAAGCTAAAGGAAGAACTGAACATGTTAAGTGGAGATGTAGAATATACATAAAAATAAAAGAGACCCAAATCAGACTCTGGAGATAAAAATTATAATGTGTGAGATTAAAAATACACTTTATGGGATTAATGGAAAATTACACCCTGAAGAAGAAAAAAAATAGTAAACTTAAATATATAGCAATATAAATTATCCATAAGGAATGCAAAAAGAAAAAGAGAATGAAAAAGTAAACATTGATCGCCCTAACATGTTCTTATTTGGGAGGACTCTCATTTGAGTCCCTGAAAGAGAAAAGGGGGCACAAAAAATTATTTGTGGCAGTGATGGCCACAAATTTTCCACATTCGAAGGTAATTATAAAGCAATATATCCAAGAAGATCAACAAACCCCAAGTAAAAATTAATTTAAAAAAAACTTAAAGAAGACTACACTGAAACCCATCATAATCAAATTGCTTAAAACCAGCGGTAAAGAGAAATATTAAAATCAGCCAGAGGGGGAAAAAGCGACATATATGAATTACCAGAGCAAAGAGAGATAATACGAATTATAATGTGATATCCTGGATGGGATTCTCAAACAATAAAAAGACGTTAAGTAAAAATTAAGGAAATTTGAATAAAATATTGACTTCAGTTAATAATAATGCATCAATATTAGTTCAATAATTGTAACACATGAAGATGTGATTAACAGGAAACAGAGTGCACGGTATATGGAAACTCTGTACTATCTCAGCAAATTTTTGATAATTCTAAAAATAAAAGTGTATTTTTAAAAAATGTCTATACAGAAGAATAAAAATAAAGGTAATCACAGATTTTTTGTCAGAAATGATATAGATGAGAAGATCAGAGGACAAATCTTTAATATAATGAAAGAAAATTGATCAACCTAGAATTCTACATACAATAAAATGTCTTTCAATAATATAGAGTAGGTAATTTTTCAGTCATACAAAAGTGAAATAATTCAATACTAGCAGACCTTAATGATGAGAAAAGTTAAAGGAGTTACTTCAAGCAAAAAGAAGAGGGGACTAGATGAAAATACGGAATCAAGAGCACAAAAAATGGTAGACACTTGGGCACCTATATAAGATATTATTCTTATAAATGATATCTCATCAAAAGCAATTAATTGCTAAAAACTATGGGGCACCTTGGTTGCTCAGTCAGTTAAGCATTTGGACTCTTGGTTCCAGCTCAGGTTATGATCTCACAGTTTGTGAGTTGGAACCCTGAATTAGGCTCTGTGATGATAGCATGAAGCCTGCTTGGGGTTCTCTCTCTCTCCCTCTCTCTCTGCTCCTTCCCTGCTTGCTCACTCTCTCTCTCAAAAACAAGTAATAACAATAAACCTTAAAAAAAAATTTAAAAGTAATTAACCGTGGTGCGAAAAAGACAGTATATGTAAAAGCAAAATTATCAAACCCCAATTTGGTTATTTGATAAGATCAATAAAATTGATGAACATCTAGACAGACTAATAGGGAAAAGAGAAGACACAAAATTGCTACATCAGGAATAAGAAAGATGATATCACAATTCAACAGATATTAAAACGGTAATGGGCAATTTGAATAATGTCATACCAATAAGTGTACTAACTTAGGCAAAATGGACAAATTATTTTAAAGTTACAAACTACCCAGCTCAGTCAAGGAAAAGTGGATAACCTGAGAAGATCTTTAAGTAGATGACTTACTTAAATGATAAATTTGTCATTAGAAAAAAAAAATCCAGGGAGCCTCGGTTGGCTCAGTAGGTTAAGCATCTCACTCTTGATTTTGGCTCAGGTCATGACCTCACGGATGGGCTCCACGCTGAGAATGGACCCTGCTTAAGATTTTCTCTCTCCCTCTCCTTCTGCCCCTCTCTCACTCATGCTTGTGCACATGTTCATGTGTACTCTCTCTCTCTCAAAACAAACAAACAAACAAAAAGTTCAGGCCAAGATGGCATTATTGGTGAAGGCTTCTAGGCACTGAAAAAAAATCACAGCAATTTTACACAAAATCTTCCAAAAAAGTGAAAACGAGGGAATACTTCCTAACTCATTCCATGAGGCCAGCACTACCCTATTTGAAAACCCAGACAGAGACATTAGAGGAAAATATAACTACAGATTAAAATCTGCAATGAATATTGATGCGAAAAATTATTTAAAAAATTTTAGAAAATAGAATCTAATGACATCACTGAATAGTATCATGACCAAGCAGGGCTTATCCAAAAATGCAAAAATTGGCTTATTATATTAAAAACCAATGTAAATTACCATTTTAACAACTAAAATAAAAAAAATACAATTAAAACAAGTAAATATACAACCACACAATCATTTTAATACATTAAAGTACATTTAATGTGCATTGTACATTAAATAATGTACAATTTAATACATTAATATTTGACAGGTTTCAACATCCATTTTTGATTAAATAAGAACTCTTGGCAATGAAGGGAACCCCTTGAATCTGATAAAGGACATCTAAGAAAATTCTCTAGCAAACATCACGATTAATATGGAAAAACTAGATGTTTTACCTCTAAGTTTAGGAACAAGACAAAGCTGCCTACTTGCTACTGAATATGTTACTGTGGGTCTGATCCATCATAATAAGGCAATAGAAAAAATATAAAGATATCCAAATGGAAAGGAAGAGCAAACTGCTTTTCCCCGGTTGGCATGATCATCTATGTGGAAAATATTATATAAACTAACAAAAAGTTACCAGAACTAAGTGAGTTTAACAAGGCACACTGTATGGAATCAAGAAACAATAATCAATTGTATTTATGTATATATATGTTTATAGATTAGCAAAAAATAATCAAAAATTTAAATTCAGTAATCATACCATTTAGATCAGTATGAAAACATATTAAATACATAGTGGTAAATTTGTGAAAACGTGTCATAATTGTACATGGTAAATATAAAACATTGCTGAGATAAATTAAAGGTGCCCTAAATAAAAGGTGATACACATATCCCCCACTTTTCAAGAGTTCAAGTTAGGCCATTTTGCTTTTATGAAAGACCTACATCAGTGTGGTAATGGCTTTTTTCATAAAACCAAAAATCCTCTTTGGATTTCTTTCAGTTAGCAAAAACCTAATATAGGTCTTTTGTAAAAGTGAGGTGACCTAATGTGAACTTTTCTTTTTTTTAATCCGAGTTAGTTAATATATAGTGTAATAATGGTTTCAGGAGTAGAATTTAGTGATTCATCACTTTACATATAATATCCAGTGCTCAACCCAACAGGTGCCCTCCATGCCCATCACACATTTAGTCCATCCCCCTGCCCACATGCCCTCCAGGAACACTGAGTTCTCTGTATTTTAGAGTCTCTTACGATTTGCCACTCTCTCTGTTTTTATCTTATTTTTCCTTCCCCTCTCCTGTGTTCATATGTTTTGTTTCTTAAATTCCACATATGAGTGAAATAATGTATTTTCTTTCTCTGACTCGCTTATTTCACTTAGCATAATACATTCTAGTTCCATCTACGTTATTGCAAGTGGCAAGATTTCATTCTTTTTGACCACTGAGTAATATTCCATCACACACACACACACACACACACACACACACACACACACACAAACACCCCGCATCTTCTTTATCCATTCTTCAGTTGATGGATATTTGGGCTCTTTCCATAATTTGCCTATTGTTGATAGTACTGCTATAAACATCGGGATGTATGTGCCCCTTCAAATCAGCACTTTTTTGTATCCTTTAAAAAAAAGAGTGGGAAACTCTTGAGGCTATTTTGTCATATGAAAGGTTTCGTAGGGACACTCTGCTTTTGGATAATAAAGGAAAATACTATATGCTATTTTCGTGTTTCTGAAGGCTCAAAATTGTGACAGTATCAATTTTTCCCAAATCAAACAATAGATTTAATAAAATCTCAATCAAAATGTCAGCAGACTATATTATACAAATTGACAAGTTACTTCCATGATTCAATGTAAAAGTCTATGTAGTAAAATGTAATGTAAATAACCAAAACAACTTTGAAAGGGAAGATATCAAGACTTATTATAAAGCTTTAGTAATCAAGACAGTTTAGTGTTGGTATAAAGATAAGCAAATACATCAATGGAACAAAATAGAGTCAGAAATATATGGGCATATGGGCAAGTGATTTTTAAATTAAATGTACAAAGGCCATTCAAAAGGAAAGTATAGTTTTTGAAAAAAAATTTGCTAGGCTATTGATATTCACCTCCCCCACCAAAGAACTTGGATCTATACTTTGTATCATATACAAAAATGAACTAAAAATGGATCATGGGCCTAAATATGAAACCTAAAACTATAAAACTTCTAATAAGAAACAAATGAGAAAAACCTATGACCTTTGAACAGGAAAAGATTCCTTGTATACAACACCACAAGCAGTATCCATATAAGAAAAATTAATAGATTGTACTTCATCCAACGTTTAAAAACTTCTGTTCCTTGAAGGACACTGTTAAGAGAATGAAAACAGAAATTAGACTTTAAGAGAATTTTTTGCCAATCATCTACACTTGTAAAAGTCTATATCTATACTATATAACAACTCTCCAAACTCAATCATAAGAGAACAAAGAACCCAATAGTAAATAGGGAAAAAGTTAAATAGATATTTCACACTGAAGAAAATACAGTGGCAAATAAGCACATGAAAAGTTGTTTCACATCATTAGTTATTATCATTAGTTATTATTAGTATATCATTAGTTATTAGTTACATTCAAATTAAAACCATGAGATAAAACGGCACATATATTAGAATGGCTAACATGCCAAAGACTGCTTACTGCTAGGCATTTATTTATTTACCTAAGAGAATGGAAAGCATAGGTTCATAGAAAGACTTATATTTGAATGTTCACAGCATCTTGATTTACTATAGTTAAAAACCAGAATTAATGCAGCTGCCCATCACAGATGAATGGATAAACCAATTGTGGTATATCCATACAGTGGACAACTGCTCAACAATAAAAAGGACTGAGCTGTTGAAACACACAAAAACGTGGCTGAATCTCAAGGAAAATTATGCTAAGTGAAAGAAGAGACACCACAAAAGACTAAATACTATATAACTCCATTCATGTAAACTCTAGAAAATGTAACTTATTTTTATTGACAGAGCAGACCAGGGGGTGCTTGGTGATGGGAGGGTGAGGGTGGGGTGACACGTCTATAAGGAAACTTTGGGGGTGATGGACATGATCGTTATCTTTATTGCGGTTTTGGTTTCAAGGGAATAAATACGTATCGAAATTCATAAAAATGTATACTTTTTGAAAAGTGTATAGAATATTGTTTATCAATCATACCAATCAATAAAGCTGTTAAAAGATAGTACCTAGCACATGATAATTGCTTAGTAAATAGAAGCTGAATAAATAAATGAGTGAGCGAAGTAATGGATGGATTAGCACTATTTGAAGAACAGGTAAAGCACGTGAAACATAACTAGATTATATAACAAAATGACTCTTGGGAAATCATCAAATTATCATTCATTTACCCCCTCTCAAAAAATCAGATAAACAATATCTAAATAAATGGAAAACACCTATTTTATTTCTTTATAGCAGTATGAATGCTGATCCCCAGATAGAGCAGAATTATGAAGTGACAAGAGAAAGAAAAAAAAACCTTTTTCTTGTTATTTTAGTATTAATGAAAATATGTTAATTCTGAACAAATGAACAATCTATATATAGTGTTCGCAGTAACTCTTGTTAATAAGTATATGCATAATCAGTTAAAGAAAATCTACTATTTGCCAACTACTTAAAAAAAGTTTCCTGTTTCTTAAAATCTATAATACAATAACTGGGGAGGATCATTTTTATTACAGGAAGATTGTTCACTTTACAAGAAAGTTCACAGAGGAATTATTGAAATATCAGTATTTGCCAGTGCATTCAACTGTTAGTTATCAGATCGTTAACTACTTTATAGGATGAGGTTAAGCTGGAGAGAAAATGAAGTTAATACACAAGAATGGAGTATAGGAACTACTTTGAATTAACTATACACCAGAAATAAGATTTTTAAATCTTGGAAAAAAATAATATTTCAATGGAAAAGGTACACATTTTTAACAAAAATTCAGATTACAGTACATTTTAGGATGATATCTATAGTGGGATATAGTATGAAGGGGTACATGTGTAGAGGATGGTTGGACCAAAGACACCAGTAAGCTGACAAAGGTTTGACAGATTGAATGCATATCCTATTTAGTTAAATATATTCAGATCAGAACCACCAGTGCCTCTCATATCAAAAAAAGGTCGTGTGTGAGGATATAAACCTAAGGCTCAATTTTTCTAGAACTTCTTAGACTACCTTGCCCTGGCAAGTTATGTCTTCATGGGACCAAGGAAAACTAGAGTTGATAAGCCAAGGACATTTCTTTCATTCTCGTTTGCTGTTGTGGCCCAAGCTAAGTGATCTGTGAAACTACACTGGGTATTTATATATGACTTCAATAATCTATAAAATTGTGATATGTGAGCATAGTTTTCCATTAGCATGCAAGTCAGAGAACCAGACCAGAGCCAGGTCTTTTTATTTCATTTGTTGACAAAGTGAGATATACTTATGTAGCCACCATTTTGCTGGATCTTACAAGCCCTCCATTCTGCTATAATGATTCCACTCTATATCGCTAGGAAAAGCCAGGAGGAATCTCATTTGTGTTCACAGATAAATCTTTTCAGAAACAACAGATTAAAAACAAGCAAGCAAATCAGCAAACCAGAAATACCAATTCCCTTAATCTGTTTTCCCTTTATTGGAAACCAGTACATCCATTGGTCACTGCTGACATTTTCATTGGTAACACTTCCAACATACATCGATGATGAGTCATCAGTGGTATATGTTGGTAGTACCCTTCTGCATACTATTGACTTACACCAGACACTCTGCATCCTGTAGAGTACTCTCCTCCCATAACATCTCTCTTTTTTCCGTTGCATGTCATATTTCATATCCTTTTGTTAATGTCTCATGGTTCAGAAAGGTCAAAGCAGTGTCGCGTTTTGCTCATCCAGCCAACCAACATGTAGAGAACTTTCTCCTAGGTGACAAGGAAACAATGGTTAACTAAGATAGCCAGGTCATGTTCTATGAGACTTTTAATAAGGGAGTATCACACCTTGGAGACAGGTATCTTGACCCGCCAGGAAGGATGGTGAGGTAGAGTGGGGCTACACCATGAAGTCTTACCCTAGAAGCAATGGGAAGTCATTAAACTATTATAGGAAATACACGGTCGTATTTACTTTATGCAAAAGGTCTCCCTGGTTGCAGTGGGGGGAAAAATAAATGAGGGGAAGCAGTTAGCCTCCTGCCTGAGCCTGCCTACAGCAGAGAGAAATGCATCAATCTGAGTTTCAGCGGGAAACAAAAAACAAGATGGTGACAAATTGAATACAGGTAATAAAGGATTGCAAGGTGTTAGGGATAATTTCTCACTTTCTCTGACAAAGGAAGGAGAACCTCTTGGTGTCATGACCCTTATAGGACCCCAAAGTACTGCTTGCCTTCAATCAATATGTAATTTTTAAAAATAGTGAACCACTATTTTTTATTGATTCCTTCCTATGTATCAACATAGTGTTAAATTTCTTAACTGATAATAGTGCATTTAATTCTCTACGCAACTCTATGTGCTAGATGCCCATTATCCTTCCCAATTCAATGAAAAGAAAAGCGAGGAACTGAACATCGAGTAAATGTGTCCAAGGCTATTCAGCTAGGATGGGTCAGAGCTGGAATTGGTAGCCTGGTGATGTAATTCTGGAGGCCTCATTCTTAAAAGTGCTATGCTAACCTAGTGAAAATGCTTTCTCAGTTTGTACTTTTTGTCTCTATATAATACAGATATAAATTCATGGAAGGATGTGTGTATGTATTTCCATTTTGCGTGGAGTTATTAATGATACACATAGATGCATATGTGTCTGTCATGCTTGTGTTATTGCACATGTATGTGTAAGTGTGTGGTGTGTGTGTTCATGTGTGGAGGTGTAGATCTGTGTTATGTATATGTGTTTGTGTACACTTTGTATGTTTGGGGGTGGGGGTGGTGGTATATGTGCACGCAGATCCACGGTAGGCTAAGAGAGAAATCATTCTACTTTGACAAGGAAGCTTTTATTCCACGTAGGCCTCTAATGCCCTGATCCTTTTTTTCATTAACACAGTCATTTTCCATTTGGAGTAAAGTGCAAATTATTTTAAAGAAGATAATCTCTCAGGTCTCTAGCATTATACTAAATTATTTTTATTGTACTACTTCTGAAATATTTACATGGTTAAAGCTCTTATATAATATAAAGCAAAAATAAGTTTATAAATTAACTGCAAACAAAAAAACATCTAAAAGTAACAGCATTAATGTATTGTGATGGATGATGTTGTTTTGCTGAAACTAAATTCCTCGAATATGAATATAGCTTTGACATGCTATGGCACAGTTTGTGTTTTTTAAAAAGCAGTTTATGTAAAATTCCTGCACCATTTCTACTCTTCACAAAATCTTGAACTCTTTTTTCACTTGATGAGCCTTAATGTAATTTGGCCTACACTTGGTGATAAAGCAACATTTATGTATTAAATCATTTTCTTCCTTTTTTTCTTCCTTCTCGTTAGAACACAGTAATTAAAATAGCATTACATAAAAACTAATGCTGGCACTAAAAATGCTGGCATTAATCAGTTATAAGTTAGTATGTTCTTACAATATATTGTATTTATTTATACCAACCAAGTGAAATATAAAACTTTAAAGGAACCATTTTAGACTTCTTGAAGCTCTGTTTAGAAACACGGCCATAGGATTCTGTGATCTAATAGAGGCTCCTTAGAATCTCACACAAACAAGTTTCTCTCTGACAATACCACCATGCTGTAAATTGTCTCAGATCCATTAGAATCCCAGGAAGGAGCACAGGTTGGCCTTAAGCTGTCCCCCCTCCCACCATCCCTACCAGCGAGCTAAAGCAGTCCAAACCACTCTCTCTGTAATTATACAGATGTAACACCTATGATCATTGTCTGCATAGCCTTCGGTTGAATAGCACAATTTTCGTTCATCCATCGCTTCCACAAACATACGTTTTTTTAGGCCTTTTCCTTGGCCCTGGAGACACACAGATGGACAAGGTGCTGTCTCTGCCTCAAGGAGCTTAGAACCTCTCTAGATGTCAGAGATACAGATACTTTAGCCTGTGTCCAGGGAGAGTATCCTGGAAGAGTTAACCTGAGAGAGCTAAGTTCTGAACGATAAGCAGGAGTAAGTGAGAGATTGGCAGAAGAACATTCTGAGCAGCAGAAGCAGCAAGTGACAAGAGAAATAAAAGCAGTTGAGTATGTGTGGATCAGAGTGCCGGGGGAGGATGATGAAAAAGACCATGTCACGAAGTGCTTTCCACACCGAGTTTAGGGGTTTGGAATTTTGCTCAGAAAGCCACAGAAAGCCTGTGCCGAGTCTCAGAGAGATCAGCAACGTAGGAAATAGTATTTTGAAAGTTCAATGAGGGAACGGTATGAAAGATAGATGCGGTTTGGAGGGGCAGCACAGCCCGGGTTAGGGACGCAGGTTGGGAGGATGAAATAGGAATATAGTGGTTGTGTCGCCTAGAGAGCGGTAACACAAGGATCGAATTCACGAGACTGAAAATTTAAAAAGATGCCATTTTGTTTGAACTTGCTGAAGAACTTGAAAACGCGCTTTTTTTTTTTTTAAGTCAAGATGAAACCCTACTTCTTGGCTTGGACATCAATAAGGGATAGAGAGTACTCTACCTTGAGCGCTCCATAAATGCCAGATACCAGAATGAGTGTTCCACATTTATTATTTCACTGCATCTTGACACTACTTCACGGTGGATACTGTCGTCTCTCTCTCTCTCTCTCTCTCTCTTTTCAAGTTGAGGATCCTGACAACTCAGAGTGATTTCACCACTTGCCAAGTTTGAATCTTGTTCACTGAGCTAAAAAAATACAAAAGGAACAAGAGTCACCTGGAGAATGAAGATGAGTTTAAGTTTGGACAGGATGAGTTTGAGTCACGCATTAAGAAAGACACACAGCCGCACAACTCCAAGGAGCACCGTTCACAAAGGCCATGACCAGTGCACTCTGGAGTTCTGCTGTCATACCTGCAGGTGGATAAATTTGGTATGCAGCTGTATATGCATGTCTGGAGCTCAGCAAAAAACACTAGGCTATAGATTTATATTTGGAACATGAGGCTATAGTCTCTGGGAGATTAAACATGTTCAATAAATATTTATTGGATAGATCTCAAACTGATGATAACTGAAGCCTTGAGTATGAGTGAGATCATTCTAAAAGTATGTATAGAGAAGAGGGTTGTAATACATAAACATTTCAGGAATAGACAACGGAAGGAAATGCCACGAAAGGGATTAGCCAGAGCAGTAAGATGTAAACCTACTGTGTGTTTCAGAAGTTAAAGGAAGGGAAGTTTTCATAAGAACGTAGTCATCAAGGTCAAATGCTTCCAAACCACATGGAAGATGATGATGAGGAAGATGACGAAACCGGATATGGGACTCAGTGGCACTAAGGTCTGAGAATAGCCTTGATGCATGAAAAGGAGTCCAGACTAAGGAGAGGTTGGGAGAATCTACACATTGGAGGCTTATTTGAATTTAGTATTTTTCACTTGCTTCAGATCATAAATGATTCTAGGGAGATTCTATAATCTGGAAAGTCTCTGTCAAGTCAGAGGTACTCTGTCACAGCACAAATTTGCCAGGGACGATCTCACGGTCTGAATTTAAAGTTGGACTTAGTTATAATTATAGAATTTCAGACTCCATTGGCCACATATTTGAAAAAAAGGGATATGAAAATCCCAGCGAGCAGTCTGCCCTCCTTGCCTTAGAAAGAAATAAAGCTCAAAAAGTTCTATTCCAAGTATTACACCTAGACTGGTGCCATTTTCTCTATAATATATTGTCTTACTAGGTTCAAATATTTGTTGTGTTTAAACAGGGCTCAAGGCAACCTCAATCTTTCTGGAAATAATCCAAGAATATATAAGTTTTTTGAACACTGATAAACATACTCAGAAGTACAACATAAAAAAATGCATATTTTTGGGAACCACATGCTAATATAACAACACTGTTAAGCCATATGGACTTTGCTCAGATATATTTTCCCTTTCCCAGCTGGTTATTAGCAAGAATTAGAGCCTCCAAGGTCTCTGTTCACACAATTAAGAAGTGATTAAGAAACTTTTTCAAAATCAAAGTTCATTTTCATTTCCTTTTCAAAATCAAAGAAACTTTAAATTGATAAAAAGATCCAAAATCGTTGGATGGTTTTACTAGTTTTTGACCTAGGGAGGTATCACCTTATCTATCTGTCTTCCCATCTGAGACAGATACAGCACAGCTGGGAGAACTAGGAACCTTGCACAAACAGATCCAGATATGACCAAGGCTCCAACCCTAAAGCTGAAATGTGACCTCCAGACTGAAGGAACTATGCCTTGGTCTCTGGATCACCATCAGCCTCAGTCTTAACCTTGGAACTCAGGGCAGCAAATGAGCTAACTCTTCCCAATTAGACTTTGAAAGCCTAGTGACAATAGCTTTTTTTCCGGCAGTTACCAACAATGATATCTGGCAGCCGTGTAGGCTGCCTTTTTTCCTTCCATTATCACTTTTTCCTTCCATTAGCTCCCCTTCCCAGCAACTTAGTGACAGGAATGGTTTTTCTCTGGGATAAATGAAGAGACAAGATGAGAAAGATTAAGAGATATGTTCAAAGTCACACAGTTAATAAGCAGCAGAACCAAGTTTATAACCCCTCTCTCCTAACCCTCTGAAGTAGATCAGGCAGCTACCCATTGTAGGGAAGCATGACTAAGAGAGTAGAATTAATTCCCTGTGATGATTTTCTGATTTCTGAAGAATTAAGGCAGAAAACTTTTTTTTCCTCTTATGGGGAAAAAAAAAAGTGAATATAGATTCTTTGTAACTTCTACCATCGAGAGGTAGAGTCTAATTTCTTTCTCTGTGAATCTGGGGTGCCCTTAGTAACTTGCTTGAAAAACGGAATGTGGTAAAAGTGACATTCTGGACTTCTGAGGGTTGGTCATGAGAACCTATGCAGCTTCTGTCTACACCTCTTGGAAAGCTCAGCATGGGAGAAGCCGGTTGCCATGTAAGAAGTTCTGAGAACACCATTATTTAGGGAAGTTTAAGCTAGCTATGTCAAGAAGCTGCATGGGGAGAGAGGGATAACAAGCTAGCCCCAGTTGTCTCAGACATACCAACCCATGGACCAGAGTTTTGAATAAAGATGCCATCTTGGACGTTCTATCTCAGGAGACACTGTATGGAAAAGAATTGAAGCATGCACCTGATAAAACAGAGGTTTTTAACATTTGGCCCACATTGATCCTGGGTAAACCCACTTGAACTACCTTTACTGACTCCCAGTAATCAGGAAACAGGAATGAGACATTCCTATTCTAACCTGTCTGAATTGTAAGCATAGTAAATAGATGTTTTACACCACTAAATTTTGAGGGTTTTTTGTTTGTTTGTTTGTTTTTCATGCAGCAATAGATGAAAAGAGCCTCTTCGGTAAAGCCTTTGATACGACTTCATGATTAAGTGTCCTTCAAAATCAGAATTGTTAGGCATGGAAACAACACAGGAAAATCCAGTTATCCAGAACTCTTGGGGAATAAGTTCATTGTGGATGATGGAATGATTGTACTTCAAAAGATGGAGGTGATCAGTCTTTCAAATGCTTGTGACATTGTATTGTTACTATTTAAAATGAATGATTATACATAGAATCGCTTGTACATTAAAAAAATACATAATGAGCACATAATATGTGCCAGACTTAATGCTCAGCACATGGTAAGAGTCTTGCTCTAGACAGAAATAGCCTTTGCTTCCACAAAGTTTACACATTAGTGGGGGAGGCAGAGATACTAAGCTATCTACCCAAAGTTATGAAGAAGTTAAGTTATAGAGCCAGGTTTCCTACCCACGTCTGCTTGACTCCCAAGTTCAAGGGAAGATATTTTGCAAGATGGTATAGCTGCTATATCAATGGCCCAGTTCATGCTTTTTTTTTATTCCTTCTTTGAACATTTTAAGTATTGTCTTTTCAAAAAATAGTGGCACTGAAAAATTATATTCGTATCTGTTTCCAAACTTCCAAATAAGACAAACCAAGCTACATCGTAGGCGTGAATGTTACTTATGTTTCTGCATGGTCATAGCTAGGACTTAATCAACAAATCCAAATGAAGCAAACTGTTTGCAGTCATTTAAGACGGCATCAGTGATAATAATAATGATTCCTTATACTTTTCTGGTGCCTTTCATCTGAGGATTGCAAAAGGCTTTACAGACATTAATTAAGCCTTACAGGATTTCGATGAAGTCATGAAGCAGTTTAATTACTGTAATATATTGAGATTTTAAATAAAGCAAAAGCAACTTCAAAATCACATGTTCTTTGAAGAATCACTCTTCTTTGCTCTTGGTAGCATGGACCTAGGAATTTAGGAATGACTTGTATTCCTTCATTTGTTTCCCAAGGTTTTAAGATATTGTCACACTATAATGTATTCCCCTTTCATATTGGAAGACACAAGATCGTGACGCTGTGTATCTCTTGGGAATTAACTGATCAACCAACACATATTTCAAGCTTAATAAGTACTGGGCACTGTGCTATTGACTCATAAGAACAGAGACTATAACACCTGTCCTCATAGAGCTCCCAACTCAGTGGGAAAATACGCAAATAAAATATAATAGAGCTGTGCATAAACTATTATTCAAACTTGTAAAAGTGTACTTAACTCTGAAAAATAATAGGTAATATCATGCACGGCCTATTATGTTCCACCCTTCTAAGACGTCACATATAGTAAATGCTTATTTTTCACAGCAATCCTAATGTGTAGGCATCATTAGTTTCCTAATTTTACAGCAGAAAACTGAGGCATGGAGAGCTTGAATAACTTTCCTAAGCTCATCTAGCTAGGATGTGGATTAGACAGCTCAATGTTATTAAATAATTGCCTTAGTGGGAGTTCGAGAGAAAATTAACTGAAATGAAAAGAGGTATTGGTTATAGAGAGAAAGTGAGAAAGGCAGAGAGAAGGAGAGAGAGAAAGAGAGAGAGGTAGGGAGGGAGAGAGAGAGAAAGTTATTGGTGTAAATTTCAGACTATACTCACATGAGAGGCTGAAGTGATATGGAAGACATTGTTGGTGAAGGACTTAGAAGATGTGAGAGGTCAGCATGTTGGTTAAATGTCTTCCGTTCATATTGAGAGTCAAAAATTATGACTATAGTGATAGTGAAGAGGAATGTTCATCTATAAATGGGAAGGGAGTATTGAAATGATAAATAACAACACCAAAAAGCAGAAGTAGATGATGATGCCTGATAATATAAACATTAAAGAAGGTGGGGTCTTTGCAGGAGGAAAAGGGCTTGAAAGAAGCAATGGGGAGTTAGGAGGGAACAGACACTATTTAAAGGTCATAAGGTATGCAGAATTGGGAGAAATATAGCCCATGGCTGAGACAAGTAAGGAAACAGAGTTCTCAGAGGATATCTTTTAGCTGGAGAAAAAAAGAAAAAAGAGCATTCAGATTTAAAAAAATGGAAAATATAGGTAGGAAATTTTGTCAGTGATGAATTGTCCTTGGTCCCAAACAATGTGACAGGGTTTGGGAGGGCATGGGTGTGAGTTTGGTCTTAGAGACAGAGAGGAAAGGATGGAAATGAGCTTCTGGGTGAGGGGCTTTGAAATACATGAGGCAGGATGAAGAGTGGTGTATGATGAGATTCCAGGTTTAGTAGCACCTGAAGACTTCAGAGCTGCTGAATTTGACCTAGAGGGAACCCTGATTTCCCTGAGCTTAAGCAGAGATCACTTCACTCATCCAGGCAATTGTTCTCATCCATCTTCTGTGTACTTGTGGCAGCTGGGACATGCCAAGTGGGAAGAGTCACTTAACTCACTCTCTTCGTATTTCCACGTAGTGTTACCATCATAAGAATAATATTCCTTCTCTTTATCTTCACTTATTCCTTCTCTTTGTCTCCAACTTTTTCTCATGGAATGGCAATAGTCATTGCTCCACAACTGCTCATCAGGTAAGATAGTCTATTCAATAATTGCAATACTGTGGAGTTATTCTCCCTTCTTCCCTTTCCCCCTAACATGGTGATGCCTCAATCTTAGGCAAGTACGTGTACTTTGTAGGCCCTATCCCTCAGCTAGGCTGACCCAATTCCAAACTAAGTGGGAGATATGGGAGAATGATTATGGGACAGAGAGCTACAGAACCCTAATTGTTTGGAAATCCCAGCCAAGTCCTCCAATCTAGTTTTTTTTTTTTTCTATTCAATTATGAAGCTAACAATTTGATTTCCATCTTCCTGTGTCTATCTCATAATGGGTTCTAAATCTTGATTAGAAAGAGGCATGCTATGTTTTGATTCTTTAAACCCCAATAGCTATAATAGAAGACTTGGGCCCCTGCCCAATGATGGAAGCACTGTGATCACCTAGAGTATGTATACTTAGGGCAGCTGTTAAGGACTGAGAAATTTATTCTCGGAAACTGGCATGTATTTGACACAGAATACATGTGTAATATATGTGAGATTTTCTTCCTCCTTAAAAAAAAATGAGGCCTTTGATCATTGATGATAACTTGTTCCATAACTGAGGATCCTAGATGTTAATGATACTAAAGAATTCTGAATCATCATGTGGATTTGGCAGCCAAAGCTTTGCTTTGGCTATTAGCTTGGAATTGCTATATCTGGTAATATACTAAGAGTTATCATGGAGTCAGCTTTTCATGGGCGTAGAATTTGGATTGGAGTTTATGTTCCAATATCTAAGAGTCAAACATGCAATTGATCATAGAACAGGAAGTGACTGAAAGGGCACAGAACGGAGTGCCTCATCCTAACCAGGTTATATGGGTTGACCGGGTTATCTCACACTCAGAAAGGAGTTTGCAGGACCTTTGAAGATTGCAACTTCCAAATAAAGACAAAAGTCAGCTGGATGATATTTCATTCCTGGGAGGTCACCTGTAAGTATTGGTGCTAGGGTAAGTCTGGAACTGTCTATGGTTAAATCCACCCCTCAAACTGTGATGTAGGAGAAAGTACAATTGTCCCACTTAGATAAACAAAGATGAAAATGGGGAGAAAAGTCTTGACATGTTCAATACCTGGATCTAGTCATCCCTGAGAATAGGTAAAGTATCATTCTTGTGATGGCTGCAATTTAGTTATACAAGCCGATGCATTTCTTAACTAAATTATTTCACATTGGGCATCTTCAGATTTGCAATAATATGTTCTTAGTAATATGGGAAGATTACATTCCTTCTTTTCCTTTTCTCCATTTGGTTTATCATTATTTTCTAAATGTTCTATAAAGAATAGATATTCATTTGTAAACATAAGAATATTAGAAATATATGGAATAATAACCAAAAAAAAAAAAAAAGGAATGGAAAATGTAGTTCTGACCCAAAAAGTCCTAAACATTAATTTGGCCTGGGCATATCAAATGTCAGAAATGTGTCAGGGACCAAAATCATCTTTTGGTCTGCTAGACCATATCTGCAGATCTTCTGGAGATTCAATATTAGTTTGTTGTCTTAATTTGTATAGATTGATCAATCTGGATATGAAAACTCAAAATTTGACTTGGATTATCTAAAAAATATATATGAAACCTATGCTGGATAACTTGCATAGAAGAGGGATTTTCATAGGACTACAGGAAATCTTATAAAGTATGTTTAGAATAGAGGGAGAGCCAGGTTGCTTCAGGGATCTACAGAACGCTGACTAATAATCCCATCATGATAAATGGGATGGATCAGCTTTACTATTATTCCTGGGAGAGACTTGAATCCTATCTCCCTTTTCATAGTTGCTTTTCTTATTTACCCTTCTTTCAAGACCAAACACAGTGAAGGAAAAGTAGTTAAAGAAAGAGAGAGAATTAAGAACGAAAGAAAAAAAAGAAAAGAAAAAAGAGAAAAAGCAAAAAAAGAAAGGAAGACAGAAAGAATGAACACATCCTTGAGTTCTGTTAAAAACTCAGTAAGAAATGAGTCCTGGGACAGTGAACAATACAACATGCCAGCCATGAGTGAGTGAAAATTACTCAATATTAACTATTTATTCTAGTTATCTACTGCTGTGTAACAAGTCACTAAAAAATAAAACACACACACACACACACACACACACACACGCACACAAACAGTGGCTTAACAATGACAATTATTTTATTATATTTCAAGGATTCTGTGGGTCAGGAATTTGGGAAGGGCTCAGCTGGGCAGTTCTGGTCCCAGTCACCCCGGTGGTTGCTACCAGAAGGGGATGTTAGAACAACAGGGACTCAGAGAAGCCGGGAGCTACATGGGCATCTCTCTTCAGGGAGTTTCACATCTATCTTCTCCTTGCAGTTAGTCTCCTTGCAGTTAGAGACCAGTTAGTCTCTCCTTGTAGGCTAGTTTGAGCTTCCCTCACAGCATGGCAATTTGAAGCCAGACTCTTAATATGGTTGCCTAGGGCTCTACAGGTAAATGCACCAAGAAAACCAGGCAAAACCTATGTTGCTTTTGTAGCCTAGCCTCAGAAGTCATGTAGCATAATTTTTGCCATGGTCATGAGCCCATCCAGACTTAAGGAGAGGGAACTGAGTCCCTACCTCTTAATGGGAGGAGTGTCAAAATCACATTGAAAGAAGAACATGTGTGTTGGGAGATATTGTTGGAAAATACAATCTGTCACTTTTGGAAAATACAATCTGCTAAGTATGGACCCAAAACAGACTAAACTTGGTATAGGAAGTCTGGTGACGTCTTGAAGTCCTCATAGTGATTGCCTCCTCGCCTCCCTCTCCATTCCCCTTGTTCAGGGCCTGTAGCAGGCAGGATAAGTCCTAGTGCAACTCACCGCTTGATATTTTTAATACACTTCACAGAACAGGAGTGAAGTTGTGAAGGAAGTAAAATCAATTCCAATAAGTGAATTACTTTTTTTCATAATGGTTTTATGAATATGAGGAATATTGTTTTTATAGGGCTATTTTCGAACACCTCAATCACAAAAGAAATTAGTTCTTTTTTAAGGAAATGATAGAAGACTGTTGTGGTTTTGGCATAGGACATTTCACAATTCAAAGCACATTTATTGTACATCCACTATGTGCCAAGCACTATTCTTGGTGATGGGAATGCAGAAAACAAAACAAAACAAAAAGCATCCTTGCCACCATACAGGTTACGTGAATACACCGTTCACCCAGGAAAAGGACACTGCCTAGTAAATGCATATGTATTCAGTTTTTTCCACCACTGCAAGATAAGCCCCCCAGGGCAAGAACTGTGTCATTTTCGCTACTATATCCCCGGCCTAGCATAATGCCTGGAGGACAGCAAGTATTCAATAAACATTTTTTGAATTAATGTACAGATATGAAGAAATTGAGGCCAGTTGCTTAAAGAAAAGGGCTTCCCTGAGAAAATAGTCAGAATGCCCTCTTCTTCAAAGGCTGGCACTAGACTACCTTGAGGAGATTGCTAAACTCTATCGTCAGCAATAAAGGTTGTACAAAATGTGGGCAAGGAGCGAGGACTGGTTTTCTGTTACACTCTCAGTAAGAGGAGAATAAAGAAATCTGTATGATTTCTTAAGCCTTGTAATCCTCTTGGGTTTGTTATTGTTGCTTTTCTCTGTTTCCCTGTGGTGACTAATAGTAATTAAAAAAAAAAAAAGTCCTGTGTACTTGTCCTTTGGGGACTGGAGGAAAGAGGAAGCTGGGAAGTCTTGCTTTCCGCAAGGAGGCTGGAGGGGAGAGAGAATCCTCAAGGGACAGTGTTGACGTTGGCTGCTTTGGCGAGCAGGGAGTAGGTGGAGTCCCTGAGGCCTGCCACAAGGATAGACAGGGCAGCTGCAAGCCTGGGCTGCAGAGGGTCCTGAAACTCAAGGGTGCAAAGGTCTTTGTCGTTACTTGGCCAATTCTTGCCCAAATTTGAATAGAATTAAAAACAAATTAGTGTTCTTCTCATGCTTTCACTTCTGTGTTCTCTCTGTCGGTTAAATAAAAAACTCCAGTGGGTACACACTGGAAACCTTTCCAAAGCTCTGTCCTGCTTTTCTCATCCTTCATTTATAATCACTCCCCTAGTCTTGTTATTTCTGCCTGTTGATGTCTTTCAGTGTGTCCCCTCACTGACTCTACCTGGATCACCACAGTTGCCCCCTAATTGGTCTCCAAACTGAGAGCCCTTTATTATATTCTACACTAACTTTTTCTTAAAAGCAAATTTGATTATGTCCTTCTCTGCCTAACTCTCTGCTGTGAAGGCCTGCCTTCCCCAGGGGAAAGCCCCAAACTTGAGCATATGAGGCCTCTGCTCTCCATACGACTTTTTGATTCATTTTTTGTGTCTCGTCCCCCGAACACATCCTACACTCCGGTCATATGGGTTTGCTCACTGAAGCCAAGCACGCCATACTATTCCGAATGATTGACACGTATACATTTGCATATAATGTTCACTTTGCTGAGAATGTACTTCTTTTTCTCTCCAATAGCTAGGTGAAATATTCCTTCTAATCAGTGAAGCCTTTATTCTCTCTGTTCCCCCGCCCCCCAGGTAACCATAGGCTTCCATAGTCTATATTTATGTTCTTATTCTGGATGAGTTTCCTCACTACATTGTGACTTTCTTCAGAGGAGGGATTTTTTGTTAACACAACACATACTGCCTAGCACAACACATGTTGCAAAGTTGGTAAATAACACACATGAGGTGAATGAGTGAATGTGAGAAGGCGGGGATAGTTTTGGCTCTCAGAAATATGATGCCGCGATGCTAGGGAAAGAGGAGAAGCACAAGTCCAGGTAGATATGGAAGAGGCCAATCTGTTACAGGTCACTGATTGTACCTAGAAAGCTGCCTTTTTATTGCTCAGGGCATGAAGACATTAAACCAGGAAATGCTAGTACAGTGTTAAGTCTCTGGACAGTTAGAAAACCTCAACTCTATCTGGGATGAGCAATTCTGTTCTTGGATGAGAGGAGAAGGCCAGCTTCAAACAAAGTAGTTTCTTGAGACAGCATATACAGTTGGCCTGAAGGGGGTGTTCAGTTCTCTGTGTGGCAAAAGTGTCTACTTTCAGGTGTCTTGTGTGTGGCCAGCTCGTCTCATCTAGGAACAATGACTTTAAACAGGTAATACATTCCAAAAAAGATGAGTAAACTTTTTACATATTGATGCAAGAACGGAGATTTACTAGTGATTATTAAATAGCCAATATTTTAGTCTGCTTTGGCTACTATAACAATACTGTAGATGGGTGGCTTAAACAATAGAAAAGTGTTTCTTACAGTTCAGTGCTGGGAAATTCAATGTCAACGTGTCTGCAGATTAAGTGTCTGGTGAGGGCCTGCTTCCTGGCTTATAGCCTTCTCTCGGAATGTGCTCTCAGAGACAGAGAAGGACTTTTTCTTTTTCTTTTAAGGGCACATCCCTTAAAATCCCATCATGAGGGTACCATCATAATAACCCCATGTAAACTTAATTACTTCCCCAAAACCCCACCTTCAAATACCATCGCATTATGGGTTAAGTCTTCAACATATGAATTTCGGGAGGCACAATATTCAGTCCTTAGCAATCAATTAAGAATGACCCCAAAACAGCAGTAATTGTAAATAACAATAAAACTAAACTACAAGAATAGTGTAGTAGTTGAGATTTACTGAAAGTTTGTTGTGTGGCAGTCAACATTTTAAGTGTTTTTAATATGTTAGACCATTTAATCCTCCTTTTGATCCTATGAGGTTGGTGTTACCATAGTGTTTACTTTACAGATGAAAATACTGAAGTACAGAAAGCTTTAGTAACTACCCTGAGGACATTCAGGCGGTGATTAACAGAATTGGAAATCAAACTTAGTCTGGCTCCAAAGCTCATACTTTTAAGCACAATGCTGAAGTTAGATGAAGAAATAATCAGAGATGTTCTAGCTTCACAACTTTAAACTTTTTTGTAGTCATGGAAGCATTTATCCAAAAAATATATTTTTTAAAAATTCTAGTACATAAAACAGATAAATGCTGAACTAGTCATCTATTCCTAACAATATGGTGGACCAGGTATACTGAATGTATTTGTTCTATTAAAAATGGGAAATGGATTTCTTTAATGTTTAAATGTGCATTGTATTACTCAACAAAATGGGAAAAGCATCAGGGGACAGAAAAAAAAAAATTGGGATCATAAATACAGTGTAAAAAAATGGAGGTTTTTGGAAAAGTACCTGGAGATTTCTAGTAAACTACAGCTTTTTTTTTTTTTTTTTTTTTTTTTTTTTTAACAGACATGTAGAGAAGAGGAGAAAAAGTCTTGGACCCATACAAGTACAGAGTCAACATAGTCACACTTAAATCTGGGATTTATAACAGGATACTCCTCATAAAAAGGATGAGTTCCAAATATATATATATATATATATATATATATATATATATATATATATATACGTATACACACACACACACACACACACACACACACACACACATATATATATATATGCATGCTACGGAAGGAAGAAAACAAAGAAACTTGTCAATCCTAGCCTTGAGGCTTAGGTGACACAAATTTTTAAAAGTTGTCTCTAAAAGTTCTAAACTGCATATTACCCATCCTACAAGTTGGCAATTAGGATCTACAGTACCTAAAAATCCTGAATGGAGAAATTATTTAAAATATTTTTGGGGCTAGAGTTCCCTGAAGGGTCTAGCAGAAACAAATGCAAATCCTCTCTCCAGAAATGCATTCTCAGCCCAGATGTTATAGAATTTCATAGATAAAACTCCAAAGGAACATAAACTTACAGAAAAATTAAAAAGAAACTCATGAAGAAATGAGGCATGTGGTTTCGGGCCCAACACCTAAAGAGCTTGAATATCATCACCGCCTTCTCAAACGAACAAAAGCTGAACAAACTGAAAATCAACAGCTCTTCTTAGATCCATTAGGGAACTGAGGTAACAGGGAAAACTGGTGCCCCCTAAACTGGAGAGAGAAGTGGACACCAAGAACGACCTTACCTTCTGCTTCCCTCGAGTGGAAACTTAAAGCAGAAGCCTGCTGCTGGAGCCTGTGCTCACAAGAGCACTCCAGATGTGATTGATGAATTACCAGAGATTGTATGTTGACTAGCCTGGGAGTTAAAGTTGACCTTTCAGGGGCTCCCATACTTTTGTGAATTTTACCCCCAGGAGCTATACTCAGTTCTCGGGGTGAAGATTAGAGAAAAGCTCCTTTTATACTTTTGCAGGGGAAAGTAACCATTTTGAAATATGCCCCGCTCATTCTCTTCTCTTTAACAAAGAATTGCTCTTAATCCTCCAAAGAAACTATTCAACCACTACCTCCCCAACTTGAGTATTACCAGAGCCTAACTAACCTGGGGAAGGGAAATACCTTACTCCAGCCGTCTCTAGCCTTCTTGTTTACCTAAAAGAGAGACAAAAAAAAAAAAAAAAAAACTTGAAAAGCACTTTTGAGGCTCACAACCAAGGGATATAGGCTCAATAAAGGACAGAGATCCAATCAGAGGATTGGATAGAATGCTTCCCCTTTTCCCACACATCACCACCATATTAATCAGGCTTCTGTTTAACAGTGGGTTTCACTTGAAAGAACTGGAAGCCTCAGATCCTATTGAAGAAGAAGGCTCTGGTAAACCCAATGACATCAGAGGAGATTAAAAAACAAGGACAGTAAAAAAAAAAAAAAGTTACATTCTGACATCTGCAACTATAGCCAACAGTAAACACAGGCTAATTCCTAGACAAATAAACATACACCTCACACTGAAGGTCTATTTACTCAGTTCCTTGTATGTGTCCTATCATTTCTGGCTTTCAACAAAATATTACAAGGCATGATAAAAGGCTAAAAATGCAGTCTAAAAAAAAAAGTAAGCATCAAAACCAAACAGAGATTTTGGAATTATCAGACTGGAAATTTAAAACACCTTTAATTAAAATGCTATAGACAGTAATGGAAAACTGGAAACCATGTATGAACAGATGGTAATGTGAACAGAGATGGAAATTCTAAAAAAAAAAAAAAAAACAAACTCAAAGGAAATGCTAGAAATCAAAACACTGTAATAGAAATGGATAATGCCTCTGATGGGCTCATCAATAGACTGAACTTTGCTGAGAAAATAATCAGTGAGCTTGAAGATATGTCTATAGGAACTTCTAAAACTGAAATGCCAAGAGAAAGAGAATTTTTTAAAATGGAACAGCACATCCCCCCATTTGGGACAAAACGGGGCACCTGGGTGGCTCAGTTGGTTAAACGTCCAACTTTGGCTCAGGTTATGATCTCACAGCCCCACCTCAGGCTCTGTGCTAACTGCTCATAGCCTGGATCCTGCTTCAGATTCTCTATCTCCCTCTATCTCTCTCTGCTCCTCCCCTGCTCACATACCGTCTCTCTCTCAAAAATAAATAAATATTTTAAAAAATTAAAAAAAAACTATTGGACAATTACAGGAAGTGGAACATATGTGTATTGAAATACCAGAAAAAAGAAAGAAAATTTCAGAAGAAATGTTTGAAGGAATAGTGGCTGAAAATTTCCCCAAATTAATACAAACACCAAATCAGAAAGATCCTGGAAGCTCAGAAAACACCAAGTAGGATAAACAACCCCCCCAAAAAATGTATATATGTATTTAAAGGCATATACAACTATGCCTATCATATTCATATGGAAAAAAAGTCAAAGACAAAAAGAAAAATCTTGAAAGAAGACAGAGGAAAAAAGAAATAATGCAAAATGAAGGTCAATACAAAAAAACAATAGGCTTAGGTAAGCAAACCTCAGATTTGGAATTATAACAATGAATGCTAAACATAAATATTTAGTATATATCAAAATACACATTGTTGAATATATTTAAAGATATTTTAATATCATATATTGAAAGAGATAAAATAGAATCAAAGTGATTAAGCAGATTTTGAAAAAAAACTTATATAGTTCTACAAATAACAAAACAAAAACCCTGTCCTGTTATGGTTCTCCAAATGTATAGAAACAATAGGATAGGATGGATGGAGGTATGCGTCTATCTGTATCTATTATCTCTATCTCTATCTATCTATCTATCTATCTATCTATCTATCTATCTATCTATCATCTATCTATCTATCTACAATTTATTTGAAGGAATTGGCTCACACAATTATGGACACTGGCAAGCCCAAAATCTTCAGAATGAGCCAAGAGTCTAGAGATGGAGGAGAAGAGCTGAGGTTGTAGTTCAAGTGCTAAGACCATCTGCTAGCAAAATTCCTTCTTGCTCTGGGAAAGTCAGTCTTTTTTTTTTTTTTTTTTTTTTTTTCTATTTAAGTCTTCAACTGATTAGAAGAGATTCACCCACATTATGGAGGGCTATTTGATCTACTCAAAGCCCATCTATTTATGAAGGGCTATCTGATCTCCTCAAAACCTATTTAAATGTTAATATCATTAACATTTTTTTCACAGGAATGTCCAGAATAATGTTTGGCTAAATAACTGGGCACTATGACCCAGTCAACTTGGCACATAAAATTAACCATCACAACTCTGTATGAATGTGGTATATTTAATCTAGCTGGGTCCTTCGGTCGTCCTTATATCAACACCATTTGTTATAGGGCTTGGCAATTTCTTCCCTTGGGCTATAGTATATTTTCTTGTATCTTAACTTTGACATCAGACATGGTACCTAGTATAGCTAATATTCTAAGGTGGAATTGAGGAGTGCCAGTTCTGAACTCAGGACTTACAAGGTTTTTGTATTTCTTTTGATCCTCTTATATTCCTGTCATCATCATTAGAAAAATATGTCAGGAATGCAAACCACGTGGAGCAGAGTCATCCCAGTTGAATTCCCCTAGCCTAGCTAAGCTTAGGTTTACCAACCCCCAACTGATCTACATGTATCTGAAATCAGTGGTTTTGAGCTGAGCTCAGTCGACATCAGCCAATTTCCAAACAATTCATAGACTAGTGGGAGACAATAAATGGACATCAGTGTAAGCTACTCAGTTTTGTGTTGTTTTTATGTAGCAGTAGTTAATGAATATAATGGGATAGTCAGTAAGTTAAGCATAACTGAAAAGAGAATTGGTAAGTTAAAGAATAAATTAGAGTAAAGTACTTGAAATGTAGGACAAAGAACAAAAATATAAAAGGAAGGTTAAAACTATGAATGATAGAATGAGATGGTCTACAAATGACAATTTGAATTCACAGACAAGAAAGTAAATTGTAGAAAAGAATTAGTATTCAAAATATGTAAGACTCCTAAAAATCAACACAAGAAAGAAAAAAAAAACTCAAGAGAAAAAAAAATAAAAGATCAAAAGGTATATATAGGAATTCCATACAAGAGAATTTAAAGTAGCTAATAAATATATGAATTTCTCCACTCATCATCAGGAAATTGCAAATTACAAGAATGGGTGATGTTCAACGGGCTGGAATTGGCTTGAGCTGCTTTACTAAAATCAAAATGTACAAGTACAACATAGATTCCCAGATAAGCTATAAAATATACTGATTAGTAGTCTTGTTTTGTAATGATGAGTCTAAGAGTTTGGGATAGTCTATGTCAGCTTGTCACTATTGTTTATTAATAACAAAGGCATTAATAATTTGTATTTGGTTTTAGTAGATCGTCAGAAATTTCTGCCACAGAGACTGTTTATGTAGCAAGAAAAGTGCCTTCTGATCAAGAAAGTTTAAGACTGAGATCCAACTTTATGTTGAGCGTCCTTTTTCTGAGATGTGCCATGCACATGCTTACAGTTCCTGACTGAGAGAAAAAAGTCATTCAGTATGACCCTTATAGAGAGAGGACAATTGGAAGTCATGCCTATCATCCCTGAACTTCTTGTTGTGAAGCAGCCTGTGGCTTTGATGCATATTCCTAACTTAGTTCTGTTGCAATTATTTTGTATTATTTTCCCACAATAAAATGTAGATTTGTAAGCTTTATCATTTGGGGTTCTGTGAATCATCATATGTAATCTAACCTTGTCTAATTGTTAGTGGCTGTGTAAGTGAGGTAAAAGTTTAACTCTTCGAACCGGCAAAAAATAAAAATCTGGAATAACAAGTATTGATCAGATCTAGAACCACAGAGATTTTCGTACACTGCCAGTTGCTTTATGCACTGATACAACCAATTTTGGAAGTAATTGGCATTATCTGACAAAGTTGAAGCCGAGTATACCCTAACATCCTAAACTGTTTCTTTAGAATACATACTTTTGAAAAGTTCAGGTACATAAGCAACAAGAGATGTATATAAGAATTGTTATAGCAGCTTGGATCCAATTCAAATATCTAGCAATAGGAGAATAAATATACATACATTTTTTATGGCTGAGTAATATTCCATTGTATGTATATACTACATATACTACAACTTTTTTATCCATTCATTAGTCATTGGGCTCGTTCCATAATCTGGCTATTGTTGATAATGCTTCTATAAACATCATGCATGTGTCCCTCCTAATTTTTTTTGTATCCTTTGGGTAAATACCTAGTAGTGCAATTGCTGGGTCGTAGGGTAGTTCCATTTTTAACTTTTTGAGGAATCTCCGTATTGTTTTCTGGAGCGACTGCACCAGTTTGCATTCCCACCAACAGTGTAAGAGGGTTCTCCTTTCTCTGCATCCTCACCAACATCTGTTGTTTCCTGTGCTGTTAATTTTACTTTGGTCACTAGCCCTTTAACAAGTATGCCATTTGTAAAATATGTTTTTCCATTCCAAATGTTTCCTTTTAGTTTCATTTATTATTCTTTTGCTATGCAGAAGCATTTTATCTTGATGAGGTCCTTTGGTCTTTATTGGTACAAGAATAATAATGAACAGAAACCAGTCACATAAGATATATATTATGAAACTATTTGCACAAATTTCAAAAATATATAAAACTAAGAATATATATTTTAAAATATATAAACACATTTTTTTAAAACTCTAAAGAAAAACAAGACAATTTTATATAGTAATTCAGGATAGATTATGGCTACCTCTGCCTCTATTGTAATGAGAAGAAATGGGTTTTGATACGAATGAATTTGGTATTGGTTTATTAATGCTCTATTTCAGGACAGTTTGGTGTATTATTCTATATATCTGAGGAATAGTTTAAAGTGACTTCTCTTGACCAATGCCATCTACAGAAAGTTAAAGAAATTAAGAACCAGAGAGGCAATAGACTACTCTGCCATATAGCTTACTAACAGAGTTGGGTCCAGGTCACCTCACTCATTCATGCTACTTTCTACCTAGCCAAGGAACTCATAGAATGTGTAAAATTGTACACATAGAATGTGTAAAAATATAACGTGGCATTTTGAATCCATTATGATGTAACCATAAGTTGAGAAGAAACCATGCAAGTAACAGGTTTGATCAAGAACTTAAGTGTGGAAGAGATTCAGCACCCTCTCTCCAGACCATACAACAAAGCATCTCAATAGAGCATCTTTACTAGATAAAATCTCAGCCAGCAGGAAGCAGTACAGTGAACTCTGCTACGGTCTTAATCCAAACATGGGGTATTATTGGAATTCTCTTTAATGAATCTAAGTAACATGGGGGAATGTTTATATTGAGCCACTTGGGAAATTTGGAATATTGCAGTTTGCTTTTCTTTGCAATGCTCAATGGCTAAGAAATCTTAAACAGTTTTTTTTGTCAGCCTATTTCTAGTTTCCTTATATATGTTCAGGCTAGAAGAAATGTGATGCCAAGAAAGGCTAATCAGCCTTCAGTACTAGGAATTATTTTATTTAGTGCAATATTTATGTTGGAATTTAATAGACATGAGACAAGTATTCAGGAAGAGATTAAAAGGAAATAAGCAAGTTTTAGAAAATATAGGGGTGCCTGGGTGGCTCAGTGGGTGAAGCCTCCTGACTTGGTTTTGGCTCAGGTCATGATCTTTGGGGCTCTGCATTGCCAGCATGGAACCTGCTTGAGATTTTCTCTTTCCCTCTCTCTCACTTTCTCTGCTCATGTTGTCTCTGTCTCTCTCATAAATAAATAATAAATAAAAATTAAAAAAAAACATTTGAAAAATATATTTGGAGGAGGTAAGACTAATTAAAGTGAGGTGTTTTCATACTTCTTTGAGAGATGGGGAAAAGTTTTAAAGTTTCTGTTTGTTTTACTTTTTTTTGTTTGTTTATTTGTTTTGTCCAAAGGTAGAGAACTTGGTATTGAAACTTACCCATTTTAAAGATAAAAAGGAGAGATGAATACTTCCACAGAATGGTACCCAACTGTAGTTCTTTGACTAGCTATATCAGAATATCCTATTTTTTAATGAAGATTTATAAAAACTCCCAGAGAGAATCATTTATTTGGACTGAAAATTGGGCTTAGGAATTTTAATTAATAAAAAAAAAAAGTCTTCCAGAATGATTTTGATAGAAAGCTAATCCTAAGAATTACTCTTCTAGGTCATTTTAAAATAATGAAAATATTCAATAACTAGGAGTGCAGTGAGATTGTGGTACTTAATATCTTGGTATAGAAATAAGATTGCTCTGCCTGTAGGAGGAGTAAAAGAGACGACACACCCTCAGATTCTCTGAATCAAGATTGCAAGAGTTAAAACTAGCAATTTATGTGCAGAATGCAGTCCTTAGTGCCTACCTCCTCCTCTCTGAGTGTATTGTGGACACTAACATGGAAACAAGCCCCCAGGATGCTGGTCAATACCCAAGTTTGGAAGAAGGCAAAAACCACAATTAGTGAAGCCAACTGGATTTTTCAGCGCGTCTGATGATAGCTCATATTTCTTAAGACTTGAAAGATTTATGCCATATACTGTACACCTGGTGCATTCCAGATGAGAGAACTTTGTGTGCTCAGAAGTGAGCGGAAAGATGTGCTGCATTGAATTTTATTGATTTTCCTCTTTGCTTGTATAGTTTTATGATGTTCCATTTTCTCTTTCTCTTCGTTTGGAAAGTGGGGCCTCAGTTATTTATTTTTTCCCTCATCTTGCATTTAAAATGTATATGTAACACTGCATCAATTTTCATGGTCGTAGGTGAAAGATCTGGATGACTGTTCTGGCCAAGAAAAGATGGTCTGATGACAGAGGAGTTAATTCTCTTCCTTAAGAGCAATCCCCCAAGTTCACTCTCATTTAAATTTTCTCACATTTTTGAAATGCATTTATAATTTGTTTTTTCATCTCATCGCTTTCTGATTTTTAGCACTGAGATTTCACTTTCAGAGATTATATATTGATAGCTCTAAGTTCTTCCTCTGTATTCTATACCAGGCCCATTGGTTGTGAATAATTTCCTTCTATAACTTCTTGATATAATTCATCTAGCAATAAGACTAAACATCTGAATTACATAATAGAAGCAAGGATTTGTTGGTGGAAGCTTGGTAATTGATGAGAATCAACTTTGCTACCAAATTGGCTTTTTCTCTGGTTTTTCCTCAGTTCACACTGTGGTTTTAATTAGAATATTATGCCTTTTGTGTTATAAGGTAACTTTCCCTCGATAATCTCAAAGTTTGGGATATGCTAACCAATTATATATTTAAATCACGTTTGGGCTTATGGCCCATGGCAGAATTCAACCTCTAATCTTGGTAGTTCTTTTCAATATCTGGTGAATTAATATGCTAGATTAGAGAATGACAGTATATGGGTCATTGCTGGCTCTAAGGCTAGAATCAAAGTAGCATCACTCTCCTTGTTAAAAAAAAATGATTTGGACACATTAAAAGAGGCCCAAAGAAGAGGTTCTTTTTGTCGACTGTTAATCATATGAGTTCCTGTCGAAGGTACTCATTATTATATCAGTATTCCCAGATTTCAGACATCCCCAGAACATTGCCACACACTTTCTCTCATTACATACTACTTACAGTATTATAATTAGTTTTAACTTCATAATATTGCCATTTTTGTAGGTCAAAAATGAGTGACTATTGAGAATTTCAAATAATTCAACCTACTAGTTAATATTTTCTACTGATTTACTTTTTTAACTGACATATTATCCTTAATAGTAAAAAAAAAAAAAAAAAAAAAAAAAAAAAAAAAAAACAAGAATCACCACCACAGAAGAAAGCTTGTACCACTTGTAATAAATAGAATGTAACATCACAAATGCAATAAAAGCAAAACAACAGAAAAGGGCAATGTCATTAAATTCTAGCTAGATACTGCAGCCTACCAAGTGCTCAGAGCTGGAAATCTGCATTTCTGTGTTAAGAAGACAGATTAGCAAGTGAAAAGATGCCTTAAAACTAGCAAAAATCAAACCAAGACTTTTTCTCGAGATAGTCAGTATTAAAAGAAATTTTTAAAAGGAAGTAACTCTTTCTGTCTGTGATTTAATATTATTTAATTCCATACTCTGGTACCACATGTCCTACATTTTGGGAAATACCATGTCAGTTCATTTATTTTGCCCAGTTTTCTGTTTTGGATTTGGAGAGCATTTCTAAGCATGCAAGAAATGACACAGTTATTCATGTGCCAACATCTAGGGCTGAGTTAATTTTGTAAATGATGTCAAAGGAAGCAGCTGATATCTTCCAGACGGTCCACAATTTTCTTAACATAGTTTATCATAGCATATGGTTTAATTTTATATAATTTTTATTTATATTCTGTTTCTCTCTTCTAGTTTCTGTAAATTCAGAATCTTCTCTCCTCTCTGGGTTAGTGCTAACAAGTGAATAAATTAGGTAAAAGTACATATTTAAGTCAATGAGTACAACAAAAGATGTGGAAAAAGTGATATTTCCAGAGGAAAAATTTAGTTGAATCCATTATCCTTTTTATAGTACTCAGGTTCTGAACTATTAAACTGGTATGCCACACTTTGAAGGACATGCACTCATTGCTCACTTAAGCCCTCAATTAATTTACTGACTTCTTAAAATGGGATATTTTGGTTCCTAGAGGTATGTTTTAGTGTGCTAGTGAGAATGCAAAACCAGGGAATTATATGAAAACCTCTTTCTCATTATTGATGTTACTATAGAAGAGTATTTAAAACACAAACACACACACACACACACACACACACACACACATGTACACATGAATATGCATATACAAGCATTGATATTTCTGCAAGTAGTACAAAATTGTATGAACTTGAAAATAAAAGTGATTACTCACGCAAAAATTTTAAGTATTCTCCCACAAATGAGGGAGTATTGTTCCGAATCAACTCTCCTGATGTAAACAACCAATAAAAATGGACAAATTATACATACAAAAAAACCCAAACAAACAAGCAAAACTTTGAAAGTACTAGCAAGCTTATCAAGGCAATGGGAACTTTCAGGTCCAAGATTTTGAAAATAAGAAAAATCCAGAGAAGTGAATCCCTAATCTGAAGCATTTTTCTTCTTGACTTATTGCCAATTCTGAAAGTCAAAATGATGGCTGAAGGCTGAGAAGGCTATCTAATCCTAGTAATAATGCAAAACACAAATAGAGCAATAATCAAGAGTGGAGCCAGATATCTAACCTCTTCAATTACTGATTGAGTGATTACTGAAATCACTAAGTGATTTTCCCTTAAAATAGCAGTGAGACAGAAGAAAATGTAAATATATAAGGAGGAATGCACTCTCATCCAAAATATCATTTTTACTATAACTTTTCTATGCAGTATCTGATGTAATCTGCTATATGGAAAGATAGTGCTTCACTGA
Organism: Panthera pardus; assembly: GCF_024362965.1. Lineage (NCBI taxonomy): Eukaryota > Metazoa > Chordata > Mammalia > Carnivora > Felidae > Panthera > Panthera pardus. The sequence continues at coordinate 186,116,148 of NW_026526688.1, forward strand.
AAATTGAAGAGGATAAAATGGGAAGTGGAAACAAATCCATAGAAAACGTACAGATTGAAGTTATTAGAAACATACTTAAAAATATCTATGATTGCTAACTGTAAGAAAATATATGACAAGACAGAGAACTATTTCAGGCAAAATAAAAGTATAATTAAGAATAAAATAATATAACTGAAAAAAAGTATAGAAAAATTGAAAATAAGAACTCAGTGGAATGTTTCAGATTAAAGACAGTTGAAGAAAGAGTCAGTGAAATGGAAGACAAATCAAAAGAAAATCTACAAAAAAAAGAAAAAAGAAAATATACAAACTGAAGTGTGAAAAGAGAAATGGACAGAAAACAGAAGAAACATTAGAAACCAGTGTGATGCAGTGAAAAATTCTAACATACATATATGTAATTGGAATATAAGAAGAAAAGGATGAAGAGGTTTAAGTAGAGGCAGTATTTGAAGACATATGTCTAAGAATCTTGCAAAAGGTATCACCCATAGGTGGGAAAAAAAATTGCAAACCTCAAACAGGATGAATGCAAAAAAAAAAACAAAACACACACACACACACACACACACACACACACACACACACACACACACTTAAACATATCATAGTAAAATTGTTGAAAGACAGCCAAAATGATAAAAGAAGATGGGGCAGGGGGATAACTGCACACCTAAAATTCAATATTTAGAAACTGATGCTTAAATAAAGTTAAGGTATTTTCTAACAAAGGAAATCCAACAGAATTGGCTGCCATCATCATCATCCAGTAAAGAGAATACTAAAAGTCAAACAGGAAAAAAGTTATCTCAAGAACAAATAAAAGGGAATAAAATGCCTATAAATGTTTATAAATACAAATGGACATTGACTATTTAAAACAATAATAAATAAAGTTGGCTGATACACATAGAATATGACTTTAGTCCATATATATATATATATATATATATATATATATATATATATATATATAATCTTCAGTAAATTGGATAACGGGAAGTACAATAATAAAAATATACCCTAAAAGTGGAGAAGGAGAGAGAGAGAGAGAGATCAAAATTGGGGCAAACAAAAAACAAATGGTAAGATGGTAGATTTAAACCAAATATATTTATACTTATGTGAAGTATAAATGAAGTAAATTAGAGAAATGTAAGAATTTTCAGACTAGATAATAGAAACTCAATTATATGAAGATATGCCTTAAATACAGGAATTCTGAATGATTGAAAGGTAAAGAATAGAAATGCTATACAATCTAAACATCATACAAATATCAGGCAAAGAAGGATTGAACATAAAAACATACATTTTAGACGTAAAGAAACATTTCATTGATAGAGTGATCAATTAATGAGAAAGATAAAATATTCCGAAACCCCATACCCAGTGAACTGCTTTAGAAAATACAGTAAAACTACACAGCACTAAGAGGAAATACACAAATCTACATCATAGCGAGAATTTTAACAGAACCCTACCATTAACAAAGAACTCATAGACAAAATAAATTGGGAAAGTATAAAAATATAGTTGGCCTAATTGACAAATACAGAGCTCAAGAATTTCAGAATACACTTTACTTCAAATGCACATAGAACATTGACCAAAGTTTACCCTATGCTGGGTGGTACAACAAATGTCAAAGGATTGAAAACTTAAAGCTTTTCTCTAAAGTGGAGATAACTAGAAAACAATAAAAAAACTATAATTTCAAAATTCCCACCTATTTGGAAAATAAAGAAATAAATTGCAATGTTTTTCACTGTAAATAGACTAATAATTTTATCAATAATAATGATAGCATTTATTGAGTACTTACTATAAGCCAGATACTGTTTTAATTTTAGAAAATATATATGATATCTATAAGTAAAATTAACCATTCTGGGAGAAAAATAATGGGATAATTATGGGAAATAATAATAACTAATATTTATTTAACACTCAGCATTGCCTGGCATGGCTCCACGAAATATTTTCATGAGTATTATCTAGAGGGAAGGGGGATAGATGAAATAGATGAAGGCAATTAAGAGATATGCACTTGCAGTTATAAAATAAGTAAGTCACAAGGATGAAAGTACAGCATGGGGAATATAGTCAATAATATTGTAATAACTTGGTGTGATGATGGATGGTAACTATACTTATGGTGAGCATTTCATGATGTATATAATTGTCAACTCACTATGTTGTACACTTGAAACTAATGTACTATTATGTGTCAACTATCCTTCAAATTAAAACCAAGAATGTAATAAAAGCATTATCACCTACAGTTTTGGATGAAAAATCCAAGGTTTAAGACGAAGGGAATTGATTTACTTAGAACAAGGTTGCCTGTGATCGGCAAGATTGGTACCAGAACACAGGCTGCGTTATTGTAGATCTCACGTGTCAACTGTGCACACACCTAAAAATTGGCTGGTAAAACAAACAATAAAAACAACTTTTTAAAGTTTATTTGATTTTGAGAGAGACAGAGAGAGAGACAGAGAGAGAGCACAAGGAGAGGAGAGGCAGAGAGAGAGGGACAGAGGATCTGAGGCGGGCTCCATGCCGACAGCAGAGAGCACGATGTGGGGCTAGAACTCATGAATCATGAGATCATGACCTGAGCCGAAGTTGGAGGCTTAACTGACTGAGCCACCCAGGTGCCCCTGTCTGGTAAAATTTTAAATTGACTTCTTAGTTTTAAAATTAATAAAACCATTTAAAATAAAATGTAGAAATACTAAGCAATATATACTGTATCCTGAATTAAAATAAACATAATGTTTAAAGGCAAAGCAGTAGAAGTAGTCACATCATCATCAATGTAGGGAAATTTTGTTATGATCCTACCCTTTTCCCCCCAACACACCACAATGTTAAACATTATGCCAGGAGTGCTTTCTAAAGTAAGTAAGCTAAAACATAATGTATGTTATAAATACTGAATATTTAAGCAGAATGTCATTATTTGTAGATATTATGATTGTATACCTCCAAAATAAAAGGAAATCAAGTTAAAATTGTTTGAATTAATAAGAATATTCATAACATGAATTATTATAAGATATTAGAAAGAACAAGGACTTTCCTATATACTAGTTTTAGCAGGTAGAAGATAGACTAAAGACAAAATATCCTAGTCAAATAGTGACAGAAACCATAAGTATCTAGAAACAAATGTTAACAAAAGATATATGATGCCCTTAGGAGGACGTGAACAACAACAACAACAAAATAATGAAAGACATTAAGAAGTTGATTAAATGAAAAAACATATAATTCTGAATTAACATATTTAATGCTAATCAAAACCCCAGTAGAATAATTTTCTTACTGGGAAAACTGTGTAAAGTTCTTCTGGAAAACATTTATAATTAGACAAAACAAAGTTTAAAAAGGAGAAATAACAAAAGAAGATCTTCTTTACCAGATACTGAAATAGATGTTTCAAAGATGCAAAAATTAGGTATTTTCTAATTGCAGGGGTAAGCAATGTATTACTAATTATTAAATTCTACTATATTAAAAACATCGAAAAAGACAAATACGTGTGCTAATTTAATATATGATAAATGTGAAACTAACAATGAATGATGCTGCATAACCACTTTGTTCTTTGGAATAGTTTACCCCTAACTCATACCTTAATGCCAAAATTTAAAAAATAGGAGTACAAAAAATTTATGTGTAAAGTATTTAATCACAACAGTGCTTTATCTATTAAAAAGGGCTTTATAATTCTGGAACATAAAGTATGACAATTACAGCAGAAATATAATAACTCAAATTAAAATAAAAGGCAAAAAATAATCATTCAAACTGACTACAAAAATTAAGTATTTCTTTTTTTGGAAACAACATTTGAATCAGAGTCAAAATAAAAAAGGAAGTTTTCATTTTTCAAATCTTTACCCATTAAGCACAGTTCATTATTTATATTTATATATTAATGAAAAATGCATAGCCACACTCAAAAATTCAATACCCTGGCAACAGAGGCCTATCGTGGAAAAGAAAAACTAAAGTTTTCGGTGTGCTGGCCTCAGGGTGTAGGAGAATGCTGAAATGTCAGAAATTTGGACTTCTGTTTGTGTTGGGGACTATACCAAGTCACAATGCTTGAGATCGGTGGCCTGGGTTTGGCTCCCCTGTTCAATAATTGAAACTAAAAATTTAGTGGTACTACTAATCTTAAGTACCACATATTTAAGCGCCATATCTAAACAGAAGCAGATAGCCCAGGAGCCAAGACCTCGGTCAAGCTGCCTGCTGTCTTCAGCGATTGCCTCTGAATACTTCTCATCACTGTAAGACACGGTCTTACAGACAGGGATATGACACCTCGTTTTTGACTGAGGCTACGGGAACACCACCATACGAACCTGTGGAATTTCTGTAAAGGGGAGGCTAGATAGAGACAAAGGAGTAATAACAAGAGTCTCACATAAGTTTAGAAATTAAAATTTGAAGTTTAAAAAAATTTTTGAAGCTGAGAAAAATGTCAGGAATTAAAATCACTTCCAATCATAAAAATAAAAAACAGTCTTTTTTTTATATTATTTTTTTTAAACTTACATCCAAATTAGTTAGCATGTAGGGCAACAATGGTTTCAGGAGTAGATTCCTTAATGCCCCTCACCCACTTAGCCCCTCCCCTCTCCCACAGCCCCTCCAGTAACCCTCAGTTTGTTCTCCATATTTATGAGTCTCTTCTGTTTTGTCCTCCTCCCTGTTTTTATATTATTTTTGTTTCCCTTCCCTTATGTTCATCTGTTTTGTCTCTTCAAGTCCTCATATGAGTGATGTCCTATGATTTTTGTCTTTCTCTAACTGACTAATTTCACTTAGCATAATACCCTCCAGTTCCATCCTCATAGTTGCAAATGGCAAGATTTCATTCTTTTTGATTAAAACCATCTTTTTTAAAAAATCGTTTAATGTTTATTTATTTTTGAGAGAGAGAGAGAGAGAGAGTGTGTGAGCAGGGGAGGGGCAGAGAGAGAGGGAGACACAGAATCTGAAGCAGGCTCCAGGCTCTGAGCTGTCAGCACAGAGTCTGATGTGGGGCTCGAACTCACAGACTGTGAGATCATGACCTGAGCTGAAGATGGACGCTTAACCTACTGAGCCACCCAGGCCCCCCCTAAAAAGCAATCTTAAAATGCCTCAAAAATAAATACATTAAGATACCCCCTTGTGGGAATGCAAACGGGTGCAGCCACTTCAGAAAACAGTGTGGAGGTTCCTCAAAAAGTTAAAAATAGAACTACCCTATGATCCAGCAATGTCACTACTACATATTTACCCAAAGAACACCAATATACAGATTTGAAGGGGTACATGCACCCCGATGTTTGTAGCAGCATTATCTGCGATAGCCAAATCATGAAAGCAGCCGAAGTGTCCATCAAGTGATGAACGGATGAAGAAGTTGTGGTGTATACATATACCACATGATTTCACTCATGTAGAATTTAAAAAACAAGACCCATGCGCGAAGGGGAAAAAGAGAGAGACAGGCAAACCAAAACACTGACCCTTAACTATAGAGAACAAACTGGTAGTTACCAGAGGGGAGGTGGGTGGGGAGATGGGTGACAGGTGATAGGGGTTAAGGATGGCACCTGTGATGAGCACCAGGTGTGGTATGGAAGTGTTGAGTCGCTATATTGTACAATTGAAACTGATATTAGACTGTATGTCAAGTAATGCGAATTTAAATAAAAACTTAAAAAATACTGCGTATTGTCTGTAAAATCACAATATTCAAAAAATCCCCAAAGAAAGAAACGTATCTCAAAAGAAAAAAAATGATATAACAAAGCCATGATATAGGTGAATTATGAATGAGTATAAACAAAAATATTAAAATGGAGATATCATCATTGAAATTTTAAAGATCTCAATCTAGTGCATCAATTCTAGTTTGACACAAAGAGAAATTTAATCAAAAGACATATGATTGAAATGAAAGTATTGAAGAATTTATTTAAAAGCCAAATCAGGGGGCACCTGGGAGGCTCAGTCGGTTGAGCATCCGACTTCAGCTCAGGTCATGATCTCACAGCTTGTGAGTTCGAGCCCCGCGTCAGGCTCTGTGCTGACAGCTTGGAGCCTGGAGCCTGCTTCAGATTCTGTGCCCCACCCCTCTCTGCCCCAACCCACTTGCATCCTGTCTCTGTCTCTCTCAAAAGTAAATAAACATTAAAAAAAATTAAAGAATAAATAAAAAATAAAAGCCAAATCAGAAAGATAAAGAAAGGAAAATCTGTATGAGTAGCTTAAAAATACTGAGGACAAAGCAATAAAATCAGCTTGTAATAAAAATAAACGGTACCTACCCAAATTACTGGGTTCAGATATTGTTATAGGCTATTCTTATTAGAAATTTAAATAAAAGATTATCCTGTTTTTAAATAAAATATATCATAGACTAGGCAAAAGGGTAAACTCTTTTATAAGTTAGTATAACTTACAGATATCAAAACCAGTCAGGGGCAGTAAATGGAAATATAGAGAGAGAAAGACAAACCACATTTATAAATACAGTGTCAAGAATCCTACATACTCTGTTAGTAAATCATACCCAGAAGTGTATACAACTTATTAAACAGTTGTATACAGAAGCAAATTTCCTTCACTTGGTGAAAAATATCTCTGAAAAGATATTACAAATATCACACTTAATGGTTATTAAAGTCAGGAATAAGATTTAAAAAAAACATCTTTTCTGATCATTACTATTAAACTGAGTTTCTAGGCAATGCAATTAGGAAAGAAACACAGATAAACTGTATAATAGTTGAAACGAAGCAACAATATATATGTTACACAAGATATGATTGTAAACATAAAATCTAAAAGAATCTTCAAACTATCATAATAGTTTTTAATCACTCCATTTTTCTTGGAGTTTTAGGTATATAATCATATTATTTACAAATTGGGATAGCTTTACTTCATATTTTGCATTTTCTATATTTTTAACTTATCTGTCTTGACTAACAGAGTTGGTTAATAACTCCAGAACAATACTATATGACAACAATGCAAGGGGACACCCAATATTTTCTGTCCGACGTTAATGTGAGTGCTGAGCATTTCTTTTTTTCTTTTTTTAATGTTTATTTGCTTTTGAGAGAGAGGGAGAGAGAGAGAGAGTAAAAACACAAGTCGGGGAGGGGCAGAGAGAGAGGAAGACACAGAATCCGAAGCGGGATCCAGGCTCTGAGCTGTCAGCACAGAGCCCCACTGGGGCTTGAACTCACCACCAGTGAGATCGTGACCCGAGCTGAAGTCAGTTGCTCAACCGACTGACGTACCCAGGCGCCCCAGCTGCTACTATTTCTTAATTAAACATGTTGCTGCAGATGTTATGTTTTATTAATTACGGTAACCTTCTCATTACCAAATCCAACACCCTTTTCCTTCTCTTCTTTCCCAGTCTCAATTCTGCTGACGATGTTTGAAATGTTTTGCCACCTACTTTTTTGTACTTATTGGGGTCACCAAGGACCCAGGAAATCATAGTTCACTTTCCCACCCAGATTTTTAAAAAATAAAAAATTTGAAAGATATGATGGATTGATATCAAAATACTAAAATTGATAAAGACTAATTACGAGAGCCAAATGGTCCTATTCACTGAATTCCAGAAATCACTTACCAACGTAGCCACATCCCACGTAGGCCCAGAACAGGCCACGCCTGTGGGCAGGTAAGGCTTGCAGCCTGGAGAACCAAAGAGGAGCTTGTGCAGGCGAGCCTGTGCGGGAGCTTGTCCTCCCAGCGAGTATGAGCAAGGGTAGAAGGAAGCCAGGGACAGGTGGGGAAAACCTCCTGTATTGGTTTGCTACTGCTGCTGCAACAAATCCCTACACACTTAACAACATAAATTTATGATGTTACCGGTCTGAAAGTCAGAGTCTCAAGTGAATATCATGGGGCTAAAATCAAGATATCATCAGGGTTGCATTCCTTCTAGAGGAAGGCTCTAGGAGATCATCTTTTTTCTTTCTTCCTCATCAGAAGATACAGCCCTCCTTGACTCATGGCTCCCAGCTAGCAATTGCATCATACAACCTCTGCACCTGTCCTGTATCTTCCTCTCTGACTCTGACACTGGCTTTCCTACCTCTCCCTTGCACTTATAAGGATGTTTGTGATCGTAGTAGGCTCACCCAGATAATCGAGGACAATCTTCCCATCTCACGATCCTTAACTGAATCACTTGAAAAGTCCCTTTTGCTACGCAAGGTTACATCACCATGTGTTCTGAGGTTTAATAGGCGAGCATCTTTGGGGGGAGGGGGATATTATTCTGCTTACCACAATTTAATTTTATGGAAACCAGGAGGGGGGTAGTGGACAAGATGAACTCTTCCCTAAAATTTCCCAGTTCTGTTTGCCCACTAAGCTTAATCCTTAAACTTTTGGTCAGTTAAAGATGTGGCTGTCTGCTGAGCAGGAGAGGTTTGGTCTCTGTCAGGATTATTCTGTTCTCATCCCCAAAAGGTTGCTCTTCCAATGACAAGCAGAACTCTTTGGGGTTTTATCCTTGAGCTAGCTGTGAGCAGCTCAGACTGTCCTTATAAAATTATGGAATGGGTCAGAATTATATGTTATAGAATCAATTCAAAGCCAATCTTTAATCAGAGCTGAAAATCCATTTCCTGTCCTATTTCTCATCTCAATTTTGGGCCAGTCTTATTGTTCAATGGAGCATATCATAAACTCATCAATCAGATTAGGTGACAACAATTAAGATTCTTCAATAGTGAAATAAACAAGCAGGGCACAATAGTACAACTTCAGAACCAGAATTTTCTCAGTCTGAATCTAAACCTCACCTCATTAATAAATTTATCAAGAGAAATAAAACTACACATATAACAACCCCTTGCAAAGTAAAGTCAAAGACCAAAAATAATGAAATCAAAAACCTAATTTTCTTCGTGTGTTTAAAACTCAAAGAATTTTGTTCTCCACAGTTTTATATTCTGTACAGTCTCAGCCAAAGATATTTTAAGTGGCTGGTGGCACTGAGATTTTAACAGCAGCTGTAACCTGGACTGTCTTTCCAAAAGATCTGTGTACTTCAGAGTCTCAGAAGATGGGTTAACTTACTTCCAAGGCTCTGATGTTTCTAACCTTTTAAAGATTACAGAGAATTAATGGGACACATGAGATTTCCACAGCACTGGCCTTACATCATCACATTGAGGAATGAGCCAGTCTTCTTCCTCAAGGGCAGTTATCCTAAGCAAAACCATTTTCGAAGAACCTAGATCTGTGTTGCCATCTGTGTTCGTGGCATTGGGGTAAGGACTATTGATGGAGAAAACCTGGGTGTCAGAATCATGGGCATCACTGAATCCTGGTTAGTCATCTTTTTCTGGAATACATAATCTGTAAACTGAAACTCGGATTGCAGACATCTCTGGGCAAAAGATTAATTTTAGCACTTCCAATTTACCCTATATGTGATGGGAGTAGACATGCATGTTTGCATAATGTATCTTCTCCCAGAGAATCTCATGTTCCTGTTTTGTTTTGTCTTTCAATTTTTTTTTCTTTCAAAATTCAGCAATTTGCAATGTTGACAGCTTCAATCTCCAAGGATGTATCTAGAGTGTCTTTCTTTTTCATCTAGCCTATCCGCATCTCTCATCATCTGCATCATTTTTATTACCTTATGTTTTTATTTTCATGCATGGACATTTCCAATGATATTCTGATCACTTTCCCATAAGCAGACTTATTCCATTCTGTTTTCATCATTTCTTGCTAAGGAATTATTTAGGTATAAGGCACCCGGCTCTTAGGGGAGGTTTCTCCTTCTTAAGTAATTAACCAATTCAGGGTCAATACAAGAACCATTGGTGGGATGTAACTGTTGAGTCCATGGACAGAGCACATCTCCCTCTGGTTCTTTCTCCTTGCCAACTATGAAAAGGACTGTCCAAGGGCTTTCCATTCATCATTTTTATTTTTGCTACTGATAACCCATATAACCCTAAAGCTTTCATCACTACCTTTATTCAAATTTATCTTTTTTGCTCAGACCATCCATTTATGCTCCAATAGTGTGATTTTAATTTTATAGTGGACATATACCCTTGGGTCCCTTACCATCACCTTAAATTCAACATGTCCTAAATGAAATTAATCATCGCTCCCTCCCCTACCAACACCAAACTGGTGTCCAGATTGTTTCCTTGGTTTCTTCAAATGATGGTGCCATGCTTTTGTCACCCAGCCTTGAAATTTCAGGATCGTTTTTGACTATTGTTGATCTATGCAAAGCTTATCCATCCTTTTAAGCCTGCTTCAGCTTATATGTCTTTCATGAAACCATTTCTCCCAATCAATGTGTGTGCATGTGTTTGTATATATATGTACATACACACCTATAATACATACACATTAAATTATATGTTCATATATACAGATATACAGATATGCATATAGAGCAGGAGGGAGAGAAAAGAGGGTAATCTTAACTTTTTTTTCCCTTTCATATCCCAATTTATCCAAGTTCTCATCACCCATTACATCTTTTTCTTTTTTATAGATAAGATGTCTCTCATCCTGTGCCAAAGCTAACAGTTACACCCATTCTCTTGTACCTGTATCCTCTTACTTTCTCTAGGTCTTTGATCTGTTGGGTAGCTTCTCTATTTTACATATTGTATTTTTCATTAAATCTGAATATTTTTAGTCCCAAACTTGATCATCCATCCTATCTTGGGTGATGATGTCGCCACCAAATTCCTCAAATGAAGACCCAAAAGCTTATCCTTGACAATCTTGTTTTACAGCTCGTATCCAAATAGTTGTGAGGCCTGACCTTCTAAATAACTCTAGTACATTTCTCTTCACTGTCACTTACTAGTTCCTCTCTTCTTACTCATATGGATTATTTCAAGTTGCCCAGCTGGTAGTCCTGACCTCAAATACTCCCCTGTACTTCAATTAATTTTTCACACTACTGACAGATTTGTTATTCCAAAATAAAACTATGATCATGTTGCCTCACTTCCTTGCTTAAAATATTTCAGTGGCTCCTTAGCCTACTGGCTGAAGCCCAAATTCCGTAGGGTGACATGAAGGGACCTTGAAGATCTGATGCTAACTTCAACTCATACCACTTCCTCCCATACTCCAACCAGATAAATTATTTCTCAATACGTCATCATTTTCTCTCATCTACTTGTGTGAATATCATGGTCTCTGCGCTTAAGTGTTGCTTCAGTCTGAATCACCATCTCTCCCTTCTCAGCCAAGTATTTCAATATCAAAAAACAATTTTACCTTCTTTGGCATCCTAAGAAATATTAGGCATTTCCTCTTCTGGGCTCCTATTTTTTAAAGAGCTCTTAATTCCTCTGCTCTCCATTTTGGTGCTATCCACATTTAGAATAAAATTCAATGTCTTTTAATGGTCTATAAGGCCATGATCTCGCCTTTGGCTAGTTTCCTGACCTCATTTCCTTCCACCTTCTCCCAACTGACTGCTCCAGCAAAATTGGCTTCCTTCCTATTTCCATGCACATTACTATATTTGTTCTTTTGTTCTTGCTGTTTCTGCTGCCTCTTGTCCTTCTCCTCAAATATTTGTATGGCTGGTATTCTCTCCTTCCTATAGGTTTCTGCTCAAGCATCACTGCCCTCTGAAGGCTGTTTCTCCTGATTGTGAAGTTTCAGATGGCCTGTGCCTCATATTGCCTAGACATCTTGAATTACACTCACCATAATGATACATTCCCAGCCTGCCTTCTAAATTATAAGCCTTGACTTGTCTGTAAGGGTATATGCATAACTTGTTGATCATGTTGTAAGTGTTCTGGCTTTGGCAAAGTATGGCCGGTGTTGGAGTTCTCTTTTGGAAATAATACTAGAGCCAAGTTTTCATCTGAAGGTCATGATTAACTATGGATTAACTTAAAGTCAAAAAAGCTTTTTGGAATATTTGACTACTGTTAATAGGGTAACGTGCAGTGTAGTGGAATGTTTATCTGGGCTTATTGCATAAACAAACATACCTCAAGGCAATCAGAACCTACACACATTATTTTTAAAACAAATTCCACAATGTAAGAAGTAGCTTTATATGCTACATAATTTATAATATGATACACATAACTAAGTTGAGTTTTTCAGTAGCCAGTGGATTAGTATTACTATGTTCTTATAGATTGTATCCAAAAATGAGGTCTACCATCAAGAGTAGCTTATAGTTTGGATGATCAAGCATCTACCTTAGACCTAAGAATAGCTGAAGATCCTTACTCTAAGGCTGAATGTTGGCTTGTACTGACCAGCATACTAAGTGTGTAGCCAGGGATTATCTCAACATCTGTTTGGCACAGACAGATGTTGTCATTACAAACCTTCATCAGTGTGTTCCTTCATAGTTAAAAAGAATGACTCCCAGGAATTGAGCTCATAAAAGCAAATAAGAAACAGGCAGAAAAGGTGGATGTCTCCAGAATGTTTTGAGTAAGAGGGATGAAGACCAGAGAAAGAGAGAAGGAAATAGAATTAGGAGGTAGGAGGTGTGGTAGTGATGGGGGGAAAAAGTGTTGTGAAGAAGTCTCAAACTACAAAAAAAGCCTTTTGTATAGTTTGTCTTATGTGAGATTTTACAACCATATAAAATCCAATACGCTTGTTTCATTGCAAGCAGGAGGATGCTGTATATATATAAAAAAAAAGCTGGGGGAACAGCATGCAACTCATAAAAGACATGCAGTTTGAATTTACACACGCATCCATCATAGGGTAGTGTGCACCAAGAGGCAGACCAAGATGTTTAATAAGATGGTGCTCCTTCTCTATAGGAAAAGCTTTTCAGTCTTAGCTGATATACATAGGCATCACTGAGAAGAGTGACTTTTCAGGACAATAAAGAATAGCAGCTGATGTTATGCTTCAACAAATGGACAAAGTGGCCCAACTGGTGATTCACTGCTAATGAGGAATAAGATCTGTGTGTCGGGAAAAGTCTTTTTGTGCAGGAGACATTTAGGTTGCTTTTTTTTTCCTATATCTTGTCCCCTTGGCCTCGAGAGTAACAGGTGGCCAAAGTCTTTATGCCAAGCTCATTCTTGACCACAGAGTTGTCTCTGGTGGGTTTTATGATTCAGGACCCTGAGAAGAAGGAAAGGGCATAGCTATCAACTGCTCACTGACATAAAAATTAACATAAAAGTGTAAATCTCAGGGCTTCCCCTTGGAGGTTGGCTTTGACCCAAAACCACTTCTATCTACTGATAACAGACCGTGATATTTGTGCTCCAGTTCCATTGATCAAGGCTGCCAGCAAGGTTGATCTTACTTAGATTTTATCCAGGTGACAAAGGGGCAGATGGACTTGACACCATGTGATTTGTTTGGGTCCTTGACCCTGCCTAGGTTTGGTGCCTTCTGTGCTTTTGGGTTTATATCGAGGTCCACATCCTACATCTGCACTAAGGGCCAACTCCTTTCGTGCAGCTTCTGTCCAGTCAACCTCACAACTGAATGCTAGCAGCAGAGACCAATAAGGAACCATTCAAACCATTTACTCACACAGACCACCCTTTTCAGCAAGACTTCTATGAACATTTCCTAAAGACGACTAACTACACAGATTAAGATTGTGGTTTGGTAATTTGGGGGGAAATCTAAAAACTACGGAAAATCCAAACAGTTTTGTAAGTCGTTAGAATGTGCACTTTCAGCAGCATAAAGGAGGGCTTCTCTCCCATTAGGGAACTGGAGTCTGTTACATTATCCCCATTGACTCTCCTAATGTCCCTGGCTCAGCACCATATGCAACAGATGCAAAGGGTCACCAGTGAAGGGCAAAATATTTTGTGAAAATAATAGAGCTATGCTATCTACATAGCCAGTTTTTCCCACTCTGCACTTTGAGTGCTATCACCTTGTTTTCATAGAGTCATTTTCTTTTTATTTGCTGGAGTTTATTTTGTTGAATATGGCAGAAAGTCAAAAAAAAAAAAAAAACGAGAATAAAAAGGGAAGAAGGCAAGGTCTCTTTGTTTTCCTCCAAGTATTAACCAAACACTGCCCAGAGCCTGCTTCAAATGGGCTTTGTTGTCCTAAAGCGTTATGTTCGTTTTACCTCTTCCTGAACCTGAGGGATTTGCTTAACTAATCAATCTTCAAAAATATGTAACAGACAGGGAAAAAAAAATCACTAAAAGCTAGAAATGGCTGCAGCTGTTTTCTGCATTACAGGAGAAGAGCAGAAGTTATCTCTAGAGTAGATGCTCTTCTGTTCAGGAAAACTTACTGATAGGATTTTTAAGTTATGTAAAAGTAAGCCTCCACCAAGACCAGTCAAGGGTGGAAGTGGAGAGAGAAGAACCCGATCGCTCTGCATTTTTGAGGGTCAAGAATTCTGCTTTTGTACTCTGCTGGTTTTGGGGGTGCTGGAAGGGGGTAGTAGTGGAAACATAGACATGTTATACATACACACACTCAGTCACACACACACAGACACTAGGAAGTATGACCATCTGGATTCTGTGCAGAAAGGGGATGTGTGAGTTATTTCTTGGGGGTGGAGATGGCTGAGAAATGTTAACAGTCATGGGTTGTTTCCTATTCTGTTACAATCCCCACCCCCAAATGCCTCTGGATTTTTCCTCCAACCTTTAGTTAGAATGTGTTACATTCTACAGCACCTTGAATTAATGGTTCTTCCAGGAATGAAGGGGTTGGGGCTGTGTCTACACATGGGGCCAGGTAGCACCTAGAGAGGTCAGGAGATGCATAAATCAATGGACATCTCAAAAGCAGACATGTGCAAGGGGGTTCAGAAGAAAGAAGAAGGTAGAGGATATCAGACATAGGATAGGTGCCAGAGAACTTCGGCACCTCCTGCTTTCCAATCCTCAAGAAACAGAGAAGGGGGCAGGCCTTCTCTTCCCTAGAGTCACATTTTTTTATTTGGATATGAAAAGAAAGAGTAGCCATAACACGTTGCTATCTCACCACAAATAGAACTGTCCAGAATGTCTATTAACTCCCCGTACCTGAGCCCCACCATTTGAGCCATGCTCTGCTTTCTCTTTCCCACTCTCTCCAAACACTATCCATAGCGATTCCATCTTCCGACATTTTGTGGAGCCCATTTTGCACTGTGTGAAACCCCCTGGCTTTCATCCTCTGCTTAATCACATTCTACCCATTCTTCAAGGCCCAGTTAAAATTCTACCTTTTTTTTTTTTTTTTTATCAAGTTGATTCTGACTCTCAGAGGCTAACTTTAGATCCTCCATTTCCGAAATCATGCATTCATACCAGAAAGTCATAATACAGCACTGGGATAGCGATCTTCTATTTTCGGTTTCTTCTACCTTAATTTTGTTTTCCCCAAACAAAAATGGAAATTCTTAGGGTAAAGGAAAGGTGTCATTTATTTTTCCTATATTCCTTAACTCCCCCACCGAGACTATTCCTGGATATCTACTAACTTCTCGATTAGCATTTGGTTAATGGGCGAGGAGCTGCATAAGTCTTCAAAATAAACCTTTATGATCCAGAAAATGCTCACTCTAGGGAAGCAATATTGGTGCATTAGTGGATCCAGACAAGTATTGTACTCTCAGTAGATGTTGCTTAGGTGGGCCACTGCATGGTAAAATTCAAGTCTCAGAATGAAAAATTACAAGATCTTCTGCCTTTCTTTATATGGGTCCAATCCAGCATAAGGTTTTCACCTCTTTTTACTTACAAATGAAGTATTGTTTCCAATATAACTTCATTAAGAAAAGCCAAAATAAAGTACAACTGAACAAGTTCCTTAAATCAAATAGTGATTCAACTTGGGAGACCTTGCGGAATCTTTTAATAATTATTTAAATGTTGAGAATACAATTAGCTTAATGAGAGACTCATATTTCAAACCTCAGATCAACTTGAGTACTACAAGTTAAGGCTTAAAATATAACCAGAAGCACAACTCGAGTGTATATTTTATATAATTCTGTTTGCTACATGAGTCAAGTGTGTCAGAAGGCCTACAAAATTCATTTTGTGTCTCCATTTTTATTGTTGGTTTCTTTTTCATGCTATCCACTCACTGCACGTTCTCTCTCTTGCCTTGTTTCTCTTTTGCTCCAAGCTTCCTTTTTTGGGCATATTGTTCTGCATCTGAAGCTCTCGTGGCTTCTCACTGCTCTTTCTCCTCTATGAGTTGTCATTGGGCTACTATCTCCCAAAAAGTTGTATCAACTGAGCACATTAGGAAATAAAATGAAGGTGCCGTTTACATGAGGGCTGGTTTGTAAGGTTAGAGGATAAATAAGAAGAAGATTGCATATTGTTGAATTACTCTTGAAACTCCGTTTGGTGGGTATTAGATAGGAGACCTTTTCTAACAAGTTGAGCAAAGTCAGTTTTTTCTCTGACATTGAAACCATTTGCTCTTTATTCAGTTGAACCACAGATGAAGTAATTGGCTTCCTCACACAGGCCATGTTGACCCCAAAATGAGATTCTTTAAATATGTAATGGGAGGAGATGCTTAGGTTCTGAGAAGCACACAGGAAGCAAGATGCTGACAGAAGGCAGGTCCTAGAAGTCTACTTTAGACTGGTTCCGGGGTATTTGCACATTGAATGGCTATACAGGTTGAATTTTCTGAAGCAATTAAATGGATATTTCTCTTCTTCTCTGCTAGTTTTCCTCTTTCTTCCTCCCATTTCTCACATCCAAATACATATAATGAAATTCCAGTTAGTTGAATATGTCTATGATATGACTTGATCCTTATATCAGGATGAAAGTGTCCACTGCCCTGGAAACAAAATCTTATTTCTATAATGCTCTTGATAATTCACTTGAAAATAATTAAGGCCATTATACGAAGTTACTGCACATCAAATGTGGTTACTTACAGGGTCTGAAGGATGGGTTTTGGTCTTAACCCTTCCTTCACTGTCTCTTATGTTGAACCATGTTATCAGATCTGGTTAAGCAGAAAAATTGTGGTAGACATTTTGGCATCATTAAGATAGTTTTTCTTTGCCTTAATATTGTATGGAGAGATTTCTAATCTGTTTTTTCCCCTGTACCCCTCAATCAAGATGTGACGAACTAAGATGCCAGTGAATCTTGATGGAAGTCATGTGGCTTCATCTCTCCTCTTAGCTTTAAAAAAAATTAGTTTTTACAATAGTTTTATCGAAATGCAATCCACTTGCCATACAATTCATCCATTTAAAGTGGTACAATCCAGCAGATTTTAGTATATTCACAGGGTTCTACAATCATCGCAATAATTAATTTTAGAACATTTTCATCACCCCCCAAAGAAATTTCATGCCCTTTAACTATCACACCTCCGATCCCCCACCGCATATACTACCCTAGCCTTAGGCAGCCACTAATCTACTTTCCATCTCACTAGATTTGCCTTTTCTGGATATTTAATATAAATGGAATATAAGTGAGGGGGAGAAGGAATATAGCTTTAAGAGTCTGGTAGCACTTATATCAGGCAGAAGGAAACACTGTGCACATCTCTGTACTTCAAACCAGTTTAGATGGCTCAGTGGATTGGTTTTCAGGAATAAAATCATGTCTCAGCATTTAACTGTGTTATACATCACGGGCATGTATGCAACCTATCTCAGCGCAGGTACTGAAATAAACCACGAAGCTCTTAAAATATATACTTTGGTAGTAGATCAACATCAAGTATATATCAATATTTGCTCAATGACAATATAAAATTTACTGACACATAAAGGTAAATCAGACAATTCTTTTTACTTGTCACCTATTGGTCAGATTTGAGGAATATTTTATGACCCTTATTTAATTCATTTTTTAAGCGATGGCTTTACTATTTAAGTTCGTTGAAAAAAAAAATGGATTACTCAATGGAGAAACGATTTTCCCCAAATGTAAAAATGAAATGTATGAGGAAAATTTTGCCTTACGAATAATTTCTCTAACCGCATCTCAAGGAAATTTTATCTGCTTTAAAATCCAGCATGATAAATAACTACAATTGACTTACTTAGGGCTTTATTTGTTAATTCACATGCATGTATTAGCATGATTTTATTGGCTTAGTCACGGTGGCTGTGGTATAAGGTATGATTACTGACCTGAGAAACCAACAATATATATGCTTTACACTTTCAGGCATATCTCAATTTACATTTGTAGTAATTGGAAACTCTCCAAACCCAGATGTCAGTGGAAGGGATAGAAAGGAGGTGTTCCTCATAAGCAATATTTTAATCATTGTGATAGTACCGTTTGCTAAGTGCCTCTTATAGGACAGGTGATAATGTTATCTTTATAACATCCTTGCAAAGTTACGGGAGTTACCCTCCACTTTATACTGAAGCTCCATGTGTCAGGAAAGCAGCTTCAAGCTTATTCAGCCTGTTGGTGGTGAATCCACCCATTACAATTGGTTTGATTTCCTTTCTTTTTTCTTTTTATTTCTTTTTTTTAATGTTTATTTTTGAGAGAGAGAGAGAGAGGAGAGAGAGAGAGAGAGAGACACACACACACACAGAGTGCGAGCTGGGGAGGGGCAGAGAGAGAGAGGGAAACAGAATTGGAAGCAGGCTCCACATTCTGAGCTGTCAGCACAGACCCCGAAGTGGGGCTCGAACCCACAAACTGTGAGTTCATAACCTGAGCTGAAGTCTGACGCTTAACTGACTGATCCACCCAGGCGCCCTGGTTCGAATTTCTTTCCATACTTCCTGCAGAATCTCGAGTTTCGACTTAATTCTTTAGTCTCTCAAATTGGAATGAATAATTCGAACAATCCCCATGTCAAGTGTGGTGCTATTTTTGAGCAGGTTTTTAAGGCAAACTGAGATGAGCTGCTCAGTTCTAAAGCATCACCCAATAGACGGTCAACCTGGTCAGTTATTACCCGCCCATATCCAAGACTGTCCGGATGTCTAGCCAGGAAGTTTCTGTCATTGATAGTCGCCTCAGATTCTCAGATCTCCAGAGAAATACAGTGGGCTTCTTTTCACTAAAAATGTTAAAGAATCATGATGTGGCCATTCTATATAATGGATCTAACATAAATTTAGACACTTTTTTTTTCTTTTTGGATTTATTTGCTTATGACTTTTATCTTCCATTGGTTTATTAGAAGAAGACTATTTCATAGGGAAATGAAGCATTTAGACTGTCTAAACATCAGGCAGTGTTTACTAATTATCCACTATGGAGGATGTTATACAGGATTTGAAGAAGGATGCAAAATTAGTCTAACTCTTAAAGAAGCTTAAAAGCAGCTGAGGAGACATATATAGTTGTGAGACGAATAACCCTGAAACACTATATGACTAAATGGAAAATGACTAGTACAGAAAATAAGAGAAGCCTTAAATCTTGTGCAATTTTAAATTAAGAAACCTAGTTAAAATGTGTTTTTCTCTATAATAAAAGAAGTAATTAGTGTCAGGGAGATGTTTATACAAGTTTCAGGCATCATAACATTAAATACACTGTCTTTTGAGTTAGATAGCCTGAATTCAAATCTGCCACTTATCTGCCATTTATCAGCTGTGTGATTTTAGAATATCACTTAACTTCTCTGTGCCTCACTTCCCCGTCTGTAACCTGTCCATAGCTTATGCTATGTATGTGGTATGAGCGATGCTCAAGTTCGCTAGACTGTTCTAAGACAACATATGCTGTGAGTCATTGATTCAGACAGCTGCTATCAGTTAAATACTTAGCAGGAGCCATTACATGTTTATACTATTTGACTAAATAAGTCTACTCATATGTATTTATTATAAGCAGGAAGACTAGGGTTGGGTCAATTAACATTAAAGACTACACTGGGTGAAGTCCACGGCATACTTTAAAATTCAATCCCAGTGAAAACCCTGTGATCTAGGCTTTATAAAGCCCAGAGAGGTGAAATAATTTTCTGGTAAGTAAGGAGTGAGGTTAGCTTTCAACTCACTTTTATAAGTGCAAGTCTCCTAACGTCAACACTAGTCATGCCGTAGAAGAAACACGTGTTTAGCTATACAAATAAGTTTATGAAATATAATCTATCATAATAAAAATAATTGGAAACAATTTAAATAGCCGACATCAGAGGCCTAGTTTAATTAAATATGCTGAACAAACATAAAATGAAGTTATTAAAATTATAATTTAGTATAATAATTATTAAAAGTATTTATAAAGAACATAACTAATATATAAACAATTAGGAAAATTTCATAAAACATATAAACATGGATGACAAAATTACTGGTGTGCATCATATACAATTTAAATTTAGTTTAATCTGTATTACTTTTAACACAAAACTTCTGAAGACATACATTTAGAGGTAGTTCATTAATATGCACATTATCAAAAGTAATTAATTTTTACAAAATTATTTTTAAATATATAAAGAATCACTAAAAAACAAACAACTAAAATAAAAATAAAACCATATAAAGAATTACTATAAAAAATATGAAGTAACTCTTTGTTAGCTGCTAAGGTCAGTTCTGTACATATTATGATAATAAGAAAAAGTAGCTTTCTTGAAGTTGCAGTGAGCTGAATTCAGTAAAAGCATTTTTACTTGCAAAATATCCTTTCCATTTAGAAAAAATAAGTATCTGGATTTGTAGAATATTCTTTCTTTCTTTCAAGTGTAGGTGGTTCACATATATAAGCATAAAATAAAATAAAATAAAATTTTAATCGGACATTTATATATAAATCTGGACTGTGTAATGCATTTTAAAAGAAAAAAAATCCTAACACAATAAAAGAAGTTACTGACCAAATCAACTATATTAAAATTATTTTTGCATGGTAAATATTACCATGCATGAAGACCAAATAAAATAGTATTGGGGAATAATATCTGGAACACATAGGGAAAATTAGTTTATTATGTAAGATTGGACAAACTTTAAGGGAGTATTAGAGAACCAGAAAACAGCAACAAGAAAATAATATAGTACAGCATAGAAGACTCAGTTATATATTTTTTAAAAATTAGAATTTCAAAAGGAGAAAGTTAGGACAAAGTCTCTAATCAAACAGACAGTGTCTGAAAATTTTCTTGAATTGACAAAAATCAGCAATCTTTGGTTTCAGAGAAAAAAAAAATCTGAATCAAATTTTTAAAAAGACATTTTTTTTTCTAACTGCAGTGCACCAAAGACAAACTGAAGATCTTTGAAAACCCAGAGAAGAGACACAGATCACCAAAAAAGAACCAATAATCAGATGATCATCGAATTTCTCAAGGTCTACCATGAAAGTCAAAACGTAGGGAAATGATGACCTTAAAATTCTGGGATAGGAAATAATAACAGTTAACCTAGTTTTGGTCTCTATACAATTCTATCTTAGAAAACAGTGGCCAGAAAAAAGACATTTTTATAAATACAAACAAAAACTTAGAGAATGATTACTGGTTAAGAACAAAGGATGCATATTGGAAAGAAGGAAAATAGTTTTAGAAGGAAATTTAGATAGTCAAGAGGATTATGAGAAAAAAAGCAAATATAGATTAAATTAAACAAACACTGGTTGTTAGAAAGAATAAAAATATTATTTGATGAATGTGGTTTCAAATATGAATCTAGAAAATATGAAAACCCTAGCCAAAAATACATACATTGGAAAACAGTGATTTGAGCTGACACATTCTGAGTTATTTTATTTGTATTGTTAACAATTCCTAGGGCTAAACATAAAGATGTGGAAAGTATATAATCTTAAAGGGAAAATAATGAATCTTGGGGGAAACATTCCACCAAAAACCAATCAATAAAAGAAAAAAAAAACAGGGTAGAAAGTAAATCTAAAAGTAAAACATAACAAATTAAAATACAAAATAACTGAATACCCATAAAAAATTATGTGGGTTATCATAATCAAGGTTTTTTTGGGCAAATAGATCAGTAAAAGTCAAAGATTTTCTTACTAGGTTAGAGAAAGACTTCTGGTATGTGCTGTTAAAATAAACAAAGCAAGGGGTGTCTGGGTGGCTCAATCGGTTAAGCATCTGACTTTTGATTTTGGCTCAGGTCATGATCTCATGGTTTGTGCGTTAGAGCCCCACTTCGGGCTCTGTGCTGAGTGTGGAACCTACTTGGGATTCTCTTTCTCCCTCTCTCTCTGTCCATCCTGTGCTCTCTCTGTTTCTCAAAATAAATGAAGTAAACTTAAAAAAAAAAAACACAGCATAAAAATCAGAATGATGCAACACAATTGTAAATAGCTCATGGAAAAATTATAAACCCAAATATAATCATAGATTATATAGCTATATTAATAGAGGGCAAAACAACTTTAAGTCAGGAAGCTTTCCTAGACATGGCAGAATCAAAATAGAGCAATACAATTCACACTTAATGAAAAAGATACAAAGTTGTAAATTTATAATTCCTAATAACACGTCCTAAAAATCAAAGAAATATTTAAAACACACACACACACACACACACACACACACACACACAATTTGGCTGAAAAGCAGGTCCAAGAAATTTTTAAAAATTAGGTTCATTTGAAACATAATATTTTATCAAATGCAATTCAGCTGGAAATGAAAACCAAAGACATAACTCAAACCTTCTTCATTGTTAGAAAATTTTAAATATATATGAAAAAAATACTTCTGAAAAAAAACAGTCAAAAGAGAAATCATAATGGAGATTTGGAAATACTTAAAACAATAACGAAAATACAGTGCACCATATTTTGTGGAAGGCAACTAAATTCCACAGTAATTAGAGAACAAAATATAGGTTTAAATCTTATTTCAGAAGAAAAGGAAACATGAAAGTTAACACAATATGTGTGTATTCTGTTTTTTAAAAAAATTTTTAATGTTTGTTTATTTTAGAGAGAGAGAATGACAGCATGAGTAGGGGAGGGACAGAGAGAGAGGGAGACAGAATCTGAATCAGGATCCAGGCTCTGAACTGTCAGCACAGAGCCCGACGCAGGGCTCGAACCCACCGATCGCGGGATTGTGACCTGAGCTGAAGTCAGATGCCCAACCAACTGAGCCACCCAGACACCCCAATAAGTGTGTATCCTAATTTAGAAAAAGAGGAAGAGAGTAAACTCAAAGAAAGAATAATAAAACAAAGATTTGGGGAGAATTGGTGAAATAGGAAAAGAAGATAACATTAGTATAGAGGTTCTAAAACCATAAAATATACTTTATTTTAAAAAGTTAATGAATAGGGGCGCCTGGGTGACTTAGTTGTTTAAGTATCTGACTCTTGATCTTGGCTCAGGACATCATCTCATGGTTCGTGAGTTCAAGCCCTGCATTGGGCTCCGAGCTGACAGTGCAGAGGGATTCTGTCTCCTTCTTTCTCTGCCCCTCCTCCACTTGTTCTTTCTCTCTCTCTCTCTCTCTCTCTCTCTCTCAAAATAAATAAAAATAAACTTTAAAAAATGAAAAACCAATTCTCTCTCTCTCTCTGCCCCCAAAAATAAATAAATGAACTTTAAAAAAAGTTACTGAATATACATGTGTATAATGACAACATAACTCAGGATGTGGTTGAGACTCAAAAGATAACCAAATGATATTATCCAGTTAAAAAAAAAAAATGTACAAAGAGAGGGCGTAAAAGTGCTGCAGAACAAACAAAACACCTGGGTCATCTTGTAACTATTACAGAATGAGGTCAGTAGTTAAATCATCTCGTAAGGAACATCATCAGCCCAAATTTTCTTCAGTGTGAATTCTATCAAAAACTCAAAGAGCAGATAATTCCAGTCTTCTACAAAGTATTTCAGAAAATAAAATAATAGGAAAAGAACATCCAACTCATTTCCTGAGCCTAATGCCGACCTGATATCCAATCTAGATATGACAGCATGAGACAAGAAAATTAGAGGCTAATCTTACAAATGCAAATGGAAGACCACAAAACAAACTATTAGCAACCCCAGATCTGGCAGTATGTAAGAAGAATACTAATAACTAATAACTAATAACTAATAACTAATCTGTGTGTAAGAATGTACACTTGATTCAAAACAAGAAAACCTACTATGTAATTATCCACATTAATAGATGGAGAAAAATCATCATTCAGTGGAAGTCTAAATAAGTCTGTGATAGAATTCCACAACAATTTATAAATATCTAAATCCTAGCAAACTAAGAATAAAAATAAACCCCTCTAGGAGCACCTGGGTGGCTCAGTCGGTTAGGCATCCGACTTCTGCTCAGGTCATGATCTTACTATTGGTGAGTTTGAGCTCCCCGTCAGGCTCTGGGCTGACAGCTCAGAGTCTGGATCCTGCTTTGGATTCTGTGTCTCCCTCTCTCTCTGCCCCTCACCTGCTGACACTCTGTCTCTCTCTCCTTCAAAAATAAATAAACATTTAAAAAATTAAAAAAAAACCTCTCTAAGCTGATAATGGGAGTCAAAGAATATTCAATTATTAGAATAAACAAAATGTAGCAGTGTTTCCTGATAAAATATCAACATATAAGACACAAAATTTTTGTATATATCTATACCATTTTCCAGATATAATATGGATACACAAACTCAATTCAATACACAAAATTTATTTTTGTTTGTATATATCAGTAGAATGTTCAATAGAAACAGATATGCACACAAAAATGTATCTAGGAACAAAACAAAGGATGTTTAACAATTTAAAAGAGAAAATTATAAAAGTTTACAGCAAAATGGAAAATGAAACATAAAATAAAAATAAGGGACATAAATACCATGGCCATGAATGAAAACATTCAATATCTTAAAGTAACTTAGATCCAAAGTGATGCAGAAATTAACAGGTATTTCTAAAAATTATATAACAAAATTATCGACAAGCTGAGTTTATAATATAAATGGTAGATTAATGGGCCATAAACAGCCAAGGCATTTCCTCAAAGATTAAGCACCCATTTCTGACATGTGGAGACAGTGAGCTTCTTGCGAAAAGGAACTGTGTCTTTTTTTTCTTTAAGTTAATTTATTTTGAGATAAAGGGAGAAAGATAAAGAGTATGTCCATGTGAGCAGGGGAGGGGCAGAGAGAGAGAAAGAGAGAGAGAGAGAAAGAGAGAGAGAGAGAGAGAGAGAGAGAATCCCAAGCAGGCTCGACGTCCAGTGTGGAGCCTGACACAGGGCTTAATCTCATATTTAAGATCATGACCTGAGCCAAAATCAAGAGTCAGGTGCTTAACTGACTGAGCCACCTAGGCACCCCAAGAACTGTGTCTTTTAATGTTCATATCCTTTAACTGTGAGCACAATTGGAGGGTGCTCAGTAAATGCTCCATTAATGATTCATTATCACTGGAAGTTTTAGGATTGACATTTTGGCTTGTGTATTCATTATGAGTCCAATTGGCCAGAACAAGAAAGGAACATTTTAATTATTTGACTCAATGATTTCACTTCCTATTTATGTAAACTGAGGCCTGAAACGTTGATTGGCACATCTGTGGCACTATACCCACAGAACTAAGCCGGCAATCCATCCTGGTAACTCTCCTCCCCGGGCCTTGTCATCCCAACACTTCCTCCTATGGATTTGGCTACTTTTTCTACGTAGAGTTGGATAAAGTCCAGTTTAAGAGTTTAATACAGATGTGTTTGTCCAATCCATGCCCTGACTTAGGTGTTTTCCTTAGTGAATAGAGCTGAGGACACTTTAATTAATTTATTATGTCCCTTCAATTAGGGGACCCAATTAATAATTGAAATGGGTTTTTAATTGGTTTATATCCTCTAGGGTATCATATTAATAACATAAATAAACTAACAGGTTTGCATTGAATTAGGATTCATCTATATGCATATCTGTTGCCTCCCAATACATTATCTATCCTGTAACTTTTTAAACAAAGACATTCTGATGCACTAGTTTCCTGTTGTTATTGTTCCACTTTGAGGCAAGGTCATAGTATTCTCCAGTTGGGATGAAAAATGTTGACGTTATTTCTTTTTTTGGTACTAGATTCACGATCCCCCCCCAGTTTTCCAGTCTTATGATCACCTCTGAGTTGTGTGTCCTCTAAAGCCTTCTATTCGTGGGCTTATTATGTACCTTAGAAATCATTTGTTTTCCACCGATGAAATAAAAAACCAGAGAGGTTACACATAGTCTTCAAGCTCACACAGCAAGGCAGTAATAACAGTGGTTTCTATGTAGACACTTTACAGATTTTTCTCTCAAATGTCATTTATTTTGGCTCTTCATTCCCCTTTGGGATGTTACCACGCAAGGCCACATACTTGGACTGGTCTTCCCTTCTCTTGAGAATAACTGAATGACTTATCTTACTGAAAAGAAGTCAAATTTCATTATGGTATTTCTAGCACTTAGCCAGATATTCAGGACAACAGTGTCTCTATTACAAATTATTTGGATTAAATTGTCTAAAGGCTTCTAGCATTATCTCCTGCCAGTAGCATTAACTCCATTCACCCTCAAGATGTACAGTCCTCATACAATCCACCCCCACATGCTTGGTCTAAATTTTCTTTTCTGACATGCTTCCTAATGTTTGTCTTACACAAGTTCTTTTCTATATGTGGCTATCTCCGTCTTCATTGAATCTCTCTGGCTGATTCTTTCTTCCTTGCCTCTAGTCCTGAAGGTTTTCTCTAAGTCGGCAGTTTTCAAAATGCGGTCCTCAGACTGATCTCGAACTTTTTACACATGCTAGTTCTTGCTTTTTCTCCCCACAAACTTGGGAAGGGGCTGTCTAGCAATCTCTTTTAACAAGTTCTCCAGGTGGTCCCGATGTAGGCTGACGTTTGAGAACCACTGCTCTCACCTCTTGGGTGAAGAAATGATCCCTAACCAAACGTTACATCTCTTTTAAAACTCTGGTGTTTTTTCCTACATGGAAAAATGAAGCCCTGACATTTAGACCTACCTCAAACTCTTCCTTCAACAGAATCACCTTTGATATTTGGTTTGATTCCATATTATTCCTAAGTGAAAGCTGAGGGCAAGCATTCCAGCCTTTATTCCCAGCTATTCTTCCACAGAGTGCCTCACATTGTTCCTGAATTAATGAATGCTTATTGAGTAACAGCAGTGATGACAATATAATGGATATTTCATAGTGGATATTTGTCCTGCTGGTGGTCTTAGGGCTTCTCTTCTACATTCTAAGTTTGGGAGTTCCTTAAACTATAGATTTTAGTTTCTCCAAATAGAAGGCCAAACTCACTCAGTTTCTCTTATAGCTAGTGTGTGGCTCTACCAATCAGAAGACTAAAACTCTAGTGATAGAAAACAAGGAAGGATTGGGGAATTCCTCTCTCTCTCTCTGACTGGTGGCGACAGCAGAAATGGTTACACATTGAGTTCCCGGCAAGAAGAGGCCTTGGTGCTGGAGTCACCTGCAGTAAATTCAAGTTCCTTAGAAATGGCAGGTTCCAAAGGGTCAGTGGATCTTCTTGACTGATGGTGGTACCAGTAGTCTCCTTCATTTTCTGCTTAGACTAGTTCCAGAATGATTGACATTTAGCCTGGGTCTCTAGCTTGTGCGTTGACCTTGTGGCCTACCCAATATCGTTTCAATAAACTCTTTCTCCATAAGAGAGTCAGCTTTTGCTGCTTGCAAGATAGAACCCTGACTGATGCCAAAATAATAAGCATTGCTACATTTGATTGAGTAGTTGATACATCTATTAAGCTGTCCCCAGCTTTCTCAATAGAATGGAAAATTGACTAGTCTGAAAAGACAAAGGTTGCAGAAAAAATTCACATCGGTTTACCTGCTGTCAGGCCTCCGTATACAAATACGAATACCTGACGATATCTCACACTCTCATTGTTCCAGAAGAACAGAATGAGGTAACACCTAACACATTCTTCAATGTCAGCAATGACATCATCAGTCCTCAAGGGGGTGATAGGCATTGTGAGTGAATGGGGTTAAGGTCTTCCATTTGTCAGCTCACATTTCTAATCTTTAAGGCTAGGGTTTTCTGTTCTTGGAACATCTTAGATGGGCGAAAGGAAACATTCACATACCCAAGTTCAGATAGCATGACTGGAAAAGTCACCCTTTTACCCAGCGAGACTCTCTCTCTGGAAAATTATGCAACTATACACAATGATACAAGTCTCCCTTTGAGTTGTTGAACGACGTTCTCCTCGCTCAGAGTCAGGGATAGCTGGTGTCAGATGAGGCTCAGAAAGGTGAAATCAAGGTTATGATCATATAGGTCAATGTGAGCAGAACTAGGATTTAATTTCATGTTCATCTAATTTAACAGGCTGTATTCTTCCTGCTGAAAATGCTGTCTTGCAGGGAAGGTCTTTTCTACCAAGTGTCTCTGGATATTCCTCTATTTTTCCTCCTCAGATCCTACTGAACACATTCCCCCTTAAGCCCCAGATAGACTTTTGTTACGGCATACAGAACATTTTACCACTCATATTTGTTTGCTTATATATCACCCTATCCATACTGTAAGTTACTAAGCACACTGATTATACTTTATTCATCTTTGTTTTCCAGGTTCCTATCATAGTACGTGGATTATAGCAGTTGCTCAATAAATATTTATTACATGAGTGACGGGTCAAGAAAAGCAGAGGAAAAAAAATCCAATTCGGTGTAGAGAACCATGAAATATTCACGTGGCATTCCCGAAGTTTCCTTGACAACACAAAGGGAGAAGAGTGCTCTGACTGTCCCTGACACACGATTGCACACACTACGGCCTACATCAGGGAAAATAACTACACCGTCCGAGATGGTTACTCAATAAACCCCAGCTACTCAAAACATTCTGACGCAGCTGGAATGCCAGGCAACTCTCTGGATCCCTCACACGTGGCCATTTTGTTACTGACAAGGGGCCACGGAGCCACACAAGTAAAGCTTTTCGCACAGGCTGAGCTCAGCTGCAGCTAAGGGGTCCCTCTCATCTGGGACAGTGCTTCTTGAGAGTTGAACCCTGACCAATAGTCCCCATCAGGGGGAGGGAAGGCGCTTTCCAAAGCCTGTGAGACCCTTGTTTGCATTAGATGGTGTCTGAGCCCTGGGGATTAGCATGGAACCAGCAATGTATGCTGTTGCCATTCAGGGGATTAAAAGCTGCAGCCATGACCATTATATGGAATTAAAAGCAAACTAAGAAGTGGCCACGCAATCTGATCGCATGGCATTTCACTCGGTGAAATTCAGTTTGTAATGTGAGGGCAAGAAAAATACAGTCTGTTTTCTTTTCTTTCCCTCTTGCCTCTAAAGGGAGTGGCAGAGTGGAGGAGAAAGTGCTTCAGCTTTGAATTCTGAAAGACCAGGATCTCGTACTGGCTGTCTTTCTCATTCATAGCTGACCTTTGCAAAGTTACTCCTTATCCCTGAGATTCCAATCCTTCTGCAAAACGGGCGGTGTAACATCTTCCTCCTGTTCGGCTAGGAGGGATTAAATAAGATGAAGTGTGTGAGGTATCTGTTGCATTATAGGAAACTAGTGGTGCTGGGCTTTATCCTTTCTCTCTCTGTCTCTTTCCTTCCTTCCTTCCTTCCTTCCTTCCTTCCTTCCTTCCTTCCTTCCTTCCTTTTTCTCTTTTTCTTTCTTTCTTTCTTTCTTTCTTTCTTTCTTTCT
This sequence comes from Panthera pardus, assembly GCF_024362965.1. Taxonomy (NCBI): domain Eukaryota; kingdom Metazoa; phylum Chordata; class Mammalia; order Carnivora; family Felidae; genus Panthera; species Panthera pardus. Next base: position 186,145,743 of record NW_026526688.1, read on the forward strand.
TTCTTTCTTTCTTTCTTTCTTTCTTTCTTTCTTTCTTTCCTGTTAATTTCTTAGTGTCCTCCTGATTCCTTCATCCCGGCACAGACATGCCAAGCGTTCTATCCAGGGGAAAGAGGAGGCAGAAGTCAAGGGAAAATAAGAACGTGCCAGTTATACATCTGCACCTTCCCCAAGATAAACATTCCATGAGCAAAGAGAAAGGGATCCGTGTGGACGTGAGCAGAGGGAAAGAGCTGCACACGAAGGTCCCTGCTGGGAGAACACACTTCCTTTCAAATGTTGCTGCTTCTTCAAAGCACCACATTGAAGGAGGCCAAAAGATGTTCCTCCTGCTGAGCGACACTGAGATGTCTGCCCTCAACTCACCACTCGTGCGGGGAAGGCCTTCGGTCACCTGAGAGTAGCTTTGCAGGCGGTGACTCCCTCATTGGTCCTGGATCATAAGCAATTTGTGCAAAACAAATAGAACGCACTTTCACTTCTAATTTTCCTCTGTACGGACTCTCTCTGGTATACAAGGAGGGAGGTTGGTAAAGTAGTCTGTGCAGTGAGGCAGTTTACCCTGTGTGGGAAGCCACTGGGAGTCTCGTTGCTTTAAGGTAAACTAGCATTAAAGACCTTTTGTCAGTTAGCGTCCTATTCCAGAGCTAGACTCAGGCCTATCCAAGTGCAGAGCCGAGTGTGTCTTTACATCTTTATTAATGCCTCCAGTGGGAATATTAATTTGCATTTGAGGCTAAATATTCCTTTCCACAAATTTTGCAGTTTCCAGAGTCCTTAAATAAAACAGTGATGTACAGGGGCCCTGAGTGGCTCAATTGGTTAGGCATCCGACTTCTGCTCAGGTCATGATCTCACGGCTCATGAGTTTGAGCCTCATGTCTGGCTCTGTGCTGACAGCTCAGAGCCTGGAGCCTGCTTCACATTCTGTGTGTCTGTTTGCCCCCCCCCCCTAATATAAATAAATATTTAAAAAATTTAAAAAACCCAGTGATGTACACTTCTTAGCGTTCCCCACCCGCTATGATATAATTCAATCCTGAGTTACTTTATAAAGTGGGATGGGACAGAAAACTCCATTTTACAGATGAGAAAAGTGAGGCTCAGCATACCATCTGTCTACAACGGTGCAGCTGGTTAGTAGCAGCATCAATACCATAATCACCCATAATAAGTACCTCACCAAGATGGACACAGGTTTTGTGGGGCCCAGAGCCGAACTCTGGATAAATAAAAATAGAAAACAATATTCTACTTTGTGAATTTTATAAGCACATTTATAAACAATTGTGTGGACACATTTCTAAGGCCCCTCTCGGGACCCCGGATGGGGCCCAGGCAAGTGAGGGTCCCAGAGAGCAAGCTTCACTCTCTTCACGGGAAACCATTTCCACTGTTGCAAGGAATGTGCCGGCAAGAGGCCTGCGCTTGGTACAGCACACGGTTCGCTGACTAGTAGCCATGATCATCCTCTCTGGCTTTATGTCATCTCTACAGTGACCCAGAAATAGACGTTTCTAGATGACAGCAGTGGGTCATGCTAGACCTCACTGCTATCTTTAGAACACCTGCACCCGCGCCACCCTCCCTCACTGCTCTCCTTCCCTCCTTGGGACTGTCATCCTTCCCCAGAGCCTACTCTGTCTGGTAGTGGCTCAGGTCCCAAGACTGGCTTTACAGAATGAACATGACAGCTCCTCACAATACTTGGACCCTGGTTCAGGTAAGGGCCTACGCCCCCCATTTCATTCTTTAGTATCTCCCTTCGTCTTTAGTAATTTGTATTATTTTATCATCTCATTTCCAAAGTCACACCTGGTTTTTCTCTGGTTCTCCTTCTGCAGCTTTGAACAATGGCTTTTATTTATTTATTTATTTATTCATTCATTCATTCATTCATTCATTTATTTAGAACCCTGTGGAATCTTTGTAAGCACCCGTCTGCCTTTTCCACGTGTAGCACAATTGTCATTTGAAACACAAGCTGGCCTCATGCAGGATGCAGAGTGGCCAGCTGACCGGGTGTCAGCAGACCCGAGATAAGGTATCTTCTTATCTAACCATGTATCATGCACCTACTTTTTTGTATTCTAGAAATAATAATCACAGTATATTATGTTAGGAGGAAACTTTAGGCAGTGGTTTCCATTTAGGCTGTGTCAGAAAAAACATGGTGCACTTTTTCAATGCAGATTCCCAGGCTCGGTCTCAGACCTTGAGAGTCATAGGAAGGAACAGATAGTCACTACCATGCTCCCCAATGCATCACCAACAGCCAAAAAAATAATAAGAAAGAAAGAAAGAAAAAAAGCAGATGGCAGTTCCGATATGCCACAGATAAGTAAGGAATTCAGGGACTATTTATTTTCTTCCCTCTTTTACAGAGGAGATAGCACGACACCAACACTTTGAGAAAGGAGAACAGAGGGCTTAATAATCCCTTTTCATTTCAATCTCAGATAATTATGCTGCTGAATTTGAAGTACGATCTGTCAGTCATGCACAGCTCTGATAGGCACGTTGGGGACTCCACTTAGCCAACCAACCCAATGATCTGCCTCCCTGCCGAGCTTCCTGTAGTGATAGCAGCAAGATTCCTGAAGGCAGCAAGCCGCCCCAGGGGCAGAGAGGGTCTCTGAGATCTTTGGAATGCCGTGGGCAGTGTCCTTACGCATATCGGGACACAAATGGGGCAGGGATCTGTGTGGCGCCTACTCTGAAATGCCACAGCTGAGCCTGTGAAAGGTCCAAGAGTAGATCAGATTCCCAAGGCCCCAGCTGGCAGGTCTGTAGGAAAATCAGATTCCTGTGAGTCCTTAGAGGTCACGGGAGGGTGACTGCTCCTGGTCAGAGGCAGGGAGGCTTAGGACAGAGACAGGAAGGAAGTGAATAGGGCAGAAAGGGAAAGAAATGTGACCAGAAGAAATTAACTCGTTATTATTTTCTAGTTTGCCAATCCCAGCTGGGGTATGTTTTTGTGAGTCCTGTGCAGAGAGTGGTCCTTAGTTTTAACAAACACATTCACACACCAAGGACAACACACACACACACACACACACACACACACACACACACTTACTTGCACCACACTCACCTGGCATAACCTCAATTTCTAACCGATTATTAACCTTTTATTAGACTCACAGCCTTTGGGGCTAAGCACTATAGTTCACTTATATTTATATTTCTCCAAGCATAGTACTTGGCATCCTGTGGCAAATTTTTGTAAGATAAATTAATAGAAGAAACAACAACTATTAGATAGACCACTTTTAGTATTGAAAGGTGAATATGATAAAAGCTTTCAGAATCACAATGGATTATAGCAAGACAGAAATGTTCATCACATTTTAAATGGAGAACTCTATGCATCCATGAGATTTGAGAGCTCTGAGCTGAAGGCCGGTCAGCTTAGTAAAATCCATGAAATGCATTAACTCCAAGAGAGATACATCTATTGATCAAAAATTGTAAAGTCATCTGTGTTAAACAACATAACAATGACCACATGGTACTCTGTCTTTTCCACTGAACAGTAACTACTTGAAGGTAATAGACCAGGATTACTCGTGTCCGTAGCCCTGGTGCCTCACAATATGTGTCAGATATGCTGTAGGGATGATTATGTTCTGATTAAAGAGCATTGAAATGTAAATATTGACAAAAACCTATTGGAAGTGTATGTTCACTACAATAGCACATATGCACCTCTTCCAGTTGACCTTGTAGATGAAATGCTTTGCAGTCGAAGGGGAATAGAATGTGTACAGAGATTTTCCAGTGTTTATTTTTACATTGAACATCAACTAGGCCCCAAGGCTAATGCTATTGACCTGTAACATGCATAGAGATATGGCCAAGCAACTGGCCACTTGGTCAGTGAGCTGAAAGGCCAGGAGGACCCTGTCCTCAATGGGACACTGCCATCTGGTGTATGCCCCGGGTTAGACAGCCAAGGAAGGGATGTAGCTCAGGGTCAGGAAAGGTGGGGGAAGCAGAGCCAACCCTTGAGTACACATATTGCAAAGCTCCTGTGTAGACAAGCATGATCACCTACTTGGTTGGGATCTTGAAGTAAAAAAGCTTAAGTTATCAAAAAATGAGATAGGATATTACTAAGAAAGAAGGGGAAAAAATTCCTCAATGACTGCAGTAGATTGAGCATTACACATTGGTTATCTCATTTAATTTTCACAGTCCTCTAACAGCTGAATATTAAAATGGTTATATCACATATAAGGAAATGGAAGACCGGAGAAGTTAAGTAACTTGCCTGAGGTCACATAGGTAGAACAAATAATCAAATTACTGCTCTTTTCTCTGTATCTTGCTGCCTCTGTGACTCTTCCATTTTAATAAATAGCCTCTTAAGAGGAGGGATGGTTCTTCTTTTTGTCCAAATGTAGTTTTACATAGAGCTAAATAGTTCTCAATGATCAGCAATCTACTGCAATAGAGAAGTACACTCAGAATTCCTTACTGCTTGTAGCTTAATATGTGGGTGAAGAGAGAAAATCACATATTAAAGTGAATTAACACTTAATAGGTTTAATTTGTTTTTAACGTTTATTTATTTTTGAGAGAGACAGAGCACTAGCAGGGGAGGGGCAGAGAGAGAGGGAGACACAATCCGAGGCACCAGGCTCTGAGCTGTCAGCACAGAGCTTGACGTGGGGCTCGAACTCAGGAACCGTGAGATCATGACCTGAGCTGAAGTCGGACGCCCAATCGACTGAGCCACCCAGGCGCTCCAAAGTGAATTAACACTTAAAAATCAGTGCAATATCAAGGCAAAAAATACTACTATGACAATAACATAAGTAGACATTTGACATTGACTTATGAAGAAATGCAGGGGTTAAGGAAAAATAGTAATTCTAATCCTGTCTTGATTTAGCATTTTGATATTTTGTTCATTATGTATTTTTTTTGCATTAATTTTGACTTTTCTTTTTTGCTTTGCAAATGCATTTTTCCAGGTTTATAAAGAGATAATTGACAGGGGAACCTGGGTGGCTCAACTGGTTGAGTGTCCAACTTTGACTCAGGTCATGATCTCACATGATCGTGAGTTCGAACCCCACCACAGGCTCGCACCTGTCAGCACTGAGGTGGCTTCAGATCCTCTGTTCCCCACTCTCTCTGCCTCTCCGCCACTCATGCTCTCTTAAAAAATAAATAAACGTTTTAGAAAGAAAAAGATGATTAACATACAAGATCATTTAAGTTTAAGGTGTACAGTGTGTTGATTTGATGCACTTGTATACTGCAAAATAATTACCACCATAGCATTAGCTAACCCTTCTTTCAGGTAACATACCACTCTTCTTCTTCCTTCTCTTCTTCTTCTTCTTCTTCTTCTTCTTCTTCTTCTTCTTCTTTTTAATGTTTGTATTTATTTTTGAGACAGAGTGAGACAGAGCATTGAGCGGGGGAGGGGCAGAGAGAGAGGGAGACAGAATCCGAAGTAGGCTTCAGGCTCCGAGCTGTCAGCAGAGTCCGACGCGGGGCTCGAACTCTCAACCACAGATCATGACCAGAGCCGAAGTCAGACGCTCATCCAACTGAGCCACCCAGGCGCCCCCACCTCTTCTTTTTTATGGTGAGAACATTTAAGATCTACTTTCTTAACAACTTTCAAGTATATACTACAGTATTATTAATTATAATCACTATGCTGTACATTAGATCCCCAAAAGTTATTCATCTTAAAACTGGACATTTGTACCCTTTGACCAACATCTCTCCATTTTCACCACCCCCAACATATGGTAACCACCATTCTAGTCTCCGTTTCTATGAGTTTGGCTTTTTTAAATTTTTTTTTGTTAACGTTTATTTATTTCTGAGACAGAAAGAGACAGAGCATGAACAGGGGAGGGGCAGAGGGAGAGAGGGAGACACAGAATCTGAAACAGGCTCCAGGCTCTGAGCTGTCAGCACAGAGCCCGACGCGGGGCTCGAACTCACGGACCGTGAGATCATGACCTGAGCCGAAGTCGGACGCTTAACCGACCAAGCCACCCAGGCGCCCCGAGTTTGGCTTTTTTAGATTCTACATACAAGTAATTTCATAGAGTATTTGTTTTTGTCTGATTTATTTCACTTAACATAATTTTCTCAAGTTCTATGTATGTTACAAATGGCAGGATTTCCTTCTTTCTCAGGACTGAATAACATTCCATTGTGCCTACTCATATGTGTGTGTATTATAAGTATAAATACATATGCATATATGTTATATATGAGCACATCTTTATCCATTCATCCATCGACAGACAGGTGGTTTCCATATCTTGGCTCTTATAAATCACTGCAATGAACGTGAGAGGGTAGATACCACTCTGAGATCCTGATTTAAATTCCCTCGGATATATAGCCAGAAGTGGGATGGCTGGACCATGGTTCCATTTTAACTTTTTCAGAAACCTGGATACTGTTTTCTGTAGCAGCTGTACTATACTTTTTGTTTTTTAAATATCATTATAAAATGTTATTTATCTTGATTGCTGAGTTTTTTTGGAGTCTCCTTAGGTTCTGTGCGTGGAGAGAAAGCCTAACTAGTCCTGACTTCGAAGGATTTATAACTGAAAGGTTGGAAATAGTCTAGAAATAAAATCTTACTTCGGCATCATGTCTGTCAAAGAGATATTGGCTTGCTCACTATTACCATAAGACACCTTATTTTCTCACGTGAAAAAAGTTATATTATTATAATAATTATTAATGATAAAATATCAGTGGAAACACAATATGATAATTATGATGAACTGTATATACTTTGAGGTTTTTATGTGTTTTATATGGATAACAACTACTTTACCTATATTCAAGTTTAACTGGAAAATTAAATGAGCTATTACATATAATATATATCTCAATTTCAAAGCATGATACATATGTGTTAAAGCTGTTAATCAAAGAATGATGGATACTTGTTTTGATGGGCACCTCGGGAGATTTTGTGTGTGTGTACATAGTGTTAATGCAGAAAAATTCTTTTGCTTCTGATTTTTGAATTAAACCATAAATATCACAAGGGAAATAATGTTTTCTACCAACATGTTGCAAATTTAGATTAACTGAAGTGTTAGCCCCTAGGTTTTCGGTAAAAACAAATTGGTGGCAAAAAGTCACATTAAATAAGACTAGATCCTTTCTAATGGGAGATATTTGGGACCCTTCATGCAACAAGAAGTCAAGAACATTCCTAAACCACAAGCCATTCCAAATAGGACCTTGCTGAGGCGCAGACACAGATTTAAAATATTTTCAAACAGTATACTATCACTAGAAAAATTCCCTATCGATGCTTGGGGATTTTCCCCAGAGGTGTGAATTATAAACCTGAAGAGACACTGTTAAGATTTTGTGTATGAAGTTAAGTCTTAGTCCTGCTCAGCTCAACTTCTATTAATTATATTTCAACTCATAGCAAGCAGAAACTAAGAACGATGTGTCATGGTAAGTAATTCGCTTGCATTCCCTAATGCAATGTCACAATCTAGATCTTTCTTCTGAGAAGATTTAGTTGAAACCTCCATCCTGCACCTCCTGGTAAGAATACCATTTAATGTTCCATTAGCAAAGCAGAGCTTTTGGAAGTCATAATGAAGGAAATTCTCAGAAGAGCTGAAAGGAGACTTGAGGGAGGGCCCTGTTTTCATATTAATCTTGTGGTTAAGTTGGAGTCTGGGTAAAATTGTACAAATTCCTTTGTAATTTATCTGGCAGAATAAGATTTCAGTCAGACAAGGTACTTACAATTGAGAAACCAGCTTCTCTCCAGCCATAAAGCATGCTAATTGGAAAGCTGTGGGCAGAATTCCTGCCAAAAGCCGGGAATCTTCTCAAATATTAACGATGCCCTCCTGCCAAACTTTTGGATGCTGTCATGAATCTGGTGGCTTACAGCTTTATGTCATTTCATCATGTCTTTGATCTTGCTGTCGGTGTACCCCAAAGAGGGAATACCGTCCAGTGGTGGGGCCATGAGACACAGTGCGGAAGTACCTATGGGATTGGGAAGGAAAGCCGGCGACTATGCAAGTGGACGTATCCCATAAAGGTGACATGTGTTACAAACGGAAACAGACGATGATGAATATGTTTAGGAGTCATAACTAAGCTACAAAAGGAATTTGAATTGTTCTAAACTCATAGAATGTGGCTGGCGTTGTTAGCAAACGTAGAAAAGAACAGGAACAATGAAAATGATTGGAACATAGAAAATAATCATGCAGGAGAAGCAAGAAGTCTTCCAACTCTGCTGGGAAAATTTTTTAAGAGAAGGATAACCTTGGCTCTACGGTGCCACAGACGGATCATATACGCAGTGTAGGGGATGTTCAAGTGCTCCTAACTTTTTTTTTTTTTTGAGAAGCTTAACAAAATTAATGCTGTTTCTCCAGATGCCTAATTTGCTCCACAGAAGTGGTCTCCATCTCAAATCTCGACCAGAAGTTGATTTGGAAGCTGGCAAGCATGCACTCTTGGCAATTGAGAACATCAGCAATGAGAGAAGAGTCTGCAACCTTCCCCTCTGCCCAGGAAGAGGTCAGGACCTTGGCACACCCCTTTGGGAAGATTGCCAACTTTGGGTTTTAGACAGCACATTTAAATGTTGTATCTGAACTGCCTATTACTTTACAGCTAAGCACCTCTCCATTCAGCCAAAGTGGTCAGATAGACACTTGGTGAGTATTTGGGTTGTTATGCCAAAGTCATTTTTGGCCTTCATTTTTGGATACTTGTGAAAGCAACTGTCAACTCAGTTCCTTGAATAATTGATTGCAAAGAGGGTTCCTGTAGATGGGAACTTAAAGTTCTTATGAAGGCATTCCAAGAGCAGAAATTTCTGTGTGGAATAATGGTATAAGAAAAGGTATAATAAATCCTCGCACTTATATAGTACTTTATAGTTTAATATAATAGTTAAGAGCACAGGCATTAGAATCAGACCGAAGTAGGTTTTTGAGTTATGTTAACTCCTATGAAAATCAGTTGCTGATACTCAGATTCCATAGTTTCTTAAGGGCTTGGGTACTTTCTAGCAAACCTCTCCAATGATCTTGTTGGTAAACTGGGGATAATAACATCTACGTCATAAGGTTGATTTGAGAATTCAAAAATATGCTATAATCAAAATAATATGTATAAATATAATTTTATATTACAGCTCCTTGCAAGTAAGTGATCAATCATAGATGAAAAAGCCATTTTATATATTTTTAAAATCTTTTTTCAATTAATTAATTTATTTATTTTGCGAGAGAGAGGGAGACAGAGAAAGCATGAGTGGGGGAGGGGCAGAGAGAGAGACTCCCAAGCAGACTTCTTGCTGTCAGCCCAGAGCCTGACGGGGGGCTTGATCTCACGAAACATGAGATCATGACCTGAGCCAAAATCAAGAGTTGGATGCTTGAATAACTGAGCCACCCGGGTGACCCAAATCTATTTTATATATTGTGAAAACCTTCACATCAATCCTTTAGAGTCAGGGATAAAGTTTCGTGAAGATGGTCCAGACAAACTTGTCAAGGGAGCCAGGCTTTTTAAGCTATCTTGAGCTTAAATAAACAAACATGTAAATGGACTATGGTGTCATAAGGGACACCTATATACACCAGCCATTGGAGCATGAACAATAATTCAAGCTCAAGAGTGCAATTAAGTATTTCCTACTGTATTTGCTAAGGCAAAGTATGGGATTATGGTGGCAGGTACACCTAATTTGCATCCTGATTTGGCTGTTTACTGACTGTGTGATCTTGGAAAAATGAACTTTTCTAATCTTCATTTATAAAATGGGAGTAGTAATAGTTCCTAGCTCACAGGCCTGAGAAAATTCAACGAGACAATGCTTATAAAGCATTCAGCGTTGAGCCTGGCATATGGTAACAGTACAGTAAATATTAGCTGCTATTATTACACGTAGAGAAGAAAAGAGCATAGGAAGCAAAACAAAAACTTATTGAGCACTGACTTCATGTAGGACACACATGCCAGATCCTTTATGTATATTTTTCTTTTTTATCCTCTTAGCTTCTCTGGAAGATGGGCAGTGTGGTTCTCATCTACATAAACAAGGGATCTGAGGCTCTGAAAATTAAGCAGTTAGAGAGAGAGGTTAAACGTATCCACTGTTCACAGAGTGCTCTAAAGAAGCGTGTTCTGAGTGCCTACTCTTTGCCAGACACAGTACTAGGTACTATGAACACCTCATCTCCGGTCTTCATAGTGCTTATTCTGTAATGAGTGGAGACAGCTGAGTCCAAAGAGGTATAGGGAGTGTGCGAGGGTGGAACATATGAATCATGAGAACCTTGTAGGTCACTGTGAGGATCTTGGCTTTGACTTAGGACCTCTGTACTTGCTTCAAAGTTATGTTCATTTTCTCAGCATCTTTTTTTTTCTTTAAAGAATCATTTTATTGGCTTCAATGTTAAGATCTGGCTCAGGTTCTCTAACTTAGAACACTAATGGGATATTAGAGGCCCATAGCAGAGATCTACCATGCAAAAGGCCCTGTGTACATTCCTGGGCAGGCAACAGTGCTCTACTGGGTGCCCCACGACCATGGAAGTTGTCTCAAGACATTCAACAGTCTCCTACGCCACTTCGGCCATCCCAAGCGGTGGTCAGAATAAACCACAGGAAAGACGGAGGTGAGACTTGACCTTGACCCTTCGATACAATTTCTTGTTTCGTGATTCTCAACATTCCATTCCTGACTTTAGACTTTTCTGTGCTTTGTGCACTGGGATGCCTCATATGGTGCCACTGAATTCACTAGACCTAAGATTAGCAATTAGCATCTCCTATGGACATTCAACCTCCACAGTGGAAAATCAATAAATCATGTTCAATAAAGAAATAGGGAATGCTTGAATAAATAAGTGGTTGAATAAATACATCCTCTCTACTATCAATCAAAACTTACATGCCCAGTGCAATTTCTTTACCGAACAGACTATTTAGATACACCAATTTACCCAATAGTGTCCACAAAGACACAACTCCTAATGTCTTCCTTTATACAAGACACATCCTTTTAGGCATTCTAAGAAATTCTACAACCTAAAGGGATGATGATGCTCAGGGTGGAAATTATAGGCATCATGGAAGGCTGGTCAAAGAAATGAATTTTTCTGAACATAAATATATCTTTAAGTCAGTTTTGGAATTTGACCATAAAATTCCCCTTATAGGTACTTTCAAAAATGTTCTCTAAGACAAGACTATTTCCTATATTCCCTGAGTCTATAAAATAAGAATATCTTGAACATGAAATCAATGGCTTGTTGTTGGGTCCATGTTAGTTGCCAATTTAGAACACTCCACAGTAAATGTATAAAAAATTAATAGGCAGAACAATCAAATTGGCACACAAAGTGGGGTTTCTTGGAATATATCCAGACAGAACCATGTTCTCAGGCCTTCCTCTTTGAAATGGAGGAAAAGACTACTTGAATAATTGGTCATCATGGCAAGATAGTGTTGCTCTCTCAGCTTTATAAATTAAACAGGAGTGGCAATAAAAGTAACTGACATATATTTTTTTCAGAGAGGGAAGTAAACCATAAGAGACTCTTAAATACAGAGAACAAACTGAGGTTTGCTAGAGGGGCTAAGTGGGTGATGGGTACTAAGGAGGGCAGTTGTTGGGATGAGCACTGTTGGTATTATATGTAAGTGATGAATCACTGGGTTCTACTCCTGAAACCAATAGTATACTGTGTGCTACCTAATTTGAATTTAAATAGATAAGTAAGTATCTATTGAATTTAAATAGATAAGTAAGTAAATAAAATATGTGTTTGTATTCAACATACATGTGTATGTGCATGCACATGCACTCCCCATATGCCCATTAGAGACTCTATTTGCTGCCATGAAAATAATTGATTTTCCAATGAGTAAGTGACCTTCACTGTACCCTCCAGGTGACTTGTTTTCCCAAGCACCTGAACATTCCTTCACTTGCTAAAAACACCCAGCATTAATCCAATGCCCCTCATTAAGCATGGTGAATGTTCCTTTTGACATAGTAAAACTAAAGCTAGTATAATTTGTGCGTGCCAACGGGTAGACTTCCTTGCCGAAGGGGATTTCCCTGCTGCATATGGAAGGTGCTTAACTTGTGTCCTCTTGCCAAGACAGGATGATCACGCACTGTATACAAATGCATAAACAATTTTATGGAGCATGACAATCCCTGTGGGTCTCTAGAGATATTAACCAGAGTCCTCCGTTTTCCAGGCTTGAAGTTTTCATGAATTGAGGAACGCGTAACATCCTCTTCAACACAAGCATTGAGTCCTACATCTGCTGTGACTGCAAAAAAGAAGCATAATCCATGACATATCCTTTTAAAGGATACTCAGCATAATCATTAGCATAGCATAGAGTGAATGTGATTTCTCTTTCTTTCTCTCTCCCTCTCTTAATAGAGATATATAGATATAAAGATATAGATATAGATTTAGACATTCAGAAAATTTTTATGCAATGTGAAACTTGCCTTCCCCAAAACAGAATCATTGGCAGAATCATTGGCAAAGACTTGAGCATTAATGGCAATTCTGATTGGATCTAAATTAGTCCCTTAACCTGCTAAACCTCGCCCTTTCTAGAAGGAAAAAAAAAGGAAGAACTACTCTCACCTGTACCCCAAACCGGATTAAGGGATAAAACCAATAATGTGAGAGTACTTGGAAACATGCAGGACATTTCAGATCTTAGGGGTTGGAGGATTCCAATGTAAGAATGTAAATGTCTACAGCATATTTGCATGAGTTTCAACTTAGTAGAACCTTTAAAGAGAAATGTGTTCATCTCCACCCATAATTCTTAAAATTACTTTAAATTCTGCAGCTTGGTATTTAGTGCATTATACATGAGGTAGAACTAGTTTCACAGCTGGACTTTATAGCATGGCAGTACTTAGAATATTTTTGTGGATAATGTAGTCCTCTTAAAGGTTTCTCTCCTTAAATTCTGAAAAAAAAAGATGATCAAAATATGAGTTTTTCGTTTCCTAAAGAATCCTAAAATTGGTTTAGGACATACTTCAAGTAATGCCAAATGTCCTAGATTCCCTTTTACATTTACAATGAGACCTTCACAGATTAAAACTCCCGTTCACACTTAGGCTAATGTGAGGAGTCCAGAAGTAAAATCCTAAAGGATGATGTGAGAGGACAATCTAGTTCCTCATTCAGAAGAAGGTGCTAAAACATTTGGAAAAGTTAGAAACATTTCTGCAAGTAAACCCTGATTCAGCCAAATGACAGCTTGAGATTTACAACTCAGTGACAGTGGGGAGGCCGGTTCCAGGATGATAACCCTGCCACAGTTCATGAGAAAAAGGTTTTCACCACATAATCCGCTCAACGATCTGTTTGCAGGTGATACCATTTCTGTTTTTCAAGTAAGAAAACCCAGGCTCAAACAGTTATGATTATCATCTTATATGTTAATTTTAATTTATATCCATTCTTGTGCCAGAAATAGCTAAAAGAAGCCAAATAGATATAAATAGCCATGTCGCAATCATTTTACAAATGATCATATAAGCGCTTCTTACTAGTCAGCGTCTCTGCCTCTAGCTCCTTACTCCTCTAGGGTAGAGCGTCAGGCCATTTCACGGCCATCTGAAATGACCATATTGTAAATCATTTTAGGTTTGCCAGCTATACCAACCCTTTTGCAACCACTCAATTCTGCTCTGGTAGCCCGAAACAGCAATTGACGATGCGTAAGCAAATGGACATGACTGTGTTCCAATAAAGCTTTATTTACAAAACAAAGCCAGCAAGCCAGACGTGGACTGTAGCTTATGGACCCTTGATCTATGGCCTCTTGCAAATTTCGTAAGTTCCTTCCAAATTCCATGTGAAGCTCGCTCCCACCAAACGTCTTCTGAGCAGCATTAACTGATAATCAGCCCAATATGCCAAGGAACCCCACATTCTTACATGCTTTGCGAACATGTCATGTGAGTTTATCTGTATACTGTTTTATTGTCTGCTTTGCAAAATATTTTATAATTTGTTCTCTCTCTTTTAAGGTTGTATCTTTAAAGACATGGGGCCTATCTTCCCACTCCTACTGAGATTTCTCATATAATATGTCCATTATGCTGATGAGTATTCAGTAAGTGTTATTGAATACTGAAAGAGAATACAAGAATTCAAATTTATCGAAAATTTAAAAAAAAATAAGGATATAAAACTTGTGTGGGAAGGAAAATAGAATTTCTTCTTTAGAAATCTGAAAATAATGGAGTGCAAATGTGGTCATTGACATTTTCTTTAAAAAATCCTATATTTGGGAAAATACTATTTTCTTTTGGAGGGGATTGTTCTTTGTCCAATGATAATAGTCACTGTGTCATTGCGTCACGCCATACCATCAATAGCACTCTCTATGTAAAACCCTAGTGAGTAGACAACTGCTGGTCAAGTTGTTGTTCCGTTTTAGGTTGTCTCTCTTTTTGGAGACATTTTTGACCTTCATTAAATGCCAATATAATACACTCTGCTGAATCCTATAAATAAAAAATGTACTCGGGTCAGTTTCGCTGTAGTTCTTGGTTTCTGTCAATTTGATTCTATTTCAATTTCAATAACTTTATTGTCATGACAAGGTAAACATGAGCTCAAGAATTGCCAAAGTCAATAAATCAACACTTGGGTCTCGAGATAGCTTCTGTATGGTTCCTTTTCACAATTTCGAATGAGGGGTAGACCGACTGGCACATATTTAGAAAAGCTCTTTTGACCTTGTATAAAAATAATGCATGCTGGCATCCTGTAGGCCAGCCTAGAGAAGTGCTCTTATTCGTTGGACTTGCTTTCATGGGCCAAATCAGATAAAGATAAAGATTTTGTTGCCAATGCCAACCCTATGCAATAGAACTAGGAAGAACATTTTTTTTGTGCACGTCACAGTTAAAAGTTATGGGCATTCTTGTGGTTGTTATTACCATTACATAGACCAGAAGTGTGAAGACATTTTCTTTCTTTCTTTCTCTCCCTCTTTCTTTCTTTCTTTCTTTCTTTCTTTCTTTCTTTCTCTCCCTCTTTCTTTCTTTCTTCTTTCTTTCTTTCTCTCTTTCTTTCTCTTTCTCTCTTTCTTTCTCTCTCTTTCTTTCTCTCTCTCTCTCTCTTTCTTTCTTTCTATTTATTTTTTTGAGAGAGCATAAGCAGGAATAGGGGCAGGGAGAGGGGGACAGAGAATCTGAAGTGGGCTTTGCACTGACAAGCTGACAGCAGCAAGACCAATGTGAGGCTCAAACCCACTAACTGCGAGATCATGACCTGAGCTAAAGTTGGCTGCTCAACGGACTGAGTCACCCAGGTACCCGAAGCAAACATTTTCTTAAAGAGCCAGATAGTAACACTTCAGTCTTGTGAGTCTTTAGTTTCTATCACAACTACTCAACTCTGCCATCATGGTAGGAAAGTACCCATAGAGAAAAATTTCAAAAATGGACAAAGATGTGTTTCAATAAAAATATATTTACAAAAATGTGCAAATGACCCACAAGCTATAGTTTGTGAACTCCTGGTATAGACTTTCAATCAGAAGTTGGTCTAGGAACTTCACAAATTCATCACTCTTTATTGCCTGAACCATATTTTGGATTCCTATAAATTTCTCTACACTCACTTTGGTGACATGAAAAATACTTATAGTTTACTTGGCCAGTGTCTGGATTGTTCATGTCTGTAACCCTAGTATCCACCATAGTCTCTGGTACATAGTAAGTATACCACAATATTTGTGGGAAAAATAGTTCCTGGGTATATGTACTAGTACATAACCTAGAAGTAAGGTATGTCGCTCAAGACTAAAATTGTGCCCTGGCATGCTGGGATTACATAATGGATCTGTTTTTACTTATTTACATCCAGAAACATTCCTAGGATAAATAGAATTGTGTGATTTTCCTGGGCTCTTTATTTTGCACTCCCCCTTGAGGGTTTAGCTATGAATTGAAGAAAAAAGGTAGATATTAGCAACTAATCTAATACTTTAAAGGACCTATATAGTTCCTTTAAAGTATTTAAAGTATACCTTTAAAGTATACCAATTGTTCATAGAATAGTTACACTATAACCGTGAATAGGAACACAGAGTAACCAAAGCATTCTACCATATTTCATAATGAACCAAGAATCAACAATGTGATATCTTTTTTCTCTCTAATTCCACTTTTAGTATTCTCTTCATTTAATGTCTTCTATTGACCACATACTCCGTTATAAGCAAAGTTAATAGAGAAGGAAAGAAATAGCTTCTCTCTCTGTTATTCTCTGTTCAACTGTGGAAGAAGTGAGGTAATGCAAAAAAACTTAATGATTAAAATAGAAGTGACAATGATATGGGAGTACAAAGAAGTGGAGAAGTGAAGGAGAAAATAAACATTTAGATTGTCTTCATTTCTCCTACTACCAAAGGAGAACCCCCCATCCACACCATTCAAGTTTTCCTAGACCACAGCAGTGTCTTTTGTCGGCCTTTACTTTTTTATACCGAGACTCGATTAAAATCCTTATTTGAAAGCTAAGCCCTAACAAATGTGATTGGGCTTATCTTCAAATATCCAGAATCTAATCTCTTCTTTTCACTTCCAATGTTCCCACCTTGGTCCATGTTCTCATCCTTTCTCACCAGAATAATGAGAATCTAACTGGTCACTCTGCTTCTCTTACAAGACTTAACCCTTTAAAATGTGAATTTGATGATGTCATCCTTTCTGCAAAACACACAGTGGATTCCTATCTCACTCATAATAATAATCTTTCTAATGCTTAACCAGGGCCTATATATATGTACTTCTCCCCATTACCTCTCTAGCCTTGCCTCCTACCATCCACCTTTCTCACTACTCTCCAGTCACATTTACCTAAGTGTACTGTAAGAATATCAGAAATGTTCCTATCTCTATCCATGTTTCTTGTTTTGATATTATCCATTACATGCATATCTATGACACACTATATAAGCATTAGGACATTAGAACTTTATGAAGATAGAGATATATCTATTTATTTCTATATCTTCCGTGCTTAAACCATTTTTTGTTGGATGGTAGGCTTTCATCTTGTGGAAGGGATGAAATGAATTAACATCTTGTGGAAGGGATTAAATGAAATAGACATTATTACTGTTCACCAACTATTTCCATCTCTCTTCCAGGCCACATGGTAGGAGTTAGGCATAATTATCTTATTTGCTTTAATGCAGGAAATGTGAGCAGAAGTGACATATGTCATATATTGGCAGAGACACTAAGATACAGTGTGCAATTTATGCAATTCATCATACTCTTGGTGGATACGTTTGTCAAAGGAAAGGCCCTTTGGCTATCCCAGAATGACTACAGGAGAAAAACCTTTCCTGTCTGACTATGTAGGACATGCAGTTTGAGCAAGAAATAAACTCTTTTTTGCCACTAGGATTTGGATTATTTTGTTCCAGCAGCATAACCTAACTAAACCTAACTGATACAGGATCATTTTCAATATTTCTTTATATCTAGGCCATCTTCTCTATCCCCTACCCCAGTAATCCTCTGATGTTCCAGGAGCCTGAAAATGTATGTATATTACTCAGAAAGCAGAAATAGGAAAGCCCTCAGCCAGTATTCCCTACATCAATTGGACAAAGAGAGAATCTTACACATAGAAGTTGGTGGGCACTATAGACTCTAAAGGAATATCATTCTTGTGCTTCTCAATCCCACCAAGAAGGATGACAGTAATATAAGACAGACCTATGCAGAACTCTCTAATGTATTGGGGTTCTTTGGTGAGTGAAAGGAACATGTATAGAAATAACGGAGGGTGTTTCTCTTCCCTACAAATCATAATATATAATTAATATTAATATAGTTTCCAAAAAGAACTACTGCATAGTATGATTAGAGCTCAAAAATGGCTCTTGGCATATGGCATGCTATTTAACAAAGTTGTGTAAATAATGATTTATCCTCATTTTATTTTTTATTTTATTATCTTTTTTAAAGTTTATTTATTTTGAGAGAGAAAGTATGAGCGGGGGAGGAGCAGAGAGAGAAAGAGAGAATCCCAAACAGGCTGTGCACTGTCAGAACCATGGCATGAACCCTGAGATCATGACCTGAGCCGAAATCAAGAGTTGAATGTTAAACTGACTGAGCCACCCAGGTGCCCCTGTTTATCCTCATTTTAAGGAGAAGATGTAACATGAGCAACCAGGGCTACAAAACTACTAAATATCATAAAGTAGACTCAATTATGAGGGATTTTAACAGCAATATTTTGTCCTCACATTTATTCACATCATGTATACTTATTACATACTTGCTATGTTTAAGTACTGGGCTCATTTATAATTTAAGTATTTGGGTCCTTCCTTACGTCTATAGAAGAATAGATTTCAATGAGAGCAGGTAGAAAAATTTCCTTGTGCAGAATTTCAATATCCAGAAATCTCAGTTAATGAGAAGCTCGGAACATTGCTGGGGTCTTATAAGCCTACACCTCCTAACAGAGGGCACATAGAGGGTGCTCAGCCAATAATCCTTGCTGATAAAGATAATCCTGGGGCTTTCCATGGTCATGAAATGCCACCTGATAGTGTAATAAGCACAGGAGCATTTTGGTGCAAAGTTGGTGTTAAGGACTGAATTGTGTCCCCCTCAAATTCATGCACTGAAGTCTGAACCTCCAGGACCTCAGAATGTGCCCATATTTTGCACATAGGGTTTTTAAAGAGGCAGTTAAGTTACAATGAGGTCATTAGAGTGACCTTAATCCAATATAATTGATGTCCTTATAGAAAAGGAAATTACAACACAGAAGCACTTAGAGGAAAGACCATGTGACGACATGGGGAGAAGACGGCCATCTACAGGTTAAGGAGAAAGGCCTCAGAAGACACCAATGCTACCAACACCTGATCTCAGATTTCTAGTCTCCAAAACTATGAGAAAATGAATTTCTGTTGTTTAAGCTACCCAGTCTGTGGTACTTTGTCATGGCAACTCCAGGAGACTAACACAATTTAACTGCTCAACTAACACAATTGAACTCAAAGCTATGCATTCTAATTCATAATAAAATTGTTTATTTATGTGCCAAAGTACTTACTTAAGGTAACACTCATGGGCCCTGAAGAGGCTGAAATATAATCAAACAGTATCAAAGGGCTCCATGAATATTCATTTGGCTCTAAGCACAATCTTGATACTGACATGTAATGATGCATCCCTCCTTTCACTTACACTTGTAATTTTTATGAATCTTGGTCTACAATCCTAGATGCAAAAGAAATTTACCTTTATTCTTAAATTGAAATGAATCTCTCCACCCCATTTGGTTGTGACAGAATAAAATGAATTTCAGCCCAGCTGAGGCTCCTGTACCCTTTCCCTAGAATTGTAGCAATTTCTCAGGGACTTAAGAGGTATTTAATGATGGGTGTGCTTACACAGTATCACATATGAGGGAAGATCATTTCTCAATGTGTTCATTTTTATCTGTTATACAGATTGCTGCTATGTTGTACCTCCCTCTTCGCTTTAGGGTCTTCTGAGTCTGAATATGTTTTTGCTAATTTTGGATCATCTGGCATTCAGGAATCCCTCCAATATTATTGGGTCATGCTGTTTCTTGGAAACTGTGAGCCCCTTCACTTTTTCTGCCCCTCTTGGGCCACTAGATTCCTTTAATTACTGGTTTTGTCCTTTGCTACTATGGGGAGTTGATTGAAACTTCTAGTTCATGCACAATACTTATTTTCTCCTTATCTATGTTAAAGAACTTTTATTTTGTTTAGGAGAAGCAATATGACCAACAAGAGACTATACGTCTTTCCATTCTTGCAACCAAATGTAGTGATGTGACTAAATCTTGGCCAATTAAGATATATGTGGAAGTTGTTGGATGGGACTTTCAAAGGGGACATGTTCTTTTGATCTTCTTTTTACTTCCTTTTTAAAAATATGAATGTAATTGCTCATGAAGTCATTTTGGAGCACCATTTTGATAAGAATGGTGATAAAGAAACTTGTTACCTGATGATCAGAGAGCTACTATAACTGGACTTCTTGAGTAAACAAACAAACAAACAAACAAATAAATAAAACTCTCTTATTTGTCTGAGTCTCCCTTATTGTGAAGTTCTGTTACAGATAGATGAACCAAATTCTAATTGATACCCTGTTATCTCAGGAATGAACTCTTAGACTAACCATGCAATGATTTTTATACTCTGGGATCTTGTCTTATCTTGGGTCTGCTTGGGAATGGAACACAAATCCATTCTTGTTTCAGATTCTTTCTAAACATATCTTTGTTGTTGTTGTTGTTGTTGTTGTTGTTGTTGTTGTTTTAAATCTCTTCCCTCTAAGGTGTGGTCCCTGAAAGATTGAGTAGTTATTGGCCATTTTCTCAAGGAAATACTGGCATCTAATTCATCATTCCTTCCTCTGCAATCAACCCTTTCTGTCTACAACCATTGTTATCATTTTCTATTCCGCAGGGTATAGTACTAAAAGCATAGGGTCTAAAGCCAGATTGCCTACGGTTGAATACTGGATCTCACATTTAGTGTATGTGTGAACTTGGAATGGCTCTCTGTGCCTCGGTTTTCCCATCTATAAATAAACGGTACACAATTCATACAGAAATTATAAGACAACTCTTGTAAAAGACTTAGAAGTGGGTCTGCAATATAACAAGTGCCCAACATATGTTAGCTATCATCATCATCATCATCACTTTTGAGAATATAAGTTCATATTTATACATCATCAGGTATATCATTAAATGTATCGTGTTTCTTAAAGACTTTCCAATTGCTTAGAGACACTCAACTTTAAATAAACAAAGAAACAGGGGCGCCTGGGTGGCGCAGTCGGTTAAGCGTCCGACTTCAGCCAGGTCACGATCTCGCGGTCCGTGAGTTCGAGCCCCGCGTCAGGCTCTGGGCTGATGGCTCGGAGCCTGGAGCCTGTTTCAGATTCTGTGTCTCCCTCTCTCTCTGCCCCTCCCCCGTTCATGCTCTGTCTCTCTCTGTCCCAAAAATAAATAAAAAACGTTGAAAAAAAAAATTTTAAATAAACAAAGAAACAACTCCTTATCCCCTGTTGAACACTCTCTCTTGGAAGCAATGAGAACAGGATGCCTGACTAATTGTATGAAAGGCCACTGTATACAAACAAACATGGAGGGAAAAAACTGGTTAACATTTTAAAATAATATCTATTTCATACTAGTATTTTCTTTCAAAATATTTGATTTAGCAAATCTATTGATAAAGCCACTGCATGAACCACAATCTAGTATTGTGAAAAGAGCCTAGAATTTGGTCAGGTGACCAACTGTCCCAGTTTGTCCAGGATTGACAGGATGAAAAACTAAAAGGATACACGATTCAGTGCTAAAATGGAAAGCCCTGAGAAACTGACCACCCTAGATTTATATGAAATAGATCTGGGATTAAAGCCTGGCATCTCCATTTCTTAAAAAAAAAAAAAAAAAATAATGTTTATTTATTTTTGAGAGAGACAGAGACAGAATGCGAGTGGGTTAGGGGCAGAGAGAGAGGGAGACACAGAATCTGAAGCAGGCTCCAGGCTCTGAGCTGTCAGCACTGACCCTGACGGGGGGGCTCGAACTCACGAGCTGTGAGATCATGACCTGAACTGAAGTTGGACACTCAACCAACTGAGCCACCCAGGCACCCCATGGCATCTCCATTTCTTAATGGAGGAAGCTAGTATAATTCCCCTTTTCATGCCATTCTATACGCAAACTACTATACTTCACCTGTTTGGTTTTCAGTTTATTCATCTGAAAAATGGGAATAATAGTATAATGTACCTTGTGTAAAGAATTTAGTATAGAGAAATGGTAATTATTTTTAATAAATATTATTTCCCTTCACTCTATGTGATACTTGAAGACTACATTTCCCCAGTAATAAACCCGAGGAATTCAGGGCAGAACTCACTATCCAGGCGTCTTCAGTCATGTATGACCTGAATGAAACTTTTAACAAAAACAAATGGCATACTGCACTTTCAACAGTGATATGCAGAAGCCTTCCATAAAAGACCCTATTTTAAAACCAATGAAAAGAAACTCCATCACTCTAGTTGAATGAATATAGTCATCAGCAACTGAAAATGGAAATTAGTTAGCAGAGGGTCCCTGGAAACCTGTGGAGAAATGACTTAATAATCACGGTGACTGAGACAGAGGTTTCCTTTTTTACCATAGCAAATAAAAAGAAATGTGAAAAATATACTTCCTCGGGCTTTTAGAAATAGCTTACTTAAAACTAACTTATTTATAATAGATACTTACAATAGAAAAGTGACTAGGGAAAAAATAATCTGAATTCAGAAGAGGATGCTGAACTACATCTTACAGATGCCAGTACATCTATTTTAATAAGCATAAACATTCAGTTACTCATTGTGGTCATGAGGTGAAGTTTGCTTCTTAATCAACTATTCTGCCCACTGAGAAAATACTTTCTTTATCTGTCACCAATGTTCCTAAGAAAGAGGGTTGTCTATATCATTCATTCCCATGTCCTTTCTTTGATCTGTTATGGAAGCCCAAATTGGAGGAAAATTTACTCTGGCAGGTACACGGTAGCCCCTCTCCTTACCCCAAGCTGCTTACTGCCTAATACATACATGGAGAGGAGACCTTTCTTTGCAAATTGAACCAAGCAACTAACATATATAGAATGTATTTGAATAGAAACATGCCAAGTCATCTTAGAACAATATAGCGGGTCTCTAGTCAATAAAACCAAACTGTAACCCTGCCGATTATATGTAAAAAAGATAAAGAAACAATGAATCTGCCAGAGGAAAAATTATGGGAGCAAAGAAACAGGAGTCAAAGAGTCAGTCCTTGGAAATGTCCATATGCGAAACTTAAAGTCAGAGTACTTGGTTTGGCCAATCAGAACAGTCCTCTTCCCAGAGCGTGATGAAATTAAACGTTGGTCTTCTTATAGTAATGGAATCCAGCTTCTGGAAAAAATATTTTCATCATACTGAAGACACGCATTGACTTTATTGACCACTTGCCACTTTTAAAAAAATAATGTATTCTATTGCAGTAGTCCGCTCAGGCTGCCATACAGACAACCACAGCCCGGGTGGCTGAAACAACAGAAATTTATTTTCTGAATTCTGGAGACTGAAAGTCCCAAGATCAAGGTGCCAGCAGGATTGGTTTTTGGTGAGACCTCTCTTGCCGGCTTACAGGCAGCTACCTCTCACTGTGTCCTCACATGGCCTTTTCTTTCTGTGCCCACACTCCTGGTACTTTTTTTCTCTTTTTATAAAGGCGCTTCATTTGACCTTTATCTCCTCTTAAAGGCTTTATCTCCAAATATAGTCACATTAGGAGTTGGACTTTCAACATATGAATTGGGGGGAACCCAATTCGTTTCATGTGTTATGAACGGTGGTATCTGTGTGAGTTGGCCAAAACCTATGTATTTAGGTCAATTTTTTTCTATACTACCAAATAACTGAGAGGACTTCCAATAATTTGATATTAGTCAGATACTTTTGATTGAGTTAACATTTTCAAGGTACTGTCCATAGACCATGTTCATCAAAAATAACTGGGAAATTTGTTTAAAATTCAAATTTCGGGACCTCATTCAATACCTGCTGAATCAGAATCTCTGGGACTAGGAGAAGAGAATTATCATTTTTAATGACTTTCCTAGACTTTTATAAAAATATATTTCAAAATATGGAAAACCAACTATGGACAGATTATCCTAGGTTTGGTTAGTTTTGAGTTTCAAGATATTAGGGAAAAAAATGCTCCTGGGACTCAAAATAGAAATATGAATCATAGACTATAGCTCGGGAGATATCTAGATTTATATTAAGACTTCCAGAACGCACCCCGTACAAAATAAGCTTCTTATCATGGTGTACCATACCCCTTAAAATCTTATAATCGGGCCCTGGTTACCTCTGAGTTTTAGAGAGTTCAAAAGGTCAGCTTCTTTTCATGTCTCAAAAGGAGAAGGGGTCTAAACCCATAAAAACATAATCTGATTATTCATTCTTTCAATATGCCATATTCTGACAACCTTCCCATAATCCTATGTGGCTAAATTATAGGAATAGAAGAAATGGAGGGTGAATCTTATCATAGACTTCTGGTCAGCATAGAGTATCAGGACATATTTTTCACCCTTTTTCTGTCTAGTAGGAGATAACCATGTATTTACCAGTGGGTTTAAGCAGCTAAGCAAAAGCCTAGCCTTAACCCTAGGTGATCTTACCCCGAACACTTGCAGAGCCTAAATGGAGACTTACGCACCACATGTCTAAACGTTTAAAAGTTTTATGTTAAACTCACAAGACATTAAATAAATCATATTTAGTACAATGGCGTGAGAATAAATGTTTAACAGCTGAGACTCTGAAGGGGGCAGGGAAGAGGTGGGGATGCTGATTTATAGCATTTGCTGATTTCTATGGTGTTAATATTCCAGTTTCAAGCAACCAACATGATACCACTGGACATGGCCCTGGGATAAGATAACAGCAGTCAATTCACCTGAGACTTTGTAAACTGACTCTAGCACACCACTGAATCCATCTTCCTTCCTTAATGGACATACCTTCGCAATAACTTCTAAGTCCAGGTTCAAATGTCAAGATCATAGACTTCTGAGAATTCTACACCAGAAATGAGCCCCTTCCGCCACTGGCCTCTGGCAACACATCTCATGTCCGGAAACAACCTACCCCTTCTTTTCTCAACCCTGGGTCCATCTTTTACAGCTAAGGACCCCATATGTTTACATGTTGACAACCCAGACATATCTCTACACTTCATCCACACAGATCCTATGCAGCCCCATTTCCTGCAAACAGTTGTCCGTCCCTTGGACACCTCTTAGGATGTCTCACTCCATGGAGAGAAGTATGACCCTGGGACAGCCAGAGAAGAGGTCCTTAGACGTTGGAGCCAGGGCAGTGTCCCTTGTCTGAATCTGAGACTGAGACTAAAACCCTAAGAGCAATAAACTTCAGGCACTGTTCCCTAAGTCTCCAGGCATAAATGGCCTCTGCAATATTGATTAATAAACTTGAGCATCTAATTACCCAGTTAAAAGATTTTCTGAGTCACTTTCCAGTTATGAGAGTAGCAGCAACATTGGGTAGCCAGGAACTCCTTGGCGTGTGACAGGAGAAGCCGTGAGAAGAAAGTGAGATTCCTGTATGTTCCGGAGGAGCCTTGTCTGGTCTTGGGAGTGATTTCTAATACCCTCTCTAGTTATCCCACCCATTTTTTAACCTTCACTTTGCTTCCTTCTGTCCTCTGTGTCAGTAACCTCTGAAGGTGCCAAGCTATTTCCTAGTACTCTACCTTTGCTGGAAATGTTGTTTCATCTGAATGCCTCCTATCTCCCCTGCCTCTGGTCTGTGCAACACCATTGCCTGGATGATGACCATTCAGCTTTTTAGACACTATGCAGGTGCCATCCTAAGGGAACTTCTCAAAAAATTAAAAAAAAAATTTAATGTTTATTTGTTTTTGAGAGAGAGAGAGAGAGAGACAGATTGAGACAGAGCGTGAGCAGGGGAGGGGCAAAGAGGGAGGGAGGCACAGAATCCGAAGCAGGCTCCAGGTTTTGAGCTGTCAGTACAGAGCCCGACAACGGGCTGGAATTCACAAACCGTGAGACCATGACCTGAGCCGAAGTCGGGACACTTAACCAACTGCGCCACCAGGCGCCCTGAGAACTTCTCAAATTTTTACAACAATGCGCTGAATCCAGAGCATACTGACCATAGTTCTAAAGATCTAGGATGCAGGTCCATGAAGGGAAAATTCTTCTTCTTCTTCCTCTTCTTCTTTTTTTTTTTAAAGATTTCCTGTTTTATGTTTTAAAAAATCAGCATCAACATTAATAAATTATACCATCATCATGGTTGTTGTTACAGCTTTATGTTTCTGTCTTATGCATTTGATGGGTTCTAGGTTCCTTGAGGAAAAATTTTCTGCCATACTCATTTTGTAACATCAACATT
Organism: Panthera pardus; assembly: GCF_024362965.1. Classification (NCBI taxonomy): domain Eukaryota; kingdom Metazoa; phylum Chordata; class Mammalia; order Carnivora; family Felidae; genus Panthera; species Panthera pardus. The sequence goes on from NW_026526688.1 coordinate 186,171,829, forward strand.
TAGCAATGTTTGGTACACTATAAGACTCAATAAATCTCTATCAAATGAATAAATAAATGAGTGATTGAACATTTAATGAGGAAGGGAAGAAGGAGGGAAACTAGGAAGGAAGGAAGGTGTAAAATAATGGAAGGAAGAAAATCAGAGACTATATTAATGAATAAATTAAAGGATCCCAGAAAATAATTCGTTATAGTTTGAGGATAATAATCACAAGGACTTTTGTAAAATATCAGGAATAATTTAATATTGTAATATAAATAATTAGTATTTATAACATTCTATTTCTGTATGTTGTTGAGTAGCGAAGTATTAAATAGTATAAAGGTTTGTGGACAGCATGCTTTTAGTATAATTTGACAATGTCAGAAAAGCAAAGTTAGTTATGGCATTGGCTGCTGGACAAAAGTCCAAATGTTCACAGATGACGATCTTTGGGGGTCCCAATCTGGGAAAAGTCCATTATAGAAAACATAAGGTGTCCTACTGAAGAAATAAAAACTTAGTGCTCACTTTTTTACCATTAAATATCACTGAAGAGTCTTGTCAGAGAGTGTTTTGTTGGTACTTCTGTTTTTAAAACATGCTCTTAAGGGCATTGGTATCCGGCAACAAATTACTAACTACTTAGCAGACACATAGAAACTAGGAAAACTTAAATTGACAAAGAATTCACACTTAGATAATCAAAAGTCTGAACGAATAGTTTAAACAAAGCCATGGGTAATGAAGGTACTAATGTAGGTACTGAACCTCCATTTTTTCCCAAGAGAAATATAGTTATTGTTATTTTTAATGATAAATTAACATGCACTCATAAAAAATTCAGTAAGAAATAGTTTTGTATATTTCCTTCCGCATTTTTCTGTGGACATACTGCATGTTTTGTATATATTCAATTTTCTTCCATTATTTTTAATATACACATACTGTTATTTAACCTACTGTTTTCACCCAACAATATACCACTGATATACTTTCCCATCGATAAATGCAAACTCATGCCGTCAGTATTAACTGTATAAAATTTTACCCACAATCTATCAAAGTACCTTCATCTTGATGGATGGATATCTAAAAATTCCTCATTTGATTTCCCATTTTTTAACCTTGAAACTGATGAATATTTTTGTTCATATACAATCGCTCTGTACTAGCCCAATTTAGATAAATTTCTAAGAGTTGAACCCTTATGACATGTAGAATTTGACTTAACATTTAATATTAAAAAAACTTTTTGATAATGTGAAGTCACCAGGAATTCCTGTATTCTACCTCTGGGATATATCCTGAATATGACTCCTTATCACCAAATCTGCCATTTTCACCCTCGTCCAAGCCTTCATTATCTCTTTCCTGGACCATTGCACTTGCTGCCTTCCACTTTTGCGTCCATGCTGTGTATTCTCGACATACAAGTCAGAGAGAGTCTTTAAAATTATGAGTCAGATCACGTAATTTCCCTGTGTAAAAATCTCCAATGGTTTCTCCTCTCACTTAAAGTATAACCCGGTCTCCTTATTCTGATTAAAGCGCTGAAGGACCCCTGTATAAATCCCTGCTTAAATCCTTAACTCTCTGTCATGCCTTTCTTCCCCTTCTCTCACTGGACTTGTTTCTTCTGCACAGGAAGTTAAAGTCTGTCCCTCCATTTGGTCTTTGCACTCGCTCTTCTCTTAGCCTCAAATGCTCTTATCCTTCCTTTGAAGATGGCTCAATCCACCTGGTAATTCAGATCTTAATGTCAGCTTCTTAGAAAAGTCTTCTCTGACCATCCTAGTATCTATTCATAAAAACAACCTTCTGGTCATTCTCTAACATGTCATGTATTCTGTGTCTCAGTTAAGCATTTATCACTCTGTGAAATTCTTGTTTATTTCCTTATTTACTTGTTTAAAAGCTGGCTCTCCCCCAGTGGAGCGACATTTCTGTAAGAGCAGAAGTGTTTGTCTGCGTATTCCTTTCAATACCTGGAAGGTAGCAGGAGTTCGGTATTTTTTAACTGAATTCATGTTGCTCCTGGTGTTTCTACTTAGACTTAAGAAGTACACTGAGGTGAAGGAGCATAGGCTGGAAAATAAGTGCTCATTGAAAACAAATCAGACCTGTACTGGAATGAAATTGTCATCATGAAAACATTTGTCCGGGAAGGCTAAGTATAAGGTGGCTAAGTACATATTAACTGTTATACTTTGTGAGCACAGGGCAGCCTTTTTCATCCAATCTAGATTTTCAAAAACTCTGCTTCAAATCATAAGGCATTAAGGAACACAAATAAGAACCTGTAGCCCAAACTTTGGCACATCGATCACATGGTTCATTTTATGGTGGTGCCACGCAGGTTTTGTGCAACTTTGGATTTAAGAAACTGCAGCTCAGAGCTAGTCCATTAGGTTCAAGTGAATTGGGCAGCTTTATATGCCCCAGTGGTATTCCTGATTTGGAGAAACACTCTGGAAGCATTCCTCAGAAATATCAAGGATCTCTTTGTTAAGAAGATTAAGGAGATTGTTAAGATTTGCACATCTATATTTTTCTTTACTAAAAGACTGTATGCTCTTTCAAGGCTAGAACCATGTCATATATTTCTGGTAACAGAAAAAAAATAATGGAATTAAGTACATTGCAATTCTTTATTCCTTGGCATTCACATTCCAATGATCAACCAGGCATGTTGTTTTCTATATTGTGTGTTATTATCAATCAGCACTCTATCAGACCATCAATAAAACGGTCTAAGAACTGCTCTGCAGATGAATCCAGAGAGGTGGGTCACTAACGTGTGACTAACCTCTTTCCTTTAGCCCCCACGTGAATGATCTAAATGCCACAAAGAAATCCAGCCCAATGTGATGTCTCGATAGTCCCGTTCTCTTTGGTTTATCAGAGACCCTGAGCTTGGGCATGGCTCCAGCCCTGGGAGCAACTCATCCTAGTATCTATTAAGCTATGAGATGTGAGTCCTTGTCTCACTTTCCCGCTTGAAGGCATCCGTTTATGCTTATTTTCATCCTTCAATTGATGGATTGATATAGAAACTTAAATACGTCATTTGTTTTTCCATCCATTCCCTTTGTAGCAGTTGTGGCTTCACTTCTGTAGCCAGATTGAGTCCAGGGTGATTTTAAAGTCTAATAAAGCAAGGCAAATCTCTTCTCCCGGTTGTATTTTTTTTACATGTTTGTTAATATGCGGCAATCGGGGGAGAGATGAAGTCTGTGGCTCATTTTCAAGGGAGGAATCCAATTTGGATTTTATAGATGTTGCTGTCACTGGTCCGACATTGCTTTATTCTTTCACCAAGGATGAAGCATCAGGGTTTACTGCTGTTGCCGCTAATGGAGATCTCTCCGGCTGTTTGGGCTGAGAGCATTTCCGTTTTTATGTATTGGAGTAATTAGCCCTCCTGACCATATCTCAGGAAGTGTCTGGATTGGAGGATTAGGATAAACATCTTCAGTCAGGTTTTCTGAGTGTGATCAATGTGGGGCGTTAGCATCTCATTTGATGGGTTTTTATCAAGGCTATGGGGTTTCCTCACTCTCGCTTTGAAGGGGAGTTCTTTCATTTCTTGAATCACCAGGGCCAAGCTTAAATAACTGGGACAAAGTTAAAGATATTCTTTCAAGCGATTTAAATGTCCAGGGCCCTGCTTAATCATGGCTTCTGCCTGGGCCCTTTTGTAAGTACCCACAGAGGGGTATGAACTCTGTCTCCCCTTTGCAGTAGAACTGCGATTCTCAGAGACTCTCAAAAACACCATTTACCAAATTCAACTTCTGCGCGTATCTTAGAATTGACTAGGCTGATGATTCTTTGAGGAGAGACACCATGCCCTTTATTCCACGTGTTATTTCTTTCTGCAAGGTATTTATGGATCATTGGCTAGTTATTAGATAATCTCCAAGGTGCTGAGGATATAGTAATAAGCATAATAGATAAGGGCCATGCTTTTAAAAAGCTTATATTTTAGTCAAGCAGAAAGGTGATAAACAAATTAGGGAGAAAATAGTAGTATCAGTGATAATTACTTTGAGGAAAATAGCTCTTGTAATAAAAGGTGTCTATGACAGAGGGTGGTGGCAACATTGGATTTAAGACCTAAAAGACAGTAAGATCTGGATGGAGTGAATTATGAGCACCCCACCCCTTTACTACCTACTATGTGACCTTAAGAAAATTACTTGTTCTTCCTGAGTCTGTTTCTCCAGTTACTATCTGAGGATAAGAACAACAGGTTGTAGTAGGTAAATAAGTTAATATATATACATCACAAAGCCCTACACATAAAAGCACTCAATAACTGCTGCTATCTGATCATCATCATGGTTAATATTATTTCCCCTCTTGAAACACTTAGATTTTATTCTATTTTCATAGTAAAATCATTGTCGTGTTTTCAGCATGACATGCACTTGAATTACAAAGGAGGTTTAGCATAGTGAGTGCTAAGTAGTTCATTTCATATCCCATAATTTTTTTTCCTGAAAACTCTAAGTAATTTAGATGAGCTCCTCCATGGGCTACTTGGTCTGTACTTTCCATCGCAGAGAATATAAAATATAGGACATGGGCCTTGGCTTCAAGTATATTGCCATTGTTTGAGGGTTTTATGAAGTTTTTTTTGCAGCTTTTTTTCTGGAATGCAATCACATCAGCTCCTTTCTTTTGATTGGCAATGCTGTATCAGTTCTCCTTCTTTCATGAAGAATGATAATGTCGGCGAATAAATCTGAAAAAAAAAAAAAAAAAAAGGAACAGTAATAGTCAACCATACAAGGTTGGTCAAACAAATTATAAGCATGAATACTTCTATCAATAAAGATCAAGTTGAATAACAAATCATGACATGATCGATTTTATAAAAATAAAGTAGATTATAAAAAATTATGGAAGGAAATGCTTCAAATGTTAATAGTGAGTCTGCATAGTGAGATGGTAGGATTATGGATTACTTTAATTTCCTTCTTTGAACTATTCTATATTGTCTGAACATCTCAAGAAAAATATGCATTTGTTGTTTTGTAATCCAATAAAGTAAATTATTAGCAAGATTGAAGAAATGAGGATATGCATAATCACTACAAAATAAATTCAAACAAAATGACAGATTATGTAACTTAACAAGATGTATGCCTAAACTAAAATATGGGCCACATTTTCAGTTAAGCCCTGATATCTTCCATGGTCCTAAGACAATGGGCTCTGTTTTGAAGAAACAAAGAAAGTATCCTCTAGTTCTTGTCTAGCCTTTTCCCAACTCAACATCATACAGATAAGAAATGATTTGACTGTTCACTTGTTACAGGGCCCTACTAATTTCTCTGCACTTCACTGTCTATACTTATGTCATCAAAATAGACTTGAATATGATGAGGCATGAGAAGAACGTTCTATTTCCTTTGCTTTGTCCTACTCTGAACTGCCCTTCAATTCCTTCCAAGGATACTCAGAGTGTACTTCTGTTATAATCACTAATACGTAAGTTGTTCCTACCAGCCCCTCCATGAAGCCCGAGACGTGGTCTAACTGAATTTCATATCCGTGGTGCCTGTCCAGTACCTGGCCTATGAGTGCTCTACAAAATGTTTGTAGAATTTATTGAGCTGCTGCCATTTGCTCCCCAAGTCTCGTTTGATGTCATAAGTGTGGGTGCTGTTAAATTCTTAAACTTGGGACTCCAAAAGAACCCGAGAGCCAAGTTGTTCATTTCCCTAAGGACAACTTTATATTGTACTAACATTTCAAGGAGTGCTTTGCTTTCCGGCTTTCTTCTCCTGTTTAGAAAGTCCTAGCAATGAAATGCTTTCGAAAGCAGCTCCATGTCTGGCAAAATCTTTGTTTTCTGACTGGGAACAAGAAATTAAACTCTCAACAAAAGAGCAATTCTCTACCTGCAGCCAGAGTACAGAGCTTTAATGTAAATGACAATTGTAGGAGATCTTAAAAAGGAGATTGGAGGGGAGGGTGATGTCATGTGACAGGATTTCTACTCTGACTCAGTGCTTCTCTTTGGCTTTTAGATGAGTTGAATGACAGGTAAAGCACAGGGCTGCGGCTGCCAGAAAAAATAAATGTGGGTAATTTAAATCATTTGTTCAAGTCTTTAAATATCCTGTATAGCTTTCAGGCACGAAGCAATCTTCCTATAGAGAAACAAACCCAGGATGTGGCTACAAGGTACAGTTCTACCCCTTTGTGTTAAAGTGCCTTAATGATCTGGAAAAAAATAGATTTGCATGAATGCTACTTATGGAAAGCACTTAACACAATAGTTACTCAAGACAAACTTCAGCACAAGTAGATGTAACTGATATGATGAGTCATCCCATGTGGTTTAAAGCCACCACAAGTGAATGTCTTTTAATTCAGCCGTCGTGAGCCCAGAACATCTTTTATAAGACTTTGAGAGTATCCATGGCATTGACAAAATGTATTTAGCTATTTAGCTATTAGATTGAATCATAAGACTGAAGGACAGTCCGATTTAAAAATGATTCAGGTGAGTGGCATACAGATGCCAAAGCTTCTACTCAGATCAGCTTAGATCTTTTCTTTTGTTTTCCTGGTCTCATATCATAAGTTATACACATACACACAGGGTGACATCATCTTAAGATCTGAGTAATATAGTCAGGTTAGAAATACAATTGGCAGCAATATCTCCCCATGTGAGCGCATTAGTGATGCTTACATAATCTTCTGGCATCTAGTCATTCTCTGGAGTAAGAAGTATGGTTTTCTGCTTCAGTTTCATGCCTTTAGTTTGGAAAAACCTTTGATCTTTGAAGAAAATACAGTGTAAGATGTTTGTTACTATGCTGGCTATGTCTTTGATGCTTCTCTTAAAACTATTTGGAGATACCCTGGAATATCTCAATCATGAGTGAGAAAGCCCAGCCTGACTGTCATTACTACGCCATGGCAGTCGTTACTAATTGAACATGGCATTCCTTCCTGTTGACATCAAACAAAAGCAAAATCCTTCTCAGTAGAGGCTCTAAGAAGACACAGCAAATCAACTATAATGATCATAGGCAATAGAAATCTACTTTTTATATCAGATGACCTAAAAATCAAGGCGGTGATTCTCAGGTATCCACCTTTACCTGAAGGAACATTTGGTAACATCAGGTTCTACAATAGCAATTATTAATACAGGGTTTCATTTTATATTGCTTATCACCTTATTTTTCTAGTATTTTAATGAATTGCCTCCGTATCATATACTCTTTTTTATTTTTCATTCCTTGTAGAACCCAACACAATATGGAGCCACTGTAGTACAATCGATAGACATTGGTTGAGCAATGAATTCATATGGTGGTTATTTGCCTAAAAGCTGTATTGGTTTAAAGGAAAGAATTTTGTACCAAGAGCCGAAGCATTTGAGTTCTATTCCCCTTTATACCTGCAAATAGCTGTGGTTTGGAACAAGCCCTTCAACTTCTCTGGACCTCGGTTTCCTTGTTTATGAAAATGGAGTGATGAATTAACATTTGCAAAAACCTCTTCCATTGGAAAACACATTAATTCTTCTGAAGGGGTGACTATTCCAGCATTTTTAAAGGGATAAGGTACAGAACATATCTATTTTCAAAGGTATAACTCTTTCCTTTGTCTTTCCACTTTTATTCTCCCTATCTCCCACATTTGTTTTCACAATTTTACATTGACTAGTCCAATCTGGGGTAGATTTTGCCTCTGAGAAATGGCAAAAACATCCCTCTTCTATGCACATTCCATCAAACACACACACAATGATAACTAATAAAGAAATTCCCCTGAGTCATTGATTCCCTAAAATTTGGACTTACTACCAAAAGAAACTAGTAGAGACCAAGTAATCCCACTGGACTCACATCCAGAGAAAACTTTCCCAGTCCTCAAATCATTTCCTACAGCGTTTGCATATACTATCCACTTTCTTAGAAAAACCCTTCACCAGGAAAATTCCTATGCCTTCTTCAAGACCAAGTCAAAATGCTGGCTCCTCAATGAAGATTATAATTCCACTTGGCAGTTGGACACTCTGTCCTTAGTGTTTTAACTGTGCCTCTACAGGAGCAGTTGCATGGTGTAATTTTTAAAATAACTTTTTAAATGTCTGTCTCTCTCCACAACTTGAAACAGTCATAATTTAGGTACATCAAGTTTATTTTACAAGGATATATTGGACATGCTCCTGTAACATTCTGCTGCCCACCTAGTCTCCCATTCCAAGGTAAGTCCCAGGATGCTTTGCAGTGGCATTGTTGACCTCTTTCAATTACTATGAAAACTAGTCTCTGATACTGATGTATTTCAAGTTCAGAATCTTCCTCATGAATCTCCCTAAAGTTTTCAGTCTTCTTAAGAATGAAGCTTATCAGAGAAAATGGTGAACAAGAAGGCTTTAGGTCCTGTGATACAAATTATATTTTTTACAGATGAATAGATTATCATATTTTAAAACTAAAATCATAATTTTCCTTCAAGTTACTTTCCTAATTATCTGCATATATTGCCAAAGAAACTGTGGTCTAAATTCTTAGAACCCTGTTCCTGGTTTTATAGTCTTCATAAGAATGCTGACTTAGACAAGGAACTGACTGGCATTTGACAATTCCCAAAAGATTTACTTTCAAAGTATGGCATTTTGCATTAATTTTCTCATCTCTAAATTTACCTCAGATGTCTATCTTCATATGGTTATAAGTCTCTGTGTATGGATTTCCTATTTACCAGTACACTGGATCATAGGTTTAAAGCATCAATTAGAAAGTAGCCCAAAATAGCAAATGTACTGCCAAATTGTTGGAAAATGGCTTTTTTTCTTTTTTACCTCCACCAACAGCTCTTCTTAGACAAATCATCATTATTGGTGATCTCCGACAACAGACCTTTCTATGTCTGATTCTGTCATTTACTTGGTAGACATGTTGACTGCAACAAACAATCCCCTATCATCAAGTTTTCCAGATGTTTGCACAGCGGGTTCAGTGTTTTTAAACTATCTAAATGACGGTCCCAGATGACAAATGTTCATTTTCAAAATTAAAGCTTATTACGAATTACCTGCCAAGTACAATGTGTCAGGAGAGACTGAATGAATTAGAATTTTTGTCCATTGAGAATGAACAAATAAGAAAAAACATAAATGAGGCAAGCTATTACACATCCTGGAGGTACATAGAAAGAATTTTAAATAACAGTAATTTACTAAAAGCTGTTGCATTAATACTTATGACTTACTTAAAAAAAAAAAGACCCAACCCTACCTTTTGTCATGAGTCAGGCTTCAACTTTTTTAATGAAAAAAAAAAAATAATAATGGCGAGGAAAGACAAGGATAATCTCTACTGTAAGCCTGTGTTTCTCTTTTTGGTCATCATCCACACAGGCTCAGCTTTGACATACTGGGAGGAAAGAGCATGACCTGATACAGCCATCAAAGACTAAACTCAGTTCCCTCTTTACAGCCTTCTAGTGGTGTGGTTATTCCTGCTGGTTATTTATCCTTGACCTCTGCTCTACTCATCTATAATCTGGGAATAATAATACTTAAACAGGTTGTGGTAAAAACTGAATAAATAAAAATAGTATTTAGATATGCTCTGTAAACTATAAAGTACTATAAATATATGATGATGTCAGAATAACATTAGCTACCATATATTAATGACTTACTATGTGCCAGATACTATGTAAAGCTTCACATGTATTCAGTCTTTTTCAATTTTCACTATTTGTTTAAGGTAGATGATATAATCTGCATTTCATAGATGAGAAAACTGAGTCTTGTATAGAGGTTAAGTAACTGGCCTAAGTAACTGCTAACTTGGGTTACACAGGATTGGAAACAAAATGTCTGAATCCTAAAACATGCATATAACCTCTCTCCTGTGCTACTGATCTTTGATCATTAAAGCCTAATGCCAGGCGATGCCACCTTGGCTCGGAATATTTTGGTGCTGCCATTTAAAATTGCCTTCAGATCCAAATTTATTGAGGCATGCAAAGCAAGCAGCCTGCTGACTCTATAAGACAACTTTTTTTTTTAACCCCCCAAAGCATCATCCAGTCTAATCATCCTGCATTCTAGGCAGGAAGGCAATGAATAACCATGGCCAAGAGTTCTATCTTTTAGAAGACTCTACAAGATTGAAATTCCTTTTCAAGATGGATGCGGATCTCTTTTCTTCACATCTCCATAGCTCTGGGAATAACATCAAATGTAACTCTAACCACATGATATTTTAACCGTTTACCTACATATACAACCTCTAAGTAGCCAGAATGTTTTAATGACTGTATCCCAGAACCAAGAATAGAAGTTGCATAGTAATATTTGAAGAATTGAACGATGCACATTTTCTTGTTGCCTAGGAAAATTTTGGTCCCAGATAAATATGACACCAGGCTGACCACAGAGTCAGAGATTGTTTCATAGGACAAAATAGAACATCTAGATTTTCCATCTTTAAAATTATAATCAGCAGCAGGAAGCAAAGCAATACTACTGTCCCTGTTATAGGAATCTAAAGGCTTTTTATAGAATGCACAGCAGCAAATGTTATCGCTATGCTTGAAAAAACCATTTTCATTATCAGATGCCTTTTTTTCCCAATTGATTATGACTTTTCCTTTAAAAAATGCATTTAAGCAAAATTTTTCTATGCTTGATTTAGCCCAAGGGAAAATTTGGGGGGACTAAGAAGGGAGAGAGTAGTCTGAGCAAAATTCCTTCTGCCTTTCAGCTATGCACACATGGACAAAATATATCACACTCTACTTCAATCTTTTTAAAGAAAAATTCCTATTATTTAGAGAGAGCCTAACAATGAAAAATCCAGCTTTGTGGCATTGTAGTCCTTATTGTTTAAGCCAATGAAGAGAGAAGGGTAAGTTTTGGTTTTTGTTTTAAAGCTATAATGTTCTTAAAGTCCTTTCTTCTTGGTGTAAAGGGGCTGCATTGGACTGAAGTTTCTTCAGCATACTTCTGAGGATGTACCAGTTCATGTTAGAAACCTTCAAGGTGAAAGTCATTGGAGTTAAGGCTAGTGTTTAGTTAAGACAAACTGAATTAATGGGGCCCACTCAAGGTGGACTATGAATGTATTTCTATGTCTGGCTTAACTTAATGTGTCTCTTACCATGAAGGGAGGGCTAGAGATAAGGATTTTTTTAAGCTGATAAAAAGCTCTTTAAGATTCTTCAGAAAAAATGATGTAGATGAGAAATCTGAGGTTGTACCCAATATGCTAAACAAAGAGGTTGTACTACCTCAGAGCAAATACTAAGACTTGTTTGAGTGAAGCAGGTGATTTAAAAGTCTAGGACAAAACAGCCTTTTCATTTCATAGAAAGAAAAGACAAAGAATTTTAGAACAACATTTTGATTTAGCAGCTATAAGGGACCTTTGAATTTAAATTTCGATATATAAATCCCAATTTTGCCATGTAAAATTAATAATGGATTTCTCTGAAGCCAAACTCTCTTCAACCTCCGCTGTAATTCTCTTAAGAAAGCATTAAATGAAAGCATTTCACTTTAGTTGAAAATCAATGGCACTTCAGTGAAGCATGCATCTCCCAAGCATTATGGAGTCAAGAATCATACAGTTCCCCTAGTAAGACATGGGGGCCTGGATTTGCCAATAATAACTTCATACAACATAGGAGTCTTTGAAAAAATTAATATAAAATGAAAAGATTGAAAAGCCAATGTGATCATGCTCAAATTCTCTTTGAAATGTCAACCGAAATGCATCGTAATATAATTGATGTTGATGAGATGGTCATAATAAGAATAAAGATAGTAATAAGTAGAAATAATATTTAATTACTAATTACTATATACCAGGAATTTGCTAAATACTTTAGAAGCATCATCTCTTTTGATTCTCTCAAGAATTATGGGACTTGATACTATTAGCTATATTTTTAGAGTAGACTTGAATAAGGAAGATCTACCTGTGAAGACATAAAATGTATTTAGGATGGATTAATGGATACCATTGTACATTAATCTGTGGCCACTTGCACAATGAATCAAAAGATATTATAAACTCCATCTATTTGAAAAGTTTGCTGATCCTTTACCCAATGATAAAATCAAATTTACCTTTCAGTGTGGTGATTATAAGAATAAAAAAGATATAGCCCCTGCCCTCCAGGAACTCACAGTCTTTTTTTTTTACATTTATTTATTTTTGAAATACAGAGTGAGACAGAGTGCAAATGGAGGAGGGGCAGAGAGAGAAGGAGACACAGAATCTGAGGCAAGTCCAGGCTCTGAGCAAGAGTTCAGCACAGAGCCCGATACGGGGCTCGAACCCATGAACCATGAAATCATGACCTGAGCCGAAGTCAGACACTTAATCGACTGAGCCACCCAGGTGCCCCATGGGAACTTGCAGTCTTAAAGGGAGATGAAATATGCACAGAAAATCCAAATATAATTTATGGTGGTTTGTGGTAAGACAGTGTAAAAGAAAGAAAACAATTCTTAGAATTTGGGGTTAAGTTAGAGGAGAGAGGTGTCAGAGAGTCTCCTTAAAGGAAGAAACAGCTCTGCCGGGTTTGGAAAGTGGGTAAAGTTTCAACAGTCAGATAAATATGAGACCCAGGAGAAACGGTGATGTGTAATGTCTTCAAGAATGTTTCAGGATGCCAATGTTGCTGGAATTTTTGACGTATGAATGAGCAATAATGTGGAGTAGATTACAAAAGATCTTTACTGTCATTCCAAGGAGTTTAAATTGTATTTAGAAATCAGTAAGAGAGTTTTGGGGCACCTGGGTGGCTCAATCGGTTAAGCTCCGACTTCAGCTCAGGTCATGATCTCATGGTTTGTGAGTTCAAGCCCTGCGGCAGGCTCTGCTGACAGTTCATAGCCTGGAGCCTACTTTGGATTCTGTGTCTCCCTCTTTCCCTGCCCTCCCCGACTCTCACTCTGTCTCTGTCTCTCTAAAAAATAAACATTACAAAAAAATTTTTAAAAAAAGAATTCAGTAGAGAGTTTCATAGTGGAAGTCTAAATGGTCAGAGCTCTTTTAGGGAAGATCAGTCTAGCAATACATTACACTCATTTATTCATTCTTTTTTTGTTGTTGCTACTCCATTGATGAATAATTATTTTCTTGTTATCATGTGCCAAGACTTACACAAGGCAATGGGAATACAATGGTAAAAATGACTCCCTCTGTGCTTTCAAAAAATTTATAATCCAGAGAGTTAAACCTAGGGGCGCCTGGGTGGCTCAGTCGGTTGAGCATCCGACTTCGGCTCAGGTCATGATCTCGCAGTCTGTGAGTTCGAGCCCGGCATCGGGCTCTGTGCTGACAGCTCGGAGCCTGGAGCCTGCTTCTGATTCTGTGTGTCCCCCTCTCTCTCTGCCCTTCCCCTGCTCATGCTGTGTCTCTCTGTCAAAAATAAATAAACATTAAGAAAGTTAAACATAAAACTGAATAGTGTCACCAATACTATAAGAGAAGAAGTACAGGATACCACCTAGGAGGAATACCTTCTCTAGTTTGGGGATAAACAACAACAACAATAAGAACAACAACAAACTTCCCATACAAAGTGGCTTCAAATTGTGTGTATTGCATGTGTGTGTATATGTATGTAGGTTTACTGGGTAAGAAGGTCAGTATATGAAAAGGCTCCCAGGGGAAAATACGTTTTGGGGACTTGATGCAGGGTTATTTGCTTTCCAACCACATACATTCTTAATAACTTCAGTTATGTGCACAGGGTTCCTGACTGTTTCATCCTACAGAGAGGGTCTGACCATCAGTCAACTTCCAGGAGAACCAATGAAGCATTATGAACAAGGACCTTATGAAAGCAAATTCTGTTGAATTGAATTGGCTCTCTTCATAGACCTGGAAATCATCTGGTCTGACTTTTAAAAATATACCAAATATGAATAATTCAGTCAAGCCTGAAATCAGCATCTTGAATGAGTATGGCTTTTAGTGTTCGTTCATTCACTCAATTATTTCGTAATTATTTGTTGTTTATCAGCACCACGGAACCCACTGTACTAAGCATTTGCCTTATGTAATTCTTTCATCATAATTAATCATTTTTCCTAAATACTTATCCTAATTTTCCTGTACCTCCTTATAACACATTTACAGTTTGTTTCTGTCACTGGGTGTTGTGTGTGTAAGTATCCTCAAGTAGACTGCAGGATTTTGTGTTTTTTTTTAACTTTTTTAAAAAAAAATTAATGTTTATTTATTTTAAAGGAGAGAGAGATAGTGTGCGAACAGGGAGGGACAGAGAGAGAGAGATACAGAATCCGGAGAAATCTCCAGGCTCCGATGTGTCAGCACAGAGCCCAATGCGGGGCTCGAACTCGACAACTGCAACATCATGACATGAGCTGAAGTCGAATGCTTAACCAACTGAGCCACCCAATCACCCCTGGACTGTAGCATTTTGAAGGAAGAAATTATGTTCTCATTCTTATGTTCCATTTAGCCAATGGCACAGATATAATAGGGGTTCTGTAAATGATTGCTGAATGAACCAGTGAATGCATAGACAGATGGATGATGGATGGATGAATGGATGGAGACAGACTTGAATACAAAATTTTTCCTACCATCATGAATCCTATAATCTAATGCTGATCATGTATGAATGGTTAATTAGAAATATTTTTCAACATTCAAATTATCATCTCTTTTCAATTTATGTTTACTGTTGTAGTGCCACAATCTTACCATGATCCTAAAGATACCATCAAAGAGCTCTATAGGATATTTAGAGTTTAAATATTTATCTCTTCTAAGTCAGCTGAAGTTTGATTTTTAAGTCCCCTAGAGTACTGATTCCTGACTTTTCCCCTTAATTTCATTAAAAAGGCAGCCCCAAATCCCCCACAAAACCATTTTAACATGCTGTTCCTTTCCCTCAAGTTAGATAGAATTGAAGTGGATAAGAACAGAGTTGGAATTTAAAGAAAGTCTGCAGCCATCATGAATCTGAGAACAAAACAGAAGTATACCTTTTCATTAACATCATTTGCAACCATTCTGTGGTCTATTTGATTGTCATTTTCCCAAAAGTCCTGCCATATTTTCCTCGTTCCTTTCAACACATTCAGCACATCTTTTTGGACTATTTCATGCCATGGACATTGGTCTGGTTGACCAAGCATAACAGGTTCAAAAAGTCCAGTGGAACATTTGTTACTCAACAACTTATTTTGGGAAAATAAGATATTTCTTACTTTTGCACGCATTATTAGAGAAGTGCATCTTTATATTTCATTTGAGTAAACTGAGTCAATAAAACAGTGTTTTCTCCCTTAAAATCAGGGGATGTTCATTATATAATGTACTCTGCAAGTTAGGAAAGTGCATTCTGTAACATGAAGGAGATGACAGAGATGGAGATTATAGTCGGAGAAACCAAATTCTGAATCCCAAATACCCTACTACTCTGATATGAGACAAATTCCTTAATCTTAGTGAGTCTCAGATCCCTTTTATGTAAAATGATAATAATAGTAACCTTACTCTATTGTTACCATGTCACTATGAGAAGTTTGAAATACAATGGATATCAAAATACTATGCCTTGTTCTAGTATGTGGAAAACTATCGTTGGTGGTGATTACTGTACAAAGGTAGTAGACTAAGCCTTCTACCTGCATTTTCTTATTTAGTATTTCCCCAAACTCTGTGAGGCAGATTGTACTTTTATCATTATTCTTAAATGAGGAAATTGATACATAATGAAGGTAAAATTTGACGTAGATCATAGAGCTATGTGACAAACCCCAGAGCTAAAAGGAACCACGTGTAGGATACAAGGGTTTATGATTTGATAACAGAGTAGAGAATGTTTACCTCTGAGGCCAGCCTATTCCCAGGAGTAAGATGTATACAGACTGAAGTTGAGGATGGGGTCAAAAGGGCCAGGGGCTACAGGAGGAAAGAAACTCAACCAAAGTTTGATTAGCAAATATTTTGTTCTAATTGATCATTGAGAATAAGCAATTCAATTAATTATCAATGAGGCTAGGAATAAGACATTAGATTTTGTATCTAGCCCTGCCATAGGTAAACAAAGGGGTGTTCATGGGTCGTATGGAAATCGTATTGGAAAGGGTGACTCTTTGAGTAAGCCATTTCTCAGAACACAAAAGAATGGAGAGATTTCTTAACCTTCACTCTTTTCCAGAATCATAGGACTCAGGTAAAATTCAACATTGTACTTCCCATTGGTTAGACATGGTGCAGATGAGATTAGTTTTGAAAGTGCTACGTTGAAGGTGGTGGGGTCCCCAGGTGATCTTGTGATCTCCCTTCCCTGGAGTGTTAACTGAGTCAGTAAGTTTTAGAAATTCTTTGTTATAGCAGCTTAGTAGCTTAAATTGTAAAGTGCTCCATTTTAAAAGCCACCCCCATTGTGATGTCAATCAAGACACTTCACCTCATGAAACTTAGTTTCCTGCCTACTAAATGATGGAGTCTTACTAGACAAATCCTTAAAGAGCCTTCCAGCGTTGACCTTCAAAACTTCAGAAGATATAAAGATTTGTCCAAGTGCCCCATTGGTTTGAAGTGTGGAATCAGAGGCTGAAGCACACCTTACTCTTCCTCCCAATACTCAGGCAGCATCAGTGTAGGAGCCACTTAGGAATGTTCTGGCTTTGGAGGTCATAGGGCCCTTTCATTAGCAATTCAGAATAAAGCTATCAAGGCTGCTTTTGTCTTCCATTCTGCCAATCAATCATTCATTCTTCCTAAGCCTGCAGTACCCCATTTGCATTGCCTTGCATAAATGGGGTGCTTCTTGGATTCTTTCTTTTCTAACCCTTCTGATTTTCTATATTTTCTTTCCATTGTCCTCCTGAATTTTTTTCTGTGTCAAGCAAACTCAGTTTTTGGTGTTGTTTCATGCCTTCCCGAAGGCCAAGTTTGTTTCCTGCTTAATATTCAAGAAGCATTCTTGAAGCTCATCTCTTTTGAAAAAGCCCACAAAACTCACTGGTGCTCAGCTGATGACTTACTTCAGGTTCTGTCATTTCTCTGCATTGGGATCTTAGTGTGTAAGCTAGTTGAAGCAGGACTCTATGGGTCTTATTTATCACCCAGTGCCTTGGATGTAGCACTGTAATAGATGTAAAGTTTACTCAAATACCAAACCTTTAGATTAGAAAAAAAGGTATAATGTTACTGATAGGTGGGCTTTGCATTACAAATATGAGTGACAGCCTAAAGTGAGTTTTCAATGAAATAAAGGTAGGGGCGCCTGGGTGGCTCAGTCGGTTGAGCGTCCGACTTCAGCTCAGGTCACTATCTCACGGTCCGTGGGTTCGAGCCCCGCGTCGGGCTGTGGGCTGATGGCTCAGAGCCTGGAGCCTGCTTCTGATTCTGTGTCTCCCTCTCTCTCTGCCCCTCCCCCGTTCATGCTCTGTCTCTCTCTGTCTCAAAAATAAATAAATGTTAAAAAAAAAAATTAAAAAAAAAAAAAGAAATAAAGGTAAGTTATAACTTCAATTAAGCAGAGCACTCAAGCTTTGTATTATTTTTGTTCAATTGGAAAGCATCGAGTACAATCTTGGGTAGAATTTTGGTGGATAGTGGATGATGGGGTTTTAGAATGGTGGTGGTGGGGGTCCAGAGCCCATGGGCAAGAAGGAATTCTTGAGATGTCTTGGGTGCAAAAAAGTAATTTTATTAAAGACAGGGACAGGACCTGTGGGCAGAAAGAGCTGCCGCAGACCAGACCAAGGAGAGACTGGTTATATACTTGGGAGTTGGGGGAGATAAAGTCAAGGGGAAGTTTCCAAAGGGAGTTTCATATACTAAAGAAGACTCACAGGATATGAAGGTGGAGGTAGAGGCCTAGCTATTGTCAAGCTAAGGTTGTTTTTCCCTTTAGCAAAGCATTGACATTAAGACAATAGGGAGTTCCTGGAGAAAAGTACTACCCTGCCTGCCTCAAGTATTTGTCAGTGGGCTGCAGGTTATAAGGAAATTTAATTTTATCTACCATTTCCTTCTGTGTTTGCTTCCCATATCGTTGGACATATGCCAAAGAGAATAGAATAGGTACAGAAACCATCTTAAAGGCCTAAATCCAAAGACCTAAACAGTGACAAAGTGCCTGTGTAATCTTGAAAATGTTACCTTATCTCTCTCACCTTAGTTTCCTTGATGACAAACTAGGGACAATGATTACCTTAAAGGACAGCAGAAGGGAATGAATAAAATAATGTATGGAAAATACCTTAAGCTCTGTAGGCCTATGGTAGACATCCAGGAATGTTGGAGTTGTTGTTAATATCATATAGTTAATTACCATTGACTTACCCAACTGGACATTGTTTATAAGCCCAGAAGGTAAGGGATGGAATCTTGAAGCTCTGAATGTGGGCCACTCTGTGGATTTTTAAGACAAGTGCTCCCGGTAGAAAGAGAAAAAACAGAAATTTGGAGTCATGTCTACAAGCAGCTCTAATATTTAGGTGATTAAAATAGTCTCATCTTTTCATCTCAGCCACTATCAACCTTTTCTTTCCTTTTCCTGTCCTACTCATATCACTAGATTCTTGACTATTCTTTGCTTCCTATCTACCACTTACTAGACTCCCTGATGGCTGCCACCTTTGGGTCATGTTTTCAGATGTAAATGTTCCTCCTTTATCTCCATAGAGCTCTGTGAGGAAAAAAAAAAAACAAAAAACTCTGGACAAAAAAAACCCAAAAACCAAAAACCAAACACACACACACACACACACACACACACAAGAACATCAACGTCCAAAAGAGATGAAAATATTAGAAAATAGAGGTACAAAAGAGAGGCCAAATATAAAATTTGTACAGATGGAGTAGTTTTAATGTGACAAAGAGAAAGGGAGAGTGGCTTTTGCTGGCTCATTTGGTCAAAGAAGATAATTTGGATGATTGAGTTGCATGGTTTGGAGTTATACAGAGCACATATTTATTGGATAATTGAAATCTCTCTCACTTACTTTGAGCTAATAGATTCTGTCCTTAAAGCTCAATGCTGTCAAATACTGGAGTTATACAACTAAAAGGAGAAACAATAATTTTAGAGGAAAAAATGATTCATTAAACAAAGTAAAAACTTTGTCCTTAGGAAGTTCATAAGTATATTTGGCTGGCCATTGCTATATGGGAACTTTCTGAATGTTGGTGGCAGTAATGGGACAGAAATTAATCAGTTGGGGCTGGTTTTAAGAAATGGCCTCAGCCCCTAAGTGGTCTGCCAAGTTTCTGTTAAACATCTCACATTATTGAGGATACAAGTCAAAATCACTTATCAGCAGTTCTTCTAAATAGCAAGGAACATGTATCAAAAAGGCCATGAAGGCATTTCTAATGAGAAAAAATGCTCTTACTTTTTGAGAAATTAACTGCTCCAATAAATTGCAAAGATAAAGTAGGAAAAGTTATCACAATAATGTCTGTTGTAATAAAACTAAACTGTACAGCTGATAACAGTTAAAATGCCAGAAGGTAAGTTAATGAAATACCATTCTCCTAAAAGCCCCTTTGGTCCTTACTCTGAAATATAATTCCGACACTCACATATAAAGGATATGGTGGAAACTACATGGAAATACTGTATACGCACATGATCTACAGATTCATTGCCTATGAACTTTTGAATACATATAAAGTTTAAAAAGCAGAGTATATTAAATGAAACTTTCAGGAAGGTGAAATAAAATAATCCTAGGGCCTAAAATTGATTCTTAAAGTGTAAAAGAGATGAAAGTCTGTGGAGAGAGAAAGCAGTCTGAATTGCTAGCTAGCATTGGAAAATTTCTACCAAAGATCACGGGAACGGGGCAAAGATGGACTTACTGAAGTTTCCCTAACACCTTCTGTGGATTCATGAAGGTAGGAGAGGCCTGAAGCCTCTGTTACGATTTTCTGCAAATTCCTAGGCAAACTGAAAATTTGTAGCAGTGCAAAGGAATTCATAAGGGTAATGAGAGCGTGGAAAAGAAAACAAACAAATAGCAAACATAAAAATCGGAAGGTAATCTTAAGTAGGAGAGTTTGGGGTAATAGCTTTGCTGTTTATTACTGGACTTCTCTCATACATGATGATCAAAAAGGCCATGAATGGTGAAAACCTGTGTGTGTGTGTGTGTGTGTCTGTGTGTAGACAGAGAGAGCAAGACAGCACACATGTGAATGAGCAGGGAATGTGGAGAAAGGGAGAAAATGGGAGGGAGGGTAAGAGAAAAGACCAAAGCTGCAAAAGCCTTAGAAAGCCAAAGATACTATATGCACAAATGCTCAGATACCAGGCCGAAAATCTCAGAACTCAGGGCCAGCTTCCTGCCACGTGATGAAACCCAAATGGTTCAGGGCATCTTTCAAACAAACAGCCGAAGAGTAGTAAACAGAGCCATGTTCAGTTACCATGAGTTCAATGAGAGCCAGGCAAGGGCCCTATACACATAACCACATCGTGACTAATTAAGTAAAATCAACAACAAGAACAGTGAAACAATTACACGAGAAATAAAAACAAAACAAAACTGAAAGCCACCAAAACTCTGTAAGAAAAGGCACGAAGAAATAGTACAAACCTCTCTGCTTTGAGCCATCTGTGCCACACCCATCAGCTGTTAATAATATGACTCTGGGTAACAATCGAAATAATCCAAGGAAGGGCTTTATGAAGGCATGGCAAGACGAATAGATTTTTTTTTTCTGGGTTTCTGGTCTTTGTTTATGGATAATTACAATTTGGCAAAGTGTAGAGAGGCCCATCCCATGAATGTGTCTCCTGTGTTTTACTTAAGCAACAGCTCACAAAGGAACTGCTTCAGTTTACCACCATACCAGTTAAATGTTGTAGAAGGAGAAAACCTCCAAGTGATGTGTAAATTTTAAATTATCAGCTGACTTAAAGTACAGCAAATTCTCCAACCGGAATTCCAGATAAGTGTACTTAAGATGTTTACCTGTCCTGTGAAGGCAATTTTGTTTATCTTAACATATTTGAAATAAATCTTGCTTTCAAGTTATAGCCATTTGATCTTACTCTATTTTCGACTTTACTTTCATATATTTTCAAATACATCCTTATGTATCCTTGTGTTTGTTGAAATCTTAAAGATATGGAGAGTGAATAATCTTGGCTTTAATGTACGTAAGAACAGCCTATTCTGAGAATGAGGAGATATTTTGTGGAAAGGACATGGAAAATTATAAGCTGGTTAAACTACCCTCATTTATATCAAGTCAGATCTATCTTCAAATATGGCTTATCTTTTTGTTAAAAATGAATTCTCAGAATAGCAATGTATCAATTGATAGTCTTTGGGTGCATGCAACAGAAACAAGTTCTGATTAATTTTAGCAAAACTGGAAATTTATTAGGAAGAATATAGAATGGCTCAGTAATTCAAAGGAATAGTTGAAGAAACATACCAGCAAGGACAGATAAAGCAGTTCCAGGAATCCAAGCAACAAGAATTAATGGGCAGTTTGTTCAAAGTGCTGGCCTTGGGATGAGTGAAATCTGACCATTTTTAATCTCTGGATTGCTCAGTTTAATATTCAAATTCCTGGTAGAGAACTTAGTTATGGCTTACTTTGAATCATTTATGTACCCTTTGCCAATGGGAAAGCTGAGCCACGTGATTGGTCAGTTTACCAAGACTAGCCAATGAGGGAATTTGAGCTTCTGTTACCAGAAGAAAAGGAAACAGATGTCAGGAAGACAAAAAACCAAATCTATGCTTAAATACATTCATGGTGAGAGATTAATGTATAAAATATTATGAAAAACTCAACATGATTAATAGGTCAGAAATAATTTATGCTTTTTAGAATTTAATTTATCTTTGCTCCATTCAAGATAATGAAGAAAATTATATTGTGTCCATTCATATTGAGCCAATATTTATTAGAGATATATTATGTAGTAGGTATAGGTTTTCTATGTATTATCTCATGAAATTATCACCAGAAATTCCTGTTCGAACTAACATTTCCACTTTGTGCTTATGAAAACTAAGGATCAGAAAGTTATGCTGACTTCTTTATTGTCACCCCACAAGTAATTCTGGTCCATTTTTTCGTTATATTTCTATTATTTGTGCAGAGTATCTTCACTGAATTATTTTAATGACATTAAATTGTAACACTAAAATAAAGAACTAAAACCTGGATAATAATGCAAAATCAAACAAACAAACCAACAAGCCAAAACCCTATAAAACTGTTTTTATGATTAGTGCTGAAACTACATCTGTAGATTTAGAACCTTATATACAGAACAATACATAGCAGATTGAACATACAACACCACTCCTTCTAATAATCTCACTAAAATGAAAAGAAAGGAAGGGTATAAAATCTCCAGGGGAAGGATCAGTTATCGAGATAGGACAACAAATTTTTGGAACATAGAAAGCAAAAGAAGAGTTAACAAGACAGAGGAAGTAGAATACTAATATATTTCTTAACCTGAGTTTCCATCTATTATAAGATGCACCATTAGTTTGTTTCATTGAGAAAGAAAAAACTCACTGCCAAATATAATTATAAATTTATGATTATGAATGTTTACTTATCTATTGTTATGTAACAAACCACCCCAAATTTAGAAGCTTAGATCAACAATAATAATTTCATTATTATCTCTCACAGTTTTATGGGCTGCCTATACTGGGCTGGATCAGGAAATATCATGCCGTTGAGACAACATAGTTGCTAGGTCTGGCATCATCTGAAAGCCTTCTTCACTCACATGGATGATGATTACTGTTAGTTGTCATCTGGGACTTTAAGTGGGCCTATTGCCTGGAACATGTATATGCAGCCTATACATGTAGCCTGGGCTTCCTCAGAGCATACAAGGTATTTACAAGAACAAATATCCCAAGAGAGATAGCCGGACAGAGCCATATTGCTATTTGAGATCTATCTTCAAGTCACATAGTCTCGCTTTCACTCCATACTATTGAACAAGGCAGCCACAAAGGTTCAACCAGCTTCAATGGGAAAAGACATATATTCATTGCCTTCTTGGAAGAATGGTAAGGTCACGGTGAAAAAAACAGCATGTTCGAAGAAGATATTATTATAGCTATTTTTGGAAAAGACAATCTTCCACGGTGCAATTGAATGTAATATGGTTCCCCACATTCAAAAATACTAAAAGGAGAAAAAAATTTATCTTAGAATCAGTAAGTAAGGTAATTATCTACAGTTGAAATATCAAAAAAGAGGCAAAAAAATCCATGTTGTGGAACCTTAGAAAGTTTAGGAATTTGAAGCATCAGCTACATTAAAGCTTTCTTTAATATCTGTAACTGGTTGAAAGTTTGAATTAAAGAGCAGTTAGTTCATGAGATTCTTTCCTCATCTGCCGTAACAGAGTTAGCATCCCTTTCACTCCTGGCAGGACACAACTTGCTATGTGGAGACATTAAGCCAAGATTCTCAAGGTCTGGCAAATAAGAAGCACATTATTGAAAATAGAAGTATTTTTAAAGAGTCTACACATAGAACCTAAGATCCTCATCTTTCTTCTTGTTAGTTCCAAGAACTTTGGCAAGGAAATTTATTCTTCATCCTTTTCCCTCTACCTTTACAGATGATGGGTTGGAGGATTTTTTCTCTGGAAATAGGAGGTTGACTTCTAAGCAAGTAATGGCTTCGAGAGTGAACAGAAAGATGTGCAGAAATGGACATTTAAATATGTTGGGACAAAGAGTGCTATGATGCCAACCCAATCACCCCATAGTGAAGTCTTGCACACAGAGCTTCCAATCATCTCTTTAGTGCTTTAATTTTAAGTATGAGTCAGTAGTCAAGAATCATCAGACATATATGGGAAGGTTCAGCATGAAAAAAAGGAGATTGAAGCAAATACCAGAGGGAACTCGCCACAAATGGGGACAAGCAGAGATCTGAATAAATCTTAAAACACACAAATTTTCAACCTTAAAGAGTTTAAGAAGATATTACATTCTTGAAATGAGGATCAACTTATAGAAAAAGGAAATTTAAAAAAAAAGTGAAAAGGGAATAATTAGAGTACAAAAAATGATTTTACAGGATAGTTTCAGTTAAAAATTCAACAGAAATCTTTTCTTATTACTATGATAAGTATGCTTAACCTATGTTCTTCATGAAATACCTACAAATTACCTATTGTAATGTGCAATACAGCATTATTATCTACAGATACAATGTTATACAACAGGTCTCTAGAACTTATTTATCTTTCATTATTGAAATTTTATACACATTAATTAGCAACTTCCAATTTCTTTCTCCCCAATTTGGCAACCACCATTTTATTTTTTTAATTCTATGAGTTTGACTATTTTAGATACCTCATATAAGTGGAATCATGAAGTATTTGTTCTTCTGTGATTGCTTTATTTCACTTAGCATAATGTCTTCAAAGGCCACCTATGTTGTCATATTATAGGATTTCTTTCTTTTTTAAAGCAGAATAATATTCCATCATATATATATATATACATATATATCTATATGTATACACATACACACATATATATATATATGTACACATATATGTACATATCACATTTTCTTTATTCATTTATCCATGAATAGACACATATTTCTAAATCTCAGATATTGTGAATAGTGCTGTAGTGAACATGAGAAGGTTAATATCTCTTTGAGATCCTGATTTCAATTATTCTGGAAAAATACCTAGAAGTGGTATTTCCGGACCTTAGGGCAAATCTACTCTTAGTTTTTTGAGGAGCCTCCCTCCATACTGTTTTCCTTAGTAGGAGCACCATTTTTCATTCCCCAAAACAGTGTTCAAGGGTTCTGATTTCACTAATACTTGCTGCCTTTTTTAAGTAATAACCATACTAATAGGTGTAAAGTGATAATCTCCTTGTGGTTTTGATCTGCATTTCCCAGGGGATTAGTGTCACTGAGTAATATTTTTATATAACTTTTGGCCTCAACAGAAATCTTCAAGAAAATAGAATCAAAAGGCCAAGATTTTCCAAAAATAGGTAAGAAAGGAGATTCTTAAATGATAAATGATAATGAGTAGGTCCATCATCTGACTAATATAAATTCCAGGAAAAGAGAACAGGGGAAATTTAAAAAAAAAAAAAAGGAAATCACCAAAGAAATAATGCAAGGAAATCTTTCAGAATTAAAGTCCCACTTCAGTTCTGTGCAGAATAATGAGGAAAAAAATCACCCACACTAAGGCTTATTATCATAAAATTTCTCACACTAAAATAAATTAAGATCCAAATACTCCCATGGAGAAAACAAACAAGTCTTATCTAAAGGATGGAGAAACAGAATGGCAATTGACATCTCAACACTATAAACCAAACAACAGTGGAGTACTGCTTTAAAAATCTTGAAAATAGGGGCGCCTGGGTGGCGCAGTCGGTTAAGCGTCCGACTTCAGCCAGGTCACGATCTCGCGGTCCGTGAGTTCGAGCCCCGCGTCAGGCTCTGGGCTGATGGCTCGGAGCCTGGAGCCTGTTTCCGATTCTGTGTCTCCCTCTCTCTCTGCCCCTCCCCCGTTCATGCTCTGTCTCTCTCTGTCCCAAAAATAAATTAAAAAAATGTTGAAAAAAAAAAAATCTTGAAAATAATATGTTTTTCTTTGTCAACAGAGAATTCTATCTCTAGACATCTATCAATCAAATTTGAGACTACACAACAATTTTCAACGGTAAGTTTCAAACTATTTATCACCAGTCACCTTCTTTTTAGGCGACTATTTTTAGGCATCTCAAATTATGTTCCATCAAAACAAGAAAGTAACTGAGAAAGAAGATATTGAATCAAGGAAAACATGGATCCTCCATGAAGAGAGGTGAGCAGCCCAGCAGGCCTGAGATGGAATTTGAGAAAGGGGTAGAAGAATGGGGGCTTGAGGAATGATGTCTCCAGGGAGAATGGAGAAACAAACAGATGACATAATGTTTTAGAACACACAGAAAAGAGGTTTTGAAAGCGGTTTGCTGTTTTTTGAAGATTTAATGGAAAAATTAATGATAGGGACATAGAAAGTTAAGCAAAATTAATTCAAGAAAATTATTGAAATCCGGAAAAAAAAAAAAACCCAAAATATTGCACAGGAAAGGTAATTGAAATATAGTGCTTGACTTGGCTCAGGAGTAAAAAATAATTACTTAGCAACTATAATGTAAACACTGAAAATTGCTTTATCTGAACAATTTTGATAAAACTGCATTGGAAGAAGGAAAGAATGCAAAGTAGATGGTGGGGACATTTGGGTGTTGTCTTCCTAGTTCATAATAGCAAGGCAATAAATAATGTCCAAAGTTAATAAATGAAAAAAGAAGAATATCACCATGCTTTTGGAATTAAGAGTGAAGAGGAAAAGGAAAAAATGTTGCTGTCGTTTGCATTCATTTTAAGTCTTACAGTACCACTTAACTTTTGAAAATGATGCATAGATATTATGTTGATAAAAATAATTTTTAAAAAGATAAGAGTAGAGACTTTCAACTTACAGACATAGAATCTATATCCGCACTTCTCCACTTATTACCTATTTGCCCATAAGCAAGGTGTTTTCCTTTCATAGCCCCAGTTTGGGATATATAAAATGAAGAAAATAATAGCAGTTACTGTGTGTAACACTTTGCCATGAGAAACACTTGAATGCATTATTATATTTAATCATCACAGAGTTCCCGTGACTTTTCACACTCTTGTTGTCCCATTTTATATATGGGAAAAGAGGGACACAGGAAGGTTAAGTAATTTGTCCAATTTAATATTATAAATCATTGATGAAAATGGAATTTGAACTTAGGTAGCAAAATACCAGAAATATCCCCAACTCTCCCCATTGTAAAATTAATACAGAATTTAAATGAGAGCACCTAGCACTGAGCTTGCAGGAGTAAATGTCCAATAAATATTTGTAAATGAATGAGTAAATGTTCACTTAAGAACTTCACTAAATGCATAAAATGCATATGATCCATTTTATAATGCTGATGTATTGAACTCACATAGTAGTTTTCCAGGGATTGCTAGAGCTTTAGTGTATGATTGGGCCACTTGGATTGAAATATATATCCCTGCATCCACCAAAGGATCTACAAGTAAAATAATTAACTATAAGGGCACATGGGTGGCTCAGTCAGTTGAGTGTCCAACTTTGGCTCAGGTCATGATCTCTCAGTCTGTGAGTTCGAGCCCGGTGTGGGGCTCTGTGCTGACAGCTCAGAGCCTGGAGCCTGTTTCGGATTCTGTGCCTCCCTCTCTCTCTGACCCCCGCTCATGCTCTGTCTCTCTCTCTCTCAAAAATAAACATTACAAAAGAATTATACTATAATGGTGGTTTACTAATAATTTATATAACTACCCTAGTTAGAAAGTATTTGTAGATCACAAGGGACATTTGTCATTATGACACCTGGGCAGGTAAAGCAATTTCTACTGTTAAATACTAGCTAGGAAATTATATTTTTCAAATTTAATTGAAACCTTTAAGAAGGTTACCAGAAGGAAACCTTCCTCTGTCAGTTCTTCCTTCTCGCCTTTGTACTGGATCAATTCTCCTATCAATTGTGCTAATGTGCATTACATCAGGCATGCCACCCAGAAGTGGGGATGTCTGGAACTGAAGGTCTGTTAAGGAGTAAGAATGGATTGCTTATCACCCTGTTTAGGTTAGCTTAGCCTTTTACGACATTTTCATTGATCTCTGAAGGCGAATGTTATCAAATTTCGTTCAGGTTTTATTTCCGTCTACAGTTAATTATTATACATGTAAAATCAAAGTTCTGCCATCAGGTGTTTAAAATCCTAAATTCCTCAAAGAAGTTTCAAAGAAAGGCCAAAAAAACTTAATTAATTAATTAAAGGTTTTTTTAAAGATATAAAAACAAATAAGATATATTTTATTAACTACGTATAGAATTAAAGCTCAAGAAATTTGTGGGTTTTTTTTTTTTAAGTTTTAAAAAGAAGCACTGTAAAGGGGTTTGTGCACCTGCTAAGAGTTGTTTGGTTGATGCGCCAGATTTAAAAGACGTAAGTTGAAACACAAAACTCTCGATGCTAAGTCTCATGTTTTTTATGCCATGTTGTCTGCTATTTAAAAACAAACAAAACAAAACAACTCTTACTAAATATTAATTGTACAATCAAATGATTGGAGATTCATAAATTTGAATGTTAAATAAACAGACTACTCATATATGTTCCCATGTCACCTTATTCAAAAATCCCAAGAGTTTAAAAACAGCAATCTGGCTTTTAAAAAGGTTTCCATTACCAAACATGCAAACTAATTTCTCGTTGCTGTTCATGACTACCAAACTCTAAGAATTGATTTTACTCTCATACGAGCCTCAAAAGAATTAGTTTAAACTCAAGAAAATAGAACTATGAAATAAACCATGATTTTAACAGGATAGATGGTAGAAAAGCTTTGTTTTGTTTTGTTTTGTTTTTATGAGATTATCCACAATGCTTGAAGTTTCTTTGGAACACATCTTGGCATATTTTTTATAAGACGCACATTTTAGTGTACATTCGTTCTTGCCTCTTTTAGGCAAAAGAAATAAAAACCTGGAATTTCAGCATAATACATTAGGGGTACTAAACTCAAAGAAATCTTTGGTTTACTTCTTGCTGGTTATAAATGGCTGTTAGATGCTAATAAAAGAGTTGGTTGATTGGTCAGCAACTTTCAGAAATATATCATGAGTCAGTTTTTTAACATATCGAATCCTTTTTCCATCCTTCGTAATGCAAACACTACCAATTATTATAAGCCATCTTTTAAAAATTATTTTGCTACTCAAAATTTAGTAGAGGATTGTTATACACAAAAGAAGGTAGACTGTTAACCTGCATCATTCAGATAAAAATTTACTCCCAGCATCATCATGCAGCTATGACTACACCTACCACGAAACCAAAAAGGGATATGTCCTAAGTGTTTTCAAGATATATCTGCTTTGAGAGAACATGATATAAAGAAATATATGTAGGATGGCCACCCCTTCGATATTATAATTTGAACATGGTTGATCACCTTGAATGGTTTCAGAGAACTGAACACTAATAAAAGCCTAAGCATGTGATCCTTGGGACAAATGATTATAGGAAAGAAAAATTAGGCTCTGGAAAAAGTCCAAAAAGATGGTATTTGAATTTGGTTCTGAGCCCTTCCAAATGTCACCGTGGCTACTGTTTGGGCACATCTCTTAATAGGAGAATTAATTGGTCTAAAAAGAATAAGCTTAAGGTTCTATCTTAACATGGAGCAGGTTGCTTGGGGATTCAGACTGTACATCAGGTTGTAGCTTGATAAGTTGGTGAGATTATTCATTTGAGAGACATGCAGAAGCAGACCGGGGAAGCAGGAAGATTGCGTCATGGTGCTCCACGGCATGCCTTTATAATTTGTATACAAGTCGGTGCGAGAGCACTGAATCAAGAAAACTTAATTTTGACAGGTCTGATATATAGTCTATTTTGGTTAACCAAAAGGAACACATACATTTACTACATTAGAGAAATTTCCATTATTTTTCTCTCAGCCATGAAAATCGATTTTGATGTGATTACACTCAGAGGCTGCTTGATGTGCCTCTGACAGCACAAAATGGATAGAGACAGTGGGTGGTATAGAATGTGGGAAACTGTGGCTAAGCTGGACTCTGGCTAAGTGAGAATCATAGGATTCAAATACCAATTAGGATAATTTGTGTGAAAACAGACCTAAGATAAAATAATGGTGACTATGCTATATTTGAATGATAAGGAAAAAATATTTCAATACATCAAGTAACCAAGGGTTTTCACCATTTCGTTTTTATTATAAACTTTATCTAGAGAAATGCAGGGATATCACCAATTGTAACTAGGGAATATTTTATTTCTTGAATAAAATAATGAACCCTTATGCAAGGCATTTATTTAAGAAATCTTTATGGAGGTTTATATTTGATAAAGAAAGAAGTAAGAATTAGAGACTCTGTGGTTGTAACTGGAAATTTCATTTCTGTTTCTTTTCAGAGCTCCTCTCTTGCTATTTGTGCAACTATCCTTACTTTCATTCATTCATTCATTCAATAAATATTTATCCAGTGCCCAAAGGCAAGGCACTTGACTAAGTATCTGGTACACAAGAATAAATGAAGTAGACAGCTCTTGTCTTCATGGGATGTATAGTCTAACTGGGAATGCATGCGAGTAAAGAGAAATTACTATAAAGTGTGGTAAGTGCTGTAACAGAAGACTAAGTTCGGCCATGGAAGATGAATAGAGTCTATTCAGGGGAGCAGTTAACCAGCAATGGGAAACTGAGATGGGGTTAGTGATCTGTAAGGAGGACGGTATCAGGAAGAGGGGATAGCTTACCCAGAGGTCAAAAGGGAAGAGAGTGAATGCATAATACAAGAAAACAAGATGAAGGGTTTATATTGAATGTAGTATAGAATGTGAGAGGCAGGGGGCGTGCTGGTAAGAAATAACATCAGAATGTAAGCAACGGTCATTTAATCTGGGACCGCAGAAGAAAACCATGAAAAACTTGTGTCTGAAAGAGAGGATGTTAGATGGTTTTAAGTAGTAAATATATATGTTTAGACTTGCACTTTAGTAAGAGGACTCTAATTGCATGGAAGAAAATGGATTGGATGTAAACCAGATTGGAAACAGGAAGTAAGTTAGGGGACTGTTAAAACAATCCAGGTGGGAGATGGTGGTAATCTTTACAGGAATATGGGCAGTACGTAAAGGGAGAAACGGTAGATGTTAGAGGTTCATGGCTTTTGACTTTTTGTTTGTTCATTTGTTTGGAAGATGAATTGATATAAATACATAGTTGATTGGATCTGGGGATTAAGGAAGAGTCAGAATGCAGCAAAAACAACTAAAGCCTGCAATGAATATATTTGAGGCATCCGTAGTTTTTCAGGAGGAGAGACAGTTCCAAAATTCTCCATTTCTTCTTATTAAAAAGAAAGACAGAAACACAGAAATCAAGGAACTAAGGAAGGAAGCTACAAAGAAACAAAGAGCATGTGGAAATTGGGACTGAAGACGAGGCTAAGGCTAAAAGACCAGGAGGAAATCAGCTGCTGGAAGATGAGTGATTTTGATCCCCTGAGGAATCAGCGATAGCAGTAATGCCATCAGGAGATTTTAAGAAGTTGGGAAGAGGGACTTCAGCTCCTAGTGCTGAGCCTAGGTCCTCAGAAAGGGCTGAAATGCTCCCAGATTTCTGAATTTCATTGGCTCTTTAGCCCCAATACTTTCCAGCTTTTAATTTACGCTCATAGGTCTGTCACTGATTACGTTCAAACCACAAACACATAACTCAACAAAAGAAAGCAATCCCTTATGTCTGAGCATCAGCAGAAAGACAAAAACAAGAAATTAAACTAAAAATCCCTGCAGCTGTTGGAAATTTCAGGCACTGAATATAGAAGTGCATGCACTTCAGACATAATGAGCTACACACTTCAGTCTTAAATTTCTCAATTAAAAGTTTATTAGAAATGAACAGATATATTTTTTTAATTTTTAAAACATTTATTTATTTTTGAGAGAGAGAAAGAGAGAGAGAGACAGAGTGTGAGTAGGAGAGGGACAGAGGGAGAGGGAAACACAGAATCTGAAGCAGGCTCCAGGCTCTGAGCTGTCAGCACAGAGCCTGACATGGGTGGGGCTTGAACTCACAAATCCTGAGATCATGACTGGAGCCAAAGTCAGATGCTTAATCTACTGAGCCACCCAGCCGTCCCTGGATACATGTATTTTTAACTACATAACTTCTAAAACTAAACATATAGTGGTTGAAATAAAAACTTCAATTGACTAAATTAAAAAGAATGATTAGAGTTGAAGAGAGAATTAGTGAACTAGAATATATATCCAAAAATAGTTGATAGGAACCAGAGGGGCCAAAAAGAAAAAAAAAAAAAAAAAAAGTCAGAAGTATGAATGAGAGGCTACAAGATATAAAGGATAATACAAGTAGTTTTAGCATGTATGTAAGTCAGTTCCAGAAGAGGAGAATAGAAGAGAGACAATATTGAAAGTCGTAATAGTTTTTTCAGGATTGATGAAAATATAGATCCACAAATCCAGGAAACATCCTGCTCCTCAAACAAGATAAACATAAAATTGAAACTGAAACAAATTGCAGTAAAATTACAGAAGAATAAAGACAATGAAAAACCTTTAAAAACGGTCTAAGAGACATTGTAAGTGTTCAACAATGTTAGCTATTTTGGGTGATGGACTTATATAACTTTATCAGACTGCTTCCCTGGACTTTGACAACTCTAACAGCTCATGAACAGTGCACAACTCTCAATCCAAATTAGAGGTTTATAAGTGGACTTTTCTTGACTTGGCATAATCTCTTGAGTACTTCTCTGAACTAGGCACGGAGTTCCTTGTTTCTGCATCTGTCTCATTCAGTTCTCTTGACAATTGTTTAAGGGTGATATTGTTCCCTTGAACCAGGGGGATTCTGGGATGTAAGGAGGTTTTGTGATTTGTTCAACATCACACAGCTAAGAAATGACATAGCAGGGACCCAAATCCTGGACTTCTGATTCCAGATCCATTGTCCATCGTGATGATCCATCTTTTATTCTTTATTCTAGTGACTCCTACATTAAATTATCTTCAACTTAAAAAGTAGAATATAATTCTTTTATAACCATAAAATAAAAATAATTTAAATAATTAAAATGCAGCCAAAGAGAAAGAACAGATGACTGACAAATGAATAATTAGAACATCATTGGAAGCCAGAAGGTAGTTGTAAGATATCTTTAAAGTGTCAAGGTAGGGGTGCCTGGGTGGCTCTGTTGGTTGAGCATCCGACTTTGGCTCAGGTCATGATCTCGCGGTCTGGGAGTTCGAGCCCCGCCTTGGGCTCTGTGCTGACAGCTCAGAGCCTGGAAGCTGCTTCAGAGTC
Source organism: Panthera pardus (assembly GCF_024362965.1). Lineage (NCBI taxonomy): Eukaryota > Metazoa > Chordata > Mammalia > Carnivora > Felidae > Panthera > Panthera pardus. Next base: position 186,204,784 of record NW_026526688.1, read on the forward strand.
TGTGTCTCCCTCTCTCTCTCTGCCCCTCCCCTGCTTATGCTCTGTCTCCCGCTGTCAAAAATAAATAAACATTAAAAAAAAATTTTAAGTGGCAAGGTAAACTGTTAATTTAGAATGGTATAGCCAGCAAAATTTATCTTTCAAGAAGAGTGTAAAATAACCATGTGCCGATGAATAAAACAGAGAAGTCAACACAAGAAACTGGATTAAATAAAATTTTAAAGAATATATTGAAGGAGGAGGGAAAGTGAAACTAAAACATGACATGCACAAATTATGCAAGTTAGGAGAATGATCAATTTATTGGGTCCCATGGCTGTTAAATTGTTATGAAGGAAATTAAGACATTATTTTAGTTTGGACTTTCTAAAAATAAATTTGAATGATAAAAGATAAAGTCTTATAAAAAAAGAAAATATGAACTCAAATTTTAAAATAGTAAGAAAGATGGTAAAAGAAAAACAAAAATTAAGAAGAGTAGAAACAGACATAATATATCATAATCACAAAGATACATGTATTATACTTATCATGAAACAGAGATTTTAATTTGAACTATATTGTGTTTATAGAGACAAGGCGTAAAATAAAAGACATGGGAAGGCTTAAAGTAAAATGATGGAAAAGATATGCAAAACAAATACCAAAAGCAAGCTGACATAATATTTTAATAGGAGAAAAATATATCTTAAAATATAATATAATGTATCTTAAAATATATCTTAAAATAAAAATATATCCTTAAAATACTTTTAGGAATGTAAATTGTTATCACATAATGATAAGAGGCTCAATATATCAGGATCTCTAATAATGATATATTCATATGCTCCAAATAAAACTATCTCAGAGTAAATATAATGCTGATAAAGTAACTGATAAAAGTTAATAAATCCTTCATCCTTGTGGCAAATTTAACATTTCTCAATTTTTGACAAATTAATCTGAGAAAGGTAATAAATAAAAATGTAGAAAATTTGAACAAAATTATTAATCTAGAGATAATAAGCTTCTATGGAGTCCTGCACCCAAGAATAAGAGGATATGAACTCTTTACAAACATATAAAGCATTTATAAAAATTATATACAGGATAATAATATAGGATTTAACAAATTTCAAACTATGGTCAATATAAGGCCACTAAATGAAAAAAATATATTAGACACACACACACACACACCCATAAATAATTCATGTATTATTCTGATACTGTTATGACTAAATGACAAAACTATTAAAACTTATTTAGAGGGGTGCCTGGATGGCTCAGTTGGTTAAGTGTCCAACTTCAGCTCAGGTTGTGATCTCATGGTTCGTGAGTTCAAACCCTACATTGGGCTCTGGGCTGACAGCATGGAGCCTGGAGCCTGCCTCAGATTCTTATCTCCCTGTCTCTCTCTGTTCCTCCCCCACTTGCCCTCCATCCCTCTCTCAAAAATACATAAACATTTTTTAAAATTTACAAAAAAACTTATTTAGAAGGCAATTTACTTGTTCTCATATTAAAAAAAGAAGAGCTGAATATTAATGAGTTAAGTGTGAAACTAAAGAATATGGAATAGAAACTTTGACAAAAAAAGAAAGGACACAATAAACTTAAGAACAGAATCAATAAATGCAAAACAATTATAAAATTATTTTGAAACACATAAAAGTTGGTTCTTTGAAGACAAATAAATCTCTGGGAGGATTCATCAAAAGAAAAAGGAGAAAAAATAAACGGTATTAGAAATTGAAAGGGTGACATAACTACAAATGCACAGATATGAAAACGATGTCAAATAAGAGGATTAGTGTTGGGAATTAACTTCTTATTGGGTCACTATGTCACCTAATATACAAAGAGAAGGGGGCTAGGGAAAATATATTAAGATTTGGCATTCGGGGACTTCATGGCCAATCAAATGGTTGTGCCAAATAGCCAGCTGTCATACAGGCTAATAGAAAGATCTAAAGGTAGAGGTAATCAGCAATAGATAAAATATATTAAATATTTTTTTTACATAAACAAGTCTCCTAAGCAATGTATACCTGTTTTATCATACAGTGTATAAAGAAAATAATTCATATCGTTATTTTACAAAGAACTGATCCGAAGCTTAGACAAGTGAAGTGATTTCTCCATCGCATGTGTAGTAACTAGCAGAGTATGAATACAAACCTTGAACATAGGTCTACAATCTCTAGAATTCATGTTCTTAAACATCGCCCTGTATTTCCTCCTCTGAGTTGGAGATTGATAGGGTGGGACCCATCGTGTTATAGATGGAAATTGATGCCCTGGACGCAGAAAATATTAGCTGGGGGATTTTTTAAAATAAGAAGGTAAAAGGGCTTAGGGCAGAATTCTGAAGATTGCCAATAATTAAAGGGTAGACCAAGGAGAAAGAGAAGCTCACAAAAGAGACGAAAATGAAACGGTCAGAGAAGTATAAGGCAAACAAGGAGAGTGCAGTAAGAGATAAGTCATAAGAAGAGGGCATTTCAAGAAAGAAGGAGCAGTCAATAGTGTCAAACTCTGCCAAGTGTTCAGGTAGATAAGGCCTGGAAATTATTTATTGGATTTAACTACAAGGCCATCATTGCTGACATTGACAAGAGCAGGTTCAGCAGAGTGGGGGAAGTTGAATCCAGATTTCAGAAGGTTGTGGAGTGAAAAGGAGAAACAGATGTGGAGACAAAATTCAGACTTTTCTGTTATGTTTGGCTGTGAATGCGAAAAGAAAAATATGCTGGTTACTGAAGGAGAACGTGAAGATGATATTTTTTTCTAAAGAGTGTGTGTAGATTCTGATTAGAAGAAGTGAATATGGTCATAGAAATTAAGTATATAGGAATGAGGGGATAGTTTATCAACCACTGTTATTGTCCTTATTCTTCCAACGTCTATAAATATTAACTTTTTCGATTCTCACCACCACTCTATGAAATAAGAATATTTCTATCCCCCATTTTACAGGTAAAAAAGAGTATGAAGATATTAGGTCAAATGCTTATTGGTCATTCAGGCAATTAGTGAGGAGCCATAGTCAAATCCAAGCTGCAACTGTTCCCTTAGACAAATTATCTATGGATAAGTTTCAAAGCAAAACCTTTGAAAAGGAGCCAGAGGGACTCTGGAAACAAGTTGAGAGGCGAGCCTTGGATAGGAAGAAGGACACTTCTTACATTGCAATAGAAGGAAAGAGGCAATCTTGTACAGAAGTATATTATTGAGGTTGTGGTAGTTCAGGAGTTTCCATATAAAGGATTCTGTTCTTACTGTCAAGTTGTCATTTAAGGACATCCATGAAAGATGAGTGAGGTGATGGGGTTAGGGATTTGAAAAAAAAATGGAGATGGTTTATCACAGTGCCAAAGAGAAAAGGGGGAAAAAAGAGCTTATTGTGGACACAGTAAGACCACAGAGCAGCTATGTATATTGGTGACTACAAATTAGTGATGATACCAGCGTGCAAGATTGTGTGTGTTCCCTCTAGCAGTGTTTAAAAAGCTCAGGGCATTAGTTTTCAATGGGGGTTAAACTTTGCCAGGTGGGAACAACAAAAGGGACCCAGAAGAGGGAGTTACTGACAAATGAGCAAATTTAAATGATGACAGTTGGAATCCAAGCTGGATAAGAAAGACAGTGAAGAGAGAAATGGAAGTAGAGACAGAAGAACCCTAGGGCAGTGGTTCTTTAACCTGCCTGCACCGTACTTAGGCTGCTTAATCCCAAAGTTCAGAGATTCTGAAACAATTGATCTTTGATGGGACAAAAGGCATCCACACTTTCTTAATGCTCCCAGGGTGAATTGAATGTACAGCCAGTTACAGTCACAGACTTGGGTGCTCCAACTAGGTAGAAGAAGAGATCTAAAAAGAGTTGTGCTCAGGAGCTGAAAGAATGGGAGGTCAAGGAGAGAGAGTGAAGGCGCTGAGTTATTTATTTCAGAGAGAAGGTTTTCCCTGAAGAGGAGGAAGTCCAAGTAATAGCCATGTTGTGGCTTTTGGCCAATATTGGATGCATTCTCTCTGTCGCGTAAAAGTCACCCTGGACCACAGTAGGATTTCAGATGGAAAGGCATTGTGAACTAAGGGCCAAAGTCTGTAGTTGAATAAGAGGATTAACCCAGATGTTTGTGGATGATAACCAGGAAGAGGAGTATAGAATGATTTAGCCAGACGGCATGTGTTTTGAAGTAGCAGGTTTAGGTTTTATTTTGTTTCGTTTTTTTCTTTATGGAGATGAACACATAGAAGTCATACGAAGCGTGTTGGAGTGAGTTGGATACTGAATTCATACCTTGAGATCTTCTGCAGGAGTGTTTTACAGCACCTGCCACTTACGAAAATGGAACCCTTTAGGAAGGACCACGTTGTAATTAAGATCAGGTGCAAAGAATAAAAGAGCAGGCAAAAAGGTTGATGCTGTAACACAGCTTTCTAATGAGATAGAGGATTAATAGGAAAAGAAAGCAAATGAAGTGGAATCAACTAGAATTACGTAGAATTTAAGAAATTGAAAGGATGAGATTCTCTTGGAAATGTAAATAAACAGATTTAAATATTGAGTGTGGTGCAGTCACATTGAAATCACAAAACAAAAATGTACCTTACCACTAAATTATTCCCATAATACTTTAAAAATTTTTTTCGTGTTTATTTATTTTTGAGAGAGCAAGAGACAGAGCATGAGCGGGGGAGGGGCAGAGAGAGAGGGAGACACTGAATTCGAAGCAGACTCCAGGCTCTGAGGTGTCAGCACAGAGCCCGATGTGGGGCTCAAACCCACAAACCGTGAGATCATGACCTGAGCTGAGGTCGGACGCTCAACCAACTGAGCCCCCCAGGCACCCCTCTAATCATTCTAAAAGCATTTCAATCTGTTGGTAATTGTTTTTCACTTGATTCTATTCATTTGTCTAGGGATATAATATCAGTAATACATAATTATTTTTTTTCTTCTTTGCCAATATCTGTGCATCCATTTCTCTTTATGTTGTTTTGCTATTTAATAAAATGCTTCTTTATTGTATAAAAAGTAGTCTCTATTCAAAATGTTCATAAGTGAACATTTAATTTTTATCAAGTGTGTTTTGAGCAACTTTCAAAATATTTTTGAACAACTGATTATACATGCATATGATATATTAATACAAGCAATGTAATATTATATGAACAATGTAATAGAAGCAATACAATGTAAGCGGTGTAAGATAAGCCCTTGAATTTTTTAGACCCAGTCCATTTCATCATCTTATATTACATCTTTAACATTATATGAGGCCAAAATTGATGGTGTTTCCCTGAAGATTTTCACACCTGTAATCCTAAACAAGGTTGCAGCATGGTATTTTGAGGGTTTTGGGATCAATCTTTTCTCCACTTCATAAACTATTTTCTATGTTCTGAATCAGTCTAAATAGCATAAGAATGATCCTGACATATCTTTCCCACAAATTCATCTGTATCATACTTCCCTGGCCACATTTTGTGGAGATATGTTTGGTTTGTCTTTTTAAACTGTACACTTGTTAGATGTCTTCATGTGATTTTCCTGTCTTAAGTTAGTTTTGATAATTAATGTATTTTTACATTCTATGACAATGTTTCCAATTTTTTTTTAACGTTTATTTATTTTTGAGACAGAGAGGGACAGAGCATGAACAGGGGAGGGTCAGAGGGAGAGGGAGACACAGAATCTGAAACAGGCTGTAGGCTCTGAGCGGTCAGCACAGAGCCCGACGCGTGGCTCGAACTCACTGGCCGTGAGATCATGACCCGAGCCGAAGTCGGACGCTTAACCAACCAAGCCACCCAGGCGCCCCCAATGTTTCCAATTTTTAATTCATAGTGATTTTACATTAAAAATAATACTGCCTATAATTTTAATCTAATCCTCTTTTATTCATAATGTTTCATAGTTGTGATTTCTTCCAAGTTTATTTCCTCTCTTTCAATTGACATTGCCAAGTTTGACTATTTTTTTAATCATCTTTATATTTATGTTTCCATTCTGCTACCTTTTGGGTTTCTAATTCATGCGTTTCTGTTTGTATTTCTTATTTTTAATTCCTTTATCCTGCTTTACTCATTTAATGTTTGTTTTAGTTTGTTGTGAATACTTGAGTTGCATGTTGAATTCTTTCACACCTAGTATTTCTTGCATAACATATGTGCATTTAGAGTCATAATTTCTCATCTAGGTGGAGATTTGGCTGTATTCCATTAATGTAACATGTGGTACTCTAACATTTATTCTATATAAATGCTATGACAAATTTAATTTCTGCTTTGACCTCAAAGTTCCTTATGATATTTTTGTTTATTTTCCAAGCATTTTTTATAAAGATAAACTTTTCTTAATAATACCTAGTTTCATTGTATTATTTTCAGGTAATATGACCCATTAACTAACTTCTGAAATTTGTTGAATAGTTTTTTCTTAATTTTTGTTCAGTTTATAAAAGATCTGTGGTGCTTAACAAGGTATATTTTCTCTTTGTAGGTTAGAATGTGTGGTATGTAATTCTATCATATGACATAAAAATACTATCATATTAGGGGTGCCTGGGTGGCTCAGTCGGTTGAGCATCCGGCTTCGGCTCAGGTCATGATCTCACAGTTTGTGAGTTCGAGCCCCACATCAGGCCCTGTGCTGACAGCTCAGAGCCTGGAGCCTGTTTCAGATTCTGGGTCTCCTTCTCTCTCTGCTCTTCCCCTGCTCATGCTCTGTCTCTCTTTCTCTCTGTCTCTCAAAAATAAACATTAAAAAAAATTTTTAAAATTCTATCATATTATATAATAAAATAACTCCATCATATGATAAAATAATATATAGTAATATATAAAGAATTATATAACTATAATATCAATCAATATATAGCAGAATAATACGTAGTATATACAGTATATAGTATAAATTCATGACTTTCATATCCAGATTAACTTTTGCTGGCAAGATCTGTCAAAGACACAGGTAAGTACGTTAACTCACATTCATGTATTTTAACCTCTCATACAAATGTTGAGACAACTTTATTAAGTATCAGATATTTATATTATTGTGAATTTGTATTACAGTAATTCATCATTTCTGTAAAGAGCTATTTTGGCTTGTAAAATGCTTTTTTTGCCTTGAACTTTATTTGACTATTAATTGTGTGAACTCTGTTTACTTGATATTTACACTTACCTGACAATATGTTTGCTCATTCTTTGTTTTTAATCATTTAACTTCACCTATATTTAAGCGTTTTATTTTAAATTCAAATCATGGGGCAGGCCTTGCAATTGTCATGCCCCACACAGTGCCAAGACTCCAAGCCTTTTCCCTGAAAAGCCTACTTGGTCTATTATGTCATCTTTTGAGATTCTTCCAGAAGGTGAGCTTTCCTTACAAGATTCTATTTTGTCTACTCCATCTCCAACTGTATTCTCTCTACTTCAGTAGCATTTTTCTCAAATAATATATATTATTGCATTCACATTTTTGTAATGTTATTTATTTATTTTGAGAGAGAGAGAGAGAGAGAGACAAAGCATGGGTCGGGGCGGGGGGGTGCAGGCAGAAAGAGAGAGAGAGAATCCCAAGCAGACCCTGTGCCGTCAGCACAGAGCCCGACCTGGGGATCAATCCCATGACCCATGAGATCATGACCTGAGTCAAAATCAGGAGTCAGATGTTTAACTGACTGAGCCATTCAGGTGCCCTGCATTCACATTGTTATATATGCCTTCCCATAGTAGCTGTGTTTTCCTTGAAGACAGGAACTGTAAGTTGTTGTTGTTGTGTGTGTGTGTGTGTGTGTGTTTTATCTGAAGTACCCAATAACAGATGCTGATAAATGCTTATCAAATAAATGCAGGTATAAATGAGTAGATGGAAGTGTCTATAAGCAACATCAGGAAATGATGAATTTTTTGCCCTCAGAGGAGGTATTCCAATAATGATTAACTTGATTCTATATATTAAAAATGAGAAAGAGGAACACATATAGAAATATTTTATTTATATATGTGGTTTTAATTTTTATATATGCTATTTATATATACTTACATGTAATATAGAATACATAGCATATGTATGTATATACATGCAAATAAGGAGAGAGACTATATATAGTTATGTATGCATTCTGAGGTGTTTTCCAACCCAAAGAACTTTAAGTGAAGGAGAAAGATTTGTATAGTGAAGTTTTCTTTTATGTCTTAGAGAACAAAATTATCAGGAAATCTCTTTTTGTTTCCTATAATATTCCCCTTAATCCTCTTATTCCTATTTTCTAGAGAAACAGATTTTTTTTTCTTAAATGTCAAGTCATAAAAATGTTCTGCTTTATTATTTTCTAAGCCATTTATGAAACTAGGGCACTTCAATTACATGGGAGACAAAAAAAATATCCTTATTGGCAACTCATTAAATTTAACTTATTATGCTAAGATGTACTTCCTAAACAAGTTCCTATAGTTTATAGTCACCTATTCAGATCTTCAAATAAAGTAAATGAAAAATGCCGACCAAGTTCTATAAACATCAAATCGGAACGGAACATTTTAATAACCAATGGATACTGATTTTATATTGTGTAACTGTACTACTCTTTAAATTAAAAATACTGCTGAATGTTCTCTGAGATGCCCATGGGTATGCTTTCCTTTAACAGGAATTTCCCTTAACAGGAATTTCCCTTAACAGGAAAGTTTTACATTTTAAAATCAATGGGGTTATGTGGAGTATTTAAGGAAAAAAGAAAATCACCCCAAGATTATGCTTTTCATACTATTTTGCAAATCACTTCGTAGTTGAATAGGAATTTAATCATCCAATATTTTTGCATACCCTGCAAATGTATCCTTTTACATTATGAATTATCACATATTATGCACTTTTAGGCTATTTTTGTGTTAACCAACTGCTTTGGAGTTTTCTTCCATCGACTTCGTTCAGCATACTTGGGAAGACATAAATAGAGCAGACAGCTCTTTGTTTGCCTCTCATTTGCTGGTAACTATAATCTAATGGATTTCCACTAACTTTTCTTGTTTCTTATGTTGACCCAGGTATGCATTGTCTGGCACAGGTGATGGATAACGTACTCTATTTAAAACCTTGGAGCAAAAGATGCTAGGATGCTACAAATCATAGACCTTGTGATGCTATGGAAACAACCCTTCTGTGCCCTAGCCCTCGTGCTTCACCAACTGTGTGAACTTACGTCGTCTCCTTAATCCTGAGTCTCCGCTTCTTACACAGATATAATGGGAAGTCTGTACCAGAGAAATTAGAACCTTAATGAATACAAGGAGAAATCTAATGATAGGCAGGTGGAAGTATTCTTGGCAGAGTGGAGGACAGAAGCAAGCACTGCGAGGTAGAAATTTACCGGGGATATTAATCAACAAGCTGAGCAATGGAAAATAAGGTAGAACGTGTTACTTTGGGCCAAATTATAAAAATGTGAAATGTCACATAAGTTTTCTAACCTGGCTTATTTATATATTGATGTTAGTCTGATCTTTTTTCACACTTTGGTTCCGTTTGCCTCTCACTTTCACCTATATATTGTTTGACTTTTTCTTACTCATTTTCACTTTCTTTGGCTATATCCTGTTTTTGTGGATCTTGTGTCTGTTTTCTTTCCTGCTTTCTCTGTATTCCATCTCCAAAGCTCTGATGCCTACCTTTCCTTGTATATAGAAGAATTATAAAAAGTATCATGCCATACTTAATGTCCAAAATATGTTGTTACTGGATTTTAAAGTATTCTGCCAACAAAATTCCATGGATTTATCTAGTACTTCTATGTAATGGACAAGTAAATAAATATACAGCTTACTGTGTTGGCTTTGCTGAAGGCAAATCTATCAAATGAGAATGTCTGGAGAGAGTAATAATGTTTTTATTCGTCAATAAACTCACCAATCCATTTATTCATTAAATTGATATTTATTGAGCCCTTTCTGTGTGACAGTCAATGTGCTAGAGGGTTGAGACATAGTCCCTATTTCTCTAGAGGCTTAAGATCTAGTATGTAAAACAGACAGTGGACAAGTAAACACAAACTTAAACATATAATTATAAATTGTGATATGCTATATCGATGCTATGTGCTTTATATATTTTATAAACAGCTATGATAGACTACCAGAAATGGACATAATTTATATTAGATAGTCAGCACAAGGCTTGCTGAAGAGTATGCTCTTAATTATAGGCCATGGCTTTAACTTCAAGACAAGTAGTTCTTTGGAAAATAGATCTCATTTTGGCAACTCTAATGACTATTATCTTTGATGTCAACCACTAATTTAAAAAAAATGAGTGATTCTTGGACTTTTCATGTCATTAATGGGTTTGATTCAATTCAACTTGTTGTGGAAGTGTATCAGGATACATTTTAGTATGGAGTTCTGAACTTGAAATAGGAAAATACATCTATTTCTTGCTTTAATTTAAGTAAAAATTTTGACTCAAGACCCCGAATTTTTCCTAAGGATGGATAACTTGCCATACCTTTCTATTTAGTCTTACAATTCGTATTTGAATGCCAAAAATACTTTATGAGAACAATTGAACAAGGATTTGAGCTTCTATGTGCTCCCAATGTATTTATATTATTTCTGTTTTTACCACAGTTCTGCAAAGTAGGTGAACACACCATTTTGTAGATGAGAAAACTGAGTCTAGACATTTTAGTGACCCTCCTAAGATCAACAATACAACAAATAGTAATGCCAAAGTTAAAATAGTTAGCCAACTAAATTCTTAGCCTATACTGTTGGTACTCTGTCTGATTTCTAAGTACTGCAAATTTTTGTGTGAACTCCAGAAATGACTATTGTAGGTTGAATTCTATTCCCCCCAAAATATGTATCGAAATCCCGACTCCTAGGACCTCCAAATGTGACCCTATTTGCAAATAGGGTCATTCGAGATGTAATTTGTCAACGTGAGAATATACTGGAGTAAAGTGGGCTGGTGTTCTTATTAGAAGACCACGTGAAGACACAGACGCATGAGGAGAGGACATCGTGGAACAACACGATAGACATTGAAGTGTCACAGCCACATGCCAAGGGTTGCCAGCAAGTCACCTGAAGCAAGAAGAAGCCAGAAAACATTCTTCCCTACACGTTTCTGAGGGAGCATGGCCTTTACCTCTGATGTAGCTGATGTTTTGGTACAAAGTGAACTAAGAAGAGAGGAAAACCAAGTAATCATATTTCAGGTCCTTTCAGCATGGCTGAAATCCCGGAGAAATATCTTCAAGTCAAATGCTTCTGGGGAGACTACCGATTTATGGTCCAAGTTCACCTTTATATGTCTAGTCTGAGAACATGGCAGCCCCTGCTTCAACCCTGCCAGACATGTCTCTGCAATAGACATCTCTGAAGTTACCCTCGTTGGGAATGACAGATGCAGGACGCGCCTTCTTTCTAGTCTAAGGCAGAACCCTAGGTCCTTGCTTGTGAACGTGATCACACTGGGTTCAAGCTAATTTGCTTTTTGTAAACAATACATTATTTTTGGGGATTGGTATAGCAAATTCTCTGTTCAAAAGTCATTTTCTCAAAAAGCCCTTTCCTGACCACCTGTCTCATTCTCAGCTACTGTCAGTTCTTATTCCTTCATTACGCCTCATTTAACATTCTATTTCCTTCCCTTTCTTTCCCTCACCTTTCTCTTTCTCTCTCTCTTCTCTTCCCTTCCTTCCTTTATTTCTTTGTTTCTTTATTTTCTTTCCCTTGTTTTCGCTAACTTTATCTGATTCAGAACTGAATTCCTAGCACCTTGAAGAGTGATTGGGTCCATGAGACTTTGCTCAAGAAATATGGGTTAAATATGAAAATAGTTGTAAATGTGCATATATTTGGAGGAAGCTATAAAACACAATTATGTTCTATGTAAATTATAAACTTCCAGTAACATTGCTTTATAGGGGTTTGGATCAATAAGACTAAGAAGAAATCCAAATAATCAAAGAGTTATGGGTTTATATCAGCCATAACATATTCACAGCGAAGGTGATTTGTGTAACACTTTATGAGCAACATACATGAAGTGAAAATTTGATAAGCCAATGGTAAGAATCTAATAAAATAATGTTATTCTCTTTGAAAAAGAAATGTCTTCAAACCTGTGAATAGGCACAATGTTTAAGCGAAATGCGAAAAGTGGGTACCCTTGAAAGAGGACAGTATGTTTCAATATGGTTCTTACCTTGGGCTTCTATATATGTAAAAGTATTATTCTGAGAAGGTTTCAAAATGCTGCCCAAATGGCACAAAACAGGTTAAAACCCCTCACCTATCATGACCTGTGCTGATAGTGATGGGCGGTCCCAATGACTTACAGCTATGACTCTAGTTAACACATAAAACTGAAGTCAAGTACTGCAAACTGTTTTGATAATTTTAAGTGAAAGATGTAAAGCAAATGGATAATATGCTATTATTGTCAGTTTGAAGGGTATGCTTTTGGAAATTACAGCATTTTTCCCAAGTAGTCCTGGCTGAGATGGAGGTCCTCTCTGTCCTCTTGTGTCAAGTTAGACTTGATAGATATTTCCAACTGTTCATTAAATAATATCTAAATCATAAAGCAATAACCATCATATGACTCTCACATAACTATCTGTTTCTAGAAGAATTATAGCACTGATGGCTTTTAATGGCCATTTACAATGGCAGAATACTCTTAGGTGATCTCCAGTGGAATCAGTCCAAATTGGTTACCCAGTGGAATTGATCTTTAGTTAAAGGTCAAATACAATTTTACCTTCAAAATTGAGAAGACTTGGATGTGAAGGTTGCCTCTTAATAATAATCTTTAGTGTAAAATTCACTCTATATTCATTTTTTTAAATCTTTAGATTGAAGAAGAGGAATAATACCATTCTTTTCCCACCCCCAGGATTCAAAAAGGATTGTCAGATTGACACGAGGACTATCATATGGAAATTCAAATGATGACTTTCATTCCATACAAAGCTCTTTGAAGAAAGCATCTATGGAATTATAGCAAATAAGACTTACTAACACTTCACTAAAGATTTAAGTTTACTCACCTAATCAAACACAATTGCTTAATAGACATAGACACCCCCACTAGGGCTTGACTTTTTAAAATTTGCATTGCAGAGTTAAAGAATGCATTTTCCCCCACCCTGCAGAATAAGAGAGTAAAAGAGCTGGCTAAGCTGATTGAGCATGTGTCCACTTGTTTTCTCTAAATCAATCTGTTAAATAACTTACTGCTGTGGAATGATAGAAACTAGAAGTCCCTCCACACAGAAAAAAAAAAAAAAAAAAGTGAGGAATGAATCTCAAACAGTCATTTTGATTTTAATATGTCCATTACTGAGATCCTAATCTTCCCACCATCCTCCCTATAACTTACTTTCCTCTCAGTTTTTCCACATCTTTAAATGGCAAATTTGTCTCTGGTTATTTCTTTTTCATACATCCCAACTCACAGCAGTTCTTCCTGCTTCAAACCTTGACATCGAGAACCTCTTCTCAACACTGCAACTTGAATAATCCTATAAAAATAAAAAATGGGGCACCTGGGTGGCTCAGGCGGGTGTCAGACTACGGCTCAGGTCATGATCTCGCAGTCCGTGGGTGCGAGCCCCGAGTCGGGCTTCGTGCTGACAGCTCAGAGCCTGGAGGCTGCTTTGGATTCTGTGTCTCCCTCTCTCTCTGCCCCACCCCCACTCATGCTCTGTCTCTCTAAAAAATAAATAAAACATTAAAAAAATTAAAGTGAAAAATAAAGGTAGATCTTGCCACTCTTCCACCCAAACCCTTCAGCAACTCTCACTGGGCACTGAGTGTGAGCCCAGTCCTTATCATGGCTTATGAGGCTTGTGATAGCCTGTAGCCTGTTATCCTCTGATGTCCAGTCTTAATACCCTGTCCCTTACTGATACCCTTCAGCCCTACCACCTTCTTGGGGTTCCTTAAGCCTTGGGGCATGTGTCTACTCTAAGGACTTTGTTTTAGCTCTTCTCTCTGCCCAGAGAACTCTTTCCTCAAGTATCTGCTTAACCGATTCCTGCTCCTCTCTCAACTGTTTCCTGAAATGTCATCTACTCAAGGAGGCATGTCCTGACCACTTATTACCCTAATTCACCACCGTTTCCTTTCTTCACCCAAGCACTTTTTTCTGACAGTACTTAACAGTAGGTAATGTACTATATGTTTTATTTATTTGTTTGGCTTACTGTTTACTGCCTACGTATCATTATTATGTTTCAATTTCTGAGAGTAGAAATCTTTGTTTTGTTTGCTGTGCTATCCCAGAAACCTAGCATAATGCTTAGTCCATAGTAAGCCCTCAATAAATATGTGTGGAATGAATGAATCCATTAGAAAATCATGTTGGCTCTAGTTTCAAAATATGTTTTAAATCTAACTATTTCATACTTCGTTATCAACAAATCCATTGCCACTAACTGAGTTTGGGGCATTGTTTTGTTATCATTCTCCTGGATTGTTGCTACTGAGTTCTTAAACAAGTTTTTTTAAAGATTTTTTTAAGTGAAGAAAAAAAAAAGACACCCAACATGGGGCTCGAACTCACAACCCTGAGGTCAAGAGTCACATGTTCTACTGATTGAGCCAGCCAGGTGCCTCTTAAGTAACTTTTATTTATAACTTTGCTTGCCCTCCTTTATTCTAAAATACACACCCATGCACATAGATAGGCTGTAAAACAGCCAGATGCAACAACAAATGTAAAATGTAAGTCAAATTGTGTCACAGCTTTAAACTTTCTAATATCCTTTTTTTCACACTGAGTAAAATCAAAAGTCTCTACAGTGGCCCTTGGGATCCTGCCGGATCTGTCTTCATTTTCTCTCCTCTCCTCCCTGACATATCCTATTCTATCATACTGGCCTCCTCATGGCTCCTTGAAAATACCAGGCCCATGTGTGATTGGGCCATTTGTGTTTGCTCTTCTCTCTGCCTGGTATGTTCATGACCAGAAACCTTCATGGCTAGCTCCCTCACTTCTTTCATTTGTGCACTTAAATGTAATCTTCTCAGTGGAAGCTTCCCTGGGCATCCTGTTTTCAATTTCAACCTCCTTCAACATTGCTGTCCCCCTCCCCTACTTTACTTTTCTCCATAATACATATTGCTATACCTCACATAGGTTTGCACCCGTATTTTATTCATTGTAATCTCCAACTAGGATGTAAGCTTCACAAGGGCAATGGTTTTCATCTATTTTGTTCACTGCAAAGTCCCCATGGTCTGGAACAGGGCTTGGCACATGGTACGCACTCAATTAATAATTGTAAGGGGGGAAAAATGAAGTATGTACTCTTGGCAATTGGAAATGCTCAAAGGAAATGCATATGTATTAGTCAGTGTCTCAGCAAGAAACAAATGGCCCATTCCAACTAATGTGAGCAGAATTTAATAAAAGGACTATTTACAAAGGTGAGGTCAGCGTGTAGGGAAACCACATAGGAGAGTGTTTTATCCCCCAGGCCAGAATCAATGCCATCCCTGCCAACCTCCCAAATGGAAAACTAGAGACCCTTTGATGTGGTCAACCTCCTAGGCATCAAGCAAGAAGGAGAAGAATGTCGAGTGGAACTAAAGGGCCAAATAGATGATACTCAGAATAATAGCGTTGGTGGATTTTTAACAGTATGACTGACTGCAAGAGAGTCACCCACACTCCAACCTCTCTCCATATTCTCTCTATATTTAAAATTCCTTAGGACTTACTCACAAAGTACCACTATTTACCAAACTAAAGCCTAACCCATGTTCATCTTCTAACACTTCTAAACACTTCTGACCTTAGGTGCCATCCCATGCAAGACTTCCTGGGTTCCTGGAGACACGGATTTCTGTGGTGTCACCGGAGGAGGACTCATTTAATAGGCAATTATGGTGGGAAGTTGATGACTTTGTGAGCAATTGTAGATGACTTTTACAAACAAGCAATATCAAACAGTTGAAATAATTGGGAAGAAAATAATTAAGGCAAAGTGCTAGGGCATAACAGCGGGTCACTTTAGATAATGTGGGGAGGACAGCTCTGAAGAAGTGCTGTTAGATCTGAATGATGAATAGGAACCATATCTAGGGAGTGCCGGAGAAAGAGCGAAGAGAGAGTGTTCAGGCGAGTTTGGGGATGAAAATCTCAGTGAACTCACAACACAGTAAGCAAGGGAAATTGGGAGAGGAGGAGAGGAGGTATAAATTTGGACAGGAACCAACCAGATGATTTGTAACTTTGCAGGCCATTGAGGAAGGAATGGACCAAGCCAGTGGAGGGCTCTGAAACTGAGAATTACACGATGTCGTGTACATTTAAAAAATATTCTCTGGTCAATCTGTGAAGAGTTCTGCAACTCTTCATTTTTGTTAAAATGTGACTATAAATTTCTTTCCATCACCATCCTTCCCACATTCATGTATCACTTGTTTTAGCTGTTGCTTGAATGACAATCATTTCAGTTATTTTTTTGTTTTTCTTCAAATTTCTATATTTTATTTAAATTTATATCAACAACCTTATTTTATTTTGATTTCTTCTCCATGTTATCTCTTTTTCTGGAGCTCTCTCTCTGAATGTTTCCACCTTTGATAGAATTGTTGGAGAGCTCTTTGTGGCAGTTCAGTTTCTCCCAGTTGTTTGGATATCACACATCTTACTTCTCTTCTTGTATGCAATTAATTTGTAGCATTGACATTTAACACACATAGTGGTTAAGAGCATAAATTCTAGAGGCGCGTGGGTGGCTCAGTCAGTTAAGCATCCGACTTCGGCTCGGGTCATGATCTCACAGCTTGTATTTGAGCCCCGCGTTGGGCTCTCTGCTGACAGCTCAGAGCCTGGAGCCTGCTTCAGATATGTGTCTCCCTCTATGTCTGCCCCTCCCTGCTCGCACTCTGTCTCTGTGACAAAACATTACAAGAAAATTCTAAAAAAAGAGCATAAATTCTAGAGATAGATATAAAGACATAACCCTTGTTTGACCATTTACTACCTGTGTAGTCTTGGGTCAATTACTTAAACTCTCTGTACTTCAGTTTCCTTACCAGTAAAGTGGAAATAATAGTACATAGTTCACAGGCTTATTGGGAACATTGCATTAGTTAATATATATAAGGCTAGTAGTACTTGTAGAAGTACTATCAGAGTTTATTTTTGCTTTTTAATAAATGTTAAGGCTTTGTAGTGGGTTAAACGGTGACCTCCCAAAAGGTATATCTATCTGTGAATGTGATCTTATTTGGAAAAAGGGTCTTTATAGATATAATTTATGTAAGAATCTCAAGATGATATCATTCCGGATTAGGGTGAGCTCTAAATTCAACGATGGCAATCTTTACAAGAGACAGAGACACATACAGAGGGAAGGAATCATAAAGATGAATATAGAGATTGAAGTGATGCATCGACCAGCCAAGGAAGATCCAGAATTGTAGGGTGCCACAAAAAACTAGCAAGGAGGCATGGAATAGATTTCTCCCTTAGAGCCTCCAACAGGAACCAATGCTGTCGACACCTTGATTTTGGATTTCTGGCCTCCAGAACCGTGAGAGAATAAGCGTCTATTGTTTTCAACCATCCAGTTTGTGGTAACTATTATGGAAGCCCTATGAAACTAACACACACATTTACAGTGTTTTAAAGTATTTCAATTCTTCCCTCAAACTGAGGCAAATTTTTGGCTTGCTGTTACGCCTGTCTCCAATGCTTGCTGTTATGGCCTCCAATGCCATTCCACGTTATTGAAATTACCTGGGACTTTTACTTTAATTTTATTATAATTTTGTGTTAGGCCTCCACATTTTTATAATCCTTCTCTAATGGTTACCTTAAGATTGACAACCACTGTATGAATAGTTATTTAGACGGTCATAAAATGTACAGATGTCTTATTCCATAATATTCCTTGAAGCCCATTTCTTTTTCCTCCTGGGATATTTGTTCTGGAAGAATGTATCCCAAAATAATTCATTAAGAAAGAGTTTGAGGATGGAAAATGTTCTTTCCTACATATGTAAAAATGTCTTTATCATGTCCTCACACCTGAATGCTGTTTTGGCTGAGTACAGAAAATGAGATTCAAAGCATTCTTACCTCAGAACACTGGGACATCACTCCCTCATTCCGAGCCCCCTTTGTTGGTGATGCTGGTCAGATCCTCATTGCATCTTAGGTAATCTATGTTCATCTCTTTTTTGGTTTTAGAATATCTTTTTTTTTCTTTCTGGCACTTGGTGGGCTTTTTAAGTCTTTTGTTAGCTCTGAAAACAAACTGTTTAATTTCCTCAAACAAGGGGTGTTAAGTGTCCAGGCAGGGTATGTGGATGACTGCTTCTCTGAGTAGGGAAGTTCCCTGTCATGTCTGTCTGCCTTTATCACATGCCCATTTTTAGGGCTATACAGTTACTTCAAGATTTTTTTCCTGTGAGAAAATGTTTGAATCAGATGCTTTATAATTTGAGAACTGGTACGGAAGTTGTTTCTGAAATAATTCCCAGTTGATTTTGTCCATTTCCAGATTCTTCTTCCAGATTCTGTCCCCTCAGATCTCTTAGCACTATCTTCACATTCTTTTTGATAACACTTGTTTTGTAAGTCTTCGCTGACACCTGATGATGTAACAGAGCCATCATGTCTACTGGGCTTCTCTGCCAATGTCCAGAAATCCCTACCATTGTGGTGTACTAGTGACACTTGTCCTAATGTTCCAAGGTTACTATGAATTTATTCTTATATTTCTCTAATAATTCTGATGTCGTTTGGAAGAAAAGAAAGTGAAAGAAGGTTTTTGGTCAACCATCGTTTTTTTAAGTTTATTTATTTATTTTGAGAGAGAGAGAGAACAAGCAGGGGAAGGGCAGAGAGAAAAGGAGAGAGAGAATTCCAAGCAGACTCCACGCTGTCAGGACAGAGCCCAATGCAAGGCTCGATCTCACCAACCATGAGATCGTGACCTGAGCTGAAATCAAGAGTTGAATGCTTAACCGCCTGAGCCACTCAGGCACCCCAATACTGTGCTGGGTAAGTCTTTTATGCACGCTGCTCAGATGGATACCGTTGGATAGGAAATTAGGGGGAGGAGCAAAGTGATGTGTCAGAAGTGGTATTCAAACCCACACCTCCATTTGGAGACCAGAACCCCCAGTGCAGGGAAGTGAAGCTTGAGTCTGGTGCCTTAGACAACTCGGCCATCCTGACACTATGGCCAACCATGGTGAATCATCACAGAGGTGGATTTCTGGGAGAAGTTAATGACTCAAGTTTAAGACATATGCAGTATTCTAATTGGAACTGGTATATGGGCCTGAAACTGGGAGAGAGGTCTAAGTTAAACACTGGGGACTCTTTGAATAATAGAAAATAGTGGAGATCAAAAAAGCAAATCAAATTATCAAGAGGGAACAGAGAGAATATGGCCAAGGATAGACCCTCAAAGATATATGACCTCCATAACTTTAAAAGATGTATTTATAGTTTTAATATATATTGGAAGTTCACAGTATGTAAAGCAACATGTAACAAAAAGGCCATATGTAAAAGATAATGTGTTCCTAAATTTTTTTTCTGTTAGGAGATTTTAAAAATATAAAGCATGTGGCAAGTGGAGCCCCAACAATTAGGTTTACAAGGTGTGGTGGTGGTACACCTCCCCTAACCTAATACTTGTCCTGAAAAATGGGTATGCAATACCTAGACTAAACTGATACATGTGACATGTAATTTACACATGCTAATGTTCTGATGATTATCACTAGTGTTATTATTATCATCACATTTAAGGCAGCACGGCATATACACTTCCCAACATTTATGATGCAAGAATTAACAGGTGAAAAATGCAGATCATGGAGGGATCATGGGTGTCCATAACAACATTTTGCTTTTGCTTTTAAGTTCTTTTTCCATTTATCTCTCCACTTACTTAAAGATTTGGTCTGAGTGCCAGTTATTCAAATGTGATTTAAGAAGGGGAGAAATTTTCACGTTTGTGATTTCTGTAAAGCCTATCTGCAGAGCCTAAGATCAATAGAGGAAATGCAGCCGTCTTTCCTTTCCTGCTCAATTATTTACACAATTTTGGAGGAAGGTGACACAATATCAACATATTTGAAAGCATGAATTCACTAATTTCCAAATAAAACTGCTTAAACTGCCCAGAAGAGTGTTAGGGTTCTTCTACCAGCAACATGAGTCAGTAGCACTGCCAAGTATCCCATATTTCATGGAATTATTTGAAGTAACTTCCTGGGGGCACCTGGGTGGCTCAGTCAGTTAAACATCCAACTCTTAGTTTCGGCTCAGGTCATGATCACGATTTCATGAGTCAAGCCCTGCATCAGGCTCTGTGCTGAAGGCATAGAGCTTGCTTGGGATTCTCTCTCTCCCTCTCTCTCTGCCCCTTCCTCACTCATTCTGTCTGTGTGTCTCTCTCTCTCAAAAATAAAATAAACTTTAAAAAATAAAAAGTGAAAAAAACAAACAAAGGATGATCGTGGCCCACATCCATTTTCCCCCATAGACCTTCATTCATTCCACAAAGGTCTTTTGGCACCTGCCTTGGGATGGGTCATGTTATTGGCACAGGTGTTCCGGATGAAAAAGACACCAAAGTTCCAGCTCTCATGGAGCTTCCATTCTAAAAGGATTTCAGAGAACATAGACAGGCAAGCAAATGACAAACAGACAAGCAAATGACAAATGTCATTTGAGGCCATGATAAATGTCACAAAGAAACTAACCCTGCGAGTGGGACAGTGTAAAACTACACTATTCTGATAGGATTTGACAATTCTCTGTGAATGTCTGTGTTTTCCAATTGGTGTTTTGTTTGTTGGTTTGTTTTTCTATTTTACTTCTAAGTTCACCTGGGACAGGACCATAGCAGTAAATACCAAGGAAGGACTCTGAAAAGAAGAGGCAGGAAAGAGCCTCACTGTGTCAAAATAGAGGTGCTCACAAGCTGTAATCACATCCACTGCTCAGGAGGAGGGACATGGTGAAAGCAAGTCAACAGAAGCCATGTGTGACAATACTACAAGGATTAAAAGCAGGGTTATGTCTAGAATATAACTGAGTATGACAAAGAACTCTTAGACCTGAATTCTTGCAATGGAGAAGATCAAGAAAAACAAAGCTGATGGCATTAGCTAAGGCCATTCTAACTCAAAATCATCTATTGTCAATGACTATTTTATCAGTTAAATATACGTATATTTATATGAAATGTATATTAGATTATATTTCATACTTATATGAAATATATTATGCATTTAATTTTTCTATAACCTGTTTATTCTTCCTATTAATGTGGTTTGTCGAAAAAATGCTCTGGTTTTTTAATTCTTATAATTGATTCCCTATATTATTTCACTTCTCTTGAGAAAATTCATTCGGATTTAAGCTTTGTGAATGACCCATTGCTTTAGTCAAACCTCCAAGTCATTGCCCAAATTTAAAAACACATACTAAGGAAAAAGTAAGTGAGAATGAGGGAAGGTGTGGCATGCTGGAATGAACAATCAATTTCACTAATCGAGAAGCAACGTTAGGCAGTGTTAGGGTCCAAGAGCCTCAAAGAGATGACGTTTCCAACAGAAGAAAGGTAGCAAAGAGCAAGTTGCTCTCATATTTTTGACATTTCAGTCATCCAACTCTTATACCTTGATGTTCATTAAGTCGGTTTAAAAATTTTTTTATGTTTATTTATTTTTGAGAGAGAGAGAAGCAGAGTGAGCAGGCGAGGGGCAGAGAGAGAGGGAGATACAGAATCCGAAGTAGGCTCCAGGCCCTGAGCTGTCAGCACAGAGCCCGACGCAGGGCTCAAGCCCAGGAACTGTGTCATCATGACCTGAGCTGAAGTCGGACACTTAACCGACTGAGCCACCCAGGCGCAGTTTTAAAATGAGTCCGTTTTAAAATGAGCCCAGGGGTTTCGGTGGTACCCTAATGATACTGACTTTATTTTTGCTATTTAAAGTATGTGCGAAGTAGATCAGACTATTCTGGACTTCACGGCATGAAATAGCCAGTCCCTTTAGGAGTAAAAGACCCTTTCTGCGTCTCCTACCGACCAGATTTTCTTACAACTGCAATGCATCTTAATACTTGATATCTTATGCACACCCCATTTAGGATAGAGCTCCTAAATAAAAACCCTCAGCATTTGCTCTTTTGCTCATCTTATTGGCATTACTGTAAAACATGGTTCATTCTCATTCCACAGAAGCAGCAGAATTTTTAACCTCATCTTTTTATATTGATTTGATGGGTATAAAATGCAGGTAAATCTTGATATCCACGTTGTTGTTTCATTGTGATGGAAAGCTATTGACATTGCAGAAAGCAGGTATTCACATGCCTTTTAAAGTGGTTCAGTCCCTTGCAAAACACTGTTGTTGTTTTGCCCCAGTTCCCAGATATTCTGTCGGGTATGCCTCCTCAAAATGGAAGTGGCTTCCCCCTTCAAACTTGCAGACAAGATTTGCTAACATCTATGGGGCTAACACTTCTTGTTGACCTATTTCAGGTTCATGGTAAAATGGTCCAGAAGCAAGGAAATCGATGATATCCACAAGTGGAGATGAGTAGTCCCACACTTAAAAACGAGATATTCTCCAAATGTCTCTTTGTAATGAGAATTTTAGGAACTTTGGGGACATTTTCCTATTGATCTATTGTTCTAGTTTGGCCACCTCTGTTAGCTTACACTAAAATATGTGGGATAGCAGCCGTGAGCAAGTGCAAGTTGAAGATTCCCAACCCCAGAACAACCAGAATAAGTTTTATCTTATTTACTTAATTGTTGAAGCTTTATGCAAAAATGTCACAGCCAAAAAAGAAGTTGAAAACTATGGTGCCAGCTTCTTTGTTCAGCATTATGAAATTTCAGTTATTCTCAAATATTCCAGCTACAAAACACCTAAATACATTCATAAAATTCTGCTTTAAATTTCCTTCTCATGGGACACCTGGGTGGCACAGTCAGTTAAGCATCTGACTTTGGCTCAGGCCATGATCTTGTGGTCTGTAAGTTCAAGCCCCACATCAGGCTGTGTGCTGACAGCTCAGAGCCTGGAGCCTGCTTTAGAGTCCGTGTCTCCCTCTCTCTCTGCCCCTCTCCCACTAGCATTCTCTCTCTCTCTCGCTCTCTCTCTCTGTCTTGCTCTCTCTCTCTCTCAAAAATAAATAAACATTAAAAAAATCCTTCTCAGTACATAGCTAACATCCCAAGAAAATAGGAGAAATCCTCAGCAGTCAAGACCCCAAACAGAATACCAAGACTGGTAAGAGGGAAAAGGGGCTAAGTGGGTCTCTTGCTGCATTATGCAAATGGGGTAATCTAGAGCTTTAGCCTTTAATCATCACACAGGTGAAATAAAAATAATAGTTGCATCTGCCCAAAATGAGAACTGGAATAAAAACTCCAGCATGAAGCTACGACACCCAAAAGCTTCTGTGCTCAGGGAAGGAGAAGACAAAAACGTCTCTGAAAGGAAATGACAAATAATACTGTCTATTTACCATTGTTATGATGGCAAGGGAAAAATAATCAATGGATATATGTGTGCATAAAACGGTCTAAATTCATTACCAAGTTTAAATTTTTATTTTCTAATTTGCCAAAAATGCCCAAGTTAAGAAAATAGTATATAGCGGTACTGATTTGATAATTCTTCGAAAAGCCTGGCAAAACCAAATGCGAATAATCTCTTTAGGAACCTTCTAAAAACCTAGCCATCATAAAATTCCCAAAAGTAAAGACCCAAGAAATATGATTAGACAACTTTAACAAAAATTAACAAGCAAGTGGGGCGCCTGGGTGGCTCAGTCAGTTAAACGCCCGTATTTGGCTCAGGTCATGATCTCACCATTCGTGAGTTTGAGCCCCCAGCAGACTTTCTGCTGCATACAGCCCACTCTCTATCCTCTGTCCCCCTCTCTCTCTGCCCCTCCTTCCCTTCACGGTCTCTCTCTCTCTCTCTCTCTCTCTCTCTCACAAATAAATAAACATTTAAAAAAAGAACAAGTAAGACATAGAAGAAAAACAAAATATACTAAAAACCATGATAAGGCACACTTTTATAAGAACCAAGTGAGTTTTCCATAAATAAATTTATACTCAAAATTTAAATCCCAGTGGATATATTAAATAATAGTCTTGATTTAGCTAAAGAGAAAATTAGCTAGAAGGTGGATCTAATCAAATTACCCAGAATGAAGCACAGAGATATGAAGAGATATTAAAAGATACAAAGAACAGAATAACACCTATCATAAATCTAGACACATTTTCACAAGGAAATTATACAGAGGGTAGAGTTGTATATTTGAAGTTATAATGGCTTACAACTTCCCTGAAATGACAGCTTCAGACAACAAATGAAGAAACGTAGTGAAGCCAAATCAGGATGAATTTTAAAAGAAGAAAATCCACTCGTACTCACCCTCTAGTGAGCCTTCAGAATATAAGATCTTAAACATAGTCAGAAAACAAGACTGATTCAAAGAAATGAAAATTACATTGACTTTTAAGAGCAGAAATGGTATCTAGAAGACAGTACAATAAGGTTGCAATGATAACTTTAAAGTGCTGAGAGAAAATAATTGCCAACTTAAAATTGTAAACTGAACTTAAAAATTCAGATAAAATGACATTTTCAAATGAACAAGAAATATTAGAAATCTTACCACCAGTAGACCATCACTAAAGGAATTTCTAAAAGCTTATTTCAGGAAGGAAAATAACTACAAATAGTCAGTTAAAATGCAAGGAGACATGATAAGCCAAAAAAAAATAGTAAGGAAAAGAATAAATGTAAATAATCTTCAATGTCATAAACAACAATAAGAATGTATAATATGTGGAGATAGAAGACAGAACGAAGTTTCTTTTTTTTTTAAGTGTATTTATTTACTTTTGAGAGCCAGTGAAAGCATGAGTGGGGGAGGGGCAGAGAGAGAGGGAGAGCAGGAATCCCAAGCAGGCTCTGCACTGTCAGCACAGAGCCCAACACAGGGCTCGAACTCATGAACCATGAGATCATGACCTGAATCAAAAGCAAGAGTCAGTTAATGACTGAGCCTCCCAGGTGCCCAGAACTTAGTTTCTTGACATGAATTTTCACTATGGGGTAATTTGCTTCAAAGTTTTTGAAGGTCCTTATGTTATTCAGGATTAAGTGTCTGTTAAAACATTTAGAATGATCACTAATAGAATTGAAATAGGTAACATAACTTCCAAATACATACTGACGGATAAATGGAATGAGCTATTTTTTAAGTTCATTCTGAAGAAGGCAACAAAGAATAAAATATCTAAAAGTAGGATAAAACAAATATACAAAAAAAGACGCTAGGAAAACTTCAATAATCACCCAAAATGTAGCCTAGCCTTGAAAGTTAAAAGATAAAAGTTTGCAGGATAAATAAATAAAACAGTATTTGATTATATGCAGCTGATAAACGATATACTTAAAGTAGAACAGGAAGGTTCGGTGGAAAATTGCCTAACAGTTTCCAGGCATTTACCAACCAAAATACAGGAAGTGTAGCTGTATTGATATGGAAGAAAGTAGACA
Source organism: Panthera pardus (assembly GCF_024362965.1). Lineage (NCBI taxonomy): Eukaryota > Metazoa > Chordata > Mammalia > Carnivora > Felidae > Panthera > Panthera pardus. The sequence goes on from NW_026526688.1 coordinate 186,230,370, forward strand.
TTAAGCCAGAAGGGCATTGATAGAAATAAGGAGTACCTCTCCGTAAGAATTAAAGTTTCAATTTAGAAAAACCATATGGCAGTTGTAGACTTACAGAAGTTTTATAAGTGTCCTAATATATCAGTAATAGTTTTCAATATTAAGAAGGCAAATTAAGAAAGCACCATCCTAGTAACAGAGTTTAACACACATCATTCAGTAATTGTTAAATCAAGTGAACAAATCACTAAAGTTCAGTGAATATAAAGTTAGTTATACAAGATGAATACATTCTAGAGATCTGCTGTATACTATAGCACGTATAGTTAACAATATGGTGTTGTGCACTTAAAAGCTTAAGAAGGTAGATCTCATGTTAAGTGTTCTTAACACACACACACACACACACACACACACACACAGAGCAAGGGAACACAACAGTAAGAAAACAAATAATCCAGTTAAAAAATGGGCCAAACGCCTTAACAGATACTTCACCAAAGAAGATATACCGATGGTGGCAAATAAGTGTACAGAAATGCTCCACATCATATGTCATCATGAAAATGCAAATTAAAACAACAATGAGATATTGGTACACATACCAGTTGCTGAAATTGCAGGCTAAAAATGATGGTTTAAATGTTGTTCTTTTTTAAAAAAAATTTTTTTAATGTCTATTTATTTTTGAGAGAAAGAGTGTTAGCGGGGGAGGGGCAGAGAGAGAGGGAGACACAGAATCGGAAGCAGGCTCCAGGCTCTGAGCTGTCAGCACAGAGCCTAATGCAAGGCTTGAACCCATGACCCACGAGATCATGACCTGAGCTGAAGCTGGACACTCAACTGCCTGAGCCACTCAGGTGCCTCCAAATGGTATTCGTAAGATTTGATCCCTTTGCTGTTCTTGCTTTCTCCAAACCACTGGCTTCATTGTCAATCTCTTGTGGTGGTAGGATGGCTGCAGGGCCTCCAATTTTCTCTCTCAGGTTCAAATCCAGCAGAAAAGGAATAACCACTTTTTACGACCTTACTAACAACATCTCTGGTATTGGTTCTGACTGGGTTTGACTCTCTTGGGTTGAGTCATGTGTCCGTCCATCCCTGAACCCCTCACTGTGACCAGAGCAGGTAATGCTCTTACTTGCTAGACGTTTGCCACAGATTCCACCTCCGGACTCAGTGGTGGTTACTGCTCATTTCCTAAAGGGCACGTACCGAGTTTCGGAGTGTTGTTTGCCCTAATCCCATTTAGAGTGCTACAACCAGGAAACTGGTAAATGGGATAGGGTAGGGAAAGGTGCTCAATATCCCTCAAAAGCCTATTTAAATTCAAATGAACTATAGTTCAAATAAAACCTAATTACAATTCATTAATTAATTTATGGAAAGAGCATGCGTTATAGTGGTTAAGGATTTGAGTTTTTTAATCAGACAGAACTGGGTCAAGTTGCAGATTTTCCCTACACTACCTGCATAACCTCATGATTTTCTACAATATGGAAATTATATTTCTACCTCACGAGAGTGTTGTGAGGACCAAATAATATATGCAAATTGAGTTCCTACAACATAGCAAATATGCAATAAATGTAAACTATCTCCATCATTTTTATAATCATCATAAACTTCATTTCCATCATCATCAACATCATCCTCATCACTATTGTCATGAACTGAATATTCACTAGGAATATGTTTTTTGGGGAAGTAATTTTCAGAGTTTCTTTTAGGGCCAGTCATCAGGAAAAAAAAATCTTTCCTATATATCATCTTTTTTTTTTTTCTATTTTTTACATTTTCTAGTATGGTACTTATCACAGTGTATTGTAATTGTGTTTACATGTCTATTGTCTCACCAGATTGCCTCACCCAATTGGGATGTTCTTGTAGATAATATTTAATCCATCATTGTATCCCCTAGTACATTTGCTTGCACACAATGGGAAGAGAGGGGTATTGTGTCACAAAAAGGAATCTATATTAATTAGGAGTACACTACGTGTAAAACATTATGTGACATATATTGTATACACCATGCTATGTCTTTCTCATAAGAGCACCGTTACATGGCCAGCACTTTCTCATTGAATATAAAGATATCAAGTCATCTAATTTGGCTAAAATAAAACATCTCATAAATTCGAGAGCCAAGATTAGAATTCTGGTCTGTTTGAATCTCAAAACTATTCATTTTCCCCCTACGCTAGCATTTCAAAAACTGCAGAATATGGTCTTTGGGATTCTTAAGATAAATTTTTCTAGGACCATACGATCTCTGTAATTTTTTTTTTGAGTTTCAATGATGATATTAAAAATAAATATGAACATATTCTTGATTGCCTTATAACTCAGTCCTGGTATAATGTTTCAAGGGCTCACATTTGAGTTTGTTTTCAACAACATGGGTATCAAGGGAACCACTAAAGTGACAGCCTTTAACTTTTACTGCAGTGTTTCACAAACTGGCATCTGTAGACCCCTGAGGATCATTACACTCTACTTGATAAATGTTGGTTGAATAAGCAAATGATTAAGTTCTCCTCAGAGAACCCATCTCCCTGTGGCAGAATTTGGGACTTTCCCTTCCCCCTATCCCTTCCTACTCATCATTCAGTGACAAGAGGGAGTCCTCAATTTCATTTTAAGTTCTCTGTTCCATGGCCCTGAGATGACAGAGGCTGGGGCAGAGATGGGGAAGAATCTGGGAGACCCAGCACTAGGATGGGGGAAAAGGCATCATTCAGCAACCCAAGAAGGTAAGGCCCTGGGGAGCCTGAGTTTGGGCACCTTCAGTCAATGTAACCTTTAGGAACACATATCAACCTGCTGGCCTCAGTCCTACCACCCTATGAATAAAATAATCCCTTAAAAGCCACAGGATTTAAGTGGTCCCACTCTCTTCCATCGCCTCTTTCTTCTTAACCCCACTTTTCCTGAAGAAGACAAAAGAGTTCTGAGGCTTTCCAAGAAAAGATCCTACTGTGTACATAAAGGTATGTGCATCACAGGCATTTGTTCCTATAACTCGTCCCACTGCTCCTTAGTATTTCTTCACATTTATTCTGCCTTCCTCCACATATAGAGTGGGGACAGCTAACTCTGACTAGTGACAGCCTAACATTCACAGGACTATGCTTTTATTGGTGGGTGTGGGCACTGTGCAGATCACTGCTCGTGCCTAGCATGGGCTCTTGCTCTCTTGGAACTACTCTCTTGGAACCATGGGGAGTGAGTTTTCCTCCTATGTTCTCTGTTCCCTTGAGATAAGTGCCCTGAAGGAGACCTGCCATTTCTCCTGTCTCTCTCTCTCACTCTTCGGTAACCATGTGTGAGGCCTGGAGTTCTTTCCGCAGGCTGGCCTTGTGTCACTGCGTCTGTTTTGCTGACCCAGCTCTCCCGCAGGTCTTATTTTGAAATGAAAATAAAAAGTTTTCATTAGGCATTAGTTCTAAGCTACTTTCTCGAACATACTTTATCAGGAGCCTTGCACTGGGAGGACAATTGGGCACCTGATTAGCCATTAGCAAAGCTAATATCTTGTCACATTTAGCTAGTGATCCTTGTGTGTATTCTCTCTTTTTGTGACAGGGAGGGAAGGAGGAATGATGAGTCTTAAGCTCAAAGCCAGATCGTAATCTCCAAAACCAGATTTTAAGGGATTCTTCCTAAGTCATGCTGTATCTTTTCTTACTTAGATGCGTTTCGGAGGCAAAGATACCAAGTAGATGATATCTTCTGGTACACAAAAGTGGCCTGGAACCTTTGAGCAAGAACAAGATGAAGCTCATTATGACAAAAGATTACCTAAAAATATAAACTGCACTTAGGCTATGGGGATGTTGTTGAAACAGGAGGAATAACAATGGTTTGTTGGGAAATATTTCACTCACTATCCACTTTGTTACCTCCTGTGATTAATTCCCAGGAGCTATTTATACATGAGGGGCATAGAGAGAGTTAGCAAACGGCAGAGGGGAATGTCATTTTCACCAAGAGAACAAAAACAGCCACAGCTTCATAAATCAAAATCCTTAAATCTAACTTCCCAGCAAACTGAACCCACTACAACACACGAAACTGAGTACCAGCATTATCACTGTTTTTAGAAAATCTAGTATTTTCAGTAATATTTTGACTCACACTTATAGTATCACTATGTGGAAACAAATCCAGATATAAAGATATTCTCTAAGTCAACCAGATATCTATAATTTTGTTTTAAGGATGAGTAAATGATTTGGGCAAAATTAATGTGGCCACGGAAGTCATCCTGCAGAGAATGGAATTGGGAGTTTGATGAAAATGCTCTGACATATAAATATTATAAAGCCACAGTTTACTGCAATAAATGCAAAAGATGTATTCTGGGTAAACATTACTACACATGGTAATCAAGCTGAGGATATTTAGTGGCTGTAGCTTCTCAAATATCTCCAATCCAGAATGGGAAGGAAGAAAGGAAGAAAGGAAGGAAAAGAAAGAGGGAGGGGAGAAGAGAAAGAGAAAGGTTTTGGACCCTGATGGTCTGGAGTCCCAATTACAGCTTTGCCTGATACTAGTTGAATATGCTTAGGACTTGGCTCCCTTATCTTTAAAATGGGCTTCATCTTATCTATTTTATAAGATGGTTCCTAGGATTCAATGAAGTGATAAAATGCCTTTTGTATTATAATAGGCATATAACTAAGTTTCATCTCCTTTCTTTTTAACATTACCCTGCTTAAATATTCTACGAGACTACAAAATCCTTGAGGAGTAGACTTCCTAACTAAATTTTGTGATTTGTACAAAGTACAAATATTCAAGAAATATTTACTGAGTGTATTAAATATCTAGCTCAAGCCTAAGCTGGTCCTACAAGTTTAAGACATCTTAAGCACAGGCATGTTTTTCTCCAAGTGGTAAAGACCAATTATAGAATTCTAGTTGCAAGGGAACTGAAAGGGTTTCCTAAGAGAAAACAGAGCTAAGACTTCTACATGGAAGCATGTACACAGTCATGAGATAAACTTGGTATAAAATCTTTATTTTACTTGAAAATTTCAGGGGAAGGAGGTGTCACTTTATATTTTCCTGGAGGAAAACTTCCCTGTTCCTCTAACCAAGGGATGGAAACATTTAAGAATGGGTGGAAACATTTAAGAAATAATGATCAAAGTCAGATATCATATACCAGATATTTATGAACCAAACAGATTCATGATGCTTGATGAGTACTTAATTTTTTAATTAGTTGCCAAGATTCAAAAAATCAAGAGAATTCACAAAAAAGTCTAGATTTGGGCTCTACCAGAAAAATTCTATCTGGTTAAATCTGACCCACATCCTAGCATGACAACAACTGGCTCAAGCTGAAGGATATTCCCTTTCAATAGAGAACGTGATTTCTTTCTTTGCCAGAGCACTCCCCCTCTCCCAGCCTGAGTCAGTAATTTATCTACCCTCTTAGCCTTTGTGGGGCCTTGCAACTCTTAGCCCACGGAAGGAGAATCAAGCAGAGAAGCTTTGTTCTGTTAGGAAGCTATAGATTTCTAAAGGAAATTTATGAATGATGTATTTTTACTTGAATGTGTCTCTGGGTTCATCTTATCATGCTCGTATCACAGACTCATGGAGAGTCAGGGACTGAAACTAAAAACTAAATGAGTTGATATCCATTCTGAATGTACCCAGGGGGCACAAAGAGCTCTGAATGGATACCCATGTATCAACATGGACCTTTAATTAAAGGGAAAGAAGCTATCTCCTACCACTGCCTGGAACACAGCTTCTGCATATTGAAGTTTCCAGAAGACTCCATAAGTTGTCCCACAAATTTGCAAGGGTGACTGAGCAATTGCCCTTCAGGAGAGGATAGAACATGAAGAAACGGCGGCCAGAAAATATGCAGGTGCCTGAGAGAAGATGCCAGACCTAGCTTTGGGAAAGACACTGTCCAAACCAGGAGATGGAACCTGCTTAAAGTGTGTAGAAGACCATCCCCCACCTCCAGTGAATACATGTCTGAACTGCATCAGTGGTCGAGCTGGCTACAGGAGCTCGAGTCTCTGTTTAAGCCAATGCGAGTGACAGCGAAGGAAATGCAGGGTACAAAGGAATGAATGGTAATTTGCAGGCAAGCTACTAGGGTTTAATATTATTTTTGGACCTCTCTGCACCATTACTTTTAAATAAAATGGAGAGGAATGAGTGTTAATACAAGTGTAGAATTACACTACAAGTTCTATTTGTATGTAGCCCTGCCATTCAGGCAAAAAAAGGTAATAATGACTCAGAGATCAGATTGGCTCACTGGAGCACAGCAGTAGCAAAGAAAAGCCCCAAATGATTTACACAGAAGAAAGAAAAGGAAGGCAAGATTGGCTTTTTTACATTCAGCCACATTTCCTTCACTTAGTCTTACTAGCAGCTATTAAAAAAATCCTTTTCACCAAAATATTTAATTCATGAATTAATTCATGAGGGATAAATGAAGACATTTTTAATTTCTTGTGAAACTAAGAATGTGAATTATTACTTTTCATTTTTTAAGATATTCATCAAAATTACTTTGAAGAAGGCTTCCATATTTCAAATGCTCTGTGATCCCCACTGTACCTTCTAGTCCTCAGCAATCTGTAGGCCCAGCCATCACTAACATCCGGACGACATCCTTCATCACCAGAGACATGGGCAGATACATGAGCGTTTGTTGTACAAGAGCTTATTTCAACAGCAAACGTATTACTGATTCATCCTCACTGAGTTTTTAAAGCATTTAAATTCATTTTCTAGAATCTACAATGACAGTAAAAAACACAACTAGCCCCCCCCCAAAACAAAACAAAACAAAACAAAACTTTAGGAACAAACAACTGGTTCTTCATAAAGCAATACTCCAACGGGAGTTGAAGCTGTGATGCCAAAGGTGGTGGTCGGTATGTTCCAGAGGGGGATCGGAGACGTTGGCTGGCAAGTTGATCAGGCTGAGACATGTTTGAGATAGCCTTTTCTGTGGGACCCCACCTTACACACAAAATAAATGTCTCTGCAATGAGACACCAGCAGTTAGAATTCCTTGTTCACTAGGAACACCCAACGGCTAGAAATAGCTGCCATGTAGTGGCATCGTCATTAGTATTTGTGGAATGTGAACCTGGGTGTGAAAGGTATGGAACTCTGAAAGCAAAAGGCCTTGGCTGTCTCTGAATTAACACATATGGCCTCCTAACGCACAGTCTTAAGGCAGCTCTGGGTACAAATCTATCCTGTATCAAATGCCAGTATGCTTGACTTGAGAGGAGGTTAGGAGCCTCTCTACTGCCCTCTGCCCATCCCACTCTCATCCCACCCATACTTTCTCTTCAGGTGTAAGAGTATTTGGCCACATGGCCAAGGAGCTGCTTCATCACCTCCAGGACGCATCCTTCTTCTGGCCAGAAATCAGCATCATGAGGACTCACTATTAACAACTTGCATGCACATTGAACATTAGCCTGGGCACATCTGACTTCACATTACAAAGTTCTGGGGCCCTACGGTGACTGAATAAGACCTTTGCTATTCTAACTAAGACCTCTGTATTTGGCAGATTGAAAGGAGCTGGAGGGGATCTTTAAGCTAGTGGAAATTTTCAAACTAAGATGAGTAAGTCAGTAAGTTTACAGAAAGAAAAATAAAAGAGTTGTGCTCTGTTGGAAATAAGGCTGACAGATGCGACAGCTCCTTTCCAGCTCAGAACAGGTAGAAGTTCATCATGGCAACTTTGGAGAATCACCTATCTGCAGCATGTTTTCATTATTTAGTACAAATCGGACTTAATTTCTAGATGATCAGGGACATCTTTTTCACAATGAGTAGAAATCATATTTCCGTATAAAACAAAACCCATACAACGATCATTAGATTGTACATTAATTTTGAATTCTTGAGGCATCCATATTTCTTCACGATTCTACCACTAATCGCAATCATCCCTGACTAAACTTTTAAATTGTGAAGGCACCCTTCTGAGCCCTCCGTATACCTTCTTTTTTAATCCTCCTAACAACTGCTACTAATTTAGACATTACTCTCATTCTACTGCTGAGGAAACTGAGGCTCAGAGAGGTTAAATAACTTACCCAAATCACACAGTTGATGAACAGCAGAACCCACTCAAAACCCAGCTTTGTTTGACATGACACCAAAGCATATTTTTTCCTTTGTGCTCTGCTATTTCTGCACAGATATTCTCCAGGAACTCATGGCAGGCATTCGGAATATTCTGAAACATGCTGGGTATTGATGAAAGAGAAGCCAGTGCCACAAAAGTGTGGGGACAGTAGATGATTTGACTTTTAAGCTGTGCTATGGTACAGCAAGCTTTTCAATTCATACTTGTTAGTATTTCCATGTAATAGCTTCTATAACGCTACTCTGTTGAGAAGGCAGATAAAAAGGGCCTCATTTTTGTGTATATAGAGTAAAATAAAATGCCAGGGAGTTGAGTGGATATAACACAGAAGAGGCGTGCTGCACTATTAAACACTGGACTTGGTGATTAAACAAAATGAATCCTTTTTTGTTGTTGTGGTTGTTTTCTCTGCCTTTGTAAACTAGTGAGCAGACTGGTAACCTGATAAAATGGAAACCCCCACTCCCCATCCTTTCTCTTCTAAAGCAGGAAAAAAGAAGGAAAACAAACAGTCTTTATAAATAAATTAAAATTCTAACTAAAAAGCTAATTATAAGTGTATTTGTTTTGTTGGAGGTAAGGCACATCTATTATCATAAAGATAATTAACTCAGTCTGACAGATCTAATAAAAGGACAAGTTTAGCACTGGCTTAGCCGGAAGCCGAAGGCAAGCAATTTTTATAATTACTAGTTATTGTAACTGGGCTCAGAGAAAATGGTCTGTGATATTTAAACAGTAATGTTAATTTGCATTTAGACCTGCCCTTTTTTTTCCCCGATGAAAGAATAAGTAAAAGACTGGATTAAGTACAAGAACCTCAAGAACTAAAATGTTTTTAAATATATAAAAGCATTGAGAATAAAAGCCTCTTCATTTCTAAACTCAAAAATTTCTCTCAACAGATAATGAATGTGCTTACAAGGTAAATGTTTTCACAATTATGGAACAATTAAATAACTTAACCCAACTTTCTGATGCAGAAGAGGGATCTTTCCAATCACCAAGGATGGGGCAAAACTATTGTGTCTTACCTACACTGGCTAGCTCTTGAGTTGAGGACATTCAAAAATAATAATTAAGTAAAGAGTATTGCAAATAAGCCAGGGAGAATCCTGACTTTGTAAGCGATTACTTGCAGTGTTAGATGAGGAAATAAAAGGACATGTAGCCTGCTAAAGAGCTGAATGATTTCCACTGTTAACAGGCAGCTGCCCTTAACCAAAGCTTGTCCCAACATTTCACACCAAACTCCTTCCTGGAGCAAAACAAATCAACCTTTTTAAGAGTGGAAGTTACTCTTTAACGGCTCCTATAATAAGGCTGTAGAAATAAGTAATAACCAGTGTCAGAAAATAAGTTCATAACACTAAGAAAAGCACTTTAGAGTAAAATACCTGTTAGTCAAGGACACATTTTATTATGTTCTACAAATACGGTGATAGAATCAGCCCATTACATTTGGTAAATATGTTGTATAATTTCTCCATAGAATGCCCTGTCCACGCTTCTGTTAATATTTTACCCATCAGCCTAACTAATTGTGTGACCAATACTTTTTTTAAAAATGCTGACAAATTACATGGCAAATGGTCTTTTTCCCTGAATTCTCTAGGGAAGAGTGGTTTCTGGGTTATTTCTTCACATTCTCCTTGGCTTTCCTTCATTTTAAAACACTTTTCCCCCCTCAGTTTTCTGAGATGTTATAATCGGGAAAGCAAGGTTGACGTAATGTCTTTTTTTCACCTTTGCACTTAGGAATTATACTCTTTAACGAGGGCAAAAGAGAAAAAGGCAATCCTGTAAAGGAGGACACCTTTGTTCTGACATTGGCATAGCAATATTCTTCTCCATCTGCATTTCCATTGATTTCTCCAGTGGTTCCCACCTCTAACACCTATGCCTCTAGCCTCATATGTTTACTAGAGCATATTCTATTACATGCCTTCATCATGCACTTTCAACTAATACTTATTAATGTGACAGACTTGGAGACGGATGCTCAAGAAGAGGAAAAAAAGGAAAAGGTGAGATAAAGTTTCTCAAGGTGCTCTAGTCTATGGTTTGAAACCAACATAGAATCGGGCATTCATGGTACAATGTGGGAAGTGAAATTAGGCATAAGAATAGGGAGCTACGGGAAAAGTGGTCATCTAAACCAAATTTAGAAACAGAAAGTTGATCTAGTCGAAAGAATTCTAAGAGCTAAACGGAGCCAAGATATTTCCTGGAGGATGAACCCATGGGCGGGGAGGGACATGCTAGATACAATTGTAAAGTCCATGAGGCAAAAGAGAATGGAATTATTCATAGAAATCTTACCAATGTCTATTTATTCTTCAAGATTTAGCCCTGTCCAACTCTATTTGACTCATATTAACATTAGACAGATAACCTGAGGTGTTTTATGCATTTATATGCTTCTCTGCCTTTTTTTTCTTTTGATTCTAAGTGCTTAAAAATCAAGGGCCATATCCATTTTTCGGTTACAGAACAAAACTCTACAAACACCGACAAGCTGTTGAATGCCTAGTACTGAGATATTAGGGTAATAGAAATATAGAATATTGAAACATTCCATACCACAGAGGGTGTTCTTTCAGGCAACCAATTCATATTCTCATCAGCCTCTGCACTGCCCCAGTGTGGTAGGTTTGAAGCATCAGAAATGAAGACTTAAGCTTTTACGGTAGCAAGGTTGTAGATGTTCAAACTCATGGGTTTTCAAGTAATTTCCCTTTATCCAGATGTCTGCGCAGTGGACAAACTGGAATTGATTCTACATTTTTTCAAGGTCCCATTCCAGGTCATTGCTGACAATGTACCAGTGGCAATGGAGCTTGAAAGATGGGGAAAAAACTGACGGAATCGGTCTCCAACCTTTCTCCACATATGGGTGGGCAGAGCACATGCTTCATTTCTTATGATTGCCAGGGTCACTGTGTAAAGGCAGGGGTCATCTGCCTGAAATTGAAACCAAATTGACTATTATTTATACAGTCCCAGGTAGAAGTACATAGCTTTGTGTGGGAGGGAAAAGTTGTTCAGAGATGAAGGGTGGAAAATCAACACTAAGTGTCCGCATCCTTGTCTCACAAGGACAGTGTAATAAAGAACAAATGAAATAAAAAGACATGGAGTGAGTAGGAAGTCACAGTAGGCGGAACATGTCACTGAAGAGAAGCAGCCAGGGTCCTTCAGTTTGCAAAATGTGAAGACAGTATTGTTGGTGTAAGGGATCTTCAGATTGCTTCAGGACAGGGTGTGGTTCTTGGAGGAGAGCTTGTCTCATTACTTGAGAGTGGAAAGATCAGCAAGGACAGAAGATAAAAGGCTCAGAGAGGCAGAGGGAAAAAGAGTAAATTGCACACACGTTCTGACTTTGAAAGAATATGCTTTTTTCCTTCTCTCTCTCTCTCTCTCTCTCTCTCTCTCTCTCTCTCTCTCTCGTCACTGACTCCACAATGTAAACAGTTGAATAAGACCTTAAACACAGAATCAGGAAAACAACAATATGACTTAAAATGAGTATCTTCTCTCATAATTTCCTCTTAGAAATTCATTTGTGAGTGTATTGGCTGGGAGGAGGAATCTGGAAGGGCACGAGCCTCACCGAAATTTTACTGAGGCCAGTTCATCCTCATTTTCACTGCAGTATAATTGGCGAGACTCTCAGGAAAGAGGTTTGATTGTTTTAACTGTGATTCATTAGCGGAATCAGTCACAAGAGGTGGGGCAGCACTGCCTACTTTAAGTGTTATACAAAGGCTGTGCGTTTTTATTATTATCCATAATTTTTCACACAACAGGCCTGTTACACAAAGCTGCTCAGAATTAGTGTGCAATTTCTCCTCAGCTTCTAATGCAGGTCAACTTGTGGGTCTTCGAAGATTGACTATGGCCCTTTAAAAACACTGTGTTGTGGTGTGTAATTAATCACAGCAACAGAAGCAAAATATATTGTTTCCTTGCTGAGAATAGCATGTTTTCTTTGCTTATGAATTGATCCCTTAAACATTCCTCATGGGAATATATTTTTCCCTTCTAATACAAACCGGCTTTAAACTACAGATGTGCTAATCTATCTGCAGGAAGTTCCAGGGCTCATTGATTTGTGGGACGCATAGGTATTCGTCTACTTTAGATGGAAAGCTGAAAGAAGGGACAATTAATTAAGTCATCTTGCAGTTATTTTTCAAAACTATAACACGAGCAGTGACGGGAAAACCCCCCAAGGCCTTAGAGTTTGAATTTGGTTTGAATAAGCATCTTGAACTTTTTGCAAATTGGGTAGATCTGAGGAAAAATAAAAATACTGTGTTTTGCAGTAGGGAATGTACACACTGTGCCTCTCATACAGGGCTTATCACATTTAGCCTCAGTCTGACGGGCATGTGTGATGATGTGAATCTTGCTACGTGTCTATGGGCGTATGATATCCCCTATAGGACCACAATGGTCTTTAGAAAGAGATGGTCTCATGCACCATTCTTCACATTGGTCAGTGCTCAGTTCAACACCTGCTCTTGCATGCAAGTTATCCATTCATTACATCTTCAGCAAAACATCGATTCATTTATTCACTTATACCCAAACACTAGTTGAACATCTTTCTAAGCCTAATCCCTAGATTCAGAGAGGTCACCATCAGCAGAGACCCATCATTCTTCAGGGATAAGCAAATACTACTTCCCAGTATCTCTTCTGTTTTTTTAAGCCAATGAGCTTTGAGAGGAAACATCACCATAAATACATAATCTGCGCTGCACCTCAAATCCTTTTGGAAGCAGGCAGGATATAAAACAAAGGAGAGTGTTCATAGAATTATCCGTGATACACTCAATTTGACTATTTTACATTGAGCGCCTATTAAACACAAAGGGCAGAGCTAAGTCTGTTGGTAGCATACCTATTAGAGACTTCAAAAAACCAGCAAGAAAGATCTTTCAAATATGCATATTTAATTATGTCCATTAGCCAGGTTAGAAACTTTCAGTGAACTCCCAAATCCTCAACATGGCTGATGTGGACTCCACATTCTAGACCCTTCTCTTTGGCCTCCCCTCTTCATTTTCCCATTGTCCCTCTATTCTCCAGGCGTCCTGAGTGCACCCCAGTTCCCTGAGGTGCCAAGTTCTCTCTCACCTCTGGACTTTCACATGTACTGTTGGTTTTCCTGGAACTTTGTCCTCTGCCGCTCTATACCCTAGCTATTTCCCACTTACCTAACCTAAGTTTACCTTCATTTAAACTTTTCTCTCTTTCTCTAAACCTGTCCTTATTTCTAGATCTGAGTTCATATGTTTGGAGGCCAGAACATCATTTGCTTCTGTTATCTTAATACCCAGTTCATAAGAATGTTTGTTTAGGGCTTGCCTTCTCTGATAGCTTGTGAGTTCCAAGCGGGCAGAATCATATCCCTAGCAAATAAGATAGAGCCTGGTACTTAATATGCAATTAGTAAATTTTTGTTGAGTGAATGAATAGAGAACCATATACTCTATTGCCGAATTTCAATGGTATTGGATAACAAAATATATTTAACATTAAAAATGCATTTGAAAGTTTCTTTTATTTAAAAAATTCTTTAGAATGTCTCAGTGACTATAGGTATTGTTTGGAATGGAAGGAATCATTTTGCTGCAGACACAGTGAAATAATACAAAAAATTTCTGCTTAAGTGAAAAATAAATATATTTTTTTGTTCATCAGTGTGAAGTATGTAAAATATGAAGTTACTTCTAATATCTCAACTCTCAGCACCATCTCAAAGAATAGAAGAGAAAAAATATTGTCTTGCCTTTACCAAATATCAGAAAAGATGTAGTTATTTTCTGACTATTTTCAGATAACAGTTGGTAGGTAGTTTAAAATATTGGTTGAGGTAAGAATGTGCTTCTTGCTTGGGCTGTCATAGTAGGAAGGGCAGAAAGATATACAATGGATTCAGCGATAAAGAACTGTATTCAAACACTGTCTTTTTCACTTTCAAATTATGGGCAAATCATTTAAATTCTCAGTACCTCTCTTTTTCTCATTTTAAAAATGGGAATAATATAATGTATTTTAAAAAAACTCATCCAACCAATTTTCATTTAACAATTACTCTAATTTTAGGTACTATTTCAGATTCTTGAAATAAATCAGATAAAATCAAACAAATCAAAATCTTACCACTTTACAGAATTTACATTTTAGGGACTGTTCAGGAAAGTACTTTCCAAATGGTAAAATACTACAGAAATGCCAGTGCTCTTTGTTTTATTGTTTTGGGGTTTTTTTTGTTTTGTTTTGTTTTGTTTTTTTTACCAACTTTGTTAACTTTCATTCTTGATTCTTGTGACCTTAAAAAATTTAGTTCTATGAGTAAAGAAATTGCACTTGGGATGTTTAATTATAACATTGCCCTGATGCCTGGAGACACTAAATCCATCACCAAATAATTTCTCTGAGTTTGTCAAAGACACAGAAAGCCTGAGATGAGCCACATTTAGTTGGGGTATTTTTGTGGAAAATTCAGAGTAGTTTAATGTTAACACAAAATACAAGTGGTATGCTTTCAGATGTTAAGTTCTCAGTACATGTCCACTGTCTATGACCTCTATGTCTCCACTCATTCAAATATTCTCTTAGTTTGTATTTCTGTAAATTCATGACAAAATCAAAAGAAAGCAAATTATATAGCACAATAAATTAAGAAAGCCAATTCAAGTCTGGAGTACCTTATTTTTATTTTCAGGAATGTAAGGTATTTTGGAAAGCAATGCATTATATTATATAAGAACAAGGGCTCTTGACCCTTCCTAGGTTCAAATCCTAACCGTGCTACATGCTGGGCAAGTTACTGGCTTCCGCAGACCTCATTTCCTCCATTTGCAAAAAGAAACTGGAGAATAGTGGGATATGCTAGAAAATTTAGTTGTTTGTGTTATTGTTGTTATTATTATTATTATTATTATTATTGATGGTCTAAGAGTACAAAACACAAAGCATTCCCACTCTCAGGGTATGTGTGGTATTCAGAATATGCTATGAAATTCAGGAGTCTTACAGGGCAAAGGGTCCAGTTTGAGCCAGTTGAGCGGTCAGACAGTCTCCCTACCTCATGTGAATTATTGTCTATGGTTTTTATTAAATCAAACTTACAAAAAGGGCTCCCAGCTCTGAGGGGTGGCTCTAACCTGTGCCAGCAGCAGATCATGATCAAGTGTAGCTATCCCAAACAGACATTTGAAAAATAGAAGTCTCAAAATGTCCCCAAAGGAACAGTCGTGTCTCTATATGGGACCTTCATAGTTAGCTTTTTTTTTCATAGTTCAGACTCTTTTATTTCTACATTCACAGAATTCAAAGGTTAGAGAGGGTTGAGGGGAAAAAAAAAAGAAAAGAGGAGAGAATAGAGAGATTTTGCTCTTATAAAATTAGTTTTTATTAGGAAAGCAATATGTACTCATTATAACTTGCAACACAATGGGAAAATGTGTAAATAGAATAACCACTATCATCAGCTTCCCACCACTTATCATGTCTTTCCTATTTCCCTGAGATGGACGTTCCCTAAGATGGGGTGTATACTTCCAGTCCTTTCCCTGAATTCATATGAAACCATCTACACACTTTTATATATGGGACTGTTTGTTGCCATTGCTTGTAATTCACATGGGGATCATTATAATTTATATAATTATAAATTTATATATAATTATAAATACATATATATATATATATATATATATATATATATATAAAACACTGAAGTTTTATTATCTCTTAACACTCTTACTGATGTCTGCCCACATCAAAAAATATGGAATACATCTAACTCATAATAACTGTAAAAATATTTCATAGTATGGGGTCTATCACAAGCAACACCTCTCTGTTGATGAATTTAAACACCTCTCTATTGAATTTGCAGGTTGTTTCCAGTCTGTTATATTGTTATTTTACTATGTTTTGCCGGGATACTATGACAATGACCATGTTCATGCTTATATACTAATAATTGTTTTCCTGTGGCATAAATTCCTCAAAAAGAGATGCAGGGCCTAAGAATATGTATCTTTCTAATTGTAAAAGATAACAGGAGATTATTCACCCAAAATCTGTAACAAGTCATTGCTCCAGCCAGAAATATATGAGTGTTTGCCCATGTGCTCGTGAGTTTTGAGCAACCCAATGGGTGAAATACAGCATCACATTGTTCATTTATTTTGCATTGTCCTGACTAATAGAGGGTTTTTTTTTCAATAAATTCCTTTCCCCATTTGTATATGATCTTCTTAAAATTTACCTAATTGGATCCTCTGCATATTTTAAAGGTATTTTTCAAGATAATTTCAGACTTACATAAGAGTTGAAAGGATAGTACAGACAGTTGCTCTGTGTATACCCTTCACTCAGCTTCTGCTAACGTTTTACAAAGGCACTGAATAATTATCAAAACTAATGTTAGTACAAGACTATTAGCTAAACTAAAGGTTTTATTTGTATTTTGTCATTTTTTCCTCGAGTGTGGTTTTTGTATTCAAGGATCCAATCCCAGTTTCCACACTGTATTTAGTTATCACGTTCTTAGTCCCCTCTAGTCTAGTGACAGTTCCAAAGTCTTTCCATCACCTTGACACATTAAAGAAAATGGTCATTTATTTTGTACAATGCCCCTCAATTTGGGATTATCTGATTTTTGTATGATTTGAGATTTTGTATTTTGGGGAATAATATCAAAGAAGTGATATGTCCTTCTCAGTTCATCATTTCAGAGGGTATATACAGTGTTGATATGTGTTAGAGTCAAAGTTAACATTATTTTTTCAAAGTTGTATCTGTTAGGATTTTTAAGTTACTATTTTTTTTCTTTGTAAGCACTAAATATTTTGAGGTAGTTAACTGTAGACAATACAAATATCCCACTTCTGCTACTAATTTTAGGAACCACTGAGAATAATGTCTTGTATCAATTACTATTGTTGTGCTATAAGAGTAATTTTCTTCCTCTCATTTCAACATTTACTAATGGTAATCATTATGTAAGGAAGAGTTGTTCCTCCCCCTTATCCATTTTTTATTCATTTATTTATATCAGCATGGAATTTTTAATAATTTTATCCTTTTTTAATTTTAATCCAATACTATCATTTATTTTGTTGTTCAAATTGTTCTAACTTTGGACACTCAGAGTTCCTTCAGCTTGCCTCGCATGCCCTTTGACATGTCCATCTATATTTAAATACTCTTAAGACACTAAGCATACCTTGTATTTTTCCTATTTTATCCCTATAATCCATCAGTATTTTAAGAACCCTGTTGTTTTTTTTTAATTGGAAAATGGTATTTAGAAACCAATACAATGAGCAGTAGATGTGCTCAGTGCTCCTGGGTATGTCATCACTTTTAGTCTCTTAGTAGATAGAACTAGAAGATACATGCATATATATTACCTCAGACATACACACAAACATCATTTATTTCCAATCTGTATCTATATTTACCAAAAAAGCATGTCCTTAGTGATTCCAACCCAGTAACACAGAGCTCATTCTAACCTTTTTCACTTTCTTAATTGTATTTTATTCTTTCAACTGTGAAAATGTTTTAAGATGTTTCTCATTATCTACAATGTATTTGCTCAATTGTTCAACCCTAATTTGCAAATAAAGTAGTTTCATACAGGTTTATCTATACCCTTGTAAGAAACAAATTTGCAAAAGGAAGTACAGTGCTTATATACAATTATTTTTGTCTTTAGCTCTAGAGTATCCACTCAAAACATTATTAGCAGCATCTTTAGATCAGCTCCGCCCCCCAAATCCTTCAGTGTGATGATGTATTCATATGTAATACAATTATATCTGCTTGTTTCCATCTACATTTTACTTTTCCTCCACATCCTGGCTGATTTTTTTTAATTATGTAGAATAAAATTCATTCTTGGTTGATACAGTTTTATGGGCTTTGACAAAGGTATAAAGCACATATCCAGCACCACACCTCCATAAGGAACAATTTTATCACTTTCAAAATTCCCTCATGATCACCTTGCTGTTTAGAAAATCATGTCATCTGAAAATAAAAACAGTTCTATATATCCCTTCCCCATCTGTATACATTTTATTGTCTTATTGCATTAGCTAGGGCTTCCATTACATCGCTGAATAGGAAGGGT
This sequence comes from Panthera pardus, assembly GCF_024362965.1. Classification (NCBI taxonomy): domain Eukaryota; kingdom Metazoa; phylum Chordata; class Mammalia; order Carnivora; family Felidae; genus Panthera; species Panthera pardus. The sequence continues at coordinate 186,248,669 of NW_026526688.1, forward strand.
GAGAGATGATCCTAGCAAATTCCTGCTCTTAGTGGGAAAACGTCTATATTCTCACCATTAAACATGATGTTAGTTGTAGGTTTTTTGTAAGTGTTCTTTCTCAGGTTAAAAAAAAGGGCTCCTCTATTCTTAGATTGCTGGAAGTTCTCATTTTGAATAGATCTAGATCCTGTTGAATACTTATTTGTGATGGATTACGTTAATTGGTTTTCAAGTATTGAACCAGTTGAAATACATAGAAAAATACATAGAAAAATCCCACTTGCTTGTAATGTATAATTATTTTTATACATTGTTTTTGGAATCTATTGGATAATATTTTATAAGCATTTTTGAATCTATACTCATGAGAGATATTGGTCTGTAGTTTCCCTGTCTTGTGATATCTTTCTCATGTTTTGGTATTAGGGCAATGCTGGTCTCATAGACTTAGGAAGTAATCCCTCTGCTCGCCTAGTGGAAGAGGTTGTAGAGGTTGTATACAACCTCTTCCTAGAGGAAGATGTTGTACAACTTCTTTCTAAAATGCTGAGTGAACTCACCAGTAAGCCTACTTTACCTTGCCCATTCTGTTTTGGAAGGTTTTTAATCATTGATTCAATAAATTTAATAGATGTATGCCTATTCAAATGACATATTTTTTCTTCTGTGAGTTTTGGTAGATTCTATCTTTAAGAAATTGACCCGTTGTAGTTAATCATCTAAGTTATCAAATTTGTGGGCACAGAGTTGTGCATAATATCCCTTTGTTCTTCTTTTAATGTCCATTGGATCAGTAGTGGTAACAGTTCTTCCATTTCTGACCTTAGTAACTTGTGCCATTTCTCTTTTTTTCTTAGCTAACAAAGCTAGGGTTTATCAATTCTATCATCTACTCAAAGAACCAGCTTTTGTTTTCATTGATTTTCTCTATCAATTTCCTGTTTACAATTCCATTTATTTCTGCTTTGATTTTTATTTTCTTCTGCTTACTTTGAACTTAGTTTACTCCTTTTCTTTCTTAATTTTTGCTCTGTTAATGTGCTCTTAGGTTCCTACAGTGGAAGCTCATATAATTGATTTTAGATATTTCTTATTTCCTAATATACACATTCAACGCTACAAATTCCCTTCTAAACACTGCTTTTGCTGCAGCCTACAAAATCTGGTAAGTTGTATGTTCATTTATTTTTAGTTTAAAATATTTTAAAACTGGGCCACCTGTGTGTCTCAGTTGGTTATGTCTGACTCATGATATGGTCCTGAGATGGAGTCCTGTGTTATCTCCATGCTGAGTGTGGGGCCTGCTTAAGATTCTCTCCCTCCTCTCCCTCTGCCCCTTCCCTACTTGTCTTCTCCCTCAAATACATACATACATACATACATACATACATACATACATACATAAAAATAAATAAATAAATAATAGACTATTTTAAAATTTGTTAGATTTCTTCTTTAACATATGTGCTATTTAATCTCCAGGCATTTAGGTGGTTTACAGCTATCTTTCTGTTATTGATTTTTAGTTTAAGCCCATTGTTTTCTGAGAGTATACCATGCATGCTTTCCATTCTTTTAAATTTATTAAGGTGTGTTTTGTGACACAGAATATTGTATATCTTGGCAAATGTGTCATGTGAGCTTAAGAAGAATGTGTACTCTGCTCTTGTTGAATAAAGTTTTCTATAAATATCAATTAGATCTAGTTGATTGATGATGTTGTTCAGTTCAACTATGTTCTTACTGATTTTATGCCTGCCATTTTGTCAATTACCTGAAGAGGGATGTTGAAATTTCCAACTACAAGAGTTGATTTGTCTATTTCTCCTTGCATTTCTTTCTAGTTTTTGTTTGGTTGGTTGGTTGGTTGGTTTTGGTTTTGGTTTTGGTTTCAGGTATTTTGGTGATCTCTTGTTAGGTGCATACATGTTAAGAATTGTTATGGCTTTAGGGTGCCTGAGTGGCATAGTTGGTTGATTGTCTGACTTTGGCTCGGGACATGATCTCATGGTTGGTGAGTTCAAGCCCTGCATTCAGGCTTGTCGCTGTAGCACAGATCCTCTGTTCCCTCTCTCTCTGCCCCTTCCCTGCTCACTCTCTCTCTCAAAAATGAATAAACATTAAAAAAAAAACAATTGTTATGGCTTCTTGGACAATTAAACTTTTTATCATGATGTAATATTCCAATATACCCCTGGTAATTTTTCATGTTCTGAAGTTTGCTTTGTCTGAAATTAATACAGCTGCTCCACCTTTCTTTTGCCTAGTGGCAGCATAGTTTATTTTTCTCCATTTCTTTACCTGTAACTTATCTGTGCTTTTATATTTAAAGTGGATTTCTTATAGACAACAGATAGTTGGGTCTTGATCTTTAATCCAGTCTGAAATCCTTAACTTTTAACTGGTATATTTAGACCATTGATGTTTAATGGATTAATATGTACTGTATATTTTTATGGCTTTCTATTCTTGGCCCTTTGTTCTTCCTTTCCTTCTTCCTTTCCTTCTTCCTTTCCTCCTTCCTTCCTTCCTTCCTTCCTTCCTTCCTTCCTTCCTTTCTTCTTTCCTTTCTCTTTCTCCTCCTCTTTTCCTCCCTTGTGTCTTCCACTCCTTTTCAGCCTTCTCTGGTATTAATTAAGCATTTTATATTATTCCATTTTCTCCTCTGTTTTATATCAGTTATACATAATCTTTTATTTTTAAGTGGTTGCCATAGAGTATGCAATATATATTTGCAACTAATCAAGTCCATTTTCAAACACTAAACCATTTCATAAGTAGTACAAATACCTTATGACAGAGTAATCCCAATTCTCCTCTACTGTTCCTTATAACATTGCTATCATTCATTTCCCCTTTCCATAAACTATAATTCCATAAACTATAAACTATAATTATTAAGTAGATTACTGCTATTAGTTTGAACAAACTATTATGTGTTACATCAACCTCAGAATAAGAGAAATAAAAGGTTTTATTTTACCTTTATTGCTTTTATAATACTGTTTCTTTTTACATCTAGACTTGATTTTCTGACCTCTATAACTTTCATCTCCCTGAAGAATTCATTTTAGCATTTTTTTGAAAAGTGTACTGCTGAAAAATTCTCACAACTTTTATTGGTCTGAAAAACTATTTCTCCTTTGGAAGGACAGTTTCAATGGATAAAGAATTCTAGGCCGGTGGGATGTTTGCTTCTGTTTTTGTTTTTGTTTTAACATTTTAATTACTTCACTCCACTCTCTTCTTGCTTGCTTGATTTCTGAAGAGACAGTTTATTAATTCTTATCCTTGCCTGTCACAGGATAAGTGGCTTTTTTCTCTGTCTTCCTTCAAGACTTTCTCTTTGTCTTTGATTTTTTTTTTGGCAGTTTCAATATGATATTCCAAGGTAAAGAATTGTGGGTTTTTTGGTATTCTGCTTGGTGTTCTCTGAGATTCCTGGATACATGGTTTGGTGTCTGTCACTGATATTAATTTTAGAAAATTATCAATCATTATTATTTCAAATATTTCTTCTGTCTGATTCCTTCTTTCTTCTCCATCTGATATTCCTACTGTATGTGTGTTACTCCTTAATAATGGTCCCACAGTTTTTGGATATCCTCTTCCATCTTTTTTCATTCTTTTTTTATTTGTATTTTCATTTTGGAAGTTTCTATTGACATTTCTTCAGACTCCCTGGTTCTTTCTTTCTATTGTCTGGTCTTTTAATAAAACCATCAAAGCCTTTCTTCATTTCCTTTACAGATTTTTTAATTTCTAGCTTTTGTGTGTGTGTGTGTGTGTGTGTGTGTGTGTGTGACACTTTATTAGAGTTTCCATCTCTCTGGTTACTTTATCAATCGTATTTTGCATGTTGTCCACTTTCTCCAGGAGACTTCTTGGCATATTAATCACAGTTGTTTTAAATTCTTGATCTTATGATTGCAAAACTACTGCCATATCTGGGACTGATTATAAGTCTTGCCTTTCTCTTCAAACTGTGTTGTCTTTTGGTATGTTTGTAATTTTTCACTGAAAGTCAGACATGATATCCTGGGTAAAGGGATCTAAAGTAAGAAGGCCTTTAGCATGAGTGTTTATGTTTATATGACCAGGAGACTATATTTACTGCTTTACCTGTAGTTATCAGAGGCTAAATTTTCCTGTAATGTTCTTATTTTTGCTCTCCCTATTGTCTTTATGTTTCCCTAAGCAGGTCTTCTTAAATAATGTCTTCAATGTAAATTCTTTCCATTGTAACCCCTTGTTATTTACCAATATAGTGGTAAGGTGTGGGTTGACAGGAAGTATTCTAAAGTCTTGTGACTGGTTTTCAGTCTTTTAGTTAACCTGTGCCCATGGGCTTTACAAATGCTTCTCAGTTTCTTCCAACTCTTGGGTGAGACAGAAAGTTTAGAGGAGGCTAAAACTGAGTATTTCTCGTCATCAGGTCAGATAGGCTCTGATAAAATAATTTCCTTTAGGGACAGTCTTACTAAGAAGAACAAAATGCTCTGGGCATATTTCCAAATGACTACTTTTCTGCCCCCAGTTCTCTGACCTTCACTGAAAATCTGGTAAGGACTATGAGGGTAAAATTCATAAAAGTGGAGGGGCTTTCTTAATACTAGATCTCCTAGAAGGATTCCAATCTCAAATTTGTCTACCTTGAGATTCCAGCAATTCATTAATTAGAGTTTAAGCTTTCCTACTCTGGTACGGATTCCAGTAGCCATTTGTTTCCTGGGCTTCTGCTCCATTAAGCTGTGATTATCTGAAACCTCCTGTCTACCTTCGATTTTCAGGACTCAGTTTGCCCTGTGGTCTTAACTCTCTGAAGAATCTAAGAAAATATGTTAATTTTCAGTTTGTTGTGTTTGTTTTTGTTGTTGCTGTTATTGTCGTAGGGATAGGAGATAAGATTTCCATACTCCTTACATGCCAGATCAGAAACTTAAAGTCCCAACAACAGTTTGCTTTTTAATTTCAAATTTCTTTCGTTTACTGCAGAACAAAGAAATATTTCTATGCAGAACATAGAAATATATTGATTTTTATACTTTGACTTTGTTTCTATAACCATGTTAACTTCTAGGAGGTTTTTTGTTTGTTTGTTTGTTTGTTTTGTAGATTATTTGGGATTTGAAATGTAGAGAATCATGATGTTTGAAATACTACTATCTTTCAAATCTGGATGACTTTTATTACTTTCTCTTTCTCCAGGATACAACATCCAGCACAATGGGGAATAAGAGCACATCTTTGACTTGTTCTCACATTTAGGGGGGAAATTTCAACTTGTCACCATTATTAAATATGATGTTAGCTGCATTTTTTCTTTGGTTTTGGTTGTTTTGGTTTTGTATAGTTGTTCTCTATCAAGCTAAGATCACTCCCTTATCTTCCAAGTTTGATGGGAATTTTAAAATTAGGAATAGCTACTTGATTTTGTCAAATAATTTTCTTCATTGATTGAGATGATTATATGATTTTTCTTTATTCATCAGTTAACATGATGAATTATATTGATTAATTTTTAAATTCTGAATCAGCATTCTTGGGACAAACCCCACTTTTTCATGGCATATATTTTTTATATACTTCTAGATTCAGCTACCTGATATTTTTCTTGAGGGTTTATGATGTCTATATTCCATATGCAAAATTTTTCTGTATTTTTCTTTTTGTAATGTCTTTATCTGATTTTGGTAATAAAGTTATGTTCACCTGGCCTCATAAAATGAGTGGGAAGTACTCCCTCATATTTTCTAGAATACATTCGCAGAATTTTTTCTTAAATATTTGGTAAAGATCATAATAAAAATATCTGGAACTTGATTTTACTTTTTGGAAAAGTTTTAACTATGAATTCAATTTAACTGACATATGATTAATGCATTATCTATTTGTCCTTGAGTTTTGGTAGTTTGTGACTTTCAGAGAATTAGTATATTACCCCTAGGTTGCAAATTTACAGGAATAGAGTATTCCTTTTGTTATTTTAATTTACTTTATTATCTTTATTATAATGTCCCTTTATAATATCTCCTATATATCACCAACATCTGTGGTGTCTTTACTGTGAGTTGTTCATTTTGTTCCTTTAATTGTATTAATGTCTGTGGGGTCTGTAGTGATATCCTTTCTTTCAATGTCTTCTCACTTATTTCCTTCATCAGTCTGGCTAGAGGTTTATTAATTGTTCATTTATTTTATCTAATGTTTTTGTATTTTTAATTTTATTTATTATTTATATTTATGTTTTCATCATCTGCTTGCTTTGGGTTTAGTTTTTTCTTTAGTTTCTTTTTCTACTTAAAATTATTTGGCACTTTTTTAGTTCTGAGAATTTAATCTACAGGTTTAACAGTTAACATTGCTGTTAATGCACCCCACAAATTTCAAATATAGTGTATTTTATTTTTATTCAGTCTAAAATATTTTTCAATTTTTTTGATACTTCCTTTTTGAATCATGAGTTATTTACACATGAGATATTTATTTCCAAGTACATGGAGATCTTCTAGCTATCTTTTTGTTTTTTATTTCTAGTTTCATTCTGTTATGGTAAATGAACATACTTCATATTATTTCTGATGTTTAAGTTTCTCAGAATTTGTTTTATGGGCCAGGATATGGCCAATCTAAATGTATGATCTATATACGTTTGAAAATTAAATGTATTCTGATGCTGTTAAGTGAAATCTTTTATAAAAGTCAAATAGGGGGGCGCCTGGGTGGCTCAGTCGGTTAAGCGTCCGACTTCAACTCCAGTCACGATCTCGCGGTCCGTGAGTTCGAGCCCCGGGTTGGGCTCTGGGCTGATGGCTCAGAGCCTGGAGCCTGCTTCCTATTCTGTGTCTCCCTCTCTCTCTGCCCCTCCCCCGTTCATGCTGTCTCTCTCTGTCTCAAAAATAAATACATGTTAAAAAAAAATCTTTTTTTAAAGTCAAATACGGCTACTGGTTATAGGGTGATTTGGTTCTTCTATATCTTTATTTTCTCTTTTTTGGATTTGTCTATTTTCCCTCTTAGTTCTATGTTTTTCATTATGTGCTTTAACACTCTGCTGCTAAGTAAGTACATACATGTTTGGAATTTTTATGTGTTCCTAGAGAATTGACTATGTCATTATATAGTGTTTGTCTTTATTCAGAATAATATTTCTTGTTCTGAAGTCTACTTTATCTGATATTTATCCAACTACTTGCTTTTGATTAGTGTTTCCATGATACATCTTTCTCCATCCTTTTATTTTAATGTACTTATATTTAAAATTGGTTTAAACAAATCCTCCTAAAATTTTCTAATATTTTTACTGTTTTATATCTTATATTTTCATTGATATTCTAAATATGTTTTTCCCCACAATGGTGTAATAGCATGGTTCTTCCTTTGTTGTCTTTCAAGTGGATAACAAATTTTACCAGCACTATTAATTAAAAAAAAAATCATTCTTTTTGCCAATGAATTTAAGTGGTATTCTTCTTATATACTGATTGCTCATATATACTTAAAGCTATTTTGTGGGTCTTTTATACAGTTTCACTGATATATCCTATATTTTCCTAGATATTCTATCATTAAACTTTTAAAATGTCCCAGTAAATAATTCTACACCTTCTCTTTATAAGAAAATCCACTGTTTGAGAAGCTAATGACCAGAAAAATCTAACATCAGAATTTCTCACACTTCCATCCAAAATCATTCAGTTGTAAGGTACCTATCTCCCTTCAAAGCTGTGGTAATCTGCTTATTTTTACCTGAACAGAAAGACTTTTGCAGAGAAAAATGTTGTTTGTTTTGTTTAATAATCATATTCCCATAATATCCTTAAAGGAAAAAAAAAATAAAAGAGTTGTGTATGTAATAATTCTGTTAGTTTCTATTTCTTCTTTCAAATTACAATGATAAAGTCTGATTTTTATCTTGGTCTAATTTTTCAGGAACCAGAGTCATAATATGCATTCATATGTAGTTAACTTTATTCAGAGATGTACTATCCAATAAAGCTTTTAAAAACTTTGCTATTGTATTCAGCCAAGTTCTAGGCTCTTTGGAGATACAAAGTCATATATATACAACACGTAATTATTTTGGTGTTTTTGCAATGTAGTTAGGTGATCTAACATAGACAGTGGCATTTATTAGTAATATAAGACAGTAAATGTCAAGTGTTCAATGAGTGATTTAATTTATAAGTGCTTGGGTGGGGAGGTGCTCAGAAGGAACTAATGGTTAAGGAGCCATGAACTTTTAACACAAGCATTACAAATATGTTTAATTAATCCTTATAACTACTCTGTGACTAGGAATTAATATTCCAAATATGCTAAGGAAGTACTGGAGATAAGAGAGGCTAGGTCTCATGGACTACAGCCGGGTCTTACAGTACATCAACAGTAAAGGTGAACATTAAGATACCTTATTTGGAAACAAGGAGAGTGCAAATATAATTAGTTAAGATTTGTTCATACTGGAGTAGGATGGGCCCCTAATCCAAAATGGCTTGTGTTCTTATAGGAAGACAGCCATGGGAAGACAGAAAAAGAAGGACCCCCATGTGATGACAAAGCTAGACATTGGAGTTATGCATCTGCAAGCCAAGAAATGTCAAAATTTGCCAGAAAACCACTAGAAAGAGATATGGAAGGGTTCCCCTACAGTTTTCAGAGGGAGCATGGTCCTGCTAATACCCTGATTTGGGGGCCTCTAGACAAACTAGAACTGTGAGAAAACAAATTTCTGTTGTTTGTTGTTTCAAGCTACCCAATTTGTGGTACTTGGTAATGGCAGCTTCACGAAACTAAAATAAAAAGTTATGGACACATCGGAATGGCACAGTGGGGAGTGGGCTCTCCAGACTGTGTACTTCCAGTAGGGCGAGTGCAAGGGTGGAAACTGGGTGAGGAAAGTATTACTGTAGGTTACCAATATCAGGTCACTGGTTAGATCACAGCGCTGAATTCCAACCATATAGTATTCCAGGAGAGAAACTGTTCCTGGGAAGGATGATTAACGGATTAAGACATGGACTCTGGTAAAGGTGCTAATATAGAGCTATCAGCTGGTCCACTATAACCAAAAAGGGAGGCTTTCTATATACTTGAGAGAAACAGACGTATTGCTCAGTTTGTATGGCAGGGCCAGACTGCAAAAATGGCCATATAAGCTGAAATTCTCCAGAACACACTTAATCAATGGAAAATCATGGCTGTTCTGTGACCTTAAAATTTTTTTTCAAAACATTAAAAAGTCTTTTACTGACTTCTGTAGATAGGGAAATGAATAAACACACACACACACACACACACACACACACACACACAGTAAAATGAATACGTATTTAGTACACTGTCATTTAAAACACTGTAAAAACTGAGAATTAAAGTCTTTGTCTCTTTGTATTCAAGAATAATCTGAACAGGTTTCCCTTCTTCTTGTCCTATAACTTAAAAATACGGAGCGAACATCTTTTCTATGCCTTGGCAAATTGCTATATAACTTTCTAAGTTTGGATCACCTTCTAAAATGTTATCTTTTGCACTTCCAATGTCATTAAATATCTTTGAAATTCTCTTTAACGTAAAGTTTTTGCTGGCATTTTTTCCACTAGAATATGTCATTTTTTTTCACCTTAACTACTTCCTTCATGTATGTTGATAAATCCACCTTCACTAATTTCCTCTGGATTCTTATCTAGAGTCTTTCAAATAGTGAGTGTCTATATTCCATAGTCAGCAATTTTTTTTATCATTCCATTTACATTTTATTGTAATGTCCCTTCTTCTGCTGTTATCACTTTTCATTTCTTTAGTGCGCTTTCATCTGTGTGGCCAATTCTCTCTTTTGAGTATCCATTTTTGTAAAATGCCACGTTGCTCTATTACAAGGAGACAAAGAGGCAAAACAACTACATGCTTTGCTGTCTGCAAGTAAAGCACTAACAATGCATACAATAATCATCATCAACAAATTTTTAAGGAATTGACCTCACTGGTCATTGTACACATCTGTTATTCATGCAGTGAGTTCGGGACTAAAGAAGTAGCATGGACGTTTGTACTTTCTGTAATTACTCACAGTCAATATACCATGGTAACTGAAATTCGAACCATGTTGCAGGGGACTGACATTATTTAACTAAACGAGGTATCTGCAGGTTGTGCATATTGGACCATCAAAGGGAAGATTGTTTTCACATCTATAATTTTGCATGAGGGGTGACGACTTACACAGGAGGGAATTAGATAGGAAGAGGAAGTAAATGCATAGGACAGTAGTTTTTAAAGTGTAATCGGCAGACCGGAAACATTGACATTATCCTGAAATCTGTTAGAAATGAAAATCTTAGGTCCCACCTCAGACTCATGAAACCAGAAACTCTGGGAGTGGGGCCTAGCCATCAATGTTTTTTGTTTGTTTGTTTGTTTGTTTTTATTTTTTATTTTTTAATATATGAAATTTACTGTCAAATTGGTTTCCATACAACACCCAGTGCTCATCCCAAAAGGTGCCCTCCTCAATACCCATCACCCACCCTGCCCTCCCTCCCACCCCCCATCAACCCTCAGTTTGTTCTCAGTTTTTAACAGTCTCTTATGCTTTTAGCCATCAATGTTTTAATAAGGTCTCCAAGTAAATGGGGGTAAACCCCTTACTTTAAAGGTGACATGAATTGGCAGAAGGGTTTCTTTAAGGTTCTATGAGTCAGCATTGCTTCCAGAGATGGCTGCTATGTTCCTTCAGTTTTACACTACTTAAAAATACACATTTATGGGAGAAACCAGAAAAACTACCTCAAATCTATGCTGTTTAGGCCATGAAAGATCACGGTTAATCGGGGACCTTATCTGAAAGGTCCCAACAGTCAGAGTCCCCGTAGTTGGTAGAGAAAAATCTTAAATTCAGGTCCTTTTGCCTTGAAACTTCATGCTCTTTAACTTCTATCACACTATTTATTCATGGTTAATCAAGACCTTATTCATGGGTTCACATTCAAATTTCACCGTTTAATGTGTATGTGGTTTTAGAGAGAATAATACCTATTTCAAGAGGTTTTTGGAAGGATTAAAAGTGATAGACAATGTAGATAAAGTTCCTGGTCTGATCAATTATACTTAATAAGGACTAAATTCCATACCTAAATTCTTATATGGATTCTAATCTCCCATTTCTTGCTACCAGTTTTATGGTAATATTATACCTGTAAATATTACACCTTAATAATTTACGATGGCAGGGATCTTTGTTTTGTTAACTGATATATTCTAAGGTCCTGAAATTGTGTCAAAAATATAGTAGATGCTTAACTAAAATTTGTTGAATGAATTAATGACTCCTCCCACTAGTCCTAATTCAAAATCCTCATTCTCCATAAAGACAATCCAGAGACTTTTCAAAGCATTAGAATGGTTATGTGAGAGTGATATTTGCATGGGGTGTGATGATGCCTAAATTCTGTCTCAGTCAGAAGCATTCTTAATGAAGAAGATGGCCACCTAAACAAGTAGAAGATCTCAGTATTAAATATTATGGGATAAAGACAGCATCTTCAGGGGGAAATGTAAATCATATTCAAGAAAGGAAGCAAAGGCTATAACTAGAAAAGTGCTGGGGTGAACACATCAAAAGGTCAGAAGTGAGAAGAATCAAGTGCAAATTAGGGAGTGGAGAGTGAGACGGATACAGGCAAGTGGTCCAGGAATAACACTATAAAAATTTGATGTCCTATGGTGCTCTCTGCATGGTGCTAAGCCTTGCAGGATTGAAAAATTTTTCTTGCATGCATTTTAAATGCTTTGATTTGTACTTAATGACAGGGAACTTGTATATGCCACTCAGTAAAGATGGATTTGTCCGAGGCCCTGCTAAATCAATGCATATTCACTGAAATCTCTTGTCATTGTTCTGTCAGAGAAAGCTCTGCATCCATTCTGCCACATGGAGATCTGGCTAGTCTGTATCGTGTTTGTAACCAGCTGGGACTTTTACTGGCTTCATTATGCCATTTATTTTATCAGTAGACAGTTTTCCTCTCGTCTTTGTTTTCCTTGGTGGAAGTTATGCTCCTTTTGTTTGTGTTATAATAGAGAACGAGCCATTTCCTTTTCAACATTAACAAGCCCATCAGTCATGCACTTTGACTTATAATTTTGAGTGCCTTTCAGCACTTTTAGGACCAAGAAAAGATGACATTATTCTGAGCCACAACATTACGGGGGCAAGAAATTCCCTCAAGAGGTCATATAATCTAATCCTCTGACTCCAATTGAACATTAGCTTTTGAAGAGCTCATCACTTATAGATAAAATCTTCCTCTTTGCTTTATATTCACATGACATTGAAGGAGGCTACATTTTCTGTGAACCTAGAGGAAGACAAAATGGCTTTCCCCAAGTCAAGGAATCTCACTACTCTCATTTACCAAGATAGACAACCTGGCAAAGAAACCTGTAAACGGATCATCAGTTCTGACCATATCTAATAGTTGAAAGGCTAGGTTGGCATATTTGTTTTCTTTTGGTGTATCACAAATTACCACAAAGTGAGCTTAAAGGAACACAAATTATTATCTCGCCATTTCCATGAGTCAGGAGTCCAGGAATCTGGGTACTTTTCTCAGCATCTCACCATATTGAAATCCAGGGGCCAGCTGAAGCTGTGATTTCATCTGCAGCTCAGGATCCTCTTCAGAGCCACTGGTGGTTGTGCATTTTCAGCTGCAGGACTGAGATTCCCATTTCCTTGCTGGCTGTCACCTCTGGGATCTGAAACCTGCTCACCATTCCTGGTCATGTTATCTCCACAACACTGCGGATTATTTTTTCAAGGCCAAAAGAAGAGTATCTGCTCCTGCTTGGAATCCATCTGATCTCTTAAGGGCACACCTTATGAGGTCAGACCTGCTCATAATAATCTCCCCTTGACTAACTCAAAGTCAACAGATCAGAGGCCTTAGTTATATCTGCAAAATCCATTCAGCTTTGCCTAATCACAGGAGTGATATTCCCTTATATTCCCAGATCATATGGGGCGTGCAGAGGCAAGAATCTTGGGAACCAACTTAGAGTGCAGCCTATCACAACTGGAGACACGGTAGCCCACTATGTTAGTTTTTGATGCATATAAGTCAACTGCAAACTTAGAGACTTAATAATAATTGATTATTCACTCATGATTCTAAAAGTTGGCAGTCTGGGCTGAGTCCAGCTGGGCGATTCTAGTCAGCTCAGCTGGATTTACTCATATAACTGCTGTGCGCTGCTGGACTGACTTGGGACTCACTGGTCCTGGATGATCTCACTCACATTTCTGGTGACTGGCCACAAAGCTACCCTTCTTCAGAATCTAGAAGACTGTATCAGTCTTCTTTCACAAGATAACCAGGTTCCAAAAGCAAGAGGAATGAAAAGCACCTTTCAACCCTTGGCTTCTATCATGTTTCCTAATGTCCTTTTGGTCAAAGCAAGTAACATGTCCCAGCCAAGATTCAGGAAGTGGAGATATATATTCCCAATGGTAGGAGCTGAAAAATATTATAGTCACTTTTTAAATCGGCCACACCCATTAGAAATTTAAAGTCAAACAAAAGATAATGAAGGCCACTGGGAATGGCACCACCACAACACGCAAATACTCTTTCTAAAGAGCAAATAATGATTCTAGAATTCATTTGAAAACAGAACTCTTAGAGTTCATCTCTTGAAATTAGACCATTTGTTTTGAAACTGGAATTTTCTCATATTTCTTTCAGTTTCTATTTTTCTTCAGGTTTCTTTTTTTAAGTAGCTTTTCTAGTTGAAAATACAATATTGAAAGACATGAATCACTATTCCTCTATTACCTCATGAAAGATTTTGTAACTACATGCACCCTTACAACCCCTTCTTATTTCAGCCTCATTAAAAATTAGGATGTACAATTAGAATATGTAATTTGACTCAATCATATTCAAAAACCAACCAGACTTGGACCTTGTCTCTGACATTGAAGCCCTCAGTATTCAAAGAAAATTACAAATGACTCAGCACATTTAATGATAATACAAACAGTTCTCTTCTTTCTGATCAAAGACTACAAGAACTAACGGAACACAAGCAAAAGAAAAGATTACAGGAGGAAAAAATATTTATTTGGCTTCATCTTGCCAATAAAAATAAACCAATGTAAGGAAAATCCCAAGAGTAGTTTCTGAGAAAATAGTAGGACAAAGAGAATGCTGATTTAACCTTAAAAAGAGGCACTGTGACATAGAATTCTGGAAAAAAAAATGTTTAAGATGAAAATATGAGCATGAAAGAGTAGAGGAGAAAATGAGAGGAGAGGGGCTGGACAGCATCTCTGAGACAAAAGCAAATACCTAATTTATGTGTAGTTAAGGCATTTAAATATGTACCACATTATTATACATAGGTTTCAAAAAACAAACATGTAAGCATGGGAAGCATATTGTATAAGCTCACCTTTCCTTAATACTACCACCAGAATTACATTTTTAAACAAAGTCATGTTTGTAGTCCTTACTGCTTTAAAGCACAACCAAAGCACTAATGGTTTTTCATTATCCCTAGAATAAAGCCCAAACTCCCTAGCCTTTCAAACAACCTGGCCACAACCTAATGGATACAATAAGCAATCTGCACAGCTATCCCTCATATTCCTAACAGGAGTTATTTAAATCTCTGTGGTTTTGCTTTACTTTTTTCCTGTCCACCTGGAGAATTCGTTACTGCAGTCTTGGACAACTTCTCAAGGAATAGTAAGGTTTCCCCCCCCCCATCCTGTGTGTTTCACAGATTATTAATTAGTCTAATGCATTTTCCCCTGTGCACAGTAACTATTTGCTTATTAATCTGTCCTCACTAGATTGCGAATGACCCTAGGACAGAGGTTGCACGTGGTCCACTGTTAAGGTTGTAACACAGAGCCTGAAATGTAGCAGGTGCTCATTTTGTGAGAATGAACAAATCAGTCAGCAAATAAATAAATGGAATTTTTGATGAGGTGGAAAGGAATCAGAGCCCAACTTCTCCAGCCTTCAGAAGCACTAACTGATTACCTGTGGTCCGTGTACTCCCTTAGGAATTGACTTTACATGTCACCTGTCATGTTTTTAAAGTGGGGAGAATAATACCAGCTGTTAAAGTCAGTCAAGTATTGCTCCTCTGTAATCTAGTTTTGGGTTAGATACTAAGGTGTCCTTTTATTTCACTGAAATAGAAATTACCATATACTCTGGATTTCCTGGACTAAATCCACTTTATGCCTATTTTCCTGGAGTAATTATTATTTGTGCCCCTTTTCACTGCCAATGGTATTAGTCTTTGGAGGATGAATTATATAATCATTCTGAAGCTACCGTCATTTCCTATTAGACTTGTGTGTCTAATACATGAGAATATTTAGAGAGTATAGAATAGACTGAATTTGGAACCACAATATCAAGGAATTAGGAGATTTGGATTCTACTTGAAGACCTGCCACTAACTTTGGAATTCACTTAACATTGAATTTACTTCAGCTACATTATCTAGAAAATGAAATAGAGGAAGGAGGGAAAACAGTATAATACAGTTTAAGCCTTAAAAAAATTAAATCAAACTCTTGGTTGTACAAAGTTAGAAGAAACAGTGTAGAGAAATGAAATGTACAGAACATCCTCAGATCTTATTGTATTCATTACTTTTTTTATGCTTTCTCCTTACTAAACTTTTTACAAGAGTTGCAAGCAAATAAAATGTTGACTGGTTTGTCTATCACATCTTTTCTCTCTAGTGAAGGTGCAAATGAGCAATAAAATGGTTACCTGGCTGGTAATGGAAGAGAGATAGTGAAAAAGTAGAAGACCGAAGCAATCCATAAACAGGATAAGAGCCAGGGTAACTGAGAGGATTGCCAATGATACTGTCCTCTTCAGAAGAGGAGAAGGGAAGTGATACATAAATATTACATCAAAGGGACCATGTTGGATTAACCCCATGAAAGCCAATCTGTAAAATATTAGCTTTCTTAGAGGTTAGCGATTTGATCAAGGCACAGTGAAAAAAAAAATCAGAGCTTGAAGACCCCAGGTATTCTGTCTCCTACTCTTTGCTATATCTCGCAAAACCCTGCAGTAGTATGGACTTACATCAATTTCTAATGGGAAGAAGGACTTTATAAACTCAACACTGTGATGAGGGTTATCTTCCAACATAATCGTTACTACCCTATGCAAAATCTCACAGTGATTTATTTGCCACTGCCCACGGGATGTAATTTAAATACTTTAACAGTAAATAAGAGGAGCACCCGGGGGGTTCAGTCAGTTAAGCATCCGGCTTCACCTCAGATCATGATCTCACAGTTTGTGGGTTCAACCCCCCGCTTTGGACTCTGTGCTGACAGCTCAGAGCCTGGAGCCTGCTTCAGTTCTGTGTCTCCCTCTCTGTCTTCCCCTCCCCCACTCACACTCTGTCTCTCTCTGTCTCTCAAAAATAAATACTAAAACTTTCAAAAATAGTAAATCAGAACTTTTCACAGTAATTAATACCTACCCTTCAAATACCTTTTCTTTATCCCTTCACCTCACCATTCACCATGTTCTCAGCATGCATCCTATAATAAAGCTATATTGACAACTGACTATTTAGAACTCTGCAACTGCCCTTGACCCTATTGTAATGTTCGACGGCCTTCCTCTTCTTATACTTCAGAGTTCAGTTGTGATATCATTGCCTGCTACTTGTGTCTCTTCCACCTCAATTCACTACCATACATCACCTTGCTTAGGCTTGAGAGAAGTTTGGCAGTTCTCTTATTTCCTGAATCCCAGCACTTTTTCCATACGTCCATTGTCACGTGTATCCCCCTGCTCCCATGTTGATGAATTGTGAAGGGCATGAACTGTGGAATTAGAGGGTTTTTTTAACCTTCTGTTAGTTTCCTCACCTAAAAAAATAGTGAAAACAATGTCAGTACAAGATTGTTCTGAGGATCAACTGAAATGATGCACAAAAATTGTTTACTGCTATGCCTAGAAGTCAGTGAAAACTAGCAGTGTGGATAATTTTCTCGCTAAACTGTGCAATAAAAATCTCGTTACTCAGTTTTGCGTCTTTGGCACCTTTCCATGGCAACTGTGTCAAGAATGAAGGATTTTAATTACTTGCGTCATTCCTTCTTTCTTTTGTGCCCAAATCTAGAAGAACTGATTAGAAAGTCTACAATTACTTTTAAAATCAATATCCAGAAAAATGTGTAAAAAAAAAAAGCTTTCAAGAATTGTGAACAAGTATCGTCAGCCTAAAAGAAAACACCTGGAATTGGAGTCAAAATGAGGTGCTGGGTCTCCTTCTGCCACTACGGCCTTAGGAATGTTCTTTCATCTCCTTAAGTCTCCATTTTTTCATCTTTGGCATGAGATGTAAGCCTAAATTACACCTAATTCAGGTGTGTCTATTTCTACAAACTTTAATGAATAAATGTATTCTGAAGCATTCAGGCTTCGATAGAACTTTTCACATTTGGAATCATGTTGACAAAATCATGGCTAACACCTCCTACAGCTTCTAACATCCTCAGAAGCATGAATTTGGTAACTCTATATAATTCCTTTAACCTATCTATTCCTCTCACATTTAAGATCATAAACAGCTGGGTATGTTTATGAAAACATTGACTAATAAGAAAACATTGACTATGAAAGATGATAGCCCAGGATTAATTTCTGACAAACTAATGAGTGAGTGAAAACAAAGATAATAATAAGAGTCTACCTAACATGGACTACCATGGTGATTACAATCCCACAAAATGCTTCCTACTGACAGACATCATATTAACTCTAATATTAAACAAATTATTGCCAGGGTTTCCAACCAGATGGTCAGCAATCACGAGCCCCTTGCTGAGCAGTTCTTGAAGGGGTGCCAAAGCAGTTGTGCGATTCTCATGATCTTTCTGGATGTCGGCCATGTTGGATCCCATGTGACTTCTGTCCTGGGGACAAACACTGGCCACAAATGGTCAAAGCACGGTCATTGAGCTGCAGTATCACATGACCAGTAAATGCTCCTTGAGCTGAGGAATGGAGGTAAACACATCCAATTGTCCACACTCCATAATGAAAAGCTACCTTTTTAGTTAAATTACTAAATGATTTAATGGAACACTTTTCAGGTACCATGATGTCCAGATATGCTTCTGCAGAAATCTAGAGGAACGGACTGCTTTACATTCACCAAAGGCTATACAAGAAAAACACTCTATTTGTACTATTTGTAATTGGAAAGATATTTGAGCCTTTGCATTCCCACTTGACCTTGGTGGGGATAATCCCAGACTGTAAAGAATCTTGGTATCTTAGACCATTTAATAGTTTCACCTTATTTACATCACTACTTTGCTTTCAGATAGCTTTGTGCTATATACCTCATTGTGTGTCAGGTCTGGAAATTTTTTCATTCTTGATATTTGTAACTACTTGGAGAAGAAGAGTGAAAAGTGCCAAGGATATGATTCCTGGAATTTTTTCAGCTCTCTGAGGTGCAAGGGGAGAGCAAAAGAGTAAGGACAGCTTATGTTTTTATCTTTTCTATCAGTGTTTTATGACAGCTGACAAATCCTTAGCTTTCCTGAGACTCAGGAACATAACTTGGGAAAACCAGAGGACTTCTCGAGTCTCCACTAGCCCTGACATCTCTGGTCCATACGCAAAATAAACGGAAGTGATTTTAACTTTTGGCAACTTGTTGAGATGGCATATCATTTGTCACAAAACATAGAGAAACTTCTTCATGCTTCTTAGCTGTTGGGAGGTAGGAGGATGAAGGAAGATGAGGGTGTACCCCTGGGGCTTTTCTTCTGTGATATTTAAATGAAACTAATCATGATTATTTCTGATTACAAATGTGATCAATTTTTGTAGAAGCATTGAAGATGATACAACAAAATAATAATGAATAAAAATAACTAATAACTACCAAAAAGAAATAAACAGTTGAAATTTTAAAATGGAATTCTCTAGTCTTTCTTATATTCCATCTTATACATATATATCCTTAACACTCCCAATTTTTATCTTTAACAAAATTGAGATATCTATTTACCATTTGTAATCTGGTTTTATTCTTTGGAATTCACCTTTAACTTGTTCTATACCATTAAACATTTTTCAACAATAAAATTTAAATAGGTTTACTTTATGCCCTTATATGAATAAATGATAATGTATGTATTCACTTTATATTGTGAAGTTAATTTGTTCCCAACTTTTGCCACTACAAATACTGCTGAAATAAACATTTTGATAGATAAATACTTTTGCAAATGTCTCATTATTTTTGTATGTAAATTTCCCCAAATGAAATTACTAGACCCAGTACCAAAATTGATTTTTAGACATCAAAACCTAAATAATTGGAATACTCGTGGAATATAATATTAGAATGATAAATTAAGAAACTTCTGGAGGTGCAGAGCACTACAGAGACCATAGAAAATATCTAACTCCCAACTCTAGATGGGAAAAACTGTTCCAGAGTCAACAAATAATTTTCTCACCAAATTATTGTTAGAACCTGAGGTTAGAGTCATAGTCTAAATCCTAATGTAGTGGCCTTATGTCCAAAAATAATGTCTTTTTCCTTCTCCCTGACAAAGAATTCTCTTTCTCTTGTATATAGTCTCTTATTATATTTTTAGTGATAAACTGGGGAAGTTCACGAGCAATGTAAGCGCTGCTCTGTCACTCCAAGGAGGTACACAGCGGAGGAAGTTAGCGTCCTACTGTAACTAGCTGTGTACCAGCATGGGACTGAAACAGCCCCGGACCGAGCACTCGTCGCTGGCTTTTTGAAGACACAGTTACTGGAGTGAGACAGTCCTTGCCTCCCCCTCAAGCTATTTTATCAGTTTCCACTCCTGATGCTCCGCGGATGCAGGGGAATTGTTAGCATAAACCCTCCCATAAACAACTCAGTCAGCCGAAGTGCCCAAATTAAGCTTCTTAATTTAGCACTTTGATTTAAAAATCTTTTTCTGAGTTTCAAGTCAGTTATTTATAAAAGTTTTCACTTATCTGACAGAGTCCAGCCCTTCCAAATAACTTTCTCCTCCCTCTGGGAAGCACTTAGGCAGGAGCCTGCCTTCTGGAGCTGTAAAGCAAAGCACCCCTAGGAACCTACAGCTAAAGGGCTTCAGGAATTGCCAGAAATGAAGAAATTCCAAATGAGAGGACCCTGATTCCACTGAATTCAACATCATAAAGCAAGAGCCATCCAGAAAAGTCACAATGCCTGATTTATCGAACACTTGTTATAGTATCTCTGGCCCTGTTTGGAGACCTGGAATAAGAAGATTTAAATCTCAGGGGCGCCTGGGTGGCTCAGTCGGTTGAGCGTCCGACTTCGGCTCGGGTCATGATCTCGCGGTCTGTGAGTTCGAGCCCCGCGTCGGGCTCTGTGCTGACAGCTCAGAGCCTGGAGCCTGTTTCGGATTCTGTGTCTCCCTCTCTCTCTGACCCTCCCCCATTCATGCTGTCTCTCCCTGTCTCAAAAATAAATAAAGATTAAAAAAAATTAAAAAAAAAAAGTTTTAAATCTCAAACTCACAGATGTTGCTCACTCACAGCTTCCATGTGAATCAGGGTCAAGAGATTAGAGCTAAAAGAGATAGTAGAGATCATCTATTCTAGTCTTTCAATGAGGCCAGAATATTGGGCAATCAGGCATAGAAGTTCTGCATTTTCCATATTGCAGCCACGTAGGGGACACCCCATACAACATGCCAAGACTTGCCACGCCCCAAATACCCTTTTAGTTACTAAAGAAAGAATAAACAATTTTCAGTATATCTGTGTTGAGTTGCAGTGCATTCTTATCTTCAGAAGTGGAGAGCCTTTTAATATTGCCAGATTCTTCTTGATATTTTATAAATTTTGTATAATGTATTTGTGATTTTTCTTTTTCTGTTGCTTCTTGGAAGCTGAGAGGTGAATGTGAAATTCAGTTAACATCTACACTTGTCTTTATGATCTGTATTTTTTTATGTTTACATGTTGTTGATTTTCTACTTTTATTTGTATTGTAAGTGGCTTAAAATTCTTTATGAAATAACTAAAGTGTATACTAAATTAACTTAAATGTCTGGCATTTCAGTTCAATGTAAAATGTTACTGCAGCATTAACCTAAACCTTTGATAACTAAATTGTAAAGTGGGATGAGAAATAGAATGAAATCCTGTTTGAAGTGGCTTTGAATAAATTTTCTTAAATGCGGTTTTAAAAAAAAGTCTAGATAGTGTATCTAAAGCATCACTATTAATCAGAATGCTTATATTAACTGCTTCACTCCTACACTTGGATAAATAGATATTTCTATATGACAAAGTGAACCTGCTACCAGAGTCTTTATCAGCCTTTGGGTCCAATCATTTCACTGAATTCACAGGGTTGTCTTAAATGAAAAAAAAAATTATATGAAAGTGATCAAATACATGAATGTACTTTTTAAAATCTATAAAGTACTCTTTCCATGTAAGATTTGTACTTTAAGCAAAATCAGTATAATGAGACAGCATGTCTAACCATAATTATTTACCTTACTTGTTCCTCATTATCAAGTTCATCATAAGAGGATATTAATGATAATAATTAGCTATGAAGGTCATACTGGACCAATCATATCAGATGCACATTAAAAAATATCAGAATGAAACTCTCCCAAGGAATCACACTGACGTGGCATGAAGTCAGAGAAAGCCTTTGGAACTAAAACCCAAGAAATGTAAGCTATCATTCCAACTCTGCCTTTCCTATTTGGCCTTGAGCAAATCACTTCCTTGTGTGAGCTTTTCCTCTTTTGTTCTGTGAAATAAGGATATCGTAGAAGATGGTCACCCAGGTGCCAGGGCTCTTGGGCTCAAAGATTTTACTGGTGTTTATTAATCAGAAAAAAAAAAAAGACAGGGATCCAATTCTGACATTTACAAACTATCAATAGGGGGACCCTGAGTTTCCCAGAAATGGAGAATATAAATTGGAATCAAGATTATGCAACTTTGAAAGTGTCTCTGTCAATTCCTGAGTGACAGGCTCCATGGGTGTCTCTGCTGGCCCTGAGAAAACAAACTGTATTTCCAGTCATCATGGAACAGACTGTAGGTCAGAAATGAACTCCATTTCACCACACTTGAATAACTGGACAGCAGCCTTGTCAGACGTGTCTGTGCTTAGCGTCAAGAACGGTGGTAGACATATGCTGGCCATCTTTCTAGACATTCTAGACATCTTTCTACACATCTTTCTAGTATTCTAGACATTCAGGAAGAATGTCTGTAGATCAAGAATTTAGAAGTCAGTTACTGGATGTGCTCAGATTTTGCCAGGCAATTTTTCTGTTCAAATGCAAACTTTGCTACTTGAATGTTAACAGATACCTGTGGTCTTCCCCTGTGCCCACCTCTTTCTACTTCAGAACAAACAACTTAAAACTTTTTCCTTAGATTCAGTCTTGAAATTTGTGCTGATTGATATTGATGTCCCCGTTTGTATCCGTGGTGTTGATAACAGAGAGAAGTTCTAGTCTCTTTGAAGTAAATGTGTTCAAAAGGACCCCTAATTATCTTCTCTTAGTTGGAAATCTGTATCTTACTTTACCTCCTGACCAGCACAGTTATATATGAAAATGGATGAGACTTTAACAGAAACATAGCCTGTTCCCAAACCAGCCCATACACAGACTTGGGAATAAAGGAAGAGAAAAATGAAAGTTTTAATAAAATGTGGATGAATCCAACTTTATAAATAGGAATAAATAAATGGAAATGTGATTACCTTTACAAAATTATAGAATTATATTGCTGACAGGAACTTCAGGGTCACTTTATCCAAATCCTTCAGTTAAGAAACAAGGAACCAGGGCTCAAGATGATAAAAATGACCTGCTCATGGCCAGCCAGGTACTTAGTGATAAAATCAGAATCAGAATTCATGTCTGTATGATTTATTTATTCCATCTGAAATTATAAAATCATGAGGTCAATCTATGCCTTTATGTAATAATTTAAAAAATAATACTTTCAGGAAAAACTTATAAACGTTACTCTTTTGGGAAGAAATATCTTATGCTATTTACTATTCATTTTAGGGAGGTAGACTTTAAAACCAAGTGCTAGGATATTCCTTAAAAAACATATTTGGGGCACCTGGCTGGCTCAGTCAGTAGAGCATGAGATTCTTGATCTCAGGGTAGTGAGTTTAAGCCCCACATTGAACTTAGAGCTTACTTAAATATATATATATACTTTTTCCCACTGAAATTATATAATGAGGAATTAACATAATTAAAAATTCTCTGGCAG
Organism: Panthera pardus; assembly: GCF_024362965.1. Taxonomy (NCBI): domain Eukaryota; kingdom Metazoa; phylum Chordata; class Mammalia; order Carnivora; family Felidae; genus Panthera; species Panthera pardus. The sequence goes on from NW_026526688.1 coordinate 186,271,981, forward strand.
GTATCCTAAAAAGCTATCTGCTACTTAAAACCATGTATCAGGACCCTGAATATTTTCCTCCCTAGAGAGCTCTAAAAGGCCATTAAGAACCTGAAGAAAGAAAGAGGCCCAAGGATTGGAATGTAACAGAGCTCAGAATAATAAACATAGGCACCACAAAATAAATTCTATAATAAAGTAATCAAATATTGGATAAGTATTACCTGGCTAGTCATTTCACTGATGTGCTGCAATTTATTCCAGAGATAGGGATAGAAAATGTGGATCGATCACTACACATCCATCACCCCAAATGGAAAACCAACTTCAAGTTCCCACCCAACAGAATGCAATGTGTAATCATTACTCGTATTTATCTCTCAGATATATGTATGCCTACACATAACAAAATGAACTATGTAGACTAATAAATATTAAGTGTCAAGAGAATGATATAAAGAGTAGAGAAAGGAAAGAAAAGGAGGGAATAAAGGAAACAACATTTGGATAGGATGTTCTGTGGGCCAGGTTATTATTGTACAACTACATTTCGATTTTTCAACAAGCAAATGAGGTAAATAGTATTATTCTCACATTGACAATTAAGAGGTTGATACTCAGGAAGGTTAAATACCCTGACCTAGGTCATAAAACCTAATAAGTGATAGAGTCAGAATTCAAACTGATATGTATCTAATATTAAGAGGAGAGAGAAATCCCTGTGAACTCGGGTAATTAAAGAAAGCTTAATTTTATGCAATTTGACAATGCTCTAGTAGAAGAAAGATATGGAGAAAGCATTCTAGAAGAATAAGCATGGAACTAAGTATGAAATAATGAAGATGAATGGATAAAAGATAGATAGATAGAGAAAGAGAGAGAGAGAGAGATAATAGATCACCTGGGAAATTAAGCTTCTGAGTAAAATTAAATTCATAATAATAGCTCAAGACCTCACCCCGACTAACTTTCTTCCTGAAAGAGTGTTGCTCTTTTCTAAGAAAAGTGTAGTTCAAAAATCAGTCATTTCTAATGCTCTCTTAAGACGATCTTGTGAAGTGTGGAGGAGGACCTATTCTATAGTGGCCCGGTGATTCCTACCTCCTGGAATTCGTATCTTTATGTAATCTTCTCCCCTGAATGTGGGTGGAACCTGTGACTTGCTTTAACCAGTAAAATATGGCAAAGATGCTGTGATGTCACTCAACATATTATAGAACACTTCATCTTGTTAGCCAACTAAACCTTGCTCTCCTACTGACCTTGAAAAATCAAGGCACCATGTTGTAAACTGCCTACAGAGCAGACCATATGGCAGAGAACTATGGACAGTCTCTTGGAGCTAATGGCCTCTAGTCAATAGTCAGCAAAAACAAAATAAAGCAAACAAAGAGACAAAAAAACTCCACAAAGTTCACGATCTGCAGTTACAAGGAAATGAATTCTACAAATAGTCTGAGTGAACTTGGAACTGGATCCTTCTACAGTTGAACCTTCAGATAAGAAGGCAACCCACAGGCACTTTTGTGGCTGGCAGCCTAGTAAAACCGTGAAGCAGAAAACCCAGCTAACCATGCCTGGACTCCTCACCTACAGAAACTGTGAGATAAAATTACACCTTGTTTTTGGTAATTTGTTATGGAGCATGGATAAAATTCTTTCCATGCTGGTAACTTTTCTATGCTGGAAGCTCACAAAGAGCTTTAGTTATTAAGGAATCTCCTGTCTGGTGCTATTTGTTGATTCCAGTTGCATTCTTGATAATGATGACTCTTAATGACATAAATGGGTTAGGAATTTGCTCAGCTGTCTCTAACACATGTGATTTTCATTGGAGACAGCTTCCAGAAACGATTCCTCTCAGTAGCATATCTGGATTATATAGCCTGTCTTGTGCCTTCTGCCCTCAAATTGTTCCTGCTACTTGTAGCTTCCATTAGGGAATAGGTCTTACCAGAGTCCCTGATGAACCAGCATGACCACATAAATTATTATCCAAACTGAAACACTGTTAAGAGCACAAGGAAGAAGACTGGTCTTCTCTGTTTCTAAGATGTCATGATTCTGTGTTGTGAAAGCTTGAAGTCTTAGATTTCATGGGTTTCAAATCTTGATGGGACTCAAAGGTGATATACGATGCACATTAATCAGTATTAGTAGAGTAAAACAATACTGTTGCATTAAAATTCTCATGGCAGTGGCTTTCACTACAAATTTATAGTGTGTCTTTTTAGACAGCCCAAATCTCCTGGCCTAAGCAGCCGTATATGGTCTCCATGCAACTGCAGATAATTTATTTTTGCACTTGAAATAACGACCAGATTCATTAGATCCTGAGTAACCTTGTATTCACACTTCGTTTTCATTTGTTGTTGATCTTATTGTTTTGCCAAAACAAAAAAACAAACAAAAAAGCTGAAGTGTTTTACGAGCAAAATGTGTTTTTCCCAATGGAATAATGGAGGTATCATATTTTTTCTAACCCTGGAAGATTTTCAGAGAAAGTGCCATGTTACTTCATGTAGAATTATTTTTATGTTTTTGTAAGTTTTTTAAGTTTCAGCACATCAGATAAGAATTACTAGGTCCAATAAGATCCCTTCTTAGATCAAACTCTATGAGACAGAGAAATATTTTTTAATGTATTTTGTATTTAATACAAAAGTTAATAAAAATATATAAAGTTTTATTTTTAAGTACATTGTAAATGGATCTAAAGATTGATTTTTGTCTAGATTTCAAACTGTGGGTTGTATGCCTTTTGCAGGCTTCCTGCACCTTCTCTCACATTCCCTCTTTCAACCACGTCAATTTGATTGTTAGAAGCTCCTTAACCACAAGGGCAGAGGCTAAAGAAAAGACCAGTTGTGAAAATCAGTTCAGATATTGCCCTCATAAAATTTTACTGAAGACATTTGAAATTACTAGTTGGAGGTTTCATATCTCCTTGCAGACTTTCCTCCATTAGGTATAATTGAGAGTTATCTATGTATGAGTTCCATGAGCCACTTTAGAAATTATGATGTTTCTTTGCACTTGAATGTTCAAAAAATCCATGAAAATATTTTAAGCGATTACCTGTGAGTGGAAGATTTTCTTTAGATTCCACTTAAATGTAGCATTGTTGAGCTCTTCATATTTGTCTTAAGTCATTGGCATATTTGAACTTAGAAAAGTGGCCTCTGTAAAACCATTCATTTAGAGAGAAGAAGAAGGAGGAGGAGGAGGAGAAGGAGGACGAGGAGGAAGGGGACACAGAGGAGTGGAAGGGGGAGGAAGATGAGGAGAGGGAGGAGAAAAGGAAGAGGAGGAAGAGGAGGAGGAGGAGGATTTCACCACCAGCAGATAGATCTTAGATAGGAAGTAAAGAAGAAATTTTGGGGTGGCAAATAGTGGATATACTTTGGGGTAAACCTAGGAAAATGAATAAAGGAGTTTCCTCTAAGTCTTATTTAAACACAGGACCTATTCTTTTCACTGAGCTGTTTTTCCTGTGGCCTTACTGGAAGGCAAGGTGAATCAGGTGAAATTGCAGCTCCTTCTAACCTCAGTGGTCCTATGCAAATCATTTCAAGCCTATTTTCTTTAAAAATTTGCTTGCACATGATTTCCTGCCTTTGTGAAATCTTTACAATATTGCTGATGAATCCTCACATGCACGATAGTGTGAAAAAGTCACTTCTGTTCAGATTCAAGAAAGATTGCCATCAAATCCCACTATACTATTTCAAATGGGGTTTCCATTGAAGCTGTTCGGAAGGCCTGACAATTACATCACAGAAACACAACACATAAATAAGAAAGGCAAAAAAAAAAAAAAAAAAAAAAGAATCAACTTTCAAAAGTCTAAAATAATGTCTGAATAGAGCAGCAGTTTAGAGAGTCATAAGCACACTAAAGCTGCATTGATTTATATTCCACTATAATGAAATTTATAATGATTATTCGACAGGTAGATCTTTAAAAAATTTTTCCATGTAATTACGTAGTATAAATAATATGGCTTGGATAAACCCAGTGTTGTTTAATTTTGAAATATTAATATTGGCAAATTATTGGCCAACCTCAAAGGCATCTAGTAGTCAATAGGCTCAAATACTAACTTGTAATCTTCCCTCCCCAAATCTTGTTCTCTTTCAGTTTTTTTGATTCATTAAACCAAACAACCATCTATCACTCTACATGCCATAAGTCTTTGTTGATATTCCCATTACTCCCCAAACAAATCCCTTTTAACAAATTCTGTCCATTTTATGTATTAATAGCTCTCATACCTGTGTCTCCTCTTCTCCGCTACCATCACCACCACCCTAGTCCGACTATCTTTTTGCCTATTCCTCAGCAATAACATCCCAACTATTCTTTCCAATCCTTTTTCCTCTCAACAGTTAGAAATAGCTTTTCAAAATGTCATTCTCAACCTATACCCCTGAAATCCTTTACTCACTTCTTATTACTCCTAAGGAAAGATGTCTTTAAAGTCACCTACAAGACCAAACTTGTGTAGTCTAGCCCTGCCTGCATCCTCTACCTGAAAACACTTCCTGTACCTTTCGGGAGAGAGAATTACTTATCCCCTATGCCTCTGTGAAAGGTCCTCCGCTTTGAGTATCCCTGCAAGCGTTTTGCGCTACCCCCACTGATTGCAATCTCATCTGCCTGCCACCTCCGCCTGTCTTGACTGGTTCTGTGCTCTTCTGAGAAAGAAACAGGCATTCAGTATTGACCACCTACCACTGCAGCAGGGTTTTCTTTGTTCCTGCCACGCTAGCTCTCTCTCTCCTGCCAGAGACCTTTTTCCATGCTGTTCCCTCTGCCCTGGACACACTTCCCATCTCTTACCACTTCTTATATTTCAGACTGAGTTTTTTCTTTTCTCTCTCGCTGAGGCAAACCCTCCTTTTATAGGCTCTCTCAGCAGGTCACCACTTACCACACGGGCAAACTTACAAGTTTTTTGTAAATATTTGAGTAACATCCATCTCTTCACTATTCCAGAAACCCTGTAAAGTCTGGGACTATCTCGGTTTCTCCCTCACTGGATTCCCACTACCTGGCACAGTTCCCTTCAGATATTTGTTGGTTGACTAAACGAATGAATAAATGAATGTCAAACATTCTCAGGTAATGATTAAAATGATAATAAAAACTCAATTTGATATCATTATGATGATATACACCAGAAAGTTGATCAAATAAACAGAACTCTCAGGTTGGAAGAAACTTTGGGTGAATTTATATTCATCAAATATTTCATAATTCAGACTTTTCCTATTTAGCATAGATTCTCCCTACGCACACACACACACACCACACACACACACACGCATACACACACACTCATATACACACACACACATGCACACACATACACACACTATATTATATTGGCAAGGTTCTACTTTATGTAAATAATTAAATATAAGGAATGCCAAAGGAGAGGACTAAGGAGTAAGTCATCAATTGATTCATAAAACATTTGCTAAGTGCCATTCTTACATTTGGGCAAATTGCTTAACTTCTGATGGGTGAGCCTCATTTCTTCAAAAGTGAAGATAATGTCTGTATCACATGGCAACCACTGGGATTGAACAAGATAAAATATGTGAAATTGCCTAGCATATCACCTCTCAGTGATGATTTTTCTATTTATTGTATAATACTTAACACTATTTCACTTTATTTTTATAATAGCCAAATAACAAAAGGATTATTTCTATTATCTCTATTTTATAGATCATAAACCTCAGAGAGTTTAAAGGGCTTGTTAATGTTTCCCAGGAAGCAGCAACAGAACCCATGATAAAAATCTGTTCTTCACTGTATAATTATTTTTAATGAGGGACATGTGGTCAGAACTTAAAATGCCACCACCTGAGTCTTATCAGTGATCAGAAGACAGAGATGTTGTTGTTAACTGTTTCATAACTATGGAGCGAAACATTGGACCTGAAGAACCATTTTGACATTTCTAATCAGCTGAGATAATACCTTTTCTCTAGGTTTGGAAGATTTGCAAGTAAAATAGCCTCTGCAATGAAACAAAACAAAAACAAATAAACAAACGAAAACAATGACTGTATCCCATTTCAGAAACAGGAGAAGACAAAGAGGTAAGAACTAGAATATGCTGACACATGTTTTTTCTTTCATCTTCAGTATTTTACTTTATTTGATTTTACATTTTATTTTATTTTATTTTTTTTATCCTTTTTTTGTTTAAGGAGTAGAATTTAGTGATTTATCACTTACATGTAACACCCAGGGTTCATCATAACAAGTGCCTTCCGTAATACCCATCACCCATCTAGCCCGTCCCCCATCCATCTCCCCTCCAGGAACCTCAGTTTGTTCTCTGTATTTTAGACTCCCTTCTGGTTTGCCTCCCTCTTTTTTTTCCTGACATATTTTGACTTTAATTTTTTTTTCTTTTCCAATTTATATTTTGAACGATCTTCACTGTGTTTTGCAGCTATTTTATTTCATATGTTTTGAGTATCTTCTGATCTCTCCTTTTGAATGGTAGTTTCCTCTCCAGATTCCACATATAGATTCTTGCGATTACTACCTTCTCGCTTCTTACTTCTATATCACCCAAATGTCTTCATCACTTTCCCCAATTTTTATTGACATCTTCTCCTTGTCCTTAACACTGAGACTTCCTTGTTTTGCACTTAATTTATGTATGTTTTACACAATATTCATTGCCAAGATATCTATCCCTTCCAGTCATTAAAAACACATAGAAAAAAAGAATGTTAATTTCTCCAATGAAAAATATTTAAATGGTTAGTTAAATTCATTAATTTACATTGTCCATTATTTTTTGTTCCCTTTGATCTAATCTTATCTACCATTACTTAACATTTCCATGCCTGTGTTTCTGCCCTCCTTTCGCAAATATTTAGAGAGTACCTGTATGTTTTAGGCTTTGACTTCCTTGGGATTGTAAATGCAGAGATAATAGATGATGATGATAGATAGATACATAGATACATAGATAGATAATAGAATGTGCATATGGCTGTGAGAGTATGTGCACTCACAGTCTGTATCGTGTGCTTGTATGTGCATAGTGCCTACCCTCAGAGACCAGAAAAGGAAACAAGGAATTATAGTTTAAAATATAAATGAAAACAAAGCGCAATCTCTTTCTTTCTTTAATGACCCTTACACAGTATCCGCTGAACTGAACTATATGAAATTGCCAATATTCAATTGTTTATGACCAAAAAGAAAAAAAATGGCTTTGTCATATTATTCAATCTAATCAAAGCATCTCCACCATTTGTCAAAAAGGGAAAAATGTTCCGCAAACTAAACGCAGTTATTTTGTCATCATGAGCTGAGATAACTGAACTACTTCACTTTTTAAATAAATTAATGGAACTGACCTGTTTGGACCTTCCACAGAAGCATTTTCATTTAAGCAAAATTTTATTTCAGTGCTATTTTATTCACATATGGGTGAGAGTTAATATAAAGTCAAAGGACAGTGACCCACTAATTGGTGTTCCCTTTCACCTCTTCGAGAAGAGCAGGCACAGGGAGGAAATTTCCACCTGGTTTCCTCAAACACTCACTCTCTTGCTCCCCCAACCACGTCCCCACCTCTCTCTCTCTCTCTCTCTCTCTTTCTCTCTCTCTCTCTCTCACTGTGCTCTAAGGCAAGCTTAAGCAAATGGTTTTTTTTTTTTCCACAGTCAGGCAACATTTATCCTAACCAACATTTACCCAAATCGATACATTTTAATTGAAACTAATGGCAGTTAGCTTAAACCAACAGATTTTTCACTGGCCTAAGTACATTAAATCAATGTATTTCTCAAAATTGCTATATCTTATGTAAAACAATGCATTTTCATTTTATCCAGGACACATTTTTATTCCACTCTAATCTGCCAAGTTAAAAAGTCAGACTGAAGTAATAGATTTCTTTCTTCATACCAGCCCTAAGATCTTGAATGAAAGAAACATATTAATCATTCATATATATGAATTTGATTTCATTCGATTTAATGCAATAGATATTTATTGAGCACCTACTGTTTGTGAGATACTGTGTTTGACACTCTGGAGAGCACAAAGCGATTAAGATAGAGTTTCTACCCAGAGAAGCTCATCATTTAAAGGTGAATACTTTCATGGACAGAATTAATTATAACATAAGACAAACAGCTAGGGAAATGTAATAGAGAAAGATATTAACTGTGACTGAAGGATTCAGAAGGAGATGTGAAGGAGGCTGCATTTAAGCTCACCTTTGAACAATGGATACCTGAAATGAGAAGAACATGCTAGACAGATTGCATAGCTGGGATGATATATCAGTTTGGGAATACCAGCTATTATAACTAAATATACCTCCTAAATTTTCAGTAGGTTAGTGAAATAGAAATTAGTTTCTCACGACGCAACAGTCCACAGTAGCTGCTCCTGGTCACGAATCAGCTATTCTTAATTGAGATTTTTAGAATGAAAGGTCCTTCCACCTGGTGACTTCGGCATCTACTAGGACTTCAAGAACTCTGCATCCAGCAAGGAGAAGGGAAAGAGCTTGGAAAAGATACGTCCGCTTCTAACAGTGTTAGCTGAGGAGTGGTGCAATCACTTCTGCATATGTTCCATGGGTAGAAACTCAAGGCAAAAAGACTGAGGATGTAGGTCTTATCTGTGAAGCTACATCCCAGTGATAACTGTATACCGTAGAAGAAGGGATATGAACTTAAATGGACAGGCAACTACTTTGCCACAATCAAAGATATCAGGTGAGAAGTACGGAGGGTTCTGAATACGGCATAGAACACCCAGAGTGAATATTTTAGGAGGTAGGCAAGGCCAAGGTATGAAAGTATGAAGAGCTTTGTACATCACCTTAGAGTGTCAATTCTACACATAAATGGGAGTCATTGAATGAAATGAATTTTCCTATAAAAGAGACCCCACAACATTCCTTCACGCCTTCCACCACATGAGGACACAGTGAGAAGTCAACCATCTACAATCCAGAGAGGGTCTTCACCAGTACTTGACCATGGTAGCACCCTGATCTAAAACTCTCAGTGTACAGGACTGTGAGAAATACATCGACATTGTTTATAAGCTATCCACTGTATGGTAATTTGTTCTAGCAGCCCAAACCAACTAAGACAGAACCCCACTTAATTTTCTCATCAGTACAATGGAAAAAGGAGCACCTCTTTGAGAGGGTGGTTTGCCCTGGGGTTTACTTCTAGATTACCCAAGAGGGCAAAAATGGGGACTTCTTTAATTTTTCCTTTAAAATGAGAGTGTATGTTCATGTCACTTAGGTTATATAAGCTCAAAAAGAACAATTCATGAGATGATAATATAGCCATCATTTTTTTTTAGGAACTACTATATGCTAGGTATGCTATGTATATTATTTTTAATCCTTATATTTTAAACATCCACCCTACGTTGGGATGGTCTCACTTAATGGTTTGGCCTTCAGATGGCTTTCCCTACCCTCTTCCTTCGTTCTGAATCCTGTCATTGTGATGTGTGTAAACTAGTGAAAGGCTCTGTTTTCAAGAAGGTGCACCTGCACGGCACTGGGCAAAGCTGGCCACCGCATGCCTAGTTTGGCACACGATTGCATACCTGGCATTTCCAGCAGGTGCGCCCATGAGAAGTGAAATTAACTCTTAGCTTGGCGAGAGCCCCCAAACGAGTGTTTGGCCCTCAGCCAGGGCTTGTGGTCATCTCTTTGAGCATTCAATTGCATACACAAAATTATTTGCTGCTTTATTGCATACCTACAGTTTCCTCATGAATTCACTCGTGTAAGTATGATTTGTTGAAAATCACGTGGGTTTGCAAACCTTTGGAACTCCATTTCCCTTTTGCCACGTTGCTAAAGCATGATACGTGACATACACGTTGGTTATAAGTATGTATGCGTTTATTTGTTTATAAAAAGTGGCACATTCTCTAACAGTGAGAAAAATCCCCTTCACTCCTTCACCCTCAATGCATTTCCTGATAGTGTTCTCCTTTACCAAATGGAATATTTTCTCCTCTTTGCCCCTCCCAGTATGGTTGATTTGATATGGTTAATTAAGAAGAAGAGTCCATCCTTCCTACTTCCTGCTTCTGAGAATGAGGGCTCGTGTCTTGTGTGAATTTTTATAATGATTGTGGTGTCTGAAAATGTAGGCAGTTTATCTTCGATTTTCAAGGTCTATGAGGCTGCTGCCACTGAGCTTATTAAGGGCCACTGAGAAGCTGAGCAGAACCAGATACCTGGACTTCATCTACGGACTTGATTCCTTTATGCAAATTTCAAAATGCAAATATCAGTGATGGGGCATTATCTATAGAATTTTTTAAATTTATCACAAGAATATATATATATATATATATATATATATATATATTCTTGTTAACTTCCTTCATATATGTGGAAATGCTATGCTATATCTGAACTTTGGAACCAAGCACTCTGTGTTAAAGTCTTTATTCTAGCACTTAATGATTATATGATTGAGAACAAACACTCAGCCTCTTGAGTTCCAGCCTTCTTTTCTGTTTAAAACGGAATAATAATTAACTTACAAGTTATTTTGGTGATTAAACATGGAACATATATTTTTTAATGTTTATTTATTTATTTTGAGAGAGAGTGTGAGCAGGGTAGGAGCAGAGAGAGAGGGAGAGAGAGAGAATCCCAAGCAGGTTACACACTGTCAGTGCAGAGCCCGATGCAGGGCTTGATCTCACGAACCATGAAATCATGACCTGAGCTGAAATCAGGAGTCAGATGCTTAACCGACTGAGCCACCCAGGTGCCCCTAAACATGGAACATATTTAAAGAGTCTACTACAATGCCAGCCACCTAATAGTCTTTAAAATGTTAATATCAATCAGTATAAATATATGACATATGCTTGATATTTGCATACTAAGATTTATATGTCACACATTAAATACATAACATGAAATTGAGTGTGGCTTTTCTTTTTGCCCTGGATTTAGTGCCTGAGGCCCAAAGCTGAAGGCAAATTGATACTCAGTTACCTACATGCAAAAGAGAACTTGCAATAATTGTGTCCTGACAGTTCCTACTGGGTCATACTTTAGGGCAGCAGAACTGGCCCTACCAACAGGTGCCCAAAATAGAATGTTCCATTATCCCCTATGGTTAAAAACTAAGACTGGAAAGAGGACAAAGTTAATTGAGAATGGCTGACATCCTAGGGACTGTAGTGTTTATGGTTACAAAGGAGGTTTTCCTTCATTCCTCTGTGAAGCTGTCACCATGTTAGGAGTCCTCTTCCTAGAGACTGGTGTTGTCCAAAAGAAGGAAAGACTTGGCATCCTGTTCCCTGCTAGATGACTGAGGAACCCCCAAATCAATCAAGGTGAAAGTGCGAGTTGTTTGCAGAGAATTACTTGCATTTTCTGAAAGTTAGGGACTTAAAAGAGCACAGAGACGGGGTCCAGTTATTGTCTAGAGATATTGAAGATGAGAGACTTACTCTTGATCACAGGAATAAAAGTGATCACAGCATTGTATGCCTGGGGAAAAGATGGGGCAACTTCCCACCTCACCCCAGTTTCCTTCATTCCTAAAGGGACATTGATAAGGAAATTGGTTATTTCTGATTCCAGAGAGCCCGAACACTTTAAGGTGCCCTGTGTTTGGGCCAGGTCTTAAAAACTAAGAGAACAGGTTGGAGGCATGGCTCACTTGCAAGAGATGAAGAGAAGCATAAGTGCCCTCTCTACATGGGTTAACCATAGTAGAGAGTGTTAGATTAAAGCTTATCGCTGCCTCAACAAAGCTATACACACTAACCATGTGAAAACCAATCCACTGGCGTGGATACCAACAATGAACAGAACCGACGAAGCCAGAGTTAGATTAGGGATACCTACCTACAATCAATAAGCCTGAGAAAATAATTGCTTCCTCACCTATTTCCCTTCCCATCATTCATACAAGAAGCTTTGAAAGGGGACAGATACTAGAATAGGATGAAAAATGAAGATGATGGCCCTTTTCAACCTCAGATCTCTTTGAGCCACAGGTTAAGTGTGCGCTGAGGGAAGTGATGAATGATAATAATGAAAATAATAATTATTATAATAATAGCTAACACTTACATCTCTTTCATTCTACACCAGGCAATACTCCAAGTTCTCCATGTACAGAAAATCACAAGAGCCATGTGATGTAGGTTACTTTATTATCTCCATTTGAGTGCTGAGAAAATGGAGCCCATTTGAGTATGAGTGGCTAACCCAAGAAACCAGAGCTAATAGGTGGGGATTCTGGGATTCACAATAATGGAGTATGGCTCCAGTATTTGCACTCCTAAACTTGAGTTTGGAATGGTAATATGGACTGAGATTTTCATATTCAAAATGTATATAAATTTTCACCGAAGGACATGGGAAGACAATTTGACAGAACAAGTTTGAAGACAAAGATTGGAGAAAAATAAAAGCATCTAATATTTATACCTCCTCAAGTTAAATGCCCGATATACTCTCAATAAACTGATTTTAAAAATATAAGTAAATATATATGACATGTAGTACACATATATTGTATAAAATATATATCGCAAACAGACGGCTTGTAAAGGTACCCGATAAATTTTTGTTAAAAGAATAATGTTTGCTCATATAACAATAATTAGTCTGATGTGTATCATTTGCCACTATAAAGCGTAACACATTTGAAATTCGATGCAAATGTTCGTAATTGAAATTATTCATCACAATATATTGGATTTATCTTTACTTCTTAGATGTTTGCCAGGAGCTTTCTTTGAAAAGTCAGAGAAGATAAACATAGATGCATCCTGTTAAGAAAACAAACTCTCATCCTTTATATTTATGTCATTACAATGGAAATGGTAGATGCTTGGTCACAAGGGAAGTGTAATATTAGATTGAAGAAAATATTAAAAAGTACAGAGACTGGCTAAAACAAGTCTATACAGGCACAGGGGAGGGTCCTGGTGACATGCTAGGTCTTCTCCACATCTAATTTTGATAATATGATTGATGATGTGATTTCTCATAAGTGGTGGAAAGAAACAACATCAAAACTAATCACATTATGCTGGCATTTGGAAGTCTAAATAAAAGGTATGTGAACTCATTACAGGAAGATATTTTTTCATTTGAATTTTAAATTTACCAGCCCATCCATATTTGTCTGGAAAACTTGTGAATTTGTTTGTAGATGAAAATGACCAGAGTTGAGCAATCAGTTCCAACTGATTACGGATTATAATAGGCAGCCCAGGGACTTCCTGGCAGTTACAGATCTGCCTTTACAAATCTCCAGAATAGGGAGGATGATGCCATGCCCTGAGTCTCTGTAACCGTGTTTCTCTGTCCCTTCAAACAAAGAAATGACCCTCCGGAAGCTAATGGAATTTCTCTTTGCAAATTTAGCTTCCTCTGTGATTTGATTTTTCTTTAAAATGGAAGTGTTTAAGAGTCTTAAGTTGAGAGGATAGTATGCCTTTATTTTGTAGACATTTCAGTGATACAGTCATGACTGTGTGGCAGTCTCTACCAAGGGGGAAATTAACTTTAATATAAAAACATGCAGCTAGGAGAACTCAAGAAGTCTATCATTTTTCCAATATGCAGTATTCAAACCCCACAGTCGCACACCCTACACTTAAGCTATCAAGAAATTTAGGCTATTTGAAATGTTACAAATGTGCAAGCAATACCCATTATCCTAGATGGGCGATACAATTTATGGAAGATATAATAAATAGAGGGGAATTTAGTATGTTTGTTCAATACAGAGTAGGTAATTGAAGTATAGGATCCAAAGTAAAACCATAAACAATAATTAGATAGTGGAAATGTGGAGAGTTGGCTGTGACCCACATAATAATACAGCTGAGCATCAGCAAAGACAGAAGCCGGCTTGCGGTTGGAAGCAGATTATAAAGGGAATGTATGTTTAATAAACATCTGGAGAAACTGTGATAATATCCGAAGAAGAATCTTTGGGAGAAGGGAACTCTCTAATCTTAACCTTACCATCTTAATTTGTGGAAGAACATATGATTACGTAGATGTTATTATGTACATCTGGAGTGGAGTTAGCGTGATGTTTCTGTGAGCCTCAGCATTGAGCAAATTGCGATGAAAATGTGTAGAGTTGCTTAGGCAGATAGTGCCACTGATAGTTCCCAAGTGAAAAGTTCTTCAAGGCTGCTGTACTGCTTAGGGTCTTGGGTGCAAATTACAGACAGAGATTCTGTCTGCTCGAAGGAAAAAGTCAATTTAATGGAGGGATATGAGAAGCTCACAGGATTGTAGGGGGGACGGTGGGGAGGGGATGGTTGGAGGAGAGGATCTGAAAAACGAGTAAGCCTAGGCAGTAGGAAGAGATTGAGTGATGCGCTGTCACTTCAGCTGTAATACACATTTTCTAACTACTCTCTCAAGAGTCAGACTACCGGGAGAGAACACCTGATTGGCTGATGGTGAAGTGAATGTGTACCCCTCGTTGTACAGAACAGGGGGAGGTAGAATATGTCCCTTGGATCTCCTCAGGAAGCCTATGCTTTTTAATGCCTATTACCTAATCATATTCTAGGGATAATCATATAACAGGTACTTTGGAATGTCTCTTACATAATAAGATATAACATAAAACATACGATAATAATATTATATATCAAAAAGAAAACAGTCTGCAAAGCACTAGGATGCGAAAGTTCTGCTTTTTAGGAATGTCTTTTATACCCGAATCGCTGCGGGAAGTCGGAGGAGAAAGTATTACAGGAAAGAGCCTGCAGAGGTATCCACTACTATCCTCGTTTTACATGAGTGGACAGAAACTTATACCACATACTGCACAGCTTGAAAGGAAAGAAACGAATATCGTGTGCAATGAGGCAGTTAAGGTGGCCATAATTTATTGACCAAATAGGAAAAATTTTGAGAGTAAAAGGATCACCGTTAATATTTACGCCAGGACGACGGGTTTAAACACGAGTATCCCTGGCATACCAGAACACAATAAGCCTGACAAAAACAACACTATACCACGGACACTGCTTACTGGCTGTGCTCACTTTAGTCAGAAGCAACCAGAACAGTGCAATAGAACTTTCTACAAGGCTAGAAATATCCTATTTCCATGCCTCCAACATGTGGAATCTGTCCAAAATATGGCAGTCACCAACCACATTTGGCTATTGACCTCTTGAAATGTAGCTAGTATGACTAAAGAACTAAATTTTTAATGTATTTAATTTCAGTCAATTTAAATGTAAATAGCTACATGCCTCGTGGCTACCAATAAGGACAGCCTAAAACTAGGTTGTGGTGTAACTTAAGGTTCAGTAGATATTTATAGCTATTTATCATAATACTCTGAGAGGTGCTTTAACTCGAGACTTTAGTGAGACAAGAGTTGCCGTTAGATTAAAAATGAATAAATGAAAATGCACCCAACTAAATATGGCTAATGACGCACACCAAGTCCCTGATGTTTATTTTGAATTCCGCTTCACTAAGGAATTGTGAAACTCTGGATATTCTCTTTGTTATTATAGGGGAGAGGAAATAGGTTCTTGGTTGAGACTCTGCCTCTGTAATAAAAGATTAACAAGAGAAAAGCAAGTTTAATAACATGCATACCTCCTGTATATATGGGAGATACCCAGGAAAACTGAGTAACTCCTCAAAATGACCCAAACCACCACCTGAAATACCACGTTCAGCTATTATTTTTCCTCCCCTACATGGAGGGATTGGTTTCGTTTGGTTTTATCCATGAATGGTCCTCTGCTTTGGAAACCATAGTGCTCTCATCCAGGTTGGTGTGAAATGCCAGCTAACTGCTTTACCCTGAGAATGGCCTCTGTTAAAATAATCCTTAAGTCCTCGGCTCTTTTTATCTAGCTGCTTCTGTGGGAAGAAAGGAATTTTATACCTCACTTTTTGGCCTAAAGAGTTACTGCAGCTTGAGTTTAACGAACTGGATCCCCTGTTGGGCTAAGGTCTCAGATACCATTAAGCAGTATAATAGCATGGTTGGAAATACAGGCTCCAGTGAAACTGAATACATTTGCAAAAAGCAATTCAGTGTATTACTAACCGGATGCTCCTGGGCAAATGATTTAACCTTCTTAAGTCTCAGTCTCCTCGTCTATAAAACACGTTTAAAACGTTACTTTCCTTGGCGAGTTATTGTGGGGCTGTGCCTGTAAAGTAACAAGCATAATTCAAATCAGATCGTTTTTTCTGAGCCCCTAAGCGGGTGTGCTTGCAGCCAAGAGATGTGGTGTGGTGCTTATACAGTACCGTGGGCACTCCTGCCGAGGCCTCTGTGATGATATGTGCTACGACTGCACAAGTATTGTGTTCTTCGAGAAGATGCTAAAGAGGTCAGGGAAGCCTTCCTGGGGAAAGACTAACTACTCCCCAAATTCTGCTAGTATAGCCTTTGGAACTTTGTATACAGCCAAGTCTTAGGAAGTCAGGACTCATATTAACAACTGAATCTGAATGTTTTGCTTCTTTGTTTTGGCTTTTGTTTTGTTTTTGTATGTTCACTGATCTTTGGCTATTTGCAGGAGTGTGTCCAGCCTTAAGAGCCAATTGTGTAATCATAAGCGGTACTGTCTCTTGTTTCTACATTTTTCTCAACAAGGATTTATCGTCTGCTGTGCCAAACACTGGGTCACTTATTAGACATACATTGGTGAATAAATCAGATGAGGCTCGTGCCCTCCTGGTGCTTACAATCTGTAGTGAGGCCAATTGTCTACATTACTATTATTATGGCCAACCTTCCCAGACACTTTGTATGCATATCAAATCCTCTGCGTGGGGGCCAATGTATCTCAAACTGTCAAGGCTGGAGGACCTAAACTTTTCTTTTCTAGTCCATTGCTCTTATACTAACAGGCAGCTCACACTACCCACAATCCACCGCATTAGACAGACAACACTAACACCAGTCATAACCAGTGCAATGACACCCATTGATTATGGGATCTCACAGCGATGGCAAATTGCCAGAAGAGTTTCTAGGCACCTTTCATTTGTATGCCAGCAACGGTGTGTGTATCAACTCCAGTCCATAGATCACAATAATTCAGGAATAAGCCTACGATGTTCGTAGAAGTTATTACAAAAGAGGGGCAGGAGGAAGAGGAGAATTCAGCTCGCCGTTTCAACAGCCTGTGTATTAGATAGACTGCACATTATTTGCATCCTGTTCTTACTGAGATCACTAATGTACATTTATATTCCCAGCAGATAAAGTGCTCTGTCATTCAGCTCGTTGGATCCTCTGCAGAGAATCCAGATGGAAAAGCTGTGCAGCTCCTATAGGGCAGGGCTGAGGGAAGAGGTTCTCAGTTTGCCCTTACAAATGACTCTGAAAAATAAATGGGAAATATTGAGACTTCGAATTGGCAATAAGGTAAGGGACCAAGGATAAGAGTCGCTATGGGGTGACACTTCAGTACCTGAAAGACAAAACAGGCTAATCACTTTGCTGGGGAAAGTTAATGCTGCTTTTATAGCTACTCTCTTTGTTCCCAAAGATTGTATCCACTTTGTTAAGCCAGATCACATCCCATTGGCCATCTTTTATAAAGGAAAGACAAATGTAACAAACTAGCTTGTGATGTATTTTTTAAAGCTTATAAAGAAATGCATTTTGTCTCTGGAAAAAGGATTATTTTTCATATAAACTCAGATGAAGTGCGTACATTTATTGAACTTAGGCAGGAGGGGCCCACAAACCCTAATTAGTCATCTTTTAACGTGTTCACTATTTCCCAACTCCTCAAAATCCTTTGTGATGATTTTACACATTCCACAGTGATGCTTGCTTTAAGGAAAGAAAGAAGAAAGAAAGAAAGAAAGAAAGAAAGAAAGAAAGAGAAAGAGAAGGAAAGAAAGAAAGAAAGGGAGAAAGAAAGAAAGAAAGAGAAAAAAGAAAAAAAAAAGAGCGGTACCTAAAATTATCCATCATCCCAGCATCTAAACTCATACACTAAATTTACCTTACGGTGTATTCAGTGCTATCCTTTGAATAACACCGATTTTTGTGCTTGAAATAACACAGCCTGCCTAACGTCCCCACTTCGCAGAGTAATAAGTTTCTGTGGGAAATGACGATCCAAACACTATAGCAGTGCTCTAAATAGCCGGCTCTTTGTTGACGAAACCCCTACAAAGTTGGACTATATTGGTCTTGTGAATAAGACCCTGATCCTCACAAAAGAAGAAATTATCTGGAGCTCTTTTTTTTTTTTTTTTTTTTTTTTTGGCTCAGCAAGAATCAATTCTTAAGTCATATCTGAACTCCTGTAAATTCAGAATTAGTGGGGTCCGAGTTAATGAGGTTTGATTGTATCCTGGGCTATTGATAAACTTGCAATACCACAGATTCAACGCGGTGCCTCCCACTGAAATCAGACTGCTGTTTCAACACGGGGTGAAGAGGGCAGATTCTTCCTGGTACCCAACATCAGCGCTTTTTAATTACACTATTATGTGGTGTAAGGTGGTCCTCTAAGATGACCTACCAGAGGAAGTCAGCACTTTTTGAGTAAGCACCAGCATATTTTTTAGTTGGCTCTGCAGCCCCCTATTCGCTTTCAAATGGATCAGGTTTCCTTTCTCTGGATCTTTAGCTTTTGTCCATTAGAGTTTCCCCCAAAGACTATTTTATCAAACAAAGCAAAACACTTTAGAGAAGACTGTAAGTTCTTTGCAGAGTTATAGCCTATGCTTTGTTTATGTATAGTGAACACTTACTGAGTTAGCACTCCCCAAAGGAAAATCTGGGGAGATATCAGAAAAATGTTTTCGGTAATTGCTACTTGGTTTGATCTCCTGGTATTTTGTGGTGTTTTATGCAGCATTAATGGTATCGCCTGAGATTCTCAAGGTACAAAAGAACTTCTAAGTACAGGTCCATTATCAAATATAAGGGAGTCATTTTCAGATCTCTGAGGGAATCAAGCGAGTCGGTATTTAAATGCTGTTCTTAGAGCAATGTGACAACGACATGCATCTGGAAGATTTAATACATTTTAATGTCTGTCTGTGTGTGTGCGTGTGTGTATACGCATGCCTAATCACAAATGCTATAGGGAAAAATCCAGTACCTCTGTCAGGCACACAGAAACACCTAATCACGTTGTTGTTGTTGTTGTTGTTGTTATTTTGGCAAACCAGCCATTTAACTATCAATATCCTTCTAATACATGTTTGTAATTTATGTAAATTTGAGAGCTACTGAAAAGCCTTTCAATTTCATTTAATTTGTCCTGCACATTGTTATTTGGGGTCTTTAAAGCGTGAATATTCTCAGTCACAAATACTTGGGACTGGAGAGTGACAGCGGAGGCGGGGTGACGTTGCAAACAACTTTATGTCTTTCACCACCGTGGGTGGTTCCGGAAGTTCCATTGCCCAGTGACCAAACTCTCCTCCAAGACCTGAAATCTGGTCTAATCGATAGGTCATAAAAATGACCATTCTGCAGCACCTGGATGGCTTAGTCAGTTAAGCATCTGAGTCTTGATTTCAGCTCAGGTCATGATTTCATGGTTTGTGGGTTTGAGCCCCAGGTCAGGCTCCATGTTGGCAGTGAAGAACCTTCTTGGGATTCTCTCTCTCTCTCTCTCTCTCTCTCTCTCTCCATCTCGCCCTCCCCCTGCCTCTGTCTCTCTAGCTCTCAAAATAAATAAATAAAATTTAAAAAATGCCCATTCATTTGGTGGAAATATAAGCACATCCCAGTTTCTGTCATCTTCGGGGCACATTGTATTTTTATTCCATATCTTCATTTTGCTGTCTCTTTATTCTTGGATACACGAAGTGCATCCTCTAGGCTGCAGGAGCTCCAGGCAGATTCTGCCTGCATCTGGTCCCTACTTCTGCAGGAGTGATGGCGCAGTGCCAGAATCGGTCCCTGCAATTCTAGCTGAGATGGGCCCTGAGAGCTGCTTTTCTGAGGGTAGGTGGAAATGTGAAGTACACTGTTAAGAATCTGGATCTGGATTTTGAAGTTAATCCGTTTGGACCCCGACAGAGCCACTGCCTAAGCTGCCTGGTCAGACTCTCCCACTCTGGTTTTCTCAGTGGCACAATGGGATGAAAGGACCTCCGTTGCAGTGTTGCCCTGATAATCAAGAGATAGAACGTGGTGAGGACTTAGTGTGGGTAGTTGTAGCTTTAAATACTTGAAGAGAAGTGGCTGAATCCCCCACACGTTTGAAACCACTTAAAAGCGTAAAGTCGAACAAAAGTCAAAATGGCTGCACTAATGCTTCAGGGACACTGGAACTTAAACCAAGTAACTTTTTTTTCCTCTCTTCTGCAAACCTCCCCTCCTCCCTTCTTGGCTTTTTGTTTCAGGAACTGGGTACTACTCTGAAAACATGACAAATGCGGCTAGCAGCACATATGCAATGCCTGTCAAAATCAGCCAGATCCTGTATGTCCCTATTAAGCCCCTCAGTCCCGGGGTACCTGGGTGGTTCAGTCAGTTAAGTGAAGGACTCTCGATTGCAGCTCAACTGTGACCTCCCAGTGAGTGGGATCGAGGACCTTGTCCAGCTCCATGTTGACCGTGTGGTGCCTGCTTGGGATTCTCTCTCTCCCTCACTCTCTGCCCCTCCCCCACTCACTCACATGTGTCCTTTCTCTCAAAATAAACTTGAGAGAAAGAAAGAAAGAGCCTTACCTCGCTACAGCATCCTTTGCCCCGCAAAGCAATAAAGCTATGATGTCTCTTTACACCCAAATTCCACCTCCGCATCCCATATTTCAGCTCTGGGGCACAGAGGTCAGTTTTTGAAAGTACTTTCAGAAAGGAAAGGAAAGAGGAGTACATGTATTTAATCTGAACCTAAAAAGCGACTCCATGAACTCTATCGTTAGGGGGTCCCGGGGCGGGGGGGGTGGGTCACTGCAAGGATAACACAAGGCCTGCCCAGGGTACCTACTGGGTGTGCTATGGGTCCTGAGATCCCGCATTTATATCCCTCATGCCCTTGGATATTAAAGAACGTGTGAGAAAACAGCGAAGTAATAATACTAAATGAGAAGATCACAGTTAAAATAGCTTGAGTGATTTCTAAGGAGCAGGCACTGTCATAATACTTAACTATATGGTCTTATTTAATCATGTCAGTATTAAAAATAGAAGCTAATATTTATTGAGTGCTGGCAATCTACCAGTCAACATTCCAATGTTTGATTTAAGTTCAAAAAAGTCCTATGAGGTAGGTATGTTATTGTATCCACTTGTAAAAATCAAGAAATACAGGCACAAATGGGCAAAGTAATTTGTCCAGTTGATCCTGCCAGTGCTAGCAACCAACCAAAAGATCGTGTTAGGAGCCCGGAGTGTCTGATTCAGGTGTAGACCCTATTAATGCCTGAACTCACCACGGAGTATTTTATCCCCACCCCCAACCCTGCATTTTATCTGAATGTTGACGCTTCTTAAAAAAAAAAAAAAAAAAAAATTGTCCGTGATTTGGGTGGCTTCAAAGTGTGAACAAAAGTAATTGTGTTTCGTGTGTCAAAAGTGCAAGCCTGGTTTAAGAAAACATTAAAAGCGACCAGGAGAGAGTGGTGACTTGCGGGGGAGTGTGTTAGCTATGGAAACACATGGCTGGCTTCAAATCCAGTTCTGCCCATTCTTAGCAATTATTTCTCCTTTCTACCTCAGCTTCCTTGTCTTAAAGTAAGCATACTTTTAGCATATTTGTCTTAAGGCAACCTTATAATAGAGTTCTCTGAGTTAATGGAAGTCAATGTGTTTAAAGCATTTTGAACCAACCCTGACAGAGTAAGCAGTGGAGAAGTTAGTTAATATTATCATTTGGCTCCAAACGCAGAGCTAAAATCAAAAGGTGGAAGTTTCTGGGAACGGGGCGCCTGGGTGGCTCAGTTGGCTGCGTCAGACTCTTGATTTGGGCTCAAGTCATGATTCCAGGGTCATGGGATCGAGTCTCACATCAGACTCTGTGCTGTGCATAGAGACTGCTTAAGATTCTCTCTGTCTCTGTCTCTCTCTAAAATTTAGAAAAAAAGTGGTAAACATTTCTGAGAACAGATTTTAATTCACAAAGTAGAATTTATTCAAAAGACTGTCCAAAGGTAGAACTAGGAGAAATGAGCTCTTCTTCATTAGAGGCATCCAAGGAACTGGGATTTGGAAAGGCTTCTTTCTGAAAGGTCTAATTACTCATCATATCACTGTGAGAACACCGGTCTGCTATAACCTGACTTCTAATTTGGAGGTTTTATATTTTGATGATTACTCTTCATAATTTTTGTCAACAGTGACCATGTTAGTGCCAGTTAGCGTGTGAGAATGAGGAAGTAAAGGGAGTAGAACAGTGAGGTGCGCTGGAAGGAGACAAGGGCTAAGTCAGCCTAGCATTTGACCTTGTGACCTTGGGGAAATTCCTTAACTGCTTTGAATCTGACTAAGGAGGGCGGTGAAAAGTACTTAGAACCTACAAAGAGCTAGAGATGAGAGTTGTATTTAACATGAAGGAGAAGGAATCAACACAGACGTAGAGTATGAAACACCGTCCAGGCTGGTCTAGAGCTAAACAAGCAGGGACTTAGGAGGACCCTGGTTGCAGGAGGGGGTGGCTTAAACAGAAGAGGAAAGCACAGAAAAGGAGGAGCCAGATCTGAAATCAAAGCGTGTTGCTGCGTAAATCTCCCTGAGGTCTCCAGCAACAACTCTGCCTCCCTTTTTTGAGAAATAGCTCTATCTGGGTTTCCCAGTTATAGCTCCGTCAAGAGAATGCTGACAAAATAAATAACACCCCCACCCCACATTTTAGCTGCCTTTGGCTACAATACTATGGAAGCCACCCTTCTTAAAGAGTGTCATCTTTTATTTATTAGCATCATGAAACATCCTGGAAGTAACTGAATTTTGTGATCAATGTTAATGCTAATCAAAGTTATCAACGTCAAGTGTTCTCCTCTCCACATGGCGTGGTCCTTGCTGCTCCCATGATGCCAATTGCATGATTTGTACATAGCCCTAATTTGCTGATTACACTGATCTTCTCAGTTCCTGCTAGTCTGAGTTCTTACCCCCTTGCTATTTTTGGTTTCAGTTCAGCATTAATATTAGGGAAATGCCATTAGAAAGAACAAGGTGTTTGGAATAAAATCCAGCCAGATAAATTTTAGAACTTAAAGTATGTGAATCTTTTGAGTAGCTGAGTTATTAACCATTAGGCATTTAATAAATAATTCAATCAGATTAGAAGGAAAACTGATTTAAAAAATATATACATTTATTTCACATATAAGCCTCAGTCAAAATTTAATTGGAATCAATAAGTCATATGCCAAGTACAGGAAATTACATCCTATAATAAGTGCATCTTGCCTTATTTCATTCATTCTCAGATGGTAAGTACAAATTCATACATAAATGTGTTAGAACATCAATACGTAATACTCTATTTCTGCTCAGACAGAAGGGGATTCTGGAATCAGAGACGGAAATGATTCAAGGGGTGTTAAAAGGGAATGGAAGCCTAATGTACACGATGGGTGCAAACTCTCTCCCTTTGCCCCAAAGCCAGAAGATCATCTACTGTACCCCTTTCTGACTGTCCCATGTGGAATAGAATAACAAAGAAAAACACCTCTGCATTTACTGCGCTATGTGGCCTCGAGCTCTTTATTTTACAGCCTATGAGAAATGCCTGTCTCCTAGAGGATTATGAAAGGGAAACGAATCAGCAAATAGGAGCCCTTCTGCTGCAGTGCTGGACATGGCACACAGTTGGAGCTAAATAATTGCTCTGGTCCCCTTTGTTTTAATGTTTATTTTTTATTTTATTTTTTTGAGAGAGAGACACAGACAGAATGCGAGCAGGGGAGGGGCAGAGAGAGAGAGGGACGCAAATCAGAAGCAGGTTCCAGGCTCCAAGCTGTCATCACAGAGCTGGAGGCGGGGCTCGAACCCACGAACCCCAAGATCATGGCCTGATCCGAAGTCAGAGGTTCAATCCACTGAGCCACCTAGGCACCCCTGGTAACCCTTTCTGTATGTTACGACATCTCACTCTTACTTCATCATGCTTGGACACTCGTGATGATTTGATTTTAGCAAAACAAAGATGTTGTGTTGGGTTGAGAGATAAAAAGGATGGATACTCTAGGCCCTGTTCATCACCAGGAATGATTCAACTTCTAGCTTTGGAATTGAATTCTTTGATGCATTAGTGTTTACATTTATACTCTTGGTGCAGGTGTGGATTGTAGAAAGCCTTACCATAGTATTCTGAGTTAATTTTTAAAATAACCTTTGTTGTTGTTTTTCTGGTTATAAAGTTATTGCTTGCTTAACAGTGTTAATTTAGATGGGGGAGAAAAGGAAAATATAAATAATAATAATGATTATTCCACATAATTCCACAGTTTATTGTTAACATTCTAATACATTTGTTTCTGGTCTCTGTTTTTCTACCCATCTGTCTATCTCTGTTACCATACATGCCTACATGCATATAGATGAATATAAATACAACCATATACATATATAATATACCTTACGTATACATTAACAAATATGCAGAGATTTCATAAAAACACATATAAATGCATATATTTGACATACATGTAACACATAGATATAAATGTACCTATATGTAAATGTATGTGCATATAAATAGCTAATATGTGTGTTTGTATATGATCTATTAGTTTGTTTCCAACTTTTCCTCTATTATCAATGACACTGCAACCTATATATTACAAACTTCTGCCTTAATTTATATTGTAACTTTAAAATGGATTTCAAAGAGTGGACTCCCTTGATTCAAGGCAAGTCTAATATTTATCTGCTGTGCATTCAAAGGGCATATCTGCTACTCTTCATTTGGATTAATCAGTGATAATGCTATATCAATAGTTTAATATTTTGAATAAGAATTATGTCCTAAGATGATGAAAATTTTTTAATGTGTGGCTTTTTAAAAGAGATTTTTGCAATTTGATTTGCATAAGCTCCCACCCCTCCCAAGCTGAACAGGGAAAATAAAATCTATTGGGTTATCTTGAAGCTCTCTGCTTGCAAACACACGAACGGCAAATTTATCACAGAGGTTTAATCAATAGAATATAACATAACAAATATTAAATCTGTAGATTACCTCAAAAATTGAAAATCTCCCTCAAGTAACATTCTTATAGTTCAATGTCCCAGGCCCACGACAGGTGCCAGAGAAGCGAGAGGCTTCCTCTGTTCCACCGTCTCTGTGCTGTCCTCCACTCTCCCACCCCAGTCCCGTCCCATGGGGTCACCGTTCTTGGTTTCTGATGAACTGATCCTTCATTACCATTTCCGCCGTATCTCAGTACTCCAGAATCTTCTCTAGTCTTATTTGGGGAGGGAAGGATCCCATTCTTTGGTCTCCTTTGGGAACCGCTCTTTCCTCTGGCCCTGTCTTCCCTCAAAGTGGGAAAAGCCCTCTTTCTGCCCTGGTAGTCGGCACACAAGACACCTGTACCTTAGCTCTCCCTCAGGAGGCTTTCCTGGCTCTGACCTTAGAGCAGGCATGTTTCCCATTCGGTAGTCAATAGATAAAACTATCCAGATACCCCAAGAAAAGTGTAAAAAGCTACTATTACTTGGATCTGTTGGCCTTTGATAACACGAATCTGAAGGTGAAATACAAGCATGTAAGATAAGGCCTTTAAATTTACCACATTATTACACAGAGGTTAAACAAACAAGTGGATGGGTGATAAGCAACCTTTATTTTTCTATAATCATCTAATCTTCTTCAGGATCCCCGGCCCAATGGATGGTCAGGGAGGTTTACAAAAATTACCAATTATGGGCACACCCTTCTCTTTCAATCGAACCCAGTTTCTGTCTTGCAAATATTCCATCAAGAGTGTCCTCCCTTCCTTTGCTCCTTACCAAGATAGTATCTGGGAGTAGAAGAAAGCTTTTAGCCTTTACATATTGGTAGAGAGGTGATATCTCACCTCTGGCTCATGCTGACCTCATCAGGCAGCTGGTCTCAGAGTGACCACTGTTGGGAATCTTTCAAAATATGCATCTGGTCCAGTCTCTGGATTCCCTCCTGGGTACGTTGCTGCTGTCTTCCTCTGGGGCTCCTGTGTTCTGTCCACTTGACTTGGTTGTCTGCCCAGTCTCACTTCTTACCAATGCTGTGGTGCCTCCAGAGACTGGACTGTGATAACTGGACAGTCCCTGGTCTGAGGGCTGCTCGGATGCCTTCAGCGTAAAGTCACAGCCTCTTGTCAGAACAATACACCCCATTAGGTTCCAGCCAGTCCCATCAGCTCTCCTTCATCCTTGGCCCATCACACTCTCAGGAGCTTGGGCATCCAGCAGCTCTGGATTATTAACTTGATCTCACACTCCACCACCATTGCTCATTCTAGCTCTGCATGCTGGAGAATGGCCACAAGATACAGAGCACTTCTCCCAGGAGTATGAGGAGGAGATCATCAAAACTCTGGTGTTTGCATCTTCCCCTTGATTATAAGGTCTCTTGCCCTCTGGGCAAGACATCAAGAGACTTTTCCTCCTAATTCTTCCATCTTCTTCCCACAAATAACTAAGCTGGAAGAACAAATTCTCCTTTATCTCTCACTCTTTGGCAGTAACTTTTACCTTATTCTCATTCTCTCTCTCTCTCTCTCTCTCTCTCTCTCTCTCTTTTCTGGAGGCTCTAAACCTAACACCTTAGCTTTAATTACAGATAGGATGAAGAAAGGGAAATAAGCTTACATGTAATGAGCATATGTGGATTCGAATTTTAGAAATATTACTTTATTTTATAGATATAGCTTTATTAGTATAATAAGAAGATAGATTGATTTACAAGAAACCCCATGGAGTATACAATTAATGTTAGATTAGGAAGAATACTCCTGGGTTTCATACCATGATAATAACAGTTAACAATTGACTGTTCCATGAAAAATTTTCTTCCGAATGTATAACATTTAACTCACTTCCTCAAGATAATCCTGTAAAGCAGACACTGTTATTTTCACTGTTTTAGAGATGAGAAGGAAAAGGCATGGAGAGGTGATTATCCCAGACAAAACAGTTGGTGAATATAAGAACTGCATTTTGAATCCAGACGACCTGGCTCCCCAGAGCTGGTGTTCTTGACCGCCATGCTTTCCATCCTGGGTATACTCAACCTATCCTTTATTACCACCTTCTTTCTTCCACCATTTATTGTATGTGTCTTATCTTCTAGGCAATGTTCTAATTGCTAGACTTTCTAAATAAAGGAAGACAATGCTTGGGAAATATAAAGTGAGGAGGAGTATGGAAAGCAAGTTTTGTGTTCTTCATTATTCTAGAAAGAAAAAAAAAAGTCCTTTTAATGACCCAAGTGGTAAAATTTTGGTAAAGCCAATGTCCATGATACAAAGAGCCCAGTCAAGGTAGAAACACTTCTACCCTACTCATGTTTCCTGTACTATATTGGTTGAAGAGGCTATAATGGCATGGAAAATACTAAAACTTTTAGGATCAGTAGCTGAGAAAACAAAGGTGTGTTTACCATTCCTATAAAGTTCAGTGTGCATTTCCTGTTTGGGCTGTTCTCCTGGGTGGGCTCTCTCAAACAGTGACTGAGGTATCTGGGTTTTTGGCATCTTTCCCACCCATTCAAATAAACGGAGAGGAGACAATGTACACATAATAAGAAGCATTTTAGGATATGGCAGCCACTTTTGCAACAATGAGATTAAGGATGAGCATAAACTTAAGGATGAACTCCCAACAGACCAGAGGTGGAAGAAAAGAGGAATACTGGTTGATATAACTCTTATACAGGTGAACCAAAATCAGAAATCATTTACCGTCCCAGGAATTCTTCTGTAAAGATGCTAACACCTTTTTAGATCACTATTATTTGGGTTTTCTGTCATTTGCAGCTAGATGTCTCCTAATTTATGCAAATATGT
The DNA here is from genome assembly GCF_024362965.1 of Panthera pardus. NCBI lineage: Eukaryota > Metazoa > Chordata > Mammalia > Carnivora > Felidae > Panthera > Panthera pardus. Next base: position 186,299,954 of record NW_026526688.1, read on the forward strand.
GCCATGTATTTCCTTAATTATTTTATATAAATCAAGATAAAACTGACTTACTTTATATGATGATTTTAATTCATGTATCATACAATTCACCCATTTAAAGTGAATTGTTTTCAGTATATTCAGAGTTGTACAATCATTACGACAATTTTAAAATATTTTTACTACCCCAAAAAGAAACTCTGTCACTCTGTATCTCTCCTCAACCTGCCCCCCCCCCAGAAATCTCTAATATATTTGCTGCATCTATGGATTTGCCTATAGATTAGGATATTTAATATGAATGGCATCATACAATGTGTGGTCTTTTACTTCGTGGAGTGTTTTCAGGTTTCATCCATGTTTTAGCATGTAATTTGTATTTTAATCCTTTTAATTGATGAATAATATTCTATTATAGATATTTACAACTTTTATTCACCTAGTCTACAGCTGATAGACATTGGGTTGTTTCCACTTGGAGGCTAATATGAATACTGCTGGTATGAACATGCACGTATAAGTTTTTATGTGGAGTGGACGTATGGTCTTATTTTTCATACCTAGAAATAAAATTGCTGGGTCATGTAATAACTCTATGCTAATCTTTCAAGGAACTGCCAGGTTTTTTTTGTTGTTTGTTTGTTTGTTTTTTTCAACGTTTTTTACTTATTTTTGGGACAGAGAGAGACAGAGCATGAACGGGGGAGGGGCAGAGAGAGGGAGACACAGAATCGGAAACAGGCTCCAGGTTCCGAGCCATCAGCCCAGAGCCTGACGCGGGGCTCGAACTCACGGACCGCGAGATCGTGACCTGGCTGAAGTCGGACGCTTAACCGACTGCGCCACCCAGGCGCCCCAGAACTGCCAGTTTTTAAAGCATCTGCACCATTTTATATTCTTGTCAACAGTGTATGAGTGTGCCAATTTCACCATATCTTCACCAATATTTGTTTTTATCTGGCTTTTTGATTATAGCCATCCTAGCAGGTATAAAATACTATCTCATTGTGGTTTTTGACTTACATTTCCTTAATATGTAACACTCAACTCTATTTTAAACAGACTCATCCTAAGTAAAAATATCTGGGCAACCAGATTTCCCTGATGGCTACATCTTAATGCATATTATGTAAATATATAATTTGATCTATGTCACCCTGAAACCTTGTTACTTCCATCCACAGCCCTTTTGTCAGCTCTCCATTACCTTTTTGCCTATTTTTTGCTTGGGAATCCCAGCAGACACAGAGCCAAGCTTATTAAAAAACAGCTGGTGAATACCAGCAATGCATGTAGGGGAAAGGAAGACAAAAGATAGTTTTCGTGGACTACGGTTTACATATGAGCCAACAATGAGAGGTGGCAGCTCAAATGACCACATGTAATAGCCAGTAGTAACCAAAGGGGCGACTAGACCTCCCAAGATGGGGCTGCTATTCTGCGCTCTTCACTGGCCATACGACTATGGCAGTACAGGTATTCATTCCGGGGCCACACCTAATGAAAGATACCGGCAAATCGAGATCCACTCCGATCAGGACAACCCAAGTGATAAGGGTGATAAAAACAAACTCCAAATCATAGCTTGAAGATCTGAGCATATTTAAACTGGAAAAGTGAAACCTAGAGAAAATGATAGTGATGCCTAGACCCTTATAAAGCAATGAGAAACCAAAAATAGATTTGTTTTGTGCCCTGAAACTACAGTTCTCCCACACATCTTCCCGTGGGAGGCACTGCTTTTCAGCAGGTAGGTGAATCCCAGAGGATGTTTTACTAAAAACAATTAAAGACCACAAGTCCAGGATTGAGTCTCACTTATTATAAGCTAGAGAAGATTGGGGCTATTCCTATAATATCACTTTTGTTCATTCTTTATTGAGAGAGATACAGGTGAATTTTTATCTAGGGTAAGAGAAATTACACATAAACTCAGTTATCCTCCAGGGACTCTCTGAAGCACTCTGGAAGGTGGAACCAGTGTCTGAGAATTACATACAGCCTGACTTCAATTCAGTATAATGATACGGGATCTAATAGTGAAAAGGTCAGAATGTAACCTGAAAATATAAATACTGTTAGATGGATTCTGCTACTCAGTATGTGGTTGGCCTCAGTGATGTCTTTCCTTTCAATAAAATGATATATTTTTTATTGAAAAAAATGACATTTTCTCTCTTTCTTTCCTTCTTTTAGTTCTAGGATTCACCTTACTTCTTGTAAATATTTGATGCATACAGCCCAGCCCTTCCGAAAACATGCAATGCACATCATGCGGCATATTGTGATTTTACATACGCTTTCAGCAGGCGTAGGCAATGGATTCAGTTGGAGGTACATAAACTTCAAATCAAATAGAAAGCATAATCTTCTCAGTTCTTAATACATCTTAAATTCTTACCCATCTTCCTGTGCTCAGACACTTTTTTAGGCAACTGTGGCTAAAACATTGTATTTTTTATTTCATTTTTTATATGGTTACTTTTGAATAAATGGCTTTCATTTACACTTCCATTTATGATACTGGTATACATGCTGGTAACATAAACTTGCATTTTTATATAAAATTATTTAAGCAAAAAGTAAATCAACATAAAGAACAATATTGTGTAATGATGCAATTGGTATAGGATGTGACCAAATTTGAAAGGTGCTGTGATAACGATTGGATTTGGGGAAACACTGGACAGTCTTCATAAAACCCTTTGTCTTCACTCTGAAACATATGAGGAAAGTGTGACAGGGAGATGTGCACACTGTTATTCTTTCTCTCCGCATCTGTTCTCCTAGCTGCATGAACTTTCTCATTCCTCATTTTCCCACAGGCTCTCTGATTCACTTTCATGGCCGCCTGCAACTATCTGTGCTAGGGAACTTGACCTTTTGCATTTAACTACCTACTTATTTTATCTATTCTTCAATAATATAATATATAGTCTATCTATTCCTCTAGAATGTGATAAATAAATATTATTTATATGATTCTCAATAACTTTGAGAAAATAAAGCTACCTACAAATAGAATCATGATTTTCATACCCCTATTTAAGCATTTAGATACTTCTCCCTCTTGAGTTATATGATATATTCTGGATTTCGTTTTCATTTAATGCCTTCATGCAATAAGACCTATATTACAATAATCTGCTTTCAGGTTTAAATTGGTGTAATGCATTTATTATGCTTCTAATGTTCTTAGGTTTTCTTTCTATGTCAGCTTTGTTGGTTCTTAGTGTTTAAGTTTTGGGAGGCAAAAGTGATGACTATATCAAACTTTCCTTGCCATCAGGCAAAATGTTATAACAAATTAAGCACATCATGAATGCATTCTTTATTCTGTGCATTTAACTCAAGAAGAAAAGGGCCACTAGTGGTGAGACCAAAATGTAATGCCCTTTGATAGCAGTGGTCTTAGGAGTTTGTTTTAAATATCTAGGACTCATAATTGAGGAAACCCATTTATTAGTACGTCATGGGAAATACCATTTACAACGCAAGAATAAAAGAAAAATAGTATCCAAAGTTCTTCGGGGTGTCTCTGCTTACTTCCCAAGTTTCATGGGTGATTAAATACTATTTAGTTTATGCTTGATTTATGGGATGCTGCTTTTCCTGTCTCTGGAAAAACCAAAGTTTTTAAAACCACTGTCATGTCTGTCATTTCCACTGTCATGTTTTTGAACTTAGGGGCCCGGTGTTGATTTATTGAGACTGCTTCTAAAGCTGACCATATTTTATTATACATTTCTTTACCACTTCTCCGGGAAGAATGTTCTATTTCCCCAGGTAACAGTGGCTCTTGCCATCTTATTCATGAACTCTTGGGAGCAAAATTCTGTTTAAACCTCACTTTTTACTCAGTTCTGTGGACCCAAAATGTATCTAAGGTGACAAAACCATCACAAGCCTAGCGGCTTATCTGCCAGAGTTCTCCTCCTCAAAATGACATATTATCCCATCCTTCTTGTTCCAGATGTGGTAATTTATCTTTAAATAAATGTTTCATGTGATGTTAAGGCTTCTTCTCCCTCCTTTCAGACCACAGCTTGTTTTATTTCTCCTTATATGTTCTAAGATAAGGATAAGGGTATATTTCTCATTGGAAACAAATCAAGTGAGAGAATAATAGAACAACATCTTTAAAGTACTAAAAGAGAAAACTGCCGGCTTGGAATTTTATATCCCGTGAAAATATCTTTGGAAAACAAAGACAAGACTTCTGCTTTCAGCTCAAACATGTAAAGAGCTTGGAAGTCATTGCTCTCATCCTCACCACAAGAAAAAAGCAGAACAAACTAAAAATCAATGACTTTTCTTAAACCCGTCAGAGAATTGAAGTCACAGAGCAAACCGCAAGGCCCCAAACTGTAGAAAAATAAGAATAAAGAAAATCACCGACAACCCAATATCACCCAAACTGCAGCAATAGCCACTGGGTGGTAGGAACGCTTAAAAGGTTGTTTTAATGAACTTCTGTAGGCTGAACATGGCCTAGTGTAAAAGTGATAAACTCCTAGAGGCTACAGTCTTAGACCCCTCCCCCTACATACAAACATATTGGCATAGACTTTACCTCCAAGAATTCCATCGGGCTTCAAGTTGAAGATCCAAGAGATGCCCCCTTCTGTTTTAGGCAAGGGAGGAGAAAAGTAACCATTTTAAATACATCCAGAGCATGCGTCATAACAAAACTTTGCTCTCTAAGGGCATCTGCATACAAAAGCCTTATCTTCCTATTGTAAGGAAGGAATCAGCCAACTTCACCCACCTCTAACTTTCCTGACCCATCTAAAGGCAAAGAAAAAAAGGTTATTAAACACTTCTGAAAGTTGCAACCTGGAGACTCAGTCCAACAGAAAGACTGAGACTTGAACATACTATTATAGAATGCTTACTCTCTCCCCAGATGCTTACCACCCTATCAGTAGGGCTCCAGTGTAATAACAGTGGATTCCAACTGATGAGTGGAAGACACAAAGTCTCCGTAAGAAGCCATTCTTAGGGAAACCCAGAGGAACAGAGAAAGGGAAACAAAACAAAACAAAACCAAGGACACTAAAGGAAACTGTACCCTCTGACACAGGTTAGACATAGTAGACATACAAGAACTACTAATCACATTCTGGCTCCTAGCTAGCTTAATACAAAAAATTCAAAATAAAGATCTCTTTTGTTAAGTTCACTCGTTTTTGAGGGAGAGAGAGAGACAATGGAGGCACAGAGAGAGGGAGAGAGAAAGAATCCCAAGCAGGGTCTGCACTGTCAGTGCTGAGCCCAGTGCGGGGCTTGAACCCATAAACCATAAGATCATGACCTGAGCTGAAATCAAGAGTCGGACACTTAACCAACTAAGCCACTCAGGCACCCCAAGATCTCTTTTTTTAATGTTTATTTATTTTGAGAGAGAGAGAGAGAGTGTGTGCACATGTGAGCAGGGGAGGAACAGAGAGAGAGAGAGAGAGAGAGAGAGAGAGAATCCCAAGCAGGCTCTGCACTGATGCACAACTTGATCTCATGAACCATGAGATCTTGAGGTGAAATCAAGAGTCATACATGCAACCAACTGAGCCACCCAGGCACCCCTACCATAAAGTTATCTTTATCTCAGTTCTTATTATACATTATATCCAATTCTAACAAAAAAGTACGAGGTATGCTAAAGGCAAGAAAAACACATTATCTGAAGAGTCAAAATAAGGATAAGAGCCTGACTCAGACACTGACACAGATTTTCAAATTATCAGAGAGAGAAATAAAACAATCATGACTAATACCTTAGGTGCTCTAGTGGAAAAAATATATATATACAACATGTAAGGATGAGTGGTATGTGGAAAAAAATAAACACTTTAATAGAAATGAACACTGCCTTTGACAGACTCATGATTTCCTTGGAACAGCCAGGAAATCAGTCTGTGGAGTGAGAGAAGAATCTCCACGGTGGACGGAGACAGCTTGGCAGGACAGAGGTGTGTGTATGCGAATTGGGAGAGAGAAAACTGTGGCGTAGGCTGGGAGGGGAGCCGAACCTCTTCTACGGAGAGACAAAGGGAACAGAAAGAGAGGCTGTGGACGCGTGGGATTGTGTTAGGCCAAGAGAAAAACCTCCCCGGACCACGGACTGGGGAACAAGAAGTATGGAGAGCGCCAGTTTCTAATTTGTAAACAGCTTTAGAAGCTGAAGATTGGCCTTTTCAGGGGTGTGCAACTTTCTCTGGACTGAAGCCAGAGACTGGGAGGCACAGAAGACTGTGGAGCAGGACAAGCCCACCACCCCTGCTACTCTGTGAGGGCTGCCTGGACAGCGTGGTTTGAGACACACAGTCCGGGGAGGAGAGATTGGGGTGTTGCCATTTTTCTCCCCATCAGCAACACGGTGAGACGTCAGGGAGCAGCACAGTGACCCCCAGTGGATGTGGACCCGCTTACACCAAACCCCGCCCCTCCATGCCAGGCAACTGCCCATCTACTGGAGGAGGAACTGACACTGACAGAACCAGAGGGGCCCTTCTCCAGACCAGCACAGCCGCGGTCCCAGACACCAACAGACAACTGCCCTGTGGTTTTGTACGTTAATCTGTTTTTTTTTTTTTTCTCTTTTCTTTTGTTTCCCTTTCTACTCTTCCCTTTCCCCTTCTTTTTCTTTCTACCCTTCCTTCCCCCCCCCCCCCACCCCCGCTTTGCATTCAGGCTCATAGTTTCTGATTTGATTTTTGGCCAATCCTTAAGATATATATATATCTTTTTTTTTCTTTCTTTCTATCTATCTTTCTTTGTTCTGGTTGTTTGTTTAATCAGGCATTTTTACTCTATTCTTTCTACCTCTTTTCTGTATCTCCCTTATTTTCATCTTTCTCTCTCTCTCTCTTTCTCTCTCTCTCTTTCCCTTTGAATTAAGCCTTATAGTTTCCTGATTCTCTGCCTGGTCTTTGTTTTCTGCCCTTTCATTTCTCTCTTTGTATGGGATAAGTTTCCCTCCCCCATTTCCTTTCTTCCAGGGTTACTTCAACAAACAAATCAAAGGATACCCGGTGGAAGGTCCAAACAATCCGCCACTAGGAGCAGTGGGACAAAGCAGCCAAATGCACAACAGCACAGTGCACAGAGCACACTCCAAAAACACTTCCTGAAGTGCCAGGCTCTGGACAGTGTACGACCTTCTTTTAATAGAGCACTGCTTGCAGGTGCAGGACACGTGACAAGCTATTAACACACGTAAAAGACAGAAACCTAGCCAAAATGACAAAATGGAAGAAATCTCAAAAGAAATTCTGGGAAGAAATGACAGCCAGAGAATTACTCAAAACTGGTACAAACAATATATCTGAACAAGAATTTAGAAAAAGCAGTCATACGACGAATAGCTGGGCTTAAAGAAAGCATAGAAGACAGCAGAGAAATCTATTGCTGCAGAGATCAAAGACCTAAGAAATGGCCATGATGAATTAAGAAGTGTTGTAAATGAGATGCAAAATAAACTAGATCCAGTGACACCAAGGATGAAAGAAGCAGAGGAGAGAATAGGTAAAATAGAAGATAAAATTATGGAAAGTGGTGAAAATGAAAAAAAGAGGGAAAAGAAATTACTAGACCAGGAAGGGAGAATTAGAGACCTAAGTGATTCAATGAAATGAAATAATACCGTATCATAGGAGTTCCAGAAGAAGAACGACAGAAAGGGGTAGAAGGTTTACTTGAACAAATTGTAGCTGAGAACTTCCCTAATCTGGGGAAGGAAACAGTTATCCAAGTCCAAGAGGCATCGAGATCTCCCTTCAAATTCAACAAAAACAGGTCAACACCATGACATATCATAGTGAAACTGGAAAATACAAAGATAAAGAGAGAATTCTGAAAGCAGCTATGGACAAATGGGCCTTGACCTACAAGGGTAGACACATATGGGTAGTAGCAGACCTGTCCACTGAAACTTGGAAGGCCAGAAGGTAGTGGCGGGAAATAGTCAATGTGATGAATAGGAAAAATATTCAGCCAAGAATCCTTGATCCAGCAAGGCTGTCATTCAGAACAGAAGGAGAGATGAAGGTTTTTCCAGACAAACAAAAACTAAAGGAGTTGATGACCATGAAACCAGCCCTGCAGGAGATCCAAACAGGGACTCTGTGAGTGAAATGCTGCAAAGACTACAAAGGATCAGAGACATCATCACAAGCATGAAACCTACAGATAACACAATGACACTAAATCCATATCTTTCAGTAATCACTCTGAATGTAAATGGACTAAAATCAAAAGACATGGGGTATCAGAATGGGAAGGAAAAAAAAGATCCATCTGTATGCTGCTTACAAAAGACTCACTTTGGACCTGAGGACACCTGCAGGTTGAAAGTGAAGGAATGGAGAACCATCTATCATGCTACTGAACATCAAAAGAAAGCCATGGTAGCCATACTACAATTTAAAAACAAACTAGATTCTAAAACAAAGACTGTAACAAGAAATGAAGGAGGGCATTATATCATAATTAAAGGGTCTACCCATAAATAAGAGCTAACAACTATAAATGTTTATGCCCCCAATGTGAGACACCCAAATGTATAAATCAATTAATCACAAACATAAATAAATGTATAGATAACAATACTGTGATTGTAGGGGAAATCACAGGAAAGTGGAAGTAGCTGTATTAACTTCAGACAAAGCAAATTTCAGAACAAGGAACATTATCAGGGTATATGAATGAAAGGTAATTTCATGAATGAAAGGGTAATGAATAAAGGATGAATTCTCCAAGAAAGACATAATAATCTTTAATGTGTATGAGTCTAAAGACAAGAATCAAAATACATGAGGTAAAAACTGATAGAAAAGCAAGGAGATGGTTTCCTGTCTCACATTCAGGTCTTTTATCCATTTTGAATTTATTTTTGTGAATGGTGTAAGAAAGTGGTCTAATTTCATTCTTCTGCATGTTGCTGTCCGGTTCTCCCAGCACCATTTGTTAAAGAGACTCTTTTTTCCATTGGATATTCTTTCCTGCTTTGTCAAAGATTAGTTGGCCATACTTTTGTGGGTCCAATTCTGGAATCTCTATTCTATTCCATTGGTCTATGTGTCTGTTTTTGTGCCAATACCATACTGTCTTGATGATTACAGCTTTGTAGTAGAGGCTAATGTCTGGGATTGTGATGCCTCCCATTTTGGTCTTCTTCTTCAATATTACTTTGGCTATTTGGGGTCTTTTGAGGAAACCATCAAAACCCTAGAGGAGAAAGCAGGAAACAACCTCTCTGATGTCAGCCACAGCAACTGCTTACTTGACACATTTCCAAAGGCAAGGGAATTAAAAGCAAAAATGAACTATCAGGACCTCATGAAGATAAAAAGCTTCTGCACTGCAAAGGAAACAATCAACAAAAGTAAAAGGCAACCAACGGAATGGGAAAAGATATTTGCAAATGACATATCCGACAAAGGGCTAGTATCTAAAATCTATAAAGAACTCACCAAACTCCACACCCGAAAAACAAATAATCCAGTGAAGAAATGGGCAGAAAACATGAATAGACACTTCTCTAAAGAAGACATCCGGATGGCCAACAGGCACATGAAAAGATGCTCAACATTGCTCCTCATCAGGGAAATACAAATTAAAACCACACTCAGATACCACCTCAGGCCATCAGAGTGGCTAAAATGAACAAATCAGGAGACAATAGATGCTAGAGAGGATGTGGAGAAACAGGAACCCTCTTGCACTGTTGGTGGGAATGCAAACTGATGCAGCCGCTCTGGAAAGCAGTGTGGAGGTTCCTCAAAAAATTAAAAATTGATCTACCCTATGACCCAGCAATAGCACTGCTAAGAATTTACTTAAGAGATACAGGAGTGCTGATGCATAGGAGCACTTGTACCCCAATGTTTATAGCAGCACTTTCAACAATAGCCAAATTATGGAAAGAGCCTAAATGTCCATCAACTGATGAATGGATAAAGAAATTGTGGTTTATATACACAATGGAGTACTACGTGGCAATGGCCTTTTGTAGCAACATGGATGGAACTGGAGAGTGTTATGCTAAGTGAAATAAGTCATACAGAGAAAGACAGATACCATGTTTTCACTCTTATGTGGATCCTGAGAAACTTAACAGAAGACCATGGGAGAGGGGAAGGAAAAAAACAAGTTAGAGAGGGAGGGAGCCAAACCATAAGAGACCCTTAAAAACTGAGAATAATCTGAGGGTTGATGGGGGATGGGAGAAAACCAATTTGACAATAAATTTCATATTAAAAAAAAAAGAAAAGCAAGGAGAACTAGGCAAATCCACAATTATAATTAGAGACTTCAATACCTCTCTTTCAGTAATTGATAGATACAGCTGGCAGAAAATCAGTAAGGGTGTAGTTGAAATAAACATCACTATTAATCAACTGGATATAATTCATTCAACAACAGTGGATGCACACTGTCTCAACCTCAAATGGAACACTCACCAAAACAGACAACATTTTGGATATTCAAAGACCCTAACTAATTTAAAAGAATAGATATCATATAAGCTATATTCTCAGACCAGAGTGGAATTAAACTAGAATTCAGTAACAGACAGATGGAAAATCCCAAAATATTTGGAGTTCAGACAACATAATTCTAAATAACAACAAAAATTTTTCAAGAGAAATTTTATAATTATTTGAACTGGATAAAATGAAAATACAACTTAACAAAATTTGTGGGAAGCAGCAAAAGCAGTGCTTAGAGGAAAATCTATAGCATTGAACGCATGTATTAGATAAGAAGAAAGATCTAAAATCAATAATCTGTTTCCACCTAGAAAACTAAAGGAAGGAGAGCAATTTAGTCCTAATGCAAACAGAAGAAAATAAATTGTAAAAATTAAAGCAGAAAACAATGAAACTACAATCGGAAAATGCAACAGAGACAATAAAGACAGTAAACAAAACCAAATACTCATTTTTGAAAAGATCAATGAAATTGATCTGGCTAGACTAATCAAGAAAAAAGAGAGAAAGCACAAATTGCTGATGTCATAAATGAAAGAAGTATATTCACCACAAATCTCATGGATGTTAAGAGGATGATAAAGAAATATTTTGAGCAAACTGTAGGCCCACACATATGGTAACTTAAATTAAGTGAACCAGTTCTTTGAAAGATACAAAGTATCAAAACTCTCACAAAAAGAGAAATAGATAATTTAAATAGGCCTACAATTTTTAAAGAAATTGGACAAATAATTAATGACCTTCTAAAAAAGAGAGCACTAGACCATGATGATGTCACCAGTAAAATCTACCAAACATTTAATGAAGAAAAAAAAATACCAATTTTTATGATCTCTTTCAGAAAACAGAAATGGGAGAAACATTTTCTAACTCATTCTATGATGCCACCATTAGACTAATACCAAACCAGATAAAGACATTATAAACAAAGGAAAACTACATGCCAATACCTCTTATGAACATAGATTTTAAAAATTCCACAGCAAAATATTATCACAATAAATCCAATAATGTACAAAAAATTATAAAAAAATGACAAAGTGATTTATTCCAGGTATGCGAGACTGGTTCCACATTTGAAAATAAATGTATGTAATCTACTATATCAAAAGGTTACAGAAAAAAATCATATTTTTGACGTAGAAAATGCATTAGACAACATCATGATAGAAACTCTCAGAAAAGTAGGAATAGGAGATAATACTCTTTTTATAAAGAATGTCTAAAAAAAAAAAAAAAAGAATGTCTACAAACTACCCACAGCTAACGTCATACTAAGTACTTGCATACCTTCCCCCTAAGATTAGGAACAAGGCAAAAATGCTCCCTTCTCCACACTCATAATCAACATCACACTGGAAGTTCTACCTAATAGAATAAGACAAGGAATGGTAATAAGGGCATGCAGATTGGAAAGAAAGAAATAAAAATAAGACTGTCTTTTTCACAGATGACAGGATTATCTATGCAGAAAATCCCAATAAACTGTCAAAAAATCAGGAATAAGTGATTATAGCCAGATCATAGGATACAAGGTTAATATGAAAAAGTCAGTTGCTTTCCTTTATACCAGCAATGAACAATACAACTTTGAAACTAAAAACAGTACTATTTATTTATTTATTTATTTATTATTTTAGAGAGATAAAGGGTGCACAAGAGGGGTAGAGGGGCAGAAGGAGAGAGAGAGAGAGAGAGGGAGGGAGAATCTTAAAGAGGCACTAGGGTCAGCAAAGAGCTCAATGCGGGGCTCAATCCCATGACTCTGGGATCATGACCTGAGCCAAAATCAATAGCTGGACACTCAACCATCTGAGTCACCCAGGCACCTCAGTACTATTTAAGTTAACGTAAAAAAAAATATTTAGGTACACATCTAACAAAATATGTATAGGATCTATATGCAGGAACTACAAAACTCCGATAAAAAATTTAAGTAAATGGAGTGATATTCCATGTTTATGGGTTGGAAGCTTCAATATTATTCAGGTGTTGATTCTTCCCAATACAGATTCAACACAACCCATCTAAATATCAGCAAACTGTTTTGTGGATTCTTTAAAGATATTAAAAAGTTCAGTGATAAAGAGAGCATGATATTCAAAAAAGAATAGACACGTATAGGTCAAGAGAACAGAATAGACAGCCTAGAATTCAACCCACATAGATGTAATCAACTGATCTTTAAAAAAGGAACAAAGGTAATACAATAGAGAAAGGGAAATCTTTTCAACAAATTGTTCTGGATTTCCATGTGTAAAGAAAAGAATTTGGCCACATAACTTACTTCTCACAAAAATTAACTCAAAATTAATCATGCACTAAATAAAAATATAAAAGAAGAAAACTTTTAAAGAAAAACATTGGATAAAATCTAAATGAACTTACTATGATCCATGATAGAAAAAATTGATGTTCAGCTTTATTAAAATTTTAAATTCCTTTCTACAAAGGACATTACTAAGAAAATAAAAAGGCAAGTCACAGACTGGTAAAAATATTGGCAAAATATATATTTGATAGCAATCTTGTGTCCAAAATATACAAAGAACTCTGAAACTGAACAATAAAAAAACCCCAAATAATCCAATTCTAAGATGCAAAAAAAGATCTGTATACCTCAACAAAGGAGATATGCAGATGAAAAATAAGCATGTGAAAATATGCTCCAAATTTATTATAATGAAATTGCAAATTAATACAATGATGAGATACCACTACACGCTTATTAAAATGGCTAACATCCAAGAAACTGACACTATCAAATGCTCATAGGATGTTATTATTTCTTGGTGGTGGCAATGCAAAATAGTACAGCCACTTTGGAAGACAGTTTTGAAGTTTCTTACAAAGCTAAACACAGTCTATCATATAATCCAAGCATCATGTTCCTAGGTATTTGCACAAATGTGTTGAAAATTTATGTCCACAAAGAAACCTGCACGTGAATAGCAGTTTTATTCATAATTGCTAAAATCTGAGTGCAAACAGTATTCCTTCAGTAAATAAATGGATAAACAAATTAGCATATCCATACAATAAAATATTATTAAATGATAAAAACAAAAGTTATGAAGCAACCAAAAAAAAAAAAAAGAGAGAGATCAAAGGACCATAAATTCATATTAAGTGAAATAAGCCAGTCTGAAAAGGCTACATCCTGCATATTTCCAATTATATGAAATTCTGGGAAATGTAAAAATATAGAGTTGGTAAAAGATTAGTTGTTGTTAAAAGTGTGAGGAGATGAATAGGTGAAGCACAGGGGATTTTTATTGTAAGAGAACAATTCTGGATGACAGTGCAGTCATGGACACATGACATTATACATTACCGAAACCTATAGTAGTTTAAAACACAAAAGAACAAACCTTAATGTATGCAAAGTTGTTGGTTTTTTTAATAATTTAAGGGGTCAGAGACATCTAGAAGAAAAATTCAGACTGTTACAAGAGAATCTAATTGGATTACAAATGTATGGAAAGGAATGGAAACTTACATATTGCAAAGGGAGGAAGCTCCCATATTAAAATATGATCCATATTTTAATGGGTTAGAGTTGGAGCCATCAGTATGAATTCATATTTAATATAGATACAGATGGCTGCCTATGGGAATATTTATAGAGAGGTATACATATGGAGGATTTGTATGGACACATATATTTCCTTGCTTTGTCAGCTGAGAGAGGAGGAAGAAGAAAGAAAGAGGAAAGAAGCAAGCAAGCAAGCAAGCAAGAAAGAAAGAAAGAAAGAAAGAAAAGCAGAGCAAGAAAAGAAAAGAAAAGAAGAAAAGAGAAAGAAAAAGAGAAAGAAGGAAAGGAAGAAATGACACTTTGGTAGCAATGAGCACACCTAACCTCCAGATATTGGTTTCTAATACCATTCTCCAATTAAAATAATGAGGGCTTCTTGAAGAAACAGTTGATTCGTGGATGGGTATAGAAAGTACAAAATCAGCCCGGAGCATGTTATAATGGCAGAAAGTACAAAAAGTTCTTAAAAATTTGAAAAATTTATGAGAATATGTCAAAAGTGCACAAGAGCTATCTGAAAGAGCTCCCACTGGCTAAATCTGGAATAATCTGAGCAAGAAAATAAGGGAGTATTAGACTCAAAACAATATGTAAAATAAATATCAATATATCCATACTAATATAAATAAATGATTGCATAAGTTAATAAGTGGAGAAGAAAAAAGTCCCTCATGCAGAATTCCAAGCAAGTTATGTAAATAAGTCACTCTAAAGGAGGTGGAGCATAATTCTTCACCCCTTAAGTGTAGACTGCACACAGTGACTGTCTTTGACAGAGGACAGTATCAAAAAGGGGAGAAAAAAAAGTAACTTTACAGTAGAGAAACCTGAAAAACACTATCTCTGCTAGGTGATCATAATTAACATCAACAATGATAAGAAGTCATGCTGATGTATTCTTGATATGGTGCGATGAAATGGCACTTTACTTCTGTGATCGTCCTCTGCAAACCCTACAACCGCAGTATAATTATGAGAAAAACATCAGATAAACACCAAGTGAAAATATTTTACAAAACACTTGACCAGTACTTCTAAAAATTGCCAAGGTCATCAAAAACAAGGAAAGTTTGGGAAACTGTCACAACCAAGAGGAGTCTAAGGAGACATGGCAACTAAAATGTAGTGCAACACCTTACATGAGATAGTGGAACAGAAAAGGATAGTAGATTAAAACTAAGGAAATCTGAATAAACTACGAACTAATGTAGCAATATTGGTTCATAAATTGTAATAAATGTACATATTCATATAGATGCTAATAATAGGGGAAACTATGTGAGGATTACATGGGAAATCTCTGTACCATTCACTCAATTTTATGTACAGCTAAAAATGTCTATAAATCTAAAACTATTCTAAAAATAAAGCTTATTAGTAAAAGTTTTAAAAATAAAAACAAAATAAAGACATATTGAGGAACACACAAGCTAAAGACCTGTGCTACAAGTAATATAAAGGAAGTCCTCAGGCAGAAGGATAATTGATAGCAGATGGATATATGGATCTACACAAAAAAAGGATAGCATCTTGGAAGGGATACAAATGTAGGTAAATACAAAATATATTAGGCATTATTTTTCATCTCTTTAAGTGAGTAAGACAAAAGTAGTACCAGAGTACTACCCAATTATTTGTCATCTCTTTAAGTGAAAAATGACTATCCAAGGCAAAAGTATGCCAAAGTATTATGGAGTTCATAACATACATAGAAATAAAATATATGACAAAAAAAATGTCATAAAGTATGAGAGGGAGTGAACAAAAGCTCCCCAACTTAAGCTTCTTACATTTCACAGAAAGTTATATAATATCATTTGGCAGCAAACTGTGATAAGTTAAAGGTGTATATTTTAAACATGATAGCAACTTATGCAAAATAAATATAATTAGTAAAATAATACTGAAGGTAAAAAGAAATCTTAAAAGTACTCATTCTAAAATAAGTCAAAAAGTGAAAAGAAGAAATAAAAAAAAAACATGGGACAGATAGAAAAATATTTGCAAGAAAGTAGATTTCAATAATCATTACATTAAATGCACATTGTTTAAAATAAATTAAGACACAGACTGCAGATCAAATTTAAAAGCAAGATCTAATATACACTGCCTACAAAGAGGCCAATGTTAAAAACAAAGAAATAGATCTGTTGAATGCAAAAGAATGAAAAATATGCCATATAAACTCTAATCCAAAGTGAGCTGGAGTGGCTCTTTTAATATCAGACAAACTAGATTTGAGAAAAAAAGAAACATTGCGTTACATAAAACTAATTGGATAAATTTCTCAAGAAAATATAGGAACTCCAAAATGTGTCTCCACCTAATGAGAGAGTATAAAATAAATAAATAAAAATCATATAAGAAAACATATTTGAGTCCACAATTAATGTTGGAGAGTTTAACACTGAAAATCGGCTTTCATTAAAAATTTCTAGCTGACATTATATCAGTGGTGAAAGACTGATTTCACCCTAAGATCAGAGACAAGGCTAGTAAGTATTCCCTCACCACTTCTATTTAACATTGAACCAGAAATTCTATCAAAGAATATGAGGCAAGAAAAAGAAACAGAATGCTGACAAAAAGAAAAAACCTATTTTCTTTCACAAATAACAATTGCCTACACAGAAAATCACAATAAATTTCCACACACATGAAAAGGAAAAAATAAGGTCAAGAACAAATGGGTGACTTTAGCAAAATACGGGATACAAGGTCATTAGGAACAAAAGCAATTATATTTCTATATACCCACAGTCTACAACTGAAAATTTAAAAATTGAAAAATATATTTCACAATAGCATCACACCTCATATACTTGTGCAATGTCTGTACACTGCAAAATATAAAATATTATGGAGAAAAATTAAAGACCTAAATAAAGAAAAAATATACATACTGTACATGGATCTGATTGTTAAGATGTTAATTCTCATCAAACTGACCCATACATACATACAGGCAATCTCAATTCAAATTATTTGTTTTTGTTTTGTGTCACTTTTAGAAATTGAGAAGAGGATTCTAAAATTTAGACAGAAATTCAAAGAGAAGAAAAAGAATTCTCGCTACCTTATTTCAAGATTTTAAGATAAACATACAGTTAAAAAATATCTTTATTGACATATTATTGTCAACACAGAAAATCACAGGGGGCAGATATGCACATGAAAAAGTGCTCAACATCATTAGTCATTGTGGAAATATAAATTAAAAACATTGTAAGATACCACTAACACCCATGAAAATAGCTAAAACTAAAAAGACTGACAATACTAAGTGTTGATGATGTTATGGAAAACTAGAACTCCTTATACACCGCTTGTGAAATGTACAATTGTACACCACTCTAAAAAATAGTTTGGCAATTTTTAATAATTTTATATGGAACTTTATATATACTGATCATGTAATATATACTGGTACATATATACATATACATATCATATAATTCATACTTTTGGATATTTAGCAAACAAAACTGAAAACATTTGTTCACTCACAGACATGTATGCAAATGGGCTATTTGCCCATTTTGGTTATTCATAATAACCAAACACCAGAAATTACCTAAATAGGTATCATCTTATGAATGAAAAAATAATTTATAATACATCTAAATGGTAGAATAGAACCCAGCAATTAAAAAGGACAAACTAATAAAATATGCAACAGCATGGATGAATTTTAAAAGCGTTATGTATTATGATAAGAAGCTATATATTATATGATTCAATTTACAGGAACTTCTGGGAAAGATTACTATACAGGGACAGACATTGAAAGAGTAGTCATCAGGGTCTGGGACTAGAGGGAGAGGAACACGGGGGCAAGAGAAAACATTATGAAGTGAAAGAAATATTTTCTTATTCTGTCCTTTTATTCTGATGATTGTGTAACTACATTTATATAAACTCCTCAAACTATACACTTAAAAGAGTGAATTTTATTATTTATAAAACATACATCAGTAAATAACTTTTTAAAAATTAACTGCAAAAACAGTAATAATGATCTCTGTCTTATTCTTGTCTTCAAGGAGAAAGTTTCTAATGTTTACAATAAGATTCAGTGTTGGTTGTTAGTTTGAAATAGATTGTCTATATCATCTTGGGGATTTGTTCTTATCTCCTATTCCTAGTTGACTAACGTTTTTTATCAATAATTGATGTTGAATTATTTTAAAATGCTTTTTCAGCGTCTATCAAGATAATTTTTTCTTCTCCTTTTATCGATTGTTGTGATGAATTATTACTTGGTTTCCTAATATTGAAATGTTAGTGCATTCCTGGAATAAAAACTATTCAGTCATGGTGTGTTATCTTTTAATAAACTGCTACATTTGATTTGCTAATATTTTGCAGTTATAGTTCTAAAGATCTTTAGTCGGTGTTTCTTTTTTTAATGTCCCATTTTTCTTATGTTCTGTATAAGATGTTGCTTGGTTCATAATTGAATTGGGATGCTTTTCATCAATTACTATATAACCAGAAATAGTTTACAACTGCCTTCGAACAACTCAACATAAAATTATTTGATACTAATGAGCTTTTGGTAATTATTTCCTAGATAATATTTTCTATATTTGATATTTTTTAAGCTTTATCACAAAGTATCAATTTTTATAATAGTTTTTATGAAATTTGTCCATGTCATTAATTCTTTCAAGATGTGTAGAATTTAAAATAAAGTCTATAAATATTTTAAAAGCCTTAATATCCTCCATATTTGATGCTGTATTTCTTTTACTTCCTAATTTAGCATAGCTGCATTATCTCTTTTTCTTTATTGTCTTGGCCAAAATTTTTTTAATATTAGTACCTTACAACAGAATATGATTTGTAATAGCCTGGGTAATTGATTTCTTTTTTTTTAAGTTTATTTATTTATTTTGAGAGAGAGAGAGAGATAGAGAATCCCAAGCGGGCTCCGCGCTGTCAGCGTGAAGCCTGATGTGGGGCTCAAACCCACAAACTGTGAGATCATGACCTGAGCCGAAATCAAGAGTTGTACACTTAATTGACTGAACCACCCAGGCACCCCTGGATAATTTTGCAATATGAACTTGGAGCTCAACCACAGAATTGTAAGTTAATGGTTTTGATAAGAGAAGATAAAATAAATATGGCATTTGATCTTTTGTCTTTCATTTTAATTTAATTTAATTTTATTTTATTTTATTTTATTTTATTTTATGAGTATCTTGTATTGTTTTGTTTTACCCATGATCTACTTCTTTCTTACTCTTTATGCTGATATGGAATTTGGAAATCCTGTTTTAATTTTATATTTCAAAAAAAATCTATTGGTCTTTCCTTTACAAAATTACATATGTCAAAGTAACACGTCTTATTTGAAATTCTTCGCATGAGACACTTGTCTCTTCTCCCTCATTTTTTTGTTCAATAATTTATTTATACCCGTATGTACTCACGGATATTTGTTTCATAGTCCAGTATTACTTCATTTCTTTTGTTTGTTCACATTATTCCAACATTGGCCATTGAGAGCTCTACTAATGTCTCATATCTTTTGACATGGCCTCATCATAACAGGGCTTTTAAATTTTTTATTTCTCAGCATTCATTACCTCTAGCACTACAAAATACTCCAGACTCACATTTTCTATTTCCTGCCCCAGCCCCTGAATTAGTAATTTCTCCAAGGAGCCCTTGATCCTTTTATTGAAGAATGGCACTTGCGAACTAAGATCTGGGCACGACATGAACTTGTCAATACTAGGATGTCGTTTCCAGGCTATCTCAGCTGGCAAAGCAAGAACGGTTTTGTGTATAATTGACTTGTGGGCTTACAGACATCTGTAAATATTTCTTGTGTGTATATACATATATATATATGTTAAACTAAACATAATTTCATAATGATGTCCCTAATTCGAATCCATTAAAACACGGATTATTCTCTATCCTTTTCTTCTTGCTAACTGGTAAAATCCCACTTCCTACCTGGTTCCTACCATCCACCATCCATTTACTTAATTGTTCAATTCTTGCATACATGTATAGCAGTGAGATAATTTTTGACTAATATTCCTGTGGAAAACAACATTATCAACTAAATTACAGTACTTATGTACTGTTTTTGCTTTTAGTTTTACAGATTCCACTAATTTCCAAAGTGACTTAGATCCGCACATTTTCCTTCATCATCTTTAGTAATATTATTTCCTAAATTTTTAATATAGTTAGATTGTTTTGTCATAGACTGCATTACATCTTGGGATTTCTTAACCATCTAAATATTTTTTTTTAATTTGTATACACTATGTAGGTAACTGTAGAAAGTAGAGCATAACTGCCCACATCTTGAGTGTGGGCTGTATGTGGCAATTTCCTCCCAAAAAGTGTAGCATTGAATGAGAGAAAGAAGAAAGAAGAAAGTAACTTTATGGCAGAAAAACCCAACAAAGACTACCTCAGTTACATGATCAAAGTTAACATCAACAGTGATAAGTCCTGTTGATAGCATGCACCTTTGACAGAGTGTAATGAAAATGGCACTTACCTCTGTGACTTTCCTGCCAAACACCCATAACTGCAATCTAATCATGAGAAAAACATCACACAAATCCCTTTGAAGGACATTCTACAAAGTTACTGACCAGTATTCCTCAAAATTGTCATGGTCATCAATAACAAGGAAAATCATGGAAGCTACCACAGTAAAGAGAAGTCTAAGGAGACATGATAAGTAAATGAAATATGGTACATTTGAACGACAACAACAACAATGACAGCAACAACAACAACAAAGGACAATAATGTCCAAGGAAATCTGAATAAAGTATAAAATTTGATGATAACATAAAATATTAGTTCACGAAGTGTCACAAATGTACCATTAAATATAACAAATATAAGATACGAATAATAGAGAAAACTATGTAGGTTTTACTGAAACTCCCTTACTATGTTTTTTTTTCAATAAATACAAACTATTCTAAAATAAAACATTTTTAAAATGGCATATATCTAATCACCATCCCTTGATAATTCAAACACATTTACTTTTTTTTTTATTATCTTTTACTTTATCTTGTAACCTAGTATTTTAGATTGTGATTATTATTTGACATTTTAAAGAATCTGCATTGCCTCTGTTAAGAATTACTTTCCCACCAAAAACAAAACAAAACAAACAAAAAACAAAACCTGTTAAATAAATAAATGAATTTAGCAACATTGCAGAATACAAAACCTGTTGCATTTATGTATATTAATAATGAACTATCAGAAAGAGAAATTAAGCCAAACAATCCCATTTACAGTCGCATCAAAAGGAACAAAATACCTTGGAATAAATTTAACTGAGAAGGTGAAAGACCTGTACACTGAAAACTAGACATTGACGAAAGAAATTGAAGAGGCACAGTTAAGTGGAAAGATATTCCATGCTCGTGGAATTTAATTTGGAAAGGGTGATAAGGGGTGCCCAGGTGGCTGAGTCGGTTAAGTGTCTGACTCTTGGTTTCATCTCAGGACATAATCTCATGGTTCATGAATTTGAACTCCACGTCAGGCTCTGCAGCTAGCAGCATGGAGCCTGCTTGGGATTCTCTCTCTCTCTGCCCCTGCTCCCCTCACACTGTCTGTCTCTCTCAAAATAAAGAAATAGACTTAAAAAGGGGGGTGGAAACCTTCAAGAAGCAAGTTGTGAAAAATGAAAACAAAAAACGAAACGAGACCCCTTTGAACAGATTTAATACTGTAGAAGAAAGAACTCATGGAGAAGAGTTGAAGACATAGGAGAGAAAAGAGATGGCGTGAGGTGGGTGAACAGGTGACCTGGAAAATAGTGATAACTTATTAAATGCTGAGTTAAACTGCAAAAGGATTTAGCATGGGTATTCTTTCTTGCAGTTCTGAAAGCCTACTGAAAGTCGCAGAACATGAGCTCGTACGTGGGACTAGATAGGCCAAGAATTGCAGGCTGGGTGCGGAAATAAGACTGACTGGAAGAACTATTCAGCAAGAGAATGGCCTAAGTGATCTATCTAAAAATCCTAAGGAAGGGGTGGACAACTAGAATGAGGGGAAAAGTAAGAAGAGGGGTTACAGGCTAAGGAACAGTTGTAATCCACTAATTTCCAGAATGGTATTTGGTTCACTCCTCTTCATTGTTTGTTTTTGTTTTTGTTTTCAACGTTTATTTATTTTGGGGACAGAGAGAGACAGAGCATGAACGGGGGAGGAACAGAGAGAGAGGGAGACACAGAATCGGAAACAGGCTCCAGGCTCTGAGCCATCAGCCCAGAGCCTGACTCGGGGCTCGAACTCACGGACCGCGAGATCGTGACCTGGCTGAAGTCGGACGCTTAACCGACTGCGCCACCCAGGCGTCCCTGTTGTTTTTTTTTTTTTAATTGCTGACATAAGTTTGGTTAAACCAGTCACAAGCTCTTGGTTATTCAGAATAAGTGTTAGTGTACTGAATTCCTTCAGTAAAGAAATGTTTTCACTTTGTTAGCCCCATTCTCCTAAATGTATTTGACTATACACCATTTTATCTTCTTCTGTGTGATCTTATTAACATACTGAAACACTAATTTTCCATGTAATACCATAATTTGGTAACTGATGATATCAATGAAGTAGAGACATGAGAAAATTGGCATGAGCAGATAGCAGTCACAGGAAGGAGTATTTGAATTTAAGTTTCCGGAGCTAACACACATATATAAGGAACAGACTCTATTAGAGTATGTAAATGATTAGACCATGTGAGTGGACCGCAGTTGAAGGTCACTTGAGTTGAAAAGCAAATGGGGTGGGTTGTGGGTGGTTCACTGCCATAGATACAAAAGTAAACCTCCAGTCGTGCCAGAATCTGGTGTGAGAACAGTATCTGTGACCCAGCTCCAAAATACTGATTAGACGTTGGACGAATTATGAAGTTGGTTGAAGAGAATCTTACAAAGAAGTAGAAGATGGGTGGCTTGTTGAGAATTTGTAAGAAGTAGGGACGCCTGGGTGGCTCAGTCGGTTTGAGCATCCAACTTCGGCTCAGGTCACCATCTCGCGGTCTGTGAGTTCGAGTCCTGCGTCGGGCTCTGTGCTGACAGCTCGGAGCCGGAGCCTGCTTCGGATTCTGTGTCTCCCTCCCTCTCTGCCCCTCCCCCACTCGTGCTCTGTCTCTCTCTGTCTCAAAAATAAATATAAACACTAAAAAGTGGTTTTTTTTGGAATTTATAAGATGCACAAGTGAGCATATGGAATAATTCAGGACCATCTTTAGCAATGTGGAAAAAAAAATTGCTCTTCTCCCAGAAAGCTGTGCTCTGAGGATCTCAGGAATGTGAGGGTCCTCACTTTTCAGGAGAGGAAGAGAGAACACCAGTGGATGAATGGAAGCCCTGGGTTGTTGTGTCAGTAGAAGATGCTGTTATGGGTTGAATTGTGTCTCCCCAAAATTCATATGTTCAAGTTCTAACCTCCCAGTACCTCAGAATGTGAGCTTATATGGATATAGGGTCTTTGGGCTAAATGAAGTTATCAGGATAGGCCCTAATCCAATATGATTGACATCCTTATGGAAAAAGGATGAGATAAAGAAAAAGGAAAAAGATAGAGATAAAACTATGAGATAAGACATTTCTGGTGTTTAAGCCACTTAATTTGTGGTGCTTGGTAACCACAGCCCTACTGTGTCATACAGACGCATTTAATCAAAAGATCAAGGGTGAAAGGAAAGCGATTGGGTTTTTCAGTTTTTCTCTTTCATTCATTCATTCATTCATTCACTTTAGCATGTATGGGCTTTTCCAAGAATATAGTAATAGGTTTAGGAGAGAAGATGTTGGGAGCTGGTTTTTCTCCCGTAAGAAATGGGCACCATGTCTCAGAGAATCAAACTGGGGGTGCTAGATGGGTTGGGCATTGTTGCTTCCTGTTATGAAGAGTAAGGAATTTACCTCACAGTGCTCTTTTCTTTTTAAAAAAATTTTTTCTAATGTTTATTTATTTTTGAGAGAGAGAAAGAGAGAGACAGAGCATGAACAGGGGAGAGGCAAAGAGAGAGGGAGACACAGAATCCGAAGCAGGCTCCAGACATCGAGCTGTTCAGCACAGAGCCTGACGCGGGGTTCGAACTCATCAACCGTGAGATCATGACCTGAGCCAAAGTCGGACGCTCAACTGACTGAGCCACCCAGGTGCCCCCACAGTGCTCTTTCCCTCCAATCAATGTGCTCTGAAATATCGCATCACGAAAGGGTAGAGATGACCCCAATGCTCTCACACAATCTGCGCTCATATTTTAATTTCCTTGAATAAAAACTAATCCTTGGCAAATCACCTGGCATTCTGCTTGCCAGAGGAAAAGATAGGAAGTGCGTCTCCATTGTGGGAGCCAGTCTGTTCTCATCTTTTTTCCTTGCTGCATTTACTTGCTCACTATCTGAGGCACTTACTACATAGAGATTCATGTTTGGAGGGAATAAGTTTTTCCTTGCACATGACACCTTGAATGGTAATACAGGAGCCTATGATACTCTGATGTGCACAGAACTTGAAATTTTAGAGAATCAGTCCACTGGGGGTTGGAATTTTTCTATGTACTCTAAAATATTTCTGTTCCTGGAAGACAGCAGGAGGAAGAACCGATGGTTGAATCAGAGTCAGGTGTAGTATGATTTTTTTTTAATATATATAAAAATGAATGCTATGCAGACCGAGGTGGCTCCTTTTCCATCTGTCAGCACATTCTTTACAACCATGCATAAACCTTATTATCACACTCAGTGTGTTACTGCAAAAATTATCCCGGTCCTCAGAATGGTTTCTCTACAGCTTTGAGTGGAATTCAAACTTCCGTGCAGTTAATGGAAAAACAAGCAACCCAGTAAGTAAGTTGGGAGGGGGGAGGGGGAAAGGGGGACCAAGAGACATTTTTCTTTCACAGAAAATTTACTAGAGCTCCTTCATTGTATCACATGTCCAAGGCTAAATATTTTGCATTGAACAAAATACTGGCTGATGACACATATTTGGCCTTGATAAAATTTTTCCACTGTATTCACATATATTAACCTTTGATGAAAAGACCACAAGAAGGAAAAGGCATGGGAGGAATATGGCATAATTTCAAAGCTTTTTTTTTTTTTTAACATTAACCTTTGAGATCTGACCTGTTGTAGTTGTGTGTTTGGGGGTATATTTGGATAGAGACATTACTGCCATCCTGTTCATATTTATGATCCTGACCTTTGTATTATAGTAGCCTGCTTTGAAGCGCAGTTATTTTTAATTGCTTTATGTGTCCACGGAGAATGTTCTTTGCCTCTGTCAGTTACATACAGTACCCGGGCACATATGTTTGCTCAGTGAATCTTTCAGTGACTGGATATTTACAACTGCATCTGAATACAAGAGGAGGAAATGTTACATTTTGGGGTTGTGTGAGTGTTGCGTGTTTGTGTGAAAATGTGTTTTATCGTCAACGTTGCCATATACTTAATGAGGTGACAGGAAGAATTAAAAGTGACAGATTGTTTTGGCTGCACTGGGGCCATCTGAGCTATAGTCTCCTGTAATGCAGCTCCATAAACCCAGGCTGTGTGAAGCCCTCAGTGTATGATTCATGGCTGCAGCAGGACTACTCACAGAGGTTTAACGAGAGAGAGGCACGGGCTGGGCATCGGGGGGTTGAAATTGCTGTCAGAAGACAATGCAAAGCGCTACATGCCAAAACGGGGCCTGAAATTTGCAAGGGGGGCCTTGATCACCAGTGTCCCTAATGCCCTTATTCTATCCATTCCTGATTCAGAGCGGAATAGAATGATCGCCAAAAATGCCTGACTCAGGACAACTCATTTGCCCTTTTGCCTGAAGGAACCCTAACACAGGAACCTGTGCGCTTTTGGTTGATGGTCTGTTAGGTGCAGCCAAAGAGCGGACAGAGGGAAGCAAGTCTATTACAGTCACAGGTCCTAGCAAGGGGATCTCCACATGCCACGCAGGGTCACAGGGGAACTGCCAGGTTTGGGGCAGTTGGTAGAGCACAGGAACAAGAGCAAAGCTTGGGCCAAAAGCTTAACTGGCACTTTTATTGCAAAGCAGGGCAGAATAATGGGGTAGGATTGGGTAGTTGGACTAATTTCAGGGGGCTTTATAGAGGTGTCTTGGTATCTGACTCCGGGATGATTCAGCAGAGGAATATTGCTTCCCAGGGTGTACTGGCCACATAGAGAAGTTTCCTGTGCCTGGACTGGTTAGTCTGCATATCAAAGGCATGCTGTCCAGCTGAGTCCTTTGCTACTTCTAAGAACTGGCTAGGAGGGATAGGGGGCCAGTCTGTCTCTAGCCAGAAAAATTTAAGATGGAAAACCATCATAATAAACAAAAAGTAAAAAAAATATATACACTATAGCATGTCTGTGAAGTTTCTTCCACAGATGGGTTATTGGATTGTGACAAACATATCTCGAGATAACCATTGTTGTTAAAATCAGCTGAAGCAGTGGAAAATATGGTCCCTAAACTAGCATCCTTTGAGAACTTCTTAGGAATGCAAATTCTCTGCCCCATCCCAGATCTCTTGAATCAGAATTTCTTGGGTCCAGGAAGGGAGGGTGGGGGTGGGGTGGGAGGAATCTATGTTTTAGAAAGCTTTCCGAATAGCTGTTCTGCACACCAAAGCTGTGTACCCTTTAATGGACCGCACAAGTGACCACAAGAAAGAGAAAAGAAAGTAATTCTATTTATCAGAGACTCAACTTCATCAAAGGCAAAATTTCAGTTAATGAAAACCAAGTGGAATCCCAAAGACAATTTGTGTTATTATCCTATTGTGTATTACCTTGGACCTTCGGTAAGTCACAACCTGTCCAAGATTCAGCCACCCAGTTGGTAAAATGAGAAAGATAATGGTACTTACCTCTTGGAATTTGTGAGACTTAAAGGTAATGATGTATTTAAATACACTTAGTGTAGGGGCACCTAGGTCAGTCGGTTAAGTGTGCAACTCTTGGTTTCAGCTCAGGTCATGATCTCATAGTTTCATGAGTTCAAATCCTGTGCTGGCAACACGGAGCCTGCTTGGGATTCTCTCTCACCCTCTCTCTCTCTGCCCCTCCCCCACTCACACTGTCTCCGTCTCTCTCCAAAAAAATAAACTTAAAAAAATTTAAATACACTTAGTGTAGACAATGTTAGTTTGTACTTAATATTAAATACTCCTTAATGTGCATGCCATTTGGAAGACAGATCACAACGAAACAAGTTTAGAACAGGACTGGGGTCATACCAGCTACTCTATATTTATTAAATTTTTTATTGTGTGTCAGACACAGGGTTAAGCATATTACAGACATTATTCCATTTAACACTCAAAACAACCATATGAAAAAGGCTGCAAAATTGTACCACCCCAATTTTTTGAAAGAATATAGTAGAGGAAAGAAGTTAAACAATTTGTTGAAAGACACACAGATTTTAGGTCCCACCCCTGTGATTTACATTCAGAGCTGACTTCATGTGTTTTCCTCCTCCAACACAATTCCTTCTCTGAGAGAAGAAAATATGATTTCCACAGTATTCTTTAGCATCATAACTTTATCTGTGTCTTAGTCTAATTCCATGATTGCTGAGCAACAAAGATGCCTATGAGTTACAGTGAGATACCTTGAAAGTAAAAACAAAGAGAGGTGCTTGGATGGCTCAGTCAGTTCTGACTTCAGCTCAGGTCATGATGTCATGGGTTGTGATTTCAAGCCTCGCATCGAACTCTCTGCTGTCAGCATGCAGCCTGCTTCGGATCCTCTATCCCTCTCTCTGTCTGCCCCTTCCTCTCTCTTTCTCTCTCTCTCTCTCTCTCTCTCTCGCTCTCTCTCTCTCTCTCAAATATTTTTTAAAAATCTTAAAAACAAAACAAACAAACAAATGTGGTCACTACGCTTTGAATAGTAAAGTAGAAAAAAATGATTTAAAGTATGTTTTAAAAATGTAATCGCACAGGAAGAGACTAAGAAGGATTATCTTATGGCCTCACAGTTAAATTCGTGTCCATTCTAAAGTATCTTATTTATGTAGGTTCTCACTGCCTTATAGTAATAATTGTATACATCACATCTTATTTCTGGAGCCTCCAGGAGCCATTGTGTGATTCCAGATACCCATACTTTGATTCATCAAATACACAGGTACAAAATAAAAGATCAAGAAATACCTAAGCAGACATTTCAGATGTCAAGAGCTTAACTATCCTTATAGCAACTTCCCAGAGCTTGACAATGTAAGTTGTTTCCAGTTTGGTTTGATTTCTCACTGCCAAGGGAAACAAGGGTTTGGAGTATTTAAAGTGGCTTTGTCCTATCAGATCAATGTAGCTTATAAGTCCCAAGGCGACACTGCCGCCATTTCTTTCTCCTTCTGTGTATGTGAGTGTTGGGAAGTGGAGAGGGAGGTCTCTCTCCTTTCCTTAAGAAGCCTGCCCAGGCATTGCTACTGAGTGGTTTCTTTGTAGACTAGATACCAGGAAAAACTAAAGCAGGCAAAGGGACAGAAACAGAACAACAGAGGGACACAATAGCAGCTACCTTCCTGAAAGGGAGTCATTGTGCCACACAATGGTCTGAGCATTTCAATGCACAGGGCAGAATAGAGTGTACCAAACCTTCCTTCACTCACATCCTGAGATGTGAAAAGGCTTGTCCTAGCTTTAGTCATTTTCTTTTATCCTTCCACTCAAAGGGAGCTAATGACACAAAAACTCACTCTATACAACTGCTGCTCCCTGAGCAAGCTGTCCAGGAAGTGGCATTTCCATCCTTATTCCTCCCGTTCTTGGAGTGTTTCTGAGTCCAAGTTAAGCATTCCTCTTGGTAAGACAAACTCTTGTGGATGACAGGATCATTATCTCCAAGTTCCCAGCCTTTCTCATAAAGTCCAGATGGATGCCAAGTAGCACACTGGCCAATACTGATGGAACATTAATATAATGGAAGCCAAGGGTTACCAAAGGTAAACTTATTTCTCCTTGTAGAAACTGAGAGCATCAGTTTCCATATTTAGTCCCTTTCTCTTGATTATTGGACAGGTTAGATACAATATTCTGGGAGGCAACCTTATGGTAGAATAAGCATTTTAAAGCGCTGTGAACTAGAAAAATATTCTTAACCTTTCTGAATTTCAATTTCTTAATACATGATCAAAATAATAAAGCCTAACTCACAAGGGGGGAGGGTTGGAGTTTAAGTTAGATGAAATACTAAACTATTTCTTCCTTCATTAATTTGGTCAATAAACATTTTAAGTGCTTACTGTGTTCTAATACGATACAAGGCATGGGTATATTAAAATGAAAGCCTCAAAGATCTTATGATCTAAAATTCAAAGATTCCAAAATTCGGGTTCTCTATGAACTTGGCCTGAAGCAATAATTATACCCTTATTTTCATTTACCTGTAACTAAGCATTTTTAAAATTTATGAATGTATACAACGAACCACGATAGTACTTTGACACAATTAGGAACTAGAGACATCATATCCGAGTGATGGAATATACCCTGAAAAACTGTTTTCACTCACAACTACTTCTAAATTACAATGGTTAGTGGACTTGCTGCTTGAATTTCTTAGCTGAGGCTTTAAAAAACATATCTGTATGTGATATTACATTACAGTATATTTTAATATTTTGGTAACTGTCATTATAATTTACTTTCTTTGTAATAATGTGTATTTTGTTTTACATGTTTAAAACCATGGGTGTGCCTAGCTGGCTCATTTGGTAGAGCATGCAACTCTTGATTGAGAGGCTGTGAGTTGAAGCCCCATGTTGAGTATAGAGATTACTTAAAAGAAAAAAAGAAACTTTTTAAGTGAAAAAAAAAAAAAAAGATTTGGCAAATGGTCCATGGTATGACAGGGTTCAGAATCCTGGCTCTAGAAGAGGTGACATTTAAGTCAATAATTCCAATACAATATAATTAATGTTATTACAACAATATACTTAATGTTATGGTAGGGCTATTATGGAATCCCAGTCTGTTTGTGTGTGTGTGTGTGTGTGTGTGTGTGTGTGTGTGTGTTTACAATGAGGGTGTTAGGGACAGCAAGTCGTGGGAGGTTAGTTGTGGAATATTCCAAAGGTAAATAATGCTTTAGCTAAGCCTTAAAGAGGAGGTGAAAATTAGCCAGGCCAAAAATAGAAGGCTGGGTGAGGGGTGAGATATGAGAGCGGGGAGATGGCTACGGGACAGCATGTGTGGCAGCAGGGAAGTGTGAGGAGGCTGGTGTACCTGGGAATCTGTATGACCAGAGCCCGGGCATACATGGAGAGTGTGGGAGATAGGGTCGGGGTGGTGGGGCGGGGGGGTGGGGGGTGGTCAGCCAGGGTCAGTGAAGGAATCTGATCATGATACAGGATGTGGTATGGAACCACACAAGTACTTCTAGCCTTTGCTACCGGCAGATAGGTGTTTTAGAAAGATCATTCTGGCTGCATTGTGGACAATGGTGAAGCAGGCATAGGGGTGGTGGGAAGCAGTCAGGGGAGAGCCAAGAGCAGTTATGAGTCTCTGGCAGCAATCCAGGCAGGCAATGGCAAGGGCCTAAACCATGCCAGTGGCAAAGTGTGAAATCACCTTGTAAAGTGCGAAAGGCCACTGTGGAGTTGAGAGAAGGAAGGAGGGAAAGAAAAAAGGAATGAGAAAAGGAAGAAGAGAGGGAGGGAGGAAAGGAAAGGAGGGGAACAGAAGGAAGACAGTAAGGGAAGAAGGAGACATAGAGGAATTGTAGTCTCCAGCTAAGCAGACATTTGAAGTCAAAGTGTTTCATTAAACTACAATCACAACTGTTAGTCTACCCTGGAGGTGTGATAGGATTACCAGTGCGCCAGGTCTCAGGCAATCAGCCAGATGGCCGCTGATTGGTTCTCCTGGAAACTAATCAGAACTCTTCTTCAGTGGTTCAATTGCGGCACAAATAGCCACAGCCAAGGTGAGCTCAGTGAACAGAAGCTGTTGGCATGTCAACGTCCAAAAGGCAACAGGAAAGGAGGCACAATTTCTTTTCTGACAGGCAGCAATAGCTAGGTTTGTTTACAAGAAGTCCACAGGAACCTACACCACGCACACCCATAGGTGCCCCCCCACCCCCCGCACACACGCTTCTGGAGTTTTATATTTAAGAAACCTAACATACGCTGTGTTTTAGATGAAACTCAGTAAGGGAGAGTTACAGGAGCACATCTGAGGGTATTATCCGACCCAGAAGTAGTAAATCAATACATATCCATTCTAATACACAAAAACATGCAAATGAGAAAAAAATTATAAAAGCAATCATGCAAAGTAATATCTGAGGATGGCTTCAAGAGAACCGAACTGCTCTTACTGAGCTCAATTATGTCACTTTTCTTTAGTTTTTTTTCCTTCCCCTTTATTTCTCCCTTTCTTTGATATTAATTACTGGTGTCAAGCGGGAATCACCTATTAGACACTCTTGAAGCTATTTTTAAGAGCTTTGAGCTTATTGAAACTTGTTCTTTTATGTGACTCTGTTCCAAACAAATGACATTTTGCTTTCATTCAGATGAATTCTTGGATAATTGAACAATTGTCCAGAAGAGAGCAAGTCTGATTTTGGAAAATACTCAAAGTCAAAGATGCTAAGGGGGTGTCCCCCTTCAAAAGACATGGTTATGCAAATAAATGAACTTGCATGTAATTCCAGAAGAGATCTTAATTTAAACAATTCTCCCAGTCTACTCCAAAGATTCTATTCAAAGTTCATAATTCAGCAAATCCAAATCCACTTTCCACTGGATTAGCTTTTGCATAGGAAAAGGTGGGGGCTAGTCCATGCCAAATAAAGCAAGAAAAGCAAAGGAAACGCTTAGTATGGAAGTTCATGAGAGCAGTGACATCACAAAAGCGTAAAATTACATTTAAAAAAATATGTCAACATAGAGAGCTGTTTGGGGATAAAACTTCTATGAAGGGTGCTATCTCCCTATTAAATAGATTAACATTTAAATTCACTCTTTAAACAATATTGATGGTACTTCTGAAACTAAAGCATGCTGCATGCTACATTCTTATTCCCAAGATTGAGGATACAAAAATATTCGTGCAAGTTCTACACATGAAACCCTTTCCATTTTGAGGAACTGGGTTTGTGTGAACATCTGCCAGCCCAACAGAAAGAAAGGCTCTCATTTACACTGTTTGTCTACAGCCAGAAGCATTTCCAACACATTCCAAAAGCCACTAATGATTCCACTTCACCCAGTTCAGCCTCCTGAAGGTTGGTACATAATTAATGAGGTAGTGGAAGTTCTCTAGAATTAGTTTTCATCTAAATAAAGGTGCCCGATGTTTATCTGTACCCTTTGTACTCATTGTTGCCTTGAATATACCGAGCTTCCTGTTGGTACAGGGAACTATCGATTTGCTGACTAATCTTTTTATCTGATCATTATAGATTGTAACTCTCAGTCTATAACCTTTACACACACGGCTATTGTGGTTAAATAAAACACAATACAAAATAATTAACATGTTCCCATATCGATATTCCTCTTCCAGGCAAGAGCAGAAGACTTGGACTTGACAACTGGACATTCGTGTTTTTAGAGAAAAGTATAAATAGAAAATGAATATACAATCTTTAGTTCCTTAATATAAATTACTCAGGAAGAAATAGTATGTAGCCTTGGGGAAATCAACAGCTTCTTCAATTGGATTGCTTCTGTCACTGTATGGACACAGTCTTGTTTGATGTCCTCCTACCATTTGTCTTGTATGGAGTCTTTTATCTAAATCCAAAGTAATGCAGTCATCAGGGCTGCAATTCAATAATGGCTCCACAGGAGCTGTCATCCACAGTTTGCTATTCATCTTGTAAAAGGCTTTGAGTTTTCAAAGTACCAACTAAGGTTGGCATTTCAATGCCGTGGACAGAGCACTTAAAGTTCTTTTGTGTTCACAAGAAAGGCAGTGAAATTGAGAATGGGGGGAGATTAAATGGCCAACCTGCTACTCTACCTGACTACCTAGGGGTAACCCCATGCTACCCAAGGGAGCAAAGACATTAGGTGATCTGACCCACTCTGTAATGGGACATTATGATGAATGGGGGACTTATTGAGCGGTGTTTGGTTCATACTGAGCTCTACTGTTATAATTAAGAGGCAACAAATTTATGGAAATTGACCAAAAAAGGGAAGGTTAAAAACACAGTGACAAAGAAGAGAATAATTCCTTGACACATTTATAGAATCAAAGCATTTTAGAAGTAAGAACATCTTTAATGGCTTTAGAGATGCCTAAGCTGAAGCTGAAAATGTGAATTAATTGCCCCAAGTTCTCATATGTGGTTGTTGTTCTGTGAACAGGCTGGACTTGGATTATCATCACTAGAATTGAGTGTTGAGCATTTTGACCAGAGGTAGGGATATTTCTCTCTTCCACTCAGACTCAGTTTCTAAGTTCTTCCATGGCCATGATGTGTCCATTAGAAATGGCTAGCCTAAGAAAGCATAGGGTAAGAATTTATGGAACCATGAAGGAATTAAACCAAATACAACTTCACAGACCCTTGACACTCAATGGCCTCTGAGTGTAGAGGAGGTTGGAGACATTGACCCAGTACTGAAGCCACCCAACGCCTGCACTAATTCACTGTGATTCTGGCCCTCCGCTTGCCCTTTTGGAATGAGGAGGTTGGCTGAGAGGAGCTGTAACATAACAAAAAGAGTTCAGAGTAGCAGCGAAGGCCTAGAGACCAGGCCAGCTGTGTTGTAGGGATCAACTGTGTGATCTTGGACACGTCATTTGATTTCTAGGCCTCAATTTCTATCGGAATAGGGAGAGATCTAGAATATAAGATTTCAAAGGTATTTCTTCACAAACACACTATGATCCCATGAACGTAATAGGTGATGGCTATATTTTCTGCACAGGTCATAGGTCCATCCATTCACTCCTGCAACATCATCAACAATAGCAACAACTATGTACTGAATTCTTTTTTGTCAGATCCTGTGCCAGTGACTGAGAATAGAATAGGATTTCAAAGCACTTCCCTCTTAGAACTTGCAATCTATTATAGGAGACAGATATCTTATCTATTTTATCTCATTATTTATCAATAATGGCGCCACTTGTAAATTTACAATTGTGATCAGTGCTAAAACTGAAAAATGCGTCATGCTGTGAAATTGTCTTGGCCAAAAAGGTCAGAGAAAGCTTCCTTAAAGATGTAAAACTTAGCAGAGATCTGAAGGCTGCTAAGGTGATCTTGTTTGCCATGATCAATCTAACCTCCATTCTGAAAAGAATCAAGAATTATGGAAAGATTTTAAACAGGAGGTAGCATATGTCCACTTTTGCACCAGATTTGCAAAAGACCATCCTGCTGTAAGAATAGAGAAAGAGTTGACGGAGAGCAAAAGTAGAGGCAAAATTCATCTTCTTCATAAGATAACTGTGGAATTAATTTTCAGCAGGAAAATTAGGAGAAACAATAGTGCTTGAACTTGCAATACCAAGAATCAGGGCAGCACACACTTCAAATCTACCTCTCAGGTAGACTTAAGAGCATCATTTTCTTGCAGTTGCGACCATGTTACAGATTTGTTGTTGTTGTTGTTGTTGTTGTTGTTGTTTAATCAAATGGCAAATGTGAGTTTAAAGAATTACAAGTTGGCTTTAAAAAAGAAACATGTCTTCATCCTTCTCCTCATGCATGATTTAATGATGGATGGGTTGCCATAGGAGCAGATATTAATGTCTATGGCACTAATAAACAATTCTGATGAATTCTAAAGCTGAATCATCACTTTATAATGGTTGGGCAAAAATGAGCATCCCATGAAATTTTGCCAGTCCTGCAGTATGGTCCATAATCTGTGAAATGTTATTTTGTGAACATGCTTCTCAGAAAGGTCACGGGTAAATGGAAAATCCTGATTGATCATTTTAAAGGCTGTTCATGGTGACTGATATATTACTAAAAAGGAGGAATGTCCAGGAAGATTCAAAATATTCCTTCAGAATAACTTCTAGGTGTCCTATCATATTCTTAGTTACAATGGGAAAGATAACGTATTTTGGCTTGAAAACTCTTCTCCAATTTTATTACTCACAAGTCTTCTCACCTATATACTCATCTTTCAAAATTGGTTTTCTTGGTGTTCCAGAATTAGCTCCATGTGACTTCATCTTCACCCTTTATATCAACTCATGCTTGCGTGCCTCTTTTCTCTCATAATCTCTTACTCAACACCTTTTGGCCTATAAGACCCTGCACTATTTATATATAAATCATCCTCGTAGCACCCAAAGGAAAAAAATATATATCACCTGAAAGAATAGACAGTAAATATTTGCTGATTGGCTAAAATAATGTCTATCAAAAAATGCTTCAAATCCTTCAAAAAGATGAGATGAAATACCTTCAATATAAAGAGTCAAGTTATAATCATGAGATTGCCAAGGAAAGTGATTGACTTTCTTTAATTTTTTTAAACCATGGCTGAATCTACTAGATGCTTCCTAGTACAAGGATTTCTAAAATCAAGAGTTAATATGGTGATCAGAAAAATAAAAATAGAGTAGGAATTATAAAAACTTGACCAAAAATCTCTACTGCTACTCAAGACATTCATTCAGTAAGTACAAGCATAAATTAGTAAATTAATGTTTTGGACCACTATTAGGGGACTTTATGGTATTAACTTAAATTAAATAAAACTGAAGAGACAGGCACACTCAGCCTTCCCCAAACTCATCAAATTATAGATTCTATGATTTCCTTTGAAAATCCCAGGACAAAAGAAATATATGGAGCCTTAAATTCACTGAGAGTTTGGAAAGTTACTATAGACCTTGGAGAGTGCATGAAGAGTACATCAGTAGAGCCGTTGATGTCTTACCTTGGCTTGTAAGGCCCTGCATTATTTGGTCCCTGCCTCCATTTCTGATCCCATCTTGCACCTAGCTTCCAACCCCACTGGGTTACTTTCTGGTCTTTGAGCATGCAGAACCCATTCACATCTTGGCTGCTAATTCTGCTTAGACGGTTCTTAGCATAGATGTTTGCATGGCTGACTCCTTATTCTTCATAGTTTAAGTGAAATGTCACCTTCTCAGACTGGCCTTGTCTCACCACCTGGTTTGAAGTAAGATTCCATCCATCAAACTCAATCTCTGTCATCAGGGTTTGTTTCCTTCATAATATATCATATTATCACACATATATCATATACACACATATCGTATGTGTGTGTGTGACATACACGTGTCTATATTTGGTCCAGCAGAATCACTCACACATTCTTCTCCCTGGGGTGGGAAGGCTTATGTCCTCTCTAACATCTCTGTTTTGGTTCATTCACCAAAACAACAGTGGTTAATCCATCTCAGGTCTTCCAGATTTCTTAGACCAGTCATTAATTAAATCTTCTTCAAAATGCAGGAGTCTCACATTGGGCTCACTGTATTCCATTTAAGGTTCCCTCTCTTGACTTGAGATGAAGGGTAAAGTAACCCTAGCTCTCACCCTTGGGGATTGCATGGGGTTATAACACAATGCTTCCCAAAGCCTTCTTGTTCCCATCTCCCTTATTCTCCTGAGACTCCTGTACATTTCAAGGGTGGAAGAGTTTGTTAGTTGTTCCCTGAACACTACTGTAAGTTGTATTTGGTGGGTCTCAGATCTCACTTCATTACCTGATTTGTACCACTATAGATCTTAACCCAAACCTCTGTTTTAACAAATTAGAATCTTTAAAAAATTCCTTTTAACTAATATATTTTCTTCCTCAGATCCCACTTCTACTTTGTATTTGGAAGCTCCAATCAACAGGAGAAAAGCTGGGAGAAAACAATGAAATCCAGAAGAGGCATGGAAAAGGAAAAAAAGAAAAGACGGCCAACAATAACAAGAATAAACCCTGAGCTTACCAGTTCCACAGAAAATATATGATCACCATTAATTTAAGGGGAGAAGATATGTGTCCACTCAGTGAATTAGGTCATCATTTCTCAAACATTTTAATCTCAGAACCCCTTTAAACTTTAAAAAATTAATGAGAATTCCAAAAACACTTTGTTCATGTGCACTATATCTATCAATATTTACTATATTAGAAATTAAAGCAGAAACTTTTAAACACTAGAATATATGTGTGCATTCCTTTAACCACCAAAGCAATGACATTATCACATTTCATGTAGCTTCTAGAAAACTCTGCAACCATTATGAGAAAGTAGGAGTGAAAAAAAGCAAATAATATTACTATTATTATGAAAATAGTTTTGACTTCATTGTGCTCTTGAAAGAGTCAGAAACCCAAAGATTTCCCCAGGCACTATTTTGAAAACTGCTTAAGTAGGTGGCTAGTAACTAGTATTATTTTATTTTATTAGGTGCCTTCAAAAATACACACTTGAATTTTAACTTCTCACAGGCAAACTTTCAACTCAGGCAACTTCTTTTGACTATAAACCTTTCCAAAACTTTCAGCTCAGATAAAGAATCAATCCAATAGGGGAAAAAATCAGCCTGTCTGGCTTTAAATAATTTGATTTAACATATATCTAAATCCATTCGTCTTTTCTGTTAAACACTATTCACTATCTCTATTTATCTGAGGGAAAACAACAAATATAATTTTGTTCATTTATATTGGCATATAATCTATACTTATTGATAGATCACAATAACACAAGCTAATTTATTTTTCTCTCTTGAGTAAGGTCTGAAAACTATTCATACCTGCAACATAAAATAAACTTTCAATGTAGACTCCCTCCAACAGCATTGGGAGATATTACCTTGAAGATGATCACGTAATAGGACTGTCATACCAGCAGCAGCACCAAGCTTGAGGGAGCTCTCTTCACAAAGGAGACCCTCCTTTTTCAAACATCGTAGAGGACATACCAAGTATCAATATATCTGATGCAGTTTATTAAGATATTCTTTAAAAATTATTCTTTAAAAATTATCACCTCCCTACTTTTTTAATAAGAAAATTTTCCCCGAGGGAGGGAGGGATTTAACAAAAGTTCCCAAATGTCCAGAGTGGCAGAGATAATGGTCAAAACTGAGATTCAGTGCCTCTCTCATAAGGGTGCAAGGAGAGGTTTGGGAAGCCTGGTGCCAGAAGAAATTCTAAGGGATTTTTATTGTATGTTGGAGAACGAACTGTGTCGGCCAGAGCTGGAGCCCAGCCAGCAGGGGGAGACAGTGAGCTCCTCACCGAGCATTGTCCAAGCGAAAGGAAGAGACAAAATTCACTAGCAGCTGGCCCAACCCGGAGGCAACCAAGACCGAAATAAGTCCTTTTCTGCAAGAATAATAGGTGAATCCAACCATGGAGCTTAGGGAGAGACGAAGGAGAGGAGAATCCTAATTTAGAAACTTCATCTAAAATGGAAGCTCCCAGACTGACCATGAATTGACAAATTTCAGCTTTCAGTCAACAGGAGAAATAGAGCCTTGAGAACTGAGCTTATTTCAGTTATAGAGATATAAAAATGTCTTTGCACTTTGCATTTATAGAATATTGTGACAGTTATACTTACCTGGCAGGGCAGACACCATGATCAGAATATTGTGACAATGAATTTTATACTTGTTACATGAGAATATAAAATTCTGGCTCAGGACAGACCCATCAAGAGCAAAATACTATTTAATGGGAACAAACTTGATTGCGAGGCAATCACATCTATGGTTCATATTATTTTTGTATTTAAATATTTTTTATTATCTGTCACTTCCTCCCCCGCTGCCAACCGAAGGGTAAACCCTGTGAAAGCAGAACATTTTGGCTTTCTTTTCTTTTTATCCTGTGCCTCAGTGTACCAGGGCTGGTGGGGGCTTGCTAAGGCCACAAGCTTGATATGGCCACAGGACCCTGCTCCAGTCTGCATTTTTAAGGGGTGGGGGGATGCAAACTTGTAGTTCTCCCATCTTTCTGACCTGGAGAGCTTTCCACAGCTCCATTTAGTGGAGTTCTAGTGCTGCCTCTTTTATATGCTAGTTGTGCTTTTAAACCCAAGCCTTTTTTCTGCACCCAAGGACAGAGGGATCTGTCTCTGACCGTTAGTAGTATCCTCCTCACTGCCCTTTGCAGCCTCCCTTCCCTACCATGTCCCCATCTCTCCTGCAGTTCTCCTTTGCTGGTCTCTATCTTTTGTCATGTAGAAGTCTTTCCCAGAGCTCTCAATTCTTCTTCATGAGGAATTCTATAAATAGGTATAATTTGGTGTGTATCCTGGAGGAGGTGAGTTCAGGGTCTTCCTATGATGCCATCTTGGACCAGATCCTCCCTTTTTTTTTTTTTTTTGAGAGAGAGAGAGAGAGAGAGAGAGAGCAAAGTCATGTGTGGGAGGGGAGGAGTAGAGGGAGAGGGAAAGATAATCCTAAACAGGCTCCATACCCAGCTCAGAGCCCCAAGTGGGGCTCGATCTCAAGATGGCAAGATCACGACCTAAGCCAGAATCAACATCAGACACTTAACCAACTGAGCCACCCAAGTGCCTCCCTCTTTTTTTTTTTTTTATTGAATTGCAGGTTTCAGGTGGATGGCATGGTGATTTGACAACGATATGTATTACACAGTGCTCACCACAAGTGTAATCACCATCTGTCACCATACAAAGTTATAATAATATTATTTATGTTCCCTATGCTATATTTTTCTTCCCTGTGACTTATTTATTTTATCACTGCAAGTTTGTACCTCTTACTCCCCTTGACCCGTTTTGCCCACCCCCACGGCCCTCTGCTCTGACAACCACCACTTTGTTCTCTCTCTTTATGACTCTCTGTTTATTGCTTATTTGTTTGCTCATTTGCTTTGCTTCTTAGATTCCACATATAAGTGAGATCATAATGTATTTGTCTTTCTCTGACTTATTTCATGTAGCATAATACCCTCTAGTTCCACCCATGCTGTCTCAGATGGCAAGATCTCATTCTTTTTTGTGGCTGAATAATAGTCCATCGTGTATATATACCACATCTGTCTATCCTTTCATCTATCGATGGACACATACGTTAAAGCAGGGAGTTTTGTGTCCTTTGTTTATTACAGCATTCCAGTGCCTTGTACATATTAAAGGATCAAAAAATACACGTTGAATGAATGAGTGAATGATTTGGCAAATTCATTAATCAGAATCTACTGGGAAGCTTTTTAAAATACAACTATCTTCCCCCAGCCTCAGAATACCTCTAGAGTGGGCCCTGAGTCTATGTTATTAACAAGGTGTCCGGATGCTTGTGATGCACTTTGAAGTTCAAGAATTATTGTAGGACAGGGCTGGTAGACAGGGAAAGTATAGAAAGCCTGGTCAAGGGTGTGGAATTTTATGGAAATACAGCTGGGAGAGGGGACATTAAGTGTACTAGGCACTGGATCTCTCCATGAAGTCACCCATGGCCTGCCTTTTTTGTAATTTCTATCTTAATGAATTATTTGTGATTTTTACATTTCCATATGTGTGAGAAAATGGTGCCTTAGGTAGCACGGATTTTAAAGGTGCATCTCTGCATCTTGACATTCTTTTCCACATTTCCAATAGTTTTTTTTTTTCTCTTTTCATTTTCTCTGGGACGTCATATCTTCACTTGAACGCGTCACAGTTTTCTCAAAATTAACATGTCTTTCATATAATTTCTCATGCCCACCTGACCCAAAATTAATATTTTATAGAAAACCTAACATTTCATAGAAGTTATCACCATTTGCAATTATATTAGATCTGTTTATTATTTTTAAATTTTGTTTTATTATGATAAGTCCACTTAACATGAGATCTACCCTCTTAATTGTTAATTGTATTGATGAATGTATAATATTGTTAATTATAGTACAATGTTGTACTGCAGATTGCTAGAGTTTGTTCATCCTCCTTGACCAAAACTTTATGCTCGTTGATTGGTAACCCTCATTTCTCCCTCCCCCTAGACTCTGGAAACCTCTATTCCACTTTTTTATTCTATGAACTTGATTATTTTAGGTATTGCATATAAGGGGATTCATGCAGTGCCTTTCTTTTTTTTATAAATTTTTTTAAATGTTTATTTATTTTTGACAGAGAGAGAGACAGAGCATGAGTGGGGGAGGGGCAGAGAGAGAAGGAGACTCAGAATTCGAACCAGCCTCCAAGCTCTGAGCTGTCAGCACAGAGCCCACTGCGGGCCCGAACTCATGGAGTACAAGATCATGACCTGAGCCGAAGTTGGATGCTCAACTGACTGAGCCACCCAGGCGCCCCGCAGTATCTTTCTATGATGTATTCACTTTGAACCTGTCTTTAGGTTCATCCATGTAGTTACATATTGCAGAAATCTTTCTTTTTTAAAGCTGAAAAGTATATTCCATTATATGTATACATCACATTCTCTTTGTCTATCTATCTATTGATGGACATTTAGGTTATTTCCACATCTCGGTTATTGTAAATAACATTGTAATGAACAAAGGAGTGCTAATACCTTTACGAGACCCTGATTTCAATGACTATTTTTAATTTTTTGAAGAACCTCCATAATGCTTTCTATAGCAGTTGTACCATTTTGAAATCCCACCAAAAGTGTGCAGGGGTTCCAATTTCTCCACATCCATGCCAACACTTCTTAAACCACGACATTCACAAGTGTGAAAATACAACATTAGGTAACATTAGATTCAGTTCCCAGAGAAATGTGGATTTGAAAACATGCAAATTACAAACAACTTGATTAGCCACTTCTTTCTACTCTTAAATAAAATAGCAGGTTGACTCTGACTCTGTGAATCTCTGAAACATGGTGAGGAGCCTTAAGTAGACATAGAAGGAAGCGGAAAGGAACATGCACCTGTTGCTGTGGATTTAGGTCTGTTGCTTCATTTGGAGGATCCAAAGTGCCACTTCATATTGTTTTTGAGATAATAAAGAAGTGGAAATAATATGAAAGGTTTATTTACATTTTATACATATTAACTCAACTAATCCTCACCTCAATTCCAATAGAGAGTTTCTATTTCAACGTGTGTGCCATGAACCACTGCCCTGTCCTGGGGTCTGAGGGCACATCGTACCCTAAATCTTTAAGGGGTGTGAGTTTTAAAAAATGTCCTTGTGCGCTCTGCATCTTCCTAATACCCCTATGAGGCTGAGAAAACTGAGGCCTAGGGAAGATGAGTGAATTGCCTAAGGTCACACAGCCTGAAAGTAGCAAAGACATATTTGAAATCTGGTGTGCCTGTTTCTTCCAGATTTTGCTTTGTTTTGTTTTTTCCCTACATCCTGTATGTTATCCTTGGTATGATTGCCCTCCCTGTATCCAATACAGCTATAGGAAAAGCGATGTCCCCAGTTGTAAATATATCAGGAATAACCCAGTTCACTAGCTCTCTTCTCTAGCCACAAGTCTTAGGGGATGTCATCCTTCAACCACAGGCTTGAATCTGGAGGAGCCGAAGACAGTGAGGACCATTCACAGTAACTGTCTCATTGTCCCAGCTGTATGCCCGGGTTTTTTTTTTTTTTTACTCTTTTTCACTATTGACAGTGTTTAACAGAAATTTTCAACAAGCACAGCCATTTATCCTTTCCAGTGTACCAGATCAGAGGCAGAAAAAATAGAAGGAGAGCAGGACACTGCACAAGACAGGTGCAAACAGAGAAAGTTGATGCCTGGTGGTGAGGTAGAAAGAACCCAAGGAAAACAAACACCAGATGGAGAATATCCTGTCTCTTAGAGATAGAATATCTTATTCTCTTAGAATTGGTAGCAGTGAATCACACAGAAAAGTTTAAATTGTATCCAAATACACTCTTCTTAGGAAGTCAGAGAGGTGAATAATTCATCTTTATAATTATTTTTATCAAAAAATCGTTTACAAAAACTGTCACTTGAAAACTTTATGTAGAAAATTGATTTTTTTAAAAGAGAGACAGAGGACAAGTGAGGGAGAGGGGCAGAGAGAGAGACAGAGAATTCCAAACAGGCTTCACGCTCCCCACGGAGCCCAAGGCAGGGCACGACCCACAACCCTGGGATCATGACCTGAGCTGAAATCAAGAGTCTGATGCTCAACCGACTGAGCCACCTAGGAGCCCCCAAAATTGATATTTAACTTTAAAAAGGATAGGCCAATAGAGGCATTATTGCTACCTGCTCTCACTCTTATTCATTCTTCAAGGTGCCGCATCTGACAGAATCCAAATGGACATGATAACCTTCTCT
Organism: Panthera pardus; assembly: GCF_024362965.1. Taxonomy (NCBI): domain Eukaryota; kingdom Metazoa; phylum Chordata; class Mammalia; order Carnivora; family Felidae; genus Panthera; species Panthera pardus. The sequence goes on from NW_026526688.1 coordinate 186,343,180, forward strand.
ACCCTTTCTGCTTTCAGATGCTCTTTATCAATCCGTACCTCCAGTGCTTTTCTTGCTGCCTATTTCATGCTGTCATCAAAACTAGTGCATTATACGGGGCACCTGAGTGACTCAGTCAGGCATCCAACCCCTGGTTTCAGCTCAGGTCATGATCTCATGGTTTGTGAGCTCAAGCCCCACGTTGGGCTCTGAGCTAACAGTGCAGAAACAGCTTAGGATTCTCTCTCTCTGCCCCTCCCTTGCTCATGCTGTCTCTGTCTCAAAATAAAGAAATAAACTTAAGTAAAATAAAATAAAAATGGAATTGTCACATACATCATCAAATGTAAAGGTATTTTCACTTTATATTTTATATTTATGTTTTCTAATACAGAAATATTAATGTAATTTTTAAAGTAAAACCAACTTTGAAACATATTTTAAAAGATTGTTGCATACTTTTCATTTTTAGGTCAAGAATATATATGAATTTTTTGAATATATATATTACTTTGCAAAAGTAATACATATACATTATAAAATGCATATACATTACACTATTACATACGGGAATGTATTACGTGTGTACTAATACATGCACATTGTCAAAAATTTAGAAAATAGAGAGGAACAAAAGAAGAAAATAACTCTATCATTTAAAAAATAACCAATGATAATATTTTTGCATATATCCTGATATTTTTTATCTTTTTTCTTTTTTCTTTCTTTTTTTTTTTGTTATAAAAACACTTAATGTGAGATCTACTCTTTTAACGTGAGATCAACAAATTTTAAGTGTACAATACAATTTTGTTGACTGTAGGTACAGTGCTGTATGGTAGATCTCTAGGACTTATTCTACTGACATACTGAAAATTTATGTTCCTTGATAAGCAATTCCCCAAGGAATATCTTTTTAAACGGATATATTTTATACTAATAACTAAAGATTTGGTTTCACAAACTGTTTTTAATAATTTTCAGTAATATTACCTATTCCTTGTATACAGCTGAAATCTCAAGACTGCTTTCTGTTGGTAGGAGAATCAGCCGATTTTCTTTTGAAAAGCATTCAATATCTGACATTTTTCCTCTGCAAATCAAAACCAGGCTTATTTATTTCTTGACGATCTCCAAAATTGTGTTCACCAAGATCTGGTTCTTCTTCCATTCTAAATCTCGTCTAATATGCAATTGGAGGAATTCACGAGACTACATCTGGCCAGTGGCTGTGGTCAGATATGACACGCGAAATATAAAAAAAATTAGTTAATTACTTTCCAGTTGTCCCTTCCTCTACCATGTTGACTGAATGGATCATGTGTTCCAGACGATATAAACAGAGGATGATGGAATCTTCCTCAGCCTGGATGGCTGCTTTAGTGAGAGGAGTACAGTTGCCCTTTAGCTGAAGCCCCAAGAGACCATTAAGTCTTATTCTGTGAAGTCAAATTGATTTCTTTCCTTGCATCTGGAATGATAGTATGTAACATCCTTGGCACAACTGAACAAAATAGTCGAGTTGTGAAAGGCTGCCCTACAATGTTGCCAGACTTGCAATGGACTTTGCCCGAATGGGAAATAGACTTTGTGAAGTTAGCCGCTGATAATTTGGAATTTTTTTTTAGCCACTACAGAATAATCACTTCTGTCCTAAGACTGTTGTTTTAGGAATATCTTACCATGAATACCGTTTAAAATTGTCTCACTGTGAGGAACCCCAAATCAAATTCCTTCATATGCAGGTAATTTAATTCTTCATATTACATCTTGAAATGGATAAAATATATCAATTGTTTTCTATGCTTAAAGACCCATAGACTAAATTGCCAGCCCTTTATATTCTTATGGTACTTATTTGTATTATTCTATTTATTTATATTGCATTTTTCCTCTTGAGGTGTACTTTAGTAATATTTAGATAATTCTTCCTATTCCAGGCTGAAAGAGAACATCTGCAATGGTCATAAATATGGTATATGACTCTGAATTTCCATTCAACATAATTTCTAAAGATACAATCACCCTAACTCCCTCTCTTCTTCAGGCAGAGTCCCAAGTATCTCATGTGATTTTCTTGGCATCCACTCAAGTACTGATAAAGCTACTAGTGCCAACCTCATCCCTACCTGCCACCCTGAATCTGCTGCTTTTCTGCTTTGCAACTTGACCTTGACATTGCTGCTGGAATGTGACATTGCTAGCACTTCCCACATTGCTATCACTCCCTCTGTCAGTACCAGTGCTCCTCATTGAGGTAAAGGAGGTCCTTCTTTCCACCTATACCCTCCCCCCCAGTATTAACAAAGAATGCCAGGGGAAAGTTCAACCCAATATTTTGGGCTAACTCACAGGAGTGTCTTTGATGTCACTTCATTAGCAATAACCTATTATTTATCCTAAGACTGGGAAATATGGCTTAATTCTAATCTCCACTGGATGGAGGGGCTTAGATTTCTGTGTATCACTCCGGATACACATAGTGTGTCACTCCAGATAGCCTAAAAGACCATGGCAGAACTGAGCTTGCATGAGTGGATCTAGCTATGAGAATGAGGCAGAAAACTGATAAGGGAGAATCAAGGTGGGAAAAGAGGAAGATGAGACTGTTTTAAACATAATCAGTCTGAGGTACTGTGATGAACATGAAAAGGGGAACACTGCTCAGTGATTTAGAAAAATAGAAAAAAACACACAGATTCAGCAGTCAGCAACGTAAACAAAGCTGCAGGAGTATATATGAGAATATTCTATATAGCTGGTTAATTACAAACAACTGCCATACCTGAAAACACGGTTAACTAGATATTAGAATTTTTTCTATGAAACATCTAGGAATATTGAGTTATAAAATAATGATCATCTGGAAGTACATAGCTAATCTTGCAAGTAAAAAGAGATGTCTCTAAGGGGACAAGGTCATAAAGGAAGATGAAAATAAGGAAACAAGTGGGTGATGAAACCACACCTATCCTGACTGCATGTATGAATCTCTTGTCACCCAGCAAGTTGTACGTCAATGACATTGGGCCCACTCAGGGTAAAGATTTAGAGGTGGAAGCCAGAGCCCTCAAAGAGCCATGTGTTCAGTGAAAGCATTGACCATAAAAAAAATGTGTGTCTGAAAGCAAAGAGAGAAACAAACGTATTTATTTGTCCTGAGAAAGACAGAGAGAGAGCAAGTGCAGGAGAGGCAGACAGAGAGGGAGACAGAGAATCCCAAGTAGGCTCTGTGTGCTGATAAAGCAGAGCCCGACACAGGGTTCGAACCCATGAAATCTCGAGATCATAACCTGAGCTGAAACCAAGAGTCAGATGCTCAACCGACTGAGCCACCCGGGCACCCCAGGAAACATATATATTTTTGCCCAGACTTAGATAAAAGCAAAAGTTTCTCCTTGATTTATAAAAATCAAGCTGTCCCTCAAGAAGAGTTGGAATTGTCATTTGTATGATTTATATGATCTGATAAACTACACACATTTTGAATTAAATAATATTAAGTTAGTAGAATCCTACAGTGCCAAGCAGAAGCAAACATAGATATTCTCTGGAGAAATTTGCCCTGATACAGGGCTTGCAGAATTTCTAAAAATAAAACCCAACCATTTGAACAAGAATCCATAATCCAAAATTAATAATACTAAGAGAAACAAGCTACCAGAATGAATGTAAGAAGAACCAACAAACAGTAGTAGTAGACTTCCTAGGGACTTCTGATAATGGAATTCTCAGATACAAAATTTAAATAAGTATTTCTTAAAGATATAAAACATAGAATTGAAATATCACATAAAAATTAAAAATGATCAAAACTGAAAAAATAGAAATTCCCCAAGTAAAAAATATAATCTTTGAAAAATCAAAACACAACAAAAGTATTAAATATAAGATTAATTACAACTGAGGAGAGAGTTAGTAAACTGGAAGGAACCTTAAAAAAAATTACCTAAAGTCCAGTAGTACAAAGAGGAAGATACAAAAGATAGTTTTAAAAATATGGAAGATAATGAGGTCATATACATGTAAAGGAAGTCCCAGAAGGAGAGAATACAAAAGAGAGAGAGAGAGAGAGAGAGAGAGAGAGAGAGAATATTTGAAGGGTTAATAGCTGTGAAATGCTCAGACTTTAATCAACAGTGTAGATGACCAGTCAGTTGCTACTGCCACACAGGCTGTTTTCCCATGTCATTCACCTAGTTCTCAGAAAAGAATGTAATTGGAGGAGATGGTTGCTTTCTGTTATAGTCAAGAGTAGGTGGACATGTCCCATTCTCAATTTCCCTCCCACCTTCCCTCCATTCTCCGTGTGTGAGTGTGTGTGTGTGCGTGTATGTGTGTGTCCCTACCCTTCCTCTCTCTCTCTCCTCACCAAATACGATGAGTTGATGACCCCATGTTAAACGTGAAGGAATCTGGATGCCTCAGTTCTTGCTTAGACGATAATAGCCCAGGAAAGCCACTAACCCAGGAACACCTGCATTGAAGTTTGAGCAAGAGATAAAACTTACAATATGTTAAACCAATGACTCTGGGGTCTTTTTTGTTATAGCAGCTGGTATTAATTACCCTAACTAATACACAGAGAATCAGGAAACCCCATAAATCCTAAGAAAGATAAGTAAGATCATGCTTATTTACATGCATCAGACTAAGACAATAAGAGCACATCAAAAATGAATAAAATCTTAATAGAAACTAAACTTTATATATTCTTTCTTTAACATAGCTCTCAAAGTTGACTACTCTTTCCCATCTCCATCATAAATACCTAAGTCACGATGTCCATTATCCTTCCCGTGAAACACCGAAGAAGCCTGCTGACTGGTCTCCCCATCTTCCACTCCTACCCTGACTCTAATTCTTTCCCCACCTGTCAGAAAGTGGGGCCTTTCAGAAGTGGAAATCCATTATTACCATACTTCTGCTATAAAATTTGAATGGAATTCCACTTCTCTTGAAATATGGTTTGGACTTTATAGCATAATTTTCAAGTCTTTCAGCAATATGACCATGCCTACCTTGCCAATTTTGTCTCTTGTTATTCTCACTGTCTCTAGCCATGCCAGACTTACTTTATGTCATTTAATGAATTATTCTTTCATCTCCAGGTGTTCTCATATTCTGTTGATTTACCTGGAATATTTTCATTTTCACCTGAATATCTTTCACACATTGTGTCATCAGAGAAGCTTCCTCAGGTAACAAAGATTAGTTTTAATCTCTGAGCTTCTATTTTTGAAGCATTTTTCCTGACAGTAATGGTTGTTTTATTCCTATCTTGGGATTGAGACTTAGTTCATTTCATAGAAATTAGGGTGATGAATTTCTTGGTGGAAGTAAGCTGAATATAGTTGCTGGTGCATAGTAGATGCTTAGTAAATATTTCTAGAATAAGGTGAAGTAAATAAATGAATGAATGAGCAAATGAACCAAAAGAACATAAGGCCATGTTTCAGGAAATTTCCACTTGTTTTAAAGATGATTGTTGGATACTAGACTGGTATTTGATCCTGATGTCTATCAGAAAAATAATCAAATCTTGGCAATTAAAGTTAAAAAAAAACTCATCATCCTTAATTTATTCTAAGTATTAATGGACCTCAGTACACAGAATTGTGCATAACACAAACCTTGGTTTTGTAATAATTAGTACATCTATAGTCCTCATTTGTTTTTTTCTCTCCTTTGTTCATTTGCTAATTTATTTATCTATTCATGTATGCATTCATTCATCCAATTATAGTAGCATTGTAATAAACACTCGTGAGCACACTACCCAACATAAGAATTAAAAAACTCCCCATACCCTCTTGCACCACTAACTGATGTAAGAACTATCCTAGGTCTTGTGTTCATTTTTTTGTTTTCCAAAATTATATCCTTATGTACATAGATACGCCTCAGTTGTATGTGTTTACTTTAGTCTCTGACTTTAACTGTTATAAAGGGTGTTACTCAGCATGTTGTCGTCTGGGATTTTTTTTTTTTTTTTTTTTGCTCAATTTCCCATTATTGAAATTCACTCATGTTTTTATATGTAGCTGAGTCTATTTATTTTCTTGCCATTTAATATTTCATTATATAAATACATCATAATTTATTTATTTCTCCTTTCCTATTAGTGGACATTTAGCTGTTTCTAGTCTTTTGCTTTTATGAACAGTGTTTCTTATGAACTTCCTTATATATGTCTTTTATGGCAAATGTGAAAATATTTTTCTTGGGTCTATATGTAAGAGAGGAAATGTTGGGGCCATAAGAGACAATGAAAATGTTATAAAATTTACTTCCTTAAGATCATTTTATAACTTTCTTTACTTTCTAATATTATAAAATATTCAATATCAAAATGGCCCATTTACAAGTCAGTGAGTTTCCTGCTTTTAAAATTCAAAGATTAATTTAATATTCACCTGATAGGCTTTCTTCTCTGGGCAAGAGATGGGGCCATTCATCGTTCATTCAACAAACATAATTTAGCATCATGCTGGGGGTTGAGGATGTACCAGGGAACAAGATAAGCATGGTTCCTGCTGTCTTGGAGCAAGACCCTAATAGTCAATTATTAATGTGATAAATGCCATGAGGAAGTGTAGGAAGTTATAGAGTGAAGAACAGAAATGTCTGTTCTGGTCAGAAGATGGGGAGGATAAAGGGGAATGCTTCCTGTAGAAGGGCCCCAGAAGCTTAAACCTGAATTAGGCATAATATTCCCCAAGGGTGGGGAGACCAGAGAGTTGGTGGAAGAGGTCTTCCTGATAGGGAAAGTAGCATGTGAGGATATTGCCTTGGGCTTCTGTCTATACTTCTTCCCTCCCCAGGCTTAAACGTATGCTAGGGTCCAAGGCAGAAATTAGAGCCTCAAACAGCTATTTTTATGGTCTCCCTATCTTTCTTTCTCCCAGCCAGGGCTCTCCTCTGCCAAAGGAACCTGAAGACGTATCAGCTTCTAATGACGGAAACTACACATCAGTACACTAGGCAAGAACACATGTAGCCTTCAGCTGGGGACTCCTACTGCAATTAAAACATAACATAATAGCTATTGGGCATTTCTGAGAAAGGAATGAAAAGTTCAGAAAGTAGTATGGGGAAGTGGGCCTTGCATAAGACTGGCTCTTACATGAAAGCTTAATACCTTTAATATAAAAATAGATAAAAGGACAGTAATGAAAATGTAAGCTTTTCTTTCAGTGGCATTGTATTTCAATATCTCTAATCTAACATACATAGCCTCACTTATTCTGGGGATTCACTCTATATTTTTTACTTTTGAGTTGTTTTCAATTCAATACACTGAAAAATTAAACAGTTGTGAACTTATTATAGTTGTTTTTTTTTTGTCCTCATATCAGACAAAATCAATCAATAATTAACAATACTTTTTGTGAGCCAACTAGATATTCATTACTATTCTATGGTCTAAGATAAACCAGACAAATAAAAGATGCCATATCTGAGCCTCCAGAATATTCATCTGGTTGGGTATATTTATTTACACATGTGTGTATTATTTTATTTAAATACTTTATACACTATATAAATATATACAGAATTTATTATAAATTAATATATGTACCTTTTTCTACCCAGATTATTTGTATATATAACACTTTCTCTTCTGAGACCTTAATTTGGCAAATTAAATTTCTTCTTTTCCATTATAAAGCCTATGCATGGCCTTCTAATATTCTTTGTGAAAACTATTTGACAATAACAAACTTGTTCTCCTTTAATCCTTGGGACAAACAGTAATTTCTATTTATTTAAGTCTTAGTTTTCTGACTATTAATGTGCAAGGGGTCATATTGTGAAATAAAGGCTTAACAAATGGCCTGTTTGGAATATCAATGAGTTACTTTTAGTCACCACAAAGAAAATGCAAAGATTCTTTTAAAAAGTAAATACTAAACTGTCACAGAACTCATTTGGAGAAAAAGAAATAAAAGAATATTCATTTGAAACTGCCTGGCATACTGCTTGTTTTCAGGCATGGCAGGGCAGTTATAAATCTGAAAGGAACCTTAGAGCTTCTCACATAATAAAGTCCCATTATGACCTGGCCGTTCTGTAGATAAGGAGACTGAGGCCAGAAAAGTCAGTGCCAATCTAAAGTCACATAGCAACCCTGATGCAGAGTCAGGCACAGAACCCATGGCTTCGACACCATGGATTGATTGCTCTTGTCCCTAAACTATGGTTTATTCCTGCTAAGCAAGTTTATTCCAGAAAAAATGTTTATTCCAGCTTCATGATGAAGCTGGCAAAAGATAAAAGAAATCAGGTTGATAGAGTGGGCATCATTTTCTCAATAATTTTCTTGAACTATCTGCCTACCCTATGAGTACGCACACACACTCTCTTTAACACACACTCATATTTACAAATACAAATGCGCATAGATGATTATAAGATACTGGAAGACGAGCCAGCTTCTTATTTTTTGTGATCCCACAGGAAAGAACCTACTTCCTTGCACATAATTAAGCTGAACTGAAATTCTCTAAGTATAGTTCAGCATCCCTAAAGTACCCAGTGTACCCGTTTTATGCTGTGAGCTTATGTTTACACTCCTCATTTTCATTCTCTTCTGGGATGGGTGGCTGTCTAGTGTGGGCAAATGAGTTCAGAATTTGAAGTCAGACAAAACTGGATTAAAATCCACATTTAATTTTTCTTTTCTTTCTTTTTTTTTCTTTGAGAGCATATGTACACGAGTGCGGGAAGGGGAGAGAGAGAGGAGAGAGAGAGAGAGAGAGAGAGAGAGAGAGAGAGAGAGAGAGAGAGAGAGAGAGAGTCTTAAGCAGGCTCCACACTCAGTGCTGGAGCCAAGGTGAGGCTCGATCCCACGACCCTGAGATCATGACCTCAACTAAATCGAGAGTTGGATGCTTAACTGACTGAGCCATCCAGGCGCCCCTGCACTTAAGTTTTATTATATGTGCCATCTTGGGGTAAGTTAATATTGCAACATTAAACATCCAGTTACATAGACCTGGTTTGCAGGTAGATTATTACATAACTGATAGGAGGGCTGCTTTGGCTGTCAGCTGTCTGTCCTTGTGCCTTACATTTCTGTGTGCAATAGCCTGACCTCTTGCTCATAGCATCTCCATCTTTTTCCTGAGGTCTTGTGTATATAGCAGGCCAGAAGTGCCCAGGAATTATCTCCTTCCCTCCAACACCTTCCATCCATTAGCAACTGCCCTTCAAACCAGTGACACACCGGCACTGATATATAAATAACCCAGCTCCCTCTCCCTTTCATTGAAAAAACTCCAAGGCACATGTTTGACAATGATTCCCAGGGTTCCTCAACTGATTTCTGTTCCAGTTGCCAACAACGGTAACTTGTCTGACGATGTCCAATTTATTGGCTTTCTTCCCTCCCCTGCCTCATTTCTTCACTCCCCTACCAGAGTCACTTGGACTTGGCTCCTCATTGAACTATTTGCACTTGAATCCTTGTGTCCAGATCTGCTTCCACATGAACTTGAATGGAGATAGATACAGACAAGTGAATAGGTCATTGTAAAATGTGAGTGTTATAAGAATGTTAAGATTAGGGTATTATGGAAATACTTAACACAGATTGTAAGGGGCTTTGTTCGAAGAGGATTTCCTGGGGTAAGAAAAAATTTTTTGAAGTATGAAGAGAGTTCCAGAAGGGGGGAATTGTAAGTACAAAATCTTGGAGGCAAGAGACAGTATGTTATCATGTTTAAGTAGCTGAAAGTGGTTAAGTGTACCCAGAATAAAAAAGTGGGTGTATAGGGCAAATGATAAGAAAGCCTGGACAGGTAGGCAAGGGACAGATCAGAAGGACTTTTGTGAGCTAAGCCAAAGAGATGTTCCTTTATGAAAGAGCAATAAAGAGGCATTGTGGGAAGTGAAACAGAACAGTGATATGATCAGATTTCTGTTACAAAAAGATTCACATTTGACAGCACTGGGGAGAATGGATTACAGGGATCAAGGTAAAAAGCTGGGAGATCCATTGGAAGCCCATGGCAGTAATCCAGCTAAGAAATGATAAGAATCAGAACTAAGTTAATAGTAGAGAAATAGAAGAGAGGACAGATCTCAAAATTATTGCGTGGGTCAGAGATCAACAGGACTTTTTGAGTAATTGACAATGGAGGGTAATAGGAGAGGTAGAACATGACAATGACTCCACATGTCCAACATTGATAACAGTACCATTTGACAGTTATGCTGCTCACTGAGCTGGTCGTCAAAGAGGGAGAGGTAAGTTCAGAAAGTCAAATTGTGAGTGCGTTTTTGGCTATGTTGAGGGTTATATGTTTGTGGGAAAATCACATGAAACCAGAAGTTTAGCCTACGAGGAAAAGAAGCTACATCCAAAGATGTAGAAATTAAAGTCACTGTCAGGCAAGAAAGTGATGCTATAAGAGCAAATGCAGTCAACCTTGGAGAAAAATGTGAAGGGAAAATGCATGGCATTACTACGTAACACAGGAATGCCAACATTTATGGGACTGACAGAAAATAAGAGTTCCATTAGGAGACTGGCGATGACAGAGATGCCCACCCTCTGGCAGAAGGACCGTCAAAACCCATTCTTGTGCCCACAGCATGTACAGAAATTTGTCACAGACCTCTTGCACTTTGGGCTCCAACTTAGCCCCAGAATTTTCCTCAACTCAGCATAGTTGGAGTAGTAAGGCTCATGACTACTTCCAAGAGCTGTCATGTGGATTAAATAAATAAATATGTAGAGCACTTAGCCCAACATCCCATAACTTGGCAAGAACCTAATAAAAGATACACATCAAGCCATCGAGGTGGGTGCATATAATTTTGTCATAGGAGACAGGGGAAGGAGGCTGAGGGAATTCTTTTCTGAAAGCCCTTATTTTCTCTGAAGCAGGCATCTGGGCCATCTGTAAAGAGGAGCAGAGGAAATGAGAAGCATGAGAAAGCTGGAGATTGTTACGGATAACTAGTGAGGGAAACGGGTACAGGAGCTGGCAAAGAACCCACACAGGAGTTGTAAGGGATTGCTGAGGACCAGGAATGAGTCTGGAAATCATAAACGACAATCCTAAATAAAAAGTTATTAATCATAGAAGAATAAACAAACCCAAAGCCAGCAAAAGGAAGGAAGCAATAAAGATTAGAGCAGAAATAAATGATATAGAAACTAAAAAGACAATAGAACAGATCAATGAAACCAGGAGAATCATAGTCTCATTTTCCTTTGAGTGTGAGACATGGGGGAAAAAAAAACCACTACATTAGGAAAAAAGAATAAAAGGAAATAATGCTCATGGAAAAAATAATCGCTGTGCTAGGTGTGTTGTATAAATCATATAACTTTCTTGGAAACTATATGAGTGGATATTATTATTTCCATTTTTCAGATGATGAAACCAAGACTGAAGTATTTTTTTTATAAATCACCCAAGAGCACTTTTGTAGTAATAGGAAGAGCCGGGATAGAATCCAGGGGTGGCTAGAGCTCAGGTCTGTGCTATAGGCAAATACATCTTCATTATACCAAATCTCCATCTTTAAAACAATAATTTCTTGTGTTTCAGCTTCTTTCTCTCTGTTCTCTGTTGACATTTCACTACTCATATTTAAGGGAATTCCTTCAAAGTCAACCAAGAAATAGACACTAAACTGCTGGTAATAATTTCAAACCAGCCTTATTGTATTGTTGCTGTAGTTGTTGTTCCTCACACATCTGTGGAATATTTTATCTACTTCAGTTAAATTTTATTTTAATGCAAAAATGATAATAAATCTCTTGTCAGCAGAGATCATTATTCCAGAACAAAAGACACTTTAACATTCACATTTTTAGTTCTTTTCTCTATTCTCACTTTCCACCCCACTCTATCTACCTATCTATCTATCTATCTATCCATCTACCTATCTGTGTGATTCTCAGTATTCACAATAGTTATATTCTACAAAGTCTCCACAAACATTGAATTAACAAATATTGAACCACTGCTCCTAGGGGAAATACAGAGTTAGGTTCCTATGAGCCTCTGATCCCAATGTTTTCATAAAACAATCAATGCATAACAACGTTTTTTGTGTTTCTGATTAAAAACACCTTATGTAATATTATTCTTGATTCATTAACATTGAACTCATGGCCAGCAGCACTCTGACTCCTGTCCAAGAGAAGTTCATGAGACACATGTATTTTTTCTGTAGTGCACATCACAGCCTTCTTGCACTTAGGAACAACACTAGACACAATGTCAGCATTATGTTTGGGACCCATATGAAGTGGTGACAGCACCAACAAAGCACAAAAAGTGTGGAAAATGTGGCCCCAAACAGACCACGGAGAGGATATGTGTATACAGTATGAGAATGGAAACAATAAGGCAGAGGGTCACCCTGTTGGCCTTCGGCCAGGAACATGGACAACTCAGATTTTCACCACTCTGTGCATGTCTATGAATAACTAAAAAAAATCCATGAGTATTGATTTCGGGGCTTCAAATCAGTTTTGATAATTTGGTGAATTCACATATTGCAGAATCTGAATAATCAAGATTGACTCTGTGTGTGTGTGTGTGTGTGTGCCTGAGTGTATATCTGTACTTTTCACAAATTTAAATGTTACCCCATGTACCATCTAGTATTTCTTTATGTATCAGAAACTGTCCCATGCCACAAACTGAAAGGACTGCCCATCGATGGAGAGTTCTATGTGAAGACTCCTAAGGAAAGGATCCTTAGACAAGCTTATGAAGTTTGGAAACTCCTGGAGAACAAACTCTCACATTGGAATAACTTTTTCTTTTAATACTATGCTCCTCGGAACTGCCTCCTTTCTGTTAATTTTTATATCTTTGCATCTCTTTCAACAGCAGAATGTCAAAACGATATCTACGTTCTGTGCCCATAAAGCCAGTGCACAACACTGAACTGGAAATCCCTTGAGATTTGCTTCAAGCGTTTTCACTGTTGCCAAAAACTAGGTTTGGGCTTTTAATGTTTAAACTGGTGGTGAGGATTCACTTATATGCATTTTTTTTGGCCAGTCCTGTAGCTTATGGCGTTTTTGTCCCTTCAACAATTTGCCTGCTGCAGTCAGACTTACTGTCACTGGAGAACACAGCAGCAAATAGGATATAAACTCTGCAGCAAAAAAAAAATTGCAGCAGTGCCTCCTTTTACCAGAACAAAGTAGAAAATCTCAGACTGCACTGCTGGGTCTATTGTGTTCTTAATTAATCACATTTTGTGTAAAAATTGTAATGACTCTTTTGCTACAAAAACAACTGTAGAAGCCATAAATGTTTTGAGGTTCTCAGGGAGCTTCTCCTCAGATAGTCAGAATTACCACTGAAGCCCCCCATAGGCTGTCTTCGTGTGTCATCATACAGCCAAGTTATTATCTTTTGCTACATTTAGGGCACAATGGCCAAATTCTTTCCATTCATTGCCTAAATCATTTCATGTCAAAACAGATTGTGTTTCCACTAATCCCTGATGTTTCAAGTCTCTTTTCTAGAACTCTCTATCCTATGGCTAGCTTGACTAGTATGGATGATATGGGTAAAAGGCCCTCCATTTTCTAGAGTCCACAATATCTTTGTAAATTATCAGCCCTCAGCCGTCCCCCACTCCCCAAACACTGAAGGCTTATTCGTTAGGAACAATTCACCCCTCTAGTGGTAGGATGTGAGTACTGCAGCTTAAGCTCAGGCAAACAGCTAAGCTTATGGCTGAAAGAGTAACTACAGACATTTTTTTATATATAAGATTCCCCTTTTTATGCTGGTTTGTCATTAAATATAACTCAACAAAGAAATCTCTTTAAAGTGTTCATTTTCTTTCTTATGTGTATATACAGGGAAATGCTTAGAGCTATAAACAGGCAGTATTAACACTAATAGATTTTTGTTTACACTCGTCTCCAGTTTTCCCTTGTTTAGAGTCAAATAGAAATAGATTGGAAAAATGTTTTTTTGTGTGTGTACTTTACCAAGTTAAGCAATAATGGTGAAATTTTTTTTCCGTCTGCTTCCTATAAACAATGAGGTTCTGTTAAAATCCACAATTTGGCACCAAATGGAAAAACTGTCCAGCTGAACTGGGTTGTAATGGAAATGCAATGACATTACTACCAATGAATACCGGGTAGCTACTGTGGGAATGATAGGAAAATTCTGATTTCAGCTCTGCTATTGTGATGTTCCTGCCAGTTAAAATGTTGGAGCTGAAAGGCGCCTTCAAGATTTCCTGGACCGGAAATCCTGAGAGGTGAAGTAACTTGTCCCAGATCACACAGCTAGTTAGTGGCCAAGCTGGAGCCCATTTCTCCTGATGTAGAAATCCACAACACCTTCCTAACAACAATCCTGGTAATTATGGCACAAGTCTGAAGGCAGAGTGAACAAGCTTGAATGCCACCCTGTCTGTGGCTTGTCTGGACAATCATGCACGAGTCCTTTTCATCTGTACAGCGAGGCTGATGGGGATGCCCGTCTCAGAGATGGCGTGTAAGCATTCAAAGGAGAAGCTGCTGGAGAAGTACTTAGCATGGGACATGATGCATAATAAGTACTCAGTATCAGTATTGTTATTACTATGAGCTTTTCTCTTTGCTGTTTTGGGGCCAGTCTAAAAACAGAACTTCTTTTCACTCTCAGGAGTAAATGAGTATGTAAATTAGGGAAATTTGAGTCTTTGTTTTTTATTCCATTACTCATAAGTATTTCAGTACTATGAGAGCATTACTAATCTTATCCTTCATTTATGCAGTAATATAAGGGTGATAACAGCTGTTTTAAGAGAGGATTTTGATTTTTTTTTTCAGAGCATCATATGCATTGCCTCTATTAAGCCAGATTTGTGAAATAATTCTAGTATAATTTAGGTACTATGGCATATTAGAAACCAAAGATTATAAAGTGCAAATGAGATTTTTTTCTTCTGCTGACATCATAACAGTTTTTACAGAGCCATTATCATCTCAATGGGTACGGATGTCATCCAGTCATTATCCTCAGATCATAACGAGGTGGACCATTAGTGCCTCCTTTGGAGACCTTATGGTCTGAGATGTTAATGAGCCTTTGGGGAACCCTAAATCCTGGGATGGTTGGCAGGATACTCCAGACCATAACAGAAACTTCTTCGCAATGACAATGGATCCTGTCAATTTCTATTAAGGAGCTTCTTAATTCCCCAATCATTAAGATAGTAGAAGGACTTATTACACTAGCCTATAATTAAGAAAGCTTTCAGCCATAAATCCCTTCTGTAGAGTCCTTCCCTCCATTCAATATGGAATGAATAAAGGGTAAGAGTCCCACAAGAGGAACTATGGAGACAGCATTCATCTCGGGAAAATCTGACAGGATGAAGATTCTCTCTGCTTTCCCCCAAACTCCCTCAGCCCCTACACGACTCCCTTGCAAGAACACAGAACAGCGAGGCCCCTTGACTAACACATAGAGGTCTCCAGCAACTGATCTGGTGGTGATCTTTTGTCACAATTGTCATTTGGATTGGCCTGTACCAAGTATTCCCACTAGGCATTATGACAGAGAAACACAAGTTGAAAGCACCATCTCTGCCTTTAAAGAACTCGCAATCGTATGGGAAAGAGTGGATGATAAAGTACAGCAGTGACATTAGAACGTAAGGCAACAATACAGAGAAGAACAGAGGCAGCACTGAAGTGATTTCCCAACAGTTGGCGTAAAGAGTATGTGCTATGAATTGACTGAGGAAATCCGTGTGGAAATAGAGGCTTAATGAGTATTGCATTCTTTCCTACTTTAGAGAAGGATGCGTTCAGTGTGAATTGTTTACTATTGATTCATTGCATTCTGCCTCAGTTTCTCAATAGTTAAATGACTGGACTAATACACCTTGCTAGGAAATATTACTAGAGAATCAAATGATCAGGTTACATTTGTTGTTATTTTCTATAAAAGGAAATAGCTCCTGGCATGCTAAAGTGACAGGTGCTACAGAAATATTCAGATAGGGAGACGTGCAAGCTTCATTACAAGTGAGGTTTACTCTCCTAACCCGAAATTTATTGCTTTAAAAAAAGCAAGGAGCCAACTAGGAACAGAAATTATGTGCTGCCATAAAAATCAAAAATGAAAGAATCCAACCCGTTGACCTTGAATGTACGGAAACTTGAAGTTCCCTCATTCTTTTTGATAATCCTGGACTTTTCATCTAAATTTCATTCGACCTCAAGCAGACCTGCATTTGGCTTATTACTGAAATTTCATTGCTGAAATTTTCCGATGTAAGAAGTTTTCTAATCAGAAGTTAAACTTAGAGAAAATCTCCACTAGAGTGAAGAAGAAATAAACGTCTGCTTCTGCGTTTTGTGCTTTGGGAATTTGAGTTCGTTTTATTGTGATGTTTCCAAATCAGGTCTTCTTCAATACTAACAAGGGAAACCATCACACAGGACCCATCTCTGAACCGAAGTCTTGAATGGATTGAAATTTACAAAGGGGTCTGAGCGTTGCTTTAAGTTGCTAACAAGAAACTCCTGGGTTTAACTGTGGCTTTAAGGGCATTCAGAAACCTAGGTCTATGATCCGATATTTGAGACTTTCTTCATTGTTCTATTTAAGTTCCTTGAGGCAGTTCATCATCTTTTGGTTTCTCTTTTGCTTATAATCACTTGGCATTTGACTATCATGTCAGGGAAAGCTGAGAACCTATACTAAGCCCTACCCTAAAGATAGGTGTAGTAAGCAAACTGGTTTGAACATTTGCAGCTTCCAAGGGCATTTCACCAGCGTTCCTCAAGTTCATCTATCATACCTGCTCCTCCTACTTCTCATCACAGGAAGGTCCTTCAAAATACAAGGGCACCTGAGTGGCTCAGTCAGTTAAGCTTCCGGCTTCGGCTCAGGTCATGATCTCATGGTTCGCGTGTTTGAGGCCCGTGTCGGGCTCTGCGCTGACAGCTCGGAGCCTGGAACCTGCCTTGGATTCTGCATTTCCCTCTCTTCCCCTCCCCTGCTCATGCTCTGTCTCTCTCTCTCTCTCTCCAGAATAAATAAATATTAAAAAAATTTTTTTTTAAATACTGACCACTCTCCACTCTATTCCCTATGTAAGCACAAAGCCTTCTGGGCACAAAGTTGCTTAAAATGGATTGTGAAGAACAAGAAAAACAACAACAAAAAGAGCGTAACACATGGCTTCCTGCTCCCTGCCTGCTTCCTCAATCCTGGAGATACAATCTCATACACGCAGACACTCACACACACACACACACACACACACACACACACACACACCACATATGGTTTTTCCTCCCTCTACTTATACCCCTCAAAGGACAGCTCTGTGGTGAGAAGCTTTTATTTAGCAAGTCAGAAAGCATTTCAGAATTCCATCGAATATCTGAATAAGCCCCAGGTTTACACAAGCTCTAACTCAGGAACTCAGCATCTTCCCCTTAAAAGATAGCCCTGGACCCTAACAATTGCACAAACAACCTTTGTCTGCATTATCCAAGAGGGCACACCCCGTCTCAATCTTCAGATGTGGATGATACGCGTTTATGGGAAGTGTATACCAGAGCTGTGGGGGAAAGACCTGACATTAGTCCCAGATCAAATTAGAGATTAAAAAAAAAACTGAACCAAATATAAGCCCTTGAAGGGCAGATGCAAATTGGATAAGCTTCAATATTACAAGACTAACAAGAAAGAATTCTGAGACAAGAATGAAAAGCAGAATACATCCACTCTAAGTCACTGCTGAAGGAAAAGATAGAGTAAAATGGGCTGCTTTTCCTGCTTATATGGGAAGGCATAATGGGGGAACCCTTGGGAGACCATGGCAATTATTGGGAAGAGCTACATCTCCCTCCAGAAGGTGTCCAGTTATTCTGAGAAGACAAGACGCAGGGTCAGCAGGAAGGAAGTAGGATATAAAAGCTGATCTGCACAATGCCTTCCAACTTGGGTGTGAAGGAAACTGTTCGTTTCCTTGACTGTTAATACTCTAGCAAGTGCTGCCCAGTAGAATTTTCTGCAATAATGGCATGATTCTTTATCTGTTCAGTCCAGTATGATAGCCACTAGTCTCACCGGGCTAATGAGACCATGAATTCTTGTTCATGCAGCTATGGAAATGAATTTTTAATGTTATATGATTAGAATTAATTTACATTTAAATAGTTATCAGTGTAGTGGCCACCATATTGTACAGCAAAACTATAGCAGATAAGCATCATTACAAAGACTCTTCTTGGGCCACCTGATCTTTTTTTTAATGTTTATTTTTGAGACAGAGAGGGAGGCAGAGCACAAGGAGGAGACGGACCGAGAAAGAAGGAGACACAGAATCCAAAGCAGGTTCCAGGCTTTGAGCTGTCAGCATGGAGCTTGATGTGGGGCTCGAACTCACAGACCTTGAGACCATGACCTGAGCCAAAGTCAGATGCTTAACCTATTGAGCCACTCAGGCGCCCCACATGATATTGGGATAATCTCAGTACCTGCCCTGAGGAGCTGTGGGATCTCAAACAAGTTCCTTAACCTCTCGGAGCCTCCAATCCTTTGTCTCTAAAACAGCTAAAATAATATCCAATTCTTGCGGGTTAGGTCTTAGGACCTCATACATAGTATTCCAACATCTCTGCCATATCTGAGTCTGATGCTTGCTCTGTTTCTTCAAAATTGTGGTAAACAAGCCTTTAGTAGTGTGATGGTGAGGTGTGGGGGAGGGAAAGTGTTCTGTGGCCCTATGATTAGGTCTCAGTCTTCAGTGAGCCTGTATCTGTGGGACTGTGAATTTCATACAAGCTTCACAGCCCTCCCCTCTCTACTGCCTTGGGTGGGACAAAACGGCGACAATGGACTGAAGTGGGGTATTTCCTTTCCCCAACTCAGTTAGGAGTGGACAAATAATCTAAGCTCCAGTAAAACACTCTCTACTGAATGGTTTCTGTTACAAAGAGCAGAGTGCTCTGGATTATTTCAAAATGGCTAGTTTTCTGGTCCGCCTGTTAGAAGCATGAAGAGACTTTTCTCTGATATTCACCATGAGAACCTGGTCAAGCCCTTGAAGGAAAAACTCACAAAAGTGTGGGGCTCCCCATCACTGGGCCACCCTGGAGTTTTTGACCCTCATGCTTGTTTCCAATGAGCCTCCAGCAATTCATCAACTACAGGTCAGATTCTCCGACCCCTGCACTGGCTCCCTTGTATGTTTCTGCTCCAGTAAGCTGTGATGCTCTGTATATACCTGTCAGTCTCTCCAGTTTGGAGGGACAGGCACTCATCCAGTGACCTCCGCTCACAAATGGATCCAAGAGTTGTTAGCTTTCAGTTGGTTTGCATTTTTACTTGTTAGGATGGAGTGACAACTTCTAAGGTCCTAACGTTCCAGACCAAAAACTGGAAGTCCACATTGTGTTAGGTGAAGAAATTGCATGATGATAAAGAGGAGAATGGACTTAGAGAGAAGACTTTCGATTGGAAGGGGTATAAAGAAAAAAAAAAGGGATGTAAGGGAATGTAAGAGGACATAAGGGATATAAGGAAAAGGAGAAAGAGGGAAAGGAAAAGAGAAAGGAAGAGGAAAAAGGAACACAAGAAGAAGGAAGAGGAAAAAGTGACTCACCTCAGTATCAAACATATAGTAGGCATTTAATACCTATGAGTTCCCCTCCCTTTCTCTCGATGATTCCTCACAAAAGAAAGTGTTCCTCTCCCTGTCCACCATGCCACAATACCTACTGGTTACTTCCACAGAGCAAGCCTTCAACTATTTATGTTCCCACCTTACGTGAAGGGTCAATCATTCTAGATCACAGATAAACCAAGTATCAGATGGAGAAAATGCAAGAATAGGCTTAATGGCTCTCAAGGTCCCTCTAACCCAAAGGCCCTCTGACCAAAGTGATCAGGTGACTAAGTACTCCTTGGGATTAAACACCCTGATAGCTGCCATCCCCTGCATACAACGACTCTTCTGCTTTCCTTTGCAATTTCCACGAATCATATCTCAAAAGGAGACCACGGTAAGCTGTTGTCAATCAGTAATAGCTTGGCGTGGATCCAATTATCAGAACATATTCATTAGTTCTTTCACTTTCCAACTAGGCATTGAGTACTTACTTTATGCCAGAAAATACAGAAGGTACCAGGGGATTTCATAGCAAGCCACATATGTAGTTACTGTCTTCACTGAGCTCAGATGGTAGAAAGAAGAAGAGTTTGAGTGGGTCACAAGACAAGTCACACAGGGAAGCCAGGCCTAAATACGGAACTTTGAAAAATCCACCAGAACACAGACAACAGGAGGAAGAGCCAAAAAGTAAGAAATCACATCTCAATCAGATAATCGGGTAGCTGCTGAGAACTATGTATGTAGGTCTTACAGCTGCACTTAAGAATGGTACTATCTGTACCCAAAAAAGCTGGAGAGAATTTGCATTCGGTGAAATTTGAAAAGCACAGTTAACAGTAAATCAGCATCCCAGATGCAGACAAAAGTTTAATATTTTTGTCTGGGTAAATCTGACTCTCAAAAACAAAGGTGGTACACCAGCACCCAGATCTTATTTTCAGCACCCTTATTTTATTTCCATTCTCCAACTAAAGACAGGAAACATACCAGAAGAGGCTGGAACATCACGTAGTGCCATCAAGTAAGCAACTACTCAAAAAACAAAATGACGGGGGCATGTCAAAGGAAGACAAGAGCCAACTGAAAGAGCCCCCATTGGCCAAGCTGGAACATTCTGAGCAACAAAGTAAATAGCATAGTATTGGGTTATAACTTAAAGTATAAAATAAATACGCCTGTGTCAATTCTGATATAAATAAGTGGTTGAATAAATAAATAAATGAATAAATAAGGAGAAGAAACAAATCTCCCATACAGAGGCATACCAAATCATTTATATAGACACATCACCTTCAAGGATTAAAGTTTGTAGTTTCTTACTATTTTATTTATTTATTTATTTTGATTATTGCTGTTTTCGCTATTTGTGATGTTGCTGACTAAAGGGCCCGGTATGCTCTTTCTTTGTTTATTTTGTTTTAAATTAGGGGTAAGAAAGCTATGCGATATGGGTGAAAGTCAACAAGAAATGTTATTTGAGACCCATCCAATTAAATGGACCAGCGTATGGAGGACGAGCACAGCAATTGTTGGTAAAACAGTGACATCAAAATGTCATCATCACCAAATGCTGATGGCACCAGGATGCTTCCCATCTCAAAATGGGATTGTTGCTGGTGTGGATTTCCCCAGCAAGGAAATACATCGACTTATAAAATTAGTTAATGTTTTATTTTATTGCAGTTCCACTATTATTCCTACAATAGAAGAAACACCTATATGGGAAATTTCCTTCAAGCGTACAGAAACCTTTCAAACTAAATGTCATTAGCCTTCCCAGCACTAGCTGTGTTAGGGGGCAAGCTCTGTTCTTTGGAGCTGCTACCTTGAGACTCGGGTTGACGAACTTATTGGGGTGTGTGGCGAAACCATGATGGGCTCCGGACCCAACTCATGCATCCAAGGTCTGAAGCCTCAGCAACTTCCTAGGGTATTTCATCTGAAGAACCCGCAGAAGTACTGAAAACGACTTTCATCTGAATTTTGCACTAACTGTGACACCTGCATTTGCCTCATAAGGCTGCATGGAGAGAGGGGTTAAATGAATTCGTACCTCAATGAGTCAGCAGTGCTCAAAGAAAACAAGCCTACAACCCCAGAGCTTCCTCCAGTGATCTTTCGAAAATGAAAACCACAAAAATAAAAAAAATTTTAAAAAATTTAAAAAAACCCAGCTATGTTGGTTCTCCCACCAACACTATCAACCACTTCCTGGATGCCTGGGGATAAAATGCAAAACTTCTGAGTATAGGAGGCAGGCCCTTTAGGATCTAGAGCTACCTCTTCAGACTCATCTGTCACAATCTGGTCACGCTTTTCTACCAGTGAGGCCAAACTCACGCTTCCAAGCTATCAGCCCACGCTATGCCTTTTTGCATGTTGCCCTCATTGCCGGAAATGGACTCCCGCCCCCTCCTCAGCCTCCAAGCGGCCCGCTTGGCAAGCTCCTTTTAATTCAAATCTCTCATCTGAAACTTCTGTCACCAATTACTATGACCAATCATCCCAGTTTGCATGGAGTTGAGGAGTTTCCAGGGATTTGGAATTTCAGTGCTGAAACCAGGAAAAATCCAAGCGGTGAGGGACAAGCGGGTCACCCTAGCCCACACCTCACTGACAGAATTGATCTGTCTCTCTAATTTTCCTACACTCTGAATTTTTAATATTACTCTGAGTGGCACCCTGCCGTGCATTTATTCACAGCTTCCCTATTAGGGATGGTGTGGACAGGGATGGTGTTGCCTCTACCTTTGTAGCCCTCAGCAGTATTCCTTGAGGGCAGCAGTAAGTTAGAATTACCTGAAAATCTTGTTGTTGTTGTTGTTGTTGCTGTCGTTGTCTTTTTGTTTTCATTAAATGCCCTCCAACTTGCATAGATTCTGATTCCATTGATCCAGGGTGAGGCGTGGGCATGGGTTGTTTTTTGAAGCTTAACCAAGTGATTCTAATGTGCAGTCAAGGTTGCTAACACCTGCTCTAGGGTAATGATCCTCAGCTGGGATGGTATGCACATCAAAACACATCACCCTAGGCCCAACTCTCCACAGATTCCAATTTAATTCATCTGGAATGAGGTCCAGGCAGCTGTCTCTTTAAGCATCGGGCGATTCTAATTCATGGTTATGGTTAACCCGTGGTTCCATGCATGTGTATATATAACCAAACTAAATTCCAAGCCATTCCTTTTGCCCTTATCTCTTGCCAGACCTCTAAGTATTAACGAGTGCTGGTCACAAACGGATTTTAATATCTAATGGAATTCATACCTTCAATTTTTGGCTCATGCCATTATAAAAGCTTTTTTTTTTTCCTCCAAAGGATGTCCAAACAGTATCCTTCATACCCACATCAACCAAGTATACCCTTCTCTACCTTCAGGTCCTCACTCATTATCAGCCCTTCTCAAAACCCTTCCCTCAATGTCTTTGTTACTCTGCTCATATTCATGGCTTTATTTCCCTTCCTTCCCTCTGTCTAACACGTGTACAAAGAATAGTTCCCCAGCTCTGTTGTGGCATCTTTCTTATTCTCTCCTGGTCTCCTACTGCTCCCTGGGTGTTCCACATAGACCACAAACTCACTGGATGTTTTTTTCTCTCTTGAACATAGTAAGCTAATTCCCCAAATCAGAAACCTTTCGCCTTTTCTGAAAGGATTTGCTCATAGATTTTCAAATGTTTTGGTTCTTTCATGTCACTAGGGTATGGGCTAAAATATCCTTCCTTAGAGAGACCCGTCCTCTCTGTCCAGTCCAGAGTAACCTCCCATACTCACCATGATCTATCAGGCCAGCTCTGATTAGTTTCATCATAGCATTTATTATTTTCTGAAATTATCTTATTCTGTTATTTGCTGGTCTTTTTATGCCTGATTCCCGTTTATAGAATGTAAGCTCCGTGAGGGAAAAGAATGATTCCTGCTGTATCATCAGCACCTACAGCAATACCTGGCCCGTAATATTTATAAGAATGAAATAAATACCTATACATGCATAGATAGCAGAGGAGCTAATTGGGTAATCAATATGACTGACTCTGGAACTATGGGCTTTTCTACAAAATGTACCTATCTGAAGCATAATTTAGACTCTATAAATATGCAAAAAATAGGTTTCAACTAGTCAAAACGTATATTGCCATATTCAAGACAGTGTGATTTCACGAAAATCATGCATTCTCATAATAGATGGTCTTTGGTTGAAATTCTATCCATCTCCTCCCTAGCTGTGTCATCTAGGGCAGATTCGGTGACTGTCAACATTAGCATCACCTGGGAAATTGTTAGAAATGCAAATATTTGGGCCCTACCCCTGACCTGCTGAATAAGAGTATATGGAGATGGGGTCTATGAAATTACTCTACCAAGCTCTTCTTATGATGCTTATGTTCACTAAACTTTGAGAGGCACTGGTCTAGGTCAAATTAGAAAACGCTCCAAGTCCCAATAATTTCCTTTATGTTGTGAAATTGTTAAGAGGACAAATGATAATGATGTATGCAGAAATACTTAGCACATAGGATGTATTCAAGAGATAATGTTTTCCTTGCATTTACCTTTATTTTAAAGAAAACAGTGTAGACCTAATTGCTTTCAGGGGGGCAGAATTCTGACAATCCGTTTTTTCTGGATGTCGAACCCACTACAAGAGAGAAGCCTATTTTATTGAAAGGAAGCTAACTGCCTATCTATAAGGAAAGAAACAGAAGAACTATAAAAAGTATGTCCATCTGGGGTCATTTAAGTCAGGGGCAAACAGTCCTTCATACCTCAATGGCCCCTTATATTCAGCACAGTTCAATAATTGATATCCATAATGATCATCCTGCTTTATTAAGTAAATGCAAAATTCTTCTCCAGAGTCTCTGCTCTGTTCAACTTTTATCAGAAAGATTTCCATTTGAAATATTTCAGCCACTTTTGGGGGGCCCATATCTGAAAAGCTTGGTTTCTTGGAACATTTTACTTGATAAAATTATCTTATTTTCTTAGGATTCCAGAGAAATTACACATTAGTATATATTTGTCAATGTATTTTTTCTGGTGAGTAATGCACTCTTTAACAGAAGGGGGTCTATCTTCTCTGTCTTTGGAAATCCCATTCAGCACCTAGTTCAAGTGACTCCACACAAAAGGTCCCCAAAGGACTGTGGCCCCAGAGGGTGGTTGACCTCAGCAACTTGCATTTTCTCCTGGGAAGAGAATGGACCATCACTGTAATCATTGTCTTCTTGGATACCCTTTAAGCTTGTGCTCTTGCCAGATAAGCTAAAGGGATAACAATTCTCAAAGTCACTGGCATTTATTGAAAGCCAAAGAAATTAGTGAGCTCTGACATTTATAGGTCTTAAACATTAAAGAAGTTAAAAGTAGTTCGAGCAAGGTTCAAGTCTTAAATGTAATGGTATATGAGTTCCTGTTAATTCTCCAATAATTACTCTGTTTATTATTTCAACAGTAAGATTTATAGTTATAGTTAGCCCTCATTTTAATGACATGGTCTCTCACCTTCCAAACTTTTCAATTTCCCAATGACCTAAGTTGTCTCTGATGGGGAATTCTTTAATGGCTCACTATTTTGAGCACAAACTATATGCCAAGATTTGTTATAGTTGCTTCACATGTATTAGTTCATTTAATCTCCACAATGACCCAATGGGGTAAGGACTATTACCAAATTTGCTTCACAAATGAGGACTCAAAAGCACAGAGAGGCTGTGTCATTTACCAAAGGTTACACAACTGGTAGGTGGCACTGCCATGATTTACACTTAGAGTCAGTAGTGCACAGCCATTCTGCAATACTGTCTTCCGGCAAAATAAGTTTCAATTGAGGAAAAGACAGAAAGTCCTAATTATTCATTATGTGGGGTGATGATCATAAAGCTCTGATCGAGGGAAAACTAGAATGCAGGGAAGTCTTTCTGTCCTGCTGACCATCTCCCTCCTTCCTTTGCTCTAGGCCTACATCCCTTCTCCTCAGCAGGACCAAAAGAATGGCCAGAACTGTCTCTCAAGTAAAGCGACTGCATGACTTCTCTACAGCATTTGCTGTTCCAAATTCAGTGCTGGTAGTCTGGTTAGCAAGAGCTTGGAGAAAAGATCTTGTCACAAATGAGGTCAAAACCATTGTTAACATGAGGTTTGGGCAGTCTTTGTTGATTTGACTTTACTCAACTGTTCTTGGTCTTGATCTCCATTAGCATCAATAATTGATGCCTGGCTGCATTTCTTTTGAAACCATTGACTTTGAATAATACATTTACATCCATATACACACATATACACTATGCATAAATACACACATACGTGTACACTTACACACATGTATACATATGATGTACATGCATGGAGGGGTGTCTGTACATGGTAAATATACACGTGTGTGTACATGCTAAGTATACATGTCATGTATATATGTATATTTGTATATAGATGCATACGTATATGTATATACACAGCTAACACCTTACCTTAAAAGAGAAAATAGTGGAGGATACACTGATGCAAAACTAATTCAGAAAGGAGGCGGGCATTTGCTTAGTTGTATTGAACAAAACAAACAAAACCTGCCAAACAAGCCTGAACTATAAACAAAATAAAGCCTCTGATGAACACAGCAGGTTCATCCTTGAAAGAAGCCACTTTGTCTGGACAGGTCTTGCGCCTGAAGTTCGATGCAAGAGCAAATAGGAGAGGTCTCTTTCACGTCTTCTGAGGAAGATGCGGGGCTCGGTCGGTATGGGTGAATGAGAAAACTCTTTTGGCTTTTCAGTGAATACAGAATAAATGTCACTTTCTTTGGAAATGACCTTTCTGCTATTCTCATCTTTGTATATAAAGTTGCTGTGTGAGAAAATCCATGCCTATGAATTTCATTTCTGAAGGTACAACAGAATCACTCCATAGACATTTTCAAGATGGATGGACTAAAAGGTATCAGAATCAGAGATGAGAGTCAATTTCTTCAGTGATCTTGAAAGAATCAACATCATCAGGTTCTCGTCCAGTGTAATTCAGTAGGGGTTTTAGATTCTCATCAGATGAGTATTTGAATCGAGATATGCAGCATATTTCTTGGAAAGGGGCTTGTCTGGAATTGTTAGGCTTTCGTTCACCAAAGAAAATTGACAGCATGTATCCTTCTTGGGGACTTTACTTGGCCCTTGTGTCCATAAAACACAAGTGAGCTCAAATTAACTCCCTTGAAGCTTTAGAGATGGGTGTATTCATAACAGTGTTAATGAAAAACTAAAGTGCATAGTCTGTTACAGAATTGCCAGAAAAACAAAACAAAACAAAGCACAGAGGCCCAACACACAGGTCTTAAGTGGCCTGCATTTATAAAAGATGGATATTCTAACTTGTACAAGCTGAGAATTGATACAAATGTGTTGCATTCTTCCAGGACTAATAATGCAATGCCAAAAGCTATCAAGCTTTTAAAAAATCTCAGCTGTCCAGCAAATGGATGATCATTATTACAGCAAATCACTATGCACCTAAGAACAAACGAAGTTTGTAGTTCAGTGTAATTCAACGGCTGGATTTCATCACCAGCTCTCCAAAGTAGTACAATCTATCATAGGAATACAATTGGTCATTTCCATTTGAAGACCTCACCAAGGTCTAATTAAGCAACAACTGCAGTGTCCTCCCATCACCTCCACCCATGCTGGAAGCTTCTTTATCTTAGAATGGTTACCTGTGCTAAGTGTTCTTGGAAGATATTCTTTGAAACTTCTGCCCAAACATCTCATCCTTTTTGTATCAGGCCTCACTTCACAACACTGATGTCAGCTTTCAGTTAAAAACAAAAACAAACAAAAAAACGGTCATAAATATTATCACTGGGTTGCAAACTCCTCGAAAGAAGTAACTGTGTGCTATTCATTAAATGGGACCACTTGAGTCCCAGAACAATGCCTAGGACCCAGCACTATAGCTATTGGATAAAGGAATAGATCAATACATAGCAAAATGTTATTAATTGAGAATCCTTTAATATAGGATTTGTGTTAACTCATACAAGTCTTGAGGTTGGGTTTTGATCTGCACCCTTTTATGATAAAAAAGCCAATTATTATTTACTTCTTTAGGACTAATACATTGACAGTTTGCAGATGTGGGTTATGAAGGATAAGCTCTGTTATATAGCAGCATTTTAAATGCAGTATTTATATACAAATAATTATTATGCTAATTTCACAGCATCTTGATCTACTCATTAACACAGATACAAAGAATCAGCATGGTGTGGTGGAAAAGCATTAAAAGGGTAATTAGGAGCCCTGGGCTCTGATCCCAGCTCCACCACTCATTAGCAGTGTCACCTTGGCCAAGTCACTTAACCCCTCTGAGTCTGTTTCTTCACCTGTAAAATGAAGAGATTGAACTAGAGCATCACCAGTGCCCTTCCAGCCCTAACATTTTATGACTCTATGATCCTCATCAACGCCCAAGTGGCAGCCCCACTCTCCTTCTAATGCATCATATGCAAAACTCCCCCTGTTATCACATACTATTACTGTATGCAATGTTCTCGGAGCCTGAGACACTCATCCCATTGCCCACAGCTCCCCTGCAGTAATTGGCATTAACTCCTCTTTTTCTGGAGGAAACTAGTTCCTCCAGGAAGCCTTCCTTGATTTCTCTAATCAAGTTTTGTTAAAACCTTGCACAGCTACACTCCTCTCTTGAGAGTATGATGACAATTCCAATTTCTAATTCGTGCCCATCCCTTCCATTAGATAGTTTGCTCCACAAGGACCGAGACGATTGGAATACACAGAATAAACGTCTGAATGAGCATGTGACACCGTCCAAACACATTGATTGATGTCTTCAAATGAAAGGGGACCAACGGTTGACCCACGCTAGCCTGCCTCTCATTGCCGTGTGAATTTAAAAGTCACAAAATTGCCCTTTCTCAGTTGGACCTCATTTCTTTAATTAGATCACTTGCAAAATTACTTCAAGGTCAAAAGATTTTTTGTCTTACTAGTTTCTCTGTCAGACTTGAGGTGATATGAATTCGAACCAAGGTTTTTTTTTATTCGTGTGGTGACATTTGCGGAAGGAGAAAGGTCCTGTGGCTAGTTGCAACATAAGTTTGAACCTACGTAGTCTTTTTCTTCCACAAATGCTACTATCTTGTTTGAATATGTGTACAATGTCAGCCTTTAAGTTTCCCTATCAGATTTTCTTCCATACATTCATGATCATCTGTGAAGATTGTATATAGATACATGCATATAAAATCTTACTAAATGGTCTTAATTCCAGATCATTCTTTTTAGCTTTATCTCGTGTTTCTCTTGTTTTTCAAGCCTGTTATGTTTTCAAGCGGTTTTCCCCACTCATTTTCTCTGGTTTTAAACCTTTCCATTGGTAATGAATTTCGATCGTGAAGCACAGAAATTTCACATTTGCAGAAGTTCACTGTATGAATATATTTCATGCTATTAACTCTAGTCTCAAATCATATGTAACTAAGCACAGGGGCCCCCTGTCATCTTTGTTTTCCACCCCTTTCTTTTTTCAGAGAAAAGAAGAAATTGTGATTTATAATAAATCCTGGCATTAAAAGAATACCTCATATGTCTCCTTTTGTGATTGTTCTGGACTTGAAGGATGAATGTGATAATAAATAGTCAGGTTTTAAAGGTGACAGTTTAGGATCTTAAAGAAGAGAAATGACATATCAAATAGCAATATTACCATCAGAAATGTGGCTAAATAGATGGAGACAAACGAATCTAATTCACTACTTTTGTATGTGAGCCCCTGGCTATAGATCCCAAACTGGCTCTTCCTATTTTCACGCAGAATAACAATTTTTACCCAGTAATACTGGGGAGCCTACGATTTGCATAAACAACATAGGTAAGAAGTCTCTCATTTGCAATTATTCTAACTTGCCCCCAACTCAAAATACCGCCACCATGGGCTTCACGAGAACATTCTTCATATAGGCAGCTCCAAATTTAGTCTCCATTCAAATTGGTAGATTGCTAGATTTGTAGATTAGACTGTCACGTTCTTAGGAAAGCTCAAGTTGGGCGATAGCCATTCCAAGGATATTCTTCCCTTTCTCCTTTTGCCTTTGGTTTGAACTTTGTAGTTTGATGTACCAGTATCCTTTGATGCATCGAGGAATAAGCATCCCACTTTGCGGCGGGGGGGGTGGGGGCTTTGGGTGCATGGTAGACTAACATAGAAATACTAAGAGAAGACATCAATCAGCTGGCTCTCTCTGAATAACATACCACCCCAAGTTGTTGAGAGACAGGTGTCATTTGGGTGTTTTTTCTGCTCTGTGCCAGAAGATCTGGTCTGTGCCCGGTGACATCTACATTCAGCTGGAGGCTCAGCTGGGGCCTGTGTCTGCTTAGCTCCACCCTCTCAACCTCAAGGGTTCAGTGTGAGTGCCACAGTTGAGAATCAGAAACAAAGACCAGACACTCTGCTATGAAGTTCAGTGGGTGCCTGTGGAAGGGAGATAAAAGATTTGCAAGTATTCTGGCAGAGCTGGTTTCCCTCACTCCAACTGTCTCGATATTAAGATATTCAACAGTAGAGAAGAATAGAAAAGAGAAGCCACCCAGGCAGGAAAAGATGACACTGGAAAACAGAGTTTTCTGCAGAGAGTTAGACAATGATTCAAAGGAACCGGCTGCATTCTGAGTCATCAGCTGGTTATCCTTCCAGTTGCCTTTAAGACAAGATAGTTCCCTCTTTTGGCAGTCCGTTTCCTGGTGATCACCGCATTTGGGGGGATATTTCTTTGCTTTCACACTTACACAGGGCTCTATGCCTGTGCGTGCGAGCTCACTTGTGTGGAAAAGAACCCATCCGATGGCCCACTCGGAAGCTGAGTGACTTTAGTGAATTTTAGGGGTGATGACACGAAAAAAGAATTCTCTTACTCCTGGACAGTGTGAGACTGGATAGACCAACTTCCAAGCCCACCACTAATCAAGGGCAGCCCATGTTCTGTTTTTTATGAAATCTGTGAATATTGCTTTACATTGATGCATGTCCAGCCCATTAGCAAAAGTAGAAATACCTTCCTCTGTCTCTGTTTTCTCCAAATTTCCCTAAATATATATATATAATACAGGTTCTATGTGAGTGTTACGATTTTTAAAACCATATTAGCCAGTCTTTTCAATTCGTTGGGATGGTTAAAAATTAAATTTGGGACTCACTTTCCACGAATATGCTACTTGCAATAATAATACCATCATCCTCTGAGTGGGCCATTAAATGTGTTTATAGATCAGACATGCAAAAGACATTTTATCATAATCATTTCTGCTGGTTTGTATTTAGATTGCTTCTTGCAATTTCTACTTTTAGTGGTTGAGAGTCTTTCTGGTTCACTTTTTAAATGCACAAAATCAAAATGCAAAGGCAAAATTCCTGTCGATGTTGAAAAAAAGATATTTAAGAACTGTTCAAATCAAATTTATATTTCAGCCATTTGATTTCCCCCAAATGGAGGAAAAAAGCCTAATCAACAGAAGAGCTTCTTCTCAGAGGTTCGTAATTCTCTTCAAGTGAGGACTCAAGAAAAACATTCTCCCAGCACCACAGTGAGAAGAGCGGGAACTCCCTGAAGACATATTAAAGCAATGCGGGAGAGACACTGGGGGAAAGAGGGAAGCATGGCCACAGTGGACAGACCTACTGGCCTGAAGGAGTCAGAATCGCGATGGTGCCACGTGAATAGATGCCTAATGAACCAAAATAATGGTACCATCCTTGAACCTCATGGACAGTCCATCCATTCACTCGGTGAGAAGGACCCTACTGCTGGCCATAAGGGTTGTTTTGGAGACATGGACATCTGAAAGAAGAGGAGGAGAGAGAAAGTGTAATTTTCTCCGTGGTGATAACGAACAACAGCCACATAGCCACCTTGGTGTTTTCAAAAGCTCTCCTTTTGAAATGGTATATAGTAACACCTCATAAATTTGGACCCAATTATAGGCCCTCTCTTCCAGCAGTCAGGATGGGTTCCTGGGAAAGTTTTATTGCCCACCTAAAGTCAAGGAACTCAGCGGGAAAGAGTGATGTGACAGCTCAAGATTGTTTTGCAGAAGTACATTTTTATCCAGGCTTATTTTAGTCACAAAACCTCCTGCTCCTTTAGCATACAGCGGGATGGGAAACCCTTCTATTTACAGGAACATACCTCCTTTTTTTGCCACAAGGTTCTGGCCTGAGCCTGGGTGTCAGTTTAAAATCACTTCCTCACTGGAGACACTGACTACCCAAGTACACCAGCCTCATCCAGCCTATCATTCTGTTTTCTTAATAGCTCTTTTTCACTACCTAAAATCATCCTATTTACTTGCTTATGATCTGTCTTCCCCATGAGAATGGGACTTCCATGAAAGCAAGGACCTACTGGGGGCTATTTAGTACTTATTCTTTGCTATTAGAACAGTTCTTGACCTGGAGCACCTGGGTGGCTCAGTCGGTTGAGCGGCCGACTTCGGCTCAGGTCATGATCTCATGGTCCGTGAGTTCAAGCCCCGCGTCAGGCTCTGTGCTGACAGCTCGGAGCCTGGAGCCTGTTTCGGATTCTGTGTCTCCCTCTCTCTGACCCTCCCCTGTTCATGCTCTGTCTCTGTCTCAAAAATAAATAAACGTTAAAAAAAATTTTTTTAATAAAAAAAAGAACAGTTCTTGACCCATAGTAGGTGCTCAATAACCATTGCTGAATGAATGAATGAATGAATGAATGAATGAAGTAGTGCTGGTGGGCACTATATTACATAGAGATAGGTGGTAAGGGAAGATATCTAATTTGGGGTCTGGTCCTCGATTTCAACGTGTGTGTGTGTGTGTGTGTGGAGGTTCCTCTACACCAATAAATATTGCTCAGACACCTGGTGGGTGTTCTACAATCCAACTCAGTTCTGACACTATGGAAGATGGTGTCAGATCCCACAGGTTAAGTGTTTAGTCCTACAAGACTGCCTCCCACCTGCTTCAGGTTTCATTTGTGAACCCATGTTATCACCTGGGCTTCTGACTGGCCAGCTATATATTGGAGGTTCCAACAGACCCCTTCTTGGACCTCAAATGCCAGTCACTAGTCCAGGTTGTTTCCTGTACTCCTGACTGACTGGCTACAATTAGAGGTTCTCAGGACCCCTGCCTCAGGTTCAGTTAATTTTTTACAGCATCTCATGGGACATAGAGAAACATTTCACTTACTAGATTGCTGGTTTACTAGAGTGACATAACTCAGGCACAGCCAGATGGAAGAGATGAGTAGGGCAAGGTATGGGTAGGCAAAGGGTGTGGAGCTTCTCAGAATGCACCTCTCTCCTCAAATCTCCACGTGTTGACCAACCAGAAGCTCTCTGAACTCCCTCCTTTGGCGTCTTATGGAGGCTTCATTATACATAGGCATGAATGATTAAATAGCTGGCCACTGGCAATTGATTCTACCTCCAACCCCAGCTGTCTCCCCAAGGCTCTGGGGGCAGGACTGAATGGTCCAAACTTCGAATCATATAGTTGATTCTCCTGGCAAGCAGCTTCCATCCTTAGGTGGTCCAAAGGTCACTCCATGTACATAACAAGAGAAACACTTAGCTCTTAACACAGGAAATTCCAAGGGTTTTGGGGTGCTGTGGACCCAAAACTATGGACTAAGGCCTCATATGTGTGAGAAATATATTTTAATCATCTATATGACCAAATATATATTTCTTTTTTTTTTTTTTTAATTTTTTTTTCAACGTTTTTTATTTATTTTTGGGACAGAGAGAGACAGAGCATGAACGGGGGAGGGGCAGTGAGAGAGGGAGACACAGAATCGGAAACAGGCTCCAGGCTCCGAGCCATCAGCCCAGAGCCCGACGCGGGGCTCGAACTCACGGACCGCGAGATAGTGACCTGGCTGAAGTCGGACGCTCAACCGACTGCGCCACCCAGGCGCCCCTTTTTTTTCTTTTTTTTTTTTTTTTTAAAATCAAATATATATTTCTTATAAATCACAATATCTCAATATCTATACAAAGATATCACTGATGCTGACATCTGAAGGATGTACATAGTGAAAATCAGCCAGGCCAAGGAGGGCACGGAGCTGAGCAAAGAGTGAATGGATGAGACAAAGAACAAAGAAGGAAGCAGGGGACAGAGCCTGTAGGGTCCTGGAGTTCCTGGCAAGGCGTTTAGATTTTATTCCAAACGCAATGAGTGTCTGACTTACGTTTTTTTAGTTTTCAGCCATTGTGGATGCATGTTTTTTTTTTTTTATTTACCCCTATTAACAACCCTGAAATATAGTTGCATTTTTGTCAAAGTACGGTATGAATCATTATGGCTTTAAGCACCTAAATGACTCAGAATCTCACAATGGTGTGAAAGGAACCTAAACCCAGATCCATACGAAAGTATCATTTCCTCTACTCCAGACTCTTTCCAAGAGGCCGTGCCATGCAAAGAATCATCACACCATTTATATTTGCTAATTGCCGTGTGAATTACAAATGATTTTAAAGTTCTGTGTTGAAACAGGTTTCCCAAGGAGATCTGCTTTGCAAAACTTGAGTTGGTCTAGTTTGACTAATTGCTTGCTCTTGAAATCAGTAGGGCTGTGTAATCTCTGCAACAGCTATTATTTCTAGATGGTATTTAACCATTCTATTCTTTCACTACATCACTCTCCCCTCCAATCAGCGATGATCAGTTATGTGCAATTGTACATGTCAATAGAAAATGGCTCTTTTGAGAACTTGAGCTCGTAAGACCTAAGCCGCTAGAAAAGCCATGGAAACCTCAAGCTCCGTATTTTTTGAATCAGAAGAAACGGGGTCACAGATGGTTTCATTTCTAAGACTATGTGCAATCTTTTCTCTCTCTCTCTCCTTTTTTTTTCCTTCTGTTCGAAATAAGTTTCCTGACTCAACTTCAGGGAGTACCCTCAAGCTTTCCATCTTCTTGGAAAAATAATTGACAAAAGCTCTTCCTTTTCCTGCAGTAATTAGGAGGCTTCTGCTCCTTCTTCCCCAAAAAGAAAACACTTTTCACCAATTTTGCCTCTGCTGCTTCAGAGCTCTGGATGAAATTCTGGGAACGGCGTGAAGCGTGTGTAGGTGTGGCATCATCACCATTAACCCAAAGCAAATCTCTTCCTCTGACACCGGCGCGCTTCCCATCTCCCCAGAGAGTGTGAATCTGTTCAGCAACACCTGCTAACAACTGAAAAAGGAGAACTGTCTCTTGAAGGGATAATCCCACACAGTTTTTGATCTAACGTGGCAGCCAGAAAGAAGACTTGCTATGGGGTCAGAAGCATTGCTATTCCCGAATTGCTAGGTACCACCCCGCAAGCATCATGTGAGGCCTGGGGGACAGAATAATAGAGGAGTTGATAAGAGAGTCTGGTAACAGGGTTGCTGAAGGCTTTTGAGGATAGTCTGGGAGCTGTCCTTGCCCCCTCTGCAATGCGAACTGGAAGAGAAACTTGCCTCATTTAAAACACCCCTTAGAGAAAGAAACAGCAGCTGAACTTGGCAAAGTAATATTGAGTCACTCCTTTAAAAATGCCTATTTCTATGGACTGGTTGCAGAGGTGACCAGGGTGGGTTGTCTCTTGCTGCTCCTCTTAAGGAGTGGGTTCTAAGCTGTGTGCCTGAACTCTCTGCCCCACATGTAATTTTCCAGGTGGCTATCAATAAAATCAGATGATTTGTCAGGAATAAACCAGGCCAGGTGCAAGGTCCCCAGGATCCCAGACACAGCCTGCTGCTAATGGAATCAACTGCTTAATGAATGAGGGGCTTTACGTAGACCCTGAGGTTAAAAGTCAACAGGAAGAGCTTCAACAACAACTTTATTAGGCAGATGTGCGCCATGGTATTCTAGCCTGAAAAATACCTGTCTCAGATGGTTTCTCTTCTATTTAAGGATTCCAGTGGACAAAAACAGATTAAAATACACACACACACACACACTTAATAAATTACCCCAGGGTAACTTGCTTTTCAGGTGATTAAAACCACTTGGCTTTAAGCCGCTGCCTTAAAATACCCCCCAAGATGTGCCAATAATGGCCTAGAAGTACCAGTCCATTACATTTGTTAGGCAGATTTTTTTTTTCAATTAGGGCCAATATGTGTACTAGGAAATTACCAATGCGGGAGTACTTAACACAAGTTGGGAGGAATTGATACACTGCCAACGTTTCTACATAGTTTATGAACTTGAGAGCCAAGTTTGTAAACTTGAGAAACACAGGATCCAATTCTGGTTTAAATTGGCATATGACTAGCGGCTCCTGATAGAGACACTCCAAGTTTCCTACAAAAATATCCAAATGGAGATATCACAGACTCTCACAACAAAATCTAAAACTAAAGTCAGCTTGGGGCGCCTGGGTAGCTTAGTTGGCTAAGCGTCCAACTTTGGCTTAGGTCATAATCTCACGGTTCGTGAGTTCAAAACCTCTGTCAGGCTCTGTGCTGACAGCTCAGATCCCTGGAGCCTGCTTGGGATTCTGTGTCTCTGTCTCTGCCCCTCCCCCACTTATGCTCTGGTTCTCTCTCTCTCTCTCTCTCTCTCTCTCAAAACTACATAAACATTAAAAAAATCAAATTTATACATATTAGTTAAATACATGTATTTTGTATATTAATTGTATATCATATGTGTTATAATTATACACTAATATATTAATAAAATAAATTAAACTAATATTAAGTTCTTGTTCATATATTTATATATATTTATATAGATATAAAAAATTCTCAGAAAGACAAAAATAGATAAATTATTGGAGCTGTGAACAGACAGCTCCCCAGAGACACAAAACAGTATATGGCATTAAACTTAAAGTCCTGCTGAGTTTCAACACAGTGAATAAAAGAAAAAAAAAAACATACCAGATATCACTGTAAAAATTAGTACTCCCCAAGATAAGAGAAAGTTCCTAAAATCTTCTAGGGAGACAAACTGATCACCTAAAAATAAGCAATATCAGACTGGAGTTTTTACAGCAATTCCAGAGGCTAGAAGGCAATAGAATAGTGCCATAAATATACTGAGGAAAAAATTTTTTCAACCCAGAATATTATACCCAGCCAAATCACCTATAAAATTCAGAGATTAAATATGTTCAGGCAAGGAATCAGAAAATGCTTTGCACACACCATTTTTAGAAGACATATGAGAATATATTGCAGCAAAAATACACCAACAGAAAAACCAATACCCCAATGGTCTCTTCAAAGAAATTGGGGTGAGAATGGAGATTATTGCTCTTTCTTAATTAAAATACTAAATTTAAGTTACTTAAATTAACATCAATGGACAGTGGATTAAAAAGTCATTTGCTTGGAAGATAATTCTTCTCTTTCTCTGAGTTTCTCTTAAATTAAGAAATAAAAAGTCTACACTAACCACTAGATCAGTCACTTACAAACTTTAGAACTCATAAGAAGTACCTGGGTTTCTGAAATTATGGATTAGTAGGTCTGGGAATCTGTTTTCCAAGTCATTTTGATGCAGCTGGGCTATGGACTATATGTTGAGACTAAGGACAGAGGTGATAGTCTGTTGGTTAGGTTTTTTCTTTGGCCGTAATATCTGCAGAATACAGCACTTTTATTAAAGAACTTAATGTGTAAAAAAACCAGATCTCAGACCATTTTCTGTGTGGATGCTGCCTTTCTGGATAGAGGCTATTTCCATCATTAATGCCTCTTGTTCTGTATCTAGTCCTAGACAGAGGGTTTCAGAAAGCAACTGAAAGGCAACATAAGGATGAATGGCACAGCACCCTACAGCTTAGACACCCTCCAACTGAAAGACTGGGAGTGAGGCAAGAGTAGGAAAAAACGAGAAAACAGAGTGCATTGCTGATTACAGCTTTTCTGCCCTTTATCTGTTCACAGGAGGCAGTGAACTGAAGACGAACCCATCTCAAGCCAAAGGAGAGCCAAATGAGAATCTGTTTAAACTTATGAACAATGTTCGAAATTTGCTTGCTAGCTCTAAATCCAAAACAATGATTTAATCAGAACCTAAGAGGCACTCATTCACCTGATTTGTTGACCAATGACTTGACTTGGGATGGGAGCCCCTAGAAGAAGACTTTGGGACAAGGCTGGAGTGCAAGTAGGTTATATGGGGGGACATCCCAGGATGTCAGGAAGTAACAAATGGAAGGAAGGCAGCCAATGCAAGTGCATTAACTGACAAGTTTGCTGTGAGAAACCGGTACTCAAATCCACTGCAGACCTCTGGAAGAGAGCACAGGACATGCTTTGACACTGTGCCACTGAGGGGTTAAGAAATTGGGCAACTCCCATTCCCTACTGGGCTACCCTGTGATGTCTACTCCCAGGGATACGAACTCTCCAGCACTTGCATCCTGTACCCACGCATGCCAGAGAAGCTTGCAGCTATAGAATCCCAGATGCTTACCACAGGGAAGCTATTAGCCTGTCCAGAAACGGAGCAGTGAAGGGCATGACAGCATCGACTATGTATGTGGTCCGAAGAGGTCTCTTTTCTTTGGATAACAAGAAACCCAACATAAAATCATGACTTCATGGAGGTGGGGCAGGGGGAGGGGGTGAAATTAGGAAAAAGGCAAATTCAGCTTAGGAGCATAAAAAAAACACATCTCTGAAAAACTATAGACTATAATAACCAGAAAAAAATGTTTTCTATTCTGAGGAGGATACAAACAGGGTAGCCTCTACGCAACCAAAGCGGAAAGCCAGAAGAGAGACTAGATCGTGAAGAGACCAGTAGGGTGTGAAGAAGAGGAAGAGGTGGGAAAAGAAAGTTGTAGGATCAAGAAAGATGGAGTTAATTGCAGAGTCCAATTGTGTGCTGAAATGAGTAAGTAGTACAGTTGATAGAGTAAAAACTAGAATGAGTGTTACGGAAGAAAAGTTGAGATCTTAGAGAATGTCAAGAAAAAGACAAAACAATACAATTTGCTGAAAAAGAGAAAAACATGAAATTCCACCAAAGAGGTATGAGATCACCTCCCCAGCAATCTCCAACCTTATTTCGCAACAAAAGCCTTCCCCTCCCTCACCCCCACAATAGGAATACACAAAATACGGCAATAATAAAGGTAACAATAAAATAGCAATAAGAAGAGCTTACCATTGCTGGACACTTGCCATGTACCAACACTGTTCCAACGACTTTATGTGTGCTGACTCCTTTAATCCTCTGGCGTCCAGAGTGTGCACTGAGGCAAAAGAAGCCAGTATATAATATAGCAAGAGAGAGGGGAACAGCCACATGTAGAGCAGGGCAGAGATGAGACAGGGACACTGGCAGAATGGACCTTCCTCACTTCCATTTATTTCTGCTACATTCTGGCTCTTTCCATTGCTCTTTTCAACTCTGCCTAGCCTATGGTTCTTAAACTACCCCAGGAACTTTCCAGTAAGTTGCTAGTTTTGCTTAAACTGGCCTACCATCTCACAAATACAGAATTCCACCTTAAGAAAACTACAGATTACCATTGTTGCTAAGGAAGAAAATGAAATATTTGAGGAACCCACAATTAGACTTGAAGAAAACAGTTCCTCAACTCAGAGTGAGTGGGTTTGTGGTGGGCACACCTAAGGTGACTCTTCTCTTCTCCCAGTAGAAACTATTACTCACATGTAACCAAAAGAGCATGGCAGAGATGATGGGATGTCACTCTCATGATTACATTTCAGAAGAAGGAAGCTGCCATCTTGTGAAAGAGCCTATGAAACCAGGCATCTTCTAGGAGCAGAGGGCAATCCCCAGCCCACAGGCAGAAAAAACCCTGAGCATTCAGTCACACAGCTGTAGGAAAATGGATTCCGCCAGCCACCTCAGTGAGCTTGGAAGCAGATTCTTCCACAAGCAAATGTCCAGATGAGAACACAGCCTGGTCAATAGTCGTCTGTAACCTTGCGAGGCCCTAGAGTAGGACCCAGTCAAGCTGTGCCCAGACTCCTGACCCACAGAAACTGTAAGATAATAAATGGATGTTGTTGTAACACGCCAGGCTTATAACTAGTTAGGCAGCAAAGGAAAAGTAATGCAAGGGTAAGAGGCTTATAAGTTTCTGGCAAAACAAATGAAAAATGAAGAGAATGGACATATTTACTGTGGCAAAATTTTTGTATTCTACCCTGGCAGATATTTTGTATTACAATAATTTTTCAATATCCTACAAAGGCAAACCAGGAGAAAAAAAAAGAAATGTTTATATATGAGAACAAAAATCAAATTTAATTATTTAAAAAATTTACTTCAGACTTTTTATCTCAATCTGAGGGCAGCATGGCCACATCTACAGAGTTAGAGGAAAAGAGTTTTTGTAAGCAGCTTTTTCTACCACACATTTGATGCTTGAAAAAAAAAATACATGCTCAGGTATACAAGAAGTCAGAAACCACATTTTTATTTACATATGAGTGTGTGTATGTGTGTGTATTTTGGCTCTGGGTTGGCTGACACACACACAGAAATACACACATCATCTATATGATGATATACAAATATATGAAACTCTAGATATACACATATATGCATATAATAAAGATAGATGCACTATATGTATATAACGGTTCCTGAGTTCTTGTATTTTCATCCATCAACCTATCTATTAATTTATCATCATATATATCTTTCTTTTTTTAATTTTTTTAAGTTTATTTATTTTGAGAGAGAGAGAGCAAGCAAGGTAGGGGCAAAGAGAGAGGAGGGAGAGAGAATCCCAAGAAACCGTCAGCGCAGAGCCTGATGCAGGGCTGGAACCCACGAACTGTGAGATCCTGACCTGAGCTGAGATCAAGAGTCAGACGCTTAACCAACTGAGCCACCCAGGCACCCCTTCATACATATCTTTCTACACACACACACACACACACACACACTCGTATGTCTTTATATACGGGTGTGTGTGTGTGTGTTATGGACTGAATGTCTGTCCCCCAAAATTCATATGTGAAAGGCCTGACCCCAAATGTGATGCTATGTGGAGGTGAGGTATTTGGGGAGATAATTAGGCTTAGCAGAGATCTTGAGGGTGGGGTCCTCACGATGGGACTGGTTTTTTCCATAGGAAGAGATCAGAGGGCTTACCCTCTCTGTCCTCTACCCTGTGAGGATTCAGCAAGAAGGCAACTGAGCCGACAGGAGGGTCCTCACCAGAACCTGACCATGCTAGCAGCCTGACCTCAGATTTCTCACCCTCCAGAACCGCGAGAAATAAAGGTCTGTTGTTTGAGCTGCCGAGTCTATGCTATTTTATTATGGCAGCCTGAGCGAAGATGTGTGTATTAGCCAACCAAAAATTGAACAAAATTAACACCTCAATAGTGAGTAGATCTTGGTATAAAAAAGGTTGTGGTTTCCTTGTATGACTATCCACCGGTCCAAAAGCTAAGCAACTCACCACAAAGTCCAAATTTATAAAATAAATTTGACTGAATTGACTCCAATAATGAATCTCCAAGAACAGTGAGGAGCACTGTTATTTCACAATACCATCCGGCAAAAGCTTATAGGAAAAGAATTTTGTTTTGATTCGCTGTCTTTCATCATAAGAATAATTTATAATGAAGGGCACCTGGGTGGCTCAGTCGGTTAAGTGTCCGACTTTGGCTCAGGTCATTATCTCACAGTTTGTGAGTTCCGAGCCCCGCGTCAGGCTCTGTGCTGTCGGTTCAAAGCCTGGAGCCTGCTTCGGATTCTGTGTCTCCTTCTCTCTCTGCCCCACCCCGCTCGCTCTCTCTCTCTCTCTCTCAAAAAATGAGTAAGTGTTAAAAAAAATTTTTTTAATTTTTTTTAAAAATGATTGATAACGAATAAAAAAAAGCAGACTTTTAAAATTTCTCTCTTTTAGCATCAGGTTTAGAAATACCAATAAATGGGAGTGCCTGGGTGGTTCAGTCAGTTGAGCATCCGGCTTCAGCTCAGGTCATGATCGCATGGTCCATGAGTTCAAGCCCCACATCAGGCTCTGGGCTGACAGCTCAGAGCCTGTAATCTGCTTCAGATTCTGTGTCTCCCTCTTTCTCTGTCCCTCTCGTGCTCATGCTCTGCCTCTCTCTCTTACAAATAAATAAACATTAAAACTTTTTAAATAAAAAAAAAAGAAAGAAAAAAAAGAAATACCAATAAATGGCATTAGCACCCTGTGAAAACCAAACAAATGTCATGTGGCTGAGTGTGGAGGGCAGGTAAGGATTGAAGAAAATATGGAAAAATTTGAATACATTTGTTTGGATAACAGAACAATTAGAAAATTGGTTTTTCCTAATTCTTCAGCTATTCTTTTAACAAACGGAATAACGTAAGCCTCCTTACTAAGAAGAATAAATTGTAAAACAAGAAATAGGAGTCTCTCTCTAATAACAAAAGCTGCATAAATGAAAGGGAAAATCTGAAGACATCTCAGAAACATTGGATTGAACTAAAAGCATTGCAGTAAGTGACCCTGATTTGAATATTTTGAGTACCTCGTGAGCTTAGGAATTTCAAATATTGCTTTCATAGACTCATTATTGCTGTATACCCTCGCTTTTTATGATATTTAAAAGCCCTTGTCTACCTGTCCTCAAAGCTCAAGGAGATAAGAGTGATTACTAATGTATACAGAGCCATTTTTTTATCTGCTTTCAAAA
Source organism: Panthera pardus (assembly GCF_024362965.1). Classification (NCBI taxonomy): domain Eukaryota; kingdom Metazoa; phylum Chordata; class Mammalia; order Carnivora; family Felidae; genus Panthera; species Panthera pardus. Next base: position 186,385,440 of record NW_026526688.1, read on the forward strand.
TAATTTCATCTAACCCTATGTCAGTATGGATGCCAAGTGTTGTAAAAATATTTTAGATAATTGTGTAAAATCGAGTTCTCAAAGTATGGCTTTTAGTTAAATACTTAAGAGATAAAGAGATCTCAGAATCTCTTTCCCCCCCCCCCTTTTCCTCTTTACATAGGTATCTTAGTTCAAAATACAAAAATTCTATGTATTTTCTGGAGTTTGATATAGGAAATCATTCTGTGGATCTGTTCCTTGCTATGGCTCAACAAAGTATTCCTTAAAACACCTATAGGATTGCTTGTACATTTGAGCCAGTAATACACGTCTAGGAATTTATACTAAGGAAATAATGGGAAATATAGTAAAATATTATATGCAATGGTATTTGGCACATTATTTAAAAACAAAGTTGGATGCATTCTAAAAAGGAAATTACAGATATAGTTAACTGGATAAAGGCAAATTATTGGGCAGATAAATGCCATGGTAATCTATTAAAAATGCACATACACAATGGCTTGCCTTCTGTTTATGATTCTAGGGAATAAAAACAAATAAAATAATGATTTAATTACATTTTCTTTTTGTAACAGTTATATATGCTTGTTGTAAAATGCTTATAAAATACAGAACTGTAAAAAAAGAAATAAATCACCCATAATCAATCACAGAGTGATACATAATACTGGCTTCCTAGTTCTTTCTTGCTCTCTTTAAGCAATTTTGACCTAGGGGCGCTTGGATGGCTCAGTTGGTTAAGTGTCAGGTCATGATCTCATGGTTAGTGGGTTCAAGCCTGCATTGGGCTCCGTGCTGACGGCTCAGATCCTGGAGCCTGCTTCATATTCTGTGTCTCCCTCACTCTCTGCCCCTCCCCTGCTCATGTTCTCTCTCTCAAAAACAAATAAACATTTTTTAAAAAGTAAACAATTTTGGCATAGTTATTTAACTTTCTAATTTTCCTTAATACTTTACCATACAAATAAGTTCCAGAATCAGAGTGCCTAGGTTCAAATTCCACCTAGACATACATGCTCTATGCCATTTTGGCAAATTATTAAACCTTCCCATCCATCCGTTTTCTTACCCACAAAGCATCGATAATAATAGTACGTATTATAGTGGTTTTATGCAAAGAATTATTGCAAAGAATAAGTAATACAATATATATTGAGAGCTTGCATACATAAAGCGAAACAGACTTGAAAGAAAACACAGAAAAATGAACCACTGTGTTTGGTCATTTCAACACCCTTCTCTCAGTATCTGAAAGAACAAGTAAACAAAGGATCAGTAAAGGTATAAAAGATGTGAACCATACTATGAAATTACTTGAACTAATTGACATTTATGGGACATGCCACTCAATAACAGGAGAATACACATTCTTTTCCACTGTAAATAGATATTCCACTGACATTCGGATAGACCGTATTCTGAAAAATACAACAAATCTCAATAAATATAAATGAACTTAAATCATTTAAAGAAATGTTCTCTGACCTCATGGAATTAGCTAAAAATCAATACCAGAAAGATACAAGAAAAGTCTTCAGATGGTTGGAAAATAAACAACATACTTCCAATAACACATGGGTCAATGAAGAAATCACAGTGAACTTTAGAAAATATTTTTAACTAAATGTAAGTGAAGACAGTTTTCAAGTTTTGTAGGAATGCATCTAAAACAGTGCTCAAAGAGAATTTTGCAGCACGAAATTAGTTTTATATTTAGAAATTATATTTGTATTAGAAAAGAAGAACATTTTTCAATCAATACTGTAATTTCCTACCTTAAGAAACTAAGAAAAGCAAAGCAAATTAAGTGCAAAGTAAAAGGAAGGAAGGAAATAATATAGATAGGAGTATTAATATACAATGAAATAGGAAAGGTAAAAATAATAGAGAAAAATCAATAAAACCAAAAGCTGTTTTTTAAAAGTTTACTACAGTTAATAAACCTCTAGCTATACAAATAATTTTTTTTCAAAAAAGAAGAGACAAAAAGAAAACACACATTTCTGAGGTCAGAAATAAAAGAGAGAACATTACTATTGATTCTAGAGACATTAATAGGGTAACAAGAGAATATTATGACAGTCGTACATTCACAACTTAGATGTGGCTAACAAATTTCTTGAAAGATATAAATGACCAAAGTTCATTCAGGAGGAAATAGATGACACAAATAGCCCTGTATCTATTAAAGAAGTTAAATTTATAATAAGAGCTTTCAAACAAACAGATGTAAACAGGGTGGGGGTGGGGGATCTTCAAGCCTAGATGGTTTCATTGATGAAATCCACCAATATTTCAGGAAAAAATAATACAAATTTGGCACAAACTCTTCCTGCAAACAGAAAAAATAGAACATTTCCAACTTAAAAATTATAAATTTAGTAATTGTATAAAATTAATAATTTATAATAAATTTATAAAAATTATAAAGTTAATTTTACCCTTTTACCAAAAACAGATAAAGGTAATTCAAGAAAAAAAGGCTACAGACCAATGTATCTTATGAATATGGGCACAACCATCATTAACAAAAAATTAGCAATTGATTCCAGCAATGCATAAAAAGCGATAATACATCATGAACAAGTGAGTGAGGTTTATCCTAACAGCGCAAGTTTGGTTCAATATTTGGAAAGTAATTAATGTAAACCATTATACCAACAGACAAAAAGAAAAACCATATGATCACCTTAATAAATGCAGAAAAAGCACTTGACAAAATCTAGCATCCATCACGATAAAAACAGTGATCTAAGAATACAACGGTATTTGACCTGAGAAGGAATATAAGCACAAAGTCTACATATATCAATATATCTAAGTATATTTATTATATACTATTATTATATATTATACATAATATATTACAACATATATTATATTATATTATATCATATATTATATTATATTTAAGTGAAAGACTTAAATAATCAATTAAATATTTAAAGAATTGTTTTAAACTATCATCCTTGCAGGCAACAAAATCACAAACAGAAAATACTAAGAGATTTTTTTTTTTTAACGTTTATTTATTTTTGAGACAGAGACAGAGCATGAACGGGGGAGGGTCAGAGAGAGGGAGACACAGAATCTGAAACAGGCTCCAGGCTCTGAGCAGTCAGTACAGAGCCCGACGCGGGGCTCGAACCCACAAGCTGTGAGATCATGACCTGAGCCGAAGTCGGACGCTCAACTGACTGAGCCACCCAGGCGCCCCAATACTAAGAGATTTTAAAGTTAGTAAAACTAATTGATGAGTTTAGCTAGGTTGCAGAATAGAGAATCAATATTCAAAAAGCAATTGTATTTCTCCACATTAGAAGCAAATATTTGAGGAAAATTAATTTTTTAAAATACAATTTATAATAGCTTTAAAAACATGAAGTATTTAGGAATATATTTAACAAAATATGTGCATGATCTATGCACTAAAATCTCCAAATCATGCTGAGAGAAATTAAAGAAATCCTAGAGAATTACAGAGAAATGGAGAGTTCATAAATTGGAAGATTTACTACTGTTAAGGCATCAATTTTCCCCAAATTAATTCACATATTTTGCACAATCCAAGTGATAATCATAGTATGTTTCTGCAGAAATTGCAGGCTCATTGTAAAATGCATATGGAAATACAAAAGAACTATCATAACCAAAATGATTTTGAAAAGAAACAAAAGTGGAAGAGTCATATTATTTGGCTTCAAGAGTCACTATAAATCTCAATGCCAGTGATATAAGAGTAGAAATATAGCTCAATGGAATATAATAGAAAATTCATACATAGAAATGCAAATATACAATTAATTGCTTTTTTAAGAAAAAAATGGAAAAGGAAATTCAATTCAGAAAAGATAGCCTTTGCAACAATAGCGTTGGAACAATTGGATAACTGTGTACACACAAATGAATCTCAACCCTCACCTTACAACATGTACAAAAATAATCTCTAAGTGAATCATAAGCTTATATGTAAGAGCTGAAATTACAAAATACCTAGAAGTGAACAATGGGAAAGATCTTTGCTAACTTGAGTTAGGTAACAATTTCTTAAACAGGACCCAAATATGAGCCATGAAAGAAAATTGATATACTGGGCCTCATCATAATTTAAAACTTCTGCTCTTCTAAAGACATTATTCAGAAAATGAAAATATAAGCCAGTCACAGGTAGAAAATGATTGGAAGGCGTATGTAATATAAAGGACTTGTATCCAGAATATAAAGAATTCTTACAACTGAATAATGAAAAGACAAATAATCCTGCCCTCCACCAAAAAAAAGAAAAAAATACTAGGTAAATATTTGAACAGACAGTTTCAAAAGATGATATACAAATAACCATGAGCACATTTAAAAAGCTCAACATCACCAGAAGTCCTTAGAAATGCAGACCAACAGCAGAATGAGAGGTCATCATCAGCCTACTAGAACCTTGTATCAGTCAGGGTTCTCCAGATGAACAGAACTTGTAGGATGTGCACACACACATAAAGATGTATTTTGATGAATTGGCTCTTGTGATTTTGGAGGCTTGGCAGATCCAAAACCTGTTGGAGAGGTCAACAGGCTGGATATTCAAGAAGGAGGTGCAGCCTGAGTTCAAAAGCAGTCTGCTGAAAAAAACAAGACCTGATGTTGCAGATTAAGACAGTCTGCAGGCAGAATTTCCTCCTGCTCAACGGAGGTCAGCCTTTCATTCTATTCTGACTTTCAATTGATTGAATGAGGCCCAATCACATTTCAGAACATAATCTGTTTTACTTAAGGTCCACCAGTTGAAATGTAAATCTCATTCAAAGCACACTCACAAAAATAGAGTAATGTTTGACCACATGTCAGGGCACTGTGGCCCAATCAATCAATATGACACATGTAATTAACCATTACGAATACCTAAAGTTAAAGAAGCTAATAATATCAAAAAGGGGTTAAGTATGTGAGGCAATTCTAGGTCATGTACATTGTTGGTGGGAATGTAAAATGGTACAGCCACTTCGAAAGAAGTATAGCCACTTAATTTATGAGATAAACACACACTTATCACATATAACCTAGCAATCCTACTCCAAGAGCGGCCAAACACATTTGGCCTATGAAAACAAAGGCCTTCATGCAGATGTGCATAGTAATGATGTTCATAAGAGTCACAAGACTGGAAACAACTTGACTTTTTATTAACCTGTAAATGGATAAATAAATTGTGGTATGTTGGTACAATGGAATACTACGCAACAGTAAAAATAAAGAGCAAAGTGGGGATGATGCAACATTGGGAATGAATCTCTAAAATATTATGCTATGTGAGAAAAGTGATCTTTAAAGACTGCTTACTATAGGAGTCCATTCATCTGGCATTGTAGAAAAGACAAGACTATAGAAATAAGAAACATTAACACTAGTTGCCAGGGATGGAGATGAGAAGAGGCAAAAAACCACAAAAGGATTTATGGGAATGCTTTTGGGGAAAAAAATCATTCTGTATCTTATAATTGTGGTTCTAGGATTATTTGCGTGTATCAAAACACATCAGACTGTTCAATCTAATAGAGTAAATTTTAATAATGTAAATTATATTTCAATAAACGTAACTTTTAAAAATGGACCAAGAAATACATTCTTTAATTAATGTATCAGATTAAACAATTAACTGCTAATAAGTGTTTTCAAATGATGAGGACTGAAATTACTGGAAAAATGTTCAGTAAGCATTTGGTATTGTATCGTTATTATTTTCTCAAATCATCGAATATCTTTTGAGAACAAGTCAGTCTGTCAAGTAAAATTGAAATCTCTCTTTCTGTTACACACCCATACATGCATACACACGCACACAGATACACACAGATTTTTCTGGAACACTGGGAGGGCAGCAAAGATTTCTGTGGGATCACCTTAACAAAAAATGACATGGCAGGGATTGTGTGAGTAGGGGCTTTTCCACAGGGTGCTGTTAGTGTAAAGGCACTGGCCTGGAGCAAACTTAAGGGAGCCAATTTAAGAATCAGGAATTTGGTGGGTGAAACCCACAGCAAAGCTAATACCAGGGACTATTAAAGGTCTGCCTGAGAGCAGAGGTAGAGGTGGAAGAATTGCGGCAGTTGCCATGCAGTGGTGAAAATTACATGCTCAGGATCTCTCAAGAGGAAGCCCCTGGGGTCTTCCGTAAATAGTTAATGAGCCGTTTTCCCTTCCAAGGCAGGTAGGTGTGAGCCTGGGAGATACGTTTGACACTAACTCTAATGAGCACACAATGTTCCAAATCCTGATGTTTTGATCTTTGATGTAACAGAAGCTGTTTCTACACGAAGCCTTCAAACAAACTGAAGGCAAAAGGGTATGTGATGTTTATGAGTGCATTTGAATATCAGAGCTGCACGTTTATTTTAAAGCAAGCGGACGCACTCTGTGTTTGAGGACATGATGTCGTGGCCATGACGGTCTGGATTTTTGGTGCTTCTAGGCCGGACTCCGCCTCTGCCCTAGTCCTGTGATTGGGCAAAGCACTGGGTTTTTCTAGATCTCATTTTCTCTACCAGTGAAATGGGGGAGTTTAACTAAATAGGAGTCTTCGAAATGACTGCATTCAAGACCCAAGCATATTTTGTTTGGGCGTATTTTTGGTTTAAAGAAATTAAATATGTAGCCAACCTTGAAAAATCAAGAGATTTTTCACAACATATAGATGTATAGCTGTCTCAGAACACTCAGTCTTCCATTTGAGCAGGAGACCAAAGAAGCTGCATCTGAGTTACCCTAGTGATGTTTAGACAAGAGGTCACTTTCTGTTAGGCACAACCCCATTCCTGTTATGTCACCCACCCAGCTCTGTGTGCATAACAACACCTACACCAGCTGCCAGGAGGCCCCTTTCTTCCTTCAGTGGCCGTGGCTCAATTTCTTTTTTTTTTTTTTTAATTTTTTTTTTAATGTTTTATTTATTTTTGAGACAGAGAGAGACAGAGCATGAGCAGGGGAGGAGCAGAAAGAGGGAGACACAGAATCTGAAACAGGCTCCAGGCTCTGAGCTGTAGCACAGAACCCGAGGCGGGGCTCGAACTCACAAACCAGAAGATCATGACCTGAGCCGAAGTCGGATGCCCAACCGACTGAGCCACCCAGGCGCCTCTCTTCTTCTTTCTTTTTTTAATTGAAGTATAGTTGATACACAATGTTACATTAGTTTTAGGTGCTTGTTGTTGCTGTTACTTTTGCCATGGCTCCAACTTACTGCGAGTAACGAAACCAGTGAGAACTGCCACAGAAGGCTGAAATCTACCAATTGCTTCTGCTTATCGTATGGTGCCTACTGCTGCCACCACATCCCAGATACCTTTCTTCGGATCAGACGGCAACACCTGTGGAAGCGATTTCACAAAAGAAAGGAATATGCCCACTGCTTAGGAACCAACAGCAGAACACCACCCCATGCTAAAACTTCCTGACCTGACGGACTATTTCAGCGATCGAAACTCTGCACTCACTCTGTCCAGAAAGATTAGCATCATTGTTAAATTCATTTGAACCTGCTGAAGACCAGACTCTGCACTACATAACAAGCATCCAGAGACGCATAAGACACAGTCCCTGCCTCCACAGCCTTTGACACTGAAATACATAATTGAAGATATGTATGCTGCACATAATATAAAATACATTTTATTTAAATTTTTAATACTTATAAAATATTTTCACAAATGTATTAATAGAAGTAGATATGGCACAGAGGTAACAAAGAAAAAGTGATACTCCAGAGAGCCTGAAACACTCTTCCCCTAGTTTTCAAGCGGTTCACTCTCCTCCTTCGCATGTTTGCTCAAATACCTTTGCTGATCAACCTGGTTAAATTTAAACTACCCCTCCCCCCTCCCAGCCTTAGCGTCCTGTTATCTCTGTCCTGCTTTCTTTTCTTGATAGCACTGATGACCATCTTTCATTCTATATATTTTGCTTATTTATTTTGATTATAGTTCATATCCCTTATTAGAATGTAAACTCCAAGAGGTAGGATCTGTTTTAAATGTTTTGTTCACAACCGTTTCCACAGTCACTACAATAGTGCCTGGCATGTAGAAAGCACTGGGTAAAGGTTGGTTTAATGATTCGATGAATGAAGTAATCAGTTCTCCTCAAGAGGAAGGTCAGGGCAAACTTTCTGAAGATATAATGTCCGAACAGATGGGTTTTGAAGGATGAATACAAGCTCACTATGTTAAATAATGAACTGGAGGGAGAGCAGTATAGGAAAAGAAAGCAGCATGTATGTTCAAAGGCAAAAATGTGAGAATGATCACTGTGTATCCGAGGAGAGTATTTATTTAGAATGTATATGTATAGACTATATGTATATTATTATCAGTAAGAGTAAGTCTGAATTGTTACAGCACCTGAAAATGTTAGATAGTCTTATAAGCCCTTTATAGACAAGGCTTCACTTCACTCTTATACAACCCTTGGAGGTTAATGATAACCCCTCATTTTCCTTCACTTCACTCTTATATAACCCTTTGAAGTTTAATTATAAACCCTCATTTTCCAGATAAGTAAACTGGGCCTCAAACAGGTTACATCTTACCCAAAACACACATGGATCAGAAGGTCAAAATGGGAATTTAGATTTGTTTGATGTGTCTCAACTGTGTTCTTTCTACGACAGACCAACTTCCCTCAACACTGTGCTCCATCATGAACTTACCCAGAGGTTCACCTTAATAAAGTGTAGCTGATTATTCTCGTGGTTTTGAATCTTTTAGGAATATTTTCATAAGGCACATACATCACAAAGGGACTGGGTAGCATACAAAAATCTTCATTTCTTTCGTCTGAAATGACTTACTTAATGTTTCCCCTCTCAGATTCCACTTCTGTATCTGTTTGTCTAACAACACACATGCACCCTGTGATAAGAAGCCAAAAGTTTCAGCCAAAAGTCTCTTTTGTTGTTTGCAAGAATCCTTTATGATATTTTTAAAGGAAAAAAAAAGGAAGGGGAAGTTAGAGAAGGAGAAAAAGATAACTTCTGATTTCAAAACATACTAATCTCGTCTCTCCAAGGACTGCTATTAGGCATTTGTGAAGCTGGTGCTGATTTGAAAACCAATTGAATATACAGTGTTTATTTCAAAGCATTATTTTCCCCTGCCACTCTGTAATTTTTCTGGGAGAATATTTGCATTTAGATGCTACCTGTATAAAGCGACAGTTATGACCATAAACAATTCGAAGACAATGAGAAAAAATAGTTAAAGCAAAGTAGAAGAAAAGCAGTTGCAAAGGGAAAAAGTGAGAACATAAAGTAAGAAAAGGGGCTCATTGATTTAGCTTCACATAAAATAATAGGAAATCAAAAGAGACACAGGAAAGAGTGAGGACAAGTCAAAGAAAAATCGAAGGCAATGAGGGGGCTATTTTTGTATATTAAAACATAATTAATATTCATCATGCTCTGTAAAGGGGAAGCGGAAAATTGAGAGAGACAGAAAAGCGAAGGAAAGGAGTGGATAAATGGTTCAAGATAATAAGGGGAAAACAGAGCAATGGAGATTGCTGGAAAAACTGTGAGGCCAAGGTCAAAGTACAAATGTTATTTTTATAATGTTATAATCAAGTATTTCCAGAGAAACAATAACTCATTCATCTATCTCTTTAGTCAGTCATTCAACCAGTGTTTGGAGGGCACATACTGTGCACCAGGCCCTGTGTTAGAAACTAGAAAGATGAAGGTGAATAGTTATGACTTTTTCTTCATGAAAGTGAGAATTGGACACTCCGATTACGACCAGATCTTGAATGGAGGTAAGAAATTCAAGAGTCATTCCCTATTGCTTAAACTAAAAAATAAAATAAAGTAAAACGGAGTTATGTGAATGTGTATACCACCCTGCATTAAACAGCAGACTCTCATATCTTGTTTTTCATAATGAGGTCTTCTCACCAATACTTGGCATTCTGTGCAACTTGCATGTGTCAATGGGTTTCAAAGACAGAGGAAGAAAGGGGTATATGACAAGAAAAATATGGTGAGAGATAAACTTTATAATTTATAAATAATAAAACAAAGAAGAATATAGGTCTGCAGCAAATCATGGGTTTTTTTTTTTTTTAACATGTATTCATTTTTCGGAGACTGAGAGCAACAGAGTGTGAGCAGGGGAGGGGCAGAGAGAGAGACAGAGACAGCATCTGAAGCAGGCTCCAGGCTCCGAGCTGTAAGCACAGAGCCCATGGGGCTCAAACCCATGAACTGTTCGATCAGTACCTGAGCCAAAGTCAAACTCTTAACTGACTGAGCCACCCAGGTGCCCCTGGAGTATTTTTTTTTTTTTTTTTTTTAGTATTTATTTATTTATTTTGAGAGGGTGGGGAGGGGCAGAGGGAGAGAGAGAGAATCCCAAGCAGGCTCCACCCTCAGCACAGAGCCCGACGTGGGGCTTGATCTCACAAACCATGAAATCATGACCTGAGCCGAAATCAAGTCAGACACTTAACTGACTGAGCCACCCGGATGCCCCTGATACAAATCAGGTTTTAACAAAATAAACGGTCACCTGTTTTCTTGTCGAGACATTCATAGGACTAGAAGGAGACAGTATGTGGAAGTCCTGTGGGGATGGAGGACTGGAGGTGGGAGGATCTCAGTACACGAGACGGCTGATTATACTGAAACCAGCAAAGATCTGAATTATGTTGAAAGAGAGACACAAGAGATGCCTCAGAGAAGGAATTCTGAGTGGTAACATGTGTAAGGTAAAGCAAGCTATAAGAAGGAAAAAGCTCCCAGTCAAAGCCAAGAAGAAGATCATCTTCAACTAGACATTTGCAGCAGCTTCCAAATACTCCCCTTCTTTTTCAGTCTTTGGATATTTCATGTTTGTTTGTTTGTGTGTGTGTGTGTGTGGTTTTTTTTGTTGTTGTTGTTTGTTTGTTTGTTTTTTTCTTATTGATGCTTGATTGCTCTACACCACAGGTCTGGTCTGACCACACTAGTCTCCTATTTGATTATGCTCAACGGTTCTTATTATTTCTGGTTAATTAAGGTTATTTTAACATTTATCTATTTTTGAGAGAGAGAGATGGAGCACAAGCAGGGAGCGGGGAGTGCAGAGAGGGAGACACAGAATCTGAAGCAGTTTCCAGGCTCTGAGCTGTCAGCACAGAGCCTGATGGGGGGCTCAAACCCACAAACCGCAAGATCATGACCTGAACCCAAGTCAGCCACTTAAATGACTAAACCACCCAGGTGACCCTATTTCTGGTTATTTATTAAGAATTCAAGATCACCTAAAATCTGACCTTACCCTCTTTCCAATTTTGTTTCTCATAATATCCCTTAGCAACCCAATAATTCCCTATTAGGGAATGCTCTGACCTGTTCCATTTCCAAACCTGAGTATATTCTGTTTGCTCGTCCTCCCTCTCCCCAGTTCTTCATGTGCAAACTCTACTCATTCAAGAGCCAGCTCACATGTCTCTCCTTCATGGAACCCTGCCTGATGTTGCTGGACGGGAACAATCGTGTTCATCTCTGAATTCCCATAGCACATTTTCTGGGTTTGTCCGTGGCGTTTACTAGAGGCTGCCTAAGTTTAAGTAATTGATGCTTTTCTCTCTTTCTAGGTTATAATCTCATTAAAGATAATTCCTGTTTCTTTTTCTTTTTTTCCCCCTTAAATGTTTATATTTGAGAGAGAGAGCATGAGCAGGGGAAAGGTGGGGGCAGGGTCAGAGGATCCAAAGCAGGCTCTGTGCAGACAGCAGAGAGCCCAATGCAGGGCTCAAACTCAGGTGACCTGAGCCAAAGTCAGACGCTCAACCAAGTGAGCCACCCAGGTACCCCAAGAAAATTCCTGTTTCTGAGTTGGGTTTGTATAACCTAAATGGTGAAACACGGTATCTGTCCATAAATGACCAAATTAGAAGTGGAAAGGAGAGCATATAAGGTGGGGTTAGATGAAAACAGGAAGAGCTCAGAAAGAGAAGGAAACAGGGCAGAAAGAGGAATGGACAATACTTCGAAGATGAGCCTTAAACCTCACAGTCAACCTCCAAATACCTAAATACCCATAAATGCTATAATATTTGCAACACTAATGGAGAGCTTAAATAAACTGCCAGAAGCTAATTTAAAACATATATTCCATGTGCTTAATTTATTAAACAATACCCAATTCAAGAATTAACATTTTCCCCGTACTATTTGTTTGTAGACATAAATATTTGTAGGGGTTATCAGATGTATTCATCCACTTGGGATGCATTACAAATTTCATACAAAAGAAATGGAACATTTGCTTATAATTTCTCGTGTTTTCTTCCTCTCCTTATATCTTTACTTTCATAATCATATTTTGAATAATTATGAATAATTGCATCATGTGCAATGACCTTGTCCATGGGGATTTAAAAAATGTTTTTAGGGCTGCCAGCATTGATTTTACCAGGCTAGAGAGTCTCCCTGTGTGTCTCTGACACATTCTAGAGTCGTGGGGGTGTGTCTTGATATGACTGGGCCAGCAGGAGTCTGAGGGTGCACAACTGAGACTCTTGCCCGTGATCAGAACCCGTCACTGCTGAAATATCGTCTTAAATCCTGCAAAACTGCAGCCCAAGTAACTTACAGGCTTTGTGCATGATCTTCTTCCATACAGAGATAGTAAATGTCTACAATGTGTTAGATTTTGTAATCAGATTCCATAAAGCCAAGCAATTATTGCTTCCCTAAAGCTAAAGCGTATCCAACCAGATAAATGCATCCCTTTTGGAATTCTCATCTTGAGAGTCACCTATACTTTTTCTAGAATCAGGGACTTTTCTCACAATCTCTCTACATTCAGACTCTTTGGGGTGTTAGTCAGGGGATCCCCTTTTCTCCCTTGGCCTCATGTATCCATGAGGCTGCATCGGCAAGAGGAAAAGTCCCAGTTCCTTACTCCAGTGCAGTGTCTGTTAAGGAGGACAGGGGAATCCTTGTTTGTTAGGTGCTGTTAATTTTCCCGTGTCTTTCATTTGGCTGTAATGAATCTAATAAAAACCCAGAGGCCCTGGGGACTGTCTTCCTATTCTCTCTCCCCCCTCGATTATTCTAGGGCAGCAACCCTGGCCTGCCTGAGATGTGCATACTGGCCTGCCCTTGCACCCAAGGCCTACTGATGTTCTAGCACTTAGTAATTGAGCGGGTCAGTCTGTCTCATTCCAGGGTTGATGGATTAGCAAGGCTACATTTCCACAGATCTCAAGTCACATATTTCAATCAACATGAACACTATGAGCATGGTAAGTTGCTATATAATTATGCACCTCCTACATTCATCTTTAAATGGCTTTCAAATTCAGCAAGGAAAAATGGGCGTGTTATATATTGGCATCCTGAAACTCCAACCATATTATTTTGGTAATCTTTGCTGGCAGCAAATTTACCTTTTTTGAGGATGTCTTTATATTCTGAAAGAGCCAAAGATACTTGGTAAGTCTTCGGGTGAGATGAAAATGGTAGGTCAGGTGGCTGCTGACAGAACTGAGTGATGCCATTTATGACTATAAAATGGTGAGCCCATTGGTTTTGTCTGATTCCTTAAGCTGGCACAGAATATAGATTTCCAAAAACAGTTTGGAGCCACAGCGGTATCATTAGCATAGATTCACAACCTCCCGAGGTGACGACTTGGAATGATAGCACTCATTTGGATGTACACTTCCGATGTCCTTATTAAAAAATCAATCATACTACTTTATAATTACACTTGGAACTTGAGGAGAATTGCTGCTTGGTGCTTCAAGCTGGGTTACTGAGCATCACAGCCCTCAACTTTGAGTTGGTATCACATGAAATTGTTCTTACAATGCTATGTTTGACACTTTGCCCCAGGGTTGGATGGAGAGACACTATTAGAAATGTTCAATCACCACTCGCCACTGTGGCTGTTACTGCTATGTCATTAACACCATATTCGATGACATCACACCACATCCTTCTTTCAAGGGCCCAGAGAAGAACTTTAGTTGAATTTATCACTAGATGGAAAAAAACCAGTCTTTTTCCAAGCCAGAGTTCTTTGTTCTGTTTTTTTTTTCCTATCATATTGTATGCGTTTCCATCCAAAGGCATAAAACCTCATTTGTAACCAAATGGAGTAGAAATAAATGAATGTAAAGAGATGGAAATAACTGTATTTATCTAAGGTATTCTTATAAATATTATTGAATATGCTTGAAAGGAAACCTTTTATAAGTCTCTTGGTGCAGGGGCAAGATCAAAGGACATGTTCCAATAAAAGCAACAACAACATTTATTGAGCTCTTGAGATGACAGCAAAGGGTATGGAAGTTGAGAATGGATACAGGTGCCTAACTGCCTGAGCTCAAATTCCATCTGTGTCTCCTACAGACTGTGTGACTTAAGCCAATCACTAAATCTCTCTGGATATAAAGAACTTAGAAGACAGTCTGACACATAAGTTCTCTGGAAATTTTACTTTTATTCTTTATTAAGTGCCGACTCTGTTCCAGTCATTATCCAAAGAGTTTAAAGGGACTGTCACCTTGGATCGTCACTTCAGTCCTGTGAGGCAGGTAATGTTATGTCCATTTTGCAGATAAGAGAACCAAGGCACGCAAGTGCTATGCACCTGTTTGAGGTCACATGGAGAGCAATTGGTAGTCAGCAGCCACTACAAAATGATCGCTAGACTGTCCCTGGAGAAAAACGGGTCCTGGTAGCACAGGGTTTAGGGTTTTTGTTGTTATTTTGGAACGCAGACCACCTTGTTTTATTGGTTTTCACTTTATTGCTCTTGGCAGAGTTTGTGTTTTTTACCAGTTGAAGGCTGTGGCAACCCCGCATCCAGCAAGTCTGTTGGCACCATTTTTCCAATAGAATGTGCTCACTCCGTGTCCTGGGGTTACATTTTGGCAATTCTCACAATATTTCAAACTTTTTCCTTATTGTTATATTTGTTATGCGAATCAATAAGTAGTGATTACCACTTGCTGAGAGCTCAGATGATGGTTAGCAATTTGTAGCAATTAAGTATTTTTTAATTGAGGCGTGTACATTGGGTATTAGACATAATGCTGTTGCACACTTAACAGACCACAGTATAATCTAAACAAAGCTTCGTATTCACCAGGAAACCAGAAACCATCATTGGACTTGCTTTACTGTGATATTCACTTGATGGAGGTAATCTGGAACCAAACCTGCAGTGTCTCCAGGGCAAGCCAGTACGCATGATTGAAATGCAAAGACAGTTGCTCAGGGCGGCAAACCAGACACTGAGCCCTGTTAGGAAGTCTTAAGCATCCAGTGCCTTGGAAGGGGGTCCATCTGAGATCAGAGCTATGAGATGAAGCGGTGTTGGAGACAGTTTGCTCCGAGTATGCAGCGTAAGCTTCCTCTCCCTATAACATCCTCAGTAAATGTGCACAACATTGAACAATGGTCTCCATCAGTCGTTCTCCTCGTAGCAGAATCGTAGAGCCACACTTTTGCCATGGCCTCACGGTAGGTTTGAGTGTATATTCCACCTAATATCTTTTAGATTGTCTGTTGTTTTGACCAATGGGATGTTAGTAGGTTTGATGTAAGTAAATTTTAAAAAATGTGCTGGCAGGGGTATCTGGGTGGCTCAGTTGGTTAAGCGTCCAACTTCGGCTCAGGTCATGATCTCACAGTTCTTGAGTTTGAGCCCCACGTTGGGCTCTGTGCTGACAGCTCGGAGCCTGGAGCCTGCTTCGGATCCTGTGTCTCCCTCTCTCTCTGCCCCTCCCCCACTCATGCTCTGTCTCTCTCTCAAAAAATAAATAAACATTAATTTTTCTTTTTAAATGTGCTTGCAGTTGGCTTTTTCTCTTGTGCTTTTGTAATCATCATGAGGAGAACATACTCTAGGTGTCTGCCACCCTCTAGGCTGAGACTCAGAATGAGACAGATGGATCAACCCTGCCACCTGCATCTGAGCCCCGTCAATCTACAGTCTGAAGAAGAGCTAACCCCGCTGACTCTCAGATGCATGGCCGACAAATAAAAATGTTTACTTTTATAAGTACCAATTGCCTCTTGTTAGGCCAGCTTCACAGGTTAAGGGCACAATCCTTCTTAAGACTCCCTCAGA
The DNA here is from genome assembly GCF_024362965.1 of Panthera pardus. Classification (NCBI taxonomy): domain Eukaryota; kingdom Metazoa; phylum Chordata; class Mammalia; order Carnivora; family Felidae; genus Panthera; species Panthera pardus. The sequence goes on from NW_026526688.1 coordinate 186,401,552, forward strand.
CATCAGCCACAAGAATGGGGGTCACCAGAACACCCTCGCTTCTGACAAACTGGCTATAAATTTGAGGCTTCTCACGCCCCACTCAGGTTCGATAATTCAGCCAAAATCTTCACAGAACTCAAGAAAGCACTAGACTTGTGATTAGTTTTATGGTAGCAAAAGGATTCAAATCAGAAGCAGCCTAAAGTTTTGACGTGTAAGGCAAGGTCTGACAGGCTTCCCACATGAAATTTCCATTGTTCTCTCTACCCGTGAAGTCAAGATGCATTAACCTCCTGGTACACTGACATTTGACAATACTAGAAATATTGCCAACCAGGGGAGCTCACCCAAGCATTGGCACTACCTAGTCATCATTGACTGAATCATCACCTATGTGGCTCACTCTCCAGTCTCCCTCCTCTCCCCAGAGGTCAGACTGATATCACATGACCCCTTCTATCCAACACTCTAATCACGTGGTTGGTCTTTCTGATATGACCAGCCCCACCCTGAGTTAGCATAACTGATCAGGACCATCATGAATAACAAAGACACTCCTACCACTCAGGAGATTACAAAGATTTAGAGGCTACCTTCCAGGAACTGGGGACAAAGGCCAGCCAAATTTTTTATTACACAGTAAGACACTGAATCTTTGAGGGGGGTGCATGATTATTGTAGCAATAGCTAACTTATACCAAGTGTCCATCACACACACACACACACACACACACACACTATTAAACATCATGCTAATTTGAATTTTTTGTGAAAAATATTGAAGGGACTAAGGAAATAATCATATATCTGGGTCTCACAAATAACCATGATCATTTTAAAATATATCGATCTTTTATCCTTGACTTAAAAAAAAAATTAAGACAGCTGTGTTTATGATCTATTATATTTTATCTGTCTCCCTTACTTTGACCTAAGCTATGAGAATACTTAGGGCTGGGGATAAAATTTGTGGTTCTTGATGGAGACTCTTTCCCCATCAGGGACAGTTCCCATAGCTCATCTTGGCCTCAAATAAGTGTTAAAGAGGGAATGATTCATTTACCCTTAATTCAAGTGGGGTGGCCTTTTATCTAGTTAGCGTTTATAGACAAGAGTCTAAATATGCTTCACTTGGAGGTTTTGAAGTTTCTCCCCAAAATTAACTCCAGTGGTTCATCTTTCCTTAAAGATATAGTTAAACCTGGTTTCATTTTAATTTTTACCACTTTAAGGTAATGGCAAAAGAGAACCCTTAGTCTACCAGTCGGGAAATCCATCTTAGAGGTTCTGTTCTTCTTTTGCTATGTGACACTGAGCAAATCATTTCTCCTCACCAGACCCAAAATTCTTCATCTATAAAATACGAAAGATGATCCAGCAGGCCTCTGAGTTCTCTATCAGCTCAAGTAACTCTGTTTCTCTCTGACTTTACAGTGCGACCTTGGGTGAATCACTTAATGTCTTCAAGCCTGACTTTCTTCATATCTCCTCCTGTGTACTCCCTCATCTCAATTAATAGCGAATCCACCCTTGGAGCCATCCTTGACTCCTACCTCTCACACCCCATACTCAATCTGTCAGCAAATCCTGTGGGATGCCAACCTCAAAACATAGTCATAACCCAACCACCATTGCTACATCCTATCTTCAGAACCCAATATGTCTTGTATGCTAAGAGCACATCTCCATTTGGACTACCATCTCAGTTTAGACTAGCCATATTTCAAGTGCTCTATAGTCACATGTGGTTAGTGATCACAGCACAAGTCTATAGTAAAACTATATTCTCCCGACTAATCAATGCTCCAAACAGAGCTGCTGGCCTTAAATGAAGTTTCACACCACCCCCCACCACCAAGCCCCCACCACTAGTTTCTTCTCACGTTATCTCTTTCTTCTTGGGACTTATCTGCTCATTTCCATATCCATTCTTGAAACGTGCTCCTAAGAAATACTTTGATACATTCCTTTTATTTGCTCAACAATATTTTATTGAGATTCTGCTACCAGTAGCAGAAGACGTGTTATTCTTCCCAGACAACTGCTCCCACAAAGAGGAACCCTGGAGGTAGCCTCCTGTTACCCAAAGGGATAAATAGATCACCAATGGTAAGATTCATCATGAAGATACAGCTGAATTAGGGACAAGGACAATAAAGAAAGAGGACTATTTAAGGCATAGGTGGATTTTTTTTCTCGTTTCCTCTCTCATAAATATAGCCTGCTTCTCTTCTTATGCATTATAGGAGTTGAGATCGATATTCCCTTTATTTTCCCATTCATTTGTTCATTCATTTACCAAACACTAACTAAGTGCTATAAAAATATGTTATATGTTCTCCATCTTCTTCAAACAAGGAAATTAGAATGCTCTCTCTTGATGACTTTTTAAGGCACCATCTAATTATCCTAAAGGTCAGAAGCAATGAGACTCTTTAGTCATGTTAGATGCAGACTTACTAATACCATGCATGACTTATGTGGACATTTTATTGCAACTTCTTTTCTAAGCTCTTAACATGAATCCAGTCGTCAAAATGTTAAAAGCCGTTATCAAGTATTGAAATATAGAACCATCTGGAAATGTTTCTCCCTTTCCTGGGATTTTGGAATCCCTGGGTGGTAGAATCTGGGGGCACCCCAAGAGATCATCTAGCTGCACACTTTCATTCCATAGAAGATACATGTGGGCCAAAATGGTGAGTGGTTTTTTGAGACCATATAATTAAAAGGAATGGTAGTCGTACTGGGTTTTTTTATACTCGGTTTTCATTGTTTTTAGGTCTTTATACAAAGAGAAGCCAGAGAATTCTGTCTTTATTCTCTGATTCCTTCTCCTCTGAGAATTATACAATATTAAGGGCATGATGGATTCCTTTCCTAAGAGTAGCAGTTACATGACAGTAACCAAGAAGCCTCCAAAGGTATGTTGAGCCGTACCCTTCCCACAGGCATAAAAGAACTTTGAGAGGTCAAGAGAGAGGCTGTCAGGTTGAGCCACTGGAGGGCACCAAATTATCTCTTTTCAGTAGAACTATCCATTTCACGTGCAGAGGGGAGAAAAGCTGTATTGGACTGGCACTGGAAAATGGCAATGGAAATTGGAAATGGAAATTTCTACAAGGCTGATTTTAATCCCACAAGCCTAAAGCTAAAGAAATTAAAAACAGGGCAGGTGTTCACAGGTAAGTACTATTTCCTGGGATCAGACGCCTTCCTGGATTATTCCAGATCTTCAATGGTCCAACACCCACAGGGACTGATACTCTGATGACCAAGAAAAGTTGGTGCTGAGCCTTTACTGACCCAGAATGATTTTTCACTTTTATTTTAAACTGTTCAGCCAGAGTCACTTGCCAATAGCCTCAGGAAAATATAAGATGAATGTCCATCTGTTCAGAAACCTACAGAATCATCTGTTTTCACAGAGATTGGACTCTTGTTGGAATGTCATCTCACTTCTTATATTCACCCTCTTCATCCTCCGGCTGATTTAGGTGGTGTTTCAATCGGTGACCCTCAAAGCCCATTAATAAGCTTCATGTTCCTTTTCGCTATGCTGGTTCTTCATTTGCTTGAGAGGTGGTGAAAAGCAATAAAATGTTACCTGGCATCTCTGTTCTACAGCAAGAGGAGATAATTGAGACTCCAGAGCACTACCACAGGCTCCCTCTGGTAGGGAAGCATGCTTCCATTATATGTGTGCCATTCAGAGAGTCACAAATCTTCAAGAAGTTACTAAAGGCTTTTGTTTCCTGTGGTCATGATGGAGAAAATTAAAACAGCTCTGATTTAACCAGTAAAATGAGGAGTGGACAGACACTAGCCTGAGTATCTCGGTTAGTAATTAGGAACATGACATTTATTCTCACTGTGGAACACTTCATAAAGCTCTGGAAGATGCTATGTAAAATATATTTATTTAGGACCAGGGTATACTTTGCCCTTTCATACTTGTGCCTTCCAAACAACATGGCCACATTCAGAAACATGGAAATCCCAGAAACATGGAAAAGCCAATTGCTTTCATATCACTCTATTAAAATAGCCAGGAGATGCACCATTGAGGCTTAACCATTGCTCTAGTATTGGACAAGTCATGAAGAAGGCACTGGTCCAGATTGGAACTGCAATTCTAGTGAATTCTACCTCTCAACTAAGTATGTTGTTTCTAGTATTTTATAGGAAGATATTTTTTTTTAATTTTTGTAATGTTTATTTATTTTTGAGAGAGAAAGAGAGCATGAGCAGAGGAAGGGCAGAGAGAGAGAGGGAGACACAGAATCTGAAGCAGGATCCAGGCTCAGAGCTGTCAGCACAGAGCCTGAGGTGGTGTTGAACTCATGAACTGTGAGATCATGACCTGAGGCAAAGTCAGACGTAACTGACTGAGCCACCCAGGCACCCAGGAAGATACTTTTTATTTCATTTATGGAGATTCTCCAAAAGGCTAATCATAACAATTAAAAAACTGCAGATTCCTCTATGGTTAGCAAAGCACTTTCCCCCAACATCCTACTGAATCCTGTCAACAACTCATGAGGTTAATATTATTTTTCCACCTTAAAAGTATAGACAAAAAGTAAAACAAAACTAAGGCACAGAGAAGTTGAACAATTTGTGTGAAGTCATGCAGTAAGTGGTCAGGTCAGGGTTCAAATTCTCTTTTTGTAGGCAAGTATACACAGACTATTGAAGCTATGGTTATTAGTCTCCTAGAATGTGCTCAGTGCAAACATGTAATTTTATTGTTGCCTGTATATCCTTACTAAGTAAGTGTAATAATGTTTTTGCCTCCTTGGTTTCCACAGGAAGCTTTTTGTCTACCTGCAATATGGTTTGCTATGTGAATATCTATTTTGGCCATTGCATTGTAGGCTCCTTGTAGGCAGGGACTATGACTTTTTCACTGTTACATTCCCCCTCTCCTTTCCTCAGAGCCAAGCACAGTATCTATCCATATGATAGATTTTCCAGTATTTGTTGCATTACACTGAATTAGTTGCTATATTAAAGTCTATGATGATCTGAGGCATCTTGCCAAATGACGCCTGCTTGAATTTCCTCCAAGACCAAAAATGAGATATTTAACCATGTTATACTTTATTTTGAACAAAAAGAACTTTAAAACCAATTTAGGAGCCATAATTATGGAGAACTAAGGAGATCCTTCACAATGGCCCCCTCCCTGCATTCCAGACTTAAGGGCCTGAGAACACTGGAGAGGTGGAGAGACAGAGAGAGCATTGTAGCAGCAAACAAGATACAGCAGGTCTGTAGGGTACATTCTCTCTGCTCTCAATGGTTTTTTTCTAGTAAGAGCCCATGAACCCATTCATCTACACTCCGGCACAAGGGAAGGTACAGACCTGTAGGATCCATCAGAATCTATCTGAAGACTTCTGAGGAAGGCTTGTGTATCCTCTGTTGGCTGGGGAGGGGAAGTCTTCTTCTCTTGGCTTCACAGACGTTCTCAGACTAAGGCTGGTGACAGATATGAACACATTCACAGAGAGCAGGATAAGAATGCATGTGTACTTGTACAGCTTGGGGGGTGAGGAGGAACACAAACCGCCATATGCAAAAAAGATGAAAACATGGGGAATGAGCACCCTGGAGGAGAGAAAATTTAAAGTGGATATTTAGAGGGTTCTTGACATGAAATAGGTATAACCTGACACACAACGTACAATCATGTGCCATAACTATGATTCACGATGGCCCGCACTGAAAAGTGGCTAGCACGTCCCATACAGACATTCCCCTATAACTGTGCTCTTACTCTACCTGACACCTTCCACCTGGTGAAAAATGTACTCTCCCTTCAAGATTCAGTTCCTACAACACCTTCCCCATGAAAAGTCCCTGATTCCCCAACATTATTCATTAGTTTGTATGGATCTCTGATTTAGAACTCTTTTTTAGCTTTTTGTTTACTTGAATGTCTTCTTCACTAGACTGTGAGGTTGGAGTGAGAGGCAACGAGTTTGTGTGCACAGTGTTTAGCATGTACCAAATGTTCAGTGAGGATTAAAGGGAAGAAGAGAAGGAGCAAGGGAGGATTGAAAGGAAGAAAAGAAAGAAGGAAATAAAGAAAAGAAAGCAGCTATAATGCAACACAGGATTAGGCTTCAGCAGTCATTGCCTGAGCTTCTGAGGGTATAAGATGGAAACATAACAGTGCTGCACAGGGAATGGCATGGTACCATCGACTGAATAGCATCAGAAAGTAAAGGAATCTACCATAAAACATTAATTGGCTCCACTAAAATGTTTCTAAACTCAGAGTAATGGTGTTGCTACTGGAAGACTTCAAGTGCTCCCAGAGAACATGGCCTCAGTGCAGTCTGGTTAAAGACACAGAGAGCTGCAGCATCTGGCAGACTCAGGAGCCAACACTCCAAGTCTAGAAGCTTCCAAGATTAGTTCCAAGAGGACTGAAGTGAGGAACAGTGCCTCATGGCAGAAAGCACAGGGCAAGAGTGGCTTGCGACGCTCACAAGAGCATGTAGACCAGAGCATAACCAAAGAGTGATGACATCCTTGCTTACACGGGGTAAACACTGTCACCAGATGGTTAGTGACGAGGAAGGAGAGACCGATGTGAGAATACTTGGAAACACCCCGTCGATTTTACTGCATGTATATGGAATCACCTGTATACAATTTCCACCATAGAGATGGGTTCAGTCATTCTCATCAAAGTCTTTTCTTTATGAAGTCTCACGTTAACACACCTATCTATATATTATTATCTGTAGAAATAAATAAATATGTACCTGGCAAGGATGAACCCTACCTGAAAATGGAAACCAAGATTCTGCTGCTCACTGTGTGTGAGAAGTGGGTAATTGCCCTTCAAGAATTTTCTAATAGGTCTGTCCCCTGTGCTTGTGCAATACATCCAAGAAGAACTTCAATAGTGATAGTCTGCTTGCGTTCTCGGGTTTTCTCTGTATCCATTACTGTCTGTGGCCTGCTGTATTAACACTAATATTCTACTTCTACTGGATCACGTGACACAAAATAACAACCTGAGGCTTGAGTCTCCTCTTTTTTAAAATATTTATTTTTGAGAGAGACGGAGCGTGACCAGGGGAGGGTCTCTGAAAGGTCAGCGCAGAACCCCATGTGGGGCTGACCTGAGCCGAAGTCAGAGGTTCAACTGTCTGAGCCATCCAGGTGCCCAGACACTTGAGTCTCCTAACTATGACTGGCTGTGCACAATTTTGTCTATATCTTTAGGTCCTAGGCCATTCTTATGACCTCACTGTGACTCACTGCTTGCTAGCATTTTCCAACATAAGTTTGTGACATGCAGGCCCGTATAACTGGCATTTGAGGACAGACGTCCGTATTCAGTAGTGGCATTCCTTTATCGGTTAAAAATAAGTCTGTATAAGGAAGCTTTGACAATTATAAGGTTTTTTTTTCCACTTGTTGAATTCCAAAAGGAACCCTGACAGAAATTTCTACACCTTCACCACACTCTAAGGTGGGAGTAAATAACTATCATTACCCGGGTTTTCTGCTCCATGAAATGGCAGCCCACAGAGTGTGAGTATAGTAGATAAGGGGCACAAGCCGGTCATTGGCAGAAGGGAAAGACAGTTGGTGTTCCTAATCTGACCTTCCAGCACCTCAGCCCTCAAACCATTACAACATTCTTCCATGTGAAATTACACGGCTCTCAAAAATGCTTCTGGGGCACCTGAGTGGCTCAGTCACTTATGCATCTGACTCTTGATTTTGGGTCAGGCCCCAATCTCACAGTTTGTGAGTTCAAACCCCATGTCGGGCTCCGTGCTGGTGATGTGAAGCCTGCTTGGGATTGTCTCTCCCTCCCTCTGCCCCTTCCATGTTCTCTCTCTCTCAAAATAAATAAATAAACTTTTAAAAATGTTGCTTAATAACTTCCATACATTTTTTTTATTTTTTATGTTGAAAAAGTAGAGAGGCTCCTGGGTGACTCAGTCGGTTAACCATCCAACTTTGGCTCAGGTCATGATCTCATCGTCTATGAGTTCAAGCCCTGTGTCGGGCTCTGTGCCTGGAGCCTGGACCCTGCTTTGGATTCTGTGTCTCCCTCTCTCTCTTTCCCCCCTTCTCTCTCTCTCTCTCTCCCAAAATAAATAAATATATCAAAAAAATTTTTAATACGGAGTAAATCTGTGAAATGTCCTCTGCAGTCACAATTTTATGGCTTTAAAATGCAGTGTGCCCTGTACTGCAGTTATGGTCATCAAAGTCACTTTTAAAACATCAGCTTACTTTGTTGACAATTGCTTTGCTTTATTAGAGGTTTTCAATGAAAACGTGGAAGTAGTCACTTCGGAGGGAAAAGCCTGGCATTCTAAGCCCCGGGAGCCGAGGGGCTCTTGTGAAGAGCAGTCAGCTGCCTAAAACTGGGACGGTTGTGAGACCACATTAAGAACCCAGCACTGGGAGTCGACTGAAGGAACAGTGCTGGTGAGTTGAAGGAGATGAGTGAATGTGAATGACCCCCACATCCCGATGCAGCCCCCGGAGGAGCCCGCGCAAGGGTGCAGTGTGCTGGCTCTGGAGTCGAGGGTCCACCTGCCACACTCAAACATGGCTTTGTGGCTTCCAGTTATTTTGTATACAAGTTTCAGAGCAAAGTATTAGGGACAGAAAACAGCCCGGCTCTTTGATCACTGTCCAAGGAGATAGTGTTAGTTTCCTAGGGCTGCAGTAACGAGGTAAAAAAAAAAAAAAAATGTTGGCTCAAAATGTATTGACTCACAGTTCTGGAGCCTAGAAATCCAAAATCAAAGAAGTCTGAAATTCTAGGGAGGAACCTTTGGCATTTCCTGGCTCTCAGATGTGTCACTCGTGTCACATGGCCATCTTCCCCCTGTGTGTTTTCACATCATCTTTCCTCTGTGCATGTCTCTGTGTCCAAATTTCCTCATTTCATAAGGACACCAGTCATACTGGAGTAGGGCCCATCCTGATAATCTCATTTTAACTTAATTATCTCTGTAGAGGTCTTATTTCCAAATAAGGTCACATCTTGAGGCATCTTGCGGTATTAGGAGTTAGGATGTCAACATATTTTTTGGGGAATACGATCCAACTCAGAACAGAAGCATTAAAAAAAAAAATCAAACTTCTAGAAAAAAATGTACTTCCAAAAATATGACGCTTTTGATTTGCATTCATAAGAAAAATAAATCTAAGCTTATGTTTTCTTAAACGTCCTCATTTCTGAGCAATGATCTGAATTAGAATTCCAAAATAAATAATTGATTTTGGAAAATCAAACCCATAAAGAAAGGGACTTCTATGTCGTTCTAAACTCACCCCTTGTCTCTGTTCCCACAGCTACTCTCATGATATTTATCATTTTACTTCCAGTATCTTAGCACATCCATAATTGTTCCATCGGACTGTGAGGTCTTAGGTCAGAAACTGCTTTCTTTTATTTCTTCAATCTCTAGCACCTCTCAAGTGTCTAGAATATAGTGGTCACTTAGGAAATGTTTCTTGAATGAAGGAATGAATTTTTAAAAAAGTGGGGACAATAGTTTTTATATAGAGACAATTAAAAGTATCCCTGCTCGAGCCCATAGTGTGCTGCTGTATGACCTTTAGTAAGTCACTTCACCTCTCTGTGTCTGGTTTCATAATCTGTATAATGGCAGTGTTTAAGTGACTTTAAAGGATCCTACATAGAGGATTCTAAGTGATTCCATGCAACCTTAAATAGATGGCAGTGAGTATCAGACCTTGCCACAGCATTTTTCTACACCCTTGAAAGTGACTAAGGCAGGCAGGGAAATACAGTGAAACACTAAGGACTCAAGTTCTTACTGCTTCCTTACAAACACCTGGTTCTTTGACCTCACCCATGAGTCCCCTTTGACTCTTTTGTCTAGATCATATCTCTGATCTCCTAAGAAAGACGGATTTGTGCAAATCCTTTCTTTGTTCTTTGCCCAGAAATCCCATGATCTCTTTGTGATGTCCTTTTGGACAGTTAGTTCTTCCAAAGGTGCACAGAACTCTCTGTAAAGATGGGTCATGGGCCTCATTGTTCCTCTCAACTAGAATAGAATACGCACTACTTTCCTCAATACCCAGACTGTGTTCTCTCTCCCTTCCAAAATAGATCCTGATTCAATAATCTGGTATGTCAGTCAATTTTGATGTTTTAGGCAAGGCTTGTCAATATATCTATGATGATAGAGGGATTTTCTAAAAGAAAATCATTTATGTGTTCAAGCATAATCCAACATGTTCTGTGTTAGCTTTCTACCATTTCATATTTTCTCTCTCATTCTTATTCCCACCACTGCTAGAAAGCAACCTATTCCAGACTAGAGATGGAAGGTGGGAAACAAAACAGGACCGGGCTTTTTGTTGCTGTTATTGCTTCAGAATTGCATGTAACAAAGGAACAAAAGGCACCAACATACACTCTTCCTGTGCCTCAGTTTTCCATTGACAAAATGAGTTCAAAGGTATTAGCCACCTACCTCAAAGTTTTGTTGGAAGGATTGTTAGGTAATTACCAAACGCTTTGATCCTGTCCAGTATCCATTAAGTCGTCAACTAATGATTTAGAAGTCTATCTCCTGGTCTTTCAGAACCCCAGACTTGGATTCACAGACAGCCAAAAAGCTGTATTTAGTGAGATTTCAGTAATTTTCTTCAAAATTAAACTAAGAGTTGGCTTTAAAAGCCTAAGTTATAACCCTATCTGAACATAAAGGGGATGTCATAAATTTGTCATGAAAAGAGATTCATCTCTGCATCCTCAAGCCTGGGATCCAAAGATATTCAAGTACCCTTTCAAAATCAGGGAACTCACTACAATGAGTCAAAAAATATGGGAGGTTATAAAAATTGACTTAGAAATAACAAAAACATAGTGACACATCCTGGCTTTTGGCATCAGGAAAAGGTACATTGATATCCCTTTCCTCTTACAATATATCTTCTGGCAAGTTTCACTAAAAAGATGTTTTTGAAGACTTACGAGTGTTCCTTTTCCCTTTGTGGATAGGAGGTCCTTATGTATATGAAGTGCAGAGGCAATTCTGGGTTTGTTTCTTCCTTTTTGTTTTTCTTTTAAATTTTTTAACGTTTATTCATTTTGGAGAGACAGAGGGTGAGCAGGGGAGAGGCAGAGAGGGAGGAAGCCACAGAATCTGAAGCAGGCCAGTTTTCATAGCTTCATGCCCCTCTTTTGTAGTTTTGTTTCTATGTTCCTCGTCCTTTTTTTGCACATGATTTTCAGAATCTGGATGCCTGAGAGAACGCCCTGTGTAGTCATGTTGGTTCCTATCGCTGCCGGAGGTCAGATTTTCAGAATTACATTTTAAAGTGCGCCATCATTACATCTTACACCATCTCTCCTTTTAGAAGCTCTGGTCAGAGAAGCATGTCTCTTCTTTACCTAAGTCTATATTAACTGGCTCATTGTAAGTCCTCTATAACTTTTGTTGAATAAATAGTGGATAAAATCTGATTTCCTAAAGTGTTCAACTAAACCCCAAATTCCATTCCTGGGCTGTTAAAGCTCCCAGAAGTTTATTACATCCACTCTCTCCCAAGGTCCCCATCTCTTCTGCTTTACAAGAATGAAGTTCAGGGCAGAGGTTTGCTGGTTAGCTTATTCCATCTTAAAATCAACGAAAGTGGAGGCAAGGGAGTCAAACATTCATTAGATGATCTCTTTTTCCATGAATGATATGCCCATTATTGAAATCTCTCCTTCATTACTCAACCTCCTAGATCAGTGCTCCCTACACCTACCCAATCATAAAAATTACCTAGAAAGACTGTTCAAAATAGATAACCAAGCCCTTTCCCAAACATATTGAATCCAAATCTCCAGGGATTTAAACTTAGACTCTTCATTTTTTAAAGGTTTCCCCAAGTGTCTTTGGACATGGCCAGGGTTGGGAAACACTATCTTAGAAAGTTGTCCTTTGAGCCTGAACAGAAAGCCCTCCTAGGGTTTTTTTTGTTTGTTTGTTTTGCTTCGTTTTCTTTTGTTTTGTTTGGTTCTTGTTGTTAATACAGAAACCCTAGAGTCTTCCTTTTGAAGTGGGCAAGGCAGATTCTCCAAAAGATTTTTCTTTGAATGAATCGGTGCCTTTGTTTTAAGTTAGATAATGAAGGTTGGATTAATTTTCTAGGGCTGTTCTGACAAGTACCATAGACTTAGTGGTTTAAATAAGAGAAATATGTCATCTCACAGTTCTGGAGGGCAGAGGTTCAAGATCAAGGTGTCAGCAGAAGCATTGTCCCCTCTGAAGATTCTCGGGAGGGATCTGCTCCCGGCCTCAATTCCAGCTTCTGGTAGCTCCTGGGTTAAGGCAAGCTGGTTCCAGTCTTTGCAATGTGTCCTCTCTGTGTATGTGCCTGTCTGTCTGGATGGAAGAAGTTACAAGACAAGAGTGGACAGAACTGCTTCATGTGCTCGCACATTCCGCGCTATCTTTTGAGCTCCCGAAATAAAAATAGGAAACTGCTTCCTGGTCACAAGGTACAAAAAGGGCAAGATACTACTCTCAGGAAACCAAAGGTCATGGAGGGAAGACGATTTCTGCAGACAAGACATAACAAGAGGAAAGTCAAGAGACCTGGCTGACGGATACATGAAAAATTTGCCAGATAATTGACAGGAAATTATAGCTTGAGCTGAAGTGACAAGTCGTTAAATGAATATCAGAGAAAATAAACCAAAAATGATATTCCTCGGAGACAAATAACCCTGTAGACACTACCAAGAAACTGCTAACAAATGTGCACGTGGGAGAGAAAAAAGAGCTTCGAAGCATCATTTGTGGTGACAAACGGTGACAAATGATGAAGTGCGACTTCAACTAGAAAAAGAGACTGCCTCTCACTCCAGCGTGTTAGAAAAGGGGCACATGGAGACAATGCACCAATAAAACCTATCTAGGAAACAATTCAAGTGGACATGGACCAAAACTGAAGACACAATCTGTAGAAATGCTGGAGCATTCAATTGACTAGGTTCCATCCAGTCACTTTGAAAAAATTAACAAAGTATTCTAATTTAAAATACTGACCTTGCATGACATTAGGTACCACCAAAGATCCTCCTTGTTTGTTTGTTTGTTTGTTTTTTCTAGTAGTAAATGTACTTTTACAAAATAGTCTGGAGCACCTGGGTGGCTCTGTCAGTTAATCGCCCAACTTTGGCTCAGGTCATGATCTCATGGTTCCTGAGTTTGAGCCCCACATCAGGCTCTCTGCTGTCAGTGCAGAGCCTGCTTTGGATCCTCTGTCTCCCTCTCTCCCTGCCCCTCCACCCCCCCCCCTCAAAAATAAGCACTTAAAAAGTCTGAAAACTCAACCCGATGTAATTGATGAAAATCGGTGTAGATTCTTTTTTTTTAACTTTGTAAAAAATATGTATTTATTTATTTTGAGAGAAAGCACATGGGGGAAAGGGGCAGAGAGACGGGGAGAGAGAGAACCCCAAGCAGGCTCTGTGCTGTCAGTGCAGCTGACACGGGGCTCGATCCCATGGCCTGTGAGATTATGACCTGAGCCAAAATCAAGAGTAAGACGCTTAACTGACTGAGCCACCTAGGTGCCCCTTGGGGCAGATTCTATTCTGAGAAATTAAAAATATTCATTAAACTCTACTGTCCTGAACCATTGGTATATCTTGTCCCTTTTTGGTACGCAGACAATAATATTTTAGCAATCCAAAACTCAAAATTCTGGCCATGCTACCTTTGTGAAACACAGCAGGGAACTAAATAATAAACACAGAAGTCCTTTGAAGAGTCAAAAGACATCACAAAATGTGTTCCATTAGAGCTCACGTGGTTCCCTCTTGGGGATACGCTCTGTTCCTCCTTCTGAAGCTGTTTGCACATGCTCTGCTTATAGCTACAGCATGCGTGATTATCTGGTTTCCTGACTAGTGTTAGTCGAAGAGCAAGTGATTGAAAGGATACAGTATATCAGTTCATGGTGACACATTGATAGCTGCAGGAAGAGACAGCTGACAGCAAATGAGAAATCGTAGAAATGATAAAAATGAAACTTAAGAACAAAAAGAACAACACTGATCTTAAGTTGTTGAATAAAGGAAAACAACTCTACGCATCTCAATTATTCCAACAGCATCACTGAATTATAGCGTGCTATCATAGCAGATGATTATAATGATGACCCTGAGCCATCAAGAAAAAAAAAATAAATTTGGTTCCAGATGCATCATTTAAGGTGGCGGGAAAATGTGCAATAAAATTTTGGAAAGATCTTCATCCAAATGATTTTTTTTAAGGTTTAGTGCTGAAAGTAATAAACCCTTACTATTCAAAAAATTCAGCTCCTAAAAATGACTCATTCTTTGTCATCTTCAGAAAATATCATATTTCTGCAGTCCTGACCTGTCTCTAAATCCAGATTTGAAAAAAGCTGGCTAAACATCTCTGTTTACATGTCCTACTGCCTCTTATTACACATCTGAACTCGGATTATGGCATCCAGCCTCAAAGCTTGTCCTGGTGTCAGCTGGGTGTCACCATCTATGCCATAACACAAGTCAGAACTTTCACACTTATCCTTGATTATTCCTTCTGTCTCTCCCTTATATTTAGCCAACCCAAGTTTCCCGTCTTAACCTAGAAGCTATTTTGTGTCTAAGTTCCTAGTCCCCACCTCAGCCCCCTTGCTTGAGCTCGCATTATTTCTAGCAGCTGTCATCATCACCCTATGTTAGAGTCACGCCAGCTCACTTGTCATTTGTCGTTTCCCCTTGTTCTTTCACGTCTTCCCTCCTGCCTGGTCAGAATGAGTCAAGGGCCCTCTTATTTCAGTAATTCATTTTGCATGCATGTGTTTATTTATTTTTCAGTGTTTTTTGGCAAGAGAGTCTAGGCAAAACTTCTTAGGCACTTAGCGAATATTTCTTGAAATATTTATTGGGCAACTAACATCAGCCAGGACGTCTGCTAGCACTGGAGGAACAGCAGTGAATAAAACAGATCCCTAGAGGGGCACCAGGGTGGCTCAGTCAGTTGAGCATCCAACTCTTGATTTTGGCTCAGAGCATGTTCTCATTGTGTGTGGGATCTAGCTCCATGTAGAGCTGTGTGCTCTTGGTATCCTCTCTCTCCTCTCTCTCTGCCCCTCCCCACCCCGCTCTCTGTCCCTCTTTCTTTCTTTCAAACTAAATAAGTAACAGTTATTTAAAAATAACTTTTTTAAATGTTTATTTACTTTTTGAGGGAGGGGAGGGGCAGAGAGAGGGAGACCCAGAATGAGAAGTGAACTGTCAGCACAGAGCCCAATGAGGGGCTCAAACTCACAGACCGTGAGATCATGACCTGAGCAGAAGTCAGACGCCTAACCGATTGAGCCACCCAGGCGCCCCCAAGTGATGTCATTCTTGAGGTCATATTTTGGGGCAGACTGTGAGGAAGAGAAGGGCCAAAAAGCGATCTAGAAAGAAAATGGAGAATGACCAGCACAGAAATTCCTCTACATACTGAAGGAAGTGTGTCATCCTCCTATTAATTATTGGGATTCTCATGGTAATAGGATAGGGGTGATGTTATTCTGTGGATTTTGATTAAAATTAATTATGTCAAGTGACTCTTGGCTTAATGAGGCCACATTTAAGATCACGGACCTTGGAACCTGCCCAACCACTTTCCTACATTCAACAGCACTGTGAATAAGCAAGGGACTTAATTTCTCTGAGCCTCAGCTTCACCACCTGCTAAATAAGGGAAGCAATAGTACCCATCTCATAGCATGTTCTGAAGAATTAAATGAGACAATGGGGGTAGAGTGAAGTATCTGACACAAAGGGTAAGGGTTCAACATACATTTATAATTTTAAAGTCATGGTAGAAAGAGTAAAGGATACCCAAAGAGTGCCACTCCCTAATAGAAAATCTATATTAGATTCAGAAAATCTGTGGAAAATGCAAAAAATTTAAGTATTGTGATGACATTTTTATGAATATTTTTTTCACCAGATCATGAGTTTTTAACCATTTGTATGCCATGCCTTTGTCAAGCTGATGAAACGTGGAAAATCACATACTCAGAATAAAGTTTTTACATGCATAAATAAAATTCCTAGAGTTATAATTGAAAACAATTATGGATGTATTTGCCTATTTATATAAAAACCAGTCATAGAAATAGTTAAAGAAAAAAATGTGATGGTCTAATGTGTGTTCTTATTTAAGTAGTACATGACAAAATAAAATCTAATAGTAGTTCTAACAACTAACACAAGTTTGAAATAGTAACAAAGGTGACATTTCTAGATGACAACAGTAGCTGTAATTTGATAAGAAAATATTTGTGATCTCTAATGGGGACACAAATCAAAGGTACTGCTAACACTGCTGGAATTTGCTGCTTTATATTCGAAATTAAGAGAATTAGTGATGAGTTAGTAAGAGATGGTGGAAAAAGGATAGATTTTTTTTTCCTGAACAAGTTCACAAGTCACATTAGTTTCTATCCACAGTGTTTGGGGTCCATGGAACTGACCTGGAGCCTAATACAATGGCTGGTAAGTAATATACATTCAATGCGTACTTGCTAAACTGAAGTAAACATAACAAAAGAACCACACTTACAGACTCACACAGAGTATTAGTGAGAATATCTTGCAGATAGTGAATTACTCTCAGTAAACCAGAAAGACTGGCCTCAGGCAGGCAAGATTTCAATATATCCCACCTGTAGGTCCCACGAAGCATGAACATGAAATGTCTCATAGGTAGAAAAGAACCGCTGTTTGAGTTATCCTGTAATCACAAGGCTTTATGGGAAGACATGAAGAAAAACTACAGAGTGTGTTAAGGAATAGACATTTTAAACTTCACAATAAAAGAAAAGGTAAGCCAGGAGTAACAATACTTGCATACATAAAATTTCTTTCCTGAAGAAGAAAAAAAAAAATCTCCTAAGTCAGTAAGTGACTCCAGTCAACATGAGAACCAGCCTATGGGGACATACTTGCTCTCTCAAAGAAGCAGAATATTGGGACTTGAAAAATAACATGACACTCCTCTTATCTATCAAATCATCATTTAAAAAATGGTAAAAAGGTTGTAATGACATGGGAATATAACTACTTGTGAGAATATAACTTGGAGCAACCAAGCATCTAGAGAAGAATTCAACAATAGGCGTTAAGACCCTAGCTTCTATTGACGAGCTTTATGTACATTATTTTATTTAATACTTACGACAACTCTAGGAAGCAGATAGGAGTATCCCCATTTTATAAATGAAAGCCCAAAGGATCTGTGAGTTAAGTAATTTGTCAAAGCCACAAAGCCAGTGGAAAGCAGAAACAGGATTCGAATCCGTGTCTCTCTAGCACCAAACCAATACTCTGTCCACCATTTCTCATTTCCTAACTTTTGGTTAAGTGGTTAGGTCTTCTCAATCTAATACAATAACTTGAATACAAAAAGGTTACATGTACCAAGACAGTTACCACAACTATGAATAATATTAAAGATAAGCACAAGGCACAACACTAGAGGAAAAGTTAAAGGAATGATCATGAATTACTTTTCTACTTAGTTTGCAGCTATTCAAAATTCTATTGCAAAGTGCCAATAATAACATGGGCGATATCTATGGTACCTTAAGTAAGAAATGAGACTAGAAAACAGTATGATCACAACTATCAAAAGCTTCAAAAATAATTACACATTGGAAATAACAAAAATGTTAAATGTCAGTGTTTTACTCTGAGTAGTATAATGGGTATTCCTAAAATATAAATTTATTTTTAAAAGACGAAAGCAGAAACATATTGCAATCTATAGATGTATCACACTAGAACCTTGTACACCTCAAACTTATACAACGTTATGTGTCAATTGTATCTCAATATACTTAAAAAATAATTTTAAAAAACCTAAAAGGAAGAATTAAATGAGATAACTAATATATTTATATTACATAAGAGCTTAAATCTCACAATACTAGGGCATCTGGGTGGCTCAGTTGGTTAAGCAGTTAAGCATCCAACTCTTGATTTCATCTCAGGTCATGATCTTATGTTTGTGGGACTGAGCCCGACATTGGGTTCTGTACTGGCAGCATAGAGCCTGCTTGGGATTCTCTCTCCTTCTCTTTCTCTGCCCCTCTCCCCCATTAAAATAAATAAATAATCTTTAAAAAAAATCTCACAATACTAAGTCATAATATTGTTCCATTGAACTTAGCACTCCATCTCTAACAGTGACTTTTTAACGTGTTGTAAGAAACATAGTCACCTACTTCCACACTGCCATCAAGAGATTAGGACTCCTGGCCACCATGGAAATACTGTAGCGGCATAGAGTTGAAAGTTCTCAGTTTGTCCCTGGACTCTTAAACTTATTAATTAGTTTTGTGATTTGGGGCAAAGTCCTGAAATTCTCTGAACCCTATCTACCTAAGATTATTATCATTAAAATGTCATTAAGATAGATACAGAGACTATATTGTATGCTGTATTACTGCTCACCATGACATCAAGCCATACAAGATAGAGTGGAAATCATCATCCATACAGATATTTACCCCAATGTATTTAATAACAGCACTTATTTCTTTAAAAAGAAAGAGAGGAAGGAAGGAAGGAAGGAAGGAAGGAAGGAAGGAAGGAAGAAAGGAAGAAAGGAAGGAAGAAAAAAGCCAGGGCACCTGGGTGGCTCATTTGGTTAAGAGTCTGGCCCTAGGTTTTGGCTCAGGTAGTGATCTCACAGTTCATGAGTTTGAACCCTGCATTGAGCTCTGTGCTAACAGAGCAGAGCCTGCTTGGGATTCTCTCTCTCTGTCTCTCTCTCTCTCTCTCTCTCTCTCTGACCCTCCTTAACTCCCTCTCTCTCTCTCTCTCAAAATAAATAAAAATTTTTAAAAAGCCAGCTAGAAGAAGAAATAAATATAGTACATTTAATTATATAGAAATAAAAGTTTAGGATGGAAAGATGGTCAAAGGAGAAAAGCAAACATTCCCATCAGAGGGTCAATACAATTTCTGTGACAAAGCATAAAGTCTGCTTCTAAGTTTCCAGCAGTCAATGCAAAGCTAGTCACACAACTTTAATGATCAGATAGAAGGAAACAGGTTAGTGTCTCAAGGGACGCTAAGGTTTTACCAGAAACAAACTCTGAAAATTTTTTTCTTGTGTTGGGTATTATGCACAAGAAATGAATGATATAACTGGCAATGCTCACAAATAACTTTTACAGCAAATGGAAAAGTATATTCCACATGGCTACTTTTTATAGTGACTTTTGCGAAAAGTCACGAATTTAACATAAATTCCCAAGTTAGTGAAGACAATTCCATAAGGACTCAGGTTATGTCAACCAAGACTCTACTCTGGGTTTCCAGGCATTTTCTTTTAGTCTCTTTCTTTCCTCCCTCTTTCCTTCCCTCTCCTCTTTAAATTCATTCAGAGGCAGCCACGAAAAGTAGCTAAGAATGTGGACTTTTGGATCATATTTCTTGGTTTAAATTTTTATTCCCACATATACTAGTGATTGACCCTGTGTAAATTATTTAATCATCTTCATCTGTAAAATATAGTTAATCATAACATCTACTGCCATTTGATTTGTGTAAGGTTAGAGAAAGCATGCAAAGTGCTTAAAATAGTGCAAAATGCGTAGTAGCTAGCCCATAAAGTTTAGTAAATACCATTACTACTAATAGCATGGATAATTATTTCCTTCATTTGGCAAAAATTCTTGAATGCCTACTATGTATTAAGTAATGTACTAGGTGTTGACTGTTCTCAATTGTT
Source organism: Panthera pardus (assembly GCF_024362965.1). Lineage (NCBI taxonomy): Eukaryota > Metazoa > Chordata > Mammalia > Carnivora > Felidae > Panthera > Panthera pardus. The sequence continues at coordinate 186,421,327 of NW_026526688.1, forward strand.
CCTTGACCTCAAGAAACTCACATACAATGGTAGAGGGAGACATCTAAACTGGTAATTCTAAAACAAGTTTGAATTGAAGAAGATAATTAAACAAGTTTAATTGAAGATGAGTCCAAACTCGGTTTGGTAGGGGAGTACAAGTCAGGGAAAGCTTTCTGGAGGAGGTGATGTCTGAGGCAAATCTAGTAAGAGCAAATACTTGCATAATCTCTTACCCTCTGCCATGTGCTAGTCCAGTTGCTTGCATGTCTTAACCCATTTAACCCTCCCGATAGTCCTATGATGTGTTTTTATTCTTGTTTTACAAACAGGGAAGCTGAGGCATGGAGAAATTCAACAACTTGCCCAAGGGCATATAGCTAGAAAGTGACAGAGCAGTGGCCATGTTCTGAATCACTATAATTGTGTCTACTACTGTCTTAAACTCCAAGGAACTTGTGACCGGCAGTGTGAGGCATGTCCCTGCAGACAACGAGGAGAACGTGAGTTCAAGACGCAGATGAAAGGAACAGCGTGCTGTGGGGCGAGAAGGCAGCATTTCTCAGTAGCAGGTACATCAGAAATGTGGCAAGGGTAGATAGGGTGGAGGTGCATGGCGTGGGGAACATGAAGAGTCTTGTATGCCGTGCTAAAGAACTTGAACTTTTTAACCTGCTGGACCTGCAAATGATTATATGTGAGTTTCTTTTTTTTTTTTTTTCTTTAACCTTTATTTATTTTTGAGACAGAGAGAGACAGAGCATGAACGGGGGAGGGGCAGAGACAGAAGGAGACACAGAATCGGAAGCAGGCTCCAGGCTCTGAGCCATCAGCCCAGAGCCCGACGCGGGGCTCGAACTCACGGACCGCGAGATCGTGACCTGAGCTGAAGTCAGCCGCTTAACCGACTGAGCCACCCAGGCGCCCCTATATGTGAGTTTCAAACACACCACTTGAGCAAGAATTTTGCTCTGTATGACATTGAGCACATTCCTAAATACTTTAAGTTTCAATTTGTTAGGGGAAAATGGAACTAATAGAATTTACATTACAGAGGGAGCGATGATATGTGCATATATGTAAAGTGTGTGGGGCTCAGTAGACAATGAAAAAAATGGTCATTATCCTTGTAAATCACATTATGGGGGGTCTGAGTGAAGAAACAGCCATTCCCAAGGCTCTTCTACTGGTGCCTGATGAAGTGCAGAGGACCTACATCCTACAGAGAGTTGGCACTGATGCTAAGCAGGTGCTATGGCCTGAAAGTCTGTGTCCTCCCAAATTCCATGCTAAAATCCTAACCCCCACCCCAAATTATGTATTTTTAGGTGGAGCCTTGGGGAGGTGATTAGGTCATGAGAGTGGAGCCCTCATGAGTGGGTTTCATACTCTTATAGAGGAAACACCAGTGAGCAACCTTGTTCCTTCCGCCGTGTAAGGGTCCAACCAGAAATCTGCAGCCAGGAGGGGAACCCTTACCCCCACCATGCTGACAGCCTGAGCTTGTTCTTCCAGCCTCCAGAACTTTGCAAAATAAATTTCTGTTGTTTATAAGCTGCTCAGTCTGTGGTATTTTGTTATGGTAGCCTAAATGGACTAAAACAGCAGGTAAAAATCTCGTGAAGCTAAAAACTACTCTTGACATTCCTTTCGCAAGTTGCTGACATATCATCTCCCAGCAAATACAACATTCAAGCATTGAAGTACATTACTGTTGCTTCTCCTGATGGAGGAGATGTATCCGTCCCTGTGTCATCTCTCTTTTCTCGTGCCTGTCCCTGCTGAAGGAGTATAGCCGAATTCACGTAAGCAAGAGGAATGTAGAATTCAAGTCCTTCTTAAACAGGCCAAAGGGAAAAAACACAAACCATCAGATCATTTTCCCATGAAGGGGAAAAAGAAATCTCTCAAGTAGACAATCTGTCTTTAATGGAGTCAATACAGCCTTCATAGCCATACTTTACGTTTTTTAAATTTTTTTAATATGAAATTTATTGTCGAATTGGTTTCCTTACAACACCCAGTGCTCATCCCAACAGGTGCCCTCCTCAATGCCCATCACCCACTTTCATACTTTACATTTTTAAGTGCACTAGCACAAAAAATTACATCATTTGTCGTCTTCTCGTTCCCTGGGATTCATCCGTTGTGCAGAGGGGAAAACAGACTAAGAAAAGGAGAATGACTTGTTGGAAGGAGAACGGATCGTTTCAAAATTAAAAGCAGGAATTCTGCTATGAGGCTCCCCCTGCCCCCAACAGTCTCCCTTCACGCTGCTTCACCCTGGAAAGAGGCATTGGTACAGAGACACTGGGAACCTCACCAAAAACCGCGGGGGAGTATTGACAGGTATGAGCCATGAAGGCGCCAGCGCTAGTAAAGCAGGGAAGAAAAGGGAAAGAAACATGGAGACACAGGGACTCGACAGACTAAGATTTACCCGCAGAACAAAAGCCTACACTGGGAAGAAATAAAAGGACTTTAAATTTAAGAACCAAACTCGCTGAAGAGCTCGAAACCACCGCCACACTATTTCTTATAAGGAAACTGGACTGAGGAAAACAACGGACAGCAGACACACACAAAGACAGAACGTCACAGAGAAGGCTGTAATAAATGGAAGCAGGTGGATCGGATGATAGGGAAATAGGAAATGTCCTACCTACCCCTATCTGTTCCGAGAAAGTCCTGAAAACAGATAGGCTGTTTGAAACATTTTTCTGTTGCCAAGGCTGATCAGATCCGCAGGCTGAGAACGGAGATGAAGAGATACACTTTTAAAAGGTTATTTCAGGAAGAAACCGTTTTGAAATGCTCCTTATATAATATTTACAATGAGGCTGATTGTGGCAAAGTGGAGTTTGGGAAATGCTTAAAGCTCTGCCAGGATTCCAAAACATACAAAGTCGTCTCTAGAGAGAGACAAAAGCAGTAATGACCTGTCTGGAGTAACGCCTTTCTGCTCTGTCCTCAGAGGCAGGCTCAGTGTCGCCCTCTGCTGGCCCTGGTGTCATGCTGCTGGCACCAAAAGGCAGGAACAGGATTTAAAGCCAGGGCTAAATCCTTCCAACATTTTTGCCACGTGACACTGACAAACAATTGATGTCACAGGAAAGACAGCTTATGTAAGAAGCTAAGGAAACAAATGCGTCAAGAGAAGAACAAAAATGAAATACGTAAGACCTCTTATGAAAACAGAACAAGAATGGGTATGGAGAAGGGCACCTTTTGGGATGAGCACTGGGTGTTGTATGGAAACCAATTTGACAATAAATTTCATATATTGAAAAATAAATAAATAAATAAGAATGAATTAAAAAAAAAAACAGAACAAGATTGGAACAATGTTAAGAGAAAAAAAGGCATCTGTCCTGTGGGTAAATTTTTCCTCTCCTGACTGTATAAAACACAGGTTGGGTTTTCATGATCAAAATTTTTATTCTGAGTCCTGGTGCCATAAAGATAATCTGTTTCCATTAGTCAGCTTTAGTGCAGTGACCTGCCACATTACCATTTCAACTGTTTACCAAAGCATTTCTTTGTCTTTCACTTTGTATGTTGGTGTCTGTGGGTCGGCTACTGTAGCTCAAAGGAACATGTCTTTAGATCCCATTGCCCGGATGAACAAACAGCCTCTTGTGGGAACATATATTTATAAAATCCAAAGATCATATCAATCCTACACATATGCATAAGGCCATTCAATATTTACTCATTAATCTTAGAATCAAATCCCCAAACTTTGCCATGACATGCAAGTTCTAGACTTCTTCGTGCCTCTTCATCTCCACTCACGTTACCCTCCCCCTCAGCATTCTCCAGGAACACTGGCTCACTTTCTTTCAATTCCTTGAATATGCCATGTTCTTCCCAACCACAGGACCTTTGCACAGGTCTCTCCCTATGCTGGAAATTTCCTTGTCTCTACCATGCAATGAGTGAATCCTAGATATCCTTTAGACCTGAGCTTAAATGATACTTCCTCAAAGAAATCTACTTTGATTCCTCCATGAAAACGAGGACCCTTTGTAATTATCTCCAAAAGTCCCAATTATTTTTTGGCAGTCCACTTCTCAAAATTTATAAGTACATAGTTTATGATTATTTAATTTCTGATTACCTATCTTACTAGATCGGAAGCTAGGTGAAGAGAGAACTAATGTTTATCTTTTGAAGAGATACATCGCTCCTTCTCCCACATCTAGTAATTAATGATGTACATTACATACTCAAATATATGGGTAATGCATTGAGTTGTGGCTAAGAGTGTGTTCACAGAATTATTTAAAAATCCAGCCATACTTATTGAGAGTTTACTATGTACCAGGTGCTGGGAATATAGCTGTGTCTAAGCCAGACCCCATTCCCTGCCCTCATGGATCTTGCAGCCCATATCCTATCTCCACATTGTTTTAATGGGGAAATGTCCAAAGCCTTTTTAAAATGGAAGGATAGTATTCATGTGCCAAACTCCCTCTTGACAAAAAAAACAGCAATTCATGGCAAACACATCAAGTCAAAGCAGAAATTCCTCCTTTAGTTCAAGCTACCTTTTCATTTACTCACTCTTCCTACACCAGCAAATAAATCAAAAAGGGAAAGGTCATTGACTTTGATCTCAAATTTCTTTTGTTCATTTGCATCAGAACTATAATGTTATTTAACCTTTGCTTTTTGTGCTTGATGGGTGTGGTGTTCTGATAGATAGAATGCAGCCGTGGATAACACAAAAAAGCCCCATAATTGGCTAACTTGGGAAGTAAAGGGCCCTGCTTACTAACTCTTAAATAATATACTCTGGGCAGTCGGAACATCATTTTATCATTGATTATAGGAATTAACATGTTCAAATCCCAGTATCGTTAATGAGAGTTGCAACCTGGCTGCCCACAATCTATTCTGAAAATATACTGAGATCCACACTGAACTTTTTACTCTCTTCCCTGCACATTTTTGCCCAATTCTTTCAGGTAAAAACAGGGTTAGAAGACAGCTTCAAATACTTTTTAGCCTGGCACAATTAGAATAAAGATAAGCTTGTGAAAACCATGCCTACTGAATGTTAGTAGACAAAGACAAAGGTATACAAGTTAACCACATAAAAACTCTAAGCATTATATTTAAATTATAGGCAAAACAAAGAGTCCTTCAGTTAGTCTCTATGTCAATTTGCAATTACTTTTCACTCCAAAACATTACGTCAAAGTATGAACTCTGTCATTTAGACTTTGCTAATAATTAGCAGGGAACATATGACAAATTTACATGTAACTCCATATATCGTAGCAATGTAAGCTGATCATCTAATGGTAAAAGCTTTGACACTTCACTCGTCTCTAAAAGGCCACAGCATGGTAATAGAGAATCACTTTGCAGTAAGGCAATCAATCTGAGAATGTGTATGCTGTGTATCAGTTTCATGTGGTACCTAAAGAAGAATTTCCTGGAAATGTTTCCAATGTATGAAGATAATAAGACACATCATTCATCAAGTAGAACATACCAAAGTGTGCCTTCTCGGGCAATTCTTGAAGAGAGAATGTATACAAAGAAAATAATCCATTCAAATCCACAGAGTTCACTGCCCCATTTGACAGCAGCAAATGACTGATCAAAACCAGCTTCTGTTGGCAACGTGTAAATAACCTACACAATATGGGAGCAAATGAAAGCTTCTCGAGAAAACGAAAAAGGGACTTCTCAACCTGGGACTGGAAATCGGCAACCCTGGCGTTCCAAGAGACACCAACAGACTAGACTGGCTGGCTTTGAGCATGAGTCAACGTCAAATGTCTATGACATATGTCTGTTCATAGGTCTGTGGCTTTCCCTAGGTCTATATCTGTGTCTACCAATGTCATTGGTGTCTATTTACATATATGTACATATATTCAAACTGTTATGTGTCGGTATCCGATGCTGGTGACAGTAGCAAACTTTGAGGAACTCAGGTGAATAGAACAGAGAATGCCATCCACTAACTAGCAATATGAATTTAGAAAGCGTTACTCATTAGACGTGACAGACACACTAGGTGAGGCCAATGAGCTTTTCAAGTGTCCAAGAACGTATTTGGGTCTTGAATTTAAAAAAACAGGGTGCTTTGGTGGCTCAGTCGGTTAAGCGTCCGACTTCGGCTCAGGCCATGATCTCACGGCTAGTGGGTTCAAGCCTTGCGTGGGGCTCTGTGCTGACAGCTTGGAGCCTGGAGCCTGCTTCCCATTCTGTGTCTCCCTCTCTCTCTGCCCCTCCCCCACTCATGCTCTGTCTCTCGCTGTCTCTGAAAAATAAATAAACATTAAAAAAAATGTTTAATTCAATTGCTGGTTTTAAACTACGGAATCAAACCTGCCAAGTCAAAATCAAAAGGATTTAATTAGATGTCTATAAACATATTATGTCAACTTCATTCATGGTGATATTCAGAATTCATAAGCATTTCATTACACTTGAAAACAATTTGTAGGTTAGATTTTTCTGGAGTATGCACAATGACTGCTAAGAAATGGTAGCTGACTTTGAATTCAATGAGTTATGCATAGCCAGATAATTTTGGAGATCCTTTTAAAAACACTCACAAAAATTTATACAGGCCAAATATATTATTTTAAAGGTAGGCTTTGTGTGCCTTTTTACATGTTGCTGTGATATGGGATAGGGTCTCGCAAAGAGAGCCCAATAGCCTATAGAAGTGTTAGAATCACCTAGGTGTTACAGGAGGGGATGTTAGCATAAACAGAATGGGCTTCTTTGAGGATATGAGTTTAAAATATGATTAAGAGTTTATTCATTAAAGGGAGAGAAAATACATGCATCTGCAAAGACACAATCATGCATTTGGGGGCATTGGTAAAACATTCATCAGGGCTAGAAGGTCAGGTATACATGCTGGAAGGTAGGAATGGAGCCTGAAGAAATATTAAAGCTGAATAAAGAGCAACTCGGAAGAAAAGGAAGAGGAGGCTTCTAAACAAGAGAACGACATGATTAGATGCGCTTTTTGTGTAAGATAACCCCAGTGGCAAAATGGACAATAGATGTAGCCGGGATGCCCATTCGGAGGCCACGGATATATGAGGTGGATGGAAGGCGATGAGAGCCAAAAGCTCTGGCTGGAAATGTCCAAATTCAAGAGACATTTCAGCTTGGAGATAAAAACGGTTTCTTGCTCTGCACTAAGCCTTTGAGAGCAATTCAGGGAAAGAAGTGTTGAGTGGGATCATTTTCTCTGAGGCACAAGTTATTTTATAAAGTGGGTAAGTCCAATTTACAGCAACCATTAATGTATCTTTTCTCTTTTAAAAACATAGTGTGATTCTCTGTTGAATCCAGCAGAAATATGAGTGCTTTCTATGTAAGCAACGTTATTACTCGCTAGGATTGGAGAAGATAAGCAGGTGTAATCATACAAGTTTGGAACATGGCTATGGCTTCTTGACGTTGCCTGTGCTTTGCACTTGGACTGACTTTTCTGTCTTCAGCCAGTTGACTTGCCATCCCCAAACAGTGCTCTTAACGTGAACCAGGTTGCTACCCTCACGACCCATTTCGTCTTCTTACCTACAAGCCCCTAGTTATGCCTGGCATGGACAGATCAGTGTCAAGCCAGCTTATTTGCCCTACAACTCATCAGTACCCTTTACTCAGCACTAGCCTCAGATTGGCTTTCCCTTCTAACCTTCTACTGACTGCATTTGTCGGCTAAATTTGCAGCTCTATGCCTTTTTTTTCATTCTTAAGGTCTAATATTATAAATTGTCCCAATTCTATTGTTTATAACCTAATAATATCTTAACATATTTAATAAGATCATGACAACCCCTGCAATTCATTACTCCTTCTACTCCTAGAGACAATGATAATAAAGGAAAAGAAATGTGATTTATATATCATCAGGTAACCAAGAAACCTGCTTATCCTAAGAGAGGTGGCAAAGAAAGATTTTATTATTGCCTTTTAAGAAATATAGAGACTGAGCCAGAGAAAGGTCAACTGGCCATGGTTACTCATTATTCAGTTTCCATGCCAAGATAAAATTCATGCTTCAAATCTATTTCCATACAACTCCTCACAAACTTTTTGGATCTTATTCTTAAGAATCCCTTACCTCAACAGAAACCTAGCACAATTCTTATAAAGATGTTTATCTTATAAATTGTTGTTTGCCTCTGTGCATCAGATATTTATTTTTGTTTTACTTAAATTGGCTTAAGTTGCATCCCCTGAAGATCATTGTTGTGGCAGTCTCCATCACTCTAGAGGGGCAAGAAAAGGGAGAAAGGAGATAATTGGCTTTTTTCTCCTTCCCGTCCCCACTCCCATCCTTCCTTTTCATCTCTATGTCTTCCTATTGTTAAATCCTGTGCCAATAAAGTGAAAAATGAAATATAGAAAAGATGAATGAGAACAGTGCACGAAGTTCTCTAATTAGCCACTGAGTCATAACGGCCTTATCTACAGTGCTTTCTAGTTGGCTATGTTAAAAAACAACATATCTGAGAACATTTATAACATAATAGGTGTTCAATAAGTTTGAGGCTCCCTTCACTTCACTCCAACCAACAGTTTCAGTTCAGTTATTTCTCTAATTCCAAACTCTGTGTTATTGTAATTATACATAGATCATACATTAACTGCCATATTTTTTAAATTATTCATTTTGCATATTACCCATCTCACTATTGTATTCATCAAAATGATCCTTATTTGAACATCCACTTCGTGCAACCTTCAGCTTGCTGAACATTTCTACATCACCTGGATCTATGGGCTTCGTTTGGCTTTCTTTGTTGAATTACCAGCGAATATAGAGAACTGCTTTTGTGCAGTTTTATTTGAATTTTGAAGGCAAGTAATTTACTAATCCTCCTTTCAGATGCTTCCTTTGTTCTATCCTGAGATGTGTATTGACTGAATGTTTCAAGGGCTTCATTGTTTAAAGTCAATGAGGAAATGGAATTCCTTTTGATAAACTAAACTTGTTGACCTAGTCCTTTGCAGAAAAAAAAACAAAACATCATTGTATGAATATATGTTGAGGGAGATGATTGTGAAACATGTAGCTGCCTGTCTTTATAAGAGCTGATATCTTAATAGGACAGCATAACTCTCTTCCTTTCTGTTGTAACTTTAACCATCCAAAGATACTGGCCATAGAGTAAAAGAACAGGAAGTTGAATAAAGACACTAATAATGCATTTCTAAAAATCCTCATTCTCATAGACACTTCCTACACTGCATCTACACTTAAGTGGAACCATTCACTTCCTTGGAATCATTTCTAAACATTCTCCAATGAATCCTTTCCCCCAGTGACCTTCATCTGGGCACCAAATGCACGCTCAGCTCCTCCCTTACTGCCTCATCCCACACTTTACACAGACTATCTCTTAACTGAGACATTGGCTAAAGAAATAGAAGACAATGTATTTTATGGCCACAGTTCACAATTTAGTCTCACTTTCAGCAAACCACTGAAACTCTCTGGGCATCAGGTATCTTATCTGTAGAGATCACGATATCTTCCTAAAACTAGATGATCTCTGAATTCTCTCTCAATTTTAAGACTTGTTCACATATAAATATATGGAGTGGACTTTAAGCCTCCTCTAATACAAACTTTGTATTTTAAACATTGGGGCACATGTGGAATCTCTGTTAATAACACATGTGAGATACCTGTGTTTATCTTCCCTATCTCACAGGGCTAATAAAAGAAAAACAAATTATTGTAGAAAGACAAAGCAAAGTATCTTAATAGCTCACACAACAATGTCTCCTAGGGTAGAAACAAAACTACCTGGAGGAACTATTCTGGAGGAATTACACTGAGAGGTTGCTTGTTGAAGGAAGATGGGGCATATATTCTGGGAAACCAAGGCAAAAAAAAAAAAAAAAAGGTAGCGCTAGAAATTAACAGCATTCTGGTAGCTAGAACAGACTGAACTAAAATGCTTTATTGGGAGCCAGTGAAATAAAGAAGAGAAGAGGTAGAAGAATGAGAATGGCCATACAGCATGATGGACATCAGAAGTCTCAGACAAATTCATACTTTTGACATGAGTAAATCCCACCCACCGATATGCTAGAAAACCTGCTTCACATACAGAAAATTCTGGTGTCTGTAGGTTTTCACAGTAGAGTTTACAGAAAATGACTAAGTTCTGTTTCTGAGTCCATGTATTATGGTTGATGGATAATAAAGTCCAGAAATGAGATATTCTCTAAAGTGAAATAATTCAGTAAAAGTAGAATCTCAGAGCCACAGCTATAGAACATGAAAATCCTTAGAGCATGCGAACCTTAAGATAGGTGTTAAATTTTCTTTGGATCATGGTCTGAACCTAACTTTTTGGGATATTAGAGGCAAGGGGCCAATCCCAGCTAACATCTGTATAATGATGAAGATGAGGGGGAGGAAGAGTAGGATTGGTATTAGGAGAGTGTATATTTCCAGAGAAATTTAATCATAAAGAAGAAAAAGGATCAACAACCTCTAAGTGAGGAAAAAAAGGGATTGTCAGTGAAAAGAAGAGCTTTATAACCAATATAATCAAGAACTGAACCAAAAGGTCACAGGTGATTTATAACAAGCTGAGACAGAGGAGTGGGGAACAATCCAGAAAAGAAATGTGAGACCTTGAAGGAGATGCTATGAGGTTAGACTCCATCTTAACATGCACAACAAGTTCTCATAGAATTAGCATTCCTTTTTGAATCATAATTATTGTAACATTAAAGGAAATAATTGAAATGAATTAGTAGTCGTCTTCAATAAATGTCTTAGCTACTATTTCAACTAATAGAACAGATGCATTTCCAGAATTCATTTATAATGGTAAGATGAAAAGCAACACAAAATGAAGGTGACTAATGTGAGGGAGGAAAAAAAAATTGGACTCAAAATTCTAGGAACTAAATTCAAACCCTGCTTTAGCAAAAAAATTATGCATTGAGTTTCTGTGTGCCTGACTTTGTGTTAAAGGTATAAAACTGACTACCATAGTCCCTTACCTGCAAAAACAGTCTACCCAACAAATACATGAAAACAGATAACTCTGTTATAATTTATAAATGCTATCATGGAAATTTGAACTGTAAATGCAGTGCATTGTGGCAATACAGAGCACTGATCCAGGAGCTAGACACCCCAGGGTTTAAATTCTGGCTAGTGCATTTAATGCTTGTGTGACCTCGAGTGATTTGTGTAACCTCTCTTTGCCTCAGCTTCCCACTTAAAATGGAAATGCTAGGATTGCTTCCTGAGGTTATACCAAGGATTAAATGAATTGAAATTGTAAAATACTGAAGACAATTCCTGGCACATAAAGAGAGTTATGTTATCACCATCCCCTTCACTATCATCATCATCATCATCATCACCATTATCACTATGGAAACACTAAAATGGGAGGGGCTAATGTCCAGGAGAAACAGGAAAGACTTTATAAAGTAAATGGGACTTAAAGGGGATATTCCAGGTAGAAAAATGGGAAAATATATGCCAAACAGAATGACCTACACCTCCAAAGGTGAAAAATCAAGGCAAGCCCTGCTGAATCGCAGGGTATGTGCATGGCAAGACTGAAGGCATAAGATGAAACAAAATCGTGGAAGACCACACGGACCACGGTGTCTTTAATATAGGTGAGTGACATCATAGTGCTTATCTTTCAGGATGATTACCCTAGTGGCTCCATCTAGAACCCTAAAATCTCATTGACTTCTAACAAAGGGATATTTCCTACCCGTATCACATGTTGGTTGTGGGTCAGCTGTACCTCTTTGTTCCATGTCCTTTTCATTCTGGCACTCGGGCCAAAGGAACATCCCTCATTTGGGACATTCCTATTCTCTTGACAGAAAGGGAGAGGATAGAATGATATGATGACTCTTAAAACTTCTATCCCTGAGGATAGAAGTGACCTGTCATTTCTGCTCATATTTTACTGGCCAAAAAAGCAAATCACGTGGCCAAGTCTGATGTCAGTGAGATGAGGAGTTATAATCCCTGCAAAGGGAGGAGTTCCACAAATCAGGTTGCAAAACCTAACCTCAGCTGGGTGGGGAGCTCTGATTCTCAGGGAAAGGCAGGGGGAGACAAACAATGTTTGAAAAAATAATTATCACCCTAGATCTCTACCACATAACATATCTCTAGAAATAGTGCCTTCAAATAGCAACAATCACTTATTATACTCATGAATCTCAAGTAGTCAGACAGGGCTAGTTTGGAATATGCAAGTGGCTTATTCACTTGCCAGGAATCACATTGCTGGGAATGGTTGCAAGGTTAGGCTCAGCTGGGCTTCTGTCCCTCTCTTGGCAACCTCAGAGCTTCGCCATGTGGTTTCTCTTATTGATGTCTCAGGGCTCCAAGAGGCTGAGGCAAAAGCTGCTGGTTTTATGAAGACCATGCATCCATTACACTCCTTTGGTCAAAAGAGATAGCAGCTAGCCCAGATTCAAAGAGAGGAAATTCACCCTACCTCTTGAGGGGAAGACAGACAAAGAATCTGTGGCCAACCTCCAAATATGTAAAGGGTGGGAGGCAGATTGAGGAGCTATTTCTGACATAGCATGTCAACAGCATATGCTGACCACCTAAATGTGGAATGGGAATGAAAGAATGGAAGCATGAAAAAACATGATCAAAGAAGAAAGGGTCATTTCTGCAATGCTTACACGTAAGCACTGAAAGGATGCTTATCTTAAAAGTAGGAAGTTACTTTATCAGTCCTGAATTATCCAAGAAGTTCAAAGAAAGAAATTTTGATCAAGATGGTGATCACATCCAAGAGATTTATTTCAAGATGTTATTTGTGTATGAGGCTTGTAAAAGTGCTGAGAAAACACACAAAAAAGCATATGTTAAATCAAAACAAACTTTATTTTAGAAAGTCACTTTAAGTATGTGGTGCTATAATTAAGCCTTATTAATATGCTGTTTATTTAACAGATTAAAAATGCATAAGAAGCATGTCCCATTCATCTTAATTAGACAATATGCTTGTCACAATTATTTGCTTTATATTTTCATTTTTCATGAGCATTTTGAGGATATCCATTGATGCTATTAGAATCAACTTTCCTGTTGGTTTGTAGTTCTCTGATCTCAAGGTCTCAGCTCCCTTGAGGTAATACCCAGCATTTCTCACCTGACCCTCTGCCAGCGCCTGGTTGTTAGGGCTGATAGATCCAGGGCTAAGAACAACTGCAAGAAAATGACTGTATGCATTTCAATGTTCTCAACAGTGTCCTCTCTTTCCTTCTGTGATTCAGATTCAAAATATTCCCTCTCTCACAAATTGCACACAGCTATGGGTGTGAGATCACAAATGCTGGCTGACATAGATATCAAATTCTAGAGCTGTAAGAGATTCTCAAGATTATTCCTTCTAAATTGTTTCCAAACTCAAATTATTTACTCTCCATTTCCTCCACATTATATCAACCACTGACATGCTACTTTTTTCTATAAATTTATTTACATTTTTTACTTAGCATCTTTTAAGAGGAAAAAATATACACTGCTATTAGAAATGGACTAGTTGAATTTTTCCGTAAATTGAAGATGATAATATAAATGAACACAAGCAAGACAAAATAATATTGTTATATTCTAGTTAGATGTTTTTGCTTGCTTGAAGTTCAATGTCTGAGGTCTACTCACTTTGCTAGAGAAGTAAATTCCCAAATCTGATGTTGCCAGGATCAAATGAAAATTTTCTCTTTGAACATAAAGATTACAAGAAAGTAAAGGTAAGAAGGTATAAAGGTGTAAAGGTATAAACACCTTCTCCATGTCATCCAGTGGACAGCACCTTCGAGGCACCACAAATCATTTTGGGTTTTTTGGGGGCATGGGACCCTTATTTGGGAAACATTTGCTATTCCTTATTCCATTTCTTACTCTCATTGAGTATACCCTGTGCTCAAATCTTGGTTTCTAATACCATTTCCAATGAAAGGAAACAGGGCTCCTTGGAGAAATGGTTGATTCTAAGATTGAAACAGGAAATATATAAAATGAGCTTAGAGCATCATAAATTTCCAGAAAGTATGGGAATTCTGGAGGAAAAAAATCAAACCACAATGATGGGGATATGTCAAAGAGATCCAAGAGCTAATCAAAAGAGCTCTGAATGGTCAAAGCTGGAACAATATGAGTGATAAAATACAGTAGTATTGGATTATCACCCAAAGTATAAAATAAATATCCAGGAATCCACACTGATAACAATAAAGGATTGAATTAATGGGGAATAAGAGACAAATAATGTGGAAGAATTCCATACAACTTATGTAGGTACTTTGCTTCAGGAAGGTAGACTATAACTCCCATTCCCTGAGTATGAGTTGAGCATGGTGACTTTCTTCAACAGTATAGAAAGGAAGAAAACTTTACAGTGAAGAAACCTGACAAACATTACCTCAGCAACAATGATGAGGGTCAATAACAACGTGATAAGTCAGGTTGATAGTATGTGGCATTGATGCAATGTAATGAAAATACCCACAACCCCAGTATAATCATGAGAAAAACATCAGACAACTCCCAAAAGAGCAACATCCTACAAAACACCTGACCAATACCACTCCAAACGGTCAAGGTCTTCAAGAACAAAAAAAAGTCTGAGTCATGACAATGAAATGTAATGTAGTATCCTGACAGGCACCTGGAACAATGACAACAAAAAGGACATTAAGTAAAAATGAAGGAAATTTTAATAAAGCTTAAATGTTAGTTCATAATCATAGTGAATTATTAATCATTAATAATAAATAATTAATCATTAATTATAACAAATGTGCCATGCTAAAGGAAGATGTTAATAATAGGGGAAACTGGGTATGGGAAATATGGAAACCATGGGGTAAGGTTTACTTTAAAAAATACACATTTATTCATTCATTTAAAACATATTTTCCAAGTGTCTAATTGATGCCAAGATTCATGTTAGACACAGGAGACACAACATGGTAGTTACCTTCACAGAAATAGGCCCAAAAAAGTTAAATGGCTCCTTCAAAGTCACATTGCTGGAAAAGAAGAAGAGTTGGAAGAGCCTCCAGACCCATGATTTTGCCACTCAACTTTATTGGCCTACTTCTTTCCATATTCTGACACATTCAAGAAAATATTCCTTGTTGTGTTATTTATTTATAGAGTGTAAGTAAACTTTTGAATCAATCAGCAAATATTTATTAAGAATGTGCCATGTTCTGGAGTGCCTGGGTGGCTCAGTTGGTTAAGTCACCCCCTTTGGCTCAGGTCATGATCTCATGGCTCATGAGTTTGAGCCCTGCATCAGGCAGGCTCTGTGCTGACAGCTCAGAGCCTGGAGCCCGTTTCAGACTCTGTGTCTCCCTCTCTCTCTGCCCCTCCCCCACTCACATTTTATCTCTCTCTCCTTCAAAAATAAATAAACATTTTAAAAAAAAAATAAAAAATAAAGAATGTGCCCTGTTCCTAGGATTGAGCTACTTGCTCAGAAGTGAAAAAGGGAACCAGTGGTCTCTACCCCCTCACAACAAATAAGCTCTTTCTGGGACCATAGAACAAGTGTATATACATAAGATTTGAGGATGATTCTCAATTTGAGAGTTAGGAATCATAAAACAATCGTGGTCAAACAAAATGGGAAGGTTTCTGTGGAAAAGGGACTTGAACTAGGTTGCTGTAGGTAGGGGATTCATCCAGAACAAGGATTGTTCATTAAGGTATTTAATGTGGTGATTAAGGGCATGATTTCAAAAGCTGGACTTCCAGGGTTCTACTCCCAGCTACTCTACTCACAAGAGGAGTGATTTTCAGCAAACTCCTGAAGCCCATCTACTGTTTTCATTTTTAAAATGGGGCAATGATGGTATATTTTTGATAGGATTTTTTTGAAGATTCCATGGTGTATCAGCCAGGGTTCCAAGAGAAATGGTAACCCATTCACCCTAGGGAAATTCAAGAAGAATTTATTTACAAAGGGCCTATCATCAAAGATATGAATATGGAGGAGCCACAAAGAACTTGGAAATCTTAGCTGCTGAGTTCTTATAACCCCTAAGCCTAACAGATAGAAGAGGGGAGTATTTATTGGAACCCAAAAGGAGAATCATGGAGAGTCTGCCTTCTCACGAAGACCAGTGTCCTTTGATGAAGCCAGGGAATTAACACTCAGATCTGACACTCTTCTTTCCTTCTAATTTCTGCCAAGTCTTCCTAATGTCCTTATGCAGCCAGAAGTCAGAGGGCAGTCTTGATGATGTAGTCTATGCAGGTCAGTCTCCAGGTACAGAAAGCAGAATGATAGATCTGGAAGGGCCAACATGAATTAATACACATAAATATTTAGAACATATCTAGCACACAGTAATGTCCAATAAATATTAACTATTATGGTTATTATTATTACCTCTATTTTATCAGTATTTGCCAGTTTCCAACATTTGGTCAGTGCTTTAAAAAAGTTCAGGTGATCATAGATGGATGACAGATCTAAAAGCAGGGTAGAGGTTTCCATAGCATGTTAAAGTAATATGAGTCATAGTCATGGGTATACAATTGATCATAAATACGTAACAGACAATGACATAAGCTTAAATGAGTCGGAATTTGCACACTGGGGAATAGCAAGAAATAAAGTTGCTGGGTAACTCCTAAAGTCTTTAGGAAAAAAAAGAAATCACATTATTAAAATATATACCGTTCCACACAGAAGGACAACTTAGGAAATCATAAGGGCCAATGAGGTGCAAGGGAAAGATTCAAGCTTTGAGACATAGAAATACGTTCATTCACCTCTATGTGCCTTTTAGCAAGTTTTTTACCCCCTCAGCCAGTGATGATTAATTTTCTGTGTCAACCTGACGGAGCCACAGAGTGCCCAGACATTTGGTCTAACATCATTCTGGGTGTGTCTATGTATTTGGATGAGATTAACATTTGAATGGGTAGACTGAGTAAAAGAGATTCCCTGTCCACCTACTCCAGTGTGGGTAGGACCCATCCAGTCAAGAAAGACCTGAATAGAACAAAAAATATGTAAGAAGGAACTGTTCGTATGTGACAGTCAAGCTGGGGCACTGGTCTTTTCGGACCTTTGGGCTCTGATTGAAACATTGGCTCTTGTTGGGTCTCAAGCCTGGTCGCTTTCAGACTGGAACTTACACTATCAGCTCTCCCAGCTCTCACACCTTCAGACTCAGACTGGAACTACACTGACTGCTCTCTCAATCTCCCCCATAATTGGGTAAGCCCATTCCTTATAATAAATATACATATATTATATACATATAGATTTCTACATGTATATATTTTATATACATTCCATTGGTTCTGTGTCTCTGGATAGCTCTGACTAATACAAAGCCCCAATGCACTAATTTATAAAAGAGAGATTATCAGTCAAATTGAGTGAGAAAAACTCTATGCAAAGTGGCCAGCACATAGTAGGCATTCAGTGAATGTGTTCACTCTTCCTGCACAGTTGAGGGATTGCAAGCACAGCAAATAGAAATAAAACAGAGGACTATCTTTCTAATAGACATCCTTCCTGCCTCCAGTTTTTAATAGAGTCCATTAATATCTATCAAACATTCCTGGGAATGGAAATATAAAGCTATCCTTGCTGTATATGTGGCAGCCTAATGAGCCAGCTTCTCCCAGTGAAGCAATAATTTACTCAAAGGTCCCAAAGTGGCCAGCATGAGTTAAGACAGCTTTCCAAATTGACCAGTTCTTGCACAAAGAGATTGCATTATTATGCTACCCTTTCTATGTGATTTGTTCAATGAAGCTCTATGCAGGATAAACCAATGTAGATGTCTGCCCTCTAGGACCTTTCCCTGTGGGGATTTCAATGCCAAGTTCAATCCCCCTGAAATCATGCAGTCAGCTCTCCTAGTTCCAGGCCAATGGAATTTTCCTAAACCATGACTTTGTCAGACTAAGTCATGTATATCTATTCCTTGGGGAGGGGCCAGAAGAAGGATGACATTGGGCAATTTCTCAAGCTCCATTTCTCAGTAAAATGTCTCAAAATTTGTGCACATAGAGCTTTTTTTTATGTTGGCCAATCCATATCAGATGATGATATATGTCACTTCATAGTGATGGAAGGCCCGGCTGCAGAAGCCATTTTCTGGAGTCAAGGATTGCAGTCCCAATGCTAATTCAGCAAGAGCGATATTTATGACCTTAACAATGGGACCAGAAGGCTCCAGTCCCCCCTTGTGAGTCTAGACAGTGCCTGTGGAAAGACTGGACAGCATTTTATTCACCAGAATCTGATGTTTAAACACATTAGAAAGTACATACAGAGTCAATATGACTAAGTAAAATTATTTCCAAAAAGATATAGTAGAAGCAGCATTGCTTAGAAATCAGAAAACTGAATTCTCAGCCCTCTTCTAGTCTATCTAGCTCTGTCGCCTTGAGTGAGTCACTTAATCTTTCATGGATGAAATCATGTGACCTGAAAAATGGGTTAATAACACCACACTAACTTTAAAGCCTAGAGAAAGTAAGAAGATTTCCTGAAGTTCCTCCCAGCTCTAGGATATCTAAAATCGTGCTTCTTATTCTGGGTAAAGGCATCATTGATCAGCATCAGATTATTAATACTTGATAAATTTCCTTTGCATGCTGCTTTAGATTTGACAAAGCAGCTTTATGTACTCTGCTTAATTCAATACACACAGCACTCCTCTTAAAGACTGGCAGAGCAAACTTATCATTCTCATTTGACAAATGAAAAAACACTGATGCTCAGAAGGCTAAATGACTTACCTAATGTTGCATTTCCATGACAGTACCCAGGATACTGCTGCCTCAATTTCTCTGAGATTACTTCTCTCGGCTATTTCTCACATAACTTTCTTCACCCATCCAGGTGTCTCTGCTCAAATGCCACTTTCTGAGAGAAGGCTTCCCTTCTATCACCCAAATAAAACAGCATCACTCTATCCCTTCACCTCGCTCTATTCTTCTTCATAGAACTTAATATTCTGAGATAAAGTCATCATTTATGTGTTTCTTTATTTATTGCCCCTTTGCCTCCCCTAAAAATTAAGCTCTGTAAGAGCAGGAACTGTGTCAATTTTTGCTCATTCCCATGTTCCTAACACCTAGAATAGTGCCTGGTCGGTAGTAGGCACTCGATAAATAATTGCTAGTAAATGAATGAACAAATGAGGTAAAACAGAGAAGCCACCAGAAACTTTGGTTTATATCTTTAGGGAAAAAAATGGAGGGTACCCTTGTCCCTTTGGTTCATTTCCTAGGATATCTTGATTGATTTTTATCTCTAACATACTTTTTATCTCTTTCTCAAGAAAAAATAGGCCTTATTTTAATATTTTTCCTTAAACCATGGGGAAATGTAATTATATCATTCTAGTTCAGGATTCAGAGGAGTGGTCCTTCAGGTAGAAAATAAAATTAAAAAAAAAAAAGTCGGTGATTTCTAAACCTGGCTGTCTATGAAAATCTCCAGGGGACATTTTAAAAATTGAATTCCTAAGCTCTACTCTTGAAAAACTCTAATTCATTGGGTCTGTAGTAGAACCAGAATTTGTACATTTTCAGCCTTCCCAATTGATTCAAATGCACGGCCATGTTGGAGAACTAATGAGTTCTCTGAGAAAGATTCCTTCCTGCTCTGTGTATTTGTTACCTGGGACTTGAGCAAGCACCACCATGGTTTAGTTATAGCCACAAGATCTGCTTTAGAAGAATAGGAGTCATGTTAGCCTCGGGCACAATTCCAGAATGAGTTAGCCATGGGGATTTCTGAGTAAGTGGATTAAGCATGGAGGTCAAGCAGGTATATTTTCCTTATCCTAAAGATATACCCTGAGGGAACAGAAGCCCAATCACTCTACTAGGTGTGAAATAAAGCTTTTGTTCCTGTAAGAAAGACTCCTAAATACAAAATAGTGCAACCCCAAATCTAGAAGCAAGAATTAAGGCAAAAACTTGGTTCAATACACTGGGCCAACATGATGGATGGTGTGAGGTGAATTGGACAACATTTATGCAGCCTTCTGTGAATATTTATTGAGCATCTACTAGGGTTTGGGAACGTACCAGAGAACAAGATATAGTCTCTGTCCTACAGAAACATGCACTGAAGTCCGAGAGAGAAATATACCAAATATAAAAACAGACAGGAATGGGATTCCAGTGGGTAAGCATTTAAGGAATGTCTACCTCAGTAGTGCGATGAGAAAAAGTAATGCCAAACTAAAACCTGAACAATGAGTAAAAGTTGACAAACAAAATGGAAAGAGGATGAAGAAGAGTGTTGCAGAAAGAAAAAAGAGCAAAGATGTTGGTCCAGATGTAAGATACAGCTTCAGCATTTAAGGAAGTGAAAGTCTAGAAAAAACAGAATGACAGAATTTAGAAGTCTGAAGTGGGTAAAATTTGGGAGACTGTATATGATATTTTTAGTGAGCTTTCAAAAGGGGAAATCCAACAATTTTTTTTAATCCATTCAATTTACCTCGTGCCTAACATAGGTCATTTATTGTTCTAGGCAATGGGGATACAGTGGGAAACGAAGACATACCAGGTCTTGGAAACCTTAAAGTTAACATTTGAGTTATTGGGTTTGACAACAAACGAGTGAAAAAAAAAAAAAATGTAACCCTAGTTCACATGACGGTGATTTAGACTAAATCTGGCAATGGGTATGGAGAAAATGAAGAACACATAAGTGACCATCCAGGGACATAGCCTGAAGAATGAGGATGGAATGGCATCCTTGTAGGGGTCGCCTGAAACTTGGTCTTTTCTGGATGAGTGTCTGAATAGTTAGCCCCACAATACGTGGGATACTGAACAGTTTGTATTCTGCTGAAATGTATTAGGAAAGAATTGTGTGAAGGAATTGAGACTGAGGCTGACCTCATTTATCTTTGTAGAATAAACAAATCCTATACATTTGGAATATTCTATAATTAAATTCAAATATTGATGTAAATATGACTCCCAAATGCCCTCTCTAAACCCCAAAGACCACCGAACTAACCTTAAAATAACAGTGAAGTTGACAACAAAATAATGGGCTTAAAGTCAAGATTAAAGCTACATTTATCTTGTTTTATTTTATAATGGGGTGAACTTGTTTGTTATTCACTTGAAAATCAGATATTTGATAGCCGTACACCTTTTGAATTATTACATTTAGATCTTAAAAATCTCTTCTCAACCTTGCATGTGAATGATTCATAGATGTAGAATGTAAGGGCTGGCTTATAGCAAATGGAGGAAAGTATCCATAATCCAGATGGACGTAGGCAAGAAGAATTAAATCATGGTAAGACAAACAAAAGAGACAAGATCTGAATGGGTTAAGAGAGGTTAATCAAAATGTGTTCTCACTCCAGAAAAGACGGGGAAGTGTAGAATAATTGATAGCCTCAGGAGAAATACAAAAGGTATGGGTAAAAGGAAAAAAAAAAAACAAAAAACATGCATCCTGGAAATAGCATGTTAGGAAAAATACGGAAATCTGGATGCAATAGTTTTAAGAAAAGGCCTTTATAACAAAGGCAAAGTCATGTAACACAAGATTGTACTTTACTTTGGGTGTTTTAATTTTCTTCTCAATCACTCCAAGAGCGTTCCTGTCTCCCTTCCTCAAGTCTCTCTTTATCTGTTTCCTATACTCGAGCTACATTGGAATAACCTTGATCTTGTGAGTTGATTTCTAAATGTATTTTCAAAGTGGGTTCATCTTCGCCACTTAGAGAGAGGTTTATCTACATTTTGCTAGACAAGCTGTTTGATCAAGTCATTTAATATCACATATTTGAGATATAGGCTATATGACTTGTTGAGATCAAGCAGAGTTTTACAACAGAAAGGAATATGTAGTTGTTGACTGACCTCTACTAAAAGCAATGTCCTATTTTCTTTGGGAGTTATATATGAGAGGGTGATTTTTACACCTATTGTTATGTTCTACTTCCGAGAGGGTTCCAGCAGATTCCGTGCAATCCGCAAAAACAAACGCTTACACCACAGAATGACATATGCAAAATCTGCATGTACATTTAAGCCATGATAGCTACAAACAGACTCAAGGCAAGTAATTTTTTAAAAAACAGCAGGTTGGGGCACCTGGGTGGCTCAGTCAGTAAAGCACTTTGGCTGAGTACATGATCTCATGGTTTGCAGGTTCAAGACCTGTGTTGGGCTTTGTGCTGACAGCTCTGAGCCTGGAGCCTGCTTTGGATTCTGTGTCTCCCTCTCTTTCTGCCCCTCCCTCCCCCCCCCCCCCACGCACCGCTCACACTCTGTCTCTCTCTCAAAAATAAATAAACGTTTTTTAAAAATTAAAAACAGCAGGTTAATTTTAGGTGTTTTTTGTAACTGAAATGGAAGCTATAGAAAACTTACATTTGCATGTACGTTTTAAAATTAAATTATAGACTGGGTTTCTTTGTTCAAGGAAAAGCTCATCTTAAACTTAGAGAAAGCAGCATGCTATAAAATGGGATGTCAAATGACAAAATCAACCCCATCCATGGTTTGTAATTTTGAAGAACCACCCCTAATCCATTGCAGAAAAAGAAGTAACCAAAGAGAAATACTAGTGTAATTAATGTATGGTAGATCCCTAATCTGACTTCTGAATCACATATCTACATTGGTAGTGTTATTTGTGTACCACAACATGAAGCCATAATTCAAAGTACAGTGATGCTGAGTCCCTTAGAGAAGTTATTTAATAGGATATGGAAAGAAATAAAAATGCAAAAGCCAGGTTTCAAGGTAGAAACTTTGATTCCAGCCTGCTTTCTTTGTTTCCTGATAAGAACCATCTAAGCTGTCTCTGTCCTCTCAAATCCCCTTCATTATGTACTCTGGAATGAAAACTTCCGGTTTCTGGATATAAGGATCTCAGGGCTTTCTATCCACTTAGTTACTTTGTCCCTTCTACAGTGAGAAGCCAATTCTAACACTGGGAAACCTGATCCAAGTGGTGTAACCACCTAGGAAAGTACCCTTGGTTACCTACCTTCTTAAAGAACCCTGTTTCAGCAAATCATTAGCAGGAACAAAGTTAAGTGAAAAACTTAATATCTGTAATGCTGGACCACAGAATCAAAAATCCCTATTTCTGCAGGAGCTAAATTTTGAAAGATTCTATCAATAGACCTTAGAAATATGATATATAAAAGTAGAATAGCATGATTGCTACATTGCAGCGTCCTTCAGAATGCTGAGCCTTCATTATCCTAATAGCTTTCCTTCAGTATCCATGGAATGGAAAGTAATTAAAACCCTCTGAGACCGTCAGTATACAGATCCAATAATAATCATCTTTACTTCTTTGTTCAAGACATGTATAAAGAATAATTTTTTTAATGTCTTTATTTATTATGAGACAGAGAGAGACAGAGCATGAGCAGGGGAGGGGCAGAGAGAGAGGGAGACACAGAATCTGAAGCAGGCTCCAGGCTCTGAGGTGTCCCCGATGCAGGGCTCGAACCCACGGACTGTGAGATCATGACCTGAGCCGAAGTTGGACGCTCAACCGACTGAGCCACCCAGGCACCCCAAGAATAATTTTTAATGTTATAGAAAAATAAGACTATATATAACCAGCTTCCATCACACCAATAACAACACATTGTTGGACTAATGTTTCCAAAGGTATTTTGTATTCCACATTCTAGTAACTGTTGACCCAACTGAAACCCTAACATCCGTAAGGATGAAAGATTAGCACCAGCCTAGATTTTGAGATTCTGAGATTTAAACCCCTTATTTCATATATGAAGAATCTGCTGAGTTATACAGCCAGTTAACTGCAAAGGTGAGAATAGAAATCAAGACAACTGATTTCTAAACCAGGGCTTTTCCTAATTCATCCTCCTGCCTTTCTGTGCACCTTGTCCTTGTAAAATGACTTGGACACTAATTGGGAAAACCATGCTTATTTGCAAAGGATCACCTGATGGCCTTTGATCATGGAGGAAGGCATCACTGAGAGAAAGGAAGAGATACCTTAATATCCTACAAAGGAAACCCAGTTATTAAATAAGATAGTCCACATAGAGACAATTAGAACATGACCTAGCAGACAAAGTCATGTAATCCCATACATGATCACTATGACCTCTTCCTCCCTTCCTCCTCCTCCTTCTTCTTTGCCATCACCATCACCATCACCCTCACCATCTATGTCTCTCTCCTCTACTTCACAACAACCTAAGGACAAGAAGCATGGGCCAGTGGGGGTGTCAACAGCACCAAATATGGAAGTCTCCATTCATACGTTGGACCCTTAGTAGACTTTCCTTGATTTCTTTGGCTGATATAAACACAAATCCACAAATCAATGTCACATCGCTAACATCTTCACAGAATCGCTATCCAGTGTTGCTGTTGAAATAAATGTCTGCAGAGTCAAAGATTTTTCCAGGAGAAAATGAAATGTACAGTTTTCCTGAAACAAGCCCTTCACCTGGAGCAAGGATCGGGAAGAACTAACCAGACTCCAGATGAGATGAGCCTGACTCAAATACTCTCTTTGCATCCTCATCTGCTTTGTGTGAAAAGGAAACTTAATTATGATATTTCAATATTGAAATAAAATTAGTTTGGATTTTATTCCTCACTCTTGAGAGGAAATTACGCTCCATTTTTAACTGTGCAAGACAACTGCCAATTCATCTGCAGAGTGTTATTTTTATGAACATTTAAGTAACTGTATACAGGGCCTGCTCAGGGCTTCTCTTCTTGTGGGCAACTTGGCATCCAAACTCTTGCTTCCAGAAGCTTGTGTGGACACCTCACATGCCACAATCACTATCCGTAATGGTTAAATGTCTTTAGCAACAATAGTATAGCCAATTAAAATGACATATTTTACTCATACCTCATATTTGTGCCTAGTTATAATGGACCAAAATAAAAGGCTTAGAAAACTTTGTCCAATTTAACCTAAATAGATTAGGTGCAATTTCATAACATCCCTAGAATACATATAGTGTATTAATGCATTGTTTAATATATTAGTAAAGTTTAAAAATGATGTAATGAATTAAATATTAAGGACCACATAGCCAATGTAATTTCACTGCTCTTTAAATGCCTCTGGCAAGGATTTAATTTAGATTTAATAAAAGAGTTATTATATTATTTATTTGATTATAAATATGCTAACGTAAATGCTATGCTATAAATACTTCTCCTAATTAAATACTAGCTGAGTTATGGAGGTTTATTTAGGTGCAACTAGCAGTTTATTAAGATCTATGAGTCAAAACTCAATAACCATATTCTCAATAATCCATTGATATTTAATAGATAATAACCACATTATACTCAAGGTAGTGCCTTTAGTTGTATTTTTTTATTGAATCTTAGTTTAAAAATAATTATTAGTAGCATATTTACTAAGCCTTGAATGTTTAAGAGATATTCATCTTAATAAAAAAAGTTGTTATGCCCCAATAGATATTCATAATAATCAGTTGATATTTAATTAACATATAATAACTCCCTCATTAAACTTAAATCCTTATTAGAAATAGTCAATTTTAAAGTGCAACTGAAAATATCACTATGGAAAATTACATACCTTACCTTGCAATGCTTTCAGAAGCAAAGTGAGAGATGTTCCTAACCACCTAAGATGGAATTTCCTAGGACACCAAAGGATGTTTAGGACATGCTTTAAGTCCGTGTATACAGATCACAGGATAAGACAAGTATTAAAGTAAGCAACAGTTCTTAATGTGCCCATATTTGAATGTTTTGTTTTGGGTTTTTTTAGCAATCACTAAATTCTAATGAACTAGAAACTAAATGAAACACCAAAGGACTCTATGTTCTTAAAATAAACCGGTTAAGGGGAAAGGAGAGCTATACCAGATATTCGTCATTTCTCTCTCCAGACCCTCTCTGTACCCTCCCCCATGCAGCTCTGTGACCAAGAGGGCTGACCCCTGGTCCTCTAGATTCCAGGTGAGTTTGGCCAATGGGAAGCACCATCTGGAGACTGGAGTAGAAGAGTAGAGAGAGGTTGTAGTCTTTATCCTTCCATCTCTTCTCGCTGAGCTGGGTTTGCCGGTGGGTCTTCACATAATGCCACAGATTCTGTTTGGCAGTCCTTCCTATAGTTCTAGTTCTCAGTGGACTCTGTCAACCCTGCCTTCTCTTTGCCCTTTTGGATTCGGGGAAGGTAATGGTTTCCCATGCTTGCCAGCCTCAGGGCATTTCTCCCCTTAGCCCTGCCGATATCTTTACAAATACTCTATTAATAAAATTGTCTTCAGCTACTCCTTTTGACTGTGACTTCTATTTCCATCTATTTCAGGATTTGGAAGAATATACAACTTAAATAAAATAAATAACGAAAACAGCACCAATGAACCTTTACAAACCACTTCCACACGCATGGTTTCGTCGCATTCTAACTAGTTTTATTTTTTGGCAGGTGAAAAAAACGAGACTTGGGTTTTCTACACACAGGCACTCAGTTATGAATGGAAAAGCCAGAAATCAAGACTAGGTCTTCCAAACCCCACTTTCTAAATATCTTCAATTATATCCCAATAACTAGAAGGACTAAATCCTACATAATTTTAATCAAAATTCTGCTTAAGAAGTAATTTACAAGCTATAGAAGCCATGGAACCCTTTCTTCAAACAAATCCAGAGTTTGAATAACTAAAACAGATAGAAGTAGAGCAGCTTTGGTTGAGGCTGTCTTTCACAATCCCATTCAGATCATGAGGCAATGACTCCATATTCTGCACATGTCCCAAACCTGCTGGATTAGAGCACTCTATCTCCCTGACCACAGTGATTGGCTAACTGATAAGCACATGATCCAAAGTCCTCCAGAAATGTTCTGCTTTCTTCTGGGATGTCAAGCTGAAAAGATAATGAAAGCTTTAGATCTGCCAGTTGTTACCTTGCCTGCCATACAGAGAAAACCATCTTGAGAACAAAGTCAAATATAGAGGAAGCCTAAACCAAAAGAAGGGGATCAAAGAGTTCTCATAGCAAGCACCCTTTGAAGCTATGGATCCAACTAAGACCAAAGACAATCCCATACTTGGGGATTCTCAGGTGTAGGAGTCCATCAGTTCCCTTTCTGCTCAAGTTGGTTTGAGTTGGATTTCTGTCACTTACAACCAATAAAACAGAACTCCACCAAAGTGGAGTTTGGTATTGATTCGTGTATTATCCAAAAGGTATGGTTTTCCTTGACTTGGAGCATTAGTTGAAGACTCAATAGTTTATTCCTAGATTATTCCTAATGGTAGTCAATTGATCCTTGTAAAGAATTCATTCAATACAAAATTTTCCAAAATATATGCTACTTCTTGTTTTGTGTAGAGAAAGAGTACTAAGACCTCCAACACTGTAGTTGCATCCTTTGCAAAATTCATTCTCCTATTGTGAACTTCAATTCCTTACTGGTACATTAATATTACCAATCTTGCCTTTTTCACGGGGTTATTGTGAGACTCCAATTGGGCTAAAAAATTTTTTTATAATGTAGAAAATTTCTATATTGTATAGAATATAAAACAAGCTGTCAGCAGTTTACCAAATGTCAATTTTAATTACTTTAAAGAGCATTTTTATATATAAAGGTGTACCAGATTATATATTTGGCACAGTATATTCAAAACAAGGTAAAGTATTTAAAAATAGGAGTCACTCTTTGTTTCTTTTAGTCTGAACCCTGTAATTAATGTTCTTAAAGCACTTTACACAACATTAAATGATTAGACTTCTTAACAGCCCTCTGACATGGCAGTGTTATAAAGGGGAACCCTTCACTGCTATAATGTAGACCTGTATTTATTTTCTAGACTTAAAAAATTCACTTAGGGAAACTCTGGGCATTAAAAATCAATTTAAAATACAATTAAACTATTAGCGTATCCAAAAGAGACCAATAGAAACATTAGGCTATGTCTATTCTTGGGCCAAATGAGTGGGGAATGCAGGCAAACATCCAGGCACTTAGGACATAATGGCCTCCAACATCAACTACAGGAGCAGAAAAAGGATGGGAGGACTTGAGTTTTCCAAATTGACTCTTTTTAATGAAATCTGTGTACATATTACTCTACCTCCACATGCCTAGATAAATTCAACTTCTGTTTTTGTTTTTGTGGGGTTTCATGAAAGCCAAAGCCTCACTGATACATCATAGGTAATAACCACTTTATACTCAAGGCATTGCCTATAGATATCTTATTCCTACTGACTTGTTAAAACTAATTACTGGTATCTTGATTTACTTATAACCAAAATGTATTTCTTTCTTGCATCTCATTCACCAAAATTGTATAAACAGAATCACTATCCAATTGGGGTTCCCTTCTGCTCAATCTAGATCACATATTTGTCCTGGACATAGATTAGCCCTAATTTAAGCTGCCACATCCCATTCAACTGTCCTGGCTTATAGGGAAAAGAATTATTAGTGTTTTCTGGCTTTTGATGACTTAAAAAGTCCTTTTCTAGTGACAAAAAATAAAATCGGCATGTGCTTCTGATTGTATATTATACATGTAAAGGACCATAACTAAACTATATTATTCTACCCATATCAACCATTAAGGAAGGGCAGAAGGAGAGTAAGACTTAAGACACTTGGAAATAATGATGCGAGATCAACACTTCCTTTAGACTGCTAGTGACAGAGCTTCACATCCTTCTCTAGTTCCATGGTACCTTTAATATGGACATGGTCCACTGGCGTAAACAGACTCAGCCCATTTTATGTCTACATGGCAAATGAATATTATCAGGTCTTTTATTGGGCCCAGATCTCATATCTGTAGTCATATAAAATCAACAGGTTTCTTGAACAAAAAATTCTATTACTCACCCCACAAGAGAGTATAGAGTAATGATCAGGTATGTGTGCTTTGGTTTCAGGTGGCTTAGGTTCAAATCTTGCCTTCACCTATCTCTTACCTTGTACTTAACTTCTTTGTGTTCCATTTTCTAGTATATGGAGGTAATAATAAGGCCTGGCTCATGGTAAAGTACTTAGATGTGTGCTTCAAATATCCTACATGAATACCAAATATTAGCAGCTGTTAAGCACTGCTTGGTGTGCTAACTCTGCTTAAAACCTACCCTGATCCCTGTCCAGTTAGCTCCTGTCCAGCTTTTAGATTCCTTTTGACCACATACACCTCAGTCTGGATTCTGCCTTCATCACCCTGTGTTTTTTTTTTTCAGAAATATTATTACTGCTTGTTATTATAAATTTATGAGTTTTTATTAGTTTAATATCTGTATCTCCCATTAGACTCTAATTTCCATAAAGAAAAGACTATATTTTGCTCACAATCTTATTCATAATCGGATACATAGTAGGTCGTCAATAAACATTTGTTAAATGAATAAAGGGATGATTATAATAAAGGTCTTAAGTATCTTTCTTCTTTGCTTCTACATTTTTTCACTAAAGAAAACAATTTTGTCTGGCTGCTAATATTCAACCTATTCCTATAATACCACTGTGTTGACTAAAATATCAAATTATTTTTCATGATAGAGTTCAGCACGATCATCTCTAAAGTCAGCATTTTGTAAGACTTATGATATGACTCAAACAGAATGTAAGTAACAGATTTGCTAATAGTGTTCCCAAACTGTTTCTAATTTAGTATCTTTTTTTTTTTTACTCCAGCAACATAATGGAATTAAAAGTTTCCTTTATATTGCCACAGATCAATCAATAAGCATTTGTTTTATTCCCACTATGGTTTAAGCACTATGGCAAGGTGTCCTATTTATAACAGGCATTGTACCTGTTTTAATTGCTTTCTGTAGCACATAACCATGTAAGGACTCAATGACAAATAAATATATCTTGATGTCAATTAAGTACATTGGTGGCCACAAACCAGGGCCAATTAAAAAGTTCTGGAGTCAGAATTCCAAGGAGTTTATTGCCAAAAGGAAATGAAACTACTTAGGAGCTCCACATGGACTGGATGATAGAAATTACAAATGCAGTGGGAATATTGGAGATGTCCACATCTGAGCAGAGTCATCACCATCTCCATGGAAACCATCCCCCGCCCCCTTCTGGGGAGAAAACAGCAGCTGTTCAACAGCACACAACCAAGAAAAATGCAAATCAGTCGGAAGTGAAAAACTCAGGATCCATTTTATATTGTTAAGAGGATGAGATTTGGGGTAAAGGAATGAGACTAACAAAGTCATTATTTAGCAAATAAGGTTCTGTTAGTTTTCTGTGCGTGCTGAAGTGTGCTGGGGAGGTAGAGGTTCAAGGTGGACAGGAAATCACGTCAAACTTCATTACATCGCCATGTTGGAATAATACGTTGCAGGGATTTTGCAAAGTGAAATTGCAAGGGCAAAAGTACAGCTTTTAAGGAAGGAAGCAGAAGAAATATATTTAGGGTTATTTTTGAAGAAAAAAGAAAGTTAAAGCATGCCACTGGGTACTACATAGAAAGAAATTTGGAAAAAGAAGGGAAATAAAAGAGATTGTGTTCTATAGGCATAATCTATCAACGTGATTGTTTTATACGTTTCTTTCATTTGAACGTTTATGTGTTTCTCATGGATTCATGTTTGGCTACAAAGATTTCATGATGCTCAATAACGAATAAGAAGCCTTACATGAAAGCTTTAGGTAAAAACATGCAGCCAAATCAGGCAATTTAGACCATGTCAAGAAGGGTGACAAGCTGGATGGTTGTGGTCTGTTTGCATGAAGAACTCAGGATGGTAATGACAAGAAAAACATGAGCACTCATAAGAGCTAGACACTGAGAAAGGCCTCCTGTCCCATCAAATTTTATCTCTTAAAACTTTGGAGCTGAGATTCCTTTAGTCAGCACCATGCACAAGGAGAAGTATAATGCAAGAGACAGTTTCTAATGCCCACTCCATTCATGCCCTCAACGCCCCCCCATACCCCTTTATCCTTATAAAAAATCTTCCATTAGTTAAGGTAGTTCAACTTGATTTCCATTACTGGCAGCCCAAGGGACAGATTTTAACAGCTCTGCAACACATTATTCAATGCGTGAGGGTAAAGGTCATCTTTAACCCAGTCTGGGTTATAAACACCTACCCAATATTGTAACATCTGGGAAGAGAGGTAGGTTTTATGGGAGAAAAATTCAAAATTTTATGCTTGCATGAGAACAAGTACAGTAATATAGGTTGGGAAGTATCTATTGGATTAATAGAGCTTGCAGAGATATATGTGCTGAAAAATACCAACTTATTCCCTTTAATTCGCTCTCTATTAAGGCAGAAATAACGTTAGCTGTTCTTAGGATTTCACCCAGGGTATGCTGAGATCCTCGGATCCACTGCAGTGACAAGCATTGGGTGGTTCACTGCAATCCTCAGCCACTGGCCCACTGCAGTCATGAATGTGATGCGTATTGGCTCTGCTCATGTCCAGGTCTGTCCAGGTTTGACACTGAGATGCTCTCCTGCCACTTTTGAGGCTCAAGCATTTGGGGACACAAGGAGCCTGGGCCTAAGATGTCAACTGAGTACCTGTACCTGTATGCCACATTCTCAGGGAAATGCCAAGGTACCACTCTGGGACCCACATACCTCTGCCCTCCCCACAGCCTCAGCAAGTTATTTCCTGGAATGAGGTCTGCACTCTTTCTCTCTCTCCTGCTTCTGAGGAAGCACTCCGTCTTACTCCATTTTAGCCCATCCCTGTTTGGGAGAGTTTCGTTTGTTTGGTTTTTAGTGCACTTAGTCTTTTAGAAGCAAAAGCCGGGAAGTCTTCTACTGTTTCTGATCTGCCACCTTCTTCTTCCTGGGCTTCATAGCACAAGGCTTGAATGTGGAGAAAGAAAAGGAAGAAATAATGGGAGAAAGTAGTTAATGTATCACATTATTTCCAGCCTGCTATCCTGTAGGCTTTCTCTGACTTTTCCTTGAAAATGAACTCAAATTTTTGTAGGATATAAAACAAAAGGTTTAAGTTTTATATTAAAATTCCTGAAAGGGCTCAGGGCAAGACTTCTTTGTGACCTAATGCAAATAATGGGGAAGACTTCATGATGGCAAGTGGTTTTCAGGCAGTTGCATCCGAGGATCAGTTTCTGAACTCCTCAAAGAGCAAGAGGGACACTAGGTATCTCTAAAGGAAACTTCTGTATTTTGAATTCCATTGACCAACTGACTTTGTGAAAGAATGGGAACACTGTTCTAGTAGAAAATACCCGAGCCTCAAGAAACCCTAAATCGCATATTCAGGTACAATAAAGCTTTAAGAGTACATATTTAAAAGAAAATGCTGATTTCTTCCTAAAATATTAATACCATCACTCAAATTAAGTCACTAGATAGAAATGCAAAGTACCCTAAGTTATTGTTATGTTTAGCCTGATAGCTTTAAGCTCTGAAAGAAAAATCGCAATCTTCTCTCAGTGAAAAGCAGGTATGTGATTGCCAAGTTCCTCCACTCTTTTCCAACCCATGCTCCAGTTTCTTAGCAGTAGGGTCGTGAATGAAAAGCAGAAGAGAGGCATGAACAGAAACAAAGGGTACTGGGCACTAAACTTCAAATTCGCAAACAGGAAGCAAATTCCTGGAAGCACATCCCAGTCTTGCTGATCTTTCAAACCACTGATTCCAGCCACATATCACCTCCTGGGCCTCCTCTCATTATTTCGTATCAAATTATCATTTTCTGTGGGTTGAGAAGTGATTTAAGATAAAAGTGGTTTGGGATTCATATATTATTAAATACTGAATTATAAAGATGCTAATATAATCTTTGATAACATTCATACTATATAAAGACAAATTCTTACTTTTCCCATTTAACAAGTGATGCATGCTGTTTCATTTACTTTAAATTAATTATGTAATAAAAAGCATGAATTGTCAACAAATAAATCCAAAAATTATACATATTGTTTTCTGTTTGGGGAACTAATGGGTATTAAAATGTGGATTAAAATTTAACTATGTCTCATACCATCAAAATATAAGACAAAAAAACTTTTGGTGACTTATCATTTGAAGTCCTGCATTTTAAAAGAAAACTGGCTTTTAAAGAAAAACTGCATTTTAAAGAAACAACTGGCTTATTTTTTAATTTGTTTATGCTTTTTTTCTACATGATGGAATATAAATGTTCCACATTGTTTTTTTTCCCAGCAGTTTTCAAACAGCAGTCTCAGGATGTAAACACTCTTCATTCCAATAAATCAAAAGCCAAATTGGATTAAATTTTCACTATATCTTTAAGTATCAGGTAGGCCATAAAAGAATATTTGAATTAATGCAAAGGTATGCCATGTTTCTGGAAAGAAGAACATAATATTGTAAAGGTATTTACTTCCTCATATATTAAACTAGGATTTCTGATAAATAACTATCAAAATCCCAACAAGATTTTTTCATAGAACTTGATAAGGTGATTCAATTTCTAGAAGAGAAAATATGAAAGAGGTGCTAGAAAAAAATTAAAAGGTAGAATAACGATGAGGTCTTGTTTTACCAGATAATATGATACATTATACACCTATAGGAATTAGAACAGTATGATACTGGTGTGGGGACAGAGGAGTAGACCAAGGAAAACTGACAGGTCATGTGGAAACAGACCCATGTACATTTCTGAATGCACTATGCATTAAAGTTAATATATTACACAATATATGGGCACAGTATAAATAGTTAAATAATATATAATTAACTAGGCAATTTAAAAAAATGAATAAATTATAACTTACTTATAAAAATAAATATGAGGAATAAAAACCTAAAACATTTTTTAAAGGAAAAGAATTAGTAAAGTAAAAATATAAGAGAATTATGACTTTGGGATAGCAAAATTGTAAGATGAAAAATCACATACCAGAAAAAAAAGAGGTAAATTTTAATTAGTCAAATTAATTAATTAAAATTTTTGTGTGATTGAAGATGAGCATAAGCAGAATCAAATTAAAACATACACAAAAATATTAGCAACATGTATAACAAAGGACTTATATTAATAAAATAGAATAAGCCTTTAAAATAAATAAAGCCAAATAATAGAAAATAAGCAAAGCATTCTTTAATTCTTTTAAATGTTTATTTATCTATCTTGAGTGAAAGAGAGAGAGAGGAAGCTCACCAGCACTTGCACCAGCGGGAGAGGGGCACAGAGAGTGCGGGAGAGAGAGAATCCCAAGCAGGTTCGATCCCATGAACCAAGAAATCATGACCTGAGCTGAAATCAAGAGTTGGATACTCAACTGACTGAGCCACCCAGGTACCCCTGTTTATTTTTTTAAGTAGGTTCCACACCCAACATGGGGCTTAAACTCATAACCCTGAGATCGAGAGTCACATGCTGTACTGACTGAGCCAGCCAGGTATCCCAAAGCATTTGAATAAAAAATTCATAAAACAGGAAATATGATTTAGAAAACAGTGAAAATGGGCTAACCCTAGAATAACTAGCAAAAATTGGAACAATAAAGATATATATTTTTATCCAATTAACAAAAATTTTAATAAAAAAAACAATTTAAAAAATTGTTAATTTCCCATGTTGGTTAGAGTGTTGAGAACATTCTCAATATTGAGATATATGGAATTTCGGGAGGGAAATTTAACAATATCTTATTTTGCAAATGTGTAAAATGCATTCTCTTTTGATAAGCAATTCATTTTAAGAAGCTGTTATACAGAACAATTTGTATATTTGAAATGCTAAGACAAATATTTGTTAAAAATTATAAAACCTATTATACACATATACGAGTGTGTGTGTGTGTGTGTGTGTGTGTGTGTACAGTTAGATTCTTGAATCCTACCTACCCTAGGGGGAGGGGCAGAGAGAGAGGGAGAGAGAATCCACACTGTCAGCACAGAGCCTGACTCAGGGCTCGATCTCATGAACTGTGAAATTATGACCTAAGCCAAAACCAGGATTCTGGCATTTAATTGACTGAGCCACCCAGACACCTCAAAAACCTCAACCTTTCTAGGAAAGAAAATAACCAAAAAAAATTATTATGAAGTATTCTCAAAGCTAGATGTGGATTTGTATTTCCTTATTCAGTAAATACAAAATATGTAGCTACTCTTTTGAAGATATTGAAGAAGAGTTTTTACGTGAAAAAGAGTTCTTTTTACTGATAAAAACAACAAAAAACAAAAACAAAAAACAGAACCATTAATACAGATCTGTTTTCTAACTAGCAATTCCCCCACCCTAGGTTTCAAGAAATTATTCCATTATATTCTCACCATTAAAATGATCCCACTGTGCTAGTTTTGCTTATTCCAGAAAGAGACATTGGTGAGATTGAGTTGGAAGCCATTTATTTGAGAGGCGGTCTTATGAAACACTAGCAGAGGACAAACATATGCCTCAGAGTTATGCAAGGCAGCTGAGGGTAGTCTCCCTTGATCTGCAGTTTTGCTTACGTGGTTTCAGTTACACGCGGTCAACCATGGCCCAGAAGCAGGCGCTCCTCCTTCTGAGGTATAGTCAGAAGGTCAATAGCAGCCTAATACTACCTCTCAGTGCCTGTGTCATTCACTTCTCTTCATCTCTTCACGTGGGTGTATTGTCATCCTCCCATCAACACAAGAAGGGTGAGTACAGTATAAGATAATTTGAGAGAGAGAGAGATTACATTCATATAACTTTTATTACAATCCATTATAATTGTTCTATTTTATTATTAGTTATTACTCTCAGGCTGTGTCTATTTATAAATTAAACTTGATCATAGGTATGTATGTATAAAAATATATATAGTATATATTAAGGTTCAGTACTATTCACAGTTCCAGACATCCACTAAGATTCTTGTTGGAACGTATTCTCCATGGATAAGTTGATTATACATCAACTCCCATCAGCCATAGAATGAGAGGGGTTTCTTGGAGTGCTGATTCTCCAAAACTCTAACCACATACACGGAGCAGTCTATAGGTCATAAGAAGCACTTAGAAAAGATTTGCACACACTTACAGTTGGACATTGAAATGCTGTGATGGTGTTAGGTGTCCATTTTGCTAGATTAGAGTATCCAGTATTTTCACCAAGCACTAATTTAGATGCTATGAAGGTAATTTGTTCTTGTGGCTAAAGTCTACAATCAGCTGACTTTAAGAGATTACTCTCAAAAATGTAGTTGGGCCTCATCCAACCAGTTGAAGGCCTTAAGCTGAAGCCAAAACTGAGGCTCCCCAGAGAAGAAATTTTGCCTCAAGACTGAAGTGTCAAATCCTACCTGAGTTTCCAACCTGCGAGCCTGCCCTGTGGATTTTAGATGCCTCACAACTGCATGAGACAATTTCTTCAAATCAATCAACTTCTGTCTCTTTCCTATCTAGATCTAGAACTACAGATACATAGATATATATATAGATAGATAGATCCTGAAAATATATATATTATATACTATACCACATAGTATCTGTGAATATAATATATAATTATTTTGATAATATAAAGTATATAATAAATTGTATATATTCATAATATATAAATATGAATATATATGTATACACATATACATATGTACATATAATATATAATTATTTTGATAACATAAAGTATATAATAAATTGTATACATTCATAATATATAAATACATATATATGTATACATATATACATATATATATTCTCTAGAGAACTGTAACTAATGCAAATGGTAAGGGCCAGGAAGATATAGGTAGGGCATTGAAAGCACCTGCAAGAAATGATATTTATACCCATTTCTCTTTTTTTAAATTAAAACACACACAAAAACCAGCATTAAGTCCCATCCCACCTCATTATGAAAACTAAAGATTCAAAGAACTTCTTTGTGTGTCCCACATGACCAGACAGGACTTGAATGGAAGTCAGATGAATACATCTTGTCTCCAAAACAGCACTCAGCTAAACCCTGATAGCCAGCATGAAAAGCCAGCCAGCTTTGAACGTTCAATTATCTATATTGATACATTTTGAATTTATTCCCCAAATTACAATTGTTTAAACACAGGGTTCATAAAGAACAGTTCTATTTAA
This sequence comes from Panthera pardus, assembly GCF_024362965.1. Taxonomy (NCBI): domain Eukaryota; kingdom Metazoa; phylum Chordata; class Mammalia; order Carnivora; family Felidae; genus Panthera; species Panthera pardus. The sequence continues at coordinate 186,458,339 of NW_026526688.1, forward strand.
ATACAAATTAATCAGCGTAAAATTAATATTAAAAATTTATCATAAGATAATCTGCCCAGATCACTTATTCTGCACAGAATATCACTATATTCTATATGTATATTGTTAAGTTTAACATGCAATGTGCAAATACATTCTTGGTTTTTAAATCCAACAATATAAAAGTATATTGGTTAAAAAGCAAATGTAGTATTTTATACTTCTTTCCCCTCTCACCCTTCCTCTGCAATTCAGATAAACATTGATCATTTGGAGTTTTACTTCCAGACTTTACACACACACACACACACACACACACACACACACACAAGATCTAGCCCATTGATGAACTAGACTTTGGAAAATACCAAAGGCTTGAAAGACCTGAGGGACTTATAACTCATCTCTTTTTTGTATGTGTTCTGTCAGCCTCTGATTTATTATATTTCTTATTCTGGATGCTTTAATACAGTATGCACTGTGTAAAAAACTTTCATTAAATGAATTCAATAAGTTCTACTTACTAACTCCAAAAATAGCACTCTACGTATGAAAACAATTACATATTTTTTTATTTAATAGCTCCTGGTTTCATGTAGAAAACTCACATTTGGCTCCCAATTGTGCTGCCCAGGCCTCTAATAGAAAAAAGTGATGGTGAGCACGCTTGAGCCAAAGACATGAACATGATGAACATTTCAGCCAACAAGATCCTCAGCCCAAGGCACATGAGAAAACCCTTGGCTGAAAGTGACTGAAACTGAGAGCAGAGGGTAAGGAAGCGAGGGAGCCTAATTGAATAGTAGAGTTGGTGTCCCCACAGGAAGGGGACAGCAACCTGCTATGGACAGAAAGTTTATTTTCCCTCAAAATGCATATGCTAATCCCCAATGCAAAGATATTTGGAAATTAGGAGGGAATTAGGTCATGAGGGTACAGCCCTAATGAATGAGATTAGTAAAAGACAGTAAAAGACAAAGGAGAACTCACTCTCCATCTCTCCCTCTCCACTGTGTAGGATACATATATTGTTGAGAAGGTGTCCCTCCAGAAATTAAGAACTGAACTTATTGGTTGATCTTGGACTTAGCCTCCAAAATTGTGGAAACACAATTTCTATTATTTAAGCCACCCAGTCTATGGTGTTTTTGTTTTAGCAGCACGAAGTGACTAATTCAAGCCCAAATGACCAAATCTGATGGAATACTGATCTAAGGGTGGCTGATTAAGAGCTTGAAGTAGGGGCACCAGAGGTCAGCAGCTTTCTTGACATACAAGGACAACAGACAGTTTATTAGGGGAAAACCTGTATCTAAATTTCTGTTAATAACAAAAAGTTTAGGTTTCATAATTATATGGCGACCCAATGTGTCAAATAATTCTGAGCTCATAAATTTTCTACTTCTCAGTTAATCTGTGACCCGTTGAGGCTTACTCCTGTCTGGTATGTTCAAGAAAATACAACTTTGAGATAATCATATTGGTTGCAGGGCCTTTTGCAAAGAGATCAATCTATGCTGAATTTGCTCCTGTCAAGGAAGCTTCAAAATACTTAACAGTCAGCCCTCCAGTACAAAATCCAAATTTGGAGGAGTTGCATTAGAATAAAAGTCTAATAACAAAACTATGAATTTTAATTTACTCTTGAAATGGAATTTATACTCACTAAACACAAACTAACAAGACACATTTTATGTACTTCTTTTTTGACCTTCCATTTACCCATGATAAATGTCAAGTAGCAATTTCCTATAAATTTTTATTCTAAAGGAAAACATAGTACCTTTACACAACTATAATATTGAATAGATTGTTTGATTATACTTTATAATCCCATTCATAAATATAACATTTTTAGAAGTCAGTGTTTATAATATTCAGAATTATAGGATATATTAGGTAACAAGAACTACTAAGTTGATGATATTACATAAGTGACCAGTTTTCCTAATATGTACGTTATTTCATACATATATATAAACACATATATATTTCTTACATATGTATGTATACATCAAGAAATATATATATATATATATATACATATATATATATATATATATATATTTGCTTCAGCTCCTTTCACATATTTTTAAAGAAACACCATACCTATATACACACATGTAGAAAACTCGTATATATGTGTGTATATATGTATAGATATAGAGAGAGATATTTGATATATATATGTATACATATGCACACACTTACATACACATACATATCACATAATATATATTATAGATATATAGATAAATAATACAAATAGGCCAATAAATAATATGTAAATATATACATACAATAGGAATATGTAATTTATACATCTACAATGCAACATGTATTTTAGGGACAGGAAGGCCCTGAATCCTTTATTTTACTAAACAACCGAATCCCAAAGAAAATAAACTACTTAATCAAGCTTACAGTGGTGAGAAAAAACCCAAAACCCAAGTGTTATTATTCTAGCCCAGCCTTTTTCCCACTTAATATTTTGATTTTACATCTTGAATTTCAGAGATGGAGCATGAACTATAGATACTTGCTTTCCACCCCCGCTCTCAGCTGACTTGTGGGCTGAGATTCGCCTTCTCTGAGATTTGGATTCTTATCATAAGGCTCTGTTTTGGAAGTACCAATTGCCATTTTAATGCAACTTACTGATCATGCAGACAGCCAGCCTCTCATAAATCATGTAAAGTACCTGAAAATATGATTTATGAGCTAAGTTATGGGAAATGGGGTCCTTTAATATTCTTAACCCTTCAGGATGTTGTTACCTATCAAAGAGTCTCCTTTCCCGACTCAGCTGAAGGTGTGTCTGAATGTTTTCATCCCAAACTGCTCCTGCCCCCACCCCCAACTAACACTGTCTTTTACCCATTTGCCTTCATCCATAAGGAATTTGCAGCTTCTTTAAGTTTATCAACTGAATATGAATTCTTGATTCAAACTCTTCCTCCGCTGTGGCTATTACAGAATATGTTCCTGAGGCATTGCCTCACATGGTAATTAAAGAACTATACTTAATAGCATCTGAGTATAGAATTAAAAGAGCAAGAATATTACAGTTTGTCGCAGAAAACAGTCCATGAAAGATCCCAGCAAACCCAATATGAAACTAATTTAAGCCATATGCCTTGTTGAAAAGGAATATGGGGGAAAAAGAAGTCTGTAATATGCAGCAAATGAGGCCCATAACTCATTGGGGCCTCCAATGAGTTATGTGTTAAATCCATATTTCACAACATGGTCATGCAGTTTTTTTCAATCTCCCTGTCTATTAACCCTTCTCTTTGTATGGCAGAGTTTATGAGAACAACATGGCTCTGTGTGTATTAATATATTTACATATGCAAATAGAAGTCATATACCAATAGCATTTTTTTTTACCCCTTCCCTTATGGCTCAATATATTATCGCTTCACCAAACCAACAAATTAAAAACAATTTCCAATTTCCTCCACAAATACCTAGTGGCTAAATGTTATTAATGCATTTGTCTGAAAGGCACAAATTCAAACATTGCTCAGTTAGGGAAGAAGAATATACAGTGCTGATTGCTTGCAATCAGTTTCAGTAATCTATATTTTCTTCACGGAGGTGAAAGTTTATCTCACCATAGAACAACAGTTATAATTTTGCTTCTACCATTCATCAACTCTGATATTTCACAGCCTCAAATCATCACTTTTTGGAGCTACAGAGTAAGCAAGCTGTTGACTATTTTCTTTTTAGCACACTTCTTTAAAAAAAATGTTTGTCTGCACATTATGGGTTTATCTTCTGTCTAAGAGAGACCTTAATAAATCACATTTTCTTTCAGCTATCATAGATTATTAGGCTTTTATAATCATGAAATAAACCCAATAGACTATTGCTATTTTCAGAAGATGAAAATCACTAGGTATTTTCCTCTTTGTAGGAGTACGTGACTCCCTCATTTTTCAGGAGGGTAGTGTTACATTTAAAATCTGTCAGCATAGTGCTTATACAACAATAATGCTTCCAACAAATTGTGGTCCAGGGAGTAAGAGAGGGAGTGAGTAGAGAACACAGAGAATTCCAGAATCACGGGGCTTTCTTTAGTCAGCCTCTGCCATGTTCCCATTAAAAGCCTGAAGTTTGTTTCCCAATGTGAACCTCTCAAATTGTTCTCTTTCGCCCTTTTCTCTTTTCCTATATAATAATTTCTGATAATCCTTTGTATGACGATGCTTTGAAATCATTCCAGTTTTAAGGGAGTACATGGAGGCCATCAAACAGAATGAAGCCCCTAAAGGAGATTTAGGTGAATTCCTTCTCAACACAATTACTGCCATTAGATACACGTATACCTTTGTGTCCTTAATGTTGTAATTTTCATGGGGCAATGATTTGAAGGAGTTCCTTACTAGAAATAGATCTAAAACACAGGGTTTTGATGACATTCTCAGCTAAACTAATTGTGTGAGCTGGGAACGAGGTAATGAGGACAGATGTCAAGGTCAATATAATTACTAATTTCTGAATCTGGGTTAATATTTCCAAGGGCCTTGCATACAACTTACAACGTCTAACTGCCATGAATGGAAAATTCAGCTTTGGTTTTCTGGCATGGATGTAATGTTTGTCTTTTTCCAATTGTGTCCCAAAGTGAACTTTATTTGTCAAAGGAACAAAACCAAATCTACTTTCTTGTTGACTCTTCATCATATCGAAAGATGCAGATGTGAACAACAAAAGAAACACTTGGCATGATCGCTAGAAATGTGTGCATTCCAAAATGCAGCTCATAAAAATCATACTTATCCCTTTGAGAGGAGACAGGCATAAAGGGGGACAAATTCAAGGAGGAATTGTGGTGTTAAGTTATTTACATTTCCAATAGTCCTGAAATTATTAGATAGCTATTTTCTCGGATCTTTTTTTCCCTATCAGCTGCAGACTGTCTGTACATCTTGTGTCGTAATTGCTGTGAAAGGACCTTATTCCAAATGATCTTCATTTCCAGGTCTCTCTGCCTAAATTGCTGGATGATCAGCATGTTTCACAGTGATGTAAGAGTATGCCATAAACTGTTTTAGAACTCTATTCTCTTCTCTTGGCTGGGATAAATCAACAAAGGTAGAGAGATGCTGATTAAAAGGCATGCTTCAGTGGAAAATTATTTCAAAGCCAAAATTAATAGAAATCACTCAGCTAAACAGATTTGGGAGGCTTGGCGGGGGGGCTGGCATATAATAATACAAGAGAAGGACAAAAATAGAATCCATTGCTCTCATTTCTCTCTCCCTCTGTCTCTTTCTCTCACACACATATGTCCACATGCACACAGAATTGCTCAATAATCATGCATGTATATTTCATGTTACTGAAAGCCTTTGTTAAAATTCTAATCCTTTTTTAAAATGTGCTTATTGAACGGAATTCTATTCAATACAATATTTCCGTATTCCACAGAGAACGTGGATGGCAAGCTCTCTGAGTTGTAATTGTCCAACAGGTTTCTGGAACTAATTGGCTAACTCAGAAAGTCATCTCCTGCCTTAGGCTTGACTGACTCTTTCCTCTCTACAGTGTTCCACTGCCAAGCTGCCTTTGTCCGTCCTGACTTATTCCACTTTGACGTGAAAACTTGCCTCGTGCCAGTTGCTGGGTTCCATTGAGAAATCCTTCCCTTGTGGAATCAAACATTTAAAATCCTGACTAAAAACCCTTCTTAAATGCAACCAAAAAAGAGAAAAGGAAGCCCTCCTGTCCCCCTTCCCCTTATACTGACAGCTTGTATCTCTCTCTATTTTTCATCCAAATAAGCAGAGCTCTGTAAATCTTGTCCAGAAGACACGGACTGAAAGAATTAATCAAAGTGTTGTTTATGAGCCGCTCAGAGCAGATTAAATGTTGTGTTGACAACACAATTTGCAAATTATCTATCAACATCAACAGACATACAGCAATGAGTCAAGCCAATTGGATACCTTTGGACACAAGAGGACCGTGTGTTTCCTAGTCTTGCTTCCAAAACTAAATCCTTTTGAAAGAGTTTTACCCAACATTATTTACAGTCTCATTGCCTCAGATGAGTTTCTTTTACAATTTATTTTGGACAACGCTGGTTTCATTCCTGCTACATACAAGTCAAATTTCCTATCATAATCTGACCACAACTTTTCTTTCCAGTCCCACTGATACATCTCACTTCAAATACCCTATATACTAGTTGACCGCCAGATATCCACCAGAAACCCATTTCATGAAAACACCTGTGGCAGCCAAATGCCCAGATGATCCTGGCCCTCTGGTCTTCACAATCTTCATCCTCCTATGTGTAGCTTCCTCACATGTAACAAGGTCACCTGGTGTGGCCAATAGAATAAGATAGAGAGGGGGTATGTCCCTTCTGAGGTTGATGGTTGCATCTAATTTATTCCTATGTACTTCTGGAGAGTATTTCGTTGTGCTGTGAGACAATTTGTTTATGCATTTACCTGTTGATGAATATGAGTCATCTCCAATTTTGACAACTGTGAATAAAAGTACTGTGAACAGGTGTGGATAAGTCTTTTTGCGGGCATCTGCTTTCAATGCTCTTAAAGAAATATATAAGAGTGGAATTGGTCACAGGATAACCTTATTCTTTGTTTTATAAAGATTGGAAACTGTTCTCCAGTTTTCCGGTACTATTTCACAATCTCATCAACAAAATATGAGAATTCCATTTGCTTTGCATCGTTGCCAACACTTGATCTCCTTGTCTTTTGGCAATTGTAGCCTTTCTTTTTTTTTTTTTTTTTCAATATATGAAGTTTATTGTCAAATTGGTTTCCATACAACACCCGGTGCTCATCCCAAAAGGTGCCCTCCTCAATACTCATCACCCACCCTCCCCTCCCTCCCACCCCCCATCAACCCTCAGTTTGTTCTCAGTTTTTAACAGTCTCTTAATTGTAGCCTTTCTAATGGATGTGAAATGCTATCTCCTAATGTTAAACCAATTTGCATTTTCTGATGCCCAATAATGTTCAGGAACTTTTCCCGAGTTCACTGACTACTTGTACACCTTCTTTTGTGAAGTGTTCACTCAAGTCTTTTACTCATTTTAATTGATTTGTTAGCCTCTTGAGTTATTAAAGTTTTTATACATTCTTGATAAAATTCCTTCTTCAGAATTATACACAGTGATTATTTTCCCCCCAGTCTACACCTTAATTTTTATTCTTAATACTGCTTTTCAAAGAACAGGTTTTGTATAGATTAAGCCTTATTTATGTCTTATGGCTGGTGCTTTTTATGTAACTATCCAAGAAATATTTGCCTACTCCAATGTTATGAAGATTCTCTTCTGCATGTTCTCCTAGAAGTGTTACAGTTTAGCTTCTTGATACAAATTGTAGAATCAGCCTAATAATATCTATTGGGAAAGCTCATGGGATTTTTATGGGGATTGGATTACATTTAGAGTTTAATTTAGGAAGAATTGACATCTGTAATAGTCTTCTAATCCATGAATATGGTAACCCTCTCCCTTCTGTAATGGAGAATGATTCTATAATATAATAATAATTATTTTTATTCATTGCAATTTCAGTGTATTACCCTTGTGTGCCTTTTGTTACATTCATTTCTAGGTATTTTGATGTTATTGTTATTGCTGTTTTATTGTTATTTTATTTTAAAAATATAATAGATAAATGATTGATTTTGTTATAAATCTTATATTCTTTTTAAAAATTTTTTTTAATGTTTTTATTTTTGAGACAGAAAGAGAGACAGAGCATGAGTGGGGGAGAAGCAGAAATAGAGGGAGACACAGAATCTGAAACAGGCTGCTCCAGGCTCTGAGCTGTCAGTACAAAGCCCAACACAGGGCTTAAACTCACGAGCTGTGAAATCATGACCCGAGCCAAAGTCGGAAGCATAACCGACTGAGCCTCCCAGACACCCCAAATCTTATACTCTAAACCTTGCTAAATTTGTTTACCAATTCCAGAAGATATTTTGTAGATTACCTAAGATTTCCCAGTATTTTTCTTTTTCTTCATATAGTCTATAAAGTTTACGTTGGGGTTGTTACTGAGGATGAGGAGATTATACACAATGTTGGCTAGCTAAAATGTAACACAGAGATTTCTGGTGGGTTGCAGTTAAGCTTGGGAGGGGCGTGGGTCTCTTGGAATGCCAGAGGCCTGCCTATCCACCCGACTGCAGAATGCGCCTGAGGCGGGCGGCACTCCCAGGAGTTTCTGCAGTCCTTGATAACAGGACCTAGATAACAGGACCTCTGTTATCTATACATTTTACATAAAGTTAAGCAAAACAATAGGACACACAGACCCTTGCTGTACATCTCTGACTTGATTAGTCTCTGGTGATTTTTCACCTTTAAGTCATGCACCCTGTGGTTTTGCATGCCCACAATGTTATATGCCCTCTGTACACAACAAGCCAACTGAGATTTGTGATTGGCCTAACACTCAATACGTGAGAATACGAGTGAGGCGACGGGCTCTTTGTCTTAGAAACTTGACCCCCATGCCTTCTCCTCTCTTTCCTAGCAAAGTGTGGGGTAATCTTTCATCCATTGGCACAGGGTTTGCTGGTCATTCCAGGCAAATTTACATCTTCCTTACCAATCTGTTAATGCACACTCCCTTTTTTTTTTTTCTTGTTATATTGGTGAGGATCTCAAGTTTTATATTGAATAGAATTGGGTAGACCAGACTTGGCCTTGTTCTCACTGTTAAGGAGGAAATTATTCTGTTTGTATCATTAAGCATAATGTCAGTTTAGAATTTCACAAGTGCTCATTATCAAATCAGGAAACTTTCTTCTATTCTTAGTTGGCTGAGGTTTTTTTAATATGAATAGGAGTCGAATTTTATCAATTGCTATTTGTGCAACTGTAGATACGATTATTTCATTTTTTCTGTTAATATTGGGAATGATACGGATTGATTTTCTTTTTTTACAATTTTTATTATTTTGAGAGAGAAAGAGCACACAAATGGGGCAGGAGCAGAGAGGGGGAGAGAGAGAATCCCAAGCAAGCTTCATTCCGTCAGTGCAGAGCCCAACTCAGGACTTGATCTCATAAATTGTGAGATCATGCCCTGAGCCAAAACCAGGAGTCACACATTTAACCAATTGAGCCACCCAGGCACCCCAAATGATTTCCTTTTTTCTTTTTCTTTTTTTTTAATCTTTATTTATTTTTGATAGAGAGAGGTAGCATATGGGCAGGAGAGGGGCAGAGAGAGAGGGAGACACAGAATCTGAAGCAGGCTCCAGGCTCTGAGCTATCCGCACAGAGCCCGACGCAGGGCTCAAACCCACTAGCCGTGAGATCATGACCTGAGCCGAAGTTGGTCGCTCAACCGAGTCACCCCGGCGCCCCATCAAATGATTTTCTTTTTAATGTTTAAACCAACCTTACATTCCTGGGATGAATACCACTTGTTTGTAATGTATTACCCTTTTTAAATATATTACTATTTTCATTTTGATATTTGGGAATGTTTGTGAATGAGATGGGTATGTATGCACTTTTCTTTTAATAATATAGTTGTCAGATTTGGGTATTAGGGTTATGCTTGTCTCACAGAATTTATTGGAAAGGATTCAACCCACAACTATTTTCTGAAACTTTTTTGTAAAAATTGTTATTATTTATTCAGGAAGTGCTTCATAGCATTTACCATAGCATTTACCAAATTTTCCTTAGGGTTAAATTTCTTATTATGTATTCAAAATTTTATTATTATTATTTTTTTAATGTTAACTTATTTTGCGAGATCAAGAGCCAATGCGGGAAAGGCAGAGAGAGAGAGGGAGACACAGAATCCAAAGCAGGCTTCAGGCTCTGAGCTGTCAGCCCAGAGCCCATCGCAGGGCTGGAACTCACAAACTGCGAAATGGTGACCTGAGCTGAAGTCCCGAGTCAGATGCTTAACTGACTGAGCCACCCGTGGTCCCTCAAAAAGTTAAATAAAGTGTTATTCAGATTTTTCTACTTCCTCTTGTGTCATTTGAGGTAAAAAGTATTTTTCAAGGCAAGTGGTCATCTCATTGAAGTTATTGAGTTTATTGGCATTGTTCATACTGTTCCTTAAATTCCTTTTAATGTCTTTAGAATCTGTAGTGACACTCCCATTTTAATTTGTGGTTTTGCTAATTTGTATTTTATTCCTTCTTGGCTTGATGGTTCTAATCAGGTGTTTCTCAATTGTAGTAATCCTTTGAAAGAACAAACTCTTGGCTTTGTTCATCTTCTCTATTATTTGCCTCTTCTAACTCATTGATCTCTGTTATTTTTTCATCCACTTATTATGGATTGCATTTTCCCTTTTTTTCCCCTCACTTCTCAAAGTATAAAATAAGGCCATTGATTTAAAAATTTCTTTGCTTCAAATATAGATATTTAATACTTCAAATTTCCTTCTTAAACTGCTTGAATTCTTAACACAAATCTGATGTTTTCACTAGTAGTCAGCTGAAAATATTTTTCTATTTTCCTTCTGATTTCTTCTGCCAGCCATAGACTATTTAGAAACATGTCATTTAATTTCCAAATATTTGGAGTTTTTGATCTTATTTTTATTGGTTTTAAATTTAATTCTGTTGTGGTCTAACATCAAGTGCCAAAAGATTTCAATCTTTTAAAATTTATTGACTTAGTTTGTGGCCCAACATGTGTTATATTTTGATGAACATTCTATGTTAATTTGAAATGAATGTTTCTTCTGTAGTTGTTAAATATAGTGTTCTATAAATGTCAATTAATTTGGTTGATAGTGTTGGTGAGATCTTCTACAGCCTTACTGATATTTTTCCTACTGGTTTCATCTTAATGAGAGAAGGTTGTTAAAATTTCCAACTATTATTATGGATTTGTTTATTTCTCCCTTTGCCTCTGCCAATTTTTGCCTCATGAATTTTAAAGTTCTGTTATTAGATGCATACATCTTTAGGATTGTTACGTCTTTCTGATTCATTGCCCCTTTAATCATTATAAAATGTCCCTGTTTATCTATAATAACATTTCTTGTCCTTATGTCTGCATTGTCTAACATTAGTACACCCACCATAGCTTTCTTTTGATTAGTATTTCCATAGTGTATCTTTTTCCTATCTTGTCACTTTTAAACTATGTATGTGTATATGTATGTATGTGTGTGTGTATATATATATATATATATATATATATATATATATATTTACATTTAAAGTACATATCTTATAGACAGAATACAGCTATATCATTTTTATCCTTTCTGAAAACCTCCACTTTTAATTAGAACATTTTAACGGCTTGTATTTAATGTAGTAATAGATACGATTAGGTTTAAGTTTATATTCTTGCAATTATTTTTCTATTTGTCTCACCTATTGTTTGTTTCTGTTTTCCTCTTGGGTGCCTTCTTTTAGATTAATTGGATATATCTTATTATTCTATTTTATGCCCTCTATTGGCTTACTAGACACACTTCTTTTATTTGTAATTAGTGCTGTAGCATTTATAATACCTATCTGTAACTTATCAAAGTCTATTCAGAGTCAATGTACCTCACACTTCATACCTAATAATTCACACTTACCATTTTTCACATCACTACTGACAAACTTCCCATTTTATCCATCATAATTCCCACTTCACAAATGGAATAATCTTTTGCTTTTCCTTGTGCCATTATTGTTATTTCTTTATTTCTACATATGATTTAACCCTACTTTCTCTCTTAATTTTGCATTAAGTAGCCATTAATTTTTAGGGAACTCATTAGAAAGAAAACAAGATGTTAAAATATTTTTTCCCATTTTTGGTTCTTTCCTTCCTACCTGCAGATCCAACTTTCCATCTGGTGTCATTTTACTTTACCTTGAAGCACATCCTTTCTATTTTTTTTGTAGTGTGCCAGCCTGCTGGGGACACATAATCTCAGTTTACATAATCTCAGCTTCAAACCCAATGATTCATATGTTTTGTCCAGCTTTATGGTTGTTTATGGTTGATTATGGCGTAATTGTCTAGTCTAAAACAACATCATGCTTTTAATACAGTTTTTAAGTAAAAAAATTTCAATGCAGATTATTCATGCTTATGAATAAAACTAATTAGCTTCCTTTTTAACCCAAACTAGTCTGGGCTTGGGAGTCAATGTAATGATTCTGCCTATAAGTAAAATTTAAATTTGCTGAGAAAGCTTGCTTCTGAATTACCCACCTACCAGGAAGTTTCCTGATATTTTTTTTCCATGGTCCAAAATATTACCAGTAGACTAATGTTTTTAATGTTACAATAAATGTAGGGATGTACCTGCAATAGACACCATTTAGAATGCAGTTTGGGAAGTAGTTCTGAGAGTCCCCATTGAGTGTTTGAGAAATATAGTTGCATAAGTGGATTCAGAGTCTGGATTCAGAGTCAAGAGAAATTACTCAGCTTCTCAAAGGCTCAGTTTCCTAAACTATAGTGTGTTAGAGCTCTTGGTGAATTGTTAAATTCTGTCTGAAAAATGTGTATTTCATTATGAGGCACTGATTAAAATATGCTTCCTATTTGGGGGGAGGAGGTGGTAAATGGACAGGGGAAGAATTTTTCTCTGGCTTTTACCCATTTTCGCAAATTAATTTATCAAAATCTGTTTTTACCAGATTTTTAATCAGAAAATCTGATTCTAAGGAAATGAAATTCAAGCCCACCCCATTGAAGCACGAGAAATGGATTTATGGCTTCAGAAATAACAACAGTGTTGGAAAGTTTCACAGAATGGAAGGAGAAATACAATAAACTTAAGGATCTTGCAACAGGGACAATGAAGATAAATTACATTCAAGTAGCCCCAATTTTCAATAGCTCATTCTGGCTAATTAGTCATTTTTACCTTCACAAATGAGCAACAAGTAGATGGTACCAATATATAAGCTGCCATTAAGTGCCTTATATAGATTATTGCACATGGTTGGCACTATTTATACCGTTACACAGATGAAGAAATGAAAGCTTCGAGACTGTGCTGGACAGACTTTAAGGTGAACTCATGTTCCTCGCTTCCTGGTGTCCGTGCCCTATATGCCCTGTGTCATTCCTTCCTCTTCAGTATGAGCAGGATCTGTGACTTGCTTTCTAACCAACAGGATATGTCAGAGGTGATGAATCACTCCCATGATTACAATACATTATATAAGACTCCATCTTGCTAACAGACTCACTCTATTGGTGACTTTGAAGAAGCAAGTTGCCATGAATCCTACACCTGCAGGAAATACTGCAAATGATCTGAGGAAGGTTAGAATTAGGTCCTTTCCCAGTTGAGCTTCTTATGAGAAACCAATCCCAACTTAAACCTTCGTTGCAGCCTTGTGAAGCGCTAAGAAAAAACCCAGTTAAAGCATGCCAAAACTCCTGACCCACAGAAACTGTGAAATAAGAAATGCATGTTGTTTTAAGCCACTAAGTTGGGGGTAATTTGTTATTCATCAATAGATAACCAACACAAGAAGTAAGTTAAGTTGCTCAAGATCACACAGCTAGGAAGTGGTAACAATAATAGCCAAGCTATTGGCTTACTCTTTGCCAATATTATATATTAAATCCCACCACTCTGCTCTACAGCACCCAATCCCCACCAATGAAAACTTGATCATGCCAAGAAGCTTTCCAGGGCCAACCAGAATTTCAAAAACTTTGAACCTTGACCTGCAATCTGGTATCTTTCATGTGAAATGGTGGCAAAAATCTCCATATGCAAATAGCTGACACCAACTGAGCTTACCATGTACGAGGATCCACTCTTAGAGATTGATGTGCCTTATCTTATTAACTCTTTGACACTCCTATGTGGTAGAGGCCTGTTTGGATTTTCAGAAAGAAGAGAAGAATGGTACAAATTGTTCCTATTTGGGGGAGAATATGTATATCTGTTTAAGTGAGGTCAGAGCTGATAACCATAATAAACATAAATAAATATTGTCCATGTACCATGCACTGTGGTTCCCTACATTTCTTCCATCCTTTCCTCACCATGTAACAGCCTTGCTCTTCACGCAGGTCTTAAATAACCTATGCAATTGGAATAATCCCTTCCCCCTTCTCATAGTGATGGTCCATTCAGAATACTACTATACTAATGGACTTGGACACAAATGAAAATTCTAGGAGCATTTGGCAGCCATTCTGCCACTATGAAAGAAGCCCAGTTTAGGATGAAGACACTGCGACAAGACTGAAAATAGTAGGTCCTCAATAACGTTGAGTGCCTAGAATAAGTCCACCATATTCCTGGTCTTTCTCTTTATGTAAACCAACAGTTTCCCCTTTGGTTAAGCCAATATGGGTTGAACTTTCTCTTACAAATAACAAAATAAGTAGCTGAGTGTTGTTGTCACTGAAAAAATAATTATGTGACACGATAAATGTGTTAGCTAACGCTACGGTGGTAAACTAGTACAGTACGTAAATGCATCAAACCAGCACTTTGTACACCTTAAACTTACACAAGGTTAGATGCCAATTATCCCCGATAAAAAAATAATACTTTTTTTTTCCTGATATCTTCATCTGAATTGATGTTTTGTGATAAAGGATGTTCAGCGAGAGTTAAGTAAAAAGTTGTCATCAGACATGTGAGTCTTTGAGACAACTCCATCAATCAGTGTGGTAGCCAGCTCTCAAGGGGGCCCCTAATTATCTCTACTTCTTGGTACTTATGCCTTTATTTAGTCTTCTACAACACTGAATCAGGACTGGCTATGACCAGTCACAGAAACGACAGTGTGTACTTTCCAAGACTATATCTTTCAGACATTAAAGCTTCCCTTAGTCTCTTAGGTCTCCCCCTTTAGGGGAAGATAGCCATCATGCCATGAAGGAATTTAAACATCCTGTGAGTGTCTCAGATGGAGAGGAGCTGAGACATACAACCAACAGCCAGTGCCAACTTGCCAATCATGTGAGTGAGCCACCTTGGAAACAAATTATTCAGTCCCAGTCAAGGATCACTGGAACCCAGCATACTTTCATCTGAAACCTTATGAGAAATCTGAACCAGGACGACCAGCAAAGCCATTCCTGAATTCCTGACCCACGAACACAACAACAAATTATAGCCCTTTTAATTTACAAATCTTGAGATAAGTTGCTACACCACAATAAATAACTGATGCAATCATCATGTATTTCATAAGCATGTGTTTTTTCAAAGGAAGGCAATAAAAATAATAAATGGCCTCTTGCTGGTTATAAAGGACTGACAATCTTATTGGAAAGACAATGATAACACAAATGAAGAAAACACATTTCCTTCCATACAGTTGACACTCAAAATCAGTAATTAACTTAGAGACCAGTACATGATGGCCTTTTGATAAAGGTTAAATTGTGTAGCACAAGAAATAGCTATGAAGTTGGCTACCCACCATTTGTTATAACCAAAAGTTTGGTAAAATGCTTTAATTAAACATAAGTATTAGTTTAAATTGTGCTAAAACGTTAAGGTCTTTAATGCCTATATGATCATTTGAAAATCTCCTATAGTTTGACTACTAGACGGCTTCTGGCTTATTGGGAGACAATTTACATTGCAGGGTTATAGGAACTTTCCTAAGAATGGTTGGTGAGATGCCAGAGCAAGAGCGAAAAGAGTGATCAATCAATTATCAATAATTTTATGTAATTGACATTTGAAATGGAAGGTGATTTGGTCAAGAATTCTCAGGATTAGCTAACTATCAGGAAACAAAAATATATTGTCCCCTCAAGGTAGAAGAATGGAACAGTACGACCGTAGATTTTGCCAAAGACTTACATCAACAGAGAACTTAAAACATCGTATTTTCCTCACCTACCAGCAGCTACATACAGCATATGTATTAGGAACAGAGAATCTCTTTAATACAAAACAAAAATTTGATAAATATGTTTGCTGCGTTCTACAGGGTAATTACTCTAATACGTGAAAAATAAATTCCTATAATGCGGTCAGCAATTTGCTAAAGGACCAGGAACATCTAATGCCAATGATTTCATTAAGCTATTAGATTCACTTTGATTAAAACTAACAATTGGTGTTACACCACCTGACAATGGAGGCTTTTCATCAGAGCAGCTAGTTTAAACTACAGCAGTGTTGTCTCTCTTATCACGGCTTCCATATGAAACTCAGAAGAATAGAGCTTCCTCAGTCCAACAGCTGGAAAACCCCACTTCTGAGATAAGAGAGGTTGTGTTCATCATGACAAAAAGTGCAATATTATGAAGGAATTTGCAGAAATAATAGGATCTACATGGAAATGCTGAGGACACGTTAACAAATGTGTCCAGACGCTGACTTCTGTTTTCAGCTTCTCTTCAAAACTGGGCATTGCATTGATGGCTGCTATTTAACTTTTCAGCTTCGGATAATCACAGGCAACTATTCTCTCCCCTTTTTCCCCCAACAACAGAAATGCCATTTAACAATCAAAACTCAGAAAAGAATTTACTATGACCGGGTTTTTAAAATCTAATAATGATTTTTTTTAAGATTAAAGGTTTCCTTTTTAGCAGAAATGAAATAACGACGTGCTAGTCGCCAGATGCAGCTATAAGCAATTTACTGGTCTTGACTCCCTTGAGCCTCACGAGAACCCTGAGAAGTGGTTCACTTTGTCCCCATTTTACAAATAAGGAAACTAAACCCTTACGAGGCTGAATGATTCACCAAAGGTCAAACAGTCTTTCCATTGGTCTCCAGACTTCATGCACTTATTGTGCAATTTATCCTAATGCACAGAATGCATACCCTCCCCCACCTTTGTTTTTCCTTTCTAATGTGGTAGCATCAAGGAATCAAAATTCTGCCCATGATGGCCTGATGTTTTTCAGATTAGACAAAGTAGGTTTTTTATCTGTTGTTTAATTTTTTAAAATTGGCCTCAATGTAAGCAGTCCACCGGGTTAAGCAAATGTATACATTCTTTCTCAGAAAAGTGCAAATCCAATACTTTTGTACATTAAAGGGTATTTTAAGTGAACTAAGAGAGCTACTGTTTAAATTACTTTTTGAAGTCCATTTTGGAAATTCAAATTCCCATAACTTGGGCTTGGTTACAGCATGTCACCTTGTAAATGATTTTTTTTTTTTTTTAACCCTCCTTGAATGAAAGAGAAAGAGAACAAAAAAGAATGATAGAGGGAATGGCAAATTGTAAGAAGAAAATATTATTACATGTAGTAGTTAACCATTTGATCCTCGAATAAATAATAATAATTATAATAAATTCCTGCTTATAGAGAACTCTGTGGGTTACGAAAATGCTTTCAAATCCCTTTGTTATTTGATGTTTAAAATGATCTTGGGATGAAGAAAGTCCGGTTCGAATTAAAACTACATTGCATATGAATAACTACTTGACTCTCAGCTCTTAAAGATAAAGGTAGGAGTAACTTATTGATGGTTCCTTCAAGACTTCTCTAGAACTAACCTGATATTTTTAGAGCCATCTAACCTGAAAGGCAAAAGATACAGTTAAATTTCAATGCCTTAGTTTTATGAATTGTGCTCCTGGTGTGTTCCTAGTAACCTGCAACTTCTTTGAAGAAACAACTACCTCAGGCTTGTTCCCCAGAGCATAACATAGTACTTGGTGCCTCGTGGTTACACTGTAAATATTTGTTGAATGAAGGAACATTCCACACAAACCTAGCAAATGCAGTTCCACACAGTAACATCTGGATTTCCAAAATATTTTACTAAATACTATTTTACTTTATTATTATTATAATAATAAATATTTAACTAAAGTACTAGTTTAACCATTTACTTAAAGTATTTGAATTACATCAAAAGCTTCAGTAAAAATTTCACACATACTCAAATGCATGTATTTTCAAATTTCACATATTAGATACGACCAATACAATCGATCATATAGTCAGATGAACCAGTGTAAGTTTTGAGTTGAATAAAGTATTTCCTGCCATTATTTATTTATTTATTTATTTATTGAACAAATATTGATAAAGCACCTACTCTGTGTTAGGTACCATCTAGAAACTTGAGATATAGTGGTAAAAAAAAAGTGGACAAAAATTTTGTTCTATATGGAGCTTATATTGTAAAGGAGAGACAGACAATAAACAATAAATTGCATGGTTTATCATAAGGGAATAAAGCATTCTGGACTGGAGTTGTGTCTGGGGGCAAATGGAGGTTATAATTTTAATTGGGATGGTCAGGGTTGGCCTCATGGAGGAGATCACATGAAAGCAGAAACTTGAAGGTAAGGGAGTTAGCCAGATGAGTATCTAGGGGAAGATAATTGGATGTTCATATAAGAAAAAAAAAAAAATAACTCATGCCTCACATCATAAAAATAATTTTTTTGATGGGGTAAAGATGTAAGTATAAAATTTAAAATAAATAATAATTTTAAAATAATGGAGAATAAGCTCATAACATGGGTTGAAAAATTTTAATAGGACATAAGAGTTCTACTTATAAAGGAAATATGAATAAATCTGGAATATTTTGTTCATCAAAGAGACCAAAATAAAAAGACAAGGTTGGATTGGGAAGATATATTTTCATCATATATAACTGACATAAAACTAATATCCAGAATATATAAAGGACTCCCAGGGGCTCCTGGGTGGTTAAGCATCCGACTTCAGCCCAGGTCATGATCCCATGCTTCGTGGGTTCAAGCCAGCTCAGAGCCTGAAGCCTGCTTCAGATTCTGTGTCTCCCTTTCTCTCTGCCCCTCCCCTGCTTACACTCTGTCTCTCTGTCTCCCCAAAATAAATAAATATTAAAAAAAAATTTTTAAAGGACTTCCATAAATCAGTAAGAAATGACAGCAACAGGATAGAAAAAAAAAAATTGACAAGAGACTTTAACGGGTACTTCACAGAAGAGGCTATCCAAATAGCCAGTAGCCATGTGAAAAGGTATTCATCCTTATGAGTCATAACAGAAATGTAAATTAAAAACACATGGATTATGGCCACAAGCCCACTAGACTGACAAAAATTAAAAAGGCTAAAAATGCCAAGTGTTTTCAAGGATGTGGAGCAATTGGAACTCTCACGTACAGATGGAGAGAATATAAATCAACACCTTATGGAATGTAGTGTGACGTTTTTTGTTAAAGTTGAAAACATGTGTGTCTATGACTCAGCAATTCCACTTCCCACTACATATCCCTCTGAACTGTGCACACACAAAAATCAAAAGACTAAGAATGTTCACAACAGCATTATTCAAAATAACTCAAATCTAAAAAGCCAACCAGATGCCCATCAATGATAGAATGGAAACATAAACTGCAGTACATTCATGAAACACACAGTAATGAACGCAAGCAAACTATGACACACAACATATAGGTAACCTCTCACAAACATAATGTGGAGTGAACGAAGCCTGACACGAAGAATACCATGAATGCAAAGATGCCATAATTCCATTTTTTTTAAGTTCATTTATTTATTTTGAGAGAGAGAGAGAGAGAGAGAGAGAGCACGTGCATAAGCAGGGGAAGGGGCAGAGAGACACAATCCCAGCCAGGCTTCACGCTATGAACACAGAGCCCTGTGTGGGGCTTGATCTCAGCGGCAAGATCATGACCTGAGCTGAAATCAAGAGTCGACTGCTTAACCAACTGAGCCACCCAGGCGCCCCTGGCATAATTCTGTTTATACAAAGTTCAGAAACAGACAAAATGAAACTCGACGGTTTAGGGATGCATCCTTGACTTGTGATAGATATAATGAAGAGATGGTTATAAAAAATCAGAAGAGTGATTACCTATTAGAAGAGACAGAGTTGTAATTGGAAAGAAGCACATGAAAGGCTTCTGAGATGCTGGCAGTATTCACTTGCTTAATCTCAGTGGTTTTCATGAGACTTTCTTTATAATAATTTATTAGGCTATTCATCCACGTTTTAGGTGATGTTTTGCATTTATTTCACAATAAAAAAATTCTAAAGTCATAAGAAAGATATTAAATTTTAAGCAATTTTAAAAATTTGGACAGCAGAGATTATACAGGGAATCTCTAACTTCCTCTCAATGTTGTTATAGACCTAAAGCTGCTCTAAAAACAAAAGTAAAGCCTTAATAAAAAACAAAAATCAGGTAAGAATGAAAACTTTTTGAAGGGAAAGGATTAGAGATTATTAGTATAGACGATACCTTTGGGGAATTTTGGTTTAGGGAATAAAAAAAGGAGGCAGTAGCTGGTGGGGGAAGTGACGTCAAGAGGAAGATTAATGGCAGAAATTGACTCAGTAGAGGGCAAATGTAGGAGAAAGAAAGGAGAATTGTGGAAGCAAGTTCTTGGAATAAGCAAGTAGGGATGGAATTCAGGGCATGAGTAGAAAGGTTGGCATTAGATAGGAGCATGGCTACTTCAGCTTTGGAAACAGGCAAATTGTACTGACAACAGAGGTTGACAGGTGAGTGGACGTGTTGGTGGTGCCTTGCTAATAGTCTCTTCTGAGAGCCCCTGTTTTCTCAATGAAATAGGAAGAATGGTCATTGGTTAAAAGTGAGGATAGGAAAACTGTGTTAGGAATTGAGAAGAGAAAAGAGGTGTAAAATAGTCTTCCAGAAAGGTGGAAGAACAAATGGCTAAGGAGGTATGGTATTAACACCAGACAGCAATCAATGAGTCCCCTTCAAGTTAGTGGAAACAAATACCAAGTGAGAAAAGTCAGCACACAGAGTATTTTTCTCCAGCCCCATTCAGCGACACGGATGCAGATTCCGATCTCAGTACGTACACAGACATACACACATACACACTGAAATACTTATATGCATAAGTACACATATGTGTGTGTTTATTTTTGCCTTATCTTATTACAATGTACAACTTGAGAGTCATTACTTTTTTTATCTTCTACATCTCTGTATCCCCAGCATCTAAAACAACGCTACTCATACAGTAGTGTCTCAAGAAATACTTGCTGAATAAGTGAATGAGGACAGTTGTTAAATATTATCAGTGCTTTCGTTTTAAAACAAAAATTTTTGACACACCTGGTTCAATTGGGTAAGCCTCTGATTCAGCTCAGGTCATGATCTCACTGTTTGTGAGTTCAAGCCCCGCATCAGGCCCTGTGCTGACAGGTCTGAGGCTGAAGCCTGCTTTAGATTTGGTGTCTCCCTCTCTCTCTTTGGCAACCCTGCTCTCTCTCTCTCTCTCTCTCTCTCTCTCAAAAATAAATAAAAGTTAAAAAAAAAAGAAAATTTAAAACAAAAATTTTCTACTATGCTTCTCTTAAACATCTGATTCATTTCACTTTACCGGTAACTTGAGGTTATAAGGACAATGGAGCAAAAACTAAGCAATCAACCAAACAAACGATTGCAACTACTTCTATTTCAATCACAATATTCTCAACACTGTGCAATGAAAACAAAATATTCAAATAAGTTAGATGATGGCATTGATCTGATTTCAGCTGTCCTCCATACACACTGATTTGAAATTTTGTGTTCAACAATAACCACCTCATTTAGCTAATATGAAGGTCTTCATAATGGATAAATATTAATAATTTACCTTGCAAAATAAAATCACAATGACAAATGTCATGTTTATATTTAAGGATTCTGTGTAGCGGTTGACTTCAAAAAGCTTTCTGTTTATGTAAATTTTAAATCCACTACCTTAGGTAATAATTAGAAAGACTCATCACATGTGACAGTGACATGAAACAAGGGGGAAACAGCAAATTCACTGGGTGCTGAAACCAAAATGGAAAATATTTTGACAGACTGAAGCATTGTATTAAATCTAGTGTGTTAAAATTCAATGGGGAAAAAAGTATTTAGTTATTTTGGGGTCCCCCAGCCATAAACAACTACACAAGTAACACAGAGGGACCATAAGTAAAGCAGAGCTCAGATGAAAACAATTGTTTTCGTTGGCAATAGGCTCAACGAGTACTTATGATGACAAGGAACTGCCCCCGGAAGAACTAATGTGATCTTAAGCTGCATTAATAAACATATTTCTTGGGCAAATGAGACAACAACATTCTTTTCTCTGTGCTACTCGTAACGCGCCTTGTGTACCCATCCAATCCGAAGCACCACAATTGAAGGCAAATTAGAACATTCGCAGAGGACATTGCGTAAGATGGTGAGAAAATCCAACGTCCTAAGATCATTTCTTAAAACAAAAGGAAGTTATTTATCCAAGGGAAGAGAAAACTCAGGGGAGATGAGATGGCCTCAAATATTTGAGTATCAATGTATAAAGGAGGAATTCTACTCATTATGGCCCCAAGAGTAGGACTGGGACGATGGGTAAAATATAGGGAAACATATTAGCTTCGTGTGATAAGGTACGACATGGAGTCTCAATCACATTTTTGAAATTAGAAAACTGCAACTTGGGAGTTTCCCAGCAATTTCTTCATTCTAAGTTAGAGAATGGAATTTGTCTTTGGAGCACATCCCCCTTTTGTTCAGGGAGCAGTCCCTCTGATGAGCTTCTTCGGTCATGCAGGTGACAAGAATCTGCTGATTGTTCCTAGGGGAAGCCTAATAGGTTGAAATATCCCGGGTTGAACCATTAAGTGCTCTTCTTTCAACTAAGAATTATTTGATCATTGGGTTTATGGGTTCTTGTTCATCAATTTGCTACAGGAGGGTTGGAGATTGAGCAAAGATCAAATCTAGAATCTTCACGTCAATCTTTGAACAAGGAAATGGATGCATCACATGCTGCCTACGTCTCCATTCATTCAGCAAATTTTTATTGAACTTCTGTGTATCAGGCACTGTCTTAAATAGTGGGCTTACAACAGGGAACACATGTTTTTCCCGCTGAAGTCGGTTTGCCTAACTATCTGTGATACTGTGATTTATAATTAGAAATATATATTTGATTTTTGACCCATTCCTGGCATGCAGGCCCTAAAAACCCTCCGAATTTCCTAAGTGAAGAGAGCTACCAAAGAATCTTTTGTTACGCTAAAGAGGTGACTTTGGGACTGCACCTAAGAATAGGGTTGGTTTCTGGGGGGAATCAGCCACAGGATTAGAGGGCTGAAACTTTCAGTCCCACCCCTGACCCGCAGGGAGAGGAAAGAGCATGAAAGTTAAATCACCAAAGGCCGATGATTTACACAATCATGCCTAGGTGACGAAGTCTCCATAAAAATCCTGAAGAAGGGGGTCTGGAGAGTTTCTAGGCTGAGAAGAGTGATGCTCTCAGAGACAGCATGTAAGCTTCCCGCCCTTTCTCTATGCCCTCCCCTAAGTATCTCTCCATCTGGCTATTGATTCATGTCCTTTAACATCCTTTGTAATAAACCAGTGATCTAGTAAGTAATGGGTTGCATGAGTTCTGTGAGCCACTCTAGCAAACTAATCAAACCCAGGATGGGGGTCACGGAAACCTCTGATCTAAGAGCCAATCAGTCAGAAGTACAGGTAACAACCTGGACTTGCTGCTGGTGTCTGGAGTGGAGGTTGGTCTTGTGGGACTGAACCTTTAACCTCTGGGATTTGATGCTATCTCCAGGTAAATAGTGCCAGAATTGAGTTGCATTCTCAGACAGCCCCCAAATATACACACTTTGGAACTGGCTGCAGGAACCCCAAATACTATCAAACCTTCAGGTCTTGACTCAGTTCTCACCTGCTCAATAAAGCCTACCCAGACTTCACAACTGAACACAACATCCTGCTTCCATCACATTACACCCACCCCCATCCTCACACTAGAGACCTAGTATCCCGTTTTCTTTTCTTCTTTTTATTTTTTTTTCCACAGCATTTGCTACCTTCATATACACGTTGTAATTCTCTTACTTGGCACTCAGGTTCTCCAAATCGATTGCTTTCTATTTTATTTACTGTTAAATCCCCAGCACATAGAATGGGGCCAAGCAATAGTAGACACACAGTAAGTACCTGTGAATGAGTGATAAAAACCCTACCACTGCCTGCAGAGTGCCTTGGTTGTCACCAACTTTTCTCTGGGACTTGTGTAGGTTCCTGGCCAACGTGGTGGTCAGTCTCAGGTTGACCCAACTGTAACAACATTGCAACAACCAGAGTAAGATTTGCCCTAGTTCGACAGAAGATTCTGCCCCTTTTTAGACAACAGTTATGGAAACATAAACTTATCTAGAGAATGAGAGAGAGGAAAGAGAGGCAGGCAGGAAACAGGCAAATCATTACAACTTTGGCTGGTGGGTTAGGAAAGGAGGGAGGCGGTGTGTAACAGTTGATAAAGAAGGATGGTGATGGATGAGAAGTACTACAGCTTATTACCTGACGCAGTTTGCCTTCTAAGACCCATCTGAAATGCTAATAAAGGTCTTAGAGATTTTTGCAGTGGGTCCTGGCTGCTCTAAGAAACTTTGGCCCTGTCAGGGAGATTCCCAGGAGGTAGAAAGAGTTCTGAGAGAAACCAAAAGTGAAATATTAACTAAATCTTAGGGCTTGTGTTGGCCAGATGGTGCCAATAAAGGAGACCAACTGGAGAATGAGAAACTCACCCAAAGAAACCTAGACGAAGTCTTGCATTCAACCACACTCCCCCAGAAAATCCCTTAGGCCTCATGTTGAAAATGGGCAAGAACTTAAGAGATTTTATCGTGATAATATACCCCTTTTGAAGAACAGTTTTTAGATTGCTAATAAGATCCTGACATGAACGAACTCCTGACCCATGAAATCCTTGTGACTCTCCATCCAGGCTAATGCTCCAGTTTTAGAGTGGGTCAACTCAAACTTCATAGCTAACAGGGTAGAAGAGGGTCAACAAGACTTACCTGTCAGGTTGAAATGATATAGGAGACTGCGACCAATCTGGCCCCAGTAGCATCTCAACTTCATATGGAAAAAGTGGCAGTTATTCCTTTTGGGGGAAACATTATACCTCACAAAGTTGCTGAGCCAGGGGGCCCTCAATATGTCAAAATTCCTCTGAATTCCCAGGCCTGGTTCACTGATGCATCGACGAAACTGAAAGCCAATGGTGTCTGCTGGATACTGCAGTCGTCCACCCTCAGTGCTAACTACGCAGGACAGAAAGTGGATGTGGTTGCTTGGCTCAGTCGGCAAAACTCAAGGTTATTCTCAGCTCTTACTAACTCCTGAACTTGGGGCTCCTGTTGCCGATAGCCTATCTATTTGGTGTGCCCCTTGGAAAACTACATACTGGCAGATTAAGGATGTGTCTCTTTGGCGGCACCTGGGTGGCTCAGTGAGCTAAGAGTGTGACTCTTGATTTCAGCTCGGGTCATGATCTCAGACTTCCTCAGTTTGAGCCAAAGTCAGAGCAGAGCCTGGTTGGGATTTTCTCTCTCTCTCTCTCTCTCTCTTTCTCTCTCTCTGTCTCTCTGTTTCTTTCTCTCTCTCTCTCAAAAATAAATAAATAAACTTTAAAAAAGAGGATATTCCTCTCTGGCGCACCAAATTGTGCAGACACATCACAGCTGATGATCAAGCTTCTGAAGCAGTCATGTGGATGCCCATGGTAAGGGTCAGTTCTCTGATAACCAAGTGAAATCAACCCGATGATCCTGAACTTCCCAGATTACTAGTGTTGCCTGGACTCCATCATAGAATGAGGCACAACAGTGCATCCACCACCACAGACTGGGCACAAGACAAAGAATTCCTTATGTCTGAGACAGAGGCTACAACTGCACACCAGATTTGTAAATCCTGACAATAGTCCACCAAGTTTTCTTGTGGTGAAGGAAACCACATGGCATGGAGTGTGGTCCTCACTTCTTCTTTATAGATTGAGTATGTCATACCTTTGACTCTTCTCAGGACTATTGGTGATGCCTCACTAATTTTGAGGTTATGAGGCACTGTGTCAGTCCAATAAACCAACTTTGTGCACACTATTGTGACCTATAAAACTAATGCGCGTTGTGTTTTCAGCCTTCTGGACCATTTTCAGTCTCACAACTGTGCACCCCTTACTACAAAAGCCACTCAACAATTGGCTGATGTCAAGTATCCAGTGGACCAAAGCCACTCAACAATGGCCTGATGGTCAAGGTATCAAATGGACCTTTCATGCTCCTACCATCCACAGGCATCTGGTATAGTTGAGGGTAGCAACAATTTCCTCAAAAATTTACTCCAAAACCTTTCTGACTCTACCCATACACTTTAGTAAGTCAGTTTTGCCACTAAACATTGCTGTCCACAGAAACAGATTATCTACTCCTATCTGTTCCACTAATAACTGTCAGGAAAAAACTTGGTGGGTATCATATAGACCTTTTTTGAAAATTCAGGATTCCATCCTGACTATCCCCATGCATAATGCTTCTTTCTTCCCCTTAACTAGAAACCCCAGAGTGACCTAGTTGATATACTTTCAAGGTGCTGGACCAAAAAGAGGCCTAAAGGATTCAGGGTGCATTCTGGTTTAGCCATCTGGACTCTCTGTTGGACTGAGGAATTGTTACAGAGCCTGCTGAACTAGATGTCTGCACATTTTGTTAAAATTTGCTTAGGCCTTTTGTAACAGACTCTTCCAAACAAAAGGTCTGTGTTTGAGTAGGGGCTGACTGGGGGCAAAAGTGAAGTTATAGCTACTGGAAGCGGGGCACACTGATTTTGTGGCAATGCAGAGCAAGCAACAACCCAAGCACCTGGTAACTTAGACACTGTAAGGCACATGACAGGGAGGGGCACTGATG
Source organism: Panthera pardus (assembly GCF_024362965.1). Classification (NCBI taxonomy): domain Eukaryota; kingdom Metazoa; phylum Chordata; class Mammalia; order Carnivora; family Felidae; genus Panthera; species Panthera pardus. The sequence continues at coordinate 186,484,966 of NW_026526688.1, forward strand.
ATCCTTTGTCTTTCACAGCCACCTCTAGAACTTCTCTCATTAAGGACGATACCCTGGTACAGCTCTCCTAAAGTATTGCAAGCTGCCACCCTCTGTAAGACAACTCTGAACACAATTTGATTACTAATCACCCTAACCTTACTGAGAAATCTATCAGAAACAGCAAGGGATTTCCCAGTCTCTGTGTCTTTCACTCTAAACACCTGTCAGCATCTCCAGATGTGCTCCCCACCTCTATTGCTACAGCTCTTACACAGCTCACGGGGTAGACAAATAGGACAGATTGGATTGACTGTTCTTGGGCAGTTCCTCCATGAAAAATGACTAGACTTGATTATTCAAACTTAACTGGGAACCCTAAGGCCTATTAGTCATTCAGGGGGCCATGTTGGGGGCACTGTCAACTAAATCCCCCAACTGACTTAGGTCCCACTTGGTGGCAGGGAGTAAAATTGTAAACAACCTTTTTTTGGAGGGGGGAGTACCATGTATGCCCCCAGTACTATATTTCTTTTTATTTTGAGAGAGAGAGAGAGAAAGCACATATGAGCTGGGGAGAGGGGCAGCGGGAAAGAGAGAGAGAGAGAGAGAGAGAGAGAGAGTGAGACAGAGAATCTTAAGCAGGTTCTATGCTCAACATGGAGCCCCAAGGCAAGGCTCAATCTCAAGACGGTGAGGATCATGACCTGAGTCAAAACCAAGAGTCTGACGCTTAACTGACTAAGCCACCTAGGCACCCCTGTACTTCTTGAATGGAAACTATGCACTAACTTGCCTCCCTCCCCAAAACATGTTAACAAGGGGAATCTGCAGGTATGTAAGATTGCAGGGGAGTTGCTTTGGGTACATAGGAAGCAGTGTGGGAGAAAGCAGTGTGTGAGCACTGAAGAAGAGTTAGTTTCCAGTAACTAGACCATGTGGGGATAGACTACTTTTGTGTAAAAAGGATATAACCTCATTCTGTAGTCATATTGTAGGGCTAGGGAAATAACACATTATGTAGGGCAGAACAGTTAGAGTACTTCCAAGATGGAATGACTAAATATGCTGATTGGGAATATTCTGTAACTAGAAGCATTCAAGTGTGGAATACGTGGTTATTTAGTAAAAGTATTTTAGAAGAAATTCAAATGTTGGCTACAAGACTGGACTAGATTATATACTTCTTTTCTCTCTCTTTTGATCTGGGCGGGGCGGGGGAGGGCAAATACTCCAACACACAAATGCACACAAAAATTTTAGACTATGAAGGTTCAAATCTCCTGAGTATGTCATCAGCATAAATAACTTCTCTGAATAATACCACCCTGCTCATTCACCTGAAATTTGTTGAGTAATAAGACATCTCAGAAATCACCAGCACCTCTTATGGATCTTACAGATAAAGAAAAAGATGCTCGGTGCAGTTAAATGGCTTTCTCACAATTTCACAGATTTGTGACATAATAAAATTAGAAATTGAGCATCATGACGCCTAATCAGTCTGTTTTTTCCTTTGGGGGTCCTTATCTAAACCACAGAATTCAAAAACATTTGAATGACTGTTTCCTCAGTTTTCCCAAAGATGGGACGTGGCATATTTTAGATGCATAGGAAGGTAGGTAGGTCCATACATACGCGGATCCCTGGAGCGCTGGATATTATTCCCTCCTGGAGCCCCAGCTGAGATGGCTGGCCTAGGCAGCTTGCTGCATATCTGATCTCACCCAAATCACACACCATATGCACGTCAAGGATTGCTCTCCTCTCAGAATTAAAAGGTGGTCCGTAGCATGCAGTGAGTCCCAGCATGCAGTGAGCCGCAGTGAGCCCCAGTGAGCCCCAGACAGAATACACAGTCCGTCTGTGGTCTCGGGGTTCTTTGGTAGAAACTGAATGACGCACGGCCTGAGAATTTGCTGTAAACTAAGTTGGTGCTCTGGCCTTTAGCTGGGGAGCAAACAACCTTACATCACCAGGCTTCACGCTATCTCAGAAACAGGCCAACATTTTTATCCTCAATATACTGTTTGCGGAGCAAAATGCCCAGTTGAGCCACTGTGGAGTTCAGTGCTGATTAAGTCCTTATTCATTAAAAAGAAGCACATTTCCTGAGCACTTTTGGGGGAAGTAGGGAGGCCGGGGGCCAAGGCACAATCTGTGCCGTGCTCTGTTCTCTTTGTCTCTAAATTAAAACAGGCTGCAAAGGTGTGCAAGTGTGTGAATTATTATTTTCCTAACATTAAAAACTTGATTTAAAGCATATTCCCTTTGAAGGAAGGTATAATTTGGGAATTATTTGAAGTCTCTAAGTGGTTCGAAACTGGGTTTAGCCAGATTTCTAGCTGTAAGCAAAAGTCAGCCTCTGATAAGAAGCTGTTGTACTTTATTGATGCAAAGGAGGTAAGTGCCCTCTTGGGGGTTTCTCGGTTCAAGAGCATCCTAGTTGTTATTTGCAAACTGCAGTGTGCGATTCTGAATGTTTTCAGATACATTGGCCCCATATAACTGAGTTCTCATCGGAGGAAGCTTCCAGGTACCTGGGTGAAGTTTTAACGACATATTGGTTGTAACATGGGTTTTGTGAGGCAGGAAAGCTTCCCTCCATTACCTATTCATATGCAATATTGAATTATAAAATAAAGCACAGAACCGAAATAGACAGACTTTCCAACAGAGAAGCATGCAGCCACATTACAAAGTCTATTTCATATAGGGGATCCTGCGCTGAATCATTTAGCTATTTAGGAATGCGTTTCGCAGCTAACTCATCCTGGCAGGCCCAACGGGATGCAGTTCCTCTTAAAATAAATATGGAGTCATCAAACAGGCATCACCGTGACAATTAACTGCTGGGCTTGAAGGAACTTTTGCTTGGCTTTTCAAAGCAGCCAGAACAAAAAGAGAGACTCCATGAGTCACAAGCGCAATCTACATATGGGAACAATCTTTTGCAAAAATCAATCTTGAATAAATACACTACATTAGTTCTCCTTTTGGCTCAGCACAGTTAAGAAATAACTGGATTTTCCAGAGAACTTGAATCTTACTACTTAATAATGAAAACTTAAAAAAAGGAGACAGTGGGATAGAGACATTTCTAAATATATTACGTAGACCTCTGTTTCTTTGAATAGAGTTTGGGTTATAATTCAATTTTATAAGTTCTTTAGTTGAATTGACATCATTGATTTGGGAAGGTCTTAGAGTAGTTATAGGGAGAGATGGTAAAAGTCTGGACCAGAGGACAGAGGCAATGGAGAAAAGGGAACAGATCTGAGATGTGTTTTGGAGGCAGAATTGACAGAACTTAGTGACTGACTGAATGTGGCATTTAAGCCAAGGGTGAAGACAGATACGATTCCCTGTTCTGGCAGGAGTAATTGGGAAGACGGGGGGTGCTATGCATGGTGATGTCGTGTGTGGGAAGAGGAACAAATTGTAGAGGAAAATATCCAGCATTTAATATGATCAATAATCTAGAACATACTAGAACTTAGAAACACAAGAAAACGACCCCTGAGCCAGGAAAATGTTGTCTTCAGAACTCAGACGTGAGCTACCCCCCCCGACTTTGGCTAGGCTCCCCTTCAGAGCATACTGACTCTTGATGGTGCCTGGGTTGTAAAGCATGAGATTACCTGGTAGCATGGTTTTAGCAGGTTGGCAACAGCACATGAAAGAAGTCTGCATGAAACAGACACACAGCGAAAGCAGTGGCTTAGAGCCTGAGTAGAAAACTAGTGTATTACAACATGAAGAAATAGGTAATGTGCATCAGCAAGTGCCCTCCCCCCAGTGAGGATTAAGTGAGCTAGTAACTACTTAATAGGCTCATGGTTCACTGTTTCTTTTGACACTTTGGGCGTTAAAATCTGGTGTGGTCAGTAGATGACCAGCATTTTACAGAGCAGCCAATGGATACTTGGAGAGCTCATATCACTTGTTCCAAATCACACGCAGTCAGTGGCTAAGTTGATGAATGTGTGCCTAACTACAAGGCTGGTTTCTTTAAGCTCCATACTCAAGCCAATGAATGGAATTTAAGGATAAAATAGCCGGGACCCCTGGGTGGCTCAGTCGGTTAAGCGTCCGACTTCGGCTCAGGTCATGATCTCGCGGTCCGTGAGTTCGAGCCCCACGTCGGGCTCTGGGCTGACAGCTCAGAGCCTGGAGCCTGTTTCAGATTCTGTGTCTCCCTCTCTCTCTGACCCTCTCCCGTTCATGCTCTATCTCTCCCTGTCTCAAAAATAAATAAACATTAAAAAAAAATTTAAAAAAAAAGGATAAAATAGCCATCGGCTCTGTTGAAAACAAAAATTCCTCTGAACAATTAGAACCGTACCTGTAAAATTCGTGGCATTACCAAGTAGTGAGTTCCCTGTCACCTGAATTGCTCGAGAACAAGTAGCTGGACATGCCCATTACTTTTAAAATGAGATTGCTGGGGCGCCTGGGTGGCTCATTTGGTTAAACATCTGACCCTTGGTTTCGGCTCAGCTCATGAACTCACAGTTCCTGAGTTTGAGCCCCACACTGGGCTCCATGCTGACAAGGAGGAGCCTGCTTGGGATTCTGTCTCCCTCTCTCTCTGCCCCTCCCCTACTCGCTCTCTCTCTCTCTTTCAAAATTAATTAATTATTTAATTACACATTTTTAAAAATAATGACAAAATGAGATTGCTGCCCTGGATAGGAAGAGAAAGTAAGCAAATTCCTTTCAACGGGAACATTCTATGATTTTTAGAACCAAAGTTCAAAGGAAATTATGGATAGAACAGTGCTTCGGATATTGTAAAGTGATATTCAAATGTCAGCCTTTTTGTTATTTGTGCCAGTGTGGGCACATCAACACACCGTTCTACAATGGGCTAACTAATCTGAATCCTTAATTATTATGATCAGATAATCCTACACTGTCCTGCCCACCCTTTTCTGCCTCATCTTGCCCCTTTGATTCTACCTAGATTGAAATACCTGTGAATGAAGTCATCTCTTTGAATGACTAACAAAATTAGGCATTTCCTCCAGAAGGCCACTGTTGAAATAGATGCACACACCAGGGATGAGCATTGTAGGAGCTCAAAGGGCCTCTCTCACTCTTTTGAATGATCATAGTCACTTAGATAGAACTGTTTAACAGACTAGCTAGTGGTTCCTTTGGGAGGTAGAGACACATGGACAAATCATGTTTGATTGGGAGCGATGGGAAAATGTGGCAGGAAGACTCTTGCATTATTAATTCATGTTTTCTCTCTGTCTTTCCCATGTCCTTTGCCCCATTCAAACAGGCAATGGGCTCAAGCCAAGAAAGATTTTGTGACAAGACTTTCTGGCTTTTAGAGTCAAAAGCCTAAGCTTGTTAAAAATAGTAGGGCTTGCAGTAAGAGGGGTATCCAACAGGTGAAAGAGATTTCCCTGGCTAAGAGACGGTTGGTAGAGAAAAAAAGTCACATGGTTCTGCATGTTGAGGATACCTGCCCACCACTTCCTCGTAACACCAGATGATGGACCAAAACTTGTGTGAGAGACCACACTGTGCCCCAGGGATGCTAGATGCTAGGACCCAGGGCTCACAACCTTATCAAACATTTCTTAAATGCACTGTGGACCACAGAGGCTAGGGCCATACACTTTTCCACAGAACCAGGGCATTGGTACTTAATGATGACCCCAGGACCTTGACACAACCCCAGGGAAGTGGTGAAGGTAAGCCCCAAAATATGTAGTTCAATTTTCCATAAGCCAAAAAGGTGGGAGCTCAAAGTGGGAAATTTAGATGTTCTTAAATCAAAAGATATGGAAAAAAAAATTTGTTCCTCTGAATAAGAATAGAGATAGATGGAAATGGAGATTCACATCCACTCCAAAATCTAAAGCCATAAGGGATAGGCAGAGAAACTTCAAGGAGAGTCAAAATGGAAGAAAGAGCAAACTCTGGTAAGAAAATCCAAGAGGAGTTCTTGAAAGGAGATGTAAGAGCATGGATGACAAGCCCTAGATAATGAATAACCATGAATTCAAAAGGGAGCAAAGTGCGGCCATGAAGGGGATAAAGCCCCCGACAGAATAGAGTATCCCACATCTACTATACCAACCTCACACATTTCCTGAACAGCAGCCTGACCTATGAGATTCAAATTCTTACGTGTTTTCCTGGCAATCCTAATTTTACCATCTCCCAAAAGGCCAACTAGAGCCTAATTTAGTATGACACCATCGTGTCCAAACTACTTTTACTCCTCAGAGTGAGCTGAGTCTGAACATCAAAATGAAATTTCAACAACATGTGGGGTTTTTTTTTCCCCCTCCAAGCCCTCAAACTTTTGCTAGAAATGCCATGGCACTGTGAAGTACATTCTGTCTTCTAGCAGAAATACCATAGTTCCCTCTATGGGTAATAGAACTTCACCCGTAAAGGAAACTCCAGCCATTAGCCTCTTCTATGGGCAAGGGAAATCCCAGGGTTTCTTTTTGCATATCTGGAACCTGACCGCATGTCTTTTCTTCCCCTCACCCTTTTGTGGCGCATAGTCCCCAGAGAAGGTGGTCATCAGTTACCCTCTTCCCTGTATATGCTGATGATCCTCTCATAAGGAGGGGGAGTCTATTCCACGCATTCTCTTTGAATCTGGGCTGGCCTTGTAATTAATGGAATATGCAGAAGTGACATTGTGTCAGTTTCAGGCCTTACTTTGAAGAGCCTGGGCAGCTTCCATTTCTGTGCTCTCGAGGGAAGCCAGCCTCTATGCTACAAACAAGCTTGCTGGACTATTAAATTAAGAGATGCAATGTGGAGAGGGAGAAGGAGAGAGGGGAGGGAGGGAAAAGAAGCAGAGAGAGTAGGAGACAGAGCAAGACCACATGGAGGTATCAGACACGTGCCTGAATTAATCTCACTCTTTCCAGCCCCATCTAGACCCAGCTGCATGCAGCCAAATGAGTGATGTAAGGGATGCCATCTCTGAGCAGAAGAACTGGCCAGCTGAGCTTTGCCTGATTTCTTGGCTATGTAACACAATAAATTGTTATTATGTTAAGCCGGTAAGTTTAGAGCTTTTTTGTTATGCAGGAGTAGAAAACGGAAACAAAGTCTAGACCTCATGACATATAATTTCATGACAAAAATTTCAATATTTGCTACCACTTCAACTCCCACGAAAGACCTCAATGGAATAGAAATTAAAATGTGTATCTTCTTCTTCTGGAGAAGAGCCACTGCAAATATGTCTTCTCTGTTCTCAGCTAGATGGCAATTCCCCTTCCAGGTGTGCCTGGATCACTCTTCCATTCCTCACAGCAGGCATTGTGGATATTTGTTATGCTTCCCTAACCCTCTCGTTCCTTTTCCCACCTCTCTCAAACATAGAAAGACTTCATTTTCCACTTCAAATAATGAAGATAATGGGAATTCATCCTCAGTCTCACCAATTTTCCTGTTGTAAAGGGACTCCCTGTATCACTGGACTCATGTTTCCAGAATTAACTAATTGCTAGTATGGGAGAACGGGCTGGACGTGCTCACTTAAACCCCTTTCTCTCCTTGAGATCTATCTATCTGCAGACAATGCACGTTGGCATCTATCTTACTGTTCTTGGCTCTGCAGTAAGAGGTCCATTCTGTGTGGGGAAGCTTGGAGATGTCCAGCTATTTGGTCTACATGTCTGTCTAATTCAGGGCTAAAGTATTAGCAAGCCTATGTGCCTATACCTCATTGCTATAGTCTCCAGTCAACCTACCATCTATAAAGCCTCCACATTGATTTTCATCTCTCTCCTTCATTGTGTTATTTTCCATTTAGTTTCAAATTCACAGAATAAGGAGGAAGGGAGTTATACATGGATTCCTTAAGACCCCAGTGTTCCCTACATATTTATTTGTAAACCCAACCGTCCTCTCCTCTCAACTCCAGAGAACAAGTAGTCTTTTTCCTCTTTGGGGCTAATGCTTCTACCAATGATCTCCATCTCAACTCCTATCATTTCCATTTTCCACACAAAATGGGCTGCTTACAGCAAGGCCAAGAACAGCTCTCCTTCCTACATTTTCAAACTCTTTTTCAACACTAAATCTATCTGCCCAACAAGTAATTCTTGTATGAGAAATTACCTTATCTTCACCTTACGATCAAACCAATCTCTGACTTATTCCTATGCTTCCTTTCATCATTTGTGTCTTAAAGACTCATTTGTAATGATAATCTACCCATCAGACTTCTCAATCCCTTAGACTTCTCAATATACTGTAGTTTGGTTTACATTCCCAAAGCTCCTCTGAAAAATTTCCTTAGTAATTCAGGCAAATCCCTGGGTGTTCCATTCCTTATCTTCCAGGGCCTCTGTACAGTGCCTGATCACGGTGGCTAGTCCTTCCTTTCTTGGTTTCCATGGCACCACTACCCCCTCCTTATCCTCCTGATTCTTTGACCAGTTGTGCAATATCCCATTCACGGGTAGTGAAGAATTTTCTCTCTCTGACAAATAAATAGTAACTTTCCCCAGAGCACAAACCTTGGCTCTCTTATCACTCCACAGATTCTGGTAGGACCATGACACTAATTATTGTGATTTAATTGTCATTAACTGTCACTGTCCAAATCTCTATCACTATCCTCCTGAACTTCTATCTTAAGTTCCACCCACTTAACTTACTTATTTTTAATTAGCACATAACTCCTCTCAGGAGTTCTCTAGCACCACAAACCCAACATGCCGTTAAAAAAACAAACAAACCCACATTATTTCTCTAAGCCTGTTCATCTCTTAATTTTTCACTTACAGCTAATAGCATCATAATCCAACTGGTCACTCAGACTAAACATGTCAGAATTATCTTAGACCCATCCTTGTTCTTTTCACCTCAGATGCTACCAGCCACTGAATCACACAAGGTTCCCCTTCTAAATCTTTCATAGACATGGCTCCTCAGCTCTCGGACTCCATTTCCTTCAATGAAGCCAGTATCCTGCAAATGGCTTCTCAGACTCTAGAGACACCCTTCTCTAATCCATCCTATGCTATCATTATATTTAAAAATTCAAATCTGGTAATTTATTCTCTGCTTAAATTCCTTCAATGAGTTGTTATTGTCTTCAGGATAAATCCAACCTCTTTAGCTTTGCAAGTGAGACACATCATCACCTGGCCCCTCTCTGTTGCTCTAGCTGTACAACTTCATTCCCAACCTCTACTCCATAGGCTCCCTGTAATATACCTAGGTGAGTTGTTTGTACCCTCATTCTCAAGGTGTGCACAAATCAGCTTGTTCTTTCACACATCAGTACCTTGACATGTGTTGTTCTTTCTATCTGGAATGTCCTCTCTCATCCTTGGTATTCCCTCTTGATATTTTGCCTGGTGAACTTTTAATCATGCTTCCAAGTCCTACATTAATGTTACCATTTCTCTGAACATTTCCTCAAGTTTGTCTCCACCCCATGCCAACAGAGAAGGGAAACTTCTATTCTTGCCTTTAAAATAACTATAGACCTCCATCAGTACACTTATCAGCTGTATTGTGTTTCCTTGCATTGTCTGTCTCCCTCCTTGAAGATAAGTTACTTCCATTTATTCAACAAATATATTTATTTGTTGAGCCTACATTTCTCAGGCACTTTTCTAGGCTAGGGAATAAATCAATGTACAGGCAAAGATTCCTTTCTAATGGAGTTTACATTCCAGTGAAAGATGAAAAACAATAAACATGATAAATAAGTAAGTAGTGTAATATGTTAGAAAGAATGGGGTAAAGGAAATCAACAATGCCAGGGTTGAGGGAGAAAACGAGAGTTGATTTCAGTTTTAAACAGAGTGGTCAGTGGTCATTGAGAAGGTGAGGTTTGAGCAGAGAGTCAATCATTCAGATATTGGGGAGGAAACAAATTAAAAACCACAGGTTGGAAATGGCCTTGACTTGTGTGGAGGAGAGAAGGAAGAGGTGAGCTCAGTAAGTGAACAGAGGGCTGTATCGTGGAGGACCTTACAGCCTCTCTATGGGCATTAGTTTGACTTAGAAGAAAGAGGAAGCCAAGGCAGGGCACTTTACAGAGAGAGGGTATGAGCTGATCTATGTCCTAAAATGATCTCTCTGGCTATGGTGTTGAACACAAACTGTAGGGGCAAAGGTAGAATCAGGGAAACAAATGACAAGGCCATTGCAACAATCCAGGTAGGAGGAGTGAAAGGAAAGATGAAGGAAGAAAGGAGGGAAGGAAGGAAGGTAGGAAGGGAGGAAGGAAGGAAGAAAGGAAGGGAGGAAGAAAGGAAGAGAGGAAGGAGAAAGGGAGGGAGGGAAGAGTATGGGGGCAGGCATGAAGAAGAAAGCAGAAAAGAGTGTAAAAAGGAGAAACAATGAAATCAGGGGTGGCTGATGGGGAGATGGTCTCCCTGTGCAGACGCTGAATCATTTGCTCTCCTGTCCAATTCAGCAGTCTACTGTTTACTCTTCTGTTTCTGGCTTCCTTTTGATCAGTCTGAGGGTATTTTCTCCTGGCTAAACTACCTGACCATAGGCTTGTCTGCTTTTTGAACAATATCAGGCCTTGAGACATGAGCCTAAAAGAAATTAGGATAAGTGTAATGGAAACCAGACAACTGGCCTCAGTATAATGTGACATTCTACTTCTCTCTTCTGTTTCTCCTTGCCTTGTTTTCTTGTGAATCTGTGTTTGGGAAAAAAAAATCTATATATATTTGCTTCAAGAAAATGTTTCTGTTCTCTCAGCTTGGTAGGACGCTGAGAAACGGAATGATTCAGGAGGGACTCAAGGTGTGAAGGAAGAGCCTGAAAACAGGAGACTACAAATCTCATTTGGGGAAACCAGTAGGTCTCCTGCCTCAATAAAACTATCTTAATTGAAACTATTTTTTTCAAATTATGGAAATAAACAGTCTTAAAATTGTAGGTTGTTCTGTATTAATAACATTACTCTTTCCCACCTACACTTTCTTACAACACGTCACCTTGGTTTTTGCCTGTGGATTAGTAGTCTCCCCATGTTTCCATGGTGCTTTGCCTGCTTCCCATTTTCTACCCTATCAGCCTTCATTACAATGTTGTTTTGCTCAGACAGACTTTGCTAGGATATTTAATAATTGCCCTTCCTGTGCCAGAAGTTGTTATATTGATCACTTTGAGAGATAATATTTACTTTTTGGTCTGCATCTATTTGTTCAGTGCATTCCTAATGCAGTCACGGCAATTATCAGAGCTAATTCTTGAAAGTTGAGCAATCCCAGTCCTTGGCTCCTATCTATAGGTTTTCCTTCACTTTTACAAATAATGATTTATGCAAAGTCACCAAGACAGCTATTGCTTCAATGCAGGGTTTATTATCTCCAAGATGAACAGACAAGTCATTAAGTGCTCATGGAAGGATTAGTGTAGAGAAAGATCACCACATTGTGATTTTCTGGTTACATGGTTCAATACAATGATGGTTTAAGGAAGTAAAAGCCAATTTTAGCACTGCCATTATGGAGCTGTGTATATCATCAATAGGCAGTTATAAAAGCTGTGACTGATAGGAATTTCCCTACCATAAAAGTTCCTTCCATCACATACCTACTAAATGAGTCACGTAGAAGAACTTCTAAAGAGTGTGATTGATTCCTCGGGTTTTAGTTTATGTTATATTTCTTAAATATAAGCCAAGGCTATCAAGTAATAAGTTAGATTCCACAATAGCTTTGTGCAATTAGCCTCATTACTTTATAGCCACGTTTTATGTGTGCATTTCTTAGTGTACAGAGTTAAGTGTTTATGGGTGTGTGGTTATATCCGTCGTCCTAAACACAGCTCAGGCCTTTTTAGTTGTACACCTAATGCACAATAGAGTGGGTGGAGCACATGAATGGTAATCTGCAAATGAATGAATGCAGCAATGTACTCATAAATGTCTAACTGGTCTCCTTGCTTCCCTCCCCTACTTTAATTTACTTGAAATAGTGACACAAGTTCGTTATTCTCTTACCCCAAAGATCAAAATCCTCGTGTCTTAACACTGTGATGCCAAAGATCTCCTGTGGCCTGATGCCAACCTCTCTCACCAACCTGGTTTCCTACTGCCTCTCCCCATGGCCCTCCGCCTCGGTCAGGGCTTTCTCTCAAGTCACGTGGATCTCCACCCTTCTGTCTGTACTCACAGGAGTACTCGCCCCTCTCCATCTTATTTTTGTCAGCTTTCCTGAAGCTCTAATGGCCCAAGGTAGGAATTACAACCACAATGGCAAAACAAAAACAGTAGTAGTTGTGATAGTAGTCGTAGTAATCATAGCAGCCGTCATAGTCATAGTTGTAGTAAGCCGTAGTTGCCGTCATCGTCGTCACAGTAGTAACAGCAGCAGTCGTAGTAGCTGTTCGTCGTCACGGTCTGTTCGTAGCAGTCTGTAACAGCAGCAGTTCGTAGTAGCTGTTCGTAGCAGTCGTCGTCACGGTCATTGTTGTGGCAGCAATATAGTAGCAGTCATAGTCATCGTTGTCGTAGTAGTCAGAGTAGAGCATTTGTAGTAATTGTAGAAGTAGCCATAGCAGCAGTCATACATGTTGTTGTAGTAGTAATAGTACTCAAAGTAGAGTAGTTGTAGTAACGGCCATAGTAGCAGTCATAGTCATTGTCGTAGTATAGTAGTCATAGCAGAGTAGTCGTAGTAGTTGAAGTAGCAGTCATAGTCGTTGTGATAGTTCGCAGTAATTATAGTAGAGTAGTTGTAGTAGTTATAGTAGTAGCCATAGCAGCAGTCGCTGTAGTAGCAGTAGTCGTCGTCGTCATCGTATAGTAGTCGTAGTAGTTGTAGTAGTCGTCATAGCGAAAGAGTAGTTGTAGTTACAGTAGTAGCTGCCGTGGTCATCGTAGTCGTAGCAGCAGCAGTAGTCGTAGTAGTCATCGTGAAATAGTCACAGGCGTAGTAGCAACCACAGCGGTCACAGTCATCATTGTCATAGCAAGAGTTGTTGTCCTCGTCGTATTAGTCACAGTAGCCATCATAGCTGTAGTGACAGTAGTTGTTGCAGTAATCACAGTAGTCATAGTCATGGTTGGAGTCGTGGTAGCAGGCATGGTCATGGTCACCGGAGTGGTAGCAGTGGGGGTAGTCATTACAATAGTAGAACTGGCATGTGCACAGTTGGTCTAGTTTTAGTAAAGAACACAGGTTTGGAGCTACATGCCTGGGTTTCCATCACAGTTTTCACAATTCCCAAAATAAGGCAAGTCACTGAATCTCTCTGGACCTCAGTAGCCTTATCTTTAAAGGTAAATGTTGAATAAGACTGGCTCTGAATGTAGAGCATTTACTGTGTACCAGGCAGGATCCTCAGTGTTTTGCATGTCTTACTTAATTCTCTCCATACCTTTTGAGGTAGAACCTATTGTTTTCCCAACAGTTTACTGATGAGGCAACTAAGCTCGGAGTTACTTCTCAGAGTAACTGACTCAAGTTATTTAACCAAATTCACACAGCATGGGAGTGGTTGGGCCGGAATGCAAATCCAGGAGGCCGAACTCCAGACCATAGATTTTGACCACTGTGAATTTACTCCTTTCCAAGAGCCACTAAAAATCTTGTCTCATACATTGAGCTTTCCTTGACCACTAACCACTTCAATATTCTATATTATTTATTATTAAGACACCTGTTTGATAGTAACATTATTTGTGTTCACCAGCTACTAAGTATCTAACAAAATTGCATTAACTCCTTTAATTTGATTTTTATAATTTGAAATTTCTTATCTCCTCTGTTGTACTATTAAAATCATTTGTATGGTATTTGAGAGGTAGGCTTTGCTTCCTATATTCCTTTGTGTGTCCAGTTTGCACGCACAAAGTATTCCTTAAACATAGTAAATGCTTATGAGAAACACTGCTATTGTTTATCATGGGTGATAATGGTAATGACATTGGTAATAGGCAAGTATATTATAAGCATATGTATTAATTTCAGTTTTCACATAACATTATGTGAAGCAAGGCAGTGAATCTCCAGGATTTTAGGATGAAATGAAAATCATTTTGTTAGATGGATCTGCCACCAGAAGAGGGGTCCCTCGGTTGAGACTCCTGCTCTGTCGCAATGCTCTGTGTGATCTTGGGGGGTGCCGCTTGCTGTTGTGTTTCTCACTTGAATTATCTATAAAAGTGGGTTAGCAAAACATTGGGCTAGCCTGCCTCACACACGTGGAAAGGTCCAAAGAAGATAACGTGTATAAAGCAGCTCCCCATATGTACGCAATGCACCACTGACATCGATGAGGGTTATATCACAAGTGAGAGCTCCTTAATCCCAAATTGTGAACATCACTGTGGCATATAGTTTCTTCCTAACATGCATTCAGTTACAACTATAAATTTGTATGTTGCTTCTTTAAAGCCTTAGTTAAAATTACTGGGCATGCAACAATAAAGGGAAAGCAACAGAGCTGCCTTGAGCTCTGATTCATGGATTGTCTGTCAGTTTCACTTGCCAACCTTGCCACTTGAAGTGTGTTCTCAAGGCCAGTTTCATTGGCACCCCCAAAATAAAATGCAGAATCTCATGCCCCTCCCTGGACCTAGGGAGCCAGGATATGAGTTTTTGTAAGGTCCTCTGGTGATACGCGTGCAGTAAATGTAAATCATCTGCCATTAGTGCATTAATTACCCTACACATCTGCCTTCAATGACAGCTGATTTGAATTCACACTCGAACAAAATAAGCTAATGCTACACCCCAGGGATGTCCAAGATCACCCCAACAGGTCAAAGCCACAAATTTTAAACCTCAGTAATCCCAAAGGTTGCAGGTAATGGGCTACATACCTAAAATACGCTGTCACTACCAATAACTGGAGCTATGTAAGTATCCTTTCCACCAAGTGATGCTGCTTGATAAAGGGGGCCATTCTTAGATAAAAAGTTGCGCTCTCCTTGAACTAATTTACCTGCCAGCACCTAGAGGCATGTAAAGGAGAAGCAATTAGCGGATGGATGCAGGATGTGGAAGAGCCCATTTTCCCTTTGAAAAAAGCTATTTGGGAATGAAGATCGTGTCATGTCTTGGTGAGTTATTGACCTACCATGTCCACGGGGGCTCAGCGTATGTACATTGATGATCTTGGGGGTGTTGTTCACACCTGTGGAGTGTGGGTGAACTGATGAAGCAAATCTTTAGTTGATTAAATAATTCATAAACTTTGGGGGAATAATTATTGTCGACAACCTCCTAACTCTTATATAATATTAGAACATAAAGTCTCATTACCATTTTACCAAAGCAGGAATTGTGTTACTTCAAAATTGTCCACTGAGAAACAGAGCTGGGACCAAAAAAATAATTTAAAATATTTTGCTTTATCTTCCATTCTCCAATTTTAATTATTTTTCAAAGGAATGTTTATATGAGGTCCCAATGGATGTTTAAGATTGGTCACGTACAGAGCAGCAGTGAAATGGAATAGAGGCAATTATCCACATAATTTGGGATAATTTGCTTCCACCTGAATTGTAAACTGAGACAATAGTGGGAAAGAGAGTTCCATGAATACGTGGATTTTGTCCACATTGTTCATTAATATACCCCAAGGTTCCTGAGAGCAATGATTTTGTTCTGTTATCTTGTGCCCCAAGCTCAAAAAGTTAGCACACAGTACGTGCTCAGTAAGGATCCTCTGAATACATAAATTCCATAATTACTTGAATCTCTAATTTTTTATGGGAAAACCTAATACCTGGAGATTTATCATAGCACCTCACAGAATTTTCATAAGCCAAAAGTGCAGGCAACTATTTCACATTTCTGTGTACTGACCACTTACAATTGGCTTTTTATTTCACTGGATTTTCTCATTACTAGACTAATCTATTCCATTTCTTAAGATATTAATATCATGAGAGACAACATGAAATAATTGAAAGAATACAGATGCTGAAGTTAGACTTTGGTGTGAGTTCTAATTCTGACACCCACTGCAAAATCTGGAGCAAGTTTTTCACCTTCTAAATTTCTAATCTTTAAAAAATAGGAATAATAATGTTTTCTTTACAAGAATATAGAACTTCAGTGTGATAACATATATGAAAGCACATAGCCTGGCATTCAAATATACCAGTTATTATCATTGCTGGTGTTAAAGTTATATGTGTCAACACAACCGAATAAATGTTGCTACAAGTCAATGACTGCACACCCCATCTCTTCGACCATGGTGCAAGTTAGAAAGGATTAGAAGTCAGGGCACCTGGGAGGCTCAGTCGGTTAAGCATCTGACTTCAGCTCAGGTCATGGTCTCACAGTTTGTGGGTTCAAGCCCCGCATCTGGCTCTGTGCTGACAGCTCAGAGCCTGGAACCTGCTTCAGATTTTGTGTCTCCTCCTCTGTCTGCATCTCCCATGCTCACGCTCTATCTCTCACTGTCTCTCAATAATAAATAAACGTTTAAAAAACATTTTTTTAAAGAAAGGATTAGAAGTGGAGAAAAGGCAGGAAAAACTATTCATAATGGGCAAGGAGAAAGGATCTTATTGAAAGAGGTAAGATCTACCTCTCCATCTAAGAGTCAATTCATCTAGCATTACAACAAAGGTCATTAGACCTCACATTTCCTAGCCATCCTGAAAGATTTGCTTTAATGCTTTCTCATTGCCCACGTTGAATAATTTTACTGCATTTTCTGCTGAACTTTGTTTGTGGCATTTTGACACAGATACAGATTTAAGGGACAGATCAATCTCTGGAGAAGATCTTTATGATACTAAACTTTTCTACAAAATTCTATAAAGTGAAGGCTCTTTGTGCTTGAAATAAAGATCACAGCTATCCCTGCAGCTTAACTGGGCGCTCAATATTATTATAGCCTGGGTGAAATTGGAGACTGCCTATAACCATCAGACTTTCAGCAAAATGTGAATTCATTCACTCATTGATTCATTCATTCATGCAGTCAACCAGCAAACATTCATTAAGCATTTACTACGTTCCTAGCTCTAGTGCTGAGCACTGGGGATGGAGAGATTATTAAGACTTCCTCCTCTCTTCAAAAAGCTGGCAGGACAACTAATCCATTACAATACACAGTTCCATTTCTTGCACCGGAGGTAAGCATAGGTGGAAAACACAAAGTGAATCTGATGAGACTGGGGCCTATTAGGAAGCACAATCTCAATAGCTCAAGCCATCAGTGAAGAAGAGCAATTTGAAGAGATTTTGGTTTGAGAGCTCCACAGTGCCAGACGATAATGTGGGGAGGAAACCAAAAGGCAAGAAGGAGGTGACTCCACCAGGTAAGTTATAGCAGGCCAGGGTCCCGCATCCTCTATCCCCATCTCTTGTTGCCATGTTCTACGCATCCCTTGCAGAAGGGAAGTTAAAGTACTTAACCACCAATCCCATTTCATTTATAGCTGAATAAATGAAAGCTCTAAATAATTAAGTGACTGGTTAAAGTCACATAGCCATTTGGTAGCTGAAATGAAGAAGCCCCCTGAGGTCTCTGGGACCTTTGCTAAATACCTTGCTCCCAAGCTTATGGAATCCATGGCCCCAACTTGCTGCCTCACCAGAATTCTATAGAGAGAAGGGTGAATTCACATCACTCTAGGACGCCAAACACATGACCTGCCTCCCACCTGCCACCACCAATCTGGATGGATTAGTGGTTCCCTCATTTTGGTCACTTTCTATAATTATACCAAGAACAGGGCATTACAGGTGCTTTTTCTACATAGGCCTTTTCCTACCACACTATAAACTCTTTGAGGAAGGAACAGATTCTCTCTGATTTCTATATATCCAGCATCAATGTCAGTCAGTAAGTGTTGAAAGAATCGATGAATGCAACTGGTCTATATTTGGTTACTACTTTCCTCAGTTCCCTGAATTCAGTCCATGATATAGAGCACCCTCAAAAATTCTAGCACCCCTTCCCCCAAATCTCCCACAACTTGGTTTGAACTCCCTCTACTGGTGAATCCAGTAAAATCCCAGTGACTACTGATCTAGCTTATAACCTTCACTGAGAAAAAGAAAATGCTACCAAGCAGAAAAAAAGTCTAAAATGGACAACATTTCCTGGGGGAGCATTAAACTTCATCTTTAAGAGATCATTGCTTTGTGCAAAGAAACACTATAAAAAAGAGTGAACCTTATCATTGGTTCCACTGTGGTTGAGCCAAGGAGTAAAGAGCAGGGATTGAGAAACCTCCTTCACTGAGATAGGAGGATGACTAATGAACTAGAAGATATCTGGGGTGTGTGATCCTTAATTGTACATTTCATTGCTTTTACTATTTTCTATTACAACTTTATAGCTGGCTAACCGTGTTTTCCAAGAGCCAATACTTGGCAGGAAGAATTTGTTTAAGAAAATAAAAAGAACCACTCAACTTTTTTGGAAACTTTTTCCCCTTTAATAGATTTTTTCCCCTTTCTCTCCAGAAGAAGCACTTCTTTCAAAAACTAGAACACTAAGTTTACTTCTGAAATTAATAGGACATTTTTTAATATCTCACCCTCATTTCCCCCTTAGCTTCTTAAGTATTTTTCTTCCCTATATTTCAACATAAAGCAGTGTCACAAGTCTTAAGACAGATACCGAATTATTATAAGTGAAATAACTGCGAGCAATGGAAACTTATTTCTCTCTCAAGCTGTTGAGGAAATTCAAGCATCTTATATGTCATGAATGGTTATTGGCTTTGACGAGCACAGAATTTGGCAGGTCCTCATTCCACTCAAGAAGTTCTCAGATGAAGCCAGTTAAAGTACAAAAGCTCACAAGACCAAAAATACTTCTACAAACTTAAGTGGAAAAAGGAAATACACATTTATTTAGTGCTTAATAGGCACACGAGAGTCTCATGAATGTATT
This sequence comes from Panthera pardus, assembly GCF_024362965.1. Lineage (NCBI taxonomy): Eukaryota > Metazoa > Chordata > Mammalia > Carnivora > Felidae > Panthera > Panthera pardus. Next base: position 186,503,788 of record NW_026526688.1, read on the forward strand.
TCATTTTTGTACCAATTTATCTCCACGGAAACTCTGTGAGGTAGGTATTACGTTTTTGTTTCTCAAAAGAGGGGCCAGGCATAGAGAGGCTAGGTAACTTGCCCAAGGTCACACGATGAATAACAGAGCCGGTTTGGGAATTCAGGTCTGCTGATCACAGTGAGTGAGGGTGGAATTGTGGTTGCCAAAGGCAGCAGGGAGGAGTGAGGGAGGGGCATCAGTGGAAGGGTATAAAGTTTCCATTATGCAGAGAAATTTGTTATCAATGACCTCTCACCAATCTCACATTAGTAATAATGAGTACTGCTGAAGTAATTTCTACTCATCCTTCCTTGCTCAATGGAAAATTTTCAGGATCTCCCTTCCCTGAAATTTCCAGCAGATGCTTATAAATCTATTCTTCATTCATAAACAATATACACACTAAAATATTTTTTAAGTTTATTTTATTTATTTGTGAGAGAGAGTATGTGTGCACACATGAGTGGGGGAGGGGCAGAGAGAGAGAGAGAGAGAGAGAGAGAGAGAAAGAGAATCCCAAGCAGGCTCCATGCTGTTAGCACAGAGCCTGACATGGGGCTGGAACTCACAAATGGTAAGATCATGACCTGAGCCAAAATCAAGAGTCAGACACTTAATCAACTGAATCATTTAGGCACCCCCCATACTAAGAGTATTTTATCTTCTAAAAAAAAAAAAAAAATTCAGCTCTTTTGGACTGTAATGCCTCTTGACAGTGATTAAAGACATTTTTAGCATGGAATGTTAGAGCCAGAATGAATTTTAGATGTCTTCTTTCCTGTCTCCTTAGTGATAGGAGCAGTGAGGCCCAGAAGATCTTAAAGCTCTTTGGTTTGTGTCAGATCTACAGAAGACCCATCTTGATCAATTCTTTTTTTTTTTTAATTCAATTCTTTGTATAAAGCATGGATGACCCTTTGCTTCACTTACCTGATATTTCAGTTGAACTAGTTTGACGATCTGAATCGCTTTAGAGAGTGATCTAAATCCATTTTGGTAAGCACCGGCTGTGTCCACATGTGGTGACTGAGTTGAACTAAGAATTTCCAAAGAGTCAGGTTGGTGAGAACTGCCCCAAAGATACATTTCACTGGTAAACACAGCACAATCTAGCCATCTTTTAGTCCAATTCTTATTTTGGTGAGACAGTATATCATTATACAATTTGAAAACATACATTACAAAAATACATATTCTGGTCACTGATAAAATTTTCCTTTTGAGATTCTATCTGAAAAGTGAGCTGAACTTTCCCAGAACTTTTAAATAAGTAATAGCGATAAAATGGTTCCTTACATATTTAAATAAATGTATTATGTTCTCTGGCATTGCTATCTTATTTGAACTTCACAACCCCCCTTTAGATGAGGAAAATTGAGACTGGGAGAAGTTAAATGCCTCACCCTGCAGAACCCAGTCTTTTTAGTCTAACCCTAGGACTCTTCTCGTTGAGCTTTCTGCCAACTAGAAAATTGTACCTGGACACATCAGCCCCTCACACACCATCTCATTGCTCCCACCCAGACAAGGACCTTTGTAGACTAGCACTCCTTCATCAATACTGACAAGGCCAATAAAGGAGAAATAGAGGGCTGACATCAGGAGAGAACCTACCCTTTTCTTCTTCTCCTTTGGAAACCAAGCTCTCAGGGAGAAAAATGTCACCTCTAGGAATCTGAAATACAAAGGGTGTCATCACCCACAAAGGAAAGGAGAAAGACAGCCTTGTCTGAAGAGAATGAGGTTGAGTAGTGCTATCTCACCATTTTCCCTCTCATCATGGGGTCAATGCACGGGTAGCATCTTGCGTTTTGGAAAAACTCACCTTACCACATTCTCTTGACCAACAAATACCTATTGTTCCTTTGGATCTCAATCCATAGCGGCTTCTACAGAAAAACTTTTCCTGGTCCTCCAAGTTGGGTTAAACCTTACTCCTGTAAGCTCTCCTAGCACCATGCACCTTCTTAGAACTTGTTTATAATTTTACATTTCTATTGGTATGACTTATAGATTAATGTCACCCTCCTCTCCTGGTTTCTAATTTATATAGGTATAGAGACTGTGTTTGGCCCACCATTGTTTTTCCAGCACCTATCATAGTATCTGTTATCTAGCTGATGTCTATAAATTATGTTTGGTGAATGAATGAGTGAATGAATGAGCCAAAAGACTATGAAAAAAGAAAAAGATATGTATCCTAGGATCAGATGCAGAGACAACTGGGAAATTTTCAATTACCTGATATGTTGAAACTTAACCTGAATGAATGCAATAAGATATTGTAGTTATTGTTATTATTATTTCTATATTATGTTTTGGCTTGTGTGGGGGGGGTAAGGGTGGTGCAGAAAGTAGGTTAAAGAACAGCTTAAGATAAGTAGAGAAAGAAAGAAATACGGAAATTATTTGATGTAATGCTTCTGGTTTTCTGCCCTAATAAATCAATAGTTGGGCTGTCAATACAATGAAGCATTCTTCGAGGACTGTATTTCTTACCCCTTCCCAAGAACAAAAAATCCAAACAGAGTATATTTCCAATTTACTCTTTGAATCCTTCAAATAGCATAAGACTTTGAACTCTGAAAGAATTTCCGCAATCCAATTCACTTTCATCATCATGCCCTATACTCAGTTTTTAAACATTTCATTCTCAATGCTATTATATTACAGTTCACAGCAGAAATGTTTAATTCCCCCAAACACCTGTTTTTGCTCAAACAAAGCAAAAACCATCAATACAGTTCAAGTTTGGTAAATCCTATCTACAGTCCCCATTATTTTCATTGGGAAATAATAACAATTCCTGAACCTGAGAACTGAATACTCCATGCCACTTCTGTAAAAGATTTTCCTCAGCAAAACCCAGAGCACTCAAGTAGACAATGATGAGATTAGAGTCTTCTAAAACTATTGTATTGTTTGAGCTATCAGATAGTGCTCATTTGACAATCTCTGTGTTTTAAAACCTAATGAAGATATGGCCAGGATATATGCAAATTAAACTCTGTTGAGAAAAACTGCATTGTCTGTATCATCAGAAACCCTCATGTGGAAACGGATCATTTCTGTGGCTTGGGGTAGCTAATTATTACTGAAAAAAAAAGCGGGGGGGAGGCTAGTCAGAGAAAGAAGTGCAAGTGGAGAAAATGGGCACCTGGAAAAAAGCAGAGAGTCAACAAGGATAAAAGAGGGTACTTGACTGCTGAGATGGAGAGACAGAAAAGCCAAAGTTGCCCCAGCTTATCTCTGAGCTGTAAAATCAGCCCAAGATCAGATGAAAAACATCATTAATTTCAGTGTAATTAAATATCATTAATAAGATGCTCTGGAGTGTGTGTTGCTTAGAGATAATGGAAGCCCCTGGGCATGACCTATGGGGAGGCTGTATCTCAGGATCGCACAGCTCTGGGCTCCCAGGCGGAGCCAGGAAAGTAAAAGTTGTGCACTTAGTTCACTTTGTTTATTGACTTCACAGCTCTTTCAACAACACCACCTCCAATAAAAGAGATCAGAGAAGATGGTGCATGGCAGCCGTAAAATTTATCTTTGTTGAATCGATAGAAAGGATTGCATTTCCTAAAGCCAATCCCGGCAACTAGTCCTCCTTAACAAAAACCCCTATGGATAAGTACATGGTAGGAATGCCTTTATAAGTCGAAGAGCATCTTATAGGGGTTTCAGTTCTACACTCAGCATATAAAATCATGTATAATCAAAACAGCTCTTGCTCTCACTGGTTTGGTGAGATGCTCCCGCAGGCCTGTGATGACTGTGAGGCTGGTCCTCTTACTCCATGAGTGGGAGATTCCATTATGACTCCCTTGGGCAGAAGACAGAGGCATAGCATGCAACCACAGATTGGAAGGGCCAGAGCAGCTAGTATTCAGGTGGAATTTTATATTATTTCTCTCCAAGTCTCTCTCTCTCTCTCTCTCTCTCTCTCTCTCTCTCTCTCTCTCTCTCCCTCATCCTTGCCTTCACCCTCGCCCTCTCCACAAATAAATGAATTCAGGAAAATAACGTACATCTGATGCTACTACCTGTACACTTCATTGTGTCTCAAAGATCATTTCTCATCTCTGTTCCCATACCTCGCTGCCCTCACAGCCTACTTACATCCCACACACCCTGTGAGACTCCACTCAGGTCAATTCCCCTGACCCTCCAAGTTTAATTTAGTTGGGCCCTCTTATGGGTTCTCTTCAAATCTTTTGTGCCCCTCTACGCAATCCCTTACCATGCCTATGGTAATAATTGGTTTACATCGCTGCTGCTGCTGCAGTAGATGAGAAGTTCAACAGTCTGTGGGATATGCCTTTTTGTATCATTAGCGCTGAAAACAGTGCATGGCATCTGGGAGTTATTCAGCAAATAAGGAAGGGAGGAAGGGGAGGAGAGACAGAGGAAGAAGGAAAGGAAGAAAAAATGAAATATCTGTGAGACTTGAGCAACTTTTCATTCAAGTGGTGTCAATTTCCTCATCTGGAAAGTGATGGGGTGGCTACTTCCAATTTGGGAGAGTATTATTTTATGATTCTAGACTTGGAACAACCTCACTGAGACCTAGCATCAGGCCAGAAAGAAGCAATTAAAGGAAATACTTTAGATAAGAAATAGGCTTTAAAAATAATCCAATCAGCAGAATGCATCTCAAAATATGTGCACAGCTCTGAGCCACTATCTTGAACAGTTGGGAAGTAGCATGTTCAGCAGTGAAAAAATCTCTAGGGACTTGGCCAATATGAACTCACAGATGTTTCTGTTGAAGTCAGCTGATGAGTTTCCTCCAAGCCATGTTTAACCAGAGTCCTCAGTTCACCTCCAGGGCACAGCCCACTGAGCCCTTGCACCTTTGGCTTACAAAAAAGAAAAGATAAAATAAAAAAAAAAGGGGAGAGACAAAGAGAAAGAGAGAAAGATTTCCCCTCACACAGATATTACAACTCATATTTAAGTGTTCCGAGAGTTGATAACCTCTCTCTTTCTAAAGAACAGTCACATTTGAAGGAAGAGTACCAAAGCAATAGATTTACCCATTATTTTATGGTTTCTCTTCACTTATCATTCCTTGTTTCCATCTCACAAAAGCCCTGCCATTATCCCCAGGCAGTGGGTATAGAGACTGGAAAGTGCATGGCTTCTTTTGTCAAGGGATTTTTTATTGTCGGTATAGGAAGGCTGAAAGGATGTGGGGAATAAATAACCTGTTGTATGTTGAGTCTGCAGCAGAAGCTGTATGCACAGTATTTCATTAATGTTAAGCTTCACAAGATCCCTTCCAGGTACTATCAGCATTTTATAAAAAAAAAAAAAAAAAAGGAAGAAAAAGAAGAAAAGGGATTTCAAAACAGCCTGCTTAGGTCATCCAACAAGTAAGTGATAGAAGCAAAGTTGAGCCTCAGCCCTGGGCAGTGTAAAGCTACCAAAATTCCCCCTGACCAAACTCCCACCTGTTCACTCAATGCATTATTTGTTGCTCCAGAACTTCTCAACTGGAGTGCCAAGGGATGTGAATGAGTAGAGTGCTGTGCTCAGGCCTCAGGGCAACTTCATGGGGTCGGGGGCAGCATGGGACCCTGGACCCATTGCTTCCATTCACAAGTGACATCATCTGTTTAACCCAGTGCTCCAAAAAAATAAGGTATATGTGCAACATGGTGTGAAAAAGTTTGGGAAGCACTATGGAGATTTACTCATGACTCCTCCCCTCTATAGAACGCCTTCTCCTTCTTCTCTAGCTGGTTCATCCCTACCTACTTCCAGAGCAGTTGCACGTTAACCTCAAAGAGAGAAAGTCACATTCTTTTTTCTCCAGCACTTACATTGTACCCCATTTAGGGTACTCACCACATGCTGTAATATAGAGGTTTATATGGCTATAACTACCTCATCTACTTAAAGCACAAAAAGGATATTCAGTAAAGATATGCCGACTGAATAAATTCATGGAATGTGGAGAGCCAAAACTGCATTGCAATCTTTTTAGCCTTACCCTGAGCTGGATAATGGGGTTAACAATATGTGGCCCCAGAGTCAAATCTGGCCTGTGGTCTTTTTTTTTTTTTTCAATTTAGACTTCCATTTTTTAGAGCAGTTTTAGGTTCATACTTCACCTTTTCAGAACAAGTTTAGGTTCATAAAAAAATTGAGAGGAAGACACAGAGATTGCCCATTCATTCCTGCCCCCATACATGCACAGATTCTCCCTTTATTAACCAGAGTGATGCATTTGTTACAACTGACAAATCTACATTGATATAAACATAGTCACTCAAAATGGCCTATCTTTTATAGCCATCAAACTAAGAATGGCTTTTGCATTTTTAAGGAGTTGCTAAAGAAAGAGAGAGAAAGAATATGTGAAAGAGATTATATGTGGCCCACAATGCCTAAAATATTGACATCTGACCCTTTACAGAAAAGTTTCTAACCCTCAATACCTAAAAAGAGCAATCAAGTTTAGTCAATTAATATAAAACACTGATGTAAGAAATATAGGATTGACACAAAGAAATGGAAAGACATTCCATGCTCATGGGTTGGAAGAACAAATACTGTTAAAATGTCTACACTACCCAAAGCAATCTACAGCCTTAATGCCCTCGCTATTGAACTACAAAACAGCATTTTTCATAGAACTAGGACAAACAATTCTAAAATTTGTATGGAACCACAAAAGACCTCGAATAGCCAAAGCGATCTTGAAAAAGAAAAACAAAACCAAAATTATCACAATTCCCAATTTCAAGTTATATTACAAAGCAGTAGTAGTTAAAACAGTATGGTACTGGCATAAAAATAGACATGTAGATCAATGGAATAGAACAGAAAACCTAGAAATAAATCCATAATTATATGGTCAATTAATCTGCTACAAAGGAGGAATTAACATACAATGGGGAAACGACAGTCTATTGAATAAATGATGTTAGTAAAACTGGACAGCTACATGTAAAAGAATGAAACTGGGCCACTTTCTTTCACCATACACAAAAATAAACTCCAAATGGATTAAAGACCTAAACCATAAAAAAAAAAAAAAAAAATACTTGAAGAAAGCACAGACAGTAATCTCTCTGACATTGGCCATAGCAACATTTTTCTAGATGGGTCACCTGAGGCAAGGGAAATAAAAGCAAAAACTAAACTATTGGGACTAAATCAAAATAAAGAGTGTCTGCATAAAGAAGGAAACAATTAACAAAGCTAAAAGACAACCTACCGAATGGGAGAAGATATTTGCAAATGACATGTCTGATAAAGATTTAGTATCCAACATATATAAAGAACTGACACAAGAAACTCAAAACCCAAAAACCAAATAACCCAACCTAAAAATGGGCAGAAGACATGAACAGACATTTCTCCAAAGAAGACATCCAGATGGCCAACAGACACATGAAAAGATGTTCAACATCACTTATCAGCAGGGAAATGCATATCTAAACTACAATTAAATATCACCTCACACCTGTCAGAAATGCTAAAATCAAAAACACAAGAAACAGGTGTTGGTAAGAATGTGGAGAAAAAGGAACCATCTTGCACTGTTGGTGGGAATGCAAATTGATGCAGCCACTGTGGAAAACAGTATGGAGGTCAAAAAACTAAAAATAGAATCTCCCTGTGATCCAAGAATTCCACTTATGCAAAAGATGCAGAAGTACCAATTGAAAGGGATATATGCACCCTGATATTTATTGCAGCATTATGTACAACAGCCCAACTATGAAATAGCCTGTGTCCATTGATAGATAAATAGAAAAAGAAGTAGCGTGTATATATAAATACACACACACACACACACACACACACACACACACATACATGGAATAGTATTCAGCGATAAAAAAAGAATGAAATCTTGCCATTCGCAACAACATAGATAGAGCTACAGAATATAATGTTAAGTGAAACAAGTCAGTCAGAGAAAGACAAATACCATATTATCTTACTCACATATGTGGAATTTAAGAAACAAATGAATAAAGGAAAAAGAGATAGAAGGGCACCTGAATGGTTCAGTTGGTTAAGCATTCAACTCTTGATTTTGTCTCAGGTCATAATCTCACAGTCGTGAGATAGAGCCCTGTGTCAGGATCTGTGCTGGGTACAGACCCTGTTTAAGATTCTCTCTCTCTCCTTCTGCCCCTCTCCCCCACTTGTGCCCTCTCTCTCTCTGGAGACAAACCAAGAAACAGGCTGTTAACTAGAGAGAACAAACTGATGGTTACCAAAGGGGAGATAGGTGGGGAGATGGGGGAAATAGGGGGTGAGGATTAAAAAGTACAATTTATCATGTAGGAAAAAAAATAAAATAAAAGTACCTAGTTCAAAAAATTAAAATAAAATATAAAATAAACTTTAAAAAAGATTTATCAACTGATTTCATAAATATAGTACATACAAACAATTTTTCTTCTCAACTCTAGCTCTCAACTCTCGTTTTTCTTTTTTTTTTAATTTTTTTTTTTAACGTTTATTTATTTTTGAGACAGAGTGAGACAGAGCATGAATGGGGGAGGGTCAGAGAGAGGGAGACACAGAATCTGAAACAGGCTCCAGGCTCTGAGCTGACAGCACAGAGCCTGACGCGGGACTTGAACTCACAGACTGCGAGATCATGACATGAGCCGAAGTCGGCTGCTTAACCGACTGAGCCACCCAGGCGCCCCTCAACTCTCGTTTTTCAGCCTAACCCTACTTCTGGCCTCGATTACACCATGTTTCTTCTTCTTATTCCTCTACTCAATGTTTCTTAACTTATTATTGAACTACAACACACATACAAAAGAGGCAAAAATCGTAACTGCAGAGCTCAATGAATTATCACTAAGTGAGCACAACCATTTGACTACTATCTAGGTTAAGAAATAGAAGATTTCCAACAAATCAGAAGCTCCCATACCCCTTCTCAATTATTACTTAAAAGTAACCATACCTGGGATTTCTAAGTCCACAGATTAGTTTTGCCATTTATATAAAAAATTTTACCTTTATATAAATGGAATAACACAGCATGCAACTATTTCTATCTCAGTTCTTTGCTCAAAACTAGGTTTGTGATATTCTCTTACTTGGTTGTGGGTAATAGTTGTCTGTTTATTTTCATTGCTGTATAATAGTCCAATATGCAAGAGAGAGACAGACAGACAGACAGAGACAGAGACAGAGAGAGATTATTCTATTTTACTGTTGGTAGACATTGGCCTATTTTTCTAATTTGGGATGATCATGAATAATTCTGCTTTAAACACTCATTTGCATGCATTTTGAATTCATCTCTGACCACTCTTCACACTCTGTTGAGCTCCCGTATGATCAAGGGTCACTACCTCACCTCTTTCTGCTCAGGCCCTTCCCTATAGTTACAGATCCTAGCATCATCTCAGGGAGGCAGAACAGTATGCAGTCAGGAGTTTATAGTCTGGAGCTAGACCACCTCAATTTAAATCTGGATCTCCCAGGGGCACCTGGGTGGCTCAGTGGGTTAAACGTCCGACTCTTGATTTCCACTCAGGTCACAATCTCACAGTTTGTGGAATCAAGCCTGTGTTGGGCTCCATGATGACAGGGCGGAACCTGTTGGAATTCTTTCCTGTGTCAATCTCCCTCTCTCCCTCTCTCTCTTTCCCTCCCTCTCTCAAAATAAATAAACTTCAAAAAATTGTATAAAAATTAATAAAATATCTGGATCTCTCATTACTATCTATGTCATCTTAAGTCACTTAGCCCTTTTTGCACCTTGGTTTTTATAGTTGTAAAATCAGGGTATTAGAATTAATTGAGTTAATATTTGTTAACTGCTTAGAGAAGTGTTTAGTACATTTTAAGTGTCATATATATTATATGTATATATATATATTACTGATATATATTATATATCAACTTTTTGCTTTGGAATATATTCTCTCTATATACATTATATACATAATATATACATATAATATATATACATAATATACACATATAATATATATACATTATATATACATATATATACATTATATATATTATATACATTATACATACATATATACATTATACATATACATTATACATATATACATATACATTATATACATTGTATATACATATAATATATATACAGATATATATTTCTTCAATAATAAAATCATTGCACTGAAACAATCATTCTGCATTTAGAAAGATACCTTCAACTTGAACTGTTCATATGACACAAGTTGACTACTTTCTGCTATTTGAGTGATATAAAAAAATCTAACTGGGGCCACCTGGGTGGCTTAGTTGGTTAAGCATCCGACTTCGGCTCAGGTCATGATCTCATGGTTCGTGAGTTTGAGCCCCACATCAGGCTCTGTGCTGACAGCTCAGAGCCTGGAACCTGCTTTGGATTCTGTGTCTCTCTCTGTGTCTACCCTTTGTCCGCTCACACTCTGTCTCTCTCTCTCTCAAAAATAAGTAAACATTAAAAAAATTTTTTTTTAATCAAACTGTTCAGGAATTGGACATCTGAATTAAATACTCACAAAAAATTACCATAGCTTCAACTTTTTGCTTTGGAATAGATTCTCTATATACTCTACCCTCAATAGTACAATTGAAAAGCCAGACAGCTTACAGTTGCTCAATAAAAATTTACTGAGTAAATGAAACAAATACCATGTCCTCCAAAAAGGAATCAAAATACTCTGATGATTGTAGTATCATAATTAAAATCAGTTAACCAAATATCCAACTGTTTCATTTAACCAGTTTGTTAAACTACTTGAGAAATATTCTCTAATTCAAGTTAAAAACCAAGTATGTATTTAGTAAATCATATTCGTAGTGCTATTCTGAACTTTCTGAAAGAACACGAGAGAAGTACGATATACCATATTTTCTCTCAAATGCTTGTGATTTTGTTATTCACCCATTAGTCCTATATTGATTGATTGTCTATTGGGTTCTAGTAAGTTGTAAGGCTATCCTTCTGCATATAAGGTGATCAAATAATATATGACAAGAGCTAGTCAGATACTAAAGCAGGGTTGTTTTTGTTCCCAAACCAAAGCAAAATGCCCTTCTCAGAATTATACAAGCTGCAACAGCACCCCTGAACCTCATTTTAATTATACCCATGTTCTACATGGATGAAATTAATTTTCAGATCCCATAATGCAATATGTTGATTTGGAGGCATGTTTGTAAAATAAATTTTCATTTTCTCACATGTTGTTCCTAAGTTAGTGGAAAACTTCCATATCTCTTGAATCTGATGCAAAGCCAACCTATTTAATAAGGGTAAGAAAGTAGAGGGGCAAAGAAGAAAAGTGTGCTAGTAAATGTTTAACACTAGCTCTCTGAAGCATAGGGCCTGATTCCTATCATTTGCCCACTTTTGTGGTATAAATACTCAGAACATGGCTGTTTTCAAGCAAGCCCCCAAGGGAGACGTCACTTAACATGGAGTTGGAAAGAGTTGCACACCATCAGCTTTCTTGAGCCAAGGCAAGCTGGTCCCCGTGCACTACTAAGTGAAGGGGAAAAGAATTTCAAATTCTCTTTGAAGAACCACCCATCCTCTTTTGCAAGGTAGACCTCACAACGAAGGTGCCCCCCTGTTGTCCGGAAGAATACTCAAAGAGCCAGGACTGGTCAAATAGATTCTCTTTCCCAAGGATCTGAATCCTGTGTAGGGCACAAATAAAGAACAAATGCTTTCTCCAGTGCTTGGAAAAAGTCCTTAACAGTGTTTGCTCTCCAAACCTAGCCCCCTACCCCATGCCCAGGCTCCAGTCCACCTGATTTATGATACTGAGGTCTTTCATGTTGTCCCATGGTTTTTTGGGCTTTCTTAACTCTCCTAATACATGCCTCTGACTTATACAAGGAGTAAAACAACAGTCTTGGTATTTATTAGTTTGTGATAATGTGTGTTTAAGTGCTTGCTTCACAATGGTCTTCTCCCAGACTCATTCTGAGTCATACCGGGACGGAGGCAGCATAGGAGTCAAATGTAATTTATTCACAAAGGCACAAGGTGACACACCTTCTTTCCCACCTTTTCTCATTATGCCAACTAATTATATCTAATATTAATAGAGAGCGGTCTGGGTGGTGGAGGAGTACTATATTAGAAGCTGAGCTAGATTAAAAGCTAAGCTGCTGTAACATGGGCTTGAAACACCACGGAAGCTTAAAGTGAAAAGGACTTTACTTCTCTGTCACATAACAGGTCCAAGGTGGGTGATCGAGTAGGGTGAGTTGCTCTGTTCCACTTGGTCATTCAAACACCCAGTCTTCTACCACCTTTCTGTTCCACATTTCCTTAGACGTATGACCAATGAACTTGGGTTTCTATCATAATCCATTTCCAGCCATCAGGAAGCAGATGGAGAATAGGGAGAAGCATGCTCACATCCCAAGGCAAGAACTTTGTTGTGGAAAAATGTAGTTAATTGGTCATCCACATATCTAGGTACAACTTAGTTACAACGCAAGAGAGAAAGGAAGCACTGGATAGGAAACTAGCCGTCTCAGGGTGCCTGGGTGGCTCATCCAACTCGTGATTTCGCTCAGGCCATGATCTCAAAATTCATGAGATCAAGCCCCGTGTTGGGTTCTACGCTCACAGCGTGGAGTCTGCTTGGGATTCTCTTTCTCCCCCCTTCTCAACCCCTCCCCCATGCTCTTTCCTCTCACAAAATAACTAAATAAAGTTAATAAAAAGAAAAAAGAAAACTAGCCATCTCTCCAACAAGAGACTTTTAGAACCATTTGCTGCTGCTATCTTTAAAAAAGAGCACAGGGGGCACCTGGGTGGCTCAGTTGGTTAAGTGTCTGACTTCAGCTCAGGTCATGATCTCACAGTTTATGGGTTCAAGTCCCATGTCGGGCTCTGTGCTGACAGCTCAGAGCCTGGAGCCTGCTTCAGATTCTGTGTCTCCTTCTCTCTCTGCCCCTCCCCGACTTGCACTCTGTCTCTCTCTCAAAAATAAATAAACATTTTTTAAAAAATAAAAATAAATTAAAAAGAGCACAAGCACAGACCACAGATATGAAAAGTGTTCCAAAAGATTAAAATAAAAAATAGTCCAACAGTCTCTCTCTATATTTTTTAGGTAATAAGCTCACATAGGTCAACAGTTTTAAGCCAGAGTAGAATAATGCTCTGGGAGCGCTTAAACATTTATAAAATATATCATAAAGCATTTGTTACCAATAATCATTAAAGTATTAAAAGTTGAAAATAATTTATTTTGAAAAACTCAGGCCAATTCAAGATCATTCCGATACCAGTGTTTCCTAAACTCTGATCATTCAAATAGTACTATCAGAATTTTCTCTCTAACCATGTTATTACTGTAGTATATCTGTGCTATTATGTATTATGGGACATTACTGTTATTTACTTTCATTGTTTCCTTTAAATGGACTCATTTTTTACTTAAATAAATTCATTTATGAAAAAAACTTTTTGCTACTATAAATGAAAACCCAGTATCACCTGACAAAATAGAAAATAAACTTAAAAATATATACAATTCCCAGACAATATTGTTACATTTTAGCTAGATACTGTTGCTCGCTGAGAACTCTGATTCAGAACTGGTCTTTTGCTCTGTTCAAAAGGGAGATACTAAGAGCTGAGAGATGTTTAAAGAAACACTAGCAACAAATTGAGTCTTTTCCCTTGATGTAATCTGAAGAATTGAAAGAGAATTTAAATAGGATTAAGTGACTATGTGCATCAATGTTATTTGATTCCTATCTATGAACTACCTAAAATCACTCTTTGAGGAACCCAGCCCTAAAGAAAGTGACTTTTGCATATCTATTTGCATTGGATACGCTTTTTTGAGTGAGAGAGAGTGAGAGGTGAAGCTACAATTAGCGAGTTGAGAAGTTTTCACAAACCTGCCACTGCTATAGGCTTTGAACATCATCGTTCATGTGTGTCCAGGTGGCAGAGGGGCAAGGAAATTCTGTCCTAAATCCAACTACTGGCTCAGAGCCATGAGGGCCTTGGTGGGTGGGGGGGAAAAGAAGTCACAGGAGATTAGTCATCCATACACGTGAGTCCCAAGTCTGAACCATCCTTCCCTTTTAGGTGCTGTTTCTTTGGATGACGCTGACTTCCTGACTTCAGAAGACTGTTTTCCACCTCCAGATCTCTTTGACATGTTCTCTGGAATGCTTATGTTAGATGTTGCCTCAAATGTTTAAATCAGCCAAACCCTCCTCCCAAGAAAAGACGATGATTTGCATATCTGGTCGGAAAACCTGACCTATAATTATGCTGAGTATCTGGCTGTCTTTGATATTCCTAAACCTATACGGCATCCTAGGAAAATATTTCCTCTCTGAAAAAGGCCGTCAGTCCCTTCAAGAGGCATCTGGCTATTGCCAGCCATAATGGCTGCAGAGAGGAAGACTTCAATTCCCCCGAAAACTGGAAGAATAAAAGTCTATGGCCAAGGATAGACCAGAATATGAAGGCATAACATAGCGGAAAACGCCATTCCAAACTACGGCGCTTTGGCATAAGTATCATTCTGAGCTGAAGGCAAGTGAGAAGCAGCAGAAACAAGAAAAAGTCTCTGCCCTCCCTCCATTTGCCTAAAGCAGGATATAACTTGGAAAGGTGTTCCCATGTCCCCTCTCTCCCAGGAAAAATGGAAGGTAATCACTGCAGACAGCTCTAGACTTGTATCAGCCCAGAGACTGCACCAAAGGAATCTACACAGCAAACCTTGCTAAAACTCGCCCTTACCTGACATTAATTTCCAATATATTTACCTTAGCCCATTGGGCCATCCCTAAAAGCTCAAAGGCCTTTGCCTTGTCATTTCTCTACAAAATTATTGTGCTTTACCATGATGGTACAGAAGCTCAAGTTCTAACCACCCCTCTTGAGTTACTCATTCCCAGGCTCCTGTGTGTAGGGCGACACATATGTTAATAAACTTTTGTTTGTTTTTCTCTTGTTAATCTGTCTTTTGTCAATCTACTTTACAAGGCCCCAGGCAATGAACTCAAGATGGGAAAAGGAGAACAGAATTTTTGTCTTCCCCTACACAAGGCTGTGTAGACTTGATGTATAATTTCTTAGCAATAAAGATCAAGTTTTAACTTAACTATCTGGTTATCGTAGTGAGGCACAAATTTAATCGTGACTAAATTGCATTTGACAAATGAGATGCACTTGGAGATACCTAAGGAAACAGGGGTGGTGATGGAGGAAGAGGGATAATGTCATTTATTGTATGTTTACTCTGTTCTACTTATTGTGCTATGAACATTATAAAGATTAGCTCATTTGTTTCTCTCAACTCTTTGAGGCCTTGTAAAGGCACATGAAGGTGTCTTCCTCCATTTTTACTACCCAGTGCTAAGCCAATTAGACACTTAAGGTCAGCATCTTCTGTAGGTTTCAGATATCATCTGAATTTCAAACATCTATCATTTGCCCCCTAAACCACTTCCTTTCAAGTCGGAAGTGATGAAGGAGTCATATCAAGACAATATGTAACACACTCCTCTGTACCCTCAAGATACTGATGTCTCCAAGAGTTCCCCTTCCTCACCACTGAGAATCGTTGCCTTGGTAAGTTGCTGTTATGAAGGGTAGTTTGAAACATTCTTCAGGTAAACGCTGCAGTTAAGTGGAGAATCACTTTAATACTTGGACCGGTAAGTGGCCCATGAAGATCTAATATCTCAGAGACTGGGATACATACCTAAGATTGTTCCTTACATTTAGAAGTGTTAGGACAACCTTGTTAAGATCATATTATGCTCTCTACCTTTCCGAGTAGAGCCCAAGCCTCCAAATTTTATGTGTTTCTCCATTCCATCTAAAGTAATTTTCTTGGTGTCCCAGAGACGTATAGAGGAGGACATCTCAACATGCCCTCTGCCTTTAGAATTCTGTGATCCCATAATATAATCAGAATAGAAACCATCATTAATATCTGTCAGGTAACAGGCCCCAAATATCTCAAAACTTGAAAGAATCCTATTATAGCCTTTCCAGTACTTCTCAAATGAGAAGAAATGGCCTTATCTGTAGAATTATTTTCAGCTGCAATTTTTAGTCAATATAAACCAGGCTCAAAACCCAGAGCAATTGTATGAAGATCCTTAATTTACATTCAAAAAAATATATTTAAATCTCCTCACACATGTGTATGTATTTATTGTGTATAACTAAATTGCCTGAAAACAGAAGGCTTAAAGAATGCTAGCAGTGGGGAAGAGCTGTAAGTGGGAAAATGTTGCATTAGTCTGGTTCTTTAATTACAAGCTGTTTGCACTGTGGGTTGTGTATCGATATATTTTTGTTTGTGTGTATACAGGTTGATCCTGGATATTTGCAAATGAACTCGTGAATAGGAATAATAAGGATGATTTTTCATCATTCCTCCTAAAGGGAATCTTGTGATTTGATCCTTTTTCCAAAATCACAGAGCGGTGAAATTTCAGGGTTAGAGAGGAGGTTATGTAGTCCAATTACTCACTCAATTATTGAGTCTTTCCTACAACATGTGTGACAAATAGTCATCCAATCGCTGAGTGCCTTGAGTCAAAGGGAATTTCTGGCAGAGTCTATGCATTTGCAGTAGATGACTAATGCTGTAGCTCTGCATCTTGTTTTCTCTTTTTGAAGAAGACACTTTGGTTTCCCCTTGAAGAATTTGCTCTTCTCCATTTAATGCCATCTTAAAGGGACCATCAGTGGAGGTGTCCTCTTCTCAGTTAGCCAAGGAGTGCTCACGTGACCCAAACTATGACAATCCAAACCCATCCCCCAGGGATTTAAATTCTGAGTGTAAGGGGATAAGAGAGAAAACTGGTTGGAACCAATTTATCCTAATGGCAGCTCCATGAAGATCCTGGTTTCTTGAAAGACCAGATTCTTCCATTTTGATTTCAGATCTGTGAGCATCAAACACCTTCTCATAAATTTGCTTTTTGCCTGGAACTAGGCAGAGGCAATTTATATTAATTACAATCAGAAATTTTTATCTGACACCCCACTGGTCTTGTATTTATCCATCTGGGGGAAATATAGACAGGCATAATCCCTCTTCGGTATTATAGTCCTAAATATGTGTAACTGCTTAGAATGTTCCTCTTCAAT
Organism: Panthera pardus; assembly: GCF_024362965.1. NCBI lineage: Eukaryota > Metazoa > Chordata > Mammalia > Carnivora > Felidae > Panthera > Panthera pardus. The sequence continues at coordinate 186,520,922 of NW_026526688.1, forward strand.
CATTCCTTATTTCTTTATATGACCTTTTAAGAGACGAGCTCACCTTTCCTCAGCTTCTGCTATGGATCATGTTTCTTTGTCCTCCCTCATCCTCCTTTTCTCCCACCACTGTCAGGTGTTACTGAAAATATCCAAAATACAGAACAATAAATGGTTGGCCAGTTTCTATTCCAATATTTTGTAGCAATTTGTTAAGTGTGTGCAGAAAGAAGCATAAAATTATACATATAATAACCAATAAGCTGATATGTAGTGAGTGGAAGCCAGAATTCCCTGTACCACAAAATTTCACCCTTCTGCACCCGTCTTTCACTCTTGGTGAATGAGGGATCTCAAGTCCCTTTGATCTGGCTTACACTTTGACTTGTAGTATATACCGTGTGGTGTTTCTTGCCCTCATCATCCTTGGAGCCGTAGTTTCTGGCATTACTTTCTAAGACCCACGGAGAAAATCCTTCCATTTCTGGCATATATTCGGTGTTTGGCTATCTGAATTTCTTTCAAACTATAGCGACATATATGTTGCCAAATAACTGGGAAGAAGGAAGAAAACTCCCCTCCTGTCTTTGCATGCTAGAATTGTTTTCTCCTGTTATATATAGCTCTCTCTTTCTTATTTTTGAGACAAGGTAGAGTGTTTCTTCTGGCTTGCCTTAGAGTCTCTCTTCCCAGTCAATCCACAGACCCTCTCTGTGGTACATCCTCTGAGCCCACTATAGTCAACTTGCTCACTATAGCATGACCTGATTTCAGATGGATTTCAACATGATTTCAAGTCCTTTCAACCCTTCCACTTGAAGGGTACCACTTCTCTAAACATGCTCCAGCTGGTCTTTTCTACTCGATTCCATAAAAATGTACTGAGTACCTACTAAGTGCCAGGCTCTGTGGGTACAAAATTAAATTGGACACAGATCCTGCCCTTTAGGGCAGATGGACACATAAGCGATATGGCAATGAAAAAGCGATGAATGCAGTAGTACGATTGAGCTGGCACAACATGGCCATGATTAAATCTGCCTGGTAGACATGGAGTGGAGAAAGGTGTCATAGAAGAGGTGACCTTGAGCTGGCTTAGGAAAGATGAATAGGAACATACCAGGCAGACAAGAGGGCATGCCACACACTTAAAAGTGAATGTGTCATCCCAGGTGTGCACAGAAAGGGGAATGCTTGCTTTCTTCTATCCTCCATAATTGCAGACTCCGACCATATTCATCTTTTTGGCAGCCTCAATGCACAGCAGGCTCGCAGAGAGCTAAAGCCACTCTCTTTCTTGCATTGTTTGGACCCATCGACCTTCATCATTCATGCCGGTGAGTCATTACTCTTTATCAAGAAATGAAAGCAAACCCTGAGCTCCTTCATGTGTCCCTACTCCATCTGATCACTGCCCCTTGCTTCTGGAGAAGCAGCCTTTTCTCTCCTGTACTCAGCAAGAGAACCCTCCATTTTCACCAATTTTCCCTCCCCTCTCCTTCACACATCTGCTTCTAAGACGACATGCTCCAAACTTTGCAGGAGGCAGAAATCAGCTTTAGACAAGGTTTACGGGGGGTTAGATGCAGTTTCTACCCAGCTGTTGTCCAGCGTTCTCTGAAACCAATCAAAAGAAAAGAAACCAAAAACATGTTTGCAAAAATCAAATTAAAGCCAAGCTCTGATGGAGTCACAGCTATCTACGCCCATACGGGCTGCCTGCCAAGAATGTTTTTAATATAATAATCGCTCATCCATAGACCCATAATAATTGATATTTGCAATTCGATAATGCTTCTTAACAATTTTTTATTTGTTTCCAATCTCCCCGCTTCCCTCCTCACCTCATCCGCCCAACAACCTCCTGTGTCAGCACATTCATGGCTCTTAATGACCCTCTCAGCAGCTACTGATCAAAGTCAAATTTTAATTACGATTCTAATTTTGGAAGTTTGCTTCCTTTTAATCTGAACTTTTAGAAGGGAGTCAAATGTGTGCTTGCAACGACTCACAGAAAACCCATCAGGCTCCAGGACTATTTAATTGGAAGAGTTCAAGTCGTTTTGAGCGTCATGCTTCCTACCAGCTTGTCTCCACTAGGTGATGACATCTACAGAATGTAAAGTACGTGACTAATGACTGTAGTCTGGCCTGAGGATGATGGCATGAAAACAAGATGCAAACGTATGACCACAGGACGTTACTGTCATCATTTCAAAATGGGGCTTTTCCTCCAATCTTCTCTTCTTCCCAGTTTGGTCTGAGACAAACCTAAAGCCTTCTCTGCACCTTCATGCTAATCCCATTATCCCTTCAAGAATATCTTGATTTATTTAGCCTTTAGAAATTCTAACCATTCTTAACAAAACCACCTCAAAACTCCACTTTCTGTGCACCCTTTCCTGATCCCTCCAGATAGAAAAGACTTCTCCCTGGAAATCCTGGAGCACGTATTGTCATCATAATTAATATCAAATAGCAATCACAATAAAAGCACTATGTTGGCACATGAGCAGCGTTATCTAACTTTATCTTCCCAATAATCCTACTGTATGCTGTTATCATCCCCATTTTACAGATGAGGAAACTGAGTCTCAGATATATCAAAATGTGTTCAAAGTCAAGTAACTATTCAATGGGAGAGTGAGAATTTGAATTCTAGGTCTCATCATAGCAAATCACAAGGATTTATATTCCTCTTACATGCATACCAATAATCTCAATCAGAATGTAAGATTGTGCAAGAAAGAAATTATATCTCATGTTCCTTTGAATCTCCTAATGCTCACAAAGTTGTCATTTAATAAATGTTTTCAGATTGAATGACTCCATCTTAGAATATATATTTAGAAGATTGAGGGCACCTGAGTGGCTCAGTTGGTTAAGTGCCCGACTTCGGCTCAGGTCATGATCTCGCAGTTAGTGAGTTCGAGCCCGCATCGGGCTTTGTGCTGACAGCACAGAGCCTGGAGCCTGTTTCTGATTCTGTGTTTCCCTTGCTTACTGCCCCTCTCCCACTTGCATCCTGTCTCTCCTCTCTCTCTCTCTTTCTCTCTCTTTCTCTCTCTCTCTGTCTCTGTCTCAAAAAATGAATAAACATTAAAAAAAAAGAGTTAAAAAAAGAAACTTGCTTATCAAAAGGAGTAAATGACTTTAAAAAAGTATTTCTCTACTTCTTAATAGTTTCTTTTGAAATTTAGCATTTCAAAAAGATAACTAAGGTGGTGCCTATACAGCACTCCAAACCTTTAATAGGAAGACAAAAGTACAGACTTACATCAATAGTATCGTTATTATCCAGCCTTTATCAAGTACCTAACATGTGGTAGGTGCCGTAGAGGATGTGGACATGAAAAGAAATATTCGGGTCATCAAAATAGCTCAGCTTCTAGTTTAGGGGCACAATGAAAAGCCAGTATTTGCTTCGCTAAACCTGACTGCCTTCTGAAAAGGTTAGGTAATGATAATAAGAGGGTTTTTGTTCTGGAGACTATTTGGATGAACAAATGTGTGCATTTAGAGTAGGAGCCAGAGGGAGAGAACTCAATTGTTATGAATCACAATTTATAACCCAGAGAGGAATTACAGATAGATTCTAGAATGGGAAGAGAAGAAGGCAAGAGAGATCAACTGTCAGTAACAATGTTTGAAGAGAGAAAAACTGTGTGCTGTGAATTTTAAATTGTTTGATGTGGGGTGCAAACATAAAGCCTTCCTCTATGAAATCGTCAGGAAATTGTACAGTGATCACTCATAAGTTTGTGTCCATGAATTTTTCTGGGAAAAGCAAATATGCTTAATTGTACATCTGTGTCAAAGCAACACAGTCCAGGGACATCACGAAGGGTGTAGGGGCCCTGAGAGATCCACCAAAGCTAACAGGGCAGAAGAGTTTCTATTCGAGATGATCACAGGATCCATGAGCAACCCCTGCCAACCCCTTCCTACAGAGGGGCTTGTGTTTACTCTCTTCTGCCTGGCTTTGACTTCCTAGTTCTTTATCACAGGCCCCATACCCTAAACCTGGAGCCCATTGTTTGGATGTCATTCTCTTCTAGCTTCTTGGGCCCCATACCGGGCTGAATAGTGTCCTCCAAATATCTAAGTTCCACCTGGAACTTCAGAATGTGACCTTTTTTGGAAACAGGGTTTTTGCAGATGTAATCAAGTGAAGGTGAGGTCATACTGGATTTGGGTGGGCCCTAATCTCATGACTGGTACCCTTTTAAGAACAGAGGAATTTAGGGGCACCTGGGTGGCTCAGTCAGTTAAATGTCCGACTCTTGGTTTCAACTCAGGTCATGATCTCATGGTTTCGTGACTTCAAGCCCCGCATCAGGCTGTCAGGCTCTGTGTTGACAGCACGGAGCCTGCTTGGGATTCTCTCTTCCATTCTTTCTGCCCCTCCCTCAGTCACGCTGTCTCTGTCTCTCTCAAAATAAATAAACATAGTTTAAAAAAAAAAAAAAAGAATGGAGGAAGTTGGGCACACTCATGGGGGCAAAGATTGAAGTGATGTGTCTGTAAGCCAAGATTTCCAGCAGCCACCCGAAGCTAGGAGAGAGGCACAGAACACATTCTTTCTCAGTGTTTCCAGAAGAAACCAAGCCTGCCAACACCTCTAGAATTATAAGAAGACACTCCTGTTATCTTAAGTCACCCAGTTATAACAACCCTAGAAAATTAATACAGACCCTTATTTTCCTAACTCATAGTCTGGCATCCCTAATACTCAATTAGACAATCTTCTATGGACCCAGACTGTAGAGCCCAATTCTATTATTGACCTGCCCAGGGAACTGTGAGCATTCCGTTGAGATCCCAATAGGACATTATTTAGTTTTTTCCTAGGACTCTGACAAGGAAACAATGAGGCATATCTTTTCTATCACACTTCCTAATTCTCTATAAAATAATAGCACACAGGACTCTTCAGAGGCTTAGAGCTACTGAGTGATAAAACCACTATAGGAATTTAGTAGCCCAGTCATGTTGACAGTAAGTACAACGTGGCAAACTTCATTTATACTTGAAAACACAGATAATAGGACTGTCACTGTCCACGAACTCCTATGTACTTACTGCCTGCACCGCAGACAGACAATAAATACACACTTGATTAGAGCTAGGATGTTGCTCTGCCACATGGGCATTTCTTTAAATGACCTGGTCTGAGAAGTGTCACATGTGACATAGTCAGGATGAACACTATGCAGCTTGATAAATGACCATTCATTCAGTCATTTGACAAATATTTATTGGGTGCATATGATAGGCCATAGTATTTGGGACTTAATCTTTTTTGAAGAAGTCATGGGACTTGAGGTCCAGTTGAAGAAAAAGAGACATGAATCCTCACTTATAATTCATGGAGGTGAATGCTATGTCATCGACTATTAGGAACTCATAGACTTGACTGGAGTTTCACATGTCTGGGAATGAGCTCGAGACCCTTCTACAAATTTGGACTGCCCTGTTCACTTGTTCATTTGGTACGTGAGTCTAGCGAACTCCCCAAGATTAGCATCTTCACATAGCTTTGTTGTTCTCTATTCATCTTGTGTACACAGTTACTCCAGTGAGTGATAAAACCTGTTTCTTTGAGGGAAATGATCCTCAAGTGAGAAATAAAACTTTAGTGTGAGAAGAACAAGGTGATAACTTGCTTTGTGCTTCTAAGCACTTGGAAACACCTACTGACGTGGAATTGAAGAGAAAACAAGTCTCCTATTCAGATATTGTCATTGTAGAAACCGGAGATTTTAGAAGATGCCATGATGGACCACAGATAAATACTAAAGGTCTACTTTAGTAAAAATGAAAGGAAGGGAGAGAGCAACAGAGGATTCTTTGAGTTCTTTGAGTACTGTTGAGTGATGAAGGTCTAAATGCTCCTTTGTTTGGGGGGTAAGGAGTTTGGAAAAGGTTTGGGAAAGGACCCCCATCTTCCTGTCCATGGATGTCCACGATGAAACTTCAATTAGAGTAAAAATGCTGACCTTTCTTTAAGATGCATTTCTGCCACTCTGTAAGTAACAGTAGGACTGAAGCTGCTCCCTTCACCTTCTACTTGGTGGCTATGTTTCACTCTAAAAGCAAGTGTTATGGAATTCAGCTGAGACACAGACACCCACGCTGTACCTCCAATCAGCTTAGTTGCAAAGCATCTACTTCTCGGTTGGCTCTAAACTCAGGAAAGAAAACATGTGGTATTATTAATCTACTCAGACAGTCACTCCTTGCTGACTCCCCTTTGCAAATGTCCACCAGATTGTTCCACACCTCTTCTTACCCCCTTAACTTCACACGCCTCCCTGCCAGCTTGTTACATGATGGGGAAAAAAAAAAAAAAATTATAGAGGCTATTTCAAATGCTGGGAATCTGTGTCTAACCACATGGGCTCTCTTCTTCCATTGAGCATCCATGGCGTGTCATGAATGTGTCACTGAGACTGTTTTCATTCCGCCTTGCGTTGTAGTTATTTGAGTATTTGTTTTAACAGCCTGTCCGTGCAAACCACCGCACCATCGGCTCCAGCTTTATCCCCTCATCCACACTCCTGAACTCCAAGCTCTGCAATAATAAGGACTTAAGTCAAATCGTGCGATACCTGGTCTAGTGTTTGTCATAAGGGAGCGCATTTGCAATACATGTCTTCGTTTCATTAAGAAACTTTGTTCTGACATCAGCTGGTTCTGCTTCACCAATTTCAAGGTACACATATCATCACAATTCCAATTAACTGTTAAAATACCTCTGTGCCTGTGTTAGCAAGTCTCGAGGCTCTCCTACACCGCAGTGTCCAGTTTAGAGGGCTCTACTCAAGTAAAGGTGTCAGTTCTGCTTCAGAATGTCAGTGAGGGAGAGAAATCGGGGATCCTGCCTGGTGATACCTCGGTGTCAGATGGTCTCTGTGACTCGTCCATCCTCTTCTCCCTTGGAAAATATGGTCCCTTTTGGGACCTTGGAGTTCTTTCCTACCAGTCAGTTGGAACCATCTCAATCCATCAAAGAGATTTGAAGTGTATCCTGTTCTTCTAGAGATAACCTGGTCCCTGTGCAGATTTGCCTGTCCCTAACTCTTATGCAATCAAATCTTCATTCCAAGTGGCTTAGGAGCAGCAACTTTGGCCAGGGCTGAAATGATCTGGTCCCATACTAAATGCATCCACATTCATCTTACAATTGCAAAACTCAATAACTCTGTCTCAGAAGTACAATTGTTAGAAAGACTCAACTGAGTTTTTTCAGTTTTCCCAATAAATTTAAAGATCTAATTGGCTTGATTCAAGGATTCATGAATCAGGCAGCATACCATCTAGCAAATAGAAGGGAGCTCCAAGGAGTTGTACAAAATGGAAGGTTTTTACAGGCAGAGGGAGGGTAGGACAAGGAAGTTAAAAGAGCAGATTATTTCAGGCAAGGTTATCTTCCCTTAGGAGAAGGCAGGGGGTCTTGTCAGGCAGATTACCACATTAGTGCTGACCAGGAAATTCCAGACTGATTGGCTTAAAATTCCACTCCTGGGAGAGGCTGAAACTGCAATTAGGTTAGGTATTAAGTTTTACTGGGACTTAGCAAAAGTGACTCCATTTTGAGCCTGTTGGTTTTGTTTTTTTTTTGTAACACGATGCTCTAAACTGACAGGCTGGGTTCACCTAGCAAAGCAACACACAGCCTCTATCGCTAAAATATAAAATTAGGTAAAATAAAATAAATTCTACCTCACCAGATACCTCAATAGAATTCCTTATGTCCAGAAAATATGTGTGTATGTACTGTCTGCTGGCCAACACCAAGTTTAGAATTTTTTTGTTTTTTTAATACAAATGCCTTTAGGAAGGATGTATGCACTCCAATTCTCCACAGGATCCACCTAAACATGGAAGCTCAGCTTTCTGCCTGGCCTCTATAGACATTTGAGTTTGAGCACTCTGCTTTATGAGTCTACGTGATTAGCTATACCCCTGAAGGTATGGGGGCTAAAGACACACACACACACACACACACACACACACACACACACACACACATGAGACCCCATGAGGTGAGAGAAAGCATAACCTTCCTAATATTTGTATGTTTCTATTGTTGATCCTAGAGCTATTTTCAGCAACTTGTCCTCTGAACAACCACAGGGAAAGGGATGGAAATTGAAGATAATCTAGGTAGGAAGAAAAGACACTACAATCACCCCCAGGAGTGAGGCTTTCCCCAGTCCTGCATGTTACTGTGATGGTCAGATTGTCTATTGAATGGTTAAAAAAATGTTTTACTCTACAGGCTTGTTTTGAAGTAAGTCAACCGTTGTCCTGTGGATGTCCACAGGGTCCATCCACAAGAGATGGGGTGCGCTGGGGGGTGAGAAAGAAGGGGAGCCTGACTCCACCACCACCGGGTACCCTCTTCAAGGAAGGAAGTTGTTTCCATCTGTTTGACCTATTGGTGGTCTCACTAGGAGAAAATGAAGCAGTTGAGAAAAAATTGAGAAAATCACTGGGATACGTTAAAATAATTTTTTAAAAAGTCCTCTTTTTAGAGAACTCTACACTTTATTTTTCTTAAGAGAAGTTGAAGAGTAGTGGTTCTCAACTGTGTATGTGCGTTAAGGTCATTTGGGGGAGGTTTACAAATACCGATGCCTGGGTTCAACCTTCAGAGATTCTGATTTAAAATCTGCCTGGGGCGTGACCTGAGCATTGAGTTTTTTGTAAAGCTCCTGGCAGATTCTAGTGTGCAACCAGGGTTGAGAATTCCTGCAAGAGACAGTAAAGGCTAGATTTTGGTTTCAGGGAGGTAGGATGGACTCCTAATTCATCTCTGTCTGTAATGCAAGCTAATCACATAAAATCCATATCCTCCGTGTCATGCATCTATACATTTGGAAAAACTTATGAATATGTATGTTGTTGCTCATTTGCACCTTTTTTTTTTTTGCCCTCAAAATAGTTTCATGTGCCTTAAAGAAATGCAGGTAGGATAGCAAGGAAATTGTGAAACAGAAAAAGGAAGTTACAGTAGACTATTCCCCACAGGTTATTAGACCTCTACACTTCCTGGAGCTTCTTGAGGTCATGGCACAATGTGATAAAATCCTCAAAAGCCACAGTAAAAACAGTAAGGATCTCTATAGGACTGGGCTTCAGTTTCCTACACCTATAACATGGGGACCATAACAGACACTGCTAATACTTAGTCCGTAACTGGTCTCACCTTCCTCCTTAACAACAGAACATTGTTTTTGTTGGGGGCAACAAAGTGCCCAGGTAAGAAGAAAGAGGAAGATGATGAAAGGGTGAAGAAGGAGGAAAAAGAAGAGACAGAAGAGGAAGAAAAAAAGCAAGAAGTAGGAGCAGAATGAGCCCTTTCCTCCATTTGCTTGCAAATAGTGGTAGTCAATGGGATGGAAATAGAATGTCTTAAAGACAATTATTTTCAAGGAAATCTCTTTAAATGGGGCTACTCTAGGCAGAAAAAGTGTTCTTGTTCTTGTTACTTTCCCACTTAAAACAAGGATGTGATGGTTGGAGGTGCAGCAGCCACTATGGAGACACAAGGAAAAGCAGACAGATTTGCAGATATCTTGGTCCTGAACAAACAACATCTCAACTATAGCCAGTGACACTGGACTCCTGATTACATGAGGTGCTAAAATTACACCTTATCATTTACAGTCAGATTTCAACAACTTGCAACCAAATTCAGTTCTTAACAAATTCAGGGACAATTATATCTTACATAGTCTTGTGAGACTGAAATTAACATAGGCTGTATTTCTGGCATTTCTTAGTGATAATTATATTCTTCCATTCCATCAGAATGTATGAAATGCCTACCCTACACCCAGCATCATTCTTAGTGCTGAAGAACATGACCCAACCTTCATGGAGATTATTTTACTAAAACATTCCTGCTCCTTGCCTAAATGTTTCCTTTTGTCTCCATATACATTTTTGAAAACTTTTTGGCTTGTGCAAAATCAGGATTTATACATCACCACTTTCTACAACCCATTTCTAGCAATAGAGTCACACATCTATCTATTGGTCAAATAGGATTTGAATGTATGTGTGTGTATTTGCTTTGCAGGTACCAAATATATCTAAAAAACAGTCACTGCTCAGTCAGTTAAGCATCCACTCTTGGCTCAGGGCATGATCTCACAGTTCGTGAGTTCGAGCCCATATCAAGCTCTGTGCTGACAGTGCAGACCCTGCTTGGGATTCTCTCTCTCCCTCTGTCTATGCACCCCAGCTCTGCTCTCTCTCTCTCTCTCTCAAAATAAATAAATGAACTTAATTTTGTTTTAAATAAATAAAAATAAAAAACAGTCACTGCTCTCAAGAATCATGAATTTCTTTTTTCTTTTTTTAATTAACATTTATTTATTTTTGAGACAGAGAGAGACAGAGCATGAATGGGGGAGGGGCAGAGAGAGAGGAAGACACAGAATCGGAAGCAGCCTCCAGGCTCTGAGCCATCAGCCCAGAGCCCGACGCGGGGCTCGAACTCATGGACCTCGAGATCGTGACCTGAGCTGAAGTCAGACACTTAACCGACTGAGCCACCCAGGCGCCCCAAGAATCATGAATTTCTACGAGGAGAGATAACAAAAGCCAGTTAGGCCAGACAGACTATATGTTTGTAACTAGCATCTACTGATCTAACTTATGTACCATGCGTTTTTCAAGCACATCACAGCACGTATCTCATTTATTCCCCGCATCTCTTAAGAGAGACTAATATTATCTTCCTTTGTACCCTGAACAAACTGCCCCAAATCACACAACTCCTACGTGGTAGTTCCAGAATTCAAACCCACCGAGTCCAAAACCACAGCCCACGTACTTCATGACTACTTGAAACAAACTCCCGGTAAGTGACAGATGCCAAGGAGAGGCAATGGCAGCCGTCAATGGAGACGTTTGTTTAAAAACTATTCCTGGGGCACCTTCTATATGCCAAACATTGATTGGGACACAACAACTCCATAAGTAAACAAGCAAGGAAAATTGTCCACCAGAGGAGTTATGACTTACATTGTCATAGTATCAGTAATCACTGTGACTGAGGCAAAGGTTCTGAGAGGTCAGGAACAAGGTGAGATACTTTTGGTATTGTTTTAAGCATTTTCAATACCTGCAAAGAAACCAGACTACATTCCTCAGTAAACCACACCAGTCACCAGGAAATCTCACTGTGAGTGACTCCGTTCCCCTGCTCTCCCCAAGCCACTTGTGGAACAATTAGGCTTCTATTCTCTTTCTCTCTCTCCCTGCCCAGTGATGACTGATATTTTTTAAATCTCCTTTCCCTGCCCCCTTAAAAAAATAGGTGTCAAAATGAGAGTCTGCAAGAGTTTGCCCAAATTTGGTGACATGTGAGAGGCAGTGACTAGCATAAGAAACTAAAATGGTATTTCAAGGATGGCCCTGCTGGGAAGGAATTATTTGCAGAGAGTGTGGTCACTAATGAGAGAAGGTCCCACAAACATCCCCAGTAGAAACCCACAGGCACAAGCTACAATCATGCTTTTAATCCTGACGGCTCTTTGTTTTCACAAACTGCAGTAAGCCAAGTCAAAACAGGTTCGATTTGTCTTTGAGAGTAGTCTTTTTTTTTTTAATCAATTTACTTATTTTTCAGAGAGAGAGAGAGAGAGAGCACAAGCAAGGGAAGGGTAGAGAGAGCGAGACAGAGAAGAGAAAATCCCAAGCAGGCTATGCACTGTCAGTGCAGAGCTCAATGCAGGGTTTGAACTCATGAACTGGGAGATCACGACCTGAGCCGAAACCAAGAATAGGACTCTTAACCCACTGAGCCACCCAGGTGCCCAAGAGTAAAGAATATTCTTAACGTCACATCTTGAATATATACATATATATATGCATATGTATATGCATATATATATGTATATATACATATATATGAATATGTATATGCATATATATGTATATATACATATATATATATGAAGTAAGTTTACTTCAGTATCCATTACAAATAACAAGTATCATTGGGAAGCATTTACTTCTGTTGTGTGCTCAATGTTCCACAAGCATTTTCTCCTTGACTCTCTACAACAATCCTAAGAGGTGGGGTCTTTTGTGTACCCCATTTCATAGATGACAGGAGTGAGACTTATGAGCTGGGAAAGCAGTTTGGTGGTTCATGAAAAAGCTAAACATAGAATTACCTTATAACCCAGGAATTTCACTACTAGATATATACCCCATAGACTTGAACATGGATACGGAAACGAATCTATGCACACAAATGGCTATAGCAGCATTACTCAAAACAGTTTTTGGAAATAACCCAGATTTCCATCAATCAATAAATGGATAAACAAAATGTGGTGTAACCGTATAATGGAATATTATTCAGCCATAAAAATGTACAAAGTACTAACACATGCTCCAAAAACATTATGCTAAACAAACTGGATACAAAACATCACATATTGTATGATTCCATTTGTATAAAATGCCCATAATGAGAAAACCCATAAAGACAGAAAGTACATTAGTCGTTGCCAGGGACTAGGAGGGAGGGGAAATGGGGAGAAACCGTTTAATAGGTACAGGGTCTCCTTTGTGGGGGATGAAAACGTTTTGGAATGAGATAGAGGTGATGGTTGCACAACATTGTGAATGTACTAAATACCGCTAAATTATACACTTTAAAATGGTTAATTACATGCTAGGTGAAATTCACCTCAATTTTAAGAGTTTTTAAATTGTAAATGAGACCAGATCTGGGGTGGCCATGGAGGTACGCCACTCAGGCCTCGCTTCAAGAGCGCTGGCTGCAAGGAAGGTGGCCGGCTGACAGCCTCCAGCCACAAAACTGCTGGCTCCTCTCCCCCAGTCCCCCGAACACGGTATTTATGCCCCAGTGCCCTGCTCTCTGTGATCTCTGTGAGTTGTTCCCAGTCAGTGATGGAGCACTGCAGGGCCCCCAGGGCTGTCTGCCCCTGCCCAGCTCTGGATTCACCTGGCAGGCATCTCTGCTTTCGACTGAACGGCAAACTTCACTCCACTTTCCTTTCTTCTTTCCCACGTCAGCCTTGTATTTCACTCCCCCCTCCACCCACCTTCTTCACCGCCTCGTTACTTTATCTGTCACAGACATCTGCCTCCAGTAGATCCCCGGCACAGCTAACCCCACCTCAGTGTCTGCTTCTTAGGGACCCCAAACTGACACAAAGCCCAATAAATTGCCCCTTGTTACACAGACAGTTGGGGGCAAAGCCAGGACTCAGTAGCTCTATTACTAACTTTCTGAACCTAAGTACAAAATCACATTTATTTGATGATGAGAGCTACCTAAATAGGGTTTTCGTGTATTCCCGGTAGAGTGGCTCTGATTTGCTCATTAAATAGCTGTGATTTTGAGCAAACTGCTTACTGTTAGTATTTCTGTTTTCAAAAATGTGAAAATGAAAGTTTGCCAACTTACAACTTGTCAATCCCTTCTCCCTCATGTGTCCACGGCTGACCTCATTGACCTACCCTCAGTCCTTCCTCACCCTAAGAGACCAGGCAGACATTGTAATAGATCAGGGTATATATATATATATATATATAAATATATATATATTTATAAATATATAAATTATATAAATTATATAAATTTATATATATAAATTTATATTTATATATTTAATTTAATTTAATATATATATATATTATATATATATAATAATTAAATTTAATATATATATATATATAATATAATATATATATATATAATATATATATAAAAATATATATATAATATATAAATTATATAAATTATATAAATATATATATATAAATATATAAATTATATAAATAATAATAAATCAGTTTATATATATATATATATATATATATATATATATATATAAACTGATTTGCTTCCTATCTGTCAGAGTCCACTCTGGCAGCTCAGCCTCATGTGATTAAATTATCACACTTTTTTTTGCCTATTTTTTTAATATGAAATTTATTGTCAAATTGGTTTCCATACAACACCCAGTGCTCACCCCAACAGGTGCCCTCCTCAGTGCCCATCACCCACCTTCCCCTCTCCCCCACCCCACATCAACCCTCAGTTTGTTCTCTGTATTTAAGAGTCTCTTATGGTTTTCCTCCCTCCTTCTCTAACTTTTCTTTTCCTTCCCCTCCCCCTTGGTCTTCTTTCTGGTAAGTTTCTCAGAATCCACACAAGAGTGAAAACATATGGTATCTTTCTCTGTATGACTTATTTCACTTAGCAGAACACTCTCCAGTTCCATCACGTTGCTACAAAAGGCCATATTTCATTCTTTCTCATTGCCACGTAGTATTCCATTGTATCACACTCTTTCTGGCCATGGCACCACCCAGAGCACTGAGTTATCCAAGCAAGACACCCACTCCTTCCTGTGCAGCATCCTTACCACCATAATCAGCCTAAACCAGAACATCGGGACGAACTGAATTTATCTGACTTTCATATTGATGTCAGTCAACACTAGATGCCCCAACTCCCAGGTCATCCTTCATCACCCTAGAGTTCTTCACACTGTCTTCTCTCACCCCCATCTCCCATTCCTCACCATGAGCCTTCTAGAAAGTATGGTCCGTTGTCAGTAAAACTCTCCCTTTATCACCATTCCTTTCCGTTTCTCTGACTTACTCTAACTGAAATCTAGCTTTGTGCCGAAGACGCTAGATGGCTTAAGCTCTCTTAACTAATGGTTTCTTTCTTTCCCTTATGCCTTATACACTGAACCTAGAGGTAGGGTGCCATCCTTGTACGTCCTAGTCATTTCTAGATCATTGTCTCTTTCACTGAAACTACCAGCTTGGAACTTAACTCAATTAGACTATACCTACCAGTACCACCCTCCTTCTTAATCTAGCCCTTAGTCACTCCTCATTTCTTACTAAATGTAGCACCTGGCTCATTATTACTCTCTAGTATTAATTCTGTCACGATTCTTGGCGAGCTGTAATATCCATGGGAACCCTTCTTTTATCACTCTGGCCTCTTGGTGGGAAGCTTCTTGATCTCCTCCCTCCATGATGCTGTCTACTCAACATCAGCCAACCAGTCCTCCAGACATTTCCTGAACTTTTTCATCACCATAATCTAATCTCCATTTTAAGTATCTTCACTTCATACCACACCCCCATTTTGTACAGCTCACTCACTCTTGTGTCCTGACTCAACATTAATAACCCCACAGGGTCTATAAACCTCATTGCCAGCACTCACTCTTCTCTTGTTCTCATCTCATTCCATACCCAACTTGGACTCCATGGCTCCTTGCAAATAGGCTAACATCCCTTCCTCTCTCTTCCTTCATCGTGATTCCCTGATTAACTTAATTTTCCACTTTCTCTGTGCCTGCACCAGGGTACTTGAACTTAGATGGAAAAAAAAAAAAAAGCCATACACAAATGGGGGCTCATCCACGTCACTCAAAACCATTACCACGGCTCTCAGGAGGGTCTTTGAACCTGCCTGACAATCTTCCTACTATTCCCAATCTGTTTTCTCTCCCATGATTCTAGGTGAGAATTTCATATCTTCCCTTTAAAATTCCAGCACCCCCTGCCTCCTCCTCACTCCCCCCCAGAGAAGTCACTTCCAAGTGCAGTGAAAAAATAGAAATAATGAGAAAAGAACTTCCTTGAGAGGCCACTGTCGTGTTTCCCCCTCCTCATTTATTTTATCCCATGTTTTCTTACTAGCCCTTACCCCAGCCCAGACCTACTATTTATGCAATCAATTCTTTATTGGTTTGTCATCCATTTTCCCCTGCAGAATCTAATTTCCAAGATAGTAAAGATTTGTCTTTGTTCATTGCTATATCCCGTGCAGTGCCTGGCATGTAGTAGCATTCGATAAATATTTGCTAATTGTGTATCTATTATGTTGTACAGGCACAACTCACAGTTCGCAATCACAAAGTAATCCTACTCTGTCTTCTTTGTCCCTTTAAAACTGTTCTCATGCTGCTAGTTTTGCCAGGAACTTCTGCCGGATTCTTGGTTTTTCTCATCATCCTTCAGTATACAAAGAGTTTTTTCTTGTCCCTGTGAGTCACAAAACACTGCTTCAATTCAGTAATTAAAATGTGTAGTCCCATGTAAAAGTATATTTCAATTGAAATGAAAGCTTCTCTCTCTCCTCCAGCTCAGACTGCTCTGAAAGAAAGAAAGAAAGAAAGAAAGAAAGAAAGAAAGAAAGAAAGAAAGAAACTGAAACCTTTGGTCAGAAGGTGTTAGACTGACCTCATCCCTTTCCCAGCCTTTTTTCCCTCTTCCGCAATTTGCAATTCAAAGCTTTTTTTTTTAATTTTTTTAATGTTTATTTATTATTTTTGAAGGAGAGAGAGAGAGAGAAAGAGAGAGAGCAGGGGAGGGGAGGTGCAGAGAGAGAGAGGGAGACACAGAATCCAAAGCAGGCTTCAGGCTCCGAGTTCCCAGCACAGAGCCCGACACGGGGCTCGAGCTCACGAACAGTGAGATCATGACCTGAGCTGAAGTAGGACGCTTAACCTACTGAGCCACCCAGGCGCTCCGCAATTCAAAGTTTCTGATGGCTTCCCCCAAACCCAATGTCCAGGAAAATGAGAGAAGAGAGTAAAGGGAGAAAGACATTTATTAGCTGACACTACCTTGTTGATTTTATCATTGACTTTTTCTGAAGTTGTCAGATGTTCACAAGTGACTCTTCTGTGATGCTTTCAAGGGTTATTTGATGTCCTTCCATCACCATGGGCCTCACTTGCAATTTCATAGACAAGGTGACTGTGTCTCTGTTTTAGCTGACTCTTACTCCTTTCCTCCAGTCCTGGGAGTCTAGCAGTATCTCCAGCGGCTCTCTGCTTAGATCTGCTCATCTCTTTTGGACATGATCTAAGACCATTCCATGCAGGTCTCTCTTGTGTGTAGCCACATGAATTCCTAGGAACTACTCCTTCTTCCTTTGCTCTGACAAACTCCTTTTTATTTTATTTTATTTTATTTTATTTTATTTCATTTCATTTCATTTTATTTGAGAGAGAGAGAGAGAGAGAGAGTGTGTGTGTGTGTGTGTGTGTGTGTGTGTGTGATGGGGGACAGGGGCAAAGGAAGAGACAGAGAGAGAGAGAGAGAGAGAGAGAGAGAGAGAGAGAGAATCTTAACCAGGCTCCACGCTCAGTGCAGAGGCCCACATGAGGCTTAATCCCACCACCCCAGAATCATGACCTGAGCTGAAATGGAGTCGGAGACTTAACTGACTGAGCCACCCAGGTGCCCCTGCTCTGGCAAACTCTTATGTGCCTATTGCCCAGTGCAGCAAGCTTGCCTTTGTTCTAGCAGTTGAGCATTCAGCCAGCCAGCCCATCCCCACTGTAACTTCACAGCAAACCTGAGTCTCCAAAAAGCCACGTCATAATAGGTAACACTTATTTTGGCACTTAATATATGTGCTTAAAATATATTAATTTACTTAATCCTCAAACAGCCTTTAGAAGTATATACTATAATCACTTCCATCTTACAGATGGGGAACTGAGACACCCCCATTATTGCAAGTCCCCAGTGATGGGTTCTAGCCACACACTTTGGGATGTGGTTTCTGTTATCTTTAGCCTCAGCCAAAGCAACTGAAGTCATTAGCTAATAAGTATAGTGTAGATAATTTTTAAGGTCTTTTCCAGTACTTATAATTTTGACATTTAAAATTATATTACTGTCCCATCCATCCATGGCAAAGCATAGGAATGGTGGTGGTGGAGGATGTAGAAGATTGGAAATGGCCTTTTCTGGCCTAAATCCCTGGAGGTTCCCCCCATGTGATTCTAGCTACAACTTTGTAGTTCAGCAGGACACTAGCAAAACTAGTCTAGATGGTATGTACTCATGGAACCGTGAAGTTATAACTGTTCCCTGGTCCTATTAGCAGATGTTTAATTGACCATTCAGACTTGCACCAAATTGCATGCAGCAAATGAAAGCATAGTGCCAGAGAACTGGACATGAAGACCTGTGTTGTTGTTGTTTTCTTCTTTTTTTTTTTTTAAGTATATACTTAGAAACCAAATTCCCAACTGTTTATCTCTGCTCCCATACAATTCCAACATTCTTTTATTGAAAAGATCTCAGAAGAGTGGGAAGCAAAATTAACTCCATGATAACTAGTTGGAGGTTTCCTGATATGGGAAAAAAAGGCAATAGACATGAATTTTATGGCGGTATTTTGGTACTCCCTGCTGAGGTATCTCTTGCTCGGAAAGGGAAAGAGCTGGGGACTCATCTATGAGTTCAGAGGATATCTAAAATGGCTTCCTCATCTGGGGTCTGTGATCATCATGGAGTTTTTGGTACCATTTGTTAACTTCCAGCTGAAGAGCACAACCATGACGTAGGAATGAGTACAGCAAGGGAATATTAAACATTAGAAGGCTCTTCAGCCTCATGTCTTGGATTTTGAAGGCTCTGCAGCACACCTGGAGGGCAGGAGTCCCCTGGCTGCCAGTCTGCCGATGTGACTGGGGAGGCATCTGTGAGCCCAGAATTAAAAGCCAAGGAGAATCCATAAAAGTAAGTATGTAATAATAAGGTGGATATAGAAAGAAAATGATGCCAGGCCCTTGTCCCTCTATCCCTTCTATAGTTATCTTTATTTCATTCCATCATAGTCATCTCTTAACTCTTTTCTTTGCTTTTAGACTTTCCTACTCCTATCCAAACTCAACTTCACAGCCAGAGTCATATTTCTAAAATGCAAATCTGATCATGTCACTTCTCTGCTCAAAAGCTGTTGCTCCCCACTGCCTACAGGCTAGAGTCCAAACTCATTAAAATGGAAGTCAATGCCCTTGAAAGGCTGGCACTGACCCACCTTCTGGCCTCATTTCTCAATGTAATATTTCTAAACCCATCATGATCTCTCCTTTCTCTCTGTGAGCCTTTGCACATGCAGCCCTCCTGTCTAGAAGTCCCTGCAGTTAGGAGGGGATCCATGGTAAGTAACAGAAAACTCAGCTTAAATGGGCTTTAACAATGAAGCTGATGTATTGGTTCACAGATTGGAAAGTCAAGAGGTTGACAGGATCCATATTTGATTGAACCAATGGACGCTGGCATTATCAATGGCCTGCTTTCATGCCATCTCTCTTCTCTGTTTTCTGCAGTGTCCATTCCAATATCTGGGAGGCTCATGTTGGGGTAATAGGATGACTGACGATCAGCAGTAAACAGGTCTTCATGGGAGGGAGCATACACACTTTGAGGAAAGAGTGGTTCTCAGAGAAAAAAATCTGGATGCTAAAAAGTGAAATGGAGGAATAAAGTTATAGGACATCTTTCAGTAAATGATTTTTAGACATCTTTCCAGTCCAGTTCAGGTGTTCCATGAGCTGTAGAGAACACCCCTTTCCCTCATGCTAGGTTAACAGTTTGTTCTTTCATGCTTATCTTTCACCTTATGCACAGCTCTTCCATTAATACTCCTACAAGTCATGGGGCACCTGGGTGGCTCAGTACGTTGAGCATCTGACTCTTGATTTTGGCTCAGGTCATGATCTCATGGTTCATGTGTTCAAGCTCCACATTGGGCTCTGCACTGATAGTTTGGAGCCTGCTTGGGATTCTCTCTCTTCCTCTCTTTCTGCCTCTCTCCTGCCCATTCATTCTCTCTCTCTTTCTCAAAAATAAACATTTAAAAAAATACTCCTAGAAGTCCTAAACGTTTCCATATTGGCCTACTATGTGCTGACTATCTGATATACATTAATTTACTTAACACCAACAGTAAAACTTTGAAATAGATATTTGATATCCATGTTTTATTTATGAGGAAACTGTGATGAGAAGTTAAATAACTCTCCCATGGTAACACAGTTAGCAAAACTCTCTAACATATGCGTTCATATTGCTTGCTCTGTACTATGTAAATGAAAACACATCACAAAATATCCACTCGATCACAGTCACCAGAAAGAGATGTTGGATGGGTCATAATACTTATCACATGGTCTTGTATTTATGGGTCTCCCTTCCACACCAGCTATAAAACTCTTATAAAAAGGGATTGTATTCTATTTCCATTGAGAGCCCTGGAGTGTCATGATTAGACATTGTAGAGACAAACCTAGCCAGTCTGTCTCTACCTGACATCCTCCACTTCCTGTGAGACTGTGGGCAAATTTTTTAACCTTCCTATATCCAAGTCCCCTCATCGATAAAATGGGGATAATAATAGTACATCACAGAGTCATTATAAGAATTGAATAAGGTACAGAAAAAGCCCAAACACATATGCCTGAAACACTGAAAGCCCTTGACCAATTTTACATAAAAATGATTGTTGTGTACCTTTCATCCCCTTAGGATAGTGCCTGAAACAAGGCAAGATAGTCAATGAAATATGATCAGTCATGGGTAAGATCCTTAATCCTGCAGAATACTTAACTTTTCCTCCAGTTTTCCCCACTGTTTTCTAGTTCTATGGACACACAAATGTTTTCTGTGCCTGAAAAGCAACCAGGACCTGGTTAGCACAGAACAGTGACCTTTTGGTGTCATGGATGGGACACACGGAAGAGGGAAAAAAAAGTCATATGATAGTGAGGGGGAAATTAAACACGGTCAAGGAATCAGGAGATTTTGGTTTCTAAAGCTGTTCTTAACTGTGTGGGACATTGGAATGATATCAACAGAACTTGATAACATCTAAATGTGTGGATTGAGTAAGAAAGAGAAATTCAGGGATCTATTCTGCTATTGGCCAAACATGTCAATGCAATAGGCCTTGATCTTCCACCTGTGAAATGGGGAATAGCACCATTAGCCTTTCTCACTGCATTGCTCTAAAGATCAAATGAGCTTCCCATTTAATGACTAACACTCTACAAGAAAGAGCCAACACAACCATTCAAGCTGAAGAAAAAGCAGCAGCTGGTGCAGGTGTCCAAGGAGGTAGTGTCTCATACTTCATTTTAAGGACTTGGGACTTCATCCTAATGGGGGGGGGGGGAGCACTAAAGAGCTGGTCAGTAGAGTGGCATTATATTTGCATTTTAGAAACATTTCTCTGATTATAGTTTAGATAAAAATTGTGGGAAAGCGAAGCTTGCAAAACCAGTAAGGGGTTATTGCAGGAATGTAGACAAGAATTAATGGGAGACTGGGCTGGGGTTGCAGCTATGGGAAAGAAGAAAATGCACGAATTAAACCTGTTCAGTAGAACTTGGTGATGGACTTAATGTGGGCCCTAATGAAGAAAGAGGAATTGAGGATATTTCCCAGATTTTCTGATTTATCCAACAGGGCGAAGGCAGTGTCACTTTTTAAAATGAGAAAACTAGTAGATCAAAGTTAAAAATAATCATTCTTTTCAGAAATTAAAACAAGACACAGAAGAGATTCTTACCTATGACCTGTTATAATGTAGACTCATGGATTTCATTAGAATGATTTTATACCAATTATTATAGGATCTAGTCCAGAGAATAAATATGTGGAATTAAAGGAAATGACAAGAGAAGAATTTGTCAAGTCCATTTATTCATTCAGCCAGTATGTCAGGTACTATTCTAAACAACTTTTTAACAATAGTAAAGAAGAGAGAAGGTCCTTGCCCTTTGGAAGTTGATGTTCTAGTGGGGGCAAAATATATAATAAACAAACAAATAGGAAAAATCATATAGCACTGAGGATTACTCAGAACATTAAGATAACTTGACATGATGGGAAGGCCAGGGGATTTTTTTTAGGGGCAATAGGAAGAGGTCACTCTGACGGAGAAAACACTGAAGCTGACGCTTAAATAATAAGAAGAGGAGTCAGTGACCCTTATAATCAAGGGAAAGGGCCTGCTAAATAGAGGGAACAGCCAATGCAAAGGCCCTGTGGCAGGGCATGTTGTTCAGGCCAACCACAGAGAGTTATGAAGAGAGTGGCACAAGAAGTTGGAGCCGTGAGCAGTGCATTGTAAACTGGGGCTTAGAGTCACATTTTATTGCACATGTAAAGGGAGGCCATAAAAGAGGTTAAATCATTTTGCATGTTTAAAGGTACCCTCTTTACTGTGTGGAAAATGGGTTGTGGGAGCCAGGAGGAAAATTTGGGCCCAGGTAAGAAATGTTTGGTGCTTGGTGATTAAGGATCTGCAATTGTTTTTAGTAATACCATTGACATAGCAAGGGAAGGATCCCTGCGCAGAGAAACTTACAATGACTTACAATGACAAAGGGAAGCATGCACAGCGCAGTGAGGAGGGAGAAGGTCAGTGGCGGAAAGGCTGCCCACACTGAAGTTAAGAAGGGCCCCACGCCTCCCTGGAAGCAGGGAGAGTGCCAGGTTCCCACTGGGCAAAGAAAATTGGCAATCATTTGAGGGAGGAAAGGGAAAAAAGGGGGAGTCAGGGAATCTACGAAGAGCACGCATTAATTTAAGGATATATTTATATTTGGTTTCATTTTGAAATATATATTTGCCTTGTTAATAAATCTTTTATTTTGAATTATGTGTAGTGAGTGCTAGGTACTGGGACACCATTATCTTTGAGGATGTACTATAAAGTCTCCGAAGGTCTGAATTTATCTGAGAAGTGAACATGCCAAGTCATCACAAGAGACAAGGGGGAAAATAAAAAGAGGACACATTACAAGCTTTGTTGGGGGTTGGAGCACAAGGGAAGGGAACTTGAAATAAAGAAGTAGAAGCAGCTCAAGACAGAAAAGGAAAAACACGCCGACTCCTTGACAATGAAGCAAAAGTCTTGGAAAAGCCAATTTGTGCAAAATGCCCAGAAAAAGAAAAGAAAAATTAGGAGGGACACTCAGAATGGTTGGAGGAATGTGTTAATAATGTCAGAAGAAGAAGAAGAAGAAGAAGAAGAAGAAGAAGAAGAAGAAGAAGAAGAAGAAGAAGGAGGGGGAAGGGGAGGGGGAGGGAAGGAGAAAGGAAAGAAAGAAAGAAAGAAAGAAAGAAAGAAAGAAAGAAAGAAAGAAAGAAAGAAAAGAAAGAAAGAAAGAAAGAAAGAAAGAAAGAAAGAAAGAAAGAAAGAAAGAAAAACAAAAATACCCTAAACACAGATGAAGTAATACAGTCAGGGAAAAGTGTCCACATACTTGACATAACGGAGAAAGAAAGACAAGAATGAGAGTATTTTCAAGAAAGACACTGAGTCGAGGCATCCTACATTCTAGAGGCAGGTATGAACCCAGATGCTGCTTCTTTTTCACAGTGTCAGACAATGACAAGTTCCTTTAAATTTTCTGAGCCTCATTTCCTTTATCTTACAGATAGGGAAGATGGAAAGAGAAAGTGACAATATGTATATGGGAAGGTTTATAAGCACTAAGAAATGACAGTGGAGAAATAAATTCCGGAGAAGTCTTGAATAACACATGCACACATATATCCACACAGATACATCCACCTGCGCATGCGCACGCACACACACACACACACACACACACACACACACACACACACTTTATAGATCACCTCAGCATCTGGGTGGTGAATAATTTGAACAGGATATGAAACTAGAGAGACCTGGTTAAAAACAGTGTGAAAGCAGAGGCACAGAGTAGAGAGCCCAGAATCAGACCCATTGCATATATGGAAATTTGATGAATGAGTCGATGCTGCAGTTGATGAGAAAAGGGGGGACTATCCAACAAGAGGTGCCGGGGAAACTGGTTATCTGTATGGGAAGAAATAAAAACAATTGTGTACCTTAGACCATATGCAGAAATTTGTATAAAGAACTATTGAAAACTTTAAAAATTACATAGAAAAACATTCTCACCTTTAAGGGAAGATTTTTAAAATAAGACACGAGGTAAACAACCTATAGAAAAAGGAATGATAAATCTGACTATTGAAGTTATAAACTTTAGCTCATCAGAAGAATTCTCAAATAAGAGGAAAGATAAATCACAAACTTGAATAAGATACACACACACACAGTCACACATGCACACACACACATACATCCTTGACTGCCTCTACCCCCTACCAAGAAAACCACTATTCTGTAATTTGTTAATTATCCCCTTGTTTTTTCTTTATAGTTTTATCACATATGTATGTTTATGCATAATATAGTTTTGCTTGGTTTTGAAATTTAAACAAATGGAATCATAATATTTTCTTTGGGGCCATGAAAACCATAGTATTATGGTTTCTAGCTCTATTCTTGTTGATTTAGGTAGCTACTTCATTATCATAGTTGTATTGTATTTCATGGAACAAATATACCACAGTACAGTTATTTATTTCTCCTATTGTTCACCTTTGAATTGTTTCAAGGGTTTTACTCTTATGAACAAAGTTGTTGTGAACATTCTTGTACGTGCCTCCCGATGCTCACAGGAGAGATCTCTTCACAGCAGGGGTTAGCAAACATTTTCCACAAAGAGCCTGATATTAACTATTTTAGGCTTTGCAGACAATATGGTGTCCGTTGCAATTATTCAATGCCATTTAGCATGAAAGCAGCAATAGATAATATGGCTTTAAATAAAACTTTATTTTAAAAGTTTTAAATAAAACTTTGTTTATATAAGCAGACAGTAGGCCAGATTTGGAACATGAGCTATAGTTTGCCAACCCTTGGTATAGATAATAATTTTTACAATAATCAAAAATATTAATACTGAGGAACAGAGCAAGCTGCAATAAAACATGTTATAATTCTGTTTGTTTACATTTTGGAACCTAGCAAAATTATAACATATCATAATGTAATTTGGAGATATTTATATGAGTGGCAAAACTACAGAAAGCAAGGAGGTCATTAACAACATGCAGGGTGGTGGTTTTCTCTGGGGATGGGGATGAATGCAATCAAGGACTCTTCAGAAATTTTGGTGATATTCTAAGGTTTAAACTGATTAGTGGAGGGGCGCCTGGGTGGCTCAGTCAGTTGGGCGGCCAACTACAGCTCAGGTCATTATCTCACGGTCTGTGAGTTCGAGCCCTGCATCGGACTCTGTGCTGACAGCTCAGAGCCTGGAGCCTGCTTCCGATTCTGTGTCTCCGTCTCTCTCTGCCCCTTCCCTGCTTGTTCTCTGTCTCTCTCTCTCAAAAATAATAAACATTAAAAAAAAATTTTTTAACTGATTAGTGGATAAAAGGAAGTCATTTTGTTATTAGTTTTTAAACAACACTTTTAAGTCCTCTAGACTCCTCTATTATATAAAATGAAATATGTGTGCATGTGCACATGTGTGTATGTATGTGTACATTTTATTTCACAATAAAAACAAAGAATTTTTTAAAAAACTATTATAGTGGTCCAAGTGATGGTGGCTTGCTCCAAGCTAGTGGAGACTAAGACATGGGTTTAGATTTATAATACATTTGGAATCCAAAGTGACAGGACTTTGTGACTATTTGCGTGTGAGTATCGGCAAGGGGTTGAGAGGGGTACTCAGAGGTGACTCCTGCGTATGTGCATCTGGACTGGGTAGACCTGCCATTATTTCTTGACGTGGGCGGCGGACTTGAGTGAGGTGAAACAGAGTTCAGTCTTGGGTGAACTGGTGATCACAGGTGGGATACATGACAGGGGTCAGCCCTAGGCAGCTGAGGGGACAGGTCTTGCTCAGGAGAGGCTGAGACTGAGACTTAGTAGGGAGTAATCAGCCCCAAGATGGCATTTCACGCTGTGGGAGTGGTTGGGATATGCTGGGTACTGAGCACAGAGGAAGAGCGTATGTATGTTTGGTGGTGAACGCTTTTGTCTCAGAGTCAGATCAGTACTTGGCCACCCACCAGCCAAAATGACTTGGGGAAGTTACTAAACCTTCACTGCTTTAGTTTCTTCATTATGTGAAGACAAATGCAATTAAGGTACAAGGTCCTAGCACGTAGTAGGTGCTTGATAAAAGACAGCTCTTAACTAATATCAAGGTCACAGAAAATGTTGACCTGGTGAATGGGCAGAGAGACATGAGAAAGATTATCTATTCAATTGTGCCCTTTTTATTCTTTCTGGGGAGAAATATCCACCCTTCTACCAAAACTGTATCTTTTATTCCCAGCCTGAGGCAAGTGGAAAGCAGTGGGGAGAAACCAAGGAAGGAGGAAGAAGCAAGGGAACACTGGCTTACCAGATTATATTGCATTTTAACACAACATAAATCTCCCCGAACTTGTTTCCTGCCCATTAGCATCACATCCTGCGCTCTAAGTAGTCTGCCCAAGTCCCTAAATGTATCTGGACCATGCATAAACTTCATTTTCCCTTCCTCTTTTCTCTACTTTTCATTAAGCTCATCCACCCACATCATTTTTCCCTCGATGAAAGCCACCAGGCTCATCTGGAAAAACATTAAGCTCTCAGTTTTGTCTGTCACTGGGAAACATTTTCAGATATTTGGTATGAAGGTTGCTGGAGAAAAACAAATTGTGTTCTCTCCTACCTGCCAGCATTGGCTGCTGCTATACCAAATTTAATGAAAGATTGCCATCAGGTGTCTAAATGCTTAAGCGACCCGAAGGTCAGAGGATGCCTTCTCTGCTGTTGTACAACCCAATGTGAGTCACAGACTCCTACTGCTGATGCAGGGAAGGAAATAACAGATATAATCACGAAACTCTTTTTCCATTGTCTTGTCCAGAATTTTAGGCAAAAAAATATATATTAAAATATTAAATGATTTAAAATATGCTCAATGAGAAAATGTGAAATTGAAAACTCACCTTTTCCATAAATCACTGCTACATGTTGTTACATCCTCTGAAATTCCAATAGTTTTCCCAAAAATTATTAGAAATGATCCCTTTAATTGTGAACTGGTTAACCAAAAATATCAGTCCTTCTCATTGAAAGTGACATGATATGAAATACTGAGTGGTCTCAGCTTTCAGAAAATGGCAAAGCTATACTCCAGTTTCAAGCATAATAATCTATTCATTTATACAGCCACTGTTTAATGAGCATGTACTAAGTGGCAGAGACTGTGCCAGACTCCAGGAAGAAGCAGTAGAAGAAAATAGATGAGGTCCCTACCTAGTTTGCATTACAGTTAGAGGTGTGAATTTGAAATAGATTGATGATAAACAAAGAAAAAAAATCTGATTACAGGGCAGAAGAGCTATGAAGAAACAGGGTGGGGTCCTAAAGGACCCTGAAAGCAGAGTGTTGGGGAAGCGGGGCAACCCCTCTAGGGAGGTGATATGGGCACTGATGTCAAAAAGGTAAGAGTCAGCCATTCAGGTGGTGATGGTGGGGAAGCCTGGACCTGTGGGAGTCTCCCAGGCAGTGAGATTTGCAAAGGCAAAGGTCCTGGCTGGGAAAGAATTTGGCTTGTTCATGGATCACAAAGGAAGCCGCTGAGGGGTTCATAGAAGGAAGTGAGTGTAAGAGCACATTTGTGAAGTTATGGGCCATAAGAGGATTATATACAGTCTTTGGACTCAGGCATCCTTACCCGCTTGTGCTCAGTCTCAGCGAAAAATGGCTATGAGTCTGGTAGCTATTTTGATTTCTCTTTCTTTGTTAGCCATGTTCTATCATTGATCAGGTTTGCCTATGCAATGTTTTACAAATCGCCAATCACAGCTCCTGGACTATTTTTTAAGCTCTTGATCTATTAAACCTGGCCCATTGAAGAAGCCCCACCCTCACCCCAGGCCCTGGATTCCCACTGCCTCCCTCTCCTCCTTCAGCCTAAAGTTTTTCCACTCTGCTGCACAGTTAGCTTGTTAAAACCTCCAACCAGGCTACTCCATGTTCGACAACTTCAGAAGCTCTCCACTGCTCAGCCCACTGAACTGCAGAACACAACTGAAGGGCCCTCACCATCTAGCCTCAATTTACACTCCTGATTCACTGTTGCATTGGCTTCCTAGAGCTGCCCGAACGAAGTACCACAGACTGGATGGCTTACACATCAGAAATCTACTTTCTCTCCGTTCTGAAGGCTAGAAGTCCAAAGTCAAGGTGTTGACAAGGTTGGCTCCTTTTGAGGGCCATGAGAGGTGGATCTGTTTCAGAACTCTCCTTGGCTGATAGCTGGCTGCCTTTTTCCTGTGTCTCTTTGTATTATCTTCTATTTGTGTCTGTGTCCATATCTCCTTATAAGGACACAAGTTATAGTTGTCCTTATAGGGCCTGCCCTAATGGCCTCATTTTAACTTGATTATTCTAAGGGTGCCTGGGTGGCTCAGTTGATTGAGTGTCTGACTCTTGATTCCAATGCAGGTCATGACCCCAGGGTTGTGGGATCAAGCCCCATGTCAAGCTCCACACTGAGTGGGGAGCCTGATAGAGGTTCTCTCTCTCTCTCTCTCTCAATCTGTCTCTCTCTCTCCCTCTGCCCATCTCCCACTCACTCGCATGCATGCACACACTCTCTCTGTCTGGTAAAAATAAATAAAATAACCTGAGTACTCTATAAAGACCCCATCTCCAAGTAAGGTCACATTCTGAGATCTGGGAGATTAGGATTTCAACATAAACATTTTATAAGTGACACAGTTCAACCCAGAGCACCTCCCATACCGCATCCAACACTCATCCTATGCTCTGATGGCATTTAACACTGTGTCCCCCATATCATCCCTGAATCTTTGAGGCCACCAGGTGTTCCCTCCTTCTTTTCCAAACTCCGTAGATGGAAGTCCCTTCATGTCTTACTCAATTTGGTAAAATCTTACTCACCAAAAAAGACAATCTCAAAAGTTATGACCTCTGTAAAGTCCCTCAGCCCCACACTCGTACAGTTGGAAGAAATGGCCTCACTCTTGTTTTTTTGTACCAATTTGTTTATAACTGGACAGGTCTTGTGATGCATTCTATTATTTAGTTTGGGGCATGCCCATCCCCACAGGTAGAGGGTGACAAGCTGTTGCATGCCCTGCCTGCAACAGATTCTCAACAAATTGTTAGTGGACCACGCTTACATGGCCCTGCTTCTGCTCTCAGTCTGTTGGTTTTTCTTTTTAGAAACATTTTTGTTGGAGACCTTTGACAATGACAAATGGTATTATCAGAATAATGATGGAGACGATGGAATGGATCATGTTGTCAGACTCTGCAGTTTCTTTTCTACATGAAGTATTGACCAGCTACGTGATTGAAGGAAAATAAAAGTATTATCCATTGGATGAGTGGTTGGACTTGACAACCTTTAAGCTGTCTTCCATCTCTCAGGAGTGTAACAGAACTTTCAGCAACTTCACTCCCATCCCCCACTTCATAAAGAATCCTTTATTACCCAGATTCTAAGGTGCATTAGAATGAATAATAATCCAAAGAATAAAGGTGTCCCATGGTCAAATGAGTTTGTCTGAAGCTAACTTCCAAATCTCACTCTTGAAGATGACAATGATGTCAACATATTAAAGATTCTGGGAGTGCCTGGTGGCTCAGTCGGTTAAGCATCTGACTCTTAATTTTAGCTCAGGTCCTGATCTCATGGTTCATGAGTTGGAGCCTCACATTGGGCTCTGCACTGGGCATGGAGTCTGCTTGGGATTCTCTCTCTCTCTCTCTCTCTCTCTCTCTTTCTCTCTCTCTCTCTCTCTCTCTCTCTCTCTCCTTCTACCCCTGTTCCCTGCTCACTCTTTCTCTCTTAAAATAAATACATATTTTTAAAAAAAGATTCTGAAAAATCAACCAGCAAAGACTTTTTAAATTTGTTCCAACATTTCTCCCATGCAGTTGATTACAGAAACTTGTATACATATAAATATATATACACACACCTATAATGCATAAATTTATAAAATAGTTATTTGCATATAAAAATATATACATATATTTACATATGTTATATATATATATATATTTACATATGTTTTATATATATATATATATATATGCCTATTTGCACTGTTGTTATCTATATATCTATCGGCATTTATAAATGCCGATAGATATATAGATAACAACAGTGCAAATAGGCATTTTATCTTAAGAAACTAATGTTCTGGGGCACCTGGGTGCCTCAGTTGGTTGAACGTCTGACTCTTGGTTTCGGCTCAGGTCATGATCTCATAGTTTCATAGGTTCGAGCTCCACATTGGACTCTACACTGGCAGCATGGAGCCTGCTTGGGATCCTCTCTCTCCCCCTCTCTCTGCCCATCCCCTGCTCTCTCTCTCTCTCTCTCTCTCTCAAAAACAAACATCAAAAGAAAATAAAAACAAAGCTAATGTCCTGTATAACCTGTGTTAGGAATGACAAACCCAGTAACATTCACTGGACCTAGTAACAAAGGAGAAGCATTTACATTTCTTATATTTTTTAATATTATATACTTATATTTTTCTCTTACTCTACACACATGGATTGGAGGGAGCAATATAAAACTCATTTCTCCACCTAATTCCTCCCTAAAGACATAATAGCAGTGAGTCCTGAACTTCCAAAGACATGGTAAACCTAGTGATTATCATTTCAAGGTAAAATTGTTAGCACTTTAGGTAACAGATTCCCGAAATATTTGTTCAACAGACGTCTGTGATTTTGGAAAAGCTCTACATTAGGTCTCTGACTCATGAGGATTTTGCAAATGATGATTGTGATGATCGGTTTTATGTATCAATTTGGCTGATGCTTGCCTGAGGTTATTCAATCCAACACTAATCTAGGTGTTGCTCTGAAAATATTATGTAAATGGGATGAAAGTCCATAATGAGTTGACTTTGAGTAAGAGAATTTGTTTTAGATAATTTGGATGGAGCTGGTTCTGTCCATTGAAAGGCCTGCATTGCCACTGGAACCTCCTTGATGTAAGTGGAAGTTCCACCCGTGACCAGCAGGCTCGACTTGAATCCATAAGTTCCAGAGACCCATCCAGATGACCTCCCTACAGATTTTGGTCTTGCCTAAACCGTCTCCACAATTTCATTAGCCAATTCCTTGCAATAAATCTCTTAATATGTATCTCCTACTAGTTCTGCTTCTCTAATTGAACACTGATTGATACCAAGGTGATGTGTTTTCTATGGCCACTTACAGTTTCTTTAGCTTTTTTGATCAGAAGCATTGTAGGGGCAGGAAACAAATCCCATTCATTTGTTGGACTATCTGTTGGACTTGGTAGAGTTGAGCTCAATAAAAGTGAACTGAGTGAAATAATCAATATAGGCCTAATCCATGACAATGGCATATTTAAATAGACTTCTTTGTGCTTCTGTGTGGTTTTAAAATAACCCACTGAAGTCATATTTTTTGTGGTTTTGTTGAGGAAGGAAAAGAGCTCCATTTTTCTCCAATCTTCTATAGAATGAAAGAAAAATATAAAAGCACTATAAACACAAGCTTTGCCTAATTATTAGGGAAATTACATGGAGAAAGTACAGCAAACAAAATAGTTTCAAGGGTAATAACACTGTGGCATTTTTGTAAAACTCTAGAATGTTGTAACGAAAATTCCAATTTTATGATACAATCCCATAACTTTACAAATACACAAAATACTGGAGGTATTTTTTTAATCATTTTTGTCACATTCTAAAATTCAGGTGCATCATAAGGAAAAGCCCAGGGTTTCAATGGAGATATACTGGTAAGGAAAAAATAAACTAGCATAATTTTCACTGAGTGTATATATGATAGATGTTTGATTCCCAGCAAACATGTTCCTCCTTTAACGATAGGTCAAGTGATTATGATGAAGTGAAACAGGCTTTTGAATGTACAAAGGATGTGTATGTATGGGAGTGGAGAGAGGGAAAGACAAATGTTACTTGTTCAAGAGTAGAGAAATGAGGAAAATTACCTAGAGTTCTACTCCATGCCAACTTTGATGATACAGGGGGATAATGAAGTAGGTTATACATCTTACATCATTTAATCTTTACAATTTTGTAAGATACATTTTGTTATTTATATTTTACAGAGGAGG
This sequence comes from Panthera pardus, assembly GCF_024362965.1. Classification (NCBI taxonomy): domain Eukaryota; kingdom Metazoa; phylum Chordata; class Mammalia; order Carnivora; family Felidae; genus Panthera; species Panthera pardus. Next base: position 186,552,745 of record NW_026526688.1, read on the forward strand.
CTCTGTACAGTTACAGAGGAGGCTCAGATAGGTTTAATAATTGAGTCAATAACTAGTCAGTCAGAGAGTCAGGATTTGAATTCAGGGCTGACTCTGAAGTTGATGCCATTTTTCACTACATAAATGTTCCCCCTGCATTTTTATCACACTTTATAGTAGGTAAACTCTTTAATATATGTTTGGGTTTGGGGTCATAAATAAATAACATCTATTTCTCACATCTATCTCTTAAGAATGGAGTAGAAAAGTTAGATAGATGGAGGACAAGTATCTCATTTATTGTAGGTAAATGTGGAAGGGAGAAGCTGGCTTCAATGTGCAACCACATTAAAACTTCCCAGTATTGGGACACCTGGGTGGCTCAATCGGTTGAGTACCAGCTCAGCTCAGATCATGATCTCACAGACCGTGAGTTCGAGCCCCGCATCAGGCTCTGTGCTGACAGCTCAGAGCCTGGAGCCGGCTTTGGATGCTGTGTCTCTTTCTCTCTCTCAGCCCCTTCCTCACTCACGCGCACTCACTCACTCTCTCTCTCAAAAATAAAATAAACATTAAAAAAATGTTTTAAAAAAGGTTAAAAAAAAAAAAAAACTTCCCAATACTACTTCCCAAATCTAGACCTTGGAAAATCCCACCTGAGGGAAAGTGTAGATCAGACATCATTACTCAGAAACTTTGAACTATATGCCTGCCTTTTTCCTTATTAGTAGGAGTAGTTACAAATTGAGTCCTTCCTTTAGAAACCAGGCTTATACCCTGATCCACATGTACTAACCGTATGGAAGATCAAAGCAGAAAACACCCATGCTATAGGCAGATAAATTCAAAGGGAGAAACTGGAAATGGATTTAGCTACACACAATCAGTGACCTCTTCTTAATCTCGGTGGTCAGAAAAGTCACACTTCTCTAAAGGAGAGGAACGGCTGAGTGGTGGAGAAAGATCAGAAGCATAGATTCTAAAATTTTCCCTCTGGAAAGTGTGGTGAAACCCCACCCACCAGCTCTCCTCACTTTGCTGATCATGGACATTTAAGAAGAGGGAATTGTAGCCCTTTCTAATATTTTTACAACTATGTCAATCAGAATGTAGCTACCTCTCTGGATGGAAATAGGGGAGGCTTATCATTTTATCTGGAACAATCTTACTCCCACTTTAATGAGGTGGTTCCTCCATACTGCTACCTTTTTGGAAGAGCTGGAGGGTAACTGAGCTTTTCCTTAGAGAAGGCTCTGAAATGATCAAAACAATAGATTAATTAAACACCAAGGCCAAGTTCCACTACAGTTACAAATTCATTTCCTAGTTTATTTACCATCCAAAATATTGCCCAGGAAATTAATTATCCTACACAGTTTACCAGTTATGCAAAGTATACTGATTTTCTAGGGCTGCTGTCACAAATTACCACAAACTAGTTGGCCTAAAACAACAGACAGTTATTTTCTCATAGCTCCAGAGGATAGGAGTCTGAAATCAAGGTGTTGGCAATGTTCCCTCTAAACCCACAGAGTACAGTCCTTCCTTGCTTCTAGCTTCTAGTGTTTGTTGGCAATCCTTTAATTCTTTGGCTTATAGATACCCCAATGTAATCTCTTCCTCCATCATTAAATGGCTGTTTTCTCCCCTTTCCCTTTGTGTGTCTGTATCTTCACATGCTGATCACTTTTCTGTCATCCCTCCCCTTTTTTTCTATAAGGACACCAATCATATAAGATTAAGTGTTCACCCTGCTGCAGTATGACCTGTTTTTAATTTAACTAATTACTTCTACAACAACCTATTTCTGAATAAGGTCTCATTCTGAAGTACTGGGTTAGAACTTCAACAAATATTTTGGGAGGACACAATTCATCCCATAACATAAAGTCATAAGGCAACTACATAAAGGTATAAAGCAACAATGTCCACAGCTTAAAGGAGCTCCAGATTTAAACAACTAAATCTTCATACTCCTAGAAAAACATTAAGGCCCAAGATTAAGTCCCTTTGCCTTTTAGTGTCCAATGATATTACAGTCCAAAAATTATGAAATTAAGGTCTGGAATGTATCTCATTCTGACTCATTCACCCAGATACATCTCTCTGATGCATTCCTCCAGGAGCTGCACTCCCTGGAAAGGAGGTGATTCCTGCAGGAATTAGTTCAATACAAAGAATTTGTTCAATACAGTCTCCTTCGTGCCCTTTCCTCTGAAAAGCCTGAAGAGTCAATAGGACACACAAGATCATCACAGCAAAACCCCCACATTCACACAATTTAGAGAACAGGCCAATGCCCAACCTCAAGAGCAAAGTCACACACACTCCCCAAACCAGCAGCGGGTACAATCCACGGGAATCAGAAGAAATAATACTGAGACGGTAAGATAGTACTTCTAGATTGTATGCTTTCTGTCACACCCACCATCACGATTGTGGGGTCTGGAGCAATATTAAAAATGGAGGTCCTCATACCATTGTCCAGACATTCAGATGTTATAAATCAAGTTAACAAGCTGGAAGAAAGTATATTCTTGTCTTCGTACCTAGACAACAATAATAACTTGGAGGTCAAGTTGGAATTTTGAATTCTCAAACTCTTCTGTGTTTTTTTCTAATGACACTTTTAAGAGCAGTGAGACCCTGGGGGCCTCCTCTACACTGAGACCATGGAGCTCTTCTCAGTCATTCCCACTATGTTTTTGTTTGTTTGTTTGTTTTTTTCACTTTGTGGTGCTACCTCAGTTTTCTTTCTGCTGTTTCCAGACATAAACCCATTTCCTGAATTACAGTTCTATGTTTACCTACTACATCTTGAATTCTGTTTATCTGCTCTCCCAGGTCTTTGTGCTCTTCCCCCGTTCATCTGGTTTCTGAGAGAAGGCATTCTAGATACAAGCCATCTCTTGTAAGTTTGTGGACTTTGAGTTTGTGATGATCTCATACAATTTCTTTTCCTTCTTTGTTCATAGAAATTTTTCCAGTGGATCAAGAGCACCATTGATCTCTATTTATTGAGTAAACACACCAGTCTTCCATGATTGGAGCCAGTGTCCAATCATGTGTTCAGGGAATTTGAAATAAAAAACAATTGTCAGAACTTTCCATAACTGACAAGTCTAGAACCAAAGTACAACAATGGGATGGGAGAAAGGAAAATTAATGACTCTCGGATTCTGTGAATAAGCCACTTGGAACCAAGAAGTTTTGCCTTCCAGAGTTTTACCATTGACCCTCTCCATAGGTAGTTCACAGAAAAGAGAAAAGAGAGGCAAAGAGAAAAGAAACACAATGGGGGCTGCAAATATATGGCTTTTTATACCCAGCAGACACAACTTAAAGGCTCAAATATAAAACACAATTCTTTTGTGTTCCAGTAGAACTTGCTTGCCCCTTTGCATTTTGAAGTCCTGTTCTGAAGTTCTAGGTGAGAACACAACAAAGAAACAATAAAGCTATTTTTACAAATACTGCAAGGTAAAAAGTCACCGTACTGTAGATATGCTCATTCCAAAGGGAGCTTTAACTGGAAATAAAAATAGTCCTTTCCTTATAATCTAATCACTGTCTCAGTTGAGCCTGGAAAGTCAAAATCAGCTTTAGAAACCCATTAATTCAATCTCAAATTGATTAGGATCAGCACAGCCCAGGTGACTTTCAAAGACAAAAATATCAACAAAGTTCCTGATGGGGAGCAGAATATGCCACCCCAAAATATGCTACTTTGACATGTTGATTATTTTGAATTAAAGTCACTTGAGAAACACGCAGTGTAAGAAGGACACTCAGACTCCTTTGTTCCCTGAAATGAGGAGATAACTCTCTCACCAGAAAGACACTCTCCTTACATGAGGAGGAAGAGACACATCTGTATTATCAGAAATAGGGAATTTAGAGCTGAGCAGGCTGTATAAACAAACCTTGTTACTTCTTCACAAATTTACTACCCCAAGCCCAGACTTCTTTGCATTGTCATTTCTTCACAAATTTATTATTTCTTTGTCTAGAAAGTATAAAAGCTGCCTTTGGTCACTTCTGTGAGTCTCATATTTTTAATGAGGCTCCCATATGTCCAAAATTGAATTTGTTTTTCTGTTGTTAATCTGTTTTATGTTAATTAATTATTGGACTAACAAAAGAACCTAGAAGGGAAGAAAGGGAAAGTTTTCTTCCCCAAACTACACAACTTAAAAACTTTGCCTTTTGTTCTTCCTGGTCCTTAACATCACCAAGGTGGATCAATTACTTCCAAAGGAATTAAGGTAAGTTGAAGGAAGAATAAACATTGTCCAATATTGTCTCCATTTTACCAGTGAGAAAACCATAAGCATTTGTATCATATGCCAAACACACACCGACTACACCTAGGATGAGCAAAGATCTGTGCTGTTACTTTGAGCTGAATAAAAACAAATGAAGTATTTTTCTGCCCAAGATTACATTATCTTGTGGGAGGGAGAATATAGTTTTATATGATGGCCTGTTGGATCCTGTTTGATTCTGTTAATCCATGAATCTATAAATTAGTGGGTTTTACGAACCAAGACAATTAAAAGTAGGTTACATTGGAAAGTTCTGTATGAGTAGAACTCAGCAGAGGGAATGGGAAAGATTTCAGAGACGAAGTGACATTTGAAACAGGACAGGGTGGGTTGAAGTTTACATACTGACTCATATAACTATTTTTCTATGACTCAGCTCAATTTGCTCATGAACCCTGATTCCTACCTTTAGTGGGCCAACAGACTCAATCACTCTATTTCAAGGTTGTTCTGTCTGGAAACTTAATTTCTTCTAGTTTAACTCTCTTTTGCTTTAAACAAATTTCCAGGGTGTTTCGTTGTTTATTGCCTTATTTTGTGTTCAGAAACTCTGCCTACCCTTTTCATTTTTCATTTCTTTCTCTCCCTAGACCTGATCTCAAATCCCAGAGGGTGCTGCCATCATGCTATTACTAGAAGAAGCAGTTGTCAGGTCTGTTTTCCCCCACAGGCCTCACTGGTCTTCACTGTGGTCTAACTGTTCCACTAGGGCACAGGGTATCCTGAACCAGAATCCACTGAGGTATGCCTAGATACACCCGAACCCTTTGGGGATGGCACCAAAGTGCACCATTGTGGCCCATGGTATCTTTTGTGACCTACATGCACAGACTGCCCATACCCATACCCACCCCCACCCCAAACCCCTCCTGCTCAACCAGTTTTCTCAATGTTTCCCTATAACCTGGTAGGGCCTGGGAATTCTAAACTGCTATCGCTAGACTTCACTGAAATTTGGGGGATTCTATGAGGCTACCTCAAATCCTGCTCCTTAAACATTTTCATGAGCCACAACTCTGGTACCCCCAGAAGGAAAGCCAACACATTCTGAATTCATGCCTGCAGTTCTTTATCGTCTCTTCCCTCCCCTCCCTGCTTCTGCTTCACCTTCTCCTTTATCTCACTATCTCCCTCCCTCTTCTCCTCTTCTCTCCTCCTTTCTTCTCTCCCTCTCTCTTTCTCTCTCTGTTTGGACAACACTAGAATCCAGAGGACCTTGTTTTCCATCCTGTACAACAAAAACTTCTCTCAGTCTATATGTGATGGTCTGCCTTCTCTACAAGCTACAGCTCTGATGACCTCTGACAGACAGGCTTGCCTCTTCACATGTAAAACCCATCCTTGGAAACAGCCAGCCTCCTGGAAACATCGGCCTTCATTTGTGGCAGGAAGGACCAGGAGAACAAATCAAGCTATCAAACTTGTGTGGCTGTTTGGGGTTGTGCAGTGGTTAGGAAGCTTGGAAGTGTGTAGGTCTCTGTGGATGACTGGCTGAACAGGCTCAGCTAAGACAGGGATTTAGTTACAAAAGGCTTCTTCATTCCAGTTAAGCTCACCTCAAAGTGGGCAAAACTGCTATATGTTGACATTTTTTAACACTGTTTACCTTACCAAAAAATGTCGCTTTTATCATGCTCCTTAAACATTACTTGAGCCCAGCACTTGAAAATGCAAAGGGTAAAACATTCCACTGGGGCCACAGACCACCAGCATTTGAGATTTGAGCTTTCAATTGTTAGTTGTAGCTATAAAGCAGTATTGTTAGATTTGCTGTCTAAACTAATGGGACTTTTCATCTCTTTTGAACTACCTGCATACAGGTTCGATGAGAGGGCTGTGGAGGGGCAACCTGCTCTTTCCATGTCACTGATCCACTCCCTCACCCTTGTTCCTAATCACCACATGACTTCAAGTTGGCTCTGACTAGTCCTTCAAAATGTATCAAGCCTCACTATTAAAAGGCTTATTCTGGGCAGAAAGAACAAGAGCAGTAACAATGAATATACAGCATGTGGGTTGGGAAGGAAGGATAGAAAGTACTAGAATTTGATTTAAGTTTAGGTTTGGACCATAATTGTGAAGGGCCATGATTGTAGAGTTTATTCAAAAGACAAGGAGGAACCATTAAAACGTTTAAGTTTGTGAGTAGTGTAACCGAAGCAAGTCTAGAAAAAAACGTAATGGTCTGAAACAGTCCTCTGTAGGAGCTTGGAATAGATGTGACTTTGGCGGGGGGGGGGGAATCATAATTTACAGACACAATATATGGACAAAGGGGACACTGTGTCCTAGAAAAAAACTGTCTCTTTCTCAAAACCAGAACCAATAACTTTTACCCAAAAGACCATAGAACTCTCTCTAGTAAAAATGGTTATTTGTACCATTAGGGTATAGACATAGTCTTGAGAAGTACAAAACACGTTGTAGCGATTTTTTTAAAGAACATTAAATATAGGTCATTCACAAATCCCCCTGGCTGATCACACGGAATGCATTCAAATTATGCTCCAATGACTTATACTGTGCCAGCCTGGCGTGACTTCCTAGTGGCAGCAGCTGAGATGTGCTTTAAAAATAGGTTTTCTTTAATTGGATTCAAAATCAATTAAAATCCCATTAGAAACATAATTGTAGTGATACAAATCATAAAATGGTATCTTTTAAAATAAACTAAAAAGGGGGGGGATACTTGCATAATTAATACTCGGTACACATAGGCTACATTGTACTTTTTAGTCACCACTTGCCCTGATGAGAGTAGATGCTTCAATTACTAGAGAAGGAACAACCGGAAGAGAATGTCAAACGCAGGTGTAGACACCAATGAAGCATGCAGATCCCCACTGGTTCTCTTCCGAGAGAGCCAAAAGTTCTATAGATATCCTAATACGGTTCAGGAAATATTCTCCATCTTTTCTAAACATAATTCACCTATGAGAACATACCAAGCAATACTCCCTTCCACTTACTTTAACCCATTATTCAAGGGCCCAACTCAAATGGGATTCTTTTGACAAAGAGACTCCTGATATCCTCAGCTGCAGTCACTAAATGACTCTTCGGAACAATTATGATGGATTCCTTTGGCTTTTATCCCTTCAAAATTGCTTTCACTATAGACTCTGTCCTTGTTCTCAAAGTGTGGTCCTCAAACCCATGACAATCACCTGGGGGCTTATGGGAAATGCAGAACCCCAGGCCCCACCCAGACTGACTGAATCAGAATCCACAGTGTGACAAGATGCTCAGGTGGTTTGTCTAGACATTCAAGAATGAGAAGCGGTGCATTTTGTCTTGTTCTTAGAAGAGTTCCTTGGAAAAAAACAATTCTCAATATATATATTTAAATAAATGGCTTTAAAAATTCTGAGGTATTAACAAAATTACATTAAAAATGTGAGCACATTTTTTTATATTGGGGCTCCCTTTGCTTCTGAGTGGTAAGAATTAAATGAGACAATTACATATCAAGTGCTTATCCAAAGCAATTACATGTAAAGCACTTAGAGTGGCTATCATCTAGTCGGCTTATTAAATGTTAGTTAATACCGTCATTATCAAGATTGTTATGCCACTGATTTCCTTAGTCATGTAGGCATGATTTCCTTGTTTTGGCCAATATATTCAGCATAACTTGGTTGAATTTTGCCGCCAGTGTAGAGCAGGAAAATGACGTGATATTGTCCGGCCATTATTAGAAAACAGTAAGAAAAGCAATGGAAAATATGAGCTTTTTTCTCTTGGAGCAGAATGACTGAGAGCCTTAATGTAAGGAATATAATTATTATGGTCATCGTATAGAACACTTCTTAAGTAGCCACTGGGTGTCTGGGAAAATTCAGAGCCCACAGGTGAAATATGTCCTCTTCATCACCACGCTGTAAGGATGAAATTTGGGGAATGGAGAAACTTTCTTTTGGCCAAAGTAAATTCCCACTTTCAGTGATTTCCTCATCAACCTTGTTTTTAAAAATCTCTTTAAAAGAAGATACTTAAAAAAAAAAATCCTTTGTGTTGAACAAAGTAGACATTCCCAGCTTTTGAACTGATACTCGAAGTAGGGGGCAATATAAAAACGAAGTACATAGTTTAATTGTCCTTTTATCAGATTGGGGGTGGGGGCACATGATAAGATTCCCTTCAGCAGCCTATTGACTCTTTCAACCTTGCCTCTTGAAACCTTTCTGAACACAGGAGCTGATACTGCAGGTTTTATATTTATAATGATTAATTAATTCTGCACTAAGCAATGTTCTTGACTGCAAGAACAAAATCCACTTTAGAAAGCCTAAATGACAGCCTGCCTAAAATAATTAACACCCATACTGATAGAATTGAAATGTTCTTACTCTATGCAGGCAGATTTCAGCAATTTAATTACTAGTATTTCTAATTGTTCTAGAATTATAATAAAAATAAGGAGAGTTTGATAAAGCAGTAAAAAAAATCAAGCAGAGAATATAAAATGAGGAAATAATATTTATATGTGGATACACCTAAAATCATTACATACAACATAGGCACAAACATGCATTTTTTTGGTCGGCTGAACAGTGAACATAGAAATGGAGCTGATTTCGGTCCGGGTTTGGGGCAGAAGCTCTTTGAACCCCCTTGTGGCTCCCTGGAACGATTAGACACTCCCGTGAAAAATTATATAACTGTAGTTCCTGAATGTTGAACTTTTAGCACTTTCTTGAAGCTCCTTGGCCCTTACTGTCGATTTTAACTATTATCCAGTTCATTGTGGGGCTTAAAAATTTCCAAATTTAAGAGCGCTGACATCTGGTTCATGTGACATTACTAAATAAAAGAGGCAGAATCATGTGATATTGTCTCTTGCTTTTTCCCTTGAATTTCCAAGTCGAGTTCGTAAAATTACCTTACAAGTGGAAGCTCTTGAGCAAAGCAAACTCAGCATCGTGCCTGTCAGATTACGTGTCTATAAAGTGACAGCTTTGCTGATAAAAGACTTTGATGACATCCTCCTAGTCCCCATTCTCCCATCTCCCTGTTTTGTATTCCCTAAATATCTGCTAAATGAATTCTAACTATTTTCTTCTGTCCCACATGAAATCCTAACTACCTTTTTAAAAATTTGCTTATAAAACCGTAAAAGCATCTGAGTTCCTGCTTTGCTTAAACAAATTTTTTTTTTTTTCGTTAAGGGCAAAAGGTGTTAGACCCTTCTTTGTGGATTTACCAGGTGTAGTCCAAAATTTCATTGACAGTATTAATTCATAAAATCTTTGATCACATTTTTCCTCCTTTTGATATACTGTGGCAACTTTGCTGTAGCTACCAACCTCAAGGCCTTCCATAGCTTGGAGAATCATCTAAATTGAGAGAGCAGTTGCCTAAAGTTACACTATCTAATGTGGTAGCCGCCACCACTTGTGGATTTCAAGCACTTGAAATGTGCCTAGTCCTAACTGAGATGTGTTGTATGTGTAAAATGCATACTAGACTTCAAAGGGGAAACCCAAGGGGGAAAAAAAAGAATGTAAAATACCTCATTAGTCATTTTTTTAAGTTTACTTATTTTGAGAGAGAGAGAGAAAGAGAGACAGGGGGCATGAGCACGAGAGAGAGAATCTCAAGAGGGTCTGTGCTGTCAGTGCAGAACCCAAGTGGGGCTTGATCCCACGAACCATGAGATCATGACCTGAGCCAAAATCAAGAGTCCAACGCTTGACCGACTGAGCCACCCAGGCGCCCCCCTCATTAATCATTTTTATATTGATTAAACATTTAAGTAAAAGTATTTGGGGTATATTGGGTTCAATAAAATATATTACTAAAATTAATCTCACTATTTCATTTTGCTTTTATTAAAAAAAAATATATGGCTACTGGGGAATTTTAAATCATATACATGTCTCATATTCTTGCCTGGCATTTCATTTCCATTGGGAAGTGGTGGTTTGCAGAGACCTACATACATAACAGTTTACAAAATGCTCATCTGTATGTTTTTAGTGTGGAAAAAAAAGTGGGCTTCAGAATCTGAGAATTCTGTGTCTAGATCCTCTCTCTGGGTTTTTTTTTAAGAACTGGAGGGTATTATGCTAAGTGAAAGAAGTCAGTCAGAGAAAGACAGATATCATACGTTTTCACTCACATGTGGAACTTGAGAAACATAACAGAAGACCATGGGGGAAGGGAACAGGGAAAAAATAGTTACAAACAGAGAGGGAGGGAGGCAAACCATAAGAGACTCTTAAATACAGAGAACAAACTAAGGGTTGATGGCCGGGGGCAGGAGAGAGGGGAAAATGGGTGATGGGCATTGAAAAGAGCACCTGTTAGGATAAGCACTGGGTGTTGTACATAAGCGATGAATCACAGGAATCTACCCTCAAAACCAAGAGTACACTGTATACCCTGTATGTTAGCCAACTTGACAATAAATTATATTTAAATAAATAAATAAATAAATAAATAGCAGAATACTTACCTCTCAGAGTCACCTACATTTTAGCTAAATAGAATCGTGTCTTTGAATACGGACCCCTTCCCAACTACATAGTTGAGGGCCAGGTAACCGATGAACCTCAGGGTTTTCTTCACCCATGACGTGAAAGGGATGATCTGGCCTGGTGACCATCCCCCCTGCCACCACCACTAAAGGTCATGGTGGTGACAGAATGGTCCTCAACAAGTAGAGGCCATTAAAACACATTCTCAGATGCGAATCGCACTCCTTTTTCTTTCTACCGTTTACTGCTTACCAGATGCCAGGCATTGTTCTAAAGAATTCCAGATACATTTTACCAGTTAATCCTCACCACCACCACCACCACCACAATAACAATAATGATAACCACAATAAAATAATAATAATAATAATAATAATAACAGCTAAATCTTGTAGAGATTTGAACAAGTCTTGAGCCAAGGGCCTCACCTGTGTTATCTCACAACATCATGATGAAGGATGCAAAGAAATCGAGGTGCCAAACATCACTAGCTTCATCTTGTGGATGAGGAAATTGAGGCTCAGAGAGGCTAGGTAACCACTCAAAATCACATAATTAGCAGGAGACTGAGCTGAGAGTCAACCCACTGGTTCCAAAGCTGTTCTCTTAGTTATTACATCAGAGTCAATCTGCAAGTCCTTCCCTTCAAGGCTTCATCCCTTCCCATCTTCTTCCCTTTCCTGTATTTCCCTTCCTTTTCCCCTCCTATCCTTCATTCCATTATGTCTCCTTTTGTTTCTCACTTCTCTCCAACGACTTGCCACATGCCCGGTTACATACGTGAATAGGAGTTTTCCCTCTCCTAGCAATGTCTAGCTCACTGCATTAAAAAGCCTATTTTTAAACTTTTAAAAAAAGCATCTCTACCAATGTTTTCCCTGCCTGTGATGTAGTATTTGTACTTCCAGCTGTGAACCAAGGTCTGGTGTGTTCCCCCTTGTGGTTACTGCTCCTCTAATATATTAATCAGTGGATCAGTGCCGCCACAGAGGTTCTTCCTGGGAATTGTAGAATCTGAAGACTGTCAGACATCTAGGCAAAACAGCCAGAACAGCACTGCTGCTGGATTCCAAGCTGACAAGAATCTGCACGAAATCCCATTGCAAATCATGGAACTCGGTAGTAACCATCACCTTGGACATCACCCAGTTCATCTCTCCACATTTGACACATAAGGAAATTCTATCTCAGAGAGAGTTTCACTTGATTTTGATTTTCACATCACTATTTAGTTATGAAGGACTAGATTCAACCCACCGTTCTTTGTACTACAATAGTCTAAACTCCAAACTTGTTTATCTTTAATAAAGCTCTACTGTTAAATACAGAGCTCCATTTGAGAAAAGAAAATTCAAAGAAAGCATAGCGATATGCAAATTTTTCTGGTTGAATCCCATGACTACTTTCTTTATCTGTTTATCTATGTCTTGACCCTGTTTTAAACTGTACCCATATCCCCATAATCAAGGCTTAGGGTTTCAGTGTAGCAGAAAGCAACCTGCATTTCTCCCATGCTTGACCTTCCAACATCCAATGGAAGACCAAATGCTTAGCTTCAGAGCTGCAAATCCAGCCCGTCTAATGTTGTACAATATTGGAAACAACAAAGATACCAAGTCTTTAGTTAATTTTGGTTCCCCACCACCACCCTGTCCTTCCCCAGATCTAAGCCTGTAGAACAGGTTAGGTCTGTTTTACTTAAAGACGAGAACTTTACGATTTTCAAAATGGATCTGGGAAAGCATGCAAAGCCAGATGAAACCCTCTAACGCTTCTGACCCAAGCTCACTAATCATTTCTTCACATACCTCTAATAAAGTTTTTCAAACTTCAAAGCACCCCTTCCTGTTTAGAGCAGTGAGATTTTGTGCAACACCAGGAAAGGGTAACTATTCAAAAATGCCTTCACAAGTAGTCTTCTTGATCTGAGAGAACATTTACAAACTTCTCCTGTGGCAGCGTACCCCCATCATATTTCATACAATCCCCGCCCACCCCCCAGTGCCATTATTCGTCATATTCCAGAATCAATTATTGCTATTATATCTACTAAAGAAGGTGGTAGAAATGATCACTTATTGTTCTACATCTTTAATACACCACTGAGAAATGAGCTACAACTTTATAAACCTCCACCGGACTATAATAAATTTGACAGAAGTAATGTTAATTTGTAGCAACCACAGCACACACTGACATGCCTCTAATCTCTCAGGCTGGTTACCCATTCTCCTGGTCCATGTCTCCAGCAGGAGAGTCTAAATCTTTCCCATTTCATAGCATCATTTGCTCCAAGGAGAGCTAGATATATTTTCCAATTGTGCTTTCTGGTGACTGAGCAGAAAGAAATCACCAGCGTCGTTTTCTTCAAAGAACATCAATAGAGTATCCGTCTGTACCTTGCAGGGCTCTAGGCATCACATAAAACCAGATAAGCAGATATGGTCCTGCCCTCCAGGACCTTAAATAGACACCTATGCTGTGTGGATGCACATCGGCTTCAAGCATAAACTTCTGCCCCATGTGGTGGACTCTCAGTCAGTTACAGAACATACAAATACTGAGTTTTTACAACGCTTATTTCTACAGTCTCTATTCATGTAGCACATCCTGTGGAAAGGCATTACATACTTTCCTAAGAGAGTATGTTTTTAAAACTTGTGTTGACTACAATTTGGCTTCAAGACTGAGCCATAAATTGAACTTGAATTATAACTTGGTGCCTGTCTATAGCTCCTACCTCTCCCATCAGTCAAACTGTGATTCCAGGATGCAGATTTCTGAGGGACGTGGGGAAGATGTCCTAGGGAATAAATACTGTACAATAACAGGCACATCCTTTTTATAATACAGAGTTTAATGAAAAGGAAATAGATCCTTATGTCTCCTATAACCCCAAACCTAACAGACTGAGTCTGAATGTATCTCCTTTGAGAGAGTAATCCCTCTCAGATGCCTGTTGATCTCACCTGCATGTTAAAGGGATTCTGATCTTTCTCCTCTTAATTCTCCCTCGGTTATTTCTAAAGGTCTCTGGGATGTGTAACATATCCTTATGAAGATCAGACATATTGTTTCACTCCTGCCCATGGGGTGAAATCTTATTCTTCTAGAAGCTTCTCCCACTCTCATTGCTTCCAGGGTCCTCAGTGGGATAAAACAGGTTCACTTGGGAGTCAGAGGCAGAGTGTCCATCCTCTTTACATCGTGAGCTGAGGGGCTGAGGCGTGCCTAAACAGCACTGTGACCCTCTCAGGGCTCACAAAGTGTAGGTTCCACACCATGCTTCACACAGAAACGAAGAAAAGTTCCACTCCCCTGGGCTGTCCACACAAATAGACTCTGAAATAGTGCTGCTTGGACCCCAGGCCTCCCAGAAGCCTCTCACAAATCCACAAAAAACAGTCCATGAAGCTGATCCTACAGGCACCAGAGTTTTTCCCGTGATGCACTTCATCCGCTCCCTACCTCCTCTGACACAAAATCAGGTTATGAAAATGACATGCCTGGCTCCTGAACCACCATACACAGCCAGACAGGGGCTTCCTAGTAAATAGCAGAATCATAGCTCACCCTCTCTGAGTGCCTAATTTGAGCTGGGCAATGTTGTAAGTGCCTCGTGGGTAAAAATCCTGACTCTTGCCACCTCTGTGTGACTTCAGGCAGGTTTCTAAACCTCTGTGTGCTTCAGTTTCTTCAGCTGTGAAATAGGAATAATCCTAAGAATGACAATAATATCTCTGTCAGAGGGTTGCTGTGAGGGCTAAAGAATTCAGACAGAAAGCCCTCAGAAGAAAGCCCGCACATAAAAGGCACAATATCATTTCTACTTATTAATTCTCATGGTAACACTTCTAGGACTAGTATTATTGTCAACTGCAGATGAGGAAACCAAGGCATAGAGAAATCATGTAACTTGTCTAAGATAGGCCAATTCGAAGGTGATAACTCTGGGAGTCAAAGTCAGAGATTCCAGAACCATAGCCCAAGCTTTTTACCACCATCCTCTTGCCCTGTGTATCAAGACTCAAATTTGCAGGCGACCTGTCAAAAGTCTTGTAGAATTCCCATTTGAGGGGTTCCTGGGTGGCCCAGTCGGTTAAGCGCTCCACTCTTGATTTCAGCTCAGGTCGTAATTTCACGGTTTGTGAGATCGAGCCCCATGTGGGGCTCTGCACTGACAGCATGTAGCTTGCTTGGGATTCTCTCTATCCTTCTTTCTCTGCCCCTCCCCCTTTCTCTCTCTCTCTCTCTCTCTCTCTCTCTCTCTCTCTCTCTCTCAAAATAAATAAATATTTAAAGAAAAAACAATAATTCCCATTTGAGCCTTCCACTTGATTATCTCCCGTAGTGGAGGCAACAAGAAACAGTAAGCAAAGATCCCTGAGCACCAAAGCCCGTAGCAGAGTCCTGTGCAAAGACATCGTCTCTTCTCAAGAGCTTTCATTATTAAATTGTAAACCAGTGTTGTATCCTCTCAACATCTGTGATCACCAACGACTGTTCCTGTCTGATTTCTTTGTCTTGTGTTGTCTGGTTTTGCTATCCTCCAGCATTAATATTGCCTTCACTTATTTCATTGCAGCTGGGCATCTGCCCCTAACTTTCTCTTCTGTGCTCGATTCCATCATATAACCTGTAATCAGACCTCTGAAGCAGAAAACTTGGGCAGTGCAGCTCTCCCCCTAGTGGTGATGCAGAGAATAGCCTAAAATTGCCTGGGTTGCAAATGAATCGCTTTTTGTTAAAACCGACCTATTTCTCTGAAAGTTATTACAAAAAGAAGAAGCAGATGAGTGCGGAATGTCAAATGAAGAGGACGAAACAGGTTTCTGACGTCCGCTAAAAGCTTAGGCGCTACAGTCTCCTGGAGAGGATGAGTGGAATTAACAAGAAGGAGTAGGGAGCTGGGCAAGAAAACCCACATCCCACCACCCCCACCCCCACCAGGCCCATGCATTCAAAAGCCCTGAGACAAAAGGGAGCAATTCTTGTTGGGAGGGGAGTGGGACATAAAGGAAGGACAGTGAGGTGGGAATGCAGAGGAGAGAAGAGAATTAGCAGGACCAGCACAGGAAAGTTCTTCTGGGCCAAATTTAGAATTGGGGGAGTTGTGGGGGGAGGTTGGAGTTGTCTAAAAGCAATGGGAAGCAGTTGAAGGTCTTTAACCAAGGAAGTAACATGATAAGACTAGAATTTTTAGTAAATCCCTCAAATCATATCTAGTCATGCCAAGTTGGAGGTAGGAGCCATTCCAATCCAGTGGTTTTATTTTACCCATTTTCTTCATTTCACTTTCCTGGATGTAGATGAGGCTAAACCAATAGCAGGAGAGACCTGCTCTTTTTTTTTTTCCAAGGTTTATTTATTTTTGAGAGAGAGAAACAGAGCATGAGCGGGGGAGGGGCAGAGAGAGAGAGGGAGACACAGAATCTGAAGTAGGCTACAGGCTCTCAGCTGTCAGCACAAAGTCTGATGCGGGGCTCGAACTCATGAACCATGAGATCATGACCCAAGCTGAAGTTGGATGCTTAACCAATTGAGTACCCAGGAGCCCCTAGAGAGAGACCTGCTCTCTTAACAGAGACAATAAGAGAGATGTTTTTGTTGAGAAGCAAGAGACATTTCTAAGTCTGCCTTCCCTACTGGTGAGATGTCAGCGCCATCTGGAAATGACTAAAGTTACTTATCAGAGTAAGTGTAATCATTCCTTTGCCATCTTCCCCTCTGTGAAGGATAAAATGCTTATCCATTTATGTACCCCAATGGCGTGGAAGTGCCAGGGAAGCCTGGAGTTAAACGTTGCCCAAACTCTACCCATTCTTTAGGTCCTTCTCCGTGACAGCCCCAGGCAGTGACCTGCCCCTTTCTCCTTTACTCTCCCACTTGGAATCTGATAGTCAAACCTTGTTTAACATAGTCAAAAGAGAAACTCTGAGCTCCCCTCTCTGCCCTCCAATCTGTTCAGGCCATGTGGAGATAGATGCAGAGATGAGGGTGATATTCCACAAGCCAAGGAATGCCAAAGGTCATCAGCAAACTACCAGCAGAAACGGGAGAGACATGGAAGAGATTCTCCCTCACAGCTCTCAGAAGGAACCATCCCTACCCGCACACTGGATTTTGGACTTCCAGGCTCTGAAACCATGAGACAATAAATTTCTGTTGTTTAGGGACACCTGGGTGGCTCAGTCGGTTAAGCAGCCAACTTCAGCTTAGGTCATGATCTTGTGGTTACTGGGTTCAAGCCCAGCGTTGGGCTCTGTGCTGACAGCTTGGAGCCCGGAGCCTGCTTCAGATTCTGTGTCTCCCTCTCTCTCTGCCCCTTCTCCACTCACTTTCTCTTTCTCAAAAATGAATGAACATTAAAAAACCTTTTTTTTTTTAGTTAAAAAAATCAATTTTTGTTGTTTAAGCTACCTGGTATCTGGTACTTTGTTAAGGCAGCCCTAGCAAACTGAATACAGTTTTAGTCTATCTTCTATATCTGAGGAAACATCACCACTGAGTCATCCCTGATTTATCAAGTTTCTTCAACACCTACCATCCATGTTCAAATCCTGAGCAAATAGTATGTCAGTAGGTAACATTGCCCCTTTCCCTCTATTTCTACTACTAGTCCCTAATCCAATCCTCCATTACTTCTTGCCTAGACTATTGTGTCATTTTCCTGGTTCCTTATTTAAAATCTTCCAGTGGCTTCTATCACATTTAAAATATAATCCATATTCTCCCCGATGGCCTCCTGGGCCTCACGTGAACTTGCCCTGCCCATCTCTCTGGCTTTCTCTCTTTTCCACCTTATTCCCCATGCATCAGTACATTCATCTCTTTTCTACCGATTCAAATCACCAAGCCTGTTCCCACCTCAGGGCCTTTGCACTAGCAGTTCATTTCCGTCCGAATGCTCTTCGTCCAGATGCCTGTTTGTCTGGTTTCTTGTCTTTCAGACCTCAGCTCTTCAGGGAGCCGTCCCCTGACTGCCTCATCTGAATTAATCCCTCAGTCCCTCTCTATCACGTCATCATTTTATCCTCTGCTTGGTACATTCTATTACTTGCTATTTTATTTTTGGTCAATTGCAAATATTGATTGAACTCTGACTCTGTGCTGAGGACTCTTCTGGGCTCTGTGGAATGCAGTTGTGAATGACAAAGTCTTTGTTCTTACATCGTTTACATTCCAGTGAGGTAAGACCGATAAATCACTTATCCCTACCTGATATTTTATTCTGGTTTATTCATTTTTTTAATTGCCCAACCTATCCCTCCTCCCACTAGAATATAAACCATAAGACCTCAGGGCACCTCTACCTTTTTCATGTCTGTATCTCTAAGGCCTTACATAATTTTTTTTAATTTCTTTTTAATTTTATTTTTGGGAGAGAGAGACAGACAGAGTGTGGGTGGGGGAGGGGCAGAGAAAGAGGGAGACACAGAATCTGAAGCAGGCTCCAGGCTCCGAGCTGTCAGCACAGGGCCTGACGTGGGGCTCGAATTCCCAGACCTCGAGACAATGACCTGAGCTGAAGTTGGATGCTCAAACGACTGAGCCACCCAGGCACCCCTCTAAGGCCTCACATAGATCTGGAACGATTTTATTTCACTAAAAATATAAATAAAAGGGGAAAAAAAAAAGAATAAATGGTATTGTACTGACAATACAACACTGCAAACATAAATCTGTCATTAATGGATAACTAAATCTCAGCAAACTCATCTGTAAATGTGGGAGTAATAATAACTACCCTCAGGGTTATTTTGTACATAAAAGAAGACTCTGTTAGTAATATTTTGCACAAGTTTCACACACAGAGAGCATAGAGTAAAAGCCTAATGAATTAAAACTTATGAAAGTAATTAGGAGGCTTTCTTTGGAACCTAGAAATTATGACTGGGTTCTCAGGTAAAATTTTAGATTTAACTGGTACCTGAATTCTGCAGACACCTTCCCTTCCCCTGTACTCCTCCTATACAACCTCTTTCCTATAGGACTTGTGATTTTTCCAGTTTACATCATAGGTATTCAGATGCATGCTTCACTGTAAGAGGCAAGATCTACTTGTCTTACAAAGAATTACATACAGGCTGGTATTAATTAACCATTTCTGCTGATTATAGGCCATCTCTTCAACTCCCTTGCAATCTTCTTGGGAAAAGAAAATGGCTCGCACTCATCCTCTGGTGACCACTGAGCCTACTCATCACTGCTACAAAGAATATCTTGATCAGTTCTGGGTACCACGTTGGTCCTCAATCACCAAATACTTGCTAATTGAGTGGGACTGATTGTGGTAAATAGCCTCTCAGATAGCCCTCAGCACTCCTCATGTTTCTGAATGTTTATAATCTCCTCTCCTTGAGTGTTGGCTGGACCTAGGGTTTCCCTTCTAAAGAACAGAATACTGTAAAAGTGATGGTATGTCACTTCTAATACTAGGTTACAAAAAGACTAAGACTTCCATCTTGTCCTCTCTGTCTCTGTCTCTTTCTCTCTGTCTCTCTCTTTCTCTCTCAGAGACCTCATTCTGGGGGAAGCAACCTCTCATTCTGCCATGTTGGGTAGCCCTCAGGAGAAGCCCACATCATATGGAACTGATGTCTCCATTTGACATCCAGGTAGGATCTAAAGCCTTTCCACAGCCATGTGAGTGAGCTGGGCAGTTGATATTCTCATACCAGTCAATAGCTGTGTTAATGAACATGGATGTGATCCTAGACATGGAGCCTTGTCCATTTGAACCTTGAGATGACTGCAGCCCCAAAAGATACCTTGATTGAAACCTTGTGAGACCATGAGTCAGGGACATCCAGCAAATCCATTTCTAGATTCCTAACCCACAGAAACTCTGAGCTAATGATTGTGAGTTGTTGTAACCCACTAAGTTTGGGAATAACTTGTTATATAGCACTTGGTCGTTGCTCAATAAATATTCTTTGAGTAGCCAAATGAATAGCTTTGACTCTTTACTGATATTGAATTCATGTGAAATCAGAGATTTATAAAAGCAACTTCTTTTGCTTTTGCTTTTGCTTTACTCTGAAATCTGAAACCACAGGCCATAAATATACAGTTTGGATCTTTTATTCAGTTAACAAAATTTCTTGATTGCACTTTCATAAAGTAAATATGATACAGTCCCTGACTCCAAAATGGACCTTCCCATCTAGAAGGCACACACAGTCTTCCTATAACTCATGAGTGTCTCCATGTAGTGTCTCTCTGAATAGAATTCTGGGTGGAAGAGAACTTAATAAACTGATAATTATTTCTGAAAGAGCCAGACAAGTCTGTATATAAATTCCAGCCCTCCACTAATTAATTAAACATCTGGAAGAACTAAAAAAATCTCTCCATTTTTTAATTTCTTCAGTAGCAAAACAGGCATCATGATATCTACCTTTGTAAGGATTTATATATTCCAAACCCCAGATTCAGAATTTTAGTCCAAATAAACTAAAAAATATTTATGGCCTCATTAGCCATGCTTCCTAAAATGGGATCATCAAATGGAAAAGAATGTAGATGGTCAACTATGAGGATCTCATAGAAAAGCAAGTGACTCATGGTTCAAAGAGTAGAACCCTATAGTCAGGAATCCCTGACTAAGCATGACTAAAACCAAATCTATAAGATCAACTGGGAGATGGCTTAGATCTCAGGTTTTTTCTCCACATCCCCCAAACACATATGGAAGCAGGAATCACTTACAGTTTGAGGAAAATAAACTTGAAACACAACCCCATAAGATAGGTAAGAAACATAAGAAACTTGTAAACCTGAGAAATGGGATGGAACTAAGTGGAAGTTTAGAAACATGGAACTGAAGGGAGGGGTGTGGTTAAAAATCCAGAGTGTATCTGAAAACCATAAAATAAAAGTCTAGTAAAAGGCAAAATCAGTGTTACCAAACTTAGTTATCAAATGTGTGTCTTTTAGTCTCTAGGTGCCTGATTACCTTCAGTTTGCACAAAATTCTATCAAGTGTTGAAATTCAGTATCTCAGCCCTGAAATAGTTGTGTAGTCAGGCAAGCTAGAAATACTGGGAAGCACTAGTTTGACAGAAAGAAGACAAATGACAACGAATTAGACAAAAGCCTAAGAAAATAATAAGAGTAATCTGAGGCCATTTAATGAAGGGGAAGGAAGTCTTACACATCCCAATAGTATCAATGTATGTATCACTATGTTATTAGAAGTGTGAAAGTATTCTGATTAAACTGAGTCTTCCTAAAGATGCTAACAATTATGTTTTACATTTTATGTCCCTAAAGTTGGAAGTGTGCCACAACTTAAAAAAAAAAAAAATTATTGTTAGTTGGCATTAAAAATTATACTAAATGTCATATTTCAGTCATCCATCGAATCCAAATATAAATTACTCTGAGTGACAGTAGGCAAATAAAATATTAAACAAGTGCATGTAAAGGGATCACAGACACCTAATGAACCACTGAGGGACACCAGACTGTGTGAAGGAGACCCTAACGTGTGATCTTGACAACCAGAAAGATGGGCATGACTGTGCTCCACATGTCCCTTGGGACTTGCAAACAGACGGTTCTACAGCTGAGTGTATAACTGGGTTTTTCTTTCTACGTGCAGTGCTAGGAAAGAGGCACACCGTGGGTGACTTCTTTACAATCTCACACTGGACTTATCTAGTGTAGTATCGGCAGAATCCCTCCAGCAATTTGCCTGGTATTGTCACTTCTCCCTTTGTAAGTCTTTTAACCAAGAAGTACTTTCCCACCTAACATTTTTCTCCCCGGTGGTTCTTTATTAAACGACCTCACACCGTGTGGAAACATTCTGTGCTGAAGATTCTCCACATGTTCCTGCAGATCCATCCATGCTTCACTCTGCTCTGGGCCCCGGGAGGCTGATCTCTAAAGTCTTCTTCAAAAGACCCCCTTGTCCTCCAGCTTCTAAGTCGGGTAACTGTGAGGGGCAGCACCAAGGGACCAGGGAGTGGGAGAAGAGGCTGACTGGCATTTTATCCCCCTGGCTTCCTCCCTGCTGGACCAACTGTTAGAAGCAGCTTCTCTCTCTCTCTCTCTGTCTCTCTCTGTCTCTCTGTCTCTCTCTCTTTCTTCTTACCCATTTCATCTGTAGTCATAGACACTCCTTTACTTTCACTGTTTCATGAGTTTTTGACAAATGTATATACCCGTGCAACCATTGCCGCAATCAAAAAAGAAAATTCCAGAGAATGTTACCTAGTTTCCCCCATGCATTCAGTACCGCCCCTAGCCCCAGGCAACTACTGATCTGATTTCCATTGTTATAGATTTGTATTACTTTGATTAGAATTTAATAGAAATGGAATCACAGAGTATAAACTCTTTTGTCCAACATAATTATTTTCAGATTTATCTATGTTGTTGAGTCTATCGATAGTTCATTACAATTAATTGCTTTGTTGTAGTCCATTGTATGCCTGTCACAACAAAGACCAAATACAGGCCTCCCCTACAACTCCTTGCTCCCAGGTTCCACCATCCTTGTTGATTTCCCTTAAGTCAGTCACCATCTTTATAAATAGCCCTTTCATGAAACTTTAGTCAATGATCCCTTGTGGACATACCACTGTCTCCTACTGGGCTTTTAACTGATCCGTCATCACTTAGGAAACACAATATTAAAAGAATATGAAAATGTTTGTTCTCAAAAGTGATAGATTTTTTTAAAGTTTCCATTTATTTATTTTAAGAGAGAGAGAGCGCAGGTGGGGAAGGGGCAGAGAGGGAGAGAGAATCCCAAGGAGGATCCTCACTGTCCGCATGGAGCACAACCCAGGGCTTGATCTAACAAACAGTGAGATCATGACTTGAGCCGAAATCAAGAGTCAGACCCTTAGGGGCTCCTGGGTGGCGCAGTCGGTTAAGCGTCCGACTTCAGCCAGGTCACGATCTCGCGGTCTGTGAGTTCGAGCCCCGCGTCAGGCTCTGGGCTGATGGCTCGGAGCCTGGAGCCTGTTTCCGATTCTGTGTCTCCCTCTCTCTCTGCCCCTTCCCCGTTCATGCTCTGTCTCTCTCTGTCCCAAAAATAAATAAAAAATGTTGAAAAAAAAAATTTAAAAAAAAAAAAAAAAAAAAAGAGTCAGACCCTTAAACACCTGAGCCACCCAACTCCCCTAAAGTGATAGATGTTTTTATAGGCACCATTCATTCTATCATCCTTCATTATGTCCCTTTATGGCAAAGTAGGTATCAACATTTTCTAGCTTCAGAGAGAGATGTGGATTATCCAGCTCGTTGCCTATGGTACATCATGAAATTGGTAGGTAAAAAAAGAATGAGGCAGAAGAGACTGAAGCCTTGAATTTTTAAACCCTCAGAGCCCTTTTAATTACTTAAAAATAGTCTTTTTTCTTCAGATTATAAAAGATACATGTGTTAAATGAATATTTGGAAAGTACAGAAAAATGTAAAAACATGAGACAAAATTATAAACACCCATAAACCCACCTTCCTGAAATAAACATAGCATATTTCTTTCCAGTCTTTTTTTTTCCTGGTGATCCACATGCAGCTGTTTTAAATAAAATTAGATTCCTAGGGTAGTTTTGTTTCTTGCCTTTTCATACCTAACTGTATATAGCAGCATTTTTCATTATCATTAAATATTATCTACAGACATTATTTTTAATGGCCACATAAATCTTACTTTGTATAACGCGTGTGTTCAATTACCTCCCCATTGTTGGTGATCCTCTGTTGCTAACAGGGATCTAAATTTTGCAGAAGGCAAACCAAATTTCAGTTCAACTCATTGGCCATTTATGATGGTGTTCTTTGACATTTGGAGCCGGCCTAGCTCCTAAATAGAATTTAAAATCAAGGGATTTAACAATTGAAAGAAAGGTACTTGACAGCTAATCGGAGGCATTTGGGAAATATTCACTGGGCCTAACAAGGAAAATAATGGGGTTCTCAGTCTCCACATCCAGGTAACTTCCAAAGCCTGCCCTGCTAAGGTTCAATTAAGATGAGAAGGGTCAGGTAACTTTGCAGGAAGACCATAATTCCTGCAATAACAAATGTCAAATGTTGCCATTTTAGCTGTTCTGAGTGACTGCTTTGTTATTTCTAAGGGTTTTAAAGATAGTATTTGTCAATGGCAGTATCACTGACTTTTCAAAGTAATTAACTTTGTATCTAAAAATAAACTTAATTGTTTAACCACCGGTGTATTAGGCACCATGGGAGGGATGTACCACTTTCTTTGGAAATAAATCTGATTCCTTCAGTCTCTAGATTTATTTCTCCAGGAGCTGTGTTATTGTCTTGCAAAATGGCCCACCCCTCCCATTATCTCCTAAGTAGCAGTTAGGCTGGGGAGAAAACAGTTATATTGATATATGAAGTTGGAGGCAGATGCCAAGCTAATTGATCTGAGTAGGTTAAATGGGAGAAAATACTTCCAAGAATCAATAGAGGTGCTAATTCGGCTAATTGTTGGATAGTGTTTCTTTTTTAAGTGAGTGATTTTCCCAATTACTGTTTATCATGTTGATTTTTTTTACCCTAAGTGTATCAGTTTTAACTTTACTAAACCGTCTATGATATTGGTTTCCAATGTGTCTTTGTCCCAGAGTTTTTATCGCCAACCTGATGACAGGTAGTTTTCCTGAATATGCTGATCTTACAGCGTAAAAACTAGGCTTGGTCTCTTACCCAGACAAGTCCAGTGGAGACAATTTTCTGCCCGTGGCATCCAAAATAAAAACAAGAGTCCTTGTCTTACCAGAGTTGATGGGCCAAGAAATAGAAGTTGAAGCATATTATTTGAATTTACAATGATAACCAACAGACAAACTGAAGATTAATATCTTTCTAATTAAAAAACTGGGAAGAGAAAGGCAGAGTGAGTAGATAATGAACTAATTTCTTACCTGCCCATAGGTGTTGGGAGAAGGTGTGTCAGTACATGTTGCTAAGACTGACAGTTCAAGACATGGTCAATAATGGATACAAGGAGTGGACGTGGCGGGGAAGAAATAAAGTGGCAAGGAGAGAGAATGTTTTCTTTTTTCAAACCCTTATAAGTAATAATTTAAAAATAATCATAAATAGAAACACAAAGGTGTTGGGAGTTTGAAAAGAATAGTGAGTAGATAAGAAGGAAAGAGAAATCCTAGAATACTACCCTGTGTGAACTAAAAGAGACCTAAGAGAACTAAATCTTTTCCCATTCCCCCACTTTACAAATGACAGACTAAGAGACAGATGGTTGAATAATAGAGGATATTACAAATATCGAGACTCAAAAAGGACAAAGCAGAGTATATTCTATTGATATGCATGATATTTTCTTGGAATAATACTTGGTGAGTTCTTGCTAACCTCCACCCCCAAGCCTTTTCACTAATGCCTGAAAAGATGGGACTAAGCCTTTCATTCCAAAATGAGGGACACCCTAGGGGAAAATTTACACATTAACTCAGGGTTCTGCTTGAGTAATTTTGACCTAAATTGGAACAAAGGTTTAAATGCCTGATATTAGAAGAGTACAAAACTCTGAATGCAGGGATGGAGCAACTCTGTCAATATGAGCTCAAAAAGGAATGACCAGAGGCATCTGACACAAATATTTTACATCGTAACTGTTTCCTGCTGTGTTTCCTGCTGTCCACTATCTGTCTCTGGCCTCCTTCTTTCTTTCCGCGCAATGGTCCATGATGTTCGAATTGTTTTTATGGCTAAAATCAGCATCAGAATAGGAATTTCAAATAGTTACTGCCAGATTTTGGCTGGAATCTTTGGCAGACTCCCCTGCTGGAGTGTTCACTGCCATATCAGGGTGGTGATGATAAACCTGAACCAGCACATCAACTGATGGCTAACCTGGAAGAGAGAACTTTTCAAGGCCTTTCACAGGAAAAGTGAGAGTTTGCTGATGAAAAGAATTCACACACACATCAGGGCACCAACGAATGTCTCCCTGCAAGTAATAGGTTATCAGAGGACTTACAACAACTTATTTAAGAACAACTTCTTAGATGGTCAGCCTACTCAACTACGAAATGGACGTATTGGACCTGGCCCTGCCCCTTTTGCAAAGAGACCTACATGTGGACAAATAAATGAGACAAAGAGTCATAGAAGCTCCATGAGAAAGCACAAGTAACCAGAAATGATTCCAAGATGTCGAACTCCGAGGTCAAGGGCCCACAGAGCATTGCATGGAGTGCTGCGCATCATAGATATTCAAACGTTTTTTATGTATGCGTAATGGAGAAAACAAGACAAAAACAGACAAAAATGCAAGTGAAAAGGCAGCATAGGATTAGCAAGGCAAATGGGCAGTCAGTGCCATGATTTCAGAGGACATCAAGTCCTCCAGAGGGACTCTGGAATGAAACTGGAAGAGAAACTTCAGTTGGACTTTGAAGGACAGGTCAGGTTAGCTAGCTGTTGGAGAAAACAGAAGACAAACAGTGGGGCAAAATATAATTGGTAAATTTATCAAATGCCTCCAGTACATCCAGTTATGATTGTCTGGTAGTCTTTTGCATATATTCTTTAGTCTTAGCCAAAACTTTCTGAGGGATAGATGTAAATATTAATATATGTTCCTAATAATTTGTATCTCATAGATAAACCATGATTTGAAGATGCTGAGTTGCCTGAGATCGCACAGCTAAACATGAGGAGGCTTGCATGACTGACCTCAAACACCAGACTCTTAACTGGAAAGCAGATGTGTACAATGGAAACTGCAGACCACCGTGCCCTTGACAGTATGATGCCACTGAGCCCTCAAAGGGTGTTCAGTCCTGACATCCCAGAGGAGAGTCTCCTTTGTAGCCTGAACTCTGGGAAGATGTATGCATGTGTATGTGTGTGTATATATATATTATATATATATATATAATATATATATATATAATATATATATAATATATGCATATATATTATATGTATAAGATGCAATATGTATATAATATATATAAGATGCAACATATATATAATACATATAGATTCAATCCTTATTATTTACAGACTCTGTATTTGCAAATTTTCCCACTAGCTAAAATTTATTAGCTAAAATCAATACTTAGAGATTGATAGATATAGATATAGATATAGATACAGATACAGATATAGATATAGATATAGATATAGATATAGATATAGATATAGATATAGATATAGATTCTGTGGCCACTTGCAGACATACGCAGAGCAACAAAAAATTTGAGTTGCCTGACATGACCGCTCCCAGCTGAGGTCCGACAAGGCAACACTCTGCCTTCTTATTTTAGCTGTCATCCTATAAACAAGAGTCTTCTTCAGGATCTGTTTAGTGCCGTGCTCTTCACATTTTTGTGATTTGGGTTGGTGATTTTGCTATTGAAAATGGCACCCAAGGGCAGAACTAAAGTTGTGTCTAATGTTTCTAAGTACAAGAAGGCTGTGAAGTGATAAGGGACATGTTAGGTAAGTGTCATTCAGGTAGGAGTTTCAGTACAGTTGGATGAGTTCAGTGTTAATGAACTAACAATATATATTAAATAAGGAGTCTTTAAACAGAAACACACATAAAACAAGGTTATGGATCCATTGGTTGACAAAAAATGTGACCAGAGGCTCACGAGAACCTAACCCTGTATTTCCCCCAGGAGCAATGGTTCAGTGCTCTCCAACTCAAGGTTCACAGCAACTTTATAGACATAACTACCACAAATAACAAGAATCAGCCCTATCCCCTTAACGAAATCACCTGTTGCATGCCGTATCATTCATTGGTTACATATCACAAATGAATTTACTGGATTTACTAACTCCTCTTGGGGACAGAGGCAGAAATAGAGGTGGAGAATGGGAAGGATACGTAGGGTCCTGAGCTAGATGGACAAGCAAAGATGGATTACCACCATGGTGAAGAAGATGTCATCAGCCTTACCAGCTAAAGAGAGCTGGGCATTTGAGGTTATGGGTATAAGAGACTTTAAAGGAGGTGAGTTGGGGGCCAGTGAGAACAGGCTTTAGCTACTCATTATTTTGTCTTTACAAGCAGGATTACTGGAGGTGGTGCCTATTGTACTCAATGAGGAATTAATCAGTGGGATTGCCTTCTCTCTAAAACATCTGGTCAACTCTCCAGTCAGAGCCAGCAAACTCTGCAGTTCCCTCTTCAGTGTTTCTTCAGCTATGATTGGCCTATCCCAGTCTATGCTTCTAAACCATTCCATGGAACAGTGCACATCAGGTTGAAGGAGAATGGACTGAGTGCCCAGGGCCTGGGGCCTATTATCACAAGTTCAACACTTCTTTGAGGGTTTATGTTTTACCACAGAAACTCAGGTGAATTTTGCATTGCACTGTACAATGTACCTTGCCTACGAGTGCAACAAAAAATAACATAAAATTAGCACTTTAAGAATAATAGGTAATATGTATGGAACAGGGACCACGAGCCAGGCACTGTTCTATGCACTTTACTTTCATTGCCTTTGTTAATCCTCACAGCATGAAACAGTATGATCATTACTGTTATTATCTCCATTTTACACGTGGAGATACTAAGGGTTAGAAAGGATAATTACTTTGCCCAAGCTCACTCAGTCAATCAGTGCTGGAGGCAAGATTCAAACCCAAGCCACCTGACCCCAGAGCTCTGCTGGATCCTTGAATGTCCAACCACAGTTCCCCCTTCTCCACAGGTCTCTCCATGTACCCTATAGTGAGCTCAGTGTCCTCTGAAGTCATAAAATTCACCATCTGTGTCCCTTCCCTAATTATATACAGTAAAACCTTGGTTTGCGAGCATAATTTGTTCCAGAAACATGCTTGTAATCCAAAGCAATTGTATATCAAAGCAAATTTCCCCATAAGAAATAATGGAAACTCAGATGATTTGTTCCACAACCCAAAAATATTCATATAAAAATGATTACGATACTGTAATATAATACAAAATAATAGAGAAAATACAAAATATAAAGAAAAATAAACAAATTAACCTCTACTTACCTTTGAAAACCTCCGTGGCTGGTGTGAGGGAGACAAGAGAGAGGAGGGTTACTGTGTAGGACGACTTTCACTATCACTAACGGAATCATTGCCATCTATTGGCTCAATGGAATCTTTTTCTTTTCATGCAACTTTAACAAGGAACCTATCCAATGATACTTGCTTTTGCCTCCTTTTGAGGATTTCGCAGAAATGTGACATTGCATTGACGATCCACCCACAATCCTGCAGCAAGAGAAAGAGAGAAGAACCATTGGCTCAGTTGTGATCATGTGACATTTGACATCACATACTACTCATATTGCAAGACATCGCTCATTTATCAAGTTAAAATTTACTCGAAATGTTTTCTTGTCTTGCAAAACACTTGCAGAACAGGTTACTTGCAATCCAAGGTTTTACTGTACTCCTTATATATTGTCATTCATATGTTTAGTACAATGCACCTACCCTGGAACTTTGGGAATTCTCACTCCTAAGACCCCAACTTTGAGAAGGACAAGTCTATATGAAATTCTTGGCATTCTTTAAGCCAAGCAATCAGCTTCAATATGTGCCACAGACAGCGTTAAGGCCTCAAATGGGAGGAAGAGAAAAAGGAGGACAAAAAACTGGTGGTGGTAGGGCACCTGGGTGGCTCATGTGGCTGAGGGTCCAACTTCGGCTCAGGTCATGATCTCACAGTTCATGGGTTTGAATCTCATGTGGGGCTCTGATCTGACAGCTCAGAGCCTAGAACCTACTTCAGATTCTGTGTCTCCCTCTCTCTCTGCCCCTCCCCATTCACACTCGGTCTCTCTCTGTCTCTCAAAAATGAATAAATGCTAAAAAAAATTTTAAAAAGCAGTGGTGAGGGAACAAAATGGAAGAAGGTAAAAATAAATTAATTAATAAAATAAATTAAAATAAAATTAATGGAGGGAGAGGAAGATGGGGTGGAAAGATAAATAAATAAACACTGTATATGAGCCTGGGCATTGTAGACAAATCACAATCATGGCAAAAAGTATCTAATTCCATGTGTCCAATGGATTACCAATCCCACATGGGTTGACCCAAGCTCAAGGCTAGTAATTAGAAAAATAGGAGTTCTGACCTTGTATTCACTACCCATTTGTTAGGCAATCTTGAGCAATTTGACCAACTCCCAATAAACGCACCTCACTCAATCTGTTTCTTCTGCTTATTACCTCCTCTGACTGCTGCATCAGATTACTGAGAGTACAAAACGAGTGCATATTGTGTGAAAATTGGTGGGGGGGTGGGGAATCACTAAGCAGAATATTCCATTGCATTTCTGGAAAGTATGGCACATCGACCAAGGTCCCAGTCTCGGTATTAGAGATTCAAAGATACGCAAGACCTAGTCTCCACCTTCAAAGCCTCACAGTTCA
The DNA here is from genome assembly GCF_024362965.1 of Panthera pardus. Classification (NCBI taxonomy): domain Eukaryota; kingdom Metazoa; phylum Chordata; class Mammalia; order Carnivora; family Felidae; genus Panthera; species Panthera pardus. The sequence continues at coordinate 186,582,904 of NW_026526688.1, forward strand.
GGTATAAACTCAATATGTGTTAACAAATGCTTTTCAAAACAGTATGAGAAGTGTAATAAGAGAGACATAGTCCAGGAGTAGGCAATAGTTAACTCTATCAAGGGAGGTCAGGAGGAATAGCAAAGAAAGAAAGCACAGGAGTCCGTATTTTTTTATGGAGGAAAAAAAAGGTGATGAAAGACAAGAAGTAAATAAAGATGTCCAGCTTTAAGCCTATCTATTCAGTATCAAAGTAACAATGTATCTGTTAAAGCCTGACTTCCTTTCTGTGCAATTTTAATCAAGTCCAAAAGGGCACTTGTGAGATTAAATCACCATCCACAAAACCTTGATTTATCTGGGGAAAAATGGACTATTCCAGCCTCCGTCCCCTGAGCAGAACAGACAAGCCAATTTTGCCTTTAAAAAATCAACAGGTAGAGACATAACAAAGGTCATATATTATGAGGCTGCAGATGGAAATTCAGCCCCAGCAGTTACATCGACACAGTTATTACTGTTATTACAGCTAAACTTCCTCATTCCGCTGACATTATTAACCAAGACAAACGTGGCCCTGCAGCTTTATTTCATGGGGTAGATCACCTATTAAACCAAGAACAATATCATTGTCTTTTGCAGCACTTCCAAAATTGCTTCCTGCCTCTGAGAGGTGTCCTGGGCTTTTTTCCCCTTACCACCAAAATAGGCACCATCCATCTCGTACGTGTTGCTGTATGGCCAGATCCTGTTTTGCATATCCCAGTATAGCCCTCCAATATTCATTCAGGTAAGAGACATGCAATTGTTGTGATCATTTGTGAAATCATCAACATGCTCTCTGGCAATCTCATTTAGGTAGTTACAGAGGGAATCAGCCCCTTCAAAAGCCCAAAATGTGTCAGAGTATTTTTTTTTTTTCCTCTAACCAAAAATGCATGTTTCTGGATCCATTAGTAAAACTCATCCCAGAATTTGGGAGTGCTGCTTCCAGCTAGAGGAAGAAACCAAGTCTCAGACAGTTTAGGGGATTTGACTAAAGTTACACAGCTGTAGGTGGCTGAGCAGGAACTAAAACTGAGGTGAGATATACTTTTCTTCATTTATTTTTTTAGGGAAAAGCACTACTTTTTGGAAAGAGATTTGCAAGTCATTATTTGCTATGTGAGTGAGAACTAAAATTCAAGCCACCTTCCTTTCGATTATGGATCAGGCTGATTTTTGCATGGAAATCTTCCTCATTAATTATACCTTTCTCATCTCAATTAATTTAGTGAGTAAATCTTTCCCACACTCCGTGTCCTGTGCCTTAGATTTGATAATGGTCCCTTCATGTCAAAGAGGGAAGAAATTCTCTCTAAGTACTGATGGTTCTGGAACTGGCAAATATTGACTATTTTTGAGGGAGTCCTATGTGACTATGTAATTATAAATAAAAATACAGACAGAAATAATGATGGCAATCACTCAATGGCATCCTCAGTTCTCTTGTGAACAGTAACCTCAAGAGGCAGAGTCCAGCAAGAAGCTTAGGACAATCTAATCCTTAAGAAAAGGGAAATCTCTTTTAGGGTGTGAGAAACTCCAAATGATCAAAGCCATCCAAGGAGGTTTGCCATATGGCTTGAGCTCTTGCACATCTTTCCTTAAATTTTTTTTCCCTGACAAAACAAACCAACATGTCACTGTTGAACAACAACAAAATAGCAGGACTTGATGTTCCAAAGGCGTCAAGGTCGGGAGTCTGACCTGCACGGGCTTCTGTGGGCTGTCTCTCCCTTGGCCTGCACTCTCCCGGCCAAGCTGGCCGACGGCAGACAAGCATGATGAGGGGAGGCAGAGCCCTGTTGTCTCAGTGGTTCCTCTGGTCTGTGGGCAGCCAGACTGATCCAGGGCCAGACCTGGCTCCCCAGCTCTTTGCCTTTTGGCGACCAGCCACCTGGAGTCTGTTCAAATGAACAAGCTGCCTTTTCTTCCTACATATTGGTTTCTCCTCCATTTGAAAACAAAACTCTTCCCCATCTGCTTGCTTCTGGGATCGCCATAATTGCATGGAGGGTAATTGGCGGCAACTCAATCTGAGGAAAACCCTGTTGATTCGAAGCACAGACTCAATAAACGTTTGTGTTTCATCGTTTTTCTAAATGGAGCCTGTGTCCCAGCCAGCTTTGCTAACGCAGGAGTGGAAATTAATGGGAGGCATATGAGGAGGAGGGACACATCAAACGGTGCTCTACCATGACCCTCTTTCTTTCTAAGAATCCTCCACTGTCAGGAGATCCATTGATTTGTCTGGATCGTGTCTCCCCAATCCATAAAGCACTGAAATAAATGATGTCAGAGTGGTGCCCTAAAGGCTGTGGGACTGCCAAGAATACAGCTATTTCCCTGACTCTGGTTCTGTGAACTGTGGCCCTGGATCTGAGTTCTGGACTGGTCAACTCCAACAAAAAAGAAGAAAATCATTGCCTCAATACCTGGCATTTGCTCTCTGAAATGGTTATTGTCTGCCATGAGAGAAGCAACTCGAGTTTGTACACAGTCTGAGCAGAGCACTCGTATAAGAGAATAAACTTATCATCCACACCCCTGGGTTCCAGTCCTGCCTTTGACACTCACAAGCTGTGTGACCTTCAGCATAGCCTTTAACATCTCACAACCTCCGTGTCTCATCTCTAACCTGGGAGTTAAGAATCATTTCTAACTCATTAGGTTGCATGAATGTGATCATTCATGTAAAGTTCACCTCAGTACCTGATGCGTAGAAAGTTCTGTAAAACATGGGTATTAATGCTAATTGCAGTTGATGTCCATTCACTTTACTGGGCACTTACGACCTACCCAGCACTCCTTCATGCTCTGGAAATATGTAGAAGCAGCATAGCAAAGATAGACATGGTTTTGGCAATCATGGATGTTAGATACTCATAAGGGAGACAGATGACACAGAAATGAGTTAGTAAGCAAGATCACATGGAATAGTAAGAATTGCTATGATGAAAATAAAATGAGGTAGATGGGGGTAGAGAGAGATGGGAGTGGGGACTACTACTTTAGGCAGGGTATTTGGGGAGGGCCTCTCCGAAGTGGAAATATCTGAGTTGCAACTTGATTGGTGTAGGAAAGACCTGGTGCAAAGGCTGGCCACAGGAATGGTCTTGACATGGTCAAGGGAAAGAAGAGGCCCACGGACGCTGGAAAATAGTGAACAAGGGATAAGAGAGACATGAGATGAATCAGGACTTGGTCAGACCTTGTATTTCAAGTAACTATGTTTCCGTGCACAATGGAAGGGTCTGTGAGGAGCTAGTGCTATGTGATTTACGAGTTTAAATGTTCACTCTGGGGGCTTTGAAAGCAGTGTCATGGGCAAGAACAGGAGCAGACCAACATGAGGCCAGTGCTGTAGCCTAGTTGAGAGATGATGGGGACTTGGACTAGGGCGATAGCAGCAGAGATGGAGAGTGGTGGACAGGATTGAAGCCATGTTCTATTTGAGCAATGTCAGCCTGGCACGTGTTTACATGGATCTGATTAAGTTTAAGTTCTTTACTTCAGTCCTCAGTTCACCTGTCCAGCAGCATACACACAGGCAATAGTGAGGACTAAAATGAGATACAGTCAAGGGACTTCTCTCACTACACCGTGTAATCAGGACAGGGTAGCAGAAGGTGCCTTGGCTCTTAGTCAAAAGAATCTAGAATGAGCTGGACTCCCTCATTGACTAGCTCTATCACTTTGATCAAGCCACTCAATATCCAAACTCATTTATCTCATCTGTAAAATGCAGGGGCTCATATCAACCTCATAGAATTGTAGGGATGATATCTGTAGAAACTGTTCTGTGAACTTTAGTGTGGTATTGAAATATAAGAAAGTATTTCCAAACAGAGAGCCGGAACAGATGGTGTCTGCTTTTCTTGATGTTTAATGCCCAACCACAGGGCCAACTGGGCCACATTTTTTTGAGTTTCTACATTAGTTTCCTGTGGCTGCAGTAACAAATTACCACAAACTGGGTGGTTTAAGACCACAGAAACGTATTCTCTCACAATTCCAGGGGCTGGAAGTCCAAAATCAAGGTGTTGGCAAGACCATTCTCTCTCTAAAGACCCTAGGGAAGAGGCCTTTCTTGCTTCTTCAACCTTCTGGTAGCCCCAGCTGTTCCTCAATTTACAGCAATGGTAGTCCAATCTTTGCCTCCAACTCCATGTGGCCTCCTTCTCTCTGTGTCAGTATGTCTCTGTCTGCACATGGCAGTCTCCTCTCGATGTTTCTGTGTTCTCTTTTCATGAGGACACCAAATCATATTAGATTAGGGTCCACCCTGATTGAGTATGACTTCATCTTAACTTGATTACATCTGCAGAGACCCTATTCCTAAAAAAGGGTGCCAGTATCAGGGATTAGGACTTCAACACACCTCCCCGAAGGACACACAAAAAAGGAAAAACTCAAATTTGGACTGTCCTAGTGTCTTTCTAAGCAGGAAAGCAAAGATCAGTTTTGAGTTTGAGGAGATGTCTTGGAAAAAAAGGCTAAATCAAGAATCCAGGGATTAGAGCCACTGGTAGATGGGATAAAATGGGACCCATTTGATGTTAAAACTAAAAATCAAGCTGGAGCCATCTGGTGGCCCCAAAGAGGGTTGTCAGGTTGGAAGAAGGAAGGAAAAGAGGGACCCAGAGAATAAGCCATGGTAGTGAGAAGGAAAGGAAGAGTTAAGCTGGTATAACTAGGGACATTGGGGACAGTTGCCACATACGTTGCATTGGTCAGACAGAGTAGGTTACCCAAAAAGAAACAAAGAAAATTCAAGGAAAGCAGGTTTCAAATTCTGCAGCTCAGTTATTGAGCACAGGTGGAAACCCTAAAGAAATCAGACTTCAAGCCACTCCGAACTGTTATGTGTGTTTGACAGTGGATCCATCTGGCAGATGGCCATGTTCCCAGGCGGACACGTTGGAGAATTTTTTTCTAAAAAAAAATTCTTCCTTTGTTGGTTTCCTTTTTGTTTTTGCTTTAATAAAACTTCCATTTAAATCTTTTGTGAATATACACTTACCTGCGCTAAACAGAGATAGTGAGAAATAATCCCAACTTATTAACACTTCTTTTCTTTCTTAGCTGGGGAGGGACTCTAATCTAGAATTAACGAGGAGCGTTAAAGAAATTTCAAATGGAGCTTTATGGGATGTCTTCTGAAAGAAATTAATTCAAGGAATGTCGAACTTTATGTAGAAAGGAAAGAAACAGAATATTCTCTTTCCACCAAGAAATCATAGTGGCTTTCAGGGATCAAAGCAGTAGGCAAATCATTATCCCAGTGCTAGTGAAATGAAATGTGGACTTTGAATCCATAAAGTGGAACTGACGGTGTTTCCTTAACAGCATCAAGTGCTGCCCTGTGAGTTTCACTGTATCTAATTTCACCCAGGTATGTCATCTCAAAGCATATTAGCATCAACGTTGTTATCAACCTCTGAGGGATATATCAATGTGTTCGTGTAGTATATGTCTCTGTGTTTATATATTTGCTTACCTGTCTCCCACACTAGACCAAAACCCCCCTAAGAGTAGAGGTGGACTTTCATCTCCATATCCCCAGGCCACTGTGTCATCAAAACCCAAAGAATGAATGCACCTCACATACAAATATCTCACCTTCTCGGAAATCTGTAAGAGGAAACTCCATGGGGATGATGACATCTGAACTGAGCTTGAAGGAAAAATAAAAAAGAACGTTCTAAGCAGAGAAAATGGAATGAGCAAATGCATGGAGGTGGCAAATAATTAAGTGAAAATTCAGAAATGGCATGTCTGAGGTTGAGACCAAAAAATTAGCTGGAGCCAAACAGTGGTCCCAAGCACATGATGCTGCCCTGACTTGCCAGACTTCAATATCAGTTGGGGTGCAAAATAGAAACAGAAGCCACCCTAGGTGTTTTAGTCGGGAAGGGATTTAACATAGGGAATTGAAAGCTAACAGGAATCCTGGAGCTGCTGGATATGTGGGTTTAGGCTGGGCCTCCAGGAACATCTCTTTGGATCAATCTACCGTGAGCCACCATGAGAGTTACTGTAGCTGAGAACACTGGAGCTATGCCAGGGTCAGAAAGCTCCTACTGCCTCTGCAGCTCCGCCATGATTGCCTCCAGGTGCTCAGGAAGCTGATGGTGGAACATGGCTGCAGAAATACCAACTTATCCATGCCCTTGTCCAAGAGGGGCAGGAAGACTGCACAAAGCCACTCGATCTAACTCCAATCCAGAGCCCTATCCACAAAGAACTCCAGGAAATGGGGTTTTAATGGAGTTTTCAGCTTTTTAACCCCTCTAACCAGAAGGAAGTTAGTGGTCTAAGGGATTTAAAGTACAGTATTACAGTGCGGATGATAAAAGGGATGGTTTGAGAAATTTCACCTGGTAGTCAAATGCGGGATGAGCGAAACAGAATCTGAAAACAGAGAAACTAATATGAACAAATGAAAAGACTTATTTTATAACATGAACTAAATATTAATCAGAGATTTTACTGATGACAAAAAAATCTTTTTTAAAAATATATCTTTCCCAGGGGCGCCTGGGTGGCGCAGTCGTTAAGCGTCCGACTTCAGCCAGGTCACGATCTCGCGGTCGGTGAGTTCGAGCCCCGCGTCAGGCTCTGGGCTGATGGCTCGGAGCCTGGAGCCTGTTTCTGATTCTGTGTCTCCCTCTCTCTCTCTGCCCCTCCCCCGTTCATGCTCTGTCTCTCTCTGTCCCAAAAATAAATAAAAAACGTTGAAAAAAAAAATTTAAAAAAAAAAATATATCTTTCCTGCTTTGGAGTGTGGTGTGTGGTGTGTGTGTGTGTGTGTGTGTATGTGTGTGTGTGTTTTAAGAAAACTGCTTTATGACTGATAAGGGCATTTGTCAGTAGGGAACAATGAAATACTGATAAGGAAAAAGCGTCCCTCAGCTCAGAAGGACAGCCTACAGTTGTCATCTTACACTGTGGCTTGCAGAATCCTGGAGCCATCCACGGGATTTCTTGAATTCATTCGGCATTTCAAATATCAGCTGCAGTTTTACGTTAAGCATTGGCATAAATTTCTATGGGGTTTGTTCAATATGGTGCCTCGGGTTTGGGTATTGGCGAACTGTCATTGTAATTGTGTGTCTAATTTGATGTGACTTCAGTATGTACCTTTCACTAAAACCTTTTAGAATCCCTGATTAGTTTAGGAAAAGAAAAAAAATTTCTCCCTTAATAGAAAGAAATAAAAATGGCTGCATTAGCAGTGAGGCTTTCAAGATCTGTGACAGTGAGTGAAGCAAGTCTCCATCACTTCACAGCTACATCCTAACTGAGCTCCTCCCCAGTATGCCTCTTAGGGGGGCAAGGATATGTGCATTCAACCTGCCCTGAATCTCAGTGCTGCTCCTCCCCAGCTCTGTGGTCTTGGGCTAGTTATTTCACTGCTCCAAACCTCAGTTTCATCTTCTGTAAAATGGACGTGACAACGATTTTATAAGATGGTTGAGGGGATTAATAAGATATGTAATTCCTGGCACACAGAATTCGTTTCAATACGTGTTAGTGTGTACTTTCTCCTTTTTCCACTGGACCACGTGCTTAAAAAGCATACTGTGCATCTCTTTGTTCCTAGTACCTCTGTGTATACGTGGCACATAGTAGGTTCTCGATAACTGGTTTTGGATACTAATTAACGTTAGGATGGATGGATGGATTGCTCACTACAGCCATGCAGACCCCAAGCCATTGATGGTTGATTGTCGGGGCTGTACCTGTGCGTCTCTAATCCCGGGTGGTGAATTTATACTACAGGCACCGGCCCGTGCTAAAGTGGTAAAGCAACAGTCAGTTTCACTTCTGACTAGAACCAAACGGGACCCTCCCTCTTACTGCCACGGGAGACTTGACTAGCATTTGAGGCTCCAGGAGTAATTGTCCTTTCCAACGGGCTTATTTCACAGTCGATTATGCTGTGGCAGCCCCAGACATCCCATTTTAAACATGTATAGCATGTCCTTGAAGAACCCAATCATTTCAACAAGAAGCAGTCACTCAAAATATTAAATATCGCTCCATCTTCAAAGCAACTTATCATATCAGCCAGCCCCTCCTGAGGCAAGATCTGCTATTGTCAAAAAATAAAATAAAAATAAAAAAAAGACTAGGCTTGGAGGTGCCATCGGTCAATTACTAAGCCACAGTATCCACACTGCTGGACACCAACAAGGAGACGTCACCTGGTGTAAGGCTCAGACATAGCCTTGGATGGCTATGAACATCCAAACAAGTACTTGAAAACAAATAACTATAGGGCTCCAATTCTGCACAACTTGCAAGGATTTAGATGAGCAGACCCCATCGTCCTGGGGGGACTCCCATGGCTCGCTCTTCTCTCTCAGTGCCTCCCAGTGGTTATTTATCTTGGCTGCCTACGCCACCCCTGGTATCATTAATGACTGCAGAAAGAAATGCCAAGTCCTCTCAGCTGTTTCACCCCACTGTGGACAGCAGAGACAGGGTGGTTTGGATAACTCCTGGGAAGTAGGCTGCTAGAGAAGAGGTTTTTTTCCCCCTGAGAAGTGAAATTATATAAGCCTTTGATCTTACTTTTATTTTCCCTCTCTAAAGTGAATTTTATGCCTGTGGAAAGTGCCAGACAGGCAGGGCAGGAAAACGGAGGATTGTGCTTGCCAATGAGAAAGGTCAGAGAGAAGGAACAACCTTGCTCACAAAGGGCACTTTTGTCCTGCCTGATCTAGGGCATTGAGGAGAAAGCGGTCCAAGAATCAGATTCTGTCTTGTCTCTGCCGCAGTCTAATTTGAAAGCTTGGCCAACTTCCTTGCTCTGCCTCGGTTTTCCTTTCTGTTAAGTGGGCAGAATCGCTTGCGAACAAAAGTGTTTTCAGGTTTGAAACGCGTCTGCTTACCAGAGCACAAGCATGAGAGCCATTCAGTCAAAGACAACTCCATCAGCTTCTGGAGAATGAGGAATGTACACGAGTGAAACCACTCCTCTCCATATGTTTATCAGTTTCCCACTGTGTCCCAGACTGCGCCCACCTTCGTGCAGTGTAGACAGAAATGGAAATAGCATTCTGCCCTCAGTCAAAGATTGTCTAGGAGTTTTCCTGCTCTCTCTAAAAATGCAAGCACAGATCTACCCAGGGAAATGAAACTAAGCCAATGCATAATTGAGAAGGAAAAAGGTTAAACCAAAATGGACGTAGCATAACTTTAACAACTGTAAAGTAGTGTGAAAGTAGACGTTGCACCAAGGGACTCTCCCCCAGGGCTGGGAAAACTCAGGGAAAAGATTAGTGTCATTAAAACAGAACAAAGACTTGGAGAGGCGGAAACTTAGGCCTTTGAAGAGGGAGCACTGTTGGGTTAGAGCTGGTATCTCTGAGGGTCTGTGAAGGGGTTGATCCTGTAAGCGTTGGAAAAACTTCCTCATGCATTCAGCTGCTGGCTGGTGAAGTAGCCCCCTGGATGATACAGGAGCGGGAAGTTGAATAAAGCTAATGGGAAATAAACGGGAAGTAGCAGGTATCTTCTCCCCTCCAGCCTTGCTCATAGACTCCCTCAAAGTGCCCCCTCCATCTGGCAGGACTTAACGGGGAGCAGCATGGTGGTTGCCAAGCCCCAGTGTCAGCATCACAAAGAATGGAGTGGAGAGACAATTCCTTAATAATTGGCACAGGGAGATAACAAAGAAGAGAAAGAGATGGGTACCATCGGAGGTTGGTGCTATAAAGGTGCAGAACAGAGAATAATACTCTGGAGAAGGAGAATACTGGAATGAGAGAGGCAACCAGTAAAAAAGGGGGGAAAAAGTAAACCCTTGGAGTTCATAAGCAAAATTTGAAGGGGAAGTAAACATAATACACAATGGAAGATGAGGGTGAGGCAGTTGGGGCAGGGACAGGTGGTAGTGAGCCAGATAGATCTTCAAGATTAAAACATCAGGGGCATGGACTTTGATTTCAACACAAAGTGCCATAACTTATTCAGTGTACAACCTTGGGTAACTCGTTCAAAGTCTTTTGAGTTTCATTGTCCACATCTGCAAAGTGGGGATACGAATGCTGTCTACGGGGAGCCTGGGTGGCTCGGTCAGTCACTTTTGGCTCAAGGGTCATGGGATTGAGCCCTGGGTCAGGCTCTGCACTAGGCATGGAACCTGCTTAAGACTCTCTCTCTCTCCCTCTGTCCCTCTCCCCGACTCATGCTATCTTTCTCTCTCTCTCTCTCAAAAAAGAAAAACTATTTAAAAAAAGAATGCTGTTTATGTTGAAAGTTTAAAGAATATATTTTTTAAGTTTCTTTAAATTTATTTTTAGAGAGAGAGAACAGAGAAGGGGCAGAGAGAGAGAGTGTGAGAGAGAGAATCCCAGGCAGGCTCCACACCATCAGCACAGAGCCCGACACAGGGTTCAAACCCACGAACTGTGAGATCATGACCTGAGCTGAAACTAAGACACCTATACGACTGAGCCGCCCAGGTGCCCCTGTATTGAAAGTTAAATGTGAAGAGTCAATGAGATAATTCTGTGGAAGAGATTAGCATTGTGAGTGGCATAAACTAAGTACCACTTTTTAAATATATAGTTTTTCAAATCTATTTACACCCATTTTTGTCATCAATGATGCTATGAAAGAAACTTACTTGCTCCCCAGTATCTACTTTTTCTTTCACATAATCGACTCCTCTTCCCTTCCCCCTTCCTGCTGGCTGGCAGACATGGTGAGGAGTCATCTTTGACTTTATGGATGAGAGTAACACCCCAGGAATGGCAGAGTAGCAAGATCAAAGGAGCCTATTGGCATGACAACGTCGCATAGTTATCATGACAGCTCAGACTTTGTGTAAGCGAAAAATAAACTTCCATTGTGTTGAAGTCACTGTATTTGGAACAAACTAGAATTTGACCCTGTCTTTACGGAGCTTGCATTCTAAAAGGAAAGTGTAGCTGTTATAAAATTATGTCAGATAGGATACTTTTGGTTTCAAGAAACAGAAAAAATAGAAACAAAGAGGCTTTGAAATAAAGGGGTTTTTTTTTGTTTTTGGTTTTTGTTTTTTTGGTTTTTTGGTTTTTTTTTTTTTTTTTTTTTTTTTTTGGCCTCACATAAAAAGGACTCTGGATAGTTCCAGGATTCATTTGGTGGTTCAGCAATATCAGGGCTTCATTTCAGTTTCTCTGTGATGTCCTTGGCCCTATCCTCATGATCTAAAAAAGGCTGCCATAGCACCAACATCATAGCCTCACACAAATAATATGTAAAGTAATAAAAATGGAGAAAGATATGTTTCTTCTTCCTCTTTCTCTTCCCTCAGGGTGGAAATTTTTGACAAATATCCTTATCAGGTTTGGTCTCGGGTCCCATTGGTCAGGAGGGGAACACAGGCCAATCCCCTAGCAGCAAGGAGGCCAAGCAATCAAGGAAGTGGCATTTATTTTTAACCTCTGTAGGCTTGGGAAGGTGGGCTCTGCAAAAAATGAAAAAGGAGTCTGGCAATGCTGTTAGGCCTCAATCTTTGCAGGAACCCTCTTCCACTTTCTGTAATTTTCATGTGGGCAAGTCAGTGGTGAAATTCTTCTTTAAATGTGCTTATTTATACTCTGCCTGCTTGTTGAGTTGTCCTCTTGTATTTCAGAGGAAGTAGGTTAGGGTTAATTACTTTTTTGAAAAAGTAGTTGTAACTGCTATTTAATTCAATTCTACCATGTGTCAGGCTCTCCGCTGAGTGCTTGGTACACGTTATATCATTTAATAAAGCATGCTTTCTGAAAATTGCCGGTCATCTGCTTGTTACCTTCCAAAGCACTGCATGTTAGTATGAATAAAAATAAAGCTTGGTGATAGAAGGCACTGTGAATCAATTTTCAATATGTTCAAGAATCAACATTACAGAAAGCAGACATCTTATTATCTTGGGCAAACTACATAAAGTGTTGGCTTAGCTTTTAACTATGGCTTGAAATCGATTCTGATAATGGTGACAGAAAGCACAACGAAAAACTAAAATATATCTGGCATTTTCCTGTCAAATGAACTGACCACTCCCTGGGAAATGAGACATTGGTCAAGAATTTAGATCAATTTACCAGTACCATTCTGAGACTTGATGAAAAGTCTCAATACTCTTCTAATTTGCTTAAATATCTGCTGCAGACATTGTGAACTCTGCCAGTTATTTGCAACTCATAAGTTACTATACATTCTACTTTGGTCTGTGGGCTTGCCTTTAAATCTGTTGAGTTCAGGGAATTAATGTTTGGAGACTTTATTAAAACAGTCACCATCACATCCCATCACCCAAAAGCAAATGGTCAGGTCGCAGATGTGTAGAAGCTACTATGGCTGCAATGAGAAAGTTATTGGAAAGATTGTCCAATAAGACTAGACAAATCCCTCATCATGCAGCATGGCCCAAGGGTGGTATCAGGTCTGTGGCTTAGCCAACTGGGCAAGGTCTCATGTCCTGGCTACGTCTACACTTCTAGATGCATAGGCTCGGCACAAACATAGCCTAGAATCATTTACTCTCATTCTTGGGTGGTCATGATAATAACATAAGGAACATGTTAAAAATATAGATTCCAATGTCTCATCCTAAAATGTGTATCCAGTAGATCCGGGTTAAAGTAAATGATTCTGTATTTTCAACACATGTCCCATGTGATTCTGATGCAGGTAGACCAGATCACAGACAATAATTTGACAAACACTGATCTAGATGCTGTTCAGTTGGTATCTACTTTCCCAACTTTAAGTTACAAAATTTAGTCTTTTTAGGGAACTATGAAGTTGGCCTAAAAAAAGGATTCTTTAAACTGAGATCACATAAGCCAAGTAATGCAATGGTTACACACCAGAAAAATCAATGCAACCTTACCATGTTGATTGGTTCGTGGTCTGCACACACACACACACACACACACACACACACACACACTCACACACTCACACACTCACACCAGCCCAGTGACTCAACAGAGGTAGAGCTGTTAGAGCATTTCATCTCAGTCACTTAGTAAACGAATTATCAAGTATATCAGGGACATAGTGTAAAGAAAATGTTAATGGGTAGCTCATTTGGTTAAGTGTCTGACCTTGATTTCAGCTCAGGTCATGATCTCACAGTTTGTGAGATTGGGCCCTGCATCAGGCTCTGTACTGACAGCATGGAACCTGCTTGGGATTCTCTTTCCCTCTCTCTCTGCCCCTCCTCTGATGGCACTCTCTCTCACTCTCTCTCATTAAAAATAAATAAATAAAACTTAAAAAACAAGAAAATGTTAAACAGTTGAAGGCACCCATGAACTTCTGTAATCAAGTCACCTAATAGTTTTATGCCCACTAGTATAACAAAGAAACCTTTGTTATAGGTACCCTTTTCCAGGAAAAGCCCTATATTAATATCTGTGAATATGGGCAAATGTTTGGTGGCCATGCACTTCCAAATTCTCAGATCTTACCCTGACAAATATCCTTACTTCCCCATAAGATTTCCAACAGAGATACATGCAAAATACATAAGCAGGATTTTTAGCATAAAAGAACCACTAAATTACTAGCAGCATGAAATCTTCCTATTACTTCACTATGTTAAGTGGCAGAATTAAAGCAAGTTTTCCTTTGATGGAGACCTAGGAGGGGCCTTAAATTCCCTCCCATTTACCGCAAATCTATATTTTGAGACAACTATACATAGTCAGATATGTGGCGGGATGGGGAGACAAGCAGGGAGAGAACACAGAAGGGAGCATTCAGAGAAGAGAAAATGAATGAGTAAATATGGTGTGTGGACCCTGACCTAGTTACCTACCTGTCATATGCTAGGAGATACTAAAAATTAAGAAACCTTGGTTCTCAAGAATGAAGGGCCCTGCCTGGATCTGCTTATTATAGGAAGGGAAATCACAAGAGATAAGGAAAGATGCTGTTCCACCTATAAGGATGGTAAGCTTACCTGTAACAACAGTATGGCTCTAAGAAGTGCTTTGGTCTGTCATCCTATTAGTATGCTTCCTTGGTGTCAGGTACAAAAGGGATGGGGTAATGGCAGTGGAAGAGAAATCCAAGTCTGCTGTGGCTATGATTTATCTGATAATTGGATTTCACATTGAAATGGCATGGTCACCCATAGCCTTTCAGACTCCTCTGTTAAGAACCCTGTCATTTCCACCTCCTATTTGGTGCTTTTTTAGGCTTTGAGGAGGCTGTGTTGGAATGCCTGAGCCACCGTCGCCTAGGCAACGATTTGGTTACTTCCCTTGGTCTCAGTGCTTCGGAGTTGGGGTTGTGGTGGCGTTTCAGATCGTGGGAGCCTCGGCTCCCAAGTTGTCCCATGATCCCAAGCAGCACCAGGAAAGTAAGCAATGAGATGTTCAGTCTGAATCTGAAACCCTTTGTATATGGCAGCCTTGCCTTTGTTGTTGCTGAGCTTGGAACTTTCCTTGCGGACCTAACCAAAATGTAACTTCAAGTACAAGATGAAAGTATTGATGTCCATTTAATGGGGTAAAATTCTGAGGAATCTTTCATGCTTTGTTCTCAATCTGTAAAGAAGAAGGTGTTTTGGCTCTGTATTCTGAAATAGCTCCTGTTTTACTAAGACCGGCATCATATAGCACCATTAAAACTGGCACTTACTGGAGCTTGAAGAGATTATTTGTAGAATATTTAGAAGATGAAACTCCTCTAATTAATATGATCGGTGGGGTGGTGTCAGGAGTGATATTTTCCACCATATCCAATCCACTGACGTACTAAAGGGTGAGATTTAGCTTTAAGCTTGTGTATTTTGCACAAAAATAAATTGATATTGGATTAAAGACCTAAATGTGAGACCTGAAACCATAAAAATCTTAGAAGAGACCACAGAGAGTAACTTCTCTGACATCACCTTCTTTCTAGAAATGTCTCCTGATGCAAGGGAAACAGAAGCAATAATAAACAATTGGGACTAACTCAAAATAAAAAGCTTCTGCACAGCAAAGGAAAATAATCATAACTATTCAAGGCAACTTACTCAATGAAAGAAGATATTTGCAAATGGCATATCCAATAAAGGATTAGTATCCAAAATCTATAAACAACTTATAAAACTCAACACCCCAAAAATGAATAATCCCATTAAAAAATGGACAGTAGACATGAATAGACATTTCTCCAAAGAAGACATATAGATAGCTAACAGACACATGGAATGATGCTCAACATCAATTATACTCAAGGAAATATAAATCGAAACCACAATGAGATATCGCCTCACACTAGTCAAAATGACTAAAATTAACAACACAGGAAACAACAGGTGTTGGTAAGGATGTGGAGAAAGGGGAACCCTCTTGCACTGTTGGTAGAAATGCAAACCAGTGCAGGCACTCTGGAAAACAGCATGGAGGTTTCTCAAAAAGTTAAAAAAATAACTACTCTACCATCCAGCAATTGCAGTACTAATTCAAAGCACTAATTCAAAGAGATATATGCACCCCGATGTTTACAGCAGCATTATCTACAATAGCCAAATGATGGAAACAGCCCAAGTGTCCATCAACTGATGAATGGATAAAGAAGTGTGTGTGTGTGTGTGTGTGTGTGTGTGTGTGTGTGTATAATGGAATATTATATATATAAATATATATATATAATGGAATATTATATATATATATAATGGAATATTATATATATAATATGTAGTACATTACATTATATATACTATGGTACATATGTGTGTATATATAGTATATATATATATATATATATATATGTATATATCACATATATACACATATATAATAGAATATTACTCAGCCATAAAAAAGAATGAAATCTTGCCATTTGCAATGACATGGATGGAACTAGAGAGTATTAGGCTAAGCAAACTGAGTCAGTCAGAGAAAGACAAGTACCATTATTTCATTTATATTTGGAATATAATAAACGAAACAAAAAGAGAGAGAGAGAGAAACCAAGAAACAGACTCTTAGCTACAGAGAGCAAGCTGATAGTTACCAGAGGGGAGGTAAGTGGGGGATGGGTTAAATAGGTTATGGGGATTAAGTTGTGCACTTGTGATGAGCACTGGGTGATGTATGGAAGTGTGGAATCATGATATTGTACACCTGAAACTAATATTACACTGTAATATTAACTGGAATTTAAATAAAAACTTAAAAACAAAACAAAACAAACAAAAGAAATGGCACGGTTAACCCGTTTCCTCATCTCTACCCACTTTTTAAATCTTACCCATCTTTTAGGGTTCACCTCAAACACATTCTTGTGCCTGACCCCTATGCAGGCGGTGCTTCCCCTGTGATCACGTGACACACACGTATACCATTCAGTTTGTCACCTCACCTACTGACAGATTATAAGTAATTACACTCACTAGAAAAAAGTCTAACCCTTATGTGAATTCACAGAATGATCAGAGGGATCTCAGAAATGTGGCTATGCCTGTCTTCCTAACTGGATTTTATGTTCCTTAAAGACTGCGACTTGGTTTTGATTATTTTTGCAATCTTTGTACCACCTATAATGTGTAATGCAAAAATTCCCTCACTTACTAGCATTCAGTTTACAAACTTTTGTAGTAACAAAGGTTTTCGCTTGGGCAAAAGTGTAGCAATCTCACAGTCATCAACAGATGGTTGGGTATGGTTCCCTAAGATGTGGCGATCAAGTCTCTCACTAATTAACTGCATGTCTGAAGCAGCATCATGTTATCAACTTATTTTTTATTTAAAAAAAAAGAAAGAAAATGCAAGCCTATTTGGGAAAAAAATGTATGAGGATTAAAAAATCATAATTGGCAAATAGTCACAGTTCTTTAACAAAACTTTACACAAACATGCTGAGATTGCTTGTCAAGTATCCCAGGACTTCTGAACAAATAAGCTAATGAACACCCTTTTGGATCCTGACTTGATCATAAGTTAAAGAAGATTTTCAACTACCTACTCAATGTAGTAAGGATTCGGTTTTTTTTTTTTTTTTTTTTTTTTTTTTGCTTACACAAAAGATTTTTATTTTTTTTAAATTTTATTTAAATCCAAGATAGTTAACATATAGTGTAATAATGGTTTCAGGAGTAGAATTTAGTGATTCATCACTTACATTATCATCCAATGCTCATCTCAACAAGTGCCCTCCTTAACGCCCATCACCCCACCCAACACCCCTCCAGCAACCTTGTTTGTTCTCTATAGTCAATAAATTTTGATCTGATTTCATTTTAATTTCTTTGACTCCGAACTAAATTTTAAGCCTTTTGAAGGGAAGAGCCACATTAACTGCTTCTTTTACATCCTCTTCAAATGACCAAGCAAGGTGCTAAATAGCACGGTCAGCCATAGAAAGAGAACAAGTTAAAAGAATCATTATCAAAATAAGCCCATGGTGGGCACTTGGGTGGCTCAGTCAGAGCGTCTGACTCTTGATATTGGCTCAAGTCATGATCTCGAAGTTGTGAGATCGTCTTCATTGGGCTCTGTGCTGAGCATGGGGCCTGCTTAGGATTTCTTTCTCTCCCTCTGCCCCCTCTCCTGTTCACGCTCTCTCTCTCCCTCTCTCTCTAAAATAAAAATTAGAAAAAGAAAAACCCATCGTACATATATGTGTATGAGACTCTGCATGCTAACCTAGACTTTTTCCCTCCAAGAAAGCACCCCAGAAATGAAGGGAAAGGAAAAAAATGTGGAGAGTATCTTCAGACATTTGTGTACAGCAGAGTTTGTAGGTTCAGGTCAGACAGCCTGGTTTCTTCAGATGGAGGCACTTATTAAGTATATAATGTTGGGTAAGTCGTAGAGCCATTCTGTGCCTTGGTTTGCACTTCTGTAAAATGAGGGTGACAACAATAGCAGGCCCCATGTCATATAGACACTCTGAGTCTTAAAAAAATGAGGAGTTTGAATAATAGAGCCCACAGCCCAAATCTGCTCCACCACCTGTTATTTCTAAGATAAATAAAGTTTTATTGCAACACAAAGACACACACAGACACACACAGACACACACACACACACACACACACACAAGTTAATGCATGTGAAGTGCTAAGTGTTTTGCCTGTCCACTAGCAAATGCTCAGTGAGTGTTCGGTATTGTTTTTGTGGTGTTGGCAGACATAGACTGGAGTCCTGGTTCTGCTGTTCTTGAGACTTGCAATTTTGTGTTTCCTTATCTGAGAAAGGGAAATATTTAAATATTTAAACCATAGGATCTCTAGTATTAACTCTAACTTGGGTTATTCGGTAAAGGACATACATATGGTATTTGAAAGAGAAATTTAGGCAAGGAAAAAGAACAGAGAAAATTACTTGACAGAAAGGATTCTTCCTTCTCTTATTATACCCAAAACAAAAAGCAGCTAAGATAGGGAACAGGATACAAGAAGAGATAGTGATAGCATAAAAAGGAAGAGGAGGCAATATTTCACTCAGGGCTCTATTGCTTTTATTAACTGAGAGACAAATTCACTCAGGACTTTTAATTCTTCAAATAACAGGCATCATAAACACCACTATGTGTTTGCTTGTGCCTGTAGCGTTTACTGTAATTCCTCAGATTAAAACCACAGCTTCTAATATTACAGGACAAGGATGGAGTGAGAAAGGCTTAATGCAATTCAAGATATTCAAAGGTAAAAAGCTGCAAATGAAAATTATCACAATGAGCAAGAATAAAATTATTATAAAACTGTCACATTTCTAATATTTCATATCACTTCTGACCATAAGCTCTGCAGCTATAAAAGCAATATCTTTTACTCCCCAGTGTGCAGTGGTGATGGTTCGCATTCTTCAAGGCTTATGATGTTAAAATGCCTTTAATTATGTTCTGGATAGCTATTCATAAGGCATCCTTAAACCTCTCCAAGGTCAGCGTCTTCCTTCTCACTGATTCTCAGATCATCACTCTATGATTCTAGCTTCACTGACACAATATTCATTTTATCCTGGGGAAAGACACAATTGCTGAATTGGTCACACTGGCATCCGGGACGGGAACAAGAATTGTCCCAGAAGGTTCCTTTGCTGGGCACTTGATGTCTGCATTGGTCTCCTCTGCCATTCTTTAGAGGTCAGCCAAACAGAAAATTCAAACTGGTACTTAATGCAATTCAAAAGCCTAAGCACTGCAAACAGCCATCACCTTTTGGGGCCATTTGGAGACCCTGAGAATCAAGCAGATGGTAAGCGGCAGAGCCCCTTACAGATTTGTGTTTCTGGCGACACCTTGTAATGGGGAACATGAAAGTAATGTTGAGTTGCCAATCGCAGTGCTAGGTGGGCACTTGAAAACTGAAAACCTAAGTCTATAGATAGTTTATCCTGAACATAAGCAATTGCTGGCTGTGCTACATACAGTGATAGACTTTATTCTCAAGCCATTAATTTAAACACTCAGACTCCAAAACCCAAAAAAGAATCAACTTCATGGATCGCTGGCCTTGTTAACAAGTAGCAAATGGGGTAAGTTATATTTCAGGAGCACTGGCTCACCAAGTCCTTGTTAAGGGCACAGCAACTTTGGAAATGTCCTTGTTTTCAGGGATTTTCTTTCCGTTCACACACACACACACACACACACACACACACACACACACACACCTATACATCTGCTTCCTCTTTGTGAAATTTCTATAAGCCCATGACAAACAAGTGGAGCAGGGGAACCCACAGCCCATAGCCATTCAGAAGAAAGACCAAGTACAGAATGGGATATGAAGTCATTTCCAGGGGCCACCCAGATAATGAGGCACGACTTCATTTTCTTTTAATAATTTGTACAATAATTTTACTGTGGGTTTTCTGCTTACACAGAGAAATCTAGGCCCATTATCATAAATCTGGACAACAGAGATGCCATGGCATAAGTTCTACTCAGAGATGATCACTGATAATATTTTGGTCTTTTCACCTAATCTTATTTTCAAGCATTGTTGTATGGTCAATTTGTTTTATATCTGTTCATTTCTAGCCTACACCTAATCATGATCTTTAATTAATTTTGCTTATTTATGAGTTTATTGTCTGTGACCCGATCCCTGCCCCCAAACCCTCCTCTTGCCCTAGAAAGTGTGCTTCCAAAAGGATTAGAGTTTTGTCCTATTCCTTCATTTTGTAGAACCTGGGGACCACTTCAGCACTCAATAGATTATTGAATGCGTGAATCAATTGAGGTCAAATTGAGCATATAACATTAAATCTTATATTTCTCTCCCAACATCATAACAGTGTAATGAGCACATCTTGTGTGTCACCACAGAATCCCCTCAGTCTTTCCACTCATTCCAAGTAGTACAGGAGTGTCTAGTTCCCTGTAGGCCTTCATGAAGTTCACGCAAGAGCAGTTGGAGAACGCCTTACCCCCACTTGGCCTGGCCATAAAATATGAATTACTATATCCTGTGTAATAATTTTAGTATTACTGAATGTTTCGGTGGTTTATAGTTTTCAATATTACAAATAAAGTTATGATGATCATCTCCACATGCAAAGATTTTCCTCATTTAAGAAATGGAATTAGTAAATCAAAGATGAAAGGGTCTTTTTAACAACATATGGACCAACTACCCCCAAAAAGACTGTACCATTTTACACTTTCATAACAATACAGAAGCTGGTTCCTTTCATTGCAAGCTTACCAGTACCAAGTATTATCTGCATTGCTGTTTTGATAATTTGGTAAGTTGCATACAATTTTTTATTTTAATTTACATTTTTCGTATTTCTAGTATCCCCTCTTTTAGTAACTGTCTCTTATGGAAGATCAAGACTTTTCAGAATTTTGTGAGGAGTCAGACATACTCTACAACATGAGCCAAATCACCCTAGGAGATGGCCATTAGACCAAATGAAGGTTGGAGAGGAAATCTAAGGGAAGGTTTGAGTTGGAACAAGAAGGAGAAGGGAGCTGTTCAACTGAATAAACATGGGTGCCTATTCCTGGCCACATGGGAAGATAGTGGAGGTCCAGAGATGAAAAAGACACAAAACTGTCATCTTGGAGATACTAGTCTAGTGATCATGTTGAAGAGAGAACTGAATGCCTAAACTAAAGTCATCCTATAGAAAAATTATAGAGGAAGCTTTATTAAGGTTTGGCTTCATTGGAAAGGGTAAAAATGAGTTCAAAATCCTCCCACAGCAAATTAGGGAAAGTGGATTGTTTGGAATGCATTTAGATGGGCTATGAAAGAAATTACACAATGCTGGTGGTTTAGAGGTAGATGTACCTGGATTAGGTTCAAGTGATACCACATGGGGTAAATGATAATGCAATATTATAATAAGGAAACCCAAACGTAAGAATTAGCCAACCCTGGTTTCAACACTAAATTCAATGGCTTCTAGGTTATGGCCTTGGACATGTTAATTTCTTTGGTCTTCTATTTTCTTATCTGTGGAATGAAGATGATAATACCTTCTTGACAGGGTTGTGATATAATTTTAAATAAGATAGTGCATGGAAGAGCCTAGCAAATCAATGGTACAAAGTAGATAATTGATAAAAGTCATGAAGAAAAAAAAATGTTAAAGTTTTTTGAAGTCAAAGACAAAATTCCTCTGAAGACGAGAACTGTGTTTTGGTTACGTGAAATAGATCAGTGTCCCATTTGACCAGGAAGAGACAGGCCCAAGACCAGCATCTGAAAATGAAGAAAAGGTTGTAAAATATAGAAACTATGAAGAAAGTAAGAAGTAACAACCAAACAGTAACAGTAAGAACCACAACAAAATGCTGATAAAAGAAACTGGCCCAATACCTTTTTTTTCAAAAATGAAGGATATGAAATAATAAGTAACCAAAGCTACTTGCTACATGTTAATAATACTGTATGGTATACTTGAAATATTGCTAATCTTACATGTTCTCATTACCAAAAAAAGAAAAAAAAATCTTAACCTGTATGAGGTGATGGATGTGTTAATTAAATTGACTGTGGTAATCATTTCACTATGTATGCATGGATCAAATCATTACATTGTCCTCCTTAAATACACACAATTTTTATTTGTCAATTACATCTCAATGAAGCTGGAAAAAAACAAAAGTGACATTTTCCTACCTGCTCACAAAATTGGATGTTGTCACTGTTTATTTATTTTTTTTCTAACCTTTATTTATTTTTGAAAGACAGAGCACCAGTGGGGAAAGAGCAGAGACAGAGGGAGACACAGAATCCACAGCAGGCTTCAGGCTCTGAGCTGTCAGCACAGAGCCCGATGCGGGGCTCAAACCCACAGATCCTGAGATCAAGACCTGAGCTGAACTCGGCACCTAACCGACTGAGCCCCCAGGCACCCCTAATGTTGTCACTCTTTAAATTTTGACAATAAGGTTTGAAAAATGTTGTATTTAATAACTGTACATTTGCATATTTTGATATTAGTGGGGTTGTAGACCTTCTTCACATTGAAATAGTAAAAATTCTCTCTTGAAAAAAAAAGTTGTTTGTTGGAGGAGGCTGAGATGTAACCCCTCCTTTTATATCCAAAACTTCAACAAAATAAACACCCCCATTATGGATGTGTTCATTAATTTGATTGGGGGAATTGTTTCATAATGTATGTGTGCATCACATCATCACATTGTATACTCTAAGTATATCACAATTTTACTTGTCAATTATACCTGCATAAAATTGGGCAAAAAACAGATTCCTCTAAAACACTTTGCTATCCACATAGTCTAATACCAAATGTATTAACTATTATGTTTATATGGATTTAAGATTACTAGCAGCTCTCTTTTCTTCTGTAGTTATGACTGCTTTCCTGGTGGGGTGGGAGATAAAGTGCTGTGTGTGTTAGATTGAGAAATAAAAAAGTACATATCTAAAATATCTTATCTACTAATCTTTGCATGTGAATCCAATGCCTTCTCCTCAAGTGAACTTCTTACAGTTGGCTTCCCTGCCATCTTTCTTACAAAAACTGTACCTGTAATGCCTATAATGCAGCATTAGTTTTCATTTTGGTTTCTCTAAAGTGGAGCAATAAATTAAAGACAAAATAATAAGTAAAGGCAAAATACTCTGAATATATAATTCTTCTTGGTTCTTACAATTTCTTGGAAAACTTTTACTGTTGTTTTTCCCAGGTTTAATTTAATGATGTTTTATTAAACACCTCTCCTTTACTGAGACTTGCCATCGTTGTTTCACAATAAACAAAAGCTCTCTTACAGAACTATTTAATCAGCTAGGATAATATTTCCATAAATTAAATAGTTATACTAAAAAAATCTCTGATAAGCAACGTATCTAATTTTGGTAAGCATACAACTTCTCTGGTAGAAGTATATGTGCATGACTTAAGTGACCTGAAGTGACTTATTTCTAGCAATATGGCAAACTGGGTAATTCTAAACAACCTTCCTGACTAAAGCAGGTAAGTGGTGGATAAAATATATATTCAATCTTCAAAAGGCATTGCTGAGTTAGCACAAAAGGAAGTAATTCATAGAGGTCAAAGAAAAAATGGAACTAGGAACTTTGATGGATAAGAGGATACCAAAATCACATTATATGTAGAGGTTTCTGGTAAACCCTAGAGTTCATGAGCTTCTGTTTTGATGCTGGAAAAGGTGCAGGGGAATGGAGCTAAAATCTAGGATCTTCCAGGGGTTCCTGGATAGATCAGTCAGTTAAGACCCCCAACTCCTGATTTTAGCTCAGGTCATGATCTCAAGGTCATAAGATTGAGCCCCGTGTGGCCATGAGATCAAGCCCCATGTTAGGCTCACTGTGGAGCCCAGAGCCTGCTTTGGATTCTCTCTCTCCCCCTCTCTCTCTCTACCCATTCCCTGCTGGTGCACGATCCTTCTCTCTCAAAA
This sequence comes from Panthera pardus, assembly GCF_024362965.1. NCBI lineage: Eukaryota > Metazoa > Chordata > Mammalia > Carnivora > Felidae > Panthera > Panthera pardus. Next base: position 186,606,760 of record NW_026526688.1, read on the forward strand.
TAAATAAATAAAGTTAAAAATCTAGGATCTGCCAAAGGATGGAGGTTATAAAGGCAAACTCCATGAGGTGCAGCCCCTAATAGCTATACATTGAAGGAAAAAAGAGACATAAAAATTGTGTTTATCAATTTATTGCATTTATTGATTCTATGCTAAGTGAAGAGAAAAAAAAATCCCATTTGAGAATTTGCCATCATTAAACAATCATTGCAGAGGTATACAATTCAAATTCATGCTTTCATTTTAGTAAAAAAAAAAAAATCTACACTGAAGTAAAGTGGTCCTGGGTTACTAAAGCTGCCAAATATCATGAACACATACAAATGCCTTTTGGAGGAATCCAACTACAACCTAGGCCTCAAGAAATTCTCACAAGGTGCCAATTAAAATGAGTAGCTTGTGGCCTAAAAATCACAAAACACAAAAGGAAACACAAAAAGTGACCACCAGCAGGAACAAAGAGATGAATATCAGAAGTGAAAGTCTTCAGTGATTGCAATAATCGGACAGAGTATAAAATATACAAATTCAATATGTTTAAAAAAAATAAAAGAGAAGCTTGAAAATACAGGCAGAGAAGAGAAATTACAAGGAACAACTAAGTATATTTAGAAACACCCAAATTACACTCACATACATTAAAAATAAATTAATTAAAATTAAACATAAAATGAGTAAATAGGAAATTGGAGACAACACTTAAGAGTTTTAGTGAACTGAAAGATCCAAATAAATGATCTAGAATGCATCTTCGAAAGAAAAGTGACTGAAAACATTAAATAGGGTAAGATACATAGAGGATAGAGGGATAAATATCTGGCATAAACCTTAATTGGTGATCCAGAAAGAGATTGTATTAGTCAGAATAGGCTAATCTATGGCACAACAAAAAGTAAACCCCACATTTTAGTAGCCTAACAAAACAAATGTATTTCTCACTCATATAAAGTTCAGTGTGTATCAGGCAAATTTTCAGGGAAATATCTCCTCCAGAGCAGTGGAATCTTGTGCATCTTCCACCTCAATAAGTGGTTTGCTGCCAAAGGAGAAGACAAAGCTGAACATTAACAGAAGAGGCATCAATGATCCTGAGAATACATAGCATTATCTCTGTTTCTGTTTGCCCTCCGGTCATAAAATCACTCCATTCTTCTACCCACACACAGAACACACTCAGCCCCAACCCAAAGGCCCATCTGTCATTGCCCTCAGCTCGAAATCCAAGAATTCTGAGTGAGAGTCACTTAGTCTTTCCAAACATGGCTTCTCTTCTCATGAGATCTATGAAGTCACCATTATGCCACACCTCACCTAATCGACTGTGAAACAAGAACAAAATAGTTACGGTAAAGATTCCCGTTTGAAAAGGAAATGAATGGGAGACATATAATATAATATACCTTTCACTGAAATCCACTGGACAGACACTGCGCGTGCTCCTTACTCAAGGGAGATTTTCCTTAATTAACCTCTGATTCTCCTCTTTGGAGCAATCTTTGTCCATTGGTTTCATGTCCCATGGTGTCATTCTCTGTCAAGTTATTCCTTTTTAATTAGTATCCTTGACCACATCTAAAATGAGCTTTGGGAGTCATTCACTGTTGTGGTCTGCACAGGTTTCAAAACTGACTTTCTGTTTATTGAAAGTTGGAACCCAATGGTTGTTTCAAATCTTAAAAGTCATATGTTTTGTTTTCTTTTGTTTTTTCAAATCCAGACTCAGAGTTTTTTTGTCGTTATAGGTTTCCTAAAAACTTATTAACTTTCCGAACTATTTGCTCCCAGTCAGTTACATGTGCCAGTAATGACACCAGAGGTACTCTTAAAGACATTGTTTTTAAATATGATTTCTTCTTTTATTCTCTTGTCCCTCATACTTCTCTGTTTTGATTTAATGGGAGGTACTTTAAGGCTATCTGGAGCAATGAAGGGGGTGGAGGTGGGGGTTGGGTCATTTTATCTATTGGTAGGTTTTGCTAGTTGCCAGTTTTAGGTCTTTTGACTTTCTCAATTCTATAGGGTTCTGAGTTTCTATTCCCTATTATTGTGCAAACTGACCTTATCTCTCTTGAACAAATCCCTTTTTAAAAAATGTTGATTAATTTATTTTGGGGATAGAGAGGAGAGAGAAAGCATGAGCAGGGGAGGGGCAGAGAGAGGGAGAGAGAGAATACAAGGCAGGCTCCATGTTCAGCACAGAGCCCAATGCAAGGCTCAATGCCATGACCATAAGATCAAGACCTGAGTCAAAATCAAGAAACAGGCACTAAACCAACTGAGCTATCCAGGCACCCCTGAACAAATCCCATGTTAATAACATTGTCACAGGTTGGGTTCTCCAGAAAGTAGATGCCGATGTTGGGGTTAGTGTACAGGATATTTGTTAAGGACCTTGGGATCAGCACCTGTGAAAGAGAAGAAAAGATAGGAGGACTGAGAAATTGAGATATGGAGGCCCATGACGGCTTCAGCCTACCCCACAGGGAACTTGGGCACTAAAATTGTCCAAGACGATTGTCACAAAATGGGCTAAAATGGCTAGATGTTTATGCATCTGTTCTGATCAGTCATTGGACTGTTGCACCTTTGTGAAAGCTGACTAACTGCAGCCAAGTAATTCTGTGAAGACGCTGTTATCTGATGGGTCCTGTTAATGGAACTTCCAGAAACAGAGGAGTAAGTCCTTCTATGCAGAGAGATCTAGACAAAATATCTTGTCCATCCCCATCCACTCTTGTGTTCCTCGACTATGCTTCTTAGCATGTTGAGTAGCCGATTTTCAACAATTCTGGTAGGCCTCTCTTCCTGGGGAAAACTTAGTACAAAAAGGTGAGTGGAAAAAACAGACAACTCCCACCATTGCAGATGGTCTCTGGACCACAACTGACATTTAGTGTCTCCATCCTCCACTAGATGATACAATGAATAGATTACATCGTTGTAAACCCACTTACACATTTCCTTGTTGTATAAGCGCCCGCTGGTCTGACACAATACAACGTGGGATAAACCAGTGAATCAAAGATCTATAAACCCTTCAATAGTGGTGCTGGTTGAGATCCTGAAAGCAGGACAGGAAAATGCACACACAGAATATGTATCTGTTCCTGTGAGAATTAGTCACTGTACCTTTAATGATAAGAAAGAGGCCAATATAGTCACTTTGCCCCTAAGGTGACTCATTGGTCTCTTCAAAAAATGGTGCTGCATCTGGAGCCCTTCAATGGTATCTATTATTGATCAATCGGACATTTAGCAGTGGCAATAGCTACATCAGCTTTGGTAAGTTTACCTTCATGTTGTTGACACCATTCGTGGCCTCCATCACTGTTACCATGACCACCTCAATCATGTGTGCCTCATACCAGCACTGAGGAGGTCAGTAACAAAAGTCATTCGAATACTTGGTTGTGTAGTATCTCTTTCATGAAGGATATTCTCTGATGGGTATTAATATGTCCTAATAAAGATATTTACACTTAGCACCCACCCCCATATGTTCATCCACATGCTGCTATCCCAGATCACCCTGTTCCTGGTCTTTTACTCTTTCTCATTTCAGATGTCTGACCAACTGTCCAGGATATTCACATCTGCACTTGAATCCATATATATTTTAACCTGAGGTAGTCACTCCTCTGAATACAAAAGTTGATGACCAAGTGTGCCACTAATGTGTCTGCCAAACCTTCCACCCACATTCTTTTGTCCATAATTCAGGCACATACTCCTAACCTAATTGAAAGAGAGGCTAGACCAGCTACTCTTATTCTGTGCCTGGAGTGTTCAAACATTGTCTCTGCCACAGAGATTAACAGAGAATAGAGAAAAGGTAATGTTCAAGTCAAGAATTGTTGAGAATTTTCCAGAGCTATGTAAAGACACCAATTCTCAAAACTAGGAATTACAACAAATCCCAAGAGTGTTAAGTAAAAAGAAACCACACCTCAGTCATCATCATAATACTGAAAAACACCAAAGTAAAAGAGGTCTTAAAAGATAGAGTGCCCACAAAGGAACAGAAATTAGACTGATTGATGACTTATCTCAATAGCGATAATCAAAGCCAGATTATATTGGAGCCACTAATGTTATCAGAAAAAAAGAAAGTTGAACTAGTGTTCAAGAAAGAGGATGAAGACATTTTCAGATAAATAATATGTGGGTAGCTAACCTAGCACAGATCCTGCCTGGATTACAGTCTATAGGGATACACTTTAAACGAAAGGAAAATGATCGCAGAACATCTGAGATAGAATGGTGAGCAAAAAATACATAAGTAAATGAATAAGATTGAGAAATATGTGGGCAAATCTAAGTCAACATCGACAATTCAAAAGAACTACAATATTTTTTAACTGTTGGAGAAAACTAGAAGAGAGTTAAAATACAGAATAACAATAAGACTTAAATTGAGGGGAGAAGGTGATTAAGTGTTTAGGGTCCTTGAATATCTGGGAAGATGATAAAGTGGTGGTGGTCATGGTAGTTGAGCAAGTCTGTTAAAGGCGTTAGAGTAACAAAAAAATACATTGAGCACATAACATCCAAACATATAAAAGGAAAAAAGAAATGAGAAAAAGATGATACATATAATCATATTATTTTACCAACATATAGACCGGGAAGCAGCAAAATGAAACAGTATATTTTTAGGTGTACATATCAAACCATAAAGGAAATTTAGACAGTAATTTAGAGAAGATTCAGGATAGTGGTCACCCTGGGGAGAGTATGCAGGGAGGGGGAGCACCAAAAGGAATGCAAAAGGGAGGGTGGGAGAGGATTAGGGGAACCTAGGTTTCTATTCTTAAAGCTAGACAGTGAGTACCCAAGTATTTATTTTATGATAATCTTTTAAAGGAATCAAAAATGTTTTAAATACTCTTTTCCATGTATATTTCATCAAAAAATAAATCTACTAAAATAAAGGTAAGGATGTGAGTTGAGGGATGTGTTAATTAACTTGATTATTGAAATCATTTCACAATGTATATGAGCATCAAATCATCATGTTGTATGCTTTGAATATATTACAATTTTATTTGTCAATTATACCTCAATAAAAACTGAAAAGAAAACAATAAGTAAATAAGTAAACAAATAAACAATGAAAATGACTTGCCAATTCGGAGTGTGCAAAGTGCCCATGACTATTAATCATTATAGGTTGTCAGCACCTATATTTTAGAGAAGGAATGGACAGTGTCAATTAATGCAATCAATCAATCCAGAAAAGCATTAATCCAGCAATTTGAGTAAGTAGAAATCAATTAAGAGTGGTTCCACTCTGGGTATATAAAACTATTTGGATGTGCTCTCCCTGGAGAAGAGAGGAGAGAAGAAAAGTACTCCTAGTTTGGTTACTCAGAAACTACTCTTGAGTATTGGGTCTGGGTTTGTCTGACTGCAATGTGTTAGATTCTATATGTGCTAATGGCATCCTATGGTATGCATACTGAATTTCACACTTTATGGGCTATATCTCTTTCTATACAGCTTTTGTTCCTCCACGGAAAGTATAGCAACAGGTTATTGGTTAGCAACAGCAACAAAAAAGATAGTTAATAAGGCTTGTATTTCTTCTAAAGTTGCTTGAATAGTGTCTGCTCAGTTCCTTGAAGAAACTAGGATAAAATAATGGTATACATTTTAATAAAATATGCAGGGAGTTTGACCATTAAAACTGCCATTATTAGTATTACCGTTATCAGTAGAGAAGTTGTATACCTAATTCTCCATACATTATGCTAAAAAATTAAAGCATTATATCTAATGCAATGTCAAACACAATGTTAATGTAAAAACTAACTACAGGAAAGTACAAATGTGAAAGAATGGAATTCTAAATGAACAGATTAGAAACATGGTAGCAAGAAGATATCCTCAGCTTCTAGAATTAGCACAGAGGGTTTTCTAATGCAGCACTCTGAAAAATAACTCATTCATGGAAGTTCTACCTGTCATCATTTACATTTTCATAAATGATACGGAAAATGACTAGTTGTTAAAATGCAATATTGACATCAGGTTGATAATGAATCAACAACCAAGAAATGCTCAGGAGTGTATTCATCCAAACTATCATAATTGGCCAGACCCTGTGATTTGTCAGAGAGAAATGTGAGAATAAAACAATCAGGATCCCTGCCTCTTTGGTCGAGTGAAGCAAACAGGTAAAGTGAGTCCCTTGTTTCCACTTCCCTGTATCTTAGTAGGTGCTTACTCAAATGTTAGCTAACTTATGGTTGGGTAGCAGGTTGAGTAAAAGTGCTTTCAGAATACCAAGGAGCAGGAAATATTTGAGCTGAATCTTTAAGGAAGGACAGGACATTTCCAAGAAGAGAGATATTCCACTAACAGAGATCAGTGGAAAGAAAGATGTTTATTTTTCCCTCCAAAATGTAAGATAACACAGGGCTAGACGGACATGTAAGCCCTGAAGGATTCCAAGTGCCTGTAACAGAGGCTGAGAGTGGAGATGAGATTGGGAGGTTGATTGGACCATGTATGAACGGCATCTATTCCAAAGTAGTTTGTACTTACTCCTACAGAAGATACAAGGCCTTCAGAGGTTTGCATGCAGGAAGCAGGCATGCAGGTTTTATTTCTCTAAGGAGGAGAGCTCCTGCAGCATAACAGAATGGCTTGGGTGAAGTGTGCCATGCTGTAGGCCCTGAGTCAGTGACCACTTGTGTGTGATGGAAGGTGTCCAGGTGGTGGAAACCTAGTGGGAAAGGCAGGTAAAATCAGGGGATGGATAACTGCTATATGAAGGTTAAGTGTTGTGATAAACATATACACAGTGGTGCTTTGGAAGTACGCAGGAGGGCTACCTACTTCACGGTGGAGAAGTCAGGGAAGGCTTCTAGGAAAAAGTGAGACTAGGAAATCAGGAAATAAAGGCAAATAATGTACTCTAATAAACTGCTCAGGACACAACCATTATGTTAAGAGATCATAACTGATTCTTATCCAGTGGCATGCATTTTGGGGAACATGGCAAGTATACATATGAAAGTAATTAATGTAATAAATGAATAAAATCATAAGAACCGCATTTAATCTTCTTAAGCACAAGGAATGTTTAACTGATTAATCATGCACAGTGAACATTTATCAAGGGCTACACATCAGAGAAGCTTCAAGAGAACCTTTCAGGAGTGCCAGAATTGTATCCAATGAGATTCCCACCTTGGAAAGGGGTTAGAATGGGTCCTATTTCCCTGAGTCTCTTTCAATACTGAGGTTCCATTTCTGCCACCTTCTAGCTCAAGAAGCTTATAACCTAATTGATGAGGCAGACTTTTCATGCCAGAAAAGAATAAAGCTAAAACAAGGCTTTACAAAAGTAGGAGTAAGTAGTTTGGCGCAAGCCGAAACTTCATGGCGTTTCTGAGAGATGAGTGGAGAACCCTGGACTAACGGATTCTAGACAGAGGGGAGTTCCTAGGCAGAGGGCCTAGGAATATGCAGAACCATGGCTTTCTCTTTTCTTGCTTCCTTCCTGCCTCCCATCCTTCTGCCACCCCTTTCGTTCCTTCTGTCAATAGATATTTACTGAACCTAGAATTTCTCTTCTAATCAAAACGTATTTCTTCACTGCAAGTTGTTTGTGGTTCTATGAAGGGACACCAAAATGAGAAAACCTACCCTCCCCTTCTTCTCTCCTAAATCTAATTCCATCTTCTGGAGACAGGAATAGAGTATTGACCAGGGAATATATCCCCAAAAAAGTGGTGCCCAAACTAAATCATGAAGGAGCCCAGAAGATACTCCAGGTGGAAAAATAGCTCACACCAAAGCAAACTACAGAGTGCGGCATATTCCAGGAACTACTACTAGGATCCAACTAGGGCAGAAGCTTAGGGTAGTGAAGAGGGGTGAGAGGTAGAATCCGAGGAATCGTGCAATAATGACTCTCAGGACAGCAGACAGACCTGGCTCATGGCAGGAACCGTCAGAGATAAGGTTGAATAGGTCATCTAAGGTCCTGCTGACTGGAGAACAGAAACGAACTTGACAGAAACAGGCTCCTGCTAGCCTTCAGAACTCTGTTTGCTAAGCAGTTTTGCACACTTGAAAGCAATCTGGGTACATATAGGCCTCCTGACTATAGTTTGTGTTACCTGTAATTATTATTAATTAAGGCAGAGACTCATGTCTATGAAAGTAGTGTGGAAATCTGCAGGGTTCATTTTTGTATTTGTCAACTTTTATTTGAAAACAGCAGGTGAAATTCTGATTTGAGCAACGTTTAGCCTCAAACTATCATGCAGATTGTTTTGGTATCCATGTAATTGCAAAAGACTGCTTTGGTCGAAGCTCCTGAACACTTTTTATTGCTAATTTTGGCAATAAACCTGTTAATTAGTTAATTGTAAAACATTAGTGAATCAAGCAAAAAGAATCCATCTGTTTATAAAATTTCAAAGATCTCTTCTGGGCATAACATTTAAAAACAAGAGCTGGCTTGCACTCTATTGCCTACTAACTACAGACCATCTCTTTGGAATATTTGTACAGTCTCCACTAGGACTAAGAGGTGATATTTTAATGCAACCATTTGCCATATTTGAAGGCAATTTTGTAGGTACATGGTGCTGCATACCATGTGTTTCAGGGACTGTTAGAAAATGAAAAATTAGTGAGGGATACACAACTTTTTCATTGATATCCCAAGCTGAACCTAGAAATAATTAGCCAAGCAGGAAAAGAAAGCAGAAGGACACTGCACACAGGAAAACACAGTTATAAAAGCAAGTCAGGAAAACAACAACAGAGGACTGCAAAAATTCCTAACAAGGAGAACCAGTAGTGCACACAGAAAAGGGCAACAGAGAAGACTGGCGAGTTGGACAGGGTCCAGACTGTTACAAACTTAAATTTCCATAAAGAGAAACCTCCTGCAACTTTACTAACATAGTGTGGGGAATCCACTGAAAATCTTCCATCTAGTGAGTGTGGTAAATAATTGGTTTTTAGGAGTATGATGAAAAACGTTGTGAATCTTTCACTTGGAAAACGGGGAGGATCCTAAGGTCTTCCTTGTCCTAGCTCCCAGAGGCAAGTGTAGAGGAAAGCCTGGAAAAAGCCTGGGCACCCAAAAAGGAAGTAAGAGAAAAGGTCACCACACTAAAAGCCAGACATGTGGGTTCTAGTTTCAGCCCCATACTGACTAGCTGGGTAGCAAAAGCATGGAGTTCATCTTCCCTGAAGCTCTACTTTTCTTTCTAATTGGGAAAGTTGTATGGGGACACATTTAGTCTGGGTTTGGAGGAATAGATTGATATGGTTCCATCCACAGTCCCTTCTGTGTATAGCTCAGTTATTGATAGCCATCAGGATAGAGAGATGGCTTTAAGGAATTCCTCCCACCCAAAACAATCTGATTCCCTGACATGAAGGTACAGGGCCAGAGGCCATATCACAATATGGGCAAAGGCACCCAAAACTGGAAGTATGGAGGTTTTGGGGAAGAAACAAGGTTTGGAATATAAAACTACTAGCTGCTAGTCCGTGGTCTAAAATCACACATAGATGATGTGGTTTTGATGGGAACCCAATTATAACGGAAGTTACTACATTTGTTATAATCTGAATTTTTGGTTCTAACTTGTAACTTAATATCCGAATTATTTCCATTGATATTTTTATTGCCGATCTTCATAGTTTTTTTTTATTCCATTAATTATCTGAATTTGCTCTTGGATCTTTAATAAATAAATTTAATGATAACAAAGGTACTGTGCTGGTATATAGTCATAAAAATCACTTGTTCTCTTTCTTTCTACATCCCCAAACATCTTAAATATCCTTCTAATATGCAATTAAAACGAGTACAGAGTTGGCTTCTGGAGAAGAGCATCAAAGCACCCCAAATTCTCAAACATTCTTTCATTTATGCTTTCCTTTGCTGTGGACTTCCTTATGTCTTGATGCAACTAGCTATTTCAACATTACGAGGGTCCCAGCCACCAATAATTCCAATGCTCGTGTTTCTGCCTTATCATAGATTACCTAGTTGTAAGTCAGAATTCCATTTATTTCTTTATATTAAGACCTGGCTTTAATATTCTCACCTGGGTGGGGGTCCCAGTGGCTATCTATTATTAAGTACTCTGATTTGCTCATGAAATCCTCACTTAAATATTCAACAAAACTTGAAGAAGTTAAGGTATCAGGATATGATGAAGTAGAAGGAGCACTGAGTTAGGAGTCCAGTACAGTCTTGAGAGCTGGGTGGCCTTGAATAATGCATATAATCTCCTTCAGCCCCAGTTTCCCCAACTATAAAACTAGGGTGGGACCAGTTATCATTTTAGATGTCCTCCTGTTAAAACATTCTGAAATTTGATTTCCCAGGCTGCTTTTGGGAGCATCCATTTGCTTCCATCCTGGCAAGCAGAGGCCAATGCTATTATAACCTGACAGCTGGAGAGATAGACAAAGAATAAAAGCTTCCCTAAGTGTTCCTGATCCTCCTTTTTTGTAAATAAATGAAAAGACTTCATTTTCCAGAGCAAATCCTGAGTTGCAAATGCCATTTTTTTTTTCTTCATGGGGAGGTAAAAAAAAATTAGCATTTAAAAATATGCCAGCATGTAACATTTCGTTTGTTTCCATAATGTCTGATTTAAGGATAAAGATCTTTTTTTCAACACTGAAAGCAAAACCTCCTAATTCATCTGGCTTACGGGATCATTTACATATCCAATGGAACATTTATTTTATCTGACCAGAATTGAAGATGATACAACATTCTCGGCTGAGATTAAAAATATATAAGGATGGAATATTGATGGCAACACACAATATAGAGGAGAACAGCCCAGATGATGCACCGAGGACGATAAGAATGAAATGGTTCCTAGCTAAAGTGAAATCATAACCTCAAAAGATATAGATTAATGACAGTGGTTTCTAAGATTGAAAAAGGAGAGGCAAGGATAAAAGAGGAATAAATTTAAGCATTTCAACAAAGGATGGGGAAATTTAAAGGATAATGTTAATTGAATTATGTGTTGTAACCAGATAATACTCCATTATACAGAGATGAAAGCCACGGTCATATCAAACCATCTAGTCGAAAGATGTCAACTTGAATCTGCAAGGGTTATTTTTAAAGTGGCAGACTCTAATATGAGTCTGAATTTCAGGAGTACAATTTTAGTTTAAGCTTATTAATTTATAATGGTGATAAACTTAGTTTGATGACTCAGTAACATATATCCAGATTTATGACAACACTGGGATAACTGAATGCGTCGTTACTTTCATCTAGAATTCATTGATTTGTTTTGTGTCTATTTACTGAGGTCTCCTATGTGTCCATAATCCCAAGTGGCCCATAGGGCCTGGTTTTTTCAAACTTCATTCATTCAACTAACCTTTCCTAAGTACCTTCTGTGTAGAAAATATTGTGCTAAAGTTCAGAGCCTAAAGGACATTAACGCACTTTTTGAGGACAGGAGCCATAACATTTTCACATGTCTAGCAAGAGGGCCGGACCTAATTTTTGTCACTGGTGAATATTAAAACAAACAGAACATTTTAGGGAGGCAAATACAAAATCAAATAATACTTTACATGTCTACAACCATGAACTAAAGAAGTTGGAAGAGATCTTATATGTCATTGGATCTAATGTTTCCTAAGTTTGTTTATGGAATAAAAGTAATGGATGCTACTAAAACAAAAGGGGGTGGGAGATTCCTTCATCAAGTAAGTCTGGAAGGCAGCAGTGCCCCACTGCTATGCCACCAATGCTGCTCAGCTCAGGTCAACTAAGTTTGGAAAAAACTGAATCAAGCAAGTTTCTTCTCAAAGACTTTGACATGCCAGAATTTTGTCTTTATCTCAAAATCAGATATAGCACATAACATCTCCAACTGTGTTCATCCAGGGGGCACTTTTGCAGAGCCACATCTCATGAAGACAACGTTCTAACCTTGGAAAAGGATCAAGTGGCCCATTTTCCTGGTTTCAGCCCTTAATCCCAACCACCTTTCATCTAGCAAGAGAGAACTTTGTCCCTCTGCTAAAATAATTCTGTGAAGAAGTGATTCATCCTATTTTTTGAACAGACTGTTTCTATAGTTGGACAGCCTTAACCCCCCATTAGAGATCTTCTGCAACTTGAGCTGAAATCACCTCACAGTCCACTGAGAACAGGTGTCAGCAAACAATGGTCTGCAGGAAAAATCTGGCCTATTGTTTACTTTTGCATGGCCCTCAAGTTCTCAAGATAAGAATGGGCTGTACATTTTTTAAAGACTGTAAAATAAAAAATAAAGAATACACAATAATGATCACATGTGGCCCACCCAGCTTAAAATATTTACAATCTGGACCTTTACCAAAGAGTTTGCAGACTTGTGCCCTAAAGTAGTAGTTTCCAGACTTTGAACATGCACTCTGTAGCGAGCAACCTCAAAAGTGGTCCCAAAGGATCCCTGCATCCTTGTGTTCAAGTCTTTGTACAATCTCTTCCCCTTGAGTATGGGCTGGATTTAGCAATTCACATTTATTCTATTCTATTCCATTCCATTCCACTCTATTCAACAGACTTGCTTCTATTTTGTTGTGTTGAATAGAATGTGGCAAAAGTGATGGAATGTCTTTTCGAAGATTAAGTTATAAAAAGACTGGCTTCTGACCTGAGTGCTCTCTTGCCCTCTCGCACTCGTCTACTCTGAGGGAAGCCAGCTGCCATATTGTGAAATACCACCATATTTCCTACTCTGTAAAAGGGCAAGGAAAGCAGGAAGTCCTCCAGCCAACAACCAATGAGGAACTATGGCTTCCAGTCCAATAGTCTAGTCTTCAAGGAACTGGATTCTACCTACAACCAAGTAATTGAGCTTGAAATGCATCCTCCCCCAGTTGATCCTTCAAACATGATTACAGCACTGGCCAACAGCTTTATTTCAAGTTCATGAGAGACCTTGGGCTAGAAGCAGCCAACTAAATTATACCCATATTCCTGATCCATAAACACTGTAAGATAATAAATGTTTGGTGTTTTAAGATGTCATGTTTTGGGATAATTATTACCTAGCAATAGATAAGTAACATATATTCCCATCAGAAAAAATTTTTTCAGTGTGCTATCCCAATGTATGTATATTTACTTATGAATTATAAACATGCATTCCTATAAAATTGACTTTAATTACTAGGAAAGCTTACATTCTTTAAAATTTTTAGGTAAAAATATAGGGAATTTTTAATAACTTTTTATGGGTATGGACCCTACTGGATTGTTTTTCCCGTCCCCTGATGTGTCCACATCTACTTTGAAGAACAATGTGATAGAATAACATACAATATCGTGCTAACACAAGCACTCCCCAAAGTTGTAAACATAACATTTTATTTGTATGATCACTATATGCTTTCAATAGAATCAGATTTTTCTGTCTAAAATATTTTATTTCTTCAGAAATGTTAGTTCTTCATTCATGCTAATCAGTGGACAACTCATCACAGATGTCACCTTGGAAACCTATACTTAGGTCTGTAGAAAATTTCAGATGTCTGAGAGAATTTGTTCCTGTCTTAAGGGTTGCTTGGCCACTGAAGAGGAATGTTAACAGCTGTGGGAGAAGCAATTAGTGTCCATTCTATCCTGATTGACAATTCTGTAAAATGCCCAGTAGCATTTTCTATGGTTTTACAAAATGGCGACCTTCTGTTTCAGAGTGCTGGGTAGCTATTGAGTTCCGGGTACAGTTATCATCTTGCAGATGCCCCATGTGGCTTCCAATTAGAGAACTGGGCCTAATTTCACTCCCCAACCAGACTGAAATATAAAAGAGACAGATAAGACCTTCAGAGTGAGGCATGGACAGAGATTTCAGGCAAGCAGAATACATGAATATCAACTTTTAGGACCATTCAATTAAAAATGCAAAAGCAGAGCTCTCTGAGAAACTGGGAGACTCTGGATGAAAGGAGAGAGATTAGTGAGAACCCTGCAATGAATGCTCTGTTTTCATACAATGCCCTAATCAGGAGGACAAGTGGCAGTTGTTAAGAAGCAGTGAGATTCAGAACAATGCCTTTCCCCGGGAAGTAGTCACTACAAAACAAGAGCTGCAGTAGGACAATACTGACTTGTACACATGAAAAAGAATAATCACTTTAAGACACTATGCTCCACATTTGGGAAGCTTCCCTGGTCCAAAAACAAAAATACTAGAAACTGGAAAGTAGTGGGTTATTTTTCCCTTGGCCTCCGAACTTCCTATTTTTGTCACTATGCATTTCATATTATCCCAATTATCTAAGTTAGTGCATTAATACAGAAATACTATGATCTTCCATTTTCCCTAATTAAGACTATTAGGAAGACATTTTATGCTCTTATTTTTTTAATGAAATTCAATTTAAAGTCACTGTATCAGATCTTATTAGCTGCTACATTATAACATATAATATTTCATTGGGGGCAAAGTGCCTAAATCAAAAATTAGATCCAAACTTCAAAAATACAAACTATGATAGTAACATAGTCATGGTCCTTTGCATATATTTCATCCTGTATAAAATAAAACTTCCCTTGTGTCAAGTTTTAATCAAGAATGTCCCCAGGAAATACTATGCCATGGAAGATCTAGGAAGAAATTGTACCATTCCATCTTTTGAATAATAGAGGGTCCAAATTAAAGATTGTGAATATTTTAAGGACAGTCTAAGAGGTGAGTAAAGGAGTTGAGACACCCTATATCGTTTTTTTAAAAAGAAAAATGGGAAAATTTCATTTAGTTAATACAGCAAGTGTATTGAAGTGTTAACTGCATGCTGAGCACGAAGCTGATCATAGTGGTATAGGATAACGTACTGCGGGAAGATATCTCCAGTATCTAGCACATAGTAGTTGCTCAATACAAGATTTTTGAATACATGGATAAATACCTTACTGTCTTCCCCTGAAGGAACATACAACCTACTTGCAATTAATAGGCATTACTTCATGTAATTTTCGCCCCATATCTATGAGAAAGGAAATATTTTTAAGCTAATTTTTAAAATTTTTTAAGTTTATTTATTTTTGAGAGAGACAGAAACAGCAAGAGTGGGGGAGGGCAGAGAGAGAGAGGGAGAGACAGAATCCCCAGCAGGCTCTGCGCTGTCAGCGTACGTAATAGGTCAACTTATAAAATATCAGAAAGCTTATTGCATATAAGTTCGGCTTAAACTCACCTTTCGTGAATAATTGAGATAAAAGCTTATGTAGTCCCCTATTAGGGTTATCAGAAATTACTAACCACCCTATCTCACTTCTGTAACTTCGCCTGCTTGCTGAATAGGTAACTTACATTGCAAAACGCTCCCCCACCCCTTCTACCAAGATCTGGCGTAGGCAAGACCAACATGTAAAAAGTCACAAACTCACTGCCCCACGGTATCTTAGGTGTCTAACTATCAGTGGTACCCTCTTAGGACAAAGAACTTTAAACTGATAGGTTCCTGCCAAAACTAACGTCTGTGTGTCACAATATAATTGGCCACCATGAGATGCTATAAATTGTAACTGGTTAACTAAATAATGAGGTACTCTGACTTGCTAAAATCCATATGAACTCACTGCTACCTTTGTTCGGGGCCATTCTCTGCACTTTTCTCCTTAAGATCAGGAGATCAGGTTTGGCCCAGCCGTGAATAAAATCTTGCCTCGCTTTCTATTCGGCATCTGGCAGGTTTTTTTCGACACCACCCTGTTTCACATAGAGCCCGATGCGGGGCTCACACCCACGAAACTGTGAGATCATGACCTGAGCCTAAACCAAGAATCAGATGTTAAGCTAATTTTTTAAATGAAGAAACTGAGGTTCTGAATCTCAAGGTCAGAGAACTAGAGAGCAGTGGAACAGACTTCAACCCTGTCTGTCTGACTCTGGAGTCCAGGTAATAACTTGGTATCTTCAGCTACTGATGTTTTGCTCTTCTGAGAGATAAGGACTGCCCTCAGTGATCTCCTGCTAGTCCTTCAGTCCTGGACTCTTGCTAATGTTTTCTTCTCTTGTCTATTATTCTCCCTTAGAAATGATATAAAATAACAATTCAGTTTCCTGCGGGAAATCTTCCAGCCGTAATTATTAAAACACAAGTAAACATGTACCTTTGAAGCTTGAGGGAAAACCATATTTCAAATCAAACCTTGGGGGCTACCTGGAAAGCCACTTGGCATGTACCCAAAGCTCAGAACAACCACCTCCAGGACAACTGATACTCAGGGATGTTTTCTTTGTCATTGCTGGACAGCAGGGACCTTTCTCAATGATTTTCTGTCACCACATGAAAGTGATAAGTTCTATGAACAGTTTAATGGCCAAATAAAGGATTTCTGGATACCCCTTAGAGGGGATTCTCAATTTTGCTGTGCTCCCAGTACATCTCACAGATATGCTTCGAGGACACATCGATGTTCAAATTTCCACCAGGGCTTGGAATTGTCTATTTCTCTTGGAACAGCTCAGCACTGGCAGGGTTCAGCTGAGACTAAGGATAAAGCACCTTAGGAAGTTGACAGTCAATAAAATATGGGGCCTTGTTTTGAGCTGATGGGAGCAAAAAGGTTTTTTATTTAAGGTCTGACTTTTAAAAGCCTTAATAAATTTGAATAAAAGAAACCGTAAAATGGGTAAAATATGCCAGAAAGTAAAAATGACCACTGGGATTCCTCAACCAATAGGAATAAGTGGTTTCGCACAGCCACAATAGCTTCTTGCCTGATTTTCATTTTTGTTTTTGTTTTTACAACATTACTTTAATTATACCATTCCTCCTTAATACTCCCTCACTCTCGAAGGAGGTTAAACAACTCTTGGCCAACAGACTTCATTCATTCACCCAAAATCAAATCTGACTGAGAAAAGTGGCAACTCTGAGTCCCAAAACATTGACAGATTGCCAACTGTAAAAAAAGGCAGGAACTTCTGGAAACACCACAGAATTGGTCACACCCACATTTCTGTAATGTCTGATCTGTAGCATATCGTTTGTCTATACTGAATTCTTCCCACAAACATGGCTGTTGGAGGTTAGAGGTTTGCTCTTCGCATGCGCTCCGGATGTCTTACTCAATCTTTGCACCCTTCTTTGTCAGACACGCTAGATAGAGGTGAATGATCATCATGAGAATTAAGCAAAAGTTTTAAATCTCAGAAGTTCTTTTAAATCTCATTGGGTTTATGGGCTCCCTGGGTGGCTCAGTCGGTTGAGCCACTGACTTTGGATCAGGCCATGATCTCATGGTTTGTGAGTTTGAGTCCTGTGTTGGGCTCTGTGCTGACAGCATGGAGCCTGGAGACTGCTTCCAGTACTGTGTCTCCCTCTCTCTGCTCATGCTCACTCTCTCTCTCTCTCTCTCAAAAATAAATAAAACATTTTTTAAAAATTAAAACAAACAATAAATCTCAAAAGTTTACAAAATGCTTTCAGATATAAATTCAATCCTTGTAACAACTTTGTTATGAGAACATGCATTCTACAATGAGGGAAGAAATTTGGAGATGTTCAATGACAAGATTAAGATGATCAAGGCATTTAAACAGTGGTGCTGGGAATCTACTTAGCTCTTCTGATTCTTAGGCCAATACTCCTTCCAGCTCTCCATCACTAAGGTTAGTTGACTCAATGGCATACACCAAGGGCTCTCAACGTGAGGAGAGTCAGCAGCAGTGTCTGGCAACTCATGAGACATGCAAATTCTCAGGTTTCTCCCCCAGACCCACTGAATCAGAAATTCTGGGACAGGGCCCAGCAATCCATGTTTTTACAACTTCTCCGGGTGATGCTGATGGCTGCTAATGTTTGAGAACCACTGGCATACAGTTCCTACTTATGGTATCATGAAGTCGTCTCAGAAACAGACCTTATATCAGTCGTCCTTCTTAAAGCTTCCAGAAGACTTGAAAGCCAGAAGGGAACAGAATGTTTAAAGCTTAACCATACAATGCAGGTGCTGTGGCCTTTACTGGAAGATTTTCTCCCCCTAATCTCTATCATTTGGAGATAAAGGAAATGGTTTTTATTTCTTGAAGTCAAGATCATCCAACGACTCAATTTTGTTAGAGTAAAAAAAAAAAAAAAAAAAAAAAATCTTTATTCTATGGAAATCCTTTCTCAGGGATCTTCAGTTCCTTCTCAGTCTGCCCAGGACAATGGTTTTATCCAATTCATGGGCAGCCAAAAAGAGTGACTACTTCTCCCCACCACTCACCCACTCCAGGCACACTGTAAATGCCTACTCTTTCAAGGGCTTTATTCCAGTGTATTTTAAAGTGTGCATGTCTTGGATTTCATCGAGAAAAAAGAAGGGAGGTGAGGCTCCCCTGTCATATGCTCCATAGCATCTGTACTTCTTCACAGTGCTCATCACATTTCTAATTACTTGTTCAATGTCACTGTCTAATTACTTGTTCCCCACATGTTCTCTATTAAGACTTTTAGAGGCCCTAAGCTCTGACACGATAATGGTGTCTCCTCCAACACCATATGGATTTTGAAATTAGGGAAAAAAATCAAAACTTTCAAATAAGTTTAAGGTGTCCAACAGGTTTTCATATTGCCCATGATGACACTTCAATACTTTACATCAAATATCATAGACTGAGCATAAGTTTTTAAATTAGGGAGGAGGGTGACTCTTCCTTTGTGGGTGCCCCAAGCATGGGGGTCTTCATGTTGGGTAAGCCAGCCCCATTTCTATCCAAATTGTACATTTCATGAGGATCAAGCTACATCTATCTTAGTCACAGTGTAGTCCCACTGCTGGCACAATGTCTGAGCCAAGATAGGTTCTTAAGAAAGGTCTGATGAAAGAATAGGAGGGTGAGTGAGTGAGCGAATCAGTGGATGGATGGAGCAAGAGGAAGGCAGTGAGGTAGAAAAGCTAAGGTGACAGGGAGGGAAGGTGAGGGAAAAGTGGGGGTAGAGGTGAGGCAGGAAGGGAGAGAGGGCAGAAAAGCAGATGACAATAAATCCAGTTGGTTACTGTCTTAATTCTGCTATAGTTTAAGAGAGAGATGTACTGGTACTAAACTCCCTAGCCCACTGCTAGAGCTCAAAGAATCATCTGTTTCATTACTGCTTAATTCTAGAATAAATGTTGCCATCATCCTCTTATAGAATTATGAACTGTGTCTTTATTTACTTACACGGCACAATTTTCAAATACGTGACAGCCCATTGCTCATGTCTTTGTCATGGAATTAGGGAAATGTAGCATAAGCTTTAAATTTGTAGCTGCTGTCCAATCAATGAGGAGGGCCCACCATGCAGATAGCTCTGTGATACATGAAGTTAGCTATTCAACAGTTGCAGTCTTTGGGACTTTTTGATTTCTGTCACCCTGGAAAATGAACAGCATTTGTGCTGACAGCTTTTTTTCTTTCCCAATTCACCCCTTTCTAATGAATCTATTCTAAAGCATGTTACGCATTTAAATAAATTTTACACGCCATATCAAAACAGCAATATTAACAGTACTTGTCGCCACAATATCCCATGCAAATTACAGAGAACTTACACATGCAATACATTTAGCCAAAATGGGGATTTTAGATGACAGCAATCTTATAAGGTGTCAACACACAGCAATGATATGCAGACCCTATTTTCTACTTTTTCCTGATGAGAACAAAAGTATGCTTTGGCACAGCATTCAAATTCATCAAATAAGCACCCAAGAACGGATTTATTGCACAGGCTAAAGTTGAGTAAAGAAGGCCCATATGCTGTGTAAAAAAGCTTCTATATCTTTAGGTCCCCAGATCCTAATGTGACAAGGATATTATTATCCACTAGAGTCATAAAGCCTTTTATAGAGATATTTCCCCCCTTAGCCCTGTTATTTTAATTTGTGCACAGATTTTAGCACAGGCAATTTCCCCCTGCAAGGGCTTTTCACTAATAGAATTATACTGTCTTAGCTCAAAATGGCCTTTGGTTCTTAGTCCACTGGGCTCAAAAGATTATTTTCTTGTGTGGAGAGCTCTCCACACCACCCGGGAGCCCACCATTATCTGTACCGAACACCCCAATCCTCTACATCCTCCAACAGGTTACACAGCTGGGCCCAGCATGAAAATGACAACCATTCAAAACTCCACAAGTTTATTTTCCTCTGGCTGGGCATCTCGGCTTCTGGACTCCCGTCAACACCATCACAACACATGCCTTTCAATAAAAAGTGATCCTAACAGGATTAAATGTAATTTAGAGTCAATAAGGAGAAGTTTGCCATCGGGCGGAATTATAATAGACAGTATGATCAGAAGGTAGAAAATCTGGAAGGGTTTCAGGGGTGCATTCTACTGTAAAAAAAAAAAAAATGAAACAGAGCAGAGAAAAAAATTCATTCCCAGCCAAAACCTTTCACTAGTTCTCTCTCTCACGCAAATCAATTCACAGTCTATTAAAGTAATAAGAACCATGTACTATCATTTACAGGGAGGAAAAAGAGAGAGGGAGAGAGACATTTACAGGAGAATGGAAAGGTAGTGTGATCTCTCTGCCAGTTCTCTGTTGCTATGTAACTAGTAAGTAAAATATTTTTGGTTCTATACAACATGGAGAGGACAAAGGGTGCATGGTGGCCACCACAGACTTACATTTGCTGCAGGACAGTTCCCAAATCATGACTCCACAGGCAGCAGCCTTGGGAAGGCTGTTACTTTTGGAGAAGGCAACTCTCCACCCCTCTTCAGGGTGGATCTAGAAAAGTAATGGGAGAATTGAACAGTGAAATGGACTCTATCCCAGGGAAGAATAATCCTCCACTGCAAGAAGAATGAGCTGCTTTCTCGGAGCTGGCTGTAGAGATGCCCATCACCGAAGCACTGCTTCAGTACAAATGGAAGAAACCAGGAAGGGAGATGGGCATGTTGCAAAAATGCATTGCCTGAAATTATTTCCCTAATTTCGAGTCTTCACATTACTATTAACGGAAAATAAGAGCTACCACTTATAAGACATTGTACTTACCACTTAACGGAGGAGTTTTTAAGTTATCTTGCCTGTGTCATCTCTCTTAATGCTCACTACAGTCCTAGAAAGCAGCTAGTTTTATTTTAATTCTCACTTCACAGATGAGGACAACCTTTTAGGTCCATCCACCATGTCACAAGTGTCAGGATTTCATTCTTTTTTATGGCTGAGTAATATTCCATTATTTATGCATGCCACTCTTCTTTATCCACTCATCTATCAGTGGACACTTGGGTTGCTTCCATCTCTTGACTATTGTAAATAATGCTGCAATAAATATAGGGATGCATATATCTTTTCAAACTAGGGGTTTTGTTTTCTTTGGGTAAATAACCAGTACTGGAATTACTGGATCTTAGGGTGTCTTTATTTTTAATTTTTTGAGAAGTCTCCATATTATTTTCCCCAATGGCTGTACCAATTTATATTTCCCACCAACACTGTATGAGGGTTCTCTTTTCTCCACATCATTGCCAACACTTGTTATTTCTTCTCTTTGTTATTTTAGCCATTCTGACAGATGTAAGGTGATACCTCATTGTGGTTTTGATTGTAAATGCAGCACCTTTATTATGGGAGTAGTCTTATTTTGGTATATGCCATAGCTGGGAAAAGTAATCAGCTCATTAGAAGACAGGATTCAAAAAGAAAATGGGCTGGATGAGTGCAGAAGCAAAGAAAATGTTTGGCATAGATGCTGGTAGTCTTAGAAAAAGAAGAAACCACACATCTACAACTTTGTGAAATGACTAGCTGTGGACTATGGAAAATCCGCCGAAGTTTTAGAGACACGGGGGATTTCATATTCAAATGTTCCAGTTTGGTTAAATTATGTGTCAGGGTGTCTTATTGAAAATAACCAGGGTGCCAGGACTGATTCTGCCACAACTCTATCAGGAAAGAATATGAAGTAGCTTTTTGATGTTTGGAAACACATGTATGGCTTGCAATTCTGGCTTTACTGCTCTATAGTTGAGACAAGTTATTTACCTTTTCTCCGCCTCAGCTTACTCATCTATAAAACAGGGATAATAACTACAATTGATCTCATTCGGTTCTTGTAAGGACTAAATGAGTCAATCCATATCTTAGGTTTCCATTGCAAATAAGAATTTGACTACCTAACATCCACTGCATCAATGATTTAACCCACATTTATAAATTCCTTAGAATTGCCAGATATCATGCAAAAGGTACTGGAAATATTAAGATAAATAAGACCTCAAGTTGTTCACCATCTAGAAGGGCAGACAAATAAAAACATTATGTGCAGCAGAGATATAATATGTTGGTGATTACAGAAGAGATGTGGCAGTTAATTTTTAAATATCTCAAACTGTAACAAGCACTTAAGACATATTTGTTGCCATGATGAGTTTAAAGTATCACCTAGATGGAGTAATGTGTATGCTTGCCATTTTTCATCAGTTGTACCATTGTTCCTTTACAGAGCCATCAGCGACTTATCTACCTCCATGACTTCAACATGCAATGAATCACTGTGACAGATGAAGTTTGTCTTTAAAAATATTTTCTAAGGGCACCTGGGTGGCTCAGTCGGTTAAGCGTCTGACTTCGGCTCAGGTCATGATCTCACACTCCGTGAGTTTGAGCCCCGCATCAGGCTCTGTGCTGACAGCTTGGAGCCTGGAGCCTGCTTCAGATTCCGTGTCTCCCTCTCTCTCTGCCTCTCCCCGACTTGCACTCTGCCTCTCTCTCTCAAAAATGAAATAAAAACATAAGAAAAAAATTTTTTTAATCTAAAAAAAATAAAAATATTTTCTAATAATAAAACAGAAGCTAACTAATGACAACTTAAGAGTAAATTATAAAGAAGAAAAAAGGAGCCCTTAAAGCACAACCCCAAGAGAGATAAAAGGACATGTCAAGACATTACCAGTGGTTATAAAATACAGCTGTGTTTTAGCTCAGTATATGTAGATTATAATATATGCTTATATCCAATATATTCTCAGAATATATTATTAACTCTTCTATGTACATTTTTAGAAACTTTTGGGGGGAATAATTTTAGATTTACAAAAGAGTTGTAAAAAGAGTACTGAGCATTTCATACTTTCTTCACCCAGCTTCCCCTCATGTTAACCTCTTACATGACCATGCTTTATTTATTCAGCAAACCTAAGGAGTTCACATTGGCAAAGCACCATTAATTAAACTGAAGACTTTATTTGGATTTCCCAGTGTTTCCACTAATCTCTTTTTCTGTTCCAGGATCTGATCCAAGAGACCATGTTGCATTTAAGTTCCTGTGTACTTTTCATACATTAATTATAATTATATATTAACTTTTCATATATGCACTTCCTACCTTAAATAGAGCCCTTAACACATCAACTATATTCTGCTACAAGCAGCTTTCTAACTGGTTCCTACATCTTAGTTTCTTTGCCATCTTTTGACATATTGCTTTTAAATCTTCACCATCCTGCTCAGAAATCTTTGACTTGTTCTACAAGAAAACCAAGACCAAGAACATCAGACTCTCCACATTCCAATCTTCCCACTCCTTCCCCAAGGTGAACTGGCCTGGGTGCTGCATCCCACACCAAAGTTTCATGCTTTCCACTTCCATCTCATTGCCTATATTACTCATATTATCATACTGTTTTTAATATTATATTATTTCCCTTGCCCATGAAGCCATATTTGCCCACCCCATTTAGCAGAGAGCTCACCCTACCCCTACTATCTAGAAAATTCACCCAGCATCATCTGCTATCTTTTCTTTCTGGTTCCCCAACCAGACTATGAACTTTGGAGAAGAAGAGCTGTCTTGTGTGCATCGTTGAATGTCCACAATATATTGCACAGTTTAGTTTAATAAATATGTCCTAATTGGGATGCTGGGAACCTTATATTCTAATGATTATAAAAATAATGGCTATTTCCTATTTCTGGCCTGATATGTAAGGAGCTTGGAAGGTATTGCACCCCCCTAACAAAACAACAACAACAACAACAACAACAACAACAACAACAAACAAAAAATAAAAGCCAAGTTAGCAATTTTTCTTAGGTCAGTCAGAGAACTGAGATCACAAGGAAAACCACTAACACAAAAATTGGGGAGAGAAAATCAGAGTGACAGTGAATCACCACTTACCAGAGCAGAAACCTGTGCAGGACATGGAGGTAGAACATAGAACCAGAGTTAGAAACATCTATGCTGTAATTGACAAATTGCTGGGGGATCAGTGTGAACAAGTCTGACAGTTACAAACAATGGTGCACACTAACCCTGCCCTTCCCGTGTTCTGGGAACTGTCTAAACAGGTTACATCTGTCAGATTACTTATGTCTTGCAAAAGCCTTATAAGGAGGCCATTTTCCAGATAGGAAAACTGAGGCACGGGGAGGTTCAGTAAGTGGCTTGGTTAGTAAATGTCAGAACCAAGATGTAAATCCAGGTGAATGGGCTCCAGAGCCCACATTCTTAATGATTACTCTATATTTGCCTCATACCAGGTACCAATAGCCTCTCAGACAAGGCCACATAAGCCAGTCATGGGTCAGATGACATTTACAGATATCGGGAAAACCTAGGGCAACAGACATTTACTGTCTACAAGAAACACTCATTAACTCTCACCACTGGGGACCGCTCTTCCCTGTGACCCTAGCCCAGTGCTTCTACAACATCTCCCCATCTCACCACTGCCACAATTAATAAGGTTTATTCTCACTTCATGAAGGCCACCATAAAGTGCCTCTATGTCAAATTTTCTTCTAATTTCATTCTTCAAGGCTCATCATGCTTTGTGCTAAGTACTATATCCCTCCCAGGACAACTAGAGCCTAAAATATTGTCATCGGTGATGAATATGTGTTCTCCAGGTAAGGTGTATTGCTAGTAATTAAACAGTATTAATTCCATCAGCTTTGATTTATTCTGCTCTCTCAGTAATGAAGCCCAGTATTCTATTTTCTCTCTGCCTAGCACTGAGCAATAGAATTGGTGTTTAAGGATTATCATATAAATCTACTTTTTGGTCAGTCAGTGTTGGGGAATTTTCTCAATATATTACAAATGTATTCATTATTCCCTCGTTCATAAAAATAATTAAAAGCTACGGCCGAACACAAATTCCCAGAGCACAAAAGCCTGACTGGCATGCTACTGCCAAATACCAAGGTTGGCAGCTTCTTAGTTTACGGGTTTCTTAATAAGAACTCGTACCTTCTCATTCAATAAAGGGCTTAGGTGGACATTTCCTGCTGGTGTTCACAGGAGTTATAAAACTAAAGCCCTGCACATCAAAATGAAAATGGGCTACTGTTATTGTCTATATGTTTTTAGCAGTTCAGAAATAACTTACCCTAAAATAAAAACTATCCCCCAAAATCCGACAATTCTTGAAAAGTGATCCCCAGGATGTTAATAACATTCTCTTAAAAAAAAAAAAAAAAGCAAGGAAGGAGAAAGAAATACAAGTAGATCCAATCCATCATTGTGATATCCAAGTTTCTCCTTAGATAAAACAGACATAAAACATGTACTTTACAAGCCTCAGATGACCTTCAAGACATCTAAAGTACAGTATCTATGGATTTTTAAGTATAATTAACAACTCCTGTTTTCCCATTTAAAGAATCCAAGTTCTGTTTCTGTGACGGGCAAAAGCCAATCAATCTCGTTTTCAAATGCTAATATAAGCAATTAAAAATAACATTAATTAAAATACTTCAGGGGCTGTTAGATTTTTGGTGGTGTTTTTTTTTTTTTTTCCTTTACCTAAACTCATGACAATTCTAATTTACAGGACTAATTGAGGAAGCACCCTTGGTTTGATCCATTTCTGGGACGAAGAGCTGGCCCCTGAAACCCAGCTGAGAGCTGCAGAAAGCCACCGCTCTGTGAGGAAGCCCGGGCACTGCAGCTGAAATGCATATTTCACCTGGTACACCAAATGTGACAGATCGTTTTATTTACATCACGAATATTAATTTTCTGGTTTTGGTAACGAAAATGCAGAGCTCATTTGTATTGTTGTAAAACTTGTAAATATGCCCTGTAGGATAAGTAATATTCAAAACGACATCCTAATTAAAAGGAAAACTCAGTTGTCTTGCAAGATAATATAAGGAGGGCACATAAATTGTGAATAAGATACATGGTAAAAATGAAAAAGACAGTCTGGATAGGAGAGGAATGAAATAAGATTTGGAAATGTGCTTTTTAAATGAACACAAATTGTGAGATAATGTCTCATTGAACAATAAAAATAACAAAACAGTGGCAAAGATGTAATAGAATTTCCTATGTATACCATTTTAATCTTAATATAATTTTCCCCAGTGCATCCACGTTTATTGAACTACTACGACCATTTCTTTCTCACTCTGTCCAAAGTTACCGAGACAGTATTCTTTGCTGTAAATAATTCCCTGATTATGAACATGAAAACGATCTAGAAATTGACCACAGTGCTTTTTTAAAAACGACATAGTGTCTGCTCAGGGCCAAAGGCCTTATGGGAATGGCAAAGTATGTATAGCTTTCTCAGGGAAGCAGAATGAGAACACAGAAGAATACATTCCCCATGTCCTCTCCATAAGGCAACTCCACACCTTTGTTTCTTTTTCCCTTTATTCAAAAAAATGCAAAGGAGACTTCTATGACACCTGAGCCTAAGGTGTGCTGGACAGAGCACAGAGCTAATGCCAAAGAAGTGCCGGGTCCAGGAAACAAGTACACATGTGACTTGAGGAAAATCTACATCAGTGCATCCTCAGTTTCTCAGTCTGCAAATGGGGGTGATGATACTTGCCTGTTAGCTTCAAGCTTGATCACAAATGAATGTTGAGTAAATACTACTTAAATATGTAGGTGAGAGTCCAAATTCATTAAATATGAAAAGGTTTGCTGGTGTGGACACATGACGTCCAGAGGAAGCCCTACATCTACTACTGACCCCAACTGAGGAAGTTCAGCAAAATGTCCAATTGCAATCCAATGCCATATACATCTCAGATGTGCACACACGTCTTCTACTCATGTAGGTCATTCAGTCTATGTGTGTATTTCATGGATGTCATCAATGTTCTTATAGATCTTAAATTCTTAAAAAATACTCAAAAGTATAGAATATGCTCTGCTTATTATTTTGCCCTCCATTTGATGTCACTGTGGAGTAGGAATTCGGTTTCTGCTGAACATCAATTCAAATGCTCTTTCTGCCATTCAGAGTCTAATTTGTTTTATTAATTTATTATTTTTCGAAAATAATTCATCAGACAAGAGAAAGATGTACTTGTTCACGCATTAAGAAAACATGTGCCAAACACATCAACAAATCCATTTTATTAAATGTGTTATCAATTAATCCCTTTGTTGAAGAGAATGCATAACTGTATAATGTGACTAACTTTTAATTTTGATTTTTTATACTAGATTAAACAGTAGAAAAATTATGGACCACAGGAAAAAGTACCTACAAAGCAAACAATAACTGACATAACCAGAAAAACTAGGTTCGTAAATAAGTATTCTTATAATAAGTGGTCTTGCTGTTAGAGCTGCAAATCATGAGCATGCTATCTTTATAAATTTTGCATTATTTTTTTCTAGAAAAATTCTAAGGATTTAAATTGAAGTTTCCAAGTCTATCTGATTTCTTAACATAAAAATCAATTTCAGTGGTTTTCTATCCTATTTTTTTTCAAAGCCTCATTGATCCACATGCAAATAGAGTAAAGGCCATCATTAAATACATCCCCAGGCATTACATATTCAGACTTTATAATCATGGATCAGCTGGTAGGAGATGATTACAAAGGCAACTTGAGATTATCTGAAGGATCACCAAAGCAGACATCCTTTCCAAAAGCAGAGGCCTCTTCTCCAGCAGACATGGGACAGCCGTCTTTCATAGACTTTCCTTTAGTCCATTATTTCGGATGATCTTGGCATACTCCTTGGCTGATGTGTAAGGAACTCGAGGTCTAGCAGGATCCTCAAAATCAACGTGGAAGAAACCAAACCGGCTACTGTACCCTTGGGTCCACTCAAAGTTATCCAGAAGAGACCATGCACAATATAATTTAAGATTGACTTTATCAAGCTGGATAGCTGATTTTTGTTTCAAGAGAGAAAATAAAAGAAAGGAAGAAAAAAAGAAAGAAAATTATCATCTCTGGGAAAGTTTTTTGAGAACTTCAAAATCATTGACAACCAGCATGGTATCTTTCTCCTGCAGGAGATCACAGAAAAAACTTCTAAATTCTCTTTTCCAATTTTCTTTTTTTTTTTTTTTAACCAAGTAGGGGCTCCACTCAAGAAGTTAAATTACATATCATTCTAATTATTTGGTTATTCACTCATTTTGATATGTGTTTTATTTGTCCATTGATTTACTCAATAAATATCTTTTTAATATCTACTACTTTTCAGGCACAGAGAAACACACACACACACACACACACACACACACACACACACACACACACACACAGTTTCTCTCTAGTACCTAGAATTATATTTATTCAAGACACTGTTCAGCTTCCAAGTGCAACCTCTAGATGATCCACAAAGTCCACTAGTAAGTTGGAAGAGATGATAAAAATAGGGCTGAAGAAGCCTTAGCCCTTGTGTCTCTATGACCAAACTGAGACATGTCTTATAATTCTGGAAATAGGACCCTAAAATGAAAAGGGTCAACACACCTCCCTGGTTATACATATATCTTAGACTGAGTAGGTACAAAAATGTGATGGCATCTCCTCTGCCCAACATCTAAACTTACAGTGGTGTTTAAACCCCCTAAAAGCCAAAATAATGGACCATCTCTCCCCCAAATACACTTGTGCACATACACAATATTCTATATAATTTCATTTGTGGGTATCTGAAAGCCCATCCCTGGACTCTGTAGTAAGATACCAAAGTGTGGAGAATTTTCGAAGTAGTTTTACACTGATTCTCATCCTGTTAGGGAATTTAACTCACTTTTTAGTATTTTAAGTATTTCAATAAGTATTATTTTAGCATTAGGATTTAGTAATTAGCATTTTAATTTAATATCTTAAGTTTGGCAAAACTCTGGCATTGTATGAATTGCTGTATTGAATATGTCTTTTTAAACCAGGATAAGTGAACTCTATTTATGGGATGCACTCATATCTATTTTCCAATGCAGAAATTAAATAAAAAGGCAAGTTTCCTTCATAAGATAGACATATTCCTAAATAAGTTGGGTAAAAAGGAACATTCATATAATATACCAATTTTTAATGATATTAGGGATCACTCTCAACCAAAATGGCTCTTCTGGCATTGGCAAAGCAAGATCTACTCTATTTTTTTCTTTGATGTAAATCTGTGTTTGGGGGTTCTCTTAGAAGCACTATACCCATAAACTATTGCATATGTGTTGGTCTCCTAATCACCTTGGAATTTTTTTTTTTGACTATGGACACCCCATAGACAAAAGGTTCCTGAGAAGTTAATTGATGCATAACCCCCCCACCTTTGCTCATGGAGGCGTGCAAAGTGCTGTACTTAGAGAGCGCCTTATGAATGGTCTCAAGGCAGGAATTAAGCCGAGCTAGATTGACTCCTTTTAAATAGAGTATGGTTGGAAAATGAAATACATAAGATTGAAGCACACCAAGTTTTGCAGGCATTAAAACATTTATAGATATCCCTTCTTCTACTTGTCCACATTACCATTCGTGTCTCCTCCCCTCTCTGTCAACCACAACTGCAAAACACCAATATTTTAAAATCATTTGTTTTAACTAACTTAAGTTCTGGGTGGCATATATGTAAGAATTAAAATAACTGAAACCAAATACCAGGCCAGAAAACAACAATCTCCTGTGACTGCCTTAGAATTCAATCTGGAGACATGTAAGAATCTGCATTATTTTTTTTTTTTTCTTATTTGCAGAACGACTGCCCAACACGAACACCTGCCAGATATAAAGCCAGACAGTTTCTGAAAACACGCACAGTCCCACTGAACGTGCACAAAGGATTGATTCATGTGCTCAACCAAGGGATAAAAACGACGCCCTGCCTGCTTGAAAGGAAACAAAAAGGAAATGCTGACAATTTCATTGTTACCTGCCAGGAGTTCAGCTGCAGGTACTAAACTGCCCGGTGACGCTGGTGGGCGTAGCTGCATTTTCACTGCAGGAACATTCAAATAGAGAATCACCTGGCTGCTTAGGGCTGAGGAGTTAGCCTGCTGGAATCCTTCTCATTGTGCTACCACAGGGAAAAGTTACGAAACCATGCTAGAGCCTGTATGCCTCTGCTCTTCCAATCTCCTCTGGAACAGAGACAGACCATCGTCACATTTCTCGTCAGTGTGATCTAGGAGGGCCCAAATCTTAGTAGGGAAAAATCACTTCTGTGAGTTCACTTTCTTTCCTTAACCAGAGTTGCAGGCAAAGAAAACAGACTGACAGGGACTACGAATGGGTACAAAACACACGGGATAAAAACAACATACAGAGCCAGAGTTTGGTTTTAGACAAAAAGGCCAGAGGAAAAGATCTCACAGTCAGCAAGTTGAACATAAAGATGCAAGGAGAAAAATATCTAAGACTTGCTAATATATTAACGTCTGAGTCAGGCTGTTCTAATTATAAGAACCACGTGCCAGTGTTATCCTACTCACTCACACACACACACACACATACACACACACACACACAGCCCAGTTTTAGTCAAAGTGGGAAGGCTGAGGGGAATGGTCCTTTATCAGACCACCCTAATTCTTTACAAGTTCAAGGGGTCCCCAAACCACCCTCAGTTTCAATAATTTGCTAGAACTCACAGAACTCAGTGAAACCTGTTATACCCACAGCTATGGTTTATTATGGCAAAGGATACAAATTACCATCAGTCAAAGGAAGAGATGTACAGGTCAGAGACTGAGGGGCCCCAAACATGAAGCTTCCATCATCCCCTCCTCTAGGGGTCCTGGTATGGGCATGTGACCATACACACAAAGCACAGTCAATCAGAGAAACTCACTGGAGCTTCAGTGTCCAGAGTTTTTATTGTGACTTCATTACTCTGGCATGATTGATTAACTGACTGTCCATGTGGATGAACTCAGACTCCAGGTCAAGTGACACTGTGTAACCCAAAGCCCCCACCTTCAATCACATGGTTGGTCTTTCTGATGTTACTAGCCCCTATCCTGAACAAGGGCATTCTGTCAGGTATGACATAGATTTCCTCCCAAAAGCTGAAGGCAAAGGCCAACCTGCTATTTGGGCAAAACCAAATTCTTTACTACACACACACATGCGCACATATACCTATTTTAAAAGCTCATTATTTTATACTCCTGGGCAGAATCTTCTCAAATTACTGGTTTACGAAGTGCCGCGATTATGCCTGTGTTTGTCACATTACAAAAGGCTAATAATTGGGCACTCAGCTTCAGTGGGTTTTATTTCCTAACAGTTTATAAACAGAGATAGCCTTCGTTTTCAAGACTGCTTGGGACTATATAAGACATCCACGAATGTAGCACAACTGTTCAGCTATCAAACAAACCACTAATCCACAGGCCCAAACTGCCGTGGTGAGGACCAGTGGAAGGGATCTGGACAGTGTAAAAGGCAGCCACCTCACAGAAGAAAAATGGCAGAGATAAAGCCCCAGGAAGGAGTGAGAAGAAAAAATACAAGCCTCTAGATTTCCGTGTTCTGGTAATGGCAGACTACATTATTTGAGCAAGCCCTCCTAATGAAACAAGTAAGCATGCTGGATAGAATTTTAAAACCAAATCTTCAAAACAATGAAAAGCTGAAAATTTCATAGGGAATTACCTGGCCACAGCAGAACAAGGAAATTGAGATTGATGGGCATGGTAGCTACTTTCACCTGATGGAATTGTCTATTCTTAGGAAATCAGAATCTTTTCCTATTACCCGGGGTGAGGATAGGTGTCAAAGCCCAGAGACACATGGAGGGAAATCTGAGACCCCACACATAGAAAACTAAGATCCCAAAGGACAAAACACTAATCCCTCAAGGGCAGGATAAGCCAGAAGCAAACCAGTCCCTGGAAAGTTTCAAGTCACCTGGTGGTTCTGAAAACATCAAGTCTGGGTCTTGGATGGAAGTGATTCCGGACTGAAGTAACTCCTAGTGTCTGGAAGATTCACATTCAAATACTTTCTGAAGGGAGAGATCTATATTCTAAGCCTTCAATTATTATCACAAATACTTTTAAGTATAATCATCAGCACATAATCAAATAGTCAGAAAGACATGGGAAAATAACAATTAGAAAATCACTAAGATCAACAGACAACAGAAACAGACCCACAAAGAGCTCATTTATTAGCATTGTCACACTATAAAATAATGATGTTCACTACGTTTATACTGAAGAGATAAACTTGAAATATCTTCAAGGCTTATAGGGACCTATAAAAAGTGATGTGGCAGATTTGGAAAAGGAAACAGTAACACTTGGGTTTGAATCCCAGATGCAGCAGTTACTAGCCATGGGACTTCCAGTTTTTAATGGGTACAATATAGACACTAATATCTACTCCCGGGGCTGCTGTAAAGATTAAACAAGACAACACGGACTCAGCACAACATATTGCCCATGTGGCTTTCTGTTGTTTTCCACTCTGGCCACCCCTCAGAAGAAGACAGTATCCAAAGTAAACATATACTTTGGTGTGCCCTCTCCCCACCAATCCAGATATTTTGATGAAGTAGAAACTGGGTTAAAATGAGCATCTGGGACAATGTAAAAGAGGAAGAGGAGTCACAAGAACAAACTTCAGTCTCAGAAAGTGTAAGACTTAAGGGAGAGGCACAGACAGACTGTATAAATCTGAGGACAGGGGTCTTTACGTCAGTTGACAAGCTCTTTTCTTTTCTCCAGGGTGACATCTCCAAGTCACCGCCTGGCTTCCTGCCTCCCTGAGTCTCGAGAAGCAGTCCGGAGACCCCTATAGTGCCGACTTTCACGTGTCCAAGCTCTCAAACTTAAGAGTTGTTAGTTGAGCAGGTGCATCCTGGGATTTACTTCGTGAACAGCAAATCTGATTGGAGGTATGGAAAAAACTAATAGCATGGGTCTGAGTCAAAATCCTTAAGTAGTGCATGGCTAAGTCTATGTCAGAAGTCCAAAAGGCAGGATGCAAAACAAGCTCAGATTCAAAGTCATTGAAATAGAATGAGAAGAGATCAAAGACAAAGGCAGGGTCTTGGGGAATGTCTGCAAAGGGTCACGGAGTATTTTCTATTTTCATTAACTTGTTGCCAAATATGTGGTATATAGAAGAATCTGGCTGATGTAAAGATATAAAGCCAAAGCAAACATCAAAACGATTACTAATCCAGCAAGACATCGTTTCTCCAAGGGTTGACTCTAACTCCCTCCACTCTAACCAAATGGAATCACCTAGGGCATAGCTAAAAAAAAAAAAAAGTTTGTTAGCCTCACCCCAGACGTACTAAAATCAGAATCTCTCGGGTTGTGTTATGAACTAAATTATGCCTCCACCAAAACCTGTGTTGAAGCCCCAACCCCTGGTACCTCAGCATATAACCTTATTTGGACATAAAGTCTTTAAAGAGGTGAATAAGTTAAAATGAAGTTGTTAGGGTATGCCCTGAGCCAGTCTGACTCATGCCCCAAGAAGAAGGAAGTCACCAGACTTATGTGTGCACAGAAGAAAGACCAATGAGGACACAGTGAGAAACTGGTTATCTGAAACCCAAAAATAGAAACCTCAGGAGAAACCAAACTTGCTGACTCCTCAATCATACGCCTCCAGCTTCCAGAACTGTGAGAAAATAAATCACTGTTGTTTAAGCCATCCTGTCTGTGGTGTTTGGTTATGGCAGCTCTTAGCAAACTAGGTATACAGATCTGAGAATTTCTGTTATTAATAAACAACCTGAGTGATGTTTATACTTAGTCACGTTTTCGACTCCTAAGCCTAGGATAAGCTCTAAGAGTCCACCATAACTTTTTGAACACCAAGGCTTCCCTCCTGAGGTTATAAATGCGGGCAACTCCCTCAGTACCTCTCCTTAGCACTCAGAGCTGGAGGAGCTCTTTGCCAAGAGACACGTGATGTGCAGGCCCGACCACACCACCTTTCAGAAACAGGGGACCACAGAGAGACGAAGGTGGGAATCCTGCAAATTCAGGAGTGCCAAAGGCCTGTCATCTGCTGCTTAATGAAAGCCTTGCCTTACCCCAGTGGGTCCTGAGACATCTTCTCAATTCACCATGTGTAATGGGTTTGATGGCTCCTGTATAGATCTGTTCATTCAAAACCTGTGAATGTGACCTTACTTGAAAAAAGGGCCTGTGCAAATGCAGTTAAGGATCTCAAGATGAGAGATCATCCTAGATAACGCTGAGTCGTAAATCCAGTGACCAATGTCCTTAGAAGAGAAGAGAAGGGGGGGGGGGGGAGACACATTGGGAAGAAAGCAATGTGAGGCCAGAATCAGAGATTAGAGTGATATGTCTGTAAGCCAAGGGATGCCAAGGTAGCCACCAGAAGCTGGTTGACATGCATGGCCTAAGTTGTCTCTCAGACCCCCAGAAGGAATCGATCCTACTGGCACCTTAATTTCAGATTTCTGGCCTCCAGAACTGTGAGAGAATAAATTTCTGTGGTCTGAAGCCACCAAGTTTGTAGTAATTTGCTACAGTGGTCACAGATCATGCACCATACTCATACAGAGTGGTTGCCAACTGGGCTCCAAGTCCCAAACCACCCACCTGGTTTCGCAGAGGGCTTGTGAGCATCTTTTCTCAAGGCCTGTCAAAGAGAGAGAGAGAAATCCTTCCTGGGACACAGTTTGAAGCACATTTTCTGGCAACTGCCCCACATGCTAACCTTGCAAATGTGTTTCTCTGAGCTTGGTTGAATTGCACAGAGCATTACAACGGGAAGACAGCTTTGGCTGGGTAACAGTGCCTGCAAGGGAACCGGCACACTGTCTTTCCCTTTCTTTGGGAAAAAAAAAAAAATAAAATGGAACAACATCAGGAAGATCTAAACATAGAAAATGCACAATAAGCCCCCCCCCCCCGAACTCCAGGTGAGTATCAGTGGCGGGACAGCATCTGTGAAAATGCCCAAATAATCCCAACACGGGACGCCCCACCTGCACATGGTAACTCCTAGTAGCAAAACATATGACTCTCTGAAAAAAGAGTCTGAAAACCAAAGGCTAAGTTTTAAATATTTTATAGGAAAATGCCAATTAACCAGAAATAAGCTGTAAAGATTTCTTAATTGTCTGTATAGTTCCTATTACTTACATTAGATTTGGGAGGGTAAAAACCCCCCTGCAAATAGTAAGCAGGTGAAAGGTATAAAAAATTATACTTTTATTTAATTATAAAACTGATCTGAGGATAGGTACACATTCAGTATCACCTTCTATAATTTATCCATCAATATTATTTTCAGAGTTACCTCTGCTGCAATAGAGAAATTCTTATGAAAACCAGTGTTCTGAGCAAGTGAAACTCTCCTCTAGCAGAAAACCTTTCTTCCTTCCTCCTTTCCCTGCTCTTCCCTCTTCCTTCCTTCCCTTTTTCTTTCCTTCTGGGGACTTACTTTTCCCTCTGCAAAATGGGGGCAACAATGTCTTTTTCCTAGGATTGTGGTAAGTATTAAATAAATTAACTCATATGAAGCTCTATGAAAAATGCAAGTTTATAGGAAACACTCAACATATGATACTGTTGTTGTTGTTGTTGTTGTTGTTGTTGTTGTTGTTATTTCTTTCAGAGTCTGGAAAGGTGATGAATGAAACCTGTTTTCTCTCTTCCTCCCATATGGCTTCAAACAGCTTTCAGAAGGTATGGAGTCAGCAGAAAATGCTCAGTGCTGAGAACCAGAGAAATCAGGGCATCAAGGGAAAGAGCAGCATCTGGGCTAGGGTTTGTGCTCTGCGGGAAAGGGTCAGTTGTGGGTCACGAAAAATAAGTCACTAAAGACAAGAACCTTGGGGTGAGGCTGCCAGGAAGACTGGGTGCTGCTGAAGCCGGCCTGTCTCAGTGAACTGGGAGGGGAGGACCACATCGCTCAAGGTTCCTGGGATCCTACGACAACATCCACCCTGCACTTATTAAATAAATACATATCATGCTAGGAATTGGGAATATAATGGAGAGCAAAATAAACAGCCCCTTTTTTTGTAGAGCTTAACAGCGCATGTGGAAGACATATCTTAATCCAATTACCACCCTGTGAGCCTTTAATTACACTCTGTGTAGAGTATTATGGAAGGAAAGACATGGGAACTGTGAGAAAGAACAACACATCAGCTCACATTTATTGAGCATTTAGGTACTGATTCAAGCGTTTCATGTATGCATTAAATCAGTTCCTCTTTACAGTAAACCTAGGAGTTAGATATTATCATTGTCCCCATTTTGCAGATAAGGGAACTGATGTACAGAGAGGTGAGGTAACCTTTACAAAATTCATACAGAAAGTAAGTGGGAGAGTTGGGGTTGGAACCCAAGCAAGATAACAACAGAGTCAGCATGCCATGTCCTGACGCATGCTCTAATGGAAGAACTAGCTTAGTCAGCAAGGGTGGGAGAACAGGGTGAATGGAGCAGTCTCCTGGGGCAAACTAGAGCTGAGAGTTCAGCATTCATTGGAGTTATCTACTGACATCAGCTGAGGTTCTCTCTTAATTGTAAGTAACAGAAACTGACGTTGATGGATGAAGCATAAAAGGGTCAAGTTGGAGAAGTAGGCTCAAATGAAGCTTCTAGGACCAGGGCCCAAAAGCACAAACCAGAACTGGTGGATGGAAGAAACTTCTTTAACCGCTAATGACCCAAGACAGTGAGTCCTGCGGTGCATGTTGCTGCCAAGACCCAAATTTCCTGCAAGCATAGCAGCCACTACTTCTGCACCAGAAGCTAGACCTTATAACCACTGTCATTCTCAGAAGCCAGATGCCTCTGCTGCTACCCTCACCAGCACAATCAGTTCTGCCTTCCGCAAGCTGTTTGCTTTTAGATCAAATTCCCAGATGGATAAGTCTGATTGGTGGGACTAGGTCACATGTGTGAGCCCTGGCTCCTACAAAATCTGAGGAATGTCATGCTCTACCTTGGTTAGACAAAACGCTTAAATCTGGGTGTCCCTCAAATGTAGCAAGTGTGTTCAACAAGTGCTAGGCACCCCAAAAATGTGACAGATGCCCACTTCACTAGGAATCCAAGGAAAATGAACCACATATGTGAAAGATCAGACATGGGAAAAGTTCACAGCACATTTAAGGAACTCCAAGAAGGTAGTTCAATGGATCAAAAAGACTTAACAAGAATTTATAGAAACAGAGGGTAGAATGGTGGTTACCAAGGGCTGGGGCAGGGTGATACGGGGAAGGGTTGTTCAAAGGGTACAAACTTTCAGTTATAAGATGAGTAAGTTTTGAGGAAATGTATGGTGTATATAGTTAATAGTTTGATAATTATACTGTATTATGGACTTGAAAGTTGCTAAGATTTTAAATGGTCTCACCACAAAAAAGAAATGGTTATGGGAAGTAATGGAGGGTGTTAGCTAATGCTACAGTGGGAATCATTTTACAATATATAAATGTACCAAGTCAACACACTGTATACCTTAAACTTATACAATGTTATATTTTAGTTATATCTCAAAAAAGCTGAAGAAAAAAAAAAAAGAATTGTGGAGAGATAGCCATAAGGCAGGGGACATGCAGGTCCTTATAAAGATTTTAAGGATTTTGATCTTTATCCCAACCACATTAAAAGTCATTGAGGGAGTTTAAGCAAGGGAGTGACTTTAGCTAATTTGCATTTTTAGAAGATTACCATGACCTCTGTGGAGAATAAATTTGAGTGCAGCAAGAATGGAATCCAAGAGAGTATTTAGGCGTGATTGTAATAAATCATGAGGGAGATGACGGGAGCTTGGTCTGGGGTGGTATAAGTGAAAAGAAGAGAGAATCAGATGGATTAAATAGATATTCAGATAAAATCAACTGGATTGAACAATTCACTGGAGATCAGTGGTAGAGGAGATAAAGTAGCAAAGATGACACAATTTAATGGATAACATTGAAGTTAGGGAATCCTGGGTATGGACAAGTTCTGGAGGAAAGGCAGAGAAGATAATGAATCGCGCTTTGGTTATGATGATTCGAGGCTTCTTTTTCTGATCTCCAAATGAAGAGCTGAAAAAGCTCAGGGTAGAGTCCGAGATGAAAATGTAAATTTTGAAGCCATCGTGTAGAGATGGTAATTGAAACCATGGCTGTTGAACACAATTTAGAGAATAAGAAAACAAGACGTTGGTGTAAGCCTTATGGTAGCCCAACACTCAAAAATAAGCTGGCAAGGAAAACTGAGGAGGAGGGCCAGAAATATTCCATGTCCTTTACCTGACACAACCATAGATGACACTTCCTGATAATGTAATTGGCCAACATTACACAGCTAAAATGGGAGAGTTTGGAAATGAACACTATGGCTATCTTGACTCCAAAGCCTATAGCCCTTCCATCGTAATAACATGGAAAGATTGTAAATCTAAGACTGTGGGTGATATGCCAGGGTTAAGCCACTATGGGAAGCACATAGCCAGGCTGTGTGAAGAGCATAAAGAGGGTGGAGATGGGGAGGGGCCTCCAACATCTATTCCCTAAGAGCCAAAATCTAGTGCTTTCTCAAGGCTTCTCTACCCCTTTCATAATCCCCTTATAGCACTCCAGGAAACATTCAGGGTCAAAACCAAAAAACTTGTTCCCAGTGAGAAAGAGTAGCACTCAATTTAGAGGACAGTAATGGATCCAGATTTTTCTGGGATGATAGTTTTAAAGGGGATCAGGTTATGAAGTTGTGACCTACATAGGTAGGGGTCTCTCTTTCATGCACTCTTTTTTTTTTTTTTTTTTTTTTTTTGAGAGAGACAGGGACAGAGCATGAATGAGGAAGAGCAGAGAGAAGAGAGAGACAGAATCTGAAGCAGGCTCCAGGCTCTGAGTTGTCAGCACAGAACCCAACATGGGGCTTAAACCCATGAACTGTGAGCCTATGACCTGAACCAAAGTCGGACACTTAACCAACTTAGCCACCCAGGAGCCCCATGCACTCTTGAAGTCAGAGTGGTAAGATGGCTTGGATTCTTTCCCCTTGGAGCACACTTTGCCAAGGTGCATACTTTGTTCAAAGTCTCTCTTTTTCCTATCTGACAACAGACTCAGAGCTTCTTGACTTGCTCAGGCTTAGGACACAGGCAGGGTTGGGAGGGGGCTTTGCGGGTGGAAGGAAAATGCACCCTCTCCTGCTATCTGTTGCTCTGGTCCTATTTCCTAGGGTGTGATATAGTGGTGTTAGTTTTCATTATATTAGAAGGGATAAGTTCAAAGATCCTAAGATGAATTTAGGAAAAACTGTGGCCTTTAAGCTTATTTTAACTCTGGGCTTTAGAAGAACTCCAACTTGTCTCTGGGCAAACAACTATGCCATGTGGTTCAGCCTAGCTCACTAAACTTATGAAGAGAATTGGGAACCATGACCCAATTTAGGTCAAATATCATATGATGACTCCAAAATTTATACTTCTGTCTCTGGCATCTCCCTTACTCCCAATCTCTATATAGTTGAATAATTAACCTCTCCCCTTTCAGTCAAAATGACATTTGAAATTAACACATATATTTATATACTAATGTTTAAAGCAGTATTTTCACAAGAGCCAAAAGATGGAAACAACCCAAATGTCCATCACTGGATGAATGGATAAATAAAACATAGTATATACATACAATGGAATATTACTCGGTATTAAAAAAAAAGAGAATAAAGTTCTGACTCACTTTACAATATGGATGAACTTTGAAGACATTATGCTTAGTGAAGTAAGCCAAAGAAGTCATATATTATATGATTCCATTTGTATGAGGTACCTAGAATGTCAAATTCACAGAGTCAAAGTAGGACAATAGTTACCAGAAATGGAGGGGAGGAGGCGATGAGGAGTTACTGTTTAATGGGCACAGTTTTGATTTAGGGAAGATGAAAAAGTTCTAGACATGGATGGAGGTGAGTACATGAATGTATTCAATGCCACTAACCTGTACAGCTGAAAATGGTTAAAATGGTAAATTTTGGTTTTATGTGTTTTAATTTTGAAATTTTAAAAGTTAATTTTAAAATTAATTTTTTAATGAAAAAAAATTAACACGTATAAAATAGAACTCTTGATTTTTAACCCATTCCTCAAACCTGCCCCCCTCTGCCAGCTTTTCTAATCCTAGCAAATGGCACCATCTCTCTAATTCTTCACACCAAGCACCTAGAAGTCATGTTGGATTCTCTCTTGGCTGTATTCTCTCCCATTGCCAATCTGTAACTGGTTTTGCTTCCATCCATCTCTCTATCCCCTGAAATGGCCACAGAAGCTTCCTCACTGGTCGCCTGCCATAACTCTTGCATACAATGTAGCCAGAAAGTGTAAATCTTTGAAAAACCAATTTAGCTTATGTCCTTCCCTGTTTAACTCCTCCACTCAATGGTTTCCTATTTTAGTGAAAATCTGACATATTTTTATGACCTTTAAGGCTCCATATGGTTTGGCCTCTGCCTGGCTTTCCTCTGCCTTCTCCTTGCTGTCTGCCACCTCCATTCTCCAGACACACCGGGCTTCTTTCTCTTCTTGAAATGTGCTAAGCTCTTTTCCATTTTATGACCTTTGCCCTGACTTTTTTCTATGAGGATCACTCCTCTAGGTTCTCACTTTATGGTCTTTATTGCCAACAATTCTTAACTTAAATTCATCTCCATAAGCTATCTTTTCTGATGGCCCAATTAAAAGTTTTATTCTCAACTACCCCATTCTCTCTCATATTATCCTGTACTATTTTC
This sequence comes from Panthera pardus, assembly GCF_024362965.1. Classification (NCBI taxonomy): domain Eukaryota; kingdom Metazoa; phylum Chordata; class Mammalia; order Carnivora; family Felidae; genus Panthera; species Panthera pardus. The sequence continues at coordinate 186,647,652 of NW_026526688.1, forward strand.
TCTGTGGCCCTTGTCATTAAATGAAAATGTCTTATTCATGTATTTACTTATTTTTCATTGTCTATCTTCCCTGAAAGACTGAAATTCCCATGAGAAACAGGGACATCTGTCTACTGTCTTCAGTATGCCCAATCCTGAGAACAGTACTTAGCCCATAGTGGACGTTAAATAAATACTTGTTAAAGGAATGAAGAAGAGAGTGAGGAGATATGGAAGGAAAAGAGGAAAGAAGGAAGGAAGAGAGGAAGGAAGGAGGGAGGGAGGGAAGGAAACAAGGAAGGAAGGAAGAAAGGAAGGAAGGAAGGAAGGAAGGAAAGAAGGAAGGAAGGAAGAAAAGGGAGGAAGGAAGGAAGAAAAAAAAAGTCATCTTAATATGATCTTAATAAGACTCTGGTCTCACTATTACCATCTGGATATTAGAATCATAGGATATTCAGGCTGAATAACCAAGACTTCACTGGTATTGATTTCAAATCCACACCCAACACCTGAATCCCTGTTACCACGCTGCTGGCTATCCCTATTCCATGGAAACCAAACTCTGCCTCCAGTCCCAACTTGGCGATTCCAAGTCTCCACCCATTCAGACCTGAGATTCCTAATCACTTTCCATTGGCTTCTTACTCTCCAACATTTCCCCCAAAGCTTGTCCACTATTTCAGCTTCTGCCACCACACTTCCACTCTGATTCCCAATATTTCTCAAAGAACACTTTATTTGGCCCTTGGTTGCACTTCTGGGATAGTCCTCTGGAGTGCTTACCCTTCTTGAGAACTCTGGGAGATCCTCTTGAGCAATGTCATTCCACTCTCCTGGACACAGTATAAGCTTGAATGGTGGCTCTCGGTTCCAGAAATCCCATAGGGTACCAGAGTAGAGCCCCAAGAGAAAACATCCCCCATCATACAACCTTATCCATAGGCCTGAGGTGCCCACTTGGGAATAGCCATCATTTTTCCAGTCCATAAGAATATTGATCTACTTGTATTTAGAAATAGCCCATCTCTAATAACGGCAGCCACGTAAGAATAGCCCTCAAAGGAAGAGATGCCTCAGCTGGTGCCTCAGAGAGAAATATCAGAGTCCCACCTTCCTATACACAGGTGAAAAGGTAAATTCTAGGTTCTAAGTCTCACTAAGTGCAAAAATAAGCACTATGGGTGAATAAAAGTTGTATAACCGCATATGAGAACAAAACAAACATGTAGTTTTGCTCTAAAACTGATTTAGGGCTTTAGAACTGTGATTTGTCAAACCAAATTCTGAGCATGTAGATCAATATTAATACTTCCTTCTTAGTTTCTTTCATTCCTCCCTTTTGTTCACAATATACTTTATTAAGCACCTACTATATGCAAGTTATTGTTTTAGGCAGAGTGATTCTCATAGAGGAAGGGAAAATCTGATGTAGAATTTACCCTCAAGGTAAAGCAGCCAAGTAGAAGAGAAAAGCTCCCACATAGTTTCTCTGATTTGTGCATTCACCAGACACCCTTAACTTCCCTTTTGTAACATGAATAAGACATGGAATTAACTATTTGTTCATTTTCTGTCTTCTACTCCCAGGGTCTAAGCTCTGTGAGGACATTAAGCACATACATCTTATCCTAGGGAAGGATAGGTGTTTAATGAATTTTGCTTAGATGAAAGAAGGACTACAAATGGATATAGAACACTGAATATAATGTTACCAATATAAGAATAGATAAAAGGTAGTTCTCCAGAAGGCAAGATTATTTTCTTGACCATGATAACAAAATTCAACTCCAAATTCATCTTGTCCAAATAAAGAAAAAGAAATAACTTCTTCCAATCTGATCAGCTCCCTGCTCATTTTGTATTCTAGACTATCTTTCTGTGATCACAAGCACCATGCCTCTTGTCAGTTACTGGAATTTCTATACGTATATAATAAATGTTGAATAAATTATATTAAATGTCCCTTAAAAAGTCATTTTCCGTGGAGTCAATGCCACCTTTTGCTAATGACAACGGGAGAGGCAGCAAGTGTTAGCATTATCCTTGCCACAAACACACTTCAGGTGCTTGCATACAGTGGCCACTGTAATGGCCTAGAGTGAAGAGATACAGGAAAGTGAATAGTAGAGAGCTGAGAAGAAAGAACACTGGCATCTCTTTAAAATGCTATCATGTAAGTTTTCATTTTCTGGCACCAAGTTCAAGCCCAGGTGGGCACACCTTACCCAGACTGCCCGTTCTGGCCTACTGTAGAAGTCTCGCTAGTCTGCTTTTTAAGGACAATGAAGGACACTGCTTGGTGATGTGGCTACAAGCTGTTCAGGGAAGAGACTTTGCTCAGCACATTTCAGCTACTGAGCAAGGCTGGGCTCGTTTCACAGAGCCACATAAAATAAATAATCATGCAAAAGCAGATTCGTTCTGATAGGGCTCTGACAGCTGCTCTGAGAGGTGGATCCTTGCAAGCCCATCTTTCAACAATGAACTGACCCAAAGATCCAGGAAAGCTCCAGACAGGACCATATGGCCTGGAATAAAAACATATTTCAAACTCTGTTTATTATGCATATCTTTCAAAGGTTCACTACTCTGTGATGAAACATTGCACCTGCAAAGCTTTAATAAGCTTCCCAAGCAAGTACAATTATAAAATCGCAGGCACCTGAAGAATTTGTCTTCTCTTAACACTTAGCTATGCACTGCCCACGAACGACTGGTCTCATTCTTTTTAATTATATAGGTTTGTGGTATTTTGTAAGCTGCGATCAATACTTATTCAGAAAATAAAACCCCTTATAGACCTCAGCATGAGGCCATGAAATATCTCTCCTCCTAAATTGTAGGGACTCCAACATTATTGCATATAGAACCTTCTAGTCTGCCTGAAAGGAAAAGCAGCAGTTCAATCATGCAGCCCTGCAAAGACAGGAGAGCATTTGACATGAATTTAGGCTGGGCTTCATTCATCAGCAATGGAAGGGGTAGAGGGGGTATGAACAGTTTCTCTCACTAGCACACTCTGTGACTCCACATCCGGTCCAAATATTTGAGAAGCACAATCTGTTCGTTATTCACTCAACAAATATTCACTGAGTAGCAATTATGTGCCAGACACCAGGCTCGGTGTGGTGATTCAGAGATACATAGCACATAGTTTCTGCCTTCAGGAGTTGACGGTCTCATTGGGAAGACTCAAGAAGAACTGATTTGTAAATACAGAAAGACATTACAGGGACAAAACTGGGGAGACTTAACTCTCCTGGGAAGTTCAGGTATAGCTTTCCAGGGAAATAGGCATTTGAATCAAAACATGAAAGGTAATAATTCACTAGCTAGTTAAATAAGAGAAGGTATGAGCCATATCAGTGTTGGAACTCGGCCCATGCCAATTTTAATGGCCTGTCCCAAGGCCACAGCAGTGTGATACAGTTTGAGGCCATGAGTTCTGTTTCTATCCTTGTCTCTAATCAGCTTATGCAGTAACAAGACATGTGTCTCTGAGACTGTTCATGTGATCCAGTGATGGGTTTAGAATAGATGACCTTTACAGGTCTATTGGCATTAGAATCCTTCTAGAGTTCTCTCCAAACTAAGAGTCTACATGAAACTTAGACTTCTTTTATTTCTCTACCCCAAAACAGTGTACAGTGTATATTTTAGGATTTAGAAGTTAATTTTACATAAGTTGGTTTAGCCTAATCATTATGCAGTGTGATGGAGTAGCTAAGTCTTTCTGCTAGGATCCTGTCTTATTCCCCTTGAACCCATAGTCTTACATCAAAAGAGACTTTGGGTTATATCATAGAAGGATTATATCATACTCAGCCTTCAAAATGAATAATATAGGACCAATAATGGTACATGAAATGTACTATGAGATTATGAGATTACATGTAGACCTAGAGACATGAAAAAAGTAACTGTTTCTTCCTAAAGGTACTGATGATGCCATTAATAATATGCAAGATGAGTTTTTTTTTAAATTTTTTTTAACGTTTATTTATTTTTGAGACAGAGAGAGACAGAGCATGAACGGGGGAGGGTCAGAGAGAGAGGGAGACACAGAATCTGAAACAGGCTCCAGGCTCTGAGCAGTCAGCACAGAGCCCGATGCGGGGCTCGAACTCAGGGGCCGCGAGATCATGACCTGAGCTGAAGTCAGACACTTAACTGACTGAGCCACCCAGGCGCCCCGAGTTTTTTTTTTTTTTAACCACAGGTTATTTGACAAGTGTACTGAGGACATTAAAAAGAGAAAGGAAGGGAGAGATGGAGGGAGGGAGGGAGGGAGGAAATAAAGGAGAGACAAGGCAGAGAGGGAGAGAGGAGGTGGGAGAAAAGGAGGGGAAAAGGGAGAGAGGGAGAGAAGAAGGCAGAGAAACACGTACTTCCTACAACCAACACTGTCGCCAAGCTGTTTATCTCCAGGCTCTCAACAATGATTCACAATATGTAGCCAGGGCATTACCTTTCAAGGCTTTTTAGCCTCAAGGAGAACAGCAGAGGATTACCAAAGGTGGCACCTGATACTGCCCAGGCACACAGAAAAAGGGACAGCTATGATTTGTTGCTAAAAATCACATTGTTCACAACAACCCTTAAAGACTGATGCTGTTGGATCACCTGGGTGGCTCAGTCATTTAAGCATCTGACTCTTGACTTAGGCTCAGGTCACGATCTTGCAGTTTGTGAGATCAAGCCCCGCATGGGGCTCCACGCTAACAGCGCAGAGCCAGCTTGGTATTCTCTCTCCCTCTCTGCCCCTCCCCCACTCATGCTTGCTCACTCTCACTCTCTCTTTCTCTCAAAATAAAATAAATAAACTTAAAAAGACTGATGCTATTATGTCCATTATACGGATAAAGAAAATAAATTTCAGAGAAAGTGTTTTCAAGGTGAGCAAGAGAACAGGTAACAGAGAAAGGATGAAGACCCAGCTCTCTGCTTCCAAAGTCCATGCTCTTTCCAAGACCCTATCTTGAGTCTTGTCTTCTTTTTAATTCATCTTCATGACACCCCTGCTCAGGAGGTGGAGAATAGCCATTTTTGTCTCTGTTTTACCTATGCTTTGAAAGACTGATGATCACAGCCATACATGTGGCCATAGCAGACGAAGTGTCAAAGGAATTCTGGACAGGTACCTGACACTGAGGATGTCACTGACAGGTACAGGTCCAACCAATGTCTCTTTTTATTTGACCTCACTGTCTGTCATATATCAGTTAATCTTTTCTGGTGTGAGTATTAAAAAGACAAAAATATTCCTAAGAGGTGTCAGCAGAAAGGGAGAGAGAGAATTAAAAACCTTTGTTTTACTATGAACTATAGGCAGAGAAAACCATCATTCACAGAGAAAATGGAATCAACAGATTTTTGTTTTCTCTGGCTTATGGTAGAACTCTACATTCTCCAAACTCCATTGTTTTTATTGATAAATATTGGCTTTGTTTGAATTTTAATAAATCCACTTTTTTATGAGATACTTCACTAAGGTCCAAAAAAACTACAGACCACCTCTCCCACCCAGCTTTTCACTGACCACCTCCACAAACAACTGTCTTCAGTGACGAATGGGGTGAATTTACTTCTATTTTGAAGCTAATAAGACAGCAGTAATTTAAATTTACTGGGTGTTTACTGGATATCAAGTACTGTTTTAAGAGTTTTATATGCATATTTCACTTGCCCTTTACAGCAACAAGATAGATACTCTTATTCTCATCTTAAAGCAGAGAAAAATGAGTCTTGGGGAGGCTGTATCATTTGCCCAAGCTCATGAGTGAGATAATACATCTCAAGTATGGTCTCCTTTGTAAGCCTCTTGTAGAGTGGATTAACAACTTGGAAATGATTCTGTAAGGACAACTACATCATCTGATTTTTATTTAATATAATATTTATTCTTTAATTCAATCAACATTTTTTTCCCCAAGCCACTAAAAATACAGAAACAAGTAGGATGAGATGAAAATCCCAAAGGGTTTCTCTGTCTTACAAAGAAAAAAATACATAAAGGAGTAGTTATGAAACAATGCAATCAGGACAAACACTGGGTATCATGGGGGCACAGAAGAGAAACTCCTACTCAGTGAGGATATTGGGAAAAGGAGGCATCAGACCTTCTTTGGTTTAGATAATGCTAGAATAACCTTGAAGGGCAAGTAGAAGATAATGAGGAACAAAGGGTCAGAAAGCACAAGTAAAAGACAAGGACATGTTCTGGCAACTACATCTAATTGGATGTGACACAAGGCATTGAAAAAGGCAAAGGGCCAAGAATAACCCTGGGAAAGTGTGTAAAAAGTGTGTAAATAGTGTGTAAAAAGCCATGCCATTCAAGACCTTGCTTGCCATGCTAATAAATTGGAATTTGATGCTGAAGGCAATGGGCAATGAAAAACCACTAGGGAGGTTTAAGTAGGAGTAAAAGAAGACTGAATTTGCATGTTAGAACAATTGTTCCTCCAGCCGACTAGAGACTGGAGTCAGGGAGGCCAGCTAGGAGGCTGCTAGAGCCTTATATTTAAGGAAATTGCAGTGGAATAAGAAGGAGGAACCAGATACTAGAGATATTAAGAAGAATCAAATCTTACAGCCAACTAATTGGGACGAAGGGTTTAATATGGCTCCCACGTTTATAGCTGTGTCCGTTGGGTTAACGAGAAAGAGAGAATTCAATAAAAGGATCAGGTTTGAGGAATTAAGAATGATAATTAACAAGGAACTTTACGAATGAGATGGACAGATACGATTTTATTTTTCCTTTAAACAACCCTCTGAGGTTGGCAATCCTCATCTCAAATGGGAGCCCTGAGCAGAGAGGTCAAGGGACTTGTTCAAGCTCCCACAAGTATTAGAGGGAAGAACTAGAATTCGAACCCTTTCCAAATTCCATTTTGGAGATTTAGAGCCATTTTCCACTATGTAATCTGACACATAACAACAGTAGAAGAGTAATAAGGATGATAGCTAATGTGTGTTGAATACCCAGGTTCTCTTCTCAGAACTTTGTATTTATCAACCCATTGACTCCTCAGCACAACCATATGCAGTAGGTATTGTTATCTCCACTTTACAGAAGCAAAGGGACACGAAGAGGTGCCAGCTGTAAGCTGCATCAGCCACGATATATACTTGTTGCCATTTCCCCTGTGGGGCGGATCCAAGCACCATGGCAAACTGAACCACACAGCCGCCAGTTCATGGCTTGTGTTCTTCACCAGACATCTTGTTTCTTTTGGAGCCTGTGGTTTAAGGGAAAATCCAGACCCAGGCCCTCATTGTTTTAACCCATATATGAAAGATGAGAATCATTTTCCCCCAACTCCAATTCCTTGAGTTTACCGGCGAGGGTGTCCAGGACTTCCTTACTAGGCTGCCAGTGTTGACTTCTGAAAGCGAGAGCCAGGCTCTGTTGATCCAGTTTGAGTTTTCAATAGGGAACCATTTTCTAACAGCTTATGTGTGCTGGGCTGTGCTGTCCTGGAGTGGGATAAACAACCTCAGGCTTGACTGCCCAATGCATCAGGCTGTGGAAACAGCCCTCCAGAGGACACTACTCACCAAAAGCCCATTAGCCAATTACTCAGAGCCCGTTTAGTAAATGAGCTCTTTCTGTGTACTAATTGGAGCCCTGTAAAAGTAAATTTGCAGGAAGAAGCTAGCTCTCTGTGGCCAGATTCCTTTCTCTGGCACACCCCAGAATCGGGGGTCTTGGAGAGGCAGAATGACTTGGTACGGCCACAGGCTCTAAGCCTGCACTGCCTAGATTCAAACCCCAGTTCTGGTACTTCCCACCTATGTGGCCATCAGCAAATTCTTCTGGCCTCAGTTTCCTCATCAGTGAAGTGAGATTACAGGGCCGATATCATGGGATTTGGGGGCTCAGATGACATAATACACCTGTGCCCAACACATGTGAACTATTCAATAAATGTTATGTGATACTGTTTACTGCTCTTGCTTGTATTACATTCCAAAGAATGTAATATAAAAAAGTGACAGGGGCGCCTGGGTGGCTCAGTCGGTTAAGCGTTCAACTTCGGCTCAGGTCACGATCTCGCGGTTCGTGAGTTTGAGCCCCGCATCGGGCTCTGTGCTGACAGCTCGGAGCCTGGAGCCTGGAGCCTGCTTCAGATTCTGTGTCCCCCCCTCTCTGTGGCCCTTCCCCTCTCAAGCTCTGTCTCTCTCAAAAATAAACATAATTTTTTTTTTAAAGTGACAGGAAGCAGTATAAATTTGCTCAGGTTTAATTACTGAAGTTTGACTAAATATATTTACACAGGCTATCTGTGATGTCTGCTATACTCTTAATTTGGCAATTAAGATATATTTTATTATTAGTTTGCATTACTACATCACTAAGTGACTTTTCATATACCTAAGCATTAATTATCTCCTCAATTCGATTTCATGCTCCTTTAAAACAAAATTTTTTTTGATGTTTATTTATTTTTGAGAGAGAGAGCACAAGCAGGGAAAGGGCAGAGAGAGAGGGAGACACAGAATCCAAAGCAGGCTCCAGGCTCCGGGTTGTCAGCACAAACACCGACATGGGGCTCAAACCCATGAGATATGAGATCATGACCTTAGCCAAGCCAAAGTCAGATGCTTAACCGACTGAGCCACCCAGACACCCCTCAGTTTTATGCTCCTTGAAGAATGGTTCCTTGTAGCCTGATACCCACCAGTACCATCCAAAGATTAGATATTTGTTCGCTATTGATGTCATTGAGTAAATTATTGTCATTCCTGATGAAAATCAGCTGGAATGAATATTGGTGTGTTACTACCCGTAATACTTAATACTTCAGGACTGAAGGTTTCCAATGAATTTAATCTCTATTCATGATTTAGTGTCAAATTAGACATACATACAGTCAAACCCATAGGGCAAAATAGTAATAAAATAAGCTACAGCAAAAACTTACAATACTCATGAATCATAGTTGTTTATTTTATGAGGACTTCATCACAAAGTTAAAGTAGATGAATACTAAAGGCTTCATGGTCTTAACTCCCCTAGACCTGGGCAACAGCTAGCTTAAGAAGTAGAAAAGACTTGGGGTGCCTGGGTAGTTCAGTTGGTTAAGCATCTGACTTTAGATCAGGTCATGATCTCACAGTTGGTGGGTTCGAACCCCACATCAGGCTCTGCAATGATAGCTCAGAGCCTGGAACCGGCTTGGGATTCTGTCTCCCTCTTTCTCTGCCCCTCCCCCACTTGTGTTCTCTCTCTCTCTCTCTCTCTCTCTCTCTCTCTCTCTCTCTCAAACATAAATATTAAAAAAAAAGTGGAACTGACTCTGAAAATGAAATTGAAGTTCTGCCTAAGCTAACTATAATTGTCACTGAAGTTGTGCAAACTTGATCAAATAATTTTATTGTCTGCAAAATTTTAAGTATATTTTAGTGTACATGAAAATAATGTGCTTGGTATTATTGAAACAACATTAACTCGGCATCCATTTTATGGCTTGAGTACCTGATAGTGATTTTATTAAAAATTAGTTTTCAAGATAAATATTGGAAATAATAACTTCATAATGTGGTAAAAGCCCATTATTCTATTTAATCTTTTAAAAATTTAATGTTTAAAAGCATAAAAATAATATGTTGATTTGTTTAAAGGAAACATAAGAAAAAACAAATTTAACATCTTTTGTTAAGTGTTGGTAACAGCTAGATGGAAAAGTCAGAACCATACACATGCAGACCTATCATTCAAACAGACTTAGGTAAAGAGTTAAATTACTCTTCATTATCAGGTTTCTATGGAAATAACTTTGTACTTAAAAAAAAAGAGAAGAAAACCCTGAAATAGCTCCCTTTCTTTAGCATGGTCATTTTCCTGATTTCACAAGCAGAAGCAAATACAATGTGACTAGCTAATTCCCAGATGCATAAAGATTTAAATCCATGTCTGAACACTGGACAATCAAATTATGTAGTAGTACAGTCACCAGAAATAAACTCAACACATAAATGCAGTTTATTCAGTATTATTAACACAAATAAAATTTACACCTACAGTCCTGTGTATTAAAAATAACTTTTCCCACATCAAATAGCAATATTTTGCTCTGCCAATCAAATTAAACCACCAGAAACATATGGAAAGAAATCAATTCTGTAACAAAACTTTGAAAAGTATGGCATTTATCATGTTCAAGACAGGTTAATTCTAGTTCTAAACAAACTTTCTTCCAAGTAGGGGCTTTTGTTTCTGTTCTTTTCTTTGCTGGAAATATACTTAACACAAACATTCTGTCACTCTAACCACAAAATCCTTTTTCTCCCACTCAACAGGAATTAAAAGGAGAAAAAATACAAACACACACACACACACGCGAGCACGCACACACACACACACACACACACACACACACAAATAATCTTACCAGACCCAGACAAATTTAACTGTATCGATTTTAGGCAAAAGTGAGACTAAAATCCTATGCCAAGAATGAGAGTCTGAAAATTCTGGTGAGAAATGTTTATAGAAAAAGCCCTGTCCCCTTGTTCCCTGTCAACAGCACTTTGGGGACTAATTGTAAAATCACCTTAGTTAAGTGTACTTAACTAAAGGGAGAGAGGCCGTCTTTAATAGCTTTCAGAGCCCTAAACTCCACAGAGCTCTACAGATGAAAGCTGAGAGCCTCAAGTAGAGCCCTAACCTGAACAAGAACTGCATCATCCACACTACCTGAATCATATTCCCAAATTAGCAGCCTCTGCAGACACCATTAGCTCATGTTTGAAAGACATAGTCAAGACCAGTCTTCTAAATCATGTACCACAATAGCCTCATCTACAAGTTATGACCAAATGAACAATACAGATGAGACAAAAAGGAACAATGCCTGCTCTAAAGTGCAAACAAAGTGTAATGGAAGGAAAAGAAATGCACAGGGTGCACAGTTTTAGAGCAAAAAGAGACCTTACCAGTTACTTAGTCTGGTCTTGTAGCTTCCATCACATTAGAGTTTGGCAGTGGAAATGTAGAATGCAAAAAGGTTTCCCTCTGGCAAAGAAGAAATGAACACATGGTGCCAAATGCCTGTGGGGCTTCTCAGGGTTTGTGCAGATACCTGGTTGTTCTCCACGAAAATGGAAACAGTCAAAACTATTGTGTCAAAATTAAGAGAGGGGCTGGCTTTTCAGCTGGGAATCTGAAATTTGCATTTAGTTAAAACCAGTCGACTGAAACATCAACGTGAGTTTCTTTGTTTTGCCTTAATTTTACCATATGCATCCTAATTAATTCATCAGACATTCACTTATTAAGTCAACAAATATTTACTGAGAGCTACCAACTATCAGTATGGCCCTGGCTGGAGGGGTATAGTAATGAACCAAGGAGAGAAAGTGCCTGGGAAGGGATGGTCAATAAACAAGCACAGACCTGTATATATCAGGTAGTGGTGCCTGATATAAAGAAAGAGAAGGCAGGGTAAGAGTCCAGACTGTTGGAAGATGCTATTTTATGCGGAATGGTCAAGGCAGGCCTCACTGATAAAGTGACATTTGAGACAAGATTTACAAGAAAAAGGGAGCAAATCTTGAGAATATACAATTGGAGTATTCCAGGCAGAGGAAGCAGCAGGCAGTGAAAGTGTTTTTGACATGTACAGGAAGACCAGGCTGGCTTTGAATGAGCAGAAGAAGAGGAGTTTGTGGGATGTGGAGACCAGATCGAGTAGGGTCTTGTGGGCCACAGTGAGGCCTTTGGACCACATTCTGAGTGAGATGGAAAGCCATTAGAGTGTTCTGAGCAAAGAAGCGGCAGAATCTGACCTGGCTGATGGGGAAAGAGTGGAGCACTAGGGAGCAAGCAATGGGCATTTCAGAGAACTGCCACTAACTGGTAGCAACCCCTGCCCCACAGAGCGTGTTGCATTCAAGAACCAAGTTCAGGGCACTTGGGCTGCTCAGTCAGTTAAGCATCTGACTTTTGTTTCAGCTCAGGTCATGATTCACAGTTCATGGGTTCGAGCCCAGAGTCAGGCTCTGCACTGGTGGCACGGGGACTTTTGGGATTCTCTCTCTCCCCCCGCCCCATTCTCACCCTGCCTCTCCCCCACTCTCTCTCTCTCAAAATAAACTTAAAAAAACCCTCAGTTCGTCACGCACCACCATAGCCACTACCAACACCTCCACCCAACCCAGCAGATATGAGCAGAACCAGGAGGGGAGAGAGGTCACTTTGAGCGTGTAGAGCAGCAAGCATCCTCTGTTAGACCTCTCCATCATCTCTTTCTGTAATATTGAAGGGACCCAAATGTCCTCCCCACCTCTGCTAAGTCAAGAACCGTGACCATTTCTTGCCAGAAGTGCTGAGCAATGGGAACCTCAGATTGCCCAGGGTTGCAACTGTGGAACAAAGGGCAAGGGCAGGATGCCAGAGGTATGACAGGCAGCAGTTGGGGGCAGCCTATACTCACACAGGTTACCAGAGCAAAGATACAGAAAGTCCTCCTGGGTCAACCAGTGCCAGAAGATAGGTGGGTTTAAGAACTTCCAAAAGAGTCACTCAATGAATGAGGGGAGCTTGCAGCAAGAGGCCATAGAGTGAGTGGCTTGCCCATAGTGTGGGCTGAAGCTGGCCTCTGCCCATAGGTCAAGACTGAGCCAGGTCTCCTGGGCCAGTATACTGTATAGGGCAAGTATGAAGAGAGCTCTCCCATGAGCACCCATTAGAGGCAACTCTTGGGGCAGCTGGGTGTTTCAGTCAGTTAAGTGTCCATCTTCGGTTCAGGTCATGATCTCATGGCTCATGAGTTCGAGCCTTGCATCAGTCTCTGTGCTGACAGCTCAGAGCCTGGAGCCTGCTTGGATTGTGTCTCCCTCTCTCTCTCTCTCTGCTCCTCCCCTGCTTGTGCTCTGTCTCTCTGTCTTTCAAAGATAAATAAATGTTAAAAAAAAAAAAAAGAGGTAACTCTTTGGTGACCTGCCATACAGAAAAGTGACAATCAGCTGATAAAGGAAGGCAGACTAAATGAAGGACTCTCAGAAATCCTGAAAAGCCCCTTACCCTAAAACCATTGCTTTGTATGTGATAATAATATTATTCTAGGGGTATTTCTTCGAGAAGCTTGCAAATATGGTTTTCTATGCATACAGTTTAACTAAACACCCCAGTGAAAATTTTCTACATTAAAAAAGTATCATGAGGGAATGATTACATAAAGCTTATATATATTCACCTTTTACAGAATTAAATTTAAAAACAGTTCAAAACAGAAAGTTTGAATAGTTCTCTCATAAAGTTGTATTCACTTGCTCTTGGGGGTTTTCCAAACTTTTGAAAAGACAAAAATAACACTTTCAAAAATGGACTATTGTTTAAAAATAAGCTATACGGTTAACCTAAGAAATATCTTCATCTCTAGGAATAGCATTACAATGGTTGTAGGCTGCCTCTGACTTTTTAACTGTGATTCAACGAACAAGTCACTTAATTTTTAGAGATGATGCGCTCATGGAGGAGCTAGAATGTAGACCGTGTTCCTAATCTCTGGATTTATAGTCAGCCCTCTGGGGAGGGGTTCCTCCTGATGTCACCTACCTCCCAGGCTTTTATTACTACGACGTTTCCTGGACTCCACCTGTGGAGTCCTCATGGGCATCTGTTACTTTTGCCTGCCTCGCATTTATTTACCTCCCACCAACCACTGGTAAGAACACCCCCAATTTTTATGGAGAAGTGATGTTGCTCACACTTAATATACTAGCTGGGATGGGACTGGCCACATCCCATGAATCCAGGTGTGGACACAAGAACTATTTCTGGTCAATCAGTATTTTCCAAAACTAAAGTCACAGTGATGGGTTCAAGGATGAACTCCTGATTCAAGTTGTCTAATCAGAGCTAAGCCAAGCATTGGCTCGAGAAGTGGGAGGAAGTTATTCTCTTCTCTCTGATTATAAACCTAGAAGATATACACCTAAATCTGCCAGCAGCCACCACAAAGAGAGAGTCTGAGGGTTGAAGAGAATCTACAGAAAAGCAGAGTCAAGATATGGAGAAAAAATAGGTCCCTTTAAACCACTAAGTCCAATGAATTTGAAGAACTGTCCTGGGATCAGTCATTTGAACAAATAACAAATGTTTTTTTGTAACTAAAGCCAGTTTCTGTCAAATTTTTTGTACCTGAAAGAGATATGTCTGATACACGTGATCTATAAATTGAATAACTGATTCAGGCTAATACAGAGATATACAAATATTTCTATAATATATGTAAATAATATGCCAAATAAAATTTAAACCAGTGTAAAAGTTTTCTAATTTTTATTAGGATTTTCTCAACGTATAGTAAAGATGCAATTAGAAAATTTCAACAGTCCCTTCAGGTTCTAAAGTCCTATGATGTTTAAGAGACTTTGTATTACATAAATCAAGGTATACTACTATGAACAAAGTGGTACAGGGACATCTGTCCACACAGATTAATCAGTAAGCGACTGTGTACCTTTGCCTGATATTGTGAAATGCGGTAACTTTGAGACAATGGTGCTATATTGTGGGTTTTGCAGATTAGAGACATGGAAATAAGGTTGTGAATTCTGAGTAAGACCAAAAAAAATTTGAAATCCAAAATATGCCTTTTGTTTTGATCCTTCCTTTGGTGCCAGTGGAGATTTCACACTGGGTAATATAAATCACCAACGTGCTAATTAAGCTGTGTTTCTCACTGTAAGGTCTTTCTGTGCTTCCCTCAAAGTGCTAACAAATAGAACATCATCATTTTCCTTAGATCTGAGATCACAAAATGTCCATGAGCAATATACAGTTGTAGTGATACAATAGCCAGCAAAAAAAAAAGGCTTTAAATATCACCCACCACAAAACTTGGAATATAAAATGTGAAATTTGCAGAGGTATGACTAATGGGGTGATTTCTATTTTTCCAGCAACTGAACACCCAGTCCATGAACCGAGCACATATAATACTTAGAAAACAGTCTTAGAGAAAACTGACAGATATATAGGGCATTTTATCTTGCATTATGTGATTTGTAGAAGTAATCTCAACTGGAAGTACTTCAAAGGAAGGCATTAAAGAAGTGTAAAATAACTAATCTACAAGTATTTATTAAGTGTTTGCTATGTAGCCAGCCAAATCCAAGGTGATTGAGGAGGAAATAAGAAAGTGAAATCTAAGGACCCTGTTGAGAGTAACTTGCTAACTATGTCCCCCTCTTTCAACCTCATCCCCTCCACATGGTTCCTAGCCTAATTGATTCAAAGCGCAGTATAATTCACTTAACCATCTAGCTCAAGCATCTTCAGGGGCTCTTTGCTGCCTACTAAATACATTCTAGATCTTTTCTCTTGGCATAAACTAGTTCCAACCTAATCTCATAGCCTTATCTCCCAGGACCCCCATTTGGGTGACATTGATACAGGTTAGCATTTTTATCTGAGAAGGAATTGGTTCCAGAATGGCTATGCCCATGTTAGCAACAACAACAACAACAACAACAACAACAACAACAACGATGAAGAGGGGGAGAAAGAGGAGGAGGAGGAAGAAGAGGAAGGAGGAAGAGGAGGAGGGGGAGGGGGAGGAGAAGAGGAGGAGGAGGAGGAAGAAGGAAGAAGAGAATGGCATTCCTTGACTGGTTGCAATGTGCTAAATATTAACCACTGTGCTAAGCATTTCATGGCTGTAAGTCTTATTATAACCCTGTGGAGTGTGTACTATTTTTATGCCTACTTTTTTTCTGTTGAGGTGAACTTGACATAACATAGACTTGACCATTTTAAAGTGAACGAGCATTTAGTACATTTACAACGCTGTGTAACCACTACCTCTATCTGGTTTCAAAATGTTTTCATCAGCCTAAAAGGAAAACCCATATCCATTATTCAGTTGCTCCTCTTTCTCCCCTCCTCCCAGCCCCTGCACCACCCATCTGCATTCTGTCTCTGTAGCATCTACATTTTTGAAATGAGAAATTCGGTCTTAGAGAGGAGAGGCTACTAGTCCAAATTCTCACTGCAAGGAATAATGGAGCTGGAATTCTGTCTTCTTCCTTAAAAAAAACTAAGCTATAAGGCTTTTGAAACATGATTACTTGAAGAATAAACTTATCATGAATACAGGGACTAGAAAGAGATTGAATGGTATATGTTGGAGAGTTCGTAATTTTAAAACAAACTAGATTCCCCCCAACTACCTAGAAGAAACAGCATACCAGCTCTCATTACCCTGAGGGGCCCCCAAAGCTGTTTTCTAGCCAGTGTTTGCTTCCATCATTTTTGTATTACGTAATATGAATTGAACACCTACTATGAGCTCAGTGTGTAATTCTCAGCTATAAGTACAGTCCACTAAATTTTTTATGCCTTTAAAACTTTCCAAAAGTTCAAAACAAAATCTCTAATAAGCCTGCATATGCCACACTTGTTAAAATGGACCATTTTGTTTCTCTCATGTTGGGATCCAAGTTCTTTTGTAGAATATAGTATGAATATCATGTAATATCTTACAGAGAAGATGTAAATAACCCAAGCTATATTATGATATATACACTTCAATATTATAATTCCACAATACTACAAATTATGGTAATGTAATACAAATCCAAGTATATTGTTACACATAGGAAATCATACAAATTAAGTCTAAGAGCATAATGTTCTAAGACATCTCACTTGACCCCTAGATTAACCACTACAATGGCTGTCTGACTTATGCTCCTAATCCCACCCCTTCTACTCCTATTACCGGTGACAAATGAAACAGAGAAATAGAACCAATGGAGGAGGAGGGAGAGAGAGAGAATTCAAGGAACTGGCTTGCATGATTATGGGAACGAGGAAGTACAAAGTCTTCAGGCCAGTCCAGGAACCCAGGAAAGAGTTAAAATTGCAGCTCAAGTCCAAAGAGAGTCTGGAGGCAGAATTTCTTCTTTTTTGAAGGACCTCAGTCTTTTTTGCTTTATGCTTTCAAGTAATTGGGTGAGCCCCATCCACATTATAGAAGGCATCCCGCTTCACTCAAGGTCTACTTGTGTTAATCACAACTAAAAGATACTTTCATAGCAACGTCTAGATTGGTGTTTGATCCAATTGCTGGCCACCATAGCCTACTAAGTTAACAGATAAAATTAACGATCATACAGTAGTTATGTGCTAGATTTTGTACCCTGCCAAATTCTTATGTTGAAGTTCTAACCTCCAATGTGACTGTATTCAGAGATAGAGCCTTCAAGGGGGTAATTAAGGTTACATGAGGTCATAAGGTTGGGACCCTAAGCCTATAAGACTGGTGTCCCTATAAAAGGAGGAAGAGACGCCAGAGACCTCTCTCTTTCTCTCTTTTCTGTGCACACAGAGGAAAGGCCACATGAGCACACAGCAAGAAGGCAGCTGTCTACAAGCCCAGGTGAAATGCCACACCAGAAATCAAACCTGTTAGCACCTTGGTCTCGGGCATCAGCCTCCAGAAATGTAAGAAAATAAATTTCTACTGTTGACGCCACCCAGTCTGTGGTGTGGTAGCCCTGACAGACTAACAACACACAACCTAAGTCTCTTCCCAGTGGAGTATCCAGTGGTTCACTGAGCACACACACCAGACACTGCCATCCTCTGCATAAACCTTTCAATGACTCCTACTGAAGTCAAAGTAGAAGCCGGTGTCATTAAAGGCCTGTCCTGCCCTATGGGGTCTCTTCATACAGGTTCCCTCTCTTCCTCGATGACGCCTTTTCCCTCACCCATGCCTTTCCAGCCATGCTGCCCCTCCTTGCTATCGCTGGGCCATGCCAGGCCAGATCCCAACTCATAGATTCCATCCTAGCTGTTCCCTCTGCCCGAGAGCTTTCTGCTGAATGTCTGCGCTGTTCCATTCTCATCTCCTCCAAGCCAGTCCTCAAACAACCCCTACTTGATGGGACTTATGTTGCAACCAGCCTTCATCTGCACCCCCACAGTCTGCCCCCAAATGCCTCTGGGCCCCATACACCCCTTCTACCTTATCGATCCTCTCAGGAGTCCCAGGAAGGAAGAAAGTGCTATTATTACCCCCATTTTGTAGATGAAGAAACTGAGGAAGGGATGGTGTAAATTACCTTGCCCTTCCCCATTAATCCCAGAAGTGGAGAAACCAGGGTTTGAAGCGAGCCAGTCCTTCTCTAACTCCATACCCTTAATTACTCAACTAGATTCTGTCACTGTTTTGGGAAGAAGGAAATGCCACTTTTCCCCCAGCTTTATTGAGCTATAATGGACATATAACATTGTGTAACTTTAAGATGTAGGTATACACTGGGAAATGTTGTCACAGAAAACACTGCTTTCAGAGTAAGCACAATGCATCAGGCACAGCCCACAACCCCATGCCAGTGCACACTTTTTACACATTGTTTCATTTAATTGCCAAACAATTTTGTGACATTGACATGGTTCCCTTTATACAAATGCAGGGACAACTTTTTAGAAGAGATTAGGCAACACAGCAAATGAGAGAATTCAAATCTTCTTCCAAAATCTATGTCTCTACTACTCCATGCTAATCATCTGCTGTGAAACTGTGCCCTGTAGAGCTAATGAGGTTGAAACTCCCAGAAAGTTTAAAGCTTGTTTTTCAGAGAACTGTTTCCCTCTAATCAGTTATTGTGTCGTTTCAGTCCCCACTAACAAATCCACTAGCTATCTCCGCAGAAGCCTGGACTCAAGGTCAACTAATGTGGTTTCAGCAAGGCCCTGCATTCCTTACGAGAGATAAGGAGCCCAAGACCCCATTCAGTTTGTACCAGCTCTCAGAACATGCTGATAGTGCCTTGTCCTTGTCCCAAGATAACCTCCTGATGTCAGGGGCTGAATTTTGCCTCATTCTGATGTTAAGTCTCCACCCCAAGGTGAATATGGGATGCAAGTTATATACATGCCTTGCTTAATGTGCATACTCCTAACTTTACTCATAAATAATCTTAAATTCCCCTACCCTTTTATCAAGATATATGTAATCTCAACCCCTGTAGTTATAAAAAAAAAAAACTTGTTCTCTCCTCCTTTGGGGAGATTTAAGGCTTGCCCACCCCCCATCTTCTCCTCTGGCTGCCTTTCAGTTTCTTTGCTGCATTTCTGATTTCTCAGTGACTGGCTTTGCCGTGTGTCAGACAGACAGACTTGGGTTCAATTATAGCTGTGGATAATATGGGTATATTACATAAATGTGAACCAAGAATAGGTTTAGAGGCAAGATTCCCAGATGATTTAGGGTCTTCTCAAACAGAGAAATTAATAGTTTGGATGTTACTTCTATATAGGGGCTGATGGACATATGCTTTATAGAGTTCATTCCTTGTGGTCAAAGCTAGCTTTTTTTAGCTTTATGTAACCTAAATATTATAAGCTGAGGGATCCTATAAAGTCTGTTACAATGCATGTAATTTCATTAGTAAAAAGGAATTCTTTGGGGTTCCTGGGTGGCTCAGTTGGTTCAGCGTCTGACTCTTGATTTTAGCTCAGGTCTCACAACTGTGAGATCAAGTCCCGCATCAGGCTCTGTGCTGAGTGTGGAGCCTGCTTGGGATTCTCTCTCTCTCTCTCTCTCTCTCTCTCTCTCTGCCCTTCCCCCCTTTCTCTCTCAAAATAAACATTTAAAAAAATGTCTAAAATTTTTTTAATGAATTCTTTTGAGTTATGGCTTTACTCTCTTCCACTAAACCTTTTAAAATTACAAGAGAGTATTTTCTAAAACTCTTTCTTTTGAGACTAACAAAGATTCAGACCTAAACAATAAAGGGAATTAATAGACCTAGGTAATTAAAAGTTGAGAGATATAATGGCTTAAGGTAAGGTTTGATCCAGCAGCTCAAGTGATCTCACCAAGGATCCAGGGTCTCTCCATCTGTCTGTTCTGACTTCTGTATCTGCTTCAGCCTCAGGATTCCCTCAGTCCCCCTTGTGAATGTAACACAGTGACCAGAGTCTCAGACTTCCCTTTCCCGCACCACATGAGGAGGACCAAGGGTCCCCTTTCACAGCTATAATGGAAGAGAGGAAAATAATCTTTGTAGAAATGCCAACAAATGTCTTCTTGCCTCTCTTTATCTCTGCTTAGGTTACATCCATCTCTATGCTCCGGTCGAGTGTTGTTCTGATTGATTTGAACTAATTAGAGCTCCTCTTGGAAGCTAAGGATGGAGCCGTGCTTACTGAAATTAGGTGGCCAAAATGGGGACCAAATGAATGGCTCAAAGGACGTGTCGGATGATGTTAGAAAAGCTACCATATGTCCACTGGAAAAGAGTAACGTATAAAACCATTGAATACTTTAGCAGGATATTGGTCTGCCCACTGCGTGCCAAGCATGGCAACCAGCCTAATACAAGGCAATGAGAAGAGTGTGCGGAGGATGTTAATGTGGGCAGGTGTCAGGGGGTGGCATTTCATCTCCTGAAGCGAGAATTAGTAGAGCAGGCATATGGAAGAACTGGGACGACCTGAGGGGACTGAGTGCCTTAGGTCACTCTTGAGTATCAGAAGTGATGAGGCGGAGAAAGGGGAGGAAGGCAGAAAGGTGCAGGAAAGAGGAAGAGATTTTGCCTACTTGACAACTTCGCCTTTTCTGTGAGGAAATGAGCTATAGGACGGACAGGCTACAGAATAAGAAGAGATCGACTCTGCAAAAACAAGCATACATTATAGAAATTCTCAGATGGGATGATCCTCCTGAGAATTTTGTTATGTCCTAGCTAATTAGCCAAGGAGATAATTCATTTTACTCTTGAGGATTCGGTTTTCCCTGAGGGGGGTAAATATTCAAGGTCTGCAAAATGAGAGTCCCCGACTACTCTGTGCGTTGCTAAACCAAACATTCATTCTCCAGGGCTGGAACCCAGCAAGGACAAAGCAAAGACAAATGATGTGGCTTTGAGAGTAGCCACTCCCCTCACACTTTGCTCTGCCTCCTTCTCATCCTCCTCTCCCCTCCCCTGGCATTTAGGCCTGGACATAGCTCACACCGTGGGAATGCAGATCCTGGAAAGAATCCCTTTCGTTACTGCCAAAATACACAGGAGGGAGAATCATACAGCATGATGTGGGTGGAACACAGGGGAACAAAAGGCATGCCCAGTGCTCAATGAGTTAGAGGAGCATTACTGTATAAAAAGGGGTGACGGCAGACAACTGCAGAGACACTCTTAAGCAACACAGTTTCCCCCAGTACAGAACTGGAAGGTGTAGTTACACCTAAAGACAGGATGTAGCAAGGAAACATAAGGATTAGACAGAATTCTGGACACAATGTGTGCTCAGCAAATCCAGGGACTGGATGTCCCAGACAACTAGTGTAACTTTTTTGTGCCTCCCTTGGAGGAATAGCATTATAATAGAGAGGGGTGCATCAGGCTAAAAGATGATACTCTTAGTCCTAGCCATGCTTTGATCACCTAGCCAGATTTTGAGCTTTTCTTCTGTTTCCCTGACAACTTTCTTCCAGAAAGAGGATGTGTTGATTGATTGCTACAAATATCTTACATCCTGGACAGTTGTATTTCAAGTCATGAATTAATAAATTGACATTTGGGTTTATATATCAGGGTCCTGCAAGTTGCTAGACATGTGCCTATTACACGAGAAACTGATATGCTCTGGGAATGCTGGCAACATTTCATTTTCTGAACAAGCACAGCTGAAGAGCAGAGCCATCACTGGCCAGGAGAATGCCCTCTGAAGGGCCTTGCCCAGCTGTCTGGTTGGACTCTCTGCATGTCTTCCCTTTTGCTCATGCCTTCAAACTGCAACAGCATTGCAGGGTGGCCAGCAAGGTCAACTTCATTGCAGAGGATTAGCCTCTGCTATAATTAGTAGCATAGGAGAGACCTTTACGTGTTGAAATTTTGGGGCCACTTCATTCAAAGCAGGCAAAAGTCAAAACACCACCCAGAATCTGAGAGCTGTAGTGAGTCTTCATTTCACAAGTGATGCCAAAGAGTCTCAAAGAAGTCAAGTGACTTGTTTATGGTCACATGTTTTTTGGCAAAAACAAGACCCAGGATTCTTGGTTTAAGTCTCAGTTTATTTTCACTGCACCACAGTGGTCCCCAAAGACCATCAAAGTTATCACCATGTTCACAAAAAGCCATCTTTTGCATTCACAGTGATTATTAAGTGAATTAAATTTGAAAATATAGCCTATCCTAGTCTATGTCCTCCATCCACCAAATAGTGTAGAAAGTTTTTATTGCATTTCAAAGATAAAATGCTCTAATTTGCAATCAAATTATAATTGCCCTGATGCGTCTTCCATTTTCTTATTATAGTGATGCTAAGACTTCATATAGAATTTCAATATAGATCAAGGGAAATATTAATTTCAATATGTTGTCATCTCAACATGAGTTCTTATTTTTACATGACACACAGCAAGTTCCTGATAATGTAACAGTCAACTGTTAACTTTGTTTATTTATTTTATTTTAAAGAATGTTCTCTTTTTTTAATGTTTATTTTTATATTTGAGAGGAAGTGTGAGTGAGGCAGGGGGAGAAAGAGAGGGGGACAGAGGATCCAAAGCAGGCTCCGCACTGTCAGCGCAGAGCTGATTCAGGATTCAAACCCACAAACCAACTGAGATCTTGACCTGATCTGAAGTCAGATGCTTAACTGACTGAGCCACCCCGGCCCCTCAAGTGTTAATTTTAGTATCAGGAGATTATACTGTTTCGCTTCTTGAAGAACTGGCGTGTATCCTCTTATTGGGTAAAGAAAAGTATACAGCCCATAGTATTTTCCCTTTTTGTCCTAACTGATGGGCGACTCAACAGTAAACCAATGCTCAATCACAGGAATTGTTCTAGACGCGTTTTGGTATACTCGCATGCTCCGGTCTGAGCCAGCCATACTGGGCTCAAGCTACATTCAGGCAGAGTTGCCGGAGAAGAAACTATGTAGGGATGGTGCAGAGTGGAGAGTCTGGTAATACGTAATCTATGCTACATCTGGGATGAACTAACTAAAATCTTAAAAAAAGTTAAACAGCCAGAAAAGTAGAATAAATAGTGTATCAGACTAGAGAGAGAAACTACAGACAAAAAAATAGGAGTGAAACACGTGTTAGCTAAGATAATGAAATCTAAAGAAGAAAGGAGCTAACAAGGCCAAAAATCCTGTGAATTCAGCATAAGCACTCTTACATCTACCTTGTGTCTTGATTGGTTTCCCACCTTAGGTTCCTAAAGAGTCATCTTCCTTTAGTTTGGCATCTTTGTTACTAATCCATCTAATTGGGTATGTTAATTTTGCTTGAAGCCACCTCTATTCCTATAGGAAAGCAAGTAGACATATTCTAAAATATGTGGATGGGCTATCAATGACCTTTCTTTAAAAATATGACTGCTCTTCCCTCTAGGTGGTCATGTGCCTGGAGTGTTCAGGAACAGCAAGAAAGCAAGGGTGGCTGGAGTGGAATAAGGCAGAGAGAAAAATAATAGAGATGGTCCAAGAGTTTGAATAGAAGTTAAAGATTTCACTGTTATGCTGTGTGGAATGGAAAGCCATTAAAGGGCTATAGGCAGGATATTTATATGATCTGACTTATATTTTAAGAGGATAACTTTGGCTGCTATAAGATAGAGAAATGGGAAACCAGTTAAGAGCCTATATCATTAGTCCAGGAAAATATGTGACAGCTGAAACCTAGGTATTTGTAGATGAAAGAGAGAGAGGAGTCAAAAAAAAGAGAAAAGACAAACTAACTCCAAGACTTTGGGCTCAAGGAATTGCAAGTCTGATCCAAGGAGATGCCTTGGAATGAGATGCTGTGCCAAGGGGTAGGGCATAGAGGATAAGCAGGACATGGTAGCTCTGAGAACTCATAGTCTACAAGAGGAGATGGACAAGAAGAAGGATAATGAGGGGCGCCTGGGTGGCTCAGTCGGTTGAGCAACTGACTTCGGCTCAGGTCATGATCTCACGGTTTGTGAGTTCGAGCCCCGCATCAGGCTCTGTGCTGACAGCTCAGAGCCTGGAGCCTGCTTCTGATTCTGTGTCTCCCTCTCTCTCTGCCCCTCCCCCACTCATGCTCTGTCTGTCTCAGAAATGAATAAAATAAACATTAAAAAAATTAAAGGAGGGGCGCCTGGGTGGCGCAGTCGGTTAAGCGTCCGACTTCAGCCAGGTCACGATCTTGCGGTCCGTGAGTTCGAGCCCCGCGTCAGGCTCTGGGCTGATGGCTCGGAGCCTGGAGCCTGTTTCCGATTCTGTGTCTCCCCCTCTCTCTCTGCCCCTCCCCCGTTCATGCTCTGTCTCTCTCTGTCCCAAAAATAAATAAAAAACGTTGAAAATTTAAAAAAAAATTAAAGGAGAAGGATATTGATAAAAGCAGGTTCCATTTCTTTTACACTCACTGTTTTTCAGGCACTGAAGGAAATATTCTACAAACACAACATAACTCAGTCCTCCTAATGACTTGATATGGTTGATACAATTAGCCCTAGTTTACTGAAACTCAGCAAAGTAAAATGATTTGCCCAAGATCTCAGAACTGAAAGATAGGCATGTCTGTCTAACTTCAAATGTCTACACTTAACTAGTATCGTTAAGTCTACCGCTGGCTCAATTTAATCTGAGGAAGCAAGGAGGGCAGGATATATGAAGCATACCCATGAGTACAGGGAGCGGTTTACCTATGACAGAATGACTGCATGATCGCTTTTAATCCATAAAACAAGAAGGATGGATTCGATGATTTCCATGGTTCCTCTCGGCCCTAAAAGCCTGTAATTTTAAAACATGGCGATGCTTCTTTTCACTAAAGTGAAGTCATTTTTACTCCTTAAGTTTGAAAAGCATAAAACACAAGTGTCTTATTTACACAAAGCTATTCCAAGCCAGGCTGAATTGAGCCCCATACCTTCTATGTTGCCCATTTTGAAATAGAAAGGGCATTAAGGGTAAAAAAAAAATAGCAGTGAACACAGAAGAGTATATGAAGAAAAGGAAAAGGCACATCAAGGAAGTAAAGGCATTATATAAAATAAGCAAGGAAAATAAAAAGGAGGTTTGGAAAATTGCCATGCTCCAGAAAACTGAAGAATGTTTACATCTTTTATACAGAGACATCTTGATTACTGACTAAAAAATTCAGTGACAACTAAAAAAGTATCCTGCATGCAAACAGAAGCTTTCATTTTCATAGTCTCTCTTGTTCCAAATCCTGGCTTGTAATATCACACCTTCAATTTATCACAATAGCAAAATCATGTGAACATATTTTCACCCAGAGAGGACATAAATCATGTATAGCTGGAAAAAGATAATGCAATACATTTATGTTTGCCTCCAATTTGGGATATGTCTGAGAGATTAAAGCAAAATTTGGCCTAGATTTAAGGAATCATAAAAACAACTTGGGGTTTAATAAGGAAGTAACAAGCAGCGTGTTTTTCTTCATCATCGTCACTAAATTTATAATAGGCTTCCATAATGCATGTGTCTCTGTACCAGTAGGCAGCTAAGGTATATGCCACTCGATTTGGTGACACTGGAGGCAAATGAAGTTACAGGGAAATGATAATAAAGTGTCCCATTAGTGTGAAGAGTAAAGGAAAAGCTCTAAACTGTAGTTTTGAGGCCATGCTTCATGGAACCACAGCGTCACAGTCCAGAAGGAAGTGCTCTCTCTCTCATTTTCTCTCTCTCATTCCATCCTCCTTTAGATGGCTCCATATGATGTCATTATGTAATGCACCTTAAAATTTCATTTTAAGCTTTCTAAAATGTGTAAAACTGAATCTAAGATTATAATGAATCAGTGAAATGTTTAAAGATATAAATAAATTGAAGATTTTACCAAGTATATTAGAATCAGTATTGTTTCTAAATACTTTCTGGGAATTGCTAGGGGAAATGACATTCATTTATTATAATCACTATTATTCTCTTAAACCACATCCTAAATATGAAAACCACAATAGAATGTTCAGAAAACATGAACAGACACCTCACAGAAGAAATTCAAACAACTGACAATAAAACATTTGGTCTTCTCTGAAATTAAATGGAATACAAATGAAAACAACAAAAACATACATGCAGACACACACACACACACACACACACACACACCATACCAAATTATCAATGTGTGTATTGCATTAACGTGTGTGTTTTGACAATAACACTCAGTATTGGTGAAGCCATGGCAAAATAGGTATCCTAACAAGAATTAAGAAAAAAGTTAATTTCTAGAAATCAATTTGAAAATATATAGCTATACATGTTAAGGTGCATAATTTTGACCCAGTAATTTTCCATCTAGAGCCGTATCCTAAGGACATAAATGGAAGCTGGATCTAAAAGATACTCTCCAAAAAATAACAAAATTAAATTAAAATTAAAGATATTCTCCAAAGATTTATCATGATTTCATCTTGTAAATTTTTTTTTAATATTTACTTATTTTTGAGAGACAGAGACAGAGAGTGAGCAGGGGAGGGGCAAAGAGAGAGAGAGAGAGAGAGAGAGAGAGAATCCAAAGCAGGCACCAGGCTCCGAGCTGTCAGCACACAAGTCCAAATGCAGGGCTCAAACTCACAAACCACAAAATCATGACCTGAGCCGAAGTCGGACGCTTAACCCACTGAACCACTCAGGCACCCCTATCATGATTTTAGACAAGCTGTCAGTGTCAGTATAAGCATCTAATTCTTCCAATTCTCATATTCCTATAGCATATTTCAAATATACATATCAATGATTCTCAGCATTATTTGTCCATGACAATCTCTTGGGGAACTTGTAAAATCCCTAATGCCAGGGCCATGCTCCACGCACTTAAATTAGAATCTCTGTTCTGCATTTTCTTGTCCACTGCATCATTGTTCACAACAGTCAAGGTATGGAAACAATCAAAGTGTTCATCTACAGATGAATGGATAAAGAAGATGTGGTGTACATATACAATGGAATACCATTCAGCTATGAGAAAAAAATGAAATTCTGGGGTGCCTGCATGGTTCAGTCAGTTAAGCATCCTACTCTTGATTTTGGCTCAGGTCATGATCTCATGGTTCATGAGACCACCCTTGGGCTTTGTGCTGACAGTGCGGAGCCTGCCTGGGATTGTCTCTCTCTGTCTCTCTCTGTCCCTTCCCCACACATGTGTGCATACACTTGCTCGCTCGCTCTCAAATAAATTAATTAATTAAAAAAAAAGAAATTGTGCCACTTCCAACAACATGAATGGACTTTGAGGGCATTATGCTAAGTGAGATAAGTCAAACAGAAAAAAAAATATTGTATGATCTCACTATATGTGGAATCTAAAAAATCCAAACTGATAGAAACAATAGAATGGTGGTTTCCAGGGCCTGTGGGGTGAGGGAAATGGGGAAATGTTGGACAGAGGGCCCAAATTTGTAGTTATGAGTATGTTCTAATGCATAGCATGGTGACCACACTAAACAATATTGTATTACATATTTGAAAGTTCCTGGGGCGCCTGGGTGGCTCAGTCGGTTAAGCGTCTGACTTCAGCTCAGGTCACGATCTCGCAGTCCGTGAGTTCGAGCCCCGCGTCGGGCTCTGGGCTGATGGCTCAGAGCCTGGAGCCTGCTTCTGATTCTGTGTCTCCCTCTCTCCCTGCCCCTCCCCCGTTCATGCTCTGTCTCTCTCTGTCTCAAAAATAAATGTTAAAAAAAATTTAAAAAAAAAAAAAGAAAGTTCCTTAGAGTAGAACTTAAATGTTCTCATCTCAAAAACAAAAAAAATTACATGAGTTGATGGAGGTGTTAATTAACCCTATTGTGGTAATCACTTACTATATACATATACATCTATTAATCACCTTGTACACCTTACAATTATACACTGTTTGGGGTGCATGGGTGGCTCAATCGGTTAAGCCTCTGACTTTGGCTCAAGTCACAATCTTACGGTTCGTGAGTTCGAGCCCCCGCCTCGGGCTCTGTGCTGACAGCTCGGAGCCTGGAGCCTGGTTCAGATTCTGTGTTTCCCTTTCTCTCTGCCTCTCCCCTGCTCATGCTCTCGCTCTCTCTTTCTCTCTCTCTTAAAAATTAACATTTAAAAAATAAAAAATATATATATATACACTGTTAGTTACATCTCAAAAAAAGTTTGAAAAAATAAATTAGAATCACTATATGAGATGAGGGATGTTAATTAAAAAAATTTTTTTTTCCACTGGGGGTAGAATCCAGGTGTCAATATTTATTTTATTTATTTTTTATTATTTATTTTTGAGAGAGAGCAGGAGAGGGGCAGAGAGAGAGGGAGGGCAGAGGATCCAAAGAGGGCTCTGCGCTGACAGCAGCTAGCCCCACACAGGGCTGGAACTCACCAACCTTGAGATCGTGACCTAAGTCCAAGTTGGATGCTTAACTGACTGAGTCACCCAGGTGCCCTCGAGTGTCAGTATTTATTAGATCTCCCCAGTGTTGCGGGCAAGATTAAGAAGCAGTTCTCCAAATCTTTGCTCTAAAGAGTGCAAAAAACAGAGTATTAAAAAGGAGTAATGTAGGAGCAATATTTTCTCCCTGGTGAGAATATGCAAACCTCCATTTTAACATTTTTAATTTTGCAATTTTCTTTTTTGTTTCTCCAGCTAATATCCTTTAAAAATCTTCACAGAAAATACTAAATGGACACTTCAGGCCCTGCTAGCAAATCATTCTTGGTGACTTCCAAGCAATGGCTTGGGAAAGTTGTCTCCATTGTGCATTCCTTTTGGACTGTATCTCTTATTGGAACACATTAATCTGAATTACATTTGGAGAACATAAATTTAAACTAGATTAATTTTAAGGTCAACAAATGAAAAGTAAACACATACAAAGAGACTTTGGCCAATGGAGGGAATAACTAAGTCCCCAGACTCTACAGCAAAGGAATGTGTTTAAAGACTATTCAAGTGTCTTGTATATTTACTAATATAGTATGAAAGCAAACATTAAATATCTGGGGCTGCACATCTACTCAGGGTCAAGGTGGCCCCCAGTGTTCTGTTAAGTAGCCTAAGGAAACATGTTAATCTCTCAGATCACTGTGATAGCATGTGGATCAGTGACTACAGCAGGTATTACCTACATTAATGAGGTCCCAACACACTTGTTTCTGCAATGTGTGCAAGACAGAGAGGCCGTATCCATGTGACGGCCAACTTCACTGACAACTGTCATTGACAGAGGCCAGAAACTTCAAACCAAAATGTTAGGTTCATAACATGATATCCACATGTAACCCCCAAAACTGTTCCATCCAGACATTTATTTATGAATGTTCTCTCCTGTGCTGAAGGAGGTTTCCAAGTCAAACACTTTGTGATTGATTGGAGCAGATTTGACTTTAAAGAATTAAGTGTGCTTGCTTATAATTTCATAAAGTCTCTATAATTCATGTTTTTTTTGTCCTGGGTGAGAATCACAGTGATCCAGTTCTAATGCAAAAATATTTATCTCAACAGAGTTTGATTAAATAAAGCCAACACATGTCATCCTGAGCTCAGAATTCATACTAACTTTCAAAACCAGAAGAGAAGTGAACAAAAGGCGGAGGAAGAAAATGCCATCATCATTTCTGTTGCAAAAGCAAAGCCAGAGCTTCAACTGGGGGCAAAAGTAGGACTTGGCTAGGACGTGGCAGTCCGCACCATCCCCGTATCGCTGGGCGTAAAGTTAAGTGCTACCAGTAGGTTGGCGATGTTTTGGGACTTCATCACTTCAGACTGTTCTAATGTAGAGGATGCGAGAATTACATCAGGGCCTTGGCTAAAACTCCCTGAAATTAACAGAACTTAGGATTGGAAGGTGATCATGTCCAGATAGCAGCTGTGTCTTATATATTTCTGCATCCTCCACGGAAGCAAGTGCAGTGTGTGTACTCAATAAATATCAGGCGGTTGCACACACTTGTGGAATGACCCTCCCACACGGGGCAGACATCCTCTCAACAGCGTCGTTGACAGATGGGCACCTGGCATCTGCTTCCATGCCATCTATTGACAAGTATCTAATGATCTCCTGAGGACGCTCATTCCCTTACTCAGCCCCACTAACGGTTAGAAAGCTCTGTCTTATGTCAAACTGAAACTCACTTTCATGTAATGGGCCCCCACTGGCCTGAGTTCTGCCCTTTCCAACAACACAAAATGAATCTGTTTAGTCTTCTCTCTGATAGTTCTTTAGCGATCTTAGCAAAAACTAACAGCCCTCTCCCTGTTATGAGATCATCCCAGTCATTACCTTCTGGGCATCATTTAGAATGTTAATATTAATGTGAGTGCTCAGCGGTGCCAAGGATGGAAAATACCATTCCAGACAAAAACTGCGAGTGATGCTATTATACCTTATAATCAGATCCCGCACTGTGAACGCAAGCGCGGCAAACTTTTAAACACACGTTAGCTTCCGTGAGGCATATTCAACAATGCATACCGGGCTTCTTGTGTTGACTCCTTCCAAATTTCATTTCTGAATGAGGAATCCGATCATATCACTTCCTTGCCTAATATTCTTCAATGATTCCCATGACTTTCATTCAATCAACAAAAATTTATTAAGTTCCTATTATGTGCCAGGAACTATGCTATGTCCTGGGGTGCCAGAAATGATCAGGGAAGCACGGTCCCTTCTCTCAACAAGCTTGCAGTCTGTGGAGATGTGTCAGAAAACCATTAAACAACTAAGAAATACAATTTCAGATAAAGAAAACAGGTAAAAACTGATTGGAAATGAAGGTCATGTATTAGTCAGCTCCTCAGGGAAAGCCTGTATGAGGAGGTGAAATTTAAGCTAAGACCTCTTTGATGAAAATGAACAAACCACCATAAAAGTAGCAGCAAACTTGGTTTTGCTCTCTCCCAGGGAGCTTTTTCTCATCTGCAAATGGGAAATGCATTCCCTCAACTCTTCACCCAAATCACTGATTAATAATGTTGCCCAGGACAGGGTCGAGAAGGGAACTCTAGGCACCTAAGAGAGTTTCCTGCTAGGCTGTCTCTTGCAACATCTAATTTCAAGGACTTTGCAAAAGCAAATAATACGCTTTCAAGATTTCGAAAGCAGGGCAGAGTTTGTTCCCTACCACACTCCCATAAACAATAGAGAGGATGGTGCTGCCTGTTCTGGGGTTGTTTTCCTCTCCAGCAAAGCCACCTAGTGAGTAGCAAAGGAACTTTCCAGGAACGCATTTCAATGTATTGGCACTTGCAGCACCAGCCCCAGCGGGAGGCTCACAGCATGACACCTCAGCCCAATACAATTCAAACTTCCTTTCCCAGAGCAAAGACATAGCCGTCCCTGGACAGCTTGCCTTCCTGGAGAAGGCAATACTGTTGAGTTAGTAGATGAAGCCTGGTAGAAGCCTGTGTCGTACTGTATACATGTCTACAAGAAGGGGCTTGAGGGCAGTGTTCTGGAAAGGGGCAACTGAAAAATAAAACCTCTATACAATATCACTTTACCTGTCCCTGGTCCTCTGTGACCAGAAAACAAACAAACAAAAAAAGCCTTATACATCTTCCCTGTGTTCCTCATTTGCAACATATTATCTCTGAAGAAGATACAATTTTTCCCAGCCCTTACCTTTAGCTAGAAAGACCTCATGTGAATACTCAGCACAAATCCCGCATTTTAGATTACAGTTGCTAACCTGTTAAACACACTCATTCACCCAACCTCTTTATAATCTGCAGGTTTTCATGCTGTGCATCCCCGATATACAGGGTGACTGTTATGATTATGTGAGCTTTACTATGCACAAGTATAGAGAACACCCTTGAAATAAAGTGATTTTAGATTTGCTTAGTCTTTGTGACCATTTCCCAGAAAATGTAAAGTGTTTTGAGGATAAGGAGCCTCATTCTAAATGGTACAAAGACACCAGGTGGGTTAGCTGAAGGCCTGCTTCATAATCTCCCATATAAGAAAAGCCTTTCAAACATGAGCTACTCAACGATATTCAGAGCAGCACTGTTTGTAAAAGTGAAAGAAAAAATGTCCATCATCTGGACTATGAATGTCTGTCGGCAGGAAAATGAATAAATAAATGTGGTGTGTTCACATATCCAAATAGCACAGATCCATTAAAAAGAATGAAGTAACCTAAAAGTATCAACATGGGTAAGTCTGCAAGAATGTATCGTTGAAAATGGGTATGTATGGAGGGACACCATTTATGTGAATGTTGTAACGCACAAAACCACATATACAAATAGGTTATGGATCCATATATTTGTAGCAAGACGCATATCTAATACACAAGTGGACACACATCAACTTCAGGTTCAGGATCACCCCAGGTCAGGGAGGGGGCCTTGGACAGGAGATTCGGACAGGAAGAGTACAAAGGAATTCCACCATGGTCACTTTCACTTATTTATTTACCTATTTATTTATTTTCTAATGTAAAATATATGTGACAAAATACGAACATTTGTTAAATCTGGGTCACAGTTATGCGGGAACCTGTATCTTTCTGTATGTTTGAAATAACATAAGTGAAAGAGCAAGGCTTAGGTTAAGTTTCATCTCCCCAGAGGAGCTGTTCTGTTGCTTCCCCTCTGACAACGAGATCCTTATTATTCAGCGGCTTTCCAATTTTTTCTTTTTTTAGCAACAGTCTTCCTTTCAAATGAAAATTTTTACGGGTTCCCAATGCATACAACCAATAAAAGCTGAGGTGCCCTGGAGCCCCACTTCCTCACCTAACCTCCATGCAAACTAACAGTCCCCAAAGAAATCTCTGTGCAACCCGGGGCTCCACACAGCTCGATTTCAAACCACAGATGTAACTAATGGGGAATCCCTTTGGACCTGGTCTCCTGGACCCTACAAGCCAGTTTCCAAGCTTTGTGTCAACGATCCATGGTCAGAATGTTTGCATTCTCCCTTTGCCCTCCTTCTTCAGCCTCACTAGCTGGTAACCATGTCTTTTTATCTAGAGCCTGAAATCTTCAATAATCGACAAAAATTAATACTTCTCAACAAGTTGAAACTGGCATTTCTTAACCGTCCATCCTACCATTATTCTCAATCACAGATTTAACAGCGCTTGTGTTAAAGTAAATATATGTGTGTGTGTGTGTGTGTGTGTATACATTTTAAATAGTAACACAAAAAAGAAGATAATTTCTTTTCAAGAAGCAAACCTCCCTTAAATAAAAGGAAAGCAAGAAATGACTTGGGGTGAATGCAATTACACATGTTTGTAAGAGAATACAGTATTAGGAATGTCAAAAGTCAGAAAAATAAGATACATCAAATAAACACCCTTGAACCACTGACCAACACAAATATTTAATATGACATTTCCGTGACTAATGTTGCATCAGTACAGAAAACTAGTAAACATATTTAAACTTCAATTTTGTGAATGTTCTTATGCTTTAGCATTATATTTGTATTTTAGTATATGTGCTGGTGAAGCAAGCACAGCATTATATTTATATTAACATACATCCATTTGTTCTGCCAGGTGGTCTTACACTACTACACTTAGGGAAATGTCACATTTTGTTAAAGAAGCCTATTCGATGAAACATTCCAATTGACCATTCTGAGATACCAAAGTTCAAACTCACGGTTCCCAACAGATTCAAAATAGCCCTATAATGCAAATACGGTTTGTCAAACACGAAAATGTTTGTGGTAGCTAAATAGATACAAGTTTGGTATAGATAAGAAACAGTGATGGTGATAGCATTGAGTTGCTGGCTTTTAAAAAATGTCTATGTAATGAGAATAGAAACTACTTTGGGAAGAAACAGTAGTAACATGGAGCTTACCTTATGGACTGAATGACAGCTACCTAGTGAGCTGAGTCTCAGAGAGATCCCAGGATTAGAGTACAATGCTAATTGTTGCTGTCTGGCAATGCACCCGGGCTTCCTCTCCTCAGCTAGCGCCCACCCGGACATCACATGGCAGAGTTCTACATTGCGACGGGAGCACCCTCACCAAGGCACCCTGCCTTCGCACCAGGACCGAGCACTGTGTGGTCCTGGAAAGCAAAATGAAACCTTCACCAGCTTGTTTCCCCTTGGCCTTGCTCTCCCTTTAAAGGAAACAATCCCCCTCCATCTACTGTCACTGTTGCACTCGTGGAGTAAGTACTGAGGATGGCAGCTGGGATGTGAAGGGCATTGTGGAAGAGAGACTGTCATGTGGAAGAGGGATTTCAGGGCAAGGCAGGGATTTAAAGGCAGGCAGAACAGGGCCAGAGGAAAACCAATGTATACTACTATGTCCTATGGTGATCAATTAAATGACTAAAATCAATCTGCTTGCCTGAGAATGAATACCTTGTTAACTGAGATCACAAAGGGACAAGAATAGTGGTAATTTTTTGAAGAGACTACTTTTAACACAAGCCAGCTGTCAAGCCATCTTTTAAAGCAGCATACGACCTTACGTGGGGTGGGGGGTGGGGAGATGAGGGGAGGAGAACGTGGGAAGTTCAAAGGACCACAGAAATGATAAAATGCATGGTGAAGTTTTCATCAGGAAGGTTATATAGCCTAAGAAGCCCAATGAAAATAAGTCTAAAACATGATTGGATAAGAGTAAAGGTTGATGAAACACCAAGATAGATTGATTACTGATGTCAGCTGCGATGTCCATCTCTAGCAATCCATAGGAAAAGAACAGACAACCCTCAGGGCTAGATTTAGTTACTCATCTGCACAAAATCAGATGGGATGACCACCATTATGACCTTGTGATAAAAAAGCATGCAAACAGGGCCTTGTATACAGTATCATTTCAGGATATTTAAGGATTAGGTCTAGAATTTCCAACAGGTAATAAGTCAACACATTGGGCCTGAGAATGGATGTAAGACCAGTGTGAAGTGAATCCATCCAGCAAATGCCCAGTTTATCTGTAGGGCAGAATTTGAGTTCCAACAATGTACAATACACTCTTTATTAGCCTGACAGTCAGGAAGTGGAGTGCTTCAGCTAATCAAATATTTTTTGTTAATTGTTACCACATGCAGAAGGATTACAAATTTTTAAAGAATGAGAATAAATTAAAATACACTTAACACTGAAACTAAACTGATTATAATTTAATCTTTCTCTAATTATTCAGAATGCATTTCAGGGTCATCAGAGAAGCATAAATTATCAATGCTTGATGACTGATCAGGAAGTCACAGTTTTTTGAAAATCCTGGTTAATAGATGCTGGGTAACAAAGAATTCACTGCAACAGTTATCATTTGGGGGATTTATGTGCTAGGCATTTTGCTAGGATATGAAGTATGTCATTAATCCTCACCAAAAATAAAATTTCACAAATGATGAACTGATATTCAGAGTCCAGAATAACTTGTCCAAGGCCACACAACACAAACGGGTGTCAGAGCCAGGCTTTGAATGCAGAACTATCTGTCTTTAAAGAATATGTTCGTTCACTACATCAAGCAAATCCTTGTTGTGTAAAACTATTCATAAAATGTGCTGTCTGTACAAAACTTACACACAATGGGTCATGCTGTTTATTCTTCCAGGAATGCTGAAGGATTTTTCTTACCCAGTCTTGAGATTCCTATCATGTATTCATGAGGGCAGGAAACTGTGGCCATGAAATATTTTTGAAGTTTCTTTTTAAATGAATGGCCAACTGCTCCTTCATAGGATCCACAACATAGACTGAACATCTTTGGAAGAAACATGTTTTAAGACACTAAACCAGTGTGGCCTCAAGCACAAAACAAAATGATTTACCAATAAAGGTGTACACACTTAATATATACACTCATATACTCAAATTTTATACAGCGATTTAATTTTTGTGCTATTTTGCTTATTTTTTTAATGTTCATTTATTTATTTTGAGAGAGAGAGTGCATGAGCAGGAGAACAGCCAAGAGAGAAGGAGGAAGAGAGAGAGAAAGAATCTCAAGCAGGCTCTGCACTGTCAGCACAGAGCCCGATGCGGGGCTCAAACTCACAAACGGTGAGATCATGACCTGTGCCGAAATGAAGCATTGGACACTTCACCGACTAAGCCACCCAGACACCCCTTCTTTTGCTTATTTTTAACTATAAAACATATCATACTTGAAATTACTCATGAAACAATGTGGCTCTTTAAAATTATTTGACTTTAGGCTGGGTTTAAATCCATTAAAGAAATGAGTTCTACCTGTTAAGGGAGGAAAAAAGTTATTTCATCAACAGATATGATACATCCTTCTTCCCATTATCTATGTTTAGTCCCAAACTCATTCATGTTTTCACTTGAAACATTTGTGGCTTTCTGTTCACCTTCCCTCACCAGCGCCAATTAAAATTCTTCAAGGTTCAAATGGCTTTTCTTCCTCCACCCATAATGGTTTCACTTATCTCTAAAGCAGGCAGTGATTCCTATAATGGAATTTCACAAACAAGGGGGGCCATGTGGCTGAACTTTAGAATGGTACAAAATAATCTCAGGCCATGATACTGTTTCATTAGCTAATCTCACTCACACACAGGAGACTTTGCTGTTGCTGAGATGACCCTATTCAAGGAGACAAGCCTCCCTCCCTCTCCTCTGCACATAGCGTTTCCAGATAAGCCCTAAGAATTTCTGTCTATTCCAAAATGAACTATTTTCATCTCCAGCAGCAAGCTGATATTTTCATTGTATTAAAGAAAAAGCTACCTTAACGGTAACTTGGGGTAAAAGGAACCCTGACTGTGCTCAAACGCTCCAATCAGAGAAAGAGACTTCCAGATATGAAGCTTCTCCACAGAAATATGGTGGGAAGGTAATTCTGAAAAGGCTGCAACTTGATTCCTCTTTCTAAGTCGGGATCTTGCCCAGACACAAAAGTTTCACACTCAAGTCAAATCTAAGGAAAGTGAAAATCACTGCACTTCGTAACTGAATTAAACTTCATTTAAGGTGGAGCTTGGAAAACGTACTCAACTGGCTTAAAACTTGATCGATTAGGTGGGGCTTGCCATGATCATCATATTTTGAAAGGTGATTCTACGACTCATGATTGTAACTTCCGTGGACTTGTTCAGCTGGGGATTTTACTCTTAGTCTTTGGACTGTTTGTTCGTTCTATTTCCTCCCTGAGATTTTATGTTCTCCATAGTAATTCTGTTAAACTTGAATCTGAGGTGACCCTTCTGACTCTGAACTCCAAGGGATTACTTTCTCACGGGAAGAAAAGTGAGGCTCATTTTTGATATGAGTGAATAGAAGAGAAAACACCCAGATTGAAGGTCAAGAAAATGTTACCTGGAACCTGAGTCAATATCAATAGGAACAGTTCATTGAAAACCAAAGTGTTATTTTATGCCCAGCTAAGAAAGGTGTTCACATTGCAAATTAAGTAGCTGAATGAGAAGAATGAAGAAAGCTTAAAAAAAAGATATCAATTATAATTCCTTAGACTTTATTTTATAACCTAAGAAATTATCAAGAGTTCTAATAAAATATGATCCTTGACATACCTGCCTAGAAAGGATATTTATAGGGTCGCAAAATTCTTAAACTGGAAGGATCCCAAAAGAACAGCTAGTTCAATACTTTTTATTTTTTTTTTAATTAAAAAAAAAAAATGTTTATTGTTTCTGAGAAAGAGACAGAGCATGAGCAGGGTAGGGGCAGAGAGAGAGGGAGACACAGAATCCGAAGCAGGCTCCAGGCTCTGAGCTGTCAGCACAGAGCCCGACGTGGGGCTCAAACTCACGAACCATGAGATCATGACCTGAGTTGAGGTCGGAGGCTTAACCAACTGTGCCTCCCAGGCACCCCAACACTTTTCTTTTTCTAATGAAGAAATTGAAGCACAGAGGGGTTAAGTGTATTTAAATATGTTAAAAACTGTCAACATATATTTCAATTATTGTCACAGCAAAACCAAGTTTAATATCAGAAGAGTATAAATAAATAACACCTATGCATAATACCAAAGCATGAAAACTATTTTCATAACAGCAAAAACAACCTACTATCTCTTTAAAAGAGCAAAATGGTGGCATAAATGTAATATTTTCTTAAAATTCACAGGAATAATTCAGTTTTCCCGCTAATCTAGACTCAATTTCCTAATCAACCATTATGCTTTTACTGACCAGCTACTGAATGCTAAGTATGTAACTCAAAACTCCAAAATTTAATTCTGGTAAGAATTTTGACATTAAAAAATGGTAAATAAAATCTTTGTACACACTGTTCCTGCCTATGAGTGCTTGTACCTTTTAATAACTTTCATTTCTTCTGAAGATGGTTTTCTTCCTTACTCCAAGGATTATAATGGTATTGTCTTTAAGAATCAAAGTGTCTCTCAACTCCCATCTATTCAACAAGCGCTTAATTGAAAGAAGGGCTGTGGTTGTGTAAGGAGCCCATGAACCAGTTATGGCACCAATTTTTAATGTTTTTGTTCATAATATTGCTGATTTTCTTCTACACAGCTATTTTTCTTCTTGCTATTGAAAAAATAATATAGGATGTAGTTAACCAGTTATTCACCCAATCTGGGAAAGTGGGCAGAAACAATATTTATCGTACTATACAGCAATTGACCATTATACCATGTCAAAGTTATAAGTAGGTAAGATAAGACCACCGAGAGGAAGGCTATAAAACTGGTGAGCTTAGCCCTGCTTAAGGTATAATTACCAACACTGCTAATCCAGACACTCGTTTCTTTAGTGCACCCAGAGTCAGTCCCCACTGAAGACCTTCGACATAATGTCCATGTATTAATTTATGATGGGGACTATTTTTTTTCCAAGCACTGGGAAACTCATGTAAAGTTTCCTGAGTAGCAAGGGCTAATACCTGGCCATCCGCTTCTCCCTACTCTTTTCATGAGCCCACAGGTGTCCAATAGAATCTGTATTAACACCATTATCCAGGCAACCCCTGCCAAGCCCACTAAGATAAATTTTACAAGCCTTGTTCCACAGCAGTGCCTTTTCATTCTCTAGATAACTAAGCGCCCAGGTAGTAATCAAGTTATTTTGGAGATCAGGAAATAAGAGCTAATATAAGCAGCTGCTTGAGGACCACTTCACCATGGCCCAGTGGAAAACTTGAGAAGTTCACCTTCTCTCAATTCCAAAAGCTCTCTCATCAACTGAATATTCTAGCATCGCTCTCTCCTGAAACAGGTTTTAAAAAAAAATCATTACCTCTTCAAACCCATGTTGCTTTATCATATGGTAGCTCTATTCGTAATTTTTGGAGGTACCTCCATACTGTTTTCCGTAATAGCTGAACCAACTTATGTTCCTGTTAACAGTGTACAAGGGTTCCCTTATTTCCACACCCTTGCCAACACTTATCTCTTGTCTTCTTGATGATAGCCAAGAGATATATGCACTCCTATGTTTATTGCAGCATTATTCACAATAACCAAAGATACCGACACAATCTAAGTGCCCACCAACAGATGAATGCATAAAGAGGTTGTGGTGTGTGTGTGTGTGAGCGTGCATACACAATGAAATATTATTCTGCCATGAGAAAAAGGCAAAAGTTGCCATCTGCGACAACAGGGATGGAACTTGAGGGCCGTATGCTAAGTGAAATCAATCAGACAGAGAAAGATAACTACTCATAAAAAATCAATGGAATGGTGGTCACCATTGGCTGGGGGGGTGAGGGAATTGGGGATAAGTTGTTTAAAGGTACAAACTGGAAACTAATAATAAATAAATTCTGGAGAGCTAATAAGGCACATCATAGTGATTGTGGTTAACTATATTGTATTATAAACTTCAAAGCTGCTAAGAAACTAGATCTTAATTGTCCCCACCACAAAAAAAGAAATAATAATTATGTAACATAATAGCTAACACTATGGTGGTTATCTTAGTGCAAAATTTAAATATATCCAATTAGTGTGTTGTACACTTTAAACTTACAAAATGTTATGTGTCAAATATATTTCATTTAAAAATCATTATCAAATCCTTCCTCTTTTTTTTTCACCTTTTTCAAGATTCCATTGAGTCTACTCTTCATATTGGAAAAATTGATTTTCTCCAGGTAAATTTTTCTTTAATTATTTTACAGGTCTCCTTTATAGTCATAAAAATAAAACTGGGCTTCTGTTTGCTGCTACCTTGCACAAAAACTAGTGGACAGATTGACATAAAAAAATGGAGAGGGTAAGTTTGAAATCACCTTAAATGTTGTTTTTAAGTCTTTATAGAAGTCTTAAAATTCACCTGGCCTTAAGTAGTGGGGATCCTTAAGTAATCATACCCCCAGAGCAGTTGGAACTGAATTAAAAAGGAGTGCAGGGGCGCCTGGGTAGCTCAGTCAATTAAGCGTCTGACTTTAGCTCAGGTCAAGATCTCACAGCTAGTGAGTTCGAACCACGTGTGGGGCTCTGTGCTGACACCTTGGAGCCTGAAGCCTGCTTCGGATTCTGTTTCTCCATCTCTCTCTGTCTCTCCCCCGTTCGTGTTCTGTCTCTCTTTCTCTCTCTAGGGAAAAAAAAAAAAAGGAGCGCAAAGGAATATCCATCTGTAGGGGCACAGCATACGTACAGAATGCAACTGAAGGGGACGGTGAAGAAGAACTTTGCACATTCTTTGCACGAGGGCAGATTCTCTGATGTGTGATTGAGCTGCTTCTCACATGGGCGACTCCAAGAAACCTACTGCCGTGGAGCAGATGTACCAGGTTCTATGTTTCTACGAGAGTGTGTGTGATACATGGTGTAGATCTCTAATCCTATCAATATGTGCGGCATCCAGATAAGCCTGGCGAAGTAGTCTAACAACCACCGATGTGTGTGTGTGTGTGCGTGTATGTGTGGGTGACTGTGAGCATCACCAAGCTCTATACCAGTCCTGCGGTCACAGCACACGTTCTCGAAAACCCCTAAACTGATCACACCATCATAGCAGTTGAGAAATGTGCAGGAAAATAAAACCGCAGAACCTGGGAATTGCAGATGAAAGCAAGTGGATAAGGAACACCAATCCCGTTTCTTTGCAATGGAGAATACTGAGGTCCAGATTATGGATTTGGGGCCAGAGTGACGGATGTCCTTAAAAGTAAGGTAAATATATCAATATGAGAAAATATCTAATATTTTAAGGTATTCAAAGCATACAGAGACAGAAATCATCTCATTTTATTGCACAGCTGACTTTGGGTTGGCAGAATAGTAATTAGCATTAGTCCCATTTAACAGGTGAGAAAGATGACATTCAGAGTCCTGCTGACATTCAGAGCTGAGCTGCAGGCACACCACAAGAACACAGGACTTAGTCTGTCTTTACTCTCCAAGACCCGCACAGACTTTTTACTCTCTTGTGCTTTCTGT
Organism: Panthera pardus; assembly: GCF_024362965.1. Lineage (NCBI taxonomy): Eukaryota > Metazoa > Chordata > Mammalia > Carnivora > Felidae > Panthera > Panthera pardus. Next base: position 186,688,905 of record NW_026526688.1, read on the forward strand.
GGAGAATAGAAGGCAAAGGTAAGTGTGCCACTACAGAGAAGTAGGGGAGAAGGTAACAGGGAAAGGTCATTTGGCATGTCTCTGTTTCGGGTAAACTCTGGCTGTCTGAGTTTGTATGTGGTCTGAGTATGAAGGCTGATGGAACACAAACGTACTGGAAATTGTTTTCTTCGTAACTTTTCATATTCCACAAGTCTGCACCCTAGCATATGCTAACAATTCTTGCGCACGGCCTTCAACTCCTGTTCTTTCTTCTCTATTCTGACCTTGACTAGCTGTCATCCAGTTCGGCCAGGAGCAACGGTACCAAGCGAATCTGATATCCGACCACACATGTTTCCGAAATTGTGAGCTCTCTGTGAGCGACGGGAGGAACTGCTTCATCGGGACTAATTGCCAAAGGTTTACTTTGAGAAGCAATAAAGCAGTAGATAGGGAGTGGAAATCTATATGCAGGTACTTGGGTTTCTATTCTGAGCTTGCAATGGATTTTTAATTGGTTAGTTTTGCTAAAAGGTCAGTGTATTAACCTTTGAGATCTTTCCTTAATTCTTAAGATTTCTTAAATGCACATTTAGAAACACACAGGTGCTTAACACATTTTGTCCAGTTAAACGGGCCTCTGTGATCTGAAATTGACATAGGCAGGTGGCTGCCAGATCTGCACTCCTTCGGGAAATGGATGTATTTCTCCTTTACTGGCTCTCCGTGGGAAGGAGAGGAGGAGAGGGGAGGGAGTGTGCTGACAGACAACAGCGGGGTGATTCTGTGCTCAGCATCTTGTCTTGGTGGTATACCCAAGCTGCAAGATTTATAACCTTCTTGTTACAATGCATCAGCTTCAACACTTTCAGTGAAGTCTTCAATAACGTCGATGACATCTTGCTGAGGGGTTTTGTCATTAAAAGCCTAAAGCTGGTCATTAACAAACCTTCTCTGCAATCATCTACTGCTGTGCTAACTCAGGCATGGATCCGACTGGAAAGTTGGGCTGGCTCAGAAACTTTCCAGAAGTCTGCTTTTTTTTTTTTTTTTTTTTTTTTTTTTCCCCTCTCTATGGGGTATATTTCTTTAGGGAAAGAAAATACAGTTCTCAATTATTTAATCATTTATTTCTCATTACCCATTGGCTAACTCTTCTCTGACAGACACAACCAAATTCAACAAATGTATACAACACCTACTACATGACAGAAATGGTAGTCAGGGCTGAAGATATAACCACGAAAAAGACACGGCTCCAGTCTCAGGGAGTTCATGGCCCCCTTCAAAAATTAGCCATCATTTACAGAATCCTTTGTAATGGGCCAGACTCTGTATTTAGGCTTTAAAGGCACTACCCTGTTCATTTTGCAGATGTGCTTATTAGCCCCGTTTTAAAGATTAGATAGCTGAGGTGTTGTCTGCTTATGAATTTTCCCCAAATTATTGATTGAGCATGTGAGTGGCAGAACCAGGTTTCGAACCCATGTCCTGCCTGAGTCCCAACAAGTTCATGGACTCCAAACAACAGGATCTGGGCCAAGAAGAAGGCAAAGGCCATGGCATTCCAGGCTGAGGGAAAGATCATGGGCCACGCAAGAGGCAGGCAGGCACATGCTGGGCACATGCTCAGGCACGTGATGAACAGGCAGAACACAGACTCAAATCCCCTTTCAGGAGAACTGAGGTCACGGCTGGAGTATTACTTACTGGGGCCAACCTCCCCTGCTTCACACTCTCGCTCACCTCAGCGGATTTCAGATTATTGAGGCATCCATTTGTGTGTGTTTACACAGGAACTTAAACTCGCCTGCTGTCCCCTCCGGAACAGCAAGGACTGGTGTACGTTTTATGAATATAACTGACATTCATATGATGTGAGAAAAGCTTAACTCCTTGAAGATGACTGCTTTCCAAACTTACACAAACATCAAGCAACCAGTTGCTTGATGGTCCTTTCTGCTGCCAATGATTTAAGTTTTCCCCTAATCTGACAACCTCTCTGATGGAAATAATGAATAGAGGGAGGCTGTTTCTGCTTTCTACTCCACAGGAGTCAACTGTAAATAGCCAGAGGCCCAAAGCTACAAGACTGACTCAGAGGTTCCCCCCCAAAAATGATGGAGAAACCTGTAGACATGGGGGAATATTCTGCTATAACTTAATTACTTGGAGGGAAATTTGAAAAAAAGCCTTGGGATGACATTTTTTAAATAAAAAGTTAAAAAAACTTGGGGTGATAAATATATTCTTAAGAGTACATATTTCGGGGCTCCTGGGTGGCTCAGTGGGTTGAACATCTGACTTCAGCTCAGGTCATGATCTCCCAGTTCATGAGTTTGAGCCTGGGGTCAGACTCTGTGCCAACAGCTCAGGGCTTAGAGCCTGGAGCTTGCTTCAGATTCTGTGTTTCCCCCTCTCTCTGCCCCTCTCCCACTGGTGCTCTGTCTCTTTCTCAAAAATAAATAAACACTTAAAAAAAATTAAAAAGAGTACACATTTTCTAATAATAATAATAATTATTACCATCGATTGAGAGCCTACTGTGCACCAGCAGTTGCTGGTTGGGGGTGATTACACAATAGCTCATTAAATGGAATCTTTACAACAACCCCGGTCAAGGAAAGTGTTAATCCATTTGTATAGGTGAACAAACTAAGGATTTGGGAGGCTGAACAATTTGCCAAGGGCCCCTCATTGAATAATTTGCAGAACTGAAATGTAAGCCTAGTTACAGGTTATTGCAAGTTTTTTGTGTCTCTACTGTGTTGCTTTTATCTATATCTATGTTAATGAAAAACAATCTATTTAAAGGCATTTAAATAATGCAATGATTAAAAAAGCATTAGCTGATTTCCCTCTCTTTTTTTTTCTTGAAATGACATCCCCCGCCCGCCCCCGCCCCCTGCCGCCCTTTCCCAAAAGGAAACAGAAACATTAGCTTACTTTTTACTGCTCAATTAATTGCTGTGGGATTTTACCTGAAGAGATCAGAAAGACCTCCAGGCAGATATCATTGATCCAACTATAGTGTCATTATGTGCCTGTCCGTATGTGTGATGTTAGAGAGAAGGCTTTGTTTGTGGGGATCACAAAGCCATCATCCATCGGACTCTGCGGGTTCTGGCGGGCCCTCACCTGCAGCGCTTCCCACGAATGTCTTCCTTGGCCTGTTATTAGTTTTAATTGCTCACAGGGCGTTCTTACTAGTAAAGTTCTTGCCAGTCAAGATCATCAGCACCACCTCAAAGGAGTCTCAGGAAATCAATTAGTAAATTAGGCTCTAGTCCCCTGAGGAGAGGCAGGATAGGGAGTGTCGAAGCTTTGTCCAAGGTCACAGGACCAATTGGCCCCTGCAGACGCAGCAGGAAGCAAATTTATTCAAGTCCAGAGTACCAAAGTAAGGAAAAGGTTCTGTGTGGTAGGACAAGTAATCACTCTGAGTCAGAAAACCCTGGACTCACAGGTCTTATCAAACACCAAAATAGTAGTAGTGGTAATAATAATGCACACATTCCGCTTGGTTCTAGGAGATAGGACTTAGTAACCGTGATCTTGAGCAAATGACTTAGCCTCTTTGAATCTCACTTTTCTCATCTGTAAAATAGGAGCAATGACCTCATCTCACTGTTTTGAAAATGAAGTAATATGATGGTATCAGCGAAGATTCTTTTTGTTCCAAGTGATGGAAACCCAGTCAGATTCAGATGAAGCAGAAAGAGCACTTAATTATAAGTAAAAGTAATGTCTCTCAAGAACACGCACGCAGCTGGGTCTGAGGAAAAACTGGAATTAGAGGCTCCATTTCTAAGTGCCACCCTGAAGCCCTTCCTATTTCTTGTCTCCACGTCCCTGCAGCCCCCCTTTATATTACTGCTTAGCGTCCACGGCAGGACATAGCCAACAGCCCACAAAGGTACATCCCCCTGCCAAGTTAGGCTAAGAGACAAGGTGACTGGCACAAATTCTAAACCTCAGGGAAGAACTGGGATTGGCCCAGCTCATGCCATGTACCTGCATTCAGACCAATCACTTATATATTAACAAGGAGCAGGATTGTATTCTACCTACATGGCTATCCCTGGGGTAAGCCTGAAGATGAGAGGAGATGGGTATTTCATAGAAGAAAAGGGATTAATTACTAGAAAAGAGTTTCTCCACAGATTAAATAAACGGTGTCCACTACAACAATATATAAGAAATAGCTATCACTATACTCACTCCAGTATAAATACGCTTGTCTTTTTTTTGTTGATAAGTAGATTTCTGCATATTTGAAAGACCACATTTTTTTAAAAGCAAAAAATTATAATATGTATTAATGACAATGAATATAGATCATCTAATGTTAAAAAATCAGAAAAGAACATAATACTGTGAAGAGTTAATGTTTTAAGTGTATAATATTTTTTTCCATATGTTTAAAGACACAATTGAAATTCTACAAGTAGAAAAACAGAATTTTGTTTCTAGTCCTATTCTCCTCTCTTGCCCCTGAGAAATCCAAATCTCTTCACATTTTCCACTCTCACCTTCAGTTACTTTTCTGTCTTTAAGTTGTCTTTGTTTGTGGGTCTACCAGCGAATTTTTACTGTTAAGGATCTAACTGTATTAAAGTACTTGAAACTATTTCAAACAGCAATGAAATGTCCTTATATGTTAGCACTAAACAGAGCACCAAGCTGAAAATGAAGAAAGCCAATTTCTATTTTTCTCTCTTTTCCCAGGAAACACAGAACAATTTTGGACAAGTCATTTGTGGTCCTTATATCATCCATAAATCTGCCTGCCGGTAACCAGCTTACTTTCCTCCTAGGATGAAGCTGGGAACATCAATGGATTAACTATGAATAGGGTCATTTACAGGGAGAAAGAGAGTGGAATCTCAGAAAACTGGACATTTCCTTTTTATTTTATCAGGAAGTGAATTCCTACCTAGAGAATGAATCTGTTTTGCATGTAATACAAAAGAATTATTTCACTTGGATCAAACTGTAGGAATCCAATTGCCCTCTGCCAATAAATTCCAAGCCAGAGTGAGGGATTGAGTACCATATATTTTAGGTTTTGGAAAGAGACCATTTTGTGTCACTTTCCAGAATTCCTTCTGGCTGATTTCAGTATATTACTGATTAATTTGGAAAGAATAATTTTAGGACCTTTCAAATAGAATGATGAGAGAGAAGTGTACCTATCATGGTAAAAAAGGAAATTGAAAGTCTCGTTTTACATTGGATTTTGTTTCTGTGATAGGATTCCTTTATGGGGAGGAGAAATTAAATTTACAAAGCAACAGTGTTCCAAGTAGAAACTGAAATGGGGAAATTAACTGGTGTAGAAATGTGTGTTACCAGTTAAAGATGATTCCTTCACATTTGTTTTCAAATGTGAAAAGAATGCCATGGGGGGGAAGAGCATTTGCCAGAATAATAGTATTGTCTTGAAATAAAAGTCACAGATTCTATATGACAAAAACCTGTTCCTAAATGGAGCTGTTTGGTTACAAATGAAACACACAGTGCTGGAAGACTCATTTTAGACCAAGACTCATCGAAGGCCATTCTAAAGTTTATTGCATAAATGCTTAATTTTGGTCCTTTACAAATTCCGTCAGTTCATTTCTTGGTAGTTAGGATGTTGAAATATGCACATAGGCATGCTGTAGTTGGTCAGTACTAATCTGTTTGTAATAACTAATGTTCTCTTCGAACAGACACCACCCCCTCTGTTCATATCACCTTCACCCAGGAGTCACAAAATGCTGAAGACAGTCGCTTTTACTTGATTAAATTTTGAAAGGTTGAAGCTAGGCCAAAATTCTCACCTTCCTCTTTCCTAAATACTTTTTCTCCTCTCTCTTAATTACGTGGCTTTACACTGATTTACATGAATTTCGGCTTTCAAAATCATTGGTCTTTGCTGAATGCAAATAGGCACGTGGGAAAATTATATTAAGTTTGCACAATTGATCTTTCATCATTTCAAATGGTACCTTTGAACAGTTCCTGAAATGTCTGTCTGAAATACTCCCAGCGCTGAGTGTCATCAAGAGATGCAGGGTCACCCTGGGGAAGCCCGTTCTCAGTGATGTAAATTACAGGGTTATTATACGTATCCTGGAACAAGAGAGCAGAAGTTTTATTCCAAACAGATGTAAAAAAAAAAAAAAAGACTCATAAAATCAGGTGCATTACCCTCTATCTTCTCTAAGCTACAACCCAAAACTAGTTTTCATCAAATTGCACTGACCCTATTAACTTAATTTTCCACGCACTGACCTTTTATGACTAACAATGGGAAAGCAAAACTGTGCAAATGTCCATGAAGACAGTCAAATGACTCTTATCGTAATGAGAAGACAGAAATATCCTTCTTCCATCAGCATCTGCTGATTGTCACTACTCCTTAACCCCTTGGTCCCACCAACAGCTACACTCTCTATCTCCCCACAGCAAGGGTCCTAAAAATCATTAACTTAAATTTTTAATTTCAGCTACCTGGACACTATCCAGCATAACGGAGGCCAAAAAAGGATCCAGTTATTTCAGCCTTTAATGTGCCTTTTGATAATCACAGTTGTGACATCAGCCTGAAAAATATTTCCAAGCAACTTCTTTGACCCCAACTCACTTTAACAAAGAATCCCAACTTTGACCTTGTTTTGAAGCCCCTTATCAGCCAGTTATCCTTCACCAACTTAAATCCTAATCTCTCTTCCCAAGCCAATATATAAGCTACTGTCTAAAATCATTCTTTTTCCAAGTTCTTATATATATACACGTATGTCTGTCTTTCCATTTCCACACATTTGGGTGTACATGAACACAAACGTGTTTTACCTTAATATATTTCAGTAGTTTACGTATTCCCCATGGCACCACATAGACCCAATCCAACCTTTTCCAAGATGGGTCTGGAAAAACTTGAAGCTCCACATCCTGAAGAAAACCCACTTCTTCTTTCTTGTTCTCCTGGTACTTGACCAAACGACTTGTATAATATTGCACAGCGAAGAAATCAGCTGTGCCTTTAATCATTCTCTTCTCTTCTTCTGTAAATTCTGGAAGCCTTGATGATGGATAGCCTTGCTTTTTACTCATGAAGGCAATCTGGGACTTGACAACTTCTGGATAATCACCGTCAATAAATATGGGTTTAGCAAAGAAATCCAAGCAGAAAGCAATGGCTCTTTTAGCAGCTTCCTGGTCGGACACTGAGTTGGTATCTGCTGGTTCCGCCCAGCCAGCAAAAATTGCTAGGGACACCATGCCCTTCTGTTCTTTTCGGAATAAAGAATCGTAGCTGTGCCAGGATCTGGCGTGAGCTTTGATCAAATTATGAGCTGCCTGATAACCTCCAGTTCCAAAGTGAGGTACACCAGGAGGAAATACACCGAGATCATATGCCATGATGGCAAGAATATTAGGCTCATTTATGGTGATCCACTGCTTGACTCGATCTCCAAACGTACTGAAGCAAAACCGGGCGTATTTGTCAAAGGATTCGATGATTGCCTCTGACAACCAACCTCCTTTGTCTTCTAAGGCCTGAGGCAAGTCAAAGTGGTAGAGTGTCACTATGGGTATGACCCCATTAGTTAACAAATCATCAATGATCTTGTTGTAATAGTCTATTCCTAGGAAAGAAAAAAGAAGAACGTATGAGAAGTAAAGTTATTTTTAAAACATTGACCATAAGTAGCGATCCGGAGAGGATTGGGAATAATTTCCTAAGTAACTTTTATTCCAAATAAGGTTTGTTACTTCCTGCATATAATCAAGTAAAGGCTGGGAGGAAGAAACATGAAGAATTCCAAGGAAGAATGGCTGAGCAGAGGGTTGGGGATGTGACGGAAGATGTGGAAGATGTATGTTCTGACAGGAATACATTTGGGCAAGTTGCTACCACATAACTTTGTGTTATTATAACATGTATTGAAATTATTTTATTTGCATGCTTGATTTCTAACCCCACTAGAATACAAGCCTCATAATAGCTGGGGTCTTATCTAAGTCACCTCTGGATCCCCCAAATCCTGGAACAATACCAGAAAGTCAGTAGATAGATGCTCAATAAATAGTTGTTGAATGAATGAGTGGTTCTCAATGGTATTAAATATAAAGTAAAGGAACTGATCTAGATGACTGTCTCAGTTCTTCTCCAGATATAGTGGTCTTATCAATCTAAAAAGGAGACCCACTGAACATGAAAAAGAGGTCCCAGAATGTGGGTTACAAGGGCAGTTAGCCAGAGCCTTGGCATATTAAGGAATATGGTTGAGAACTTTGCTCTAGGATTCTGACATAGTCCATGAGATACCTAGCCACCTCTGGCTCTCAGCTAATTCTCCAGCATTGCATGTGGTGGAGGGGGGAGAGCTTTTAGTATTGTGGCAGAGTTCAGAAGAATGTTATTAAGTTGGAGATGCTCTGTCTCAGAAACCAATGCCAAGAAGATGTTGCGTCCAACCTAATAAGGACTCTTAACTGGAAGAGACTTTCTTAGGACAGATTGATATTAGTGCTTCGTGTTATTTTATGTCTAAGATTGTGGAAGAAACCTAAGCTCAGAAGAGAGAAGCTGTCCTGCTTTTCTGGATAATAACTAAATTCCTATGTAGAATTGTATTGCACTCAAAGTTTGTTCAGAAGTAGGGTCCTTTTTTCTCTGTTTTTTTTTTTAACTTCATATCCTCTGATTAAAAAATAATTTAGGCTTTTCAGGGTGCCTGGGTGGCTCAGTTGGTTAAACAAATGACTTCAGCTCAGGTCAGGATCTCACAGTTCATGGGTTTGAGCCCCATGTCAGACTCCATGCTGACAGCTCAGAGCCTGAAGTCTGCTTTGGATTCTGTTTCTCCCTCTCTCTCTCTCTCTCTCTCTCTCTCAAAAATAAATAAACATTAAAAAATAATTTAGGCTTCATACACAAAAATAAGCTCAAAATGGATGAAAGACCTAAATGTAAGACAGAAAGCCATCAAAATCCTTGAGGAGAAAGCAGGCAAAAACCTCTTTGACCTTAGCTGCAGCACCTTCTTACTCAACACATCTTTGGAGGCAAGGGAAACAAAAGCAAAAATGAACTACTGGGACCTCATCAAAATAAAAAGCTTGTGCAAAGCGAAGGAAACAATCAGCAAAATTAAAAGGCAACTGACAGAATGAGAGAAGATATTAGCAAATGACATATCAGATAAAGGGTTAGTATCCAAAATCTATAAAGAACTTATCAAACTCAACACCCGAAAAACAAATAATCCAGTGAAGAAATGGGCAAAAGACATGAATAGACACTTCTCCAAAGAAGACATCCAGATGGCCAACCGACACATGAGAAAATGCTCAACATCACTCATCATCAGGGAAATACAAATCAAAACCACAAAGAGATACCACCTCACACCTGTCAGAATGGCTAACGTTAACAACTCAGGCAACAACAGATGTTGGCAAGGATGCAGAGAAAGAGGATCTCTTTTGTATTGTTGGTGGCAATGCAAGCTGGTGCAGCCACTCTGGAGGTTCTTCAAAAAACTAAAAACAGAACTACCCTACAACCCAGCAATTGCACTACTAGGCATTTACCCAAGGGATACAGGTGTGCTACTTCAAAGGGACACATGCACCCCTATGTTTATAGCAGCACTGTCAACAATAGCCAAAGTATGGAAAGAGCCCAAATGTCCATCGATGGACGAATGGATAAAGAAGATGTGGTATATATGTACAATGGAGTATTATTCGGCAATCAAAAAGAATGAAATCCTGCCATTTGCAACTACGTGGATGAAACTGGAGGGTATCATGCTAAGTGAAATTAGTCAGAGAAGGATAAATATCATATGACTTCACTCATATGAGGACTTTAAGAGACAAAACAGATGAACATAAGGGAAGGGAAACAAAAATAATATAAAAATAGGGAGGGGGACAAAACAGAAAAGACTCATAAATATGGAGAACAAGCTGAGGTTTACTGGAGGGGTTGTGGGAGGGGGGATGGGCTAAATGGGTAAGGGGCACTAAGGAATCTACTCCTGAAATCATTGTTGCACTATATGCTAACTAATTTGGATGTAAATTTAAAAAAAATAAAATTAAAACAACTTTGTGGGCATCATAAAAAAATAATAATTTAGGCTTTTGAATTTGTTTTATTCAATCATTAATTTCTTCATCCCTCAAATACACATGTATAGAAAAGCTACTGTATGCTGGACTTATAAACATATGTAAGATAAATACTGTCCTTGACCTAAGGAATCTCCAATTTTAGTAGGACTACAGATAAATTCACAAACAATCATAATGCAGTATTACTGGTAAAGTACAGAATACTATTTAAGTATATGGTAAGGAGTACCCATTCCTAACTAAGGACATTTGAAAATCTATTTTGAAAGCAATATAGCATCATGATTCCAAAAGTGAACTATGGCAGCCAGCTACCTAAATTCTACCCCATTCCTTCACCTACTTCAGTGACCTTAGGCAAGTTACTTTATCTCTCTGAATTATCTTTCCCTGTCTGTAAAATGTGGATGATAATAGAAACGTACTTCAATAATTTACTGCCAAGAGTTTAATGAGTTGATAAATTGAACATCATTAGAAAGTTCTTGGCATAAGGTAAGGGGCTTAGTACAAGTTAGCCATCATTTTAATAATTATTATTGTTGTTATTGTTGTCACTAGTGACATCTAAGTTGATACTCAAATGATGAATATAAATCACTCATATAAGGCAAGGAAGAATGAGTGATCCAAGAAGAGAAAAAAGGGAAACAAATATGTGAAAGAGTAAGGGAGGTGTGGAAATAAACAAAGACCACCAAATATGAACAAAGAGTTTATTTATTCAGAGCTTGCTGTAGCGAGGGAATTAGCCATCATCACTTGCATTTGACAGATACTCAAAGTCTGTCAGGAAAGAGAGGAAGCTTTATAGTGAGAAAAAGGAGGGGAAGGAGAAGACTTCAGTTACAAGCTGATTGGAGATTGTTGGCACAGGGAGGCTGGAGGTGGGCTAAATAGAAGCAGGGCATCCTAAGCAATTGGTCTGGGACACATATGTGACTTTCTCTGGCTGGTGCTAAGTTGGAAGCAGGGGGAAGGGGAACAAACATACATAACGAAAAAAAAAAAAAAAAAACAAACCAGAGAAGTTGGCAGATGTTGATCTAGTTCTGACTATTCTGGGCCAATTGCTACAGAGATTGTGTTTGGCTTCCTGGGTTTCTTTTGTAGATCAGAGTTTTAGTACCATATATGGACTAGCCAGTCTTCATTTGTAAACTGTATTTTAGCCTAGTGTGGCTCTTTCTGGGAACTGTAAGTCCAGGATAATGATAATGTATAGCTGAGGAGAGAAAGCACAAGAATGGTGAGAGGTAAGCAAGCCAAATAATGCAAGATCATGTGTTGTCTGTCTGTCTGTCTGTAAGAGTGGTTATTTTTAACAACAGCTCTCTTGTTTTGCAAACCAGAACATAATGTGAATCATGCATAACAACTCCATACTTGGAAGACCCTTACATATGTCATTACTCACTTGGCAGATAGGATACCTCAATCTATGCCCTAATCCATGCCCTATGCCCATGCCCTAATCCATGAAACATGTGAATAAGTTACTTTACATAGAAAAAAGAATTTGCTGATGTCATTAAGGTTAAAAATCTTGAGATGGGGAGATTTCTCTAGATGGTTCAGGTGGGCCCAATCTAACCACATGAGTCCTTAGAAGTGAAAGAGTAGAGCAGAGGAGTGGGTCGGAATGATGAACAACAGAAGAGGCCAGAGAGGTGGCAGCATAAGAAGCACTGAACCCACTATTGTCAGCTTTGAATGTGGAAGAAGGGAGCCACCTGCCAAGGAATGCAGGTTGCTTCTAGAAACGGAAAATGGCCCCCAGTTGATAATCATCAAGGAAATGAGGCCTTCAGTCCTACTACCATAAGAAACTGAAACAAGCCAAGAAACAGACTTTGGAAAGAAATGCAACCCTGTAGGCACTTTGGTTTTAGCCTACAGAGACCCATGTCAGACTTCTGACCTCCATAACTCTAAAGTAATAAATTTGTGTTTTTTAATTGAAATATACTTGATATACAATTTTATATTATTTTCAAGTGTAAAACTTATGCTATTTTTAAGCAGCTAAGCTTGTGATAATTTGTTGCAGCAGCAATAGAAAACTAATACATTCACCAAACGTTATAAAGTTTTTCTTTTCTCTCACAATGAAAGATCATTCCACCGTCCCATCTCAGGGCCTCTGCAAGCCCACATGTCCTCATTTGTAAAACGCAATATCCAACGATGGTATAATGGAATCAGTTTGGAATTGATATGTGTGAAGGTTTTCATAGACAATTCCTTCCATTGGCTCTGAATATAAAAATAACATCAGTTTTCATTTATTGCATTCATACTATATGTGCCATTTCATTTAATCCTAGCCCTAAGCCCAAGAGGTGGGCTTTTTTTTTTTTTTAAGTTTATTTATTCTGAGAGAGAAAGAAAGCATGAGCACGGAAGGGGCAGAAGAGGGGGTGGGTAGAGGAGGAGGGGTAGGAGGAGAGCAGAGAATCCCAAGCAGGCTCCACACTATCAGTGTGGATCCCGATGTGGGGCTCGAACCCATAAACCATGAGATCATGACCTGAGCCAAAGTCAGACGCTTAATCAACTGAGCCACCCAGGTGCACCAAGAGGTAGATATTTATTATCCTCATTAAGCATCTAAGGAAACCTTTTCTCTTCAGAGACAGCAAGTACCAGACTTAAGTAATAATGTCATATGGCACAGCCGACATTTAAACCCAGTCTGCCTCACTACAAAGACTGAACCAGTTCTACCATGACATTCCATTTCTCACGTTTACTGTTTCAGAACCAGAAACATGGTGACAATGTTTTCCTGGTCTTCACAATCACCTATTTTGGAGCTGATTCATAATATTAGATCCTTTTTTTTTCATTTTTGGAGGAATCAGTGATTTATCCCTTGTAAGCATCATTAGATGTGGTACAATCATTAATGATGGCAATCAATGTAGTTCAAACAACATGATAATCTTCGGTTTAATTGAAGATTTAAAAAAATTTTAAATAAGATTTTTTTTCTCACTCATCAGCCTGACAGAGCAACAAAGCATTTCATAATTAATATTTATCCCAGAATTGAGTACTTTTGGTTTATACAGAGCACTTTTGGTTTGGTGTTGTAATGCAATTTTCCCATGGGGCAGTGAAGTGACGTTTGTAAGAGCAGAAGAACTCCAGAGTCAAACAGTTGAGCTGAAGAATCATGGACAAATCATTTGGCCTATGTACATCCAAGTTTCCTCATCTGTAAAAATATTACGGTATATTATAAGTGCCACCTCATGACTGTTTTGAGTATCAAATGAGACCAAATCATGAAAGGATTCTTTAGCTTTTATAAGAAATTCAGTCGGACAAATGTGTATTTTTAAATGATCATCTGTTACCAATAAAGGGACCTTGAAACTTTGAGAGGCTATTTGGACTCTATTCTGCTCCTGGATATTTAGGACATAATTTTTTTAAATATATAATTTTTTTCTACTGTTTATTTTTTAGAGAGACAGGGTGCAAGTGGGGGAGGGGCAGAGAGAGAAGGAGAGAATTCAAAGCAAGATCCAGGCTCCGAGCTGTCAGCACAGAGCCCAACGAGGGGCTCAAACCCATGAACCAAACTGTGAAATCATGACCTGAGCCAAAGTCGATCGCTTAACCGACTGAGCCACCCAGGCGCCCCAGGACATAACTGATTATTTTAAGTATTTAAACTTCCATAGCCTTCTTTCATACTTAACTACCATTTTCTCTGATATAATTAAGCCCATTTCTTCTTATTTGATCTTTGGAAATATAAAGCAAATTTGAGTTAAATGTCTTTTGGATATAGGGGAAAGCAACCCACTTCAGATTAACTCAAATATAAAGGTAGCATGAGGGGCAGGTGGCTGTTTGGTGTAGGAAGCCTGGGCATTATTTGATATGATAGAGAGCTATCAGATTCCCAGTCACACAAAATTACAACTGAAACTCAAGGGAATTGAAGCTGGGAGCTGAGAACGTCTTTGCCTCTCAAGAAAGACTGGTCTCACCCATGCAGTTTCACTCAACACACGTTTTCTTTATGCACCAAATTTGCTATGGTCTCAAAATGGCCATCCCATCTGCCAAAGCTATCTTATAGTCCTGGTTCCAGCACCAACCAACTCATATTCTCAACTTCTCAACTCCAAACATCTCTGAGAGGGGAAGACAACTGGGCAAGATTCTCTTTTTCCATGAGGTTATACCATATTATGTCACAGGGGAAAAAGGTCTTTCCCTTGTCCAGTCAGCTATGGCCAGGAGTGGAGCAGGTCTATGTAGAACAAAGAAATGGGGAAATTCTCTCAGAAGAGGATGTGGCTAGGACTTGCAAAGATGATGTGTCAATGCAGAAAATAACTGACCTGGAATCCCCCTAGCCAAACTATAAATATCTTAATGTAGAATTAATTTTGTTCAAGTGCCTAACATGCATCACACATGAAAACTAGGTTCATTCCCTTCTAGACTCACACCACCAATTAATTTCTTTGCTTGCCCTATGTTCTCTTATCACAGTGCCTGTATTTGCTTCCTATTGCTGCTATAAAAAATTACCATAAATGTAGTGGCTTAAACCAACACAAATTTATTATCTTACAGTTCTGGGCAACAGATACTCAAAAAGATTCTCACTGAACTAAAATCAAAATGTCAGCAAGGCTAAGTTCTTTCTGGAGGCTCTCAAGGAGAACCCATTTCTTTGCCTCTTCTGGCTTCCAGAGGCGGCCTGCATTCTTTGGCTCGTGGCCCCTCTAATATTCTCAAAGCCAACAGTATAACCATCTTCTCTCCTCTCTGACCTCTGTTTCAGTTCCTGTATTTTCTCTCTCTGACTCTGATCCTCTTGCTTCCCTCTTATAAGGGCTCATGTGATTACACTGGGACCATCCAGATAATCCAGGATAATCTCCTCATCTCAAGATTTTTAATGTAATGACAACTGTAAAGTCCCTTTAACCATGTAAGATAATATAGTCACAGTTTCTATGAATTAGGATGTGAGCATCTTTGGGGGCCATTATTCAGCCTAACATATTGCCTGATATGGAGTAGCAGATTAATAAATGTTTCTTTAGTTATTTACTTTACCATTCCTGCTAACTGTGCTCATATTTTAAATACTAAAGTGAATAAGGAATTCTGCATAGACATTCCTTTTTTTTATTTCCAATACCTGGGTCCCCTACTAATCATCTGAAACTTACATTTGTGGCAGAAATGAAAATGAACTTGAACAGCTGAGAACTACAGAAATATGTGATTTCTTTTGCCAGCTCAATCTCTTCTTGTTAAACCTCGAAGACTTGACATTTGAAAGAGAAAGGCTGTGTAACAATTCCACTTTGTAAAATATTCTTACAGTTTGGGAACATAGGTTTTACACGTTTCCAAATGTCCTCTAATCAAGCTTTAGAATAGGAGTTAGAACACAAAAAACGGGGTGCCTTGTAAAGGATAGTGACAAGGGTTTTTCCAATTCTTTACATGCTCTTTGAGAAAATGTTTAAACAGAAAAAAACAAATGATGGCCTTTCTGAGTTAAAACAGTTCCAGTTGCTTCAACAGATCACTGCACAACAGTGAGCAACGCTTATTGAAATTCTGCCGACTGGAAGCACCTCCTGTGCCCTCTTGTTCATGGAAAAGTCTGTAATATTAATCAGCTATGACTTTACAAAAGCTGGGGGCAAACATAAAGAGCTCAGTGCTGGGGCACGTGATCCTCACATGAGATGTGCATGAGTTATCTTCCCACATTGTGCAAGTGGCCCCAGTATCTCCAGTCTCATCACCACCCCCCTCCAGCTTTTCTGCTGCCCTGTTCCTGGATAGTTGATCTATAGTGTGCTCCATGTACTTCTGTATATATCTCATATTTGTTTTAAATAGCTTGATATGTTGACATAGCGGTACAGTAATCCTCTATCTGAAAATCCTGGAGGGAAATGTGTTCTGAATTTTTGGATTTTTAGAAAGGAAATACAGAGCAAATACCATATACTAAGTTAATACCCTCAGTGGGTCTGGATCAGTCTCACTCAATATTTCTGTGTCATAGACTCTAAGTCTAAAGTTCTCTTTTGGCCAGCAAAAGAGCAGACGCAGGATTAGAGCGGGAGATGGCTAATGTCCAGGAAAAGACAAGAGCCCCAAATAAGGGTTTTTGCTGGGTATTTATTAAGATCAGAAGGCTTACAAACGTGATGGGCATGTACAAAGAGACAAAGAAACTGTCAACATTAACTTGGGGATGTGAGGGAAAAGGGGGAATTTGAAAATATACAGTATTTGGGGTTTGGGTCAATATAAAACAAAATCCTGGCGCTGGGTAGATGGGCAGGTGGTTGTTAATGGCAGACAGGAGGTGCTGTGCTTGTTTATCTTAGCTAGCCTAGGGGATGAGACAGATAGGGGAAATAACCTCAGGGTTAATAAGCCACCTTTTCTTTTGTTAACCATCTCTGCTCTGAGCTGCATCGCCTGCAGCACAGTACTGGGCCCTTTCCTCCTGTGAAAGCAGCTTTTCTGCTATAGTACTAAATTGGGGGTGCTTCCACCCTGAATATCTAATCTTGTTTATTTCATATACTTATGTATTTGGCACCTTTGCACCTGTTCTTATTTTGGGCCTTTGCCCCTCCCTCTCTATTCTGGGGCTCTGCACCCCCTCTCTATTTTGGGGTGCCTGTGCACCTCTCTATTCTTGGCACCTTTGCGCCTCCCTATTCTTGGGTGCCTTTGCACCCCCCTATTTTTGAGGTGCCAATCTGGTTTACCCATACTTGAGTATGAGCATTCTATAGCTCTGTATTTCTTTATGCCTTGTTAACCCATTGGTGTAAGCCTGGGGGATTGCTAAGCATATTCCCCACATTTCTGCAATAAACTATATAAATATTCTTACCAAGTGAAATCACCTAACATTGTAAAAAAATTTTCACAAGGGTTGGACGTCCAAAATATATAAGGAACCCGTAAAACTGAGTATCAAAAAACAACCTGATTGGGGTGCCTGGGTGGTTCAGTTGGTTGAGCATCCAACTCTTGATTTCAGCTCAGGTCATGATCTCACGGTTCATGAGTTCAAGCCCCACATCAGGTTCTGCACTGACAGCAGGGAACCTGCTTGGGATTCTCTGTCTCCCTCTCCCTCTGCCTCTTCCTCTTTCTCTCAAAAATAAATAAATAAATATTTTAAAAAATAACCTGATTAAAAAATAGGCAGGGAACCTGAATAGATACTTTTCCAAAAAAGCCATACAGATGGCCAAAAGGCACATGAAAATAATGCTCAATGTCACTAACCATCAGGAGATGCAAATCAAAACCAGGATGAGATAACACCTTACACCTGTCAGAATGGCTAGTATCAAGAAGTAGCAAGTGCTAGTGAGGATGTGGAGAAATAGAAACTCTCATGCAGTATTAATAAGAATGTAAATTGGTGTGGCCACTATGGAAAATAGTATGGAGGTTCCTTAAAAAATTAAAAATAGAACTACCACATGATCCAGCAATTCTACTTCTAGATATTTACCTGAAGAAAACAAAAACACTAATTTGAAAAGACATATGACCTGCTGTGTTCATTGCTGCATTACTTACAATAGCCAAGATATAAAAGCAACCTAAATATCCATCGATGGGTGAATGGATAAAGATGTGGTGTCTGTGTCTGTGTGTCTGTGTGTCTGTGTGCGTGTGTGTGTGTGTGTGTGTGTGTGTGATGGAATATTATTCAACCATAAAAGGGAATGAAATCTTGCCATTTGTAGTGAAATGGATGGACCTAGAGGGTATTATGCCTAGTGAAATTAGTCAAATTCCATATGACTTCACTTATACATGGACTCTAAAAAACAAATGAACAAAGAAAACAAACCAGAATCAAACTCAGATATTGAGAACAAACTGATTGTTGCTACAGGGGAGAGAGGAGGGAAGATGAGCAAAATAGGTGAAGGGGATTAAGAGGCATAATCTTCCAAGTATAAAATCAGTAAGTCATGGAGCCATAGTGTGCAGCATAGGGAATATGGTCAATAATATCATAACAACTTTGTATGATTACACCTGGTAACCAGACTTATTGTGGTGATCATTTAGTAATATATATATATATATATATATATATATATATATATATGTTAAATCACTATGTTCTATACCTGAAACTAATACAATATTGTATATCAATTATTCTTCAATTTAAAAAAAGCATCAATTCAGGTTAGCTTTTGTTGCCAAATTATTTTTAAAATTAAACTTGCTAAAAAGGATTCAGTATTCAGAGCTTTTTGGATTTTAGAATTTCAGATAAGGGGTTATGGATCTGTATTACAAGTTGGCCCGGGGAAGTGTTGTTTTGTTGTGTGTGTTGTTGTGTGTGTGTGTGTGTGTGTGTGTGTGTGTGTGTGTGTGTGTGTTTTCAAGTTTTTCCATTGTTTACCATCCAAATGGAAATTCAGTGAAAACTCCAAACACCCAGAATCATGGACTAGAGCAGTGGAAAGAGTTCTGGTGATGTGGTGCCTTTGCTTCATTTCACCAACAGAGAAATTGTAGCACAGGGAGTAGAAATGGTCTAGTGAGGCTAAAGAAGGTTCTAGAGTAGATACTACATGTTTGACATTAGACAGACCTAGGTTGAATTCAGCACTAACTAAATTGCCACCTTGGCAAATTTATACCCAGGCTTCCATCCCAGATGGTGATCCATCCCAGATCACCATTATTCCCTGTTTAGAGAAGCACCTCACCCATAAGGGTATTAGGAGCATTAAATCAGCAAAAGCAGGGTGCAATGTTCGGCACACTGAGCTATACATACTGTGTGCTCAAGAAAACACAACCATTTACTAGCTTTAGGGCTATTTTTATGATTATTATTGACCTAATTCACTTAAACTCAGTAAATGTTTACTGAATTCCTCCTTGTAAGACACCATACTGTTACGCGGGTGAATGAGGCAGAATTATCTGCCCATACACTATAGGCAATTCAAAGAAGTACCTAGCACAGTCCCTGACACACAGTAGATACTTAAGACATATTTGTTGAATTGAATTAAACTCAAGGTGCTTATAATCTAACAGGGGATATAATAATGCTAAGAGTAAAAAATGTGAGAAATACTCAAAGAGGTTTATGATGTGCTATGGGAATAGAAAAACAAAGACGTATTCTGTCTTCGAACAGGGGAGAGTATAAAGAAGAAGAAACATCCATGCTGGCCTTACCAAGAGGGTTGATATTCAGTGGGTATAGCCATTCCAGGCAGGAGAAAAGAGTTTAAGAAAATTCCTACAGAGGTGGAAAATTGCATAGTACGTTTAATAAGTAGTGGGTTATGTGCTTAGGGAATCACATAGAACAACTGCATGGGTCGTATGCATGAGGGAATTTCAGCCTGCAATGCAACAGAGGTGAGTTAAGACTAAGTCAAATGAAACCTGAAACGGTGTATGAAGGAGTGTGCACTATACATCGAGGCTTGGGATTTTGTACAAAGAATTAAAGGGCAGAGAAAGTGTGAAAGTAGTTAGACCCAGCATGGGTATATCAAAAAGTCCTTGATGGGAATGATAAAGAGCTAAACCAGGGCAGAGGCAGAGAAGAGGGCCAGGAGGGAGAAGTTAAAGAGACATAAGTGGAATGGATCATACTTAGCAACCATTTAAATGTAGAAAGCAAAATAAGAGGAGATTCAGAGATTACTCTTAGTTTTTAGACTTTTGGGGGTATAATGGTGCCAGAGAAGAGAGAAGGTTATAGATGATGGATGAGGAAGGCAGAAAATTATTAGTTCACTTTTAAACTGAACAACAAGTTAATGTGTGTTCAAGGCAGGAAAAGAAAACTGGTCTGTGATGTCAAGAAACTAGACATTCAACCAACAGGAGTTAGTCAGGGGAGCTAATGTCTTTAGATTGGGCAATGGACTTGCTAATCTTGTGTTGTCCCTTATCTGAAGTTGCAGCTGCATTTCACAACCTACAGATTCCCCCACCTTACATAAAAATCAACATTTGCAAGTACATATGCCCACCTAGCAATTGTTGTCACAGGTGGTTCTTACTATGTGGGAAATCAGGTAACTTACCCAAAAAAGAGCCCCTGAGGATCAGTGAAGGCACTGCAGGCTGGAAGCGGGATGAGGCAAGCAGGGGCCTTCATTCGGGTTTCTGCAAGTGCCCACCTTGCACTTGCAAGACCCTGAGAGTCAACGTTTCCTTGGATTTTGCACCTTGGGCACATCACTTGCCTCACCTAGTCCCAACCCTAGGAGTAGTGTGAAGTATTTCCCAGGACAAAGTAGCAATAAAGATTCTTTATTAAGAAGACTTTATGTTGTAGTACAGGGGTCACAAAACTTTTCTTGTAAAGTACCAGGTAGTAAATATTTCAGGCTTTGCAGGCCATATGGTCTCTGCACCAACTACTCAATTCTACCAAGGTAATGGGAAAACAACCACAGACTATATGTAACGAATGGGCATGGCTGTGCTGCAATAAAACTTTATTTACAAAAATGGGAGTCAGGCCAAATTTGGCCCTCAGGTTATAGTTTGCCAGCACTGTTGTGTGGAAGGAGCTAGCTAGACCTTAGGTTTAAATTCCAAACCCACCATTTACAAAATATCTGGATTTGGATGTGTACCACTGTAAAAAATGTGATTAATTATACCTTCTCCTCATTGATTGTGGGGATTTGAGAAAACGTATTTAAAATGTCTCATAAATAACAGGCATTCAAATAGGGCAGTAGTCTTTTTTTTGTAAAGTTTTTATTTACTTATTTTGAGAGACAGAGAGAGAGACAGAGAGAGACAGAGAGAGACAGCATGAGTCAGGGAGGGGCAGAGAGAGAGAGAGAGGAAGAGAGAGAATCCCAAGCAGGCTCTGTGCTGTCAGCGCAGAACCCGATGCGGGGCTCGAATTCACAAACAGTGAAATCATGACCCAAGCCAAAATCAAGAGTCAGACACTTAACTGACTGAGCCACCCAAGCACCCCAGGACAGTAGTCTTTTTAATTACAAAGCTCAATAAGAATAATAGCTAACACTATTTGAATGCTTTTATGATATACAAGCTACTATGTAAATAATGCACTTTACAGAGTTAATTTCACTTAAACTTCCCACAACTCTTGGAAGTAGGAACTATTATAGTATTGCTTTCTACTTGTGGGGAAACTGAGTCATGAAAAAATGCCCAAGAGATGCTTACATAAATAGTAAGTGATATAGCTGGCACTTAATCCCTAATTAAGTGAACTTCACATGCCTTGGTGCTAATCTCTTTGCTAGTTAATTAGCTCCACCAATTCAGCTCCAACTGAAATGCTCCAAATCTTCTCAAGTTCTGCAGGGCTTTTCATAACTCATCACAGCCTAACACAACTGAAAACAGTTTAACACATAACTTTTGGAAAATTCACCTTCAGGTAAACACTCCATATCTTACATCAATGAAATACTTATTCCCACCCCCTGCCTGCCCATCTATTTCGCCCCTCCCAACAAATATCTCCAGTTAAAGGAAAACAGAATATTATTAAGAAAGCTAATGCAAACCTATTTCAAAAAATTTATCCTATAATCACCCTAAAAGCTTGCAATTTCAAAGCTAGGCTGCAGAACAGCACACTGGATTAATTATGCCAGACTGCAGCAATAACCTTGAATTAAAGCTGCAACCTTCTATTTTTAAGAAACACTTGCCTTTCTGGTTGATGAAACCTGTCGTCCCATCAGGTAACAGACGTGACCAGGAAAGAGAGAAGCGGTAATGAGTCAATCCAAGCTGTTTGATACATTTCAAATCTTCCTCCCACAGAGTGTAGCTGCCACAAGCTACATCGCCAGTCTGGTTCTGGAAAACTCTCTCTCCTCCCTGATGGGTGAATGTGTCCCAGACACTAGGGCCTTTTCCATCTGCATCCCAGCCTCCTGAGAAAAAGAAGAAAATGAAACGGTTACACTCTTGACATCAAGAGGCATATGTGGAATGTAAATATTTGTCGCCAAAAGAACATACCTCATTAACTCAATGTACCATATTTATAACTTTAAAATATGCCTTTAAAATAACATGCATGAGCGAGTTATGTGTTTAGCTGTCCTTGATCCCTGAAGCTGACTGGTAGCAAATGAAAAATGATTGCATACTGCTGCTGCATCACAGGCTTTCATGGTTCATTTTCTGAAGATTTCCCAGCTGGTAAACAGAGGCAGGCCCCAGCTTATGAATGTCTGAGTTGCAAATATCTCCTCCTGGCCATGACTGACACGTCTTGTCCTTGCTGTGCCTGATGGAGTCTCAGGACCTTGTCTTTGGCCCTCTACACTTGAACCCTATTTTCTGTTAGTTACCACTGGAGCCTGCAATGGTCCAGTCAATTACTGTGGGGAGGGCACTAGTTTCTGCTGCTGTTGACATATTAGTGTCCTACATTCATTCATTCATACCTCCATTAATTCCACAAATGTTATGTGTCAGGCTCTATGCTGAGCACAGGAGATACCAGGGCGAACTCTGCTGTGCTTCCTGTCCTTGGAGAAGTTAGCTATGGGCAACGGCAAAACAGCTGAGGTAAAAGCTTTGCCAGAAAACCAAGGAGGGGCATTTATCCAGATGTGGACTAGAGTCGGGGGTCTCTTAGAAAAATGACTTTTAGACAGACACCTAAAGGAAAAGTTGGGTCATCAAGATGAATTGCTGGGAAGTGGGGGTGGATACAAAATAGAAAAAGGGCAGCTAAGATCCAAAACCTCACAGGAAAGAGAGAGTGTTGCACATTAGAAGAACAGAAAGTAAAAATTGCATTAGATTTGGAATATCTGTACACATAGAAATGTTGTTTAAAATGGTAGTTAAAATGCATTCTATGGTATAAAGGAGTAATTTTAAAAATCTCGTGACTCCCTAATTCCACTTCTAGGTACATACCCTGGAGAAATGCTCATGTATTTTCACAAAGAGATTATATAAGATCATTGAGGCAGAGACATCTGTACTAACAAAATCCTGGAAACAACCTACATTCTACCAACAGTAGAACAGATCATTAATTTGAGGTATAAGCATACAGAGGAAACACTAATCAGCAGTTAAGGGAAATGAATCAGAGAGTAACCCTGTGCTGCACTCTGAATGTTTGTATCCCCCAAAACTTACGTTGAAATCCTAATGGCCAATGTGAAGGTATTAGGAGGTGGGATCTTTGGGAGGTGCTTCAGACATGAGGGTGGAGCCCTCATGAATGAGTTGGTGCCCTTGTAAGAGACCCCAGAGTTCCCTAGTCCTCTGTGCCATGTGAAAACATAGATATCTGTGATGCAGAAGAGGCGCTTGCCCAGCCACTCTCACCTCAGACTTGCAGCCTCTGGAATTGTGAGAAATAAGCCTTCCAGTTTATGGTGTTTTGTTATTAGACTCCAAATGGACTCAGCCTCAAAATTATGAAGTTATACAAACAAAAAAACTGAGATTCAAAAGAATGTATCCAGGGATAAAGAGATGGAATTCAGAATTTTAGGGCAGTAAGACTATGCTACATGATAATGTAATTGTGGATATATTTATCAAAACCCATAAACTATGAACTTTATTTAATAATACTGCATCGATATTCATTCATCAGTCGTAATAATTGTTCCACAGTAATGCAAGATGTTACTAGTAAGGCAACTAGGGGAATGGGGTATATGGAAACTCTCAGGATTTTCTGCCCAATTTTCCTGTAAACTTAAAATTATTCTAAAATATGAAGCCTACTGATTTTTTTAAAGAATATATACAATACGAAAAAAAGAACATATACATTTATCATGTTTTGTATATTTTTAAATATGTAAAAACAATCCGTGTATTTTCTGAATATATAGATACAAGGTAAACGTATAACATGCCTGGGAATGGTCAATTCAGGCTAGTGGTTACTGTTGGGGAGAAAAGAGGGTAATGGAACCTGGGAGGAGTGTGACTGCAATTCTTATGTTTCCTTCCTTAAACTGGGTTAGGAGCATACGGGTAGGTATTTATTACATTATTCCCAACGCTTTTTTTTTTTTTTAATTTTTTTTTAACATTTATTTATTTTTGAGACAGAGAGAGAGCATGAACAGGGGAGGGTCAGAGAAAGAGGGAGACACAGAACCTGAAACAGGCTCCAGGCTCTGAGCTGTCAGCACAGAGCCTGATGCGGGGCTCGAACCCACAGGCTGTGAGATCATGACCAGAGCTGAAGTCGGACACTCAACCGACTGAGCCACCCAGGCGCCCTGATTCCCAACCCTTTTAATGTGTCTAAAATATTTCATAATTATTTTATTTTAAAGTGTATTTATTTACTATTTTGCAAGAGAGTGTGTGCATGTGTGTGCGCGCATGTGTGAGTGGGTAAAGAGCAGGGAGAGAAGGAGAGAGAGAATCTCAACCAGGCTCTACACTATAAGCATGGAGCCTGATGCAGGGCTCGAACTCACGAATTGTGAGATCATGACCTGAGCCAAAATGAAGAGTATGATGCTTTAACAGACTGAGCCACCCAGGTGGCCTTCATAATAATTTTTATATAAGAAAGGAGGTCACAGATAGAGTAGACTAGACCAAAGCAATTACAGGAAGGTCTTTCAGGTCTCACTTAGCATCTACTTACTCATATTGTGCATACAATTCAAACAGGATTGGGTATTAGGTTTTGGACCCACACAAGGACAGCATAGGCTGTAAGTTATGGGAGGGGACCATGGGGAGACAGAAGAGGCTAGTAAAAGGAGGAGCTCTGACAAGAGCAAAAATGACAGTTGAAATCAAGTAGGATACTAAGTATCTATACAAAGAAATCATGAATATTAAAAATTACTATACTCTGGAGTCATAATATAGAGGCAAAAAGCTATATACATTCCAATGGCTCTCAATTTATGTCTATATATGAGGTTTAGAGGGATGGGGGAAAATACTGATATCCAATCTTAGAAGGAAACAGGTATGAATACTAAAATACAATTTAGTCAAGTATGGTGCTCATAGTTTTGGATAAGTGATTTAACAGATGAAGAGCTTAATCTCAGAGAGTTTAAGCAATAGTGTTCTAGTAAATATTAACAACTGGCTATACATTTAAAACTGTGGGGGCACCTGGCTGGCTCAACTGGTAGAGCATGCTACTCTTGATCCTGGGGTTGTGAGTCCAAGCCCCACATTAGGGAGAGAGCTTACTTAAAAATAAATAAATAAATAAAGTATGTGTACATATGTTAATTAGAAATTTTATTGACCCAAAAGCCATGTAATACACAATTTCCAAATAATATGTAATGCTCTTTCTATAAATTCCATATGGCCAACTGATTCTCATAGAACGCTCACTTAGGTTTTTGCCAAATTTTTATATTGGTAGCCAAGCTATGGCTGCGACCTAACAAATGTGTGTAGTTCTCATGTGAATGTTAACTGATATGTTTGCTTAAATTAACAGGCAAGATAAAAGGAAAACAACAGAATTTCACTTGTTCATCAGTGATATGAGCTACGTCTTCACTGAATTGGATAATGTTTTCAAACACTGGAAAATTTCCTCAAACATCAGTCCTACTTACAATGTAACGCTACAGATGTGACACACTTTTAACTTTACTCTGAATTATTAAGATTGTCTCTATCACTTTCTTAGGTCTTGACAATCAACAAAACAATACATTAAATACTGACTTGGCAGCACTTGGCCAATTCCTACAGTGTTAATACTTCCACCATGGCCAAAGTCAAGCAACCAGGGGGATAGCACTGAAGGTGGGTGGGGAAGAGATGAATGGCAGCCCAGCATTATATAGTATTTCTTCTATACAGATACAAGAATAAGCTAAGTAACCTTGGGTTATTTACAGGGGCATGGGGAATAATAAAATTTAGTAAATTTCTATAATTTAATTTTGAATCATGAATATGTTAAGAATCAGCTCACAAAATTGCTGAAAGCTGAACAGTAGGTACTGGTGAACCAGTACAAGCTGGCTTCCCCAGCACTGGTAAGTGGCTTGTCTAAGAGCACACTGGTAGTAAGTAGCAAAGCCAAGTTGTATTTCCAGATCTGCCCGATTTTGAAGTCTAAGTCCTTCCAATGAAATATGCTACTTTTAGTAACAATTACTCTGAGTGATGAAGGAAGAGTCAATTGATGCCTGTGCTAGTCAATTTATAGAGCCTAAGAAGTGCATAACATGATTTATTATACCTTTTGGAAAATACTCCATTGAAAGTGCATAAAACAAATTCTGGCAATTTTGAAAGGTAAATGTCAGTTAGTAGGAAAATGTGGAGCAGCTCATCCTACACGTACACTAGTTAGAGCATATCTAGGCAATATTGTTTCCACGAGAAACTAAAATTTGAATTTTAATTAACCATTATAATTGATATTTTGATAAAAAAACATATAGTGGGTGGGACTCATCAGTACATTAATGTAAATTTTGCTGAATTAGTGGTATCAATAACTCACTTGTTCACTACGGATTTTCTCTAGATGCAATTATGTCCATATTCTAAAAGTGTGACTGTCCTTTATAAGGAATGAGACTACCATTTTCAGATGGACTACATACCCTGAGACATCCTTCAGACAACTACAGTTTCTGGATGAAATATAGGAACTACATTTTTAAGTGTGCCATTGATCTTGTGGGATGGTAGGTAACTCAAAAATAAAGTGAGTGAGGCAATTCAGAAGCACAAATGAATAACGAGGCAGGCTTTTGTCCTGAGAGCATCTGCCAATCCCAGATGATGTGAGCTGCCATTTTAATGGCCTTCTGGGACCAGGCAGAAAGGAGCAAAGTCTAAATCTTATCAAAGATGGGAAGCCACATGAAGATGTTTACATAAGGCTGGCAATGGAAGGACCCCACACTCTAAATAAGAAACAAACCCTACCTGAGAAAGAGGCAACAAAGCAACTAGCTTGACACAAAGTTGGGTGGAAGGGGGAAATGACTCCTCAATGTCTGCACCAAAAAGCCAACCCTCCAACCATTAATCAAGTGTGATAATGAAAAAAGATACTATCACACATATGAGCTCTCATTGGATATTGAAAAAAAATTTCCTCTCATTGGATATTACAGGAGGATAAATTTCACCAGAATAATCATACATACCAAGAGAGAAAATTCTAGGATCCAGGAAACAAGGAATTCAGCAGAAAAAGATCAAGAAAGGGTATGTCTGGGCTAATGGTAAAAAGAGACCTCCAAGGATACAGCTGTGCAGCAAACCCAGGGACTAACCAGCCCATGTAAGCATGTCATAAGCTATAAGAAAAAGTTCTCCAAGAAAATTAAACTCATAGAATATCTAGTATGATTTTTTTCAAGTATAAATTTTTATTATGGAATTGTCAACATGCACAAAAGTAGACAGAATAATACCGCGAAGCCCCATGAACCCGTGGCTCAGCTTTAACATTTTCAACATGGTGCCAATCTTGTTTCATCTGTATCCATTCAAACTCCTCCATTCAATCTGTAAACATTACAGTATATGCTCTGATAAGAATATTTTTTAATTGTGGTAAAATACACATAAAACCACTTACCACCTTAACCATTTTTTAGCGTAAAGTTCTGTTGGATAGTTCTGTGGCATTAAGAACATTCATACCATTGTGGGACCATTACCACATCCATCTCCAGAACTCTTTTCATCTTGTAAAACAGAAACTCTATAACAAGTTAGCAGTAACTCCCCGCTTTTTATGCTATTAGAATTGTGCGTAGGGTCAGTGAAAAGCAGGGGGCTAAGGGAGAGAAAGTGGGCAAGTGGGTAAATCCTCACCTTTCACATTGAGAAGTCAATAGATTATGCCTACAACAGGACTAAAATCAAGAACTGGTAATATAAGAATGTTTAAAATATAGTGGTCAGGGTGCCTGGGTGGGTCAGTTCATTGAGCATCTAACTTCAGCTCAGGTCGTGATCTCATGGTTCGTGAGTTCCAGCCCCACACCCAGCTTGCTGCTGTCAGCACAGAGCCCGCTTTGGATCTTCTGTACCCCCTTCTCTCTAACCCCCTCCCCCTCAACTTGCACTCTCTCTCTCAAAAATAAACATAAATAAATAAATAAATAAATAAATAAATAAATAAAAGTCAATACCAAAAGGATTACCTGAAAGAGTTAAAGGGGCTTCCTCTAGAGAGAGGAACATGGAAAGGGACCAGGCATTGATGGTTTCTCAGTCTTATTTTACTCTTTAAATTATTTTAATTTTTTTAATGTTTTTATTTATTTTTGAGACAGAGAGAGACACAGCATGAGCAGGGGAGGGGCAGAGAGAAAGGGAGACACAGAATCTGAAGCAGGCTCCAGGCTCTGAGCTGTCAGCACACAGCCTGACGCGGGCTCGAACTCACAAACCCGAGATCATGACCTGAGCCGAAGTCAGACGCTCAACTGACAGATATAACTGAATTTCACGATATAAGAACTACAATGGCTGAGATGAAAAATACACCAGATAGGAGTAATAGCAGATGAAACACTGTAGAAGAAAAGATCAGTGTACTTGAAGACATAGCAATGGACACCCTCTAAAATGAAACATGAGGGGGAGAAAAAAGACTCGAATGTAAACAAAGGATCACCGACCCCTAGGACAACTTCATTTAGCTTAATATACGTGTAATCAGAATCTCCAAAGGAGAAAAAGAGGAAGGGGTAAAAAAAATTTTTTGAAGAAATAATGACCGAATTTTTAAAAATTTGACAAAAACTATAAACCTACAGATCCCAGATCAGTGAATCCCAAGCACAAGACAAACGAAGAAAGCTATGCCAAAGCATAATCACGTTGCTCAGAACCAGTCTGAAGAGAAAAATCTTAAAAGCTACCAGAGGATAAAGATGTGTAATGTCTAGAGGAACAAATATAAGAATACAGTAGTTTGTTGTCACAAGCCATGCAAGCAAGAAGACAATGGAGTGACATCTTTAAAATAATGAAAGGGGAAAAAAAAATTTAACTAGAATTTTATTCCAGTAAAAATATGTTCCAAAAATGAAGGCTAAATACTTTTCCAGACATACAAAAGCTCAAAGGATTCATCACCAGCAAACCCTCAATGCATTAAAGCAAGTCCTTCAGGCAGACGGCAATGGATACCAGATGGAGGTACGGATCTACACGATGGAATGAAGAGCACCAGAAATGGTAATTACATGGGCGAATACATAAGATTCTTCTACTATTCAAGTCTCTTTAATAGATAATTTATTGAGTAAAGAAAAATAATCACACTGTAATATAGAGTTTATAACATATGTAGGCATAAAACGTATGGCAACAGTACACAAAGGCCAGGGAGGGAAAAATAGAAGGATGTTGCTGTAAAAGTCTTTAGTTATGCATGAAGTGGTATAATACCACTTGAAGGTAGACTGTAGCAAGTTAAAGATGTATACTATAAATCCTACAGGAAACACTAAAATAATAAAACACAGAGTTAGAGCTAGTAAGCCAAGAAATAATATATAATAGAGTCATTAAAAATAAGTTATCTGAGAAAGGCAGGAAAAGAGGGAAATGAGAATAAAAGACAGATGGAAGAAATCGAAAACAAATAGCAAGGTGGTCGATTTAAACCCAACCACATCAATAATATCATTAAATGTAAATGAGTCTAAACAATTGAAAGAGATTATCAGATTGGATAAAAATGCCAGACTCAGCTACATACTCCCTACAAGAAACCCACTTTAAATATAAAGACAAAAGAAGGTTAAAAGTGTCAGGGCGAAACAAGACATACCATGCTAATTCTAACCAAAGAAAAGTAGCATCGTTATAATGATAACAGGGTAGATTTCAGAGCAAGAATATTACTAGGGATAACAAAAGTCATTTCACAAAATTAAAGGGGTCAATTTATCAAGAGGACTTACAATCCTAAATGTTTATGCACCTACTGACAGAGATCCAAAACTCACGAGGCAGAACCTAACAGAACTGCAAAATATAGACAAATCCACAATTGCATTTGGATATTTCAATTAAAAAGACCAACAAGACTATAGAAAAATGGACAAAAGATGTAAACAGTTCCTTCACAGAAGGAGAAACACATGGCTAGTAAACATTTAAAAAAATGTAAGAGATCATTAAAAATCTGGAAAATGCAAATGAAAACCGCAATGAGATACCATTCTACACCCACACAGTTGGCACAAATTTAAAAATTGGGCAATATCCAGCATCAGAGAGATTGTTGCATGGCAGCAATGTTTATACACTGCTGGTAAGAGAGCAATACGGAAATATTTAGTAAAGTTGAAGAAGCACATAAACCAAAACCTAATAATTCGCATAGCACCATATATCCTGTTACTACAAATGCAAACCGGGAGACATATATATCCATGACTGCAACAAAACAACAACAAAAACCCACACTGGATACAGCTGAAATTTCCTTTTCAGGACAATTAATCAATAAATGAATAAATAAACTATAGAACAGTCATACCATGAAGATTATACTGGAGTAAGGAGTGAGTGAACTACATGTATACAGATCAACATGCATAAATCTCCCAGATATGATATTGAGAGGGAAAAAGCAAATTACAAAAAACATACAATGATACATTTCCATTTGTATAATATCCAAAACATCTCAAACTCACAATCTAGCTGATATCAGACAACTAAATTCTTAGACTACATCAAGATAACAGTTGCATTAATATATTGTAAAAACACTATGAGAGAATCAAGAAGAAAGCACTGAAGAGTTACTTTTGTCATTGGGAGTCAGATAGACTTGCGCAGGAGAAATACTTAAGGCAAGTGTTGAAAAATGAGTTAAGAGTTCTCACAGTGGACCTGATAAGGGAAAAAGCAAATGCATAATTCAGTAGCAATGCTGAGGGTGAACTGCAGAAAGAACGCAGTAGAGACACAAAGACCCCCCAGTTAGCAGGTCATTGCAATATTTTTTGGTAAGAAATTATAAGCTTCTTTTATTTATTTTTCTTTTAAACTTTTTAAACAGTTTTATTTATTTTTGAGAGACAGAGAGAGACAGAGCACAAGCGGGCAAGAGGCAGAGAGCAAGAGGGAGACACAGAATCCAAAGCAGGGTTCAGACTCTTATCTGTCAGCACAGAGCTGACACAGGTCTCGAACCCACGACTGTGAGATCATGACCTGAGCCGAAGTCAGATGCTTAACCAACTGAGCCACCCAGGCGCCCCTATTTTTTTTAATTACTTGGAAGAAAATAAATTGTCTCTAAAGTCCTCACCATGTTAGGACATAGAAGGGATTCCCACAAAAATGTAAAATATTGATATCACCCACAAACCTAAAATCAAAGATTTCCAAGGCTTCCAAGTATTATGAAAATAGCACTCTAGAGTCAGGCATGGGTGAGTTTAAATCCTGTCTCTACCCTTTACTTCACTGCTCTGTACATACAAAGTGGGAAGATAGTGTCTACTTCATGGGGTTCTAGTAAGATCAACTCAGCGAAAGCAAAAACACTACTAGCAAGGTACGTGGCAGAAGGTACAGGCTCAACAGATATTCTTTTTCTTCTCTTCTAGATGCAACGCAACGAACACTAACTACATTTACACAAAAAGTGACCAGTTGCTCTTTTTTTCTTCTCTCCATGGCCTACTCTTGATACCAGAGGACATACAAAGGAATCACTCTAACTAAAAATATTTGCAAACTTGCCTACAATTAAGATTCGTGTCCATACTTGCATGACTAGGTCTATGGGACCCTTGGCTTCCTGATTTGGAAGACATCATTACAAGTGGGGCCGTGTCACTTTCACTTTTGCCATGACAATACCCTCTGAGAGGACATAGATCTATTTGGACTTCAGTCCTCTGCATAAAAAGAAACCACGTCAGATACAAATAAGTAAGTGTATGAGCATATGTGTACGTGTGTGTGTGTGTGTGTGTGTGTGTACTCTTGCTTCAACACCCAAAACTGACATTGCCACATCACCTCTTTTTAGAAGTATTCCCTGACTCCACATCAGACCAACGCCCTCCTCAGTGCACACTCTGTACAATTAACACATTATGTTGAGTCATCTTTAAAAATACCTTTGTCTCCTTTCCACTCTGAGCTCTGTCAAGGCAGGGCCCAGGTTTCACTCATTTATCTATGTCTCTCGTGTGCCACAAATGACATATGGAAATACAGGTTCCCAGCTATCTGAACGTAGAGCGTTCCTAGGAAATCTTTCGTAACCTGAAATGGCATAAAGTGAAGAGTATCCCCTGTTGGCATACCACGTTCCGCTTTTACGAAAAAAACCATGACCCCATTACCATACTAATGCAGAGCAGTGGCATAACATAAACTTTCAGAAAGCAGGGGCTACCTGTAGTATGTGCTAAGTAAAATGGCTTCTGTGAGGTGTGTTTAGCATTAAAAATAAATATTGATATTTGCTATCTCATCACTTCACAGAAATATGCAGAAGTTATTTTAATGCTCATAAGTTATTGCAAATTATTTGAGAAATGAAATGTGATTAAAAATTCAAGTAATTGCCATTTATAAGTTAGGACCTGGTGTACTTTCAGACAAAAATATGTTTATTTTGGCAATTAACATTCAAATGTATTAAACATAACTATTCTATGTGGAACTTTGAAGTTGTGGTGAGCAAAGGTTCCCTGATCTACTCGCAGCATTCGGTGTCCAAAGCTATTTCAGAAGGGACAGGGCTCCCAAAGTGACAAGAAAAAACATTATACTCTATGGAAATATATTTCAATATCATGTCACAGGAGGGTGGAGGGTTCCAGAAAAGTTGTCTCCAAGGAAAAAAAAAAGGAAAAAAAAAAAGAGAGAAATGAGAAACTGATAAAGCATCCGATGTGTCTGGCCAACAGTGTGGGGATGAATTAGTGAAAGAACCCCAGAACAGGAAGCCATCAACAACAGCCAATCATTAACTCTCAGGCAAAACAAAACCATACACGAAAAGAAACTCAACCGGAGGACGTTAAGTGGCTCACTTGTGCACAATTTTTATATAAAACAGTGATGTAAAAACTGAATGAAGATTTAAACAAAATGTGTTATATAACAAAATGGGAAAAAATGGAGACGAAAAAGTTTGCTTTGTGAGTATGGTGCTACAGCAAGCTTAAAAGAAAAAATAACTCATCTTACAAAATGGGAAGTCACAGGGCACCTGGATGGCTCAGTCGGTTAAGCATCGACTTCATCTCAGGTGATGATCTCAGAGTTCGTGGATTCGAGCCCTATGTCAGGCTCTGTGCTGACAGCTCGGAATCTGGAGCCTGTTTTGGATTCTGTGTCTCCTCTCTGCCCCTCCCCTACTTATGTTCTGTCTCTCTTTGTTTCTCAAAAATAAACAAATATTAAAAAGAAATTTTTTAAATAGGAAGTCACTGTTATATTTTCAACTACAATATCAAAAAATGACTATGTATGCTATTTAGAAACACAAAAGTAAATACTAGAACAAGATGATAGGACTCTCGGCTTTAGGGAAACTAAGTAAGAAGTTGAGAGTAGTGACATAAAAGATCTTTCTTGGTTGTTGGGTGTTA
Organism: Panthera pardus; assembly: GCF_024362965.1. Taxonomy (NCBI): domain Eukaryota; kingdom Metazoa; phylum Chordata; class Mammalia; order Carnivora; family Felidae; genus Panthera; species Panthera pardus. Next base: position 186,722,639 of record NW_026526688.1, read on the forward strand.
TAATTCTCACAGCACTATCTGAGTTTTTAATCTAAGTACATGTTATGAATACAAAATTAAACATTAAATTTGGAATTACAAGAGAAGAGAGATTGGAGGCCTATGTCTACCCTGTTTCCAGGTTAGGAGTGGTAGAACACCCAGAGGCATGTGATAATGTCCAAGTGTGCTGTCCATCGTCCCAGGGACTGGGCTGCTACTGATACTTAGTGGCAGGGCCAAGAATGAAGGCCTGCCCAGTGCAGAGAAGCCACACACAAAACCAAGAAATGCCAACAGCACCTCCACTGGGATACACTGCACTCAATGGGAAAAAGTAAAGAAAAAATAAATGGGTGGGGGTAGAAGGAGGAGGGGGAAAGCAAATGGAAACCATTACATAGAAAATATAAAATAATAATATGGCAGAAAAAAGTTGAAACCATGGTAACCATAAACCCATTAAATAGTCCTATTTGAACAAAATAAAGGTGAAGAGGAAAAATATTTACCATGTAAATATTGATAAAAATAAAGTGGATTTTGCAATATTAATATTATATTAATTATATTTATTGATTGTATAATTATTAATGTTATTATATAATTAATAATACATTAATTCTGACTGGCTCATCAGAAAATCATACAGCTCTTAGTCCCAGAGTCATGGGTTCAAGCTTCAAGTGAGATGAAGAGATTACTTAAATAAATAAAACTTAGAACAATGTAAAAAAATGAATATAAATAAAAAATCATATGGGGCAAAGAGTAATACTCTCATATTAATAAAAGTTATAGCCCACCAAAATTATATAGTAATCACGAACTTTTGTGCATCTATCAATACAGTTTTGAAATATACAAGAAAAAACCTGTGATAAAAACAGGGATATACTGAAAACTCCACTAACAGGAGAAATGCTCTCAGAAAATGACAGAGAAAGAGAATTTGATTAACATAGTATATAAGCTTATTCTCTTACAGACAGATGTCTCTGTATGACTTTATATACATAGGTGTATACGTATGTATGTGTATATAACATAAGATACAGACAGACATATGGGAGAAAAGATTGTTACTCAACAAACAGAAAATTATTTTTCAAATACCTTGAAGTATTAACAAATATTAGAATTCATGCAGGCTACATTCTCTGACAATTAAACATAAAAGGAAGAAAGGAAAAAATGAAGAGAAAAGGAAGGGAGGGAGGGAGAGGAAGATTAACAAGAAAAAAATAAGTCAATGTATTTTTTTTTAATTCTAACTAAATCTTGCAGTAAACAGAAAATAAAGGCAGAATGATCGTTAAGGGGAAAAATGTGTTATTAACATTATCTTAAGAAAAGGCAGAAACCTGAAAACAAACATCTTTAATGCAGCTAAATGCTTCAGAACAGACTTTCCCTAAACAGATGGAAGCTCCAGCAAATGGCTGGAGAGCAAGTGATGAACCAGAGCAGATAGCTTCACCTGTACCCAGGATGCTAGGCACTCCACAGCAATGGGCAGGACCCTGAGGAAGCCACAGGCATGTCTAGGAGAAAAAGACTTCCTTCTAAATATCTACCATAATCAGATGTCATGAAACTGCCTTAAGCATTTTCCTTTTTAGGGGTGCCTGGCTGGCTCAGTCAGTTGACCTTGCGACTCTTGATTTCGGCTCAGGTCATGATCCCAGGGTTGTGGGATCGAGCCCTGCATCCGGCTCCATTTTGAGCGTGGAGCCTACTTAAGACTCTCTCTCTCTCTCTCTCTCTCTCTCTCTCTCTCTCTCTCTCTCTCTCTCTCTGTCTCTCTCTCTCTCTCTGCCCCTCCCCTGCTTGTGCTCTCTCAAAAATAAATAAATGTTAAAAGCAAATGTTTTTTAAGCAAAGACAGAAAATCTCCAGCATACAATAAGCCTTAATATCACTAAGCCCACCTGTGTTTATTTCTAAAGAGAAGACAAGAGCTACCCCCACCAAGTGTGAAGAGACAGTGGGCAAAAAAAAAAAAAAAAAAAAAAAAAACACACAAAAAACAAAAAAAACCATTATATATATTATTTTTAATATTTTTTAATTTTATTTTTGAGAGAGAGGGAGAGAGACAGAGTGCAAGGAAGGTAAGGGCAGAGAGAGAGGGAGACACAGAATCTGAAGCAGGCTCCAGGCTCTGAGCTGACAGCACAGAGCCTGACACAGGGCTCGAACCCATGAACCAAACTGTGAGATCATGACTTGAGATGAAGTTGGATGCTTAACCGACTAAGCCACTCAGGAGCCCAAAAAAACAAAATTATTTTTAAGAGTGTGCCCTGAGGGGCGGCTGGCTGACTCAGTCAGTAGAGCATGTGACTCTTGACCTCAGAGTCATGAGTTCAAGCCCCACATTGGGCATGGAGCCTACTTGAAAAAGAAAAGAAAAAAAGAAGAAGAATGTGCCCTGAGTGTGCCACATGTGGACTGCACTGTGTAATGTATAATAGAACGTGGATGTAACTTAAGTACTGATTTAGTAATTCGGGGAAGTGATAAATTCTTCTAGAAATAAATGGTGAGAGGAAATATTTCAGTCCTCCTTGTGGGACTTGACCCTTGAACTCCAACTCTGCACTTGTCGTGTTGTTGTTTTCTGATGATCCTAATGTCTTTAGCTACAAAGGCTTCTCACACTCCCCTTTCATTTACTTTAGTCCTGTTTAACATATGCAGCTTTTTGTCTTAACTGCTTTTGCCTCTGCTATTCTGCTATAATTATTCTTATCTTTCAATTAAGTCTCTTTGCATTCAGCCATTGATGCATCGAAACATGCTATCTAGTGAAAGACACTTTTCTCTGTCTTTGAAGAAAAACCCCCACGCTTCTCTTCATCCATCAAAGCACTGCGGTAATCTGAACCGGCTTCAGCTTCTGATTGCCGCTATGCTAATCTGAGCCCCACTTGGAAGAATGGAACAGTATACTGGAAAAAGCATCATGATAATAATAATAGCTATCATTCATTAAGCCTTACAATGGCACAGGCACTTTGGCAAGCACTCTACGTCTGTAGAGAAGGAAAAAAAGTTTTCCTCGACCCTCTTAGGGTGCCTGGCTGGGTCTGAAAATTAAACTGACAAAGACAGAGGGGCACCTGGGTGGCTCAGTCGGTTAAGTGTCCAACTTTGACTCAGGTCATGATCTCACGGTTCATGGGTTTGAGCCCTGTGTCCAGCTCAGTGCTGACAGCTCGGAGCCTGGAGCCTGCTTCGGATTTCGGATTCTCTCTCTCTCTCTCTCTCTCTCTCTCTCTCTCTGCCCCTCCACCACTTATGCTCTGTCTCTCTCAAAAATGAACATTTAAAATTTGTTTTTAAAAAATAAACTGACAAAGACAGATTAATAGGCAAAAAGCATGTATTTAAGTTTTACATGCCCTGGGAGCCTTCGGAGGAAATGAAGACGTGGAGAAATGGTTAAACCTGAGTATTTTTATGCTAGGTTTGGTGAAGAGTGGACAGTTGTGGGGGAATATGATAGGTCACGGAGCATGAGGTAAGGGGAGGAAACTGGGGGAAAGTCGGCAAGGTCTATTTATTCTGGTTCTTCTCAGTGTCCCTCTGTCTTCAAAGATAAGGATGCTCCTTTCCTGCAGGTGTAGGGAAGGCGCCTCTCACAAGAGCATTTTATGACCTCTGTCAGGGGAGAAGTGGCAGGAGGCCACAGCGACCTTCCCACTTCTGTTGTTTTGGTGCCATACCATGTCCTGAACTCCATCCCACAACTTTCTACCACTGATATCAACCCCCACTTAAACTGGAGGAATCTGAGTTTTCCTTAATTTTAAGGATTTAGAGGAAAGCTTAGGTAACTGACGAAAGTGAAATCATAAGCCAGGTTCACTGAACAGAGACTGTGTTCTTATTCACATTTTCTATAAGCATACGAAATTTATGCCTTATGATCTCTGTGACCTCAAGCAATTCACCCCACCTTTCTGTGCCTCTGTTTCCTCATCTTCAAAATGAGAGTGATAATAACACCTGGGTCATCCTACTTCATAGCATTGCTGAGAAAATTTATCGGATGTATTGTTGCAGTTGATGCATTTAGAACTGGCTCCCTGGGATGTAGCGTATAATTGTTGGTAATAAACGGTTTTCGTACCCACTACTCTAGCCTATACTGTCTCTCCTAAGAGGAGATCTCAAAGTAGCTAGTCTTTTTAGGAGCCCACCTTGTCTTGCTGGCCTCCTCAAGGTTCTCTTATCAGGACTAGCGGACTGTGTTGCTGCCCTGGCTCTTCGGGCTAGGGACCACCAAGCCTGTTGGGCGTGCAGTGTATCCTGTCTCCACAGTGCTGCAATTCCTCTGTTTCCTGCACTCAGTTGTCATTCTGGACTCTCAGCACCCTAAGAAGGGCATTCGTCCTGTTCTAGAACTTTGGGGCAGGAGGAGATGACTCCTGGACAGCATGCACTGTAAAAGCTATCCCCCAGGGGCAAGTATTTTTCTCAGTAGCCTTTTTTTCTGTTTCCCTTTAAAAATAATAATAAAGTTCTTTTATTACATAACTGTGGGACAAGGGATCAACCATAAGCGCTTAAAATGCAAAAGGTGCCCTACATTTAAACCTCTCCTGCTCAGAAGAAATACCCCTTGCAACATTTAAATCCTTTAACTTTTTCCTCCCTCTTCCACATGAAAATTATAAACAGCACCATGCTGTTAATCTGTAACTTCCTAGTGGCATCATGGCAGATATAAAATACCCCCACAAAACTTCAGCCTCTAGGAATTTGCCTGGCCTGGTTCCAGTAGCAAATCAACTCAAAGATTTTATAAGCAATAATTTGCTTTTCATTATTTTCCTATCACCAATCAGATTTTCATTGTACAACACAACTAAACAAAGAAAGGAGGGTTGGGGGGGGGGGTGACTTCCTAAATCTACCTCATGAATTGCTCCAAGTAAAGGACTCTGTTTGCCAGTTAAATACAATGGCCTTATTTTAAATAATTCCATGTTAATATATGTTTTCTAGAATACCTTTATAAATCTGGCATTTGTGCAAAGGGACTAATGGCATCCTTTTTTTGACTAATAGAAATCACATTCTTCAGAGTCAGCTGAATCTTTTTATCATACCAACAAATATTTATGGATCACACAATGCTGCAGATACGGAGGCATGACTCCAGACTTTAAATCCTGGTTCCCATTTCCCAAGAGAAGTGAGAAGAGCTGGGAGTGAGTAAACGTGGAGACACTGACTTGAGGAGGGATGGGTCATGTCCAGATATTTGCACCCTAAAGAATTGTGAGCCTACTAACTAATTGGGCAGGAACTCCTGACAACCTGCCTCAATAGGAATTTGAGGGGTTTTTTCTGTAATTAAAATTTTTTTTCCAGAACTCCCACATACTAATTCACCCCGGATAACTTCACTTCATTGAGTCTGTGTCTTCATCTGTGAAAAGGGAATAATTACACAGGAAGTGTGTAAAATGTCCGGCATGGTGCAAATAATAGTTGTTAAAAGGGGGGGGGGCAGCCCTTATTGTTATTATTCCTGTCACTCCTGTGTTAGCAAGCTTTTTCTATATGTGGCTTTCATGTTTTCAAACATCTCATTAGACTTGCTAAGGCGTATTTAGACACATGCAATATACCCAAATGCATTTAATGACAGGGTATGTCGGAAAGCAGCTCTGCTATAGCTTTTGTCTTTTAGAAAGATGCTCTTCAGAACCAATGTATCATAGAAATTAAAAGCCCAACTTGAGGTATTATGGAGTCATAGTCCATTGCCTGGGGAGAGCAGAACCATACATCCCCTCCAGACAGGTCTACCCTCGGTACCGGCGGGTCTTACTAAATCTGTATGTGATCTAGGTTTTGTTGTATACTTGAAATGGTTAATTAGAAGAGGTAGGGGAATCTGAAATGTCACAGCAAGTGCCTCCTGGCCCACTGTCACGTTTCATGAATTCTCGTGCGGAAGCCATTTGGATTAAGCAGTGACCCAATCTAAACAAATTGCTTCTGTGCCTCTTATCTCCTATCACCTATTTATGTCCCAATACATCTGCATTGTGTGGCTCAGGAAGATCCATTAAGTCCTTGGGCAGTGTTTACGGCTAGTTTTTTTTATTATTATTTCTTTGAGGTTCAGATTTCTCACATAAAGTGATAGAAAACTACTGTACAGACAGTACATGTTAACATTTTTTAAAAGAAAGGGGAAAAAAAGAAGTTATGTATAAGATTCGCAATTTCAGTCTGGGAATTCTCAGAGCAACCCTGTGGGTGAGAGACAATAATTTCTTGTAGGTTTTAGGTAAAGATATAATTTACCTTTATTTGCAGACACAAAACTCTAAGAAAACATTATGTGCCATCAATGCCTCTGGCTTTAAAAATATTTATGAGATTGAAATAGTTACCTGGAGGCAGACATTTCCTTCCAATGTCATAGGTCAGGCACATTGGCTAACACCCCAGATGATATTGATGTACCTTGAAAACTTAAAATAATGTTTATACCATTTATTTATTCATTCATATATAGAGCACCCATCCTGAAGTATCTGGGACACTGAACAAGGTTTACATAAATCTGACTGTTTTTTCCTCTGGGCCATTTGGCTCAGTCTGATAGACCATAAATATTCAATAATACTTTACAATGACAAAGCATCTTTTATGCAAACATCTCTAAGCACATTATTCACCAATATTACAATCTCCTTTTTAACCTACTGGTAAAGTCACAGAAACTAATTGACTTTCTTCAAGGTCCCACTGCAAATTGTTTATTTTGTAGATCAGAGTCCAGGTGTCCTGATCCTAGCCACAACTAAAGGGAGAGAAAACAAACAAACACATTTTTTAGGTGCTTAGGCTGATGACCTACACTAAATATTTCTAAATTGAATCTATTAGGCAAAACGTCCTCCTTAAAGATGTTAAATGTTGTGATGCATCCAACTGAATTTTACAACTTTTGGTCCAATTTGCCCACGGCCAGTTACCATTTTCAGAGCCCCAACAATGACCTATTTTAATTGAATCCTGCTACAAACACTTAAACTTTCACTCTTTAATCAAATCAGGTTTCTAAATAGAAATTAAAGTTGGAGCAGAACAGCGAAACTTTTCATGGAAAGGTCCAGTTGAAGTAATGGTGCAGCTGTAACACAAAATACCGCAGCAAAGTGTGAAAAGCTGGGAATTACTCCGAGATTGGGCCAGTCTCAAACACGTCAGGTAATGCAAGTGAAAGAAAATACTTTAAATTCATTATTTTACATCTTCTTTACGTTAAAGTAAGGCAGCTTTAGTATAGAGGATTAATAAAATGGCAAAAAAAAATTGAAAGATTTTTAAAATCACTCGCAACCATGACTGCGTTAATAACACATTTACAGACTCCTAACCTCAGGAAGAGTAGTTGACCAAGGGCCCCAGCTCTGAGCCCTGAAATCCTCTGTCCCAAGTGCTGGCCTTTGCACTGAGGCCACACTTTCCTGGGCTGACCTCAGCCAGTGCTGAGTGTGGTGAGGCTACCATGACAAGCCTGTACCTGGGAGATGGGGGACTTCCTGACAGGCGACTTTGGCTCAAGGACTCCCTGAAGACCTGGCTGGGCTTTCCCTTGAGCTGTCATGCAGTCTAAATGCTTCATTCAAAATTCCTTCTTCCTTCCCTCTCTCCTACACTTGTCAGACCTGCATCCCAGCCTCTTCCCACTCCAGTTTCTCTCATGGAGAATAAACTTCTTGCATGATCAACACCATCCTGGCCTCTGCTTCCTGGAGGACCCAGTGTGACATGCCACCTGATGGCAAAGACGATGGTGAGGACGATGGTGTTGATGATGGTGGTGGTCATGATGGTAGTCTAAATAATAATAAGGATTAACATCTACTGAGTTTGTTTGTTTTTTTTTAATGCCAGGCTGCATGCTAAGAGATTACTTGAGTTATTTCATGCACTATTCCCAATAACCTCCAAAAGGTAGATATTACCCACCTGAGAGAAGTAAGTCTTAAAGAAATTATGAAACAAAAACAAGACCACATTGCTTATGAAAGTCAATAAGCTAACTTATTCAAATATTTTTATGTTTGTATCACATATATGAAGAGCCACTGCATCAACTCTGGGTAGTTGGGAAAGTTTTTCCAAGCCCTTAAAACAAACAAAGGTCAAGAAAACGAGTCAAGGCCAAGTAATTTAAACAATTGGGACCATTAAAACATCCAAAATAACCATACCCAGTCTCCAATTTTAGAATTTATTGACACTATTAAACAGACCACTTAATAACAAACTAATGGGCTTTTTCTAAACGAAACAATTGGTACAATAAAATGCACTTAAAAAGATTTATACCCCATAAGCATCTTTCTGAGAAAGAACACCAGCTTGGAACTTGTAGCAGCTTGCTAATTCAAGAACAGAACTTTCTGATGGCAGCAAATGCCGTTTAGAATAATTTGAGGTTTCTTTGACTCATAAACGAATTGACTTTGCTCGAGGTCTCCCAGGAATCACTGGGTCAGTCTTCATTCTTGGGAGATGTCTGCTGATGTCTCAAAACAACTCCCTGAATACAGAGTTTTCTGGACTTTTCATGTTAAAGTCTGATTGTGGCAGCTACAAAGTTTCCACAGTATGTCAATTGGCAGTACAAAGGGGTATGCCATTGGTAAACCCCCAAAACTCTTAATTTAATTATTAACTCATGTCAGGGAACAAGGTCCTCCAGTACATCATGGAAACAGACCTTTTGTGACTCTTCTGGCACAATTTCTCTCCAAAGTCATCATCCAACATCAAGCCAACCATATCACAGTTTTAGTGTGGTTGCATTTTGTCTTTAGTTGAGCCACAGAGAGCACACTGGGGTGACCCTGGCAGATGCTTGTCTCAGCTGTCTAATATCTATGCCGAGAAGGCCTCAGTTCTCCCTTCACTAAATCAGTTGGACAAGATTTATTGTATACCAACATTTGCCAAGTTCTCAGCATTGCGGGGAACCAAAGGATACATTAGAGTCTCCATCACCTCCATCCCCATATCTTGTTCTTCATGCAAACAAAGTAGGCAATGGTCAAAGCCCTTTGTAATATTTCCTCCCGTGAAAGACCCCTAGTCTCCCACACTGTGTTACAGAGTGGTAGATGCACATCTCTAATCCGTGCCTGCAATCTAGACCTGGATAATAATTTGTAAGATATATGAAGTAATGGACCATCAAGAGAAAATGTTGCTCTTTCAAAGATCCCCAAGTATGCATCTGTATGATAGACTACAATGACTCCAAAGGAAGATTATTGTCTTTAGAGTAAATAATGCACTTTTTCCCCCAAGTCTCAAAGCCTGTATTTAAATGATTATTCATGGGTGTTGTGGGAGACTTTAAGCCTTAGCTTGGCAATTCCCAACATAAAAATGTGTAATGTTTCAAAAACCTTGTTTATGAGTCACCTGCCCAGAAACTCACCATTGCCTCTTACATTATATTGAAATTCCCAAGCCAACCCCCAAAATCTATTTATCTCATTACACACCTGAAGGGTATTCAGTGACACCTACCCCTATTTACAACGTTGTTCCTTTGAGAAAATGTCCTCTAAATTCCTATTCAAGTGACATGTAAATACATTTCTCCCTGTACTCAGGGGTACATAGGGAGAGACAAGAGGATGAAAATGAGAAGTGAATGAGCTCAGACATTCAGACAGCGATCAGAACCCTGTTAATCTTACACATACATTCAAAAAATGCCCTTCTCTACATGATTATTGCTCATTAGGGTTGAAGAATTATAGCCTCCACTATCAAGACAGATATTTTCAGAATCTGAAGTGACTACCACCCTCCCCTTGGTACCTAGATGAAACATAAACCTAGGTATAGGAAGATTTGACATTGACTTTGAAACTGTCCAACCTCTTGTCTATATTTTCAATATTTCCCCTAACTCCTTTAAGCGCCTATTATAATTAGTATACATTTTAAATAGGTTTTTAAATGGGTGCATCACAAAAATATTTTTCTGTCTTGAATCAAGGTAAACCCTAATAAATTTACAGTTTCAAAATATCAAATAGGCCCTTTTAGATTAAAAAAAAGAAGAAGAAGAAGAAGAGAAAAACCACCTTGGTTTTTTTTCTATTATTAAAATGTAAAGGATTTTTAAAATCTCATTTATTTTGTCAATTGGTTCTGCTTAACATTCTTCAGCCCAGTCCACTCTCAATTATCCATGCTAAGGAAGGGGGATCAGTGGCCTGGATAATCTAAAACAGCAGACAATTTTAAAAGCCCTTGTATTTGGCCTGGGCATACTTTACAATCAAACTCTGATTATCCACACTAATGAAAGGAAGATCAGGCACCTTGAGAAAGATCCAAAGCCAATATAGATGTGCTCAGCTGGTTTAGGGCACCTCGAGGCAGAGGCCCATGTAGCACAGTAGAAGGAAAAAACAGGGCTCCAGCTATTACCAATGGTGACCACCCATGCCATCCAAAATACCAACACACAGCTACAATATCTGTATCAACACCACTTATGATGGTAGTCTTCTTTACATGCGTGGAGTCATGTCCAAATGTCACCATGTAAAAAAGCATGTTGTTTCAAATATTTAATACAAGAGCAGATTGTTCATGTATACTCAAAACCTCTTTTAGGGGTTCCCTTTGCCCCTCTCCATCCCCTGCCCCTTACTACCTCTACTCAGAAAAGTCACATACTCAGAAGAAGAGTATAAAGGATAGAGATGAAAGAGGCAGTATGTTGGAGTAAGAAAAGTTCCAACTTGGAAGGTGGAAAGACTGGACCTCTGTCCCCTGTTGGTCTCTGCTCATGCCAATAGTCAGGTGTGCACCCAAGCGGAGGGAATAATGTGTGCAGCAGTACATGAAGGTCATGGCACATTTAAAGAATGGCATGTGCTTCATCTTGGTCAAGGAAGAAGATACAAATGAAGAAAAGCAAGAGGTGAAGCTGGCGATGTAGTGAGAGGTGAAATTACAAAGTTTTTTTTTATGCCATGCCAGAAGTTCAGAAATTATTCTGTAGAAGATAGAAGACAGTAATAATGTTTTTAATCATTGTTAAAATTTATTAAACGCACACAGGTTGCCCAAGACTGCTCTAAGAACTTGATGTTAATAAACACATTTAATGTTTACAACAACCCCAAGATAGACACTATTATTGTTCTCATTTTACAAATCAGGAAACTGAGGCCTGCAAAGCTTAGGTATCTCCCAAGATCCCTGACTGGTGGAGTCAAGATTCAAACCTAGCCAGTTTAATTTCAGAGCTCTTGTTATCTCTCACAAAATGGAATGATGTGGTCAGAATTTGAACAGACCACACTCTAAGCACTGTGCTGGAGAGACTGCAGGAGTGTGGAGGAGTGAAGGGTATTTCAAGAAGATAAGCGCCAGTGAGTTCCAGAACTAAAGAAAAGGCAGTAGTAATGGAGGAGAGGATGTAACCAAGAGGTTAAGAAGAGATAGAATAAAAAATAATTGGTTAAATAAAGAAGAGAGTAAGAGGGAGAGTCTAACATGAGTCCCAGAGTGCTGGCGTGGGCACTTTGTGATGGCCTAATAATTTTTAAAGAACCACTTGACCTTGTGCACCAGTGAACTTACCTGGAAAGCAACCCCTACCAGATGGGCAGGCCCAGGAAGGAACAGCACAAGTAATGCTTTTTATTTTCCAGTACAATGCTGGCACATACTCATCCAAATAAACAAATGTCCCATCTTAACTGATGAATTTGGTGGTGACAAAAACAACAACAACAACAACAACAACAACAACAACAACAACAAAACTCATGTACAATTATGTAGGCTAATATATAGAACCCATACTCCAAACAAATGATTGAGGTACAGCAATTTTTTCTTGTTTTTCCTGGTTAAATATATTGAATCACATTTAGTTTTTCATGTAACATCCATGAACACTATAGAAAGATAAAGAAAAAGCACAGGCTGATGAGAAAAGATGCAGACATGTTATAGCTTATCAAGATAGTTGTTAAGTGTCATAAAAAAAAGCCAAAACCATTTATAGAACACTCGTATTCAGGTGAAAAATATAAAAGGGTATGTGTGCATAAAAGTCTATGGATGGGGGAGTCTGGGTAGCTCAGTTGGTTAAGCTTCTGACTCTTGATTTCAGTTCAGGTAATGATCTCCACAGTCCGTGAGACTGAGCCTCAAGTTGGGCTCTGTGCTGGTAGCACAGAGCCTGTTTGGGATTCTCAATCTCTCTGCCCCACCCCCACTCACACGCATCCTCTCTCTCAAAAATAAATGTATAAACAAATGTATACAAAAAGACTAGAAGTATATTAACCATGAACTTGAAGAGAAGTGGGGGCAGGAAGCATGAAAGTAATAAACAACAATCAGACAGAGAAAGATAAATACTGTATGATCTCACTTATGTGAAATCTTAAAACAAAACATGATGACTATAGCTAAAACCCTGCTACATTTGCCAGTTGCTAAGAGAGTAGATCCTAAAAGTTCTCATCACAAGGAAAAAAATACGTTTTTGGTGAGGGCGATATCTATATGAGATGATGGATGCTAACTAGACTTATTGTCATGATCATTTCCCAGTATGTCTAAGCCAAATCATTATACTATACACCTGAAATTTATACTGTGTGTCAATTACATTTCAATAAAATTGAAAAAAAATCGACTTCATAAAAATACAAAATCCTAAAAAAAAAAAGCAAACAAAAATATTCTTTAAAATCCTCATTATCTGGAAGTTATTGAGATCTAAATCTTGTCTCTTTCTCTTCGTATATAGTCCTTTATGAAAAGACTGACTGTCAATAGTTCCCACCCACTTATACAGAACCCTACTTCTTATAAAACCAGTCCTGTTTTAGTTAAATAGAACTATTTGACTTTTAAAAACAACCTAACTCAGACACTGATATCAACATAATCTTTCATTCATGAACATGAACAGGCTCTCAAGGATCACCAGACATTTGACAAAAACAAATAGCATGAAATATATGCAAAAAAAATCTCAAAATCTTAAAGTGATACAGAGGGAAGGAAGGAAGGAAGGAAGGAGGAAGGAAGGAAGGAAGGAAGGAAGGAAGGAAGGAAGGAAGGAACTTAATTTTTTAAACAAGCATTCTTAAAAAGATTTGAGGTGTGATTACATCCAGAAAACAAAATACAGCTTCTTAAAACTGAAGCAATCAAAGAATAAATTTGAAAACCTAAAACTATGATTGCCACAATTAAATATTCAAGAGGAATTGAAAAACAGAATGAATGAAGCTAAAGTCCAAATTAGTAATCTGGAAGAAAAAGTTGAGGAATCAACCCAGATCCAGAGAAGTACAAAATGTAAGAAAAAATGTCTCCCATATTCACCCCATGAAGTTTCAATAAAAAGAGATCAGCACTGGGAATTCTACAGGTGAGAAATCTGAGGCTTAGAGAAGTTAACTCATTTAATTCTCCAGCAGTATACAAATAGAATCAGGCATATTCCAGATGTGTCTTACTCATAAGCCCAAGACTGAAATTCAATCAGTACCTGTAAGAGTGGCCCCACTCTGATTGGTTCATGTAGGTGCCAGCCTGATCAATATCAGTAGTTTACAGCTGGCCTCCACTCTTAATGGTCAATGAAGATGATAGTCTGTCCCATACCAGTTGTTTATGGCTGGCATCCACTCTCACTAATCAATGCAAGTGCCAGTCTAGTCTATACCCATTCTTTATAGTCAGCATCTTCTTGGGTAGTGAATCAGTTGATGAATATTTGAACATCATCCCTGCCCCAGCCCGTACTCTTTCAATGATGCCTACATAGTTTCATGGTACAATCAAAAACAGGGATGGATTAAATACGTGAGGGGGATTAAGGAGCGCAGTTGTTGTGATGAGCACAGGGTGTGGTATGGAAGTGTTGAATCACTATATTTCACACCTGAAACTAATATTGCACTGTATGTTAACTAATCAGAATTTAAAGAAAAACTTAAACAAAGGGAGGCGATCACTGAGATTTTTGTGGGTCACAAATTTGAACCTGCGGGGAAGAAATAAAGGTGGTTTCTGTCATATCACCCTTTAAGCTATGAGAAATTTCATGGATAAATGCTTCCCTCTCTTCTTCCTTTTTCCTTACACACCAAGAAATAAGCAGCCATGCTTTAAGTCTTTTTTCTCTCCTTTCCTAGGCGGTCCAGACAAAGAATAGATCTATCTGGTAAACTCTTATCTGGTAAACTCTGTCCTAGAAGACTACCACAGGCAGTCATCCTAAACTGCAATGTTTAAGGGGTTTAGCAGAAAACAGGAATCAAGATAAACAGGAAGTCGTCTAAAGAAATATAGGGCCTGTGCTGACATCTAAAACGTGTAGATGTCATATGCCTCTGGCTCAGGTTTGTGTAGACTAGATGAGTTTTTAAAAAGGACTAGAGAGGAAATAGCCTGAATAGAAATCACCACAAATGGGATCTAAAACCAACTTGAAAATTCAGCTGCCCTGTTTATTCTCCCACTTTTAAAATGCAAACATAACTCCAATTTTTTTTTTAACGTTTTATTTATTTTTGAGACAGAGAGAGACAGAGCATGAACAGGGGAGGGGCAGAGAGAGAGGGAGACACAGAATCGGAAGCAGGCTCCAGGCTCTGAGCCATCAGCCCAGAGCCCAACGAGGGGCTCGAACTCACAGACCGCAAGATCGTGACCTGAGCTGAAGTCGGCCGCTTAACTGACTGAGCCACCCAGGCGCCCCTCCAATTTCTTAACTATAGCATTCCATCTTTGACATACCAAGGCAAACAGAAGGCCAAAATTTGAGCCCACCCCCAAGTTCTGCCAACACAAAGCCAAAGTTAAAGCTAAATCAACATCCAAACATTATATTGGTATCCAGTGCAGCATCAAAGGTTGATAATGACATTCATAAAACTGAGGCCTTTTCCTCCCTAAGAACCACAAACTCAGATCCCACCAGGAGGTGTTGATGGAGTAGTTTAGACTTTGCTTAGGATTTGTGGGATTCTGCAGATCTTGTTCACCCCTTAAGAGCCTTCCCTGAAATCACTGGGAGTTATAAGCTCATAAGAGCTGTAGAACTGGGTCCTAAATGTTATTTTCATAGCTCCTCTGTGGCCTACCGAGGGAGTAAACAAAATGCCACTGAGCTACCTGCTGTTTTGTGTCTCTCATTCCCTCCAGCCAAAACAGAGGCAGAGGTGACTTCACAAAGGGTTAAAACTCATGAGAAATGTTTTTTTTGTAATTAAAATACTGCAGGAGACTCACTTCTGTACCAACAATGATTATCTGCCTTTTTTTCCTGCCTCTTCGTCTAACAAATACATTTTACAGGTTTTACAACGTTCTTTACAACTCACCTAAAACACATAATTTTCCTCCTGCTTATATCACTCGTTTATTATTTATTTATTAGATTTATATTGTGCTTTCCTCCAAAAGGCTCAAAGCAGCACACAGCCAACTCTTATATAATAAACATTTCATTAAACTCTTCTTAAAAGCTATCAACAGGGAAGTAGCCAGAGTGGGGGCCGAAGAGATATGAAGGACAGTAAGAAGGAAGAATCAAGGGTCAAGTGAAATAAGCAACCAAGTAATCAATATATTAGCAGGCCCGGTGATCAGAAAGTCCTGTCCTGACCCACCTACAAAGACCCTGACAGTGCCTTCTATTCTGAGTAACAGAGCCAAAATACCCTATTTCTGTGTGGGGGTGAGGCATGGGTATGCTGGGCAGTGGGGAGGCGGGGGAGTATGCTCATTATCTCTCAGGGCTAGCAAGAGGGTATGTGAAAACAGAGATACCTACACAGACAGCTGTGTTTTGAAAGCCAGTGGAAAGACATACATGGTAATGCTTTATCACACATAGCCAAAACGTTAGCTTTTTGTTGTTTTTTTTAACAAATACAATTTACGTTTCATCCTCGGTTCTGTTGAGGGTATGTGACTTCTTCCGACGGTTCTGTAGACTTTCGGAACCAGGGCAACCTAAAAGTTCAAGGATTCTCAAAATCAAAAAGTGACAAGGCGACTTCAGCTTTTAAATCCCAGGTCACACTGATTTGACAATGCCGTATGACAAAGCCACTGACATCCCGCATGTGTGATCTTCACCACAGTGGGAGGGGAGCTACACTCTCCCAGCAACTGCTGGTGGAACTAGTCCGGAATGAGCAAAGAGGGAATGTATTCTAACATGCAGAAAAAGGGGAAACCACCATTCCCCTTAGGTGGAGCAGACAATGTAACTCTCCCGTCAGTAAAGGAGCGGAAGAGACCACAGCCAGGAGAAAGAATCCCCATGATAGGATTAGTGTTGCCGCTCTTATGCTCCAGGCTCTCTTGTGCTCCCCTTACACATGCTAAATAAACTCTGTAATCCTCAGAACAAACCTACAAAGTGGCAATGACCACTTTCCTAATTTTATAAATAAGGAAACTGAGGCTTAAGTTATTTGCCCAAGGTCACTCAGTTAGTAAGTGCCTGAGCTAGGATTCAAACCTAGCACAGAAGCATAGGTGGAAAACCACAAACATAAAAAAATCATTCTGTGAGTTGACAAGGAGAGAAGTCATGGTGGATCAAGTCTCCCCACTTCGACGCTGCTAGAGAGTTAACAGCACAGTGGGAGGTTAGGGGCCACAAATAAAAATCTTAAAACAAGGCTGCAGCAAGCTCAGTACAGAAGGGCATGAACAAACTGCCTCCAAAAGACAGAAGAGCTATGGCAACCCTGAGGCCCTGTGAAGACAGGAGCTCAGAATGGACCGGTAAGGTCATCCCTAGGTTCTACATGAAAAGGACCTGGAAACTGGCACCTGAAATGTATGATATCGTCTTGTATAACTGATTGCAGATTTATTCCAAGTTAACTTCTAAGTTCCACAGAGTCATCCTCAGAAATCCTTTTGTAACCCCCTCAATATAAAGACCATGCATTGGGCACTTACTAGGTACCAAGCATTTGACATACGTCATCTTATTTTTGTTGTTGTTGTTGTTGTTTGTTTTTAATATGAGAGAAAAAGAGTTGGGGAGAGGGGCAGAGGGAGAGAGAGGAGAGAGAATCCCAAGCAGGCTCCACGCTCACTGCCAAGCCCCCCCACAAATGCAAGATCATGACCTGAGCTGAAATCAAGAGTCAGATGATCAACCAACTGAGCCACTCAGGCAATTCCACATCATCTTATTTAAACCTCACAGCAATGATATAACATAGATACCCTAATTTTCCCCATCTTACAGATTGGAAGCACAGAGAGATTGAGTAACTTGTACAAAGTCACACAGAGCTAGTAAAAAGTAGAGTCTGGGGAGTCACGTGGCTTGTTCTGGCCCCCAGAACTGTGAGAAAATAAACCCCCCAATTTATGGTAATTTGCTACAGGAGTTCTATGAAACTACTACAAGAAACTCTCTTAGCTTTGTTTAGCCCAGCGTTTCCCACATGGAAAACATATGTATATATGGAGCACAGGCTCATCAGTAGTAGGACAGAGACCAGGGCTCCAACTCCATTAGACCTCCAGCTCCATCCAAGGTGCTTTCTCACACCCTGCGGTTGTCCCCTGCGCTTATCAGCTGCCCCAGAGATGGGATGGCACACTAGACTAGTCTCTGCTTTTTAGCACTAAAAATAGAACCGGACACCTCTTCCAACAGCTGAACATCCTCTAATAAAGTCTCTTGTATTCCTTGAAGAAATTTACTGAGTATTTTTCCAGCCTACAGTGGAAATTAATTTTTTGTTGTTGTTGGGGGGAATTTTGGCAAGAGTGTTCAAGAAATCAATGACAAAAGCAGCTAGTCCAAGGTAAATTGATGTCTCAGATAAACTTGAACTTACTGAAATTACAGGTGCAGCTCAGTCGTCAACCCCTCACTACCACCAACCTTGCCGAAAGAAAGGGACAAAGGAACGTGAGCCTCTTCTGTGTGAAAAGTGACAGTTTCACTTCTACGATTACAGACTCACTAATCCCTTTCCTTCTTTTCCTTTTGCCTCCTCAGCCTCACCCTCTTCCCTAGGCATACAGACCCCACCAGAAGTAATTCCATTCCAGCCCTAGTGAAGGGGAAGGAGCTTCTCCTACCTTCCACTTGATAAGCTGCAGTGGACGCCCCCCATCCAAATCCTGCAGGGAAAGCCATATTTTCAGAAGAGGGCCAGCCAGACACTCAGCCAAATGGGAGTTCTGTGCCCTTTAGTCAGAGGAGCCCAAGAAATTGTGCAAACAGTTTGGGGACTCACCCGGACCAAAGTCTCAGGATGCAAATGTGTATGCAAACAAGAAGGGAGCCAGATTAAATGATCGCACTTGACTGGCCTTGGCCTTGATTCAAATCCAAGACACTTTGTAAAGGCAAGCATTTCCACTTTCTTCTCTGGGCACACCCTGATTTTAACAGAGTTAGACCAGCCTGGATGCTTTGGCAGGGCACCCATTCATCCAATCTTATCCATTTTATTAAAAAACATGGACATTGTTTTTAAAAGTCACATTATCCTACTAGAATTCTCCGTTAGCCAATTCCTCCCAATTCCTAAGCCCCACTCCCTACAAGTAACAGTTTGCAACTGTCTCTTCTGGAATTTTCTCCCATGTTATTTAAACAATAAACTGAGATTACTGCTTCTTTGTTTTCAATTTTAGATAATAACGATCGAATTCTGGATATAGAGGTAGAAGATCAAGCTCACTCTGTCTCCCTCCCTCTGGCTCTCTCTCCTCCTCCTCCAACATGCTAAATAAACACTTGATATTGGGGCTCCTGGGTGGTTCAGTCAGCTGAGTGCCCAACTTCAGTTCAGGTCATGATTATCACTGTTTGTGGGTTTGAGCCCCACATCCAGTTCTGAGCTGACTGCAAGGAGCCCACTTCAGATTCTGTCCACCTCTCTCTCTGCCCCTCCCCTCCCTTGCTCGCTCTCTCTCTCTCTCTCTCCCCCCCTGCATCTCTCAAAAATAAATAAATAAACTTCCAAAAAGTTAAATAAATACTCGATACTTACATTACTATGACCACGTATGGTTCAAAGCTGAGCCGTGAAATAATAGACCATGCTTACGTGCAACCTTTTATTTTCTCTGGGGTTAATCAACTGCCTGGCTTTTATATTGAATTTTCTGTATACCTATCACTAATTCATCCCCAAACACTCTGAGAGAACGATAAATCTCTGATGTTCAAACACTTCTATTTTCCTGCTCATTCTGCACGATTGTCGTTCAGGCCACCACAGAGCTACGTAATCTGCAACCCCATCACCTCTTCTCTGTGCTTTCTTCCTCTTTGTCTTTTCTCCGTGAATAACTTTCTGATAAAGGAGGCATGAGAAGTAACTTTTTGGAAACTCTGTAGTTCTGGAATTATCTTTATTCTAATGTCACGCTTGATATGTAGTTTGACCACTATGGGATTCTATGATGGAAGTAATTTTCACTCAAACTTTCGCAAGCATTGGTTCCTGGCCTTCTAGCTTCTGGTGTGGCTATTGAGAAGTCTGATGACAACCCAAGTCCTAATCTTTTATATATAACCTGTTTTGTAACCCATCCCCCCTTCCCTGCCTCCCAGGCTTCTATTTCTGAAATCTCACAGTCATGCGCCTCAATGTGGGACTTTTCCTCCACTGTCCCAAGCATGCAGCATATGTATCACAGTAACTCAGAATGTGGACAAGAGGGGAAACTGAGGGGTGCACGAGAAGGCTCTGTACTATCTTTGCAACTTAGCTGTACATCTAAAATTGATTCTGAAACTAATATAACACTGTATGTTAAGTAACTAAAAATAAAATTAAAACTTAAGGAAATAAAAAATTCTTTTTAAAGGCAAAATAAAAAGTTCATTTTTTTTAACTGCCTGTGGAGAGAGGAGTTAGGCAAAATCAAAGTGAGGCTAGTTACTTATTCAGTTCCCCTACATCAGCTTTTAAATCATCCTACACTGTGTAATGAGAGGAACACAAGATTGGAATGGGGTATAACTCATTTCAAATCCCACCCTGTCCAGTTATCCTAACCCTAAGAAGAAAGAAGAGGTTAAATATAGAAAGAAATGAGAGAAGACATTTAAAATATTTAAAGGTACATGTTTGGTGAAATAAACACAAAAAATACAGGGCATACTATTAAAATTAGCCCCTATAGTCATTCAGTTCTGAAGCCATCATCATAAACTGAATGAAAAAAAATTGAAATATTTTCATTATGAAACACTAGATGGCAGTATTGCAATTATTTTAGGTTTACACATTGCCCTTCGAAGTGTTACTAAAATTTAGTTATCCCACCAAAGACCACCTTCCCCTGCAGCCCCTAGCTAATTGCTACTGTTCTTCTAATGATTTTTCTCCAGAAAGAACAATCTACCTTCTTAGCACTCCACAGCCTCTGAGGTTACTTGACCACAAATGGCAGAATTCAATTTCTCTCACCTCTGATCTGATTCTCTACTATGGCATTCTCAAGCAATTTGGCATCAGGGCCTCGTACACTCTTAAAAATAATCGAGGCCATTAAAGAACTTTTTAAAATGTGGATTATACTTAACAATATTTACCATTTTAGAAATTAAAACAGACTTAAAATTACCGATGATTTCATTTAACATATAGCAATAAAAAGCAGGGAACAGAAATAACATATTTTATGAAAAGTAATCATCTGATCCAAAACAAAAACATTTAGTGGGAAGAGTGTTTTACATTTTTGCAAATTCCTTTATACGTGGTTTAGGAGAAAACAGCTGGGTGCCCATAGCTGCTTCTTACTCTATTTGTTGCCTGTGTAAAACTCTACTGCACACTCAAACAACTGAGAATAAAAAAGGAAAATCATGTCTTCATATTTATGAAAATAGTTTTGACCTTGTGTACCTCCAAAAAAAAGTCTCAGAGACTCCAAGGGATCCGTAGACCACACTTTAAGGACCTGAGCTTTCCTGGTAGTCTCTTCCTTCCTCTCTTCCAGTACCTTCCTTTGCTATCAACAATCCTTCTGTATTCTTCTGCCCTTACAGAAAATTCACACTACTAACAGTCCCTGCACTGAAGTCCTAATGGATATACGACATATAAATATGCAGCCACAATACTGAGTAAAAATTATCTTATTTGGGGCTCCTGGGTGACTCAGTCGGTTGAGCACCCGACTTCAGCTCTGGTCATGATCTCACAGCTCGTGGGTCCAAGCCCCACGTCAGGCTCTGTGCTGATAGCTCAGAGCCTGAAGCCTGCTTCAGATTCTGTGTCTCCCTCTTTCTCTTCCCCTTTCCTGCTCACGCTCTGTCTCTTTCTCTCAAAAATAAATAAATGCTGGGGGAAAAAAAGAATTACCTTATTTGTTTACTTTCTTTATACAAAAAGAATTCTGATTTTATGGCCCTATCTAACAAAACTGGCTATAATTTGTCATTATGTAGGTCCCCTCCACTTCATTTTTGGGCCATTCAAGAAAATTTAGATCTTATGAAGACCAAATTTTAAAGATGCTTAGTGTCCTCATTCTCCCATCTCCTAGTTTGGGCCCATCTTGCTCAACACCAAGATGTCCACTTTCCAAGCCTGCCATGGGTCCTTCAAGCCCACTTACTCTCTGCTCGAGAGGCACAGAAATCCCTCTCAATGGGTATAAATCTGAGACCTTAGGTTCAATTCCCACCTCAAAACCACACAGTAATTCCTTTGAGATCCTGCCACCTTCCCAGGGTATGGGCTCAGAATAGCACTCCAGACCCTGCTAGTCACGAGAGTCACCAACCTGTGTCCACCTTCCAACTGGAGGGAAATAAGGTACTTGCATTATGGTTACTTGCACAATGGCTATCAGAATGTACGCTCTCACCAGACGTCCTAGGAATCCCAACAGACTATATACCCAGTGACCTCTAGGTAAAAATACGTCTTGCAGAAACTCTTCTCTTTGTTAACTGCAAAACAAGCCATTCTTCAAGGATTCAGCTCAGTAGCTATGACTTTCACTCTCCCAACTTACAATGCTGAGAGTCAAAAGCCCTGGCTTTCAAAATGTTCCTGTGTACCTGTGTCAGGAGAAAAGCAAGTTTCTAAATAAGCATTTTTCAGTCTGTAACAAAGACTCCTCTGCATTAGCCAAAACCTTGTCCAGCTGGGCACACAATCAAACCACATTTGTCAGCTCCCTTATAGTTAGACGAGGTCACAGGACTGTCTTGACCAGTGGAATGTGGGCAGAAATAGTGTGCACCACTTCCGGGCCAGGTTGCTGAGATCTGCCCACATCATCACCTGTGTTTCATGCATAATACCATAATTCTCCTTTCGTCTACTGACTGGATACACAGGCTACAGGTTCCACTGAAATCTCTGAGGCCCTAGGCAATCCTGAGATGGAAGGAGCCTGGTTCCCTATATCACCGCATGGAGCAGGGCAAATGCTCACTCCATAAGCAACCCACTTTGGTTGAATGAGAAATAAATGTTTACTTTGCTAAGCCACTGAGATTGGGGAGTTACCAATAAACACGCTTTCTGAACAATGACTATGATTTTTAAAAAAGAAGCCTAAGAAAAAAGTTTAATTACTTCAAAGTATTTTTCCCCCCTAGCAGGGAGACTCTTTGGTCATATCACATCACTGGAGAAAAAAGACAGTGACAGGGAAAGAGAAGGGGGTGGGGCTAGTATGAGGTAAACCAAAGGGCAAATCTACCTCAGGTTGTTTGTGCATTGGATTATTCATCTTGACTTTCTGCACTTGTCAGGAAAGATCTAGTCAAAACTTGACGTTGAAGAGGCACATTTTACAAAAGTGCTTCCCAAACAGAGCCCTTGATTCCTGAGAGCCATCAAGCTATTTTTAATATTTCAATAATTATAATTGCAATTGTACATTCGCTTCCTTTCAGGTCTCCTAAGCTTTCTAAAACTCCAATTTTATTACTTTAGGCTGGAATTATATGAACTCATTGTGGTAATACCAGTTTTTTTCATGCATGAAAATACAAAAATGAATTCTTTATAACAATGCTCTCAGTTTCTTAGTAGATAGAATCTGTTAAAACATGAAGTCCAGAAAGTAAATCCATTATAAATGGAATCTTTGATTGTGAAATTCCTGACAACCATGATGTGTGTGCTCACGTGTGTGGGAGACAAGGGGTAGGGGCATTTATTAATCCAGACCAACTAGGATTCAATCAACTCTCAAGCTTCTGTTGGTAACAGAATCTGATTTTCCTTTGGCTCTCTGCCTTTCCCCTGTGCAGACCACATAATTCCAGAAAAGCTGACACCACACCACACCCAATAATCCACCAGCTCTGGGGATTAATTTTAGGCTATCTTCACACCTCTCATTGGTTAAGGGATTGGATTAAAGGTGGGCTTGAAACCCAATCAAACAATAAGATGTGAGAAAATGTACTTTTAGGGGTTCTGAGTAAGAAGTTTTTTCACTCGGGGAGCCTGAGTGGCTCAGTCGCTTGAGCGTCTGACTTCCGCTCAGGTCACGATCTCACAGTTCGGGAGTTCGAGCCCCGCGTCGGGCTCTGTGCTGTCAGCTCGGAGTCTGGAGCCTGCTTTGGATTCTGTGTCTCCCTCTCTCTCTCTGCCCCTCCCCTGCTCTGTTGGGCTCTGTCTCTCTCTCCAAAATAAATAAACATTAAATTTTTTTTTTTTTTAAGTTTTTTCACTCTTCTATAGAAGTTACCTAAACAGACATCCTCTTCCTGCTACACACGAATATGGAAGTTTTTGGCAGCCATTTTTTCATAAACATAAAGAGGACTACCTTTGGGATATGGAAGAAAGACAGAAGGAACTCTAATTGCCTTTACGGTTTAGACCTACTTGGATTGGGTTTCCTATTAGTTGCAACCAAAAGATTCATATACAGTATATATATGTTGTGTGTCTATATCTGTATCTGTCTCTGCATATACATACATATATATGTACATGTGTATATGTGTGCAATATGTATGTGCATGTGTTCATATTTAGCCATGCATATGGTCTGATGTAGATATAGACGTATATAAGTGAGTATGGACTTAGATATATGAAAGTGGATGTGTGTACATATACATAATTCATATGTGTGTCTATACATCATAAATCCCCTCCAAATAAAGAAATTTACTGGATATTTTTTCTAGCTGTCTTGAATGCTGGCTCATGTCACCAGGCAGGCAATGAAGATATATGTGAGATAATTAATGGCACACTGAAGTGGGATTCAATTACATTATTTGCATTTATTTATTGAAGGCCATACGCCCCATAAGATTTAGCATGGGTGCAATATAAAACAACAGCAGTGCATCAATCAACATTTCAAAAAGTCATACTGTTATATAATTAAAGATTACTGTTGAGTAATTTCCAAAACAAACAAAAAGATGCTCTGTCCTTTAAGGTGTTGACAGGCTGGTACTAACAAAGGCATACAAGTAATCACAAAAACCTCTCAAAACCACTCAAAGTTCAACTGTTGAGCTTAGCAGCTCTAAGAATAAAAGGCAGTCCGAAGAGACAGAGAGAACTCATAATACTTTTGGGAGCCTTCCAGCAAATATCTACAGCTATAGTATCAGATTCTAGTAATAAGGCATTTTAGGGCATTATCCATAGTGCAGTGACTCTGTCCACGTCATTAACAATTCAGATTCACCAGAATTATTATTCCACATACTCAAGATTTAGCTACTCAGATCATCCTCCTAAAAAAACTTCCACCAATGTAATTTAACCTCCATTTGTATATCTATGGACTATTTGGAGAAGTGCTAAACTGAGCTGGAATTAGGGTTACAAGTGAGGTGCCTAGGAGAAAAATTTAAGGAGGTACACTCTCAGTCCTGGTCTTCATGTTAAATACCAGAAACAGAGTCCTCAGGCTCAAAGGCCTTGCTACAGACCAGGAACTGGTTTTCCTTCTGAACTGTTCATGGCCACGCACAGGTGTGCCATGTGCCTCAGGACTAGACTGTAGCTAATCCACCTAAGTCCCATGAGCATTTGCACATTTGAAAGTAGCTTTGATTGTTAATCTTGCTTCAGGGATTGGGTTTGGAACTTCAAAAGCATTTTCTTCCCATAGTGAATAAAGCAAAGCATTGGAGGCCCACAATCTGAAAAGGAAGTGTAAAAGACTAGAATGAAGCCAAACACGATGTAAAACCAGAGTGAAAAGGAACAATTTCAGTGATCATAAAATTAATTTAGGGGTTCCTGGGTGGCTGAGTCGGTTGAATGTCTGACATCGACTCAGGTCATGATCTCATGGTTCCTGGGCTCGAGCCCCACTTGGGGCTCTGTGCTGACAGCTTGGAGCCTGGAGCCTGCTTTGGATTCTGTGCCTTCCTTTCTCTCTGTCCCTCCCCCACTCGTGTTCTGTCTCTCTCTCAAAAATAAATAAACATTAAAAAAATTAATTTAGATGAATTGTGTGGAAAGAGCAAGCAATGACATACAGCATGTGATGGCCTAGGAGAACCTGCCCAGACCTGTGTCTCTTGGATCCTTAGTCAAAGAGCACCAGATGGTCTAGACAACATTCTGAACCTTTTGCTTGTCCTCTTCCTACTTTCTACCCCATGCAGCCCACCTCCAAATACCGTTGACTCCAATTCCTTGACCTGTCTTAAATATGTCCATTCACCTTCATCTCTGTGACCTCTTAATGCAAAGTCCACAGAAATCCTCTCAAGACTACAAAGTTCCAAAGGTGCTAACTCCCAACTTCCAGTTGTGTTCCCATCCAAGAGCCTCTAGAGCAGCCTGAGCCATCTTTCTAAAACACAAATTGTTCAGATTGTTACTTGCCCCTGAAGTTCAAACTTCTTGACCTGCATAAAGCCTGCAATGATCTGGTTCCTGCCTCCCTTCCATTGACATCCACACCAGTGTTCCTCTCACAAGCTCTCCTTCCTTCAGATCTTCAAACCTACCATGCTGCATCTCTTCTTCAACACAATTCTTAACAAACACTGCTTCTTCTGCCTGGAATATTTTTCTCCCTTTATTGTGGCTAACTCTCACCACTCTTCCATTAGCCAGCTGAAGGTTTCCTTTTAATGTTTATTTATTTTTGGCAGAGAGAGACGGAGCATGAGCAGGGGAGGGGCAGAGAGAGAGGCAGCCACAGAACCCGAAGCAGGCTGCAGGCTCCGAGCTGTCAGCACAGAGCTCCGACGTGGGCTCAAACTCACAGACCACGAGATCATGACCTGAGCCAAAGTTGCACGCTCAACTTACTGAACCACTTAGGCGCCCCTGAAGGTTTTCTTTTTAAGGGCATATTCTCCAGAAAGAGTTAGGTGTCCCACTGCCCCAAGCTCCCATTGGACCTTGTGCACCCCTTATCATAACACTCATGCCATTTTATTTTAAAATGTGTTTAGTGGTCTGACTTCCCTATCGGTTTATAACTCTTCTAAAGTAGAGATTACCTTACTCAGGCGAGCTAAAAATGAAAGACTCATTTGGTATATGGTTTCCCCGAATTCATCAATTTAATCACCAAATGGGTAATGATCATTTGTTATGAGCCAGGCACCATACTAAACCCTAGGAAAAAGTGGTGAACCGATCCAACCAAGTCAATCCCTGAACATAGTGTTAGGGCTTGAATTATCTTCCAATTTACTAATTAAAGGTCCTCAACTTTGTTTAATAGCATCCCATTTTTATCCCAAGTTACTCAGGGAGGAATCAAAGAATAAGAGTTACCAATAATTTTCCTAAGCATATTATGGCCACTCCTTCTCCCAACAAATTTACAGATTCAGAGTAGAGAAAGGAGACAGGTAGGGAAGAGGGAAAGTGTACCAAAAACTACAGGATGCTATTGTACATTTGACGTCATCAACGGAGAAAGCAAACCCTCTGGGACCATGGCCTGAAGTGGATTTAGGATTTAGGCTCAAGGAACAGATGATAAGGATTCTTCTCTGAGCACTCCACCAGAAAAGCTATCTGTGATGCTTCTGGGTGTTAGGGAGGCTGGTTTAAAAATCCATCTGCCCAATTTGGTGTGCTGATGGTATGGGGCATCTCTCTGCCTCTGCACCATGCAGGGAGTCCCCCCTCACTGTCCTTCATAGGCAGCTCCGTCCTGTACTCACATTCCCTTTATTTGGGAATCCCTGCTTTGAACAATGGTGCATGATACAACACCAGACCTCAACTTCTGCTTTGGTTCATAACATTTAGAGCTAAAAACTGGTCTGCTCATTTTCAATAATTATATAAGATTATTACATTCTCATTTCCTGTGTGAGTAGTATGTGGTTGTATTCTAATGACTTTTTGCATTATAATCTTTATATGTAATAATCAAAATGTATAAAGCATGAGCAATACATTGATATTATTCCTGAAATAAAGGGGAGGTCATTAAAATATGCCAAAACAGTTAAGGTCAGCATGAAGAAGCTTGTGACAAATGAGAATTTTTCCTGAAAACCTCTTTTTAGAACATTCACTTCATGTGCTTAGAGTTCCATTGAAGAGACAGATATTAATACACACAAGCAAAAAAAAAAAAACCCACAAAAATCTAATTACAAATGTGATTAAAAACAAAAGTTTTAGCTTCTGATAATGGCAGAGTAGCTTGTATCAGAATTACCAATTCCAACTGTAAACTCTAAATATAACACCAAAGACAACTAAAGATAAAGTAAATGTGGATAGCTACAGGGGAAGAGACAAACCATAAAAGAAGGGAAGTGAAGCAGAGTGTGATCCATTTTTAAAGGTTTTTACCCTGAGGACACCCCTCATGGAATTCAAGGAGGAAACCTCTGTCCTCTGGCTTGAAGGGAAACAGGGAAAGAAGTCTGAAGGAGGAGAGGGGGCTGGAAACTGAGGGGTAAAATCCCAAAACAGAGGAAGCTAAAATTTAGTAAAATTGCCATGTTCTCATTATATTTATGGGTTACCTTTTACTTACAACAAATGATTCTAGTTTTCTATATGCCACCATGATATAAATATATTTATAAGCCCATTTTTAGGCTAAAAAAAAAAAAGGTTGAGTCAATGTAAAGTAAGTAGTAATGAAGGTATGAAAAAGCCAATTGCACAAATTTTAAAAGTGTACCCAAATGTTTGAAACTGGGGCCAAATGGCCAAATGTCTTAGGCCATTATTTTCACCCACTTTAAATCCACGCACAACCACTCATTTCCCCTCTGTCTTATGCACATTTTAACAGTAAGGAAGATGTTGATTAGCTTTGCCTTTGCCACTTTTTATTGGGAAGAAAATTTGAATATGCAGTATTTTTAAACCTCAGATGACACTTCTTTTCTAGAATAATGACTGGACAAGGTCTATGGGCTTGGGTGTCACATGACAGGCCCCATGAAAGGGATAACTTTGCTGTTTCTTACTTATGTAAAACTTGGATGCATTTTTTATTATTTATTTATTTTTATTTTTTAAGTAATCTCTGTACCCAGCGTGGGGCTCGAACCCACAACCTCAAGATTAAGAGTTGCATGCTCCACCAACTGAGCCATCCAGGCACCCCTTTGGATGCATTTCTTGGCCTCTCTGAACCACAGTTTTCCCTGCCAAGGAGGGATCATCATTCTTAGCTCATGGGCTTGTTGTGCAGATCCAATGAGATGATACACGTGAAGCTCTGTGAAAAGGGCCAGGCCCACCACTGATAAGCTTCATCAAAAACAGTCATGGGTAAGACATGCTATTTGTTCAAAGTAGCAGTCTCAGAGGGCCATAAGGACAGCGGTGAGGTTGGGCAGGGATTCTTTTTCACAGCAGAGAACATCTAAAAGAAGCCAATTCCCTAAGTCAGTTTAATTTGGCAGTGGAAGGGAGACAGGTGGAAGGCAGAGGACGTGTGAAAGCAGACAATTATGGGGTGTATGGGAGCAATATTTCTCCAAGGCTCACACTTGTGAATGGCTTCTCTCCTTAGACACAGCTCCTCTGACATGGATTCTCCCACTTTTACAATTGCTGTACCTGCTCTTGTCTAGACAAATCCAGCAAAGGAATGGAGCCAGAACAGAAGTCACATGTGTGCATGGAAAAATGTACCCTGCTAATTCTTTCCAATGTCCAGTGTGATGTATTAGGTGCCCTCTCTTTTGCTGGACTTGTGGCCTTTCGCCATTTGTTATTGCAATCGAATGTAGTCCAATAAACACTGTGAAAATAAATCTCTCAGCTATCCAAAAAAATACAGTCTTCCATATTCTCACACTCACATCTTTCCTTTCCTTTTTTTTTTTTTTTTTTAAGTAAGCTCTATGCCCAACGTGGAACTTAAACTCACGACCCTGAGATCAAGAGTTGCATGCTCTACTGACTGAGCCAGCCAGGCACCTCTTGCACTCACAACACTTCTGAGGCCAGCCACGTGGGTCTTTTCCCACACCGACCAACTCCAACACCAACAGGGGTCCTACAATTCAGTAGGACAATTCCACCTAGAGTTTGCATCAGATCCCGTAAGTTATGTGCTCAGTCCCAGGGAGGGCCACCACCTCAGAGGCCAGTTGCAAGTGCCAGTTTGTCACCTATACTTCTGACAAACCAGCTAGAAGTTGAGGTTCCCACACTCCTTCTAACAATTCAGAACTCAGGGAAACACTCACTCATGTTTATCAGTTTGCTATATAATAAAGGATGTGATAAAGCACACAGAGGCACAGCCAGGTGAAGAGATACACAGGGAAAGGTCTAATAGAATCCCTGGTGCGGGACCTGTTGTCCCCATGAAGTTGGGGTGCTACATGTCCCAGCTTGAATGTGTTCACCAACCTAGAAGCTCTTTGAGCCTCCCATAATTAGGATTTTTATGGAGGCTGCATCATGGAAGTATGATCAATTATTAACCCCACTTCTAGCCCCTCTACGCTCTCTGGAGATTGGGGGTGAGGTTGAAAGTTCCAAGCCTCTTCATGGCTTGGCCTTTCTTGTGACTGGCCCCATCCAGAAGCCCACCAAGAGTCCCCTCATTAAAGCAAAAGAAGTTCCTGTAATCTAGTAAGTTACAAGGATTTTAGGAGCTCTGAGTCAGGAAGAGGGGCCAAAGACCAATATAGATATGTCTTGTAACTTCACATCAGTGCAATCTTATAAAAATACTGAATCCTTGGGGTCACTCATTTCCATATTCTAAGCAATATTTGCTGCACTTGCTATAATTAAATTTCAGTGTAATAAGACAGTTTAAGAAGTTCTTTTTTTTTTTTTTTAAGAAGTTCCTTATGTAGTTTTCTCCTGGGGTTGGCCTTATATCCTTTAAAGAGGCAATCAGAACTGTAAAAATGAGAGAACAAATAGCGAATATTGAGGATGAGATTTGGCCCCTTCTATTTTAGTGCATTTGGATATTACTTTTGTTAGGACAAAATGCCAGCGTGTGTCAACACATCCATTTCTGGATCACTTTCCCCAGCTTTTGTTTTATTTCTGCCTCTGTTATTCAGAAGCCTGGAGGCGTCAGCTAAAAATAAGGACTTTATTTGATGGCATAATGGCTAATACATGAAGCAAACACTTAGTTTGGGTTGGGTTTTTTCCCAAACCAATCGACCCCTAAATCAATAACTTAAAAAAAAAAATTGGATTGTCAATGATTGAATGGCAAACATTGTTAAATTCCTTCCCAAAAGCCTTTATTTCCCTACAATGTTAATTTATTTCATTTTGCCTCTGGTCTATTGAGCTATATCTATGTTAATTATTTTTTTCTCATTCTCTCTTGTGCTGTTCTTTTCTCTTCCTCTCATATATATGGATAGAAGCTTCCAAAAACTCTAGTGACTGGAATTTTTTGGCAGTAGAAAGCAGGACACTCACCAAAGTCCTTTTTCCTTCATGGCAATCACTCATATATGTCCTTACTAAGAATAAAAAGCTTCACCCACTTAAAAGAACTGTGATTCTATATTTTACGGAGTTTTTTGGTGCCTTAACCAGAGCTGTCACTTTTGCCAGGCTAAGGGAAAAAAACATTTTTATTTGCAACATTCTTCATAAATATGCTCTGTTTGGCTTTTATAGTTAAAAACGCATCATTTCATCCAAGTGTAAATATTTTCTTGGGATGAGAAATCCAATAAAACCACAGGTCCCTGGCCTTTGTGGTTGGTATAAAAAAGCTCTGCTTTTAGAGCTTTCAGTCTCCAAATGTGACAGCCGCAATTTTACTTTAAAGGTTATACTTTGCATTTTTTTAAAAGTGTTTGCAAGATTTATTCATATGTGGTTAAATGTTTCCACATCTCTGAAGTCACCTGCTAGGTTCAACCCCACTTTACATATGGGAAATCATTTATGGGAAGGGAACAATATTTCCTTTATATCTAGCCACAAGCTGGATCAGCCTCACCTTCACAATTAACTGAGCTTCCAAAATCATTATCCTGGTGTGCACTGTGATTCTTTTCTTCCTTCAGAAACAGAACAAAATTGCCTTATTCCAAGACCTTACTTTAGCTTTTGAATATCAACAATGCTTTCACTCTTCTGAAATGTTTAGCTGAGCCTGAGGAAGGGTGGTGTAGTACAAAGAATCTGTACATGTTGCAAGGTTCCTTAGCTTCTCCGGGCCTATTTCCATATGTGCACGTCTGGATTTCCTCCCTCCCATGCTTCTCTGGCTTCTTCTTGATGTACAAAAAGACACATCTGCATATGTCTTAGTGGTGAGGTTATGGTATGTTCCACAATAAGTATACATTATATATTAGAAAAGCAAAAGCATTTTTCTTAAAATGAGACCACATGAGGAGTAGACAAATTCTACTGACCATCAACAGACCCTGATTCTAACCACCAACAGTCTTCAAAGCCAGCTGTGTGAACATTCCACTCCACCCCCTCTAGAAAAGAGGGAAAACAGAACTACACAGGCCTACTGTTCTCTCTGGAGCACTTGCAACAACTGTTTTGAATGGCAGCCTAGGCACATTGAGTAATAATGTCACAACTGACTGCCAGTCATCTGGGGCTAAATAAAGCTAACATTCCAGCAGCTCTTACCCTTTCACTACTTGGTCTTTTTTTGTCCACTTTAGAACATCTTATTTTTTTAGGAAGCAGACTTGCTTGTAGTACAGCTGTTCTTTGTGCCACATGGTAGAGCAGTGAACTACACAGAGCTCCCTTCCAAACCTCTCTCCTCTTTTTCCACAGTGGTCAAATGGAAGTAAGACCTTCATTCAGAATCATAAAACCTAGAACTGAAAAGGCCCTATTCATGGAGCTTGGAGAGGAATCCTTGGTTAGGGTCATAGAGTCTTTTGAGCTACAAATAATATTAAAGGTCATTTGGTAAAGTACCAGCATTTATAAATGAAGAAGAGGGCCAGAGCATTGCCTGGAAAAGCATTGTGATAAGTCAGCAAAGCCAGAACTCAAGTCCAGGCTTTTCCATTCCAAGTCTTGTCTCTTTCCAGCATTTTCATCCCCTTGGAAGACTCAGTCAATTCTTCTTATAGAAGGCAGAACACATTTCTACCGCAGAGTCCATGTACTAGAGGAGCCTTTCCCAAAATTGCTTTGATTTTTCTTAGCTTTTTATAAGCACTTATATCTTTACTTGGTAGTTCCAATTTTCAACAGGCATATATCTAACAATAACCAAAAGATCATGAAAATTCCACTTGAGGCCAATGTGTCTTCACTGTATGTTTTTTGTTTTGTTTTTTTGTTTTGTTTTTTAATAATCCCCCCTACTCTTTCCTTCTCTCTCTCCTATGTATAAAAGTAAAAACTGCAAAGGGAGAGACAAACCTAGAAATACGTGTTGACATATACACCTGGTACTAGGTTTCACACAGTAGAATAAAAGAAAGTCATGACATTGTGGGACACCCAAATGAATTGGTAGCACATTGACTAGAAAACATTGAATCGGGTCTCCAAACCAGGAAGGTCATTTCAAGTAATCACCATATTTTGCACAAATATCTCTTGCTAGGTCAACATACTACCAGAATTCTGGCACTCCATTTTGTTGGATCAACACTATGCTTTAAAGGGGGAAAAAAAAAAAAGCCCACCAAAATGCTTTTTAAAAAACTTTCCTGCAATTTAAATCATTCTATAAAAAGTGTCAAAGAACTTACTTGAGTTAAATTATGTAGATAAGAATAATACCTTTTGAAGCAAGGTAACTTGCTTTTGACAGGAAGGAAAAAAGTCATGCTTCCCTAAATCAGATCAATCAGCTCTAACACTTGAGCTTTCCACCTCAGTCTAGATTTCACATTCCAGAGCACAGCCTGATTCTAGAAACCCATACTACAAGGTCCAGTTTGGGTAAGAGAATGCAGTAGGTTTTCCAAGGCAAGGATTGACGATTTATCTCTCTTCTCCTTTCTCTCTTCACAGACACCTAACATAAATGAGAATAGCTCATAGATAAACTACAGATGTTTGAGGGAAGAGAGAAATGTCAAAAAAGCATACACATAATGCTATTCTTTCAATGACTGTTGGCAGTATGTGTGGGACTGTGTTCACAACGCTCAAACCTACAACAACTTTAACTATTTCACTTTGTCTTAAAGCTCTTCCATTTTTCATGATGAAACTAGGTATTTGGAGGGAGTGGTGTTGAAAGAGAGAGGGTTGAAAGGAATCAACAAGTGTAGCCCAGGCATTATCCTATCCACTTTGCCAAGCTGACTTAATTCCTCTCCACAACAACCTTGAAGGCTAAGAAGTCTTACTCTCTTTTTAAAGACTTAGAAATGGATGGTTACCAAGATTTGGAAACTTGCTCAATTCAAAGCTGGGGAAGAGCAGCATGGGGATTTATTTGACAATAAAACTATTGGCTTTAACCTAAATCTCCAATGTGTGATTTTAGCTCTTCACTCCTGGGCAAGAGGACAAATGAGGAGGACACACCCATTCTTTCTGTGAAACTGAATTCCTAAAATATCACCATTTTCCACTTAGGCAAAACCTAGACTCTTCCAGACAAATGATGGCTAGAAAGGAGGAGGCTTAGCCCCTGAGGTGGAATTGTGTACTCATGTTTATAAATGAAAGAAAAGCCATGTGGAGTGTGGGAATTGTTCTGATTTACAGTTCAGGAGTCACTAGAGACAAAAGCCCCAGAAGGCCATCCTCCCTTTTTTTATGGGGCACCAGCTGTTGCAAAGATCATCTTCCTTTGGAGCTCTCACTTCTGACTTCCTGGGCCATTAACACCTTCCTTTAAAAAGCCCTACCTCCCAGAGACCGCTTCCCTTGTGGAACAGAGGCTTGCAGTCTCTCTTCTCAGGTAGATTTTAAGCTTCTTGAGTACAAACTGGCCTGTGGTAACTATTTTGATATCTACAAAGGATCTCAACTTGCATTCTGGTGGTTTTCTTGAATAAAGCTGGTGAGCAGAGGGGAAAGGATTAGAGGGAAAGGGGTAAGGTTTGGCTAATGTAAAACAAACAGGGAAAACCACAAACAAACAAATAAACAAACAAAAACTGCTGCTTTCCCCAGCTTTCCAAGCTCTGACACATTTTTTCAAATCCATTTCCATAAACCATCTTGGCCACTTGCCTCACTTTATCTTCTTAAAATCATAAATTAGACAGACCGTCATTTAGGCATGGCTCAAATACATTCCATCAGCAAAATGTAATTTTCTGTTGGTGGGCAAGACCAGACCGTAAGACCTCATGATTTGTGATCTGTTCATGGTGTACATAAGTCACTCTAGGAAAACGGTTCAACAAGCTGGATCCGATGCCTCTGGCAAGTATCGCCTCAGTGGGTGGATGTACCTATTGATGTAATGATGTAAGGAGAAAGCAAAGAAAGGGAGAATACTTGTTCTTATTTATGATCAGAAAGGTTCCTGGAGATTATTTCTGTTTGCCTTATTTTATAAATGAGGAATTTAAGACACTGGCTGACAGCTGCTAAAACCAATGCAAGTCGGTCTCATAACTCATTGCCTTCCACTTGCTATCACCATGTACACCTACCTCTAGGTCAACTATAGATGTTCATAAAAGGATCAGCATGCTACAGAGATCACTTTAACAGCTACTGGGAAACCTGTAAATCCAAATTGCTACTTTCAAATAAGTTACATACAGATTTATATTGCGACTGCTTTTACAAATCATTATTACAGATATCTGGTCAAGCTCAGAAGTAATTCTGCTGTCTTGATAAGGCTGCTTATTCTGCATCTACATTAACCAAACTCTAAAACAGCTCTTGCTCCTGGGAAAATAGTGAGGGGTGGTAGTTACACGGTTGCATGTTCATGCCATAGTCCATGAGTTCAGATCCAGGCTCTGTCACTTAACCGCTGTAAGAACTTGAAGCAAACTAGTCCTCGATTTCCTTATTTGTGAAATGTAACAGTACCCACTTTGAATAATTGTTATATTAATTTATTTTATTCACAGGAAACATTTAGAACTGTGCCCCATATATATAATCATTAATGTGAGCTTTACATTCATGCCGAAACAGACATCTGTTTCATTGTGGGAAGAAGAACAAGATGGTCTAAAGAAGAAAACAAAATAATGTAAAATTCCAGGGCCCGCCGTGAGGATACTCAGAAAATATTGAGCCTGAAGTCAGAAGATCTCATGCACTCTGTAAGGACAGGGCATACTTGGGGAAGTCTCCTTAAATCTCTGTTTCTCAAGGTACCTCATCTGCCTGCCTTGAATTGGTTGAAGGATCAAATGAACCCTTAGCTGAAACCTATTGTAAAGTGAAAAACATGATACAAAAGTCAATTTGGTTATTTGTCTTGGTGTTGATTTTTACTAAAATTAATCTGACAGGAGTTTTTATTGAAGTCTTAGAAATTAATTCTGTATCAATCTGCAACTCTTTAAACACAGTTTTGATCATGTCTTTCCATCAGCGGTTCCTACAAGTAAAATAAAATTCCTTCACCTGGAAGTCAAGGCTTTCCCAGATTTGGCAAAGCATCTTTTTCCAATCTTATTTCCCTGAGTCTCGTCAAAGTGAATGATTATTCATGATTCCTGTCCACAGACTGAATATGTATTTATTCCTTCTCTAATGCTATTCCTGCCATTTGGAATGCTTTTCCCTCTCCATCTTCATCTGTCCAATTTTCATTCGTCCTTCAAGATTCAAGTGTCGTTCCTATGAGATCTTATCTAATTTCCCTAGAGTCAACATTATATTTTCTTCCTTCTCTGAACTATGCCAGTGCTTTATTTATAATGTCGTGGGAAATCAGGGCTCATCTGACCTGCCATTGCACGTCAACAGCCATAGCAAATGACTTGCGCTTCCCGGACCCACTCTGCTCTTCTCTCCCGGGAGTGCTTGCTCCTGCTGGCTCTATAATCTGTCATGCTGGCTCTATAATCTGAGATGCCCTCCCTCATCTTGTTCACTTAGTAGACTTCCAGTCTTGCAAATCATAGTCCAAGTGTTACCTTGAGTTAAGTAATGGCAGAGTTAAATGCTTCCCAACATCTCATAGCACCTAACAGACTCTGAGCACATCAAGAATCAGTAGAAGGTGTAGTTTTTGACACTTGACAACCCTGTGTTTGAATTCTAGCTCAGTCACTTATCATTATCATTCTGATCATTTTTATTAAGTTAGTTACACCTACTCTAAACTCCAGTTCCTTCACAATAAATAGAAAAAGTTTGAGAGACAGAGAGAATATTAAGGAGAAACTACTATAACAGCTTACAAAGTCTTGAGACTCTGCAGCATTGTGAACAAAACACTTTCATATTTAAAGAATATAAGACATATTTTCACATAACTCTCTGTTGGCTTCTATCATAATATATCACAATTGCATGGGTATTGACGTTCCCTTTGTTCCATGCACCACTGAAAAGCAACCACCATGGAACATGAGAATCCCAAAGCCTGACAAACACCTGGGTTTGACTATCAGCTCTGTTGCTTGAAAGTGGTGGGGCATTAAGCAAGATCTTTCAGCTCTATGCCTCAATTTCACTGCCTGTAATATGCAGGTAATATTAGCTATGTGGGAGGGTTGTTGTAAGGATCCAGTATGTATAAACAGGAAGTTCAGAAGAAAATACAAGACACAGGAACTTGTCAACATATGAAAATTATTATTTATTTGTAACACCAGTAGCTAAATACAGAGCATAACAGATGCTAAAATAAATGTGTTTTGAAGAATCGTGTAAACTTTTATAAAGTATTAAATAGATAGTAGTAATTATTATGACTATTGACTTGATGAGATTATTTCAGCTCTGAGATCCCATTCCCAGCTGTGTCGGGCAGAAAACTTAATTTCATCATTTACCTGAGTCCCTGTGAATTGGGCTCCAGGATACAGATAAAAGACATTCCGTATTTTTTTCTTCTTAAACATGCTGGGGGCACTTGGGTAGCTCAGTTAGTTAAATGTCCTACTCTTGATTTCAGCTCAGGTCATGATCTCATGGTTGTGAGATCAAGCCCCACATCAGGTCCTGCACTGACAGTGTGGAGCCTACTTTGGAATTCTCTCTCTCCCCCTCTCTCTCTGCCCCTCCCCTGCTTGTGTGCACTCTCTGTCTCAAAATAAATAAATAAACTTCAAAAATAAATAAATAAATAAATAAATAAATAAATAAATAAATAAATAAAATAGGCTAGAAAATACCCCTGAACCGGTTATCAAAACCAATTGCCTTATCTTTAGGCACAGAGTGAATTTCTCACATTATCTATCGGCAGATTCTCTACAGGTCAAAACAAAGAACGCTGCATCTTAAATTCTTCTGGAGATTTTTTCCCCTAGGTTTTTTGGACTAACCTGGATTTGTTTGCACTAAGGTTATTCTCTAAGGTTAGTCCTAGTAGCTAAGGGGCTCAGAATCTTGTTGGATTCTATGGAGAGATGACAAAACAAGAGACATGTTCCCTTCCTTCTAAGAGCACATGGTATTCTGAGCTAATATATTTAAATTAAATAAGGAATCAAGAGAAGCTGCTGATTAGAATCAGAACCCATTGGTTCTTGGTTTAAGGCTGAAAACTTGCCATATTCTTACTCTAGGCCTTTGTTTTTCACTATGAACAGAATCTTCTGATTCTGATTCCAGTATTCTACACACTGCAATATCACATCTACAATTTCAACACCAAGTTTTACAAGAAAGACATCTCCTGATTGCTTCTTGCTTACCACATGGGTGTCCGTTTCTGATACGTTTCAGATTTTTTGCAGATTCTAATGTCTTTGGCAGCATGCGTGTTGTCTTGGACACTTGTCCATTCACTCACTTCAAACAGGGCAACATTGAAGGGGACAGTGAGTTTTGGTGTGAACAATAGAGAAACGAAGCACCATATTATAATTTTGACTCTCGGTGGAAGAGCTTTTGGGACAGTTAGCTTAGTTTTGAATTTTTGAACTCTAAGAGTTACCAATTTCATAGAATTTATGCTAATATGTGCCTTGTATCATGTTAACTTTATGTTTAGCTATTTAAATGATTTGTATCTTTACCTTATCTCCTCTAAAAACAGCCAATATTTTTAAGTGCTTAATATGTGTCAGACCCTCTTCGGTGTCATTGAGTCCCTACACAACAATCATATAGGAAAGGTATTATTAACTCCATCTCACAGCCGAGAAAACATAGTAAGGATTTAAAATTTGCCCAAGGACCTATAGCCAAAACAGAAAAGCAAGATTGGAACTCAGTTCTTCTGATTTCAAATCCTGAATCTTTAATTACTATGTCTTAGCAGCTCCCCAACCAGATTGAGTATTTCTCTACAACAGAAACAATATCTTGCTCTGATATCTGCATCTCTTCCTAAAGCCTAGCATAGGACCTCTTGCCTAGTAGCTTCTTAATATATATTTGGGATGAAGAAGAAAAAGGAGGAAGGAGTAAGAGGAGATAGATTCTAAGAATGGTATAGCCACTGTACAAATGTTTCTCATTTCTTGAAGGAATCCCCCTTGCTTTTCTCAAAAGCCTTGGGCTCCAGCCAACAGTGCCCACTTGCTGCATGGGGGATGAAAATGAGAGGTGGGCGGGTAATGCGTTTCTAATTTTCTGCATGGATGCCTTAGTTACTATTAAGATATTGTCAAAGGGAAGTAATTTCAAAGAAGAGAAGCTAGCCTGATTAAGAAGTTCGATTAAGATTGACTTTTGAGAATATTAAAAGCTCAGAGGAAAAAGAAAAGATTAAGATTAGGAGCCTTTAAAGGAACCCTCAGATATCGGAATACCAGAGGACAGCTGCTCACTGGTGTAACACAGAGCCTTAATATTGACACCTTTTACGTTAGCAATCACAACACAAGCATGCATTGTCATTCCACTCAATGCCACGCACAGCCATGTTAGCTGTGATTCTAATAAGCTTGGGGTCTCCGCTCAGAGCCTCCCTGCTTACCTTTTCTCTTGCTGGACCACTCAGGACTTAGACCTTAATCATAGCACATGGAGCTTAACTTAGTTCCCCTCCTTAGATGTTGTGAATTAATTTTTTCTCTCCTTAGAGATCTGCCAAGACAAAAATAATCACCCCAACTACCTCTCATTTAAAAGATACACTTACTTTTAACCAAGCATATTACCATATGTCAAGCTCCTAATTTGTGGAACCGTTTGGCAAACTGTCCAATTCCTCTAAACATCCTCCCCTTCCAACCAGTGCTGCCCAGGAGTGGATGTTCTGGCATTCGGCATCAGGAGTGAAGTCAAGAAAGGATGTCAACAACTCGTCTCCTGGAGAGATCTCAGAAGGGGAACCTGTAGGAATCCTTTAGGGACAGCTGACATATAGATCCATACTCTCTAACCTCTGCAAAGCCTACCTATTTCTCTGTCTGGGTTTTATATATTTGGCAGCATTTGGAAGCTGCTATTCAAATGGACTCTAGCCACCCACTCTATGGTCAGTTCAAGTGTACTCCAAGTGCTCTAACACTAGCAAGTAAGGAGAAAGCTGTCAGGCTGGTTATTCACAGAACCAGAGCTGGGAGGAATGCCTAGGAAACTTATTTCAATTAAAGCATTGGGCATCCCTGGGAGGGACAGGAGCTAGGAAACTGGAATCACCAGGAAACTTCAAGGTCCTTTTCATTTTTTTTTCTTCCTCATTTTACTTCAGGGAAAGAAACAAGGTCCTGAGTTTCAAAGTCCCACACTTTTACAGAAAAAGGGAAAATGGCATTGTCACGCTAGGAGTTTATAGTGACAAATGGAAAGCTTTTGTGTTACTGTACACATGTGTGTGCTCACTTGGTGCAGCAGAGCAATAATGTCTTCCTCAATTTACTCAGAGAAATGTGAATCCGAGAGTGACAACAGTTTGCAACCCGCCACATACTGTCCCCATTCATGTAATCACCTTCTGCTTTTAGAAACCCCAAAGAGGGGGCACCTTGGTGGCTCAGTCAGTTAAGCATCCGACTTCAGCTCAGGTCATGATCTCAGGGTTCATGGGTTCGAACCCTGCATTGGGGTCTGTGCTGACAGTTCAGAGCCTGGAGCTTGCTTCTGATTCTATGTGTGTCTCTCTCTCTGCCCTTCCACGCACCCCTCCCGCCTCAAAAATAAATAAGCATTAAGAAAAAAGAAACCCTAAAGAGTGCATATGTTTGGCAAGTGAGGATATGCACCAGAAATATATAATATGCCTTAGAATTAGACAGTAGAATCTTTAAATGTTACATCTACTGTTCTGAACACAGTAACCCCCCCCCCCCCCCCAATAATTCTAAGTTAACAGTTTTTGTTTCCTCTGGATGCATGTATGTGTGGTGTGATGTGGTGTGTGTGTTTTAGTCAACTTTAAATAACTTTTACTTTTTCATTTCTTTGTTTTAAGATTTTATTTTTAAGTAATCTCTACACCCAGCATGGGGCTCAAACCCACAATCCCAAGATCAAGAGCCACGTGCTCCACTGACTGAGCCAGACAGGCACCCCCACCTGTCTCTCATTTCTAAGAAAATGAAGAATTATTGTATATACGTTAGAAAGAACAGAGAAGCAAAAAGAAAAAAAGAAAAACCCCACTCACAGAGGTAGTTAAGATTTAACATCTTGGAGTACATCTTGTCAGTGTGTTACATTTTGTTCTTTTAAGTATAAGAAGCCCATTTCATTACATCTTTCTTCACAGTGTTGTTCACTAAAACATGAAATGACTGTTTTTTAGCCCATTTTTAATATATCCAGAGTAGATCTGAAGGAGCAAAAAGATGGGACAAGTGGTCCACACATACTTGCATGTGCACAGAGAGCCAAAGAGAACATTCTGCTTTAAAATGGCTTAAAAAGGAGACTTAAAACTAAATATGGTGACTTGAATACTTGTTTCCTTCGCACTCAATTCGTGCTTCTGTTAAATATTCTATTAATCGGGGTGCCTGGGTGCCTCAGTCGGTTAAGTGTCCGACTTCAGTTCAGGTCATGATCTTGCGGTTTGTGACTTCGAGCCCCACGATGCCCTCTGTGCTAATAGCTCAGAGCCTGGAGCCTGCTCTGGATTCTGGGTCTCCTCCTCCTCTCTCTGCCCCTCCCATGCTCATGCTCTGTCTCTCAATAATAAATAAACGTTAAAAAAATTTAATATTCTATAAAAATTAAAATGTAGGGATAAAGTCACAAGGCCAAAGAGAATGGGAAAAGGGCAAGAAATTTTGAGAAATTAGAAACCAAATGGTCAAGTAGTAACAGACTTAGCAGAACAGAGAAAAACATGAAAGTGCAGAAGCAAGCTGAATTGGTCCTTGGACTTCCAAAATCTAAAAATGAGGTGGTAAATGGGGCTAAAAACAGGAGAGTTTACTGAAAATCTGTCTAATAAGCAGCAGGAACCAACAGTATGATAGTCTCCAGCTCCCTACCTGCCCCATCACAAAAAGCCCCCTTTGCCAATTTCCGTGGTATAAATACCCCCACCATGACTAGGAACATAACGATACTGAACACAGAATTGGGATAAGATAAGCACACTCAACTATAGAGAACTGGTTCAAGGTGGCTCCATCACACCTCTGGTTTGACCCTATTAAGAAGTAGAAGAATGATCCTTCTCCTTCTGCAGCTAAGGAATGCCTACCTATTCTCTGAAGACATCCAGAGAGAGACATAGGACTCAGGGACCCAAGGCTCAATTAAAGAAAAGGTGCATCACTGAAAAAGGAAGCTACATGGAAATGCATTCATGGTACAGTCCCTTTCTCTTCTTGGTTTCCAGAACTTCCCACAGGCTGGAGCTTGGAGAATCCCTTTCTAGGGAAACAGAAAAAGAAGAAGGAAGATCCATAGATAAGGCTTTTGAAGGGTTCTTCAGTGAAACAGCCTAGCCACATCACACCAAAGTGAAACCTGTAACTGAGATGCCCCACCCTCCTCCAGAGCTTCCAGTCAGCTTTTCGGTGCATCGCTTTCCAAATAGATAGAAAACCATACTGGTGTTGGTAGTATTAGTATTGCTATTCTGAAACAGTATACTGTGTATAAAGTGGAACAAAATACATGCATGATTGCGGGATATTCTGCCACCCTCTGTCTTTGAGAATCAGAATTCTTGATGTAAGAGAAAGATTAAATGTAACAAAGAAGGAGTTAAACCCTCACAATCATGGTCAATTGATTTTTGGCAAAGATTTCAAGGCAAATCAACAGAAAAAGGAACATGCCAAGAAAATTGGATATTCATATGCCAAGAATATAAACTTCGATTCACACTTCACCCCACATATAAAAGGTAACTCAAAATAGAATACAGACCTCAATGTCAGAGCTAAAAGTATACAACTTCTAGAACAAAACACATAAGGTAATCTTAGTGACTCTGAATTAAACAAGCATCACTTAGATAATGACACCAAAAGCAAAATCTGTAAAATAAAAATTTGATAAATTGGATATTTTTAATAAATTTTATCAAAATTACAATCACTCTTCAAAGCATACAGTTAAATAATAAAAAGCTAACACAAGTTGGGATAAAATATTTGTAAGCCATATCTGATACAGTTTGTATCCAGGATATAAAAGGAATTCTTGAACTCAATAAAAAGTCAACCCGATTTTTAAAATGGACAAAAAATGTGACTAGAAAGTTAAATATACCTGTGTTTGATAAGCCCATAAAAGATGTTCAACATCAGTAATCATCAGGGAAAAGGCAAACTGAAACCACGATGAGATACTACTATGCAGCAACTAGAAATAGCTAAATTCAAAAACACTGCATCAACTATTAGCTAGGATATAGAAAACTGGATCTCCTATATCTTGCTGGTGGGAGAACAGTCTGGAAACTTTGGGAACCAATGTGGCAGTTTCTTAAAAAGTCAAATACAAACTTACTATACAAACCAGCAATCACATCCTTAGGTATTTACTTATGAAATGAAGAGAAATGAAAACTTCTGTCCACTCAAAGATGAGAATGACCACAGCAGCATTATTCATACTTGCCCAAAACTGGAAACAATCCAAATATCCATCAACTGGTAAATAAACAAAATGTGGTATAGCCATACAATGGAATGCTAGTCAGCAATAAAAAGAAATGGATTAGTTTTACATACTACGAGATGAATGAGCCTCAAATCAAGGCTAAGAGCCTCCAGTCAAGGCACACCCAGAGCCTACTCTTTTCTCTCCTATAAAGCTTTCCCACTCCTCTGTGTGCCTTTGAGTCCCTGCCAAACACAAGTGAGGATGGCTGATTCCCTTCTAATGTAAGTTCAGAATAAGTGTACTTTGCTCTTCTCGTTTGGTTGTTCTCCACTTATTTCTGCAACACACACTGGCCACCCAGGCCACAGGCAGGACTGACCTGGAGGAGAGATCCACCAAGCCCTGGAAACAGAAGCCAACAATGCTGAGGCCCTAGGTGTCTGGAACATTTACAGAAAGGAAGAATATGGGGTTCAGGTGGGGGAATCTCCTCAGCCCATGATTGCTTGTCTTCGGAAACAGCAAAGAAGAGCCATAGCCAGTCTCTCCAAAGCACAAGGCCCAGGGCAGGAGCCCTCCCCCCAGGTCT
Source organism: Panthera pardus (assembly GCF_024362965.1). Lineage (NCBI taxonomy): Eukaryota > Metazoa > Chordata > Mammalia > Carnivora > Felidae > Panthera > Panthera pardus. The sequence goes on from NW_026526688.1 coordinate 186,766,697, forward strand.
ATGCAAAGTTCTCTTTCTATACTACTCTGAAGCAGACCTGGGGGAGATTGGTTTTTTTATGAGATCACAGGGATAGGAGCTTGATGTCAAAATTCGGTTGACTTAAAGAAAATAAATCATCTTTTACCTAGGCATCCAAGAGTGCTTCGGAATCCATCTGATTTTTTGTGACAGTCTCAGAATTCTCAATGACTGCTCCTGAGCCTGGGCAATGTCTTCTGCAGACAGTCGTCCCCATGCTTGTGTGAGGCAGGTCCAGCTAACCCTATGAGCAGAACCAGGGTGCCTCGCATTGCCTGACACTGCCTGCCGGGGGCCACCTACGACTCTGCACACATGGGGCAGGCTCCCTATTTCAGATTCCCACTTTGGTTGTTGCCTTCACATCTCCACTCCACCCCTCCAAATGTTCATTTGAACCCTTTCCTCAACACTGAACATGCCAAGGCTTTCCTCATAAAACCACAGCATTAGCCCATTTTGGTGCAGTTGGGGTTTCAGTCACCAAAGTCCTGCGGGACCACAAGTGCATTAAAGAAAAAATTATTCAGACGCTCATTAAAGACACCAAGGTGAACTACTGAAGAGAAACTATGCAACTGGGGTTTAGCAGTAGGGAGAGAAACTGGACTCAAATCCAAACAGAAAAAGGACAAGTGGAGATTTATAGCCAAGGAGCAGAAAGGAAGTCAGTGGATGGAAAATTACCAAGACAAAAACATCAAGGCTAGGGGGATTCTTGCTAGACCAACTAGACAGGATTCCTGTTGAAGGCAAGCTAGGATGATAAGATATTGAGGGTGGGGATAAGGAATCTGATCAGCTATCAAGGATGAAAGATTTTTGCTAAACTAATCCAGGAGAATTCTTGGTAAAACTGGACTAAGCAGGCCAAGGACAGATCCCAAGGTCAGAGCCTAGTCAAAAGGAGGACACAAAGGAACCTGACTCAGGTGTTGTCAAGGAATGAATCTTTGTCAAGTGGACTTCACTATCCTTTTTACTTTTGACCAAGTTTGTATGTACGTATGTATGCATATATATACACAGTGTAAAATGTGATATTTTTGTATATGTACGCATTGTAAAATAATTACCACAAACTAATTAACATATCCCTCACCTTCTATAGTTACCATTTTGTATGTGTGTGTGATGTGAATACTTGAGATCTACTCTCAGCAATTTTAAGTACACGGTGCATTATTAACCCTTCAGTCATTATGCTGTACATTAGGTCTCCAGAATGTATTCACCTTATGACTGAAAGTCTGTACCCTCTGACCAACATCTCCCCCATTTCCTCAACCCCAGCCTCTGGGAACCACCATTCTACTCTCTGTTACTACAAATGTGACTTTAATTCCATATATAAGTGAAATCATGCAATATTTGTCTTTATGTATCTGGTTTATTTCCTTTACCATAATATCTTCAAGTTTATTCATGTTGATGGTAAGGATTCTTTCTTTTCCTTAAGACTGAATAATATGCCATTTATATATATATACTCCACATTGTCTTTATCCATTTATCTGTTTGCAGACACTTCGGTTGTTTCCATTATCTTGTCTACTGTGATCAATGCTTCAACGAACATGAGTGTAGATATCTCTTCATGATTTTATTTTCTTTGGCTCTATACCGAGAAATGGGACTATACAGTAGTTCTATTTTTAATTTTTTGAGGAACCTCATTCCTATTTTCTTTTTAAGTTTATTTATTTATTTTGAAAGAGAGAGAGTGCATGCATGAGTGGGGGAGGGGCAGAGGGAGAGAGAATCCCAAGCAGGCTCCATGAGCAGTGTGGAGCCTGAAAGAGGACTTGATCCCACGAACTGTAGGATCATGACTTCAGCCAAAATCTAGAGTTGGACGCTTAACCAACTGAGCCACCCAGGTGCCCTATATATTTTCTACAGTGGCAACATCTATACTATTTTCCATAGTGACTGCATCAATTTATATTTCCACCAACAAAGCACAAAGATTCCCTTTTCTCTAAATCCCCACCAACACTTGTTCTCTTTTTTCTTTTTGATAGCAGCTATCCTAATAAGTATGAAATGATAACTCATTGTGCTTCTGATTTGCATTTCCCTGATGATTGGTGATGTTGAGCATCTTTTCATATACCTATTGGCCATTTTTAAGTTTTCTTTGGAAAAATGTCTATTCAGGTCCTTCACTCATTTTTACATCACATGGTTTTTTGGGGTTTTTTGTTTTGTTTTGTTTTGTTTTTTTTTTTGCTATCGAGTTGTACTAGTTCCTTATATATGTTGGATATTAATCCCTTTATCAGCTCTATGACTTACAAATATTTTCTCCCATTCCACAGAATGACTTTTCACTTTGTGGATTATTTCTCTTGCTGTGCAGAAACTTTTTGGTTTGATGTAGCCCCACTTGTTTATTTTTGCTTTTGTCACCCGTACTTTTGGTATTGCAAAAAGTTGTTGCCAAGACCAATGTCCAGGAGCTTTTCTTGTATGTTTTCTTCTCATAATTGCACAGTTCCAGGTCTTATATGTAAGTGTTTAATCCATTTTGAGATGACTTTTTCATGCGGCATAAGGTAAGGGTCCAATATCATTCTTTTGCATGTAGATATCTATTTCTCTGAACATCATAAATTGAAAAGACAACACTTTCCTCATTATATATTGGTGACTTTACCAAAAATTAGCTCATTGAATATGCATGGGTTTATTTCTGGGCTCTCTATTCTGTTCCATCATCTGTTTTTATGTGAATACCAGATTGTTTTAGGTCACTATAGCTTAATAATATAATTTGAAATCAGAAAGCGTGATATCTCCAGGCTTATTCTTCTTTCTCAGGATTGTTTTAGCTATTCAGGGTCTTTTTTGGTCCCATACAAATTTTAGGATTTTTCTGTGAAAAATGCTGTAATTTTCATAGAGAATGCTCTAAATCTATGGATCACTTTGGATAGAATGGATAACTTTTTAAAAATTTTTAAAAATTGTGGGGCACCTGGGTGACTTGGTCGGTTAAGCATCCGACTTCGGCTCAGGTCATGATCTCACGGTCCGTGAGTTCGAGCCCTGCGTCAGGCTCTGTGCTGACAGCTCAGAGCCTGGAGCCTGTTTCAGATTCTGTGTCTCCCTCTCTCTCTGCCCCTCCCCTGTTCATGCTCTGTCTCTCTCTGTCTCAAAAATAAATAAACGTTAAAAATTTTAAAAATTTTAGGTCTTCCAATCCATGAACACAGGATATCTTTCCATTTATTTGCATCTTTTAGAATTTCTTTCATCATTGTTTTATAGTTTTCACTGTACAGATCTTTCACCTCATTGGTTAAATTTATTTCTAAGTATTTTATTCTTTCATATATATTATTGTAAATGGGATTGTTTTCTTACTGTCTTTCCAGATAGTTTGTTAGTGTCAAGAAACACAACTGATTTTTGCATATTGATTTTATATCCTGCAACTTTACTCAATTCATCCATTAGTTTTAAGAGTTTAGGGTCTTTGGGAATTTCCATATAGAAGATTGTCATCTACAAACAGAAATGGTTTTATTGGCAGCACAGGCTAGTGACAGAAAGCAGGGCCAGATTTGGGCTCCAGAACACCCGCAAGGGCCTGGGCTGTCAGAGTGTGCAAGGATCTGGCTGTAGTCACTAGCTGTAAGTGAGCAGCAGTGAAGCCTATATCAGGAGTTTGGCCCAGCTTCTGGTGCACAAGTAGCTATGGGGACCTGAACTGTTTGTGTGCATTTGTGTGGCTGTAGGGGTTGGCCCCAGGAACACACATGGTGTTGGGGGGGTGGATGTGGGGGCCTAGACTGGCGTCGTGAACATGCACAGCCACAGAGGCTGATGCTGGCTGCTGCAACACAGTGGATAACAGACCTCAGAACCCAGGGTGTCTGTGGGAATTCTAGCAGGGGGTGGGGATGGAAAGGGACTCAGGCAGCTGGAGTACGGAAATGCAAAAATTTGCAGAGCATTCAGTGCTGAAATCACAGGGGGTCCATGGTGGCTTTGCTGGCCATTGGTTTCTTCAGGAGCAAAAACTGCTGGAGGCTTCTGTGGAGCCGTCCCCTGAGGTTCGTCCACAGTGATGAAATCTACTGAGGGACCACAGCATCCACAAGGGCTCTCGAAGAGTTCAGTATCAAAAGCTGCTGAAGTCCCGTAAGGCTGCTGAGAACTAAAATCGTGCCCACCCCGTGATTGATACTGCTGATAGCTACAACCTTCTTCCTTGCTCCTGTCTGTATATGCCTCAGCTACACCACTCTCTGAGTCAGATGAAACCAAGCGCATCCGTTATCCTGTCCAAAAGGCTAGGGAAGCTGGGTGCTCACTCCAGCGAGGGGAAATCCCTCTCACCAGGGAATGCCTCTTGGCACTGACCAGTGCCAGTCTGGAGGCTGGGATGATGCATGCAAAATGAAACTGCTCTTCCTACCTATTTTGCAGTCATTCCAAGGTTTTTTGCTCAATTGTGTTGCTGAAGCTTCTTAAGTATACTCCTGAGCTACCCCACTAAGCTATTTTCATTAATGAACAACTGTTTAACTGTTACTCTTTGTGGGGAGATAGAGGCTGGTGTCACCTGCCATCTTGGTGACATCATCGGACATGACTCTCTTTTCTCACTCTCTGTTCTGCATTAGATCACGGGCCTACCCAGAAGCTATTGCTGCCAAAGTCATCCGCCTTCCCCTCACTTCCACTGTGCAGGGAAAGCCCAGGACTTGGAGGCAAGAAGATCAGAGTTTGAATCTGGGCTCCACTACTTATGGTTGTAGGATCTTTTGTAAATCATCTGTCCATGTTTAAATCGTTTATCCTTATTTGTGCCATGTCCTCGTGTGCAAAATGGGAATGGATAATATCTTATTGGAACAACTGATGTTTATACTGGAGATGGCTACATTATAGTGACTGGCATGTATGTAGTTGGTGATCTAAATATTTACTCCTGCTGCTATTACTACTGTAGTTATTGTGTATCCTTTTACTGGACGTTCTGTTAGTGCTATCTGATTCAGTTTGATGCCTAATTCCTGTCAAAATGTTGCTAAACAAGTGTATCAAATTGTGTATTTATGCAGCTAAGAGAGAATTCTGCCCCCCCCACCCATCCCCCCCCCCCACACACACTGCATGTCAGGAAACAATCTTGCATTGATAGAAAGAAGGATAATGATACCCAATGGGTCATTTTCATGTCTAATTTCAGTCACTCTATGGTTCTGCAATTGCTATAGCCAACTAATCAACTAAACATAATTATGCACTATTCCAAACATATTATGAAGTAATAAGACCTTTATTTTTCATTGTGCCCTGAATGCTTGTATCATTAAAGATGTAAAAACAGAATTTAATTTGGACTCGCAGAATGGAAAATCAAAGGAATGAAAGAGAAGATTAAGAGGGTCTAGATTATTTTTCCTTTTTAGTTCTGAAGGATATAAACACCTGCACCTGTACAAATTTTAAAAGCATGTAAATAGCCTCACAGCTCCAAGATCATACAGGGGACTCGCCTTATTCAAGTCATTATTGTAGGAATTTTATCTTCAATCTTTTGGGAACACCTGTAAGAAAGTATCGCAAGTCTCTGATGAAATGTAAATGATCAAAAGTGTCCTGGAAAAACTAAACACATCTGTATAAAGATCATCGGAACACATCTCGATTATCCTGCAGCCTGGCAAACATGTCTAATTCCACAGTTGTCAAAGTTCAGACTGTGTGTATATACTGGCAAATTAGTTCCAGAAGCATATTAATGAAAGGCAAGAAAGAGAATAGGCTTTTACAAAGTAGTTATGATATAACTCCTGTAGCATATCATTAAACGAAATAATGAATGCCACCTTGTTCCGTAATCTATAATATAGTAGAATAGGTACAGTCATTATTTTCTCTAATGATGAAACCCACTAAAATTCTCATGATGAGAACAGAACAAAGTTATGCATCTTATCCAACATCTTCAATATACAGCCAAGTGCAATAGCTACAAGAGTTGGTATATGCTTTGTACAGAAAACCAAACAAAATAATGCATGCGCTTGCAAAATGAAAAGAACAAAAGCTATCACAAGTAATTTAGAAATTAGCTTAGTAGTTCTTTTCTGAATTAGAAGCTGAAATATGGTAATACTAGGCTCTATCTTTGCAAATTAATAAAATCGTAAGTTAGTTTAAATTCTAGATTTATTATATCCCACTGTTTCCCCTGCAACCTGCTCTAATTTTTAATCAGCACAACACAAAACTGTATGCAGTGCCCTCTCACGTCTCGTTTTGTATTTGTTATTTAAATTTTCTTGGAGGACACTCAGCATAGCTAAATGTCCATCACTCTCTAGGCAAAACCATGCATGAATGTGGATTCCAAATTTTGCCCCCTCTGTTTTACCCTATATGGGAATGCATTAAAATTCTGACTAGCTTTATGAGGTACCATCATGAATAAAACAGAAAAAATTAGAAGTGTTTAAATCCAGCGAGTTGGAGCTGATATTTCAGGATCCAGGGAGGTAACACATTGTATTTTTCTTCCCAGCTTTTTACTCTTCTACATCTTCTAGTCTCTCAGAAGTTAAAAGAAGAATGTTGAGCTTAACATCAAAGATAGATTACTCTCGAAAAGGAACATTTATCAGAGAAAATATTAATTGGTTGCTGGAAAGCAGAGCTATGAGAATTAAAGAATCTGCAATGAAATGGGAGATAAAAGCTAGAAAACATCACTAATGAAGAATGGAATTCCTTTTATGCATGTGGGAGCCTGCATGCGCGTGTTCATTTCTCCCAAATATCTAAGATGTTTAGATGAGCAACAACACGCCATTAGTTTTGCCAGGCGAGTTTTACCTTTGCCTCTTCTGGTTTGTGATATGAGACTTTTCGCCCCTTAGCCTCCTGACAAAGTGTTATAATTCTGCTCAGTGTTGCAGAATGCCCACGCTGCTGCTGTTCGTGCTCTGTCAACTGCCAAGTTGGGGATATGGGGAAAGTACACCCCTACTTGTAATCCGGGCTAATCTGGGCAGCGCATGGGGGCAAAATGCAAGAAGACCACCTAGTGTCCTGGCAGAACATGCAGGTATGTAAGCAGGGTTTACAAGGCCCCTAGAGTCTAACACATGGTAATTCTCAGCATAATAGCACCCAAGAAAGGGGGTGGGGGGAGTGCAGGCAGAGGCAATGCCTGTTGGAAGTTCTAGGGAAAGTGGAGCAGGAAGATGAGTGTCAGCAACCTTTCCTGCTTGTTAATTTCTGAATCTTTGCCTTAAAAAGCCCAAGAAAGGGATCAGGGGTCAAAGAACCAGACATGTGAAGTAAGTGACTCTCTTTGCTGTGCCCCCTCCTTCCCCAAAGTTCAGATCATCTTTTTCCCTCTTGGCCTTTTCACCTTCCCCCAAAACACAAACGCATACTGATTGGGTTTGGGGGACATAAAATTACTCAAGAGAATTTTACTTGGCCGACTCATCTTTCCACTTTCTTGCATTCCTTTCTCCCAAATTCTGGAGCTTTCATGCCCCAAGGTCTCAGCCTCAGTATCAATGATAATGATGATAGTTGATGTTTATGGGACGTTTCCTAAGTGTCAGGCACAATTCTCAGTGTCCTTTGTCCTTTTAAATCACATGGGACATAGCAATCCTGTACTGCACACCTATTACCATTCCCATCATATAGATGAGAAAATTCAGGCTTAGTGTTGCCTAAACATAAGTAGCTTGTCTAGGCTCGTACAGCTCATGTATGGAGCAAAGATTTGAAGCTGGATCTTCTGACTTCAGAGTGCATGCTTTTTTTTTTTTTAATTTTTTTTTTTTAACATTTATTCATTTTTGAAAGGCAGAGAGAGACAGAGCGCGAATGGGGGAGGGGCAGAGAGAGAGGGAGACACAGAAACAGAAGCAGGCTCCAGGCTCCGAGCTATCGGCACAGAGCCCCACGCGGGGCTCGAACTCACGGACCGCGAGATCATGACCTGAGCTGAAGTCGGCCGCTTAACCAACTGAGCGACCCAGGCGCCCCCAGAGTGCATGCTTTTCATCACTCCTTATATTATCACCGTTGCTACCTCTTTCCTCCTCGTCCACACTTAATGTCCTATCAGCATTACCGTGAACGAAACTGAAGTTAGGTTAGGCTCCTAGACAGTGGCTAGCGATACTAGAGGCACTATTAGTATCAGTCGTCTCTTTATTCTCATTAATAAATTCCAATACGGACGGCCCAGACATCTTGTTCAACGACAAACTCTCCCCTCCCCTTCCGAATAACATTGCCTCGAATGTTTAAGGAATGGAAAAAGTACTGAGATTCTCAGGTTTCCTTGAAGTGGCAGGAAGAGAGCTCTTTTAGGGCCTCAGTCTAGTCCTCGTTATAGGCTTCGGTGGAGGGGTGAACATTACAGCCAAGTGGATGATACGAAATGGTGCGGAGTTGTTTTTTTTGTTTTTTTGTTTTTCCCCCGCTGCCCAGAGTTTTTTTTGTTTTCTTTGGGTTTTTGTTTGTTTGTTTGTTTGTTTGTTTGTTTGTTTTGTTTTGTTTTCCTGCTGCCCATTAAGAAGGACTGGCATTGTCATCATGGAAGTTCAGTTCCGGACCTTTATTCAATCACAACACAGTGCTGGCTCCTGACATTTATTAATTAACACTGTGTCCGAGCTCAACTGATTTCTCAGGATTGCTAGACAAGTAAAGAGGCAATTACTGGGCCGTAAGATGAAGTCCAAGAAAATGCCAGTCTTCATAAACTACATTACAGTCATCCCCCCTTATCTGCAGGGGATACGTTCCAAGACACCCAGGATTGCCTGAAGTCACCAACAGCACTGAACCTGTATACACTCTGTGTTTCTCTTGCACGTACAAAGTTTTACTTGTAAATCAGCCACAGCAAAACATGAACAACAATAACTCACAAGAAAATAGGACAATTAGGACAATATACTGTAACAAGCGTCACGTGAACGTGGTCTTTCTCTCACAAAACACCTTATAGTACCGTACTCACCCTTCTCGTGGTGATGGCAGGTGATAAAACACCTACTCGATGAGGTGAAGCGAGTGAAAGACACGGCACTGTGACGTAGAGTCAGCCTACTATTGACCATCTGATGATTCGTCAGGAGGAGGATCCTCTGTCTCGGACCGCGGTTGACCACGAAACTGCGGATCAGGAAACCGCAGATAAGGCTAACTGCAGGCCTGCCTCATTTTATTGCGCTTCGCAGTTACTGCCTATTTTACGCGGCGAAGGCTTGTAGCAGCCCCGTGTCCCCCAAGTCTGTCCGCATCCAGCAGTCTGCTCACTTCAAGCCTCTGTGTCACATTTTGCTAATTCTCACCATATTGCGAACGTTTTTATTCTTCTTATACTTGGTGCCCGTACAACCCGGCGAATTTAAGGGATGAGTGTGTGTATTCTGACTGCTCCGCCGACAGGCTGTTCCTCCGTCTCTCTCCCTCTCCTCTGGCCTGTCTGTGCCCTGAGACACAACGGTACTGAAATTACGCCAATTAATAACCCAGCAATGGGCTCTAAGTGTTTGAGACAAAGGAAGAGTCAATCGATGCAGCAACCTTTATCCTTGTCTTATTTTAAGAAATTGCTACAGCCACCCCAGCCTTCAGCAACTACCACCCATCGACGCTGAGGCAACACCCTCCACCAGCAAAAAAGATTACAACTCGCTGAAAGCTCAGATGATGGTAAGCATTTTTTAGCTATAAAGTATTTTTTTAATTGAAATGTAGGGGCACCTGGGTAGCTCAGTCATTTGAGCCTCTGACTCTTTGATTTCCGCCCAGGTCATGATCCCAGGGTCTTGGGATCAAGCCCGCATCTGGCTCCGTGCTGAGTTTGGAGCCTGCTTAAGGTTCTCTCTCTCTCCCTCTGCCCCAAGGTTCTCTCTCTCTCTCCCTCTGCCCCTCCCTCGCTCATGCTCTTTCTCTCTCTCTCTAAAAAAAGAAAAATTTTAATTAAAGTATATACATTGTTTTTTAGATATAATGCTGTCACATACTCAATAGACTACAATATAGTGTAAACAACTTTTATATGCATTGTGAAAGTTAAATTTACACTTGCATTGGTAACCAAAAACTTCACATGACTCACTCACTTCATTGCCATAGTCCCTTCATTGTGGTCTTTCTGGAACTGGTATGCCTGTACTACACTGTTTCAACACTGATGTCAATTTTACATGAATTAAAATAAAGATCAAAGTAATTGTTAGAAATAGCCAAGTAAAGAGAAGGGGGAGGAAAAAATACTCAAATGGGTTGAGGTGGGATGAAGGATGGCACGTCTAGAAATAGGGAACAAAGCCAATGAGATTAGCATGTAAGGCAGGTGGAAGGATGTTTCATGGATTTTGTTGTTTTCATTGTTTTAATCCTTATCTCTTTATTTTCACAACTCATATGTACTGATCTTAGATACAAAAGTGGCCCCAACTTTGGATCTCACATTTGTCTGGGCTGGTCTAAAGAACTTAGGCCAAATGTCTCTAGGAGACAATTCGCATGAAATTTTTTGATGAAAATAAAAAAAACATGCTAGAGGATTTGACCCATGTGATCAGAATAAAAGGTACGAGAGAGGATGGTGCAGAATTTGCCTCTAATTACTCTTGGCCTGTCCTTTAGACTTATGCCTATACCTCATGGAGACAGCTCCAGGAGAAACTGAGAAACTATTACAAGGATTCAGGTATGTGTGCCCAAAACATACTGCAGGTCTTTTTTTTTTTTTTTAATTGTTTTTTTTAACGTTTATTTATTTTTGAGACAGAGAGAGACAGAGAATGAACAGGAGAGGGGCAGAGAGAGAGGGAGACACAGAATCTGAAACGGGCTCCAGGCTCTGAGCTGTCAGCACAGAGCCCGATGCGGGGCTCGAACTCACGGACCGTGAGATCATGACCTGAGCCGAAGTCGGACGCTTAACCGACTGAGCCACCCAGGCGCCCCTAAAACATACTGCAGGTCTTAAAGAAATGATACTCCAGATGCAAGAGCTTCCCCACATGGGATACCCATGAGAAGACATCAGAACATATTCTGTGCAAGTCGAATAATATGTGCCCCTTTATTAAGGTGAAAAGCAGATATCAGCGAGAATGAGGGTTTGGAGAAGTTCTCTTCAGCATGAGTCTCCTTTGAGAATTGTCTATAATTAAGGAGCCAGTACAGGCTTAGATCAGAGCAAAGGGGGTCTCTATCCAGGGCCCAGTGCTTTCAAGGAGGCCCTTACACATAAATCCACCCTCACAACAGTGTCTAAAACAACACATGGGTCACCAAAATAAAAAGTTCTCTCATAAGATGTTAAGAAAATGAAAAAAAATCAGACTGGGAGTGAATATGCACAAGACTTATATCAGATAAAGGACTTTTATACAAGATACATAAAGAGTTCCTACAGATCAATAATAAAACACAAGGGGCACCTGGATGGCTCAGTCGAGTGTCCAACTCTTGATTTTGGCTCAGGTCATGTCTTGCATTTTGTGGGTTCCAGCCCTGCATTGGGCTCTGTGCTGACATTGTGGAGCCTGCTTGGGATTCTCTCTCTCCCTCTCTCTGCCCCTCCCTAGCTTGTGCACATGATCTCTCTCTCTCTCTCTCTCTCTCTCTCTCTCTCTCTCTCAAATAAACATTTAAAAATTTTTAAATAATAAAAGACAACTCACTTATTTTTACATATGCAAAAGACATGAACAAATACTTCACAAAAGAAGATATAAAAATGGCCAATAAGCACATAATAAGGTGCTCAATGTCATTTATCATTAAGGAAATGAACATTAAAACCAAAATTGAGAGTGACCAAATTTTTAAAAGATTTAAATTCCAAGTGTTGACAAAGATGTGGAGAAATTGGAACTTTCATACCAAATGATACAACCACTTTTGGAAACTGGAAGTTTCTATAAAATTAAACATAACTGCAACCTATGACCCAACAATTCTACTACTCGATATTTACCAAAGGCAAATGAAAACATATGTCTGTACAAAGAATTGTATAAGGATGCTTGTAAGCAACTTTATTCACAATAGCCCACAACTGGAAACAACCAAATATTCATCAACAAGAGAAAGCATAAATAAATATATTATAACAAATATTTTGAAACATATATATATTCAGGAATAAAAATAACTATAAACACAAAATATAATGGATTAATATAAAAAACATTACATTGAGTTGGGGCGCCAGGGTGGCTCAGTCGGTTGAATGTCCAACTTCAGCTCAGGTCATGATCTTGCAGTTCATGAGTTCAAGCCCCACCCTGGGCTCTCTACTGTCAGCATGGAGTCTGCTTGGGATCTTCTGCTCCCCCCACATTTCTGCCTCTCTCTCTCTCTCTCTCTCTCTCATAAATAAGCATTAAAAAATTATTTTGAGCTAAAGAAGTCAGGCACAAAATAGTATGCATCATACAATTTCATTTATTTGAAGTCCTAAAATGGGCAAAATGAACCTATGGCAATAGAAATTGGAGTAGTGGGGGGTGTCTGGGTGGCTCAGTCAGGTGAGTGGCTAACTTCAGCTTGGGCCATGGTCTCACAGCTTGTGAGTTCAAGCCCTGCGTCGGGCTCTGTGCTGACAGCTCAGAGCCTGGATCCTGCTTTGGATCTTTGTCTCCCTCTCTCTGCACCTAACCCACTAGCATTCTGTCTCTGTCTCTCTCAAAGGTAAATAAACATTAAAAAAAATTATTAAAAAAAGAAATTGGAGTAGTGTTTGCCTCTGGTTTGTGTAAGAATTTACTGGAAAAGGACAAAAATGACATTCCACAAGTATGGGATGTTCAGTATCTTGAACGTGGTGGTCTTTGAAGGAGTGTATACATTTGTCAAAAATTATCTATTTTTATACCTAAAATCTGTATATTTTATTGCAATAAATTATGCTGCAATTTAAAATATGAGTTTGGGATTTTAAAAAATATTATCTATAAGAAAAAGTTATCCAAATCCACATTTCACCTCATTAAAACATTTCTCTCCTAAAACACTGAGTGCCTCTGTCAGTCAGGAACTAGTGTTTAACACTGATAATGCAATGCATTATCTCTGTAGGGAAGGAAAAACTTTTCCTCTACCCTCTTAGGTTTTGAGAGTGAGATCTGCAAATTAACGACAAGAGGTTAATAGGAGATAAAGTTTGTGTACATACAGAAGCCAACAGAGAAGTAACTGGCTTATCTAACGGTTAAAACTGAAGGCATATATATAGCTAACATAGTAAGAGAAAGTTACTTTAGATCACTGCTGTCAAGAGAGTGCAAATTACGTATAATTTTGATTTCAAAAATACATGATTTGCTGAAATGCAGACAAGAAAAATAAATTTTATAAAATAAATATGTCTTCATTATCTATTCATAAATCTTTGCTTCATCAACAGAACCTCCAGCCATGTGCAAAAATAATAAAATCAGTCATGCGTAACACATTTTGCCAACTTGCAGTCATCTGAAATTCATAGCCTCACACATATTTTTCCATTTTGTCATCGTGAAGGCACATTTTTTCAAGGTAGAAAATACTACATATGTTATTTAATGATTTGTTATTTGATTTATACCTTTCAAATAACTAGACAATGGTATTTAGGTCTCAGTTTTTACTTATGCCTGGGGCTCTGTTCATGTAAGGAGAGAAGAGATAAGCACTCCCATATGTCTGTAACCCTGAGACCTGCTCCTCTACTGCCAAGAATTACTTGGTTGGGACTTTGTAGGACAATCTCGTGTTTGCTTTGACGGGATAAGTCTTGCTCTCTTTGATGTCTCTAAACTACTATGGGGTGAGATAATGCTCCTCATTCTTCCTATGGTCTTTTTGTTTCCTGTGGGTAACTATTGGCCAATACAAATACATGCTGAGTGGGGAAGGAAATGGGGCTACAGAGAAGGAAACTTCCCCCCCCCACACTTAATGGCTTTCTGTACTCCAGAAGCACAAGTAAACAAATCATTATATATGAAGAGAATTACTTACAGAGCAAGTGAACCTCCAAAGGTTTCCCAGCCACAATGGAGATAATGTTTTCCATCATTATGCACAGAATTTCAGTTCCCATTTCTTCCTCTTCTTTCTTTGACCTGAACATGGTTTTTTTTCTATGCCTAAGAAATTGGAGCCTTGACAATGACTTCCAGTCTCCCCTTGCTCACCATTCTTATTTCTAGAAAGCCTCAACAGAAAGTTGAAAATTTGTTTTTTCTTCTATCTTGGCCTATATCAAATTCTTAGGCAGGGTTTCTACCTACCAATATTCTGTGTAACCCTGAAAAAAAAACAGTACAAGATTTATTTTCTCAATTTTAAGTGTAAATCATTATGAATTTTCTCCACTTTTCCAAAATAGTGTCATCTGATCGAGAATAAGGAACAGTTTCTCTCTCTTGCTGTCTATATCCCTACCCCTACGTATTATATATCCTGTGCCCATATATTCATGCTGCTGGCCTAATATTGTTTTGTACTAGCAAATTCACCATTTCTTAGTGGGCAGTACATCGCATAGAAAAGAGAGGGAGCCATAAGATGCTGGATCTACTGAGAAGCTAAAGAAGCTTACTTTAGGACTCCTCACTTGCACACATCCATTCAGAGCCTTAGAAAAGGCCCTACCCATGTGGTCTCATGGTCATGCATTGTGAAATTTGCAAAAGTGAGGCCACTACCTCTCTATAATTTGACTTCTCCATTTGCATGTACACTTCTATTAAGGTGATGTTGAAATGACTATGGGCACTTTTTTTTTTTAAACAAGCTAAGGGAGACCTGAATTGGGATCCTTCTAGTTTATGTTTAGTGGGATATAGTTATGTGGTTTGCAATCACCTCCATCTACAATTAAGTCATTGCCAACTTTCCAGTGAACGAGCCTTTCTTTTGTTCACTGTGCAAACTCAGCCAGCATGATAATCTGAAGGTCAGGGCTGGAGATTGCATCATGGCATGACGGTGTCATAATTTTTTTTTTCTCATTCATAATTAGTAGTTAGTTACATATCTAATTTTAAATGTATGAATGTGTATGCTTTATCCTAAAGAAGATCTCCAAATTATATAAAGTTCTGGCCCCGTAAAACTCACATATTTCTCTAATAGATGGATGTTCAGTAAATGTTTGGTGCAGGAATGAATGACCTTCCATGATCAGATAAATTTCAATTCATCTGATACAGCACCTTAATTTTATTAAAAAATTAAAAATTTAAGATAGCAAATTAAATGCTTGAATCTTTAAATACCACTTCAGTATATCAGGAAAAGGTTGGAAAAAGCATACACTTCAGAGTCAGAAATGAATTTATATCCTTCCTTCTAGCAGCTTAAACCTGGTCAAGTTACTTAACGTCCTTGTGGCTCATTTTCCCCATCTGTAAACTGAGGAGGATAATACTTACTTTGCAGAATCATCGTGAAGATGAAATGAGATGATATATGTGTAGCACCCAGTCAGGGTGCTGGATTTAGGAAAGTGTTGGAGGCATGGTGATAAGGGTCGAGAGCACAGACTCTGAAATCAGATCACCCCGTTTAAATCCTGGCTTGGCAGCTAGTTACCTGTAACAATACAGGACAAATTGTTTCCATGCTTCCGTGTCCTCATCCTTAAAATGGGAATAAAAATGATGCCTGTGTTATAAGGTGGTTATGAAGATTAACTGAGTTAATATTTCTAAAGCACTGAGAATGGTGCCTTTGGCATAAGGTATGCTATATAAGTATATATTAAATTGTCAGCTATTTATTTATTGAAAATCTTTATTCCACTAGACCAGAACTGTTCTATTAGGTGCATGTTATAGAAGAATAACCATAACATTATCTCTGATAATGTAGGAAGTTTATTCTAATTAAATCCACACTTCATTGTTGGGGGTTTCTTGTAGCTGCAGATTTATAGACAACTTTTTAAAGAGCTAAAGTTTTGAATCTACAGCAACATGTTCTACCTTGTTATTATACATAAGGACCCCAATTATACTACTCGGTTATAGCCTTCAAAAGTATTTTTGGTAACAGTTAAAGAGTTCCAACACACACACACACGCACACACGCACACACACACACACAAACACACAATTGTTTTCTCTGGGATCCAAGAAAGTTTAATTAAAATGCCAACATGATCAAGCAAGCTAAGAATGTTTTCTCATTATTCCAATTAAGAGTCAGTAAGATTTGATTAATATTATTCTGACTGCTTTGGGCTCTGGCAGATCTGTATATTTTCATTCAGTTATTCAACTCTAGCATATCCTATTAATTATCTTTCTCTCTGCCTTACTGTTCTTCAATATAATCCTTTTTTCCCCCCAAAATGGCCTCAGGAGCTTTTTCTTTAAAATAGTAAGAATTATTTTAAGTGCTACAGTTAATTTTAGTCAAAACCTTAAATACCCTTTTGAGTTAATTCATATCTCAGATTCTTCCTATAAAAAGAATATGTGAGTTTTAAAAAATGGAACTTTCCCAGGCTTGATATAATTTACTATGTAATTCAGTGTCTACCAGAGAATTAAAATGATTATTTATGTTCCCCAGACTCAGAGAATTAGGGAAACATTGAACTGTGCTGATTTTTTAAAACACAGTTGGAATTGTTTTGTAATGCTTCATTTGTATGCAGAAAGCCCAACACATATTAAAATAGGTACACGTCTGTGTTGGTTTCAAAGAAATGAAGGTGAACCAGTTTATCATCAAAGCTAATATATTCAATACCCACCCCAAAATTACACAAATTGGTACCATGTCTGAAATATTAAATGGACGGAAGTCTAAAATCCAAAGTTATGACTCCCAAAGAAATGATAACTCATTCTTTTATGTATTTGCAATATTAAATTCTTGGCTTTAATATACAATTCTGAGTAGGTGTATGAAATGGTTTTCTATGGGGAAAATGCTTAGTTAGTGCTCTCTTTCAGTCTGGTAATTTTGCTGGTATTTTTAAATATGTTATGATACCCAGAGGTTTTGGAAATGGTCATATGTTTTATAAAAATATGAATAAATGTGAGATAGAATTATGCTGCAATTTCTGTGAAAACCATAATTCTGAATTGAATACCTTTTGTGTTTTTAAACTTCACCTGCATAAACATGAAAATTAAATGTGGGTATTAAAAAGAAGGGCGTCTATAGTTATATTCTAGTTCTTTTGTGTAATCAGTTTCACAGTAATGTATGTTTGTGTACACACACAAGTTTTTGGTTCCTGTTCCAGGGGAAAAAAAATCGCCCCCAAATCACAGTGATATTAAGACATGATATACCAACATGATTTCATAAACAGTTCTTGCTTTTTAAACTTCGGTTAGTTTGGTTTTTAATTTTTTGGTTTTTTTGTTTTTGTTTTTAATTTTTTGATTTAAGAATCAGAAAGAAAAAATAAAATATACTCACTCTTCCCCATCTGCCCATTACCACTGCAGGTGGAAGCCTGCTGCACCTGGTTCATTCCATCCTGTGATATGGATTTATGTCCTAGGAAGGTAGCATTCTTGACAGCGATTTTATACACAAAACAATGCTTTTCAACTTCATTTACCCAGTCTGCATTAAGTAAAAGATGGAAAGGATTATTCTGATTTTAATTATTATCATTTCACATGATTAAAAAGCCTTAATTTATGCAGCTCTTTATTGATGACACAAAGAAAGGAACTCTAAGTGATGAAATATATCTCATTTAAGAAATGAAAAATTAAAGCTCCTGAATGACGTTAGTGGCAAGGAAAATTCTTCCATGAAGAGAATTAAATGTAGCTTCTTGATCCGCTCTTTGATGGCAGAAAAATAAATAAATACGATGTGCTAAGGTAACGGTCTGATCATTTTATTGCAAAATGGCCAAGAGCCAGTCACTGACTGTGTTGTATCCTAATTCTTTACTGCGCTCTGCATTCTTTAACTTCTGTTTCAGGTTTAAAGTAGCATGAAAAAATATATATACTCCTTTCTGTGTTGATGGCAAACATCAATGAAATAATTCATCTAAACTGATGGATGCTTGATGTATAGTGGGTGCTTAGCAAATGATGGTTCCTGTTTCAAGACCAGATTTCAAAAACTTACTTTTTTTCACCATCCCTAACTATAGATGTCTTTTCTTTGTAAAACTCATAGTCTATTCCTTTTGCTTACAATAAATAGCAGTGTTATCTTCATAAAATGTTTACCATCACCTTTCAATAATTCCTGTTTACTTTTGAGAGAGAGAGTGTGTGTAAGATGGGGAGGAGCAGAGAGAGAGGGGGACAGAGGATCTGAAGCATGTTCTGTGCCGACAGCAGATAGCCCAGTGTGGGGCTCGAACTCACAAACTATGAGATCATGATCGGAGCTGAAGTCAAACACTTAACCAACTGAGCCACCCAGGTGCCCCGGTTCCAAATGTTTTTTTCAAATCAAGTTTCTCTCCTTTAAATAGGAAATATTTTCATCACTTGCATGATTGTTTTCTTAAGGAATTTCCTTATATTTCGTTATATCAGCAGCTGCTGTATCTACAAACGGCAACAGCATGTAAAACACTATTTTTCCTTAGCCTTGATTTGAAAACGTAAGATTGATTTTATTTTCTTTATAAATCTTCAATTTTGTTTCCAAGAAATAAACAACACCCACTACCCTACCCTCCCAAACACTCAACAATTAAGTTAAAACTCAGGGTTGAACATTTTGGAAAGAAAATGAAATTGTGTTTAAACTTCCAAGTTACTTAGGATTAAGAAAGTGAGAAGGGAGATTTTAAACTAGCAATTTGTACACTACCCAACTACATGTTTTCTACAAGAAACCCACTTTTAAATATAAAAACACACACAGCTTAAAAATAAAAGGATGGAGAAAAATATACCAAGACAGTAACAATTAGTTACAGTTGAACTTAAATGTGTCCCTTTGTGATGGTGCTTAATTTTAACTCCACGAATTGCGCTCAGGATGCACGAGTCCCTTTATCTAATCATGGGCTGCCAGAAATCTGTTTAGACATTCACCTGGGTTAATACGCATGTTATTGTTCCTCAGTTTGGGAAATGAAGCTTCAGACAGAATCCATTATCTATGTGCATTGGTTTGCTTGAGCAGTTGTTCCCCAGATGCGTATTAATTTTATTTTTCTTATTTTTAGCTTTGATCCATCTGAGTTCTATTCACCTTTGTTTAACCCAGAGCTTCATAAATGTATTTGAGCATGGAACCCTTTAAACAAAACAGCCACAGAAGACTTTTTTTCCCTTTTTCCTTTGATCTGTTTTCTGAATTTTCTGCAGTAAACAACCATTACTAGAAAAGAAAGCAACAAAGGAATGGGAAATGAAACAATGAAAGCTTCCAGACTAACGGACTAGAATACCTGTGTGCATCTGTGAGATCCTGACTTTCCTCACCATGTTTTCCCCATATGTCCAGCACAACCAAAATCACATTCTCTGACCAAGGTAACCATCCGTTCCCAGAGATGTTAGTGAATGCTCCACAAAAAAGTTTCAAGGTCAAAAAAATTGGAATCGACAACGTAGTGATTGGGCTTCTCAGAACTTTTAATATTCGGACCTACTTTGTGCATTCCCAAGAGGCAGGACATTGCCACGTTTCACCAAATTTGTTTGTCCATAGGTCGGCTTTTTGTTAGCAATACCTCAAGGGGCTTTTCCTACCAAATACACTTTGGAGAACACTGGTTTAAAATTTCAGCTGAGGAAGTGTGTGAAGACAGAAAAGGCAGGGATTAAAATGGTTTTCAGCGGTTGACCTAAGACCCTGCCTAAGCTCTGAGGTTTTGCCAACAGAAAAAAAATGCAGAGAATTTTGCCTGACAATTGTTATGGGCAGCTTGGAAATCTAGGGACTTTGTGTTTATATGTCAAAGGAAGAGAGATGATATTTTCATGAAGACGATAAGGAAATATATTTCCTTAACTGAATGTGTGTGTGTGTGTGTGTGTGTGTGTGTGTGTGTGTGTTTCTCTTTTCACTTGGCCAATCAATTCAGTGCCAATTTGATTCCTAAAACAGGTATAACACTGACGATACAAAGGCACTTAGAGGAGTGCGTGACCTCTGAGAGTCTGCAGTCTCATTGGTGAGAGAGCCATGCACACAGCCCAATACTGTGATAACTGTAGGGGAAAAGCTGTGTCTACACAGCCACAGGAGCAGAGAAAAAGGACCCAGAGCTTGCAAAGCTTTGGGAAAGACACTCTAGAAGACTATATGACTGGGCTGATATTCCCATTGCAGCAACTTCCACCACTGTCCCCACTGGAAGATCTTGTAAAGCATGAAATTGCATCCTGTAAGTTTATCTTTTTTTTTTTTTTTGTACCTCTGACAACAGTGGCAATTTCTTCAAACTTTGAATTGAAAGCCATGTTTACCCAGTGGTAATAAAATCGTGTCATTAAGATAGTAAATGTGACCCTCCTGTGCTTTATATAGAACAAGAAATTATCTCTAATGAAGACAGAAAAAGCCTCCAAAAATGAGATGAGACTATCATTCAGATCATCTGTGTTGAAGAAATACTGAAAATCCTCTCTTTTAGCTGACTGCAATCTGCTGCTGAATTGAACCTTTGAACCATTGAATCATTAATTTTAAAAAATCGCATTTTGCCATCCAATTACTCAGCATTCTGTGACATGATCAATGATGTTAAAGGTTTTCAGCTCATTGTATTAATCAATTAAGCACAGAATATAAACAAAAAACAACTGTCAGCTGATCTGGGTCCACTGCTGATGAACTGCTGTTTAAAACAATTAATAATGAAGTAATCCCGCAAAACTAAGGGCAAAGGCCTAATTGATTTTTCAAAAGTAAGAACACTCTAAATGCTCAATTAGTTAATAATTTGCCTACTCATTGATTTCTTCAAGGTGTCTGACTGGCAAAATTGAGAAAGATTCTATCATCGCTGTCCTTCTACAAAAAGCTCATTTCTAGGCATCTAGGAAGGTTAGAAGATCAATTTACACTCCCATTAATAGTGTAGGAAACTTTCTCCAAGGATGAAAAAGCAACTATCAAAAACAGAAATCATCAACTAATAAAACTCTGGGGAGCACTCTATGAAATGAACCAATTTCAGGAAGAATATTAATAAATTAAATAGGGGGAAATCATGAAATGATGCAAATATCTATTAGAAATAACAGACATTTACCAAATGCAAAAGGACAAGTTTGAGACTGAGAGACTTGTGATTAAAATGCTTTTAATTGCAGGTAATGAACTCAATGAAGAGAAATGAACTTATGAGGACACTGGGACTTCCTCTAATTATTTTTTTTTTAATTCCCTAATTCTGTCTTTTCACTCCACAGGGCAGGTTTTGGTAATGGAACCTGATGCATGGTATGTAGATGGCGTAATAGAGATTATTGGTGATAAAAAAGAATCCAAAAGCATCCTGAGGATAGATCACAATGCTAACAGTATGAGTAGGAGTAGCTGACATTTATTGAACATCTGCTATGGGACAGCCCATTTTTCTAAGTACTTTACACAAATTAATGCATTTAATCCTCACAAATTCCTATGAGAGGTTGTCTTCCCAGAGAGTAAGTTGTATTTCCAGAATTTGAATACAACCTGGTTGCAGAGTCCAAACTCTTACCTCCCCACTTCTTTATAAAACTGTGCACTCTTTTAGCACTTGACATAGGTGCTTAATCTCACAACAACTCTATGTATTAGTTGCTGTTTTATCTAGATTTTACCAACTAAGAAATTCTGGTCAAGTAATTTGCTCAAGGGCCACAGAATGTCTTAGGAAATTACAGGACTAATATCAGAACAGATGGTCTTTGGGCACAGTGTAGACACACAGGCCAAGTTTCTACCACTAAGTACCTGGTGACCTTAGATTCTTAATGGAGGAATTTTATTCCAACTCCTTACTGTTTCTTCTTCTCCTCTCTCCTCCCACAATGTTTTTAAAGATTTTTTTTAAGTAATCTCTACACCTACCATGGGGCTTGAACTCACGACCCCGAGATCAAGAGTCACATGTTCCAGCGATTCAGCCAGCCAGGTGCCTCATCTCCTCCCACAATTTTAAATCAACCATCTGACAATACCTGTTTTTCAGGGGTACATGAAAATACAAGCACAAACTGCATGTAAAAATTATAAAATAGACATTTGCACAAGTAAGAATATACAGTTTTATGTGTATAAATATTCCAAGTTCATTACTGTAAATTGCCTTATAGGATGGCCAAAAAAAACAATGTTAGCTAAAAGTATTAAGCATATATTAGTTGCTGAGCTAACGGCCAGAAGATCATTTCAACCTTAAGAACCATCTGTGTCAAAGCAGGGATCCAGAGGACCAAGAAACTAGAGGAAGGAGGAAGATGGGAGTCCATCCTGAGTACAGGGGCAGGAGCTGGGACCCAGGGCCCAGGCTTTGGGCTCTAATATTAAGTCACCCATGGTGAACAGCAGCTTCACCAATTAACACCAAGTGGTCACCAGGTAGTCCCAAAGAAAGGTTGCGAGTCTTCTTCTCCAGCCCCTCCCATCTCTTGGTTAATCCTCTGGGGAAAAACAGATACAAAGAGTGAAGCAAGAAACACATTTTAAAGAATTAGGAGCATCCACCTTTCCTCTTGGTTCATTTCTTAATAACCTTGGATTAAAACTGTCTTCAATGAATAAAAGGTGAGGATCCTTGATTAGGGCTTTAAGAGTCTAACCCTAAGATATGTTTTTTATTATTTATTTAGTTAGTTATTTAGGTCAGAAAGAAATTTTTTATAACTCTGTGAGAATGACTTCCTGCAGGACAGGAGGAGAAAAAGCAAACAACCATGTGTAGTGTGAAGGGAAGAATCTCCTTTTTTCTGATTTTGAAATTGAATAGCAGCTCGTGTACTATTTGCCGTGGTTGGGAAGATTAATTGAATAACTTACCCAGTGTGCCTGGACGTAGTCGGTGTTTGTTGTATATTAGTCAACCACCTCCCGCACCCCACACACAAAACCCCACTAGCTGTCCTTCCCACTTACTTCCTCATTGCATTGAAGAGATAATTGCTATGCGTGAATATTGAATTAGTCACCCAGATCAACTCTTTCTCACCATCTCCCTTCCTCCCCCTTCTGTGGCTCTTTGTAGGTCTTCCTCTCCTGTAGGACCCTCTCCCAGGGTCCTTTCCTTTTTCCCTTTAACCTTGCCCCTATGCAGTCAGCTATATGCACTGTCTGAGGGGGCGGGGCAGAGTTACATGTAATATAGAGAACAAAGAGTTATCCTGGCTTTTTGAAGTTCCAAAATTTACTCCTGAATTTCATAGTCTATACAATCACCTTGAAATTAAGTTATTTCAATTTATGAATATCAGGATTTTTCCCCCTCTATCTCTGTCTCAAAAAAAAAAAAAAACTGCACACAAAAATTTAGTTTTATGTATGGAAAGCCAAACCTCAGGAATGAAGTCACAAATTGAATGTCTAACACTAGAATGGAAAACAGGTATTTGAGGAATCAGAATACTACAAGTTGGATAGCTAGCTTCTGAGAGAAGAAAATAGCATCAATTCCTAGTACATGTTTCTAAGAAGGTGTGGCACATGATAGTAGGAAGGTAGAAGGGAGGCATGACAGAAACCACAGGTGGATTTAGAGGGAATTCCAAGGTAGAGGGACCGCAACCAATGAAGCTCACCTGGTGGGCAGTCCTCCAAAGACTTCACCGTGACAACCAGTAATAGCACCAGTGTGGTGAGGCAGCATTAGAAATAGTGGCTGTGTGGGACACCTGGGTGGCTCTGTGGTAAGGCATCCGACCAGCTCAGGTCATGAGTTCGAGCCCCACATCAGGCTCTGTGCTGACAGCTCAGAGCCTGGGGCCTGCTTTGGATTCTATGTCTCCCCCTCTCTCTGCCCCTCCCTGCTCGCTCTCTCTCTCTCTCTCTCTCTCTCTCAAAAGTAAGTAAACATTAAAAAATAAAATTTAAAAAAAAAAGAAAGAGATAGTGGCAGGGTGTGTCCAGGCAGAGAGAACCTGAGTCCACTCACCGGGATTTCTTCAGCTCCAGGGAGCATGAAAAAGAATCCAGAAGTGTCTCAATATCTTGAGAGGATCAGAGACATGCATGAGAGAGCACTTCAAACCAGAAGGGACGTTTAATCAGGAAAGGGCAGATCTTGAGTGAGTGTACTAAACTGTTAATAGCAACAATGATGGGAAAGTACATGAAGTTTTCTTCCTCAAGGATGACAGTTCAGGATAGTGTTCACGCATAGTTTTTACCCCCTTTAAAAATGAAAAGGTTTATACCTGAGTTTGTGATCTATAAAGTGTTATGCCCCCCTCAATAGAATTTATTTCAAGAGATATCTAAGCCCCATTTTAGATTTACTAAAATGAATTAGAAGTTTTGTCACAATGAATTGAAAAATGGGTATGTTGAATAAGAGTAATGTCAGCGTATTAACTTTTAATATGCCACAGATAAAAATATTTTGTGGAGTGCATCCATGTTCATTGCAGCAAAAGGTGGAAATAACCTAAGGTCCATGAATGAATAAACAAAATGTGGTGTATGTACACACAATGGAATATTATTTAGCCTTAAATAGGAAGGAAATTCCGGCACATGCTACAACATAGATAAACCCTGAGGACATTCTGTGAAGTGAAATAAGCCAGTCAGAAAGGGCAAATACTGTATGATTCCATTTGTTTGTGATGCGTAGAGTAGTCAGATTTACAGAAAAAGGAAGTAGGATGGGGGTTGCCAGGGCTGGGAGGAGAGGGAATGGGGAGGAGAGGGAATGTGGATACAGTTTCAGTTCTGCAAGAGGAAAGGGTTTTGGGAATGCATGGTGGGAATGGTTGCACAACAATGTGAAGGTACCTAATGTCATTGAATAGTACACCTAAAAATAGTTCCAGTGATAAATTTGTGTTGTGTGTATTTTATAATGAAAAAAGAACTTTTTAAAAGATTAAGGCAAAAAAAATCTGCGGGGAAAAAGAAGGAACTTCTGTTTGTCAGTATCCACATACCCCTTCATGGAAATCTTTAAAACACAGCGCTCTTCCATATGAGGAATTTACGAGACTACCCAATGCTATATAACTGCCAAATTCACATCAAAGTCTCTTGAATCCAAATCCACTCTTTTCTCCATTAACTCTAGTAAATACACATTTGAATATATGCGAGCAAACACCATATACACGGTCATACAAATACAAATATAGTTAGTGTGTGTTGTGCTCATAGGAAACAAAGCAATCAATGCATTTTACTAAGCATTGTAATGTTACCAGTGATTTGTGAATTTAAGACCCATTTCTTTTTTAAAATTTTTTTTTAATTTTTTTTTTGTTTGAGAAAGAGAGAGAGCTTGCAAGCAGGGGAGGGGCAGAGAGAGAGAGAGACACAGAATCTAAAGCAAGCTCCAGGTTCTGACCTGTCAGCAAAGAGCCTAACACAGGGCTGGAACTCAAGGACTGCGAGATCATGACCTGAGTTGAAGTCAGAAGCTTAACTGAGCCACTCAGGCATCCCCAGATTCATTTGTTTCTAAATAAAACATATTTTCAGGGTACCTTTGATGCCCCATAATTCTAAGTCGGCTTACAGACTTTGTTCTTTGAAATAGTAAATCAGGGTTACTAAGTACTTAAATACTAAATGGTTGATTTTCATTGTCTCTAAATCTACGAAAATTTATTCTTGCCTGCTCCTTTAAAAATGTATCTGAATTTCACATGCTTCTTATTTTTACAGAAGTCCAATAAAAAATCTATCTATTATATACACACTTGAAATTGGAAATAGGTGGCTGTCATTAAAATTAGGGACTATTTTTATGCTATACAATATTTAGACATCATTAAAAAGAACTCACAGGTTCCAACAGACTGATAGCTTACGTTTAAAGTAGTACAAAGAGCAAACATATATTTATGATTGTATGCTTAAAAGCTTATTTTGCTACATTTTGTATTCATCTCAAATTTTACTTTGCCATAGATTTAAAAAGAAATAGGATTTTTTCGCCCTCAAAGTCATGCTGGGAAGGGAAGCGGCATTTTATGGTGGAAGAGTATTGGCATCGGAATAGTCATCCAAGCCCTTCTGCTGTGTAATCTTGAACAAGTAATTTTACCTCCCTTAAGCTCATTTTTCTCCCCAGTAAAGTAAGAGAGTGAGAGTAGTTGGACTGAAATATTTTTCCATCCTCCGTGTTCCAAGACCTCATGCTTCTGAGACTCTGACGGGCATGCACATCAGAAGCATGGGCTACATCCAACACTGTACAGTAAACCCATGCTCGTTTCCTTCAACTAAATTGGACTGAACCAGTCAGCTCAACCTGTAATTACTTAGGGCCTTCGGTGATGATGATGATAATGACAGGTAAGATTTATTGAGCACTCACTACGTGCCAGGCACTGACTATGGTAGGTTGCTTGTAAAAAACAGCCCCCATTTTCCAATCCAATCCCGTATCTATGCTCTTTGTAATGTACCCTTGCAGCCCCTTCCTATCATGATGTGGAGTCTCTCTCCTTATTTTCTGAATCTGTGTTTGCCTTGTGTCAACTCTTGGCCAATAGAATCCTACAGGCAAAAAGATGTGCCAGCTCTGAGCCTAGTCCTCCATGCTTGTTCTCGGAACTCTGCTGCCCCCGAAGAACAAGCTCAGGATATCCTGCCAGAAGATAAAAGAACATGTGAAACAGTTCTCCTGGTCGTGACTCCAGAAATGTGAGAGAGCCCAGCCAAGATTAGCAAAGCTTCTGCGTTGACCCACAGCTAGCCACAGACACACGAGTGAGGCCCCTGGAGTCCAGCTCAGACAGCAGAACCACCAAGCTGAAATAATTCAGGGTTATTATAAGCCACTAAGTATTGGTTAAATGTTACACAACATTTTTGTGGCAATAGAGAACTGTTACTCTGCTCTAAATATGTCATATGATTTTCTCATTTACTCCTCACAATAGCCTTATATGAGAGGTATTATACTTACCCTACTTTAGAGATAAGGAAAGTGAGGCACAGAGAAATAAATTAATTTGCCTAAGATCACAAAACTACTATATTTTACTTATTATATTATCAGTTATAAGATGCACCATTGTTTTATATACCACTGAGAAAGACAGAGTACAACTTATTATAAGATGCATCCTAATTTCAGAGATACCAAAATATGAAAAACAGGGGTGCCTGGCTGGCTCAGTAGGTAGAGCAGGTGACTCTTGGTCTCAAGCTTGTGAGTTCAAGCCCCATATTAGGCGTGGAGCCTACCTAAAAAAAGAGAAAAGAGAAGAGAAGAAAAAAGAAAAAAACAGAAACAAAATGCATGTTTTGTGTTTTGGTGGTTCCCAGGGGTAGGAGGGAGAGAGGGATACATAGGTGGAGCACAGAGGATTTTAAGGGCAATGAAATTATTCTATAAAATATGTAATACCAGGAATAAACCCTAAGATGTAAATTATGGACTTTGGGTGATAATGATGTGTCAGCGTAGGCCCATCAGTTGTAACACATATATCATTCGAGTGGGATGTTGATAATGGGGGAGGCTATTCATGCTGGGGGCACAGAATATACAGGAAATCTCTGTGCCTTCCCTTCAGTTTTTCTGTGAACCTAAAACTACTCTAAAAAAAGAGTTCTATTCTTTTTTTTTTAGTAAGCTCTGTGCCCAACGTGGGGCTTGAATTCAGAGACCCCGAAATCAAGAGTTGCATGCTCTACAGACTGAGCCAGCTAGGCGCCCCTCAGTTCTACTTTTTAGAAATGAAGAAGAAGAAATGCATCTTAGAAATGATGCAATAAGAAATAAGTGGCACCAGCCAGGCCTTTGGGTTGGGCATTTTTACTTATTTAAATAATTTAAGGAACTTGAGTATTTAGCTGGTAGTTTGAGAATTGTAACTACCTTTTATAGTTCTCTGGAATAGATGATGTATAAGGGATCTGCTCCTCTTAAAAATCCTTTGTTAGTACTCTGAGATTTAAAAATTTTCTCTGCCCAGTGTGAACTGTGCTATATCCCTATGCTCTAATCAGGACTTCTATTCTTTGCTGTATACTTCATTGCCTGTATTATTTCATTAACATTTCCTCTTTCTAAATCCCTCTTTGGTTGGTTGGTCTTCTAAAAATTCCTCCAATTTATCTATGTCTCTTAAAAGAAATTAGATGCTCACTTGCTAAATATAGTATTAACGAGACCTAATCACTTGTGCTGAATTAGATTAATTACCTTGCTTGTTTGGAATGTGACACTCATCAATCAATTAATATTCCGCATAAGTGTGGTTCCCTCATTGGATTCCCTAAGAGAGATTAGTCTGATGATGGCTTTTGTGAGGTAGATAGACTAAGATCAAATATTGCTTCTTTCTGCCACTTGCTATTTGTATAACCTTGGACAAAGTACTTAACATCTGGGAGATCCAGCATCCTCATGTAAAAATGTATAGAAACACATTTCAGCCTGAATCAGTCAAGGTTTGTTCAAAGAAGCAGAATTACTGGAGGAAGATAGATAGAGATACAAATATAGATATAGATGTGATTTATTCCAGAGATTGGATCTTACACAATTGTGTGTTGATTGGACCATCTAGGTGAGGCTGTTGCTGTGGTGTCTGCTGCTGTAGCCCAAAGTCAGCAGGGCCAGCAGTCTAGAAAAAATGAACATGAAGTAGGGATTAAGGACAAATAGGAAACTTTGAGGCTCAGGAGAATCCACAAGAATGTTCTGGATCTCCTGTTGGTCTCTTGTAGTCTCCAAGCCTCCAACATCAATGATGGGGGTATCCTGCTGGGGAAGCTACTCCCTACATCACTTTTTTAAAGGCTGTGTAATATTTTACCATGTGAATATAGTACATTTTCTTTATCCATTCATCCATCGATGAACATTTAAGCTAAACACACACCTGACCAAGGAATCAGTGAAACTGGAGGAGGAGACACAGCAATTGCTTGGAGTTGCTACAGATCTGGCCACTTTCTTACGCCAAAGGGTGAACCCACGTATCTTCAGCAATGCGCACAAGCCACAGCAGTGCTGGGTGTCTTGCATTTAGTGTTGTCAGATTTAGCAAATCAAAATGCCAAGAGCCTAGCTAAATTTAACTTTCAGATAAGTATTTTTTAGGTATAAATGTATGCCTAATATTACATATAAATACTTTTTTAATGTAAATATGTTTCATGCAGGATTGGGGCATACTTACACTAAAAATTATTTTTGTTTATCTGAAATTCAAAACTAATTGGGCATCATATATTTTATTGATAACCCTACCTCTTCTGGCCCTCAGAATCTAAAAAGATTATGCATGTTACTTTACTTTTACCTTCCAATTCATACAAAAGTCTCTTGTGGGCAAATCAAAACCACAATGAGATATTACCTCAAACCCATTAATCAAAAGAAAAGAAAACAAGCATTGCTTAAAGAAGCCTTGTGCACTATTGGTGGAAAAGTAAAATGGTGCAGCTGCTATGGAAACACTATAGCTGTTCCTCAAAATATAAAAACAGAATTACCGTGTGATCCAGCAATCCCCCCATATGGGTATATATTCAAAGGAATCAAAAGCAGGATCTCAAAGAGATATTTGCCTACCCATGTTCATTTCAGTGCTACTCCCAATAGCCAAGAGATGGAAGAAATGCATGTATCCACTGATGATGAATGGATAAACAAAATGTGGCTTATATGTACAGTGAAATATTATTCAGCCTTAGAGAAGGAGTGTCATAGACTCAGGGTCCAGAGTTCTCTCTTGTCCAGCAAGAAAGGGGATGCAGGATTACAAATGCAAGCAAGGCTAATGTCCAGGAGGAGACAAGAGTCCCAAATAAGGGTCCTTGCTCCATTTTTATTAAGATCAGAAGGCTTACCAACATGGTGATGGGCATGCACAAAAAGACAGTGAAATCATGAACATTAACTCATGGGCATGAGGGAAAAGGGGGTTTGAAGATATGTGGTGTTAGGGGTTAGGGTTAATACAAAACAAAGTCCTGGCAACTGGGAGCCCAGCGGAAGGTTGTTGACAGACACCTCTGTTTACCTAAACGGACCTAGGGAACAAGAAAGACCAAGCAAGCTACCTCAGGGTCAAAAAGACACCTTTCTTTTGCTAATTATCCCTGCTCTGGGCAACTTTGCCCCCTCAGTGGTCTATAGCCCTATTTACCTGTTTTCCTAATTTGGTCCTTCCTTCCTGTGAAAGCAGCTTTCTGCTATTGTGCTAAATTGAGGTGAGGGGGGGAGCGTTTCCACCCTGAATACCTAATCTTGTTTACCTCATCTTGGATGTTTTCATCCTGAGATTCCCTACTGCTATACCTTTGTTCTATACTGGGACCTTTGCTCCGCTTTACCTATCCTAGGGGCTTTTGCCCCACTTACCTATACTGGGGGCCTTTGCCCCGCTAGTCCTATACTGGGGCCTGTGCCCCATTTACCTAATCTTATTTACCTAATCTTGTTTACCCAAACTTGGGTGTGTACATCCTATGGCTTTCTAATTCTTTATGCCTTGTTAACCTATCTGTGCAGGCTCAGGAAATTCCTAAGCTTATTCCCCACAAAGGAGTTTCTGGCACATGCTACAACTTGGATGAACCTCAAGAACATTATACCAAGTAAAGTAGATCAGTCCCAAAAGGATGAATACTATATGATGCCATTTGTGTGAAGTATGTAAAGTAATGAAACTGATAGAAATAGAAAGTCGAAAAGTAGTTTCTGAGGACTGAGGGAGGTGAGAGGGGGAATTAACGTTTAATATGCACAGTATCAATTTTGCAAGCTTACAAAGTTCTAGAGCTCTGTTGCACAACAGTGTGAATATACTTACCACCACTGAATAGTACACTTAAAAATGCTTAAGATGCTAAATTTAATGTATATATATAACCACAAATAAAAATAAAATAATTTTTTAAAAGTCCCTTGTGGCTTGCATGGATCAGAAGGAAATGCTGATCAGAGACAGAAATTCTAGAAGTATAGCAAGATTAACATTATACCAATCGTCCACACAACACAACTCATATGTTTGGAGGATTTAATTAGATAATGTACTTGAAACCACTTTGTAGGTAAATACACTTAGTATCTAATCTTTACTATAAAGTTACTCTACTTATACAGCATAATTTTCTGGCCTCATATGTCACATATTCTTATGGGAAAACCCCTCATCAGTCCTTTCCAATGGCACAATTTTAACCTCACCTTCCTCTAGTAGGGCTGAGTGCTATCCACAGCCAATGACCAGTTTAAAAAAAAAAAAAAGTGAAAGCACACTTATGTGGTTCTAGAACACACTGGTCTGTGATTCAGAGTTGAGGTCATTATAAGACCATGATTGGAATGGGATGCTCTGTCCTTCAAGAATAGGAAAATTGAATTTCCCAGTGTCTCTCAGTAAAGAAAAACTTTAGATGTCAAAGGAGCCCAAGATGCCAAATAAACCAAAATGTTTGTACCAGAAGTAGAATGCAAGAGAACCTACCAGAGAAGGCAACAGACCCTTTACAATATGTCTGCAGTGTAAGCCATCGGTAGAATTCCTGAGCCCAGGAGAGAGGAAAGAGGGTGACTTAGGGGTACCATACCCTGGGGATGAAGGCACAGCCTCAGGCATGAAGGGCCAGATAATAGAGGGAGAACTGCATTATGGGAAGCAGCATACTATGGAATGGAAAGAGCCCTTTCACTTTTGAGTTTCTTAATTATCTTTCTCTTCTCCATTATCTCTATCACATTCTCTTAGTCTATTACTTCTCCTAAAACTTCTTCCTTTTTTAATTCTCCTATACTTCGTTCTACTATCTTCCACCCACAAGACATAAAGAAAAATCCATTCTATTGACATCACAGTGCCCTCCCAATTATGGGCAAATGGGCTGTAACATTTCAAAATAAAGGGGAAATAATTATGGATGACTAGCACCACAAAAATGATAAAACGGTCATTATCAGTCCTCACTCTTCCCTTAGCAGCAAGTATGTACCCATATGGGATATAGTCCATGGCAAACTAGCCAGAAATAATATAATTCAGACAGTATAAATATTAAAAGATCCCCCAAATAAAGGAATATTTGTCTTCTTGCTTCTCTCCCTCAAACAGATGTTATTTCTGTTACCTGGGTGTGGTTCTGTTATCCAAGACAAAGTCTTGTATTTCCAAAAAGGTATATTCTTCTCCAGCAGAGTACCACATGCTCTGAGGTGCAAGGTGATAATATTGACAAAGCTCTATAGATAGCTTATCCTAAGGGTTCACAAAGACCTGTAGAAGAACTACACTCAACAGATTGGAGGTGCTCAATACAGATTTGATGAACAAAGGTTTGAATGAATAAGTGGTTTAAATGAGTAAGGACTTGCTCAGGGTTGTGCTATCTGGTATTCCATATGATATTTTTACTTATCTGCCATATATACCCCTTTGTTTTCTTCTACTCTCTTTGTTACAACCAATCCACCTACACCAGTCACAGCCTTCAATTTTGCCTGTTGTACCCTCAAATGGTGTGAGTAGATTATTGTGGTGGTGATAGTGTTTGCTGTTGTTTTGGAAGAAGCCAGGTTTTACCTCGGGTTGACTGTGAACAAAACAAAGAGAGTACCAATTTGGAGAAAAGTAGCAATGAGAACATAAGCCATCTAGAAATTCAAAGAAATCTAGAATAAGGTACTAGAGTTTTCTACATGGATTTGAAGGCAAGTGTAAGTTAGGTTCATCTAATCCTCAAGGAACTGAGAGAATCCAGCTGATATATGAATTATGCTTGGTTGGTTGGTTGGTTGCTTGGCTGATTGGTTGGTTTTAAAATTACCTTTCTTCATGAAATGGTATGATAGCCATTCCTTTTAAAACAGCTTCTGAATGCAATCTTCTGATTTAAAAAATGATAATACTTTCCAGGAAAATGCGCGCGCGCGCGCACACACACACACACACACACACACACACACACACACATGCACACATCTAAAAATCATTATGGAAGAGTTGTACACCAAACTGTTAATGATTATGTGGATATACAGGGGATATTCATTCTCAATCTTTTTTTCTGTATTGTTTGAAGTTATTTTTTTAACTACTATGTATTACTATTGTAACTGGAAAAAAAATAAGGATTTATAAAATCTCATAAAAGAAGATTTACACCTGCCTTACAAACTTGACAAGAATATGATCACAGTAAACAATTTTAAGACACTTCTCTCAACAATTGATGGTGAAGGGGATCAGGATTTGCCACCCCCAAATATGACATTATGACATAGGAATTATTTTGTGTTGATGGCATTGGAGTTCTTTAAATCCCTTACCTGCTTAAAAGCAGAGCTTCCCAAAGGACCTCAATTACCATAAATCCCCTCCCCAAATTCTAATCTTCTCTTCTTGGAGAGAGAAGTTGGCATCCACACCCTGACAGACATGTCACACATGATCACATCTCCTATCTTTTTTCCCAAGGACCCATTTCTCTTTCCAAAAAGTCATTTGCTTTCCCATAAGTACCCTTTCTCCCCTTCCCTTACTCCTAGTACTTAGGTATGTAGACCTCCAATTCTAACCACTCTTTGAGTTATTCATCTCTGAATGCTTCCAGGGTATATGTGTAAGGCACATACTATTAAACTTCTGCTCATTTTTCTCTTCTTAATCTGTCTTTTGTCAGTCTAACTTATAGAGCCCCAGCCAATGAACCTAAAATGGGTAGAGGAAAAACATTGTTCTTCCCCTATAATATTTAAAGTAGGAAAACAAACAAACAAGCAAACAAAAACTTTGCTAATTATGTTATTAGCAAACTTGACCTAATGAATATATGTAAAACATTGCACTCAGCAACTGGAGAAGACATGGAATGTTTATAAAACTTCACATGTACTGAATCATAAAGAAAATATCAAGTATCAATACATATTTTAATAATCAGTATCATACAGACCACATTAGTTGACCAGAAGATAATTAATATAAAAATCAATGACAACAAATTTTAAGTAGCCTATAAGAACAAAAAGAAATCATAATCAAAATGAATAAACACA
This sequence comes from Panthera pardus, assembly GCF_024362965.1. Taxonomy (NCBI): domain Eukaryota; kingdom Metazoa; phylum Chordata; class Mammalia; order Carnivora; family Felidae; genus Panthera; species Panthera pardus. Next base: position 186,800,860 of record NW_026526688.1, read on the forward strand.
AATATTATATAACAAAAGTTGAAGGATACAGCTAAAGTGGTATTTAGAGGGGAATTTATAGGCCCAAATGTATATATAATTAGAAAAACAGAGACCTTTTTTAAAAAGTTATTTATTTATTTTAGGTACACCCAAAGTGTGGCTTGAACTCACGACCCCCAGATCAAGAGTCCCACACTCCTCTGACTGAGCCAACCAGGTGCCCCGAGAAACAGAACTTAAAGCCCTAAACATCCAAAGTAAAACGATAAGGAAAGGAATGCAATAAACCCAAAAGGATAGAAAAAATAACATAGCAAACATAGGAAAAAAATTAATGAAATAGGAAACAAATACGTAGTAGTGGCATTCAAATCAGCCAAAAGTATGTTACAGGAAAAAAATTAATAAAAATGACAAGCCGCTAGAAAGATTGATCACAAAAAGAGAAAGCAAAAATAAACAATATGAGGAATTTTAAAAGAGATAAAATTACAGATGCATTAGGGATGAAAATATCACAAGGTTTTAGAAACTTTTGACAAATAAATTTTAAAACTTAAGTGAGATGACAAACTCTTAAAAAATACTGCATTACCAGAGCTGCCTCAAAAAGAAATAGAAAACCTAAATGATCCTAAGACCAATTTTAAAAATCACTCATTTTTAACCTTTCCACAAAGAAGTTCTGTGTCAGTTTTACAGTCATGATCTATCAAATTTTCATTTCACTCTTACACAAATTCTATGAAAGAATAGAAAAAGTAGAAAAATTTATCATGACCCATGTGGGTTTCTTTTTTTTTTTTTTAATTTTTTTCTTTAATTTTTTTTTAATGTTTATTTATTTTTGAGACAGAGAGAGACAGAGCATGAATGGGGGAGGGTTAGAGAGAGAGGGAGACATAGAATCTGAAGCAGGCTCCAGGCTCTGAGCTATCAGCACAGAGCCCAACGCGGGGCTCGAACTCACTGACTGTGAGATCATGACCTGAGCTGAAGTCGGACGCTTAACTGACTGAGCCACCCAGGCGCCCCATGTGGGTTTCTTATAGGAGACACATCTGGTTCAACTTTAGAAAATCTTGTAATGAACAGTTTCTGGCAACATGGCAGACTGGTTTATATACTGACACTTGCCCTGAAACCAACTGAAAATTCTAGATAATGGATTTTTAAAAATCATCTTCCAAGCAACAAAGGGCTAGACAGAAAGCAAGTAATGTTCTGACCAGAGACTGAAGGTATGTGGACACACTCAGAGAGCAATAGAACATTGAAGCTAGCCTTCAACATGAGGGCACCCACTGAATCCTACAAGATTAATCTTTGGTTTGTCATAGCCTTACAGGTATAGGAAACTAGGCCCAGGGCCACCCAAAATAAGAAAAATAATAGGAAACACTTTCTCCCAAAGCTGAGACTCCAAAGGGCCTCATCTTCAAAGTAAGGTTGAACTAGAAATAAAACTTCTATTTCACACCCTCAGGTCTACAAGGAAAAGTGCCTGCCTGAAGTCGGTTCCTTTTGCAAAGGGGAAAAACACTTCTAACAAGTTTACACAGTAACCAGTTCTTAAACAGGTCTGCAGCCTATGTAGGTTGAAACTGGGTGGTCCAAAAAACCTTAAGCAGATAATTTTGTTTCAAACCAACCTAGGAATGGGCATAAAGGGCTGAAATGGTGTTAGATGCAGGGAAACAACTTAATGGTGATTTATATAACCAAAGGCTAGGACAGAGTCTGGAAGGAGAAGGAAAAGTCCTGTGAGTCATAGATAAAGAAGGAGTTGCAGAGGGGAGAATCTGAGAGACATAATCTACAAGTAGAGGGGCTATGATAACAATAGATGGAAGATGGAAAAAAGAGGATATTAATTATTGTTGGGGACAAGAGCTATTTAAAAAGACCCCACAGACTCAGAATTTTATATATACAAGATGTGGCTATTTATAAGAATTCCATTGTTGGAAGGAAAAAGAAGTCTCACCACCCTGTGGCTGGAGACCACCTCATGCCAGTGGGTCAACACATTAAAAAAAAAAATGGCTTTCACTGATACCTAAATATAGATACATGTAAGATACCCTCCCCTTCAAGGCTGCCCTGTGGCAGCAGGGAAGGAAAGGGCCTCTTGCCAATCAGACATAGAAGATGAGACACTTTGGGGTTTAACGGGAGAGAAACATGGACTTTGAAAGGTCTTAGAAAAGGCTACTTGAAAGTGGTATTAATAATGTACGCATTACTTATCTGGTAAAACATTTAGGCTCTCTAAGGGATTATAGCATTTGTGCAGAGATGTTTAACATTGAGGATTTCTTTGATAATTGAGATTTTGTTTTTAACCTTTGGAACATGTGGCAAGAATTTCTGTTGGTTGTGGAGGGGGCAAGTTCCACATAATGAGCCCCTCTCTATCTGTCTTCATAAACAAACCCATCATTTTTTCCTTGGATATTTATCAGGCACAGAGCCTAATGCGAGGCTCAATCTCATGATCATAAGATCATGACCTGAGCCAAAATCAAGAGTCAGGTGCCTAACTGACTGAGCCACCCAGGCGCCCCTCCCTGCTTTATAAGTACTATAAATGGCAAAAATGGAGCAGAGCACAAAATGAAGTCCTGCTTTTTGAGAAAATCAGTCTGTTGTCATTATTGTTGTTCTGTTATCCCCCAAGTGTGTCACTTAGTGGAAAGCCTGGACTAGAACAAGGAGCAGAAGATGAGACCATGGGAAACTAATCTGCATACAACCAAAGCCTGTGAACAGGGTGCACTAAGTAACCTATGTGTGTAGGTAGACTTTTAAGAATTAAGGATCCAATTTGTAGGTTAAGCAGTTAGATGTCAGGGGACAAAATATGAGTGACATTGTGGTGGTATATGATACTCTGGAATCGAAGAACATTTGCAGCTGGATCACCTCAAGCATTTCCCTTTGAAATACTACAATTGGCTAATTCAAGAAATAAAGGGGCTTGCGGGTGGCTCAGTCAGTTAAGCGTCTGATTTCGGCTCAGGTCATGATCTCACAGTTCATGGGTTCATGATCTCACAGTTCATGGGTTCAAGCCCCACATTGGACTCTGTGCTGGCAACTCAGAGCCTGGAGCCTGTTTTGGATTCTGTCTCCCTCTCTGTCTGCCCCTACCCCACTCATGCTCTGTCTGTCTGTCTGTCTCTCTCTCTCCCTCTCTCTCTCTCTCTCTCTCTCTCTCAAAAAGAAACATTAAAAAAAAAAGACATAAAGCTTTCTTGGGTATTAAATAATTCTTATAAATTAAATAAACAAAGCTTATAAATAATGTAAGCCTAATATCTTAGATGAGATATAACTAAGATATATATAAGTTATTATTTTTTAAAGATTTTTGTTCTTAAGTAATCTCTACACTCAGTGTGGGGCTCAAACTCACAACTCTAAGATCAAGAGTCATACGCTCTAGCAAATGAGCCTGCCAGGTACCCTGATAAATATGTTATTTAAATAGTTAAAAGACTGTCATTCCATTAGACCAAATTCTCCCATTTATTCTTAGCATATACAGTATCAGGTAGGCACAGCTTCTGTCATAACACGAAAACACTAATTCTAAAGGTGTAGCTTTCTTAAACTTTTCTGTACATAATACTAAACCTTCTCAAGTTGAAAAAACATTAATTCACTAAGGAAAACAGTTATCATACCCATTTCTTGATATTATTAAAAGAGATTTATGCCAGAAGAACATTGTTACTCTTCTGTGACTTATTGGACCCAATTTTTGTTCGCTACATCAATGATTTCATAATCTAAGAGGATCAGCTAATTGCTTTTATGGATTCAACTTATCTACGTGATCTAATTCTTTAATCTGCTAACAATTCTGTCACTCAAGTTGGTGTCTTTCTCTTTCTAACTGTAGAAAGCTTCACATTTGATGGGATCCTGAGAAGTAAAACACTAAATTCTTTGGATCTGATGGCTTTTGCATGTTTTTCATTCTTGGAACCATAAATTCCTTAAAATACTAATACATGTACAGTATTATAAATGTATTTATTCATCCTTATAATTTTCTTAATAACATTTTCTTTTCTCTAGCTGACTTTATTGTAAGAATGCTGTACATAAGGCATATAAACATGCAAAAAGTGTGTTGATTTACCTTTTATGTCATTGGTATGCTTCTGGTCAGCAGTAGGCTATCAGAAGTTAAGATTTGGGGAGTCAAAAGTTATATGCAGATTTTCAACTGTGTGTGGGGGGAGTCAGTGCCCCTAACCCTTGTGTTGTTCCAAGGGTCAACTGTATATTGTATCATTATATATTTTATATTACTAATATATGCTAATATATGTATATCTATAATTTAATTTGAATATTTCATATCTGATTTAAATTCACAACGTATGGTATCATTCTACTCATATTCCCTTTAATCAGAAAATACATTTCCCTGAAGTGTCTATGTTTTTTGTTCTATACCCTTTAACAGTACAATAAATTGGTCACAAACACCAACATGACTGCGTAGTAAGAGTCAACACCTTAAGCTAGCTTTTCTCTTTTGCACAAAATTATATACTAACAGGTTTCCAGCCTTAAAGTGTGTCAGTTGACCAGAGCCATTATCCTCCTTTTGGTGCTTAAATTGTTTCAAGTACCCTTTAAATGGGTTCCTGTGGTCTTTTGACACAACACCATTAATCTTCTGAAGCTCCCAAGCTTTCTGGCACAACTAGATGCTCAGTCTCACATCGAATCTTCCACCACAGATGTAAAAATCAACTATTTCTCCAAGGGGTGCTTTGCTTCTGGCACTAGTGTGCATCACAGAATGACCTTGCTCCTGGGCCATGTCACTAAACAGGGCTAAAAATCTTGTATTTCCCCCAAGGAATGGCATGGATTCTTTTTTTTTTTTTCCAGCTTTATTGAAGTGAAATTGATAAATAGAAATTGTATATAATTAAGGTGTACAACACTGTGAAATAAGCACAACAATCAAGCAGATTAACAAATCTATTACTTAACAGTTACTATTTTCTTTCTCTTTCTTTCTTTTTTTCCTTCTTTCTTTCCTTTCTTTTCTTTTCTTTTCTTTCTGTCTTTTGTGTGATAAATAGAGTATACATAAGATCTACCCTCTTAGCAAATTTCAAGTATACTATATAGTATTGTTAACTGGATTGTATAACTCTAGTCACTATGCAGTGCATTAGATCTCCAGAACTTTTATCTTGCATAACTAAACTTTGTAACCTTTGACCTCATTTCCACCCCACCCCTGGTCACCACCATTCAACTCTCACTTTCTATGAAACTATTTTAGATGCATATATAAGTGGGATCATGCAGTAATTGTCTATGTTTGTCATACTCACTTAGCATAACCTCCAGATTCATCCACGTTGACACAAATCACAGGATTTCCTTCTTTTTTAAGGCTGAATAATATTCCATTGTATACATATGATATAGATATATGTACTCCTATGTTAATTGCCACATTGCTCGCAATAGCTAAAATAAGAAAACAATCTAAGTGTCTGCTGAATGAAGAAAGAAAAGTAATAAATAGTTTAAATAGGACCTCTATATTATTAGAAAGATTAACATGAATTCATGCCATAATGAAGAGAAGGACAGATTTTTGTGGACAGCTAACAGTCTCTGTCATGGTCTGATGCTTCAAAACAGTTACAAGTAAAATCAAAATTGCTATGTTACTTTTCTTAAATTTTAATATAAATGATTCTTTAAGTGTAGAAACATATATCCAAATATTGTTCTAATAATAGGAAAATAAAGACAAGTTAAAATTTCTGACATATATTAATTTATATTTCTTTAATTAAAGCATAATATATCTTTTCTGAAATGTTTCTTAGAATGTTTCTTAACTAATATTCAAAATTTTTTCAACTTAGTGAAAATTAAAAATCAACTGCAGTCATCTGTCACAAAATGGTCTCCTTTCATACCTATTGAAACCAACAAAACTGAAAACTATTTTAAAACTTTGTGGGATAAAAACAATAATTTATTTTAATTGGCTTTCTGTGGGTAGTATAATGTCAATTGTTTAGAAAACCTTTATGGCCTATCATTTTCATGTAAATTAGGTGAACCATTTAACAAACTGAATATATTATCCAAGTAAAAGTGATATGCTGTGAATGCAGTGATGTGACAATGGAAATTGGTGATTGAGCACATCAATTCCCTGAGAGCCCTAAACATGTCAGTTTAATCAAATTTCTGTTTCTGCAGCAACATAAATAAGTAGAATCAGTAGAATAAATAAAGAAGGCTTAAAGATTTAATGCAGTAATGTGGTTTGATTAAATCAGGCCACTAATTCTTTGACATCCCCTCCACAGACAATAGGGCCTCCTCCTCTTGAGTCTGGATGGGCTAAAGGGCTGTTTGACCAATAGAATATGATATTAGTGATAATGGGCTAATTCTCAGACCAAAAGATTGACATTTGCTACTCCCTGGCCTCTTGGACCAGTGGATCCCTGAGTTACCCCATCAGAAGTCTGATGACTGCTGGAAAAATACTGAAAATAGACCCTGAGACTACATGGAAAGAGAAAACAAGTAAACTGAACCCAGACTTGCAGCTGCCTTCACTAGGGCACCAGATATGTAAGTGAAACCCTCATTGGACCCTCCAGACCAGACTAGCCTCCCACCAAAAACCACTAGGTGAACCCAGTTGGTACCATAAAGAGTAGAAGACTGACTCAGCAAAGTGCTGTCCAAGCTCCTGACCCCACAGATCATGAGCGCAATAAATTGATTGTTTTTACAAACAACTAAGTTTGGAATGTTTGTTACACAGAAATCGATAACCAGAAAAAGTAGACCGAGTTTTGGGTATTTAAAATTTGAACTGTACTTCCAGTAACATTATAGGCTACATATCCTGAAAAAACCACCCACTACAAGACACTTTAAAATACTGGATAAAACCTTTTTTGAAAAATCATTTTAAATGCATAGCTAAGCTCACTAGGGATAAAAAAGTATTCAGAAGTGAAGAAGCCCAGGATGAATCTGGACCTAGTAAGCAGGACTAACGCTGGCAGCTGTCCAAGGACATTGGCTCCAAAAAGCGAGAGCCTTGGGTTTTAGTGGCTGAGAGTCTTGGACCTTCACAAAATAGACAATTGGAATGGAGGTGCTGAGTAAGCCAAGAGCCTACACGGTTATACTCTGAATGAGAGACTGAATAGAAAAATATAAGCTCTGCAAAGGGATATAACTGGGAAACTATTTTTGGCCTTCAGTGAAGGAAAAGACAAAGAGATTTCTTCTGAGAATCTGTTAATAGAAGCAGTCCTCAAATGGATTTGAGGCTGCAATTCAAAATTACCTGCACGCTCCCAAAAAAGCTAAGAAATTAACTTAAAGTGGTCTGAAATTGGGAACAATTTCAGGTATCTAACAAAAATCAAGGCAGTTCGCCTCTAAGGAATAGATGCTTGATCATGATCTAGTTCACATTTTTACGAATAAGGGAAGTAGCAGGCTGGAGCGGACTTGTACCAACTTGCAAGAACCATTGTCCACACGTCTTCCTAACTCCGCATTCAGCAACACCACACAGGTAGTTCGAAACTGGCTGTGATAGAAGTAGTTACCCCCTCAGAAATTGACAAACACCACCAATTGGATCTTATTTCTGTGACTTCATTAGCACAACACTAGATAAAGGCCCATATCCATGAGCTACTAGAAACCCCACAACAAACCACAAACAGCACAGTAGAAAACAGCACAGTTAGGCTCCTAAAGGATTCATATGATTGAATCACAAGATAGAGTATATAAAATAAGAATATTTCATATGCTGGGGCGCCTGCGTGGCTCAGTCGGTTAAGCGGCCGACTTCGGCTCAGGTCACGATCTCGCGGTATGTGAGTTCGAGCCCCACGTCAGGCTCTGTGCTGACAGCTCAGAGCCTGGAGCCTGTTTCAGATTCTGTGTCTCCCTCTCTCTGACCCTCCCCCATTCATGCTCTGTCTCTCTCTGTCTCAAAAATAAATAAACATTAAAAAAAAATTTTTTTTTAAATTATAAAAAAAAAAAGAATATTTCATATGCTTACAGAAAGGAAAGAATCACAAACCGGTGCAAAGCACAAGAGATAATGAAAAGTGATTCATGGATTTTTGAAAAAGAATTTAAGATTTTGAAACAAAAACTGTACAGTACTTTCACCAGCTACAATTCTCCTTGTTGGAGGAATTATGCTTCTGACATCTTTTACTGACAGGTCAAATGAAATTATTGCCACATTTGATGAATTAAAACAATTCTTGCTAGGGGCACCAGGGTTGCTCAGTTGCTTAAGTGTCTGGCTCTTGATTTTGGCTCAGGCCATGATTTTCAGGCTTGTGAGTTCAAGTCCCGTGTCGGGCTCCACAGTGGTAGTGCGGAGCCTGCTTGGGATTCTCTCTCTCACCCTCTCTCTCTACAATCTCTCTTTCTCTCCTTCTCTCAAAATAAATATAAGTAAACTTAAAAAAGAACAATTCTTGCTAATCTTTTTGGTATTTCTGTATTTTTTAAAGAAATATATCATCTTTTCAAATATTATAGAAATAGTATATGTGTTTGGTATTTATCCCCAGGTTCTGAAAGAGTGAAAGAAGGGATAGAAATGATTTGTTCTAATGAGACAACTCTTGGTGGACCCCTAGATAGCATTAAGATGGGAGGCTAGGCTGCAGAAAGAACAAATCTTGATTCAAAGCTTAGAACATTCAGCCACACATGTCAGCAGTAAAATTGCTGGGTCCTACAGTAAATATATACATCATTTTTAAGAGGTTGGCAGTTTCTCAGAGTGCATCATTTTATATCCTGTCTAGCAGTGTGTGAGAATTACTGTCGTTCCACAATCTTGCTTATATTTGCTATTGTTGGTATACTTAATTTTAGCCGTCCTGGTGCATGTAGAGTGACTTGTCTTTCATTGTGTTTTTAGTTAGCATTTCCCTGACAACTAACAATGTCGAAGACCTTTTCATAGACTTGTTGACTTTGGCCTAACTTCTTTTGCAAAATGTTTGTTCCAATCTTTGCCCATTCTTTGTTGGGCATCTTTAATTGTTCACGTTCTTATTATTGAATTACTGTTCTTTATACATTTGTATATTCTGGATATACATCCTACATATATCAGATATATGTATTGGAAATATTTTCTCCCAGTTCAGGGTTTGCCTTTTTATTTTCTTAATAGTGTCTTTCAAAGAGCAAAAGTTTGGGGTGCCTGGGTGGCTTATCGATTAAGCATCCAACTCTTGATATCGGCTCAGATCATGGTCTCATAATCATGAAATTGAGCCCCACGTGGATCCCCTCATGGAGCACCCCATGGGGCTCAGTGTTAGGCTCTGTATCAGGTTCCATGCCCAGCATGGAGCCTGCTTGAGATTCGCTCTCTGCCTCTCCCGCACACATACACATGCACTCTCTCAGATAGATAGATAGATAGATAGATAGATAGATAGATAGATAGCACAAGGTTTAAATTCTTATGAAGTCAAATTTATCCCATATTTTTCCTTCTATATTTCAAGATTTTTGTGACCTAACTCAATATTTTATCTATCCCACTACTGTGGGATCATCGACTGTGATTTTAGCTTTAGAACTTTGTATTTAATGTTTCATTTCAAGTAAACTTTTGTGTATGGTGTGTGATAAAAGTTGGGTTTTATTTATTCCATTATACATATCCAGTTATTCTAGCACCATTGAGAAGATTGTTCTTTCCCCTTGATTACTTGGCACTTAATTGAAAATTATTTGACCATATGACTGTGTGGACCTATTTCTGAACTCTCCATTCTATTCCATTAGTCTATTTTTACATCTTAATGTCAACACCCCTATCTTGATTACTGTAGAATTATAGTAAATCTTCACATCAGAAATGTAAGTCTTGTGACATTGTTGTTTTTCCAAGGCTTTTTTTTTTTTCGCGATTCCAACTCCTTTTCTTTTCCATCATCTTTAGTATCAACTTGCCCATTTCTACAAAGAGGTCTGGAATTGCACTGAAACTCAAGGTCAAATTGAGAGAATTGTCATCTTAACAGTACTCACTCTTCCAACTCCTGAATGTAGTATCTCTCTCAAATTACTTGAGTCTTCCTTATTTTTCCCCAGTAATGCTTTTCAATTGCAGAAATCTGGCAGAAGTTTACTAAATTTATGTTCAAGTTTCATGTTTTGGGATCCTATTCAAACTAGTAATTTAAAAATTTATATTTCCAAATGATCATTGCTAGTATTTGAAAATACAACTGAATTTTTTTTTTGTCTCATGACCTTATATCCTCCCAATTTGCTAAACTCCCTTGTTAAATGCATGCCCAAGTCTTATATGATTTTAGATACCTTTGCAAATGATATTTATATCTCTACTTCCAATTGTCCTCTATTAATATAAATGTAACATTGGTTTTTATAAATAACCTTGTATCCTGAGAACTTGCTAAATTCGCTTACTAGTTCTAGAAGTTTTGGGTAGATTCCTTAGGAATTTGTACCTACAACCTACCCGCTTTATGATCATGACATGAAGATTATAGTTCTTTTCTGATTTATATATATTTTGCTTATTTTTCTTGCCTTGTTTCACAGACTAATTCTTACAGTTCAAAACTGAATTGAAATATTAAGGGTGGATATTCTTATCTTATTCCTAATCTTTTAAAAAAAATTTTTGTTTGTTTATTTTTGAGAGACAGAGAGAGACAGAGCACAACCAGGGTAGGGGCAGAGAGAGAGGGAGACACAGAATCCGAAGCAGGCTCCAGGCTCTGAGCTGTCAGCACAGAGCCCCATGTGGGGCTCAAACCCATGAGCCCTGAGATCATGACCTGAGATGAAGTCAGATGCTCAACTGACTGAGCCACCCAGGCACCCCCTTATTCCCAATCTTAAGATTTTTATAAATGTGTTTCCTTTCACCATTAAAAATGTCAGTAGGTTTTGTTAATAGATGCCTTCCATCAGGCTAAGGAACTTCATTTCTATTCCAAATTAGCTGAGATATTTTTCTTACATGATGTTATGAATTTTGTCAAAAAAATATTTTTTAATTTTTTTTTAATGTTTATTTATTTTTGAGAGAGAAAGAAACAAAATGCAAGTAGGGGAGGGGAAGAGAGTGAGGGAGACACAGAATCCAAAGCAGGTTCCTGGCTCTGAGCTGTCAGCACAGAGCCCAAAATGGGACTCAAACTCACAAATCAGGAGATCATGACCTGAGCCAAAGTCAGATACTTAACCAACTGAGCCACCAGGCGCCCCTCAAAAATTTTTTTCTACATCTAAAAACACTTTAGTTTTTCTCTTTATTTTGTTAATATAACTAATTAAATTGATTGATTTTTAGATGTTAATATTAAATCAACCATACATTCTTGGCTCACACTATATTATACTTTCATATATTGCTAGACTTAATTTGCTAATATCTTGTTGAGGATTTTCTTGTCTTTGCTCATATTGGATGTTGGCATGTAGTTTTATTTTATTACTATTTTTTGTACATAAATATATATATACATGTATATATTTATTTATTTATTTATTTTTATTTTATTTTATTTATTTATTTTTTTTTTAGGGAGGCCTAGGTGGCTCAGTCAATTAAGTGTTCAACTCTTGGTTTCGACTCATGATCTTGCAGTTTCATGAGTTCGAGCCCTACGAGGCTCTGTGCTGGCAGAGTGGAGCCTGTTTGGGATTCTCTCTCTCTGTCTCTCTTGCTTCCACTCATTCTCTCTTGAAATTGTGAGATCATGAACTGAGCCAAAACCAAGAGTCAGATGCTTAACTGACTGAGCCACGCAGGCATCCCAGTTTTCTTTCTTGTAATCATTTTGTGTGGTTTTGGTATCATGGTAATGCTGATTTCATGAAATAAGTTAGGAAGTATTCTCTTCTCCTCCTCCCTAAAAGGTTTTCTATAAGATTGGAATTATTTATTTCCTAAATGTTTGATGGCATTGTGTGAAGGAATCTGTCTCTGTAGATTATTTTGTGGGAAGGTATTAATGATAAATTTAGTTTATTTAATTGATATGGGGCCATCCTATGTTCTATTTCTTCTTAAATAAGTTTTGGTAACATGTATTCAAGGAATTTATCCATTTGTTTTGGTTGCTCAATTTATTGGCATGAGATTATTCATAATACTCCTTTATTTTCATTTCAATGTCTATATTCTTATATTACTGTTTTGTGTTATCTTTTTTTTTTCTTGATTTAGCCAGAGGTCTTCTTATCTAGCCAGAGATTTATCAATTTATTAGGTTTTTATCCCTAAAGAACTAAGCTTGGTTTCATTGGGTTTTTAATTTGTTTTAATTATTTTTTTACTTATTTTATATATGTGTTTTCTTTTCCTTAGTTTTGGTTTAATTTGTTCTTCTTTTCCTAGGCTATTATGGTGGATATTTAAATTATTGATTTTTAAGGTTTTCCTACTTTACTAATAGTTATACATGTTATTGTGAGAACTATATTAACTATATCCTACACAAAAAATTTTAAGTTTATTTATTTATTTTGAGAGATAGAGAGCCAGAGAGAGAGACAGAATCCCAAGCAGGTTCTGTGCCATCAACACAGAACTCGACGTGGAGGTTGAAGTCACAAACCATGGGACCATGACCCAAGCTGAGATGAAGAGTCAGATGCCCAACTGACTGAGCCACCCAGGTGCCCCATCCCACAAATTTTGATATGCTTTTTTTTTCTTTTTCATTCCATTCTAATTTCTTTTGTGATTTATTCTTTGACCCATTGGTTGAATTTCCATATATTTGGGGATTTTATAGATCTCTTCTATTTTTGTCCTCTAATTGAATTTTGTTGAAGTTAGAGAAGATATTATGTATAAACTATTTTTACTCACACTTCTGACACCAAATGTGTGTGGGGGTTTTCCCACACCAATCAATTCTCCAACTGACACCAATAGGATATCCTACAATTCAATTCAATTGTGATGCTAACTACCCAGAATTAACACAAACCCCACAAATAAAGGGTTCAGTCCCACAAGACTGTCACACTTCACTTACCTATCATAAGTCCTAGGTTCCTATACTTATAACTGGTCATCTATAAATCAGAGGTTCCCATAATCCCTCCTTAGGTTCAATAATTTTCTGTAATGGCCTAGAGAAATACTTTATTTGTTATTAATAATTTATTATACAGGATACAAATCAAGAAGAGCCACATGAAAGAGATGAATAAAGCAAGATATGGGGAAAGATGCATGAAGTTTCCATGCCCTCTCCAGCTGCACCCACACCCAGCACCCGAGTGTGTTCCCCAGCCGGAAGCTTTCCAAATGCCAACATTTAGATATTATTGTGGAGGTTTCATTATGCAGATATATTAATTAAATCATTGGCCATTGGCAATGAACTCAATCTCCTGACCCTCTGCTCTCCCCAAAGGTTGGAGTGTGAAGCTGAACATTCTAACCCTCCAACCATGTCTTGGTACTTTTGGTAACCAGCCCCCATCCTGAAGCTATCTAGGGACCCCCAGCCACCAGTCATCTCATTAACATATAAAGACACTATCATTCTGGAAATTCCAAGAGTCTTAGAAATTATGTACCAGGAACAGGAACAAAGATTAAACATATATTTCCAATTTATTACAATATATGATTTCAACTCATTAAAATGTATTGACAACACAGGCAACAAAAGCAAAAACAAACAAGTAGGACTACATCAAACCAAAAAGCTTCTGCACAGCAAAAGAAATGATCAACAAATGGGGCACCTGGGTGACTCAGTTGGTTAAACATCTGACTTCAGCTCAGGTCATGATCTCACAGTCTGTGACTTCAAGACCCACATCAGGCTTTCCGTTGTCAGTGCAGAGCCTACTTTGGATCCTATGTCTGCTTTCTCTCTGCCCCCCCCCCCCCTCTTTTGCACATTTTAGCTCTCTCACTCAAAAATAAACGTTTTTTTAAATAATAAAATAAAATAAAATAAAATAAAGAAATGATCAACAAATGACAAAGCAACCTGTGGGATGTGACAAAATATTTGCAAATCATATATCTGAACTCATACAACTCAATAGAAAAAATAATAATAATCTGATTAAAAATGGGCAAAAGACCTAAATAGACATTTTTCCAAAGAAGGCATACAAATGGCCAACAGTATATGAAAAGATGCTCAACATCACTAATCATCAGGGAAATGAAAATCAGAATCACAGTGAGATATCACCTCACATCTATTAGAATGGCTACTATGAAAAGATAAGAAATAACAAGTGCTGGCAAGGATGTGGAGAAAAGAAAACCCTGTGCACTGTTGGTGGGATTGTAAATTCATACAGCCACCATGGAAAAAAAGTGTAGAGCTTCCTAAAAAATTACAAATAAAACTACCCTATGATCCAGCAATCCCACATCTAGATATATATCCAAATGAAATGAAATCACTTTCTCTATGTGATCTCATTTATACACGGAATCTAATAAAAGCTAAACTAATAGAAAGAAAGGAAATTGGTGATGGCCAAGGGCAGTGGGTGGGGTTAGGGAAATGGGTGAAGGTGGTCAAAAGGTACCAACTTCCAGTTATAAGAGGAATACGTTCTGGGAATCAAATGTACAGCATGGTGACTTTAATGATATTGTGTTGTATACCTGATAGTTTCTAAGAGAGCAAATGTTAAAAGTTCTCACTATACACACACACACCGAAAGTAATTATGTGGGTGATAGATGTGGTAACTAACATTACTGTGTAAGTCGTTTGATAATAGGTACCTATATCAAATCATCACATTGTACACCTTAAGATTACACAATGTTATATGTCAATTATACATCTACAAGCTCAGAGGAAATGTAGTGACATTTATTTTATGTACTAGTTTGTGACCCCTTTTAGTGAATGCTTTGTGTGGATTTAAAAGCAATTTGTGTTCTGATTTTTTGGATGAAGCCTTCCGCAAATGTCCATTAGGTGAATTTGAGTAATAGTTGCTAATAGTTTAGGTCTTCTGTATCCTTACCAATTGTGACTACTTGATCTCACTCTAATGGGAGAGGATAATGGAAACCGCCAGCTATAATTGTGGATTTTTTTTGTTTTTCTTTTAAGTTCTAACAGATTTTGCTATATGTCCTTTAAACTCTGTTATTGTTATATAATCATTGATGATTTTTGTGTTTTAAGATGTAAGAACCCCTTATTATCATGATAAACAGTCAGCCTTTATCCCTGGCAATATTCCTTCATCTGAAGTCTATTTTATGTGATACTAACATAGCTGTTCCTACTTTCTCATCTCACTGTCTGCGTGCCAATATTTTTTTCATCCTTTTCCTTTAAATGTATCTACATTCTTATATATAAATTGAGTTTTTATCACCATCAAGCAATTAGATTATGCTTTTTAATCTAGTTTGACAATCTCTTTTAATTATATAACTTTTTTTCAAATTTTTATTGAAGTTCTGGTTAGTTAACAAATAGTGTAATCTTGGTTTCAGGGTAGAATTTAGTGATTCATCACTTACATATTATACCCAGCACTCATCATAACAAGTGCCCTCCTTAAAACCCATCACCCATTTAGCCCATCCACAACCCATCTACCTCCATCACCCTCAAGTTGTTCTCTATCATTACGATAGATGGTTTGTTTCCCTCTCTCTTATTTTTCCCTTTCCATAAGTTCATCTGTTTTGTTTCTTAAATTTCACATGAATGAAATCATATGGTATTTGTCTTTCTCTGACTGACTTATTTTGCATAGCATAATACACTCTAGCTCCATCCATGTCATTGCAAATGGCAATACTTCATTCTTTTAGGTGGCTGAGTCATATTCCATTTTACATATATATGTGTATATATATGTATATATGTATATATATGTACCTATATATACATATGTATGTATATATGTATATATACATGTGTATATATATATACATGTATCTATATGTATATATACGCGTATATATATATGTATATATATATATACGCGTATATATATGTGTGTGTATATATATGTACCTATACATATATATGTATATATGTATAGGTACATATATATATGTACCTACATATATATACATATATATATATACACATATATGTACCGTATCTTTTTTATCCATTCATCAGTCAGTGGACATTTTGGCTCTTTCCATAGTTTGTTATTGTTGATAATGCTGCTATAAACATCAGGGTACATATACTCCTTCAAATCTGTTTTTTTGTACCCTTTGGGTAAATACCAAGTAGTACAATTGCTGGGTCATAAGGTAGTTCTATTTTTACCTTTTTGGGGAAACTTCATACTGTTTTTAAGAGTGGCTGCACCAGTTTGCATTTCCACCTACTGTGTAAGAGGGCTCCCCTTTCTCCACATCCTTGCCAACATCTGTTGTTTCCTGTGTTATTAATTTTTAGCATTCTGACAGGTGTGATGTGGTATCTCATCATGGTTTTGGTTTATATTTACCTGATGATGAGTGATGTTGAACATCTTTCCATGTGTCTGTTAGCCATCTGGGTGTCTTCTTAGGAAAAATGTCTATTCATGTTTTCCTTCCCTTTCTTAACTGGATTATTTGTTCTTTGGGTGTTGAGTTTGATAAGTTCTTTATAGATTTTGGATACTAACTTTTTGTCAGATATGTAATTTGCAAATACCTTCTCCCATTCTGTAGGCTGAATTTTAGTTTTGTTGACTGTTTCCTTCACTGTGCGGAAGCTTTCTTGAAAAAGCAAAAGCTTAAATTCCCAGTAGTTCATTTTTGTTTTTGTTTCCCTTGCCTCCAGCAATGCATCTAGTAAGAAGTTGCTGCAGCTGAGGTCAAAGAGGTTGCTGCCTGTGTTCTCCTCTAGGATTTTGATGGTTTCCTATCTCACATTTAGGTCTTTCATCCATTTTGAATTTATTTTTGTGTAAAGTGGTCCAATTTCATTCTTCTGAATGTTGCTGTCCAGTTTTTCCAACACCACTTGTTGAAGAGACTGTCTTTTTTTCAATTGGATATTCTTTCCTGCTTTGCCAAAGATTAGTTCGCCATATGTTTGTGAGTCCATTTCTGGGTTTTCTATTCTGTTCCATTGATCTATGTGTTTTTGTGCCAGTACCATGCTGTGTTGATGATTACAGCTTTGTAATATAGCTTGAATCGTAGAACCATGATGGCTCCAGCTTTGCTTTGCTTTTTCAGGATTGTTTTGTCTATTCAGGATCTTTTCTGGCTCCACAGAAATTTTAGGATTGTTTTTCTAGCTCTTTGAAAATACTGGTATTATTTTGATAGAGATTGCATTAAATAAGTAGATTCCTTTGGTTAGTATATACATTTTAACAATGTTTTTCTTCCAATCCATGAGCATGGAATGTTTGTCCATTTCCTTGTGTTCTTTTCAATCTCCATCATAAGTGTTCTATAATTTTCAGAGTACAGATTTTTTTTTTACCTCTTTGGTTAGGTTTAGTCCTAGGTATCTTACTGTTTTCGGTGCAGTTGCAAATGGGAACGATTCCTTGATTTCTTTTTCTGCTGCTTCATTATTGGTGTATAGAAATGTAACAGATTTCTGTATGTTGATTTTATATCCTCTGACTTTGCTGAATTCATGTATTACTTCTAGCAATTTTTCGGTGGAGTCTTTCAAGTATTCTAAATAAAGTATCACGTCATCTGCAAATGGTGAAAGTTTGACTTCTTCCTTGCCAATTTGGATGCCTTTTATTTCTTTTTGTGGTGTGATTGCTAGGGCTAAGACCTCCAGTACTGTGTTAAATAGTAATGATGAGAATGGACATTCCTCTCTTGTTCCTGACTGTAGAGGAAAAGCTCTCAGTTTTTCCCCATTGAGGATATTAGCTCTGAGCCTTTCATATAGGGCTTTTATGTTGTTGAGGTATGTTCCATCTATATCTACTTTGTTGAGGGTTTTTTTTTTTTTATCAAGAATAGATGCCATATTCCATCAAATGCTTTTTCTGCATCCATTGAGAGAATCATATGGCTCTTATCCTTTCCTTTATTGGATTAAAGTTGATTGATTTGCCAATATTGAACCACCCCTGCAGTGCAGGAATAAATCCCACTTGATTGTAGTGAATAATTCTTTTAATGTACTGTTGGATCCGATTTGTTAACACCTTCTTGAGAATTTTTCCATTCCTGGTCCTCAGATATACTGGCCAATAATTCTCCTTTTTAGTGGGGTCTTTGTCTGATTTTGGAATTAAGGTAATGCTAGCCTTGTAGAATTAATTTGAAAGTTTTCTTTCCACTTCTATTTTTTTCGAAATGTTTGAGATGAATAGGTATTAATTCTTCTTTAAATGTCTTATAGAATTCCCCTGGGAAGCCATCTGGCCCAGGACTTTTGTTTGCTGGGAGGTTTTTGATTGCTGATTCAATTTCTTTGCTGGTTGTGGGTCTGTTCCAATCTTCTATTGGTTCCTGTTTCCATTTTGATAGTTTGTATGTTTCTAACAATTTGTTCATTTCTTCCAGATAACCTAGTTTGTTGGCATATAATTTTTTATAGTATTCTATTATAATTGTTTGTATTTCTTTGGTGTTAGTTGTGATTTCTCCTCTTTCATTTGTGCTTTTATTTATTTAGCTCTTTTCCTTTTTTAATAAGTATGGCTGGGGATTTACAATTTCATTAATTTTTTTCAGGGAACCAGCTTTAGTTTCATTGATCTATTCTACTGGGATTTTGTTTGTTCTTATTTCTATATTGTTTCTTTCTTTTTTTTAAAGTTTATTTCTTTTGAGAGAGACAGAGATAGTGTGAGTGGGGGAGGGGCAGAGAGAGGAGACAGAGAATCCCAAGCAGGCTCCACACTGCCAGCACATAGTCCAATGTGGGACTCGAACCCACAAAACCATGAGATCATGACCTGAGCTGAAACCAAGAGTCAGACGCTTAACTGGCTGAGCCACCCAGGTCCCCGTATATTGTTTATTTTTGTTCTAATCTTTATTATTTCCCTTCTTCTACTAGCTTTAGGCTTTCTTTTCTATTACTCTTCTAGCTCCTTTAGGTATAAGGTTAGATTGTGTATCTGAGACTTTTCTTGCTTCTTGA
Organism: Panthera pardus; assembly: GCF_024362965.1. Taxonomy (NCBI): domain Eukaryota; kingdom Metazoa; phylum Chordata; class Mammalia; order Carnivora; family Felidae; genus Panthera; species Panthera pardus. The sequence continues at coordinate 186,819,996 of NW_026526688.1, forward strand.
ATAGGCCTGTGTTACAATAAACTTCCCTCTTAGGACCGCCTTTGGGGCATCCCAAAAGTTCTGCACTGTTGTGTTTTCATTTTCATGTGCCTCTATGTATTCTTTTATTTCTTCTTTTATGTCCTGGTTAACCCATTCATTCTTTAGTAGGATGTTCTTTAACCTTCATGTATTTGTGGTCTTTCCAAATTTTTTCTTGTGGTTGACTTCAAGTTTTATAGTGTTGTGGTCTGAAAATATGCATGTTGTGGGGCACCTGAGGGGCCCAGTCAGTTGAGTGTCCGACTTCAGCTCAGGTCATGTGGTTCATGGGTTCGAGCCCTGCATTGGGCTCTATGCTGACAGCTCAGAGCCTGAGGCCTGCTTTGGATTCTGTGTCTCCTTCTCTCTCTGCCCCTCCCCCACTTATGTTCTGTCTCACTCTGTCTCTCAAAAATAAATAAATGTAAAAAAAATTTTTTTTAAAGAAAATATGCATGTTGTGATCTCAGTCTTTCTGCACTTATTGAGGGCTTATTTGTGGCCCAATATGTGATCTATTCTGGAGAATGTTCCATGTGCACTGGAGAAGAACATGCATTCTGCTGCTTTAGGATAAATGTTCTGAATATATCTGTTAAGTTCATCTGGTCCAGTGTGTCATTCAAAGCCATTGTTTCCTTGTTGATTTTCTGTTAGATGATCTGTCCATTGAGGTAAGTGGGTTGTTAAAGTCCCCTACTATTACTGTATCATTATCAATCAGTTCCTTTATGTTTCTTATTAATTGATTTATATATCTGGGGGCTCCAATTTGGGGACATTATTTATAATTGTTAGATCTTTGTGAAGTATAGATCTCTTAATTATGATACAGTGCCCTTCCTCATCTCTTGTTATAGTCTTTAGTTTAAAATCTAGTTTGTCTGATATATGTATGGTGACTCTGTCTTTCTTTTGATGCCCATTGGCATGATAGATACTTTTTCCATCCCCTCACTTTCAATCTGCAAGTGTCTTTAGGTCTGAAATGAGTCTCTTATAGACAGCATATAGATGGATCTTGTTTTATCCATTCTGATCCCCTATATCTTTTACTGAAGCATTTAGTCCCTTTACATTCAGAGTGATTATGGACAGATATGAATTTAGTGCCATTGTGTTGCTTGCACAGTTGGTGTTACTGGTGATGTTTTCTGGTCCTTTCTAGTCTTTGTTGCTTTTGGTCTTTTTTTCCCCAGTGGAAGAGTCCCCTTTAATATTTTTTGCAGGGCTGTTTAGTGATCACAAACTCCTTTAGCTTTTGTTTGTGAGGGAAACTCTTTATCTATCCCTCCTTCTATTCTAAATGACTGCCTTGCTAGAAAAAATATTCTTGTCTACATATTTTCTCCATTCAGCACATTGAATATATCATGCCATTCCTTTGTGGTCTGCCAAGTTTCTGTGGATAGATCTTCTCTGAATCTGACCTGTCTTCCCTTGTAGGTTAAGGGCTTTTTTCCCCATGCTGCTTTCAGGGTGCTTTCCTTGTCTGTGTATTTTGTGAATTTGACTATGATATGTCTTGGTGACAGCTAGCTTTTGTTGAATTTAATGGGAGTTTTCTGTGTTTCTTGGATTTTGATGTCTGTTTCCTTCCCCAAATTAGGGAAGTTTTTAGCTATAATTTGTTCAAATAAACTTTCTGCCCCTTTTTCTCTCTTCTTCTTCTGAGACTCCTAAGATATGAATGTTTTTATGCTTTAAGGAGTTGTTGAGTTCTCTCAGTCTCAATTTGTGATCCAATACCTTTCTTTCTCTATTCTTTTAGCCTTATTATTTTCCATAATTTTATCTTCTATATCACTGATTCGTTCTTCTGCTTCATCCATCCTTGTCATTGCATCTCAGATACATCATTTTTTATTTTGACATGAGTAATTTTTAGTTCTTTTATCTCTGCAGTAAGGGATTCTCTAGTGTCTTCTATACTTCTCTCAGGCCCAGCTAGTACCCTTAAAATTCTTGTTTTAAATTCTGGTTCAGGCATTTTATTTATATCTGTATTAATTAAATTCCTGGACATTACTTCTTCCAGTTCTTTTTCTTGTCATTTTGTCTAAGTCACTATTTTTTGAGTGATTGTTAGGAAAGCTTGTTATATTCCTGCTTCCAAGAGTAATGCCTGTATTAAGAAGTCCACTGGGGCACCTGGGTGGCTTAGTCAGTTAAGTGTCCAACCCTTGGTTTCAGCTCAGGTCATGATCTCACAGTTCATGTGATCCAGCCTGTGTCAGGCTCTGTGCTGGGCTTGGAGTCTGCTTAAGATTCTCTCTCTCTTCCTCTTCCCCTGCCCCTCCCCTTCTTGCATGCATGTGCTCTCTCTCTCTCCCTCAAAAAATAGAATAGAATAGAATAGAACAGAATAGAATAGAGTAGAATAGAATAGAAAGAAGAGGTCCAAAAGAAAAAACGAAGAGAAAAAAAACAGGTCATATACTGTTTGGGCCTGGTGCTTAAGGAAGTGTTTCACAGTGTGCACTCTGCTGATGTGTTTTGACTGCTCCTTCCCTCAGGTCAGTCTTCTGCAGTTTCTCCTTGCCTACAGTAGGGAGTATTTGGACCTTGTCCATTGTATGGCAAGTTTTAACTAGGTGTATTTTGGTCTGCTTGTTAAAAAAAGCTAGATAAAAAAGAAAAGAAGGAGACGAAGAAGAAGAAAAAAGAAGCAGCAGCAGCTAGATCCTATGTCCCTTAGAGCTGAAGTTTTGCAGCACTCTATGATCAGTAGACTTGGTGCTTGTGAGGGGTTTGTGCTGGTCCTCTGAGAGAGGGGCCTGCTGCACGGATTCTCAGATGAATACTTGCCCTCATGGAAACGCACCTGCAGGGCTCAGGGTGGTGGGGCTTGGTGTAAGTGGCTTTGGCATCTACTGTGTGGTACTGTTTTGCTCCCTGAAGTCAGTGATGATGGATTGGGGGGAAAATGACTTTGCTCCATTGTCTCATTCTTGGAGCAGGGAATAAGTACCTGCCATTCTAGAAGAAGCAAGCAATCACCCCTTCTGTGCTCCCAGCTTCGGTCAGATCCCCGCCTTCACCTGTCTGTGTCTGCGGTATCTTCCTGCCAGGCAACACAGTACCTGTGCTTTATCTCAGGTACGTGGCTGGGTTTCAAAACTCCAAATTTTAAGGACCTATATGGCATGGACCCACACTGATCCTCTGGGGGAGGGTCTTATTGCACTGTGGCTGGCGCGAGTTTGTCCCAGAAAACAGTTGCAGGACTACACAGTGGTTCAGAATTTATGCTAAAGCACAGCAAAAAGCCAGGACCAAAGTTTGCTGCCTTCAGCCAGGGTCTTTGTTCCTATGCTAGTGAATAGGGCAGCACGTTCACGCCGCCAATTCTTTTGTCCCCAGAGTGGCCATGCCACCTCTCCCAAATGGACTCCAAGAAGGGAACGTCTCCCTGTGCCACCCAGGGTATCCTCAGACCATGCTGCCCACACCTGGGTCTCTGTCCTCCTTCCCCATTGGAGCACCGTTAAACCCACCAAGCACTGCCCTGGCAATGGCTTGGACTTGTAAAACTTCAAGACTTTGTGCTCCACTGCTTATACAAACTTGCGGTACTCAGCCCTTCTCCTTTTCCCAGTCAATGGTTTTAGGGAAGAGTTTTTCTTGTGCAATCCCCTGCATGTGACTTCACTCTCTCTCTTTCTTTCTTGCTCCTCCCTCATAATCAGGGCTCCCTTCCTTCCGCAACACCTGCAATTCTTAAATCCCCCAAAACCACTCTCTGCAACTCCTCCAGCAAGAAGCACTAATTTCTACTCCTTCTCTTCTTACCTACAAGAAATTTTAAAAAAAGAAGAAATTAATATCATAGTCTACAAGATATATTGCACTGAAAATTTGACTCAAATGTAAGCTTAAAAAATTGTAATAAAGTTCATAACCCTATTAGTGCCTTGAGTTATTGCCTTAAAGCCTCAAATTTTATTTTTCTAAAAATCTGTGAGGTGTAAGGGATATTTTCAGAAACAACCTTACTTTATGTATAATTTTTTAAATGTATGTATTGTACACCTCTTCACTTTACCCATTGTTTTGCAAATTAGTTATTTATACATTCCCAAAATGTGCATGCCCTAAGGGCTGAGCTTAGCACTCTGATCTTTGTGAACCTCTGAAAATGTCATTTTCAATAGAGATTTTCTTTTAAATAAATATATGATTTCTATAATGAACAAGTAGTGCCAATTGCCAAAAAAAAATGACAAGGAAAAAGCAACTCTTAATGTATCTATTAAAAGGAAAGCTTGAAGAAAAAAAAAGGAAAGCTTAGGAATATATTATTCTGAAGTCATTTAAATTGCTAGTAACTAAAATTCTAAAATTAAGTAAATTTACATAGTCTAACACCACTTTTATTTCTTAAAAGAGTTATATAAGGAAATTGACTCTTTGGAGAATGTCATGCTTTGGACAATTATTTAAATTAATGTTCCATAAATCACAATTAATCTTATTTAGCAGATTAGCTCATATAATTAGTTTACATATACATGATTAGAACAATAAAATGCTCTCAGTTATGTAATTGTTTATAATTAAAATGTTAATTTACTGCTCAATTTTTAAATTTCCAAACAAAATGTCTGATAAATTTGTTTATCAGGGTGGGAGAGAAGAAGATAATGCATTTCAGTAAATGTCAGTATGGTTGAATGTGTAAATCTTGGAAGTAGATATAAAGGATTTGACTCCTTTTTGACAGCATCCTAAAAGTGAAAAAGGAAAACACACACACACACACACACACACACACACACACCACATCATCTCAAAAGCCTTATCCATGCAGAACACAGACTTATTAGAGTTTTGCTTGAATCTGACTTTAAAATCTATGGTAATTCTGTATCATTTGTCTCTGACAGTCATATCACCAGGAAAGAATTAATCTATCAGAGTTACTGTCTCTTCCTCTTCTTTCCCTCTTCTATATGCCATTCTTATCCTTTCTCCTTCTCTCCTTCCACCTTTCCACTTTCTTTTTGTCCTTTTTTCCTTTTTTTCTCCTAATGCCAAAAAAAGCTTACTTAATTAAACCACAGGTCCTAATACCTGATGTCCTAGAATTCCATAATTAAAGGCTTCTCTTTCATGGAAAAATAGATAGAAATATCTGCCCCAGCCACAGAAGGAAATAATGGGTTGGGAGTGTATGGTAGTTGTAATCCAGGCTGTTTCTAGAACCAAACAAGAAAATTCAAATACGTAAAAATTAGTCAGACTTCAACTTTATTTCATGAATAAGAATTAATACTGAAAATATAGAGATGTCATTTTCAAGTTTATTATTTTAAGACCGTCTTTAAGGCTTTCCAGGAAGGCTTTAAAAACAATTTTACTCAATTCTCAGAAGGTAGCTCTTATAGATTCAGTTGTGTCCCCCCAAAATTTATATGTTGAAGTGCTCACCCACAGTACCTCAGAATGTGACCTTATTTGAGGATATTATATTATTGCATGTATACTAAATGTCCAGAATAGGCAAATCTATACATGGAATGTGGATTAGTGGTTGCCAAGGGCTGAGGTGGGTGGTGGGGAAGTGGGGTGATGCTACTATACAGGGGATTTCTTTTTGGGAGGATGAAAATGTTCTAGAATTGACTGTGATGACGGTTGCACAACTCTGATTATAATAAAGCCCATTTAGTTTTGCACTTTAAATGAATGAATTGCATGGTATGCAAATTACATTTCAATAAAGCTGTTAAAAATAAAGGCTACACTTTAAAAACATTTACAATTGACTTGTCCCATTACAAGAACTGCATTGCAGAGAAGAAGGATTATTGCTCTCACTAGATCCATCTCCTAGCTTCTCACCACATCAAAATTATAAATGTTTATTTATAGCTAGTGTATATCCAAGACCTTCTTCAAGATTTGTCATGTAGTGTGCTAACCACACTGTGTCACTGAAGGAGGAGAAATGAGACACCATGACGCTCATCAAGGGAGGGAAAGTTAATCTTCTCATCAAAAACAATCAAACCTCCAAAGGGTTATTTTAACATACATTTGAAATCGTCCTGGGGAGTAAAATACTAAGAATCTTTTTGTTATTTGAGATTTTTAATTTTTTTTTTTGACATTTTTAACTTTTAAAATATTTGACTTTTGACTTATGGGGTGCCTGGATGGCTCAGTCGGTTAAGCATCCAACTGTTGATTTTGGCTTAGGTCATGATATCACAGTTCGTGGGATGGAGCCCCTGCACTGACATCACAGGGCCTGCTTGGGATTCTCTCTTTCCCTCACTCTCTGCCCCTCTCCCACTCATGTGCATGTGCACTCTCTCTCAAAATAAACAAACATTAAAAAAAATAAAATAAAATACTTGACTTGTAATTCTGTTGTTTATAAAAGAGCTAATAACCCTGCCAGTCTCCCCTCTAGAAATGTACAAATCCACATATAGTCTTTTTTCCCCACAATAGATTCTTTAACTACAGACATGTCTTTCCGAGGATTATCGTTTCTCACCAACATGTTCAATTTAACTTAAAGAAATCAGGCATGGTGAGAAGGAGTAGGAGAGAGTATTTCTGTAGAGACCAGCATACTACAAGTGTAAGCAAGATAAAGACATGTTATGAAATCCATAGTGGTTTTCTAGTGTGTATAGTAGTTCTGAGATTCTTTGTGCTATGTCAACATGCAGGTCTTTGAAATTTTGAGTAACCACAGGGCATCCTTTCTTCTGCGCTAGAGCTGTGTGCTGCGCAGAGGTGAAAACACAATGAATTCTCTTCCAGCGCTGCCCTCAGGTCCAGGCAGTAAGGGCCCTTGCCCTTGGCCTCATGGTTTAGAAGGTCACAGTAAATCACAAAACACTCCAACTCCCAATGGCATTAAAGAGCACGTGGGCTTCTGTGTCTTTTAGGACCAGATGCTAAACAGCCTCTCTTGTGAATAACGCTATTCAGGGCCTAGGATGCTTTTCCATCTCTCTTCTTTTGTGTCCTTGGTGGTTAGGATAGAGTTGAAAATTGTGATTATAAAGCTAAAGATGTTGAAGACAGACAATGCTTCAGAGTGTAGGAAGGATTTCCTCTAAGAGTGCCAACAAATTAATCTATCAGATCCTTCCTCTCAACATAAATGCCATACATACTTGCATAAGAAAGTATCATTTCCTATCAATGTTCCAAACCGTGCTTCAGGAAGTACTTACGAATTAATTAGCATAGTATTTGCAACAATGCACATGGCAATTGATGGACATTTTGTAATACTAATTAATATTACTTAACTCTGCATTACATAATTTAAGACATAATATGTGTGAAGCTTGACAATCTTTATATTAGCGATTTGATAGACAATGAATTCAAGGATGGGAATAGTTTTATTTTTGTGCATGTATTTAATATGACAATTATATTTTAAAAATGAATAAATTTCAACTTTAATAATTTTGAGTGAAAATGTTGAAGTTTATTGTTATTTGTAGTTTTGAATCATCTACAATAGAAACAACTTTTTGAAAACTTGGGAAACTTATTTTAATTTTTTGACATTTTCTATTTATTTGTGTGAAAATATATTGAAATGTATTCACTTTGAATACACTAGAATTGTTTAATCACATATAATTGCTATTAATAGAACATAACTCAAGGGAAAATATTATAATAACATAATTATTGATATTGCTGAAATGGAAGCAAGAAAAATAAATTTAATGGAATAAATACATAGTAATTTATGAAGTTTTATTTTATCAGTCCTCCAAACAGCATTATTCCATCAACGCAAGACCCAGACATACATAATTAATGCTTAAATTGAGTAGTTCTCACTATTTTGCTAACATTCATATAAAAACCATAGTTTTGCACATATTTTTGAGTTTATTGTACATATGTATTTGTCAGGGTAGGCAATTAGAACATGTTTTACACAATAGTTTGTTGCCTTGATTTATAACCTTTAAATATTTAGACCTATGGTAAATAGACCTGCATTTGCACTTCTGCTTCAGGACTACACAAGTATTAGCGTCAAGACGGTTCCCTCATAACTTTGGGGATCTTACAGGTCATGTTTTGTTTGCACCCTGTTTTGATGGTGGTGGCAACATAATCTGCCTTGTTTTCCATGGCTCTCTTACACAGAGCAGATTTGCGGTGAGATTTATATATCCACAGTCATGGTCTGCTGCACCATACGGTTCTGGGGGTTCATAGGGACCAGCCAGCCAGTGCAAGGCAGGTGTATCTCTGGAATTCTTTTATATAGACCATGGCTGCAGAGATGTACTGATATGAAGTCCAGTACTGACCAATCCACATTCACACTGAAAATGAACTTGGAATGACGATCCATTTTTGACAGTAACAGCAAGTTGCCCACCAGGTGTCAAAAGGACACAATAGAAATATGAGCTGGAACCAGTGAGTCCCATCTTGCGGTGGTTTCATATGATCTGAGCCCTACAGTCCTTTGAATTATAACTGCCATGTTAAGTTCACCAAGTTGGTTGAAAGTGCTTCAAGACTCTCCAACCTGCTTTGTTACAAAGTCGCTGTATTAGTTTCCTGTGGCTACTGTAATAAATTAGCAACAAATAGTGGCCTACAATAGAAATTTATTCTTTCACAATTCTGGAGGCCAAAAGTCAGAAATCAGTTTCAATGAGCCAAAACCAAAGTGTCCACAGGGACATTCTTTCTCCAGTGGCTGAAAGCGAAACTCCATTATTGTTCCTTCCATTTTCTGGTAGCTGCCTGTAAGCTTTGGCTTATGACCAGATCACTTCTGGCTAGGCCAGCTGATTCCCTGTCTGCCCTGTCTTCACACAGCCTTATCTTCTGTGGGTAGTAAAATCTCCCTCTGCTTCACTCTTATAGGGATACATGTGTTTACATTTAAGGTCCACTGAATGACCCAGAATTCTTTCCCCACTTCAAGATTCTTAACATAATCACTTCTGCAAAGATTCTGCCATATAAAGTAACATATACAGGCTCTAAGGATTAGGCTCTGATATATTTAGGGGGACTATTTTTTAATCGAGACAGGTACACAGTCATTTTAATATCATAGTTTTTTAATCCTACTTTTTCAGAGTTCACCATAATGAACCTAATTCTTTTAGCTATTTCATTGCTAAGAATTACTTGTAAGATTTTACCTAAAATCATAAGTCTAAATGTATTTCTTAAATGCACATTTCAAATTCATAAGAGCTATGAATATAATAAGCCACTACTACACATTATAGCATATGAAATTTCAAACATTCCCATTTTCTTAATAAAAACTGTTAACACAAGGCTCTGATTCTCTTATATGTTTTAACACTTAATTTAAAAATTTTCCAGACTTAAAATTTTAAGTCTTAAGGTTGAGAGTAACCATCCTAATTAACTGATGTTGTCACTATTAATGATTTAACAGTGCTCTTTTGGGGGACTACCCTTACAATGTTAATTATTCATGCCCTGGATTATCATACCAAGGTTTGCAGTACATAAATCCAAGTAATCCTCTAAATCAGTATTATCTTTACCCAGTAATATGTGGTAGGTACGTGTGTGTGTGTGTGTGCGTGCACGTGGTTTTTTTTTAACGTGTGTTTTTTCTTTAAGTAATCTCTATGCACCCAACAAGGGGCTCAAACTCAGGACTCCAAGATCAAGAGTCATTCACTCCACTGACTGAGCCAGCCAGGGGCCCCATATGTGGTAGTTTTAAAAATATATCCACAAAGTCTTTGATTCTCCTTACTTTAAAACCTGAAGCTTAATTTCCTTCCCCTTGAGTGAGGCTGGACTTAGAGCCTCACTCTTACTTCAAAGATTAGGTCATAAGAGGCATGTGGCTTTTTACCTGTTCTGTCTTGGATCACTCACTCTGGAGGATGTTAACTGACATGCTGAAATGACTCTCAAGCAGCACCAGGGACAGAGTGACATGGCCAGGAACTCAGGCCTCTTGCCACCAGCCAGTGAAGAAGAGGCATCCAGCCAAGTGCTCCTTGAGAGAGGAGCTGTCTCCAAAGTGGATCCTTTAGCCCCGAGCCCCTGTCAAACATGCAGATGACCCTCGATTGGGCTGACACCTTGACAACAGTTTTGTGAGAGACTGTGAGCTAGAACCACCCAGCTAAGTTGCTCCCAGATTTCTGGCTCTCAGAAACTGGGAGATAGCATATGTTTGTCATCTCTAGCCTTAAGGTATGGGGTTCTTTGTTAAGCAACTATAAATAATTCATATAACTAGAAGCAATCTCCACATCTTTCTGGATACCCCCTGCATCTTAGAATTGCATATAATTAACAGTGAACAATTCATTGTAAATGTAGGCTGGTGAGACTTTGCCTCAAACATTATTTGACTCAGGATCAAACTGTAAGATTTTATGGATATATATATATATATATATACACACACACACACACACATATATATATACGTATATATATATATATATACACATACATATATATATGAATATATAAGAATATATATATATATTCTTATTTTAATTACAAATAAACCAAATGTAGAATTCAGAAGCCACTGGATATGTACAAATATTATGTGCATCTTATACAAATGCGTTTTTGATGATTAAGAATGTTTTAAAATATTAACCACAGTACCTCAAAATAAAATACAATTGAACTTTTAAAAACTGGAAATTATGAGAGATATTACACAATTATACCATACTGCTGGGCTGAACTGTGACCCACTAAAATTTATAGGTTGAAGCCCTAACTCCCAATACATCAGAATTTGTACAGTAAAACCTTGGATCACAAGTAACTTGTTCTGCAAGCGTTCTGCAAGACGAGCAAACATTTCTAATAAATTTTAACTTGATAAAGGAGCGAAGTCTTGTAATGCGAGTGGTACCTGACGCTGAACGTCACATGATTGCAACTGAGCCAATGGTTCATGAAATTCGATTTGATATGCAAGTGCTTTGGATTACAAGCATGTTTCCGGAACAAATTATGCTCACAAACCAAGGTTTTACTGTATTTGGAGATAGGGCCTTTAAAGATGTAATTAAGGTTAATACAGTCGTATGGGTGGGCCCTAATCCAATCTGACTGGTGTTCTTATATGAAGAAGAAATTTAGACACACACATGAGGCACCAGGGATATGTGTGTGCACAGAAAAAAGGGGACACACAGAGAAGGCCTTCATCCGCAAGCCAAGGAGAAAGGCAGCGAGAGAAGCCTACCCTGCTGACACCTTGATCTTGCACATCTAGCTTCCACAACTGGGAGAAAGTTCTGTTGTTTAAGCCCCTCAGCTTAGTTTGTTATGGCAGCCAGAGCAATCATATACCTTTCCAAGAAAGGTCAAGGGAACTTCCCCATGCATTCTTTTCCAGATCACCCAGGTCTTGCTCAAATTAATAGACAGTATTAACTTTAGGGCAATATTTTAAAATGTTGCATGAAACCAAATACACAATACCCCAAAATACACATCCCATTTTGTAATAACTGTTCTTGCCACCATGGAAACAATAAAATTGCCAATTTTTAAAATCAGATTTTGAAATATCCTGGGGTGCCTGGGTGGATCAGTCGGTTTAGTGACTGACTGTGGCTCAGGTCATGATCTCATAATTCGTGAGTTTGAGCCCCATGTCGGGCTCTGTGCTGACAGCTCAGAGTCTGGAAACTGTTTTGGATTCTGTGTCCCTCTCTCTCTGACCCTCCCCAGCTTACGCTCTGTCTCTCTCTTTCTCTCCCTCTCAAAAATAAACATTAAAAAAACAATTAAATATAAAATAAAACACTTATCTTTGGAATACCTCAATTTGAAGTAATTGTTGTGAGGAAGAAGATTCTAAAATGAGTCTTTCAAGTAAAAAGAAAGTTTGTTCAGGGCACCTGGGTGGCTTAGTAGGTTAAGGGTTAAGCGTCCAACTTTGGCTCAGGTCATGATTTCTCAGGTTCATGAGTTCGAACCCCACATCGGTCTCTCTGCTGTCAGCTTCAGAGCCTGCTTTAGATCCTCTCTCCCCTTCACTTTCTGCCCTTTCCCCACTCGCACACACACACGCTCTCTCTTTCTCTCTCAAAAATAAATAAGCATAAAAAAATAAAGTTTAAAAAAAAAAAGGAGGAAAGTTTGTTTGATCCAACTCTCCGTTTTTACTCACCTTCTGTTATCTTCATTCTAAAATCTGAACTTTTGCTATCATACAAGATTTTTTTTCTTTTCTTTCATTGTGGTAAAATACACATAACATAATACATACCACCTTAACCTAGACAAGAATTTAAAATGTCTTTTTTTTCTGGGATCATTTTATGACTCTTTTATCAATTAATTGGTCCATGGTTTGTTGTTAGCCACTGAAAGCTGTATTTGTCATGTTTGAGTTTGAAATTCAGCGAGAAAAATAGAATGTTGTTTCAAAAAAACAGTTTGTTTTCTACACTTTTTTAGTATCATACAGAAACATTATGGTCCTTACCATGTGTACATTCATTCTATATTCTGGGCTTATCTCACATCCCAGTTTTTGTTTCACATATAGAGAGTATCTCAATTTTTTAACATATCAAAGCCAGAAGGTTTTTGTTTGTTTGTTTGTTTTAAGTTTATTTCTTTATTTTTGAGTTGGGGGAGGGGCAGAGAGAGAGGGAGTGAGAAAAAATCCCAAGCAGGCTCTATGCTGTCTGTGCTGGGCCGGACACGGGGCTTAATCTCACGAAGTGTGCCTTGACCTGAGCCAAAATCAAGATTGAGACTCTTAACTGACTGAGCCACTCCGCTACCCCTACTTGGTTGGTTTTATGCTTTTGTTTTTTAGGCGCAGTGTACCCAAGAACTCCCACCCCCTTTAAGATTTGCCTTGTGACCAGAATAGGAGGTGGCCTCATGACCCTCAAGAAAGTTGAGATATTGTGGCATTCAGCAAGGAATAGGGAAAGTAGGACTTATTGTCTTGAGTTGAGAAACAGCAAAAGGCCATTTGATGTCATATATTGAAATTTTTTTTTATTGTTTATTCATTTTTTGAGAGACAGAGACAGAGCGTGAGTGGGGGAGAGGCAGAAAGAGGGAGAGATATAGAATCCAAAGCAGGCTCCAGTCTCTGAGCTGTCAGCATGGAGCCTGACGTGGGGCTCGAACTCATGAACCGTGAGATCCTGACCTGAGCCAAAGTCGGATGCTTAACTGACTGAGCAACCCAGGTACCCTGATGTCATATATTTAGATGAGTTTATAATACTTATCAAGTAAAACTTTCAGGATCATAAAAGAGGTTACAGTATTTGCCCACTGAAATAAAACATTGATGATCTAGGAGTTGCATGATTGTCCAAGAAGCAAATACTTAAGGATCTCTTTGTTCTTCAAGATTTCTAAATTTTAGAATATGTGACACCAAGTTTTGTTGATTATACCGAGCAGCTGATTTCCTCTTGAGCATTGCCTGTTAAATTTTACTTTCCCACGTAAATTGTAAGACACTTAAAAGTCTTTGAACCTAGGGGCACCTAGGTGGCTCAGTCGGTTGAACGTCCAACTTCAGTTCAGGTCATGATCTCATGGTTCATGGGCCTGAGTACCCCATCGGGCCCTGTGCTGACAGCTCGGAGTCTGGAGCCTGCTTTGGATTCTGTGTGTGTGTCTCCCTCTCTCTCTGCCCCTTCCTCACTGATGCTCTGTCTCTTTCTGTCTCTCACAAATAAGTAAACATTAAAAAAAAAAAAATTTTTTTTTTAAGTCTTTGAACCTAAAGGTTTCCAACAAGGAAAAGTAAAACCCACAAAAGCGAAAGGACTCAAACAATGGATAAGTTAACTCTGATCCATGTGATACATCGGGTACTTATGTACAACATTAAATAGTTTTATGAAAAGTCTCAGGCTCTGAGAGTTAAAAAATAATCTGGCTTTCCTCTTGAGGAGTCCAGCTCCTGGTTTAAAAAACTAATGTGGGATTTTTCAGTCCTGATCGCAGCCAATCACAAAGACCCTAAGTGGCAGGCCTCACAAGGGAAAGCCGCCCTCCCCATGGCGGACTTGACGCAGAGTCGGTACATTGCAATCTCTGAAGGGACTTGCAGTCAAGGTCCCGGGCTCCCCTGGCTGGTCAGGCTCTTACATCTCTATCTGCATTCCTAGCTCAAGCTTCTGTGTTCCTAGGTGTCTTTATCTGAGGCCTTGGGCTGAGGGCCTCTTCAGGCGCCTCTGCCAAATCCTTCTTATTGGGCAAAGGGACAAACCTTGAAGATATTCTTCCCCTTTATCAGTATTCAATATTCCCACCCCACCCCACTCCACCCCCCATGCCGCCCCCTGGCGTCTGTAAAAATACCACACACTTTTGTCCGGGGTTCCATCAACAGTGAGACAACCCCATACCACAGTGACCTAGCAGATCCTGGGCCAGTACGCCATTTTGTGGGGGAAAATTGAAGAGCAGGAGTTGGCACTTTGTCTGGTTGTAGCCTTTTACATGATCTCAGTAAATGATTAAAAACTTAACTCTTTCGTTTTTGGCTTGTCGCTTTCGTCAGTTACTCTGATACGTAGCCTCTCAGCTCTCTTTTCCACAGCTCAGTTGAGCTCCTGATACCACCCTGCCCCACCCCCACCCCCGTTGATGCATCCAGGTCATCTAACATAACAAGCAATATAACTAGTTCACCTCTGACATCCCCTACTCTTGGGTTCGTCAAGGTGAGTCTTCCTAACAAGGCAGAATGGATCCTGAGCAAGAGTACGTTGGGCAAATCTGACTACATGGTCTACAGAGTTAAGACTTACTAATGTGGCTTTATTATTTATTGCAATGTATGGATCAAACACATTTGTATTCAAATATAAATACCAAAACCTATTTTTCATAGTCAAAGAATCTTACTCTGCCACACATGAAAATGGATATATCAGAATGTTTTCGGTTTCAAGAAAGAGAAAACTGAACACAAAGTGACTAACATAAGAAGAATTTACTAGCTACTCTAAATGACAGACCAAGACATAGGGCAGGCTTTAGGCACGGTTTGGTACAATGTAACTGGTCTGTGTCTCAGTCTTGTTTTCAATTTTTCACCCCTTTCTTTCTTTGTGTGCCCTTCTTATCCGTAAGTAGGTTCTGTGAATAAAACACAATGGCTTTAAGAGTTCTAGACTTCACATCTGTGGGTCATCCTATCTGAGGCAAAAGAAGGTCTTGGCTGTCTCAAAATTCCCTCTCTCTGATTAGGCCAACTCTTAAACCAATCATGGTGGTTAGAGGAGTTTATTGTTCCAACTGGCTTGGTCCAGGTCAGATGCTGTATTCTTTAAGCTGATGGCTGGAGTTACATCCTCCTAAAACCACATGATATCCCAAATAGAAGTCAGAGTCTATTGAGAAGAGGAGAATGGGTACCGGGGAGTTACGAAAAGATGGCAAATAAATTGCGCAATACAGAATTGACTGTACCTTTTTTATTTGGTCCAGAAATTAACATACAAACCACAAATTTTGTCACTACTCCTAGCTTGCTTACTTAGTACAACATTTTGCACAACCACTATTTCAGGGCCATATTTAAAGTGTTTCTTTACAAAAAATTGCTTTGCCATCAAATTATAAAACACATCATCACTGTAATCACTGTTGGTGGTGGGCAGGGGTGCGGGGAAGACTTTAAATTTTTAAAGTACTACTGGGCGAATTAACCTAAACAAGATTATAGCAACTTCAAAAGTGTCTCAGCCGCCTCCATTCCTAAAAATAAGTTGGTGACAGGAGGTGACTTGAAACACTCAATAAACGATAGTGTCAGTTTTATGTGGGTTTAGCTGTTCAAATCTTTGGACCAAACGAGTTGCAGGTGATATGTTTGCAGTATGTCAAAGGCAAGGGGAAAAAAGGAGCAATGACAACAAAGAGAACAGCCTCAAGACCTTCCTAATGTCTTTATTAGCCTTCCCTAAACACTGAGTACTTTCTATGGATCTAAGATCTAACAAATGAATTTATTAGCTACTTCCAGTCAGTGCTGATGGCATGGCATTTAACCAATTTTAAATTGTCATGGTATAAAATATGTAACTTAATTGTATTATTCTTATCTGTCTAATTCATTCATACTGAAAAGAACAGAAAGGATTTCTACCTTACAAAAAGTTTCAAAGCATACCTTAGGTGCACATAAACAAGGATGATTAATACGATCCTTCCTGGAATCTATGAAATTCAGTCAAGATGTGGCCTTTTCTCCTATAGCAACAGCTCATCTGTACATTTTCAAAAATCTGAATCAGATATATGGATGATGTTAACATCTGTAAAACAGATATTTAAACAATGTCTCAATGTGGTAGCACTGGGAATATAAAAGACAAACAAGACAGTCTCTGTATTTAAAGATCTCACAGTCTACTGTTCGAGGCAGAGATGTAAGCAGAAATTAGCCCCGAGATCCCAGGAGATGGAGGGATTAGCTTTGCCTAAATGTATAAAAGGCACACAGAGGAGGTAACACTTGAACTAGATCTTAAATTATGGGTAACACTTTTATAGTTAGAAGAAAGAAGTCATGGCATTCTAAGAAGAAAGCCAAACCCAGGTTAATAAAAAGAAGTGTGGAATTTCTGGAGCAAAGGGTACTTGGATGATATCTCTGAACCCAGAATTATGTTGGAGTCTGCAAATGACACTGATTCTGAAAATGCTAAGGCTTGAGACTCAATTTTACATGAAGTGAGAGTCGATAAAGTATTTAAGAAGGGCAGTAGTGCAATTGGTTTTGCTTTTCAGAAGGATGGCCGTGGTAGAGTGTGGCTATAAAGATGGAGGCCAGCTAGGATAAGGTTTTAAAGTCCAGGTGAGAGATAATCAAGTTCTGGATTAAGTCCATGGCGAGAGTTCAGAAAGGAGATATTTGAATGCAGAGACGCTTCTGAATTTACAATTAAAAAGACTAGGTAGGTGAGTAAAGAAGCAACAGTTAAGACGACAAAGAACACCAGATTTGCAGCCTGGAAGAGTTGGGTGGATGCCAGGTCCTGCCATTAACTTGCTTTCTGATCTCATAAGTTATTTTACCATTATTATTATTTTTTAATGTTTATTTTTGAGAGAGAGAGAGAGCAGAGGAGGGGCAGAGAGAGAGGGGGACAAAGGATCTGAAGTGGGCTCTGTGCCAACAGGAGACAGCCCTACATGGGGCTCAAACCCACAACCCACGAGATCATGACCTGAGCCCAAGTTGGACACTCAACCAATGGAGCCACCCAGATGCCCCAATTTTACTCTTATTATTTATTAGGTACGTATAACCTACCTAATTGGTTATTGTGATGATTAGATATAATATTTATAAGCCTCCTCCATATCATTAGTTTTTTATGATTATTCATGATGATGATGATGATTAATCAGAGTATGAGAGAGAGGGAAATCCTGGAACTCCTTCTAGGTTTTTGACATAGATGGATGGTGTCATGGATGGTGTCATGAACTAGACAAGTGACAGAATATGTTCTTGGAAGTAAGCATGAATTCATCTTCAGTCTCTATAAGACTCCAGGTCTAGATGTCCAGGGGACAGTTGAAAACATGGACCAAGAACTTGGGAAAGAGAGTCTATGGTTTAACATACAAATTTTAGAGCTTGTCAGTATATAAATGATTTTTTGAAGTAAAAATAGTGAATGGAATTAGTCAAAGACAGAAGAGCCAGAAAAAGCATTCTAAGAACTGAACTCATGTTAAGTGACCTTGAGCCTTGCCTTAAAAAAAAAAAAAGAATTATTTCTGAAGTTCTTTTAAGAAAGGGCTATCATTGGGGCACCTGGGTGGATCAGTTGGTTAAGCGATTGACTCTTGATTTTGGCTCAGGTTATGATCTCATGATTCTTGGGTTCAACACCTTATTGGGCTCTGTGCTGACAGAGCAGAGCCTGCTTGGTACCCTCTCTCTCTCTCCCTCTCTCTGTCCTCTCCCCCTTCTCACTCTCTTTCTCTCTCTCTCTCTTTCTCTCAAAAATAAATGAACATTTTAAAAAAAAGAGAGAAACGTCTATCATTTCAAAACTTCCACTTTGTATTAGTGTAGACTTGCTTTTTTTAAATGTATTTATTTATTTATTTCCAGTATAGTTAACATACAGTGTTGTGTTAGTTTCGGGTATACAATATAGTGATTCAACAATTTTGTTTTCTTTTTAAAAATTTTTTAAGTTTATTTAATAAATAAATAAACAAACCTATGAGACAGCATGAGCAGGGGCAGGGCAGAGAAAGGGAGAAGAGACAGAATCTCAAGCAGGCTCTGCACCATCAGCCTACAGCCTGATGCGGGCTCAGATCATGACCTGAGCCAAAATCGGGAGTTGGATGCTTAACTGACTGAGCCACCCAGGCACCCCTGATTTAACAATTTTGTACATCACTCAGTACTCACCACAATAAGTATACTCAATGTAGGCTTGCTTTTGCCTTTGGGAAATCCTTTCAGTTTGGCGTTGGCTAGAAAAAAATGTAAAGGTGGAGCCAAAGTCCTGTTCTGGAAGTTTATGCCCATAAGAAGCTAGACTAATTGCATAATGAAAAACATTGCTGTCTTTGTTAGGGGCTAAAAGGTGACTGCAGAGATAGAGTGTTAACTGGCTTTCTCTATCCATGAATATCTCTCATGAAGATGTTTTTTCCCAATATGGCACAGTCTCTGGAACTTCTGGTATATACTCTTACTTAGCAACCATATCTAGTATCATGGTTTTAAACACAATGTAGATGATGATGACTTTCAAATTTTTATTCACAGCTCAAACCTTTACCCTGAGCCCCAGATTCGTATATCCTACTGCCAAATCAACACCTCCACTTTTGTGTCAAAGAGGCATCTCAAAGTCAACATGTCTAAAACATTACTCCTGATTATTTCCTCCCCCTCGACAAAACTGTCTCTTCCCAGAGTTGTTTCTATCTCAGAAAATGGCAATTCCATCTTTCCAGGGGCGCAGACCAAAAATGTTAGAGTCATCCTTGATTCTAGTCTTTCTCCCCTGCTCCATATCCAATGCCTCAGTGAATATTATTAGTTTGAACTTCAAAAGAATCCACTAAGGAGGGTACTTGTAGTGAGCACTGAGTAATACATGAAATTGTTGATTCGCTATATCATGCAACCGAAATGAATATAACACAATATGCTAACACTATTGAAATTAAAATAAAAACTTAATTAAAAATGTATATCCAGGGGCTCCTGGGTGGCTCAGTCGGTTGAGCATCCGACTTCAACTTAGGTCATGATCTCATGGACTGTGAGTTCGAGCCCCGCGTTGGACTCTGTGCTGACAGCTCAGAGCCTGAAGTCTGCTTGGGATTCTGTGTCTACCTCTCTCTCTGCCCACCCCCCCCCCCATGCTCTGTCTCTGTCTCTCTCTCTTTCTCTCTCTCTGTCAAAAATAAACATTAAAAAAAATTTTTTTTAATATATATCCAGAATCTGTAGAAGAAGCAAGGCTTTTGAAACTATTTAGCTCCCCACACCATAAATAGCCACAGAAGTATCAATAGCCATTAACAAGACCCCAGTAACATCCTAACTGATCTGGTGTTGATAGGATGCTTCTGACGCGGCTCCCACTGATTCCCCCTCCTGGTAGCCGTGTCCTCCTGTAGTCCCCTCCCGTTAAATGTGGGCTGGACCTAATGACTTACTCTTAACGAATCAAACATAGTAAAAGTGATGGGATACTACTTCTGTGACTAAGATACAAGACTCTGCCTTCCATCGTGCTGAGATTTCTCTCTTTGTTCTTCATGCTAGCTAGCTCTGATGGCTAAGACTACCTGGGATGGCACTGTGGACACCTCCGGTCATCAGCCAGCAAGGAACCGAGGCCCTCAGTCCAACAGCCCATAATAACTGAACTCTGCTCACAACTCTGAGTGAGTTTGAAGGTAGATCCTGCCCCACTTGACCTTGAGATTACTGTAACCCCAGCCAACACCTTGACAGTAACATTGTGAGGCCCTAAAGCAGAAACCTAATCCATGCTCAATTCTTGAGCCATAGAAACTATGTGAAATCGAATGTGTTTAGCTCACTAAGTTTTGAGGCAATTTGTTACAGGGCAACAGCTAACACCTCTCTCCAAAGTCAATTCTGAAATAGCAGATGACTTTTTTTAAAAGTCAAGGCACTCCTCCACTTAAAATCTTTCAACAGTTTGCAATCTCACTTGGAGTATAAGCAAAAACCCTACAATAGCTTCACATGGCCTCCTGACTTTTGTTGGACATGCAAGCATGCTCCTTTTTCAGAGTAGTTACACTTGCTCATCTGCTTGGAAGACTTTTCTCTAGTAGCCACATGGTTTGTTCCTTTCCTTTTTTTCACCTCTGCTCAAATGTCTCCTTATCAGTGAGAACTTCCCTGATTACCCTATAAATTATCAATGACTTCCCTCCCTGATACTTCCTATCTTCCTTCCTTACTTTATCTTTCCTAGCATATGACCTACACCTTTTATTGTATACTTGTGCATTGTCCTTCTCCCCTTGCTAAAAGAAAAGCTCTAGGAAGAAAAGGACTGATTTATTCATTGCTGTACCTCCAGCACTGGAACAGAACTTATGACATAGTAAGCTCTCAGTTTGTTGAACAAATGAGTGAGCTTCTGGTTCTTTAGAGGTGGAGTTGGTACATTTCAAAGTTGTAAATGTTCGGGCACCTGGGTGGCTCATTTGATTAAACATCTGACTCTGGACTTCATCTCAGGTCATGATTGCACGGCTCATGAGTTCCTGCCCCACAGTGGGCTCTGTGCTGACAAAGCAGAGCTTGCTTGAGATTCAATCTCCTTCTCTCTCTGTCCCTCCCCCGCTTGCTCTCTATCTCTCTCTCAAAATAAATAAAAATAAACTTTAAAAAAAGAAAGATGTAAATGTTTAATGGGAGAAAAACAAGGATGGGACAGAGCCCTACTCAGGAACTGTATAGCAAACAATACACAAAACGCCATAGGAATATGAATTGCTATTACAATCTACCATTGGTTAGGATAGGAAGCAAAATTATAATTTAATGCTATTATAAGCTAGTAATTTTTCACATAAAGAAAAAAAATCTGTTCCATAATCACAGACTGTACCCCTAACCTTGGCTAATCATCTTGCAAATGCATGCGATTAGTCACAATGGATAATGTGAAAGGGAGTGCCAGTAGCTCAGGCAGCACAATCCATCACCAACACAGGGGAAATAACTCAAATTTCGTGTCCTACTAATGGCGGGTCAGTAGCATCAATTTTGTATTTGAAGGGCAATCCAAACCAAATTCCCTAAAATGCACCAAAATTTTGATAACTCCTCTCTGCTAAAATGAACATCATCTAGCAAAACAACAGATTTAACATTGAAAGAAAGTGCAGCGATTGGGAAAGCAAGCGAATTAAAAGCATAAGAACAAATCACGCAAGGCAATCTTGTTGGTTGTTTTGATAGGACGTCTAAATATATGGCTATTTAAGAGAACAGTATTTTATCAAAATGTCAGAAAACCTTACTCATTTTTTATGGAATCTAACAATTTGGCTCAAATCTCCCTTCAGTACAAAAACTGTATACTGAAAATGGGTCAAAGGTACAATATATGGCCCTGTTTGAAATTACCAGCACATCAATCCTACGATATAATGTTTTAAGACCGGAAGATGAATATAAAAGAGTAAGAAGAACCTCTAAAAACAGTCAGGAAAGTAAAAAGCTAAGTACATTAGGTTATCAAAAGACATTAGAGATGACAGAAAGGGATTTTCAACTATTTGGAGCCAGAGGAAAAAAAACTGATGGGATAGGCTTACCATTTAAAGAATATAATGCTAACAGGTGATAGAACACTAAAATATTTCTATTCAGTCTCCTTCAAGTTGAAAAGGTCCAATTTAAAGAAAGGAATTATAGCCCAAGATAGTTGAGAAGATAGTAAAAAAGGGCACATAACCACTTTAAGTGAATTTAAGTCTGTAAGACCAAGCCAATTCCATCTTCAGAAGCTGAAAGAATTTGTAGATGGGATCTCAGCACCACTATTTGGTATGAAGAAAGGAGTAGAAGCCAGGAAATTGAAGGTGGCTCCATGTTCCTCTTTTTAATAGGAATATTGCAGTGTTTTGTTTTGTTTTAAGTAGCAGACATAGCTTGTAGGCAAAATCTAAGAGTGGATTTATTAAGCATATGCATTTCAAACATCTAGGAAGTAATGTAGGGATGGTTGTGCACCAATAAAGGCTTACAACCACAAGGTCTAAACTAAACTCAGTTGCATTCTTGTTTTGATTGGGTTTGTTGCTTGCCTTCTTTTTAGGTCCAGATTTGCTAAAAAGAGCTCCTGAGCTTTGGAGGTAGGGAACTGAATATGAATTTCAATCCTGGCCTTACCACTTTCTTCCTGGGAGATTGTGGGGAATTCTCTCCCTTTTTCTGTCTGTCTTGTTTACTCATAACACTGCCTCAAGGAGCTGTTGTAAGGGTCTTGTAGGCTGATCCGAGTGAAGCGCCTCGCGTAACTTTTGACACACACTTGACTTGGTATTAAGTGTAAGTGGAAATTCTGCATTTCTCTACTTCCATATTCCTTTTTCTCAGTGCAGTCCCTTTGCTCTTTTGGAGCTAGCCTATTTAAAGGATGTGTGCTTTCGGGTTGCCTTCTGTGCCGAGCAGAAAGCTTACTCAGGCAGTTTCAGCTTATGCAAAGGGGAGGCATAAGATTGCCCAACACTGCCTATATAATGACCTACTGTAAGAAGTTATCAGAAAGCCCCAGTGGCCACAGATTGAACCACCGTCTTCAGTTTTATCAACAATAAAGCTGATCCTCTGATCTCGGGGCGCCTGGGTGGCTCTGTCGGTTAAGCATCCCAATTTTGGCTCAGGTCACGATCTCATGTTTATGAGGTGCGGCCCGGTGTCAGGCTCTCTGTTGTCAGCACAGAGCCCGCTTAGGATCCTCTATCTCCCCTCTCTTTCTACCCCTCCCCAACTTGTTCTCTCTCTGTCTCTCTCTCTCAAAAAATAAATAAACGTTTAAAAAAAAAGTTGCTATTTTGATCTTCATCCCAACTTTTGTCTCACTATCATTAGGGGGAAAAATTGGGGGTTCGGGTGAAGAAAACAGTGTTGTCAGCCAGCTGGAACCTCAACAAAGATGATTAACAACAATGATGAGAAAATTAGTAAATTGGGATGATTCTTACATATTTTACACTTGGATCACAGTTCCTTAAATGACAAAATCTTTGCATTCTTTTGAAGAAGATGGTTAAATGTATGGTGGTTAAATAAGTAATAAATTATATACCAAAAGAGCCTCGATTTAATAATACTTAATGTTTCCTTAGCATTTAAGGAACCCTAGATACTTAGCTAAATGCTTCACATGTATCATCTTATTCTTCTCTAACAGCCACTGGATGCAGATACTGAAATTCTCCATTTTACAGTTGAGGAAACTAGACCTCAAAGGTTAAGTGATTTGCCCAAGGTCACACAGTTAATGGAAAATCAGGATACAGCCTCAGATCTGTGTAATTCCAAAGCTCCTATTCTGACCCAGGGCTTGGCAGACTACATAGCACAGGCCAAATTCGGCCTGTTGCCTATTTTTACAAGTAAAGCTTTATTGGAACTGCCACGCATGTTTGCTTACATATTGTCCATGGCTGCTTCTGCACTGCAATGGCAGAGTCTAGCAGTTGTGACAGAAAGCACATGGCCTGCAAAGCAGAGAACAGTTACTATCAGTGTCTTTATGGAAAAGTTTGCAAACCTCTGCCCTAGTAGAAACCATTCTGTAATGTTCTTTAAATTGAGTATCTTGCCAGTTTCCATCTCGTGCGTAATTTCCATCTCATGACTCAAATCTGGTCCCTCACTTAACACTGGGTGATGAGATAAAAGCTGGGGGGCTTTCGGGTGTACTCTTTTATTCAGAAACTAAAATGTAATAAATGACCCAATGGCCCCCATAGTGTTCTTTTTTACTATTTTTTCCTCCCTGGAGTTTCAGCATTGTTCTCAAATCACTGTAAATCCCTTAAGTGGTATCTCTTGACAGTCCCGGATTTGACCTTTTGGAAGAATTAAGACAATTCTTACCCAATACAACTATTCCTAACCACATTCAGGGTTTTTTCACTTTATATTAGGAAAAATTCAAATAGACACAAAATATATAGAGTGAACAGTTAAGTCAAATTCCATACGCCCATCACCTAGGTTCAAAATTATTATCTTTGAGACTAATTTTATCTCATCTATACACTTTATTTCCCCCAGTCCCCACCCCCAAGCCATTTAAAACACATTGCAGGGGCGCCTGGGTGGCTCAGTCGGCTAAGCGTCCGACTTCGGCTCAGGTCGTGATCTCGCGGTCCGTGAGTTCGAGCCCCGCGTCGGGCTCTGTGCTGACAGCTCAGAGCCTGGAGCCTGTTTCAGATTCTGTGTCTCCCTCTCTCTGACCCTCCCCCGTTCATGCTCTGTCTCTCTCTCTGTCTCAAAAATAAATAAACGTTAAAAAATAAAAAGAATTAAAACACATTGCAGACATCATATCATTTCAGCCATAAATACTAAAAGTGGTTTTCAACACAGACCAATAGGTTATCAGTAATAAAAACTATATACTCCTTAATATCTGCAGACTTATAAGTCTGCTCAAATTCTGGTTTTATACTAGGTCTCTGCTTCTGGCATGACAATGTATACTACATTTTCCATCAAAAAAGTCAGTTTAAGAGAACATACTGTTCAAAAGTCCATTAGGAAAAGAGTTCAGAAACTGTTATAACAGTTCGTATCATGTGGTAGGAAGTGATTTCAATTACTCTACCAGTGAAGCTCCAGGGGTCAAGAATGAGAGTCTAAGTAATAAAGGAACATGGGGGAAGAAAGAAAGCTACCCAGGCCATGATGTGCCAACAAAAATAATAAATATAACATCTGCCATATATTCTTGAAAGATCCTATACCTGTTTGTTACTGAGACCATTATACATTTCCCAAGACTACAGTAATGATACAGCTCTTACTGTTGGAAGCTGTCTTTTAAGTGTGCAGGGAGAAGTTATAGTCTATCTTTTAAAGAAGCCAGCACAAGCTAACCATTTGTAGATGTTCTTGAAAGCCAGAAGTGTAATTTTGCTCTATGCAAAACAACTAAAAAAGATGTGTTGCTTGCTGGCTCCTCAAATATCCCCAAACACAACCTGTGGATAAGACAAAGTTAAGTATATTGCTTACATATTAACGAAGAACACAACCTCTGCAAAGCTTTGGTAATGTCTCTGTGGGGGAACGAATTCAGCATTAATTGAGAATCAGAGATTTAGTTCGCTGGGGAGCTTGATGAGAACTGGGTAAAGATTAAGAGACAATAGTCCAGGGTTGTCAAAAACAGCAGACAAGGATTTTTCAGGCAAGACATTCCAAGAATTTTAGGATGCGGACTGTGTGTTGATGTTTTCCATTGAAGAATTGATGGGTCTTTTGAAAGTCACACCTGTGAAGACAATGGAATAGTAAAGTCATGTAAAGTAGATGGTTAGGTTATCTGTGGGTAGTGAGGGCAAAATAGGCATTTTAATTCCTTAGTGTCCAAACTGTGGGTGAGGGTTGGTAGTTTCAGTTCTCAACCTTTATCTTCAAGTCAAATAAGTCGTCTTCAAATAGGCCATGGTTAGGTAAATAAGCCATATATGAGATAATCTCTCCATATACATACATGTTTTTAATATAATGTAATCCATAGAGTGTCTAATTAGTCTACTAGATTTGTGGTGAAGGTGCCAGTAGAGACTGAAAATGATTCATTATGTATTTTTCTTCTTCATTTTGGAGTTCAGCCAATCTTTCCTGTGGCTCCTGAGGTGTGGCCCTACTTAACTTTCAATATCCTTAGAGTCTTCTTAGCAATTGTAGAGAACTTCCGGTCACTGCACCCGCAATCATTCAAAGTTCAGGTGGTTAACCCAGACACATCATCAACTGTAGTAAAAGTTGGGTCTTTTATCTAATTCTCTCTCCCTAATGCTTACCCCTAATTACTTAGGACTCAGAAATGTTTTGTTTTGTTTTGTTTTGTTTCATTCCTGTGTTACGCAGTATTTCTGAGATGTCATGGCCATTAACACTATGAAGCCTACCCAAGAGTTGCAATGTAAGGCTTAGAATTTAGTGCTTCTACTTCTCAGTTTTAATCCAATATTTCTGCACCATATTTCTGATATTGTTGAGAGATAGAAGCAGAAAATATTCACCTTTAGCCCAGAAGGCTGACCTATACCCTGCATAGTTCTGATAAAGATCAAATACTGCTGGTTGCTACATCCTTAAAGAATTTCATGACTGCCTGTATATCTCACCAATAGTTAATATCGAACTGAATGATAAGCACCAAAGAAATCTTGAGAAAGTAGTTTTACAAGTAGAAATTTGAAGAAGCCATTTATGATCTAATACTCCCGGCACATTCCCTCCCCCTTGATCATAACCACCAGCTTCATACAGCAAAAGTGCAGGTCCTGTCTCTGTGCTACTTAAATGAACTTACTAAGTTGTACTGTCAATGTCTCAAGAATTCTTTCTTGGCTGTCATGCTTGATGACCCTGCAACAGTATCAACAGATGATGAATCACAGAAACACTTGGGAGGTCCGAAATCATCTTGCAGTTATATGAGTGGGAAAAATCCGAAAAGTTAAATTTCCAGCGTCATTTCCTTAAGCGATCATATCAATATGGCTAGTGTTCACCCATACTCAAGATGAGATTGTGCAGTATATATTCCCATCTACCCTTGAAAGAACAGAAAATCCAAGCTTTCTTTAGGTTGTTAGTGTTTTACTTAGAGTCTAATTCACCTGGAGGATTTGGTCTCTTAAATCGTAGGAGAACTAACTCCTGAGGTGAGACTCTTACCGATTTCTGAACCAATTTACCCTCAAGGCTCCAGTGGAGTAAGATCCCGGTTAATGTGAACATCTTCCACAGCAGCCCCTTCGGCTGCCTTACCCGACTGACTAATCTAGCTTTTCGCCCTAACAATCTTCCTCCACTAATAGACCATAGACTCTCAATTATCTGACCATCTGTTCTGTATTTATCTTGCACAACCTCTCACTCTCCCTAGTAGTCAGAGCCTGCTTCCAAACCGCCAACATTTCCCTGTTGATTGGCTCTTGACTTTCATATTAATGCATGCTCTATATAAGGGGCCACCAACTCTGTTCTTTTCTTGTGTAAGCAAACTACTTGCAATAAAATCCAAACTCAGCTTATCACAAATTGGCAACTCAGAAAGAATATCTGATGGGGAGAGAAGCAGGTCTCAAAGACTTTTAGACTTGTTCTTGGAGATTTCTCATTAATTTCCTCTGCTACTTAAAGAAGGTCTTGCTCCCAGGGTGCCTGGCTACCTCAGTCGGTAGAGTATGCAACTCTTGACCTTGAGGTGAGTTTGAACCCCACATTGAGTGCAGACATTACTTCAAAAAAAAAAAAGGTGCTGCTTCCTCTTTGACATTTTCTTCCAAGATGGGACACAGGACTCTTTCTTTAATTCTCCATAGTGCAGCTAGACCCAGACTGAAAAATTAAAAATAATTTACTGAGTACTAAGAGTGAGAAGGTACTAACAGTGATAGAAATAACAGAAGTAACTTGCTAAAAAATAATCAATATTACAATATGCTATTTATCTATCTCCTACTGGGTGTTTATTGCAGAAATTTCTCTTTGCCTGGTTCCTAGTCTCTGCCCAGCCCCAGGTCTGCCTCGATGGAGCAAAGGTCATTTTCTTCTCACTACCTGGAAATAAACTATGCATGACTGGACTCTTTGGGGACCAGATGTAATTCCCAAAGGAGGATGAAAATTTTCTTTCCCATCTGCATAAGCCATGTTAAAGACAAAAACTGGGGGTGTTTGACTGGCTTAGTCAGTAGAATATGCAGCTCTTGATCTTGGGGTCATGGGTTTGAGCCCCATGTTGGGAGTAGACATTGCTTAAATAAATTAACTTTAAAAAATAAGACAAAAACTGAACAACTAAGGAGAATGATTTTATTCATACTGTTGCAATAGGGACAGCATCTAGATCTGAAGATGAGTTTCTCAGTAGGGTGGATTCACCCTAGACATTTTAAAGAGAGCAGTAGCTAAGTGACAGATGGGGTGATTTGCTGTTGGAATTGTTTTGCAATCAGACAAAGTCTCAGTCATCTCAACAGGAAATTTTTATGTCTATGTCTAGCTAGCTTCAGAGGACATACTTTTTTTTTTTAATTTTTATTTATTTAAGTAATCTCTATACCTAACATAGGGTTCAAACTCATGACCCTTGAGATCGAGTCACGTGTTCTTCCAACTGAGCCAGCCAAGCACCCCAGAAGACACATACTTTTAATGTTAGCTAATCACTCATGAGACGAAGAATTAGAAATTGACTAGGGGCAAAAGGGGAAAGGTCTCTGTCTGGCCTTGTTAGTAGGTTCAGGCAATAGAGAAAAGCGATGTGTTTGACCTTGTCACATCACCTTTCCTCTTATTGAAGACAACCATAAAGTTGTCCTTAAATAACTGCAAGGGAAACAAAGCGATGGGGAATGTACAGATCTACACCTTTGTCATTCCAGATTTGATCTTGGTACTTAAAGCTCAAATTCAGCCTCTGAGTGAGAAGTTAGTTGGAAGTGGAGTTGTTTTGGAGTCTGATGGATCATACACATTTTTGAATCATATTTTGAGACAATAACTATATAGTAGCATTTAAGACTGTGGACAGGATGCATCATTTAACTGTAAGGCGTAAGATTACAAAAGGGTGAGTAATTCTTGCAATATACCCCAAATCCAGGATCCTAGATTTCCATTTCCCATCCAGAACAACATGTCTGATAGGCCATTTGGATCAACTTTTAGAGAGCCAAATAGCGTTTTCCTTGAGTTTAGTGGTTGACTATTCTACTTGGTGTGTGATGTTAATCCAAGTGCAACAAGATGTTTTGGCTGTGGAGCAGACGCCTCCCTGACCATCTGGGAAGAGGTTGAGAGCTATATGATTGTCTATAACAACAGGAGCCAGTGAGTTTAAGCTTATTTGTTGTGTTTCTATGGCAGAAATGGTATCATTTATTACTTCCGTATGGGTTTGGAGACCTTTCTATTTTTTCCAATTTATAATTTCCATAGTGGATATAATAGCCTCCACAGCACACATAAAGGGAGAATTAATGACCTCTCTATGAACTCTCCTGAATAACTTATATTTGCCTCATTTTGAAGTGACCATTTAAATCTCCAGATGGACACATGGCCAACAGGTAGACTAGTGATTTTAAATAACTGGAAGTCCCAGATAAGGTTTCTGAAGATGTAGGGGAAAAAATGATGTGGGGAAGGCAGGTGTAGGCTTGCTACCACATAAAATGTAATATACTTGGCAGGGGGACACAGGCACTTTGGGGGGTGTAGTAATTAATAATAATAGTTGTAGTTCACCATTGGGTAGATCTGGCAGGAGGCCATAGTCATTACTTAGAATTCAACAAAGTTTGCAAGGTTAGTTGAAAAGTAGTGAAGGAGAAGATGGTTATCAGAAATGAAAGTGCTGATGTGTTTTTTTTCTTATACCTGTTATGGGGAAAGTAGAGTCATGAGTTTTGGAGATTTTTAAAAAATTTTTGTTAACATTTATTCATTTTTGAGACACAGAGTATGAGTGAGGGAGGGTTAGAGAGAGAGGGAGACACAGAATCCAAAGCAGGCTCCAGGCCCTCAACTGTCATCACAGAGCACAACGTGGGTCTTGAACTCATGGACTGCAAGATCATGACCTCAGCTATAGTCAGATGCTTAACCGACGGAGCCACCTAGGTGCCTAGAGTTTTGGAGATTTTAAAAGATGTCTTGATTATGTTGGGAATTGCTGAGAAGTTGGGGTTGATGAAGTGGAAGTGGTTGAATTACCCATATAGACCATTAAGGAGAAAGTCTCCCTGGGATGTGTTGAAGGCAATGGAGTGTCCACCCCAGTGGTCAGGTGAGGGATGGGTTGAGAGTGTAGGGACAGTTGAAAAAAAAACAAAAAAACAGAACAAATTGAATGAGGGAGATTTGTTCTCTTTTTGTTTATATGGTGAGACAGGACAGGACAGAACAAAGAGGGGCAAAATCATTTCAAGGTATTGTGTAATAAGGGGAGCATTGGTTCCAAGATTGATGGAAATAGAAGAAACAGTTTGACGAAGAGTAGACAAAGAAGGCAGGGATTAAGCAGGGAACCGCTGGAGGATCTTGTTTTGGAATCTGGGGTTGAAGCTGACCACCTTTTGATGCTCTGTGCCTGTTTGGTGGGGCTTGGGAAAGCAGGGTACTTCATGCTATTCTCTGCTTCTCGGAGCTCTTGAAAGAGCCTTGGTTTAAGGTCTTCTGTTGGATCAGATTTCTATTTAGGTGAGGCTGCCGTCTTCCTTAATTGTGCAACATGAGCTCAAGGTTGTATTCCTTGTAGATTTGCAGCAATACTGGTGGTTAGAAGGACAGAGTTAGGTCCTTTCTACTTGGATTCAGGATCAGTTTTTCAGACCTGTGTTTCCCAGAAAACTAGGTATCTGACCTGAAAATCATGTAAAGGCTGAGGTGGGAACTCTGGGCGAAAACAGAATTGACCTGCTAGTCATAAGTATGAGTGTATTTAATAAGACCTGGGCAGTATTTAAGGTTATTGGATTGAATCATATTAGATCTCCTAAGGTCCAAGAGGGATAGTAGATCTTCCCTGTCCTGACTAACTATTTCATAAGGGCTGAAGTGGGAGGAGCAAATAATGATCAGAGATAAAGGCATGACTTTGAACCCAGGCAAACGCGAGTTCCTCAGGGAATTTGGTTGTTTTGGCCCATTCCTTTTTCCAGAGAATGGTAAGAAGGATGCAGTTTTGTGAGAGTAGAAGCATCTGTTGAACATTAGTGAGTTGAGTGCCTCTATTACTAGAGGGGAACCAAGGGACTGCCCAAGTGGTTATTCTTAGCTACAATGGTGGCAGTGCCTATTTTCAAGGAAAAGCTTCCAACCATCCTGAAAACATGCAGACTATGGTTTAGAACATATTCCTATCCATGAAACATTAAGAATTGAATAAGATCCATTTACCAGTGGAGAAATGAGACAGAAGGAGCTGGCTCTCATCCTTGTCCCACATTTACATTTTTACCAGGATTCTGTTCCTGGTAGATTGAGCCAGTGGAGGTTACCTACTCAATATGAAGGCAGGTGCACTCCCACTAATATTTGTGCAGGAGAACTTTATTTCCTTTGCCATAGTGTCTAATCTCACAGAGGTTATGGACTAAATTGCAGGCAAGAGAAGAGGACAGACCAAAGCAGGTGTCTCCAAAGCTAAAAATAAATAAAGATAGAAATCCCCCCTGTTTATAATTAGCCTTTTCAACTTCAGGTGCTACCAGTTCCTATGCCTTAAATTCCTTAAGAGTTTCTGTGTCTAAAGGAGATTGAACAAGAGGGGCAGGGAGGGTAGTTGAGAAAGAGGGGTCTTGGAAAGCAGTTGTGTTAGTGTATTTGTCAACCAAGGAGTTTACTTTCAGGAGTCTGGCTACTAGTCTGAGGTTTGATTTTAATAATTTTTCTTGGAATTCCTGGGAATTACAGATTTTTATCATGTCCTTGTCATCAATGTCTGAGGGCCTCTAAATGTTTATGTCTTTTGGCTGATCCTGTTACAGAATGATCTTTCTAGGCGATCCCATTTGGTTTATGTCTCAAATTAGGTAAAGAGTGGGAATATGAAATAAAGGCTTGATCCCAAGTCATCAGCATGAGTTAGTTTGACATAAAGGATATATTTTGTAGAAATGTAATATTGTCTTTCTGAAAGGGGGCCATCAGATCATCTTGGGTGTAAAACACTTAGAAGAAATTTTCATGACCTTATTACTTAAACTTATGTCAGGTAGCATGGGACAAATACAAACAATGAAAGACTGTAAAAGGGTTCTACCACATTCTGGCCTACTTGATGTTATTGGCCCAAGGTCACTTCAGGCTAAGGGCTCCAGAAGCATTCAAAATGCATTTCAAGAATTCATATTGATTTTGCAGTCTGATACCAAAAGAACTTCTTGGGTTAGACTCTCTCTCTCAAAATGGCTCTAAGTGCTTATAATTACATTTCAAACATCTGCTGCAATAATCAGGTCTGTGCTAGTTTTTGCAACACATGGATTGACAGACACCATCCTTACTGACAATAGTTCTGATTCAACCTCAGCATGAGTGGTGAGAATTTGTAGTTGGGAACCTTATCTGAGCTGTCACCATTATGTCTTATCAACTCGAAGCAAATGGCCATCCCCAGATGGATGGTGCAGTCTACTAAGATTGCCTTAAATAAGAA
This sequence comes from Panthera pardus, assembly GCF_024362965.1. Lineage (NCBI taxonomy): Eukaryota > Metazoa > Chordata > Mammalia > Carnivora > Felidae > Panthera > Panthera pardus. Next base: position 186,852,452 of record NW_026526688.1, read on the forward strand.
TGTTGGAAGAACTGGGCTCCAATGTTCCCCAGATTTTGTTTTGGCCCCAGGGTTAACATTTTCATTTTCAACAACTGGAATTGAATTTTCTGAATTAATTATTGGGGGGAGGAAAGGAGGTGGTGATAATTCAAGACATGTTATGATGGTCTCACCTAGAGCAGAAGTCAGTCTACCATCTATTTTTACGAAGTCCACAAGCTAAGGTGGTTTTTGCAGTTTTAAATGGATAGAAAAAAATCCAAAGAAGAATAGCATTTCATGACACATGAAGATTATATGAAATCCCAATTTTAGTGTCCATAAATCAAGTTTACTTGGAACACAGTGGCACTCATGAATTTATGTTTTATCTATTGCTACTTTCACCATGGTAGTTGTAACAGACACTCTAGCTAGCAAAGGCTGAAATATTTACCACTTGATTCTTTACAGAAAAAATTGGCTGGCCCCTGCTCTAGCATGCTGAAGACAAAGAAAAACTCCCTCTGGAAATCAGTTCCATATTTTTACCTATTTTTGCCAACGGGCAAAATTTTGCTGGAGACTATAAAGGACTAGACTAGGTATTTATCTTTAAAAGACATATATGGGCAAAAGGCCCCAATTCAACGATTGATTGATAAGATCTTCTTCCATGATGACTTGGTAACAACAGCATCCTTAGAAGTGCCTCCTCGGGTGCCATTAGCATGGAATATTTAGCTCCGTCTTCTAAAAGCTGAGTAGTGACACAAAAGAAAAAAACTAATTTTCCTGGATTCCTGCAATCGCTCTAGAGAAGTCAGCTGGAATTGCCATACTTTCTAGTAAAACTCAGAGACAATGTCATAAAAAGCTGTGCCATAAAGGAGAAAAGGGTTCTGTTAACTCACTAGTAGGGCAGCGGGGTGGAGGCTAGAATGTGGCTGGTGTGGTATGCAGGACAGGTGATTTTGTGCTTTTAGTGTTACTGCTTGTAGTAACTTTGGTGTTTAAATTGGTGTTCGGCATCTTTGGTGTTCTAGAAGGCAATTTAAGAAGGGTTAATTTAAAATAGATATTGTTCTTGATAAATAACGAATCTTCCTGTCTCTAAGTGATCTTATTAACTTTGTAAAACAAGGAGAAAGTAAATGATCATAGGGACTAATCAGCAATCCCTATTATTACATTATTCGTTTTTGAAAGGCTTTATTCTACTTGTCTTTCTTTCTCTGCTGCCTTCTCTCTTCCCATACATTTAAAAGTTGACTTCTTGGGGCGCCTGAGTGGCTCAGTGGGTTAAACCTCCAACTTCAGCTTAGGTCATTTTCTCTTCGTTCATGAGTTTGAGACACTATAGGCAGTGGGGAGCCTGCTTTGGGTCCTCTGTCCCCTCTCTCTGCCCCTCCCCCATTTTGTGAGCTTGCGCGCGCGCGCTCTCTCTCTCTCTCTCTCAAAAATAAATAACATTAAAAAAATTTTTTAAGTTGACTTCTTTGGGATAGATGCTCACCAATCCCTTTTCCTTTCTCACTTTAATTTTTCTACTTAGGAAAGTTCATCTTCACCTATGCTTCAAATAAAATGTTTATGCTCTAACTTAAAAAAAAATTAACCTCCAGTCCTTGCTGAAAACTCCAGACTGTAACAGTGCCTTCTCAACACTGCCACCTGAACATCTAAAAGAGACTTCAATCTCAACACGTCCAGCAAACACTCCTGATCCTCCCATGCAAATTGGTCTTCCTCCAGGGCTTCCGGTCTTGGTAAATGTCATCCCTATGCAGCTTGGCAAACCAAAAAACTGGGACTCATCCTTGACATCCCCCTCTCCCTCCGTCCAAATAAGCATGCCCTCCGTCCAAATAAGCAAAAATGAGGCTCGTAGTTTCTTAAACATGGTGTCAGTCATAGATACCCACCTCTCTTTACCTCCATTCCCATCCTCCTAGTTTAAAGCTACCAGAATAATCCCTCATCTCTGGCTACAGACACCTAATTTTGTCTTTAGACACCATAATCTTTTCGTATGCTGTTTCCATTCCCCTCCAATCCCTGTGCAGGAGCCAAAAGAAGCATATAAAACTGCAACTTTTATTGTGTCTTCACTCTTCTTTAAATCCTTCCATGGCTTCCAACTGTTATTAAGGTGAACGACATTCCTAATGACCAAAGCCACAAGCGCTGCAAGATCTGACCTCTGCCCGCCTCACACGTCTCTTGGGATGGCAATCTTCCCTCCGTTACAGTCCCTGCCAAATTGGTCTTTTCTCATTTTCCCAAATGTTCTATTTTCTTTCAGGCTGCAGGAGCCTTCCACAGACAGCTCTCAGTTCAGCTATAACGTTACTCACGATAGAACCGCCTGGAGACCACTAACTCCATCAGAGATATAAAGCCATTGAGCCTCGGAAGGGTTCAGGTCCTCAGTCTCCACCCCTAAGCTCCCAGGAATCTCCTTTGATCCTATGCAAATTTACCCACCTTGCCCTCAGAGAACTGATCTACATTTGAAGGGATATTAAAAAGAGCAGTTTTGTTCAAACCATTTAAAAAAAAAAAACGGGGCGGGGAGGTGGGGCTTCCCTGACAATGGGTACCTTCTTCCGTTACAGTTTTTACACATCCACCTTTAGAAGTCTTCCTTCAAGACAACCTTCCTGGAACAAGTAAGACATATTCTGTGATGCTTTGCTGTCTACTGCTGCCAGAAAATTGAAAAACATATTTACAGTTTTTGCTCAGTCTGTTTCTAAAATCAGTCTTTTTTTTTTTTAGTCTGCCTTTTTAATAAAAGGTAAATGCATGTATAAAACTTTTAAAAATCGAATAATAAACAAATTTACAGGATGAAATGTAAGTTTCTTCACTGCTGATCCTTCTCCCAGAGGTAAGATTTCATTACTTACCGTTTCTTTATATTCTTCCAGAAATACTGTATGTATACACAGCATAAAACACACACACACACACACACACACACACACACACACACACACACATTTATTTATAGAAATGGGGGTCCACTATATCCCTCTTTTCACCTAACTAGGAGATCAGCACACAGCGGCTTTCTCATTTCCTTACTTCAAGACTTCACTTGAAAGGAAGTGTCTTCTAGGTGATAGGTTGGAGATGGTAGCTAATACCATGGTGATAAGCATTTTGCGATTTTTAAATGCATTAAATTATCATACTGGCACCTTAAACTTACACAATGTTATGCGTCAATTACATCTCAATAAACCTGGGACAGGAAGCAAAATGGTTTTTTGTTCTATCAATTGATAGTGCCTCTAATCACTTAGGAGAACAGTTGACTTCTCCAAAAGTCATCGGATATTATCTAACTCTCTGATTTTTTTCCAGTTCGAAGGGTAAAAATTAGTATCTTGATATTTTTTTTTTTGTAGGTTGCTTTGATTGCATTTCTTATTATTAGTGAGGCTGGGGCACCAGGGTGGCTCAGCATTGGACTTCAGCTCAGATCCTGACCTCATGGAGCATGAGTTCGAGTCCCGATTTGGGTTCTGTGCTGACAGCTCAGAGCCTGGACTCTGCTTCAGTTTCTGTGTCTCCCTCTCTCTCTGCCCCTCTCCTGCTCAGGCTGTGTCTCTCTCTCTCTCTCTAAAGATAAACATTAAAAAAATTATTAGTGAGGTTGAGCATTTGTTTTAATGTTTATTTTTGAGAGAGAGACAGTGTGCACGCGCTTGTGGGGAAGGGGCAGGGAGAGAGGGGGACAGAGGATCCAAAGTAGGCTTTTGAGTTGACAGCAGAAACTCAAATTCCCAAACCTGAGTGGAAGTTGGATGCTTAACCGACTGAGCCACCCAGGCGCCTGAGGCTGAGTATTCTTTCATATCATACTTTCATATCATATCATACCATATATTTATCCTTTTGTGAAGTAGCTATTCAGATATTTCACCTGTTTTTCTTAAGTAGTTGAATGTTTTCTCACTAATTTGTAAGTTTTTTATATTTCATTATCCCTCTAACACATGTATGCACACACATACACCTAGGTGATTATATACCTGCATATAAATGTCATTTTTAAATGTTTTATGATTGTATATATTTTAAGTTTATCTTTTAATTTGAAAGAGAGGAAGTGTGAGCATGAGAGGGGGAGAGGGTAGAGGGAGAATCCCAAGTAGCTCCGTGCTGTCAGCTTGGAGCCCCGTGCGGGGCTGGACCTCATAAACCGTGAGATCGTGACTGGAGCCGAAATCAAGAATCAGACGCCTAAGCAACTGAGCCACCCAGGGGCCCCATGATTATATTTTTATATTTAAATCTTTGATGTCTCTTTTATGAAAGAGAGGGATTTGGTGATAAGCAGTGAGTAATGATAGCTGGTAAGTTTTAAATAGCAATTATCCTTTTACCAAAGGAATTTAAGGAGTTTACAACAGTGATTAAGTGAGTATGTGTTTGTCCTCTCTATGTAACAACAAATTCCTTGGTGGTAGTGGCCAAGCCTATTTTATTCATTTAATTTGTCCTTAGCATTCAGAAAAGTGCTTCACACGCAGCAGACTCAGGAATTATATTCATTCATTTATTTGATAAAATGAATACATTCCTAAAATAGCACTTAATTTTAAAATTATGTTAGTAACTCATATACATTATAAAACATGGAAAATAACAACAGTATAAAGAGAAACATAAAGAAGATGTTCAAATTTGCTTGCAAGCCATCCAGAAATAACTGTGACTAACATTCAGCGAATTGTCCTTCCTATCATTTTGTCTATGTCATATACTATTGGGGTAAAGATAGCATAGCAGACGGTTTTGTTTTTTCTGCCATCAAGTATGTATTTGGGGAACTCACCTTATCCCACACTTGTTCAGTATGTGTGTTTTCTTTTTCTTTTTTTAAAGTTTATTTTATTTTTTATTTGTTTTAAAGTTTATTTTGTGTATGTGTGAGAGAGAGCGCGCGCGCAGGGAAGGGGCAGAGAGAAAGGGAGAGAGAGAATCCGAAGCAGGCTCCATGTTCAGTTTGGAGCCCCCCTCAGGGCTCGATCCCATGACTGTGAGATCGTGAACTGAACTGTTATCAAGAGTTGGTCACTTAATCGAGTGGGTCACCCGGGCACCCCTCTTTTTTTCTTTTAATGAGTTGTTCTAAAACTCGGTTTCCTTCCTTCCTTCCTTATCAAAGTACAATTGACACACATTACGTTAGTTTTAGGTGAGGTAAGTGTATTTTCAACCCAGACTAGGTTAGTTAGTCCCTCTCCTGGGAATGCTGGGAAAGGGGATTGTTTTGTTGCTATTTTTATTTTTTACTGGGATTTTACAGTAATGTGAGGTTGATATGAAGGTGGAGCTGTTGGTGGCTCTCCAGCTGCAGGGTGAATAGTTCCTGCCCACAGAACAAAGCCCACAGAGTGCAAAGAGACGGAGAGAGAGACCTGGGAACATTGCTTCAGAACCTAGATCCAGCTATGCCTGAAACAACTTCCTATTTATGTGAACCAATATGTTCCTTTTTGGTTTCACCTAGTTGGAGTTGTGTTTCTGTCACTTTCACCTGAAATAATTGTAACTAAAATAGGGGTAGTTTCGATAGAATTTCCTGGTGCTATGGGCAGGGACCTACAAACACCTGACTCCTGACTTCCTCCTTTCAGAGTTCTGGAGGGAGGAGGTTAGGGATATGAATACACAAAGAAAAGAAGAATAAAATCAGAAAATATTTTTAGCTCACTGGGTAATGAATAATTCCTGAGGGGATCAGGTAAAAGTGAGTCAGGGACTGGACAGTGCCCTAGACAGAATCTCTCTCTTCCCTTGAGACTCTATATATTGCAATATTAGCTGTCAGGTTGTTTTTATTTTATATCCCCATCAGATGGGACTGAGTTTTATATAATGAAGATTAGAGAAGCTAATTAAGTGGATTTAGAATTTAATATACAGAGGTTTTACAGCCAAAGAGGCTCCAAATAGATGAGTAACTTGTCCTGATAGGGACAGACAGGAGTCATACTATTGGAATGTTATCATTTATAATCTAGCAATGATAGCATGATATGTTCATATAGTTTTAAGAGGTAAGTGCAAGTATGAGAAATTTCAATGCACAGTCAACTGAGCTGAGAGTGGAGTTCATAAATAAAAGTTTTCCTTAAGTTTCCATACGGCAACTCAGTTGCAGTTATTTGATCGTCATGAAAGACAAATTCATGAATGGAGAAATGTTACCCATTCTTTGGCTTATTTTTTCATCCATCGATTCATTCAACAAATATTTATGGAGTGCCTATGGAATACTAGGCATTGTTCAGGTGCTGGGCTTACAGTAATACAGAAGACAAAGGCATTTCTTTCTTGGAACAGACATTCAGAAGCATCTCAGTCATATTGAACTGAACTTGGAATGTACATACATCTGGGCACCTGGGTGGCTCGTTGACTGTCTGACTCTGTATTTCAGCTTGGGTCATGATCCTGAACCGTGTTGGACTCCATGCTGAGCATGGAGCCTGCCTGTGATTCTCTCTCTCTCTCTCTCTCTCTCTTTCTCTCTCTCTCCACCCCCCCATCGCCACTCTCCCCCACTCTCTCACATTCCTTTCTCTCTCTAAAACAGAGAGAGAGAGAGAGAGAGAGAGAGAGAGAGAGAAGATACGTGTATCTGTATGACAAGTGTTCACTTGCAGAGAGATGAGGACAATTGAGGTAATTACCTGGATAAATAGAACTGTAAAACTCAGTCTGTGTGGAGAACACAGGCTTGCTTTTTCCTGAATTTTCTGTATGATTCCCTCCCTCAATTCTCCATTTTGCCTTCCTAGTAGAATCACTGTCTAAAAATGTCCACTGCACTAATTTTGCTGGAATCTAGAGATCCAGAGATGAAAGAAGCTGTATATATGTAATTGTAATGTGGTGTTATTAACAATGAGATGCTTTTGCAGCTTCTAATGTTTATAATGATATGTTATGGTTACATAGAAAGTTTTTCCCAGTGATTTCTTCCAGGCATTACTTCTTTGCCTGTCCAATATTCCTAGAATATAGGAGGTAATTATTAGTCCCTCGATTCTGCAGGTAGAGAAACTGAGACATTAAGTGAGTGACTTATTTAAATCATAACTTGTGACCAGATTATAAGAAAGTCTCATTATAGGCTTATAAGGGAAACCAACCATACCTGCAGTCTTTCCAGTTCTTCTGTTCTGGATTTTATTTGAACCAAAGGTATGACCTGAGATACCTCTGTACAGCCTGTAGGTTTCAGCTTCTCCATCTGGAATATGAGGCAATGGGCTAGATTCAGGTTCAGTAGGTTCAATAGGCACCGATCGTGCAACTCATGTGCCAGGTGCCTTCAGTGTTGTCATACTTAATTAAATTAAATTTTAAATTAAATTTATATTAAATCTTGCAACAGATGAAGAAATTCAGGCACCAAGATGTTAGGTAAGTTGCCTAAGGTAACCCAGCTAAGGATAGAGTCGGTATATTAATCCAGACTTCCTGACTTCACTTTTTCCTCCGTATTTTCACACTTCTTCTGTATTTTAGCATGCTATAGAGTTATACAAACTATACATGCATTTTGACTCATTGACATATAAACTAAAACAGTCCTGTTACCCCAAATGCAGGTAACGTAAGGAGAGCAATAACTAATATATCTGAATTAAAAGTTAAAAATTTGACTGAGTTTATATAACCTAATTTTATGATTTAGCAATGTTTGAGGCTTTTGGGTGACATAGGAGGGTGTTTAGAAATGTGTTACAAAAAAAAGCACGTTACAGAAATCCAAATACCACAATGTTCAATGTGTTATCGATATACTGATTCAGAGGTTGATTCAAAGTAATGATTATTTTGTTGAGAAATGTATAACTTCAAATATATCTTCCCATTCTGTACAGCTCAACAAATGGATTTTGACATGTTAACTAACACTAAGGAAGAAGGAAGCTACTGGGTTCTTAAAAATATAGATGGAAATTTATGACTGACCTATCTCCTACTATGTCTATGATTAATAGTAATTGGTGGATAGGTTTTGACCATTATAGTTGGCACATAGGACCAAAACTTGTAATAACATAAATAGGTGATATAACAAGGCAGGTTATTTACATCATCTTTGGGAGGTAGGTCTCAGGCAATACTGCTATTTGAAGAAGCTAGCCACATCTCTGGTGTGAGCTATATTTCTAAATTTCCCCAAAGTCTGTTGTTTCATCTGTCATGTAATGTGTTTTCTGTGTTATTTTAAAACATTTAACTCTGCTATAAAAACAGAAAAACAAGGAGAGTAGATGACACTAGGTAGAGAAGCAAATCGCTTATGAGACATGATAGATTCAGGAAAGGAAAGGAGAGAACATGAGCAGAAAACAGATAAAAATGATGGGACAAATGAGAAAATGACTTCTAGGCAGAAAAGGATTGAAGAACTGAGGATGCACCAGATATTTATGGTTCAATAAACAGGGGTGGCATATAAGGCACTCAATATTTATCGGGTTGAGAACCAGCTACCCCCTGGCGATACCCAATCTGACCCTGCGTGTCCTCTGTCCAAGCAGCACAGATAAGACCCACAGCTGCTTAGCAGACAAGTCGTAACTGTGCTCAGGCACAATTGTCCCCACATCCCTCTAATGGAACAAGGGAGATGCTGGCCCCAGATACGTTCCGTCTGTTGGATCTCTTTGCTCAAACTTCAGCTCTGCTCCTTGTAACTATACCAGCAGTGGGAAGATTGATTTGTCTGAGTTAGAAAACAGACAGACGGATAGACGGACTCCAACAGTTCAAATGAACACCATGTGGCCCAGGGTCCAGGGGGTGTTCCATCTGTCACATTTTATTCTATGTGGGTTGACCAACCCCACCTCTTTCCCCTGCTTCTCACCAAGTGCTTTATTATATTTCTTTTTAATTTTTTTTTTGAGAGAGATAGAGACAGGAGGAGAAGGTAGAGGGAGAGAGAATCCCAAGCTGGCTCCACACACAGCAGGGAGCTCAACGCAGGGCTTGATCCCACGACCCCGGGAAACCAAGAGTCAGACACTCAACCGACTGAGCCACTCAGGTGCCCCTCTCACCAAGTGCTTTAAATGAATGTAATCAACTGCGTGATTTGAGTGTCTTTAGCTGAATGGTGGGCCTTCCACAAAACTCTGTGTAACCGACCTCATCGTGTGTTTGGAGGCTACTAGGTAATTCCTCACATGGCACGGCTGGCCAATTTTTGCCTCATATTTCTTCTTTGTATTTACAACTGATGGTAATTACACTGGAGTGGGCAAAGAATATACTATTTCAGAAAGATATTTGGTCATCTAAAGAGAGCATGTAACTGTCACGGCGCTACATTCCAATAATAGTCTGGCTGCAGCAGACAAACAAGAAAAGAATTCATGGTTCAGCAGGATAAAATCATAGTGCTTAAAAGCTGGTTCTAGTTCAAACTCATTTCAAAAGATGAGATTTAGTGACTTGTCGAAGATCACTATTTCTAGTAACTAGTAAGCCAGAACAGGAGCCAATGCTGTCTAAAGAGGCTAGGGGGTGATTTGAGACACTACTGCTGTTCCTATCTGGGTCCTGGGTAATGACTGAGCATGCGTTCCAGCACAAGTTATGTAATGACTAAAAATATAAACTACAGCTGTGAGTTTAATGGATTAACATTATGTGTGTTTTTTTAATGTTTATTTATTTTTGAGAGAGAGAGAGAGAGAGACAGAGGGTGAGTGGGGGAGGGGCAGAGAGAGAGGGAAACACAGAATCCGAAGCAGGCTGCAGGCTCCGAGCTGTCAGCACAGAGTCCGACTTGGGGCTCGAACCCACGAACCGTGAGATGATGACCTGAGCCAAAGTCAGACGCTTGACCAACTGAGCCTCCCAGGAGCTCCAATAGATTAACACTAAATAATGCAAAAATATACAGAGAATGTCTGTTTATTAACAGGGTTTATAGAGGTGTCACTGAGACATTTCAAGTCCCTAAAATTGCTCTTCTTTCCCAAATAGCTGTCAACTTAATCATGACATTACACATTGCCCTTTGATTCTAGAAGACCGAACTTTAGTCAGCCTCAAGTTAGTTGATTTTAGCTGGACATTCTTGCCCAGTTATCAAAAATATTTAATTCACAAAAGCTTTTACTCACCAGCTAATGCATATGAAGAACCGTATTGGATGTTTGGAACATGAAAATGACCAAAATTTAAGCTACTGAATCAACAAACACTTTGGATTTCCTTCCATGTGCCAGACACTGTTCTAGGAACTAGAAAACCACAGTAACCATGCATTAAGCCAGAGAATATTCATTACCAATAAAAATAAGGCTTGATTGCCAGCCCAAGTATGATCTCAATGACCCAAATGGTGGTTTTCTCTTTCCGATTCCTCCTATTATTTTGGAATTTTCCTTCAGACTTCTTGCCTAGTGGTCACAAAATACATGCTTCAGCTCCAGGTCTCCTGTCCCCACAATATGATCTCTAAAGCAGGGAGAATGAGGGTGCTGGGAGAGATATTCTCTTATAAGTATCACACAGGGCCCCTGCTTTGGTGGCTCGCTGGGTTAAGCATTGGACCTCAGCTCAGGTCATGATGTCACAATTCATGAGTTGAGGCCCTGCATGGGGTGACCTTGAGCCCTGCTTGGGGTGAACACAAGCCCCACTTTGGGTGAGCCCTGCTTCTTTCTCTCCCTCTCTCTCCCTCCCTCTCTGCCCCTCATGGGATTCTCTCTCTCTCTGCCCCTTACTCATTTGCACCCTCTTTGTCTCAAAGCAAGAAAGAAAGCAAGAAAGCAAGAAAGAAAGCAAGAAAGCAAGAAAGAAAGCAAGAAAGCAAGAAAGAAAGCAAGAAAGCAAGAAAAAGTCTGTCACACAGACAATTCCTGTCCTGAGGTTTCTCTGCAGACATCCCCTCACATTGGTGTTGACGAGGAGAACTTTCTGTGATGTTGAAACTATTCTATAGTCTGTGCTGTCCAAAATGGTATTCACCAGCCACATATAGGTAGTGGGCACTTGGGTTGTGGCTAGCATGTTGAAGGAACTGAATTTTTAGTTTAATTGTAATTAATTTAAATTTAAATACTCACATGTATCTAATGTCTACCATATTGGACAGCATAACTTCTGATTCTTTTTGGCTAGAATGAGGTCACCAAAAGTTTGGGCAAGGGAGGCGGGGAAAATGATTAGCTTTTTCAGTCTCTAAGGGAGAAAAGATTTGGGAATGGATGCTTGGCAGAAGCAAGTGTCTGTGATAAAAAGGAGATAAGACAGTGTCATAGAGCTGGTGTCATGTGGGAGACTAAGGACAGAAAAATGTAAACAAATAAATTTTAAAAGGTAGCTATCTTCAGGTTTGAACAAGCCATGTTATCTAGACTCCGTTTAGATGATTGGTCCAGATTTCAGAGTAACTTAATAGGGAGTGATTAGAGGTGGGCGTAATTTAAGAAGGCGGTTGGAAAAGCCTCTAGGAGCTAATAGTTTGGTAGAGGAGGAAGACAAAGCATGTAAAATAAATTGTTAACAATAAACAGGGTGGCATCTGTGTATATACACACATATTTATTACATATTCACACATACATAGTTATACACTGTCCCTATTAGGAGGAGAAACAAAGTATTTTGGAGTGTTTCTCTGGTGTCTCCCACAAGCCTTACATAATATAGCAAGACAAGATTGGTAGCATAGAAGCTTTGGCATGTGGTCCACCTACCATCCTTAAAGCAACAGTTGGTGCAACATAGCTTTACTACTGGACTGTGGGTACATGAATATGGTTAATGAGCAATTTCTCAGTTTCTATAGGATGTTCTAAAGTGGGAAATCACAAACACAGTGAAAACTTTGAAAGGATCTCTTAAGTCCTACAACTTCAAATCCTATGATGTTCATGATGCCTGAGGGGGGATCAGCAGTAGATAGACCTGTCTGGCAAGAGGCTGTCGGGCCTGGGGTAGCATAATTAAAGCACGGTTTTTGATCTGACGCAGGGTAAGTGATGGTAGGTTTCAGACAGTATCATCCTCTATTTTTATACATGTGGAAGGGACTTCTTGCCATTTCCTTACAAACCCATAGTGGTACAGAAATGATAATAACAAGGGGTCCTGTGGTTCAAAGGACTACAGTGTTGAGAGATATTTTTTCTAAAGTTCTTGCCAGCCTTAATACACTACTAACTTGTGATCTATAATGATTTTTAATTTTCAGAGATAGTATGAGTGATTCCTGTACAAGAATGGCTGAAATTGTCCATGTAGTAAAACATTTCATTTCCTCTGTATTTCTCCTTGGATGAGTGGTACTACTTGAGTTTTTTTTTTTTTTTTTTTTAAGTTTGTTTATTTACCGAGAGAGAGAGAGAGAGCGAGCAGGGCAGGGGTAGAGAGAGGGAGAAAGAGAATCCCAAGCAGGCTCCACACTGCCAACTCAGAGCCCAACTCGGGGCTCGAGCTCATGAACCGTGAGATTATGACCTGAGCCGAAATCTAGAGTCAGATACTTAACTGACTGAGACACCCAGGTGCCCCCCACTTGAGATTCTTTTTCTTAAATTCTATACTTTATATAACTTTTTCAACTGCAGTGAAGTAAACAGAGGCTATGTACCAAATTGATGTTAGTGCTTGTGGCAAATTTCAAAATAGACATGCACATTTATTTCAACTATAGACTGACATAAAGTATGTGAAAATATGCACAGATTCTAAGTTCAAATGACAATTTGTAGCTATGACAATAGTAGCATGACTATTAAAAACTTCCATTTTGCCACAGTAAGAAGTATTTAATTTTTTTATGTTTATTTATTTATTTTTGAGAGAGAGAAAGAGAGAGAGAGAATCCCAAGCAGGCTGTGTGCTGTTGCTGTCGACCCCACAAACCTTGAGATCATGACCTGAGCCGAAATCAAGATTCAGATGTTTACCTGATTGAGTCACCCAGGTGCCCTAAGAAGTTTTTACTTTTATAAAGAAAAGGGATGATGATGATAATATCTTTGTTAGTGGATAATAGTTCTTTATATAAATTCAAAAGAAATGTAAACAATTTTGCCTACTTAACAGAGAGGCATTTTTTTTTCTCTTTGCCTTCTAGCTGATTTACAGATTGAAAGCTACTTCATGCTGATGATGAGCTGCCACTTTTTGTACCCATCAGTGTGGAGATCTGCATTGTTCAACGGAGTAGCCATTAGGCACCTTGGGCTATTTAAACTCAAATTTAAATTAATTAAACTTAAACAAAATGAAACATTATCTTACCTCACACAGGCTCCATATCACGTGTTAAACACCCACTTGCAGCTGCCATATTGGACAACACAGACCTGGAATATTTCTATCACCTAATGTACTATTAGCAATGGATACTGTTGGGTTTATATGGTTGAATCTCAAAAAATGTTGGTCAGATGAAGTGCTATTCAAACATGACTGCAAGACTGTACATTATATCATTTATTTCCAATGCGAAAGTTCTAGTCATAGATTTCTGGGAATTGGTCCCTGGGATAAACTCTGCAGGGGCCCCAGACCCAGACAAGAAAAGCCCCGGGGTTCTGCATTTTAGAGGCCACCATTTTAGCTCACCTCCCCAAAGGGAAAAATTCCCCAAGACCAACGGATGTGTTCCCCAAGAGCCTGTGTCCGCTTCCTGATTGTAGACCTTGTCCAAGGTACCCAGAATCCTTGAATTCACTGATCAAAAATTCCCAAGGCTACTTCCAGGTGCTCAGCAGGCCTCTCTCCAGAATTGTCCTCCCAAGGGAAGACCAAACAACTGATGTGCGCACTGCTATGCCAAGGGGTGGCTGTTTGAGGGTGTGGACAGAGCTTGGTTGAATGGGCTCTGGTATCCATACACGTGCAGAAAGCCCCCTTGTTTATGAATGGAGCTGGCACAGGAAGCAAAGGGTGTGGAAGTGCGTAGGCCAAGGGCTGGGGGTCTGGCTCTTTCCTCCCCGCCATGTTTCAGGGTGGAACTAAAGGCCTCTGAGATCTCTGTACACACACCTGGCCTTGTGGGTTGTTATTAAGGTATGTTTCTCAAGGTAAGAGAATAGATTATATTTAGTTAGCTTGACATATTTCTTGTAAATATTTAAACATAGAGTATTTAAACATAGAGTATGTTAGCCCTTGCAAATATTAGGGTGGGGTTGGCAGCCCCACATCGTAGAGTGATGGATTCAGCTGGGGTTTCTTGACTAGTTTGGTCACTATTGGTCTAACTGGTTACATCTAACTGGTTGCTGTCAGTGGAAAATTTCTTTCAAAAGGCTTTTGGTCAGGCGGGACCCCGATGCATCCTTTCCAGGGTTCACAGCTGGAGTTGCTGAAGGCCAGAAACAGCTTCTGAGAGTCCCCGGACCAGGAGGGGAACCTGTTTCTTGCTCTGGGGCATTTGGGACAAATGAGGCTACCGTGTGCCAAGAGAAGGCATGAAATCCCTTGGTGGGGGGGCGGGGATGAGGTGGGAACGTATACTCGGTTTGGGGGCCCTTGCCCTTTCCTTTCTTTCTCGGAGGAAATACAGCCCTGCTCGTCTCCCTCGCTCCACGTTCCCGGCAGGGGCTCCTCGGGCGGAATGGGCGGCCTCCAGGGGCGCACAGGGCGGCTTTGTCTGCAGGGCGGCCGAGGGAATCCAGCGAGAGAGTGGCTACCGTGCTTGGAGTTTGGACGAGAACTTTCTTCCGCCCTCTCCACGAGTTACCGGACTCTCGCGGGGCGTTCACAACTGCTGCCCGGAGGCCGAGGCCGGGGGCCGGGCGTGCACCGGGTCGGGGGTCGGGTCCCGGACCAGGGCGGGCAGCGTAGATCCCGGAGCACGCTCTTCCTAACCCGAGCCGAAAGCGGCGGGAGGCGCGAGGAGGAGGAGGAGGGAAGGAGGGGGAGGAGGACGGGAGGAGGGGAAGGGGCGGTGGCGGCGGCCGCGGGCGGGGAGGAGCCGCCGCGGGCAGTGGCCGGGGGAGGCGGCGGCGGCAGCGGCAGCGAGGGAGGAGGAGGAGGAGGAGGCGGCGCTCCGGCCGGGCCAGAGAGCAGCGCTGGGATCCGCGCGGCCGTGACCCCGCGGTTCCCCGGACGCCGAGCGCGGCCGCAGCGGACAAAGGAGCATGTTGGCGCCGAGGAGGGCCCGTCCTCCGGCCGCCATGAGGCTCCGGGCGCCGCCGGGCCCGCGCCGCGCCCCCGCCCGCCCGGGCGCCGGGCCGGCCCGCTAGGCCAGCCCGTCGCCGCTCGGCCCGCAGGCCCCGGCGCGCAGCATGGAGCCGCCCGGGCGCCGGCGGGGCCGCGCGCCGCCGCCGCCGCTGCTGCTGCCGTTCGCGCTGCTCGCGCTGCTGGGAGGCGGCGGCTGCGCCGCGGCGCTGCCCCCCGGCTGCAAGCACGACGGGCGGCCCCGAGGGGCCGGCAGGGCGGCGGGCGCCGCCGAGGGCAAGGTGGTGTGCAGCAGCCTGGAGCTCGCGCAGGTCTTGCCCCCCGACACGCTGCCCAACCGCACGGTCACCCTGTGAGTAGCCCTCGCCTCGGGTCCCCTCCCTGGGGCGCTTTCTCGTCGGGCCGCCTCTCTCTGCGCAACTTTGGAGAGGGGTGCTGCCGGCACCCACGCGCCTTTGTGTGAATGAAGCTGCAGGCAGGGATGGCGCTGGGGGGGTTGGCTTGGCAGGGGCGCGTTTCGGGGAAGGCAAGTGAATCCGCCCCGGAGCCGCTTTCCAGTTCCGCTAGTTTGCAAAGTAAAAGTTTTCGGGTTCCCTGGCGCGCCCCGCGCTGTCCCGGCGCAGCGCTTCTGTGGCTGCGCGGTGCCACGTGAGGATGCAAGTAAACACGCAGTCGGCGAAGTTGTAGATGGCCCATCCTTTGCTTGGGCTTCCAGAAAACACGGTGCTCCGTAGAAGCGCCGGTCCTTCAGCTTTTCTGCACATTAACTTACACTTCCATGCGGTTTGCATGAATGTTTGCAGAATACCAAAACAACACTGGGACTTGGAACGCCTGTGTGTACAATCCCCTACCCCCCAGACTGTTTCCTTGCCTTTCGCTCCCTTAGTTTTATCACACAGTAAAAGAACACCTTTTAAAATGGAGTTGTTATTAAGGGCGTGAAATACATTTGAGACGAACCGTGCACCTTCCAGCCCGGATTTCATGTGTTTGCACGTTCATACTTAAAAACCCGAGAATTTTGGAATTGAAAACTGGGTTTGTTGAGCCTCCCATGTCGAGGCACTTGATAGTTGAGTTTCCGACCTGGAAGGAAGAGTTTTTGGTCTCAGGACTCCATTTGTGCTCAGATTCACGGTCCAGTTTTGCAGGCGTGGTTCTGCCCATGCTAGCTGGACAGTTGAAATCTTGACTTGATTTTCTGAACGATGAATTGGCTTGCAAAAGTTCAAGTATTTCTAAGGGATATTTTGTCGAACTGAAACGTGAGCCTCTCTGTCCCGTATTCCTCTCCGTTCTTTTGGTTTGTTTCCTAAAAAAGAATCAAGGCTACCACTGTAAAAACACGAAGGCAGGGGGAACAGCATGACTTATGAAAAGCTTGAAGTACGATTTTTAATTTAACCCAAATTAAGCAGGAGGCTAGGGGTAAGAGAAGTATAAACCTCATTACTAAGACCTTTGTTCTTCCATTTCCATTTGTTTGAATTAAGAAAGGCTTAACACAGGGAAAAAGTGTTTTTGTCTATGGAGGCATGAAAATGGATAAAATAGTTTTCTTTGACTCGTTTACTGACCATTTGGTAGTGGCAGCAGCTGTATTTATTTATTTCTTACCCAGATTCTTTGAAGTGGAAATTTTGGGATGGGACCTTTAATTACAGTCTTGAGTCAAGCAGTGAAAACCCCATGTTGGAGATATCCCTTTATAACTTTGCGGAAATTAGTCATCATACATTTGGGTTCTGAATCGGTGGTGCTCCAGCTGATTCAAGTTTAGGTCGAGTTTTTCAGAATGTCAACAGTTTCAGCTGTATTAAGTCAGCTATTTGTAAGTTGTTTTCGTTTTGCAGAAAAAAAAAAAAGATGGTGTCATAGAAAATCACTTTTCAGCACATTATCAGTTAAGCTGTTTCAAAGAATTCTTAGTGCCTTTAAAATGTCATAATTTTTTAAAACGTTTATTTAGTTTTGGGAGAGAGCATGAGCCTTAGTGGGGGAGGGGCAGAGAGAGAGGGGGACAGAGGATCCAAAGCGGGCTCCCGTGCGTGCAGGAAAGAGCCCGATGGATGGATGTGGGGCTCCAACTCGCAAACTGTGAGATCATGGCCTGAGCTGAAGTCGGACGATTAACCAACTGAGCCACCCAGGCGCCCCTACAATGTACTATTAATCCAATATTTTTTGCACCTGAAACCTCTTTAGATGAAAATAATAGAATGTAGTGAATGGGGAGAAATTATAATTCACTTAAGAATCAGCTAATGTTCTGGATTACGTTGGTTCAAGTTATATCGGACCAGTTCCCTTATTTTGCTAGGGAGTACATTGGAGAGTCCTGCAGGGATAAGTGACTTGCCCAAGTTCCATAGTGATTGAGCATCAGGGTCAATGTCCCAGATTCCTGATGTGCAGTTCAGATGCTTTCTTAACTGTCCCCCCCCCCCCCCCCCCCCCCACCAAGGCTTTCATCATCTTATTAGTTCAACAGTTGTGTGTGTGTGTGTGTGTGTTGTTGTTGTTGTTGTTTTTGAGTGTTTCCTAGGTAGTGGCAGCGTGTTGAGGTTTAGACTAGGTGTTAATTTCCTCCGGGTGTGGCAAATTACCACACATTGGGTGGCATAAAACCAACAAATTTCTTTTCTTACAATTCTGGGAGCTGGAAGTTGCAAGTCAAGGAGTCAGTAGAGCTTTGTCTTCTCCAGAAGGGTCTTCTGACATTTCTTGGATTGTGCCACCCCAGTGCCAGTCTCTGCCCCTGTCTTCATGTCGCTTCTTTCCGGGGTGTCTCTGTGTTTCACATACTGCCCCTTCTCTTGTAAGAACACCAGTCATTGAATTTAGGGTCCACCCTACGTCCAGGATGATCTCATCCAAGGATATGTAACTTAATTACATTGCAAAGACCCTATTTTCAAATAAGATCACTTTCAGGGGTACCAGGGGTTTAGAGCTTTGGACCTCTTTTGAGGGCATACTATTGAACTCACTACAGAATATAAATAAAGCATGGTCTTTCTTTAGGAACACACAGGCAGTAGGAGAGAAATATTCATGAATTCAGAACAGTATGGTAAATGCTCTAATCCTGGAGTGTACATGTAGCAAAAGGAACCCAGAGGAGGGCAACCAAAGCCCCCTTGGGGCACAGTTGGTGGGATCCAGGATCTGAGGATCCTGAGCCAATTCGAGAAGGATGAGGTGGATACCTGTGAATGAAAAAGGTGATGAGATGAGGGGGAAGAAATGCGGAGTTGGTCTGTGGTAGACTCCCTACTTCCCACCCCATGCCCATGGGCTTGGAGGGTGCAGTGTTGGCTTGCTATGCGGTGCAGTTTATATTGCTGGATGTCAAGGGCAAGTGTCTACTCCCTGGAGTGGTCCAAGGGGAGCCCGCAAGCGCCTGGTCAAGGACAGACAGGCTTTCTGGTTCTGGTTTGAGTTTTAATTCCTTAGGTGTGGCCAACCATTTTCAGCTGCTGCAAGGAAATTTGATGGGGCTTGCAAGGATAGCAAGGATAGGATAGAATTTTTTTTCTTTTTTTAAATAATGAAAAGTAAGGTAATTTCTGCCTTGGGGAATGAACTAGGCTTCACCATAGCCAAGAGCTCAGGCCCTTCAGCTATCTTCATGAACAACATCTATTTTCATAGCCTTCGTTATGGAGAGGTCCAGCAGAAACCCTCCGCGTGACCACACTTCTTTCATGTGTCATGTAGTCTTTTGTATTAATGGAGTAAATTGCATTTATTATTTACAGCGAGATTGAATTAAAATTTGACTTTTAAGGTTTTTGTTGGAAATATATATTACTATTTTTTTAAAAATGTTTGTTTAGTTTTGAGAGGGTGCAAGTGGGGGAGGGACGGAGAGAGGAGGACAGAAGATAGATCTGAAGCTGGCTCTGCATTGACAGGCTGGCAGCTGCAAGCCCGATGTGGGGCTCCAACTCACTAACCTGGAGATCATGACCTGAACTAAAAGTTGGATGCTCAACCAACTGAGCCACCCAGGTGCCCTGAAATACAAGTTATTAACTTTATTCCTGTCTTATTTGATATTTTAAGTTTTAAAAATAATGAGGACTTCAGTTATAGAAAGTTTTACACATTTACTTTGCTTTTCAGATTTTTTTTTTTCCCATAATGCTACATGGAGATTCTAGGTAATTTTTTTTTTTTTTTTTTAATTTATGATTTGTCATGAATTGTACCTTAGGGACAATGTCTAGATGTTTCTCAGACTTTTTAAAACAATCAGATAATGTAGGAGGTTTGGTTTTTACTCTACAAAATGTTTGTTTTTGCTATCAAAGACCTGATTACAGACATCAACCAGTGTGCCCAGCTCAGTGTCAGGGAGACAAAAAGGAATGCTGTATTGTTTTGAAACCTCAACCTGGTTGGAAGAAAGGATTTGCACAAAAGCAGCATTTAGGGAACAATTGCAGACTGTCTGTAATTAAGTAATAAATCCTGTACTGCCAACTGTTTAAATGCTTTAGGAAGTCTGAAAAGATTGGAGATCAGTTGGGGCTGCGGACGCCCTGGGAGATTTTCTGGTTTCCTGGAGAAGTTTGGACTTGAGCAAGGCCTGAGGGAAGGGAAAGATTGGATTTTGTGCGGACATCGGGGAGTTACTGACAGGGGTGGGGACGGAGTGGTTCTACTGAAGCAGGGAGGTGGTTTTCAGAACCACTGGTCTGTACCAGGTATGTAATACCCAGGTGTGGTGGAGGTCAAGTTAGAGTAGGGGAGCGTGTGCAGGCGGGGAGGAGGAGGTGGGGGTGTGGCCCAGGCAGAAGCTCCCTGGAGCAGTGGCGGAGCCTGGTGAAGTGGGGGACTCAGAGGGGGGAGCATGCGGTCGTAGAAGCCAAGGCACGTTCAGGTTTGAAGGAAGGAGCGGGTGCCCATGTTGAGAGATGCTGGGGAATCAGGACCAGGAAGGCCAACGAGCTGAGCACTGGATTGGCCTGCTTGGCGCTTTGGTGCCCTCTGGGGGTCAGAGGCCATGAGGGGAGGTTGGGGTGGCTTCGAGGGAGAAGGGGGTGAGTGAGGATGTTGGTGGTAGCATCTAGACGAGGAAGAATTTCGGTGCAAAGGAAGGTTTCTTAGGAGCAAAGGACCATGAGAGCACATCGGAGTAAGCTGGACAGTAACTTGGGTGTGGGGCACACGGTGGATGGAAGATGAGATGAGCTAAGCGTAGGCACAGGGTTTTGCTGGCAACAGGCACTGTTCGTTCTCGAAGAAGGCGGTGGTGAGGCAGGAGGGCTTTGGGAGTGCAGGTGGGTTGAAGTGGGGGTTCTTTTATGTTCCCATAGACGTGGAGGCAGGGTGAGGGAGGAAGGAGAAACAGGAGGCTGGCCTTTGGAAGCTGGGAGAGCTCGCTCGCTCGCTGGGGATTGTAGAAAAGTTAGCAGAGTGGAGTTGTGTCCATTTCTGCCTTGTGATCAAATTCGAAGGCACATAGATGACCACAGTTCTTTCTCCAGTCGCATTCAGCCCAGAGGTGTAAATAGTTGGGATTGGCTCGGCTGCTTCTTGCCAGGGCAGTGCCACAGAGCGAGAGAGGCATAGGCTGTGGCCTGAAGTTCTGTGTCAAGGGTTAGGTTTTTATCTTTGAATTCGAGGCCATCCAAACCTTTTGTAGCCTTATTTCCCAATACTTGGCACCAATTATATTTTCTTCACGTGCATATCAGTTGAGGCACTGTTAATACTGTAGGCACTCGGCTGGGTGCTAGGGGTGTTCAGGGATAACGTAAGACGTGATTCTTTCGTCTAAGGATCAGTGCTATGTGCGAAGTCTCTGCGTAACCCAAGTGTGCCTCTCATTGCCCCCTGACTTGGTTTCCTGTGCATCAAGGGTAAGTCTGTCGCTCTTGCCTGGAAATCCTATTCTGGTAAATTCTGGGTCCTTCACAATCCAGCTCAGCTGCTGTGAGCTTTTTTGTCACCCTTCTGGCTTTGGATCCGTCCCTTCTCTGAAGCCAGGTAGTGCTTAACTAACTGTGCTCCCATGTCCCTCTGTGACACTTTATATGACACTTGCTCTCCTAAAGCACGTACCCTTGAAGGGAAGGACTGGGAAACCTGTCTTAATACCGTGCCTGGACTGTGGGGTGCGAATTGTTCTTAATGGGCATGAGTCATACTGGCAAAGATAATACTGTATATGTGGTACGACAAAAGGACAGTGGAGGGATGGAAGAGGGATGCGAATTCAGATTTTCACCCTATTATGGCAAATGAGAACACTTATTTATTTATTTTTAGGTTTTTTTTTTTAATGTTTTATTTATTTTTGAGGGACAGAGCGTGAGTGGGGGAGGGGCAGAGAGAGAGGGAGACACAGAATCCGAAGCAGGCTCCAGGCTGCCAGCTGTCAGCACAGAGCGCAACGCTGGGCCCGAACCCACGAACTGTGAGATCATGGCCTGAACCAAAATCAGACGCTTAACCAACGCAGCCACCCAGGAGCCCTGAGAACACTTGTTTACTTAGGTCCGCGTTTCATGGCCGTAGGATCCCCAGTTCAAGAAGGGTACGTGAAACTTGTTTAGTTACATTTGACAGAAGTGATCTTATGTGTCTGGTGAGTACACACATAAGGCGGCGTGGTGGCAGGTTGCTCAGAAATAGTGCAGAATTTTGGGCAGACTTAGGCGTTTGGTCCATGAACGCAGACCTTAAGTTTTTTTCCAACAGGATGGGAAGCTTTTACATGATCCAGACTCTGAATCTTGTTGCTTCTTGCCTGCTTGGAGCGCTCCAGCATCAGGAGTGTGTGAGAGAGGTTGGTGGGTTTGGCAACAAACCAGAAATTAAAATACCAGGAACAAAAGAGCACAGGAATGTTTGGAGATCCTTGTCCCAGTTCATCCACTTTTCCCAGGAGCCTGTAAAGATGGTTTTAAAAAACAGACAAAAACAAAAACAAAACACACCAAAAAACAAAACAAAACAAACACCCCCCCCCCCCCAAAAAAGCCCCAGAAGTAAAAGCTCTCGGAAAGTCAGAAAATGACAGTGTGAAGTTTTAGTGTATGTAATCAGTGATTTATTACTATTATTCTTTGCTATTTAGCTGCCTGTCTGAAAGCCATTGTTTTCTGTATTGGCTGCATTCCTGTGAAGGGGTCTTCAATCCCTTCACAATTAGCTGTGTGAAGACACAGCTAATTTATTGTTGGGTGAACATTTTCCTTGTAAATAGGCAAAAATTAGGATACAGAGCTCTTTTACATTTTAGTAGCTTGTTAAGTCAGTTTTTGCAAAGGTAAGGAAGCTATAGATGCAGGCTTGCTCAATGAGTTTTTAATTGTTGCCAGACTAAATTTATTTTAAAACTTAATGTAATTTTCATGCTTTGTGGTTTAGCTTGCATTAATGTTCCTGTGCAATTTTAGTCTGAGGAGAGAGTTTTAGAGAAAGTAAGCATCTTCTCCCAAGGTTTTTTGTTTTTTTTTTTTCTTTTCATGACTAAACTTCTCAGAAATTTCTGGTAGGGGAATATCCTGCGTGTTGGCGTGGGGTGAACAGAGAGGGAGTGGGCATCTCACAGAAGGCCACTTTTCAGTACCATGCTGAGTACATGGCAGTTCACCCAGGGAAGCATTTCTTGTCCTCAATTCCCTCCTGCTCAGGGTCTGAAGGGAACAAAAGGAAAGTTTAGGGATTGGTGTAAGAAGTCTGCAGAACAACCCCTCCCCCCAGTGCTCTGGTCTTCCTTTTTCCTTTCTGTAAGTTGCAAGCCCAGGCTTAAATCTGTGCATTTCCCCATACAGCGGGGTCTGTCCAAAGACCCAAATCTACTTTTGATGTTTACTGTTCTGTACTGGCATTCTTTTTTTTTTTTTTTTTTTTAAGTTGATTCTAGTATCCAACTTTAATAAATTTACCACATATTCTTTCTTTTTTTTCAACATGTTTGTTTATTTTGAGAGAGAGAGAGAGAGAGAGAAAGAGCACAAGTGGGAGAGGGACAGAGAGGGGGAGAGAATCTTAAGCAGGCTCCATGCTGAGCACGGAGCCTAATGTGGGGCTCAATCCCACAACCCTGGGATCATGACCTGAGCCGTAATCAAGAGTTGGATGCTCAATTGACTAGCCACCCAGGTGCCTCTTGACCACATTTTCTTATGGCAGTGAATATTTGGGTTTCATTATTCATTTCGTTGGTTTAAAAATACAAAGAAAACTATGTAAATTGTATATAGGAAGAAATTATGTTCCCTAGTGAACTGTAATCTTACAAATCTTTAATAAAAGGGAAGGTTAAAAAAAAGTTCCTTGAGATCAAAACTGGGAAAGAAAAGGAAAAACAGTCTTTCAGATGACATGATCTTGTTTTGAAGAGACCTAAAATGGGATTTGATATTTGCTGAAGTAGTGTATTTTTTTTTAATTGATGTATAGTTTCTATACAACGTTATCAGTTTCAGGTGTACAACATAGTGATTAGACAATTCTATACATTATGCAGTGTTCCCCACAGTCACCATCTGTCACCATTCAAACTTATTACAAATATTATTGATTATATTCCCTATGCTGTACTTTTTACCCATGTAACATTTTATACCCGGAAATATGTACTTCTGAATCCTTCTCACCTGTTCTGTCCCTCCTTCCTTTGGCAACCACTAGTTCTCTGTATTTATGAGTTTGTTTCTGTGTTTTGTTCATTTCTTTCTTTAGATACCACATAGAAGTGAAATCATATAGTATTTGTCTTTCTCTGTCTTATGTCACTTAGCATAATACCCTCTAGATCCATCCATGTTGTTGCAAATGGCAAAATGTTACTCTTTCTATGGCTGGGTAATACTTTATGGTTTATACCACATCTTCTTCTTTTTTTTTTTTTTTTTTAAGTTTATTTATTTTTGAGACAGAGAGAGACAGAGCATGAACGGGGGAGGGTCAGAGAGAGAGGGAGACACAGAATCGGAAGCAGGCTCCAGGCTCTGAGCCATCAGCCCAGAGCCCGACACGGGGCTCGAACTCATGGACCGCGAGATCGTGACCTGAGCTGAAGTCGGACGCTTAACCGACTGAGCCACCCAGGCACCCCAACCACATCTTCTTTATCCATTCATTTGTTGATAGACGCTTAAGTTGTTTCCATGTCTTGGCTATTGTAAATAATGCTACAGTAAATATAGGGGTACATATATCTTTTTTAATTAGTGTTTTTGTTTTCTTTGGGTAGATAACCAGCAGTGGAATTACTGGATCATATGGAATTTCTAGTTTTAATTTTTTGAGGAGCCTCCTAGTGTTTTCCATAGCGGCTGCACCAGTTTACATTCCTACCAATAGTGGAAAAGGATTCTCTTTTCTCCCCTTCCTTGCCAGCACTTGCTGTTTCTTGTCTTTTGATACTAGCCATTCTGACAGGTGTGAGGTGACATCTCATCGTGGTTTTGACTTCATTTCTCTGAGGACTAGTGATGTGGAGCATCTTCTTGTGTGTTGGTCTATTCAGGTTCTCTGTCCATTTTTAATCAAATTATTAGGGTTTTTTTTTTTGTTTTTGGTATTGAGTTGTGTGAGTTCTTTATACATTTTGGATATTAACCCCTTATTGGATATATAATTTGCAAATATTCCTCTCATTCATTAGGTTACCTTTTCACTTTGTAGATGGTCTCCTTTGTTGTACAAAAGCTTTTTAATTTGATGTAGTCCCAATGGTTTATTTTTGCTTTTATTTCCCTTGCCTGAAGAGACATATCCAGAAAGACATTACTAAGGCCATTGTCCAAGAGATTACAGCCCATGGTTTCTTTTAGGAATTTTATGCTTTCAGGTCTTACATTTAGATCTTTAATCCATTTTGAGTTAATTTTGCATTTGGTGTAAGAAAGTGGCCCAGTTTAATTCTTTCACATGCATCTGTCCAGTTTCCTCAACATTTATTGAAAAGTCTTCTCCCCATTGTATATTTTTGCCCCCTTTGTTGTAGATTAATTGAACATATAAACATGGGTTTATTTCTGAGTTCTCTTTTCTGTTCCATTGATCTATGTGTATTTTTGTGCTAGTATCCTACTGTTTTTATTACCATAGCTTTGTAGTATATTTTTTCTAAAAAACATTCTAGTTTAATTAAAATACAGTATTATATTAGTTTCAGGTGTTCAGTATAGTGAATCAACAATTCTGCACATTACTAAGGGCTCATCATGGTAAGTGTAGTTTTAAAATTGTTTTAAAATTGTCCTCAATCTGGTATGTGATGCCTACATCTTTGTCCTTTTTTTTCTCAAGATGCTTTGGTTATCTGGGGTATTTTATGGTTTTGTACAAATTTTACAATTATTCTAGTTGTGTGAAAAATACTATTGATATATATATATAATATATATATAATATATATATATTATATATACATATTTTACGTCTGTTTATTTTGAGAGAGACAGAGACAGCATGAGTGGGGAAGGGGCAGGGAGAGAGGGAGAGCGAGAATCCCAAACAGGTTCCATGCTGCCGGCACAGAGCCTGATGCAGTGCTGGAATTCATGAAGCCATGAGATCAGGACCTGAGCTGAAACCAAGAGTCAGATGCTTAACTGACTGAACCACCCTGGTGCCCCCTGTTGGTATTTTGATAGGGATTGCTTTGAAACTGTAGATTGCTTTGGACTGTATGAACATCTAACAATATTAATTCTTCCAATCTGTGAATGTGGAATTATCTTCCCATTTGTGTCCTCTTCATCAATGTCTTACAGTTTTCGGATTACAGAAGTTTTATCCCCTTGGTTAAATTTATTCTTTGGAATTCTTTTTGCTGCAGTTGTAAAAAGGATTTCTTTATTTCTCTTCTCTGTTACTTCATTATTAGTGTATAGAAATATAACAGATACCTGTATGATAATTTTGTATTCTGCAACTTTACTGAATTTATTAGTTCCAATTTACTATTGGTAAAGTCTTTGGGACTTTTTCTATATAATATGTCATCTGCAAATAATGACAGTTTTATTTTTTCCCTACCAATTTGGATGCCTTTTATTTCTTATCTGATTTCTGTGGCAAAGACTTCCAGCGTTATGTTGAATAAAATTGTAAGAGTCACCTCGGTGTCTTGTTCCTGATTTTAGAGGCAAAGCTTTCTGTTCATCATTGTGGGTTTGTCATTATATTAATATTTATTAATATGTAGCTGTATTATATACACACACACACACACACACACACGTATAAATAAAATAGGGCTGTGGGCCTCTATTATATTGAGGCATGTTCCCTGTAAACCCACTTTGTTAAGAGTTTTTATCATGAATGGATATTGTACTTTGTCAAATGCTTTTTCTGCATCTACTGAGATGTTTTGATTTTTATCATTCATTTTGTTAATGTGTATCATGTTGATCTTGTGGCTATTGAACCATCCTTGCATTCCTGGAATATATCCCACCGGATTGTGGTGAATGATCCTTTTAATGTATTGTTGAATTTAGTTTGCTGGTATTTTGTTGATTTTTGCACATATGTTCATCAAGGATTTTGGCCTGTATTTTACTTTTCTTTTTTTCTTTTTTGTAATGTCTTTCTTTGGTTTTGGTACCAGGATAATGCTGAACTTGAAGAATGCATTTGGAAGCTTTCCTTACTCTTCTAATTTTAGGAATAGTGTGGGAAGGATAGTTGTTAACTCTTTAAATATTTGATAGCATTTACCTGTGAAGCTGTTTGATTCTGAATGTTTATTGGGAGTTTTTTAATTATATATTCAATTTTGTTACTAGTACTCTGTTTAGATTTTTTGTATTTTTCTGACTCCGTGTTAGAAGATTGTATGTTTCTAGGAATTTATCCATTTCTCCTAGGTTGTCCAGTTTGGCATTTAATGTTTTTGCAGTAATCTTTTACAGTTCTTTATATTTCTATGATGTCAGTTGTTACTTCACTTTGATATCTGATTTTATTATATATGTCCTGTTTTTTTCTTGACGAGTCTTGCTAAAGGTTTATCAATTTTATCTTTTCACAGAACTAGGACTTTGGTTTCATTGATCTTTTCTATTGTTTCTTTTGGAATCCTTTATTTCTGGTCTGGTCTTTATTACTTCCTTTCTTCTAACTTTGGGCTTATTTTTTTTCCCTCTCTAGTTCCTTTAGGTGCAAGTTTGGATTTATTTGAGATTTTTTTCCTGTTTCTTGAGGTGGACCTGTATCCCTGTAAGCTCTCCTATTAGACTGCTTTTGCTATGTCCCAAAGATTTTGGTGGATCATTGTGTTGCCGCCTTCATTTGTCTCCAGCTCTTCTTGGATTTCGTCTTTGATTTCTTTGACACATTGGTTGTTTAGTAGCATATGGCTTAGTTCTAGTGGCATTTCTGATGATTCCCATCCTGTTTTTAAAAATGGCTTGCTTTTGCATTCATTCAACAAAGTTATTCACTGCCTACTCTGTTTGTTGTAGACTTAGGTGGGTTTCTGTGACTTTTTATCTCTGGGCATGACTTTTTCTTTGGCCATCAGACCAGTTTTATCCTAGTCCTGTATGCTCGTATCCCTTTCTGGAACTCCATTTCTTGCCCTTAAGCTGTCCAGTATCTCTCCTACCAGACTTGACCACTGGCTCTTTGTGATGTGATTTAACCTGCATCTCCCTCCATTGCTGTGCTCTGCTAAGAGAGCTAGAGGTGGCAGGGGTGGAAGGCGGGAGTGGGGGCTAACAGGTGGATTTGTAGAAATTCTTATAGGCATTTCTAAGGGAAATTTGTAAGACTGGCTTAGGAAAACCTTGTGAGAGGGGCTCATAGACCTTTTTGTTCAGTGACCACCATTGTTTTCCCTCAAGTCCACCTGCCGGGCACAAAACCTTTCCAAACCTAGTGTGTCTCAGATCTCTTGTGGTACATAATCACTTCCATTATTTATAGCAATTCTTTCCAAGAACTTTCATGCCATGACCTGTATAGGTAGTGATGATGTTTGTGTGAATGAGGCCCCAGGCTCTGCATCCCAGCCCCAGGGGTTGAGGGGAGCGGTTCTCTCAGCTTTCCTATAATCTGGTCGGTGGATTTTTTTGTTGAGGCTTTTCAACCTCGCATTGAGTCACC
Organism: Panthera pardus; assembly: GCF_024362965.1. Lineage (NCBI taxonomy): Eukaryota > Metazoa > Chordata > Mammalia > Carnivora > Felidae > Panthera > Panthera pardus. Next base: position 186,880,697 of record NW_026526688.1, read on the forward strand.
TGGGAGCATTACAAGTTCAGATGCCTGGGCCACAGACCTCCGCTCTGATTTAATTGTTCCAGAATGAGGCCTAGATGTTGGTATTTTTCACACCTCTGCAGGCAAGTCTGATGTCACCTGGGTTGAGAACTTGTTGTCTAGTAGCCCGGCGACCTGAGGGTTAACCATCTTGACCAGCTGTCACCCACTGCCACAAAAGTAGAGAAAAGAATAGAGGGACACATTGGGGACAGCTGCCTCACGTGGGAGGGAGGGAGTGTTTTAAGTGGAGCAAAGGTGGATGAAAACGAGGAGACATTTAGGTAGCTGAGAGCTTTAGGGGGCCTTATTCACAGGAGACAAGACAAGTGACCATTTGTAAGGTAGGGAGTGATGTGCTGCAGGTGGATTTAATGTCAGGTCGTGGGGTTAAGGACAGTTAGGTTGTAGCAGTGTGTTGTGGCACCAAGTGAGCTGAAAGGGCCTAACAGCAGTGAGCGTTTGTCCAAACCAGTATTTAAGGGCCTGGTACTCTGGTGGAGCCCCCTGCCTGAGTGTACCTTAAACCCATTACTTTAGATTTAAAGTAGAGATTTAAATCTGGTCGTAATGCATTATTAACATAAAATGATGGAGGAATGAGGAGAGGCCTAGTTTCCCAGGTATATACCTGCTCTGGGAATTTTGGTGGGAGGGAGGTCTTACTAGTTAAAAAAAAAAAAAAAGTCTTATTTTACTTTGCATTGTGATTATTAGTGAAGTTTAATATAATCTGACATGTTGGGGTGCCAGGGTGGCTTAGTCAGTTAAGTATGCGACTTGGGCTCAGATCATGATCACGAGCCCCATGTCAGGTTCTGTGCTGACAGTTCGGAGCCTGGAGCCTGCTTCGGGTTCTGTGTCTCTTGCTCTCTCTCTCTCTCTCTCTGTCTCTCTCTCTCTCTCAAAAATAAACATTAAAAAAATTTATAAATCTGATGTGTTTACAAAACTCATTTGTGTTCGACCACCTTCTCTGTACACTTTTATTTTCTAATACCATTTTCCCCACTTGATACTCTTGAGATTTTTAGAGACCTTCTAATCATCTGATAACATTTTAAGTTAAAAAAAATTTTTTTTAAGTTTATTTTGAGGGGGAGAGAGAACATGTGTTTGCACGTGGGGGAGGGGCAACGAGGAGAGACAGAATCCCCGGCAGGCTCTGTGCCATCAGTGATCAGCGCACGGCCCGTTGCGGGACTCCATCTCACAAACCGTGTGATAGATCATGACCTGAGCCGAAATCAAGAATTGGACGCTTAACCGACTGAGCCACCCAGGCTCCCCTCATCTGATAACATTTTAAAAATTATTTTCTTGCTGATTGGGTGGGACAATGGAGGCTGGACGATGGGCATCCTTGTCATATTCTTGACTTTATAAGTGATCGGCATGTTGGGCAGACCAGGACAAGAGATTTTCTGTATCCTAGGCTGTGACCCTGAACGGGCTCTTATAGGAGGCACTTGCTAGTTGCTTTTAGCTCTTTATCAATTCAGATGACTGACCTTCCTGTTCTTAGTTTAAATAACATATATACATCTTTTGACCCCCCCTTTCTCTGCCACCCCGATATTTTGCCTTAAGTTTAAATTACATAGTGTTTGAATTGGGCATATTTGAAATCTTTTTTTTTTTTTTTTGGTTGGTTGTTCCAACCTGCCCCTGTGGGAGTGGGGCAGGTCTACAGAATTCTATATTCTATACAAAGAAAGCTGAATTATCCAGACCCTTAGAATCTTAGAGTTCTTGCTCAACCTTTTTAGATGACAGTGCCATGAGCATAAAGGAAATCTTTTGGCATAATTGCTAGCTCTACGTGAAAAAGCGCTGCTTCCTCCCTATTTAAGAATGGTCTTTGCAGTCAAGATGTCCCTGTAAAAGAGGAATAAGCACGCCGCCTACCGAGGCTGGGGAGAAGTAGAGAATCCCTGGCGTAATCGAAGCTCCCCGAGCCCCCTGCCTCCCACTTCCCACATCCCTAGTACAGGGAATAATGCACAGGATGTGATTGCGAATTAAATTCACTCCCCATATGAGGACATTTCGGAATTATAATACCTCGTTCCGAATATGTGACCTGGGCTCATAGAAGGTCTAGAAGGTCTGTTCTTTTGAGGTCACAGACCCTTGTTTTGCTCCTTCCTTCAGTTGTAGCACCTGGACTTGTATTGCACATGCACTTCTGTGATGGCCTCTTAGTGTGGGCTGGACCAACAGGGCGTTGTAGATTGTGTTTGGGACGGCCCTTCAGTCTAAACCCTCCTTAAATTTAATCGAAGGGAACTTAGAGTGGCCTCAGAGGTGTAAGTGTGATAGAAATTCTTTAATGCAACTGTTAAAGTTTTTTTTTTTTAAGTCTGTTTGAATCTAAGTCTAATTAAATTGATTCATTTCCCATCAAGATAAGACTTAAAAGCATCCTTTGTTTTATTGTGCAATGCTTCCCAGCTTTTTTCTCACGAAGAGGCAAAGAGAAATTGACGAGTGTTGTATTCATCTCCAGGACCATGTTTAAGACAGATGTGCTTTCTATTAGATTAATCTTTTTTTTTTTTAACCTGCCTTTTTTTTCTTTTTAAACAAGACCAAGCATAAACTCTCCCTTAATGCCCAAGACTCGACTAGAATTCTAAAGTCATTACAGTACTGTGGGCCTGCAGTTCACCTTCACAATCCCAGGCTGCTCCTTCGTTCCTTGTGACTGGGTCCTGCCTCTCGTTTGCTTGCATTAAGGCAGGCGTCATACTGTGTGGAACTATTTATAATCCTCACTGTCTTACCAGATTGTGAACTCTTGATGGTGATACTTATCTCTGTGTCTTCAATGTCTCCCCCGTAAGCGCTCAGTAAATCTTTGTATAAAGAACTCTCATTTCCCCCCACTGGTTTTTAAATTAAGTTTTAAAAATGTTTCTATTTTTGAGAGAGTGTGGGGGAGAGACAGAGGGGGGGATACAGAGGATCTGACGTAAGTTCTTTGCTGACACCAGAGAGCCCAATATGGGGCTCGAACTCCTGAACAGTGAGATCATGGTGGAAGTCAGAGGCTTAACTGACTGAGTCCCCCAGGCGCCCCTTCCCCAGTATTTTTTTTTTTTTCTTTCTTTCCTTAAGTAGGACTGGGAACAGAATGTTGCATCATCCTTAAGAGGGATGAATCTATCATGGATAAGCTTCAGGTTCTTGAAAGCAGAATGCCCAACCTACAAGATTAGGGCTTAGACTCCCACTCTTCATTTGCTAGTGAAAAATGTCTTCCCAGATTAGTTTGTCCGCCTCCCTTCTTGATCCCACTCCCCACTACCTCTTGAGAAGCCCATCACTTACCTTTCCTGTGTTTTGAGTTTCTCTCCTACTTTGTGACGTTTCTCCTAGGCATACACCGCCGTGTCCTTTTCTCCTCTCCCCAAACACCCCCTTGTAGCACCATGTTGGAGGGGTCACTCTCTTCCTTCACAATATAGCTTCTTGAAAAGGGGCTTGAATCCATTGTCTTCATCTCCTTACTCTTCATTTCACTTTCAACCCATTACTGTCTCGTGTCTGTACGGAGCCCAGCCTGAGTCCGTCTAGATGTAGACATTTTCCATTCACCACCACGTGTGTTGACTTCTGGTTCTTTGATGGCCACCACCTGTTATCAAGCTCCCCTAATGATTGAATCTTGGCAGTTCACACAGTTTGCGCCATGAAGCTCTTAGGAAGAAATGGTTAGCTTGGCTGTGTGGTTTCTCTGTCAAGATAGACCATGGAGAGCCTTGTCCTAAATAATGCTTTTTGAAGTGCTGAGAATGGGTGTCATCTGATCCGAACCCATGAGAAATAGAGATTGTCCACTTGAGATTACTGCCATTTTAAAGCACCCTGGGTACCTGTGTGACCAGTTTTCAGGGTTCCTTACTTAAATAAAATTATTGGAGTTCCTGCAGGGGTAAAGTTGAAACACTTATGCATCAGCTTGGCTAGAAGTTAGCAACCACAGACCGGGACCCTGAGCATAAAAACTTTGTCAGACTTTTCCTCGTTTAAGCTTTGTGACGTTCTCAGGTACTTGAGTTAACGTTTACATCTTTTCCCATTTGAGTGATTTTTTAAACCTTTTAAATTGTGGGTGTCCTGTCGGCACTGCGTGACCAAAGGTGAGGGGGGATTATGGAGGCCTTCTACGTGGTCCTGGTACGTTGAGTAGTACTGGATGGTGGCACCTTTCAAACGGAAGGTGTAGGGGTCGTGCAGTCTGGGAGTACCAGGCTCCTGTTGTGCCTGGAAGATATACCTGGGAGGTGAACCTAATCTGGCCCAGTCAGGTTCCCTCTCTTTTAAACTTCTTTGTCTTGCTAATCTATGAAACTGAGCCTTAGTGGTTATATTTTATTCTGACCCTGAGGGATTAGTTTTAGTTTAGGTTAGGTTTGGTTATTTTTAGGGATGCATTTATTTTTCTGTTGGGAGGCGGTGGGATAGTAAAGTCAATCTAGAGATTCTGGTCGTCTTTTCTTTCAAGAGCATGGGAATTGGACAACACTACCAAGCCTTCTGATGAAATTAATTTGATAGACCTGCTGCTTCCAGTTTGGATGTCGCCTAAAGATTTATGATTGAGTTACATGGTTACAAACTGTTTCTTTCTGTTGCTGGTTTAACTTTCTCCCAAAACCGGTTTTGTAATTACCAGGAAATACTGGAGAACAGGAGAACCTTAAGCTGTCTATAGAGCCTTTCAGCCTTCAGAACTACCTTTATATACAAGAACCTTTCACTGAGTTATGAGTTGTAATGACGGCCAGCATTCAGATGTTTCTCATGTACCGGGTACTGTGCGAAATGTTTCACATACCACAGCTCAATCATGAAAACCAGTTCATGAGGTTGCTGTGGTCCCGCCCCTCCCCAACATCTGACAGGTGTGCCAGCTGAAGTGTGGACAGGTAAATCGATCCTCTCAAGTTACAGGCTTTGTAGGTTTCTGGCGTCTGTGTCCTCTGGGCCTGTAATTCTCAGTATCATGTCCATAAAAGATAAAACAGACAATTTAGGTGCTCACTTAGGCAGTGGGATTGGGGTTAAATCTTTTTTTTTTTTAATTTTTGAAATTTACTTATTTTTAGAGAGCAGGGGAGGGGCAGAGAGGGAGGGAGAGAGAGAGAGAATCCCAAGCAGGCTGTGCACTGTCAGCGCAGAGCCCAATGTGGGACTTGATCTCACAAACTGAGAAATCATGACCTGAGCCAAAATCAAGAGTCAGATGCTCAACCGACTAAGCCACCCAGGCGCCCTTGGGGGTTAAGTCTTTGTCGAACAAAAGATATGGGACTTCTTTACTTTGAACCATTTCTTTAGCAGTGGCTGGCTGATGAGATAACAAGGTAACTGAGAATTCTCACCTGGTGCATATTCTGTCCAAGGAACTAACTGTTGAAGGAAAGAATTTTAATGTCCTATTTTCCTATCATCGAGTGGCTTTGGGGGGTGACTAGGGCGGTGGCACTTAGGACGGCCGTGGAGTAGTATTGATGATTAAATAATCAGTCCTTTTCTTGTCTGCATTCTTGAGGTTGGAAATTGTACCCTGGAATGCTAATTGACCCTGTCTCAAGCCTGGCTGCCACTTTCAGATGAAAGGAGTGATAGCGAAGGGAAGTAGCTGCGTTTGGGTAGGTTTCCACTTTTAGGGAGGGTCCACACCTACGTGTCACAGTTGCGCTGGGTAAGCAGGGCTCTGGCATTCTTATTCCCTTTTTGATAAGGATGACCAGAAGGAGGGTACAGAAGAAATAGCAATGAGACCGGATGGCTGCGTGGGTGGCTTACGGTAGCTTTGATACCAAGCAGAATGGTGACCCGTAGCCAGTCCTCACTTTTCTGGCCCTCCCTTTCTTGAATAGTAAAATGGGGTTTTGAAGCAGATGATCTTCAAGGGCTCTTGAACTGGTAAAGTTGTATGATTTTATATATCCCACTAAAGCAGACCAAACCTGACAAAATCACGAGGTAGATTTAAAAATCCATGCACGTTGAAGGAAGCTCAAATTGTTTTATTAGGATTGATTCATTGCATTATAATAGGTGCAGCAGCTGTTTTCTTGGGGGAGGGGGTGTAGTATTGGGTCTGTTCAAGTCCTGAGTCTGGTCTGTGTGGTTCCTGAGCTCCTGGGCGTTTTCTTTTTCTTTTTTCTTTTTTTTTTTATGTTTATTCATTTTTGAGAGACAGAGAGAGCATGAGTGGGGAAGGGGCAGAGAGGGAGGAAGACACAGAATTCGAAGCAGGCTCCAGGCTCTGAGCTGTCAGCACAGAGCTCGACACGGGGCTCGAACTCACGAACTGCGAGATCGTGACCTGAGCCTAAGTCAGACGCTCAACCGACTGAGCCACTCAGGCGCCCCACCTGGGCGTTTTCGTACCACTCCTGGGGCTAGTTGCCCCTCACCGGCTGAGACCTGCCCTCTCCCTAGGGCTACTGCCAGCCTTGGGACCGTGCACTCCCTTTCTGTTAATTGGATTTCTTTTTTGACTCTTAGTTCCCATCTTTAACATCTTGGTAGACTTTGTTAGCATCTGAACTCCGGTTGTCTCTTTGTGTAACCCTATTCCTTCCTCTGTTACAGGAATATAGATTTTTAACTTCCCAGCTCAATGAATCGGCCAGCTTGCTTGTCTGAATTTTTGAGTCTCAAAGGAATTGACAGGGTGTCCATAATGTTTGGAAACCTCATCTTACTTTCTTTTCTTTTCTCTTTTCTTCTTTCCTTTCCTTTCTCTTTCTCTTTCTCTTTCTCTTTCTCTTTCTCTTTCTCTTTCTCTTTCTCTTTCTCTTTCTTTTGTATATTAGAGAGAGAGAAAGAGCCCGAGTGGGGGAGACACAGAATCCGAAGCAGGCTCCATGTTCTGAGCTGTCAGCACAGAGCCCGACGTGGGGCTTGAACCCACGAACCCCAAGATCATGACCTGAGCCGAAGTCAGATGCTTAGCTGACTGAGCCACCCAGGTGCCCCTAGACTTTCTTTTTAGCATAGTGAAGATACCCTTCATGACATCATACACACAGTCACGTATTTTTTCCTTTTATCTCCAGACTTAGTGCATCTTTAAAAAAAAATTTTTTTAATGTTTATTTATTATGAGAGTGAGAGAGTGTGCGAACAGAAGCAGGGGAGGGACAGAGAGAAGGAGAGACAGAATCCCAAGCAGGCTCCTGCACTATCAGTGCAGAGCCCAGTGTGGGGCTCAAACTCATGAACTGCAAGATCATGACCTGAGCCGAGACCGAGAATCTGACGCTTAACTGACTGAGCCACCCAGGCGCCCCCAGACTTTATGCATCTTACAGATTGTGTGCCACACAATTATTTTCTTGCTGGCATGCTCTCCTACCCTTTACAGCTTTGCCTGTGTTACCACATATTTTTTTATTAAAAATTTTTTTTAATGTTTATTTTTGAGAGAGAGAGACAGAGTGCAAGCAGGGGAGGGGCAGAGAGAGAGGGAGATAGAGAACCCAAAGCAGACTCAAGGTCTGAGCTGTCAGCACAGAGCCCGATGCGGGGCTGGAACCCACGAACTGCAAGATCATGACCTGAGCTAAAGTCAGACGCTCGATTGACTGAGCCACCCAGGTGCTCTACCACATATTTAATACAGCTCTTTCAATGCCAGTGTTCTGGCTGATGCTGTTTCACGGCAGTCCCCACTGACTCTGAATACCTAACTTCTCTCTAAGTGGGTAGGCCAGGTTCTGGTCATGATCCCTCCACCAATTATAAAACTACATGTGGGGTCATAGTTGTCTATGATCTACTTCTGCACTGGAGCCAGTATGACAGATAGATTTCTTGAGTGTCTGCACTGGTGAATTGGGAATAGTCATCAGGAGTGTCGAGTAAGTGTATCAGGAAAGAGCTAGGACTCACTCAAGGGCTGCCGTGGGCCTGGGATGGGGACCACTAATGAGCTGCCCCGGGATGGGGAGGTGACGGCACACATGCCATTGTTTGCCAGTCGCCCCAGAAGCCCAAGGCTCTTAATCATTTCTTTTTCTTTTATAATCTTAGGATCATATGGCTTTTTGTGCATATCCATGTTCTTTACTGTTTGAGAGCGTTTTCAACAGCTACTTTAAGAGTGGCTTGGCATACATTTATAAAAGGTCTCAGGAGATTTCTTACTGGAAGAATTATTTAGATTCTATACTTAGTAGTAAGCTCTCTCCTTGTCAAAAATATTGATTTCACTCCTCAGTGATAGTTTCTAAAATGTACTTTCCAAATATCTTCTAATAGCGTGGCTCCTAGCATTTGGACCAGCAGTCTAAGGATCTTTGGGAGATTATACTGGAGGAGAATGCTGGTTCTCATATATTAAGAACTACAAATTAGTGAAAACAGACATGATCTATTAGAAATATGGGGCAGTAATAACAGGCAATGTCTACAGAGTGTGCCAGATCCTGTCCTGTGTGATTTGAGTGTTGTATTAGTTAATTCATACAGTTCCCTGATGATATCATTATTCTGATCCCTCTTTGTGTCTGAGGATGTGGGGCATGGAGGCTTATTGATTTCCCTGAGGTCACTAGCCAGTAAGTGATGGAACTGGGACATGAGCCCAGACAGCCTGACTCTAGAGCTCATGTTTGTAACCCGTGTGTTGTAATGGTCAAGGGGTATTTCCAGACCTTCAAGGGAAGGAAACAGATTCTCAGTCGGAAATGCAAATTGGAATTTTGAGGTACCACTTTTCACTACTTAGATTCAAGTGTGACTTTGGTAGGAACTACTTCATAGCTGATGTGTAGACTTAAATCCCTCCTTCCCTCCACCCACGTCCGCTCACTCTGGCCTCGCTGCTCTTGGAGCTCAGGTGTTCTGCAGCCCAGTGTCACCTGAGCGGAGGACCCGCCCACCCTGTGCCTGGACTTCTGACCTGTGTGCCAACTTACCGGTGTTGATTTAAAGCACTCAGTTTGTAAAATTTGTTGTGCAGCAGTAGAAAACTAACAAAGAACTTTGAGGGGTTGTCTCTGTTTGAAAGGATTTTCCCCTTCCTGTCTGCCCTTTGAATTTCTACTCCCTTTTAAAAAAAAATACTTATTTTGAGAGAGAGAGAGAGAGAGAGCTTGTGAGAGTGAGAGCAGGGGAGGGGCAGAGAGAGGAGGAAGAGAATCCCAAGCAGGCACTGCGCTGTCAGCATAGAGCCCGGCGTGGGACTCGAATTGTTGAACTGTGTGATCATGACTTGAGCTGAAACCAAGAGTCAGACACTTCACCGACTGAGCCGCCCAGTTTTTTGTTTTTTTGTTTTTTTTACACAAAGTTCAGAAACGCTTGATCATTCTGCATTTCAGCAACATTTAAACTGCATTGTGTTTGGATCAGTCATGCACCCTTTTCGTAGCACTTTACATTTAGACCACAAGGATTATTTCTACACATGAATCTAGCTGTGTATCCTTGGTGTCCCTCCTAGCACAGAGTAGGTGCTCAAATATATTCTCAAGTAATGTGTAGTAGGTCTGTCAGGAATTTTAACTTAAAAATCAAAGATTCAGAATTCTGAAAGGACCTCAGTATGGTCCCAGGAGAGAGCTCTCTATTTGATTAAAATGCCAAATAACTTGCTTTTATTGTATTCATAAATATTAAATGTCCAGTGTTCTTTATGATGTATAGACACCTTGAAAAATGGGCTCCCTTTTCTCACGGAGCTGGTGTGTTCATGAGATAAGATGAAGTGTTCTTTAATAAACGGTTTTTCATTTTTGGGCATTTTAGACGTATATCTAGACTGGCATAAAAAACCGTTTAGTTTTTCTTAACCAACTGCTATTTAAATACATGTAGACTTCCTGCTTAATGCTAAAGCATAAAAATAGATGATTTCCCTTTTGTTTATGAAACTGCTGAATAAAGAATCTGAAACAATTATAAGAAGGAACAGGCCTGAAGAAATGTCAGGTCTTTGATTAAGAATGAGTGGAAACTTGAAAGGTTATTTAACGAACCATTTGAATAGTTAAGCATGACCATATGCCCAAGATGACACCTGTTGTCTTACTGTAATTATTAATGGCACCTTGTTTTATTCTCAAGTGTCTGTTTGATGATAAATTATATTGTGACCCTGTAATAGTATGTTAGCGGTTGATGTCTTTGACTTGCCGTCTCCTTTTAATAATTATTCACCTCCCAGAGATTGAAGTTGGAAGTTGTACAGCATCAGGTTTCAAGAAGGCAGGCAGACTGTCCTGAACTTCCTCCCGGACTCGCCAAATCTGTGGAAGTGATATTAAAACTGAATGATAAAAACACCCACGTTTTCGTGTCTGTTTGGAAACTTACAGGGTTTTTTTTTTTTTTTCTTTATCATGGAATTCACAAATTTTATTAGAATACACCTGGGTGTGTGTGTGTGTGTGTGTGTGTGTGTGTGTGTGTGTGTGTGTTTAAAATTGATTTGCCTGGCATGTGGTTAGTTTTTTATAAGTCTTCAAACTGGAGATATCCCCCCCCCGCCCTTTTTGAGGGGTTTATATATATATCTTTATCAGACATTACTTTTTTATTGTGGTAAAATACACATAACATCTCTAACCATTTGTAAGAGTATAATTCAGTGGCGTTAAAGACATTTGCAGTGTTTATAACCACTGTTACTATACCTGCAACATTTTCATCCTTTCCAGTGTAAACCCTGTACCCACTGCATGATAACTCCGTAAACCCCCCTTCCCCTGAACCCTGATAACCTCTGTACTACTTTCTGCAGAGATCTTTCCTTTTACTTAATTGTAGTCATTTTTATACCTGTTCCTTTTTTTTTTTTTTTTTTAGTTTTATTTTTGAGTAATCTCTACATCTGACATGGGGCTCAAACTCATAACCCCAGCATCGAGTTGCATGCTTCACACCGACTGAGCCAGCCAGGTGCCCCCACTACCTGTTCCTTTTTTTACCCTCTGGAATCTGTATTACTTACAAATACTCCAGATTTCATGATTTGCCTCCCACTGGTGTCTGTCTTGATTTTTATTTGCTGAATTTAAAAAGTCAAGCTATATGATCTCACTCATATGTGGAATTTAAGAAACAAATGAGCCAAGGGGGAGAGAGAAAAAGACAAACTGAGAAACAGACTCATAACTGTAGAGAACAAACTGATGGGTTACCAGAGGGGAGATGGGTGGTGATGGGAGGGCGGGAAATAGGTGATGGGCATTAAAGAGTAATCAACATCACTATTCATTAGGAAATGTATATTAAAACCACATTTAGTTACCACTGTGCTAGAACGGTGTAAATAAAAAATATTCTGGGTGCTCCTGGGTGGCTCAGCGTCCGACTTTGGCTCAGGTCATGATCTCGCGGCCTGTGGATTTGAGCCCCGCATCAGGCTCTGTGCTGACAGCTCAGAGCTTGGAGCCTGTTTTGGATTCTGTGTCTCCCTCTCTCTCTGCCCCTCCCCTGCTCGTGCTCTCTCTCAGAAATGAATAGATATTAAAAAGAATAAAAATAAAATTCTGACAGCCCCACCGGTGGGGAGACTGTGCCACAGCCCTCACACAATGCCAGTGGGGGTGCAGTATGGTGCAGTTGCTCTGGGAAAAGGATTTGGTAAGTTTTTTATGAAGTTAAACATGCACGAACCAGCGATCACACTTCCAGAGAGTTAGTTACTAAAAGAAATATGTTCACACAAAAACCTGTCTTCAGATATTTGTAAGCAGCTGTAGTCCTATCACCGAAATCTGAAAGTTTCTCAAATGTCCTTCAGCTTGGTAAATGATAAACCGTGGTCCCTCTCTACCATGGATTGTTGTTACTCAGCAAGAAAAAAGGAACAAACTACTGACGTGTGCAACACAGATGAATGTCCCAATATGTTAAAAAAAGGCGGGGGCTGTGATGATGAGTTATCACCTATAATACTCCCAAGGGTTAGAAATCATCTTTCTTGTAGCTCTCCTGGTTTCCCTACCCACCACACATATGGAATAGCATTTTGGGTGCTGGAAAGCCTTTGTGCTAGGTTGCCTTTTATTTGGTTACTTTATGTGTTTAACTTTTCCAAACTCAGAAAATGAACAAGCAATTTAAATGGACACTTTACCAAAGGATATTTATCAATGACAAATAAGCATATAAAGAGAAGCTCGACATTTATACTAACAAAATTACAAAAGAGATACGTCATCATACCTACTAGAAAGGCCCAAATCAAAATGACAATATCAAATTTAGAGGGTGTGGAACAACTGGAACTAAGTGGGGCTATAAAAGGCTACGACCACTTTGAATTTATTAATGCCTAAGCCCTATGACCCAGGAATTCCAATCCTAGATATTTAATTAAGAGAAGAAAACTTACGTCCACAAAAAGTACGTACGTGGTCTTCATCACTTAGTGAGGAACTGGAAGCCCAGATACCGGTCAACAGGGATAGTAAACCAATGGAGGTGTGTGTATTTGCATGGTAGACTCCTACTCAGAAATAAGGGAGAAATTATACAGCAGTGTAGATGAATCTGAAATAATGATGTTGAAGACACAAACTGTGATAAGCATTCCCAAAAGACCAACTTAATTGATGGTGGGGGAAGTCAGAAAGTGATTTCAACAGGGTAGAGGGCAGGAAGGAATTTTCTGAGAGGATGGCAGTGTTCTCTGTCTTGTTTGGGTGGTGATTGTATATAAAGGTGTATAAAACTCAAAAAGCATCAAACTGAATGCTTCCGTACATTTTATTATATGTATGTTACAGCTCAGTAATAACAAGGCTAGGATTGTGCATTAAAAGTAAGTCAAGGTGAGGTGCCTGGGTAGCTCAGTTGGTTAAGCGTCCGACTTCGGCTCAGGTCGTGATCTCGCCGTCTGTGAGTTTGAGCCCTGAATCGAGCTCTGAGCTGACAGCTTGGAGCCTGCTCTGGGTTCTCTATCCTCTCTCTCTGCTCCTCCCCCACTCATGCTCTGTCTCTCTCTCAAAAATAAACATTAAAAAATTTTAAAAGACTTTGAGGACCCCACCAAGCATGTCTCAAAAGAAGAACAACCATAAGAAAGTGAGAAAAGTAGGTCAGTCAGTGGTTGAAGCTATACCCAGGGCTTCTGTGAGAATTGATTGGGCCATAATACAGTCTTGTAAACAAAAAAGGGATGAATCAGTTGCAGACTTTCGAATTTGCTTAGAAGAAATATTTAGACAGCATTTTGGTCTCAGGGACTGTGAAGCTAATATTGCCTTGTCTGCTCATTTTGTTAATGGGCTTCTCCCTGAGCTTAATGATTTATTAAAGAAACATAAAATAAGACGGGAGATCACTCCCCTTTCTGAGCTCCCCACATCTTGCTGAGCATTTTGAAAGAATATTAGAACAGAAAAAGGGGTTATCCAGCAAATAAACTCATGGCCCTACAGTTATAACAACTACAGGGGCCTTGACCAAACTTTAGAACTAACTTTGCACCTGCCTCTGTTGAGGAGATACTTGTCAAGATAGAAGCAAAAGGGACATTGGATAAAGGACTTTGCCCTCAAACAACCTGATTATCCAAGAAGAGGAAACACTCCACCTTCAGATTCTCAAGATAGCACTGATGGGGCTGAGGAATCATCTGGTAAGCCACTCCCAGTAATTCCTGTAACTCATCAGGGTGAAATGAAACTTGAAATAAATGAGAAATCTGCAGTGTGCTGGTAGATACCAGAGGGACTCTTTCTCCTTTTAACTCCACCATGGTACAGCAAGAACTTCTTCAGAGTAATAAAATTGGTTTGGCGATAGGAGTCCAGTCCAAAGAGTTCCTTTATCAACGCCCTTAACTTTGGCCCTTACCCTCTTCTCCGAAAATCATGCCTGTCTCTTAGGAGACACTGACTCTGTAAATCTCCTGGCAAGTTACCTACTTCCTAAATTCAGAGGTCAAATAAATTTTGTCTTCCCCAACCATATAAATCTGTTAATTCAGTTTTTTGGACATGGGGGTCTGACATTTGACTGTTCAGGTGAGGTTCGCTGGTGCCTCTGTCACCAGCCTGTAAGAGACCACTGCTGAGCCCTCCCGCCACTCACAAGTTCCAGCTGCCCCAAGAACAGTGAGGGGTTTGAGCTGAGCACAACTATGAAGTGGGCTATGGCAAGAAAAAGGGAAACCATGACCACTCCAGAGGACCCAGTGGCCAGAGAGAACAAGGGAGCAATCCAGAAGTCTGCTTTTTTTTTACTTTTTTTTTAACGTTTATTTATTTTTGGGACAGAGAGAGACAGAGCATGAACGGGGGAGGGGCAGAGAGAGAGGGAGACACAGAATCGGAAGCAGGCTCCAGGCTCTGAGCCATCAGCCCAGAGCCCGACGCGGGGCTCGAACTCGCAGACCATGAGATCGTGACCTGAGCTGAAGTCGGACGCTTAACCGACCGAGCCACCCAGGCGCCCCCAGAAGTCTGCTTCTAATGACCTGTGTCAAAAGTTGATAAGAAACAAAAACCCAGTGAATCACCAAAGTGGTAATCAGTAGAACTTTACTGTGCACACACCAAAAGGCTGTTTGCCAACCATGAGCACTCAAACCGAAACATGGAATGAGGCTCCACGGTGGCTTATATCGCATGAGGGCAGTGAGTGTTCTTTACAGTGATTGGTTATAGTAATAGAATTTTCTTAAATGTAAAGGAATTGGTTAGTGGTTACCTCATGTCAGTTTTGGGGAATGAGGTTAGTTTTGCTTATGATTTTCAAATGCAGAGGCAGGAGGTGACCCAGGTTGACCTGGAGCTTTTGCTATTAATAACATTTTACCCCTTCATCAGTTGCTTTTTCTGTGTGTGATAAATGTATTTTAAATCTGACCATTTGACAGTATGGTGCCTATATCATAACCCACTGATCTTTTTATATGGGTGATTTTGACTTTTTTTCATCTTTAGTCTTGATAATATAATTTGGGTATCTGTGAAGATCAGTTTTCGTTTGTACTTTTTACTTGGTTAATTTAAAAAGCTCCCCCTGCCCAATTTTAGTTTAATCATGTATCTCTGGAAGTTTAACTGCTTCCCTTATAAATGAGCTGGCAGCTTATGAGATCTGTCGGCTGCTTGAGTGATAGTTCTCCATGACACCTGAATGAATCCCACCAACCTCTCCTGAATGTTAAAATCTGAGAGGTTTAGCATTTCTGCTGCCTTTAATTACTCTGACTGCTGTATAATATGCAATCGTCTATTACACAGCTTTTTTTTCAGTGCTGTATCATAGTGAAACCTTAATGTGTAAACATTAAGCCGCGATTAAGGATCCAGACTTAAAATTCAACCCCAGTTTGTGTGTATGCCAGCAATGACAGCTACTGATAAATTCTTAATTTCTTTTCCTAGCAGCTGGAAATTTCTTTTGATACCAATTTGAAGATGGTCCTAACTTTAGAAGGGTGAAAATGTGGAAAACAGTATCTTAGGACACTTCTATTGCAATATTAAAAGAAGAAAGCGAGACGTATTCCGGTAGAATTTTGGATTCCCTTCTGCCCCCTAAATTACATAAGCCTCAGAGAGAAGAAGTAATGAGAACAGCATTGAGGTTTTTACTCCTTCCTCATCTGTAACACTGGAAGCTGGTACATTGTAGGTGTGGGTGAATTCCTTAAGAAGGATCTTTGCTGATCCTTAAACCCAACTATATTTTTATTTTATTCATTTATTGAACAGATATTCTGGGCATCTTGCCAGCTGGGTCCTCTGGGAAGCACATGCCAAGTGCTTAGACGGGGTTAGAAGTAGAAGATTTTTACCGATGGAAATACAGTACATGAAGGGAAACGAAGCAGAAGTGGGCCCGGGGATCCTTCAGACTGGGATGCAGGTGTAGTCTCTGTGAAGGGAGAGGGGAAAGGGAGGATGACTGGGTAGACGACGGTGCAGTTGTACGGAAGTCTGGGCCCGCCCTGCTGTAGAGATTGCCCACTGGTGAGTCTGTGCTGGCCGGGAATGGAGAGCCCTCTGGGCCCCGCTGTGCTTTGTCCTTGGCTGGCATTGCCTACAAAGTGGCGGCCTCTGCTTAGAAACTGAGGCAGGTCCTCTGCACAGCGGCAGCTGGAGTCTCTCTGCTCACTGGCCTCCTGTGCAGGGTCTCTCTTAGAGGATGGTCTGAGGAGTGCGTCTCCACAGCCAGCAGAGCCCCTTGCCGCGTACCAGGAGTTGTTGTAATGTTAACTCTGCCACTTGGTTTGAATCGGAACCTGGACCAGTCGCCTAACTTGCAGATTTTAGCTTTGGAGAAAATAATGCCGATATCGTAGGGTTTTCGCGAAGTCTCACCGCACAGTGGTCTGACTCACACGTTCGGCGTTCTGGTCTGTTTCCTGTGGGGACGCGGTGATGGTCAGATTCGAGAAGGTCCCTGTGCGGGTTTCACCCGGTCATGGCAGACACGGTAAACACACAGATACCTGAACGGCAGCCTCCCGGCATGAGAGCTGCTCATTAAAACCAGGTGATGCGGCAGTGTTGCGCGCAAAACGTTTTTTCACGCACCGGAGCTGTGAAGCCTACCACGCGGAATGTTTTCTGCAGAATTGAATGAACCAGTGCGCAGGGTTCGGAGGACACATTGACGAACGGACTAATGATACTTCGGACAAAATGTGCACAGCGCCTCTGGCATGCCGACTTAGGTGTGATTTCAATGTAAAGGGGACTCAGATTGATGAGTTTTGCAGTCTAGGAGATTCTTATTCTTACTTGCTGGGAAGAATTAATTTCGAAACGAGCACACGATGTTTCATTTGCTGGGAAACCAAAGGATAAACTGGGACAGACTGTGCTAAAACGGGGGTTGACAGACTTTCTCTTTTTCTGTAAAGGACCAGATAGTAAATATTTTAGGCTTGCCTGGCCGCCACAGTCTCTGTCGACACCACTCACCTGCGCCGTCCTGGCATGAAAGCTGCCGCAGACGACATGTGAACAAATGGGCCTGGTTGTGTTCCGATAAAATTTTGAAAAGATTGGAATTTATGTTCCATAGGATTTTCATGTGTCGCAACAATACCATTCTTTTGATTTTCTTTCAATCATTAAAAATATATAAAATCCATTCTTGGAGCCTACCGGCTGTCCAAACAGGTGGTGGGTTGGATTTGGCCACCCTGTGGACTAGAACTTTGAAGAACGTAGGAGTAACCGGATTTCATTAGTGGGATAAATGAAGCAAAGCACTAAAATTCACTTTTGAGGAGTTAGCATTTCTGATTTTAGCTTTTTGCAGGTGCTCCTAAATTTTTAGGACATCTGCCGATTGAGGTTAGTGACTCAGAAGCTTAGCCTAGCCATATTGTCTGTTTTTCTTGTCTTTGATAAAGATGTAGCAATAACAAGTATTACTCTACGTAATAAATCTAATGCAGAATCAGTTTGTATTACCAGTTTGTATTGCTTGAGCAAATCAGAAATGTCAAGGGATGGAAAATTTTAGTACACATATTTAAAATGCATACCTTTGGCCCTCTGTATGTCTTTGCTCTTTCTGTATGAATACCTGAAAAGCTCTCTCTCTCCCTCCTCTGCGTGGTATCCCATTTTGTGGATAACTAACCAATCCTGTATTACTGGAACGAACCTAAATATCCAGTCGTTAAGTTTTATGAATATAGTGCAATGAATACTTTTGTTCTATAAATATGCAATTGCATAATTTAACATATAACATGAAATGTATATTGCACAACTACAAGTATGTCTTTAAGGTAAATTTCCAGAAGTGGAATTAATGGATCAAATACTGTATATGCATTTGAACTTTTGCCTTCCATAGTGTGATTGTATTGATTGATACCAAATTTGAGTGGCTGTTTCCCTCTGAATATAAAGTGTGTTGTCACATTTTTGTTTTTGCTCATTAAGTGAATTATGGTATCTTGTTTTAGTTTTAATTTGCATTTCTGTCATGATTGTGGTTGTATATCCCTTCATATGATTATGATCCATTTGTATTTATTTTCCGTGAACTGTCTTTTTATGGCCTTTGCTAGTTTTTCTATTGGGGATTTTTTTTTTTTTTTTTAAGTGCTCTTTATATGTTTGAGGAATTAGTCCTTTGTTTTTGATGGTAGTCCCAAGTATTGTATATCTTTTAACTTTGCTTATGATTTTAAAAGTACCAACGTTTTAAAAATGTAGCCCTGTTTACTCCTTTTCTTAGTTCTTTAAAATCTTTAGTTATTATGACTTGTAAATCTGTCTGCCCTCCTCCCCCCTTTTTTTTGTCTTTATGAGACTGCCTTTGTTTTAACTATGACATTCTCTTAGTCTTCTCCCCTTTTTTTTTTTTAATGTTTATTTATTTTTGAGAGAGAAAGAGAGAGAGCATGAGTAGGAGAAGGGCACAGAGAGAGAGGGAGACACAGAATCCAAAACAGGCTCTGGGCTCTGAGCTGCCAGGACAGAGCCCCACACGGGGCTTGAACCATGAGCTGTGACATCATGACCTGAGCTGAAGTTGGACGCTTAACCGACTGAGCCACCCAGGCACCCCTCCCTTTCTTTTCTAAGGATACTTGTCATTGGATTTAGGACCCAAACTAATTAAGGATGATCTCATCTCAAAACTTTGAACTTCATTACATCTGCAAACATCCTTTTCTTTTTAAGGTCACGTTCCTAGGTTTTGGGTGGACATATCTTTTGGAGAGCCACTGTTCATCCCACTACAAGAACTCCATTTGATTGTTTTTCTGATTTTTTTTCCTTCCAGTGTTGACTTCAAGAATTCGATTCCTGACGTTTGATCTGAATATTTAAAGCTCTTGAAATATATTTTCAGTTCTTCTCAGAAGGAAAATTATTCTGTGCCTTCTGCCATACAGGGTGCGGGTGCTATGAATAGCATAGCGTTCCATTCTGGGACTTGGAATAGCAAGTGGCTGAGAACGTGTAATACTTAATTTTTATTTTTTTCTACTCGATAAACTTTTGATTTTTTTTTTAAAAACATGTCTACGTTAAGTCTTACTCCTTTTTTCATGTTTCAGCATAAATGGTATATTGAACTAACTTGCTACTGTGTTCAATGATAACGGGCATCCAAGGCTTCCTGCAGTGTTTAAATTCAAGAGGCATGAGCCCAGAATAGCGCTCCTAAGCATTGTCTGTAGATATGGTAGTGTTATAATATCGTTAGTATAGAACAGAAATGGGTATACATAAGCTTTATAACCTTGGTCAAGTTTTATACTTTTTATTTAGTTACCTCCTGGAAAGTTTGAAGTTTCAGAGATGTCAGCAAAAATATTGATTAGAATGGGTTTTAGGTTTATAATGATACATGATATTATGCCTTTGCTAACTTCACAGTCCCCAGTCTCAAAATTGAGTATAAAAACTGTCTGCAGAGTAAATTTATTCACACTGATCCTGTTTTCTTACACAAAATCCTTAAACACATCAAGTTATGTATAGACTGAATATATTAACATGAGGTTGTAAACTGTATTTTTAAGGTTGCAGTTATAACTTTTTAAGTGTGATAAAATGTCTTCCTTTTTACTCTTCTCAATAAAATCTATCATTTATTGTACTAAAAGCCTTTATGACTGAGCAAAATGACAGTCCTTTCGCTGAAGCAATACTGGATTGCAGTGAATGTAATTCAGCCAGAGCCCTGGATGTTTTTCACAAGCTACTTCCATATTTGGGTTTCATTCTTCACTCAGACACAGGGTACTGATGTCACCAAGCCTGTTACCTGTTAGATTGTGTCATTTTCCTTTGTTTCTCTAACTTTTGGTTTATCGGTTATAAATTCTCAGTCACTGTAAAGTTCGTCAGTTTTGCTCATTGAAACATGGATACAGAAATTTAAAAGGGGCTAGAAAAGGATCTGGGTGGTCACTCTGGTCTGAATTTTTTTCCATCTTTTTTTTTTTTTAATTTTTTTTTTTTTTTTAACGTTTATTTATTTTTGAGACAGAGAGAGACAGAGCATGAACAGGGGAGGGGCAGAGAGAGAGGGAGACACAGAATCTGAAACAGGCTCCAGACTCTGAGCTGTCAGCACAGAGCCTGACGTGGGGCTCGAACTCCCGGACCGTGAGATCATGACCTGAGCCGAAGTCGGACGCTTAACCGACCGAGCCACCCAGGCGCCCCTGAATTTTTTTCCATCTTAAAGGTGATGAAATTGAAGTCTAACTAGAGAAGTGAACTAAATTATTTATTGCTGGTGAGGTCTCTGTTAAAACTCCAGGCTCTGGATCTCTGCACATTGTTCATTGCTCTACTTTTAGTGCCTATTTATTTATTTATTTAAAAAAAATTTTTTTAACGTTTATTTATTTTTGAGACAGAGAGAGACAGAGCATGAATGGGGGAGGGGCAGAGAGAGGGAGACACAGAATCCGAAGCAGGCTCCAGGCTCTGAGCCATCAGCCCAGAACCCGACGCGGGGCTTGAACTCACGGACTCACGGACCTCGAGATCGTGACCTGAGCTGAAGTCGGATGCTTAACCGACTGAGCCACCCAGGCGCGCCCCAGTGCCTATTTATAGTGCCTGCTAAGTTGCAAACTCTCACTACGTAAACATTTCTTGAATATAAATAAATAAGCATGAGTCTTTAATCTCAAAGCTTCAAGTATTCCTTCGGTTTTTATTTCTAAGATATAATTCTATGCAAAATTAACGCAATTTCAAGTTATACCTGCTTACGAAGATTCTTATGTTTATCATCAGGAGAAAAAAATATTTAAAAAATAAGAGGAGTCTGCTAGATGTTTCAAAAAAACTACAATTATAGGGAATAAGAGAGAAACTAATAGAAGGCTCATCACTAAGGTAGTGATCCATTAGGATGTGTTTCTTCCCAGTCTTTTTTTTCTTCTTTTTGATCTCTGTATAGATTCTTTTCAGTCAGCAATATCACTTTTGGTGTTTGCTTCTGAACTGAGTGTAAGCATTTTCCTTTTTATCAAGTTTCCTTTGAAAGAATTCTTTTTTCATGGATGCATGAAATTTTGTTTGGATGTGCCATCATTTAACTCTTCCTCTTACATAATGTTGACATGAGGTCGCTGGATGGATATCCTTCTTGTTGGATTTGGTGACATGTTTAGGAGTGATGTTTTGGAGAGCAAGGTGCACCACCAGGCTGCTTGAGAAAGCTGGTTTCAGTGACCTTTGTGGCCAAAGGTGGGCAAGACTTAGTTTGCTTTTGCTCGAGCCAACCACCTCACTTGCAATTTTGATTGGAGAAAATGGTATTGTATTTTAATGGCAGTTTATTTGACCACCATGTTTTCTTGGTCCCGATGGTTGATGCCTTCCTTGTCTTTGCTTTAGGAACAGCTTTGAGAAGCAAGAGGTTACATGGTAATACACTTGGATTGCAAGAAATATTGGAACGATGGTGGAAGGGGCTGCCTGGGGGGTGCAGTCAGCTGAACGTCCGATTCTTGATTTCAGCTCAGGTCATGATCCCAGGATCGTGGGATCGAGCTCCGTGTTGGGCTCCACGCTGAGCATAGAGCCTGCTTAAGATTCTCTCTCTCTCCCTCTCCCTCTCCCTCTCCCTCTCCCTCTCCCTCTCCCTCTCCCTCTCCCTCTCCCTCTCCCTCTGTCTTCTCTCCCCCACCTGTCTCCCCAGCTTGCACTCTCTCTTTAAAAAAAAAAAAACAACCAGAAACAAAAAAATGAAGGAGGATGTGCGACTTAGACGCAGGGAACAGAATCTGAAATTTGATGAATGCTCGTTGAGTGTGTCGTGCATTTTCTGATTTCCTTCTGGTGTTTATGAGTAGATATTATTCTTCCCGTTTTATGTGTGAGATGTGGACTGACTTACCCCAAGATCAGTGTAACTTGAAAACAGTAGAGCTGAGTTTTAAACATGGGTATCCTTGACTTGAGAAGCTCCTAATAATCATTCCCAAAAAAGGCTCTGAAATATGAATCTACATGAACAGGGCTTTTTTTTTTTTTTTTAATTCCACTTACATCAAAAGAAATTCAGATGTCAAATGGCTATTTTTGTTTGTTTTAAGACAAATACTCAGAGCTGCTTCTTTTAGGGGTACCTGTGTGGCTTAGTGGGTTAAGCGTCCAACTCTTAATCTCAGCTCAGGTCTTGATCTCAGGGTCATGAGTTCAAGCCCTGCGTTGGTCTCCACACTGGGCTCCACGCAGGGGAAGCCTGCCTAAAAAAAAAAAAAAAAATTCTTCATTTAGAATAATAAAAGTAGATAAAATAAAAATGAATGCCTGAAACCGTATGACCCAGAGGCATTCTGTTATTTGTATGTACACAGAATTGCTGTGTTGCTCTTTCCAGGAGGGAGGGGCCACTGCTCAACCTTGTGCCCATTGTGAAGAATGTCCCTGAAGTGCGACATGTGTGTGATGTGCGTGACGTGAAGTGTGTGATGGAGAACTTTCTTGTCCATGAGGCCAGGAGTGAGTTTCTTGACCTATGTTGGTGTGTGTTGAATGTGGGGTGTAGAGTAGAGATTTTCTGGGTTTGTGATCTGACTCTGGCATTTGCTGGTGTAACTTTGGGTCATTAACCTAACTAATTCGTCTCTACCTTGGTTTTCTCACTTTACTATTTGATGTCCCCATTCCTCCAAATCAAGTAGCTTTAGCATTTTCACTTTATGGAAAATATTTATTGGTATTTTAGCTGCCAACGGTGCACAGTTACAATGCCTGGAGAGGAAGCAAGATCGTGTACACACAAGTGCCTTCTTGGGCAAGTCCTACTGTGGGGGTGGCTTGACTGACTTCTTGCAATAAGTTCTTGTTTTTAGGTTGTATTTTTATGAACGTTGTACCTGATACATGACATAGAATACTGTGATACAGGTACCTGTGCCCTCTGTATGTGAGGATGTGCAGAAAGCTTATTTTCACACACAGAGGCGCAGTACATTTGCATACCGTTAAATTACAAATAATATTCAGCTTTGAAATAATATCTAGAGGTTGCTTTATTTCTTTGTAAGATCAGTATTTTATAGAGTGTTACACGTTTTTCTATTAAGTTTCTAGTTTTTAAATAAGCCTTCAACTTACATAAATTGGTTTAATTATATAAACGTATGTGCTGTTCTTCTCATATTGAACTTTAGAGCTATTTTGTGTTCACTTCTCTCCCTTTTTACTTTAAAATGATGGGAACAATTTAAGAGGCAACAAGATGTGTGCGCAAGTTATTTTAGGTAGTTTCTCAGAGAGAAAGAAGGTCCTGTTTTTTTTCAGGCATCTCAAAGATTATTTGGGTAATAAATGACTTTCTAGAATTTCTCATAGGTTTAAACATAGGGAACTAAATTATTTTGATATTATTGGTGTATGTATATTCCACAACTTACGTTTTTTTGTCTTTTGTTTTTTCCCTGTCATTTTTAGGATTCTGAGTAACAATAAAATATCTGAGCTGAAGAATGGCTCATTTTCTGGGTTAAGTCTCCTTGAAAGATTGTGAGTATTGTTTATTATCTCTTATTGTTATTTCACTTACTGCATTTTTTTTTTTTTTTTTTTGCTGTTTATTATGAGCTTTACTTGAGTGAAAGATAATACTAAGTGCATTTTCGTTATAAGACTGTTACTAAAAACTTGAGTTTTCCCAGCATTTTATTTCAAAAAATTTCAAGAATTTAATGTCAGAAAACAATTCGTTAATTAGATGTTGGCAAACTTGCCGAAAAAGGGCCAGATAGTAAATAATTTAGGCTTTGTGGGCCATATGGTCTCTGTCACAGTGCCTCGTTTTCTGCCATCGTAGTGGGAAAGCAGCAAGGGACAATAAATACACGAATCATTGTGGAGGCGAAATTATTTGCAACGCAGGCTGAGGTCATGGTTTGCTGATCACTGGTTTTTGGAGCATAGATGCTCTTTTGAAATTCTTTCATGACGTGGATGTCTTATAAAATAAGTAGAATTTAAAAAATACATCAAGGGGGGTAACTTTTGGATAAATTTTGATATTTTATTGAATGTGGTAATTTTGTTTTGCTTAGAAATTAGGTCTAGTTTTGCTTATGATCAGATATAAGTAGCACTAATTTTTTTTTTTTTTGCCTTGGAGTTTGCACAGTGAATATTTAATTTGTGTGTATTATGAATAATATTTTTGGTTCTTGTTTCAAATTCCCTTATTACTCATACATTTAGGATAACATCTCAAGACATTTTTTTTTCTTTTTCTTTTTTTTTTGAGTACGCTTCATGTCCATCGTGGGGCTTGAACTCACGACCCTGAGATCAAGAGTCCAATGTTCTACCTACTGAGCTTGCTAGGCACTTCTGGGATAACATTTTTTCAGATGAATATAAGGCATAGATCTATAAGGAAGTTGGACCGTGAACCTCTCCACTTCTGTTGAATAATAGACTTTTCCTTATTTTCTTAGTTCTCTTTGCTTTACTTTCTCTATTTCTGTGTGGTCTTTCTTGACCGTTTTACCTAGTAGCTTCTACGGTCAAACGTCCACAGGACATTTGTTGCTCTGGTCACTGATGTGTTATTTACACATATACCTAGAGTTTTTATTTGTCCTTTTAAAAGTGTCTGTTCTTTTCATTCATCATGTGTCTTTTTTTTTTTTTTAATATTTATTTTTGGGAGAGCACAAGTGGAGTAGGGGCAGAGAGAGGGAGACAGAGGATCTGAAGTGGGCTCTGTGCTGACAGGCTGACAGCAGTGAGCCAGATCTTGAACTTACCAACTGCAAGATCCTGACCTGAGCTGAAGTCAGATGCTTAACTGACTGAGCCACCCGGGTGCCCTGATTTACTGATTTTAAAGCTAAAACCTCTATAGTTTTTGTAATTTCCATACCAACTCCTTGAATAATCTCTTGATTCTTGCTTTCTACTGTTTTTAGAGCTCTTCTCATTTTCCCTCTCTACCAGGTCACCTAACTGACTCTGGAACACCTAACTAATGTCCTCTGTCTCTGTGTGTCACTGCCCCCTCCTTGTGATGGAATCCAAACAATATCTTGCCCTTCCTTTATGTCTGTCAGCTATACCTTGTATTCTTCTGTGGTTTTCTTCACTGTAAGATTCTCCTCATGGACTCTGGTTTGCTTTGGGTTCTCCTCATGCTATCTGTGAAGTATCTAGGTAGCTTCTCTTCTCAGACTCTGCAGAGACTTTGGGACTTTGTCTTGGGCTCTCAGTGCCTCACACACAAGCTGTGTGAGTGCAGTGGTTGTCTTTGGGCTGCCATAACAAAATGCTGTAGACTAGGTGGCTTAAACAACAGAAATTTATTTCTTCCCAGATCTGGAGGCTAGAAGTTCAAGATCAAGGTGCTGGCAGGGTTGATTTCTTCTAGGGCCTTAAGGGAAGGATCTGTTCCAGGCCTCTCTTGTTGGCTTGTAGATGGCTGTGTTCTCCCTGTGTCTTCCCATGGTTTTTCCCCTTTGTGTGTGTCCACATTTCCTCCTCTTACGAGGACACTAGTCATATTGGATTAGGGCCTATGCCAGTGACCTCATTGTAAGTCGATGACCTTTTTAAAGAACCCATCTCCAAATCCCAAGTCCCATTTTGAGATAAGAGGGGTTACGACTTCAACATAGGAATTTTGGAGGACACGATTCATCCTGTGACAATGATGTAGCATTTTTGTAAGTTTACTTATGTGTGTTTTCCCTGCCTGTTTACTAATTACTCTGCCTTGGAAGGAATGACAAAACAGAAAAAAGGATTCAGTGTTTGGATGTTGAGTTTCAGAAGTCCTAGTCCAGTATAGAAAAGAGATTTGGGAAAAGATAACATAAGAGAAACTTCCTCCTTTCCTAGATACACATTCTGTGGGCTCAGTGGAGAGTTAGAGGGAATGTAGAAAGAGTGTTTATGCTGGCGGGTCCTGGAGAAGGGTCTCTGTCTTTGCTTCCCCACCCCTACCAGGTTTAGGGGAAGGACAGGGAAAATGACCATATAAAACGAATGGATGGTTCTGAATCTAAGGGCAAAGAGCCTCTGAGTCCTCTTTCCTGGAGAGGAAGCAAACCCCCAAATTTCCCAGGACCCAGTGTGATCTAGGAGCAGAACTGGTCACACAGCCATTGAGGCACATGGGCTAGGTCATTCTGTTAGAGTTTCCCAGGGAACAGCAGAATGGCCCTTGCTGAACACAGGGATGGGTTGTTCTAAAAGAAGGTAGAAGGATTTGGGTTACTTCTGGGGAGCTCAGCCTAAGACATAGCTAGCCACGTAAGTGACTTAAGGTCTTTATGAATGACATCATTTTCAAAATTTTCAGAGTTACTCGAAAATACAGTGTAGCTGATTTTATTCCTTCACTGGTCATTCCTGGTGCATCTCTCCTTGTGTCTTCCCCCTGTGAACCTGAGAGCCTTTTGTGCGCCAGCACTGGAAGGAAAGCCACTGCCCCAGGGACCCTCAACCAGTGACCGAGAGTAGATGGTGGGTAACCACCTGACCACCTCCCCTCTCAGAAGGGGTGATGCTCTCTGCTGTGCCCCAGGGGAGATCTCCTCACCAGTGCCCCTTGTATTGGCTTCCTTCTCATTAAGGGCTGGCTGGGTTGAATTGACTGGCAGATATGCCCCAGAGGTTGAGGAAACCTACAGGCCAAGCTGTCCCTGACAGTTCTTTTGAAGAATAGCTTTTTTTTTTAATGTTTGTTTATTTTATTCATTTATTTAAAAAAATTTTTTTTACCATTTATTTTTGAGACAGAGACAGAGCATTAGTAGGGGAGGGGCGGGGGGGGGGGAGAGGGAGGGAGACACAGAATCTGAAACAGGCTCCAGGCTCTGAGCTGTCAGCACAGAGCCCGACACGGGGCTCAAACTCACGGACCGCGAGATCATGACCTGAGCCGAAGTCGGACGCTTAACCGACTGAGCCACCCAGGCGCCCCTTGTTTGTTTATTTTTGAGAGAGAGACAGAGAGAGACAGAAGGTGAGTAGGGGAGGGGCAGAGAGAGAGAGGGAGACACAGAATCTGAAGCAGGCTGCAGGCTCCCAGCTGTCAGCACAGAGCCCGATGTGGGGCTCGAACCCTGTGAGATCATGACCTCAGGCAAAGTTGGACACTTAACCAACTGAGCCACCCAGGCGCCCCTGTTTGAAGAATAGCTTCTTAAGAGGATTAATTCTCACTCTCTCTCTCTCTCTCTCTCTCTCTTTCTGATATATTAAAACTGGCCTGGGTACACATACTCATTTTAGAGTATTGTGATTCTTCTTATTTGCCACTATTTAGTGACACTCCTCTATAGTCTAATTACTGACACTAAAATTACATACCAGGGAATGTGTTTAACTCCCCACTTTCCATTCCACCCCAAAAGATGGGTCCAGGTCATGATGGCATCTCTTTGTAGCTATTGCTAGAGCTAGCCTGAGCCAGTAAGAGTGATGAGGGGTATTTAGCTGTGAGAAAGAGGTATGGCTCCTAAGGAATTACAGGAGGAAAGAATTCACTCTTTTTCATGACTTTGTGCTTGGAGATAATTTGTGGACCTTGGGATATCCTATCATGGTTGAGGGTCAGCTCGAAGGCCAAGTTGACATTCTGAGAAGGGCAGACTCCAGAGGTGGTTGGAACTGACCACTTAGCCTGTCCTGTGTCTTGATTTCCCTTAATGCCAGAGAATTTCCTTTATTGCTGAGGCCTTTTTGAGTAGAAATTTCGGATACTTCAGTTAAAAAGCATCTTTTCTGATATGCTTGGCATTCTTTCCTAAAGAAGTGTGTTCTTTTTCCAAGCACTGTTAAAATACTCCTTTGATTTTGTTAAAGCAATTCTTGTGCACTTTTTCATTTATTTTTTAATGACCCAACGTATTTAGATTTAGCTATAGACCCTAAAGTTAGACTCCTGTTCCCTAGGGAAGCTGTGTTTGGTAAGAAAGAGGAGAGATGTTAAACGAGAGAATCTGACTATAAATATCGTTTGGCAATGCCTGATTAATATGACTATTAGTAAGTATTATATAATATGTCAAGGCGTGTTTATTATTAAAGGAAAAGTGTATCTTTAAATCATATTACAGTACTCCGTTATTCATGAGAGGTATAATGTAGAAACACATGTAGTACATCATTGACCACAAATTTATGTACTGCGGTAGCTAAATCAGTACTTGTTGTAGATGCGGTTTAAAATATGAAAAGGGAAACCTATGTTTTTAAAAAATGAAACTGACATATATTTGTTTGCAGAGCTTTTTAGCTCCAATTGGGGGCGCTTGGGTGGCTCAGTGTGTTAAGTGTTTGACTCTTGATTCTGGCCCAGGTCTTGATCTCACTATTTGTGGGTTCGAGCCCTGTGTTAGGGGTCTGTGCTGACAGTGCAAAGCCTGCTTGGAATTCTCTCTCTCCCTTTCTCTCTGCCCCTACCCTGCACGAGTGCTCTCTCTTTCAAAATAAATAAATGCTTAAAAAAACACAAAAACATGCCGATCGAATTTTCTCCCGAAATATTGTTTCTCTTTGAGGTGTAGGATTGTGGACAGTTGGGCTGGGGGGAGATAGGGACTAAAAAGTTGGGCCTAATGATTAATTGTATTTTCTGGGGATAAAAAATGATTTTTATAATGAAAATTTATAATCATACAGAAAAATTTAAAGAATCATGTAGTAATCTCCCATATCACCAAGTCACTTAACCTGCATGCGAGAAGAAGTAATGATTTGCTGTCATTTTTTTTTTTTTTTCTTTATACTGGAACATGTGTACACATAGACATGTTTGCTGAATTACTTGAAGGTCAATTGCAGGCATCATGACCCTCTGCCTGTATTAAGAAATGTAAGTGGTTATGAATGCGATGCAGCCGTCTCTCTGTTGCCTGAGTTTATGAATATCATAATGATTCTGTAGCTAACCGTAATTTACCAAAAAGATTTTTATAGTGAAGGTCAGCTAATGGAATTCTGTTTCTCAGCTATGGTTTACTTTTTGAAAAAAATTTTTTCTTATCCATTTATCATCTGTCTTTGTCCATTTTGGCTGCTATCACAAAATACCACAAACTGGGTAGCTTGCAAACAACACAGATTTATTTTTCAACAAACATTTAGTTTTGGAGGCTGGCCGGGAGGTGCAAGATCAAGGTGCCTGCAGATTTATTGTTTAGTGAGACAGCTTCTTGGTTGACTGTCCCCTCACTTGGTGAAACGGGAGGAGGAAGCTCTCTGGGGTCTCTTTTATAAGGGCATCAATCTCATTCATTAGGTCTGTGCCCTCATGACCTAATCACCTCTCAGAGGCCACACCTCCTAATTCCATCACTTTGGGAGTTAGGATTTCAATATGAATTTTTGGAGGACACAAACATTCAGACCATATCAATTCCATCTATACTCTATATTGTGTGTCTGTCCCTCTCACTGAATAGACAGACGTGGACTCTGCCCTTGTGGAACTTCTGGTCTCTCAGTGAAGGTGGTTGAAGCAATCAGTAGAGAGACCTGAGGGCCACATCAGGGCAAGTACAGGGCACTGTTGTTCACAGATATTTTTCTAGAAACAGGAATGCTGTTCAAGGTGTAAAGAATGAGTAGGAGTTATGCAAGAAAACCAGGATGGAGGTAAGGGTAGATGTTGGGGGCTATTGGGATGTGTATCAGTGACAGAGCAACCACGTGCCAAGGTCTAGAGGTGAGAGAAATAGGACTCTTCATAGAAACATCTTGAAATAGGACTAGTAATATGAAGAGAGAGAGAGGCCAGATGAGGGTTAAAACAACGTCTGGGACAGCATGGGAAGTCAGAGTTAGGGTAGGAAAGAAAGAGGGCCAGGGCCATGGAGGACCTTGGAAGTTAAAGAGTTTGGACTTCATTCTGAGGGAACTAGAGCTTTCAGATGTTTTCTCCAGCACAGAGACACATTCAGGTTTATGCTTAGGAAGATCACTTTAAATGGAGAGTGGATGAGAGAAACCAGGGCACCAGCTGGAACTGTGTGGGGGTCACAACGGAGAGGAGGAGAGAGAGGTGCATGGCTCTGTGCATCATTGGAAGGCTGGACGATAACACATCTGATAACTTTTTCGTATTATAAAATTTATCAAACCCAGAATTTGAAGGAACATTATGTCCAGCACCTTGATTTAACCATTATCAACTTTTTGGCATGTTTGCTTTATATGTCTCCCTCTTGCTCTAGGTGTAAATTAACTCAGTTCCTTTAGAAAATCTCCACTGTATCAATGAGAAAGATGTGTTTAAATCCTGAATTCTGGCTTGGCTACTTATTAACACCAAGAACTTGGCCTGATTTCATAATCTTTTTTGCTGTAGCAACAGCCGAACTTATGACACTGAGATCAAGAGTTGTGTGCTCTGTTGACTGAGTCAGCCAGGCACCCCCTAGCCAGGCTCTTATATCATAGAAGCAAGAGGGCTCTAAGGTTACCTCTTGACCTCTAATCAAACCACTGGAAATGGCCATTCCCAATCCCCGTCTGTCTCTTCCTCCCTACCCCAGGCCCTAGGTTTAGTTGGACCAGGGTCATGTAATCATACCATTTACTGAGACCACAGTGTTTGAAGAATCTGGATGGAGGTTGATCAAGTGCCATACCTGGAAGGGTGGTATTGGGGGCTCTGGGGCACTGTCCGTCCTATATGGTGTGTGAAAGAAGTAGGTCTGTGAGAAGAGCAAGGGAGAAGGCAGCAAAAAAAACCAACCAACCAACCAAACAAACCCAAAAAACCAAAACTAAAAAAACCCCAAAAAACCAAAAACCAAAAAAATGTTTAGCACAATGACTAAACATTAAATGATTGATAGCAGTCATAGTTTGAGTTCTCATTGTTAAATTCCGGGACCTTTCATGCTAGCTCTCCTTTCTCACCTCCATCTACTCCAAAGGTTTTGAATTCCTTTTTCCTTAGGAATGAATTTTATTTTTTTATTTTTTTATTTTTTTTAATTTTTTTTTCAACGTTTTTTATTTATTTTTGGGACAGAGAGAGACAGAGCATGAACGGGGGAGGGGCAGAGAGAGAGGGAGACACAGAATCGGAAACAGGCTCCAGGCTCCGAGCCATCAGCCCAGAGCCTGACGCGGGGCTCGAACTCACGGACCGCGAGATCGTGACCTGGCTGAAGTCGGACGCTTAACCGACTGCGCCACCCAGGCGCCCCTATTTTTTTCTTTTAACTTAAGTTTTTGAATTTTTGAATGACTAAGTCTTTCCTTTTCTGCTGTGTGCCCTCAAAATGGAGCAGATGGGTAGAGTGTCTCCTTAGGTTTCTGCACTGATGTTAACACTTGGCCGAGTACTGGTGGGTTTCACATTACTGGGCCAGTATCTTTTTTTTTTTTTTTTAAGTCAATTAATTTATTTTCAGAGAGAGAGAGAGAAAGAGCACAAGCTGGGGAGGGGCAGAGAGGGAGAGGGAGACACAGATCCCAAGCAAGCTCCGTGTCATCAGCACAGAGCCCGATGGGGGACTCGAACCCACAAACCGTGAGATCATAGCCTGAGCTGAGATCAAGTCAGACACTTAACTGACTCAGCCTCCCTGGTGCTCCCATTGGGCCAGTATCTTAACCTGAGTTTCTCCAGAAGCTGGTCCTGAGATGAAGTTTGAGTTCAGGTGGTTTATTTGAGAGGTGGTCCCAGAAAGCTCACAAATTAGGGAGGGAAGGGAGGAAGCCAACGCCTGGTGCCTTTGTGAGCAGCTTTGTTGCAGGGAACTGAGCCTGGACCCGGAACGCTGGGAGCTGCACGGACACACGTCACCCTCATCCCCCTGGAGGCAGAGGATTCTCCCACTCGCCTCTCTCATGGGGCAGGAGCTCTTCTCGGGCCAGTCACACCCTTCACTTCTGACTTCCCTGGAGTGGCCCTTAGGAGCTAGCCAGGAGAGAGCCCACAGGGCAGAGAGGCGTGTGGGGGGAGGTACAGGTCTGGACCCTGCTGTCACAATCTGCCTTAGTATCCGTCTGCCCTGGGCAGGAGTTTGGGGATAAGGGATGGTGGGGGCATGGCGTTTGTAGTTGGAACTTATTCTCTCCCTGATTTTCTGTGGAAATCGTTGCACCAAAGACCTCTTTTTCACTCCTAGTTTAGAGGACCTAAAAGCTGGTTGGAAGTTCCAGAAAAGGGTAGGATTCGTGAATTGACCTGAATATCTTTTGAAACTTTTATTATCACCCAATTACATTTTGTGAAGCTACCTGGCCTTTTCAGATACTTTGGGTTACTTTATTTACAAAAAAAAATACCTTCGAGGCTATGGTGCAAAAAACCAAAAAGGTCAGCTGCCTGCTTTGGCAAAGCAGTTTTCTTGTGGAATATAACGTCTGAGCTCTGATTAATGAAATACTCTTACTTAGTAATGGTAATCCAAGCATAGATTTTATGTGTAATAGTTATTTTTTAAAAAGGGATTGCAGGGGTGCCTGGGTGGCTCAGTCAGTTAAGCATCCGGCTTCAGCTCAGGTTGTAATCTCACAGTTCAGGAGTTCGAGCCCTGCATTATACTCTGTGCTGACAGCTCAGAGCTCAGAGCCTGCTTTGGATTCTGTGTCTCCCTCCCTCTCTGCCCCTCTCCTGCTTGCACTCTGTCTCTCTAAAATGAATAGATTAAAAAAAATAAAAAAATAAATTAAAAAGGATTGCAGATTACTGGGGTGGTGGTGGTGGTTCAGTTTCAGTTAGAAAAACCTGGCTCTGATTTGGGGAGGAGGGTAGAATTGAAACTGTTCCTCCAGAAGAGTACCTGATGTGTTACAATGGGAGTTAAGACCCAAGAAAGGCAGAACAGGATTTGCTGGAGAGCATGCTGCTCCCAGAATTCACAGACTGCACTTCCAGAGAAGCATTACTGAGAGTTTCTGGTCAGTGTCTGTCACCCCATATTAAACAGCATGGAGAGTGTGGGAGGCCAGTGTCAGCGATGTATCAAGAATGGCGGACTTTGGGGCCAGTGGGTGGCTCGGTCAGTTAAGCATCTGACTTCAGCTCAGGTCATGATCTCACGGCTTGTGAGTTCGAGCCCCGCATTGGGCTCTGTGCTGACAGCTCAGAGCCTGGAGCCTGCTTTGGATTCTGTCTCCCCCTCTCTCTACCCCTCCCTGGCTTACACTCTGTCTCTCTCAAAAATAAACATTAAAAAAAAAAAAAAAAAAAGAATGGCGGGCTTAGAGTAAGTGAATGACTACTACCATGTTGTGCATAGGGCCAGTCTTATCAGGATGTTTTTGTGAAATTTCCAGAAAACGTGTTCAGAAACTAACCCCAGCTTTGTAACTGGTATATGGCAATAGTTGGAATGAGCTGTTGGAAAAAAAAAACCCAGCATGTTATGAAGCAGGCCAGATACCAGTTTTCATTAGCTGATGGGACAGTGAAATTGAATGTGCCTTCCTTCACTGGATGGAAGAAAATCTGTGGCTCAGCGTTCACTACATACAGTAAGACTTCCTCGGGGGTCTTTTCTTAAACACAAGCAGGCAAGGGAAGTCACACGCTTTCTGAGTTAGAGCAGTTTGAAAAGTCAAACATAGGGTTCTCCTCTAATTTATAGACTGCCTGGGCTCAGGCTAAAATCCCATGATGGAGCAATAGTCATAAAGATCCCAGAGACCTGTCACCTCAGTGTCATGATAACAGGTGGCACCAGTGGTCCAAGATCTACTTCCAGGAAGGCCTTTTAAATTTCCAGTAAGTAAGGAACTGAAGGATCCTTTGAGGTGGCACCTGCCCTGCTAGGTTTTATCTTGGTGTTGCTCTGCATTTCTGTCTTGTTTCCCTAACTCTGTGTGCATCCCTGTGCCATGTATAATTGTGTCACATGTGCAAAGGGCAGTGTTGCCATTGTTAGGGGAAGAAGGAAGAAGGGAAGGGCGGGAGAAGTTGCAGAGAGTTTCTGTCCTTAGTCTGACATCCGGTGCCCTGAGAGATGACTGGAAACCACTTGGGACTTCAGTGGGCAAGGTTATGAGTGAGTCTGGCTCGAGGGTCTGGCAAAGCTCCAGTGTGGGCCAGCCACTGGCAGGAATGTGGTCAGGAAAAATGGGCTGCTCTTCTGCTTTTCTAAGTCCTCCTGTAGTTGACTGTCAGCTGTCTTTGAGGTCGGTGTGAACACCTGTAGGGGGCAACTTGAGTCCCCAGCTGGGCCCAGGCACCCACTGGAGAGCAGCAGCCTTATTAGCAGGTGGCTCAGATCCCCTCGGGTGGAGGGATGTGGCTGTGGCGTTCACCACCGGCCCCCCAGTGGCGATGCGCTGGCATGGCGTGGCTGTGCACTTGACCCTGGGAGTAAATTGTGCATGCCATCAGCTGCCATTCATTGCCTTGGGGGCTGGTGGATCTTTGCTTTGAGATACATATTGTGAATTATCACATTTTTATTTTACAGGAATCCTAACCATAGAAGCTCAGGGAGGGAAAAATCTGAAAAACCAAATGACATGAATGTTAGAGTGTGTATTTTTGAAAATGGTTTTTAAAAATTAAGTTTAATTATGTTCCCACATATAATCTCTGATTTCTTTCGATAACTGAAGTATAGCATACTAAGGAAGAAATTGTAGAAATAATGTATAGGATTGTAGCTTAGTCATAACTTTGAATTTGAATAGTAGTAAGGACATACATATCTTTTTTTGACATATGCCTTTATTGTATTCACCAAAAAAGTGATTTTGGAACCAGATTTCTTGAATTTGAATTCTGGCTCTACTCCTTACTGCTGGGGTTAACCTTTTTGGCGTTAATTTCCTCCGATTGTTGTTTTCTGTATAGCAGGTAAGTGTAGTTTGCCTAACTATTTGTTGCAGTGCTGATATATGAATAACTTTTATTTCTAACAGGGACCTCCGAAACAATCTTATAAGTAGCATAGATCCAGGTGCCTTTTGGGGACTGTCATCGCTAAAAAGATTGTAAGTATTTGAATTGTTTGCCTATGAATTTAAATTCTTCTTTTTAAAGTAACTGTTAACCTACTTTAAGCTTTACCATGATTAAAAAAGGTGGGTTTTTAACAATTTTTAGTTAACTAGCCAGGACCGTGATGGGGGGGGGGGGGTGGTGGGAGAAAAGAGTAATAGAAGTCGTGTAAAAAGTGGTTAATTTGTACAGTAATTTGATTTGTTTCATGGGAGATGGTTGTGTCCTTCATATGCTAATAAAATGATTACTGGCTTTGCCAATGATCATAATATGTAATATGTGAAGGAAGGATTTTAAGTTATAACTGCATTCAAGCTCCGTCTGTTGTATATCCGTATCAGTTGAGGCCCCTTTCTATTAATGATTCAAAGTCTTACTATTAGCATGTATATTTTATCTGTGTATTATTATTTCAAAACCTACAGAGCAGGTTTTTAGTACTTTTGAGGCTAAATAACTCCCCTCACCCCTTATTTTGCTGTTTTCACAGCTGCCCCGTGAGCTCATATTTGAGCATATGAGCTTAATTATTATTAAGTACTGGCTGCTTACCATGGTCTGACTTCCTGGGAAGAGCTCACAGACTCTTGGGGGCAACTAGACAATGAAAATATACCCTAACACAGGCACATGTGAGCTGTCACAGATAAAGTTATAGCAATAATAATCCACCAATGACAGGAGCGGCCACCTGGGAGGGGAATGGCCTGTCACAGGAGCAGTTGACCTTCAGATTTGACCTGGCTCCTGAGGGATGAATAATACATACTGAGGAATAACAAAATGGGTGTTCTAAGCAGAATGGACAGTGTGGGAGAATATGTCTCTTGGGGTTGAGTTCTTTGGCCAGAGCATGAAGTATATAGCAGGAAAAGATGAATTTTGGAAGTTGGGCTGGTCATGGAGGGATTAAGTTTGTCAGGCTTTTGATGACCTGCCACGTTAAAGAACTCTGAATCTCTTCAGACAGGGTGAGCTAGGAGTGCCTGGGTGGCTCGGTCTGACTTTGATTTTGGCTCATCACGGTTGAGATCGTGCCCAGTCTACACTGACAGCACAGAGCCTGCTTGGGATTCTCTCCCTCTCCCTCTCTTGTCTGTCCTCCCCTGCTGCACTTTCTCTATCTCTCAGAATAAAAATAAACATTAAAAAAAAGTGTGGGGGGGGCGCCTGGGTGGCTCAGTCGGTTGAGCGTCTGACTTCGGCTCCAGTCATGATCTCGCGGTCCGTGAGTTCGAGCCCCGCGTTGGGCTCTGTGCTGACAACTCAGAGCCTGGAGCCTGCTTTGGATTCTGTGTCTCCCTCTCTCTCTGCCCCTCCCCCATTCATGCTCTGTCTCTCTCTGTCTCAAAAATAAATAAACATTAAAAAAAAAAAAAAGTGTGGGGCTAGGAGGACTTTTTGGTTTTATCATACTCTTTTATTTTATTTTTTTTTTAAGATTTAATTTTTAAGTAATCTCTATACCAAATGTGGGTATTGAACTCACAACCCTGACTATCAAGAGTTGCATCCTCTACGGGCTGAGCCAGCCAGGCACCCCTATCATACTCTTTTATTATTTAACATTTTTAAGGTATTGAGGGTACTTGTTCATTTTTTTTTTTATGTCTTTGTTTTCCATATTATTTGTATAGTAAAATCAGCTCTGTTTGTTCTTAGTCGAATCATGTCACGACTTAAATGCTGACAGTGACCTTCCCTCCCAATATTTTTGACGTTTGGTATCTATCATTCTCTCATTCAAAACTCGTTCCTTTTTACAGTCAGAGCCAGTTGTAAGAGTTGGCCATGCTACTTTTGCATATTTAAAAAAATTACTTCTACAAATAAATTTTTTTTCCGTCTAAAACGTATCCTCTGAAACCCTTCCTCTCAGTCTCCTCTCTTGGGTTTCTTAGTGTTCAGAATTCTGGAAGATGAAGCATAGTAGGAGTTAAAGGATTCTCTCTTTCTTCATTCTGTAAAATTGTTTAAAATCTCAGTCAGACTCTGTAGGAGGAAATTTTATTACCATGGTTTTCGTTGAGGGCCCTAGATGGTGGTTCATTGTTTTTATCAGCCATGCGTGCACTCAGGACGCCCAGGGATGTCTGGAGGAGGTCTTGCCCCTGATCAGTTTTCTTCCTCGTGCACTTTGCTCTCCATTATTTTCCAGTTAAGGCTTTTTAACAAGACAAGTCAGAAAAACTGGCCCTTCTGGAGTAGGTCAGTGGTGTTAATGGAGGCTGGAGTTCTGGATAAGGAAGATAAGCATTGGAGGGGAGGGGCATTACGTGGGGCATCAGAGTTGCAGAGGATCAAGGTGTAGAGTTAGGTTTCCAGCCCAGTAAAAGTAGTAACTGAGCACAGCAGTGGATCAGGTGGTGAGACAGAGACCACCATCAGTTCCGTTAAACAAAAATGGAGTCTGTTGTGGGTGCTCAACAGTGAGCCCAGCTCCGAGATACACAGGTAACTCAGGAATCCCTAGAGGGGTTGGCAGACGAGTGGAATCATATACACCGACCAGGAGCCTGGATGTGGGCTTGGGATCTTCTTATAGAGAGCTGGAGCAGTAGCTACAGTGTAGCTCCAAGAGCTTCTAGGACTCAGCCGTTCCGACCCAGACGAGGGTGTGGAACTTGGCCATTGAAGGGCTGCAGGCACCTCTAAACCGGTCACTGGGGAGAGGAGCAGCAGCTTAATACGCTTGTTTTATTACTGAGGCCCTTTCTTTGTGCTTCTTACCAGGTGCACACGGACACCATGTTTGGATGGGTCAGTTTGAATCCAGGTGTAGGAACGGGAGTCCTCAAGTAGGAAGCGAGAGAGCTGGTATTAGACTCACCCTATCAGAAATTGGGGCGGAGGCTGAACCATCTTTGTTTTATTTTTCCCTCCTGGCGATTCTGATGCTAAAGTTGGGGAACTTCTAGAATAGCTTTCCCTCCAGCTTTTTTTTCCCTCTGCGGGTGGGGTGTGACCTCATACTGCCAGATAAGACAACTTCTCTCCCTCTGTGATTGACACCACTGGATCCCAGCCTTTTGGGAGGGAAGCTCTTTTTTAGGAAGATAAATGCTAATAATATCTCCATGTAGAGATGGGAATTGAAGGGAACTTGACTGTGAATAAAAAAGCAGTTTCATCAGGCTGTTTTAAGGATAATGCAGAATATCTTAGATTCTCTGTCTAGTTCTTTATCCTTTAGCAAATAATTTCTCAAGTACTTCCGTCCAAAATAAATAAATAAGTTTCTTGATTGGTAGCATTTAATTACTAATATTGCCCCCTGCATTGCCTGAGCATTTCTTTATTGCATTACACATTAAGTAGTCTCTTGTGTTCTTGCCCAGGAAGGTAATTGCCATTTATAATAATCTTCCCACTAGAAGATACATTCTTAATTTCAAACAGCTGACTTGTAATGGAACTTACGGTATACGGTTTGCTGGCTGAGAGCATCCTGTATGAAACTCAATGAGAAACAAACATATTCTGTGTTAGTAACGTTTGCTAGTTGCTTATGGATACAGGCGCTGCTTCTTATGAGGCCCTAAATCATTCATTTCAATTGTGCATCTCCCTCGACAGCCACACATAAAGTGTTTTTGTAAGTGTACCGTGCCTTTGCCTTTATTTTATAGATAATTTGAATCAGGAAGATTAAGTGGCTTTCTGAAGAATAAACTACCAAAAGTAGGTAAAACCCAGACCCATTCAGTTTGTCTTTTGCTTTATCAACACATTCAGGCTGATTCTCCATCTAAATGGAAACCCATTATCAATACCTAAATACTATTTTAAATAGGTATAGCTATAATGAAATTGTTTCCCAAAGAATCAGTGGTAATTACACCAGTTAAAGCTCAGAAGAGAGACAAGATAATGAATAGAGCCCAGAAATGCTTGCTTAAGCAACAATTCACAAAATGATGCCTAATTTTCTTAAACAGTAAAACCCAGAAATAAAAGGAAAATCGGCTGGAATAAAAAAAGTCCCACAGGATTAAATACTTCACTTTAACATTGTGAGGAGTAGGGTCCTGGAGCCCAGCAGGCGCAAATAAAGTTTCAGTTTTGAATGGCTTAAGATTCTTTTATCAAAAGTTGCTGTAAGATAGAGAAGGCAAAGCTGTAAAGTCAGGGAACCTCAGGATTACCTAAGCTAGCTTTTGGACTATCTAAGGGAGACACTTGGCGAGTAAGTACCTGGTTCAGATGCTAGATCCTTACCATTTCTAATTTCTAGTCTGGCTAATAAAGTTTCTGCTGTTACCAAGCATATGGTTGAGAATCCAACAGTTTTAGTTTAGGAACGGCTGGTACAGATTCCTTCTCTAAAGAGTAGCTGAGAGTGTGGCTCAAAGAATAGGTACTTTTCCATTACAAAGAATAAGACAGACATTGAAGAAAATGTGTTAAAAATATTTCTTGAAGTTTGGTTTAGAACCTTGTTCAAACCCTTTTGTCAACATCCAAGGGATGAATGGTTCCAAATCTAAGAACTGATAAAAATTAAGATTCATTGTTTTAGGGTTTTCTTGTATATAGTTTACTAAGTCTTGTGATGGAAAAAATGCTGAAAGCCATGCTATGTTATTTGAAGGTTACAGAAATTGTCAATTATTATCTCCCAATTAAAATGCGGTTTCCCAGGGGTGCCTGGGTGGCTCAGTTGCCTTTTAAGCATCTGACTTTGGCTCAAGTCATGATCTCGCAGTTTGTGAGTACGAGCCCCGCATCGGGCTCTGTGCTGACAGCTTGGAGCCTGGAGACTGCTTCAGATTCTGTGTCTCCTCTCTATCTGCTCTTCCCCTGCTTGTGCTCTGTCTCTCTCTCTCTCTCTCAAAAATAAATAAATGCTTGGGGTGTCTGGGTGGCTCAGTCAGTTAAGCATCCCACTTTGGCTCAGGTCATGATCTTAAGGCTTGTGAGTTCGAGTCCCATACGGGGCTCTGTGCTGGTAGCACAGATCCTAGAGCCTGCTTCAGATTCTGTGTCTCCCTCTTTCTCTGCCCTGTCCCCCTCACACTCTGTCTCTATATTTCTCAAGAATAAATAAACATTAAAAAAAATTAAAAATAAATGTTAAAAATAATTTTTTTAAATGTAATCTGATTAAAATGTAAAATTGTATTCACTGTGGTGTGAGGAAAGAACACAGTGCAGAAGAAAACAATATCTACTAAACATTTTACGTAGATAAAAAGGAAAACGTTTCATGGACTGAGGAGAAAAACATATTTAGAAAGTAGTATTCGACCGTAACTATTAGTTAATAGTGAAGGGAAAAAATAACTAGGCTGTTACCTAGCTATTGCTGAAGTAATTTGGCTTAGAGACTGAATGATAGATCCGTGGAGTAAGAGCTAATTCCGTTTTCTCAATACACTCAAAACTTCTGACTGTTTAAGGAATGACATTAGAAAGCAGTAAGTTTCAGGTATTCTTGAGGAAATAAAAGTTCAAATATTTTGGTTATTTGCCCCTTTATTGTCTGTTAGATGTTCGCTGAGACTGAGCTCTGTCCCTAACTTCTCCAGCGTCGTGAACTGTGTAGGCCATCTAAGGAATTCTATCACAGACAGTAAGGTAGATGGAGTCTCCTTTTTACCACTCCAGTTTTATCTTGAGTCATTTTATAGGAGTAAATGCTTGAAATACAGAGGGCACCTATAATTAGACAGCATGTAGTCTGTAAGTGCCAGAAATAAGTGAAAGCAAGACTTCGTTTTTCTCAGTGCTACCCTTAACTCACTTGAGGTAGGTAAACTTCTCAGAGATGCTGAAAAGATCTTGTATGTTACCTGGGTGCTGTTCCTGAGTATTGAATGTATGAAATCTTCATTAACCAAGAGAACACACTGAAGATATTTTTTCTTTCCCCTTTCTCCTTAGGGATCTGACAAACAATCGAATAGGATGTCTGAATGCAGACATATTTCGAGGACTCACCAATCTGGTTAGGCTGTAAGTACGCTTTTCTATTAAAATGTAAGAAAGCATGTGAACTATTGCTCAGATATTTATAGATACCCGTGACATGTTTAATAGTAAAGTAGCAACTGTTGGGATTATAGAAGGAGAAGCAGATAGCTGGAAATTCAATCCTGGAGACATATTGTCCTCAGAACTTAATACTCTGTTACTGTGCGCACGCACACATGTACACACAGAGCCACACAATGTGGTATGTGCCTCAGAGGACATGTTCGTGTGGAGAGAGATGGTCGGAAGCTTTGCCAGTCTGGATAAATTTCCTCGAAGAGGTAAAACGTGAGCTGATGGCCCAGAGATTGTAAAGATTTGGTTAGTTAGAAAGGAAAAGAAGCGGAACAAATGATGCATGAAAGTGGAAATAGGAGCAAAGCCATTGTCAAGGGGAAGGCCACTGGTGTGAAGAATAAAATAGCCATTGGAATTGTGATGCCTCTGACTTTGTGATTTGGGGTGAGTTAACTTTTGTGAGCTTTTCGATTATTTTTCATCTGTTAATATAGGTTAATATACCTCAAGGTTATTACAAAGATGAATTAAAATTTGAATTGTCTGTATCTATCTCAAAATTTACACATGATATAAATGCAGAAGAACTTTGTATAAGCCCTCAAATGCATTTTTTTTTAATTTTAATTTTTATTTTTTAAAATGAAGAAGAGGTTCTGTTTGGGAATAACTAGAAGTAAGGCCTATAATAATAGAACTTTAATTTAATGCTTTTTTTATTTTATTTTTTGAGAGTCAGAGATAGACTGCAAGCAGGGGAGGGGCAGAGAGAGAAGGAGACACCAAATCTGAAGCAGGCTTCAGGCTCTGAGCTGTCTGCACAGAGCCCAGTGCAGGGCTTGAACCCATGAATGCGAGATCATGATCTGAGCCCAAGTCACGTGCTTAACCAACTGAGCCACCCAGGCGCCCTTATAATAGAACTTTATATGGGAGCGTATGAGAAGCAGATAGAGGCTTAGATCCGATTTAACAATAGGAATGCACTGAAGGACATTTATCTGGGAAGATGGCATAAAATCCTATTTTAGAGAATAGTAATCTGGGAATAGGGTGCAGGATGAAATTCGGGATTTACAGTAGAAGGTCTAGTTACGAGGGTTGTCTGTGTCTGGTTCTGTCTCTTTGTAGCTTTTCGGAATGTTTCTTCAACTTCATTCATGTTAACTTTGAAAAAGCTGTTAGGGGGCTTCCCCAGGGAGATGAGTTCACCGTAGCAGGAAGGGAGGGGACTTAGGATCACCTGTTAGAAGACCACAGAGGATTCCTGTTTCTTAGCAAACTCATAATACTTTTCAGTGAGCCCTTTAATTTAGGGGGAGACGTATATGGCCAATATTCCTGTGTTGAAATAGAAGACTGATTTGGTGTACAGCTTTACTCACAACTGGAAATCAATGAAACCAATTGCATTTTTTTCTTTTTTTGAGGCTGTATCACAGCACTTTTATTTCAGTGCTTTTATTATCTCTTCTTGAGGGTTTTGTATTTTTGGTTTTTGAGGACTGTGCAGGAATTGGCAAAATGAGGCATTTATGGAGAAAAATCTGTTATATTTTTGGATAGCTATGACTCAAGTAACAAAAAAGAGTCTGGAGTCTACTGTTTTCATTGACTTGGGTTCCAGATGGATTTATAGCTTCGGCAAAAGAACTAGAAGGGGCAGTCTTTATGTTAGGGCCTTTCCTTACTATTTCCTTACTGTTTGTTTGTTTGTTTGTTTGTTTCTTTCTTTCTTTCTTTCTTTCTTTCCCTCCCTCTTCTTTCTTTTTCTTTCTTTCTTTCTTTCTTTCTTCCTGTCTTTCTTTCTCTCTCTTTCTCTCTTTTTCTCTCTCTCTGTCTCTCTCTTCTTTCTTTCTTTCTTTCTCTCTTTCCTTTTCTTTCTTTCTCTTTCTTTCTTTCTTTCTTTCTTTCTTTCTTTCTTTTTCTTTCTCTTTCCCTGTATTTCCTTCTCTTTCTTTCTTTCTTTCTTTCTTTCTTTCTTTCCCTGTACTTCCTTCACTCTTTCTCTCTTTCTCTCTTTCTTTCTTTCTTTCCTTGTATTTCTTTCTTTCTTTCTTTCTTTCCTTTTCTTTCTTTCTTTCTTTCTTTCTTTCTTTCTTTCTTTCTTTCTTTCCTTCCTTCCTTCCTTCCTTCCTTCCTTCCTTCCTTTTTTTCCTTTTCTCTCCTTCTTCCTTTTTTTCCTTTCCTTTCCTTTCCTTTCCTTTCCTTTCCTTTCCTTTCCTTTCCTTTCCTTTCCTGTCCTGTCCTCTGCCTCAAAAGCTGAAGTTTTAAAGCTCGGGTACATCTCTTAGATTTTTAATTAATTCTTTGATACTTGTTGTGAGAATTTACAGGACATTTATTCAGGTGAATTATTCAAACAGAAGAATACTGCTACCAGGTCTCCTACTTTGAGATTTGATTGAGATAATTTTGTAGCCCATGTAGTAATAGGTCTTTGTGGCTTTTTTAAATGCAACAGTTGATGGCACATACAGAAGTAAACCTGACTTAACATCCTTTAAATACTGTTCTAAGAAAAATTGGCAATTGAGGTAGCTTCTTAATGTTCAGAAATGCATTGTAATGGAGATGCCTATAATAATTTGGGTTGACCTAGGTCTAGAGCTGTGGATCAAGAAACTTTGGACAAGTATTCTATATGGGCAACAGCAATTTCCCTGTTTCTAGGCTGAGCCACCCTGTGTGCTGGTTGTGAAGGCTAAAAACAATTTGTGTTTCCCCCTGGGAAGAAAAACATACTTAAAAAAAAATTTTTTTTTTCTAATGTTTATTTTTGAGAGAGAGAGAATGCACTAACAGGGGAGGGACAGAGAGAGGGAGATACAAAATCCGAAGCATGCTCCAGACTCTAGGCTCTGAGCTGTCAGCACGGAGCCTGACACAGAGCCTGATGCTGGACTTGAACCCATGAGCTATGAGATCATGACCTGAGCCAAAGTCGGACACTTAAACGACTGAGCCACCCAGGCACCTGAAAAACATATTTAAAAAAAAAATGTTTATTTATTTTGAGAGAGAGAGAGAGCACGCCAGCCTGGGGAGAGGCAGAGAGAGAGAGGAGAGAAAGACAACCCTAAGCAGGCTCTGCGTTGTCAAGAGATCCTGACCTGAGAGTTGGACGCTTAACTGG
Source organism: Panthera pardus (assembly GCF_024362965.1). Classification (NCBI taxonomy): domain Eukaryota; kingdom Metazoa; phylum Chordata; class Mammalia; order Carnivora; family Felidae; genus Panthera; species Panthera pardus. The sequence continues at coordinate 186,924,729 of NW_026526688.1, forward strand.
CTGAGCCACCCAGGCACCCCAAAATAGTATTTTCTTAGTGTAACAAGTGGAAAAAAAATTTGATTAGCAATGGGGCACATAGTGCATTTCTTACATAAGATCTGTCTCCCCCCCAAAAGACCAGGTATACAGAAGAAGGGAATCCCCAGTGGATCACTCTTGTAGATATTTCCTCTGCTGCTGCTTCAGGGGACTCTCTGGGTTGCCCTGGAACTTGGCATCTGGGACTGGCTGGGCTTCTTAGCCAAGGAGGCTGGAATGGAGGCCTCTTGCCAGGGAGGCCGGATGAGACCTTGGCACACAGACTGTAGCCTTCTTGCCCTGGCTTCTCATTGTTTTGAAACAAGCTGTGGCTTTAGAGGCTTAGGTTAAGAATTCAAAAATAACTTTAAATAGTCTGAGGCTTCAGTGGACATGGATGTGGAGGGTAAAATTGATTAATTCTGTCTGTGGATCTCAGCCTTTGTTGGTGGAGAATTTCTGGGGAGAACCGTCTCAGAGAAGTGAGGGCTTAACTTCCCAGAGGTTCCCACCCTATCCCGCTCAACAGTGGAAATAACCGGCAAACCGAAGATGAGGAGCTGAAAATGGATGCTATATTTAAATTATTTTTTAATGCTTATTTATTTTTGAAGGCCAGAGATACAGCGTGAGCTGGGGAAGGGGCAGAGAGAGAGGGAGACACAGAATCCGAAGCAGGCTCCAGGCTCTGAGCTGTCAGCACAGAGCCCAACCTGGGGCTTGAACTCACGAGCTGTGAGATCATGACCTGAGCCGAAGTCTGACAGTCAACCAACTGAGCCACCCAGATGCACCCTGGACACCATATTTAAAAGCCAAACCAGAGATTTTTTTTTTTTTTTCTCTGAATTGCATTGTATATTTTCATTATAAGTCTCTCTCCTTCATTTAGGAGGTTAATTTCCAGAGAAATTGTTAGGAGATCAGCAAATCAAAAGCTTTCTCCTTTTTTCTTTCTTATGAATTTTGATCAATTTAAATCTGATATTTTTTTTCCTAAGAATTACACATTTAATATTTTTCTATTAGAAATAATTGGTAAGTGGTGTTTATGAAAACTTCCTTTATACAACTGAACAGTTAGTGATGTCATTAAGTAATAAAACCATTTAGAGACCTGAAGGAAAAGTTAAGCCTCCTTCCATCACCTCAGACATACCACTGTGAGGTCGCCTGTACTCACTACGTGGCTGTCTTATTTTCATATTTTCTGTTGCTCCCACAAATGTACGGGCATGCATATAGGGCTTTAAATGTGTGCTGTACTCAGCAGTTTACTTAAAAAAAGTACCCATATATCATTAATCTCTTTTCAAGGGGGTACATGTTGTCGTAGTCCTTGTTTGTTAATAGTTACAGAATATCCCTAGTGTAGAACTGATTATAATTTAGTCAATTGTTCTTCTGTTGAAGGAGATTCTATTTGATTGCATTTTCCCTTGCTTTAATCCATTGGCCCTGGTAAATATCCCTGTATATACACAGGTGATGTATATATTTAACTTATAGGAATTCAGATGTATCTGTTTAGCAAAAAGTAAGTAAATAAAAATTAAGACATTAAGAAACAACAATGCAAGGGTGGGAGTGGGGGATGGATGGATAAGTCACCTGCTGTTCCATTCAGTGAGGTGATAGACTGGGGAGCAATGACTTTGCTGTGCTGTTGTCATTCTCATTTCCCTTTTGCTTTTTCTGTGTAAGCCTCTCAGAGCTGAAGTGTGATTGTAGTGTTTTAAAACACGTGTAAGTTTTTATGGTCCCCAAACCGAAGCCAGTCACTCTGTTTGGTGTTCAGCCAGTCTGTTTGAACGCTGGAGGAAAAATTGGTTTGTGTTGGGATTTACTGGAAGGATGGCATGTCTCACCCCAGTGTGATTCCTTCCTCTGTGATTTCCAAAAGGAAATCGCTAATAATAACTAATAATTAGAATAAAATTACCTAATAATTAGAATCTAATGATCCCTGTAAGGTGCTTTTATTTTGTTTATACTTAAATCCTATATTTACAGGATAGAGCTTTATTTCCAACTTACTATTAAGGAATTTTTCAAGCTTGTAAAAAAAAATTAGAGACAATTATATAAGGAATTTCCACGTACCCTTCCTCCTGTTTTAACACTTAGCAACTTCATAACCAGTCTTGTTTTAGTTATGCCTCCCATCTCTTTTGCCTTCCTGCCTACATTGGTTTAAACAGATCCAAGTAATCATGTAATTCCACATAGGGTAGCTTCATACAGGTACTGTTGTTCATTTTAATTGCATGTAGGTTACTTTTTTTTTTAAGTTAATTTCAAGAGGAGAGAGAGAGAGAGCACAGACATGCGGGTGGGGGAGGGAGGGGGGAGAGAATCCTAAGCAGGCTCCACACCCAGTGCAGACCCCTGTGTGGGGCTCGATCCCAGGACTGTGACATCATGACTTGAGCCAAAATCAAGAATGGGACGCTAAACCCACTGAGCCACTCAGGTGCCCCTAGGTTACTTTTTAAAAATATAATAATGATTTACACTTCCATCTGTAATACCCTTTTCAAAATCCACATTCAGTATCCCTTCTGATAGGCCAAAAAAGAGAAGGGCATCTCTTTCATCATTCTTTTAATGGCAGATCTCCTTTTTTGTTTGTTTGCTTGCTTACATTCCTAGGCAGCTCTCCTATGAGAATCTGAACCCTTTTATCCAGGCCTTTTCTATCAAAAATTCGTATATTATATTTAAAAGCCAATCCAGGGAGGTCTTTTTTTTTTTTTTTTTTGTTACTGAATTTCATTGTATATTAATTTGTGAAGGATTGGCATTTGTGTCATATTAAGTCTTCTCATCCAGGAATACACGACTGCAGATGTCACAGGAATGGCTGACCTTTCCCGGATCAGTTCTGTTCCCTCTCCCCACCAGGGAATCCATCTACCTGATTGTCCACACAGGAGGGATTCAGTCCAGACCCCAGTGAGAGGCAGGCTTTTTCCCAAGTCTCAGGGCATCTCCTTTGAGAATTCTAGGTCTAAATTGTATCTATTCTTGATAGTACTATAGACAGAGAACAGATCTTCAGATCTTGTGGGGGTTGACCTTCCTGTCATTTTTCCGGAGCCCTCAGTCCTGACGTAGTATTCAGAGCCTCCTGAAGTGGAGTCCACATCCCGAATAGTCAGCCACCACCACGGAGCACCTACTGTGTACCACAGCTTGTTACTAGCTGCCAGGGGTACCCTGATAAATAAGACGCACAAGTCCTGCTGCTCCCAGAGCTTATGGTCAAGCGCGGAATCCTTCTGGGTTTACCAAACCACTCAGATTGTAGCATGGGACGTTCTGGGTTTAAGTCATACAAAACTCAGCAAGGGTTAGGTATTTATTAAAGTCATCTGATACAAGGGGAGGAAACAAAATAGGTTAAGTAATTTGCCCAAGGCCCACACTGAATTATGTCCGTCTTAAACCCTGGACTCTTTCCACTCTGTTCACATTTTTTATCCGCTTCCTGTGGGTTGCTGCTGATAATTATTCAGATCATCCTTGTCCTTGTCCTTTTCTGGTTTTTAAATTTCTGCTTTCTTACATGATGCGGAGTTAACACACGAAGACTGATTTACTTAAAATGAGAGCATGACTAGGGCTCTACCTTATTGGTAAGGTAGCTTTTAGATTCGCCTGGTATTTGGTAGAAAATCCTATGTGATAGTAATAACTTTAATTTTATTACTTGAGATAGGCTGAGAACAAAGTTATTCATCCTTGGATAAAGTATTTACTACTTGCTCCTTTTTATAAGATTTAAAACAACTTTCATAAATTCTTTATAACATTATTCAGTGATTATAGGACACTTTAGAAAATTGTATAAAATGATACATAATTGTATTTTTTATATGAAATTGTTTCCTTTTTTTTTTTCTTTTTTCTTTCCCAGAAACCTTTCAGGGAATTTGTTTTCTTCATTATCTCAAGGAACTTTTGATTATCTTGGTTCATTACGGTCATTGTAAGTAAGAAAAAATTTTTTTCCTGTTTTGAAAAATAAATCTTGATTTTTTAAGAATTAAAAACAGTTATTATATGGTTTAAGAGACTTCATGGGGAAAATGTGAAATTTTGCAGAAGTTAGATTCTCAATTGAGAGCATGAATTCTCATTGAAAAGCATACTATAAACCAGAGTAATGTGTTTCAGACTGGGACAGCCATTTTCTCCTTAGAATACTGTCTCTCTCTATATTTAGAGTAAATAAATGGGCAATTCATTCTCTTTCACTTTATTTTCAAATTAGAAAAGATTGTTTGACTAGTTGAATCCTCAAAGTATAAAATATCCTTCCCTATGAAAGTCTATTGTGAAGAATATTTTATACTTTAGGGTTTTACTTTTATCTTGTAACCCTTTCCCCAAACTGAATTCACAACTAATTACTGAAATTTCTAGGATTGTTTATGTAGAATGCCTGCTTTACGAAACCAACATAAGATCATACTGACATAGCTCTCTGTAGCTTTAGAATTAGCTGATCTTTTTTTTCCTCCCAAAACAGTTTTATTAACTGAGATTGTATGGGAGTTCCTTTTGACAGTAATTGTATTTCCACATTAAACCATAATATATTTCAAACTGTAAGTTATACTAATTTCTATTGGAGATACAGTTAAATATAATGTTTTTCAAATCTTTATTGCGTATAATTTATGGGGTTGATTATTTTTCCAGGGAAAAATGTCTTCTCTTGCAGATGCTATCTGGTGTATGCTGTCTTCTTCCCTACTGTGCCTTGTCTTCTCCATTTTTTTTTTTTTAACCTTTCCTTCCCTGTCTCTTCTCTGCTCTTCTCCTTTAATTTTCTAGGTGTACTGTTTAGCAGTTTTCACTGAGATGTAGCTAATATTTAGGCATTCGTCTGGCTCCTCACCATTATAGATATGGACACATGTATCCACTTGAAGAGCCACGGGGGATCAAAGTCTGTCTCGTCTTTCTTTTTGTTGCCATTACCATTGTTTAGTGAATGAAAACATCTCTATTTGGCATATGTAGTAGGCTCAAGTCAACCATTTCTGTAAGTTTAGAAAATAAGGACTATAGAGAGTAATCTGGCTTTTGAGACCTTGGGCAGTAGGAATGCAGGAGGTATTTTTATCCAAAAATTGGGAAAAATGGCTAGTGTTTTTACCTCCGCGTGCTGGAAACCAACCAGAAAGTGGTGCTTAGGAGTTAGAAGTCAGTCCAGTCGTCCTTCCGTAGTGTTTTCTAAAATTTACTTTCTCTTTTGTGTATCACTCATCCCACCTCCTTTTTTTTTTTGCCAGAATTAATGAGATGAAGCCTGTGCTGATGCACGGTCCGTGCTAGGAACACACATGTTATATTTGTTCTTTGCACTTTGATTTATTTGGGCAGGATGTGTTAGGTTCTGTGTTAGTTTTATCTATGTTTTGTCCCCCTATTATGTAATGTGTTCGTGTCCCCATGCTTTTTGATGAATGGGTAGAAGTTTGATAGGCCCAGAAGGTGGAGGTTTGCTATTCTAGACCCTGAGATTCAGGAGCCTGTTACATAGAAGAGGGATGATGTGTAGATTTTGTTTGCATACCAGCTTTGATGTGAAGCGGTCAGTCTCAGGATTAGCAGGGGGGGAGGGCTGGGGTCAGCCATTCCTCCTGTCCTCTCATTAGCAAGGAGAACACAACCGGTGGGTGGTTTGTGCCCCAGGCATCCCAGGGTGAGCACTGGTGTGCTTGTCAAAGCAGAAGCCAGCATATAAAGCAAACATGCCATTCTATTACATTCACTGTAATCACTAATTTGAATTTTGTGTGTTACAGAGAGTTTCAGACTGAGTATCTTTTGTGTGATTGTAACATACTGTGGATGCATCGCTGGGTAAAGGAGAGAAACATCACTGTCCGGGACACGCGGTGTGTTTATCCTAAGTCTCTTCAGGCCCAGCCAGTCACGGGTGTGAAGCAGGAGCTGTTGACGTGTGGTAAGAGAGAAAGAGAAAGAGAGAAAGTGTTTGCCATATTTTACTTGCTACTGTCTTTTTCTTGACAAACTGTGAAGTTCTCTTCACACTGTGATGGAACTGATTACAACCGTTACTCTTTTTGGATCTGATAATACATATTTAGTGTATGTGAATAGTTAAGTCAACTGGATAAAACAGTTTTGGATGGGTGTTTAAAGTTCTTAGGTTTTGAACGGCTTTCTGTACGAAAAGCAAGTTCAGACAATCTTCAAATTTTCTATCAGTTGGCAAATCAGGAATTTGATAGTAAAAAAAAAAATCTGAGTTTGCAATCATACTACTTGTTGGTAGGAGTGTGAATTAATAGAGCCTTTTTGACATATACTTTGGCAGTATGTATTGGTGTTCTCAAAAATTTGATACAGTTTAATCCAGTGATTCTATAGGAGGGTGTAATTCTTAGGAAATGATCAGCTATGTTAGTCAGTATTTAAGTATAAGCATATCTTCAATCCTCAAAAATAGGGGATTGACTGAATTACTTGTGACACATCTATTTATAATAATGCAGCTATTAAAATTCATAATTTTGAAGAGTATTTGAAGACTTGAGGGAAATACAACATATTTATTAAAAGAAAAAGAAAAAAAAATACACATAAACCGAAAATATTCCTTAAAATGATAAGAGGAGATTCCAGACTTTGTGTCTGGAAATAAGCAGTTCTATACTTGTTTACATTTTTTCTTTATTATCATTACTGTTGTAGTTTCACAAGTAAAATATGCTCATTAGATGAAAATTAAGATTTGTGAAAAGAAACAACATATACATGTATCAAATCATCATGATGTATACTTTAAATATCTTACAATTTTAAACATGGGTGGGAAGAATAAAATAAACAGAAAAATATATTATAATTCTGTCAGTTATACCTCAATAAAGCTGGAAGAGAAAAGACACTAAGAAGCAAACCTATGGGGTGCCTGGGTGGCTCAGTTGGTTAAGCATCCAACTTCGTCTCTGGTCGTGATCTCATGGTTCGTGAGTTCAAGCCCCACAACGAGCTGTGTGCTAATAGTGTAGAGACTGGAGCTTCCTTTGGATTCTGTGTCTCCCTCTCTCTCTGCCCTTCCCCTGCTTGTGCTCTGTCTCTCAAAAAGAAATAAACACTAAAAAAATTAAAAACAAACAAACCCAAAAAAGTCCATGCTTGCATTCCCAAAGGTAGCTGTTGTCAACGATAACTCAGTATATTTTCTTCATCCTTTTCCTGTGTTTTGACCAAAACCTCATCATACTCTAATAATATTTTATAACTTTTTAAAACTGGAGATGATGTAAACCCATTTCCTCATCATATAAAAGAGATGCATACCAGTACATGATACAGATGTAGCTGTAACTTGACCACTTCCTTATTACTGCGTATTTAGTTTGTTAATAATTTCCAAGGATTCATTTCTTTGTATGCCTGTTTGCATATGTGCTGTTACTCTTTAGGATAGACCACAGCTTGGACACCTGGTGGCTCAGTTGGTTAAGCATCTGACTTTAGCTTGGGTCATGATCTCGTGGTTCGTGGTTTGAGCCCCACATTGGGCTCCATGCTGTGCGGAGCCTGCTTGGGATTCTCTCTCTCCATCTCTCTCTGCCCTCCCCTCGTTGTGTTCTCTCCTCTCTCTCTTTCTTTCTCTCAAAATAAATAAATAAACTTAAAAAAATAAAAAAAATAAAAGAGAGGATAGAGTACATACAGGTAAAAGTAGTAGACAGTAGACTAAGTATTCTAAAGGCCTTTAATGAGCCCATGGTATTTGTGTATAGTTTTGCACATATATTTAGAATTCCTCCCTGTTATTTTTCTGACTGGAAGGAAATATATCAGCTTTTATTTTTTTAATTAATCTTTTTTTTTTTTTTTTAAAGTTTATTTATTTTGAGAGAGAGAGAGTGCACATGAGCAGCAAAGGGGCAGGAAGAGAGAGAGTCCCAAGCAGGCTCCATGCTGATAATGTAGAGCCCGACATGGGGCTTGAACTCACAAACCATGAGGTCATGACCTGAACTAGAACCAAGAGTTGGACGTGAACCACCTGAGCCACCCAGGCACCCCATATCAGCTTGTTAAAATGATGATGATATGTGGGATCTTAAAAGATTTTTCCTTCCCTTTTCTTTAAATGTTCTAAGTTTTCTCAGTGAGTATTCATCACTTATGTAAGCAGAAAGCAGTGGTTTAATCAAAGGAAATGCTGTCTTCTAAATGTATTCTAAAATTGTATGTCTATCAGTATTTACTTATCACCAGCTCCATTCTCCAGATTTAAGTATTATTTTACAATTTGTTTTCTTAGTAATTGCTTAGATACCACAAAACAGGAACAACTTTAAATGTCAGAACTGATTATGAAATGGTTTCATTTTAATTTTACTAATTTTGTTTTCGTTTAGGAGCCACTTATCTCCGTAGGAGCCTTGTTGGTGCTAGCATGAAAATGCTGGTCACTGGGGAAAATTTGTTTTTTCATTTAAAACATTTTAATTAGAATTTCTATCGCTTTGGGGGTACCTGGGTGGCTTAGTTGGTGAAGCATCCAACTTCAAATCAGGTTGGGATCTCACAGCTCGTGAATTGGAGCCGGAGCCCTGTGTTAGGCTCTGTGCTGACAAGCTCAGAGCCTAGAGCTTGCTTTGGATTCTGTGTCTCCCTCTCTCTTTACCCCTCTCCCGCTATGCGCACACTTGCGCGCGCTCTCTCTCTCTCTCTTTCTTCAACATAAATAAACGTTAAAAATAAATTAAAAAAAAATTTTGTTTTCATAATAGAGTTTTTTCTTTCTGTGTATATTTATTTTTGAGAAAGAGAGAGAGACACACACGGAATCTGAAGCAGGCTCCAGGCTCTGAGCTGTCAGCACATTGCCTGATACGGGGCTCAAACTCATGAACCGTGAGATCATGAATGACCGGAGCCAAAGTTGGAAGGTTAACTGGCTGCGCCACCCCAGCGGCCCCCCGCAAAAAAGAGTTTCAATAGCTTTTAACTCTGGAGAGTGAATATAGTATGGTATCTGTTTCCTGAGTCTTTGTTTTATGGTCTGTAGATCCACCCCTTGAATTACCATCTTTCTACATGACTCCTTCTCATCGTCAAGTTGTGTTTGAAGGAGACAGCCTTCCCTTCCAGTGTATGGCTTCATATATTGATCAGGACATGCAAGTGTTGTGGTATCAGGATGGACGCATAGTTGAAACTGATGAATCTCAAGGTATCTTTGTGGAAAAGAACATGATTCACAACTGCTCGTTGATTGCCAGGTAAACTTTTTTAGATGAGGAATCGTCTCTGTGGATTTTCTGTATTTCAGAATTGAAGTGTTAGAATTTGAACTAATATTTTATCTTCTTGCACTTAAAAATACAAACATTTGGTGTTCCTTTTCCTGATTGTTACTCATTTCCGGAAATTAAATAGCTACCGTTGTCATCCAGTTGTGGAGCAGAAAAGTATAGGAAGAAAGGGAAACACTGTTAAAAAGTTGGAGACTGTTTTTGTTAAAAGTTTTAGGAGGAAAAATGTAAACTTTTTGTGCCAGACTTAATTTCTAACCATTTACTGCTGCTAAACTCAGATTTTCACATTTAGCAATCACCTAATTTTCACTGTAGGTTAATGCTACAGTTTAAGATACTGTATTTCCTTTCTCTACTCCATCAGTATAAAAGATTTTAACACCTGTCCTGTTAACCCAATGACTGGTATGATCACCAAAATCATTGATTTGAATGAGTGTTATAAAGTATAAAAAAACAGAGTGAAAATATATGATATTATCACTATATATTTTATTTTGGTAAAATCTTAACCTGTAGGCATTGAATTTTCTTTTTTCTTCTCTCTTGTGTCTCTCTTTTTTTCCTTCCTACCAATTTCGTTCCTTTTTTTTTTTTTTTTTTTGAGAGAGAGTGTGTGTGCACAGGTGTGAGTGGGGGAGAGGCAGAGTGAGAGGGAGAGAGAATTTTAGCAGGTTCCACGCCCAATGCAGAGTGCATCGTGGGGCTCAGTCTCACAACTGTGAGAGATCATGACCTGAGCTGAAATCGAGTCAGATGCTTAAGCGACTGAGCCACCCTTCTTACTATTTATTCTTCCTACTTCTATCTATTTAAGAATAGGTCTGTAGTTTCCAAACTCTTTTAGAGCAACTTAGGGTAATATCATTGCAGATTCAAAGAGGTGCCATTAAAAAAAATTATCAAGAAAATAAAGGCATTCTGACTTGAGAATCCTGTCTGAGAATTTCGGGGATACAATATTCTATTTTACAATTTTTGTTTCCCTCCTGAGATTTCCTGTCTGTTTATTAGAAGCATATTTTTCTTTGTGTCTTCTAACATATTTATAATAGATGCTTTTAAATTCTTGCCTGCTATTTCCAATATCTAGGTTATCTTGGAATCATCACCACTGTCTTCTTTGCTTTTGAATATGTTTTATATTTTATTATTTAAAAAATGTTGAGGTGCCTGGGTGGCTCAGTTGGTTAAGCATCTGACTTTGGCTTGGGTCATGATCTCATGGTTTGTGGGTTCAAGCCCTTGTTGGGTTGGCATGGGGAACCTGCTTGGGATTCTCTCTCTCCCTCTTGCTCTCTGTCCCTCCCCCACTTGCACCATCTCTCTCAAGATAAATAAATAAGAAAAAAATATTGTTCATGTGTCTAGTAATGTTGGATTCTATCCTGGACAGTGTGAATGATTCACAAGCTGGCAAAGTACAGCCTATGGTCCACACCTGGCCTGATGGGCCTGTGGGCTAAGAATATTTTTAACCTTTGTGAATAGTTACATAAGGACCAATATAATATTTTCAATGTTGCTTCTTGGCCAGCAAAACCTGAAATAATTACTGTCTGGCCTTTGAAGAAAACGTTTACAAACCCCTGATTCTGGGTTCTCTTCCATTTGCTTGAAGTCAGCTGGTTTTTGTTCCCTCGGGCATTTAGTTTGGCTAAACTCAAACTCCTACTTCTGTCTTTTCTGTGCTGGGCAGCATCTGAAGTCTGGTTGGTGCCCACTCTGTCAGGGGCCAGTTAGAGATCCGGGTAGATGTTCTATGCAGAAGTTTGGGCTTCCCGCCAGGTTCCTGTCTACCTCTGTCCTCTGATTTTTCAACAAGTAAGACTGAATTTCTATGTGAGTGGGGCCTGTCCTTGGGCAAAAGCCATTGAAAACACTTTCCCGGTCTTACTCCCCAGTGCTGATCCCTTCTTCCAGGTGTCAGCTTCTCTCCGGTTTCTGCTTGCCTTGGATCACTGACCGTGTGTTGAGATAGGCGTCATGTTGTAGTTTGTCCAGAGTGTATAATTGTTAACTGCAAGGAGGGTAGTTTCATAGGAGCTGCCCTGCTCTTCCCAGAATCAGAGGTTTGTTTTTTTTTTTTTTAATTAGGGAGTGAGATTGTTAGAAACAGTTTGTTAGGTCCCAGTGAGAAGACTCTAATTGTTACCTCACTTGTGTTGTGATAATTTCACAAGCATTGTACATATGTTAAAACTCATGGAGTTATGTGCTTTAAGCAGTTTATTATATGAATAGACAATAAATGAGATATGATATACCAACAATAATATATTAAAATATATAGAACCTTTTTTTAAATAAAAAGGCTCTCAATCATTTAGTACTCTTTACATTTTGCAATTATAAAGTAACTAGATTAACTTTATACATTTATTTCTGCAGGTCATACTTTAAATTCTTTGTAAGCAGGACCAAAAATTAATTCTAAGGTCAGCATCCTTGCCTAATAGTTTTTTTGGGAGGGACACTTGACTAATGTGAAAATCTTTCATATGAAGTCCTTTACCCAAAATTTGCCTCCGAATAGTAAAGAAGTTGCAGGAAAAGGAAATGATGGTTATCAATTTGGTTAACCTGAGACACTTGTTTGTTCTTCAGTGGTTTTTCTCATGTTATCCATTCTCCCTTGGTAAGAATCAGAGTTTGCACTTTTCCTCAAAGATAAAATTGAAGCTGCTTCTTCCTCCTTAAATCTCCAAATATGCTGCCTTGAGGATTCCCGAAAAGTTTATTCTGATAATTGGTTTAAAGCATTGAAGGTGTTGCTAAAGGTTATCTTTAAAAGCATGTTGGCAGAATGTGTTAGGACCTTCGCTCCCAGCGGGTGTGCTGAAGTGCCCTGGGACATCACAGTGAGTTTACAGAGGTGCTGTGGGGTGTTGTAAGTTTTTTCTTTTTTTAAACTTTATTTATCTGTGTTTGAGAGAGAGTCGGGGAGGGGCAGAGAGAGAGAGGGAGACAGAGAATCCCAAGCAGGCTCCACGCTGTCAGCACAGAGCCCAACATGGGGCTCAGACTCACGAACCGTGAGATCATGTTCTGAGCGAAACCCAGAGTCAGTTTCTTAACCGACGGAGCCACCCAGGCGCCCCTGTTTTAAGGTTTTGAAGAAGCGTGGGGATACTTGACATTTGTTGGACCAACTTGAGGCAGTTACAGTATCATTCGATCATGCTGGATTCCTTTCTCTGGCGCCATACTTTAAGGGTACCGAGTTTTGGGTGATTAATATGGTGCAAAGCAGGTACTGTGTGAAAGTCATCGTGGAACGGGAAATAAGGGTATCGTTTGATCTGTATCTGACATTTGGTTAATTTTGGAGTGCTCAAAAGACAGACGCAACCCATCAGGAAGTAATTGTGGTCATTGAAGAATGAAATATTTACCTCGGATTGTTGTGCATTATTTTTTCAAATGGCTCTTAAGATATTAGGACATCCATCCACAATTCTGGGATTTAATTTAGTAATTGGACCATTGTAGGTATTTCTTTTGGGCTTGGGGCTCTGCGTAACATTTTCTTGTCAGTGAAGGTGCTGTGAACCAAGAAAGTTTGGGGACCTCTGGATTAGAGAGTGATTGGTTATTTTAGAATTTGGTTATTTAAATTTAATGTAAGGTACTTTTCGTGGACTTTATTTGGAGTATATTTAGTACTTTTAGTACTTTATTTGGAATATATTTATTACAGTGTGTTGGTTTGTTCACTGACTTAATTAACAAAGATGATAAACATTTTCTTTGATTCAGAGTAACAGTGCCTCAAAGTCTTTATTAGAACATATGATGTTGTATAGCCATTAATGATTTAGGAGACTGGAAAAACGTGTATTAACTTCAAGCATAATTTTGTCAGTTAATTAAAATGATACATCCTTTATGTCTAATTATCTCTTAATTTTCTATTTACATAAAAGCATAGCATAGTGGGTCATATGGTGGGGAGAAAGGCTAATTGAAGGTTCTGACATTTGCTCTTTAATTAATAGGTTTTATAGTAGAGAGTTATGATTTCATCTTGAAAATTGAATTTACTGACAGCTATTTAGAAATATAGCTGTTTTATAAATTGAAGTATACCTTTACATGGAAAACTCCTTTTGTGAAACCATTAGTTGGTAATTTATTAAATCTTTGTAGAGACTTAATGAATTCTTCCCACAAAGTATTTTACCTTAAATATTTTCTTAGTTGTTCACTTCATAATATTAATCTCCTTCCTTCATGCTTGACTATTTTCCTTCAAATCAGTGGAAAGGTACTTGTAACCTGGAAACGTCTCCATTAGTTTTGCCGAAGAATGTGCCGCCATGTTTCTGCCTTTGCACTTAGGCTGTTGCCCTGCCTGGCTGCATCCTGGTTTCCTCTTTCTGGTGGAAGAAGTGTCAGGCATGATGTCCCATCTCACTGTCACTTTGTTCGTAGCTTTTTTTTTTTTAATGTTTGTTTGAGAGAAAGAGAACGAGGAGGGGCAGAGAGAGAGAGAGAGAGAGAGAGAGAGAGAGAGAGAGAATCCTAAACAGGCTCCGTGCTGTCAGCACTCTCTCTCACTACTGTGAGATCATGACCTGAGCTGAGGTCGAGTTGGTTGCTTACCTGACTGAGCCACCCAGGCACCCTGTTCATACTTCTGGTACAGCTCTAACCCTAGTGTTTTCAGGAGCTTTTTATCTGTTCATCTTGACTTGCTGTTGAAGTACTTAAATGGAGGGATCATTTATATATATATTTTACATATGTACATATATATGTACATATATACATATATATGTATGTCTATATATATATAAATATTTAACATTTATCCTAGCATGGTGAGAGGGGCATGTGAGGGAGAGAGAGGGAGGGAGGGAGACAGAGGATCTGAAGCAGGCTGTGTGCAGACAGCAGAGAGCCCGACGGCGGGGCTTGAACTCACAAACCACGAGATCGTGACCTGAGCCAAAGTCGGGTGCTTAACCAGTTGAGCTACCCAGGCACCCCTGGAGGGATCATTTTAAATTTGTTTTTAATCTGGCAAGTGCTTTGCCCACAGTGTGTATTCAGACATATTTGCTAAGTGAATGATAGAAGCCTGATTGTCTCCCTTTTTTGGTCTAACCATATTTTCTCTCTTTTTAAAATCTTTCTTCATGCAGTGCCCTCACCATTTCTAACATTCAGGCTGGATCGACTGGAAATTGGGGCTGTCATGTCCAGACCAAACGCGGGAACAATACGAGAACCGTCGATATTGTGGTATTAGAAAGCTCTGCACAGTACTGTCCTCCCGAGAGGGTGGTAAACAATAAAGGTGATTTCAGGTCAGTGACATGGAAAGTGCTGGAAAAGTGATTTGCCCACATCTGTTTTTATTCCTAAAGGTGCATCATGGTCTCCTGTTCTGAAGAAGAAAATTTGAGAAATACATGCATGTTCATATACATAATCTTTACGTATCTTAGGACTACCCTTTAGAACAGTGATTCCAGACTCATTTATGAAGATTAAGAAAAAATGTGCCTGCATTTTATCTCAGATATGTGGATTTAACAGCCTCTGCAGGCAGAGTGTTTCATGTTTAATAGTTTGTTGTAAAAGTTAAGGACCACTACTTTAGGGAAACGTTTTGGAAATTCTACTAAAACTGTGAAATCCAGACAGGCTAATGGTATGTCCTGTTTTTTTTCAGGGGCTCTTTTATGGATGAACTTTGCTTCATATTGCTAAGTTACTTTTACCTATTGGCAGTTTAGTAGACATGAGAATTAGGAGAAACCCATGTCCCTGTTTCCTCTCCAATTTGGTTTTTCTGACAATTAAGCCAGAAGGACACTGGGGAATGAAAGCTTTTCAGATGGCCTGAAACTTTGGGAGCCACTGGTGGTGGACTCTGTGTTGAGATAAGCAGAAGGAGTTAAATATTACAGTTTTTTTTTTAAATACAAAATTTAGAATTTGTGGGAGGTAACAACTTTTACCTTAGACTCTCCTTAACTTTTCAAGGTTTTTAAAAAGCATCTTTATATTATTTATTTAATGTTCTTTATGTTCAGGAATTTAATAATGACTTTATAGTTGATGTAAATGTAGGGAAATATGTCTGCTCTTGAAAGCAGCGTAAATAGTGTGTTGAAAACCCAGTTTGCACTGTCTTTGATTGGTGCTCCTTTTGCCCAACTTTTAAGGGTAAGAAAACCCTTGGATATTAGTCTTTTAAACCCAAGGTGAAGAAGCAATGCAACATCTTTAGCTCAGCTGCTTCTTCATGGCTTTTTTAAAAAACTGTCTTTTTGTCCTTTAAAAAAAAATCTCTCTGACCTGAGTATGTGGAAATTAGCATTTTATTATTGCCAGGAGCTAAGTCCTTTATGTAGATTAACTGTTAACAGATAATATTTACACTGTATACTTTAAAGCAAAATAGACAACATTTGGGAATTTTGTTCTATTCTGCATTTTTTATTACGTGCTCATGATGTGTTTTCTATTTATGGTGGATTTTCTCTTCCTACTCATAATTGGAGTATTTTACAAATTTAAAAATAGGAGAATCTAATTGGAGTATTTTACAAATTTAAAAATAGGAGAATCTAATTATTTAACTGATTAATGAATTAGCTTTCAACACTCCTTAGTATATTACACGATTGGACTTTCACTGCATTAATAAGATTTAGTTTAGTGTTGCTTAGTCTGTTTATGCAGATTTCGGTGATGAATTATATTTCGGCATGACTGATGCTGTAATTTATCAGTTCCTGTGTTACAGGTCAGCTGTAACTTTTATTAAATATATTCACTTCAGTCCCACTTTTGGAGAAATGGAGCTCAAATGACAAAGATTTCTCCCAGCTGTTAGTGGCAATCCATGCCAGTTGCATAGGGAGCAGTTTCTCCCAGATAAATTCATTCGTGTGTCGTGTTGGAGGTCTGCTGGGCGACCCCCAAGTGCAGAAGCTTGCTAGGAGGACTCGCGTGGACTCAGCTTGTCATTGCGGTCACAGCTAAGATGCATTATAGTGATGTAGTAAGACACATAGCAGGATAACCAGGGCACGGACCTAGGTGCATTCTGGAGAGATCCACGTGCAGGCTTCTTCCTGCTCTTTCCCTCCCATGAAGATCACACACAGCATGCTCCTCCTTCAGCCATGAAAAGGCAGCAGCCTCTATGCAGCCCGTGGGAGACTCAGCACGCCGAGTTCTTATTGCTGGCCGTGTAGACACCCTCTGCCTGGCATGTACCAAAATTTCAGACTCCCAGGAAGAAAGCAAGTTTCAGCATAATCCCTGCGGTGTGTCCCAACAGCCTGGGCACGGTGAACAGCCCTCCAGTTCACTGTTTGTGGGAATACTGCAAGTCCCAAATACTCCCAAGTCCCCAGTTGTCCCAGCAGGCCTTTCTAAGGAGAGCCATCCTGGCCCTGCTGTGGTGACTCTTGTCTGCACATCTGCTGACTCTGTGCCGTATGTGGGATTTTCTTTTTTAAGACAGTTTTCCTGTGTGTTTATAGCAATATTTAGAATATTTTAAGGAAGTATGCTATGGTATTAAAATATATGTGGCTGATGGTTTAAAACAGTTCAGCTCATGCTAACCTTTTTTGTAAAGTCTTCGTTCCGAGAGGAATTTGTTTCTTCTTGATTTTTCTCTCTGATTATACGTGACCTGTTGTCATCCTTGATTTTCTCCCCCTATTACTTGTGTTCCACGTGAGTGTTTTCATACAGTTTTGTCTTCGTCTCTCTAGATGGCCCAGAACGTTGGCAGGCATCACTGCGTACCTTCAGTGTACTCGGAACATCCATGGCAGTGGGATCTACCCTGGAAACCCGCAGGATGAGAGAAAGGCTTGGCGCAGATGTGATAGAGGCGGCTTCTGGGCGGATGATGATTATTCTCGCTGCCAGTATGCAAATGATGTCACTAGAGTTCTTTATATGTTTAATCAGGTAACTAGAAAGTCTTCACGTTGACTGAGGTGGTTAATTTATTTTCGTTGAAATGCCAGGTGTGTGTTTGTGTGTGTGTTAAATACGAGTAAAGCACAAGGATTTGGTGTTTCCATTCAGTTGCTCTGTCTTGGGGATTAGGCTTTGTCACCTCAACCGGTATTCAAGGCCCTCTGTGGTGTCGACTTTCCTTTCCAGTCACTGCCTGACTCAGTGCCTTTGTTTGAATATCTTTATCATCTATATTCACTAGACCGAATTCCCAGCCATCCTTCAAATCCATCTGGGAAGCCACCTGTTGGGTTCCTTTTATAATCTCTTTGTCACGAGTGATCCCTTGTTACACTTGTACTCATATGTCTTTTCTTGTATTCTCTCCTGTGCATCCTTTTAAACCTGACCACGTGGTAAGCAGCGGGAACATGGCCTCCCTGTGACACATTTTCTTATGCTCCTTGGTAGCTGTTATGTCCTTGGTGTAATGGTTGGTGCTGAGTTGTGTTTAAGTCAATAAATAAGCAAATGTAAAACATTACCGGCAGAGCATGGCAGTATAGATACATGTTTAGTAAGTGCTTCATACTCTCGTGCATTGGGGCTCCAGGGGAGTTATTGATCCCTCCCAGTTGGAATACTCAGGAAAGGCTTTACTAAGCAATTGGAATCGAGTATGTGTAGAATTTGGATAAGCAGAAAAGAAGAGATGGTGTTGTGTGTTTACCAGACGTGTTTTCATGTATTACTATGTTTCATTTAAAGTTAAAAAAAAAAAATTTGCCTTTAGGTTGGTTACCATTATAATGCCAGTTTTCTCCGCTTTGAAAAAGCATTTTAAGAAGGTCCTGGTGATAAATGATAAAGACTTTGAATTCATTGCCATGTTTTGAATGCAAAGATAAAACGCCAGATTTTTTGCCTTTTTAAATACAGATGCCTCTCAATCTTACTAATGCTGTGGCCACAGCCCGACAGTTACTGGCTTACACTGTGGAAGCTGCCAATTTTTCTGACAAGATGGATGTTATATTTGTGGCTGAGATGATAGAAAAGTTTGGAAGATTTACCAAAGAGGAGAAGTCCAAAGAGGTATTTTTCTGGTTCACATTTGTAGCATATAGCATGTCAATGAATAGTCATGTGATAGAGTTGAATCTGTAGTTTGTATTTATTTAAAAAAATTCTTTTAAACTCTTTTATTCAGTTTTGAGAGACAGAGAGAGACAGAGCATGAATGGGGGAAGAGCAGAGAGAAAGGGAGACACAGAATCCGAAGCAGGCTTCAGGCTCCGAGCTCTCAGCTCAGAACCTGATGCGGGGCTCGAACTCAAGAACGGTGAGATCGTGACCTGAGCTGAAGTCGGACGCTTAACCGACTGAGGCACCCAGGCGCCCCTGAATCTGTAGTTTTTAAAGAAAAGTTTACTTATTTTGAGAGAGAGAGAGAGCAAGCAGGGGAGGGGCAGAGAGAGGGAGAGAGAGAATCCCAAGCAGGCTCCATACTGTCAGTGTGGAACCCAATGCGGGGCTCAAACCCACAAACTGAGATGATGACCCTGAGCCAAAACCAAGAGTTGGACACTTAACCAGCTGAACCACCCAGGCGCCCCTGAATCTGTATTTCTAAAGCATCTTTATGTTTGCTCTATTTTAATTAAGTATACCTTTTAATTTCCAAAGTATTGAGAAATGTATGCTGCATTTACTATAGTAATCTGTTAGAACAGAGGTGAACAATCCGTTCTTGGGAATTAAGGTATCGTGATAGAGCAGAGCCAGCCTGTGAGAGAGCAACTTCCTGCCTCCACATTGTGGGTTGGCTAGAACTATTCCCAGGCATTCTGGGATTTCTCCTGTCTACACAGGCATGTGTTTATCCTTCTCTTTCTCTTCCCCCACCACCCAGTTTTATTGAGAGACAATAGACACTCATCAGTATATAAGTTTAAGGTGTACACCATGATGCTTTAACTTACATACATTGCAAAATGACCATCATGATAGGTTAGGCTAACATCCATCTTCCCATATAGATACAATAGAAAGAAAAGAAAGAGAAAAAGAAAAAAGAAGAAAACAAATTTCTTCACGTGATGGGAACTGTTGGGATTTACTCTAATAACTTTCCTATATACCATGCAACACTGTTAGCTGTTTTCATTTGTGCGCTACATCCTTGGTACTTAAAACTGGAAATTTATACCTTCTGACCACCTTCCTCCAGTTCCGCCCCCTGTCCTCCCAACCCTCTGCCTCTGGTAACCACAGGTTTGTTCTTTTTCTGTGAGGTTTCTTTTTGTCCACATGTAAATGAAATCAGGCAGTATTTGTCTTTCTCGGATTTATTTCACTTAGCATAATGGCTTCAAGATCCCTCCATGTTGGAATAAATGATAGGATTTCCTCATTTTTTAAATGGCTGAATATGATTCCTTTGTGTATATATATATATCACAACTTCTTTATCCTTTCATCCTCAATGGATCATAGGTTGTGTTATTATAAATAATGCTGCTATGGACGTGGGAGTGCAGAGCCATCTTCAAGCTAGGGTTTTAGTTTCCTTTGGATATATTTCTGGAAGTGGAATTTTGGGATCATGTGGTAGTTCTGTTTTTAAATTTTTTAGGGTCCTGCATATTGTTTTGCATAGTGACTGTACAAATTTACATTCCTACCAAGTGCACAAAGGTTCCCCTTCTCCATATTTTTGCCAGTGTTTTCTTGTCTTTTTGGTGGTAGCCATTCTAACAAGTCTGAAGTGGTACCTCATTATGCTTTTAATTTGCGTTTCCCTGATGACTAGTGATGTTAAAGACCTTTTCATGTACCTCTTGGCCTTTCATATATCTTCTTTGGAGAAATGTCTATTAGGTCCTTTGCTTGAGTTATGGAAGTTCTTTATATATTTTGCATATTAACCCCTTAACCAGATAAATGGTTTGCACATATTTTTTCCCATTCTGTGAGCAACTAGGTTGTCTTTTCACTTTGTGGATGGTTTCTATTGCTATGCAGAAGCCTTTTAGTTTGATGCAGTCCCATTTGTTTATTTTTGATTTTGTTGTTTGTGCTTTAGATGTCATATCCAAAAATCGTTACTAAGACCTATGTCAAGGAGCTTTATTTCTGTCTTCTTGGAGTTTCATGGTTTCAGGTTTTCATTTAAGTCTTTAATCCATTTTCACTTAATTTTTGTGAGGAATGTGAGATAGGGGTTCAGTTTCTTTCTTTTCCATTTTAATATCCAGTTATCACAACACCATGCATTGTGAAGAGACTGTCTTTTCTTCATTGAGTATTGTGGCTCCCTTGTCAAATATTAGTCGACTGTATAAGCTGGGCTCTTGTTTCTGTTCTATTGGTCTGTTTGTATTTATGCCAATACCATACTGTTTTGATGACTATAGCTTTTATAGTATAGCTTGAGATCTGCAAGTATGATGCCTCCTTCTTTGTTTTTTCTCAATATTCTCTTGGCTATTCAGGGTCGTTTGTGTTTCCATGTAAATTTTAGGAGTATTTTTTTCTACTTCTGTAAAAATTGCCATTGGAATCTTGATAGGGATGGCATTGAATCTATAGATATCTTTTGGTAGTGTTGACATTTTAACAATATTCTTATAGTCCACGCACATGAGATACCTTTCCATCTATTTGTATTTTCTTTGACTTCTTTCATCGGTGTCTTGTAGTTTTCAAGGTAGAGAACTTTCACTTCATTACATATATTCCTAAGTATTTTATTGTTTTTGAAGTTATCGTAAATGGAAATGATTTCTTTAAAAAAATTTTTTTAATTAAAACATTTTTTAAGTTTATGTATTTATTTTGAGAGAGGGAGAGAGAGAGACAGACAGACAGTGAACAGGGGAGGGGCAGAAAGAGAGAATCCCAAGCAGGTTCTGTGCTGTCAGCCCAGAGCCCGATGACAGGCTCAAACTTACAAATTGTGAGATCATGACCTGAGCTGAAACTAAAAGTTGGACACTCAACTGACTGAGCCATCCAGGTGCCCTGGGATTGATTTCTTTATTTCATTTTTATAAAATTCATTGTTAGTGTGTAGAAATACTACTGAGTTTTAATGTTAATTTTGTGTCCTGCAACTTTACTGAATTCCCTGATAAATCTAACAGTTTTTTTTTGTTGTTGAGTCTTTAGGATTTTCTGTATATAAAATTATATCCTCTGTAAATAGACACAGTTTACTTCTTTGTTTCCAATTGTGATACCTTTTAATTTTTTTCTAGCTTGGTTTCTGTAGGTAGGACTTCTTGTACTATATTGAATAAGTGTGGTAAAAGTGGGTCCTTTTGTCTTATTTATAATCTTAGAGGAAAATCTTTGAATCTTTCACTATTGAGTATGAGGTTAGCTGTGGGCATGTCATCTATAGCCTTTATTATGTTGAGATACATTCCTTCTATGCCTAATTTGTTGGGAGTTTTTATCATGAATAGATGTTGAATTTTGTCCAATGCTTTTTCTGCATCTATTGAGATGATCGTATGGTTTGTTTTTATTCCATTCATTTGATATATCATATTGATTGATTTATATATGTTGAACCATCCTTGCATCCCAGAGATCAGAGATAAATCCCACTTGATAATGGTGGGATCTTTTTAATGTACTGCTGTATTTGACTTACTAGCATTTTATTGAGAAGTTTTGCATCTACATTTATCAAGGATATTGGTGTGTAGTTTTCTTTTCTAGGAGTGTCATTTTCTGGTTTGGTATCAGGATCATGCTGACTTTGTAAAATGAGTTTAAGAAGAAGAGGGAACTCTTCAGTATTTTGGAAGAGTTTGCATGTGATTGGTTTTAATTCTTCAAATATTTGGTAAAATTCACCAGTGAGACCATCTCATCCTGGGCTTTTTTTCATTGGAATACACACACACACACACACACACACACACACACACACACACACACATATATATACACCCACATACGTATACTTATGTATATATATACACACACATATATGTATACTTATACGTGTATATACATACACACATACACACACACACAAATATATATATATATTTTTTTTTATTTTTAAACATTTATTCATTTTTGAGAGAGACAGTGTGAGTGAGGGAGGGGCAGAGAGAGAAGGGAGACACAGGATCTGAAGCAGGCTTTAGGCTCTGAGCTGTCAGCACAGAGCCTGATGTGGAGCTTGAACCCATGAACTGTGAGATCATGACCTGAGCCAAAGTTGGACACTTAACTAACTGAGCCACCCAGGTGCCCTGGAATATTTTAGATTACTGATTGATTCTTCCTACTAGTAATTGGTCCATTCACATTTTCTATTTTTATCTGATTTAGTCTTGGTAAGTTTTATGTTTCTAAGAATTTTTTCATCTAGGTTGTCTAGTTTGTTGGCGTATAGTTTTTCATTGTTTTCTCCAGATCCTTTGAATTTCTGTGGTATCGGTTGTAATGTCTCCTTTTTCGTTTATAATTTTGATGATTTGAGTTTTCTTTTTTTCTTGGTTGGTGTAAGGGTTTATCAGTTTTGATTTCTTTTCAAAGAACTGACTCTGTTTTGGTTAATCTTTCTATTGTTTTTTTGTTCTCTATTTCATTTATTTCTTCTTTAATCGTCATTATATACATTTTTTCTTCTGCCGCCATTGAGCTCACTTTGCTCTTCTTTTTCTAGATCCAGAAGGTATATAATTAGGCTTTTTGGGATTTTTCTTGTTCTTAATGTAGGTGCTTATTGCCCTTAACTTGGCTTTTAGAACTGCTTTTGCTGCATCTCCCAAGTTCTGCTATGTCTGTTGTGTTTCCATTTTCGTTTGTCTCAGGAATGTTTTTTTTGTTTTGTTTTGTTTTTGCTGCATCTCCCAAGTTCTGGTATGTTTGTTGTGTTTTCATTTTCGTTTGTCTCAAGAATCTTTTTTTTTTTTTTTTTTAAGATTTTATTTTTAAATAATCTCTATACCACATGTGGGACTCAAACTTAGAACCCTGAGATCAAGAGTCACATGCTCTACCGACTGAGCCAGCCAGCCAGGTGCCCCTCAAAAACTGTTTTTAAATTTCCTTTAATTTCTTCTTTGATCTACTGATTATTGAGTAGAGTGTTGATTTCCATATGTTCATGAATTTTACTGTTTCGCTCTTGCTACTGATTTTTGATTTCATGCCATTGTATCAGAAAAGATACTTGGTCTGATCTCAGTCTTCCTGAATTTGTTAAGACTTGTTTTGTGGCCTGATATAAGGTCCATTCTAGAAATTGTTCTGTGTGTACTTGAGAGAAATGTGTGTTCTTCTGTTGTTGGATAGAATGTTCTGTATATGTCTGTTAGGCCCATTTAATCTCTAATGTTGTTCACATATACTGTTTCCTTTTGATTCTCTGTCTGGGTGATCTGTCCATTGTTGAGAGTTAAGTATCAAAGTCTGCAAGTACTATTGTTTTACTGTTTGTCTCCTTTTCTGTTAGTTTCTGCTTTCTATATTTAGGTGTTCCAATGTTGGGTGAATGAGTATTTACAGTTGTTAGATCTTGTTATATTGACCACTTTATCATTTTATAATGATCTCTGTGCCCTTTTACCACTTTTAAAGTCTGTTTTGTTTTTGGTTACCATTTGCTTAAAATGTCTTTTTCCATCCTTTTCTCTCAGCGTAGGTTTGTCTTTAAGGCTAAAGTAAGTCAGCATGTTGTTGGATCTTTTTTTTTTCCTTTAATCTACTGAGGCATTTTCTTTCTTTTAATTGGACAATTTAATCTTTAAAAAAATTTTTTTTTCATGTTTATTTCTGAGAGACAGAAAGAGACAGAGCATGAGTGGGATAGAGGCACAGAGAAAGGGAGACAGAGTCCAAAGCAGGCTCCAGGCTCTAGGCTCTGAGCTGTCAGCACAGAGCCCGAGGCGCACGCAGGGCTTGATCCCACGAACCGCGGGATCCTGACCTGAGAAGAAGTCGGATGCTTAACCGACTGAGCCACCCAGGCACCCTGGACAATTTAATCTTCTTAACATTTAAAGTAATTATTGATAGGTAAGGACTTACTATTGTCATTTTGTTAATTGTTTCTTGGTTGTTTTGTAGATCCCTTATTCCATGATTCTTATCTTGCTGTCCTTTTTGTTGTTTTGATATCTCTTGGTATCAGTATATACTGTTTTGACTTCTTTGTTGTATTTTTTGGTGTAATTAGTATAAGATTTTTCTGACTGGTTGCTATGAGGGTCACATAAAATATCTTAAACTTATCACACTCTATTTTAAACTGACGGCAACTTCAGTAGAGTTTGTAAACTTTGCAGTTTTACTTCTCCTCTCCCTCACGTTTTAGGTTACTTCTGTTACTATTTATACAGTACAAAAAAACACATAGGGATGCCTGTCTGCCTCGGTTACTAGAGCATGCGATTCTTGACCTTGGGGTCGTTAGTTGAAGTCCCATGTATGGCATAGGGTGTATTGTAAAACAATTTTTTTTAATGTAAATTATAACAGATTGTTGTCATTATGGTTGTTTTAAGTATATTCTTTTAACTTTTAAACTAGTTTTAAGTAACTTATGCCCCACTATTACCATATTGCAGAATAGAAAATGCCCATATATTTGCTGTTACCAGTAAGATTTACACTACTTTTTAAAAAAAAAAAAAAAAAAATGTTTATTTGAGAGAGAGTTAGGGAGGAGCAGAGAAAGAGAGGGGAGAGAGAATCCCAAGCAGACTCTGCACTGTGAGTGCAGAGCCCAATGCTGGCTCCATCTTTTGAACCGTGAAATCATGACCTGAGCCAAAATCAAAAGTCAGATGCTTTACTCACTGAACCACCCAGGTGCCCCAGCCATTATTGCTTTAAGTATACTTTCTCTAACTTTCTCTTTCTTTTCTCCTTTTGGAATTCCTAAAATGTGAATATTGTTTTGCTTTGTTTTATTGTTTTTTTTTCCCCATTGTGTCCCATAATTCCTGTAGGCTTTTTTCACTCTGTTTCAGAACATTTTTGCTCCTCTGACTCTGGAATTTCCAGTGTCCTATTCTCTCTAGTTGTTGATTCTTTTTTCTGCATGGCTGAAGCGACCTTTGAAGCTCTGTTGAATTCTTTAGTCATTATATTTTTCAACTCTCGGATTTCAGTTTGTTTTTTGATGGTTGCTGTTTTCTTGTCAGACTTCTTATTTTATTCATGTATTGTTTCCCAAGTTTTATTTAGTGGTGTCTCTCTTTTCTTGTAGCTCACTGAATTTCCTTAAGAGGAGTATTTTAAATTCTTTGTCGGACAGTTCTTGGATCCTCCATTATTGGAACTCGATGAGTTTCCTTTGGTGGTGTCATATTTACGTGACTTTTTGTGCTCCTTGATTCCTTATTTGAGTAATGGGGCTTCTCCTCTAGACTTACCAGTTTTGTTTTTTCACTGGTTAGCTCTGTTTGGGTTTCTGGGTGTGTCTGCTGGTAATGGCCTTGGGCAAGTGGGACCTGCTATTATCAACTTCTTTTGGGCCAGGCAGCTCTTAGAGCTCTGAGAATGGGTACAGGGACTTGTGCTCCTGGCTTGGTTGCCTACCCTGCTGAGGCTTTGTGGTTGCGCGAATTCTCCGGTCAGACTTACTAGATATGGTCTGGACTGAATACCATATTCCGGGGTAGGTGGGGCCATGGGTTAGCTTCCCTCCAGGGAGAGCCATCCTTATTGTGAGTTTTAGTCACCGCGATCTTGTTATATTGCTTAATTTCTTTCGTAATATCCTGGAATAGGAGACTATTTTTCGGAACTTTTTTGAAATTCCTAATGATTGTAATATGCAAGTTAGGAAAATTTGGTGACTTTGAAAATGAGCACATTTTGGGGTACCTGGGTGGCTCAGTTGGTTAAGTGTCCAGCTTAGGCTCAGGTCATGATCCCATGGTTTGTGAGTTCAAGCCCTGTGTTGGGCTCTGTGCTGACGGCTCAGAGCCTGGAGCCTGATTCAGATTCTGTGCTTCCCTCTCTCCCTGCCCCTCCCCTGCTCATGCTCTGTCTCTCAAAAATAAATAACCATTAACAAAATATTAAAAAAGAAAAGAAAAGAAAAGAGGTATATTTTAATAGGGCCATGTTCTTAAAACTATGCTTGTCAACATGATATCCTTTATGTGAAAACATTGACAACCACCATTTTCAGAATGAATGAGCAGAAAATAATGTTTCAAGTAAGTTTTTAGATGCAGATTAATGTATTCTTAAACGTTAAGTTTCAAGCTACTTGAGAGCTAGTGGCTCTTATGTGATAGAGTCAGTTACACAAAAAGGTTCAGCTCTGTCAGCACACTGTCAGCTTGGAGCCCGATGGGGTGTTTGGACTCATGAACTGTGAGATCTTGACCTGAGCCAAAATCAAGAAACATGCTTAACCAACCGAGCCACCCAGGCACCCCTCATGTTTACTTTCTAGTAGTGTTGCCCTGTGTGGTTTTCCAAAGTACACAGCACACAGCTGTGTAGAAACACTGGACTGAACAAAGTCTAATGTATTTCTTGATGTATGACCTCCCAGATTCATTAATAATGTTCAAAGGTAAATACTGTCCCTAGTTCTTCTACATCATTTAAACCAAGGAACTTTTTTTTCCCCCTTTTTGGTACACTGCTTATTAATATCTTGCATTTTGGTGATAAGTTTTGGAACTTGGAACTACAGCCCCAGTACCCTACGTGCTTTATTTGATAGGATGTAGTTACTAAAGGAAGAAAAACAGTTACATGTATTTAAATGAGACTCAGGTCAAGGGACCATTTGATAATGAGGTAACATTTTAGTGTTGCTCTCTGAACTTCAGACCACAGTTTTCTTAAGAGCTGTCTTGCTACTTGATGGTCTCTCTGGGCCACAGCCTACTTCCGGTGGTAAATTTTCCCAGTGGTGGGAGAAGCTGTCTGGATTCTGGCTCTGTGGTAGTGCTGCTTTCCATTTTGATGATAATCACAGGTTGGCTGCTACATGATGAGAAATCATTCATGGAAGTGGGAATGGTTTGAGTCCCGGGAATAAATGGCATATCTTCTGGAATGTGGACATTGAGAAATATTTTGCCAATATATAATGCCTGTTTATTCCTTCACTGCCCTGTTTATTCCCACGCTGCCTGTTTATTCCCACGCTGCCTGTTTATTCCCACACTGCCTGTTTATTCCCTCACTGCCCTGTTTGTTCCCACGCTGCCTGTTTATTCCCACGCTGCCTGTTTATTCCCACGCTGCCCTGTTTATTCCCACGTTGCCTGTTTATTCCCACACTGCCTGTTTATTCCCTCACTGCCCTGTTTGTTCCCACGCTGCCTGTTTATTCCCACGCTGCCTGTTTATTCCCGTGCTGCCCTGTTTATTCCCACGTTGCCTGTTTATTCCCTCACTGCCCTGTTTATTCCCACGCTGCCTGTTTATTCCCTCACTGCCCTGTTTATTCCCACGCTGCCTGTTTATTCCCACGCTGCCTGTTTATTCCCTCACTGCCCTGTTTGTTCCCACGCTGCCTGTTTATTCCCACGCTGCCTGTTTATTCCCTCACTGCCCTGTTTGTTCCCACGCTGCCTGTTTATTCCCACGCTGCCTGTTTATTCCCGTGCTGCCCTGTTTATTCCCACGTTGCCTGTTTATTCCCACGCTGCCTGTTTATTCCCTCACTGCCCTGTTTATTCCCACGCTGCCTGTTTATTCCCTCACTGCCCTGTTTATTCCCACATTGCCTGTTTATTCCCTCACTGCCCTGTTTGTTCCCACGCTGCCTGTTTATTCCTGTGCTGCCCTGTTTATTCCCATGCTGCCCTGTTTATTCACATGCTGTCCTTGTTTGGCCTGAAGGAGCTTTGTGCGCATCTCAACTCGTGAGGAGTCACATGGTGCCCAGAGGCGTGCGTTCCCCCACTGCGTGCGGTGAACGTCTCCACTTTGGTGTGCTGTCAGGTAGATGCATCTTGTTGAGGACAGGAAGTGCATAGGGTTTCATGAGTTACTTATTAACCTGAGGCCCTTTCTTTATTTTTGAAATGGGATGATATTTGCCCTCTTTAACTTGCAGTGTTTGTGTGCACAAGTGAGAAAATAGAGGCGAAACTGTTTTGCAGAATCATTGAAAGCTATGTTATACTTTCATAAAGTTAGGAAATTTAACATTCTTATCTCTGAAGCTGAGAAGTAGGTTCTTTAAAAAAAAAAAAAAAAAAAATCACCAGAATGCTTTAATTACTTAACTGTCACTTTCACTGGTGACATTAGCGGTAAAGTGTGAATTAACTTTGGAAACAAATGATGGCAAGTTATTAAGTATAAATAGGAGAAACAGAAGAAAAATATTTAGGATTGAATAATTGAGGTATAAATGTACTATCATCACCTGTGGTCGTGACAGGCATCCTATCAGATTCTCTGGAAAGTTAAAGTATAGGCCATAGCTGTCACCATTTATTAGAACAGTAAAAAGAAATCATGATGTTTAAGGGCTTCGTTTTATGTTAATTACCATGAAATTATTCTAAGGTATCCTGAAATGCATATGGCTTAGTTGGACAAATAATTAAATTGATTTTTTGCATTATATCCAAAAAGTCACTCTGTTATGAATAATTCATAAGGGAAATATTGTGAGGCAATTGCTTTTTAACCTATGATTGAGTCTAGGCAGCTCAGGCTGGTGCTCTGTGATCTTAAGGTGGGTGCTGAAAGCTTTCCAGCCGTCAGATCCAAATGGTGTATTTAGTGGACTCTTTTTTGTTTTAATATTTGTTTTATTTTTGAGAAACAGAGCACATAAGGGGCAGAGAGAGGGGAGACACAGGATCCCAAGCGGTCTCTGTGCTATGAGCACAGAGCCTGATGCGGGCCTGGAACTCACGAACTGTGAAATCATGACCTGAAATGAAGTTGGATGCTTAACTGACTGAGTCACCCACGCGCCCTTTTGGTGGGTTTTTTTTTAAAACAGCTTAAGGAAGGGGCGCCTGGGTGGCTCAGTCGGTTAAGCGTCCGACTTCGGCTCAGGTCATGATCTCGCGGTCCGTGAGTTCGAGCCCCGCGTCAGGCTCTGGGCTGATGGCTCAGAGCCTGGAGCCTGTTTCCGATTCTGTGTCTCCCTCTCTCTCTGCCCCTCCCCCGTTCATGCTCTGTCTCTCTCTGTCTCAAAAATAAATAAACGTTAAAAAAAAAAATTTAAAACAGCTTAAGGTTGTCTGTCAGGCAATTTAAGTGTCTGTTCCATATTTACACTAGTGATGTCTCTTATGAAAACATATGTGCATTTCAGAAGAGGAGAATGTATAAAGATCAGATTTGGTTATGCATAATAGTCCTTTTACTGCTCTGGTTTTAAATTGTAATTAATTATATATTTAAAATTATATATATGTATGTATTATATATATCTAAAATTTTTAATTTTTTAGTGTGCTCTAGTTTAAAGAAATTTTTTTAATGTTTATTTATTTTTGAAGGAAAGAGAGACAGAGCATGGGCGGGGGAGGGGCAGAGAGAGAGGGAGACACAGAATCTGAAGTGGGCTCCAGGCTCTGAGCTGTCAGCACTGAGCCTGATGTGGGACTTGAACTCACAAACCATGAGATCATGACCTGAGCTGAAGTTGGTCGCTTAACGGACTGAGCCACCCAAGGCGCCCCAGTGAGCTAGTTTTAAATGTCTGAGCGAGGCATGCACCCTAATGCTAGTTTACCACAAAGTTCATTTGGCACGTTTTTATGGCCAGATCTTTAAAAATGTAAAGTTCTTTCACTTCCTTATCTTAAAATATAATCACTTATGTATTAACCATTTTGTTTTGTTTTCAGTATTACTAATGTTTTTTCCTTGATTTTTGTCGGACTTTACTGTTAAGCTTTTCAGAGATGGCTACCCTGGCTTTGTTACATTGTTTCTGAAACTTGAGTGTATATCTCAATCCCCCGAAGGTTTGTGAAATAGAGCGGTGGCCCTGCCCCCTCAGTTTCTGATTCAGTCTGTCAATGAGGAGGTCTGAAAATTTGCATTTCTACACTGTGCCCAGTCACCTATCTTTGGCACAAGCTTTGAGAAGCACTATAGTATCTTCCTTTTCTATCCCTGTCTTGCTTTAAAAAAAAAAAAAAAGTATACTTTAGTCTTAACTTCCTAAAAACTTTTCAGAAACTTTTTTTATTGGAAAATTCTAAAAGTGTAGGAGAGAGAATGTTATCATTAATACCTGTGTTTTACCTTTCACCGGGCTTCAGCATTTTTCAGTATTGACCAGTTTTGTTTCATCTATCTACTTCTTTTGTCCCCATTCCCCCACTCTTTCTTTTCCTTTATCTTTTTCTTCTTTCTTTCTTGTTTTCCTTCTTCAGTGCTGGAACATTGAATAGCAAATTCTAGATGTCCTACTTCATCCATAATTTTCCTGAAATAAAAGGAACTTTAAAATAGAACTATGAGGGGCTCCTCGGTGGCTTATTGGTTAAACGCTCGGCTGTTGATTTTGGCTCAGGTCGTGCTCTCACAGTTCATAAGATCGAGCCGGGAGTTGGGCTCCATGTGGACAGTGTGGAGCCTGCTTGGGATTCTCTCTCCCCCTCTCTCTCTGCCCCCCTCCACCTGCACTCACATGCACGGTCTCTCCCTTTCTCTCTCTCTGTGTCTGTCTCTGTCTCTGTCTTTGTCTCTGTCTCTCAAAATAAATAAACGTTACAAAAGATAAAATAGAACCGTGATACTGTTAATGTGTTACCCAAATGAGCTCTGAGACCTTAACACCATCAAATATCTAGTCCTTGTTCAATTTTCCCTAATTATGGTTTTTAAAAATGTGCATCATGTGTGTGGTTACCTTAAGGAATTCGTTCACTTAATTTTGCAGTTGGTTATGTGGGATTTTCTAGACATAGGTCACCAGTGAATACAGTTGGTTTATCTGTTCCTATTTAAATTGTATCCTTTTTTAAATTTTTTCCCTTTCTGGTTGTCTGTTAGTGAGAACCTCCAGAACAATGTTGATTAATATTGATGATGAGGAGTCTTCATGGGAATAGTCTAATGTATCCTTATGAAGTGTGATATTTGTTTGCTTCTGTTAAGTGCCTAGGGGCAATACCAAGGTAAGGGGCTCGCTTTGAAATTAGTTCTCAGCTTGAGGTTTTTTAGACCTCAGGAATAATGTGATGCCTGACCTTAGTCCTGTGTGATCAGCTGTGTTTACGAATTGCCAGGGAAGAGATTTTTCACCTCCTACTTTGTGCCAAGGTCAAGACAGTTTCAATTTTGCTTGCTGGTTCGCCCTGACCCTGGAGGTGTCCCCTTTATGTTATCAGCTTAATGCAGTGATCTCCTTGTAGGCCTGCCTGGAAATCAAAACATAAGCCACGGCCATCAGAGTTCAACCTCAGAGCTTCTTGGATTCCTGCTGCTGTTTTGCTGTGGGCCTCTGGAACAGTCTTTATTGTCTGACTGGTCAGTGGTGCCTTTCTTTTTTTCCTGTCGACGAGTTTTCGCTCAGCAGTTTTCACTGTTAGCAGGGGAATCTTCCTGAGTACCTAGTTCTCCATGCTCCCCGAATGGGAGAGGCACAGAGGTTTGTGTAATCAGAAAAAAACAAAATGAGCTTCCCTCGGGAGAACTGAAGGACTCCGAGGAGTTAGGCTCTTCCGTTTGTTGTGAAGGTGTGGCTGAGGGGGCCGCCGATCGAGGTCCACCTCTCTTGAGTAGTGTTCCTCATAAAAGCAGCTTTGCTGACCTGGAGGAAGCGTTCTCCCTTTGTGTTGATAATTGTGGTATGGTCTTCACCGCCTCGCCTAGAAACATACCATTTTTTCCCGTGTGATAGAAACTGTGCATTGATGCATAGTTTTTACTTGTGTATCTTTTTCTTATACGTCTATATTTCCCACTATTTGCTTTCTTAATTTATTTTTTTTTAATTTTTTTTTTAACGTTTATTCATTTTTGAGACAGAGCATGAATGGGGGGAAGGTCAGAGAGAGAGGGAGACACAGAATCCGAAACAGGCTCCAGGCTCCGAGCTGTCAGCACAGAGCCCGACGCGGGGCTCGAACTCACGGACCGCGGGATCATGACCTGAGCCGAAGTCGGACGCCCAACCGACTGAGCCACCCAGGCGCCCCGCTTTCTTAATTTAAAAGAATAATCCTTTTTATTTTGCTAAGCTACCTCAAATCCGTTTTGTAAGGAAACAGAATAAATGGGACATTTATTCCACATAACATTATTCTCAGCCTCCCCCCCTCCCCCCCCCCCACACTTCTCACCTGTTTCCCCGGATCCCCCATGGTCATCATCCTCCTCTTCATTATCTTCTTCGCTCCTTTACCACAATAAAATCAGATCTTTAATCTTTGCCACAGGCCCTGATGATTATCACAGTGAGACTCTCACTGAATATTGACCGCTTTACTAAGCAAACTGAGAAGCCTGCAGTGGGACCCCGAGGCACTCAGGACACCGAAGCTAGTTAAGAGGGACGTAAATACACCTTTAAAACTTGGCTTTCACAGTGGAGTAATCCCTTTGTTAAAAGTATGCAGGGCAGTAACACACTTTGAGATAGGTTTGATCTCAGTATTATACGTAATGTGTAACTAGGAGAAAATCGTGAGGGCTTCTTGAACTTAGTAATAATACCAGCTACTGCCCTTATTCCTGTTATTACCTAGTCACGTTTGGACAGCACGTCATCCCTTTACAAACTGTCACCATCTTAGCTGTCCCCAAACAACTGCCCAGCTTGCTGCCCCGTCCCACACATGAGTCTGTAATTCTTGATTTTCTGGTTATTAGGTTTAACGGGTACCCCCTGCTTCCTTGTGCTTGGAAATGCAAACTGGGGTGGGGAGGGCTACATCCCTTGGCTTTTCTCAGAAATGACGTGAGTTGCTTAATGAAGATAACTTTTGTTTTCTTAATTTCCTACTGGCATGAACCCTTCTGAGCCCTTCTCATAGAATTCTTGGTCTCATTTTACAAGTGAGAAAACTGAGTGTTGGGCAGGCTCAATAACTGACTCGTGGGCATTTAACTGGCAGGTGACAGACTTGAAGTCTCAACCCAGGAGTGTGTAACTCGAAGGCACATAAATACTCTGTCTTCATTGTCCTACTATCCTCCTACAGTACAATTAAATACCAAGTTTAGGTTATGCATCATCTCGTGTGTTTCCTATGCTAACGCATCAGACATTCGTGAAATTTACAGGTGATTTGGTCTGATTCTGATCAGAATTCCAAACACATATATTGAGAACATGAAATATTCTTATGACAATTGACATTTAATGCTTTCTTTGTTATTGTGGCATTTCCATTTCTTTACCCTTTTTATCTTTGATAATGCGCGTTCACACGTGTTTTTATTTGAGCTTCAACCATTCACTGTGACAGGTGGGAGAGCAGGTGTGTGATTCCTTCTGACCCTTTTGTGGCTGGAGTGGCCTTTAGGAAATGAGGTCAAGGAGAGATCCAATGCTTTTTAACGCTCGTTGCAGTTGCCAGACTGTCTTGGTGTGTCAGATTTTAGGAATACTTTTTTAATCCAATCTAATTTTTCATGCACTGTTACCCTTTTTGTGTCCTTCTTTTGCCACTGTGACGGATTCAGAACTGCTTCTGTAACCAAGCTACAGAAGTTTACAGCATTTTATGATCACCTGCTCTGGGGAGTATTTTGGCAACAAATCCCTTTCCTGAGTTCTTAGCCATTTGGAATGAAGTAATGAGAAAGATAGCTTATTCTCAGCTAAAGCAATCATTCTTGCTACCTATATACCTTCTTAAAGATACTTCTTTTCTTTACAGTTATTAGAACACACTAAATTCCATTGCTGGCATTATCTGGTGGCCATAGCAGTAAGTAGCTTTTTGATCACACAATAATTAAAGTTTCTCAGTGGAGATGATGTATCTGTCAGGTCTCCTGTTGGATCTTCGTAAAGTCTATGTGTTTAAAACTTAAAAAAAAAAGTATAAGGCAAGTTGAATTGTAATGGTGCTAATCTATGAATACTCCATATTTATTTCTGTAGTACCTTAGAGTCTGTGTTTTCTTACATATTATCTTTTAGGTGTTTGCAGCCAGTGGGAATTTTTTGATAGCCATAGAGCATCTTTTAAAATCCACAGTAGGTAAGAATAAGAGACACAAACCTAGCCAATTTATTCCGGCTACTCTGAATTCCTGTTAAAAATTGGCAGTTACTATTCCAATTGTCTGTATAAATAGCTGATTGACATGTTCAGTTATTGGCATATCGGAGTCATTGTCCTTTTTTTTTTTTTTTTTTAAGTTTATTTTATTTATTTTGAGAGGGGGAAGGGGCAGGGAGAGAGAGAGAGAATCCCAAGCAGGCTCTGTGCTGTCAGTGTGGAGTCTGGCACAGGACTCGATCTCATAAGCCATGAGATCGTCAATGACCTGAGCCGAAATCAAGAGTTGGACGCTTAACTGGCTGAGCCACCGAGGCCCGACCCCCCCCCCCCCCACTGCCTTCTTTATAGCTCCAGAAACAAGAGCTTCTGTTAGAATAAAATCCACCCCCTCACCTGTTTGTTATTAGGAATATATAGACTATATACTAGGATGCTAATGTTCCATGTATTGTATAAAATGAATAGGCTCTGGGTTGCATTGGGGTTGATTATAGGCCTAGGCCTTTCTGGTTCTCAGTTGATCTTGTTAATGTGTTGGGTTTGGAGGGAAATGCTCTTTGGGAATGTCTGAGTCCATTAAAATAGAGTGTTTGGATTAAATTCCCTTCTCTTCATTATATATCACTCTGGTAGTTTTGCAGTTATCACAACTTAGTCACTTTTAAAACATGTGTTTACTTGTTTTGCATTTTCCTCAGAGATTACAAGCCCCCTAATAGACCTTGTGTGTTTCTCTTACTGCTGTGTCTCCATTGCTCTGCACAGTGTCTGGCTCACCTTGGTTCTCAATAAATATTTAGTCAGTGAGTAAATGGAACTGTGTAGCTATTGGCTTTTATACCAAGAGTTCTAGTGAATAAGGGTATAAATATAAGTAAGACATTGTGTTGTCTCTGCCCTTAAGATGTTTACATTGGAAATAAAATAAGGAAAGAGTTGTGATATAGTATGTTAGAGGCATTAAGAAGCCCATAAACTATTTTTAATTGGATGAGGTAGCAGTGCTTTAGAGAGTAGAGAGAGACAGTTTTGCTGGATGCATTGTGCTATTTACAGATGAACATAGACTTAAGTTATTTTTAGGGGCGCCTGGGTGGCTCCATCGGTTAAGCATCTGACTTCGGCTCAGGTCGTGATCTTGCAGCTCGTGATTTTGAGCCCTACGTCGGGCTCTGTGCTGACAGTTCAGAGCCTGGAGCCTGCTTCGGATTCCGTGTCTCCCTCTCTTTCTGCCCCTCCCCTTTTTGTACTCTGTCTCTCTCTCTCTCTCAAATATAAATAAATATTAAAAAAATGTTTAACTGGCTGAGCCATCCGGTTGCCCTGAACATAGACTTTAAAAAGGCACTCCTCTTTTTAAGTTAAATTCAATTCAATTAAATTTTTGGTTTTTGTTGGGGTGTAATTGACATGAAACATTGTATTATTTCTAGGTGTACAGCACAATGATTCAGTATTTGTATATATTGTGAGTCGATCACCAAAATAAGTTGAGTTCGTATCCATCAGTGCACAGTTACAAAATTTTTTTTTCTTGTCATGAGAAGCATCTCCTCTTTTAGCACCTTTCACATATACAATAAGTATTTTTAACTACAGCCCCCACGCTACGTCCCATGACTTATTTGTAACCGGAAGTTTGTACCTTTTGGCTTCCTTCACCTATTTCGCCCACCCCCTACTCCCTCCTCTGGCAACTCCCTGTCTGTCTTCTTGGCAGTTTTGTTGAAGATTCCACATAGAAGTGAGATCCTATGGTATATGTGTTCCTGTGTCTGACCTGTTTCACTTAGCATATAATACCTCAACTTGAGTTCCAACCACATTGTCACAAATGGCAAGATATCCTTCTTTTTAACGGCTGTGTAAAATTCCAGAGAGTGTGTGTGCATGCACACATGTGTGTGGACACCACGTTCTCTTTATCGTTCATCCATCGATGTACATTTGACTTGCTTCCAAATCTCGGCTACTGTAAATATTGTTACAGTGAATGTAGGGGCGTGAGAACCTTATGAGTTAGCATTTTCATTTTCTTCAGGTAAAGTGGAGTTGCTAGACCCTATTTTTAATTCTTCAAGAGACCTCCATACTGCTTTCTAGAAGTAAGTGGCTGTGCCAATTTACATTTCCACCAGCAGCGCACAAGGCTTCCCTCGTCTCCACATCCTCGTCAGCTGTCCCTGTGATAGCCATTTTCACGGGTGTGAGGTGACATCTCATCGTGGCTTTGATTAGCATTTCCTGGATGACGAGCGATGTTGAGCACCTTTACATGTACCTGTTGGTCAGTCTGTATGTTTCTTTGGAAAAATGTCTATTCAGATCCTCTTCCGAATTTTTAATCAGATTTTTTTTTTTTTATATGAGTTCTTACATAGTTTTGCATATAAATGCACCATCCCTCTTTAACACTCCTAGAGCTATCTTGAAAGAAGGGCCTATGCTGGAATTGAAATGTTAAACAAATAATGGAGCGATAAAATACAATAATGAGGACACCTGACCAGGCATGGTTTTAGGAGCCTTGTATTTATCATAGGAACTTAATCTTCACAACATTCAGAAAAGACAGGATTGTTATTATCTGCCTTTTACAATTAAAGGAAGGCATAAGAGGGTAAGTGTCCAGCTCAGCTAGAGGTCAGGACTTGAAGTCCTACTCTTCACCCCTGTACTCACTCACTTGCCTCACCCATCGTGTTCCAGCGCTGGGATCCAGTGCATTTCCACAGGCTTGTCTTCTTTGTGAAGTGAACTGTGGGTGGGATGGACTGAACATTGTCTAGTCCCACCTCAGTCTCATAATTGTACATCTTGTACATCTTGGGAAGAGTATCAGATGCAGAGCAGGGTTGAACAGCTCATCTGGGATCTTCTGGGATGATGAAAAGACATTTGCTAAAATAGCCTTCACTTTCTTGCTTGGCTTTGGGGCTTAACGCCTTTGCTGTTTGTTTCTTGATTAGAGGACCAGCCAGCTTGTAAGTCCTGTGATCCTACCTCTGGAATGTTTTTGTAGTTGTTTCTGCCATAGATCTCCCTCTCAGGAACATTTTGCTTGATAGCAAACCCCCTCGACACCAGTATGTCTCATTAGCCTGGGCTATTCAATGCATTTCTCTGACATGGGACATACAAGTCAGTGTCGACCATAGTTAATGGACATTTTTGGTGGCATTGCCTGACAGATGTTTACATCTGTAAGTCATGGACTGAACTTAATAAAAGGAATTCAATAAATAAAACAAGTGGTGGAAAAGTACCTCTTAGGATCCATGTATTTCGTGGCACTGGATCGTAAAGCATTCATTGAACTGGGAGGAACCGAAGAGGTTCATTCGAGGTCATGGAAACCGCATGTGCAAAGACCCATCCAGTGGCCTGGCATATGCGGGGAACTCATGATAGCTGGACATTCCTAGAGTTTTGGACATCACAGGATGCAAAAGAGGTAGCCGTGTGTATTTCTTACTAATAATACTGAGTTAACATACAAAAAGAGGTCTTTATAAATGTTTTTCCAAAGAGTTGAGATCTTTTTGTTCTGGGAATCGTGTGATATCTTTCCCTTCTCCTTGATTAACTTAACTGCCTTTTTCCCCCCTTATGAAAATGAGTACCACATGTCATTCTTTACCAATGAGTTGGTAGTTATTCAAGTATACTGTTTTGAGCGAAATGTGTTTTTTTTAAGAGAGAGAGCGAGAGGCAGAATGTGAGCAGGGGAAGGGGGGGAGAGAGAGAGAGAGAGAGAGAGACAGAAACACAGAATCTGAAGCAGTCTCTGGACTCCAAGCTGTCAGCACAGAGCCTGACCCAGGGCTCGAACCCATGAGCCGTGAGATCATGACCTGAAGTCGGATGCTTTAACTGACTGAGCCACCCAGGCGCCCCTGAGCTAAATGTTACCCGCCGGTCATAACTGAATGTGCTATTCATATCTGAAAATGTTTCAGTCAGAAAAAATAAGTGCCTGTTGGGTTTTCAGGTGAACATTTAGACGGAAGGCCAATCTTGGTGTCTCATTGTGATTTTGATTATGTAAAACAGCCTGTATTGGTTTTAAAGGTCTTCCTCTTCTCTCCTGCACACCTGCTAGCTAGGTGATGTGATGGTTGACATTGCAAGCAACATCATGTTGGCTGACGAGCGTGTTCTGTGGCTGGCACAGAGGGAAGCTAAGGCCTGCAGTCGAATTGTTCAGTGTCTACAGCGCATTGCTACGTACCGATTAGCAAACGGAGCTCACGTTTATTCAACAGTAAGTGTAACGCTGTCCTAGAATTCTAAGAAAAGAAATTCGTTGAAAGCAACTTGAACTTACAAAAGATAGTTTTTTTTTTTTTTTCCTTATGATGTGGGTATTTTCTGTTCCTGCTGATTATTACAGAATTTCCAGTTCTCTAACATTTTAAAAGCTCATTTCACTTTTGAGTAATCTGTTTTCTTGGTAATTAGAAAATACTTTCTTAATTTGCAGTTTGAATGGTTATCGCCATTTAATTTGAAAGACAAATAAGCACACTGTAGGATTACTGTAACTGTCACATGTACCTCCCAGCTGATACTCTGTTCTGGGCCCTGAAGGATGTTCTGAGAAAGTGATTGTTTGCCCAGATTCCAATTTCAAAAGAGAACTGGGGAGCGCCTGGGTGGCTCAGTCGGTTAAACGTCTCACTTCAGTTCAGGTCGTGATCTCACTGTTTGTGAGTTCAAGCCCCACGTCGGGCTCTGGGCTGACAGCTCAGAGCCTGGAATCTGCTTTGGATTCTGTCTCTCTCTCTCTCTGTGCCCCTCCCCTGCTCACACTCTGTCTGTCTGTCTGTGTCTCTCTCTCTCTCTCAAAAAATAAATAAACACTACTAAAAAAAAAAATCGAAACAGAAAAAGAGAGAGAACAAGGAGGCCCTCTAACCTTTGTGCACTGTTGACATTTCCAGTAAGTCTCACTCTTGGAATAATGAGTATTTATATTTAATAATCCCTCATCATATTAAATTTTATTTGTGCTAAATTGAGCAGCTCTAAATTTCTTGGTGTACTGCTGACTTTTTCTACAAATGTGGTAAATATGATAAATACTCTTGTCATTCCCTTACTACTCATACTCTGATCTCTGGTCCACGGTTCTCATTTCCTAATTATTTTAAGTCGGTTCATAGAATACTCTCTACTTCCTCCTAGGATTTTATACAATTCAGGGTTACTGTTTTTCCAGAGGTTGATGGGATCTTTTTGATGATACTGTGTTTTATTGTTCCTTTTGTTCAATTAAATTTAGGATTACTTTCTTGAATAATAAATAAAATGGTGGGCCTACCATGGCTACTGACCTGACAACATACTTCAGGGTAATTTCTCTCTCAGACACATGGCCTTACTGGAAACTGGCTTGCCATATTTAAAAAAAAAAAATTTTTTTTTTTTAATATTTATTTATTTTTGAGAGAGACAGAGACAGAATGCAAGTGGGTTAGGGGAAGAAAGAGAGGAAGACACAGAATCCCAAGCAGGCTCCAGGCTCCAAGCTGTCAGCACAGAGCTTGACGTGGAGCTCTAACTCACAGGCCGTGAGATCATGACCTGAGCTGAAGTCAGATGCTCAACCGACTGAGCCACCCAGGTGCCCCACACCATTTTCAATGACCACATATGGTCTTCCCTGGTCATTTAGATCTATTTTAAATTCCTTGCCTGAGCCTTACTAAGCTCAAAGAACTTCTTCCTTTCTCTAAACTTCATTGGTTCTTTGGAGAACTCAAGGATATAATAAAGGTGCATAGTGCATTTGCCCTCCTTTTATTTTATTTTTTAGTTTTACATTAATGCTTTTTATTTATTTTTGAGAGAGAGATACAGAGCACAAATTGGGGAAGGGCAGAGAGAGAGAGGGAGACACAGAATTCGAAGCAGGCTCCAGGCTCTGAGCTGTCAGCGTAGAGCTGACCTGGGGCTTGAGCTCATGAACCGTGAGATCATGACCTGAGCTGAAGTTGGACGCTCAACCACCTGAGCACCCCCCCCAGGCGGCCTGTCCTCCATTTCAAAGGGTAGGAAAGGTTCCCGGAAATGATGCATCTACTTATCAAATGATACAGCTTACAGGGCACCTCAAAATGGCTGTTTTCTTCCTTTCAACTGAGGTTTCACATATTTGTCTTAATTATTTGTGTCTTTGGTCAATAAAAAAATGGAACGTACTTTGTTAACAAATACAGTTGGGGGCACCTGGGTGGCTCAGTCGATTAAACATCCAACTTTTGATCTAAGCTCAGGTCATGATGTCACAGTTTGTGGGTTCAAGCCCCACGTTGGGCTCTACGCTGACATTGCCGAGCCTGCTTGGGATTTTGTGCCTCACTCTGCCCCTCCCCTGCTCTCTCTCTCAAAAATAAATAAGCTTGGGGCGCCTGGGTGGCGCAGTCGGTTAAGCGTCCGACTTCAGCCAGGTCACGATCTCGCGGTCTGTGAGTTCGAGCCCCGCGTCAGGCTCTGGGCTGATGGCTCGGAGCCTGGAGCCTGTTTCCGATTCTGTGTCTCCCTCTCTCTCTGCCCCTCCCCCGTTCATGCTCTCTCTCTGTCCCAAAAATAAATAAAAAACATTGAAAAAAAAAAATTTAAAAAAATAAATAAATAAATAAATAAGCTTAAAAAAATGTAATCGAATTTAGTAAGAGTTTTCACAATGTGACATCTGGGTTGCAAAAGCTAATGCAAAAATTTGTTAGTCTTGAATATTTGAGGGAGCACCAATTCTTTTCTTCCATACATATGGTGCTTGGCAAATTCTACTTTGCCTTTTATATTTTTTAATTTGTATCTTATCTTCCTGATAGATTTTACACACCTTGCACATAAGTTTTACACTTAAAAAAAATTGCAAAAGAGGACTTTGTCCATACATGGGACTTAAAATGGGACCTTGCCTTTTTTTTTTAAGTTTCTTTTTAAGTAATCTCTGCACTCAACTTGGGGTTCAGACTCATGATCTCAAGATCAAGAGTCACATGCTCTACCGACAGAGCCAGCCAGGCGCCTTAGAACAAGGCAGCTTTTGAAAGTGTATTTCCCAAACCCCAGCACTCCTCTTGTGTTACTAAGCGAGTCCACTGATTTCTCTAGCTGATTTTTTTATAAGACACACTTTTCTTTAAAGTTTACTTATTTATTATTTTATTTTATTTTTTAAGCATTTTTTTTAATGTTTATTTTTGAGAGAGACAGAGTGTGAGCAGGGGCGGGACAGAGAGAGAGGGAGACGCAGAATCTGAAGCAGGTTCCAGGCTCCGAGCTGTCAGCACAGAGCCTGACATGGGGCTCGAGCCCACAAATCGCAAGATCATGACCTGAGCTGAAGTCAGACACTTAACCAACTGAGCCACCCAGGTGTCCCTATTTTATTTATTATTTTAATTCTTTTTTTTTTAAAGTTTATTTATTTTGAAACAGTGAGCACGAGCAGGGGAGGGGCAGAGAAAGAGGAAGAGAGAGAATCCCAAGCAGGCTTCCACACTGTGAGTGCAGAGCCCGATGTGGGGCTCCATCCCACGAAGCATGTTCCTCAGTTGGTATTTTTCTAGATTAGGATATCCTTTTGTTTCCAGCATCTTTTTTTATGTGCCAGTTACCTACACAGTGTCTTTGTTATGTAAGAACTTGAGCTTTTTGCCTCTAGCTTATGTACAGTGTTTTTTGTTTGAAGACTCTTTGAAAGTGCTTTTCCCTCATGCTGTAAATCTTTCATAACTCCTCTTTGACTTTTGAAGTATTCACCCAATATTGCTCTGGAAGCTTATGTCATCAAGGCTGC
Source organism: Panthera pardus (assembly GCF_024362965.1). Taxonomy (NCBI): domain Eukaryota; kingdom Metazoa; phylum Chordata; class Mammalia; order Carnivora; family Felidae; genus Panthera; species Panthera pardus. The sequence goes on from NW_026526688.1 coordinate 186,966,983, forward strand.
TGGCTTCACTGGGATGACGTGTACCGTGTTCCAGAAGGTAGCAGCCTCTGACCGGACAGGCCTCTCTGAGTATGGGAGGCGGGATCCAGATGGAAACCTGGATAAGCAACTGAGCTTTAAGTGCAATGTTTCAAATACGTTTTCAAGTCTGGCCCTAAAGGTATGTTACATTTTATAAGCATTTAAGACTCTTTATTGTTAGGTTAGAATGCTCAAAATGGTTTGCTTTGAAGAATCACCTAATTAGAAGTTATTTTGGGGATGGGGTAGGTATTGGTATTGTTTTTTGCTGTTGTTTTGAAAGAAATTCAGACCAGGAAGGGACATGTAATGCCTCTCATGGGCCTAGACACTTCTGCCCTTTGGACCCTGTCTCTATACAAAAATATCAAAATTATATTTTATGACTGCACTGGTAAAAAGATGGATATATTAATACATATTAGAACATTTTCTTTGACCTGAAAGTTCATTTTTATACTCCTGATTTTAAAGACATGAGAACATTTCGTAGACCTCCTGAAAGTATTGTGTGTCCTTGGCTCTGTGCCTCTTGGACCTAATGGAAAAGCCAGCCTTGAGATTGGGCATTTAATCAGGCAAGCTGTATATCAAGAGTTTTGGCAAAGAAGTGCAAACATGTGATCTGTCTTCAGAAAATGTGTGTTTTATTGCAGCAAGCAAAATGAAAAGCATTTTTATTGAGTTTTAAAATTTGGGGTTTAGATGTGTTTCATTAAGACTACATTGAAGCAAATAGTGGAGGTCCAAGTCTAACACCCTAATGAAACCACATTTTTTTCATTTAGCTTTGCGTGGCCACGTGTAGCTGTGTTGTCTGTGGATTTTAATGACACAGGACTTTCTTTGTTTCTGGCTTGTCCCTGAATTATCTCACAAACAATATTCCATTCACTTTAATGGCTGCATAGTAATTGATCAAATAGGTGTTAGGTGTCCTGGTACATTGTGGGCATTCAGTAAATATTGAATGAATGAATGAATGAATGAATGAATGAATGAATATGGGCACTCAGTAAATATTGAATGAATGAATGAATATGGGCACTCAGTAAATATTGAATGAATGAATGAATATGGGCACTCAGTAAATAATGAATGAATGAGTGAATACAGGCACTCAGCAAATATTGAATGAATGAATGAATGAATATGGGTGCTCAGTAAATATTGAATGAATGAATATGGGCACTCAGCAAATATTGAATGAATGAATGAATATGGGCACTCAGCAAATATTGAATGAGTGAATGAATGAATATGGGCACTCAGTAAATATTGAATGAAAGAAAGAAAAGAAGAGAAAACAAAGAAAAGAAGAAAAAAGAAAGAATATTAATGTATTTTGTTACACCTTGCTATTGGTGACCTCCATAAGGAGAGCCAGCTTGCTGAATTTAGAAGCAGTCCAACTTCCCCCACTTCCCAGGACAATCTCAACCAGGCCAGAATGTCTAATGATAATATATTTACTTGATATAATATACTCAGAGGAAAATTCGCAAGATTTATTTGTTACTCTTGGTTCTGTGAGGGTACTCAATGCACCCAGCATTGCTTCTGCAGACCTGTTCCTTTCCTTGTTGTGTTTTTCGCTGGTAAAACATACCACAGAAGGCAGAGAAACAGCATCGCACACACACCCGAGAGAGAAAGGCATGTGCCTTTGAGGAGCACTTAAAATTGATGAACCCTTCTATCTTAGATGATCAGAGCTGGTAGAAAGGGATTACAAATGATGAAACCCTACATTTCATCAATTTCACAAGCTACCCCTCTGGGTAAGGAGAGCTTCTACCTGCCAAAGTCGAAAGCTTTAAATGAACACACTCAGATTTGTCAATTTCATACTATTCTATCCTTTTAAGATCATCTGTGGCCAGAAACCAAGGACACATTACACTATTATTCATGCTTCTTTGGTGGACATGATTAAACCGAGTGAAAAGGGAGTCTGTGCTTCGTGACACAAAATTAGTTAAAAATTGTAACGTCAACAGAGCAAAATGCTTTAGACTGTAACAGGAAACTACATTTGTAACTTTACACTAGGGCGGTTTTTACTCTTTATGCATGTCTTTTTCCTTTTTTTTTAAAGCCTTGCATATACTAACTAGATACCATGTATATACTTTTGAATGGGAGAATATGCTAACATACAAAGTTAAACCTATAACAAGGAAGTTTTCCGTTAGCAATAGGAGCTTCTTGAATTGCTTTTTATTTTATTTTATTTTTTTTTTAACGTTTTTTAATTTATTTTTGAGACCGAGAGAGACAGAGCATGAACGGGGGAGGGGCAGAGAGAGAGGGAGACACAGAATCTGAAACAGGCTCCAGGCTCTGAGCCGTCAGCCCAGAGCCCGACGCGAGGCTCGAACTCATGGACCCCGAGATCGTGACCCGAGCTGAAGTCGGACGCTTAACCAACTGAGCCACCCAGGCGCCCCGTTAAATTGCTTTTTATATATTTCTTCAATCGCTGTCCTTCTGTCTTTACTACCATCACAGCCTGGTTTGGACTTCTAGATTACCTAAACCGTTGTGGCTTCCTATTTAGTCTTTGGGTCAACAGGCTCTTCCTTAAAAATCCATCCTCCTTATATAGATTGTCTACCTAGGGCTGGCATTCAGCAAGCATGTAGCAATTCAACCATGACAGTAAAGTACTGAAATACTTCCTACCCTCTACCAGAGAGCTGTCGTGCCAGTTCCCTGAGCGGCTCCTCAGCCCTGCTGGGCCTTCTGGGAACAAACACCTCCTAGTCTGTCCACCCTTTAGGAACAAGTTCCAGGGCCGCAGAGCAGAGGGTCTCCAGGAGTCTTCCTGTTTGCAGAGGCTGTTCAAGTTGTCTGTGTCCGTGTCATTTCACCTGGTTAATGTTGTTACTAGCATTATCCCTGGATCTACCCAACATGGAAATTGATCTCAAGTATCCTCTGATAAATACTCTTCATGTCTCTCTGGAAGCTGGCTGCCAGGGAGCTTCATCCTCTGGCATTTATCTGCCCTCCTGCGCCATCTTTCTTCCTGCCTCCTTTCTTCTGTCCACTAACAACCAACCCCCCATGGTTCCTCTCCCAGCCTATTAGGTCAGTCTCATGCTAATTCTTCTGCTAGGATTCCTGGCTCCTCCCCTTCCCCTTCTCAGCAATTTGGTTGTGCATGCAGAAATACTGCCTTCAAGAAATCTTCCCTAATACCGTCCTGTCTATCCTCTCCCACCCTTATCTCCTTTATTTCTCCGTACTTTGTCACATTCTGTGCATCTCTTTGTCATTGCATGTTACACACAGGGGCCAAATGGTTTTCTCACCTCCTACACGGGAGGCTGAAGCTTGCTTGAGGGCAGAGTGCTTGAGTCACCAGTGAGCACCAATGCGGGCCAGCCAGGTGGAGACTGAATTAGCTGTCCTTGGACTCTTACAGCACCACATCTGTTCTTTTTTCTTAACCAAATGCTTCCTTCTCCTGTCGGTGCCATAACAGATTATATTAGCTCTCCCAACAGTATCTGTTTTTCGATAATCTGCTAAGAGCTTTTAGAAATTGCTGGTGTTTTGAATTCAGTTGTAATGTAGTCTGGAAGAATTGGTTCTGTAAACTTTCCTCGACTGGAATTTAGAAATCAGTTTTTCTTGCGCATCCCATGTTTCCCTTGTCCGAGACCCCAACTGAAGTTCTCTAACTTTCCACACCAGTGGTGTAGGTCTTCGGGCCCCCTGCCCTCCTTTCTGCCCCCTTTCCCACCCCACCCTCTTTCTCACTTCTGCCTGGTGAAAGCCTTGCTACTCTGTTTCTAAGACTCCATGCAAATTGTACCTTCCTTCTCTTCCTGAGAATTCATCACCGCCTGTTTGTTCCATAGTGCTTCGTCTGTTCTCCAGAATAATTCAAAGCTGATACTATGGTGAGCTGAGTTAGACTGAGAAGCCACGGGATATGGTGACAAAGAATTTGGTCTCTGCAGCCAGACGTTGTCTTTCTGCTCCCTAACTTAACAGCTGTGCAAACTTGAGCAAGCACCTTCACCTCTCTGAATGTCAGTTCCTCATTTGTTACATAGGCGTCAGGAAACAGTAGCTAAATCAAAGGGTTACTTGGAGGATTAAAGGAGGCAAATATGTAGACATTTACAGTAGTGTCCAGCACAGAGTAAGCCCTTAATAAATGTTAGTTCTTATTATTGTTTTATTGTTGTTATCTCTCCCCTGTTCGATTATCAATATTTGAGTTAGTGTCCGTGGCTTATTCATTGTTTATCTCCAGATCCTGCACAGTGCCCACTACAGAGTAACAAAATATCCAATAAATACTGTTGAATAAAATTTAACAGCCAAAGCTTAATTAGCAAGGAAAGTCAGTTAATAAAAACTTCATTCTGAAGTCAAACATAATTCCTGTTAATCTTTAGCAGTGAGATAATCAAAAAGTGGTATGCAGTTAATAACTAATTATTCACAAAAAAATTGGAGTGTATCATATCTATCTTTAAAATCAAGGGAGTAGATAGTTAAGACAGTATGAATCAATTAGTATTTTCTTGTTTTAAGGCAGGTGGTGCCTCTCTGACTTATTCAAATTTGTGTTAGAATTCCGCAGAATTGAACAAAGTTAGGATTTCAGAAAATTTTAACTTGCTAATTACACAGTGGCAGACGTTCAGGTTGTTTCATAAGGAAAGATGTTAAGATCCAATGGAAGTATTGGAGTTGACATCCTTTATGATACTTAACGTTCTTCTTGACTTAATATCTTGTAAATAGGGAAATATACATGAATTTTGCCAATACAATAGTAAGAGCTCTGTGATAACATTAATTTTATGTGTGTTCATATTTGGTCGATTTTTAGTATTAATACTAAAAGTGAATTGTAGAAGTCAAAATATGATGAGGTTCTAGATTATTGCTGGGAAGTCAGTTACTTGAAGACGTTTTCTGTTTCCCCAGACTCCAGATAACCATTCGCCACACTGCGGTAGTAAGAGTAATAAAAATACCACCCACAGTGATGTGGCCTCTTATGCTTGTCATGGTCATGATCCCATGTGGTCCTTACAACCGTTTGTTAGAAAGATCATTAGCTGCCTGTGACAGATGAGACCCAGAGAGTATAAACAAAATTGTGCAGTGTTAAGTGGCCACTAAGTGGTGAGGCTGGGACCCGTATCCTGGTTTCTTATTTCAGATCCTATGTTCTTTTCCCCAGGGTTGGCATATGATCTGCAGTAATAAAAATTAGACGCCAAAAACATATACGGTATTTCCCAAAGGGTTGTAAGAGAGGTTTTTCTAATTTATTAGCTCTAATTGCCCATGTGTGTATCTTTCTATTGCTGCAATCCATACATTTAAAAATGAACAGAGGGTTAAATGGAATGACAGCGGCAAAAGGTAAAAATCATGGTAAATGTAACAAATGAGTGTTTCTCAGTGATTGTTTTCATTAGATTTACAGCTTTGCCATAATAAGTGATCACTTCTTTTAAGGAAATTAAATATACAAATATTATATTCTTCCTATAAAAATCCAGACATTCTGATACAGCTTTTCGGGCACCCCTAACCGTCCCCTCTCCATCCCAGGTCACCTGTGATAATATTTAACAATATTCCTTATTGGACTTTAAAGGATATTTCAGAAGCTACAGTATGTACAGCCTTGAATATGTAGCTTTCATCTGTCAACGATCTGAGTTTTTATTATTTGTTGTTGTTTGGATGTAGCTTTCATCTGTCAACGATCTGAGTTTTTATTATTTGTTGTTGTTTGGATGGTTTTACAAGTTTAAACTTGGATAGAAAACATTTTCTCACTGCTAGAAATTATAGATGTTATTTCCTTTTTTTCAGCTCTTTCAGAAAATGTCAGTATGTCTTCTTTTTAAAATTAATTTGATATACCATAAGTAATGCTTACCCAGAGACCTGTGCTTTTTGAGTCATTTTGTGTTCACAACAAAACTATATTATTGAATTTTATAGTTCTCAAGTTTTAATAAATGTCCAGTATGTAACGCTTTATCAGGAATTTGACCTTTTAACTAATCGATCTGTTGATGTATTTCCCTTTTTTCTGCACACCTATTTAAGATAAAGTTACATACATAGTAGAAATTTACTAGATTAGCGAGTGAATTTATAAGAAACTTTGTTTCTCTATCAGGTTATATTTTTAAGTGAGAACAGTAGAAACCTTTTTGTGTATTTTTCTTAGGCAAAATATTTTTTTTTTAATGTTTGTTTATTTTTGAGAGAGAGAGAGAGGACAGAGCATGAGCAGGGGAGGAACAGAGAGAGGGAGACACAGAATCTGAAGCAGGCTCCAGGCTCTAAGCTGTCAGCACAGAGCCCGACGTGGGGCCTGAACTCATGAACTGTGAGATCATGACCTGAGCCTAAGTCGGCCGCTTAACTGACTGTGCCACCCGGGTGCCCCTCTTAGACAGAGTATTTCTACCAAATACCTTCTTGGCATCTTCCATTCAAAAGAAATATTCAAACTTCCAGTATTCAAACTTTTCAAAATACTTCATTCAACAGACATTTGTGTGTGTCCAGTGTGCTCCAAGATTGTTCTAAGCACAGCAGTTAAAAACTAATTTTAAAGTTAATCACTTGCTTAAATGGATCCTTTTTTAAAAATACAGTCATGCCACACAGACTTTTGTTAGTTTTACAAACGATGGGTTACTTTTACCGATACAAGTGCCAGGAACTATTATTAGTGTAGAGGGTCCAGAAACATAAGGGAGATTATCTGTACTCAAAAATCCTGCTACTCTGGTTAAAGGGGCAGACAGTGAGTTACACTGTGAAATGCTCATATTAGCAATGAGATGTGTGTGCAGAATCCCGCATGAGGCCACAAGAGGGAGCAGCTAACTGGAAAAGCAGTGTGATAGGGAGTCATGTAATTAATCATCCAAAAAAGCCCCCTTTTAAGGATGTCTTTCTCCTGGCTGTCAACCGCTCTTAACCCTGGGCCATCTTTGATCTTGCTAGAAATCAGATTTGCCCACTTCAAGAGTTGGCCAGACAAAAGAATGGTAGAGCATTTCAGCAAGGGGTCCTGGCACGTACAGCACACACAGTGGCATAAAACACATATGAAATCTTGAAGATCGAAAAATTCAAGGTGGAGATATAGGGGATTTTAGAAGGTGAATTTGAGATGTAGATTTTAGCCAAATTATATGATGTACTTACAATTGGGGGCAGCGATCCCTAAACGTTGGAGAGCCAAGGTGTTCTTTAAAATAACAAGGTCAGATGTATATATATATTTTAATTTTTAATGTTATTTATTTTTGAGAGAGAGAGTGTGAGCGGGGGAGAGACAGAGAGAGAGGGCTCAAACTCGTGAATCATGAGATCATGACCCGAGCCGAGGCCAACACGTAACCAACTGAGCCACCCAGGCGCCCCTGAGATGTATTTCTTTTTCTTTTCTTTTTAAAAAAATTTTTTTTAATGTTTATTTATTATTTTTGAGACAGAGAGAGATGGAGCATGAACGGGGGAGGGTCAGAGAGGGAGACACAGAATCTGAAATAGGCTCCAGGCTCTGAACTGTCAGCACAGAGCCCGACGCGGGGCTCGAACTCACGGACCGCGAGATCATGACCTGATCTGAAGTCGGACGCTTAACAGACTGAGCCACCCAGGCGCCCCCTGAGATATATTTCTTAAGAGGAAATTCTGTTGATAGCGTGGACATTGGATTGGAGAGAGATTGATGCCAAGAGAAAAACTTTGTGATAAATTCCTAAAATAGGGATTTTTTTCAGATGGTTAATTATTTGCCTGCCTGGCATATGAATTTATTTTTTATTGAATGCCGAGAAATTTATAATTTAAAAATCCTGTAAAACACTCCACGATCAGCCAGCATTACTAGCTCTTCTATTTGTTACTGTGTTTTTTCCAACAGGATGTGTTTCTTAGTCTCAGGGATGCTTCTGCTAAAATGAGAGTTTGTTTGAATCTATTTCTATTAAGTCTGTAGAATTTCTTTTTTTGTTGTTGTTTGACAGTTCGAATCCGTCATAAATCACCTTTAGAGTTCCGTAAGTCCAAATTAATTAAACTCAGATTTGTGATATGCTGCATTGGTGCTTATTTCTGTAATTGATCATTATAAAATTGATGCAAAGAGTGATCACTGAGGTCCCTGATCTGTTTAATGCATCGATTTCAGCAGTATGTGTTATCATGGGAAAATTCACTTTGTAGTTGGAAATAATTCCTTATTTACTACTTCAACTCTTTGAACTATAGTTCCCATTTCTCTGTCTTTTCCGCTTCTTTTCCTCTGTGCTTTTGTGTGGTGTTCAGATACTTCACTTAACCGATAAGTTATTTTAACTATTAAATTTCATATGTATACATTTTAAGAAACGGTTCAGTGTATAAATAGGAAACATTCGTAGCTGTCTAAAATATTCTTCCTGGTTTCTGCGTGCTAATGTGGCAACCTTTCTTTGCTTTTGTTTTTGTGTGTATTCAGAATACTATCGTGGAAGCTTCCATTCAGCTTCCTCCTTCCCTTTTCTCACCAAAGCAAAAAAGGGAAGTCAGACCAACTGATGACTCTCTCTACAAGCTTCAACTCCTCGCGTTCCGCAACGGAAAGCTTTTCCCAGCCACTGGGAATTCAACAAATTTGGCTGATGATGGAAAACGGCGTACGGTGGTTACCCCAGTGATCCTCACCAAAATAGGTTTGTTACGTAGGCATATGTTACCCTGGAGTTGCTGGACAATGTGACTTTAATGATACACTGTACCTGAAAGTGCTTAATTCTGTTCCTTCTCATTTTAATGAGTCACTAGTGAAAAAAGACACTGCAGAGTACCCATTAGAGTGTAAGCTGACATTTTATTGTTTATGAAGTTTGTTTCAGAAATATTGTTATTTCCCGTTTCCTCCAGATGGTGTGAATGTAGATACCCACCACATCCCTGTTAATGTGACGCTGCGTCGAATCGCGCACGGAGCAGATGCTGTGGCCGCCCAGTGGGATTTCGATTTGCTGAATGGACAAGGAGGCTGGAAGTCAGATGGGTGCCATATACTCTACTCGGATGAAAATATCACCACCATGCAGTGCAACTCCCTTAGTAACTATGCAGTTTTAATGGTACGGCAGTTGTTAACTTTATGCACATAAACACTAAATTTCCTCATTTTTTTCCCTATGCGTAGTTAAATGAAGATTTTTTAAAAAGAACTTTTAACATAAATTGTTACCTATAGTTAAGGGGTGATACTTGGTGTAATTCTCAGTTTAAAGGGAAATTAAGTTACTACGAAATGCAGTGTGTGGGATTGAATTTGGTTACAGGGATTTTCAGTAAACTTTATAAGTGAGACAGTTCAACTAAACTTTGACCTTCTGAAAATTTGGAGACATTTGGGTCTATAGAGTCTAACTCTTCACCAGGAAAGAGTGACTCATTTGCCCAGAGATACACAGTGGATAGTGAGGGATTTTCCTTTTTTGCCATCGTGCACCTTCTTCCACTATACATCATAATTTTTAGACTCTTCAATTTAGAGTAACAGTGGCAGTTTCTGTTTAGTTACTGTAACTGACGGTATTGACACAGTTAAGGCCTTTTCACTTTTAATGCTAATCAAGCTGCTGTTGTTTTCTGTTATTTACCACCGTTCCTACCTGTCAGTCTTTGGTAGCCAGTTTCTTTAGTCTCAGAGAAACTAAAATATATAGATGTATATCGATGTGTATATGAATGTGTAGGAACAGGTCTTATTATTAGTGACTTACCTAAGTGAGTCGGATTCCTGAGCTGATAATTGTGAAATTAGCCATGCTATTTATATTTTTTATATTACAGTATACAAATGGAGTAGTACACATGGATTTGGAGAACAGTAGAAGGAATTGCTTACGAATCTGAAAGGCATTTCCAAGAAGTCATACAGGACTAGCCTGGGAGTGAGGAAGCTTATGTTTATGTTCCTGCCCCCAGCTCTGAATCTGTTATCTAGACAATATTGTATCAAAGCTGAGTGATCTCGAAACGTGATATATCTTAAAAAAAATTTTTTTTAATGTTTATTTTTGAGACAGAGACAAAGCACGAGCAGGGGAGGGCAGAGAGAGAGGGAGACACAGAATCTGAAACAGGCTCCAGGCTCTGAGCTGTCAGCACAGAGCCCGACACGGGGCTTGAACTCATGAGCCGTGAGACCATGACCCTAGCTGAAGTCGGATGCTTAACCGACTGAGCCACCCAGGCACACCGAAACATAATATATCTTAATTTTTGTAAATTCTTCTTTTCTTAACAAATGTGCATTTACCACTAGAAGTGATCTTGAAGCAAGCTTGAAGTAGGATAAATTTTCCTGAACTCCTTTTTTGTTTTTTTCTTTGTACCTCTGCTAAGCATATACTTACCCAGCAGCTGGTCAGACACGTAGAGGAGTGACTATATTGTTCAGCAGGGCGTAAAGATGGTCTTTCAGTGACCTCCATTAATATGTGGGTTATTTAGCTTGGCTGACGGTGGATAGAGTCTACACTAGTCAGACTCAGCCATATTTGTTTAAGTCATTGATCCTTTTCTTGTGCATGGTTCTTGTTGATAAGTTTAGGCTTCTGACAAATAGAAGATGTTTGATGTCTGTAAGTCTGGTGTCTGTAAGTTCACATTTTATTATTTTGTAGTAACCTTTCACATTAAAGCATGAAGCATTAATTAACGTATGAAGCATTTTCTTTCACTTTGAAAGTGTTGTCATTCAGGTTTTGATTATAAAATAACATGAAACTAGAAAGTACTGGAGGAAAAATACTAGAGATACAGCATTGTCTGAACTTTATATAATAATCAGAAAAAGTTGGGTAAAGTAAATGAAACAAAACACACACAAAAGGCATTTTATAAGCTTCACTGTTAATGACATGATACTGCACGTGTGAAACTTTTATTTTTACTTAATACTAGTTTAAAGCATCTATTTTTAACTTCCTTAGTTGTTCTTCTAAACTATTTAAATTGGTATAATCCTTTTCTAGAAAGAATAAGCTATTTTATCTTTCATGCTTTTCATCTTTTAAAAAATGTAATACACAGTTCTTATTTAAAGCTAAAATACAGTATTGAGATATTTTTCTATTTTCACAGAATATCCCTTTCTTTTGCTTTTTAAAAATATAACTGTGCCATCTAGAGGCTGCAAAGTGAAATGTATCTGAAATTATTGACAAAATTATAATAAAGTTAGTATATGGGATTTTTAGAGTTGCTAATTAAACATAAAGGCAGAGCTAATTAAATTATACCTATTCTTAAGTAAATATATGTCTAAGATAAAAGTGGTGTCTTCAAAATAATGGAAGGCAGCATCTTTTTTCCTTACCTGACACTATTTTGAATAATAGATAAAATCCTATTTTTCTTGAAAACTGTCTTAAAATACATGGCTTTATAGAGAAAATCTAAATTCCTAATTCGGCATTAAAAATCTTTTTTCTGATCTGGTTTTAAATAACTTTGTATTTAAAAAAATGAGACAGAAAGAATATATTGGTTTGCAAATCTGGAATAGATACCGTAGTTTTGATTTAGTAGATGTCCTGTGGTAACCAATCGTGTCTATCCTCAGTCTTGATGGGAGAGAAAAAACTTACATAGAAATTGGGTTTGTTGGAATTATATGATCCGAAAAATAGGAATTGAGGCAGGAAGATTCCTAGAAGTTGGGGTGAGTAGGAGACAAAAAAACCTGAATAGCCAGGAGGCGATGAGTAGGGTCAGACAATTTACATAGCACTTAATACTTTAGTCGGTGATAGGCACAAAAATGTGTAATAACCTCAGTGCCTTGATTCCTTTTTGTTACCGTATTCACACAGAAATACATGAAACTAAAGAGTACTCATTTGTTTTTACGTCTTTCTAGTGCAGGTTTGAATCTTTGTTTGTATAAAACTTGCTGAATGAAAGCAAACTACAGCTTTGTCTACTCTATAACTGAACGTGAATGTTAGCACCGTTGGGTTTTTTTTCTTTATAATTCTTAAATAGGTTCTACATTCACACAGATCAAATGTTTTGATTATTTCTGCACATTAACGTAGAGTGAAAACTTGACCTCCACCCCTCTCCCCCATCACAGTCATTCTGCACCAAATAGGTAACCTGTCACTAATAAAAGTTTCTTTCCTGTTGTTGAAGAGATGTTCATGTATGTTGAAACAAAATGAATAGGTAGTCCTCTTTTCTTCCATTTTTACATGAAGGCTGCATGCTGCAAATGTTGTTTCAGGCCATGCTTTTTTTCTGTGTCTCTAATGATGATGATGATGTCCATGGAACAATTTATCTTATAATAAAGATATCTTTATGATGATACCTTAGGATGATATGATTCTGGTGGCTAATTTTCATTAAGTGCTCATGTATTGGGCATTCTTCTGAAGTCTTTACATGCATCAACTTATTTGGTCATCAGAGCTACCTCACAAGGTCTAATACTATTATCATTACCCCCAGCTGACAGATGGAGAACCTGAGGCATAGCGAGGTTAAGCACCGCCCAACTTGATAAAGTTAGTGTCGTAATTGAGATTTGAATTCAGAGTCCAGAAATCTGTGTTCTTAATTGCTCTACTAAATCTCCTTTCAGAAATCTTTCTATATCTTCCTCATTCTTTTTTACTGTTGAATATTATTTATGCCCCTACCATGATTTATTTAGGTATTCCTCTCTTGTTTCTAGTAATTGCCGTGCACGATATTAGTTTGCACATTTAATAGAAAATCTGCAGGATAAATTTCTAAAGTGGGATTGGTAATCAAAGGGGACCAGTTGTGTTCCGTGGAGGTATTGGGCAGAGTGCACAGATAGATCTGAAGTGTCTGGCTTAATGATATTTTTATGTGAATATGCACATTTGGCTACCATCAAGATCAAGATTTTTGCTCGAGCACTTGTCAGCTCTTCTATGCTTCTTTTTAGTTAATCCTACCATCATCTCAAGAGGTATCCCCCCACCCCCTTATGTCTATCACCATAGATCAGTTTTGCCTGCTTTTCAGCTTCATAAAATGGGAATTTTACAGCATGTACTCATTTATATCTGATGCCTTTCCCATCATTACATCTATGAAATGCATCTTTGTTTTTACATATGGCAGCAGCGTACTTTTTCATGCTACATAGTTCTTTGGAGGAAAATACCAAAACTTGTATGTTCTACTCTTTATGGGCATTTGAGCTGTTGCTAGGTTCAGGCATTCAAAGCAAGCTGCTACGAGTATTCACATACTTGGTTTTTGGCAGACAGAGGCACTCAGGAGTGGGATTACTGGATTGTATGTACCCGTATATTTAGCTTTGGTAGCTAATGCCATACAGTTGACCAGAGTGGTTATTTTGGTTTATAGTCTCACCAGTAATGAGAGTTTTCGTTGCTCCACATCCTTGCCAGTGGTTGCTAGTGTTAAGTCTTTAATTTTAGCCTTTGGTGGGGGTATTATGATGTATCGTTGTGGTTTTAATTTGTCGTTCTCTGTTGACTAGTGATGCTGAGCACCTCTCCATTTTCTTGTTGTGAGTTTGGGTATCCCCTTATTGTGAAGTTCTTGCTCAAATCTTGCCTCTTTGTTTTCATTATCTTTGGCTTTTATTTTTCTCATTCAGTTTTATTGAGATATAATTGACATGCAACACTGTGTAAGGTGTGCAGCATGACTAGACTTCCATATATTATGAAATGATCACCACAGTAAGCTTAATGAGCATCTGTTATCTCATATAGAACTAAAAAAAGAAAGAAAGGAAAGTTTGAAGCTCTACTCTCTCAGCAGCTTTCAAATATACTGTTCAGTAGTGTTATCTTATAACTGGACGTTTGTACCTTTTAACCATCTTCAGCTGTCCTCCTCCCTCCTTCCATGCTCTGCCTCCAGTAACCACAAAAATGATCTCTCTCTGTGAGGTTGGTTGGTTTGTATTTTGTTCATTTATATTGCTTTGTTTGTTTTTAAGATTCTACATATAAATCTTGCCTATTTTTAGTTTGATATCTGTTTTTTTCTTACGATTTATAGGAATTGCTGATACGAATTGTGAATAGGAGCTCTTTGTTGGATTTATGTGTTTAAAATGTCTTCTCCCAGGGGCTCCTGGGTGGCTCAGTCGGTTGAGCGTCCAACTCTTCATTTCGGCTCAGGTTATGACCTCATGGTTTGTGATATCAAGCAACTGACAGCACAGAGCCTGCTTGGGATTCTCTCTCTCTCTCTCTCTCTCTCTCTCTCTCTCCCTCTCCCTCTCCCTCTCCCTCTCCCTCTCCCTCTCCCTCTCCCTCTCCCTCTCCCTCTCCCTCTCTTTCTGCTCCTCCCCTCCTCGTGCATGTGGTCTTTCTGTCAAAATAAATAAATAAAATTAAAAAAAAAAAAAAGTTATTTTCTCCCAGGGCATGCATGCCTTAATGAGTTTGGGCTGTTGTAACAGAGTACTGTTTATATAAGCAACAGATTTCTCACAGTTCTGGAGGCGAGAAGGCCAAGATCAAGGTGCCAGCAGATTCAGTGTTTGGTGAGGGCCTGCTTGTTGGTTCATAGATGGTGTCTCACATGGTGGAAAGGGCAAGGAAGCTGTCTGTGGTCTCTTTTATAAAGGTGCTAATCTCAGTCATGAGGCCACGATCCTGTCCTAATCACCTCCCAAAGACCCCACCTCCTAATACCATCAAATTGGGAATTAGGATTTCAACATATGGATTTGGGAGGGGTGCAAGCATTCAGTCTTTAAAAGCGACTTTTTCGTTTTTCTTTTAATGTTGTCTTTTTATGTATAGAGTTTCTTAATTTTTCTAAAGTTTTGCTTTTTATAGTTAGTGCTTTTTATTTCCTCTTTTAAAAAACTCTTCCTATCTCAAGATTATGAAGATACTCTTTGTTTTCTTTAAGAAGCTTTAATGTTTTTTATCTTTTACATATAGGTCCATGATTTCGACTGGAATTGACCTTTGTATATGGTGTGAGGTAGGGGGAGCAAAATCGTAACATTCCTTTTTGTTCCATAGGGGAAAAATTAAAAGCAGCAAAGAAGTCATATCCTTTATTAATTCTTCATTTTTTATTTTAGAGCTACTTTTAAATTTTATTTTTGGTGAGCTTTTTAATACTTCTTTGTAGTCTGACAAACGGGATACCCTGTGGTATTTTCTTTGAACTTGATTCCATTGTTCAGATCATGGTGAGTTTACATAATTACAGATTGATAGTTAATCTTATACTTTTTTATTTTTTATATGAGGGAGATAAGGAGAACACAAGTGGGGGAGGGGCAGACAGGGAGAGAGAATCCCAAGCAGGCTCCACCCTGCCAGCGCAGAGCCTGATGTGGGGCTGGAACTCACAAAAAGATCATGACTTGAGCCAAAACCAAGAGTCAGATGCTTAATTGTCTGAGCCACCCAGGTGCCCCTATAATTACTCTTATTATTAATATAATGACAATGGATTATTTAAAACTGCCAGTGATTTTATATTTAGTAAGTCTTGGGCTAAAAGTAACATGCAAATGTATGAATCTATTTTTATCAAGTTAACAAAGATTTTCAAAAACTCTTCTTCTTCCCTTTATTTGGGTCCTTAATCATCATCTTTGTGTGGGGTTTTTTTGTTGTTTTTTTTTGTTTTGTTTTTTTGGAACACCTTCAGGTGTTTGGATACCTCTGCGTGCTCTGGCAAAGTTAGCTTCTATGAAAAACTATACTTTTCACTTCCTTTCTCCATTATTTTCTTAAAATTTGTACCGTAAAGAGTGAACAGTATCACTCTGAGGGTCTGTTATGTACACTTGCAAATGTTGAGTTTTTCTCTCACAGGTACCTCCTGGTGGTCATATTTGGGCGGTGTATTAGTGATCTTTGTGCTATTGTATCACAAAGCTTATGTATATAACTGAAAATAATTTTAATTCAGATTTGTATTTTGTTGCTTTAGATATTTAACTTCTATACTATCCTAATCTCTTCAGTTGTCTCAGTAGTCTTATATTCTTGGATTTTAATGCCATCAAGATAGGAGGATTTCTTACCTTATTTTGTTTCCTTTATACCTGACATCTGTAAATCATGGTGGCCCAGAGCAGTCAGCTGCTTTTTTTAAATGGTTATATACTAAGTGGTTCATAAGTACCTGCAGAATAGCCTCAATTTCTCCCTTGGCCCTCAAAGCCTAAAGTTAACTGTTTACTGCCTGGCACTTTACCCCTTTCCTTGGTCAGTGTCTCAGCAGGAGTTCTTTTCCATTTGGGCAGGTCAGTTCATTGTGACCATCAAAAATGCCCCAGTAGGGCACCTCTGGGTGGTTCAGTCATTTAAGTTGTAAGATCAGATCCCCATCTCGCAGTTTGTGAGTTCGGGCCCTGTGTCGGGCTCGGTGCTGATGAGCGGAGCCTGCTTGGGATTCTCTTTTTCCCTTTCTTTCTGGTCACACCCCCAACTCCGGCTCTGTCTCTCAAGATGCGTAAATATGCCCCAATAGAAGCAGTGCCCTGTGAAACCGGTGACGGTAGCACCTGTGCCTTTCTCTAGCTATAACTTGGAATTATAAGAGTCTTTGCCCTTTATTTCAGCCTCTAGTTTCTTTCATCTACTGTGTTTTATTTACTTGGCTTTTGAAAATACTAATTGCTTTGATTTTTTAAATTGTATTTAAAATATTGTTTGTTTATTTGAGGAGAGAGAGGGTGGGGGAGGGGCAGAGAGAGAGACTCCCAACCAGGCTCTATGCTGTCAGCACAGAGCCCGATGCAGGGCTTGATCTCACCAACCGTGAGATTGTGACCTGAGCCAAAATCAAGAGTCAGACGCTTAACTGAGCAAGCCACCCAGGCTCCGCAGTGCTGGCTTTGAAATGTAATTACTATACACAGTATATTTTGAGAACTGAATTCGAAGTTTGAAGTTTCATTAGCTATTTAAAAAAAAGTTGTTTTTTTTTTTTTATGTTTTTATTTATTTTTGAGACAGAGAGAGACAGAGCATGAGCAGGGGAGGGGCAGAGAGAGAGGGAGACACAGAATCCGAAGCAGGCTCCAGGCTCTGAGCTGTCAGCACAGAGCCTGACGCAGGGCTCGAACTCATGGACCGTGAGATCATGACCTGAGCCAAAGTCAGACTCCCAACCGACTGAGCTACCCAGGCTCCCCAAAGTTTCATTAGCTATTATGCAGCCACCTGTGTTGTTACTCTCAACAAGGCCCATAGATGGCACGTTTGCATGCCCCCCGCCGGCTCCTACCCAGACCTTGCCAGGTGATTGGTGGTGTCTTCACTGTATAGTGGGGTAACTCTTCCGGAATCACGTAGCCAGCACGTAAGTGGGGACATTTTACTGAACGTTTCCTAGAGGAATGTACAATGAGTGGTGCACGGAAGGAGTCTGAAGACCAAACCCTGGCTACTGAAAGCTTATCTTTAGTTATTCATCGTGCACTGGAATAGTAGTTTCCTGTAGAAATGAAGAAGAAACGTGTCTGCTTTTACTAGCATCTAACTGGCTCTCGTTGCCCCAGTGTGTTTTTGAGTTTTCCCATTGATATTCTGGACTTGTGGCAAAATGTGAACACACTGAGGCCCTGTGCTATTGACTAATCTCGTGGGCATCTCGCAAGGGCTGGTTGCTCAGACCTTGTGGCCATAGGACTTTTCTCTTGTATTTTCTCTTTTTGGTACTTAGTTTACAGCCTGTCAGCTCTCGAGGGCTGGGACTGTGTTCCGCGGTTCGCTGAATACCTGGGGTTTGGCACAGCTCCTGGCCGTGGCGGGTACCCAATTAACGTTTGTCAAATAAATAGATGAATTGCAGGTTTGAGACTCATCACAGCGTAGTGGAACACTCAGACTGGAATTCAATTTCCCTTGTTGCATCTCCAGTTTCCTATTAACTGTGATTTTTGTCAGGCCCCGTGAGCCTCTGTTCATCATTTGTTACGGTGAGGGGCTTGTTAAGGTGTTCTGATAAGATCTTTTTAGATCCATAATTGTATTGTGTCGGCTTCCGATTCTTCTGTGGGAAAATTTGCCCCCTTTTCCATCTAGCTTTTCTGGATGTGTCCGGCACCTTCGGATTAAAGATGTGTTTCCTGTGAACTACTTCCTGCATCCAGCTGTCATTTTGTAGCCTCCAGAGTCTGTCTAGAAGGATCATGTGGTGACGGGATCTGGTGACTCTACAGCTTGGACTTCTACAACCCTTATTGTCTGGCATGGTGGCTGTGGCCGGCACGGAAGCCGCGTTCCCAGCCTGTTTTGGTCCTTTACGAGGAAGAAGCCTTATGTGTCTACTGTTTTCATTGTAGTGGGGGCACTGTCTGCATCGTGTTGGAGAACACAGACTTGGCAGCCACGTTCTCTTGGACCTAATCCTCACGGAACTTAACCTCTCTGCTCCTCAGTTGTTCAAACTATAAAATGGGGCCTGTGATTTGTGTACCTCATAGAGTTAACTTGCTGTGAGGTGCTGGCCTAGTGCCTGGATTATCATAAATGCCAAATGAGTGATTTGCTGTTATTTTACGGTATTGATTTTTGAGCTCTTCGCTCCCAAAACTGTGTTGCCTTTACCGTCCTCAGACGTTGTTGTGATCTGATCGTGCATCCCTCTCCCCTGTGACTTGCATTTCTTCACGGGCAGGACCCATGTCTGACCCCTGTGTCCCCAGCGCCTTACACGGTGTTTAGTCCACTTGTGTTTGCTGGCCTTGGAGCTAAGCTTACCCTACATGGTTGGGAACGTCTGTCTGGGCTTGGCTGTCTCGGAGGTACTGCTGGGCTGTGCCTTATCACAAGGCTGCTGCTGTCTGTCACCCTTGTAGCAAAGTCAGTATGCAGATTTGCAAAGCCGACGTAGAACAAGGTACGTGTGTGCGTGTATGTATGTATGCATGTGTGTGTGTACACATACACACATACACGAACACAGCCTAAGTGCACACACCGTAGTAGTTTACACGGTGGGAGTCAGGCAGAGTAAGGTGTGAGGAAAACAGCATGAAACATTGGTCCTCGAATAAAATGAAGACGTCATAAAGGTCAGAGTGTTTTAGTCTCTGGAGAACATCTCCGCGTGTCCAGAACAGTGCTCCCAGAATGGTCCTTTCTTTTCTCCCCCCAGGATTTGACGGGATCTGAACTCTACACCCAGGCGGCCAGTCTTCTGCACCCCGTGGTTTACACCACCGCTGTCATTCTTCTCTTGAGCCTCTTGACGGTCATCGTCAGTTACATATACCATCGCAGGTAAGAAGGGGAACTTGGTGAATGGAGGACTTTGACTTGGAGGGTGTTTTTCACCTTGAATGAGGATAAAGCTGAGTTTTAACACCGTGCTATCCTTCCAAAGTAAGAGCAGTTCCTTGAGAACGCATCAAGCCTCCTTCATTTCACGCAGTTCGAGACATAAGTAATTAGTCCATCCGGTGGTAAATTCGTCTTTTATAGCATCCAGTCTGTTTGTATCTGGGAAAGAACATGGGAGGGATGTGTTGGAGGCGGGGAGGTGAGGCTTGGGGACAACCGTGGGTGAGGGAAGCCGGAGGCCTCTTACCCGTAGCCGTGTCGTCCAGCTCCAGACTGTGGTGGTATGTGTGTTTTATGACTTTTTGCAGGTTGCGATATTCTTTATTTTAAAGATGGCATTTGTAAGAAAGTTTGTGGCATTTCAGTGTGGGATATGGTTTCTGTTAATTGGAGGCAGAGCTACAGAAACTTTTATTTTATGGTAGGAACTAGACGGATTTGCTAAGCAGAAATTCACTTCACAAGAGGTTTTGCCAGAATGTATTTTCCTTTTTAAGCTGGACATATATGGCATTTCTTGACATTTAGTTAAGAAACAAAAGGAGATTTTGATGTTAAAAAAAGAAAGATTTCAGCATTTTGTTACGAAAGGCCAGGAAGAAATGCACTGGGCATTTAGACGCGTTATCCTAGTAGGTCAGAAAAAGTAGAGATTGGCACCTTGCAGAAACCTCTAGGAAGCAAACAAGTAATCCCGCTGTCAGAAGACATCATAACTAACAGAAGCCCAGATATTTCTTATTATGGAGAATTTGTTTAGCCTTTCGTGGGTGCAGTAGTTCCATAAACGACTTGTCTCTTTTGGTCATAAAGTTAAATGTTAAGACACTGTATTGACTTAAATGTCTCATATCCTGTGTGTGTGTGTGATAGTGTATGTGTTCTAAGTAAAATGTTTAAGCATGAAACCTTTACATCTGGCCTTTTGTGTTGGTGGAATTGCTGACTTGTGGATGAATATCATAGTATCCTGCTTCACATGGACTAGCCTGAATATTAATGTTTCTTTCTTTCAACAGTCTGATTAGGATCAGTCTCAAGGGCTGGCATATGCTTGTGAACTTGTGCTTTCATATTTTCCTGACCTGTGTGGTCTTTGTGGGAGGAGTGACCCAAACCAGAAATGCCAGTGTCTGCCAAGCGGTAAGTCAGAATGAAAAACTGGAATGGGAAAAAAATACTGGTATTAGAAAGTAATTTCATGTTTTATTAACTGTAAAAGGAAAAAATGCTTCTTCAGGTTATTTTTCTTTAACGAAAGTTAAGCCAAGTGGCACTTACCAGATTTCAGGTTTTGAACTCTTAGTTCACAATTGAACACATGACTTAGGGAGCTTGTCTCTTTATCCTTGGGAATTCATTGCTAATTGTTATGTCTGTTATGGTGGCAGACATCTAATTTAAAAAAATTATAAGACCCTGACTTCAGCTAAGAGAAAAGTATGTTTTCTGACAGTAGAGTTTTAAAAATTATTTCACCTATTTATGACAAAAATAGGAACTTCAAAAAGATTTAACTGGAAGATATAAAAATCAGAAACTTGTGAGGTATGGTAAATATGAACAATTTAAAAAATATTCAACTTTTGGGGCTCCTGGGTGGCTGAGTCAGTTAGGTGTCCGATTTTGGCTCAGGTCATGATCTCGCGGCTCGTGGGTTCGAGCCCCCCATCGGGCTCTGTGCTGGATCATCAGCTCACAGCCTGGAGCCTGCTTCAGATTCAGTCTCTGTCTCTCTCTGCACCACCCCCTCTCTCTCAAAATATAAATAAACATTAAAAAAGCATGTTTAAAAATATGCGACTTGTAACTTCAAATAAGTAAATTATTATATGTAAGCTTAGTACAGTATTCTTGTAGGATAAGTATAAAAAAAACCAAAATTATTCAACATATGAATAGACCTAAAATTCTCCGTATTTCCTATATTTGCATATTTTTTTCTGTATGCATGATAGCAAGTGGTGCCATATCGTAATTAAGAGTCAGACTGCCTGGATTTGGATCTCAGGTTTACTGTTTACTGTTTTGATGGACAGTTTATTTAACGTTTGTTTTTTTAAGTTTATTTATTTATTTTGAAAGAGACAGAGCAAAAGCAGGGGAGGGGCAGAGAGAGAAAGGGACAGAGGATCGGAAGTGGGCTCCATCCTGACAGCAGAGAGCCCTATGTGGGGCTTGAACTCACAAATTGTGAGATCATGACCTGAGCCAAAGTTGGACACTTAACAGACCAAGCCACCCAGGCACCCCTAACTTTGTCTGTTAATTGCAAAAAACATATAACAAAAAGATACACCCTCTTCATAAACTTTTAAGTGTACAGTTTAAATATAAGTACAATGTTGTATAGCAGATTTCTACAACTTTTTCATCTTGCATGACTGAAACCTGTTTTAGCATGATAAAATGCTGTATCTGTTAAACAGCAACTTCCTGCTCCCCTCTCCTCCCAGCTCTGGGCCACCTCTGTTTCACTTGCTGCCTCTATGAGCTTGACCACTTAGATTCCTCATCCAAATGGACTCATGCAGTATTTATCCTTCTGCAACTGACTGGCTCATTTCACTTTGTGTAAAGTCCTTCAGTGAGGTTCATGCATGTTGTAGCATGGGATAGGATTTCCTTCCTTTTTATGGCTGAATAGTATTCCATTGTATGGACGCACCACATTTTCTTTATCCATTTACCAGTTGATGGACATGTAAGTTATTTCCATCTCTTGGCTGTTGTGAATAATGTTACAGTGAACATGGGGGGTGCAGATGTCTCTTTAAGATCCTGTGATTTTAGTGTTTAGCTTTTCTGTGTTTCAGTTTTCTCACCCATAAATTGGGGATAATAATTGAGTTATCAGATTATGTGATTATTTATATACGAAAAATCCTACAGTAATTCACAGATAAATTATTTGAAGTAATGGGAAGGTTTAGCCAAGGGGGAACATACAGGAGTTTGATGCTAGCTTGCAGAAATAGAACTCTGAGAAAACATAATTAATGTGAAGGTGCCATTTATGTGGCATCAGAGAATATCAGGTACCAAGAAATAATAAAAGATGTTCGCGATTTACAGGCAAAATTGTAATAAAGTATTAAAGAAGACCTAAGTAAATGGAAAGGTATACTAGGCTGAAGGAGAGGTAGTTTTAATATCAGAAAAGTGGTGGTTCCTCTGAAATTAATATATACATTAAATAATTTTTTTTACGAAACTCAGTAAGATGGTTTTTAAATCTACATTAAAAGCAAAGGACCGAAGATAAAGATAGCCAGGACTTTTCTGCACGGGAAGAGTAGAGCGAGAAGACTGCCCTTCTGATCATCAGAGCTTGTGAGGCTCTTGTCATGAACACCGAGGCATTTGGTGTAGGGAGAAGGACACAGACCAGTGCAAGCAGAAGGGAGACCCCAAGGCAGACCCATGTGGAACTTTGGTGTGAGACTGAGGCTGCACGCCTCATCAGTTAGGGAAAGAGAGACCTCTGCAGTAAAATAAAGAGGAGCTGGGAAAATCCACGTGGAAAAACGTTACAGTTGTGCCTTATAAGATGTCAATTCTGGGTGGATTAAAAACTAACATGGTCAAGCCAAAATGCTAAAATTCATAGTGGGAAATATCACCATTCTTGGGATAAGGGATTTCTTAATTATGACACTAAAAGGCATTGACTAGAAGAGAGATAATTGTAACTGAATTAAAAATAAGAGCTTTTGTTAAGATTCCTTAATGAAAGTGGAAGGACAAGCTAACAAATTGGAAGACACTGTTCCTTTTTTTGTTTGTTTGTTTGTTTTATTTTTTTTTTTTTTTACTCTCAATTTGGTTAACATACAGTCTAGTCTTGACCTCAGGAGTAGATTCCCGTGATTCGTCACTTACATACAACACCCAGTGCTCATCCCAACAAGTGCTTTCTTTAATGCCCATCACCCATTTTGCCCTCTCCCCTGACCTGCACCCCCCCCCCCCATCAACCCTCAGTTTGTTCTATTTAAGAGTCTCTTATGGTTTGCCTCCCTCTCTGTTTTTATCTTATTTTTCCCTCCCTTCATCTGTGATCATCTGGTGAGTTTCTCAAATTCTACATGAGTGAAATCCTAGGAGACCTGGAAGACATTCTTCTTAATACATACCACCGAAAGGACATTAGGATAAAAAATACATTAAAAACTGTAATCAATGAGAATGTCCCAACCGACCCAGTAGAAAAAGTGGTGAGAGCGGACAGGCTTTTCATAGAGGAGAATGTATACACTGAGGGAGTCCGTATACACGGGAAGAGGTACTCAGCAGCATGGGTGGTCATGGAGATGCAAATTAAGACAATGCGGTAATATTTATGCCTTTTCCGTCAGCAGAAGTCAAGCCTGACACTGCTGGGTCATGAAGAACATGTGAGTCCACATGTTTTATACATAGTGGGTGGGAATGTAAGTGGATGATTTGGGGAGGCTTTGCCATCTGAAGTTAAACATGCACACACCTTGAGACCCAGCAGCCCCACTCCTGGAATCAGAGGGTGAGCTTGCCCGTAGGCAACAGGCACACGTGCGCGTGTGTACGTACATGTGTAGGAGTATACGCATGCACATGAATATTCATAGCGCTGTGCACAATAGAAAAAAACCTGGACGCAACCCAAATGCCCATCGGTGAGAGAGCGGATGAATAAACTGTGATATCATGCAGCAGTCAGAACTAATGAATGACAACAATGTGTAACAATATGGGTAAGTCTTAGGAACATAACGTGAAAAAATTAAGTCCCATAAATTACATCCACCCCGCCGTCTTTTTTTGTAAAGAAAAAAGTAATATGGGAACAGCTCGCTTTTAATGGAAATATGTAGATGTGGTAAAGCTGAGGAAGGAAGGCAAAGAGATGGTAAACATAAGGTATAGGGTGGTTGCCTGGGGTGAAGGGGATTATGTTATTTGATACAGGTTTGATCAAGGTCTCACCTTTTGATCAAGATTCCTAGATGCTTGCAAACAGTAACTAATTAAATCAAAGCAGGCCATGCTTGGTCTCGTCATTAGGATGTGTCTTGAACCTGAGGCTGGCAATTAATCTAGTATTGTAGAGCTGACCTCTAACTGACAATAGGAGTGTGTATAAGAATCATGGAGAGGATTAAGGAACTCAGGAATACCTGGTATACAGAACGTGCTCGTAGATAGTAGCTATTATTACTGCTGTCACTAGTGACAAAATCACCTCTCAGTTGTGCAGAATGTTTCTGTTGTAGGCCATTAGTATACATTGAGAAACAAACCTGATTGGAGCCTACGACAGGTCAGATAATGGGACTTGGGTCAACTGAATCCATGCACAGAAGATAGTCTCCTGTTTTCTCAGTCCTTCCCCGCTTCTGATTTCTCTTCATCTTGTTTGGGGGCCTCAGTTTTACTGTTACTGTTTGAGAGATACTGTCCCTCCCCTCCCCTCCCCTCATTATCATACGGTACTTATTACATTTCCATGATGCCTCCGAAACTTTGCAGTCGACTGGTGTTTACCTGTTTACTGACTCTGGACGCGATGCTCTGCAGGGGCAGGAATCCCCTGGATTTGATTCACCCGTGTTTATCCAGGGATCAGCCCAGGACCTGACCCAGAGTAGGTGATACTAGATGCTTAGCAAGTACTTACTGGGTGAACGAACAGAAAAAGGCCTTTGTTTACAAATAGTAGAAAACATTCAACCCTGGAGCCATCCTGAGCATGGGCTGTTAGGAGCGTGCCCAGCACATGTGGTGGTAGTGGTAGTCTCACTTTTGTCTAAAAATAATCATTGTTTTCACAAAGCAGACACATTTATTTCACTAAGGAGATGAATAGAAAGAGGCCTTTGTGAAGATGACTGCCTTTCATTGCCCTGAATGACATTTTATACCATTTCTAGAAAGAAAAGGAGATGAATTTGCATGGAGTTATCCGGGGCCTCTACACTGAAGGTCCATTACATAATTATTTATTTTTTAAAAAGGGAAAGGCAAGTCTTTAGATGTTTTCGTATGTCGTGTTCTTCTGTTTTTACAATGTTTTCCCCTTCTTCTATGAAAGACATTCTTGCTGCTTCTGACTCAGACATGCCTGGTTTTGCTTTGCTGTTGTGATAGTTCAGTTAGAAGCCAGCTGAGCGGGGGGGTTGGTAGAAGGCGTGCAGGACTGGCCTGGGGTTCTGGACACTAGTAGGTAGGTTCAAATTCGGTGTCTGCCAAATGACTAGTATGACTACCCGCTTAACCTGGTAGGGACTTAATGCTTCTTCTGTACAATAATGGGTTGGGCTAATTAACTTAAATGATCATCAAGGTTCCTCCAGCGGAAACCCTAAGGTTCTAAAACGGAACCCTGAGGTGTACGTATCTTACATGCAGTTTGATATGTGTACCTGATCAACGTACTTTTATGTTTCTTTTCTCCCTTTTTAGTGCTCATATATTTTATGAGCAGCAAGAACAGGTTCTAATATAGGTTCCACCCCACAGTGATTGGTTGAGGTTATTCAAGGTGCCACTAGGCACCAGCCAGGTCCTTCCCACTCTGTCTGTTCCAGGGGGTACCGTGGGTACATTCTACAGCCTTTTACTCTCTTTGGCAGAAGGAGTCGAAGGAGAATAAGAAGCTGAGTGACAGAGGAGCCAGGGCTATTGACTCCCAGTTGGAAAGGTTCTGGGTTCTGGGTCATGATGCACTGCCGGATAATTGTTTGATAATTAATCTTCTGTCCTTGATTTCCCTGGTTTTCCTTAGAAAAGATTTGGCTGGATCTTACCTAAGTCCCCTTGTTCCTCTACCATTCCATCCATGATTTAATCTATTAAGCACAGTGCTGGCTGACCTTCTCTGGTGTCCTTTTGTATCTCTTATCTAGAGTTCTTCTGCAATGACACGTGAAATGCATTGGGGAAATTTAATCAGTGAATATTAAGAGAGTCGACTTGCCAACTACTGCAAATGTGTTATCTTAACTTTCATGTTAACCCTGGGAGGTACTTCTTACTCATCTATTTTATCAATACAGAAATTGAGTCGTAGGGATTTGAAACAGCTTGCCCCAAATCAAGGGCCGTTAGGTGGCAGGGGTGTGATTCAGATGCCAGTCTCTCTGACTCGGGTGGCCCTCCCCCCTCACCACTGTGCTTCACTGTTCAGTGAAGACACACAGCACAATAGAAGGGGCATGGGATTTGGAAGCCAACAGGTGTGGTTGGGACATTAGGAGGATAAATGGAAGCACGTACAAATTGTCTAAATACGTTTTTTGGCACATAGCAGGCATTCAGTAGTGGAAACTATTATTATTTCGTATGTATTCATACATTATTATATGAATATTAAAGATAATTTTTTTGCACACTTGCTGTACATGCTGTAATATCTTAGGTTTACTGGTGGTTAAAAGCATGGTTGTTATAATGTTTGGTCTCTAGTTTGTGAGTGTGGTTAGGTAGCCTATATATAAAGTGCAACTCCTTTTTCTTTGTTTTTAAGGTTTTATTTTTTTATTTATTTTGAGAGAGGAAAAGAGAGAGGATCCCAAGCAGGCTTTGCAGTGTCAGCACGGAGCCTGACGTGGGGCTCGAACTCACAAACTGTGAGATCATGACCTAGCTGAAATCAGGAGTCGGACACTTAACCGACTGAGCCACACAGGTTCCCCTCAAGGGCAACTCTTTAGGATGATTATTTTATATCCATTTTACAGCTTTGGAAATTGATATCCTGAGATCAGGTGACCTCACTAATCATTTGCATGCCCTATAAATTAGATTACTTATTCCCAAACTTTACAAACTTTCCCCTTGTATTTCTAATTTTTTTTAATGCTTATTTATTTTTGAGAGAGAGAGAGAGAGAGAGAGTGTGTGTGTGAGCTGGGGGAGGGCAGAGAGAGAGGGAGACAGAATCTGAAGCAGGCTCCAGGGTCTGAGCTGTTAGCACAGAGCCAGACATGGGGCTCGAACTCAGGAACCACAAGATCATGATCTGAGCCGAAGTTGGACGTTCAAGCAACTAAGCAACCCAGGTGCCCCTCCACATGCATTTCTAACGCAAGTGGAAGAAATTTGACAGTGAGATTGTATTTCAAGGGTCTGATAGAGAGTACAGTAGGAAGTACCCCATTCCAAAAGCTAGGAATACCCTCTCTGCCAGTTCTCAGTCTCTCCTTTATTCCAGTTCTTGTGGAATATCAGGAGATTTGCTTCCATGATGGTTACTAGGAGACATCAGGCTCCTAAAATTCTGCTATTGGTAATATTTGACTGAAGGCTTCGGTAATTTCCAGCATGAATACTTCTGGAAATTTTGAAATGCCGTAGAAAACACTTCAAAATCTAAAGGTTGAGTTTTCCCTCTTGGATCTAAACCAAGAAAATGCTCCATCCTGCACCTCCTATGTTGAAAACATTTTTACTCCTATTTTTTAAACTTATTTCACAGCTCAGTCTTATTCTTCTGACCTCAGCATCACTCATAAAGCCTACCATTGTGATTTGTCTTGAATGTTTTGGTGTCTGTGTACCAAATTCATTTACACTATTTTTACTTCTAGTATTTGGTGTGACTCCAGATAGCTTAAGGTTTATTTTCTGCTTTTTGTTCCACTTTCCTCTGTAAATTTTGCTTTTACAGTACAGTCAGTAAAACTAATGGAAGCCAAGGAGCCACTCATCTCCTTACAAAGAAAATCAATCTGAGTTTTCTCATTTGGCCGAGCTGGATCCAGCCTGCCGGCCCTTCCCAAGTCACTGTAAGGTTCAGGCTGGACAGTGACTACCTTCGTTTTTGTCCTGCAAAAGAAGAATTGGGTTTTCATTTTCCAGATTTTGGCGCTCACTGGTTCTCATTAAAATTTCTGGGCAACAATCTAAATGCATGTATTATTGACACAGGTTTGGTGATGGCAGTCAGATCGATTCTCTTGAGATCGGAGAGCCATCTTTTTAGAATGAAAAAATTTTTCTTGAAGATTTTCATTAATAGGATGTTACCCGTGATAATTGTTTAAAAAGGAAACATTAAAATATGGTAGTTAGACAAGAAAGCTGAATTATGTCCTTGATGCCCCAGTGACACACTTACTTTTCTTAAAATGGATTTTAAGGCTTTCTTAGCCCCAGTACATAGCCTCACCTAGAATTTGATCTTCAACTAGAGTTGCTTCACACTCAAGTCACATGGTAAACATACCCTCCATCACCCCTCTGAGGGAAGAAACATAATTAGTGTGACCATTACATGTGCTACAGTTACCTGCTCTTAAATGGGTACCTATTGTGTCTTAAATATTGTAACCATATAATCCCCACAAAATTGCTAGAGATGGTTATTGATAATCTTCCCACTCTTCAAATGAGGAAAATTAATTTAGAGAGGTGACATTATTTACTTAAAAGCACACTCTTAATAGTAATACTTAAAATACAGGTACCATTTTTCTTGATTATTTACCATATGCCAGGCAATGTGCAAAATGCTTTATGTAGGCTCTCTTAGTTAGTCTCCCGCTACTTTCATATCTCTCTCCGTTTATCAACGAAGAAACCAATGTTTGAGATGTTATGTGACTCTGCTAAGGTATCATAGCAGGTAAGGGGTGGATCCTGGTTTTGAAACCAGGCAGAAGTTGTTGATTCTAGATCTCACCCTCTTAACCACCAGTGTATTACCTTGCTGTCTTACTGTCACCGTATATAGTAAATACTTCTGAATTAGAACAACTCCGTTCTGTCACACTAAAGCTTATTCTCTGTGTATTGTGACTTTCAGTCTCTGGTTACCCTTGCCTTCTACATTCTTCCTTAAAACGGGCCTTCGAAACTGAACTCTAATTTATGACATTGCATCCCTGACACACACACCTTTGGTTTAAAGATATTGAAAAGCCAATTCTGTGGTGTATGAAGGGTTTTCTTGGGTATAAATTGTACGTAGTGTGTGGGCCTCCGAGATCCAAATGTTGGTTTGTCTGTTAGGGGACATAACCCTCTGTCACATGTCTGTTAGGGTCCTCTGTTTGATTCGTGGGTAGAGGAACTGATCTTTAGAAGATACTGTCATACTGGTTTTGAATCATATTTTTGGAAGTTACTTACCGGTTATTTTTGGTAAACCTTGGTGGCAGCTACTACTGGGGAATTTTTTTTTTTCCTTTTAGCTTACATATAGTCTTCAATCTTCTTTCTAGATTGGAATAATTCTTCATTATTCCACTCTTGCTACAGTACTATGGGTGGGAGTGACGGCTCGAAATATCTACAAACAAGTCACTAGAAAGGCTAAAAGATGCCAGGATCCTGATGAACTACCACCTCCACCAAGACCAATGCTCAGGTATTTGGTATCTTTGTTCAGTGTTTCATAGTAAATGTTCATGAAACATCAGTTTAGCTGAAGCTTCATCATAGCAAAACAATTCTGAGTAAGTTTTGGGGAGTACATAATGGACTTGGAAGCCGGGCTTCCTGGGTTTGGGCACTGGCTGCACAGCCGTCCAGCTGGAAGCCCTTCGTGAGGTTGTACCCTCTCCGTGCCTTCCTCTCTCATCTACAAAGTGGGAATAACTAAGTGCCGTAATGTGTGAAGCAGCATCTAATCGGCTCTAAGAAAATGTTAACTGTTTTTATCTCCTTGAGGCCATGTCAGAGATTTTTAACCTACTTAAGTGTGTTTCAATTTAATGATTCCCTACAAAGGACAACATAGTTTTGGAGTTACACCTTTCTTCACAATTATAAGAAGAAAATAATGGATTATCGTGCTGGATGAGTAAAAATTGACCAATGGTAATTGAGTTTACTGAATGCTGGCTGTGTACTTGGCACGGGACCAGAGACTTAAGCTGTCCTGCCTTTGAGGGGTTTACAGTCTGCGTGAGGAGACCGTAAAGAATCAGCTGCAGGCTGTGTAAGAACGTTACACAGTGGAGTTACGGTCTTTTGAAAGTGCAAACAAAGGCACTATTAATTTGGGGGGATGGTGTTAGGAAGTATTGACCATTAGTGATGATCCTTCATTAGGGATTAGAGCAAAGGGGAGAGGGGACACTCCAGATACGAGATTATGTGGTGAGTGAGCTGAGGAAACTTCAAGAAATGCAGTTTGGCGGGAACCTATGGTATGTGGTGGAGAGTTGCCGGAATTCCAAGTGAAAGTTACGTTTCAGGCCTTTGGAAGCCATGTTAAAATGTGGGCAGCCATTGAAGACTTACCTAAGGGAGTGGCCTGACTAGTTATCTCTTTAGAAGGACAGCTTTGCATTAATATAGAGTAAAAATTGGAGACCCTGAGAGTAAGGAATTCTGCTGAGGTCATTAGGGTGGTCCCCATGAGGACTGAAACCAGAACAGCATCATGGAGAATAGAGGGTGTGTGTGTTGAAGACAGTTGAGGCAACTTCTCTAGGGTTGATGGCCAACTGGATTTAAAACGTGTGGGAGGGAGAGAATTCCAAGATGGTTACAAAGTGCTCTAGTTTAGTTTGGCACATGGTGCTTCTGTCAACTGAGAAAATAATACAGGAAATGTAGAATGGGGGCGGGGCAGGTAAGCACAGGGGAGGCAGGCTTACTAGTACTTTTTGTGAGAAGTGTACATTTTTGGAAACCTGGTACTCAGTAGGGAAGATGTGCTAGGCATTTTACAGACAGGACAGGAGACATTTTCCATGTGTGGTGATTGAAGACAAGGATAATAAACCAAATCCCCCAGGGAGAAGTTGGTTAAAAAATGGTCCTGAGGCCATGTTGATTTTTTTTTTTTTAATTTTTTTTTAACCTTTATTTATTTTTGAGAGAGAGACAGAGTGTGAGCAGGGGAGGAGCAGAGAGAGAGGGAGGCACAGAATCGGAAGCAGGCTCCAGGCTCTGAGCTGTTAGCACATAGCCCGATGTGGGGCTCGAACTCACAGACCACGAGATCATGACCTGAGTCAAAGTCGGACGCTCAACCGACTGAGCCACCCAGGCACCCCAAGGGCCATGTTGATATTTAATAAATGGGCCATAGCAAGTAAAGGGAAGAACTGAAAGAGAATGCCTGAGAACGTAAAAGATTCAGGGAGTGAATGGTTCCCTGGACGATTAAGGGACAAACA
The DNA here is from genome assembly GCF_024362965.1 of Panthera pardus. Classification (NCBI taxonomy): domain Eukaryota; kingdom Metazoa; phylum Chordata; class Mammalia; order Carnivora; family Felidae; genus Panthera; species Panthera pardus. The sequence continues at coordinate 186,998,472 of NW_026526688.1, forward strand.
GGAGTGCTTGACCAGAGTCAGGTTACAGGATGTGAGTTGGCACCTCTGTCACTTGGGTTAAAAGAACTGAGATATGGTGTTTGATTAAGAGATTTAGGGATCCCATCCTTCAGAGCTATTCCTTCCTATTGTTAGGTTCTGAGAAAATAAATAATAACCCCAAGCATTAAGTAAAAGTTTTGAATATAGTAAAACCTTGGTTTGCGAGCATAATTCATTATGGAAGCATGCTTGTAATCCAAAGCACTTGTATATCAAAGCGAATTTCCCCATAAGAAATAATGGAAACTCAGATGATTTGTTCCACAACCCAAAAATAGTCATATAAAAGTGATTACATTACTGCAATATAATCCAAAATAATAAAATACAAAATATAAAGAAAAATAAAATAACCTGAACTTTCATGGCTAGTGTGAGGGAGACCAGCCAGAGGAGGGTTATTGTGTCAGATGACTTTCACTATCACTAACGGATGTTGACTACAGTACAGTATTAATAAACTTTTGTCATGTACTGTATTTAATGTAACTGGCAATAGGCAGCAGAGAAAGGGGTCTATATCTGCAAGCAGCCTGACTTAGAATGAAGCAAAGTATTCCTAAGTTTACTCTTGTACGGAAAAGCAAAGGACTATCCGTAAGTGCTTTGAAATGACAAAAAAATACACTGGGCCTGTTGTGGGTACTTTCTGATGTTCTGCAAAATCACTGATCTCTGCCAAACACAGCAGCCTGAGACCGAGCATCTGAGCATGGGAGATGATCACCCACAATCCCCCAGCAAGAGAGAGAGAACCATTGGCCCATTTGTGATCATGTGACATTCGGCAACACAGACTACTTGTATTGCAAGACATCACTCGTTTATCAAGTTAAAACTTATTAGAAATGTTTACTCGTCTTGTGGAACACTCACAGAACAGGTTACTCATAATCCAAGGCTTTACTGCACTGCCTTTATCCAGCCAGCTCAGGAATGGGGCTGTGTCTCTAGAATTGGCAGATGCAGAGTTAAGATTCTGACTGTACCCAGCAGGATGCGGCCAGGGCACAAAGTTCCTATTTTCTCTAATCAGGGAGCTCAAAGAAGCTCTGGTCAAGAAAAGAAGTTTCTCTTGGTAGGACTCACCGCCATTCTGTCTCCTCAGTTCCTACTGCACGATCCTTTTTCTTGTTGTCCCCAGTGAGTCCATGGGAAGGAAGTCAGGAGGGGCCTGGGCACTGTGTGAGCCTGAGATGGGGCACCTTCCTTGCCTCAGTGACTAGGGATAAGCATACACAGCAGTGAGGTGGCCTGCAACACGCAGGCATAGGCAGACATTAATCAGTAGTTAATATTATTACATATTTTGTGTGAACTGTATGGCACAGCGAGACCTTAAAGTCCATTTTGTAATGGACTAACTTACTGGTTTGCCTGCTGAATTCCCGTGGAAAGAGTAAAACCCTACCTGCAGTATCTCTTCCTGTCCACAGGGTGGCAGAAGCTGATCAGCTTTCCTCAAGTGGAAATGTGGTAGCCTACTCAAAAAAAGCTATCCAAACAAAAACTTAAAAATTTTTTAAAAAGTTTTTGTTAACAAAGCAGCCTCCAAAAGTTAACCTCCAGTTTATAATAATCATTGAGGAAGGACTATTGCAATACCGAGATACCGGGATGTGTGCACCTTAATCAATGGCAATGATGAGCTGACATTCACATTGTCCCTCCTTCCAGATTCTACCTGATTGGCGGTGGCATACCCATCATAGTTTGTGGTATAACAGCGGCCGCGAACATCAAGAATTACGGCAGTCGGCCACATGCACCCTAGTGAGTGTTTTGTGTTCTCTGCGTACCTGACCCCAGTTGCTTCTCTTTTAATGCTTTCCCAGGCCCTGACTCTCTTGCAGTTCCTGGCACAGTTGGTTGCCATGCAGCATCTGAACTGGTTTCCCATTTTCTTTCCTAGTTGCTGGATGGCGTGGGAACCCTCCTTGGGAGCCTTCTACGGGCCTGCCAGCTTCATCACGTTTGTGAACTGTATGTACTTCCTGAGCATATTTATTCAGTTGAAAAGACACCCTGAGCGCAAATATGAGCTGAAGGAGCCCACGGAGGAGCAGCAGAGGCTGGCGGCCAATGAAAATGGCGAAGTCAACCATCAGGATTCCCTGTCTCTGTCTCTGATTTCGACGTCAGCGTTGGAAAATGAGCACACTTTTCATTCTCAACTTTTGGGGGCCAGTCTTACCTTGCTCTTATATGTCGCCCTGTGGATGTTTGGGGCCTTGGCTGTTTCCTTGTATTACCCTTTGGACTTGGTGTTCAGCTTCTTTTTTGGAGCCACGTGTTTGAGTCTCAGCGCATTCATCGTGGTTCACCACTGCGTCAATAGGGAGGATGTTAGACTTGCGTGGATCATGACCTGCTGCCCCGGCCGGAGCTCGTACTCCGTGCAGGTTAATGTACAGCCCCCCAGCTCCAGTGGCGCGAACGGAGAGGCGCCTAAGTGCACCAACAGTAGTGCAGAATCTTCATGCACAAACAAGAGTACATCGAGCTTCAAAAATTCCTCCCAGGGCTGCAAGTTAACCAACTTGCAGGCTGCGGCGGCTCAGTGCCACACCAATTCCCTGCCTTTGAACTCCACGCCTCAGCTTGATAATAGTCTGACGGAACATTCAATGGACAATGATATCAAAATGCATGTGGCACCTTTAGAAGTTCAGTGTCGAACAAATGTGCACCCAAGCCGCCATCATAAAAACAGAAGTAAAGGACACCGGGCAAGCAGACTCGCCGTCCTAAGAGAGTATGCCTATGACGTCCCAACCAGCGTGGAAGGCAGCGTGCAGAACGGCTTACCTAAAAGCCGGCCGGGCAACAATGAAGGACACTCGAGGAGTCGAAGGGCTTATTTAGCCTACAGAGAGAGACAGTACAACCCGCCCCAACCCGATAGCAGCGACGGCTGTAGCACGCTTCCCAAGAGCAGCAGAAATTTTGAAAAGCCTATTTCAAATAGTAGTAAAAAAGATGCCTTAAGGAAGCCAATTGTAGTTGAGCTTGAAAGTCAGCAGAAGTCTTACGGACTCAACTTGGCCATCCAGAATGGACCAATCAAAAGCAGTGGGCAGGAGGGCCCCTTGCTGGGTACAGATAGCACCGGCAACGTCAGGACTGGGCTATGGAAACACGAGACTACTGTGTAGGGTAGCGGCGGTGGGCTTCCTGGGCACAAATCCGTACAGACCGTGTTGTCCACATTCCTTGAAGCCAGGACTATGTAAAAACTGACTGTTTGCAGCCACCTTAGGGATTCAAAACAATTTTGAATAAACTTTGAAGTTTGGGGTCTTATTTTATACCCCCCGATTGTTGCTTTTTTTATGAATTAAAAAGAAAAGCCCTCTAAAGCATCGTTTTCATTGTCAAAGCACCAGCAGGACTTTGAGCATCTGAAATGTAATTTCTTGGAATCTGTGTATCTACTTAACATTTCAGGCTTGTATTTAATATAATAAATAGGTGTTTGTCATTGTTTCAGTCTCACATTTTTTTTTTACTGTTTGTTTTTGAGAGAGAGAGAGAGAGCACGTGTGTGCACAAGTGGGGGAGGGGCAGAAAGAGAGGGAGACACAGAATCCGAAGCAGGCTCCAGGCTCTGAGCTGTCAGCACAGAGCCCGACTTGGGCTCAAACTCCTAGACCGTGAGATCATGACCTGAGCTGAAGTCAGATGGTTAACCAACTGAGCCACCCATGTGCCCCATACATTTTTGTATTTTATAATAGAAGCATGTAGTTCTATTTTAATTGTGTTTATACATGGGGATATTTTAATGGGAATTCTATGTAAATCAATTAGCAGACTCCTACATAATTAACTCCACTGATTATGACATATAAATCAAAACTTGTTTGGATTGATGTATTTTATAAATACAGTTTTAAATGCTACAAGTTTGTAAAAAGATCTCACGGAATTTTTTTTTTTTTTGAAATGGAAATGCCTCAAAAGCTCTCTCTACATTGAATTACTTTGTCTTATCACTTTGGTCCTCTTAATATTGTTTTGTCACTTTTGTGGCTTTTCAGTGATTTATATTTAGGTTTAGTTTTCTTAATCATTCCTTCCCCCCACCCCCCAGCACATACATTATCCTTGAATGTAAATGAAGTACAACCATACAAGTCAGCTTCACATTCACTTACTCTGAGTTCTTCAGTATTGGCTGTTCTGTTGGCTGTTACTTTGTTCTCAGATAAAGTTCCTCAGGTACTGATCTTTAAATTACAGTCTGAGGGCAAAAGCTGCTCTGATCCAAATGTTCCCCTTGGTCATTGATGCACTGCGGTCCTTAACCATGTCTGGTCCTTAGTCTCAATGGAGTCCATTCCTGGAACTCTTTTTTTTTTTTTTTTTTTAAGTTATTTAATGTGTTGCATTATTTTTAAAAATGTTAATTTCAGCATAGTTCATGTGCGGTGTTGTATTAGTTTACATTAGTATACGTTACTCAGTGCTCATAATGATAAGTGTGTTCTTACTCCCCTTCACCTACTTTAACCATCCCCCCACCAACCTCCCCTCTGGTAACCATAGTCATTTCTCTGACTATTTCACTTAGCATTATACTCTGTAGCTCTTTCCATGTTGTTGCAAATGGCAAGATCTCATTCTATTTCATGGCTGACTAGTATCAAATTATACGTGTGTAATATAATCACAGAGCCCAACGCAGGGCTCAAACTCACATGCCATGAGATCATAACCTGAGCCGTGTGTATATAAGGTGATATATATACATGTACACACATTCATACCACACCTTCTTTATCCATTCACCTATTAACGGACACCTGGGCTGCTTCCATAACTTGGCTATTGTAAATAATGGTCTAATAAACATAGAGGGATATATATCTTTTTGAATTCGTGTATTCATATTCTTTGGGTGAATACTTCCGTGGTTGAATTACTGGATCATATGATCATCCTATTTTTAATTTTTTGAGGAACCTCCATACTGTTTTCTACAGTGGCTGCACCAGTTTGCCTTCCTACCAACAATCCACAAGTGTTCCTTTTTCTACATCCTTGCCGATGCTGATTGTTTCTTGTGTTTTTGATTTTGGCCATTCTGACAGATGTGAGGTGATACCTCATTGTGGTTTTGATCTGCATTTCCCTGATAAGTGATGTTGAGCATCTTTTCACATATCTGTTGGCCCTCTGGATGTCTTCTTTGGAGAAATGTCTATTCATGTCTTCTGTCCATTTTTTAATTGGAGGTTTTTTGTTTTTTGGGTTTTATTTGGTATTGAGTTGTATCCGTTCTTTATATATTTTGGATACTACCCTTTATTTGATTTATCATTTGCAAATATTTCCTATTCAGTAAGTTGTCTTTTAGTTTTGTTGATTTTTTTCTTTTGCTGTACAAAAGGTTTTATCTCTTTCTTTCTTTCTTTCTTTCTTTCTTTCTTTCTTTCTTTCTTTTTCTTTCTTTCTTTCTTTCAAGAGAGGGTGTGACGGAGCAGTGACAGGGGCAGAGGGAGGGAGAGAAAGGCCATCTTAGGTAAGCTCCATGCCCAGTGCAGAGCCTGATTGCAGGGCTTGATCTCACAACAGTGAAATCATGACGCAAGCTGAATTCAAGAGTCACTTAACCCACTAAGCCACCCGGGCACCCCTGTGTGGGAGCTTTTTATTTTGATGTAGTCCCTGTAGTTTATTTTTGCTTTTGTTTTTCTTGCCTCAGGAGAGATACCTAGAAAAATGTTGCTATGGCCGATGTCAGAGAAATTACTGCCTCTGCTTCTAGGATTTTTAAGGTTTCAGGTCCTACATTTAGGTTTTTAATCCATTTTGAGTTTATTTTTGAGTATAGTATAAGAAAGTGGTCCAGTTTCATTCTTTTGCATGTGGCTGTCCAGTTTTCTGAACACCATTTGTTGAAGAAACTTCTTTTTTCCCATTGTATATTCTTGCCTCCTTTGTGGAAGATGAACCAGGCATATAATTGTGGGTTTATTTCTGGCCTCTCTATTCTCTTCTATTGATGTTTATTTCTGTTTTTATGCCAGGGTCATACTGTTTTGATTACTACAGCTTTGTGGTGTATCTTCAAATCTGGGACTGTGATACCTCCAGTTTTGTTCTTCCTTTCCCGGATTGCTTTGGCTATTTGGGATCTTTTGTGGTTCCATACAAATTTTAGGATTGTTTCTTCTAGTTCTGTGAAAAATGCTGTTGTTACTTCGATAAGGGTTGCATTAAATCTACAGCTTGCTCTGGGTAGTGTGACAATTTTAACTCTATTTGTTCTTTCAGTCCGTGAGCATGGAATATCTTTCCATTTGTTTGTGTTGTCTTCAGTTTCTTTCGTCAGTGTTTTATAGTTTTCAGACTGTAGATCTTTCACCTCCTTACTTAAGTATATGCCTAGGTATTTTATTATTTTTGATGCAATTATAAGTGGGATTGTTTTCTCAATTTCTCTTTCTGCTACTTCATTTTTAGTGTATAGAAATGCAGTGTATAAGTTAATTTTGTGTCCTGTGACCTTACTGAATTCATGTGTCAGTTCTGGTAGTTTTTTGGTGGAATCTTTCAGATTTAGTATCATGGCATCTGCAAATAGTGAAAGGTTTATTCTTCCTTACCAATTTGGAAGGCTATTATTTCTTTCTGTTGTCTGATTGCTGTGCCTAGGACTTCCAGTACTATGTCGAATAAAAGTGGTGAGAGTGGACATCCTTGTCTTCTTCCTGACTTTAGGGGAAAAGCTCTCCATTTTTACCCACTGAGTATGATGTTTGCTGTGGGTTTTTCATATATGGCCTTTGTTATGTCGAGGTATGTTCCCTGTAAACCTACTTGGTTTTGAGGGTTTTTATCCTGAATTGATGTTATACTATCCATTGTAATGATCATATGTTTTTTTATCCTTTCTCTTATTGATGTGATGTAGCATGTTGATTGATTTGCAAATATTTAACCATGCTTACATCTCAGGAATGAATCCCACTTGATCATGGAAGATGATTTCTTTCATGTATTCTTCAATTTGGTTTGCTAATAATTTGATGAGGCTTTTTGCATCTTTGTTCATCAGAGATAGTGATCCATGGTTCTCTTTTTATGTAGTGTCTTTATCTGGTTTTGGTAGGGTGATACTGGCCTCATAGAATGAGTTGGAAGCTTTCCCTTCTCTTCTATGTTTGGAAAAGTTTGAGAAGAATAGCTATTAACTCTTCTTTAAATGTTTGTTAGAATTTACTTGTGAAACTGGTCCTGGACTTTTCTTCGTTGGGAGTTTTTTGATTACTGATTCAATATCATTGCTGGTAATTGGTCTGTTCAAATTTTGTATTTCTTCTTGGTTTAGTTTTGGTAGATTATATTTCCAGGAATTTATCCATTTCTTCTAGGTTGTCTAGTTTGTTGGCATATAATTTTTCATAATATTCTCTTATAATTATATTTCTATGGTGCTGGTTATTATTTGTCCTCTTTCATTTCTGATTTTGTTCATTTGAATCCTTTTCTTTTTTTATGATTCTGGCTAAAGGTGTATCAATTTTGTTGATGTTTTCAAAGTACCAGCTTGTTTCATTGCCCTATTGTTTTGTTTTTTAGATATTATATATATTTGTCTAATATCTAAATAATATACTTGTCTTATTTTTAGTTTATTTCTGCTCTAATATTTATTATTTCCTTCCTTCTACTGGTTTGGGTTTTTGTTTGTTCTTTCCTAGCTCCTTTAGGTGTAAGGTTAGGTTGTTTGAGGTTTTTCTTCTTGATGTAGGCCTGTAAACTTTTCTCTGTTGCTATAAACTTCTCTCTTAGAACAGCTTTTGCTGATCCCAAGGATTTTTGGCTGTTATAGTTTCATTTTAACTTGTGTCCACGTATGTTTTGGTTTCTTTTTGATTTCTCAGTTGGCCCATTCATTATTTAGTAGTGTGTTATTTAACCTCCATATATATGTGTTCTTTCTAGATTTTTCCCTGTGGTTAATTTTTAGTTTCTTAGCGTTGTGGTCAGAAAAGATGCATGGTATGACTTGCATCTTTTTGAATTTGTTGAGACTTGTTTGGGTGCCTAATATGTGATCCATTCTGGAGACTGTCTCATGTGCACTTGAAAAAAATGTGTATTCTGTTGTTTTAGTATGGAATGTTCTGAATATATCTGTTAGATCCATCTGGTCCAGTGTGTCACTCAAAGCCATTGTTTCCTTGTTGATTTTCTGTTCGGATGATCTGTCCATTGATGTGAGTGTGGTGGTAAAATCGCCTACTATTACTGTATTACCATCTATTACTTTATGTTTGTAATAGCTGCTTCTTGTATTTGGGTGCTCCGTGTAGGGTACATAAATATTTACAACTGATATATCCAATCGTAAATTGGATTTGTCCCCTTATAATATGGTGCTCTTCTTTGTCTCATTACTTTTTAAAAAAAATTTTTTAAATGTTTTTATTTATTTTTGAGACAGAGAGACACAGAGCATGAGCAGGGGAGGGGCAGAGAGAGAGGGAGACACAGAATGTGTGAAGCAGGCTCCAGGCTCTGAGCTGTCAGCACAGAGCCCGACGCGGGGCTCGAACTCACAGACAGTGAGATCATGACCTGAGCTGAAGTCAGACGCTTAACTGACTGAGCTACCCAGGCACCCCTTGTTACTTTGTTTTAAAGTCAATTTTGTCTCATATAAGTATGGCTACCCTGGCTTTCTTTTCACATGCGGTTACATGATAAATGTTTCTCCATCTCTTTACTTTTAGTCTGCAGGTGTCTTTAGGTCTGACCTGTCTCTTGTAGACAGCATATAGATGGGCTTATTATTATTATTATTATTTTATCCATCCCTTCACCTTAGGTCTTTTGATCGGAGCATTTAGTCCATTTACATTCAAAATAATTATTGATAGGTATGTGCTTACTGCCATTTTGCTATTTGTTTTATGGTTGCTTTTGTAGTTTTCTCTGTTCCTTTGTTGTCTTGCACTCTTCTGTCATGGTTTGCTTGCTTTCTTAGTGATTGACTTGGATTCCTTTCTCTCTTTGTCTCCTGTTGTTTAGTTTGTTGTTATTTTTTTGCTCTTATTACTAGTTTTTGATTCGTGATTACCATTAGGTTTGTATATAATATGCATGTAGCAGTCTATATTAAGTTGATCGCTTAAGTTTGAACCCATTTTTTTCTAACTTCTCTCCCCTCCCACATTTTAGGTATTTGATGTCTTACTTTACATCCTTTTATTTTGTGAATCCCTTGACTTACTTTTGTAGATATACTTATTTTTACTGCTTTTGTGCACCCTATTCTTATTACTACTTATGGTCTTTCCATTTCACACAAAGAGTCTCCCTTAACATTTCTTATAGAGCTGGGTTAGTGGTGATGAATTCCTTTAACTTTTGTTTGGGAAACTTGATCTTGTCCTATTCTGAATGATAACCTTACTGGATACAGTATTCTTGGCTGTAGTTTTTTTTTACTTTCAGCACTTTGAGTACATCATGCTACTACTCCCTTCTGGCCTGTAAAATTTCTGCTGAAAAATCAGCTGATAGCTTTATGGGGTTTCCCTTGTATGTAACTGCTTTCTTTTCTCTGGCTGCTTTAAAATTGTTGTCTTTATCACTACTTTTGGCCATTTTATTTATTTTTAAATGTTTATTAGAGAGAGAGAGAGAGAGAGAGAGCAAGGAAAGGAAAGAGAGAGGGAGAGACAAAGAGGAAGAGAGAAAATCCTAGTCAGGGATTGTGGTGAGTGGTCAGCACAGAGCCTGATGCAAGGCTTGATCTCATGAGCTGTAAGTAAGATCACAACCTGAACCAAGATCAAGAGTTGGACCCTCAACCAACTGAGCCACCCAGGCATCCCTACTTTGGGTCATTTTAATTACTATGTGTCTTGGTGTGGATCTTCTTAGGTTCATTTTTTGGGTGCTCTCTGTGCCTCCTGGATCTGGATTTCTGTTTTATTCCCCAGATTCAGGAAGTTTTCAGATACTAGTCCTTCAAATACATTTTCTGCCCTCTTTTCTCCTTCTGAAATACCTATAATGCAAATGTCATTACTCTTGATGGTGTCACTGAGTTTCCTAAGTCTATTTTCATTTTTTGTTACTTTTTTCTGTTTTCTGTTCATCTTATTTGCTTTCCATTATTCTTTCCACCTGGTTACTAGTCTGTTCTGCTTCTCCTGGTCTACATTAATTTCCTCTAGCATATTATTAATTTGAGCTACTGAGTTCTTCATCTCTGATTGGTTCTTTATGTTTTCTCTCTTTGTCAAGGGTGTCACTGAGGTCTTCCACTCTCAAGTCTAGTGAGTATCTTTATGACCCTTACTTTAAATTCTCTGTTAAGCATATTACTTCCTCCATTTCATTCAGCTCTCTTGCTGTGATTTTGTCCCTTTTTTTTTTTTTTTTTTTTTCATTTGGGACATACTCCTCTGTCTCCTTGTTTTGTCCAATTCAATTCTCTCTGTCTGTTTCTATGTGTTAGGAAAGTCAGCTTTGTCTTCTGCTCTTGAAAGTAGTGGCTTTATGGAGAAGAGGGCCTATACTGTCCTGCAGTGCAGTCTCCAGAACCTGGCACTTCAATGGTGTCTCCTGTTTGTGTTGCATGCGCACACAATGTTGTGGCTGAGCCACTTTCTCCTTCAGTCATCTGCGATGGTTCTCTTTGCCTGTTGTGGGCAGGTTTTGGTCCCTGTGTTGTTAGTGGGCCAGTGTGGTGCAACCTTGGGCTTAAGTTGGACCAAGTATTTGCCAGAGATGCAATAGCACTGAATTGCTGGGTGCTTTCTCGGTCTTATCTCCTGAGAAATTCTCCTTGTTGAATAGGGCCCGCAGTTCAACAGAACAGGTCCAAATGTCTGCCTTCACCTCTGGGGCTGTATTCAGACTAGTGTGTGGTTATCTTCTCTCCCTTGGGTGGGAGTCACTTTGGAGTGGTGCTGGCCCCTTTCAGAGCTGCTTGCCCATTGGCAGGCTTGTGGCACGGCTTTGGATGAACTCCAGACAAGAGTGAAGTGGAGGGGATTGATCTGCAGAAGAACATGGTGGTGGGGCACATGGTGCCCATTAGGTCTGCCCTGGTCTCCTGTGAGAAAGGATCGAGGCAGGTCAGGTGGAGGGAGTGGATCTGCAGAAGTACAAGGTGAAGGGTGGGGTGGGGCAGAGGGTGGGCTTTGTGCTGATAGCAAGCCTTGTGTGGGTCTGCTGCAGGAGAGGACCCGTTCCAGGCCTGGCTGCAGGGGGTGTGTCCACAGGGAAAAACACTGGGTGGGGCATGGCGTTAGCAAGTTAGGTAGTGAGTGTTGACACTGTGCTGATTCTCACAGGTGTCCATGTATCTAGACTGGGGTGCAGGGCAGGGAAATGGCACCTGCCAGCTTCTTTGTTCCTGGGAAAGTCTCCCAAAGATCCCTGCTCCTCTGTGATTAGTCATGCTCTGAGATTAGTAAGCAAATCTCTCCCGTATGCCCCAGGAATTTTTCAGACTACTGCCTCTGTGCTGTTATCTCAGTAGGGCTGTTTGCAGTTCTGTCTTCTTAAGGGTGGTGATTCTATCCTGTGCTCTCATAGAGCCCAGACTGCTGATTTTTAAAGTTCTGAGTGTTAAGCCCTGCTGGTTGTAAGAACTCAACAAATTTGGCCTCTTGGTGTTCAAAGCCAAAAATGGGGATTCATGTTTCCCATGCAAGCTCCTTGGTATGAGAGTGTTTCTTTGCCCCTCTCTACACCTGTGGTGTCCCTCCCTCCTGTGGACAGTCCTGTGGGTGTATTTAGCTCCTGACCTTGTCTCTGCCCTTCCTACCCTCTTTGATTGTTGCCTCTTCTCTACATTTGGCTGTGGAGAGTCTGTTCTGTCAGCCTTCAGGTCCTTTTCTGGGTTATTTACACTGATGTGGCTGTATCCAGGGGATGAGGTGGTCTTAGGGCCCTCCTACTCCACCATCTTCCATGAAAGTTCATTTCTGGAACTGTTTTGAAGGTCAGATAGGGTCTTCCCTGACTCTGTGCATCCAGTCCCTCTGATAGGTGAGACAATGCTTGAGAAGTGAGGCACAGCTCAGATCTGTTTGTGACAGCTGCCTAAAGGTTTGAATCAGATCAGATTCAAAGTGTACATTCAAGAAATACTGACTCAAGTTTAGCTTGGTAAACCCCAAATCTGAGAGATGTACCACTTAACTTCTATAGAGTAAATATCAGGGACACCACAAGATCACTTATTAGAGGGTAAGTGTTCACTTGTCATTGGATTACCACATTAGAAATAAATTGTTTTGCTTTGCAATAATAAAACTGGTAGTTCTGTTTAAGCCTTTGTCAAATGTCAGTTTTAGAGACATTCTTTTGGTGGGGGAAGCAAACTAATGGATAGATCCTAACCAAATGGATGGATTCAACACTTGCACGTTGGACCACTGCTTGGCCCAGGGTCTCCTGGTAAGTTGATATATGTATGCAGGATGACGTGTAGAAATGGTAAAGATAAACTAAAAAGGAGTGAATGGAGTGATAATGCCTACTTCTTTATTGCTATTTTAATTTTGCTCTTGTATTTTGTAAAGCATCAACAATGTGTAACGTTTTTCTCTGACCCATAGGTTGACTCCACATGGGGAAAAGAGCTTTGTTCCTCTGCTTTTTCCTACCTCACAGGAAGTGAGGAATTTCCCCTCCTGGAAACGTTCACCATTCAGTAAGCATCTGTTAATTTAAATATAACTTTGTGTAGATAACAGAAGACAAGAAGGCTGGGCCTAGGGGAGGGGTGGAAGACAGAAAACATCAAATACTTGGAATAAAATGAAGATTCTACTAAAAATATTTGGAATGTGTTGATATTCCAAGCGTAGAAAGTGATGAGCAATGACTTTGTGCATTATACTCCTAGTGTTTGACTGAGTTAATGTTTGATGTTTGCGTGTAGGAAATGAAGAACACATTGTATCCCCTTACCTTTGTCCTTTTTGATTTATGGCTTGTGGCTGGTGGAGGTTTCTTTATTTTTCACAGGAGCATAAAACTGTTAAGAGAGGTTTCAGTTTTCTCAGAGAATTGGCTCATTCATTTTCCCGATTCAAAAATGTTGGCAAGTGAGGCTCAAAGAATTTCTGCCATGCCGAACATGCTGGCGGGTTGCGCCACATCTAGGAGCATGACCTGTTTCCTCATGCTGCGGCCACCATGCTTTGCAACACATCGCGTAGCTTCTCTGGAGGCAATCACTCATGCCCTCACGGTGCTTATGATCTGTAGTTTCCCCAAACTTTATTCTCATCCCAGTTCTTTTGTTTGCGTTTTAATTTCATAATAAGGTATAACTGGTCATGTTCTGATTAAGGAAACACACCTGATTTACTCTTTTATTCCACGGAAGGTTTTTAATCATGTTGTCACACACTGCGTAATATAATAGCATGATGTTATTTGCTAGTATTAAACGCCAACCTCTGATTTTAGGTAACAGTTCGAAATCAGGTTTGTGTTTGAGTATTTGTGTGACTAGATTTATATACATGTATAAACATATATTAATATTTCAGCTTGTAATCGGTGGCAACTAATTAATTTCTAGATAACAGGAATTTTTGCACATGCAACTTAATGTAACTTTGTATCCATGTTCAATATATTTCTATAAATAGATAGAATGTTACAGACAGATGGCAACTTATATATAGATGCTTAGGCTTAGATTTTGCTCATTATTGAAAAGTAAGAAAGTTAAAACATTTAAACCTATGTGTTTCAGGCATTGAGATCAGAATGCCTAAGCTGAAGTTGGTTGAAACCATAAAAAATGAGGAATTAAAAAAATTAACGGAAAGCATTTCAGCTAGGAGTTAAACTAAACCATCAAGAAAAGTGAGTCCTACAACAGCAATCCAAAATTTAAAGCAAATGTTAATTGTCTTTTTCTTTTCAGATTCCCAGAATCATTTAATTATTTTAATATTCATTCCAGTGCTTTCATCTGAGAGGCGATTTGATTATTTATAGCTACTTATGATAGTGTTTCCCAAACTTGGGCCATTCCATTATTCTTGCCAAGATTTTGTCATATCTTCCTAATATTTATAGTAATACTGTCATATGGGTCAACTCACCTATTTTTCAATGAAATGCAAGTAACAGTAAATCCAGTACATTTTTTTTGGCTAAATGAAGCCAGCTCCTCAAGGAGAAATATGTTAAGTGTCCATTCTGTGTGTTCACTTAGTTACTGTAGACTGACTCGCCCTGTCTTTCCACCTTCTTGGTGAACCTGGTGCTACACGTGATGAAACCCCCAGCAGCCCTTGGACGTAGCTTTCCTTCAGCTTCTTTTCACTGGGGATGCCAGTGGCTCAAAGGTGGATACCAAGTGTGAACTTACAGGACCCCCGTTATAGTCAGTGACAGACCACTACCTATGCTTTTAGAGTTGGATGCTCAGAATTAATTCCTAGCCATAATCTCATTAGATTTTTTTCAGCAAACTTTTTCAGCAAGCTTTATATTGTTTGAAATATGTATTGTCCTTCTAATTGTTATGTCTACAAAACAGTGGAAGAAAAGTGTGTGTGAGTGCATGTGTTTAATCCATTACTGCTGCCATTATCCAGTTTGAGAAGGTACTGATGACAATTCTTATCAGAATATTCCAGGCATTTTGGGGACCCCGGGTGGCTCAATTAGTTGAGCGTCCGACTCCTGATTTGGCCTCAGGTTATGATCTCACAGTTTGTGAGATCAAGCCTCGTGTTGGGCTCCCGGCTGACAGCACGGAGCCTGCTTGGGATTCTCTCTCTCCTTCTCTCTCTGCCCCTCCTCCCTTGTCACGTGCATATGTGTGCGCACTCTTTCTCTCTCAAATAAATATTTTTTTAAAAGAATATTCCAGGCATGTTTTTAAAAGTTCAAAATGTTTCTAGAGGGTTCTTGAGACACATTCACTGTGTAAAGAATCCAGCTAATCAGAGTGTTCGTATGAACAAATAGATATGCAGAATATGATTGGTCACAAAGCCAGGAGTAGTCATGAGTTCCCAAAGTCATGGGGACTTTGAGTCATGACTCAAAGAAGATTGGGTCTAGGAAGATACTCTACACGAAAGTAATGAATTTCCACTACTAAGCAGGTTTGTTTTGTTACTGGTATCCATTCCTATATAAGACTGAGTAAAAATGTTTAGTGGGCAACCATGATTAACAATTTTTACTGCTTAGTTAAGTATTTCCTTTTAAATTTTGTATTTTAAGAATGTACATTTTAGTACCTTAACACAGTAAGGCTTTCTTGCTGAAGCAGTGGTCTGGTATGTATGTTACTAGCCTGGCAGTGCTCCTCAGGGATTCTTACCCAGGCTCTGCCCGCTCCAAGTCCTTCCTCAGAGAATGGTTGGTAGCACCGGGGAGGGTTTTATGAATCAGGCCCAGGAGATGGCATATGTCATTTCTGCCCCAGTCTACTGGCCAGAGTGCAGTTGTGGCCACACCTAACTGCAGAGTAAGCTGGGAAATGAAGTCGAGCTGTGTGTCCAAGAAGGAAGGGGAGATGGTTTGGTGAACAAATAACCAGACAGCCACAGGAATAGATTCCCAGGATGTACACCAGTGAACTTTATTCCCACCTATCTTCCTACCTGTGGAAAATCTTACTTTTATAAAAGCACTGATCCATTATGAGTTCCAAACAAAAATGTTAGATTTTACATCAGTTTCTAAATTACGTAATGGCCAACAATTTTTTTTTTTAATTTACATCCAAATTAGTTAGCATACCATTTAGCCCCCCCCCCCCCCCCCCCGCATATAGTGCAACAATGATTTCAGGAGGAGATTCCTTAGTGCCCCTTACCCATTTAGCCCCTCCCCCCTCCCACAACCCCTCAATCATATGACTTCACTCATATGGGGACTTTAATGGCCAACTTTTTTTTTTTTTAGTGAATGCTTATTTATTTTTTATTTATTTTTTAATGTTTTTTTAAAAATATGAAATTTATTGTCAAATTGGTTCCCATACAACACCCAGTGCTCATCCCAAAAGGTGCCCTCCTCAATACCCGTCACCCACCCTCCCCTCCCTCCCACCCCCCACCAACCCTCAGTTTATTCTCAGTTTTTAAGGAGTCTCTTATGCTTTGGCTCCCTCCCTCTCTAATCTCTTTTTTTTGTTCTTCCCCTCCCCCACGGACTTCTGTTAAGTTTCTCAGGATCCGCATAAGAGTGAAAACATATGGTATCTGTCTTTCTCTGTATGACTTATTTCACTTAGCATAACACTCTCCAGTTCCATCCACATTGCTACAAAAGGAATGGCCAACATTTTTAAAAGAATTCAGTAAATAGGGGGAAGTTCGGTATCCTTTCTGATCTGCGTCCTTCATATTCTTATTTAGCAATGATTATATTGCAAGGCGCTTCTGCCGAAATTGAAATATATTTACAGCTGTTATGTAATCAATCCCCAGAACTTTTTGGTCTTGCAAAACTGAAATTCTACACCCATTAAACAACTCTCCATTTTACCTTCTGCCCGGTTTTGGCAGCTACCATTCTACTTTGTTCCTCTAAATTTGATTATTCTAGGTACCTCATGTAAGTGGGATCATACAGTATTTGTCTTTTTGTGACTGGCTTATTTCACTTAGCATAATGCCCTCAAGATCCATCCATGTTGTAGCATGCGTCAGAATTCCTTCCTTTCTAAGGCTGTATGCTGTGTGTATACATGTGTGTACATTCCATCGTATGTATGTTCCACCTTTTCTTTACCTGTGTCTATCTGCCGATGGACATTTGTTTGCATTGCTTCCATCTTTTGGCTTTTGTGAATGATGCTGCTATGAAGACCAGTATACTACACATAGATATTTGAGGCCTTGTTTTCAATTCTTTCGGATTTATATCCAGAAGTGGAATTGCTGAATCATATGGCAATTCTATTTTTAATTTTGTAAGAAACCACCATAATATTTTTTCCTGAAGCCTGTACCATTTTACATTGTCCCCAATTGCGCAAGGATTTCAGTTTCTCCATATCCTCATCCAAACTTTTTTACTTCTATTTTTGATTCTTAGTAGTCTTCCAAAAGGATGTGAGGTGATATATCATTTGGGTTTTGATTTACATTTTGCTAATGATAAGTGATATTGAGCATCTTTTCATATTTTTGTTGACCATTTATGTGTCGGTGGGGAAATATGGAGGTCCTTGGTCTATTTTTTCATTGCGTTACTAGGTTTTTTTGTTGTGGAAGTGCAGGTGCTTTATATGTTCGATAGTGAACCTTTATACAATGTATGATTTACAAATATTTTCTTTCATACTGTAGGCTGACTTTTCAATATGTTGATTGTGTCCTTTGACACACAGAAGTTTTTAATTTGATGTCCTATTGATCAATTTTGATTTGTGTTCCTTATGTTTTTGGTATTATACGTGCCAACCTAATGTGATGAAGTTTTTTTCTTCTAAGTGTTTTATAAAGTCTTACATTCATCTTTTCATGTGCCTGTTGGCCATTGGATGTCTTCTTTAGAGAAGTGTCTATTCATGTTTTCTGCCCATTTCTTCACTGGATTATTTGTTTTTCGGGTGTGGAGTTTGGTGAGTTCTTTATAGATTTTGGATACTAGCCCTTTGTCCAACAGGTCATTTGCAAATATCTTTTCCCATTCCGTTGGTTGCTGTGTAGTTTTGTTGATTGTTTCCTTTGCTGTGCAGAAGATTTTATCTTCATAATGTCCCAGTAGTTCATTTTTGCTTTTAATTCCCTTGCCTTTGGGGATGTGTCAAGTAAGAAATTGCTGTGGCTGAGGTCAGAGAGGTCTTTTCCTGCTTTCTCCTCTAGGGTTTTGATGGTTTCCTGTCTCACATTCAGGTCCTTCATCCATTTTGAGTTTATTTTTGTGAGTGATGTAAGAAAGTGGTCTAGTTTCAACCTTCTGCATGTTGCTGTTCAGTTCTCCCAGCACCATTTGTTAAAGAGACTGTTTTCCATTGGATATTCTTTCCTGCTTTGTCAAAGATTAGTTGGCCATACTTTTGTGGGTCCAATTCTGGAGTCTGTATTCTATTCCATTGGTCTATATGTCTGTTTTTGTGCCAATACCATGCTGTCTTGATGATTACAGCTCTGTAGTAGAGGCTAAAGTCTGGGATTGTGATGCCTCCCGCTTTGGTCTTATTCTTCAATATTACTTTGGCTATTCGGAGTCTTTTGTGGTTCCATACGAATTTTAGGATTGCTTGTTCTAGCTTCGAGAAGAATGCTGGTGCAATTTTGATTGGGATTGCATTGAATGTGCAGATAGCTTTGGGTAGTATTGACATTTTAACAATATTTATTATTCCAATCCATGAGCATGGAATGTCTTTCCATTTCTTTGTACCTTCTTCAATTTCCTTCATAAGCTTTCTATAGTTTTCAGCATACAAATCTTTTACAACTTTGATTAGGTTTATTCCTAGGTATTTTATGATTCTTGGTGCAATTGTGAATGTGATCATCAGGGAAATACAAATCAAAACTACACTGAGATACCACCTCATGCCAGTCAGAGTGGCTAAAATGAACAAATCAGGAGACTGTAGATGCTGGCGAGGATGTGGAGAAACGGGAACCCCCTTGCACTGTTGGTGGGAATGCAAACGGGTGTAGCCGCTCTAGAAAACAGTGTGGAGTTTCCTCAAAAAATTAAAAATAGATCTATCCTATGACCCAGCAATAGCACTGCTAGGAATTTACCCAAGGGATACAGGAGTGCTGATGCATAGGGGCACTTATACCCCAATGTTTATAGCAGCACTTTCAACAATAGCCAAACTATGGGAAGAGCCTAAATGTCCATCAACTGATGAATGGATAAAGAAATTGTGGCTTGTATACACAATGGAATACCACTTGGCAATGAGAAAGAATGAAATATGGCCTGTAGTAACGTGGATGGAACTGGAGAGTGTTACGCTAAGTGAAATAAGTCATATAGAGAAAGATACCATATGTTTTCACTCTTATGTGGATCCTCAGAAACTTAACAGAAGACCATGGGGGAGGGGGAGGGAAAAATAAGTTAGAGAGGGGGAGAGAGCCAAAGCATAAGAGACTCTTAAACACTGAGAACAAACTGAGGGTTGATGGGGAGTGGGAGGTCGGGGAAAGTGGGTGATGGGCATTGAGGAGGGTACCTGTTGGGATGAGCACTGGGTGTTGTACGGAAACCAATTTGACAATAAATTTCATTAAAAAAATAAATAAATAAAATAAAATCTTTCATTCACATCTTTGATCCATTTTGAGTTCAGTTTTGTATTTCTTTTTCATCTGTTAGCATTTAATGAACCTCCATCTATTGTGGCTTCAAGCTACCAGGACACAGCACCCCCCCCCCCCACCTTTCCCTCCCTCCTCCCCCCCCCCCCCCCCCCCGCCAAATGTTTAATTTTCTCTCCAGCACTTGTACTGAAGAATTTGGCCTTCATGATGACAGGCTGTTTTGGGAGCTGTCCCTTCCCCAAAACTTTGTAGTAGTCCGATTGCACGAGATCAACAAGAGGAGCAGCGCTGGTCTTCCTTCTGGCAGCATTTACATGTGTCTGCTCGCTGACCGAGGTCCACAGTTTATCAAGGTTGACAGTTGGGCAGAAGCTCTGATCCCTCTCTAAGTGGTAATGCCTCATACCAACTTTTCCAAAGTAACCCAGATGATATTTGTCAAAGTTCATCCTATAGTGATGCATTACCCTGGCCTCCTGAGTGCTTCTGGTGTTTGCTGATGGGCGGCCGTGGCCTTGACTTGCATGGCCTGCCGGTTTTCAGGTCTTCCACAGTCTGGTTGGCAGCCCAGATGAAAGAGCCATTTTTGTGTGGTTTGTAAGGATCCAACTTTATTTCTTTGGCTTGTGGATATCCAGTTTTCCCCGCACCATTTGTTGAGGAGACAGTCCTTTCCCCATTGGATGTCTTAGCACCCTTGTTGAAAGTCATTTGACCCTGAATCTGAGGGTTTACTTCAGGTCTGTCTGTTCCACTCCATTGGTCTATATCTCTTATCTTTATGCTAGTACCATACTCTTTTGATTACTGTCCTTTGTAAAAAGTTTTGAAATCAGAAAGTGTGAGACCTCCAGGTTTGTTTGTTTGTTTGTTTGTTTTTTGAGAGACAGAGCATGAACGGTTGAAAGACAGAGAGACAGGGAGACACGGAATCTGAAGTAGGTTCCAGGCTCCGAGCTGTCAGCATAGAACCTGACGTGGGGCTCAAACTCACAGACCATAAGATCATGACCTGAGCCAAAGTGGTACGCCCAACCTACTGAGCCACCCAGGTGCTCCTGGGTTTGTTCTTTTTTTGACATTACTCTGTTAGTTAGCTAGGGCTACCATAACAAAATACCACAGACTGGGTGGCTTAAACAGCAGACTTTTATTTGTAGTTCTGAAGGCTAAAAGTTTAAGATCAATGTGTGTGCAGGTTTTGTTTCTTAAGTGGCCTTTCTTCTTGGCTTTCGAATGATCTTCTTGCTCTGTTCTCACATGGCCTTTCCTCTCAGTATGCACATCTCTGGTGTCTCTGTATGTACTCAAATTTCTTCTTACGAGGACATTGGTCAGATGAGCCCACCCAAAGGCCTCATTTTAGCTTAATCACCTCTTTAATGGTCCTCTCTCCAAATATAGTTATTTTCTGAGCTATATTGGAAGGCATGTGGTGGGGGGGAAGGGTAGAACTTTAACATGAATTTGGGAAGGTACGTAATTCAGCAGATAACAATTACTTTGACTGTTTGGGACCCGTTGAGATTCCATATGAATTTTAGGGTGGATTCTTCTATTTCTGCAGAAAATACTTTTAGGATTTTGATAGGGATTACATTAAGTCTGTAGATCATTTTGAATGATATTGACATCCTAACAATACCAAGCCTTCCAATCCATGAACACAGTATCTTTCCATTGATTTGTGTCTTTCTAAAAATTTCTTTTGGCAGTGTTTTTTAGTTTTCAGTGTATAAGTCTTTCACTTCCTTGGTTAAATATATTCCTAAGTATTTTTATTCTTTTTGATGCTATCGTAAGTGAGATTATCTTCATAATTTTATTTTTGGATTGTTCGTTGTTAGTGTATAGAAACAACTGATTTTTGTGTCTGATATTATTGTATCCTGCAACTCTGCTGAATTTGTTTATTCTACCAGGGATTTTTATTTTTTTCCCTCAAATCTTTAGGGTTTTGTCTATATATTATGTCATCCAGAGCACAGATTTGGGTGCCTTTTTGTTTCTGTTTTTTGTCTAATTGCTTTTGGCTAGGATTTCTAGTGCTATGTCGAATAGAAGTGATAAAAGTTAGCATCTCTGTTTTGTTTCTGATCTTAAAGGAAAAACTTTTCCATTTTTCTTCACTTTTGGGTGGGATATTAGCTGTGGGCTTTTCGTAGATGGCCTTGATTATGTTGAAGTAATTTCCTTCTGTTCCTAGTTCTTTTTATTATTATTATTTTTTTAATATTTTTATTTATTTTTTGAGAGAGAGAGTGAGTGGGAGAGGGGCAGAGAGAGAGAGAGAGAGAGAGAGAGAGGGAGACACAGAATTTGAAGCAGGCTCCAGGCTCTGAGCTGTCAGCACAGAGCCGTGAGATTATGACCTGAGCTGAAGTTGGACACTCAACCGACTGAGCCACCTAGGCGCCCCTGTTCCTAGTTCTTTTTTACATTTTTTTTGTTAGAAAACGTACTTAATTTTGTCAAATGCATTTTCTGCATCAATTGAAGTGATCATGTCTCCCCCCCTCCCCGCCCCCTTCATTCTGTCAATGTGGTATATTGACACTGGTTTTTCGTATGTTGAATCACTGTTTCATTCCAGGAATAAATCTCACTTGGTCATGGTGTAGAATCCTTTCAATTTTTTGTTGAGTTTTTGTTGCTGGTATTGTGTTAAGTATTTTTGCACTGATACTCATACAGTCTTCCACCTTTTAATAATGATATTGGAATAGGTGTTTTGTAGATACTCTCTCTGATATTAAGAAAGGGTTTTTTTTTAACATTTTAATTAATTTATTTTTTAATTTAAATCCAAGTTAGCATATAGTGTAAACATGATTTCAGTGGATTCTTTAATGTCCCTTACCCATTTAGCCCATCCTTCCTCCTACAACCTCTCCAGCAACCCTGTTTGTTCTCTATATTTAAGAGTGTCTTATGTTTTGTCCCCCTCCCTGTTTTTATATTATTTTTGCTTCCCTTACGTTCATCTATTTTGTATCTTAAATTCCTCATAAGAGTGAAATCATATGATATTTGTCTTCCTCTGACTAATTTTGCTTAGAATAATATAATACCTTCTAGTTCCATCCACGTAGTTGCAAATGGCAAGATTTCATTATTTTTTATTGCCAAGTAATACTCCATTGTGTGTGTGTGTGTGTGTGTGTGTGTGTGTGTGTGTGTGTGCGTGTGTATACGCATACCATATCTTCTGTATCCATCCATCAGTGGACATTTGGGCTCTTTCCATACTTTGGCTATTGTCGACAGTGCTGTTATAAACATTGGGGTGCATGTACCTTTGAAACAGCACACCTGTATCCCTTGTATAAATATCTAGTAGTGCAATTGCTGGGTCATAGGGTAGTTCTATTTTTAGTTTTTTGAGGAACCTCCATGCTGTTTTCCAGAGTGGCTGCACCAGCTTGCATTCCCACCAGCAGTGCAAAAGAGATCCTCTTTCTCCACATCCTTGCCAACATCTGTTGCTGCCTGAGTTGTTCATGTTAGCCATTCTGACAGGTGTAAGGTGGTATCTCATTGTGGTGTTTATTTGTATTTCCCTGATGATGAGTGATGTTGAACATTTTTGCACGTGTCGGTTGGCCATCTGGATGTCTTCTTTGGTGAAGGGTTTATTCATGTCTTTTGCCCATTTCTTCACTGGATTATTTGTTTTTTTGGGTGTTGAGTTTGATGAAGAAAGTTTTTAATTAAACAAAGTTAGCTGAATTTTTACCATGAATGAGATTTGGATTTTATAAAGTGCCTTTTGTTGTATTTAAATGCATGTTCTCCTTTATTCCATTACTATAGTCAAGCACATTGACAGAATTTTGAATGTTAAACTAACTTTGTATTCCTAGGTAAATGCTATTTGGTCATATAATATCTGCATTTTACATATTTTATATAAAACTGCATTTTATGTGCATATGTACTTTTTGGGTTTTTCATCTACATTTACTAGAGAAATTGGTCTAGATTTTTCCTTATAGGGTTTTAGATGTATGTTAATTATCCTGGCCACTTAAAACGAGTTGTGGTACTTCAGTCATTCTCTGAAATTTTTGGAGTTTTTGTAAGATTGGTTAGTCTTTTCTTAAATATTTGAAAGAATTTTGGGGTGAAGTTATTATCCTGGTCTCAAGTTATCTTTCATGGGTAGTTTTTAGTTACAGATTCAGTTTTCTGAAAGATCTTGAACTATTAAAATTTGTCTCTATTTTCTTGTTGTGTAAGATGTATTATTTTCTGAAAGAGTCTGGCCACTGCATCAGAGTTGACTAATTTATTGTCCTAAAGATCTCATCTTTCTAATATCCATCATCCCGTAAAGTAGATTACACTAATCTCACCTATTTCATTCCTGATAATGCTACTTTGTATTTTCTCCACTTAAAAGATTCTGTCGTCTTCGAGGTTTGTTACCTGTGCTAACCTTTTCAGAAAACCAACTCTGGTGTCGCTCATTTTGTCTGTTTTGTTTGCTTCCTACTGCTATTGCCTTTGTTCTTCATTATATCTTCTCATGTTTTTGTGATTTACGGTGCTGTTCTTTCTCTGACTTTTTCAAACAGGTTCCTAACCTTCCCTTTTTTAAAAATCTGCTATTAGAAGGGCACCTGGATGACTCAGTTAGTTAAATGTGCAACTGTTGGTTTTGGCTCAGGCTCATGGTTGGTGGGTTCGAGCCCTATGGTGGAATCTGTGCTGGCAAGAGTCCCTCCTTCTCTTTCTGCCTCTCCCCTGCTCGTGCGTTCTCTCTCTCTCTGTCTCTCTCTCTCTCTCTCAAAATAAATAAACATTTTTTAAAAATCTACACTTAGAGCTATGTAGTTCTCTGTGAATGTTTGGAAATAATGAGAACCAAAACTTTGTATAAATACCTTTATGTTTTCTTTTTTGCTTATTTTAAATAAAATTATAGGCAACTTCTGTTTACCCTAGAGTCTAGTGAGCAACTGATGTTTAAAGTTTCTTCATTATTTCTGTTTTTAACCCTTCTGCTAAGTATCTTCTTACCTGCTGAAGTTTCATAACTTCTCATTTTGCCTGTTTTTTCTTCTTTTTCATTGCCAGTAGACATTTATGGGGTGAATTCCATGGGGTTAAATTCTAAATGTGATTCCATATGAGGATATGTTGCCTGAAAGACTCTTCAGTGTAGGCAAAACCCTACAAGAGTATCTTGCCGTAGCACAGTTCTAACTATGATTCAGGCGACGTGCAGATGATTTTCTCTCATAAAATATCCCCTGAAATAGTTCAGTTTTATGAAAAAGTGAAGAAAACTTTGTAGCCTTAGAATTATTATAGGGAAAGAAAACCCAGAAACTTTAAAAGAGGGAGTGGTTTGAGTCAGATTTTTTTAAAGTGTATTTTCCTTATTTTGAGAGAGAGAGAGCGAGCATGGAGGGGCAGAGAGAGACTCCCAAGCAGGCTCTGCACCATTAGCATGGAGCCAGATGTGGGGCTCGAACTCACGAACTGTGAGATCATGACCTGAGCCCAAGTCAAGAGCCAGTCGCTTAACCTCCTGAGCCACCCAGGCACTGCAGATTTTTCATTATAACTTAAAAGTTCTTAACATTGAATGCAGACTATGTTTGAGAAGTGGTGTTTTACGAGACTTCATACATTGTACTGACTTCAGGGTTTCATTTGCAAGCTGACACCATGGCAGGCCTGGAAGGTTTGGTTGGTTTTATTGACAGAAGGCCTTGGTGCCTACAGAGACAGGAATTTGCAGCCAAGATTACCACACAAAACTGAGTCCCCCAGGGCGATAGCCACAGGAAGAAATCTACCAACTTTTAGAGATAGAACGCAGGGGAGTTTATCAGTCATGGCCTGGGCTCTGGTTTATCTCCTCTGCGAGTGTATAACCACATGGGTTGGTATTTAAATCTTTACTGCCTGCATCCTTCTATGAATATCCTCAGCCAGAGATGGTAAAATAAATGTGGCCTTGCTAGATGCCACTCCAGTGGATGGAAGAAGCTAACATAATACATGCCTGAAAGTACACATTCTCAATGACCTATAGGATTCAGGAGTCCAGATGTCAACCGTCTCTTAGGTATTCAGCACTGTGCTCTCCTAACACTTTGGAATGACCTGCTATAGTTGTGTTTTTGCACCCCTCCGTCTCACTCTCGTCTACAGTGGCTGCCATCCTCACGTAGTGTTATCTCTTGGCCGTAGTTAATTACTCCAGGAATGGGTACATGGCCCAAGCCAAAGCAGGCCGTCTCTTGGGGAATTTGAACTAAAGAGAAATCTCTTCTAGTCACTTGATGGGTAATGTAAAGACTCAGGATCCTTTGGTTGTTACATATTCATTCATGTAACCCTGCAGCCAGAGAGAACAATGCAGAAAAACAGGGGGGAGGAGACAAGAAACAGAGTCCCAAAGGCTTCTGTGAGTGCCTGGGTTTAGAAATTTCAAGTTTAGCTGCATTCCCTACCGGTGAGTTCTGTGCCATACATTCTATCATTGGATCTCCCTCTTCCCCCACTACCTTCTCCCCCTACCTCGACTTTGGCTGAGGTTATAGTTCATCCCAGAAGAGTTCAAACCGATATACCAATAGAGCCCCCACCTCATTTTTTTGTGGGCTCTCAGGGATTAGACATCTCTGTTTTGATGGAATGTTTGATGGAAGAGATATTCCAGATCTGACAGTCAAATGCTACAGTTTCATTTTTGTGTAAACACTCTGATTCATTCTCCTTATTTGAGTAGAAATGCCTAATAATGTATTTACATAAATTATGGCACCATTATATTGTGGATTTTATAAATGCCTTTAGCTATTACACTATGAGGGAGAAGTTGAAGGATGAGAAAATACATTTCTTTAGGCAAAATAGAGTATGCCAACCTCACCTATCACATTTACTATTCTGCAGGTGACGTTTGTGCTCCAGCTAAAATTACTCTTTTTCATACGAACAGAAGATTGGTTGAGTGATAGTTCTTCATTCAAGAAGGCACAGTAAAACTGACTGAAAAGCTTTTCAGAAGCAAAAATACTCTCCTAAAAATATTTTTGTGTTCTACAGAATGTTATTCATTTAATATTCACCTTTGAATATTGAAATTCCTTTTGACTCATTAAATACATTCTGTCACCAAATAGAAGACAAGCTTTAAGAATTTAACAATTCATGAGGATCTATTTATAATTTCATGTTTCTGCTTTAGGGAAATAGTTATGTACAGGATGTTAGAATGGAACTCTCCATGCCTCGGTTTCAACTAAGGTGATGATTCTGTGAATATCAAGATACTGAACGGGGAGAAAGCAGTGCATGCAAACTCTGTAAAAGAAATGTAAAGGCATCTGTTCCACAACTCTGTATCTGTCTGACAGACTAAGGATCAAAGAAGAGGTCTGATAGCTCTTTGTGTGGGGCCTGGAGAAGAGAATTCTTTGGAGGCCTCTTGCCATCCCTGGAGGGATGGAATTTACTCTCTAGTAGAGTGCTACCTTCTTTACCTCGAGCCTGGTGAGAGAGACTTCTGTGAGGAAACCGGGAAGGCTACTATGTATTCCCCCAAATATGTCCACATCTTTTTTTTTATTAAAAAAAAAATTTAAAAGATTATTTATTTGAGAGAGATAGAGAGCAAGCAGGGTAGGGGCAGAGAGAAGGACAGAGAGAATCCCAAGCAAGCTTCGCACAGAGCCCGATGCAAGACTTGAACCCATGAACCGTGAGATCATGACCCGAGCCAGGGTCAAGGCAGGCACTTAACCGACTGAGCCACCCAGGTGCCCCATAGGTATCTACATCTTAATCTCTGGAACTAGTGAATATGTTGCCCCATTTGGCAAACAGGACTTTGGGCTGGTGAAATTATCCTGGATGATCCAGGTGGGCCCAGTGGCATCACAAGGATCCTTTTGAAAAGGAGGCACAATGGTCGGCCAGAGGTGACGTGACGATGGAAGTAGAGGTCAGACCAGTGTGGCATGAGCCAAGGAATACAGACAGCTTCTAGAAGGTAGACAAGGCAAGAAATGGGTTTTCTCTGTTTCTTCAGAGCCCTTAGAAGTAATGCACCCCTTCTGGCTCTTTAATTTTTAGCTCAGTGAAACTGATTTTGAATATCTCCTCTCCTGAACTGTAAAATAATAATCATTTGTGATAATTTGTTACCGTGAAATAGGAAACCAATACACAGATTGCTGCTTGGGTGACAGAGCTGAGTGCTGCTGTTGTGATAGAAGTTGAGAGGCACAGACTCTGGGGGGGGAAAGACGGGTAAGTATTTTCTGTGCATTGGATACAGACCTCACAGTAGACCTTGCTGGCAAGAGGTTTCTGTGAGGCCTGTCCAATACTGCCCTCTGTGGGAGTAGGGAGTCTCAACCAGAAGAGTCTGGAAGTAGGCCATAGACCTTCTGTTGTCAAGGAAGGAATTCCAAGTGACCATATGCGTCCGTCTGTGTCAAGGAAGCTGCAGCAGCGTTAGGCCCAGAGAGCTCAAGGCCGACAAAGGACAGTTCCAAATCGTGTGAAACCTTTTATAAGCCCTTCCCCCAGCACGTCAGTTCTGACCGAAGTGAAAGCCACTTCTAGATAAATGGGGGAGACGAGATGCGGCGATGGAGAAGCTGGTTACCATCTCTTTCTCTCTGCAGACTTGCACCTACAGTAATACCAGCAACCTGGAAGAAAGCAGACGACCAGACATTAAAGCAAATTCACAGCTTTGTTACCTTGAGCCGCAATTTCTAAGTACCTAGTCAACAGATTTTAAGAGTATAAAGGGGACCATAGAACCTTCCAGCACTTTCTGTTTCTCACTAAATAAAGTATAAACACAGAGTCACCAAAATACACTTACATCTTCTAAGTCTTTTTTTTTTTTAATTTTTTTTTTAAATTTTTTTTTTTAACGTTTATTTATTTTTGAGACAGAGAGAGACAGAGCATGAACGGCAGAGGGTCAGAGAGAGGGAGACACAGAATCTGAAACAGGCTCCGGGCTTTGAGCTGTCAGCACAGAGCCCGACGCGGGGCTCGAACTCACGGACCGCGGGATCGTGACCTGAGCCGAAGTAGGCCGCTTAACCGACTGAGCCACCCAGGCGCCCCAACATCTTCTAAATCTTATGAACATTTTCAAACATGGAAAAAATTAGAAATAATATTATAGTGAACCCCCCTGTGATGGATTGAATTATGTCCTCCCTCCTCCCCAAATTCATCTATATTGAAGCTGTAAAGACTCCCACCAGAAATCAACCATGCTGGCACCTTCATCTCAGACTTCCAGCCTCCAGAACGGTGAGAAAATAAATAGCTGTTGTCGAAGCCACTTGTCTGTGGTATTTTATTATGACGGCCCAAGCAGATGAATGCACTGTCTGTCCATCCCCCATGTTCAGCAAATGTCACCATCATGTCGTGCCTCCTTCATCTGTTCCTCTTCCTTCTTCCTCCTTTCCCCCTTTTCCGTTAAGGATTATTTTACATTAAAATTGGACATCATGTCACTCTTATCTCTAAATATATCCATATATGTCTGTAAAGAACAAAGATGACACACAGCCTAACCACTGGGGCACAGAGCATCACTGTTCATGAGGAGAGGACTTCCCGCACCTTCTAGGTGCGCTGGACATTGATTTGAGTTGTAGGCATGTGATTTGCTTTCACTGCCAAAATGAGAACAGAAGTAACCCGTACCAGTTAGCTATTACTGTGTAATAAACCACTCCAAAACTTAGTGGCTATAATGCAAGCATTATTTCTCATGATTCTGGGGGTTGGATGGGCATGGTTGTGGCTGGATGGCACAAGAGGCCTTCAGTTGGCATCACCTCTTTGTGTCACGTGTTCTCTCATCTATCAGCAGGTTAGCTCTGGATTCCTCAGACAGTCGTCCCACGGTTCCAGAGAACTCGAAAGCCGAGCGTAAACTTCATTGCCCAAGCACTTGTCATGCCTTTGCTTCTGATGCATTTGCTCAGATGTTCATTAAAGTAAGTCACATGGGGAGCATCTGGGTGGCTCACTCGGTTAAGCGTATGACTTCGGCTCAGGTCATGATCTCGTGGTTTGTGGGTTCAAGCCCAACATCAGGATCTGTGCTGATAGCTCAGAGCCTGGAACATGCTTTTGATTCGGTCTCCCTCCCTCTCTGCCTCTCCCCTACTCACGCTGTCTCAAAAACAAAGAAACATTAAAAAAAAATTTTTTTAATAAAATAAAGTCACATGGGCAAGCCCAACTGCAGGGACCTGGAAAATGGACTCTGTCTCCTGATGGGAAGGGCTACAGAGTCATACTTCAAAGGAGTATGACTCTTCCTGATGGGAAGAGGTTTTGTGGCCATTTTTGCAATCTACAGGTAATGTGTGGCTCTTCCCAAGGTACGATTAACTGAGGGCCTTGTTTTGAATGTAGTACATTTGAAAAGGCCAGATAACAAATTAACAGTTGGAAATTGGTAATGGAACAAAGCAAAACAGGATTAACAGGAAGGGAAAGAAGTGACAGTTTCTAATTGTTTATTGATGGCATATAGAAAACAATACATTTTTATGGATTGATCTTGCAAATTTGCTAAATTCACCTGACGATTATGGTCACTTTCTTGTAGCTTCTTTAGGATTTTCTTTTTTGTATGAATGTTTATTTTTGAGAGACAGAGAGCATGTGTGTGCACCAGTGGGGGAAGGGCAGAGAGAAGGGGACAGAGGATCTGAAGTGGCTCTGTGCTGACAGCAGACAGCCCATGCGGAGCTCGAACTCACAAACCATTGACGATTCACCGACTAAGCCACCCAGGTGTCCCAATTTGTTAGGATTTTCTGTATGTGTGATCATGTTACCTGCAAATAAAGACAGTTTTAATTCTTTCTAATCTGTATGTGTTTTCTTTTTCTTGATGTCATTTCCTATTTTAATGGAAAAGCACTTATTCTTTCACCATTAAATAGGCGTTAGGTGTAGGGTTTTTTTTTTTTTTTGGATGCCTTTTAGTAACTCTAAGTTATTCCTTTCTTTTTTCTTTTTTCTTTTGAAAATTCAGTATAGGATAAATTTATTACAAGGGACTCATAATTGGAATCACAGCCATGCAAATTTAATTCCCACATTCAGAGAACTATTTAACAAAATTGTCAGGAGATTAGCCCGAATCTACCTTGTCAAAATGAGATAAAGATATACTTTGAGATGACGTGGTATGTGTAAAGACCAGTGGCTTACTACATATATTATGGGCCAATCCCTTTTATTTTATTTTATTATTTTATTTTATTTTATTTTATTTTATTTTATTTTATTTTTATTCATATTTTTAAATTTTAGTTAACATACAGTGCAATATTCATCACTTACATACAACACCCAGTGCTCATCACAACACGTGTTCTCTTTAATATCCATCACCCATTTAGCCCATCCCCTACCCTCCTCCCTCCATAAAACCCCCCGGTTTGTTCTCTGTCATTAAGAGTCTCTTGTGGTTTGTTTTCCTCTCTTCTCTCCCCCCACCCTTTCCCATGTGTTTATCTGTTTTGTTTCTTAAATTCCACATATGAGTGAAATCATATCTTTGTCTTTCTGAATAACTTATTTCACTTAGCATAATACATTTAGCTCTACCCACGTCATTGAAAATGGCAAGATTTCATTCTTTTTGACGGGTAATATTCCATTGTGTATGTATACCACATCTTGTTTACCCTTTCATCACTTGATGGACACTCAGGCTCTCTCCATAATTTGGTTATTATCAATAATGCTGTAATAAACATCAGGGTGCATGTACCCCTTTGAATCTGTATTTTTGTATCCTTTGGGTACATATATAGTACTACAATTGCTGGATCGTAGGGTAGTTCTATTTTAGTTTTTTGAGGAACTTCCATACTGTTCTCCAGAGTGGCTGAACCAGTTTGCATTTACACCAATAGTGCAAGAGGGTTCCCTTTTCTCTGCATCCTTGCCAACACCTGTTGTTTCTTGTGTTGTTAATTTTAGCCATTCTGACAGGTGTGAGGTGATATCTCACCATGGTTATTCCTTTCCATTCTTAAATGGAAATTTCACTTCTTTCCTACAGTAAGCATTTAGAGCTATAAATTCATCTTCAAACTTCTGCATTACATGGATCCCCTAATTTTTTTTTTCTTTTAAGTCCTTTTGAAATATTTTCTAATTTTCTTCATTACTTTTTTGTCCCATGTGGTGTTTGGAAAGTATGTTGGAAGATTTTCCAGGTATGACTATTATTATTGATCCCTAATTCAATTCCTTTGTCATTAGAGAACATGCTTTGTAAGTCTTCAGGCCTTATCAATTATTTGTTGCTTTGTTTAGCATGTGATCTCTCTTATTGAATGTTTGATGACCATGTGTAACAAAGGCACATTTTAATGCTGTTGGGTAGAATGTTCTATAAATGTAAGTTAGAGTAGTTAGATTGACAGATTTTTAGGTTGTCTGTATTCTTATTGATTTCTCTCTACTTGATCTATTATTTGTTCAGAAAGGGATGTTTAAATTTCCAGTGATAATATTGAATTTGTCTACTTTCTGTTTTCTCATTATAGTCTTCATGTATTTGAAACTATGTAACTAAGCATATAAACTTAGGACTGTTGTGTCTGTTGATGACTTGATAATTTTATTATAAAAGATTTGTCTTTCTGTCTGACTACTTTTAAGATTTCTATCATTAGTTTTCAACAATTTCATTATGTGTTGTGCTTTTCCTTGTGTATATATTTCTTGGATCTATGTGTTTATTGTTTTTATCAATAAAATTTGTGAAATCTGCAGGCTATTCCTTTGATTTATCTTTTTCTTACACGTAAGTTAGAACAATGTTGTCTAAAAACACTGAAGTTCTTTTCATTTTTTGCCTGTTTTTCTATCTGCTCTTCAGTTTGGATAGTTTCTAATTCTATGTCTTCAAGTTCACTAATCTTTTCTTCTAAAGAGTCTTATCTCTATTAACCCCATCAAGTTTTTCACTTCAGATATTGTATATTTCATCTCCAGGACTTAATTTAGTCTTTATATTTTTTATTGTGTGTATGTTTTCCTTTAAAATAAAATATTGAGCATATTTACAGTACCTCTTTTAAGTCCTTGTCTGATAGTACCATCCTATGTCATTTCTAAGTATTTTCTATTATTGACTGAGTTTTACCCCCTCATTCCTGGGTGGCATTTTCTGGCTTCTCAGTCTGTTGATTTTACTTGAAGGCTGTACATTGTGATCCTTTGTTGTTGAGTGTTAGATTTTGTTGTCTTAAGGAGCACTGGAGTTTTTTTTCTAGCAGACGGTTAGATACATGTGGATTTTCTTGGTACTTAAAAGCTGGCATTTAAGGGCTTGCATAGACTTCACTGTAAGCCTGGTTTACCCCTACCATTTAGTGATAACTCTCAGGTCTCTAGTCTTGGTGGGTATTGAGACCTCCCTGCTGTGCCTGGTTTAAACTCAAACATCTCTCAGGTCTATGTAAGAGCTCCTACAGGGGCACCTGCGTGGCTCAGTTGGTTCAGCATCTGACTCTTCAGTTGAGCTCAGGTCATGATCTCATGGTTCATGGGTTCGAGCCCCGTGTCTGGCTTGGCACTGACAGTGCAGAGCCTGCTTGGGATTCTGTCTCTCTGCTCCTCCCCCCACTTGTGTGCTCTTTCTCAAAATAAATAAAATATTTTTTTAAAGGGGTCTTAAAGTTTCTCAATTGGTCTTTCCTGACTGTGAAATTTAACCTTATGCATACATAAGTTAGTGTTCAGTTATAGTTTGGAGCAGATCCCCATGCAGATTCCTGGAGCTCTTTCTTTGTATGCTTCTCTCATCTCTGGTTCTTTTGTACAAATGCAACCACATGGCTTTGCTGACTTCCAGTCTTCATGAACAAAGTGGCACACCTGTGTTCTGCTTGGGGTTCTCTTTTCCAGCATAATCTAGGAAGTGCCTCCAGGCAGAAAGCTGTGGTGACTGTATCACCCTTCTAGATGTTTCTCTTCCTTTAGAGATTGTAGTCCTTGGCTACATGTTCTATAATGTCCATAAACAGTTTCACATGTTTTGTCCATGTCCCTACTTCTTTATGGTGGGTAGACAAATCTGATCTGTTACTCTAGTGTTGCTGAAGGGAAGCCCTCTACTCCATTAGTTTTTAAGACAGCTGATAATGTTGTTTGTTAAGTCCCTCTAGAGGTAGCCAAGGTATATTCAACTGTTTGCTCAAAATATATTTTCTATTCATGAAATGCAAATTTTATCAACTCTTTTGAAAATTAGAAGAGCTGATTGTGATAAAGCTACAGCTCTTAAGGTAGAAACGGAGCTGTTAGTAGCTATTAAGCATGTTTCTCAGTTAAAGAGACAAAACCATATAATTAAGACCATTAGATCGGTTGAGGAAGCATTGTTGTGCATCTCTGCAATTTTGTTCTCTTCTGAATTTGACAGAACTTTTTTTTTTCATTGTCCATATACCTTGTAATAATGTCACTGATTTTTATCATTTTCAAAAGGCTGAACTTGATTATATTTTGTAGAGCTATTAATTCTTGGTTTACACAGCTTTTAGAAACCCGTAGTTTTCTGGATCAATTTTTATAATTTGAAGTGATACAGATTTCTTTTCTTTCTTTAGCTTTATTTAAAGACCCTGAGGGGACATTGATTTGGAATTAATTCACTTATTTAGAGAAATCAAAGAGCCTGCTAGAAATTATGTTTCTTTTCATATTTAGTATAGAAATCCTGTTTTCATGGAGTTTGGCAATAGTGGACCCCTCATAAGTAAAAATGTAGAAGGCTAGAGCTTTTTGGACAAACAGGAAGAATCTTTAGAGTTAAAGGAGCCCATATTGTTCCAGATTAAAAAACAACAAAAACAAACATAAGTATAACATGAACTCAGATAAGAGTGAAAGGGAAGTTCAAATGGATGAAAAGATAATAAGACAACAAGCAACAAACAGCTGCTATAAGCTATAGCCTGTTGTCTGCAGTAACTTCTGTCCTCAATTCTGAGGAATAGAAAACTCTGGGAGAATCAGAGTTGGGTAAATTTTCAGGAAACAGCAGATGTTGGTGAAGACGAGGAGAAAGGGGAACTCTCTTGCACTGTTGGTGGGAATGCAAACTGGTGCAGCCAGTCTGGAAACAGTGTGGAGGTTCCTCAAAAAATTAAAAATAGAATTACCCCATGACCCAGCAATAGCACTAATAGGAATTTATCCTAAGGATGCAGGAGTGCTGATTTGTAGGAGTAAATGTACCCCAGTATTTATAGTAGCACTTATCAATGTTAGCCAAATTATGGAAAAAGCCCAAATGCCCATCAGCTGATGAATGGATAAAGAAGATGGTGTACACACACACACACACACACACACACACACACACACACACACACATAATGGAATGCTACTCGGTGACAAAAAAGAATGAAATCTTGCCATTTACAACAACATGGATGGAACTGGAGGGTATTATGCTAAGTGAAATAAGGTAGAAAAAGATAGATATCATATGTTTTCACTCATGTGGAATTTGAAAAACTTAACAGAAGACCATAGGGGAAGAGAAGGAAAAATAAGTTTCAAACAGAGAGGGAGGCAAACCATAACAGACTCTTAAATACAGAGAACAAACTGAAGGTTGGTGGGGGTGGGGGTAGGAGATGGGGGTAGGGGTCGGAGGTGGGGGTGGGGAAAATGGGTGATGGGCATTGAGGGGGGCACTTGTTGGGATGAGTACTGGGTGTTGTATGTAAGTGATGAATCATGGGAATCTACTCCCAAAGCTGAGACTATACTGCCTACACTATATGTTAGCTAACTTGACAATAAATTATTTAATAATAACAATAAAAAATAAAAAAGAATGAGAAGCCTCCATACACTGTGAGGCATACCCACCCTTAGAAGATAAGCCAAATCTTGACTGGCCAACCAGTTGAGATACAATGAGCCACTTTTAGGTTTAGACAGTTCGTTATAAACCACAGGAAGAAGTCAGAGGGGCTGGCTCCTTGTTCTACTCACCAAAAAGGATGACATCCAAACAAGAGACAATGATTGCAGGATTAGTTGCGGGTGCCCTGTCCGGAGCTGCCTGTCCATCAGAACCCAGGAGATGATGAGACACTGTCTCGTAACATCCGTGCAGGGAGACAGAGAGGTGGGTGAGAGATGACTGCCTACCAGCTCCTTAGAGGCCGCCCAGCCTCTCTGCGCTTCAGGATGGTGTCCTGCCAGGCTGCAGCTCGGGCTTTGTTTATCCGGATGCCTGCAGGGTCACCAGTGGGGAGCTGTTCCCCTGTGTGAATCGGCAAACTTGGGTGGATCTAAACAAAACTCTTAAACAGATCATTGATGCGAAAACTAAGATGATCTATGAACATCTAAAGAGAGAATGAGTTGAAGATGTGATGCTGACAAGGTCAAATTTGATATGAATGAATGTGTCATCATGACTTCTGTTCTAGGAAACTGGCCTTCCAGTTCGGTGAGAGTGGGACCTGGCTTAGCAGAACTCTCCAAAGAAAAACACTGGTGAGTCAAAAAGACCCGAGGGTTTTCCTGGATAGCTTAGTGTGAATGTATGGTGATCTGAGAGTCAGAACAGTACGTAGGCCGGTCGCTTCTAGCATTAGGATGTATGTTTCCAACCCCATGGATAGTGATATGCTTAGTGTAACCCATGTTACACCTGAACAGTCACTTTGAAGACAGTTTAGGTTCAGGAGATGGGAAACACGTTAAAAAGTAAGGGTTTCTTAGGCTAGAGGAGAATCAAGATGGATTATTCGTAAAGCCCTATACTATATGCTAGATATCATGTTAAGTGCTTTGCATGAATTATGAATTAAATTCTCACGGTACCATATCGAGTAATTACCCTTATTCTCGTCATGTTCCATAGGAGACAATGAAGACTCCATAAGGTTAAACAGCGGCACTTAGACATGTTCCTAACTGGTGCCTGAGCTGGGATTTGAACCCAGGACTAATCCCAGGTCCACACTCCTAACATGTACTGTAAAATCTCACTACAGTTTTCCAATATGTGAAGGGCTTTAGTGTTTAAAAGGGATATCATGGACTGAATTGTGCCCCACCATCCCCACACCCCATTCACATGTCAAAGCCCTAACCACCCCCCGATCTGACTATATTTGGAAATAAGGCCTTTAAACAGGTAATTAAAGTGAAATGGAATTTAGACTTCAATGCTCAGCAGTTGGTAGCCTAGATAATCTTTAAAGTCTCACACAATTCCTACCTCACTTATCTCTGCTCTCTGTACCCACTGAGCTTTTTAAAAAAGATTGTTGTTCTGGAATAAGTTTAGATTTATAGAAAAGTTGCAAGGATAGTACAGATAGTTTCATTAAACCTACAGCCAGTTTTCCTTCATACTAATATCTTACATTACTATGGCATATTTGTCATAACTAATGAACCAATATTCCATTGATCTTTTGAACCCTTTTTTTGTTTTTTAGAAAAAAATTGCAATTTTATTTTGTCTTTAATCAAACTGAAGGGTTTCTTTGCTCTGAAAATAACTGTCGAAAATACAAATGTTGGCTCTGAAACTTTCAACTGAGCAAAGAAATTTCAAGGCTAAAGCAGAAATGTACTCCCCAAATTTCACACAAGTGGGCAGAACAAAAGCTATAGAATCTTGAGAATGGGCAGATACCTCAAAATAGTAAGTAGTGTAGAATTTAAGGAATAAAGTATGTGTCTGAGGGGATAAAAACAAGACAGCTGCTTCTGAAACTCTGTTATCAGTCAGAATGTGACTAGGATGAATTTAAGGTTAGAGCAGAATGTTTGTTTTGGTTGAAAAACATAATGGGAAAGACAGATTTTACTTTGCTTTCTTTGTACTAAGGATAACATGATTTCTTCCCCCACTTTTTTTTAAGTTTATTTTTATTTTTGAGAGAGAGAGCTAAAGAGCAAACAGGGGAGAGGTTGGGGGGGGGGGAGACAATCCCAAGTAGGCTCTGGGTTGTCAGCTCAGACCCCAGTGTGGGGTTCAAACTCACAAACCATGAGATCATGACCTGAGCTGAAATCAAGTGTCTGATGCTTAACTGACTGAGCCCCTTAGGTGTTCCTTCCCCCACTTTCTTAAAAAAGGTGCCTGGTGCAGAAGCACATGAGTAACTTCCTGACTCTTCCTTTCATAGTCTTTACAAATTAAGAAGTTTTAGAATTAAAGACTATACAAGGAAGTATATAAAGAAAGATTTTATCCTGAGGTTCATTTGTTTTCCTAGGAAATGATCACTGGACAAATAAATGGAAAAAAATTATCAACTGTCTCTCTTAGGTCTTGGCATGTTGAAGACCTATCCTTTTTCCTAAACCCACTTAAAAAAAAAAAAACAAACTACTCGGTAAAATTCCAAGTTTTCCAAAGATACTAAAAATGTATTTTCCACTACAAACTGCAACCCCAACAAGTAGATTTTGATGCAACTCTGTGTCACAAAAGAACCAACATGGTAATATAAACTAAACTCGTAAAACCCACACAGAGGAGGAAATGGTATGTTTAAATAGCAGCATCCATTTGGGCATTGGATTATGTAACACATACTGAAAAAGTAAAACCTTCTGCCCATTGTAGGAAACTGTTTTGGGCATTTCTCAGTTTGGCAGCCCTTCTTATCTTGTGAAAGGGTGAGGCTGTCTCTGTTATTTTCACTTTGTCACAGCAAAGATGGTATCTGTCCCCATACTGTCATAACTGGACATGGGAACATGTGCACTAAGTCAGAGGAGAAAGATTTTAATTCTACACAGATCTGTGCAGTAGCCAAGAAGGAATAATCACAATTATAGATGTGTAATTGGTGATGGCCTTAATGAGTGATTACAGATAATATAAAAATATTTTTAAATAGGTAGGTGGAAGAATCAGCATTAACTAAGAGACAAGAAGGCAAGCAGCAGATTCCATTAAACGAAGACAATGAAAAGGGATGATTTGTGCATTAACAGGACAAAAACATTACCTCTAACCTCATCTAGATATAATTTTTATTAGTCCTTAGATGAGGAGGGATTAGATATTAATAACCTCTCGTAACAATTTACTGTATTTATGTTTACATAATGCAAATAGTAACTTGACATTAACTATTGAGTAAGTAGCAGATAGTTCATTCTATACCAGGTTCAGTTTCAACTCCTCCTTGTAGTAGTTTTTGAAATCCCAAGTCATTGAATTCCTCGACAGTGGTCAAAGGCAGTATCTCAACTGTGTAGATACAAACTGACCATTCAGCCAATGGCTATGGATCAGACCAGGTGAAAGGCCTTCACTCCAGGTGCTACCTGAGCAAAGCATACATACATGTCTTTGGGACATAGCCGGACATTGCCCTGACTTCGTTTGTCGCCGATCTGTGTTTTTTAAAGTGTGGTAGGCTGATCATCTGTATCAGAACTCCCAGAGTTTAAAACACGGATTCTGGGGCCATGTCCAGATTTAATGAATCAGAATTTCTGGGGATGTCCGGGAATCTACATTTTAAAGACACAATTAGCCACTTTGAATGAGTGAAAACTACTGTCTTAGACATTAACATTAATGGGAATGAATTCTATATAGAAATTTTATAGGAAACCAAAAGATAATTACCGGTTTTTAATGTTTCCTTAGTAATGCTTCTATTTGTGTCTATAGGTGATTCTTAGGAAGGCTTATTTGGGTGTTGAGATTATTTATAGTATGTTTATGGGGATCATTGTAATTACCTACCTGAGGACCCATATGACATGACCATACTGTATACCTGCAGATGATTTTCAAATTACTCAAGCAATGCGTAAAGTAGTTATATGAAAACTTAACTGGAATCGTACAACCGAGACAAATCTATTTTGTCAATTCCCACATTTCTCTACATATCTAACAACCACCTACGTACTCTCATGGCAAATTATATGCGGTTTTTTAAACCATCAATGTAAATTAGAGTAATAAATGTAACCAGTTACTGTCACTCAACTTAGAATCTAACAGATAATATTCTCAGTATTGCAGTCACTAGACGCCTGCAGTTATACTTTGTGCCTGTATAGCTGGACCAACATAGGAACCAAAGAGTGTTAATTTTTTAATTCCCTGACTTGCATGAAAGAATCTCTACAGGGTAATAATATAAAAACAAGATCTATTTTTGAAATCTTATCTAAAAGTGGTGGTGTTTTATTTTAGAGAAACTAAGAAAGCTAAGCTAAACTAAGAAAGTAAGAATATTATATCCCAGGAGTATGGTGTGATGATTACAAGTGTAGACTCTGGAACTGGACAGTCCACACTCCACTCCAGTTCTACCATTTCTTAGCCGAGTAACCTTTGACAAAATATTTAACTGCTCTGTGCTTCAGTTTTCTTATGTGTAGAATGGCAAAATAATTGCACCTCTCTCATTGGTTTGTGGGATGATTGCATAAGTTATATACGTAAAGGCTGAGACCAATGTCTGGTACGTAATAACACACTCGAAGTTAGCCATGATTATTATTATTATTTTACTTTTTATTTTTATTTTTTAATACAGAGAGCATAAGCAGGGGAGGGGCAGAGGGAGGGAGAGAGAGAATCTTAAGCAGGCTCCACACTCAATGCAGAGTGTGATACAGGGCTCAATCCCATGACCTTGGGATCATGACCTGAGCCAAAATTAAGAGTCTGATGTTCAGGTGACTGAGCTAGCAAGCACCCCAGCCGTTATTATTATTAATCTATTTGATAACATGCCAGAATTGTGTCCCAGGTCATTCATCTGGTTTTGGTACTCCTTTTTGCTCTCACCAGTAACTTGAGGGTTCTTTTTTTTTTAATTGAGCTATAATTGACATAACATTATATTAGTTTCAGGTGTACAACATAATTTGGTATTTGTATATAGCGCAAAAGGATCCCGACAGTAAGTCCAGTTAACATCTATCACCATATATAGTTACAATTTTTTGCCAGTCTTGAAAATCATGAGAACTTGTTTCAAGATCCACTTTCCCAGCTACTTTCAAAAATATAGTATCATATTATTAACTATTGTCACTGTGCTGTATGGTACCTCCCCATGACTTATTCATTTTATAATTGGAAATGTATACCTATTGACCCCTTGACCCTTTTTGCCCACTTTATACCCCCTACCTCTAGTAACCATCCATATTTGTATCTTTCTTTTTTTAAATTTATTACTATTATTATTATTATTATTATTATTATTATTAAGTAGGCTCCATGCCCAGAGCCCAACACAGGGCTTGAACTCTCAACCCTGAAATCAAGACTTGAGCTGAGATCAAGGGTCAGATTCTTTTTTTTTTTTTTAATATATGAAATTTATTGTCAAATTGGTTTCCATACAACACCCAGTGCTCATCCCAAAAGATGCCCTCTTCAATACCCATCACCCACCCTCCCCTCCCTCCCACCCCCCATCAACCCTCAGTTTGTTCTCAGTGTTTAAGAGTCTCTTATGCTTTGGCTCTCTCCCACTCTAACCTCTTTTTTTTTTTTTTTTTTTTTCCTTCCCCTCCCCTATGGACTTCTGTTAGGTTTCTCAGGATCCACATAAGAGTGAAAACATATGGTATCTGTCTTTCTCCGTATGACTTATTTCACTTAGCATAACACTCTCCAGTTCCATCCACGTTGCTACAAAAGGCCACATTTCATTCTTTCTCATTGCCACGTAGTACTCCATTTTGTATATAAACCACAAGTTCTTTATCTATTCATCAGTTGATGGACATTTAGGTTTTTTCCATAATTTGGCTATTGTTGAGAGTGCTGCTATAAACATTGGGGTACAAGTACCCCTATGCATCAGTACTCCTGTATCCCTTGGGTAAATTCCTAGCAGTGCTATTGCTGAGTCATAGGGTAGGTCTATTTTTAATTTTCTGAGGAACCTCCACACTGTTTTCCGGAGTGGCTGCACCAATTTGCATTCTCACCAACAGTGCAAGAGGGTTCCCGTTTCTCCACATCCTCTCCAGCATCTATAGTTTCCTGATTTGTTCATTTTGGCCACTCTGACTGGCATGAGGTGATATCTGAGTGTGGTTTTGATTTGTATTTCCCTGATGAGGAGCGACGTTGAGCATCTTTTCATGTGCCTGTTGGCCATCAGGATGTCTTCTTTAGAGAAGTGTCTATTCATGTTTCTGCCCATTTCTTCACTGGGTTATTTGTTTTTCGGGTGTGGAGTTTGGTGAGCTCTTTATAGATTTTGGATACTAGCCCTTTGTCCAATAGGTCCTTTGCAAATATCTTTTCCCATTCCGTTGGTTGCCTTATAGTTTTGTTGATTGTCTCCTTTGCTGTGCAGAAGCTTTTTATCTTCATGAGGTCCCAATAGTTCATTTTTGTTTTTAATTCCCTTGCCTTTGGGGATGTGTCAAGTAAGAAATTGCTGTGGCTGAGGTCAGAGAGGTCTTTTCCTGCTTTCTCCTCTAGGGTTTTGATGGTTTCCTGTCTCACATTCAGGTCCTTTATCCATTTTGAGTTTATTTTTGTGAATGGTGTGAGAAAGTGGTCTAGTTTCAACCTTCTGCAAGTTGCGGTCCAATTCTCCCAGTACCATTTGTTAAAGAGACTGTCTTTTTTTCCATTGGATATTCTTTCCTGCTTTGTCAAAGATGAGTTGGCCATACTTTTGTGGGTCTAGTTCTGGGGTTTCTATTCTATTCCATTGGTCTATGTGTCTGTTTTTGTGCTAATACCATGCTGTCTTGATGATGACAGCTTTGTAGTAGAGGCTAAGGTCTGGGATTGTGACGCCTCCCGCTTTGGTCTTCTTCAAAATTACTTTGGCTATTCGGGGCCTTTTGTGGTTCCATACGAATTTTAGGATTGCTTGTTCTAGCTTCAAGAAGAATGCTGGTGCAATTTTGATTGGGATTGCGTTGAATGTGTAGATAGCTTTGGGTAGTATTGATATTTTGACAATATTTATTCTTCCAACCTGTGAGCATGGAATGTTTTTCCATTTCTTTATATCTTCTTCAATTTCCTTCATAAGCTTTCTATAGTTTTCAGCATACAGATCTTTTACATCTTTGGTTAGATTTATTCCTAGGTATTTTATGCTTCTTGGTGCAATTGTGAATGGGATCAGTTTCTTTATTTGTCTTTCTGTTGCTTCATTGTTAGTGTATAAGAATGCAACTGATTTCTGTACATTGATTTTGTATCCTGCAACTTTGCTGAATTCATGTATCAGTTCTAGCAGACTTTTGGTGGAGTCTATTGGATTTTCCATGTAAAATAAATATCATGTCATCTGCAAAAAGTGAAAGCTTGACTTCATCTTTGCCAATTTTGATGCCTTTGATCTCCTTTTGTTGTCTGATTGCTGATGCTAGAACTTCCAACACTATGTT
Organism: Panthera pardus; assembly: GCF_024362965.1. Lineage (NCBI taxonomy): Eukaryota > Metazoa > Chordata > Mammalia > Carnivora > Felidae > Panthera > Panthera pardus. Next base: position 187,041,200 of record NW_026526688.1, read on the forward strand.
AAACAACAGCGGTGAGAGTGGACATCCCTGTCGTATTCCTGATCCCAGGGGGAAAGCTCTCAGTTTTTCCCCATTGAGGATGATGTTAGCTGTGGGATTTTCATAAATGGCTTTTATGATGTTTAAGTATGTTCCTTCTATCCTGACTTTCTCAAGGGTTTTTATTAAGAAAGGGTGCTGGATTTTGTCAAAGGCCTTTTCTGCATCGATTGACAGGATCGTATGGTTCTTCTCTTTTTTTTGTTAATGTGATGTATCACGTTGATTGATTTGTGAATGTTGAACCAGCCCTGCATCCCAGGAATGAATCCCACTTGATCATGGTGAATAATTCTTTTTATATGCTGCTGAATTCGATTTGCTAGTATCTTATTGAGAATTTTTGCATCCATATTCATCAGGGATATTGGCCTGTAGTTCTCTTTTTTTACTGGGTCTCTGTCTGGTTTAGGAATCAAAGTAATACTGGCTTCATAGAATGAGTCTGGAAGTTTTCCTTCCCTTTCTATTTCTTGGAATAGCTTGAGAAGGATAGGTATCTCTGCTTTAAACGTCTGGTAGAACTCCCCTGGGAAGCCATCTGGTCCTGGACTCTTATTTGTTGGGAGATTTTTGATAACTGATTCAATTTCTTCGCTGGTTATGGGGCTGTTCAAGCTTTCTATTTCCTCCTGATTTTTGGACGTGTGTGGGTGTTTAGGAATTTGTCCATTTCTTCCAGGTTGTCCAGTTTGTTGGCATATTAATTTTTCATAGTATTCCCTGATAATTGCTTGTATGTCTGAGGGATTGGTTGTAATAATTCCATTTTCATTCATGATTTTATCTATTTGGGTCATCTCCCTTTTCTTTTTGAGAAGCCTGGCTAGAGGTTTGTCAATTTTGTTTATTTTTTCAAAAAACCAACTCTTGGTTTCGTTGATCTGCTCTACAGTTTTTTTAGATTCTATATTGTTTATTTCTGCTCTGATCTTTATTATTTCTCTTCTTCTGCTGGGTTTAGGCTGCCTTTGCTGTTCTGCTTCTGTTTCCTTTAGGTGTGCTGTTAGATTTTGTATTTGGGATTTTTCTTGTTTCTTGAGATAGGTCTGGATTGCAATGTATTTTTCTCTCAGGACTGCCTTTGCTGCATCCCAAAGCGTTTGCATTGTTGTATTTTCATTTTTCGTTTGTTTCCATATATTTTTAAATTTCTTCTCTAACTGCCTGGTTGACCCATTCATTCTTTAGTAGGGTGTTCTTTAACCTCCATGCTTTTGGAGGTTTTCTGGACTTTTTCCTGTCGTTGATTTCAAGCTTCATAGCATTGTGGTCTGAAAGTATGCATGGTATGATCTCAATTCTTGTATACTTATGAAGGGCTGTTTTGTGACCCAGTATATGATCTATCTTGGAGAATGTTCCATGTGCACTCGAGAAGAAAGTATATTCTGTTGTTTTGGATTGCCGAGTTCTAAATATATCTGTCAAGTCCATCTGATCCAATGTATCATTCAGGGCCCTTGATTCTTTATTGACCGTGTGTCTAGATGATCTATCCATTGTTGTAAGTGGGGTATTAAAGTCCCCTGCAATTACCACATTCTTATCAATAAGGTTGCTTATGTTTGTGAGTAATTGTTTTATATATTTGGGGGCTTCCGTATTTGGTGCATAGACATTTATAATTGTTAGCTCTTCCTGATGGATAGGTCCTGTAATTATTATATAATGCCCTTCTTCATCTCTTGTTACAGCCTTTAATTTAAAGTCTAGTTTGTCTGATATAAGTATGGCTACCCCAGCTTTCATTTGACTTCCAGTGGCATGATAAATAGTTCTCCATCCCCTCACTTTCAATCTGAAGGTGTCCTCAGGTCTAAAATGAGTCTCTTGTAGACAGCAAATAGATGGGTCTTGTTTTTTTTTATCCATTCTGATACCCTATGTCTTTTGGTTGGCACATTTAGTCCATTTATGTTCAGTGTTATTATAGAAAGATATGGGTTTAGAGTCATTGTGATGTCTGTAGGTTTCATGCTTGTAGTGATGTCTGTGGTACTTTATCTCACAGGATCCCCCTTAGGATCTCTTGTAGGGCTGGTTTAGTGGTGATGAATTCCTTCAGTTTTTGTTTGTTTGGGAAGACTATCTCTCCTTCTATTCTAAATGACAGACTTGCTCGATAAAGGATTCTCGGCTGCATATTTTTCTGTTCATCACATTGAAGATTTCCTTCCATTCCTTTCTGGCCTGCCAAGTTTCAGTAGAGAGATCTGTCACGAGTCTTATCGGTCTCCCTTTATATGTTAGAGCACGTTTATCCCTAGCTGCTTTCAGAATTTTCTCTTTATCCTTGTATTTTGCCAGTTTCACTATGATATGTCGTGGAGAAGATCGATTCAAGTTACGTCTGAAGGGAGTTCTCTTGCCTCTTGGATTTCAATGCCTTTTTCCTTCCCCAATCAGGGAAGTTCTCAGCTATTATTTCTTCAAGTACACCTTCAGCTCCTTTCCCTTTCTCCTCCTCCTCTGGAATACGAATTATACGTAGATTATTTCTCTTTAGTGCATCACTTAGTTCTCTAATTTTCCCCTCATACTCCTGGATTTTTTTTTTATCTTTTTCTCAGCTTCTTCTTTTTCCATAATTTTATCTTCTAGTTCACCTACTATCTCCTCTGCCTCTTTAACCTGAGCTGTGGTTGCCTCCATTTTATTTTGCAACTCATTAATAGCATTTTTTAGCTCCTCCTGGCTGTTCCTTAGTCCCTTGATCTCTGTAGCAATAGATTCTCTGCTGTCCTCTATACTGTTTTCAAGCCCAGCGATTAATTTTATGACTATTATTCTAAATTCACTTTCTGTTATATTGTTTAAATGATTTTTGATCAGTTCGTTAGCTGTTGTTATTTCCTGGACGTTTTTTTGAGGGGAATTCTTCCGTTTCGTCATTTTGGGTAGTCCCTGGAGTGGTGCGGGACTGCGGGGCACTTCCCCTGTGCTGTCTTGAATAACTTGCTTTGGTGGGTGGGGCGCAGTCAGACCTGATGTCTGCCCCCAGCCCACTGCTGGGGCCACAGTCAGACTGGTGTGTACCTTCTCTTCCCCTCTCCTAGGGGCGGGATTCACTGTGGGGTGGTGTGGCCCGTCTGGGCTACTTGCACACTGCCAGGCTTGTGGTGCTGGGGATGTGGTGTATTAGCTGGGGTGCATTGGCAAGGTGCACGGGGGCGGGAGGGGTAGGCTCAGCTCGTTTTTCCTTTGGTGATCCGCTTCGGGAGGGGCCCTGCAGCACTGGAGGGAGTCAGACCCACCGCCTGAGGGAGGGGTGGATCTGCAGAAGCACAGCATTGGGTGTTTGGGTGCAAGCAAGTTCCCTGGCAGGAACTGGTTCCCTTTGGGATTTTGGCTGGGGGATGGGCGAGGGTGATGGCACGGGCGAGTGCCTTTGTTCCCTGCCAAGCTAGCTTTGTCGTCTGGGGCTCAACAATTCTCCTTCCCATTGTCCTCCAGCCCTCCCGCTCTCCGAGCAGAGCTGTTAGCTTATAACCTTCCAGATGTCAAGTCCCGCTTGCTGTCCCAACACACTCCGTCTGGCCCCTCCGCTTTTGCAAGCCAGACTCGGGGGCTCTGCTTGGCCAGCGGGCTGTCCCTCTGCCCCGGCTCCCTTCCACCAGTCCGTGTAGCATGCACCGCCTCTCTACCCTCTTCCATGGACCTCTGGTCTACGCTTGGCTCCAGAGAATCCGTTCTGCTAGTCTTCTGGTGGTTTTCTGGATTATTTAGGCAGGTGTGGGTGGAATCTAAGTGATCAGCAGGAGGCAGTCAGCCCAGCGTCCTCCACATCCTCCTCCATATCAAGGGTCAGATTCTTAACCAGCTAAGCCACCCAGGCACCCAAGTTCTCAGGATCTCTTGAGGGTTCATCTTTCCTCCCTCATCCCACACAATGCCAAAAAAAAAAAAAAAAAAAAAAAGATTCAAGCTAACTATTGACTTAAATCTAAACAGAGATTCTTGGGTCTGCGTTTTGTTTTTGTTTTTGTCTTCTTTTCCTCATAGATCATAAGGTTGAGGGCTTGGGGCTGGGAAAGAGGGAAGGAAAGGCAGGATGGTGACTCTGGAGGGAAAGAGCTGGAAGAAGGGAGGGAAAGAAAAGGCCCCTCATCTGGAAATGACCCGTGATAAGCACACCATCCAGTGTGTTCACCCATCAATGGACCTCCCATGACAGAGAAGCTACTCTCCAGCAGTCCTGAGCACCTAGAAGCTTCTGCTCACAGGCTGGGGAATCTGGTCATCCTAAGTGAGTTTGGGACCTTGAAGGGAGAATGTCAAACTTGCAGACAAGGTAGAACTGTGTAGAATCAGTGGGGAACTTCCCTAGGAATGGAGCAGTAGGCATACAATGGCTGTTGTGATTCAAATATGTGAATCTTTCTACATAATAGGAACATGCTAAATTGGAAAAAGGTCAATGTATGTAGAGTTTGGGTGGTATTAATGACCACATTCTGGAATTATAGGAATTACACAACCATATTATTTAATTATAGAGCAAAGTTTTGAGTATGGTTTAAAATATCAGTTCCTTCTCAAGTAATTCTTCTCTCACGAATTTTTAATGTCCCTCTTAAATGAATCATTTTCCTTTATCCTTTAACAAAAACAGTTTTTAAAAAATTCCTACAAATTACTTTCTCATGACATAAATCTCTTCAACCTCCCACCACCAGTTACCATGTCTCATAACTTTTATTTGCATTTTCCAAAATTACTGATGACCTTATCTGCACAAGTCTCATCCATTGTTTTCCTTGACTTCTCAGAAGTATTTGACAACAAATCCCTTGTCTACTTTCTTGAAATTATATTTCCTTAATTTCTACAATATTGCAGGGTATCTGAATCAGTTAAGGATCCAGCTCTTTATTTCAGCTCAGATCATGATCTCATGGTTTGTGAGTTTGAGCCTGACGTCAGGCTTGGGGCTTGGGATTCTCAATCTCCCCTCCCCCCCACCCCCCGCTCTCTCTCTCTCCCCTCTCCCCACTCTCTCTCTCTCTCAAAATAAAGAAATAAACTTAAAAAATTTTTCCATAATATTTCAGCATGCTAATTTCCCTTCTTTATAATTCATCTATGATATCTTAGGGGTCATCCTTGGCCTCAAGAAACTTACAGTCTAGTGCCAAGCCCAACATTTTGGCAGACATTGCTAAGTAGCTGGCCCAATCTCAGTGCATAGACCACTTCTCCCCAGCCATTTCCTTCTACACGTCCATTAGTAAATAAGTGTAAAGCCCAGCAGTACCCATTAAGCAGTAAATAAATGTACTATAAGAGCATGGACAGAGGAGAAGTAATTTGAATGGAGGAGATGCGGAAGCTTTATACAGGAGATGACCCTTGGGATGGAGATCTAAGGATGGAGAAATTTCACTGGCAAGAAGTGGAGAAAAGATTCCACATGGATCGAACTGCTTGAGCAGTGACCCAGAAGTAGAAGATGTTATATGTTCTTAACTGTTCTGGGTTGAACTATCGCAGGGATGAAATGGAAGATATGAACTACAGTAGATTGGTGAGGACAGGGGGCACATAGACCATGGGTGAATGCTATGGAACCTGAACTGGCTTATGTAGATAGTGTAAAGGAGCCATCACAATTTAGGAACATGAGAATGTCACTATTAGAGTTATGTTTTAGAAAAAGAGGTCTAGTGTCAGTGTGGAGAACACGTTCGTGGGTAGAAGAGGTTGGTGGTGGGATATCTGTTTATTTTCTTGTGTATCTCATTCAGCATCGATCATACATTGCCCTCTTGGATTACGTATCTCTTCTGTGCTAAATATTTATCCCTTGGATTCCAAGATAAACTATTTAAGACAGGGGACACATCTTGTTTTTCTTTCAAGCATACTATCACATACACAGAAGTTATCACCCTGCCTTGAACATTATCATAATTTTCATTGTTATTAACTAACATTGATTGAGCAGTTATGTGTTAGACACTAATGCAAAGTCAATGATATGTACTATCTCATTGAATCCTTGTGATTGTCCCCATTTTATAAATGTGTAAATAGGGAATTAGAGAACTTAGTCCTTTGCTCCAAATCATATGGTTGGTAACCAGTGGAACCAGGATTCAAAATAAGTTCTTTGTGACTCCAAAGTTATTAACAACATTGTTAAATGGACTTTCCATAGTGGCCAATCAACACATACTTTTGAACGATTGGATAAATAAAAATGGTGGGTCACAAAATAAATTGTTTTGATTTGATTTGATCTGTATAGGCAGTAAACATATTCATTCATATTGGGAAGATATATCCTTTGTCTGAGTTGTACACATGTGTCTATCTAATATTTTCAAATAATAAAGTTAATAATAGTGGTAGGAAGTATTACTTATATGAATGAACATCATGAAAGAACCAGATAGTAAATAATGTCAGTGCTCTACCTAGATCCCATAATTCCCTTTTCACCGTTTCTGTGTGTCTCCAGACTTCAGTGTGCTCTTATTCCCATCATTCCTAAGCTATAGCAATTAGGGGGAGGATTTTCTTCGGTCTACTGGACACTTCTTTGAACACGTGGGAACGTAGCCCCCCTCTCCCCCTCCCCCGCCCCGGGTTGACCCTTGTGCAATACCTAATGCCAATGGAGTTTTAAAGTCCTGCTTTCTTGACTCAGGAAAACTCTCAGGGATAATTTTTTTCTTCTTAGTTCTCTGTGGGGCTAGGCTGTGTGATTTTGCTTGAGATCAGACCCTTATTTGTCTTCCTCCCCCTCTCTGTCGTTTTTCCTTCAGCCTTTTTTTGTTGTTGTTTTTCCCCTTGGTGAATCCCTTGCAGGTGAACCTTCATCTCGGGATCTGCCTTCTGGGGAAGTTGACCTGGGAAAACTGTACGTTAAAATCTAATAAGTCTGCTTATTTTTTTCCTCTTTCTTTTCATTGTTTAACATGGTGTGTATGTCTTTGTAAGAATCAGTGACCAACATCACATGCAGTGATTTGTTAGGATCCCTTCTCTTATCATACGACTTTTTCTGAGATTTTATTTGACCTTTGGTACTTTTTGTAGCAAACAATGCAGAAAAGTTTTCTGCTGAGTGTGTTCATGTACAAAAGTGCAGCTTATGTGTGTTTGTTGAATGGAAACTAGAAGTTGCCTTAAAAATTCCACTATTGAATTTTTAGGAGTTTGAAAATCTAAGTTCTTAAGTTGTATTCCAAATATAGCCAATGTGCTTTTTAAAAATGGGTACATTTTGAATTCACATGGTTCAGATAATTCTGTTTCTTCCAGCATTATGAGCAAAACATTGATATGTTTTCTTCCTTCATTTCCCAAGCTGCGCATTTTATTTCTTCCAACAGGACCATGGATAAGCAAATCATTCCAAATTTAGCACATTGGAAATGTCTCATGTTTAAATCATAGATGTTTTTATGGCTTGTGTGCCTTTTGCTAACTTTATCTCCCGCTTTGCTTCAGGTAACATTCTGAATGCTAGCAGTTTTTGTGCCTCCAGACTGGTGATGATGTTCGGCTCTCAAAATGGCCAGGTCATAATAAATACACTTTAAATAGAGCTCAGTAGTGCTCATGATTTGCAAACTAACTGGCTCCTCTCCCTTCCAGCCTTAGACTGTAAATTCTGCATTGTATGTGATTAATGTGGCCCCATCAACATCCTAGTCCTGCTTAGGTGACTAACTTGGGATAGAGTTACCTAACCTAGAAATTCTCCTTGAACTTGGAGGGAAAACAGACATGGCAGAGGCTGGGGGATTTTAGTGGAAGAAAAGATGTATTTTCTTTCTTAGTCCTTTCAAAACACATAGTATTAGTTATTTCCTGTATCTTGGAGGTTACATACAATAAAGTCTTACAGTAGAATGGATGCTGTCGTACAAAGTGTTAGCTGATGCCCCCTGTATCGAAGGCCCAGTGTGTGCTAATGCAGAGAAACCACTGTAGGATGGAGAGGCAGATTAAGGGAAGAGAGTTGATACCCAAAAATGAACAAGGAGAAAACTGTCAGGTTCTAGGGCCTGTTGGATGCCAGGCATGAGAGATGAAACTGATAGGGCAGGACGTGAGCACAGGCAGGGGTGAAAGGGAAGGTGAGACAGGGACAGAAATGAGGCAGGAAGATTTGGGACCTTTGCAGTATTCTGAGCTGAGCTGGCAAGGGCTTCCTTTCAATGCCTTGGTGTTTTGATCTGTGTTAAAACTGTGGGACCAGGCAAACAAGTACTATATTAAAATCCTCTTACATAATAGTTAAGGGTGATTCACTCTTTATAATTGAGGGGCACTGCAGTAGGCAATGAGGTTACAAATAATAATAATGATAATCAGCATCATTGTGATAATAATAGTAATAAAAATAGCTTACACTTACATAGGGCTTACTCGTATGGTGTATATTATGTGCCAGATACCTTTCTAAGGGCTTCACGTATATTAACTCCTTACAACTCTTTGAGGTGTAACCACTGTTTTTGTTTATTTTAGTTTCTCAGTTGTTACCATTTTAATGCCCATCTTATGGATGGTGAATCTGAAGCACAAGAAGGTGAAATGCTTTGCTCAGTGTCACTCAGCAGGTGAGTGGTAGAACCAGCATCCAAGGCCCAGGAAGTCTGGCTTCAGGGTCTGCACAAAACTGCCCTCAAATGATCTGCTGTTGGGTGGAGAGGTAGGAAATGCATTAACCGTGTAAATGACCATATAACTCACTTTGTCCTAAATATTGAATTAGTGTTCTACATAGTAGATGACTCGGGGGCCTGGAGCTTGTATGGCTCCAGGGAGAGAAGCTTGTATGTAGCTATTTGGAGAGGTGATAGGAAATGAAAGATTCAAAACTCAAGCTCAAACTTCTGGGAACAAAAGGCATTCGTTGGTGACCTAACTGAAAAATCTAGGAGTGCATCTGGCATGCGTGCATCCCAAGGTGTAAATGATGATATCAACAGTATCTGTCTTTCCTTCTGGTTTCCTTTCTTCTGTCGGCATAATTCTCAGCAAAGTTCTCTTCATGCAAGCCAGGTTGCCCCTACTGGCTTCAGGAGTACATTCTGCCAGCTTTATACCCCCAGTAATGAGCTCTTCCACCTCCATGTTTCTAGAAGCAGTTCCAGGACGGTCTCAGATTTGAATTTCCATGGATTCAGTGATGTATCCACTTCCTGAGCCAGTCACTGCTTGTAGGCCTGGGTTATTTACGCATCCCTTGCCCAAGGGTGTGCCTCCCAAAATTATATGGATTAAGTGTATAGGAGAGGTGGTTTTCCAAGGGAACATCTAAATGCAGTTGCCAGAGAGAGGGGAGATGATGGCCTCTAGGAGAAAAGAGGGCAAAACATTAGATCTCTTGCCCCTGTATTACCAGGTGATATGTTGACTAACCAAGCCAAGTACCCAGACAACTAGAAAAAAAGAAGCATGTGAAGGTGTGAAAACCAGTTGGGCAGTCAGAGAAGGAGTCCTTGCTGGAGAAATTGGGACTAGAGTTCGATTTTAAAGGTACATTTGAGAGGTAAGGCTGGGGAACAGAGAAGACAGAAGTCTTCTTGGTGTATGGAAAGGCGATACTAAAGCCATATAAAGCAAAACAAAATGTGTTCTGAGAAGGGCAAATGTTCAATATTACAGGAAGAAAATGGAATAGAGTCGGTAAATCTTAAAAGTTTGATTTTAGCCAGATTATGGAGAGACCTTGAATGCCAGCCTGAGAAATATTTAAAATTTTTAAATGTTTATTTTAAGAGAGAGAGAGAGAGAATGAGAGCTTGTGCATGAGCCAGGGAAGGACAGAGAAAGAGGGAGAGAGAGAATCCCGAGCAGGCTCTGCACTGTCAGCACACGAGCCCAATGTAGGGCTCGAGCTCATGAACCGTGAGATCATGACCTGAGCTGAAGTCAGATGCTTAACTGACTGACCCCCCGGTGCCCCTTTAAATTTTATTATGTAGGCAATGGATAGCCACTGTACATATTTCCTCAGAGAAGTAAAGTAAACCTGACCCTGATTTAAGAAGATTAATCTAGAGAGTTGGTAGCACATCAGGAATCCACAGATCATTTATTAGTTTCCTGGTAGGCGGTATCCACACATCTGAGATTTGTTTGAGGAAATCACACAGTGGGGCAGATTGCTATATTGATAGATCCTGTTCGTCAAACTCAAATGGATACACAGCACTGCTTTCTTTAATAACTAACTCTCTGGAATAAGTATTTTATACATTTTCTGCCTTGTCTAGACTCTCTTTCTCCTGCCTTTCCAGTCTTTCTCAACTCTCACTGCCCCATCTCTGTGCAAAGGTGCTTCCATTCCCCCCTGGACCATTGAAATACCATATTCCAAGGTGATTCCCCCTTTGTTTCGTCTTTGCCCCATCTTGGGGCTCTAGTCCAAATACAAGGTGCTAGGAGTGATGTGGTAGAGTCAGTGTTTCAAAAACAAGTTAGTGAAGTCCCAGAGGAAAGGAAAGGAAAGAAACAAAAAGGTTGGTACAAGGATACTGAACATGCTTTTAGGCTGAAGAGATGAAGCCAGCAGAGAAAATTATGATACAAAGAAAAGCAAAGGGGCTAAGTATTGGAGCAAAGGCCCAGAGCGGAGAAGCATCATGGTATCTCAGCAGAGACACCTGTTACACCAAAACGGGGGAAAAGGAGCAAAGACTTACAAAGTGTCCTAGCTGACAAAACGTCAACCCTACCTGCGCCGGTAGCTTCTTAACCTGATCTCAAATCTGGGGATGCTACAGAGGTGAGTACGTACTGGAGGAATGTATTCAGTTCTTTGTTCAATCACCGTTTAGGCCTTTCTATGCTTATTGGGATGTAACTGTGACCCGCTGAACATTAGCGTCTGTGGAACACAGGTTGTACTGGGAACTGGGAAGCTCATGTCAAATTGTAAGAATCTCCCGGGAGATCTCAGGAAGAGCACAGAGTACCGTGCATGGGGAATCTTTTTAATTTGTACTCATTTTTCCTTGGTGGTCTGTTGTCTATGCCTGAGTCACGGTGAGGCCCCAAACCCACAGATTCAGCTCAGCCTTGGCCAGGCTTTGTGGAGTAATGTTAAGTGGTGCTAACATTTAGCTTGTTGGGGAGCACTGAACTTTAGGAGCAGGCAAAGGAGCTGAGTCCAATTACACTGCCTATAAGAAGACAGTGGGGTAGTGATTTAGCACGTTTCTTGGAAACTTACTGACCAAATGGACAAAAAATTAAGTGTACTAGAAGATTTGAGTAACATAATTAATATGTCCTTGATAATAGACTTATACAGAAATATAAATATAAGATATACATAGAAATTTTTTAGCATTGCTGAGTGCTCATCAAACACTCATAAGCCATAAAAACGCTATGTGACAAAGAAGTTTGAACCAATAAAAGAATCAACAGGAAAACTCAATCACATTAGAAATCAATAACAAAAGGAAAGCTGGAAAGCTGGCACAGATGTGGAAACTAAAATCATAATATTAAATAACCCTTGGGGGAAAGGACCAATAATGATAAATTGATAAAATAACTAGAATGGATTTACCAAATTATTATATGATAGAATTTATGGAATATAGCTAAGGCAGTGTTCAGTGGAAAATGTATAGCTTTAAAGATCTTTACCATAGTAAAAACTGAAGTCAAGTAAACTGTTCAACTAAAAAAGAATTAGTGATGTGCAATGTTAGACCCAGATAGGAAATAAAACAAAAATTATGACAATAAGTTAACATTTATATTACAACATTTATTGACCCAGGCATTGTTATTGATGCTTAACTCACTTGATCCACAATAATAAAGATACATGCAGAGATCACTGAGTCAAAGTAATAAAGAATATTAATCAAACCAAAAACTAAAATAGTTTATTTAAAAATGTTAAAATAAATAAGATCTTTTAATTTTTGCATTGCCTTTCAGCAAATTACCAAGGAACAGATAATTCCTAACCTAGTGATTTATTTCCGGAAAACGGAAAGACATGCCCAATTCATTTATTTCCAGTTTTATTAAGAAATAGTTGACAAAACATCACTGTGTAGGTATAAGGTGTATAGAATGATGGTTTTGTTTAGACCCAATTCATTTTATGAGACTAGAAAAACCATTCTTCCAAACATGAAGAAATGAGAAAGAAAATTATAGACCCTTTTCACTTGCAAATAGAAGTGCCTAAATGCAAATGAGATATTAATCCTACGATGTAACAATGTATCATGATTAAGTAGGGTTTATCTCAGGAATTCAAATATGGTTTATAACTGAGATTCACTCCACCAAATGGATTAAAGAAGAAAAATCACATGTTAACGAAATAGATGCTGAAAGTGCATTTGATAGCATCCAATTCCTATTTATGATTGAACAAAAAATCTGGACAACTAGAAATAAATGGAAATTACTTAACTTGATTAAAGCCTACTACAAACATTATGTAATGCCATTTGATAATATGAGGATCCCTACTCCCATCATTACTCTTCATCATGGTCCTGACTAGTTCAAAGAGATTAAGAGAGAGAGAGAGAGAGAGAGAGAGAGAGAGAGAGATATCAAATCAGGATGCTGCACTCCATAAAACCTAAATGTTTTTAGTTGCTTAAAAACCCCAAGAGTTTCTTTCTTTCTTTGGTTTCTTTTTGGTCATTTTCATATTAAATAATACTCTCTTAGAAACAGTCTTTAAAGTATATAAACAAAGTGTCTTCATGGCATCAAAATGTTACTCCAGATCAGGAGGGACACCAGTGGGAGGCGTGTGACTGCAGAGGGCACAGCCCCACTGTGTGCAGGGCTGAGGATGGGCATGCTCTGGAGGCCCACTTGGCTGGGAGCCACCTTGGGGAGGAACACCCCCACCAGCAGGACCTGGAAACCTCTCCTCTGCTGCCCAGCCTGTGGCTCAGACCATTCATTTGGTGTCACTTGCCTGGAGTGGACGCCTGGCCCCTGCTGCTTTCTCTCACCTGAGGACCCTTGGGTCCCCACCTCGTCTCCCTGAAACGGGTCTGCTTCTCCTTCCCAGCCTGGGCACCCGACAAGTCCAGGAGAGGATCAGGGAAGCCCACCCAACAGGACAGTCATCGCAGGCTGCCTGGGACCCTGGGGGAAGAGTCTCAGGCTGCCCGATGGGGTCTTCATACCCACAAGTCAAAGGCAAGAACAGAAAGGTGACAGAAGAAAGAAGAGACATGAAAGTCACCACTGGAAATGTTCAGGAAGCAAACACGCCCTCTCAGACCCTTTTCACACACGGTGGCTGCGGAGCCATCTATGAAAAATGACCCTCTGGTCACCCTCTGCCTGGAACCAGACCACACAGGTCAGGTGTGGGGTCAGCCAGACTGAAAACCAAAACCAAAGGGAATCAAGAAACTCCAAACGTCACTCCGAAATGAGTGTTTCTGTATCCCTGCGACACCTAGCAGGCCCCGGTGGACTTCTCCATGAGACCGCTTCCCTGAGGCACCTCAACCCCTGCGAGCTGCCACACCTAGGCCACACACTGTCTCAGGGGCTCCCACTTTGGAAGATCAGGCTGCTAGCTGCCTCTCTGCACTCTGTTTATGGAAATCAGAAAACCCTGTGGGCCTTAAATCACCCTGTTCTTGGCCAAGTGTCCACTCAGGGGGGAGCCAGGGCGGTGACAGCTGCCACAAGTCCCCCCAGGAGCTGCTGTGCCACGGACAGAGGGTCAGGGCCTGAGGCCGGGCCTCATTGGTGTGACTTGTGGGAGAGGGATGGGAACTTTCCCGCCCGGAGGAGGCGACCTGGGCGCCCAGTTTTCAACAGATGCCACCAGATTAGGACTCAGACCCAAATCCATGCCAACTCTTCAGATCCTGCTGCCCGGAGGAGGTATGACCCTCCCGGGACCATCACAAACTGGGTGAGTGGGCAACAGCGAGGAAGACCCACTCCTGGGGCCCTACTTTGGCTGTCGAGTCCAGGGTCCTTCTCTTGGGAGAAGCCTGTTCTCTCCTCTGGTGACAGAGGCGTCCGGTCATCTGGGAAAGGCAGCACAGGTAGGGAGGGGCAGGGCTGGGCAAGGCTGCATTTATAGCTCCAGCTGAGCAGGAGGTTGGCCCCACCTCACTAGGGCCCGGAGGCCAGGCCTCTCCTTACACTCTGTGGAGTTTCCTCCCGTTGTGCAGGTGGAGTCTGGCTCTCAGTCCCCTGGGCAGGTGGTCAGTACAACTAGGAGCATGTCCAAGGTCACAGAGTGCCAGGAGGTGGCGCTGGTCACTCCCAGCTCTGGGCATTTAAGGCAAAGCCTCCAGGGGACAGCGCCAGCCCTGGGAAGCGGGGAGGGGGAGACTCTGGGAGCCCCCGCCCACCAGTCCCAACGTGGCATTTCAGGAGCCGCTGGCTTTACTCTGGGACAGAGTCCAGGCGCCCAGCTTGTTCTACAGCGTGCTCCGAGGTGGTTCCCAGGGTGGAACCAAGCGCACCCTGGCCCCACGTGCTCAGACACAAAAGGGTCAGTGGTCCCCCGCACGGCGAAGCTCAGCTCCCTGTGTCAATAGCGGCTGGTCTGCAGATGCCTCAGCACCAGCTGCACGAGGTCGAAGGTGGTGAAGTTGACGCCCACGGCGGTCAGGCCCTTGAGCCAGTTGCTGGGCCCACGCACGGCGCCCTCCTCCCCCACGGGCGGCAGGCGATGGAGGCGGGCAGGTGTGCCGAGACCCCGGCCGTCCGCCTGAGCCACCCACCGCTGGGCGTCCAGAGGGCGCCAGGAGGCCGGCGGGAGGAAGGACGGGGCGGGCGCAGGCCCGGGGGGCGGGGCTGCGGGCGGCCCCTGAACTCTGCGCGGCCCGAGCGTCTCCTAGGTGTAGGCAGCGCCGCCAGCGCGGTGGGCGCGTATCCGTGGTCGACGGTCTCCGGGCCCACTTCCCGGGAGATGCGGCTGAAGACGGGAAAGATGGCGCTGTACGTTGCCCTTGGGGTCACGGCCACCCTCGCTCCGGCAGGGCCGGGGGTTGGGTCCTCGAAGCCGCGGTCGCCGCAGCCGGGGTGCGGGCGAGGAGGCGGGCCGGGGGCAGGGCTTCCCCACCGCAGCCCGAGCGGCGGCCGCGGCTGCGCGGGGCTCCCGGAGCGCGCTCCACCGGGGGGCTGCGCGGGGCCGCCTGAGCTCCGGCGCCCCAGGCTGAGGATGCCGTCGTGGAGGCAGGTACAAGGTCTCCTTGGCCAAAAATCTTTGTGAAGACACTTGGAAGGTGATTTTGGTTGGGTCCACGGGGGAGATACGGCCGTTTTGGCAAGAGCACCGGCCGGAACCCAAGGCAGGAGGGAGCTGAGAACTTGCCTGTGATCACTGTCCCACGAGACAGCTGAGGGCAGGACAGCGGCCACCACGGCTTCGCCTCCACAAGTTTATTTCTTGCTCACACTAAACGTTCCTTATGGGTTGGCAGAGGGGTCGGGCTCGTTGTCCCTCGGAGAGGGAGGCTGATGGAAAAGCCATCATCTTAAACATTGCCAGTCATTACGTCTAAGGGAAGATGACAACTTGGGAAGGTCTGGCATCCACAATTAAATGCTGTGGTTCCAAAGCAACAATGTCACTTGCTCAAAACTCAGTTGGCCAGAAATAGCCACATGGCCCCACCCATGTACTGGCAAGGCAGGAAGTGGAATCCTATTAATGGGCCTAGAAAGGGGAAGATACGGAAATATCGGTGGACATTTCTAACAACTACCACAGAGGCATATTCATAGGAAATGAGGAAAGGACACAAAACTATCTCCTTGTAGATTTATGAGTTTTTACATAAACCAACAAGAAATAAAAGAAAACCACTAAATGATTATGACTAATAAGATCTTGTGGCAGTGTTGCTGAAACATCAGTTTAGAAAAACAAATAGTGGTACTAAATGTCACCTATTACTGGTATTTGATAAAGTAGATTACTTTCTCCTCCAAACACTCGATTCACTTGGCTTCTATAGAACTGTAGCCTCCTGGTTTTACACCACCTTCACTGGCTGCTCATCTTGATTTTCTTTTTTCATTTCCTCTGCATCTCTGTGCCTTCTTAATGCTGGAATACACCAAGATCAGTCCTTGGACCTTTTTGACCTATTCTCTCTTCCTTGGTGGTATCTTCTAGTTTTTTAAGTTGATATGGTAATGTTACAAATTTTATCTCTTGGACAGATCTGGACTCTCAACTCCAGATTCACATATACAACAGTCTATTCAAATCTCACCAGAGTGTCTGATGACATCTAAAAGGGATCTTACTGACCCCCTTATATAATGGCATCTAAAAGATTAAGGGAGTTTTCTTCCCTTAATGTGTTCTTTAGGAACTCTTCCCCATTTAGTAAAATGACAACTGCATCTTTGAAAACCTTGAAATCATCAGTGACTCCTCTCTCTTCAATACTCCACTGCCCAGTTGTCAACAAACCCAGAATGTGACTCCTCATACCTCCTCCATTGCTACTAATTAGTCCAAATCACCATCATCTCTTGTTGTGCCTATTGAAATAGTCCCTAATTGGTCTTCGTTTTCTACTCTTGCCCCACCTATAGCCTGGTGAAAACATAATAGCCTAACTAAACCTAACATCTAGATCAGTTGTGGTATTCATACAGTGGTTTCCCATCCCAGTCAGAGACTGTGCAAGGTAGTGTGTAAGAGCACAGGCTCTAGAATCAGACCCAATCAGTCATGTGACCCAGCTCCCTGATCTTGGGCAAGTTACTTAAGCTATTTGTGCTGTGGCTTCCTCATCATTCAGGTGGGGTTGTCGAGAGGATTAGGTAAATTAATATGTATAATGTCCTTGGAACAGTGCCTGGCATATGGTAATGCAATATGTGTATCAGCTGTTATTTTATTATTATTGTTATTTTGGTAAACTCCAAAATTCTTAATTTTTTAAATGTTTTATTTATTTTTGAGACAGGGACAGAGAATGGGCGAGGAAGGGGCAGAGAGAGAGGGAGACATAGAATCTGAAGCAGGCTCCAGGCTCCACGCTGTCAGCACAGAGCCCGACATGGGGCTAAGATCATGACCCGTCAGACGCTTAACTGACTGAGCCACCCAGGCACCAAAACACCAAAATGCTTAAAATGACTTTTAAGGCTCTACACTTCCTACCTACCCCCAAGATAAGCTCTGTGGTAATCAGGAACTTTTGTCTGTTTTCCCAGCACATAAAATAATATCTCAGTTATAGCAGGAGCTCAGTAAATATTTGTTAAGTGAATTAATGGATAAAAGAATAAATGAATTCAAAGAGGGCTGATAAAATATAAAGAAGAGCTCAGAATCTAGTCCTTATTAAATAATACAAATTACACCACAAAGAAGGACTTTTTAGTTGATATCATTGAAGAAATTTGCTTTTCATGTGAAAAAAGTTAAAATTGATGTTTTTAAAGTCTATACCAATTAGAAAGCTACACTTAAAAATGTGACTTTCTAAATAAAACACTGAAGCACATACCCTAAAACTTAAAAGTGGGTTGAGCAAAGTTAGCAGAAGGAAGAAAATGATAAAGAGTAAAGCAGATATAAATGAAATAAAGAATAGAAAAACAGTAGGAACAAATCAACAAAACCAAGAGTTAGTTCTATGAAAAGATCAACAAAACTAACTTTGAGGAATCTTGGGCAAGGAGAGCCAAGAAGGAAAAGTGATATTTTCTGTTAAACTGAGTAGAATAGGATTGGTGATATTATAATTTGAATAGTAAAAGAAATATGACTTTATTTTATACCCAAACCAATGAAGGGGGCATACTTATTGCTTGTGAATAATTATACATAAGTAGGATCATAGTATACATGCTGGTTTAGAACTCATTGTTTTTCTTTTAACAGTATGTTGTGGACATGTTTCTTTGAAGTAAATGTATACATGTAAAAAAATTTTTTTTAAGATCTCAAAAAGAGAGTGGGCTGTTGGATTAAGACTACAAGAAAATGAAGGATTTTTTTGTCAGTAAAGGTAACAAAACAACTTACCAATTGGGAACCAGGAACTATATTTGCAACATTAAAAACCACGGGGATTATTTTCTAGAACATAATAGAAGTGTCTGTTGATGTGCAGTTAAAATAAAATAAAGTAGAAAATAATGAACAGACGTGAATTGGTAATTCACAAGCAGGGGGAACCTAAGTGCTTTTAAGTATCAGAGATTCTTATGCTTACAAATAATCAGAGAATTATAAATTAAAACAGTAAAGATATAATCCTTTATACTCCTTAGATGGATAATACAAGGCTGATACAATTTTTTATACTTCTGAGATTGATAATTAGGAAAATAGCGAGCACTGGCGATGGGAATGAAATGGGAATTCTCATATTCTGGAGAAAGTATAAACTGGTAGAAACCTGCGGGAGAGAAATCTGGCAGTACTAATGAAATTATATATGTGTATCTCCTAACACTCCCACAACCCTGTTCTTGGTTGTAGACTTCTCTTCAACACGTCTAAGGATCCCTGTTTGCATCACAGTTTGTGGTAGCCAGAAGCTGGAGGAAACCATGGCTGAAGAAAGAGTAAGTAAAATGAGACAAGGACACACAAAAACCTGTTATCAGGATGAAGAAGCAATAATCATTGTACATCTTGAAAGTGATATTATTGAGTGGAAACTAATAAAGAGGGAGAACCTGATTTATAGGTCAATATAATTTATATAAAGTAAGACTGTATATTTGTAGGAGTAGGAAAGGAGGTCAGCTCATAGCCATACTACTGATTCTGTTTTTTAAATGTTTTTATTTAATTTTGAGAGAGCACAAGTGGGGGGAGGGGCAGAGAGAGAGGCGGACAGAGGATCCGAAGCAGGCTCTGTGCTGACAGTGGTGAACCTGATGCGAGGGCTCGAACTCACGAACCATGAGATCGCGACCTGAGCCGAAGTCAGACGCTCAACCAACTGAGCCACTCAGGTGCTCCCATGCTGCTGATTCTTGTTCAGTGATTCTGCGCCTGCTCGTTCCCCAGTGTGAGTGCGTTGGCCTCCAGGATTGGGCTGCAAAGGCAATACCTGATATGTTTATTGTGGAGGAAGGTGTGAAGACTGTTGGGGAGACAACTGCCCTTTAATGCAACTAACACACCTGGAAAGAAGGTATAGGCATCCCCAGAGTCCCTTAACACAGAGCTCCTTCAGAAGTGTGCACAGATTCACAGGTGATTGGATTTAGGGCCCAAAAAAGACATTGGAAGCCTAGAAGAAAAATACCTTCTTACACCTAAGTAACTAAAAGGGGCAATAATCCAAAATCTTTATAAAGAGCATCTTCTAAAACCACCACTGCGGTGTCTTAGAGTTTCCACATCAGACATTAACCATAGTCTTTGGCCTTTGTCGTTCTTAAAATACAGCTACTATCGCTTGAGCTCTTACTATGCATTGGGTAATGCAAGCCATTAGCCATAGCTTCTGCCCAGATTTCAATAAAACCAGTGTAAACAGTTCATAAATTGCCCAGTATACTTGTCAGGATGTGTCTTTGCCAGTGTGATCTGTGATTTATCTGCCTTGTGTTACGGATTTTAAATCTGCAGTATTCTAGGCAAGTCCCAAATTATAAACCAATTTCACTTCAGAATTTATTTGGTGACCTTATGGTTGGGAAATGAGAATGTTTTTTCACATGAAAAGAATGGTGTAAGTGGTATAACCCACTTTCCTGGGCACTGGGTTCACAGCCAGATTTTGGAAGCCTGGCATTTATACTTAGCAGCTTCCCTGCAACACTCACAGGTTTGCTTTATATGCTGTAACACACCTACCCTTGTGCGACATGGCCCGTGGGGAAATAAGCTGTTTCTTGCGCTACAGAAATCCTGAGGAGGGATTGCAGGCAAGGTAAGTGGTTTCCCTAAACCACTGGATCTCAGTCCTATCTGGGTATTGAAATCGGCCCTAATCATTTTCCAGAAAGGACCATGGAAATCCCGGCAGGTAGGTTTGGGTCAGGTGCAGCAGCTTCACATATGATGCTGTTACACAGCCGTGTTACCAGGCAGCAACACAGTCATTCAGTCCCTGTTCTCGTCCTGCTCACCTGATCTCACCTGTGCCGCAGGAGCACCAGGCACCCTCTGGCATCTGAAGTCCAGCATGCAGGTGGTTGAAAGCCTCAACCATGCTAGTTTGTGGAATCTAACGCATGCCCAGACTGACAAACTCCCATCTACGGCCTCACCTTCACTTGGTGTGGCTTATATAACTTTGAGATTCTCGTGAACGTGACCCCTTCTTTTGTCTTAGTAGTAGGTGATCAGGATGTCGACTTCTGCTCTGATGAACATAAACAAGAAAAGTCAAACCACAGTGTCTGAAGGAGGAGAGAAGAGGTCGGATCTTGAAACGGGTTCTGTGGGTGGCCATGCTGTCCTTTGCTCATTCATTCATGCAAAGTGTCAACATATGCTTAGTGGGGGTCTGCTCTAGCCAGGCCCTTCTCTAGCTACAGTGGAGCTATGGTGGGGGAACAACGCAGATGGAAGTCTGTTTATATGTCAGCAAAATGTGTAAAACATGCTAGAGGGCAGGAAGTGATAGAAAGTAAGTTAGGAAAGGGCTTAGGGAAAATTCTGGGTGACATGTCTGGGATGGTAGAAGACTGTCAGAAGGGGCCGGAGGGGCCTGAGTGGGGTGTGAAGGAGAACCTGAATAGAAGTAATGAGAAATGAGAAATGAGGTTTACTCGATTTTGAACCACCCCTCCCACCACTTTACAGGTAGTGAAAGGACACGATCCCTTCCGCCCCCCATCACCCTCTCCAAGGCTCAGAGCCTTCACACCAAGACTAAAATGGTCTAGGCTCCTATTGCCTGCATCCCCCAATAGGGCACTTTGCTAGTCTTACCTAGGACTTCTCTAGTTTCTTCCTCACATGCCCTGTATCGCCCCGTTATTTTTTCCTCTCCCTCTTTAATAATATTTCTTGCTTCTGTGAAGATGAGAATGGCTACATATTCGAAAAAAAACAGTCTAATTTAGTTCTCACTGAGGTGCTTGTCAATAAGAATAAATTTTTAACTGATATAGCATCACACACTGGGAGGAACAGAGTTCTGGAACTGTTGCCTTCACCTGGGAGCTGGCTCTGGGGTCAGGGGACCTTAACTGGTTATTCACCATATTTTCCTTTTGCTGACTCTGGAATCCATAGGCTCAAGAGCATCAGGACCTCTGCCTGGTGTTTCTTTGATGGAGCACATTTGTTGGCAGGAAGGGCCAAATAGGGCAGGCTTTGCACAGAAACCTGACGTGTCAGCTGGTGCTGGTGGTTTGCTGTCTGCAGCACTCGCCAAGCTGAGGACACCCCTTTGGTGAACTTAGAAGCCCGGCATGGCCTTCTGAAAGAAAACTTCACGGAACGCCCTGGGCCTTTGCTGTTATGGCCAGTGAGTCGGAGTGCACGAGGTGGGGGAAGCAGCTGGGGTCAAAAGCAGAAGACAGGATAAATGAGTCTATGAAACAGCAGGCCAAGATTTCCAGGGGAACTGCTTTAGCTACCTACTGCTTTGAAATGGAAGGAAGAAAGCAGACCAGAGTACACGGCTCAAAGAGAGCGAGAGGTGACAGAAGGATCATTCTCAGGAGCCTTATGAGCACCGAAATAGGTTTTCATTCAGGATGACCCAAACCGAGATTTAGAGTCTGTCAGGGTGCTGAGTGGCTAAGTCAGTTACGCGTCTGACTTCATGATCTCACGGTTCGTGGGTTTGAGCCCTGCATTGGGCTCTGTGTTATAGCTCAGAGCCTGGAGCCTACTTTAGATTCTGTGTCTCCCTCTCTCTCTCTGCCCCTCCTCTGCTCTCTCTCTCAAAAATAAATAAACATTAATAAAAAATTTAGAGTCTGCCCGTCACCCCACCCCCCACCCCTCTTTCTCATCCATCCATTTATCTATCAATTCCATCTATCGGTTATCCATCTATCTACTTACCTGCCCGTGAAAAGGAAAAGTCAATCCACATTGTCTGGAAGGAAAGGAAATAGGTCGAATCCTAAAATCTGTTCTTTTGGCATTCAGACTGTAATTAAGAGATTAGAGGTTCAGGGGCACCTGGGTGGCTCAGTTCGTTTAGTGTTTGACTGTGGCTTAGGTCATGATCTCACAGTTCATGAGTTCAAGTCCCGCATTGGTCTCT
This sequence comes from Panthera pardus, assembly GCF_024362965.1. Lineage (NCBI taxonomy): Eukaryota > Metazoa > Chordata > Mammalia > Carnivora > Felidae > Panthera > Panthera pardus. The sequence continues at coordinate 187,063,390 of NW_026526688.1, forward strand.
CTGCTGTCAGCACAGAGCCTGCTTTGGATCCTCTGTTTCTCTCTCGATTCCTCTCTCTCTCTCTCAAAAATAAATAACCATTAAAAAAAGAAAGAGATAAGAGATTTATTCATTTTGCCAAGAAATACACAAACACACATATATACATTATTACTTTCTATTAGAATCAGAGGAATGCACACACATTCATAAAGACCCAAAGTCACTCTCAGGGCCCAAGTGAAAAGTTAAGAGTTTTAACGAATTTGGCTTTAAACTCAAGGCTTCCAGTACAGGTTAACCGGAGGGCATGAGGGGCATTGCAGGAGAGTCGGCATTGGAGCAGTGAACACCGGGAGTGAGGACAGCACCCTGGAATGAAGACATATCACAGCTTCCTCCTCCAGGGCTTTTGTGAGATGTTAGCAGGAAAAGAACTTGGGTGTTTGCAATCTAAAGCAGTTTGGGGAAAACATATGAAATGTCTGGAAAGACTTTTGATAATATGATACAATGTTGGAAGATCTTGAAAAAACATGCTGAATTGTATTTCTCATTGCTCTCAAGGACTATATTGCATAAAGCACTTTAGATTATTCCCAATACTTTATGACAGATTGAGGTAAGAAACTCGATCTGATGGATTCCCATCGTACTTCCCCCCCCCCACCCCGTGCAACATACTTCTCATTTAGACTTTCACCCTTTCAATTGTGTTCCTGAACTTCACCTAAACATGTGATATTGGCTTAGCCATTAGGTGGTAAGTGCCATAGACACAGACACGCGGGCTGGAGAGCTGGTGACGCTTACATGTTGTGGCCAAAGAGGTACTATGAGTTTTGCTTGTGGTACCTCCGAACACGGGCTCCGAACTCCTGAGTGCCAGAGAGGGAAGTTGAGGTACAGTAGAGTTCTGCACCCCAAATGGGAAAAAAAAAGTTCACAGGTGGTTCTAACGAAGCCGCTTAGGAGACTGCAGTGCTAAACCTTTCCCCCAAACCTCCTGTTGAAGTCCCTGGCAGATAAGGTGAGACCAGCCTGCATCACTCACTAGTTCAAGGCAATGTTTTAGATCCAGTGTACCTGGGTTTGGATTCTGGCCTGCCTCTTACTAGAAACATAGTTTTATGTTTGTTTGTTTGTTTGTTTGAACATTTATTTATTTATTTATTTTGAGAGAGAGAGTCAAAGAGCGTGAGTGGAGGAGGGGCAGAGAGAGAGGGAGAGAGAATCCCAAGCAGGCTCCACGCCGTCAGCACAGAGCCTGATGTGGGGCTCAATCTTACAAACTCGATCATGACCTGAGCTGAAATCAAGAATCAGATGCTTAACCGACTGAGCCACCCAGGTGTCCTAAGAAATAGAGTTTCGAATACGTTTCTCAATCTTTTTGAATTGCCGTTTCTTTTGCCATGATTGTGGACTTAGTGACAACAAACACAAAGCTTATGGCCATGTGTGTGGCACAGGGCTTGTTTACTAAGAGTTCCAGTGGGTAATGCTTCTGTTTATTGTTGTTGGCTCTTCATTCATTAGCATCCATCCTCTTCTGTGTCCCACCTTACCCCGTGACCGACTGGTCAGGTCCTGATAGACAGGAAATGCAGAATTCCTGGCTTGCAGTGGCTTCAGTTTTCAGCCATAAACCACAGAGTCCTCATCCATCCTATTTCTCCATTTGAGCTCATGTGTTTCTGTAATTTCTTGTATATTAGCTACATGGAAGGAAGACCAGCCTTTCTTCCAATTTGTTCCTTACCGCACCCAGGGGATGATTTTTCTCTGTGCTTTTTGTTAGTGGTTGTGTAGGTGGGGATTTTATAGAACACTCTGGCTTAGAAAAGGAAAAAAAAAAACTCAAGCCTGCATGCTGCATCAAAACTTCTCCTCCCAGTAATCAAAAACTGACAGTGTTTTATTTCTGTATCACATTGCTTTTACACCTGTCGGCTGAACCACCTGGGATTCTGTGGTTTAAACATTTCATTTTCCTATAAGTATGAGATATAGTGAAGCAGCCACAACAAAAACAGTAAGTTACATGCAATGAACACTGTACTGAAATAGCAAATGCTGTGCAGCCCCAGAAAGTATAATCTCCAGGGGTCAATTCACATGAAAAGTTGACTGTTTGATACCTTACGAGGGCCTTTAAATATCAATGGTTCTCTTTTCCAAGATAGCAAATTTAAATCCTTCCTAGATTTTAATAGTTTATTTTGAAGTACTCTGCTTGTATATAATTTTTATAGACCAGTGAAGGCTTTTAGGTAAAATACTCCATCACTTTCAATTCCATTTATTAAATAAATATGTATGGAAACCCTACTAAATTCAGAGGGACTAATCCAAGCCCTGTAGGGACTCCAAAGATTTCTTGTGTATAAACAACTTCTGTGGTTTCTTCTCTACATAATATATCACCTGTTTTACATGTAAATAGAGGCTTCTTTTAATTATAATACATCTAAATCACAATTATAGCTCTTTTTTTAATTTATGGTATTTATTTCCCAGTGTGAATAACATAGTTTATAAATCAAAGTAAAAGGTTATATTCAATTACGCAAACACGACTTTTCCAAAAAGACAAGCAACTGGACTTGAAACATCGTACTTCAATTCATGTGTTATTGAGTAAGTATATTTGGAGCACCTACTATGTGCCAGACACTTTGGTAGTATCTGGGATATGAATAAAACAGGATCCTTTCTAGGGACTCAAAATCTATTAAAATGCAAGTTGCAATAAAACATGGCACACACCGGGACAAGATGTATTTAAAGTGTTAAGGAGGTTACTAATAAGAAGTTACTGGTAAGAGTTGGGGGGTGATCCCTTAATTTCCTGCTCCAAACCTCCAAATAATCTCTGGCCCTCCACATCTCCCAGCTGATGAAGCCACAAACATAGAGGTCATCATCCATGAACTGGCCCTTTCCTTGATCTCCCTCATTCAGTCCATCAGCTGGTCCAGCCACACCCTTCCCCTAAATTTTGAACCTGCCAGTTCACCTCCATTCCCACTTTTCTCCCAAATTCAAGCTGTTGTGCACTTTCCTCGGGTCCTCTCCAATAACCGGCTCCCCTGGTCTCCTTTCTTCCATTCTTGTCACCCTACAGTGCTTTCTCTGCACAGCAGTAAGTAGCGTTTTAAAAACATACAAACCAGGGGCGTGTGGGTGACTCAGTCGGTTAAGCGTCCGACTTTGGCTCAGGTCATGATCTCACGGTTAGTGAGTTCGGTTAGTGAGTTCGAGCCCCATGTCAGGCTCTGTGCTGACAGCTCAGAGCCTGGAGCCTGCTTTGGATTCTGTGTCTCCTCTCCCTCCCCCCTCCCCTGCTCATGCTCTCTCAAAAATAAAAATTAAAAATAATAAATAAAACTACAAATCATGTTCTACTGTCTCAAGCTCTTCAGTGGCTTTCTGTTATGCTTAAAATAAAACCCAGCCCCCAGCCAAGACTTCTAAGACTCAACATGAGCTGTCCCATGCCGTCCTCCTCTCTCTCCACTTTCCTCTCGGCTCCAAGTCATAACAGCTGTGACATGTACAATCGGTTTGCCATCTTAGTGCTGCAAGTATCTCAACCTTCTTTCCATTTCTACATAGGTCTAGCTTGCTGTCGCCTCACACCTGCTGCATGGAACTCGCTCTCCCCAGATATGCTCATGGATAGCTCCTTGTTTTCTTGGAGACCTGAGCTCAGGAGTCCCCTCCCCACCCTGGCTCAATTCACTATTTCCTTCTTCACAGCACTTACCTCTGAAATTGTGCTGGCCTCTCATTTGTTTACCTTTTCTTCCCAATCCCTCCCCGCTCTGGCCCTCCACACGCACATACAAACTCACAGATGAAAGCTTTGCAAGATCAAGGATCTCTTCTGTCTTCTTTGTATGTATCCACCCAGCACTTACCGTTTGTTGAACGCATGAACGAATGATTTCAGAGGGAAAATGACATTGGAACTAGGTAAGATCTCATCAGACCAAGATGATGGAGTGAGATTCTAAAACTATCAGCTATTGCCTAGTGAGAGAGACACTTTAAAGGCAAGGAACTAGCAACACCATGGTTAATATTCCAGTTGGGAACAACTTCCTGAACGCAGGCATAGTACATGGATTGCAACATGCTTCACTTAAGGCAGAGCCAGACTAAGACTGAATACTAACACTTGGAACATGTTTTGATTTTTTTAAAAGTTTTGACTATTGGAACTGGTGTCTGCATTCAGAAATAAATCTCATGGATTATATCTTTCCAACTATATCTTCACTGTCTGGTATTTTAAAAGTGAAATGGCAATTTAAAATTTAAATGCTTCTTTTATATGTGATTGGGAAGAGGGGTCATGAGAGTTCACTGACAAATACGTTGGTATATGTGGAACATACTCCCTGACAAGATCGCACATTGTTTGCAAGAGTCTTGGAAATAGAAGCTTGTTACCCATCACCGAAGCTTTTTAACATAGGCCTTAAACCAACAGTGACAAGAACCTGGGGGAAAACGATCCCTACCTTTACTAAATTGTCTGAAGGCCATTTTTGTTCTTAATTGAAACTTTCAAGTTTTCTTATGATTTATGGAGGAACTGGAAATAAATCAGCTTCCATCTTCTCATTGTCTTTATGGGGAGTTCACCATTTTCCCACCCATCATGAACATTTGTCAGGTAATTATGGAAGCTGGCCTCTTATAAACCAACAGTGTTGACCTCTCTAGAAACCACAAAATTAGAACGTGGACAACTTAAGGAAGAGGTTTTTTTCCTTTTTTTTTTCAAATTAGCATTTACATTTTCCCAAGAAATGTATAAGCATAATAAATGTCTGGTGTCAATGGCATAGACATTCTTATCATCTGAAGTCTAATTATTCTGTTTTCTTATTTCTAATAGATAGTCACTGCTAACTTGTTCTGGCTTCTGAAGGTTTGAATTGATCTCTGCATCCCCTCTATCCACAGAGCTCATCTGTTTTCAGAGTTGAACATCCCTTCTGCCTCAATGATATCCTGATTTCCAGGCTAGACTTCTTACCCAGGCATTGGGCCCATGGTTTCAAGTGACCATAGGACATTTTCATGCAAAAGATCCACCACCGAATAAAATACAACAAACCCCAACTTAACCAAGATTCTTCTGCTATCCATTTGGTCTATCTTTCACCCCCGCATCTCCCACATTCCCTCTCCGGTATGCCTATCCACCGTTCCCTCATCCCTTCCATTCGGACTGTAGCACAGGCTTATATATTATCTCTTGGATTCCTTGCTGCTAGTCCCATTGGATACACACTTGTACACATTTCATCACACCTGAATCAAATCGACAATGTTCTCATCTGTCTCCCTGCCTCTTATTTCTTTGTTCCTCATACCCAGATACATTTTCAAAGACAATTTTCACAGTGTAACCATGACTAGAAAGGGATCCATGAACTCTTCACTTACCATGAGAAGATTAGTTTCACATTATCTATGATAACAATTCTCGGGTCAACTGAGTGGCTCAGTCAGTTACGCGTCCTACTTCAGCTCAGGTCATGATCTCACAGTTCGTGGGTTCGAGCCCCGCGTCGGGCTCTGTGCTGACAGCACAGTGTCTCCTTCTCTACCCCTCCCCAGCTCAAGCTTTCTCTCTCTCAAAAAAAAAAAAAACAAAAAAAACCAAAAAAAACAAAACCAAACACTTAAAAAATTAAAAAAAAAACCAATCCTCAATAACTTAACACTTAATGCCCCACTTTTTTTTTTTTTTTTTTTTTTTGGTGAGCTTGCAATCTGGATAATCCTGTCTCTTTGCTGTCTTCTCTCCAGCCTTTTTTAGGTGGTCCTCTATTATTTCTGTCCATGGCCTTCTCTCTTCTCGTCAGTTATCAAGATTATTTTTTTCTTCAAAGCACTTTTGAAACCTCATCTCCTCAAATAAATCTCCCCTGGACACTCAAATCCCTCTCCACTTTCCTTTGTCAACAGGGTACTCTCATGTATTGTTTTGTGTGCTGGGGGTTGTCTCCTTCATAAAAACTTAAATTCTTGCAGGGTCAGAGGTGTTATTTTCTGCTGCATCGCATCTATGACAGTGCTAAGCCTTTTAAAAAAATTTTTAGTAAGTATTTGAGGAATCATATGGCAACAGAGAATCTTCCGTGAGGGCTGGGGTCATGCCTTCTCTGTTCCCGGGTTATGTATTCAGTAGGTAACACAATGCCCGGCACATGGTAAGTGTCCAGTATACATTTTGTGATTGAGGGAATGAGTAAGAAGAGCTAAGTGCAGTAAAAACCCTCCTGTGTCAATTTTTATAGCATGCATTTAACAGGTAAGAGCAATCAGGAGAAAGGATACCTGAGGCAGAATGTCAAATCCAAAGACACATATCCATAGGTTAAAGATAGAAGCTATGGCATATGTATGTTAAACAACTAGCATAGGAGAATGAATCGTGACAATCAGAATGCAGGCATCTGTTGAACCCTCAAAAGCTTTGAGATTTCTGCAGCCTTTGGTCTGATATAGGGACAAGGTATCATGGAGCAAAGATGTACAGTTGCTTCAAGCAGTGAGAAAGCAAGGGGGAGGAGTGGAACTAGTTCACACCATCAGGAAGCAGGTGGATGTGCTCGCGGAGGGATCAGTGCAATATGTCCTTAATAAAAATGTTTTTCCCCCTCAACTTTGGGTTAGGTCCCCAAGTTAGGAGCTGTAATTCCATACTCTACATCTACTATGGCATTTTATTACAACTGTAATAAATGATTTTTTGTTTGATACATTTCTTTAATATCTGTGACAGGTGCAAAGTGCAAGCTTCACATAGGCTTCTGGTATCCTTCATGTGTAGAATGGAGCCTGGAGCAGAGCAGGTGTTCCATATATATTTGTTGAGTGAATGAGGAAATCTAGGTCTATGGTGAAACAAGCACACGCATGTGTGTATGTGTGTGCACTCGTGCATGCGAGAGACACAAAAATAGACCCACAGGATAGACCTGAAGACTCCAGGAAGATCTCAGAAGAACCTTCAGACCCATTAAGAGAATGGAAAATAAGTGCTAAGAAAAAAAAAGTAAGAGTTGACATTGCAAAATTTAGAGCTAAGAATGTTGCAGGATGAGGCAGTTCTGTGAAGTGAAAAGTGCCCATGCCTAGCTGTCTCTTTTCATTTGCATCTGTGAAATGGGGACAACAGCAGAATCTCCTTACATTGGTACCAATTGGGGTTGCATCTGTGAAGCATTGGACCCAGTCCCTGGTTCCTACACAAGAAATTGCTTATCCTTTGACAATTTTCTTTTAATTCAATGAACTTATAGGCTACTCTTTCTTAAGGGAATATGATGAAACAAATTTGAGAAAAACAAAAAAGCAGGACAGAGCACAATGTAACAGAATGGATTGTACATGCTCAAAAAAGATTCAAATCCTTGGAAAAAGAAACTAGAAAATGTTTCCTCTGATTTCGACCCATCCTAAATACTTTGTGTATGTGTGTGTGTGTGTGTGTGTGTGTGTGTGTGTGTGTACAGTATATATCTATATCTGTCTCTTCATCCATAGCTCAGACTGCATCTGTCCATAGTTGTCCATATATTTTAATTAGTGATAGATTTTTTGCATTGATATATAAATAAGTAAAAAGTGAGATTTCATAAAACAAAAAGTTGAAATCATCTCCCTTCTCCGCCTTCCTTCCTCCCTCCTTTCCTTCCTTCCTCCCTCCCCCCACTTCCTTCCTTCCTTTCTTTATTGAAGTGATCATATCAAAATAAATACCAGAATAGGTTTTTCCTTTTACTTTGGAATATCTTCTGCAGTTTTGATGAACTTAAAATTTTGCTTTAGGTACTAAGGGCCATAATCAAGTTTTTAAAGAAAGCACCAAAGTAAGTTCTGCTGACCTCTACATCTGGCAGGTGTTGGGCATTTTTCTTTATTCACAGTCTGGGCAACATTAATCTTTGTGGAGGGATCCTTCTGTGCCCCACGTGCCCAGTATGATGGCATGAAACATCTGTGCACTCTTGACCTTCTAATAGGAAGGTGGAACACTCAAGGGTCCTGAAGATCCTTCTATAGCTTCCTGCTGTTGAATTCATTAAGAGAAGATGGTAAAAGTCAACATGACTAGAGACCTCATCCCTAGGCAGATCAAGGAGTGGGGTGCTCTGAGCTTTGAGCGTTGCTACCATGTCACTGACCCCTTTATCAGACGACTGGACCTAGAAGCAGAGCTACGGGGTCCAGAAGCAATAATAGCTATAAGTTGCTGGTTTCTCAAATTGCATTCCCCACTAAAAAGAACCAGGAGTCCTTGGAAAAATAACTGATTCCAGCTCTGGGACAAGGAGTGTACAAGATGAGCCTACAATATCTTAAAGCAGAAGGTAAAAAGTAAAGAAATATATGAAAAATGAAAGAAACATACCATTAAGGACACAAGACATAGGTCAAAAGACATGCTACTGGCCAAATATGTGACAAGTTGAACATCAGGATGAATAGTGACAGTAATGAATTAAAACCCACTGAGTAAAAAATACCTGAGTTGGGGGGCTTCTGAGTGACCTTCCTATAGGAAAATGGAGGGATCAAACTGAATCTTGGGCAGGGATCTTTTCCTGAAATATAGAGTCAGGGACTCCAGATTTCCCTCCTGGAATTAAAATTATTGAAAAAATGTTGGAATTAAAAAAAAGGTCTTTGCGGTAAAATTGTCTGCATCGGTCCAAACCTCTTTTCAACCACGGTCCCAGATGAAGCTGCACTGTGCTATCAAGAGAACAATGGTTAGAGGTAAAGCTTAGGAGAGGGGGTGAAATGTGAGCAAAATTTGTGTAAGAAGAGCGCTTGCCTCTTAATGGATTCCATTAGAATTTGCCATTTAGCACTGAGACGATAGACCACTTACTGCACATTTACCTTGTGTTGGGTATTTTGCGGATGTCATTTAATCTTTGCAGCAATCCTGTGAGGTAACTTTTATTGCCTTTATTAATCTCCTCTTGTAGAGGAGCAGACTGGAACACTGAGAGGTCAAGGTCACGCTCAGGCCATGCAGCCAGTAGGTGGCCAAGCCAGGGTTTAAACCCAGGCAAAAGGATTCCCAAGGCCAACCTAGGCAGTGCACCATTGTTGGCTCACCTCTGTAACGGTCAGAACCTATCCTGAGGACAGGGGCTACCAGTGGACTGATTATATATAACCGGGCGATCTTTTTATGATCCAGACAGAGGAGCAATGTCTTTATTCACTTCTGATGGAAAACAAGTGCGTGTTTTCTCCTGAAGAATGAAGAACGCCAATAAAGGCTTCGGCACCTGAAATGGTCTCTGTGATAATTTACTTTATTTGCAGTTTACCTGTCACTGACCTACAACGGTAGCATCTGGCTTTGCTCACTGAAAAGCAGGGGCTCAAGATTAACTGCCTTTGACTGTTCTTTTCCCAGAGCCGTCTGCATCTGCTGTGCTTTGCAACTGGAATTTCTGAAGCAATTCCCCCTGACATGAAAATTAGGCTCTATACAAACAAGAGTTTCATAGCAAAAAGGGAAATGAGTGAGGTCACGATAATTTAGCACTAGATTTTCAAAGAAGCAGAGCCCCAAATAAGACATGGACTGTTTGGATAAAGTCCCCAAGACAGACAATACTTTGATGGGTGAAATTACTTTCCTTTTCGGGTTTCTCTAAGCATCTGACGTTACAGACCACACTGTCGGTGCATGTGAGCACAGGGGAGGCACCTAACAGAAATCGGGGAAATCTTTCTGAATTCTTGAAAGAAAAGGACTTGTCAAGGCTAGAATATGGAAGAGGCAATGTGTTTTAGGTAGAGGGGGAGCATGAACAAAGGAATAAAGATGTGGGAGGAAACCAGTTTAAGAAGTTTGCAATGCCAGTGGGAGAGGCAGAATGGCTGGCCAGGTAGGTAGGAGGCAGATCTGGGAAAGTTTCGTGCATTATGTAAGTGAGTCTAATTTTATTCCACAGGCAAAAGGGAGCCATGAAAAGATGTTAAACGGAGTAGTAGCATGGTTATTTGCAGATTTTAGAAAGCTCTCTGGAAGCATGTTGTCCATTAGATTGGAGAGAACAAAATGGAGCAAGGGAGAACTAGTCAGGCTACTGGAATGACCATTGTGAGAAAGGATTGTGGCTCGAACTGAGGCAGTGGTACTGAGTGCAGACGGGGTGGATATAAGAGGTCTTTAGGAGTTTGAATCTATATGTGTGGTGACTGATTAGATGCAGAGGAAGGGAGAAGAGTCAAGGAGGACTCTTAGGTTTCTGACTTGGACACTAGGAGGGTGGGAGGGACTTGTATATCTGTCTGGTAAGAGCAAAGGACCAGGGATGGTGGAAAATGTTGGCTAGAAAGCACGCGTAGAGGCTGTTTGGTATTGTGAGGTCTTGGAGACTCAAGAGGATACGGGGGTACCAGTGCAAATAGAAGCATCACTTCTACAAGATGGGAGAGCAAGGGACAAAGAGGGAAGCAGGTGCAATAAGTCTGTACTGACACACTGGATGGGGCAGCAGTGCTCAGAAGATTAATGGACTTCTTACATTTTTTCTAACAGGTAACAGACGAAGTTTTGGCTAAGCATAAGGATCGAGTGTCAGGTGGGAGAGAGGTGAGGGGTGGTGAGGGTATGAACTGTTGCAGACAATAGAAAGGAATGTCGCCTGGGAAGAGGCAGTGTGTCGGCTGGACAGGTTAGTGGCTTTGAAAAAGCTGAGGGAAGGCATAAACTGGTAGTGGTACCATTCTGCTCAGTTCATGATGCACAACTCCACCCTATTGTGTTACACCCCGTGATTGTATTATAACTCACTATTCTTAAGACCACAGTGATGGGAGGGACCATATTTCATTTAACTTGGAGAATCTTCAGTGTTCGGAACAGGGCATGACCCGTATTAGATGCTCAATATACTTTTGTTGACTTGAAATTTGTGCAGCTATAGAGCAGTAGACATGAAATACTATTAGCAAACAGCACTTTTTCCCCCCAAGTGCATTAAATGGCAGTACCTTGGAGAACTCTGAAAGTAGAACAGCCAATATTTTAGGATGGTTCTCCCAGGAGTGACAGTTCTCTGTATGAACAGGTGTATCTGAAAAGACCAATTTGCTGCCAATAGTCACTTTCCTGCTGCAGACTCGGGGTTTAATGATTTAAGGCAAGACAGAGCACCTGGCATTGTTTACAGGGCTCTTTCTTCACAGTGACAATATACAAGAGTCTATGCAGGGATTTCAGGGAGAAAAGTGAAGGGATTTGGAAAAAGTGATAAAAAAGGATAATGAAGGAGAAGAGTGAGCTGAGGACAACTGCCAGTTGAAAGTTATTGATTGACACCGTATATGCTGCAAGGCGAAGAGCACAGAGTAGAATAAAACAAAACTAAACAAAACAACTCTCCCCCCCCTCACCAGCCCCACCTAGGTCCTAGTGTTATCTCAGCCTCTGACCAATTGTATGATCTCCAATGTGACCTTTAGGCAATTTTTTGAAACTCAGTTATTTTTGTTAGCAAAGAGGGGTCACACTTCTTGCATTAGATGATTCTTGTAATAGGTATTTTTGGGAGCTGCCCAGCACTTCACAAATGTGTAGTGAAGGCTACAGATAAGAACTGTGAGGCCGAGCAAATGTGCTTCCATGGGGGCTTCCATGTTTGCCTCACTGCCTTCCCTATGCTTGTGCCCCCACCCAGCCCAATCTTCTGTTTCTCTTTCTTCAATCCTTTCAGAATGAATTTTATCTCCATAAAATCCTTACATAGAAGTTGAAAGTTAAACGTAATGTAGTATTTACTTCCCAAGGTAGCCTTTGCAGTGTATCCAGAATGATCCTTGACACACCATCTTTCCAATTCCTCAAAATTTGCAAGTCGGGGTAATTTGTCAGTGCAATCCCATGAATGTGTTTTGTTCCAAGCCCTGTATTAGGTGCAGGGAATGAGGTACAACAGGGGAGATGAACACAGCTTTTTCTATGCTAAATGTTCATAATAAAGTATAAAGTACTAACAGAAACACAGAAAAGAGATTAATTTTATCTGGGTGTTTAGAGAAAGCTTTCTAGAAGCTGTGCTATTTGACCTGGGCCGTGAAGGATGAACACAATCAGTACAACTGTGCCAGATATAGAAGGGAAAGACCTTTCTCAGGTAGAGAAAAACAGCATGGACCAAGACCTAGAGGTAGCAAGGGGAGTGTGTGGAGTGGACAGGTGGTGTAGCCGCCAGATTGTTCATCCTCCAATGGTAAATTCTCACTAGAAGTAAAAAAAAAAAAAATCAGATGTGGACACAAGAGCCTTAAACATGGGAATTTCCATCGCTTTGGGAGACTGATGGCTACCAGAGACTCTAGAATCATGACAGAAAAGAGTAGTGAAAATCCCTGTTGCACATAGATGAGCTGTTACCAGAAGTGACACACTGAAGCTGGTGCGCTGAAATCGCATTGTTTTGTGGAAAATCCCAAAGACGGCTGCAGATTTGCTGTGATTTAGGAAATGACTAACAAAGGAGAAGAAAGGAGGCATGTGAGTTGGTGTTTTACAAACCGACAGATGGACACACACTTCTAATCACTGGAGATGTTGAGATATCTGTAAAACGAATGGAGGCTCACCTCTTCCTCCTGAATTCTTCTAAATCGCATGACAATTACATAGCTACAGCTTGTTTATAGGCATCAGAGGGGAAGCTGGATTTAACTGCAGGCTCTGCTACTTAGATGTGGGCACATGGCCAAGCTATTTGAGGTCTATAAGTCTCATTTGGTTCATTTGTCTGAAAAGATGGGAATAAGAATACATACTTGGGGAGCCTGGGTGGCTGAGCCGGTTGAGCGTCCGACTTCAGCTCAGGTCACGATCTCTCGGTCTCTGAGTTTGAGCCCCGCATCAGGCTCCGTGCTGACAGCTCCGAGCCTGGAGCCTGCTTCAGATTCTGTGTCTTCCTCTCTCTCTCTTCCCCTCCCCCACTCATGCTCAGTCTGTCTGTCTCTGTCAAAAATAAACATTAAAAAAAATAAAAAAAATAAAAGGATAAGTACTTATTTCACAAGGTGGCAGTGAGGATTCACAAGGAGGTTCGTAGGGCAGCCTGCAGAATGGCTGGCATCTGCCATGTGCTCAAGAAATGGTGCTCGTTACTATTCTTGTCTTAATTCTATTGCCTTAGCTCTATATTTAATAATTATGATGGTTTAATTTGCCCAATTTCACCAGCAGATCTCCACCTGTGTTTTAAAGATTGTTGTTCCCATCTAACTAGCCTTGCAGAGCCAGAGCTCCTGAATAGGAATTGTTGTGGGTGATAATTTTCTTGTGAGAAGCCAGATGATGAACCGTGCTTTACCTATTTTATAGATGCCCACACTGAGGTAGAGACCTTGGATGTGCCCCAAGAAATTCAGACTCTGAGCTAAAACTATAATTAAATTCCTTCAACTCCAAGCCTGCAGACTTTGTCATTTGCCTCTGCAATCTTGTCCGTGCCACCATATGTCATCCGAGTGCTGAAAGGCACAACTTTCATAAGGCTCTCTGTGCACCATGCTACGTCACTGTGGCTAGCATCCCACAAAGAGTGAGTCCTTTAGAAAAATCCAACTGGAGAGGAGCGAGGGTAATAACAATACAAGGGATTGTAATTTAATCACATCAAACCAGAGAGATAGCATTTACCGTGATCAGATGGTAATGGTAATGGTAAAAGAAAAGAGTAGTTCATTTTTGTGGCGTCAGAATTGGATTTTCCCAAGATCAAAACAGAGCTCAATTCTTTGGACTCCCGATGATACTATCACTAACAGAGAATGCCAGGAGCAAGAACAGAAGCCACTGCCTGTTGAATAGCTTTCCCCAAAATTTATTGTCCCATTTATGGATGTGAAAATCTGAATTGTAAAAGGAATGATGTATGTCTCGGTTAGATATGGTCTGATATAAGATTTTTCATTTTGGAAATTTATTAATATTCCTTAGGCAATTCATCCTTCATGAGAGAGGCAGCGGTGGCATGGCATTTAATAAGTTTGCAGCAACATTAAGCTCTATTGATCTGAATTGGTCTATCTGCCTTTTGCCTTGATGGTTTATTACTGTGATTCACAGGTAGCAAGATGTACAGTCACCCAGTTTCTATTGACTATGCTAGAAAATGTATTACATGTCATTGAATATATTGCAAGTCTTGGGGATAATTTACACAGTATATTTTGTTTTTGTATATTAAATTATTTTATCCTGGCATTAATGTCAGTACATAAACACATAGACCAATGCTCAGTGAACACTGAACGTATGAATGAATGAGTAAATATCTCGTATAACATAAAAGAAAATAAGTCGTGGATTCAGGTTCTCTGCTTGAGAATGTTTAAGGCCTTTGGTCAAGGAGAATCAGTTGGGTTGGTTAGGCAGCAGCTCACAACTTCAGATCCTGATGTGCTATTCTGGTTGCGTAGCCTACTTACTTGATCGAAGTTGGAAGAGCTGATGGAGTTAATCTGAGTTAGATTTCTTGAAGCAGCATTAGGAGCTAGGGAAGCCAAAGTGATAGAATGAGATCAGCAATATAAAATAAGATTTGTGAACTGGGGCGATGGAGCGGGGTGGGGCACCTGGGTGGCTCAGTCGGTTAAGAGTCCAACTTCTGCTCAGGCCATGATCTCACAGCTTGTGGGTTCCAGCCCCGCGCCAGGCTCTGCACTGACAACTCGGAGCCTGGAGCCTGCTTCAGATTCTGTGTCTCCCTTTCTCTTTCTCTGCCCCTCTCCCACTTGTGCACTCTCTTGTGCGCTCTCTCTCTCTGACAAATAAATAAACCTTAAAAAAACAGACTTATGAACTGGGAGCTTGGTGGGAGAGATTTTCTGAAACGGATTGACTATACTTTAGTAAGGTTCTAGGAAATCACTCTGAGCATGGTTGGGTGTTTGTGGTTGGTTTTATTTATTGATTTATACATGGTTATGTTCTATCAGCTGAAAGTTTATCAAGTCAAGATGAACTAAAAGTATTTTAGGATTTAATTTAAATATATAGTAATAGTGGAAATTATTAGACAAAGTTCTAGGTTTTTCCATGGATTATCTTACTTAAACCTGGTATTATCACTACCTTCATATTCCCGTTTACTGAGATCTAGAGAGTTTAGTTATCATGCACAAGGTAAAGAAAGTGGTAGACTCAGAGCTTGAGCCTTTGGAAGCTGACTCCAAGGTTTGGGCTCTAAATAAGGAGTCTCTAGAAGTGGGATGTACCTCGGCATTGCCAGGAAGCATTTGCTGATATTTTCTACCACATATATGTGGTTCCCCAGCATTACTGGTGGTCATTTCTATGATAGTAAGTAAACAAATAAAAGATATTTTATCCTCAACAAACAAAAAAGATCATCCTCCAAACATAATTCTACCATTCACCATCTCTCTATGTTAAGATCTTCTATACTTGCCATTTTGTGCTGATGTTTGCATTCATTTATTCATTAAATATTTTGTTGAGAGCTCACAGTGTGTCAGACACTGTTTTAAGTGCTTGGATTCCATCATGAATGAAACTGACAAAGATTCCTGTCGTCATGGATCTTACAAATCTTATATTCCACCAGGGGAGATAGAAAGTAGAAAAGAAATAGAACATATAATAAGAGGGTTTATTGAAAGCTGGCCATTACTATAGCTACAAGAAAAAGATGAATAAGAAACATCAGGTGTGCCTTGGTCAGGGGGAGGGTTATTTAAAATAGAGTGATTGTCATATGTGTTGTTGAGATGATGTTCATTAAGCAAAGGTTTGAAGGAGGAAGGGAGTGTGGCATGTGTGTTTAGGCGCAATGATGTTCATTGTGTCCAGGAAACTCGGTCATCCTGCCTAGTCAGGAGACTAAGGATGAACCTGTGCTCATGGGTAAAGTCAGAGCTAAATGTTGTATGTGCAGTTTGGTCTCAAAACCTTGGCCTCATAAGACTCTTGAGAAAACTGAAGGTGTAACCTGTCATTTCTCAGTGACAGACTAGCTTTGCCTTCAGGTGGTCACAAGCTCATAAACTCTGCAGTCAGCATGAGCCATCAGTATGGGCCCTGCTCCAGGATAACACCCACTCTGCCTACCATGGTGGTTTTCCATCTCAGAGCCCCAAATGTGGGGGGTCAGTACTCCAGCCTCTAGAGGCAACTCAAGGTACTGTCTTCCTACCCCTTCTCCACCTCACCAACCCCTTGCGACTCCCCAGTACTCTGACTTTCTCATCCTTAACATCTCACCTGAGATGTTAAGACCTAGGATAGTATTAGATCTTGGTGCTTCGAGCTGGAGTTTTTTCATAGAAGTACATTCACTCAGAATGGAAATGCTAATGAACTTCTCAGCAGAATCTCTGATTGGCATTTACCTGGGTCTGCAATTCAAAAAATATAAGATGGATTATTACTTTGCAAATGCAATATGGAGGACTAAATATTTCAAAATATAGATTCCTTGGAGGAAATACCTGTTCACCAGATGAGGTGACAGTTGACAGTTTTTTATTGCTCTTCCCTTTCTTATCTTACTTCAAGTTTGGCCGTCAGCTAGAGTTGGCTATTTGTCTGCTGGACCACAAAATCAGGATGAAAGCCAGCAATGACAAGAAAATAGTCATAACAGGATCACTACCTTTTTGAGGTTGGGTTGATAATCCAGGAGAAGAGATTTTTTGCTTTGCAGAAACTTTCATACCAAAACTAGCCTACTTGACAGTGAGTTGGTTTCACTGCAAATAGTTATCAAATACCCGCAAGGCTCTAAAGAATGCTGACACAGGCCTCTGTTCAGGGCCCTGTCAGCACTTAGTGCAAGGCAGATGGAAACAGATCTTCAATTATTTATAGAATCTTTTGTGAATAGAGAATGTGCGTGTGCGTGCATAAGTGTGTGTGTGTGTGTGTGTGTGTGTGTGTGTGTGTAGTATTTTGAATATGGATCTTTGATCAAATCCTATATTTGAGTAATTGAGGGTAAAATGGAGAGCTTCCTTCTCAGATATGGGTGAAGACATGGTAGCATGGTTTAATGGAAAGGGGAGAGTTTGGAGCCTAGCAAAGACTGGGCTTATACACCAGACCATGTCTTAGACTGACCTGCATTGTGATGATGGGAAAATTGCTTAATCAGGTTAAACCACAGTTTCCTGATTTATAAGAATCAGTATTGTCATAGTTCCCACCTTGAAGGCTTTTTATGAAGAGTAAATGAAAGAAGATATGGGTAATGAGGTAAAGAAACCCGTGAACTTGTCCAAGGCCCTTGATTTACAAATAAGGAACGTGTAGCTAATTTGTTTTCAAGGTGCAAACCTGGGACTCCATTCATATGCTTAACTACGAGCACACTGGTCTTTCTGCTACAACATGCTGGAGGAAAGAAAAATATTTCTAAACAGCACATGTTACATAATATAGCTATGTAGAGCTCAAAAGAACCCACATTCTCTATTTAATTCTAAATATATAAAGCTGGATTCCAACAGGCTAAAATCTTAGAGGAAGTAGCCATACCCAACTGGGTTTCTAAACAATGCATTTTGGTTGAAGTATGGGATAGTGGCTTGACTGGTGACCTCCAAAAAGAAATGTCCTTGACTGATCCCCAGAACACACACATGTGACTTTTTTGGAAAAGAAGACTTTGTAGATGTAATTAAGTTAAGGATCTTGAGATCAAGGGATCATCCTAGAACATCCAGGTCTTAAGTCTAATGAGAAGTGTCCTTATAATAGACACACAGAGGACAGACACAGAAGAAGAAGAAACAGTGTGGTCATGGAGGTGGAGATTGAAGTCACAAAATGCCCAGAAATGCCCACAGCCCTCAGAATCTGGAAGAGGCAAGGATCTGAATTTCCTATAGAGCCTCTGAATGGATCATGGCCCAACCAGCAGTTTGATTTTGGCCCTGTGATGCTGATTTCAGACTTCTGGCCTCTGGAGTTGTGAGAGAATAAATCTCTGTTGATTTAAGTCATCAGAGTTGTTTTAATTTTATGGCATGTTAACGGCAGCCCTAGGAAACCAACATAGGACCTCAAAAACTCTGAGATAAGGAACTGAAAGCACACTGAGTGCCAGCTACAATGTGATGCACCTGTGCCATGTGGCGAGGGCAAGCATGCCCTAGTTTTAAAATCTTTGCTTGCTCACACTCAATGGGTCATTTGAAATTCTGTACTGGGGCTGTGTGTCTGGGCACATTAATTCAAGGAGGATCAGAGAAGCACAGGATGCTTGCCCTTGAGTTACTTAAGTCATTGGTTAGTGAACAAACCAAACAACAAGTCAATTAGAATGCAGCATGCTGATGGCTGCGATAGAAGGGGTGTATGAGTGCTGTGAGTCGCTTGGAGAAGTGAAGCTCAAGGCCTGATGGGGACAGGGAAGCCACCAGCACTGGCTTCTGAGAGACACTGATGCCTGACTGGGGTCTGACCTTGTTGGCTTAGAGACAGGGTCGTTTTTTTCTGACAGGAGGAGCAGGGCTGCTATTTTCCCCACCCTAGATATGGAGGTCCTGAAGGGTTTTCTATTTATTATCATGTCGACTCCCTCTTTTCCATGACCTAGTATGTCTATATAAGGAACAGTGTGGCTGTTTGCTGGGTTGAGATTAACATTACACAAAGAAGTGTGTCTGACTAACTAACACATGTGAGCCAGGTGTTCTGGAAAGATAAGCTCAGAAATGGGTAAAGTCAATGTCATGGGGATGGAGGGACTTCAAGCTTCCATTAGCCTGTGGGGGCAGGTCCAACTCCACATTTGACAACTCTGCCTGTGGCTTCATTGTTCCTGCCTCTGAGGCCCTGCCCACCACTCACTTCCCTCCTTGTGCAGCCCCCTAACTCCTGTGCTGGATGGTGGGACTGAGCAGGAGACAGGGAACAAATCTCTTCTCATGTGTGACAAGCCCTGTGCTATGTTCTTTACATATATGATCTCACTTAGCCCTTACCACCTTCCTCTGGGGAACATATCACTATTCCCATTTTTCAAAAGAGAGAACACTTTTTCCTAAAGTTGAGAAGCCTTTGGAGATCTGGCTTTTGCTTATTTCTCCACCTCCAATGCTAGTTGCTCTCGGTCTCGTGATTTATACTCCAGCTGTGCCAAGCTGCTTCTAGCTTTTCCATGCTTAGTGCAGTGGTTCTCAAAGAGTGACAGTTTTGTCCCTAGGGGTAAAATTTGACAATGTGCAGAGACATTTATGATTACCACAACTGAGGAAGAGGATGCTACTGTCATCTAAGGAATAGAAGCCAAGGATGCTGTTGGGGTGCCTGGGTGGCTTAGTCGGTTAAATGTCTGACTGTTGATTTTGGTTCAGGTCATGACCTCACAGTTCGTGGGACTGAGCCCCTAGAGCCTGCCTGGGATTCTCTCCCTCTCTCTCTGCCCCTCCCCCACTCACGTGTGCTCTTGCTCTCTCTCAAAATAAATAAACAAACATTTTAAAAAAGCCAGGGATGCTGCTAAGCATTGTGCAATGTACAGGACAGCCCTCCTCCCCTGCAGTAAAGAATTATCTGGCACAAAATGCTGGTAGTTCCAAGACTGAGAAGTCCTGCTTATCATTCCCTCTGCCTGGTTTGTTCCTTAGCTGGATGTGTCCTACTCATGTAAGACCTTGCAGCGGTGTTGCTTCCTCTAGGAAGCTCTTTCTGATCCCTCCAGGCTGGGCTGGGGGCTCCACCTCTGTGCTCCCACACACAGCCTAGGTAGCATTATATTGTTAGCATTTCTACACTGTCCTGCTCATGAATTGGCAGGAAACCATATTCCATCCACCTTTGTATCTCTAGGAGAGAGTGCACAGCCCTGGAAGGTTGCTTAAGATATATTTGCTGGACGAATGATGTGGGACTTATACACTATAAGAAAGGGAACACGAGGGGGGATTGAGATAACTGGTCTCAGCACATAGTTTCATTGGCATGAAAAGAAAATGGTGGGAGCTGCTGCTGCCGAGATGCAGACACACTTCCTGCTGTTTTTAGCATTGGTTTCCTAAACCGAGAGAGAGAAGAAAGTCTTGGAGAAAAGAAACAAGTAGCAGAATATACTAGATGCATGTCATTTCCTCCTTAACTCCTACCTCCTCCCCATGTTGTGGTAATGACAGGAATGGCAAATACAACCCAACAAAAATTGGGGCTGGCTGTTGTAGCTTGAGCAGCCATCAGACCCAATGGCAGAAGCATGAAGTGGCGGGTGTTTGTGCAAGACACGGATTCAAGAAAACCTAGTTGGCCCCTTCCTTGCTTCCGTCAGAGAAATTCAAGAGACAGTAGCACTTGTGCCAGCTGCCAAAGGAATTGGCTGAAAGCAGGAGATATTTGAGGCATCTGACATGCTATTTCTTTTCAAGAGAGTGTCTGTGACAACCTTCAAGCTCCCTGGCTCCCTTTGGCACTTGGAAGCAATGGCAGTCAAAGGAACATTGGGGACCAGACTTCATTGCTTTTTCTCTGTGCAATCTCAGGATTTAGAGCAGCACAGGCATGAATGAAAAGGTGGCTGTGTGTTTTAGTTAAGCTCTTCTACCTGTGGCAGAAGATCCAAAGACGAGGAAGCAGGACTTCGTTAAACATGAGCACTCAAGAGCCTCCCCAGGCTTGAAATCTGGCTCCAGCATTTCTTACAAGATTTTAAATGTATGAATCTTTAGATGATGTTGTTTAGATTTTAAATTCATTTTTTGTATATAAACAGGAGCTTACATTTGAACATGAGGTGATCGTTGGAAACTCTTAATTTAGTGTAGAGCAGCCTGGTGGGAAAGACTGACGACGATGGGTGTCTTTTCTTCCATGCTGATTTTTCCCTCTAATTCCAAATATTCCTGCTTTCTAGTTCTCATCCAAGCCCCTTTCTTCCTGAAGGAAAAATACCATAGTCAGGAAGATTATTACAAGACTAGCCAAGGCAATTCTTTCATGGATAATATGCTACATGGAGCAGACATTTTCCAGCAGTCTTGAACACTCAGTGATTATGCAGATTTTGAGTTCCTCCCTTCAGAGAGGGTGTTGGACAGTGTGCCACCGGAACTGCATGCTGTCCATCTCCTATGCAAGGGACCATCTGTCTTTGTTGTACAGCCAACCCTGAAATTATTACTTCCTTGGACAGCATGCCACATAATCTTTCCCCTCCTGCAGCAAACAAGAAGCCAGAACAGGAGGGGCAAGGACTGAATGCAGACACAGCAGAGTGGGAGTCTAAAGGAAACTGGAGAGTTTAAAGTTTTAATAAAAGATTTAAATTTTCATGTGGTTAAAATCTCCATTTTGTCCTTAGGATTAATACTTTAAAAATCCCTATTTATCTCAAGGTTATAAAAATATTTTTCTCTATTTTCATCTAAATGTTTTGAAGCTTTGTTTTGTATTTATGTTTGTAATCTACTGATTATCTTTTTTTGTGTAGAGGTGATGTAGGTATTTATTTTTATCTTTATCCATATAGCTGACAAATGATTCCAACTTACTTATATTAGTCTATCTTTTGCTCAGGGGCAGAATTACTACAAGTTTCAAGTATCCTCACTTTTAGTAGACCCTTCTAAGACCGCAGAAAGAGTTTTTGCACTGTGATCACACAGTCATATATTTCTATAAATCTTCCAAAAATATTTTTGTATTCTTTTTCTTAAAGAGAATTTAGAACTGTTCTAAATTGTATAAACTCCAGGCTTTGCTAAGCCTGGATGCATTTGGTGCCCAAGGATTTTTTTTTAATGCTGTCTTGTGGTAGGCAGAGTAACAGCCCTTCAAAGAGGTCTGCATCATAATCCTCAGGACTTGTAAATAAATATGTGAGGTTACATGGAAAAAGGGAATTGGTGTTGCAGATGGAATTAGGGTTGCTAATCAGCTGACTTTACGATATGGAGAGTATCCTTGATTACCCAGGTAGACCCAGTGTAACCACCAGGATCCTTAAAAGTAGACAAGGAAGGCAGAAGAAGAGGAGAAGGCAGAAGGAGATATGACTCCAGAGAATGGTGAGAGACAACATTGCTGGCTTTGAAGTTGAAGATGAGGTGACAAGTCAAGGAATGTAAGTGGCTTCTAGAAGTGGGAAAAGACAAATTGATTCACGCTTAGAGATGCTAGAAACAAGCATAATACTGCTTATTCATTTATATTGGTTCGATAAGACCCATGTTGGATTTCTAAACTATTGAGATGTAATATAAATACATTTGTGTCATTAAACCATCAAGTTTGTGGTAATTTGTTATAGCAGTGATAGAAAACTGATACCCTGTCTGGGCCATATAGACAAGGGTTTGTTTCTGTTTTTTTTTTTTTATTCCTTTCCAGTTATCTTTCCTTCCATTCCTGTGCTGATACTAGATTGTGTCAGTTACTGCAACTTGGTGATGATTCTTGATTTCAGATAGGGCAACTCTCTTACCTTCTTCTAAAATATTTTGTCTTCCATAATGAAATTTACACTTGGCTTGTCATTCCACAAGGCATAATACTACAGAGCAACAAATCAAAGCCCTGTGAAATTTTGATTGAAACTGCATTGTATTCAACAAGTGATTTGGCCTAAACTGACATTTTAAGATATCTATTTTTAGTTTAAGGAACCTCCATACTGTTTTCCAGAGTGGCTGCACCAGCTTGCATTGCCACCAGTAACGCAAAAGAGATCCTCTTTCTCTGCATCCTTGCAAACATATGTTGTTGCCTGAGTTATTAATGCTAGCCATTCTGACAGGTGTAAGGTGGTATCTCATTGTGGTTTTGATTTGTATTTCCCTGATGAGGAGTGATGTGGAGCATTTTTTCATGTGTTGGCTGGCCATCTGATGTCTTCCTTGGAGAAGTGTCTATTCATGTCTTTTGCCCATTTCTTCATTGGATTATTTGTTTTTTGGGTGTTGAGTTTGATAAGTTCTTTATAGATTTTGGATACTAACCCTTTATCTGATACGTCATTTGCAAATATCTTCTCCCATTCTGTCGGTTGCCTTTTAGTTTTGCTGATTGTTTCCTTTGCTGTGCAGAAGCATTTTATTTTGATGAGGTCCCAGTAGTTCATTTTTGCTTTTGTTTCCCTTGCCTCTGGAGATGTGTTGAGTAAGAAGTTGCTGCGGCCAAGATCAAAGAGGTTTTTGCCTGCTTTCTCCTCAAGGATTTTGATGGCTTCCTGTAATACATTGAGGTCTTTCATCCATTTTGAGTTTATTTTTGTATATAATGTAAGAAAATGGTCCAGGTTCATTCTTCTGCATGTCGCTGTCCAGTTTTCCCAGCACCACTTGCTGAAGAGACCGTCTTTATTCCATTGGATATTCTTTCCTGCTTTGTCAAAAGTTAGTTGGCCATATGTTTGTGGGTCCATTTCTGGGTTCTCTATTCTGTTCCATTGATCTGAGTGTCTGTTCTTGTGCCAGAACCATACTGTCTTGATGATTACAGCTTTGTTGTATAGCTTGAAGTCTGGGATTGTGATACCTCCTGCTTTGGTTTTCTTTTTCAAGATTGCTTTTGCTATTCGGGATCTTTTCTGGTTCCATACAAATTTTAGGATTATTTGTTCTAGCTCTGTGAAGAATTCTGGTGTTACTTTGATAGGGATTGCATTGAATATGTAGATTGCTTTGGGTAGTATCAACATTTTAACAATATTTGTTCTTCCTATCCAGGAGCATGGAATCTTTTTCCATTTTTTGTGTCTTCTTCAATTTCTTTCATAAGCTTTCTATAGTTTTCAGTATATAGATTTTTCACCTCTTTGGTTAGATTTATTCGTAGGTATTTTATGGTTTTTGTGCAACTATAAATGGGATCAATTCCTTGATTTCTCTTTCTGTCACTTCATTGTTGGTGTATAGGAATGCAACCAATTTCTGTGCATTGATTTCATATCCTGCAACTTTGCTGAATTCATGAATCAATTCTAGCAGATTTTGGGTGGAATCTTTTGGGTTTTCCATATAGACTATCATGTCATCTGTGACGACTGAAAGTTTGACCTCCTCCTGGCCGATCTGGATACCTTTTATTTC
Organism: Panthera pardus; assembly: GCF_024362965.1. NCBI lineage: Eukaryota > Metazoa > Chordata > Mammalia > Carnivora > Felidae > Panthera > Panthera pardus. The sequence continues at coordinate 187,087,474 of NW_026526688.1, forward strand.
TTTGTGTTGTCTGATTGCAGAGGCTAAGACTTCCAATACTATGTTGAATAACAGTGGCGAGAGTGGACATCCCTGTCTTGTTCCTGACCTTAGGGGGAAAGCTCTCAGTTTTTCCCCATTGAGGATGATATTAGCATTGGGTTGTTCATATATGGCTTTTATGATCTTGAGGTATACTCCTTTTAACCCTACTTTCTTGAGGGTTTTTATCAAGAAAGGATGCTGTATTTTGTCAAATGCTTTCTCTGCATCTATTGAGAGGATCATATCGTTCTTGTCCTTTCTTTTACTGATGTGATGAATCACGTTAGTTGTTTTGCGGATATTGAACCAGCCCTGCATCCCAGGTATAAATCCCACTTGGTTGTGGTGAATAATTTTTTTAATGTATTGTTGGATCCGATTGGCTAATATCTTGTTGAGGATTTTTGCATCCATGTTCATCAGGGAAATTGGTCTATAGTTCTCCTTTTTAGTGGGTCTCTGCCTGGTTTTGGAATCAAGGTAATGCTGGCTTCATAGAAAGAGTTTGGAAGTTTTCTTTCCATTTCTATGTTTTGAACAGTTTCAAGAGAATAGGTGTTAACTCTTCCTTAAATGTTTGGTAGAATTCCCCTGGAAAGCCATCTGACCCTGGACTCCTGTTTTTTTGGCAGATTTTTGATTACTAATTCGATTTCCTTACTGGTTATGGGTCTGTTCAAATTTTCTATATCTTCCTGTTTCAGTTTTGGTAGTGTATATGTTTCTAGGAATTTGTCCATTTCTTCCAGATTACCCATTTTATTGACATATAATTGCTCATAATATTCTGTTATTATTGCTTTTATTTCTGTTGTGTTGGTTGTGATTTCTCCTCTTTCATTCTTTGTTTTATTTATTTGGGTCCTTTCCTTTTTCTTCTTGATCAAACTGGCTAGTGGTTTATCAATTTTGTGAATTCTTTCAAAGATCCAGCTTCTAGTTTCATTGATCTGTTCTACTGTTTTTTTGGTTTCGATAGCATTAATTTCTGCTCTAATCTTTATTATTTCCTGTCTTCTGCTGGTTTTGGGTTTTATTTGCTGTTCTTTTCCTAGCTCCTTAAGCTGTAAGGTTAGGTTGTGTATCTGAGATCTTTCTTCCTTCTTTAGGAAGACCTGGATTGCTATATACTTTCCTCTTATGACTGCCTTTGCTGCGTCCCAGAAGTTTTGGGTTGTGGTGTTATCATTTTCATTGACTTCGATATACTTTTTAATTTCCTCTTTAAGTGCTTGGTTAGCCCATTCATTCTTTAGTAGGATGTTCTTCAGTCTTCAAGTATTTGTTACCTTTCCAAATTTTTTCTTGTGGTTGATTTTGAGTTTCATAGCATTGTGGTCTGAAATTATGCACGGTGTGATCTCAATCTTTTTGTACTTACTTAGGGCAGATTTGTGTCCCAGTATGTGGTCTATTCTGGAGAACATTCCATGTGCACTGGAGAAGAATGTATAGTCTGCTGCTTTAGGATAAAATGTTCTGAATATATCTGTTAAGTCCATCTGGTCCAGTGTGTCATTCAAAGCCATTGTTTCCTTGTTGATTTTTTGATTAGATGATCTGTCCATTGCTGTGAGTGGGGTGTTGAAGTCTCCTACTATTATGGTATTACCATCGATGAGTTTCTTTATGTTTGTGATTAATTGTTTTATATATTTGGGTGCTCTCACATTTGGGGCATAAATGTTTATAATTTTAGGTCTTCTTGGTCTGTAGACCCCTTGATTATGATATAAGGCCCTTCTGATCTCTTGATACAGTCTTTATTTTAGAGTCTAGATTGTCTGATATAAGTTTGGCTACTTTGGCTTTCTTTTGTTGACCATTAGCATGATAGATAGTTCTCCATCCCCTTATTTTCAATCTGAAGGTGTCTTTAGGTCTAAAGTGGGTCTCTTGTAAACAGCATATAGATGGATCTTGTTTTCTTATCTATTCTGTTACCCTATATCTTTTGATTGGAGCATTGAGTCCATTGACGTTTAGAGTGAATACTGAAAGATATGAATTTATTGCCATTATGATGCTTGTAGAGTTGGAGTTTCTGGTGGTGTTCTCTGGTCTTTTCTAATCTTTTTGCCTTTGGTATTTATTTATTTATATGTATATATTTTCATCTTTTCTCCTCTCAGAAAGTCCCCTGTAAAATTTCTTGCAGGGCGGTTTAGTGGTCACAAACTCCCTTAATTGTTGTTTGTCTGGGAAACTTTTTATCTCTCCTTCTATTTTGAATGACAGCCTTGCTGGGTAAAGAATTCTTGGCTGCATATTTTTCTGATTCAGCACACTGAATATATCCTGCCATTCCTTCTGGCCTGCCAAGTTTCTGTGGATAGGTCTGCTGCAAGCCTGATCTGTCTTCTCTTGTTTGTTAGGGACTTTTTTTCCCTTGTTGCTTTAGTGATTCTCTCCTTGCCTGAGTATTTTGTGAATTTGACTATGATATGCCTTGTTGATGGTCGGTTTTTGTTGAATCTAATGGGGGTCCTCTGTGCTTCCTGGATTTTGATGTCTGTGTCTTTCCCCAGGTTAGGAAAGTTTTCCACTATGATTTGCTCACATAAACCTTCTACCCCTATTTCTCTTTGTTCCTCTTCTGGGACCCCTATGATTCTGATGTTGTTCCTTTTTAATGACTCACTGATTTCTCTAATTCTTAAATCATGCTTTTTTGCCTTAATCTCCCTCTTTTTTTCTGCTTCATTATTCTCTATAAGTTTGTCCTCTAGATCGCTGATTCTCTGTTCTGCCTCCTCCATCCTTGCCTCCGCTTCATCCATCCATGATTGCAGCTTAGTTATAGCATTTTAAATTTTATTCTGGCTATTTTTTACTTCTTTTATTTCTGCAGAAAGGGATTCTAATCTATTTTCAACTCCAGCTAGATTCTTATTATCATGATTCTAAATTCTGGTTCAGACATCTTGCTTGTATCTGTGTTGGTTAAATCCCTGGCTGTTGTTTCTTTGTGTTCTTTCTTTTGGGATGAATTCATTAATTTTGTCATTTTGGAGGGAGAAAAGGAATTAATGAGGTAGAAAAATTGAAATTAAGAAAAAATTGAAATTAAAAAAATATTAAAATTAAAAATTAAAAACACACATACTCACAATAATCGAATAGATAATGCTAGATCCTAGGTGTGTTTTTGTCTGGGTATTGAAAGTGGTTTGACAGATTAGAGGGAAAAAAAGGGGGGGGGAGAAAAAAGGAAATCGTTTGAGAATTTGAAAAAATGAATACACTGAAGTAGACTAAAATGACATGATGAATGTAAAATAGAACTTGAAAAAAATACACAAAAGCGAAGAATATAGTAGAAAAAAAATTAAGGAAAATATTTTTAATAAAAATTAAAAATAAATATGAATTTTTTTTATTTTGTGTATTTAAGAAAAAAGGAAAGAAATAAAAAAAAGAAAAAAGATAAAAAAAGAAAAAAAGAAATCGTTTGAAAATTTGAAAAAGCGAATACACTGTAGTAGACTAAAATAAAATGATGGAACTAAAATAGAATTTGAGAAAAAATTACATAAAAGCAAAAAATATAGTTATAAAAATTAAATAAAAATATTTTTAATAGAAATTGAAAGTAAAAATGAAGTTTTTCTCTTTCTGCATTCAAGAAAAAGAAAAGAAATGAAAAAGAGAAAAAAGAAAAAGAAAAAAAAGGAAATTGTTTGAAAATTTGAAAAGGTGAATACACTGAAGTAGACTAAAATAAAATGATGGAAGTAAAGTAAAATTTGAAAAAGTTTACACAAAAGTAAAAAATATAGTAATAAAAATTAAATATTTTTAATAAAAATTCAAAGTAAAAATGAATTTTTTTCTCTTTCTGTATTCCAGAAAAAGAAAAGAATTATAAAAGAGAAACAGAAAAAAGAAAAAAAAAGAAAGACAATTGAATAGATGAACCTGGTAACAGATTGAAGTAGGACTGAAATTGCTTCATTTTCCCCTAGAAGTCAGACTATGATGCGCTTTATAGTTCATAAACTAACTAGGCGGTGAGACTTGTGTTCTTGAAGAGTGAGGTTGGCCCAGTTGGGCGGGGCTAAGTGTAACAGCTCTGCTCTCCACTAGGTGGCGCTAATAGCCTACTTGGGTGGATTGTTGCAGTGCTTGTAGGTGAGTATGCGCATGCAAGGGAGTGGTGAAAATGGCGCCACCCAGCTACCCAGTCTATTCTCCTGGATCAGCAATTGCGCACCCGTCCTCTGTCTTCAGCTCTTGTCCACTCTGCGCTTCTTCACTCTCCGTGACCAGGTCCCAGGCAGTACCTCTCTCCCGAGTTTTGTCTCAGATGTGGCTGTTTTTCCCGTCCCCTTACTTCCGAAGGACTGCGGCTTTGACCCGCTCTGCCCCTCCATGGGAGGTCTCACCGAGCAATGGCCAAATGAGCAATGGCCAAATATCGGCTGCACCCAGGTACACCCATGGGACCCTGTTGTTGCCTGTGCCCCGAGACTGCGGCCAGGTGACAGCCCATCCAAGAAAATGTTCGCGAGACAGTGTAGCAGCAGCTTTTCAGGGGTTATGGAAAATCACAACACACATCTGGCACCAGGCTTCACCCTCAACGACCTTGCCCCAGCACCAGCGAATGTGGCCGCCTTCTGGGGTCTGCTGGGACCAGGTGGCTTCAACAGTCTCTACCAAATGTCCTTCCAGCAGTGGAACTGCTTTTCCCCACGTGGCCCGAGAACCTCCCAGACCCCAGTCTGTTCCTGGGGATTCGCCCTTCCCACCAGAGTACCGCCAGGTATCGAGCTGTGGAGTTGCAGCCTTTGTGCTCCCCTTGTTTATAGTCTTACTGGAATTTAAACCCTCTCCTTTGTCCTTTCTCCCTTTTGGAGTTTAGTCCCTGTGCCTGTTTCCAATTTTCCACTTTCTCTCCAGTTGCTTTTGGGGAGGGGTGCTTGTCCCATATTCTTACCCCCCGCCCAGTCTCTGTCCTCTCTCCTCCCACAAAAGTGGTTCCCTACCTTTCGCGGCTTCTTGCTCCCTGAGTTCAGCTCTCCATGTTGCGTACCTGCTGAATTCTGTCTCCATTTATTTTCTAATTGATTATTAGCCAAATAAGGAAGGCTGCTCAATTTTTTTGGGGGTCAATTTCATCTAGAAACCTTGCTGAATTATCTTAGTTTCTGATAGTTTGTTGGCAGAGCATCTGGGAATTCTTATAATTATATTGTTTACAAATCTGGACATAATTTCTATTATTTCTCAATTATTACATTTTTTAAGTTTATTTTGAGAGAGAAAGAGTGGGTGTGCGAGTTGAGGAGGGTCAGAGAGAGAGAGAGAGAGGGAGAGAGAGAATCCCAAGTAAGTTCCACAACCAGCTTGGAGCCCTACTCAGGGCTCCATCTCATGACCTCAAGATCATAACCTGAGCTGATATCAAGGGTCAGATGCTTAACTGACTGACCCAGGAGCCCCTCAGTTCTTACATTTTATTTCTTTATCTTGGCTAGGGCTTTGTACATTGCTGAATGTAAATGATCTTAGTTGTATACTTGTTTTGTACTTTTGTTCTAAGAAATCCCTTTAATGTTTGGTTGTAAGGAAAGAAATATAGTGTGGTTCTTTTAATATGTAACTTTTATTAAGGTAAATATTTTCCTTATTTTTTAGTTTGCATAGAGGTTTTCTTCATGGTATTATTTTTTTAGGTGATTTTTTTAAAGGTTTTATTTAAATTCTAGTTAGTTAACATATAGGGTAATATTGGCTTCAGGAGTAGAATTTAGTGATTCTTCACTGGCTGAGATAATTATGTTTTTCCTTTAGTATGTTCTTCTGGTGACTATAGTATTAGATTTTCTTTGCTTTCCTGGGATTAACCCATTTTAGTTATATTTTTAACACACCATTACTTTTGTTAGACTTGTATATGTTTAAAATTTTGCCTCTATATATTTTTTAAGTGGTTGTTGTTTTTTTTTTTTAATTATTTTTGAGAGAGCACACACACAAGAAACAACAGTAGCAGAGAGAGACAATCCCAACCAGGCTCTATGCCTGAGGCAGAGCTCGAAACCACAAATCCTGAGATTGTGACCTGAGCCAAAGTCAAGAGTCAGATGCTCAACTGAGCCATCCGGGCACCCCTTGCTTTTATATTTTTAAATAAGATTGGCTTAAATATTTTTTTCTTGTGCTGTTCTGTTCTAGTTTTAATACCAATGTTACAGTAACCTCATAGAATGAGTTAGTATATTTCTTTTTTTAATATTCTGTGATGCAATTTACATGAAACAAGGATTATTTATTCCTTGAATGGTTAATAGAAATCATCTCTAAAATCATCTAAACCTAGTATGTTTTGGATTTCATGGTGTTTCTCATTTGTTCAGCTCTGCCCTGTAGGTCTTATCTTGAGACTTAGACCGAAGGGTCAGATTTACTTGAGATATACTGTTCTCACAGGAAGGGAGGAGCAAAAGACCAAACCAAACTGTGCAAGCATGTGTATATAGCATCTTCTTAGAGGTGGCAGGGAAAACTACTGTGCCTGCCTAGGGTATCATGATATTTGCTTAGCAGTTGAGTGGCAAGTGTTGAGAAAACAAGAATAGAAATCTAGATAATGGAAGATCCACATATGTGGTGGCAAAACTCATAAAACTGACACCTGTGGTCACTTGGAAAGACACCTATATACTGAGCTTACAGTTCTTTTTTTTATATAAGATTTTTTTTGAGAGGGAGAGAGAGAGAGAGAGAGAGAGAGAGTGCAAGCATGAGCAGGCAAGGGGAAGAGAGAGAGAGAGAGAGAGAGAGAGAGAGAGAGAGAGAATCTCAAGTAGGCTCCATGTTCAGTATGGAGCCCAAAGTGGGGCTTGATCCCACGACCCTGGGATCATGACCTGAGCTGAAATCAAGAGTCAGATGCTCAACTGACTGAGCCACCCAGGTGCCCCTGAGCTTATAGTTCTTAAGGAAGGGATTGAACAGTAATGTTAATAGATTTATATTGCTTATTATTAATTACATTTTGCAAGTTATTTCTATAGTTCATAGACTATGTTATGTTATAGATTGTAAGACACACCTTTATTTTATGTACTACTCAGAATGGAAGAGAAAACTCAATTAAGCTCTCCCATAATGATTTTTTATTGCATCAGTTATGAAATGCAGCCCAGTGTCAAAGATATTAAAATGAGAAACAAATGGGCATCTTATAATCAATAAAATATGGTGCAAAAAAGAGATGAGCTAAGGAAAAAATAGGCAGTTATATGCAAAAATGAAAAGGAATAAGATCTACAAAGCCAAGGTCCTGCAGAATTGGAAAAGTCAATTCCACTGGACTCAAAGGAAGAGATGTTGTTTCAAAAGGTCTTGAGAGACAAAGACCCAATGTGACTTCTTAGTTGAATGGAGTGACTCAGCTTTAAGGCAGAGATCAACTTTGAGTAGAAGAAATGGCCTGTCTACTAAGCTTTACACCTCAAGTTAAAGAGAGAAGCAGGTCTATGGTGAAGAACTAAAGAAATAAATCTGTGATCCAAATCTATAAAATAACCTTAAATATAGTAAACAGCTCATGGATCTCACTAGAGACAAGTAAATCAGAAGCATAGTAATTCTTTGAGAGAGTTTGCTGCTAAAGGATTCTTGAGCCTTGCCTAAAAGATAACCTCGCTGTTCAGGGAATCTCAAAACAGCCCTCATGCAGGAAGTGGGCCATATGAGCTTTGCAGTTCTCAACGAAGGCATGCTGTCCAACACCCACATTAGATGTGGCCAACATGGATTAAAAAACCAGAAGATCCTAGATTCAAATCAAGAATTATGAAGAACAAAGGGCAAGTGAGTTTCTCCTTAAGAGAGCAGAATTGGGGTCTTTCAAGGAGCTTCACATCTTCTGTGGTAGAAGACCTTCACAAAGTTGACCCAGTGGTATTTCAGAATTGGTACAGACCAGTGGCTACTAAGCATCTTCCAATCTTCCTTTTTATGATTGGAAGTGTCTACATAGTTATTCTGTCCCTGTCCCACCATTGCACATTGTATGCCGAAGTGGAGGAAGGTAACTGTCTTTAGTTCACAACTGCTAGTACAATGAAAGCTACATTCAGAAATGGAGAGGTCACCCGGAAATCCTGGACTTGGGGTTAATTTCACTGCAGATTGGATCTCTGGGTTGCCTCCTTGGGGAAGGGTGAGCATGTTCTGTGTGAGTGAAAAAGAATGAATTACATATTTGGAAACCATAAGTAGGGACATTTGCTGTGACAATGATAGGTATCTATCAAACCTGGTTTTCCTGCTGACTACATTGGAAGACCATTTTGGTCATTCTCCCGTTGTATTAGTGGATCCATATGACTGGAATTCTGGCCAATAGGATGTGGGTGAAAAGTAACACATACTAAACCACTTGTAGACCTTTCCATCAAACATCCCCCGCCCCCCCCGATCCCCATAAACCTCTCTCTCCCTTAAAGGAATTTAGAGGGTTTGTATTGAAGTGGGAGGAGCCCCTTTGAATGACTGTGGAAACCAAAACAGAGAACTGCACCCTCAACCCAGCTCTCCCTTCACCAGTAATTATGGTTGAAAGTGAGCAATACAATTTTATTGTGTTCAAATTAGATTTTGTTTTTCACTTCTAATTGCAGAATAACTTAGCCTAGCCTAATTATTACAATCAATCAACTTCTCTCCATTGGATTATTCTTACTGGGCTTACCATATATTCATACACATTGTCCTACTAGAAAATATCTTTCTCTTGGCCTCAGAACCTCCTCCAGTCCATCTCATTGTTCTCTATTCAAAGAACAACTTCATGAGTCTGCTTTATTCAGTGTCCACCCCCTTTCACTCCCATTAATTCTAAACCTGATGGTCAATTCTTTGTTATTTTTAAATTTGAATTCCCAGCAGCATTTGTGATGGTTGACCATGCCCTTTTACTTTGGTTTTCTTCCTCCTGTATTGGTCATTTTTTTCTCTACCTTCCTTACTGGCTTCATCCCTTCACCGGATCTCAAAATATGGGAGTGACCCAGAAGTTCTTCTCTCAGCTCCCTAAATCACACCCTACATAATCTTATCTACCTTATGCTGCTAAAGTGTACCAGATTTATGAGTATGGAACCCAAATCCATAGGTTTATTCCAACATGCTAATCTGAGCCCAAGGTTCATATATTTAACTGCCACTCGTTGTCTCTGTGTGGAGGCCTACTTGGTATCCCAAACTTAACATGAACAAAGCAGAACTATTGATAGTCCCTCTGAGCATATTTATTCTTCCCCAAGGTTTCCTATCTCTATAAATGGTATCACTGTCCTCAGGCCCTAAACCCAAGATTCCTCTTCGACTCTTCTGTGATTCATTCTTTCCTCACAGCTTTCAGTCAATTGACCATTTACCTCACCATCACCACTAACCAAACTGTACTTCAAGCCACCTTCATCATTTGGTTTGAAATTGCCTCCTGGATTGTCTTGTTTTCTTTTCAGTCTCCTCAGAAAAGCCCCTGGGATCTTTGGAAAAGATAAATCAGATAATATCACTTTTCTGCTAAAAGTCTTTAGGAGTCTCTGATTGCACTTAGAATAAAATCCAGATTCCTTAGTTTACCCGATAGTGTCTTACACAGTCTGTCCCCTATTGAATCTCCAAACTCATCTCTCCCATTTGCCCCCTCACACACTACATTTTAGTCTTACTGCTCTTATTATTGTCACTCAATCGTGTCAGGTTCAGTCCTACCTTAGGGCCTTTGCACTTCCAGTTCCTCTAGTAGGATTTCCTTTCAGATCTTTTCACACCTGCTTTCTTTTCATCACTCTGGTCTCTGTTCAAATATCCTTGTCTCAGAGAAGCAAATAGATAATTCCTGAGTTATTTTCCATCCCCTTAACCAATATTGTCTTCATAGCATGTATTTGGTTCTGAAATTATAATTTTTCCTTACGTGTGACCAATTTGCTCTAAAGAGGTTTGACTATATCTTAATAAGCGATACACTTCCAGTATTTTAGCTTAAATCATTGTGTTATTATTTATAAACAAGGAAGCTGGATATTTAGCCTTTCTACCAAGAAATCTTGAGCAGGAGCTAGGTAACATGAATGTGACAGGAATTGAAGAGAAGTGCTGACTTTTGTGGAGAGAAACTTAATAAAAAACATTGGTTCAAAAAATTACTTAATTATAATATGCCCGCATTTGAATGCAACCTGATTATGGCTCCATTTCAATTTACAGCCAAGATTCTGGTGCAACTAGCACTTTGAAATGCCATGGCAACATCGCCTGCTAGAGCATCTTGTTCTTGGTGAAAATGTTTCTTTTTTCTTCCTAGTTGCTTAGGTACCACTCTCATTCACTTGCAGTTGAGTCTTTGCCCTCCAACATATCTATTTTCATGGGTAGTTCACCCTTTTTAAACGCTCATCCTCCATGCAATAGAGTGTGCCTTCTCATCCTTAAAGAGATAGCCATGCTGACCTTCTGCAGTGGAGGTTTTACGTCTGACTTCAGTCCTCACTTCCCTCTGCTGATCCTTAGCACCCAAATATTGTCATCTCTTACTCATGTTCCTGTTCCTGCGTTTATCCCTCCAATCCTGATGAACACATGGCTCAGTTTTCTCAGCCCCAGTTTTCTCTGGCTGGCCAGGAAATTCTAAGGGTAAAAGAATAGTCTAGTCACCAATCTCCTCTTGTTATAACACTGTCACCTGTTATTCTTGTTTATGATTCCTGGGCAGCTCCTACTGAGCACACAGTCTGGAGGTTAAACCCATAGATGAACTGACTTTTAGCATGTTGCCCCCAACCAGAAGACTTGGGACCTCATGATGATAAGGGGAATTAAACTGTGCTTGGTAGTTTACCAGAGGACTATTCTGTACTCCTTTCCAAGAATCTTAATTCCTGCCATTAAAGCCATTCATGAGAAAACATGGCAATCCTGTGTTGGTGAGGATGCTTTTGAAGATGTCAACTGAGGTTCAATTGGTCCATATGCCTCCTGGAGAAATAGTGTGCTTTTGGACTTCTTCCTACTTGACCAACCCGCTTGGCAAAAGTCCTGGGAGACCTAATCTGAATTAGCACTTATCCCATCCTTTGGAATAGATCAAAATCTTATAAGAATGAAATTTAAATTTGAATAATAAACACATCCATCTGAAGGGAAAAATTCCTCCTATTCTTGAGAAGGAGGTCTGTATTAATTTGTGAGGTCATCATAACAAAGTACCACAGACTGGGTGGTTTAAACAACAGAAATTAATTTTCTTACAGTTCTGGAGGCTGAAAGTCTTAAATCAGAGACTGAGATGGTTTCTTCTCAGGCCCATGGGGGAAGGTCTCTCCTAAGATCCTCTCTTTGACTTATAGATGGCCATCTTCTCCCTGTGTCTTCACATTGTCTCCCCTCAGTACCTGTCTGTGTCCAAATCTCCAGTAACATTGCATTAGGGTCTATCCTAATCACCTCATTTTAACTTAATTACCTCTGTAAAGACCCTGTCTTCAAACAGTCACATTCTAAAGTTCTGGGGTTAGGACTCCAATATATGAATAGGTGGTGGGGTATAGTTCATCCCATAAAAGATATTTAGCCTTTAAAAATGTTTATTTATTTATTTTGAGAGAGAGCAAGAGAAGGTATGAACAGGGGAGGGACAGAGAGAGAGAGGGAGAGAATCCCACATTCTGTCAGCACGTGCTGTCAGCACGGCGTCTGCTGTGGGACTCGATCGCATAAACTGTGATCTCAGATCATGACCTGAGCCAAAATCAAGACTTGGATGCTCAACCAATTGAGCCACCCAGGCACCCCATCTTTATCCTTTTGAGAAACATTCCATTGATACTCACCTTCTGTCTTCTACATGACTACCTGTAGCTAAATGAGTGCATGAATATGAACACCTTAGTTAATTTCTGTCTAAGAGCATCTGTCTAAGAGCATGGCCTTTGGAAGTCATTCAGACTAGGTTTCAAATCCTAGTTCTGTCCTTGCTTTTGGTGTAAATAACTTACTTAAACTTCCTGACCTAAAGATTCCTCAAATGCAGAATGAATGTAACATTTTCTATTTTATATTATTGTCCTGAAGATTAAATAAAATTACATACTGTTTAGTACACTGTCTGTTCCAGAAGTAAGTTCTCAATACTTAAAAACTACTCAAAATAGAAAGCCCCTGGGAAACCGAAGGAACGGTAGAATTATCTTCTTTTTTGTAACTGCATTAAAATCAGTGTGGGAGATATCTGAAAGACACCTCTGTACCAAAATTTGCTACTCTAAACACACCAGAACCTTGCAGATGTCCCAAATACCATGTGACCCCTGGCCAAGGTTTTCAGCCACAGAATCTTCTTCTTGGTCATCCTCAATGGAATCTCAAGTCTCACAAGAAATTAGGACTGATCTTTCTCTACTCAGATTTTCCTGGGGCTGCAACCAAGTAGTGGCAGCCATTATCTCCCCCTCAGTTGCCAAGGACCATGGGTGGTTTTAGGCACAGCTGCAGGATAATTACAACCACTTTTTAATTTGGTCCAAGTTGAATAGTTTGAGGAAGATCATCAGGTATTGTTTCATTCCACAAATCATTCTAATATGTTAGCAGAGGAAAATGTCATCCATGAAGTAGATACAAGTAGAGAAAACTCCTAGCAGTCCAGATTTGTTCTCCATTATATGGAAGATCTGAAAGGACTTCCACCCTCAGGATACTGTCATTCTAAAATCTTACTGTAAATTTGACCTTGTTGGCTTTGGCTTTCCTAGAGCTCTGTAGAAGTGAAGATGATTAGCATACAGTTTGAATCACTTACCCTTTCTGTTATTCACTGGGCACAGTTTGAATGGAAATCATTTGCATAACTGAATTTTCCCTTCTTCAGTGTTATGAAAGGAGCTCCTTGTTGTAAGATATTCCATAAGGTGAATTATCTTAATGGATTGAGTGTGTATGAAAAATTAACAGATGTTTGTGGAAGTCTAAATCTATTTTGCTTTGTTTAAAGATGTGATTTAAAGTCTTCTGTCTCCAAATAGCTCCTAAATGATTCAAATAAATATCTAGTCAACCACTGAGGATTACTAAGGGTAGGTCGTGCCCAGAGAGTATGTATGCCAAATTGTATTTTAATTTTTCAAGGAAATGGATGATTTCCATTGTTTGAGGTGTTTACCATTTCTAAGGGAAGATTTGAGCCTGTGCCTATGCTGAGCTTTTCTGTAGCTTCTAGAAAATTGAGGAAATGAATTTGCCCGCAGGAATTGTGTTCTATATTAGGAAACGTGCATATTGGCAGATGGTCAAGGGAGTGCTACCTAAGTGTAGAGAGCCATTTAGGACTATTCAAATTTAAATCTCCCCATTTGAGCTCAACACAGTGGAGCAATAAACCCATTTGTTGCATTTATGCTTGGCTGAAGTCAGAGGAAATGTAATATTGGTATTATCTACTCTTGTTGCTGTAGACGTACATATTTGCATATAGGTCATTGTTTAAACATATTTGCATAGCAATGAAAGTATAACCTCTAACTGAATAACTTAATGGAGATAATAACAACATTTGTCACACATCTATTACAGAATATTTACCGTGTGGTAGTTGTGCTCAGAAACAGTGCTATATAATCTAGGAGACTCTTCTACCATCATGGCATACATTTCCATGGGCTATGCAGGCCGAAGAGATAGATGCTGAGCAGTTTTACATTTATAGAAATACGTACATTTCTTTGAAAACACATTTCTATTAGTTACTCTATAAAAATTTCTGAAGCAAGCAGTTTAAAAATGGAATAGTTAAGTACTTCTAAACCTTCTAAAATTCCAAAAGTCGTCTTGTATGCGATCTGGCTATGACTTGGCACTATGCTTTGGATTTTTTGGGAATTACAGAAAAATAAGCAATTGTGAAGTCCACACTTAATCAACTAAGAGATTAATTCCCCATTTACCTCCCTTCCTGAGCTAAACTGAGACATTTTCTCTGATGTTTAGTTTATTAGTGATTTTCTTACTGTAGCTTGTACGGTGGGGCAAGGGGAATTTAATATGTAATTAGATTATGACAAAATTTTAATCTATACTTCAGAAATGCAAATATTAGTGGAGCTGAAAGGAAACTTTTGAAGACTTTCTAGTGCAACTTCATCATTAGGTAGGTAAAGAGAAAAAATGACTTGTATAAGGTTAAGTCACTGATTAATGTCTGAGCCAGAAGACAAGACCAGGAGAGACCAGATTAATTAGGATAATTAAAATTAACAGCAAAACAAGACATATTAGTAATTTTCTTGACAATATTTCATTCCATCAGTTTTATTTTTTCACAGAAGCAAATTTTATCGAAAAATAAAATTACGAATCAATCACCCTTGTGTTCATTGTAAAATCATGTAAAATTATATACATACATTGAATTAACTAGAATTTATGAATATGTAAGGATTTCTTACACAGTACATACATAAAACATACATCAAAGCATTTGTGAAATGACATGGTTTTCTGATGTTGCTTCCCATGGACCTCCTTCTAGGCTTTTTCTCTGAAGGTCAGCACAGCGCTGTTAAACATCCTCTGCAGGGAGTAAGAGCCTGAGCTTGCCTGAAAGTTGGAAGGTTCAGTTAATTCTATGGACACTTGATAAGCATAAAGTAAGAATTTGGACTCTGATCTAGTCATGTCTGTGTGTGTGCATATGTGCTGTCTGTGTGCCTGTTTGTGTGTGTGTGTTTCCTCCTCCCTTCAAGGGTGAATAAACGAAATCTCTAGCCAAAGCACGATTATTCAGAATTTCAGAGTATATAAAGACAAGCCCAAGGTAGTAAACCAGTCCTCCTACCCTCCACCAATAACTCTTTTTAATCAGATATTTTCTTTATGTTAATATTTGTATTTTATTCCACACTTGGAATACATTTGGGGTGTATGTGTATATCTTTTCCTTTATATATCTTTGTTTTCTCCTATGGGACTAAAAGAAGAGGGAACAAAAGTTATATGTTGTAATTATGATAGCTTCCTGAAGGATTGTTCCTTTTATCATTATAACCTATTTTATGTCTCTAGAAACAATTTTTATCTTAAAGTCTACTTTGTCCAATATCAGCATTGTCACTTGACTCTCTTTTGGTTATTATTTGCTTGCTGTTCTTTTGCTTTCTTTTTTTTTTATTACTTTTTTTAATGCTTACTTATTTTTGAGAGAGAGAGACAGAGAATGAGCAGGGGAGGGGCAGAGAGAGGGAGACATAGAATCCGAAGCAGACTCCAGGCTCTGAGCTGTCAGCACAGAGCCTGACGCAGGGCTTGAACCCATGAACCGTGAGATCATGACCCTAGCTGAAGTCGGATGCTTAACTGACCGAGCCACCCCGGTGCCCCTGTTCTTTTACTTTCAACCTATTTGTGTCTTTGAATCTGAAGTGTGTCTCTTGTAGACAGTCAATAGTTGGATCATGTTTTTGTATCCATTCTTCCAAAGTTTGCCTTTTGATTAGAGTGTTTATTCTATTTACATTTAATGTGGTTCCTGATAAGATAGGATTTATATCTATTGTTTTGCTATTTCTTTCCTATATGATTTGTTTTCTTTCTCTATTTCTCCATTACTATCTTCTATTGTGTTAAACAGATATTTTCTATTGTTCCACTTTAATTTTCTTGTGGTTTTTCTCATATATTTTGGAACAGCAACTTTGGAAACCAAATCCTCCTCCACTACCTAGAGTCTGTTGTTTTGATGTTTGTTGTTTGTTTAATGACTTTCTGAACTAATTTTGTAATATCTGTATGCCGTGTTGTATATGATCGCTATAGTCTCTGCTCAGTTAGCTTAGTGATCAATTAATGACTGGACAGAAATTTCCTTAAATCCTATCAGCAATTAGTTGTCACTCTTTGCCAAGGGACTCTGTATAGTTTGTTGTGTCATGCCTTCAACACTTTGGCAACTTATAACTCCACCTTATCTTTCCCTTACTACTTGCAAAGAGCCTCAAGGTTAGTCAGGGGTGAAAGCTTAGCATTTTCCCAGATCTTTCTTGGCAGGGACATGACCTTCTAGATCCCCAGGAATATGCCAGAGATTTTCAAAACCCGCTATAGACATTTCATTCCCTAGAATTTTTGTTTCAGATTTTTGGGAGGCCTCTTAAGTCCCAACTTATATCCCCAGCTTAGGCAGCTATGATGTTAACAATTGCTGCTGATTACTTCTGACAAATGCCCCGGGATTAGAAATTTTCCCAAGGATGGTGTGCCTGGGTGGCTCAGTTGGTTGAGTGTCCTACTTTGGCTTGGGTCATGATCTCGCGGTTTGTAGGTTCGAGCCCTGTGTTGGGCTCTGTGCTGACAGCTCGGCGCCTGGAGACTGCTTCGGATTCTGTGTCTTCCCCTGTCTCTGCCCCTCCCCTGTACGCTCTGTGTCTCTCAGTCTCCCAATGATAAATAAACAGGTAAAAAAAGAAAAAAAGAAAAAAAAAGAAATTTTCCCAAGGAGTCGTAGCTGAGTCAGGTTACCTGAGGACAAACCCTGTGACTGGGACTTTTACAAGGAAGCATCAGAAAGGTTAAATAGTGACAATTCTGTGGGGATGGGTTTTTTTGCAGTGCTTCAAATCCATTCTGCCCCATCCTGTGTCTCTTAGACTGCTGTTTTTTCACAGCTATCATAGTTGTGAGAATGCTAGTTTCCAAGGCTACTGAAGAGCTGGAAAGAGGAGTACGGGAACGAGGTTAAAGCACAGTAAACTCACCTTTCTTACCATGATTTAGCTGTTTTTACTTAATAAACACTCCTCATATTGTGATAAGCCTTTAGTTAATACCCAGGGTTCTGAAAAGTTGCTTTTAAAAATAGTTTGTCAGTTTTCTCATTGCTCTTATGGAGAAATGGAGTTTTGGAGGTCCTTACTCTGCAGTGGAAGTGTTTCTCCCCTACTTATGATTTAAAAAAATTTTTAAAAATGTTTATTTATTTTTGACAGAGAGAGAGACAGAACATGAGCTGGGGAAGGGCAGAGAGAGAAGGAGACACAGAATCCAAAGCAGGCTCTGGGCTCTGAGCTGTCAGCACAGAGCCCGACACGGGGCTCGAACTCACAGACTGCGAGATCATGACCTGAGCCAAAGTCGGACACTCAGCCGAATGAGCCACCCAGGGGCCCCTCCCCTACTTATGATTTTAAGGCTTAGCTTAGACATTATCTTTTCCAAGAAGTCTATCCTGAACTTCTAGGATGGACTAAATACCCTGATTTTGAGCCCTCATTGCATCCAGGGCATATCTTTCTATAGTACTTGTCATATTATGGTGAAATCATGTTTCTCTGTTACTGTTTTTCTTTCATTAGTCTGTAGGTTCTTCAAGAACAGGAACAGTGTCTCATTATTCTTTGTGGCCCCTACTCCTTTTGCAGTGTCTGACTCATTTAGCTTGTTTATTCAGCTATGTTCTCTTTCTTTAGGTGTATGCCAACTTCCCTCATTCTAAGACCATTCAAAGCAAATAAAAATATAATAGTAAAGGTTAAAATGAATATTTGGGTGGACTCAGAGATAGGGAGATTACACTTAGGGCTAAGATTCATACTTCATATGATCTCATAATAATTATTAGGTTTAGAATGAAAGTTGGCCTTGAGATGCCTAGGTACAGACCTCTGGAAAACTCTCTGGTTTCAAATATGGAGTTATGATTATAAAACAGAAAGGCCGAAAAAAGTATTATAACGTGTATCTCCAAATACGTTATCATTTTTTAATGGTCACTATAGGAATTGGACTTATTGCCAATAATATTTCCCCAACACAAGATGTCTCTTTGATACCAGCTCTTTCCAATGTAGTTCTATTACCAAAAGTACCCTGCATCATCAGCCTTAGTTCAGGTTGAATTTGCCCCATTCCCTCTGCTCAGTCCCTCCCTTCAAAGGATGAAGATTTACTTATATCAAAGTGATAGGACTGAAATACATACTGCCTGAGGACCACATTCTTGGTCAAAGGGGGGTCATGGGAGACAGACCTGTAAGCTGCTCCTGGGGGCTTTTTCTTTAGCTGGCGTGTCAAGCTCTATTTGGAGTGGCATGGCCAGAGTGGCTAAGTACCAGCCTCTTAATTTGTGGTACTGAATGGAATGCAAAGAAATTAAGACAAAGTTAAACAAATAGGAAAAGGTGTTTGCAAAGAGATTTAGTTTCTTGCTCTCACACCAAACCACATGCTTATCTACACAGGAAGGGTACAGTGGTATTTTAACAGGTATGAAGCCCTTTGAGATGTTGATGAAATAATCTATAATTAGGTTCTCATTATTTTTTTGCAGTCTTGGCATTAAGCTCAGTAATTCAGAGCCTCAGGCCTTTTCTTCATGGGAAAAAAATGGAAAAAAATATAAATTAACTCTTTCCCCCTCCAGAGGAAAATTCAAAGGCTGGTGACTCAGGGTCAAAAGCTTTTATTTTAATAAAGATGACCCCTTGGCCACCTGCTGTTCCACAAGTCTTGAAAGAAACAGTTGCAATTTTTAGGACAAATGCATGAGATGAACCTACTGTCCCTTTGAATTTCCTTTTTAAAAAGTGAATAGTTTATAAACATAGTGTTATCAAGTTGCTTAATTTCCATTTCTTTTGAAATAAAGTTTTCTTTAAAAAATGATAACATTTGGAGCAGAATTCTCCCCATGAACTTTGAAACTATAGTGAAACTGCTTTTAGGTGAAGGATTAAGGAAATGCTTTTTATTAATAACACGAACTGACAGGAATTGGGGAGTTTTAAAATTCTTTCTCATTGTTAATGGTAAGTGAGTCTAGGTGAAGCAGGTCAGAGCCAGCTAAATTTAGAGCCAAGTCTCCAATTTCTGTAAAACAGGATTAAAAATTGGAATAGTTTTATGTCTAGAATATCCTGAATATTTTTCTCTCTTTTTATAGCAAAGACTTGGTATGTTTGATTGACTGGTAACTTTTTTTTTTTATCTTGGTATACCTCAAAGCATAAAACAAAGAAATTTTAAGCAGTAAACAATCTATTTTGAGTTTATTAAGATCCAGAAATAAGACTAAAAATCAGGAAGAAAAGAAGCAAGAAATATTATGAGAAAGGAGAACATGCAGCTAATCACAATATTCCAATTTTCTCTCCCATGAAAGATGATTACATGGTGACATTTATCAAGTTCAGAGTTTACATGGTACTTGTAACAAATCCCAATTATGCTTGCTCCATACCTAGTAGTAATCCATAGGTATTGGCAAATGACAAACTTGAGTGACCGAAATAGTTTAACTAGCTCACAAATCCATGGAATTTCATTTCTCGTGTAAGGTTGTGAAAAGAGATTGCTACTTCTACAACTCAAAAAGAAGCGTGGTGGCTGTTTTAGATTTGGCCAGGGCTGTGTCCTTCTTAGAATTTATAAGTGCCTGGGCACAGGGAGTGATGGTGCGAGTCCATATGCATGAAGGGCAAAAGCACATCCGTATGTAGAATTTTGATGAGGGAAGGAAGAAATGAAAAATACTAGCTTAATTCAATAACATGCCTCAGATCAGAGAGGAAGGAGATTTGGGGTACAATGTCCTTGTTGTAAATTACATTCCAGCTCAGTGTCATGCACTCGTGGCTGAGTATACTGAAGAAAGGGATAAAATGAATCAGAAGGCACCTACGTGGCTCAGTTGGTTAAGTATCTGATTCTTGATTTTAGCTCACATCATGATGTCACAATGGCAAGATCCAGCCCTGTGTCAAGCTCTGTGCCAGGACGTGGAGCCTACTTAAGATTCTCTCTCTCCCTCGCCTCACTCCCTCCCTCTCTAAAAAATTTTTATATATATATATATATATGTATAAAAAGAAGGGCAGGCTCATCAAATTCTCACTAAGAAGTGGGAGCACCAGAAGCCGAGCACCAAGACCCATGGAACTGAGTGTAATATGAAGGTGGTGAGAGCCTGTCTTCCCTTCATTATGGAGATGACATCTGACAGCACTCCCAGCTAAGACTGATGTCTTGGGATAGTAATGTATGCTATGTTAAAAGAAAAAAAATGGGACTAATTTCCAAACAGAGGCAATGTCGGGCTGACGATAAGAAGGTGGAAGCAAGAACCAAAAGGCAAGAACAGAAATTGCACATCAACATCTTCCATGTTTGACCTGAGCCACTGTAGTTCTCTTAGAGAGATGTCCTGGACTGTGGTGACTGCTTTGTGAGACTCTGAGGCCTTGCAGATTATTAGAGAGGGAAGGAGCAAGAATAACCATGGCATAAGCCACCTTGTATTGGAAAGGACTAAAATGCTAAGCACTCAGGAAATACCTCTGAGGAGCCCCAGGAGTTTATAAGGATACAATATTCAATAAAGGGAACTGGTGGTCTTACAATCATGGGTGGATGCAGAGTCAGAAGAACACAGTGTAAAACTCTGAATGCAATCCTCATTTTATCACCAGTAGGATTGAAGCCAAGGAAGAACTTTCTAGAACTTAAGGAAAATTGTCCCTCAATCCCTACAAACATTAATTTTAAGGAGAAATAGAAACTTGAAAAAAAAACCCTTATGTGTATAGTTAAAGATCACTTTCACTTATGTTTTGATGCATTTTTCACTAGGGCTGGTTTTAGTGGCCTTATTATTATCCTCACTGCATATATGAAGGAAATGGGCCTCAGTTTCCTCAAGTTGCTAAGGTGCCAAAATTTATGAATGGGAGAATTTACATTAGCCCGCAGAGCTAGCAAGTTGTTCTCTGAGAAGTGATGTCCCAGTAAACCCTTTAGAGTCCTAAATGCAAAAATCTCATTTGCAAGAGGGCAGGTACTCTGTTTGAGGCTTTAGGTTAGGGATGAACTTAAACACTGCAACAAGAAAGGGATATTTACAAAATCAAATTCCAGATTTATTAAGCTGTATCCCAAGGTCTTTAAAAAGAATAACCAAAAGCACCCACTTTCCTTTTCTGTACATTGGAGCAGAACCAGTGGGAGCAGCAGGTGTGTGGGGGGCCCCCTGGCAGGCCCCTAGAGCACAATCGGGGTGGGACAGGCATTGCTTGGAAGAGCCTGAATCAAAAATTGTCTCTTAGAAACAGAATCCTTATTCCAGGTACTTGTCCTCTGGGGAGGACACCAGAATGACCTAGAGATTGAGGAATTTCAAAGAATTATCAGGTCAAGTTTTTGTTTGTTTCTGCTTTTTGATGGTGGCTGGCTCAGGTGAAGCTTTGCAGAACCACATAAGTTGCCCATCTCCTCAGGAGTCTTGCAAAGCCCCATCTATCCCGACCCCTTTCTATCCTTGGATGACATCTAGTTATCTAGCTTCTCTCTGCTGATGTCTGTCATAGGTCTCTGATTGGCTAGTGTTGTGAATTCAGCTGGATGATCCAGAATGACTTCACTCACATATCTGGTGGGAGGCAAGCTGTCAGCTGAGGTATCTCCCATCTTCCTCCATATTGTGGAAATTAATAATGGGAAACCACATTAAAGTGGAGTTGGGAAGCTGGAAGGGGAGCCATACAACTTGTCAATTGCAGGAAGAATTGTCAATTACAGGCCTGGACAGGGAAAAGGTACACATTGCATCTCCTACAAGAAATGGACTACCCTTGCAACTCAGCCAATGAAAAACCATCATCTTAAATTCTTGCTTTTTTCTAATGGGCTTTTGTTCAAACAGCCTCACCCAATTTCCTCCTTCTCCATAAAATACTGTTCCTCTCCTTTGCTGGATTTCCCATAGCTTGCTTCTTTTGTGTTGCAATTCTCCGCTATTCCTGCATGAACCGATTTTTGCTGGTAAAATAACTGACAGTTTTATTTTTAAGGTTAACAGTATGGACTCTCACCCTTCAGCAGCCTAGTTCAGGTTCCTCCCGATGTCTTCAACTGCAGCAAGAGAAGGAAAGTCCTGACAAGCAAGCACTTAAACCTTTGTTTGCTTACTGTGTTCTCACTGAAGTTGACAAATCCTCCTTTTAACTCAAACACCATCAAAATCCCACAATATGGGCTGAGGCAATTAATTTTTAGAACTCTTACCCATGAAATTTTCAAACAGACATTGGTTAGAGAAAATAGTGCAATGAAACTCTGTGTAGGATCCAGCTTCAATAACTAATTATACAACGTGTGTCTTAATTCTACATAGTCATTAAAAAAATTTTTTTTAACGTTTATTTATTTTTGAGACAGAGAGAGACAGAGCATGAACAGGGGAGGGGAGAGAGAGAGGGAGACACAGAATCTGAAACAGGCTCCAGGCTCTGAGCGGTCAGCACAGAGCCCGACGCGGGGATCGAACTCACGGACAGTGAGATCATGACCTGAGCCGAAGTCGGACGCTCAACCGACCGAGCCACCCAGGCACCCCTACATAGTCATTTTAAATTGTATGCCATGGCATAGACTGCTGCTTCTCCCCCAGATCTACTCACCTCTGCTTCTATCATAATAAAAGCCTGGATTTATAGTTCAAAATAGAGATTAAATTTTCCTTTCTAAGTTATAGCTTGATGTGACCACGATTCATTTCTAGTCAATGCGATATGAGCAAAACTTGTAGATATGTCCTAGATGGTATCACTGGGCATAACTTCCAGGAGTGCCCTGTAATGCAAGGTATCTCCTACCCTCTTCCTCTCCAGGTGTCTGTTTTGCAGACAAGGAAAGGAAGCCGTCTTGTACCAGAGATGCAGGCCACCTTAAAGATGGGAGAGCAGCAAAATAGTAAGCATTCTGACCTCTGAGGACTTGGCAGAATTGAACTGCTCTATCAGGTTGGATTGTTACATAAGAGAGAAATACACATCTATCTAGTTCATTATATTTGGCTCCCCAGCTTAAACCACAGTTTACTTGGGTCTCCTCTAGCAGCATAAAAACCAACATCTTAACTAATAGTCTTGATGAAATCCCTATGTTTAGAGAGCAAAAATTGCATCCGTATATATTACTGTTACTTCTGTGATTTGATGATGGCCCTTGCATTTTAGCTTGACAATTACATTACAATTTCTCCTGTTCTTATTTAATAAATATTTCCTGAGTGATTATTATATGCCAGGCACTATTCTAGATGTAAGGACTACATCAGTAAACAAAAAGAGACAAAATTGCTGCTATCAAGCTTATATTCTGTTACTGACTGAATGTTTAATTTTTTTAATGTTTATTTTTGAGAGAGAGAGAGAGAGAGAGACAGAGTGCAAACAGGGGAGGGGCAGAGAGAGAGGGAGACATAGAATCTGAAGCAGGTTCCAGGATCTAAGCTGTCGGCACAGAGCCTGACATGGTGCTCAAACCCCCAAACTGTGAGATCATGACCTGAGCTGAAGTCGGACGCTTAACTGACTGAGCCACCCAGGCACCCCATAGTGATTGAGTGTTTATATCACTCTATCCCCATTCCTTGTTTTTAAAAGTTTATTTATTTATTTTGAGAGAGAGCAAGCAGGGGAGGGGCAGAGAGAGAGGGAAAGAGAGAGAATTGCAAGCAGGCTCCCCACTGCCAACTAGGAGCCTGAAGCAGGGCTCGAACTCATGAATCCTGAGATCATGACCTGAGTTGAAATTGAATTGAATGTTTAATAGACTGAGCTACTCAGGCATCCCTTCCTACTCCCATTCCTATATTGAAGCCCCAAACCCCAGTGTAATAGTATTTAATGCTGGGGCCAGTGGGATGTAATTGGGTTTAGATGAAATCATGAGGGTGGGGTTCACATGATGGGGTTACTACCCTGTAAGAAGAAGAAAGAAGAGAGATCTCTTCACTTACACTCATAAAGGAAAGGCAATATGAGCCACAGCAAGAGGACAGCTGCCGATGAACCAGGAAATAGACCCTCACCAGGAACTGAATCTGCCAGCACCTTGATCTCGGACTTCCAGCCTCCAGAACTGTGAGAAATAAATGTCTGCTATTTAAGCCACCTGTCTAAGGTATTATGTTATAGTAGCAGCCCAAGCTGACTAAAATACATTCTAATAGGTTTCTACTTCCTGTTTTAACACTTTATTACCAGGTCATTGATTTATTGAGCCAACAAATATGTATTGAGTACCTAACATGTGTCAGGCTCTGCTCTAGGGCACACAGCAGGTGAAGGAGGCAAAATCCTTCTGCTCACGGGGCTTACATTCCAAAAGCGGAAACAGTTGGACAAGCAAAATCAATAAGTCTTCCTAAAATACCTTGTATTACAAATAGTTGATAAATGCTAGGGAGGAAAGTAAAGCAGGAAAGGGGGATGGGACACGGGGGGAATGGAATGTTCTATTTTAGCTGGGGTCATCAGAGACCACCTCACTGAGAAGGGCATGTTTGAATAAAGACATGAAGGAGCACTGGAGCGAGCCAGGCAGATGCCTGAGGGAGAAGCAGTCCAGGCTGCAGGAATTGCAAGTACAAAAGCCCAGAGGGGCTAATGTGTTCTGGAAGCTTTGATGAGGCTCTTGTGGCTGGAGCTGAGTGAGCCAGGAGGAACTAGTTAGTAGGTGATAAGATGTTTTAGGGCTTTCTAAGGTCCCGATGGCCGGAAAGCTCAGCCACAAAAAACAGGCATCTTTGTCTCGTGCTCGCAGTGTTTCTTTTTCTATATTATTCCTTCTGCAGTTATTATCCCCAGAAACCACGCATCTGCACGGGCCTGTGGGCAAATGCTGTTGTCTCAGAAGAGAGGCATGATTGGTACTACAGGAGCAAAATCAGATTTGGTGATCTGATGGGTGAACGTGAAGCCAGACAGGTGGGCAGGAGTGAAGAGGTGAAGTATGGGAAGGAAGCAGGAAGTGAGGGCGTCACAAGGGGAATGGCTTTCGAATGTCGGTGGTGAGCTGGGTGAGGGACTGGCAGCTTCTTACTGGGCCGGCTCTTCGTGATGAGTGGGATGTCTTGCTCAGAGGCGTGCTTTGTTTTGTAGCAAATGTTCAGGTTAGACCTTGCAAAAAGAAGAGAAAACATGCTGACTAGGAATAGTTTGCATATTTTGAGCGTGCAGCTGAGAGCAGCTGAGAGCATAGAAAGAATATGACTAAAGCGAGTGAAAGGCTGGGCCAAAGCCCCTCTGGTGCCCTGGTTTTAAGAGATATCAGCCGATTATAATAGCATTATAATGAGAAAGAACATCCGCCAGAGACGTGAGGAGTGATGAGAGGTAGGTCCACGTGTGGTCTTATTAGTCTTCCACCACAGGAGGTCTGGAAGAGTTTAAAAGGCCTTTCTCAGGGTGCCTGGGTGGCTTAGATGGTTGGAAGTCTGACTTCGTCTCCCGTCATGATCTCAGGGCATGGGTTGGAGCCCTCGTTGGTCTCTCTGATGTCAGTACAGAGCCCTCTTTGGATCCTCTCTGCCCCTCCCCCATGCTCTCACGCTCGCTCTCTCTCAAAAAAAATAAAAGTTAAAATAAATAAATATAACTTAAAAATAAATAAAAGGGATTTCTCACAATCAGAGAAAGGAGAAGAATTTGAGATTGTATTAAAAGGCTGCTTTGGTGCCGCGTTCTGGGGAGTGCCCTGAGTATAGATGACCTTCCACTACTCCCCTGCTGACCTTGATTGGAGCCCGTGTAGGAAATAAATACAGCCGTGGCCCATCCATGTTCTATTTCCTGGCCCTCTTTGGCAATGGTGCTTGGAGGGAACCCTGAGCTATAAAAGGTGCACCTGCCCCCTGACCCGGCAGCGTGGATTCCCCACCCTGCCCTAACAGATTGCACTAGTCTGGTTGGAGCAGCAGAACAGGAGGGCGAATATGCAGCGTAAAGACTAATTTGGGTTAAACCAATGGGTGATGGAAAATGAAAAGTATCGCCATATCTTCTATTAACTCTGTTCTATACCTCCTGTCTCTCTGAACTGCTGTTTGACTAGAAGATGGAGACTCCCAACAGAATGGAGTAGAATATGTGGCTGATTTGTCATATCCTCTGTGAGCATTCCAGCGGAGGGTGGTGGTTTCTGTACTCCATATTTGCCATCTACACTAAATTAAATATTTCCGATAAAGCTACTTTTTTAATAACAGAACATACTTGAAATTTGAGACCAGTGGGATTCTGTCCAAAGAAAAACTGGAGATATGAATATCAAAAAAATATATACAGTATGTAACTTAGAGAAAGGTTTAATTGTTTTATTTGGGGTGCCTGGGTGGCTCAGTTGGTTAAGTGTCTGACTTCGGCTCAGGTCATGATCTCACAGTTTGTGAGTTCGAGCCCCGCATTGGGCTCTGTGCTGATAGCGTGGAGCCTGGAGCCTGCTTCAGATTCTGTGTCTCCCTCTCTCTTTGCCCCTGCCAGTCTCACGCTCTGTCTCTCTCTCTCTCTCTCTCTCAAATGAAAATAAAAAAATAATTAATTGTTTTACTTACAAATTTCAACCAGTATCCTTCACTTTAAATTCAATTAAATTATGATTCGATTTGTGTCAAATCTGAGCAAATTAAATAATATATTTATAGAAAATCATCAGGGTCAGAACCCTCTCAAATAAGGTGGTAAATATGCAATCTCATAAGCAGAGATATTCTTTGTATCTGCTAGAATTTTTTATGGAATTATACATGTGAAAAATGTGAAATTTAGGTAAGTGGAATTAAAGAGTAGAAACCCATTTGTGGTGCCATTCTCATACCATAACTATAGGAGACTTTAATACTTCCCTTACAGAATGGACAGATAATCTCAGCAGAAAATCAACCAGGAAACAATGGCTCTGAATGACATACTGGACCATATGGACTTAACAGATATTTTCAGAACATGTTATCCTAAAGCAACAAAATACACATTCATCTCAAGTGCACCTGGAACGTTCTCCAGAATAGATCACATATTGGGTCACAAATCAGCCCTCAACAGGTATAAAAAGACTGAGACCATACCATGCATATTTTCAGATGAAAATTGAAATCAATAGTACGAAATTTGAAATCAAGTATAAGAAAAAATTTGGAAAGCCCTCAATATGTGGAGGTTAAAGACATCCTACTAAGGAATAAATGGGTTAACCAGGAAATTGAAGAAGAAATTTTCAAATACATGGAAACAAATGAAAATGAAAACATGTAGCAAAGGCAGTCTTAAGAAGAAAATACATTGCAAATTAAGCCTATCTCAAGAAGCAAGAAAGGTCCCAAATAAAGAACCTAACCTTACACCTAAAGGAACTAGAAACACAGCAGCAAAGAAAGCCCAAAGCCAGCTGAAGAAGGGAAATAATAAAGATTAGAGCAGAAATAAACAATATAGAATCTAAAAACAAAACAAAACAAAACACACACACACAAAAACAAAACAAAAAACCAGTAGAACAGATCAGTGAAACTAAGACCTGGTTTTTTGAAAGAATAAACAAAATTGATAACCCCCTAGCCAGACTTCTGAAAAAGAGGACCCAAATAGATAAAATCAAAGATGAAAGAGGAAAGATCACAGCTACTCTCTTTCAGTATTATGTCTGCAAGTATCCTGCTATGGGCATTTGTAGATTGATCACTCTCACAGCTGTGTAGCTTTCCTGGTGTGAATATACTATAGTTTAATTATGCATTACATGCATTATCTACCTTTCATAAATACCTAGGTTGTTTTCATTGGTGTGAACACAAAAACCCAACTGTGTTGGGTGTTTAAGTAGGAATGGATTTGCTGGGTCATGTGATAGACATGGGTTTAGCTTGACAGATATTGCCAAAGTTTTGTACAGGGTATTTGTACAAACTT
Organism: Panthera pardus; assembly: GCF_024362965.1. Taxonomy (NCBI): domain Eukaryota; kingdom Metazoa; phylum Chordata; class Mammalia; order Carnivora; family Felidae; genus Panthera; species Panthera pardus. The sequence continues at coordinate 187,115,256 of NW_026526688.1, forward strand.
ACTTTACCAATGGCAGTTAGGACAATTCAGTTGTTCTCCATATTTTACCAGCATTTGATATTGTCTGTCTTCTTAAAATTTAGCCATTGTGTTGAGTGTATAGTAATTCTGTCTTGTAGTTTTAATTTATATTTTCCCGAAAACTAATAGAATCTTGTCCCATTTCAAAAAGAAGTGTATATAATAACAGCTTAGGTTTTGTAAGTATGAGGCAAGAAAGTTGCCCTGAGTCAGACACACTGAAGCTATTACATGGAGGTGGCACACTTTTGGTTTCATGGTGAACCTGAATACAAAGATAAAATGATTGGTTGTGGGAGGTCATATTTTTCTCTGTTCCAGTAGATGTTAAAGCTGATCACTTGAAGGTAAGTATAGAAGAGATTCCAACAGTGTTTGGCATCCAAATCCATTTCAATGCCTAGTTCAGTGGTGTCTTTAAAACGTAAGCCTGCTGCTTGGTTTTTCTTAAACTCTCAATTTATTTTAGTATCATCTCGATTTTCTTAAGGTCATGATCCACATACACAGATATTAATTATGGATGGTACTTTTTTTTTTAGTAGTTCAGTAGAGTCTGAATTAATAAAAAAGTGATTCACCTTAAAGAAAATTTATAATATTAAAATCTGTTACATGAATATATGGCAGAAATAATGGAAATAGAACATGAGCATTCTTATAATATTTAAAGAGAAATGGAACCTTAATCAGGGATATTAATCTTGCAAATGGAGGACCCTTGGTGTTGTACCTCTTTCTGTGGTCTGAAGTTCCTTGATGTATATTCAATTAGGGACAAAAACGGTATGTTGGTAATGGTGGTTATGATTCATAAAACCTTGAAGACTACATTAAATGCTGTCCATATGTTACATCAGATATATTGCTGCTTTCTGAGGAAAAGTCTAGTTTTACTACAGTTTGCTTCCCAGCGAGAGCTCTGGTAGCCTTTGATCCAAGTGAAAGTTTGGTTAAGTGCTTGCCTCCATTTTTACAAAGTGTTAGCCTTAACTCCTTCCCATCTGATGTTTACATAATATAAAAACCTGTCATTCGTTGAAGATTTACTGTGTGTTAAACATGTTATATTTCTTGTTTCATGTAATCCTGCAACAACCCCATGAAGGAAGTATTGTTATTATCCCATTTCACAGGTATAGAAACGAAGGCACATAGAAGTTGAATAACTTACCCAAGGTGACTTAGCTAGTCAGTTTTGAAGCTGACCTTTGAATTCAGATTTGGCTGTGACAAATACTAGCTTTGTGCCCTCCGTAAGTTGTTTTAACTTTCTAGGTCTGTTTCTTCTTCTGAAGAAATGAGAAAATACCAACAATATTGGGTAATAATGAAGATTAAGGAAGATGATAGCTCTAAAGGGTTCAGTATGTACATGCGAGCATGACTTGAGCAAGCACTCCACGTGACAGCTAGTGTTGTTGTCTGTAAGTGTTATTACCGTCAGTAATCATTATCGGCCAGGTGGATTTCTAGGTGCTCACGACAGTTCTGCAAGGCAGTCATCATTATCCACTGTTGAAAGAGACTGAGTAATGTGTCCATTGTTTTATCAATTAAGTGTGAAATTCAAGAAGTTTTCCCTTCTTATGTACAATCCTGTAACCCTGTCTCTTCATTTCATAGGTATTATCTCCGGTTAGCTACTCAGAACCTTTGTATTCTAGGTTAGATCAGAGCCCACTTTGAGCTCTCTGCTTCCCAGCTCCAAACAGAAGCCCTCCCGAAGGAAGACGAAATTGTGGAGAATGGTGAACGGAGCATGCCTTCTGCCTCCCTCCCAGGAGATCTGCATTGTAACCTTATCACGCTGTGCCACCAGGCTGTTATACATCTAGCATTAGCTTATTTAGCCTTTTGGGAATTGCTTTCCTGGAATTATTGTGCAGCTTTACCTTTAACTTCCATGGAAAGTCACTTCAAAGACCTTTTGAAATTTATCATTGCACTTGCCTCTGAGAACATTGCCCTCCATAGCACTTGGTGTCCCATTAATAAAGTCTCACTTGAGATGATTTTTCCGGGAAAAGCTTATGCTTGTGCTAAGGAACTAGTAAGTTTCATTCTTTCTAATACTAGGAATTCTGTAATTGCTTGTTTCACAATTTTTAGTAAGAAAGCTCAGAATCAAATTTCAACTTAACTACAATAATTATTTTGACATATTTAGGTTGTGATATTGTAATAGGCTGCTGGAACAGGAGGATGTTTGAAAACTGAAGACAATACAACTTAGTGAAATCTTTCTTGAGCATAACTTTTATTTTGGAGTCATTCTGGGTTTATGGAAAAGTTTCAAAGATTGTATGACCTGCACAGAAAAAAACTTGTGTGATAGTTAACACTGTGGTACTGAACATTATTATTATTATTATTTAAACATTTTTTTTTAGAGAGAGAAAGAGAAAGAGTGAGCACGTGCACAGAGGAGGTGCAGAGAGAAGGGGAGAGAGAGAATCCCAAGCAGGCTCCACACTCAGCACAGAGCCCACTGCAGGGTTTAATCCCATGACCGTGACCTGAGCTGAGATCAAGAATTAGACGCTCAACGGACTGAGCCACACAAGCGTCCCATTATTATGAATATTATTATGTATATGATGGTTCCTATTACTACATGATATGGTGGTTCAGGCTGCAGTGTATACACAGTTACGCTGTGTGGTTGTTTACATGGTTAATCCGTTCATGTCAGTACTCTGTGTATTAGTCTACACTAAAGGTTTACACTACTAAACAGATGACCCTTGAGTAATACAGGTTTGAACTGCATGGGTCCACTAATATGTGGGTTTTTTTTTTTATAAATATAGTACAGTGAATGTATTTTTTTCTTATGATTCTCCTAATAACATTTTCCCTAGCTTAGTTTGTTGTATCAATACACTAAATAATACATATACAAAATATGTATTAATTGACTCTGTTATCTATAAGGATTCCAGTTAATAGTAGTCCATTAATTGTTAAGTTTTTGGAAAGTCTAACATTATACATGGGTTTTTGATTGTGCAGGGTATGATGCCCCTAATCTCCGTGTTGCTCAAGGGTCAATGAAACCGTGTATTAGTTCACACTACTGGAGTTCACATTTGTTCACACTGCTTAGCGGTTCACACCGCTCCACAGTGTATTAGTTCGCACTGTGTGTGTGAGTTCACGCCCTATGTACTTTACATCACCACACTGGGTATTAACTCACACCACACGCAGTTCACGGTTCTACACTGGGTGTTAGCTCACACTGCGTGCAGTTCACACTGTTACATTGTGTGGTGATCCACACGGCACACAGTTCAGTGATGCTGGGTTTGGCACTATTCTATACGTGCAGGACTCGAGAGCAAACACAGCTCTTTCAAAAATTGGTAATAAAGGGGCACCTGGGTGGCGCAGTCGGTTAAGCGTCCGACTTCAGCCAGGTCACGATCTCGCGGTCTGTGAGTTCGAGCCCCGCGTCAGGCTTTGGGCTGATGGCTCGGAGCCTGGAGCCTGTTTCCGATTCTGTGTCTCCCTCTCTCTCTGCCCCTCCCCCGTTCATGCTCTGTCTCTCTCTGTCCCAAAAATAAGTAAAAAAAACGTTGAAAAAAAAATTTTTTTTAAAAAAATAAAAAATTGGTAATAAGAAAAAGAGAACCTTTCCAAACTCATACTTCTTTTTTTTTTTCCTCCAAGTTTTTATTTAAATTCCAGTTAGTTAACATATAGCGTAATATTAGTTTTCGGTGTACAATTTAGTGATTCAGCACTTCCATATAATACCCAGTGCTCATCACAGGTGCACTCCTTAATCCCCGTCACCTTTTTAACCACATGCCTCCCCTCTGGTATCCATCAGTTTGTTCTCTATAGTTAAGAGTGTGTTTCTTGGTTTTCCTCTCTTCCCCCCACCCCATGTTTGTTTTCTTTCTTAAATTCCACATATGAGTGAAATCATATGGTATTTGTCTTTCTCTGACTGACTTATTTCACTTAGCATAATACTCTCCAGCTCCATCCATGCTGTTGCAAATGGCAAGATTTCATTCTTTTTTATGGCTGAGTAACAATCCATTGTATATACACCACATCTTATTTATCCATTCATCAGTCAGTAGACAGTTGGGCCATTTCCATAGCTTGGCTATTGTAGATAATGCTGCTATAAACATCAGGGTGCATGGATCCCTTCAAATCAGTGGTTTTTGAATCTTTTGGGTAAATACCTACCAGTGCAATTGCTGGATCATTGGGTAGTTCTATTTTTAACTTTTTTCGAGGACCCTCCATACTGTTTTCCAGACTGGCTGCACGGGTTTGCATTCCCATCAACAGTGTAAGAACGTTCCCCTTTCTCTGCATCCTCGCCAACACCTGTTGTTTCCTGTGTTGTTGGTTGTAATCATCCTGACTAGTGTGAGGTGATATCTCATTGTAGTTTTGATTCATATTTCCCTAATGATGAGTGATGTTGAGCATCTTTTCAAGTATCTATTGGCCATGAAAAATGTCTATTCATGTCTTCTGCCCATTTTTTAACTGGATTGTTTTTTGGGTGTTGAGTTTTATAAGTTCTTTATATATTTTGCATACTAACTCTTTATCAGATATGTCATTTGCAAATATCTTCTCCCATTCTGTCACGTGCCTCTTAGTTTTGTTGATTGTTTCCTTCACTGTGCAGAAACTTTTTATTTTGATGAGGTCCCAATAGTTTATTTTTGCTTTTGTTTCCCTTGCCTCAGGAGACATATCTAGTAAGAAGTTGCTATGGCTAATGTCAAAGAGGTTACTGACTGTGTTCTCCTCTAGGATTTTAATGGCTTTCTGTCTCACAGTTAAGTTTTTAATCCATTTTGAATTTATTTTTGTGTATTGTGTAAGAAAGGGATTCAATTTCGTTCTTTTGCATGTCGCTGTCCAGTTTTCTCAACACCATCCAAGTTCATACTTCTAAGAGTCTAGTGGACAGAATAGTTATTTTTAGCATTTACATGGTTTTTCTGCCACGTCTGTAAGTCAGGAGTTCAAGATACAACTAAGCACCATGTATGCTTCTACCAGAAAGTTCTGGTGTGAGAGCTCCTAGTTTTATTTATTTATTTTTAAAAATGTTTATTTATTTATTTTGAGAGGGAAAGAGAGAGAGAGCATGACTGAGGCAGGGGCAGAGAGAGAGAGGAAGAGAGAGAGAATCCCAAACAGGCTCCACACTGTCAGTGCAGAGCCCAGCACGGGGCTCATCTCACAAACCCTGCGATCATGACCTGAGCCAAAACCAAGAGTCAGATGCTTAACTGACTGAGCCACCCAGGTGTCCCTAGAGAGAGCTTCTAGTTTTAAATCATCTAAGTTTGGCCTAGGTGAGGCTGTTATTTAGAATAGCATTGAGGAACAAGTTAAGAAACCATTACTCTTGGATTTGTGATGATCCATGTGGATAATGAGACTTATCCACAACATCTTAGGGGTCACTCCCTATCATGCGATCTGAGTTTGGCTTTTCTCTGTCCACTGCATTGGTCATGGCCAAGGTCTTGTATTGCAACTCCCAAACAGTGGCTTCACCCTCAAAAGGTCATATATTTGTTAATAGCTGATATAGTTTGGGATGAAAAATAGAATAGAAAGTGGGTGTAGTTTTATTACTATATTCTTCAGATCTATCTAAAGACCTTGTGGGGGCAAAGTGTCCTAAAAATGCCCAGGAAGATACTCCAATAACCAGAAATGGTGTTGTGTTCTGGACTTATGAAGGTCAGAGCTAATTGACGCAGTCTGCTGAGCCTTCCCCAGGTACGTGACCACACGACCCTGACTGACCATAGACTTCATGGCTAAACCCAATGGGTTGAGAGAACAAATACAGGGAATGTGGGGGAGGGATTCTTATTCCTACTCGTGCAGTCCAAGAGGAGGAATTTTCCTTAAACAGTCCTGGCTTCTAGCCTTGCCCTGATCGCCTCAGGCAGTGGGGTGCGTTGCTTGGTCGGTGTCTGATCGTTACTGGTATAACCCTTTTGGGCCCTGTTTCCACATCTGCTGAACACAGTCTTGCTAGGTAAGTGTGTCTTTCCTGCAGCTCAAACCTCAGCAAAGCTGTAGTCAGGTGGCCCACCGTTGCCGCACACCTAACCCTGCACTGCAGACCAGCTTTTTATCAGCCTCTATCTGCCTGAATCCTCTGTACCTTTCGAAAATTCATAATTCACGTAGTGAGATTAGCCTTCCAAAGCCACAATGCTTCATATCATTTAACTGTAGTTTTAATTCTGACTTTTTTGTATATGATTTGTATATGGTTAATATCTGTCTTCCTAATTAGTTAATAAGTTTCATGGGGGATGAAGGGGTAAGCACACATGTGCTTCTGATCCTTGTTGTATTCCTAGTGCCTGGCCCAACGTCCCAAGTTCATACGTACAACCAGTCAAAGGAAATGAATAAATGAGTCTCAGAAAGCCTTACATTCTCTTTGGGCCTGGCTGTCGTCCCCTCTAGTAGGGTCCCTTTGCTGAGGTCCGTAAAACTCACGTGAGCATCCTGCCAAAGTTGCCAACTCTGAATCGGTCCCTGGATCAGTTTTCAACCCCCACAAAGCCAACCACACATTCACAGTGCCACCACCCAGGTTGTAACTGCATCCTGTTCCAAGGAAAAGTCCTGGTTTCTTTTCTTTTGCTTCTCACTTCTAGCTGTGGGCTTGTGTTTTTATTGAGAATTCTGGCCCTGAGCTGCCTTCTCTCCAATAGCCTTAGCATGCCTTCATGAACAAACCTATGTGCTTTCTCTGTTGCAGGATGCCCCAGGAAATCCCTGGGTCTGAGACTGCATTGCAGGGGCCATGAAACCCAAGTTGGCTGACATCCTCTTACCTCTACCCCCAGCCACCGTGGGGGCTTAGGAACAGTTGGAGCAGGTCTTAGACACAGCTCGGGAAAAGTTCTGTTTTTAGACTTTCTTGGAGGGAGGTGGGAGTATGGCATAGGGGAAGAAAATATTTACAAATAGAAAAGCCAAAGGGTTGCCTCACCTTTCTTTCAACTATTGCTTTTCCTAGTTGTTTAAGAGCACAGAGAAGATTTTTCTCTCCTCTCTTGCCTGGGTTTTCCTAGGCTTTATTGTTTCATTTTGACACACTCTTTTCTTCAGTGCTCATCTCTGAACGCTTCCTGAGGCTCCTTCCCCTGCTAACTATTTTATAGGAGGCAGGAAAAGTCAGCACAAAGGAAACAAACAGCACTGAGTGGCTTGTGAGAAGCCTGCTGGTTTTGGCCACCTGCTGTAAGGCGGTGAGGCTGAGCCCAGCAACACTTCCTTAAAAACAGAGCCATGTGCCTGCTATCCAAATCAAAGGTGCTTATAAAAAGAATTCCCTCTTTTGGGTCTTTTTTTTTTTTTTTAACCTCTCCCAGCTCCAGGTCCTGCTGTCTTTCTGCTGTCACGAGGGAAGGACCCATGGTTTTATTCCTGCTTTGAATGGCAAAAACTTTAAATTGTAGTACCTTTTCCTGCTCGGCTGGCTGAAGCCAACTCTGCATGTGGCTCCCTAACCCACCCTGGAGCTGTTAGCTACAGCTTTACCTTCCGGTTTCACTGACTTTTCCAAGATCCAGTGTTTTCTCCTTCACTGTAAAGGTAATACATGCTTACTGTAGGACATCACTACAGAAATATGCAGAGGGAAAATAATTCATCCCAAGTCCCACCCCCAAAGACAAACACTGTAAACATGTTGGTACATCTCCTTCTAGACAATGTTTAACATGCTTTAGAATTGAAAGATTCCTGGCTTATGCTCATTATATCTTACTCATCAAATATTGTGGATTCCCAAGGGAGATTTTATTTTATTTTATTTAAAATTGTTTTAATGTTTTATATTTTGCTTTTGAGAGAGAGAGAGAGAGAGAGAGCATGAGTGGGGGAGAGAGCAGAGAGAGTGGGAGACACAGGATCTGAAACAGGATTCAGGCTCTGAGCTGTCAGCACAGGCTCACCAACCCGGATATCGTGACCCGATTCGAAGTTGGCGCTCAACCGCCTCAGCCACCCAGGCACCCTGGGGGATTTTATTTTGAAGTATGAACGTTCTAAGGGAAAGAGAGAGAAAGGGGGAAAAACGCTGGACGCACAAGATGCAAAAGCCCTCAGTGTAATAGTATTTCATCTTTGTGAACTCCCAGACTGGGGCTTAGTTACAATACTGCGCATTTAGATTCATCTATTAATTAGGAAGGGAAGTGATGAGTCAGCAACTGATCAAGAGCTAACAACTCACCCCTCTGAGATGAATAGGTTTTTAGTGCCTTCAGCTACTTTTCCAAAAACTTCTAGTGTCCAATAGGCTGAAAGGAGTTTACTTCCAGACATCTGAATTCTGTGAGGAAGCAAGTAAATTAAGAGATGGCAGACCGTTTAATAATGTGTAAAATGGAATATGGCGCCCTCTTCTGAGGCACATACAGGCCCATATGGGCACTTGGCATGGAGGGCCCCTGGAGTCTGGCCTCTGCCCGGCTTTTCTTCCATCACCTCCAGGAAGGTAGGACCTGTGCTGCCATATATGGTGTGGCATGGAATGAGGAGTCAGGGGAACTCAGTTTGAAGGTCACTTTTGGATGTTATGTGTTTGCTTTGGTCCGGTCATTCTCCCTTGGCAGGTTGGCATGTTCCCTAGCACAATGGGTGGCACAAAATGAGATAGTCCCTGATGTGCATTATGGGCCACACATCCCAGGTACAAAGCAAAATTACATCTGTAGATGTTGCAGACACACATTGGATTGGCCTATTCTCACATCTCACCTGAGGTCTCACAGACCTGACTTCCAAGAAGGTAGAATGAGCCATTGATTGGAATCCTGAACCTGTTCCTCCCTAAATCTGAGTGACCTTGTATGTCTTACTTAATTTTTAAACCTCCCTTTACTCCTTTGTTAAAAAGGAATAGTCACGTGTACCTTTGGCATTGTTAGGAAGATGCAATGGAAAACAGGATCAATTAATCACTAATTAACAGCGATTTATTAAGCACTCATGACATGCCAGATACAGTTCCAGGCATTGTGGGCAAGCAGCGAACCAGCAGAAGAAAGTCTGTGGTCCTGTGGAGCTGTCGTACCGGGTGAGGGGGAGGGAGACAGGAAAGAAACAAATGAAAGTATCAGTGCTGTGCAGACAATTGCAGTGGAGTGATGTGATAGAGGGTGATGAGGGAGCCACTCCAGTCTGGGTAGTCAGGGAAAGTTTCTCTGAGGAGGTGACATTCAGGCTGAGATGTAAATGACAAGAAGGAGCCAACCATGCAACAGTGACCAGGAGAAGAACGTTTCGGGGAAGGGAACATAAGTGCAAAGTGCAAAGTAGAGAGGCGATGTGATTGGCATGTTTAGGACCTGGAAGGAAGCCAGCATGGCTAGAGCTAAAAGGTGAAGTGAAGGTTCAAGAAGTATGAAGGCCGTGGGTCACAAAGAGTCTGATAAATCAGAGGAGCACTTTGGACTAGGGGGAGACTACACGGCTCTTGGCTCAAAGGCACTCTTGAATGAGGCACTTGTCTGTGAGAATGAGGAACAGAAAGTTCTGGGGCAATCTGTTTCTCTGACCCTGAAGGATGAAGGTGAATGTGTTGTCACACGTTGCCATGCCAGACGTTTCTGCAGTGGTGAGTGTCTGTCTATGTCAAACAGAAACCCTGGGGGAGAAATGGGCTCTCCCCAGTCTTCAGAGGAGACACCATCAGTCGTGGAAAGTGGGAAATGACAGGAGATAGCCATTGGGTTCACAAAAGGAACCTTAAAATAGATTCAGTGAGAGATGCAATTCAGCTCCAGGCAGGTCCCTCCCGTCTTGAAGCTCAAAAGACTCCTCTGGGAGGAAATGTGGGGAGGGGAACTGCAGGCAGAGCAGATGGCTCGACGAATAGGACCTCAACACTTGAGGCTACTCCAAGAAAGGGCCTCTTAATTAAGGGGGAAAAAGCCCGATAGCCAACCGGGTTGCCTTCCATCATTAATTGTTTTATTCTTCCATTTCCGAGTTGCTAACGGATGCATCCTGGGCTACTCAGGTCTGAGAGGCAAAGAATCCTGTTCTGTGTCTTATTTACAAGGTCCCCTGGAGCTGCCCCCAGGTCATTTCCCAGGATTTCAAGGAAAGGCTAATGTTCCAGATGAGAAGTAATTACAGCTCTTGGTTTCCAACTGTCCAAGTGGCAGTGCCGATGGTTGATTGGCTCTGCTGTCTTGGTTTCGTTTCCCGAGGCTCTTTCTACATCATTCCACTCCCTCTCCTACGTCCGAAGGAGTTTTCAGTCCAGCAAGCTCTGCACTTTTAGGTTACTTTGAAGGGTGGGTCTATCATCAGGCAACAACTGATTTCCAAGCCTCTCCAGCCACCTCAGCTGGTTGTAGGGAGCTGGCTGTTCATTAGCATCTGTGACATTTTCGTGAGCATTAATGAGGTCCATCTGAAGAACTCAGATTCAGAGTCAGTGAAAATTATTCTGTGCCCTAGGAAGTGATTGGGAAACCTCCAGGGTTGATTTATCTCCTTGTTAAGACAAAAGGAGCATCAAATATGTCCCAAGATGACAGTATTCCTTGAAAAGGGGATTCTCTGGAAGCTTCGGGAATAATATCTTAAAAACACTTTAAAATGGAGAATTTCAAACACATACAGAAGACTAATGTTACAAAGAACCTCTATGCACTCTTTGCTCAGTCTCAACAATTACTAGCATTTTGCCGATTTTTTTTTCTTCTATTTCCACACATTTATTTTTCCCTTTGCAATTGTGAGACATCATATCATCTCATCCTTAAATTCTTCAAGGGTCATCTCCAATAGGTAAAAACATTCCCCCATGCTATTGTTGCAAGTTGGGTTCCCTGTAAAGCAAACTCAGATGAGGAGTAGCAGGCAGAAAGCTTATTAGGCTTTTCAGGATTAGAATCCATAGGAGGGAAGGAAAGGAAACAAGACTGAGCTGGTAAGCAGGCTCTATAAAGGACTCAGCTGGCCCCCATGGAAAGCTACAAAGCTGAGGACTTCTCCGTTGTCTGGAGTCTCGGGGAGGAAGTTGGGCCTTTATACTCCTATGATGCTCCCATATTGACTGTGCTGTTCCTAGAAAGCAGGTATAACCTTGAAGTAGGTGTCTCTCTTCAGCCAATAGCAATTTGAGGGCAGTTTCTGGAGAGGGCACATAGCAGGGGGCTGTTAGCTGGCAGTACTCCCAGCAGCATAGAGAATAATCTTTAACTTCCGAAGGTGGATCAGGGTGGCCCATGTAGCACCCACTACAGACATTGTTATGCCTAACAAAATTAACAGTGATTCTTCACTGTTATCTAGTATTACCTAAACAAGGTCCATGAAGGGAAGAATTATGTTAAGTTAAAAGACTCCTTTAGAGCAGGTTTATTATGAATTTTAAATATGCAAATGAGCATTGTGACTTTTCAAGAAGGTTCTTTTTTAATTACTATTACTTTATTTCTTTATTTTTGAGAGGCAGAGACAGAGTGTGAGTGGTGGCGGGGGGCAGAGGAAGAGGGAGACACAGAATCCGAAGCAGGCTCCAGACTCTGAGCTGTCAGCACAGAGCCTGATGTGGGCCCGAACTCATGACCTCTGAGATCATGACCTGAGCCGAAGTCGGGCGCTCAACCGACTGAGCCACCCAGGTGCCCCATTTCCAAGAAGGTTCTTAAATGGGCAACATTTCTAAAATTTATTTGACCACCTTACATGTTTGTGGTTTTGCTTTTATTTTTATGTTTTGGGGCATAGGTCCAAAAACAATGTCCTGGAATATTTAATAAACAGAGAAAGCAGTAGTTTTTATTTTACTGTGCTTGAGAATAGCTAAAACCAAGACTATCTTTGATGGTGAAAATGCTGAACGTTTGGAGGGGAACTACAGTAAGAATAATAAAAGCAAACTCTCCTTGATGATACAGTCCCTTCCAAGACAGCTACAAATTACATGGACATTTTAAGATATTTTGCAGTTGGAACAGGACACGTGCTAAAAATACTGTGCGATTCATCACATCCACAACCTTTCACTATGGAGCTTTTTGATATGGTCATTTCTGCACATTGGAAGGGCGGCAGAAAATGTGGTAACTGGCGAAGAGTCTCTTTGTGGATGCTGTGAAGTTATTTTTCAGTTGTTACAAAGCCTCATTTATAACTGCTACCCCAATCTTAGGAGGTTGGTTTGGAGACCAAGGAACTGGAAAGAAGTAGTATTCTAGGGTTTAGTGAAAGGTTCATAAATCAATAGGTTCCGGTTGTGCATACAGCATGGGGTCAGGCATTGGAATTGAAAAATGAGAAATATAGTTTGCTTCCCTAAGAATTTATGTTGAAACGAAGAAGGAAAAGACAACAAATACAATGGAGTGAAACAAGTAAACATGTATGAAGTGCAGTTTTCATTTTGTTCTATGGTTGGTTCTCTCTTGGGCTTTTTTACTAACATTACCTCAATAAATATGAAATAATATTATGCAATAATAATATGCAAATATTATTATTCCTATTTCATAGATAGAGAGGTAGAGAAAATTCTTAATCACACAGGTAGTAAGTGAAGTTTGGAAACACAATCCGGATATTTTGATGGTAACTCTATTGGGGCTCTAGTAGATAATGATTCAACTCACTGAGGGTTCAGAATCATGAAGGAATCGAAGGGGAGAAGATGGGGTGTCTGGAATGAGGGATACAATTGGCATAAGATTCTCTTGGTTCCATGATTTAAGGTGTTGGGTCCCCTTCTCTCAGAAGTGAGACACTAGACATACCTGTAGGAGTTTATGATCTGGGAGTAATAGTTATCTCTCCACATCTATGGGAGAACTTAGGTGTTTTCCAAATACGTAGAGGTTGCTATACTGGTCCATTTGAAATGGGCCACTATGGAAAGAGAACATGGGTCTGAGACCAGATATTACTGCTTTTAAATCCTAGCTCTACCTGCTAGTAGTGTGTTTCCATTCATTACATTCAGAACTTTAGTTGTTGGATCCATAAAATGGGTGTAATAATTCCTACCTCCTTATAGGGTGTTTGTAGGGAATAAGTGTTGTGTTGTTTATGCTTGACACCTGGCTGATACTCAGTAAATACCAATTTTCTTTTGTTATCCATAATTAAATAACTTTTCTTCAGTATAAGAAGTTGTTAGTATCAGGAGCACTGAATAGGCTTTTCAACAAAACCCAGAATTCCTGGCCTTCTCCTTCCCCTCTCCCATCCCATTTCCTGGGAATCCATGCACCAAACACTGCTATAAGGTCTGCTATGTATTCTACTGAATGATTTTTATGTATTGGTACATGAGTCTCTGAAAGATTCATGTTTCTCTGGTTTATCGCATTAAAGTTCTCTCATTCAGTAGTGAATAAAGACAATGGAAGCTATAATATCCTGGGTGTTTACTATGTGCCAGTTAAATATTTGACAGACAGTAACAACTTTATGAGACAGGTCCTCCCATGATATATATTCCCATTATAGTGATGACGCTTTTGAGTCTTGGGTCAAGTAAATCGCCCCAGATCACAGAACTGGTAAGTGATACAGCAGGCCTTGAAACCAGCTATTTTTTTTAATGTTTATTTATTTTGAGAGATAAAGAGAGAGAGAGAGAGAGAGAGAGAGAGGCAGAGAAAGAGGGAGAGAGAATCCCAAGCAGGCTATATGCTCAGCATGAAGCTCAACCCAGGGCTCTATCTCATGACCATGAGATCATGATCTGACTGATATCAAGAGCCAGTTGCTTAACCATTGAGCAACCTAGATGCCCCCAAAGCAGCTATTGTGACACCAAAGTATAGAGGTAAAACCTTTGAGTGACAAAAAGCTTGTGACATGGACTCTTATGATACTACTAGGCTAGGACTGCTTGGGTGTAATGAAAAGAGAGAATTGGCCATTGTAGTACCTGGATTTGAGTCTAGTCTCGCTATACTCTGGACTGACACTTCGCCGGAAGTTCAGCTCAAGTTTGTGTCAGCCAATAAATGCAATCTCTTTCTCCCTCTGACACTGGTTCTGTTGGCCAGCTTTCTCATATTGAAGATATTGTCTAAATTTGACCCAGGAGATTTGCCAGAGTTAATTTTGGCTTAGTTTTTCCTAAAACTTGTGATCACAGAGAAAGAGACTATGTTTCCACAAAACCCACCAAATTTGGGTCCCCAAACTAATCACTATGGTCAGGAGAATGGAGAGTGCTCAGTAGCTGGCCAAGGTCATATTCCCCTAACCCTTGGGCTTGGGTAGAATGGAGAGTAGGGTAAATCCCGTAAGAAATACCTAGAATGGCACATTGTAAGAGGGAAGCTTAATAAACAAGATTACTTATATACAAGGCTTGTCTTGGATGGATGCAACATGAATAGATTCTGTACCCACCCACCTAAATTTCTAAAATTTATAGAGGCCTTAACTGTACATACACAGTCCAGATGTTCTCAATACCACCTTACTGTCTCAAGGCTGTGCCCTTGAAATAGCTTCGACTGTGGGAATGGTGGGCAGAAAGTACCTTCTAAGGACAGGGGATGGGGTTGAAGAGCCACTCATTACCCAGGTCTAGCTGGTGGGTCAACCAGTGGTCATATCCTCTCAATGATCTCCTCCAACATGAAGTAGGTCATTTCTCTCTAAACTCTGGCCTCTTCATCTGTGAAATAAGAATAATTTTCCTTGGAAGGTTGAGGTAAGGGAAGAAGGAAATAATAGACCAGAAGGAAAATATTTTGTAAACTTTACAGGCCTGTGGTAACACTACTCCAGCTAGTATCTCTGAAAAACCTGTTTCTCCAGCAACCTTTGCTTTAACATAGGATTTAATTTAGGTGCTTCCTTGCCATTCAGTAATGGTCAGTCATGGGCTACACTAAACTAATTAAAATACATGCATGAGCATTAGAATATATATGCTCACATTGTTTATCTTGAAGAGAAGTAAAAATGAAAGCGTTAAAAAAATCTGGGATACTGCTATTTGTTTCTCACGTGTGCCAAATTCTGTGCCAATGTACAGTTTAATTTCAGGTTTACCTTAAATTGTCTCAGCTAAAAGGTAAAAGCTGGGTAACTAGCCTGTGGATAAAAATAGAGGGTTGATACAAAGGGAAAGTACAAAGCAAGAACACAAAGCTCAGGGACATGGAAGTGAAAACTGAAGCATGAGCAGTTCATGCACTTTAAGGCAAGTCGGGACTTTGCCTAAAGTTATAACCCAAGGGGACAAAGTGCTTCTTCCTTATCCACGTGATTAACCCTTAAAATTGTATCTGACTATAATACCCCAGTTAAGTGAACCTTGGGTGCTTGGCCTCACAATAAGAAGGGAAACTTGAATTTCTGCAATTTCATGCTCTACCCAAAGAATTCAAAACCATATCCACAAGAAAATCATCTTTTGAGAATTTTCCAGGTGATGAATTATATTCTCTGGTTCTGTAGCTCTAGAAGGATATTAAGTTCACTCAGGAGGTTGTGTGTGTCATAACATGGTAGCCTCTGCTTTCAGACACCTAGAATTTGCTAAGTTCTTTTAATATCAGAAAATGAAAGACTAAAGAAATGAAGAAGACAAATGACCAGGTACTGTGGCTGTGAATAAAAAGGCCTACCTTCAAATTTGCATTCAGTCAATATCATTCAAAGACTAAATATTTGAGCATCGGGCTCCATCCTAGGTGCCAGGGATAAAGTTTTGAACCAAATATTGTTCTTGCCTTCATGAAGCTTATATTTATCATGTGAGGGAGACACATAATAATGTCACATAAATGGTGATCATTACGATGAAAAATAGGGCAGGGAGATTAAGAGGGCCACCTAGGTGGCTCGGTTGGTTAACTCTTGATCTCTGTTCAGGTCTTGATCTCAGGGTTGTGCATTCAAGTCCTGTGTTGAGCTCCGCATTGGGTTTGGAACCTACTTAAAAAATAAAAAATTAAAAAAAAAGAAGGGTGTTGAGTGCTCTTTTAGAGGGAGTGGTCAGAGGAGAACTCTCTCAGGGGTTAATATTTGAAAAAAGTCTTGAAGGAAGTGAGAGAACAAGACATGAATTTTGGGGAAGAGTGTTCCTAGGAGAGAGAGAATCGTACGTGCAAAGATCCTGAGCCAGGAGTGTACTTCATTTGAGGAGCTAATAAGGAGGCCAGGTAGTTAAAGAGGATTAAGCCAAGATAGCAGGGATGATAGATAAATAAATTTGACACAAAGCTAGAGGCTACATTACATGGGGCCTTATAGACCTTGGTAAGACTTTCACTTTTACTGATGTGTAGTAGGCACCTATTGGAGGGCTTGAGCAGAGGGATGACACGATATGATTTATGTTTTAGAAAGATCACTCAAGCTGTTCTGTGGAAAACGGTGAAGAGTAAGGGGAGAAATGGGGAAATCAGATGACTATTACAGTAACTTAGGATGTACATGGCTGCGGTGAGAAATGGTTTTATTTGAGATATTTTATGAAGGCAGAACCAAAGGATTTGACCTGGCTTTCCTGCTGTAGAACTCCAGTCACATAGAGGGCATTTTATTTAGAAGATTTTCAAACATACACAAAGGTAAAGTGAATAGTGAAGTGAACTCTGTATCCACCACTCAGATTTTACAATTTTGAAGATTTGGTCATGGGTGAGATGGGTGAAAGAGGTCAAGAGGTACAAACTTCCAATTATAAAATAAATAAGTCAGGGGATGTAATGTATAGCATGGTGACTATAGTCAATAATATTGTAGTGCATACTTGAAAGTCACCAAGAGAATAAATCCTAAAAGTTTCCCTCACAAGAAAAGAAAAATTTTTTTGTAATTTGTATGGTGACATTTAGTAACTAGATTTATGGTGATGATCATTTTACAGTGTATATAAATATCAAATCATTATGTTGTACACCTGAAACTAATATAATATGTCAATTATACCTCAGTGATAATAATAAAAAAGATTTTGCCAATCATGTTTTGCTTGTGTCTTCCTACAACTCTTTTTTTTCTCTTCCTAGATATTCAAACAAACCCTAGACATCACATCTTTTTACCTATCAATACTTTGGTATGTGTCTCCAACAAATCAGAACTTAAAAAAAGTCAAAAATAAGAACACAAAACCCCAGAATATCACACATGAAAACCCACAATATTCACCTAACAAAGCAGATAATAATTATTATTTTTTTAAGTTTATTTATTTATTTATTTTGAAAGAGACAGAGATAGCATGCAAGCAGGGGAGGAGCAGAGACAGAGGGAAAGAGAGAATCCCAAGCAGGCTCCATGCTGCCAGTGCAGAGCCCCATGTGGGGCTCGAACTCATGAAACTGTGAGATCATGACCTGAGCAGAAATCAAGAGTCAGACACTTAACTGACTGAGCCACCCAGGCGCCCCACTAATAATTATTTATTACAGTCTAAAATCAATGTGTCTTCAAGTTTTACTAACATTTTTCAAAAATGTATTTTTAGAGTTAGTTTGATCAAATCAGGATCCAAAGGAGGCCCACCCATTGCATTTGGTTAATGTGCCTCATACATCTCTCTAATCTATAACTGCCTACCTCCTCCCAAATTTTCATGTAGTTATATTTAACGTTTTTAATTTTATTTTATGTTTTTATTATAAGACTGTACTTTTAATGGCAATTTTAGGCTTATTGCGAAGTTGAGAAGATGCAGAGATTTCTCATATACCCCCTGTGCCCGACACAATGCACGGCCGCCTCTGTTACCCACGTCCTCCAGCAGTGGTGCGTTTGTTACAGCTCATGAACCTGCATTGACATATCATAATCACTCAAAGTACTTACTTTACCTTAGGGTTCACTCCTGGTATTGTACTGTCTATTAGTTTGATCAAATGTATAATGACATGTATCCATCATTATGGTTCCATACGGTGTATTTTCACTGCCTTAAAATTCCTCCGTGCCCTATTCATCCCTCTCCACTACCCCAACCTCTTGCAAGCACTGATCTTTTTACCATCTCCATAGTTTTGCCTTTTCCAGAATGTCATATAGTTGCAATTATGTGTGTAGCCTTTTCAGATTGGCTTCTTTCACTTAGCCATGTGGATATAAGGTTCCTCCGTGTCTTTTCATGGCTTGGTAGATCACATATTTTTAGTGCTGAAAAATATTCTGCTGTGTGCATGTGCCACAGTTTATTTAATCCATTCACCTACAGAAGGACATCTTGGTTGTTTCCAAGTTTTGGCATTTATGAATAAAGCTACTATAAATGCCCATATGCAGGTTTTTTATGGACATAAGTTTGCAGCTCCTTTGGGTAAATACCAGTGTGTATGATTGCTCACCATATGGTAAGAGGATATCTACTTTTGAGAAATTGCCAAACTGTCTTCCAAAGTAGCTGTACCATTTTGAATTCCCACTAGCAATAAATGAGGGAGAATGCCTGTTGTTCACATTCTCATGGGTATTTGATGTTGTCAGTGCTCTGAATTTTAGTCATCCTTTTATTTATCTCTGCCATTTTGCTGTTGTTGTTGAGAATCCTGAGTCATTTGCTCTATAGAATTTCTCATATAACTCAGTTTGGCTGATAGCACCGGGTGGCATTTGAAAAATGTTTCTTTATCCTCCTAACTTACTGTAAAACTGTTAGCTAGATCTAGCGGCTAGAATAATTCATAGACGACACCATGTCCTATCTATATCATTGCACTGTCAACCTAAATAAAGAGGTAAACTGAGGCAAGTTCGAATGACCAGAAATTGAGTTTATTCAGGGATAGCAGAGGAATTGCCGTTCAGGTCACACAAACTATGGCAAGTTACAGGTGTGTCTTTGAGGGTTTAGGGTCAGGTGTTTTTATGGTCAGGGAGTGCAAAGAGAGGGGAGTTTAGCTAGAGTTCAAGCAGCAAGTTTATTGGCTTGGGGGTGGGTGGAGGTTCTTGGTGGTGTTCATTGGCTGAGGGATGTTTTGGTTTTCTATAAATCAGGAATTAGGGGGAAACCAGTCTGTCAGTCTGTTAAGTTTCATTCTCCTGAGGACACATGCAAGTATTCCTCCATTTTCTATCCTCCAGTTCCATTTGAGAATGAAATCCTTTCACAGCATGGCGGTTATATGATGGCCACCTTAGTGAGGTTGAACAGCCTCACCTTAGTGAGGTTAAACTTGGTCAGTGGTGTAGTAGGCCAAGTATTCCCCCACTTTCCAACGATGTCTGTACCCTACTCCTGGAACGTGTAAATCTGTCATGCTACCTGGCAAAGGGTAGTTTGTAGTTGTAACTAAGGTTAGAGACCTTCCAATAGGAGGAGCCAGGATTGTCCAGGTGGGTTCAGTTGAGTCACATGTTCTTTAAAGGCAGGAAACCTTCCCAGCCGAAGTCAGAAGAAGCAGGAGACAGATGCAGAATGAGGTAGGGGGGAAGCGAGAGAGACTGAGGGCATGAGAGGTGTGGTGTGCCCTCGCTGGCTGTGACCCATGGGGTCCTGAGCAAGGCTTCTGGAGCCAAGGGCAGCACCAGATCCAAAGCTTCTGTGGCCAACAGCTTGAATGAACTAGGAAGCCGGGTCTTTCCAGAGTCTCCCAGTTATAGCCCAGGCCGGCTGACACCTTGGTTCTGGTCTTCTAAAATCTGCAGCCGGGAGACCAGCCAAGCCCACCTGGACTCTTCACCCACAGAACGGTGAGGTACAAAATGTATGTTGTTTTAAGCTGCTAAATGTGTGGTATTAGGACAGGGATAGATCACTAATACAAGCGGATGCAGGTGTTGTGAGTGGGACCCATAACGTTCTCAGGGACTGGTGCCTAGTGGTTTCAGCAGCTGTTGATAATTGTTGTTCAGATCTGTTGTCATTTGCGGTTACAAAATGCTGGTTATTTTTTGTTTTTTTAATCATTCCTTCTGCATTCATTAGCTGGAATTCTTCTCTAAGGAAGAACTTTATCAATAATTTAGTTTCCCTGAAAACATTTGGTATACAAAAAGCAGGATAAATGCCTGAGTTTTTTCTCTTCATTAGGCTTCAGAATATGGGGATGGTGGTTTTGCTACAATTTAAGGTGACCAATTAGGGTTTTCTTGGTTGTTGTTGTCATTGGTATTATTATGAATTCATGAAGTGTTATTTATTTGTGTGTTTTGACCACATTGCTGTCATTAATTTCTTTTTGGTGCTTAAACGGTCCCATCGGTGGCCCACGGAAAGCCTTTCAAGTTTAATCCTGTGTCTTTTTGTCAACGCCTTATTATTTATGACAGCATTCTTTCTGTCCAATGTTATGGACAATGTTGATGTTGTGTATTTCATGCCCCAGACATTACATTGGTTGTACATTTCCCCGAGAATCCTTTGTTTTTTTGGGGGGGGGGGGTGAGGAATTTAAAGACCACAGTCTTTCCAGACAATTATTTCCAATTGGGAGACAATTATTTCCAATTATCCAATAATCTTTTGTCTCGCTCTTTGTGCCCCTCCCCCACCCTCTTGCTGTCCCAAAAATAAACTTTTTTTTTAAAAAGAACCTTTTATCTTTAATTTTCTCATTAAAAAATATATGTGTAACACCCACACACAGTTTCACCTATTCCACAAGGTTGTTTGGGAAGTGAAGTACGTTTCTGGATATTTGTGTTTTCAAAAGTTGCTTGGCAATTGTTTTTATCTTTGAAGAAAGAAGCAAAAACAAAAACGCTCTATTAGTTTCTTAAGGCTGCCACAACCTGGGTGGTTTTAAATAATAGAAATTTATTGTCTCATGGTTCAGAGGGCCAGCAAAGTATTGGTGAGGCCGTGTTCCCTTTGAAGCCTGTAGGGGAATCCTTTTTGACTCCTCTTAGCTTCTGGTGGTTTATGGGCAATCCAGGGCCTTCCTTGGCTTGGGACACATCACTCCAATCTTTGCCTTCGTGGTTAATGTGGCATTTTCCCTGTGTGTCTTTGTGTCTTCATGTAAGGTTGTCTTCTTATAAGGATACCAGCTGTTTTGGATTGGAGGCCACCTTGCTCTAGAGTGATCTCAACTTAGATAATAAATCTGCAATAACCCTATTTCCAAATAAATTGATGTTGTGAATTTCTGGGGATTAGTACTTCAACCTATCTTTGGTGGGCATGGTGGGGGGTGGTTAGAAGCACAATTTAAACCATAGAAGATGGTAATATGCAAAAATCAACCCTTGAAACAAGTCCCAAATGTCTTCTCAAGAAAGAATAGGGATGGAGATGGACCAAGTGGAAGAAGGTTCTGACTCTTCTGTTAAGAGGGTCTGAGTGAGCAGTTTCCCAACAGAACTGCCATTGCTATGTTGAGTCAGTGATTGGCCATCTGCCTGGTTCCTCCTCTTCCTTTGCCAGATCTTTAAGTTTGCTTGTTTTTTCCTGCACAGGTAAGGGACTTTTAGGGAATAAGTTAGTGGTTCTTGTGAATAAATCAGCAGAGAGAGCCCAAACAATGAAAAGTTGTTCTTTCTTCCTAAAATGAAAAAAAGATGCTAAGTTATTTGTGATTATAACAATAATGCAGAACAGAAAAGTATAAAGGAGAGGCCACCAGATACTTGGGAAAGAGATGTTTACTGTTAACACTTTGGTGAACACACTCTTATGCCTGTTGTGTACCAGTGTGTATC
Source organism: Panthera pardus (assembly GCF_024362965.1). Lineage (NCBI taxonomy): Eukaryota > Metazoa > Chordata > Mammalia > Carnivora > Felidae > Panthera > Panthera pardus. The sequence continues at coordinate 187,136,913 of NW_026526688.1, forward strand.
TCTCTGTGCATGTGCATGGCTGTGCACATGCATGTGTATTTTGGGTCAATTAAGAATGCATATGGCTGGTAGCAACAGAAAACCAAACTAGGGTAGATTTAGTAAGCAAGTGTTTCCTTTTCTCACATTTCAGGAACTCTGGAGGTAGGCTGCTATTGATCAAGGATTTAGTGGTGGCAGGGCTAAGACTCAGCAATTCTCCTGTCCTATCCATTATGGTTTCACAACGGCTGCTGCAGCTCTAGCCATATTAGTGGTAACCCAAGAAAGAAGAAAAAGAAAGAGATGTCATCCCTCTTCTTTTGTCAGGAAAGTGAAAGCTAGTCCTGCAACCATCCTGTGCCCTCCCCCGCAGCCAGCCATTAGATCCCTCATCTCATGTTTGTTAAAGAATCACCTGTTTCTAGTTATGTGGCAGACTGGGAATATAGGGAACAGGATAGCTTAGATCAAGAATTGGGAAGCTGTGGTTCCTAGCCCAAATCTGTCTGTTGCCTGTTTTTGTAAATAAAGTTTTATTGGAACACAACCCCACCCATTGATTAACATATTTTCTATGGCTGCATTCACACTATAACGGCACATTGTGATGGCAACCATACAGTCTATAAATCTTAATCTATTTATCATCGGGTCCTTCAGAAAAAAATTTACCACCTCCTGGCTTAGATCAGGTAATGATCCATCCACTGAAATACAACTGAAATCAGTTGTTCCAAACAAAAATGTGTTTTGTTAGCAAGGGAGAAAGTGGGAATGGATGTTGAGTAGGCAATTAAACATGTCTATTGCCACGTTGGTGATGGAGGTTGGAGGTATCACAGGGACCAAAAGGACAAAGTTGAACTAACCTTTGCAGGAGCCATGGTTTCTCTCTTAATCAGTCACTTACTTCAACGTTTTCTTCTGTTTGTGGTTTTTATTCCTCCTGGATTACTCTGTAACCCAGCCCTTAGGTAGCAAGCCCTTCCTCTGCCATCTTTGAATATTTTACTTCTGAAATGACGAGTGCTCTGAACAAAACTTATGTGGGGTGAAGACCTGGAGAGTGACAAGAGGCCTATTTTAGAGAGGGTAGTCAGGGAAGGCTTTCACTAGGAGGAGACTCTCCAGTCTGAAGGAAGTGAGGCAGGGAACCCTGCATATACCTGAGGAAAGGATTCCGGGCAGAGAGACACGCAAGCACAAAGGCCCTGAAGTAGAACTTTGGTTGGAAGCATCAAAGACAAGGACATCGCGGACACCAGTGCTTGGTGACAAGTGAGCAAGGAGAAGACTGATATCAGAGAGCTGGAGGTAACAGCCAGGTGTTAGAGCACACAGGGACTTGTGAACCATAAAGAAGTTGGGGGGTTATTCTAATGATGGTAACAGGTTATTGGAAGATTTTGATCAAAAGTATAAAGTGCTCTGACAGATACTTAAAATGATCCCCTTGGATTACTCTGGGGCAGAAAACAAGTTTCCATTTATAAACTATAGAAATAATTTGCTGAGTTGTGAAGGTGCTTTGTAAACAGTGAATTTCTGTTCATTTAATAAGTAAATATTGAATAACTGTTATACTGTGGGCACTTTTGGGCTTTGGGGATAGAGTGATCAATGTGACATAAGTCCTGACCTTGTAGAATTTATAATCTAATAACGGAGGTTTAGAAGTAAACAGACAATTGTAAAGAGTGTAGTCAGTTCTATAAAAAGGGTAAACATGGGAGAAGCCACACAGCTCAGACAGACTTAGGTGGTTGGGGAGAGCAGGAAGATGTGTTCAGGAAGTTGTGTCCTGAAGGATGGGCTGTGGGGTAGAATGCTGCCAGGGAAAATATAGGATGTCCAGTTAAATTTGAACCTTATATATACAATGGATAATTTTTTAGTATAGATAGGTCCTAAAAATATTACATAGGGCATACTTCTACTAAAAATTTTATTGAAAATTCAGATTTAAATAGGTATCCAGTAGGTTTAACTTCTTAAATCTAGCAAACATGGAGGTTGCTCTGCAGGAGAGTTGAAAGTGTTTGGGTAAGCATAGAGTCCAGAGTTGGAGACAAGAGTTTTGAGAGAGGTAGTCTGGACCAAGTAGGTTGGGCCAAGCAGGACAAAGGGTTTAAAATAAGGAAGTGACCTGCTCAGGTCTCAAATTCAGGTAAAAGCACAATGGCTCTAAATTACAGATGATGAAGTGGGGGTTGGGCAAGGGAAATCATAACTTGAAGAGAGGAGCTGTGAATGGGTCCTTGCTAGGCACGTCTTTAAATTATTTTTTCATTTCTTTCATATTCCTTTGAGGAGGGGCATATTATATGCTTTCTCATTAGTCCATGCTAATTTTAATCCTAAAGCAGCTGAAAAGAACTTTGGAAAGAAGCTTCTCTAACAAGAAACGAAAACAAGATTTCACAAAAAGAGAGCTTCATCCTTAGGAAGCTCTCAGAACGTTTTCACAGGAATTGTCTCCTTTGCCCTCAGATCGCTCCCTGCTTTCCATTTGAGTGGGTGAAGTTATCATGGGTCAAAACTTCATCTCCCGCTGTTGCTCATTCCACCCGCAGGCAGGGATCCGGAGGGTTCTCTGACAAGTAGGACGCTGAGGCCTTCTTAGAGGCCAAGAGGACAGCCCGGTGAGAAAAAGGCCACGCTCTCTCCAATGGTTGGAGAAAGACGGCTCTCTGCTCTTTGGCAACGGCCAAACTCATGCTTCAGCCTGACTTTGAAACTGATTCATGAGGGCCGGATGAAATTTCTTTGGAGATTTAAGTGCAAAAGGGAATTTCTCATCAAATGCCATGCCACAGGACACAATAATTCTGAAGCACGATTCCCTTCTAGTAATTTTTCATTCAAATTATCTTCCTGTCAGAATTTGCTGGCCTATAAGACTCATTCTTCTTAATCCAAATCTTGTCCTTTTTTCTTCTGTCCTTCCACTTCTTTTCAGTCACCCACCTCAACCTTCCAGTTTTTTTACTTTTTTTTTTTTACATCCATTTGCTATTTCACTCATTAAATATCATCGACTATCTACAATGAAGCCTACCTCTGTCCTAGTTCCTGAAGAATAAAAGACTGATCAAAGACTATCCTTTTCCAAAAGATATTTACAGAGGCTGGGGAAAGAGAAAGTAAAAAATGAGTAATAATTATTATTATAAAATAGTAAACAGTAAAAAAAATAATTATTGTAAAAATAATTAATGATAATAGTAACAATCTAGTAAATGCTTACTAGGTGCTAGAGACACTTCTCAGAATTTTGTATATCGTCACTCATTTGATATTCACAAAAATACCATGAGAAAACTGCAATTAGCATCACCAGTTCATGAGAAAACTGAGATGCGGAGAATTCCCCGGATAATCTCGTGGTCTCAAGATTAGTGGAAGAACTGAGCAGAGACCAGCACTCTGGCTCTAGAGTTTGTGTTCTTAACAGTATGCTTTATAAGTGTCTTTGTCTTCTATGTCTTATTTTGTTTAAAGACCATTTTCTGTAGGTATGTATGCCATTGTGTAAATACAGAGACAGCAGTAGCTTATTACTTGATGATAGACCATCTCCCACAGGTCAGCTATGCCAGATAGACATGGCACACACAGACGTTTGGGGGTCTTCTGTAACAGAAATTGACAACCATGGAATAAATGGTATCACCCAGAGGAGATGTGAGATGAAGAGCCAGGGTGAGAGTAAAGTTCTGAAGCCTCAAGATTTTGAGGGTGGGCGGAAGGAGAACCACAAATAAGGAAGAGAAGGAAGGGTGTGGGGCCGGGGAAGAACGGGAAGAGAAGGCCATGGAAGACAACAAGTGGAGTTTCAAGGATGGAATCCATGCCATCAAATGCAGCAGAGAGATCCATTTCCTTTCCTGACCTTCAGGTACAAATAGCACTTGACAAAGCTGAGAAGATATGCTTTCCAGCAACTCGCCTGAGGTGGCTCCTGCTCTCCTCTGTCCCGGTGCTGGTGCTCTCTTTCCTTAACTGGGTTGGGCACCTTTGCCCCTCAGAAATGCTTTCCCATGACTGGAGGCCATCTGGCCTTCAACAGACTTCCACCTACTCCATCCTGTCTGGATAAGCCCACTGGACAAAAAGGCAAATGAGCCCTTTGATTTTGCTTGTGTTGGGAGTTTGCTTTTGACGGAGGAAATGAGATTAAGTGACTCACCCCCAGAGCAGAATGGGCTGGACTGAACTTGTGTGAAGGAGAAAAAGAGGGGGAGAAGGTGGAAGTCTGAAGAGGAATTACAGTGCTTAAAGGAGAAACAGTGGGTAAATTAGGTAAAGAACAGATGTTCGCTTGAAGAATGGTGGAATGTGACCATTCCAATCTTAGAAGTCCTTTGAGGTTACTATCACACTTCTCTAAAAATTCTCAGAGAGGCTTATTTGACTGTCCATCTTTCCACCAAATATCCTTCAGGTATAGTGCTGGCACAGAGACCTTCAAGGAGGAATGGATGAGTCACTATGTTCTTCCTCTGAGGTCAGGGGATGGGGATGTCCTGATTTTACTTTAGGAATGAGGACAGAGAGCAGAAAGGGGACCAAACTCCTACTGATGATCTCCGAACGAGGCCCAAGTCTCTAGAGGAGACCACAGCTTTCAAATCTTTATGAAATTCAGAACACATTGTACCTTTTTGCATTTTTTTTCATTTTGGTTTTCCTTTGTCTGTTCCTCATAGGGATTAGTAATAAAAACATCCAGTCAGAAAGACACATGTCCTTGCTTTGAGAAGGAAATTGGGGTGGCAGGAAAGTAGAGAGGTACTGAATCCAGCTCTGCAGCCAATTTTGAGGGAAAAGACATCCCACAGATGCTGGTGGTAGCAATTTAAAATTGGAGGCAGGGAGCTGTGAGACCCAGGACAAGGAGAAAAAGGCAAAAAAGGAGAGCTGAGAGAAAAAAAAAAGTATCGATAATACTATAATTTTATATTATTGAGGGGTTGCAATGCTCCAGGCACTATTCTAAGTGTGTTACCAATTTTAACACCTTTAATGCACCAAATAATTGTAGGTGCTATTTGTCCCTCTTACTAATGTTACCTAACAAACCTTCCCCGATTTGAGTGGTGTGAACTAATAGCCCTCTTATTATGCTCACAGGTTCTGGGAGTCAGGAATTCAGACAGGTCACAGTAAACACAGCTTTTATCCACCCGCAATGTCTGGAGCCTCGGCTAAGACTCAAATATCTGGGGGCGGAAGGGGCTGAGACTCGGGGATCCATTCCCAAAATGGCTTCTTCACTCATACATTTGGTTCCTTGACAGGGACGGATGGTTAGCTTGAAGTCTGGGCATAGCTGGGCCTGTCATGCAAAGTGCTTCTTCTACCAAGCCTCTCCCACACGGACACCTAGGGGAAGTTGTAACTTCTCTTTATGGCACTTGGTGATCCAGGGAAGAAGGTGGAAACTTCATAGCCTTTTATGACAGGAAAAACACATGGTGTCCCTTCCATGGGACTCTAGGGGTAGAAGCAGACATCAGCCCTCCCAGACTCCAGGGGAAGGAACATGGACTCCACCTGTTGATAGGAGATGTGTCAAATGATTTGTTGCCAGTTAAAAAATGTGACTTTTCTTATTACCATATTACAGATGAAGGAAAGAAAACCTGGGGAAATTGAATAATTAGTCAAAACTGGTCTAGCCAGTATGCAGCAGAAGTATGCATCAAATCCAGACACTCTGGTACCAAAGCCAGTGTTTTTGTTTTTGTTTTGTTTGTTTACTGTCAATAAGAAATTGACCTCTTTTAAAAAAAATCCGAATGCTGGCATTGTCCAGAAAAATCTAACAGGTTTATTTGTAATTGTTATAAAGTTGAGCCGTGGCACCTGTTTACTGAAACATTTTGACTCGCATTAATGCTTTATGTCTCTGCATGTATGTTAAAAGTTCAGACACAAATGAAAATGGAAAAACTACCAGTACATGATTTCTATCCCCTATTTTTCCACTTGCAGTCATATATGTAGGTACTTTTGAACCCATGGAAAACATATTTAATATTCAGAACTACCAAAAATAGGAAGAAGATAATTAAAAACAATTTTTTTTAATGTTTATTCATTTTGGAGAGATAGAGAGGGACAGAGCATGAGCGGGGGAGGGGCAGAGTGAGGGAGACACAGAATCTGATGCAGGCTCCAGCCTCCGAGCTGTCAGCACAGCCAGACGCGGGGCTTGAACTCACAAACTGTGAGATCGTGACCTGAACTGAAGTCGGACACTCAACTGACTGAGCCAGCCGGGCACCCCAAAGATAATGTTTTTTTAAAAGAATGAAATGTTTCCAATCATAGTGGATTCTTAAGTATGTTCTCCATATATGGGGCAGGCTAGCTGATGTCTTTTGGCATGAATGTTAAACGTTTAGCATGAATGGTTACAAATTGTATAACTGAGCTCAAGAGTTCACCGTGTGGGATGCATTAAATTGAACACAACACAAGTGTTGAAAGCAAAGGTTTTTTTTTCTTTTTAATTTTTTAATTTTTTTACTTTTTATTTTTTTAATGTTTATTTTTGAGATAGACATGAGCGGGTAAGGGGCAGAGAGAGAGAGGGAGACACAGGATCTGAAGGAGGCTCCAGGCTCTGGACATGGAGCTCAAACTCAGGCACCACAAGATCGTGACCTGAGCTGAAGTCGGATGCCTAACCCACTGAGCCACTCAGGTGCCCCAAGGAGGGGATCTTGGTATCAGAATGAGCTAAAGGTAACTTTAGGGCGACTCGAGGGGCTTTTGCACAGGTGTTCAGCTCCAGTCAGCTCAAACCTGCTTGCCCAAGGGGGTATTTTGTGGTAGCCATATGTCTTCTTGGTAAGGGCTGCTTGTTCCGGGAAACGGATGTTCTTTCCCTGCTTTAGTTCCTTCCCCCTCTTTCCCTCTGCTAGTAGCTTGTAGCCCTCTTATCCTGGTGACGACCCATAGGGTTCTAGCTAACATCATCTTCAGAAAGGCTCACCAGATGGGCCTTGCTTGCCTCCTGCAGAGCACCAATAGCTGCCGTCAGGAAGTGCAGGTCTGTTTTGAAGCGCGGAACAATTTCTCAGCCCAGACACTGGGAAGGAAGTTTGCAAATCAGATGTCAGCGTGCTTCTAAAAATGTCTAATTTGGCGGAGTGCCACGGCACCAGGCCTGTAAGGATGAGGTTTCTTCAACCTTCCTGTAGAGGGCGGGCCATTGTTGGGAGCGGCTCTTGGACCCCGCTGCTACCTCGTTGCCTTTACCACCAGTCGATCTGTGGGCAGGTGTGTGTGCTTTGTACGAGCATGGTACAGAGATCTTACCCCTTCTCGTTTGGGTGGAGCTCCTCCAGCTCCAAAGCCAGGGATCTTTTTTTTAATTTTATTTTGTTTTTTATTTATTTTGAGGGAGAGAGAGGGAGGGAGGGAGAGAAAGCAAGCACAAGCTGGGGGGGGGGGGGCAGGATAGAGAGAAGGAAAGACTGAATCCCAAGCAGTCTCTGTGCCATCAGTGGGGCTCAAACTCACAAATTGTGAGATCATGACCTGAGATCAAGGGTCAGATGCTTAACTGACTGAGCTACCCAGATGCCTCCCCCAAAACCAGGGTTCTTTTTTTTTTATGTTTATTTTTGAGAGAGTGAGAGACAGAGCATGAGCAGGGGAAGGGCAGAGAGAGAGAGAGAGAGAGAGAGAGTGAGTCTGAAGTAGGCTCTAGGCTCTGAGCTGTCAATACAGAGCCCACTGTGGGGCTCAAACTCACAGACAGTGAGATCGTGACCTGAGCTGAAGTCGGACGCTTAACCAGCTGAGTCACCCAGGCACCATAAGCCAGGGTTCTTAACCATTGCATCAATGACACCGTGAGTACTGATAACTACCTTACTCCAGCGCTGGCTGTTGCTATTGCTGTTATTACCACGATGGTCACCATTTCTTCCATGAGTGACTACTGCTGTCTCTACCACGTGATTACTACCACCAGCACAACCCCTGTTACAGTAACTGCTTCTGCCGCCAGCAGCCGTTCACTGGGTAGAGTTGGTGACACTCACGTCAGCCCATGTGAAAAGTGTTTTACGTGCAATATTAAAACCTTACAGCATTTCTGTCAAGAAACTAGTGTCCCACTCTTCTTTCTCAGAATGGGAAGACCAGGTCAGAAGCTAGGAATTTGGAAGTGGACAATAGGCTGTGGAGCCTGGGCTGTCAACCACCCTCGAATCCTGCCCCTCAAAGGCTGGCTGCAGTGGCAGGTCGGGGCTAGCCCCTCCCCCACCCTGGTTTATTCCCAACTCAGTGCAAGGTGCTGTGTGGTGTTGGAAGGAACAGTACTTCCTGTAGTGTTGGTCTATGAAGAAGCAATGTGAAGAGGCAGTTTTGCTTTACTGATGGGGAGAAGGTGTGGGTGATACAGAGTTGTCGAATAGAGGGGGCAGGTCTCTGGGACTCGTCCTGGCCGCTGCAGAAGTTATGTGCCTTTGGGCAGTCACTTCCTGTGGCTGCCTTCTCATTCCCCCACTCTTTGGTTAGAGGGGTTTGTAAAGCCTCTTTCAACTCTGGTGTCTCATATCCCAGGATTACGCAGACAGTAGGGAGTAGGGGAGAGACGCAGCCTTCCTCAAGACACCTATGTTGGGAGCAGCTTCTCAGTGTATTTGGTTTTGAAACCGCTTGAAAACCTAAAGTTGAACAAAAATCAAAATGGCTGCACTAATGCTTCAGTGAAGCTTGATTTAAAAAAAAAATTTAAGTTTAATTTATTTATTTTGAGAGAGACAGAGACAATGCAAGTGGGAGTGGAGCAAAGAAAGAGGGGGAGACAGAATCCCAAGCAGGCTCCACACTGCCTGAGCAGAGCCCCATGTAGGACTCAAACTCCCGAAACCACTAGACTATGACCTGAGCTGAAACCAAGAGCCAGACACTTAACTGAGCCACCCAGGCTCCCTGAAGCTCTATCTTTAAGTAACATTTCCCTCTCTTCTGCAAACCTCCTCTCCTCCTTCTCAGCCTTTTGTTTCAAGCACCCAGGACCACCCTAAAGACAGGACAAGGGAGCCTGGCAACAAATACACAATCCTGTCAAAACCAGCCAGATCCTGTATTTCCCTATAACACCCCTCAGCCCCTTCCTTGCGGGGTGTGAGGGAGCTTGCAGTTTCGAAGGCCATAGCCTCTGTACCCTCCTGTGTCCAGCAAGGCAATAAAACTATTGTTCTTCTTTATCTCAAACTTTATATTTTGGCTCCAAAGCACAGAGGTCAGTTTTTGACAACAAATTTGGTGACCACGAAGGGACACTGTGTGGTTTGATCCATTTCTGCACCAGCTTGCCCTCGGGAGGAGCAGAGAGCTAGAAACAACCTGTGGAGGCCAGACCACTGAGGACTTCGTTTTCTGTCAGGCGGATTGCTCCCTGGTTCCAACTCTGTTCTAAAAGCCCAAACAAGTACTTTGAGGAGCCCGTGGGGGGCATATTCCGGGACTGCCTCAACAGCCACCAAATCCGTTTCACTCTGGGGACCTTCCTGTGCCAGCCCTGCTCCTGGCTGCCCAAATTCCCAGTAGCAGGGAATTTCTTTGGGGAGAAGAAGGCACATAGGGAAAGGGAAACATAGCCACTCCTTGGCTGTAATTGGGGGTAAGTCCCCCAGTGTGCACACTGAGGGCCCTTGAATCTTGCCTGTAGTTCAGGAGAAAATGGAGGTTCTCAGGTTGCAGGTGCCATACAGCCACAGGCTTGGTGGGACAGAGGAAGCTGGAGCTTTCTTCCTCCCATTCGATTGCCTCCAAATAGGGGGTTTTGATTTGGCGCTCTCAGTGTATCTAGGTAGCCATTTGGTTGAGCCTGTGGAACTCTGACTTTTGGGGAGGGGACCAGAATACCAGCTTGCGTCAGACGGCTGAGCTTTGGGGCTTGATTTTTTATGAACAGCATGCATGGTTTTTGTATGTGACATAATGTGGGAGGTGCTGCTTCTGTTTCACTTAAGCATCCCCCTAGGGAGAATCTTAGCTGATGGGTGGACCTATAGCTATGATTCTATGTCAAAAAAGAGATTGGTGTTTTACCGTAATACTGCCTGGCCCATGTATGTTTTGGAAAGTGAGGAAAGGTGGCCACTGAATGGAAGCTGGAATTATTATACTGTTATTATAGTTGGAGTTCTTTTGTCAAAGGAATGGGAAAGAGATTCCATACGTACAGGCATTTCTGCAATTGCAGAACAAAGATGGTGTACAACCAGCAGTAAGTTGACAGTGCAAAGCAAATTGCAACCTTCCGTATTTGATGATTCTTGAACCCCAGAATACAAATAAAAGAGGACTTGTTAATTTCGAGTGTAATGAATCCTTTTAATCCAAATTATGGTCAGTCAGCCCCTTGCACCACCACAGTCAGCAGCCCCTTTGCGGTCACAGGAAGAAAGAACTAGAGTTGAGACTGTTTCTCCACACCTCTGTCCTTCATTACTAGGTGGAAGGGCAGAAAGAGGGTGCAAACAAGAGGGACCCCCATATTATGACCTGGGAATGGGTATGGTCTTTCCCTTAAAGACCCAACAGGGCATCCAATTTGGACAGGGCCCACCTGATGTGGGGGCAGGACAATTTATGTTGCACCAACTACATGTTGGAGTGAATAGGCAAGGCCAACTGACTGCTTATTACTGGACCCACAGTCCATTCTCTACCTTGGATTTGTTAAATTGGAAATCTCAAAACCCTTCATGTCAAGATGATCCTAAAAAAACATATAGCCTGATATGCCAATTTAGATCCCAAGGCCCCTGAGAATACATAGCTTGTCAATCAGGCTGGCATCAGGCAAAAGCTAAATAAGTTGAGGATGCCATGACTCTGGGGCTGGCCCATTTGGTGGTGATGGCTTACAAGACTTACAATGCTAGGGAAAAACAAAAGGCAAGGCTTATTTGAGTTTTGCTGTCAGCACCTGGTAAAAGGGACATAAACAAAATGGACACAAACAAAACGAGTCCCAGAGACCTTGCCCATTTTGCCCATCTCAGGTTAAGCAAAGACCAATGTGCATATTGTAAAGAAGAAAGGCATTGGAAGTGAGATTGCGTGGTTTTATAGACTGGGAAAGGAAGGCCAGACTGAAAGGTCTGGGAAACAGATGGTCACTCTCAGTAAAGGATTGGACAGGAATAGTGAATGAAGGGGCCTGGGGCTTCTGGTCCCTATTAGAATAGCCCTACAGGAGTCCTGGCTGCAATTAACAGCGGGTCCCAGTTGATAGACATCTTGGTGGATACTGGAGTAACCTATATGGTCTTAAAATAGTAAACTGGCGGGACACCTGGGTGGCTCAGTCGGTTAAGCATCCAACTTTGGCTCAGGTCATGATCTCATGGCTGGTGGGTTCGAGCCCCGCGTCAGATTCTGTGCTGACAGCTCAGAGCCTGGAGCCTGCTTCAGATTCTGTGTCTCCCTCTCTCTTTCTGCCCCCTCCATGCTTGCACTCTGTCTCTCTGTATCTTAAAAGTAGATAAACATTAAAAAAAAATTTTTAAGTAAAAAATAGTACACTGGCTTCATGAAGCCCTTCTATGTCCATGATGGGCATCACTGGACAGGCACAACAGCAGTCTCTGTTACAACCACTGGAATGTAAATTAGGTGAACAGAAGTTGAGACATAGCTTTTTATACAAGCCTGACTGTCCAAATTCCTCTTTCCGGGCAAGACCTTTTATGCAAATTAAATGCTCAGATAGCTTTCTCACCTGGGAAATGCCATTTGTGGTTACAAGTTCCACCTGAAAATGCCTTAAAGCTCCAGCTCCTGCTGATAACCCAAGAAGACAAGGAAGAAGGCCCAGAACCATCTGATATCTATGAACAAGTGCGCACCACTGTTTGGGCACATGGGAATATCTGGGTGAGCTAAGTCAGCCACTCTGGCAGTAGTATCATTAAAAGGAGTAAAATGTCCTTGTGTTAAACAGAATCCTTTAAAGGAGGAAACATTAAAAGCCATACAACTGAGTCTCCATTGGTTTTTACAACATGGACTGATTAGCCCTTGTCAGTCTCCCTGCAACACTCCCATTCTACTGGTGAGGAAGCCCCATTCAGAGGAATATCACTTTGTTTAAGGTTTAAGGGTTTATCAGTGAAATAGTTCAGGATATCCATCCTACAGTACCCAATCCGTGCGGTGTATTGAGTGTACCGCCAGGAGACTATGGATGGTTTGTGGTGTTGGACTTCAAAGATGCCTTCCTTTGTATTCCTTTGGAAGGTGAGTCTCAATTGCATTGGCTTTTGAATGGCAAGACCCAGAGGTGCAGGTAAGAATCCAACATTGTTGGGGTGTGCTCCCTCAGGGCTTCAGAAATTCATGTTAGGTCAGCCCGTTGTTATACATGTGCCCCACCAAGTGTTAGTATTATGAGAACAAAAGGGGGAGAGTGCTATTGGTTGACTGCAGGCTGAATGGGAAAATAGCAAGCACTTTCTTTTGGATAACCCAAATGTCACTTTCAATACCGAGAACTCTTGAAATTCAGCCACTCTGCTGCCTTCTCCTTTGAACCAGTCTCTCTCCGTAATTTTTTGGAAGTTCTTGCAATCGTGTACTCCAGCACGCTTGAGTTATCTGACCAGCCGTTGACGCAGACTGATTGGGACTTGTTCACTGATGGCACTAGTCTTCTTGATCACAGACAGCGCCGAGCAGGATATGATGTGATGAGTGGCTAGCGTGTTATGGAAGCAAGAGCGCTTCTCTTAGCCACGTCATTATGAAAGGCCAAATTATTAGCCCTCAAGGAAGTACTACCAAGATGTGGATTCCCTACTTCTATCCAAAGTGATAATGGATCGTCTTCCATTGCAGCAGCAATTCCGTAAGTAAGGTCTTGAGCATTAAATGGAAATTACATGCATCGCGGAGGCCCCAGTCTATGGGAAAAACAGAAAACAATGAATCGTACTTTAAAAAGGACCATTGGAAAGCTGTGCTAGGCAACACACCTGATATGGGATCAGACCAATTGCTCTTCTCTGCATCTAGGTGACCCCCTCCAGAAGTGGGCTCCAATTAAGCCCCTATGAAATTTTGTATGATAGACCATTCCTAACTCCCCAAGATAGCAGGGAGGGTATGCATTTGGTTCAGGAAACAAAACTAAAACCGTCCAATAGTTGAATCAGTTATTAACTTTGCACAGATGGAAGCATCACTGTACCCTTTTAAGGCTGGTGACCAGGTGCTACTCAAAAGTTGGAAAGAACAGGGCCCAAACCATCAGTTGGAAGAGAAGTGGAAAGGACCCCACAATGTTCTCTTGATGACCCATGCATCCCTCAAATTGGCAGGAATAAAACCTTGGGCGCATCATACTTGAGTTAAACAAGTGATCTACACCATATATTAAGTCAGCCAACCAATCCCAGTGGGAAAGTCAACCCTTGGGAGATTTGAGATACTTATCTAAGAAAAAAATAGGTGTGTAATGTTATTTACACTTTGCCTTCTCCTTGCCTTCTCTGCAGGGTCGAGAAATAATTCCCTAGTTCGCATTGCTCAGACATGGGCCTCATCTGCACAGGCTGTTGAGTGCTGGATTTGCCTTCCAAGAACAGAGTCAACACTGGATCACTGTGACTCATTCATACATGCAGTACAGAACTGTATCTGACTCCCTAATGGACACTGGACTACTGATAAGGTTTCCCGATCCCAAGTGGTGATGTATAGGGACATAATAATCCATTATATTCATAAAAGCAATTTGGAATCACATGGCCTTAGATTATAAGTTGGCTGAGCAAGGGAGTGTCTATGCCATTGCAGATACATCCTGATGTGCATACGTAGATACTTCTTCCCAAGCTGAGACTATTGTGGAACAAATTTGGCAACAGGCCACCTGGTTACAATAATCTCTAGCCCATCACCCTTCTCTTTTGGAGGGAATGGGTGCAGGTCCTACTGACCAACTTGTTCTTAGCTCTTTTCTCATGGATCCCAGATGGGCCTAAATCCATCTTCTCAAACATTTTGTTTTGTTTTGTTTTCTTCTAACTCTTTTATTTCTGGTCTCAGGTCTATATGCACCGCTAAAGGTCATCTTTTATTGTCTCTTTATGTCTGTAAACACACCCTATCTGTGTTAAGAGGTAGAAAAAGGTGACTGGGAAAAACACTCCTGTAGTAAAAAACACTCCTGTAGAAAAGCCTCCTGTAGTAAAAATCCCCTGACATGGCCCCTGACCAGCAGGAAGCAGCCAGATGAGTAGAGGACACCCCTCTTCCGTAGTACTGGAAAGCATACAATGACAGCGGGGGAACTGAAACCATTTAAAAACATGAAGTTGAACAAAAATCAAAATGGCTGCACTAATGCTTTAGCGAAGCTCTATTTTTTTTTTTAAAAATTTTTTTTTAACGTTTATTTATTTTTGAGATGGAGAGAGACAGAGCATGAACAGGGGAGGGGCAGAGAGAGAGGGAGACACAGAATTTGAAACAGGCCCCAGGCTCTGAGCTGTCAGCACAGAGCCTGACGCGGGGCTCGAACTCACGGAGTGTGAGATCATGACCTGAGCTGAAGTCAGACGCTTAACCGACCAAGCCACCCAGGCGCCCCAGTGAAGCTCTATTTTAAAGTAACCTTTTCCCTCTCTTCTGCAAACCTCCTCTCCTCCCTCCTCAGCCTTTTATTTCAGGCACCCAGGACCACCCTAAAGACAGGACAAGGGAGCCTGGCAGCAAGTACACAATCCTGTCAAAACCAGCCAGATCCTGTATTTCCCTATAAAATTCCTCAGCCCCTTCCTGGGGGGAGGAAGGGCTGGAGGGGGCTTGCAGTGCTTTGAAGGCCACAGCCTCTCTAGCCTCCTTTGCCCAGCAAAGCAATAAAGCTATTGTTTTTCCTTGTGCCAAACTCTCTTTGTGTTCTGTTTTGGCTTCAAAGTCCCGGGGTTGGTTTTTGACAACGGTTTGAGTGAATCCAGCTTGTCTGGGTCTAACATTGGATTGGGATCATAGACTTCTTGCCCATTGAAAAGTATTCATCCAAAAGAAGTGCAGGTGGGGAACAGGTTTTAGGGTGTTTACTACTCTGAAATTCGAGATGCTTTAGTCCTGAAAGGTTTTGAACAAAGTGCAAATTATACAAAACCACGTGACTTCACGAACATTTTAATGAATATTCTTCCAGTAATGAAATTACTTTGGATAATGCATTTCTTGGATATGTTTTACGTAAGGAGGTAAAAATAGAATTGTGCCAGTTAAAAAAACAAATGAAAATGAACTACTGAATATTTAAAAGATCTAAACAATGATGACACTTATTTTTTGTTTTGTCTTAGCATTTTATTGGATATCTTCTTCAGTACATCTGTTAACATTAATGTGTGGGAGTTTATGCAAATAAGCACATTATTAAGTACAGTTCACACTAAGGTAGATTTGCTGCATTTTTCTACTCAGAGGTTTAAGGTGTATGTGTGTGTGCAAATGCTGTGTCTGGGTTTTCTTCATTGATAGCTTCAAAACATTGGTGGGGCAGGTGGGTGACTCAGTCAGTTGAATGGCCAACTTCAGCTCAGGTCATGATCTCGAGGTTCTTGATATGAGCCCCATGTTGGGCTGACTGCTGTAAGTGCAGAGCCCACGTCAAATCTTCTGTCCCCTTCTCTCTCTGCTCCTACCTTGCTTGTGGACTCTCTCTCTCAAAAATAAATAAACATTAAAAAAATGATTGTTACCAAGTAGCATACTTAAAAGGTCAGTCTGTGATCTAAACTTCTTTAGTTCTGCTTTTTCTTGAGTGGCTTGCAGTTTTTGGGTCAGATTATAATAAAAACAACCATGGGGATTATTATTGAATGTTTATTTTCCACCAGATGTCACACTAAACTTCCTTTATTTAGGTATTCCAAGACTCCTTATGGGGTAGGTATTATTTTTTTCACCGCCATTTCACCGATGAGGAACCTGAGGGTCAGAGGCATTACATGAATTTCTTTTTTTATGCATTTTTAAAAATTAAGTTAATTTTTGAAAGAGAGAGACAGAGCGAGAGAGGAGGGGCAGAGGGAGGGGGTGAGAAAGAATCCCAAGTAGGCCCCGCACTGTCAGCATGGAGCCTGATGCAGGGCTTGAACTCACAAACCATGAGATCATGACCTGAGCTGAAACTAAGAGTTGGAAGCTGCACCGACTGAGACACCCAGGTGCCCCCACATGGGTTTCTTAAGGCCACACGACTGCCAGGAACCAGAGAGCCAGAATATGACCCCACCTCAGTCAGAATCTAAAGCCCGAGGTCCAAACTAGCACCTCAGATACCCTTTCAGATCTGCACTATTTGTCCACAAATCTGGGAGTAATGCTCTGCTGCTTTTCTCAAGTTTGTAGTTAGTGGTCTTTCTTCTAGATTTACCATACCAGCTGTCTGCTGTCCGTGAAGCCAAGGATTGCAGAATGAATGTCCCGCTGCCCCACAATTCAAATGTTGAAGCCCTGACCCTCAATGTGGTACCTTTGGAGGTGGGGGCTTTGGGAGGTAGTCAGGTTTACTTGAGGTCATGAGGGTGCGACCCCCAGGATGGGATTAGTGTCCTTAGAAGACGAGGAAGAGAGAAACACAACCCCATTCTCTCTGCCATGTGAGCACACGGGGAGAAGGCGGCCATCTGCAAGCCAGGAAGAGGGACCTCAGCAGGAACTCAATCTGCTGACACCTTGATGTTAGACCTCCCGCCCTCCAGAACTATGAAAAACAAATGTCTATTGTGTAAGCCGCCTGGTCTATGGTATTTTGTTATAGCAACATAAGCTAAGACACCAAGATTTGAGCTCTCTCTCATGCGTAGCATTCTTTCCAATTAGAATGTCTCAGCTCAGTGCACCTGGCCCCACACCTGCCTCCTCTCCAACTCGGCAGACCCCTCTTTAGCAGCACCTGGTACTCTGCACTAGCCCTTTGGAACTCCTTGTAGGGTCCCCAAGGTCCTCACTGCCTCATGCCTGGTAAACTTGTGCTCAGTCACATCTCATCCTAAGCTGTTCATCTTCTGGGAAGCCATCCCAGATTGATTTCCCAGATAGCACCTCACGCTCCCTCCACCGTGCTGACATTCCAGTCTACATCTTCAGTACTTCTCTAACAGTGCTACCTTCTCTAGTGCAATTCTTATTTTTTATTGTACACAAAAGAAACACCCCACATAAAATCAGCCAAACCATTTCCATGTGTGCAGTACAGTATCATCAGCCACATGCACGTTGTTGGACAACAGGTCCTCAGAACCCTTCCGTCCTGCATTAAGTGAAGCTCTACACCCATTGAACAGCAACTCCCTACCTCCCCTTCCCCCAGCCCTGGGCAACCACCTTTCTCTTTTCTATTTCTATCAGTCTGGTTCAGACACTTCATATAAGTGGAAACATACGGTATTTGAGTATTGTCATTCTGTGACTGGCTTATTTCGCTTACGTAATGTCCTCAAGGGTCATTCGTATTGTAACATATGACAGGATTTTCTTCTTTTTAAGTAAGGCTGAATAACGTTTCATTGTATGTATATATCACATTTTCTTTATCCATTCGCCAGTCCATGGATTTATTTTTTTTAGGTAAACACTTTTGTTAATAATTGACTTCTATTTATTGAGATAGAATTGACATACAACATTTAACCGTATGTGTAACATGCAAGTTTAAGGAATAAAACTGGTTGGTTTGATACATTTATATATTGTAAAATGTTACCACCGTAGCATTGGCTAACACTTCTGTCACATAATTAGTCTTTCTTTTTTTGTGATGAGAACTATTAAGATCTAGTAGTCTCAGGGGCCTGGGGCTCCGTTGGTTAAGCGTCCGACTTTGGCTCAGGTCATGATCTCACGGTTCATGAGTTTGAGCCCTGTGTTGGGTTTTGTGCTGACAACGCAGAGTCTGGAGCCTGCTTCGGATTCTGTGTCTCCCTCTCTCTCTCTCTGCACCCCCCCCCCCCCCCCCCCCCGGCTTGTGTTCTGTCTCTCTCTCAAAAATAAATAAAACATTAAAGAAAAAAGATCTGGTAGTCTCTTAGCAGCTCTGAAGTTTATAATGCGGTATTGTTAACTACAATCACTATCTGTGAATGAGATCCCTAGGACTTATTTATCTACCAGTTGCAAGGTGGTACCCTTGCAGGTTTATAATGGATCTTCAGTTCCCCTAATCCACAATCTCTGGTATCACCATTCTACTCTTGGATCTTATACATTTGGCTTTTTTAGATTCCAAATTTAAGTGGTATAATACAGTGTCTTTTTCTGACTTCTCTGCCCTCAAGGTCCCTCTATGATGTTGCAAAGGACAGTATTTTCTTCTTTCTCATGACTAACATTCCACTTTACGTGTGTGTGTGTCCATACCACATCTTTATCCATTTGTTGATGGGCACTTAGGGTGTTTCCACGTCTTGGCTATTATGAACCATGCTAGATCAACATGAGAGTGCAGTGATTTCTTTGATACATTGAGGGACCTGTTGCAATTAATTTGGATGTGGGCCATCTGCCGTATTAAGTCCATTGATGGGAATGACCATCTCTTACTCCAGTTTGTATGACAGGTTCCTAGCACAGCATCTGACACATGAGAGACTTGATAAATATTTGGGAGAATGAATTTAAATTTGAACAAATGACGAAATTTGGGAAAAGGATATGCTTCCAGCAAAAGTGCAGATTTTTTTTTTAATTATCACAGTAGGGATTTGAAGAGAAATCTGGAACAAAGAAATAAAAAATTAATTTTGTATTTTGCTAAGCTTTAAAAATCACTCCCCAAACCACAATGATGTAACCACTTTCATAAGTACATTAATACACTTCGGGCTAGTGTTTCCTGCCTCAAGGAAATTCCCTTGCCAAATTGAGAATTATCCTTAATCCCCTGAGCTTATGCCCCACTCCTGACTTTAAAAGCATTGTACACAAGTCCAGACAGAAGAAAGTAGCCCTTTCAGTTCATCTCCTTCCACCATTGTTTTAATGCATGCTGGAACTGGTTCAGCCTTGGAATTTAAGTGTTTCTAGAAGCTCTTGTCAGCATTTTAAAAGATCTCTTTGGATACAAGTAATTCCTATTAAAAATCCAAACATAATTTCTATTCAGAAAAAAATGAACCCTATAAAAATTCACTTCTCCAAAAAGATAAGATGTCAGCATTTAGGAATTAAACGTCCGGTGCTATCTGAGACTGTTAAAGCCTTATGCTTTATTTTTTTTTTTTTAAGTGCTGAAGGTGGATCTATATCAATCAATTCTCACATTTCTGTCCTATGACTAGGGGCTACATTTTGTCAGGAACCTGGCTGGTGCAAAGATCTCACTGGTGTTCAAAGAATGAAAAGGGAAGAGAACTTTCCTTGAGGATTCATTTAATGTGTATCTGTAGCAGTAACCCCCCTTGTGAAACAGGTATCTTGTTCCCATTCTATAGATCATAGCGAACAAATAAAAACCAAACCTAAACTGCTCAAAACAGCAACATGTGCTGTGTAATGAAATCCATAACTTCGCCTTGCAGAAGCAATCCTCAAACTGAACTGAGTTGTCCAAGTAGCAAAGTTGTATTTCTTTACTTAATCCTCAAACCGAACTGAGTTGTCCATCAAGTAGCAAAGTTGTATTTCTTTACTTAATCCTCAAAATAAACTGAACTGAGTTGTCCAAAGAGTGAAGTTTTTGAACATTGGGTATAGTCACATAAACAACAACAAACAAACAAACAAACAAAAACTTTTGAAGCAAAAGTCTTCATCGGTATTTTTTCCTAGTTAGTTTCAGTGTGAGGCATTCCAAAGAAATTTCCTTTTGTTCCTTGGTTTATATGTGTTTTACAGGGGCTCTGAGTATGGGGTCTATAGACTCCCAAAGGATCCTTGAGTAGAATGGCAAGGTACTATGAACTTGGATGGGGGAAATACTGCATTTTTAATTTCATTGATCTCTAGCTAAAATCAAACAGGTCTTTCATTATGAATTTTGGCCACATCCGTCAGTCACATTAGCTGTACTATGACCTTGTCATCAATAGAAATCACAGCTACTTTTACATTACATTACAACTATGGAGGTCCTGTAATACTTTGTCTATCACCACTCTGAAACTATGGTAGTTTCATAGCTACCATTGTATATTGGTATTTAATAGAATAATAAAGAAGCACATATGTTTTGTATCACAAATTTGTTGCTTTAGTATTTGCTAACTGTATTTACAGTGTAACTAGATCCTTTTACAACCTTAGGTATGTCATTTCATGAGTTTAAAAATATCATTCTGAGTCTATTCTACAATGGGTCTATGGCATAAAAAGTTCTCCCAAATCTTTGCTGTGTGTTTCATCCTCAGTGTCTCCCTCCATTATTATTTTTCCTTTCCTTCACCTTCTCTTTCCTCTTCATTATCCTTTTTTTTTCCCTCCTATGACTGTTTATGCTAAATATGGAGATTCTATCCAGGCTTCTGTACTGATAAATGATGAAGCAAGTTTCCTTGACTCCATTTACCTTCTCTGACCCTATTAACCTTCTCCTTTGAGAAGGCTTATTTACTTGAGTCTCAAGCATTTGGAGAGAGTGGAAAACCCACCTGTCTATGAACCCATTTCTGTTTTCTCTTCTGAGATTTTGTTAAATGTACCACATCATGCCTTACATTCAGGAGTATTTACTCCTTTAATAAGAGGGAGAGACCGAGACTTTATACCATTTCCCCAATGTAACTAAGATTACTACAGCATCTATCAGGGAAAGAACAAGAGAAACAGGGATGGGGATGCTGGCTGTTCATACTTTGGCTTGCTTACTAACAGTCTAGGAGAGGAGGATGTGAAAAGAGCTTCTCATCTTTTGTGTGACTCTTTTCTAGAAGTTCAAATATCCCAAATACACCTCTTACTCATTTTTCTCCATGCCATCTATGTTTATATTAAGTTCTTGTGTCTTATAGTCAATAGATAAATACTTCCATGTCATTCTGATTTCCCTGGCTTCTCTTCATTTTCTTTCAGCCAAGAGGGCTCAAATGTTATCACTATTCCAGTGACTTCAGGAAACCATTTTAAAACATGGGTTAGGAGCATATAATGCTGTGTTTCCACGGAGCTTAATTTAAGCCAATCCTGAAATCTGAAACACAATCCTACAATGACTTCAAATATGGGTCTGTATTGGTATTTTTCTCTGTAATCTTTATTTGGCTATTCAATGGCAGAGTCATCTCTGTTCAAAAATTGGAAGCTTAAACTACAATTTAAAACCTATTATTTACAGGGCTGGAATTGGGCATGGGGCTGGAAGTGTGATCTGCCCTCAGGAAGCAAATTATGGTGGAGCAAATGGAGATATGAAAGACAGCATCTAGAGACCAAGGTGAGATTCAGACAGACAGGTAATGAAACACTAGCTTGAGTGAGTGATGAAAACTAAGAGATTCAGATAGAGCACCAGGACAGGAGGCAAAGCTTGGGCAGAAACCTTGAAACACTTGTACTCAACAGTGACCACTTTTTATAGGCATTTGAGCTTTTCGAAAG
This sequence comes from Panthera pardus, assembly GCF_024362965.1. Lineage (NCBI taxonomy): Eukaryota > Metazoa > Chordata > Mammalia > Carnivora > Felidae > Panthera > Panthera pardus. The sequence goes on from NW_026526688.1 coordinate 187,158,486, forward strand.
CTGGGGATAGAGAGCTATCAAGGACATTTGGAAATTTTCTCCCCATGTAACTTGTATGTTCTAATGAGTAATTACATTCCTTTATGTCTTGATTCTCTTTTAAAATTTGTATTTGGGAAGTGCTCTTGTAATAATTATGGGAGCATGGAGCTTACCTGCATATTTGAGGGTCAGTGAAGGTACCCATGCTGCTGTAATGGACTTGGAAAGAGGGATAGTGGGTAGGAGATAAGGGTACAAAGGAGAAGAGGGGGGTCCAGATTATGTACCGTTCAAGATCTTATAAGATATTCTAGATCTTATAGTAAAGACTTCGGGTTTTCTCTGAGCATGTTGGAGAGCCATCTGAGGGTTTTAGGTAGAGGGATAATATAATGAGGTTGACATTTTTTAAAGGGTCTTTCTAGCTGCCGTGTTGAGAAGGGATTATAGGAGTGCAAGAACAAAAGCAAAGAGATCACTTTGAAGTCCATTGCAACCATCCTGGCAGAAGATGATGGTGGCTTGGAATATGCTGGGACAGAAGGGATGAGAAGTCTTGTCAAGAGAACTTGCTGATGGGTTAGATGTAGGGTATAACAGAAAGAGAGCATTACAGATGATACTAGGGATTTGGAACTGAGGAACAAATAGAATTGAGTTGCTGTAGACTTCAATAGAAAAGTCCAGAAGGAACAGGTGTTGGGGAAAGGATAAATCTAAAGCTCCTGAAACAGTGACATAGTTACCTTGCTCACCATTTATATATATAAATGTGGAGGGTTCTCCAGAATTGCTAAATAGGAAGAATTCAGAGACCATGCCCACCCACTCTAGAGATGGATGTGAAGCTTGGAACTACTTTTCTTATCACCTTACATGAAATTAAGACAACTGTGCAGGGATACCTGGGTGGCTCAGCTAGTTAAGTGTCCAACTCTTGATTTTGGCTCAGGTCATGATCTCATGGTTAGTAAGTTTGAGCCCCATGTCAAGCTCTACACTGACAGTGCAGAGCCTGCTTGGGATTCTCTCTTTCTGCCTCTCTCTCTGCCCCTCAGCCCTCTCTATCTCAAAATAAGTAAATAATAATAATAATAATAAAGAACAAAAACCTGTACAAATTGTAAAGTAAAATGCTATTGGAGAGTTTGGTTAGCTAAGCAATTCTTTGACACCAGCCCAGCCCAGTGGGAAGTTTGCAACTCCAGTTGTGGGTCTTTTGATCTTCCTAGAAGTAACCACCTCACTGACTTTCTTAGAGTTTTGCTGAAATTTGCCATGACTCTTTCACCAGAACTGGAGGCATGGAAAATGTTGCTACCAGGTAGTTAAGTGACTTTGTGTGAGGCCTTTGATGAAGAAAGAATCACCAGCATATCCTCCTTTACCAGAGAGGATTTGGCCTGCCAGCAGAAACCATGTTAGCTAATTTAATAAAAGGAATCTATCACATGTGTTTATGAAGACATTAGGAAGTGCAACCAGAAGACAAGGGAACCTCAAGAATTTCAATTGTGGGAAGCTGCTACCAAGCCCAGGGTTGGAGGGATGAAGAGAGGAGCTAAGCCATCTGCTCAGTGGCAACTGGGATGACAGACTTCAAAGCTTTGTAATATCCCCATGTGGATTTTAATTGTCCTTGTGGTGGTAGATGCTTTAAACAAAGAGCCAGCAAGAGAGGGAGACCTAGGAAGACCATTCTGTTTCACCAACACTCTTGGGGGAGAGAAATCCCACCTGCTGGAACTGGCAAAGGAAGACTTTAAGGGGAGAGAGAATAGGCAATCATGAGGAATTAATTATGACAAAATGAAAATAAAATAGAGGTGAAGCAGTAACCTACAGCACTAGTTATTTTTTAATTGTTTTTATTTGTTTATTTTCTTGATTCACTGTACTTTTACTTGCAAATAGCAAGATGAGCTCTAATATTCTTTCCATTTATTAGGTGAATAGATATATTTTTAAATATGATTTATTGTCAAGTTAGTTAACATACAGAATACACAGTGTGCTCTTGGCTTTGGTAGTAGATTCCCATGATTCATTGCTTACATACAACACCCAGTGCTCATCCCAACCAGTGCCCTCCTCGATGCGCATCACCCATTTTCCCTCTCCCTGCCCTCCCCCCATCAACCCTCATTTTGTTCTCTGTATTTAAGAGTCTCTTATGGTTTGACTCCCTCTCAGTTTGTAAGTATTTTTTTTTTCCTTCCCTTCCCCCATGGTCATCTGTTAAGTTTCTCAAATTCCACATATGAGTGAGAACATATGATAACTGTCTTTCTCTGACTGACTTGTTTCATTTAGCATAATACCCTCCGGTTCCATCCATGTTGCTGCAAATGGCAGGATTTCATTCTTTCTCATTGCCAAGTAGTATTCTATTGTATATATAAACCACATCTTCTTTATCCATTCATCAGTTGATGGACATCTGGGCTCTTTCCATAATTTGGCTATTGTTGATATATTTGATAGCACAAATTGTTGATATATTTTATATCTCTATCTATCTATCTATCTATCTATCTATCTATCGTTGATATATTTGATAGCACAAATATTGGGATACATGTGCCTCTATGCATCAGCACTCCTGTATCCTTTGGATAAATTCCTAGTAGTGCTATTGCTGGGTCATAGGGTAATTCTGTTTTTAATTTTTTTTGAGGAATCTCCACACTGTTTTCTAGAGTGGCTGCACCAGTTTGCATCCCCCCCCAACAGTACAGTATTAATTCTTAAGTTTAGCTTTATTTTCTGATATTTTAGACCTTGATTAGAAGTTCTCACTAAAATAATCATTTGCTTCTCCATCACCAGTTGTTTTTAGAGATATGAAAAGCCAACCTCTTTGTTTCTCTTTCATATTAAAGTCATTGCTTTTGCATCTAAAAGAACACCTACCTGGACAATGTAAATGATATTCATTCCTCTACAAGCATCTTACAGATTTGCTGGATAAAATCAATATGGAGTCTGGCATTCAGAGATTGACAGGTTATATTTTGCAAAATCATTTATTGCTAACAACTGTTGGATTTCTTCTTTCTTTCTTTCTTTCTTTCTTTCTTTCTTTCTTTCAGCAGGACTTTAAGGAGACACTAAAGTCAAAACTTGGGTAATTCAAAATTCAACTCCATGATTTGTAATTGTTATAGACAAGCCAGATTTGATTTGCTGTCTGCAAGTCTGAAGTTTATAATGCATGTAATTTGATTTTCTTTCTCTAGAGATATTTTATCTATCTGATATGAGTCTTTATCAGCTTAAGCAAAGTACAAATTTCCATAAAAGTTATTGTGAAGAATCCTTTACTTTTAAAGAATGTTAGGAACTTGTTAATTTTAAAAGGTAGTTGTAGCATGACTGTTAGACTAAAAGTATAAATTCTAGAAAGGTTTCTAATTTTAATTTTACTTTTTCTCATATTAATTTGTGACCTGTCACTGATATTTCCCATGCTAAATTTTTGAAAATTCATCAAACTGCAAGTCATTTTCAGGTATTCAAATTTGTATTTTAGAAATATTTATGTCTTAGTACATCAACTGACTAGTTCAATAATTAAAACTCTACAAATTGCTCAGTGCTAATAACCTCTTAATGTGGTAAGTATTTTACATTTTTCACATTTTGCTTTTGTAGATATTATCTACAGCCCTATGGAAGGGTTCAGGGGCTTTACCCTTTTAGAATTATGAACACAGCAGCTCAAAGAAGATAAGTGACAGTGGTCATTGTGATAGTGTGGCACGAACACAGGTCAGTTGATGTAGAGCCTCTGTCTTTTTAAAGATGTCTTATGTAAGCAGCCCAGCAGAGTAAGTGGCAGAGTAGAGGTTCAGGAATTGTTGGCTATACTCTATTGACTGTCCTGTACTTGGCACACTGTCTGATTTTAGAAAAAAAATGCATGAAAACAGGGGAATTGCCTTGGTTCTCCTAATATTCTTTAGTATATTTCAGAAGTAGTAAAATAATAGTTTACAAAGCAGCAAATGAACCCAATTTACCTGTCCTGTTAATTCTGAAGGTTGCAAGCTATGAAGATGAGGTTCAGAAATTCATGAAATAAGTGAGTGCATAAGGAAACATAGAATAAGAAGTCTAAGTGCTTTGCATAGTGATTTAATATGAAAAGGCAATAATATCTTGCTTCTTTAGAACTCACTCTTCATTGGAATGATTGCTAAATGTTTCTTCTAGTTCAGATAAAATCCTGTTCTCCATAGAGGCAAAGTAGATATCCTCTCTGCCATGATTTTTGTAAAGGAATTTCTTCTCTTTATTCCCTTCCTTAACCCCCAGATTTCTATGCATCATCATTAGCAGTAGAATTGTACATTCTGGTTGGTACAATCTATAAATATGTATTGACATCTAATTCTGGGTCAGGCACCATGCATGTGAATAGTAGAGAACAGGGCACATTCCCTGCCCTTGGAGATTCAGAGGGACCCTCCATGGAATTCAGTAGCTTTGTCATTATTGCAATAACTGCTTTCCTATTCATCATCTCATTAATTTCTCACCAGTGTCTTTGAGGATGATACTAGGATTTTAGTAGCAGGTTAGTGCTGAGGTTAAATAGGCTTCATGTCTCTCAGAGATGAGGTGAGGTCTACACGAGTGTGCTCCGACTCGTTTCCAAAGTGGTGGTTATGGTTCTGTTGTTTCTGTGTGGAAGCCACAGAAAGCCATCCTCTCCTCTTGGGAGATTTTGCCCTCCCCTTGCCTTCATGGCTTCCACAATCTTCACCCTAAGGGAAATAAGATTCTTCCTCCCTCGTCTTCCCTTGAGAGATCTGATAAAATGAGCATGGTGTCTTCCAGGGGTTCCTGCCTTGGTCTACTGCAGGAGATGGAGAGGCAGAAAAGAACCTTGCATTTTGTAAGCTCCTTTGCAGCTGCAGTTGTGAATATAATTTATTTCTACCAATATGATATACTCACCTGAGATTTGAAAGATAGAGTGAGGCACAGGTGATCTTTCCATGGCTGCTATTTTCTGTTGTCAAGCACAGCCATGGTACTGGTTTTCACATAGCGGTGTTCTGATACAGAGCCAACAGCATTGGAGGGGTGAGGAGAGCCAGGGATTGGGGCATGAACAAGATCCTAGTGTTTCAGTGCTGGCAACCTGTCTCTGGATTACAGCCATAGTATGTTGCTAGAACAAAAAGTTCCAGCAGTGGCTGTGATTTCTGCCTTTCTACAACCTGAGGGGTGGATACTACTGTGATTGTTTCCATTTTATAGAAAGGGGAAACTGTAGCACAAAGAGGTTCAGTAAATTGCCCAATTCTCACAGCTAGTAAACATTTGCGACAGGTTTTCATTGCCTGGTTTCAGTGTCTACCCTTTTAATCTTGCTACTCTGAGTTATTGAATATATGACGACTAAACACAAACTACTATCTCAATAAATTGTATGTCCACAGAGGTTTTTGAAAAATGGAAGAATAATAGGAAACTCTGCTTAATAAATGCTAAGTAGCTAAGCAACACCTTCAGCTTACAGACAGAGTATGAGGCCCAGGTAGTGCAGAGCTGTGTCAAACTTTTATAGCTAATGTATTGGGACTGAAGTGCCACGATGTATTCTGATTATGTGAATGTTGTTGTTTTGATTCTAAAACTGGTGTGAGAATCTGAGGAAAACTTTAGACGACTTAGTGAAAGAAATCTAAACACACTCACACATGCATACAATCTTTTATACACAATTTACTTTATGGTTATAATTGGCTTCTCAGATTTAACCTAAACCTCTTTTGGCAGCGTGGATTCCTTCTGATAAATGCTTTCCCACCAACTATGTGTAGCCTTTGTAAGGGTTGCTTTGATGGGCCCAGCATTTTACCCCTCCCTGTATCCATGGCCTTTGCCATGTGACATGTGACTTAGCAGTTCCTGTCACACAAAAAAGGGAGTATATTTTCCCTATCCCTTAAGTATAAGTTTGTCCTCTGAAATGTGGTGGAGGTGAAGGTAGGCCAGTTCTGGCCTTGGCATATAGAGACCTTGAGTGTTTCTCATGTTCTCTTGTGTCTCTGTAAACATGAGAAAACGTTTGGGCTAGCCTGGTGGAAAGTGAGAGACATGTAGAAAAGAGGCACATAAAGCTGAGGCCATTGGACTTCACCCAACAGTAAGCTAATAGTAGATATGTGGGCAATTTCAGCCGATAAGAAGAGCTTCCTAGCTGACCCTGAGCTAACGCTAGATGCTTGTGTAATCAACACTTCTTGGTATATGCCACTGAGACTCAGGATTGCTTATTATCATTATGATATAGCATTATAATGGCAATAGTTAACTGAAACAGTAGAATTACAAATGTAAATACTATGCCTCTGTTCTGTCCAAATTGTTGATAATGGCCAAAAGCTAACCCAATCAAGGACTTGAGTCTGGGTGAGGAAAAATGGAAAAAAAAATTTTTTTTTGTAATCATTCTGATACAGAATGTATGTTTTTGTCCCCTCCTCAAATTCATGTGTTGAAATTCTATTCCCCAAAGTGATAGTATTTGAAAATGGGGCTAATGAAAGGTAATTAAGTCATGAGGGTAGCGTCCTCACGATGAGGTCAGTGCCTTATAAGAAGAGATAGTAGAGTGCTTGTTTTTCTTTTTGTTCTCCTTCATGTGAGGAACAATGAAAAGGTGCTAGTCTATCAGATATGACCCAGGCCGTCACCAGAACCTGGCTGTGTTGGCATACTGACTTTGAATTTCTAGTCTCCAGAACAGTGAGAAATGAATGTTTATTGTTTGAGCCATCCAGTCTATGGTCGTTTGGGTCTACAGTATTTTGTTATAGCAATCTGAGCTAAACACATTCATTCTAGTTGAAGGACTCAGATGAGACTGCTAAGTAGTTTCTGATACCTGCATCCAAGAATATGCCTTGGCTTCTGCCCCTTTGACTCCATGAGCCACATTTATGGATCCAATAAAGTTACTTTTCTTTGAAATTAGCCCGAGTCATTTTCTGTTTGCTGTTCTAAGTTTCTACTGCTTTGTTTAAAATCATCCACAAATTAAGTGGCTGAAAATAATCGTTTAATTCATGATTTGGAGGGGTCAGGAATTTGAGGATGGCTCAGCTGGGCCATTTTTACTTGGAGTCTTTCATGTGGTTGCAGTCACCCATCAGACCTTGGAATACCTAACAGGGTCGGATTTCCACAATGACTCATTTACATGACTGGTCATTTTTCCTGGCTGTTGATAGAGAGTTTAGCAATGTTGCCCTCCAGAATGACTACCTTTGGTGTTTACAGTCAGTCCCAGGGAAATTGGACTTTTACATGGTAGCTGGATGTCCCCAGCTGGACATCCCCCAGAATGTCCCTAGAAAACCAGACATGGATCCCCACTATGGGAATAAGGTCCACAAATGTTGGTACGTTTTGAAACGACCCCATTCTTCCCTTTAGCCACAAATTATTTTTACCACTCCACTGATAAAATATGCTTTCTCCTTCCCAAACTTCCCCCTAAGTCTTTACACTGGGGCCTGAGGCTCAGGCTCTGAGTCAAGGAGCTTATCATTTAAGTGAGCTTTATCATTTAAATCCATGTGATTCCATGGATTTGGTTTCTTGATTATAGTTTCTATTAAGCTAAAAATCTTGGAACTAAGGGCAAGTTGTCTGCTCCTAACACACCCAAGATACAATGCTGGTATAGAGATAGGACGGCTGTAGTAAACACTCTAGTTCCAAAAAGGGGGAGGTGAGAGACATATAGCAGTCATGGGTTAGCTCTGAAATCCAGATGGATGTGAACCCTCAGTTTTGTTAGGACCTGATTTTGCTTCCTAAAACGAAACTTATATTACTGCAATGAAAGCAATTGATTGGGAATTTATTTCATAATGAAGAATAGAAATAATATTTTTTCATATAAAAATTATCCCTACTTTCTGAAAAAATATTGAAAGATCTAAACTGTCCTAATATCAGTTTGGTTAGGTTATAATGAGGTGGTAAGATTGTAGAGAGCACATTGAAGTACCGATGTACAGGTATCTTTGATATCCATTTGATTTTGACTTTTATTTTCATAGGAATAGCACTGAAAACCCCGAATTATAAAGGAATAAGAGGCAAACCGAGTATTTATTCATCTTCATTATGCTTCATTACGCACTTTGTTATGTGAGAGTGGTTTGAAACACCACTTATGAAACACTATGATATTTCCAAGACTCTTTCTTTTGGGCTTGAATTTATGATTTCATTTCCTTTGTCCTCAAATCAAAGGGTATCTTTCCAGAAGTTTCATCATTGATGCTATGTATGTTTGCAAGAAAAAGACTTATGAATCCTTTTTCCATCTCAACAGAAGTAATTTTCGGCAGACTTTTGTAGTATTTTTGAGTGTCTACAGACTTCTGACAAATTGACTAGATATTATCATTTCAACATTAGTCTGCTGAAATGCTTCCTCCAGCATTGGAAAGTTTTCACAAATTCATGATTCTAATCTCTTCCTCCAATGTGGCAAGCTGGCCAGTGAAATCCACAGTTGTCCAGCAGCAGCATTCATAAAGGTGACTGCAGAGTTTCCAATTAAATGATTTACTTCATTCTTAAGTGCCCAGATAGCTGCCAGCTGAGCCAAGACATAAATGAACTCCACCCCTTCCAACTGTTCTGGGAAGATGATTTACTTTTCTCATAAAACATGTAACTTCTGTCCAAATTTCAATCAAGTCCTTCAAAACTCATCGTCTTTTACACCAGGGAACATCTGTGTAGAAGATGTCTTTGTATTCAGTCTCCTCCTAACCAAAACCACATGAAGAGGCTGTGATTCAAAACCTAGCTCCGATGAAAGAGCCCAGTTTCAGGGCAGCAGACAACGAGCCCAGGGCCGGAGGTTGTCTGGTGTTTCAGGACAAAGCAAGGACACCCTATGATGTATAGAGCTCCCTCCTTCATGAAAGCAGAAACATAAATGAACATCATGTGTGACATGTGACACATCTGTAGAAAGCACCACGAATTTGTGTGTCTGGCAAATAAACACTTCACTCTTTGAGGTTATCAGTTGTATCCCCGGTTTCCAAAAAAGGCTTCTTAAAAAGATACTTTTCGTAGATGTATTAGGTAGAAAAGAAGTTTAGATACTGGAGCCACTGGGAGGCCGTGGTAGTTCCATCCAGTTAATGCTAAAGGAGAAAAATGAGGCGCGTTACTATCTGAAACATATTAGAAGGGATACTGGCAGTTTGGGGGAGGATGATATTTTTGATAGAGGCAGCCCTGCAATTTTTTGAATTTGGCCATTTCTGGATCACATGGTTTTATGGACTGAAGTGTGTGCCACCAAAATTCATATGTTGAAGTTCTAACCCCAAGTGTCTCAGAATGTGACTGTATTTGGAGATAGCGTCTTTAAGGGTGTAATTAAGGTAAAATAGCATCATTAGGGTAAGTCCTAATCCAATAGGACTGGTGTCCTTGTAAGAATATGAGGACACAGGGGTACCTGAGTGGCTCAGTCAGTTAAGTGTCCGACTTCGGCTCAGGTCACGATCTCACAATTTGTGAGTTCGAGCTCTGCATTGTGTCTCCCTCTCTCTCTACCCCACCCCGCTCGTGCTCTGTCTCTCTCACTCTCTCTTAAAAATAACTAGGCATTACAATTTTTTTGAAAGAATATGAGGACACAGACATTTACAGAGGGAGCACACAAGGAGAAGACAGCCATCCATAAGCCAAGGAGACAGGTTTCAGTATGAAACCAACCCTGCTGACACTTTAATCTTGAATTTCTAGTCCCCAGAGTTATTAGAAAATAAATTTCTATCGTTTAAGCCACCTAGTCTGGCACTTTATTATGGCAGCCCCAGCAAACTAATACACATGGATTCTCTAAGATCTTACCAATCATGTGATGCTTTTTTTTTTTTGATTGGCAATGTGATAAGCATTCTTGGAAGATGCTTCAAAATTAGATGTTTTGGTTAGAGCAAAGCCAAGTTTTATTAAAGTTAGTCTTTTCAAAGTGGGGCTTCTTCTCATTGAAACGATCTATAATTCCTGCTGTCTTGACATGATGATCACTGAACGTATTTCTGTAATTATGTTGACTTCAGGACATACCCACACAAATGAACCCTGTGGCCTTTGTGTCCCATCTTGCTCAGGAAGAAAGCAAAGTCAAAAGATACCTAAGCTTTATCCTACTGGCTATTTCCAATTGAAGGTAAGGTAATCCTGATGAAACTCGAAGAGTCTCTAATTATAATGGCAAGGTATGTTTTCAGTAATTTTCTCAGTAGTAAATTATTCTAGGCCTCATTACATAATGAATGGTTTAGTGAATTGTTACAGGGCCCAATCATTTGAGAGAAGAAGGAATAAAAAGGGCCCCAGAGAAGACACATATGCTTCCCAAAGAAGGTTTTGGAAGGGACCATATCACTTCTCACATTCTATGGGTGAGAACTAGACACTCGGTCACACCTATGTGCAGAAAGGCTGGGAATGTCTTTGACTGCACAGCCTCTTTCCAGTCACAACACTGTAGAATGGGAAAGAGGTGACAGAATTTGGTGGGGGGCTGGCTGGTCTGCAAAACTAGCTACCACCAATTGAATACTCACGGTGTGCTGAGTACTGCTCTAAGCCCTTTGGTTTCATATGCCATTTAATCATTGCAGTTCGTTCAGTTTGGTTAGTTTTCCTAGAATGTTTATGACAAATTGAGGTAGAGAAATTAAATCAGTGAGCTACACTGCCACAGCTAGGAAATGGGAAAGGATTTCAACCCAGCCCAGGTAGTCTTTATGAGACCACCTCTTGGTGTCTGAGTGTTTGGAAAACGTGGTGAAAGGTATTTTCTCAGGAAAACAACTTCAACATCAGTCGTGTCTTCTTTCTATCCTACCAAAATATTCCTAATTTTCCAATGGTTGAGTAAATTCCATGTCTTGTCCATTCAGGCTGACACAGTAATGATACCATAGATTGGGTGGTTTATAAGAAACATATTTCTTTCTCACAGTTCTGAAGGCTTTGAAGTCTAAGATTAAGGTGCTGGCTCACTTGGTGTCTGGTGGGTGCCTGCTTCAAGTTCGTAGACCTCTGTTCTTCCCCTGTGTCTTTACATGGTGGAAGTGAGGAGAGAGTTCTCTGGGGTCTCTTTTATAAGGGCACTAATCATATTCATGATGGCCGTGCCTTATGATCCTCAGAGGCCCTCCTCTTAATACCATTGCATTGGAGGTTAGGTTTCAACGTATGAATTTTAGGGCAACACATTCAATCTATGGTACCCCATCTCTTACCTATATAATTTCCTTAGGTCACTAGCCTACAGGAATATATTCCTCTGTTTGACTCCCATAGGACTCTGTATCATGCATCTGGTTCATTTACATATTTAATTATTGATTTTCTTATTGATTCATTCATCATCCATTAGCCATCTTTTAAGCATCTTTTTTTTTTTTTTTTTTGTTCCAGTCACTGTGTTAGACACTGGTGATATACTGAATAGAACATGAATTGTGCTTCCAAGAATAGAACATGAATTGTGCTTCCAAGTTTCATAGTCCAAAGGAATATGTGGGAAATAGAATAGAATAACTTCTATTGTGAAATTCTCTTGTATGTGCTATGTTTTACCAGCAAAATGTTGGATTATAATTTCTATTACTCCTTCAGTCCCATTATGCCTAGTTTGGTGGTAGACACGTAACAGGAGCTTTAAAAAATGTTTTTTTTAAAACATAAAAATTTTATTATTATTTTTTAAAATATAATTTATTGTCAAGTTAGCTAGCATACAGTGTATACAGTGTGTTCTTGGCTTTGGGAGTATATTCCCATGATTCATTGCTTACATACAACACCCAATCCTCATCCCAACAACTGCTCTCCTCAATGCCCATTAGCCTTTTTCCCTTCTCCCCTGCCCTCCCCATCAACCCTCAGTTTGTTCTCTGTATTTAAGAGTCTCTTATGGTTTGCCACATATTTTGTTATTTTAACTAAAATGTATTTTAGAATAATATTTCAGCATTGGTTTGAAAACACACAAATAAATGATAAGCTACTCCATCAGCATATAAGGAAAGTTTAGTTTAATAGCATGGCCAAAATTTCTTGTACCATATAACTGCTTCCAGGGCTGGTCAATTTCCACAGGTTTAAGTTTGAGTGGAATTTGATAATAGGAAGTAAGCTATTGGCACGGAGAGAGCAGGTGTCACACAATGCCCATCCAATTTCTAACTCACTTAAATAAAATGTCACATTTGGTCACCTTTGACTGAACTTAAAATAGCTCATATATTGCACCTAACTGACAAGCAATGCTAACTTATGATATTTTTGTGTGTGAGAGAGGAATAATATAAAGTTCAGCCCATTTATGGCACACCATGTGCGTGCACGCATGCACACACATGCGTGCACACACACAGAATTAGAGGGGAGAACAGGTGTTCAATTATACATTTGAATCCAAAGTCTATAATCCATTTTCCCCAGAGTTTGGGAAATTTTAATAATTAGTCTATCTTACAGCAAATAGGGAAAGGAAAGCTAGCTGTGCTGTAGTTCCAATGATCAATGCAAGAAGTGAGAAAAACTTAATTAACCAACAAGATTGTGTTCAATGCCTGGTATTTTCCCCACTGGAAGTGATGGAGTTATGGAAACAGCCTCAAAACTCAAATTTTAATTTACTGGATTTTTGGGCTTCTCTTTGAGAAATGAGATAACTGTATTTGAGTTTGAATAATCACTTTTGTAATGAATGTCTCTGTTGGCGAAGTGAAAATAAATTTTGATACATCGATTTGTATAGGTTTGGAGAAGTAATCTTTTATCCTTATACACCTCAATTATTAAGACAAATGAATATTTTGTTCAAATTAATTGAATGATTAATTATCCTAATCTTCACCTTAATTTTCCTATTAGTAATTTTTCTTGTTAATATTCTTAGTAGGATAAGGTCATCTCATAGATTTATTGTAGTTGCTGTTCTGGGGGGAAAAAGTCTTCCATAGCAATACAAACTATTTTCACCATATTTACTCATGCAGTGTTTGACTCTCCATTCCTTGACCAAAAAAAAAAAAAAAAAAAATAGTGTTTTAAACTTTTATCTATGGAAAAGAAAATCAAATATCCTCCCCCCCCCCCCCCAAATTCTCTCAGGAAAATCCCCTCCATCAGATCTGAGGCCTCAAACTGCCATCAGAAAACATAGGTTCATTCTCAGGAGAAGCAGATCAAGTGAAGAGATTATGATTCTTGTCTGTTTTTAAGCAAGGTGTGGTAGGCAGCCTTCAAGATGGCTCCCAATGATCCCCTTCCTGGTCCGTGCATGCTTGTGTAATCCCCTCCTTTTGAATTTGCTGACCAGCCTCTAACAAATAGAATACGGCCAATAGATGGGACATCAGTCCTGAGATTAGGTTCCAAAAGATGTTAATTGGAATCTAGAATTTTTAACATTTTCCCTTTAATACCTTATAGAACAAATTATTTCCCTTAATTGAAGGTCATAAATTTCCAGATTAATAAATCCCACTTCATGCCCAGCAGAATGAAGAAAAAACACCCACACCTAGGCCTATCATCAAGAAAATGCAGAACATTAGCACTAAAGGGAGAATTCTAAAAGCTTCCAGACAGGAATAAAAATTGCCAGTCACGTATGATCAGGAATTATAATGGCATCAAGCTTCTCAGTAACAACACTGGCATTTGGAAGACAACAGAGAAATGCTTCAAAGTCCTGAGGAGAATGAATTCTAACTGGAACCACATTCTCAACCAAACCATAAATCAAGTCTGAGCGTGGAATAACGTTTTCTGGCGTGCAAAAAGACGTCCGTGGATTCATTACCGTGGCCTCTCACTGGGTGCATAGGGGCAGATGAGAGAATAAACCAAAAAGCATGACATCCAGAAAACAGAGGGTCCCTGAGAGTAGAGAGAGGTGTAAAAGAAGAGGAGGCCCATTATGTCTACAATGCAGCCAGCCAAGGGGGGGGACCCCTGTTCCCTGTGGGTGACCAGCCCCACAGACATGTCCCCAAGGAAAAAAGCGGAGCAGGTTTCAGCATGTGTGACCTTACTGAGAAGTGTTTTGGAGCTCTGACAGAGTTTGAGAATGCAGCAACGATCGACACAGAGGGCGTTGAGCAAATCCAACCCTAGTCTCCCTTAGGAGGAAAAAATTAAGGGCAGGTCTATAACTACAAAATCAGGAGAGAGCAAAATAGGTTTCTTATGTTGAAATGAGGTGGTAAATATCAGAAGAAACAGGTGAAGAATTGAAGGTGGTGACTCTAGAGGTTAGGAAGTGAGGGTGGGGAAGAACGGGAGAAGGGGACTGCCTTTTTCTTTCTGTTTTTTTGTTTGTTTGTTTGGTTTTTTTTTTGGTTAAACCAGAGTCATACCCTTTGACTCTTAGAATTATGCTCTGATAAAAAATGAGGGTAAATTCCCAGAACTCAGATTTTATGAATGTTACAGAGCCTCGCCCCGTCTTCCTCCTCCTTGTGCAACCCTTTCCTTGGCACCCTGGAGACCCTGGGGCATTCACCTTCTCACTGCTTGTGTCGGGGGGGAGACCCCACAAGTTCCCACCGCCAGTTTGGGGGTACCGCTCCTTTTCTCCGGGTGCCTCACCCCCTCCTTCCTCTGTGTATCAGGAGAGCTCCTAGGGAAAGGGGCTTACAGAGACATGGCTTTCTATCTCTTCCCTTTCCCTCTCTAGAATTTCCCAGCCAGCCCCTGGCCGGCGCTCAGCGCTCAGACTAGGGTCACTGGCAGGTCTCACTAATGATTTTTCCTCTTCTCCAGTTTGTAGCGGTTTGAAAGCTATAGACCTCCTGTCTAGTCAGCCTCGGTCTTAGCGCACCTTGGGAGGTTTTCTCGCCTGTGTTCTGTCTCAGCCTGGTCTCTGCCCTGGAAATCGAATCGTCCTTTTGCTCATTTGGCCTTTTTAGTGAGGCTTCATCCCATTAGGATGTGCTAAGGTGCCTTGTGTGTCATTGATTTCCACATGAATTCTGGAGGGCCAGGCTGTTAAGCAAACACCGCTCACTGAGTTCCTCTTTTGAATTCACTCCCAGGAGGGAAGTCGGCAAACTCCTGGGGAGGTCATTATCACCGCAGTGCGGCTGTGGCTACTGGGATAGAGGCAACGGGAATGGGTGCAGGCAGGGGCTTTCGGCCAGACATTCTTCTTCCACGTTCTGGAATACTGAATCTGATCCAGTGCTTCAAACATCAAACTCTGGTGTGGATTAGCAGGGGGGTATTCTCTCCTTTTGCTGTCTACTTCGTAAGCCCAAAGTCTTAGAATGGGCTGTGACAGGGGTAAGGGCTGAGCGCTCTGGGAAGGCGGAGGAGACGCACCTCGTTCAGCCTCGGTGCATCAGGGAAAGCTTCCCTCGGCGCGCGTGTCTAGGCGTGGACTCTGCGTGGAGCTAGAATGATGCACAGTAGTGAGCTCTTGAGCTAGGCGGGAAGATAACTAGTTGTAAAATGATAGTAACAGTCACGCCAGAGGTGAATTCTTGCCTTCACAGAGCGTTTCACATTTTATAAACCTGCCTCCAAATGCAGGATTATCAAATAGGCCAACAGCTAATGTGGGGTCTGAGGAAATGAGCACAGTCCAGCTTTAGCAAATTTACCAACAATTTTGCCACAAGAAAATCAACGTGATGTCTATTTTAATTGCAGATTTTTTTTGAGGGAGGGGAGGGGCGGAGGAAGAGGAAAAGAGACTCTTAAGCAGGCTCTGTTCCCATCAGGGAACCGTCATGGGGCTCAATCATGACTGCAGGATCATGAGTTGAGCCCAAATCAAGAGTCCCACACGAAACTGATTGAGCCACCCAGGTGTCCCTTAATTGCAGATTTTATTTAAGTTTTGGGTTTTGTAGTTTGTATTGATTTCATTTTGTAGAACACGTAGGATGGGAAGTAGCTGAGTGGGAGAGACACTATAAATTAAAAAAAAATTTTTTTTTATTTTTTTATTTTGAGAGAGAGAGAGAGAGCACAAGCAGGGCAGGGACAGAGGATGGGGGGAGAAAATCCCAAGCAGGTTCTGCACCATCAGTGCAGAGCCTGATGTGGGACTTGAACTCATGAACCATGAGATCATGACCTGAGCTGAAATCAAGAGTCAGATGCTTAACTTACTGAGCCACCCAGGTGCCCTGACACTATGAATTTTAAAGTGTCTAATCTGGTCACTTTATATATTTTTTTCTTTTTTTAAATATATTTTTCTTATAACAACCTTGAGAATAGCTGGATAGGCTGAATAATAAAACGCTATTGTTGTTGTTATTGTTTATCCTTGCCACGTTCATAGCTGACCACACATAAGTCAGAGAGCTGCTAACGGACTTTATCAAAATCACACTGCTGGGCTGCAGACCAAAGGCAGAGGTTGGGGCTTGAGCTCAACAACCACTGAGAGACGATGACCTATGACAGGGCCAAATCCTTTTTGTACCATATGATGAAATTCTTTAACCTCATTACCTTCAAATGGAGTAAAAATATATATCCCATAGACTTGTATGAAGATTAAATAAGATAGTGTAACAACGTTTGTGTCCAGACAAGGGCTGGCTTCAAGTTCATGTTTAATCAATGATAGTCATTGTCATTTCCTAGTTCCTGGGTTCAGTGTCTTGTCTTCTATGCCACATGTGAACAAGAATCTGTTAGAAGTGGCTGCCTGGGTGGCTTGGTCAGTTAAGCATCCGACTTCAGCTCAGGTCATGATCTCGTGGTTCGTGAGTTCAAGCCCCGCATTGGGTTCTGTGCTGACAACTCAGAGCCTGGAGCCTGCTTTGGATTCTGTCTCAGTCTCTTTCTGCCCCTCCCCCGCTCATGCTCATGCTCTCTTCTCTCTCTCTGTCTCTCAAATATAAATAAACATTAACAAGATTTTAAAGACTCTGTTAGAAGTGATATAGGATGGTCAGGAACTAAGTATTTAGTTCGCTGTCAGCACTGTAGTGCCGCTAGGGACCCTGTGGTGATTTTGATGATTCTGGTGATAAACTTTGGTGCTCTGTGTCCCACTTCTTCCATTTTATAGAGAGGGTTGAAATAGCTGGGGTAATTTATGAGTTCAGATCCTAGATAGAATTCTTGTAAATACCCATGTTTTCCAATGAATCTTTTCTCTGTGATTGATTTAATCAGCATGCAGTGATCAGGGTAGAAGTTCTGGGGCCAGTATGGCTAGCTTGGAAACCAGGCTTTCTTTACTTTTGTTTTTATTTTATTTTATTTTATTTTATTTTATTTTATTTTATTTTATTTTATTCTTTTATTCTATTCTTTTATTTTATTTTTTTTTAACTTTTTTTTTTTTTTTTAAATTTTTGAGACAGAGAGAGACAGAGCATGAATGGGGGAGGGGCAGAGAGAGAGGGAGACACAGAATCAGAAGCAGACTCCAGGCTCCAAGCCATCAGCCCAGAGCCCGACGCGGGGCTCAAACTCACGGATGGCGAGATTGTGACCTGAGCTGAAGTCGGACGCTCAACCGACTGAGCCACCCAGGCGCCCCTATTCTTTTATTTTATATTTCATCATGATAAGTGTACTCTTTAATCCCCATCATCTATTCCACCCATCACTCCACCCAACTCCCCTCTGGTACTTTCTCCTTACATTATTTCTACACCCAACTCTTTACTTTCTACTTGTTTTATGTTGGAGACAGTATGAAAATGGTTTGTGCCTCAGTTTCCCTGTCCATAAAATGAGAATAAGACTGGCATCTACTTATTGGGTGGTTGAAGGAATTAAATGAGGAAATACATGTAAGTTGCCTTTAAAAGTACCTGTTATGAAGTAAGTTTCAGTTTTAATTGAGTATCATATGCCAGATCCTGTTTTAAGCACTGAGCTATTACGAATGACCAAGATAGACAAAGTATGTCTGTGGACCTTAAGTTCTAGTGTGAACAAATAATTAATGGTAGGATTCTGAAACTCTGAGATGTAGTAGGAGGATGTGTTTTCATGCTGCCTGGTCTGAATGGAACAGCAGATGTTTTCAGTGTTCCTCTGGGTTTTGCCAGATCATTCAGAACCCTGACATTATTTCCTGCAGCCTGTGGGTAAGGCTTTAAATTTTTCACTCAGGAATAACTTTCCACAAACTAAAACTTGTTGACTTCATAATAAGCAACTTCTTTGTAAGAATCATTTTATGGAGGTCAGATAAAAAAAATATGTTTGCTACGAGGTCAAATATTAGACATGTCTAGTTTTGAGTTTAGCTTTAACATGTGGGGATGAGGTACTTGTTTGGGTTAGGAGTACATAATCTTTGTCTCATAAAATTTGCATCATGCTAAATATGACTGAGGGTTCATTACTGGCAAAGCCACTCTTTCTTGACAAAGGAATGCGAAAGGAGATAACATCTAGTATTTTGAAAATCCAGATTTAAGTGTCTTTCTTGTTTCTCCTATAGTATTTTTTTTCTCCTACAGTATTTTTATAACAACTGCAATCTACTTTTAACTGCTGTGCTTCCCCTAACCTGAGGGAGTTTTTCCCATTGAATTGCAGGCAGAAATTCAGCAGCATTTAAGATTGAAACATTGTCTTTGTTTCTGCCTATCAGCACACACACAACAATGAACATAAACTCGCGAATAACTTGTGATTATCCAAAACCTAAGTCACTGATGAGCTCATTCTGTGTAGACTAGACACATCTCAATTTCAGAAGAAAGCAGTTGGATAATTGACAGGCAGAGTCGCAAATAGACATTGTTACTTTGGCAACAGCATACTACCACTTTCTCTGTGTCACCTGTCACACACAGAGCAAGAAATTATGCGCTGTGATAACAGAGAGACAGTGACTCTCTGGGATTCTCTGGGAGAGACTGAATTTCGTGTACTTTGCATATTTCATAGTGATCGAGATGCAGAATGTTCAGGTCAATTTGTAAGTACACACATAGGCCTTCCCCAAAACGTGGAAGGATTTGGAAACGTTCAAAACCATCATCTCAGACTTCCAATTTGGAATTTAATTAGCTCCCTCATAATGGTCACTTGTGATATTTCTTGTCAAAATCCCTTTGGGGAAATGTACCCTGATCCCTCATCCTTCATCCCAGTGCATGTCTTGATAAATAGATTTTCCATGATTTAGCATAAATTCCACCCCAAGTCCCCATCAAACCCCAGCCACAATAGTGGAATTCGAATTGGGGTAGAGTGTTTTGCTTTAACAGATAGGAGTGCTATTTTACCAGTAAGCACTGGTAGGTCTTTACAAAAAACCTTGTGCTATCTTGGAGGTTGAGTATTTTGAATAGGTCTCTAGGTAATATTGTAGCTCTGTGAACACACTATCGGCTTCCTACAAATGATCACAAGTTCATTTAGTCCATATAGGTAAATTTTGTGTTTCCAAAAAGTTAAGAATCTCATTAGTCCAATTTTAGGGAACTTTAGAACGCACAGTTTTGGGGGGAAATGATTAGTGATTCTTCTGTTGATCATCGTGGCATCACCTGCCCTCAACACTTAATCAAACAAAGGGTAATGCACTAATGTTCTTTAACAAGGTATATTCTGGTTTAAAATGTTGGCATGGAATTTTCTATGAATCCACTTTGAGTGGTGTCTGAACTCACTGAATGGCTTTATTCAAGTATAGTTCTTTTTCTGAATTAAGCAAAACAGTCACTTGTGAAACAACACCTCTTTTGACATTTAAAGTGGTATGTAGGGGCTCCTGGGTGGCTCAGTCGGTTGAGCGTCTGACTTCGGCTCAGGTCATGATCTCGAGATTCTTGAGTTCCAGCCCCACGTCGGGCTCTGTGCTGCTGACAGCTGAGAGCCTGGAGCCTGCTTCGGATTCTGTGTCTCCCTCTCTCTCTGCCCCTCCCCCACTCATACTATGTTCCTCTCTCCTTCAAAAATAAATGAACATTAAAAAAAATTTTTTTTAAATGGTGTGTAACTGAAGGAAAACATACCCTCATTGAATTTATGTGTTAAAATCCCAATAACAGCACCTGGCAAATTGATGTGTCTGGGTATTTGTTTTTCAAACCAAGTATTTAGGGGCTGAAACATAAGAAGTCCTGGCTCACATTTATGAGTGCTGACCATAATCTCAGGCATTGTTTCTGGACTTCTTTGACTTCTTTAATATACACAAACCTTATGAGATACTTATCCTTATTATCTTAATTTTGGAAATGAGAAAACTGAAACATATGAGTTAAGGTTATACACCTAGAAAGTGGTTCAAAGTTAGATTCAAGTTACGAGCCAGGATGCAGAGTCAGGTCCCTGCCTGTAACCAACCACAGCATGAGCCTCTTAATATAAAATGGGGGCTGGGTATAATGTTGGCCACTAATTGAAAACTAAACTATTAGAAAGCTCCTTTTATGTACTCTAACCTTTCATTTCTCACTCTGTTGAGCCTGCAAATGGCCTTGGATGTTAGCTGCATATGTTCTAGGGCAAAACTGAAATCCAACTCACATATAAAAATTAATTATTTCCCATTTATCTTTGCACTCATGGAACCTTTCTACACAGGAAGTCAGTCACTCAGCCAGTCCCATAGTGTAACCATAAAGAAGGGTTCTTCCACGTCTTCCTCTGGCCACACAGTTCTCATCGCTGGTAGCAATTCAGCAGGAAGGGTTCATGTTCCGAGAAGAGCACACTGGATGGAGACAAGCACATTCCTGGTTCCAAGTCTCAGTTCTACATTTAGCATGTTCTACGTCAGGCACGAAACCGAATTTGAGTAACATAGATTCTAGTATACATTTTGCGAAGAGCTTTTTCCCCTCTAGTTTTGTTTCTTCACTTGAATAGTAAAGAGACTGAATCAGATGCTTCTGCTGAGTTTGGAAAATCCTCTTATGCAATTGAATTATCACACTGAGTCACTCTTCTCTGTGTCAGTATACAAAGCAATGAGGTATGTCTTCATTTCCTTTTTTTTTTTTTTTACATTTTTTTAAATATTTATTTTTGAGAGAGAGAGAGAAACAAAGAGCAAGTGAAGGAGGGGCAGAGAGAAGGGGAGACACAGAATCTGAAGCAGGCTCCAGGCTCTGAGCTGTCGGCACAGAGCCTGATATGGGGCTCGAACCCACAAACCACAAGATTATGACCTGAGCTGAAGTTGGACACTTAAGTGACTGAGCCAACCAGGTGCCCCTTTGTCTTCATTTCCTATTGCTGAATAATGAATTAGCACGAAAGTAGTGGATTATAACAATGTCCACTTCTTTTCTTTTTGTTAATTAAAATATGTTTGACATATAGCAATGTGCAAATTTAGGTGTATAATATATTAATTTGATACATTTATATATCGTAGTAGGATTGCCATTGTCATGACAATTAGCACCTCTATCATGCTACATAATGGTACTTTCTTAAATCATTAAGTTCTAGTGTCTTTGAAAGTTTGATGATTGTAACAAAATATTGTTGTCAATATTCACTATACTATGCACTAGATCTCCAGGGCTTATTACTACTCATTGTTACTTTGTACCCTTAAACAACATCTGCCCTGTCCCTACACTCTCATCCCCTGATAACCATTTGATTTGCTACTTTTATGAGTTTGGTGTTTTTAGATCCCACATATAAGTGATATCATATATTTCTTGTCTTTGACTTATCTCATTTATCATGATTTGATCTCCATCCAAGTTGTTGCAAATGGCAGAATGTCCTTATTTCTCATGGCTGAATAATATTCCGTTGTATATATATTTATCACAACTTTATCCATTTATCTATTGATGGGCACTTAGGTTGTTTCCATATCTTGGCTGTTATGAATAATGATGCAATAAACTTGAAAGTATACTTATCTCTTTGTTATCCTGTCTTCATTTCGTTTGAGTATATAATCAGAAATGGCATTGCTGAGTCATAGAGTAGATCTATTTTTAATTTTTTGTGGAACGTCCATATTGTTTTTTTAATAGTGGTTGAACCAATTTATATTCCCACCAACAGTGTATAAGGCTTTCCTTTTATTTACATCCAACATTTGTCATCTCTTGTCTTCTTGACGATAATCATTCTAACAGGGTGAGGTAGTTTGGATTTGCATTTCCCTGATGATTAGATTAGATGTTGGCCATCTTTTCATGTACCTGTTGACCATTTGAATGTTTTCTTTGGAAAAATTTCTATTCAATTCTTCTGCTCATTTTTCAGTTGGATGTTTTGCTGTTAGTAATTGTATGAGTGCTTTATATATTTTAGACATTAACCCCTTATCTGTTATATGGATTACAAAAATGTTCTCCCATTCTAAAGGTTGCTTATGCATTTGGTTATTTCTTTTGCAGTGCAGAAGCTTTTAAGTTTGATGGAGTCCTATTTATTGATTTTTGCTTTTGTTATTTGTACTTTGTGTGTCATATTCAGACAATCACTGCCCCAAACAACATTCCTTTCTTAGGACAGAAGTCTGCGCAGGGATCTCTTGGGTTCTCTTCTGAATATCTCAGAAGGCAGACTGGGCTCTCTTCTGGGGTTAAGAGTCTTCTTTCAAGCTCCTTTCTGTTGACAGAATTTAATGTCTTGTGGTTTTATGAGTGAGGTTTCCACTTTCTGGCTGGCTCTCAACTGGGGCTACTCTCTGCTCCTGAAGGCCACCTGTGTTTACTGCCACGTGGCTCCCTCGGCAACATGACAATTTGCTCCTTTAAGTCCACTAGTAGAATTGGTTAACTTTGCATAGCTCCGACATCTTTAAAAAAATCTTTGTTGATATGTTTAAATTTTATTTTTTAGAGTAATCTCTATGCCCAGTGTGGGGCTTGACCTCACAACCCCTGAGATCAAGAGTCACATGCTCTCCCAACTGAGCCAGCCAGGTGCCCCAAACTCTGACATCTTTTAAGGGCTCATCTGAAACAAGTGAAGTCCATCAAGTGAAATTTCTTTTTTGGTTAGCTCATAGTCAACTGTTTAGGGATTTTAATTACATCTGCAAAATCCTGTCTGCTGCATAATGATGTACATCATTATATTCACAGGTCCTGCTTATAACCACGTGGAGGTCATTATACAGGCATATACATCAGAGTACATACTTACCTATACTTAGAGACCATCTTAGAATTCTTCCTTCCAAAGAGTGTGGGTAGAAGGAAACTAAAATCTTGTTCAGTAATAGAGACTACCAATTGGAAGAGAGTGGATCACATTGGAAAAGACTGTATTTGTGTCTTGGCTGCCTGGAGAATTTATATAAGAGCCTTCTCAACTTAGAAAAAAAGAGTATGTCAAGTTCCTGAACATGTTGCTCTAAAAAAAATCCCTGTTTTGAGAAATTCTGATTTTGGATCCAGAATGTCTGCATTCGAATCCTAGAGTCACAACCTAACAACTGTATGACTTTTGCAAATTATTTGAATTTTCTTGGCCTGTTTCCTCATCTCTAATATAAAAATTTGCCTCATAGAGTGTTTTGAAATTAAATAAGTTAATATGTATGAACTATATAAAAGAATAATGAGCACATAATGATTAGCACAGAAAGCTTCACTTGTTATGGTAGTTAGTTAATCAACATTTGTGTAACACTTTGTATGGAACAGGCACTTTCATAAGAACTCTATGAGGTAGGTGCTGTTATTATCTCCATTTTATAGATAAGGAAACAGAGACAGAATTTAAGTAACTTGTTGGCAGGTATGGACTTAGGATCTGAATCCAGTGATCTGTTTACTAATGGAGTTTGTTGTCAGAAAAAGACAATAGGTCCTCAGGGGACTTGAGGAAATTTGCCTGAATTCAGTGCATGGGCTTAGGTCACTGGGAGTTGGGGGTTGGGCACTGGTTATGGCTCAGCAAATGGATGGACATTAATGCCCTTCCCAAATCAGACACTCTGGGATGAATGGCGTGCTTTAACAGAAATGGCGTGCTTTAACAGAAATAAAGTAAACTTCAGGAGGGCAAATGGTTGTACCTAGTTCATGATTGGATTATCAACAGCTGAAACTAAGTTTTCCTTATGATTGATGCTTGCAATTGACTCAGTTTGTATGGCCTGCAAGCCCTGGATTCACACATGGAAATCCTAGCTCCCAATGTGATGTATTAGGAAAGTAGTTAGACCTAGGTCCTGAAGGTGGAGCCCTCATGAATGAGATTAGTGTCCAGAGAGCTCTTTTGGCCTCTCTCAGTCACATGTGAGTATAAGGAGAAGGCAATTTTCAACAACCCGAGAGAGAGCTCTCCCAGAACCCAGCCCTGCTGCCTCCTTGACCTGCAGCTTCCAGTCTCCAGGGCTGTGGGAAACAGATTTCTGATGTTCATCAGCCACCCAGGCTATGGCATTTTGTTGCAGCAGCCTGAGCTAAGACAGTGCTCAGTGAAAATAATGTAATGTATGAATGTAAGTTCAAGACTTGACCTTAGGGAAGTCCAAGCTTGAACACCCTTGGCTGAACATAAAGTGTGCTGAAGGAATGAGATTGTCTTCTTTCAGGAAATCCTAGGAGCTGCATGGAGATCTAGAGTGACAGCAGGGGTTAAAGAGATAAAACATCAGATGCTCTGGTTCCAGATGGCATAAAATGGCCTTGACTGAGCTTAACACTGGGTAGAAGTATTTTTCTTTCTCCTCTAGTAAACCTTAAGTTACCACTGCCAGTTCCCATCACCACAGTGGAGAGGGATGGCACCAGGCAATGCAGTTTCTGTATAGCCAACCCCCAACAAAGCAACACATAGGAAATGGGGCTTCCAGTGGGTGCATCATATCAGCCAGTTTTCCTTCACTGAAGAATTATTGAACAGGGTAGGCCTCTAAGCAAACTTTAAGAAATTTCAGGGTCATCTGGTCATATGAAGATGAGGTAATTAACTTTGGAAATATATATATATATATATATATATATATATATATATATATATACACACATATATATAATATTATATATATACATATATACATATATACATATATATATACATATATATATACACATATATATAATATTATATATATACATATATACATATATATACACATATATATAATATTATATATATACATATATACATATATATACACATATATATAATATTATATATATACATATATACATATATACATATATATACATATATATAATATTATATATATACATATATACATATATATATATATATATATATGTATAAAATATGAAATTTGCCAATTTGTACCCCAGAGTGGGGTACTAAAGGTCAGGGTGGTTGATGTTGGAATTTCTGATGCCATGATGGTAAATGTTATTTCAAAAGAAATTGAAATAACAATGCTGTCAAGTGAGTCAAATTCATAAAACAATCAAGATAATTTCCTAGCTCTTATGTGCTCCCAAACCAAAATCTTCCATGTTGCCAAGTTTTTAGGCCCCCAAACTCAGAGTTAATAAAATAGTAAGGTCCCATAGGAGCTAAATGTCTTTATCTTTATCATAATTCAAAGCCCAGACACATTGGAGTGCCTGGGTAGCTCAGCTGGTTAAGCACCTGACTCGATTTCAGCTCAGGTTGTGAACTTATGGTTGTGGGATTGACCCCTGCATCAGGCTCTGCACTGAGCATGGAGCCTGCATAGGATTTTCTTGTTCCCTCTTTCTCTTCACCATCCCCCTGTTCTCCAAATAAATAAGCATTTAAAAAATCCCAGACACATCTTATTTCACTGAGAAAGTTTGCTAAACAATATCTCACCTACCAGCGTAGATAGATTTTATATTCTAGTCTTTTGCTAGGATTTGGTAAATTGGGTAGCGTTGTCAAATTTATTACCATGCTTCAGGCCTTCAGAAACACAGCAGGGTAACCAGAAACAATGAAATGTCTCATGAAGTTGATTTCAAGACCTTAACTGATATCAGTCTCCTATTTTCTTATTTTTCATGTCCAGCTTGATGTGATGCCACGGGGAACTTGTTAACTCGGCAGCGTTTATCATGATTCTGTTTTGTTGTACAACTACAACAGACTCTTTTTCCCCCTTTTAATCAATAAGTAAAACAAGAGTGGGGGAGAGGGAAGAGGAGTCATGTTAAATTAATGGTTTCTGACTTATGGTGAAATTCAGCTCGAACATTGTACTTGTCCATCTGAGATGGCCTCTTCCAGGAGCTAAATAGTTCCAAATAATTCAATCATATTGATCCTATACATCATGGCTGCTATTTTACCTCTTCAATGAGAGAAGACACAAGAAGCATTTCAATCCATCAAAATTTATGTTACTTAGAAGGTAGACTTTTACAGGCAGGATGATTGCAAGTTTTGGGGAGGAGAGGTTGGCAGAAAGAGTAGAAGAGGAAGGAACATACTGGAGGCCTATCTAACTAGCTAGCTAGATGCTGGACATAAATTATTTCATTTAACCTTTCTTATAAATGAAGGGGGTTCTAAGCTTATTTTGCAGATAAAAACAAGGACTGAGTACTGCCATGGTTGAGAAAGCCTGAGTAGTAATTGGCTCAAGGTCCCTAGTAAGAAAGTGGCAAATGTGGTTATAGACTAAGGTCTGTTTTACATAAAGCCGAATCCAATCTTTTTCCTTCTTTCTGCAGGAAAGTTCAGGCCACAGTTCTCTTTCTCTGGGTTTGTTTTTATAGTAATGGAGTGTGCATTTGCTATCATGGCCTATAGTGAGTATTTTAGTGAAAGTTTTCCACAGAATGGGGTATCAAGGTATTTGTTTTGATTTCTGCTCTTAACATTCCTTCTCTACAAATCAAATAAGATTTGAGGAGACAAGACCCAACTCAGCTGACACAAACCTACATTTCCTCTTAAAGGAAGAAAGAATGAAAGAATTTATGGACAAAAAAGGCATCGATAGATGAAAATGAGTTGTGTGGTGTAAGAAATACTGAATCTGTACTTAAGTATCCTAAGTAAATATGAAGAGAAAATTATCTGAATTCTGTGGAACTCAGAGTAACACAAAGTCTTTTGGCTCTATCTTGTCTGTCCTGAGTAATCCCCACAGCTACATGAGAAGTAAAGTGACATATTGAAAAACACATAGCTTTGGAGACAGAAAGGCTTGAGTTTGAGTCAAGACCAACACTGACAGCTCCTTGTGTCATTTACTTAATCTGTCTGGACTTCAATTTCCTGATATGTAACACAGGCATGATAATGCCTACCTTGCAGGATTGCTGGGAAGATTAAATGGATTGTGTATGTAGGAAAAAATTGTGCCTGGCTCATAGCAGACACTCACTAAGAAAGTTAGATCACCATGTTCAACTTAAATGTTCATTAATAAAGGAAATACAAATTGGAAAAAAAAAACATGGAGGGAATGGGTTGAAAAAGCAGTGTGAAAATGCATGGCTCTTCCAAATGTGGCCATCCTTTGTATACTTACAACTATATTCTATTGAATATGATTTATCTTCTCCTTAGAAGGTCCATAATCTACAATGTCAGAGTGTCTGAAAAATCCACCATTAGATTTCTTTTGGCTCTTGAAGGCTTTTAGGAAATGACATTTTAAGAGAAAATGACGGTGAGGAAACTCGGAGCAAGGAGGTGAATCCATAAAAAACCCGTACCACAATTTACTAAGACCAACTCTGCTCCAAAAATCCCATAGTAAAGCACATTGGAACGTGGAACACTACTAAGCCAAGAAACGCACTACCCTTGATTTCATTTTGAGAAAAGGCCAATCAAGAAAAATGAGTCAGAAAGAGCTACTATTCTCAGTGGCCTGAGCCAAGGCTTCCTTTTTGCTATTACAAACCATTTCCCCCCTTGCAATCATTTCCAATGCAGTTTTACATTCAAATGCTTTTCTTTTTCCTGATCTCCTTGGAACAACAATATATGAAATCATTCCAGGAGGGAGAGCACCTTCTGTGAGGAGATTAATCTGATATGTGATAGAAAGAAATGGAAGATAATAGGATGACATAAAACCTGATCATTTCTGGAAATGAGGTAGGTTTTATATTGTAGTTAGAAATGGGTATTTAGGACCTTGTGAATGCACTGCCCAAGCAGTGACTCACTCCATTTAGCGTGGATACCTGGAAAGTTTAGTTCAGATATCATTATGACAAAGTATAATTTTCCCAGGCTGTGGTGTTCACTCTGACTCAGCTGACACAAACCTACCACATTTCCTTCACTTGGGTCATGACTAACACACACAATGAATTGAGACAGTTATTTTGCTGTTCCTCCAAACACCCAAGGCTGTTATCATCATAAAGGGTACATTTGGCATGATACATTTACCCAAACAAACAAACAAACAAACAAATAAAAGCTCACTGTCACACCTTCAAGTAGGAATACTTAAGTATTGCATACATAATCCCTAGGTAATAACATATTAAATTGGTTCTTCACATTCCTTACCATGTATCTCCTCTCTAAAGGGTGTTTGCAATTGGTATCAAAACACTTGAAAATTAAATTATTTGAATCGAGACTAATAAAGTTCTGTATAAAACAGAAGAACATGGCCAGAAAGCTTTATTGTGTTGACAGTGTTAAATTCAGGAAATCGTTTTGTGTTGTCATATAGACACGAGCGTATGTTATGATAGGATCATGTTTTTCAGACTTGTTAAAGCTATGCCTGGCATTTTGAGAAATTTAAAAACAGCTCGTTGAAAGCATAGGATGCATTATTTTGAAAATGAAGCTGTTAAATTCAAATAATCAGCTTCCAACTAGTCATTATCCAAAATAAGAAGACTCTAAATTAATTGAGCCATTCATTGGGATGTTCATAACCATTGTAGAGATGAAGAAAAATAAATTTAAGTATTTGATCTGATAATGCTTAATTGAGTTATTTATTTGAAGCGATTTCGTTTTTCCCAAAGTTCAACATAGTGGCTTACATAGTAGGTACTGAAAAACTCTTTATTGAAAGAGTGGCTGGATGAAAAAAAAGGAGAGAAAATATATTATTTTGAAAAGAATGCCACAAGATGAGACTCTTGATGTCAAAGGAAGTAAAAACTCCTGTTAAGAAGGATGCCTTGTCATGGGATGCCTGGCTGGCTGAGTTGGTAGAGCATGTGACTGTTGATCTTGGGGTTGTGAGTTTGAGCCCCATGTTGGGTATAGAGATTACTTACAAATAAAAAAATCTTAAAAAAAAAAGAAGGATGGCTTGTTTTTTGTTAGAAAAAGACCATAATGGCGGTTTTTGATAATGGAAAGAGTTGTCTTTCCTCTTGGGTGTGGTTTGAAAGTTATTCTCTGCATAACCAGTCTCAGAAAATTCGTTGTTACTCATAACAGCTCTATTGAAGTGGGGGTAGCACTGAAAGAAGGCTTGGGAAGGGTGAAAAAGAGGAGAAACACCAGGAATCTGGAGAGGATCTTGAGAAACTGGCAGGAAATAGGATCCTCAAGGAGGGCATGACCAACAAAATTTTTCTCCATGGTGGGAATGGATTTGAAATTTTAGGGGAGTGAAGTCTAGTGTTTAAACTTGCATTGATCATTTCTATGCTTTGCTTTCACTTCTTTCTCTGTCACCCCCAACTTTAATCAAAAGGCTGCTACACTCCAAAGTATTGGGATAGTGTTTATTTTGGCAGAATGAAGGAACCTTAGCCTGTTCAGTGTGGGGCAAAGTGGTAAGATAATGGCGAATATAAAAAGATGCGGTTCAAAAGAGGTGGTGCAAGGCAGATATTCAGGAACCATTGGAACAGGAAATCTGAGCAATGAATACAGAGGAACCTAAATCTACTCTTGATCTTGGGAGATTTAGGACAGCCTGGCCTAGGAGTTGGGAGGAGGTGCTGATACATGCTTTTCTCCCCACTACAAACATCCACCCATGTCTGTGCGTTTTGTTTCCATCAACTACTTGTAATCATCTCTTCCAGGAAGATCTAATGAAAAGGACCATGATCAATACAGATAACCACTACCAAGTATTCCAGTCTTCTGGCAGCAAAGTATTTGTTCATTTGATTTCCATTTAATTAACTAGTAGGTGATGAATATATTTTGGTATAGTTGCCTAGAAGTAGAGGTTCTAAATGTCCTGATGATCTGATTAATTTTGGCTAAGGCAAACCCTTTATCTTACTTTATATATGGTTGTTCAGTAACTCCTTAATTCTCTCTAACCCTGTGAGCATATTGTCTTATGATCTATTTAACACATCCTCAGTTTCTTTTAGCTACTGCTTCATGCTGAGAGCATTCAAGTGCTTAAATCTGTATCTGAAGCCTGTGTCTAGATCTTAGAAAGAAGCTGGGAAAATATTTTGTATGGACTACTTATCCGTGGTTGAGGTTAGGGAATGATGATAGAGATGGGATTTATGTATATATTGTGTGTGTGTGTGTGTGTGTGTGTGTGTGTGCATGCGCGTGTGTTGGATCTATCAAGTTTTTGAAGTTTTATTCTAAAAGTAAAGAATATTTAAAGTATTAGGCAGTCTCTGTAGTAGTGGGAGCCATAGATACAGGTTTCATTCTTCTGTTTCCCTCTGGGTCTAGCACAGAGTATGTACTCAACAAATGTCTGCTGATTTAAAGAGCCAGAATTTTCAGGATATATGAGGTCACTTTTTCTTTTTTTTTCTGCAGGGAAATCCCCATAGAGCTTTGCTTATCTATCATGATAATTTGAACCTGGTAACCAGCCTGACATTTCTAGATCACTATAAATTCCGTCAGAGACAATTATTCACTTGGCTCTCTCTCCAGTCTCTTTCCCCAGAGAGTAATGCTTGAAACAGTGGCTTAGCCAGTGGGCAGCTCTCAATGGTGCAGGGAGTAGACAAGGCCACCTTTTCCCTAAGAGGATACTTTCTCTCCCTTGATTTTAAACTGATCTTCATTCTGGTTCATCCTTTTAGTGGAAAGAAGCACTTAAAACCCAAGTTTGAATACCATTAAAAAGTTTTCTTCTACCAATATAACTAGATTTGGTGCTTTCTTTATAGAATTTTAAGTAATTTAACTGTAATTAGGGATATTTTACTCAAGTGGGGTGAAGCTCAAAGAGCTGTTCTCACCTCTAAGTGGGTGAATCCATGATACTTGAGTATGCAAGACTTTGTAATGAGCTTCTTCCCTTGGGATGCAATTGCCCTCTTGTCTTTACTACAAAGCAGTTTCTTAAAAAGGGTGAAAGGGGAGGGTATGGGGATAAGTCGTGAAAATATAAAATCAGATTTTAAGATCATATTTTCCATATGCTTCTAAGACAAATGGAAACCTCGGTTGGCCAGACTGCCATGTGCAGACTTCCCCAGGAATATTCTATTGAGCATCAAATGTAGTATTCACCAAGGACACTTATAATTGCAGATTTTGTACTACATTATCAGCACTGTACATGAGGGGAATAGCAAGATAATGGAAAACAGACTCTGTAAATGAATATTGGATGTTAATAGGAATTCCCACTCAAATTATGTTTTATTCAATTGTTGAACATCAAATTGCATTATTAGGAGGCTCAGAAGACATATGGGGAATATGGGAGAAGTAAGGTGGAAGGGTAACTTATCAACCAGGAGAAACTCAAAAGAAATTAAGACCCTGTAGTTAAATCTTTTTATGTTTAATTCCTTAAACTTTTCTAGGCAATTATATAACAAGTCTAATACCCTCCATTTTCCAAAAAGTCTAGAAGAAAGACTGAGGGTGGTATGATTACTTTTGTATCCGATGGCAGGCCTGGTTATTACAGCTCTCTAACTGCCTGACAGTACATTTTTCTGATTACCAGAGCTCCTTTCCTGCCCCCAAACACCGTCATCGAATAATGCTGAAACAAAGGAAAAGAACTACCACAACAGAAAGCTTAGGGAGAAAATTCCAAATTGATTGATTTTTTATACTTCGAAGGAATTTCCTGGACTGGAAATGAATTTGGAGTGTCTTAAGAATCAGCCAAGATCCTCAGAGGTTAAAAAAAAATGTCGGAACATTTTGAGAATTTTAATTACTGACTAATTGATTACTATCCCCATCCCCGTAGATCAAAAGTGTCCTCTTTTTTTTTTTTAAAGGGAGACCTACACAGAAGCATGAACTTTGCCCATTTTACTAAGGTTTAGAGAGAAAAGTTTTAGAGAGAAAATAATCAAGCTGATACAGAAAATTGTATGCTATACACATACAAACCTGTGTGTATTTGTCTACAGATGCATGTATATGTATACGTACGTATGTATGTATGTGTGTGTGTAAATATGTATCTATACATGTATATGTAATTTCCTTCACTGCATTTTATACTGGTCTTCTTTCTCTAGGCCAAATATTCCTAGCCACATTTACCATGGTAAAATTGGTTTATCATCTTGAAAGCATCCAGGTGGCCTCGCCTCTGCAGATCAGAATTAATTACAAGAGATGGTCTCAGGGCTGACCAGGAGCCTCTTGAGCCTAACTGAGAGCACAGGTCTCTCCAGACACAGATCCAGTGATCTTGCTATGACCACCTTTAAAGCAAAATGCTCTCTAAATAAAACATCTTTCATTGAAACCAGTTGGTAAACACTATTAAGTATATTCTAGTAAAGGAAATAATATGATCTATGACAAAATGTTAATATAAAGCAAGAAGGAATGTTCAACATAATAATAGACCCCAAGACTTCTTTCTGCTATTCAATTTCTTTTTCACTAGTCTTGTATAACTCTTCCTGTTTTTGTATCTTCAGAGTCAGATACACAACATGATTTAAAGAGCTTCTGCTGGTGCTTGAAGCTTTGGTGGCACATGGCCTTGAGCACTTTTTCTGGCTCTTTGAGTCTTGGGAGCAAAGACTCAGCAATTCTGACGTCTGTTGCAAAGTCCCACACCGTCTGTTCCCGCAGGCAGTGGATTTCATTAAATGCTGACTCTGCCATCTCAGGTAATGGGACTACTTGCACCGTCTTTCTATCACCCCTCTTTTGATCACATTTTCCTCAAAATCAAAACAAAGATGAAAAAACAATGAGAATTTGCCTCTTATCTAGAAACCTGGTTCCAGTCCATACTTTTTTCCATGTGACGCCATGATTCAGATATTGTCTGCAGTTCTGCATCCTTGTGTCTGGCCTTTGATCTTATTTTCAGGTGTCCTCAGACATTGTATGTGAAGGGGAGGTTTCTGCATCCTGGGTTGTATTTCTTCATTCCTCTAGGAAGCCATCTGTAGCCCTCCCCTCCCCAGCTGGTTATCTAGATTATGTGCCTTTTTGTTTCCGTCACTCAATGTTCTCATAACTTGCCCTGTAAAGAAATTGCCTGCTTTGTGGTCTGTCATCCCTAAAAGGCAGGATTTTCTAAAAGCAGGATCTGTGTTTTATGTTTTGTTGTATCCCATCTTCTAGAACAGTTCTAGTTATAGAAAATCTGCCTTGCCAAACATTTTAGACATTTAACAAGATGCCATAGCTTTCTACTAAAAGAAGCATTGTCTTATTTTTTTTTACATAAACATTAAAATTATGGTCTACGAATAGTCAACCAACCATACAGACCAATAAAACAGTTGCTGTGTGATCCCAAGGCAGTGGTTTCTCCATTTTTGATTGGACCACAATCAATTCTAAGAGTAGTTGGAAGAGTGGTTGAGCTGACCTCCTTGAGGACATACTAAAGAGAGGCTCTGGGGAAGGTGAGGGAGCCAGGTCAATACTCCCCTCTTTTTCCAAGTGTCCTTGTTCTGTGGTCTTGCATATAGACTAACTTTTTTTTTAAGAGGCAGACTTCAAGAGGAGTACAGAAAGAAAATCAATAAGGAGGAGGGAACCAAGGAATCAAATTTTCATCAAGTGAAGAAAAATGCCTTGAAAGTGCTATACCGTTTGATACAGCAGCCATCCACAAGAAACAGGAAGAATTGGCTTCTTTTTAAAGAGAGTAGATATTATCATTCTTGGCTGGGCAACTCTCAGCTCAGATTCCACATTTTCTCTGCCAGTGCCTTTTCTACTGAGATGAAAACAACATCAGGAGATATGGAGGAATTCTGAGTTCTGGAGCCACTGCCCAAAGCTATTGAGTCTGGGAACATCTGAAATGCTCTTATTTGGTGGCTAAAAGTCATTAGAGGGCCCTCATTATGTTGGTGTCTATAACTCAGTAGTTCCTTCCCAGACTTCTTCTAGCATAATCTGAACTGATCACCCACAGTCCATCAATATGGATGACATGGTACTATGCTCACCCTCTGAATGTTATTTTGGCAGCAGTAATAATAATTTTTTTAAGCACCTATGATGTGCCAGGCTTAGTGATATATGCTTTTATATATGCTTCAGTTTGTCCTCATGACAACCTTTTTTTGCTAAGTACTTTTATCATTTTATAAAAATTGAGCAAGTAGCTAAGATTTAGACCATCATTTATCTTACTCTATAATTTGTGTTCTTCTTACTCATCCAGCATACTTTGTGACATTTCTTTTCAACTAAAAAATGGGCATAAGTCTAGAACATTTCTGCTACTTCACAATCGGACCTTCTTATAACAGTTTTTCTTCATCTTTCGTTACCTTGGGATGGCTTATCTGGGACATTGTTTAAATCATGACCCCTTCTAGCTCTTTTGTTATTTGAGAGGCATGGATTTGTTGGCAAAGAAGCCAAGCAAAAACCAAAAATACAAAAAGATCTCAAAGTCAGCCAGAAAAAGTTTAGTCTCTGGTTGTACATAAGAGAATCACCGTTGCAGCCCTTTACAATTTTACAATTGTGTTAAGTACATGTTCCGTTGCACAGCCTCACAGTCATATTGACAGAGAAAATATGCAGTATTAGTCTCATTCTAGAGATGAATAAAATTAAACTCAAAGATTATTTACCAGAAGATTTAAATCCATATTTTCAAAAAATACATATGAAATGCTTACTATCAAAGTCTCTGCTATTATGGATTTTCTATGCTAGTGAATGAAGATAGAAATTAAGGAAAGAAGATAGAGTCAGAGGGTGATGGTGAAATTGGGAAGGTTAGGATTGGAATTTAGAGCTAAGATCTTCAAGCTGAGAAGGGTTCTGCTCTGTAAAATCTTAGGGAATGGTGATGAGAGCAGAAGAAAGAGCAAGCTCAAGGGCCTTGAGATGAGATCAGTATTGGCAACTTTGAGATTGAAGGCATGAGAGATACACAGTAGTAAGGAAGGCAAGTGGGAGCAGTTACTAGCAAGATAATAAGGCAGGACCTGATTCTAAGAACTTTCAAAAGACAAAGTATTTTTTCTACATGTGAGAAGATTTTAATCATAGGTCAATGGATTAAGAAAAATTCTATTTCCCCCAAAGATATCTTAAGTGTATCTAGTCTTGGTGCTTGGATCCAATGGAAACTAAAGCTTTTGGTTTTGTCCAGTAACTCTGCTTTGTCCACTAAGGACAATGAGTGCAAGGCTTATTAGGCTCCAGCTACCTTCGTCCCTTTTTAATTTCTCAAATGTGCCAGGTTCATTCTTGACTCAGCTTTTGTATAAGCCCATACAGAATGCCTGAAAAGCATCCCTTCCTTTTTGTCCTGGCCAACTACTGTTTATTTATTTGGTCTCTGCTTGAATGTTACTTTTGCAGGGAAGCCTTTGGTGATCCTTAGACTAGCCCAATTCCTCTGTGTTCCTCACAACACAGTTGTGATTCTTCTGATGTGTATTTATCTGTTCAATGTCTATCTCTCCCACTAAACTGTAAGCTTCCTATGATGGCTGGTTTGATGGGTCAATTTGGCTAGACAATAGTCCTTGGTTATTGAGGACTAATCTAGGTGTTGTCCTGAAGGGACTATGTGGATATGGTTAACATCTACAATCAGTTTTAAGTAAAGGAGATGGCCCTCAGTGTGAGTGGGCCTCATATAATCAGTTTACAGGCTTTAACAGCAAAACTGAGATTTTCATGAAAAAGAAGAAATTTTACCTCAAGACTAATAGGTAAATAGATTGTGAGTGGACATAGAAATCACCCTGCTCCTGCCTAGGAGTTTCTAAACTGCCAACCTACCCTACAGATTTAGGTTTGTCTGCCCCCAGAAATCATGTGAGCCAATTCCTTACCAATTTCTCTCTAAGGCAAGGATGGAGCGGATAGATAGATTTAAGGCAGGGCAAGAAGATGATTAGGGGGACTCGGTATGAAGCAAATCCAAATTTTCATATTAGTTTCAATCAGAAGTCCTTAGCATTTGAAGGTCACTTGTGGATTTAATTCATGGAAAATGGCTTCCTCTTGCAAGGCATGCCTGCTTAAAAGAGTGGCAGGGCTGAGATGGGATTCAGGTTCATATCAATTTCTCTTTTAATGCTTTTTTTCTATGTCCACCCCCTCCTTTTTTTTCTTTTTTTAGATTTCATTTAATTTTCTTGATCATGCTACAGAATTGTGTAACATTTTCCTATTAGACAAGGAACATCTGCCTATAGTTACAGGCACTGTCAGAAAGGCCTTTGAGATTAACATATGCCCAAAGCAAATTTACTAGTTTTGCATAAGTTAAAAATCATACATTAGTAAGAAAAATTAAGCTAAAAAGTGACACAGTATTGGGTCAGGTCTTATCAATCATGAGAATTAATGCTATTATTCTCAAACTGCTACAGAAAGGAAGAAAAAGTTATTTGAATACAAATGAAAAATTTAAATTATTTAACAGGCTTTCAGTTTGACTCTGAGAGGACCACAGTTTTTTTGACAATGCCCCAGAAGGGAGAACAGCTCTAACACTCAAATTCTTGGCTTTGTGTAATGATGAATCCATGATGACTTGGGCTGTCACCATCCACCTATGCTGCCGAAATAAGCTATTTAGCCAAAATAAGAATTAGTATAATTTATGGCTTTGTTTTTACAACTGGGACAAGGAAAGAATTGATCAAGTAGCAATCTATCAGTCTTGCTCAAGGCCTTGCTGTTTTTCCCCCTTAAATTAAAATGAAAACCATGAAGAATATTGATTGAAAATCTTCCAGATTCTATTTAATTCCCAAACCCATCTCAGAAACTGTGATCACTTTTAAAGGTAAAATTGATGGCTTATTAGATGTTTTTTGTGGGGCTATTTCATTTCTTACTTGCCGTCATTATCTCTGCTTGAACATCCAGGTAAATTATATTGGTTGGACTGTTCGTACAGTCCACTTGGGCCATGTTGGAAATAAACAAGTATTTATTGAATACCCTCTGGGGACCTACCACTGGCATACATCCTTTGCAGGGCACACGGAAGAGACAAACACAATTCCTGCCTTCATATACTTGCACTCTAACGGTATGGACATGTCTCCATTTAAAAATTAAAACCACGAAAGGAAAAATGACTGCAGAGTCTGAAGATTTGGGACCTAGTGTTGACTTTTTCTCTAAGCAGCCATGTGGCATTGATTAAGCCACTGGGCCAGGTCGAACCTTGGTTTACTCAGATAATTTCTATGACTCCTAGGTTAAGCACATGACCTTAAGGAAGTGTTTTAAGAGCCAACACGGAAAGACTGCTGTAGCAAACAAGGTTGTCTTGCTTGGGAAAAGTTGGCCAAACACAATTACATAAATGTTTATTGAGCACCTACTGTGTGCAGGGTGCTGTATGTATCACTGATACAATATCAAGATATATGAAATCCATACCAGTTCTGTCCTCAAGGAGATCACAGAATAGTACTACAGATGTGTAAGAGTCTGAGAGTCGGGACTAAGGGTTTGAGCTCTGGAGTATATTTGAATCTACTTTGACATTAACTAGCTGTGAATAGATAATGCAGTTAATTATCTCCTTAGAAAAGTGTAAGAAAGTTCCTCCCTCATAGACTCATTGAAATAAATAATTTAACTGATTTAATGGACCAATATTTATTGATTGCCTACTCTACATCAAAGACTGTAATAGAGCTTGGTATATCTTGGTGAACAAAACAAAGATATCTGTCCTCATTTGGCTCAGCTTCTGGGGGGAGGAGACTGAAACTAAATGAGAGATGTAATAAGGAAGTAGGTTGTATAATATGTGACAAGTTGATAAATGGTATGGGAGGAAAAGGAGAGTAGAACAGGATAGAAGGAATCTGGGAATAGGGACTAGGGAGGGGGCTACAGTATTAAATATGATAGGCTTCATGGAGGTTTGAGGAAATGAGGTGAGAAAGGTTGCCAGCATATAGCTTAGGATCAGTTCAGGGACAGAACACAGCCAAGGCAGTGCTCCGAGGCAGGAGCAAGTGTGACATGTTGAAGGAAGAACAAAAAGGCCAGTGTGACTGGAGCAGAGTAAGTCTTGGGAACAGTTTTAGGAAATGAGGTCAGATAGGCAATGAGAGGGAAAGATCAGTTTGTGTCGGACCTTTTAGCCATTGTAGGAATTTGGGATTTTTTTTGTGAGGATAAGGGGGTGGGGGCGTTATAGAGTTTTATTAAGGAGTGACATAATCTGACTTAGGTTGAAAGTACAATCGTAAAAGTACGGGAGGATCAGGAGTGTGGGCAACTATAAAAAAGGGAGAAGGATCAGGAGGCTATTTCAGTCTTTCAGTCAAGGGAAAGGAGGTGGTAGGAAAGGGTTAGATTCTGGATTTATTTTAACAGAAGAGTCAACAAAATTTTCTGATGGCTTATAGGTGGGTTATGAGAGAAGACGCAAGTCAAGGAGAGCCCCATAGCTTTATGCTGAATAAATGAAATTTATAAAGCAGAGAAAGCATGTGAAAGCATTGAAAGCACTTAGCACATTCTTTGGTGCACAGTAGGCACTCAATTAAGAAATTTAGGTAAATGATGTTTGGAAACAACTTGCCAGTCTGCCTGTTTTTGTCTTTGAGATGTTACTTTATATACCTCTTACATCCTACACCTTCCCTGACTTCCTCTGGGTGATGTGCCTCTTTTATCTTACCCCATAAGCCTTTCCAACTCCTCCACATAGGCTGATTTTACATTAAAGTTTATGAAAACACCTTCAGAAAACAAATGGTGGTAGGAAGATTGAAAGAGTCCTCCCATTTGTTCTGAGATCAGAAAACACTTCCATGAAGGAGGCAGCATTGGAGATGAGACTTGCAAGAATGGCTGGGATATGAGGCCACAGTCAAGGGAATAAAATGAACAGCATCAGTTTTCATGCTCCCTGGACTGACAAGGCAATGCAGGTGTCCACTTCACGTTTCAGGTTGCCATTCATGGCAAGCAATGAAGAAAACCAACTAACTCCTCACTTGAGATTTCTGTTCCATATCCTCTTGTCTGGCTAAAAAAGGTCACTTGATCGTGAGGGAGGGAGCACTGGCATGCTTCCATCCCGTGAACGTACTCTCTCTGCCTGTTGCCTATGTTGTAAGAACAAATTAATGACCCTGCTTATAGGTTTTTTCTGTGTATGTGAGTGAGGTGATGATGGTACTAAAATATAAAATATGTTGTGTTTTTCCATTATTTCCTTACTGACTTTTCTAGATTTTCCATACTGCTCTGAGGCAAGGTATGGGAATAAGAGGAAACTGGGATTAGTATCTGCACATCACAAGAAGATAATCAAATTCTAAGATAAGAATGTTGCATAGAGTTAGCTAATAGTAATGTGTGTACATATGGCTTATCCTCTCCCTGGACATCTCATTACATATTATGAGATATATACCGTGTATACAGTAGCTATATTCAACACAAAACTCTATTAATGGGCAGACCCAATAAAGGCATACATCTTTATTAATTTATGATGCAACACTATAAATATGGTACCATTAAAGTAAGAAAATAAAATGCAGATGTATGCATTTATTCACAAAAAATGCAGAACCAATTAAAATATAACCTCTTTTTAATCTATTCCTATTAAAGGATTTTTTCTTACCTGGAGTAGATTAGGTTTTTATAAAGTGTAAGTTCAAAAATTTCAGTAAAAGAGGTTCTCGTTTTCTGATAGCTCACTTGCAGCAAGCAAAGATATTCTTCCTTGCAACAATGAAGAGTTTCAAACTGTGTTCAGATTAAGGTTATTCTTTCTTGCAAATTATTTATTCTGTGTTCAATATGCATGAATGTCTCTGATGTGATTGAGGTTGTAAAAATGAATTTTGGATATTGCTTTGAAGATTTTTATGATAGAAAAGTACTTTTTTTTAAAAGTGTGAATGTAATCAAGGTACTTCAAGGTGGCCTGTTGGGAGTCTTCTTATAAGTAAATGAAGCACAGTGACATTCATTTCAGGGTGGGTGACCTTAAGAAGTACAGAGAATCAATTGGCATCAGTAGGTTTTGTCCACCATTTTCAGAGTGTATCTAGATATAGGAATGAAAGTCTTCAGCTCCTAGGAGGGAAAATTTAATAGTAAGTCAGGAGTCTCATTTTGTAGGAAACTGAGATCCCAAGCAATCTATTAGAGCAGGGACCAAGAGTGCATACGGGGTCAGAGCTCAGGCATATATAAGGCATATGATGGAGGTGGCCTGGCATGAAAGGTTATGTATCTTGGAGATCAGGAATGGTAGACTGAAGGAGTCCTGGAAGTCTCTATCTAAGGTCTAGGAATTGGGTATGATGGATCTGCAGGTTGTCTCAACAATGCTAGAGAAGGAAGGATTAATGAGGAACAATTATGCTATAAGCTCCAGGAATATAAAGCCTATTACTCTCCTAGGCTGCTGGTAGGAATGCAAATTGATATAATCATTCTAAGGGGAATTTCACCCTGTAGTATGTATTAAAAGATAAAAAATGTACCTACCTTCCACCTCAAATGTTTAATTCTGGGAGTTTTCTTATGAGTAAATCATGCAAGTACATACAGATAAAATGTTCAAAGATATTCACTGGTGTTTATAATAGGAAATAACCAATTAATAGAAAAGCAAGGAGGAGAGAATAAAGGAAGCAATCTAAATGAATTATAGGATTTTGGTAAAGTAACTTATATTTTCCTTTGCTTGAAAAGAGCTTGACTGACCTCAAAGAACTTGATTGATCTCTGCTCTTCTCACTCATCAGTCTGCCTACCTCTTTCCTTTTTACCTTTCAAATAGTTGCAATATTATTTATGCTGAAAACCTTTTCAAGCCTGGGTGAAGTGTCTTTTACATGCATTCCCACAACTTTCTAATTCCTCCTCCATGTTGATTCTTGTCTTATTATATACTAAATTCCTGGTCTATTTTCCTAATATTCAAAAACTAGGGTGATGTTAAAACATTTTCAAATGAATATAAGTAGAGCAATTCTACCAACAAAGACTAGTTCATAATAAATATCAAAGGAAGTTTTTTGTACCAAAGAGCAATGGTACTATATGGAAACACAAATAAGAACATAAAAAAATGCCACGAGCAATAGTAAATATGTGGATATATGAGGCTGTCTTTTTTCTTCTCTTAACTTATAGAAGAGCCACTTTATTATTCAGAGCGAATTAATAATAATAGACTTTGGAAATTATAGCATACATAGAAGTAAAACCTATGACAATGGACCAAGAAAAGGAGGTGAATAAGAGAAAGTACACTTGGCAAGAATCTTACATTACACATAAAGTAGCATAACATTACTTTTGAGACATTACTCTATGACAGATCTGATAAATTAAGGATGTGTATTATAATCCCTAAATCAATAATAAACTCCAGTCCTAATAAAAAAATAAGACACAAGACTAAAAAGCTAATAGTGGTGTTAAAAAGAAATACTTAGGTAAGAAGGACTAATTTACCCAAATAAACATAGCATAGGAAAATAAAATGAGCAAAGAGCAGATGGGAGAAATAGGAAACTAATAGCAAGATGACAGCTTAAAATATTCAAGCATATCAATAATTACATTAGGTGTCAATGGAGTAAACACTCCAATTAATTGGAAGAGATTGACAATTGGGAATTAAAAGTGAAATCTAATTGCATACTATTACAAGAGATGCATTTTAAACATGAAGAACAGATTGGCTAAAAGTAAAAGAATAGGAAAAGGTAATGCCATGAAAATACTACACAAAAGATACTCAGAACGATTATATCAATATCAGACAAAATAGATGTCAGGATATCGAGTATGACAATGGATATAGAGAGATATTTTAAAATGATTAAAGTGTCAATTCATCATGAGGATATAATAATTCTAAAAGTGTGTGTGTACCTTTTAATTTAAATGATTATTTGACCATTCTTGTGGGACAAATATTTATAAAAATGTTATAGAGATCCTGTAAACATTTGTAAAGCTGATATTGCCATTGTGCCAGAATGTATCGACTGCCAGTGTACCATTTTTTAAATGTTTATTTATTTATTTTGAGAGAGAGAGAGAGTGCACACTAGTGGGGGAAGGGCAGAGAAGGGGAGAGAGAATCCCATGCAGGCTCCATGCTGTCAGTGCAGAGCCTCATGCAGGGCTCAATCTTATGAACAGTGAGATCATGACCTGATCTGAAATCAAGAGTCAGATGCTTAAGTGACCAAGCCACCCAAGTTCCCTGCCATTGTGTCAGTATTAAAAAGTGTTCTACCTTGTATCTTTAATGAATTTTTATAACCACTTATACTGAACCCATTTGAGCATCCTGTAAATGCTATAGCTTCATTAAACTGTTGCTAATCATATACTTCCAATGTGTTCAGACTGAACAACAACCAGAGAATAAAAACACCACAGTACATCTGGTTACGTTTTTAAGCAATGAAAAAAGTATGTATGCACCTAAAAAGAGCTTAAAATAGACATATCCACAGTTATAATTTGTGATTTTAACATTCCTCTCACTAATTGATAAAACAATCAGACAAAAAATTTAGTAAGAATAGAAAAGAAACAATTCTATCAACTATTTTAACCTTATTTATATATGTGGAACACTGCTCCCCCAAATTGCAGAAAAAATTATTTTCAAGGGTATATGGAATATTTATAAAGATAGATCATATGCTGGGCTATAAAAAAGTCTAAGAAAATTTCAAAGAACTTATATTTTCTGATAAAAATTAGAAATTAATAAAGTAGATATCTAGAAAATTCTCAACTACTTGGAACTTAAGCAACATACTCCTAAGTAAACTATGTATCAGAAGAAATCACAGGAATATGTAGAAAA
Source organism: Panthera pardus (assembly GCF_024362965.1). Taxonomy (NCBI): domain Eukaryota; kingdom Metazoa; phylum Chordata; class Mammalia; order Carnivora; family Felidae; genus Panthera; species Panthera pardus. The sequence goes on from NW_026526688.1 coordinate 187,201,570, forward strand.
CATTTCAAACTGAGTGCTAAAGAACACACTATCAATATTTGTGAATACAGCTATAGCATTGTTAAAATTTTAAATGCTTATATAAGAAAAGAAAAAAAGTTAGAAATTAGCCCACTCTGAGAAATTAGAAAAAATGAGCAAATTAAACCCAAAATAAATTGAAAGGAGGAAAAATATGACTAGAGATCAATGAAATGAATAAAAATGAAGATAATTAATAAAATTCAAAGTAATTTCTTTGAAAAGTATAATAAAATTAAAAAATCTTTAGGTGAACTGATTAAGATATAAAAGAGAAATATTTATCAATATCAATAATGATGGGTATCACTATAAATCCTTACAGGGGTTTAAAGGATAATAGAGGAATAATATGAATAATATAAATAACACTCTGACACTAAATTTGGTTATTTAAATTAAATTAACCAATTCCTTGAGTGAACATATTTAAATAGACACAAGGATAAAAAAAATAGAAAATCTGAATAGCCCTATATTTGTTAAATAAATTGAATTCACAATTTAAAAGCCTTCTCAGAAGGAAAATACCATATCCAGATAGCTATATTGGTGAATTTAACCAAACATATAAGGAGGAAAAAATATTAATATTCCATAGACTCTTTCAGAAAATAATAAAGCAATACCAACCTGACCATACTTCATAAGAATGTTTATTATTGGTGGCTCAGTTGGTTAAGCGACTGACTCTTGGGGTGCCTGGGTGGCTCAGTTGGTTGAGCATCTGACTTCAGCTCAGGTCATGATCTCACGGTCCGTGGGTTCGAGCCCTGTGTCAGGCTCTGTGCTGACAGCTCAGAGCCTGGAGCCTGCTTTGGATTCTGTGTCTCCCTCTCTCTCTGCCCCTCCCCCGTTCATGCTCTGTCTCTCTCTGTCTCAAAAATAAATAAACATTAAAAAAAATTAAAAAAAAAAAAGCAACTGACTCTTGATTTCAGCTCAGATCATGATCTCTCTGTTTGTGAGATCAAGACTTGGGCTGGGCTCAAAGTTGATAGCATGGAGTCTACTTGGTATTCTCTCTTTCCCTTTCTCTCTCCCCCTCCCCTGCTCTCTCTCTCTCTCAAAATAAATAAGTAAACTTAAAAAAAGAATGTTTATGTCCATGAAATACCAACATTCCTCATGAAAGTATATAGACAGAATATTAGCAAATGATTTCAGCAATATATAAAAAGCATAATACAGCATGACCATGTGGAAACTATTCCAGGAATATAAGATTGTTTCAATATCCAAGAATTAATTAAAGTAATTTAATTGAATAACAGAATAGAGGCTAAAAATCATGTAATCGTTTTAGTAGATGTAGGAAAACGTTTGAAAAAGTTCAACACACATTCATAATAGCAAGCTGTCAGTGAACTAGGAATTAGGGAGAACTTCCTCAATCTGATAAAGGATGTCTTCAAAAAAATCTCAGCTGACGTGATACTTAACAGCGAAACCAGAAATCCCTTGGTCCTATATTTTAGAATGAGGCGAGGACATCTCACTAGTTCTATTGAATATTGTACTTCAAGTCCTAGCCAATGTAAGGAAGGAAATGACCACAAATGCATACAGATTAGAAAAAGAAAAATGAAATTGTCTTCATCTTCAACAGACATAATTTTCTAAGTAGAAAATCCCAAGGAGTCTACAAATAAACCACACACACACACACACACACACACACACACAAATAGTAAGTGGGTTCAGTAATGTGCCAGCACATAGAAATTAATTGTATTTCTATTTATGACCAATGAATAATTGGAAAATAAAATTTAAAATACCATTTTCAATAATATGAGAATATAAACTATTTATAAATAAATGTAATGAGTAGATGTGAAAGACTTGTAAACTGATAACTCGAAGATAATTCTGAGCAGACAATGAAAACCTAAAAAAGGGAAGAGACACATCATGCTATGAGATTGGAAGATTCAGTGTTAAGATATCATTATCCCTAAAATGTTCTATAAATTCAATGCAACCTCAATCAAACTCTTTGCAAGCTTTTTGATAGAAATTGACAAAGTGATTCTAAGAAATTATATGGAAGTGCAAAGGACCTAGAATTACCATGACAATTTTGAAACAGAATGAAATTGGATGCCTTACACTACCTAATCTCCAGACTTACAAAGCTACAGTAATCTACAAAGTGTAGTTCTGGCATAGGTGTAGACAAAAAGATCAATAAATAATAGAGACTAGAAATAGACTCATGCATACAGATCACTTGATTTACTACGAAGGTGCCAAAGCAGTTCAATGGGGAAAGAAAGTCTGTTTACCAAACAGTGCTGTGACAATTGGATATCCACATGACGGAAAATGAACGCGGACTCCTACCACACGTCTTACACAAAAATGAACTCAATTTGAGTCACATACATAAACATAAAAGCTAGAGCCTTTAAGGTCCTAGGGAAAAAAAACAGCGGAATGTATTTGTGACCTTGGAGTAGCCAAATAATGTTTAGACAGGAAAATTGAAATTAGTAAGTTTCTGCTAAATGACAAATTGAACTTTATGAAAATTTAAAACTTCCATTTATAAAAATGCACTCTTAAGAAAATGAATATGCAAGTCACTGAGAGAAAAATGTTTGCAATACATGTATCAAAGGACTTACATCCGGACCATAAAGTTCTTATGAACAACCCAATTAAAAAATACAGAACACACTTGAACAGATTCTTCATAAAGGAAGAAATACAAATGGCAAATAAATCTATTAAAATGTGGTCAACATTGTAATTATCGAGGAAATGCAAATTAAAACTGCAGTGACCTATCACCATACTCCCACTAAAATGGCTATAATTTGGCTGAGAATAGCAAATGTTCATGAGTATATGGAGCAACCGGAACTTACAAACGTTGTTAGTGAAACTGTAAAATAATGCAACAATCTTAGGAAATGGTTTGTAAGTTTCTTCCAAGCTTAAGCATTTACCTACTCTATTGTCCCAGCAATTTAGCTGAGACAAACCAAAGTTTATGTCAACGGAAAGACTTGTACAAAAATATAGCAGCTTTCAACTTAATAGTCAAGAAGTGGAAACGGCTCAAGTATCCGTCAACAGGCGAGTGGATCAGCAAGTTGTGGCATATTCACACAGTTCAGCAATAAAACTGAATACACTACCGATATGCTCAGTAACATGGAGTATCTCAAAAACATTATGCTGAGTGACAGGAGCCCGACACAAATGTGCGCTTACTGTATAATGCCATTTATGAGAAGGTTTAGAACAGGCACAGCTGGTGTATTGCAGTAAGAACCAGAATAAGGGTATCCTCTAGAGGGGGAGGATTTACTCTGACGGGACACATGGGAATTTGCCATAAGTAAGAAATATTCTATATCTGAATACCAATGTGAGTTACATGGTTGCAGTTTGTCAAAACTCACAGAACCATTCAGCCAATGTTTTTGCATTTTACTAAATGGAAATTACATTTCAACTTTTTTTTAACAAAAGAATTTAATTATATAGTTCTGTTAGTGACATATTATTAAACAAAACTTGTAAAATTTATAAATTTAAAATAATCCCTTTATGTAGACAAGTATTTTATTGGTCAGGATTTATGATTAAAAAAACAAACAATTTATTTAAAAATATTTAGTATATATACACAATGGAATACTACTTGGCAATGAAAAAGAATGAGATATGGCCTTTTGTAGCAATGTGGTTGGAACTGGAGAGTGTTATGCTAAGTGAAATAAGTCATAGAGAGAAAGACAGATACCATATGTTTTCACTCTCATGTGGATCCTGAGCAACTTAACAGAAGACCATGGGGGAGGGGAAGGAGGAAAAAAAAAAGTTAGGGAGGGAGCCAAACCATAAGAAACTCTTAAAAACTGAGAATAAACTGAGGGTTGATGGGGGGTGGGAGGGAGAGGAGGGTGGATGATGGGTATTGAGGAGGGCACCTGTTGGGATGAGCACTGGGTGTTATATGGAAACCAACTTGACAATAAATTTCATATTAAAAAAAAATAAAAATAAAAAATAAAAATATTTAGTCTCATGCCAGCTCTTGGGGAAGGTCAGGGACTGAGGCTTGCATGCCACACAGTCAAGAACGAAAAAGAGAAGCACCGAGCCACACACGGGACTGTTCTAGGTGAAATTCCACTGCCGGGGCCACCTGCTGCCTGGCACATCCGAGGGCAGGGTAGAACCTGCATTAAAGCTACCCTAGGCAGCCAGATGTCTCCCCCACTATAGATTCCAGGAGATTTGGTTTTCCTGTGTGAAGCTGCCATCTCACACTGTTCACTTCCCTCTTGCAAGATGTATGTAGTGCAATCTGCTGAGTGAGACCCTCACGGTGAAAGACCTGGGAAATATCTGGTTTCTGAACAGGAAGATATGGTTCAGTCCCAAAGGGAATGGGAGTGGGTGATGATTGAGCTAATTGAGTTCAAATGTTTTGTACACATTCTTTTTTTCTGTGCAAAAATTTAAATAGGAGTAGCACATGAGTTCACATATAACATATGTAAAAACATTTGCTTTTACAAAAACAAAATTGGATTCACTGTATGTTATCCAAAGGGGAGATGCAAAGTCTTTCCAGTTATTGCAACCACAACTCTGGGTGTTTTTTTCTTACCTTAGCTGAATGACAATCGCACCTTGGTATTTTATGACCTACAGACTAAGTAATATATCTAATCCACCAGTAGCATACTCCCAAACACAGCCAACAAGAAACTCAGTTCTGTGGTTTGTCATGGGCTGTTTGTATTTATAATTCTCTTCCTCTATCTACTGTGTATTTCATGTTTCATTTTTCTTCAAAAACACCTTGGCTGGTTTGGGTTTTTCACCTAGAGGAATAAACAAAGCTTGCTGCTCTGAGGTATTTGAGTCTTTGATGGACTTTCCTATATGGGTTGCTTTGGTCTTACATTAACATTTTATAATGGACTTGGAAACATTAGAAGGTACTCAGAATGATCCCCAGTGATCTAGAATGCTCCTCTTTGCCCTTACTCTAGAGGAGCAATTTTCCATTGGTTATTATGGTTAATAACCCTGTCTATCCAGTAACCTAAGGATCCCAAAATGGCCATATGGCAGTTTTAACTTTAAGTGCAGTGGAAGAATTGCTCTCTTGGGCACTCAGACTTATAATTAGCAGAGCTTGAAGTCCTAGAGACCATTAAAAAATTTTTTTGTAAGTAGGTCAATAAGTGAAACAGTGCAAGGTGCTATGCCTCACTCCCCTGTTTTGACTATGAGAGAAACAGCATGGTGTGTTGATTGCTTGTTCAAAGCATACTTGTATCCTCAGATTCTCAAAGTGACATTTCCAAGCTGGTATTTCTCTAAGTCTTCCATAGGCCACTGCATCATTCTTTAAGGTTTACTCTTTCTTAGTGAATCCAAAGCTAATAGAAGTGTGACTAAGGAAAAACCAATCTACATTCCCTATGCTCTCAGTCTACTACTGGGTAGCAGGCTCATCATCCTAAGATGTGACAGTATGTCAAGTTTAGAAATTGACATTGCTGTTGACAAGAGTGAAACTTTGCTCTTTTAATGGCCAGGCCAGATGTAGTGAGGAGAAGTTCATGTTTTACCCATAAACATTTTATGTTCTTGTCACCTTGGCCATTTTGTTTATGAATACTTTGAGCAACTACTCAACATTGCCATGGCTAGAAAAATGGGTTAAATGACCCCCATGGAAGAGACCATTTTTTAAACCATATCAGTAAGTCTCCTCTGTTCTCTTTCTCCTCCCCCACCACGGGGGTTCTGTGATAACCGTTTATATGGCCATGTGTACTCATACCCTGAACTTGTTAAGAGTGGTTTATCCATATATTCTTTCACAAGTCTTATTACCAAATGTTCAAGCTTGTTTTTTTTCTGATATTCTGCTGTCAGCCAATTCATTTAGCCATTATCCAGGAATTGGTGTAGAGACTCATCTCAGCCCTTACTTCCTTCCCAAGGGACCATGTGATGTACTGCTTGTCGTTTTACCAACTAGGAGCACCTGGCTTCAACCAAATGAGGTGATGATATCATTCCACTCCCACCTCACCATATTATGCAGAATCTTCTGTAAGTCATTTTTTTCCCTTAGTCAGTCATTGGAATATTTTTATGAGGACAGAGATATAGATTGACCAATATGTGATAGCATGTTAGAAGTAAGCACATTGGTAGTGAGAGCGAATTCTGCAAATTACTTGCGCCTCCGAAGATCCCCTTGTATTTGGTCTTGTATATACAGCTTCACTAGATCATGGATGCTGCTGGGAATACCTGGCTATAGTTTCTTTCAGGGTGCACAGATATATACCCTTTCATGGTTAGGTGTTCAGTCTCTACAGAGATCCAGTAGCAAGCCAAGAACTACTTTTCAAAAGAATAGTAACTTGCCCAAAGTGGGGTGGATCTGCTTCCAAACCTACCATGATTCTCTTTCTAAGCCTGGCAATTGGCTTCATGGAGCATCATTGTCAGCCACAGACATTTTAGGCACCATTGGATCTACCATGTAATAGGGGTAAAATGGCAGAGTGGCTTGAGTTGGAGTTCTCAAGTCGCTCTTGAACCTGGTAGCTGTATTGGTAATTCAGTAAGTGGGAACAGTACATCCACCCGAGATGTGTTATGTTTCCAAAATTGGAAGGCTACTAAATATTGCATTTTTGAGTGGTTAGAAAGTGTGAAATATAACAACTTTTCTTTCAATTTGGAGAGGGTGTGCTGTCATAATTTAGACCACTGTTTATGAACTAGGATATGGGAATTAGATGTAAATCTTAATCATCTCTTTAGCATACTAGAGTTTGGGTATTTTTTATTTGTTTGGGTTAGTTTCTTTGTTTGGGTCATACAAATGAACTAGAATCTTAGTGGGTTACCATATCTATTATTTCTAAGGATGAGGCCATCTTGTGTACAACTTGAGGGGATACTATTCCCCTGATAAAATGCACTGTATCAGCCAAAGATCTCTTTGGGCCAAGCTATCATCTTTTCCATTCTAGTCCTGCTACAAATTATTGCAAACTGTGCCATCTTGTCTCTGGTGGCTAGGTGCCACCATGGGATCTCATCATTTGCACTGTAATAAGGGGGTCCATTCAGTGGCAGTGCCTCCTACCTTTATCCTTTACCTCCTCCTTTTATCCCAAGAACATTCATTTCTCCAGGAGGATGGTGTTCTGCTGACCATTTACTTCTCAATGCAGTGAAGAGAATGTTCTCTCAGGACTCTTGGGGGATATAGGGAATGGGTAAGTGGCTTAGTCATGATAGAGTCACTATACACATTCACTGTCATTAAGTCTATAATTTCTTTTTTACATTATTACAGAAGTCCTGATGTCTCAATTTCATTTAGTGCAGTCTATACTTGAATACAGATTTTAGCCAAACAACAATCAACCAGAACCACCATTAGCTATTCCACTTGGCACAAAGGACACAGAATTTGGGGCAAAAATACCCACATAAGTAAATTCAGCCCAATCTAAATTCCCAACTCTACCTTCCTTAGAATCTAGCCCTACATAATCCTCCAGGCTTTTGTGCCATATATTGGCAAAACCTTGCAATTTTTTTGGTGTGCAACCTTTCTTCTCTCAAGCCTGACCTTAGTCTTCCACTCCCTACTCCTGGGAATGCTGGAACCTGCTTCTAGTTTTAGACTACGAGGCCATGGGAGTTGGTAGATTTGAGACAGGAATTAATTACAGGAATCAGCTTCATTGGGGGGTGGGGTGGGCGGAGAGGAGATGCTTCTGCTGGCAAAGGAGGTTTAGCAGAATTTGGAGGTTTAAGATATCCAAATCATTGTAGATGTTTTCAGAGTCTCATTCTCTCCCAGTCAATACTCCAGTTCTTGTGTAAGAGACCTAGACAAGGCTAAGAATTTAACCTACATGGCATTTCAGTAACCTGCTGATCAAATTTTTGGTCTGATGATAGGCTTTATCATCCCAGCAGTGGGAAGAGGTAATATATATTAGGATAGTTATAAAAACTCCTTGGTTCCCTGCCTGTGTCTTTAGTCAAGAATGAAAAAACACGAGTTTGTGATTTAATTTTTAAAGTTGTCCCATGCAATTAGAAGTAACCAACCTATTTCTCAGACTTCGTGATGATGTTTCTTGGCATCCCTTCTGCCAAAGCTTTATCCTCAATAGACACTGCTATCCAGGAAACCACAGAAAATTCCAACTCGCTGTTTTGCCACTTTTTGCAATGAGTGACTCGTGTTGCATTCTCTAATGACAATGAATAGTCAACTGCCTTCAAACTCAGGTCAATACCAGTTGAGATCTCCATTTCTTTGAGTGTCTGTCACCTGCAACCACTTCTGTCAATAGTTATCCTATTTGTGAGGATATTTACCTAGAAATAATATATTTCACTCTTAGTTTAAGTAGATAGGATTTAAAAAAAGAAAAACTGGTGATGCTATTACAAATAGGTAGCTTCAGAGTTGTTTTTCTGTGGAGGTGGCACTGGAGAACATAGGGAACAAAATGCAGATGAGTCATTACCAGAAAAAAAAAAACACAGCAAGGAAACATCCATGACACAACAGACTGTCTCAGCAGGAATCTCACTGCTGCCAGTGACCTTAACTCTACACCTGTACTGTCATGGGCTAGACGCTAGAACCTCCGGTTTTGCTGACCCCAAAGTATCAAGTACTTCTTGCCATTATATTTGAAAGAAAACCTAGTCTCTCCTCCCGTCAACAGTACCTCACTTTACTTTCTTTCACCTTTGAAATCTCATATGAAACCAAACCCACATGCAGAATCCAGGTTACTAGATTTCCGAAAGTTATACACGCCAAGTTACAAATATATTTTCATAGAAAAGCTCTCCAAGGCACACATACCAATGTTCGTGACAATTAACTCTGGCTGTAATGGTGTCAAACATATAATCTCTTTTGCCTATTTAGATCTCTTAAGTCTCAATAGTAAACATTTTCCTTACGAAATAAGAAAAATTGATTTAGAAAAACTTAACGAAAAACAAAAAGGAAAGTGATATCTTTTATTTTTCAAGCACCACGACCGTCAGATTAGCAGGTATTTACAACAACACACTGAATTCACTCCTTTAGAGCCAGAGGATCCACATGTCATTGCTGTAGTTTATTTTCCCCCTAGAAGTTCATTGCTAAATTGATTCAACAAACAGTAAGACATTGCTAATATATGATTATTGTTCTAGATTATCATTGTTCTAGCTTATTATTGTCTAAGAATGAGACACGTATTTCCTACGGGGATATGTTGTCTGGACACAAGGGTAGATAACACAAAGAAGTGTAATAAGAGTTATCAGTGCAAAAATTGGCCGGTATACATGGGGCTCATACAATATGCACACATGGGTTTGCAACAGAAATAGGACCCTTTCTACTAAAAAGAAAAAATGAGGCGTTAGGACAGACATCAAAGAGGTTGTTGATTATTTTGACCTTAATCTTGAAAAGTAAATAGATATTTAATGTGTGGACAGGAGGCTGATGGAAGAACATGAGTAATACATAGAACAAATACCATGTCGCCCTCTCTGGGAAACACTTACTTTAGCATCACGCATCACTTTATGATTCTGCTCCTTGGCCCCTTGCAGAAAGTAACAGATTTATAATCATCATAATTAATTCTCAATCAGAGAATTACACTGAGTCATCTTGAGGCAGAAGTGTGAGATATGGAAAATCCTCGCGATCATGCTACCAATAATTAAAAAGACAGTAAAACAGTAAATCTAAGAGCTTTCAGTCCGAAGCAAAGCACACCTGGTTTAGATTCTGGTTCCGTCAGGTACTATCTCATCTTGGGAAAGTAATTTCATTCCTCTGAGCCTCAGTTTCCCATACTTATAAAGTGAATATCTAAATAGTACCTACTTCTTAGGGTTGAGGAGATAAATAAGATAATGTCTATGAAGTACATACTGTTCAGTTCCTGACCTGTAATAAGTGCTCAATACATATTAGCTAATACTATTAGCTTTATATGACTCAGTTTTCATTGTGTGGCTCCAAAAATCTAATCGGTCCTATGCTATCTATTTATTATCCTATGAAAATTTAATTAACACCAGACAGCACTTAAGATTAATTAAGAAAAGAGATTACTTGAGAAACACAAACACCCTCCAGGTAGACATGGGTTGTGTTTTTTAATTAATTAATTATTTTTTTCCTACTGGTATTGCTTGAACTGTAATGTTCATTGTAATGTCACTTTCATTGTAATGTCACTTTCAGTGACATACATGGAGTAGATTATTTAGGGATGGGGTAATCAGAAAGTCATGTTGACTGGCTCTGAGAAACTACGGTACAGGCATCAGCTGTGCACGTGGTCTCAAGCTGAGGTAATTCAGCACCAACCCAATCATTTAAAAACTTATGTTGAACCCTCAACTCAGTAAGAAGAAAATGAGGCAGATAATTAGCAATTGGACACAAGTATTCAAAGTGCTGAGTTCTCTTTCCATTTTTTTTAACTGGGTGTGTCAGAGTTCTGTGCATTCAAGGCCATGGCTGTAGAAGAGATTGTTGACTAAACCGATGTTCTTACACGAGATTAGATCTAAAATTATCTCAAAGCATAAGAAAGAGAGGCAGTTTGGTTAAATTGGGAGAAAATGGATTGTCAAGTGTTTTCTATGCATTAGCAAAGAGGCAGTGTAGCACGGTGTGGTGAAACCAGAATGTCTGGTTTGTACTCCTTGCTCATTCATTTTTTACCTATGGGAACTCGAGCAAGCTTAATTTCTCTTTGCCTTAATTTTCTCTACCATAAAATAGGAGTAGTACCTCACAGGACTAAAGGAACTAGTACATGTAAAGTGCTTAGAATAGTATCTGGACCTAGTAAGATTTCAATAAACATTAGTTATCTTTATTTGCTGTGTGATCTTGGCCTAATTTTTTCTCAAGTCTCTATTTTCTCCCATGTAAGATGGGGATAAAAGTAAAGCATAACTAAGGTTCTCCCTGAAAAGGAAATGAGAAAGGTGTATGTAAGTGTATAGGAAAACACACACACACACACACACACACACACACACACACACACAGGCATGCACATATTCACTCCTAACAAAAGTAACAATTGGTCCACTCTGCTCTCAGCAGAAATGCTGCAAAGAGCTCACACATCCTTTCCAAGGATGAGGGACACAGGTGCATGACCTTTCTAAAGAAAGAGCCAAGAGCTGGTGGTGGAGGCATTCTCTAATTTTAGTTTAAATATGTTAAGTTTAAGGATTAGCCATTATTCTGAAACAATGTGATTCCTCATTCTCTGAGACTCCATCTAAACAACTACCCTAAACTTCATTATCCAAATGTTAGGATGACATTGTCATTCTGAAAACCTTGCTTTATTTCATTAGTTTATTCTTGTCCTTTGAGAATTTTTTTAAATTCCCTTTATCTTATTTTTGGTTATAATCTCTTGCAAGACATTTCATAGAAAATGGTAAATGAATGTTACAGATGAAATGTGTCAGGTGATTTTTAAATAAATAGAATTTTATTTCTTTCCAATATAACCTAAGCTCCATTAGACATGGGATTAGCATGACAGACCAGGAAAAGTGGAGAAAGCTGTGAGTTTCAGTTTCTGTCCCCCATCCCACATATATTCGTCACCTCCCCAGTTGCCCATGATTGGTGCATGGGTTCCTCTACTTGTCATATTCAGCCCAGTTTTCTCCTAAACTAGTGCATGTATCTGTTCCTGTTTATTGTCTCCTCAAAACTTACCTGCCAAAGGTCTTCTCTCAATTCCTAGACTTTTCAAGCAGTTGGAACTCTTTTGATGGAATTAATGTACAAGAAGTTGATAATGTCTAAACATAATGTAAAAATAGTATGATAATGTGACATCCAGATGATGTTATTTTATTTATATTTTTTATTTTAGAGAGAGAGAGAGAGCATGAGTGGGGGAGTGGGGCAGAGGGAGAGAGGGGTTGGGGAGAGACAGAGAGATAGACAGATGGAGAGAGAATGAAAATCTTAAGCAGGCTCCATGCTCAGCGTGGAGCCCAACGTGGAACTCAATCCCATGACCTTGGGATCATGACCTGAGCTGAAATCAAGAGTTGGAAGCCTAACTGACTGAGCCACCCAGGCACCCCTAGATGATGTTAGTTCTATTGTAATAGGAGAGAGGCAATGCCTTCAACATAACTCATTATTAATGATGGATGTTTTAGATTTAGGAAAATCGTTTTGGAGGAAAAGTTCATAGTGTTGTTCAAATCATGTAAACTCCTGAGAAAACTTTGCCCAGGGAAGTACGATTACAGGGAATAGAAGAAGGAATCCAACCTCCTTGTGGCAGCCATGTTATGTAACACTTAACAGCAATGGAGTCCTTCTTTTTTTTTATTTTTTATTTTATTTATTTATTTATAATTTATTTATTTATATGTAATTTATTGTCAAATTGGTTTCCATACAACACCCAGTGCTCATCCCAACAGATGCCCTTCTCAATGCCCATCACCCACTTTCCCCTCCCTCCCACCCCCCATCAACCCTCAGTTTGTTCTCAGTATTTAAGAGTCTCTTATGATTTACCCCCTTCCCTCTCTGTAACTTTTTTTCCCCCTTCCCCTCCCCCCTGGTCTTCTGTTGAGTTTCTCAGGATCCACATATGAGTGAAAACATATTGGTATCTGTCTTTCTCTGCCTGACTTATTTCACTTAGCATAACACTCTCCAATTCCATCCACATTGCTACAAATGGCCAGATTTCATTCTTTCTCATTGCCAAGTAGCATTCCATTGTATATATAAACCACATCTTTATCCATTTGTCAATTGATGGACATTTTGGCTCTTTCCATAGTTTGGCTATTGTTGAAAGCGCTGCTATAAACATTGGGGTACAGGGGCGCCTGGGTGGCTCAGTCGGTTGGGCAGCCGACTTCGGCTCAGGTCATGATCTCGCAATGAGTGAGTTCCAGCCCCGCGTCGGGCTCTGTGCTGACAGCTCAGAGCCTGGAGCCTGTTTCGGATTCTGTGTCTCCCTCTCTCTGACCCTCCCCCATTCATGCTCTGTCTCTCTCTATCTCAAAAATAAATAAACATTAAAAAAAAATTAAAACAAAAACAAAAACATTGGGGTACAAGTACCCCTATGCATCAGCACTCCTGTATCCCTTGGGTAAATTCCTAGCAGTGCTATTGCTGGGTCATAGGGTAGGTCTATTTTTAATTTTTTGAGGAACCTCCACATTGTTTGACAATGGAGTCCTTCTTAAGGGCCACACACTTAATGTATGTGTTAGCTTCATTAATTCTCATAACAACTCCGTAGAGTAGGTAGTGTAAGTAGTCTTATTTGTGAACAAAAAAACTGAGAGACTCTGTAAGTGAGGTTACCCTACTAGTTGTCCTGCAGACAAAATGCAAAACCAGGCTCTCTAACTCAGAAACCTTGTCCCTTTCCTCCTCTGTTTTATGGCCTCCCAGGAAATAGCTCATTCAATCCCCACAGAAGCCATGAACTATGTCAGTGCTATTAGTTTCACTTAATGGAAAGAGTATTTGCCCAAGGTCCCTCAGCAAGGAAGCAGAATTGGGATTTAAATTCAACCCCGCCTGTTCCCAAAGTCTGCGTTATTTCCACGATGCAAACTGCTTCTACCAGGCTTCCCTGTCCCTTTTGCATCTCCAATTTCTCTTGCAATGATTCCTTTAGAGTTAAGTTGACACAGACTGTGTTTCAGGCAAAATGGCACTTGTACTATTTAGTCATTCATTTTTCTTATGACATCGGGCTATGGGTGGGGTCTAACGGCTTGAGGATATTTTCCAGAGTGCTTCTGACAAAACAAATAATTATGGCATCTTCTAGCATTTAGGTTGCCTAATGGCCAACTTAAAAAAATGAAAGGTGACTTTACTCAGATACAGCAATGCCACTGATGCTCCTCTAAAGTGACCTAATATCTTGTAATTCCATGTGCCATTAAGGAACAATTAAAGCAATCACAGTAGGTTTCAATTCTCTAAACATTGCTGTGCCAAGTCACAGGTCTTGATTCCCATTTCATTTGTTTTTAGTGGCAAGGCAATCAGGGCATGGATCTTTCTTCTTTCTTTTTCTGTTCCTCATTACCTTTCATATCCCCTTGCCATTCAAAGGAAATAGTCTCCTGTGACAATTCTTCAGGAAAAAAAAAAAAAGATTAGGGTGATACAAAGGTCTTAAGGGTGGAGGTGGTACAGAAAATAATGACGACACAATAATCCAGAGACACTCTGATTTCCAGAATGGTGTTCTCTTCCTAAATCCCTCTTCTCAGCTCTTCAACCACGATTGACTGAATTAGCCTTTTATTACACTGAGGGAAAAGGCTTAAACAGAAAAATGGCTCTGGGAAAGGAAGGCTCATTGACGGGAGCATAAATGATGCCTTGTATCAGATTTTTTTTTTTCTGAGAGCAAGTTTTTTTTAGGGGGAAAGAAGACGGGAGTTCAAAATTTTGAGTGTCTCTCTGCCCTACCAGCATTCAGATAAGCTACTGGATATTTAATCTTCAAGAAACTCCTGTGCACTAGGTATTTACCATCTGGATTTTACAGTTGATGGAATTAAAGGTTCAATGACTTGCCTACGGGTGTATAGTCAGAGAGGTTCAGAAGCAGTATTCAAGCCTTACTCCCAAAACTGGACTCTCTCTTTGGAGGTCATCACACTCACAGTTAACTTGTATTAACAAATACTTAATGATCAGGGCACGGCTTTTGATACCGGATATGAAAAGGGCTACGACATGAATGCTGCCCCCTGTTGGAAGAGATTGGAACATTTCTCCTCTGAGTCTTGTTCCCATTTGAAGGGATCCTATTAGGTTAATACTCTTGATCTCCCGCCCTGACAGACTCTCACTGTCCTTCTCCAGGGCAGAGGAGGGGCCTCCATGACTAGTGAGTTAGGGGAGTAAATATTGAGCCCAATTTATAGCCCTCTTCTGTTTTGGAAACTGCCTGCTGGCCGAAGGGATGTATCCTTCCTCATCTAGTGTCACCCATCCGGTAATTTTAGGCTTAAAAGCCCTGCCCTTGTGAATAGGGTTGGGTTTTCAGTTCTGCTTGTGAAGGGTGAGTAGGTTTACCTCTAGGGTGTAGGGCTTACTATTAGCAATCCCATAAAACCTCTCTATGCCCTGATGTTTTTCAATATCAACTTGAGCTCTGTTAAAGGCAATAATTCACACTTCCAGTCTCTGTCTGCCTGACTGTTGCCTTGTCTCTCAATTAGTTGCAAAACAAGTTACAACCCCAAACCCTCAGTGGATTCCATCTCACAGGAGGAACCAAATGTAGCCCATGATAACACTGCATCTGTCATTACCGTGTGCTAATTCTGTAGAATGAGCCTCACATACAGGGCTGACTTCTTGGACTTTGATAATGTAGTCTCTTAATTGAATAGCTGTGGTTTTTGAAATTCAAAAATGTTAACACACTTGTCTTTATCAACACAAAGGATTCTGATTAAGAGGAACATCGGATAACTCAACCTTATTTCTCAGGATCTAGGGAAACATATTATCCTCCTTTTAGCTAGGAGCTTTGGCATCTGGAAGACATTGTCTTTTTTGGTATCTCACCCTATAATCACACTTATCCACAAGATGCCAAGCGAAAGCAACAGAATCAGCCACATTTATTGTAAATCAAGCAACACATCCAGATGATTAATTGACATTTTCCAATGTTCATCCTGCTGTTTCGCTGATTGGGTAGTGAGGTCATCTTTCCAAGAAGTATCTTCTTTAAGTAGTTACCCTGAACATCAAATATACAGAGAGTGGCAAATGTTGGCTATTATCTAAACATTTTCACAGGTATGTTTTAGTAGACAGTGCAGGTTAGTACTCATTTTTTAATCTAATTATCTAGGTCATTCAGAAAATCTTAAAATTCTTTCTTAGGCTGAAATACTCAAATGACAGCAGTTGTATGGCTCTCACCTGAGTTCTTAATTCTGTGAATTTATTTGGCCATTGTCGGAAGGTGATTCTAAAAATAACCAAAGCTTCAAAAGAAAGGTGACTGAAATCATAGGTAGATACTTAGTTATATCAGAATCAAGCCATCTGTTCTTTTTTATCTGCTTGTTAAGTGGAGCTTTGAAGCTGTATCTGTTACTTCTTTTCAAAAGGCAGGCAGTAGAGGAAATACTTTTAATCAGAACTCAATTCTCATGTATTTTACTTAATGGGTTACCTAGGTAACTCACCAGTTCTCAGTGACCCTTAAAACTCACATTTTTATCTGGGAAGAGGAAAGCATTATTACAGTTGGAGGATTTATAAAGATGCTTTAATATCTCTGGCTAAAGAGAGTCTGCAGTAATCTTTGGTTTGGACATTAATATACCTTTACATTGTGAATCAATTATTCATACATTTATTGAGCACCTATTATGGTCTAATCACTATATTAGACATTGAAATTGAAAAACCTTAACATATTTTATTGCTCATTTCCTTGTGATTTAGAATTATGTATATATTATATAAAAACTACATACATGTATGTATGTGTATATATATGTGTGTGTGTGTATATATACATACATACTGTATATATGCATACATACTGAGCCACATATTGCTTATAACTTTTGTTAAATGTATTGTTTAATCTTCTGTGTTTTATTTCCTATTCTCAATTCACAGACACCAGGTTCATCTTCTTAAACACCAATTTTGCCAAGTCATTTCCATGATTAAAAACCAACACTGGCTCTTTTATAACTTGAAGGATCAAGTTATAATTATTCAGTCTGTCATTTAAAATGCTTCTGGTTCTAATCTATCTTTTATGCCACATTTTCCATAAGGACCCTAACAAAACCTTCCATTGTAGTCAAACCATTTTCCCCAAGATGTTTTTTGGTCATTCTCACCATGCCTTTTGCCAAAGGGATTATATTTTCTAGGAATGTCCTCCCATTGTCTTCTGCCTCTCTTAACTCCATCTTTCCTTCCAGGAAGATAACACTTTATTTCTTCATACAACATGTCTCTGATTTTTCCTACCCAAAGTGATTTTTCCCGAACATGGATGCAAACACTTTGTCACTTACAATGTATGATACTCGTTTACACTGTTGTCTTTCTTTTTTTGTCTAGAGACTGTGGACCATATTGTAATGGGACTGATTCCCCTAACTCTATTTTAAAGCCACTCTTGCTATTTCATAGGCTAATGAAGTCTTACTTCATCTAAATTGCATTTGTCTGATAAGGAATATGGTCTTGTACATTCTTGCCTCTGTATATCACCAAGCACAGTACCTGGCAAAGAATAGGCTGTCAGTAAGTAATTTTCTTCAGTGTGACAGCAGGTACAGTAGAAACAGTACTGGATTGAAAACCAAGAGGCTTGGGTTCTTGCTTTGGCTCTGTTAGTTGTGTCATCTTGGGAAAGCCTCTTATATTTTTTTGGACCTGTTTCATCCACTGTATAATGAGAGACTTGATGCCTTAATTTTTAAGTCCCATTTCAGAGCTACCAGTATGTGGTTGGTTTGGTGATAAAATTCTTATTTTTCCCTCCACAAATACTGGAGTTAGTAGAATTTTGTATAGCTGCATGAAACTTGTAAGGGATTGATCTTTCTCATGGAGCAAGGGAAAAAAGGTAGTGAGGTGTTCCAGGGCTGGTTCAGATACCTCTTCTCTTTTTGCTCTATCATCTTAAGCATTTGGTTTTCTCCTTCTCAGTCACGAGATGGCTGCTGAGCTTCTAAGCTACTCATTCATGCTCTGTAGTCAAAAAGAAAGGGAAAGGGTGAAGGGCAAAATTTATGTCAACTGAGCATGTCCCCTTTTACTAGAAAAAAAGTAGTTTTCCTAGAAGCTCCAACTATAAGACTTTTACTCTCACCTTCCAATTAATTGTATGGTATGTGGTTACCCCTGAAGGAAGTCAAGGAAATGAAATTTTTAGGTAGGCATGGCCATCTCAGTAAAATTAATCTCAATCTTTCTCCTTTGCCTTTGCTTGCTCTCGGTCTCTCTCTCTCTCTCTCTCTCTCTCTCTCTGAGAAATGGAGGATAAATTAATAAGGTCTTTCATACTGTCACATAAATGTCTGTATCTTCGTATCTTTACATTTTGTTGATTAATTACTGTAATGAGACAATCTGCAAGCAAGTAAGAGCCAACAAAACATTTTGAGGAGAGGAGTTGAAGGACTTTGGACAATTTAGTTTTGGGTATATGCTGCAGTGAGTCTCTTGATCTTTGGATTTTCTTTTCTAGAAGGGTCTATTATATTTTTAAATTGTAACTTCATTGATATGTAATTTACGTGCAATAACCCACCTACATTTAACATGTGTAGTTTGAGTTTTGAAAGTTATATTATACTCATGAAACTACTACTAAAATCAAGACACCAATATTGACATCATCCCCCTCAAGTTCCTCCTGCCTCTTTGTAACCCATCCCATCCCCCACTCCTGCTTTGGACAACCACTAATCTGCTTTCTTTCACTGTATGTTCATTTGCATTTCTAGATTTTTGTATAAATGGAATCATTTGGGATCTACTCTTTTGTGTCTGGCTCCTTTCCTTTAGCATAATTATTTTGAGATTCATCCGTGTTGTTGCATTTATTGAGTTCATTCCTCTGAATGACTGAATAATTTTCCACTATACGGATATTCCACATTTTTTTCATTTACTTGTTGATGGCCTTTTTGTTGTTTCTCATTTTTTACTGTTATGAATAATGCTACTATGAACATTCATGCAGAAGGATTTGTAACAACATATATTTTGATGTGTTCTTGGATAAATAAACAGTATGTAAGAATTGTTTGCTAATGTAAGTCTGACTTCTAAGAATCTGCCAAATTATTTCCAAACTGTTTGTGCCATTTTATATTCCTATCAGTAATACATAAAAATTTGAGTTTCTTCACGTTTTTGGTGACACTTGGTATGTTCAGTCTAATTTTAGCCATTTTGATGGGATTAGAGTCATTGGATTTTGTTTGTCCATTTTGATTTGATTATGTCACTTAAATTTATTTCCAGTAGCCTATTTCTGTGATACTTAAGTTGATTATCTTTTTTTGGAAGTAGGCAAATCATGTTATCTGAAAATAATTATAATTTTGTTTCTTCCTCTTCAATTATATGATTTTAAAATTGTACATCTTAATGCAGTGTTGAAACCTCTATACTTATATTAATTGTATTAGAGGTAATGAATGTTCACTATTTGCTTATATGATATAACACTTAACTTATTCCCAATCGAATGGCAATTTATTTAGTGATTCAGCATTTGAGATAGGTACTTTTCATCATAATAAAAATTAAGTCTTTGAAAATTGTTGACAAAAGGTTTTTTTAATCATAGCTGCATGATGAATTAAAAAAAATCTTTTTGGCATGTAATGATGTGATTTTATCTCAATTTGATTCAAATTCCTCAGATGAACTCTTTTTGAGTACATATTATTATAAATTGTCATTTGGTATTACTTCCTTTATAATTTTGCCATAAGTATTCATAAGTGATATTGATCTTTAACTGCCATGTTTTCATATCAGCATTGTACTGTCTACAGAAATCAATATAGAATTTTTCCACTGCATTCATGGTCTGAAATAATTTATATATCATTGATATATCATTCCTTGAATATTTGGAAACTCATCATATAACCTTACATATGCTTTTGGAAGAAAATCTCTAACTTTTGTCAATGTATTCCATAGTTATTCATCTTTTAAGGTTTCCTGCTTCATGAGTTTTTATTGTTTTTCACCATCTCCTGTTCCCTGTGACAAACACACAAAGTCATTCATTTCATTGTATAGTTAATTTCATTAGCATGGGGCATTATTTCTGTGCTTAACAATTAGGAAAAAGTCCCTGTATCAATGGTTTGGCTCGTTTCTCTTCCCTAGTTTCCTGCATTTTGCCTTTTGTTTTATTGGATTATTTGTTATTTACTCTTTATTAGATTTTCTTAGTTTTGTCAAAAAATATTGGATGTGTTTATTCCTTTAGTACTTTTGAGAGAGTGCAAGTGGGGGAGGGGCAGAGAGAAGAGGACAGAGGATCTGAAGCGGGTTCTGCACTGACAGCTGACAGCAGGGAGCCCAATATGGGCCTTGAACTCATGAACCGCGAGATCATGACCTGAGCCCAAGTCAGACGCTCAGTTGACTGAACCACCCAGGCGCCCCAGTACTTTTGCCCTTTAAAACAAATAAACTGGTTTGACTTCCTTTTCTCTACCTAACTGCAGGTAGTATCTGTTCTAGTCTCAAGTGTCCCTTTTTTTGTCCCCACTCGTAGGTGTTTGTGATTGGGGGAAGGAGCCCTTAGGAGGGTGAAGGGTCAGAGAAGATACTATGTCAGTCTTTCCAGTCTTGTCCTGCTTAGTTTCTGAAGCTTGATTCATCTGTTTTCTGCAGTAAGTCTTAGGTTTCCTGGTATCTTACTTACACCTAGCATTCATTCATTCACTCAACAGATATTTTTAAAGCCATTTTTAAAACTGCAGGCACTGTAGCACTGGTCATAAGCAAAACAAACAAATTTTCTGCCTTCACAAAGTTTATGGTTCAGTAAGAAAGAATAGTAATCATCAAGTGATAATAGTGAAGTGTAATGAAAGGTCATGTTGAGAAAATACAGAGTATTATAGGAAACCAAGAGAATGTAACCTAGATCAGACAGCACATGCTTTATTTCTGATTTTCGTTCTAATCATTTGTTACCCATAACCTCCAGGAAGAAGGCATCCACTGGCTTTTATGAGGCACTCTGAAACCATGCAAGATTAAGTCATGTTTCTCATCCTCGGGTTATTTTAAATTAAGCCACTTGGTTTGGGAGGAAGAACTGAATCAATAAAATCAATTAATCAGTATTATCTGTGCTTCAGGTCTAATGCTAACACATCCTTAAGCAGAAGTAAAACTGAATGTAACAGTAGTGAGATTATAATTGCAGTAACTAAAAATAGGAATAAAAAACACTAAAACTGATTACATAGCCAGGGGGGGTTGTGTTCCAACATAATTTATGAGACTGTTAGTCTTCATATGGATAAAGCCAGCATGGCTGTGTTGGTAGAATGAGGGAGAAAACAAAGAACAACATATCCTCTTTCTACCCAGTATTACTGCAGCTACTGAACTATCAATACAGCATTTTCCATAAAGCATTTTTCATAAAGCAGCATTTTTCATAGAGCTAATGGTGGGAGCAGCACTCATTGATGGAGTGACCCACCTGTGATAAGTGAAATGTCTCAAATATGGCATCCAAAAAATAACGAAAGATGTTTCAGTAGGAAAACCGGGCTACAGAATGGAATATTTAGCATTGGTAGGGTTTACAGAATGCAAAGCTCTGTTCTTTCTTCTACATTCTGAACCTGCGGAGAAATAGACACAGTAGCCAGGTAAGATGTAAAGTGCAATATTTCCTTATTCTTGAGAAGTCACCTTTTGGATTTGGAGAAGTCAACTTTTGTGGGGGTCTCCTATAACCTCCTACAACTCTAGACTTTGAGACTCAACTGGGGATGAATGAGCGTGTACAAAAGCTCCTAAGTTAGACCACAGTGTTAGATCATGCTCCCTTGGGCATTCTTGAGTCTGAGAACAAAGGGTAAGGGCTCACTTCTCGATGACAACTTGTAAGAACGTGAATCCTGCCCCATGGAGAAGCATGAAAGAATGAATATCAGAAGCGCCTGTGCGGTCAGTTAAGTGTCCGACTCTTGATTTCAGCTCGGGTCATGATCTCACGGTTCATGAGTTCAAGTCCCACATTGGGGTCTGCAGTGACAGTGCAGAGCCTGCTTGGGAATCTCTCCCTCCTCTCTCTCTGCCCCTCCCTCTGCTCCCTCTCTCACTCTAAACAAACAAACAAACAAACAAACTTTCAAAAAGAGAATGAATATCAGGGTCTCATTATCTCAGCAATTGAATAAATCCATCTCCTCTCATGAGAGGCACAAGTATGTGCATAGAAATGGCAAGAACTACTTCCCTCCAAAGCTTCTTTGAGAAGATGGAGGTGTGGGGAAATTTCTCATCGCATGAGTTGCTGCAGGAGAAGGAGAGACTGGTTCTCTTCAAGTGTGTGTGAAAAAGTATAAACATAGAGAATGAATGTGTAATTTCTGGGGAAAAGTCCTGAAATGGAAAGTCACTGACATTTTGAAGTCAGTATCTCA
Source organism: Panthera pardus (assembly GCF_024362965.1). NCBI lineage: Eukaryota > Metazoa > Chordata > Mammalia > Carnivora > Felidae > Panthera > Panthera pardus. The sequence continues at coordinate 187,223,872 of NW_026526688.1, forward strand.
GTTGAATGAGTTTTTAATGTTCTAATTGTTCTCCAATGCTCATGTGTTTCACAATTGAGAGAAAGGCGATGCCATTTATTTTTAAATATGTTCATAGTGATGGATTATATTTTCAGTTTTTCTATAATAAAGTGGTTCCTGAAAGCCCTTTGCTTGGCAGACAGAAGAATATGAATTCCAAAAGGACAGGGATTTACAGTGAACAACAAATCAATGAATAGACAGTTATTTGATGCCTACCATATACCAGACCTTATTTTATGTGCTGCGAATACCCTGGTGAACAAGACCAAGTCCCATCCTTCTAAAAGTTTTTATTTTAAAAAAAAAAATTTGAGAGAGAGAAGCAGGGAGAGGGAGAGAGAGAATCCCAGGCAGGCTCTGTGCTGGCAGCAAAGAGTCGGATGCGGGGCTTAAACTCACAAACCATGAAATCATGACCTGAGCCGAAATCAAGAGTCCAATGCTTAACTGACTGAGCAATCCAGGCATCCCTCTTCTAAAAGTTTTTAATTAGTATGGGGACAAACAGCAAAAATATGAGCAAACAAAATGCATTTCAGAGTACTGATAATTGTTAAGATGAAACTAAAATAGGATTAAGTGAATATCTGGAGGTGTGTTATTCTATGCAGAAGGAACTGAAGATATAAAGGTTTGATGTTTGGGATTGTAAGACCAAAGGACAGTAGGGGCAAGACCAATAACATAAGTGATAAAGCAATATGGTGTCATGAGAATTCCAATGGCTTGGAAAACCCAGGTCCCATCTGAAGGAGCCGAGTGTCAGAAAGAGGAGCCTAGTGCTGATGGATATTTGGAGATTTTTTTTTTTTGTCCATGAGAAACTGAAAATCCATATTGTTGAGAGAAACCTTCCACTCTACAACCATTTTACAGTGTTTTGGACCAACAACAAATAAAAACACACAAATATATGTCCGAATTGAATCAGTGGGCTTCCAATTTCTACCTTTCCTCATAAACTGTAAAGTTTAAGGGAATTTACAGATCATAAAGTTCAACCTAAGCGGTAAATATATGAGAAAGCTGGGGCCCAGACAGTTTAAGTGATTTAACTATTGATGCACAGCTGAGACAGTTGTTCAAGCAGGTTTAAAATGTGCCTTTCAGAATTCTTTCTGTTACAAAGCATTGTCTGATACATGTCTTATTTTCTCTGATTTGAGCCATGAATTATATTCCAATGTATCATAATCTTGATTATTTTGTTTCCTTTCCATATACAGATATCTGGGAGGGGGCAAACCAAACACATCTCAATTACGTTTAATAATCATAATTATTACTGGCATAATGGGTTGGATATTTGATGTTGGGACAGCATTCAAAAGAGCCATAAAACAAACTGTTTAGGTGCGGGAGTATTGTATCACCTAAAAAGTAACTGAATCCATTTAAGGAGTCAAAACTAAGAAAGTCTACCACTTTGAGGTCAGACCCTTTAACATATGCTTTTACTAAGGGGAAGGCTACAAAGTAATGTCTTTAGGGTCAGAGTGGTTGGTTAGGGAGATTCTGAAATAGATACAATGTCACTTTTCCACTTTGTTGGCTGTTCCCATTCTCAGAGATGGCTTTTTATTATTGTATCTGATGGCAGAGGAAGCCGACATAATAGCTGGTGAACAGTATAGAGCATCAAGAAGGAGAGCTTACCCTAGGCAAAAAGTGCTCTGGGTTCCTTTGTAATCATTTTGCAATTGACTTTATTTATCACTGAGGCAAATGTTGGTTTCCCAGTAAATTCCATGTCTGTTTTGTTTTTTGTTGTGTCCCCACTCATCAAATGAGTGAAAGAATAAAAACACAGAATAGTACTTAGCTCCAGTGGCACGAGGGGGGGGGCCGTCTTATAAGTAGTTTAGCATCTGAATATCCTGGAGATAGAAAGACTTTGTAGTGAGCAGGACAGAGACATCAGTAGAACTGGAATGGAGGGTTTCTTTGGGACATCTGCAGGCCCATTTTGATTGGTCCTGTTAGGAAAAGTTGGGGAACAATGAGGCATATAATTCAGGAGGCATGGATACTAGTACTGGCTCTGTGGATGCCTAATGTTGGTTTAGGTCTTTATTATTCGGTATCTGTCTCTTACCTTTCAAATAGAGCCAACAACAGTATAAAATGTGATGCCAGACCAAAAGCTTTAATGATGGGCTAAACCAATTGCTAAACCAATGCCTAGTTACTGAAGAATCTCAGTTAATATGAAGACTCATACATGGGATGATGCTTGGGAGTTGGTTCTTTTAATCAGTGACATATATGTATTTATTTTCATAGGATATATATATATGATATATATATCTATATGATATATAGATATAGATATATAAGATATGAATACATAAGATATATATATATATATCTCAGACTAAATATATATATCAGACTAAATACATATATATATGTGTGTGTATGTGTGTATATATATATATATATAGTGCATATATATATGCACTATATATATATATATATATATATATATATAGTGTGTGTGTGTGTGAATGTGAGTTCTTTCGTATGTGTGTGTGTGTGTGTGTGTGTGTGAAACATATACATATGTGTGTGTATGTGTGTGTGTATATGTGTATATATATATATATATATATATAGTGTGTGTGTGTGTGTGAATGTGAGTTCTTTCATATATATGTGTGTGTGTGTGAAACATATACATATGTATGTGTATGTGTGTGTGTGTGTATATATATATATATATATATATATATATATATAGTGTGTGTGTGTGTGTGAATGTGAGTTCTTTCATATATATGTGTGTGTGTGTGAAACATATACATATGTATGTGTATGTGTGTGTGTGTGTGTGTGTGTGTATATATATATATATATATATATATATATATATAGTGTGTGTGTGTGTGAATGTGAGTTCTTTCATATATATGTGTGTGTGTGCGTGAAACATATACATATACATATGTGTGTGTATGTGTGTATATATATATATATATAGTGTGTGTGTGTGTGTGTGTGTGTGTGTGCATGTGAGTTCTTTCATATCTATGTGTGTGTGTGAAACATATACATATGTGTGTGTATGTGTGTATATATATATATATATATAGTGTGTGTGTGTGTGTGTGCATGTGAGTTCTTTCATATATATGTGTGTGTGTGAAACATATACATATGTGTGTGTATGTGTGTATATATATATATATATATATATAGTGTGTGTGTGTGTGTGTGTGCATGTGAGTTCTTTCATATATATGTGTGTGTGTGTGTGTGTGAGAAACACACACACACACAAATATATATATCAGACTAAATCAATGCTGCTTTAGCGAGTAGAAAAGAAGGCTGACTGGTTACTATATGCATGGCCTCCCAACTGAGTCTAATCTTGGTGGAACTACCTTAGGTCAGTGTGATCTTGCTTGCTTGCTTGCTATGGCTCTCATGTATCTAAAATGGGTCCAGGACACTGATTTACAGTAACTAAGCTCTTAAGAGATTGGTGTAAAACTGGTTTGGCATTCACTGTTGGTTGGCTGACTCAATAGCCACCCTTCTCCCTCGCCACCCTTCCAGTAAGGATGGCCATTGTCACCATTCTAATAGATATGAGCAGAATCATCTAGCATAGGGTTTCCAGGAAGTTTTTGCTTTCTCAATTAACAGAGACAGATTCAACAGGCATCCCTATTGCCTTTCATTCCTTATCTTTCTTTCTTATTGCTTGTTTGGAATGAGGATATGACACTTGGAGGCATAGCAGCTGTCTTGTGACCATGATGTTGCCCATCTAAAAAGGTTTCTCCTGAAGACTTTCTCTTTGGCTTGAAGACGTCAGCCTTCTCTCTGTTGTTTCACATGAGCTTTTCTCTGTGTCTATTCCTCATAAGAAGAAATCGATAATCCTATTAAATTAAGGCCCCACTCTTATGACTTCCTTTAACCTTAATTACCCCTTCAAAGGCTCTATCTTCAAATATAGCTAAATTGAGAGTTAGAGTTTAGATGTATGAATATTGGGGGGACATAAGTCAGTCTGAAACATCATCACAGACCAGTAATAACCTGTTCATGAACTGGCACCAGCAACCCTGGAGCCATACTTTGTAATCACTGTCCCAAGATGCAAGTGATTAATACATCCGTCTTAGACTGGTACTTCCAGAATTCTCATGTAGTGAGAAAAATACACCTCTATTTGTTGTGGCCTCAGTGCATCAGGTTTTTCTTACTTGCAACTGAAATATTTCAAATGGATATAACCAGAAAGCACATTTAAAATTCTTACATTAGGAAACATAGCTGACTTGAGAACAAAGCCAGTTACATCCATTGGAGAATTCGTGCATTGTTTGATTACTTTGTATTCCCAACATCCATTCCCCCTTTTCTGATAACAGACTTTCATTTTACTTTGGGAATTCTCCTACATTGCATGCAATTTTCATAGGACTGTCAGTCAAGGTGCTTTGTCCTCCTCTGCACAAAGGAGTCAACCCAGTACAGGCCTTTTCTGTCTCCTTGATTAACTGTTAACATTTGACCTGCAAACTAAGAACACTGCTAGTAGAGTTGGTTAATTCAGAAAAGTAAAAGAGGACTATGAAATGCATTTGATGAACAGGTAATAATAAAAAGGGAGGTACTTGAGGCATCACCACAAAGACTGCCTTGTTTGAGAAGCCTCTTCAGCTGATACCTACGCTTGAGGTGCTTTGTCTTTTGTGTCTACAGTACTTGGTACAACTTTCCCCAGAGTGATTTTTGTATCATATAGTAGATGTATGTTTGTGTTTCTCCTGCCCAGTTTGTCAGCATAGTCCATAAGAAGGAGAACCAGGTCTCTTAATCTGTGTATTTCTAGTACCTAGCATAGTAGGGATGCTAACAGGCATTTATTAAATAATTGCTGAATGAACGAACTGATTATTTCAATCTTATCAATTTCAATGTGTTGATAAATTCAGTCAGGAAAAATGATTTAGCATCCAGTACACATCATGGAGGCAGTGGTAGGGGTATGAAAATGGATAAGATAGAATCCTGACTGAAAAACTTTGTGATCCAGGAAATGGAGAGGTGCAGTAAGATAGCAGACCCTGGAACAGATCATAATGATACAATAGGCCTAGGCAAGTGCAAACAATATTTATTCATTTATCCTTGTGACAAGTAGTATCTATGTGGTATTATCTATGAGCCAGGCATCAGGACCAAATATGTACTAGCTATCGTGGAAATCAACTTTTAAAGCACCTTATGGAGAGGACAGAGAAAGCTCCTTGGAGAAGGTAACATCTGAGCTGAACCATAAAGAACGAGAAGATAATTTGAAGTAGTTGCTGAAGAAGATAAGAATTGGCCAATGATGTAATGAAATCCCATTGAGCATATTTGAAGTCTCAGATGATGTTTGAGACAATACTTCATTGTAGCATCCATGTGCATGACTGTGTGATTTTCTTCAATGTTCAGCTACAGAGTCTTAGAAACCAAGAAATTGGACAGATTTTAACATTGACCCAATCTTAGGAATTTACTGGGTGGATCATAATAAAATAATGCCATTGACTGTGCTAATGAGATAATTAACAGGTCCAGGGTAGGTAGGACAGAACAATCAGGAAGAAGGCGACCAAAGACGAAGGAGCCCAAGGAATTAGAGAGACTCCACAGTTTCAAAGAACTGATTGAACTACATGTTTATGTATGTGCTTTTTATGCATCATCTTACATTGTCCTTACAACAACCTTAAGAAGGAGACAGTTTTAATATCTGCTTTTTTTTAGATGAAAAGAAATTGAGGTGGAAAGTCCAGCCACTTATCTGATATCATACACTCCATAAATGATGGAGATGACATTAAGATAGGATCCAGGTAACTTCAACCCAGATCCTAAATTTTAAACTGTGCTAAATGGGAAGTATATTAAATCTTAAAAGTAGAAAAAATAAAATCAATTTGCTCATAAAACCATAGTAGTGTAGAATCACTGCATGGTCTCCCAGAAGTAATGCTAAATAAGCATTGGCAAATCTTGCTTTTACACATTTGCTTTCCTCAATAATTAGGCTGAAGTGTCTTACATTATTGAAATTTCTCCACATCTGACCGCCAGCAACATTTAACATGGTTCAGCATAACACTGCAATCTTATGGCATTGTATTCTCGGTACTCTTGGGACAAATGACATTAACTTATGCTGGACATGTGATGATATGTTTGGCCGAATAACAATGTCCTTTGTCCATTGAATTCTATTCTTATCATGATGAGGATCTATTCTCATTTGGGTGAAGACTTGGAGACACTTTAAGAACAACACAGTGAAAAGATCTTTCTGGCATGTTCCTCTGAATGAGGACTTGAGAATCCTTGGGGAGCATCCCATTTATACCTGAGAGTCCACTATGTAATTGTGAGTTCTTTCTCCTCCATGCCATGTGCAGTAAGAGAATTTAGGTGAGCCTAAAGACCTGGACAAGATGGGTTTTTTAATTGCTAACTTATTCTGTGTTGGCTATTGCATATCAGGCTATGGCATTTCAGTTATATATAGAACATCTCTAGCTGGGGCTTGGGGTACTGCTTTGAAATGATCCAAGATAATATGATAAATAAAAACACAACAGAGGCACAAGTTTTTCCTTGGAATATATCATGTGAGAGCATTTGACCTGATGCAAACACATCCTGAAAAATGAAACCCTCAACTGTGGTTAGTCCTTCATTTACAATTTATAAATACCACACAAAAGGAAGTTTAGGCCTTGGAGGGGATTAAGTAATATTGCAATAGAAAGTCGTCAAAAATTAGAAAATAGCCACGGAAAATTTGTACTTCTTTCCTTTGTAAAATCAGCTTATTTTGTCACTAACTTTGTCACTTGTTAAGAGTCCTGCCATCAAGAAGGATTGACCTAATTCTGTCTTCCTCCTCTTGTCATCCCTTCTAGAGAGAGGATGGGAGGAGAAACACATTTACTGTGTTAATTAAACTTATTCTTTATCCACTGAGCACTAAAGGAATACTTTTCTCTATTAATTTTGATTATGTAATTGTTCATTATGGCTATTACTAAAATCCTTTCTCCCAACGGTGTGAGATTTTTGATATCAAGCAATAATAATATGCTCAAACTTATATTTAAATTAAAAAAAGTGATTTTCTTAATCCCTAACATCTTTCTGCTTGGCTGCAATAAATTAGGATAGAGAGTGCTGTAATATGAGGCACTTTTTCTTCAATGATATAATAGACTGTCAAACAGTATAAAAGTTGACCTTGTTTCTCTAATGCAGGATAACCACTCTCCGGGGTCCTTATCATCTTTTTATACTGAAGGAATAAAATTGGTTTTTTCCCCCCAGAAGCATTCTGATTGTTTACTTAAAAGTAGTGGTCTCAAGGCAGATGTCAGAACTAGTTAGGCAACTAAGTCAATTAAAGCAGATACTCGCTGGGACATTATCTTCTTGCATCGAAGGCAAGGAAATGTTGAAGTCTTAAAAGAAGATTTTTTTTTTCTTTCCACAGTTAGGATGAAGGATCATATAATCCACGGGTATGTTTAAGCTGACAAGGCTTTGACAGGTGGAGAAATGGAGGCCCAGAGAAATTGAGGGAATACTCAAGTTTACCCAGCTGGTAATAGGAAAAGACAAAGGTCCTTGTCTTTTTTGGCTTCCAGTCCAGCTCCCTTTTTGGTGTACCGTGACTGACCTAGTTATTTGTGGAGCATATTGCCTCTGCTATCTCTCTATTGCAGAGAGACTGCTAAAGACGAGTCAACTCTACCCTTAGATTCACATTGTATGAGGATAAAAAGCAAGGACTTTTTTCTCTCTCTCTCTCTCCAAGTGAAGGATCTTCCAATGAATGCTTGTGATGACAGGATTGTGTGTCTGTCACTGCTTTCTGAGGCTTAATCCTCTGTGATCTTGTAGCAGTGACTGCACATTGAAAGTTCTTACATGATGTACTCCCCCTGAGCCAGGCTCCCCTGGGGAAAAAGCTTCGAGCTGGAGGTGACTTCTTGGGTGACAGCTTTGGTTCTTGTTTACCTTATTATACCTGCTTCTATGTGATAAGTTAGAGGGGCTTTGTTTAAAGGTTTCCTTTATGATACAATTCCTGCTAACCAATTTCTATTTGGTTTTCTTCTCTTTTCAACCTCATTTCCTTTGTATATGAATCAGTAAATCAGTTCACAGATATCTATTAAACAGCTATCAAGGACATGGCAATTGTCCATGGATTTCATTAGGAGAAATATGACACATAACCCCTACATTCAATAAAGTCAAAATTTAGCAATTCAGAAAGTGTGTTCAGAAAGATATAACCAAGAGACATACACAGGCAAATATATCTGTGAAAATTTGAATTAAGGTAAACTGTATATACTCAGGCCTGGAGTATGCTAATATGGATTGTAATCCTTCCCAGGGGAACATATATCGCAGTGTTTTCCAAAGGTGATGAACCATTTAAAGTTACTTTGTATGGAATAATTCAAAAGACTTTATTTCCTTCAAAGACACTTTGGGAAATATTCCATAATTTGAGATGTATTAAATACAGTGAAAGTGTGTTATCAAAATCCTCCATGTGGGTTAAATTTTGTGCATTTTCTTGATGGAAATTCCTTGGGTTTGGAATAATGTGTGTGTTTGGAATAATCTAAGATGATCCAGGGGTGTCCATATTCCTGGGATACACAGATTTTCTAAGAAGTACCTGAGAAAATGGATAGTTTCAAGGGAATCATTTTCTAGGTCCTCAATTTCCACATGTGATTTCTATTTTCCCACAAAGTGATCTTGGAGAGAATGAGCTTGGTTTTGAGAAATCCCACTTTCTTTTCATGACAGGCCTTCTCTTACATTACAGAAAAAATCCTGACTCTAAACCATCTAGATTCTCTCTCTAGTGCATTGCCAAGGGGTGGAAACCTTACTCCACACCAAAAGAAAAAGACAAATGGAAAAGTTGGTGACATTGTTGAGAAGGGAATGACTGTAGTGTCTGGGTAAGATTTTTTTTTTTTTTTGCAAGGCAGATGTTTTCAATTCAACAATATTGCAGGAGTACCTAATTGACTAATTGTCTGATAGATCATCAAAAATAATTTTTGATGTGATTGCTCTGTGACATTTTTAGAAAATACATGGACAGAGTTGAAGAATTAAATGGTCTTCTGAAATCAAACTTCTTCCATTTCCATCCGTTTATTTAGATGAACAGTTTTTTCCTGTGCTTAAATCTGTAGAAGATAAAAAGTAGGGATGGAATTAGTGCCAAACCTTATCTAATTAATATAATGATATTTAGAGTAATGATAATGTGTAGTCTTCATTGTTGGATATAAGAACCATATAGGGAAAAAGCCCTGGCCTCATCCATTTAATTAAGAAATTATTACCAGTAATATTTTACTTCTGTGTTAATAATTATGTATGTTCTTTAAAATGAGCACAATAATATTTATAATCATAGCTCAATACAAAAATAATATTTAATACTTAAAGCTTTATGGTCACTGGGTTTTTAAAAATAACTTACTTTTCAATTTACATACAGATTTTTGTTGCACTGAAGTATGATTCAGGGGATCATTAAAGACTTCCAAGCACAAAACATATATATATATATATATATATATGGTTTGTATTCTCCAATCAATAATAAGCCATCATACATAACCACTTCCTTCTTAGGGTGTTTTATTCTTTTTTTAAAAAAATATTTTTAATGTTTATATATATATGTATATATATTTGGATGAAATTCTGTGGAGGAGTTAGAATGGAACTGCTTATGAGCGTAAAGGGAATGAAGAATGATGTGAAAGTTTTGACTGCAAAGGAAGAGTGCACTTTTATTTATTAAATGAATGATTGTGGTTCTCAACTTACTTTGGATAGATTGTACAGAGCACTCTGACAGGTTAATTAAAAAGTGACAGTATTTGTAATTTGCCAGAAATTATACCTTTTGCAATTGATTATAAATTAATGATGGAATTTTAGTTGTCAGTTTATAGATGCACAGATTTTTCATAAATCTTTTTTATGGAAAAAAAGGTTTAAAGACCACGGATTTAAGCCGTCGTCCATGATTATTCTTCTACCCTCATAATTCCCTCATTTACTCATGCATTTGCAATTTACACCATGAATTTTAATTGTTCCTGGATTTTTCTTTTGAACTGTGATTTGTATTCTCCAATCAATAATAAGCCATCACACATAACCACTTCTTAGGGTGTTTTATTCTTTTTTTAAAAAATATTTTTAATGTTTACTTATTTTTGAGAGAGAGAAAGAGACAGAGTGCGAGCGAGGGAGGGGCAGAGAGAGAGACAGAATCCGAAGCAAGTTCCAGGCTCCGGGCAGTCAGCACAGAGCCCCGTCAGCACAGAGCCCGAACCCAAAAACTGTGGATCATGACCTGAGCCGCAGTCGGTCCCTTAACTCACTGAGCCATCCAGGCGCCCCTGGATGTTTATTCTTAAATGGGTATTAACGTGTGTTTTTCAGGGTCAGCCTTGAAAATAAAGCAGCCAGTTATTCTGACAGCAAAATGCATTTCTTTGGGAATGACAGAGGAAGTGCAATTCAGGAGCAGGTTATGGCAAAACCATAGGCAAGTCCAGAGAACAAAGCAGAGTAACACTACTTTATGGAGAAAAGGGAGGAAGTTGGGAGAGGCAGCTGTGAGTGAAAAAGTCCACTGGAGGCAAGTGAGAGCGCCATTCGGTGAGGATTTCTTATTGGCTAAATTGTGGCAGTTTCTCATTGGCTGAGCTGTTGCTAGGTGAGGAGAAATGCTTCTTCCTGCTGGGAGAGTAAAGTAGGCTTATTCCTATTAGGGTCTGCATGATAGCTCCGCCTTCAGGGCTCCCAACCCCATTTTAAATGAGGTTTCCTTTATTCAGTTTCACAGGGCAAAGTGTTGATCTCTTTCATGGACGTGCTTAATGTATGTTGTCATCCCCTTCGTCCCTTGTCTCTGAAAAAGATGTGAAATGTGAAGAGCTGGCTTCTGGAAGTAGTCTCAGGTATTTCGAGAACTGAGGTGAAGTAGGATGAAGAATAAAAGAGAGAATGCTAGTGTTTGCTGACTGCAACTTTGGACAGGTCATGCTACTTGTTACAGCTTTAACATTTAATTATCAGTCAGATCCCTTTAGCACTACAATTATTTATCTTTTAAATTAAAAAAAAGAACACTTCTATGAGATCTACCTTAACAGATTTTAAAGTTTTCATTTTTTAACTCTCATTTTGAGATAATTTCAGGCCTTGCAGAATGAATTTTTATATACTCTTCATTTAGCCTCACCAAATGTTAATATCTTACATGACAGAGTATATTTGTAAAACTCAGGAAATTAACATTGATACCATACTGTCATCTAATCCAGAGACCTTGGTAAGTTCCAATTATCGAGGTGCCTGGGTGGCTCAGTCGGTTGAGCATCCGACTTCAGCTCAGGTCATGATCTCGTGGTCTGTGAGTTCGGGCCCCACATCGGGCTCTGTGCTGACAGCTCAGACTCTGGAGCCTGTTTCGGATTTTGTGTCTCCTTCTCTCTCTGCCCCTCCCATGCTCATGCTCTGTCTCTCTCTCTCTGTCAAAAATAAATAAACATTAATAAAAATTAAAAAAAATTTCCAATTATCCCATTAAGACCTTTTTTTCCCCTGGTCCATGAGCCAATCTAATCTCTTTTTGTATTTAGTTATCATGTCTCTTTAACCGGAACAGTTCCTAAATCTTTTAAACACTGAGAACAATTCCTATGTCTTCTTTCTTTATGGTATTGACCCATTAGAAGAATACTGACAAAGACTTTTTGCTTGACCAAACTTTAGTCGGGCTTCCTGAACTTTCTCCCAGTCCCTTCGTTCCTTATGAAATCCAGTTTCAGCGAGAACCCTACTAAGTCCGTTTAACCAGAACCCCCACCTTCAATATCTGGTCACCCTCTATATCTGATCAGGTTCTTCACCCCCGCCATTCTCCAGGTGATGTCTGATCACCACGGCTTGTCTTCAGCAAAAACCCTCCTCTTAGCAGTTTTCCATTCACAGACTCCCTGTCCTGCTCCTTGGCTATAAATTCCCAGTTGTCCATGCAGTGCTGGGAGATGAATCCATCCCTCTCCACTTTTCTACAAAATCTCACTGTGGTAGTCTCTATTCCTATTGCTATGTTCCTGAATAAAGTCTGCCTTACCATCTTTAAAAATGTCATGAACTTGGGGTGTCTAGGTGGTTCAGTCAGTTAAGGGTCTGACTCTTGATTTCAGCTCTGATCATGACCCCAGGGTTGTGGGATGGAGCCCCCTACCCCCACTCCCCCGTTGGGCTCCACACTGAGCATGGAACCTGCTTGGGATTCTATCTCTCTCTCTCTCCCCCCTTCTGCCCCCATGCCCTCCTTCCCCCTCCCCCACTTGCATATGCACTCTCTCACCATAAATAAATAAAATGTCATGAACTTTTTTTTTTTTTCTTTAACAGTACACACCAGTTATTTTGTTGTCTGGATTGGGTGATCTTTCTTCATGATCAAATTCAGGTTTTATATATTTGTACAGAATGTCACAGAAGATGTTGTAACCTCAGAATAGCCTATGAGGAGGTATCTGATATCAATTTGTCTCATTACTGTGAGGTTAACTTTGATCGATTTGTTAAGGTGCTCTCCACCAGGTTTCTCCAATGAAAAGATGGATTATTTTGGGTTGTTTATTAACATAATTTCCCTTTACAAATAAAAATCCTGCATTTTTCTTTCCTTTCTTTCTTTCTTTTTTTTTTTTAAAAACTCATCAAAATGTATAGGATCAGAACTCAGGGCGGTTGGTGTTCATCTCTGACTTCACATTTCTTTCTTTACCAAGAATGTTAAAATGTTATTTAGACTTTTCATGATGAATCTCTGCCAAACTACAGATTTGACAGCATGACATGTTAAAGAATTTATTTGCAAAAATACATAATTCCATATTAAGAGAGATAAGCTCATTCTATTATCCAATTTTGTATTTTTTAAAAAGTGATTTTTGAATCAGAAGGCAAAGGTTGAGGCCTGCTCTACTTTTAATTAGCTTCACGAACTTTCTGTATTCTTGTATTTCAATTGCCTCTTTTAGAGAATGAAAATGAGTTAACCTTACAGGGAGGTCCTGTGACATTCAGAAAAGATAACTGTGTAAGTGATGTTGGGCCCTGTTGGGTGTCTGCATGTGTGAGACAGGAAGATGGGGAGAGATGCTCAAATGCTCTGTATACTCTGGGCACCAAACTCTCCATAGAGTCAGCTTCAACACTATTGGAAGTAGTTAGAATCACCAGAAACGGATTAGCCAAATAACAGTTGTAGACTCTCTTTCACACAGTCACATACACACACCCCAAACTACATTAAATGCAGGTATAAAGAGAAAACTGGTGCTGGAAATAAACTACTCTCCATTAAAGAACCTGCCAGGTCCTTAGACATCAGAGGTCAAAGGTAGTATTGCTACTCTCTTTAATGGCCTAGGCTGTTTCATATCACCTTACCCTGGACTTCCTTCCTTCTAGCAACTTCTCGTAACTGCATTTCTACAACTCTAGGTAACTATTTTCCTATTTATTACTGAAAAACTCCATGCAAACACACCAATTCCAGTAGCTGTGACTCTCCAATTTAAAAAGTGGTCATTGGGGGCGCCTGGGTGGCTCAGTCGGTTAAGCATGTGACTGCAGCTCAGGTCATGATCTTGTGGTTCGTGAGTTTGAGCTCTACATGAGACTCTGTGCTGACAGCTCAGAGCCTGGAGCCTGCTTCAGATTCTGTGTCTCCCTCTCTCTCTGCCCTTCCCCGGCTCACACTCTGTCTCTCTCAAAAATAAATAAACATTAAAAAGATTAAAAAAAAAGTGGTCATCAGACCCTCTTAGAGCTTCTCAGCAATCCCCCTAACCTTCCCCATCCCTATGATTTCCACTGTTGTCTATGCTGTGTTCTTTTCAGGTGCTTGAGTTTTTTTTTTTAATGTTTGTTTATTTTTGAGAGACAGAGAGACAGGGCATGAGCAGGGAAGGGCACAGAGAGAGGGAGACAGAATCGAAGGCAGGCTCTAGGCTCTGAGCTGTCAGCACAGAGCCCGACGCAGGGCTCAAACTCACAAACTGTGAGATCATGACCTGAGCCAAAGTCAGTCACTTAATGGACTGAACCACCCAGGCTCGCCAGGTGCTTGACTTTTGTAGATAAGGGGACAACATACTGTCAGATATTATCTAAGAAAATGTCTTCCCTCCTTCCCTCCAACTTATTTCTTTAGTTATCCCCTGTACTGTTCATTCATTTATTAATCATTCAACAAACATTTATTGAGCGCTTCATAGAAACCAAGCACTGTTCTGGGAGGTGGAGACTTGAAGATCTCATGATGTTTATAGTCAGGCTCAGTAGATGAAGGCAAAGCCATCTCCCTCAACTTTCTATGAATGTGGTCTTTAACCATTCCATGCCCATTTCCATGTGCATTATAACATGAGCATTGCAAACAGTAAACAGTTATAAAAATAGATTATAATTACTGGGGGTTCTTTCACTGTATGGTTACTGTTGCTAAGACAAATGATCCAGGTGAAACCCATTCAGGTAGTCAAGTAGGAGCACAATTACATGTACTTACAGAGTAGCTGTTTTCTATCTCCTGACTCTGCTTACTTCCCTGATTATTGTTTTTAGTCTCCAAGAACTTCTCCATGTGTACCACATTTCCCCAGAATGAGTCATTTAACAAACCACAATGGCTGCATGTCGCTACTCCGCTTAGGGAATGTCCAGATGGTACTCCTTTATGAGCTCACATTGGCTCCTGGTGGTTGATGGGTCCTATACACTTTCCATATGGAAAAAACACTCTATTGGTATTTTTCCAAAGGACCACTTTCTTCATAAGTAGTAAAACACCTTAGATTCTGATTCAGTGGAACTGGAGCAAGACCCAGGAAACAGCATTTTTAACACTAGGGGGTAATCTCATTGTCACTGCTCAGTGCTGTCAACCTCAGCAGAATGCTACCATTAACTATTGTGTCTTTTTTTTTTTTTTTTTTTTGGTATCCTTTGTCCCTATCATAGTGTCATAGTGTCTACAACTCTTTACTCCATTTATTTTATTTATTTATTTATTTATTTATTTATTTATTTATTTATTTAACGTTTATTTATTTTTGAGAGAGACAGAGGGCAAATATGGGAGGAGCAGAGAGAGAGGGAGGCACAGAAAATGAAGCAGGCTCCAAGCTGCCCGATGCGGGTCTCAAACCCACAAACTGTGAGATCGTGACCTGAGCCGAAGTCAGACACTTAACCAACTGAGACACCCAGGTGCCCGGACTCTTTTCTCCATTTAAGTGGCTGACATTACGTGGGTATAATCTTAGACTTACTCCGTATCCATGTCTCTCAAGTGCTCAAGAAGAAAACTAAGTTTACCTTGAAACATGACTCTTGAACAATTGCTCAAATGAAGACATTTGTCTCTTGAAATTGGTTTTCAAAACCATATTGTTTTTAATGGAGAAAAAGATTGAAAATTTGATGCAGTCATTTACTTTTTTGTTAGAAAACCACAGATCCCAAGTTCTGCCATTCTGTTTTATTGCCAGTAAAGGCCTTGTTTGAGTAGCACAGGCTGAGGTGAGGTTCACTTACAATAAGAACCTGAAAGAATCAGTTGACAGTGAATGGATCTAGATTTGGGTTGTACTATTTATTCCTTCCTATGGGGTTTTCCTTTTGCACTTTCCACTATCATATTGTTAACAACACCCAATACCATCAAAAATAGAGCCCATAGTTGGCAAAAAAAAAAAGAAAATCATTGTTGCTATTTTTGTATCTGGAATCCAAATCTAATGGACTTAAGTGGGCATGAGTTCCAGTTATTTAAGCATGTTGATTTCATGCGTGTGCCTGTGCAGAATGCAGCGGTTGCCATGGCATCTCTGTGCATGATTTCAGTGAAGGTAGTGCTGATTGAATCTATAAAAAGATGAGCACAGAAAAATATGTTTATAAAAACCATTTTCTGATGAAATTGTTAAGGCAATGCCAATCTGTGTTGTTTGTTTTGTTTCAGTCCATATTCCATTATTTAATGTTTCTTAAAATTGTAGATTTTTAGACTGCTATAAGGTTGATTGAAGCTCTTACTAATGATTTATCAAATCATAATATTCTTAGCTTTGATGCCTGTGCTATGTCTTTGAAAAAGAAGTGTGTAATCAAATTTTTAGATATCAAATGAGACATCTGGCTATCTAAAACAATTGTATGTAGTTTTGTATGTAAAGCTAATACTCTCCCTGCCTTCCCTTCCACTCCCCATCATGAGTCTGAATGACAGGCTGAATTTTTTTAAGTTTGGTTTTAGAAGTCTGAGGTCTGATTGAGTTCTACCATTATCTATGGGATCTTAGGCAAATCATTCCTTCAATCTGGACCACCATTTCTTCCGCTCTAATACTGAGAAGGTTGGCCAGGATGATTCTAGATTCCCTCCAGCTCTTAAATGTAATTGTGTGTGTGTATGTATGTAAACATATATTGTTACGTATCAGATTTGCTTAAAGGCAGGGCCATTTTTTTCCCCATAAAGCTAGCAGTTCACGTTACATATATCTCAACAACACAATTTGTTGAAATTAAGAAAATGGCATTTGGTTTCCCTCTCTATTCACAAATTTGTCAGAAAATTCTAGGGCCAAACACTGTAAAAAGAGGCATGACATTGAAGTAAGACAAAATGAGCTGAAATTGAGCTCCACAACTGCTGACTTGAGTCAATCAAGATAAGAGACTTCATTTTGAATTTAGATAAAAGTTCAATGCTATGTTAGAAATGATGGCACATGGGGTGCCTGGGTGGCTCAGTTGGTTAAGTGTTTAACTCTCGATTTTGGCTCAGGTCATAATCTCAACAGGTCATGAGTCTGAGCCCCATGTTGGACTCTGCACTGACAGAGTGGAGCCTGCGTGGGATTCTCTCCACCCAAATTCTGCCCCTCTCACTCTCTCTCAAATTGAATAAATAAGACTTAAAACTTTAAAATAAAAAAGAAATGATGACACATGCCACACAGGGTTATCTCTCAAATGATTTCACAGAATGAAAAAATTTAGGAAGGATTTTCAGAAAAAGAGGGATTCACAATGAGGGGTTCTTATATATTTGGAACATAGATCAAGATTCACTAATTTTTGAATCGAAAGTTCTCCTTCCACTGGAAGAGGAACATACTTTTGGAGACACAAAAGTGAGTGGATCAAAAGTTCATCTGAAGTATCTGTTGAAGTAATGCATAATGTCTTAGACTGGGTTACTGAGAAGCAGACTCCATGATGAAGAATTGTATAGCAAAATTTTATTTGGGCATGCTTTGGAAGAGAGATACCTGAAAGGAAGTAGGAAGTGGGGAAGTCAAGATGGGACAAATGGACCTGCTTGTAGATGCAGCGAAGTTTTTAGCTGAGATTCTGCAGGGAGTTCTGGAGTTTAGATGGTCCTTAAGATTGGGCTCACAATGAGACAAGAGGGATGAGCCTTTACATTGTCATCAGCCAGTAATTGGCCACAGGTCAACATCTGAGGGGCAGTTCCCTGATGCTGAACGCAATGCCTAGTAAGCAGCACAGCAATGAGCCTTCAGCCACTGATAGTTTTGGCAGCAGGGGATGAGTGCACTGGCTCTGAAGGGATCCACAAGGAGCACATAGTGTTCACTGTACTTATTCAATCCGTATTAAGCAAAGTGTACTTTATAAAGTGGTCGTCACACATGAATTTTCTGTTAAGATAAAGTGATAAACATGTTGTCCTAGAGAATCATACACCATATCACACCAGAAGTTCTGTTAAGACCTACCAGAAAAGAAACTTGTAAAACTAAAGTGTTCCACCTCTTTATCATACCACAGAAATCTATTTTGGCATAACACCAAATAACAATATGTAGAATTAGATTACATACATCATTCATTGGCAAATGTTAATTTATAAATAAATTACTAAGGTGACTACTCTTTACTAGTGTCAGTACCTAGAAAGTATTTTATCATTTCAACCACTGTTCAGAATGAAATATAACACAGGCACACACACACACACACACACACACACACACACACTGTACATGTGTGCATTTATCATTCTTCCTCTCCAATTCATGACTTGGTTGACTTGGATGGGTAGAAAAAAGACCAAAGTTAACTCTGTATTTAAGTTTAGATTCTTTACCCCAGAAAAAAAACTTATCTATCCATTCATACATTCTTTTGTTTATTCAACCATCCAGTTATTCAAAAACCATTTACTGTGTATCTGAATATCTGCTATAGAAGCTAGAATGTGAGCTCCATGAAAGCAGGACCTTTTTCTACCTTGTTCACCACTTCTAGGGTCAAGAACACTATTTGGAGGCACAAAACTATTTGTTTAATGAATGAATGCCTGGTAGATGTATGTAGGCACCATGCTACATGCTGGGATACAAAGAAGACACAGATTGTGTTTCCAGAGGCCACAGAGGCTTGTCTCTAGTGGGGACCTTCAGAACAAGGAAAGATTTAGGATGGAACTTACTGTGTAAATAATTTCAAAAATATTACCTGTGCTAGTTCCAAAAATCTCACACAGATAAAATATGCAGTAGGCAATTCCCTTCTCATACATACATAATACTTGAGAGCTTGCAGTAATAATCCTTAGTTGCTGTTGTGATATCATTCTTTAGGGCTGCTAGGATGGGTGAGGATGGGAAGGAGACAGAAGTAGGTGGTTAGAATTGGCATCAGCTGTAGGAGAGTGGCAAAGTCATCATGTCTAATGCTGCTCTACATTCTTTCTAATTCTTCGAACATGTAGAGAATTTAGGAAGAGTGAATTATAAGATTTGGAATCAGGCCTAAACCATAGGTTGATAATGGAATTCTTGCTGTAGTTTTTCAACCCTCTGGCTAGTTCTGGGGCCAAACCAGGCTAGCACATCTGCCAGCACAGTGTCGTCTCAAACTGCCGACCTCATCTCCTCCACTCTTTGGCTCTTCTTGAAGAGATCTCTCCCTGCTCAATTCTGCTAAACTCCTCAAAGCCGACAGGAGCCTGGCTTTGGGTTGTCAGCAGCCGATATGTTTAAAGACAGATGGCTTAGGATTTGAGGGAATGAACACCTGTAGTCTGGTCAATGCCAGGAAATATTCAAAGGTAAAAATGAGAAGATGGTTGGCGATATAGCCTGTGTATAAAGAAATGAAATGAATGGCAATTATATTTGGTCTGACCCAGTATTGTCTACATGTTTTTAAAGGTTTTTTTTTTTTATGTTTGTTTTATTTATTTTGAGAGAGAGACAAAGAGTATGAGTGGGCAAGGAACAGAGAGAGACACACACACACAGAATCCAAAGCAGTCTCCAGGCTCTGAGCTGTCAGCACAGAGCCCAATGGGGGACTTAGACCCATGGACTGTGAGATCACAGTTTACCTGAGCCAAAGTCCGACACTTAACCTACTGAGCCACCCAGGTGCCCCATCCACATGTCTTTAGATGAAAATTCACACACTCTATTAGAAACCTAAAATCTGAGTTGGAGATCTCTTTGTTATTCCTGATTTTTACAAGGTCATAACTTCAATTTTCTTCATGCCATTTGATATTATCTCTCCTTCTGTCTGATTCATAAGGATAGGAAGTAAAAGGTCAGCAAGTTTGGTTTCATTTTTTGTTTTTCATACTGCCTTAATATGTTGAACACTTTTTTTCTGGTTGATAACATTTGTAATTTTTTGTCCTCTCTATTTTTTACTTATTTGTTTCTACTTTATTCAATAATAAAGCTATAGCCACAGCCCTATGGTAGCTTCCTTCCCTAGAACAGACTTCGAATCAGACAGCACAGTTGATTGCTTCACTTTAAATCTCAAACCTCCTGACAGAACTTTGGAATCAGTGAATATTACTCTGGATCTCATTTCCACATACTTGAATACACTCAAAATTTGGACTCCGTATGGGCTCCGTATGAAGTAAATATTCTTCATAATGCAAGTAAAAAGATAACTAAAAATATAGGTTAGAATTCAAAGAGATACCATTGCCTGGGTACAAAGAAGAACATTTATGTATGTTCTAACAGAACTGTATTCAACACAGCCTACTTGAGTCTTGGGATAAAAATGAACTTTGACTTATATTTGTCAAAGGTTCACCACCCTGTGCTTTCTCAGTTCCTCTAGCTGGTGGATAGCTAAATCCAAAAAGCTAACACCTTAATCTGCTATCTTTGAGTCTCCTCTGACTGGTCCTATAATCTTCTGTCTTTAAATAAGCTCTAACTTAAGAAAAAACAGTCAGCAAAACAAGACTTCTGCAGCCATCAAAAGAATCTAGACACTCAATTTTTCTTCTCAGTGTTAGAAAGCCTTTTGCTCCAGCAAGTCTGTGGAAATTACAGTTGTCAGGAGGCATCCTTATTCCTTTGGCCCTTGTTCATTTCCCATTGGAATGGTAGTTTGGAAAGGTAGTTCCAGATTCCAGTCTGCTTTTTCCCTCCAACCCTGTGCCTTCCATATATCTTTTTCTGGGTCATAAGAGAAGGCAAAATGAACAAAAATCATTCAATTTCTTCTTGTGTCTTAAGAACTAAATACCTCCTGATCAGAAAATATTTTCTTGACTGACAATGTGGGATTGCTAACTACTTTTCTCAGCGTGTCTTACTGGATCATATTACCTTCTTTCCTAATCAATAGCTAATTAAAACGGAGGCTTATTGTTGAAAATTGAAATGATAGAGGCCCTGCAGTTTGAAGACATCTTGAAAACTGATTATCAGTTGCTTGTTTCCTAAAACAAACACAGTAATTTTCGAAGTATTTTCAACCAAAAGAACAATCCTAAACAGTATTGGAAGATTTTCTCACAGATCCATGAGCATGTATCTTTAAACACATTTGTAAGGGGACAGAGTGGGGAGTAGAGTGACATCATTAGCTGCGATTTAAAAATATCTCAAGGAGTTTTGTCTAATAATGTAATATTGAATAAGTGAAACAAGATGAATAAAAAGACTAAAATCTGTGCTGCTCAGTCTGAAATGGTCCACAGGGAAATCTCAGAGCTTCAGTCTTGACACGTAGGTCCCTTTCCCAGTGAGGCAGCCCGGAAAGACAAACAGCACAGACTGCAATCTATTGGTCTCGGTTCAGATACTGACTCTGCTGTTTTTTAGCTGTGTGATCTTAGGCAAAGTACTCAATCTCTCTATGCCTTTTCTGGGGAAAAAAAAAGGAAGGGAGTGGGGATACTCATAGCACCTACCTCATAGGATCATTATGAATCTTATATTTTGCTAATATACATAAGGCACTAAGAACCATGCTTGGCAAGTGCTGAATGCTCTGTAAGGACCCTCTAACTATTGTTAGACTTAATTTAAAAAATGTAGCAATAGGGGAACCTGGGTATCTCAGTTGGTTAAGCATCTGACTCTCGGTTTCGGCTAAGGTCATGATCTCCCAGTGCGTGGGTTCAAGCCCCACCTCGGGCTCTGCACTGATAGCGTGGAGCCTGCTTGGGATTCTCTCTCTACCCCACCCCCCCTCTGCTCCTCCCCCATTCTCTCTCTCTCTCTCTTTCTCTCTCAAAACAAACAAACACGAAAAAAATTTAAAACTGTAGCAACAGTTTATTAGGAGATGGGAATGTGCTGTAATTAAAATCTAGTAAGTCAGCTTTAATTTTTACCCAATATTAACTATTTTCCTTCTGTTAACACTGATGTTTCTTGGCTTGATTTTTTTTTCTTGAAATTTAGAAAGGAAGCCCATCATGCCTTGCAGTGAGAAGCAGGGAAACGTAGCTTTTCCCAGTGCCTGCTTCCTCCTGTCTTCATTTTGGATGAGACTTAGTTTAAGCTCAGGCCTTTTGAAGGGAGTCCTGAGCTGTAGCTAAGCTTCTGATTGCTGTTTATAGGGTGACCTCAGGTGGTTCTTCGTCTGTGTGGATTCTAAGAGCGAAGGAAGTCCGGATCTGCTTTCACATAAGAGGAGCAAGGAAAGCAAGATCAGAATCGCTGTAAGAGTAGGTTTTCCTGTTCCCTTTCTCTCTCCTTCAATGCCCAGTCTTTAAAGCTAGGTCACATGGTTTATATATGGAGGCTTTGCATAAGACTTTAAAAAGAATCAGACACCAAAAAGCATTGAAGATGTCTTGCCTGTGGCATAGACTTGGACAAGCTAATATAAGCAGACTTTGGTGGCAGTTGTTTTTGATCTCTTGCTCATGGTGATGATGAGGAAGAGGAGACGGAAGATAATAATACCAGTAGCTACTATTTAATAAGTCCCTACCATTTGTTCGACACTAATATACTAGATGATTAACTGTGTTGAATGATTTAGTCTTCACAACAATCCTGGGAGGCATTATCCCAATTTCATGGGCGAGAACAATGAAATTTAAGAAGCTAGTAGCTTTCACAGAGTGACACAACCAGTGGCCGTCCACCAGCCTCCAAAGCCCAGCCTCCTCCACCTACTAACATCACTTTATTACCTATTAATTACCCACTTACACATTTCTGCTTAGTCAGAGTGCCTTCACAGCCTCTGAAAATCAAGATCCCCATTGTTTCTTTTATTTGTTTTTCTTTTCTGCTTGATCATAAATTCAGGTTAATATAAACTGCCTTTATTGACTCCAAGGTATTAGGTTACTTGATGTTGTTATTCTAATATATGCCCCTTCAAGATATAGCTGCAGAGGAAAAAAGGACCTTGCAAAGCTCATGCATTTCCAGATGAGTTTATAAATAGAAGCAACATCACCCAGTCTCTTGAAATAGAGAGACATCAGGAGAGAAAGCATTTTCAGGCCTCTCTTGCCTTGACCAGGTCACTTCTTATTGTGTCCTTATTGGTGAGGGAAAGCAATTGATACCCCTGTCTTTTGAACATTTACTGAATGCTGTTAGCCTCTGCCCATTCATCTCCTTTTAGTAGCCAGATAAAGCCATACTAGCAGGTTGGAAGAAGACAGGGGGATGAATTTAGCCCAGTTTTATTTGATTCAACAAACATAAGCAAATGATGAGTCAGTCTTTAAGTCCAGAAGACTATAGAGTGCATTTACAGCTTTGGGTCATATTTAACTTCACAGCAGTGGTAATACAAATTCAATGCAGTCTTACACTGAGTCATACAATAAGGGGGTGTGACCTTATATATAAGATGTACATTTAAAAATTATCATTACGTTCTTCCAACTTTTTTCAAAAGTCAAAACAAGACATTTTCTAATAGCATTTTCTGGCTTATTCCCCATCTGCAATTTGTGCAGTATGTGTGCGTTTGCCCCTTGTACTCTGGGGTTATTTGCTGGGGATTCATGTGAGACAGGTAACTGAATGTTCAGGTTTCTGACTAGCTACCTTCGTGACCTCGTGCATTGTAATTGATGGGACCATGGTAGCATAGAAAGCAGGGGCTTTGAAGATAGAGGATATGGGTTGAAATCCTATTCCATATTTTATTATTTCCTCATCTCTAAAAAACATGTAAGAATCCCAACCTTTCATGATTATTAAGAGTTAAGTGGGATGGGATATATAATAGCCCAGGCTGGTGTCTGATACATATATTCATTTCTTGATCTAGGTGTGATGTCTTCTTTCCTCATCACTGTCCACTTGTCTGGTACTAAGGAACATCGGAGATTCATAGTCATATGAGAACATACATTCCAAAGGTGGAGTCCAAACTTTAAGTTCCGTGTCCACTGTTTACTAAGTCTTTCAACCTGGAGCAAGTTTTCTTTAACCTCTTTTGAGACCCTGATTTCTTATTTGTAAACTACTGATGATAATAGCATCTGGTGTTTTAGGGTTGTTTTATATGAGGTAATGCGTTTAAAATGTCTAGTACATAAGAAGCATTTATACATGTTTGATATCAACATTATTTTTTATTTAAAAGAAATTTTTTTTACATTTATTTATTTTTGAGAGACAGAGAGAGACAGAGCACAAGTGGGGGAGGGGCAGAGAGAGAGAGAGAGAGAGAGAGAGAGAGAGACAGAATCCAAACCAGGCTCCAGGCTCTGAGCCATCAGTACAGAGCTTGATGCGGGGCTCAAACCCATGAACAAAGAGATCATGACCTGAGCTGAAATCAGATGCTCAACCGACTGAGCCACCCAGGCACCCCTGATATCAACATTATTAATGTAAAAGATGTCCACTTAAAATGGCCCTATCTTATTATAATAACAAATAATGGCCTCTCATGTGGCAAGTGTGGTTCTAAAATCTTCTATTTGCATTAAATCATACCATTCCCTTAATAACCTGATAGGTGGGTATGGTTATTTATAAACATGCCCATTTTTAAGATAAAAAAATTGAGGCCAAAAGAGAATAGCTTTCCCAAAGGTCCACAGCTAGGAAATGACAGAGCTGGGATTTGAATTCTGACTGTTGCGTTTCAGAAGCCACATTCTTAGTCATTTGCTATAGCTTATCTGTTGCATATGCTATTTTGAAGCCGTTCAGGGAGGTGTATAGAAATATACCAATGTTTCTCATTTTATAATGAAGAGGCTGAGGGTCCCAAAGGTCAGGCTTCTTGGCGAAACTGTTTCTCTCAATCCTTGAGACAAAAGAGCCAAATCTTCCTTTGGAGTTCCCCAAAGAACTCTGAAGAATTCCTGACTGCCTATTTTCTGTGCATATGGGGACGAAAGGGAAGGAAATTGCCTTCAAATCTCATGTCTTGTTTTAAAAATTCACTTTGGGGGCATCTGGGTGGCTCAGTCGGTTAAGTGTCCGACTTTGGCTCAGGTCATGATCTCACGGTTTGTGAGTTCATGCCCCGGGTCGGGCTCTGTGCTGACAGCTCGGAGCCTGGAGCCTGCTTCGGATTCTGTGTCTCCGTCTCTCTCTGCCCCTCCCCAGCTTGTGCTCTGTCTCTCTGTCTATCAAAAATAAATAAAATGTAAGAAAGAAATTTTTTTTTAAATTCACTTTGTTTAGCATTTTACTCCATAGTGTAACTGTTTGTTTAAATGTAAAAATCATATTTTAAATTTCTTAGTGTTGAGTATAGTGGATGATCCAGGAAGATGTGTCATGTTTTTCCCATGGATTTGGTGTCTACCTGTTTAAAACTTGGCCTTAAATATGATGTTATCAATGCTAAATTATAGGGAATCTTGGGCATCAGTGGACTCTATCTAACTTAATATCAGCTTCTGAGACCTTTTTTCATACAATAAAGATGTCACTTAATGGTATACTAGAGAAAAGCCAAGATAAGCAAATTACCCTGGCAGCCATCCTGGTGAAGAAATAGCCCTTGCACTGAACTCTTGAACCCATACATTGATCACTGGGCAGAATAGTAATTAGCACAATTGGAGTCATTGCTCATCGCATTGCTTACGGTGGATTAAAGTAGCTCAGGACTGGTGAGCAAATCCCAAGTCATACACACTCCTTCCCTCACCTTAGCACACCAGCTGTGCCAGATAAGTGGGGCTCTTTGGATGCTGTGGTATTCCTCACACCTCCCACCTTTGCCCATGCTATTTTCTTGCCTTGGAATATCTTTGACAAGTTCAGAACCCAGTGTACATTAATATGGGCTTTTCAACATCCAAATGTTGAATGGATCCAAATGATTCTCACTGAAGAGAATAATGGGATTATTTAATAATTTGATACAACAAATGTTTATTGACTATTTGTTGAGTGTCAAACATTGTAAAAGGCACAAAGTAAATAAGAGGTAGAGCCTGTACACTTCAAATTCAAGTTAATAAATAGCTGTTTTTACATATTATAAGCTAGTGACTTTATTAGATGTCGAGAATACAAACATAAGCGAGATGTTTTCCATGACTTAGAAAATTTTACAGGTTGTCAGGGGAGCCAAACATGCAAATTAAAAAAAAACCCACATTAAAATATAATATTATCTTATATTATATAGGCATGATATATCCTGGATGAGGTAGGTGGAGGAAGAGTCTAAACACTGTATCATAGAAAGATATACGGGCTGGATCACGAAGGGAAAAATATGTTTTCCATGGAAAAGCTCTGTGGAGGACTTCGCAGGGAGAAGAGTATGAGCACCTTGTCATTTAGCGGGGGACCCAGGGAAAGATTTCATACCAAGAATTAAATGTATAAAAAACCATTAGAAAGATGGAAGAGCAAAACTTAAGACTTTGGGGTTTTGGTGATGCCTCCATATCTATGATTGACAGGCAATTGCTGCTGTAGTCTCAAGATTAGACACTGGAACACAGGGAATAGAACTCAGCTGCCATACATATTCATGTCTGTATAGCGTCCTTCTGTGGACCTTCCTCATGTGGCCACCATGCAAGAAGAAAGGCTTCTTGTTCCCCTTCCACCTTCCAAGTCTTGCATTTCTATCATATTGGCAGAATCGCCAATATTGTGTATTCACGACTATACCCACAGAGGAGTCTGTAATACATTGTTTTTAGCTTTCCATCCCATCCAATATTGTATGGGAAGAACAACAGTAGGGGTGGAAACGATGCTAAGGCTCAATACATGATATCTCACTCGCCCAACATACAAAATCCCTTTATTACACAAGAGGAAGTGGCTTTTATGTATCAGGCACATAGTACAGCAGATAGGAGGATGAGTGATGCCTTCAGGCTATTCTCTTTGTCAACACAAGAAAAGCTAGTTTGAAAGAATGTTGTGCTACCTCCGGGTAGAAATTTAAAAGCTTTCTTTAGAAATTTCAAAGCTTTCTTTATAGGCAATGAGAAACAAAGAAACCGGTGTGGGGGGTCTTTTGTAGAATTTACCATTCTGTCGAAGAAAACTCTTCTTCAAGAATCAGAGATTTAAACACATCTGTGGCCATTGAGGCTCTGGGTCTTTAAAAGCAAAAGTATTAGAAAGGGTAATCAATAAGTACTTTATACAATTTGAACTGAACCCTCTAACTACTTACAGAGAAATGTTCCATTTCATGCCAGAAAGGCTGTTTGGCAGATTGTACTGTTGCAAGTAGTGAGAAAACATAAGTCACCTTGAGAGCTGATTGAATATAATCAATGATTAATAGCAAATTTGTGGCTCTTTTAATGACCATAGCTAAGTCAAATCAAATTGAACCATAAATTCGGGTGCTCTCTGGAATTGGGTCATGTAAAAGTAAGCTTTATGAAGAAGAAAAATCAATTTTGTAATATTACTGTGATCAGTCTCATAACTCACAATTTGCAGTTTTTCATTTGGAGCATTTTGACTACTCCTTTTGCACATTTGCATATGTTTAATTGGGGTGGCAAAGTTGTGTAGATAGAGTTAACAGCCATACATTGTTTTGTTTTGGTTTTTTTTTTTGGTTGATTTTATTTCCACTACATACACTAAAATCAGCATGGGTTCAATCACTTAAGAGTAGTGATGCTTTAATTATCATTTCAATGAAAGATATAAGGAAGTAGACTAGTTTAGCTCTCAGTACCAAGGCCTCCTTGAAATTAGTTCATTTCAGGGCTCACTAGGTCAAGTGTCCAACTCTAGACTTCTTTGACTCAAGTCATGGTCTCAGGGTTTGTGAGTTCAAGTCACTACCAGCATAGAGCCTGCTTGGGATTCTGTCTCCTTCTCTTTCTCCCCGCCCCCACTTGCTCTCTCTCTCTCTCTCTCTCTCTGTCAAAATAAATAAAAGTAAACTTAAAAGAAAAAATTAGTTCATGTCAGGTCTTCTATGTTTCCATCAGGATAAGCTTAGCAAAATTGTAATCATGTTGTGAAAAGTATGCTATTGATGTATTGATCTCAAGATTTACTATAACTGCATGGGGTACTATCTCTGAGGCTATGCTGTCAATTTCTAGCTGAAGTTCTGGAGTAAACAAAAACGGTCCTTTATGGAGCCATTAGCCAGTACAGAAAAGAATAAATGTTGGGGTGGGTAGGTTGGGGGAGAAAAAAAATTTGTAGCAAGTGCACCCCCAACTGCGTGGTTAAATTCCACTGAGAACAGTTCTACTATTCCTGGTCTCACAACTCCCAACCTGTACCCTAAAATGTTTTTCTAGAGACTGCCATGGGCACAGGCACCAGAGAAAAAGGCTAGATGATCTGCCAGTTCTCTTCTGGGTTCAGCGCAAAGAATCAGAGGCTTAGAGTCGAATCAACAAAAGGATTAAGGCATTGAGAGTAGACCTGAGAGAAGGAGGTGGGAGACTGAGTATGTAAAGGTATCTATATCCCAGTGGCAGTCATTCTTCGCCTGTCAATGTATGGAATGGTATAGAGAAAAACATACTCCTTTTCAGTCAGTCAGATGTGATACCAATGACTGGTAGTTGACTGAAAATTTTCTTAAATAAGTTGTGGTCTTCCAACCACCAAATTGGAGCTCATTCAGTAGAGACAGAAGAATTGGGTTTTCAAATATCCTTGAAAGAGCCAGGAAAACTCTTACCATGTAGAGAAAATGGCCTTCAATTTTCTGAATTAGTAACTGCACGCCCTTCAGATGAGTTGTGCACTCTGATTTGCCAGGTTCCATACTCATTCTATATAAAAGACACCACCATTCATCCAGGTGCTCAAACCCCAAGGATCGGAATCTTCCTTGGCACCTTTCTCCTTCTCTCACTCTTCATCCATTATCTAGGAGATAGTCTAGAGTCTATCTTCAACATATATCATGAACTCTATCCTTTTGTTGACCGTTACCACCCTCATCCTAGCCAGTAGACTGCTACGTTAGCAGGCTCTGCCCCGGTCTCTCTTCTTGCACCAGAACCAAAATTTTAAATGCAAATCTGATCATGTCCCTCCCTGACTGAAAACCCCTGAAAGGTTTTCAATCTTAAGTAAAGTAAAATCAAAACCTTTAACACACCTCTAAGCCACAAGGGTCTTGCCTCACTTACCTCTTCCAATGCCGGCTCCTACTATTTTTTACCTCACACTGACCTTTTAGTATTGTTTTGAGCATGTCTGGAAGGTGCATCACTCAGCGTCCTTGCACTTGTTTGTCTCTCTTCTTGAATGTTGTTCCCCCAGAAATGTGCTCCTGCACGCCATTCCTATGTCTGCTCAAATGTCATCTCAGAGAAGAATTCCCTTGTCTCCTATTTAATGTCCTCCACAATGGTCACAATTATTTCTTTATTCTGCTTTTATTAAACCCTTATGGCACATAAATAACTGACTTGACACCGTATCTTTACTTATTTAGTACTTTTTCATATCATTTGTAAACTCCATGGGGGTAAGAACTTGACCTTCATTACCTGGAATGGGAGATGGCACACAGTATGTAATAAATGCCTACTGAATAAATAAACATATATATATATATATATATATATATGCTCATATAAACATATATATATGTATATGTATATATAAACATATATATGTATATGTGTATATAAACATATATATGTATATATACATATCTATATGTATATATACATATATATGTTTATGTATATAAACATATATGTGTATATATACATATATATGTTTATATACACATACATATACATATATACACATATACATATACATATGTATATGTATATACATATATATGTTTATATACACATATACATATATATGTTTAATATATATTAAACTTTGGGGGCGCCTGGGTGGCGCAGTCGGTTAAGCGGCTGACTTCAGCCAGGTCACGATCTCGCGGTCCGTGAGTTCGAGCCCCGCGTCAGGCTCTGGGCTGATGGCTCGGAGCCTGCAGCCTGTTTCCGATTCTGTGTCTCCCTCTCTCTCTGCCCCTCCCCCATTCATGCTCTGTCTCTCTCTGTCCCAAAAATAAATTAAAAACGTTGAAAAAAAAAAAGTTTAAAAAAAAAATAAAAAAAAATAAAATAAATAAAAAAAATATATATATTAAACTTTGTTCAAGTTCATATATATGTATGTATATATATGAACTTGAACTTAAAGCCTGTTTCATGACTATATGTTAACTACTAAGATTCTTGTAAGGAGTCAGGTTTCAGAGCCATGTCTTAGATAATATAGCAAGAAAGGCAACATATTACATAATCTCCCGGCATAATTTAATTATTCTGGTTGTTGCGATTGCATTGAAAAGGCTCCTCTCACCACGGAGATCTAGAATAACTAGTTTATGTTGATGGAGACACAGAATATTATCCACACACACACAGTCATGCTTAGATGGACTTTGATTTATTTCAGAAATTAAGTATTGTTGTTCATGCTTGCCAGATTTGTCTTTACTTTTCCCATCTCCAAATATCAGAGATTCTCTAATTCCAGGCTCAATACTGATACGGTATTATATCTTTCCTTTGTTTTCGGTTGGAGTAGTACCTTAGGAGTTCATTCTGTCGTAGACAGCTTAAAATAGAGTTGCACACAAGATCACAGCAGCAATAAACTTGAAAAGGCTTCTAACCATGGCACAAAGGGAAAGGCACAGTTCAGAGGGAAACTGCGAGAACACAGAAGAGAATTTACCTTCGACAGAGATGTATTTTTAGAAAGTTTTCTATAGCAGGCTGGGGTATGCGAAAGCATGACAAAATCCATCGCCCCACAACAAATGTATCATTCCTGGAGGCAGAGGAGAAAGATACTTGCATATGGTGATTTTTAAGGTTCCTAAATAGTTTTTTGCCATTAGCTTTTTATAATTTTTTTCAGAATCATTTTCACTTTGTGTTTAGGCTATAAAGACCAGAGCCAGTGTTTCAGTGCAGTGCTGGTGGGAGGAAAGAGGTACTGGAAATTAAGCTAGAAGCCCTAGCTAGATTTGTATAGTTTGCTCTGCTAAAGTTACATGACCGGAAGCAAACTAACGTGTGTGGTGGATGGAGGCATGTGTTTGCCCCCTTGTCTGTTTGCCCTTCTTCCTGGGCACACAGCCCAGAGTAGTACCTTATGAAGGGCCTGTGACCACTGTTCTCATTGTATTAGTTTACTAGGGCTCCCGTCCCAAAACACCACAGACTGGATGCCTTCAGCAACAGACATTTATTTCCTTACAATTCTGAAGTCTAGAAGTCCAAGATCAAGGTGCTGACAGGGTTGGTTTCTTAAGAGGCCTCTCACGGGGTGCCTGGGTGGCTCAGTCAGTTGAGCGTCCAACTTCGGCTCAGGTCACGATCTCGCGGTCTGTGAGTTCGAGCCCCGCATCGGGCTCTGGGCTGACGGCTCAGAGCCTGCTTCCGATTCTGTGTCTCCCTCTCTCTCTGCCCCTCCCCCGTTCATGCTCTGTCTCTCTCTGTCTCAAAAATAAATAAACGTTTAAAAAAATTTAAAAAAAAAAGAGGCCTCTCTCCTTGGCTGGAAGATGCTGCCTTCTCCCTGTGTCCTCACATCTTCTTCCCTGTATGGTTACCAGTTGTATTGGAGTAAGGCACACCCATATGACTTAATTTTAATTTAAAGTCACATACTGAGGTACTGGAGGTTAGAATTTCAACATATAAATTTGGGGGCGGGGGCGGGGGACACCATTCAGTATGGTCACCAGTGGTGAATAGAAGTGATTGGGCATAACTTCCATCTTGTCCACCTAAAAGATGTTTGTATGCATGTAATTACATGCAGGTACATATTTACTGTAATCATTTTCTTTCCTTCTCCTCTCTTCTCTCTTTCTGGAACTCCTATTATTCAGATATCGGGGCACTTAAACTAGACTTCTATTTTTCTAACTTTGTTTTGTTTTGTTTTTGCTTGTTTTCTGGAAGTGTCTCTCAATTTTATATTGAAAATCTTTTTATTTTTTCTATATATTTTGAATGTTTGTTTTTGAGACAGAGAGGGAGAGAGCACAAGTAGGGGAGGGGTGAAGAGAGGGAGGGAGACACAGAATCTGATGCAGGCTCCAGGCTCTGAGCTATTAGTACAGAGCCCAATGTGGGGCTTGAAACCAAGAACCATGAAATCATGACCTGAGCCGAAGTCAGTTGCTTAACCGACTGAGCCACTCAGGTGCCCCTTGAAAATCTTTTTACATGTTGTATATTGAACTTATCATACCTTAAGTTTCCAAGTGCTCATTTTGGCCTCTGTTGCTTTTTGTTTTGTTCAATTCTGTTCTTGATTCCTGGTTACAATTCTTTCTTCAGGGACTGGTGGAATCCCACATGGCCACATTCATCAAAGACCCCCTTGGGGGGTGATACCTTGACTGCCAGCATTCTCAGAGCTGAGTGGGAGAAAGGGGTCCAGTGTCCACTGTGCACAAGTACACACAATTCTCCCATTTTCACCGTGGTGGCTCCAACTGTTGCATCCACACGACTCCGGAAACAGAATGCTACGGGCACCGGTGACAGTCACAACAAAGTTTATTGCAATGAGAGGCAAGGCTGACCCATCGGGACCAACACTTTTGATCAGAGTGCGGACTCAAACAGCCAGGTACAGAGTTTTTATAGCCGATCACATCATTTTATCATCACCTGGGAACAGAACAAAGAAATAGTTCCCAGATGAGTTAGAAACAGTTCCCAGATGGGGTGATTATTTTAGACTTTCTGCCATTAAGTCCAACCAGTTGATCTCCTTGGCCCTGCCTCTGATGCTCTTTTCTTTGAACTTTTGTTTCCTTAATTGGTGAAGCCTAATTTACAAGAATATGAAGTGTAATTTACAAGAGGAAAGCAAGGCTGTTATCTCTTAGCCTTCAGTGTCAAAACAAAGCTGTTATTTCTCAAGCTACAGTGTCAACACAAAGCTGCTATCTCTCAAGCTACAGGTTAGCCCAACACTACAATTTAACCCTTACACAACTGCCTTTTATATCTGGTATCTTCCAGTCCAGAGATCCTTTGTTTTATCATCTCCCAAAAATTAAAACTCCAGACTTTGCTGAGGTAGGGGAAGGAAGACACTTAGGAGGCCATTCTGGGGAAAGAGAGAGTTGATGATAGGTTCATAAACTCACTTTCAATCCGTTCTTTTTTGCATCCCATGATCCACCCTCATATTGAGAGGTAGTTGATACTACCTTTGGGTTGTTTGTGAGTGTTGTGTTTTCTTGCCCTGCTCTTCTCATCCATGGAGACTTAGGTGTTAAACAAGGTTTTCTTTCCTGTTGTTATGGTAGAGTTTCAGGAGCGAGTAGAAGTGAGCCTGCAGTTGCTCTCTGGATTGGAAAACTATGATCCTCCTCTATGGGTAACCTTACCTACACGGAGGGGTCAGGATCATCTCTAGCTTTCCCCAGAGGCTAGACAGTCACTCTTTGTATGACCCACTAAAAAGCTTTCATAGTTAGTTTCCCTGCATATGATAGGGGATGATCAATACCTATAAATTAGGGAATCTGAGAAGACCAAGTGAGGTAAGGTATGTAAAGTTCATAGCACAGTGTCTGGTACCAATTACCATGTATTTCACACTCAACGATTATCAGCTCCTTCAAATCCTTTGGAATGAGGTCATAAAACAATTTTTAAAAGACAGACAAAGGTTAGCTCCTCTTCCACTCGTAACTCTGAGGTCCTCCCTCCCAAAGGTGATAAATTTCTCTCCCTAGGATTATAATGTCCTCCCGCATTCAATTCAACATCAGAAAGGCTTTGTTATTTACACTTGTTTTATACAAATTAAGATTCTCAGTATTGGTAGTGATGTAAGATTTAGGGAAACACAGGACCAACCTCAGAGACCTCATAGCTGAAAGCCGGGAAGTAGGTGTTTACTGTTTGGGACAGGCTTCTTCCAGTTCCATGTGGGGTGGTAGAGACTCTGTAATCAAGAACATAGATTCCCTTCTGGGAAACCAGAGGCTGTGAACCTGCCCGTATTGACATGCTGTTGGAGTTTGTGCATTTGTTTTTGATTTTCT
This sequence comes from Panthera pardus, assembly GCF_024362965.1. Taxonomy (NCBI): domain Eukaryota; kingdom Metazoa; phylum Chordata; class Mammalia; order Carnivora; family Felidae; genus Panthera; species Panthera pardus. The sequence goes on from NW_026526688.1 coordinate 187,257,826, forward strand.
CTAATTAAATTGGAAGTGTTTTCTTCAGGTGAGGCAGGATTCTATTTCCTTTCCTCTACTGCACATTCTGGGTAGAGGGAATTTGGTTAGACAATGATGGAGGATCCTGAATGTCTTTGCTTCCCATCTTCATATGTCCAACAAGAAGCTAAGCTTCAAGGTTCAGCTCTGTTCTCCATGAACTTCCCACAGTGCTGTCCTCCAGTCTGAAGTGCTCTGTCTGCATAGCTCCTTATTTGTGTTCTTCTGGTGCCTTTCATCCCTTCTTACCTTGATAAAGAGATGCTTCCCTTCACCCCACCCCCAGTGGCATGCCTCGGAGTTCCTCTATGGGATTAAACACGTTCATGCAAATGTGACAACAGAGAATATTTTCATGAATCCTGAGGACCTGAGCCGGGTAAGAGCTGTGTCCTCCCTACTCTGTCCTATGTACATTTTTTTAAAGATTTTATTTTTAAGTAATCTCTACGTCCAACGTGGGGCTTGAACTTCCAACCCTGAGATCAAGAGTCAACATGTTCTACCAACTGAGCCAGCCAGGCATCCCTGCCCCATGTTACATTTTATCTCCCTGACAAACTTGCATTCCTTGGAACCAAAAATCAAGTTTATACACATTGACTCAGAAGAGTGTTAACTCTTCTTTGATCACAAGAGTGAAGTAAGTACGTTGTGCCATCAGGGTTTTCTGAACGGAATGCAGTACATGGAATGATTGGGCCTGATTTCCCCCTCCCCAAGTGAAATAGCAAGTGCTGGACATCCATGCTGTTCTCAGCCTCATGGTAAGTGAAATGTGTTTCCCCAACTTTGACTTCAAGCATGACCCCAGGGATGCTGGTACAATCAGGATCTGGAGGTCTTTTGTGTAGTTGGCTTACCCTCTTGGGCTTCTGGTGCCATAAGAAGAATGTGTTGCAGAAGGCTTTCCCCCAACTCCCAGCTTAGTGGCTCCAGCTGACCTGCTGACTCTCAGATGTCATGGGACCAGCTCAGCTGACCGGCAGATGTATGAGGGAGAAATAAATGTTTGTTGTTATAAGCTTCTGCGTTTTGTGGTAGTTTGGTATGCACCATTACTGAGAACATTGCAGACTAAGTCTAGTAGTCCTCGACAGTGATATACATTGTCAGCTGCTAGTATGGCTGATAATGTGGATTTATTTTTTTGAAAGGTCTTCATGTTACATGTGATCAAAGTACTATGTAGTTTCCTGTCATCATTATTGAGTGATGGCACTATTGAATGCCTTTCCTACTTAATGTCTCTCTTATTTAATGGCTTTTTCTGCTGATCTCTCAGTTCTATGAGGTCAGCAATTATGTCTGATTTATTTCTTACCATACCCCAGTGGCTATCATGAGATCTAGTACATAGAAAATAATTAATATTAATAAAATCAATGAATAAATAGAAAGTTGATGGACAGAACCCCATGATACTTGGAAAAGCTATGTATTCCTCACCAGAAAAAGGAACAGAAATATGCACGTGAACTCGGCATGTAATATTAAAGAGCTCATAAGACTTTAAAATCTGTCCAATTCTTGGGCTGAAAACTTAGAACTCATGATTAGGATAATGTGGAAACATTTCAGATACAAGAGCCTGAAAAGCCCCTAATTTTTGCTGCTGTATTTTAGGCATAAATGTCTATATACATTGGCAAGACTCAGTAATTTTCCAGGGGACAGATTATTTGGCCAGATGAGTCACTTTCCTGGTCATGCTGTGTATCCTTCTGTAAGTTATTTCATCTTTTACTCATCAAACAGGCTAAGAGATAGGCCAGGAACAAAAGGGAACAGACTCAAAGGTCATTTTTCTAGGATCCAGAAGGAGAGATATTATATGACCAGAGAAAGGTAACAATATATACAAATGGTCATCACCACTGAAAATGTAAAGCATTATATTTAGTGAGTGTGAAGCTGTATGCCTGGAAGAGAAGAGAGAAGAGTTAACAGTAGGGTGGCTCTTTGAGGGTATTTGTATCCACACAGAAAGAGGGCAGAATGTTCTCATCCTTAATTTCCAGGTTGTGTCTCTTTGAAGCAGGCTATTCCCAGTCACGCTGGGAAAAAGTAAGGCAGCTCAGCAGGCTGAGATGGGGCTGTTTGTTAGAATTAAGTCCATTTAAATTTGGATAGGAGGAAATTTCATGTGTGGCCCCATGGAAATGGAGAGGGAACTTTAAACTTGGGTGGGATGGGGTTAGGGGTGGGAATTCCAATGGAGGATGAATGGACTGCGGGCCTGGGAGTGCTTTCTTTTTCAAGCAATCTTCTAATTATGCAGTTTGTGGTGAGTCATTTGCTCTTTCTTTTGTGTCTCAGAATTATCAGGTTTGTGGTTTGATTTTTACTTCCATGGTTGGGAGTCTTGTGATTTCTCCACTTTTAAACCACTCATTGTGACTCTCAGGGTGACTTGTGTAAGGTGAACAGAAGAGATAGGGTAGGGACAAAATAGATGCACAAACTGAAGCCACAGGGAGACATACGGTCTGTTCCCAATGGTGTGACTGAGCCAGATACTTCTCCTCTCCAGGAAATGCCTTTCCCATCCCTTGAGATTGTAACCTTCATTACTTACTTACCTTGTTCCTGTCAAGATGATTCTTCATACCATAGGTGCATGGGAACTGAGCCATCTACTGAGCAGCATTGACCGAGGCATTCAAACTTATGTAAAACTTTACGGTGTTAGTAAGCCAAAAAAGAAAGAAACAAATGAAAAAGAAACTTCCCCTTTCATCTCAGACACAGAGTGAGAGAGAGAGCAAGTTTATGGAACTGGCTGGTGTTCTGGCTATCTGTAGGCTTAAGTTTGTATTTCAGTATGAACAAAGGAAATGAAAGCCATGTTGAAAAGAGCAGCCTTTTGTACTGGACCCAAATACTAAAAAAGCTTGTCCACGTTTTGTTAAGTTTACAAAAGACTTGTATTTTGTCACTAGAAAAATTCCCCAAATGTTTTACATAGTAATGTCTTATTTAAATTCTGTGCTTGGCCTAGCAACACAATAAATGGCAAATTTCTATCAAATCTATTTTCTAGATAACTGGGAAATATATTGTGTTTCAGTTAAAAAATGATATCTCATGTAAATCTTTTAAAAATTCATCAAGTGCAGTTTTGCCTCATTGGGCAGATTGCATTGAATACAAGTTAATCTTTCCTCAATAACCAATCATTATTCTTATATTCACATTAATCATAATTGACATGCTTTTCTTCTACCTTTATTGCTGATTTTCAGCTCTTTTTCTGCATGTGTAAACTTTTCTACTTAGTTTCCTATACTTAAGAAAGGGTCAGATGAATAAGTTGTTAGGATGGCATGTTAATTAAGAGTCAATAGGATATGGGGTGCCTTGGTGGCTCAGTTGGTTAAGCATCTGACCTCGGCTCAGATCATGATCTCACAGTTCATGGGTTTGAGCCCCATGTTGGGCTCTGAGCTGACAGCTCAGAGCCTGGAGCCTGCTTCAGATTCTGTGTGTGTGTGTCTCTCTCTGCCCCTCCCCCATTACGCCTTGTCTCTCTTTCTCTCAAAAATAAATAAACATTAAAAAATTTAAAAAAGGAAAGAAAGAAAGAAAGAAAGAAAGAAAGAAAGAAAGAAAGAAAGAAAGGAATCAAGAGGATATGAATTAAGATCCAAGGGACCTGACAATAAGGAAAGAGATTTAGAATGTTTAGCCATTGTCTGTGAGAACTTTGCTATTTACTTCTGGAGTTTTCAAAATCACATTCTTGATATGTGAAGTTCACATTGTATGTGCCAAATACACACCTTTGCATGACATAGAGAAAGTTATGTGTGTGCTTATATGTGTGTATGTGTAAAGGAGTCCAACACCACATTGTGGAAGGAGCATGGCCATTAGTCAGCAAACAGACCCTAACAATACTCCACTTATAACTGTGTGAACTTGGGAAACTTCCTTGTTCTTTCTGAGACAGGAAGTTACAAAAATACTAATTCCTTAAAAAAAAAAAGTTACAGAGAGGGAAGGAGGCAAACCATAAGAGACTCTTAAAAACTGAGAATAAACTGAGGATTGATGGGGGTGGGAGGGAGGGGAAAGTGGGTGATGGGCTCTGAGGAGGGCCCTTGTTGGGATGAGCACTGGGTGTTGTATGGAAACCAATTTGACAACAAATTTAATATAAACTATACTAATTCCTTTTCTTCTTTATAAAGACACATGGGCTAGTTCTTCTCCCTGTATCTAATTGTCAAACTCATTGCTGCTAGAAATATGGACGTTGTTTGCTGTTATAATTAAAACTGGCAAAGTGATTTCTTTAAGTTATTTTCTGCCAGTTTATTTGTTTCAACTACTTAAGTCCAAGAACTGTAAATACATGGCAGATATGCCACCATTTTTTCTTTCATAAATGATAATGATTCTCTTTTCCAGTGAGCCTAGATGAAGCCTTGAGCCCTTCCCAACACACAGCTGGATTGCACAACCAACCCACCAGCACTGGCACATAGGATGAAACCCAAACCTCTGATTTAGCCACTGGAATGACGATTTCCAAGATCATAATAGTTTTGACTGGTGTGGAAACAGGTGCATTGAGAAGTAGACAGAAGAGCTTCCCCTCATGTGTTAGTGGGTAGTGACGGGAGAAACCTGAAGATCTGTTTTGGAACAGAAATATGTGATAGCAGAAGGAACACAGCAAGGGTCTGATGAACATTTCCCATTACTCTGGTCAGCATCCTCAGTCACGATGCCAAGAAAATAAGCTTGCTCAGCCCTGGCACTGGTAACAAGTCTATCAACTATTCTTAACAGCCCTCAGTCTGAAAGAGTGCTGTGTTCATGTTCATCTCATAATTTACATGCCTTTATTGTGATTTTTATCATTCCGGAGGGAATGCTGTCCATTTTTCAATCCAGTCGAGTGAACATGAGTGTATTAAGCACCTACTGTGTGTCAAGCATGCAAATCACACCAAGTCTGTGAGGTAGTCCCAGCCCTCACAGGGCTCATAGACAGGAGGAGATACATACCTGTGGATGCATGGATGCTGTCCACTGTGATAGGTTCCATGAGAGAGGAAGAGCACATCCACTCATTGATTCTTCTACATTTCATCCTGTCCAGAACTCAGTAGGCATGTATGTGGTCTAATTTCCTAACCAGAGTGAACTCAAACGTCTACATCTTAGACATTGCCAACCAGTAATGTGCGTGTGCTAGCTTAAGACAAATCATTTTCATCAGAGTCATCCCCTTTAAAAAGTCAGTCAGCCCTGGAGGCTAAACAGACTCTAGTATCTGCAATGTGCCATTTCAGAAACGAGTTCTGTAGCTCATTCTTTTGGAATAATCTTTAAATTTATTTGGCAAGCCTATTATATCCAGGGAGTGAGTGAAGTACTGGGAATACAGAGAGAAACAAGATCTATGACTGCCTGAGCTGCTGGGTCTAGGGAGATAACTAACATGTAAATAAGGAATTAGCATAAAATGGAGACACCAGGAAGCCATGGCATTTGAGTTGATACTGGATGGATGAGCAGACATTCATCAGGTAAAGAAATGAGATAAGGCTATTCTAGGAGGAAGAAATTCAGAAGAAATGGCAAGTCAGTAAGCACCAGGGCGATTTATGAGCAGGGACATGAGTTATCTGTTGTGCTAGCACTTGTGAGGTGAGTGGGGAGACGGCAGGAAGATGGAGGAATGAGTCAAAATGGGATCGAAACTGAGGTTCAAGTCATGAGAAGTGTTGAAGTGCATGTTCAAAAAGTTTCAGTTTTAACCATAGGTAAGGAAGCTGCTCAGGAAATATAAGTATGGCAATGATCTAATACTAATGGTCAGCATTTGAGCATATCTGCTAGGTTTTCAATGAATCCTCATGAAATGACATTGAGCTGGTGTCTCTAATGTCATCCCCATTTTACAAGGTATAAAACTGAAACTTAGAAAGGCTAAGTAATTGTTTTAGGGTCATTAAATGAGTGAATGTCAGAACCAGGACATAAAGGTTTTTTCTCCTAAGCTCCGAACCTATGGAATGGAAGAAGAAATGACTAGAAACAAGATGTTTTAAGGGGAAATTGCAACTTTTCAGGCAGGGGATGAAGACAACTGGCCCCAGAGCAGGGGGATGGGGTGGGTGTGGATGAGATAAAGGCTCTGGTATGGTATGTTTCAAGGATAGACACCCCTCTGCCATTCCAAAAGGCAGTAAGAATCCCATGTCCATTATTTTACATTCATTCCTTTTTAAATTTTAAAGCACGGTTGCTGACTTGACCATCTATTTAACTATTTGCAAAGAGAACATTCAAGGATAAAAATTCACAACCATTAAGAAAGTTAAAATGAAAAATATTGGAGTCCAATTCTAAAGCAGAAGTCTAAAATGACCTGAGCAACTTCAGTGTTGCTGGAATCATGCGTGGTCTGTTGAGCACAGTAACTTTCTCAATAATTTTTTCACTCAACCATCACTTATTGAGGACTTAACTTTATCTTAGGCCCTGTGCTCAGGGATGGGGATAGAGCGATGGGATGTAATTTGGCAAGAACCAAATGGAGAGTCTTGTGTCTCAGGATGTAAACTCTCCACATTACTTGGAAAATAATAGTAAAGGAACAGTTATTGTTGCAGTGTGTAGGTGTGATGTTTTTGCTAAAATATTTTAAAGATCCATTCTCTTAATACCTTTTAGTCACATCTCATATTTCAGGCAATGTTATTACGAGAAGAAAGGTCCCCATGATGTATTTTGCACATTTATCAAAGAACAGATTGTAGCAAAAGACTCTGCTTCTGTGACAATAGCTTTGATTAACACCTATCAAAATAGAACCATCATTTGCTCACTTAAGCATTTGTTAAATAACTCAATCTGCTACTGAATTAGAAGCCAGATGCCTCTATCTCTGCACGTGCTGAGAGGGCAGTTGACACCTCCCTCTTCCGCCCCAAGCCAGGAACGGCCTTTGCCTATAGAATGTCTCAGGCTGGTAAACCAGCCTAAGGTTCTAGGATTCTACAGATTGAGGAGTTTTCTCTAGAGTGGCCTGTGGTATTTCAGTGGTTGGTTCCATGCATCAGGTAAAAGATCCTGTAATGGTTACACCCATCAGAATGGTGCCTGTGAGGGGTGATGCCATACTTCGAGGGTAGGCCTTCATCACCCAGGCTGAACACTATGTCATCTGCACAATAGAGTGAAAATCTGGATCAGTAGGTCATACTGATGAAAGGGACCAACTTCACAGAATCTCATTATAAGTGGTGCTCAACCCCTGACTAGTCCATGACTAGAACACCCTATACTAATATTCACTTTTAGAAGATCTGTAATAATGAATACCTGCTTTCTTATACTTGGCTAAGGTCTGCTTGTCATGTTCATCCTGATTTTGTTCTCCGAAACCAAAGAGAATAAGTTCATCATCATGACTAAAAGATAGCACTTGGGGAGCCTGGGTGGCTCAGTAGGTTAAGCATCCTACTCTTGATTTCAGCTCTGGTCATCATCTCATGATTGTGAGTTTGAGCCCAATCCCCAAGTTGGGCTCCATGTTGGGTGTGGAGCCTGCTTTAAAAGAAAAAAAAAAAGATAGCTCTCTCCTGTCTGTATCAGGTCTTCTTTTTCTTCAATTAAGCAACCTCCTCAGTCACCCCCATGGAAGTAGGGTTCCCCCTTCACTCTCTTGCCCCCTGCTTGGCTTTATTATTTTCTCATGGGACTATCATCACCTGATATGTAATTATTTTGTGTGTGTGTGGTCTGCCTCCTTCACAAAATGCATGCTCCAGGAGTCAAGAGACTGTTCTCTGCTGAATCTCTCTGGTACGTGGAATATAGAAGACAACCAATAAATATTTGTGGGCTAAATGAAAATTGGGCATGTGATCAACTACAGCTTCTAGAACCTTTCTCATGAAATGCTGTCAGATTAAGTCTTTTCCCATTTTTCGCTGGCAATAACTTGTTTTTCTAATTAAAAAATAGCATATTTATTGCAAATAATTAGGCAATATAGGTAAGCAAAAACCCTACTGAAATTCTCTTGTTTCTACACAGAATTTTAGTATATAGTTTTCTAGACTGTCATTCACATATGTATTCCTAAAATTAGATAATTTTACATATTTTAACCTGAATTATTTTTAATGTGTAGTCCCTTAGCAGAAAATATTCTTAATAAGACCATATAATATTTTACTATGCATGTATATCATAATTTAACATAACCTACTTAACTAGTCATCATTTATTAGAAATGTAGATTATTTCAGATTTATTGTGAACTTAACAGTATTGCATCAGACTGTGTGTTAGCCAAATTTATGGAGCATTCATAATTATTTCCTTGATATAAGGATTTGTGCATCACAGAATATAAAATATACAATATCGCTAATAAGTATTACACATAGACACAGGTAACTTTTGAATGCTCAAGTATTTTTGGTTTTTAGCGGTAGGGAAGAAGACGTAACGTGTACCACTAGCAAAGTGTAAACTGACTTAGCATTTCTCGTAGGTATCATTATACCTACCAAACAAGGAAAACAGCCTAAGTTATAAGTTCCTTCTTTTGTTTGTAAAATGTATAACTTTTTTTCCTTGGCCTAAAGGAAAAATTAAGTATGTTTTTTATAAGTTTGGTCCTTCTGTCCTGCTGAAGTTTTTAGCTTTTGGAATCCTGAGTCTGTACCTGATATAGGGGTCCCTACTCTTAACTTTGTACATCTGATGAATAAATCTTCTGAGTCTTTATTCACAATAAATAGATTACAAAGTTTTGAACGAGCTATGCCAAATACAAAGTAACCTCGTAAGCCATTAAGCACTTCATGAAGGGTTTTGAGATTTGTGTTTTAGTGAAGACTGATGGAGAGAAATGAAGTAACTTTTAGTAGAGAGGTACAAAGAAAAACAGTTTTTAAAGGAATTTAAAACAAAATAAAATATAAAGGAAGCCTACACAGGTAACAATGATCTGTTCCAATGAAGAGAAGTTCCAAGCATGACTCAGTATTCAAGTACCCTTACTGACGTTTCTAAATCGTGCCCTTGGCTGCTGAAGGGCTTCTGTAAGGCAAATGCTGATCCCTATCTCCACTGAGGATAAAAGAAGGCACTCAAATTAAAGATCAAGGTTTTGATAAGAAAGAACTCCTTAACAGCACAGAAAGTCAAATATTGGACTATTCTGCTAATGAAGATTCTATAATTCTTATTTTTAAGAAATTAAATAAGTTGATTATAGCAGTTAGCTATAGGAATAGCTAATTTTTTTTTTTTTCAACGTTTATTTATTTTTGGGACAGAGAGAGACAGAGCATGAACGGGGGAGGGGCAGAGAGAGAGGGAGACACAGAATCGGAAACAGGCTCCAGGCTCCGAGCCATCAGCCCAGAGCCCGACGCGGGGCTCGAACTCACGGACCGCGAGATCGTGACCTGGCTGAAGTCGGACACCCAACCGACTGCGCCACCCAGGCGCCCCAGGAATAGCTAATTTTTTAGTAATTAGCTATCTACTAGTAAAATAGTAATTTGTTGTCTCTCACAGTCTACAGGTCTGGATCAGTCCCGCTTATTGGCTTGCTTATGTGTCTGCAAGGAGCCCACGGGTTTATTGGGAAAATGGCTAGTCTAGGGATTTCTATGCTGAGATGATTCAGTTCTGTTCCATGGGATCCCCCACAGGCTAACACAGACTTCTTCTCAAGGACGAGGAAAGGTTCAAGAGAGGAGAAGTATGAAGGCACTTTTTTGACATTCTTTGTGCATCACTCATTAATGTCTCATTGTCTACTATAAGTCACATAGCCTAGTCAATGAGGAAGTCGGTTACCACAAGGCAAGGATACAGGAAAATATAAGAAACAAAAACAAAATCAACAACCTGGGGCCATTAATGTTTCAGTTATTCATGTGGGAGTGTCTAGTAAAATCTTGGGTTCAAAGGAGGGCCCCAGTAGTTGTTAATTATCTCTGAGTTAATTAGACTAATGTTCCTTGATGGTTTTGGCATAGTTACACCTGAAGGCAGAATAACCATTTGAGGTGTCATCTGAGCTTATGACTCTATGACCTAGAAATTAGTTTTTCTTACACCATAAAACTAACAAGATTGGTATCTATGTTTACAGTAGTAATATATTATGGCCCAATTTTAGCATCTTATAATGGACTTTTATCGATCACAGGTGTTCTTAATGGTCTCATTTGATCTTAAAACCTAGCGTCCAATATGATGTTGTTTTTTTTTTTAATTTCTGTGTTTATTTGACTGCATTAGAAGGTTGAAAAAAGGATACATCTATCTAAAACTACCATGAAATGTGCTCTCTTCAACTTGGTCAAAATTGTTACATGTGGGTCTCAACAGTAGGCAACGTCTGTTGAGAATATATACAATATAAATAAATGTAGTATTCCACAGTGGGCAAAAGAACACCAAAAGAAGATTTATAAATAAAGTGTCTGAAAAACAATGTGTTTGGAAAAGCCAAAGAGAGATAGTTGCTAACTAAACACATTTTTTAAATTTCCCAACATGCATGCAAAAACAAACCGGAAGTATTCTTGGAGAGCTATGTATGTGTGTGTGGAATAAAGAAGAGATGACTTCCCTTGCTTGCTGGGCTTTGGTTAAAGGGTGGGTGAATTTGACTAGATGATATGGTCATTAACTATCTGGACTTTGTGAAACTACAGCACTTGCTGATGGGTGAGAAGAGATAGAAGAGAATTTATCAGGTCCTCGGAGGCAAAAAGATTGCTTTACACCTGCCTCAGTCTTACAGCTGCCATTGTGGCTGTTTGTGCAGTAAATTGAACTGCTTCCTCTCTCACTCTCTCTTTCTCTCTGTCCTGGGGCATCATAGTGATAATTAACATATGTCCGTTTATTTCTATTTTCCCTGAAAAAATCCTTGGTAGGAGTCAGGTCACATAATATTATTCCCATTTTACAGATGAGGGAATGGTGGAGGAGATAAGGTCAAGTGACTTGCTCAAGGTACATAGGCAGTTGGGGCTCTTCTTAATCCACCTCAAGGCTTACCTTTCTACAGTTCACTCTTTGTTTCTGTATGGGTTTAGGGCCACAATCACCCCACTCCTTGTGAAGGCAAATGATTGGCCCCTGGTCAATTTATGGGAGGGAAGTAGAGGTTCAGGAGAATCAAGCAAGAGATCGTTGAATAAATATATTAAGAAAAGAAAACAAGATCAAGGTAGGGAATATTATGGGAATTGAAAACAGGCGGCCCAAGAACCAGCTGTATTTCTTTGTTTGACAACTTCATTTGATCTGTACAATCATTGGAAGCATAATTTGGCAGATGTTTGATTGCAATATAAACAGATTAGCACCTATGGCTTATTATTTACATTTTTATATATTGCGTTGCTTGTTTGACTTCTGCAGATATTTGGTATTGCAACTCTGAATCTGAATGTAAATTAAGAAATGGCAATAGCGCACTTTAAAGAGCAGGTCAAGAATGTTGTATCCTTTTAGGGCACAGAACGTTGGCTGGTTCTTGTGACTCTGGTTGGTCAGGTGGTCCGAGAGCAGCTGCATGGGTCGGAAATGGCGCCTGAGCAAGACAACCCTGAACGTGCATATTGAGGATGAAGCCTCTGCAGCGAGTCTGCGCAGAACAGTCGCTGCACCAGAGTGGGGTCGGCGTGGCATTTGTCACGCGCTCCCATCTCCCTAGAGGGATTAGAGCTGTTGAAACACAATATGTTCCCTGAAAACTGGCTCTAAGAGGAGAAACTGTCATCCTAATTATATCACAGACATTTGGGGACCGTGCTGATCACCAAAGCCAGTAATCAACCCTCAAGGACACATCGTGGGTGAGTTGAATTTAATCACCGTTACACCTCAGCTTTGCGCTTTTGAGATGTCTCTTCACCCAACCCTATAAAACACTGGGGAGAATGGATCCCACTTGGCTGAAGGAAAAAGAAAGCCTTTCCAGTACTAGCTGCCTATATTTTGTAGACTCTGCTCCAATATACCGTAGAATAGTCTTTGTAGATATTGTACAAAAAATAGTAATTGGATTCACGAGGATGGCCCAGATTTTTCTTGCCTTGGACCACATTGGATAGCATCCTCTTCTAAATCATGGGTATCTTTTCTGTCCCGATCAATTATTCCCCTCATGGTTCTTCAAGTCATTTGGCTAAGACCACTCAGCTTGAAATAAATCCCCCCCCCCCCCGACTTTCTCTAAACTAAAACATTAGGAAATGGGCAGGAAAGGAGGAGGGAAAGAAATTATTCTGCTCCCAATGACAGAGACAACTCTTACACAGCACTTACCATGTCTGCAGCGCTGTTAGAAGTGGTTTACATGCATCAACTCCCTCAATGCTCAGAGCAAATCTATCCCCAATTTACGACTACTGTCTCCATTTTATAGGAAACTGAGGCACAGAGAGATGAAGTGAGGTATCCAACTGTGCACAGAGAATAAGTGACAGGCTGGGATTTACACCTGGACTGCCTGTCCCCTGAACTTCTGCTCTTGACCTTTATGTCATTCTTTTTTCCCAGGTGAACTGGACAAGTCACCCAGAATTTTTCTACTTAGTGTCTTTGCTCAGGCTCCTCTCTTCTGGAGTGTCCTTCCTCAGATTCTCTGCCTGTTGAGGTCAAGTTTAATTGTTATCTCCTCTATGAAGCCTTACCTAATTCTTCCTAGCCTCTCTGTTCTTTTGCCTCCTCTATCATAACACTTATCCTTTGGTGTTTTCGTCATTCTGTACTCCTCTCTCTCCTGCAAAGTATAATCAGCTCCTTGAGGAAGAGAGCTACCATGTCACTTTTTGTATTTGTGTATCCTCAGTGTCTTGGAGAATGTGTGGTACCTAGTGAAGAGTATGTATTGTATTGGACACGAATGAATGAAGATACTTGGAGATGCTTATTAATAAATAAGAGTAGGCTTTATGTTTCCTTTAACTTTATTTGATTTAGTGCCAATCTCTGACCTAAGAGGAAGTATTTTTATTGGATACTGGTTAGACACTCTGATGACTCTAGGCATATTTTAAAACTCAATTGAAATGAAAAAATGGACAACCTTGACTTAGGTAAATATAGGTACCTTCTTTGATCTTGAGTCTGTTGTTTCTGAATCTTAATTATCTTCAGTAAATCAGCAGCGGCCTGTGGGTTATTAAATGGCAAAATAAATGGCGTGTTGTAGTTCCTTTATGAATCTCACAGAGTATCTGCATTCCCATATTTCATTAGATGTCATTATTTTACAGTAATTGCTTAATCTGAAATAATGACATGTGCAAATTATGTGAGACCCCATCCATTGATGTTTCTCTGAGCACTTATGGTGTTAGTCTTCTTTTAATTATTTTCTCTGCACCAGAGCGCTCACTATTTTCTCTGCTACTGCGCTGGCTATTCATGGCTGAACAAATCAATTATTAAAAGGAAACATGCTCCTTTTGTGCATCTCCTGAATGTCTTAAAAATCTCATTATTTGATGAGTGACTTGTAGAAATATTTAACTCATCCTGTTTGACAGATGTCATGTGCTCAACAAGTATAATGAACGTGCTCTCTGGTACTGAGAAGACTGTGTTTGCAATGGTTTTACTCTGATTTCAGCACTGCCAGGGTGAGAGGTTTCTCTTTTAATCACAGCCATGTTTTGGCTCAAAAGTGTTGAATTGTTTGACCTTGATAACTAGCTCTACAGAATATACTTTCAAGGTAGAAAAAGAAAGAAAGATTTGCATCAGGTCAAGGTTAATTGTAGCTGGTATTTGCTTAATAATTCGTCTCCTACCATTCTGGCTTATGATATAATAAATGAACTATTTGGGGGAGAAGGACGGTCAATGTTATATTCAATTTACTGCAGCAGGTGAGCCTCCAATTGGGGACTCAATTTGAAGAGGATTTTAATAAAGCAGAGGTGCCTTAAAAATGTCTAGGTTAACATAGCACATTTAAGGAATTACTCCTGTCGATGGGGGTTATTTTATGTTCAGAAAAGGAAACTTCAGACATAGGCTCAGTGACCAAGGGCTTGGTCTTCATTTGGATTCTTGTGAATTTTAAAACTTTTTCTCTCTGCGTTTCCAAAAGCCTCTCAGGCACGTGCCTCTCTAAGGGTTACCGCAATGCTCAGCAGCCAGCACATACTGCTGTGTACATCATACCTTCTAGCAATGGCTTTTTTCTCATACGTGGAACCTGCTGGGTGATCCTTTAGGACAGAGATCCTGTCCTGATAACACTACTTGCAATGTCTGGGCCACAGTAGTCATTAGAAAATAACAATGGGATTAATTACTTTATTAATGATAATAATACTGCCACAGTAATGGTGACAAAGCAAATCTTATTGACTCATTCTTTTCCACAAAATGTAAGAATTCCAGCTCCTTTTAAATTCAAACCCAGTGTTTGTGTCCTAGGAGTTCCTCGAGGTGTTCCTTATAAACTTCTTAATCTTATTTTTCTTCACCAGCCCTACCATAACTTGAAGTTAAAGGCGTGTTTTTCACTTCCCCTCAAAGTCACAAACGTCCCAAATAGTAACATAGGGCTGTTTTTCTGAGGATATTCACAGTGCTGAAGGCATGCCATGTCTGTTGTGCAAGTGGAGAGAGTCTCTTTTTGCTCCCCTTTGCCATTGTGCAAATAAAGATAAACCATATCATATTTTTTTTCACAAAGTATCCTCGTGCCTCACCAAGTTCCCCCACAGAGAAGCTTTTTATCCTTACCTGAAGCTCCTTTCTCCATCCATCTTGGGGATGTGTCCGTGGTGCTGGTCGTCATACTAATATCTGGTTTCAATCTCAATTTTCATGCTGCCTTCCTATCTTGACCTCTCTCCAGGGATCAGCTTAAATAGTTCCCTTTTTATTCAGACAAAAATAGAATTTTATTTCCTTTTTAGCTACTTTTCTTCTTTCTATCTTCTTTCATTCATACAGTCATTTATTTAACACATGGTTATTGGATCAAGATTATGTATCAAGCACTATAATAGATTCTGGGGATAAACTGAAGAACAGCACAGATAAAATTCCTATCCCTCTGGAGTTTATAATTCTGTTCACTTGAAGATGCCCAGATATGCTTTAATCCCACTTAACACTTAGCTTGGATTCATGCTAAGTCCTAAAACATGACATATGTTTTTGTCTTTCTTGTTAAAACTTTAATGTCCAGAAAACTTCTTCCCAATGTTTTGATTAATTAGGGCAAGCCATAACTTCTGTAATTTGAAGATTTATAAACACTTTAGGAAGAGGCAGAGAGTAAGAAGGAGCAAAGCTAATTATAAGGACCTTCTTTAAAGCAAAGGAGACAAGAAGAGGTATATAGGGAGATGAGAAAGACATTGTTTGATCATATGATTAGGAATAATGATCTGAAAAATCCTAACCAATATGAGGAAATAGAAATAGTCTCAGTTAGGAACCTAGGAAACAGAAAGGAAGTGGTATGTGGAGAAGAAGAATAACAGAAGGAGGTGGGCCTCAGAGGTCAACTAGAACGTAAAGGCAGTCCCTCCATGGAAGTGTTGATTAAGTCTGTTCAAAATCCTAGAGTTGGATGAACTGTCTTAGAAAGAACATACACTTAATGGAATGAATTTTAATTTTCAGCAAACAAAGCCCAAATTCTTGAAGTATTTTGTTTAAAAAACCCCACAAAAATAGATACTTGAAAACAAGGTGACCTATTTGCCAACAGTCCCAGTCAATCATCGAGAGATGCCATTTTTCAAGAGTGCCTCATCAAGAGAACAGTGACTAACTAGCTCAAAGTCTAATAGGAAACATGATCACCCATGAGCTGATGAAGTTCCCCAAGAACCAAGGGTATGAGATCCAAAAGGAGCTTCTTTTAAAAACTGCTGTTATAACTGCTAACATTTTCCTCTTTTGAAGCCTCTCGCCCAAATGGGAAGATGGAAAAATCAACTAAACTGCAGGAGACAAACCTGAATGACACCAAAGGTTGAATTTTTCCTATAGTTGACTCTTGGAAGCTGCTCAAGTCACTGATCACTCCAAGAAGTAGGACATGGCCCTGGGCTGAGAACCATCAGTCAAACCTCCTAATGACCATGTCACTGAAGGGAAGCATTACATGGAACTCAGTGCCAAGCATATTCTTTATGCAAATAAAGTGTATTACCAAGGATAATCACCTAAAGGAAGGCTCTCAGGATAATATTCATCCCAGAGAAGATTTTGTGGGTGCTATTAAAGAAGACACGTTAAAACAATACATTTTTTCTAACATTTTCCATCAAATTTCCCCCCCCCCCCCTTTTTTTTTTTCAGAAGGAAAACAGATCTGGTCCTAGAAAGAATATAACACAAATAAATCTTTGGACCCCACATGGCTCAATGTACAGAATCACAAGAAAGAAACCAGGTTCAACAACCAAATGGTAATATAAACTTTTCAGCGACTTAGATGAATGTGATAAGAGGTCAACAGAGTAATTTAATTTTTTCTCACATTGTTCCTTCAGAAATGGCACTATGGGCCATTTCTTTCTCTGCCTCTATATGAAAACTTAGATTTGTACCATATCTTTTTCATCATCTTTACTTCTAACAACCATCTCATTTTGGCAATTAAAATGCCCGGTCAACAGTATAATGATCAAAACTCTGATCAGGTAACACATGCAGAGTTATTCACCTCCTACCACCTTGCACTGCTTCAGATCTGGAAGCCTCTCTGGGGAAAAGGAATGTGATTGGCTTCTGCCATGTTCGATTAGATCTTTGCCTTCTCATTGCTGGGCTCCTGACCTGGCAAGGTACATTTAGGGAGATAATGGATTAGGAGAGAAGGATCATAGCCTTATATGGCAGAGTGGTCACCATCTGTCCCTGGCTTTTCTGCATTTGAGGGAGATTAGGATTGGCTCGTTCTCTCAGGACCTGTACTGTGCTTCTCAGAATAATAAAAATGGTATAATAGAAAGTAAATGTCTGGTATTTTTTCAAGTTTTGGTCACATAGCTCCTAAAACCCTTGAAATCCCTGAAGTCATGAGTATCTTACTAACAAGATATGCTAACAAGAGAACTGATTGGGGTCCCTAGATAGTGTCAGAGTGGGCACTGGTCACCAGATAGACCAAGGCCAATTACAGAGTTGGAATTTTTAGCTCCTAATGCTTCCCCAGGGAAAGGTGGGTAGAGATTGAGTTCAATCACCAATGGTCAATGATTCAGTCAATCATTCCTACTAATGAAACCTCCATAAAAAACACCTAAATGATAAGGATTCAGAGAACTTTGAGGGCAGTGAACACTTTGAGGTGGTGTAAGGGCGTGGAAACTCTGTGCCCAGTTTGCCATACCTTCTCCAATGCATGTCTACCATTTGACTGTTTCCCAGTTGTACCCTTTATAATAAAAAAAGGGTAACAGTAAATAAAGTGTTTCCTGAGTCCTGTGACTCATTCTAGCAAATTATCAAACCTGAGGAGGGCTGTGGGGGAACCCCTGAGTTTGTAGTCTGCTGGGGAGAGATGTGAGTAGCCTGGGTGCCCCTTTTATGGCTGGCATCTGAAGTGGAGACAGTCTTATGAGATTGAGCCCTTAAACCTGTGGGGTCTGTTAGACCTGTTTCTCGAGCTGTTCTAGTGTTCCAGGACTCACATGGGTCTCTTCTGTCAGAATGGGCCAGGATAGCTGTGTGAGCATCCAGAGGGCTGAGCTTTGACCATAAGTGGGGCTCTTTGCAATGTTAGGATGTCTGTGTAGATGGAGCATGGACGTGAGGGTGTCCATCTACTTGTTAATGAAGTCCCTCACGGTACAGAATGGAGAAGGAGTGGCACAGGAATGGGGCAGGCCATGGATTAGGACATGGCCTGCTCTCCCTTCTCCATTCTGTCTGGGACAGAATTTTAAGGAGTCCATATGCTAAATTCAACCCTGGCCTTGCAGGTTTTACATTTGTCAAAGTAGGAAAATAGGACATATTTTAACTGTTTTTGGTTTGATTTATACTTAAATTTTTTTCATGTTTATTTATTTATTTTGAGAGGGGGGAGGGGCAGAAAGAGAGAGTTTGAGAGAGAGAGAGAGAGAGAGAGAGAGAGAGAGAGAGAATTCCAAGCAGGCTCTGCACTAAGAGTGGAATTAAAGCCCATAAACCATGAGATCATGACCTGTGCTAAAAATCAAGAGTCAGGTGCTTTCAAGAGTCAGGTGACTGAGCCACCCAGGAGGTCCTTGATTTATACTTTTTAAACTGAGACATATGGCATATGGGCTCTCCATGTGACTCGTATCCTAGGTGCATACAAGTTTTGGATGGGCCCAGAAATATGTGTAAATTCTGTTGTCTTCTTTAGTTGGGGTTTAAGGGATCTTCTGTGAAGGATTCCTATAGAAACTGGATACAAGTCTCACAAAATTATTATCCTTTGCTCCTTAGCTCCACGTAAATAAGCTATAATAGGTTCCCTTTTGTAGCTTTTATCCATGGCACCTCATCTTTTAATAATAGCACCTAATATAGTGTATGATATACTTAATTTTTTATTGCTTGTCTTCCCATCCTCTGCCCACTACCCTGTACCATCCCTGCCTTCATGGAATGTGACTTCTCTGAGTTATGTCCCAAGAATTTAAACAGTGCTTGGAACATAGTAGGCATACAATAAATATTTGCTGAACAAATGAATATATATACATATATATGAACATAAATACAGTTAAATATACATTAGGTATGCGTTAGCTAATAAGATTGACGATAATTTTATTAGCTATATTTTTACATATCTTACAAATTTTCTATAGTACATACATCTATAAAAATAAAATAAGTATACTAAATTATAATGGATCTTCCTTATCTTTAAATGCTTTTATATTTCTTGGATAGTGGATATTATTGTGCACATTTAGTAGATTAAGCAAAGCTCTTAGTGGTTTCAGCTTGTGAAATACCTGATGAGTCTCATGCTCTCCGTAGGGCCTTTGTACCTGACATGACATGACTGTTGCCCATATGAGATAGGTTTTTGTTTTCCCTTGCCCATAAGCCAAATAGGATATAATACAGGGCACACCTGCCTTGTGTTCATAGACAGGCAAATAATTAATTATTTTTCGGGTGTGGAGTTTGGCGAGTTCTTTATAGATATTGGATCCTAGCCCTTTGTCCGATATGTCATTTGCAAATATCTTTTCCCATTCTGTCGGTTGCCTTTTAGTTTTGTTGATTGTTTCCTTTGCAGTACAGAAGGTTTTTATCTTGATGAGGTCCCAATAGTTCATTTTTGCTTTTAATTCCCTTGCCTTTAGAGAAGTGTCAAGTAAGAAATTGCTGTGGCTGAGGTCAGAGAGGTTTTTTCCTGCTTTCTCCTCTAGGGTTTTGATGGTTTCCTGTCTCACATTTAGGTCCTTCATCCACTTTGAGTTTATTTTTGTGTATGTTGTAAGAAAGTGGTCTAGTTTCATTCTTTTGCATGTTCCTGTCCAGTTCTCCCAGCACCATTTGTTAAAGAGACTGTCTTTTTTCCATTGGATACTCTTTCCTGCTTTGTCAAAGATGAATCGGCCATACATTTGTGGGTCCAATTCTGGGTTCTCTATTTTATTCCATTGGTCTATGTATCTGTTGTTGTGCTGAAAATGATAGAAAGCTTATGAAGGAAATTGAAGAAGATACAAAGAAATGGAAAAACATTCCATGCTCATGTCAATACTATCCAAAGCAATCTACACATTCAATGCAATCCCAATCAAAATTGCACCAGCATTCTTCTCGAAGCTAGAACAAACAATCCTAAAATTTGTATGGAACCACAAAAGACCCTGAATAGCTGAAGTAATATTGAAGAAGAAAACCAAAATGGGAGGCATCACACTCCCAGACTTCAGCCTCTACTACGAAGTGGTTATTTTACTTTAAATATGATGTTCTGCAGACGTGGAACTGTATTTAAGTTGTCTTCATGTTAGAAAACTAGCTAATGCAGACTTGTCATTGTTACTTGAGCTCTTTTGCATTTTTTAAAACATTGATTACTCAAGAAATAAGGAAAATATTTTTCAGTCTGCTTGCTTGGATATTTCATAGTATGCAAGGGAAATATTTTTTTTTATGTTTCAGTAATCTCAATTCCAGTTTTAATGGAATCCTATAACTCAGACTAGATTGAAAATCAAAACACGAGCATATTTTAATCATGTGCAAATATTATTCAATCTCATGCTACTCTAGAAAAATTATGACATTAAAAAGTGTGTAAGTCTAGCCCACAAATCACCTCCTTTATGAAACTGACTGTAATTTCCTCATTTGAAAGAAGTGTCATTTTTGTAAAACTCTGCGATATGTGCCCAGAACCAAAGTGGATTCTGCATGTAGAGGGGAAAGCAAGAGCACTTCCCATCAGAGAGTGTATGCATAACAGGTTTCACACACACACACAAATACATGTTGTTTATTATAGCGGTGGATGAAGGTTATGAATATAAAAAGAATGACACCGCTTATAGGTGGTGTAACGAACATGCTGAGATTTCTGAGAAGTAGATATTTATGGTTTTAAGCTGACAAGCATTAGCTACACTCAGCATGAGGCAGCCAGAAGAGGGAGGCACCACACGCGAGGCCCTGAGGCCTCTTGGAAATTTGCGGGGAGGTCAGTATGGCTGTGCCATATAGTGCGTGTGGTAGGTTCTCTGGGGCAGATCTTTTTAGAAGCTTCCAGAGGTAAAACTGTCAAATGCTGCGCTGAGAAACACTAGGATAGAGAACGGAGCCGTCTATTTCTGGAATGTGCCCATTGCGTTTCTCTAACTGCATTTTATTATATAGTCCATATGGCAGGAGTGGGGGCACAGAGGAGTTGATTCAGACCTGGTGAGTGTGTCCTCTAATTCAGCCATACCTAGGAGTGTTTTCCAGTGCCTGTTATGTGCCCGATGCTGCTCAAGCACTGACAAGAATGATATTGACAATAAAACAGTACCTAAAAATTACATGGTTTTGCCGTGTGGCATAACGTTTCTTGAT
Source organism: Panthera pardus (assembly GCF_024362965.1). NCBI lineage: Eukaryota > Metazoa > Chordata > Mammalia > Carnivora > Felidae > Panthera > Panthera pardus. The sequence continues at coordinate 187,278,904 of NW_026526688.1, forward strand.
ATTTTATGTAGCTTTACTACGTGCCAGAAACAGTTCTCAGTATTATGTTTACTAACTCTTTTAGTCCTTACATCAAGCTTAGGAGATGAAGTATTCTTATCATCCCCATTTCAGAGGTGAAGAAAATGAGGCACAGAGAGATGAAATAATTTCCCCGCGGTTACGCTTTAGAAAGTAGCAGAGCCGGAATTCAGACTCACATCTTCTCTTTGCAGTGCCTCTGTTCTTAGCTGTGTTGTGTTACAATATGGATTGCATCAATGCTGAGGGGCCGGTGAAGACACCAGCAGACCTGACTACAAACAAAAAGGAATAAAGTGCCAAATAAGAGTGTGATTTTGGAAAGGTCGAGGGTTGGCAGGAGGCTCTGAGTGGTAGGAGAGGAATCTGGGGATACTTCTGGTGTCACAAATTGTAACAAGCTCCTAATAAAAAGGAGTTTCAGACGTGGGCCTGACGGCGAACACCTCCTGGACGTCAGGTATCCTAAATCAAGGTCAGACCCTGTGGTCATGGTCAAACAGCCCCACCATGCCACATGGACAGAGGCGGGGTTCATGCCTACCACAAGGTAGGAAGACACTGAGTAGAGGTTTGTCGGAGGATTGACAGGAGCCGCATCTTCCTTCCTCATAAGTGATTAGGTACCGACAGCGGCGCTTGGTTCCTGCTGCAGATGACCAGCTGATGGGCGGATACGTGATTGCACCTGTGCTGAGGCCTGGCCTCAATGACTAACAATATCTTCAGCATCAGGTATGATGATTACCATGAAGAGCATTCACATAATCCCCAGGTATTAAATCATTTTAATGCCTTGGAATTCGTTTATTTGACCCATACTTTTATAAAAACGATTTTGCTTTTGCTCAAAGTAATATATGTTCATAGTGTAAAAAATTAAGTGGTCCTATTAGGTAGTAGTTGATAATGAAAAACAAGTGTCTCCTCACCGAGTTGCTCCCTCCTTCCGGTTTCCACCTCTACAGAGATAACTATTTTTTTAAATATTTTTTTATTTTTGAGAGAGAGAGAGAGAGAGAGAGAGAGAGAGAAAATGCAAGTGGGGGAGGGGCAGAGAGAGAGAGGGAGACACAGAATCCGAAGCAGGCTCCAGGCTCTGAGCTGTCAGCACAGTGCCCGATGAGGGGCTCGAACTCATGAACCATGAGATCATGACCTGAGCCGAAGTTGGAGGCTTAACCAACTGAGTCACCCAGGTGCCCCCAGAAGTAATTAGTTTTATTTTTATCTGCGTCTTCTGGTATTTACCCTCATATAGCTAAGTAGTATGCTTACGTTGCTATTTTTTTTTTTCTATTTTAAATATTATCCTTTGGCTTCTTATGAGACAAGAGGAGGCTTTAACTTTTGTTTTTACTTTTTTTAATGTTTGTTTATTTTTGTGAGAAAGAGAGACAGCATGAGCAGGGAAGAGGCAGAGAGAAAGGGAGACAGAATCCAAAACAGGCTTCAGGCTCTGAGCTGTCAGCACACCTCTGTGGGGCTCGAACCCATGAACCACAAGATCAGGACTTGAGCTTAAGTCGGAAGCTCAACAGACTGAGCCACCCAGGCATCAGAAGCTTTAACTTTTTAACTTCCTCCCTTTTCCTTCCTCCTATACATGTACATACATACCCTCAATTAACACTTCCCTTCCCCCTAGGCTGGCAATACAGTTACGTTACAGCTTTTGGTTAGATCAATATCTTTGTTTCCTTACTATGAAATTTAAATATAATTCACAGTTTTCCCATGTGATTAATTATACCATGGATCTTATCACGTATTGTTCCCTCTCTTGCACAACTCTGCTTGGAGTAAATAATTGTCTTATTTTTTAATTACTTTATTTTCTCTGTATCTATCACTAATTAATTCCACAAAACTTGAAAGTTGTTTTTAATATGTTCAAACTCATCAAGTAGCATATCATCTTTTCCCAAAAGAAATCATTCCTCAGTGTCTTCTTTTCCACTTTCGACTGACTGATGTGTTGGCCTCCTGCATCTGGGATCATTCCATCACTTTTCCTGAGAACTCCCTCTCTTCTTCGTGGGTTCCTTTGGTTCCTGAATCCTATTTTCTGATTCATACCTCTGCTTTGTGGTGGTACATTCTTTGGTGGCTCCTTGAGAAGGACTTCAGGAAAAATTTTTGAGGTATTGTTTATCAGGCAGGCTAGGCTATCATGGTTTCTCAACCTCAGCACTATTGACATGGGCGCCAGATGATTCTTTGTTGAGGGAGGCTGTCCTGTTCATCGCAGAATGTTTAATGTCATCCCTGCTACCTAGATACCACTGCTAAACATCCCCTGGGAATCAATGTCAACTCCCCGGTGGTTGAGAACCACTGGGCTCACTAAACATATTCATCTCCAAACCTCAGTTGCTTAATGAACAAATGTTTGCGGCTTGTTCATGGTATATGTGCCATGTGGGTTGGCACAGTACTCTGTTCTTCATATTAATTTATATAACTATTCAGGAACCCAGGGTGACAGACACGATCTCATCTTTTATTGGCACAATAATTATATTCTAAGGTCAAAGGAGCTGAGAGATTGGGAAGCAGGGCAATTTTCACTATCTCGGTTCAAATCTTGTAGACTTTACTTCTTCTCATATTCTAATGGCCAGAATTATTCACATAACATTCTTAATTTTAAGGAAGAAAAGGAAAAATGATCTCTATCACATCTTACAAATCTGAAAATATCTTTATTTTACCCTTATCTAGTTAATAGTTTGGCTGGGTTTAGAATTCTCTACAAGAAAACAATTTTGTGGTATATATATCATTTCACAGATGAAGAAACACCTTCAGAGAGGTGCAGAACTAGTAAATGGTATAATTGGGAATGAACCCACTGCACATCAGAGGCAATATTATGTGTTCATTGTACTCATTTCATTTTCCTCCTGGGCACATAGATAAACTGCATTTGCCAGCTTCCTTTCACTGGATTTATCTCTGTGACCAAATTTTGGCCAGTGGAATGGGGCAGAAGTGATGTGTGCCTGGTCCATAAAAATATTCCATGTGCAATTCTCTATGATTCTCTTTCTTCCCTCATGGTGAACCCAGAAGCCATGAGTTGAACGACAGCATCATCAAATGGAAAGAGCTTGAGTGTCTGAATGGTGTGATGAAGGAAGAGTGCTCCCCTAACCTTAGTGGACAAGGAATGATTAAGTAATAAACTTTTGCATTGAACAATAAATTTCAGCTACTGAGGTGTTGAAGTTCGTTATTTTACCAGCTGGTTTTATTTCTCCTGACTAAGGGAGAAATGGATCCTAGAAGTAGAGTGCTGTCATAAGACAGTTGCAAGAGTCCTATTTGACTTAGTGCTCTGGATACAAGTGACAAGAAACTCAGAACAGAGGTGGAAAGATGGTGACCATGTTATGCAGTGGCAAAAACATCTGATAAAACTGTTTCATATAATAATGTGGAAGATAGACAATATACCTCCTATGCCAGCCGCTCTAGGGAAAGTGATTGAAAAGAACTTAAGTGTTAGTCTAGAAGTTACTAGAGATGGGAATTTGCCAGTTTGCCAGCAGAAATGAAAAGATATAAAAAAGAGTCCAGAAATATGAAAACTTTAAGGTTGGAAAACCCTTTTTTTTTTTTCCCATGCCACAGATGACACATTTGAGAAATACTTTGAGCAATTAAATTCCATTAAGATCTACCCTGGGGCAAAGAACAGGTTAAGGATGTGGCCTGTTTTAACCTGATAGCCTCAAAGCAAAAGCTGTTCTGCCAAGAAAGAGGCAGGGAGTGATAAGTCAAATAAAAGGGATTTTAGAGCCATGTTTGGAAAAGAGCTTTTAGATTAAAACCAACAAATTAGATATAGAAGGAAGTGACTCAATAAAGGCCATATGTAACAACTCCACAGCTAACATACTCAACTGTGAAGAGCTGAGAGCTTTTTCTCTAAGATCAGGAATAAAACAGGGATGTCTACTCTCACTATTTCCATTCAATATAGTACTGGAGGCCCTCGCCAGAGCAATTAGGTAAGAAAAAGAAATAAAAGCATCTAAATCAGAAAGGAAGAATTAAAATTGTCTCTATTTTCAGATAAAATGTCCTTGTATATAGAAGGCCCTAAATACCAAACCAAAAAACCTGTTAGAACTAATAAACAAATTTAGCAAAGTTTCAGGTTGCGTAGTCAACATATAAGTCAGTTGCATTTCTATACACTAACAATGAACAATCCAAAAAAAAAAAAATTAAGAAAATAATCCCATTTACAATAGCCTCAAAAATACTTAGGAATAAATTTAACCAAGGAGTTGAAAGATCTGTAAAGTGAAAATTGTAAAACATTAATGAAATATACTTAAGAAGACATGAATTAATGGAAAGATAGTGTATGTGGATTGGAAGAATTATATTACAAAAATGTTGATACTACCCAAAATGAGCTACAGATTCAATGCAATCCCTATCAAAATTCCAATGGTATTTTACACAGAAAAAAATCCTAAAATTCTTATGGTACCACAAGAGACCACGAATTACTGAAGGAATATTAAGCAAGAAGAACTTATTTGGAGTCATCATACTACCTGATTTCAAAATATACTACAAAGCTATAATAATCAATGGTACTGTAGTTTTATAGTAATCAATGCCACCATGGTACTGGCATTAAAACAGACATATAGACCAATGGAACGAAATAGCACAGAAATAAGTCTGCACGTTTGTGGTCAACTGATTTTCAACAAAAGTGTCAAGAACACGGAAGGGGAAGGGACAGTCTTTTCAACAAATGGTGATGGGAAAACTAGTTTTCCACATGCATGGGAATGAAATTGGACACTTTTCTCACTCCATGTAAAAAAATCAACTCAAAACTAATTGAAGGCTTAAATATAAGACAAAGTTATAAGGGACCTGGGTGGCTCAGTCGGTTGAGTGTCGACTTCAGCTCAGGTCTGATCTCGCAGTTTGTGAATTTGAGCCTTGCATCAGGCACTGTGCTGATATCTCAGAGCCTGAAGACTGTTTTGGATTCTGTGTCTCTCTTTCTCTCTGACCATCTCCTGCTCACACTCTGTGTCTCTCCCTGTCAAAAATAAATAAGCATTAATTTTTTTTAAAAAAGACCTAAAGTTATAAAACTCTTAGAAGAAAATATAGGGAAGCATCTTCTTGACACTGGTCTGGGCAATGACTTTTTGGATAAGACTCCCAAAGAATAGGAAACAAAAGCAAAAAAATGGAGGCACTTGGGTAGCCCAGTCAGTTCAGTGTCTTATACTTGATTTTAGCTTAGGTCATGATGTCATGGATCTGGGACTGAGCCATGTGTTGGGCTCTGTGCTGGGTGTGGAACCTACTTAAAATTCTCTCTCTCCTTCTCTCACTGTCCCTCTCCCACTTGCACGCATGCACATGTGCACATGTGCACTCTCTCTCTCAAAAAAAGAAAAAGGCAAAAAAAAAATGCACAAAATGGATTGCATCAAACTAAACAGCTTCTGCTCAGCAAAGGAAAAAAAATCAACAAAGTGAAGAGACAGCCTACAGAATGGGAAAAATATTTGTAAACCATACATCTAATAAGGGATTAATATCCAAAATACATAAGGAACATAATAGCAAGAGAACAAATAACCTGATTATAAAATGGGTAAAGGACCTGAATAGGAAATTCTCAAAAGAAGATGTACAAATCCCCAACAAATATATGGAAAGATGCTCATCACTAATCACCAGGGAAATACAAATCAAAACCACAATGAGCGACCACCTCACACCTGTTTGAATGGCTATTATCAAAAAGAAGAAAGTAAACAAGTATTAGTGAGGATGTGGATATATGAATATATTGAATGCCTCACTTACTATCGTGATGTCCCATACAACATTACTTTTGTGTTACAGCTTAAGAAATGAAGCATTGGCTCTTATCTTTGGAATTCACTGCCTTGCCATGTACCCATTCACCCAGAAGCAACTAAGCATATTGATTAGTGGAATGGAGTATTGAAATAATTGACAATACCTTCATACTTGGCTTGTGTCCAATCCAATGAGATATATTTTTAGAGCTTCTGACCAGTTTATGATTCTCTTAAATCCAGAATATAAAGATCTTGGAATTAAAAGGGTAGAAAGAAAATACCTTCTTGTCATTATTATCCCTAATGATCTGCTGATAAAACTGTGCTTCCTACTCCTGCAATGCTTGGATCTGCTGATTTCAGGTCTTAGTTCTTCAAGGAGAAAGGATCTACCAGGTATACACTAAGGGTTACATTGCCTAGAAGCTGTGGGATGTCAGCTAGTCATTTGGGTTCTTCATACAAGTGAAATGACAGTCAAGAAAGGGAGTTACTTTGTTGTCTGGAGTGATTGATCCTGATTATTAAGGACAAATCAGGTAGCTGTTACACAATAGAGTCAAAAGAAAAATTTTAAGAACACAGGGAATTTTATGGGAACCCCTTTTAGTATTTCAATGTATTTCATAGTATTTCAATGTCTAAATGTCATGGTTAATGGAAAGCTGAAGCAACTCATACAGTCAAGACCACTAATGTTTCATTCCCTCAGGAATGAAGGTTTGAGTTATTCTGTTAAGTAAAGAACCATTACTATCTGAGAATTTCACTGAGTGCATAGGGAGCATGGAGCCACGAGTTAGAGAATAGAGGACGATGGTAGCCATGCATTTTCTTTCTCGCGTGTTTTGCCTAAATATTTACCAATTTCTTTTTCCCCCTTCCTCATTGTGTTAAGGGTGCTGGTGCTAGTTACCTTATAATGTAGTCTTTAAAGAAGGAGATTGTAACGAACTTACAAGAGAAATGAACATCATCCAAAGATGGATGCAGTTACTAATAAGACTTTGGGTTTCCTTATTTGGAGACAGGATGGACATATCATTATTTGTATGAGGAATAATTGGATCATATTCCATAGAAGAATGATGTAGTCTCATTTTTCAAAATTTTAAATATGTGAATAACATTATATACAGACCCTAAGTATCCAAGGCAAACAGTACATATATTGTTGAATCTCTGCACCGTTCCTGCCCATTTAGACCCTCCCCCATATCCAGGATCTGGTTTATAGAAGAGCTTTGCCAGTGACTGGCATTCATCCAAGATTTGGAAGGTGAGAGGGAAAGATAAACCATTATTCTCTGGCAGCAGCCCCTGGCAGACACACGGGCAGATAGCAGACATGAAATTTGCAGTGGCTTCCTGGTGGACTCCTGCAGAACACCTGCTTCAGTGCTGCAGGCAGTGTAGTCCATTGGTGTCAACTTTCCTGTTCTTTGTGAGTTCCTAAATATCAGCTGTAGTTTCTTGACCTTTTACCCTCCAATCTTCCCAAAAGTTTGTAAGCATTTAATTAACTGCCTTACTTATCTTCCTACTTAAAATAGCTAGAGTGATTTTTGATCTCCCGAGCAACAGCTGATAAATACCTATTTTTTCTTGTTTCTCCACTCAACCACTCTACGCCTGTTCTGTGTTAGCTCTGTGGGATGTGATTTAGGAGACCAAGTAGAAGAAAAGTCATAGCTATATCTTATAACCACTTGCTATATAGCAGAGCACCCCAAATTTAGTGGCATTCAACAACGACCACTTTATTATGCTCACAAATTCCATGGGCCAAGAATTTTGGCATGCCACAATACCCTGGCTTGTTTCTGCTACATCACATCGCGGCCTATCTGGGAAGATGCATAATCTGGAGGGAACCCCATAGCTGGTTACTGAAATCATCTGAAGGATTATTCATTCATGTGTCTGGCACTTGGGCTGAGAGGACTTGATATCTATTACTATATAGTATATAATGTCTGCACTATTGTGGACTAGAGTGTGCACACGTGTTCTCACCATGTGGCTTGGCTTCCTCACAGTATGTCAGCCTCAGAGCAGTTAGACTTCTCACATGGTGGCTCAGGGCTCCAAGTGTAAGCAAGAAAACAAGATGGAAGCTGTATCTCCTTTTACAATCCAGCCTCAGAAGTCATACAGGGTCACTTCCACTGAACTCCATTAGTCAATTATTGTCAGATGGCCATTAAGATACAAGGGGAGGCATATAGACTTCGGGCTTGATAGGAAGAGTGTCTAAGAATTTTGGGGCCATGTATCAAAACTTTCATACCATCTAACTGAGAAGTCAGAGCTCCTTTATTTGCAGTTGTAAGTCCTCCTACTTGGAATGCCCTCTCAGCATCTGAGACTCAACACAAATGCTGACCTGACACCAGTAGAATAGTAGTCAAGTACCCTGACCATGAAGCCAGCATCTCAATGCAAATCCCAGCTCCATCACATACTGGCCAAGTGACCACAACACATACTTACTCTATCTGTAATGGAGTGTCTATACCTGTAAGAAGATGACAATAATATCTAGTTCAGAAGCTTGGTTTAAGACTTATAGTGCATTGAATAGTAGCCCCCAACAAAAAGTATTGTCCATTGGGAACCTGTGAATTTAACCATATTTGGAAATAGGGTCTTTGCAAATGTAAGGAAGTTAAGAATCTGTGACGAGATCTGTGTTAGAAGGGCTCTAAATCCAATAAGTGTCTTCATTAAGAGATCAATTGTGCTTCACATAATAAGTGCTGTATGAGTGTTAGTATCTTTACTTAAATTATCCCTCCTTCGCATCACTCAGTCCTATAACTTTTATTTCATAGTTCCTATCAATTGTTCATTTTTTTCTTATTTGTTTCCTTATTATCTTCCTTTGTATGCTGGAATATAGGCACCTTGATGGGAGAGTCCTTGTCTTTTTCATTGTTGTGTCCCAGCCTCTTGCAACATGAAAATGGGTATTAGACGATCACTATTTACTGAATAAATGGATAACCAAATGGATCAGGAAAGAAAAAAAACACAGAAAAAACAAATGCTAAACTACATGGTCAAATGGATTTCAAATGGGAAGTGCACAGTATGATGGAATAGTTAAAAACCTTCATGAAAGAGTTTGCAATTGAGGTGTGACTTATGCAGAATGAAAGTTCAGTGTGGGGAAAGTCTACTGAAGGTCAGAAGCACGTGTTATTTCACCTTTATGTTCCTACTCCACCATATGAGTGTCTGGCACATAAAATACCCTCAAAGATAATCTTTTAATTGAATTGAATTTAGGAAAGTGAACATTCCAGAAAGTGACTCGGATGAGTACCCTATAGAAGAATTCTATGAGGAATGAATAGATAAGTAAAACAGAAACATTCTGAACCCATTTGCTTGACTGAAAGTAGGATTGAAAACGCTTTTTGTACTTAATCTCCCACAAATTGTTTACTACCGATTCCATTTTATTTAGAAGGAGCTTCCCTTCTGGAAATATGCCCACCAGGAAGAGCAGCTTGTAATACTGACCTAAACTTGATGCCTGGTCCAATTTTGTCCTTGTGAAGATAGATGAATAGCGTTCCCAGTCTCTGGCTCTGAAACTAACAGTTCAAGTGGTCTGCTCATCACATCTTCCCTCCATCCTGTGCGTCTGAACAAATCTACCCTTAAGTAAATGAGGCTGTTGTTTTTTTCCTTTTCTTTATCTTTTATAGTTCTCTCTCTTGGCTGCACATATGGTTATTGCTGCATGAGGAAAAGCAAGCCACAAACTTTCTATATATTTTTTGGTGGCTCCAAGCTATTTATTTTTAGAACCTATTTCATTTTATCAATAGGTAAGTGAATTGCACTGATTTTCCAACTCAATTTCAAAGCATTTTACCACACTCCTAATTTAAATGTCCTTTTATTGTTGTGACAGACCAGCAGACCATTTCTTTTTTTTTCGGTCTCAGTTGTGCAATGACCTACATGAATAAAACTACTTTAAGAAGATGCCATAACGAGTAATCAGAATTGTAAACACCTTAAATCATCACACACCTCAGAAAATTGCTCTCTAGAAAAGGCAAACATCTTCCAGAAACCCTATGTAAAAATGAAATCATAAAAAAGAAACATTAGAGTAGATAATAAAACATAAATACTTCTGCTCCCGAGTATCCCCCCAACATTCTGCTTTATCTCACACCTATGAGAAAATGGTGTTGAATTTTAATGAGAAAAAAAATTACAACTAATTTAAGTTTAGACTCTTTGTCTTCCAGTTGCCTTTTTTTGCTTTTCAGTTTCATCATCTGTAAAATGGGGATAGTTTTGTTGACTGTCTCTTGGGTTGTTTCACTGATACATGATTTTGTGTGTTCTGTTTCATCTCATTTCTTGACACTGTATTAACATGGGGATACTTATTAAAGGGAAATGCATATACATGGCCTTGAAAAACAGAATTAGTCTAATGATTGGCTTTATTTATTTATTTATTTATTTATTTATCATTTCAAAAGGCACTCGCTAAGTGTACCTGAATTGAAAAGAATGAAATTGACCTTTATAAAATTCTGTAGAGTGGGTCATCCTTGGGAGTTGCTTTGCAGAGCATGAAGCGGCAGGCTGGCAGGGATCCACAGAGATGCTGCTTTAATTCACCTGCTGGGCAGTCTCCACCAGGGGCCATGGCAGATCTGCCTGGGCACCTCATGCCTAGGCTGGGCTACAGTGATAACCCCTATTCAACAGAGCCATCACACGCGCGCACACCTTTTACAAGCTTATTTCTCTCCAGGGTCTTTCTTCAACACTCCGTGCTTCTATAATTAAGTTAGGTACCGAGAGAGCTATATTACTTTTTTTTCCTACCACTGGGATAGCACTTAGTTGAGTCCTATGTTGTTTATTTTAGATGGAGGCAATGAGAAGCAGAAAGCCCAGTATACTATCATCTCGTCTCAGATTTAATTGGTGAATTCTCCTTTGGATTGAACTGCATCTGTTCAGTGAAATTGTAAATGGCCATTTACCTCTTGGAACTGACTCATTTTTAGTCTGTTTTTTTCTATGTCTTCCATAATAGAACAGTAAACAATTCAAGGGCAGGGTTATTTGTTCTCTTTGGTTTCCTCTAGCGTTTCACCTAGCATCTTCCAGCACATACCTACAGTCCTATTTAAATAACAATTATCCCACACTGAGTCAGAGCAAATAATAAAGCTCACTGCAGATTCATTTCAAACCCCAGTGATCGGAAGGTCAAAACCTTGGGGGAAAAAAAAACAACTAAAAAACAAATAACTCCCTCTCTCACAAGCTCCAATAACAACTATACATGCCAATGGCAGAAATAGTGTCTGAAATATTATTATCACTTCAACTCTCAAATTACTGTTTGATGTTAATTTGGAGGCAGATCTGTTACATACCTGTAGCAATCATTATATAGTAATTAAGAAGAGTTCACAAAGTAGTAGACCCATTTCCAAACATTTTGTTTGGGTAACATTTAGTTACCTAAACTAACTCATTTAATTCTTACAACAATCCCATGAGGTAGATACTATAATTATGTGCATTATAAAGATGAGGAAACTGAGATGTGTGGAGGTTAGGAATTTGCCCAAAGTCACATGGCTAAGAATGGGATCAGAGAAATTTGATTATAGGTCATTTGGCTCAAAGCTCCCAAGTTTTTGGCAGGCAGGCTCTACACAACAAACCTGCTTATGAAAATATAAATGTAAGGAGCAAGTTTTGAAGTGTCCTCTCAATTTTCGTCCCTAATCATGATACCCATTTCTTTGTCCCTGCACCATGTCTAACCTTATGTCCTTAGGGGAAAGGGGAGGGAGTGTTATGCCCAGAATTCGTGATCCCCAAAGACCACTAGGGAGCCGAGTCCGATGCAAAAGCAGAAGAGCCTTTTTTCGAGCTAGCTGGAGCTCAATCCCCTACCTGCACGATGCAGCGGTGAGATACCGGGAAGAGAGAGCGAGTTTCAAAAGCACAAAGGTTTTATTGGGGCCTAGGGGCAGTTGGTGAGGTAATGGCTATGGCCTCGGCCGATTGGCTGGGGAAGGGTCGTGGCTTCGGCCGATTGGCTGGGGAAGGGTCAGAGTCCTGTTACACAGGTCACTGGGTGTGTTTTGATCAGGAAGTTTGAACGGGTGAGCGGGAGGTTACTCAAGGGGAGGAGGCGCGGTCTGAGGTTTCTGCGATTTTCCTGGAAAAGGGGTCATGTCGGGGACATAGTCACTCAAGGTGGAGGACACAGAACAAGACGGAGTCGGCCAGCATAGGCCCGCCCTTTCAGGAGTAGGTCTAAGAAGTTATCATACAGGGAGCTCTCCTGTCCATATAGAAGGAAGAAGAGGGAAAGGAAGGTGTAGCTCCATTCTCTCTGGGAAATTATGGAGAGATGAAGGAGACAAAGTTGGGAGAAACACAGAGTGGGAGAGACTGCCTTTGTGTTCCTAAACCATGGAAAGATCCCTGAAGTTCCCACAGGCTCCCCTAAAGTTCACACTGAGGCTGCAGAAGGCTTGGCAATAGCGATTATTAGATGGGTGACCCTTTAATCAAAGCCACCACTGCAGGTGGACCGCCCGTGTCGGGGTCAAAGTGGCAGTGATAGCTGTTCTGTAGGACCAAGGAGAATGGAAAGGAGGCATCAGCAGCAGGGACCCTCAGGTCTTGATCAAGCTAAGCAACAGTGAGCAAGAGGTACACAAACTTTAGACTTTAGCCAAAAATCCCCCCGCACATCTACAGAGAAGATCAGAGCATGTACACCTCAGGAGTGCAACTGGGGACGAGCAAAGCACCAGGGAATCCCCACTTTTGCTAATTTTTAAAAAATGCTTGCTTATTTATTTATTTATTTAGAGAATCCCAAGCAGGTTCCACACTGTCAGTGCAAAGCCTAATGGGAAGCTTGACTTTACAAACCCTGAGATCATGACCTGAACCAAAATCAAGAGTAGGACGCTTAACTGACTGAGCCATCCAGGCGCCCCTGCTAATTTTTTAATTAAGAAAATTAGAATGGGATTTTTTTAAGCCCCATAGTAACATGTGACTGCCATTTTGAAGAGGAGTGACTGGCCGAGGGATCAAACCTGAACAAAATGAAGTCATTTAAAAGAGATGGGTTACCTTAAGAGATGCCTTAAATTATTCCATTATATCCTGACTGAATAAAATTTAAAGTTTTATTTCCTTCTACTCTTGAATTGGGACTCGAGAAAGATTAAATGAAACAAAATAAATAACTACCTTTTCTTCACTCTGGTGGTGTGGTATCTTATTTTTCTTCAAAACAAGGAAGGTTCTGCATCAGTGTCTCTTTTATGGGCAGAGTTTATTCCCTTTAAACTTTTTTTCTAAGGGTACACATGGGTTTAGAAATTAGTTCCTGCTCTAGGTTGAATGGGCTCCAAATATCTTCAATCCTCTTGAAGAAGGTTACTGAAACAATGGCCAAATTTCCTAAAATACTAAGTAAATGATAATTACTTAATTAAAAATTTAATAATTTGCTACAAATTCTAAATTTTTAGGAGTTAAACCACAGTTTAAAATTAATAACCGTTATTTAATGTATTACTTTAGTTATCGATTGCTGCATAATAAGTTGCCCTAAAACTTAATGGCTTAAGATAACAATGATTTACTTGCTCATAGGTCTGTAATTTGAGAAGCATGGATGGATAGAAATCATGCTGTTCTTGCCTGGCCATGAATGAGGCCTGTAGACAGTAGGTCTGGGATGGCTTCATTCAATGTCTAGGTACTTGGTGTTATGTGTTGACTAGAACTTTTTTTCTAGGCAGTCTCTTCTTGCTCCATAGTCTAAGATGAGCTCATTTCCACTTTTCAAGGAGTGTCCCAAGAAAATGAAGAGGAAAACTTCCAGATCTCTTGAAGCCTTGGTGCCAGAACTGGTACAGGTTTGATTTCTCGAGGTTCTACTGTCACATCAAGTCAAAAGGCCACTTCAGATTTGAGGCTGGCCAGAGAAACACTACAATTTCATGGAAGGAACAACAAAATATCATAGGAGTGCTTTTTCAGTCTACCACAAGGACCTTCCTCCCATTCTGGGGTTTCTTTGAAATTGAATTCAATATATGGTTTAACCTCCAAAAGACGTCATTATTATTAACTTTTATATATTCACTTTTGATTTTTATGTAATTTCATATATAGTTTTCTGTTATTCTTTATTCCTTGTTCCATTAAAAAATCCATATAAGCTCATTTTTATTCTACCTGAAGTACTTCCCCAATATTTCCTTTAATGTGGGTCTGTTCTTAATTAATTCTCTCAGTTTTGTTTATCTGAAAATGCTTATATTTTACCCTATTTTTTTGAAATCTATTATTCTGGCTTGACAGTTATTTTCTTTCAGCTTTTTAAGTATTTGTATCCATCAACCTCTGACTTTCATGATTGCTAATAAGAAGATAGATGTCAGTCTTAATTTTGTTGCTTTCCAGGGACTATGTATTGACTGCCTCTGATGCTTTTACATTTTTCCTTTTACTTTGTTATTTTCAGCAGTTTTGCTCTACGTGTCTAGATAAGGGTTTTATTGTAATTACCCTGCTTTAGTCTTTCAGAACTTCTATCTGTAGCATGGTATATTTCATAGTTTTGGAAAAAATTTTCCAATTTTTCTTGACATAAGTATTTGTTAACTTATTGTCATAAGCAGAAAAAAGGTATGTCATATAGAGACTTATAATTAGGATGTAAAATTCACAGGAGATTGCCATTCTTATATTAGTAGCCAAAACAGAGCAGAGAAGCATATTATTTTAACTCCTCAGAAATCTTGAAATTATAAAAAGCCTAAATCAACTAAAATATAGGATATGATTAACCTCTCTTAGCAGAGAAAATGCCCATATGCCCCCCCCCCCAAATAATAGTTGAACCTTCATTAAATATTTAATGACCATAAGTGACCTGAAATGACAGATTAGAATTTGGGGACCTCTTATCTCAGAAGGGGTCAGCACCTTTGCACCAACTATTTCCTTTGTTCTTCACCAAGTGCTTGGATATAGTTTGTCAGCCAGGATATGGAATGTGAAATGGTGCTTCTCCAGTTGTAAGAAGGCCCAGAGGTAGCTACGTTCCTTCCTTCTTTCTTTCCTCTCTGTGTTAGTTTCCTGAAACAAATGACCACAAGCTTGGTGCCTTGGCACAATCTCTTACAGTTCTGGAGGCCAGAAGCCCCAAATCAGTTTCACTGAGCCAAAAGCATGGTGTCAGCAAGGTTACACTCCCTCCAGAGGCTCTAGAAGGGAAATTTATTTGCTTTTCCTGCTTCTAGAGCTGCATTCCTTGTGTTCCATGGCTCACGGCCCCTCACCCCATCTTCACAGCCTGGAGTGTAGCATCTTTAAATTTATCTCTTTCTACTGAGCTTTCATCCCTCCCTCCCTTTCTGCATCCCCCCCACACACCTCCTCACCCTACTTTTCCCTTTGCTTCCTTCCTTCCACAGAAAGTGCATGCCTGCCGTGTGCTAGGTGATGTACTTGGCTTTTATGTAGAGATTTGTAATCACACAAGATAAAATATATGTGATCTCATGTGATCACTGCAACTCATTGAGATACAACTGTGATCATTATACTTCTAGATAAAGGCACTTTTCTTCTAAATAATAGGTCAGGGTCTCTAAATTCAGGTGTCAGATTTTACATCCTCTGACTTTTCCATCCATACCTATGCTAGCCTTTTCCTTACATGGAAGATTATACTTCCAGATAGCATTGAGCTCAGTTTGACTTGCCGTTAGATGGTTACAAACATTGGTAACTTTCTTCTGGTTGAGGGGCATGTGCCATTCACTTCAGCATTTCTAGGTCTAGAATAGCATTTTTGTCATATTAGGAGCCGCATAATGTTTGCTAAATTAAAGTAATATTTTCCCTCATTGGTTCATTCCAGAAGTACAGGAATATTTTGCAATCAACCTGGAGCTCCTCTTTCCTCTAGATAAATCACAAATCACATCTGGATGGCTAGTGTTTGTTCTCTGACCAGTGCACAAAGGCAATATTAGAGCAAGTCATTCTTGTCTCTCTCTCCCCTCCTTCCCCTGTTCCTCATAAAGGGAAGAGAGGTTTATGTCCAACTGTAAGGTGAGAAGAGCTATTGCCTATTGCCTCTGATGTGTTCCTCAAAAGCCAGCATCCATTATTTGTTTTAAAATTATATCCAGATTTAATTAATAGAAATATGACTGAGGGGTGACATGGAGAGGCCAATGCCACTGAAAGAAGCATTTATCACTTACATTTCCTCAGATGAGGAACCATGTCATGCAGGGCCACAGAGAAGCATCAGGGTAGTCAGAGTCCAGAAGACCTGGAGGGAGGGGAACATTGGCCAGAGCCTTTGTTGGAGTTTCTGCGGGAAAGACAAGGTCGGGCAGAGTCCACAGCATAGGCTTGGCCAGTTTGAATAATTCCAGTGGGCTTTGGCTATACGATGGTCCTAGTTGCCTGGTATTTGGCTCTGGGATGATTTAGGGCAGGGGAAATGTTGGCTTGGTAAGAGTCAGATTAGGAAGTGGCCATAGATCCAGAACTGATTGTTTTGCAAAGAAAGGTGTGCTCCTAGGTAAGATACTGTCTTTAGCCCTGGGAAGGGAAGTCTCTCCCTGGGTCTGTAAGGCTCCAAATGCCACAGCATCAAGAATAGAGAAAGTAAGAAAATATAGTTAATATAATTAGCCCTGTGTTGAATGGATGACAGGTAGACAAATATAGAATCTAAGAAAACAAAAGCAGGACATCCTTCCAGGTCCTCCTTGGCATTTTGGACATGCTGGTGTTGAGACATAGCACTGGCTTGTACCCCTGGTCTCCCAACTGCAAATAAATTCAGAAAGTCTTGCTTCTGACAAGCCTGGCCGATTCTCTTCTTGCATAGTGTCAGAGATTGTGTGTGTTTGTGTGTGTGTGTTTGGTTTGTTTTCTACTAGTTTCATTTGAGTGGAGAAGTCATTATTGGACAATTCCAGAAATGACAGGTAGAAGATGCTACTATTCTCTAATTTGGTCTTTTCTAGAGAGTCAGAAATAGAGCTGATCCTTTGCTTTGTGTGATTTTATACGATATATTATTGGCCAATACCCTGGGGAAGTAGGGTGAGAAAATTATAGATTTGGGGACTTAAACTTGACCCTGTTAGCTATTCCCTTGTGTCACTCCCTTGCATACCCCTGTTTTCCATTTTTTTTTTTTTTTAGTTTTAGAGACAGAGAAAGTGCGGGGGGGGGGGCGGTTGGGGGGAGAGAGAGAGAGAGAGAGAGAGAGAGAGGATCTTAAGCAGGCTTCATGCTCAGCACCAAGCTTGACATCAATCCCACAACCTGGGGATCATGGTCTGTGCTGAAATCAAGAGTCAGATGCTTAACTGACTGAGCCACCCAAGTGCCTCCTTGGTCTCCATTCTTTTTTTTTTTTTTTTTAACGTTTATTTACTTTCTTTTTTGAGACAGAGAGAGACAGAGGATGAACGGGGGAGGGTCAGAGAGAGAGAGGGAGACACAGAATCTGAAACAGGCTCCAGGCTCTGAGCTGTCAGCACAGAGCCCGACGCGGGGTTCGAACTCACGAGCCGTGAGATCATGACCTGAGCCGAAGTCGGACGCTTAACCGACTGAGCCACCCAGGCGCCCCTGGTCTCCATTCTTAATGCCACTATCTTACTTCTGGTATTCATCACGTCACTCCTGAATAATTGAAGTAGTGACTTTATAAAGTCTCTGTCAACCATATTTACTTCATGATCAATACAAATTAGCACGTGCCTTTGTGACCTTGGTTCCACCTCTCCACTGTGTCTGGAACACTCTCTTCCTACACAGGCCTTTCTAGAAGTTTCTTTGAAAACCAAATCAGATCCAGATCCAGATCTGGTGGCCACAGTTCTTACTGAGCAGCCTTCTACAATGGCAGCAGTTATCTCTGAGTTCTGGTGTTGTCCCCAACTTGTGTACTTTCAGGCTTGACAGTGAGAATGTCTCTCCAATGCAGTAGCCCAGAATCTTTTCCCTTTAACTTCCTGCATGGTTACAAATTGTCCCTTTATTAAATGTGTCATGATTAGCCAGTTCGAATGTGCTCTTTCTTGACAAGACCCTGATATTTGGTGCATGTCTTAGCATTAGAAATGTAAATTGAGCCAAAAAAATAATAAATTGTCTTCCATTCTCCAGGGTCTTGGTCAACACTATATCATATAAAATCAAATAAAACAAAAGAGTTTATACTTTAATGGAGGATGCTTAAAATAAAAAGGATAAATAAACAAAATCCATTGTAATTTAGAAAGCAATTAAGTACTAAGAACAAAAAAAAGAGTGAAGAATGAATGGGAGTCAAAAACTAGAAAATATTTATATGAGCTCAAATTGCCAATCTTTGAGCAGGAAACTTTATCTGGTTCAGTGCTGTACCCTTAGCTGCTAGAATTGTGCCTGATGCATAGTAGGCTCTCAATAAATATCTGTTGAATGAATGAGTACACACATGCAAATGCATTCAACCACTCATTCAACTAATATTGATTGAGTGCCTACTCTGCTGGGTACTCAGGATAATGTAATTTACATGACAAGAACAAAAGTTCTTACCTTTAAGGACTTGACTACTAATATCCTTTCTGTCTAACAATACTATAATCTCTTCAACACTCACTTTCTATTCTGAGCTTCTTTTTTATTCTTAGTACTTACCGTGGTGGCCCATTACGCATAACAAAATAAGCAGCAAATTAGTCAAGACTCTTACACGTGAGTGACCCAACCAATTTTAATGACAATGTAGATTTATTTTATTGACTCATAGAAACAAGTCAGTACAAATTTAGTTCAGGGTCTGGCTTTCAATAAATATTGGACATTGATCTATTTCCTCCTCCTGGCACTCTTTTCCTCTTTTGCTCAGTGCTAGCTCCATTTTCAGCTCTTTTTTGCCAAAAGATGGTAGAAATTTGTTTCTGTATGGTCGTCTCAGGCTTACAATCTGCTGCATTGTAAGTGTCTGCAGAGAAAAGTTTCTTTCCTAACAGTTCCAACGAAAGTTCAGTGTATGTCTTTCGTTGGCCCACGGTGGGTCCCATGCCTATCTTTGAATGTGTGATTGTAGCAGAGAGATGGGGATCTCTGACTGTCCATAGCTGGCTAGACGTCACCTCTGGATTCAGTAATGAGGTCCAAACCACGCAAATCACTTGACCTTACAGAAAGTCCCAAGGAAAGTTGGATTTGTATTACTAAAAAGAGGAATAGAGGATGCTGGTCAAACAAAAGCAACAGATGTCCCAGATACTTAACGAAAAAGCTTTATACTTTATATAGTACTATTCTAGTTAAAGCTTCTAATTTGGACTAACTGGGAGGTAGAAATTTTGGCTACATTTGTAGTAACATTTGAAAGAAGTTTCTGTTTCTTTTAAATGAATTTCATGTGGGTATGTAACAGAACAAATTTCCTAAGCTTTGCTTCCATTTCCTTAAGGCTAATTGCTGTAAAGAATACATGGCAAGAGTTTGTAATTAGCATATGCTTTATCTGTGTAAGAGAAAAAATGCTTCTAAAGTATTTGGGAATGATTGAAAATGGAGTTCTTTAAGTGGTTTTAAGCACTTTAGAGCAATTCTTCTTACACAATTAATTTCCATGGCCAAATTATTACAGATTCTGACTTAATGAGGTGTTAGTACATATGCAGATGACATTATCGAGTTTGCTTTAAATAATCCTCAAGGCATAGTGTTTCCTTTACTACTGGTAGAGTTGTGCAAATGTTTGCTGTATCTTTCTGGAGCAAAACCTTGAAAGATTAGCCCATTTATTTATTGAAATCACATGAATCTAGTTTGAATCATAGACTTTTTTACTCAAGACAAAGTAGGTCTTGCTCATTTTAGACCTCTTCCTTTACCTGCAGATTTCCTTTCTGTCTCTTGGAAAAGTGTATCTCTAAGTGTGGCCTCTAATAGTGTCTTTAACGCACAGTCCCTCAACTACTACAAGAAAGCAAGAAACCAAATGCAGAAGTGGAGAGTATTTAGAAACTTTTGTAGCAATTAAATATTTTTGTAATATCTGAATACCAACTCAAGGGATTCATCTCGTTGAACATGGTATAGACTAGTGAGGTGTTTTTGAACTTGTGTCATGAATCACTTTTGCCACAACTGCATTCAAATACAGCACAGTAGACCACACTGTGCTATGAGAATGTTGGACCACGTATCATTTGTAATGGATTAAAAAAGGAAAAGAAAAGAAAAGAAAAGAAAAGAAAAGAAAAGAAAAGAAAAGAAAAGAAAACTGGTCTCTTCTGCCAGATAGTTTGAAAAGAACAATTGTGCCAAAAAAATTGTTTGAAAGCATCAGAAAGCTACAAAGACAGTAAAGAATTATTCAGCCCAAATGTGGAAGAAGATAGCATAATGTAAGACCTCAAATGATCCCTAGTCATTTTTGTATGTGGGGTCTGGAACCCCCAAGATATTACACAGACATTTGAGGAACAAGATAATGTGACTAATGGTCAGAATAAGGATTAGACAATATAAATAGACTTACTGATAATCCAGATAATGGGTTCCTCAGTTATGGAATTTAAAAATGGCTATGCTTCAGATATTCTAGAAATAAGATAAAATTGGGAATTTTGTCAGAAAACTGAAACATATTTTATATAAGTACCAAATGGAAATTATACAACTGAAAAATGCAACAACTGTATCAAGAATTCAGTGAATGGATTTGTCAGCAGATTGGACTCAGCTTGGAAAGAAAATTAGGGAAGCAGGAATTGGCTCAGAGGAAAGCATACAGAATGCAGCAACAGGGAGAGACGACACTGGTAGAAAATACACCACACAAAATGTACAAACACCTGAGATACAGTGCAAACATCTGTGTACGTGGAATTGGAGTCTCAGAAGGAGAAGGGAGAGACAATGAGGCCGAGTAATATTTGAAGAGAAAATGGGGGAGAATTTTTCCAAATTGACAAAAAGGTTTCAGGCCATGGATTCAAGAAGCTCCATGAATCTTAAGCGAGATAAATACAGACACCACACTGAGGTGTATCACAGTCAAATTGCTGAAAGCCAAAAAAAGAAAATCTTCAAAGTATCTAGTAAAAAAGAATGTTACCTTCCAAGAGCAACAGTTTGACTAAGCAGATTTCTCCACAGAAGTAAGGTATGAAGAAAGTGAATGAGATGAAATTTCAAATTGTTAAAAAAAATATCAACCAATAGTTCTATACTCAGTGGAAACATTCTTCAAAAATAATAGCGAAGTAAGGGAATTGTCAGATAATCAAAAAATGGGAGAATTTGTCACCAGCCTGAGACCCCAGAGAATACAAGAATATTCTGCAGGCAAAAGGAAAATATTCATGGTTAGGAGCTCAGAGTTGCAGGAAGATATGAAAAGAAATATAAATGTAAACATGTGGATGAGTCTAAATGAATGTTAAGGGTGTAAACCGATAGAATTTCTTATGGGGCTTGAAATACATAGAGAATTACAATAGCAATAGGCATGTTTTAACAGTTGAGAGGAGGGATAAATAGATATAAAGGTTAAAAGGTCTTTGCATGTCCAGAAAAAGAAAAACTGTACTTATTTACATTAAAATCTGAAAAGTCTGGCACAGTGGGTCTCAACCAAGGGTGATTTTGTCTTCCAAGGAATATTGGCAATATCTGGACACATTTTTGATTGTCACAACTCAGAGGATGTGGCTGGCTTTCAACCTGTAGAAGCCAGGGATGCTGCTAAAATCCTACACTGCTCAGGAAAGCCTCTCTCATAAAAGATTACCTGATCCAATCTGTCAATAGTGCTGATGTTGAGAAACCCTTATTACCAAAGGATAGAGTCAAAGCATGGCACTCAGGCTAGTGGAGAAAGCAAATTATAAAAATAATTTGCTTATAAATTATAAAAATAATAAATTCACATGGGGACAAGAAAAAGTAGAAAAAAGGAAGAAAGATCAGGTGGGACAAATAAAAATTAAATCAGATGATGTTAAATTATTATCAATTCTATCAGTAATTGCATTAAATATAGATGGACAGACTCTGCACTTTAAAAATTAGTGTATTACTGGATAATAGAAGCAGCCCTGTGCCATTTACAATAAATGTACCTAAAAAAATTGCAGAAGGATTTAAAGAATGCTGAATATATTTCTTGAAAATTGAATGAATAAAAAGATATTTCAGCATTTTCCTATTGCTTCTAGAAGCATTTGTACGGAGTTTTTTCTTCTTTTTCTCTTTCTCCTCCTCCAGACATTTTATTCAAAGACGTTTTGCACTATGACAGTTAGTAGTAATTGCAGATTCAATTTTGTGATAGATTACTGTCATCATATTTCACTAGACCTGAACTTCATGAGGACAAAGATTAGGTTTGCTTTTTATTTTCCCGATATAAGCAGAACATCTGCCCAGCAGACAGCGAATATTCTATATATAGAATGACTTAAAAATGTTTGTGGCATTCCTTTATCCCTATAGTTCTCTAACTTTTGGGTCTCAGATCCTTTTATACTATTAAAAATCACTGAAGTTTCCAAAGAACTTGTTTAGTCATATCAACTAATAATTTCCATATTAGATATTAAAACAAAAAATTTAAATACCTTTATTAATTCACTTAAAAATAATAAACCTATTCTGTTAACATAAATTATGTATTTTTTTTGAAACTAACTATATTGTCAAGAAATTTCATGAGAATAATAGCATTGTTTAACTCTTTGGAAATCTTGTTAGTGTCCAGTTTAGTAGAAGACATCTGGGTTCTTCCATCTGCTTATGCATGCAGTATGTTGCAATATGTTATTTTGGTTTAAATATATAAAGAAAAGTTGATCTTGCACAGACATTTAGTTGCAAAAGGGAAGAGCATTTTAATAGCCTCTTCAGAAAATGGTAGATATTATTGTTTGATATTACTTTAAAACTTGACGAGTAGTAATTTTTTTAAAGGTTAATTATAATATGCAGTTGGAAAACATATCAATTACATCTTCATACTCTGTTACTTTAATATCTGTGCATCTATTTTGTGGTTTGGATGGATCTTTTCTCCATGCATTGGATATCTGGAAAAACTTAATTCATCAAATTACGAAGATCTCCGAAACATTGATACATTTCATTTTACAGTGTAAAACATGCATTAATTAATGTAACAACCAATTTCATCAGAAAATATTGGGGCGTGATGAAGCTTAGATACTATGTCAGGTATGAATTTCAAAAATTCTAATTTTCATTTGAAAGCTCAAGATATATCATTGGCAGCAATCATTATCAGTTGCCTTCTTTGAAGTAAGAGTCTCATTTCATTCATTTTGAGACAATATCTGCCACCTACTGAGAAGTCTGAATAATCATAGTTTATCAGTCATTTTTTTCAAGTAAAAATGTGTTCTGGGTTAAAAAGTTAAAAAAGCTACTTCAGCTCTCACTCAAATAACCACACAAGTACTTTTCCTGGAGATAACTGCTTCATTCAGTAGATGGGAGAAATACTTCATGCATATTTCCCATTTTGTCAAATAGAAGATTAAAAGGACATGTACTGAGGGATCAAGACTTGATAAAATTTAAAAATTTAACTACTTCAGGGACATTCTTAACTGAAACTAATTCTTTTTTTCCTCTTCTTGTGAGTGTATGGCAGTAAAGAGCATAATTCCTAGCTGTTAGGTAAACTAATAATAAATTTTATTAGAATTTGGTGATTTGGCATTAATTTCTGCAAAGGAGCCAATAGTTTTACTCACCATTGCTTTTGTATCAGAAAAAGTGCCAAGAAAATGCTTAGATTAATGGTTTTCACCTCCTGAATTCTCTGACAGAGAGCTTCAGGGACTGTGGGTGGTCTCACAGACCACAGTTTGAGAAGCATTGCTTTGTATGTGCATGTTGGGTGTAACCATCAAGCTGCCTACTTATCTCCATGCAGTTCTCACTTCCACAATGGGAATACCTTCATTTAGGAATACTCTTTTCTCTCACTTCTGGCTTTTTCAATGTGGTCTTATCCTCTCTAAGGCATAATGCATTGACTGACCCTCAAAATGGGTTGGATTACTCCCACTCTGAGTCCTGACACTGTTTTGAACATCTTGTGGTATAATTCTACTTTGTTCCTCCAATGTTCTTCTAATTAATTCTTCTAATTGTGTCACCACTATTATACTCTGAGCTTTCTAAAGGGGGGCTCTGTGTGCTGTTTATCTTTGAAAATCATTTAGTGCCTAAGTAAAGGTTCTGCACATATTATATGTCCCACATAAATACTTATTACACTGAAATGAATTAAATATGATTTTGTTAAACCTCATGGAACTATCTCTCAGAAATTAATCTTAAAAACCTACTTTTGCTTTAAGTTAGCTATTTTTATCTTGACCCCTAAAAAATATAATCGAGACTATTAAACCCAGTGACCTGGGTGATTTAATGCCAAATTTGATGATTTTACTAGAGACAGAGTATTTGTTTATTCACTCATTCATTTGTATTCCTTCATTAAATTTAGTTTTTAAACAAGAATTTATTATGTTCTTACTATGTGGTAGCCATGACAGATATGATGGAAAACAAGACATAATGCCTCATCCAAAGGGCTTATATTTATTCAGAAACTATGTCATGACCATCTATCAAGTGTAGTGCCCTCTCTAGTCATTTGCTAGACAGAGTTCCTCCCATCATGAAGTGTATATAGTGTAACTAAAGAGATATGTGTATCAACAAATTAAAATATAGAGATGCCTGGGTGGCATAGTTGGTTGAGTGGCCAATTCTTGATTTTGGCTCAGGTCATGATCCCAGAGTCATGAAATCAAGCTCCATGTGGGGCTACATGCTGAGCATGGAACCTGCTTAAGATTCTTTCTCTCTCTCTTTCTCTCTCTCTCCCTCTCTCTCCCCTTCTGCCCCTCTCTCTTGCTTGTGTGCTCTCTCTCTCTAAAATAAAATTAAAAAAAACCAGTATTTTGGACACTGTCCCAGAAATAGGAACAGTAAATGGTGGCAGCTCTGAAGAGGGAGCAAGTAATTCTGCCTGGAGATGAGAAACGTTTGAACTAGATCTTTATTAAAAACATTATAGCTGGAAAAGGAGACAAGCACAATTCTTGCAAAACCCCGTGAAGGAAACTTAGAGATATGATCATCTGATGATTAAAGCCCATAGGGGCAGGATCAGAGGGTATATGAAAGAGAACGTTAGGAGAGGAGGTTGGAATATAGTTTATTAGGTTTAGATTATTCCAAGCCTGGTAAAACATCCCAAGGAGTTTGAA
This sequence comes from Panthera pardus, assembly GCF_024362965.1. Taxonomy (NCBI): domain Eukaryota; kingdom Metazoa; phylum Chordata; class Mammalia; order Carnivora; family Felidae; genus Panthera; species Panthera pardus. Next base: position 187,304,168 of record NW_026526688.1, read on the forward strand.
TTTTAGGTACAAGCATTAGGGATCCAATTCAGACTTTTAAAAGGGATAGTGATGTGGACACCTCTGCTTCTTTGGTAGATAAATCTGATGACCAATTAGTAAATAATGAGTAGGTAGATAATGCAGACAGAAGACTGATTAAAGCCATATGCACAATTTTAAGTCAGAAATGATGAAACCCTCAAACTAATATATTAGCAGTAAAGAGTGAAGAAAAAGAGCCAGATTTAAGAGGCATTTCTGAAACAAAAAGAAGTGATGTGACTCAGCAATCATTTGGATCATGGGAATGAAGTAGAGGTAGGAGAGGAGGATGACATCAACATTTGTACATTGGGAAATTAGAAAAATGGAGGTGCTACTAATCAAGATAAAAAATTCATGAGGTGGAACTGCTTAGCAAGATGAGGAGAGAATTTCCATTTTAGATACAAGTTAAACTTCAGGGTCAAATAGTCCTATGTCCCCATTCTAGTTTTTCCAACTATTGTACTGATGGTTCCCAACTATGATGATCTGACACACAATTTTTTGATTTTATTTTGGTGTGAAAGCAATATGTATTCAGTAGAAACTCTAGTATGAGTTTTGAATTTGGATCTTTTCCCAGGCTAGGGACGTGCAGTACCATAACCCTCTGGTGACACTGGATAGCCACAACTCCCAATCAACTCCCAATCACCCAGCAATCATGACGGTCAGCAATGGACCCACTGATAACCATTCTGTGCCCATAAAAGCATTCTAATTTTTTACTTTCAGTATAGTATTCAATAAATTATATGAGATATTCAACACTTCATTATATGATAGGCTTTGCATTAGATGATTTTGCCCAACTATGGGCAAATATAAGTATTCTGAACGTGTGTAAGGTAGGCGAGGCTAAGCTATGATGTTTGGTAAGTTAGGTGTATTACATGCATTTTTGACTTATGAAATTTTCCTTTTTTTAAAGGTTTATTTTTTGAGAGAGAGAGAGAGAACAAGCAGGGGAGGGGCAGAGAGAGAGGGGGAGAGAGAGATTCCCAAGCAGGCTCTGCACTGTCAACACAAAGTCCAACGTGGGTCTCATTCTCATGAACCGTGAGATCATGAATAATCATAGTTTATCAGTCAAATTCAGATGCTTAACTGACTGAGCCAACCATGTACCCCTTGACTTATGAAATTTTCAACTTTCAATGGATTTACTGGGACATAACCCCATTGTGAGTCAAGGAAGATCTGGATATGATATTTTCATTTAATCTCTAAAATGAATAAACTCACTGTGCAGTAAAAAAAAAAAAAAAAAAAAATTGCCTTTGCCCCAGGAGGGGTCTACCCTTTGTTCCTGGCTTCTGAAAGGCAACCTTTAAACTTTTGGAGTTCCCCAAGTAATGGAATGTCTTTGTTATTCATGGCAGGTCCCTGAGAGCACACCTTATAGTTTATACTAAGGAAGTGACTCTTGGTGGACCCCTTGGAACATAGGGTATACCAATCAATCAGGTATACATAATAAAAACCAAATTTAAAAAAAAAAAGGAGCACAGAACCTCATGTGATCTTCCAAGATTGTTAATACTCTGCTTATATTGTCACCTATGAGTGGCAGAGGGTAAAGTAGGTTGAGGACAGCTTCTGTTGAGAAGCTTCACATGTAACCCTTCTATACTCGACCTTATGCATCCTTCCTTTGGCTGTTTCTAATTTGTATCCTTTCTCTGTTATAAACCACATCTTTGAGTATCATCACTCTCCATGAGTTCTTTGAGGCTTTCTAGTGAATCATGAAAACAGGTTGATTTGGGAAAGCTCCTGAATTTGTAATTGGTATCAGAGGTGAGCATTGACTTGTGTGAATTTCCCCCTCTAACTTTGTGGTTGGATCCCAATTCCTTATATTTGACTTAAAAGTCCTGGCACATTTGGTAGTCTGGAGAACTATGCCCTCAACCTCACGGTTGGCTTAACTCCAAGTACTCACAAATTCATGAGGATTAACTAATTTATTTTACAAATGTTTGCACAAACTATATAGCAGACAGGGGTGTGGCAGTGGAGATACAGCAGTGAAAATATATGTAGGCTCTGGCCTTACGAAGTATAGAACCCAGGAATGATTGAAGTCAAGTGTGTGCAATGAACCAAATGTTGGTGCCCTCCCCCCAAATTCCTATGTTGAAATCCTAATTCCCAATGTGACAGTATTAGACGAGGTGGGGTCTTTGGGGGGTAATTAGGGAATAATGGTGGAGCTGTCATGAATGGGATTAGGATCCTTAGCTCTCTCAAACTTTTTCTGCCATGTGAGGACACACATGGCCATCTTCTGCAACCTAGAATAGAGTCCTCCCCAAAACTCAAACATGCTGTTAGATCTCAGACTTCCAGCTTCCAGAACTGTGAGAAAAAATTTCTGTTGTTTATAAGCTACCCAGCCTATGGCATTTTGTTGTAGCAGCCGTCTGTGTATCGATATAAATATGGGTGTCATCAACATCAAGATGGTATTTGAATTCATGAATACGGATGAGGTCATATAGAAAAGGTTTTTAGACAGAATCCTTGACTCAAGAAACAAAAGGTCTCTTTCAGCTCAAAGCAAAACAAACAGTCCTAGAATGGAAGAGGCAGCTTATTCTATACTTGCTTCTTACCTATAATTGAGTGTAACCCTGAAACACGTGATCTGAAGTTATCAAAATAATCATTTATTCCCAAGTGGATAGGTAAAGGAAGCCCAAAATTGATGCTTCCTTAAAATGTTTGTGGGAAACATAGGAAAAACACATATACTGGGAGAGAACTCTCCATGATGAGTTGATAGGAAGTTTCATTTTATTTTTTTCTGATAGGCCACACATCACTTGACTATAACATGTTGCAGTTGCAAATATACCTTTGGCCCCAGTGATCTTCTGGAAAGAACAAACTCACTTTTAACATTTGAAATGGGCATGTGAGCAAAAGCAAATTTTCTGAATGTCAAATAAGCTTTTCTGCTTTGAAAGTAGTTTAGCATCTATTTCTGATCACTTTATAAATGTCAAGCACAGAAATAAAAGAAATTATCATACATTTCATACCCAAACACAGTGCAATAAAAAGGAAGCCTGGAGAAAGGAAGTCACAGCCAAAATTTCAGGTGAAGTCAATTTTTGCAGGTGACTTCATTACTGTTGTTTCCTGTGTGGTTTCCTGGTACTTATATTCCAAAAGCTTACAATAAGCCTGTAGAGCTCTTATGGTATGGACAGAGGTAGCAGGATTTTATTTCTCAAGATAAGACATGTGAAAATAGGTAATTGACTAAGCATCCCAAGTGGGGTGTTGTCCTTCCCTCCTTGTCTTCATTTATTCCTTATTTTTAAGTACTGCTTCAGCCCAGTTTAACAAGTGGCCTAGAATATGAAAACACTCTTGGATTTTATCTTAAGCACAAAACAAAACACCTCATGAAAATGTTTTTTTTTTTTCTTTAGAAAATCAATTGCTAGAGTAGAACAATACTGGGAACAACTTATGATTCATCAGACAAAACACCACTGTCTTTCTAGTATTGGAAAAAGTAATGATAACATATTTTTGAAAAGAAGACTCTTTGTGCGATGCATATTAACCACATTTTCAGCAAACTGAAGCATTGCATATGCTAATAAAGACAAAACACTTAGCATTTCCCATTGTATTCAATGGTGTCAGTCAGCGCTAAAGGTCTCAATGAACACAGGAAGTGTACGCGCGGTGAAAGGGAGATCTCTACATTGTTCCATACCTTTCACTATCTTCTCCGCTACAGAAGTTGTCTTTGTAGGGTTTTCTCTGCTGTGTAAACCTATACATCTCAATGCACTGATTGGTTTTATTGAAACTGGAAGATTAAAAAGTAGACAAATATTTTAAATGCACAAGATATTACTATATTATGGTATTTGTTCAACAAACATTTGTAACAGGGCAGTGTATTAAATTCTACATAAGGAGGCTTCGAAAATGAAAACCCTAATTGCCACAGGACCAGATCCTCCCTGGGGCATGAATTCTTATGGCCTGCCTACTCTGGTTTCTTGCCCATAGTCAGAGAACTAGGATTCAAAATGGCTCAAAAAACAGTAGTTTCAGCTCAAATAGGTAGAGTTTGTCGCTTTGCTGTGTCACATCTACTAGCATTGCTTTTGAGTTTTATTTAAGATATTCTAAAAAAAATTAGAGGTTCATACATTTGTTCACATTTTAAAAGTGTATTTAAACGATATTGTTTTTAAGGTTCTTTTATTATAACCTTTTACTCTTTTTTGCCTTTTTCCACACTCAGGTACACACGGAACAATGTGTGTTCATATGTTTATATGATTCCATTGATTTTTTTTACAAAGGTATTGCAATAATCATTGATGACCAAACTTGAAATATTATCAGAGCTGATTTTTAAAAAATTTAAGGGGCACCTGGGTGGCTCAGTCAGTTAAGCGTCCTACTCTTGATTGTGGCTTAGGTCATGATCTCATGGTCATGAGGCAGAGCCCCATGTTGGGCTCGTGGAGCCTGCGTAAGATTCTCCTTCTGCCCCCTCCCCAAATAATAAATAAATAAATAATAAAAATTAAGAAATTGCAGAAGTAATGTTGATATACTAAATCATTGCTTTTTTACTTTTGATTAGCTAGATTTTATTCAAAAGAGGATAAATACACATGGAAAAAAATGAGGAAGAGAAGATCAACAATGAGAAGGAGATATCCATTTCCCACCCCCACCCCCCCCCCAAGAACCCTAAGGTCTGTCTGCTTCCCAGAGGCCATCACTGTCAATAGTTAATTGTGCCTCCAGAAATATTCTATGCATATAAAAACATATATAATATATGCAATGCCTTTTTAAAGTTTGAAATAATTTTAGATTTACTGAAAAGTTGCAAAAATAGTACAGAATGTTCATGCATATCTTTTACAAATTTTCTCTCATGCTGACAACTTGTGGAAAAATGGTACAATTATCACAACCAAAAAATTAACAGCAGGTCAATAATAATAACTAAATGATATATTTAAATTTCAGTGATCCCTGCCCCCAGTGTCTTTTTTTCTGTTCTAAGATACAATCTAGAATCCCATAATGCTTTTAGTGGTCATGTCTCCTTACTTTTCTCTAATCTGGGACAGTTCCTCAGTCTTTTCTTTTATTACTTCATATTTTTTATGAGAACTGGTCAGTTATTTTAGAGAATGTCTCTCAATTTGAGTTCATCTGATGTTTCTCATGATTAGATTGTATTTATATATTTTGTCAAGAATAACATGTCTGTTTCATATCAGCAGTACATGATGTGAACATATCTTGATACTAATGTTACACGTTGATGTTATAAAAATTTAACACAAATTTCAGTATATTACACACATGTCTTGGACCCAGAAATGTATGGCAAACTAGTCTTCGACAAAGCAGGAAAGAATATCCAACGGAAAAATAAGTCTCAGGGTGGCTCAGTCAGTTAAGCATCTGAGTCTTGATTTCAGCTCAGGTCATGATCTCATGGTTGGTTCCTGAGATCAAGCCCCATGTGGGTGTCTGTGCTGACATCGCAGAGTCTGCTTGGGATTCTCTCTCTCTCTCTCTCTCTCTCTCTCTCTGCTCCTCCCCCACTCACACTTGCTCTCTCTCCCTCAAAATAGATAAATAAACACTTAAGAAAATAGTCTTTTCAGCAAATGGTGCTGGGAAAACTGGGCAGCAACATGCAGAAGAATGAAACTGAACCACTTTCTTACACCAGACACAAAAATAAACTCAAAATGGATGAAAGACCTAAATGTGAGACAGGAAACCATCAAAATCCTACAGGAGAAAACAGGCAGCAATCTCTTTGACCTTGACCACAGCAACTTCTTACTACACATGTCTCTGTAGGCAAGGGAAACAAAAGCAAAAATGAACTATTGGGACCTCATCTTGGATAATTTTTTAACTTAGCATTTTATTTCAGCATATCATTTATCTTTATGTCAATATAGTATTCAATTGCACTATAGGCCATAATTTATTTAATTGGTCTACTATTGTTGAATATTCAGGTTATTTCTGGTTTATTTATATGAGAGAGAGGTAGAGCATGACCAGGAGAGGTTCAGAGAGAGGGAGACACAGAATCTGAACCAGTCTCCAGGCTCTGAGCTGTCAGCACAGAGCCTGATGCGGGGCTCGAACTCACAAACTGTGAGATCATGACCTGAGGCTAAAGTCAGATGCCTAACCAACTGAGCCACCCAGGTGCCCCATTTCTGATCTTTTAAATTAAATTAACTTCACTTTTTAAAAGTAAGCTTTACACCCAAGATGGGGCTTGAACTGCGACCCCAAAATCAAGTGTCACGTGTTCCACTAACTGAGCCAGCCAGGCAATCCCTGGTCTTTTTAATTCTGAATAACAGTGCTAGAAAAGACATTATTTTAAAAGCATTTGTGCATGTTTGCATGTAGGGGAAATTTCCAGAATTGGAATTGCTGAGTCAAAGTTGATGTGCATATTAATTTTGATTATATTGACAAATTTCTTGATAATTTACATACCCCTCCTTAGGCAGTAGCAGGGGGCTTATTTTCTCACGTTCTGGCTAACACTTTTTAATCTTTGCTAATATGATAAGAGAAAAGTGCTACTTTATTCTTGTTTTAATTTACATTTCTTTTATGATGTGTATCTGTTAGTAAACTATTGCAGTTTTATGTGAAATAAGTCAAAGAAAGACAAATACCAGATGAGTTCACTCAAATGTGAAATTAGGAAAGAAAGAAAGAAAGAAAGAAAGAAAGAAAGAAAGAAAGAAAAGAAAAGACAGAAAAACAGTCTTAACTATAGAGAATAAACTGATGGTTACCGGAGGGAAGATGGGTGGCTGATGGGGGAAATCGGTAAAGGGGATTAAGAGTACGTTTATCATGATCAACACTGAGTAATATACGGGAGTGCTGAAATACTGTATTGTACACTGAAAACTAATAGAACACTGTATGTTAATTATACTGGAATTAAAAAACAAAAATAAAAATAATTGCATTTTTTGTATACTCTACTCTTACCCTTTGTCTGTTTTGCTACCAAGTCTAGCCATTTTCATATTAACAGGATTCTTTAAATAGTAAGGCAATTAACCCATTGTCATTTAGTGCAAAGGTTTCCTCACTATTTTATTTGCATTCTGACTCCCTTTGTAGCCCTCTCCTGTGATAGGTAATTGATTTTCAAATGGCTCTTGAGCAGCGTGTTTCTCAATGTCAAAGATCTCCCAAAACCATTCTATAAAACTACCTGTGGTCATAATATGATATAATTCCCTCCTTTTTTATTAGTAAATGTTTCTTGCTTAAAACCCGTCATTGAGTTAAAATGTGTAAGATGATTTAAATGTGGTTTGTGACTTACTTGCTTGTTTTGCTTTAAGTCTGAGCAGTCATACTCCCAAAGAGTCAGCAAAATGGTCACAGTTTTTATCTGTCAGAACTGTTCGCCATTACATTCACATACATTTTTGGTCAATTTATTTACTACTGTAATTGACTCTAGGCTCAAAACACTTATTCTTCAACCTGTGCTATGGATTAAAATGGAATAATGGCTGCTTCCCTGCGTATGTATGTACATATCTATATGTGTATTTTTAAATATGTAGGTATTTATTTATGCTTATATTTAAAAATACAGAAGTCATAAGCTGACACATGTGCTCTCTTGGATGTCAGATGTTCCCGTCCTGGAAAAGACCAATAATTTTCTTTTGGAAAATGTATACTTTAAAAAACTGGACTATTGGCAATGTTTTCCAAAGTGAAAGTGATTATTGCTCCAAAAGGATCAATCCAAAAGGATTAAGGAAGTATTTTTGCTATCTGTTTTGTTTGTTTGTTTTATTCTGAGCTATGTAACCTTCCAACATCCTAGACTCATAAGGGCTTATTTATTTTTGACATAATAGGTGCCAGATATATCTGTGCTCGGTTTCTGAATTTGAGGCCAGGAAACATTCGCTTACTGAAAAGAGAGCTCTGTTGGAACTGGTTGAATCCTGGAGTAGAGTCATGAGATTCAATGTTGGAGAATGTCTACGTGACCTGGGGATGTCCAGCCCTCCCTCAACACCAGCCTGCACAGCCTCCCCACACCTGGAGCCCTTGGCATGCTGCTGACAGTTCAGCCCGGTCCCAGGCTCTAGTAGAAACTCTGAACTTAGACAAGAAAAAGCTCCATAGCTCTGAGTCAGTGTTTCTTAACTTTAGCTGCTGACGGGGATGGGGGGCTAGAATTTGGTATTGGTACTCAGGAGGGCAGAGACCGCAGTGTATGATCATATGTGACTCAGATGGCAGTTGGCACTTCCCAGGCCCCTCAGAGAGTTGGCTAAATTTGTTTTCAACTATAATGTATGTGGCCCGACAGCAGACACGATTTCCCTACACTTTCTAGGATTTCTTATAGTTGACATCTTCATGTCTCTCTCGGTTCCTGTACTGCTGGTTCTGTTCTTTGTCCAGAGAGCACACATATGAAAAGTCCGTTTCCTTCCCTTGTTCCAAAAGAAAGCCATGCAAGCATTTTGTGACTGTTTTTTTAAAATTTTTTTAAATGTTTATTTCTGAGACAGAGACAGAGCATGAGTGGGGGAGGGGCAGAGAGAGAGAGAGAGAGAGGGAGACACAGAATCCAAAGCAGACTCCAGGCTCTGAGCTGTCAGCACAGAACCCGAGGCGGGGCTCAAACTCACCAACCACAAGATCATGACCTGAGCCGAAGTAGGTCACTGAACCAACTGAGCCACCCAGGCGCCCCTGTGACTATTTGTATATGGGGAGAGGAGTGTCATTGAGATGGGTCACATAGAGAGATGTACTCACAACAGTCCTGTAAGTTTTATATATGCAAAATTTTCATTTTAGAAATGAGAGTCTTGGGCCCAAAGAGGTTAAGTAAACTGACTAAGGTCATAAGACTAAAAAAACTGTCAGAGTCAGTATTAAACCCAGATACTTCTGAGTATCTTATGCTATCTATTACTAATATTTGCTTTTTTTCAATCATCATGTTTTACCTTAATGGGATTGAGTAGATACGCAAGGATAAATGTATAAAATTAGTTTTGAATGAAAAGAATATAAATATATAAATGCAAGAGAATATGGTTTATTTTTGCAAGCAACACCGAAGTAGACTTTTAAGCTTAATGGAAATCTAAGGGCATCATTTTTTTAAACAATTAATACACAGCTCCCTAGGCATCTCCAGAGCTATAATAGGCTATGTCTTTTTTTTTTAAATTTTTTTTTTAATGTTTATTTATTTTTGAGACAGACACAGACAGAATGCAAGTGGGTTGGGGCAGAGAGAGAGGGAGGCACAGAATCTGAAGCAGGCTCCAGGCTCCGAGCTGTCAGCACAGAGCCTGACGCGGGGCTGGAACTCACAAGCTGTGAGATCATGACCTGAGCTGAAGTCGGACGCTCAACAAACTGAGCCACCCAGGCGCCCCAATATAATAGGCTATGTCTTAAAAATGAAAGAGAAAAAGATAAAGATGAACTGCATCACCAAAGAGGCATATGTTTGAGTATTTTACCAGCCCTAGCCCACTTAATTTATGAAACCAAAGAATATCCCAGGTTTAGATGAAAGCTGTGCCTATTAAATAGCAGAATGAAACATGCCTGCGAGTATCGAGACCCGCAGGGTATCCTGACTTATAGTCAACACAGATAGTGTACATTGACTTATACATCTCTCCATGTTAAAATATTTAGAAACTTCATCAGTGTGAGTACTGTGTGTAATTTTCCAACGTTTCTGTCCTTACATAACTTTTGTCTTTGATGGAGTGTTTTTTTTTTTCTAGCGTTCCCAGGAAAGTGAAATATTTAACGCTGTAGATTGATTAATATTATAAACAAATGTAATTTATGTAGAAATGCACCAGCAAATGATTCCTGTGCTCATCTTTGCATAAACAATGTACTTGTTCTGTTATGGGATTTTCCTTTTCTAAATAGAAGTCTCCCTGGGCAATAGACAGCTGTTTCTATAGGATGGTAATTAATGTTTTTTTCCCCCCATTAAAAAAGAATGCTTTGCATACTTTTAAAAAAAGATTAGCACAAGGATTCATGTTATTTCCTAATTTTAAACCAGCTTTACTGAAACATGTTAGATATAGATGAGATAATTATACAGTCCAGGAATATCCTGCAGAAAAATATGTGGCTCTAAAGCTGTAGTTTCCAACCTTAGCGTGCATCAGAATCACCTAGAAGGTTTGTTTAAATATTCGGTTTCTAATTTATTAGGTATAGGGTTAAGCCTGATAAATTTCACTTTTAGCAATCTCTCAAGTGATTCTGATGTTATTGGTCCAGGGACCACACTATGAGAAACACTCCCCTAAAGGAATGACGGTATTTTTCAAATAAAGATATCATATTGTAGGCATCCAAATGAATGTCTTTAAGACTTTACACTTCTTTTTAAGTTTTATTTTATTATTTTGAGAGAGAGAGAGAGTGTGCCCATGCGCACAAGTTGGAGAGGGGCAGAAAGAGGGAGAGAGAGAATCCCAGGTAGGCTCAGCACTGTCAGTGCAAAGCCCCCATGCAGAGCTTGAACTCACGAACCATGAGATCATGACCTGAACCAAAGTTGGACACTTAACCAACTGAGTCACCCGGGTGCCCCTAAACCTTTATACTTCGTCTAGTAATGATTCCATGCTCAAAATCTCTAGAACATTTCTCACTTGGAATTGCTTTGGGGGTCAGTTCATGAACCAGGTAAGAAAGCTATTTCCCTTATTTAAAAGTCACACACTGGCCCCTGACTTTTCCTCTGGCTTCTCATGTTTCTAATAAGGAGGGAGTCTTATTGAAATACAAATTTCTGATCTTTCTACTCATGTCCTCCCTTACTCTCTTGCTAGGCCAGCTCAAGGTCTTGCCCACCTCTCAGTTCTAGTATGTTAGCTTGAACCTAGTTGGATAATTTAATCAGGAAAGACCAAGGCCCCTTTTAGACTCAGGTAGCACTCTAAAATCCACCGTCGACACTAATAAAGCTGATGTTTTGGTCTCCACTTAGTTGTAGCACTCTGGAGTGGAAATGGTATGAAAAATTGAATTTTTATCTGAAACCCCACCTTGAATGTTGAACCTGGTACTTCACAAGTTTTCAATGGCATTTGAATGGTAAAGCAAGGAACCAAACTTCAGCTTTGTTTTTAATTTCTCTTCTCTATGTCCTGTGTTGTGTTCTTCTCTGCTTTGAGTGGACAGTATTCATGTGGGTGCATATGTTCAACTCACAAATTATTTATTGAAGTCCTATCAATCCTAAGGTACTATTCCAGATTCTTCAAAAAATTACAAGAGTGAATTTAACACAGTATATGCAAAGCACTTATGTTGGTTCATGGAAGAGAATAAGAAGGAAAAGGAATGCTAGGAAGTGGTGCTATTGGCAGCCCGAGCAAAGAAATCTGAGGTGCGAGAGGTGTGAGACCGTATGCAACTGATAAGCTAAAGAAAAGTTTGCTGTTAGAAGCGGTATTTGATATGGGCACTCATTGATGGTAAGTCATTGAAAGGAAGGGAGCTAGTGGGATTTGTAATGAGCAAAGGAAATTGTATAAGAAACAAAAAGGCAGATGAGTTGCTTGGGTGGCTCGGTGGGTTAAACATCCGACTTCGGCTCAAGTCATAATCTCATGGTGTGTGATGAGTTGGAACCCCCCACCCCCACCTCAGGCATCAGGCTCACTGCTGTCAGCATGGAGCCCTATCATTTAGGATCCTCTGTTCCCCTCTCTCTCTGTCCCTCCCTGGCTTGTTCTCACATTCATATTCTCCCTCTCTCTCTCTCCCTCCCTCCCTCCAAATAAATAAATGAACTTTAAAAAAAAGGGAAAAAAAAGGTAGAAACACAAGAGAGAAAGATTTTAGGAGAGTTACTTATGTACACCCAGAGGTGAGAAAGTCTGGAGAAGAATGGAGTGAATGGTAGATAAGGAGATTCTCCACTTACATCCCACCCACGTGTCCAGCTGTGAGGAATTTCACCAAAAGACAGCCTTCACCTGTCAGCGCCTTTAAGAGCTGCCACATTCAGAGAATGGCCTTGCCCAAGGTCCCACTCATACCCTACGGGAGGAGGGTGGGGGGAGGAGTACGAAGGCAAGATCTTTTAAACTTGATGAGGGACACTCTGATTGGTGGCAAGATTCCTTTTGCGTTTTCTGTGAAGACAGCCAAAGCTTTGTGAGGCTGGCATTCATTTGACTTCTTCCCCTGCCCCATCCTTCAGGATACAGGTGTTGGTCCCCAACAGTAAATGAGAATTCCTGGAGCTCCACATATCTGCCAGCATTTGATGTTGTCAGTGTTTTGGATTTTAGCTATTCTAATGGGTGGATTTTAGCAATTCTAATGGGTGTATAGTTGTTATAATTTACAGTTGTCTGATGATATATGATGTTGAACATCTTTTCCTGTGCTTATTTGCCATCCATATGTCTTCTTTGTTGAGATGCCTGTGTTTAGATCTTTTTCCCACTTTTTAATAGAGTTTGTTTTCTTACTCAGAAATCTTAAGAGTTCTTTGTATACTTGACTAGCAGATTCTTATCAAGTATGTGTTTTGCAAGTATTTCTCCTTGTCCCCTAGGCTTGGGACATGTAGTGTCTTCTTTACCCATAAATAGGGAATCTGTAATTATTAACCAAAACTCTCTGGCCCCTGGTGACCTCCAATCTACTTTCTGTTTGTATTAATTTTCCTATTCTAGGTGTTTCGTATAAATGGATTCATATAACATGTGCCCCTGTGTGTCTGGTTTGTTTAATCCATGATGATGATCTCAAGCAGGTGTTATAACATCATTCCTTTTCAAGGCTAATATTCCATCGCATGTACATATATCATTTTGTTACCTGTTTGTCTTTAGATGGACATTTAGGTTGCTTCCACCTTTTGACTATTGGAACCATGCTGTGATGAATGTGTAAGTTTCTGTTCGTGTCCCTCTTTTTAATTTTTTTGATTGTATAATTAGGAGTGGAATTGCTGAGTCATGATAATTCTATGTTTAGCTTTTTAAGGAACTGCCGAACTGTTTTCCACAGGAGCTGCACCATTTTCTGAATTCCTTCGTGTTTATTCCTGTGAAGGTGGCATAATGCCCTCCCCTTTACTCTTCTGACTCTGTCAGTATGGACCTTGAAGGAGCATACCAAAGCCATGGACCTCAAAGTCTCCCTCTTTCCTCCGTATGTCCCAGACCTAGTTCACAAAGAAAGTTGGGGAACGTAGGCTATTTTGAAAATCTGTCATTTTTGAACTGGTGGGCATTTGGATACTGCTACTTGAGACTAAGGTAGCTGTAATTTTGCATTAAGGATTTTAACCTTTTAGTTGGCAGTCTACATTCACGTGACATTTATTGTCCACCTCCCGTGGCACACATTCTATAGCAATGAGGAAAACCAAATCAGTGAACAAAAGGAATAAATTCTATAATTGTGGAGCTTATAGTCCAGTACATGAGGCAGAAAATAAACAAAAATTTTAAAAAACAAGTCAAGTTAGGTTGAGGTTAGTGTCATATTAAAAAGTGATGTGATAGAGAGTACCTTAGTAAGACACTCTGGTGGACAGGGTGGCTGATCACCTGTCTGAAGTGACTCTGGAAAGGTGACTGGAAGGGTGGGAGAAAGTCAAGTATGTGAAGAAAAGGTTGTGGGGAGACATTCGGAGTCCTAAGGAACAGCAGAAGCAGAGTCTTTAAGATAGGACACATCTTGGCATGTTTGAAGTACATAAAGGTCGGTGGAGAGAATCACAGTGAACAAGCAAAGAGAGTCACGGGAAGAGATGGAAGGGCAGGCAGGACTCCACAGAGCACCAAGAGTTCAGGACTTGGCGGCATGTGGAATTCATTCTGGGGCCATGAGGACGTTCAGACAGGATCGTAACCTGATAAAATCCCAGTGTGATGTGTGTTCTCAGTACTGATTCTTCTGCCATTATATTCAGGATTCCAGTCGCACCCATGGTGGTCACACTGTCCTGGACCTTCGCAGGAGAATTCCATCAGGTTCAATCTGGTTTTTCTCTCTCCTTTTCCTTGAAGAATTGGAGGGGTGTTTTAGAGTGGTGTTCCTGGTCTACTGTTTAAGAACATGGAAACTTCATGGTCTTAGCATCCATTGTACTCTTTCCCAAAAAGGCATCTTCCACAACTCCAAGACACGAGAACCAAATAGGACCAATAAGATTACCTTTAACATTAACTTGGAATTGGGATCCAAGGCTTGTAGCCAAATATGAAGCTAAAGTCATGGTGGCAGCCTTAGGTTCATATGCATACCATTTCAAAGAATGAGAGAGTCGGAGAGACAAAGAAGAAGATGAAGAAGGAGAAGGGGAGGAGGAGAAGGGAAGAGGAGGAGGAGGAAGAAGAAGAAAGAGGAGGGGAGGAGGGAGAAGAGGTGGGAGAGGATGGTGAGGGGGGAGAAAGGAAAGAGGAAGAATGAAACGCATAGAGCAAAGCAGATACAAAGGTTAATAAGGGAGAGACTCAGCCCTTTGTCCAGACTCTCATGTGACTGTCTCCACTTTTCCTTAAATTCCTGCTCTTCTTTCCATAGGACATCTCCTTAGCTCACCAACAAATTCTTAAGTTTTGTTTAAACCAGGGTAGTAGGTTTCTTTTACTTACTACCCTTATGGGAAAGAAGCCAAGGGGAAAGCATGATTGGAATAAAATAGATGGGGGTAGTTTACTAGGGACATCTTTAGAACATTTTTTATGCATAAAATGTAGGGCTTAGTCCACGTAGAACTAGGGGAAGGAAAAGGAAAAGGAATGTCATATAGCATCAGTAGGTCCCCATATTTATGATGATGTCCCACTCAATTTCACAGTCTGCTTAAACTCTGCTTTCTCTGAACATAAATTAGAAGAAGGGATAGAAAACAAAAGGGGATGAAAAACAAGATCTTCTCCCTGGCATGCCTCGTATGCCCATGAGTGTTCACTTTGAGTGGTAACTGGAGAATTTACTCACTCTTCCTATGCACTACTGTTATGATACCAAATTGCCACCTGGTGTTCAGATTACTGCTTTGTGCTCATGCCTGGAACTTGACACAACTTTCATTTTCAGTTTAGAGTTTGAAATAGCATGATTTGTCTCTTTTGGGGGAAGTTAGAGTACAAAAACTTCCATGTGGATTATAGATTTTGCTTCTCCTGTGAAAGTCCCACCTTATTCCATGAGGGATGTAAACTGTTCACCGTGTGTACATATGAACATGCATGTTTTCATCCTTTTTTCATACCTAGTGCCAGAAAAGGAGTCATTGACCCCAATTCTTGGACTTGAGACACCATTGTCTCACCATTGTCACGTGAATAACCACATCACGGAACGTTACTGATATTTTATATGATCTGGAAACAACATTGATGATAAATGTGTACTGTGCAAGTATAAAGGAAAACTGATTTATGGAGCAGTTATGTCTCTTCAGGGCACATTCGTGTCAGCTGCAAGATAACTTTAGTTTTAGGGAGTTTAATAGTGGACAGGCAGGTGGGAGGAGTGTTACGTAGGGCATATTGTTTTTACCTTTTATTTTTTTTTAAATTTTTTTTAACGTTTATTTATTTTTGAGACAGAGAGAGACAGAGCATGAACAGGGGAGGGGCAGAGAGAGAGGGAGACACAGAATCTGAAGCAGGCTCCAGGCTCTGAGCCATCAGCCCAGAGCCCAACGCGGGGCTCGAACTCACGGACCGCGAGATCGTGACCTGAGCCGAAGTCGGACACTTAACCGACAAAGCCACCCAGGCGCCCCTGTTTTTACCTTTTAAAAAGTAATTTTGTAAGGTTATGCCAATGTCAAAAGAAGTTCACAAAGAAATACAATTGATATTAATTTCAATACCTTAACATATTCTTATCACTTTCTGTGTTCTCTGCCAGTACACAGTGATATATTTACCAACTGGTAATCATACCGTAAGATTTCAAAGTTTTTAAAGTGAATATTATACAGCAAATACTTCTCACCACTAATATTATATATATGATTCCTTTTATGTACATAAACTTTTAATTGAAGTAAAAAATGCACAGAGAGGGGCGCCTGGGTGGCTCAGTCGGTTGAGCGTCTGACTTCGGCTCAGGTCATGATCTCACGGTCCGTGAGTTTGAGCCCCTCGTGCTGACAGCTTGAGGCCTAGAGCCTGCTTTGGATTCTGTGTCTCCCTCTCTCTCTGACCCTCCCCATTCATGCTCTGTCTCTCTCTGTCTCAAAAATAAATAAACATTAAAAAAAAATTTTAAAAATGCACAGAGAAAGGTACAGCTCAAATTTTCACAAAGTAAACATCCATATAACCTGCACCCAGGTCAAGAATCATAACATCACCAGCACTCCAGATTCTACCCTAGTGTCCATTCCAGGCACCAGGCACAGCCCTGGTAAACCACTACTCTGGCTTATACCTCTCCTGATTAATTTAGGCTGTATTTGAACTTTGTATAAATGGAAGCATATAGCACTTATCATATCCTTTCACTCAATATTGTTTCTATAAAGTTCATCTATAGTATTGCATGTACCTGGAGTGCTCATTTTTATTGTTGTATAGTATCTCATTCATTTCATTTCATTATATAGACAGAGAACGTGAGACGAGGAGAAGGGCAAGAGGAGAGAGAGAGAGAGAGAGAGAGAGAGAGAGAATCCCACAGAATGACACAGGGCTCAATCCCATGACCATGAGATCATGACCTGAGTGGCCATCAAGAGTCAGATGCTCAACTGACTGAGCCACCCAGGTGTCCCTACTATTTCATTTTTAATATAAACCATAATTTATCCATTCTAATATTATCAGTTGGGCCTATTATTAGCAATGCTGCTATGAACACTCTTACACATTGTGTGGGAACATTTGATTCTTTTCCGTGTGTATACACTTAGGTGTGGTTACTTCTAGATAAACTGTGACTGATTAAAAAATAATAAGATGGTGTAATATACTCCCAAATTTACTGCTGTTTGCAGTAGGCACTTAATAAATGTTAAGTGAATAAATGGACCTATACAGATTACAAATTGGCAATTTTATTTTATTATTTCTTTAATGTTTATTTGAGAGAGAGAGAGAGAGAGAGTGTGTGTGTGTGAGCGAGGGAGGGGCAGAGAGAGAGCTAGACACAGAATTTGAAGCAGGCTCAGGTTCTGAGCCATCAGCACAGAGACCCATGCGGGGCTTGAACTCATGAACCATGAGATCGTCACCTGAGCTGAAGTTGGATTCTTAGCCAACTGAGCCACCCAGACACCCCTGCAAATGGCTGGTTTTAAAGGCAATGATGTGTTTAAACATTAGCATTTATCTACTTAAATATATAACTTTGAAAGCTCTCTTCTAATTATAGTTCTTAAAATTGGGTTATTTTATCATGAATCCTTTGCGACTTTCTCCCATTCCTTTGCTAAATTGAGAACTGGACACCAAGAGAAATATGATAATACTGGATTTGATTCTGCTCAGGTAAATTTGGCCAACACCTCATGCCACACTGTGTATGTGTAAACTTCTCCCTACACAAAAATAAGATGGTGTACAACACGACGTTGTGCAGATCCACAGGGTCTCTGCTGACAAAGCGGATGTCTGCATTTGCAGAGAAACCTATCGAATGGTGCCATTTGGACAAATCCTCCATGGCCGCCTGCACTCTGCACCCTCATCAGCATTTGTAACACAGTTTCATTGCTTTTGACTTTGCAGGCGGATTTTGATTTTAGTATCAGCTCGCACATCTGTCCCTTTGGAAAGGTTTCACCAGCAGACTAAATCCCTTAAAGCTGGCAGGAAGGGACTGCTGGCTTTCTGCGGACTGTGCATGGAGAGCTGACTGAGGGGTCCAGATCTGAAAATTGGCTCCTATCTTCTTGTGATGTGTCATTTCGCAAATGGCCCAAAGTGAAGCAAAAAAAGATCATAGGTTCTGCCCCTTTGCTCTTCTGTTTCTTCTGCCATGCTCTTGAAGCAAGCAGAATATGATGCAAACCATGTAACGTATGCTTGTTTCTGAAACTTGTAATGTGCAGAATTAGAGCTCCTTCAAGAACCGTGTCTTTCTTATTAGTCTAATCCTCACGTGGACTGAT
The DNA here is from genome assembly GCF_024362965.1 of Panthera pardus. NCBI lineage: Eukaryota > Metazoa > Chordata > Mammalia > Carnivora > Felidae > Panthera > Panthera pardus. Next base: position 187,322,379 of record NW_026526688.1, read on the forward strand.
GGCTGCCATCTTGTCCCACGCGCTCAGGCTCATGCCCTTCAGGTGGCCTCCCCTCAGATACTCACATGTGCTCAAAGTATCCGGGAGACCACCGCAGAGCAGGACGGTGGAGGTACGAAGTCTAATTAATGCCTTTTGGGCAGGAGATACAAAGGGTGAAGCTTTGTAATGAACTAAAGGGAGGGACAGGGGCTGTTTCAAGTGGAGACTGTATGCTTCCCTGAAAATATGCAAATACATTTTTTCTTTTTTTTTAATTTTTTAATGTTTTATTTATTTTTGAGAGAGCGCGAGCAGGGGAGGGGCAGAGAGATAATGAGACACAGAACCTGAAGCAGGTTCCAGGCTCTGAATGTCAGCGCCTTGTGCACACTTTGCGCACACACGACACACGTACATGCCTACACACATACGCACACGCATACCACAGACAGTTTCTCACTCGTGCGTAAACATGTTCCCTCCCAAACTGCTGGGGTTGGAAGAGTAAAATAGTTTGCTGCTGGACTGTATTTCCTGGGTCCTGTTTTATTAGTCCTATTTAGACCATCAAAGGCTGATGAAGATTTAGTAGAGTATTGTTCCATGGACAGGGATATTTAGTGAGTGAGTGTGTGTATGTGTGTGTGAAATTATTCCATCACACACACACTCACACTCTCACCTACACACCCAAGGATGACTGATCTGAGAGAATCCATTTCAGCAGAGACGGTGACCATTTTTTGAAACTAGAACTAGACTTGAAAGGGGGAAAAAAAGGCCTAAATTAAGGAGTAAAAGGCACGTAAATAAATGAGAAACTAGTTTGCAGAAGTCCTGATTTGTTTAAATCCTATTTTGTTGATTACTCAAATCACAAGTAAGGAATATGCACTAATATGCATAGTGATAATGATGGTAAGTTTCATTATTTAAGGGGAAATAACCAACTAATCCAAGTTTCATTATAAGCATTGGGATTGTTCTAGGGAGACCCATGGAATTTTATGATGATTTAACGATGATGGTCCTTGGTTTTCTTCCTAATCTATCTCCATGAACATCCCCATGGCAGACACACATTCTCTGCTTCTTCCACCCCCACCCCCAATCTGCAAGCACCCTTTTTTTTTTTTAAATAAAACTGTTGCAGTTGGAGAAATAGGGAAAAGAGGTAGATTTTAGAGAAGAGTGTGAAATATTTCAAAGTGTTATAGTATTCTGGGCCTGACATCTATCTTTTGATTGTTGATACATCTCATTTCACTATAAAGATTGCTTTTGAAAAAATCTCATACTCCTTTAACAGTGATTTTAAAGTATTTAAAGGATATCTTTTAATATGCATGTGTTTTTCTCAAGTGTTGTTTACAGGTATATTGAATTTACATAAATGAGATAATGTAGGATTCATATTGTGTCTTCCTTTTTTTCCAGTATACACTAAGTTTTTAAGATCAATCTATATTGCCAAGTTTATAACAAATTTGTACCTTCTAATTACTGAATAATTCTCTGTGATATGCAACACCATTTTTGTCTTTCTTCTCTCCCCATGATGGACACTCAGGTTACCTCCAAATGTTTACGAACTCAAATAATGCTTTGAACCAATCTACATGGAGTGTATAAGAATTTTCCAGGGATATACATCCCAGACTGGTATACTGTGGTATGTAAAAATATTTAAAAAATGTAATATGCAAATACATATACAAATGTATGCATTTACACATGTAAATATATCATTATATTTATATATTATATATGTAAATATAGTCAGATAGTGTTGGATGTCTTTCCAGAATTTCTGTCCCAGTTGTCTTCACTCTCATTAGCAGTTCATAAGGTGAGGGTCTCCATATCCTTATGAGCACTGGGCAATATCCAACTTTCTAATGATTGCCAACTTAAAAGCTTTAAGGTGATATCTTATTGGTGTCTTTTTTTACCTTTTTCTGGTCGCCAGTAATTTTGAATGTCTTTTGAAACTCTTTTGGGCATGTGGGGTTCCTCCTTCTGTACACTGCATGTCTGTTTCCTTTGTCCACTTTCTGTGAGCCTTCTCCAGCGGATTGTAGCAATCCCCTGCTGCTTTTAGATATTGACACCTTAGTTTAAGACGTTGTGCGCATCATCTTCTTCCCTATCATCCATTGACTCCTTTGCAAACTTCCTGAATTTCTAAAAATTAAGAGTGACAACCTCTTGCCTCGAAGACTGTGATTTTGAAGTGTTGTTGAAGAATCCCTTTAACCCAGCACATATTGGAGAAGGGAGAGTCTCTATCCGAGCCTGAGCAGAGACCTGGAGATATTCTCAGAAATGGCTTGATGGAAAGAAACTCACAGCCAATTCTTAAGTCCGTGTAGATGCCTCACAAAAAAATCTATCCCCTCTCCTCCTTGGTGGTAAAATATGCTTAAATATGGGAATAACAGCCAAAAAAGTCATTTCTCTTTGTGAATGAAATATTAAGGGGTTGTCTGTTGGAATTCCTCTTGAGCTGTGGCTTTCCCCATGGCGGGAGTCCCCTGAGCCATATTGGCACCCACCACTCCCATTCATTGAGAAGAACCCTTCCAAGAAATGAAGATGCTTCTATTGACTGTGTTTTCTAGGAAATATCAAAAACTGGAAGTCAAAGCTAAGCGTATTTGTATTTGGTCATTGTTATTATGGATATACTATATTCTATATAGAATATAGAATATATGAATATTCTATATTCATAGATCTTGGCATATATAATAATGCAAAAGAGAATGAAATATTAGAATGTTCTATTTCTAAATGAAGACTGGGAAAACATAAGCTCATGATGTTGTTTCTAAAATCTGAGACTATCTTTAGCTGATTTTTCTGGAGACCAAAATAGCATTACTATCCTAGGGCCTGCATGAAATGACTCCCTCAGTTAAGTTCTCATTTGGCATTGAGTACCCTAAGTTGGCGAAGGAAAGATATTATCCCCCATGAAAGGCTATACTTGATTAGTGAGACACAGAGACCAGGAAGATACATAGTTGAATGAAAAATACAGTAATGTAAGTTTAAGGGAGTTACTGTTGCCGATAACATGTTTAAATATACAGAAGTTGCTTCTGCTATGAATGCTTCACTGTTTCATCTCCAGAGATTATTTCTCACATGTATGACAGTGCAGGTTTTTGCAAGCCTTTTAGCTTATAAAACTTGAGCTTTTTTTCTTTACATTCATTTTCCTACTCGCAGACATCCACATTTTATACCCGTTTCCTTTTGACTAAGCATGTCACAGGAAGTTACCCTAATCTACTGCCTGTCAGGGATACTGAATTACATAGCTCTATAACTTTGGCTTCCTTATGAGTTACTTATATGGCATATCTTTTCAAAAGTGTCAAAAACACTGAAAGTAATGTTTCTCATTGCATTTCCTAATACCTATCATGGATTAGAATGTTAAAATAGAAATCTATAACTATCATTTCTACTCAAAATAATTTGGACATTTAAAAAATCCCAGATATAGGTTTGAATCCATAAGTAATTTTTTTATTTTAAATAGTTTAACATTTTTATCATTGATCTAAAAGTAGGGTTGGCATGTTAATAGACCCAATAAACATTTAGAAACTGGACTCTGTTTCTCCTGAAAAATGAGTATCTTCCAGGTACAGGAATACTTGCTAAAATGGTAACAAAATAAGATATTGTATTTTATCACAATGAACGCTGATCACCTGAGCTAATAAACTATCGTGAATTTTATTTTTTAATTATTTTTATTTTTTAATGTTTATTTTTTAGAGAGAGACAGAGCATGAGTGGGTGAGGGTCAGAAAGAGAGGAAACACAGAATCCAAAGCAGGCCCTATGCTCTGAGGTGTCAGCACAAAGCCCAATGCCAGGCTCCAACTCACGAGCTGTGAGGTCATGACCTGAGCTGAAGTTGGATGCTTGACCCACTGAACCACCCATGTGCCCCTTACCATGCATTTTAAAAGACCATGTATACCAGACTCTTACTAGGCCAAATTGAAGATCCTTTCTTACACAATACACAATGAAAATTACTTAGTCAAACATAGACTTATTCTGTGCCATTCAATTGCTCGCTCTTTTCTTTCTTTCTTTCTTTCTTTCTTTCTTTCTTTCTTTCTTCTCTCTATCTCTTGTGTGTGCAAAAAGATGATTTTATTAAAGCATGGGGACAGGACCCATGGGCAGAAAGAGCTGCCTCAGGATTGTAATGAGTGATTGATTATATACTTGGGAGGTAGGGGAGATAAAGTCAAGGGGAAGTTTCTAAAGGGACCATTCACATGTTTTCAGTGCCTGATAAACATAACCACCACGAAATCCTAGTTTTCCACCATGAAACCCTAATTCTTAAAACCCCAGTTTTTCCCTGACAGACTGCACAGTGAATGTTTTCAATAATGTTCTCTTGCTTGACAAAGACCTTTTTTTTTTTTTTTTAAAGCTCTAGAGGTCTTTGTTATATTCCTTGATGCTCTTAAGTCAAGGTATTTTTTGTAATCATATAACACAGAAAAAGCAATATAATGATCTAAAAACTTTTAGTTTGGTCATCATTAAATACTTTAATTCTTTTTCCAGTGTTTTCAACCACAGTTTTTATCCACATGTTGATGGCACTTGTCATTGGAGAATCTTCAGTTGTTGTGTACTTTGCCGTCTTTCTCAACTTCTCTGCCTCTCTTCACAGGAAACTTCTCCATGATGAAATTCAGCAGCTCAGATAATATACTGGCACTCAGATAATATATTGGCAATGAGGAAACTATTATGTTGTGCCCTTACAATACCACTGGTAATTATAAATAGTCAATGGGATTATGAAACTCATCAAAATAAGCAAGAGATAGTATGCATAATGACAACAAAAGGGATCATAGTTACGGAATGCTTACTATTGACTCATCATGCTGACTATGGAAAAAGTTTCCTGAAGTCAGTTCTTTTAATAATCCTCGGAGGTAGCCGTCATCCTGACCTGCATTTTAAAGATGAGGAAACTGAGGATAACCACGACAAAGACTAAATCTCTATTCTGCATGATTTCATGAACCAATTAGACAGGGAGAAAGCCTGATTCCCAAGGCCCCTTTATCTTGATAAAGTCCCAGTGGTTCACTTTTGCTTTTCCCTTGCCTCCAGAGATGTGTCTAGTAAGAAGTTGTTATAGCCGATGTCAGAGGTTGCTGCCTGTGTTCTCCTCTAGGATTTTGATGGTTTTCTGTCTTGCATTTAGGTCTTTCATCCATTTTGAATTTATTTTTGTGTATGGTATAAGAAAGTGGCCCACTTTCATTCTTCTGCATGTTGCTATCCAGTTTTCCCAACACCATGTGCTGAAGACACCGTCTTTTTTCCATTGGATATTCTTTCCTACTTTGTGGAAGATTAGTCGACCATATAGTGAATGGCTACATTTAAAGATGAGTGTTGTGCGGAGCTTGATTGAGGACAGGGATGGCTAATTCCTGATGATGGGTTACACAGGCTTTCACCTAGTAACACATCCAATCTGCTTATCACTTTGGGAGCTATAAGCCATACAAAGCTCAGACTGAGAGAAAAAGTATGGCAGAGCCTTGAGAAAGTACCTGGGTGGCTCGGTCGGTTAAGCGTCCGACTTCGGCTCAGGTCATGATCTCACGGTTCATGAGTTTGAGTCCTGCATCAGGCTCCGTGCTCACAGCTCAGAGTCCAGAGCCTGCTTTGGATTCTGTGTCTCCCTCTCTCTCTGCTCCTCCCCTGCTTGCACTTTGTTTCTGTCTCTCTCTCAAAAATAAATAAACATTAAAAAAAACTTAAAAAAAAGAACATTAGATACTAAGAAACAAAAGTACCCCAGCATGTGCCCCACTTTTGTAAGATAATATACATGGGTTGTTATGGGCTGGATCGTGTCTTCCAAAAATGATATGTTGGAGTCCTAACGTCCTATACCTAAGAATGCTAGCTTATTTGGGGATAAGGCTTTTCCCATCAAGTTAAAGTAAGGGATAATCAAGTTAAGGTAAAGTCATCAGGGTGGGCTCTACTCCAGTATGACAGGTGTTATAAAAAGCAGAAAATTTGGGCACAAAAAAGACGATATGAGAAGACCTAGGGAGAAGTCGGCCGTCTACAGGCTGTGGACTGCCCGAGGCCAAAGGAGCTATGAGAGAGGCCTGCTTCAGGTCCTTCCCTCAGAGCTCTTGAAGCATCCAGCACTGCCAGTACCCTGCTTTCAGACTGCTAGCCTCCCCAGCCATGACACAAAAAGTTCTGTTATTTAAGGCACTCAGTTTGGGACATGTTTTTACAGCAGCCTTAGGAAACCAATACAGGGGTATATCCGTTCAAAAGACATTAGGGGAGAAAGAGGTAAAGTTTAACTACCTCCATTTGTGGGATCTTTAGGATACATTGTCAAGTGGAAAAAGAAACAGTATTAGGAAAAAAACAGTATTAGTATTACGAAAAAAGAAACAATATTAGGAAAATGTGGGCAGTGTGCTTGTATTGAAATGGAATAATTAATAGACAGGAGCTTTAGTACTTATCAGTGCAAACTTGGGGAAGTTACATCAGTTTTGTCATCCATTCAATGGGGCTAATGATGCCATCATATCAGGGTTGCGTGGGGGAATAAATGGACAAATGATGCACACAGAGTTTTGATGCCTTCTTTGCTGCTCAGGACCTTGGCATTTGCTCTCTCCTATGTCTGCAAGGTTCTTGACATAGGTGACTCTTCATCCTACATCCTATATCACCTCGGATAGTTTCTCCTGACCATTAATTTTCCCCTTCATTTTTTCTATCACATAGCACCCAGTTTACCTAACTCATAGCACTTTTCCCAACCTCACGTTATTTCTTTGGTTTGTGATTTATTCTACTTCTCCCCTAGTCCACCTGCTCCATGAGGGCAAGAATTATTTGTGTTCTATTCACCACTGACTCTCCAGTGCTGAAGACATTTGTCAGGCACAGAAAGGCAATCAAGAAATATTGTTGAATGAATATCTGAATGGACAACAGTGCTCTGTACTGTATTTGCCACATAATAATTACAGAGCAAATATTGGCTATTTTTTCTTCTTCTTATTACTATAGGTGTACTAGAATCCACATGTGGGGAAAGAGAGGAAGATTTTTTCATTCTCCACCATCCCTATTCACCCCAGACCTGGGAAACACCCTTTTCCCTGGCACAGAGACAAAATTTGATCTGAGCCCTGTTTTAATTTCACAGAATCTATCCAAAACTACTATTAGGGAATTTTAAGGCAGGAAAATAGCTCACCAATAGCCTGCAGGTGTCCCTCCACATAATGGGACCTTATTTGGCCCAGGTAGTTGTCAAAGGCATAATTATGTTTAATATAAAATAGGAATCAGTGTTCCTTACCCAGAAATGTAGCCACATCCCATCTGGAGAATGATATGGTGGTTGCTGAGAAACAGTATATAGAAATAATAACTTTTGGACAGAATGTTAGCACAAAATCCAACAAAGATGGTCAGAAAAGGTGGCTTGGGCAAAATGGTGGTAGACCACGTGGCTTCAGAGCAGCTCAGTACTAGGCTTCGCTCAGTGATTTTTCTTCCTCCTGTAATTGATGCCAGGGACACATGACAACTAGGCACATACACCTACATAGCATGTCTCTTTAATACTCCTTGAAGGGTTCAAACTATGTCAAATTAAAAAAAAAATGTTTATTTATTTTTGAGAGACAGAGCGTGAGTGGGGGAAGAGCAGAGAGAGAAGGAGACAAAGAATCCAAAGCAGGCTCCAGGCTCTGAGCTGTCAGCACAGAGCCCGACGCGGGGCTCGAACCCACGAACTGCAAGATCATGACCTGAGCTGAAGTTGGCCGGCCACTTAGCCAACTGAGCCACCCAGGTGCCCCTGTCAAATGCTTCAAAACACTAGGTGATGGTTGGGGCCATAGAGATTTCAGACATTCCTATTTGCGCTCTTGTTGAGAACTTAGGCGATGGGGAGATGGCTACAGCACCAAGAACACCTGCTGGGATTCTTACCTATGCTTAGAGAATGTTGCCACCCCTCCACTGATCTGCCCATTCTTCTGATTCTGGAAAGACAATCTATCTAGCCTTACTTCTGTTTGACACTGCCTTAACAAGTTGAAAATTGTAACATTGTCCCTGCCTTCTTCAAGCTAAACATTCCAAATGATTTTGCAATGTTTATTTCACTGGAAAATAGAGGAGGAATTAGCCCTCAGTCCATTCAAGGATTGAATTCATTTAGAACCTGAGGGAAGAAGGTGTGGGGCTCCTGGTTTGTAAAGGTGCAACATTTGGCAGAATGGCCTTTACCAAAGCCACGCACAGGTCAGCTTCAATTCCTGAACCCTTCTTTGGATTTTCTAATACCTTCCATGGGCCCTAAGGTGGGTACTTACAATGAATCCAAATTGAAAGATCATGTGGACATTTTCACATATAAGTCCTTTCCACATAATCAAAATATTAATTTATGTATCATTCAAACGTGTAAGTAGGCATTAAAATTGATTAGATGATTTATTGATTTCGTGGGGCAAAGGCATCTGCCAAATTGGCCTTGTATTCTAAATTTCATTTTAAAAATACACTTTATGGGGATTTTTGTCATAATTTAACTAGAATTTGCCAAATTGCATTCCACGCTTGTTGGTTTGCGAATTGGCCCAGATACACAGAGGCCAAGGAGAGACTGAAGAAAGAGGCAGGCCACTGCAGGTTGGTAGGTGACAGGTTTAATAAAGGGACTTACATATGAGGCTTGCCTTGGGCAGACACAAGATGAGTAGATCTCCACACTCACCCACCAGGATCTTAGAAGTTTATGTAGTGGCCTTAACTGGGTTCTGTCACATGTACTGTCCAGATGGTGTCAGCAACACCTAATTCTCTCAAGGATGCATCCTTGAACCAGCTCCTAGTGTGGGCACAGTGAGCAGAACATGCATTCCTAAGACAGGGGAGAGGGCGAGGCTTCCTATTGCCCAGGTCCAGCTGGCGGATCAACCAGTGGTCATGTCCTCTTGATGACCTCCTTTAACAATGATACACAAGTGGCTTTCAAGATATTACTAGATGGGAATGCAAACTGGTATAACCACTCTGGAAAACAGTATGGAGTTTCCTCAAAAAACTGAAAATAGAACTATCCTACGACCCAGCAATTGCACTACTAGGCATTTATCCACAGGATACAGGTGTGCTGTTTCGAAGGGACACATGCACCCCCATGTTTATAGCAGCACTATCAACAATAGCCAAAGTATGGAAAGGGCCCAAATGTCCATCGATGGATGAATGGATAAAGATGATATGGTATATATACACTGAAGTATTACTTGGCAATCAAAAAGAATGAAATCTTGCCATTTACAACTGGAGGGTATTATGCTAAGTGAAATTAGAGAAAGACAAAAATCAGATGACTTCACTCTTATGAGGACTTCAAGAGACAAAACAGATGAACATAAGGGAAGGGCAACAAAAATAATATAAAAACAGGGAGGGGGACAAAACAGAAGAGACTCATAAATATGGAGAACAAACTGAGGGTTTTTGGAGGGGTTGTGGGAGGGGGGATGGGCTAAGTGGGTAAGGGGAACTAAGGAATCTACTCTTGAAATCATCGTTGCACTATATGCTAATTTGGATGTAAATTTAAAAAAATGAAAAATAAAATAAAAAGATAACAAAAAAAGATATTAGTAGATATTCCTTGGGGAAAAAAAGGATATTATGATATTCCATGTTCCCCAGAATTTCTGATCTCCCCATCAGATCATGTGACAAAGGGTCCTTTAAAACTAGAGTTAGGAACACCTGGCTGGCTCATTTGGTAGAGCAGGTAACTCTTGATCTTGGTGTCGTGAGTTTGAGCCCCATGTTAGGTGTAGAGATTACTTAAAAAAAACAAACTAATATTAGAAATTCTATACTATATTACTATCCTAATTTGTTTATTCCCCAGAAAAATATATTCTACATGAATTTCCTGGATGTACAAAAAGGGGTTAAGATTAGTTTTACTGGTCAAAATACTTTTATGGTACTTTGTAAACACTGAATTCATATATTTAATATTTTCTAGACATAATACTTCACTACATATTATATAAAATTTTTCTTTTTTATTATTTTCCAATTTGCTTAGTACTGTTAATTCTTGGCATAATTTTAACACCAACTGTAATAATATTATGGCAGTATATTATTCTTTTTACTGCTTATTACATTTGAGATATAATAATATTTAATAGTTCTTTCTGTTTGTGCTTTTTAAACATAATTATATAATTCCTTAATATAGACTTTTTATGTGAATAATTTAAAAGTTTTCTTTTTAATTTTTTTTAATGTTTATTTATTATCGAGAGAGAGAGACACACACACAGAGCATGAGCAGGGGAGGGGCAGAGAGAGGGGGAGACACAGAATCCGAGGCAGGCTCCAGGCTCTGAGCTGTCAGCACAGAGCCCAATGTGGAGCTGGAACTCACAAACTGGGAGATCATGACCTGAGCTGAAGTTGCTCGCTCAACCAACTGAGTCACCCAGGTGCCCCAATAATTTAAAAGTTTTACACACACACACTTACATACCTTCCTCTCGTTATGAATTAGTGGAACACTTAAGTTAGTAAGACGCTAAAGGGAAATACTACCCTTAATAAAACAAAATATACCAACAAAGTTTTAGGAAAAACAAACAAACAAACCATGAAGGTCTTCTGCATCTCAGTTTAAAGTGCAGACAACTGAATGCCTCTAAAGTTAAACAAATTCCCTAGGAAACAATGAAAAACAAGTGCTTTGGAAATTTAACTATTAGCTTTTCTAATCATTCTGGTGTTTATTTATTTATTTAATCAAGATGGTAAATTAAAAACCCAACTTGGAAGCCACACTTTGCTGATGGTATGAAAGTGTTCTTGCTCTTTCCTTGGAGGAAAGGTATTATATAAGTGCCCCCAAACAAATGGATTTCATATTCTATACTTTCCATTTTCCTTGAACATTGTAAACACATTGGGGACCATTTGAAATACAATTTTGGTGGTTTATGCAGCTGGACCATCTTTATGGGGAAACCATGTTTTTGGAAAAAAATTTTTTGAAGTTTATTTATTTTGAAAGAGAGCAAAAGAGCACAAGCAGGGGAGAGGAAGAGAGAGGGAGAGAGAGAGAATCTGAAACATCATGGAGAGAACCTGATGCGGGACTTGAACTCACCAACTGTAAATCATGAACTGAGCCAAAATCAAGAGTCAGACACTTAACCAACTAAGCCACCTGGGGGACTTGTAAACCATCTTGAATTGAAGTTCTTTTGGTGTTTTGGTATAAAATTACTTTTGAATGGGTCTCAAGATGGATTTATCATTATTAAATCATTAAATCACAGTTTGATAAGGAGTGAGGAGTTTCCCAGGAGGTGGGAGTTTTCATTAGAAAGCTGAGAAAGTCCTGGAAAATGAGTTGGTCACCTTACTTTCAACCATCTTCTGAATACACCCTGGGGAATTTGAGTCAAGTCATGATCTAGAACTAGTTGAATCAGTCTTCGCTTCAGATTAAGTTGGGTAACAAGAGCCTTTATTATCTTTAAGGGGGAAAAAAGTGTTACTCCTAGTTGCCATAACTTACATCATCTTCTCATTTTTCTCTGGGAAAATTCCAATTCTCAGTTTGTCAACATGGCATATCAAGTACCTCACCATCTGGCCTAGGACTTCTTCTTTGTCCTTCCCTCCCTTCTCACACGACCCCACCAACCCCAACCACACACTCCTTAAGATACTCCAAACCTGCGGAACTTTAAGGCATTCTCCTTCGAGACCTGACACACATTATTCTTTCATCCAGCCTCCTTCTTTCACTCTCTCCCCTGCTTCCCTCTATTCAGCATACTTTTTGTAAGATAGCTCAAGTATCATTACCTCTGAGTAATTGTTTTCGTCTTCTTCAGGAAAAGCTATCTCCTCATCCTTTAAGCTCAATGAATGTTCAGTTTATATCTTCATAATATAATTGATCATGTAGTATTCCAAATACATTTAATTTAAAAATACCTTCTTTATTAGATATTTCTCAAAAACAGTGACATGACTTATTTTTATCTCCAGTGCCTAATCTCTTGCCTGATGCACAATATTTGTCAAGCGATCATCTTAGATTGATATACTTTTTATTTTTTTATAAACAAATGAGAAACCTGAGGCTCAGAGAAATCAAATGATTTTCTCTTTATTGATAATTAGGAAGCTACAAGGGCAGGGCTTGAACCAGTCATCCAACTCTAAAGACAATGCATTCATTACCACTTCTATTGTATACATTGATTGCCAATAGGACACACTCTCACCTCCCAGGGAAGAATTCCTGAAGGGTCAGGAGAAATATATTTCAAGAGAATGAGAAAGGAAGTCCATTGCCTTTTGAGGCAAAGATCTGAACCACAATAGAATTCCTCAAAGGGATAATCGTCCATTTGGATGAGAATGATTTTGTACTAAAAGGAATCCTTTTTTTCTGTCTTGCATATTTCAGATAAACTTAGACCAGTCTTATTGATTTAGGTCCACTTGCTGTGCCTTTGATTACTTTAACCAGTATATATCTCAAAACAAATCTTAACATAAACTGAAATAAGATTTTGTTGGTAATATCCTTTGTGCATATAGAGGGAGACAGCTCTTCTGATAAATCAGACCATTCAATTAACATCAATTTAAATTAAAGCCCATGGTTTTGTCACTACTTATAAGGTTCAGTTTGGTAACATACTCTACTTTCTTCAATCAATTTGATCTTCGAAAATTAAGGTAAAAAATCAAAAGATTATCAATGTGTAGCATTACATGTACCTCAAGCCAATTTTAAGAGCTAATATTTTGTCTGAAATGTAGATAATTTCAGGAAATATAGTCAATTTTTAAAATATTGAATTAGTGGTGAATTTTCACTGCTTTTAATGAGACATCAATGTTTCTTGTTTTGCTGGGATTTATTCTGTGTGCCTGGAACAAATTTCCAGACTTTTCAGATGCTTTGTTTCTCTCGCAATTAGAATAACTAAGTACTTAGTTGTCATGGAAATACTCCCCTCTATAAAAAATTTTAAAACAGAAGCTTTCTTGATTTGTCTCTCTTTGCTGAGCAGGCAATTACAACTGCTACCTTTATCCTCCTTTCTTTGTGATTTCCCCAGTACCTACCTATTGAGATTTTTGTGTAGCAGTTTCATGGTGCCTGATCTCTAGATGAAAATGTCTCTTCATTCATGAGAAATAGTAATAATATTCAGATGGTGTTCTAAGCTTTTAGTAGTTGACAACAATCATTGAAAAGGTGCAGATGTGTAGCTGTGGCATTGTTATGTTGGCTGCTTTTAGTGTAACTCAATCGCAGAATATTCTAGTAGTTACTTGGTTGTAGGCAATTGTGCTCCCCAAGGTAAATGATGGCTGGTCTCAGCAGCCACACACTTAGCTGGCACACGTAGGGCAGAACCCTAATCCCACTCATCTCAGTGAGATTTCACCCTTACTATTTGGCAGGTCAATCGATAAATATACGTCGACCCTTGAACATCAGTGTGAACTGCACAGCTCTGCTTGTACTTGGATTTTTACAGTACAGTAAATGTATTTTCTCTTCCTTATGATTTTCTGAATAACGTTTTCTTTTGTCTAGTTTACTTTGTTGTAATAATACAGTCTGTGATACATATAACATACAGAATATGTATTAATGGGCTGTTCATATTATTGGTTAAGGTTTCTGGTCAATAGTAGGGTATTAATAGGTAAGGTTTTGGGGAATCAAAAGTTACATGCAGCTTTTTGATTGCAGAGGGGTCAGTGTCCCTAACCCCCATGTTGTTCAAGGGTCAACTGTATATCACCTGTGAATTTCTCAGGATAGACACTGTTAAAACAAGACAACAGGCCCAAAGTGAAGTCACTAATGCAAAGCACCATGTCACCAAACTGCAACTTAATTACAGTTTTGGCCTCTCCCAGAAATGGAAAGTGACCTTGCCGTAATCAATTTTTTTTGCCTGTTATACTTCCCTGTTCTCTTTCCTTTCTGCCTATAAAACTCTTTCAGTTTGTATAGCTCCTTGGAACTCCTTCCTACCTCCTAGATGGGATGTTGCCTGACTTATTAATTGTTGATAAAGTCAGTAAGATCTTTGACATTTAGTGAAGTTGATTTTTGCTTTTTAACAGCACTTAATAATTATTTGTTCAATGGATGGAATCACTAAGTAGATTCTGATCCTTTATTCTGAGGTGGGGAGTGGGGTTGAGGTTGGTGAGGTGTTGATCTTACAGAACTGTGGTTTAGTAAAAAGAGAATGGAAATGTAACCCATTAGTTTTCCTGTATCATTTAGATATATATTTACTGAGTACCTACAAAATATAGATACTGTGCTTGGTGCTGAAAATTCAATGGTGTCATCATGGTTGTGAGGCAATAGCTCAGCATAGTGCTTACAGGTACAAGATTTGGAGCCAGCTTAGGTTCAAATATAGACATTTTCATTCATTAACTCTGTGGCCTCAGTTTTCAATTTCCTCTCTTGTAAAACTGGTTGCACCTACTTCATAGGGTTGCTATGGGGATAGAATGATGCCATATTTGTAAATATTTCTGAACAGTGCCTATAACATAATAAACACTGTGTTTGTAAAATATAAATAAAATAAGACAAAATATTGACCAAGAGAGACAGTTTCTACACTCATGGAGTTTGTGATCTTGGCAATAATTCTTCATTGGCTAATATCATTCCCAGGGTACAGTATAAGCACCAAATAAAACATGTCCCCAAGGCAGCTTTTGATAGAGTAAATAAGAGAAGAACAAGGGAAAATTGAACAGGAGAGAGTGTTCATCAGCACTGAGATGCTCTCCAGTTAAGCACCCATGCAATTTCCTCCTATCTTCCCCAGGCTCTTGAAGGGAGGGAAATACAAGTAGATTATAATGAGTGTACAAAAATAAAGGTATGAATCACGGAGGTGACCTGGCAGGTACAGACACATCTCATTCAATGTAGTCGATGTCTTTGTAGATACACCAAGGGTCTTTGAATCAAATTATATTTCCAATGTCCCAGGAGCATTTGTTGTTTAAAAGAACCTATGGTAAATCCATTTATAAGAGGACTAACCATTAACTTATTTATTTATTTATTTATTTATTTATTTATTTATTTATTTATTTAGTATTTATTTAGTTTTTGGCTTTTGCATTGGATTTTGAAGTCATATTTTGTGAACTAGTTTTTCCTGGTGTAGATTACTTTATAATTGGATTTTTTAAAACTTTCTGAGATCAGGTACTCTGTTTATCCTACCAATATGAGCATTTGACATGAAGGCATTCACAACTATTTGTTGAAATGAATATGACTACAGTATCATCTAAAAATATGAAAATTTTCAAAAAATATGAAATATGTGAAAGTTTAGGTTATGTTATTAAGCAGTAAATTTCTCTTCAAATTTATAATGACTAAAAAATGTTCTAGAAAAAAATTCAAAGATAGAGAATATTTTAAAAATTAATTGAACACAAATGTATCCTCTCTAAGTTACATAAGGAGATGAGCCTAGGCAGCAAAGTCTCAAGAGTCACAGCTATTGCTGATTTTATTCCCTTCTTTCCTTCTTGGGCTGCTAATTTCTTTCTTTTCATAGCACCACTTGGCTACTTAATATTCTGGAATTAATTCAGGGGCACAGCATGTGGATCTAGATTCCCTTCATATTAAAATAAAACCCCAAGAGAAAGCTTGAGTCCCCATGGAGAGGGAGACCAAGAGCCCCACACATTGTTGGGACTCCTGTAGAGACTCTGAAGTTGAATGTAGTTTTCATTCCAACAGAGTATTCAACTCTACTCGCTACTCTCATATATTTCCCAATTGAACTCTCTTTCCTGAGATTCACATGGCCATTGAAAACCTCTTCAGACTATTGGAAACTTTTTCTTACCACTATACATTCTCTAGCTCCTGACATACCTAAGTCAACAGAAGAGTTCATCCCCGGGGGGGAAAAAGTAGAAGCCCTCGTATAGAAATCCTTTGAAATTCTTATTGCCAAAACTCATTGCATGGACACCCATGCTTCTCATCCCCTCTGCTACAATTGTGGCCTTTTTCTTAAAAGACATCTGTGTAACAGCTTTATGGATCATATGTTGGTCTGCTTCTTTAAGAAAATTTCCACAGTGATTATTTCTTTCTCTTCATTTAACTATCTTTGACTTATTCTTCTGTACTAGTTTCTTCTTAACAACATTAGAAATTCCTACCACTCAATTTCTTCTTAGCCACAAAAAAAGGCAATGATTTTGGACTCCATGCCTACTTTAGTTATAATTCCTGTATTCACTGCTAACACAGCCAAGAGCATTTGACGAGTTGTATATTCTCTCTCTTCTATCTTTTTCTCAACTGAAGGTAACTGATTTTCCTCCAGCCACTCTAGTAAAATGTTTTTCCAAGGATACCAATGACGACCTTGTCACAGATCCAGTGGAAAAATTTCAGTTGTTATCTTGCTTGATTTCCATGCAGCATGTGACATTGTTGACCTCTTCTGAGGCATTTTGGCCTTGGTTTTCCTTACTTTGCACTCTTGGATTTCCTTTCTACTTTTCTCTGTCTCCTTCCCCTTAAATACTCTCTAAATGTTGCTGTTTGTCTTTCTGTGCCCTTGACTTTTATTCGTTAATGGTAAATACTGACTCTCTTCTGTATGCCAGGCACTGTCTAACACCTGCTTCACTTCTTTCTCTGGACACTGTCCCTACTAATGCCATCCATTTCCATCACTTAAATTATCATCTGTGCCAAGTGTTGCCAGATATAGCAAATAAAAATATGATTCATAATAAAAAATTATTCATTGTTTATCTGAAATCCCAATTTAATTGTGCATCATATATTTTATCTGGCAACCCTAACTGTATCAGAAGTCACAAACTCAAATGTCTTCAGGAGCCAGTTAGTTAATAAAAAGTATAAGAAAAATAATGATGGGGATTAGGGTCAACTAAAGAGCCCATGTCCTATCAGAAGACCTTCAAATTCAATTCCTTTCATGCATCTGGAGGCAAACAAATCAGGTCTAAGGGCCCCATCTCATCTAACACTATATGTTTGAAACTTCTAAAGTCTATGTGCTAATGGTTCCTTCCAGTCCTGTGTATACAAGTGTTTTCTAGATATCACCACTTGGATATTCTTCTGGTAACTCAAGATGTATGAAAATAAAGCCTCTATGCAATAGCCAGAGGTATCAATCTATAATACAGTTTGGATCGTGCCACTTTCCTATTTATATCTTTAACCTATTTTTTATTGCTTTCAAGATAAAATATAAACTCTCTGATAGGGTTTATAAGGAGGTTCATGTGTCCTTAGGTTAGTGCCCTTACTGTCATCTTTTGTCATTATCATCCTCATTCCTACCACTTAATGCTTAAATCCTAACCAAACAACCCACTAACCTCAACAGACCATTTCTGAGACTCTGCTGGTGCCCTTCTTTCTGCTTGGAGTCCTTCTCTCTGTGAATATCCGCTCTACCTACCTCTGTTGTCATGTGACTTGCTTTGGTGAATGAGATATGAACAGAAGGGACATATATAAATTATGGAAAGAAATATTAAGGAAAGTGCATGCTCTGCCATACCTGATTTTCTCTAACTCTGTGGTTGTAAAAGCGTATGTTTTGCTTGGGTCCACAGGACACATGAAAGGTAAACCATGCTTCTTTGGGTTAGTGCCTATACAGGGCCAGTTCCTGATTGAGTGTACTGCACATCATAGATGTTTGGTACAAAGTCTCAATTATAGTCACAAACAACCAGAAAAAAACCCCAAACAACCAGAAAAAAAAGTTTTGTATCTCTCCATATTTTTAAAATATAATAGACTTTGTTTTCTTCCAGCTGAGTAGACATGTGGGTCAACCTATGTATTGGTAAATAGATTTATTGTTTGAGCTCAAACAGTGTTTAGTAAAGATAACAGTTCTATGTGAACCAGAAAAAGAAAGTGCACACATTAGTAACCAAAGGAATACTGATTTATTTGCTTTCCTGTGTTACTGTTACAAAGGAAAAAGTATTTGTGTATAATGGGGCATTCTGTTAATGAGAAGGTGTGCCTTAGAGTAAACTGGATAAATTCTGATGCCAAATTGTGAGAATTTTCTTCATTATGGTTAAGTCCTTCCTATACCTGTTTATCTACAACATGTGATGCTATCAACTAAGTTACAGTGATTGACTCATTTATTATCTAACTTTCCTGAATTTCTACAATGTGCAGAGAAATTTTTTTATGAGGACCCCCACAATAAGGTGATGCAGACTAAAGAATATTATTCAATGTCTTTTAGAACTCTGATCTGTAAACCCAGCTGATCATCAGACTTGATGGGGAAGATATTCACACACGAGATGCTCCAGTCCCAGTTTAGATCTTTTGAAGTCTTGGAGCTGGAAACCACTTATTTGAAGCTTTTCCTCCAGAGGAGCAGAAGAAAAGCTTAGGGGCACTGATATTTCAAGACAAGATACAGTTTCATTATTAAGCAGCTTTCATTGTCTTTGGATAATGATAATCTCTCTATCAGTTAAAGAACTAAAAAAATACATGAAGAATTAAAACAATGGATAGTCATTCTGTCAATTGAGAAAAAAATGTTCAAATTTGGTAAAAAGTCTGTCTTTGAGATGAGAAGCAGAATAAAGATTTGTGATGTACTGAAGAGATTGACTTCATCACCAAGGTGGAGAGTGAAGTAGTAACAGGAAAAGAGATTCTTTGACTCACTTAAAAATGAACAAATCTTTAGTGAAAATCTAGTGGGTGCTGGAACCTCAGTGTGAATCATAGGGGACCTCAAGATGAGAGAGTGTACTTCAGCAGGAAATTGACTACACAGGAACCAGACAGACATGAGTTCAAATCCCAGCCCTGGCTTGCAAGAGGCATGACTGAGTGAACAATTTAACCACTGTGACACTTCAGTTTTCAGTCTATTTAATGGATGTACTTTCTCTCTCGTAGTATTAATGTAAAAACCACATGGTACAAAATATATAGTACAGTACTTGACTCACCGGCAACCTGATTTTTAATTAGGATGCAATCTTGAAAGAGTCACACGAAGAAGATGTACATAATATATAAGTGATTTCAACACAAAATAATAAGCCCTACTGTGTATTGTAGCAGAGCAAATTGGAGATAAATGATGAGAGGAGGAACACCTAACTGTGTCATTCACGAGGGAAATGGCACCAAGTGAGATATGCCACATCGGGTATACTTGGAATTTGTGGTAGGCAGAATAATGGCCACCCAGGCCTTGCTCCCTAGATTCTACAAATGTGTTCCTTTATATGGTAAAAGAGATTTATGATTGTAGACAGAATTAAAGTTGTTGATCACTGACATTAAAATAGGGAGATTATGCAGGATTACCTGGGAGAGCCCAATGTAATCACAAGAATCCTTAAACACACAAGGAGGCAGAGGAGTCAGTGTCAGAGTGATATAGTGTGGGAAAGATTCCACCAGACATTGCTGGCATTGGATGGAAGGAAGCCGGCCACAAGCCAAGGAAAACAGAAGGGCTCTAGAAGCTGGAAAAGGCAAGAAAATGAATTCTTTCCTAGAGCCTTCAGAAAGAAATGCCACACTCCAACACCTTGATTTTAGCCCCATAAAACTGATTTCAGACTCAGGACCCCAGAACTGCAAGGTGATACGGTTGCATTTGGTTAAGCCACACATTTATGGTGATTGGTCTCAGCAGCAGTAGAAAGTCAATACAGAACTAAAGAGCTGTTCCTCCTGAGTGGGGCTCTTTAGCCCCACAAGTACATGGGGTTGTGAGACACTGTGGCTGGTGGGAACCGTGGCACTTCTGTATGTTTAGAGCACAGTGGCAAGTAAGTGAGTGTTAGGATGTGATCAAAAACCAAGAGCAGGGAAGAGATTATGGAATGACAGACACATCCTTCAGAGGAAGGTGGGCTTTATCCTCAAGGCACCAAGGAATCCTTGAAGGGCTTTCATGATGAATGAAGAAGATGACAATCCACAAATGAGAAGAAACCATTGAGAGTGAAGAAATTTAAGTTGCTTCATTTAATGTACCAAAAATAGATCATTATTTCTTTTGGAGATGTGATCTGAGTAATAAACCTCACCCCATTTCTTAATTCCAAGTTTCGTCTTCTGCTGTTTTCTGGAGTATGTACTGAAATGTTCATTTGCATTATTTTGATACTTTGCTCCCTTATTTACGTGCCTTAGAGAAAGCATCATCCTAATATAGAACCAGATACAATGCAGTGGCATTTTTATTTTCTCTTTCATTGCTCCCTTTTGATGATCAGATGTCATACCTAGAAGTGGAGTCTGGAAGCTAACTACCCTCTGTGCAGTGCTGAAATAATCAAGGAGAATCATCTCACAGGCTGGCTGCACCATCAGTTATCTTTTTTACTGAAGGGAGAGAAGTGTGCATTGTGGTGTAGAAGAAAAGGTGACCCCAGAAACATAAGAATTTTTCATCCTTTCACTCAATAGATTTTTAGTGAGGTGCTATTTTGTGCTAGGCACCAAGCCTGGCACTGGGTGTCTACTGGTGAAAAAGCCAAATGTGATTCTAGTCCTCTAGGACACTAGTGTGTGTGTGTGTGTGTGTGTGTGTGTGTGTGTGTCTGTGGAGATGGATATTAAATAAGCAATTACTTGCAAATAATATACATTTACAGTTCATGGCAAATGCTGGGAAAGAAAGGGGACTTTGAGAGAGAGAGAGGGAAAGGAATAGGAAGATGGGAATGTGTCCTTTAGCCTGGGCACTCAGGAACTTTCTGAGGAAGTGATATTTGCAGAGAAACCTGAGGTTGGGAAGGGACAACTCAGCGATAGAGAGCAGAACTTTCCCAACAGAAGGAATATTGTGTGGAAGGTCCACAACTGAAAAGAAGGCCCTTGAGCTTGAATTAAGTCAGGGGCTGGGGGCACAGACCTTGAGGAGGCCAGGACGGTCAAGTGCCCACAGTCTCCTATAGTCTTGACTACAACTGGAACTCAATGGGCAATCGTGGTTAGGTTGCTCAAAATTTCTGGACTTGTGGTACTTTGTAAAAGGAATTGATTAAACTTGGTGTTCTCTAATACCCCGAATCAAAAGCAAAAGAATGATTAATTGATTCCATCGTCACATAAAGAGTAAAATGATAAAGGGAATGTCTGTTCAGATTATTGAAAAAGCCTCAGGTTTTAGCAAATATTTGTTGAGGACTTAATTTATGCGGTGTGCCAGGAGGAGCATGAACAGTGAAATGCATCAGCATCTGCTCTCTGGGAGAGGCTGTTACTTCTGTTGTGCTCTTGTGGCTCCGTAGGCTGCTCGGTAGGAAGAGTCCCCAAATACCACCACCCACAGACCACTTTTAAGGGATCACTGAGGAGCTCAGCGCAGCTTCTGAATATCACAAACCTACCCTAAGACCTCAAGATGTTGCTTCTGACTTCTTAAGCCTCCTGCCCACAGGCTAGATACCATCACCTTGGTTATGCCACACTTGTGAGAGTATGGGGAGGGTTTGGCCGGACGTCCGTGGACACTCTGGGGCTCAGCTTCCCTTCCCAAATCTTGTTTTCAGAGTGGAGAAGGTGAAGAGCTGGGAAGACCCGGTCAGTGTGGACTTGACACACTCTGTAAATTTCCTGCAGTGTCTGCTGTGGGCAGAGGATTTAAAATAACTAGATACAGCAGAGGATGATTTCTGGAGAAAACCATGTGATTCTCTCCAACACCTAAACACATCCCAGAAAAAGAGAATCTGGATGGTGGGTGGAGAGACTGCTAACTGAAATGCCTAGAGAGTGTGTGTTCCTTGACATAAAGAGGGAGAATTTAGCTTGAGATTATTCAGACAGGAATGTCAGGATCTAAAGTTAATCTTTGACATTCCAATTTGTCTTGCCCCATTTTCATGCCCGTCATCATGTGGCAGGAGGGAACAACGTCGAGCTGCCTCTGTGGCTAACTTCTGCTTGAAGCAACCTTTGAAATGGAGCCTTTGTTCTTGTTGTTCATTGTTAAATGATTGCCACGTATGGGGAAATTAAGAATAGCATTTCTGTAGCAGTCCTCACTTGTGTTCTTGTCAAGCTAAAGAAAGCTCTCGTTAAATGGATACGAGGTGACTTAGGCGAGGTACAGCCCTCTGCGGCTAATGTCTAAAGTCTTAGTTGCCATTTGGCTTTCTTTGTCTTTACAGTTTTATTTGGTGAAATGTTAACTTTCTTAGTATAATTTCTTAATTGCAAATAAATATGCTTCTGGGGAGGAAAACAGTATTGTGAGTAAAATTAAAAGTCAATATATTAGATGTATGAGAGCAAATGAATGTTAATGAAGGCAATTTCTTTAATATTATATGTATAGAATCTCTCTGTGTATATATCTATATTAATATTTAATATATATTTATATAATATGAATATATATTGTCCATATGTAACATGGAGGTTGGTTTATTTTTAATAAGAGCTAGGACTAAAAAAATTACAAAGACCTCATGTTGCTATTTTAAAGTTGCAACTAGATGTTAGATTTTGATGTCTCAAAATTTGATCATCCTGATTGATAACTATTAATCTAATTTATTTTTTGATGACATCTTCCTAGATTTTAAAAACTAGTTGTCACAACCCGGATGAACTTATCCACAATAAGTGCAGAACCAGCGAAGAAGGAAGAAAAGCCAGGATGAGGCAAGTTTGTGCTTCAGCAAACAGAGCTTCAGCTCGGGTCCCCAAGAAAGTTGTCAGAAGATCCACACAACCACATCTTATGGGACTCAGGGAAGCTGGGTCTTGAGTTAGGGATACCAGTAAGAGTCTTTAAAATGGATTGATACATGACAACATGTATAGAGTAAGATCTGGTAAATCATAGTCTGGGTATTAATTGCTCATTCTTTCCCTTTTTCCAAGTATTTCTGAGATGGGACTGCCTCCCGAGAAATACAGTTGCATTTAACCCCGAGGATAATCTGATCTTTTTATATACTTTCGTGATAGTTCTATTGATTGTTTCCTCATCTGAGAGGTAGATGGAAATGTGGGAAACATGTTAGAATTTGCAGCTGGCTTTTTCTTTAGTCCATCATGGAGTCATGTGCCCTAGTGGGAGGAGGATGGGGCATTGACCTTCCCCAGTAGATACTGCAAACATTTGTTCATTATCATCCAGTTACAGAGAATACTGAGAACATAGCTGTACTTCGGAAGAAAAAAAGTCTTTTCTTTCCCTGAGGAACAGGGAGGGTTCTAATATTTCTGCTGCTCATAATTTGGGCCAGGTGTGATCAGAACCTTCCCGATCATCCATCAAATTTCAAAGTTAGAGACGAAAGGATAATAAGGGCAGGGATATAAGATATATCCTGGATTGGGGCCTGGGCGGAAGGGACTATGGAAGGAGACTTTTAATAATCAGGGTCCTGGAAAGTAGTCTGAAGGCAGTGCTGCGTACCGGTGCGTATCCGGTGGACCAAGAGGGTTTGCTGTGGGCATTCAAGGCCAGATCTGCCTTCAGGACTTTATCCATCTAAGCCTGTGAATGGCATCTTTTACTGTCTGCATCTAAACCAACGGGGCAGCCCCTCAGGAAAGAGAGGGACCATCAAGGGCTACTCAGAGAGGGCAGTCTGCAGTAAGAGCAAGGGGAACCCTGAAACTCAGTGGGGTGCTGGGGAGAGCCATCTGCACAGAGGTTGAGCTGAGCATGCCTCAACAGGAGCAGTGGGGTTTGGATGCCTCTGATAAGGCTTCTTGCTCTTCCCTGAATAGCTTCAAAGCAGCTTTCCACAAACCCTCTTCTTGCTACACACACAGGTAGTGTGCTGATCAGACTCAATAATACTCCAGGTAAAGCTTACAAAGTGTAGCCCTTTTACTGTGTGAAAATAGCAAAGTGTTCTGGTCTGTGTGTTGTGCCTTCAGGAGTAGAAGAGAGGACAACCCAGAAACGACAGAGAACCATTTGTCCTTTTTATTCAACAGGTTTTATATTAAGTCCTGTTTTTCTCTAGGCATTGAGGCTGGCATTGGATATCCATTTGTCCGAAAACCAAATTTGATTCCAGTGCTCTTGGAGACTCCAGGGGTGTGTGTGTGTGTGTGTGTGTGTGTGTGTGTGTGTGTGTGTGTTTTGGGACATGGTCATTAAACAAATACACACACAATATTTATTCATATTTGTGATGAATCCTGAGTAGGAAATTCATATTTGTGATGAATCCTGAGTAGGAAATTCATATTTGTGTTGAATCCTGAGTAGGAAAGGAACAAAATGCTTTGAGAGAAAAGACAATGGGGGCAAAAGAGAGGGTGGAGCTGTCTAACCTTCCACTGGGCCGTCAGGATCTTTGCACTCACGAAGCATCTTTTCCTGTTAGAATGTTCACATTGTGCTTCTTGGCTCTATTATAATTTTATGCACTGCTGTTCGTTAGTTAAAAATGACCTTTAATCCCAAGCATGGTTTGCACTCATTTCTAACAATCTAAAACCATTGCATTTTCATTGGTTACCAAAAACAATGATTACGTTTTACTCTTACCATCTGCTTAGTTATTGATCCTTGATGATGTGCCATTTGCTAAATTTCTATTAATTAAAAAAATAATGTTCTCCTGCCCACCTAGCATCACAAATGGTCTCATCAGCCTTATTCTTTTGATGAAACTTACTGTAAGCCCCATGGGCCTTTAATTCATTGGACAGATGGATCATTTTAAATTGTTCTAAGATCTAACATATAAAGATATGCAAATTACTAAGGTCTTTTTCACACACCATCACATTTAAACCTCATTTCTTTGTATAGAAGACTTGCTACTCCCATCTTACAGAAGAGAAAACTAATGGTCGGAGAAGTTAAATATCAACTGAAAGTTAGACAAATATCTCTGGCAAATGTAAAAACCCAGCTCGCCCAGCCCTCGGGTCAGTGATGGCTTACCTTTTGGTTCCACTTTCTCTGCTTCCTATGCAGGTTTATTTTAAAGACCAGTTAACTTTCACACTTTGATTATTCTCTTTTTGGACTCATTTCTCTTTATCAGTTTAGCTGGTGATTCCAAATTATGAACTGCTCAATGGAGCCAGTTGCATTGGTAAGATACTTCATCTCTCTTTACCTCACTGTTTTCTTCTGTAAAATGGGCACTTGGTAGCACCTTCCTCATGTAAGTACTAAATGAGATAATTCATATAATATATATCATATATGATATATATTTAAGATGTTTTCAAAAGTTCTGCATAAGTGTTCAGGAAAGGCTAGTTTAGTTTTTAATCTTGATCTCTCAATATTACAAAGCCAAACATGGCTTTGCAATGTCTAAATAGGATAAAAGATGCTGATATTCAAGAAAGAATGCTACACATTATGGGCTATCTCTTATTCAGTATAGATCCCTCACCCCTTAAATGCCATCAAAACACCCAATCCTAAAAGCATATGAACTGGATAAGAAGGAGCTGAGTCATGGGATCTTGACATCTGAAAAAACTCCAGATTCCACTTGTCAAAGTCTGTGTTGAAACTCTTCTTTGGAGGGTTCCCTCAGTCCCTGATTTACCTTCAGAATGACTCTGAATAGTTCAGATAGAGACTGGATTTAGACTGCTGAACTGGCCCCATCATCAAATGCTGGTTTCAGTAAGTGCCCTGGCTCAGAAGTCATAGGCAAGGGACACTACCTACCACTACCCAACCCCCGCTTTTCCAGAAAAAAAAAAAGGGATAAGACAAAAATACCCCTTCTTTCTATTCAACTTGTCTTCAGCTTCTGACCCTTTTATTATTTATTAAAACATCTCTCCAAGTGATGCCAGTGGATGCTTAAATTGCTATGTTTTAGAAATGCTAGCCAAAATGGTAAAGGCAAAGTTGGAACAATTGATTAAAAGGAGATGTTTGAATCAGCAGGTATTTATGACATTCCTACCCACTTTTGTCCTAGGAACTCAATGGACACTGCATGTATAGAGGAAAAAAGCAACGTCTGTGAATTTGGTGACTTCTGACTCTGCATGTTGGCTTTGCCAATGATCAGACTTGCGATCTCAGGGCACTGCTGTAAAGGTGGGTATCTTCGCTTGTTACAGGGAAATCTACTACCTTGTATGTGGTTGTTAAATGTAATAAAAAGTGCCAATTACATAACTTGGCATATGAGAGGTGCTCAAAAATGATACCTCTTATTATTATCTGGAAATACCAAGCATACGTAACTATAGTCTGAAAAATAAACGATGTAAATATTCAAAGATAAATCTTAAATATGTGAACAGAGTTGCTTGTTAACCTTTGTAAGAAGGTTGCTCATGACCTCTTTGCTCCTAAATATAATGGATAAATTATTTTAGGCCTCTGTGTACTTGACATCTTGTTACCTCTTGGAAAATTCTCTTTTCTTGGTTTCCATGGCTCAAGACAGGCCAGAATTCTGACAAAATGCATTTGAAAACTGGCTCCAATCCTGTGCTGAGTTCTGGTTCTTCAATAGGACAGACTACTGTGATTATCTTCTACAGGAGGAGCTATGAGGTAAGGTAAGATGGAATTAGCAAATGCCCCCTCCCCTAGCCTGCACCTTGTGATTTTGGGGGACTCTTTCAGTTTCCTGTATGATCAGTTGATATAATAATCACTGTTTAGTAGTGTACTTTTGTGTGTGTGTTGATTGTGCATTCAATTGAGACATCTATTTTTCCCATCTACCTCGTAATGACATGACTCTACAGTTATAATGAACCTCCTTATTTCAAGGTTGGATTTTTGTACCTCATTCACCATGTTGAGCCAGGGTTTAACAGTATTTGTATTGTGCAGGATTCTGCACTAGAATATTCCCTCATTTTGGATAGAGAAGGAGTACAAGATTAGCAGCATGGGCTCTCCAGCCAGATTGCTCAAATTCAAATGCTGACTCTAATCACTGCAACTGTGTGTCTTAATTTCCTCATCTGTAAAATGGGTGTAATAACAGTATTACCTCATAGGATTGCTGTGGGAATTAAATTTGTTTAATAATGTAATGTCTTAAAACTGTTCCCAGTACAGAACAAATACCTAACAAATGCTATGTGTTAATAATAGTCTTCCACATATGCTCCCTGGACAATCTCTTCCATTTATAGATGACCTTTATATTGATTGCTTCAACCCAGTCCTTCTCATTCCCACCTTACAGTTGGATATATTCATCTGGATGTAGCCCTGGAGATGTCTCAAACTCACCACATGCAAATCAAAAGATATCATTTCTTTCCCTGAAATGTCTTTACTTTGTGACTTCCCCAGTTCACGTCATGGTACCATCATCCAAGCAGCATGCAAGCCAAAACCTGGGCATCATCATGACCCCTTCATCATCACATTTACTGGTCATCGTGTCTAGTCTTTTAAATATCTTTCCAGTGTGCCTTTTTTTCATCCCCACTGCCTCTCGCTTAGTTCAGGCCATCATCATTTATAGTTTGGGCACTGCAAGACCCTTGCACATGATTTCCCTGCATGCAATGTTACCTGATTCTGATCCTTACTCTTCATAGGTGCCATAGTGAGGAATCTAAAGCCAGAATCTGAACATATTAATCCCTAGATTGAACCTTTCAAGGAGCTGCTAATGTCTCTGACTAAAGCCTAAACCCTTGGTTTTAAGATATTTACATAAATGGCCAAAGTTCACCTCTCCTGCCACAGAACTTGGCTCCCCATACCCCAGCCCAGGCAACAGCTCACAGTTATCTGGATGCACTATCGCCTGTCTCAATCCCTAGTACTTTGCATATGTGGTCTCTTTCCGAGGGAACATTCCTGTCCTTTCTTCCTTTTCAAGTAGTGAATTCATCCTTGCTCATTAGGATTAGGATTTGATGTTAGTTCTTCTGTGAACGCTTCCCTAACACTCAAGATCAAGTTAGGGGCTCTTCCTAAATCTTTCCACAGCACGTGAATCAGCTCCGTGTGGCACTTGTACTATATAGCATAGGGGGTAAGCTTACTGGCTATGGAGCCAGACTGCCTGGTTCGAATCCTGGCCCTTTTGTGGCTTGAGGAGCTTGGATCACTTAAACTCTCTGTGCCTCCCAGAGATATTAATAGTACCTCCCTAGAGTTGGTTGAGAAATTGGCCACAAATTCTTCCTCTCCCTGTATACAGTCTTTTGTAATTCGACTTTATAATTTCCTCCATCAAAGGTGAATTCTTTCTGCCCCCTTGAATCTGGGCTGGCCTCGCAACTGGCTCAAGCCGACAAGACAGTAGCAAATGGGTACCAAGCAGAGGTTTGAGAAGTGCTGTGCGGTGTCCCCTGTTTTCTGTTGCTGCTCATAACAACTCTGCAACTACCACCAAATGCAGAAGTTTGGGCCAGTCTGCTGGATGATGAGGGAGACATGATCCTGTTGTCCCCACTACTCCAACTACATGACATGTGAGATAATCATATCACTGCCAGCTGACCACAGATGCCTGGGTAGGCCCAGCCGAGCATGTGCTATATTGGCAGACCACAGAACTGTGGCTAACCAAATGATTGTTGTGGTAAGCTGCTAAGTTTTGGGCACAATTTTATATGGCAAAACTAACATATATGCTCTTATGGGGCTATGAGGATTGGATAAGTTAACGCTAATGTACAAAGCTCACAGTCAGTGCCATATAAGCATTCACACTTCTTACTACAGCTGCTTACTTGCCTGTGTGGATTCACCCCTAGACTGCCAGCTCCTTGAATGCAGGAATTCTGTTTTTCCTTCATTACATCCTCTATATCACACAGTGCCTGGCTTGATACATGTTGAATGATGAATACACATTCCTGAGATCTAGTTTATAAGCACAGGTCCTGCTTATACATGAAGAAATCAAGGTTCATACATAATGAAATACACGCATTCACTTGTGCATCTCCCCCAGTGTGACCACTCTATATTATTTTATTATGCCAAACTTTTATCTACAAAGAACACTAGACTTGATAATATCAAAATTAATTTACTACCGACACTTTCCCAGTATAATCCTGTTGCTATATACACAGTCGTGCTGTCTCACTTATCCAAGTATTCCTTTTCCTAAGAGGGAGAAAAAGATCTTTGAAATAATTTATGTATTTTGTTGTAGCAAACTTTGGTTACATATGAATGAATGAAAGAGAATATTTCAGTAGGTGTTCCAATCACTGTGGATAAAATTTACATACTTGCCAAAACTCAATAAGGGAAATAAAAATGACTTGTCATATCAGACTACTTTTTAATTCAATAATCTAGCCACGAGATGATCTTACGTCTTTACCCCCACATCCTCTACCCATGCCCCAAATTCTCATTGACAGCTGAGTCTGCTTCTATGACCAAGGATGTACCTTTCATTGGATTTCCCCCAACTCTCCCCAAATCGGAAAGTGCATGTTCTGTGAGCACTCACCATCCCAACATAATTCGATTTTAATTCTTTGCTACTATTTGTTATCATCACCATCTGAAAGATTCTGGACTTCTGAAAATCCAGTGGCTGAGACTTTGAAGGTCTGTCTTTTTTCCTCCCTTTTGTCCATTTGTCGACAGGTTAACTAACTCCTGAACTTGAACATCAAACACTTCATCTACGTTGACAAGTGTGTGTGTGGCACATTCACTATTCGGTTCTGACATATTGTCAACCTAGTTTTGAATTATCCAGGCTCAGCACTGTGACAATTTTTTTTTTACCTTAATGTGAAAAAAAAAGCTTCCTGTTTTCCCTAAAACCTTTCTAATTTATACAAAGGACTTTACTTTTATGAACACATTTTAAAACAAAATGAATTTAACACATTTCCCCCGAATGTTAATTTATCGAATAATCTTAAATATGCTAGTTAAATAACTTCCTTGTCAGTAATATAAGACACTACTTTGTGTATGCACACATAAACAAAGAAATGCAAATTTATCCTGCTTTTTTTTTTTAAAGAACTTGATCCATTTGAATCAAATATTTGTAGAAAAGCGATTTAGAATGAAATTTAGTTTTCAGCTCTGACCAACTTTTGATTAAAAAGCACATGCTAGAAACACATTAATTCAGTTACAATAAAGTCATTTTTGGACAGTTTCATTCAACCTGTTCTAATAGATAAACTAGCAGATTCTTATTCCCCACAGACCTATTTTTAGTGTAAAGGCTGTACAGTAAGCAATTAAAGAAAATACAAGGATAAAAGGTATAAAGTGGCTTGGAATTTAACAAACCTCTCACCCAATTAGAACATACAGTTCAAATATAGAACCTAGAGATATGGAATGTAGGTAAAACCTTTCCAGAATTAACTTTATAAATGACACTATTAGTTCCAGAGCTCTCTGGTTAAACTAAATCTCTGTTCCGAAGCAAATCCCTTAATCATGCCTCCTGCCACAGAGAGAATGGAACCAGTGGATTTCCTGAAGTCCACAAGTCCGGGGAGATGTGCCTAAATGATATAATAACTTTACATTTATAATACGGACTTGTCCTGCATGACGAAGTTGCAAGGCAAATCTGAGTTTTGGCGCTTAGAGAACTGTAGTTAGTTTGGAAGCTGTCCAGCTTATATAAACTTGGCAAAGCTTACAGCACCAAGTGCTAAAAGATGTCAGATGATGAGAGTTTGTGTCCTGGCTGCATCCCATGCTCCTTGTGAAAATTCGAGTAAGTCTCTTACTTTCCATTGGCTTGAGTTTCTTCATCTGCAAAATGGGGGTGATGAAATCTGGCTTGCCTACTTTGCAGAGTGTAAAGACCAAATCAGCTAGTGAATGTAGAAGTTCTACAGGAACGTCAGAATTAGCCTTCTTGCCCTAAAACGTTTACCTCATTTTTGTCTTAGCACAGCATGTTGTTAATATTTCTTTGAACGTGAAGATCTCAGAGTAGGTTATTTTCCTTGATTGTTATAATACTGAGAGATCAAGAATTACAAAGAAATCTGCAGGTGTAGTCAGATGACTAAGGTTGAGGATGTTTGCTGCTTGAAACCTAATTAGGCAATAAACAATTCTATCCGTGTGAGTAGGGACTGGCAGAAAGTAAAACAGGGTTGCCTCCTTGGTGGGGGTGGGAGACTCAACGAATTGGTTGTGATTTTCACACTAGCCTCCTCTCGTGCCCAATGAGCTCCGATTGCCTCCAAGCTGCCCAAGTAAACTACAGCAGTGTCTTACTGAGGAGAGCATCTCACAGTTTAATCTGCATACCTGGAACCACTTGAGGATGTTTTAAAATGAGGATACTGATTCAGGAGGTCTGGGGCAGGGCTGAATTTCTGAATTTCTGATGAGCTCCCATATGATGCAGATGCTGCTGGGTGACAGAACACATACCTCTGATGTAGACTGGTGACCAGAGTGTGGTCTTCAAGTGTGTATTAGTCGGCTTGGGCTGTCACAACAACACAACATAGACTGCGTGGCTTAGCAGTGGAAGTTTATGTTCTCATAGTTCTGGAGGCTAACAAGTTCAAGATCAAGTTTCCAGTAAGATTTGATTTCTGGTGAGAATTCTCTCTTACTGGCTTGTAAATGTTTGCTTTGTCCTCACATGGCCTTTCCTCTGAGTGAACTCTCTTCTTCTTATAAGGCCATCAATCCTATCTAAATTATGGACTTTAGTTGATAATAATACAATGTTGGTCCATCAACTGTAACAAAGCTACCACCTTAATGTAAGATGTTAAAATAGGGGAACTGGGTGGTGGTGGGGGGGAGAGGGAGTGGAAAAGGAGAATAGGGGGACTCTGTAAACCTAAAACTGCCGTAAAATATAGTCTATTAATTAAACAAAAATTATATTCCAAGACCTCTCTCCCAAACTCAGTAAATCCATCATGGAGGTTGTAGCATGGATGCTTTCAAACCAACCTTTCAGGTGATTTTTGTGTATGATAAAGTTTGAGAACCATCAGGTAGAAACTTAAAGCTCCAGTCTTATCATCAAATGATGTGGTTTCACATCTCAGTAGCACCTCTTCACAGCTGACTGATCTTGGGCTACTTACCCTCTTTCAGTCTCAGTCTTACTTTAAAATCAAGGCAAAAATAGCTCACATAACTTCTCCGCATATTAAGTGATACCATGATGTAGAGTTTTAAACACAGAACATTCATAGTTAACACTTCAATAAACATTCACTGGGAGAAATTTTGCTATTATTCTTATTTGTTATTGGGGCTTTCAGAAAAGACCAGGCAATAACATAGGCAATAAAAGATCAGGGCAATACTAAAAGTAATCCTAGATGCTTCCACAACATTTCAAGGTTTATATGTAGCTTTCACTTTCATTACCTGACTTGATCCTGACAATGACCTTGTGAAGCAGAAATTCCCCTTTTAACAGATGAGGAACTGAAGCTTAGAAATGATCAGTGATTTTCTGAAGGACACAGAGCTGGGAAATGTCAGAGCCCAGAGCATCTAAATCCTAGTTCATGGTGGTGGTATGGTGTAGTAATTAAGTTTGAGGACTCTTGAATTCGACTGGAGGGTTCAAATCCCAGAGTTACCGATTGCTACTGGTGTAAAACTGGCAAACCAGTTCACCTCTCTGAGTCATAATTTCTCCACTAGTTAAAGAGGAATAATAACTGTGCTTACTCTGTAGTCTTTTGCAAAGCTTAAGTGAAATGATGTTCATAAAATATGAGATTAAAAGCTGGCACATAGTGAGTTTACTATTTTCTGCATTAAAAAAAAATATGGTTCTTTGAGGCAACAACTTGTATCCATGTTCCATGAAGAGTAGCCTAAGTTTATTTGCAGAAAACAAGGGAATCTTTGTGCATATGACTTGGGGGGCTGGGGTGGGGTAGGGACTGGGCTTGCTATAGCTTCTAAAAAGGAGCAATGGGCTGGCACCACATGATCTGGCATATGAATCTCTTCTCTATAACCATGTGGGACATCTGAAGTGCCAGTAAGGAGACAGTACAAGCAAGACAGTCATCCTGGCCCTTTAGTCCCAAATATCAGAGATGACCATAAAAGTGGCAACAGAAAGATGACGTTCCCTGTGATATTTGGCAATGACTGAGGATTTCTGTAAGGGGGTTCTGGAAATGAATTTCATGGTAGCCAAGTTCCCACACAATATTTCGGAAACAATATATTACAAACTTATTGAGCACAGTGTGCACTTTACCTGATTTTGTTGCCTTCTTTACAACTCATCCGGGGATAAACACTTGGTTGTATCAAAACAGACAGATGCTCATTGGAAAAGATTTGAGAAGAGAGTTGGCCCAACAAAATGTTCTGTGTATTTTGTAGATGGAAGACAAATTGTATATTACTTCCCCCCCCATTACGAAGGAAGGTTTGGTAGACCTGTCCTAGAAAATGTAGTGCTGGCATTTTTTTTTCCTTTGAGCCATCAAAACTAAATATAATGATGACTGCTAACTACCACGATGTTAGTGATGGTAGCTCTTCCTGAGTTTTTCTTGTGTGCCAGGAACCATTCTAAACACTTTACATATGTTGCTTCGTTTAATCAATCCCAACAGTTAACTGAAGTAGACATTATTTTTTTACATTTTATTGATGAGAAAGGCGGGTTAAGTTATGAGCTCTTGGACACACAGCCAGTAACAGTTAGAACTGAGATTCCCACCCAGGCCTCTGGACCCCAATCGATACACAAAGGGTATGTTAAATGTCATATGATAAAAAAAAAAATGATGGAACTTAGAACTGGGCAGGTGTTAGTGATTATCCAACAGTAGAAGTTGTGAGAGTGTTTTCTGGAAAGAGTTGCCATTGAATTAGAGATTCTTGTGTGCCAGGCACAGCACTAAGCCCTTTACAACTCTCAATTACCTTAAATCTTCACAACAAGCCACTAAAATAGGTACCATCTGTATCCCATTGTTGTAGCTGATTTGCAACAAGTCACAAAATTGGTAAATAGTGGAACTAGCATTTGAACCCAAGCATTGGCAGGGTCCTCCA
The DNA here is from genome assembly GCF_024362965.1 of Panthera pardus. Lineage (NCBI taxonomy): Eukaryota > Metazoa > Chordata > Mammalia > Carnivora > Felidae > Panthera > Panthera pardus. Next base: position 187,356,506 of record NW_026526688.1, read on the forward strand.
CTAAATAGGAATATTAACTGTGCTCGCTCTGTAGTGTTTTGCAAAGCTTAAATGAAATGATGTTCATAAAATCTGAGATGAAAAGCTGGCACATAGTGAGTTTACTATTTTCTGCATTTTAAAAAATATGGTTCTTTGAGGGAACAACTTGTATCCGTGTTCCATGAAGAGTGGCCTAAGTTTATTTACAGAAAATATGGGAATCTTTGTGCATACGACTTGGGGGGGGGGGGGGGCTGGGGTGGGGTAGGGGCTGGGCTTACTATAGCTTCTAAAAAGGAGCAATGGGCTGGCACCACATGATCTGGCACATGAATCTCTTCTCTGTAACCATGTTAGCATCAATCCCCTTAACCATGAGCCAAAGGAAAAGTGAGAGGCCTCACAGTAGAGGGAGTGAGTCACTTGTGGGATTGGGGGTGGGGAAAGGGCAAGGGAATGTCATTGGAGACCTTGGAGTAAGGGGCAGGATTTCAGCTGGTGACAGTGTGTGTATGGGGGTGGGGTGTGGTGTATAGGGAGAGTGGACGGTTTTGCAAATATTTAGAAATGGCTTCAACCCAAGTAATGGCCAAATGATGAGCATTTGAGAGTGGGAGGGAATTTGAATTCGTTTTGCCCAGAGAACTGGTCAACCTGACCTTTCCTCTCAAAAGAGGATTCACGCACTTGACTCTTGGCAACACAGAAATCAGCATTTTAATTGTGTGTGGTTTTTTTTTTTTCCAGGATGTAACCATGGCCACAAGAGGTTTATTGGTTTGTCTTCATCTTCCCAAACATTGCCAGCAGGGCTTGATTTGCTTAAGAGAGCAGGTGACCTACTTGATGAATGCCCATGGGGGTGGTGAGGGATACCTCCAGTACTGCTGCCTGGGGGTCCTCAAATGAAACCTCCCCATGGAAGCTTGTCCGAAATGCCTCCCAGTTTCCTTCCAATACCCCCATCCCCCTGCTCCCACAAGGTTATATTCTTCATCTAGGCCTTGTCCCCACACACCTTGGTGTGCAGAGCCAGCTTTTCCTAACAGCTAGCCAAGTCGCATGACTGGTTCTAGCTTCAGCTGGGAAAGTTTCCTGTCTAGGAGTTCTAGGAGTTCCTGGCGCTCTGCCCGGTTCTGGAGAAGGGCATCTCCTTGCGCCTCCCTGCTGGTGTCCTTCGCACTCGGCCTAACTTTGTGCCCCATCTCCAGCCTAGCTGTCGGAGTTGAACCCTCCGAGAATCCACCTGCGCGTTCTTCGCTAGGCGCCGCGCGCAGCAAAAAGGGGTCCCGGAGGCGCCTCTCCTAACTCGTTATCCCCTCTAGTCTCAGGTCTGGCTGCTCCGTCGCTGGAGCCACCGCGCCAGCATCCCCCCCACCCCCAAGCTGACTGGGCAGCAGGTGGCAGGGGCGGCGCCGGAGCGCGCGAGGGGAGGGGGCGCCTCGCTCTCTGGCTCGCGGTGAACTGCGCCCGCTCCCAGGCTGCCCGCGCGCCCCCGCCGCCCAGCACCGCGCAGCGCCCCCGGCGCCCCCCGCCGGCCTCCGCCGCACCTGCAGCCCGCTCCGCGCGCCCTGCCCGCCGCCGCCGCCGCCTCGCGCTCCCAGCGCCGCGGAAGCCCCGGGCCGAGCGGCGAGTGCGCTTCGGTGGCAGACCCGTCGACACACGTCCCTGGGCCGCAGACTCTCGAGTCCCGCTCCTGCACCCTGCGTCCCCGAAGATGAATGTGAGGAGGGTGGAAAGCATCTCGGCTCAGCTGGAGGAGGCGAGCTCCACAGGCGGTAGGATGCATTGAGCATGCGAGCGGGCGCCCCTCTTCCCCTCCTTCCCTCGCAAGCTGAGACGGGGACCCCTTCCTGGGCTGGGGACGCTTGTTGCCTTTGCTGCATGAGAGACAGCCACGCAGGCGGGACTGGGAAGGGGGGGGTGGGAGCGGCGGGAATGGGGGTGCCAAGGAGAGGGGGTGCACGCGAGGTCCAGGTCGGGAAGAAGAGCTGTTTGAAGTGCGTGTGAAACTCGCCGGTGGCGGGGTCCCCTGCGATCCTGTGCCTACTTTTGCCTTCTCTGAAAATTTCCGATGTTGTTTATGCATCTGCCAGATGACTGCAGACCACACACACTTCCTTCCCCTAACACCTGGGGATAACAGAGCTGAAACAGTATTGATCCTCTCCCTCCACTTTTCCTAAATGCTCCCTAACATTTCCTCATTAAAACTCTGTATTTTTGTTCGCTGGTAACATACAGGCGGAATGTTTCTCGGGTCAGATTCTTCAGGAGGAGCGTGCGCCTTGTTTTATTGCCAGCCTCAGTTTAGTGTGTTCAGAGAAAATGGTCTTCAGTGACACCTGGAAATAATTTATATACGGTACAGCCTTGGAAAGGTACCGGGCACTCTTGTGCAAGGTGTTTGCTTTCAGAGTATTGTGTGTTCTGCGAAAGCCAGGAAAGGAGTTTAGTGGGATCCCTCGTGAAGTAGGGGATGAGACATCTCCCACCCCAAGCACCTTTGGTTGAATCGGTTTGTTTTTAGGTGGCTTCGATGTCTACAGTTTTTAGAGGAGCCAAAAATAGAATTAAGGTGGCTGCAGGAAGCGGAGACTAATAAAGAGCTGGCTATTTCCCAGATGATAGAAGATGAGGGGTCGCACATAAGGCTATGGCACATTTTGGATTTAGAGGATGAAAAACTTGGGTTTGAGGTTGCAAGGGAAGAGATCCACATTCTACCCGTTTATATCCAGGCAAATAGAATCACTTTGGACAACTTGAGTCTGTCACTCCAATTCGGACATTGAGAAACGGACATTTTGCCTCTCTTGCCTCCCCTCTGGTAGTTAAGGTCATTGTAACTGAGAGGACACTAGTCTTACTTGAGTGTGAAATTTCTAAGAGAAAAAAGTCTTGGTCTTTTATAGGCTGGAAAAAAAAATATGACCATTACCTTTTAAACTCCCAACTTTGAGCTGTCCTGTTGTTTAGTTCCTGTTTCACTTATGGCAAGAGTTCACCGATTATGAACCAAGAATGTCTAGGGTATATTTTATGAGGGGTACTGATAATCGTTAAGAAATTGATTTGTTTTCCAGAATGGCATCTTAAGTGGAAAGGGCTGAGTAGATTGTTAAGTTTATAGGGTCTCTGTCTTTGCAGAGACCTCAGAAGAGGGTAGAGAGTTAGCTGTCCTTTTAGGATCTGTACTCATGCATGACACAGTGGTGGGGACTTGAAGATAGATCAGGAAGAGAAAGTCTGGGAAACTGGGTGGCTTACATTATTCGGCTCCTCAGTGATAACAGCTTTTTGACTGGACCTAATCTTTAATTGGCTGGATGGGGATTGAATGAGCGGGTCCAGTCTATTCACAGTGCCACAGGTGGGCATAATCTCTGTGTGTTAGATAAAATGGAAAAAAAAAAAAAAAGATGAAGTCACATCTGGGGAGTATGATACATTAAAAAAAACTTAGTACTATCTTTAAAATCAGCACGTGTTCATTGTTCACTTGGAGAATAGGAAGATGCTGGTTTATATCTTGGTTAAGGTGAGACCAAAAGTGAAGAGTTTTCCGGCTTGAATGGATTTGACACCTGTTTCTTGAATTGTATTCACACGTTTTTAGTTAATTGTCGTAGGAGGAGAATAAAGACTGTGATACATCCTTCTGTTCTTGTTGTTACTGTTTCAAGGTTAATATTTGAGAATGATCCACTGAATGTGGAGTCTCGATTATTTCCACCAAATATATGCTGAAGCTCAGACATAGGATGCTCTTTAATAATCCTGGGATAAGAAAAGATTGTCATTTTTAAAGGTTTGGACTCTGCCTTCCATTCTTTTTAAAACAATAGATTGTGATCTCTTGTTTCCTTTCAAATAAGTGAGACATTTGCATAACTTCTGAGGTGACCATGATGGTTTTCCCTTGAATGTATGCCTTTTGGACAGAGGTTCATAAAATGATTTAATCAGAATTTGGACATTTTAACTGGAGGACTAGACTGACAGGAATGTATGAAGATGAGAGGGAAATGAGGAATTAAAGAAGAGTGTGTGTGTGTGTGTGTGTGTGTGTGTGTGTGTTGCACGCACGAGGGCATGTGTGTATTTTATGACCTGACTCTAGGGCCAGAATACTATGAAAACCAGTTTTGCTGAGAGACAAAGGAGAAAACCACATGAAAGGAAATGTAGGAAGGATGGGAGCAGGGCTGAATTGGGCTGTTAAAACTTTATAGTCCTGTAGCTAAAAAAGTTTATTCCCTGCTCTCTTTCAGCAGGTAATGCATTTAATATGCTGATGACCACTTCCGAGTTCCTGTGGTTAAAACACTGTTCATGCTACAGAGGACAGAATATGGACTGTTTGTAAATAAGTACATACAAATAGAAAAGGTTTCTTACAAACTGTAGTGCTCACTTTTAGCCTGCCTCTCATCAGCTTCCACGTTAAATCAAAAGCCTGCCCAGAATATAGTTTTCATGAAATTGACTATTATTATTTAGCTCCCTGGCTATGAAATCAAACATAATCCTGCTACCAGTGGAGACACAGATGGAGTTGATAATTCAACAGTATATTTGAAAGAGAATCAGAGATAAGGTCAGAGTTAAAAAAAAAAAACCCTATGAGATTTTTCATCGGTGTCCTCAATTTGTGCCATCTAACTTAGGGATGGCATATGTTGTGTGAAGGCGTCTACAGCTAAAAGTGGGGAGGGATATGCATGTACATTTCAATTGTTGTTGGAAGAGGTCATCCAGAGGACGTGACTGTGACTACTTGTTTGATCCACCAGCTGGACCTGGGCAGTTGAAGGCTCCTTACTCCCTCCCTGCCCTTAGAATGTGTGTTCTGCCTGCCTTTCCTGTAGCAGGAGCTGTTTTCAAGGACATAGCCTTGAGTGAGAAAGGTGTTGTTGAGGCCATCTGGATGGTGTACATGAATGAGCCCTGGCAGGGCTTCTCTATCAACTTTTAAGTTTCTAGCGGGCAGGGGTGGAGATCTACTTGTCTTGCAGCCCTCAAGGCAAACCTCATATGTAAATTCCCTTGTTTATTGCATCTGCTACCTTCCAATCTGGAATCGTCTGCCTCTTTCTTCCCTGTCCTCCATGTATGGGGACCAGTTTCAGATTTCACCCAGGAAGGTCCTGAGTTTGCAAACCAGCAATACTGGAGTGAAAAATCCCTGCGATTTTGTATTGCTGTTTAATGGTTGTATGATGGCTTCGGCTTAAGTTGTGTGTTATTAAGCATAAGGCAAATCCAGATTAGTGATTCCACACAGTTACTAGTGAAAAGTCTGTGGATTCTGAGTAGCCCAAGAAAAGCTCTTCATTACATAGGCATTATCCTGTTTTCTTCATGTCGTTAAATCTCAGAAGGTACTAAGCAAATGACATGATGGAATGTTAAAATTCAACACCCTCACCCCCTCCCTTTACTGCGCTTTTTTTTCTGACCAATGCCTATGCAAAGTTTCATAAAATAAGGCTATGGGTGGTTTGGAAATTAATGAGCCATTTAATATAAAATGTGTGTGCACGATTTCTGCAGAATTGTAGACTACATAGTGGTTGAATCTTTTTTGAAGATATATTTCTGGGCTTAAAGTATATGGTCCTTCTTACTCTTTTTTTTGGTCCTTTTATTTGTTTTCCTTTTCCTCACTGGTTTTCTAGAACATGTGGATAATATTGCTTTTCAATATTTCATAGCAGAGTGTGCTTGTTTACTTAATAGCCTCCCTTTTTATTCCAAGCAGACTAAAGTGTGGGGGGGGGGTGAGGGGGAGGGAGAGACAGAGAGAGAGAGGAGGGAGGGAAGGAATAAGGATGGGAGAATGTGTACATTTTGTTCAGTGGGTCCGTACCATCCTTAAAAGTGTTTTAAGGTTATATAAGTACACCTGTCACTACAAATTTATTCACCCTTGGGCGTTGAATCACTTCTGTATTAAAAAAAAAAAAGACAACTTTTCATTTGGTTAAAGGTCCTGATGGTCTTAATTTACATCACTCCAAACTCACAGTGATGCTTCATGCTATTTATCAACACTCCTTAAAAAACCATGAACTTCGTGAGAGCAGAGCTGTTGTGTTCTGCCCACTGTGTATCCCCAGAATCTAGCACAAAGCCTGACGTGTTAGATTTGCTCAACAACAGATATTTGTTGAATGAAGTCTCCCTTGGATTTGGTGACTGTGTTATTCTGGTTCCTCCTACTCCTCTCAGATCTCTTTTTCTGACCCCTTTTCTTTCTTTGTACATTTTATGCAACTTTTCACACACTTCTGTCTCAGCTATCTTCTCTGTCTACATTCTCTGCTGAAACAAACTGTGGTTTTGGTGCATCTTTGATACCAAAGTCTCCTTAATCTGTGGTTCTGGCCTGATCCCTTTCCAGTTCATTTCCACGCTGTGCTGGTCAGAGCTATTAGCAAATTTCACCAGCACCTCAAAGTCAGTATGTTAGAAAAGACCTATTGTCTCTTCAAAGAACAGTTGATTTTCAAAATTTTGTTAATGGTAGCATCATTTTTTGAAGCCTACAGTTTATTAAAAAAAAAACAAAGCATTGAATTGTCTATGGTATTTAATCATTTCCTCCCCCTCCTTTCCATGTGGAATCAGTCACCAAGCCCTACTGATGCTTTTCTAGCTTTATGTCTAGCTCCCTCTCCAGTTCCCATCACGCACACAAGGTTATGTGCTTATCATTTCCCAGACTATCATGGTTGCCGCCTATTTGTGCTAAGTGCCTCCCCACTCGAAACCAACCACATTCACTAAAAACTGACTTGAGTCAGATCATTCACCCGTGCAAAATCTTTTAATGTCTTCCCATGACTTATAGAACTAAAAATACTTTTTCTAGCTTAGTAGTCCCGGCTCCCCTGGTATGTTGACAGTCTTCCATCCCAACACTGTCTTCCATGACTCTACCTTGACCTGCTAAACTGGACTAATCACTAGTCCCCACACATATCTCAAGTTGTACCTACTGTTTAGAATGAACTTTCTGCCTGAACATTGCCCACTGAACATTGTTATATGTTTAACACTAAACGCATCCTTCAAGACACATTGCAAATGCAGTGTCTTCCTTGTGCAGCCTTACTGAATTTCTCCCTGCCTCTTCCTCAAAGAATTCTGCTTTGAATTTTCCTAGGTCATTTTTCCTTTATTTTGACCTATATCTGAATGACAAGACAGAATAAACTATGCATGTATGTCTCATTGGCAGCTATTATATGGTAAACCCTTGATGGTGAATATCATACAGGAACTACCCATTTTTGTGCACCTAGTAAGTACTGGCACAGTGATTCACAAAAGTTGCTTAAGACACAGTTAGTGGATTTAAACTGTGTTGTCCGGTGATAGATCCAGTAAAGACCCCAAGTTATCGATTGCTTGTTAAGCTGTCTACTGGAAAGTGACATTCTTTTTGGGTTGTCTGTCTTTTCCATTCATTGGGCCAGGTCTCTACAGATAGTTATAGGGCACCAAAATAGTACCTGTCTGCACTGTGCATGCTCTTGCATCCATAATGCATTGCTATGAGAGTTTGTGTTTCCAAAGAAGGGCTTAATAAATACTCAGTGTTTTCTGTGTATTTAGAGCAATAGTCAGTGTTGTCTTTGGATGTTGTTGCCGTGACTCTCTTTTATCCTTTATACCTTCCAGGCCTACCACCTCTAGGATCAGTAGTCCGAGGGGCCCCCAGTGAGTAGTTATCACTCCTTTGGTTCCCCTACAAGTAAGAACTAAGATCGTGAATTAAGTATTCCCTTTGAATCATGATTGTAACAGTCTATAGTCTGAGTTCATGCTCCAGAGAGCGGCCCTTCCTAAAGCTTCCAGGCCCCAGAGCCTGAATGGCTATACCACCACATCTACCAACATTATTCTCCTCTTGGCTATCATCCTCATCAGGTGGTGAATCTTTTCATTATAGCAGTGACTGTGCTATAAAAATAAAAAAACAAAAACAGAAATATCATTCAATGTCTACCTGTCCATTTCGTCAGGTGCATTTTCTTTCATATCAGATTTCACAGAGAGAATCAGGCTGCACTGGAAGTGGATCCCATGGCAGGGCTGAAAAGAGACGGGGTTCAGCTCTTTTCCTCTCCCCTCTGTGGATGTCTCCCTCTCTTTGTTCAGTCAGTGCACTGTGGGCAGCTCTAGATGTGTGTATATGCACATGGCATTAGGAATTCTGAAAAAAGAGGCACACACTGTTTAATCACAGAAGTTCTCCACATGCTCTGCCAATCGAAGGAATAATTTGAACAGAGATACAAGTACAGAATTTGCCGTATTGAGCAATTGGCCTTCATGCTCATGTTATGGGCTGATTTTTTTCCTTCTGAACAAACACAGCCAGTGTGGCTGAATGGCTCTCCCATTGGAAATGCCCTTTTGGATATATTTAAATACCCTTTGGATATATTATTGACCTTTTAGAAACTTCTCTTCCCCAATTACTTATTTAGGTAAAAACAAGTAGTCAACCCATTTTGCAACAACAGTCTGTAACTTTTTGGTTTCCTGAAATTTGGATTGGCTTAGGGAAAGGTCCCTTCATGTACTCAGGCAGAATCTTCTCATGAATAGTGAATGAAAAGTCTTTAGGGAATTAGAACTGGCATTTTTTATAGGTCTTTAAAAAGGTTTTGGAGGAAAAATAGACTTTCATCTTTAGACATCAACAGTTAATATTTTGAAGGATCTTTTGAGCAAAGCAGTATATTTAAAAATGACATTATCTGCAGCCCAAATGGGAATCAGAATCAGTTTTGACTGATATAGTAATACCACAATATTTATGACTATGCACCCCCTCTCACATCTTCATCATGATATTGTCTGTGCATTGTATTACAGATGCTGAGGTGTCCCCAGGAATGTCCCCCCAATATGCTTATTATTTTTTAATAAGAGAACATAGGACTTCCAAACGCCTTCATGAGTTTCATAATAAAATTGGGTGAAAAGAACACATGTAACTATTAAACTGATCGACCTCCCAGAATGGGTATTCTGCCAGGGGCTTTATTTTCAGTTTTAACTTTATGTACTTTGTTCCATTAGACTACCATAAGAAACTCCTTACAAAAAAATGGTCTTGCCAGACCATTTTTCCATGTTTTGTATATGGTACATGCTCCAAGAGAAGTGTTTCATGAAAAAAGTATCTTCTTTTGTGTTCATACTTAAGGTGGAAGTAAACTCTTGTACCCCAGCATCTCATCCCAGTGGAAGAGGGTTCTCAGGACTTGTTGCTTTTGCAGAGAATTTGACACAAAACAAAATAATATAGAACTAACAGACATTTCGGAAATAACCCTGCAAAGCCAGTCCCAAGAACAAATTTAACTTGGAGGGTGGCTTAATTGAGAAAAATTTTAATTTAATTTGGAAAGGTAAGAGCATGTAAAATAGTCATTGAGTATAATGTCATTGTTCCTCTTTCTCCATTTATGAAATGCTGGTAATCATTTCCACTCCTAGACTACAGGAATGGATTCTGTAATGAAGACATGAGTTTAATTCAGCAAATATTTACAAAGAAACTTCTTGGTGCAGGGATTAATGAGATGTGGAGTTGGCCTTCAGAAAGGTTACTGTTTATTCAAGAGATATTTACGGAGTAGGTACCAGGTGTGTATAGCTGAGTAAGGGAGAAAAGAAATGACTAAACATGTGTATTTTAAAATGTTCAATGCTATAACAGAAGTAAGGATGAAGTGAGATGGGTGTTGAAAAGCAAGATTCCATCCAGTTGGCATAGATGCCATTCCTTTCATATGGATACAGTGAAGGCAAACAGTGATTTTGAACTTGACCTTTCTTTCTCTGGGGTCTTACAGAATAAAGCTATTAAAAGAATGGGGCTCAAAATTCTGTATTCATTCTGTTGCCCGGCTTCTTCCTGTCTTCTGTTTTCCATCTGTAATATGGGTTTATTTGTCAACCACTTAAAGACATGATACCTAAGCCATTTTAAAGGTTTTTAAAAGGTGTGATGTTGGGAGTCTATGAAGAAGTGTACCTTTTGTTATAATACAAATATGATTTTGAAGCTTGGTGAGTACAAAATGAGTAATAACTTCTGTTTAAAGATGGTCATAAAGGAATTGAAAATTCCCAGCTCTCTGATTGCCAGTTTAAATAATGTCCTGGTAACGGCAGAGGCATTTCAAATTAGTGTCAAATTTTTAAAATCAAGGAGACTGTCACTCTAATTTTTAAATGTAATTCTGTAACATCAATCGTTTATCATAAGCATCTTGTACCTGACCTAATGTTGTGAGTACTTGTGAAAGTCTGATCTGCTAGACCTTTCTTCCATTTTGTCCAGCGATTCTTTAATCACTCTTTCCATACTCTATTTCCCCAAACTCCCTTTAATTGGAAACCACATCTCTCCCCACTGAGATGCACAGTATTATTGCAATCTGTTCCCCGTTCCCTCTCCTCTCAAGGTCCAGTTTCATCATTGTTTCCTGCCGAAGCTGTGATCAGAGGGTTAGTGCAGGCTCTGAAACACAGGTGCCTTACATTAATTTGAAGGTGGTGAGGAGGGAACCTTGGGGAACAAGTATGAAATCCTGAGCATTCAGAACCAGGTATTGAGAAACACGGCAAAAGAAAGATGGACCCTGCAGAATACAGCAGTACACAGGGGCACAGAGTGAGCGAATACTTCTGCCATGTCTTGATGGAATAAACTCCGTTTTTGATGGAGGTATTGTTAGATACTTTTAAGAAGGCAAAAAGTCTAAACTGCAAAGCTGACAAGTACTACTGGCCCTTCTGATGTGATTTAAGTACCAGATTTGCAGCTGAACCCTATAAAACCTTCCTGGTTAAAGTTGTGGATGTAGGTGCCAAATGAAAATTAGTCATTAAAATAACTTTCAAAATTGTTCAGCTCGCAGGATACGTACCAACAGTGCAGAAACTACAAACACTAACTGGGGAAGATTGAACGACATACAGATGTAATTTGTCAGAAACATTGCAATTTAAAACACAGTTACATTTATTTTTGGATCCCTGAGCATGAGATTGTGGCTTTTCATAAATATATTAGAATTGAATTTCAGATCTCAAGCGGTGACAGTTATAACTTCAGTCTTAATGCAATTTGTTTTGATGGTTTTATAAATAGTTTTGAGGATGTTATTCAACAATCATCCATCTAAAACATGTTTAACAGTTACCTACTGTAGGAGAGACACTGCTGGTAAATATTTCAGAATATAAGAAGGCATATTAGCTGTTGAAGGTACAGGAATTAAGCGTTTAAATCCTATCTTCTGTCTCTGCCCTAGAATTCTACTTGAGCTGAACGGTGTAATGATTGGGTAGAGCACATTAGGTTACCTCATTGTCAAAGGCGCTTGCTAAATACCTTCACAGGACCCCAGTGTATGTCCTTGATGGAGGATATTGGCATGTCCTTGTCTATTATGAAACAATAAGCTGAAGGAGCACAGAGTAGACCTTCCATGATCACAGGGTTTGTTATTAAGTGATATTGGTTTCAGAGTCACTTGAAATACAGAACAAGCATTACACAGAAAAACAGCATTAACCCATAGACTGGGTAATATCACTACTCTCTGTATCAGTAGGGGATTCTCCAAATGTGAGGCAATTTATTCTTTTGTAAAACATATACCGGGCATCTATTATTTGTCAAGCATTGTTCTGAGTACTAGAAACATATATTAACATCTATTATTTGTCCAGTATTGTTGAAAGTGCTAGAATACAGAGATTAAAACATCCCATGGGGGATGCTGAGTCCAAGAGCCTGACATGTAGGATGGTAATTAGCATGTGCCAAGTCCTGTGATAGCATCCAGTATTGAGTGCTTTGGAAACACAGATATGAGTCACTCATGCAGGCTGGGAAGGATCAAAGAATGCTCCCTAGCCTGGATGGGGCAGAAGGATGAGAATGAGTTTTCCAGGGAAAGGCAGCAAGTGGAGTGATGGATGCTTTGGGTGGGGAGAGCTCTGATTCTAAGGCTGGTCCTAAGAGAACATGTGCTACAGTCAGGGAACAGAGAGAAGTTCTGTGGGTTGCAGTTAAGCTGGGGAGAAGAAGGGAACAGTGAAATGGAAGCTGGAGAAGGAGGCAGGGTCAGGACATGGAGGCAGTGGGGACTACTGATAAATTCCAGTCAAGAGCACAGGGTGATCTCAGTCACACGTTGGGAAGATAACTGCAGTGGTTGACGAATGGCCACAACTGGGTGAAAGGGCAGTCAAGCATACTGGCTAAGGTGGGATAGCAGCTGAGGCATCTTGAACATAGTAAAGCAGCAGTGTGATCCGGTGAGGACTGGAAGGTACCGGTGAGTAAAATAGAGGACAAGACCAGCAGGAGCTGATGACAGGTGGGAATTGGGATTGGAGGAGAAAGAGGAGCTCGGGAGAGCTAGATTTCTGGGTTGGGTAGCTGGTGGGTGGCATATATTTACCAAGATGAGAGATACAGGGGAGGTTTTGTTTGAAAGGAAGTGAAATCAGTTTGGGGACTATGAAATTTAAGGCCGCCTTTAAGGATGACTTCCTCCTTCAAAATGGAGATGTCCAGTAGTTACTGGGCTATCTGGTTCTGGAACATGAGAGTGAGATGGGATTATGCAGACAGTGGGGAGCCAGTTGAATTTAGTGAGGAGCGACAGAATGAAGCACATTAGTTTTGCATAGCTGTGTAGGATGCGTCATCGACAAGGATGTCATTAGGAGGCTGTTGCATTAGTCCAGGAAAGAGAAAACATTTGCACATACTTGAAGTGGGAATGTGGAAGAGTTGCACAAACTTAAGGAAATGGGAAGGAGATAGATGGGGATGGGTACCTCGTGGTGCCATGATGAGAAGCAAGGAACACAGGAGGAAAACAGGTTTTGGAGGGAAGATAACATGTTCACTTTTAGAAATATTGATATCAACTGGGAAAGAATCCAGGCCAACTGTCCCGAAGGCAGTTGGAAATGTGGCGTTCAAGTTTAATTGATTTCAGAGAAGCGTGCATTTATTGAGCATCTAGTGCTATGATGGGTATTTGGAATAGAGAGATGAATGAGGCATGGCCCTACTTCCAAGAAGCTGGCCAGAAAACTAAGCTTGGGACTCATGTGCGGGAGTCCATTGCAGAGAGCAAAGGTAATTGAAGATATGAGCCTGGATAGGAGGCAGAGTCTAGGATTAGTACCATGAAGAATATGGGTGAGAGATGGATGTAAAACCCGGGAACTGTGTCCCAGCTGGAGAAGAAATGGGAGAGGAGAATGTCATGGAGGTCAGTGCCTGGCACATAGATGGTCCATGCTTGCCAACAAATGGGGAATACAAGAATTTCAAAAAGCCACAGCTAGTTTACAGAGTGAACTGTTACAGAACATAAATGGTGGATGAAGAATGGGGTCTCAGAATTAGATTCTGGAGTCAGAAGTAGGATTCAGATGCTGTGTCTGTTCCCGTGTGACCTTAGGAAGCCACACGGCCTCTCTGTAACTTAGTTTCTTTATATGTACCTGGAATATTCTTGCCCCATTTACTCCACTGGCTTTCATCTTCACTTATTCAGATCTCCATTAAAATATTACTTCTCTGATGACTTCATCTAATATAACAGCTCACCTCTATCTCCTTAGCCCTTACCTTCTTTTACTTTCATTCATAGCTTTTATATAATCCTTCAAAGAAAAAAAAAAATATATGGACTAGGCTCCTGTACTAGAATATTGTTTATATATTATAATGTTTGCATATGTATCTATATCTTGTATATATTTAGTTTTTACTATTCCCTTATTAAAATTCACTGAAATGTGTGCTGAGTGGTAAATCAATGAAGAGAATCCAATTTGACAGATTGTACTAGGGATGAACTGAACTAATGTGTATAAAGGGCTCAGTGCAGTGCCTGAAAAATAGTTAGCGCCTGATCAATGTGGGCTTATTTAATTATTTTGGCTTGAGAAAAAGTTATTTTAATCTTGAGGATGGGAAGTCAGGAGGGTGGTGAGACCAGGAACACATGGGAAGTTCTGGAAGGAGTGGGTTTTGAACATGGAGCATTTGCTCTCTGGAAGGGGTAATCTTGTCCTCTGATGCAGGAGGCAGGGGAGGCCACACTGGCGTGATCTGCTGGGGAACACCCTACAGAGGGGCTGTGCTGTGAGCTGGGCATTGGATGACCAGTGAGGGTTAGGTTGCCAGGGAACATTTGGTAGGTGGCAGGAAGGGATTTGTGGGGACAGCAGTTTGACTGGAGTAGATGGTTGTCTGAGAAGTGCCGAGGCTGAGAAATGAGATTAGGGAGAGTCTCAGAAATGTGAATTTGATTCAGCAGGCAAGAATTCAAGATTTCGCCAAAAGATGGCACAGTGAAAGTGACACCCTAGGAAGATTTGTCTTGCCCTGCTCTACAGGAAAGAGTAAGGAAGGGGGAGTGTTCAGGTTGAAAGGTCAGTTGAGGAAATCTTGCATTTGCCCAGACTTTAGTAGGATTGGCCAATTTTGTAGAGGTGTTGACAGAGAAGAAAATGAGTTTCGCAGATTCTTGGGGAATCCTGAATGGTCTTTGAACCATCTTTAGTTCTGTCTGATCTTTGATTGGTCTCTGATGGTCTTTGATTGAATGGGGGCACGAAGTTAGGTGGGAGATCAGAGAAGAAAAAGCAGAGTCAGGCATGTACTCCTAAGCAGGCTGTATACTCAAACTTTGGTGACTGAATAAAGTCCTTTGCTTATGGTGTTAGGAAGTCATTATCCAGAAGACAGAAGAAGAAGGAGAAAGAGAGAGAGAGTGAGAGGGAGGAAAGTGTTTGTATGTAGGGTCAAAAGTTCAACTTATTTGGGGTTCTGGAGGGATATCTTGGTAAGACGGATACCAGGTAGTTTTAAAAATCCTTTTTATTGATAAGTACATTCAAGCTCAAAGGGGTTAAGCAACTTGCCCAAAGTCACAGAGCTAGTGATCAGGATAGTTGAGATATTACCAAGGCAATATTAATTGATACACAGCCTGTACTCTATACTCTTTTCTCTCTCCTGCCTGGGCAGGGCACTCTGGGTTGACTTGATATGGTCCTAGGAGGGCTGGGCTCAGCTCAGCAGAAACTCTGCCTATTATCCAGTTAGATGGTAAATGGGGTAAAGGACAGATGACCTGAAAAATCTCCCTGCGGATTTCTAGATCCTATGCAAGGTAAAGATCCAAAGCCAGTGCCCAGTCCTGGTGATCCTGTATGGGAAGAGGGAGCCTTGATAGCCGACCTTGTGGGTTGGGGAAAAGAACCATTGGTACTTGAGGAGTTTGAACGTTGATGAAAGTAACCTGCAGGGCCTCTCTGAGCCTGAGCTGAAGGGCTGGCGGAAGTGACTCACGTAGGCAAGCTGGCTCCAGGTAAGGGTCTGGGGAAGATGAGGATTGAAAGTGCAGCGCGCAGGGGAGCCTTCATTGAAGGATGTGTATTATCGCAAAGACACGATTTTGATTCAGAGTGTTCTCCTTGCCTCACTGCATTCCTTCCCCTTCCGCCACTGCTTGGTCCTGCATCCACATCGTCCAACCCAGTCTGTGGACACAGGGCACAGGCAGCCTTGCTGAGACTAACCGACTGAGAATATATAACATTACTGCAAGCAGTGAACTCCAGCCATCCTCCTTCCTGTCAGAATAAGTCGTGAATCCTTTTAACACTGTTCCTTAATGAATGCAGTTTTCGTTAATTGTTTGGTGTCTGCCAACCCAGAGTAAGGAGACCGTGCACAATTTCAGGACCCACAGGGACACTCAAATATTTGTTGACCAATGGATGGCGAAATGTCTTCAAATATTGTTGTATTGTTGTAACTATTAGGTAAGCCTTATAATTCTGCCATCGTGGAATGCCATAAGCAAACGCTTAGGGAATTCAAAGAAAGTCTTTTTCTCTGGGTCTCAAGGTACATTTCACTCAACTTCACTCCAGTCAACACATTTGTTGAATATGTATTATAAATCAAACATTGTTCTGGGTGCTTGGGGGATACAAGTGCCTTCTCTGTCCTCACAGATGGCTAGCAAGGAAGAAAGACCTTCAACAGTACATTAGCAGCATGCTGAGAATATTAGAACAATGAGCAAAGAATGCTATAGGAACATATGGGGAAAAATTGAATGTGTTTTAGGAGTCAGAAAATAACTCCTTCAAAAAGTAGAAATTAATCTGACATCTGAATGACACCTAAAGACGGACAGACGCAGGAGTCAAGAATATTCTTGAAGACCCGAAGAAAATCTGAAAATAGAAAAGGGCAAAAGATAGTGCTGAAGAGGCAGACAGGGCCAGATGGTTGAGAATTTGAGGTTTTTATTAAGGATTTGAACTTTATCCTATGGCAATGAGAAGTAATTGGAGGTTTTAAGCAGGGGAACAAGTTAACCAAATAGCCACATCATATCTGGCTGTGGTCCCTACACTCAGCAAAAAGCATAGGGCAGTTATGCTAATTACCACCAAACCATTGGTCATGGCCTTTGAACTGCTTGCTTTTGTGGGATCTGGAATTATTTTCTTCTGTACTTTTTTTTTCCTCATTTACCTTGTCCGCATTGCCTAACCTCGCAAATATGACTTTGGTCTGTTATTTAAAACTCCTTGCTAGCCTTTTGGTGTCTAGAACGTGGCAGTCTCCAAAGTGTTTTGCCTTGTATCCCCATCTGTAAAATATTTTGAGTGTACACCTCCATTTTTATCGATCTAATCATAAATTATACACATGTACTTTAGAAGTGTGTGTCCTAATTATTAGTAAAGCTTAAATGCTTTCTTCGATAATCATGCTAGAAAGTAATACGAAATTCAAAAGGTTGGATCCCCATGACCTCTTGTGCAAGCATTTCTATTCATCTTTGACCAGTGTAAAGAGGGAAGTCTAACATAGTAGATTCTAGAGCCTAGAACAAAGCAGTGCATGGCAAATAACTGTCACATGGCAATGTGCACGGTGCAGTTTTATCAACAGTTAGCTTCTATATAGTTGTGTGTTCGCTTCTAGAAATACCAAGTGTTAAATGATGCTTGCCATGCTGTTATTCATGATTCATCTTTCCTCATTGTTCCAGGCCATTTGCGTCCGTTCCCATCACAACTTAGAGTTCTTTGCATTCTTCAGTCTCTGTCTTGATTGGTCTCTGGCATACTCGTTCTGCATTCTGAGTTTCATGCATGATAGATGTATCAATTCCAGAGAAACCCCAGTCTCTGTATACAAATACTCAAATACGTACATGAGCCATACGTGAGCTAGTGCCCCATAAACTTAAAAAGGTATGCAGTATAGGCGAACAGCACTAACGTCTGGGCGTTCTCTTCACAGCCACAGAGAGCTCATCTGTTGTTCTTTCTATTTCGTGAACCCATGCGGTGTGGGTCTGACTCCTGCTGATTTGTGGGGAACCTGCGTCGACATTGTCTACCTAACTGTGATGCATAATCACATACCCTCTTGTGGAAAGGTTTCTGCCAGCCTTCATGAGAAGGGATAGTTTTATCAAAAAAGACTGAGGCTTGAGTATTTAAAGATCCTATAGTTTGTGCATATTTCAGTGCCTGGCACTTAGGGAATTGCAGCGGAGTGAAGGAAGAGCTCGGCTTGAGGTGATGAGCTAGGATGACACACAAAAGCCACTGTGGTAATATGCGTTAACGTTCTGATTTCATGATGGCCTTACTGATGAGTGAAACAAACCTCTCCAGGGGCGCCTGGGTGGCTCAGTTGGTTGAGCATCTGACTTCGGCTCAGGTCATGATCTCGCGGGTCATGAGTTTGAGCCCCGCATCGGGTTCGCTGCTGTCAGCGCAGAGCCTGCTTCAGATCCTTGGTCCCCTTCTCTCTGCCCCTACCCCCATGTGCTCTCTGAAAAAAAAAAAATTAAAAAAAGGTTTTAAACAAACCTTTCCAAGTCACACCTTAAAATATATGGATGGCAGTTCCGTCCTGTGGAATTTAGACTCCATCAACGTAGATGTTGTCTTGTTCGCTGTGTATCCCACATACCTTGAACAGAGCCTTCCAATAGCAGAGCTCTCCAATATTTGCTGAATGAATAAGCCATCACAAAAGCCTGTCTCCTGCTTGCTGTCCGCTGGGAGAGGGGAGCATGTCGCTCTGAGATCACTGTGATTTTAGTGCTAAAATAGAGGCACAAAGTCCTGGGGAAGAAAAGTTGCAGGAATAGCTACCTGCCAAGAGAAATTAAGGAACCCTTAAGGAAAATAGCATCTCACTGAGATGTTGAAGTGTGTCGAGGTTTATTCAGTGGATGAGAGAGAACAGGATTCCAAGGTCGTAGAAACAGTCTGTGCCAAGGCTCAGATTTATGTGAAAACTCAACCCACATTCAGGGAATAGTGAGAAAGTCCATGTGGACTGCATATTGGCAGCGTGGGGAGCTGTATCCACAAGTAAGTCTGGAAGGGTAGATGGTGGTAGATTGTTTCAGATGCCTGCGCATAGGACTGAAGGGTTTAAATTAACATCTGCAGGTAGTGGGGAGCTATTGAAGGATGTTGAGTAAGGGAATGGCAATTATTTGTGTTTCGGAAGGAAATGATGGAGGTAATTCATAGAAGTCAAGGGGACTACTTGGAAAAGTAGTGCAGACAATGTGGCACGAGAGATCTGAAAGAAAGCAGTGTGACAAGTGTAGGGGAGGCGTTAGGCTTAAGAGATGTATGGCAGTTAACATCGACAAGTCACTAAGCACTGGAATGAGGCAGGAAAAGAGGTGCTTGAAAAGAGGTCCATGTGTCTAGCTGTACCCTTCAGTGAGAATTCTGGACGATACGGCTGCTTTGGGACCTGAGGGTGAGGTACTGGTGAGGAATGTAGGAAAAAGCTAGCTGGCAGCTGAAGGTGTGCATCAAGATCTCAGGAGGGACTAGCATACAGATTTAGAAGCCAGTGCGTTTCAGGTAAAGCCATGAGAACAAGGGAGGTCACTTGGGGGAGAGCAGAGCTCAGAATGGAATCCTAGGAGGCACACTAACGTTAAGCGGCTGCACCAGGGAGAAGGCACAAGTGAAGGGGTCAAAGGTGGACCACGTGGGAAGGTAAAAGGAATGACAGCCAAGAGTAGTACTGTGGATGCCAAGGGAAGGAAACTTTTCCAGCACTTGGTCAATTATCTTAAGTGCTTTGCATGGTTAAGTAAAATGAGAACTGAAATGATTTGGTGATTAGGAGGTTGGAGCGATTTCATGGGGCTGAAGCCAGACTGCCATGGGTTGGGGTGTGAGTGAGGAAACACAAGCAACTCTTGCACGAAGTTGAGTTGTGAAGGAAAGGGGGTGGATAGGGTAGTTGCTGGAGGGACTAACTTCTGTCAAACAGAAGACACTGGGCATGGACCTTGGGGAGTGGAGAGCAATGGTCTGAAAACACCAGAGAGAATCGTTTTTCTGTTTATCACCATTATATTTGTATATACCATGTAAAACACTTCCTGTGCTGCAATGCAATTGTCTATTTAAATTTGAATAGACTTATAAAAATATACTACTTATAAAAATATGGAAGAGTATAGAGAATCATAAGCACCGGAGGATTTTCTACCCCAAATTGAGAGTTGATAATTTTACAAAATATTTGCTTCCAATCTTTTTTTACATAAAAGCAATAAAATGCTAACAATAGGGTTGGCAGCCATTTTGCCACCTTCCATGTTCCCTTTCCTATCTCTTTTCCCCTGCTTTAACAACCACTACTATGAATTTGGGGTGTATCCTTTCAATTCATTTCAACACCGTTCTGTCTGCACAGGTGGGTATGCATGAAGAGTATGTCATATGTTTTATGCATGCCGTAGTCCACTCAGCCTGCCATAAGAAAATGCCCCAGACTGGGTCACCTATAAAAAACAGGAATTTATTGCTCACACTTCTGGAGGCAGGAAGTCCAAGATCAGAGTGCCAGCATGTTTTGCTTTGTTTTTTAACACTTACTTCTTTTTGAGAGACATAGAGTGCCAACAGGGAAGGGGAAGAGAGAGAGGGAGACACAGGATCTGAAGCAGGCTCCAGGCTCTGAGCTGTCAGCACAGAGCCCAATGTGGGCCTCGAACCCATGAACCATGAGATCATGACCTGAGCTGAAGTTGGACACTTAACCGACTGAGCCACCCAGGTGCCCCAACCAGCATGTTAGGTGAGGGCCCCTCACCTGAGTCACAGACTCTCATTGTGTGCTCTCTTGGTGGAAGTGGCAGGGGAGCTCTCTGGGATCTCTCCTATAAAAGCATTCATCCCACTCATGCAGACTCCCCTCTCATGACCTAATCACTTCTCAAGGACCTCACTTTCTAGAACCATCACCTTTGGGGGCTAGGATTTCAACATATTAATTTTGGGAGACACAGACTTCAGACTGTAGCAATGCATGCATTTGGAAATTTATACAAATAGTGTGTCTTAAGATTTTTTCACTTAATACTATGTCTTAGAGATCTAGCTGTATTGATATAGGTCACTCTTCCAAAGTGCTGAATATTGTTTGTGCAATATTTGATTGCCTGTTGGTTTCCCCTAAGAGACTGAGTAGTCTTGGTCCAGGGATGGTTGGTTGTTCATATTTGTATCATCAATGCCCAGATATTTATTGACTAAATGAATAAGTAGGCAGGTATACAGGTGGAACTTGGGAAGAAGTATGGGAAGGGTAATGAGGCTCTTCTGTGAAACAGCAGGGAACAAGTTAGGTTTTGAGGAGACGTCATGCTCAACATGATCATAGTCTGTGAAACAGAATGTCATTTTCTGAGAAGACGGTGGGGGGATAAGAGTTTGAGCATCATGGTATAGATTTATAACTTTATTTATTTTTTAATGTTTTTAGTGCTTATTTATTTTTGAGAGAGAGAGAGAGGGAGAGAGAGAGAGAGAGAGAGACCATGAGCAGGGGAGGGCCAGAGAGAGAGGGAGACACAGAATCTGAAACAGGCTCCAGGCTCTGAGTTGTCAGCACAGAGCCTGACACAGGGCTTGAACTCGGGAATGGTGAGATCATGACCTAGACTGAAGTCAGACACTTAACTAACTAAGCCACCCAGGCGTGCCTAGATTTATAACTTTTAACTTAATCGGGGAGAAGATTATCCCACGCAGTTACTATTTCTATAAGAGTTACAGACTTTAGACTCTTCGTTTTGGATTTATGAATGACCAGAGCTAGAAAACACTATTTAACTTCTGAAATACTGATTTTTTTTTTTTTTTTTTTTGCCCAAATCCCTCTTTCCTAATTTATATGTTCCTTTAGCATTGGGTGGAGATGCTTCATTCTTTATACAGTATTTCGTGATTTAAATCAGTCTTAAGGTTTTGGAAAGCATTCATCTACTTGTCACTTGGACTCTTACTACAGATATGTTTTATGTTGGATGTGACGAAGTGAGCCATTTTATGTGGTTTAATCTCTTTTGTATCTTAATAATCCACCATGGCTTACATTCAAGGCCATTTTTAAGTTTCACAGTGTGTGTCTGAATATTGTGTGGCCTTCCAGAAGTGTCCAAGGGCTCCAAAACACGTTTCAGGGGCTTAGGTCTTTCTAGGCCAACCTGACTATGTCATGCATCACTGATCCAAACCACAGGTTTATTCTCAAGATTCAAAGGGAAAAGCAAAGTTTAATATAGTTCAACTAATATATATTGGATGTCTACTCTGGACTAGGCATTCTTCCAGGTGCTGAGTGGGCGAGTGGAAAAGAATCCAAAAATGAAGATCATATTCTTGCTCTGTTCATTATACTTGCAACCTACATGGGCAGACTGGTTGGAGAGGGCTTCATGATGCTTTTGCCCCAGTAGGTGTGAGGGCTCAGTTTTAGAGTGTACCTGTAGAACTGCGTTAGAGCCTCACGTCCATAATCCTGGGTGCCTAAGTAGAATTGTTCCTATCCTACAGATACAGGGATTGAGGCTGTAAAAGATTAAGCAACCTGCTGCAGGTAACACAAATGTCAGAGCATACATATGATAGATTTCAGTCCCTGTCCATCCACCTCCAAAGCCTTTGTTCTTTCTGCTCTTCACGTCGGTTTCCCAAATTTATAAAGATGACTAATAGGTCTACTGTATTAACTAGAAACAAGATCATGTGAGTTGAACATTAAACATGAAAATAAAAAAAAGGGAAATTGCTGATGCGTAACTTCTTCTCTAACTACAGAATTGCAAACACACTGTCTTCAGATCTTGGTGGGACGTCCCAGCTCTAGAGTGGGACTTGTGGCATTCGTCTCCAGGAGCTCCTGCTTTTGCTTTCTTCCTAATACCCAGACCTCTCCTTTGTTCTGATGCTTCCATCGGGTCCCCATGGCAAAGAGGATTTTGCTGATGTGACCAAGTTAAGGACCTTGATATGGGAAGATTTTCTGGGATTATCAAGTGGGCCCAACACAATCACTGGAGTCCTTAAAGGTGGAGATCCTTTCCTGGCGCTTGTTGCAGAAAGGTTTTGCTAAGGAAGAATGGTGTGAGAGATACAAAGTTGTTGCTTTGAAGATGGAAGAATCTTCAAAGGGGGCTGTGGGCTGAAGTATGTGGGTGGCCTCTAGAGGCCAGAAAAGGCAAAGGAGATCTTCCAGAGAGCCTCCAGAAAGGACTCTAGCTTACCAACACCTTTGTCCAACGTCCTACTTCTGACCCAGCCGACTGCAAGATAATAACTTTGTGCTTTTTTAAGCCACAAGTGTGTGATCATTTGTTATAGCAGCGATAGACACTGAATATACTTGTTCGTATGGTTATCTTATTATTTCACTAATATCCTATAATAATATAAACAACAAACTTAGAGAAAGAGCCTTGCCAAGGATATATGTTTTCATAAAGCTTTTCAGCATAGGCTCTTAGTCAGTAGACTCTAGTAGGTTAATGCACACAGCTTTGGTTAGATGGAAGCATGCTCAATCCTGGCCTTGAAAATAAAGTTCTAGGAACACAAATTGTTTGATTTATCCTTCCTGAGTCTCACTTTGTTGTTAAAATGAGGGTTATTAAGCATTAGTAACTAGGAAGTGCTTATCCTGTTGCCTGGCACACATTGGCTGTATAAACAAATGGTCAGAGTGACAATGAAGATGTTCTAAAGTGTTGAATTCCTATCAATTATTTGAATAGCAAAACCGCCTCCTTTATTAGAATCCACGACTGGGCTCCGGGGCAAAGGTATAATTTGTCTCCCATGAAAGCTAAGCTCTCTTCCTACAAGAAACAGAGAACTCTATCATAATGGGAAGCAGGCCTCCCTGATAATCACTCTCAAACCCTGGAATGAGGTTGCCTTGTTTGAATGCCAGTTCCATCACTTATTACTTGTGACTTTATTGTCCTTACCTGTTAAATGGGTTAATGATAATAATGCGGATCTTCTGGAAGTATTGTATAAGTTAGAATTGTATGAGGTAATGCATGTAAGCTTTTAGCTATAGAAATTATCCAGTAAGTATTGGATGGATATATATATATATATATATATATATATATATATATATCTCAAAGAACTTAGGTAGTATCTTTATTAAATCAAAAGTAATAATTTCTAAAAATCATTTTCAATGTATACATTCTTTGGCTCACCATGTATAAGAATTAATTTATATAAATCTTTTCCAACTTATAACCTCTTTGGTTGACCATTTACCATTTGGTGTCTTCACTATCCTAGGGTTTGGTGGTGATAAAACTCTTTTAAAGATTAGGAAATTGAGGATGAATGAGCTGAAGTTATTTGCCAAGGTCACAGTAAGCACAAATGGGCTCTAACCTGGGTCTTCTAGCTCCAGTGTCTTTGTTCTTATTAATCCAACAAACGTCTTGAACATGACCTATGTACCAAGGCACTATGCAGTTTGCTGGAATGCAGCAGTCACTGAGGTTGACAGCCTCTCTTCTTATTATGGCACCTTTTATTTATTTTTTAATGTTTATTTATTTTTGATACAGACAGAGTGTGAGTGTGGGAGGGGCAGAGAGAGAGGGAGACACAGAATCTGAAGCAGGCTCCAGACTGAGCTGTCAGCACAGAGCCTGACGTGGGGCTTGAACTCACGAACTGTGAGATCATGACCTGAGCTGAAGTCAGATGCTCAACTGACTGAGACACCCAGGTGTTACTATGGCACCTTTAAACGTAGCAGGCCTCTGGATATTAAAACAAATTATTTTCATGAGTATTACCAATGAGAGTTCATGATGGTCATTAGAAACTATATCAGGGACACTAAACCTTCCTAGAAACATTCCTGAAGAAATAACATTTAATTGGAAGAAGAAGTAAGAGTTAGGTTGGCTGTAGAAGATGGGAAAAAGGAGTTCCATGCAGTGGGAATCCCATGAGTGAAAGCCTGAAGGCTGGAAATGAAATGCCATCTTTGAGGAGTTGAAAGAAATCCTGTATGGCCAGAGTAGAGTGATTAAAAGGGAGAAGGATGAGAGATGATGCAAGAAAAAGGCATCCTAAAGATCATTGACCACCATCTTAAGGACTCATGACATTTCTTAAGAGGCAGCAGAAGCTACCAATGGGGAGCATGATCTGATTCTTATTTAAAAATATAACTGGGGGGGGGGGCAGATTAAAGAGGAGTCTTGGAGGGAAGAGCAGAGGTGAGGGAATAGAGAGAAATCCCTGGGCCAGTGTCCTGAAGAACTCTTTCTGTTGTGAGTACAGAGGTAATAGTGTTAAATTACAACTGATATACCCCAGTCAACACTGACCTTTATGAAATTGATACAGAGGAGGGCACACCACTTCCTTCAGACAAGAGGAAAAACCATTTTTGTTTGTTTTTAAACCAAAGACCTCATCCAAATACCGCTTGGCTGACTTGTTTAGAAGTAAACAGATAGAAATAGAAATTGTCCTCCTTATCTACAAAAATTATTTGTAGTTAGATAGCTATTTAGTCAGAAGAACTTCTTTTTTTTTTTTCTTAACAAAAGCTGATTCATCTTGGAGTACATTTGTATCTACTGATTTTCTTAGCATGTGACATGCTGACACCTTAAGTTGTTGGTCTAACATAGAAGAATCTGCATTGCCCCGGTGGATGACCTGGTGGTCAGTTATACCCATGCCTGGCCTGCTCCTGTAGCACTCTGGGAATAAGTGATTCCTTGCAGGCAAAATGCCGGAGTTGCAGGACTACTCAGTTCCTCTGGCAGTGCCATTGTTATTTATGAGTATGGGTGAGACAAGGAATGGGAGACTGAACCACTGTATTGAAAACTTCAATAATTTGATTAGGAAGTTGTTAAAACCCAGGTAAATGAAAGGCTGAACAGCAATTTCAGGAGGTGTTTTTAAATCTTCAGATAGCCAGCAAAGGCAATGCATGCTGTACATAGTCTAAGAAGCAGGAGCTCATAGTGGCTGGAGGCTGAAGAGGAAGGTTTCCTGGAAGAGATGGGCCTCTTGAGTTTGAGAACTGGCAGCATTTGGAGAACATAAGCCAGAGGGAGCAGTATTTCACGTAGGTAGGTGGGTTGAGAAGGTGGGATGGAGTAAGGCACATTTGAGGGCCAGTGAGCAGGCCATGGCATTGCTTGAGGATTAGTAGAATTTTCTTTGTATCAGAGATCAGAGAGTAATGCAAAGTCATGGGCCACAGGCAGTGGGTGGTGGTGGGGACTGGCAGAGAGGAGTGTGGCAGCTGTGAGAGGGAGGGGAACTTGAGAGAGCGTCTATTTCATTACAGTCCTACTTGATCTTCACCTTAAATAATGCTAAAATAGAAGTGCCTGCGATTGAATCACACAAGGCATTCGGAAGTAGTGTCCTTGAATTTAGTTAAAACTTGACTTTCGGGTTGTAAAAACATTGTCCGAAAAAACCAGTCTCTTCTGCCGTCATTGTCATGTTTGGGAGCATCGTTATATGGGATTGAGAAATGCAACCAATGCAGTATTTTCCTCTTTTCATTTATAGAACTCAACTACTGAATCATTGGTATGTAGCAAATGTCATTTTCCCTCTGTACTTGTAACTGATTTTGTTTGTCTCCACTCCTGACCCCTTTTGCACAAGGCAACATTAGTGGATTTCTTAGTAGTTTGATTGACCTCAATTTATATTATACTTATTCGTTTCCATGTCATTCTTTACCACTCCATGATGAATCTGCTGTATCATTTTTCTTTGCATAGCAAAATGCTTGGCACAGTAAATATGTCTTGATTGAATGAAAGGAGAATTGACTCAAATATTTCCTGATTAAACTTAAAACCATGAAGCATATAACAGAAAACCCCTTTTTATTTATTTATTTTAAACATTTTTTTAATGTTTTTATTTTTAAAAGAGAGAAACAGAGTGTAAGCGGGGGAGGGGCAGAAAGAGAGGGAGACACAGAATCTGAAGCAGGCTCCAGGCTCTGAGCTGTCGGCACAGAGTCTGACACAGGGCTCAAACTCACGGACTGTGAGACTATGACCTGAGCTGAAGTCAGATGCTTAACCGACTGAGCCACCCTGGTGCCCCAGAAAATCCCTTTTTAAAGGCAAAGGAAGAATTTCCTTAGTGCCTAGGAACCCAAAAGTCTTTACCAATTCAAATATTTATTGATCATCTGTGGAATGTGTAGGAAATAGGGACACAGCAGTGAGTCAGGAAGGGTCCCTGATCTCCAAGAATATAGATGCTTTTGGAGGAAGGCAGGTGATAAATGGACAAGAAGATACCGGCTAGCAATTCTTGCTGTGAATAAAGAAAAGAGGTTCTTAGATGAACTGAGAATATGGCCTTGTTGGCCAGAGAAGACTTCTCTGAAGAGATGAGATATGAATAGAGGCCTGGATGATAAGAAATTGTCATTTGTGTGACTATCTAGAGGAAGAGCTTTCCACACAGAAGACACAGCTTTGGCAAGACCCCAAAACAAAATAAGTTGGGATTGTACAAAGGTCAGAAACAAGGACAGGGAGGTTGCAGCGTAGGGAGAGAAGCGGGGAGATTTGAGGGGAGTCAGAGAAGTAGATCATGCTGAGGACCTTGGAGGCTAGAAGAAGGTGTTTGGATTTGGCTCTAAATGTGATAGGACACTGTTATGAGAGCTTTATGCAGAGAAGTGACAGGATATAATTTGCATTCAAAAGCATTCTAGCCAGCTTATGGGAAATGCATGATGAAGTGGAAAGAATGGAAGCAGTGATATGAGTTATGAGGTTATTGTCCTATCCCAGTCAGGAGATGTGTTGAGTTTGGAATGTCAATGGAGAGTAGTAGATGGATTCAAGCTGTACCATGCAGATGGGGTTGACCAGATGTGCTAATGAGTTGGCTGTGGGGAACAGACAGAGAGAAAGTAGGGATGACTTCTAGGCATTTGACTTTAGCTCCTGCATGTGTGGTACCATCTTCTGGACATGAGGAAAACTGAGGAAGGGATTGAAAAATGAGTTCAGTTTTGGATATAACTGTATTAGTGTTATCATGTCCTAGATATCCGAATGGAGATTTCAGGTAGGGAGTTGGTGGATGTTAGGGCTGAAGATATAAATGTTTGAGTCGTACGTATTTTATGTAAAATTGGGATCGAATGACATCATTCATGGCAAGATCACAGATAGGATTTTAAGACTATATCCTGGTACTCCTTAATATTGAGAGGTAAGGCAAGGAAGGGCACAGCAAACATTAAAGGTAGTAGGTCAGAGAGAATACAGATAAGTAGAGTGTGACGTCACAGATGCCAAGAAGGAGGCAGTGTTCAGGTCAGCGCTGCTGAGAATTTGAATTAGAGAAGTAACAAATAATCTGCTGAATAAAAGATTGAATAAAAGTAAGTATAGTATTAAGAAGAATAAAGGAAGTAACATCAAAGAGGCTGAACATGCAATACTAAAATGTCTTCTAAAACTGGCCTTAAAATTGGAAGTCCACTGATTGAGGAAGACACTTATCAGGGTATAAACTCTAAGTTTATAAAACTGGGGGAAGTGAAAAGATTAACATGGGGTAGAATGAACCTCTAGGAAGGTGCATTTAAGTGAATGAGAGAAAAGGGACAGTAAACTGCTTGGTAGATTTTCAACTGTAATTTTTTATTGGTGTCTCAGTGTGTTTACAATCCATTGATAATTGTTCAGCAAATATTCATTTGTATTTAGCACCATTATTGTGTTTTGCCTGTTTTGGTATGGTTTTGGACATTCGTATGTTCATTAACACTTCTACATACCACACAAATTGAGAGTCAATTAAAAAAATACTTCACCAAAGTAACCATTTCAAGAAAGATAGATAGTCTTTAAAGAAGTCATGACTCAGTGATAATTTATCTTCATCACTTCCTTCTGTTCCTCACAAGGGTCTCTCTTCCACATTCTTCACACAGTGTATGGTCAGTTTATGAATTTGACATGTTTTGAACTGTAACAGAGATCTCCACTATAGCATCAATTATGAAGTTGATTTGTTTTCGTAACAAGAAATATGGCCCCAGATTTTCCCATCCTCTTCTACAATCCCCAGCATGCAAGTATTTATCCTTGCATTCATTGGTGCATGGTTACAAAATGACTTCCACGTTTTTCCAAATCGAAAGAAACAAAGTATTTACTTTTGTCAAAGTATAAATTCCCATTTATAGTTAGTGAACTCACTCCTTAGGTCTAATTTGGTTAACTGAAATTGCAAGGATGATTGGGATGGTTGCCCAAGGGCTATAGATAGGAATGCCATGATTTATCTAGATGAGCCAATCATGATTCATTCTAGGAACTAGGAATATTGCCATTTTAATTTTTTAAATGTTTATTTATTTGTTTAGAGAGAAAGTGTGTGTGAGCAGAGAAGGGGCAGAGAGAAAGGGGGAGAGAGAGAGAGAGAGAGAGAGAGAGAGAATCCTAAGCAGGCTCTGCACTGTCAGTGCAGAGGCTGATGTGGGGCTCAGTCTCACAAACCATGAGATCATGACCTGAGCCAAAATCAAGAGTTGGATGTTGAACCAACTGAGCCACCCAGGCGCTCCAGGAATATTGCCATTTAATACATAATTATATTTCTGTTAGCAAGCACCAAAAAGAAGGGGATTGGCTGTTGGGTAGTCTATAATATGGACTTCCATGCTTCACCCATTTGGCTGTTCTTTCCAGGCATCTTTAAAATTGCTCGACCTGTGTGGAATGTTTTCACCCTCTCCTTGGGAGTTACCACCCCAAGTTTCATGAGTTTATTCATCCATCTGTTAATCTAAGATCTCTGGGTGACTGATGGTCAGTCACCT
The DNA here is from genome assembly GCF_024362965.1 of Panthera pardus. NCBI lineage: Eukaryota > Metazoa > Chordata > Mammalia > Carnivora > Felidae > Panthera > Panthera pardus. Next base: position 187,385,799 of record NW_026526688.1, read on the forward strand.
CAATCGTATCTGAATGTAGATTTTTATAATTGAGCAACCTAGTTAAACTTTAACAGGCCCCCAGTATCCTGAATACAGTTGTGAACTGCTATCAGACTCCCATTTGGAAAAGGAGAGAGTGGGAAGAACATAGTAGTCTACAGTCTACAGAACGCACACCTTGCTGGACAAGAATGGGACTATTAAGACAAAATTCTCTACTGCAACAGTAGACTAAGTTCTTTAGCCAGCCATTGGACAGTCTTGGTGATTTGCTCTCTGGGAGGATCTTTCATGTCCAAATTTCCCTTAGCTGCTGATCCTGCTTTATAAGATGTTATTTGTATTTCTTCAGGGTCAACAACTGAGTAAATTATGGGTAGGGATGCCCTTCATGTGGCTGCATAGATGTAATGGCAGAGGTCCCAGGTAGTGAAGTTGCAAGACCACAGGATTGGCTTAGAGATGGGTGGCTAGATTTTAGGTTTCCTTGGAAATACTTTTCCCTTAGATAGTAGGCCTCCAGTCTATTTTGTTTCCTGAAAATTTCATGCTCTGATTACACAGGCAGTTATCTTGGTTGGACACAGTCTTAAAGTCAAAGGTTCCTATTGCTTAGTTTAATGGCTTCTGCCCCAAGAAAGTGAAATTTAGTACCACTATTATTTCTGTTTTTGCTGATGGAGATCCACATGAAGTGCATGAGAAAGGGGTGGTTCCCAAATCTTACCAGTCTTACTTCCTGCTAAGTGCCAGTTTCCTTTAATCTCTCAGTTTAGCATGAGGTATAAAAATATACTTTGCCCATCCAACAACACTCCAAATTATGGGACTCACAGCACCCAAAGTGCTTCCTTTATCATAGGTGTATTTCCTTAATTTTTAGTTTTTCTACTCTGATGTAGGTTCATTTCTCCTATAGGACATTTCTGAAGACAGAAAGATGTAGCCAACATACTTATTTTTCCTAATACTACCACCTCAGTGGGCTTACAGTCTGTAAGCAAAGGTAAATTAGGTGAGAGTTCGGCCAAATATTTTGCCCCCATCTGATAAGGGTGTTGAATGTCCGAGCCCGGACCACTTGGGTCTCCCCTGTTATTAAACCAACTAACTTCATTCAGCTAATCCACATTTTAGTACCTCTAAGAACCAAATTCTTTAAAAGTTAGTGATATTTTTACCTGCAAGGAATAGTGTGTGCTATATCTGTCTGATAACAGAATTTGAGGTCATTCCTGGGTGAGTTTTGTAGTTGACCATAAAGAGAAGCTATCTTGTTTTTGCCAGTTTCGCCATTCTGCTTGTAATTGCAGCCTCATTTTATTTGGCGCTCTCTCTCTCTTACCGGATGTAGTGTTCATAAAGCTATCCCTCGAGATACTTCATCTTCCCTGGAAAAAGGTGGCATCTGACCTAAGTTATTCCAAAAGATGTTGCATCTACAGAAAAGGAGCTTGGAATAGAATGACACATCAAAATCTGTGTGTTAAAAAAGTGCACGTTTGAATCCTAGCTCTGTAGCTTACTAGCTCTATGGGGTTGGTTGAATTTTTAACTTCACTGAAGGTTGATTTTCTCCTGTGGAAAATGGGAGTGATAGTGGTTTGGGGCCTGTGTGTGTGTGTCTGTGCCTGTTTTACCTAAATAAGTAATATGCATAAAGTACCAATAAATCATAGTTGTTACTATTATGAATGGCCGGACCCCTAGCCGGCCATGCATGTAGGCGAGGGGCCTAAGGGGAGCAAGCCTGAAGGAAAGAAGCCATATGATGTGTCTCTTGCTTCCACGTAGTTGAGAAATATCAAAGACCTGGTCGAGAGCAGAAAGGAGAGGAGATGGCATAAGAACCATTTAGGTTGCAGAGAAGAGAATCTACAGTCTTCAGTTGACTGTTTTGACTCAGAAGATGAAACGGAGGAAAAAGCTTTGATATTGACAACAAGAAAGAAAATCCTGATTCCTGATTGGTCCCAATTCTGCTCAAGACAGAACTCTGGCCAAGACAAGCTGGGTAACAAGTAGGTCATTTGGGTTGTTATTTGTGGAGTCTCAAAGCCCAGCTTTTCCCTGGCATAGCATTTCCTTTGATTTCTAACACTGTGATCAATGCTAACTACCACTAAAGGTGGTAGTTCTTTGAAAATAACAGACTAAATATTTCATAAATGAATTTTTCCTTTTACAGGTAGAATAGAGTGTTGATGGCCAGTACACAGATGATGTAAAATATTGATTGTTTCTGTTAAAAAAAAAACAACAACAACAACTGTAATGGCTTAGGGAAACGTGCTCATCGAGAATCTCTGCTGAATGAACCCGCACCCTATATTGAATAAGTACAGTCTTCCAAGTAAATAAAGCCAATGGTTCAAGGGAAATGCAGCCCGAGATTGCTTAAAACAGTGGGATTTTTTTCCTTTTCTTCAAACATTTTTCTCCAATATTGGTGCTATTACATAGAAGGTAATTGGAAAAACAAAAACTAGGCGGTAACATTTTTTTCTAAGATATAATTTTCATCACTAGATAAGGGATAGAGGAGATTTTTATTGGTTCACCTGGAAGCCCCACAGGACCGTGCTGGGGGAAGCAGATAGTTTCAGAATTAGACAGTAGTGGTATACAGATATTCACCTTTTTACTCTTAAATCCATCCAAAAACACAGAAATAGCACCCTTGTTATTAGGTTGACCCTATGAGGGTGGAAGGGTATTTTACCCAAGCATAGGGAATCAGTGCTGTAGAGACACAGTGAATCACACTGAATCAACTGGCAATGGGGAGCTGTGTAGCCGGGAATTGGCTGTATAGAGCAGCTGGGGCTGTGGGGCACAGTCTGATGGGGAATCTTCTCTGCAAGGGGACAGCACCAGGCCTTGCACACCAGCACAACAAAATCCACACCTGTGGTTATTTACAGAGGGCAGGCAGGACCATGGAAAAGACATCACTAATATGGTGGAAAACACCATTAGCAAGTTTAGGAAAATAAAGGACTTAATGCAGGAGTGCCAAATGGTAGCCTTTGAAATTCAGTATCCCGTATTAACAAGCTGCAATTTAGACAAATTGTAGAGAAAGATGGTCTGTAAATTTTAAGTCGTCAGCCCCTTTCACAATGCCTGGCACAAAGTATGTACTCGATAAATGTGTGTGGAATTGAAATCAGTGTATTTATGTTATGTGCATAAATGTTTGTACCTCTTTCCAAAACTGGAGTAGGAAAGTGGTTTGTGGCTATAGGAGGAAAGTCAATGAAAAGGGTAAATGATCAACAAGAAGGCTAAGAGTCAGAAGGACTTCCTGGATTTAAATTCCGGCTCCTTAACTGTATGATCTGAGCAGGTAATATCTCCTCTTTGAATTCATAAGCATTGCCAAATAGGTGTAATAATGCGTACCTACCAGAATTGTTAAAAAGATTGGATGAAATATGTATGCAAAGTATCTTGTGCAAAGTCTGATTTTCAGCAAAAGTTAGTTCCCCTTCCTTATATGTCTCAGTTGTGGGTCCCATCATTACCTTTACTGAATTAGTCTAAAGTAGGAGTCAGCAACCTCTCTGGCCAATTTTGGCTTGCTTTTCTAAATAAAATTTTATGTTATATATTTACATAATACATCAGTGTGTGTTTATGTATTGCCTATGGAAACACTGTTTTTACATGACAAGGACAGAGGTGAGCAGTTGTAACAGTGTCCTTACAACCTGCCAAACCTAAAATATTTACTCTCTGGTCCTTAACAGGAAAATTTTGCTGATCCCTAGTTTAATTTTTTTTTTTAACGTTTATTTATTTTTGAGACAGAGAGACAGAGAATGAATGGGGGAGGGTCAGAGAGAGGGAGACACAGAATCCGAAACAGGCTCCAGGCTCTGAGCTGTGAGCAGAGCCCGACGCGGGGCTCGAACTCACGAACCGCGAGATCATGACCTGAGCCGAAGTCGGCCACTTAACCGACTGAGCCACCCAGGCGCCCCTGCTGATCCCTAGTTTAAAGCCAACATTTTAATAGATATCAAGATTGAACTGGGCTTATTTTCTTCCTTTTCTTCTGTGTATTGTTTTTGAATGTGTATTTTGTCTCCCAAAGAAAGAACCTTTTATTTTTGGCAACTTTACTACTCAGCTTTAAGTTCTGTACAGTTTGTTATCGCTTCCTCCTTCCTTCCGTCCTCCCTCCCTCCCTTCCTCCCTCCTTTCATCCCTCCGGTCCTTCTTTCCTAGAGAATAGGTATTGAGTGCTCTCAAAGGGCTGGGGACAAATTGCTGAAGAAAGAAAGTGAAGCCACTGCTGTCCTGGAGTTCAGCAGGGACCCTGCCCATATATATAAATAACATGTCAACAGAAGTGTGGATAAACAACCTCTGAGAAAATTAACACATGAATATTGAAAAGTATGTGGTTTTAAAGACAAAGGTGTGATGAATACATGGAATCAAGATGGGCTGGGGGAAGGTCAGGGGAGCCCTCCTTCGATGACCTGTGAACAGACTGAATGAATAAATGAAGGGACAGCCCAGCTAAGAGCAAGGGAGCATTCCTGGCACAGGGAGCAGTGGGGGGCAGAGACCTGGCCCTGAGAAGGAGCTTGGCATGTTCAAAGGCTTAAAGAAAGCCAGCAGTGCCACAGTATGTGGGTGCTCATAAAGTTGAGGTCAGAGGGTATAAAAGGGGCGTGTTTCAAAGAATTTTGCATATCATGATGGAGCCTACTGAACTGTTCTCCCCCCATCCCTGTGCACACATCTAGGCAGTGATCAAGTTCTGTCCATTCTATGTCCCTGATACCTGCCAGGTCCACGCTTTTTACCAACCATCTTCACAGCCATTACCGTCTCACTGGCTGGCCTCTCTCCCAACCATCCTCTGCAGTGCTGAGTGCGTGATAGTTGTAATTCATTCCCCTGCTTAAAACCCTTCCCATGACTTTTGGATTCGTCCCAGATGGTTAGCTTTGCACAGGCCTTTGCTTCACGCTCTGACCTCTGCCGTCTCTGGTCTTGTCTTCCTCCTCTGAAGCTCTCAGGTTCTAGTTCCGTCAACCTTTCCCTCCATCTGCTTACCTCCATCCCCCCACCCATCTTTCTCCCCCTCTTAATATTAGTTGTCCAATTCCTACTCACATTTCAGTTTTCGCTCAAGTGTTTTCTCTTCTGAGAAACCTCCCATCCACATTGCTGACCGTTCTGATCCCTCACCTGCCTTGATTTTCTTTGTAGCCCTTATGGCCACATGACCTATTATGTTTCTCTGATAACTTTTGTTATCTTTCATTTCTCTTCCTAGAATGAGGACTCTCCTATAGCAAGGCCTTTGCTTCCTTTACTGCTGCATCTCTGGCACAGTACTTTGTGGAATATATACCTCCGTATTTTTTTTTGCTAAATGAGTGAATAGTCTAAGCCACCATCATCTTCCTGGACTACTGCATACCCCCCACTCGGTCTTCTCCAGTCTACGTCCTATGTGATATTCAGAGGAGAATTAAAAATATACATAGAAGATATGTGAGATCGTCCACAGCCTGAAAGAAGTCAGTGTTTCTTATGGGAATGGAGGGTATATATGTTATGTCATAATGTAATAATATACAATACATACAACATGGTATCATGTACACATTTTTTTCTAAAATCATCTTTGTGATGGTCTGTCTGAATATGTCTCCACTTCATCGTCTTCCCTTCTCTGCTTTCTCTGCTAAGCTCTAGTCACACAGCCCGTGTGACTTGGCTGTGCCTGGCTCCTTTCGGCCTCAGGATCTTTGCACATGTAGCTCCTTTGGCCTGTGCATCGCTGGTCTTGCCAGGGCCGACTCCTTCTGTGCTCCAATGTCCACTTCAATGCCACTTTCTTAGATCCCCCTTTCTGTGGAGCCCTGTTCCTCCCAGTACATTCTAGTCCTTCATTTTCTTTATTTCATTCACAGCTCTCCTGTTTGACTTTAAAAACTGTGTTTACTTGCATGCTTATTATGTTTCCTACTACCAGATTATAAACTCCAGGAGCATGTGGACAAAAACCAGAACTGATTTCTTCACTATTGCATAGCCAATACTTGGCACAGTGACTGATGCAGAGGAAGTGCTCCAATGTTTGTTGAATGAATGAATGAATGGAATTGCTCACACACTACTGTAAACAACAGTGGGATTCTCCATTACCCCAATGACATAGTAAACATGAGGACTGTAGGGACAATAACATAGTCATTTCTTGTCCCCTGTGCCCATAACAATATTCAGCACATAGTAGGGACTTGATAAATATTCAGTATGATCATAAAAACATGACCATGTTGAAAAACCAGCCATGTGTGTGATGAGCAATAAGAAAAGACTGCAATTGTACTTAACAGCACAGATTGGTGGCTAGATGGAGAAGTGATAAAGAAATGTCACCACGCTGTTTTTATGCAGTAAGGAGATCTTTGTGGGTGAATTGGTGCTTTGCAGAGGATGTGGAGTTTTGAGAGGAAAGCATGCACCTGCAGATGGAAAGAGTGTCTTTCTGTAGAAGAGCAAGAATTAAAAAGAGGGCATTTGCATCAAATGGGCGATGACAGTGAAAAGTCCTGGTCTGTTCTGAAGGAGACTGGCAGGCTGTGACTGAATTGGGAACCATGAAAATGCTAATAACAGTTGAATTAAAAGATGGAACCCAGCACCTCGTTCTAAGGGACCCCAGTGTTGCTTATGGTATGAGGGTTCTGGAAGGTAGAGATGTGCTACAAATCCCAGACTCAAGATGTGTGTCTGGGTAGGTATGTGTGTTTGCAGACATACTTCTAGTGGCTTTCAGAACTTAGGAAGACTTTTAGAAAGTCCATCACAAAAAGTCAACTAGGTGCATCTCAGGACTGAAGGTATAAAAAATATCCATTCTCTTTTTACATTAAGGCTCAGGTGTTTTTATTATTATTATTATTATTATTATTATTATTATTTTAGATTATACTACTCACTTTGTTTTATTATTTTATTTTATTTATTTTTTAAAATGATTTATTGTCAAATTGGCTAACATACGGTGTGTAAAGTGTGCTCTTGGTTTTGGGATACTTATGCACAACACCCAGTGCTCATCCCAACAAGTGCCCATCACCCATTCCCCCCCCCCCCCCCCATCAACCTGTTCTCTATTTAAGAGTCTCTTATAGTTTGCCTCCCTCCCTCTCTGTTTGTAACTATTGTCCCCCCACCTGCCTTCCATTCGCCCATGGTCTTCTGTTAAGTTTCTCAAGATGCACATATGAGAGGTCAGGTGGTTTCATTGCATGTGTAGAAATGTTGGAAGGTACTGGTCAGTTAAAGTGAGAGAATATAATAACCACCTTTCTGGTTCTCCTTTAAGCCACTGAAACTTTTTGCAGATTGTATAAATAGATGCCACCCTATGTACAGAAAACTAGCATCTCGTCTAATTGACAAGTGCATGAGCATTTGCAGAAGATGTTAGGGGTTGGCTGTCTTTTTATAAGCCTGCCTTATTTTAAATCTTAATTTAAAAGGCAACAACATCTTAGCAGAGACTGTATTTTGAGATACTTTTTAAAAGAAGCCTTTTCAATATGAAGTTCCCAAAATTGACTTAAAAAATATATCAGTTCTTTGTTCAGACTGTCAGCTCATTGAATGCACTAAGAAAACTTTAAATTGTCAATACATAATAAGGTTTCTTTTCATTTTTATTTTGAATTGCTTTTTAATAAAATGGATAGTCGATTTCAGCTAGGTTTTAATTAAGGCATTTTATTGGTTGAGCTAGGGTAAATCATAGCAAATGAAGGGCTTTTGCTCGTCAAAGACACTAATCACGAAATGAGCTTTAGAAAAAGTTCAAACCTACATGTAATAATAGTTCATATGACTTTCTTAATCTGAGGAAAAGCAAATTAAACACAGGAGCTGTAAAGTAACTGGCCGAATAATCAAGTTCCATTTGCTTTTAACCCAGAGTGAGCTAGATTGAGAGTAATGAAAAGCCTCCCTTATGTAATTTAGTTCCTTATGGCTTTGATTTTTCCCAAATTGCAGCTTTACTGAAGAGCAGGCATCTGTAAATGTCATGCTTAATCATGGTTGTTTTTGGAAATAAAATCTGTAATTTCAGAATGAATTTTGGGGAATCTCTGGGGCTTCACAAACTGCTCCTAAATAAGACACATTTAATTCTATGATGAAACCAGGAGACTTGATTTGTAGAAGCATCTAGTCTGCCTGGGCTTTATTTTTGGATTATCTTAAAGAGATCCAGATTTTCACGAGAAATCATTGAAGCTGCTTGAAATAAAAACACTCTCATGGATGTTGCTTGTGTGTGTTTTTTTTCTTTAAAAGTTATTTTTTGAGTTTTAGTTTGATAATAAGCTCATGTCATTTAGACCTACAGGCAGTGTATCTGGATGGATGTGGAGGACCAGAACTGTTTGCTCTGAGGGTCAGAAGGGAAGATAGGACCCTTATCTCACCTTCGTCTCCTCCTCCTGGGGAGGGTGGGTCATTGAATGCTGTACTAGAGGGGATCATTGTGCTTCCTCTGAGTTCTCCTCTAGGCTTTGTGCCTTCCACTTGCCCCCAGCCCTATGCCTTCAGAGTAATCTTCATTTCCTTATTTCCCAAATGAGTATGTGCTCTGGGCCAGACATTGTCACAGGGGTTGGGGATACAAATAGGTTAACCCTGCATGCAGCTATTACAGAGAAAAAGGTCAGGACAAGAGTAAATACAAAGTAAATTAATAAACCACACATTTTCAGTCTGGGATGAGGACTGGACAGAAAGTAGCTGGATTGGAGGGGGATGGGATTGACTTCTAATGGGTTTTCAGGTGGAATTTCTCTCAGGACATGATGTGCATCCAAGGCCAGAAAGATGGGAGGGAGCCATTCAAGTAAAGACCTGGGGAAGAAAATTATAGGTGAAAGGAGAAGTTTGGTGTGGCTTAGGAACTCAGAGAAATTTATCTGGAGGAAGGCGAGTGAGGGGTGGGGTAATGCAAGGTTCAAGAGGGTTAAGTATCATTAGTGCCTTAGAAGGCTTAGCAAGGACTTTGGAGCTTATTCTAAATTTAGTGAGAAGCCATGTCTAGTCTCTCATAAAGCACTTTAGTGGTACTTTTTTTCATTTCCTTTCAACAAACAACTACTGAGCATTTACCCTGTATTACATAGAATTCTTCCCTCATGCGGTTTACCCTCTAGGTGGGAGATGGACAGCAGTCTAATAGCACATAAATTCAAGTTTATCCGGACTAAAACCCAAGAAAACCCATCTCACAGTAAACAAATATGACAGCACCTCAGACTCGGGTGTAGCACAGCTGACTACATGTCTTTGCTCAGCTTCCGTGTTCCTTTCTTAGAGGGAACCTCATTAGGATGCGACCACCTTATGACTGTTGGGGACCCTCAGTTCAGTCCGTTGGATACTGTGTACCTTTCACTGTTTAGTTTTTGCATTCTGTGACTGCAGACAGAAACTGAAAAGGATTATTTTTTTTGACCAACTTCATATGAACATGACCCCACATTTTATAGGATTGAGTGTTGAACCTCATTTATTACATAATGATGGAGACTTGAACACTGAAAGGATAGACATGTTGACCAGGAAGCCATGATCTTGTTGGGGAGCTCAGGGCACAACTCCTTAAATGAGGTGACACCTGAACTGAGACCGGAAGGGAGGGTCAGCATTAGCTAGGCCCAGACAGGAGGGAAGAGTGTTCCAGGCATGGGGATCGGTATGTGGGGATCCCTGTGTCAAGAGGGACTGAAATAGGGCAGCTGGGACTTGGAGGGAAGGTGGGAAGGCTGGACTAGAGCCAGTTTTATAGAGCTGCTATAGACGGATGCAGTAGAAAGTCACCCCAGGGACATGTGACTGTTTTGTGCAGGCTTTCACATGTTCTGAAGAAAAGAGGCATTAAAGTAATAGAATTGTCAACCTTGCCTGGGTTTCTTTTTGTTTCTTAATATGAGGAGAGACTTTTGGAGCAAGGAAGAGCCACAGAGAGTGTAATTTAGCTGCCTGTTTAATGGGCAAGAAAACTTTTTCACTAGAGTTGAAATGATACCTAACGTCACACTCAGTTAACCCAGTGTTTTCCCAGTTCTCCAAACATACACTGGAGACAATTTAAAGCATGTTTGTATTTTAGAAAGTTTCTTTTCTTTTTCATCATTTTCCGTTTCATTGTTTCTGTCACGGCAGACTCCCTCCGTTACTTCTCTTCTGAGTCTGAGGTTGGGGAGTTACATGGAAAATAGTGCTCTTGTCTGAGGAGGGCTTTACAGTAAAGAGAAAATGATCACTTCATCCACATGAAATCAGCAACTATTAAAATCCTGTTTCTGTCAGGTTTTGGTGAGGATTGGCGAAATAGGAACACTTACACACTACCGTTTGCAGCGTAAGCTATTATATCCCTTTCGAAAGCGATTTGACTCCAGAGGATACAGCTGAAGACTCCCGGGCTCTGAGTCCAAGAAGGTCCATTCTTGAGTAACAACCCTGGAGCTGCTCTTGCGATTGTGTGCAAGAGACGTGTTTAAGCCACTCATGGCGGTGCTGTTTGTCATGATGGAAACTGACAAACGGCTTCTGTGTCCCACCATCAGGGGAGTGGATGCAGGCGCAGTGGTACATAAAAACACCGGAAGGAACTAGAGCTTCCTGTGGCAAAGTGGGTAAACCTTACAAATACTATGTTGATTGAGCCACAAAAAGCAAGTTTCAGGGCATGGAAAAGCATACCTTTTATGTAGCATGTAAAATTGTTTTGTAAATAAGACCATGTTATTGTTTTGGGATAATTGCATTACTGATAAATGTGAAAAGAGGTGCATGGGTTTGGTATATGTCACATTTAGTCACTCTCAGGGAAAAGTATGGGTATGGCTTTTATAATATGTATAATATTTTTTTATTTTTCTTAAGTTGGGAGGTAGATACAAATATATTATTATTTGGGTGTGCATGTGTATGTACACATGTATGCAGGTTTACATACATAAAATAAAAAATAGATAAAATCATTGTCACAATCTATATACAGTATTTTTCTAAACTTTTCAAAAGTAATAGAACAATCCTGCCTAGGCCGCTCAGGCTGCTATAACAAAAATACCATAGACCAGGTGATTTACACAACAGACACTTACTTCTCACAGTTCTGGAGGCTGTAAGTCTTAGATCAAGTGGTTGGTGGACTTGGGGTCCGGTGAGAGCCCACGTACAGATTCATAGACAGTAGTCCTCTCACCCTCCTGACCTGATCACCACCTAAAGGCCCCGTCTCAATATTGTCACAATTAGGAGTTTGGATTTCAACATACACGTTTTGGGGGCACGCAAATATCTGGGAACGTTGATGCAGGTTTCAGCTGGGAGGCATCCACCCTGACCTTTACGCCTTTAGCTTAAGAGCTGTAGCTCCGCTGTGCTGCACAGTTCTAGGGGTCGCTAGTACATCAAGGTTGCCAGGAGTCAGAGGATTTTTTCTGTATAAGGCCAAGTGGATTTGTTTTCTGGAATCACTAATAAATTATCACAAAGCTGGTGGCTTTAAAAAACAAAACCATATTCTCTCATAGGTCTTGGGGCCAGAAGTCCAAAATCAAGGTATCGACCGGGTAATGCTCCCTCCAGAGGTTCTGGGGGAGGATGTTTCATTGCCTCTTCCAGCTCCTGATGCCTGCCATCATTCTTTGGCATCCCTTGGTTTGTGGTGGCATGATTCCAGTCTCTGCCTCTGTCTCCATACCACCTTCTCCTCCTCTGTAGGTGTGTAATCGCCCTCTGCCTCCCTCACATGAGGACACTCGGGATATCCTCTATGCCCCACTCAGAAAAGCCAGGATAATGTCCTCATTTTAAGATTCTTAATGACATATGCAAAGACTTTTTTTTTCCCCAATAAGGTCATATTCACAGGTCAGGACATGGCTCTGTCTCTGGGAGTCATTAGCAGACTGCTACAGTCAGAGAGCAGATATTTTAGGATTTGTGGCCTAGATGGCATCTGTCACAACTACTCAACACTGCTATTGTAGCCTGAAAGCTGTAAGTGATTTTTTAAAAAAACGAATGAGCTGGCTATGTTGCAATAAAACTTTATTTACAAAAGAGGTGAGGGATTGCAGTTGACTGTGTGTGGTACTGAAGTTTGTAAGCCTGGTGATCTGTGCAAATGAGTACCGTATATGGTGGGTGCGTGGGATCCTATCTACTGGGATAGGATTGATGGTTCATTATCAAACCTATTCTCTAATGCCAATGGGAGGGGACTGATGAAACCATGTACACACATAAATATGTCATAATACATTTCAAGTTTTCTGGGAAGGTCTTTCAAGAATCTACCAACACCATCCCAAATGTTGAAATCATTGCTTTGTGGCAGTTGCACCTTTGAAGCACATATGGAAGACGTGCAAGATTGTGGTGATACAATAAATTTGGCAGAAGACTTTTTGAAAGAGCCTAAAGGAAACTGCAATCAGGTATAAGCCTTCATCTGACACACATGGAGCCAGAGACTGATATCATCTCAACGCAGAGTTGAGAGTTATCCCTGTTTCTGGGCTCCTGCTTCCTGGGTAGCATGTCAGGGCACCAACCAGGGGAGACAGGATGACCCCCTAGAGAGAGTTCAGGCAAAGTGGGATGCCAGCATTGTTCTAAATGCAAGGTCCCAGTGAATATTGGCATGAAAGGAATCCTGTCGAATCCTTTCATTTCTGGCAGCTTTGGGGCCACTGTGGAAATATGTAGCTTCAGTTTCTTCATTGTGACCAATGCTTATGCATAATATTGGAGACGTAAACTAGTGATCAGAAATGCAGTCCTAAATAGCATTTCTAGGTAAAAATTAACAGCTAACATTTACTGAGCATAACTGTGCCCCACATACTGTGTTAAATAACTTGCAAGTTACTTACTTGTGCATACTTTAGTGGTTTTCAGTGGGAGGGACGGTGCATATTTATTCCCCAAAGGACATTTGACAATATCTGGAGACATTTTGTGGTTGCTCTAGTTTGGGGGTTGGGGGGCTGCGGGGCTACTCATGGCATCTGCTGGGTAGAGGACAATCATGGTACTAAAACACCTAGAACACACAGGACAGCCCCCTACAACAAACCCTGATCTGAACCAAATGTGTATCGTGCTAAAACTGAGCATCTTTACTGTCACCCAGTGAAATACACCCAGTGTCCCTGTATAATTGATGAGGACACAGGCTTAAAAAGTTTATGTTACCTGTTCAAGAAAATTCAGTCTGATTACTATTTTGACTCGTAGTTTTTATAGTGCATTGCTTGTCTAGGTCTGGATATTTGTGTCCCCCGCAAAATTCACATGTTGAAATCCTAATCCCCAACATGATGGTGCTAGAAGGAAGGGCCTTTGGGAAGTGATCAGCTCATGAGAAGGGAGCCTCATGAACGGGATGAGTGCTCCCTCCCACCACAAGAGGACACAGTGAAAAGGCTCTTTCTAGGAACCAGGAAGAGGGCCATCACCTGATCATACTGATGCCCTGGTCTTGGACTTTCAGCCTTCAGAAGTGTGAATTTCTGTTTATAAGCCACCCTGTCTGTGGTATTTTATTATAGCCTCCTGAACAGACCAAGACATTGCTCAACCTAAAAGATATTTGCTGAGACATAGGTTCAGTGAGCCAGTTTTTGAAAATGTATGCCAACTGACTTCTAAGGAAAGCAAAATAAATGTTAATGGAGCATCTAATTTATGTTAAGCATGATACTGGATCCTGCTATATACATTGTGAGTGGTTCCTTTGCAGCATCACTGTGTCCATTTTCCAGAATAGAAAGCCGAGGTCCAGAGACGGTTTACTTATTCAAGTGCATTGTTGTAAGTGGAGCAAGAATTTGAATCTAGATATGTCTGATTTTAGAACCTAGTCGCTTGTTTGGCACAAATCTGTTCTCTTATTGAGAGCTGAGGCTAGAGAGGGAATTGAGTAATTTTTTATTCCTCTTCATTCTTAGCGCGGAGTCCTTATGACAGGATTGTTTTAAGCAGTATACAAGATGTCTGAAATTGTGGACCGTTCTTGGACTTCTCTGTTTCCAGCCCCACACGTTGTAATTCCTTAAGGTACAAGATAGCAATGACAGCATAGCAAGGTTTGGAGAAAACTCATTCTCTGTTTTAAGCGAGTGACTTTAAGCAAGTCACATTTATTTGAACAAACTGCAGAATGTATTTTGAAGATAGGGGACAATAAAATTGTTTAATTGTTAAAATGAAATAAAATGTCTTTGTTTGAAATATATTGTGAAAGAATGAGACTTCTGAAATTTATGATAATGAGTAAAACTATTGGGGCATAGGCATTAGGGTGATATGGAATTCATATTACTTGAAAGGGAAGCGTTTACATAACTTCCTAATGGGTCTGCCATTTATGATTCAATAGTTCTTCTCCCATTTAAAAAATAAATTGCATATTTCATTATGGCCTATTATCTTTCTCTCTGTTGATTTGGTAACATTTCTGTAATTTACTCTATATTAAAAAAAAGAATAATAAACGAGTTTAATAATGTCCTCAAGCCTCTTAGCACTTATTGTTTTCCCTTTTCATGGCACTATTTTTAAAAAGTATCCGCATTCTTCCTAAACTTATTCTAAATACCCATTTCTGTTTGAGCTTTGAAAGACCAATTAATATTGAAGTGGCAACATTCAGTCCTTTCTGTACTAATCTTATTGGTAATACAATTCATGTAGCAATGAAAGCATTTTTTTTGCATGTGATTAGTAATATTATATTACTTTTTGCTTGAGATGGTCTTGAATCTCAGTTGTTTATTATTTTACTTCCAGACCCAGTATATCTAAAGGTGACGGGTGTGTTCCTTCTATGACCTGGATTCCCTATATCAAAACAATCCTCTTTTGAGAAGTAGATGACTTTGGAAGGAGTAAAGAAATGACAGTCTTTCTGTCCACAGTTCTATCAGGTTTAAACGTACTGTGCGTGTTACAGACATAATCATAGATTAGAGATGGTATGTTTAATTTACTTCTTTCCGCCCTGAAGGGTGTTAGCACCAATTGTTAGCACCAGTAGCTATGTGATAAAGTAGACCCTGAAAGAAAAATTGTCATTCTGGTTTACATGGTAACCATGTGCCGCCATTTTGCTTAGCCATTAGACATGATGGGTAGGAGTCCAGTTGGTACTTCTCCCCCCAATTCCTGGTACTTGGGACATACTAAGGATGCACTGCAGCAGTGATGTTATGGTTTCCATGTGAAATAACCTCTTTTTATCCTTCCCATGCAAGAGAACATCTAGTGGCTTCCCATATGTGTCTGAATTCACAGTTATCTTACTTCTATTAAGTCTCTTCCAATCTAACCTTCCTCAAATCCTTCTAAGCTTCAACTGTATTATTCTGTGTCCTGGTTTCCAGATAGCTCTCCATTTGATAACTTTTTTCCTGCCCACCTTTCCAACTTCATCTTACACTATTCTCCTATTTGTCCACTTCATTACAGCCAACTGGTCTCACAGGGCTTCACTTGCTACCGGTCTTTCTTATTGGCCTCTTACTTGCCATTTCCTTAGTCTGAAGTCTCTTCCTTTCATTCTTTCTCGCTCTGTATCTTCTGGGATTCAGTTTGAATGCCACCTTTCTAGAGAGGCTTTCTGTGTATACACAGGGGTACCTTATCCTTCTCTCAGACCACCCTGCTCTTTTATATTACAACATATTTGAAAATATGTCATTTTTACTTTGTTTCCTTGTTTTATTGGACTTTATTAAGCTATAAGGGCCATGAGGGGAAAACTTTGTCTACTTAACTCAATTCTATATAGCCAAAATTATTCTGTGTTCATAACTAAGTACACTGAAAAGCATTTATAAAACAAGTAAATGGCTGATGGATGGTGTCCTCTGTATGATGGGAGGAAATTCCCTGTATTGGGAGGAAATTCCCTGTATTCCTGAAGGCCCAGCCCCAGATCTTAAATGATACCACCTGAGCTGTTATAATTTCTTCTAGTTCCTTCCTTCTTTGGTTAAAATTTTCAGAGAGTCCTCATCCTACTCCTTTTTTAAAAAAATGTTTGTTTATTTTGAGAGAGAGCGTGTGTGCACATGTGCACAGGAGAGACAGACAGAGAGAGGGAGGGAGAGGGAGAGGGAGAGAAATAATCCCTAGCAGACTCTGCACTGTCAGTGCAGAGCCCAACATGGGACTCGATCTCACAAATCCTTGAGATCATGACCAGAGCTGAAATCAAGAGTAAGACCCTTGACCGACTGAGCCACCCAGGTGCCCCCTCATCCCACTCCTTCATGTAGGCTCTGGTGAAAGCACATACTTTTCAAGCATTTCAGGAGCTTAAAGTAGTATATCTGGTGACTTATCAATGACCCAATACAAATTGAAATGTCACCCAGAATCCTGTTATAATTGTGGTTCTATTGAATTTGTAAATTAGCTATGGTTAGTTGTATCTAAGGCATTCCATGAGACTTTTTTGATGTGTGTCCTTAGGTAGATCACTGGGCTCTAGGAAGGGAATGGGAAGAGGGCTTGTTTTGGACATAGAAACTTCCAGGATTTGTCAACCCATATTCTTTAATTTGTGTTTTTCATGTGTTCTCTCTCTTTTTTTTTTTAACGTTTATTTATTTTTGAGACACAGAGAGACAGAGCATGAACGGGGGAGGGTCAGAGAGAGAGGGAGACACAGAATCCAAAACAGGCTCCAGGCTCTGAGCTGTCAGCACAGAGCCCAACGCAGGGCTCGAACTCATGGACCATGAGATCATGACCTGAGCTGAAGTCGGATGCTTAACCGACTGAGCCACCCAGGCACCCCCATGTGTTCTCTCTTTGAGCCTTCAAATGGCTCCCTTTAGGAATACAATTTTGTTGAGGGAATATTGGATCAAGTTTGCAAGATTAAAGCATGAGTATCACTAGATTTCATTTTACCAATTGCAACTTCTAGTAATAAACACATTTATCATCATTTTGATAATAAAGGCAATTTGTTTCATTTTCCAAATTTGAGCACTGTTAAGTATGTAGAAGAGAATGAAAAATCACCCATCACATCAGCCCCCATATTACCTCTGAGAGCATGAACTTTATCTTGCTCAGCATTCTCTCTCTGGCACTTAGTGTGATGTGGGCACGTGACAAGTACACAATAAATGTTGAATAAAGAACCTGTACATTGCCCATGTCAACAATTTGATATATACTTCTTTATGTATGTGAATGTAGATAATTAAGACCGGTGGACTGCCTAAGGTGTAGGCAGCAGGAGGTGGTGCATTGTCTGTAGAGAGTTCAGTGATAATAATAATACCAAGAAAAATGGGTCTGCATTTTGTTATCACCATGCTTGGGCAATTCTAAACAGTGGCAGTGATAAAATAGTCCCCTTGTAGCCAGACTCACTTCCACAGCCTCACCTGATACCCTAAAGGGAAAGAGCACATGGTATGTTAAACTTCATCTCAAGAGTTTTTCTTCTTTTCTTCTTTTTCTTTCTTTTTCTTTTTTTTTTCTTTTTTTTTCTTTTTCTTTTCTTTCTTTTTATTAGAGAGAGAGAGAGCGTGTGAGCAGGGGAGAGGGCCAGAAGGAGAGAGAGAGAATCTTAAGCAGGCTCCATGCTCAGTGGGGAGTCCGATATGGGGCTTGATCCCACAACCCTGGGATCATGACCTGCACCAAAATCAAGAGTCAGATGCTCAACCACCTGAGCCACCCAGGTGTCCCATGGTCCCAAGGATTTTAAGTAATACTTTGTCGAAAGCAGTTTTCTGCTAAATACTTTTACATCTTTTGGTGAAAGCATTTGGTAATGTATTTCAATAACCTTGAAAGTATTCCTGATCTTTCAATCTCTCTTTTGGGATTCTACCTGAAAGGTAGCATGAAATGCAGATGAAAATTTATGGGAAATGATGTTCATCCCAGCATTATTTACAGCAAAAGTGTAGACATAACTTAAATGTTGAACACTGGAGAAATAAGCTACTTAATCATGGTGGTGGTGTGGACTTAGTCATCCTCATAAGGTAGACTCTTATGCAGACGTTAAAATGACATTTATGCAGCCTTTTAAAGTGATGTATGGAAAACTCAGTATTTTTTTTTAGGTGGATCGAAGCATGAAGCATCTACTAACTGATCAGAAGTATGTGCAGTGGGGAACACCCTAAAACAGAAACTTGGCAGAAAAAAAATGTATATTTTCACTGAGAAGAGTAATAGTGGAATACTAGGAAGGTGCAGATTTTTGCTAGCGTATCAGTTTTTTCAGCATTTCTAGGAACTAAACACAGCATCAGAAATAAAAACTTAACATGCGATTATTACAAGGATAGTACATAGAAGGTATAGGTATGGAGAAGTTTTAATAATGACTTTTAAATAATGCAGTTAATGAGTGAAATGTGCAAAATTCCAGTTCTCAGTCTCTTGATGGCGGTCTTGATCCTGCTCAAAAAAACTGTCAGTTTCAGTGCGAGGCATCAAATCTGCTCTAACTTTGCGGATCGGTACCGCTTTCTCCCTTACCAGGCACGAACACCTTGACCTCGGCTAATGTGAAGGCGAAGGTGATGGTTACTCATTCAGGAAATGAATCAGGCAACCAAGCAGCTCAACCACTTGGAGGAGGTTTATATCAGCCTTATTAAGACACTGTGGTTACCTGTTAACACTAGTGCTTTTCTTTTTTTTCTTTTGAGATGCCTCAACTTTTTCCAATTATTTTTCATTCCGATGTATTTCCATGACCCATCAGCAAATTTCCTTAGTGTGAATTTTTTGAACTAGAGTTTCAGAAATGATAAGAATTACTGATACTTTTTCACATTTGAAATATCGGCTTCATTTCTCCCCCCATCACTTAACAAAGCTGTTGCTATTAGGGGTGCCTGGGTGACTCAGTCAGTTCAGCATCCGACTTCTGCTCAGGTCATGATCTCACGGTTCATGAGTTTGAGCCTAGTGTCAGGCTCTGTGCTGACAGCTTGGACCCTGGAGCCTGCTTTGGATTCTGTCTGCCTCTCTCTCTGCCCCTCCCCATCATACTTTGTTTCTCAAAAATAAACAAACATTTTAAAAAATTAATAAAAAAAAGCTGTTGCTATTAGAAAAACAACTGAAGAATTCATGATTAAATATTGATTTAATACCTGTGTTGTGGTTTATGGGGCAAAATAATGATGAAATATATGTTCCTGGCCTCAAAAGAATTCTAAGTGTTTTAGCCAGATTACTGAAAGTCTACATTCTAAGAAGTTTTCAACAATTTCTTTCTTGTGCTTTTTTTTTTTTTCTTGGTTTATAATTTTCTTGCCCTCCAAACTCTAAAAGACAGAAAATGTGTCTTTTCACTTTCCTATTTCACACTGCCGTGTGTTGCCTAGGACTTATTTATAAATGAGTTAACACTGAATTATGACTAGGATAAAGTTTTAAGAACTTCTTTGTGTTATATAAATCTTTTACTCTTTGAGGATTTTTACAGCAGGGAAAAAAAAAAAACTTTGACACTCGGGCTAGAAGAAAGTGAAGTTGAAGATCTCATGGCCAATTAAGTTAGAATGTAAATTAGAACTTTGCTTTTAAAGGTAGGCTATCCTTTTGCTGTCTTATCAAAATTCCCAAAATACTAGAATGTTGGCCAAAGGGAAAAATAATCTTCTTATTCCTCAAATCCCTATTTCTGTAGCTAATGCCTTTATTGTCATTTTGAGGATTGTAAATATACTTTTAAGAAACCAAATGTGGCTGAAAGGCATATTGTTCCATTATTTTAAAAGTAAAGTATATATTGAAAAAATCTTTTCCCTAGAGTTTCACATGAACTATCACACAAGATAGGCTGGAGAGTTAAATATAAGAGAGAAAGAGGCACAATCCAATCTGTGTACTGTAGCCAGGGTATAAATAAATATTGGCATGTCATTCCCAAGATTAAAAACTTTCAGTGACTCTCCATGATTTTATGAATCAAGCCCCAAATAGTTAACATGATCATGAGGCCCTGTATTACACATCCCCAACTGGCCTCACTCACATTAACCTCTGCCACTCTCCTCTCCTCTCTCTATGAGTTCCAGCCAACCAGATCTTCTTTTATATCCTAGAATGGGCCATGTTACCTCTTACCCCAAGTTCACTGCAAACACAAGTTCTTCTCCTGGAGCCTCCCACCCCTTCCCTGGCCACCACCTGTGTGTGTGCCTATACTTGTTCTTGTCTGGTTCCCTAGAACCAGATCCCCTGAGATATGAACTTACAATACCTCACACTGTTTCTTCAAGTATGTATCACAATTGTGAGCAAGTCATTTTGTTACTAGAATTAAATGCCTTTCCTCTCCCTGAGAATGTAAAGTCTAGAATAGTCATTATGTCTGTCTGGATCGTATTTTAATCTTCAGTTTTAAATGCCAGCAAATAGTAAATCCTCATATGTAGAATGGAGGAAATTGTAGACTCTGGTGTATGGGAAAGTCGTAAGGAGCATGTGAGATAGCTGCTGAAAGGGCTTAGTGTAGATTATGGCAAACAGACTTTTTTTTTAAGTTTATTTATTTTGAGAGAGAGAGAGAGAGAGAGAGAGGGAGAGAGAGTGAGCATGAGTGGGGGAGGGGCAGAGAGAGAAGGAGAGAGGGAATCCCAAGTAGCCTCTGTGGCTGTCAGCATAGAGCCCGATGTGGGGCTTGAACTCACAAACTGTGAAGTCATGACCTGAAACCAAAACCAAGAGTCAGACGCTTAACCAATTGAGCCACCCAGGCAGCCTGCAAATGGACTTGTTTTAAGACACCCGGAGCCCTGGATTATTGGTGGAGTTGGCAAAGCTTCACCAGTACACGCTGGACAGTCTTCCTGTCTACCTGTTCACTGTTTCTCTAGGGATGCCTGGGTGATTCAGAGAGGACACCATAGAATTTATTAGTAAGCAAAGTTAAGGCACTTGGATACCAAGATGGGAGATATGGATCAATCCATCTGAGCTTTATTGAATGTTGTTAGATGGCCACCATGTGGAGGAGTACAGGGAGAGGTCTGTTCCCATTCTGATCTGAAGGCAGATGTTATAGGCCACTTCCGGAGACCTTTTTGCTTCTGAAAAGCCTAGTTAGTTTGCTCATATTCCTGCTATTGTGATTCTCACTCTCTGACTCTTGCCTATTGAAATCCAAAAGGTATTAATAACGACATTTGAGCACCTTTGTTATGCTGGGCCCTAATCTAGGTATCTTAAATGTATGGACTTATTTAATTCTCAGAGTGATCCTATGAAACAGGATTATTACCGTTCCTAATCCCATGACATTAGAGTGGTTGCCCTGGTTACACAGCTAATAAATGGTGGAGCTGAGGTTTGAATTTAGAAAGTGTAACTCTTAGCGGCTCATGCTTTCACCACTGTGCTGGGCTAAAGAAATGGTTCTAAAAGCAGCCTGTTGTTCATAACACTGTGAAATCTGGATTCCAACAGCCATTTGAGAGTTTTATCCTCTCTCCTTATCACATATCAAGAGAAAAAGAAATGGTGAATCAGTTGTCCCTATTTGACCAAAAGTGCCCTCATCTTCCTGGATCTTTGCTCAATCAAGATTAATTGTTCACTAAAACAAAGGGGAAAAAAATGGCGGTGTGGAGGAGGACTATTCAGGTTAGCAGGGTATCTATACCAAAGACCTTCCACTAAATTCTTCAACCCACTCATTTTCTAGATTAGAACTGGGGAAAAAAGGTAGTGGTTTACAGTAGAAAACAACAGGAGAATGTCAGGGACAGAAGACAGAAGACCTAAGAAAACATGGCTTTGAGGGACAGGGCACAGTGAGAGACAGCTGCAGAAATAAATCATGGAGGAGAGCAGGGTAGGGGACCTTTGGCGGCTTTAAGGAGCAACAGGGAAGAGGTTGAATCCTAAAGGATCAAGACGTTTAACTCAGCAAGTTCTCTGTAGTAAACTGTCAAAGGATTTCAGCCGTACAGTGTGAGAGGAAAAAGTTAAAGTTTTCCTTGAAAATTAAAAACAAACAAACAAAAAACTACCACCTTGGTTGGCAGAGCTCACGCCTTCACAATGTCAAATAACAGGGCAGTACCAAACTTTTATTTAAATTATTTATAAGTGATAAAGTAACACTAATCAGAGTATGAATTTTTAATGTTTGCTGTTGAATATTCTATAATTCTCTGCATTATGTCTTTGATGACATGGTCTGCTGAAAATGGAAAATTCCATATTTCCTGATATTTTTATTCAGTTACTTCCTTGTAATTTGTTGGTTTTTTTTTAGATAGTCTTAGCCACAAATGATGTACCTGTTATTTTTGTGGTGCTTCATTTGAGATAGTTGGGAATTGATGAGCTATAACTAATTAAATGTAAGGAAGTTTCTAAGAAAATTTGAGCAGATTTCTAAGACATTGCATTAATAAGTGGCTTTTCATTGTTTTTATTTTTTTATTCAAATTGTCGTCTAGTTGACGACTCTTCCAGACATATATACGATAGAAGTGTAGGATGCTACTAGAATAGATTCTTTTAGGCTATGAATAATGCTAACCAGCATCCTAAAACAGGAAATAAAGGCAACCCTTAACAGGCACACAGCAGCATGAAAAATTCAATTCAAATGTAACCCGCTACAGCACTATATGTTGGCCAATAAAAGTCTCACGCAAATATAGCTTTATGGATTCAAGGAAGAGTTGTTAGTTTTAACTGCATTTTAACAACCAGACCACATAAAGTCTATGGTCTTATCTTTGGCTATAGAATATGATCTGTTCTCCAAATGACTAATCTGTTAAATTCAGCAATTATTTATTCAATACCTACTATTGGAACGTCTAACTCGCAACATGCAAATGTTGGATTGCCTTGCTATGAGCGCTTTCTTGTGTGTAATGAATTTATCTAAGGAGAAAATTAGAAATGAGGGGATGAGAAAAGAAGTAATTTGAATGTCATAAGAATTCAAAGAAAAACTTCAGACCATTCTGATTTTATGCGTTTTACTTATTGGTGGCAATTGATGTACTTCTTGAAGTCTAGTGATTTTATAAGTCTAAAGAGCCTCGATGTTGAAACAACATACTATTAAAAACAAAAAAAGCATGTCAAAAGAAATGTTATCGAAAACTGTTCCGACATCTGGTGTTCGTTTCATAAGTGGAGGAAAAACAAAACCGAAGCATAAATTGGATTGTGATTCCTGGCATGGATATGCAGTGGCATATATTTAGACTTTGGATATTACTATGAAGATGTTCTGCTCTTGTAATTCATTTGTGAGTTTTGCACAAATAAAAAAATATTTGCCTCCAGGTGCCTGGTTTAATATGAGATCCCTTTTTGCTCATAAGTGCCCTTGCTCACTCTCCAGGTGTTTGTTACTTCAACTGCATGAGGCTTTCTGAACATCCTTTGTGTCTGGGTAACTTGTGATTGGTAAAATGTAGGTGCATGGCACGGATCCCAGAAATGAGCCTGAAACGGCATATTGACTTTTGAAATAAGCAGGTATTTTCTAAGTCAGTGGTCCAAGACTGTGACAGGATCACCTGTGGAGCTCCTGAAACTAGAGATGGGCTGGCCCCTCCCCAGACCTGGGGAATCAAAAGGTCTAGGATGGTAGGACTAGGCCATCTATTTAGTTGTCATCGTTAACCTTCTCAGGTGAATCTCACTCACAGCTAGGTTTGCAAACCCCTAGTCTAAATAATTAACAGTTGTGCACAACTTTATAATTTATAAAGTAGGTCACAATTTTTAATCTGTTTTATAGACTGAGAACTCAAAATTTAAGAGAAGTGAAATGATTACCTAGGATTATTATTTTCCTTTTCACTGTTAGGGACCTGACTTTTTAAAATTTTTTTTTAATTTAATTTTTGTTTGTTTATTTTGAGAGAGACAGTGCAAGTGGAAGAAGGGACGGAGAGAGAGAGAATCCCAAGCAGGCTCTGCACTAATAGTGCAGAGCCTGACGTGGGGCTCAAACTCACCAACCTTGAAATCAATACCTAAGCTCTAATCAAAAGTCAGACACTTAACCAACTGAACCACCAAGGAGCCCCAGGGACCTGACTTTAAATCTAGACTTCTGATGCAGAGATGCTGGCTTTTCCCCCCGTTTTGACCAGTTTTTTTTTTTTTTTTGGCCATAATATACATACAGAAAAAAAATGGCTCTGTCATTTTGTATAGCCCAGTGAATTCTTATGAACTGAATACATCCATGTAACCAGTCCCACAAATGCCCTCCTGTGGTTCCCATCCAGTCAGTGACTGCCCTGCCCTCATGAGAGTAATCACTATACTGCTTGTACCTGCATTGCATAGATTCACCTGTTTGTTTTGTATTTAGATAAATAGAATTACCTAATATGAACTCTTTTGTCTATGGCTTCTTTCAATGATCATTACATCTGTGAAATTCATCCAAGTTGTTTTGTGCAGCAATAACTGATTTGCCCTTATTATTTATTATATTTCCTTGTGTGAATATATGACAATCGTTATCCAGTCTACTACTGATGAAAATTTCCATAGTTCCAGGTTTTATCCATTGCCAACAGCACTCTCTCAACATTCTAGTGCGTGTCTTTGGTGAACATGCACTTACTTCTATTGGGTATATTTCTTGAAAAATCCTGAGCCTGTGAAATTATAATTTTGAAGGTGTAAATTGGCAGACATCACTTCTAGATTTTCCCTTCCAAACCTTCCTCTTCTTTATTATAATTCTCACCAGAACTCCCAACTTTATTAATGAAAACCTCCTTGAAAAAAGGAAAAGGCAAATTAACTTACTCCAAGATATAGCATGTCTAGTAATGCCTAATCTATTCCAAGGGTCACTGGCTTGATTTAAAAGGACAACTTTCTGATTGTGGAATTTTAGGGCATAGGAGAATTCTAGGCAGAACTAAGCAAATTGTTTTCTCTTATTTTGGCATAGAGTTTGGTTTTGAGCCCCTTGGGACATAATTTTATGAGGAAATACAGAGTAATTTATTGGCTACTGACTGAGTAATCATCGTTTGACCATATATACTTAGACAGAATCCCTCTAGGTCCAGGTCCATCCTGCCAAGTAACACTGATCAGAGTATGTCAGCCTGCTCGGACAGTATGTTCGTTTGGCTTCAGTTATATCAGCAGTATCCATCCTTCAGGTGTTTGATTGCCCCTGAGTCCTTACCAGTGGATCCGAGGGGTGCTATGGACCTTTCCTATGGATTCTCTTGCATGGACCTTAGATCCTTTAAGGTTCATTGATATCATAAGTCATATTGAATATTTCCTGGTGCCTCTAAGGAACCAGGGGGGAAAGTGTGATTGATTAATGGCAAGTGCATGGGTTTTCCAACAGGGAAAAAAAAAAAAACTAGGCCTCAGTTTTCTGGAGTATAAAGTTGGAATAATAACATTTCCATGAGATTAAGTAATATAATAGATAATTATGAGTCTAAAACAAGTATGAGCCTAATACAAGTTTCCAGTACTGAATAAATGATATCATTATTCGCTGCTAGAGGCTGAGGACTATATCTTATTTATTCTTATAATAGTATCTGGTAGGAGGGCACCAGTAAATTTGTTTTTTAATTTTTTTTTTAATGTTTATTCATCTTTGAGAGACAGAGAGAGAGAGAGAGAGAGAGAGAGAGACAGAGCATGAGCAGGGAAGGGGTAGAGAGAAGGAGACACAGAATCCAAAGCAGACTCCAGGCTCCGAGCTATCAGCACAGAACCCGACACGGGGCTTGAACTCATGAACTGCGAGATCATGACCTGAGCCGAAGTCAGACGCTCAACCGACTGAGCCACCCAGGCGCCCCGGCACCAGTAAATTTTTTAAAAAGTTTTAATTTTAATTCTCGTGAGTTAAAATACAGGGTTATATTAGTGGCACTGATAAATTTCTTAGTGGTCTTGTGAGACCTAAGTCCTGCTGGCTGGTGGGTAACATTCTCATGAAAAGAGGAAGCTGCTAGTTTTCCCTGTCGTCTTTGCCTTTCTGGATGAATACTGAATTACTAACAAAACTACAATATCTTTAAAATCTATTCCCTATCAGAAGAACACTCCCAGGTAACAACATCACAGCTAGGGGATTCGGGTTGAGTTAGGCTGTATTTGCCTGAGAGGCAGAGGGTTATTTTAGAAGTATAGAAAAATGATGTTAAGGATGTCATCATTAGGAGCAGGTATTATTTAAATTCAGATTTGTCCAAATCCTCACGTTTACGTCTGGTCAAGCATGTTAATAAAACCAGCAGAACTATTTTAATTGCTTTTTACCTCCATGTCTGGGCTTCAGTGTTAGGTATTAATTTTCTTCTGAGTGGTATGAATGGTCACATATGGAAAATGGATGTTGGCTTTCATTTAGGAAGTGACCATCAGTAGACTGTGCTTCTATTACTATGAATTTAAATACCACCAGCAATTCTGCCACCAAAGTACCAATAATTCTACCATGAATACCACCCCCAATTCCAGTATTACTGGCAACTCCATCACCAATGTCACCAGCCATTCCAAAATGAATATTCAAACTGACACTAGGCCTCAAAAAATACGCTAGGCTCTCAGAGTCCACACAAACCAAACACGGTTCATGAGTTTACTGACTACATAGTTTAGTGAAGGAAAATATATCATAAAGTTGGCATTATTCAATCCTACCTGGCCTACATGGCCCCGGGTGGCCTTCCTCTTGAGACACGTACTCTGCCCCTCACACGTTTTTTTAATTTTTATTTTATTTATGTATTTTCTTCAGCCACACTAGCTTGTTCCAAGTACCAGGGTTTACCAGGGTTTTTTGTACTTAAAGATGTTTGCATATTCTGACCCCTCTGCCTGGAGTAGTTTTGTCTCTGATCCTTAGGGGTTGAAACCCTTCTTACGTCTAAGCTCTTAGTTTAAATGTCCCTTCCCAAGAGGAATCTTGTCTAGCTTCTTCTCTACATTAGGATAGTAGGGATAACTGCTCTTACTTTTCCTGCTTGATCAGTATTTGCGGAAATGAGTGTTGAGTGCCTAGCATGAAGGTTGCAGGCAGCCATTGTTACTATTTGTATAAGAATAAAACTGCACTGGTGATCCATTGGACTGAAAATGAAAAACCAAACTGGATAGACTAGAAGGACCCCACTGAAGAGAGAAGCTTCAGGTCAGAGATTAGGAAGAAAGCCTTGGAGCGTTTATATGAGCCACAGAGAGTGAAGCTTTAGACCCATTTGGAGGCTGGAACACAAGCCCTTTAGAAGGTGCTGGATAGGTATGATAGTATGGTTAGTGAGGTGGAACGGAGTGTACAAAATATGAAAATAGCAAAGGGAAAGGTATATAATTAACTACTTCTGGCATGATTATAACTGAGGGTAAAAACAGTCTTTATTGATGAGAGTGGCTCTTAATCACCATTACGTGTCCTGGCCCTTTCAGAGTCTCGTGTATCTTTCTGATTTCCCTTTATCTCCTGTTCCTCCTCGGTCTCACAGTCTTTGGATACAAAGTTATTATGGAAATATGGACTTGAAGTTTCACCCATCTTTACTGCAACTAATTCCTATGAGTCTAGGCAAGGGGAGTCAGGATTTAGTCAACAGTTCTATTTTTGTTGTTGTTTTGTTAAAAGATAAAAATTATCCAACACACTTTGCATAAAGTTCCACAGAGAATATTCCTAAGTAATTATTCTGGCCCAGTTTCTCCCCTCTTTTCTTTAACTTGTTCTGTGTATGAGTCAGAGCATTAAACTCATCTTTAATTTAGCCTTATTCACAGTCAGTTTGGTGTAGTGGCATTAGGAGCAAAGATCATGGAGCCAGATGATTAACTTTGAATCCCAGCTCCAGGTTATGCTATGGTTGAGAACTTGGGTAAGTCACTTAGCTTCTCTCTGCCTTATTTCAATTATCACCACTCTGCAAAGTGGTGATAATAATCATACTTAATAATACATAAGCCACAGAGTTGTTATGGCAATCAAATGAAATAAGGAACACAGACCAATTAGAGCAGTGCTTGGCACATATTAAGGACTGTTGAAATATGAGCTATCGTGATTGAACAACTAAAAACACTAGAGGGGGAATTTTAAGTTTTTGTACTTGTCCAAGGTTTAAATTGGAAAGTCCAAAAGTAATTGCAAAGACTGTTCTATAAGCTCAGCACATATTCCATCAAATCAACTGGTTTTGATCATCAGCTATGTTTTCTTTATGGATTAGAATATATCAAAGGTGGTTCCAGCCTCTTTTAAGCTTTTCTATTATATAACCTCATCTATAATAATAACCGTGTTGGTTAAGGAAATCATTATTCAAAGGACTGAATCATCTACATGCAAATGAATTTAGCATAATTTCCTTAAACATGGTAATCAGTAAAAAGAGAATATTCATTTTTTTCATAAGTCTGTGTCTGAAACAATTTAGCTACCTAAATGGGGGGAGGGGCCTATCCACCATTTAAAATCTCTCTGTGGCACCTTTATGAAGTGAAATTCTCTGTCCCCAGCAATTATCATCTACCCTTAACATAACATTTGATATGTATTTTACCTCTAGAGTCGGTATTTTTTACACAGGAAAGCCAGTTTTCTATTTTTTTTGCAAATGTTTTACTTTGGCTTTGTCCTGAGACTAACAATTATGTTAGTAGCTTGTTACCTGGGACGTGTTTGATTAAGATCAGGGCTTTCAGCATATTTTCCTTATTGTGTGACTTCAGTTTTCTGAATGTCTTCAACTGTTTGTTTGTTTGTATTTTGAGAGAGAGAGAGAACCATACACACAAGTAGGGGAAGGGCAGAAGGAGAGTGAGAGAGAAAATCTTAAGCAGGCTTTGCATTCAGCATGCAACCCCTTGTGGGGCTTGATCCCATGACCCTGGGATCACGACCTAGCCAAAACCAAGAGTCCGACATTTAGCCAGCTGAGCCACCTGGGCACCCCATCTTCAACTGTTCTGATTATGCATCTCCACACAATAATCATTTGAGCACTCATACTCTATAAAGCGAAAACACTTAGGGGCTCCTGGGTGGCTCAGTCACTTAAGTGCCTGACTTTGGCTCAGGCTCAGGCTCAGGCTCAGGTCATGACCTCGCAGTTCCTGAGTTCCAGCCCCCCATCGGGCTCTGTGCTGACAGCTCAGAGCCTGGAGCCTGCTTCGGATTCTGTGTCTCCCTCTCTCTCTCTGCCCCTCCCCTCCTTGCACTCTTGTCTCTCTCTCAAAAATAAATAAACATAAAAAAAATTAAAGCAAAACCACTTATTATACATTTATCTTACTTTCCTAACATAATGAACATTATAAATATGAAAAAAAGAAAAATAAAAAGGATAACAGGAAATGGCTAAATGTAACACGCCTTTCTGTGTCCTAATTGACTGGCACAGGTGTGGAGTACGTTACTTCACTTTGTGTATAACTGATAGTTCAGGAAGTCTTTAGAGGCATTTGAAGTTCGTAAGTATCACATGTCCTGATAAGACACAAAAACCATTATGAAATTTTTCCCTGCGGAAAATCTTTGGATTCACCGATTCAGCATTCATAGTTTTGATCTAAGCTTTAGTTAGACCCTGTCTCCCACACCCATGGGAGTTGGTTATGTGTCTCTGACTCTGGCAGCAAACCCATGGCTTACTTTCTTTGTAAGAATACATTAGGATTAAGTGTGGAAGAGGCACTTTAAGTAGATTTTAGTAACTGAGGAGTCTTCTCTGATGGTAGAGAAATTGAAGGATGTTTTGGAAGGCAGCCTTGTTGAGACAGTGGGATGGTCTGTGAAAAATTTTGTGTTGTGAACAAATAATTTCTGAAGATCTCCTTTTTGTTTGTTTTTCTGGCATCTTTAGAGCTTACCTTCAGCGAATTGGAAGATTTTACTCTGTTCACCAATATATATAACATAGCTTTTCGCAGACACGACTATCAATATCAAACCTGGACAATTATAATCAGTGTTAGTAGAATTTCCAAGCTGTTGATAAAAATGCTGTTTTTAAAACTGCCTGAATCTTAGTCATTTCTAACTAATACAAAATTGGGGTGTACTTGAAAACTGCTTCCTTTTATAATAGTAAGAGAAATCTGAATCCTTTGGCATTGCGCACATGAGAAAGAGATTCTAGATTGTTGTGAAAGTGAGTAATGAAAATGGAAAACTGCAGGCATGTAAGGAGGCGCAGGCTAATGGATCTTCAAGGGGTGATGCCTGTTCGAACATCGGTGCCAGAACAAAGACACATGTTGTATGTGGATGCTCAGGATGCCCATTAGTAGTATGTGGATGGAAGCAGACATATTTAAAACGTAATATTCTTAGTACTTTGTACAAACTAGCAATCTTTTTTTATTGGAAGGAAATGTTTCCTCCCCCTTAATTATTCCATCTGAATATCCAGTCCTGACATTTAAAGCAAAGCACGTTCAAATTTCCTTTGAAATTTAAAGTTTGTGCTAAATTAGGGTTGTTTGGTGGGAAGTGAGTTTTGCATTTGTTAAGGAGATTTGGTTATAAAAGTTTGATTGACTCAAGACTCTTCAAGTGGGTGAATAGAGCCAGTGGCAAGAAAATGACAAGTAGAAGTTGGTGGGAAGGTGATTCATTGCCATTTCCTGTAGTTCCTGGGCTGAAGGACAAAGAACTGTGGATCAGGGGTCAAGAAATGAAGCTGTGGCTATTTCTTTTAGGATTTTGCTAGGACAATGAAGCACAATGCTAAACCTGTGCCAAGTATGGTGTCTATATTATTCTTCATAGACAGAATGGTGCTTAGCTCCACACGACACAGTGGCTTCCCTTCCTATGGCCAACGATAGCTGCTCAGTAAATGAATATCGAATGGAGTTAGGGAGGACTTTTCTAAAACATGGTAGATTGCTCCAACTATTTCTTCCTCCAGATCCTGCTTCCCTTTCTTCTCTCTTCCATTTATATTTATTTATCAAGCTCAAGTTATGTATGAGGAATTATGTAAGGTTACCGGGCTTGCTCTCTTGGAGCATATATTCTGATGGCTAAAATTGAATCAAAGAACGTAAACAGGTTGAATAATTACAGATCACGACAAGTGCCGTGAAAGAACCGATGAAGGAGCTATGTTGGAAAATAACACGAGTGGTTGGGGGGATATGGTTCTGTGGTCAGCAGAGCATCTCTGAGATGGATACTTGAGTGATGGGCTGGAACAGCAGTCGTTGAGGGCTTGATGGAACCAAGTTCTGGAAAAAAAGCAGTAGCAGTGGCTGTGGTGATGACATTAGCTTTCAGATCTGGAGGAGGAGTGGTATGCCTAGAAAGTAATGAGAAATCAGACAGGAGCATTTCTTTTCTGTTGGTTGTCCCTCAAAACAAATTTCAAGACTGTGGTTTAAGGTCTTGTCCTAGGTTACCTGCTTTAGTTCCCCTGCTGGGTGGTTTTCTGTCTAGACCATCGTGATATTGCTATCCACCCTTGCTGCCAAGCCAACCTGGTGTCCACATTCACCGTGCACTTGTGTAAGCACTTATTCAGTCAACAGGGATTTTTCTAGCATTTACCAAGGCCAGATACTGTTTGGGGCCCTAGGGAAACAGGAGACCAAAAGACAGGCAAGGCTGAGGTCGGGGGAAAGGAGGCAAAGGCAGATGATAAAGAAGCAAAGTATGAGTCAATGGAAATTGCCATGCAGAGACTTCAAAGAGAGTAATATGATAGAGGATTGGTGCGGAGGGGCCACTTCAAATGACATCTTAAAGTGAGAAGAGCCTGCCAGAAGTCAAGGGCCTGAAGTACACGGGCCCTTGGATTCGTTCCAGTGTAACCCTTGCATCACTCTGACTCCGAGTTATTCCTACAGGCAGTTTCTTCTATTCTATTCATTGTGAGACAGGCAACACAGAAAGCTTCAGAAACTCAAGACTTGCTAAAAATGATGATGATATAATTTATTGAGCATATGGTATTGGCCGGTATTAGCTGGGTACTTTTACATGAATGGTTATCCCTACAGAGCAGGGTTTATCTCCACTTACAAAGGAGGCAGTGCTGTCTTAGAGAGGGAAAGGAACTGGAGGTTATAGAGCCCATGAGGCTCAGGATTCAAGTGCTGGCAGTCTGGCCATAAACTCGAGCCAATCCTGGGAACCGTTTGCATTGTGGTGGGTGTGTGGGTATGTTGGTTAGCCAGAAGGAAAGAATGCAGACCTGTCTCCCCACATACTTCTGTCTGGAGCTTCAAAATGCATCTTTGCCTCTAGAGTGGAAATCGAAACCATTCGTTCTTTTGATGTCGATGAGTGTGGTAGGTATGCTGTTTGCACGTTTGGATATGTGAAGAAAGTTTTATACAGACAATGATTAATATTTGGGAAGGGAGGCAAATATGTCAAGACATAGGTTTCACAAAATTTCAGATCTGTTAGATTGCATGTGGAAGTGATACAACCTACTTTTGAGTCTGTTGTGTGTGAAAGAAGATTGAAGAATTGTCTTCTCTCTCCCACGCTCCTTCCCCCCTCTGTCTCTCTCTCTCTCTTCCTTCCCATGTATTTGCCTGTTCAGAATATCAAAATCCAGAGCCCCAGCTGGTCACCCTGGGGGAGAATTATTTAAAAAAATCAGCTATATGTGTTCCCTTTTGAGTTTTCTATAGGTAACGGGCCAGACTGGCGGAACTGACCTTGCCCCTGACTGTGGGGCAGGAAGATACAGGTCAGGGAGATCTCTAGCTTTACTTTCCTGCTCTGGCAGTGCTGTTTCCAAGGCCGAGGGGCACTGTAGCATTTAGAACTGAGCTCTAAAGCGCAACCTTTCTGGGACTGCTATTCACCATCACCTTCTTTTGAAATGGAGTATTATGTTGCACAGTAGCTTGTCCTCAAGAACTGGCCAGCATGCTATCAGCAAATGAAAGCACAGATGCTTTACCTGTGGAAAAAATGACCTGTTATTGTTATGGGTCTTATTGTCATCCTAAAATATATCTCCCTGCATCTCCCACAGA
Source organism: Panthera pardus (assembly GCF_024362965.1). Lineage (NCBI taxonomy): Eukaryota > Metazoa > Chordata > Mammalia > Carnivora > Felidae > Panthera > Panthera pardus. Next base: position 187,418,859 of record NW_026526688.1, read on the forward strand.
TAGGCTATATCCTTTCATGCCACAAATAGCAAGTAGAATGAGGGGCTCTCAGCTTGCCAGAAGTCTACAAAGCAGGCTTAGTTTATCATTCACCCACTTTTGAGTTCCTTCTGCCCTGTTCCCGGCAAATGGCGATGTGACCCATCCTGAGATATGTCTAACCATCGAACTATTTAATTCCTGGGGAGCTTAGTCCAAACAAAGGAGTCTCTGTTTAGCCATTAATTTGGTTACCTATCTGTCCTCCATTCACCTCCTTCCTTGATCGGTCAGTTGGGAGGTTGTTTAATGAGGTATTGAGCGCTTACTATGTGGCAAGGAGTTTGTTAGCCAGGGACACAAAGACAAAGACATTATGGAATGATCTGCGCCCTATTTTCTTTACACTTATAATCCAAGAAAGGATATAAAATGTAGATAGTTGATGGCATTGTAGAATGACTCTTGCTATAATGAAAATATGTACCGAGTTAATTAGGATCATTTGTCTGCCAGAGTGGTAGACAGAAAAAGGTGAGTTCTCTGCTTTAGATCGAATGGAATACAGGAGCAGTAGTCCCTCGCACTTGGCTTGTATATCTGCGATTTTAGAAAACATACTAAAAACCTCTGGCAGGCTAGTCTAATACCCTTCACCTCTACAGATTGTTTGTAGTTTTGTCTATTCAAGGTCCTTTGCTTTGATGTCCACTCAGTGGCCTTCAAATGTTATTCCTTGAAACTAGATAACTTAGAAAAGAAGGTGTGTGATGAGTCTGTTTTTATTTTCAAGTTTCTTTTTTTAATTTTTAAATGTTTATTTTTGAGAGAGGGAGGGCAGGGGAGAGAGAGAGACAGGGAGGGAGGGAAAGCACGAGCGGGGAAGGAATGGCAGAGAGAGAGGGAGACACAGAATCCAAAGCAGGCTCCAGGGCCTGGGCTGTCAGCACAGAGCCTGACACAGGGCTCGAACTCATGAACGGTGAGATCATGACCTGAGCCAAAGTTGGAAGCTTAACCCACTGAGCCACCCAGGTGCCCCTCTTTCGAGTTTCTAAATAACTACATTAAATGAATTTCAGGGAAAACATCAAATACTAAAAAGTTTTGTCAAGCTTTTTAAATCTCATCTTTATCAATGAGAGGCGGCGTCTCAGGACATGCCCAGCATCTGCTTGTCCCTGGTGCGAAGTCCCTGAGACCCTTATTTAGGAGAACCTCCCAGGAGGAGGCTTCCTGTTCCAGTTTTGCTCCCGATCTCCCCAGGTACCGAAGCAAAGGCGAAAGCTTTCCGAAGTCCACACTAGTTCAGACACCCTCTGCTCTCTTCCTGCAGGAGCCAGGGACTCAGCCATTTGAAAGGGACTGCTCCAGGCTGCCTTTTGGCGCAATTTGTCAGTTTCTATTTTAATTCTGCCTACTCTCCTACACGCTTCCCCTTCTTCCTCTGCAGGCTTTTCCTCTGCCCATCTACTTGTGTCTCCACATCCTGATTCTACAAGCTCCTCTCCTCCCCTTCTCCTGGAAATGCACACACATTCTTTAACTTCTAAACCTTCCCCTAAAACATTAGAGATCAAATAAGTCTCAAGAATTGCTGAAACTCTGTGTGTTTGTGTGAAGCCACTCCTTTCAGTGTCTTTTATATCTTTTTGAGTGGCTGCTCAAGCCATAACTTCCAGATCTGAGTGTTGTGTGACATTAAGCAAATTAATTACTCTCTCTGAGCCTCTATTTTCTCATGCACGAAGGCAAGACAGTAATACCCATTTAATGGGGCAGTTGAGCATTAAATAAGCTGATGTTGTTTATGTACTGAGTATGATGCTTCCTCCCCCCCGATGTCTATTAATTATATAATAATTCTGAAAAAGAAGCTAACATTTCAGATATGCACTAATATGTACTTAATAGCGGTTAGTAGTTTGTATACAAACAAGGACCCTGAACTGTGAAAGTAGTAGATGCAATTTCTGTTTAATAAATGTTAGTCTGTTAGTAGATTCAAATCTGTGTCAGTGGGAATCAGCATCAGTTCTTTTCCATGAGTGTGCAGACCTGTGGGAAGAGCCTCTTCCGTGTTTTACACAAGGCTTTGTGTGCTCATGGGGTGTGGGATTGTGGCCAGTGAAGTGGCAGGTTCCGGGATCTCTATGAGCATTATTTGTTTTATATGAAGCGGCAGGAAAATACAAGTTTGGGCCAAGGCAAGTTAGCCTCGTCAAAGGTTTTAAAGCCGAATGGTGATGTTCTCTGGAAACTGTCACAAACGGTGGCCATCTGAAACTCACCTAAAAACAATGTTTAGAAAATTTAAGATATATAAATGAACTTAAATTTGTACTTCTCTTCAGGCACCTTGCACAAATGCAAATATTATGCTGCTTTGTAACTTTACATATTAGACATTAATCTGATGATTTAATACTATTTCTAGTACAAGGGTCAGAAGCCCTTGTAAACCCAAAGACGGTGATCTAGTTATTATGGGATATTTTCCTAAACAGATTTGAGGCCATGTTTTAGTTCTTCATTATCATTTTATTAATTGAAAATAATATTCCTTTTGCTTGAAGTACCGTCTCCCTTTCATTGCCCTCCTATTAATTTCCTGAACTTTACATACAATTGACTATATTTATACTAGAAAAAAATGATTGGCTGCTTTATATTGGCTCAATTATGACAGTACTTTTATTCTTTTGCATTATTTTGATATGATAAGTTAATTTCTCTTTGAATAATGTCTTCCGTGAAAAACAATTAGCTAATATATTTGTAAAACAAATACTAGTCAAAAGAGGGCAGCAAGGTTTCTCTAATGTGAAATAAAGGAATTTCTTTCAGAAGAAACCTAGGGAATTAAGAACCGGGAGACTTTTGAAGTACTACAATATACAATAGTGGTTAAAAAGTTAACCACTTTCCTAAAGAAAGTGTTAAATTTAACAATTTAACATCAGACAGCTTTCCACAAAGAGGCAGGCATCCTTGAAAAAGGAAGAAGTGGGAAACTACTAGTGAGCAAGGATTTTATCCTTCTTTTTTTGCCACTTCTGGCTTACTCTGGTCTTTGGGGATTTAAGGAGCAAGAGGTTAAAACTATAGAGTCATTGTGAAGTTGTACAAGCTGAAAGCCTCCCTGAACTGCACCATATGGAAAAGCTCAAGGTTTTGGAGACAAAAAACACACCTGAGTTTGAATTCCAGCATGTCTGTTTACTGAGCAACCTAGGTCGTTGTCTAATAGCATCATTATCGGCACTACTACCTATGTCCATACTGGAAGAAGCATGTACTTTCCATAGAGGAAGTCCTTCAGGTTGGCTTATCCTCCTCCCTTTTCCCCCCTTACAAATAGAGAGGGAATCATGTTGAGAAAAGTTAAGTCAACTACAGAACAGTAGCCGAACTACAGGCATGATTCATAAGCCAGAAATGTCCAACCTCAGTCGGTTTTTAAGATGAAGACATAAAAATAACTGGATGCTGACTTTCCAGTTTTCAGATTGACTGGGGTTAAGAATAAGAACAGATATTGGAGACACTGGTGTTCTTACATTGATAGTAAGATGCAAATTTGGGAGGCCAGAGTACATGGGTGGCATGGAGCATCTTAAAATTCCATTCCTTTTGCCTTAGTAATTCTATTTAAAAAAAATTTAATGTTTATCTTTAGTTTTGAGACAGAGACAGAGCATGAACGGGGGAGAGGTAGAGAGAGAGGGAGACACAGAATCAGAAGCAGGCTGCAGGCTCTGAGCTGTCAGCACAGAGCCCAATGCGGGGCTTGAACTTGTCAACTGCGAGATCATGACCTGAGCTGAAGTCGGACGCTCAACCCACTGAGCCAGCCAGGTACCCCTGCCTTAATAATTCTATTAATTTGCTTACAGAGATATTTGTCTTTTCTTACAAAGCTTCATAAATGGAGATTTCCATTAGGCTGGTTTTAAATGTTTTGTTTTATTATTATTATTATTTTATCTTATTTTACTTATCTTTTTTAGAGAGAGCACAAGTGGAGGAGAGGGGCAGAGGGAGAAAGAGAGAGGAGAATCTTAAGCAGGCTCCACACTCACTGCAGAGCCTGACACGAAATTTGATCCCATGACCCTAGGATCATGACTTGAGCCAAAATCAAGAGTTGGACATTCAACCAAGTGAGCCACCCAGGCACCCTTCCATTAGCCTGTTTTTAAATAATAGAAAAATATTATACAGTGAAACATCTTGTGCCCATGAAGCACAAGATTTAAAGAGAATGCTTAATAACATGAGAAGTCTCTTGAGGCCATATCCCTTGCAAAAAAGGTGAGGTAGTCAGCTATGCCTAGAGTATATTCTCAGTTATGCCCCCCAAAAGAATATATGCATTATCAAAGGCAGGAAAAAAGACTCAGATAGCAGCACTGTTTGTCTTTCCATGGTGGAATTAGAGATGATTTCTGTTTTCTTCTTTATACTCTTCTATGTTTTCCAAGTCCTTTGCAATGTGCATAGAATCATTAAATATTCAGGAAAAAAATCAAGGAACAGATGAAGTCAATCCATTGAGTTGAAGAAAACTGGTCAAGAACTCTAAGTACAGGGGGAACCTTTCATTCTACAGCCAAGCCCCCTGAAGGCAAAAGACAGGATGGTCACATCAGCTCCTGGTCCTGGAAGGGCAGCTCACAGGCTGGAGCCCTCTGCCAGGGAGAGGCTGCTGAAGGGTACGGAGGAGAAGAGCTGACAAACATTCCTAACATATAGTGTTTGCTTAGTTTAACCATGATTCCTCTGGGCTGCAAAATAAACTCAGAGTTCACCTACGCCCAGAAACTGTTGTGCCTCACAACTAAGAGCTGGGATTTTTAGACTTTTCTACTCCTTGTAGGTGTGCAGTTGTTTTTTAAGTTTATTTATTTTTTTTAGTAATCTCTACATCCAATGTGGGGCTCAAACTCATGACCCTGAGATTAAGAGTCATGTGCTCTTCTGACTGAACCACCCGGGTGCTCCTGAGATGTACAATTTTTTAAAAAAGTGGAGAGTCATAGCATGGCATGAGCTCCTGTTTTCATTTTGCAATACAGAGTATATTGGGAGTAAGGAAAAAAAAAACTACCATCTATAATCATAACGATTTTGTAAAAGAAAGAGCTCTACCGCAAAATGTAGGCAATACATCATAATCTGAGAATGAGACAGTATTTTAATCGGATACATTATGCCCTGTGAAAACCTCATTATATGTTTCTTTTAATTTTGTAATAGATACATGAAAACATCAGAGTGGACCATCATGGGTCTGAGGATTCCCACTTAAGGAACCACTAACTGATATTAGGCTAACTCCCCTATAGCCTCCTCACTTCACTTGAACAATGATCGCTGTGCCTTTTGTAGAAATGAAGGCACTGAGGTCAAGGTGGTTTAAGAGGAGCATTGGATAGGTCTGACCAGATTTTATTGTACTTTCTGCAAAGTCCACATATTTGTGTTCATAGTGTCCTGAACAAAAAGAAAACCAAAGAATTGATTTAAATATAGAAATTGCTTAAGGAATGAGCTAAGGTTTAAAATAGTAATTTTATTAAATAAATGGTAATTTTGTTAAATGTTAAAAACATTGCTCATTGTCATTTTGGGTATTGCTAGGGTTAGCTAGGAGAGACCAGGAGCCTGAATCTACAGGAAAGGTCTATGCTTCTTACAAGGGGGACCATGGTAGATGAAAAGATGCTGACCAATGGTGGGGAATGATACAAGCTTAACTAATATGGGTAGAAGTTGCACAAACTCTTCTGTTCACAGAGAGCTTTGAGCAGGGAACATGGTGACCTTCTAGACAGAGACACAAGCTTCTATGGCCCACATGTCCCCATCTGAGAGTCTGTGAGAGGCTCTTACCCTAACTCTGTTAGGGAGTCTCTCTCAATGCTCTCCTACCACATCCTAACTGTTCTGAGTCCAATTCTTTGCCTGTAACCCCAGAACATTCCTCAGTGTCTACTCTGAGATTGAATGACTTGGAGATACATCTGTAGACCTTACATCTCTTTGCTGGGCTAAGATCTCCTGCCTAAGAGCTATTCTTTTAAAAAGAGAAGGGAATTAAATAGAACCAGGGTCAGAGAACTTCTGGTGACCCAGGGGGAATGGTGATTTGTATTAAAAATGCTCTACTTTAGGTCAAGAATCCCAAAAGTTCTTGTTTGACAGTTGAACGTTAGTTCAGTTTGACATTGAAACGTGGGGAAATTAGGAGAATAAATCCAAGACACGAACCACTAGGGTACTAGGGAATGTTAAAAGGTAACCTGAAGTAGATTAAAATTTTTAAGAGTTTATTTGAGCAAAATTGGATTCAAATTGGGCAGCATCCTATCTAGAAAGGAGCTCCAAGGAGCTGTGCCAAATGTAAGACTTTTATGGGAAGAAGAGAGCAGGAACAAGGAAGTTATACTAGACCAAAAAGCAGGTTGGTTATGGCAAGGCCACTTCCCTTTAGGAGAGAGCAGGGGTCTGCCAGGCAGATTACTAACTAGTGGTGAGCAGGTGATTCCTGATTGACTGGTATGAGATTCCATTTCTGTGAGAGAGCTGACCCTGGAAGTTAAGTCTCATTTTGGTGACATGGGACCAAGCATAAGCCACACCATTTGGGACCTGTGGGTTTTTTTTTTTTTTTTTTTTTTTTTTTTTTTTTTTTTTTATAGGTCCCTCTGGTACCTTCCAGGGAGATCCCATGTGACTTAGTTACACATTGAATTAGAATGGTAACTTAGCATTTGCTTTTAATGGAGTTCCTTTTCAGTGTGCTGATTTTGATCCTAGTCAGTGTGTTTTTGCTGACCATTAACGGTTTTGATTCAACTCTAGCAACTGAATGGTGTCTGAGGTTGACTGGCCTCTAACAGATGGTCTGGTCTGCACGTGGCCTGTTATATTACTACTAAATTTGGGAGTGTTCGGATGCTAAGAATCCAGATTCAGGCTCCCAGTAGACAGAAGATATTTGCTTTTATCATGAATATCAAATAAATGAGTAGTCCTACCATTTTTTTCCTTTGAACTTTCACTCACTTTTTATGATGAAATATACATTAGAAAAATTAAAAGCGGCTCCATGCTGTCAATCACTTAAAAATCCAGTACGTTTCTTTTTCAAAGAATTTCATGAGGCAGTCTGCTTCAAATCTATTTTAACTTTATTTTTTAAAAATAGCATTTTATTTTATTCTGTGGAGCAAGGGTATATTTGGCTCTACAAGTAATTCTGCTTGAACAGTTCTTACTTTCTCTCCACTTGGTTTTGGAGAAAGGAAGGCTTTTCTTCCTTCCGCTATTTCTGGTTACTGCATTTCCTCTTTTAAAGCTCTGCCATGGGGCGCCTGGGTGGCGCAGTCGGTTAAGCGTCCGACTTCAGCCAGGTCACGATCTCGCGGTCCGTGAGTTCGAGCCCCGCGTCAGGCTCTGGGCTGATGGCTCGGAGCCTGGAGCCTGTTTCCGATTCTGTGTCTCCCTCTCTCTCTGCCCCTCCCCCGTTCATGCTCTGTCTCTCTCTGTCCCAAAAATAAATAAAAAACGTTGAAAAAAAAAAAAAAATAAAGCTCTGCCATGTCAGGATTTCTTCACCTGGATCCCCCAACAGGGTTCAGGGTTTCAGTAAACCTACATAAGAGTAAAAATGACACCTATGTTTTGCCAGCTTCCAGCTAACTGCAACTTAGCAAGTCCTTCCGTTATGGATATAAGCCATAGAAATTGTGTGCAACTCCATTACTATAGATAAATCATAGGTAGGTCATAATCATAACATCACATTGTCATTTTTGCATATTTGATTAATAGTTCCAGTAGTTATTGGACACATTTCTACATATTCATAGTTGATATTTTTACAGTGAAGTGTATTTCTGTGTCACAGAAATATTCTTGTAATGTTTTGATAGCTTTCCCCAATATAATTAGTTCCCTTTATAATGCTATGTATTTTATTTATTTAAACCTGCTGTTCTGAGAAGGGGGTCCATATGCTTCATAAAACTGCAAAAGGAGGCCATGGTTCAGAAACTATTGAGAATTTAAATTGCTTTTTCTGAAGTCTCCTTTTTCTACATAGACCATAGTTTGAATGTCCTTTGCTTATCCTGAAATGCTCCCTAAATCAACAAGCTTGTATTTTTTTCAAAATCCTATGATCTAATATTGCATGTGAAGTAAAAGCATTTTTTAGTGCCAGTTAGAAAAGTGAATCAGACATTAAATTAGCATTTACTATAATGAAACCAGACCTGTGTAATTACCAGTGTGCAATTACACTCATCTGAAAATTTGCTGTGTTTCCCTTTTCAGCATCAAATAATCAAAACTCTTATTTGGCTGTGATGATAAGATGTTCTTTCTCCACATTCTGAATACAGACATTGATTTTCTATGACAAAAAGTCTCTGTAACAACTTAATTGATTAAAATATTTATTAGGTGCTTATAATACACTAGACACTGTGCAAATAATATTCATTGTTATTGGTATATGAATGTTTAATTCAACATACAGATAGAGAGTACTAAATGCAACATGTCCAAATCACCATAGACTATTTTAAGATTGAAAAACACTATGTCAGAAAATAGACAAAGAAAAAAAATCACACACAGAAACACTTATTTTTGCATATTTATTTGTCGTGAGTTGAATTCCAGAATTAAAGCCTGACTTGCTGTCGGCTCTTCGTGACTCTGTACCTAATGAGGAGGCAGCTACCTCTGTTTGCAGTGATTGGTTAATCAGAGCAAGAGTCTCCCATTTCCATTGTGAGGGTTGATGTCAAATCGCAATAAAAGGCCTGAAGTTGGGTGTCAGATGGACCCATCCTGGCTCTATAGCTTCCTAGTTGTGTGACCTTTTTAAAGATGCATCTTAGCCTAGATTCCTTTTCTTTAAAATAAGAGTAATAGAGTCTGATTTGCAAGGTAGTTACGGGAATTAAGAGTTATATGGAAATTGCCTGCCACAGTTGTCTGCCACATAGTGAGTGCTTAACAAATTCGAATTGTTGTGATTTGTTGTCAAAACTGTTCAATATGCTCCCTTCCTAGCGATAAGAATTCAAGAATTATGTCAAATCCTGAACTCAGATTAACTCTTATGATGCCTCTTGTCTTGGGGAAATACAATTAAGTTCAAGAAAAAAAAATACACACACGCACACACACACACACACACACACACACGTCAAATGGAAAATACCAAACGGAAGTAAAAACAAATGCTAAATGTTGTGGTATTTATTTAGATCATTTGGAACCCTGGCACAAAACAGAACACAGTTAAATGAAAAGACCATTTACAAATATGTGGGTAAGTTTGCCACAGAATGGTGCCTTACTGAAAGAGTAGCACAACTTGAAGAGCCATCACTGCCCCATGAAACCAGGACAGGAAGCCGTTTCCAGAACCTGGAGAGAGAGAGGGCTATGGTGGCACTGTGGGAGAGTGCCTCCTGATAGGAGTTCTAGCCTTATCTAGAGGAGCACAGCTCCTCTCCTTGTTCCCAGGTGGAAGCCCAGGAAACCTATATCCTAACCTCTGTCCCCACCCAACCAAAAAGGCGCCAGAAGTCAGAAGGCTCATGAACCCAGGTAAAGCAGTCTATATGGTCAGCTTGGGGGAACAGGATGGAAAAGGATTGGGATTGGATTGGACAATCCCATAGAGATTAGTCAGCAAAATACTGTTAGAGGCATTTAGGAATTCAGAGGAGAGTACCATAAGGATTTAGTATAATCACAGGAAGCTGACAGTGAAAGCTGGCTCCTATAAATAATTTCTGCTTTAGACATACACGTGAGTACTTTTGAATTAAGTGTGACACAGCCATTCAGCTATAACAATTCTACCAAATTATATGGTTGGAAGGCCCCCTTGAAATAATGGTGCCGTTTCTTCTTGTGGCTGAACTCCTTAGTCCTCGTGAACGTGATACAGTTTCACAAAAGCCCAGGAGTTTTGCCTTACAAAATGCTCAGGAGGTGTAGAGAGAGTTTAGCAAGCAAATTACCTTGCGTGAACAGACTGAACTAATGCATAAGGAGGTAGAAATTTCAACTAACTTGACAATAGTTCTCAGCCTTGTTTTTCTCCCTCTCCTTACACGGCCAGGTAATCTGCTCAAAGATAAGCTCTCTGTGTTCTGGAGCCTGCTCAAAATCTCTCACTCAGCTGCCATTGATTACTCCTACAAGATCTATTCATTTGAAACTTTCTATTGATCTGTTTACAGAATTCACTTCAGGACTTCTTTTTGTGACAAGGATGCATCAACAAGGGATTCCTTTGGGTCTGATTTATAATTTTTTTTGTGGTTGGTAAGGCTGTTTATATGTTGGAAGAGATTGTCCCAAATGCCTGTGCTTACCACTGTGCGCAACAGAATAATTCAGACTTTCAGCAGCCATTCAGTGAATCCTTTATTTACCAGACATTTTCTCAGTGACTGTTTTGTGCCAGGCACTGTGTTATTAAAGATGCATTAGCTGGCTCTAAGAGGTAGCTGCTTTTAATTCTAGTAGATTGATAATACTCTCTTTGCATTGTTCTCTTGAGATAGATTCCCAGGCCTTGCTTAGGCTCAGCGGAAAAGAGCTATGTTACTGATGAGACCTGTGACAGGATTGGACATGAGGCAGTGATACTTTTAGCTCACCTGCTTGGCCGTTGTGTCTTTTAGACGTCGTACCACTTCTTTTCAGTGAGAGGAAGCCTTCGTAGTAACAGGCAGGTTCACTTCAAGTATGTATTACTTCCCACCCAGAAGGCTCTCAAAATCCTTGTTGAATAAATTAATGTAAGGACTTAAGTACTCAAAGGAATTAGCCTTCTTGAGGATAAGGTGTCCTTCTGTCTTCTTCCTACTTTTATCATATTTTGCACAATGGTAGTGAAAAGTCACATGTAAAATGGTGGATACCTTTCTGTGCCTCACATTTCTGGAGATTGTCACTAATGATATCTGTGGATCTGTATATGAATATTGAAACTAATGGAGCATATTTAAAATCACAAATGACTGAGACCAAGCTCCGAACTACTTCCAAGCGGAATGTGAGAAACAATTATAAAGTGAAAAGAGTAGGTTACATTTACTGGATGTGCTCTGTACTGGCTTCATAGAAAAGGTTGATGGTATATATATTTGCCCCTCAGTTGGAAGTAATGAAACTTTGGGGCGCCTGGGTGGCTCAGTCGGTTAAGTGTCCGACTTCAGCTCAGGTCATGATCTTGCAGTTGATGAGTTCGAGCAGAACTCTGATCAGAACTCTGATCCGTACTGCATACTAATTACAGACATCATCTCGTTTAATCCTACCGATGAATTTCAAATGTGGTTACCTCTCTTACAGATGAGAAAAGGAGTTCAAGAAAGGTTTCTAAGATTTTGACTTGTCTGAGGACACATAGTAGGTACATTGTAGTCCTAGAATGTGTACCCAGATCTGGCTGACAAAGAAGTCCACATATTTACATGCCAGTGTGTCCAGAGCATTTTATCCTTTAAATTTAAATGCCTTGTTAAATGAATTCAACAAGAAGGCCATTAGACTGAGCTTCAATTAATGTCAGCAAACCGCAGGTCTGAATGCCTCAGGGTTACAAAAACAAAACCTAAAGACAACCAGTCACTAACAGCCAACTAGGTTTTAAACTATAGACAGTTAATAATTTCCTTGCTTTGCTTCTGCCTTTTCTCTATGAAAGCCTCTCTCTCCAGACCCTACCAGTAGGTGTTCTTAACCACGGATGCTTTGGCACTGATTTGAATCGAGGTTTTGCTCAAAGTCTTAGAATTTTTAATATGCTTCAGTTTCTCTTCTAACAACCTTTCGGATGGCTTGTTCTCTCTGGAATCATGCCTATTGCCTTAAACCATGTATGGTGTGTGTGTGTGTGTGTGTGTGTGTGTGTGTGTGTTATATGTCTGTATGTGTCTATATATGTCCATATCTATATATCTATAGAGAGATCCAAATACCCTATAGGCATTTGAGTTCATATTTCCTGCCCTACAAGAAAAATATAATTTGTTCATGGAAAGAAGTATTCCTTTATTCCTGAAATACCTTAAAGGGCTCCCAGATTATACAAAGGTAAATCCTGAAAGGTAAATTCCCAAAGGGAGAGGATTAGAGGGCAGGAGCTGAATTATTTTGCATAATAAAGTGACAGTTAATTTGGATTGACCTCTGGTAGTTTGAGAAGTCTGGGCCTCCTAAATTTGAAAGGAAATACAGGATTGGGATGGTTTTGGGGAGGATAATGGCCCAAGGCAGCAGGCTGAGGTGTACTGAGGGAAATGGGCTGGGAGAGAGAAACCTCAGGGAAACTTGAGTGGGTCAGAGAATAGAATTTAGACTGGTTTTGTGTGTGTGTGTGTGTGTGTGTGTGTGTGTGTGTGTGTGTGTGTGTGTTGGATTCTGCCTCCCTGTGTACTTTCCAGCTCCCAGGGACTGCTGGGGTCTGACTCACTGTGGAGAAAGGAAGGGCCCTCCATCCAGCATGTGGGCTGGGCCCAGCTTCACAGGAAGGGAGGATGGAGGGCAGGGTCACTGCGGATCTAGCTGGGAGACAAAACGGGGTTAGAAATAACGAGAAAATGTAGGTTACCTCCCACCGCAATGCTTAGAAGTAACAGCAGTAACGCTGGATTTCCCCAAGCAAATGGAGACTAGAGTCATGTTGCTTGGATATTAAAGAAAACTGTGATCCCAGAAGATTGGAATACATGGGGGCACTTATTTTGCAGGCTTTTCAGTGGCTGAAGGAAGCGAAGAGTTGCTTCTCTTCAGATACTTCTTGGAACTCCTACTCTTTCTCCCCATTAGAACATTTTAACAAATACTCCTTTTGCTGTCAACATATTTTATAAACACCCTTTGCTGTCAACCTGTTGTATAAATGTATGGGCAAGGAAAGATCGGGTCCAATTGGCTTTGATCATTTTTCTTCATGGCACTGTGTTCTGGGGTGTGATATGAGATCACCTCATGCTTTAAACCACTCTGCTTTGGCGGATATTTTCCAGACTAAGCGCTTCCGAATGTGTTTCAAGATGGATTCTGATTATCCCTCAATCAGCAGCCAATTACCTGTTCTTTTAAAGATCTCAGCACATTTGTGTTTTCTTGAGGACATAGAACTAAATTCAGTACTAATGATTACTGCTTCACTGAGGGTGAGCCAGACACTGTTCCCAGTGCCTTAGTGTTAACCATCAAATCTCTAACCTTGAAGTTCTTACTTCCATTTTGATGGTAAAGAAACTGAGGGGTGGACAAGTGATTTCTTTTGACTGCGATGTCATAGCAGTGATCAGTAGCAGAATTAGGGCATAAACCCAGGTGATCAGATTCCACTCCAAGCCTATACACAGCCTTGCGATAAAATGAGGTTGCGTTGATGTTGAAATGGTACAGTTTTGATAGTCTCACTTCTTGTGTTCTGGCCTTAAACTTTTAAGGAAGCACCTTTGCTACTTTGTTAGATGGTAGTTAGGAATGAATGCATTCAAATGTCAGTCTTTGGGAACTTAAGTTGGGGAATACACATGGTAGTATTACCTACAGGAATTCACAGGCCAGAAAGGCTCATTTTCCCTTCCCCTCTAATTATCCCCAGAACACTTCAAGACTTCTAGGTAGGAAAACTTTTTGGCTAGATACAAGATTCTCCTGCTTTTATGAAGAGTGAAAGATGATTTAAAAACTAAGGTAATAGGCAAAAATATAAGCAGGTGCACTTACTAGAGATAATGATCTGAAAGGCTTTTTGAAGATCATTGGAACACTTGAAAATGTGTACCATCATTATGTAAGGATACAAGCATGCTTTTCTTTTCTTCATTCACTATGAAGAAATAAATCATGGCTGTAAAAAGTCAAGAACAGTGATCTGCGACCCCCAAAACCAAGAGCACAATACACACACTGTATGTTAGCCAATTTGACAATAAATTATATTAAAAAAAAAGAGTGATCTGGGTAAGAAGATTGATTTTAGACTGACAATACCATGAAATTTGAGTAATTCTAGAACTGTGGTTTCTGCTGTTGAGGGAATCTTTACTTATTCAGGTTGATTTGGTGAGAGCCATTTTTCAACGTGGGAGTTTGGGCCTGGTTGTGGCTTGTGCCATGTGACCCTCCAGCACCTCCACTTTCTTGGTCTCAAGCAATCTTAGCTGCTTCAGAATCATTGCCCTGGATTGGCCAGTGTTGACCTCGTCAGTGACGTGGTCTTGTGTAAACAACCGGAAGAATAGCATGGGTCTGCTGTAGAAATTATGTCACCCTCATGTGCGCATTTAGGATCCTAGAGACAAAGAACATAATGGTAGGGAATTTGCAAATTAGGTCTGATTCTAGTGATTTATATCAAGAATTTGAGATCAAAGGTAGTATGTCTGCTCTCTCCAACCCCTCATTCTTGGTGAAACTTTTTTTTTTTTTATAAAAGATGAGACCCATGCCTACTTCCACATTGGATGGGTTATGTAAATGTGCCCTTTCCTCAATTTGTGGCACTAAATTCATTACATTCAATTCAACAGTTTATTACATCTCTGTTGTTCGCAATATATCATGGCAGACCGTGATTTACAATTTCTAGCATAATCTAGTGAGAAAGAAAGACACATACATAATTCTTTTACACGTTAGCACTATAATAAAGTTGAAAGCAATGTAATAAAGGATTCTAGGCTGAACTATAGATAGAGGTGGTATTCGATTGGGAGTTTTGCTCTTTCTGAAGCAGAAATATAGTTTGACCTGTGTTTCTGGACAATGGACATTTGTAGTGACTGTTGCCCATGGGTAGAGGCAGCATATTCTATACCTTCTTTTTCTATTTCTCTGAGCCCTCCTTTTAGGTATTAAGCATTCTTAGCCTTTAGTTTTGAACCCCTAAACTAGAGGACATTAATACCTTTGGCTTCCCACAGCCACATTGCCTTCCTCTGGGGGGCCTCTGTGTTTAATATGGAAGTAGTAGCTCCCCACTGATAGATACTATGGCAGAGAACAACAAACTTCTCTATGGTAGTGGAACAGCTTCCTGCTTCTGCCCCTGGATAAACACACAGCATCTGGTTTGACCTGAGTCCCCCTTAGGGAATTAGGGAGAAAGCAATTTTACGTAACAAATTTCAATTAGTGGTG
This sequence comes from Panthera pardus, assembly GCF_024362965.1. NCBI lineage: Eukaryota > Metazoa > Chordata > Mammalia > Carnivora > Felidae > Panthera > Panthera pardus. The sequence goes on from NW_026526688.1 coordinate 187,434,045, forward strand.
CTAATGGAGAAGACTTGCTGTGAATTGCCTGAATCCAGAGATGATTTGCAAACAGTCTCAGTTCATGATATTTGTACCAATTTCAATTTAAGCTGCTGATTAACACTATGTATTTATACATGCAGAAAAGCAAATTATTTCAATTACCAAGCCTCAGGAATGCAACTCTGCAAGCTTTATTTAAAACCACAATGCAGCTGTGGCAATCATTTCAGAAACAATTCTAGTTTCATGTCATTTGTTTTTGGGTGTGAGATTTATTTTTTATTAAGTTTGTCGAAGTCACTTTATAGAGAGAGGTATTTTTTTGTGAGTTTGTGATTAAAACCTTTCTAGTAGTTATAAAATAGTGTTATTTGTGGGGCACCTGGGTGGCCCAGGCAGTTAAGCATCTGACTCTTGATTTCAGCTCAGGTTGTGATGTTGCAGTTCATTAGTTCGAGCCCCACGTTGGGCTCTGGGCTGACTGTGCGGATCCTGCTTGGGATTCTCTCTCTCTGCCCTTCCCCTGCTGTGTTCCTCCCTCTCTCAAACATAAATAAACTTAAAAAATAGTGTTATTTCTTATATGTTGATGTGAAATTTGGAAATCAATACAAGGAGTTATGGGTTTGAGGTCGATCTCTTTTTCATTGGGCCTTTTCTTTTTTCTTTTCTTTCCTCTTCTCTCCTGTCCCCTCTTCCGTCTCCTTCCTCCCTCCCTCCCACTCTCCCTTCCTTTTTTTTTTAATGTTCCCTTCTTTTTTTTTTAATTTTTAAATTTTTATTTATTTATTTTGAGAGAGAGACACAGAAAGAGAGAGCGCAAGTATGAGTGGGGGAGGGGCAGAGAGCGAGAGAGGGAGACACAGAATCTGAAGCAGGCTCCAGGCTCTGAGCTGTCAGCACAGAGCCTGATGCAGGATTTGAACTCACAAACCATGAGATCATGACCTGAGCCAAATCTGGACATTCAACCAGCTGAGCCACCCAGGTGCCCCCCTTCCTTTGTTTTTGTTGATGATGGAAATGATCAGGAATAGTGAGTGATTGAGCCTCAGTAGGTTAAGAAATGATTGAATCATCTATTGTTTCTTGTGAGGATCCACCTTTCAGAAGTCAAACAGATGAATCATCTGAAAAGAAGTTCATTAGTTATTTGGGATTTTTTTCTCACTTCTCATGAATGAGTGCTTCTTTGATGTATGTTTACTTAAATTGTTGAAATGTGAGACTGCAGGAAAAAAAAAACAATCAATTTCCATTTATAACTCCTTTGGATAAGGCATGTGGATCCATCACTAAGTGCTGATTTAAAAAAAAACAAACTTTATTTTAGTCATTCAGTTAGTTTCTTTTTTTTTAATATGAAATTTATTGTCAAATTGGTTTCCATCCCAGCAGGTGCCCTCCTCAATACCCATCACCCACCCTCCCCTCCCTCCCACCCCCCATCAACCCTCAGTTTGTTCTCAGTTTTTAAGAGTCTCTTATGGTTTGCCTCCTTCCCTCTCTGTAACTTTTTTTTCCCCTTCCCCTCCCCCATGGTATTCTGTTAAGTTTCTCAGGATCCACATGAGAATGAAAACATATGGTATCTGTATTTCTCTGTATGACTTATTTCACTTAGCATAACACTTTCCAGTTTCATCCATGTTGCTACAAAAGGCCATATTTCATTCTTTCTCATTGCCCCATAGTATTCCATCGTGTATATAAACCACAATTTCTTTATCCATTCATCAGTTGATGGACATTTAGACTCTTTCCATAATTTGGCTGTTGTTGAAAGTGCTGCTATAAACATTGGGGTACAAGTGCCCCTATGCATCAGCACTCCTGTATCCCTTGGGTAAATTCCTAGCAGTGCTATTGCTGAGTCATAGGGTAGGTCTATTTTTAATTTTTTGAGGAGCCTCCACACTGTTTTCCAGAGTGGCTGCACCAGTTTGCATTCCCACCAACAGTGCAAGAGGGTTTCCGTTTCTCTACATCCTCGCCAGTATCTATAGTCTCCTGGTTTGTTCATTTTAGCCAGTCTGACTGGCGTGAGGTGGTATCTGAGTGTGGTTTTGATTTGTATTTCCATGATGAGGAGCAACGTTGAGCATCTTCTCATATGCCTGTTGGCCATCTGGATGTCTTCTTTAGAGAAGTGTCTATACATGTTTTCTGCCCATTTCTTCACTGGATTGTTTGTTTTTCGGGTGTGAAGTTTGGTGAGTTCTTTATAGATTTTGGGTACTAGCCCTTTGTCCGATATGTCATTTGCAAATATCTTTTCCCATTCTGTTGGTTGCCTTTTAGTTTTGTTGATTGCTTCCTTTGCAGTGCAGAATCTTTTTATCTTGATGAGGTCCCAATAGTTCAGTTTTGATTTTAATTCCCTTGCCTTTGGAGATGTGTCAAGTAAGAAATTGCCGTGGCTGAGGTCAGAGAGGTTTTTTTCCTGCTTTCTCCTCTAGTGTTTTGATGGTTTCCTGTCTCGCATTCAGGTCCTTTATCCATTTTGAGTTTATTTTTGTGAATGGTGTGAAAAAGTGGTCTAGTTTCATTCTTCTGCATGTTGCTGTCGAGTTCTCCCAGCACCATTTGTTAAAGAGACTGTCTTTTTTCCATTGGATGTTCTTTCCTGCTTTGTCAAAGATGAGTTGGCCATACTTTTGTGGGTCCAATTCTGCAGTCTCTATTCTATTCCATTGGTCTATGTGTCTTTTTGTGTGCCAATACCATGCTGTCTTGATGATTATAGCTTTGTAGTAGAGGCTAAAGTCTGGGATTGTGATGCCTCCCACTTTGGCCTTCTTCTTCAATATTACTTTGGCTATTCAGGGTCTTTTGTGGTTCCATACAAATTTTAGGATTGCTTGTTCTAGCTTTAAGAAGAATGCCGGTGCAATTTTGATTGAGATTGCATTGAATGCATAGATAGCTTTGGGTAGTATTGACATTGTAATGATATTTATTCTTCCAATCCATGAGCATGGAACGTTTTTCCATTTCTTTATATCTTCTTCAATTTCCTTCATAAGCCTTGTATAGTTTTCAGCATGCAGATCTTTTACATCTTTGGTTAGGTTTATTCTTAGGTATTTTATGCTTCTTGGTGCAATTGTGAATGGAATCAGTTTCTTTATTTGTCTTTCTGTTGCTTCATTATTAGTGTAGAAGAATGCAACTGATTTCTGTACATTGATTTTGTATCTTGTGACTTTGCTGAATTCATGTATCAGTTCTAGGAGACTTTTGGTGGATAGACTCCAGTTAGTTTCTTTTGGCATCACTTTATGAAAGTCCAAATCACCGGCAAGTAGGATGTGCCAAACTGAGCTGCTCGGTGCCCTGCATACATCTGTCAGAGAAGTGAACTTCTGAATTTATGTCTACTAGCTTTTTCTCTGTGTTTTCTCTCACTGGAAAGTAATTAAAATTGCTTTTGTGAACTCATCTTGTTGGGGCTTTGGATCTTTGCTCTAAAGACTTCTTGCTCAGCCTGAAAGATTTTAGGAGGCTCCTTCTTTCTGACAAATCTGAAGTCTATCCATGACATCCTTTTCCCAACATCAGATATGTGGATAAAAGTTGACATATGAGAGTGGGAAAGAAAGATTTCCTAGTCCCTCATCTGTTGAAAAACATATCTCTTTTAATTAAAAATAGAACTGCCCTATGACCCAGGAATAGCACTACTAGGAATTTATACAAGGGATATAGGAGTGCTGATGCATAGGGGCACATGTACCCCAATGTTTATAGCAGCACTTTCAACAATAGCCAAACTATGGAATGAGCCAAAATGTCCATCAACTGACAAATGGATAAAGATGTGGTTTATATATACAATGGAATACTACTTGGCAATGAGAAAGAATGAAATCATGCCATTTGAAGCAACATGGATGGAACTGGAAGGTATTATGCTGAGTGAATAAGTCAGTCAGAGAAGGACAAATACCATGTTTTCACTCATATGTGGATCTTGAGAAACTTAACAGAAGACCATGGGGGAAGGGAAGGGGAAGAAAAAAGTTACAAACAGAGAGGGAGGGAGGCAAACCATAAGAGACTCTTAAATACAGAGAACAAACTGAGGGTGGATGGGGGGGAGAGGAAAATGGGTGATGAGCATTGAGGAGGGCACTTGTTGGGATGAGCACTGGGTGTTGTATGTAAGCGATGAAAAAAAAAAAAAGAAGAAAAACATATCTCTTTTTCTAATACTTCTATTTTCTGCCAACCCAACCATGAACATGTGTGACACATGTCTAGTAACTGGAGAAATCCTGGGTGTTCCAGTCTGCCAGTGTCGATATGAGACATATAAATAGATATTTTCTTGTTGTATGTTCATATGGGGCATTATCATGTCTGTGGTAGTCTTTCTTAAAGCATACATGCAAAAATAAGATTGCTTTAAGGAACATGGTTATTTGGAAAAGACATGTTTGCATGGCTAGGTGTCAAAAATAAAATGGAGTGACTCTGTTGAATATTCTTGATAATAAATAAATTGATAATATATAAATTCTTTATTAATAAAAAATAATTCTTTATTACATATTGTGTGTGCCTTGCTTACAAATACAGGAGAACGTTTTGGTTTTGTATAGGGTAGATAGCAGTATTATGCATGGGAGTTAAGTAAGAAACAGCATAAGTGGAATTCAAACAGCTTAGTCATACCTCAGAGTGAGGAGGTGTGTTGCAGACTTTAACCCATCTCTGGATTATTATACATCCATAGTGTGAGTCCATGGCAGGATGTAAGTATTCATCTGATGTGAATTATGTAACAAAGTCCCTATTAGTCTAAGTTTCACAGAATTACTACACTTCTAACTGTGGGGAAAATTACATACTGCACATAGACTACAGCAAAATCAAAGTCTAATTGCCTTTGCATTTAAAGCACAAGAGGAATGTGTGTGTTTTTTTTTTTAATATTTGCACTTGCCAAGCAAAACTGAGACATCTTTAATAATTGAGTATTTTGTAAATGAGTTCATAAGTCCCCAGTTGGCACAACTCTCAGAGACCAATTTCACCTTCCATAGCTGAAATGAGCAAGTGGACATGTGGGTATAGTTTGAGGTATGGTTGGATCTAATAGCTCAGCCATGAAGATTCTCTCTCTTTTTCTTCTTGCCCTAGGCTTCTCTCCCTTTCTTTTCCTTGCTGACCTTCCTGCATGCTGCTGCTCTGCTTAGGGACTAGCCTTGCTCTGTCTACATACTGGGTGAGATGGATTTTAGCACTCTCAAGTTGATCATTCCTTTCTTCCTTATTAAAGAAGGAAAAGCGACACTATCCTCTATCAAAAATAATGATCGGGAACTGATTATCCTTGCTTGGGTAATAGGCATACCCCCCTATGGACACCCAGAGAGGGGATGGTACATACATATACCTCGTTCACCAGGTATATGTCACACGCTCACTCCCACAGGCAGCAAGTGGAAGGTTGCTACTATCTACTTCATTCGGGAATATTTAAAATAGTTTTTCCGTCAGGTTCTGAGAGAAACCATTTGTGAAACTGAAAGGATTTAATCTCTGTGGTTCATATGCCTTACATATGGATAGCATACTTCATAAAAGCTTCCTAGGAATTTATATGAAATTGACTCTGGGTTGCTTTTGCTAAAGAATGACAACTTTTCTTCATAGAGGACCATTTTTTTGGCAATTCTGTCAAAAACAGCCATAGAGACACTTCATTTTTTGCTCTTATTGTTGTTGATGGTGGTAGTGTGGTGGTAGTGATCTCAGCAATACCAAGGAGGAAAACAACCACTTAGGCTGTGTGTTTGGGAATTCTGCCTTAATTTTATTTGTTCATTTATTCAACAAATATTTATTGCACAGCTGCCATCAGAGTGGAATTGCAAGTGATCAAGACAAGTACAGTCCTTCTCAGATGTCACCTTCTCACCAAAGCCTTTCCTGCCTACTCCACAGACAACTAGACAACTGGAAGCCCTCTGTTCTGCCTTATCCCATCCATATTGCCCATTCCTCGGCCTCCTTTTTGTCTCCTTAGCAGTTGCCACCATCTGATTGTATTTTACTCATTTATTCTTATCTGTCTCTCTCGATTAGAATTGAAGCTCCCTTAGCCAGATATTTTTACTTATTTTATCATTAATGATATCAGCATCTAAGGCCGTGTCTGGCACAAAGGGGCAGTAAATATTTTGTCGAATGAATCCGTGAGGTCTTGGCTACAGTCTCCGTTCTGTCTCTGTCCTTATAGGTGGACACGAAGCATGCTAATTATTATAGGGGCCAAACTCTTTCTAAGAAACAGAATAAAGCCGCCTGAATTAACAGAAGGTGACAGTGCAGATGCTAATACGGATTAGGTGGTCAGAAAGGCCTTGCAGATGAGGTGACATCTGGACTCAAATTACAATGAGTGTGCAATCCAGGCCAATGTCTGGGCAAGGAGACTTTGCAGCAGAGCAGCAGATGAAAAGAACTGAGAGGGACTGTGTATGGTCTGGTCAAGGAACAGCAAGATGTTCAGTGAGGCTAGTGTGAGCAGAGGACAGAGGGAAGCAGAAGAAATAGCCTGGGGCCAGGTCAGGCATGCCGTAGTTAAGGTGGGATTTTATTTGCAGTAGGGTGAGAAGTGATAGGATGGAAGTGATCGTGGAATGGGCATTTTTGAGCAGAAAGGTGACGTGATCCTGCTTGTGTTTTCTAAAGATAGCTTAGGCTATTGTTCATCAGTCAAGAGGGGAAGAAGGGAGGTCAGTTGGAGGCTATAAGGGTGAGTCTGGTGGAAGACGGGGCTTTGAGATAATAGCAGTGTAAGTCACACAAGTAGATTCTGGGCATATTTCAAAGGTTGAATCAAAGAAATTTGCCAGTGGATTGGATGTGAAATAAAAAGAGAGGTTAAAGATGACTTTAAGGTTTACTTTGACTTTTTAATTTGAATGTTGTATAAATTCCTCTAAGTTTGCTAACCCTTAAGACCAATGAGTTTTGGGGCACCTGAATGGCCAGTCGGTGAAGCATCCGACTTTGGCTCAGGTCATGAGCTCACAGTTTGTGAGTTCGAGCCAGGTGCCGGGCTCTGTGCTGACAGTTCAGAGCCTGGAGCCTGCTTCGGATTCTGGGTCTCCCCCCTCTTTGCCCCTTCCCTGCTTGTACTCTGTCTCTCTCTCAAAAATAAAATAAAACATTAAAAAAATTAAAAAAAAACAATGAATTTTAAGTTAAAGTCTATTATATAGTTATACTTGAAAAAATCATTGAAGAAATAAGTTCTACTTTGTAATATTTAAAATAAGAAAAACATAGTTAAAATGAGCATGTATCACTGTTGAGGAGAGAAGATAAATTCTAGGGCTTAAAATTTGCATAATTGATGACAAAATGCTCAACCTTTAATATCTAAGTGCAGCTAACATCCACCTTAATTTTGATATATATTTTTTTGTTTTTTTGTTTTTGAGAGAGAGGGCACAAGGGAGCAAGGGGCAGAGAGAGAGAGAGAGAGAGAGAGAGAGAGAGAAGCGGAGCTTACCTGAAGCAAGACTTGTGCTTACCTGATGCAGGGTTCAAGCTCACCGGTTGGGGCGGGGGGCTCAAGCTCACCCATTGCGGGACTCGAACTCATGAGCTGTGAGATCATGAGCTGAGCCACAGTCTGATGCTTAGTTGACTGTGCCACCCAGGTGCCCCTTGATGTTCTTGAGTGGCTTGTTTGGGGCTGGAAAATGTACTTGTCATGTGTAGCACCAAGAGTTGTAGAAGGAGGTAGCAGTTGACTAGGTGGGAGGAATAGGCAGCTTCGGGGTTAGGAAGGCAGACTACCCGAATTCTCCACATGGAAAAGAATTGAATCAGTTTCAAGATACAGAAAAATAAAGGAATGATTAAAAGACTGTGACACCGGAGTCGCAGAACCATGTCTGTGTCTATATCCTTGTGTCTACATAGGAAATGCGTGTGACTTCAGGTGTCCATGTGGGCATCCGTCTTGAGATCTGGGGTCCACACTTCCTTTTCTTCATTTTTAAATTTGTTTTTTATTTGAGGAAGAGAGAGAGTGAGTGCAGGAGAGGGATAGAGAGAGAGAGAGAGAAAGAGAGAGAATCTTAAGCAGCCTCCATGCTGAGCTCTGAGCCTGATGAAGGGCTTAATCCTGAGACCCTGGGATCATGACCTGAGCTGAAATCAGGAGTTGTACATTCAACTGATTGAGCCACCCAGGTGCCTCCGAGCTTCTTCTGAGAACAAAAGATTTTATCTGATTATTTTTTGATTGTCAGTAGAAATCCAAGAGTATATATAGTAACCAGTTGTCTTAAATGTGGCTGAGAGATCCTCATAGAATTCAAATTCCACTGTTGAAGTTCCAAACTCCTCTTAAAACATATTTAGGTGAAAAAAGTTAATTATGCTCTTTTAGCAAAGAATGGGGAAAAAGTTCCATAACTTATTTAAAGTTATAGTTATCTTCAATTTGAAACATCTTAAACCCTTCTAAATTCTTGATAAAGCTATCTTTGATCTTAAATATATGATTTTTTAAAATTATGTTTGATGCATCACCCTTTTGAATCAATTGTTTAAACTCCCTAGAGATACAAGTTGACAGCTGAACTCTCTGGTTGCAAAAAGTAAAGTTCTTTATATAAACAAAGCATTATTCGAGGTAGGTGAAGGAAGTACTATTCGAGGTAGGTAAACAGTCCATTAAAGGCCAGCTAAATGAGGGAAAATAGTCCTCAAAGGGACTACAGGCCAATGGTAAAGGTGAGTTAAATGTCTCTTTTTCTTGATCTTTCTGCCTGCTTGCACAAAAAATCATGAGATTTCCTGTCCTTTGCCAGATGTGCATGGGGATAACTATTTCAGTAGTGATTTGCCTACGGCCTGTTACTCACACAGTCATTGTGGTCTTCTGTGTCTGACAAGTTTCTGTTTTCCAAGAACAGTGATTTCCAGGAACTTCCTTCTGTCTCATGTTACTGGAGGGCTCTCTACCAGAAGCTGGATAACCCTATGTAATCCTATTTCTATTCCTCAACTCTACTACACTTGGCTTATAATATAATGCTTGTTTTTCTAAGTTCCCGGTGTTTTCTAATTGAAGTCCTAGGAACTATAAATAAATACCTTATAAGAGTATGGCAATACTCTTACAATATTCTAGCTTCAGTTGTACCTATAGTAACTTTAGGCAGGTATATTGTCTTAAAACTATGATCGATAGGATATTACAAACAATATCAGAGGAAGAAGAACTATTTCTGATTTATGAGGAAAAATTGGAAGTTGTATTAAAAATTTGTTTAAAAAGAATTTTAATAGCAAAAGTACATGCAGTTGGTGGTGACAGCAAGTTAATCTTTCTCTTAACTTTATTCTAATGATATCATTTTAGTATACACTAGAATGTGTCTTAAAAATGCCAATATGCTTCTAAAATTAATTTTCATTGTAATATTATATATTGAGTCCTTCATTGCATAACCATAATTTCTACTTAAATTCTACTGAGAGGGAATAAAATGAGGCAGGATTGGGACACTAGGGTTTTAAGTTAAATTCCATTTTAGAGAAATCTGAGATACTTTTATTTTTTCCTCTTGTGCTAGTAATCCATCCAGAAAATGACAAGAAACGTGGTTCTTAGAGTTATCAAGAAATTAAACCTTTTTCCCAGCCATTTTTCTTCTTTCTTCTGCCTTTACACTCCAAATACCCAATTATAGATGTGATACTATGATAAAACTTAAGATGTTAACTAAAATGTCTATAAAGGCAGCCACCCATAACTTTATGTCCTCCATAGGAACCCCCAGATAAATGTAAGCCCTTTTGGGGATTATCTCTCCACTATAATTTTAAGTGTTTACTCATCATTATTTGGCCATCTTTCTATCTGGTAAGAATCCTAGTGTCTGAGTCTCAATTACCATTGTCCCCAGGAACCAGCTGGGCTGTGTAAATGAGTGAAGTGTTTCCAGTGGTATATCAGCATGTGATAAATGCCACCTCAGGTGACATCAAAGCAATGCTGAGTGGAGAAGACTATGGCAAATGGGACAGCTCCTGTCCTTTCTTAATGGGGAGCCACTGCTCAGCTCCAGTGGATTGTGGCCATGTGGGAGTTATGACCTAGTATTGCCCAACCTGTTACCTAAGACATCCCATTTTAATGGAAAATCTTCTGATTTTCTAATGTTGGTAAATAAATTTTAAGAGAAATCATTTAGACTAGGAAACCCCTTGACAATGTTTGAAGGGAAAATTCAGCTAGTTTTATGGTAACTCTGGTAACTATGTGTGGAAGATGGTGGGGTGGGGGAGGGCAAGATTGGAGGCGGGAAGGTAGTTAAGACCAAGTGGCCAGATGAATACCAATGGTGGTCAGTACTGGATCAGTGCAAGGAGTTCTGGAGAAAGCATGAAGAGGTGTGCTAAAGATCTTCAGGAGATAGAAATGGCGGGACCTAGAAGCCAAGTGTGTAGGGATGAGAGTCCACAGAAGAATTGAAGTTTCAAGTTTCTATGGGATCCCAGGGGGGAAGGAAAAACAAAGCTGCAGGGGCTCAGGTGGAATGTGCATATTTTTATCAGTAATCTGAAATCCAATTATCTGTCTTCCACAAGTGCAGACACGACTCCTGTGCACACAGAATAATTATACCGTGTATGGGCTCGGTTTGATTTTTCAATCAGAGGATGCACCGATACCATTGCTACATTTGCTTGAAAGGTCATGGCTTCAGTGGTTTAGATGCTGGAAAGCAAAGATGAAAATAGAAGCAGAGTGATTTTGTAAAACAGAGGGGAGAAAAGCAAACAGGGGTCAGTCTACAATCACTGTCAGGAGAGAAGAAAGAGAAAGGCAAAGTTAGGAACTAAAATCTCTTATGTAGACTCTGGTGCTAGAAAAACAGGAAAGGGAGATACAGCTGTGAAACTCCTCATTCTGTGTTAGCTTTATACTGAAAATTGAACAACTGATGGTTCTCTGTTGAGCTTCCTATAGAGGCAATGTTCTGTATATTGCATAAAGACAAAGTTTAAATTACCTTTGAAATCCTGGAGGTACCTATCATCTCTATTCAGAGACCAAAATAAGAAGAGTTGGCAGGGGGCAAATGTTAAATTGGGAATAAAAAGCCACAGCCATGTCAATTCAACAGTATTTATTGGGTACTGTCAGATAAAAACAAGGCCTTGATGACCCAATATCCATTAGGACACAGGCCACGCTCTCAAGACAGAAAAACATTTAAATGAGCAAAAGTAGGATAGAACAAATTTTGTAGTCGGCATTTTAGAGAAATTGAGCTTTAGTGTGCAGGCGATAGGTATCCAAGTGGCAGTGTCCAGTTTTTGGAAAAAAGGATCTGATTTCCAAGAGATGTCATGCCTCAACACAATTGCTTGGAATATAGTTTCAGAGTCCATTCTGGCAAAGTTTAGAGATGACTGACATTCCCTAAAGAGAAAAAGTAAAGCGAAAAGAATGGTATGCTAAGGGTGGAGGCCAGAACAAGATTCTTGAGATCTGATAGGCCCAGATTTGATAGGCCCAGACTTGAAATCTGATAGGCCCTATCTCTTGATAGGCAATACCTTTGTCCTTCTTGACCTGTACATTGAGGGCATTTAACTAACTGACACTTGAAAGAAGAGAAGACAAGGGTAAGTTTGGAGATGATGAAGTTAAATATGACATTGAGGGCAAAAGAAGTCCAACCACTACTCTGTAATTAAAGTGTGGGGATGACCCACACTTTAGCATTTGATATTCAACATAATTATACAGGTTATACTAAATTCTCTCCCCTCTGCTATCTAGTCTTCTAGGTTAAAATGCTGTCCACAGTCATCGAGCAAACTGGTTGTTAATTCTTCGACTTTGGACGTCCTAGAATGCTTCTGTCTATCCCTTCCTTGACCCCTCCTCTTTTATGATCTTGTTTTATCAGCCTGTGCATATATGCCTGATTACGGGGATGATGACTATAAGTGGGTCATTCAAATTGGAACCCTTTGGAGAGGCAAACTGGGAGAGGGAATGTGCTCTTGGTGCTGTTAATAATTACTGAGGGACAACAGGCATACAAGGGGACTGTCCTGAGCAACAGAGGCTGTGTGGTCACCAGACTTATTTTCCTAATGGGGCCCCATGTTTTGTTTTGTTTTGTTTTGTTTTGTTTTTAATCACTTTAAGGGGTACAGGGTAGCATTCAGTGACTGCTTTAGTGCCTTAGATGTCATAGAAAGGGCCGTGAAGATTATTACATGACCCTAAGCCCTTTATTTTATAAGTGAGGTAAAATGACTTGCATACAGATACACAGCTAATTCTACTCTGCAAGTCTGTTTGCTTCGTGACTAATCTTGTTTTCACATTGACATTCCAGCCTGAAATCTTTTCTCAGATGTCACCATGTGCTTAATAGCCAAGTTGACTAACAGTATACTCTTACTTCGTTGGTCAGATTTTATGTCATTTTGTTTGTTGGTTTGTTTGTTTACCTTTTCGTATCCTGACCCACAGTGACAGACACTGTGTTGGGCACACTCAATGCTCAGCAAATGTTAACTGAATTTACAAATTGAAAAACTATACTGCCAATGAAGAGAGACTTGGAAATAGTATAGTCAGGCCCTCGCAGAATTAGGGAGAACGAAAGAGAGCATTACGGGACTTGCGCTCAGGTCAATCCATAGTGATAAACCCGAAGTAAAACTCAGTTCTCCTCAGTCTTAGAATTACCCAACCAATATTTCTCCTACTATGCCCCACTGCTTTGAAAGTGACAGGTGGCAAAATATTAGCGACCTAAGATGTAAAGTGACATCATTATGATTTATATTTTATATTGTAGTTTTCCAAATGCTGTCTTAGGTTATGGGACCCTCCACGACTACCTCTGAAGCTGGCAAGGCAGCTGAACTGCTGTACAAATTAGGCAATCAAAACTCAGAATGTAAGAGACTTGGGACTGAAGTGGTTCAATTTTCTCAAATACAGAGAACATGAAGAAACCTGTTCAATCTTAATACTGCCCTTGAAAGACAAATGCTTTCCCCCCTGCCTAATTCAGCAAGGCAAAGCTATGTTGGCAAAGACATCTTTAAGGAAGGACTTGGGATTTTATGTTGCAAAGCTGTTTCCAAGTCACTTATCACACAAGTAATAATATCCGGGTTTACATTTGCCCTTTGTGGGGAATTCTTACACTGAGGAAAATCACGGTTCTTCGTTTATTTAGCTAGAAAGGTGAAGAATTTTGGAATCATGTACAGAGGGGGCTAAAGCCAAGGGATGTGATAAAGCTTTCAGAATTCTATTTGAAGGTATAAACAAGAATGCAGAGAAAGAACGTCTCCAAATTGGCTGCCCACAGAGTGAGCTCCAGTGCTTAGGTGTGAGGCTACATCACGGGGGTGACCAGCTGCCTCCTGAAGGCTGGGTCCCCCTAGGCCTTGGAGGACAACTTGGTATTCTCTGCGGGCTTCACACTCTTCCTCATCAGGGAGCATTTTGGCTTATGTTTACTGTGCTAGAAAACATGGCCTAAATCAACCCAATTAACAAAGTTTCCCTGGTTGTTTTGCTGCTTTGCTCTACTGAAGTTCGACCGAGCCTATTTTTGGATTAAATTAAATGTGAATGAGATGAGGCAGACATTTTCAGTTCCTCTGGAATCTTTACTAACTAGCCCCTGAATAACTCTTTTCTGGGGCTTCACTGGGATTGTGAGTTGGCTAATTTAAGGCCAGCACCGGGCTTTGTTTGCAGTACTCAGCTCCAGGACCTTAACCACGATGGGGCTTATAATGAGAACCCTGTAACCACTGGCTGAATAAACCAGCGAGGTACAGTCTAGACGTCTTCCCTCTGGCCAACTGTTTGTGCTTATGGTGGGTGGGCGGAGGGGTGCTTCTTTTCAGGGCCTTACACGGTCACCTTGGCAGTAGTCTTACTAGGTTGTAATGAGCGGTTCGTATGTTCCTTTCCTACAAGGAGGTTTTTCTCCCAGAAGCCAGGCACCTTTTATATTGCTGCTTTTGTCAATTGTGAATCTCTGTTGCCTCCATATCATTACCTAGTGATGACTAATGCATATTTATTGAATAAGAGAATTAAGAATAAATTCCTGGTACCATTCCCCCCCCCCCAACTCATGAAGTTAATATCTGATTATTTAATAAAAAGAGCATAAAGCTATTAACTGACCACAAAGTACTGTCACTACATATTGAATATAACATAAATAAAACAATGTACTATAAATAGTTGTAAATAATAAACTGTAAGATGCTGTAAATAAAATATAATAGAAATCATATGTAAATATATAGCATACTATAAATAGTAGGTAATAGATTATAATATATACAGAATAGCAAATAAAGCTGAATATAAGAATAGATGCTATTTTGTTACTCTGAGCCTCTTGTTTTTCTCAACATATTATAAAATTTAAAATTGCAGAAACAGCATCAGGACTCGGCTCAGTTAGTTCAGTGTTAAAGTGCTGGAGTTAGTCCATTTTATGGCCTTGGGCAAGTTAACTAAATCTCACCAAGACTCATTTGCTTCATTTGTAAAATCTCAAATATCTGCCTCATGGGTTATTATAATAATAGTTAACAGTTACTGAACACTTAACTATTCCCAAAACACAACCATGGGCGCTTTCTGCATGCTGCCAGCCTTGTGGTGTAGAGACTATTATCTTTCTCATGTAACAGGAAAGAACCTGAGGCTTAAATAGGCATTTTTTTTAAGAAAGATAAAATACTTTGTAAAACACATTTCATCTTCTAACGAAGGAAGTCTTAATTTAGAAACTTAAGACTGCTTTTTGAGGAGCATGCAGAAAAAAAGTAACTAAAATGTTTTCATGGTATGGAATGAACCATAGACTGAGCAACTCTCCCTCATACATTAGAAATGAAATAATTCCAAAGGGTTGAGGGGGAGAGAGCCAAAGAATTGAGGTTTAAAAACTGTGCTCTCTGCACTGGGGATGCCTCAGATGTACAGAGTTGGATTCCACAGTGCAGATGGGTTGCAGGATTGGCGGGAGGAGAAGAGAGACATGGAGTGGGGGAGACATGGTCGATGGGAGTTAGAACCCTGTATAAAGCTCTTGATGTTTGTGTACAAGACCACTTGCTTCTCATGTTTTAGCTACACTTCTGGAAAGCAAGACTTTGTAATTTTTGGTATATAAATGTATTGTTTTGCTTATTGATATTAGGAAAAATGACAATTTTTTCAGATATGAATTTTTGTATTAAAGTATTATCAGTGGACTGTACAAATCTGACAGCCTACCTAAGACTTTCCATTTCACCCAGCAAACATCACCGTAACTCCTAACAATTCAAGGTTCCTGTGTCGCTGTGGCAATCTCCAAATACAATCACAGAGATCATAGGGCCCTCATAATGTGAGCAGTTTATTCTGAAAAATAAACACACAAATGCTCCAAAATCTTTGTGTCTAGAGGAGGTGGGAGAGAAACGTGTTCAGAAATTTGTGCTCATTTACCTTTCGTACATGACTCTACTTGCCTTTTAAAGAATTTTAATGGTGATATATTTGAATACAGACAAGATTACTCCCACAACATCTTAACCACTATTCTATACTTCCTTCTCTCCATGATGTTTAAATAAATAATGTGTGTAAAACAATTAAGACCGTGTTTAACCCATACCAGTTACTCAGAAGCTGTTAGCTGAGATTAATATTGCTATCATCAACATTGTCGTGATGTTGAAGGAAGCATCCCTTGCAGAGAGTTGCTGGTTAATTTCCCCCCAGCCTCCTCCAGCTTTTAAGGGCTTTAAGATTGAAGATAATACCCAGAACATTATAGGTGCTGAGTATATATTTGTTAAATTGAAAGAAAGTATATTTAGCTAGATTCATTTATTTTCCTAATTGTGCTCTCCAACCTGACCTCGGGAAAGGCATTGCTGATTACATTAAAATTTTTGGATCTTTGAAACAAAATATTTCTTTTTAAGATTTCTTAATTTAATTCCAGGATAGTTTACGTGCAGTGTTATATTCATTTCAGGTGTACTAATGTATTCTATGCATTAGTCAGTGCTCATCATGATAAGTGTACTTTTTAATCCCCATCACCTATTTCACTCACTCCCCCCCCCCCCCCAGTCTACCTCCCTTCTGGTAACTATCAGTTTGTTCTCTATAGTTAAGAGTCTGAAACAAAATATTTCTTAAAGTTGGACTCCTTCATAAAAAAAAGTAAGCTCATCTCAAAGCTATGTTAATAAGCGATGTCATCATGGGAGATAAAATAATCCAAATGCTCATATGGGTCTGTTGTGCCCCAATAGAAACTCAGGGCCATGTTTTCATTGAATTTTCCAAAGGTTTTTGACTATATAGAAGTCTATTTGAAGCATGCACACACATACACACTCACACACTCACATGCACCCCATTACATCTAGTATATTCATTTAATTGTAGAGTTATTTAATGTCTAGCCTCTTTATACCAAGACAGCACTGTACATGGCATATAGACATGAAATACATGAAATGATTGACTCAAAATCAGGAAGCTTATTAATTAAGGCAGAACTGAGGTAAGGATTCTGGTATCTTGACAACCGGGTCAGTGTTTCCCTCCCCCTTCACTCACGCATCAATCTGACAATTAAAAAAAAAGAAAAAAGTCTTGGAAGTTCAAATTGGCCACATTGTTACTATTAGTCTACATGGCGTGGCCTTTTGACAGTGTGGTCAGAGATAGTCTATGTGGGTAGTTTCCCAGAATTAGCACCCTTCAATGTATAGGGTACTATTTTAAGGTGCCTGCTCGCTTCAGGGTAAACGAATGTGTTCTGGAATCCCAGGAGCCTGAGTCTGAATTCTGAGTGTGACCTTCAGGAAGCCTTTCTGAGCTTCTTGTGTGTGTAATTGCAACTTGACCATGTCTCTGACTCATTGCTACAGCTCTCTCCTCCCTCTTCTGGCAAGATTCAAAGTTAAAAAGATCAGCATAGTTGATGCCTATTTTTACCTTCTTCTTTTTTTCTCTAAACAGGTATCATGCCTTCCTTCTTGGAAGCTAGGTTGTCCCATCGTTTACTTTCGTAGCACTCGGTGTATGTTGGTGTGTGTAATTCTGTGGTAGTCATTAGTCTCCCTTGTGGGGCTATGAGCTTCACAGTGATTGGTGGTTTTTTATCTGCTTATTTATGTATGCATATCAATCACTTTTGAGTATTGCATAAATGTTGAGTGCACAATTAATGAAGGGATATATAGTGTGTGGGTGAAAAATCGTGAATGCCAGAGCATGCCTGACTTTGGAATCTATGAGCTGAGACAAATGGGGCCACCGTGTTTCGAGATCATCTTACCTTGATTTAAACTGAAATGAAACAATCTTATCTCATTTTCAAATGAAAAAAAAAATGGAAAGGCCATAAAATTGAAAGTAAATGAATCCCACAAAAAGATAGCTGTATCACCCAGATTGGCAACCAATTAAAACTTTTCAATAGTGTTCTCTGAGTTGCTAGGGTAAGACGACCTTGCATTGGAACTTTGGAGTTCGTTATTGATTGAGGAGGTATTATTTTGTAAGTCCTGAAGAGCTGTGTTGGATAGTGGCCAGAGACAAGGATTTCAGGTTTTGAAAATACTTGAGGTTTGTAGACTTTGCTGTTTATTTCACAAAATGACGGTTTCAGTTGCCCTGTCTTGAATTTCCCATTTTTGCCATTTTAAATGTGGTGTAGCTATACCGGATTAAGATTCAGAATATACAACTCTAGACCCACTTCCACCACCAGTGTGTTTTGTCTTCGTGGTTAACGTGCTTAACCTCTCTGAGCCTAAGTTGTTTTTTTGTAAGATTATATTTATTTTTTAATTTTTTTTTAATGTTTATTTATTTTTGAGAGAGAGCGAGACAAAACACAAACAGGAGAGGGGCAGAGAGAAAGGGAGACACAGAATCTGTAGCAGGATCCCGGCTCCGAGCTGTCAGCACAGAGCCCGATGTGGGGCTTGAACCCATGAGCTGTGAGAGCCGAAGTCGGATGCTTAACTGACTGAGCCACCCAGGTGCCCCCATAAGATTTTATTTTTTAAGTAATCTCTACAGCCAATGTGGGATTTGAATTTACAACCCCTAGATTAAGGAGTTGCATCCTTCACTGACCCCATCTGAGCCTGAGTTTTATTTGTGTAGTTAACACAGAAATGTTTCTTACTGTCACCTTTCCCTTTCTTCACAAATGTAATACTATGATTCAATCCTTTGGGATATTGAATATATTTGCTGTGCACAAGCATCTACCTCCTTGGAATTTTTCCCATCAAATGTTTTTTTTTTTTTTCTATATGGTTGAAATAATTATATTAATGATCTAAATTGAATATAAATTTCGGTAAACATTGCTGTCATTGTATATAGGTTCTGTCATGTGTAATACTGATTAATTTGTCTCTGACAGCAGAGTAAAATGTGATGATCAATGTTGCCAATTGATTCTTCCTGCTGGGATAGCGTGAGTGTATACTTATCAAGCTGATTTTTATTGCTGATCAGACTGGATGAAACACAATTTCAATAATTGCTTTCTTCTGATGTTTCTTCTCTGACGTCCACATTGATTTGTGGGTAGAGTTTTGAAGGTACACTGTTGTAACAGAAAGAGACATGGTTAGATTAGAGAAAAAAACCACTTACGACAGGAAATATGCGCTAATAATGCAATTCACCTCAGTGTTTTCTCTTTACCACTTTTCAGGATGTGCATAATTGATATTGCCATAAGGCGCTCCCATTTCTTTTTGCACAGCTAAGAGAATAGGGCAGATTAGAATAGGCTGAGCTAGGTCTTTGTTTCTTCCAAGGCATGGTTCCAGCAGATGGTAAAAACTCAACAAAGGTTTGGCATGTACCAATCAGTTATTTAGATTACTGTACGTTTTTATTTTTTTATTTTTTCAACGTTTTTTATTTATTTTTGGGACAGAGAGAGACAGAGCATGAACGGGGGAGGGGCAGAGAGAGAGGGAGACACAGAATCGGAAACAGGCTCCAGGCTCCGAGCCATCAGCCCAGAGCCTGACGCGGGGCTCGAACTCACGGACCGCGAGATCGTGACCTGGCTGAAGTCGGACGCTTAACCGACTGCGCCACCCAGGCGCCCCAGATTACTGTACGTTTTTAAAAGAAACATATATATGCTTCACAAAGAAACCCTTTTTCTCTTGTGGTGTTATCTTTGTAGGTTCCCCTCATTCTTTGTTTTGTTTTTGTTTTTGGTTCCCCTCATTCTTAGAACCCATATATGTTCTTCTCACTCTGATATATTTGCTGCCAGAGTGGAAATGTTTTCTCAGTCACAACCTGATCTGTACTCTGGGTAACACTCACATTAGCCAGAAAGAATTTCAGGACCGAGTACAGTAGGGTCCTCATGTGGTGGGTGCCATCTAAAATCCAACAATACAGCGTTTACCTTTGGCCACGAACAGGAACCTCTGTTGGAGGAATCAGGCCCTAATGTGGACATTATGGATACTTCAGAGCAAATTTAAGAGTTTATTACTAACAAAAATGATAAGGAAGATGATGATAGATTCTGTTTTCCAAGTGTTTTCTGTTCTCACAAAGTCCTGTGAAAAAGGTGTTAGTGTGTCCATTTGATGAAAGAGTAATCTGACACTCACAACACTTAAGTAACTTGCTGAAGTTCGCACAACTGGTAAGAGACGGAGCTGGACTGTGGACTCACTACTGTCTGATCGCCAGTGTGGTCTCCTGACTTTGTGCTTGTGGTTGCCTGTTATTCCCCATTCCAGTGTCAGCCCAACCAAGTCTCCCCAAACACACGTACTTGCTGAATCCTTACACTGAAGGCTGGTGGCCTCATGGGCTTTTCATGTAGGACCAGTGCTTCCGTTGTTCAAGCAGCACAGAGAATTAATCCAGTAAGTGGAATTTAAGAGGCTACCCCAACACCTGAGCTACTGGGGCAGTGCAACTTTTTAAATTATTTGGAGTGGAGAGTGTTATGCTAAGTGAAATAAGTCATACAGAGAAAGACAGATACCATATGTTTTCACTCTTATGTGGATCCTGAGAAACTTAACAGAAGACCATGAGGGAGGGGAAGGAAAAAAAAAAAAAAAAGGTTAGAGAGGGAGGGAGCCAAAACATAAGAGACTCTTAAAAACTGAGAACAAACTGAAGGTTGATGGGGGGTAGGAGGGAGGGGAGGGTGGGTGATGGGCATTGAGGAGGGAACCTGTGGGATGAGCACTGGGTGTTGTATGGAAACCAATTTGACAATAAATTTCATATTAAAAAAAAATAAAAGACAAATGTATTAAAAAAATATTTGGAGTGAGACATCCCACAATGTTAAATCTTTACAAGGTGCCGGACTCAGAAGTGAAACCCAGAAAGAGCCTCTGTTGGAGGAATCAGGCCCTTATAGATAAAGGCAGTGATTGTGAATAGACAGAATAAAATAAAATAGCAAGATGAAGTCAGGATCTGAGCATTCCAACCAGTATGCTGCGATGGTTGCATTGAGGATGAGAAGGGAAAGGTGACTGGCTTTTATCACCAGGGAAGGGATAATGATCAACTTAAAAAAAAATTAACAAAGAGAGACAAAGGAAAGAAGAAATCTTAGAAGGAAAAATGGAGACAAGGATGACAAATAGAGTATGTGGATGGCTGTGACAGGAAAAAAAAAAGGGAGGTGAGGTACTTTATATAAGGAGTGACATAAGGGTGTCAAATGACAGCTATTCTAAGAGCAGAAAAGATATCTAAGACTAAGGAAACAAATCATTTCTGTGTTTAAGAGGATTAGGGCACCAAGAACAGTTTAATTATTAGAGATAATGCTGATTTTTTAAAATTATATTTACTAATTATTTTCACATTTGGTATTTCATTTAATCCTGAAAACAATTCTGTGTAGTAGGTTAAGTAGACGCTTCAGTCTCTGCTTCAGAAATGTGGAAATCTTGTGTCTGAGAGGCTAAAGGACTTACCTACTTTCTTGAATACGTGGTGCAGAGAAAACAAAATGTGTGTTCTGGTCCCGTCTAGTTGTCTCTCAGGGTGGACTGCTGGGCATCACCGTGTAATGTTAAAAGTACATCTAGCATAGGATGGTTTTGCCACATATGCTCGGAGGCATGTAGTCCCTGGACTAGTCTGGTCCTTTAAGTTTGAAATAGTCATAGAGATAAAAGTATGTAAAGATTATGGCGCCAAGTGTCCTTCACCGGTTGCATTTTGCTAAGCTGAGCTGGTTAGAGCACTTACATTATAGTATAGGGGTCAAGTTGAGCATAGGTATGATTTGGACAGTCATAGAGGGTGGCGACCCGAAAACTCAGGGTCAGTGGCCTTTGCAATAGACACAAGAAGCCAGATTCACTCACCTGAGGCATTTACAAAGAGAATATGAACTACAGTGGTCATCTGGTCCTGTTTTCTCAGAATCTCTTTCCCTTTTCATCTTCTTGATGGTGAGCCCATTAGGTGGGACCGAACCATCATCCTACCTCTACCCTCAAGCAACAGGGATTCAGAGTCACATACAAATACAGGTGGCTGGTGCATAATTAATAGCCAACACTTACTGAATGCATCATATACTCTGAAGCATCATTCTAAGAACTTTCATTCATTAATCGTTCAGTCCTCACAGTAGTCCTAAGAAGTGTATGCCATTATTATTTCCATTTTACAGAAGAAGCTAAGGCATAGAGAGGTTAGGTGTCTTGCCCCAGACTACAGAGACAGGGAGAAGAAGAGCTGGCATTTGAACTAGGAGAGGGAGAGATGTATGTATATATTTCTCTCCATCTCTCTCTCTATATGTACAGATAGATAGATAGATACATAGATACAGATATGTAGATATGTATATATACATATATATGTAGATATGTAGATATAAATTTGTAAGTGTTTATACACATATATACACTTTATGTGTATATGTTACCTCTCTGTAATGTGAGAATTCTCAGGAAGAATGAAATTAATGTTACAAATTAGATTAATGTTGGTTATGTGCATGGAAAGGAATATTTTAAATTTTATCCCAGGGTCATGGATAAGAATAGAAATTACGACTAAAGTTGAACCAGAAACCATAGATTTATGAGTGTTTTGAAAAGGGTATAAATAGGGTATAAATTCGAAAATTAAAATGAATGAGTGTAATGTTGAAGCATTCATTGTGTATGACATTAAGTTTCTGAAAGAGCAGCTCGTTAACTGGTTAGATCTTTTTTAGAAGTAAAAAAACAAAAACAACCTAGAAAGGTGGTATAGGGACTAGAAAACATTTTATATGATTATTATTGAGGGAAATATCACAGTGGGGAGGAATCTCTAAACAGATACTGAAAACTAAAATATATTGTGAGCCAGAATATTTAACCAAGCTAAGTCCTGGGACATGGCAAGCTTAGGGATATTGTCATAAATCTAGAAAACAAACAAACAAAAAAACTATTGGGGAAGCTGCAGAATAATGTTCTCAATATTTCAGAAGAACCTTCTTGAAGCACCATCCAGACCCTGGGCTTCTTTGTGTTGATAAACGTGAGTCTGTTTGCAGGGATTGCCAACCCCAAGTGATAGTTGGTGAATCCTTTGCCAAAGTATGTAAAATTGAAAGGGCTAACTTTCTCACCGTGCACCACTGATATAGGACATGAAAACTAAATTTTGTTATTTTACAAAGTGTTAAGGTCCTATAACTTCCTATTGTACCATGTGAGAAAAATGCAAAAGCGAAAGTGAAAACTTTTGAAAAATCTGTTCTTATGCCTTTTGAGAAGAATTGCCTTTGAGTCATGATTGTGTCTTAGGAAAGAGGTGGGCAAATGAGACAAATCCAGCCTTTCACCTGTTCTTGTAAGGGCTGGTATACTAGGAAGATTTTTAGTATTTTAAATGGTTGAAAAATAAAATAAGAATATTCAATGACTTGTAAAAATTATATTAAATTCAAGTTTGAGTGTTCATAAATAAGGTTAATCAGAATATAGCCACAGTCATTAATTTACATGTTGCCTGTGGCTTTTTTGTGCTGTGTCAGCAGAATTGGCTAATTGTGATGGAGACTGTGTGAACGGCAAAGCCTAAAATACTTAATATTTGGCCCTTTATAGAAACAGTTTGTTGACCCTGTCTTAGGGTAATAAAACTGGGATACAGGGAAGTACTTCATCATTAGGAAACAGAGTAAGTGCCTAGAAACAGACAAACAGATAAATGTGGTGTGTGTGTGTGTGTGTGTGTGTGTGTGTGTGTGTGTGTGTGTGAGACATCCTGCCTGTTAATATTACTTCCTAGATTAAAATCATAAACCATGGTTGAATCAAAATATGCAGTGATATTTTAGAAATGTTTTTTATGGCACATTATACAATCCTCTGACAAGTGATATAGTGGGCTATCAATTTCATTATAACAAAAACCACCCATATTTTATTTAATAATAGAAAGACTTGGGGCGCCTGGGTGGCTCAGTCGGTTAAGCGGCCGACTTCGGCTCAGGTCATGATCTTGCGGTTCGTGAGTTCAAGCCCCGCGTCGGTGCTGACAGCTCAGAGCCCGGAGCCTGTTTCAGATTCTGTGTCTCCC
Organism: Panthera pardus; assembly: GCF_024362965.1. NCBI lineage: Eukaryota > Metazoa > Chordata > Mammalia > Carnivora > Felidae > Panthera > Panthera pardus. The sequence continues at coordinate 187,457,704 of NW_026526688.1, forward strand.
TCCCTCTGACCCTCCCCCGTTCATGCTCTGTCTCTCTCTGTCTCAAAAATAAATAAACATTAAAAAAAATTAAAAAAAATAATAGAAAGACTTTATGAAACCCATGTCTTGTTGAAATATATAGTCTCATGAAGATAAAGAAGGAAAACATTTAGGTTTTGGAATGAGGTTTTCTTCAAATCCCTAAGTTAGTTCATGACACAAGCAATTCTTGGATTTCTTTTACCCCATCAGTGGATTTGGTAAACCAAGTAGGGTAAAAAATAATGCATGTTAACTAGCAGAAGGATAATGATTCCTGTTACCCATTGTCCTGTGATATAGAAATTGCAGTTAGAATGGTGTGGGTATATGATAGGTAAAGAAAAGAATACTCAGTGAAAAGCAGAGTCACTCCACACTTGGCAGTTGACCGCCAGAATAATGCTGTTGCTGTCTGTCATTATTTATCAACCAGCTCATTTTTCTTACCTCTGCATTCACAAATTCTCTGCACCTATTTCATTTTTCAACATTTAATTTATTTTTTAAAAGTATTTGAAGCATACCATACATACAGAATGTATATCTAATTGTGCAGGTTGAAGAATGATAACAAAATCGTCTGTGTATCCATGTACTACCTCTGTCGCTTTTCCCTCTGTGTTCTTAGGGGATATTTTTTTTTCTATCTTATAGTTGCTTGTGTGTATATGTGCTATATTCCTCTGAAATGCTGTGGGTTTCTTCAAGGCATCATCCTTCACTCACTCTCTCTTCCTGCCTACTACTCCCAGCCCGCATACCCAGGACATTCCCTTTAACAAAATAAGTACTTAAATATGTGAGTGTGGAATTAATGAGAAAAGTTACTGCAAGCTCGCTATGTGGAGAAATCTTTCATAATCTGTTTCTTGGAGCTTAGGGCCCTAGAATAGGCAATTAGCAAATGTTGGAATTGAATTGAATGAAAGTCCTATTTTTTTTTTTTAACTTCACTTCTCTGTGCACTTCTGTATGTCTGTGTACTGACACTGTGCTACATTAGGAGTTGTTTGGACATTTTCACCAAAGTGCTAAATATAGTAAAGCAGTATCCTTTGAGGTATTTGAAATGTTCAAGGCTACCTTGTCCATTTATTGAAAATCCCCCATTGCCCATACTAAAATGATCATATTCCTTCTGCCTCCAGCTGCTTCTATCCATCCTATTAAGCTGGTCTTTTTGCTGTTCTCATTACGTGTTTCAGAGCATCCCTATGGCTCATGTCATTGGGTGCTTTATCTCTAGGCTGGACTTTTCTCTTTTCCACTGTCTAGTCCATCACCTTCATTTTAAGCCTTTACCCTATTTTCCTTATGACATGTCCACACTACTGGATCTGGCTTTATCAGCCAGTAAAAAATTCTTTCTCCCAAGATTGGCCATTAACTTCAAACAAATAAAGAATGTTCGATCTGAACATCTCTACTTACCTTAGCTACTTCTACAGTGCTTGCTTTGGGAGGCTATTTTTTTTTTAAGTTCTAATTTCTGGATGTTCTAAACAGGAAAAAGGGCTAGAATCTGACTGCCTCATAAATAATATGTTATGCTATCTTTACTGTTACACTGTTATTCAAGAGTATTTTTGTTTTTCAAGACCAGACAAATTAATGAATGAATAGAGGAAGCTTGAGACTTGGTTCAATGATAAGTGTCCTTTTCCTGGTACATTAAGCCTTTTGATCAAATGCTTTAATCATAAACTCATTTGCCTACAAAGTGAAATGACTTACTGAAATTCTTACTTGAACATAAATAATTTTGAATTCAGAACTGTGGAGAATCAGTATTTTATGAAAAATATAGAGAAAGTGATACACAAGGATCTAGGTATTAGGATATTAGGTACTATCAGACATATACCTATTATTTAAATAAAATCTGTTGGGTAGCCAGTCAACTCAAACTGTAGGTAATATGTAAATAGTTAAGTTAAATAACCAGTATACATTTCCATGTTGTAAATATAATTATTTACTTGATACAGAGAGAGTATTATTTGGAAGATAATCTTAAAGGTAGTCTCCCAGTAAATTAATGTCATCAACACATGTTGGTGCCTCTATAATGAAGGTTAGACTATTGCAAGGTTTTGGATTTATACCTTTTAGTGAGGAACATGAGCTCTGATATTAGATCAGGTTCAGATCCTCATTCTGTTGCTTATTAGCTGTGTTGTCTATCCCTTGGTTTCCTTATCTGTAGAGTAGAAATAGAAATTTCAGTCTCCTAAATGTTCATGGGGAGATTAAGTGAAACACAGTAGGAAGCACTTGATGCGGTACCTGGGAGATGGAAGGTGTTGAGAAATGTTAGTTTGTATTAAGAGTTGGGTAGTATTCTTTACATACTCATAATAATAGTAATAGTGTTTATGAAGTGTTAATTTGATTTTCCAAAGATGCTAATTGACAAGGTAATATTTTACAAAATTAATTGGTCTAATTTTATGACTTGTGAGACTGTATGAATAACATTTGCAGAATTTGGGACTTACAGCTTACTGTTAGGAGATTTTTGGTAACATCCACTATGAAACAATATAAAAACAAAAAATTCCTCTTTCCAGATTAAAAAAAAATTCTTACTATTGAGACAGGGGTATGAAGCACTAACTTTTATAAAAGCACTAATTACGTGCCAGGGAGTGTTCTGAGTAGTTCACAATCAACCCTAAATCTTCACAACAACGCGCTGAAGTTGGTATAATTGATGCAGCGTCATCTAGCACATGGTCAAGAAAGAATTCTTAGGATTACAGCTTAGTAAGTTTAGTTATAATAGCACAAGGACAGGGCCCGTGGGTAGAAAGAGCTGCATTTTTTACAGCATAGGCTGGTGGTTATATACTTAGTAATCAAAGGGAAGGGGACATACACATTACAAAAGATTCTTTGAATTTCTACTAGTAAAACTACTTTTGCTAAATTCCCCTAGTGCTTATCATTCAGTTCAATATTAACTATTGGTGACATATTCCGGCTGCCATGAGACTCTTTTTTTTTTATTAAAAAAAATTTTTTTTTGAAATTTATTGTCAAATTGTTTTCCATACAACACCCAGTCCTCATCCCAAAAGGTGCCCTCCTCAATACCCATCACTACCCTCCCCTCCATCCCACCCCCCCCCCCCCCCCCATCAACCCTCAGTTTGTTCTCAGTTTTTAAGAGTCTCTTATGCTTTGGCTCTCTCCCACTCTAACCTCTTTTTTTTTTTCCTTCCCCTCCCCCATGGGTTTCTGTTAAGGTTCTCAGGATCCACATAAGAGTGAAAACATACAGTATCTGTCTTTCTCTGTATGGCTTATTTCACTTAGCATCACACTCTCCAGTTCCATCCATGTTGCTACAAAGGGCCATACTTCATTCTTTCTCGTTGCCACGTAGTACTCCATTGCATATATAAACCACAATTTCTTTATCCATTTATCAGTTGATGGACATTTAGGCTTTTTCCATAATTTGGCTATTGTTGAGAGTGCTGCTATAAACATTGGGGTACAAGTGCCCCTATGCATCAGTACTCCTGTATCCCTTGGGTAAATTCCTAGCAGTGCTATTGCTGGGTCATAGGGTAGGTCTATTTTTAATTTTCTGAGGAACCTCCACACTGTTTTCCAGAGTGGCTGCACCAATTTGCATTCCGACCAACAGTGCAAGAGGGTTCCCATTTCTCCACATCCTCTCCAGCATCTATAGTCTCCTGATTTGTTCATTTTAGCCACTCTGACTGGCGTGAGGTGATATCTGAGTGTGGTTTTGATTTGTATTTCCCTGATGAGGAGTGACGTTGAGCATCTTTTCATGTGCCTGTTGGCCATCCGGATGTCTTCTTTAGAGAAGTGTCTATGCATGTTTTCTGCCCATTTCTTCACTGGGTTATTTGTTTTTCGGGTGTGGAGTTTGGTGAGCTCTTTATAGATTTTGGATACTAGCCCTTTGTCCGATATGTCATTTGCAAATATCTTTTCCCCTTCTGTCGGTTGCCTTTTAGTTTTGTTGGTTGTTTCCTTTGCTGTGCAGAAGCTTTTTATCTTCATGAGGTCCCAGTAGTTGATTTTTGCTTTTAATTCCCTTGCCTTTGCCGGCTGTCATGAGACTCTTAAAGGAAGTAGCAGTCAGCATGCATTTGACCCTTATTAAAACTATGCAGGCTGTAGGTCAGCCTTCGGTATAAGGGTAAACATCTTCCTGCTCCTGTCCCTCATCACAATGACCGTCTTCACTTATAGATGAGAAAATTGGGATATAGAGATGAATAGAAATGGAGATCCTGGATGGACACCTAAACTTTTTACTCTTAACCCTGGACTTGTAACCATAATATGATGCTAACTTAATAGGAGGGTGTTATACACTTGGAGTAATGGGTCCTATTCAAGGGTGAATATTACTTGTCAGAAATTTGTATTAGGTAAAAATACATACCGATGGAATTTGAAACATAGAATGTTCAGAAAAAATAAAAGCATCTCAGTGGGGCTCCAAAATGTAGTATAGAAGTATTTGTACTTTAAAAATGTAGGAGGAATTTCTAATGAGATAATTTATGAGAAACCTCTTGTCAGAGGACATACATATATGGTAGACATTTTAGACAATTTTAGTTATTTTTTGGACATTATCGAGGTATGGAGATTTATTTGGAGGGTTTTGAAAATATTTGTAACGTTTATTTTTGAAAGAGAGAGAGACAAAGTGCAAGCAGGGTAGGAGCAGAGAGAGAAAGGGAGCCACAGAATCTGAAGTAGGCTCCAGGCTCTGAGATGTCAGCACAGACGGACCACAGGATCATGATCTGAGCTGAAGTCAGACCCTTAACTGACCAAGCCACCCAGGCACTCCATATTTGGAGGGTTTGAATGATCAGATAACTCATTTTATTGATGAATAATTTCTCCCAGAAAGTTTCAAAGCTCTTTATTTTTTCAGTATATGCAGCTTCTTCCGAGGTATGTGGTGTCTTGTAGTCTTATAATTGCTATCAATTTTTGAGAGGGATTCCTAAGAGGGAGGAAAATTTCCGTGTCTCTAACAACACAGATCTTGCTGCTGAAAGGAGCCATCTTCAATTTACTGTTGCATAAAATAAATAATTTTTGACAGCCATAAGTTATAGCAATACTTTGTTTTTAAATAATGTTAAGCACAGTAGAAATAGACTTTAAAAAAATAAATCCAAGTTAGTTAACATATAGGGTAATAATTTTAGGAATAGAATTTAGTAATTCATCACTTCCATATAACACCCAGTGCTCATCCCAAGTGCCTCCTTAATGCCCCTTGCCCATTTAGCCCTTTCCCCCCACCCAACAACCCTAAGTTTGTTCTCTGTATTTAAGAGTCTCTTACAGTTTATCTCCCTCTCTGCTTTTATCTTATTTTTCCTTCCCTTCCCCTATGTTCATCTGTTGTGTTTCTTAAATTCCATATATGAGTGAAATCATATGATATTTGTCTTTCTCTGACTGACTTATTTCGCTTAGCATAATACACTAGTTCCATCGACGTTGTTGCAAATGGCAAGATTTCATTCTTTTTGATTGCTGAGTTATATTCCATTGTATGTATGTGTATACACACACACACACATATATATATATACACACATATATGTATATATATATACACACACATATATATATATGTATATATATATATACACACATATATACATATATGTATATACATACATACATATATACATACATATACCACATCTTCTTTATTCATTCTTCAGTCAGTGGACATTTGGGGTCTTTCCATACTTTGGCTATTGTCGATAGTGCTGTTGTAAACATTGGGGCGCATGTGCCCGTTAGAATCAGCATTTTTGTATCCTTTGAATAAATACCTAATAGTGCAATTGCTGGGTCATAGGGTAGCTCTATTTTTAATTTTTTGAGGAACCTCCATATTGTTTTCCAGAGTGGTTGCACCAGTTTGCATTCCCACCAGTAGTGCAAAAGGATTCCTCTTTCTCTGCATTCTCACCAAAATCTGTTGCCTGAGTTGTTAATTTTAGCCATTCTGACAGGTGTGTGAAGTGGTATTTGATTTGTATTGATTGTGGTTTTGATTTGTATTTCTCTAATGATGAGCGATGTTGAGCATCATTTCATGTGTCTGTTAGCTATCCGGATGTCTTCTTTGGAAAAGTGTCTATTCATGTCTTTTGCCCAAGAAATGGACTCTTTTTTATTTTTATTTTTTATTTTAATTTTTTTTAACGTTTATTTATTATTGAGAAACAGAGAGACACAGAGCATGAGCAGGGGAGGGGCAGAGAGAGGGGGAGACACAGAATCTGAAGTAGGCTCCAGGCTCTGAGCTGTCAACACAGAGCCTGATGCGGGGCTCAAACCCACAAACTGTGAGATCATGACCTGAGCCAAAGTCGGTTGCCCAACCAACTGAGCCACGCAGGTGCCCCTGGACTCTTTTTTTTAAAAGAAGGAACCACTATAGCATTTTATATAAAATTAATCCTTTTTTATCTCAGAGCTTATTTTTAAAAATCTTAGTCCTAGACTTTTTGACAATGTGGATAGCCATTTATTTTAAGGACTCTTCAGAAAATTTTAAAACAACCATTTTATCTGTAGATTTCATATGGTTCAGTCATATGCATCGAATACTTTTAGGAACACAGGAATATGTTCCATAAAATAGCCTTCTTGAAATCTTTGAAAATGGGCAGATGGAAGTCATTGCTCATGTAGAAATAGAATCTAGAGGCAGGAATTTCTGGGTGAGTATGAAGAGAAAAAGAGGGAGTGGGGGGAAAATGGCGAATCAAGTTCTGTCTCAATGTAAGGAAGAGCTTTCTAATGATAAGTCCCATTAAAATGGAATGGGTTGATCAAAGACATTAAGGAGTATTTTAAAAGAGACCAATTTTCCATCTATCAGGTTTGGTGTGGAAAGAATTTCTTCTGAGTTGCTGAGTTTGGATTAAATGGTCTGTATGGACCTCTTTATTTTTTTTTATTTTTATTTTTATTTTTTTTATTTTAAAAATTTTTTTAACGTTTATTTATTTTTGAGACAGAGAGAGACAGAGCATGAACGGGGGAGGCGCAGAGAGAGAGGGAGACACAGAATCTGAAACAGGCTCCAGGCTCTGAGCTGTCAGCACAGAGCCCGACGCGGGGCTCGAACTCACAGACTGTGAGATCATGACCTGAGCCGAAGTCGGCCGCTTAACCGACTGAGCCACCCAGGCGCCCCTGTATGGACCTTTTTAAATGCAATTGTCTAAGAAAGCAAAGTGATAGAATGGTTCAGCTGTAAAGATCCTGAGCATCACTGCTTTAGTTTATGAACATTATAAGAATTAAGGAAATGGAGCTCTTTCTAAAAATTCTCAAGGATAGATGTAGCAGAAAAAAAAATTGTAGTTATTTAAAAAAATTTTTTTTTGAAGTAAGTATTTGGAAAGCAAAAAAAAAAAAAAGCACATTCAGAGCAGATGGATTTCTATTAAGATAATGTCTCAATAATATCAGTTGGTGGGAGTTGGTTGTAAGCAGTGGAACCTGGTGGTGTATGATATAAGCAATGAAGGGATTTAGACAAGGAAGCTCACAGAATTGAAAATTCTGAGACATTAGCTTTGGAAACCACATGAACCAAAGCGCCTGTGAAGGTCTGGGAATCAGGAAATCATGTGTAGTGTCTCTTGGGTGCCATCCTAGAGCACTCATCAGGGGAATGAGTGCTGGTCATTTTAGGTCTTTCTGTCACTATGCTCGAGACGCAAATTCTAGTGAAAAGGTATTAAAAGAATATAATTTCACAGCGTGGTTTGGGTCACATGCTCACTCCATGGCCATGGGAAAAAAAATTCTTGATTCACAACCTCACCAACATATTATTCAGTGGAGGGGGAGGAGGGGATAGCTTCCCAAAGCAAACTTGAGGTGCCATTATTATAAGGAGGAATGTAAGCTAGACAGAAGAAAACACAGATGTGCACCATAATGAGCCACTTTGGTTTGAGACGTGAATTCTTAACTCCTCTAAGCCTCCCTCAACAGCGCCCACCCTCCTCCTTAAAATGAGTGGTCTAGAAGAGTAGAGCACAATATGGAGTGGCAAATTATTCTGCATATAAAATAAAGGCATTTGGAAATTCAGAGAGCTGCTTGCTTAGAGTTGTCTACAGTGAAGAGAAGAAATGGGAGAGCCCCACTAATGTGGAATGTCTGGCCTCTGTGGAGGGCCAGAGCCAACATGATATTCCTCATGGTTGATGGGGATGGTTGATAGAGTTTTAGCCCAGTCATATCTGATAATCTATGTTAAGTCGTTGTTTGCACTTACCATACCCATGTCTGTTACCCTAAACCTGCCTTACAAATCCGCTGTGTATGATCCTATGTTCATGATTCCTTAGAATGGTAAAGAATAACATGGAGTGAAGTATAGTAACAACGGAACGGTCCTCCAAAAAAGCCTTACTGGGATTTGGGGAGGCGAGCTCCTAACCAGGAAACTAAGCTGTCTTGAAAATTCCTGGGTGTGGCAGGATGCAGGGTTGGGACAGGTCCTTTAAAACCCCCATCATTTGAGATGCAGATTTACAGCATCTTCCTTTGCACAATAACCCACATGACAGCTCTTTATCCTACAGCTGTTCTTGTCCCATACCAAATTCAATTCTCTGCTCGTTTTGTTTCACGTTTTTCTAAAAAGAATGTACTTGTACAAGAGTATGGGTATTCTCTCTTTTGTAGAAAAGAGGGAGGAAGTGAATCACCTCACTTATGTATATTTCTATTTGACATTTGAAAAAAAATTCCTCTAGAAGACTCAGAGATCTCTAACTTCAGAATTTTATTATACTCCGATTGTATCACATGAGCTTTAATCCAAACAAATTATTATCTAATTTAAATAATAACCTGTGAATTCTAACAGAATATAATGTTATTTATTAAGACTTTAATTTTGATTTATTACTCAATTATGTCTTCCATGTGAATGTAAATGCTACAATATCTAGGCCTTTAATGTATGCTGAATAACTTTTAAATTTAATGAAACTAAGTGTTGAAAGAATATACACTTCAAAGAAACTGACCATTTTATCTTCATCAAAAATGTTAGAGGCATATTGCCTGGTAAAGGATAATTTTAATGTAATTCAAGGAACCTGATTGTGTTGTTAAAAACTTATTCTCTTGCTTACTCTATGTTAAGTAATTGAACTGTTTGAGTGGATTCACAGAAAATCATCTAAAGCAGCAAATATATAACTATCATAAATAATAAGAACATAAGATACTCAGGAGTAAATTTATTTCATTACTTTGATTGATCGACTGTGATATGAGCAGTATATCTCTTTACACTGGCCCAAGGGAAGTAGTGGGAGGTTCAGCACAGAGCTTGATATTGATGGTTAAAGTCTGTTTTAAGTGATATCAACACTTAAGATAGGGTCCAATATGAATTCATTAAAGGGTTGTGTGATCATATTATTACATACTTGTAGAGGTAAAATGAGAGACCTACAGATAACCCGAATACATTGTAGAAATTTATTAAGGAAGGACTTTCACTCTTGGCTGAGCTGAGAAGGTTCTCTGTGAGTCCATACTGTCTGGCCAACGGGAGAGTCATGTAGCCCCACGTGTTGCTAGTCCAGAATGGGGCCTTAGTGATCATGCATGGCAATAGCCTCACCTTTACAGTATATGAATTTGAGTGATTTTTTTCCCCAAGACTTCAGAAATAGTTAGGCTGATAGAAGACTAGGCACCTTGGTCTCTTGATTTTTTTCATTCCACTTTTATAGGTTCTTCTTAGTTACTGCTGGTCCCAGCATCTGAGGATAAAAAGGATTTTCCCTCCTCTTTTTGCCCTCTGGAGTCTGAAAGGATGGAATATTTCCTTTTTCGGAGTATAGCAGAAGATGCAGGCCTTATTATCTGGTATAAAGTATGTGAGTTAGAAATTGCTTTTTCATCCCTAAATTTTGTATTTAATATTTTATGGCACATAAGTGAGTAATGAATTATTTTTGTCCTAATTCATTATTTACAGAGTGCTTTTAACAAAATTTAATATAATTTCACAAAATGACAGGCATAGGGAGAAAAATGTGCTGGAAGATAATTGGCCCAGGGCTGCCCAAAAGAATTTAAGACGTTCTTTTGATAGAAATATTGATGGGATTTCTAAGAAAAGACTATTTACTAGCAATGGCAGATAACCAACTTTGTATAATTCAGAGTCCAAAAATACAATCTATAAGATTTTCTGCCTTAGTGTGCTATCTCAATTAAATCAATTTAAATGAACAACTTCTACGGATGTGTCAAATTACTTAGTTATGCCTATGAGCTGTAGGGGAGAAGGGAAAACCTATGGAAATCCTCAAAGTGTGTGGTTATTGAATTTTTGGTCTGTTTGCTATCTCTGACCATGCCTCTTGGTATTTATCACAGCTTGAGTTTGAGCTTTCAAATCTTCCTTACAAAACCTTTGTACTTTGGGAAAAAGTAAATCCATCCAGCTCCTGGATTAAGACCATCAATATATCCCAGGCTCTGACTCCAGAGTTGTTTTCAGGACCCCAGAACTAGTTGAACCCAGAAAATAAGTGCTGGGGGCCTCTAAAAGTTGTTCCTTTGCTTTTATAAGATGGTGACAAGGGACTTCCCATTCCTCCTTCCTATAACTGTTCCTCTTTAGGGAACAGTTCGTTTTACAATGTGAAATAAATATCATATTAAAATATCAAATTAGAAATCTCATTAACTTCAAATTTACTAACAGCCATGTTTTGTGATTTTTTTCAAAAAAAAATTTTATGAAAATGTATGCCCAATGTAGTATAAAATGAAGTGTGACACTATTCTCTGGTGTTCAAACTTGGAAAATTAGGACGTCTCTGGGAATCACTGGACACCGAGGTTTTCCCAGTGGGCTATAGCATACAAATCACAGATAAAGATGAGGTAATTATCTCCTTTCTACTCTTTCTACTTTCAGGAAAAGGTGTTGATGTACAATAATTGGGTTTCCCAGGATGTCTAAAGAAGAAAGGGCATGTCATCAAGAAATACAGCTGAGTCTTTCATATTCATTTTTCTCTATAATTCAAAAAAAACTTTGTTATAAAGTATATAATATATAAATGTGTGAGTTACAGATTACCAAACGAAAACGCATGTACCCAATTTCCAACTCAAAAGTAAAACACAGCAGGTAATTTAGGGGCCCTCTGTTTGCCCCACTTTGCCTTCACAAGCAGTACCCCCCCCAAAAGTAATAACCACCCTGAATTCTGCCTTGTTTTTCCTGATGGTTTTACTACCTTTGCCTCTTTCTATAAGAAATGTATTTTTAGTTTTGAATAGAATTGAATTGTATTAAGTTGAGTTATACTATATGTATTCTATATGATGGTTTCATTTGCTCAATATATTTTTGAGGTCAATTCATATTGAAGCTGTTACCTGGGGTTCATTCATTTTGAGTATTGAATGGGATGAATATACCTCATTTCATTTATCCATTCTATCTTTCACTCAAATTTGGTTTGCTTCTGGTCTTTTACACTATAGACAGCAGAGATCATTGTCATGCATGCTTTCTGATGCACGTGTGTGCAGGAGTTTCTTTATAGAAGTGTTACAATGCTGAAGTGTTTTCCAAAGTTGTTGTATTATTTTACTGTTCCCCCCCCCCCAATAATTGTTGAAAACTTGAATTGATTCACATGGTCATTTGTGTGTACTGCTGGACAATTCAGAGCTTTTGAAGTGGTTAGTAGTTATACAGTGGTAATTCATAGTTAAATTGCACTTACCAAATCACTGATGAGGTAGTGACCATCTTTTTTTAAAGTTTTGATAGGCCATTTAAAATCTTCTGTTGATTTTTTTCTATTTTTTTTCAGTGCAGTTTTAGGTTTCCCGGAATTGGGGAGGAGGGACAGAGATTTCCCATATTCTTCGTATGACTGCACATACTTAGCCTCCTCCCCCATTATCAACATCACTCAACAAAATGGTGCTTTTTTTTCTGATTAAAGATGAATCTGCATTGACACATTATCACCTAGATTCCATAGTTTATCTTAAAGTTCACCCTTAGTGTTATACACTTTATGGGTTTTGGCAAATATATATACTGACGTATATCCCTCATTAGGTATCGTACAGAGTATTTTCACTGCCCTAAAAATCCTCTGTGTCTCCCTATTTGTCTCTCACCTCTCCTACCTCCAGTAACCACTGACCTTTTTATTGGCTCCATGATTTGGCCTTTTCCAGAATGTCATATAGTTGGAATCATACAATATGTAGCCCTCTCAGATTGGTTTCTTTCACTTAGTAGTATGTATTTAAGTTTTCTCTATGTCTTTTCATGGCTTAATAGCTCATTTCTTTTTAGCACTGAATAATATTCTGATGTCTAGATCTACCACAGTTCATTTATCTGTTCACCTACTGAAAGGCTCTTGGTTGCGTCTAAGTTTTGACAATTATGAATAAAGCTGTTGTAAATTTCCCTATGTATGTTTTTGTGTGGATACGTCTTCAGCTCTTTTGGATAAATACCAAGGAGTGTGACTTCTAAATAGTTCGGTAAGAGTATGTTCAATGTCGTAAGAAACTGCCCAAATGTCTTCCAAAGTGGTTCCGCCATTTTCCATTCCCAGCAGCAGTGTGTGAGAGTTCCTGTTGCTCCCCATCTGTGGCAGCATTTGGTGTTGTCAGTGTTCCAGGTTGTGACCATTCTGTTAGGTGTGAGGTGGTATCTCATCTGAAGTTGCATTTCCCTGATGATGTGTGATGTGGAGCATGTTTCATATCCTTATTTACCCTCTGTCCTGTCTTTTTTTTCTGGTGAAATGTCTATTGAGATCTTTGGCCCATTTTTTAGTCAGGTTGTTTTCTTTTTGAAGTTTAAAGTGTTTATATATTTTTGATAACAGTCCTTTTTCAAATGTGTCTCTGCAAACATTTTTCTACCAGTCTGTGACTTGCCTGTCAATCTCTTGGCATTGTCTCTTATGAGACAGGAGTTTTTAATTTTAAAGAAGTCCAGCTTATCAAGTATTTCTTTCATGGATCATGTCCATGTCCATCATGTATGTGTGTGTGTGTGTGTGTGTGTGTGTGTGTGTGTATGTCAATGTATACATATATATACATGTATATATATATATACATAGAGAGAGAGAGAGAGAGAGAGAGAGAGAGACACGCACACATACACACACACACATGTCGTGTATACATACATACATATACACACACCCAGAATCATCTAGGTTTCCTTTTTTTTTTAGGTTTATTTATTTATTTTTGATAGAGACAGAGACAGTGTGAACAGGGAGGGCAGAGAGAGGGAGAGACAGAATCCCAAGCAGGTGCCACACTGCCAGCTGGAAAGCCTGGTATGGGCTTGAACTCACAAACTGCGAGATCATCACCTGAGCCAAAACCAAGAGTCGGTTGCTTAACTAAGTCACACAGGTGCTCCAAAGTCCTCTATGTTTTCTCTGACGTGACCGGTCTGGACTTCTGTAGCATTGTTTATTACATGTAGGTTTGTGAACTCTGTTTTGAGTTCAGTGATCCATTTTGATTTTATTTTATGAAACATATAAGGTCTGCACCTGGATTTGCTTTTTTTTTTTTTTTTTCCAGTATGTAGATGTCTGCTTGTTTAAGCATGCTTAATTGAAGAGATTATCTTTGCTGCATTATATTGCCTTTGCTCCTTTGTCAAAGATCAATTGATTGTATCATGAGGGTCTATTTCTGGGCTTGCTATTGGGTTCTAGTGATGTATTTGTCTGTTCTTTTGCCAATACCGCACTGTCTACAATACAAGTGTGATAAGGAAGTCTTAAAGTGGATAGCATTGGTATATTAACTTTTTTTTTCCTTCAATATTGTGTTAGCTACTATTTTGCCTCTCCACATAAACTTTAGAATCAGTTTGTCAATATCTATAAAATAACTTGCTGGGATTTTGATTGAAATTGCATTGAATCCATAGATCAGATTGGGAAGAACTGACATCTTGGGTATATTGAGCCTTCCTGTCCATGAGCATGGAATATCCCTTCATGTATGTGATTCTTCTTTGATTTCATTCATCACACTTTTGTAGTTTTCCTCTTATAGATCTTGTGCATATTTTATAGATTTATATTGAAGTGTTTCACTTTTTTGAGTGCTAATGTCAATGGTATTGTTTTTAATTTCAGATTCCACTTGTTCATTGTTGGTATGTAGCAAAACAATTGATTTGTGTATATTGGTCTTGTATCCTGCAACCTTGCTACTATCACTTATGAGTTCCAGATGTTTGTTTATTTGGATCCTTTAGGATTTTATACATAAATGATCATGTTATCTTCAAACAGTTTTATGTCTTCTTTCCCATTTTGGATACCTTTAATTTCCTTTTCTTGACTTAGTACATTAGCAAAGACTTCTAGTAGGATGCTAAAAAGTAGTGGTGAGAGGGAGCATCCTTTCCTTGTACCTGATTTTAGTGGGAACGTTTTAAGTTTCTCATCATTAAGTATGATGTTAGCTATAGTTTTTTTGTAGATAGTTTTTATCAAGCTGAGAAAGTTTCTTCCCGTTCCTAGTTTGCTGAAGCGTTTTTTATCATGAAAGAGTGCTGGATTTCATCAAATGTTTTTTTTGCATTTGTTGATACAATCATATGATTTTTTTCTTTTTAGTTGGTTGATATGATGGATTACATTAATTGATTTTCTAATTTTGAATAAGGCTTACATACCTGGGGTAAATCCCACTTGGTTGTTATGTAAAGTATTTTATACTTTAAGATTCTTTATACTTTATAAAGTATATAATTATTTAAGGTTATTTAAGAATCTTTATACTTGAAGATTCAATTTGCAAATATTAATATTTTGTTGAGGAGTTTTGCATCCTGTTCATGAGAGATATTGGTCTGTAGTTTCCTTTAATGTCTTTGTCTGGTTATTAGGGTAATGCTGGCCTCATAGAATGAGTTAGAAACTATTCTCTATGCTTCTAACCTCTTAAAAGCATTAGAGAGAATTGGTATAATTTCTTCCTTAAATTCTAGTGAATCCATCTGAGCCTGGTGCTTTCTGTTTTCACATGTTGTTAATTATTGATTCAATTTCTCTAATAGATATAGGCCTATTGAGATAATCTATTTTTTTGTGGGTTTGTTTTTCACTTATTAATTATTTAGTTTGTCACATTAGTCAAATATTGGCATAAGGAGACTTTTGTAGTCTCTGATTTGTCTTTTCATTCTTAAAATTTTTTTTTTAATGTTTATGTCTGAGAGACAGAGAAAACAGAGTGTGAGTGGGGGAGAGACAGAGAAAGAGGGAGACACAGAATCTGAAGCAGGCTCCAGGCTCTGAGCTGTCAGCACAGAGTCTGACGCAGGGCTCAAACTCATGAAGTGCGAGATGGTGACTTGAGCTGAAGTTGGACGCCCAACTGAATGAGCCACCCAGGCACCGCAGCTTTTTTTTTAACGTTTATTCATTTCTGAGAGAGAAAACAGAGCGTGAGCAGGGGAGGGGCAGGGAGAGAGGGAGACAGAATCTAAAGCAGGCTCCAGACTCTAAGCTGTCAGCATAGAACCTGACGCTGGACTGGAACTCACCTAGGCCGGTGTTGGACGGTCAACTGACTGAGCCCCCCAGGCACCCCTCTTTTCATTCTTTTTAAACTGTTATATAGTAAAATTTGCCATTGACTTTTATGGCTTAAACTTTTGTATTAAAAAAAATTTTAAGGCCAAGGTAATATTTTTCTGTGTTTTCTCTAAAAGTTTAGAAATTTCCCTTTCATATTTATAAATTTGATTAATCTAGAAATTGTTTTGAACTGAGAGGGTCTATCAAATTTATGTTTTCCCTATATAGATAATTAGTTGTTACAATTAATTAGTTGTTCTCCAATCCACAAATCCCACCTTGTCTGTACATAGTGCTGGCTCTGTCTCTGGGCTCCCAGGCCATTCTGTCCATCTTTAGTCAGTGCCACAATGCACCAATAGACATACCTTTATAAAAAAATCTTTATGGCCATACAAGTTTTCTACTTTGTTCTTTCTCCCAAGTATGTCTTGACTAGTCTTGTCTTGTTTCTTTTCTGGATAAGTTTTAGAAGAGGTTTGTTAAGTTCCTTGGAAAACAGTATTGAGATTTGTCAAATCTCCTTATACATGGTCATGGAGTCTTCAGTCCCGGTTTTTGGTCTTCGTTATCTTTCAACAAAGTTGTAATTTCCCCATTAAGACTTAAACATCTTTTGTTAGATTTACTTGGTAACAGTGAAAAAATTAACAGCGCCTTAGAAATTTAAAGTTGGTTCCTTTCAGCAAGCTTGTTTGTTGTGTTGTGTATATTTTCTGTAGCTTTAGCAATTTCTCTCTGATCTTTAAATTTCTAAGGCTCTGTTGATGCTTTCAGTGTTACCATGTAATTCCATTAATTTTTGCTTTATACGTTATGGGGTTGTATTATTAGCATGATACGTGTTCAGAATTGTTATGTTTTCCTGGTAAATGAAACATTTTATTATTACATTGTCTTTCACTTTATCTCTAGTAGTTTTTCCATTCCTTAAAGTCTATTTTGTTTCCTAATAATATCACTATGCCAGTTTTCTTGTGGTTTTTGTTTTGCTTGACGTATTTCTTTTCCAAATATTTACTTTCAGTCATTTGATGTTATGTTTCAGTTGTGTCTTATATAGTAAGCTATATATAGCTGGGGTTCTTTTTGCCATTTCCATTCATTTTGATTGCTGAAATATTTGGATTTGTTTCTATATTTTTTTATGATTTCTCTTGGTCCTATTTTCCTATTCCTTTTCTTTTTTTTCCCTCTTCGTTGCTTTCTTTTAGATTTTTCTTCTTTTTTTTCATTTAAATTTCTTTCCTCTGTTTGGAAATTTTCATTTTCCTAGTAGTTACTTTTAAACTTTATCATTCCTAATTAATAAAATCTAAGATTATTAAATACGTGTACCCATCCTTTAGAGCTACACAAGGATCTAAGGACACTTTAATGGCCACCACTGTCTTGCAATCTCAGTGCTATTTTTTCCTCTATTTTCATTTCATCTTGCTTTTCTCCCATATGTATTTTTGCAGAGTTACCAAAATATTAACCAACACATTTCTCATCATTTCTTATTGCTTTTCAAAGCTCCCATCTGGTATCATTTTCCTTCAGTCTTAAGTATATCTGTAATTATTTTAGTGTACATTTCTAGTAAACTCTCTATTTTGGCTTTTGTCTGAAATTTCATTGATTCAGTTTTAGTTTTGGACAGTGGTTGAGTATATAATTTTATTTTTTCTCATCATTTCGAAAATATTTTTTTCATGCTGCTTTTATTATTATTATTATTATTAGGAAGTCAGTCTTGATTCTAATTGTTACCCAACCCTAAGTGATCTGACTTTTCTTTCTTTTGTTTGCTTTAAGATCTTGTTATTGTCTTTGGTGTTACATAGGTTCATCATATGTATCTGAGAATGAGTTTCTTTTTATTCATATTTTTTTCAGTTTCCATTTTTTCCTAGAGTTTAGGATTCATGTCATTCAACAGTTTTAGAATTTTCTGTTATCTCTTTGAATATTGTTTCTTCTCCATTCTCTTTATTATCTTCTGGGAATTTATTTATATGTGTTTGATCTTCTTATGCTGCCTTGGTGTGTCTTAGGTGTTTTTCTCATTTCTCATATCTTTTTTTTCCCTTTTGCTTTATTTAGGCTGAATTCTTTGAAAGTATTCACCAGTTTACCAATTATAATATTCTATTCTATTTAGTCATTTCTTTGAGTATTAATTTCGCTTATTATGTATTATTTATATAAAGTGTATTAGATTTTTAAACATACTTAGTTATTTGTAAAAATGAGCCTCTTTCTCCTGAGCCGTATTTCATAATTATATTTTCCTTTTTGACAGTATATACCTTTAACAGCCTGTGGAGATAGTTCCAATAAGCGAATTACTTGTGGATCTGCTTCTACTGCCTTTTCTCTCCCCACCCCCCTGACTCTCATTAGTGGTGACTTTTTCCTTGTTTTTGATTTAGAGCTGCCCATTTGACTTAAAACTTCATGTATGGGAATTCTTTGAGCCCTCAGTCGAAGGAGTTTTCTTCTAGAGAAAGCTTTCATTTGTTATTTCAGACATCAGCATCACCACACCAGGAATACTTTACGTTAAATCCTTGGCTTGCTGCTTTGTTTTTATGGCACAGTAGAATGAATTTAGACTGTGAGTCCATATGAGGTCCAGCTTGTGGTTATGAATTCTCGAGAGTTTATTTATTTATTTTTCCCTCGACCCAGTGACAAATTCAAAACAGGCATGTTTCCTCGTTATCCTTTTTTTGTGTGACAAGATTATTTTTTTTCTCCAACTTTGTGGTTCTGTATTTATGTGGAGATTTCCTGTCCTCTATGCTTTGAACATCTTTCAAAGAAGAATTGCAAAGCATTTTCTGGAATTTGTTCTAAACCTTCAGGATAAAAGCAAACTTTGGTGCTTGATTATCTATTAATTTCTGCTGAACTTTTTTTTTGGCCTCTCCAAAATTCTTTTCTTTGATTCAACTCATTAGTTCATTAGAAAATTTTTTAAATACCTTATTAAGCATTATCATTGTGTCTTCTCCACTGTTGGACATTTAAGTTCCACAAGACGTGTGTTTTCAATTCCATTTCCTTTCCTTTGTTTCTAAGTCTCCCCTGTTGCTTCCTTATTATTATTGTTTTTTTACTAGTTGATAATAGGAGTTAAATTCAGTTTTATGAATTTTTACTAAGAAGGAATTTGAGATGAATAAAGTGAGCCATTTTTCTTTACAGTGTAATGTAGATTTTATTGAGCACCTATTTAGTGTAAAATATTTAAAACAAATGGAACTTATTTTGCGTCTTTAAATTTTAAAGACACATTCATTGCTTATATACATTCATGTTATTGACCAGTTGGGTTATTATTTTATGATATAGTCTTAAGTTTACTTTGTGAGAGAATCCATTACACTACCAAAATATTGCATGTAAAGAAGCAATAACACTATAAATCAGTTTATTCAAGTTCATTTCCATTATAACTTATTTCCTATATTCAGTTCTGTATATATATTTTTTACTGTTTATTTATTTTTGAGAGAGAGAGAGAGAGAGAGAGAGAGAGAGAGAAAGCATGCATGAGGAGGAGAGAGAAAGGGAGACAGAGGATTGGAAGCAGGCTCTATACTAACAGCAGAGAGCCCCATGAGGGGCTCACAAGCCATGAGATCCTGACCTGAGCCGAAGTCTGATGTTTAACTGACTGAGCCACCCACACACCCCTGGTTCTGTATATTTTAAACATTTCTATTATTCAGACTTGAAAAATTATTTTAAGTCTCTTTCAGCCATCATTTCTAGGCTTTTAGTATTTACTTTAAATCTCAAACTCTTTTCAAATAGAACATAGCCATTTCTACTCGTTCACTCAGTTCTCATATGTAAATGAATAATTGGTACAGTTAACTTAGGGGAAAAATTATATTTATGGCAAAACGCTTTCTCTGATTTATAATTCCTTGTTTTGTAGTAGAGTCATTGGATTTCAGATGACTTGCTAGTTTTTATTTATCCTTATTTTTTTCCAAATATGATGCTATCTTTAATATGCTTGAACACTAATTTACTAGAAAAGTCCTGTTTCAGTGACCATTTCTTTTCATTTTAATTAAATCCTATAGCTTTTCTCCTAGACTAGTTTGACTAAGCTCTTTAATAAAAAAACACAGCAAACAAAACACTCGAGTGACTAGTTCTGTATTCTTTGTTATTGTTGTTGTTCTATTCATACATTGATATGCTAAGACCAAGATACCCACCTGGAAGAGTCTTGGAAATACTTAAAGGATATTTTAACCAGGATGGTAAGTCTTTTATGAAATATTCTGCTTTTCCAAATATTTTTGGATTCTTACTCATATAGTAGTCTGTTATGAATTTGCTGTGTTACTTCAATTAACCACCCATGCTTCTTGTATACTTATGGTGGATTTTGAAATTCAAATAGTCCTATTGGCTAAAAAAAAAAAAATGCCCATAGGCCTCTATCAAAAATGTCTATTTACATTTCAGCTATACGTAGACATTAAGGATAAGATCTCAATGACGTCTTCACCTATTTAACCCATCCTTTCACCCACCTTAGCTCTGGTAACCAACAGTTTTTTTGAATCACTGAATTCTACCCCTGACATTAATATTACACTGTATGTTAATTAACTGGAATTTAAATAAAATCTAAAAGAAAAAAAAGATTGGGATGGCTTCTGATGGGTAATAAGACTGCATGCCCAACCACTGTGCATCTTTTTAATCTTATTCCGTGGCACTTTCTTTCTGGCTCACCCGGTTTCAGCCACGCTAGCAGTCTTTTTGAATCCAAAAAGGCCAAATTCATTCCCCCTTTAGGTTCTTTGAACTTGTACTCTTCTCTCTTTAAAATTTGCTTGACTGGCTCCTCCTGTCCATTCAGGTCTCATCTTAAATGTCACTTTCCCAAGAGGACCCTGATACCTCATTCTGAATTATCTGCCATGATCTTTCACATTTTCCCCTTTTGTTTTCTTCACAGAACTTATTAATACTAGGAATTGTCTTGTTCTCCCTGCTAAAGTGTTGTATCCCTGATACTTAACCATGTGTCTGGCACAGAGTAGGTACTCCTCAATATAAAGTAGTTGTTACGATAATAGCTGGTATTCTATGGTTCCTGATAGTTCTGGAAGCATATTCACACCTTTTCATCATGATCTTCAATCTCATGAGAACCATACTAATCATCATGTGTAATAATGAAAGTTGTGTGTGAAAACAGCCTGATGATAGGATTTTCAAGACACCACCAACATTATGATGAAAAATACCATGTTCATTATAGCACTTCATTCTCTGCAAATACTTTTGTTGGGAATAAAAGTGATATGTGATGAAGGGAGCAGTGACCATAATAAACTTAGACTTTTCAATAAAAACTTTGTAAAAGCCAAAACTAAATGTTATGGCTAGTTTTTTTCAGTTGCGTGGGTTTAATGTTTATTTCTAGAAAATATTTTGTTCGCTTGATTCTTCTTCTTCCTGAATGGGTTACATCTCTTGGTGACACTTGATTAGGTAGGATGAAGCTTCTGGAATCCCATTAACGGTTTACAAATATGTTTGCCGTTTGTGTCAAGTCCTGAAATGAAAAATGTGAAATAATGTAAGAGTATGATAAAGTGTGACCATGACCAAAATTGACTCCAAAAACTTCATCTTCCATTCATTTTCCTTTTTGTGAGGAGGGGTGTTTCAGTTAGCTTTTGCTGCAGAGTGAACCACCCACAATGTTTGTGGCTTAAAACAACAATCATTTATGAGCCTGAAAGACCGTGGGTTGGCAATGCAGGCGGAGTGCAGCTGGGTAGGTCTTCTCCAGGTGGCTCCTGGGCTCACATTCACAACTGCCATCCACTAGCAGATGGTTAGGGATGCGTTGGTACTGGGTGGCCTGCCTCCCACGTCTGGCTGTCGGCTGCAGTGATAGAGGCAGCTGTGCCGTATGTCTCTGGCTTCTAGCAGGCTGCCCACATTTCTTCACATGGTAGCAAGCACCATTGCACAAATACTAATTACTAAGTCTTTTCTTCTGTCACATTGGCTAATGTACTATTGGCTGAAGTCTGTCACGTGGCCAAGACCAGATACCAAGTGGTAGAGTTGTATGTCCCACCTCTTAATGGAAGGAGCTTCAAGGTCACATTGTAGAGAGCTATATGTGTTGCCATGGGAGGAATCCTTGGTGGTTTTTTTGTGGTTTACTAGATGGAGTTCCTAAAAGTCATCTTTTGAAATCAAAATCTCATAAAAGAAATTTTATCTTTTTTAATGTTTATTTTATTTTGTGTGTGTGTGTGTGTGTGTGTGAGAGAGAGAGAGAGAGAGAGAGAGATAGAGAGAGAGAGAGAGAAAACGAAAGAACATTTGAGCAGGGGAGGGGCAGAAAGAGAGAGGGAGGGAGAGAAAGAATCCCAAGCAGGCTCTCTGCTGTCAGTGCAGAGCCCCACATGGGGCTTAAACTCACGAACCTTGAGATCATGACCTGAGCTGAAATCAAGTTGGATGCTTAACCAACTGAGCCATCCAAGCGTCCTAGATAAGAAAGTTTAAAGTTGAGTTGCTGAATGCTTTTCTAGTTTCTTTTTTTTACATTTTTATGTATTTTTGAGAGACAGAGCACAAGTGGGGGAGGGGCAGAGAGATAATGAGACACAGAATCCGAAGCAGGCTCCAGGCTCTGAGCTGTCAGCACAGAGCCTGATGCAGGACTCAAACTCACAAACTGGGAGATCATGACCTGAGCAGAAGTCGGACGTTCAACTGACTGAGCCACCCAGGTGCCCCTTTTCTAATTTCTTAGTCTTAATTACCAACTAAGTAGTAGTTCTCACATTTGATCTGTGTAGGGAATATCTTATATGCCCACTGATGTTCAGATTCTAGCATCCTTCCCTTACACCATTCTGATCCAGTATATTTGGGGGTGAGGTCCAAGAATCTTTCTTTAAGCTTACCAATCTATTGTGGTGTAGGAGATCTAGAAGGACCCTATCTTCCCAGGACAGAATAGAAATGATGTTTATTCTTATGTCTGGATGAGAAGTATGAGGCAATCTGTTAAAAGCTGTCATTTCTTTGAAATACATGTTTTATCTGAAAGAATTAAATCCTATAATAGTTTTCTTTAACACGTAGCAAAACTCAAGGTAAACTCTGCTAGTTAAATTCCTGTTTATTCATGTGATGAATTTTGTTTCATGTAAATAGACCTAACTAATGTGAAAGAAAGTAGATATAAAGAAATATAAAATGTTATTATAATTGATAATGCATGTTATGCAAAGTCAGCTTTTGTATGAAATACTTGTCTAAAAAGATCTTTCTCCCTGATTTTGGATTTTGTGGATTTAAAAAAAATGGAGCAGCTGCAAAGGGGAAAGCAAATTGCAGATTTTTTCCAAGGCCTATTTTTGCTATTTCTAAATAATAAATCAGGAAAGTTATATTTAAGCTCTAACTTTGGCTAAATATCTTATTTATGTGAAAACAATTGGAAAATAATAAAGTATTTCGTGCTGGTAATAACCTTGCATTTTACCTTGCACATTTGATTTATGTCAGTCAAATATAGATAAACCAAAGAAAAAAGAAAAGATAAGCCATCTTATAGAAAATAATCGCTCTCATTTTGTAATCCACTCATTGGAACACTACAAAAACAGTTTACCGAGGTGCAAAACATAAGATGTGTGCACAGTTCACAAATAGCAAGACACAAATTTATGTGTAAAAACATTTGTTTTTGAATAATATTATCAAAGAGGCTTGGGTGACACATTGAGTTGAGTACCCTGTAGCTGTCTCTGCTTGTTTGATTATTGGGCTGGGACTCTGAATTTGTCTTTAATAAAATCCCAGAGGAAAGAATCTCTCTTCCTTGCAACCAGTTGAAGGAAATCGTAAGACTTCTGGAGAAGGGTTCTGCCTGTGGAGACTGACTTAATTAAACAGTTTTATTATCATCTTGTGAAAGAGTCTCCCTATGCTATTTGCCATTTCATTTTCTGAAAGCATGATGAAAATTGAAAATATTCGGTCTTATGTCCTGTGAAGATAGTATCAGTGTTTCCTAGGTCTCTTGGTAAATCATCTGCTCAGATGCTAGGTAGAAATTCTGAAGAATTCATTTATAATCCTGGTGCAAAGTCAATGCCTGCTTTATCTCACTGATTGTAGATTTTGCTTCCAGAATAAGATGGGACCACTTCTTTCCCCCTGTGTTTCATTCGGTAATCATTACCTTCGGAGTTATATCTTGAGCTACTTTTTATTTCCAGATGCGTGGGTTAAATGTGCTTCCTTTCAGGGAAGTCACTGTAAAGATGTGGGTTAAGAAAGATGCTATTGGGTGCTTTGCTTATTTGTTAGTACAGAAGAAATTCAGAGTCCATGTGAGAAATAGCGGCTTCTTTGTTTAAGTAAAATTCTCCCATTGTGATACTTGAAAACAAGAGGTTTAATAAATAAGGTTTAAAACTTTTAATTTAAATATTTTAAATAAGAAGTTTACTTATATATAATATAACAGCTCTGAGAGCAACTGCTGACTCTTCAAAGACCTTTTCACTCATTCATTCAACTATCTCATCGTTACTGAAAACCTGCAACGTCCTAGGTAATAGGCTATGATTATTCACAAGGAATTCTGAAACAAAAACATTTCAATTTACATAACCACGTATTCCACCCTACATTCAAGGGTTTATTCAGGAAGTTAAAATATTTGCTTTTGCGCATTCTCATGTTTTTTAATTTTTCTGAAAAATTTCAAAGCCCAACATTAAGTTCCATCCACTGTTGAAAACTTTTGCCGTGCAATTTCAACTGTAGGTACAATTTTAAAATGTTTTCTTTTGAAGCAGAGTGTCTCTGATTTATTTTTCCCCCAAGAAAATGTATACTTTTTATTATTACCTGGTGGGAAATTCAGTAACCTTAAAAGCATAGTTCTTGGGGATTATTCAGGCCTCAGTGACACCTTGAGCATGATGTTTATGTCCTACTTAGAGTCAGAGATTAGAACGCATAGGGGTCTTCAACAAAATTGACTTGAAACTCGTGCTTCACAGGTGGGTCAAGACATACAACTGTGAGAAGGTCAGGTTATCCACCTGGGTATCTGAGCACCGGAATAACAGTGGCTTCTAATCATGCTATGTAGAAGTTAAACAATGGCAAGATTGCCCAAACTAACGATGGCTAATGTTGACACCAACAGTTTATGATTAGGCGTTGCAAATTAAGGCAGTCGATTTCTCAAGTAGCAACATGAATTACATATCACAGCTGAAAATCTATTTCAGTGTCTTTGGTTAAAATGAATATGCCTGATGGTCAGTTATCAGTTGTATGCCATTCAGTTAACATTGACAATGGTTTTGCAACCTGAGGGTCTCAGAGTAGAATGGCACCATAATGTGGAGATCAGCTGTTTTCTTATGGGCTTGTTTGCATTAGAGAAGCTCTATGAGCCTGACCCAAATTTAGATTAAAGCAGAAAAACCTTTCATGATCACTGAAACCCACTGAAATGTCAGTGAACTTAGAGAAATCCAATTATGATGCAAATGTGAAATTATCGGCACAACAAAATAAAGCATCTGAACCTTTCCGAGCCCATTCCAGTTCTAAAATTGCATTAGATTAAGATAATAACTTGACTTTATGAATTAAAATGAAAGAGGAATATAGAATTAGGTGCTACTCTGGTGGTAATTTGTTTCTCTTGATCAGCTGAAGTCCGTGCCGAGGACTCGGATGGTTTTATATGGCCCTAAATGCTTCCCCAAATGTGTGTCGATCCATTTGGCTCCTTTCCAAAAAGTGTTCTCTGGCTGTAGATAAAGTAGTTCTGTGTGTGATCAACAAATATAAGAAATCAAGGTTTCCTCTGTGTGTGTGTGTGTATGTATACAATTTAAAGTCATTTAAAATGCTTTCTTGGGGACCGGCAGAAGATGGTGGCATAGGAGGACGCTGGGCTCACCGCGCGTCCTGCTGATCACTTAGATTCCACCTACACCTGCCTAAATAACCCAGAAAACCATCAGAAGACTAGCAGAACAGAGTCTCCGGAGCCAAGCGCAGACGAGAGGCCCACGGAAAAGGATGACATGATACTATACATGGAAAATCCGATAGACTCCACCAAAAGTCTGCTAGAACAGATACATGAATTCAGCAAAGTTGCAGGATACAAAATCAATGTACAGAAATCAGTTGGATTCTGATACACTAACAATGAAGCAACAGAAAGACAATAAAGAAACTGATCCCATTCACAAGAAGCATAAAATACCTAGGAATAAATCTAAGCAAAGATGTAAAAGATCTGTATGCTGAAAACTATAGAAAGCTTATGAAGGTAATTGAAGAAGATATAAAAAAATGGAAAGACATTCCCTGCTCATGGATTGGAAGAATAAATATTGTCAAAATGTCAATACTACCCAAAGCTATCTACACATTCAATGCAATCCCAATCAAAATTGCACCAGCATTCTTCTCGAAACTAGAACAAGCAATCCTAAAATTCATATGGAACCACAAAAGGCCCCTAATAGCCAAAGTAATTTTGAAGAAGAAGACCAAAGCAGGAGGCATCACCATCCCAGACTTTAGCCTCTACTACAAAGCTGTCATCATCAAGACAGCATGGTATTGGCACAAAAACAGACACACAGACCAGTGGAATAGAATACAAACCCCAGAACTAGACCCACAAACATATGGCCAACTCATCTTTGACAAAGCAGGAAAGAACATCCAATGGAAAAAAGACAGTCTCTTTAACAAATGGTGCTGGGAGAACTGGACAGCAACATGGAGAAGGTTGAAACTAGACCACTTTCTCACACCATTCACAAAAATAAACTCAAAATGGATAAAGGACCTGAATGTGAGACAGGAAACCATCAAAACCCTAGAGGAGAAAGCAGGAAAAGACGTCTCTGACCTCAGCTGTAGCAATCTCTTACTCGACACATCCCCAAAGGCAAGGGAATTAAAAGCAAAAATGAATTACTGGGACCTCGTGAAGATAAAAAGCTTCTGCACAGCAAAGGAAACAACCAACAAAACTAAAAGGCAACCAACGGAATGGGAAAAGATATTTGCAAATGACATATCGGACAAAGGGCTAGTGTCTGAAATCTATAAAGAGCTCACCAAACTCCACACCCGAAAAACAAATAACCCAGTGAAGAAATGGGCAGAAAACATGAATAGACACTTCTCTAAAGAAGACATCCGGATGGCCAACAGGCACATGAAAAGATGCTCAACGTCGCTCCTCATCAGGGAAATACAAATCAAAACCACACTCAGATATCACCTCACGCCAGTCAGAGTGGCCAAAATGAACAAATCAGGAGACCATAGATGCTGGAGAGGATGTGGAGAAACAGGAACCCTCTTGCACCGTTGGTGGGAATGCAAATTGGTGCAGCCACTCTGGAAAACAGTGTGGAGGTTCCTCAGAAAATTAAAAATAGACCTACCCTATGACCCAGGAATAGCACTGCTAGGAATTTACCCAAGGGATACAGGAGTACTGATGCATAGGGGCACTTGTACCCCAATGTTTATAGCGGCACTCTCAACAATAGCCAAATTATGGAAAGAGCCTAAATGCCATCAACTGATGAATGGATAAAGAAATTGTGGTTTATATACACAATGGAGTACTACGTGGCAATGAGAAAGAATGAAATATGGCCCTTTGTAGCAACGTGGATGGAACTGGAGAGTGTGATGCTAAGTGAAATAAGCCATACAGAGAAAGACAGATACCATATGTTTTCACTCTTATGTGGATCCTGAGAAACTTAACAGAAACCCATGGGGGAGGGGAAGGAAAAAAAAAAGAGGTTAGAGTGGGAGAGAGCCAAAGCATAAGAGACTCTTAAAAACTGAGAACAAACTGAGGGTTGATGGGGGGTGGGAGGGAGGGGAGGGTGGGTGATGGGTATTGAGGAGGGCACCTTTTGGGATGAGCACTGGGTGTTGTATGGAAACCAATTTGACAATAAATTTCATATATTGAAAAAAAAGTAAATAAATGAATAAAATGCTTTCTTGTACAGCATATTGTGTATTTTATAGACATTTGATGTGAGCTGAACAAGAGAAAAATGAAGTCCAAAGTGATATGTAATTTTTTTTGATCATCTGGTATTATTTTTAGCATTATCTATTTTACTTTAATCTTTTAACTTTCAAATCCATCCAAACTAATAGAGTGAAACAGTTCATTGCTTTTAATGGAAATATTTATTATTATTATTATTATTATTATTATTATTCAGAGGGAATTTAGTAAGCAGTATCAGTGTTAAATATCTTGCCACTTTTTATCTGGGCATCACTCCAGTATTTTAAGCCACCAAATATAATAAGCATTGAGGATTAAGTCCTAGTTCACAGTGTCCCTAAAAGTGACCAAATATCATATTGCATATCAAAAATGACTACCTCATAATTTTCTCTCTAATAATACATTGACATCTCTCAGACCTTAGAGGTTTGAATAAAGGATAGTTTTTATAATTTTATGTGATATTTTGAAAATTCAAAATATCTCTCTGCTTTCCTCTCCAAGTGTCTGTCTGTCTTCCTGTCTGTCTCTCTCACACACAGACATCTCACACAGAGGCATCACAAACTCTTTTCTTTGAAATGAAAATTATTATGCAGGCATATGAAATTCTGTTTCCTCATTTAATACGTATTTCTTAACTATGTAGCTACCACATCATAAGATGCTGGATAGATAGTAGGAAATGAAACATCAGGGCCCTGGCATTCACCAAATGTGATGTCTGTTGCAGGCGAGAGACAATAGACAAGTTAACAAACAAATGTCAAAATATAAGTGAAAGGAAATGGTGAGGTACTATAAGGAACTTTAAGAAGGAACTATTTTGTATTGACTGATCATGTAAGACAGCTTTGAAGAAGTGAAAATCAAAATAGGGACTCAAGACATGAGCCTTGTAGTGTGTGGGGTGCATTGTGTTGTGAGCTGTGTGTTGGTGAGGAAGGTGGAAACCTGACTGTTGTCGTGAACTTAAGGAAGGCTAGTGTGGCTGGAGGCCAGCAGTTAATGGAGAGTGTGCAAACAGAGGAAGTGTAAGCAGACAGGTACTTCCAGAACATTCAGAGAAGCTTGGATTTTGTAGCCTTGCCTAATATTAGTGCAAAGATAAGTATACAGTTTCCTTTTTTTAAGTTTATTTGTTTGAGAGAGAGAGCAGGGGAGGGCCAGAGAGAGAGAAGAAAGAGAACCCCAAGCTGGCTCTGCACTGCTATCATGGAGCCCAACCTGGGGCTCCAACTCACGAGCCACGAGATCATGACCTGAGATGAAGTCAAGAGTCAGATGCTTAACTGACTGAGATACCCAGGAGCCCCTGCAGTTTCCTTTTATTTCCTCAAAAATCTCTATTTGAAACTTAATGAAAAAAATTTAGAAATCTGGGCATGAATTTTGTATGGATTAGCTATCGTGTAAAAGACTGGTCACACTAGAACCACAGAGAAGGTGGGTTTGCCATCATTTTGGAAGAGGGAGAAGGCAAAGTGTGTCCTATGTTGCAATGCTGTTTTGGCTCCCTGTGATGAGAAAATGGTTCCGTCCTCATTACTACTTACACAGAAATGCATTTCTCACTAGTCCAACAGAAGAAATTGTCTTGATGATGTAAATCTTATTTTCATTTTGAACATTTGTCTTATAAAAGCTTATGGTGAGATAGTTTCTAAAAGAATGATATTTTTGCTCAATATCACTGATCATGAGGGAAATGTAAATCAAAACTATGATGAGCTATCACCTCACACACTTTCACAATGACTAAAATCAACAACATAAGAAACAACAAATGTTGGCAAGGATGTAAGAAAGAGGAACTCTTGCACTGTTGGTTAGAATGCAAACTGGTGCAGCCACTCAGAAAAAAAAGTACGGAGGTTCCCCCAAAAATGAAAAATAGAACTACTCTAGGATCCAACAACTGAAATACCAAGTATTCACCCAAAGAATACAAAAAACTAATTCAAAGGGGTGCATGCATTCTGATGTTTATAGCAGCATTATCTACAATACCCAAACTATAGAAACAGCCAAAGTGTTTATTGACTGATGAACAGATAAAGAAGAGGTGAAGTATATATAAAAGGGAATATTTTTCAGCCATAGAAAAGAATGAAATCTTACCCCTCTAGATTTTAAAAATATTATCTCATTGTGGTTTTGAATTGTATTTCCCTGATGATAAGTGATGTTGAGCATTTTTTCATGTGTCTGTTCAGGCCATCTGTATGTCTTCTTTGGAAAAATGTCGGTTTATGTCTTCCTATTTTTCAGTTGGATTATTTATTTTTAGGGTGTTGAGCTTTATAAGTTATATATATTGGACACTAATTTTCTTTTTTGGATATGTCATTTGCAAATACCTTCCCCCCATTCTGTAGGTTGCCTTTTAATTTTGTTGATTGTTTCCTTCACTCCAAGATTTTGAAATCTTGCCGTTTAAAATGATGTGAATGGAGCTAGAGAGTATTTTGCTAAGTGAAATAAGTCAGAGGGGGATGAATGCCATGTGATTTCACCCATTGTGGGGTTTGGAGGGCAAAGCAGTGAGCATAGGGAAAGGAGGAAAGAGACAGATACTTGACTGTGGAGAGCAGACTGGTGGTTGCCAGAGGGGAGATGGGTGGGCGAATGGGTTAGATGGGTGATGGGGATTGAGGGGTGCACTTGTGGTAGGTGCTGCGTGTTGTGTGGGGGTTTGGGGTCACTATGTTGTGCACATGGAGCTGATATTGCACTGGGTGTTGGCTGGCTGGAATTTGAATAGAAACTTAGGAGAAAAAAATCCAATGGGGCTCACTCCAAAAATCATAAAACACGCATTTATTCAAGTACTACCTATTGCAAGTGTCCAGTGGAAGTTTCTGTGATGGTGGGAATGTTCCGTATCTGTGCTGTCCAATACAGGAGCCAGATCTCACATGTGGCTATTGAATATTTAGAATTTGGCTAATGTGACTGAACAGCTGAATTATTCATTTTATTTTAATGAATTTAAAATTTAAAAACTGCATGTGGCTAGTGGCTACTGTATGGAACTCAAACCTATTGTGTACTTACCAGGGGTTCTCAATTCGTGCAGGCCAGTGGGAAATCTATAGAACCTACTCTCCGAGAATGCACAGACATATAAATATGGTAACATGTACATGTGAATCTCTAGAATTTAGCACAGAAAATGAGAAGCACGTGGTAGAGTTTTGGGTAAACCACTAGAGGTTTCTGAAGAATGATACTCGGAGTAAGAAACTGAGGGAAGATGGTGAAAGAATCATCCTTGAGCCTCGAAGGAACGGCAAGGTTGTTAACATGTGGGATTGGAGTGAAAAACATTAAGAGCACAGTAACCAACAGGAGAGGAGAACAAAGAGTCTGCATCAGAGATATGGCTATCATCATGATAATAGTGGTAATAATAGCTAACATCTATCAAGTACTTATTATGAGACATTTTTCTAAGAGCTTTACATGCATTAATTAATTCATTCTCACAACAGTTTTCTAAGGTTAAATGCCATATCATTATTTTCAAATTACAGATAAGGAAGCCGAGGGTGACAAGGTCAAGTGAATTTCCCAAGGTCAAGCTGGTAGTGACAAAACCAAGATCTGAGCTAAAGAAATCTGAGAATCAGGCACAGAGTTGTCCCAGGTGGAAGCTTGAAGATCGAGTAAGAGTTAAAGGGATAGCATGTGGAGAGCAGATGGTTAGATGCAGGTCCTTGTAAGAAATCCTATTGAGAAGATGGCAGGTGGAAGAGAAAATAGTAAGGGATTTTCAGGTTAAAGGTTAAGGGGAGAACAAAGAAGGGACTTTGTATTTTGGGGAGATAGGGTAGGGGAGGGTGTCATGGAGGGGATGTGATTAATGAATCTAAAGACTCCCAAAAGCCTAAGGCTCTTTGAGTTGGCTTTTGAATGTTCTCTTCCTTCTAAGCCTTTTTTTCCTAAAGACACTTTATTTGATGGGAAGAGGGTGTTCTTTCAGCTTTTCGGTTCCCTAATTTCTTCCTGTTCTTTGTGACTGTTTCCCTTACCAAGGTGAGTTGTGTTATAGCTTAGCTGTGGAATTCTTAAGCCTTGATTAAATGCCCATGGATATTCAGAGTTGTATTCAGTACTAGCTGGAAATACTTAATTGCCTGATGGATGTTTTGTATGACATCATCACACATGCTATGTTGCGGTTCATTTTGTTGTGCCCATTTATCTGGAGATTTCTTTGTAACTCCTGCTGAACCCACAGTTGGTTTCTGTTACAATGGCTTTTTAAAATGAGACCATAATTCCAAGATTGATGTTGGATGAGAGCAAAAGCACACCATTATTCCCACCAGGAGTAGCTTTAACAATAGAAATAGGTCAACCTCCCAAAGGACCTACCTGTGAGATTCATTTTCATTATTGAAATCACGTCACCTACCACAAAGACGAAACTGGATTTAAAAATTTGTATTTGTAAATAGTTAATCTACAATTTGTTCACATGAAAAAACCTAATTAGTACCTACAATTGAAGAGATATTTCTGGAGACCATACCAGCTGGTAGCTTAGAAGGGACAGATGGCCCACAGCTCTTTAATGGTGGGGGTGGGGTGGGGAAGATGATGTGTTGGCTTGGAGAGATCTGAATAAGAGACTTCATGAACTCTCTTTTTCATTTAAAAAGTAATTTAATATTTTCACAAGCGGTTCTTTTATGAGAGGTATTATATTCAGTTTTTATCAAATGATAAAATGTAGAAAAAATTTTGTCTCAATGCATGTTTGCAGATGTCTGTCTACATAGACACAGAAAATAATTTTTCTATGTGTGTTAAAGAGAGTGGGCTTGTAGTCAGGTCTTTTTTTTTCCATTTTTTGAAAAAATGTCCATGCCTTCACCTGGCTCCAAATACCCCTCCTGGTTCCTCTGTGTTGTGCTCTGAGAGAGTAAATAAATGTATCTAATTACCATTAGGATCTGCTGAGGCAAGAGGGTTTCTTTTTCTTTTTTTTTTTTTTTAACATTTATTTATTTTTGAGAGACTGAGAGGCAGAGCATGAGTGGCCGAGGGGCAGAGAGAGAGAGTTAGACAGAATCCTAAGCAGGCTCCAGGCTCTGAGCTGTCAGCACAGAGTCTGACATGGGACTCGAACCCACGAGCTGTGAGATCATGACCTGAGCCAAAGTCGGATGCCCAACCAACTGAGCCACCCAGGCGCCCCAAGGCAAGAGGGTTCCTTGCACACTCATTAATATGCATCTGATGAGTGTGCAGGAAACCCTCTGTTTCCCTTTTACTTTACTTGAAATCTGAGGATTCCATCACTTAAAGAACTGCTGGATCTTTAGTGATGATGATTCTTCTGATTAGATCTTCTGATGATGTTGTCAGTGGTGTTGGTGCCAGTGGTTTCATTAGCTTTCATTAGCAATGATACCTAGCTTATGCTAAAGTTACAAAAGCTTTTACAAGTATTAACGTATTTATTCCTCACAGCAATCCTATTGTTTCCCATATTTTACATTATTATTCTCATTTTACATTAGCATGTTTAATTCTTAGAAAAGCTACAGATAAGGAAACTTTACACACCTGCCCCGAATCATATTGTCATTCAGCAGTTGAGACAAGATTCAACCAGCCGATTGTTCTTGAGTCCGTATCTTTAATCCAGTGTGCACTGTGATTATGGCATTTATGATGAATGATTAAGTGACTTAATAACAGGCATAATTTATATAATATTTTACAGTTTACCAAGTACTTAAGAAAATTTTTTTGAATGTTTCTTTTTGGGGGGAGAGAGAGAGAGAGAGACAGAGCACAAGCAGGGGAGGGGTAGAGAGAGAGAGAGAGAGAGAGAGAGGGAAACACAGAATCTGAAGCAGGCTCCAGGCTCTGAGCTGTCAGCACAGAGCCCAATGTGGGGCTTGAACCCATGGACCGCGAGATCCTGACCTGAGCCAAAGTCAGACACTTAACCGACTGAGCCACCCAGGTGCTGCTTTAGTCCTATTGCTTATATTATTTGATTCACCAAACTCCATAAAGTTGGTGAAAAATGGATTCAAGAAAGAGCACATGGCTTGGCCAAAGTTGGCACCAATTGACCTTTGCTAGAACTAGGACTCCCACCTCATTTTATGGCAACAAGTTCCATGTCTATTTTAATTGTCTCTGCTGGACCAGGACATTATATCCTGTGGTGTGGAACACTGAGACAGTCATTAAGGACACCACCTTCCTGGAGGAGACATTACATGTGTTATTAGTTTGAAGGTAGTGATAGGATTTTTGAAGTTTGGGCAAATGGAGCTTCAGTTTCCTTCCCTCCTTAGAGGTGTGTGAACCTGAAAAGGCTGCTCTTCAGTCTTTTGCTTTTTGGGGGGCTCATTCACCTCTGATACCTACAGCATGTATCAGATTTTACTTAACTTTTAAGTTTAGTCAACCTTTGATTAAGGCTCTATGGTATACCACAGAGTCTTAGGATGGAAAAGATTACATTAGAAGGATGTGAGCTATACATCTATGATTCCTAGTGCAGCCTTAAGTACCTGGATTATCTTCTCTGAACCTCACTTTCCTCACCTGCAAGAAGATAATAGAAATACTGACATAGAAGCATTTCTCTGGCTATTACATGAAATGATGTATATAAAGCACATAGCGCTATGTCTGGCACATGAGAAGCACTGAATACATTTGGAGAATCATCTTTCATATTATATTTAATTCAATGGTGGCTCAGATCTAGGACATGAATGATTCTATCTTTATACAGAAACGAGCAAAAGTTATTTATGAAATTCTTTCAGGGAATATTTCTGTCTCCAATAATTGCTCATCAAGTGAAGGATAAATGACAAGGGTCTGAAGGGGGCACTTCTTCCTTCAATTATGCTTTACTGCATTTGATGGGGAAAGTATATGCTGTAATGATATTTTTGACATTTTCGAAATGTAGTTCTTATTTTAAAGGGTTTTCACATGCAACAAAAATAATATATTTGCATTAGTCTGCCTGTTTATCTCCTCCGGACTCTACTTATGTTTATTTATGGTTTGTATCAGTGATAACTGGATATGTGGCCTTGAATTGCTATATTTATATTAAGTGTCAAAGTTTGTGACCATTGGGCAGGTTTCTTGAAAGTTTTTCTGCAGGATGATGCTATGAATTGAATGTTTGTGTCCCTTCAAAATTCATATGTGGAACCCCTAAGCCCTGATGGGATGGTATTTGGAGATGGGTTCTTCGAAAGGTGATTAGGTCATGAGGGTAGACCTTTCATGATGAGATTCCTTAAAAGAGGAGACATTGGAGAACATCTTTCTGCTCGTCATCGTGGGAGATCAAGGGAGAATATAGTCATCTGCAAATCAGACAGTAAATCTGCCAGCATCTTGATGTTGGACTTCCCAACTTTCAGAATGTAATAAACAAATATTACTTATTAAACCGCCCAATCTACGGTATTTTGGTATAGCAGCCTGATCTAAGTCTGATGATAACAGTTTCTTATTGAGAGAAGAGTGATTCTGTCTTAGCCCAATATTTCTCCAGTTGTTGTAGAAATTATTAAATAGTATTTCTCTGTTAATATTTATTTTGTAGTAGGAAATCTGTGGCAAATTTTAATTTGTGTTTTTAACACTGTTCTTCTTACAGTGTATCGTTTCCCATTTTAACTACGTAGTTCAGTTCTCACTTTGGAGATTTTGCAAGGCAGAAAATAAATCTGCTTGAAGCTGGAAACTCTTGCTTTCTTCTGTAAACACTTACATTTGTTGTGGAGGTGATGTGAGTTCCTCTAAAAGGGGAAGAGAGAAGTGAGGGGGATTTTTGCCTTCCAGATTTAGAAGAATTCAGATGTTTTAGGGTTCTGTGAATATCAGGAACCTTTGCAAATGATGGTAGCATCTGGAGAGGTGGTAAAACATTGGAGGAGGTAGCTTCTTAGGGCATCTAGGGTGGCTGGACCCAGGAACAACATCACACAGATTTCTGGGTTGATGCAAATGCCCAAACCTAGGATCCTATATCCCGAGCATGACACAGAAGCAGAGCTTATGGCTGAGAAGGGGCTTATGTTGGCTGAGACAAATGAGTGAACCAATGGTTTGGAACAATGGCTTTGCTGAGGGGAGAAGTACTCAATTCCTTGGCATTATGTAAGAGAGCCTGAAATCTTTGTATGATTTTTGTATGATCTGGTGGTTTATTTTCTATCATATGATCTATTTTAGCACAGAGTTGGATTTGTATTGATTTAAGAAAATAAAAAAAAATTGACATCTTTTTATTGGAGTTTGGGTTTATGGACTGAGATTAATTTCTCTACAGTTTCTGGTGTGGCCAAGTATGATGTTTACCTAAACAACTCGTATGGATCCTGATATTTAATAACAAGCCCCACTTTTTGACAGCCGATAGCTCAGAGTGTTGTCTTACAGTATTGTTTTTCATTGTTTGTCTTGTTTTCTGAGCTAGGATGCGGGTCCCTTCAGTACAGAGACCTTGTGTTTATTTCTTTGCATCTTCTCCAGCATCTGGGATATCACTTTAGACATCTGTGCTTGATACTTACCATTATACTTGTTCCAGAGAGTATTAGAAAGGAGAAATGTTTATCACTGATACAATTGCATATTTTCCTGGACTCTCAGAAGACTGTGATCAGTTAACAGTACTCATCCTGAGGGGAATAATTAAGAAACAAAGGATAAGGATAATCTGAAGTAAAGCAGGCTCTCTTCTAGATATGTATACATTTTTTTCTCTAAGAAAAATAAAAAGGGATGAGAACTTTTTAAAATGTGTCCAGCTGCATAACATCTATGCTAACTAAGCACAGCTAGATTACGGTCTGGATTATGGTTTATGAATATGTGAATTTGTTTGGTGTATGGGATACATAGGGGTATTTACTTTATTGAGCCCAACAATGTACGATTACCATTCACATCATTGCTTATAAGTATTTTGGCCTACTTTATTTCCTGATGATGGCTTAACTGAAAAATTGGTAGAACTCATATCAAACACTAAGAATGTTTGCATGTATAAGAAATTTCTGGACAGTCTCCACTAATAATGGTCA
The DNA here is from genome assembly GCF_024362965.1 of Panthera pardus. Taxonomy (NCBI): domain Eukaryota; kingdom Metazoa; phylum Chordata; class Mammalia; order Carnivora; family Felidae; genus Panthera; species Panthera pardus. Next base: position 187,494,600 of record NW_026526688.1, read on the forward strand.
TTTTGTCTCCTTTGCAATTATGACAAGGGCCCCCGCCCCGAAGCCTTGCTTGTGTTGCCTGAGACACATTCTGCTGCTTTCTTGGAACACCCTTGAATGTGCCTATTTGAAATATCTCCAAGCTTCATGCTTCTTGTATCCTTATCTGGCCACATCACACACTCCTTTTCTGGGTCAAATCATGCACACTAGATTTATTCAGTCTTAGAGGAAAAAAAAAAATACCACTCAGACCTGTCCCCAAAGCTGCTTTAATCTCTCTACAGCTTTTCTATTTGGAATCCAGTGGGCAAGTGCCAGGAGCTCCCAACCCCACCTGAGTGAAAGGCCCAGTGAATCCCATCCACTTCCCCCAGTTTTGCTACAGGGATACTTAACACGAGTTCTGAAGCAGGATCGTAAGAGGAAAGGTTTTAATGAAAGCACCTGGGTAGCATTTTATTATCTATTTCATTAATTTGTCTAGGAGCTTTCTTTAAGGTGTGAACTGTGCTTTAATTGGTCTCAAATACCCCTTGACTATTTCACCCACATCCTTAGTCTTAAGGTACCATATACCCTGTGGTGAGCAGTAGAGGGAGGGTTCAGACAATAATCAGATGCCAGGTTTTACTCTTCATTGTCTTTCTCTAACTTCGGAAACTCGGGCAACTTACCTGGGTAGGATAAAATGGCCTGTCAGAGCTTCAGTTTTTAAACTATTAGAAATGTGAAATTTGTTGCTATTCATTAAGGAATTCCCAGCTCTCACATTCTATGTTACTTTTGTCTACATGTTTTTGAGCCACAGGGCTCAGGTTAAGCATGTGAATAAATATCCTTCTCTGGTTAATACAAATGGTGCTAACACATCCTCCTCTCTATTCGCCTACCCTGTTCTATACCCTAAGAGCAAAGTGGGAATGGAATATACTGGAGATATATATAGTTTATTTATTTTGGGAGAGAATACAAGTGGGGGAGGGGCAGGGAGAGAGGGGGGCAGAGGATCTGACGCGGGCTCTGTGCTGACAGCAGCAAGCCTGATGTGGGGCTTGAACTGACGAACCATGAGATCATGACCTGAGCCGAAGTCAGTCGCTTAGCCTTAGCCGGCTGAGCCCCCCAGGAGCACCATATTTTAATGTTAAACTCACAGATTGGTTTTGGATGATGGCAAAACCTTGATTGCCCTTCCCCGTTTTGCCACAATCACAATTTTCTGAATTTGTTTTCCTCCAAATCTTCCTCAATGGTTTCTTGTTGCTTTGGCATTTGAAATATAATGGAGTATGTCCCCTCTCTGTTGGGAATTCACCTGGTGTAGCTATTGGCCAACCATTTTCACTAACAGTCCTTTTTCTCAAAAGTCTGTTAGTGCCAGTGAGAATTCTCTGATGTATGTGAACTTTGGGGGAAGAATGGGTGGAGGGAGTGGGGGAAGGAGTGGATAAAGATTGAGAGAGAACACACTCCTAGGAGTTCTCATACCTGCTTTGTGATCTTGTTCAAGTTAGTCTTTCTGTGTGCCACTGCCTCATTTATGAAATGAAGGAGTCTGTTTTATGTCGTCTTGTCAGGATGACAAGAGATCACGTACATAAGATATGTAGGGTGCATTGGTGTTAAATCAATGGTGGTTTTATTATTATTTTTTCTCTCATCTTCATCCTCTTTTCCCAGAAGTTTTTTCCTACCTGTGCCCCACAGTCTCCATTTGCTGATCCCCTCAGGGTACCCTTCATGGTGTCTCTGCCCACTGGGTCAACTTGTCCTGTCCTCCCAGCAAGTTGTCTAAATGGACGCTCTGGGAGTGCTCCACTGAATTGTAAAATGTCACTACCGTCTCTGTTACCTTGACAAAAGGGCACAAGTTCTAAGCATAGTAGGAAGTTACGTGGTCCACATGGTTCTTTGACGAATGCCTCATTTCTCTCCCGGATGCCAGCCCTCAACAGGAAGGGTCTGGGTTCTCATTAATCATTTCCCTTTCAAATCTCAAAAGCATAACACAATGTCTGACCCATCAGAGGTGCTCTACAAATTAAACTCATGGCTGAAGGTGCAGATCTTTAAGGTGGCATGCAGTGATACTTAGTCTGTAAGATGAAAGGATTGGAAAATTCCTGTGATTTAATTAACTCATTGTAGGTGCTGTAAACCTCTTAGGAAAATACAACACAACTCCATGAATTCCGTGTACCCTATGATATACTAGGTGAATACCCAGGAGTCCTCAGGAAGGTCAGAGCCCTGAATTAAAAATTGTGTTAGGTGAACCTATACTTTCTTATCCAGAGGCATTTATCTTGGGTCTTATTGCTCCACTGAGGAATATATTTCTTGAAATCTTTGAGCTGCGAAGCCCAACTTGGTATGTCAGGAATTCTCTATCATAGAGCTTCTTCTCCGGGCTCTTCCCTTGAGAAGCTCCACAGGGCTTTTGTGGCTCCTCTGTTCTTCTAGGATTGAGTGAAGGTCAGTCCAGGGAGCCATCCCCAAAATTACAGATTTGGAGCTAACGGAATCATGTTTGTGAAAGAGAATAGAATCTAGAGGGAATTCTAGAATTTCAATATTTTCCTTAAAATGGACCTTACAGATCATTTAAGGCTGGCCATCCATTTCCCATATTAACTCTCCATGACCTAGGGAAGATGAACAGTGAAGGCAAGTTCTATTCCATGTTGGGTATGACAACATCAAAACCATACCTCAGACCCTGAAACCATTGATTATCATCCCTTCTACTCCATGATATATATATATGCCAAAATATACATTGTAAGGGCGCCTGGGTGGCTCAGTCGGTTAAGTGTCCTACTTCAGCTCAGGTCATGATCTCACAGTCCGTGAGTTCGAGCCCCACGTCAGGTTCTGTGCTGACAGCTCAGAGCCTGGAGCCTGCTTCGGATTCTGTGTCTCCCTCTCTCTCCGCCCCTCCCTTGCTCATGCTCTGTCACCCTCTGTCTCAAAAATAAATAAAAAACATTAAAAAAATGTATACATTTTAAGTGTTTTATTTTCACTGTGATCGAATAAATACATGTATGTGGACTTTACTAGAATTTTTTATTTTTATCTTACAAAAGCATTTTGGACAATCATGTTCAATCTAAACCTAGCTTTCAGAGCAATGCAATACTTTATCCTGTCAGTTTTTTTTTTCTATCCTAAATTTTACGTAAAGTTCTACACACAAATAACTTATAGAAGTAACGTTGAGGCAAAGCTCCAATTTGCTATATTTGCCCTTGATTGAGGGTGCCCCAGAAGCCAATTTTCACCTCAACGAGCAGCTCATAGATGCAATTAGTTGTATGTGTAATGAGTATTAGAAAGTTCAGAAATTTTGTCCCATTAAGTTGACCACTGAATAATGGATAATTTTAATTTTTTTAAATGTTTATTTATTTTTGAGAGAGACAGGGAGAGAAAGGGAGACACAGAATCCAAAGCAGGCTCCAGGCTCTGAGCTATCAGCACAGAGCCTGAAACGGGGCTTCAACTCATGAACAGCAATATCATAACCTGGGACTAAGTCAGACACTTAACCAACTGAGCTACCCAGGTGCCCCGAATAATGGAGAATTTTAACCCTAGTTGACCAATGGAGGAAACTTGGCACAAATATAATTATGACATGACACATTGCTTAATATTCTTATCAACCTGGAACAATGGTTTATTCACATTTTCTGGAAATCTCCCATATATTTTTAGAACTTGAAAGAATAAGTTGTTGATGAATTGATTTGTAACCAACTTGTATTAATTATATAGTTGATCTTAATATGATTTGTTGTTATACATGGCAAGCTGCCTTAGAATTAATGACTTGTTATCCTTCTCATGGACTCATGTATCAGATGGCCACATACCAAGATATCAGCTATAAAGTAAGTCTTAACTTTCATGGAGATGTATAGGTTGTCAGTTTCTGAATAAGCAGCTTTTTAAATGTCTGTATATTTCTATTCTGCTTTGTAGAAAAATACTTTAATCCTGTATACTTGATACTTTTCACGCTTTTTTCTTTCAGATTCCAATTCTGGTTTTTATTTTTTTATTTTATTTTTTTAAGTGGACTCCATGCCCAATGTGTGGCTTGAACTCACAACCCTGAGATCAAGAGTTACATGCTTTACCAGCTGAGCCAGCCAGGTGCCCCCCAATTCTGACTTTTAAAAATAGTTATTTGTTAAGTGTCTGTCTATCCCATTAGGTCATGAACTTCACAAGGGAAGGTACCATTTTGTATTTATTTTTAAGTGTGTCCCAGTGCTAAATAAAATGCCTGAGAAATTACAGGTAGTCAATGCATATTCAATAAATAAATGTGACTAGGGACACGTGGGTGGCTCCGTCGGTTAAGTATCTGACTCCAGCTTAGGTCATGATCTCACAGCTCAAGGGTTCGAGCCCTTCTTGGGGCTCTGTGCTGACAGCTCAGAACCTGGAGCCTGCTTCCAATTCTGTGTCTCCCTCTCTGTCTGCCCCTCCCACACTTATGCTCTTTCTCTCTCTCTCTCTCAAAAATAAATAAACAGTAAAAAGTTAAAAAAAATAGACGAATAGGACTCAAATAAGTAGAACCGAATCATCTTCATCATTTACATGTGTTATAGAAGATTCTGCTACCTAAAAGTGGTTGTTGCAAAAGTAGTTGTGGCTGGCCCTGGGGACAAGTTTTAACTACCATTATCTCACTTTTCTGTATTTCTGAACACATGAGTAGCATTAATAGAATAACTGCATATTGCTGTTGAAATTCAAAGTTGTGACTGGCAAACCCGAAGGACACAAATTATATTCAGGCGAGTTGTATATAAAGTGCTCAGTGAAGTATTGTCTTATACTGAATAAGGTTGAAAAAGCTCCACTTCACACCCTGTGAGGTTTCGCATTGTGATACATATATTTTGTTTTGCCAGCCCAAATTTTGTGGGTCCCTGCCTAAGAAAATATTCACCTGTTGCAGCTTCATTTGGAAAGGTCCAGAGTACGATGTTTTGGTAACTTTTAAGCATAAGAAAAGCGGGGGAAAATATCTCTTTTGTCATGTTCTTTTCTTGGCCAACTGTATCGTTTGTCTCTTATTCTGTTTATCAGAAGAAAACCAAGGTGTAGCCTGATGTATTTATCAAAAAAAGGAGAATGTCCTACCTGGAAGGAAAGCAATTCCATTCATAACCTAAATTCTTAAGACATTCATTTATGTATACTTAATGCTTACCATTAGTTATGGCATATTTAAAATGTGCCATACTTTGGATCATGCCCTTTCTATGTATTGAGCATAAGCTCAGAATGTCCCAGGAGGTTGTGATGTCACCATACTATTTTATAGATGAATGTCAGAGGTGAGTCATTAGTTCAGCTAGTAAATGCTAGAGTTGGAATCAAGCCCACGTCCTTTGGACACCCAAGTCCACAGTCTTGATGTGCTTCCTCACTGGGATGTGCTTCCTAAATTGTCAGGGCTCAGGATCAGTGTGGAAGCAGAAGGAGGAGTTTTCTGCTTCCCATTACCTTAAAAAATCCTCCTTACAGGTGGAAGCTTTGTGGTGGCAGATAGTGTAGAGAAGTCATAGGTAAAGGTTTTTAAGTAGCAAGATGAAGGATATAGGGTAAAAAATCTTGGATCCTCATTGGGTAAATCACAGATTTAGATATGGTTCTGCCAACTTTTGTTTTTAATAGCTTTATTGAGGTATATTTACATACCATAAAATCCACCCGTCACAAGTATATGATTCAAATGATTCTTAAAAGGTTTATAGAGTAATACCACCATTTACAGATGCGGAAGTTCAAAAGACTGTGTCCTTCCCTTATTCAGCCCACTACGCTGAGGTAGGGGAGATCCTCAAAGTGAGATTTTAATCTCTGCCATTTAAGCCAGTGAGAGAATATTTTCAGTTTGTACTTTTTAACTTCTCCATTAAATTACATTCATTCCTCTGTTTTCAAGTACAAATTCTCAATTTGTTCTTAGCTTTCTATATTTCAGTTTTCGATAGATTATTTCTGCACAGAACAGGGATAGAATGGACAAGAATGGTTGTATGTTTGGGAAAGTAAGTGCAAGTTTGGTGAGAGAAGATTAAAGTCTTTATCAAATCACACAATTCTATAATTTAGCTATCTTTCTTATAAAACCTGGGTGATTTTATATGTTAAAAGAGTATATGAAAATATATTTTAAAAGTCTTTAAAATCGTAGATTTTAAAGCAGACTAAAGTAAAAAATAAATTTAACGTTTATTTATTTTTGAGAGAGAGACACATAGCATGAGTGGAGGATGGGTCAGAGAGAGGGAGACACAGAATCCGAAGCAGGATTCAGGCTCCGAGCTGTTAGCAGCACAGAGCCCGATGTGGGGCTTGAACTCACAAACTGGGAGATCATGACCTGAGCCTAAGTCAGGCGCTTAACCAACTGAGCCACCCAGGTGCCCCTAAAGCAGACTAAAGAAATCCTCTCATCTGTTTTGGGATTCTGAAATATTAGTCTTTAATAATAACTTCTCTTGAAGTTCAGAGAGGCTAAATTTATTCATTTACTGTTTCACCAAATATTTGTTAAATAAATTCTACATCCAAATCACAGGGTTAGTTGTTAGGATTCGAAAAGAAAAGCAAAAGCAGCCCCTCTTCCACTGCTATCCCCTGAGCTGCCTGGGCTCTAACTGTAAACTCATGGTGTTCACCATTGAATATATGCAGTTTCACAGGATGTGTACATGACACAAGGTCCCTGTGTGATCATGATGAAGATAAAAGCATGACTAGTCCATAATCTGTCTGAGCATGGACAAAATAAAAGCAGAACCCAAACCACAGAATGATCAAGCTTGCTTCCCTCCCAGCGAACATGTGTGATGTGTCTTCTTCCCGAGTGATAGTTTCAGCTTCACATTGCCATCCTTGCCTCCTAAGTAAAAACAATGAACATATTCCATCATAGAATTGCCCTTACTTTCTGACAGTGCCCAATCCAGAGTAAAATCATATTCTCTGGACCCTTCCATGAACACATCTAACACAAGTTCAAATCCTATCACAAGTCCCTCTTAACACCGCCCGTGAGATGCCCACCCCAACACTTCTACCTGGTTGCTGTCCCCTTTGTTGCAGTGAGCTAGCTAATAAGCTCTACCTTGCCGGACTACTGATCTGTCCCGACAGTTTTTGGCTGGAGGGTGTCTACATTTATGCTGGAGGTAAAACAGATAGTGTCTCAGCTCAGATTGAGTTTTCATTCTTGTCAGAGAAACAGACATTAATGACATAATTTGCTAGTTAGTGGATAACTGCCGGTGGAATCAATGCTTTGTGGAAAGGAATTTGGCTGTGAGTATGTGCAGCAGGAGTCTGGAAGTTTCATTGAGGAAATGTCTTTTGAGCTGAGAGGTGAGAAGAATAAATAAGGGAAGGGTGTGAAGGGCCAAGGGGAAGGACCTGAGACTGGATAAAGTATTGTGCTCTGGAGAACCTGAGAGAAGACCAAGAGGAATGGAGGTCAGGGAGGAATCTTGGGGGTTGAGATCAGTTGTTAGGGTTCCTGGATGTTGAATATTTTCACCTTTTTTCCAAAGAGTAGAAGAGAACCATTGAGGGTCTTAAGGAGGAGAACGATGTTACTGTATCATGGTGTATTGTGGAAAGATTTTTGGATGTTGCTTGAAGCAGATCTTGGTGAGGAGTCACAGTGGATGTGGGGAAACCATTTAGGAGGCTTATTCAGGTAGGTAATGATGAAAGCATGGCTTAGAGCAGAGGAAGTAGAGGTGGAGAGATGTAGACTCCTTTGGGATACATTTTGTTGTGAAACTAAGTGGATGGGGTAAGAGAATAGGGGCATGGTATTAGGAGGCGGGGGGGTGTGTGGCTCAGGCAACTCAAGAGATGGTAGTGTCATTCATTGGCTTGATGCATGTGCTGTGTCTACTGACTTCAGTGAAGGCACAAAGCTATTAAATATTGGATCTATAACTCACATCTTCTATTTTCTGTAAATTCACCCCTTGTGTGTATTATAAAATGAAGCATGAGGAAAGACATGGAGCTAGAAGCATTTTGGAAGACTAGATCCAGGGACGGGAGTGCAGCAAGCAGAGACCCCACCGGCAAGGGTAGCATCATGTTGTAATAATCGATCATTTTGGAAGCTCTTTTTAAGTTCCAAGATCAGTCGTTTCAAAGCCGACTCAGATTTTCCTAAAACAGAGAGGTTTTTTTCTGGGAGTGGAGGTAGGAGTAGGATGTTGGGGAGACAATGAGGATGAGGGAATATGATTATATGCATCAAAACCTTGTTTATCTTAGATTTCATTAGAATTAGATCTCTATTTTTTTTTCTTTTATTAATGGGTCATTCATCCATATATCACTCAACCATTATCTCCATCCAAAACATTTTCAGAGAGTGATTAATTCTCATGTACTCTTTAGAAGTTGAAGATAAACAACAATGAGTAATTGTTATATAATGTAGAATATGGTCCAGGGGTCAGGAAATGTAGTTTCCGTCCTAGCTCTGTTTCTATTTTTATGTAGGTTTCCTTAAATGATTTATTCTTCATCTTATTGGCAATATGGAAATAAAAAAATCGTATCTGGCTTACTTCATAGGTACCAACCTTTATTTGGGAAAATGAAAACAAAAAAAAGAGATGCCCAAACTAATGGGGTAACATCAGGAAGACAGTAATATCCTATGAGCTTTGATTTCTTATAAAATGGAGAATATATTACTGCTTGCATAAGGCTTAAGGATAGATAAATGAGAGAAGGCATTTAACACACTACAAAATACTAAACATTGCAAATAATAAATACTAGTGATACTTAGTATTAAAACAGTAAAAACTAAATTATTTATTATTGAAGCAAGTCATAGTTTTAGCATTTTTGATTCAATGGACAAATATAATTTTGATTTGAAAGACAGTTATCCTTAAGTCTTAATAGCATGGGATTAAGAAAAAATTACAGTAATAGTAATGCTCACTTTGATTAAACATTCTTTCTCCCAGGAAAAGCTTCAGGACTTCAACCTCTTCTGTATCTTACCTGCCCCGTCTAAAATAAATTTTTTAAATAAAATTTTTAATATTTTATTTATTCTTGAGAGACAGAGAGAGAGAGAGAGAGAGAGAGAGAGAGAGAGAGACAGAACATGAGCGGAGGAGGAGCAGAGCAAGAGAAGGACACAGAATCTAAAGCAAGCTCCGGGCACTGAGCTGTCAGCACAGAGCCTGACGCGGGGCTCAAACTCACAAGCTGTGAGACCATGACCTGAGCCGAAGTTGGACGTTCGACCGACTGAGCCACCCAAGTGCCCCTAAAATAAATTTTTTAATCACTTCAATTCTGCTTATGTTCTCTATTCTTTTCATCCTGCTTTTTTTTTTCTTTTTTAATTTCTGTCTGTATAGCTTTTAAAAAGTGGTGTCTCATCACTGCTGTCTCTGAGAGTGCTTTTTCCTGGTTCAGCATCTATATCCCGATGTCATGCAGCTAATAAAAACAAGACAGGAAAACTCAAACAAAATTTCATGTGCTAATTATCACCACCTTCCAAGCAGTGCTTATTTTAGGCGGATGTGCTTGATCTCTTGTGTTCCAAGCTAGTATTACTTTGGCCACAAATCTCTTTATAGTGGCCTATACCATTCCGTGGTACAATTTCTACAACCACTGGTTTGATAGCTTGCCCCTTCCCTCTCTTACTCTAGGTGTAAAATAAAAAGCAGACTCTTTTGGAGAATAGTAGGTGGTCACCGCTCTCCCTTGGAAGTCAGTTTAAAAACCACTGGTCTTACCTACTGCTGACCTGTTACTACTTATCTAGTAGGTATCTACCATTGCACATTTATCTACCTATTTTAGAGTTTTTTTCCACTTCACAACATATATTCATTTTTTCAAAAATTAAAAAAAAAGTTGACATATCAAAATACCTTCTACTATTGACATAATGGTAAAAGTGCCTTGGACATGATGCTGTAATTATTAGAACTAGTAGAATATAGTTTCTTCCACTTACTAGTAAAATCATATGAGGAAAATATGTAAAGTTGTCTGACCTCAGCTTCCTGCATAATGGACATACTGATTCCGTGGATTTCTCTGAGAAATTCACGAGAGGGATGTCCTCTAAAGGATCTTACATGGTGCCTTGCAAAGTTCCTGATTCAGAGACTGAATACAGTGAAGGTCTTGCTTCAGGTTGACTAAAGAAAGTGGGCGAGCTTTCTCATAAGAAATGCTGGTGCATGCTCTTACTGGAATTCCTTTCAGAAGCTGTAGGATGCTTGATTACTTGAGGCATTAGGGAAGGTTTGTGTTTTCCATCATACTATTGCATGTTATGTTTGGCTGTTTATTGCTTTCTGCTATATCTTCAATTCATTTTGGGAAAGAGTTTGTAAGACTCTTTGGGAAAGAGTTTGTAAGAGTTTGTAAGAGGAGTTCTATATTAAAGTAAGCAATATTGAATTTTTTCCTCAATTCCTCTAGGCCCTGTTTTATTATTGGCTTACTCATTTTTTTTTTTTTAGATCATCATGTGAACAGTGATGAGAGTAAGAACCATTTTTCGAGAATAGAATGCAGATGTTTGGGGAGTGAGTTGTTGTCTCAAGGCAAATAATTCATTTACTCCTTGTGACTGTAAACTTCTATTTTATTCGAATGTGTGTTGCCTTGGGAGTGACTGTTTTATTGGATGTGGGTGTGTGGATGTGTGTGTCTCTTCAGAAATGATAACTTCACAATGTTAATTGAGCTAATCTGGTTTGTCATATAATCCCTTCTCTGGCCAAAGAGGGAAAGAAATGGTGGTAAAAGCCCATTTGGTAAACATTGGTAAAACAAATCTAACAATAGTAAAGTGAAAATTATATATAAGAAATAAGTTGCCAGCAACTCTCTCTCATGATTGGAAATAGTAAACACACACACACACACACACACACACACACACATCTCTCTCATGATTGGAAATAGTAAATACACACACACACACACACACACACACACACACACACACACACAAAACAAGCAAACAAACAAAAAACCCAATGAAAACTGCTAATTAGAATCTTACAGCTTAGCCAAAATTTCTAGTGGTCTTGAATTAGTATAGTAACTATTGTGATTCAATTAATCTCATCTTTGATTTTTTAATTTTTAAGGAGCTGGTAGAAATGAACACTTTTAGGGGAAGGAACTCATTTCTAGTCATGGGACTAGACAAAGTTCAGGAGTTCTTTCTAAACTCAGCTGTCTAATTTTTTTGCTTTATGTAGAGACTATCTTTAAGGAGAATTTTTGTCCAAATTAAGTAGAGAAAAGAGCAAGATAGACTGTATTCCATACAGATTTTTAAAAACCAAAAAGCAGTTAAAAACACTGGATAATATATGTAAAACACATTTTGAAATGCATTGCTTAGACTTGGCAAGTATGCAGGGGGAGATTCTCAGAGGCCAAAAGTGAAAAGGAAGCCAAAATCCAGAGATGAAAGAACTCAGTACTAAAGCTGCTGTCTATCTCACTATATCTTCTAATCAAGGATATCTGTGATCTTCTGTTTTGATGGCAATAGGGGCATGGGAGAAAAAGAGAAAAACTTAGAGTCTATGTTAGGTGGGGAATATGACAACATCCCCTTCACACGCATGCACATAAATGTGGGATCCACAAGGTGTGCAGAGAACAGGCTGCAAGAGAAGTTATTTGTCTTAAAACTTGGCAATGCATAAAGGGAAAAAGTAAAATTTCCCTTTGGAATTTGTAACCATAATTCAGCCCTCTGATGGTTTAGTAGGTCAAGTTTATACTAATTGTGGGTCCTAAAATATCCAAGCCTAATATTTATTTTAAATATGTCCTCAAGATACTTACAGAAATGCAACCATCATCAAAAAGCCTACAGGGAGCCCAGGGGACAGTCAGTGTACCAGATAAGACTGCCTGTTCCTGGTCTCCTTATTGTCTCTGGCAGGAATGATGAGAACTTATTGTGGACTTTATTGTGTTTAAGGCTGGCACATGGCAACTCAGATGTCCCAGGTCATTCATCATCCAATTTACAATTCATGGGCAGAGTTGTTTTTCCTTACAGCACTCTCTCCTTTTCTATCTGTTTTATTTTGCTCAACAGCCCACTTAATACAATCTGATATACATTTTGCTAATGTATTTATATGTTATCCCTACTGAAAGGGCTGTTCCTTTCCTGTAGTCTTTCCTTCATTGCTTTATCACTGGTATTTAGAATAGTACCTGGTACATAGGAGATTTTCAATAAATATATTTTTAATGAGTAAAAAGTAGAATTTCTGGAAATAAAATATAATTGAAATTAAAAAGTGTAAAGTTGAATTTATACTGCAGATTAGATACAATTAAAGAGAGTATTAACAATCTGGATGTTACAAATTTAGGAAATTATCCAGACCAGCACAGAAAGACAACAGAATGAAAAACCTGCAAGACAAGAGATGCAGGCATAGAGTAAGAGAATCTAAACGTGTCTATTGAAATAGGGAGTATCTACATTTGAAAAGAAGGGGTGGTCTCCTTTTCTTATCAAATTCTAAATTATTGGTTATTTTTATGAAGCAGTAAATAGATTCTGAATTACAAGAGATAGACATAAGTCAAAGGGATTATCAACACACTTTCTTTTGGTTTTTACTTGACAATAATAGTATTAATTACCTCCATTTATTTCATAGTCATTTTTTTGACTCTTTTCTGTAATTATTTCAAAGTCTAAATAGTATAGATCTCCCTAACTTTGGTAGAGGTTTGCAACATTTTCCGTAAATATTTTAGGCATAGACATATAATCTCTATCACATGCTTTTCTTAGTTTTCTCTTAAAACCCCTTCTATAATGTACATGTATATCAAATCATCATATTGTACACTTTAAACACTTACAATTATATTTACCAATTAATAAAGTTACAAAAGTTAAAGCCATTCTTAGCTGATGGTCCATACAAAAACAGTCCATGGGCTAGATTGGGCACACACTATAGTTTGCTGATCCTTGTCTTAGGAAGTGAAGTCAGAGAGAAGTTGGTGTATCGTCAAAGTCCATGGACACTACAAGGTCACTGCTTTCCTGAGATGAGAAGATCTGCTACCTTCATTTATTCTATACCTAAATGTTTGACAAATTGGCCTACAATTACAACTTTTTCTCATTTGGAGTACTAAGAAGGTGTGTGTGTGTGTGTGTGTGTGTGTGTGTGTGTGTGTGTGACATGTAAATATTACATGTGTGTGTGTTACTTAAATATATATTACAAAGTAGCAAACGTGCAAAATTTTCCATGACTTAGGACGGAAAAACCTTGAAGAATATCCCATACTGAAGTTCCTTTTCCTTATAACTTTACATCATCAGTATCTTGGGATGACCTGATCCAAGCCTTTTGGTATCAGATTTTCTTTAAAAAAAAAAAAAAAAATTAACGTTTATTTATTTTTGAGACAGAGAGAGATAGAGCATGAATGGGGGAGGATCAGAGAGAGGGGGAGACACAGAATCTGAAACAGGCTCCAGGCTCTGAGCTGTCAGCACAGAGCCCGACGCGGGGCTCGAACCCACAAACTGCGAGATCGTGACCTGAGCTGAAGTCAGACACTTAGCCGGCTGAGCCACCCAGGCGCCCCTGGTATCAGATTTTCAAAGTTACCACACATCAAGTAGAATTTTCTTCACTGAGAGAGGAAGGCTATCACACGGTAAATGACACCTCAGACTTGGAGACAGGTTTTCCAACCCTGGCACAAGTTCCCTTAGAAATTTGTTCTGACATCTCTTACAGAATTTAGAATTATATTTTCATTATTTGCTAAAATGTTTGTATTTCCTCACAGGATGTTTCTCGATGGTATGTACTCAATTCATCTTTGTATTCTGAGATCTTGTTTGGGATGTATGTGTATGTGTTTTCTTGTGTGTTTTAATAAAGAAATTAATATGTATTACTCTTAACAATATTTAGGAACAGAAAGGAGAGGAAAATTGCAGCCAGGGAAAGAATGGGATTGTGTCTTTGGAGAAGCCTTGTCTCCCTGTGTATTAGGCTTTGGACTCATGTTCATTTACTTAGGTAGATATTTATTTGTGCAATGTAATAAAACTTAGGGGTCAGCAGATTTTTTAGTCATGGGCTACATGGTAAAAATTTTCAATTTTGTGATCATATAGTCTCTGTCACAACTGTCTTGGTAGAATTAAAGCAACCATAGACAGTGTGTAAATGAGTGGGTGTGGCTATATTCCAATAAAATTTATTTACAAAAAGAATCAGCATATGGAATTAACCCATAAATTATATTTCATAATTTGCTATAGAAACAGGGAAGGGAGAGGGGCACCTGGGTGGCTCAGTCAGTTGAGCTTCTGACTTGATTTTGGCTCATGTTGTGATCCCAGGGTCCTGGGATCTAGCCCTGCATCCAGCTCCGTGCTGAGCATGGAAACTGCGCTCGCTCTCTCTCTCTCTCTCTGTCTCTCTCTCTGTCTCTCAACAATAAATATAAGAAAAGGAATGGAAGCGAGGGCACCCACTCACTTCTGCTACATGGTAGATATATGACACACAAGTCATAGGCACAATTCCAGAGTTCAGAAATTTTTCTTCAATTGTGTTCTGAAGACCTGGACATTGAGTTGTACCTTATATATTTTCCAGTCCTCCACCATTCTTGCATTAGGCCCGTATCATCCAGCAAACATTTACTTTCCTATTTTTAAAAAGTTCAAGACAAGGTCTTTTTTTTTTCTTCTTTTTTTTAACCAGGAGATGGCTAAGCAATTGGAGAGTTAATATTCAAGTGGGTACTCTGATGCTGTTAGCCACTACCTCTGCTCACCTCCTACGATCAGGTACTCAATACCTTTTTAGGAACAATACTTTTATTTTTTTAATGTGTATTTATTTTTGAGAGAGAGAGATAGAGTGCTAGTTGGGGAGGGGTAGAGAGAGAGGAAGACACAGAATCCGAAGCAGGCTCCAAGCTGTCAGTTTAGAGCCCGATGCGGGGCTCAAACTCACAGACCCGAGATCACGACCTAAGCCGGAAGTCCATTGTTTAACCATCAGGCACCTTAGCAACAATGCTTTTAAACAGGATTATCATCAAAGATTATCAAAACAAAGCAAGCCCTGATTAGTACTTGGAGAAGTCTTTTGCAATTTTGGTAATCTAGAAAAATCTTTAAGGGTGTGGAGTTTGGAACACATACTTGTATTTAATTCTTGGTTCTGCCACTTAATAGAAATAAGAGCTTGTTTAAGTTACTTCACTGCTCTATAGCTCAGTTACTTCATCTGCTTTAGAGAGTCAATGTGGTGCTCATTTGATTGTTGTGAATATTAAAAAAACATCATTCTTAGAAAGTGTTTAGCACAGTGCCTGGTATATAGGAAGACTCAGTAAATTTCACCTATTATCATGCCAATGTTATATCATTAAAGTACTAAATGGACTATCCTTGGTATGTTCATGCTTTCACGAATATAACAATTTGAAATTATTATTGTTTTTTTTTCTTATTGGAGAGATTGTTATATAAAATCAATCTCCCAGGAAAATGTCAGCTTAGAATGAACTAACTAAAAATTTTGGGCCCCTGGGTGGCTCAGTTGGTTAAACGTCCAACTCTTGATTTTGGCTCAGACTATGATCTCCTGATTCATAGGATCAAGCCCTGCGTCAGGTTCTGTGCTGACAGCATGGAGCCTGCTTGAGATTCCCTCTCTCTTCCTGTCCACTCATGCACATGCTCTGTCTCTCAAAATAAATAAACATTAAAAATTTTTTTTTAAAATTTATGATAATGTTGTCAAAGATTGGAACAGAATTTTATTTGTGGGTGAAAAGTATTGATGAGCCAAATAATTAAGTCAAATATATTAGTAGACCTTAACCTGATTAAAGAAGTGATTATTTTTAAACAGGGTAGTTTTTATCCATCCTTAGTTATGTTTTATATTAGTTTGTTTTATATTTTATATTTATATTTGTTTATATTTTATTTTAGTAGTACAGTGCCCTCAATTAGTTTTTGAGGAATATACCAATTAAAACAAATTTTTGTGATATGAAATTCAGTGACCATTGAAAATTGATTTTTTCTTACTTTCAAACTAAATGGCCTCCAAAGAGCCTAAGAATGTTTTTTTTCCTTTCACTGATATCTTAAAAGAATGGCTCTTTGAGTTTTCATTTATAATTTTCAATGTGCACTCCACATGTATCCAAATTATATATACATATACATCTGGCATGTATCTATAAGTCTGTCACCAATTTTTTAGAATTAGATGTTAATATGGATGTATAATGTTTCCATATTTTATGTATTCAAGTGCTAAATCTTAAAAGGAGGGAAATAAGGAAAGGAGAATTGTAATCACAAGATAGTTTTTGGTGGGATAGGAGTGGAGGAGAATCTATTAAGTATCACTCCTCCGGAAAAGCTTTATAATCTCATGTCCTAAGTCTGCTTTATATACTGGCATTGCCTTTTCTCTTATACCATTTCTTCATCTCCATTGGTCTCTTACACATGATGGTGATATTGGGAATGCATGTGGGAAACTCACCGAGTATCATATAAAGCTAGTAATTATTCTGAACCATTTGGTGTTAGTTTTTTGTTTTTGTTTTTGTTTTGTTTTGTTTTGTTTTGTTTTGTTTTGTTTTGAGTCTCAATCCTTTCTCTAAGGTCAGAAGTCAATATATCTTAAAATTACATATTTTTCCTGGTATAACATAGGAGGACCAGGCAAAATTCATTATGCCTGGGATAAATAACCATAATATGAAGAAGATAACCCAATAAAAACTAAATAAAATGAATAATGAAATACAATACGCCAACACCATGATGAAACCCTGATAGGGCTACAAAGAAGAGAGAAAACATTCAAATGTGGCATTCTCAAGCAAACACTAAGACTACATTGGTAAAACCATTGGATAAGAAACACAAACAGACTAAGTTGAGTGAACAAACCGTTCTGAGAAAATGAGTAAAGCAGGCAGGCCAAGATGGGATGTTAATATCATTCTGGGTTGTGGGGATCAGAGAGGGCTGCTGAGAAGATGGGAAAGCTGAACGGTCTTTGCGACCAGAGACTGTAGGAAAACCAACACAATCATGCAAGAGAAAACTGGAGCCCCTTGCTCAGAATACGTGCCATCTTTGCCAATGTCAAAAGAGTTCAATCTAAAGGGAGATTATAGATATAAACTGTTGATGCCTATCATTTTACAGTAGAGCACCCAATCACTTAAAAGGGACCATGTCCACAAACTTTGGGCTTTTCTAGAATATATAGTCTTGCCACTTGCAAACCACGGATTTAAATCATTGCTAGTTACATCATTCCCATATTCACACTCTGAATGTTTATTATTCAGACATAAAAATGAAATT
The DNA here is from genome assembly GCF_024362965.1 of Panthera pardus. NCBI lineage: Eukaryota > Metazoa > Chordata > Mammalia > Carnivora > Felidae > Panthera > Panthera pardus. Next base: position 187,512,061 of record NW_026526688.1, read on the forward strand.
TCCAACCCACATTGTTGTTAAATAATATACAGATATTTTATTTTAAAAACCATCTTCATCATTCAACAATATGTGGATATATTATTTAAAAAATAAGAGTAGCACACACATAGCCAGTTGCTTAAAGATGGTTATTTCCTTTCAGAAACTGGGAGGAAAAGTTTTTAAAAGACCTTTTAAAATATCTATAAGAGTGCATTTCTCAGGTATATAATTTACCCATTTCATGGAGAATGAAAGACTGTGAGAGCCTGAGCTACAGATCATTGAGAAGGAGAAAAATGGGTTTGGACCGTGTTTCAGGTGATATGCACCAAATCCTTTAACATCCTATGAGAAACAGGAATGAAGAAAAAAACTTGCTTTAAGATATTTTAATGTTATACTGCATAAGGACTAAACCACAGTGATCCCCATGTTTATTAGAATTTAAACATGTTTTTCAAGGAGAGGGCGTGTCGCAGATTTTTACCAGGGATTTTATAACATATGTTTGGATCTCTTTTATTAATCTATTTTTAAGGGAAACAGGAAGCAACATAAAGTATATTATATGAACTGTACATTTATAAATGGCATCCACAATAACTTTAAGCAATTCAAATAGAGAGGGAGAATAAAGCTTATTTGGAATTTTCATTTATTTTGGTTAAATTTTAAGTAACCTATTTGTTTTTAAATTGTTCCATCCTGAAAACTGATGGATAGTAAACATCATTTTACTTCAGGAATCTTACACAGAATAGATCAAAGGGAATTTTTTTTATTGAGAACCGTATTCGTCTGCTGGGGCTACCATAACAGTACCAAACTATGTGGCTTAAGGAGCAGAAATTTGTTGCCTCACCATTGTAAAGGCTAGACGTCCAAGATCAAAACGCCAGACAATATGATTTCTTCTGAGGGTTCTCTCCGTGGCTCGCAGGTGGCCACCTTCTTGCTGTGTGTCTTCACATGGCCTTTCCTCTGTGCACATCCTTGGTGTCTTCTCTGTGTGTTCTCATTACATAGAAGGATGCCAATCAGATTGGTTTAGGGCCCACCTGAATCCTCATGCCTCCTATTTAATCACCTCTTGAAAGGCTCTGTCTCCACATATAGTCACTTCCTGAAATGCTGTGGGGTAGGGCTTCAACATTTGAATTTGGGGGCGGGGCATGATTCAGTTCATAATAAGAGCCGAAGCACATTTTGCTTAGAGTATTTGAGGGTAATTATGAGTTTGGAAGAATAAAGGGAACTTCAGGTGTTAGCAAGTTTTTTTAAGCCAGCATCTCATACTCTCTGAACCTCCCCCCTTGAGTTTAAGGTTAAAAGTCTCCTCAGATGACAGCCTTCTGGATTTCCAGCATCCCTCCTGTGGTAATTATAATTTTACTCAGATGCTGTCAAGAAGTTGCCAATGCACAGTGTTTACTGGGCATATATTTTCATAACAAAAACAAACAAACAAAAAAGCAACTGAAAAGTGAACCATTCCAACAATTTATGACTATGTACCTCTTGACATAGGATAGAATTAAGTATCGTCTAAGGGGAGCCAATAAATTCCGTGTTCCATTCTGGTATCTTTTCATGTTTTTTCTCAAGTAGAGATTGGATCAGGCCTGGAAGACAGTTTGTATACGGAGATTTTATATGATTAAATGAAAGTAAATATTGCCACATAAAGGAAGGATTCAAATCATGTTTGTTCTTCTCCAGTCTCTTGAATTATAAGTTAGAAATTTTATTTATTTATTTCTATTGCACACCCACTTGTCTTTTTTGATGAACTGGAATACTGTTGGAAAATTGCCAAAATATTTTCTGCAGAAGAATGGGTATTATTTTATATATACTGGATTTACAGATTTCCATTTATATTTGGTGTAGACTTTTTTTTTTTTCGGGAACCCATTTTATGCTTGTTACGTATAAAGATCCAGCAAAGCCTGGGATTGCAAACGCCATTGTCCATCCTGACTTCACTGTGCTTCTCAGGAATGGAAAATTTCTGCTCCCAAGCACTTAAGATAGTAGCTCGTCTTCTCTCATCTGTTGACCCTGAGCCAAAGGATTCATTTGAAATTCCTTTCCCATACTTTTAGCATTTAGAATAATGCCCCTCACCATCATGTCCCGTTTTCTAGGTGTGTAGTTTATAAAGAAATCAGAAACTGTGGATGCTTCTGTTTTCACAGGATAAAAGCCAATAGATAATTTGAGATCCTGGCCCTCCACACTCAGGGATTCATCTCTGTGAACCTAGAGTGATAGTTTTGTGCCTTTGGATATAACTCTGTCTGCCTCCATGTTAAGTCATGGGTTCCCCTAAGCAGAGATTTCTTCCTCTTCCCTCTGCTGGCCTCAGCCCAGCTTTAGAATTAAGACCTTCATGACTACCCGCCCCCCAGGCCTGCATCCTCCCTCTCGACCCCGACCTCCTATCATGCGTATTCTCCATGTAGTGGTCTCCCAAACTTCGGTTACCTGTGACTCCTTCCATGATTGCCATTTGCACACACCGCCCATACTATAATTTACTTAATCATTTTCTTTAAATCATTAAGCTTTGACTTAATATGTTTATTTATGAAGGCAACTTTATCTCACTAGCACACATTTAAAAATCTATATTATTGAACCATTAGTGGAAAGTAAATACAAAAATTAATATGATGAAAATGAGGCTTTACAGAAATTCTTGGGGCTTACTGTGTACCAAGCTCCGGGTTAGTATCTTGTATAGATTTACAACAAACAGCTCCTTACTGGGTCCTTCAGTTAGCATGCATTGGGAGCCTACCATGTTCCAGATACTGGGAATAATGTAAAAGCCGGGATAAATAAGGTCTGTGTGCCGTGCAGCTTATGACCCATTGAGGGAGAGAAACAAAGTATACTTAATATACCTTGAAACATGTATTTAATACACATTAAATAACTGAGCACCACCCCACCCCCCCAAATCAGAAGATAGTAAGTGCCTTAAAAAATAAAGAGGATACAGGGATAAAGAGAGACTCTGCCATAAATGCCATTGTTATTTGATTTCTACTAGCTGCCGTGTGGACATGGGCATCCCATCCACCTTAGAGAATAACATACTGCACAGATTGTCTTTGGCCAAAGAAATTCTTGCTTTTGTCTCATTTTCTGGAATGAGCCAAAATTTCTAAAAGAAGTATTTGTAACACTTTGCATTCTTTTGCCTTTTATTCTTCTTCAGTCTCTCATGTGTCTTATTTCCCAGTTCAGCAAGAAAAATAGCAGTCCTCATAAAATAATGCATTCCAAAAGGGATATGTTTGTGGAATACACAAGCAAAATAAAGGAATCACACATTTCAGTTGGAGGGAGCAAGAGCTAAGCCTTAAAGTTATGAATTATGAAATTTGTAATGCTATAGAATGGCATCCTTTTAGCTTCTTGTCATTAACTTAGGTAAATAATGGCTAGTCTGTGTTGTAAATGAGGACATCCTGCAGGGCAGTAACTCCACCCTTTAAAGACACAGTTAAGTTCTTTTTAAGACTGTAACACAACCCTTAAACCAGATTATGCTAAAGCATCATTCGGGATAGCAAAGGTACTTTATCAGCGGCGCATAGGAGTTTTAAGTTTGAGGACAGCGCCCTCTTCTGGCAATTAGAAGTACTTTTCTTTCCCTCGTATGTTTTCTGTGTTCTTTTCATAAGAAAATATAATACAAAACTTACTCTGGAAATCAGATTTAAAAAATTTTAAGTTGATTGGAAGAACATAAATTATCACAGTGTTTTGATAAGGGGAGTTTCTCTCCTGAAACCTCCCAAATTCCTCTCTGAAATTGGAGTGTCCCCTGCAAAGTGCTCTAAAAACATAAGGTGAGTCTATGTGTAGAAAGTCTTGATATTAATGTGCTTGCTTACACATACTTCCAGCTTTGGTGAAATGTCTTTAATATAAGTAATTTTGAAAATGTCTTCAGGATTGCCTGGCTTCTCTGGAAACGGTTGTTCGGCAAGATTGCTTCCTGAGAAAATGAGCATGGTGCTTACTTTGGAGCACCCTCCTGTTTCACTGAAGCCTCTCTCTCATCTTCTCTTCCTGTGACTTAAACCTAGCACACACACAGGCTGTCGAGGCTTCTTCCATTTGCCCCTGCACATAATGGCTTTGCCTGGAGCCCTTTCCATGAAATGACGTGCTGAGCCTCTTTTCATGGTGGTTTCATCACCAAAGTGACATTTCCATGCTCTTCCAGTGTCGAATGGCAATCAAGACTGAAAATGTGAAGAGATCAAATTTCGGTGCTGGGCTCGCATTCAAACCGCCTTTCTTTAGACCGAACACAAACCGAATCGGATGTTCATTTTCACAAGTGACTGTTGAAAATCCAAATTTGGGCAGATTGCCTTAGAAATTATATTTATTTAAATAGGAGTAACAGCGTAAGTCTCCCGTAATGTTACTCTTCCTCACCCCTGATTTAAAAGAAAAAGTAAGCACAAATATCATACACCAGTTTGCACATAAAAGCAGTGATCTACACAGACGGAATTAAATCTTTTGACTTATGCATTTTTTCAGAAAACTATAGACACAACTTTTTGACTTGTGAAGATGTGAGCTATCTATGAAAGGCACACCCAGTTCTTAGCACAGATATAGCAAAGACATTACATAGTCTTAAATATCCGTCTCTCTGTGACCCACTTGCTGTGCCTAATAATAATATGGAAATTTAGATTTTTAAAAGTAGTCCTTTTTGTGACACAAGCTGCTGAAATGGTGACCATGGCTCAGGCTGGCTTCAGAATGGGTAACTATCCCCATCTAGTGGTCATGTGCAAGGGATGAGCGCAAAACAGGACGTTACCATTCTTCAGTTAGGAGTAGCTCTTTTCATCATTATTTCCTAAGATAACTTGTTAGCTCAGATGAAATATTGCAAATGTAATTTGTTTTTTTTAAATTAAAGTTTAAGAGATACATTTATTCAAAAAGTAAATGAGAAATTATACAGAATTGATTAAAATTTCTAATGGTACTGCATTATTTTATTAATTGTATCTCTTTGAGTCACTTCCTCTGTGACACCTTTTTTTTCCTTAAGTTTATTTTTGAGAGAGAGAGCGTGCGCACACGCGTGCATGGGGAAGGGGGGAGGGGCAGAGAGAGAGGGAGAGAGAGAATCCCAAGCAGGCTCTGCGAGGCTTCATCTCATGAAGCAGAGATCAGGACTTGAGCAGAAATCAAGAGGCAAATGTTTAACTGACTGAGCCACCCAGACGCCCCTCTATGAAGCTTTTCTCATTCCTCCAGCACAGTCAGTCATTTCTTGTTCTTGGCTGCCATTGTATGGGATTCCTCTGGGGGTGGCATGCCTGAGAGAAAACTCCGAGCTTCGTAGCCAGTGGGTCTGGGTTGTAATGTCTGCCCTAGCTGTGTGACCCAAGGCAAGGCATATAACTTCTCTGAACTTTAGCTACTCTGATTGTTAACAACGATGAAGACGTGACCTTATCCACTTTAATTTTTTTTAAATGTTTATTTATTTTTGAAAGAGAGAGACAGACTGTGAGCTGGGGAGGGTTAGAGAAAGGGAGAGACAGAATCCGAAGCAGGCTCTAGGCTCTGAGCTGTCAGCACAGAGCCGATGTGGGGCTCGAACTCACGAGCTGTGAGATCATGACCTGGGCTGAAGTCAGATGCTTAACCAACTGAGCCATCCTGGAGCCCCTGACCTTATCTACTTTAATAGGTTGTTATAAATATGGAAAGGGCTTGCGTGAGGTTGGGAGGGGCTTACACGAATGGTAACTATTTTTGTAGTTAACTGCATTAACTCTTTTTTTAGAGAGAGAGAGGGAGAGAAGAGCATATGGGCAGGGCAGAGGGGTAAAGGGAGGGAGAGGGAATCTTAAGCAGGCAACATGCTCAGCATGGAGCCCGATGCATAGCTCAATCCCATGACCCTGGAATCATGACCTGAACCAAAATTAGGAGTCAGATGCTCAGCCTGAGCCCAGGTGCCCTGCATTAACTCTTATTAAAGACCTAAAACATCAGTATTTGTAGAGATTTTCCCTCAAATCAGTTGTAAATTCGTTGAGGGAAAAAGCCGCCTTAGTAACGTTTGTATACTAGGTGACTAGTAATGTGCATGGCACAGGGTAGGTGCTTGTAGAATGAATGCATCTGGTTCCATCTTGCACACTACGCTGTGGTTTCCAGAGATTAGGGGCTGGGGCTGAGACTACTTTGCATTCCTCACAGTTCCTGGCACAGAGATTAAAATAGTTGATTAGCACGCAAATGGTGCATCTTTGATTGATGTGCCAAAAACTGTGCTCTGTCCACAATGTCATTCAGCTAATTAACCAAGTCCCACTTCAGCCTGTATTCAACAGCAGTCCTATTTGTTTTTTTTTTTCTCCATTTCTCATAAAATTTCATCTCCTTGTTTATATAGTCAAGTGCCTAATCATCACTAATAGCATTACTCTTAAAGTGATTACAGATTCATTAGTGAAATCTAATACAGGTTTTCTTTTTTATGCTTTAGTTCCCAAACTTTGATATTTCCATTGTGGTTTATTTGCAAAAGGATGAATGTCTCCAGGTAGAAAAGAGACTAATAAGGCCTTGCTGTTGACTTCTGGGGCTTGGCCCTAAATTTCTTTTGGGGAAGTCTGTAGATGGACTGCCTCCGAACCCATAGATTTGTTTCCTCCCTTGTTCATTTGCTGTCCCCCCTGGAGCACGAGACATGATCAGAAGGAAGTTCCCATGGCACGGTTGTTGAGTGAATCCCTCTGTGTCTTTGGAAGTGGCCCATTTATTCTAAAATTCAATATAAAAATGAAGAGGTGGGGGAATTGTGTAGAAGTTTGTGGCTCAGCTTGGGATTATTGGCAGCAGAAACCCTACCTCCTGACAGTCTGCGTGTTGCACTGGATAGCTGGGATATTGTTCCACAAGGACACCTCATCATTAATCATTTCTTTTCTGTCACTTTAAAAGACGTGCCTTTCCAGGTTGCCTAGGGCTTCTCAGGTTTACCTCTGGTTATTTGCCGATTCCGTGGAAAATGGATACTGTAAACTCCGAGTCTGGCCTTTAATATTTTGGACTTGGATTTCTTATTGTAAATGCTTTGGAGTATCAGAGGCTGCAAAGACTCAGGATACAAGTGTCTTGCGTTTCTGACACCTATGAATAAATCGCCTTACCAAAGCACGGCGTGTTAGAAACTGATTTGCTGAGGCTTTGAAGTCGTCCAGAGAATGTAGCTCTGCTAAAGAAATTGAGAAGGGAAGAGTTAGCTGTAGAGCAGAAAGTGATGTTAATCATTAAGCTTGCATTCCTGTGATCAGGCTTTCTAGGTTTAAATTCCAATACTGCTACTCCTCAGCTTGGACAGCTGCTTAACCTACCCTACCTCATCTCATGGAAATGGTCAGATTACCTACATTCTAAAGTTGTTGTTCCCTGAGAGCAGAACTTGGCATTAGTGGGCATTCAATAAATGCCATAGTGGCATCCATATTGGTAGTAGTAGCCAGTAGTCGTATTTGTATTGAGAGCCATATTATTAGTGATGATCAGAGGTTTCCTTCCTTCTTTTAGTTTTATGGTCATGGTTGTTTGACCCACACTGAATGTCCAGTAAAATGATTTCTTGTCCTCTGACTCTCCATGAAGAGTCTTTCACCGAATTCCTTTATTACCCAAGATGGCTGCCACCGGAGGGGGAAAAAGACTGAAGTAGAGGCTGTGGGATTGATGAGACAACTTGCCATATCCAACACCCCTTGGCGTTTTCAAGGAGTCCTCCTAGAGGACTGACATTTCATGAGGTTAGAGGCCCTGTACCTACAGATGAGAGCTCCAGCTATGGAATTATTGCTTATTATTTGTTGATAACTCCCATTAACAATGTGCTTACACCACACTGAGCACATGCTAAGTAACTTAGAGCATTACCTTATTTAATAGAAATAGCAGTTGCATGAAGAGATGATTATTTATTGACGAGGCAATGTGTCCAATGAGCTTACGTAAATTGTCCCAAATCACATGATGATAAGTATCAAAGACAAAATGGGGTGCTTGGGTGGCTCAGTCAGTTAAGCGTCCAACTTCGGCTCAGGTCATGATCTCACAGCTTGTGAGTTCAAGCCCTGCATTGGGCTCTATGCTGTCAGCTCAGAGCCCGGAGCCTGCTTCAGATTCTGTGTCTCCCTCTCTCTGCCCTTTCCCTGCTCTCTCCCTCTCTCTCTCTCTCTCTCAAAAATAAATAAACATTAAAAAATTAAGAAAAAAGGCAAAATTCAAATCTAGGTTTACTTATATATCAAATCTATAAAATACTTGAAAATAAATCACCTGGCTCATGAGGCCCTATGGTGTAGTGAGAAGGGTTCTGAACAGGTAGAGCAAGAGAGAGTACTCAGAGCTTACCATGTCTGAATGCTTGTTTAATGCTTATAGGGTATCACGATTATTATCCTCATTTTACAGATGAGGAAACCTAAGCACAGGAGTGGGGGTGGGGCGGGGGATATGGCTTAGCCCAGATTACATGTTAGCAAGAAGTAGCACCAGGATTCAAGTCCAGTCTGGCTCTGTATTCTCCACAATGGTGACGGCCACCTCAAAGACCCAGGGACTTAGCAGGGATACTTTCTAAGCTGTTGCCGACTAACTGACTTGACAAAGCCAGCTCTTGGTTTCCTCCTTTATAAATTGGTGATCTTACTTGTTCTGTTCTCTTCAGAAGCTGTCTATAAGAAAGAAAACACATCTGTTCCAATGTTCTCTAAATTTATAGCACATTATGAAATAGAACCATTTATTACTATTATTCTTAGTCCTATGCAGTGTGCAAATTGAATCAATATATGTAAAAATGCATGTTTACAGAGTAAACCTATTATTTTTTGTATAACACTTCACTAAATAAGTCAACAAACACATAAATCAATGTATAAAATAGAGTCCCTTTCTTTGTTTTAAGCTTTGAGATGGGCAAAAAAGTATACAATAATTTGGCCTTCTTAAGATGAATGGAAAACAATTTTAGTAGTAGATGAGAAGCTTCAACATGAGTATGAAGGTTCATATACATGCTTATAAAACAATCAGAGAGCCACAATCTGTTGTTGTAGAGGAAGTAGTCACATTTATGGTGTTTTTGATTTTTAGTCTTAATGCTGACCAAATGTTTAGTTGTTCTTTGTCACTTCTTGCTGAACTGGAGTCATCTCAGGGCACCTAAAGATGGATTTGACACTGACTGGTGCATCTTCTGTTCTGAATTATGTCACTTATGTGGCAGTTAATGTACAAAGTTAAAAACAAACAAAAAGGCAGTGAAAGACAATGATGCATTGAAGTTGGTGCTAGATTTTCCAGTCCCATGCTCTATTCTGCCTTTGGCCTGAGTGATGTAATTATCCTGGACAAATGTAGAAGTATTTGCAGAGATACCAAAAATTATCCAGTGTTTATTGTTATGGGGAAGTGAGGTGTGCCGTGGGGCAGGGATGTCTTATCCCCGGGTTAGTGAATGCCGAAAGGATCTTATGTGTGATGTACCCTAACCGCTTGCGGCTTTGAACTCAGGGGTCAAAGCCAAGGCTTCAGTTTATTTAGATTCTTCTTGTGCTTAGAATATTTCTGCCCTCAGCCCACTCCATCCTACTCACCCTCATTTATTCATTCCATGGGTATTTTTTAAACCTGGGGAATACGGTTGAGGGACAGCAACGTGAAGCTGAAATACTTTGCCGTTTTTACCTTAGGAAGGCAGGAGGAAGGAATAAGGCAAAGAAGGAAGGAACAGAGACTTCCATTTTAATGAACACCTGCTAGGTGGCAGATGGTGACTGGGATTGCTTAATGCATGAACGCTTTTTATCCTCATAAGAACTTATAAGGTAGATGTCATAATCCTTTTGTGCAGATGTGGAAGTTAGAGTGATTCAGTCTGACACTCATACAGTCACTTGATTATCCTATATCATCTTTGGTGTCTTAGTTCACAGTATGTCATGTTCTGACCCTCCAGACAAGCTTAATGTGAGCATGTTGGTTACAAGTAATGGAAGCCTGTTTCCAACTGGTTTAAGAGAAAAAAGAGATGTTACTGACACTCTTGTCTTCTTCAACAAGAAAGTCCAGGGTTCCAGCCGGCCAGTGGCTCTCACGGCTCTCATGAGTATTTATGTTGACTCCTGATGGAGGTGTCATTTGAAGGAAAACCATACTTTCCTGTTTTAAGCTGCTGTGACTTTTTGGTTGGTTGTTACCACAACACAGGCTAGCCTTTCCTGACTAGTAGTAGACTAGGGAAGTCTATGCAGCTCAGGTCTTATGCCTGTCTTCTGTATATTGACTATGGCCAGGTATGTGTTATACTGACTAACCAAGCTGAGTCAGGATACCAATACTTTGGCCAGATTTGGGATACTGTGATTGGCCTGCTCTTCCCAGAATATCACCAGAGGGGGAGGGATAATACCCAGTGGAAATGATGGTATACAGGTAAATGTCTGCTCAAATTGGAAACCCTGGTACTCTAACTGGCACAGGATTTTTTTTATTAGAGTTTGTATATATGAATTTATATTTGAGATGATTATGTTAATATCTGCTTCCTCTACCAGAATATCAGCTCTAGGAAAACAGGTCTAGAGTCATATGACCACTGCTTAGTGTGGTGCTTGGCACAGAGTCGAATCGATATTCAATATTGAGTGAATAAATACATAAAGAAAAAGTGAACAATTAGTGGTAGATGTAAAAATGCAAATTTTCTTTCAGATTTTAAAGTATAATACCTCTCCAGTATAGTTTCAGCTCTGTATGAAGTGTTATAATGGGAAGGCAAGAGAATTAGAATTAATGAGAAAATCAACAATTGGGGAGTCAAATAGTTTTAGGAACAGATCTTGTGCAAGGATCATGCACAGGTTAACTGTTTAGATCCTCAACTTCACAGCTGTAAAATTGGGTTAAAAACACCTTCTTCATAGAATTGTGAGAAATAAATGACAAAGGAAATGTAGAGCACTTAGTATAGTACATGGAAAATACTGTTTCCCCATGGGAGCATGCATGAGAAAGCATCTAACTCTCAATAGTGAGGCCCGGCTTCCTAGAAGTGAAGATGTTTTAGTTGAGGTTTGTTTGATGGTGGGGTGAAATGGTGGAGGAGAATATAGAGCAGGAATTAGAACTAATGTGTGTGTGTGTGTGTGTGTGTGTGTGTGTGTGTGTGTGTGTGTAGTAACATCAATAAGCATTTCCTGATTGGGGGGATTAGACATTTGGTAAGGTTTAAGATTTAGAGGTGAGTTGGGAGTGGTAAAGGGTGAGGCTGAAGTCTTCTGTGGCAAGCAAAGGAATGTAGAAATTATTGGTCCGTATATATATTGATCATCTGGTCACTGATGTGTTTGATTTACCGCCACTTGGTAAATGTGGCTTTCCAAGTTCTAAGTCTAGAGATATAACCCTTATTTTTATATAGCCATTGTTGCCTGCATATGGACTCTTTGTTACAGGCTGGAATAGTGACTTTCAATCCTGGTTTTAAATATTTCAAGCCGGAGCCGAACAAAAAACCTGCAGTGCGTGGACACACCAGCTCTATGGATTGAATGAAACTCTTTCGGGGAACTCACTTGTATGGCTGTAATAAAATAACAGGTCAGGTGATAAGTGTTGGTGAGAATGAGAAATTGGAACCCTTCCCCTACACTGCTGGTGAGATCATAAAGTAGTGTAGTGCAGTCTTGCTTTTCCTAAAAAGGTTAAACATCGAGTTACCATATGACCCAGAGATTTCAATCCTAGGTATATACTCAAGAGAAATGAAAACATATGTCCACACAAAAACTCATGCATGAGTAGTAATGGCAGTATTGTTCATAATAACCAAAAAGTAGAAATAACCCCATGTCTATTAATTGATGAATAGATAAATAAAATGTAGTATAGCTGTATGATTGAATATCCTTTGGCAATAAAAAGGAATGAATTACCGATGTATTCTATAACATGGATGAACCTCGTGCTAAAGAAAAGGATCTAGACACAAAAGGCTACATATTGTTTCATTCCATGCATGTAAATTGTCCAAAATAAGCAAAAACATAGAGATAAAAAGTAGATTAGTGGTTACTTAGGGCTTGGAGAAGGAAGGTTGGGGATGATAGCTAATTGGTATGGGTTGTTTTTTTAATTTTTTAAATTATTTTTTATTCTTTTAAAGAGAGACAGAGAGCAAGCAGGGGAAGGGCAGAGGGAGAGAGGGAGACACAGAATCCAAAGCAAGCTCCAGGCTCTGAGCTGTTAGCACAGAGCCTGACATGGGGCTCGAACTCATGAACTGCGAGATCATGACCTGAGCCAAAGCCGGATGCTTAACTGACTGAGCCACTCAGGTGTCCCTGTATGTTTTTTTTTTTTTTTTTTTGAGAAAAATATTTTAAAATTGTGGTGAGTGTTACACAGCGGTGGTGAGTGTTACAGTTTAGATGGACTAAACTAATCCATCTCCGCTGTTGTATGTACATAAAAGTTTCAATGACCTGTTGTTTGGGAGGGGTGGGGTGAGGGCAGTCAATAATAGATTTTAATAGTTCCAGAACAAATTTATTCTTGCTTTACATCAGCTAATTTAGCTTAAAAGACCATTTAGATGCAAGAAATGACCCTTGGTCATGAAGGTTTTGGAAATATTCGATTAAATGTCAACTCAACATTGACTAAAAGATAGTTGATCAAATTTACTCTGGTAAACAGTAAAAAGAAACTAAATTTAGGACAAGATCACGATAAGATAAATGAAAATGTGGGAAAGAGCAGTTGTACTTGTGGGTGATAAATTCTCCATTTCTACTTGACATAGTTGGATTTTCATCGGATTGTTCTGAATAAAAATGTATCTTTGGGGATCTTGATGGTAACATTCTTGAGGTTTTTGACAACTATTTAAAATTTGTTTTTCACATTCAAAATAGGTCCTTTTTTCTGGTTTCAAGAAGACATCCTGTGCAAATGTTTCTGTAGTCGGCAGGTAGACATATTAGAATAGGGTAAACCAAAAATGACACCTCTGACTCTCAGAGCATATTTAAAATAACTCTTAGTTTTTATTTAAAATATAACAGTTTTTCAAAATCAGAAAGTTTTCTATAACTTTAGGAATACCTGGGTGGGAAGGTTTTTGTTTGGCCATTTGAAAGGTTTTTAAATTGCTATTCTACATACAATGGTAAGGCACAGAATTTGTTGGAGCTATTGTATGTTTATTTTTCTTATATGCATATAGAGCTTTGGCTAAATAAATATGTCTACAGAGTTTGTTACAAAAAGCAGCAGCCTCTTCCACCAGTTCTTTCAACATACTGTTTCTTTGGTTACATAATAGAGTTATGCTTTTACTTCCTGATCTTTAGGTCTTAGATGTTATCTCTTGACTTAGCACAGTGGAAGATGGAGATTTAGCTCTTTACTTCTCCAATATGCACATTTATAGTTCCATCTTTCTACTATAATTCTATTGTTTTGGATAAATAAATCTTCTGTGTTTATATTATTATAGCTGTAAACACTAATAATGTCTGAAGACCTACATAATTGTCCTTATGTTTGTTTCCTTCCTTTTACATCCTTCCCTTTTGTCTGGAGATGATGTCTCCTTGTTTGGTTTGTTTTAGCTTTATATGTATTTATTATTAATTTATGTTTAAACTCCCTGCCAGTTTTCTAACCATCTTTTCAATGTGATCAAACACTTTGTTATTTTTTTCCTATCAATTTTATCTTTCTGGAGATACTTCCTAAGGAACTTTTCATCCACATTTATTCATATTTAGACTTGTTGTAAAGGTTGATCCTAGGATTTCCCTTTACCTCTCTCTTGTGTTGGATTCCCTATTTCTTGGATCCCTTTCTTCCCCTTGTTAAAGATCTTTTCTTTTTTAAAAAATTTTTTTAACGTTTATTTATTATTGAGAGACAGAGAGACAGGGCATGAGCAGGAGAGGGGCAGGGAGAGGGGGAGACACAGAATCTGAAGCAGGCCCCAGGCTCTGAGTTGTCAGCACAGAACCCGACTTGGGGCTCAAACCCACAAACCACGAGATCATGACCTGAGCTGAAGTCAGACACCCAACCGACTGAGCCACCCAGGCACCCCAAGATCTTTTAATAATTGTTTTATCCTTTAATTTGAATCAATTATAATTTAACAGTTGCAGAGACAGGGCTGAGGGGACCCTTTACTCTTTCCCTTAGTTGTTATATCTTATATAACTACAGCAAAATATCTAAACCAGGAAACTGACATTGTTATACTGTGTAAGCATAGTTCCGGGTCATTTTATTACAGGTGTAGATTCACGTAACCATCACCATAATCCAGAGGCCTAATGATTCCATCCCAACAAAAGTCTTCACTTCTATACTCCTATCCATTTTCCTGTCTTCCACCATCCCTCATTCTTGGCAACCACTGATCTGTTGTGCATCTCTATAATTTTTCCATTTTGAGAATGTTATGCAAATAGAATCATATCATATATAAGATTGGTTTTTATCAGTAGATGAAATGCCCTTGAGATCTATATAAGTTGCTGCTTGTATCAATTGTTTGTTCTTTTTGAAGTCACTGAATTGTGTTCCATGGTAGGGATGTACCACAGTTTACTCACTTATTTTAGGGCATTTTATTTTTTTCTAAGTTTTTAACTCCTACAATTGAAGCTGTTATGAGCAACTGCATATAGATTTTAGTGTAAACACAAATTTTTATTTATTTGGTATAAATGCTTAGCAGTGTGCTTGCTGGGTCATTTGGTAAATAAATGCTTAATTTCTTATAAAAATATAGCCACACCTGCTTTCTTTTTATTTACAGTTCCTATAGTATATCTGTTTCCATCCTTTAACTTTCAGCCTACCTATATCATTGAGTTTCTTATAGATAGCCTGTATTTGGGCCATGCTATTTTAATTCACTCTACCAATCTCTCTTTTGTCTTCATGTTTTTAGACAATTTGTATTTAATGTATTTGTAATTAATTAAATTATTAATATATTAGGGTTTAAGTCTGCCATTTTATTTTTGTTTTCTTTTTTCTTTTATTTTTATTCCTCTATAATTTCCTGTCTTCCTTTGAGTTACTTGAACATTTTTTTAGAATTCCATTTTGATTTATCTGTATATCTTTGTGTTTCTCTTTTCTATAGCTCTTTTAGTGGTTTCTCTGGCTATTATACTACGTGTACATTACTTGAGTGAGTCTATTGGTATCAGCATTTTACCAGTGGAAGTAAAGTGTAAGAACTTTACTTTTCTTTAAACCCCTTTACTCTCTCTCCATTATTTATATAGTATCTATAATTGTCTTGAATATTTCCTCTGTATATATTGATAATTATTTCAGACAATAATTTTTGTTTCACTCATCAAACATAATTTAAAAACCCACAAAGAGAAGAAATGTCTATTTCCTTTGCGTATACTTTTTTCATTTTTATTTCTTCCTTCCTCGTGTTCTAAATTACTTTGTTCATCATTTCCTTTCTGTTCAGATAACTTCTTTCATTCTTTTGGGATAGGTGTTCTGGTGACAAACTCTCCTAGTTTTCCTTCATCTGAGTAGAATGTCCTTCTTATAGGTTGAATTAGCTTCCTTCAAAAGATATGAAATTGGTGTTCTTAATCCTTCCAAAATGTGACCTGATTTGGAAATAGGGTAATTGAATATGTAATTAATTATGATGAGGTTATACTGGAGTAGGGTGGGCCCTTAATCCAATATGACTATTGTCCTTGTAAGAAAAGCCACAGACTCAGACACACAGGAAGAAGGCCATGTGAGATCAAAAGCAGTGATTGGAATTATGTTGCCGCAAGCTAAGAGCTGGCCTAGGGTCTCCAGAATCTAGAAAAGGTAAGAAGGATTTCCTCCAGAGCATTTGGAGGGAGCATGGCCAAGTCACCACCTTAATTTCAGACTTCCCACTCTTAGAACTGTGAAAAAATAAATTTTCTGATGTTTCCAGTCACAGAGTTTGTGGTAATTTGTTTTGGCAACCCTGGAAAATTAACATGGTCTTGATTCCTCCTCTATTCCAGAATAATATTTTTTTCTGGATGTAGAATTCTGGATTGTCAGTTCTTTTCTTCTAGCACTTGCAAAAAATATTGTGCCACTTTCTTCTGACTGGGAATTGTGATAAGAAATCTGTTACCATTTGAATTATTATTCCTCTCCCCTCCCCTGCCCTACAGGTGTCTTCTGTTGTTCTCAGTATTGTGGGGGGTGGTTGTTTTTATTTTTCAGAAATTTAGTTATGACGTGTCTTCATGGGTATTTTTTGGGGTTTATCCTCTGTGGCATTCACTTGGACTTTTGGACCCACAGGATTTATGTCTTTTGCCAAATCTGACAAGTTCAGCCATTACTTCTTTCAATAGGTTTTTAGTCCTGTCCTCTTTCTCCCGCTGCGATTGTGATCATATAGAAATGAGATCTTTTGTTACTCCTTTGATTTTTGATTTCCTTATACTCCTTATAAGTCTTAGAGGCTCTGTTCATTTGTTAGCCTGTTTTCTTCATTTTGCTTGGGTTGTGTAATTTCTGTTGTTCTACCTTCAACTTCATTGATTATTTTCTCTGTCATATTAGTTCTGTTGTTGTGACCGTTTATTTTATTTTTTTAATTTCAGTGTGTATTTTTTAGTTCTAAAATTTGTTTTTTCATAGCCATTTTCTTGGCTATGTTCAGTTTCTTTGCTGAGATTTTCATTTGTTTCAAGCGCATATGTAAATATTCATCAACATATTTTATGCTTGCTTTATTTATTACCAATTTTTTATTGGTTTTTATTGGTTCAAGGAACTAATGATTAATAAATACAATTTTTTTTAGTTTGAACCCCATTTAGAAATACATTAGAATTCACTGTTTTTTATCTGAATATTTGGACTCAGACAAAATGGTATGATGTAGGGATTTTCTTCAAAATAATCCGGAGTGATAACATAATCCCAGCAAGATCTGAAATGTGTTGATTATTATTGAAGTTGATTTATGAGTGCTTGATGTTCATTATATTATTCCTCTAGTTGGAAATTTTATGTTAATTTTTTTTAATAAAAGTTTTTCTTTATTTATTTTGAGTGGGGGTGGGGGATGTGGGCAGGGGGAAGGGAGGGTCAGAGAGAGAGAATACCAAGCAGGCTCCACACTGTAAGTGTGAACCTGATGTGGGGCTCAAACTTATGAACTATGAGATCATGACCTGGGCCGAAATCAGGAGTTGGATACTTAATCAATTGAGCCACCCAGGTGCCCCAACAAAAGTTTTAAAATATTTAAATGGGCTATAAAATTCTTATCAGCTACTAGTATTCTAGTACCTTCATTCTTTTTCAAATGTATTAAAAAATTTGTTTTTGCTTTTCTAACCTTTTTTAAAATCCATGTTAATTAACGTATAGTGTAATAATGGTTTCAAGAGTAGAATTAAGTGATTCGTCACATATAAACCCCAGTGCTTATGATGACTGCTTAAAGAACCCTCGTCAGATAATTCTAACATATCTAACACCTCAGTGTTGAAATCTGTTGATTGCCTTTTTTCATTCAAGGTGAGATATTGATTGAAATCTGGACATTAGAGGTACGATGTTATGAGACCCTAGATCTTATTTAAAAGTTGTGTCTCAGCAGACTTTTTTGGACACTATTCTTGTGGGTGAAGAGAGGAGCCAGAAGCCCAGGTTCTCCACTCAGCTAGGAGAAGAGGGCCTCCTCATTACTACTGCTCAGGGTAGAGGTAGACTTTTTTCCCCTCTGAGGAGTTCAGCAGGAGTGTCTAAAAGTTGGTGTCTTGCTAGCCTTCCCCTTCCCTGTTCATTCAGCTCAAAAGAGCAAGATTTTCTTAGGACTTGTTTCGTTTGTGCCTTCCATCATTCCTAGGGTGTTTGCTTCTCCCTCACTCAGTCTGGGATACTCGAGGCAAGAAGGAACCCCCATTAACTCACCACCATGTCATTTTCTGGGTCTGTAGGTTCCTGGTCAATCTGTCTTTTTCTTTCCACCTTTCAGAATCTCCTTATGTTTGTTATATGCATAATGTCCAGAGTTCTTAATTGTACTGAGCAGGAAGAATAGGGAAATGGGTGCTTAATTCATCTTTGTAAAAGTGGAAGTCTTCTAGACTCTAGGACATTGAGTGAAGGATTTCCTCCAGTAGTTTTCTGTGAAAGGGGGCATGGGACTTAGTATTACTAATTTTTGACTTTCTACTCTCTCACTTTTTGAGATTCTGAATGTTTATAGAATTCTGGATCTGAAACAGGTACACTGAGAAATTAAAGAAGTGTATGCTTTGGGACGTTTCATTGTCATGGGTCACTTTCAAGAGGCTTATGTCTAATTTTGTATTTGTAATCTTGAATTATTTTTCTTAAAGAGGACCCTCACAAATTATGTAAGCTTCAGAGCCTCATAAAACCTTGATTTTTTCCTGGCTTATGTAGAAATCCCATCCCTTAGAAATTTAAAGAGATTTTAAATTCTGTTTTCTAGCTTCAGTGAAGTCCATTTGCATTCTGATGCTTACTTGTTTGTATGCAACAATATTTTCCCCCTCTCTGACGGTCTTCTTTTATTTCCTGTGTTTTGACATTTCATGACCATGTTTCTCAAAGGAGGTCCAATTTCATCAATTGGTTGTACTTTGCTGTGCTTTGAATGTAGGAATTCATATCCTTTATATCTTGGGATATTCTATTGAATTAATTCTTGACTTATTTATTTTTATCTTTTTTCTTGTTTCTGGAACTCCTACTCAAATACTATATGTCTTGGTCTGGCCCTTTAATCTTTTTATCTTTCTTTGGACCCTACTCTTCATCTCTTTGTGTTCTGTTCACTTTCTAAGAGATCTCTTCAGTTCTGTCTCCTAAAACGTCCACTGAGTGTTTCTTCTACTTCTGTAGTCATAATTTTAAGTGAATTTTATCTTATGATTGTCCCTTCTTATAGTATCATGTTCTTGTTTCAAAAATGTAGTATTTTCTCTCATTTCATGAATATTTTTGTAGATTTTATCTCTGCATAATTTCTATTCAAGAGATTGCTTCTATTTAAGAGTGGGTCACTAATCAACAAATTGGAAGCTCTGGGTCTGTGGTGGGGGGAGATTAAAGACTCTGAGTTTCACTGTAGAGGGAATATGGCAGTGCCATTTAATTGGGGAAGCCCCAATAGCTCCAATTTGGGCCTTTTCTCTGGGGAGTATGTTGTGGGTTGAGTAATGTCTCCTCAAACTTCATGTATACTTGGAACCTCTGAATATCGACCTTTTTTTGGGGGGTTGAGGATCTTGGCAGATGTATTTAAGGTAAAGGTAGAGATAAGGTCATTATGGATTAGGGTGGGTCCTAAATTCAATGAGATCGTCTTTATAAGACACAGAAAAGGAGAAGACATAGAGACACACACAGAAGAAAAGTGGCATGTGAAGGTGGAGGCAAAGGCTGGAGAGCAACCACTAGCTAAGGAATTCCAAGGATTGTGAGTGACCAGCCACTAGAAGCTGGGAGGCAGAAATGGGAAGGGTTCTCCCTCAAAGCTCTCTGAAGGAACCAACCCTTCCCACTTCTTAATTTTGGACTTCTGGTCTCCAGAACTGTGAGAGAATGAATTTGTGTTATTCTAACACGCCAGTGCATGGTATGATGTTATGGCAATCCTAGGAAATCTAGTATCGGGTAGTATGTTTCTGAGTGAAGCGTCTTCTTGTCTTATCAGTGTGGAGCTTGATGTGGGGCTTGATCCCATGACCCTAGGATCATGACCTGAGCCAAAATCAAGAGTCAGATGCTCAACCAACTAAGCCACCCATGTGCCCTAATTTTTTTTTATTCCCTTTTTACTGACACTTCCAGGTGGGGAGGGGAATTACTAAACCCTTTGGGAGTTGAGCAGGCAAATCATGTTGCACTGCTTGCTTAAGATTCAATTTCCCCAAGTGACAAAAATCAGATTCCACACATCTTCACATTTTTAGCTTCAAAATGTTATTCTCTCCTCTTCTATGTCATTCTCTGAGCATACTATTTCAAAACTTCTATGCTTTCATTTCAGTGGTTATTTGTCAAGGGAATGCATGTATTTGGCCCAGTATCTCTAACTAGAATCTCAGATTTGTTTTCATAATGTTTACTAAGTCTGAAGTTCTTCTGCAATCACTATGTCTTTCAGCAATTGTGACATGCACTTCCTTGCAGACTTTACTTTTCAATAATATCTTCCATCTTTTTATATTTATATTCTTCGGGCTTTACAGTTACGGTGGCAGGAAGATCTGGGCTCAAAGTATTTCTGTGCTTTTGAAATGCTAATAGAATTACTATCCTTGTTTGCTATGTTTTGTGACCCTAGATATGCGTTACACTTCAGCATTACCACTGCAGGTTTGTAACACCCTTAAAAGAACCATAAATATAAAGATGAAAGCAGAATGCTTACAAACACTTAAATATCTTTCTGGGGAGCTGCCACATTTTGTTTTTCATCGTGGTAGGAGCCCTTACTGTGGAGAAATTAACAGGACAGAAAATATGGAAGAGGCAGTGTCAATTGTGTAGTAACAGCAGGCTCTAGTGTCTGACACACGCAAGATAAATGCACAGAACTTACTCTCCCATGAGGTGGTTGCCATTCACACCTTCTCAACTGTACGGATGAGAACAACTAGTCAAAAACAGCTGAAGAATTAGCCCCACGTCATACAGCCAGTAAGTGACTCAGCTGGTATTTGAACACCTGGTGGCCTGGCTACGGGGCAGCTGGCACAGAGTAAGAAGCCAATCCGTTTCATTGATGTCACTACTGATTCTACTGAATATGCGTTTGAGTGTGTTTGGATCATATTAGCTTACCTCCTCAAAAAATCTTATTATTTTTACATTATGCCTTATTTTTTTCCTCAAAGGTTACTTCTAGAGTTATGTGAAATGTGTGCCTATATTTGCTCCAAAAATGCTGTTGGTAATATTTTCCGTTACAGAATCCATATTGCAGAATCTATAAAGTGACACATGAAAATAACTTTTAGACTTGAGTTTCAAGAAAGACACACAGCTAAAACCATATAAATATTGTTCATTTTGAGGAGTTGCTGTGTGGCTTTTTTTTTGACCGTAAGAGTTACAGAAGTTGCCTGTCTCTTTTCTGCCCTGAAGCTTGGTCTCAGAGGAAGAACAGGTAGGTCAACCTGGTAAAGCCAGGGTACTTGTCCTGCACTTGTCTTTGAGAGACTGTTCGTATTCATAATAATCAAACTACCATTTATCTTTCCCAAATGAGGGTTGTAGTCTAACCATGATTATAGTCTTAAACTACAAATTTTAGAGGCAGATCTTTCCCCTGGTTTGGACACTTAAAGAAAAACTTCAATTTCTATTAATGGGTATACGTCTTAGTCCGTTCAAATGGTTATAAGAAAATACCATAGGCCGGGTGGCTTATAAATAACAGAATTCATTTCTTACAGTTCCGGGGGTTGAGGAGTCCAAGATCAAGGTCACTGGCAGATTTGGTACCTGGTGAGAGTTTGCTTCCTGATTTATGGATGGCCGTCGTCTTGCTGTGTCCTCACATGGTGGAGTAGGGATGGACCTCTCCGGGGTCTCTTCTTCCAGTGACACTAATCCCATTCATGAGAACTTCATCCTCACAACTTGATCACCTCCCCCAAGCCCCTCCTTCTACCACCATCACACTGGAGGTGAGGATTTCACATATGAGCTTGGGGGTGGGAGCACAAACATCTAGTCTGCAGTGCTGTATGAGAACAGAAAATCATAAAAATTATTTATTCAAGAAGAAAAGAACTGGAATGTTAAAAATACGTAAGCCAAGAAAGTTCTGCATTTGTAATGGACTCTTGAAGATACCTGAGTGACAGAGTACATATTTTCTTGCCTATAAATTATCAGTCATTGGTTAGTGGCAGAGTTCATAATATGAATCTTGACATATGTAAGACTGTGAGTGTCTATATGCATGTAAATTTGATCAGAGGTAACAGGTATTTTAGTCCCGTTCATTGTCGTGTTTGATGATGTCGGTTATCCAACATTGCATTCTAGTGTAGAAAAGTAAGTCATAAGTCATAGTACATACAATATAAAAATTTCCATTTTCGATTTCCTCAAAATGGTATGCTTTGTGGAGTATGAGGGCACTTAAGTGATCGTTGTGTATTATTATAGTGATTATTGATTATTGGTTGCGGTTATTAAGCTGGATGAGATATTATCAAAGTGTGTCTGAAAAATATAAATTCATGGTGAGTTAGAGAGTGAAGACAAATTTGAAGTCATTAATTTGAATTTCTTCATTTTATGTCAGAAGGAAGAGACTTAGGGATGGTAACTTAGATGATTTTTTTTGTAGGTCACAGTGTTGGTAGAGCCTCAATTTGTGAATTTTTGTTTTTTTTGTTCACTACACTTTATACTTCACCATGTGGTCAATGTAGGAGCACCCCATAATGCCAGACGCATGTTAAAGCAAATTCTTGAAGTATGAAGTGACTGGCAACTAGCCAGTCTGTTCTCTGCCTAAAGCCTTTCTCATTTCATTAACCTCACCATAAGAAAACCCTGTATTTGCTTGTGGTTGAATTTTTGGGTTTTTATTTGATATAAAACATGATTTTATGTTGACAGTTGAACATAGCTTATGAGCATGAATGTGGACACCTATGGAACAGAGCAAGCCCATTAATAATAAGAGGTTTCTTATAATGTCCTCAAAATATTTTTCACACGAGTGTCCTAACTCATGTAGGTGCAGAAAAGACAGGTACCATGATGTGAAAATGATTTGTAGGTTCGCCTTCCTTCTCATGCCAGGTAACTTTATGAACATTCACAGGAAAACTGCCTAGATACAATTTTCTTGCATAGAAAAGGAAATGTGAACAATTTTCTTCGAAGTAAAATAATGATGAATTTTAAGAGCAGAGAAGTAATTTCCAAGCGTAAAACCACAGGGATAAAAACATGAAGGAGAAGACTTATATATTTGAATAAATAAAAATTTAATATATCTACAAATTAGGGACAACTGGGTGGCTCAGTTGGTTAAGCATCTGACTCTAGATTTCAGCTCAGCTCATGATTTCATGGTTCGTGAGTTCGAGCCCTTGCATTGGGCTCTATGCTGGCCGTGCGGAGCCTGCTTGGGATTCATTCTCTCTCCCTCCCTCTGCCCCTCCCCAGCTTGCTTGCTCTCTCCTCTCTCTCTAAGTAAATAAATAAACTTCAAAAAATTTAAATATCTACATATTAAAAACTGCCATGGATAAAATCAAGTGGTATATGACAGGGGAACATATTTGGAATATACATGAAGAGGTGTTAGTTTCGTTAATTTCCTTTTTAGTATGGTACAAACACTAAAACAGAAGACCTGGAATGGAAGCCTAAGGCATTTTAGAAATGAGGAAATAGAAATGGCCAGTGGGAATGTGAAAATAAAATGTTCACTAAATGAATGAATGCCAATAATGACCACATTCTGGTTTCCTTTATAATACTGTTGGAGTAGTTTTTGCAAGTATATAAAAGTAAGTGTTGATGGGAATATGGAGAGTAGAATTTTCTTAGGAGTGCAAATTGGTGTAGACTTCTGGAGATGGGCTTACACACACACACACACACACACACACACACACATACATATATGTCTTCATATTTTGATATCCTTTGAAAGGAACTATACTTCCAGTAATATTTTATATAAAAAATAGAGCTGAGTCCAAATTTTTAAGCCAGGATATTCCTCTACTAAAAAATATATATATACATATTTTGATATCTAGATATGGATATACCTAGATGTGTATCTATATATATCAGTGCATATACATACACACACACATATATATACACACACATACATATATAAACAAAATTGAAGAAAACAAATATTCAAATATGTATTATATGAATAAATGCAACATAGTCATTATAATAGTATTAAATGATCAAATTTATGACAACCTATTTCAGTTGAAGAACATAAGATTATAAGATTATAAGTTTTTGAAGACTGTATACCAGATACTATCTTTGGGAGGTAGGAATGCAGGAACTCTTTCCTTATTTGTGTTTTTTATATATTTTAGTGAATATATGTACATTTTATAATGAGATGTGTGTTACTACATAATTTCGAATATGCCATAAACTTTCCAAAAACTTAGGAGTGTGTAGAGTGCTCCCTTAGAAGTGTCAGTGCTTTGCCAGCAGGTGGCAATGGCAAACAAGAAGTAGGTCATAGATGAGGGCAAGATTTAGGCTTGAAGGATTTCTTTCTCTTTTTTCCTAGATATTCAGAACTGTAGTCAGAAAACCATGGCGATACTCTGTTTTATAAGCACTTATGTACTTAAATCAGAATTTATATTTAAATACAATTGTACGTAGGGATCTAAATAGTTAAAACACCTGTGGAGAAATTTCTAGCGCTATTCAGAGAACAGAATCTATACTTTACATGCTTATGTAAAGAATACATAAGTACAGAATCTATACTTTACATCCTTATGATGAGGGCACCCGAAGGTGTTCGCTGGGAGAATGTAGGCAGTAAATTGTGTAACTAGGATTGATTTCCTGTATGATGCCATTTCTTCCAATTTACCTTCAGGAATCAGGTGTATATATCACAACAGCAAATTCTTGGAAGTTTTGTCTTTTTCAGTGATCACTTTTAACTTCTTGACCTGAACCTAGAGCTCTGTACCAACTAAAATTCGTAAGTCCATGATAAATTTGCCTGCTTTGGTGCTTACAGTAAGTTGGTGTGTGCTTTTATTAAATCATGAATATATTTCAGATCACTTTCTAAATCTAATTCTGTATTTAGCTCCCTCTGTATATGTTTATTCTATGGCAGGGGAAAAACGATGATGAATATATATTTGGGGATGTATCATTTTACTTTGCAGGCTTGCTCTCAGTCCAGGCTTGTGAGGTCTTTAATAATTATATTTTGAAGTAAAAAATAAGCTGAGACTCTGGGGTTCATTAAACTCTGGGTCACAGACCTTACAAGGATTGAAAAGTTGGACATAAACTCAGCTATAGTTACCACCCTATTCTGAGACATCTATGTCTGTCACCTGAATGGCTGTCTGCTTCCTAATCCCGTTTCCCTGATTTCTCCCTGGCACTGCTTCCCACCCCAGAGCTGTCTCTAATCCCTGTGCAGCCAAAGGACCATCCTTTAAAATGTAGATCCTGTCACCACACCCCTCTCCAAACCCACCCGTGGCTCCCAACCATTCCTGGAACATACATGCAGCCTTCTCCCTGGGGCATGTCAAGCCTTGTGTGATCTGGCTCCACTCCCTGCTCCAGGGTCGTGTCGGCTTGCTCGCTTAGCTGTGGTCGCACTGGCCTCCTTGCTCTGTCACTTCTGTCATAAAGCACGCTCCCAGTAGAGTCTTCTCCCTGATCCACTTCCTACTTTTCTCGGGTGTCTCTCTGTGGACAGAGATTCCCTGCCCCCCCGCCCCGTGCTCTTCATCTATTTACTTGGCTTTGTTTTTCTTTATCACAATGGTTACTACCTGATACTTGATCCCCGAATTTGTGTCATTGTGTATTTTCACTAAAATTCAGTCCCCAAGAGGACAGGCTCTTTGTTTGGCTCACTGCTGTCTCTCAGCACCCAGAATAAAGCCCAGTAAGTGGCAGGAGGTCCTTGAATTTTTTTTTTTTTTTACATAAGTGAAATGAATGAATAAATAAAACCTGCATATTCTGGGGCATCTGGGTGCCTCAGTTGGTTAAACGTCCAACTTCGGCTGAGGTCATGATCTTGCATTGCAGTTCAGGAGTTCGAGGCCTGCACTGGGCTCTGTGCTGACAGCTCAGAGCTTGGAACCTGCTTCAGATTCTGTCTCCCTGCTCTCTCTGCCCCTTCCCTGCTCGTGCTGTGTGTGTGTGTGTGTTTGTCTTTCTCTGTCTCTCTCAAAAAAAATAAGCATTAAAAAAATTTAAAAAGAAAAAAAAAACCTATACTTTCTTACTTTTAGGCCACTAGCCCACAGATTGGTTTACTAAGGGGTGAAATGAGATTTTTGTTTAGGAATATGGGACTTTGGATGAATACAGGAAGTGGTGGCCCTTGTGAGCACTTTGCAGTAGGGCCAGTCAGGGAGCATCACTCTCTGCCTCTGTTCCTCACTTATAAAATGAGATCAGAACAGTTTTTACCTTATCCAACCTATTACGCTACAGGAAGATCAAAAAGGAAGTTTTTCTTTCTTCATACAATCTTATTGTACTGTGAGAAAATAAGCAAAATAGTATTTGTTATTTGCAATTTTAATTTACCAGTTTGGCTCATTTACTTTCCACTAGCAGTGATGGCAGGAGAGGCAAACCTGGAGACATTTGCATTCAGGCCGCGGGGAGGACGAGAACAGGGATCGGAGGCCCAGGATTTTGAAGACAAGTGAACTAGCCTCTTGCAACCTTAGGCAGCTTTTGGGTAAATTCTTCAAACTCTCTGGGCCTCAGTTTTTCTTACATAAAATAGTGCAACTGAAACTGCCTTGAGGGTTATTATGGAGATAGCAAGTGGGATTGATGGCTGCCAAACACAGTACTTTATTTTTGTTGCAAGCGGAATGGCCTGGAACAAACCTGGCACCACACAATGATCACATTCTCTCGGTGTTTACAGTATGTATGGTTCAGACCCCACCCGCCCTGTTACAGGAAGACGTCTGGGGTTTTGTGTCCTTCCACTTGCTCCTCTCATTCCTATCCCGGTCAAGAACCCTCACCCACAGCAGGTTAGTCCCCAGGCAAAACCATTGGAGACAATCCTAGTCCGCTGCTGTCTTCACCTATCGTTGCCACATGGTGGCGCTGCTGCAAACAGCTCCTTGGTAGACCTCCAGCCGCTTGTTTACTTTGTGCGTTTTCCTAAGCAGCCAGCTCCTAGAAGCAGCACCACAGTGCTTGGGCTGTGGGGAACCAGCTCTGTCCTCACACACACACGGGGCAAAAGTCTCTGAGTCAACAGCCTGCACCATCCTGACAGCCACCCCTCTTGGGGAGTAATTCCTCTGTCCATCATCCCCTCAGGAGTTGCCCACCTTTTCCACAGGGATCGATCAACTCTGCGGAACAAGGGGATCAAATACTTTTGTTGAGCAATGCAAGCATGCTTGTGCGCACACACAATTTCACATACACACACACACACACACACACACACAGAATGCACACTCATACACACACAGTCACTTACTGCCTTTTCCCAGAGCAGTGGGCGTTCTTTTGCATAATTAATAAGGCCACTCAAGTGACTTTATAAGGCAAAAGAGATTAGATTCCCTTGATAGTAAAAGAACAGAAGCAACGACATGCCCCATCTTAAGTTGCTATTAATGTTGTTATTATGTTGATTGTCCTAATGATAGCGTATATCCCTTGATAGTACGCTTGATATGCCTTGATCCCTTGATTAATTTGGGGGAGAAACACTAGACTGTGTCACAAGTAGGCACAGCTGTGATGTGGATCTCCTAGAGTCACTGTTTCAGTACAAAACTTTGCATGATAGGAGCAAAAGGGTTATTTATGAAAGCTCTTCCCAGGCTATCACGAACGCCTCTCTGCCCTGCCTGTGCTCTCCACCTGTCCCCTTCCAGTGAGGCTGACTGGTTAAAGGGAGGCCTGGGCTGTTTCCAGTTCTAAGAAGCATGAAGAACAACAGGTCTCTTGGTCTCCTGGTCATCGAAGCTTTGGTTGGAAAAGAGAGCTGTGGTTTATTTGGCTCAGTCAAGTCAGGGGTGTGGAGTGACAGCCTTTGCTACTTTTAAAGAGCAAATTCAGCCATCTTCTAGTGTCTTCTGGGAGCCACAGCAGGAGTTGGCCCTGGTTGATGCGTTCACGGTTCTGATCCTGGCCAGGTATAATTAATCATCACCATCGATGGGTACAAACATGACACACTTTATTTCATTTTTATATGAATAAATCACTGGAAACTGAAGCCTTAGTGTCATGATATAGCCCAAGGCCCTTCTTCCACTTTCTCTCCAAATCAGACTAGCTCGTTTATGAACTTTCTGTTGGACTTTTCTTATTCCTCTTCTGAGTTGCAAACTTAGCACATTAATTGGCACTCACTCAGTATTGCCACCTCTAACATCTTTTCTCTTCTCCTGAACCTCAAGGTTGTCTTCCAGGCTGGTATTATATCCATGTTCCTAAAATTGCCAGTCTGTGCCTTCTCTATTATCCACACAATTGTCTGAAATAATTTACTTGTTATCTGCAGCCATTATGGAATATGCCTGCTTATCATACATGTAGGATTTCCATTCCTTGCCGGGCTGTGAAATTTCTATCACAAATCGAATCTCTCCTTCCTGTTTTCCCCCACTACCCTGGCTCTACCTAAAGAATCATACTGTTCATTACTAAAATGTATAATCTCATTTAGACCAAATGATCTAATTGCATAAATTTTCTTCTGATCCAGAGTTCCTGGCACTCAATCCATTTCCTAGCAAACCTATTATAACTCACAGGCTGCTTCCAAATTCTGTGTGTTGGCTCCAGGTTCTTTTTTCAGACCATAAAAAACAAACTTGAGAATTTTTACAATTTGAGATAAAGCAGAGATTGTTTTTCTTCCTTTTTGCCACCTTCGTTTTTCAACAGAAAGCACCAGACTTATGTTATTTAATCCTCAAAGTAACCAACTGTGAGTTTAGTGTTCATTATTCCCTTTTGCTGAGAAAATTGAAATTCAGAGAAGAGAAATAACTTGCCGAGATTAATCAGCTCAGGGGATAGACCCAAGCCTTTTAGTACCTACCACAGCCAACTAATACTCTGGCTGTGAGGAGACACTTTAAATAATGCTGAACTTAGTTTTTGAAACTACCCCAGCCATTTGGTCCATACTCCTAAATGGACCGTTGCTTTTAGTAGCCAATAGAATATGCTCAGTGGCAGGAGTCTGAAATTTAAACCAGCTCTTTTTATTTAGTAAAAGAAAAAAAAAAGAACAAGAATTCTAAACCTTCATTGCAGGAAGAGAGCAAAGGCATTTTCTAGTTACAACTAGGCTGAGCAAGCAGTCCATTTTGGCTCCGTGTGGGACCATAACCTCCAGCACCTTGTGTCTAATCACCGGATGGCGTGTGCTATTGTGTTAGAGAGCTACACAGCCATGGGCTTTGTTCATCATGATACACGGTCAACAACCATAGTTAAAATGAAAATTGAAATATATAATTTGGGCAATGTTCTTCTCATGTTACTTGTATGAACTCAACCATAGTTCAGGAATTGTCAACAGGTGAACCTGTTTTTTGTTAGGGATGCATTTCTGAGTAAGGGAATTAGATCAATGGGGCATCCGTCCATTCATTCTAGAAGCACTTATTAGGCACTCACTGTGTTCCAACCACTATCCTAGACAGGAAGACTTCTATTCAGTCAATCATCTGGAGATAATAGACTGTGAATGTCAGAGCACATCTCAAATCATCCTGTGAATCCTCTCCTTGTAATGTCATGTCTCTCTCTGTACCCCTCCTCTGCCTTCTGAGGCCCTCTTCTCCATCTCACTCTTTTTTTTCTTTTTCTTTTCTTTTCTTTCTTCTTTAATATGCTTTTGTGTTTTTTATTTTTGTATTCCTTTAAGGATTTTTTCTATTTACGTTATGTAATTTATTGTCAAGTTAGCTAACATACAGTGTATATCCAATGTGCTCTTACCCCCATCTCAGTCTTAAAAAGACTCTGTGAGCATTCATTCTAAGGAAGAGGAATCATGACTGGGAAGGAGTTTTGATTACTGGTAGAAGAATCTCATTGCCCAGCCCACTAATAACTCTGACCAAATGTTTCGATGTTGGCCCTTGGGTGCCATCTTTTGGTAGCCTTTACCACTTCATAGTGGTGTCCTTGCTTCCTTGTGTTCTGTTTGTGGTCGAAGAACTGTATGCTTGGCTCTACACTGAGACTCATCTCACCAAGAGCAAACGGTTCTGTTCAAAATTAATTTACGTTAGTCTCAAAGTCGAGGCTGGGCAAGATTTGCTCAGTCTAGTGCTATACCAGCCTCTTGGGGACATAAGACAAGTAAAACAGTACATAAAAAATGGGCAACATGGTGTAAAGATTGTATGGTTATGTACAGATACTATTTTTCTATGTAAATATATATAATATAAAATAAATATTTTAAATATACATTTAATACATTTCTATATAAATATAAATAATATAAAATAAATATTTTGTTAGTTTATTTAGAAAGGTAGATAGATTGATTAAATATTCTTCTGAGTAAATGGATAAAGGTTTGAGGAAATGCAAAGCACATGCCTGTAGGTTAAATTTATTTTTTTATTTATTATTATTTTTTTTAACATTTATTTATTTTTGAGACAGAGAGAGACAGAGCATGAACGGGGGAGGGGCAGAGAGAGAGGGAGACACAGAATCAGAAGCAGGCTCCAGGCTCTGAGCCATCAGCCCAGAGCCCGACGCGGGGCTCGAACCCACGGACCGTGAGATTGTGACCTGAGCTGAAGTCGGACGCTCAACCGACTGAGCCACCCAGGCGCCCCTGTAGGTTAAATTTAATAAGAGAAGCTAACAATTTTTTTTTAAGTTTATTTACTTATTTATTTTGAGAGAGGGAGAGAGTGCATGAGTGAGGGAGCAGCAGAGAGAGAGGGAGAGTGAGAATTCCAAGCAGTCTCTGTGCTGTCAGTGTGGAGCCCTACGGGGGCCTCAAACTCATGAACCATGGGATCATGACCTCAGCTGAAATCACGAGTTGGACACTTAACCAATTGAGCCACACAGGTGCTCCCAAAACGCTAGCAATTTCTAGCACTCTCTGATTCACTCTGATGTGGTGATGTACAGTAGAGTCCATGTGGCTAATGAGCCCTTGAAATGTAGTTGGTCTGAATTGAGATGTGCTAATAACTGTGAAATACACATGTACTGATTTTAAAGACTGTTTAGAAAAAATGTGATATATTTCACCAATAATTTTCTCCTATTGATTACATGTTGACATAATATTCTGAGTACACTGGGATAAATAAAACAATATTAAAATTAATATCATCTGTTTCTTTTTACTTGTAAAAGTGTGGCTAGTGGAAGACTTAAAATGACCTATGTGGTACATATTATTATGGTTCTGTTCGTGTGGCTCCAGTGTATTTCCAGCAGTCATTTTGAGAATTATTGTATATAAAGATTTATAATCTACTTTTTACATTTAAGATTACATCCTTAAACTTTTTTCTCAAACCATGACTTTTAAATAGCTTCATAATTATTCATCATACGAATAGCCATTTGTATGTATAACCACAACATCATGTTCTTCATTTAGCCATTTGGGTCACTTCCTATTCAGAAAATAAGGTATTTTTTTTAAATGAATTTGTTTTTAACTATTTTCTTCTCCACTTCCCCCTTAGAAGTAAATCTGGGAAAGATAAATCTGGAAAAAATAGTTAAAAATTATATAGTCTCAGGGTACGTGGGTGGCTTAATTGATTAAGTGTCTGACTCTTAGTTTTGGCTCAGGTCATGGTCTCACTGCTTCATGGGTTTGAGCCGCATATCGGGCTCTGTGCTGGCAGTGCAGAGCCTCCTTGGGATTTTCTCTCTCTCCCTCTCTCTTTGTCCCTCTCCAGCTTGCACTGTCTCTGTCTCTCAAAATAAATAAATAAACCTTAAAAAATTTAAAAATCATACGATCTCATTACAGGATGTATTCACTTTTAATGTATTTCTGTGTGTGTATATAATTGTTTTGTGTTTTTTTTGGCTTTGTATGCAAGTTTATTTTAATATATCTTATGTATATAAATGTATACATTTTCCTGTTCTTTTTTGTTTGAACATAAGAACTTTGTGTTCCATTTTATTATAAGCTTACTACATAAAGAAAGAGATTGTTGTAGTGGCTTTACAGTGTTCTATAGCCAAAATCCAGTTTTCAACAATTACAAATAATGCATATCTTCCTCCCCCCCCCCCAAAATTTAGATTATTTTCATTTGTTTACTGAACAAGCATCAAATGGGCATTTAAGAAAAGTGCACAGGGCACCTTGGTGCTCAGTTCGTTAAGCATTCAACTCTTGATTTTGGCCCAGGTCATGATCTCATGGTCGTGAGATTAAGCCCTGCATTGGGTTTGTGCCCAGCATAGACCCTGCTTGGGACTCTCTCTTTCTCCCTCACTCTCTGTCCTTCCCCTGCTTACGCACACATGTGCTCCATCTCTCTCTCAAAATAAACAAATAAACCTTAAAAAAATACAATAGTTAAGACCCCTCCTCCTACTTCTTTGTCTTTACCATGCTGCCAGCAAGACCTACATATATTAATAAAGTCAACCTCCAAGAACCTACCATTTTCCTAGTTAACAAATTTAGAGTATTCCTTTAATAAAGACACATATTTAATTGAAGCTTGAAATTAAGCCAGTTTCTTCCATTGTTAATAATCTGTAACATTAGTGTGTAGGTGTGGTATGTTTTCACCCATTTGAATAGGACAGTTGCTACTAGAATTTTTCTCGTGCTGCCATCCTTTATTAGCATCGGCAGAACACTAAAGATCTTCACTGAGCCACGAGATTCTAGTCACTGACATTGGTGAAGTTGTTTTGGGCTATGCAAGTGAAATATTAAGAAAGGAAGCTTGGGGGCAGGGGGGCAAGTGAGCTACATTTTCAGTGGAGAAAACGATGAGTAATGGAGATGAGGAGCAAAGAGAGGGCTGAGGGCATCTTCATGATGCTGTTATTCAGCACAGCAGCTGGTGGGAGGCTGTTCTTGAGTATGAGGGCAGCTGAGTAGGTTAGTTTAAAGCCTGAACGTAGTCCTTCCTTTTTCAGGTTGGATGTAACAAGGTATTTATGTTGATGAGCATAGTTAGAAAGGAAAGGAAAGAATGAAGAACAGGAAACCTGAGGAACAGGATTTTAAAGTCAAATGGAGATGAAGGATGAGGATGTGAACGTGAGTTATAATTCCATTCCTCCAGCGTCCACAGCCCTGTCCAGGCAAGCATGTAATAACCGCAGGGCACAAGGAGTGGAAGCAAGAACATGGGCAGGAAGATTCTGGAAACTTGGGTTGTCCTTCCAGGTCTACTGCTGTGTGACCTCTGGAAAGTAGGTTCATCTCTGGGACTTCAGACTTCTCAGAAGTCAACTCTAACATGAGAGGCTGAGCCCAGATGAGGGCTGGTCAGTGGGTCTCCTCTTCTACAGTTTTGGCTTAGGAATGACTTTCTGGAACTCAGCGTTGAAGCCACACTCAGAGTCGGCCCAGGGATAAAGTATCCTGGTCAATTACTGATACCTGTGAAAAGTAGTACGTGGCACCTCTCCATGCCCGTCGGTCTTCTAAACTAAATGTTCTGTAATTCTTTGTGGAGCATTTGTGTGCCTTGAAAATGTAAAAATAAGAATATTCAGTTGATTGCTTCCATTAAAAACACATCACTGTTTAAAATCACAGCACATAAAATGCAGCCAATGTTGATGGAAGAGCTGTTTGGTGATAATAGGACTCCATCTTAGGGCAATGTGTAGGTGCACCAGAAAGGGAAAAATTATCTAAAGCAAGAGTTTTTATCACTGACCACATAATTGTGGTGAGAAATTTAAATTTTTAAAATCTCTAGAAAATGCAAGAATGGTGCAAGGGATTGTTGTTCGTATTGGTGAAATTTGCACACGGACAACTGACCCCATCATATTTTTTAAGTCAATAGCAGCGATCTTTCTTTCACAGTGGTCTGGGAGCCAATGATTATAGTCAAAGTCATGGGTGACAGTGATAAAGAGCACTTTCCTGAGTTTTACCCTGTGGCAGGACCCATTAAAAGTACACAACTCTATTCATTTGTCACTCAAGCCTGAGAAGTGGCTATTGTTATTATCATCATCTACCTCATCTTACAAATTAGAAAACTGAGGCACAGAGCAATCACATAGCTCACCCACGATTACATTGCTAGTAGGCTGTAGTTCTTCACTAGAAAGTGATATAATTACCATTTTGAGGGCCTCCTCTACACCAGGTACTTTGCCAGATCCATTCCATAAATGATTTTTGTCTTAGGACTGTTTTATAGATGAAATAACTGAGGCTCAGTTTGCTTAGGTAACGAGTCCACTGTTACCCGGCTGATTAGTCTAGTAGCTGGTATCCTGTAATTCCCAAGAACATGAGGGTTCACCATGTTAAAGGCCTCCTTTTGTAGATTATTATGAAGCTGTGGATATTCCTTCTGCTAGAGAAAAGTGAACAAAGTACATATGTTGAAATCCAGACCCTATTTTGTAGTAGGGTTTACGGAACTGATAGATTGTAAAAGGTCTGAAAATGCATCTTGAATAATCACATGCCAGGGTCCTGCAGACATCGACATGCTGTATAGCTGTCTACTTGGCCTTTAGGTTAGGGCTCAGACCTATAGACATTAGACATTCTATAATCACCCTATTTTTAAAGTACCTCCTGAACATACACTGTCCCATATAACCACACATACACACTTTCACAGTTAATTTCTGTTCACATTGCTTTGTTTTATAGTCTTCAGAGTACTATTGACATTGTCGTTAGTGACATCATCCTATCATTCTTTGCTGGGAAATAGTTTCATGAGAGCAGAGAACTTCCTGGTTTTATTGACCATTGTATCCCTAGCTCCTGGGACGGTATCTGGGACCCAAAGTACATCCTAACATTTTTACTGAACGAATTTTGATTATTCTTCTGTTTAAGATATCAATAGCAGCAAATTCTTATTAATTGGTTTCCTATATGCCTTGCTTTGTGTTAAGTACACGTGTTTTGAGTTTATTTCTAGTAGAATTAGGGAGTTAGTCCTATTAGCCTAGTTTTGCAGAGGAGGAAAATATAGCACACTAGAGTCAAATTGTTTGTGTAAAGACATACACTTAGTAGTTAGGAGCCTGAAGCCAACCCACAGAGACCATCCCAATACTGACCTCACCTGTGCTTAGAAAAAGTCCTGAACAGTTTGATCTCCTCCCTGGTTGGTTTTCCTAAGAAGCCATTTGTGTGGTTTCACTTGTAGACTTGATTTAAGTTCAACTAACATTTATTGAATACAGTGATGGGTTATGTGGCAAAGATCATTAGTCTCACTTTACAAGGCAAAAAGGGAAGTTCAGATACAAGGTATGGGTATTGCTGGCAATTGATAAAGGCAGAATACAAACCCACGACTGTTGGTTCTCAGTCTTCTGCCTGTTCTGTTATAAAATAGCTGAGTCTCCTCCACTAAAGGGAAAAGCCATGCACTTCCTAACCATTGTATTCAAATTATAGAGAGGGGAAGATTTATATCATGGTAGATATTGTGATTTCATTGAAAGTGCTCTCTTGGGGAAGATAATATTTGAATATAGGTTCTTGACTGTTATGTACTTCAAATCCATACATGAGCTGATTTTCTTTCTTTCTTTCTTTCTTTCTTTCTTTCTTTCTTTCTTTCTTTCTCTCTCTCTCTCTCTTTCTCTCTTTCTCTCTTTCTCTCTTTCTTTTTTTCTTAGATTTAACCTACACAAGAGGTGTCCTGGATGATTTTCTTGTAATTTCCTTCCTCCCAAGATGAGTGCACATTTGCTTTTCAATATCCCTAAATGGCAGTTGATAAATTTCTGGAGCTCTTCTTGATTTGGTTTCAGCGTAAGGCATAGTTCAGGAGTAATTCAGAAAAACCAAAGCAGATCTGTGTCCCTCTTAAAGTGGTCAGATAATTATAGAACTAATAAATACGCTTTTGGGCTTCCTGCAAGTGAGAGAGAGAATGCAAAATTGAAAGAATGCTTATAATACTTTGTTCAACTATTTTAAATGCTATCTACCTGGAAGTGTTAAAAAACATAAAAGAAGTAAAAACTAAAACTAACAATCCAGAGATTCCAAACAGAGCAAATAGAAGAAGGAGAAGTATTTCTTCATTTCTCTGGGAATTGAGAAAGAAATAGAAACAAATCCATGTGTTTAGCTATAATATGTAGAGGATATTCCTTTAAGATAGAATTTTTAGGTTGTCAAGCCAATAATCTGATTCAAAAAAGAGAGGCCCATACAATTAAAAAAATGTGTTGTATTCCCAAGGCTGTTTTAGAGGTGATCGAGCCATTTATAGCTTCTAATACAATCTGTGGAAAAAAATACAATTTATTGTATCAATTCAACCATAAATAAGATCATTACTCGGCTATGAACAACCATAGAAATTGTGAGAAAATAAATTTGTAAGACCACATCAGAGCTAGAGCATTAGCATTTTTTCCCCCTCAGAATTGTATTAATGCAAATTACAATGCAGAGTTTCTGGTGAATATGTACAGAATGTTACCCATACTTTTATTAAAGATCCTTCATTAACTCCACATGTTTCAACCAGATATTTGAGCAGTAGGTGATTAGGTGATTTCCCTAAGAATGTTTGAGGAGTTCATTAGTTATATCCAAATAAATATTTGGTTGCTACTACACCTGCCTGATTAATTGATTTCAGCAGATAAACTGCAGTTTGGGTCATCTCCTGCAGGACTTAGAGACCAGTGCTTGTGATGGTCACATGCCCCTTGTCCTCCAGTTTTAGGGGCTCTGGAGAAGGGCTGTCTATTCCTTTGAGATGCTCAACACTGTTTCTCTTTGCTGTTTTGATGCGAGTCATTAATAGATGAAAAAC
The DNA here is from genome assembly GCF_024362965.1 of Panthera pardus. NCBI lineage: Eukaryota > Metazoa > Chordata > Mammalia > Carnivora > Felidae > Panthera > Panthera pardus. The sequence goes on from NW_026526688.1 coordinate 187,548,903, forward strand.
TAAAACTGAATTTCATTTCCTCCTGTCTACTGATGACTTATTTAAATAACGTGAGTAAATGAGGCCCTCATTCTGCTTACACTTGTGCTGGAAACTTTTCATTCATTATTTCGCCTCCTTCTGCCGACAGCCCTGGGGTGGGGGGAGGTAGACATTATTCTCACTGTATAGAGGAAAGCTGAGGGTGAGAAAGTGAGCAGGTTAATATCCATGCTTGACTCTTACAAACTTTTGGTTTTTCCCCTTTTCTTCAATAGCACTTCTTTTTTTTAACGTTTATTTATTTTTGAGACAGAGAGAGACAGAGCATGAACGGGGGAGGGGCAGAGAGAGAGGGAGACACAGAATTCGAAGCAGGCTCCAGGCTCTGAGCTGTCAGCCCAGAGCCTGACGCGGGGCTCGAACTCACGGACCGCGAGATCGTGACCTGAGCCGAAGTCGGACGCTCAACCGCCTGAGCCACCCAGGCGCCCCGCACTTCTTTTATGTTAACTCTGTAGAGATGATAGTGTCTCACGTTTTCTTCAGAAGCATTTCGGGATGACATTTGCACTGTTGTTGTTGCCCTCGCCGTGTATCGTTTAGTGGTCTTTCTTTAGTGCCTTCATCTCATCCTGGGGAGCTGAGGCTTCAGGACACTTCGGTTATTAGGCGTGCAAAGGAAATGGTTATGTGAAACATGGTGATTTGGAGCAATGGTCAGGAGGACAAGGTTTTCTACTCTGCAAGACCAGGTCCGAGCCCTGGCTTCAGGATTTATCAACAGAATGCTGTTGGGCAAATGTCGTATCCTCAGTAAGTGTTGGCTTCCCCGTCTGTAAAACTGGAAAAAAGGTCATACCAATGCTCATGGTTATTCATGCACTCATTAGACAAATATTTTATTGGGCCTTATAATGTGTGCCAGATACTCAGAAGCAAGTTGACTAAGTTTCCTGCCCTGAGAGTTTGTGTTCTCGCAAGGGAAGACAGACGGTATGCTAATAAGTAAGTAAACTTATATCACATAGTGGCCAGGGCTTTGTAGAAAAAGAAAGCAGGGTAAGAATAATAGAGATAGTGGAGGAGTAGAAGAACGAGGAGGCAGGGAGGGCTATTTTTCATAAGGTGAGTAGGGGAAGCTTCCCTTATTAGGTATCAGTTGCATGGAACCTTGAAAGACATATTTTTGAGAGAATCAGGAAAAACAAAATTACGTATAGAGTACTTTGCAGGATTACTGCTGTGGGGAAAATGCAAGCCCATTATAATGCATGCTCATTTAATTGTGTGTTTGTGTATAGGTACGTATTTTCACATGTGTCTGAGTATGTGTCTGTATGTACGGTTTGTATTTTAATTGTGATAAGTACGTTTAACATGAGATCCACCTTCAACAAATTTTCGAGTGTGCAGTACAGTATCGTTAACTATAGGTAACTGTGTTGCATATCAGGTATCTATAACTTATGAACCTTGCATAATTGAAACTGTATATCCACCGATGCTCATTGTAAGTCACTGGAATAGTTTTGTTCCTTGCAATATCGCCAGTGCGCACATCTGGGTAGGTTTTCAGTGTGACTGAGCAGTAGTGTGTTGAGTCTCTTCCCATTTTCCCAATAACCATGGCAGAATGAGGGCATCAGAAGATGTAAGGAATAGACTGTGGATTCGGAAGCCTGACTGCTGGGCTGTCCCTGCCACACCTGTTCCATTTCGTTAGAATGTCAGCAGAGGTACAGACCCAAAGTGCAAATGTCATCCCGAAAAACTTCCAAAGGCTCTGGGCGTGAGCTTGTCTCTGGTTGTAGAAAAGACATAATGATCCAAAATGCAGTCTCCTTAAAAGAAGCTGTGTCATCTATAGAAAACAGCCTGGGTCAATCCAGAGACCTGAAGACAAGCTCTGGTCCCCTCGCTAACCTCGTTGGGGGACACAGGAAGGGAAATGTACAGAGGAGATACAAAAGGCATTGGTTCCAGCTCTGTCCTCGCACAGATGTTCTATCCTGATTTGTTGTTGACTTGCTGAGAACAGGCTAGCCATATTCCCGGAGACCAGAAAGGTTCTTCTTCCTTTTTATTGGTGATGCATGGGTTTAGCCCTTTGAGTTGCAAAATACAGTGTATGTGTGTGTGTGTGTGTGTGTGTGTGTGTGTGTGTGTGTGTGTCCTCAGTTCCTTGTTCTGAACTCTGTGTTTAAGGGATGAGATCTGAAAGTTCATGCTGTTTAAACCTGGTTTCTGCCATGAGGTCTGTGCTGTTTTCTCTGGTGATGCCAAGTGGAAGTGCTCACATCCACAATAACTTGAGGATAACTAGCGTCCTGTGTACCCAGCCACAGTTCGACAGAGCTCAATGATTTCTAAAGCAGTCTCTTAAGTGGATTTGTTTCTGATTTGTATAATGTACATTTTGTAGGATTTTAGTGTCTTAGCTAGTGCGAAAGACCTTTGTAGATTATTAAATATCAGGAACCTCACCATACTTTACCCTTCTCTGTTTAATTGCAGATCTTGGAAACCCTCCCTCAAAGATGCCAGACATTTAACTAAATCTCTAGTTCAGTTTTGCTAAATTGTAAACATCCTAGAAAAACTGATCAACAGGAATGAGCTCCAAATGCCTCCAGAAAGGCAAAATGCTTTGAAAAAAATAAAAACCTCTAATTGCCGCAGCCCATTTTATGGTCAATAAAGTATTCAATATGCTGTACAGCAGGGGCATTTCAACTGAGAGTCAAATAAAAATAACTGTGCATGTGATAGCTTAATGTAAAGTTTCTTTTCTCAGAGAGAGAGAGAGAGGAAAAAAAAAGTCTCAGCTGTTTCTTGCTTGGCATATTTGATGAATTGTTTACGCAAAGTGAATGCGTGGATTTAGTCTAGGTAAAACCAAGCAAAGCAAACAACTTCCTGATAGCGGCTCCTAAGGAAAGTCATGCATCTGATTGTGATTGGTTTGGGATTATTTAAATGAAGTTTTCTCTTAAACATGGGTCTCCACACTCTGACACCACTGATTTTTCTCCTTAGGAGGGAATAGCATTTCTTTCTTTGTTCCCTCCCTTCCTTTCGGCCTCCTTTTCCATTACTCATCCATCCATCCATTTATTCCTTCCACTAACATTTCCTTTCCTTTTTTTTTTTTTTTGGAAGAACAGAAATAAATGTTTGCAGAAGACATGATCTTGTTTGCAGAAAATCATGAGGAACACTCACACACATGCTAATATTCCTTAAACATATCTTGTACCACATCCCAAAGCTAGTGCTAGTCAATATCTCTTCCTTTGTAAAGTGGAGAAAAACATCCTTTTCTGAGTATGAATAAAGCTTTGTGAAATCTCAGACAGGAAGCAGCTTACAGCCTTGGGGAGTTTAGAAAAAGCCGCACAGATCTGTAACTTTTGAGACGGATCTTGAAGGAAGAAGGGGATTATGCCACCAGAGTGTTATTTTCTCTTAGTAGTTTTGTCATGTTTTCCTTGACTTTCTCTTACTTGGAGTTCACTAACATCTTTCATATTGTGACTATGTGCATAATTATCAATGCTCCATCTGATGTTCTGTTAATATTCTCCCTCCCTCTGGCTCCTTATTCTCCTGACTCTACTTGTGTTTTCTATTCCCATGTTCACCCCATAACTGAAATCAGTTATGATTTCATATGAATCTAAGTTGATGTGGACAGTCCAAGCACATTTACAAAACTTGGACACATTACCTGGCAGGTGCAAGTGACCCTTTATGAAATAAAAAGAATCAATTCATTTACTTTTCTTAAAGCTTTTGATTTTGAAAGTTGGAAACACAAACAGAAGTGAACCGTATGACAAACCTCATGTATCTTTACCTAGCTGTGACAGTTATCAACAATTTGCCAAACTTGGTTCATCTGTTAATTTATCAGGGGGACTATTGCATTTTGAAATAAATGCCAGACTTAATGCTTACCTCCTGCAAATTCTTACTGTATCTCTAGCTGATAAGAACAGGTTTATACTTAAAGCTCATGCCACTGTCACACTTAGCACAATTAATAATACTTTTTTAAAAAATTATTACTCAATCTTTATTTTCCTATTTACATTTCCTCAAGTCATCTCAAGAATTCTTTAATTTTTTTTTTTAATTTTTTTTTTTTTTACGTTTATTTTTGAGACAGAGAGAGACAGAGCATGAACGGGGGAGGGTCAGAGAGAGAGGGAGACACAGAATCTGAAACAGGCTCCAGGCTCTGAGCTGTCAGCACAGAGCCCGATGCGGGGCTCGAACTCACGGACTGCGAGATCATGACCTGAGCCGAAGTCGGTCGCCCAACTGACTGAGCCACCCAGGCGCCCCTCAAGAATTCTTTTAATAGTGTGTTAGTTTTCAACAGAAGCTAGACCCAGTCCTTTTATTGCACTTGGCTGCTGTTTTCCCAGTCTCTGAGTGTCACACATGCTTATTTTTCCTTTTTATTCAGGCCACTGAATTTTTTGAGAAACAAGGTGTTTGTTCTGTATGGTGTCTTGTACCCAGGGTTTGGCTGAGGGCTTCCTCATGGTGTCTGCTCTCACATCCCCTCTGTCTGTCCTGCCCTGTAGAGGCTCAGATCAGGTTCTGTTCTGCAAGGCTTGGGGTAGTCAACCAGACAGCAGAATGTCAGGGAAATGAATCCAGTGTGTTCCCCAGAACTGCCATCCAGGAGAGTGCTCTCTGTGATTCGCTTTGCCACAGGATAGGACCCTGTGCCCCCTACAAAGGGGTAGTCTTAAGTTAACAGAAAAGTGAAGTCTTCTGTAACTAGGAGTTAGGTGGGGACCCACCTAACTGAGTCTACTGAACAAATGGGATTGTAAATTTGAGAGGCTAACATCAGCTGTCTGCCTTTTCTGTTCTTCTGCAAAACAGCCCACAATTTCAACTACAAATCAGTAATGAGCATTTGGAAAACATAGCTTGAAGAGGACAGTTAGATTACTGTCCTCAGGGCAACCACATGTTTCTGACTCAATCTTACACCTCACAGGTACACAAGATTAGACAGGAATGAAGTATATGAAACATTTTAGCTGACTTAAGACTTGGTCCTAGTGAATGCTGAGTAAATGGTAACATGTATTTTGGAAATGTATTTATAAGTAGCCGCTTTTCTCAAGGGATTCAAATGCCTTCCTTAATTGATCGTAAAATCATCATCAGGCTGAAGCATGGCATCCTGCTTCCCAGTACAGCCTGAGATCCAGGGGTAAGAAGTGGCATCTGAGGGAACCAGAAGTTCTGGTACTCAGTGTGGTGTTGGAAACCTTTGGGCTCTGAAATCATTCATAGGATATTAGCGTCATACCTCTTTATTTCGGCTTCTTACCCTCCTCATTTCCTTGGTTAGATTGGATCATGCAGCCCTGGAATATTCTTAAAGTAAAATTCTATGGAACACACCCTGTAAGGTGATTTCTGTGTCTACTCCCATAAAGTATCAATAAACTGGGGTACTTTGGTGAGTCACTAGAATTTCTTTAAATCAAAATGATCACCATTTCATTTACAAGATACGTAAGAGTTTATGAAACATATTCATATACTCTATATCATTTAATCCTTCTGTTTTAAACAATTTTATAACCAATAAACAATGAAGCATGGAGAATTTAGATAACTTGTGTAAATTGGGGAATAGGAAATTAAGTCAGGTTTTAATTCCACTGGCTTATTTAAAGCTGTTTCAGATACTTAATTTGTGTTGGTTTTATGCTTACATAGGGGTGTCAGGGTGGAATAAAGTGTCCCAGTCTTAGGAAACTTAGACCCCACTAACATCCCCCCCCTTTTGTTTTTTGGAAGAACAGAAATAAAAGTTTATTTGCATAAAACATGAAGTAGGAAATATAAAGTGTTGAGAGGCATAATCTAAGGGTACATAGAAAAGAACAGGAAATTCAAGATGGAGGGGTGTTCAGGAAGAATCTTAACTATATGTGCTCCATGCAGGCAAACCCTGCTATTATACTCAGAAGCCCTGGAGGGTGTGGGGGCCTTGGGACCTCATTGTGACTGCAGCATAGAGGGCAGTGTGGGAGATTTGGTTACAGAGGCAAACAGAGGTCAGACAATGAAGGAAGGCTCTCATTAGGTGAATACGGCAATGACTTACCTAAGAGTGGGTGAAGACTTGAAATAATTGGTGGGGATAGAGAGAAATTCTGGGAGTACTCAAGTTCTTTTCCATCATAATTGCCACTTGCATGTTTAGTGGGTGCTATTGAGTGGGAAAGGGTAATACGGTCAAAGTCCAGAGGTAATGGCACTTGCCGCATGGATTCTCTGTTTGAACATCAAAGAGAACTGGGGAACAATGACAGCCATCAAGATGGTGATTCCACCGAAAGTCAGCCATGATCACAGAGCTGATGACCCAATCTTAATAAAAAGCTCTTTGATGAGGGGGTCTTTGGGGAAACCATTTACTGTCTGATTGTTTTGATAGGGACACCATTGATTCCCCATCATCAGTTAGGTTCACCATCGATTACCCATTGAGAATGTGCACAGAGGAATGAGTCTTGCTTTCTGCTCTGCTCAAGAAGAAAACAAGTAATGCCAAGAGCCGTGGCCATATCTTCCTTTTAATTTTGAAAACTTGTTTGGATGACATTGATTTTGTGAAACAGGGTTTGAACTCATTATCAAATATTGATAATATTTTCATTGCATAAAAAGATTTACAATCAAGAGTTATAAATTCAATCTTTTGAATGGTACACCTAAACTACTACTTTAAGAATTGAGTAATTTATTCTGGTAGTTATTACAGTCTTGAATTTTTTAAAAGCATTATTGAACTGTGGTTGTCACTGAAATGACTACATTCGGTTTTCTTGTCTTTGGTACCTTCTATCTGCTGCTTTTCTCAGATATGAAGAATGTCATAAAAACTCAAGATATGGACATTAACAGCTAGATTCTTTGTCCATTAATTTTTATTTTGGCAGTCAGCAACACTAAAACTGTCTAACCATCTTATTTTTTGCCCTTATCACAGTTAGGATGACTAAAAGTACAGCAAATGATTATTAATGGCAGCACAACAATGCTAAAAATAACTCAGCCCTGGGTCACTCCCCTTCTGAAATATCCCTAATAATTTACCTGTCTATGTGATAAATGATTCATATCAGGATTCAAAGTCAGTCTTCAGGATATAAACCTACCCTTTTGGCAAAAAGAGTCTGTAATGGAGAAAGAATTGAGAGGCAAACCAAACGTGTACTTGTGTAAATTTCTTTCATATTTTCAGTTTTTATATATCATAAATATATATCTAGTATACAGTTGGTATCTACTCTGAATCATTGACAACAATAAAAATAATCAGCATTTCTGTTCACTTTACAGCTTTTCAATGCTTATTACCTACATCATCTCGTTTAATCTTGCCAACAATCCTGTGCGATTGATATTCTAATCATGTATATCTTCTGGAGATGGTTAAATGGGAACTTGGAGAGAATAACTGGCTTGCCCAATGGAAAGTTTCAGAATGGAACCAGTAACCTTTGTCTCCAGCTCTTTCTATCACACCATTCTGCTTCCAATATTTAAAGGGATGGTTTTAGTGAAATGTGACATTATTCTCTCTGAAAACCACTGTATTCATTTCTTAGGGCTTCCATAACAATTACCACAAACTAGGTGATGTAAAACAACAGAAATTTATTCTATTTCAGTTCTGCAGGCTACAAGTTCAAAATTAAAGTATTAGTAGGCTCAAGGTTCCTCTGAATTCTCTAGGGGAGAATTTTTTCTCCCTTCCTCCGGCTTCTAGTAGCTTCTGGTATTCCTTGATTTAGTAGTGCAATTCTAACTTACTTCTATCTTCACATGACTTATTTCTGTGTGCCTGTTTGTCCTATCCCGTCTCGTACAAAGACACTTTCATTGGATTTAGGGCCCACCCTAATTCAGTACAATCCCATATATATATTTTTTTAATGTTTATATATATATATATATATTTTTTTTTTTTTTTTGAGAGAGAGAGAGACAGACAGATAGAGACAGACAGACAGGGATGAGTGGGGGAGGGACTGAGAGAAAGGGAGACGCAGAATCTGAACCAGGCTCCAGGCTCTGAGCTGTCAGCACAGAGCCCAACGCGGGGCTCGAACTCACAAGCCGCGAGATCATGACCTCAGCTGAAGTTGGACGTCCAACCTACTGAGCCACCCGGGCGCCCCAGTGTGATGCCGTCTTTATCTTTACCTTCATTATGTCTATTTCCAAATAAGTCATGTTCTAAGGTCTGAAGTGGATGTGGATTTGGGGAGGATACGATCCAAAACATTACAACTACGTTTCTTATTTCTGTTCTAGTTGGGAAATTAGAGTGCTGGTTAATGTTAATATTGAGTTAATGAACATGATTTGAGTTCTGATATTTTTGATAAGCAGTTGATTGTGCCAGATTTACAATTTGCAGCTCTTCATGAACTCCAGGATTGTGCGTACTTTGAATCTCTGTATTTTACCAAAGAGTAAAACATAGCATTTCACCGGTTCTGATGATGAGATATTCTACAGTCTGCATTTAGTAAGAATGGTGCCCATATGCTAGAACTCACCATACCTTCTGTATGTTTCCCTTGCAGTCATAGAAAAAGACAGCAGACATTTAGGTTCTCCTGCAGTTAAGAAGATGTCGACAGAGCTTGTAAAACATGGCTCTGCCCTTCATGCCTGTACAATGGATAGTCTTAGTTTGACAGACTTAGTAGGGAGTGGTCTCCTCAGGGCTCCCTTGGAAGGTGAGCTTAATCAACTCTTGATTGTCAAATATTTATGATGGGAATCTCATAGCATTTCCATGGAGTGATCTCCTTTCATTTTTATTATGTCTGCAGTGACTGGGATGGAAGGAAGGTGGGATGGGCCACGGTGTTGAGTGAAAGTGGCACTCAACACAATGGTTGGTTCAGGTAGGATAGAAACAGAGCTTCTAAGCGAGCAGCTGACATGGGAACCTAAGCTTACTGAATTCAAACTAAACTTCTGCAAATCCATTCCAATCTTACTGAAGTTGAAATGATTATTTTAAATTGTGAAAACCAATATGTATTGCTTTTTCGAAATTGAAAATATGTAATACCAGAAAGAACAAACCCTCAGCTCTATTAGCTTCAAGTAGAGAGTATGTTTGTTCTCTGCCCCCCCCCCCTTATTCTATGCACCTTTTAACACAGCTTTGCACCTTTCTTGACTTTTTTGAAATAAAATTCTACGTACTTTATGTTTTTTTTAGTCGTTATAAATATCATTTCTGTGGTTGCATAATAGCTCATCAGGTGTAGAGAATATGTAAGAGTTTCCCAATGTGGGCACTTAAATTGTTCCAAATAATTTTGGCATTATAAATAATACCTGAATACATACTATTTCAGTAATGATCTCTCCCCAGAAAAAAAAATCCTAATCTCTAGATATGTTTTACTATAATTTTTCTCAGCGATATTTATCTATATGGAGAGTTTGATATTTTTTTATGATCCTGATCTGTATTGCAAGTTTACCTTCCAAAATGTTTGCCAGTTTACACTGCAGCCAGTAGAATTCATTTCACACACAGAACTGAATCCTTGCCAGCATTAAAATGGCTTTTCATCACGAATAGCTTGATAAATAAAAAAGTAAAGATATTTTAATTAGCCTTACTTATTAGCAAAGGTAACATTTTAATGTGTATTTTTAGAATTCTTTTTTGATTTGTGTATCTCTGTCGTGAGCTGGATTGTGTCCCCCCAAATTCCTATGTTGACGTCCTTACCTCCAGTACCTCGGGATATGACTATACCTGAAGCCAGGGCCTTTAACAAGATACCAAGGTAAAATGAGGTCATGTGAATAGATCTAATCCAGTATGACTGATGTCCCTAAGAGGAGATTAGGGCACCAACAACACAATGACCAAGAGACAACCTAATGAGGACATGATGAGAAGGTGGCCATCTGCAAGCAGAGGAGAGACTTCAGAAGAAGCCAAACCTCCAGCACCTTCTACCTTCCCTCACTGTGAGAAAATAAAGTTCTCTTGCTTAAACCACTCAGTCTGTAATTTGTTATGTCAGCTCCAGCAAAATAAGACAATGTCCCTTGACAATTTATGTATTATGTCAGAGATTTTATTAGTAATTTGTACAAGTCTTTTTTTTAATGTTAAACATTTATTTCCTTTTTGTGTTTGTCGCAAAATGATTATTTGCCTTTTTCATGTTTATTTTATAGCTGGCAACATGTATATATATTTACTATTTTTTTCTAATATTATTCATCTTTTCCTTTGTACTTTTTCCCCCAGTACTTCAAAGCTTAGAAAGTCCTCCTTTAAGAGATTTGACACACTGTCAGTTCTATTTTCTGTTAGTTTTTCTGTGGTTTGATGTTGACCTGTACAATATAACTATTCTCCACGGTTTGAGAATGTGGACTCATGAAAGTAGGTGAATTTCAAATTTACAGAGCAAAGCTCTCTTTAAGGTTTTTATGTCCTGACCAATACCAAGTCTATTTATTTGCAGTGCCTCATTTAAGATAACAGCTATTTTCAGTGGCTATTACTTCATTTTGGAAACCTGCATTTTCAAAATGAAACAACCTCATTTTTAAAATCTCTAATTTTATTACTGTAACAGTTATAAAGACAAAGAATCTGAGGGTAGAGAATAGCTTGAGCCTTTTGAAACTTGTTAAATGTCTTTGAAATTCTATTGGAATCTTATTTCCGTTGAAGGACATGTTGTCTTACAAGATGAAAGAAACATTCCCCTCTGTTTTTCCTTGTTTTCACTTGTGAGTCTTGTGCTAAGAAAAAATTTCAAGTCTTCTATAAATTATTTTATCCAAAGTTTCTATTTTTTATTTGGAGATTTTTTTTTTAGAATTTATTTTGCAATGACTCTCTTTTACAGCTCTGTGTTTATTTCATTTAGTTTTGCACTCAGGTCCATCAAAAGGCCATCACTAAGAGACATAGTTCACTTTTTTGTTGGTGATGTTCAGCTGAAAATATAAAACTGTCTTCACTTGTGAGATAAAATTATCTGATCATTGTGTCATTTCTCCTGAGTTGAAACACGTTGTATCAGTACTAAATAGTAGAAAGTGTCATCTGTAAAATTATTTTAAATGAAGATTTGAATGACCTTCTCTGAAGAAGTGACCAAGTATATTTCCTTTTATTTTTATACTTGAGATATATTTGACATATAAAATTATGTATGTTTCAGGTGTACAGTATATTGCAACCTTAGCCAATACCTTGATCTAGTTATGTAATCATCACTTCTTCGAGTGTTGGGAGGAATTAAGATCTAGTCTCTTAGCAAGTTTAACGGTTATAATACAGATTTTTTGTCTCTAATCACTGTGCTATGTATTAGGTCTCCAGAATTTATTTATCTGCTAGTTGTCAGTATGTACCCTTAAAATCTCTACTCTTCCCCTACTCCCCAACTCCTGGTAACTACCATTTTGTTCTTCATTTCTGTGAGTCTGAATTTTTAAGATTCCACATATAGGAGATATAGTATTTGTCTTTCTCTAAGTTATCTCACTTAGAATAATGTTTTTAAGGTCCATCCATGTGGTTGCAAATGGCAGAATTCCTTTTTTTTCTCATGGCTGAATAGTATTCCATTTGTGTATATGTGTGTATGTATATATACACATACGTGTGCATGCACACACACATACCACATCTTTTTTATACATTCATCCATTGGTGGACACCTACATTGTTTCCATATCTTGACTATTGTGAGTAATGCTGCGGTAAACATGGGTATGTGTATATCTCTTTGATAACCTGTTTCCATTTCATTTGGATATATACCCAGAAGTGGTATTGCTGGATCCTATGGTAGTTCTTCTCTTCATTTTTTGAAAAACTTTCATACTGTTTTCCATAGAGTTTGTACCATTTTACAATCTTACACAAGTACACAAGGGTTCCCTTTTCTTTTTTTCTTTCTTTCTTTTTTTTTTTTTTACATTTTTATTTATTTTTGAGAGACAGAGAGAGACAGAGCACAAGTTGGGGAGGGGAAGAGAGAGAATGAGACACAGAATCCGAAGCAGGCTCCAGGCTCTCAGCTGTCAGCACAGACCCCAACACAGGGCTTGAACCCACAAACTGTGAGATCATGACCTGAGGTGAAGTCGGACACTTAACCAATTGAGCCACCAAGGCTTCCCTTTTCTGCACATCCTTGCAAACACTTACCTTTCCTTTAAAAAAATTTTTTTAGCGAAGTCTACTGAGATAAAGGTATATTGGTAAGATTTATTCAGTCAACATACATTTACTGAGCACACATTATATGCCAGGCACTATTCTGAAGTTTGGGAATTGCATCTAGAATTTGTAGAGCGTGGATAATGGCCAATCAGAAAAGGCCCTGCTGTCATTCTGGATCAGAGTCCCAGGGACTCATGGCTGGAGTTTTAGTTGCTGGATTGAGTCCCAAGGGAAGGCTTGGGGAAGCAGCTGTTCATTGAAGTGTTTCCATATTTTAACATGTAGTAAAGTCATATAAGAATGTAAACCTATCTCTGGTTTCATTGTTACCTTTATTTTTTAGTTTTTATTTTAATTCCAGTTAGTTCACATACAGTGTTATATTAGTTTCAGGTGTACAATATAGTGATTCAACACTTTGATGCACCACCCGGTGCTCATCACAAGAAGCACACTCCTTAACCCCCATCACCTATTTAGCCCAACTCCCACTCCGCTCCTCTCTGGTAACTATATCATTGCTACCTTTCAGATTTAATGAAAATGAATCGAACAGGTCCTCATCTCTGAGTATTGATGGGTAAGTGTGGGAAGCCAGGCAGGTATAGAAGGAAGTCATGAATGTCATCACAGAAATACTTCCAGCAGAATCCTAAAGAAAGCAAAGGTCACTGCTATTTGAGAATGAAGGTTGGGAACATAGTGAGCAAAGACTTCAAGGGGTAGGTGACCTTGCTAAGTTTTGGAAGATGAACAAGTGTTTCTCAAGGGGTTGTAGGCAGAGGGTGAGTCAAGAGCAAAGACTGAGTCTTAATTTTGTAGATTATAGTCATCATTAGATTTATTATCAACTTGAATGTGGATGGGTCTATAAAATGTGCATTAAGCCACTTAAGTCACACTGTTTGAGGTTACAGTAGTATCTCATTAACAGCAGTTGAGGTTGATGGTTGACTAAGAGAAGTCTTCTCCAACGTTTGGTTTTCAAGAAGGTTGTTATCTAGATATTCTGTTCCCCAGGATTTATTTCTACTATAGCTTCAGTCACATTTAACTCCTGGGCTAATCAAGAGAAGCATAAGCTTGTGACATGAATTTCCATGGCTGTGCCCCCTCACATTTTCAGCATGCCATCAACTATGAATGAAGGGCATCATTTTTCATCAAGGGTGTTGCTGTAGCCAAGAAGAAAGCTGTACTTTTCACACAGAATAACCTCTGTCTCTGACCTCTTGTCATTTTGGTGGTAAAGTACAAATTTGGCATTACTTATTTTCTTAGAACACTCCACTGAATTATATATTTAAAAAAGAGATGGGGGGATAAAGAAAGTGTACATTTTCCCAAAAAATGGAGCTGTGTTGAAGAATGTGGTTATTCTTAATATTACTGTGGTAGGCAAAATAATTGCCCCCAATAAAGATGTTTACATGTTAATACCCAAAACCTATGAATGTGTTCTCTTACATGACAAAAGGAACTTTGAAAATGTGATTAAGTTAAGGATCCTGATTTAGGAATATTTTCCTAGATTATCTATGTGGGCCTAATGTAATAACAAGATTCCTTTAAGGGAAAAAGGAACACAAGAGTGTCAATGTCAAAGTAATATAGTATGAGGAAGATTCTACCCACCATTGTTGGGTTTGAAGATGAAAAAGGACCATGGACCATGGAATGCAGGGGACCTCTAGAAGCTGAAAAAGACAAGGAAATGAATTTCCAAGAGCTTCCAGACAGAATTCAGCCTTCAAACACTTTCTTTTTTCTTTAAGGATTTTATTTTATTTTATTTTATTTTATTTTATTTTATTTTATTTTATTTTATTTTATTTTATTTTATTTTATTTTATTTTATTTTATTTTATTTTATTTTATTTTATTTTATTTTGTCAAGTAGTCTGTACACCCAGTGTGGGTCTCAAACTCATGACCTTAAGATCAAGAGTCTCATGTTCTGCTGACTGAGTCAGCCAGGTGTCCCTCAAACACTTTGATTTTATCACAATGAGACCTTTTGTGGACTCTTGGCCTCTGGACCTGTGATATAATAAATTGGATTGTTTTAAGCCACCAAATTTGTGGTAATTTGTTACAGTACTAATAGGAAACTAATATAAGTACTTTTCATGTAATTGAAAAGTTAATTGATAACTACTGATTGTGTCTCTATAGGCCCAGAGTAAATCCTGATACAGCCCTTACTCCTGCTACAGTCTACGATGATGGTTTACACTCTACAGAAAACACTTTATTTTTACATTTTTTTAACATTTATTCATTTTTTGAGAGACAGAGACAGAGCATGAGTGGGGCAGGGGCAGAGAGAGAGGGAGACACAGAATCCGAAGCAGCCTCCAGGCTCTGAACTGACAGCACAGAGCCCAACATGGGGCTCAAACTCACAGACCATGAGATCATGACCTGAGCTGAAGTTGGACACTTAACCGACTGAGCCACCCAGCTGCTCCTAGAAAACTCTTCAATGTTTTTATTATAAATAACATACAAGAAATAAGAAAAGTTTCAAATAAATCACCTAACTTTATACTTCAAGGAACTAGGAAAATAAAAAAAAAGAAAACAAAGCCCAAAGCTAGTAAAAAGAAGGAAATAACAAATATTAGAATGGAAATAAATGAAATAGAGACTAAAAAGATAAGATCAGTGAAACAAAAAGCTAGTTCTCTGAAAAGATGGAATTGACAAGCCTATAACTATACTTACCCAGAGAAAGAGGGAGAAGACTCCAATTAAACTCAGATGTGAAAGAGATGTTAAAGCTAGTATCACAGAAATGCAAAGGATCGTAAGCGACTAATATGAGCAATTATATGTCAAAAAATTGGAAAACCTAGAAAAAATGAATCAATTCCTAGAAACATATTACCTACCAAGACTGAATCATGATGAAATATAAAATTGGAACAGACCAATTACTAAGTAAGGAGTTTATAATCAGTTATCAAACACCTCCCAACAAACAAAAGAACATCCATTCTGTTAGTCATTTCCACCACTCTCTTTTAGTACCCAAGACTCTACCTTCTCTCTCCAGCTCATCTATTTTTTCATGTAGCAACTTATTTCATGGAAGTATAGAATATTGGCCCCATGGCTGGAGTCCTGCTTGCCCTAACTCCCCTCCCAGTGAATTAAAGCATCTATGTAAGAGCAGAGAAATATTATTGGGATGGGAAATGTAAGTCAATATTACAAAACGTTGCCACTGTGTGAACAAGAAAGGGTATACCATCTATCTTTTAAACTACTATATTGATGTCTACCATGGGTTTATTTATTTTTCCACACTCTCTGTGTCACTGCCTCTTAAATTTTCTCTTTCTCTTTGGCAGTAGCCAACATATTTCCAACTAAACACCACTTCTGAGTAAACTCTTTATTTTAGAACTGTGTAAAACCCTGGACATATTTTCTTTTCATGGCTATCTGAACTTGCAACAGTGAAAGTTGGCTTTGATGGCAAATTGCTGTTTAAATGTATGTGGGGAGAATAGGTATGTAGCATTTATTGAGCATCGACACTATGTCAGATTCCCCACTCATCTTTTTTCATTCATGATGTAATATACAAGATATATGATCTGATTAAAATTATTACCATTTTCCTTTTGAGAAAATGGAAGTTCAGCAAAGTTAAGTAATTTCCCAAAGGCATCAGTGACATCATCATAATTTGAATGAGGGTCTGTCTGATTTAAAATCTTTTGAATTTCATCTTTCAACAAATTTACATCCAGTACAATTAAAGCCCCATGAGCATAGGGTCCTTCTTTAGTATTTCACCATTAGACTTTCAATAACAACCACTTGCCAGCATATATGATATGGTTAATAATTATTTGTGGAAAGAAAGAAAGAAGAAATTGATGGAAAATAGAGTGAGGGAAGATGGCAAGGAAGGAAGGTAGTTTTGCGAAAACACTGCTTTGCTTTAGGTAGTTGAAGCATCTCATTATATAGAATATAATGAATTCACATACTTGCTTAGAGTGTGTGTGTATATATACTTATAGGTATTATATATATATATATATATATATATATATGTAGTTATTGAAAGGCATGACTGTGTATATGTGTGTGTGTATATATATATATATGTGTGTGTGTGTGTATGTGTGTTTGTATATATATAATATGGATGATATAAAAATATCCATGACTTTGCACGTACTTGTGTAACTACCATCAGGCAAGTTTTCAAATAGTTAAGGCTACATATGTACAGCTTTTTATGTATGTAGCTTTATGTGTGTGGAAATTTATGCTTGACAGTGTTTGCTTAAGTGCATACAATGTCATCCACATTTTAAAAATACTTTTGGGCCAGGTCCATATACAGCGATTAGAACCATTTACTTTAATGACTGAATGAACATGAAAGCAAATTAAGTCAGAAATCCTTGCTTCCTTGTAAATACCATTTTTTGGTTTTGCTATGAGTCAGCCATTGGATACTTTTGTTAGAGCATTTTGTTTATTCATTTTTCTTCTTTGTCATGATGCTAGTTAGATTTTGTGAGAGAAACAGAAAATTGGCTTTGACATAAAGGATCTACTTCAAAGGAGCTATTCAAGACAACCAGGGAAATATTTTTGGACACAACTATGTTTTAACAAGTATAATTTTGTCCCATACTATAGTGATGTGAATAGCTTTGGGAGTTTTCTATGCAGATGTAATTCATTTATTTCATGAAAACAATAGTTCTTTTATGACATAGAAATTCATTTGAAACAATTAAAAGCTGTCATATATGTCTTTGGCAAAGCAAACTTTTCCATATAAATTTTCCTGATATTTCTTCAAAAGCAGTCATTTTTCAACCTTTCTGTAAATACATCTGCCTAAATTATTTTGAGAAGAATAGAGATGAAGCAGTTAAGAGGTGTAAGCTTGAAGATTGTCCTTTTTAAAACATTGATTTTTTTTCAAAACTTGAAGAGAAATTTTAGTGTTTATATTTTCCTTTAACAGTAATCACACACATTTTCTTACCACAATATATATTTAAAATGAATTTTAGAGCAAATTAAAAGTTTGTTGAATCAAGAGCAAGTAAAAAAAATTATTTCAAACCCAGGAGAGAAGTAGTATATTGATTAAGAACACAATTAAAGGGGTGCCTGAGTGACTCAGTCGGTTAAGCCTCCGACCCTTAATTTCGGCTCAGGTCATGATCTCACGGTTTGTGAGAGATTGAGTCCCATGTGGGGCTCCGTACTGACAGTGTGGTGTCTGCTTGGGATTCGCTCTCTCCCTGTATCTTTGCACATCTCCTGCTCTCTCTCTCAAAATGGGTAAATAAACTTTAAAAAATTAAAAAAAAAGAACAAAAAGAATTTTTTAGTATAGTTGACCCTGTATCTTTGTCCCTGTTCTGCTCTCTCAAAATGGGAAAATAAACTTAAAAAAAACTAAAAAACGAGAACAGAAAGAATTTTTTAGTATAGTTGACACACAATGTTATATTAGTTTTAGCTGTAAAAATACTGATTCGAAAACTCCATTCATTCATTTGCTGTGCTCACCACAAGTGTAGTTACCATCTGTTGCCACACAACACTGTTACAGCACCTTTTTTACCTCTGGGATTTACTCATTCCTTAACTGGAAGCCGTATCTCCCAGTAGCCTTCACCTTTTTTCCCATCTCCCTTACACTGTTCTCTTCTGGCAACCATCAGAGTTTGTTCTCTGAATTTATAGGTCTGGTTCTGCTTTTTGTTTGTTTGTTTACTTATTTGTGTTTTAGATTCCACATTAGTGAAATTATGTAGTATTTATCTTTCTTTTCTGACTTACTTCACTTAGCATAATACCCTCTAGGTCCATTCGTGTTGTCACAAATGCAAGATTTTATCCTTTTCATGGGTAAGTAATATTGCATTGTGTGCATCTGTGTGTGTGTATGTGAGAAACACTATTTTGACCCAGACTACTATGGGTTCAAGTCTTTGATCTTCCATGTACTAGTGCTGTTTTCTTTGACACAGGTAACTGCTTTTATTTCATAATTCCACGAAATCCCTAAAATACTAAGAGAATGCACATTTTACATATACCAGATATAATCAGATGGTGATGAAGAAGATAATTATCAAAGAGCAATTATCACAAATTAGTGAGAAAATTGATCCTCTTATGGCAAACACAATCTATAATTTGAAGTGAATTGGCACAGTTCTTTGAAACAAACATTAATTTTTGTATTTTACTATAGGAAAGATTCAGGGTTTTTAGGTTATACATCAACAGTTATTGGAAGATATTTATTAAAACAAGATTTTGAATATTATGGGAAAACACTTCCTCTTCTCAGTTTAGAAAATAGACTTAGACATTCAAATTTTTATGATGAACAAATTTTTTATGATAACTCTATGTACATACTTTTACCTTTCCTTCTCTTTCTGAGCAAAAGAGTGGCCGGTGTAGTGCTCTGTGTTATCTAAAGTACCAGGGCCAGTAGGCTTTTACTCGTTAATCTTTATCATTGAAATGTGTAGCCTGTGATTTCACTATGATTTTAATCAAAGCTGAATCAAGATATTTGCACCTTTTAATAATGTTGTCCAGTAACCCCAAGGTAACATGATATTTACATTCTCCAAACCTTTCCATGTGTCCTTTCTTTTGTTTAGTGACAAATCATTATGTATGTCCATATATCTAACGCTGTTGACTACATGTCAATATACCAATTAAGCAACTTAGGCAGTGCATGCTCCTGGAAATAAAGGTGGGGGGAAGGAAGACAGTAGAAATTCCCAGACTAAAGGGTAGACCCCGATCTTTGGAGAAGTGTCATGACACGTATATTGGATTTAACTGGCCATAAGGTATGGGTGGGCAAGTGTTCCAGTTTCTCCATAAACTGGCCAACATTTATCTTGTTTTCTTTTTTGATAATAGCCATCCTAACAGGTGTCAGGTGTTATCTCATTGTGGTTTTGATTTGCAATTCCCTGATGATTAGTGAATGTCTTTTCATACCTATTGACTTTTTGTATATCTTCTTTAGAGAAATATCTATTCAAGTTCTTAACCCATTTTTAACTGGGTTTAATTAATTTTAATTGGTCAGTTAATTGGGTAATATGAGGTCAGTGGGTTATTATTTTAATTGAGATTTCGTTGCTGTTAGGATTGAGTTGTTAGGAGCACCTTATCTATTTTGGAAATTAATTCCTAACCAGATACATGGTTTGCAAACATTTTCCCATTCCATAGGTTGCCTTTTCATTCTGTTGATTGTTTCCTTTCTTGAAGAGATAATAAATAGCATTCCTGTGTTCATTTAGCACTATTCACAATAACCAAGATGTGGAAGCAACCTCAATGGATAAAGAAAGTGTGGAATATACACACAATGAGATATTATGCAGCTTTATAAAAAATAAGCAAATCTTGTAATTTGTGACAACTTGAATGAACTTGGACGACTTTGACTCTGATTTTAATTAAGATGATATCTTAGTTCATCTTCTTCTAGGAAGTTCCTCCTGACCATTACTAGGTATGGACCTAGGTGAGATGCTCTCAGTGGTATGCTGATACATGTTTAACAATTGATTTTCCATGGAAAAAAAAAGACAACTCTGTTTTGTAGAATGTTTTGAACACCCTTGTGTGAATGCTCCCATCATGGCAAATTTCAAGCTACTAACGTAATGCCACTGAACGAAGTTGGTAACAGATGCATGGTAATACACCATCATATAGCATTGTACAATAGAACCGAATGACCTCAAGGGCACAGATAATAGTGAAATGTAATAAAATAATTAGGAAGTGATGGAGCTTCAAGTATTTATAACCTTGGTGTAAATCTAATTTACTTAATTGAAACTTTGTCTAACTTAATTTTTAATAATGGCTCTATTCAATGACTGGCTTACAGAATTCCTCAGTTTAGCAGTTGGCTCTACAGGCTGGCTCCAGCCCCGTCCCAGGGCCGCCTCTTTCTCTGCACCCCAACAACACTCTGTTCCTATTATAGCTCTGATTAGACTATATTTTAATTATTCATTTGCCTTTCTGTTTTCTCCACTGGACAATGAACTCCTCGAGGAAAAGGGCATTGTCTCACTGCTGAATTCTTCAGTGCTTAACATGGTGCAAGGATGACAGAAGCAACTCAGCAAATGTCAGTTGAGATGATGAATTAATGAAAGGTGTTTTTTTCATGAAATAGGCAAATAAGTGGTTTTTCTTCCCTCTGATCCTTATTTGCAGAGGCAAACTCATCCCATTTCATTATAAAAGAGGCACTTCACACAATTGCTCTTAGGTTAAACTCTCCCTACCTGCAAATAATCATCTGTTTAAAAAAATATATTTTGTAGTGCCTGGCTTTGTTCCTTGGATCAGTGCCGATTTCTCTAGAAAACATCCCACGGTCAATGTGTATTCAAGACCTAGACTGTAGCATTACAAAATTCTGACATTCATTGGAGTTTTATCATTAGATTTTCTTCTTGCAAATATTCTAAATATAACCACTTTTAAAACTTTTTATCTCCTAAATGAGATACGTTATTCAAGACCGCAATCGTGTCTTATGCTTTATTCATATACCTTTTATCACACACACTGCTGGTCATGACAAAGTGACTCCGAGCATTTAAGATTTGACTGTTTTACTTTTTGCCTAAATACCAGGTATAATAAATCCAAGCTTATTTTCCAGAGCTTCTTATATATCTTTTATAATTTCTATTTAATGAGTTAGCTGGATCTTTATTATTAGAATGTCACTGCATTCTACTTTGAAATTAATAGATGAACATTTCATTGTATTGTGGGGTTTTTGTCGTTGTTGCTTAATTAAAACTCTATCTTGACACCGACTTAAAGCTGTCTTCCTAATGTACATTCAGCTGAAATAGCACTTCAAGGACAACAAACTGGTCTATGTAAGAATAAGAGTGTACCGTGTGACAAATTGCAGGTACTTGGTATAGCTAGCTTATTAGAATCCTTATCTAAATTGTTTACATGTCAGGTTTCTTTGCTAGCCCAGAATAATTTGGATAAATGGGCCTCCCCATTGGTAATTACATTTCCTTAACAACATTTTGGTGAATGTACATAAAAGGTAATAATAGCTTCCCCCAGTGCTCTGTCCTGTAGCATGTCACAGCTCTAGATTCTGATAGTGTCTGACACTTATTACTTAAGTCATATATTTCTAAAAGCAGAGGTCTCTGCAAGGTCTTTTCCCAAATGATACTGTCTCAAGCTGCAGTCGAAAATCCAATTATGTCTGCAACTTTCCATGGATGTCACACACAGTTATGGGAAAGCCCAAATGTTCCGAATCAGGAATTAACACATGAAGAAAATGAAACAAACTCTCGAGAAGTGTGGAGGGGACTTTTTCCACCTATCTGCTCCTCTCAAGATACTGTTACATTCCCTGTGAAAGTCGTCCCTCTTCCCCTCTCCCAGCTGAGAATTTGTACTCTCCTTGCTCTTGAAATCCATGGTTATTCACGAGCAGGTGTTGTCTCAGATACTTAAGGGCAAGGAAATGGTGAAAACATTATTCCATTCCTCCTTTTATCAAAAGAATAAAAGTAAAAATCATCGACTTGCGGAGTTTGTACTGCTTATTCCCCATGAACATGCATTGGTTTCAGATTCCTACCGGGTAGAATTCAGCCATACTATAGATTAAAACATCTAGGTCTCCATAGATGCACCACAGAACACTAATTTTGTGTTGTGGTATGTGTGTGTGTTGGGGAGAGTATCTGTAAGAATAAAGCCTTATGAAATTCTGCATATACAAATTTCACATGGTAATATACTATGGAGCCTCTGAGAAGTCGTCCAGTAAAATGTGTGAGTGCATTTGTGTATGTTTATTCAGTCCACTGTTTCCCAATTAAGTTCACTGTGCATATCGGTCTAGGTACACTCAGGAGACAGAAACTACACAGTAATTTGAATGAAGGAATTTTAAAGAATTATTTATTATGACAAGATTGCAATAAAATTTGGACTGGCTTGTGAAAAAATAGGGAAGTAAAAAGAACATAGACATTGCAGACATTAGAAGCTTCCATTGTCTAGGGATGAGAGCACCCAAGGAAGGCCTCATCCTCCCTCACGGCACCACAATCCAAATCTCGTTGGAAAAGGCACAGTTGTTGAAAGTTAATCAATTTTTTAAAATGTTTATTTATTTATTTTGAGACAGAGAGAAGATGAGCAGGGGAGGGGCAGAGAGAGAGAGAGAGAAGGAGAATCCCAAGCAGGCTCTGTGCTGTCAGTACAGAGCCCGACATCTCATGAACCGTGAGATCGTGGCTGGAGCCAAAATCAAGAGTCAGATACTTAACTGACGAAGCCACCCAGACACCCCAAAAGTTGAACATTTGTGATTGAAACGTGTCATCTTTTTCTAAAAAAACTTTTTTAATGTTTATTTTTGAAGGAGAGAGAGAGTGTGAGCAGGGGACAGGCAGAGAGAGAGGGAGACACAGAATCTGAAGCAGGCTCCAGGCTCTGAACTGTCAGCACAGAGCCCGATGCAGGGCTCAGACTCATGAGCCACAAGATCATGACCTGAGCCAAAGCCAGACACCCAACCAGCTGAGCCTCCCAGGTGCCCCGAAATATGTCATCTTTCATATGAATTAACTTTTTAGTATTTTGGGGTAAGTAGAATTGTACGGGAACAGAACAGACATAGAAAAGCAATATTTTGAGATAGCAGTAGGTTCAAACCTTTTTGTTTCCATTTCTTTTCTCCTGTTTGGTGTCCTATGATTTGGACCCTGAGTCCGAGCAGACACCAATGGACAGACTATCACTTTTCAACACTGGTGTCCCCCTTCCCCTGACACCACCTTGAGAGATGACTACTACATTGAAGAGGTAATTGCTAAGGTAAGAACTCAAGGCCCCAGATCAGGGCTGCTGGGAGACCAGGACAGTGAAGGAGGGAGCTCTGAGGGGCTCCACTGACTGGGAGGAGGATGCCAAGTCCATGTTCAGTGCAGTCCTGCCATAGACCCCTGCCTGCTGCTAAATAACTATGTTGCTTTGGGCAAGTTTAGATATTTTAGAGTTATTGTGAGTGATAAGGTAAAAAATACAGACCTTCAGAGTAGCCAGAAAGAACACAGTAGGTGACTGTATTACTTCTTCTCTTTCTCACTTCTCTGGAGCTTAGTTTCATAATTAAGGAGAGACAGACTGATCACTTAGTATGCTTTGAAATATACTTTTAGGTCTGTGGGTATTGTTTTGATAGTTATTAAAAATATTTTGCCTAATATCATTTAATCTGGAATGTGGTGCTGGAAAGGTCTTCAAGCATAATCTAGAATAATTTATGAAAGGAGCAGAGTTAATGTAGAATACCTGCTTTTGCTAGTCAGTTTTCCAAGAAATCTCACTTTCCGGTATATTACACCCATTTTACATATTTTACAAAATGGCAAACCAAAGAAGTAAGTGATCAATGTATACTGTAACTAAGAACAAGTCAACATTATAAAACCAAGGTTATTCAGTTAAATGTATGTATGAAAGGAGTAATCAGAATTATTGAAATAATGGGATATATATATGTGTGTGTGTGTGTGAGTGTGTGTGTATATATGTATATATATATTTATACATATATATACATATGTATATATATATAAAATAAAGAATACTGTTAGCTCCTAATTTTGGGGTTTCTTATTGAGTACCTGGGTCTGCCCTGCCTCTAAAGTGCACCAGCATGAGTCTGTTCTGATTTTTATGGATATTCATATCTATCCAGAAAGATTGTCTGGTTCTTTGAACACTTCTAGAATGTAAAAAGAGAGACACGTTTCATTTTTGGACAGAATAAGATGATACTATTGTGATAGTATTGTATAGATAATTGCATCATGAAATTAATCATGACTTATGACCTGGGTATCAGAAGACTATGGAAAATGTTATAGTTAGAGACTTGTTCCCATGAAGGCCTAATTAGTGCACATTTTCAGATTTTGAATATCTAATTTTGTTTTTTAGCCTTTAGGATGTCAGGGTGAGGCACTGGGGGGGGGGTGATCAAAAATGTCTTGATTCAAGAATAACGAGATGAAAATGGGGATGGAATTTGTGGCACATAGTTTTGCCATATAATCTTTGACCTTGCTAGCTCATCTAAAATACTGTGTGGTTAGCCTTAAATTATTCTTCATGTAAACATTTTACATTAAGCTTTTCACTTTCTCTCCTCCACCTCTGCCCTCCTCCTCTACCATGTTGAAAGCATATTTCTATGTCTAAAAATACTGACAGGGATCTGCTGTATCTCTTCTGTATAGCTGTGCATGTGCACGTGTGTGTACATTTATGCTTTCTCTTCACATGTGAAGCGGCTGGATTATACTAGAAAGAGGATTTGTAACAATATTGCCTAACAGTGAGACACCTGTCTCACCAATAATGGGCTTCTGCCAGTTTTATGACTCAGTCATGAGTTTGATGGCCATCATCGCAATGGATTCCTAAACTGAACAGGAGCAAGACCCATGTGACCTATGTCATGCCTCCCACCTTATGTGATTTCCAACAGATGCTCATTTCAGAGCAAATTAGAATCAAAATAAAATTTCAGCTGAGCAGGTAACTAGACAAAGTTCTTGGCAGTTTTGATGCTCTTACACTATCTTTGCCCGCATGGGCATCCCCTATTTTTTTAATGAAACTTATTTTCCTTGAGGGATCTTAATAATTCTTTTTAAAAATGTTAATTTACTTTTGAGAAACAGAGGGAGAGAGAGCGAGAGCTAGTGGAGCACGTGTGTGAGAGAGAGATGGGGACAGAGGATCCGAAGCAGGCTCTGTGCTGATGGTAGTGAGCCCCAGCCCGATGTGGGGCTCAGACTCATGAACCTTGAGATCATGACCTGACCCGAAGTTGAATGCTCAACCGACTGAGCCACCCAGGTGCCCTGGGATCTTAATATTTCTCAGCCTCATAACCGTCTGTGAAAAGACCCCGAGCACTGAGAAGTATCCTGTTTTGCTGTCACCTGCGTGGTTCAGTGTTTTACTCTAACCGGTTCCGTAAGCCACTTATTCACTTACATTCCTTCAGTCCTAAGTGCGCATGAACATCAACCACGTGCCAACACTGTGCTGCTTGGCCATGATGTGAAAGAAGGCCAAGGTGCAATTCTTTCTTTCAAGGAGAGCCCCCTCAGAAAAGGTGTTAAGTTGACAAATTGTAATACTAAGTGGCAGATGTTGATAAAGAGTTAAGAAGCAGCAGAGTATCATGATGTTCAGGGCTTGGGACTGAGATTTGAACCCACCTTCCTCAGCTAGTAGCTAGGTGATCTAGCTAGGTGATCAGCAAAGCGCTTACGATATCTCTTTCTAAATAGTCTTATGCTCATATTATGAAATTGAATAGTTTTGACATCTGCTTCCAGTAAAGACAGAGTAATGTGCTAGATTGACCTCCGACTTGAAACAAATAAAATACAAGCAAAAAACATAAAATAACTGTTTTCAAAACATTGGGTATGAGGCAGTGAAGGGCAGTGATCCTGTGAGAAGGGGAGAAAGCTAACACTGCTTCAGGGAGCTTTCTGAAACAGTGATATTAATGAGCCTTACACTGTCTCTGATTTATGATTCATTAAACTTGCTACATTAAATACTTTTCAAATAATACTTTTATAATGTGCCAGAGTAGCATATATGTTTCCCTATTAACAGCGTTTTGTAAAAGGTTCAAATGAAAGTAGAAAATTATTAGCATGTGAACTAGAGATTTCACTTTTTAAAATTATTTTTAAGTTTATTTATTTTGGGAGAGAGAGAGAGAGAGCACAATCAAGGGACAGCAGAGAGAAGGAGAGACAGAATCCCAAGCAGTCTCCACACCATCAGTGCACACCCCGCGTGGGGCTTGAACCCACAAACTATGAGATCATGACCTGAGTCAAGATCAAGAGTTGGATGCTCAACTGACTGAGTCACCCAAGGCACCCTGAGATTTCATTTATTAATACATCTACTGCTGTTTAAAGCAGTTTCTTGGTTAAGATCAAAGTTTGCTAAGTCTTTTGATTTCCCTGTGTACTTCTAGGCAATTTTCAGTGGAACGAGCTGTAGCCATACCTTTGCTTTAAAAATTGTTTAATTAATTATTTTCATTCACAGCAGTACTGATGTTTATTTAATTCATTCATTAAAATAATTAATTTACTTATGTAAAGCTGCTCTTGTGGCTTCATAGAACATAAAAATCTTTACTCCTTGTTAATGTGAAGGGGCATTGTGAAATTCTTATCAAAAAAGTCTTGTATTTTGCCTCTGAGTATTGCTTGTGGAATAATATACTTCCAACAAATTATATTCCCTAGATTAGCACTGGGATCAAAGATTTATGACAGTATCTCTTCTAAGTAGTCACTGGCATATTTCTTTTTAATTTAGGTTAAGCCTGACAAATTAAATGTGAGAGTGTTTCTAATAATGAAATTAAAAAGAAAAAAAGATTGTGTGTTATTAGGATGCTATTAGTTGAACGTATGTGACTAGGCAAAAGGCAATTGAGATCACAAATGATTTCTATCCAGACGTAGCTCTACAATTATTTATTTATTTTGAAAGTATTTTTAAAAGTATAGGCCTGGCACTGTATGAACTCCCCAACATGTACCTCTCAGCATAAAGGTCAAAGTATGTGCACTCAGAGATCATAGGTTCTAGAGGGGAGAGACAGACAGCAAACAAACAAATGCAAGAAAGAAGCATGCACACGTGTGTGTGGTTTCATATTTCAGTAATCCATGGAATAAAATAAAGGAGCAGAGGAGATAGGGACTGGCAACATAAGGAATTAATTTTTAATAGGATGGTCTGGGAAAGAATCATTGAAAAGTTAACTCTGGAACAGAGATCTAAGGAAGGTAAGACAATGAGACATAGACATGTCCTTAAGGGGTTCCAGGCAGAGGGAACAGCAAGGGCAAAATCCTTGAGGCAAACATGTCAGTTTTTTAAAGGAGCATTAGATCTGTATGAACTTGAGTGATCAGGGGTCAGTAGGTGGGATGAGGGCAGAGAGGAATCAGGGAGACCAATGACATGGGTAGTTTCAAGATTTTCCTCTGGATGGGGTGGTTAGTCATTGGAGAGACTTGAGCAAAGATATGTCATGATCTGGGTTTGTTTTAAAAGGATCACTCTGGCAGTTGAGTTAAGAATAGACTATAGGCATCATGGACATAGACACAGACATGCCAGTTAAGTTACTGTGATTAATAGGCAATAAATCATAGCAGCTTGGACCAAGGATGTGGAGGGAAGGAGTAGGAACTTCTTTGATTTTGAACATTGATCCAACATGATTTGCTGAAGGATTGGATATGGAGTGGGAGGGACAACGTTTGGTTTTGTTTTAACCTGCACCTAGAGGAATGGTGTTGCCATTTGGAGAGACAGGAAAGGCTCTGGAAAAGCTTTGAGGCAAGGGATTTGTAGTTTGGTTTTAGTTACTTTTGAGATGCCGGTTACATCCAATTAACTATGTTGATATAGGAGTCTAAAGTTCAGGGAAGAGACTCAAATTGAGGATTTATATTTGGAAGTTGTTGCCATTGCTGGGATATGATTACCTGCAAAGTGAGTGTAGGACAGAGGAGAGGAGGGCTGGACTGGGACTTGAAAGACAAGAATCTGGAAAACTGAGGAGTGTGGCCACCGAGTGGGAGCAAAAACAGAAGAAAGTAGTGTCACAGACACTGAGTGAAGCACTGTGAGTGAACTGCCCAGTCTCTTCACTGGTTATGTTCCAGGGTATAGCTTTCTGTAGGGTGCCATTCTGCAAAGTCTGCTGAACAAAGGTAAATGACCATAAAAAAAAAGTTTATTAATTTATCGAGAGAGAGAGAGAGAGAGAGAGAGAGAGAGAGAGAGATTGAAAACACGAGCAGGGGAGGAACAGAGAGAGAAGGAGAGAGAAAGGATCCCAAGCAGGCTCCATACTATCAGCACAGAGTCCAATGCAGGGCTCCAACTCACAAACCCTGAGATCATGATCTGAGCCGTAATCAAGAGTTAGACATTTAACTGACTGAGCCACCCAGGCTCCCTGGCACATGACCATTTTTAATATAGCATGTGACTCATTTTATGTACTCCGATAGTAGAGAGTATTGACTGACAATAAACTCAAGAAGTAAGCTTTTGTCAGTTTATAATATTTGTTGTACTGTGTAGCACCAAACCCAACATATATATGTATGTATATATGTATGTGGGTAAATATATGTGCATATTATATATAAGAAAGACTAATATATATATTATATATATTTATATATATTTTATATATATTTTATTTATATATATATTTATATATATTTATATATATTTATTATATATATTATTATATATATATTTATATATATATTTATTATATATATTATATATATTTATTATTTATATATATTTGTATATATTTATATATATTATTATATATTATTATATATATTATATATATTTAATATATATTTATATATATTAGTATATATATTATGTATATATTAGTATATATATTATATATATTAGTATATATATTATATATATATTAGTATATATATTTTATATATAATGTAAGGAATGTATATCTTAATGTAAGGAAAGGGAAATATGTATTTTAATATATAATATGTAATATATATTATACATTATAAGTTGTATAATATAAATTAAAATATATATTTCCCCTTCCTTACATTAAGACAACAGTTTGAGGGAATTATTAGATTTTACTTCTAGGTAGTAAAAGAAAGGTCCCCTGACCTTATAGAAGAGAATTTAGAATTTAATAACAGTGTTCTAATGTATGGTTGACACAAATCAAGAGCGAGTTTCTCATTGATTGAAGAAGAATCTATTGATTATCTGCTTTGTGTCAGGCACTGTGCTAGCACCACATGAACAGTGGTGAACAGGATAACTTCCTAGTGAGCCAGCATATGAGGAGGGAAACAGACAATTGAAGAAGCAGTCACAGTGTAGCATAAGTGACTTATTCGAGAAAGCATAGAGAATTGAGAGTGCATATCAGGGATATGGAACTTCGGGTCTAAGCAAAAGCTTTACAGAATCAGCACTCCAGTATCGGCATTAAATGTCAGTACTCCCTGGGATCACTTGTACATTCCTGGATGCTGAGCTCCTATCTCAGGATGATCTGTCTTCCTAACATAGGCGTTTAAGCTACTCCATAGTTTGGAGAAAATATTACTCAGCCTCTTCTGTTACATGAGACTCATCCTTATGCCTAGACACTTTTATGGTTAGTGTTTCACATGCTGTTTTTTTTAGCTCCTTAAAATATGGTTTTCTGCTTCTTTGAGAGAATGGAAAGGCTGTTGAGTCTGGCTGCTGAGGGAACAAGTACTTCACTGCTTCCCCCAGAAGCAAGTCATTTCACCAGTGCCGTTCTGTTATATATCCATGAGGAGTCTGCAAGGAGAAGTAAATATCTTCAGGCTAATGGTTCTAGCTGCTTTGGAACTAAGCATCAGAATTAATGAAGTTATGAGACATAACATTGTCATCCGTAGATTTCCTATTGTATAGTTTGCGGATTTTATGAAAATGAACTTTCATAAAGAAACTTCATAGGAATCAAGCAATTTCAACATGTGTACTTTTAACCTACAGAGCAATTTTTTTTCTCCAAATTAAGAAAACACATGTTGCCAAAGCAGTACAGGTCAGTGGCAGGTTTCCTTTCATTTCATTCTTTCCAGAGTGTTCAGACTAGAATTTATTTTCCTCCCTTTTAAATGCAGTCTACCTTTTAGTATGAAAGAGGTCTGATTAATTAGGAAATTAATTTCATATAATTTATGATATACCTGCTAGATGCCTGGTGCTTTGCCAGTAACGGGAAATCAGGGAGTTAGCAACGTCACGGGCTTTGTCAGCATTTAATGATGAATATTGAACAGTCTTAGGCCCTTATGAGGAAGAAAAACATTGCAAAAGAAAGTTGTTTTGGTTTCCTTTACTCTTGGTTAGAGGCGATGAGGTAGAATATTAAAATGGTAAGGCGGTTTGTTTCAGGTATACATATAATCTATCTGTTTCTGATTGTGCAGTCATTACTGGGCCCCTTTCCAAAGTGGTAATCCTCCACATGTCTCAGTGAGTTCAAGGCTGTCTATCACTTTGCCAGAAGGAGGCATGTCAGAGATGTCTTCTGTCTGTCAAGCTGTCCACTGATAGTGGCCTGATTTCATTTTTCTGGCTTTGTAGCTGATTTTTTTTCCTTGCCTTTTTACATTGAGTATTTTATGGATGACTTCTGAGTACGAATTTGAGGTATCCAGTTTTTCAGCCATACTCCAAAATACCAGCTCCAGATTATTATTCATAAATGGTGTGAATATTGTGACAGGGAATCTAAGAGCAAAAGAGAACCGTTTTTTTTTTTTCTAGATACAGCTAGAAATATTTACTAAGAAGTCTGATTTTCTGAATTTGTGTTTTGATGAGGAATCATTGCCTTAACAGAAACCTGCAGTTCCTTAACTATAACATTAGGAATCAGAGGATACTGAAGGCAGAGTTGTCAAACAAAGGGTAGCCAAGATTTACCAGGTTTAGATATGCCAAATCGGGTTGAGAAAGGACAGAGCTTGACTATTTTGACACCTCACAGGAATCTTTACGAAGTTAAAATGTTTATAAAGCAACTCCAGAAAGAGCGGAGTAAGGACTGAATAGAGGAAACTTGAAAGATAATATGGAGAAAAGAGTATCAGGCCAGAAACCTAAAGACCTTCTGGTTCTGATATGGTCTGTATGCTGGGGTCTCTTGTGTAGCAGGCTGTGTTATGCACTCCTTGGATCTCTTAAACGTGGATTCCTTGCTAACTTATTCGTCATTGAGCAGCAGATATCTTTTTTAAGACTTTATTTTTAAGGAATCTCTACATCCAACATGGGGCTGGAACTCACAACATCAAGATCAAGGGTCACACGCTCTGCTGACTGAGCCAGCCAGGAGCCCAGAGGAGCAGGTATTTCATGGATACCTTAAAGTCTCTCTCCCCTCATTACTCTGGAATAAAAATAATATGAAATGTTATGTGTAAAGTACACAGATGTACTAAATAAAAATGAACTTCTGTGCTAAATCCAAGAATTTAGTCGTTTTCAGGCTAACAGAAGGAAAGAAACTATATTTTTTCCTAGGACTCTAAAGGTTTGAAGACAACTGAAGACATAAAAAGGTCCTCACAGAGTTTATGTAGAGGAGGCCGCAGGAAGTGCTGAGTTCCACATATTGTACTCAGAAATACAGCATTTCATTTTGTAGATACGATTTACGTAAATTCTTCGATGCTGTTTATGTAATGATAATTCATGCATGTTGGATGTCAAGAATGTGCTGAATATCTCACGTGCATTATTTATAACTCTTTTCACAACACTTTAAGGTTGTATAGATGATCCTAAGACTGACAAAGGCCAAGAAAATGTTCTGCGGGTGAATAATTAGTAAATTGGGAAGCTGGAATTCAAATTTTGGCTCGCGTGACTCCCCAATCCGTTCAATATTTTTGCATCCCATTGGCTCTCAACAACCATTTATTGGATGTTAGTTATTACCTGGGCTTTATGATGTCCATTCAGTTATGTCTGACCAAAGAGAGAGGGATCCCCAAATCTCAAATCCTTCACCAAGTACCATCATTCGTGTAGATTCTATCCCAATTCAGGACTTCCAAAGAGCCTTCTCTAACCCAGAGAGCACTCATGTCTCCTGATAATCTGCCCTGGTTCCTATTCAAATTGCACCATTATTCAGCTCTTTGGGTGTAATGCATGCATATTTTTAAAAGCGGTTGGGGGATGTCATTGGCTCTTTTCCTCAAGATCACAACATGATCATGGGCTATTGAGGCCTTAACACTCTTATAGAAAAAAGGCCCCAAACAAAGGAAACTCAAAGAAAACTATCGTTTTCACATTCAAACTCATTTATGTTAGAAGAACCACAACCAAATAATTTCCTGGAGGAATCTATTATATGAAATTTGGTGTAAAAGTTAGGAGGAAAGATTTGCAATTAATTTTAGAGGATAGATTGTGTGTATGGCCAACAATTTACATGTGTACATTCTCCAACTGTGTATGACTGGACTCCTGTAGGGCACCAAACTTTCCTTCCTGAGCCATGTGCTGTGAGTCTTTGTGTTTGTTGTTGTTGTTAACCTTGTCTCCTCCATTTTTCATCATACCTCTTCGGCAGCCATGTTAACCTCCACATTTCTTCTCTACACCATTTTGGGTAGGTTATGCAATATTGGAAAGAGATAATGCAGAAACATACCAGGCAAAAACCTAACATCTGATTTAACGAGCCACAGATTCAAAAACTTGTCAAAAGTTGTCCCTTTTACTGCACAGAAACAGAGAAGCACCAGTGATCATTAGCACAACCTTTTCTAGTGTCCCTTACAGTAGTGTCCCTATTGTGAATCCTGTCAACTTTGAGGAGGGTCTTCAAATTTGGGAAACACACGAATTTTAGCATCACAGGTTTGAAAAAAAATTTTGTTGTTGTTGTCTGCTTTTCAGTAAGTGAGGCCTGAGTCAGCATGCACCATTATTGTGAAGTCCTGTACCATGGAAAATAAACTGGATTGGGGACTAAGGCAGCAAGTGACCCATTAGGTTTTTCTTTATTGTTTACTTTTCTTATACGAAATCTATGAAACATAAATATGTCGGTAGGTAGGTGGGTAAGTGGATGGGTAGGTATGTAGATCTACGGATAGATAGTCACAGTCCTGCGGAATTTCTGTGGGTTTGTTTTTTGCTTGAAGACGCTACTTTTCCTCACCGTGTTGCTAACACTGGGAATCCTTTGACAGCTTGCTCTCTTGAGCACTAGACATACTGGCTGCCAACATGTATCTAGTCACACTACTTAAAATTATGTGGAATCATAGAGTGGCACAAAAATTGTTCCACGGTATGCGGAAATCTAAGATGTCACGTGCGCGGTCATTTGGCAAAGCTGACACATCAACAAGGCTTCTCAGCTCCAGCGGGCTGCGTGGGGTGCTGGTGGTAACGGAGCCAGATGTCCATCCGTTCTCTCTCATCGGGGAAACAGCACGGCAGCACCCGTGTGGTCTTGCCAAATTTGCTTTTATAATTTGAATTGACTTGGGAGTTCTCTCTTCTCAATCGAAAATTCTGGTGTTTGCCCAAATGGTTGCGTTGAATTCCATCTGCAGATACTAACTAAAAATAAGGACACGTGGGGCCTGGAGGGGGCGCTTGTCATGGTTTCCTTCCCTCTCCAGGCCCCTGCCTGATTCAGAATTCTTCAGGTGCTGCTCTCTCTTTCCTGAGAGTGTGAGACTTCCTTGTTTTCTCTCCTAGCCCACTTGCAAAACTCGCTTGCTAAAACTCATGGCAAACTCCTTTTAGTATTGCCTACCCTGAACACATTTTTCTCTTCTCCTCATCCATCCCCACTAGCGTGCCCAAAGCGTGGCTGTAACAGCCCTGTGATATACTGGGATTGCTTTCCTATATCTCTCTTCGTAACTGGGCTGCGGAAGCTAAAAATTCAGGGCTGGCTTGGATGCATTTTTACAGGTTTCTTCAGCACCTAGCAGTAGATCGAATAAATGAATGGTTTTTCATAAAATATCTCTTGTTTTTATTGGTGAAAGACTGAATAATGAGCTCTATGGAATAGTAATTTGACTGAATATGACATTTATGATACTGAGGACTCTAAGTTTTTAGTGCAAATCAGAAAATGGATACCTTTGAAATAAAATAATCTGTCTCTTTTTACATCAGCGATGTATTCCCATAAATGAAATACATAGGCGGCGCTTAGAGCACCTCAGGAGATAAGCGCTGTCTAAATGCAGAGTCATGCCTTACAAATATGACATGCAATTTGGAGGAAATTAACTTTAATATGGTCATGAGGGTGATTTAATGTTGGTTTGTTATTATGGAAGAAGGAAAGAATTGTGTAGACAGTGTGAATACTAAGTACTGAGTTTACAGCCATGCTTTATTGATGTGGCAGCAAAAGTGTTACTGGACGTATTAGAGTCTTATCTGTTCGCTAGAGCTTAACATCGTAATGATGAAAAGCAAAAACTGAGAATGAGAGGATGGGTGCATTTTTATGTGATATTTTTAGTCAGTTGATTGAAAACTTCAACTCTGATGCGTACTTGCCCCCCCCCCCCCACCCCCCCAGAAATCACTTATTTGCAAAACCTGGGTAGCTTGTGTATGCTTTCTGTTAACTGGTTAAAGGCTGGAAGCTATGTTGATCGTAACTGACATTGAACTTTGTCAAGTATAACACTACAGGTGGTGCCTAGTCTAATGCTTCCTTTTTACTGGATAACTTATCACCACTTAGGGTTTCTCTCTTTTCAAAAATTTGTTCATTGTTAGAATATTAGAAAACTGGGAAACAAAAACACGAAGAAAGGAAACATAAATTACGATGGATCCCCCAACTGTAGAAATAATCGTGCATAATCTTTTAGTGCAGAGAAGTTAAGTGACTTGGCCAGTGTTACACATCTAATAATGGCAGAGCTAAGATGCAAACTCAGGCATCCATACTTTAAATCATGACACTACACTGCCTTCACTGAAAAATTACTTTGTACATAAACGTTGGAAATGGTTTAACAAAACTTTGCAGTAAAGCTCTAAAGTTACATAACAGCTTTGAATCATTTCCTTTTACTGTGAAGCATGGTCATTTAAGTCTGTGAGAACAGCTTGGTAATCATAGATTCTCCAAACAAAGCAACAACAACAACAACAACAACAAACTTTCCAGAATTTGGATATGAAAATTGGCTGTAGAGTCTAGCTTTAATTTTCTTGACATCCATTAGCTATATGGCTTCCTTTGTCTTGGGAAGTCTGAATATTATCTTTTGTTCTCTTAATCCTTTTCCTCTACTTTCTCTGTGGAAAAATTCGAAAAAAAAAAAAGTACTTATCGTGGAAAATACTTCTGTGCTATTAAATGCAGCTGGTCTAATGCACATTTCCTGAGCAAAAGAGAGAAATAGAGTCGTGTCTGAATGGAGCCCTGAAGATTAAAAGGGAATTCTCATCACCAGCTGGTGGATAAACTGGTGTTAACAGATGTAGGAAAGGTATCAAGTAAAGGGACCTCCCACTATTGTTTCTTCTACTTGAAATAAAAGCTTCTTTTTTCCACTCCTGTCGAGAGGTCATGGTCTATTGCACCTCAGATTTTTACAAGGTTCAGGAATAGTCCCATAAACAAATTCAACAAATGTTTGTTGAACTTTTGCTCTGCCTGGCTCCACTGAGCTGGTAACATAAAACTTGGTCCTGATGAATGAAGCACCATCTTTTCCCATTTATGTTTATTCTCGACACCATCACCCTGGGTTCAGATGAAGAGAACATACAAAATGTTTTTCTCCCCATAGATTCTCTATGGGGCGTCTCTTAGCAGCAGCTGAAGCAGCAGCAGGCAGATAATAAATTTAAATTGACTCTCTTATATTTCTTTACGTTTCTCTGAGATGAATGGAGTTCATTTTAGAGTTCCTGTGTATCTAATATAATTAGGTTTCTCTCTGTCTCTCTTTCCTTCTCCTCTCTGATTTCTCCCTTGTATTACATATCATGTATTGAAGATGCGTATCTCTTATTCATTCCCAACATTAGGTCCCTCCAATGATTAACAACCATGGGGGTTTCACTGCAGAAAAGATTACTTCTTTATTGATACTTATCAGGGTAGAAGTTTTGTTGTGAAGTTTAATATATGTCTCTGTATCATTTTGTCTGTTGGGTTCTTGGTGCTGAGTGCTGTTATCTTAAACAAGACAAATGCAACACATGTGCTTTATTATGGCACAAGAGATTCAAATCTGAAAAGTGCAGATTTGGACATCTAAAATTAAAATGCACTAACCCTGGCAAAAATAGAAATCTGAGGAGCCAGGCTGGGTCCTTTGCAAGGAGGTTTGCTCATTAAAATAATCAGTTTTCTTAATTGTCTAGTCTTGGTTATACAGTCTTGTAGAGTGATTCTGCATACTGTTTTGGTTACCGTTTAGAGTTAATGTTCTTGGATTCCTATGATCGTGAAGATATCCATGTAAGAAGAAGGGATTCATCAAATATTAGTAAAGTAGAAATGAATTCTTTTTATGAAATTTTAAGTATGCTTGCTTCTGAAGGAGACCCTGCTAGTTTATAATAAGTGTTTTCTTGTGTTTAGGAACTTCTTAGTGTTGTTTGAGTTGAATATGTAATTGACAGTATTTGCGTGTAAGAAATAGCAGTTTGAGTTTTTTTTAATGTTTGTTTATTTTTTGAGAGAGAGAGGGAGACAGAGTGCAAGAGGGAGAGGGGAAGAAATAGAGAGGAAGACACAGAATCCAAAGCAGGCTCCAGGCTCTGAGCTGTCAGCCCAGAGCCTGACATGGGGCTCGAACTCACGAGGTTCATGACCTGAACTGCAGTCACAGGCTTAACCGACTGAACCACCCAGTCACCCCCCAAAATAGCAATTTTGTATGATCCAACCTAATAGTTACAAATACAAATAGGTTAATAAATGCTTTTTTTAGGGAAGGTGATGTTTTAAATAGGTGTATTTTTCAGGTAGCCAAAGCTTATCCGTTCAAGTTTTAGAAGTTCTATATGAACCCTTTAAGATGGAATTCTTTCTGAGCAATTGTACCTGTTTTCCTCTCTTCTCAAGTAGAGTATACATACTCCTTTACTTTTCTATGTTTTATTTATTTATTTTGAGAGAGAGACAGAGCATGAGCAGGGGAGGGGCAGAGAGAGGGAGAGAGAGAATCCAAAGGAGTCTCTCTGCTATCCACATGGAGCCCAACACAGGGCTCAAACTCACGAACCATGAGATCATGACCTGAGCTGGAATCAAGAGTTGGACGCTTAACCAATGGAGCCACCCAGGCGCCCTTACATACTCCTTTATTAAAGGCACAGAGTCATTACAACAAGTATTCTGGTACAGTTATGTGATATTCTCAAAAGTTATGAAGCCTGCAAGGGTATTTCTGTGGATGTGTGCTTGGTTTTTATGGTTTTTCTCCTTTTGTCCCACTGGT
The DNA here is from genome assembly GCF_024362965.1 of Panthera pardus. Taxonomy (NCBI): domain Eukaryota; kingdom Metazoa; phylum Chordata; class Mammalia; order Carnivora; family Felidae; genus Panthera; species Panthera pardus. The sequence goes on from NW_026526688.1 coordinate 187,586,355, forward strand.
GAACTGCTCTCTCTTCTTTATGTTCTGAGTGTTTCTATCTTGCTGCACTATGAACACATTCATAACAAAAGAGGAAAGAAGATGTCAGGACTAGGAAACTAGTGAACTGAGCCCAAGTAATGCTGATGATATAAGACAAAGAAACAAGTTGATAATCATAGATGCAGAATATAAAGCAGAACTTGGAGTGGGTACTGTATTAAGGAACAAGCTCTAAACAGGAATAGTGGACCAATGGAACTGAAAAGTGATTAAGGGTCTTGAAGTCAGAAATCAAAGGGAATAAAAAAATCAGGTTAATGAGTTTATGTGTGCAAATTCTACTCAGTTCAACCCAGTTAAAAATACACTAGCAAGAGTAAAATTATACACTGCTGGCTATTGCCTCTTTGTCCCAATCATAGGCTTCTGATTGAGTCTAGGTGGCCAAGAACTTGCAAGGTGGGTTTTCCATTGGGAAAAGAGAGTCCCTTTGGTTCTGGCATAACCCGATTCTTGCTAAGACAAAGGCTCACCTTTTCTAGAGGGTCCTAGAATACTCAGTGCATTTGATTTACTGCTTATAATTCACTGGATTCTAGGGAGTTATGTTATTAATATATGGTAAATTATGTAATTAATATTGCCAAAATTACATATAAAATCCGAGTCAGTAGGGGCTCTAGGCAAGAATCCACAGAGATCTCATCAATGAAATTCATGGTCTTAAAACAGTGGTTATCAATTTGTGTGTGTGTGTGTGTGTGTGTGTGTGTGTGTGTGTGTGTGTGTGTGTGTAGGGGGGGTGTTTCCCCTAGGAGAACATTAGAAAATATCTGAAGACATCTTTGGTTGTCACAACTCAGAGAGAACTTCTCACATTTAGTAGGTAGAGGCCAGGGATGTTGCTAGGTAACATCTCACATTTAGTAGGTAGAGGCCAGGGATGTCCACAGGGAAGCCCCCAACAATGAGGAATCTATCTGACCCAGAATGGTGTCTAGGTTGAGAAACACTGGCTTAGGGAAATTGTGAGTATAAGAAAGGAAAGTGGATCTGCAAGCGTTCTCTGAATGAAGCCTGTAAGGCTTCATGGTTTTTGAAGTACAGGGGGATATAAACTAAAGAACTCTGGTGTGCTGGTTTTACTTCTGGAAGGACAGTAGCACAGTGACCCAGCATAAGAACTTGCTTCACCGTGTTCACCTGGGTTTGGAAAGAAGTAAATTCTCAGAAGGTATTTGTAAATATACTTACACATATACATTTGTAAATGAGCTCTTACTTGTCAAGAAGGAGGGATGCCAGGCACCCTTTGCTCCTATCAACAAAGCCATTAAGATGTCAGGAATGAGTCAGGACCAGCATTGGAGGTGAGGAAATTTGAATGGGTTAAATCAGACTGGAAGGCAGACAGTGGGATCCCAACTGACTCACTTATTGGGGTTAACGTGCCCATCAGACCATCTTATAATTATTTTCCCTAAGTTTATCTCATAGCGACTCCTTATTATGGGATTTCAAAGAATCAGAAGTTTCTGCCCCTTCTCAGAAACTCAAGACTGATTTATATTGCTCCCATGTGTGCAATGAGCCATTTTGGCTAACAGAGCTGGGCCTCCTAGTCAACTATGTGACCATTAGAGCTGACCAAGAGTCATTTGTCTCTTTCTTAGCCTTAGCTGCTCCCTATAAAATTGAGATCATTACAGAAGAGGCTTTTCACATGGCTATATTAATACATTTCAAACACTAATTCCCTCCGGTTAGCTAGATCCCAGGTGTCTCCACTTTAATGCTGATCTTAAATCAGAGAAGTTGTATCAAAGTAACCTGATTTTACAGTTCCTTCTTTAATAAATGTGTGAATGAATGAGTGAATGAATAATGTAAGAGTCAAGTGAAATATTTTGCAGTTATGTTACCAGAAGCACAAAGAAAAAAATGAAAACCATATTCTGAAAACTGTAGGTCTTTTCAAGAGGAAAGCAAATTAATTTTTATAAAATAACTTTTCCCAGTTAGTACTTTTATGACTCATGCATCTCACCCCTGACATTTGCAGTGCTAAACAACTTGAGAGCAGATATAGTTCTTCTACTTCTTGGGCTTGATAGAGGAAAGCCATAAGACACCCAACCCACATTTGTTAAACTGAATTGAAACTAATTTATCTTATAGCAGAATAGCAAAGGTACACCATCTAACATCGTATCAAAACAAAAAAAGCAAAAAATCTAATAGAAGGGATTTTGTTTCGGTTCACTAAGGGGAAGATGTTGTCTCATCCATTCTCCAAAAAAAAAAAAAAAAAAAAGGTTGGCAATAGATAAAGAAGCTGCACACATCCGTGTATGGTAACTTGCTACTATAAAATATAATACTTTAAAAAGAAATCACTAAAACATGCTATATCATTTATAGGTAATTATAAAATATCATTTCTAAGTAATTTTAAAAGCTGTGGACCAGGATACTCTCCATTCTTTTTCTCAGAGAAAATGTGCTGAATGAGTAAGGAAGTTGAGAGAGAAGTTTGGGAGAGACATCTCTCAGATATCTACATATTAACATGCTGAAAGCTACCATGTTACAATCTCTCTTCTTTTTCTCTCTCTTTCCTTCCGTCTCGTTCTCACTCCCTTCCTTCTTCCTCCTTCCTTCTTCTCCTGTCTTCTCCATCTCTGTGCGTGACTCTATAATCTGTTTCCTCTTCCTCCCATCCCTCTCTTGTTCTCTTTTTTCTTATTTGTCTGTGTCCTAGATTGGCAGGAGTAAAGAAAGGCTTGATGTTATGACCTTCTCACAAAGAACGAGGGAGGTTGTTGGATAGATAAATGCTAGGGGAGATTGTAAAATAGTCACTATGCCCAGAAAGACAGAAATGGACCATTTCCAGCCTCTATGAGTAAGAGATTGCCACTTATGATTTTTTTTCAATAGTTTTTATACAATTATCAAAGGGGACAGTCACCTCAAAAGATGACAAAATATGGCACTAGACTATATTCTTTAGGGCATAAATTTGATATATTCCTCAGGTGTCTAGGTAAAAAAAAGCTGATGACATAAATTATTTACCCCAGTATATCTAGTATGGAATCATATATTATTTCCTATTAGAAACTGTTCAGATTTGAATGAAAGCTCTGAACTCTTTTATCAAAAATACGTACATACTCATACAATTTTCATTCAATTTTATAATCTTTTTAAAAGTTTATTTATTTTGAAAGAGAGACAGTGACCAGGGGAGAGGGGCAGAAGGAGAGAAAGAGAGAGAGAATCATAAGCGGGCTCAATGCTCAGCACAGAGCCCAATGTGGGGATCGAACCAGTGAATTCTGAGATCATGACCTGAGCTGAAACTGAGTCAGAAGCTTAATGGACTGAGCCACCCAGGGACCCCCAATTTTATCATCTTTTGAAGACTACCCATGGTTCTATCCATGCTTTTGTACTAAAATGTACACTTATTCTGGTAATTTTTTCCCCCATTGACTATATAACCAATGTTTACATGATAAAATAAAGAATCCTCATATCATCTTCCATTGCCTACAAAATGTTAATTAATTCAAATGGTACTACTATTATCCAAATAACAACCTTGCCAGCATTCAAGAAGATCCCCCTAGGTACTTAGAGGGACTTTAGAGCTTTCTCCTGACTCTGCTATTTGCTTTAGAAAGATTTCCTTCTTTCTTTTGGATCTAGTGGTTAACAGTAGCCACAGCATCTGCCATTGATGAACTATCTCCTAGATACCAGATATTTTCCAATGTGTTTTATGCACATTACCTTATTTAATTCTCATAAGAATTATATTGGGTAGGACTACTATGGACATTATTAGTTCACATCACACACATGATTAAATTGAGGCTTAGACACTTTTCAGTGATCTGGCCAAAATCATGGGTGGTAAGTGACAGAGCTGGCATAGGAAGGTCACATGGCCCGTGTCTTCAGTCTTTGCTCTTTCTAGGGTGTCCAGTGATTGAGGGAATGATCATGCAACCTTAGCTACAGAATCAAGAATGCTAAGAAATAGGAGGAAAATGAAGAGGAATTTGGCTAATTGATGTTATTGCCAGAGTTTTCTAAGTCTCTAAAAGAAAAAAGAATTGCTCTTAACTTCCATACAGTGACTGCAGTCCGCGGCTATTTGTCTGTGAGTTCCAGAGCAAACACTTGTGGAAACAAATCTGTGTTTCAGCAACAAAATGAAATGGAGATTCTAGGTTCCCCTCAGGAGAAAGGTATGGAGAGTTTATCTGGGGAGTAGGCTCCAGGAGAGAGGTCTCAGGAACGATAGTATAAGAAAAACCGATCTGTGCTCAGAGACTGTGGGTGAATCTTCAAAATGTGCCCCAAAACTCATGAAATAGTAAGTTTTTTGTTAAAGGCAAAGTTATAAAAAATATGGAAAACATACTTCTTAGACTGATGAAAGATTGGGGGAATGGACCATTTCCAGTTTCACTGACACACAGGAGTTATTTTATAGAACCATTGATAGTAGACTTAACCCGATGAAATACATAAATCCTGCTCAGTATGTTTAAGCTATGTCTTCTAAAATTCTTAAATTATGGATGATACCTAGGCCCCTATATAAATTATTTTATCTATGAAAAATGTTTTAGAAAAGGATGGTATTATTCAATAATATTTGTTATTATTTTTGTAAGAAATTATATTAACTTTTGCTTTGAACACTTTTAAAATTTAGGGCTTATCTGTTACGGATTTCATGACTCCCATAAGTAGAAAAGGGGGGATTCAGAATTCTAACCGAAATGATTATCTCATGTGGATCGTTCAGGCTTCACAGGGAGCAGTGAGGTGAGTTATCACATTCACAATGAATTTAGGAGAGGTAATCTTTCTCAGCCTCAATTTCTCCGTCCTTTTTGGGGCATAAGAATATCTACCTAAAAAATCTCTCCCAGAGATTAGATAACTCAACAAAGTTTTTCAGAATGGTGCCCTGCCCATAAAGCATGTTTGGTATATAAATACCATTGGTATTTTTCAGGCATAGAACCTCGAAGGGGAGTTCATAGCACAGACTCATTATTTTTCCTTTTGTCTATATGTTACCTTTTTGCAAAAGCAGTATAAAAATACTCCAAGGAATTCAAGTGAAAAATTGCGTAAATTATCGCTTAATGAGATTAATGTTTTCCTTTAATCTGTACATATTTCTCATAGAAATAGAATTTTCATAAATTTCATAGCTTTATATCGTAGGTGTTAGCATGCTATCATGAGAGCTTATGTTTTGCTGAAGTTTACTTTTCTTAGACCGTTAACTCTCCCCCTCCCCCCCCCCCCCCCCCCAGTGAACTAGGTTGTCATTCTTTGCAAAGGAGATATGCATATGTAGAGAATGTGGTTTTATTTCACGACATTAGGATTATATTATATACATGTTTTTGTAATTTACTTCCTCACTTAAACTAGTATGTGGTAGGCATGCCCCAAGTGAATGACACAGACCTATAGAAATATTAGTAAATGACAGTATGGTCTTTGGCACCCGGACAACTGAAAGCCCCCTAAATATCTGTGGATGCAGGTCTGGGGAATGGACTGAAGGAAGTCCATACTGTGGAACATTATGTGGCTATTTAAAATATATAGAGAGAACTCCTTTTGGAGATATTTATGTATTTATTTTGAATGGGAAAAGAAGGCAGGAGTTATTGAATCCATTGCCCTTATCTTTCTTTCTTTCTTTCTTTCTTTCTTTCTTTCTTTCTTTCTTTCTTTCTTCTTTCTTTCTCTCTCTCTCTCTCTCTCTCTCTCTCTCTTTCTTTCGAGTGTGAGAGAGAGAGAGATTTCAAGGAGGCTCAGCACTGTGAGCACAGAGCTTGGCATGGGGCTCAGTCCCACGAATCTTGAGATCATGACCTGAGCTGAAATCAAAAGTTAGATGCTTAACCAACTGAGCCAGCCAGGCGTCCCCCCTCAACACCCCGCCCCCGCCCCAATGCTCTCATTTTGCAGACAGGGAAATTGGGACCTGGGGCAACTGAACCATCTTTGGCCCTTGAAAGATACAGAATGCAGGCCTGGCTTGGTCCGTCGCTCATTCTGTGGCCGCCCCCCCCCCCCCCCCCACTCGTGGCATGTCACCTACAGAGTTCACATGGCACAGAGGGCCAGCTGTGGAGGGATCTGAATATGCATTTGCAGCATGCATTAGGAAGGCTTTTAGGATGACTTCTACAGGGAGAGTTTAATAGTGCATTTCCTGTGCTGGAGACCGTGCAACACGAAAACTGCTTTCGGTGGTTTTCGGTTACAACGCATGGTTAGTGTCACCCGTTGTCACGCATTTGTTCTCTGACTGATTTTCCTGGAGCAGGTCAGAGCCCTGCATTACTTTGCTTGCACCACCATGGCAGGATCCTGAATATTTAATCACGTTGCTCTGCTGAGACGGGAGGCGGGGGGGTGGGGGGGGGGGGTATGGCAGGCAGTTCCAGGGGAGCGTGAGTGGTGAGCCCGTCCTCAGACTGCAGTTTGGAAATGAATCCTTAGGGCACACTCAAGGACATTCAAAAGGCACAGTGGATTCTGAGACATTCTTTTCCTTTAGCTAGTCAAAATTGAATTTAGAATTGGGAGACGAAGACTGGAAGAAGTATTTTCAGCGTGATCTAATATTTTGCTTTATGTAAGTCAAGACAAGAACGTATAGTTTTGGGATAATGACAGCAGTTGTGTTTCGTCGTTGTTATAGCGCTTTGTTTTCCATAATGGCATACTCATTTAATCTGAGACTTGCCTCTTCCCGCAGCTCTGGTGTGACGTAGGTAATTATTATCTGCAGGGCTAGGATATGTGCTGCTGTTTAAGCATCTGGTCATGGTGTTAGTGTGGTTATAAGAGCATCAGCGGAAACTTTAGCAGGAACTTTGTGAAAGCGATTACTCACACTAAAGAGAATCATAACCTGGTATATGACAGAGTAACTTTGCTCCTCTGATCATCTAATGACATTGCGTCTAATATTTCTGTTTACATAAGTGAGAAAATCCTTTTCTGTTGAACAAATTGAGAATATTTCCATTTTAATATCACCGTTCTCTCTTACAGTCTTATAGACTAGTTCTTTTTTATTTTTGTTTTTGTTTTTGATTTTAAGCTCTTCTCTGATTTTTCAGAATTTGCATCTTTTAAAAAAATTACCTGTTTTGTGATAAGCAGTATAAGGCAGTTCAGTCTTGAATGAAAAGTAGGGCAAAGCCATTTATAACTGAGACTGTGTGACATGAGCCTTGTAGGTCACCTCTGTCTCTGTCAGGGGTTCATTCCATCTATATTCAGTTTTAACTGTCACTTCTACATGGATGGCTTCTAAATGTGGCCTCCAACCTTGACCTTTGTTCTGAATGCTAGATCAGAATTTTAGAATGTCCAGTATATACCTTAACATCATCTGAAACTTGATTCTTGATATCAGCCTGGGAAGTGAGAGAAACCCAGTAAAAATTCCCTAAATCAACACATCATTCATTTACATTAGGTAGGAGTTAGGGGAAAGCCAACATATTTATTGCTTCTTTCAATTTTTTAACAATTCTATACCGCCCTTCATTTAGTTACCCCAGACTCCAAATTGTCTTTTTCTGACATCTCAACTCACAAGAGAATGAGGCAGAAAGTCCCTGTGCCTAATAAAACAAAACAAACAAAAACAAACTTACCACACTGGCTGGAGTTCACCTCACTCATAATTATATTAACCAAATTGTGTAGGTATAGCGTGATAATTGAAGAAGAAAGAAAGGCTAGTCTTCCAAAAAGTGTAATAGAGGAGGGAAGAGAAGTAACATACGGTTTGAATCATGGATGTGGCCTGTTTTTAAATACATGGGCCATTCTGGTAAAATGGTAGAAAAAGGCTGTGTCACCAAGCCTACGTGCGTCCATTAGATTCAGACAGACACCACAGGACTGCTTATGGTTGATGGCTTTTGCTGAAGCCAAATGAGCAATCTGATTGTTTTGAACCTGCCTATTGACTGCCTTTGATAGAATTGAAAATGCAGCTTCCTTGACACTTGTGCTTCCTTTTGAAATATGCATTACCAAGACCACATCCCAACCTCACAGCGACTTCGGGTGGCTTTGGGCTGAGCTCTCTGATAGATTATCAGAACTTTTATTGATCGGTAATTTTATCATCTTTAAATTTCAATTTACTTCTTCTTTGACTTTGCATTCCAAGAAGGTAGTTGACTTAGGTTGCTTAGATGATCAAAATTCTTTGTTTTTGAGAACCCAGGAAATACTAACTTTCTAAGATTCCTTGCCCCATGCTCAAGGATTCTATGTTTGCAGATTGAAGGTGGGGGCCACAAAATCTGGATTTTAAACAGGTAACCTGGGTGGATCTGATGCAAATAGGCCCCAAACCATACTTTGAGGAAAACCAGGTAGGAGTGTGGTTAATATTGATGTGGATAAGTTCTAGAGATCTCAATAAAGAAAAAAAATATGAAAACTTTAAAATTACTATATAATTATAGGATATTGTTTTAATACTCCCAATAACCACATTTTTTTTTTTAGGAGGGAGATTACAAGGCTCTTTCATAGCTGAGCAAAATGAGTCTGAGTAAATAACTTGATATTTAATTCCAGTGTAAATTAGAATGCCAGTTCCTTACTATATATGCCTCATCAGAATGTGGCAAAAACTAATAATAAATCATAAAGAAAATAAGCTAATATAAATTCTTTCAGGACACAGTTTTCAACCTAATTTCGTGGAAGAATGGGCCTCGGGACCCAGCAATTCCTTTTTTTTATAATATGGGCATAAATCTGTGCCTGGGAACATGGCACCTTTCCTCCTGATGGCCCTCTTCTACCGTCCTTCAAATGTGCATGCTGACACAGAGCACATTTCCATGCCCACGATCTCAGCCATATCTCTGCTCGCCGGGACTCTCCAATATACTTTTATTTTCTTTTAAGTAGTATGCATTCATCTTATTCTGACTCTGGAGGCTTTTCATCAGTGAAACGCATCTGTTCCCAGATCCCATAACAATAACAATAAGGCTTTCACACAGGGCTCCAGGTGGGTGGAACCCCACTGAAGGAGCCCTCAGTTCCAGCTAGTACATATTTCCAATGGATTGTTTCCCTAAAATATATGCTTATGACACAAACATTTTTTACTTCTCTCTGAACACTCATGAAGAAAAAATTCTCCCTCTTAAAAACAAAAGAGCAAGAATATCATCTTCTGGAAAAAAATTTCACTTCTTCAGCTCCCCACTTTTTAAAAGACTCTTGTAATTTGTATTCATGGACCTATTTGCATGTAAATATTTGCCTGTATTAAGTATACATAATTTTTGTATTAATAGTTTTGGTCTCATTGTATAAGACCATTAAATTAGGGTAGAATACCTGAAAACTTGCATTATCTAGGTATTAATCTAGAATAGTAATTAGATGGTTTTTGGTTGGTTTAGACCTAGGCACATGAGAGAGGGACTTCTCATGCCAGTAAGTTCAATTTTGACTTGCTTTGTGTTCACAAAGCTGTTTCCAGACTTGCTGCAGAAGAGTATGTTGGCATGCTCCTTATTTATTGAAGTAGGTGAATGGTGATGTTTCTGGAATAATAATGGACCTGGCATTGGGACATTCCTCTCTAATGGACACTAGCTAGTCTGAAATTTTATCAAGACCCACTTTCAAAACCTGTGACTTTGCCGGGAGGCTCTGCTCCGCTTCTCTCTGCAGCCCCATGGTGAGCTATTTTTAAGCTGCACATGTTTGATTTTGCAACTTGTGACAATTTGAAAAGCATAACAGTGTCTGTTCCCACTGAGACACACAGAATACACCAAAATGCATTGGGAGGAGCAGACTTGCGGGGGGAGAACTCCGTGGTGGCAAGTCTTCTCTGCAATCACTGGGTACTCTCTTTCTTGAAGGAAAGCCAACCCACTTCCCTTAATCAATCAGTCATGTTTATTCTTCCATTCTAAGGAGCAAAAGGTGACCCAAGCGTATTTAAGAATTGCTTTTCTTGGGCTTGGACTTCTCAAAAAGATCTGATCAAAAAAAAAATTTTTTTTTCATCCAGAATGCAATGAGAAATACATCTCGAAATGAGCCTGTGTTTGTGTTCCTCTGTAACTTACCAAGACTAGTGGTTGTAGTGGTTGCTTGAGGAATCCTCCCTCACAGGAGCTTTGGTTTGTACCACATTGCATGCCAATTTGTCTTTAAATTAAATGTAGCAGTAACTTGACCCCAGGAAATGTTAGCAGCCTCTATACCACGTGGGGTAAAGGTGCTAAGTGATTTGCTCATCTGTAAAACCTTTGGGCTTTGTGAGCTGTTGTGAAGTTCACTCACATTTCTCCGTGAGTGACCATGGCTTTGCACAAGCATTTCTGAAACATTCAGGACACCTGTTATTTTTGAACATGCCACTTTGACTACTGATATTGTTGGAGGTAATGGTTATATTAGTCAAATTAGCTGATAATTAAGAACATTTTTCTTTTTATTTTCAAATACTCTGTAGCATTTTTGTATTTATTGTCTTAATTTTGTACTGTGTTCTCCTAAGGATAGCATTAAACAACAATGTTTCTCCTACACACCTCCCAGTAATAAATAGATATAGGCAGTGGGTTCCCCAACAAAATCTGCCATTGTGATTGCTTTCCCTAGAGAAAAGATTGACTAGACTGGTGCTCTGGGCTTCTGCATCAAAATTGAGCCTGGAGCCCCTGGGTGGCTCAGTCAGTTGAGGGTCTGATTCTTGATTTTGGCTCAGGTCATGATCCCATGTAGCCCCACATAGGGCTCCACACTGGGTATGCAGCCTGCTTAAGACTCTGTCTCTCTGTCCTTATGCTTTTCTCCTCCATTTGTGTGTGCTCTGTCTCTAAAAACACAACCAAAAATTATATATATATATTATATATATGTATATATATAATATATATATAATACACACACATATAATCAAATAAAACTAAAAAACTAAGCAAAATTGAGCCTTTACAAAGGGCTGATTTCAAGAAAGTTCCTCAACAGAACGAATGGCAGGTTATTGGTGGAATGTCCGGAAGCTACAGAAGGATGCATATCCAGAGAAGATTCCCATGCATACATGTACTGTAGGTATCTACATGGCTCATGCCTGCATCTCCTTCAAATTTTTGCTTAAATGACAGCTCAGCAAAGAGTTTCCGGATCACCCCTATTTACCTCCACTGCTGTCCCCTCCCTCTTTCAGCATATTCCATTCTTGCTGTATTTTACTCTTTCTCCCTATTGTGATGTAAGTTCTGTAAATCACCGGTTTTGTCTGTTTGGTTTATTTGTGTATATTCAGAACCTAAAACAGTAATGCACACCAGGTACTAGAAAGGTATGTTTAAATATTTACTTACATTTTGAGTAAACTTTTGAGATAATTGTAGATTGACGTGCAATTGTAAGAAATTATGCAGAGATCCCATGATAAAGTATCCAGTTTGTCCCAGTGGTAATATCTTGCAAAACCATAGTAGAATATCACAGCCAGGATACTGACATTGATAGCAGTCAGAACAAGTTTCCTCGTGTTGCACTTTTATAGCTATATCCCCTTCCCTGTGTCCCTTACCATTTTCTTAATCTTTGGCATACACCAATCTGGCTTCTATTTTTATAGTTTTGTCATTTCAAGGATGTTACATAAATGGAATCATGCAGTGTGTAACCTTTTGAGGTAGGCTTTTTCCACTAAACATAATTCCCTTGAGTTCATCCAAGTTGTGTATATCAATAGTTCATCGTACTGCTGGGTAGTATTCCGTAGTATGGTAGCCTCATAGTTTGTAGCACCATTCCCCTCTTGAAGGACATCTAGGTTGTTTCCAGTTTGGGGTATTAAAAACAAGAATTCTGTAAGAATTTATGTCAAAGTTCTTGTCTGAATATAGATTTTCATTTCCCTGGGATAAATGCTCAGGAGTGCAATTGCTGGGTTATATGGTTGATGTATTTTTAGAATTTTAAAGAACTATCAGACTGTTCTTCGGAGTGGCTGTACCATTTTTCATTTGCACAAGCGATGTCTGAAAGTCCCAGTTTCTCTGCATCTTTGCCAGCCTTTGGTCTTATCGCTATTTTCTTTTTTCATTTTACTCATTATGGTAGATGTGCAGTGATCCGTCATTGTAGTTTTATTTTGCATGTCAGTAATGACTAATGAGATTGAAAATCTTTGTGTATGCTTATTTGACCTCTGTATGGATCTTCTTCAACTTATGATGGGCTGTGTTCCATCATAGGTTGAAAATATGGTTAAGTCAAAAGTGCAGTTAATACATCTAACCTACTGAATGTGATAGCTTAGCCTAGTCTACCTTAAACTTGCTCAGAACCCTTGTATTAGCCTACAGTTGGGTAAAATCATCTAACTTAAAGACTGTCTTAAAATAAAATGTTGAGGGTCTCCTGGGTGACTCGGTTGGTTAAGCGTCCCACTTCAGCTCAGGTCATGATCTCGCGGTCTGTGAGTTCGAGCCCCGCATCAGGCTTTGTGCTGACAGCTCAGAGCTGGAGCCTGCTTCAGATTCTGTCTGCCTCTCTCTCTCTCTGCCTTTCCCCCACTCACACTCTGTCTCTCTGTCTCTCAAAAATAAATAAAACAATAACAATTTTTTAAAAATAAAGTGTTGAATATGTCATGTAATTTATTGGATACTGTCTTGAACCTGGAAAACCAAATGCTCGTGTGGGTGTGGGATGGTTGTAACCATATTGGTTACTTACTACAGTGACGGCATGGCTGACTGGCAGCTATGGCTGCCCAGTATCACAAGAGAGTATTGTACTGTGTGTCACTAGCCTGGAAAGGGATCAAAGTCAAAATCTGAAGTACAATTTTTGCTGAATGCATATCACCTTTGCACCATTGTAAACTCAAAGAATTGTAATCGAGGGACCATCCGTGTATCTTTTTTTCAGTGAAATGTCTCTGCTTGTCTTTTGTTCACGTTCTGGTTGCATTGTGTGCCTTGTACTGTCGAATTTTGAAAGCTCTTTCTATATTCTAGATGTTAGTCCTTTGTCAGATATGTGGCTCACAAATATTTCCACCTACTCCATAGCTTGTCTTTTCATTATCTGAACAGGGTCTTTTATGGGTGAGTTTTTAAATTTGATGACATTCAATTCATCATTTTCTTCTTTATAAGTAATGTTTTTTGTGGGATGTCTTAGAAATCTTTGCCTAGCCCAAGATCTTGAAGATTTTTCTCCTAATTTTTCCTTATAGTTTTACATTTGAAGATTTTTCTGCTATGTTTTCCTTATAGTTTTACATTTAAGTCTGTAGTTCATTGTGAGGTAATATTTGTATAACGTATGATGTATTGGTCAAAGTTCAGCTTTTGCCTATAGATGTTTAATTTCTTCTGGTTCCACTTGTTGAAGAGATGTTTCCCTTCATTGACTTGCTCTTGGCATTTTTGTCAAAAATCAGTTGTGCATATTGTATGGATCTGTTTCTAGACTTTGTGTTCTGTTCCACTGAACTGTGTGTCCATCTGTCTACGATTAGCACAGTCTTCATTACTGTAGCTATCTACCTCTTAAAATCAGGTAGAATGATTTCGAGACTTACTCTTCTTTTCAAAATCGTTTTAGCTATTCTGGCTCCTTTGTACTTTCCAGTATATATTTAAAATAATCTTGTCTATATTTAAAAAAACTTAATGCAATTTTGAGATTGGAATTTTTGACATTATGTTAAGCCTGTATATCAGAGAATTGACATCTTTACTATGTTGAGTCTCCCAATATGTGAACATGCTGTGTCTCTCCATTTATTTAAATATTCTTTTATTTCTTTCATCAGTTTTTATAATTTTCAGAACACAAGTTTTACTCATGTTTTGTTAGATTTACACCTAAATTTTCATTTTTTGGAGCAGTTGTAAGTGATTGTATTTTAAATTTCAGCATCTGTACGTTTATTTCTAATACAATTGATTTCTCGGTAGTACAATTCAGTGTTCAGCTAGTATCCTGTGGCCTTGTTGAACTAACTGATTCTAGTTTTGCTGTCGCTGTTGTTGTTGTTGTTGTTGTTGTTGTTTTAGATTTCTTGGAATTTTCTCTCATTTCCACTCCAGGCCATGCCACCATCATGATGGCCCTCATAGGTGTCTCTTCTTCCACTCTTACTGCCCTCCAATTCATCCTTTAGATAGCAGATGGGTCTATAATTTCCCTACTCCCAGGAATGACTTTCCAGCACATACAGACTAGATCCAAACTCCTTACCCTGGGCTGTATGGCCCTGCACGTAGACTCTGGCTAGAAGTCCCATGTGTCTCCATGAAATCATCTCCTGTAAGTCTCTTCTGGCTCAGTATGCTTCAGCGGCCATACCCTTCTTTCTGTTCCTTTAGGATGCAGAACTCTTACTCAGCTTGGAGTATTTGTATAAACTTTTCACACCATTTGACATGTTTTTTGTCTTAAACATTTCATGGCTGACCATTAGCTCCTTATTATAATTTTATATCTCAGCTTAGTTGTCTTTTCCTAGAGATGTCTTCCCTGACTACTCACTTTCTATTCTACCAACCTGGTTTCATAGTCTCCATAGCACTTATCCACATGTGATATTTTCTTTAGTTTTTGCTAATTTGTTTTCTGTACTGAGGTGTAAGCTCCATGAATACCATGTAATTTATGTAGAAATTACATACTGAGCGCTTGTTATGTTCCATATGTGGTTCCAATGCCAGTGTTTTGTCTTTCTCCCTTACTGTTGTATCTCCAGCACTAGAATCATGTATGGAATGTAACAAGTGCTCAGTACATAATTTCTACATAAATGAATGAAAGTGTTGTATTTAATGTCATCTCTACCATATCTTGTTTTACTCTTTAAGAAATGAACAGAATACCCAGATCCACATTTTATAGATAAGAGAATGAGGCTTTAGAATAATGAGCCCAACTATGGAACTATAATAGTATAGTTCTTCTGCCTGTTTCAAACTTGATGCCGTTACTCATGGCAGATATATGTGAGCAAGAACTTCAAAACGTATGTTGCTAAACTTTGTGTATGAAATTGTTTCTATCTCAGACACTTTGAACTGAGGTTCTGAAAATTCCTGGAAAGCATGTTTCATTATCCCATTCAGATGATTATACCACTGTTTCTGGGCATGTGGGAGAGTTCTAGAAAGAGTGTGTTACCCCTAAATCTGTTTATGATTCTTGGAGTGCTTCTTTGCTTACTGTAAAAGAACATCATTTCATGCATCATATTGTTGGGAAATATTAGTTCCAACTAGGATTGTTATAACTGTCAAGGAGGAAAAAAAGTCTTATCTAGGTATTTAAAAAAAATTTTTTTAATGTTTATTTTTGAGAGAGAAAGAGAGAGAGAGAGACAGACAGACAGACAGTACATGAGTGAGAGAGGGGCAGAGAGAGAGGGAGACACAGAATCTGAAGCAGGCTCCAGGCTCTGAGCTGTCAGCACAGAGCCCGATGCGGGGCTCATACTCACAGATCTGGAGATCATGACCTGAGCTGCAGTCGGATGCTTAACTGACCGAGCCACCCAGGTGCCCTGTTATCTAGGTATTTATATGAGGGATGTGCATTCTGTGTATACTAAATCTCATGGAGATAATACTTATACAAAATAAGCAGAAACAAATATGCACCCTGGGAATACAAATTAGAGTGTAGACACATCCTAGAAACCACCCAAAGCACTCAAGAATAAACAACAACAACAGCACCTTCTAAGAAGGCAGGCATGTAGTTTTCTGGCTTTCATAGCAACTGCCTACCTCTACGACTGTCTTTAATAGAAAAGTACTTTGTGAAAATTGCGAACTCTCACACTTGTTCTCACTATTCAAAATAAGTCAGTTGGTAGAGAGCTAGCAAGTGGGATTTTGGCCTCTTAGAAATATGGAGAAACTGAGTCTAGTCTGTTCTTTCTGTTAGGATAATGCAGTAAATTAGTTTGGGAGCTCTGTTGCCCAGAGGCAAAGTACAGGGGCTTAAGAGTTCTGGTTTCCAGACTGCTGTGTTTTGAAAGAGACTGATTTTTTTATTTTATTTATTTAATTTTTTAATTTCCAAATACTTGAGCCTGGACGGTGCCAAAAACACAACCAAATTTAGGTAACAGCTTCTCTTCCACCTCTTTGCCCATGAAGTGGAATATATTTATCTGTGACAAAACAGCCTTGCCTCCATTTGGTGGTAAACGTTTAACTTCGTTTGTTTAGAATCAGGGTCAGCTCCTCAAATGTACCTTTTTGCTGTTTAGGCTTTCTGAATCTGATTAACACTGTATCAGGGAGTTGTCTGATGTCTGACCTTGAACAGCATGCTTTTCTACTTCCTTTTTTTTTTGGCGGGTGGGAGGGGGGAGTCATTTTGTACAGCTTTAGACACCGAGATTCTCCCCCAGCAGGCTTGATTGCATTAACAGACTTTTTAAAAAAAATTTTTTTATTGGTACCCGAAGGGTTTCAGCCCCAGTGACCTGTCATCTGTCCCCTCACCTGCTTACATGCTGATTCATTGATGAGCTGGCATCACAGTCCCCGCCTCCCCGTGAATGGTCTGAGAGGTTGCAACTGCTCCTGGAGAGGGGATGCTGAGCTGAGCCACAGTGGGGTACTACAAGTGGGAGCCAGCAGCCTATCTGTTGCCACAGAAGAACTTGGTGACCATACTGGGAAGCAGCCCCTTTTCACCACCCTGTTACTGTTCTATCCGTATCCGGCTGCTCTAGCTTTTTAAAGGAATTTCTGATTCAGGCACTAACAGCTAATTCCACAGGAGTTGTAAGGCAGCCTGTGACATAAACTGAGACAGAAGTTTCCCCTCAGAGACTGTCTTTTTTTTTTTTTTTTTATTGGCAAAGACTTCTGGCTCTCATCAGAGGAATACCTTGTTGCTTAAGATGAGTGGCTGTAGAAAACGGTGTAAACGTGAAATACTGAAATTTGCCCAGTACCTTCTCAGACTATTAACAGGTTCTCTTCATACAGGTAATGACTTTTTTTTTTAATAATAGAGGCTGATAGAGTATGGTAATGAAGTTGAAACGGACTAGGAAAGGCTCACTATTTCTGTGTTGTGTTTATTTTTAATGTTGTCAATAAAATACAATTGTGAGTGTTTGCTGAGACTCACGTTTCTAAAAATGTGTGCAGTGCAGCTCTAATTTTGGGGTAGAACTGGATGCTATGGATGTATCTTTTATGCCTTTTTGGCAGTGTTGCTGTTAAATGTGCCTCAATCTGAGGAAGCAGTGTCTGCAGAGTAGATTTTTTTTTTAATGCATGCTTGCGTGAGGGGTTTCTCCCTCTCTCCTGCTTGCTGCAGTTTGGTGGAAAACCACTTATCTGTTTTCTTCTTGCATGTGTTTAGAAATTCTCTAGAACTCTTTGATCATTATAAGCCATAGATTATTTCTAGGATTTGATACCTGAACTAGGCAGTGAAAGAGTTAAGGCCGTTCCTTTTGGATTTCTCAGTTGCTTGCAAAATGTGAGCAAAATGTGAAAACAGCTAAAGAGTAAAATGTCCATGAGAGCTTTGATATTTGTTTCATTGCAGTTATTTCGATAGTCAAAAATTTGCACTATTGAAATAGAAACTCTATTTAAATCTAAGTGTTGATAGCAAGAAAATATTTTTAAGATGTTCCAAAACTGTGAGCCTAAACCAGCAGTTTTCCTACCCATGAGGTTCCTAGGCAATGCCGTTATTAAGATACTGACAGGTGGGACCCAAACTACGTCCACTGTGACAATAGATATTTTTAATGGGCCATCAAACTTCTGAGAGGCGAAGCTGGCTCAGTAGCATACTATAGTTTGATTCTGCCCATGAAGAAGTATTGGTAGCTTTATTTTTTCAACTTAAATTTGTTTTCTTTAAATAACTAGAAAGAAGGGCTAGCAAGTAAACCTATACATTATGATGCAGAGGTTGAGGGATGAATTTGAGCAACATTTGCTCTAGGAAATAAACTCTTTAGTGTTAACAACAGAATTACATATATGATTCTGTCAATAATCCCATAAGGAAGAACACTTTTGAGAGAATAGCTGTGAAAATCAATCCATTTCTTGGAGAATCAAGTATTAATAAACATCAATAGAATTGTTATCAGCTGCTAATCTTCAAGCAGTGCCGATCGTGGTGACTTCTCATGCTTTGAAGAGTGATCACTGACAGTCTGTACCTGACTTTTGTTAACTTTGAGTTCTGTTGTATTTTCCACCCAGTTTTTATATTTCTGTTACCAATACATAGTCCCATCAATATGACTTCACTTGATCGATGATATTAATATATTTGCTTTAAGCTTTCTGTTCAGGATGGTGTGCCATTTGTGATATTGTGTCTCATTGGACAGTGCTCAATATGTGGTCTTTTATCTTGCTCTGAAATTAGAGAAATATTTTATAAAAGAAAGCTTTCTAAGAGGTTTCCATGGAAGTCTGTATTTTCCTCTTTGATAAAGCAATTTTAAGGTTTTACCTGTTTCTTACTGGATTTAGGTGGATTGCTCTGCCTTTTTGCTCGGTCCATGTATAGTTTCCTTAAACTTTCATTTTCAAAGGATTTTATGAGCATGGTAAGTGGTTGCGAAGTCGTAAACCATAAATATTGAATCGAAATTACAGTGGTTATCCAATGACTGGATGGTAATTTATAATATGAAATTTATGGGAAGCTGGTATAGCAACAATTTTTCCAGACTTATTTAATGCATATTTAGAAATCAGTATAGGTGGGACTCCTTTCTGAGCCACAACAGAAAAAAAAAAAAAAAGAACTTTGAGAAACAGGACAGATCATTATACAGTAGTAAGATAGATTTATGACCTCAGAAATGTGATTATAGCAACTTCTTTCTTGTAAAAATCTTTTCAGCTCAGGCTCTAATACTAAACATTGTAAAATCTAGCCAGAATCTTTACAACTGCTCAAAATGCAACTTGGAAAAGCCAATTTATGCATTTACTAGATGCTGTGATAATATACACTGTTCATATTGCAGAATCTAATGTAAAATTCATTAGAACACTTTCAAGTCCCTTGGCTTGTAATTAATGAAGAAGTAGGAAGCAGAGTTGAATTAGTTTAAAAATTTTGCTTTAAGGTTGGATATGCAAGCATTTGTTAATTGTATCCTGAACAATCAGCATATGTCTTTGTAGTTATCAAAATTTTAAAACAATACCAATATGTCTCGGATGATTTTTTTTTCTTCATTTTACCAACAAGGTCTTTATTCTTGCTTTTTCCATTAAAGATGTGATCTGAGGAAATAGTGATTTTGTTTTACATTTGAAAACAGGTTAATTCTGAAATACATAACCTGTATTGTTGGGAGTTGCCTTTCATTGATATCCAGAATACACATGCCTTTATACAAACACAGAAAATTTGAAGTAAAAAGAAATTTTCATGGATACAAACTCCGCTTTGATGTGTTTTATTGGTGTTATAACAAGTTAGAGGAAAGCAGCTATTTTTTTTTTTTCTGAGAGCTTTTCATGTAAGTTTTGGCAATGCCTAGGATTGCTTATAAATAAATAATTAGTAATTCATATAAAATAATCTTTGCAAAAGAGAATACAAAATGGTAAAGATTTGTCCACCTAATATTATTTTATTTTACCAGAAACATTTTACATATTTTTATCATGGCAAATCATTTTTCAAAGAATAGATTTTACAGACACAAAAATTGGCTTTATTTATGAAAATAGAAGCGTTTTAAGGATCCTTTGTTATGTATAATACTTGTCAGAGATCCATAAGCAAATACTACCTGTTAATGGCATGTCAGTGTGGTGTAGTGAAATACAGGATTAACTGTCCTAATTCCTTTTTGATTTGAGACCTGCATCTTCATGTACCATTCTATACCCAATTCTAGACGTGCTCATAATAACCAATATATTCTCACACATCTAAATAAATCAAGGTGATTTATGAGGATTGTAATATGACAATTGTAATATGACACTGGTAATTTGAATGGGCGCTTCGATAGGCAATTTGTGTACCATAGGAACATCTAAAACACCCTCTCACATAAATGCTGACCTATTAAGAAAGGGAGAATGATATCACAAGCACCAGATTTTGAACTGTTTCTTCTTGATGTGTGAAATTTACTATTGGAATGTTTTATGGAACTTATTTGGGGGTTGTTTGGACATTTATCAATTCTCTATACATAGTTTTCTTGAAAAGTCAAGATCTGTAGTCACTTTCTTATTAGCAAGTATACCCCAAACATATATCTTAGGTGGATATTGCCTAGCGCTCTTTTTCAGGCTTCAAGACAGCAAGTTACAGGTGTGGCCAAGTTTGACTCTCCACCCAAGGGAACCAAAAG
Organism: Panthera pardus; assembly: GCF_024362965.1. Classification (NCBI taxonomy): domain Eukaryota; kingdom Metazoa; phylum Chordata; class Mammalia; order Carnivora; family Felidae; genus Panthera; species Panthera pardus. The sequence continues at coordinate 187,606,792 of NW_026526688.1, forward strand.
CAATTTAAACCAAAATATCCTATTAAGCATTGAATTACTATTTAACTTGTGGGTTAAAGTATTTCAAATTTAATGAAGTTGTATTATTAAAAACATGAAGTAAACATTCATCATTTCATCAAGTAGAAAATTTCAGATTGAGAGAGAGAGGGTGTGCAAGCAAGCACATTTATTTCCCAAGTTTGCGTGGTTTCCAGCCTTACATTCACTGTTGAAGTTACTGTGAATCAAGCCCTCCACAGGGCTAGTGATATAAAGATTGAGATATTTTTATGTTACATTTTGCAAGTGTGAAGTGAAAATAAAGGGTGAGCTGTAGAAAAATTGGAGAATTAAGAGTGCCTGTTTCTAGCTGTATCTACTTTCTTTTGCTTTCCTCTCTTTCTTCCTCATGGTTACAAGTTACAGGATCGAGTCTTCAGTCACCTCTGACCCTCTTTTCTGTCCTCATCACTGCCACGTTTGAACACGGGCAGACACATCTCTTGCAAAGGATATGTTCCTGAAGACCTCATGTATATAAAAATCCACAAAACGCAAGTTTAATTCTGGCAAAAGGTGACAGGTGTTTCTGTTTCCCAGTTCACATGGCTCTGACATGTGATGATGGAACAAGCAGTTTCTATTTGCTTGGCCTGCCGACTCTGAAATTATGCTGTTCACGATTAAATTTTTATTTTTTAATTCATTCAAATTTTGCTACAAAGTGAGATTGCACTCCTTATAGACTACGTAACACTTGCGTTACTGAAATGCACATCAAGTGCCGCCATGATCTACTTCGCTTTCTTGTGCTGCTTCTATTGAAACCTCCCCTCAGGTGAGAAGAGAGCAGAGAAGGAGGATGTTGTTTACAGTTGACTTCCAAGGAAAAAAATGTCATTGTGTTGCTTTTCCCGACAGAGTATATATTTGAAACTCTATCAGAAGAATGATTTTGGCCTCTATTAACGAGTTGGACTTTCATTCAGGATCCTCAAATTCTGCCATCACAGCCAAATCTAGTTATAGGATCCCTGAACTCAGTGGGAAAAAAAACACCTATATATGAAGACATATACTGACTACCCTTTTCATTTCAGAAGAACACCTGCATGCTAATGTTTAATAGCCTTGTATTTTATGTTCCTTACCATATAGTTAGTCTATGAGTTAAACTTGGAGGGCTTGAAGACTCTATAAAAGAAGACTGTTTAATCATTGTGAGAACTCCAAACTAGTCCGTGATCCCATCTCAGTCTTAGATATGCTAAACTCTTCAAACTCATTTGTTGACTGACGGGCAAAATGAATCAATATGTAACATGCAGTCTAAAAGGAAGAGCTAATATTCATAGAAGCAGCTGTTTTTGCCACTCTTGGCTAGGGTAATCAGAGCTTTCTTACCAGAAACTTCAGCAATTAGACATCAACACTTCGTTGAAGTTCTGGAAGAAATATTGGAGCTTTACATCATAGGACCAAGACTGTTGAGGATGTGATATGTTGATTGTGATATGTTAAGAGTTATGTTTCCTGGCAGAAAAGAGATATCATACTCAAGAAAAGGATTTGATAAAGGGACTGTGTATGTGGGTAGGGTATAAGGGAATCAACAGGGGTAATGTGTGCTCTGAAGCGAGCAACAGCAGACCGCTGAAGGGCCAAGGGAGGGGAGCCCTCTCTGAAGCCTGGAGAGGGAAACTGTTTTCCGGGGGCTGCTTGATAGGAGACGTGGCCTTTAGTCCAGGGACACTGCCAACTCCTGGAGACCTGAGAGGAAGGGAGTTCCAAGGGCAAAATAAATAAATAAACAAACAAACAAACAAACAAATAAATAAATAAATAATGTATGTTGCTTCTCTTTCTTCCTACCTTCAGATTTATTGATACTACACCCACTGGCTTCATTCTAGAAGCTAGTGAGAAAACCACTCCAAGTAGGGGAAATATGCTCATGGCTGTATTTATTAGTTTATTTTAACCCACCACAGGTATTACCACTGGCAAGACTTCCTTTGTTTCCAATTACTAAATTGGTTGTGTCGCTTCCCCTCAGAAGATACTGAAAGTGGCTTGAGCAAGCTAGTCCTCTCCCTGGATGACTCCTAAGGTTTCTGTCATTCTATCACATCTTTCACCATCCTTGTTTATCTTTCATTTTGACCCCACAGCTTCTGTCCAAAATTTCTCTGTGTGTTTCTTAAACTTTATAAGTAAAATAAACTTATACCTTCAAACCAATTGTTTTCCGAGGAGACGCCACTGTCCTCAGTCAAATTAAATGGCACGAGAAAACAATGAAATGTTTGTTACATGAGAAGACAGTATTGTAACCAAGTACAATGTGGCTACGGATTGTGTATGCTAGGTATGATGGTGGATTTTATGGGGTAAAGTATATTTCCTCTCCAAGCTCCGTTTTCCAGCTTTGAGATATAATTGTGGGTTGGTAGGTGGGGAGAGGCAAAGATCTCAGGAACTGCCTGCCCTACCTTGTGGAAGAAGGCAAATTCCAGCTGGCCGTGATAGACATCAGCACCGATATAGTTTTGACAGTATCCACCAAGCAATTTGATAAACCAACTAGTTTTTATCAAGCCTCTGCAATGAGTGGCCCCATGCCTAACATTGTCCATTTCTTCCGTCTGATTGAGATACCACAGTAACACCAGAATGTCTCAAAATGTTTTCTATTTGAGGCCTATGTTTACTTTAAGTTTTTAAAGGTGGTTGCTTAGGACCGTGCAGCAGGATAACATGTCGAAATGGCTGAGGAGGGGCAGTAATCATGATAATAATCAGAACTGAGTGGGTAGCCAGGGTGGAAGAACTGTACCAAGTTTGGTTGGAGGAATAAACTCTGTAAAAAGCATTCCATCATTTGACAGCCTCCTTTATGTGTCTCGTGTCGGGCTCACTGTCTGGCTCTGTTGTGCTTCCCCTAATGTCTTTTCATCAACGGTCTTCATGACCGTAACATAAATATATTACATTAAAAATGAAAAAAAAAAAGACTTCTGAGAACGCATTCCAGGAGAGCTGTTCTCCCTGCCCAGCACCCGGCTGTGCTTCTGGAAGGCAGTGGCACGCACAGAGGAGGAGATGGGAACCTCAAGTTGGAATTTCAGCCCCATCCCTCATCCTACAGTTGTTAAGTCACCCAGCTGCTCTGAGTTGGGTCAATTCATCTGTCAAATGGGAATATCCCTACCTATATTTCTGTTATTGTGAGGCATTTAGCAAATGGTAACTTGTGTCATTATTACTGATCTGGTATCTGTAGGATGTTCTGTTTTTGTTTTCATTTTTTTTGTTGTTGTTCGTTTCAAATTAAATTTTCCCCAAAGGTAATTGGATACCTAGTCATCCTTGTGCTGCCTGGTAATTAGAAATAAAGAGGAAGCAACCTGTATAAATTACTGCAATTTTTAAACTCTTTTGCTTTTGCTTTTATTAGTTTTTAGTAACTATAATTGCCTCTTATTCATTCAACTAACATTTATTAAGTGCTTGTTAAGGACTGAGCCTTGTGGTTTTATAAACTATTTCTTCACAATTCCTTCCTTCCCTATGTTACCGTGCCAGTAGAACCAATAAATGCAGGGCAATTAACTCAAGAAACCAACGTGTACTAATATTTCCAGAAACAGAGGGGAGCTGTCCTATGTGGTTTTAGCCAAGAAGAGGCAAGCACAGTGGGCAACCTAAGGGAGAGGATAAGTCTTTAAGATACGTTCTTCTGAAGGAATTAGGAGAGGCTGGTAAGGGAGGAGCCAAGCAAGAAAGGTGAGGAAGCAGCGGGGAGGGAGAGGATCAGTGGGGTTATTTGTAGAAGGAAGAAGTTTTGCTAAAAGGTGACGGGATCGCTGCAGAAATGACCAGATCGCTGCAGAAACCAGCAAAGACCACTAGAAGGTTCTATTCCTTTTTCAGATAAATACTTCTGTGGCTTATTGAGCAATAGTGAATCTTGCATTTCTGACCTTCCCCTGGGATCTGTCTTCACTGATGTGCACTGACTTCTGCACTTTTTGAACTCTCATCAACCCTGTATTATTTAACAGATTCAGGTGTTAGAGTCACAGCTCAAGTAGATCTGAATCTTCTAAAAGACATTTAAAAAATTAATTCTCCAGCTCTCCCCTAACACTGTCCACTCGATGGTATCTGCTTAAAAATGTAGTTTTAAGGGAGGGTATCATAAATAAATATGTTTCCTCATATAATTTAACGTGTTTCTTTCCCACAGAGAACTTATCCCAAGGTGCCACATCCAAGAAGTGGTGGGGCTAAGGTATAAAACTAGATTTTTTAGAATCCAAACTCTACCTTTGTTTCAACACACCGTTCTCCTTACTCAAACTCAAACTCACTCTGAAATGCTCTATGATGATTTTAATTCTCAGGTCACATACCACCTTAGTGAGCCATTTCCAGCCCAAAAGAGCCCTCCCCTCGTCACCTCTAATGACTTTCTTGTATATCATCTTTTTGAAATTTATGAGGTAGATAGGGTGACCAAAACTGAGGCACTTTTCAGAGTAAAAAAGAGGCATTCCTAAACACAGCACAAATGCAATCCTGTCCCAGACAAACTGGGATATTTGGTCACCTTCCCCGGGGAAATGTCCACCATCTAAAATAATTGTGATTATTTACAAGTGTCTGCAAAACTGGAATGTGAATTCCTTTTTAGGACCATGTTTGTTTTGTTCACTATTGTAATCCAGTGCCTAGACCGTGCCCAGCACATAATAAATGCTCAGTAAGTAGTCATCAGATACATGACTGCATTGCACACCAGCGCTTTCTAGGGACCAAGGCTACATCTTCTGCTTCTGTTTTACTGCATGTTTTCTCCCAGTTTGACAGGATTGTTATTGTTTGCCTCTGTCACTTCTTGTGATCTGGGTCGTGTCAGCTCCCCGTTCTAATCTCTGCTGTTGTTCCGCTTTTTCTTATCTCTGCCCAGTTCTTCTTCCCATTATAGAAACTGTTACAGGTAATCCAGAGTCCTGTAAGTATGAATTCTCTCTAATTATACACAGAAGAGGTATAACTACCCATTTAAAAATAGGGGTAGGTACTGTTTACTTGTCTATTTGCTTCAGAAGTCACGTATCCTACGAGTGATTTATGTATACATGTCTATGTATCTTCTCATTTTTCTACAGTGAACATATTATAAGTATAATGATTGCATTTGAATATTTGTCAGGTAATAAAGTAGAAATTTATAAGTTCTTCCGGTCTTCAGCTACAGTAAACCTGCTAGAGATAAAAATATGCCACCTTGGATACACTATAAATTTAAGAGTATTAGAAAAATATATATTATCAACTTTCTGTTTTTTTATCTACAGTTTTCTCTTCAGCTGCCTTATTACTTTGAGAAAATTGTAAGTTTCCCTAGCTCAGTATTATCACCTCTACAATGGGAGGATTTCTGTTGTACAAGGTCACCAGGTTAGGACAAGAGGCTTAAAGCCTGCTAAATCAGTCAAGTTCCTCTTCTGTAATACATTGTTAGGATACATAGAGCCTGTTTTATTATGGGGTATACATAGAAGAGTTTCCTACCATCTTATAATTCCCTGAGCCAAACAAGTCAAAAGGCGTCAAAGGGCTATGAAGCCAGTTCTATAAAAAGCTTTTAGAACTTTTAAAGATCAGTTTTATGCTGTGTCTACTAAAGTCCCCCAAGGGAAACTATACAGCCAACTGCTGGGCATTTACCCAAATACATGCAATTGTGCCTTCCAGTCAGGCCTTCCTAGCGTGTCTCCAAGCAGAAGCATAGTCTATGATCTCTGAAGGTTAAGAGATTTGTTGGAGCTCAATCAGTGAAAGTGCACAGCACAATGGCATTAATAAAGATATTGTTATGTATGTCATACTGCTTGTAGAAATAGTTGTGTGGAATATGTTATTGGCTCACAGGTATGTGAACTCTCAATGGGCCATAAACTCTCCATTGGTCTAACTTCTTTTCAGAAGAGAATATTGGCGGCCGAGTTACTGGAGTGATTTTTCCAAGGTCATGAGACCAGTTAGTCTTAATACTAGTCAGTCCATTATACCATCATTCCAGAAGCACATTGTTCTGTCAGCTTTACATGGTGATAAGAGCCTGTGGTAGTGGCTTGGTCTGAGAGAAATGCCTGGTCTTGGTGGCCAAGAAGTCCTGAACTGAAGTCTTAGCACCGTCGGTGTTAGTAGGAGACCTCAGGCAAGTTTACATTCAGATATCCCGTGATGTCTGTTTCCTCATCAGAAAAATTAAGTGATCCCACTTCAAGCTTCCACCAGGGACTTTTTAAAGTCAGCATTTTTAAGGCCAATAGTTGGGGATCAGTATTCATTCAAACAGTCTGAAGCCCTGTTTTGGATACTGATAAACCTCATGAAACTTAGCAGCTAAGTCGTTCAGCTGTTTTGGCCAAAGTGTGTTTGGTTTATATCGATTTAAAAATTTCAAGAAGTAAATAGAATACCTAACTTAAAGATCTCCTTCAAAAATGATACAGTGTAAAATCTGTATACTTAAAGGGTTACACTCAGTGATGCTTTAATACTCTCACCAAAAATCCTCTCCGGCCTAAAATAAAAATTTCAGGCAACTTCTATATTGCTACAATATGTGCAACATATATGTTTTTGCTAAAAATTCGTGAGTATGAAGTACTTAATTTTTTTAAGTTACTTAATAAAGCTTTTTTCTTCATCAATGGATAAAATTAGTAACTATACCTATCCTGCCTATTTCCTGGGATACAAAATGTAATAGAATTAAAAAATCATGGGAAGTAGAAATTATCTCTTTCAGAAGTCAGTATTATGAACCTGATGATTTCTTAAATTCCTTATGAAATATTATAAGGGGATAGGAGGTGTACATTGATACAAAAATCCTATATTTAGGAAAAACCAAATTTATTTAATACAATTCATTTATGTTTTAAGACTTCAATTATGAATGATAAAATAAGATTAATCTTGGAAAGTATTTTATTATGAAATAATGAAATTTAAAATCTCAGAGTCTGTATATAAATTTAAAGGATACACAAGGGCTATACTCTTAGGGTTCAGAACAAGAAAAGCAGTCGTTAGAAATGTGAAGTCAGCCCATTCAAGCCTCTAGAAATTTAGGTAAATGATACTTCTTCCTTTGTTTTTGTTCCATTTAACATACTAAAATTTTTATTTCGAAGTAAGCACTTTTTTTTTTCTTTTTTACTTACTCCAGATACTGACCTCTACATAAGGACAGTCTTGTGCTTGAAATCTGTCTTCACCAGTCATTAGCAGTATGATCTTGGCAATTTTCTTTACCTCACTCAGACTCAATGACCTCATCTGTAAAAGGGGATAATGACAGGGCCACCTTCAAAAAGATTTTGCCAAACATGCAGATAATATGCAGACTTAAGATAGAGTCTGACACAAGGTAATTGTTCAGTGACATGATTTTATAATAACAATGTGTATAAGTTCATCAGATGTTTATTGGCTTCTAGTGTGTGTGGTACACCAGCGGGCATGGTGAGGCATATGAACATTCATGAGACACCAGCCCTACCATAAAGAAGCTTAACATTTACTAGAGGAATTAGAAAATACATAAAAAAATGTGAATACAGACTTTAATAAGTGAAGTGCCAGGAGAGAGGTTCAGACAGTGTGTTACTAGAATCCAAAGAAAGGATTTCCTTCATTTTTTGGCAAGAGAGTCGTTTTAGGGGTAATAACATGTGAGATAGGTTTTAGGAGCTATGGGTTTGGAGACGCTGAGCTAGTGATTAGACTTCCCAGGAAAAGCAGAGAAACAGAAGAAGGGGAGATATAGACAGAAATATATTGCTAGGTTTCATTCATCCAGCAGATAATTGTTATGTGCCTACTCTCTTCTAGGCACTATTCTGGGACCTTAGAAAACATACATCAGTAAATGATGATTTATTGCTGTCATGGAGCAGGGAAATAGATAATAATCATACTGAGTTGATTAAACAGCATGTCAGTGGGTGATAGTTACTCTGCAGAACAGCAGAACAGGGTAAATGGGTTTGGGAGGAATGTGGAAGTTGGGGCAGGTATTAGTTTGCTTCGGCTGCTATAACAAAATACTGCAGATTTGGTGGCTTAAACAATAACAATTTATCGTCCCAAAGTCCAAGATCAAGGTGTTGGCAGGTTTGGTTTCTTCTGAGGCCTTTCTCTTTGGCTTGCACATGGTCTTGTTCTCAGTGTGTCCTCACACGGCAGTTCCTCTGTGACGACATGGCTCTGACATCTTCCTGTGTATCCAGATTTCCTTTTCTTATAAGGATACCAGTCAGATTGGATGAGGGCCCACTCTAATGGCCTTATTTGATGGAATCACCTCTTTAAAGACCTGATCTGCAAGTTCAGTTACATTGTGAGGTTAGGGGGTTAGGGCTTCAATATATGAAATTTAGGGGAACACAATCAGCTCATAACAGAATGATGACAGTTTAAATAGAGTGGTCAGGATAAAGTGGTTAGGTCAAAATCCTGAAGCAAGCAAGAGAGCCATAGAGATGTATGGAGAAACAGATTCCAGGCAGAGAAACTTCCAGTGCAAGGGCCCTAAGACAGGCTTGCGTTCAGTGTGTTTAAAGAACAGAAAGGAGGTCAGTTAGCTGGGGCAGAGAGAAACCAACGAGGGTAATTGGAGATAAAGGCAGACAAACAAAGGAGACCAGAATATATAAGGCTTTACAGGACATGGTGAGAACCTGGGCATTTGCTCTGAGTGACACTGACAGCCGCTGCAGGACTCTGAGCAGGAGTCAAATTCAATCATGCTAATCTCTGGCTGCTCTTTTGAGATGCACAATAGAGAAGGAGTCACCTGACTACAGCCCATGGGCCAAATCCAGCCCATTGCTGGGTTTTGTATGGTCCATTAGCTAAGAATTATTTCTACATTGATAAGTGATTGATAAAACCTCAAAAGAAGAAGATTTCATGACACAGGATAATTGTATGAAATTCAAATTTAGCACCCAGAAATGAAGTTTTAGCTGGACTCTACTCATTTAGTGACATGTTACCTATGGCTGCTTTTGTGTTACAGTGGCAGAGTTGAGTAGTTATAAGGCCACCTTCTTGGCCTGCAAAGCCTACAGTATTTTCCATCTGAGTCTCAGGGTAAGTTCTCTGACCCCAATGCAGAGGGTCGAGGATCGAACAGTGGGGAGACTGGTGGCTCTGATCAGGACTGTAGCAGTGGAGGCCTTAGCGGGGGTTGGACAGTATTGCTACTGAGGCAGTGTGTTTGGGCGAAATGATGGGGAATGTGGATTGGGGAGAGGTTGTGGACTTGAATGCACTGCAGTTAAGCAGCTATCCTGCAGGCCTTTGAACACAGATGTGCCGCCATTACTCCAGCTTTGCTTTAAGAAGACTGATTGGCAGCTGAAGTCCATGAGGGGCTGACAGCAAAGGTCAAGTCAATAGGTATGTCTGTGGCCTGGAAATGGAAAGATGAGGATGAGCAAAAGGTAGATTCAAGAGTCCCCTGAACACATCAAGCAGCTTTTCCATTTTCTGTGCCAGTAAGGAACCTTCTGTGATAATATAGCAGTTTTGCAACAACTCTAAAAATATCTTGAAGTGCTAGAATACTAGTATTCTAATTATATACCCTTTGAGTTAAAATAGAGTTCTTCAAGTGAATCAGGCCGGATGCCTTTTACAATTTAGGGCTTTGGATGTGTAATATTGAAAATATGAACTCAAAAGAAGAGCATCAGGAAAAAAAAAAAAAAGAAAAAAAAAAAAGAACCATCGGTAATCCATAAGTGGTCAGAGGAACTCTCAATCTGGATTTCCACCTGATTAATTAGCATTTTTTGGTCAAAAGTAAAATTCTTGAACTTTGCATTTCTATTTTGTTGTATGAGCTACTTTTATAATTTAGGTCTTCAGCCTTACTTTTAAAGTACTTCTCTAGATGTCCGTTATCTTTGCTAAGATACCTGAGTCATGTTCTTTCCAATATATACTTGGAAGATTGATGGGTGAAAAGACACTTAATTCAACTTTGTGTTCCTTAAATAATCTCAATTATATTTTTCACATAGAGATTTGCCTCTTCCTTAAAATAACTCTTTATCATGATAAAAGGTGGTTATAATATTAATTCTATAATCTTAACTGATATAGTTAAAGCAATGCTCAGCGTTTCATATATTATGTCCAAAGGTATCCAAGTTTACTTTGTGACATATATTTTCCAATCTTGATTTTGTCCATCTTTCCAATTCAGGTGATGATGAGTAAGGCTAAAACACAAAGCAGTCGAGATATAGGAAGAACAGAGTGGGCTAAAATCTTATAAATCTTTACGAAAGAAAGAGTTATATAGCATAAAATAGACTTCAAACCCAGAATTGATTTATTCATATATGAAGGAGTACAGGATTCCTTGAATGAATATATTTCTGTTGACAGGATCTTTCAGACATAGCTATATTCTGAATTTGGACTAGTTAAAAGAAGCGTGGAATATCTCTGCTGCAATGAGGAGAGGAAAGTAGGATCTCCTGTCCATCTAAAAATAATCATTCTTTACCAAGAATGGAGAGGTGATTGAGTATCCTCACCAGAATTTCCAAGGAAAAAATCATTTGTGGACAAGATTTGAGGGTGACTTACCCAGATTATGATTTAACTTCAGAAATGTCACTCAAGTATATATGCAGGTAATTGAGTTAGGAAGATGGTAAAATTAATTTGCTATCTTCTGGTTTATTTTTCTTAAAAGGGGAGTTCTTATTATTTATTTTTCTTAAAAGGGGAGTCTTTCAGACTCTGAGAAGTAAAAGACCCAAATTTCACAAATAGAGCTGGTGAAGACAGTGAACTCCAAAGTGTAGTAATGGGTGGCAGTGACTCTTGAATCCATTCCTGTCATTTTTCAGAGGAACCCAAAACCCCAGAAAGCCAAGTTCATTGACTGCCCTTTAGCTAGGCATTGTTGTCTCAGTATATATTTGTGGTTGGGCTGGATTTACCTAAAAATTCAGTGGCCATGTTTGGCCAAGAACCCCTTTCTCTAGCTAAGAACCCCTTTCTCTTTCTGCTAGAGTCCAGATTATAATTCTTCCTGGTGTCTGATGCCGACATTGGTATAAGTAAGCTAATTTTCCATGGCACTTAGACTTGGCATTAAACAGCAGTTGGGTCATATAATAAGAAAGTAGCCCTTTCATAATTTCTTCCATTCTTTTGATAGAATCAGTGGACACCTTGAGCTCCTGCAAATATATCTTTATCACCACTCAAAAACTTGTGACTCTGTTTTTAACAGCAGAGCAGATCTGAGGTTCAGTCTTCAGGAGGGCAAGAGGAGTAACCTAAACTTTGAGAACATACCCACGTTTGGTTTAGAAGGTATTTTCTATGGATTTATTCCATTTATGGCTAAGTAATTTTCTTTTCATGAGAGAATGCACATTTTTTATTTTATAATACCTTTATTTAACTAAAACTGATTCATTTTAAAAACATAGATCCAGAGGTTACATGGGTATAGTACAACTGGTTAAATAAGTACTGGGTGTAACACAGATACTGCGCAACCATGAACAGGGTCCACAGATGACTGGGCTTTGAAGACATTTACCCAGGCACGACCACGGCTGCCATATCTGGGGATATGAGCAGCAGAGAATATGGTGAAAACCCATGGAATAAAAGCAAGAGGACAAATTCTGTTTTTTTTTTTTTTTTTAATGTTTATTTATTTTTGAGACAGAGCATGGATGGGGGAGGAGCAGAGAGAGAGAGGGAGACACAGAATCCAAAGCAGGCTCCAGGCTCTGAGCTGTCAGCACAGAGCCCGACATGGGACTCGAACTCACGGACCATGAGATCGTGACCTGAGCCGAAGTCGGACGCTTAACCGACTGAGCCACCCAGGCGCCCCACAAATTCTGGTTTTTGATTTGTTGGGTGAGGATACTCCATCCAAGCTTCATGTGTCAAAAGTACAATGAGAAAGATTACAGTTGGAAACAGTTGATGTACTGCAGCTCGGCATTGTGAGGTAACTTTACAAAAGTGAGAACACTGTAGTCTCCAAGATGTAATATTCTAAACAATTAAGGAACATTACCCACTCATCATAACCATTAGGGGCTAAATTGCCCCAGTAATCACCATAGGCTATTACCTCTTCAAAGTTACTTTTACCCGGAAGCATACAAATCAATTTCACCCAGCAGAAAGCTTATTTGAATTACTTGTAGAGAAAGCCCACACCCATTATCCTATAGAAGAGGTAGAAAGGTACATGCTTGTGTATCCATAGATACATGCGTGCACCTGTTAACTCCTGCTTGTTATGTGAACTTCCACGTCTGTCAGAGCCAAGTTTCTGGTTATTACCCTAAGAAGAGATATAGCTATTCTGTGTCTCCCTCTCTCTCTGACCCTCCCCTGCTCATGTTCTGTCTCTCTGTGTCTCAAAAATAAATAAACGTAGGGGCGCCTGGGTGGCTCAGTCAGTTGAGCGTCCGACTTCGGCTCAGGTCATGATCTCTCACTCTGTGGGTTTGAGCCCCGCATCGGGCTCTGTGCTGACGGCTCGGAGCCTGGAGCCTGTTTCGGATTCTGTGTCTCCCTCTCTCTCTGTCCCTTCCCCGCTCATGCTCTGTCTCTCTCTGTCTCAAAAATAAATAAAAAACATTAAGAAAAAAAAAAAATAAACGTTAAAAAAAATTAAAAAAAAAAAAAGAGATATAGCTAAGGATCGAACACAATAAATGCAGCAAAAAAGCTCTATTACTTTAACTCAGCTGATAAGTCATTAATATTCTCCATTCTAAATCCAATTTGTTAGAATTTCTAATGCTTAAGTATTTAAATACTTTCCTTTCTGTTTTTAAATACTCCCTACGAGGCATAAGAATAGGTTCTGGTGTCTTTTAGTCTAAAAAAAAAATGAGTTGGGATGTTTAAAACCAAATATAAAAAAGCATGTGTACAATAACTTGCCAATCAACTTCATGTAAACTTTAATTCTTGAGTAACATTGACTACAACTCAGGTAGATATGATAGGCCAAGTAATGATTTCATAATGTTTAAAACTTCTGCTGAAATCAGATGTTTAGGTAGAAAAGAAAAGCTCTTTAAAATTGGCTGTTTACTTGGAAGAGCATAGGAGAAGAGTTCATTATTCATTTATCAGCAGCTCATTAAGTAGGTACAGTACATTAGAATAGCTGGCTCAAGATTAGAATGATAGTTTTACAGATAGTAAATTCAATGACACTACAGTCCCACTTGTTTTCAGTTTATTTTTTAAAAATTTTGCCAGAGGCAAAACTTAAATTTTTAGAACCTGAGATTTGGAATAAGATACAATAATATATTATCAACTAAAATTTCTCTTTTTTTGGATCTTCCATTTTTAATAAAAGTTTTCTTCTTATTCTGATAGTTTGAATTGATTTTCTGCCTTCTTAATTAAGCATTACATTTTGTTTATATTTTTGTTATTAAAAGTCAATCCTGTGACTATTGGAATTCGGTCAAAATTAAGCTAGGTAGTGTCAGGATAGAAGATGGTATATTTTGATCAACTAAGAGAAGGAAGAGGATGTGAAGAAAATAATGTGAAGTTGGGGCGCCTGGGTGGCTCAGTCGGTTAAGCGGCCGACTTCAGCTCAGGTCATGATCTCGCGGTCCGTGAGGGCTGTGAGTTCGAGCCCCGCGTCGGGCTCTGTGCTGACAGCTCAGAGCCTGGAGCCTGTTTCAGATTCTGTGTCTCCCTCTCTCTGACCCTCCCCTGTTCATGCTCTGTCTCTCTCTGTCTCAAAAATAAATAAATGTTAAAAAAAAAAAATTAAAAAAAAAAAGAAAAAAGAAAATAATGTGAAGTTAACATGCACTTCTGAATCGTTTTGAGGACACACTCTTGTAATTGCAGCCATGGGCAAGTAATTTAAACTCTCTGATTTCTTCATAGAATTGTTTATTTGTGAAAAGTGCTTTATAACCTGAGAGATGCTAGATAAATGCTCTGGCCTCCAGTGATTCCCACCTCCTGGACTCACACACATTTGGCATCACTGCCCATGTTGTACCAGGGTTGATCTGTGTGACTATTCGAATGTAGCAGACATGATGATGTGTCACTTCCAAAATGAAGTTGTGAAAGGTACTATGGTTTTCATTGTAATCACTCTCAGTGTCCGTTGATCACTTTGGGGAAGCCAGTGGTGAGGAAGCGAGGCCCCTGTCAATGGCCATGTAAATGCACCTTCTTGGAAGCAGATCCTCCAGCCCAGTCGGATCTTCTGATGCCTGAAGCCCTGGCCTCTTGACTGCTTTCTCATGAAAGACCCTGCACCCAAACCACCCTGCTAAACCACTTCCAAAGTTATGACCCACCAGACACTGTGAGATAAGTGGTTACCACTTTTTTGTTTTGTTTTGTTTTGTTTTGTTTTTCTTGGTGTTTTTTAGAGATAGAGATCCCAAGACTTGGGGATCATGACCTGAGCTAAAGTCAAAAAAGCTGGACGCTTAACTGACTGAGGCACTAAGAGCACCAAATGGTTACTGTTTTAATCCATTAAATTTGAGGATAACTTGTTATACAGCAACAGATAACTAGGACAGTGTTGTTGTTATCCCAAAAGTCACCTTCCCCTCCCACTATCCCTTATAAAGAGCCTATGGTCCATTCATGGTACCCGAGCTAGACAGAACAGATTAAAAAACAAAAAACAAAAAAACCAAAACTACTCATAAATATATGCTAGACTGATAAAAACAAAACATGTATTAAATATACACTGACCCTTTTTCTCCCCAAGTGATAAGTAAATTTTGATCAGAAGATTATTACCTCAGTTAAAGTTCCCAGCAGCTCTGGGAATGGGTGTTTCTTTCCCCCTTCTCAAGAGAAGAAACCAAAATTGACAGAGGTTAAGGAATGATCACAGGGCAGATGTGTTACAGAGCCAGTATCTTAAATGAGATCAGTCGTATCCCGCTTTGTGTATTAAGTAAGCATCAATCAACCTCTAAGAGAATGTCTGTGAAGCACACAGCTTTACTGCACAAAGCTTTATATTTAGGAGAATTTGTTTCCTTTACTTGAGGCTTCAGGACTAGGCTCCAGAGGGATGTATTTTCTTGAAGTAAGATACTTGAGTCAAAGGGGCATTGCTGGGGTATAATTCAATTGTGAAGGTATCTAATTTTCTTCTTGGGAGCCATTAGACCTTTACAATGAATATTTATTCTTGCAAGCCAATTGGGTTCTGTGCACTGCAGCATAGATTTCAGGCTGGTCCTCTGGTGTGGAGCTCAAAACATCATCATAACACCCGAGCTTCTGAGTAATGGTAGCAGAAGGGGACCCATAAATCATATAGATCCATTAATAGTTAGATAAAATGGTGAGGGATAGCCAAGAGAAGAACTGGATTCTGCTGACACTTGAAATGTGATGAAGATTCTGTGAAGCAGAGATAACGTAGGAAGGATGTCTATGTAGAAAACCATTCTACATGTGCCAGTGGTGGGGATTTTCTCCACATTTATTTGGCCTCCATTACAATTCTAAAGTAGATTCAAATCGCTTTGTGATGGGAATTATATCAGACAGCATGCAGAAGGAAGAGTCTTCCAAAAACAGGCTACTGGCTTCTGAAATATTGGTGTGGTCTCTATCATGGCAATTCAGAATCTTCTAGATCCCTGTACGAATTCCTTAACTGTGGCTGGCTACATTTGAAAAATATTTGTTTGCCTTCATAGCTAACCATGCTTGTTAGATTTTTGGAATTCAATAAGCCCTGACTGTTCATAATTCAATATTTTAGTGACACATTTTTAGGTTTCTAAATCAGTTTTATGAGGCATGTGATAAAAATAAAATCAAAGTCTGTTGAACACTTATGGTGCTCAGTCAGTTCTGAATATGACCTGTAAGAAACAGAGTAAAAACAAAATGACACTGAGTAAGCCATTTTTACATCATTTTTATTAAAAGAAAAAGAATGACTAAACCAGTGGAAAACATAACAAGCTACTAAAACGTTTAAAAACTTTTCATTCACGAGATTCTGTGTACATATTTTATCAGATGGAGTTGGGGTGCAAAATGTAAGTTACCTATGATAGACTGTATTCTCTAAATCTAATGACATGTTACAATTGAGCATTCAGAAATACATTTGATGTGTTGATTCTCATCCCATTTCAGATGTGTGCCTTGTTCAAATAGGTCGCAAATCCTAAGTGAGGATATTATTTTTCTACCAAGTAATAAATGGAATCTTATCTTTCTTGTTGTTTAGAGATCTCATGTATACATGTGTGTATGAAATAGTTTATTTGTTCCAAACTTGACATTAGCTCTCAAATCCAAGCAGATTAGCAGACCTTATAGCCTTCCCTCCGTGATCTCTCAATTAGAAAAACATGTTCTTCTTCAGCTCTTAGAGATTAGTTGACTGAGGCAGATTACTCAAAAAAGGTTACTGTTATTTAGACCATGCTTCTACTTAATATTTTAGAACTACCATGGCTTATTTTGAAAGGTAGTATCTTCTTTAGTTGCATTGTCCTTTGAATAATTGAAGATATATTTTGACAAATGACTATGTAACCGCTCAACCTCTTGCAAGTAGGTTCTTTATGAATGCATTTTCCCAGGCCCTTTCTTCAATCTCATATGGAAACAGTAGAACACAGATTTGACATCTGCCTGAAGTGGTTCACTGTGATCAGTGACCATGGATATCATACTGTTGGTTATCTGCCATGTCTCTCTCGATATAGATATAGATATAGATATAGATATAGATTAGATATAGATTAGATATAGATTAGATAGATATAGATATAGATATAAATATAGATATAGATTAGATATAGATATAGATTAGATAGATATAGATATAGATTAGATATAGATTAGATAGATATAGATATAGATATAGATATAGATATAGATATAGATATAGATATAGATATAGATATAGACAGATGCACCTGGGTAGCTCAGTCAGTTAAGTGTCTGACTCTTGATTTTGGCTCAGGTCATGATCTCACGGTTGGTCCGTGAGATCAAGCCCCGCATCTGGCTCTACGATATAGAAGGTAACACTGTGTTTAGCAGTACAGAGCCTGCTTGGGATTCTCTCCCCGCTCTTCCTCTCTCCCTTGCACTCTCTCTCTATCACAATCAATCAATCAATCAATATTTCAAAAAGGAAATAGATATAGACAGATGTCAATACTCCTTAATTTGTTTATTTATAAATTATACCCATACTCTACTAAAATATCATAGAAATTATACAAACATATAAACAGTAAAATGTAAAATAGTGTGATAGATATAAATATTTAAACATTTTTATTAACTAACAAATATCAAACTTTTTAAATTAAAATGTAAGAATGATATATATTAAATTATGTTATTTCTACTTGTATATAATAACAATGTATATAATAAGTTTAGTGAGAAAAATCATTATCTTTTCTCAGTTATTTTTGAAAATCTCAATTTTACTTTTTCTTCTTTTTCATACTTCAGTTCCAAGCTTAGTTCACATATTAAGGAATGTTTACTTTCAATGGTTGGAAAAGTTATTACATAAGCATGTATATCAACAAAGAAGAAGCACATAGTATCTCCTGCTTACGGAGTCATAATATATATTTTCCCTCCAATCCATGCTTTGATACAGCAGTTGTTAAAGGTCCACACAATTTATACAGGATGAAATTCATTTTTAAGGTATAGAAGGTAACTGATATCTGATGGCATCTTCATAATTTCACATTATCAGAGGCTCATTCACACCTGACCTGAATACATTGTCACTTCCTTTGCCTGCCATTTGACTGACGATGAGGCCTGCCAGGGAGCAGAAGCACCCCCTCTGCCGTGTTCATGTCCTGGGCATGCACTGTGAACATTGTTTGCAATCCAAGATTTCTTTTAATGAATCATCTGTTTCTGTCGTCTCTTTTGTGAGAGTGAGTCAGAATGGAATAACCCTAAACAGTGTGTTCTATAAATCTACCTAACCAGACGCACACTAGTTCTGATGTTGCAGTATGTTGGGTGTGAACTAATGTGTGTTAGTGTCTCACTGTGTTTAGCCTGGAGCATGCTAAGAATTTCTCTCCTTCCATTGAATACTTCTTTTGCTTTAGTGACATACAATCAATGTGTTAAGAGTTAGTACAACTTAATTCTCTCTAAAAAATAAAAGCATTATTCATAATATTTTGGAATATTTTCTTCCCGTATTTTATTCCATACCCACTGTGGAGATCATCACTTTATGGAATGAGGAAATGATAATTATCTCATCTTTTTTGTGGAAAAAGGCTTATCTGTGCCATTGCACATAGCAATCTTCATGGATTTGGAATTTTAATACAAAACCATAAAATCATGTCTGGATGCATTGTTAATTGAGTAGATTTGCAGAGCATTTTGGGCAAACTCCTATCATAGTACTACTGTGATATTCTATCCTTACCCTTTCTCCGGTGTCCTAACCCACTCTTCCCAGCCCCAAGACTGTGAGCCCAATAAGGTTAGTGATTACATTGTTTATGTACTGTGTCTTTAATCTTAGCTGAGCATAGTGTAGATTTTCAATGGAAGGTTTTTGGATTAAAGAATATGTGAAATGGGGGCGCCTGGGTGGCTCAGTTGGTTAAGCGTCTGACCTCAGCTCAGGTCATGGTCTCACTGTTTGTGAGTTCAAATCCTGCGCCATGCTGTCTGCTAACAGCTCAGAGCCTGGAGCCTGCTTCAGATTCCGTGTCCCTGTCTCCCTCTCTGCTGCTCTCCTGCTCATGCTGTCTTTCTCTCTCTCTCAAAAAAAAAAAAAAAATTAAAATTAAATACATGAAATAGAGCCTAGAGGTGGTTGGGGCTACAGAGGAATATATGCTATCCTGTAGTCAAGTGTGTAAAAGAGAATTCGAAAGCTAACATGAGATGGGCAGGAAATGTTAGGGTCTGGCTGTTTGTGTCCATGGCCCCATCCCTCTACCCCCTGTCCAAATGCATGTTGAAATCCTAATGCCTGGTATGATGGTATTAGGAGGTGGGGACTTTGGGCTGTGGAGCCCTCAGGAACGGGATTAATGCTCTTTATAAAAGAGATCCTAGAGAGGTCCCTAGCTCCTCTCTCAGGAGGCACCAGGAAGTGAGCTCTCAGTAGGTGCTGCACCCAGTCTGCTGGTACCATGGCCTTGGACTTCACAGAACTGTGGGGGAATAAATGTTTGTGTTTATAAGGCTCCCACTCTGTGGTATTTTGTTATAGCAGCCCGAACAGACTAAGACAGGGCTGTAGGATCTTGGAAGCTTTCTGCAGCTTTCCCCTTTCTTGTCCTACCATCAATTCATCCCACAGTTGTTGGGTTTGGGGTTGGCTTTGTCTCTCTCCTCTTCAATTGTTTCCTTGGGGGGTGGGTACAGCAGGGGGAGTATCACTGGATTTTGTAATGATGTAGTTGTCTTGTTTTCCTCCCAGAATTTTTGGCATGATGATGATGTTTGTTTGTTTGTTTGTTTGTTTAATTTTGTTGTTTTACATTGATGAGTGGTTGTCCAGTTTTCCTTCTTCTTCTTGTCATTCTCTTCCCTTCCCTTTTTATGTCTCCCTGGCCAGTGGGGTTTAGAAAAGTCTGGAGCTGAGGAGAAAGTAAAGGAAGAAGAAAAACCTATTCACTCCCCCTAGCTGAAGTATATCCTTTAAAAAGACCTGAAGGAATGTCTAGAGGAGTTTCCATTAATGCCTTTTATCTAAAAGACAGCTTTGGCATTTTCACTTAATGTCTGTAAAACTGCTCTGAGTAAGTACCATGTGAAACACAGAGATTAGTATTGTTAATTTAATGCAATAAGCTTCGAGTCTTTATAAGATACAATCTCCTTTTGAACTTTATGTTCAAATCAGTAGAGACCAGAGCAGAGTTTTTCCGAGGCGTATTAAGTTTGCTGCTTCATATGTTAAGCAAATAGAAGAGCCAGAGAAAATACAAATACTTGGGCTTTAACACCGGCATAAATCACACTGATGTATGGGGAAGTAGGCCTTTTTTATTTGTTTTTTTCTCATAAACTGCTAGGGAAATTGGATGAACTTCCTCTATAGATAATGGATACAGTAATGTGGAGAGATGATCTGTTGCAATGATGTACTTGGAAAGCCTCTAATGAGGTAAAGATCAAGCTCAATTGATTACTAAAAAAAAAAAAAGCCAAAAAACAAGTTATTATGGACAAAGTACTGTATATTTTACCATCAAGCTGTTCCTCTAAATCAGAGAATGTTACCTCAGTAAGTGCATTATGCTCTCATCTTAAAAAAGTAACAAAGCTGAGACATCCCAATTTTATTTTTATGTATTCCCTTTCAAAGGTTATCTTTTATTTTGAGAGAATGTTTGAAAGGAATGTAATATTCTTCTATAAGCAGGGACAACAGCTGTATATGTACAGTCAGAGAAATGCTTGCAGCAACATGGCGGCCAAAGAAAAACAGAGGATTTAGTCAGTGATGTTTTTGATATTACTAAATCCATCTTTTAAAAAATATATTATTTACATTTTTTTAATGTTCATTTATATTTGAGAGACAGAGACACAGTACAACCAGGGAAGGGGTAGAGAGAGACAGAGAGAATCTGAAGCAGGCTCCAGGCTGTGAGCTGTCAGCCCAGAGCCCAACACGGGGCTTGAACCCGTAAGATCACGACCTGAGCTGAAGTCAGCCACTTAACCAACCGAGCCATCCAGGTGCCCTTAAATCTATCTTTTATTACATAATTTTTTTTTTAAGTTTATTTTGAGAGAGGGAGAGAAAAGAGCACATATGCTCATAAGCAGGGGAAGGGCAGAGACAAAGGGAGAAAGAATTCCAAGCAGGCTCACTGCTGTCAGTGAGGAGCCTGATGTGGGGCTTGAACTCATGAACCATGAGATCATCATGACCAGAGCTAAAATCAGGAGTCCAACGCTGAACCGACTGAGCCACCCAGGAACCCCTACAATGTAAATTTTTAATATATGTATCTTTTACCATGTTTTACTATATTAAAATTAGTTTTTACCTTCCTCCATCTGTAATAATTCAAAATGACAAAAGACCCAAAGGGGCTCCAGGTATTGTCAGGGGCAGAATGACAACTTCAGGGTTATATGCACTTGGCTGCAGCTGAGTGTGCACATGGAAAATGCAGACTTGGATAAGGAGGGTCTTCTGCTTCCAGCATAGTTTGGAGTAACCACACAAGTTCTGCACAATGGCTGATCTGCCTTTATGATTTACCTTCCTCTCTATTGCAAGTAGCACTGCGTAATGCTTGTAAAAGAAATTCCATCGTGCGCCGGGCCATCAGGCTATGTGCCTACTTATCATGTGGATACTCCATCATAAGTTTTCCTCTGCAATTTTCTTGGAACCATGACTTACATTTTTGACATTCATGTCGATTAGCCTCTATAAAGAACCTGGGTACGTTTACTTAAAATATGGTGTTGAGGGTTCTTTGATGAAAAGGGTAGCTTTTCCTGGCTTCTTTCCAAGTTTGCAGTTGTATTTTGGAGTTAGGTTTATAACTATGTACCACTTACTATGATATTTTCAGTCCCACACATTGTATCTTTAAATGTCCATTTCTGTCTTTTATGGCTTCTCTGCCCACTATCCCCAAGTATTAAAGAGAAAGAAGAGTTAACAAGAATAAATCTTCCTCCATCATATCCAGAGAGGTTGTAGGCATGGGATAGGTCTACAGAAGTTTATACAATTTTCACTTACTATCCCTTTCCTGATCTTTGGCAGTATGCTGGCTAATAGGAGAACCAGTAGTAAATCTTAAAAAAAACAAACAAACAGACCAGAACAAAACAAAACAAAATTTACTTTCTGTAAAAAGACAACAGCAGCAATTGATTGAGGGCCCACTCTGTGTCAAGCACTGTGCTGGTCCTTCATATATGCTATTTTATTTAATCTTTACAAAAAATACTGTATGGTATGCATTAATAGCCAGCCATGTAATAGATCAAGAAATTAAGCAGCAGTGAATTTAAGTCAAGACTTTCCAAGGCCTTGAATGCCAAGGCAAGTCCTTTTTTTTTTTTTTCCTTCCCTCTCTAGCTTCAGGATGTTGGGATATTAAAAATCAAATAATACCAAATAAGGTCACAAAAATTATTGTGATGATTTTAAAATTATATGTGTAATAAAAAACTTTTTACACAAGAACAGTGCAATAAAGTCTAATGTACAGAATGTATGATAAATTAAAAAAATTAATCCAGAGTGTATTAAAGATGGCTTGGTTAGATAAAGGAGCCAGACTTACATTTGTATGATGAATGTCATTTTTTAGTCTCTTGTGCGTATCTCTGGGAAGCATTTGAAACACAGGGGGATTAAGTAACCTGCCTGCGGCCATACAGCTAGTAAATAACAAAGCTAAAAAATGAACTGAGGGTTCTGACCCTAGAGTTTAATGCTTTTAATGACTCTGTTAGGCTATTTCCCTAGGTAGACATGCATCCCAAATTTTTTTACTTACCATAAGCAATTTCCAACTTTCGACTAACAAGATAAATAGAAATATTTATTTGGCCTAACTATATTTTCACAATAAATACTTTCTCTGTTTCCTACCAGCTTTATCCCTGTTTAGGTACTAGGTTATGGAGTATTTCTTTTGGGTGCTTCTGTTTTTTTGACAGATATACCTGCTGAAGAGCGTTCCTAGAGGAGCTTAAATGTAACCGGCACACGGAATCATAGTGCGCTTCAGAACTACTAGGAATGGATGTGAACTCGGAATACCTGGGTTTGAATCCTGGCTCTGATTCCTGTGCCTCGGATTTCTTACCTACAAAGCAGTGGTGGTGTGGGAACAACATTTCAGAAGCTATCGGAGCGTGTCTTACAAAGGGACTTCAATATATTAGATGTCAGGCTTTTCTAGAATAGATTTGCTTAGAGGCGATCAGAAAGTATGTGCAGAAGTACCTGGAGGGAGGTTAGTAGGTTCTGAAGGAACTTTCACTTTTAGAAATTACGCAATGTTATACCCAACGCAAAGGTGTTAGGCCTTAGAACAAGCAAGATCGTGATCATAGGTTCAAGACCCATGTGGGTCAATTTGCAACACCCGGAAGCTAGTTATAAGACCATTCCTCTGCCTTTGAAGGCATGCAGAACACAGGTAAAATAGCCTTTATTTAATCTCGCTGGCCTCTGAACAGACAGAGGCATTCACCATCACAGTGCTCCCCAACTCTTGTACCTCCCTTTCCTTCACATCCCCGTTGTGTGCCAGGGTCAGCTTTTCATAGTCAGGAGACTATTATCAAAACTCCATCTGTACACTTTGGAAAAAAGGGTTTTTTAAAAAAGAAGGTGGCAGTCAGCTCGGTGTGCGCTTTAATGTCATCTGCGTGTACTTTCTTTTCTCAGAAGCATCAAGACCGAAAGTAAGTTAGAAACCAGTACTGACAAGGGCTATGCTAACAGTTTGATAACTGATTTTCAATTAGTTTATATATCTTGTTGACACTAATAGCTTTTTCTTTTTCCCTGATAATTCTAAAATAGCCCTCACTCTGGCATCTTAACCTTCTCTCACTTGTCTGCCCCAAAGAAGACTGTTTGGAAACATTTTCTGCCTAGATAGCTATTATAACAACATTTTAAAATATAGTCAACATTTCTTCTCTTTCATAGGGCTTAAATTACCAATGCAGAATGTATTGACTTTATGTTTGATTTTCTTTTTTGAGCCCTAGGAACAAATTATTAAAGTTACTGTTTAAGTTTCCTATTAGAAAAGAGAAAGTACAGAGGATGTTGGTATAACCTTTCTCCTATTCCTCCTGGCTCTTTTCAGATGTAATAAACATTTATCTGTGCAATACCAGCCTGAGTGTTTTCCTTGGTTAACATTTTAGTCCTTCTGTTAGTTCTTTGTATAGGATCTGTGGGTTTTTAGAGTGAACATATGTAATTGCAAAGCTGTTACAATCATTTTTATATAGAAACAATTATTTTAGACCACAGACCAAAATTACATGAAATGTTACGTAGGAGGCCTAAGGAGAAAGAAATAGGGTCCTAATTAATGCTGCCTTTGTGCTGTTATCATTATTCTGGGTGGATTACATAATGTTACATTTATAACAGGAGACAAGTTCCTAACGCTGTTTAGCAAATCAATTTGTAGGCAGATGTGATGACATCCCATCTTTCAGGGCAGTGGGCAACTTTTATTTTATTCTGTGGTGTTGGTGGGAAGGGAAGAATATCTCTTTGTGGACTGTGGGAAGAGAAATATGTATTCAGATAGTAAACCATGTAACTCTGGAAATTTTTTTGTGGGCAAAATGAAAAATGACTATGTAGAAATAAAGAGAGGCCATATTTTCCATTACTGGAAAAGGTTTTTAACAAAAAAAACAACAAATGTCAATATCTCTACAAGCTTAAGAGGCCTGTAAGTCAGAAATCCTTCAAGGCATTCCCGACTCTGGTTTCCGTTCTTTAAACTTCAGGATGAAGGTGACAGTATGTTTCAAATACCAGAAAGAGTTGCATTCCAGCTAATAGCCATCGGTCCAAGCGGGGAGAGGAAGCCCTAAGAGACTTCCGAAGAGGTGCGTTGGACTCAACCCTTCTTTTGAAGTGCCTGCAAACTACTTGGATTGCATTGTATCACCCCTCACCAGGAGCTGAGAATTCTCCTTCACAGCTGGACAACTGTCCTTGCTCAGTTTAGACCTAAGATGTTCTTTGTCCCTTGGGAAATAAAGGCTTTTAGTAATTTATCACACAAAAATTGGTTGGTATTTTTTTTTCCTTTTGTTTTTGGGCAGTGGTCTAAGATTATTACAGATCTGCTATTTAATGTTTTTTATTTTGTCACCTCTCAATAATTCAGGTATGCCCATTGTAATATTGACGATATGAAGAATGTTTTGCGTGTGGTATAGCAGAAGGAAGGTGGGAATTGGGAGTCAGGAAAAGAGTTTTTGTCTGGAATCTTTTATCCTGTGGCTGTATTAGTAACTTTTAATTTGGTTAGTCGCAGGGTCTTTATAGGCAAGACAGATTTATTGACCACTACCACACAGAATGGAATTGCAATGCAAATGGGAAAGTGAAAATGGTACACCAATGGGAATGATAAGTATCGTTATGTTTCATCACTGCAGCCAATACTGGGAAATGGAACTAGGTTTCAAGAATAGACCTTTGAACTTCTGGTTAGGGACAGGATTATCAAGTTAAAAGTGATGGATGATGAAACCCACACCCTATGAGTCAACTCTGACCTCCATGTCCAAGTTGACAGTGTGCTGTCTTTTTACTTCTGTGATTTTTGTTTGTTTGTTTGTTTGTTTAGTGCCAGAAGTGGAGTATATCAGTCTGCTCTTAAAATTCCCTCAGCTACACTTACTCTGATCTTCCACTGTATTCTGTGCCACCCATGTTCCCACATCTTCAGAGAAAATTTAAAAAGATGTGTGGGTTGATCAATAGCAGAAAGTTAAATGTTATATATTCCACCTGCTGTGAGATGGTCCTAAAAGCAGAAATTACTTTAGATGGGAAGAAAGGGCTTATATAATAGAGTCTAGAATGTATAGAAAAATCGTAATACAGCTAACTGAAGTTTATAGAATGGTTCTTCTGTGCAAGGCACTGGGATAGTTAATTTAAGAGACATGAAGGGGAATAACATATCCCTGCCTCTTACAGTTTTCAGTGTAGATAAGGGAAGAGGTATATATAAATATGGAGAATATATGCAAGTGTTATATTTGGTATGATACTGGGAGACACAGAGACAACAAAGATATTTCTTAGGAAAATCCTAGGACTTGCAATGAGGCAAACATTTGAGCTGAACCTTGTATGATGGGTCAAGTATCCATAGATAGAACTACAGGAGTGCTAGGTGAAGGATTAGTCTGAGAAGAATTTTGATGGCAGGAAAGGAACAGATACAGTAAACAAATGGTGATTAGCTTGGAGCTAGAGTATAGAGTGCATACAGGATGAAAGAGAAAGGAAACAAACTCTCCTTGGTGCTTTTAACTAAATTACTCTCATCAATTAGTTAATCTAATTTCATCCTTTTATCAGCCCATCATCTATACTCACACTTTACAGATAAATCAGAGCCTAAAAAGATTAATTAACCTGTCTGAAAACAGAAAGCTGGCAAGTTAACATTTAGGATTTGAATCCGGGTTTGCTTGTGTTATAGTAACTATACTCTTTCTAGCATTGTGATAATAAATAATTGTGATTTATTGAGTACCTACTGTGTGCCATAATTTTTGTTTTCTGTAATCCTCAGAAGGACCTAAAATATAGCAAGTATTATACAAATAACCAGATGAAGAAACTTGCTCATGTTTATTTGATGTATAAAAGTAACAGAAGTTAAAAGGGAGAAGGAAAAATGAGGAGAGAAAAGGGATGGGCTTGAAAACTGGCAGAGGAGTCTTTATTTCATATGAAAACTAATACAGTGATCATTAAATGTATTAGTCCAAAGAAAGCAAGATCAGAGTCATTCTTGAAGATTCATCTGTTGGTTCTATCAGGACCAAATAAAGAGGTAAGAGATCCTTATTAAGATTTTAAAAATGGATTAATATCCTGAATCGGCAGAGAGCTCTTAAAACTCAAGAATAAGGGCAGAAAAAACCTTATTTTAAAAGATGGTAAGACAGTTTGGCAGTTTCTTACAAAACTGTAAACATACATTTGCCATATGATCCAGCAATCATGTTCCTTGGTATTTGCCCAAAGGAGTTAAAATTTTATATCTGTGAAAAAAAATCACCTTAATGTTTTTAGCAGCTTTATTCATAAATGCCCAAACTTAGAAGTAACCAAGATGTCATTTGGTAGGTAAAAGGATAAATAGACTATGGTACAGACAGTAGAGTATTAATCAGTGTTAAAAAGAAATGAGCTATTAATAACTTGTGAAAAGACATGGAGGGAACTTAAATGCATATTATTAACTGGAAGAAGCCAATTTACAAAACATTAGATATTGAATGATTACAACTCTATGACATTTTAGAAAATGCAAAAATATGGAGACAATAAAAAGATCAGTGGTTACAAGGGATTTGGGGGGGTGGTGGCACGGAGTGGGGGACAGGAGTGGGATGAACCAGCAGAGCACAGAAGATTTTTAGGGCAGTAAAAATACTCTGTATGGTACTATAATGATGGATATATCTCATTACGTCATCCAAACCTGTAGAATGTACAACACAAGAGTGAACTGTAATGTAAACTGTGAGCATTGGGTGATTATGATTTGCCAGTGGAGATTCATTAGTTATAGTGAGTGTATGTACCACTCTGGTGGGGGGGGGGGATGTTGATAATGGCAAAGGCTGGGATGGAGAGGGGAGGCAGGAGTGTTTGTGGGAAATCTCTGTACTTTCCCCTCAATTTTGTTGTGAACCTAAAGCTGCTCTAAAAAAATAAGTTCTAATTAAAAGGGAATGGGAAAAAAAAAAAAAAAAAGTGATGGTCCAAAATGTTGGGAACCAAATTTCATCCTCAGGATTCAGGTTTTAAATATATTTTAAAGTTATTTTTAAACTTAATAGGTCTAAATTAAAATATAAACTAGTCTTGCATTCTTATCTTCTCTCTTACGTGATTAGGTAATGAGATGCTCCATTAGGCTAAATATGTGCACTGATATGCCAATCATATACACATTACCAGTTTTTAAAGAATATATGTTACTTATCTTCTCCATAACCAGTTTTTTGAGTGTCAATGGCATGTAAATTTCTCTGCTGAGTATAAAATGTGATAAGATACCTGGCTTCCTAAGGATGTAAGATCTCAGCATTTCAATAAAAGTTGTTGATTGAATAAATCAATGAGTGAGTGAATCAGTCAATCAGTCAGTGAATCATTCAGTCAGTCCCTGGTTCTGGTGATTGTCTTTTGCTGAATAGTCATGTTCTCTTCTCAGTGGTATTGTCAACTCAGGAAAATGAGGTATCATCACACCTCGGAACATAAATATGTCATTATCTTCCCTGTTTATGAGAATTATGTTTTATTTTTTTTAAGTTTATTTACTTTTTGAGAGAGAGAGAGAGAAAGAGAGAGAGAGTGACTGAAGGTGGGGCAGAGAGAGAGAGAGAATCCCACTCGAATTCATGACTCATGAGATTACGACCTGAGCCAAAATCAAGAGTCAGATATTTAACCAACTGAGCCACCTAGGCACCTGAATTATATTTTAAATAAGTCCATTTTATATGCCTTTAGTTATCAAATACCAATTAAATGGATTCATAAAAGGCCCAATGGTAGGTTTAAAAAGAATGTATTCTTATTAACAAATGTTAATAATGAGCTTCTGGTGTGTACCATGCTGATGAAATCTTCAAGCTTCAAGGAATGTTAAATTTGACTTAACATTAAGTCAGCAGTATTTTTAAACTATTTTAAGAAGTAATTTGCCATATATGTCAATCTAGGCCACAGTGTCTAGCTCATTAATTTCCTTTTTCACTTGCTTTCATATTAAAATACAGCATCTAAAACATTTTCTATAATGTCTTAGTTCCTTTTTTTGTGCTGAAATGAAGAGTTTGGTATATAGGCTCTATTCCATTTCTTATACTCACTCTTCATTATATTAAACCACCCAATTGATTGCAAAGCAGCTAAAGCTAAATTCTTTTTCAAATAGATTTTCAGGTGATATTTGTGAGGCTAATCTAATAATCAATGGACTACTTTGTGAGCTGCTGCATGAAAATTATACATATTATTTTGGAAGACTTTGGTCTATTCAGTAGTTCAGTTTTGAAAGTAAGATACATTTGCAAACTGACTGTTGTAATTCTTTTGCATTACCAACCGCTTACTGGAGAACACTTATTGAATCATTAAAGCCCTAAAGCACAAGAGAGGATTTAGACCAACTCTGTCATTTCACCAGGGAGACAGAGGTCATGTGTTAATACACTGAGAAAATTTAGGCCTCTTTCCCCCAATCTGGTGCTCAGGACACTATGCTGCCCCCAAGCCTGCCCATTGAGACCAAAATATGTTGTATGAAAGAATACGTATTCTGTGGATACTTTCTTTATAGACTTGAACTTTATTATGTCTTCCTGTATGTAGTATAGCACAGGTCACATTACTTAAGATAAAATGATGGGTTCTTCAAGTTAAATAAGCAACCAGCTTACCTTCCCTAGAAGTAAAGTGACACTGTGTTTAATAAAATCTTTCAATGTTTGCTTCTGGAAAGTTTATTTGATAGTTACAGGATTTTCCTTGTTTTCAATATTTATCTGTATGCTCATGCATCTTAAGTAAGACTATGTTTAAAGATATTTGATAATATATTAACAACACTGTGCTACAGATTCAAACATCAAATTATGGGCAAAGGCAAGCCAAAAGAGATTCGAAGGGATGCCAGTGGATTTCACAGGATTGTGCACAAAAGCTCGCATATTGACTCACAGAAAGAGCCTCATTCAGAGTCCAGTTATCCTCATGGTACAGATAGGTCCAAAAGATATGCTTTTCTCCTTTTGGTGCTGCAGACTAGGGGAAACATTGTAGACTAAAAGAAACAGTAATGATATTAGTTTTATACAATAATTATAATCCTAATTAAAATAATTATTAAATAATGAGTTCCTGAGTACTTGTCATGAATCAGGAATTATCCTAGGGGTATATGTAACTCTCACATCAACTGTACAACCTGAGGATTGTATAATTTTCAAGAGCGGGAGTGTGCATGGGACAGGGGGCAGAGGGAGAGAGAGAGAGAGAGAGAGAGAGAGAGAGAGAGAGAGAGAGAGAGAGAGAAAAGAGAAGAGAATCCCAAGCAGTCTCCACACTGTCAGTGCAGAGCCTGATGCGGGGCTTGACCCATGATCTGGGATCATGACCTAAGCTGAAATTAAGAGTCAGATGCTTAACTGATTAACCCACCCATATCCTGATTTTAGACATGAAGAAATAAGGATTAGATATGTTTTGTCTTGCCTGGGATCAATCACAAAGAGTAGAATGTAGAATGTGACTCATTAGGATGATATCAAACCTATAGATCTATTGTTGTGACCAAATATGCACCCAGAAAATAATAAACCAACAGAGGTAACACCCTAATGCTCAGGAACAGCCTTAATTTTCTTTAATTAAAAACAAAATAAAAATGTTGTAAGACAAATAAAAAGCAAATAAAAAGCAAGTGATTGCAGAGCAGGGTTGGAAAGACTCAATAGTGCTTTCTACCACTGCTACTTGGTCCAGAGAAAGAGAGGGAGAGGGTGAGAGTGAGAGAGTGAGCAAAGGAGGACAGTGAGAGAGAAAATCCCAAGCAGGCTCCATGCTGTCTGCACAGAGCCCCCATGTGGGGCTCCATCTCCTGAACTGTGAGATCATGACCTGAGCTAAAGCCAAGCATTGGATGCTTAACCAACTGAGCCACCCAGATGCCCCTATTTGTATTATTTTTCATAATATTAGCTGACATTTGTTGAGCTGGGCCAAGGAATGCTTCTTGTTGAGGAGAAATAATAACAATGACCCAAATGATTAATTAGTCAATTGAAAAGAGCTTGGGAGAGAGGGAGACGATGGTGGGCAAGTGTTCTAAGTGTGGAGAACAGATTGCATAAAGGCGCAGGTATGAGACTGTTGTGGGTTTGTGTGTCCCACAAATTATATGTTGAAGTTGTAAGATCAGAATGTGCCCTTATTTGGAAATAAAGTTTTTGCAGATGTAATTAGTTAAGACAAGGTAGGGTGGGCCCCTAATCTAATATGACTGGTGTCCTTCTGAAAGGGGGGACCTTGAGACACAGACACACACACAAAGAGAGCAACAGGTGAAGATGGATATAGACAGAGGGGTGATGTGAGGCATCCATAAGCCAGGGAACACCAGAGATTGCCAGCAAACCACCAGAAGGTAGAGGAGAAGCTTGGAACAGATTCTCCCTCACAGCCCTCAGAAGGATTCAACCCTGCTGATGTCTTGATCTTGGACCTCTAACCTGCAGAACTGTGAGTCTAGAAATTTCTGTTGTGTAAGCCACTCCATTGGTTCCAGTAGCCCCATCAAACCAATACAGAGACTAAGGAGTAGCAAGGAACACAGATCGGCTCATAACT
This sequence comes from Panthera pardus, assembly GCF_024362965.1. Lineage (NCBI taxonomy): Eukaryota > Metazoa > Chordata > Mammalia > Carnivora > Felidae > Panthera > Panthera pardus. Next base: position 187,638,032 of record NW_026526688.1, read on the forward strand.
CTCAGTCATTAATAAAGGGCCAACTGCCCTCTCAAAACTAGTGAGATGGCAGAGAGACGGCCAGAACATTTGAAAGCTATTCCATTCACAATAATAAACATATTAAAAAAAAAACACCCGGGACTAAAAGTTATGCACCATGATTTGCTAAATTCACTTAATGACCAAAAATTGATTTCATTGTGTTATATGGTTATTCAGCAAACAAGTATTTAGCGTCTGTGATATGCTATGTTCAGTAGGATGGTGGTCAAAGGTTTCAACTGTCAACTAAGAGTAGGGACTCCACAACTTAGGATGTAGATTTTGGAAAATATCCTGCCCTCGTGAGGCATCGTTGTCCTCATCAACTCCCCCAGTGAGAAGGGACAAATAAAATTATAGTGGTAACATATTCAGTAGACTGCATGTTTCCTCGCAAGCGCACTGTAATGGAACTGTACCATTATTGTTGTTGTTATTTTATCATTTTTGTTAGGGTGGTGAGATGTTCATTTTGCCCTCCTGTTCCTTTGGGCTCCTGCTTTCTCCATGCCTGCGAGATGCGTTGCAGTTTCTGGCTCCGTTCCCCAGCTCCTCATTGCTGGCTTTTGATGGGGCGTGATGATCAGATGGCCATGATTAGTTCTTTGGCTTGCATTGCAGATTATCTATTAAGTAGCCATCTCCTCAGCCACTGAGGCATATGGTCAGCACTTCCAGGGCTTAAAATAAATCTGCATTTTAACATGTGGGATTTTATTATGCAAAAGAGAGCCCACATGGGGTCTAATCTCGTTATCATGCTGCAGACGTCTACTTGTGCATTCTGAATGGAATAGTACATTAGGCCCCAGGCCTTCCATTTTATGACATTGCATAGATACTCTTGGTGAGGGCATCATAGGAAGTAGCATCATCTCTGAGCTGTGGAAGGTGCAGGAAAGAATAGAAGGGAAAAGAGTAATTTTCTCTTTCTTCTTTTTGCAGACCATTGTTTTGTTTTGTTTTGTATTGTTTTTATTTTTATTTCATTTTATTTGTTTAGTATAATTTATTGTCACATTGGCTTCTGTACCACACCCAGTGGTCATCAGATATTTATTTAGGACCCGCTAGGCACCACCTGTTTCCCCAAGTACTTGGGGTGAGGGTGATCCAGATGGTACAGCTGTGGATGCAAGGTGTTTGTTAGGAGAATCACCCCTTCATGCCTATCAGAAAAAACACACCCCTTTCTCCTGGATGATGTGGCTGTGTCTCAGGACACCCACCACTGGGAGTGGACTATGAAATGGATTTCAGATCACACCCTTTTGACTAAGCGCCTTTGCACCCGGCACACGATTAAGGCAATTAAATGGACAATTAGTAAAGAGCATACTCAGCAGATAACAAGCACGGTGGCTAATTCTAATGGCCTGAGGGCGGCTGGGTTTGGAAGGGGTGTGTGTATCCCAGAGAAGTTTGTTAAATTTTATTCTGTACCCTTAAACTATACATTGACTGTTTCTTATGTGAATAGGCAAAAAGTAATGGTTTATGCAGCATTTGAGCCAATACCTGTGGTTTTACCTTTTAACTCTAGCCATCCTTTGTTCTAAGACTTTGGCAAACATGACTATTCTGGGATCTAAAGAGAAGAGATTAATGGCAAATAAGAGATTGCGTTGTAGAAATTAGCTCAAGTGTATCTTCTTGTATTAATAGAAACGTGTTTGAGACTTCTAAATGAGGCATATCTTTTCAGATATGACATGTCGCCTCAGTTAATAAATAGCGCAAAGGTAAAAATAACAACAAGCAGAAACATTTAGTCCCTGGAGATTGAAAGAATTGGATTTGAAATCTAATTCCAGTTATTCCACCTACTCGTTTTGTTACCAAGGGCAAGTTACTAATGTTTAATAGGGCTCATAATAATACTTCATTATTTGGTCACTGTAAGGATTAAAAAGGGTAATATAAGTAAAGCATTAACCACAGCCCAGCCCTTAGTAAATATTCAATACGTGGGTGCTTTTGTAGTTATGCTGCTGGTGCTTTATAAAATTCATAAGGATTTGCAACATGTAAACTAGCATTGATCAGGACAGTTGGTTTTCCATTTACCTATAGAGAGAGAGATGTGTCTCTAAAGCCATTGTTTTGTACGTGCACAACTGAGAGCATATTTACTTCTGTGGCATTGTGAAAAGAACATTGGCTAACATATGTGACTGCCAAGCTCTGTCCTATGGACTCCCTAGTAAGTACCTCACAGCATCCTTATAGTAATCCTGTGGATCGATTCTATTATCACCATTGTGCAGATGAAACACTGAGGCCCCAAGATGAGCACACATAGCTCTTGATCTTCAGACGCGGAATTTCAACTCAGGCAATCTGCCCAGCTTTGTGTTTTCAACATCAATGATACTCTGAATTTTAGCGATAAATAGGCTAATGTTGCCTAATGCGTGAAGACTTGGTAGAATATTTCTTTCCCGATTCTTCTCCTGAGGTCTGTAGCCATGCTTACACTTTTCTGTTTGTGGTTCCCTTTTCCACAGCAGGCTGATTGAATTAGAAGCATGTCCTGAAATCACTGTTGCACTATATGCTAACTAATTTGGATGTAAATTAAAAAAAATTATAAAAATAAATAAATTAATTTAAAAAAATAAAAATAAGCACATCATATGCACAATGAGATACTCAACTGAACTTCTCTCTGTTGCCCAGCAATGGATGACTGTTCCACATTGCTTGAAGTTATGCTTAAGCACATCCTTAGGCATTATTCTCCTTGTTTGCTTCCTCTCTCCCCACTCAAGTTATTTGTACAGTGGCTGTGTATCCAATTACGTATCATCGAGTGGCAGAAGGACGACATTAATATGAATTAACTGTTTTCTGCAAGCTCTTTGGTGATCTTTGGCCTTCAATGCTGAATAAAATGATGTGTCAGTTAAAATGTGTGCCTGGATGCACTTAGCAGAAATCTGACTATTGTAGCTTAACCCAATAGGCATTTATGCTCCTCACACATCAGGAAGTATAGGGACACCCTGTCAAACATTAGTGCAGCGATTCTCAAGTCCTCAGTGTCCCAGGTTCCTTACGTCTTTCTACACGGCCATCTTTTGTTTATGTCTTTTCTAGTGTATACCTCCAAGCCACAGAAAAGCTGCTCCATCTCCTAACTCACAACTTCATTCCAGTCGGCAAAGTGCCAGGTATTTCCGCCCTATATCTTTTGGACAGGATTGTACCACAAGGGACGGTGGATCAAGGGGCCTGGCACCCTGCACCCCCAAACAAAATCCATATCCTGTTAGTAAGAAGCATCAGTGTGAATTAGGCAGTTGACAGTGACTGCCATAACTGAAAACTCATACCGCAGAAGTGATTTACTGTTCAGGCAGATGTGATATTTAAGCAACTTATTTGTCCAAAATGTCCCCTATAGGTCTAGAGGGTGATAGATCAGTGAGAAGTACGACTCTCTTTCCTTATGAAAGCCTGCCGCCCTAGTGCACCTGACTGGCTCAGTCAGTACTACATGCAACTCTTGATTTGGGGATTGCGAGTTCGAGCTCCACACTGGACGTATTGATTACTTTAAAAATACAAAATAAATACATAAAATAAAAATAAAATAAAATAAAATAAAATAAAATAAAATAAAATAAAATAAAATAAAATAAAATAAAATAAAATAGAAAAGAAAGAAAACTGACCACCCAGAAGATTAGATGGATAGGCAAGAAAATAACTACAAGGTGCTATGATAGAGACATACCTATTGGAGTTTTCAGATATCAGTGGTAAGGCCGAGATGTACAAACTTTAGTTCTGGGTAGTATGAAGAGGAATATGAACCACTAATGGTAGTAATAATGACTGGTTTTTCTTGCATATTAACTATGTCAGGCATTTTAAACACATATCTTTTAATCACACCAACGTGATCTTTCTGTCTCCCTATTTACAGCCAAGTGATGTGAGGCAAAATTAAGTGGGATAACTTTCCCAAGGTCAAATAGCCAAGTAAATTCAAGAACTGGAATTGGAAGTCACTCTACCACCATAGTCCTCTTAATTTGCACTCAATACCGAGGATGCTGCGAACACTTCACTTGGCTCTTTGTTTTGTTGTTGTCTTCTTTAAAAAATAATCCAGAGGGGTGCCTGGATGGCTCAGTCAGTTACGTGTCCGACTTTGGCTCACGTTGTGATCTCACGGTTCGTGGGTTTGAGCGCCGTGTCAGGCTCTATGCTGACAGCTCAGAGCCCAGAGCTTGCTTCGGATGCTGTATCTCCCTCTCTCTCTGCCCCTCCCCTGATCATGCTCTGTCTGTCTCTCTCTCAAAAAGAAATAATAAACATTAGTCCAGAAATTTCTTTGGATGTTGCCAATGGTATAGAACCCTTGACTTATTCAGCATTCATCATATTTCATAAATTGGATTATCCAGGATTGGCAGATTTTAGCTTGGTCACCCAATAGCACAGAAAGTCGCTGTGCTATAATTTTTTCAGTTAGGGAATGGTAAGTGACAAATATTCATATTTCTCTAAATATTATGAAATAGAATACTTTTCACTGTGTCATTCCTTTTTCAAAATATCCCATTTTAACCCCTAAACTTAAGATTTAGTCATCATTCATCTGTAATCATCTGTATTTCCAGAGATGCTGTCTTGCTGCTCGTTCTGGACAGCCCTCTGGGAGATAATGGCTTACCTGTCTTGGCTCAGGCTTTGGATTTTTTATGTTCCCTTCAGTACCTTATATGGTAGACAGAATTCTAATATGACCCCTCCCCGCCCCCAGAGACCCAAATCCTTGTATAACACCCTTCCACTGAATCTGGGAGGGATCTGTGATGATAATGTCATATCACAATATCACTCCCATAATTAGGTTTTGTTACTTGGAACAGTTAACCTTAAGAAAGGAGATTATGCTCAGTAGACCTGACCTAATCAGACCAACCCTTAAAAGGGCAAGGTTCTTCCTGGCAACAGAGGTTCAAAATGAGAAAGGAATTTAACAGAAGGGAGGGTCTCTATTGGCAGCTTTGAAGATAAATGAGGGGACACAAGGAAATGACCGTGGATGGCTTGAAGGAGCTGAGAGTGGTCCCATGCTGACAACCAGTAAAGGAATAGGGACCTGAGTCTTATGACTTCAAGGAATTAAATTCTGCTGTGAACGAATGAGTTGCATAAGGATCCTAAGTTCCAGATGAGAAGAGAGCCTAGTTGGCTCTGTAATGTTGGCCCCATGAGACTGTCAGCAGAGAACTCAGTTATTCTGTCCCTGTATTCCTGACCAGTGGAAGCAGAGATGATAAATCCATGGCGTTTTAAGCTACTAAATTTTAGAGAATTTATTATGCATCCATAGGTGACTAATACACCTTGGCATTGATTCCAAGTATCTAACACTTCTTCCTTGACTTCAAATGTGCATAGGTAAAGTCACGCAGGTCATTTAGTGGGTACTAGAATGGGTTTTGCTCAAACTGTACTAGAGGCATTACCATCATGGTGAGGAATAGGTGACCCAATATCATTGGAATAAGTGTGCCGACTTTTGTTACTTGACAGTGTGTACTGGGAAGATTTTACCCGTGTCCTCTCATGTGCATACCTCTTAACACCCCCTACTGTTAGTACCGCAAAGATAAAAATAAACACCATAGGATACACTGATTAGAAGTCACAGTTCAGTGGAACAAGGACAAAGTCCAAGGTGAAAGAAAATTAAAAAAAAATAAAATAAACAAAATTAGTAGACCAAGCACTAAGAGTTTTCTGCATAGTGAGAAACACAACTTGATGCCCTTTTCTTGCTGAGTGAAGTAGAGTCCCTGTGGATTGGGCTGGGAAAGAAAATACTTTTTCTGTTGGTTTCCGATTCATGGAGTACTCCAGCAATCCTTTTAGTTTTCATTAACATATGAAGATTGAGTTCAGGGTGAAAACATAGTAGGCATCATTTGTCCAGAATACACAGTGGTTCTGCATGGGGCTAGTGAGGCCAAAGATCTGTGGTTGTATGCATTTTTTGTAACTGTTTGTGAAGTTGGAATAAGGCACCTGCCTGTGATAAAATATGACCCTCCCTCACTCTTGTAAATTGCTCTTGCCCATTCACATTTAGAGGTCATTAATCTTGTTTCCCTTTATGGATGGACATTCAGCACATTCCCCACAACTGATTTAACTCTCTAGTTCAGAGTGGTATAAAAAATTCACCAAGTGCAGTTGGAGAAAAAATGTCACATTACAAGGGTCCAAATAAGAAGGGCTACCTTTATCTTATCTTTGGAGAAACGTAGGCATTTCCATAAAGGCCTGTGAAAGGATCACAGGAACAAGACAAAAATAGGCAATCAGTAATCATAAGTTCTTTGCCTGGAAAGGACTTGTTACATCCTACACAGCGTAGGAATCCCCTTTGCACTACTGATGAGGAAATAGTCCTATAACATATGATTGAAAACATCCTGAATGTAGGGAAACTAGCTTATAAGACATTCCATTCTTTTCATGATCCTTTTACCACCCAAGACAGATGCTTACTTTGAACATATGTTACGTTGCAATTGTTATACTTAGTTATATTTCTTTCTGATTTTCATCTCTTCCTCATGTTCTCAGTATGTAGTAAAATACACTGAATGTTTCTAGATATTTTTGCTGAATGCAAATTTCTATTCAATTCTGGCTCCAATGGTGACAATTCTAGATACTGTCTACTTACCATTCACACGACTATAAAAAAGATAGTGAAAAAATAGTGCTGTGCACGTGGCTAATATTCTTTGTATGATCTTTTTTTTCTGATGCTTTTCCTCCAGACCATTCACTTACCACTTGACAATTATGTCTCTGGTGTACTTGAAGGCCATTCAAAAATAAATGTGAGTTAAAGTATCTGGTCACCTGGAAGCAAAAGTGCTTCAGACTTTTAAGACATAAAGTCAGGAGGGGCAGGAAGGAGGCTTCAACCTCCCGTTCTGCTTTATCTTCCATTTAAATCGGTTGAGAATGTTAAGTTATTATCAAATCAATACTGAACAAAAGCTAGAGTATATTAATTACAACAAAAGTAACATTCCATAAAGTGTTTAATCAGGGGAAGGAAGGGTATGTCATTGAGCAAACACAAGAGAATTTAGAATAACATCAGAATCAAATGAATAAATATTTGACTTTCTGTGATGTGCAGGCTCTGTTCTCACCGATGTACATGGAAAATAAATGTGGGAAATATGACAATTCCCCTCTCTAGATGACCTTACTTTGCTACTGCAGTCAGGACAATGCACGATTACCATGATTTCCTTTAGAAATGGTCTATATGTCAACCACAGTGTTGACAAACAGTTTTTCAGCCAGTTTCTGTTGTCTGTTGGATTTGTCTCTAATCGCTACCTTTCATGTTTAAAATTGATGTGAACTCCTGGCCGAACACAGGTGTCTTTCAGAAGTTGGGAATATGGAAGGTGTGTCTGATGGTTCTTTCCACTTGTGGCAAGGTATGACCATGTTTGCTAACTTCATCTCCCGTAATTTGTAACAGTAGAGGTTTTCTTACACAGTTTCTTTCTTTTTTTTAATATATGAAATTTATTGTCAAATTGGTTTCCATATAACACCCGTGCTCATCCCAAAAGATGCCCTCTTCAATACCCATCACCCACCCTCCCCTCCCTCCCACCCCCCAACAATCCTCAGTTTGTTCTCAGTTTTTTTTTCAACTTTTTTTTTTTTTTATTTATTTTTGGGACAGAGAGAGAGACAGAGCATGAACGGGGGAGGGGCAGAGAGAGAGGGAGACACAGAATCGGAAACAGGCTCCAGGCTCCGAGCCATCAGCCCAGAGCCTGACGCGGGGCTCGAACTCACGGACCGCGAGATCGTGACCTGGCTGAAGTCGGACGCTTAACCGACTGCGCCACCCAGGCACCCCTGTTCTCAGTTTTTAAGAGTCTCTTATGCTTTGGCTCTCTCCCACTCTAACCGCTTTTTTTTTCCTTCCCCTCCCCCATGGGTTTCTGTTAAGTTTCTCAGGATCCACATAAGAGTGAAAACATGTGGTGTCTGTCTTTCTCTGTATGGCTTACTTCACTTAGCATCACACTCTCCAGTTCCATCCACGTTGCTACAAAGGGCCATATTTCATTCTTTCTCATTGTCAAGTAGTATTCTGTTGTGTATATAAACCACAATTTCTTTATCCATTCATCAGTTGATGGACATTTAAGCTCTTTCCACAATTTGGCTATTGTTAAGAGTGCTGCTATAAACATTGGGGTACAAGTGCCCCTATGCATCAGTACTCCTGTATCCCTTGGGTAAATTCCTAGCAGTGCTACTGCTGGGTCATAGGGTAGGTATATTTTTAACTTTTTGAGGAACCTCCACACTGTTTTCCAGAGTGGCTGCACCAATTTGCATTCCCACCAACAGTGCAAAAGGGTACCCGTTTCTCCACATTCTCTCCAGCATCTATAGTCTCCTGATTTGTTCATTTTGGCCACTCTGACTGGCGTGAGGTGATATCTGAGTCTTACACAGTTTCTCAAGAGCCCCACACAATTTCAGAATCTTAGCTCTTGGAAATGTAGCATATTTATGCAAGATCTTTCCACTTCTCTGCATATTTAAATGTTCATTTTACATAATAATTTGATGGCACATGGTACATAAATTAATGAGTGGATACACAGACCTAGAGCTTGGGCTGAAAGGTTGAGAAAAAGAGATTTTTAGTCTACACTCTGTGTAGGGGAAGATGGGAGGTAAGATGAAAACCTGGGAGGAAGATTTGGGAAACTCAGGACTGAAATTGAAATCTCAGAGAAGAATTTGACAAATCTTTTCTGCGATGTGCACTGTGAGCTCATTTTTCCTCTCTTGGTAAATTTTTCAGCCAACTGTCCACTTCTTAAGAGTGACCTGTAAAGACTAGATCTTCTAGAAAAATAGAATAAAATGAGGATTATGATCAAATATAGGCAGACAATAAAGGTCCACGGAAGGTGCCCAAACTTACCCCTCATCATAATCAATCATATTGGTCTCAATTTGGATCAGAATAGGAGAAAAAGATTAAAAAATATGATTTATGATAAACTTATTTTTAGAAAAGAAATTAAGTGAAACAATTTCCCTGGAGAATTCTGGAAACATTTGTGTGTATTATTCTGAAAAAAAAAGTATGTATATGTGTGTATTATGTTTTCCAGTAAGGTTAACAAATATGACATTATGGCTAACTAAGATATATTTTTTTTTATTTAAATTCAAGTTAGTTACCATACAATGTAGTCTTGGCTTCAGGGGTAGAACCCAGTGATTCATCTCTTACATATCACACCCAGTGCTCATCCCAAAAAGTGCCTTCCTTAATGCCTATCACCCATTTAACCCATTCTCCCCACCCCTCCAACAACCCTCAGTTTTATTCTCTGTATTTAGGAGTCTCTTATGGATTGCCTCCCTGTCTGTTTTTATGTTATTTTTCCTTTCTTTCCCCTGTGTTCATCCGTTGAATTTCTCAAATTCCACATATGAGTGAAATCATATCATACGTGTCTTTCTCTGACTTATTTCACATAGCATAATACCTTCTAATTCTGTCCATGTTGTTGCAAATAATTAAGACATGAGATAAATAGTGGCTTAAAGAGAATGAGATTGAAAGTGTTAATATTAAATGTACATTAAAAGATGTGAAATTTAATTTTTGTTTTAGAATATAATTCGCAATTCATTTTGAAATCAGCTTGTTTTGTCTTGTTTATTTTTCCCCAAAACTTCCAAGCTCTTTTGATTCTAAAGAAATAGGAATGGGAGAAAGGAATCAGAAGAAAATAAATTTTCAGATCTGACCTTTATCTTGTCATGTGAGACTGTGCCTTCTGAAGAATGATTCTTCAGTTTGCCATTCAGTAAGAGAATAAAGTTGTTCATGGTTAATGCAGTGGGTAATAGAATGGCGATTGATTTATCATAATTTTAACCCATGACATGTGTTACATAATGTCCTATCCAGGGGCGCCTGGGTGGCTCTGTCGGTTAAGCGTCCGACTTCAGCTCAGGTCACGATCTCGTGGTCCGTGAGTTCAAGCCCCGTGTCGGGCTCTGGGTTGATGGCTCAGAGCCTGGAGCCTGTTTCTGATTCTGTGTCTCCCTCTCTCTCTGCCCCTCCCCCGTTCATGCTCTGTCTCTCTCTGTCTCAAAAATAAATAAACGTTAAAAAAAAAACCAAAAAAACCAAAAAAAACATAATGTCCTATCCAGTGCCAGAGGGAGTACTGTACAAAGCGAGTGGGGGCCACCATGGCTGGGTGCTGGAGAGCACATCACGTGTCACATTGTCATGCATTGTGTCCACGTTCTTGTATTTACTCTGTTATCCGGCCCAGGGCTGCATACCTGGGTTCTTCAATGGCTGTCGGATTGCAAATGTTAGTATAGCAATGTCTGAGAACTATTTATTTCTTTTAAGTAGTGTAGAGAAGAACATCTGATCACCAACCTAAATTTATGCTTGGGGATTTTTCCTACAGTTATTCAATACAGGGATTTGCTATCTCTACTCTAGTCATCCTACAGATTTACTTGTGCTTCTTACTTCTCCTTACTTGTGCCAACCAGGACAACAGCCTCAAGTCATTAATGAGATGGGCAGGGCCAGAGAGGAATTAGGCTTAGCTGGAGTAGGGAAGCGCATTTAGTAGGACAGCAAGAAAGTAGTGGGATTGGGTAAGATGCTGGTGTGGGCAGTGGGAGCTATTTAGGCCACTTACTGAAATTGGAGTCAATTCAGTATGGACAGCATCGTAGAGTCCACGGTGTATTTACAGTCTACTATGCACAAAGCCCAGTGGGGGATTCTAATGTAGTCTTTACTCTGTAAGAGATTATCATCTGGATGGAGAAATCAAGACAAAAAGCAGATTAGGGTGATAAACATAGTGATGTGAAAATTGCTCATTACAATGCAAACTAGGTGATTTGGTTATAGGAATGAGAAAAGGTTTCATGGAGTGGGTGAGCCTTGGCACATTCCTGGAGACTGGGTGATATGGGGACAAATAAGAAAGTGCATCTGAGGTAGTGTGGACATTGACAGCAAAGACACAGAAGTGTTTTAATGCAAAATGTGTGATCAGATTATTGGAGTTAGTCATCTAATCACATAGTCATCTGCTCTTCCTTTAGTACTCAGTGGTACAAAGACTTACTGGTTGTGGCCTTTACTACCCATGGCAGGAGGAGGCAGTCTCTGCTTTTGAAGAAGGCCTGATAGGTCTCAATTGAACAGAGCATCCTGAGCAGAAGTGAAGTGCTAATGAACAGGCCCTGGGTGGGGCTTTGTTCATGAACTGAGGACAGCACGGGGTAAAAGGCACATATGAGGTCTCAGAACACAAGCTGTCCCAAATAAAACCCTAGCTAGAATAGGTCTGCTGATCCCAGCCAGGGAACTGTTGGGCTCTGTCTTGATTCTAACTAGCTTTCTGTGGCCACGTTGGCATTTCGGGGGTTTTGTAACAAGAGCAAAGTATCTCAGATGCTAGATATTCTCTTTTTGTTGAGTAACATGATCAAGTATTTTTTCATTTGGCTTCTACTTTTTAGAATATATACAACGTTGGCATTGGATTTGCTGGTCAAATTGTTCGTTTCTTAAGAGAGGATAATAACTATGTATACCTATTAAAGAAACTTTTTATTACTTAATTCGGTGGTTGGGGACACAGACTTAGGAACTAGTTACTGGTTTGAATTTCACTTCTACTGCTTATTAAGGTGGACCTTTGGCAATTTGTTTAACTTCTCTGCCTCAGCTTACTTATCTGCAAAATAGGATCAATAATGGTACAACCTTATGGCGTTATCTTGAGGATTAAATGAATTATTATTTTTTTTAAATTTTTTTTAAACGCTTATTTATTTTTCAGACAGAGAGAGACAGAGCATGAATGGGGGAGGGTCAGAGAGGGAGACACAGAATCTGGAACAGGCTCCAGGCTCTGAGCTGTCAGCGCAGAGCCTGACGCGGGGCTCGAACTCACAGACCGTGAGATCATGACCTGAGCCGAAGTCGGCCGCTTAACTGACTGAGCCACCCAGGCGCCCCATGAATTATTATTTTTAATATACTTAAAACACTTCCTGGTTTATAGGAAACATCATATGAGTGTTTACTTTGTAAAAAATAAAATATCTCATAATTACTAATTATTATGACTTTGAAGTAAAAAAGATAATAGAGTATCTGTCATATAGTAACATTCAATAAGAATTAGCTCTGGTATGGGGCCCCTGGGTGGCTCAGTCGGTTGAGCATCCGACTTCGGCTCAGGTCATGATCTCACAGTTTGTAGGTTTGAGCCCCACATTGGGCTCTGTGCTGACAGCTCAGAGCCTGGAGCCTGCTTCCGATTCTTTGTCTCCCTCTCTCTGTGCCCCTCCCCCACTAACACTTTGTCTCTCTCTCAAAAATGAATAAACATTAAAAAAAAAACCCAACAATTAGCTCTGGTCCTCTGGGATAATTTTATTATTTAACTCAAATATTCTCTGAGTCCAGTTTCAGGAAACTATTAGTAAATGATTGCAAATTAAGGTTCTTAGCAAAATTAATTATCTAGATCAATTTACATCTGATCACAGTATTTTTATTTCAGGAATCTTAAGATGTTTTAAGGAACTGTAAATCACAGTTCAAAAATCAAAGTAAAGTCATCTACAAAGTAATGATGACATTTTAAGGACCAGAATGAAATAAAGCTAAGAACATAAGACCTAAGACCCAGATAGATTACTAAACCTGCCAAGACAAGTGTGAGAAAATGTATAAGATTAACCCAGGATTTCAGAGGATACTGAAATGCCCACAGGAAGCTGAGGCCTTACTTCAGTAGCCACATAGCAGACATGGTGTCAGGATCAGGGGAGTTTTGAATGTGGGTATAACCTCTTCAGTGTCTCCTGATTTTACCCACAGTAACTCCCTCAGCTTTCAGATGAGAAAATCAGAGCTTAGAAATAGGAAGTCTTGGGCGCCTGGGTGGCTCAGTCGATTGAGTGTCCGACTTTGGCTCAGGTCATGATCTCACAGTTTGTGAGTTCGAGCCCCACGTCGGGCTCTGTGCTGACGGCTCAGAGCCTGGAGCCTGTTTCAGATTCTGTGTCTCCCTCTCTCTCTGCCCCTCCCCCACTCATGCTCTGTCTCTCTCTGTCTCAAAAATAAATATAAACATTAGAAAAATTAAAAAGAAAAAGAAACGGGAAGTCTTAAGGTCATAAAACTTTCTGTGATTCAGCCCGGCTTAAATCCAGGCCTTGCTCCTCCAGTATGCTTCCCTGCCCACTAAACCACACCGTGCCAGCCATCCATCTAGTGTCTTCAGCAGTTAGTCCATAGTGCCGTTCGATAGCATGGGTTGGTCAAGAGTTGTACAAATTTGTCCCGTTAGAATTCCCTAATTCTTTCTCTCCGAAAGTAATATTAGATTTGATTTGTCATTTTTCAGGTGGAAGTTTATCCTGGTTATGTATTTGTTGTTCTAGAATCCAAAGTGACCCTGGACGTCTGTAGATAGTAATTGCATTGCATATGTTCATTCAGTTCATGGAGATCCTGGAAATGGAAAGATTGGAACATTCAATAATTCTTGCGAGATTTGGTTTGATTTTAAAACACCAGGAAAGAAGAGGCAGCTGGGTGGCTCAGTGGTTGAGCATCTGACTCTTGATTTTAGCTCAGGTCGTGATCTCAAAGTTTGAGAGTTTGAGCCCAGTATCTAGCTCCACCCTGTCAGTGAGGAGCCTGCTTGGGTTTCTCTCTCTCTCTCTCTCTCTCTCTCTCTCTCTCTCTCTCTCTCACTCTGCCCCTCCCACCTGTGCATATGCTCTCTCTCTCTCAAAATAAGTAAACTTAAAAAAAAAAGATTAAAAAATAAAATTAAATTAAAAAACCAGGAAAGAGTCCCTGTGGTGACAGCTTAGAAGTCTCTTTTCTGATATACATTTGACCTTTGAACAATATGGGCATTGGGGCACCAATCTCCTTTGCAGTGGAAAATCAACATACAGCTTTGGAGTCTCCAAAAACTTAACTACTTGAGTTCCACATGAGTGAAATCATGTGGTATTTGTATTTCTCTGACTTATTTCACTTAGCCTTATACCCTCTAGATCCATCCATGTTATTGCAAATGAAAAAATCTCATTCACATTTATAGCTGAATAATATTCCATGTGTACGTCATGTAGGTATAATTTAAGAAACAAAACAAATGGACAAAGAAAAAAAGGGACAAACCGAAAAACAGACTCTTAACTATAGAGAATAAATGGATGGTTACCAGGGGAGGTGGAAGGGGGGATGAGTGAAATAGGTTAAGGGGATTAACAGTATACTTATCATGATGAGCACTGAATAACGTATACAATTGTTGAATCACTATATTATGCACCTGAAAAAAAAAAAAAGAACAAACACCTTAACTACTAATAGCCTACTGTTGACTAGAAGGCTTACTGATAATATAAACAGTTGATTAGATATATATATATATCTAACATATATATATATATATTATATATATCTTCTGTATTCTTATAATAAAGTAAACTAGAGAAGAGAAATGTTATTAAGAAAATCATAAGGAAGAGAAGATACGTTTATAGAACTGTAGTGTATTTATTGAAAAAAAAAGTCTGTGTGTAATTAGACCTTCAGAGTTCAAACCCATGTTGTTCTAGGATCAACTGTATAGAATTAGAAAAAAAAAAAAAGAAGAAAAGAAAAAAACATCTAAGACTTAATGAGTAAACCATTGAGAATTGGGAGACATGTATTAGTCAGGGTTCTCCAGAGAAGCATGGCCCCCCTGCCATACTTCATTTGCTGTGAAGTGGGTTCTGTGATGAGACATAGTGCCGTGTGGAATGCCATGATGGTGGATAAGGCATTATATAATACCATGGATGGTAGTTTGGGTAGAAGCACCCTATGCAGGGGAGGCAAATCCTAGCCAGAGTGTCTATTCCAATAGGAACAAAATGCTGTTTTTTCATGATGGAAGTGGTCCATTATAATCAATCTGCCCCCAGGTAGCTGATTGATCACCTCAAGGAATGGTGCCATACTGGGGACTCAGGACAGTCTCTACTGCTAGCAGATTGGGCATATAGCAGTGGCCATAGCAAGATAGGCCTTGTGATTGGAGGCTCATGTTGCTACACCCTTGCAAAACCGTAATCCCTGTCTCCATAGCCACTTTGTTCATGAATCCTATGGGCCATGATAAGGGTCAGTGGGGAGAGTATGACTGGGAGCCACAGATTGGGTCATTCCATACATTTGATGATTAAAATCTGCCTTCTTTCCTCACACTTTGGTGAACATTCACATCAGACACAAATATTTTCACACTTCTTACCCACTCATAGAAATCTAATCCACATACTTCATCCCCTGACTCTTTGTCATCAATATTCCAATCATGTACCTTTAAGTCCCTGATCGTCTAGCCAAACTATTAGTCACAAGCCATGAATCAGTGTATAGTTACACATCTGGCCGTTGCTTCTTCCAGGCAAAATGAATAACCAGGTGCACTGCTCCAAGTTCTGCTTGTTGGAAAGGCTTCCCTCACCCCTGTTATTCATGGATGTCCCCCAAAAGGGTTGTGCAGCCATCCACTCTTGGATGGTTGCTACATATTGTGCAGAATCACCTGTACACCAGGCCTAAGTTTTCTCTGTGAACTGGCCACAAGACTCCTGTTAAGGTTACATGTGAAGGCTGGGAGAAACAAGGTGGTATAGCGGGATTGGGGACCATGGGCATTTGGGTCACTTATTCACATAACTTGCTTGTATCTTCAGGCCCTGCTTAAGCCCGATCGCACATACATTGCTTTTATTGAATGCTCATGTGCTGCTGTGCCTGCCCAACTTTGTGACTCACTTTTGGGGGTGTTATTGACCCAGATAACACCCAGATGATGACAGGAAGTCCAGGTCTCATAGTAAGTTGGTGGCCCATGGATAAGTGTTGAGTCTCTAGTAAGGTCCAGTAGCAAGGCAGAAGCTGTTTATCCAAAGGAGAGGCAATTATCTGCAAAGGATAGCAGGGTTTTGATCCAAAATCCCAAGGGCCTGTGTTACAGTTTACCTATAGGGCCTGCCAACAACTCCAAACAGCATCCCTCTCTGCTGCTGATACTTCAAACATCATTGACTCTGCTGGGTCATATCGCACAAGTAGCAGAGCAGCTGGTACCGAAGCCTGAACCTGGGACAACCTTCTTTTGTTCTGGGCCCCACTGAAAACTTACAGCGTTTGGGTCATTCAGTAAACAAGCCAGAGTAACACCCGCAAATCAGGAACACGCTGCCTCCAAAACCCAGAGGTCCACCAGGCAGACATTATAGACTCATTTGTTACAGTTCAGGAAATTTGATCTGTAATAGTTTGGTTGGTTTGTTGAACATGGACCAAAAGGTGGCCCATAGTAAATTAACTTAAAATGCTAGATAGAGCTGCTCTGGTAAACAACAGAAGGGATTCAAAGGTTTAGGAAGCTTGACATGTTGTAATGGATTTGTCAATTAATATCTGCTAGCCCACCCTACAAGAGTCCAGAGGATACACCTTTCACCATGACTTTGAGAAATAAATTTGTGAGGGGGACACCAGAAACCTTGAAGAGCTTTCTGATCACTTTTCTCCATAGGGCAGAAAACACAATGGGAACTGCTCTTACTGAATTAGGAAACCAAAATAAGGTGGGGGTAATTGGATCCTGGGGTGGCAAGAACAAAGTGGAGGCACTCAATGGCCCAAGGCAAGATGGGTGTGGTTTCCGTAATGATAGGTAGAGTCATGTAGCAATCAGAGTAGTCTGGTTCACAGAGACCTCTGGCATTGGCTCATTGATCATGGTGTTTCTAAAAATTAAAATATGGGATGCCTACTAAATTCTTACTTGATCTGTATAAAGAAAAGATTTTTAGGCCAACTGAACCAAAGTCTAACTTGAATCATACAAACAGTCATGGTCAATCCTCAGATGTGAGCCGGTTTTCATGCTCAGAGCCCCTTGAATGAAGGTGAAGTGGTCCCCTTGTGAAAGGACCTTGCCATATTAGCAAAAATTTGTTTTGTCAATCTTTTTCCATCCTTTCCCAAAGTGACCTTTGACCTTTTACCACAGTAAGTGAGCATTGGAGCAAAGGAAATATTCAGGCCTTTCAGGGATTATTGGACACTGGCTCTGAATTGCCGCTAATTCCAGGAGGCCCAAAATGGCACTGTGGTCCACCAGAGTAGGGGCTTATGAAGATCAGATGATGAATATAGTTTTCACTCGGGTCTGTCTCACAGTGGGTACAAGGATCCTGGAACCCCTCTAGGTCCAAAATACACAATTGGAACAGGCATACTTAGCAACTGGCAGAGTGCCCAAATTGAATAAGAATTTAACCCTCTGCTTAACCCTCAAAGAACCCATGAATTTAAGAATGAAGCATTTTCTCAGCTGTGTACAATGGGGTATATAATATTTTGAAGGTTTTTTTTTAATGTTTTTGAGAGAGAGAGAGAGAGAGAGAGAGAGAGAGAGAGAGAACAGGATGGGGGGCAGAGAGAGGGAGACACAGATTCTGAAACAGGATCCAGGCTCTGAGCTGTCAGCACAGAGCCCTATGTAGGGTTTGAGCCCATGAACTGCAAGATCATGACCTGAGCTGAAGTTGGACACTTAACTGACTGAACCACCCAGGTGCCCCATATTTTGAAGTATTTTAAATTCTGGAATTCATTACAAAATTTTCTAAAATTTGGTTATATTATCTTTGAAAGAAGAAGAAATTTTATTTGCAGTTTATCAATATTCTTGTCAGATTGATGTTTTCTCGTTTAAAGTTTTGTCTGGTTAATGAAGGAGAACTCTAGAGTTTTGACATATAATTAACAAGTATTTGATGGAAAGGTAATTAATTCTTCCCAAATTAGTTAATGACACAGATTGCCTCTTTTCACTGACAATTGTATATATTTGTTGATTCTCAATTTCTTAGGAGTTTCCTGTCCTATTGTTGTGCTTCAATTTTATCATTGCCATTTTACAGTTCTGTAATTAGTTTTGCTGGTATTTTTCTTCAGTTGAATAGTTAAATGTGATTTGAACTTAATATGATTAAGTCTAATGGATTGCATTTCCTGCTGCCTTCATTTGATTGGCAATGTAGAGAAATAGAAACCAATGCAGTTGAGGAAAGAATTCAAATCATCATTTCATATCCTGGAAAATCTCAGCGTCTAAATTTTCTTACGTTCTCATTTCTTGGCAATATTTCTATCAAGGACTTCAAATTCAAGTCCTAATTTATATCATGTTTTTACCCAATTAATCAGCAGAATAATTTATATTAGTGGCCTAACAAACCCCATAAAATGATTTTTTCCCTTTTTTGTTTCTTAAAAAGATAATCCTTCACTTAACCAGTGTATAAGTGAATTTAGGTTATTTTAAGAAAAAAAATGTTATGAGAACATATGCATAATACCTCAGAAGCTCTTGCTTGGTTTGCTGTGCTATCACAAGTGACTTGTTTTCCTTGTGCCAAAAAGTCTCTCACTCAAGGATCCTTCTTTCAAGACTGGTGAAATTTTTGGGGTGCCTGGGTGGCTCAGTCGGTTAAACGTCCAACTTCAGCTCAGGTCGTGATCTCACAGTTCGTGAGTTTGAACCCTGCATCAGGCTCTGCTGACAACTCAGAACCTGGAGCCTGCTTCAGATTCTGTGTCTCCCTCTCTTTCTCTGACCTTCCCCTGCTCACTCTCTGTCTCTCTCTGCCTCTCAAAAATAAATAAACGTTAAAAAAATTTTTTTAAAAGTGGCAAAAATGCCTGTCTCGTGATTTCACACAATCAGACGTCCTGGGCCATAACAGAAAAAAAATATGTGCGTTTAGACGGAGAGTTTTTTTTAATGAAATATAAAGAATTCCTTCCAGCTGATCTGTTTGGCTGTCAAAGCCTCAATTACAATAAACTAGAACAGAGCTTCCAAAATCCAAAGTGCAGAAATTGAAATCTCTGGTGCCGAATGTCACTTTTCTGGGACTGTGTGTGTATTTGCAGGAGAGGTTGCCAAAATCATATTAGAATTTGCCTTGTAAGGGTAGAGCTTTTACTACTGTAATAAAAATATGGAAACATTAGATGTGGCAGGATGTTACTGCACTCTTTTTTATTAAGGTTATACGATTTTCTATTTCCAAAGGATGCCTAACAAAGTAAGTGCAGTCAGAAAAAAAAAAAAAAAAATCTTTGAACCTGGACTGTGTGTTGAATGCCATCTGAAACAGACCCGAATCTAGAAGACATGTTGCACTGCTTTAAATTGCCTTTGACTCCACACTGACTGTGTCTTGAGTTGCTGATGAATTATCATTGGTCTTGATATGATCCTGACTGGGGAATTTATTACATAAGGATCTATCAGGATGGATGCAGTTCTGCTGTCTGAAAGCTCTTTTATTCTTCCAGAAAGCATTTCTTTTGGCTATTGAAATGGACCTTTTAGTTCGGCTAAATTATGAGCATCTTTTGAACCTCCCAAGGCGTTGATATGTTATATCATTATACCGTTTGGAGAATTGGATGAGTGGAGGAGGAATAATGGAAGTGTGTATTTTACTGTGGTTGTTGTTTTGAATTTCAGTGTTTTTATTTTGTCCCTGAGTTATGTAGAGGCAAGAGCATGGGCATTCAAATTATCGGGCACTATGGAATGGTACTTAGAGGCTTGGAGTTCTGGTGTCAGCCTGCCTCAGTTTGAATCATTGTTCAACTCCTTATTATCTATGTGATGACAGGTTTTTAAATAAATCTAAATTTTTGTTTTCTCATCTTTTAAGTGAGTAAAATGTCCGGACCTATTTTGTGTCATTATGGGGCAGATTTAATGAGACGGTCCAAGGAAGTTGCTTGGCTCGGCCCTTGGCGTGTCATAAATCCACGGGAGCAATTAATTATGCTGTTGGAGCCCCAGTCCCAGCAACTACTAGCTGGGTGACCTTCCCCAAAGTATTTACTCTTTTACCTGTTTGCTTATCTTTAAAATGAAGATAATGGAGCGTCTGGGTGGCCGAGTCGGTTGAGCGTTCAGCTTCGGCTCAGGTCATGATCTTGCATTCGTGAGTTCGAGCCCCGCATCGGGCTCTGTGCTGACAGCTCGGAGCGTGGAACCTTCTTGGGATTCTATGTCTCCCTCTCTCTTTCTGTCCCTTCCTTCCTTGTGCTCTGTCTCTCTCGCTCTCTCAAAAATAAATGAACATTAAAAAATTTTTTTAAAAAGTAAAATGAAGATAATGATGCCCCACCTGGAGAATCCTTGAGAATCAAAACTGGTAGAAGGTTCCAAGTATTTGACATTTAGTAGTTGATCAGTATATACTAGTTATAATACCCCTCTTCACTGCCTCTCACAGTAACAACAGAACAACAATAGCAACAACTACTATTTAAATGCTTCGAAAGTTGTCAGTCACTGTATATCCTATATAAAGACAGACACCATTGTGCTTGTTGTAAAATAATACGAGTCAGTGGCATGATTCACAGTTTTGTCAAATTTCTGGGTTCTGTGGCTTTGTATTAAGTAATTTGTATCTTTTGCCTTGAACCCATGTGCAATGGTTTCCATTAAATTCTTACTCGCCCATGATGAAAAAATCAATTTTTTGTTCTCTTTGCTGTCCAACTTCTGCTAGAAGAAAAAGTAAAACATGATCTAAAGCCTTGACTGAGGTTATATGCCTTTTCAAGGTTCTTTGGTGAACTTTCTACCTCTACAGAGGGAGGGCTTTAGTAGACCCTGGAGCGTTTCAAAGAGAATGTCAATATTACATCTCATTGTCTGCTGCTCAGCAGGAAAAATTGTGGACCCAACATCAGGTGTCTAAGTACAACGTAGAACATAAAGGTTTCATTTTCTGGTGCTGCCTGGGTACTTGCAGCATTTTAAATAAGAAGAAAATATTAAATCTTTATGGATAAGTCATTTCTTTGAAGATTTTCAAGTAATAGTTTTAGAAAAAAATATTACTTTCTCATTTCTTGGCAAGAGTTCTGTCAAGGACTTTGAATTCAAACCCAAATTTACATCAGATTATTTTAAAACCCAATTAACCAACAGCATAATGTGTTAAAAGAAGCAAATTCTGATGACTGATTTCCTTGCAGCCTCCTTTCCTCTCCAGGACTCTGGGCTGTCTGTGTGGATGGAAAACAATGGATTGATTAATGTATCTGGGCACTTAACACAGAACTTTAATAAGTATGTCGAAAATTGCCATTAGAAAGGATGCTGCCATTTATGTGTTCATTTCCCAAGAGCAGAAACTCTATTACAGTGATTTGAATAAGTTTCTATGAAGTATGGAAAGGCACTGGGTTTCATGACCTGCTTGTTGGGTCAAGGAGCCAATTTGCCAGAGCAACTTATTTTAAAATAACTTTATATACGTGTTATATTGTTGTGACAAAAGAAGATGAAATTTCAGATTACTGATTTTCCCAGCTTCAGATCTCTTAGGTTGTAGGTTTCAAGAAGCTGAATGAAAGTGAGTAAGATTTGTAACTTCGATTATTATGGACTGTCCTGAAGCTTTGCCTTTATTTTTGGATATAGCACCCAGCAGTTTCTATTCTTACTAATTTGCTTCAAAATGGGAATTATCAATTTGCTACAAAAATTTGAGTTATTTCCAAGGCAATACGATATAGTGGGAATCACACTTGATTCAGCATTGGTAAATCAGGTCTTTACTGTTTTGTGAATTTAGACAAGTGATTTTATCTCTCTGAGACCCTGTAGCTTTTTCCTACGAATAAGATAATTAGGTAGATGAACTCATGTCTCCTTACATTTTAAACTTCTAAAAATCAATTTTTTATATCCTTGAGGGTATAGATTTATATCCCTTGAAGTTTTAAACTAAGTGTCACATTAATGAATGATGTGTGATAACTTTGCAGACTCCATTTACATTTCTACATTGTTTACTTATCACATTCATGGTGGCCTTGTAGAAGTCCCTTACCTTCCCCGAGTTTGTGCAATCTGAATGTAAAAATGAGAAATTTAAACAATATGGTCTCTAAAGATCCTTCCAGTTCTAATCTTTTGTTTCTAGTGTACACTTACTGAAATCAGATCAAATATAAGTTGTGTGGTTCTCAGTAATATAGGAGATAGAAAGTCAACAATACATGACATCTTCCCTAGGAAGAGTTTTTGCCTTCCACTGAATCACACTTGTGGTCTCAGTCCATCTGAGCTGCTATAACAATACCATAGACTGGTTGACTTTTAAAAAACAAATTTATTTCCCAAAGTTCTGGAGGCTAGTAATCCATGATCAAAGTGCCAGCAGTGTCTCTGTCTGGTGAGAGTCTGCTTCCTGGTTCATAGACAACTGTCTTCTTGCTATGACCTGACATGGCCAAGAGGTAAGGGATTCCTCTGGAGGGCTCTCTTTTCTGAGGGCACTAATTCCACTCATAAGAACTTTACTCTCATAACCTAATTACCCCCTGCAAAAGCCCTATCTCCAAATATCACCGTGGGGGGAAATAGGTTTCTACGTACAAATTTGAGGGGGACACATTGAGTCTATAGCACATGGGATTCATGGAGCCATTAAAATTATGTATAAAATGTTTTCTTGTGTTCAGTTTTGGAGAAAAGGATTCGTAGCTCTCATAAGAATTTTGAGTACTACCTAATAAGTAAAACTAGATGCTCTTTTTTCAGAAATCTAGTATAGTGGGTCTTAAATTATGATCAGTGAAGGGTTAGGGGCTTAGACACTTTCAGGCAGTTCAAGAAATGAAATATATTTTCATAGTAACACTAAGATGATATTTTCCCTTTTCATTTCCATTCACTAATGAATGCACAGTAGGGTGTTTCAGAAACTCCATGATGTATGATATCGTAACAGATTAAATGCAGAAGTAGATGTGAGAATTCAGTTATCTTTTATTAAACCAGACAGACGTTAAAGATAGTTGCAAAATGTAAAGCAGTGTCATTCTTTTCACTAATTTTTGTTTGTTTTGGAAATGAGCATATAAAAATGGTTATTTTGAAATTAATAAATATGTTTTAAAATTTTTCTCATTTTAAATTCTAATCTGCTACATATCGACAGATAAAATCCACAGAAACAGAAACTCTTTGGAGTCCTTAGTAATTTTTAAGAGTGTCAAGGGCTCACGAAACTAAAATGTTTGAGAAATGCTAACCAGCCTTCATTAAGGTAGGTTAATCTGTAGTAGTAAACTAAGCCTACCTTGCTAGTAACTTTACACAAAGAGGTTTATGTCTCTCTCACCTAATTATCTAAGTAGGTGTTCAGTTAGCAGAGTAACTTCTGAGCACATGGTAATCCGGGGATCCAAGTTCATGGTGTGGCTTTGCCATGTTCAACCTTGACCTTCAAATTTGTTCTGAAGCTGACATCTCAGTCATCTGGAGAAGGGAATGAGCACAGAGGAGAAGAAATGGTTAATTGTTACAGCACCCAAGAAGCATCACTCATCATGTTCATTCACATTGCACTGGCTAGAACTGTTTCATGGCCTAAGCCAACTGCATTGAATGTAGCTCAGCTATATGTCCAGGAAGAGAAAAAAAGTCATAATCAGGAATAGCTAGCAGTCTCCCTCATACCTCAATTTTTATCTAGGTCTGCTATGTACAAGTTAGTAAACATGGGCCAACCACATAATAACTAACTTTTAGGTAAACACAGACCAATTGCAGAGCTATTAATTTTTAGTTTTCTCATGTATAAAATAGGTATAATAAATACTATAAAAGCTCCCAACTTTAGAAGGTTTTTGTGAGGGAGCCTGTGCAAAAGTGCTTAAAAATGGCTAAACATTTATCAAGTAACTGTGTAAGTCCATGACCCAAATAACGTTAAAATCAACCTGCTAGAGGAATTTAATATTTAGAAATAGATATAAACTTGTAATAACTATACTATAAGAACATGTGTCCCATAGGCAATAAAGACTGTAAACTGGGGGCATCCAGAAAGATGAGACAGTTTTTAGTGAGTGCTTTCATGGAAGCTCTTGAATTGGAAGTTCTTGAAGGGTCTTCCCAAAATATCAAATTGATGGTTCTTTGCTCTGGAATTCCATCATCCCTTCTAGATACCCTTCTCGTGGCACTTATCTGACCTTCATGTAATGTGAATTTTCTTATCTGCTTCCTTCATTAGCTTCTAGCTCTTATTATGGCCATCGGAACAGGATTTTTATCTTATTGTACTTTGTATGTCTTGAACTTAGCATGGTGCCTGGCCCATTGTGAGCCCTGAGGTAGATATTTATTAAATAGATAAGTTAGTTTCATTAAGAGAAATTGCATGGGGAGCGCCTGAGTAGCTCAGTCAGTTAAGCATCTGACTCTTGATTTGAGCTCAGGTCATGATCTCATAGTTCGTGAGTCTGAGCGCCACATCGGTCTCTGTGCTGACAGCGTGGAGCCTGTTCGAGACTCTGTCTCCCTCCCTCTCTCTCTGCTGTGTCTCTCGCCCACTTGCTCTCTCTCTCTCTTTTCTCTCTCTCTTTTCTCTCTCTCTCTCTCTCTAAATAAACATGAAAAAAGAGAGAAATTGCGTGAAAGGCAAAGAGGAGAAATGGGGAAATTAAGAGTTTGTGATTAAAGAGAATCTGTGAAGTTTAAAGTACAGGCTGGTAGGTAACTAAAGAATAGCAATAATGCAGGATGTCAAGACACACAGAATCTCCATGTTAAATGAGTCATCACTGTGAACCAACCAAGGCCATTAGAAAGAATGGGAAAGAAAGGAAAAGTGATATATCCTAAGGTCATTAAAGGTTGAGGGAGTTTCTAGTGACAGGAAAAAATGGAGCAAGGCTGATATAAGACGGTATCAACCCTATTGACAAATCATAATGGGATAGTAGTTTGAAAGTAGCACCTCAAATGCTTTTTGAATGAGCAGATGGTGGGTAGAGATGTACAGATGATGGAAAACCATCTTTCATTTCGTTAATTGATCCTCAAGGCACAAGGTGTTAGAGGAAAATCAACTCTTACTTCATCGTGAGCAGATTGAGCATGGTTACTCAGGAGTTAGGATCTCTGGAGGGCTTGATTCTACATGAAGCAACTCAGTTGGCCCAGAAGGTGGGCACACAGAGAGAGAGTGGAATAGGGCTGTCCTGCCCTGAGTAGGTGGTATGAGAGGAAGTGGTAGGGGGTTTTGCATAGAGGAGAATTGTGGAAATTGTTCAAAGAGATACTAATATTAGAAGAATAGAAGTTGTTTATGAAGTGTTTGTATAATATACTGAAGCAAGTTTTCCAATTGGAGTCCTGGCTATGATGATGTGGACCTGTCCACGTTTCTATCTGTAATGCTAAGTTCCTATTGATTTACTTTTTATATTAAGAAGAAAATAATTTATTTGCAAAGTGCCTGTTCAGTAGGTCATCTTTTTAGTTAATGTTTACATAACTACTATTTTTAGTAAAAGTGTGCTATTTAAATAAACAGAATTAGGCAGATACTGCTCTCAGAGGTGTTTAGAAAAGTGAATTGGGAGATTCTACAGCATATAATTAAAGGGTATTATAGCAGCCTGTAGTTATGGCACAGTTGAATATTTTTGTGAGTTTTTTTTTTTTTGGTGTTGTTAAAAATATCAATAATCAAATAAAAACATGGCCTGTATTTGCGTTAACTTTTTCTCTCAAGTACATTGGTTCAATCTACAAATACTTATTGAGTGTTTACTATGACACAGGTTTTATCCTGGATTCTAGAAATAGGAAGATAAATGCAACAAAGCTCATGCCTTTGAGAGTCTCATGTTTTGGCAGGTGAAATATATACATGACAAATGAATATGTAACTTGGGATATAAGCAATCAAGCAAGAATTGCTAAGATACAGAAGTAGTATATTTACCTTCTTGAAGATAGCAGGGCAGGCTTCACAGGATAGTATTACAGCATGCTTTGAAGGCTGAGCAGGAAGTTGCCAGATGAGCTAGGGACAAAAGACATTTCAGAATGAGCAGGTTACATGCAAAAAAGACACGGGAGTGTGATAAAGCATATTGTTCACGGGGGATGTGTTATTTCTGAAAGGTCAGTGTCAGGAGCATAGCAGAAGATGATACTCAGTGCATTAGACAGAAGCTGGACACACCTTTCATGTCATGCCAAGAAGTTTAGATTCTTCCTTGCGGGTTCATGGAGCCTAGTAAGGAAGCAAATGTTTATTGGATGAATGAAGAGGACATAATTGAAATATTTTAAATAAGAAAGGGTTAGAATCATGTTTGCTTATTTGTTTGCTTTTTAATCGTTCTGTCTGCAGTGAGGAGAGAGGTTTGAGAGACAGCAATAAGGAAATGATTGCAATAAATGGGGCACTTGAGGATTTGAAAAAAAAAACTACAGAGTCAGGGGATGGAGAGATGAGTTCAGTGCTTGGCATAGAGAAAGAAATCCATAGAAGTTATGATGAAGATCTGGGCAAAATGAAGATGGTGATGGTAAAGAAGAGGTGAGCTCGAAAGGTGTTTGAAAGAAAAACCTATTTTGCTCACGTCAGAATGTTAGTAACTCTCACATTGGAACTTCCCAGGAGGATGCTGTGTGCTGTGCCAAACATAACCCAGAACAGAAATGTTCTGTAAATTCTCTGTAGATGTCCAGTTGTTTCCAAATTTAAAGGAGGTTTTTTTTTTATTTTTTTGAAAAGTCACTCATGATGTCATCAATCACACTCATTTTTGATGTCTCATTAAAGGACGTCTTAGCATTTTCCCCTAATTAAGATATGATGGCAAAACCCAATAGTGTCCATGGCATATTCAAGCTAAGAACACTAGCAGTGAATTGGACTCTAGGAGGACATCGGATAAGGACGTTTCACATCAAAGTGCCTACAGCTGGCAGCCTTCTTGTTGCTTTGACAGCAGTATTATTGCTTCCTTAAGGGGCCATAAAAGTAGACTCATTAATTCCCCAAGATAATTTTCTCGTACATTAGCCTTAGTGATGCAATATAATCAGTTACATTGATAAAGTTGATCACTGATTTATTATTCTTTTGGGGTGCTTAAACTCCCAAGTCTCATTGTGACAACTGTTGACAGTCTGCCTTCCTTTTTTTTTTTTTAATTTTTTTTTAACGTTTATTTATTTTTGAGACAGAGAGAGACAGAGCATGAACGGGGGAGGGCCAGAGAGAGAGGGAGACACAGAATCGGAAGCAGGCTCCAGGCTCTGAGCCATCAACCCAGAGTCCGACACGGGGCTCGAACTCACGGACCGCGAGATCGTGACCTGAGCTGAAGTTGGATGCTTAACCGACTGAGCCACCCAGGCGCCCCAGTCTGCCTTCCTTTAAAATAACTTCTCTATTTCCAGCCCAGGCTGCTCTTCTGCAGTTCTAACAACAATTGGTGTTAACACCATGACATAACACCATGGTGTGTGTTGGGGGGGGGAGGCATTGAAGAAATGAAATTTTATTATCTCAGGTCAATTGGAACTCTTCCTTTTTAATTTATTTGATTCTATACTTCAGATTTTCTCAAAACCCACATATTCCTACAATGTTTGTATAATTAAAAACTAAGTGTCATTTTAAATAAAGTATTTTATATGAAAATGCACTGTAAACTTGCAGGTGCTAATCAAGTGCAAGTAGGTAGTCAGGTAATTATATGGCATCAAGTTTCAATGGTGATATTAGCACTACTTTCTATTTACTTAGAAATGTTAGTCTTGTGGAGGCACCTGGGTGGCTCAGTCAGTTAGGCATCCGACTTCAGCTCAGGTCATGATCTCATGGTTCATGAGTTTGAGCCCCGCATCGAGTTCTGTGCTGACAGGTCAGAGCTTGGAGCCTGCTTCAGATTCTGCGTCTCTCCCTCTCTCTCTCTCTCTCTCTCTCCCTCTCTCTCTCTCTCTCTCTCTGCCTCTCTAAAAAATAAAAACATTGAAAAAAATTTAAAAATGTTACTCTTGTGTGACTCATTATTTTGGTAGTGAGACATTTGTTTCTGTTCTGTTGTCATAGAGATTACCTTAAACTTTGAGGCACAGTGGATATTAGTTAAAAGGATAAATGTAATTATGGTCAGCTTAAAAGGATATAGAAATGTCAGAAGGTAACACAACTTTGCAAGGTGATATTCCTTTAGATGGAATGTTTTGGATGGGAATTTAAGCCCAAGACCCCAGTATATAGAAATGGTTTTGCTCTCAGCCACTTACTGCCTATAGTATTCTGAGTGCCTGGGTCATTGTGCTCACTGTAGAGTCCCTATTTATTTGTTTGTTTGCACATTGAACATATCAAGTACCAGCCATGAGCTGGGACTCATGCTTTTGAAGAATAACAACCACACCTTGCTTTTAAGAAACTCCTGGGTTAGCATGGGGATACAGCCGAGCAACGTGGTGATTGCAAAACAGCAGGATAGAAGGACGCACAGGGTATGGGGTGATCACAGCTGAGGAACACGCCTACTCTCAGCTCATTAAATCCTGTTTGATAGTCAGAATTTAGAATTTTAGAGGAGGTGAAGAAGCAGGCTGAAGGAAAGTAAAATGCACTCGTTGGGGAAATATCTTTTCCTAAAAAAGTGCAAAGGAGCCATGAATTCAATAATGAATTCGAAATGAAGTAAAGTAAGCAATGCTTAAGGAGGAAACCAGGCTCCTGTAACTTATAATAAACCAATACATACTATTCTTATGTAAAATGTATCTATTTTGGGTGGAAGAACTCAACCAGAGTCAGTTAAACAAGCATAAGCGCATGCATATTCTCTCCCATTGGATCTGTAAAAGTTGAGTAAATGTCATTCTTTGCGTAATTCTGAAAGCTTTTCCTCTCAAGAATCATTTCCCTTCAACTTTTACTATATAAATGTGCTTTGCCTAAGCCATTATCATGTTTTGAAAGGTTTCATTAATGATCAACACTTATTAGACTCAGCAACCATCCAAGCAAGCGAATTTATTCTCTGCGTATAAGCTGAGGGCCAAAATGAAATCAGCTTTGGAGTGAAAAGATCAACATAGGAGGCCTAAAGTAAATTTCATAAAACACAATTCTTTCTAGAATATGTTTTTGCAAGTATTTTCTGGGAAATGACTTCAGGCTAATTTTATATTTTTTTTCCAGGCAAACTCTTTCTCTTGTTTTCATCTTAGATTAATAAGAGGGTAAAACTCAGAAATAATTTCACAAATCAGAAATAATTGAGTATATCTCAGGTTAATGTCAGAAAACAAGCGACTGCTGATGTAGAGAATATCTGCTACATGTTTAGCACTTCCTAATTATGCTTTAAGGCAACTGAAAAATAAGTAAGAGTTAGTGCTTATTGTGTGTGTGTGAAAGAGAGTGAGTTTGGTAATCAGAAAAAAAAAAAGGTCAGGAATGAGACAAAAATAAAACTTCAGTTTATAGTCAAGAATTTAACTGACTAGTGGAGATTGAATTGTAGAATTTCTACAAGGGTCACTGTATGTGTGTGTGTGTGTGTGTGTGTGTGTATAAGTAATTGGAAAAGTTTATTTTAACAAGGTACAGGTGTACATGAAATGTGCTGAGGAATTTGGAAATCCAGGATTCAGTTTTCCAGCAGTTCTAGAACAAAAATTTTTTGAAGGAGAAAAAAAATGGAATTCAATATTCAATCAGAAGCCCAAGGTAATTGCTTTCAGTCTTGCCCGAATCCACTGAACTCACTGTCAGGTGAAAACATTCAAGGGGCCATAGAGAAAGGGGCCATAATTGATAGGCAAGGGACCTGTGTATGTAATCCATTATTGGTGGGATTTGAAAATGAAGGCAGCTTCTAAGGCTATACAACAGTGTCTAGAACCTGGAAAGATGTGGTCTAGGGAAAAGTAAAATGAAACCCAGTTTTGGAAATGCACAATAAAAACATGGAAGCCGAGGGCAGCCAATCACGTGGAAACACTTAGAAGTGAGACACGGAGAGGAAAGCTGTGTCACTCCTCTTCTGCAGACAGTAGTTCTGCTAGGGGTTGGACATCCTGGAGACCCAAGAATTTGGGCAGAGAAGGGCTATCTGCACAGTGTGGTTTTCACCGTTGGTGAAAGTCTTGCGTGAGACCAGGATGTAGCTGCTCCTGACGTGAGTCACGGTACTCAGTACTTCCATCTTGGTGTGGTCAGGCTGCTGGCACAAAATACTGCAAACTGGTGACTTAAACAACAGAAATTCACTCCTCACAACTCTGGAATTTTGGAAGCTGAAGATTAGGGTGCTGGCAAGATAGGTTTCTTCTCTTGAAGCCTCTTCTCCTGGTTAGAGACCAGCCACCCTTTCACTGTGCGCTCACCTGACCTCTTTGTGCATGCAGAGAGAGAGAGTGAGTAAGCTCTCTGGTGTCTCTTCTTACAAGATGCTAATCCCACTATGAAGGCCTCACCCTCATGATCTCATCTAACCCTACTCATCTCCCAAAGGCTCCCATCTCCAAATAGCATAGTGGGGCTTAAAGCTTCAACATGTGAATTTGTGAGGGGCAGAAATATTTAGTTCATAACAACTTTCTTCCTTGGGTAATCATCCCTGAAAAGGAAATTTCAAAAGTAGACCACTGCTGGGTAAAATCCCGAACAGCCAGTTAAATTTGAATATCAGGTAAAAAGCAAATAATGTTTTAGTATAAATATGCCCCCATGTAACATGTGGAACAGACATATACATATAAAAGTACAAAAGTATTTGTCACTTATCTGGAATTCAAATTTCATTGGGCAGCCTGTATTTTTGTTTGCTAAATTTGACAATTTTATCTCATTTATTGGTTGAAGGCTTTTGCTGGACTAACTAACCAATTATTCATCCAGACTGAGAAAAGGTTGAAATGCACAACCATGACAGCTATGATCACTCCGGCTTTATAGATTGGTATTTGGATATTGCAATGATTTACTGTCAGAGAGACAGTAATTTTTCAGTCTCAGGCATTGACTACTGACGGTGCCCATTATTTCTTCTCTCATTTAGTCTTTGGAATGCTTGAGGATTTTGCTTTAAATACATTTAACTGAAAAGCAGAATTACTTCTCTCTGTCTTATACTTAAAACTGACTTAAGGAGAGTGGAGGGCCAAACATTTGGTGAAGACTTTCTCTGTGGGCATTTTTAAAAAATGTTTATTTACGTTTGAAGGAGGGAGGGAAGGAGAGACAGAGAGAGTGAGAGAGAGAGAGAGAGAGAGAGGAAGAAAGGAAGGAAGGAAGGGGTAGAGAAGGGGGTGGGGAGAAGATCTGAAGCAGGCTCCGTGCTTTTAAAGCAGAGAGCCCAATGTGTGGCTCGATTCATGAACCAAGAGATCTTGACCTGAGCTGAAGTGGACACTTAACCCTCTGAGCCACTCAGGTGCCCTGAAGACCCATTGTGTTAAGGTCATTGATAGTTCATTCTTAGGTGGGTGGCTCAGCCAGCTTCCAGAATTTCTCCAAGATAAGGCTTTGAATTAGGGCAAGAACACATGTAATCAGAGGACTGGGATTTACATTCAGGTTCCTGAGTGGAACTTCATACATGTCTTCCTGCGTGGACTTCAAGAATTATCAACCTTGTCAAATTCAGCTTTCACAGCTCTCCAACTCGGATACCAATACACCCATTGCCCCAGATTTTATTGATGGGATGATAGTAACAGCAGACATCCTGATGTCCCCTAATGTGTGCCAGACTTGGGGCATTTGTTAACTTAATGTTCGATATACAATGTGGAGGTGGGTACTATTATCTGAATTTTATATATGTGGACTGGAGGTACAGAGCAGTTAAGTAGTCTTGTAGGTACACAGAGATTGTTTAATGTGTATTATTACTTTTATAATCATCATCATCATGATTTTAGTGCTTTGAAAAGAAGAACCAAAAGCCATGATTGATTATTTAAAAATTAAATTTGTTCCTGAAAATACTGTTGGTTTGCTGCTTAATCATTTGGAACCTCAAATTGTTCAGGTTAAAATATGTATGTATATATATATATATATATATATATATATACACACACACACACACATATATGTATATATATATATATATACACACACATATATATATGTGTATATATATATATACACACACATACATATATATAACATATGTACATATGTATATGTAAAGCATGGCTTAATTGCCACATTCTGTCAGTAAGTTTGTCACAAAGTTAGGCAACTTTTGAACTAGCAAGAGGGAAACTAGTCTCAGTCAATTTCAGTATATTCAGGTTTTTATGAAGTCATTGGCAGGTTGGAGCATTCAAAGCCTAGAAGTTGGAAGGTGGGAAGAATATGAGGTAAATAAGAAAGTTGACATTCCATTTCCAGTGTCAAAGAATCTTCTACTTTAGTGTTTCTCCTCACTCGTTTTCACATTTTATACTTTCTCTTTTATGTATGAAAAACGGAAAGAGCTATTCGTTATTTTCTAAGACTCCAGCAAAAAATATTATTTCCAGAGATTTTGCACTGACATTTTAAGAGTCAAATCTTATATCTATTGAAAGGCGAAATGTGACAAGTATTTGGTCACACCAAGTTGATTTACGTTCAACTGACAATATTTAGCAAAATTCTGTAGCAATTTATAGCTAGGTTGCTATAACAAAAATACCACAGCCTGGATGGCTTAAACGGCATACATTTATTTCTCACGGTTCTAGGGGATGGAAAGTCCAAGATCAGGCGTTGGCAGATTGAGCATCAGGTAAGAGCCGGCTTTCTGGTTGAGAGGTGGTCGTATTTTCCCAACATGTTCTCGCATGGTAGAAAAGGCAGGAGAGCTCTCCAGGTTCTCTTTTCTAGGGGCACTAATCCCAATCCCAACGCTCCACCCATATGACCTAATCACACCTCAAGGGCAGTACCTCCAAACACATCACACTGAGGGTTAGGTTTCAATATATGTGTTTTGGCAGAGAGGACACAAACATCCCATCTTTCACAGTAAATAAATCCTTGTGAATCATAGAGTCGTTCAATCCCAGTTTAAGAATGAAAGCTAAAGGTCACACATTTGACATTTGTTCACTTTTTAGAGTCACGATAACATTTTCACTTAGGGTACAAGCATATGTATTTCATAATACAGTGATTGTTTCTTTAACTTAGGGTCTTTAGATGGAAAAAAAAGGTAGTAGTTACAGTTCTGAAACATCTGGTATGAAAAATAACTGATGTCACCCCCCATAAAAATCACCACCACCACCACCTAGGAGCTAGTTGTTACTTTCCCTGTTTTGTGTGTTAGGAAACTGACTTGGGAATTTAAATCACTCACACGAATTCACTCTTGGTAGGTGTAGGAGGCAAGATTTCAAGTTCCTTTGGTTTGTCTCGTCCTATGGCCATGGTCTTATCTACCATAATGCATCACCTCTCTGGAAGAAAAGAAAGGGTTGATAGCTGCCTGGAATGAATGGTCCAGGAGAAATGTCATTTCTGCATAGATCTAATGTTTGTATGCATTCACCTGTGATCATCCCTCCACCCTCACTAGGACGGAGCAAAGAAGCCGACTGTCTTTCAAACTCTACTCTGACTCATTATGTACTGAATGGTTCTGACCACTACTCCAAAAAGAAAGAACTGTTGGTAATTCCTAAGACAGTATTGCTCAACTGTGGCAGATGGGCTACTGCTCCTTGAACCTCTCCAGTACCAATTGAAAAGAATTTTGAGAGTAGAGGTTGGCAGAATATAAACTCCCAGGTGATGCTAAAGTGAAACTAAAAACTAAAGTTTGAAAATATGCTGAAGAACTAAGAATGAGAGAGAGAGAGAGAGAGAGAGAGAGAGAGAGAGAGCTGAGTTATATTAGAATCCATTTAAAGTGCCATTCCATTCAACATTTGTTATTTACCATTTGTAAAATAATGAGCTGGGCTTTGTAGGATACAAACAGAAAAGATGAATAAGGCATTATTTCTGCCCTCAAAATTAGGATCTTCTTTCACATAGTGCATGTCTTACATTTAATACTTTTTCTAGCTAGTAGAATGATGCCATTCCGTTTCTGGTCTATTCATACTTGTTTAGTATTCAGACTTGACTTGGTATATGATATAATTCAACATCTATAAACCATTCAAAATTTCTAAATCTGATTTCCTAATCTTTAAAACAGAGACCCACACTCTAGCTGACCATATCTTGGGAACTATAGTATTGCACAGAACATCAGGAATCATTTACTGTTAGTACTGTACTTGGCTAAATTGAAACCTGTTTAATCCCATTTAAGTAATTATAAAAGGCTTATCATATTGAATGTTAAATATTTATACAAAAATGTGAATGATTAAGTATTTTCATAAATTCTATTTGAAAGTTTTCTCAAGTATTTAGTTCTTTTTTTTTTTAAGTTAATGTATTTTGAAAGAGAGAGACAGACAGACAGACAGACAACATGAGTGAGGGAGGGGTAGAGAGAGAGGGAGACAGAGAATCCCAAGCAGGCTTAATGCTGTCAGTGCAGAGCCTGACACGGGGCTTGAACCCATGAAAACATAAGATCATTAACTGAGCCAAAACCAAGAGTCAGACACTTAACCAACCGAGTCACTCAGGCACCCCTTAGGTGTTAAGTCTGAGTGAAGATGGTAGAAATATAAAAATACAAGTCAAGTTCAGAAATTGATTTGAATTTTGTAATTAGAACTTACCCTAACAATTCAGGTATAGCTCTGCAAGTTTCAAGTTGTGACATCCACGTGACCCATTCCTTAGCACAAATTATTTTCAAGCTATTTTCTAAAGTTGATGCCTTTTTTTTTTGGTTTTGGTATCTTAAATATGGTAAAAGTGAAGAATTATGCAGCTTCATAAATTGTTTTGAATCAGTTTTTTTTTTGCCCTGTCTTCCTTTATATGCAGGATTCATGCTCCAGTGATATAAATAAACATGTTAAATTAACAGTTATCGTGAATACATTTTTTTGATTTCATACAAAGCTCTGCCCAATGACTCACAGGCATATCTCCCCCTAACATCTGGAAAATCAGGGATGTGTTCCCTTTTCTATAGCACTCCGGGGACTCAGATTTTACTAGTAAAAAAGAAACATATATTTAATAAACTTGGTTTTTAATTGGGAAGGCATTATGGGTTAGAGCAGCAAAAGGTTGAGAAAGTCATGGAAGAACTGATTATAAATATCAGCCAATTATGGCCTCAATTAGTATGTTTGTAAGGTGTTTTTTTCTTACCTCAGAGATAAAATGAGTTAAAGTCATTAAAAAATGAGTAACAAGCAGTTTTTAATTATACACCATTTGTACATCTGTGAATAATTACCTGGCAATTGCTACCTAGGTGACAGTGATTGACAGGAAGCTACCCATGTTTCCAGGCAAAGGACACATCTTTAATAACAGGAAAAGACGCACACTTCAGCTGCATGAAGAGAGTGACAGAGAGCAAGGAAGGAACCAGTGCTCAAAATTGAGGGGCAAGATTTCCTGATGGGGTACCCCGTTGGCAATGGCTGCCCCTAATTAGGATGAGAATACCTTCAGGGTCTTCTTAGATGTGTGCCATTTGCCATTTTTTATGCGTGTAGGAAGGTTATGCCCTCTTAGGTCCTTCTAACTAATTTTTATGCCTGCTTGTCCAGTAGAAGAAAAGTACTGGCACCAACCTCAGAACATTTCAGAGTGTCAACGGTAGTGAGCAAAATAGCTATTTCCTTTGTGTGATGTAACCCTAGTGGGCCATCTTCAGGCATCTATGCCGGAGGTCCCTGGATCTTAAGAAAACCAGCTTAGGTCTTACAGTCTATTGTGAAAACCAGTTTAAGTCTTCTAGTCTGTTAAAAAAAATGATAATAATAAGATAGCACATTTTCTTTCTTTTTTTAAAAAAAATATGAATTTATTTTAAGAGAGAGCATGCAAATGAGAGGGGAAGGGACAGAGAGAGAACCCCAAGCAGGTTCCATACTTTTAGCGCAGAGCCGAATGTGGGGCTTGAACTCACAATCCATAAGATCATGACCTGAGCCAAAATCAAAAATGTTCGGATGCTTAACTGACTGAGCCACCTAAGCACCCCAGATGGGACCTTTTCATATGAAAACCACCCTCTTTGATCAGAGGCAGCTGCAGATTCAACTGGAGAGACCCAGGCAGCCTTAAGTGTTTATCCAAGGGTTGCAGACTGAGCCCCCAGGCTTGGGGACATGTGTAGTTTGGCTGGAATGCCGTTTTGCCTTTTTACACTGAATCTGAATATCTTTGGGTGGCACATGGCTACTCTTTGCCACCACTCTGAAACTTCCTGTGTGTTGCTTTTTCCTTGGCCCACTTCACATCCTCTATAGGCATTTGTCTGTGTTCCCAGTTTTATACTGTGAGTCTTGGCAAGATTTTCTTTCCAGATCCTGGAATATCTGCATTGATGGGAAGAAGTAGGACGTTTGTTTGTTAAACCACTGGAGTCATGGTCTGCAACCAGGTAGATAGCTGGTAGAGTACCAAGAGAGGCGTGGGGAGGACTGATTAGAAGCCAGCCCTGAAAGACGAGGGGATGACCAGAACCCCAAACCATGGACAAGAGCATGCACAAGAGATGTGTGAACCAGAGCAAGAAAAGTAGGGTTCCCCTGGGTTCCCTTCTCAGATTTAAGGTGAATCACAAGACACTTTGGGACTAGCTGGGACATCTGTTTAGAGCTAGGTAGTTAACTAAGCAAAAAATTTTTTAAACTATTAATCATTAATGCTTCCCCCCGCCCTGTTTTTGTTGTTTCTTTCTTCTTTCTTTCTTTCTTTCTTTCTTTCTTTCTTTCTTTCTTTCTTTCTTTCTTTCTTCCTATTCAAGTAACAGCATTTGAGGACAGTTTAAAAAAAATTTTTTTTAACGTTTATTTATTTTTGAGACAGAGCATGAACAGGGGAGGGGCAGAGAGAGAGGGAGACACAGAATCTGAAACAGGCTCCAGGCTCTGAGCTGTCAGCACAGAGCCCGACGCGGGGCTCGAACTCACGGACCGCGAGATCGTGACCTGAGCCGAAGTCGGCCGCTTAACCGACTGAGCCACCCAGGCGCCCAGAGGACAGTTTTAGAAACAAGAGCAGAAGTCTAAAGAACTTTTTCTACCATCTACCATATTATTCATTTACCTGTCCTTTAGTTACTTAAGATTTCTTTCCTTTTCATCTTCACTATTTTTAGCTTCTTTTTTTTTTAAACTCACATTCTAATTTGTATTACAGATCTCTTTCTTGGATCTCCAGAGTTGATTACTGAGGGGCCCAGGCCCGATGCCGCTTTAGGCCAGAATGCCTGATGCGTTCTGCCTACCTGTAGTTTCTCAGGAAAACACTGAGCCCTGAACTCTTTACATTGCTTCATTTCATTCCTGCCACAATCTTGGGAAGGAGGTATTCTTGTACCCATTTTACAGATGGCAAGAGGAAGTCTTAGAGAACTTTAATCGTACACCTACAATATACTCTTACGTTTTATGAATAAATTTTATAACTCTGAAGAGACTAAGGTGTCACACCTTCTAATTTGGACTTTCATCTAGCTTGGGGTACTTCGGGACTTTCTAATGAGCTGCATCCTAATCCTATGCAGTCTTTTCAAGACCAAAGTAATCATTCTGAATTCCTAAAGTATTGGAGTTTGTATGTCATGGCACTCTTCACTATCTCTGACTTACTGTGTGCTGTATCCTCTGACAGACTGAAAAACTTGAAGACAAACTTCCTCATTTTCATATCCTCTATACCGAGCAGAGCCCTGGTTCATAAGTAGGGGGTTAATTACTGAGTAGACGA
Organism: Panthera pardus; assembly: GCF_024362965.1. Taxonomy (NCBI): domain Eukaryota; kingdom Metazoa; phylum Chordata; class Mammalia; order Carnivora; family Felidae; genus Panthera; species Panthera pardus. Next base: position 187,675,967 of record NW_026526688.1, read on the forward strand.
TGAAATGCAAGATTTGATAGCAATCTATGTATTTGATAAATACAATTCACAGAAGGAGCCTGGCCATGGGACCCAGGCCTAATATTTGGTTTATTTCAGGCGCCGTTCACCTAGAATTGTTACTTCTCTTGGGCTTGAAAGGTATTAATAATCTGAACGACACCAAACTGAAATTAGAATTTGGACTGTGTGATTACATGTCTTGTAATACAAGTTAACAACTAGGATATGAACAAAGCATATGTGAATAATAAATACCACTGATCATTTTTCTTATTCTGCTCTAAGTCAACTTGACTGCCCTGTTTAATATTTGCTGAAACAAGCACTAATTTTTTTTAAGTTGTTTCTACATTAAAACATTTTAGATGGATAATCATATGTGATCTTTTTCTCTTGTTTCTTTTTTTCTTTTTTAATGTAGGAGGCATCATTATGACTCGTTTAACTTCTGAATTTGGAAATCAACATCTAAGCATTAAATGTAGGATACATGGTACAGTGAAACTAGTTCTGGATTAAGTTGGTGAGGGGCAGGGAGAGGGAGGTCAGAGGCTTGGAAACTGAGCCTCACCTCTGCTCTTATTTAGTCATTCAGCAAACATGTACTGAACCCCTATTATGTTCTGGGCATCATATCAATTTAAGTGATTATACACAGATAAATGAGATCTTGGCATCATCAAGTAACGTCCAGATTAGTAGAAGGAACAAGTGAACAGATGGTAATAATATAGAATATATTAATACATATGTGTGTGTGTGTGTGTGTGTGTGTGTATAAAGAGGGAGAGGGATAAGGAGGGGAAGAAAGAAAGAAGAGAGAAGATGAAAGAACCAAGAGGAAAGAATGATGGACTGACTTTCCAGGTGCAGCGGTAACTGTTGAGCTGGGGAGTCACTTACCTCATTCTAAAGTCAGCTTACCTGCCAGATCAATGTTTCCTAAACTTCAGCAATTTTTGGTACCATTTTCATATATTTGATGGATCTAAGTGTTGCTTTTATACTATCTGTTTCTTTTCAGCGGACATGAAATCAATTCACTTTTTTTTTTTTTAAGTGGCATTGTCTTAACAGCATCTGTGAAATCACAGACTGGAAGAAATACTTCTTTCTTATACATTTGTATTGAATTTGGTAAAATACCCCACCCAAACCGGGAGCTCTACAGACTAACTTTTTGAATATTTGGTTACCTAGGCAAAATGAATTAATACCCATGTAAAACAAATACATTCTTATTAAAATCAACTTTATAAAACTACTTACTTATTTTTGGAGAGAGAGTGCAAGCAGGGGAGGGGCAGAGACAGAGGGGGACAGAGGGTCTGAAGCAGGCTCTGCACTGACAGCAGCAAGCCTGATGCAGGGCTCGAACCCACGAACCGTGGGATCATGAGCTGAGCTGAAGTTGGACACTCAACTGACTGGGCCAAAATCAACTTCTAAATAGGGTGTTACTACCTCAAAACATCCTGTGTGCCATCATTGGCACCTGACCCATCATAATGTGGAACATTCTGGACAAGTTGTCTCTTCTAAAGTTTCTTCTGCCATTAGCATTTTAACTTCTATAAAAGTTTTGTTGTTCAAAAAAAATGGTATCTTCCTATTAGCTGTCATGTAATTCATACTCACAGAGGCCTGAAGGAAGAGAAAACCTTTCGGATTCCCCGTACAACTTTCCTAATGTCAAAAGTTAATACAAATAATCAGAGGTCAAGGTGGGAGCTCTTCTTGCCTGTAGGAATTTGGAGATAGGAAGAGGAGGAGATTACCTTTTGAACATTTTTATTCAGACTATGGAGGATAGAAAAAGGTATTCTCTAGTCCTAACTCCACAGAAACTCTTCTTTTTTGCTGAAAACTGGTGTCTGTCATAAATATCAATATTGAATTAAGGAGGAATAGGAGACATTAAAGTAAAAAGCGGGGAAATCATCATGGGATTTGGAGAATAATTATGCTATAATTTGTTTATTTATGAGGCAATAATGATTTATTATTTAGTATTCCAAAAAGAAATTATGGTGGCATGTGATTTAGAAGTAAAGCTACTGCCGGTTAGGGATATGAGAAGAAAGTGTATTTCTGCCAATGAACAAATACAGCAATAATTGTCATTAAAGCATGCTGGGGTTTTCTCTCATTGACTTGAAGATTAAAATCACTGTGGTTGCCATCTTATTTTCTGAAACTGAAGCCCATTTTCAGATTTTCATAGCAGATGGAATACAGGGTGGTGGTATGTTTTATAAAACATATTCAATATTGTAACTGAAATTTACATTAAAAATCATGATTCCTATTTTGTAATGTAAAAGCGATATTAAAAGAAGGAATAATACACAATGTCTTTTTGTTTATTAAAAAAGGACATGTGGTAAAATACCTTTGAACTCAAAAGTCACTACTGAGGCAACTTTGTTTGCCTTTTTATTTTATTTTTTTTGAGAGACAGAGAAAGAGAGCATGTGCACACACATGCAAGGAAGGGAGGAAGAGAGGAAGAGGGAGAGAGAGAATCCCAATCAGGTTCTACCGCCCAGCACAGAGCCTGAGGTGGGGTTTGATATCACAACTGTGAGATCATGACCTGAGCCAAAACAAAGAGTAAGAGGCTCAACCAGCTGAGCCAATCAGGCACCCCTTGTTTGCCTTTTTAGTTGATCTGTTCACTTGGATTTACTTAAGCCATAGGAAAGGACCTTCCTTCCACATCATCATTAGCCAAAGAATATTTCTAACAACCTGTGTCACTATCATATGTCCATTGATTCATTTAAAAATACTTTTGGAAAAAGAATATTTTGGCCATTTCTATGGGATGGATTTTGTCCCCGCAAAAGATATGCTGAAGTCCTGACTGCCAGTTCCTCCATGTCACCTTATTTGAAAATAGGGTCATTTCCATTTCTTTGTGTGTTCTTCAATTTACTTCATAAGCTTTCTATAGTTTTCAGCGGTTTTCAGATCTTTTACATCTTTGGCTAGGTTTATTCCTCGGTATTTTATGGTTCTTGGTGCAATTGTAAATGGAAAAGAAATGGAAAAACATTCCATGCTCATGGATTGGAAAATAAATATTCTTAAAATGTGAATACTACCCAAAGCAATCTACCTTCAATGCAATCCCAATTAAAATTGCACTGGCATTCTTCTCAAAGCTAGAGCAAAAATCCTAAAATTTGTATGGAACCACAAAAGACCCCAAATAGCCAAAGTAATATTGAAGAAAACCAAAGCGGGAGGCATCATGATCCCAGACTTTAGCCTCTACTACAAAGCTGTAATCATTAAGTCACTATGGTATTGGCACCCAAACAGACACATAGACCAATGGAGTAGAATAGAGACTCCAGAATTAGACTCACAAATGTATGGCCAACTAGTCTTTGACAAAGCAGGAAAGAGTATCCAATGGAAAAAAGACAGTCTGTTTAACAAATGGTGCTGGGAGAACTGGACAGCAACATGCAAAAGAATGAAACTAGACCACTTTCTTACACCATTAACAAAAATAAACTCAAAATGGATCAAGGACCTGAATGTGAGACAGGAAACCATCAAAACCCTAGAGGAGAAAGCAGGCAAAAACCTCTATGACTTCAGCTGCAGTAATTTCTTACTTGACACATCTCCAAAGGCAAGGGAATTAAAAACAAAAATGAACTATTGGGACCTCATCAAGATGAAAATCTTCTGTACTGCAAAGGAAACAATCAACAAAACTAAAAGGCAACCAACGGAATGAGAAGAGATATTTGCAAGTGACATACCAGATAAAAGGCTAGTATCCAAAATCTATAAAGAACTCACCAAACTTCACACCTGAAAAACAAATAATTCAGTGAAGAAGTGGGTAGAAGACATGAATAGACACTTCTCCAAAGAAGATACCTGGATGGCCAACAGACACATGAAAACATGCTCAACATCACTCATCATCAGAGAAATACAAATCAAAGCCACAGTGAGATACCACCTCTCACCTGTCAGGATGGCTAAAATGAACAAATCAGGAGACTATAGATGCTGGAGAGGATGTGGAGAAATGAAAACCCTCTTGCACTGTTGGTGGGAATGCAAACTGGGGCAGCCGCTCTGGAAAACAGTGTGGAGGTTCCTCAAAAAATTAAGAAGAGAACTACCCTGCAATAGCACTGCTAGGAATTTACCCAAGGGATATAGGAGTGCTGATGCATAGGGGCACATGTACCCCAATATTTATACCTGCACTTTCAACAACAGTAAAATTATGGAAAGAACCTAAATGTCCATAAACTGAGGAATGGATAAAGAAGCTGTGGCTTATATATACAACGGAATACTACTTGGCAATGAGAAAGAATGAAATCTTGCCATTTGTAGCAATGTGGATGGAACTGGAGGGTATTATGCTAAGTGAAATAAGTCAGGCAGAGAAAGACAGATACCATATGTTTTCACTCATATATTGATCTTGAGAAACTTAACAGAAGACCATGGGGGAGAGGAAGGGGGGATAAAAGTTATAAACAGAGAGTGAGGGAGGGAATCCATAAGAGACTTAAATACAGAGAACAAACTGAGGGTTGATGCGGGGTGGGGGAGAGGGGAAAGTGGGTAATGGGCATTGAGGAGGGCACTTGTTGGGATAGCACTGGGTGTTGTATGGAAGCCAAATTGACAAATTATATTTAAAAATGAAAATAGAGTCATTAATTATATGAAAAAATAGATATCACTAAAGCAGTGGTTAAGATGATGTCATGCTGAGGTAGGGTGAGCCCTTAATGAGTGTGACTGCTGTCCTTGTAAGAGAAGAGACACAGACAGAGACAACCAGGGATGGCATCATGTAATGGTAGAGAGAATGAAATGCTTCAAACTAAGGAACAATAAAGATTGTTCCTGCAAACAACTGGAAGCAAAGAAGAGACAAAAAAGATTCTTCCCATAGGCTTCAGAGGGGGCACGTACCCGCTGACACCCCGATTTCAGACACCTAGCCTCTGGAAGTATGAGGCCATATTTCCATTCTTTTAAATCACCTGGTTTGTGGTAATTTGTTGTGACAGCCCTAGGAAATGAATATAGGCACCAACAATATGCCCTGGAACTATTTTAGACATTTGAGATACATCAGTAAAAAATATGGACAAGATTTCTGCACTGGTGGTGTTTAGATTCTTAAAAGGGAGTAAAAACAATAAGTAAATGGGAGTATATGTGAGATGATAGTAAAGAGAATCATAATTGCAGAATAGAGGTGGAAGGAGGGGAGGGTAGATTAGCAGTATTGAAAAGTGTGGCCAGATACAGCTGACATTTAAGCAAAATGTGAAGATGGTGAAGGTATTAGCCTTATTAAAATAGGGATAGGAAGAATGTACCAGGGAGCAAGAAGCCCCTAGTACAAAGCTTAAAGCTGGAACACGCCCAGTCTTTTGGGGAGGCCAGACTTCATGATGGCCCAAGTGAGCAAGAGGGGGAGTAAAAGAAGCTGAGGTTAGGGTGGTGACTGGGGAGCCAGATCTTCCAGGGCTTTGCGTGATTTTATGTCAAATGAATTGGGGATCCATTGGAGATTAAAATGGACGCATGGTCTGACCGACGTTTTTAAAGAATTAACACTTGTAACTCAATTACACTTGTAATTGACTGTAATGGGCCAGGATAGAGTCAAAGGACCAATTCATGGGCTGTTTCTACAATTCAGGCAAGAGATAATGCTTAGACCAAGGTGGAGACAGTGAAGGCATGAAGAGTGGTCAGATTCTAGAAAGAGCCAACAAGATCTCCTGGCAAATCCCTCCTGGTGTGAGGGATGACTCCTGAAGTTTTGGTCTCTAGAGGAATGGAATTGTCATCTCAAATGTGGGGGCAGATTGAGGGGTGGGGTGCAAAGGACATCTTCTGTTTTGGAGATACACTTTATATGCTTCCTTTCCTAATGCCTTTTATTTTTGTTCCTTTGTTTTTTGATAATGACATCATCAGTTTCATTTTTTGGTATCTAGGTTTATTGCTTTCACATAATAACTCTTTCTAAAATTTTATTAAGACCTTAATTTTTAGAGCAGTTTTAGGTTCACAGAAAAATTGGGAGGAAGGCACAGAGTTCCTATATGTCCCCTACCCCCACACATGCATAGCCTCCACCATTATCAAAACCCCCAAACAGAATGCTAGATTTGTTATGATTAATGAACTTACATTGACACATCATGTGAACAAAGTTAGCTTTATTTCTTCATTCCCAATCCCCCCATGTATTATATACATTCTCTCTCTCTATATATATAATATATATACACTCTATCTTTGTGTATGTGTATGTGTGTGTGTGTGTGTGTATACATATGTATATATATACGTATATATATATGTATATATATACATATATATATACGTATATATATATAATTTCCAATTCTTATCTTGCTGCATTAGTTAGAATTTTCAGTATGATGTTGAGAAGTGGTGAGAGGGGACTAAGGTCTAAGGTTGTACCTGACCTTAGAGGGAAAGTTTTAAGTTTCTTAACATTAAGGATGACATTAACTGTATGTGTTTTTTGTAGATAACCTTTTTTAAGTTGAGGAAGTTTTTTTTCTATTCCTAGTTTACTGAGAGTTTTATCATGAATGGGTGTATGATTTTGTCAAATGCTTTTTTCTGCATCTATTGATATTATGTGATTTTTCTTTTTTACTGTGTTGATGCGATCAATGACATTAATTGATTTTTGTATTTTGAACCAGCCATGTATACCTGGAAAAAATCCCACTTGACTTTTGTATATAATGATTTTCATATATTTTGGATTCAATACCCTAATATTTTATTGAGGGTTTTTGCACTCATGTGTATGGAAGATTGGTCTGTAGTTCTCTTTTCTTGTAATGCCCTTGTCTTAGGGTAATGTTGGCCTCATGGAAAAAGTTAGGAAATATTTGCTCTGTTTCTAAGATGTCTATTTTTAATGTTATTATTTTTGCTTTATTTTCCTCTGATTACTAATCTTCTTTTTCTTTTTTATTTCTTTTTTTTCTATTTTATAACGTCCATCTCCAAAGATTTTCCTTCCTCTTTTCCCTCTCCTTTCTTTCATTCTTTCATTCTACTTGTATTACTCTTAACTTCCTAGTTTTTAACAAACTAGTTTTTAATCAGGGAACCCATCCCATGGAGGTGGCCACACTCCGAAAGGGACAGCCTAATTCTTTATTTCCAGGAATCACATAGATGTGCTCTCCCTCAGAGAGATGTGGAATGGCTGTGGCTTCAGTGTTCCTTCCGTGTAGTAAGACCAGTGGTTGTATTTACTTAAAACCATTTGGCACCATGGAGTTTCTTTTTTTTTAAATTTTTCAATGTTTATTTATTTTTGAGAGAGAGAGAGAGACAGAACGTGAGCACAGTGGGGGACGGGGGACGGGGGAGGCAGAGAGAGAAGGAGACACAGAATCTGAAGCAGGCTTCAGGCTCTGAGCTGTCAGCACAGAGCCCGACGTGGGGCTCGAACTCACCAACTGTGAGATAATGACCTGAGCTGAAATTGGATATTTAACCGACTGAGCCACCCAGGCGCCCTGGCACCATGGGGTTTCTTAATGATTAAGAAATCAAAAGTCAATGATTAAGACTCCTTTCCCAGAAAATGCCCATAGGAGTCTTGAAATTAATTCCTTGTTAGCTTTTCCAATGGGTGTTATTAATGTATGTTTTTGAGATATTTAGATTTCACATAATCAAGCTTTTTGTCTTTTCTTCTTTTCCTTTCTATCGGGGGCGGGGGGATAGTCACTAATGAAAGCAGGAGTACATCCATTTTCTATCAACTGTAAAAGAGCGGGTGAGCTTGCCTGACCAGAATATGCTTTTCTGGCATGGTTTTATGCACTGGCAGGTTGTATATCATATGCCTTAACACTTGCATCCCTCATGTCAAGGAGAGTGTTGTCTGCATAAATCCAAAGTCACACTCTAATAATCATTTTAGTTTGCATTTATTCTATTCAGCTCAAGGCTGAATTAATTTTCTCTGAACAGCAGGAGAAATGAAAGTGTTGATGCGGCCCTACCTGGATCCATTGAGAAATGGATGAACTGCTTCCCCATAGAAATGCTTCCAGAGACAAATGTAAATATGTGTATGGAACATTCCTTACCACATACATTTATGGAAATAGGTCATATTTAATGGCAGTTCTTGGGCAACACTGAGGGATTTCAAGAGATTATTTCAGAGTTAGAGTATATTAGTGTATTAGTTACCTATTGTCACGTGATAAATTACCTCAAGATTTAGTGGCTCATGGCTCAAAACAACATAAGCATTTATTATCTTTTTGCTTCTGTGGTTCAGGATCCAGGAATTTAGCTGTGTTATTCTGGCCTGGGACCTCTCCTGAGATTACAGTCCTCTCAAGGCTTGATTATCTGGAGCATTGTCTGTCAAGGTAGTTTGGTTTTTTGGTCAGTAACTTGGTGCTGGCTCTTGCCCAGAGACCCCGGTTCCTCTCCATGTGAAGTTGTCCGTAGGGCTGTTTGAATGTCCTCATGCATGGTGGCCGGCTTTACTTAGAAAGAGGCTGCAATGTCTTGTATGACCTAGCCTGTCATGCCACACACTCATTTCTATAATATCCTATTGGTTAGCATACATCAGTCCTATTTGGTGTGGCAGATGTCTGTTCATGAGAATAGAAACTGTGATGTTGACTCACTGCGGTCCCTGATGGGGTAGCAGTCCATCATAATGAATGTAGGATATCCTGGATTGAGGAAGAGGTACTAATTAGCTCTCTCTTTACAGCTAGGTGGAGTTGTCCCTGAGGCAATAGGTACTCAAGATTAGATTGATGGGGCACCTGGGTGGCTCGGTTGAGTGCCAACTCTTGATTTCAGCTCAGGTCATGATATTACAGTTCATGATTTTGAGCCCCACATTGGGCTGACAGCATGGAGCCTGCTTAGGATTCTCTCTCTCTCTCTCTCTCTCTCTCTCTCTCTCCCCTTCTCCCTCTTGTGCTCTCTTTCTCTCGAAATAAATAAACATTAAAAAAAAAGGAAAAAAAAAAGATTAGACTGACAAAAACAAGACCTAGGAACACTAAAATGGGCATTTCCCCCTCCCCTAACACTCTACTTATGTATGATTTGCTTGCCATCTCTTAAACTAAGAACACCATTACCTCTACAAGGAGAAAGACTTTCCTGATATCAAGGCAAGATATACCTCCTCTGTTTTTCATAAGATCCTTTACACAGTGCTTCTCATGATTTGCACTAGCCATTTATTATGACTTATATTGTGGTCACTCTTTCTTCCATCAAGCCACTGTTCTTCAAGCCATTGGCTTTGATAAAAAGTGACAATATTATTGAAGACTTGACTAAGTTAATCAGCTTTGATGTTGCATGTCCCTTTCTGCCCCATCTATATGATTAATAATTGATCTGCCAAACATAATAACCAAGGTTTTCATTAAATGGCCATAATGTATTCGGTGCCAGTCTAAAATATGCTGATATGGCTTCACTGTTTTTATCAAATATATTCTATCTCATTGAGTTAAATTAAGTGCCCACCAGAGACAACCTAAAAAGTCAGCCTCCGGCATTGACATTCTATGATTTAGTGGTTTGAGTGTTTAGCCCAACTCAGTGCAGTGTTATCAATATGGTAGTTTTCTGTACAACAATGCTGTTTTGTTTTCACTTTGGGACATACAGTGTGATAGAACCCAGTTCCATTCATTCTGTTCACATAATTTTTCAACTAAGTCCAATCCTGAAAGCCAACTTCAGCCTAAAATAAAATAAAACAGAAAAGCCTGCTGGTTTAAAAAAAGAAAACTGTCTTTTTTCTAACAAAATAAATAGAATGAAAGTGGAATGTTCACCCCCACTCTGAGTTGACAGGTCTGTATCCCACATTTTGAAAAGTAGTTATTTAAAATGCAATAATGTCATCATTCTCCTAGTTGGGTATTCTGAAGGTTATCTAATGAAAGGTTAGAGCACTGAAAAAAGTGAAATCATGCACTTGCTCTGAGTTTATTTTACTAAGACCGCAAACAATGATTCAGATCTTTATCCTATATGTAATATTTGGAGACATTAGAGTCTTCCCTTCTTGATCGCCTCTCCCTGAATGTACCTCTGGGCATGAATTGGCCCAAGAAAAGCCCAATGACACTGAAGAATATCATTTCTCAAGAAATATATTTGGTACTTCTATTTAGCTGTTCTTAGGTTTGTAGAATCAAGAGTTAGAACATTTCTTGATATGGAAAAAAATAGCTTAAACCATTTGAAGATATAGAGAGACAATATTAGTGGCTATATTTCTGTCTTCATCAGTAATGTTAATAGGCCACAGCCGGACCCTGTTAATTCCTTGATTGCTTATTTACGTAAATGACTCTATGTTCCTATTGGTATTTATTGAATTCTAATATACATTTTGATTTCATAGAGATAAAACTCCTAATGTGATTATTTCTTCCTTTATGTTATAGGTTGAATTGTGTTCCCTCCAAAATTCATAACATCCTAACCCGCAGTACTGCAAATTGTGACCATATTTGGAAATAGATCTTTACAGAGATTATTAAGTTGAAATTAGGTCAGTAGGGTGGGCTTTAATCCAGTACCACTTATGTCCTTATAAGAAGAGGAAATTTGGACACAAATATGTACAGAGGGAAGACAATATTATGATGCAAAGAGAACATGGCCGTCTACAAACCAAAGAAGGATCTGTACAGAACTTTTTCCCTCATGGCCTTCAAAAGGAACTAACCCTACTGGGACCTTGGTCTTGGGTTTTTAGCCTCCAGAACTGTGAGAAAATAAATTTCTGTTGGTTAAGCCACCAATTTGTTATGGAATCCTAGCAAACTAATTTAATATACTGCGCTTTTACATCTCTGCACTCTCTCAGAGTGGAAATAATGCATTTTTCTGATTCATTTCTCCTCTTATACAAACATCCTTTACCAATCTTTATCTCATTCTTTTGCCATCTTTGTATCTGCTGTGTTGAGACAGGGAACCCCATTCTCCAAAAACTTGCAAATGACCCTTAGACTATGGCCTATCATAACCTGCAACATGACAGTGGTTTGTAGGGGTGCCTGGGTAGCTCAGTCAGTTAAGCATTTAACTTCAGCTCAGGTCATGATCTTACAGTTCATGGATTCAAGTCCTGCATCAGGCTCTGTGCTGATGGCTCAGAGGGCTCCCTCATTCACCCTCTGTATCTCTCATAAATAAATAAACATAAAAGTAGTGTGTAGTCAAAGTGATTTTAGAATCTAAAGGAGCTCCATAGTGTGGCAATGGTGGTATCTACTCAATATATTTTATCTGAAAGGTTGTAACAGTTTCTAGATAGTTCCTGCACATCACACACCATGCATGCCAATATTCTTTTTTTTTTTTTTTTTTTAATTTTTTTTCAACGTTTATTTATTTTTGGGACAGAGAGAGACAGAGCATGAACGGGGGAGGGACAGAGAGAGGGAGACACAGAATCGGAAACAGGCTCCAGGCTCTGAGCCATCAGCCCAGAGCCTGACGCGGGGCTCGAACTCACGGACCGTGAGATCGTGACCTGGCTGAAGTCGGACGCTTAACCGACTGCGCCACCCAGGCGCCCCTATGCATGCCAATATTCTTGGCATGACATGAGGGATAGTAGAAATGGGATTATGTTTCAAGTCAGATAGTTTTAGTTCAAAGTTCACCTCTAGAGGCACCAAGATGTTTACCTCACTCTTCTAAATCTCAATTTCTTCATATATACAAAGGGAATAATAAAACCTATCTTGTAGAGATTTTTCAAGCATTAAATATAATAACCACTAGGCTACTTCAATTATTTCAACTTTGGCACATAGTATGGTGTTCATTACATGAACACCTTGTTCTTGCTTTAGTTTTCAGGCCAGTATAACTCAGATTATTTTTCCATAACTCCTGTCTCTAACCATTGTTCATATTTTGATTAGATAATATTCTTTTTCTCTATTTTACCCTGGGGACATCTTGTTAAGAAAATCATCTACCTTTTGGTTACATATTGCTGTAGTTTTTCAAGGTCACTTTCAAATCTAGTCCTGTTTTATTTAGCAGTAGTAAGTTTTCCTATCTTCAGGGAACTCTAAATTAATGGGTATATCCTCTAATTGTTATCCTAATCTTTGACTGAAAGTAGACAAACAGGTAATCCTTATTTTAAACTATAAGGACTGAACTATAGTAACTGAAACTCATGAAAAATGAGAAATTGGCCAATATGAATGCCTTTCAGTTAATATAGTTCTGGTTGTACAAAGAGAGGATTACGTGTAACTCTATGTGAAAGAAATACCTATTTTACCCTGTCAATCAACTGAAAATATTCATATGCCTGATTTAAACATGAGTATATTTTTCTCCAAAATTTATTTTTCTCCAAAATTTATTTTTCTCAACATCCATGACCATGTATTTCCTCTTCTGTTTACTTACAATGATTTCTCCTGTCCGTTCCCCTTCATCCTACTAAACTTTGTTCATACTTCAAAGCTCAAATTAAATGTAATCTCCCAGAAGCCTTTTCTTTAATTCACTCAGGAAAACCAGTTTATCTCTCATCAGTTCTCACAGTACTTTGTGTATCTCATAATATGGGTAAAGCTATGGCTTTTGGCCAGGTGTGTGGTGAGGCCAAGTTTTGGCTGTTGGAAAGAGCCACCCACCCCCAGCGCATGTGCTCTGCGATGAACTGACTTCAGTTGCTACATTCTTAGCTGTCATCTTAGCTGTCACACACTGTTCAGGGATGCTAAGAGATGCTCAGCCATATGCCTAGATTTTCATAGAGAGAGAGACTCTGTGGGAAAGAACTAGAGCCAGGGAGTTGAGACATATGTATACCTATTGGACTAGCAGGGGCAGGGCAGGTGCTTGACTGCATAATGGCCCCCAAAGATGCTTTAATCTCTAGATCCTGTGAATATATTACATTACACATGCAGAGGACTTTGCAAATGTAAGTAAGGTTATGGAACATGATATAAAGAGATTCTCCTGGTGGGTCCAATGTAATTGCATGAATCTTTAAAAGTACTAGAGAAAGGCAAAATAATTAGTCGAGAGAGATGATGTAAGAAGGAAGCAACCTACCATTGCTGCCTTTGAATATGGAAGAAGGATCCACAAGCCAAGAAATGAAGGCATTTTTGGGAATCTGAGGGTGGCCTTCAGCTGACAGCCGGCAAGGACACATGGACTTCAGTCTTACCACAACAAGGAACTGAATTAAGCTAGCAGTCTGAATGATCAAGGAAAACAACATTCCCCTAGACAGCCCTGGCAACACGTTGATTTCAGCCTTGTGAGATTATTATTTTTTTTTAACATTTATTTATTATTGGGAGACAGAGACAGAGCATGAGCAGGGGAGGGGCTGAGAGACAGGGAGACACAGAATCTGAAGCAAGCTCCAAGCTCCGAGCTGTCAGCACAGAGCCTGACGTGGGGCCCAAACCCACAAACTGAGAGATCATGACCTGAGCCAAAGCCAGATGCTTAACTGACTGAGCCACCGAGGTGCCGCCTCAAGCCTTGTGAGATTCTAAATAGACACTTATTAGCTGAGCCTGCTAGACTCTTCTGACCTGTGGAAAATATGAGACAAGAAATTAGTGATTCTTTAGCCTGCTAAATTTATGGTAGTTTGTAATGGCAGCAATAGAAAACAAATATAGGAATATAGAGGGAAAAGTCCATAATAAAGACCACTGTGGAAAAAAAATATACTGAGGACCTTAAAAAGGAAAGTACCATGAATGTAAAGTCTGGCATAGTGGACTAGACTAAGCATCCAGGTTGGAATTAGAACCTGGCAGTGGTTTTAGGCACCTTGCATAACTGTTTATGACCATCACCTGAAGCATCTCTGTTCCCCAATTCTCAGAAGCCTAGTTAGCACGTGAAGAAGACAGTTGTGGGACAGTGGAAATCATTATATAACCAGGGAGCACATCCGCTCTGCTGTGGGAATGCTTTTGAAAACTCCTCGGTAAGCACAGGTTTTCCAGTGGCTCAGAAGAAAGGCAGGCTGAAGCATGGTTGAGAGGCTAGCAGTTCCATGGGCGGTGGCTTGAGTGGCACCCTGTGGGCAGCTGTGAGGCAACCATCAATGAGAAGGACTAAGAATACCAGTAGAACTGCATGGAAGCACTGCTTATATGTGAGCCATCCTCCATGTTCCAAGATTCCCAGAATGAACGAATGGCTTGGGAGATTCTGGGCACAAATTAGGTCTTTGCTAATTATGTCCATGGGCAATGGAGTGTTGACATATGAGCAAGCCCTGTAAATGTCTGTTCTCTACACCTGCAATCAAATCCCCCTTTCTGGGTCAGAATCCTTCAGATACTCACTATACATTTAATGCTTTTGCATTTTATCTTGAAAAAGCAGATGGACATCAGAACTGTAGAGTTTAATCAAGCACTTTGTAATGTCCTAAGCATTACATTTCCAATACTCATTGAATCCTTATAAGAACCCGCTGAGATAGGCACTTTTAATGCCACATTTTACAAATAAGGGAACTGAGGCATGGAGAGATCATATCATTAACCCACAGTTGCCCAGCTAGTATGTGGTGGCACTGGGGTTGAATGCAGACAACATGACTCCAGACATCATGCATCTCACGCTGCAATGGTGGACAGAATAGAGACACCCAAAGATGTCCACATGCAGTCTCTGGAACCCATGAATATGTTACAGTGCATGGCAAAAAAAGAATTAAGATTGACCTTAAAATAGAGAGTATAACCTGTGTGGACCCAATATAACCACAAGAGTCCTAAGACGTGGAAAGGGAAGATAGTGGAGAAAGCTGGAATGATGTGATGTGATGTGGCCATCTCGGGCTTTGCAGATGCAAGGAGGTGGTAAGCTAAATAACCAAAGAAAGGGATTCTCCCCAGAGCCTCCAGAAAGGAACAGAGCTCTGCCAACACCTCCAGTGAGACACACATTAGACTTCTGACCAATGGAAGTGTAAGATAACAAATCTGTCCTGATGAAGGCGTGCGTTTTGTGGTCATTTGGTAAAGCAGAAATAGCAGACTAATACATCTGCCAACTACTGTTCTCAGGGTATGTTCCTTTCTCAGAAAGGAAACTTCCCTCATCTCTACCATTCTCAAGGCTTTGCTAAAAGTACTTACCTCATATATGGAGTCTCAAGATTAATAACTTACTCTAGTCCCTAGTCAAATGACTACTATTTAGACATTATGAAGCTGCTTTATCTAGGGATATCCTTTCTCTGAGTTCCCACATCTGTATGACCACCACCCCAGCCCATCCTCCAAATATTCTCTTTGGCTATTCATGCAAGGTTTTATCTCTCCCATAAACTTGTCCAAAGTGCTGGTTTTAATGTTTAAGAAATATTATATACTTTCTACATATCCCCTCACACTTCCAACACAAGATAGTAGAAGGAAAGAAATTTATTGGGCAGCATTTCTAAGACAGCAGAGCAGTGGCTTTCTCCAGCTTGGAAGAGACTCGGCTTCACTCGTTGCTGCCATCTGTCCCCTCCTTTTTATTCTTTCCTTTTACCTTTTGTTTTATTCTTTCTTTCTTTCTTTCTTTCTTTCTTTCTTTCTTTCTTTCTTTCTTTCTTTCTTTCCCTTTCTTTTCTTTTTTCTTTCTTTCCTTCTTTTCCTTTCTTTTTTTTCTTTTTCTTTTCTTTTTTTCCTTTTCTTTCTTTCTTTCTTTCTTTCTTTCTTTCTTTCTTTCTTTCTTTCTTTCTTTCTCTTTTTTCCCTGTCTTTTTTTCTTTCTTTTCTTTTCTTTTCCTTTGTTTTCTTTTTTCTTTTTCTTTTATTTCTTTTCTTCTTTCTTTCTTTCTTTCTTTCTTTCTTTCTTTCTTTCTTTCTTTCTTTCTTTCTTTCTTTGTGGTAGGAAGGTAGATAACCTATCTTTATACACAAAAACAAATTCACTTTTCTGGTGGGGAAGTGGGTAAATCTCTTTGTTGTCATATGAAAACTAAGTTGTAATGGTTTTTAAAGTCAGTAAAGTATGCGTTTTATTTTATTGTTTTAATGTTTATTTGTTTTTGAGAGTGAGAGAGACAGAGCACAAGCAAGGGAGGGGTTAGACAGAGAGGGGGGCACAAGCAAGCCCCAGACTCCAAGCTGTCAGCACAGAGCCAAGTTGACATGGGGCTCGAACCCACAAACTGCGAGGTCGTGAACTGAGCTGAGGTCACATGCTTAACCGACCGAGCCACCCAAGCGCCCCAGTAAAGGAAGCATTTTAAAAGAGAAGATTAAAACTAGAATGTTTTGATACTGAGCATATTAATCATACCTGGGAAGCTTTTGGCCTTGACCTGTGGTAGAGCCTGGCATTGGACTGAATCATTCAAAGATATTTCATAAGGATTCATTTCTAAAATTCACTTGCCTCTTACTGCATTTTGCTCATTTACTCCAGGGAAGAGCTTGTCACCTCCAAGGAAAGCTTATTCACCTCTGAGCCATATTGCTGGCCTTTCTTAATATGCCACTTTAAACAGCCCAGACTAACAGAATGAATGAGGACCTCGGGAGTCTGTTACTTCTGACAAGTGTGTCTATGACAAACCAGATGGCACTGTCCCCTGGAGGAGCTGGTGTTCATGTTTGTGACATACCTGGTCTCTTAGCTTCTGAGCCCTAGGCAGGGCTCATTTCAACCACGGCAAAATTTGCCTTCCAGTACCCATGTCCCATAAAATCCACCAAAGAAGGCCTGATATTCTGCCCCCAGAAACACTCTTTTAAAATTTAGAGAATATTAAAGGCATAACCCATAGACTAAGCTACCTGGGTTATAATACTTGTTTATACTGGAAGTGCTCTAATATAGTTGCAGATATAGTGGGAAGTTATTTGACAACTTTGAGGCTTTTGAAATAATTGATCAAAGTGAAAGCTGTTTCTACTCTGATCCTTTCTTTTTCTGAGTTTATCTTTCAATCTCTGTCCCATGGTGACTTTAAAAGGATTTGTCTAAATTCAGTGTGCTAAGAGGGATATCAAAACTCATCTTAATTCCTGGAGACAAGAGCGAGCTGAGCCTGCCCCTCCCGCCCCTGTGCACCTTGCCGATCCACCCCAGCTAATACACCAGATCCCCAGCACCACAAGACTGGCAGTGTGCAAGTAGCCCAGACGGGCCACACCACCCCACAGTGAATCCCGCCCCTAGGAGAGGGGAAGAGAAGGCACACACCAGTCTGACTGTGGCCCCAGCAGTGGGCTGGGGGCAGACATCAGGTCTGACTGTGGCCCCGCCCACCAATGCAAGTTATTCAAGACAGCACAGGGGAAGTGCTTCGCAGTCCTGCACCACTCCAGGGACTATCCAAACTGACGAAACGGAAGAATTCCCCTCAAAAAAACGTCCAAGAAATAACAACAGCTAACGAACTGATCAAAAACAATTTAAACAATATAACAGAAAGTGAATTTAGAATAATAGTCATAAAATTAATCACTGGGCTTGAAAAGAGTATAAAGGACAGCAGAGAATCTATTGCTACAGAGATCAAGGGACTCAGGAACAGCCAGGAGGAGCTAAAAAATGCTATTAATGAGCTGCAAAATAAAATGGAGGGGACCACAGCTTGGATTGAAAAGGCAGAGGAGAGAATAGGTGAACTAGAAGATAAAATTATGGAAAAAGAAGAAGCTGAGAAAAAGAGAGATAAAAAAATCCAGGAGTATGAGGGGAAAATTAGAGAACTATGATGCACTAAAGAGAAATAATCTACGCATAATTGGTATTCCAGAGGAGGAAGAGAGAGGGAAAGGTGCTGAAGGTGTACTTGAAGAAATAATAGCTGAGAACTTCCCTGATCTGGGGAAGGAAAAAGGCATTGAAATCCAAGAGGCACAGAACTCCCTTCCAAGAGAACTCCCTTCAGACATAACTTGAATCGATCTTCTGGATGACATATCATAGTGAAACTGGCAAAATACAAGGATAAAGAGAAAATTCTGAAAGCAGCTAGAGATAAACGTGCTCTAACATATAAAGGGAGACCCATAAGACTCGTGACTGATCTGAATGAAAATGGAATTATTACGATCAATCCCTCAGAGATACAAGCAATTATCAGGGAATACTATGAAAAATTATATGCCAACAAACTGGACAATCTGGAAGAAATGGACAAATTCCTAAACACCCACACGCTCCAAAACTCAATCAGGAGGAAATAGAAAGTTTGAACAGATCCATAACCAGCGAAGAAATTGAATCAGTTATCAAAAATCTCCCAACAAATAAGAGTCCATGACCAGATGGCTTCCCAGGGGAGTTCTACCAGACGTTTAAAGCAGAGATAATACCTATCCTTCTTAAGCTATTCCAAAAAATAGAAAGGGAAGGAAAACTTCCAGACTCATTCTATGAAGCCAGTATTACATTGATTCCTAAACCAGAGACCCAGTAAAAAAAGAGAACTACAGGCCAATATCCCTGATAAATATGGATGCAAAAATTCTCAATAAGATACTAGCAAATCGAATTCAACAGCATATAAAAAGAATTATTCACCATGATCAAGTGGGATTCATTCCTGGGATGCAGGACTGGTTCAACATTCGCAAATCAATCAACGTGATACATCACGTTAATAAAAGAAAAGATAAGAACCATACAATCCTGTCAATCAATGCAGAAAAGGCATTTGACAAAATTCAGCAATGTTTCTTAATAAAAACCCTCAAGAAAGTCGGGATAGAAGGAACATACTTAAACATCATAAAAGCCATTTATGAAAATCCCATAGCTAACATCATCCTCAATGGGGAAAAACTGAGAGCTTTTTCCCTGAGATCAGGAACACGACAGGGATGTCCACTCTCACTGTTGTTTAACATAGTGTTGGAAGTTCTAGCATCAGCAATCAGACAACAAAAGGAGATCAAAGGCATCAAAATTGACAAAGATGAAGTCAAGCTTTCACTTTTTGCAGATGACATGATATTATACATGGAAAGCCTGATAGACTCCACCAAAAGTCTGCTAGAACTGACACATGAATTTAGCAAAGTTGTAGGATACAAAATCAATGTACAGAAATCAGTTGCATTCTTATACACTAATAATGAAGAAACAGAAACACAAATAAAGAAACTGATCCCATTCACTATTGCACCAAGAAACATAAAGTACCTAGGAATAAATCTGACCAAAGATGTAAAAGATCTGTATGCTGAAAACTATAGAAAGCTTATGAAGGTAATTGAAGAACATATAAAGAAATGGAAAAACATTCCGTGCTCATGGATTGGAAGAATAAATATTGTCAAAATGTCAATACTACCCAAAGCTATCTACACATTCAATGCAATCCCAATCAAAATTGCACCAGCATTCTTCTCGAAACTAGAACAAGCAATCCTAAAATTCATATGGAACCACAAAAGGCCCCGAATAGCCAAAGTAATTTTGAAGAAGAAGACCAAAGCAGGAGGCATCACAATCCCAGACTTTAGCCTCTACTACAAAGCTGTCATCATCAAGACAGCATGGTATTGGCACAAAAACAGACACATAGACCAATGGAATAGAATAGAAACCCCAGAACTAGACCCAAAAATGTATGGCCAACTCATCTTTGACAAAGCAGGAAAGAACATCCAATGGATAAAAGACAGTCTCTTTAACAAATGGTGCTGGGAGAACTGGGCAGCAACATGGAGAAGATTGAAACTAGACCACTTTTTCACACCATTCACAAAAATAAACTCAAAATGGATAAAGGACCTGAATGTGAGACAGGAAACCATCAAAACCCTAGAGGAGAAAGCAGGAAAAGACCTCTCTGACCTCAGCTGTAGTAATTTCTTACTTGATACATCCCCAAAGGCAAGGGAATTAAAAGCAAAACTGAACTACTGGGACCTTATGAAGATAAAAAGCTTCTGCACAGCAAAGGAAACAACCAACAAAACTAAAACCTACAGAATAGGAAAAGATATTTGCAAATGACATATCGGACAAAGGGCTAGTATCCAAAATCTATAAAGAGCTCACCAAACTCCACACCCGAAAAACAAATAACCCAGTGAAGAAATGGGCAGAAAACATGAATAGACACTTCTCTAAAGAAGACATCCGGATGGCCAACAGGCACATGAAAAGATGCTCAACGTCGCTCCTCATCAGGGAAATACAAATCAAAACCAAACTCAGATATCATCTCACGCCAGTCAGAGTGGCCAAAATGAAGAAATCAGGAGACTATAGATGCTGGAGAGGATGTGGAGAAACGGGAACCCTCTTATACTGTTGGTGGGAATGCAAATTGGTGCAGCCACTCTGGAAAACAGTGTGGAGGTTCCTCAAAAAATTAAAAATAGACCTACCCTATGACCCAGCAATAGCACTGCTAGGAATTTACCCAAGGGATACAGGAGTACTGATGCATAGGGGCACTTGTACCCCAATGTTTATAGCAGCATTCTCAACAATAGCCAAGTTATGGAAAGAGGCTAAATGTCCATCAATTGATGAATGGATAAAGAAATTGTGGTTTATATACACAACAGAATACTACTTGACAATGAGAAAGAATGAAATATGGCCCTTTGTAGCAACGTGGATGGAACTGGAGAGTGTGATGCTAAGTGAAATAAGCCATACAGAGAAAGACAGATACCATATGGTTTCACTCTTATGTGGATCCTGAGAAAGTTAACAGAAACTCATGAGGGAGGGGAAGGAAGAAAAAAAAAAAAGAGGTTAGAGTGGGAGAGAGCCAAAGCATAAGAGACTCTTAAAAACTGAGAACAAACTGAGGGTTGATGGGGGGTGGGAGGGAAGGGAGGGTGGGTGATGGGTATTGAGGAGGGCATCTTTTGGGATGAGCGCTGGGTGTTGTATGAAAACCAATTTGACAATAAATTTCATATATTTAAAAAACAAACAAACAAACAAAAAATAATAATTAATTCCTGGAGACAAAATAGCACCCAATTTCTGTTTTTCAGTAGTCCTTGGAAAAGTTGGGTTTACTTTAAATAGTGCCAGTGTATGAAAATATGTGTTGAAATAAAAAGATCAATGACAGTCATTGCTCACTATTAGAAAAAGTCAAATAGCAAAAGGACCCACAATTTACTTTGATTTGCTAAAGTTCCATTTACATCTGACACTTGAGGAGAATGACTTTTGTGTTAAATAAGATAGAGGTGGCATTACATTTATCGCTGGATTGTGGTATTTGAGCACTTTACTCTGAGATGACACAACTCTGAGTAAAAAGTTTGATTCCCAAAATACTTAGGTGTGTAAACGTGAGCAAGTAAACTACTTGTTCTCTAGTTTGTTCGTTTATAGATGGAGACAGTAAGAACAACGATCTCCTAGAACGACAGAGGAATAGCCCTTGAAGGACTGTCTAGCAGAGAGTAAGGGTGGCCATGGTTATCATCGATGTAGTTAATAAAATACCAAGAGTACGGATTTACTTGGCACTCTTAAGTTTCTGGGCACTTATTTGGCTTGAGGCAAAGAAAGACAATTTTCATACTACAGCAAAAGATTCTGCTATTTAATTAGAACCAATATGTGTAGTAATAGATCTATATTTATAAAAGTAATATATTTTACTTTATTATTTAGATAACTGACTTAAACTTTCCTGTGCACTAAATAATTATTGTAAAACCCCCCAAAAGTAACCACTTACAATCAATGAATTAAAAACTTTTCTTCAATCTCCGATTACAACACATAAGTCCACTAAAATTTCAACACAATAATCACATCTGTGTCTATTACTTAATTTCATGTTTTGAATTGTAATACAGTACTATCACTCCAATAGATCAATTATTTTTTTTCACCATTTTACGGACGTACTTTGCCTGAAGGTGCAAATTTGTTGGCATGAGAAATCAATTCTATAACTTTATATATTATAAGTTTAACTTTGTTAAATCTTTTTACTCTTGATTTTATATCTTCTCTGGGATGAAAGATACATTCCTAGTCAGGTGGGCCATTACCATTCCTGCACTCAGGGGTTATTATTATTATTTTTTAATTATTATTGAAGTAATTGACATTAATGACATACAATGTGGACATTGTATGTTGACATACAAAATTGACATACAATATAATATTAGTTTCAAGCATCCAAGATAACATTTCAACATTCTGTACTTTACTCAGTGAAGTTATTTTCAATCGCTGCTACTTATTTCTGATTCTCTTAGGGTTAGACGATGAGTGGGCCACTCAGGGCATGCCTGCCCAAATGACTGAGGTTTGGACCCAGTGATTTCATCTCAGCCGATAGGGTACATGGACTCACAGGTGTCATGGGCTCCAAAGGACTTGCCCTCTTATTCACTTAATGTCTGTCTGTGCTCATCTCCTAACCAAGTAAATCACTTGATTGGATTTTGCATTTCCTTCTTTCTTGGTATTTAAGGTCTTGCATTTTTACCTTGTTCTTTCTTTCTTCCCTTCCTTGTTTCCTCCTTCCTTCCCTTCCTCCCTCCCTCCCTCCCTTCCTGCCTTCCTCCTCCCACACATGCTTACGTGTATTCAAAATATCTGAATAATTTCTATTATCTCTATGATTTTATCCAACTTGGGGATACAACTCCACACCAAAAGTCATCTCGCTGACACAGCAGAGTGATTCAAAACATAGAATTTAGAAAGCTAGAGAGAGACTGTAAAAGTTAGTATATAAATGCCCAAATGAGCTTATCCATCCATGTAATGAAGGAGTGATAGAAAATGTCTTAAAGCTCTTGGCAGTAGCAACAGAGGAGAGAGGATCATGAGTCTCTTGAGGATTGTTAAAGTCGTATTCTGCCCCCCGCCCCGAAAATAAATATATAGAATGCAAACGCCAAAAAGAAAAGATAATTGAAACTGAATATGTTTGTAGATGCAAGCATACATTTAGCATTCATAGGAATGCAAATAGACATGGGCATTATTTTGTATCCATTAACGGGATTCATAAAATTTAAAATGGAAGAATTTAAATCCAATAATTAGTTCCCCGCAGAATGTTTTCATTTATTTATTCAATTAAGAAGCATTTTTAAGCACTTCTGATGGACTATGTATTATAATTGATTCTTACTCTTCCCTCTTCATTCTAAACCTATCATTTTAGAAAAGTATTTATATCTATAAATCAACAAGATGAATATCTATAGCCACAACTTATTGTAGACTCAGCAGTAACTGATCAAATATATTTAGAAATATATTCTATATAATATGGGGATTAATAATATATAATTTCTCAGATGGTTGTACTTGAGGATTATCCATATTTTAATACCTGTGTATCTTTAATATATATTGAAAGTAGGGGCGCCTGGGTGCCTCAGTCGGTTAAACATCTGTCTTCAGCTCAGGTCATGATCTCATTGTCCATGAGTTGAAACCCCACGTCGGGCTCTGTGCTGATAGCTCGGAGCCTGGAGCCTGCTTCGGATTCTGTGTCTCCCTCTCTCTCTGCCCCTCCCCCGCTCATGCTCTGTCTCTGCCTCTCAAAAATGAATAAATGCTAAAAAAAAAAAAAAAAGAAAAAAAAGAAAAAGAAATACACTAACACGTATATACAGAGAGAGGCTTGCAGTTCAGCTTATTTATTAGTTTTAGGGCTATAACACTTTGACCATAACAGTTGTGACCCTGTCTTATCTACACCATGGTATGAATAATGGCAGCAAATTTATTGCGCTATGCAGAGGATACTACGATGAATGAGCCTATTCCAGGGAGTCCTAGTTAGGGTGAAGGGCATGCAAAGAAATAGTTCTGAAACATTTGGATGGTGTAATAGAGGCATGGGCCTTACATATCAAAGCCAGAGCTGCATATGACCACCTGAATTTGTGAAGATTAGATTTCCATGCATAAGAGCTGTTTGAACAAAGGGTTGAAGTGTAGTCAAGAACCGAGCAAGTAATCAGTGACCAAATGGGAAACCCATATTTCAAGCAGAAGGAATAACCTATACAAAGCCATTGACATTCAACAAAGGATTTTTGAGCTGGTGTTTTGAGCCTTGGTAAGCTTATGATTGAATAGGGAAGGGGCATAAATGTATCAGTAAGCTAATTAATTGACGGCGATTCTGCATAATAGGAAACACTGTAAAGAAAATAAAAGAGTAATGTAACGCAGAGTTACTGGGTGGTGGGAGAGGGGCAGCTGGCATTTGCTGGGTGTAGTCAGGGAGCACTTTTCTGATGAGTTAACAATTGAGACCTGAATGAGTAGAAACCACACCTGTGGTTCATGGGGGGAAAGCTACAGGAGGGTTCCAAGTGTAGAGTTCCTGGAGAGAAATTAGCTTGGCTCATTTCATGTTCAGAAAGGAAGTCAGTTTGGTTGGAGTGATTTGAATGAGCAGGAGACTGGAAAGAAGAGGGCAGAGAGTAGGTAGGAGTCAGATAGTATAGGGCCTAGAGACAAAGGGATGGACATAGCTGTTTGTCTAGTACTTGGTCAAGAATCTAGGCAAAGCTAGAAAATAAGATGAACCTTAAAAGTCAGTAATTCAGAAAGTTAGGGCAGCATTGCTTAAAACTTAGATTGTTCTGGATCAAGGATCTACGTACAAAACAGACAGTTCTCATAAGCTCGTATTGAGCCAACTCCTTGGCTCAGCCTGCACGCTTTGCGTTGTTGTCTGCTTTAGGGAGAAAGCGATACCTCAGTGTGATCGAGGCCAGGCCCTCCTAGTGGACTGAATGGGAGGACCCAGTGAGCAGGGAGAAAAAAATGCCGAGAGATGGGCAGTTTCAGACAGTTCTATTTAGATCCATATTTTTTTTTAATGTGATCTCAAGACCTCCTAAAACCAAATCACTAGGAATTTCTGTTAAAAAAAGAAAAAAAAAAAGTACAATCCTTAATACTACTGACATCTACTTAACCAACATCTCTAGGCATGAGCATACAGCTTCTTTGTAATCAACTCATATATTTAGTATTCCCTAGAACCTTCTTTGAGTCTGCCCCTGATTTTTATAGGTTAGTTCAAAATCCTGATCTCTTAAAGTCAAGTCCCCTAGCACCTGGAACAATTCACCTTTGGCAGGCAAACAAGGTAAGGGAAGATGGTAGGCAGCTTGGTCGGAGCAAGTCTGCTCAAAATAGTTAATGAACTCACATTAAAAACCCAGAACTGCACTAGTAAAGTACAAACAGTAGGTATCATTTGATAGAAGAAGCAAGTGAGGATTGGCAGGCAGAACAGTTTGAGCCACGCCCACTTACACATCTGCCATCTGAGCTGCTCGGTGTGATTGTATTTTGCTCATGGGGTTTCCCCTGCTTTTGTTTGCATACAAAAAAAATCAATGTATTTATGGAGCTAAATATAGTCTGTGGCACCTGTTAATACTTAATACATGGTGGCTTCTATCATTTCTTCTTTCTTCTTATTATTTGAATTTTTTTTCTCAGTGGAAGTTGTGAACTTGGAAAGCAGGTTAAGAAATTTCTGGAAGTAAAGTACTATACAAATAACAAATCATAATTATAACAGAAACCACATAAAAGCCCCTCTTGATTAATTTTCCCTATCTAAGAAAGGAAAGTATAGATGACTAAAAGATCGCGTGGAACTAAAACATAATTTTCAAAAATGTGTAGTAATTTCAAAATGTGTTGTTTTAACATGTGGTTAGGGGTTGGGATGAGTATTCAAAGCAGGATATGGGAGATACCAGAACATTTTCTAAGGGGTCCCTGTCCCCACATAGGAGCTGAGTAAAAAGAGGGGCAAATAGATAACAGGGATGCCGAAATCATGATTTGAAGAATATTGGCAGTGAAATGATAATCCAGGTGGAGGGCTGCAGGGACAATGCCGTTAATCAAATGTACCAGCTTTATAAACTCTGATGTGTTCTGAGAGCCCTGTCCCCTGAAGTGAAGTCTAATAAACCAACCTAATATGCCTTCCAGGAACCATAATGTGGCTCTGTTTAATAGAAAATCAGCTCGGAGGATGTTTGCACGGATTCAGAAACTGTGAGAAGAAATGGAGACAGACTGAAAATCCATAATTAGTCGAGTTATGAAGTCCCACGGGTGTGTGAATGAGAAAGAACCAGGGCACAGATGCGAAGATTTGCAAATACTTCATTTACTCAGTTAAACCTCTTCAACTAAAAAAATCTCAAATCCGTCCTTTTTGTGGGGAGGTATTGTCTAAACAAAAGAGATAAAACGAGGCCTTCAGAATTAGAGGCCCTGCGATGTGTTAGTGAGGTGGGGGCTTTGTCACCATCATGTCGCATCATCCAGTACAAGTCACATTAGGTCTGCTGCCTGCTTTTGTGAATAAAGTTTTATTGGCACACCGCCATTACTCTCATTCTTACACATTACTTGTGGCTGCTTTCGTGCTGCAACTGCAAAGTTGAGTAGTTACCACAAGGAAGGATGACCAACAGAGCTTCAAATACTTACCATCGGGCACTTTACAGTAAAAGTGCTAAGAGCATGATTTTATATATAGCCTGGCATAGAGTTAAAAGTTCAAAAACTCTTGTTTGCTTAAAGTTTACTTACTTATTTTAAGAGAGGGAGTGTGCATGGGGGAGGGGGCAGAAAGAGAGAGAGAGAGGGAGAGAAAGAACCCCAAGCAGACTCCACACCGTCAGTGAGTGGAGCCAGATGCAGGGCTCAAACTCATGAACTGTGAGATCATGACCTGAGCCGAAATCAAGAGTTGGACGCTCAACTGACTGAGCCACCCAGGTGCCCCAGGACTTTGAAAACTCTTAATAAACTGAGGGTTGATGGGGAGTGGGAGGGAGGGGAAAGTGGGTGATGGGCATTGAGGAGGGCACCTGCTGGGATGAGCACTGGGTGTTGTATGGAAACCAATTTGACAGTAAATTTCATATTAAAAAAATAAGGAAAGAAAACTCTTAAGTGGACTTGAAAAGTATACTTGCTATGTACTTTGGGAGATCATACATAATCTCCTCTGAGATTCAGTTTTTCTCAGTGTTAGAATGGATATAATGATGCCAATCTTACATATGATCTTTGCATATTGTAACCTGGTGCTTGGAGTATGGCTTGTGGGTAAAACATAATATTTCATTCTTCTGCCTCTTCTCCCTTCACTTAATGGTGGCAGGTGCTGCTTTTATCCAGAATAGTTGGTGACATGCTAACTGGTGATTTTACAGCTTTCTAAATTTTCAGACATAACAGAAATAATTTACTCTTCTAACTGAATCAGGAGTTTATAATTATTTATGACTGTCCTGATTCAAGATGCATTTTTTTCCTTTTCTCTTTGTTTGTCTTCTTTTTCTTTCCTTTTCAGCAAAGTGTTTGTTTCTCTGTAAATCAAATAAACCCTCTTTATTTTTATATTTACCACAGGGAATCTAATTCATTTCTGCTGAAAGACAGCATCATAAAAGCCTATGATGTCTGGGCACCTTGCTGTTGAAGCAGTTTGGGAAGGATAAGGGGTTTGCCTGTTTGCTTGTTTCTTTCTTAGAAAACTTCCTCAGCATTTTATTTTTGGTCACCCCCGGTCTGCCAGGAGAAGGAAACTCTAAGTGGATGCATACAGTAGCCTGGGACAGAGTCCCCAGTGAGGTGTGGATAATGAAGGGACCAATCAAAAAAAAGTCTTTTTTATACTTTAATAAAGTCTGTGGACTGACAGGCGTTGCCCTTCAGTGGCAGGCTTTGTGGCCTTCCCCTCAGTTTTCAGAGGGAAGCCTGGCTTTCATCCTGTGCTAATCTTAAAGCTGACCCTCTTCCTAGAAAGTTGTACCAAAGTATTTATGAGCAGTATTGTATCAGAGATACTGTAGGTAGGACGGTTTCATATTCCCCACCGCCCACCCACCCCCGTCATTCATTACTTGATGAAATCACATTAGGCACCTCTTTTCCTCTCAGAATCCCACAGGTGCCTTCCCCACCCTCCATCCCTCCACCCCCCTCACCTTCAGGTTCCCTGCTCCCAAATCTGCCTGGAACTGGCTTTCCATACCTTCTTCACAATAACTTGGTTCTTTCTCAGCTTCTAGCTGCATACCTGGCACCTCCTGTCCCTCTTTAGTATTATTTTAGGTAAGGCTTTTATTGAGGGGAAGATGTGGTTTGTTCTGAGCAAGCAGAAGGCCACCTCTGGCTAGGCCCCATCTTTTAACAGTGATTCAGGGATAGAAATAGCAGCAATAACAAAAGCTTTGTTCTTCCCTGGCTCAAAGCCAGGGTGAAGGCAGCTTTGTTTTTCTTTCTTCTTTCTTTTTTTAAATTTTTAAAAATTTTTCTTCCCAGAAGAGTAGATGGGGCAAGGGGGATATCAGAACATTGCGCACGTAATTTGATATGGTAATGACTTTAGCAACATTCTGAGTTAAATGGGGCCATCTTTATCCCAGGAAGGCGGGGCAATTCCCAAAAGCAACAATAGGAAAATAAATGCAATTGTAACAGTTGTCACCATTTATTGAGTCCGGAGACCTCTTGTGTTTATAAACGAAGCATGAATGATGTTGATTTTGAAAGACAGTTATGGCTTATTTAAATATCTGCCCATTAGAATTAATCCAGTTGAAAACTTTTAGCGTAAAATTGCAAAATGTAAGTATGGATTGGATTAGTATGATTATAAACCAATTTACAGTATGGTCCAACTATCTGTCTTCGTTTGAAACTCCATGAGGTATGGACCATTGTGTTACACAAGGAGCTGGAGTGAGCATTGGACAATTAGGAGAGCTAAGCCGTGGAACAACATGTCCTTAGTGCCAAAGGACAAATCAGTCCTAATAACAATTGAATATTTGGGGATTTATTGAGCCAGCAATCTGGGGTGAACCTCTTAGTGCCTCAGCACAACCTTCTCTGCAAAGTGGATTCAGGGGCCCCTGCAGCTGCTCTGGTGCATCCCCATGGGCTCCTGAGGATTCTGTTTTGTAGCACCATGGAGAGGACTGAGAATCATCACTGAACACAGTGGCCAGCATACAGTAGGTTCTCAAATGTTTTTCAAGGGAATAGGTAACACAGATATTCCAATTGAAACCTCAAGACAGTCTGTTCCATTGTACAATTGCACACCTTTTTTTCCTTATTGTATTGCTAAAATCATGAGTCTTAGGGTCAGATGACTTAGGTTTAATTCCCAGGTCTACCGTTTCAGTTAAATATTTGTGAGCAAGTCGATGACCTGTATAAACTGAGACAATCAGTTTATACATCTGTGAAATGGGAATAATAATAATAGTATCTATTTCATTGGGTTGTTGTAAGGATGAAATGGGATGATATGTGGCAGTAGCTTAAAATAGTTCTAGACCCATAGTAAAGTCTTCATAAATGGTTATTATTTCTGGTGTTCTAATTCACATTATGAATGTGTTAGAATAGAATAGGCCATGTTGTGCCCCCAAATCAACCCTGAAGTTTCAGTTTGATAAAGCACAAGGGTTCAATGCACATTCGTGGCCTATATCCATCACTGACCATTGGGGGAGCTGCATTCCACACAATCTCTTGTCAACTCAGGCTGATCACTCCTTCCCCATTTTGAAACTGGACAATCTAGAACATGGGACTTCTTCAGTTATCCAGACAAAAAAGAATTTGCTGCAAAGTCTTGCATCAACATTTAAATACTTTGGCCTGTAAGTGACAGGTTTTACTTCTACTCACAGCATGATGGCCAGAGTTAGGTGAATGACCTCACCTGGTTGTAAAGGGTAGTCTTAGTAATATTCATTGAACAGGTTGGTTAATGTCGCTGCTCCAGTGAGTAAACTCTTGTGTGTTAATTGTGTTTGGCTATATTTCTGATCTTTTCAGAGCCCATATCTTATCTTTATATCTCCCACAAGGCCTAAATACTGTTCATAATAGATGCTCAATAAATGCTTGTGGGAGAAAGGAGGACGGAAGAAAAGAAGAAAATGTGCTTTATCTTATTAAACTCAGCCATTGGAGGAGGGCATATGCAAGAGTCAGAAAATGGAAAAACAAACAAAACAACAACAGCAACAAACTGTGGGTCTTAGAAAATAATTAACTGCTTTTAAAAAATGATTTTACTTTACCTACACAGAAAACTCTGAGACTGAATATTGTTGACCAACATGTGATATACTTGACGCAGGAATAAATCTGTTGCATAAGCCAGCATCTATGAACAGAAGACAGGAGCGGTGGTGTTTTTGTCTGTACCTGAAGCTAAAGTTCCTTCTCTGAATATTCATCACTTCCAGATTAATGTTAAGTGTTATTTCTCTTTCTGTTCTTGTTCCATTTCACTTGACTCTTTTGTTCCATAAATGGATTTCCCTTCAAAGACCAGAATTGTCTCATATCAAAAGCCTGAATTAGAAATGATTTTTTACTCTTCCCTACTTACTCCTGAAAGGAAAGATGGATAGAAAGGTGGCAATAGGAAGAATTTGGTAGGAGTTGAAAGACTGGCCCAGGATCAGATCTAATATATGCCAGCTGAGTTACGCATCATTTTGCTCAGAAACTAAAATCTGTTCAAAGTTACAACCCAATCAAAACAAAGCCTTTGGGAATCTAGAATCTCTAATACTACCTTAGTTTGTCCCATTTATTTACTTATAAACCTGATAAACTACCACAGTTGCTGGAACACCTGTTATCCAATGGAACAAATGGAAGGAAAAAAGGAAATTAGGAGTTGTAAACTCTAATCTGTATGAATGTGGACATAAAGGCAGTTTAACACATTGGGAAAAACAAAGTTTCCAGATCTAGATTATCTGGGTTCATGCTCCAGGTTTTGTGTTTATCAGCCATGTGGCATTATATAACTTGCTTAAACTCTTTCTGCCTTAGTTTATTTCTCTGTGAGATAGGAGGAACAGTAGTACCTACTGTATAGGGCTCAGTGACTGGTAAGTGAGTTATTGCAAGTAAAGTGCCTATTTCTGTCTGGTACATAATTAAAGCTCAGTAAGTGTTTGTTATGACTACTGGATGCTTCACTATGTGGTCTACACAGATTATCTCATTTTATCCCAGATTTTGGAGGTTAGGCATTTTACTCAAGGTCATACTGCTAAGAAAATTGGCTGGGAGAATTAAAACCTAACATTAATCCAAAGCCTTGGCTTTTTATGGTTTATCAGGGACCTTGGTCCTAATGAGAAGGGCAAGGAGAAAGTCAGGATAATTGGCTTCTGAGACTGTTATTATTTATTTGCTATTATTTGTTTAAATCGGTGTTACTTTTTAGAGCAAATTTTGGTTTGTGGCAAAATTGAGAGCGGCTACAGAGGGTTCCCATATATCGTCTACCCGCACATGTGCACAAACCCCCCCACTGTCAACATCCCACACCACAGTGGTGCATGTGTTACAATTGATGTACCCGCATTGACACATCATAATCACCCAAAGGACATAGTTTACACAACGGCTCATCCTTGGTGTTGTATACTCTATGGATTTGGAGAAAAGAATAATGACACGTATTTGTCATTATGTATCATGCAGAATATTTTCACCACCCTAAAAATTCTCTGTGTTGCATGTATTCATACCTCCCTTTCTCTACCACCAACTCCGGGAAATGGATGATCTTTTTACTGTCTCCATAATTTTATCCTTTCCAAAATGTCATATAGGTTGAAATCATGCAAATAGTAGCCTTTT
Source organism: Panthera pardus (assembly GCF_024362965.1). Lineage (NCBI taxonomy): Eukaryota > Metazoa > Chordata > Mammalia > Carnivora > Felidae > Panthera > Panthera pardus. Next base: position 187,707,709 of record NW_026526688.1, read on the forward strand.
CAAATTGGCTTCTTTCACTTAGTAATATGCATTTGAGATTCCTTCATGTCTTTTCATGGCATATCTGCTCTCTTTTAGAACTTCTTAGTATTCCATTGTCTGGATGGACCACACTTTATTCATCCGTTCCCCTCCTGAAGGACATCTTGGTTGCTTCCAAATTTGGACATCTGTGAATAAAGTTGCTATGAATGTCCACGTGCAGATTTAAGTTTTCACTTCACTGGATTGTGTGGTTAAGAGTATGTTTAGTTTTGGAAGAAACTGCCAAACCCTCTTCTAAAGTGGCTGCACCACTTTGCATTCATGTTAGCAATGAATGTGAGTTCCTGTTGCTACACTTTCTTGCTAATATCTGGTGTTGTCAGTGCTTTGGACTTTGGCCATTCTAATTGGGGTGTGGTGGATCACTCTTTTGTTTTAGTAATTCCAGAATAACATATGATGATATCAAACATCTTTTAATGTGCTCATTTGCCTTTCGTTATCTTTGTTTCATACTTCTAAACCTTTGTGGGACAGTGCACATGTTTTTTTTTGGCTTCCTTGCATTTCTTTTATGACAGTACTGTGGAAACTTCCTTGGAGAACCATCTCTTCTCAACTCTTAGAGTCTAAGTTTCAACTGGAGTTGACTATGTTTCTTTCCTTATTCCAAGAATGAATACAGAAGTGAGGCCTGGCCAGTCAGAGAATTGAGTTCTCTGGTCGCTGTGATTGCTTCAGGGATAGGCACTTGATTCTTGCAGCTGATGACACAGGATGAAATTTGCATTGACATTGTCAGGAAAGTAACAGGTTCTCTTTCCTGCTGAACTTCAATGTATATAAAGTTAGAGCTTATTTTGGTGTCCTGAGACTCAGTTTCTAATGTGTGGAGGGTGGCTTTGCTCGATACTACCAAGCAATTCTCTGGATCCCAGATAGGTTTCCTACAAGTTAACTCATTTCTGACACTCTCTACCTGGAGATGGCATCAGATCCCATAGGTTTAGAGTTCAGTCCTACAACACTCCTCTCTCTCTCCCTTCAGATGCCAGCCTCAAGCCCAAGCTGTTACCTGTGCTTCAGGCCAGCTGGCTACAGATCGGGTATTCCCATCACTTCCTCCTTGGACTTCAGATGTCAATCACAAGTTCAGGTTCTCACCTGTACTTCTCCCTTCTAGCTGTAAATCAGAAATTCCAAAAATCTCTTCCTCAGGTTTGATTAATTTGCTGAAGTGACTCACTGAACTCAAAGAAACATTGTATTTCCTTATTCGCCAGTTTTATTATCAAAGGATATAACTCAGGAACAGCCAGATGCAAGAGGTGCGCAGGGCAAGGTATGGGGAAGGGGTGTGGAGCTTCTTTGCTGTTGCTACGGACATTTCTCCACTCCAGATCATGTGTTCGTCATCTAGAAGCCCTCCTAACCCTGTCCCTGGGTTTTTCTGGAGGCTTCATTACATAGGCATAACAGATTGAATCTTTGGCCACTGGTGATTGATTCAACCTCTAGCCCCTCCCCTCTCCCTGGAGAGAGGGCGGGGACTAAAATCCTGACCCTCTAAGCAGGGGGTTAGTTCCCCTAAGGACAAGCCACCAACCTTAGGTTCCCTGAGAACTTTTCAAAAGTCACTTCACTAACATAACAAAAAACACTTTTATTGCTCTTATCATAGGAAATTCCAAGGTTTTTAGGAGCTATGTACCTGGAAGAAGCCTGAGACCAAGTATGTATATTTATTATAAATCACGATGTCACAGAGCAGAGCTGGAGCAGTCAACTTGCCACCAAGAGGTGAAGGAGAAAATATCTGGAGCTCATTTATTCCAGCTGTGGCATTCTGACATGTTCATTAAGTGGTTTATGATACTTGAACTTTCATTATTGCCTTGATTCTTTTTTTTAATGTTTATATATTTTTGAGAGAGGGAGATAGAGCACAAGATGGGGAGGGCAGAGAGAGGGAGACACAGAATCTGAAACAATTTCAGACTTTGAGCTGTCAGCACAGAGCCAGACGGGGGACTCGAACTCACGAATGGTGAGATCATGACCTGAGCTGAAGTTGGACACTCAACCTCCTAAGCCACCCAAGCATCCCCATTATTGCCTCGATTCTTACCTTTTGTTTAGAAGTTGGTGTTCCCATCAAACCAATGTACTACACAAATCCAGTCAGTTTCTTTACTATTTTTTTATTTAAAAAATTTTTTTAGTTTATTTTTTTGAGAGAGAGGGAGAGAGATAGCGAGCAGGGGAGGGGCAGAGACAGAGGGAGAATGAGAATCTCAAGCAGGCTCTGCACTGTCAGTGCAGAGCCTGATGTGGGGCTCAAACTCATGAACCATGAGATCATGACTTGAGCTGACATCAAGAGTAGGAGGCTTAATGGACTGAGCCACCCAGGCGCTCCCACAATTTCTTTTCTATTTAAGGTATCCAGCCTCTTTCTATGGTGTCCAACTAAAGCCATCTGGTAAAGTGCATGTGAAATACCACATTTCAACTTTCCTGTATTTTAGAGGAGAACTAGACTCTTAGAAGAAATCTGACAGTTGCTGCACTGAATAGAAAAAGTATTGCAAATGGAGCTCTTGACCAGACAAAGTGGACTTGAATTCCTGCTTTATTATAGAGATATTTTTCTGCATTTAGACTCTGATTTGATTCTAGTTGCCCCATTGGTTAGATGGTCTTAAAAGTGGTAGGCCCTGAAGGAGGTAATTAATGAGTGTTTCATTAGTAGAATACTAGACAAAAGCAAGCACCCTTGTTATTGCCGTAGTTCCTGAGACTATGAAAAAGTATCCTTAGTTTAAAATTTTATTAACATGAACTATTGCAGAAGACACTCCGTCTAGGCAGCTTCCTTCAGGATATTCTCTTGGCTAAGAGGCAGTGAGCCTGGCTGGGGATTGAGGAGACAGACAGTTCTCATTTCATTAGGTATTTACGCAGTGGCTATCATGGTAGCAGCCAACTCATTACAGAACAGGGCATATCAAATTATTCTGAGTCAGTAAGGCTCCAGTGATGAGATACTCCAAGGAGAAACTGGGAGGAGGAGGGAAAGAACTTTCAGAGGAGGGCATTTGTTGTTACTCTGCAAGGAGGAAGTCAAGAAGCATCTTTTCATTTTCCTCAAAGCTCAAACTGTACCCCATCTGAGTTCCCCAAAGACTCCATATTCCGTTTGCCAGGTGAGCTGATGGAAACAGAAGAGTGAGCTTCTTTCTTAATAGTAAACAGTGTGCCGAGTGTATTGGATACCTCAGTCGGGAACGAAGTGTTGACATAGTGATGGTGATATTGTGCAAAATGATTTTGCCGATATGTCCATCTGGACCCAGAATTCCACAGTTTACAAGGAAGTGAATTCAGAGTTTCTTTTACAACTTCTTTTCAGTGAGAGAATCTCCTGGCTTTTGCCATACAAATCGTGATAAAGCCATTCATGGGTGGTGATTAAGTCCGAGTTTTAAGGATGTGGTGCATTTACCTCTTCCGACTGGCTCTTCTCCTCTCATACATCAGGTTAGTGATCCTCAGTGTTAGACACTGTTAGAAATGGTGTATGGCCAGGATGTTTGGCATTGTTTTCAGAGTCCCCCAGGGGATGCTGGCAGCATCCAGCGTTGAGCACCACCAATCTCTAGGCACTGTATCTGTAGCACTAGTCCAAATTTTTAAATATTTCCTGTTGGTTTTACCAAATGATTTTCAGGGTTATCAGTGTAGTCGTTATATTATGTGAAACTTTTTGCAAATATGATTTATGCTTCAGATCAAGATCAAGATGATGTCTTACCACTCACTGGCTGATCTCAAGGAAACCAATCAGCCTTATGGCAGGTTCATGAGCATGTATATTCTTACTCTGAAACTGTGCTTGTAGTTCATACTGAGAGGTATACTGACATGGAAGGTTTATAGCTCACAGGCTGCAGAGTGTTTAAGTGTGAATGTTACTAGTAACAAAATTCTCTTAATTAAGCTGAGGCATTGAGCAATGCACATATATATTCTTAGAATAGTAAACCTGTCCAAATATGAGAGCTTGCTTCGTAAGTCAGAACTGGGGAGAAAAACCAAATTTGGGATGGGAAGGTAATGAATGTCTAAATATGAATGTAATTCCAACAAGGAACCCGAAGACTATAAGTTGTTTACCATTTATAAGGAACTGTCAGGGAGATCCAACTGTAAATTTAGAGACCTAATTTAAAAAGCACAAAATGTATGTAGGTAAAATGCATTGAAAAATTTTTAGAATGTATCATGAAAACAATCCATTTGGTATAAATATTGTCTTGCCCTAGAGACACTTGGAATTGGGCCTTTGTGTTGTGATGCATTTCAGCCTCTAAGGGAGATAAAGAGACCAGGTGTAGCTGTAGGCCTGTAACCTTATTCATTTTCAAACCCAAATTCTCAAAAGATGTAGGGACATCTTTCATAATATTTGGAAAGTGACTAGCCAAACTCTGAATAGAAGAGAGGGAGAATGTGAGACGTCTCCAAATGTGAGACCTTACTGTAGCTCATAAAGCCCAGTCGGGTAGGACAAAGAAGAATTTTGTGCAATACACATGGGTCAGGTCATTTTGGCTGCTATATGTGATACACTCAACTCCCGGAAGCTACCTAGCCTTGGTCCCATCTGGTAGTTTGTTTCTTTACCAATATCCAGTCAGACTTATGTACATAGTTAATTCCTTCTAATATTTGCATATTTCTGATATTCTATAATTATAAGCTATCTTATGTTAATGTGGTCCAAATTTCCGATTAAATGCTAAGCACTATGGGAAGAATAATGGTACACTCACATGTTCTGATTACTCTTGTTTCCTCTGCTCCAAATAATTGGTACCGATAATTGAAATTGACTTGGCTTTTAATTCTGTTAATGGTTATTTCTTATGTGCAGAAATTTTAAATTTTTATGTGGACACTTTCATTGATTTATTTTTAAATCACTTGTGATTTATTCCATTAATTTTAAGCTTAGGCAGCATTTTTCCTTCCTGAGATCAAATAATCACCCATATTTTGTTCTGTTCTGTTTGATTGACTGATTGCATTTTACTGTCTCCCTTTTTCCTCCTGCATTCTCCTATCCTCATTGTTAGAGTTTCTAATGCTCTTTTCCATTTACTAAGGACTTACTTACTGCCAAATATTGCCGTAAGCATTTTGCATCTTAAACGGCCTACCCATCAATCTTGCAGGTTGATACTATTGTTGTTTACATAAAGGTTAAATCTTGCTCAAGGTCATGAAGTAATTAATCATATATTTCTCACCCAAAGCCTTTGCTTCTAACTATTATGCTGTCTTTTCTTGCTATTTGTTGTTTTTGTTGTTCACTGAATTATCTTGCAATCTTGACTGATAGCTCATCAAAAAATTGGAATCGTTTATTTCCACATCTCTAGAATAGTACTGTAACCTACCAATGAGGTGTAGCCCAGAATTCTACGAGGCAGTGCATTTAAAGCACAGAATACAGCTTCTTTCACAAAACAAATACAACTCCCTTTCTTTTTTCACATTGTTCCTGTCGAGTTACTTTCAATCGCAAGAGACTTGGTGTCATATCTTTCAAGTCGCTTGAGCTGTCTCCCTCCAGCTGTTCCACAAACCTCATTTTCCATCCTCAGGCCAAGCACACACATATAGACCCCCAAGATCCTACTCAATAAGCATATTATTCAGTGATAGATTTTTAAAAGCTATTTTGAACACAGATGCTTCCTATTTCACTTTGAAACCACGAGAAACGGATTCTTCGGCTCGGAAGAACTGCCTTAGTAATGACGCACTCTGTGACAATTCCTTGCTTTATTTCTTGTTTGTGGACACAGCATTAATGCTGCTCTGGAAGAACAGTTTTCCACACCTCCATGACTAGCAGATTTGCACAAAATGCCCTGTTTCAGGTCTTGCCATAGCTCCGCTTCAGGCATGTATGTGTCGAAAAAAAAAAAAAAAAGCCCTCTGAAGCAAGGTTTGGAAACTTGCACCAGCTGGTTTGAGTGTGCTGCGAGGCGTGGGGGACAGCTGGAACTATGACCTGGCCTGGAGATGGCTACAAAGGCTGCAGTGCTAATGGGTGACAGCGGGGGAATGCAGTGGATCATTCTATGAGCAAGGGGTTAGCCATGTTTATGCCAGTTCTGGAGACCATCATAGTTCAGGCAGCAAGCCTCGAATTGAGAATTCTAATTAAGGTCAAGAAAGACACGGGCCACTGACAGATTGTCAGCACCCGAGCCCAGTGCCCAGACCACAAAGCCGCTGGTGGCTCCCACTCTGTCTTTGCTTTTGGTAGATAATAAATGCATCACATATTTAATTCCTGCAATTTGAGGGTAAAGATAACCAGCATGGGCATTTGGCCCAGTAGCGGCCACATAAGTTAAAGATTCCATTCTTGATTTTACAGTTTCGATGTTTACACAAACACTCTGTTCCTTGCCCCACTACCTGTGGAGTAGCAGTGTCTTTTTTTTTGTTGTTGTTTGTTTGTTTTTCACGTTCTAAAAAGAGCAAACATAACTTAAATTGCAAGATGAATATATACAATGCAGCATTTTAGAGGAGATAAAAAGGATTTGGAGAATGATTGTATATTACTGCTCAGAAACCTTGTATAATACGATGATGTCCGTAAACTCATGTGCTTTTCCTTCCTAGTTCTCTTGCTTTAGTTGCTGTCTCATGTAACCATGAGATTGTGTCTTGGAGGAGAAAGTAAATGGCTTCCTAACTACAGATTGTTGTTTCTTCTCTGCCCATCCCAAACACCAAAAGATTACTCGGAAATTTCCTCTTAGGTGTTTGCCATCTCTTTCATTAATTTCTTTCTTGCTAAATCTCTAAACAGAAATGAAAATTATTAATTCGGCCTGCATGTTTGCTTTGTTAGAAGCATTAGAATCATGTCTTTCTCAGTGAGATTGAAGATTGAAGGTGCAGCTTTGTTTTCTGTGTGCCTTACAAAGAGGATGAATTCAAGCATGAGGTTGGATTCAAGAATTCCTAGAATACAAACAACCTTGAAGAGAAGTATTGAGAGCTCCATTCAGAAGAAGTCAAAATACTAAAGTTCTTCTTTTTACCTAAGAGTGATTATTGACCCTAACTAAGCTATGTGGGCCTTTTAAAACTCCAGTCAATCAATTGATCAATCATTCTCTCTCTGTGTCTGAGAACTATTGAGAATAAAATGAGAAATTAAAGGACAAGTCAATGTGTTTTATAGTAGAATACTTATCAGTACATCGCCATAGTTCTGAGATGAGCAATATTCCGTGGGAGAGTGAGACATTTATTGGATACTGTTGGTATTTATTTAGCTTTATATATTGTCACCTGATTTTGAGGTGAGGCTGGGGACCAATTTTGTAAGGGTAGCCTTACTGATGTCCTAGTCCAAACACGTGTAGTTCTCTTCTCTATAAAACAAGAAACTAATAATAGTGTGCATCAAAGACAGCAGTAACCTATTAGAATTATGTATTAGTGAAACTTGAAAATTATGCCAGACCACGTGATTTAGGGTTATTTTAAAATTACGTGTATCTGTGTCATACATTTTGAGTTTATGGTCAAATAAAATCCCTAAACTTTTTCTTTTTGCTGCTTTCTTCCCTTCCTTCCTTCTTCTCTTTCTTTTTTTTATTTTCTTTTAGATGTTTATTTATTTTTGACAGAGAGAGAGACAGAGCATGAGCAGGGGAGGGGCAGAGAGAGAGGGAGACACAGAATCTGAAGCGGGCTCCAGGCTCTGGGCGGTCAGCACAGAGCCTGACGCAGGGTTCGAACTCACCACAAGATCATGACCTGAGCCGAAGTCGGACGCTCAGCCAACTGAGCCACCCAGGCGCCCCCTTCTTCTCTTTCTTAATATGGAATGTTTGCCAGCAGGACCAGCTTAATGGGTGTTCAGCTTGCGCTGAGGAGTGAAGGGCTGGTGCTTATTTTAATGCTCTACCATCACTCTCTTGAAATCAAGTGTAAGCTATCCTATTCACAAACAGTTGTTTTCTTGGTAGTCCTTCCTTTCCTCCGTCCCCACCCCTCAGCGAAAACACTTTAGGATAAGGCTTCATTCCTTTCCAACTAGATTGAGTGAGACAACAGCTAGCTGGCTCTTTACTTGACTCGAGAGACTCCCTCGTTACTTCATTTGGCATATAGGACCCGATGAAACTCATAATTTACCTTTTTCATCACATCACATGTACACTAAAAAAAATCTCCACAATGTCAGGTCTAAATTCTGCCTGATCTACAAACAGTAATCTCTCATCTTCTTAATCCTTTCTTAATTCCTGCTGTTTCCCCAAGTTTTATTGTTAATATGCGTGGTATTATCAATTCACTGACACATGAATAGGTTACAAAATGTCTCACATTTTTTAGCATCTCTAGCTAATCAGTTCATTAATTCAATCATTCAACTATTTAACAAAATTTAGCAGACACACATTCCTTGACAAGTACTATGCTAATAATGGCAGCAAAGCAAAGGAGAACAAAACATAGTTGGCTTTTGCCCTCATGCAATTTACAGCTTAAAAGGGGATAGAGATAGTTAACAAGTAATTACCTATTTGTTAAGAATTTCATGAAAGGAGAGAATTAGTAATTATGGGAGACAATTAAAGGGAACATAATTTGCCTCTGTCCCCTGACTATTCAAACCTCATACTTAGTTGAAAAACCAGGTAAATGGCTACCTTTCACATGTAACTTCTTGTTACTTACCTCCTTTGCTTACAGTATTTACAATCTGCTTATCCAACTCAACCCTTTCATTAATATTTTATTTCTTGTTTCCTCAATTAGACTGTGGTCTAGACTATGCCTCATGTGCTTTTTTGTCCTTCAAGACTCAACCCAGCTATTACCTTCTTTGGAACCATTGCCTAACTCCCCTTTTCTCCCAACCATAATGCAGTATAATTATATGTATATATATATCTCCTTTGTGCATTCATTCTATTGGAGACCATCTTTAATTTTTTCTCTCAGTGCTTAGCTTAGCTCCAGGCTCATAGAAGGAGATGCTCAATAGCTTTTGAAGGGATGAAAAAGTGATTAGTTCTACTAAGTCTGCCATGCTTCTGAATTTAAATGTTGGGGAATATTCCAAATATGATTGCAGAATCCTGATGTATAGGATGCAATTGTAAATATTGTAATATACAAACAAAAAATAAGAATATTCACATAAACAGAAAATCTCATTCTTGACTAGGTATCTGACAATATTTCCTAAAAACAAGGTATATTTCAATGACAACTATTGCATATTATGTTTTTATTATTTATCTTATTATCAGCTAAATGTTTTAGAGTACCTCTGTTAAGGTAGAAGTCCCCTTTGGTTGGGCTTAGCTCCCTGGAGGTAAAGATTTAGAAGATAGAAGTATCCTGCATATGATATTTCAAATCTAGGTAATATAGTGTCTGATATAGGACTTGGGATACTTAAGGTTCTAATCTTGGCCCATCTGAGATGGTGTTATATACCATGGAATATCAGAAAAGGAGGTAAAGTTTTAATTCCTAATCAGCATCAGAATCTTTCCTCTTTCCTCTTTGGGTTGAGGGTGGCTTTGATGAGGTGAGAAGGGCACATCAAGGGCAATTTATTGAGAATAAGATGTTTTTTATGACTTTCCCTTACTATAACAGCCTTCGATATAACAATTGCCTATCACCCACAGCATGGTAGATACATGTGGCCAATAAATACAGCTATTTGAGAGTTCATTGTATAGACAGGGTTCTAATTTTCAGTAAAATTAAATAGATGCTCATTAAATAATTTTTATTTCATTGGCAGAGACTAGCAATTATCTACATAAAATTTATTTTACTTCTTTTTTTGTATATATGAAAAGAGAAATAATGTTGATAGTTATTTTGGTTGTTTTAATGAGGAAAAGAACTAGCTAATAAATGGTGGATATTTTAAATATTTAAAGGCTATCACAGGGAATAGTTGTTTGATTTGTACGATTGGACCTCAAAAGGTACAACTAAGACCAATAGATAGAAGCAACAAGAAGCTAGATTTCAAGAAAATACAAAAATGACATTTTAATAATCAAACGCATAAGAAAAATTAAATGCAGCTGGTCCACAAAGTCGTAAGTTCCCCCATACTTGGAGATGTTCAAATATTGATTACGCAGACATTTAATTGAGTTAGATGAGCTATTGAAACCTGCGTGATTTTGCTACAATAAGTCAAATTCTTAATTTCTTCATCTTGGTTTATATACTGGACACTTTGGTACTTACCTCATGGCTGAGAAAATTAACTGACACAATGTAGGTGAATGCTTAGTACCGTGTCAAAAATGTGCATTATCTTTAATCAATGATATTATTATTCATAAATTAAAATGTAGTTTTTCTTCTTCCCAAGGTCTGAAGACCCTCTTTTTAGTTAAATGTCCCTTCTATCAATGAGCATTCATTGGCAATGATTTGATTTAATGTTCATCATGGTCCACTGCAGTCTTTCAAACTGACATTCATTACCGGTATTTCTTTCTTATGTGTCTCTATTCCATTATCTCAAAGTTTTGCTTTCCTTTCAATACCCTCATTTTATAAAAAATAACAGTCAATAAATTAAGCTTCTTGGAAGTTCCTTTTATGATTTCTGGAATAATGGGTTTTATACACTAATACTTTTACTATATATTCAAACACAGCTGTTTTTTATGGCAAATGCTTCCTGGAATATATGTGAACTGATGAACTTTCAAGCGTATTTTCCATTTTTCCTGACAGCCCCTCAGTGTGCTGTTTAAAGAGCAAAGAGGAAGCTTCACATCTGCCAGCCCCAGTGGTCGTCAGTCTCATGATACCATGAAATATGTTGCAATTCCTTTCCTTTGTTTCCACTTCATTTCAATTGTGTAAGTGGTAAAAGAAATGTATCTTTGATAATAAACTTAAAAAAATTCTTTTTAACATTTATTCATTTTTGAGAGACAGACAGAGCAGGAGAAGGGGAGGGGCACAGAGAAAAAGGGAGACACAGAATTGGAAGCAGGCCCCAGGCTCTGAGATGTCAGCACAGAGCCCGGAGTGGGGCTTGAACTCATGGACCTTGAGATCATGACCTGAGCCCAAGTTGGACGCTTAACTGACTGAGCCACCCAGGTGTCCTGATAGTAAATTTTTAGAACAAAAACTTGTTTTAGGAGTAATCGGAATAAGCTAAGAAAGTTGTGATTATTCCATTCATTCAGTGAAGCCTGGTGGGTAGTGACTGGGGATGTGAAGCCTGAGTTCCTGGGTCAGGCCAGATTCTGCACGAGCAGGTTCTGGGACACGAGCATGTTGCATATGCTTTCTGAATGTGTCTCCTCATTTCTCATGGAAAATGGAGATAAGAATAGCATCTCCCTTGCAGCATTGTCATGAGGAACATGTCCATTAATACATGCAGAATACTTAGCCGGTGCCTGGTACATACTAAGAACTCAATGCTTACTTGCTGTTGCTGTTGTATATCCCAGGAATATTTATTAAGCACTTACATTTGCCAAGTCCTGTGCTAAGTATAAGGATCTACTATGTTAATCTTTTGTCCAATGGCTATTTCTGCCTTTGGGCCACTTGCCTTCTCCAGCATGTTTTCTTCTTAAAAATGAAATAAAATGAAACTCAGTCAGTCATAGGAAATGGTCAGGCTTGCTTGGAGAAGGTAATAGATTTTGCTCTTCTATAAAAGTTTAAACCCCTTCAATTCATTCCTTTATCTTTCCTTCAAATTCCTGTTTCTCTCATCACTAATAATCAATTTCTTTCTTTCTTTCTTTCTTTCTTTCTTTCTTTCTTTCTTTCTTTCCTTCTTTCCTTCTTTCTCTTTCTTTCTTTCCCTTCCTTCCTTCCTCCCTCCCTCCCTCCCTCCCCCCCCCTTTTTTTTTGTTTTTTGGATTTTTTTTTTGGTTTAGTTCTTCCAACGTCTTATTCCAGCAGTGAAGTATAGTGGAAAGAAATCAAGCTTTGAAGGCTGGCAGACCTAGGATTGAACTTAGGATATGCCCCTCCTTGGTTGTATGATCTGGAGCAAGGCAAAGTCTCCAAGCTTGAGACTTGCTCTCTCTCATTTTTGGAGAGAAGGCCTGCTAATTAGTTACTTTAAGGGTCAGTAAAAATGGTAGGTATTTAGGTCAGTACTTGGTATTTATTATTAATCCAGGCAATTTACTGTCTACATTATCCAAATTGCCATTTGATTATACTCTGCCTAGTCATTTTACTAAAATCTTTTAGTGTGTATGTATGGATTTGGATTTTGGGTTTCTTGAAGGCAGATTCTGTTACAGCATGTAAATTCGTGATCACTAGAATAATTTTGGGTAAATACACAGGGTAATTCAGGGTGGTATGGGGCAGCCCTCTGTGAATTAAACAAAATTTAAAACTTGATTACATCTTTCAAAATTGATTTTATGTTTTATTTTTTTATTTTTTTTTAAATTTTTTTTAACGTTTATTTATTTTTGAGACAGAGAGAGACAGAGCATGAACGGGGGAGGGTCAGAGAGAGAGGGAGACACAGAATCTGAAACAGGCTCCAGGCTCTGAGCTGTCAGAACAGAGCCTGATGCGGGGCTTGAATTCACGGACCGTGAGATCATGACCTGAGCCGAAGTCGGACGCTCAACCAACTGAGCCACCCAGGCGCCCCTCGATTTTATGTTTTAAAAGAGAAATAGACCTTTTGGGCCTAATATCTAAACACCCTGGGAAGAAACATACTCATTGAACTTTATCTTCACTACAGGTTAACTGATAGATAATGAGGGAAAAGAAAATAAAAATGAGAGTAGTTATTTACCCTCTGGCTGCCCGCTAACCATGGGGTAGGCAGATGGTCCAGCAGTACGTCCTGGTGTAATTATTTCTATATATCATATATCAGTGTCATTTATCTCTCACTCCAGTGAGTGCCAGCTATCTGCCAGGCATTATGGAGACCCCGGGGATCTGAGGATGAGTGAGGCATAGTTTGCCTTTGAAGTGGACAAGTGCAGGGAACGAATAGAAATTTAACTACACAAAAATAATCTTACAATGAAATACTTATCTGGAGTCTTCATTCCATGAGCTGGTGTTGATTTTATGTGTAGGGACCTCTTCCTGTGTCATGATAGCACAATCTTAGTTTCTCAGAAGTTCATGAAATCACATCATCTACTCATTATGTTTCTTCACCATTTCTCTCCTGCACAGAGCTCAGAAAGAATGGGTAAAATAAAAGCATTTTTGCAATGGGCTTTGGTCAGTATTTCAGCCATGAACATTTGTCCTTCTAACATAAATCCATATTACAATTGCATTAAAATAATACATCATGATTTTAAATGCTGATGTTAAAATGTTTTGACTAATATAAGTTATTTGGTAAAAGGCCAAGTATATAATCTTGGCATTCTACCAAGTAGCTAGTTCCTAGGATTTGTTTATGATTATTCTCACACTTAATAGCTACCAGTTATTGAGCACTTATTATATATCATGTCCTGATACAACTGTTATATATATATATATATATATATATATATATATATATATATATATATGTATATGTATATATGTGTGTGTGTGTGTATACATATATATGCACACACATTATATATATATATATATATATATATATATATATATATTGTTTTATTTAAGCATCACTTCTACTCTATGAAGTAAATATTGCTATCCTAATTTTACCCATGAGGATACTGAGGCACAGAAAGCCTAAGTAATTTCCCAGAGTCACAAAGCTGAGAAATAATTGAGTTGGCATTTGAACACAGACTTTTTAACTTTAGATTTATCGAATTCTAAAATCGTTGTCCCTTAAATCTGATATGCAGTCTTTAAGTTTTTATTTAAATGCCAGGTAGTTAACATGCACTGTATGTTAGTTTCAGGTGTACAATTTAGTGATTCAACACTTCCATACGATACCCGGTGCTCCTCAGGACAAGTGCCCTCGTTCATGCCCATCTCCGGGGGCATGCCCATCTCCTGTTTAACCCATCTCCCTACCCACTTCCCCTCTGGTAACCATCAGTTTATTCTCTATGTTGAAGAGTCTGTTTAAAGAGAGAGGAAATCTGCTATACAGTCTTGTAACTAACAGGCTTATAAATTGTTCACAGTGCTTGATTTGTAAGCTCAGCTTTTAAAGATGATGGATATGCATTAAAATTCACTTTTGGTTTTTCTAAGGGCAGTTTTTTCTCAAAGGGGAATATCTTCAAAGGGGGAAAATACTTCAAGCATGTACATGGGATTTATTTTGCAGTTGGGTTCTCTCTTACTAGTTATGGCTGTTACAGATTTTTAGCTAAGGGCCTGCTTTGAGACAATTCCTAGTGTTATGAATATTCCTCGAAGCTACCCTGATTTCTCTGAAATTATGGAGAAAGAAAGACAATGAGGATATTTGAAACTAAGAATACTGTGATCTGGGAAGGATATACACATTAATTTTAATATATTTGATCCTCTTTCTTCTCATCCTTCCCCAAAGACTATTCGTATCATGCTTGAGTGACTATCTAAATATGCAACGGAAACTTCTCGGTTATCTTAGCGGGAATTACATTTTTATACCAGATGCCCTGTTTACATTCTTTGTATCATGTGTTCATGGTTTATTTACAAGGTGGATATAGATTTGTGTTGGAAATGTTTTCCTTTGAAAATGCATCTCTGTAGATAAATATTTTCATCCAACAGATGTGAAGTCATTATTCTAAGATTACAAATAAAAATTCCAGGTCACTGAAATTTTTAAACTGCTACTTTTGTGCTATTCTTGGCACACAATATATTCAGCAATGATTATATTCATTTTTCTGTGGGGATGGAGTGGGAAGGGCCATGATATGGTACTACTAACATTTGAACTCTAAATTATATACATTTCCATTAATGAACCAGTAAATTTAGTTAATAAAATCACCAACTTATACAGTCATGTCTTTTTATACTCTAATTCCTATCATACTAAATGACTTATCCTGCTTAGAAGTCAAAGGGAGGAAAATGCTTGGTATTCACTTCCTATTCTGTGGGTCATGAGCATAGAGTAGACAAGACTAATTGCCATGTGGATAGTAGAGCTCCAAAATTTGGGTATCATCCTGTCCAGTGCTTCTCAGATGTTTTTGACTATCACCTAGTAATAAAATATATTTTAGATTACAATTCAGCATGCACACACACAGGCACACACGTACATGTACTCACTAACTGTAGTAAGAAGTTTCAACAATAATCTTCACCTTTACTGTGCGTGATGTGCTCTGACAGTGCCTAGTCTATTCCATTCTGTCACATTCTTTTTTTTTTTTTAATTTTTTTTTTTTAACGTTTATTTATTTTTGAGACAGAGAGAGACAGAACATGAACAGGGGAGGGGCAGAGAGAGAGGGAGACACAGAATCTGAAACAGGCTCCAGGCTCTGAGCTGTCAGCACAGAGCCCGATGCGGGGCTCCAACTCACGGACCGCGAGATCGTGACCTGAGCCGAAGTCGGCCGCTTAACCGACTGAGCCACCCAGGCGCCCCATTCTGTCACATTCTAATTCCATTCTAATTCCATTCTTTCTTCTTTTATTTTGAAGTCTGAGCTTTAGTCACCATTAAATTGATTTCTTGACCCATTAGTGGACCATCACCTAGAGTGTGTATATGGAATAGTAGGTAATTGTAAGAGGTGAATGAACAAGAGGAAGACATAACAAAAGTTTGGCCTGTGTTTAGGATGGACAGACTGAAAGAGGCAGTTCTCCAAGAGAGATGATGTGGGTTTGAACCAACCAATACGAAGAATGAGAATTGAACAATTTCATTTTGAATGCCCTATGAAAATCTTTGCTTTGAGTGCATTCTATCATTTAAACCCTTTCACAACCATCTACATGTAATAGGTGTTATTTATTATCTCTGGTTCATAGTCATACAAGCTGAAGCTTTGAAAATACTTTTCCTACCTCCACATTGCTTATAACTGTAAAGGCCAGGCTTAGAACCCAGACTTTCATTACTGGAGCCCAAACTCTCATCGATTTCATTCCTATCTCCCTTCCATCTCAAAAATAGGCTATCTTTTATCATGCAGAGGTCAGCGCATTTTGTTATGGATCAGTAACACACGGCCAAAGAAATGTTTGCACTCCCTTCCAGATTTCTCAGGAGAGGCAGCCATGGAATCTTTCTAACAAGAAAGACAGTTTGAATTTAGAATTGTGAATTATTCAAGTTGTCAGTTCCCTTTAAAATCACAAAATAAACCTCCCGCAGGTCTATTATTGTGTCATCTCTCCAACAAGGTGTGCGTTTTCATTTGTTTAGAAATATAATAGTGTTTCATGAAAACATTTCACAAACAGATATTATTTCCCTACAGGTCTCTACTTAATGTCAGCATGCAGGGTGACAGGGTGAATGCAGAAGATAAAATAAGTTGAATGTGCACTAGAGTTCATAACTTGAGCTCAGGTTGAGTGTCATTTCTCATGCATAAACTCTCTGCACACACATTGAAGTTGGTCATTCGATCCCTGAATGGGCTGATATGTCCTTATAAAAGCACCAATGTTACCGGCTTGCCTTTTCTCTTTCATTCTTCACTGTTATGCTCAAGAAAGGAAATCCAGTTTCTTTATAACCCTCTTGCGTGGCCCTGCCTGATACTGTAGAAAGTACTTGTTGACGTGGTGGCTGAATTGGGAGTTCACTATCTTTAATGTAAGAATATTCTTTAAACGAGTACTTCTCAACTGTAAGATGATAAGCTTGGGAGAACTTTTAAGCATTTGATTACCTTGCATGAAACCTTTTACACAATTGCATAGAGTAGAATATCTATTCAGTACTACCCTAGGGTAAATATAGTTTTCATTTAATAGTTTTTATTAGTCTATCCTAATAGTATTAATCTCATAAAGATGTAATTCTTCATTTTGTAGGAAGCTATTTAAAAAAATCTTGATCAGAACTTTCTTATACAAGGAAGGCTAGTTTTAAAATAAGACATATCTAGGGTTAAATGTAGTTTCTGTCGCCTGTTAATGGGGTAACCTTGGACAAGGTGTTTAAACTTTCTGCACTGAAGTGTCTTTATGAGGAAGAGAGGGCAGTAATACTCAAAGGGAGTACTGTAGATATTAAGTGAGATAAATAAAGCCTAAAGGAGTTCCTGGCTCAAGGTCAAGGCTGAATAAAGATTCATTCCTTTTTATTGGCAAACATTGTGAACGCATATACTTAGAACTCCTGTAATTTGAAAGTTACCCAGATAAAATTTAGTGGTAAATAGATATTGTCACATTAACCACATAAATAGAGATATTTTATTATAGCATAGACTTACACTATTATTATTATAATTGGAATTGACACGTTTAGTTGTAGTTGGGTTTGGCTGATGATTCTTGTAAAATGTAATAGACCTCCCCTTATTTAAGAGTTCTTGCATCAGAAAGTAAGCTCTATTGAATAGTGTCCAACTTAGCTAAAAAAATTATTTTTCAACAGTAATTTTTACTGTATTATATATTCTTGTTCTGCTACATGAGTCAGGATAAGATGGAAACATTTAGTTAAAGTAAGTTTTTATCTCTTTGCTGAAAGCACGTTTATAGAGAATAATAACTAGAATGTCATTGCATTCAACATGTACTGAATTATCCATTGACTTTGAAGATATACAGAGTATCAGTAGGGTTTACCCTCCATAGAGGATGAGTTTTCAGACAGGAAAAGCCGGGTGGTTGAGGGGAGTTGATCCTACTGGGCCACTGCATCCAGAATTCTAAATGTGGAGGGATGCTCAAAATTTATCCATGGAAGGATAAACAAATACTTAAACGAATATATGTAATTCAATTGAAATACATTAATAAGCTGCATAGCAAGCAATTTACAAATAAGATATAAATAAGTAAGATTAAATCAATATTTAACATGGCATGAGAGAATCTGAATAGAAGCAAGGCATGCAAAGGATGCAAATTATATTCTTAATGTGTTTTTCTTGCATGAAATAAATTTAATGTGACAACTTTTCTCCAAAGTAGTTTTCTTTCTTTCAGACACATTTGCAGGTTCATCTTGTACTTGTGTTATGTTCAGACAGCACTATGGCTTTAAGTGTGTTTTTCTGTATTATCAGAAGATACAACACAACTGTGTTCTGGCTTAGTGCTGATGTGACCTTGGCTTACGACATGCGTAGGCAAGCCATCATAAGCAGCAAAGCAAAGCACCAGATTTTCATGCTTCTTGGGTTTCTACCACATAAAAGATACTTTATATGAAACAGCTTTAAATCAGTTGATCCCTTAGAGTCTTTGGTGTAGGGTTGTTTAAGTTAGGGAAGGAAGAAAAACTAAGAAATGGAGGCTTGCATGAGCAGAAGCAAACATTGATGAGTAGTAGCATTTATTTATTGACTACACCATTCTATAGATCTTTACTGAGAACGTGCACTATGCAAAAGAGTAGGATTCTGAAGTCAGAACTTAAACTTCAGAAAGGTGTGACGTCACAGACAGAGAGACTGCCTCTGAATTATTCCAGCTTGGGATGTATCATCTCCATTCTGGAAAAAAGACCATCATTTTCTTTGGTCGAATACAAGATGAAGTCATTGGGTTTTCCAAGAGGTGGAAAAAATCCACATGATTTAAAAGTAGAATTATACTGGGGTGCCTGGGTGGCTCAGTCGGTTGAGCGTCCAACTTCAGCTCAGGTCATGATCTCATGGTTCATTAGTTTGAGCCCCGCTTTGGGCTCTGTGCTGACAGCTCAGAGCCTGGAGCCTGCTTCAGATCCGGTGTCTCCCTCTGCCTTGCACTTGCACTCTATTTCTCTCTCAAAAATAAATCAACATTTAAAACATCCCTTTTAAAAGATAGAACAGTTATACTCAGGACTAGAAGATGCTCATATTGTGTGAGGTCCCGGAAGCTGACATGACATGGGTGAGCAGCAGAGTGACCTTCCTCTCTCAGGCTCACCCACCCTTGGTCATTCACCTGAGTGACTAGAATGGCGTGTTAAAGAATCCACCATATTTAAATCCTTTCTTCTCAATCTCTTACTTTCTGTCTCTCCTCCCTACTTGATTCCCTCTCTCAGTCACATACATGGAAACAAGCAAATATGTGTTTATTTGCATGTTTGTTTACCTTAACATAAAAGATTCTGGGGTTTAGAAGCAGACAGAACTTGTGTAGAATCAAGAGGTATTCATGTTTATCTAACATGAGCTCTAAGAAGCTAGTAGAACAAATAGGTTAACTTTTCTTGCCTCTAAAATATGATAACCATGTTAAACTTATGAGTTTTCTGGAAGAATTCTCTTGAATATGCCTAAACCTCTAGTTTTGTGTTTGCATATACAATATGTAGCATACGATGTTAGAAGCAAGTAGGGTCCAAAAGAATCGTACCAAGAAAAGAATGAGAAATTCTTCCATGGAAAGTATCTTCTGAACAGTTTCCAAAGATGGAAAGGAGCTAAGAAGGTGGCCAAGGCACAGAATGGCAACTATGGCAGAGGAAGAAGTATGTGCAAAGGCATAGAGGCCAGGGAATAGAGTGTATTTATGGAATCCAATTCTGAAAGTAATAGGGGGCAGAGGAGTTAAGCCAGACCAGATCATGAAGAGTCTTGAAATCTGCAGTCTTGAGAAATTGACATTTGACAGAGATTATTATTACTTTCCTTGTAAGAGTCCAGGGTTTGTCAGACATGCCAAAATGCTTGACTAAAGTCACAGGATAAGCATCCAGCAAAGAACATGTAGGGTACAGGTAAACTCCTTTCAGCTAAAGAGATTTGTTAGTGCATAATGCAGGTTATGACAGGAAGAATAGCTTGACATTAGTTTAAAGAGCAGAATTTATCAAACTAAAGAAAAAAACAGGCAAAACCTCACTGGGTATACAGCTGATTGATTGTTTTTAATGAAGGTAACCATAAAACTAATGTTTTAGAAAAAAAAAACATGCTCTATAAATAATAAATTCTATTACTATTATCAAAACCATCAAATGATAATGGGGTAATCAGAAAGTAAAAATATAATACAATAGTATTTTAATTAACCTAATTAAGTCTACAGTGGTTAAAACTTTTAAGTGTTTCAGTTGAGTATAATCACTAAAGAAATTAACATATTAATATGAGATAATTATCATCATAGCACTTTAAATGTTATGGACTCAGGGGTTAGAGAACAATGTATTATTAAAGAAAGTGGTAATTTGATAAAATGAATAATCAAAATTAAATAAATTGCTTTGAAATCTTCCAAAAGTTTAAAAATTTTGATAAATTACTAATCAGAGACTTATAATTCACCCCTGAGATATATTTCCAGAAACAGCTTTGGGCAGCATTTCAAATAATTTTGAGTCCATTAAGTAATTTTAGGACTTTGGTTTTTAGTCAGTGTGCAAGCCGGGTCTAATGTTTCTACTTTGGTATCCAAGTTTTTCAAGGGTTTTGGAGTATTTTCAGCCAGAAGGCATTCATAACCTAATACAATAGGTCTGTTTCTGTGAGAGACAAACTCAGAAATTTCAGTAGTTTAACCAAATAGAAATTTATTATTATTTATTTCACTTGTCTAAAGTCCAAAATTATACTCAGTTGGACGGCTGTCCTCCAAGTGGTGGCTCAGAGACCTCAGCTCCTTCTCTCTTGTGGCTCCACCATGTTCATTAAGTGACAGTTAAGGCCACTCTAGACGTCATCTGTATTGGAAAATCACATGCAGGAGATTTTTATGGGACTGTTTGAAAGTGGAATACATCGTATCTGCTCACAGTCCCTTGGCTGGGATTCAGTAATGCGGCCACTCCTAGAAGTCTGGTAGATGTACTCCAATTCCATGCGCAGAAGGAGGAAAAGGCAGGGGTGGTGAAGAGCTTGTCTGCACCAGCTACTCACTCTGGAATTCGAGTGCATGTAATCTACACATGCCGTGTGGGGCAACAGGCATGTTCCCTCATCCAGTCTTCAGTGCATAGCAATAACATAGGCGACATCTCAAGAAACTGTTTTATGGCACTTATTGCAACATTTAAAGACAAGAATCCAGTTTACGGTCTGTCAGATCATTTCATCTTGACGTCTAGTAGCAGCGTGGGCTTTGGAAAATCAACTGTCTTCATTTGCAGTGCAGCTCTGCTGTTTCCTATTTGTGTGACATTCAGCATATTAACCTATTTAAGTTTTAATATTTTTGTTGACAAACTTAGAATTTTCACATTCCGTTTTCATTTTTCCTGGCACAAAATGCTCAATAATTGAAAACTAGCATTTATTTTTTCCAATCATATAATTTGTGATATTTTTCACACTATCCAGGCCCCATGTACCTATTCTATTATTAACTAATGAAATAAAGTTGGCTTGCTATAAACTGTGACATGAAGATTGTAATATAAAATGTGCTTTGGGGTGCCTAGCTGGCTTAGTTGGTAGAACATGCAACTCTTGATCTTGGGGTCATGAGTTCGAGCCCCATATTGGGGATAGAGTTTACCTACAAAAAAATTAAAAAACAACATGCCTTGACAAGTATCAGTATAAGGCAATAGATCTAGAGACTGTATGAATGTAGTCCCTTGTGGAGGTGACAAATTGTGTACATAATAAAAAACTCAACTCATGCCTGAATAGCTGCTAATAAATAATCAATGGAGGAAAAATAAGGAAGCACATTATTGGACATTAATCTCTTTTAATAGCTAGATTGTTCTTGGATAAAAGAACCTATAGATAGAAATATTTTCTTTCTTAAATTCTTAAAAATATGGCTTCTAATGTAGAAAGTGTTGACTTTAATTCAAAACAGAATAAGTGATTTTTCCCCTAAACTTTTCTGTCTCAAGAAGACTTCCAAATCATCTTGAACTCTTAATTCAACAAGCGTTAGATCCCTAGCTTCTCATCTACTTATTTCTACTTATTTCAGGTGGCTTATAATTCAAGCCCCATGGCTCAGTCACCTTCATGACTCACCTCCCTGCAGTCAGCCTCAGGGCAATACCCCATCTACCACAGGTGCCAGACTAAAACATTTACTGATTATGCAGTGTTTGTAAAAGGCTTATGTACAAAGGATAATTTTAGAAGATATATAGACAAGCTTTTTCTTAACAATCATATTTAATGACATGTATATACATCATATCATTCCATTGTTTCATGGATAATGTTACTTAAAGCAATGCTATGTAAAGAGTGAATTGATATGAAACCGATTTCAAGAAAGTTGTTAGGTTAAAAATTGTAGATGTAATTATCAGATACTCAAATGACAAAAATCTAAGGCAACAATAATGGAAATGCTGAAGTAAGGCAGACACAGGAATAGAGTAGAATGACTGGACATAAGGGTTTGTTCTGTTTTAGAGATACTTCCTTTTGATTCCATCCTCAAATCTAGTCTTCTGTTATTCTCCATTTATTTCTTTCAGTTCCTCAAGTTGATATTCTGCCTTAGATTCCTGGCTTGAGTGTCCACTTTCAACAACTAAAGACAATCAGTCTCCTTCAAATCTTGTTTTCTCTTTCTCTAATTTTTTCATCTTCTCCTAGGATTACGGAATTTTATTTTATTTATTGTCCCATTTAAAGACTAGCGAGGGTCTCCTGAATGTAGATAAGGATTCTGTTCCCTCAAAAGTTGGAAACCACCTTCTTTTCAAATGCCCATGTAACCTTGACAAAACTGGCTACTTTTAGAGCCACACACACACATACACACACAGACACACATTTCAGTAGATTTTTTAAAGATATAATGTAGACAATATTCGTTGGTCCCTATATAATAAAGCCACAAATTAAAAGCAAAGCTGGAAAGCAAAAGGCCAGTATAACCAGGGTTGTGGAATCGAGACCCGAGTCTGCTTTATGAGTTCTACCACTGTAATACTTGTTCTATTACTGACTGTTCTTACCATTATTGTCCAAGCAAACAGTGCTGGTGATACTAACTTGTCCAGGATGCTCTTGGAACATCTGGGATGGAGAAGTCAGAGAAGCGTTGCTGAAAAGATGAAAATCAAACTGAATTTGGAGTCCAATTAGGAAATGGGGAAAAGGTAATGAGAGAACAGAATGCACAGAAAGATGAGAGATCACAGTGGACCCATACGTCTTTCAGTACTGTTATATATAACATATGCACAGAGGTTAAAAGGAAGAAGACAAGAAATGAAGTGATTGCACGAATCAGGATGCATATATTAAGACATGAAGACCCATTTTGGCAAATTTGTTTTATTGTGGTTTTTATTGGCCTATCTGCGTGACATCTCATATGCAATTTTAAAATGGCATATGCCCTGGGTATGTGCTTTAAATTTCTTTCACCCTAGAGTTTGAATGCACTACAGGATGGAAGAAGAGGCTATAGTAAATGTGTTTGAAACTCTTCAGGCAGAACAAGCTAAGGGTATCTAAAAAAATATATATATATATAAGCAGCAAAACCCTAGAGGTGAAAGCAGGAAAAAAACTCTCTGACCTTTGCCGCAGCAATTTCTTACTTGACACATCTCCGAAGGCAACGGAATTACAAGCAAAAATGAACTATTGGGACCTCATGAAGATAAAAAGATTCTACACTGCAAAGGAAACAATCAACAAAACTAAAAGGCAACCTACAGAATGGGAAAAGATATTTGCAAATGACATATCAGACAAAGGGCTAGTATCCAAAACCTACAAAGAACTCACCAAACTCCACAACCAAAAAACAAATAATCCAGTGAAGAAATGGGCAGAATACATGAACAGACACTTCTCTAAAGAAAACATCCAGATGGCCAATAGGCACATGAAAAGATGCTCAACGTCACTCGTCATGAGGGAAATACCAATTAAAACCACAGTGAGATACCACCTCACATCGGTCAGAGTGGCTAAAATGAACAAATCAGGAGACTATAGATGCTGGAGAGGATGTGGAGAAACGGGAACCCTCTTGCACTGTTGGTGGGAATGCAAATTGGTGCAGCCACTCTGGAAAACAGTGTGGAGGTTCCTCAGAAAATTAAAAATAGACCTACCCTATGACCCAGCAATAGCACTGCTAGGAATTTACCCAAGGGATACAGGAGTGCTGATGCATAGGGGCACTTGTACCCCAATGTTTATGGCAGCACTTTCAACAACAGCCAAATTATGGAAAGAGCCTAAATGTCCATCAAGTGATGAATGGATAAAGAAATTGTGGTTTATATACACAATGGAATACTACGTGGCAATGAGAAAGAATGAAATATGACCTTTGTAGCAACATGGATGGAGCTGGAGAGTGTTATGCTAAGTGAAATAAGCCATACAGAGAAGACAGATACCATATGTCTTCACTCTTACGTGGATCCTGGGAAACTTAACAGAAAACCATGGGGGAGGGAAAGGAAAAAAAAAAAGTTAGAGAGGGAGTGAGCCAAAGCATAAGAGACTCTTAAAAACTGAGAACAAACTGAGGGGTGATGGGGGGTGGGAGGGAGGGGTGGGTGGGTGATGGGCATTGAGGAGGGTACCTGTTGGGATGAGCACTGAGTGTTGTATGGAAACCAATTGAACAATAAATTTCATAATTAAAAAAAATTAGCAAATTTTGTTGAAAGAAGAACTTCAAAGTGCTCATAACATATGCACCACCAAAGCACATATTTGCCAGAATCGTTGACAGATAGCGGGCTCTTTCAGAAGTAGGTGGAGGTGGTTTAGTACACTGGTTTATGCTTATAAGTAATCTAGCTATTTCAGGTGGAGAGAACTCCAGCAATCAAGACCTGAGATATGGCTCAGATATGGTTTGTTATACGAATTACCAACTTAGTTCTAGATTCAAATTCTCTTTTTAAATCTAATTTTCCTTATATATAATATCTATATGTTTCTAAAATATATATTAGGAAAGGTACTTTATATCTCTAAATTAAGTTTCTGTGTCAGTAAAATTGTATGCTATATGTATACATACCCTATGGGTTTGATGTGATAATCAGGTGTTAATATAAGCAAAACACTCAGCCCAGTGCTTGCCGGAAGTATTAGGATTATCACAACTGTTTACCTTTTCGCTAAATCATTTTGCATTTGTTTGGGCACTCCCCATTAAATCTTAAACTTTCCAGAGTTCACAATCTCTGGATCTTCTTTCAGGGCAGTTGCACCCCTTGTGCGCCTGGGCTCCTTCCAACTCTGGGTAATAAGTGGCTCTTCTGAAAGCCGGATGAGTTGGAATTTAACCCGCCTGCTCAACATTACCTTCCTCCTCCCACGTTCTGCCATGAAACCGATGGATGTGTGCTTCTGCTCGGTTTAGCACTTGCATAATATCTTGGCAAGATAATACCAGTGCACCTGCTGCTTATTTATTTGGAGGTTTTGTCTAGTGTGCTTATGTGTGTAAGATAAAGAGCCAAACTGTTAAGGCTTGGGAAAAAGAACAACTATAGCCCGTATGTCTGCATTTCTGAGTTTAATTGTGCTTTCTTCTGAACAACTGTGATCAGGTATGCATGGGTGTGCGGGCACACTGGTAATTTTCACATATGTTGAAACAGCTGGGGCTGCTCTCTCCCAGATGCATCTTCTGTGAACCTGTTTGTGCCCACTGCTGGCAACCTCTCATCCTTATGAACTTTATATTACCTCATTCTTGTTTTTAAGTGTTTATTTATTTATTTTGAGATAGAGGAGAGGGGAGGGGCAGGGAGGGAGGGAGGGAGGGAGGGAGGGAGAGAGAGAGAGAGAGAGAGAGAGAGAGAGAGAGAGAGAGAATCCCAAGCAGGCTCTGTGCTGTCAGCACAGAGTCTGACATGGGTCTCCATCCCACGATCCATGACCTGAGCCAAAATTAAGAGTTGGGCAGTTAACTGACTGAACCACCCAGGTGCCCCTATGTTATCACATTCTCCTCACCATTGTTTAACTGTCATCTCTGAGGACTGTGACAAACCTTAAAAAGTGAGAAGGAGAGGGGATACTTAGAGGGGATTATATATGACCTATATATATGAGCTGAGCTAAGAGTGTGCAGAGGTGGCTCAAGCTGCTAGGATGTACTTGACTCTTGAAGTAACCTTTATGGCTAGAACATTTAGAAAGAATGTGGAGTGTGGACGACTTTTCTGAGACAAGGTAGAGTTACAGTGCTTAAGAGAAAGGGGTTTGGAGTCTGACGTGGATTGGAATCTAGGTTCAGCGGCTTATAATCAACATGACTTTGACCAAATAATTTATGTTCTCTCATCTTCACTTTTTTTTCCGTATAAAACATATAATAAAATAGTGATGATGGTGATGATAAAATAATACATTTGAGTATTAGGAAAATGTGAATCTTTTTTTACTCTGAATTAATGCTGCTAACTCACGGACAGACACAAACCACTGAAGTTAACCATGATTTACTGACTTATATGTCCTTCTCTCTTAGGATGTCCCAGGCTATCCAGAATACGGTCTAGGTTTTTCTTCTCTTTTTTTAGTGTTACTTCCCTACCACACATTCAACACTCAAGTTGAATTAAAGAATCCACGAATCTCTGTTGTCTGCTTTGTTCACCTTAATATCTCCAGCATCTAGACTCATTCCTGACATGCATCGGGGAATCAGCATATCTGACTGAACTTTGCATATATTCCAGATGCTTTGCCTATGTGCAGACACCTCAGAGTGCAGAGACTTCAAATACCACTTTCTACCTTCTTTCATTTTTTTTTATTCTAATGTAGTTGACATACGGTGTTCTATTAATTTCAGGGATACCATATAGTGACTCAACAGTTCCGTACATTACTCAGTGCTCCTCATGGTAAGTATTCACTTGATCCCCACTCCCTTTTCCCCCAGCCCCCACCCACCTCCCCTCTGGTAACCCTCAGTTCTCTGTAGTTAAGAGTCTGTTTGGGGGTTTGTCTCTTGTTCTGCCTTTGTTCGTTTGTTGCTTAGTTTCACATATGAGTGAAATCAGATGGCATTTGTCTTTTTCCGACTGACTTCTTTCTTTTAACCAAAATGTTTGCATCTTTTCCTCTTTCACCTATTTCACCTTAACTCCAAGCACCACCTCCCACCACACACACACACACACACACACACACCCCTAATCTAGTTTTTTTTTTTCTGAGAAGCTGAGATTGAGACCCCGAAAAATACATTTCCCAGAATCCATTGCCAGCCAATTTCTAGGCAGGGTTTGCCAGGAGGGAACATTGACAAGGGATTGGAAGGAGGCAGGTTGGGAGGCTGGACTTTTTTATCGCCTCCAGGTTGAGTCTCACTCTCCATAAGAGGCAGAGAACTTTAGCTTCAGCCCCCAACTTCTGTGGAAATTTACTGACTCGGCTTTCTTCCACCTGAGGTGGAAGGAGTATCAGTCCTTCTAGCACTCAGCCACGCCCCTCTGGGTGGTCTGAAAATATGGTCCAGCCCCCCTGTGGTCCAGTACCTGCAGTGCATGGCCCCCTCTGTGACAGATCTGACCACCAATTGCAGGGAGACCCGCCATCTGAATTTTCTCTCTCTGTCTCTCTGTCTCCCTGTCGCTCTGTCTCTGTCTCTCTCTCTTCTCTATCAGCCCGGGTAATGGTGACTGCTTCCTAAAGCTTTTGACCTCTGAGGTATATCAGCATGGTGGAGAAGACCTCATGGTCTTATTTAGCTCTCAGAACCCGGATAACCAATGCCCAGGAACGAATCCCCTCTGTCTGAGGCACCTGTCACAGCTTCTGTTTTCCTGGCTGGACCCTGACTGATGGAACATCTGTCAGAGCTGTTCTCAAATGCCACCTCCTTTCCTGACCCCAAAATGGATTCTTACCCTCCTTTAACCCCATCTAGTTCTTCTTGTTACATCATTTACTGAATTTTATCTCCTTTGCTTTGCACACACACACACACACACACACACACACACACACACACACAAAGCTCTTTCTTAGTCTTTGAAAACGTATCCTAAGAACTTCATGAATCCTCAAGTTTCTATGATACCACCAGCTCTTTAAACTTCTATGCTTTCTATTGAGCTCTTGCAGTAGCACTCATTGTTGTCAATTTTGAGGCGGGTTGTTTCCTTTTCAAACAGCGAAGTTCCCCAGCCTTTCACTCCCAAGTGTTATTATGTTGAAATAGAAAAATTTCAATGTACTCACTAGCCAAGTTGTTGAGGACATGAGTCATTAATGCATGTGGTTTGTTAGCAAACAGGTTCCACTGAAGTTTGTATTAGTCTGCTAAGGTTGCCACAACAAAGTACCACAAAATGACTATCTTAAATGACAGAAAATGTACTGACTCACAGTTTGGGAGGCTGGAAGTCTGAGATTATTGAGGTGTCAGTAGTTTGGTTTCTTCTGAGGACTGTGAGAAGAGTCTGCTCCATGCCTCTATCTTAGCTTCTGGTAGTTTGCTTGCAACCTTGGGCATATCAAGGGATGTAGAAGCATCACCTTCGTCTTCCCACGATGTTCCCCCCTGGATGTGTGATATGTCCAAATTTTCCTTTTTTACAAAGACGGCAGCCATCTTGGATTAGGAACTCACTCTGCTACAGTATTACCTCATCTTAACTCATCATATCTGCAACAGCCCTGTTTTCAGATAAGATCATATTCAAATAAGATCAATTCATAAGATCAGCATATGAATTTTGGGAGATCCAATTCCACCCATAATGAAGTTACTCGTAAAAAGTGGAAGCCATAGGTATTGAATTCATGCAAGTCTACTTATATTCCAATACCACTTGTATTATATCTTTCTTCTTAGGAAGCTAGGTTTTAAAGTACTGTAGTATTGTTTCTCACCCATTTCTCTCTCATCAGGGCACCTCATTAAGGGAGAATATTTGTTAACCTGAAAGCTGCATAGCGACACTTGTAATGGCTGTAATATATGCCATCTATTGTCAAGTACTAGTCTGTCTCCCTTTCTGTTTATAAAGTGTTTGGGAGGAAGGATCATGTGTTTCTTCCTCACTGGTACCTAGAAAAATATAGGACTTTAAGATACCCTGAGGCTGATCACTCAAGTTTATGGGATAGTGTGCTCACTCCTTATAATACTTAGCATTGTTGTAACTACAAATAAAACTTCTTCCCTCATCCATTTTTCGGTTATATTAGACTATTTGGGGGAAATTTTAAAAAGTACTGCTTTTAGAATTCTGTCCTCTCTCCTGTGATCTCTCCTACCATTTATAAATTTTACTTATCTTTCCTTTCCTTAGCTCTAAGCATATGGCTGGCTCTATCACATATTAATTGCTATTGTTTGCACACATCAGAAACTCCAAATAACATTAGCTTATATGAATTAGTGCTATATCTTTTTATCATGTCTACTAAGGTCAGCAGTAGGCTGGAACAGGCTGTTATCGAGGACTTGGGTTCCTTTCTTTTTGCTTTGCAAAGATTAGTGTATATTTCAAATCTTTAAATTTTTTTTTAACATTTAGTTTTGAGAAAGAGACAGAGTATAAGCAGGGGAGGGATGGAGACAGAGAGGGAGATACAGAATCCGCAGGAGGCTCCAGGCTCTGAGCTGTCAATACAGAGCCTGACCTGGGGCTCGAACTCACAAACTGTGAGATCATGACCTGAGCCGAAGTTGGACGCTTAACCGACTGAGCCACCCAGGCGCCCCTGTGTATTTCCATTCTTGAGCTCCGACCCTTACACATAGAGCCTAAGAAGCAGGAAAGAGGCGTGGGTGGAGGGCAAAAGGGCCCCATTTCCACAGAAGTCTAGCCTCTCTAACAAGTTTCCCCAGATGCCCCAGATGCTCCTTTTATATTTCATTTGCCACACCTAGCTTCCTTAGAGAATGGAAAAACAAAATTGACTGTCTTGCGGGTCTTAACAAATCGGCATTCTGTTCTTAAAGCAGAAGCAAGAATAGATACCAGATTGTTAACTAGCTATTTCTGCCATAGTGATTATAAGAGGTAATTAATAAATGTTCATTGTCCATAACTGAATTCTGTTGATATGACTTTTAAAACTGTAACAGGGAATATCACCTTCCTGGATGGACGGTTATCATGGTATTCATTGTGGAGGTGGTTGGTGAGCCTGGCAGTTCCTTACTGATTTGCACAAATCTGACCTGACAAAATATGGAGATAGGTTGATGCAGTGTCTTTGCGATTTGTCTCCAAGTCCTGTATGTCTGTGAGGCTACATTTGTGGGCTCCTTGATGATCCATTCAGAAAGTCTGACTCTACCCCAGCAGCAAATGTCTTTCTGGTTTTTTTTTATTTTTCTGCAGAACTTAATCTCTTAATCTGCCCTCAAATGGGGGCTTTAGGTCCATTGATCCAGCTCACTGGGTCATTTGGAGGATCCACAGAAAAAGGATTCAGGATCTTTTTTGGACAAGTTATACAAATCTTGCTAAACATTAATTAAAGCCAGTGTTCTTGCAGAGCTAGTTAAATCTATAGCCTAATAATAAGAGCTATCACATATTTAATTGTGGGACATTATTTAAAACTTAATGTAACTTAGAACCCTACTAGCTTAAGTTAGGCATGATTTGCACCCGAGAAATCTAGGACAAGAAGTCCAGTTCCTTCTTATTAACATGAATTGGGCTAGGCGCCAGGAAAAAGTGGGAGGAAGGCTAACAGTACTCCAAATAATTAATCCTCCTTTATATATATTTTTGGTTCCATCCTTTATTTCATCATATGTATAGTTTCTAAGACTAAAAATGTTAACATTTTCTTCTTTCTCTTGCCTCATATGCAGTCATGAGCCTATATTGATTCTATCCCTAAATACCTCCCATTGTTACTCATTCTTGTTTCCACTACTGTCTTGAATCCATCAGTTTTGTCTAATTAGTCTCCTTGATGCCAGTCTCTCCCCAGCCCTGCCTTCACACTGTGGCCAATATTAAGTTAAAAATACTTTTGGTTTTCCCTCATATGTTTATTGTGGCACAAGAGGACTCTTTACAACCCGGAGCTCGACTGTAATTACCTTCTTATTTATTTTCCCTTCCCTATATGTGACTGCTGCTCCAGTGGTTATGAATGTCTTTTGAGTTTCCCTGAAATTCTTAGCTTGTTCCCACATCTTTTCTTAATGGAGACTATTTTTTTTCTACCTTGAGAATCCTACCCCCTTTGTTCTAGCTAGTAAAGGAATTCTAGATTCACCTGAAATGTCACTCCTCGTTGAAGATTTTATTAACTCTCTCAAACAGAAATCAGACACAAGTTTCCTCCATGTTATTATCCCATTTTATATTCCAGTAATTTCTTTAGAGTACTGGCTACTCTTCACCATCCTGTGAACTTCTCAAGGGTAGGGACTTTATGTTCCTTATCTCGTTATATTCTTTCTCCTCTCGTGAGTACCCAATATAGTGCCTCACACATAGGTCCTTTGTAAATGATTATTCAATAGGTTTGAGACTGCAATGGATGTCATTGATATACAAATCAATTGCTTTAGGTGCATATTGTAGGAGATGGTAGCGATGTGGATATAAAACACAAAGAGCCATACAACACAAATAGTCGCCACTTTGGAGTACTCATATGCAAGGCTTAAGGCTAAGCAGTGCACATACTCATATTTAGGAAAGCTGCAAATGATCCTATGGAATTTTTATCTTCAGCTTATGTATCATGCCTCAGGTCATACAGCTAGTAAGTAGAATTATGACTTTATTTCACATTTGTTTAAATTAAAGCTTATGCTCCTCATGAATATACTCTGGTGCCTCACTTATAGGACCATGGGCAGGTATGGGAACGAGCAGGAACCTGAGTATGAGAAGGGCAGGTGGAGGGCTTCTCAAATTACTCTGATTCTAGGGGAGCATGGAAGGAGATCTTACTCTTGTAAGATAAATCTTCAGCGAGGAGTGACATTTCAGGTGAATCTAGAATTCCTTTACTAGCTAGAACAAAGGGGGTAGGATTCTCAAGGTAGAAAAAAAATAGTCTCCATTAAGAAAAGATGTGGGAACAAGCTAAGAATTTCAGGGAAACTCAAAAGACATTCGTAACCACTGGAGCAGCAGTCACATACTCATCCTTCTTCAAGATGCAAGGGCTTCTCCATCTAAATCAACGATTCAGTCCTTTGAGGAGTGGGTGGTTGGAGGGCCCAGCAGGTGCGTGTGAATGCTTATTTCTGAACTCTGATTCGTGCCTAAGTCTACTGAAGAAAGACCTCTCTGGTCAGCTTGCTACTTTTCATTTGAGCATATCTCTGTGATCATCTATCAACCACATAACACAACAAAGTAAAAAGTGTTGCAGGAAATAAAATAACCACAGTCTACTCGCAAAAGGGTATAATGGGGTAAGATGGAGTAGAGGGGCATGATCTTAGATTCAGGTAATTCTTGGTACACTTTCAAGTTTTTAATCCATAGATAAACATAATAATAATACTTAATAAAGTTGAGGTGCTAGATAACAACACTTAAGATCTTAGGTATATTAATTGTTCAGTAAAGGGTATTTGATCATCCTATTTCTTATTCTCTTCCTTCCTTTTCTGCTTTTCTTTCAGAAGCTTTAGGTGATTTCCCTCAGTCAACTAAAGAGGTGAAATGCATGTGGTATGACCTTCCTATCTCCACAAACTCGTAACCTCCTCCCCAATCTGCTATATGTCTTCTCATCTGAAATCTAGGTCCTACGACTTACCAAGACCCATTCTAAGTTGTCTTGCTTCGTTCTTCTGGTCTTATTTTTCCCTAGTCAAAATTATCTTTTCCCTCCCTTAAATTCCCATAACAATTGAGCTAAACTGTTCTTATAGGAGTTGGTATATTTTAGGTACTTCTCCCACTGCCAAATTTGAGTATTTTTTCTGAATCATCTCTGTATTTAGTACTTTCTCACTAAATATTTAAGTACTAAATGAAGAACAGGGCTACCCATTAACTTAGCATTTTGTAATTTTTACTGCCTTTCATATTTATTATTCCCTTTGGTTCTCATATCATAGGGATATCTGTAATGGAAGTAAAAGCATTCTCAATTTGGAGATAGTAAGGACCAGAGAGGTCAAGCAGTATGCCAAAATTCACACAGTAGTGTAGTTATAGACCTTAAATAAAAATTAGATTTTTTCCATATTCTCTTTCCAGTGCACATTCCATTATCATATCTGTCCCATCTGGAGAAATACTTTGAACACGTAGAAAGTACAATGCATTAAGTTGAGAAAAGTCACCTTGAGTTTAGATCAATGTTTAGTATACTGACTACCCTAACAATATATACCCTCAAGGTATTAACCCTTGAGGGAAAATACATCTGTATTTAAAATAATTTAATAATTGGGCACCTGGGTGGCTCAGTCAGTTAAGTGTCTGACTCTTGGTTTAGGCTCAGGTCATGATCTCATGGTTTCTCATGAGTTTAAGCCCCACGTCGAGGTCTGTGCTGATGGTGCAGAGACTGCTTCAGATTCTCTGTCTCTGCCTCTATCTCTGCCCCTCCCCTGCTCATGCTGTCTCTGCCTTTCTCAAAATAAATAAATATACTTTAAAAGGTTAAAAAAATAATTTAATAATAGCATTGCACAATCATGGACTTACCGAAATATCCTTTGAGGTGAAAACTGGTTATTTTAACATCTCTTATTCACTGAATCACACATATTTAAAATATCAGACCAACCAACAAAGAAGTAATGTTTTTAAAATCTCATAAAATCTAGCTGACATTAATGAGAAATTATAATTTCAAATGCATTACCCTTGTAAGATAAATCAAAGGTAACAGTAATTAAGATAATTGCAAAAGATATTTTGGGTTCTGTGTATTTGCGCAAGTGTTGAGAGGTGGAATATAAATGTGAAAGTATTTTTGTTCACTTTGGTATCTTGAGCTCAAAATAATTTTTAGACCACAACATTTTTTTCATACTAAGTCAAAATCTGAAATTTGTTGATGCAATCTTCTCTCTGTATGTGCACACATTCTCGAATTTTAAAACAAAATACTGACTAGAGAGAGGTTTGTTGTTGGTCTTCCATAAAACATAAAGTTTTCTGTGTGATTTATTTCATTTTATTTTATTTTCCTTTTGTGTTGATTAGGAAATTTTTCTCTTTTCTTCCTGATGCACATAAACACGTGATTCATTATTTGCTTCTGATATTAAAAGTCATCAAAAATTGGACCACTTTTTTACACCACACACAAAACTAAATTCAAAATAGATGAAAGACCTAAATGTGAGATAGGAAACCATCAGAATCCTACAGAAGAAAACAGGCAGCAACCTCTTTGACCTCGGCCTCAGCAACTTCTTACTTGATATGTCTCCAAAGGTAAGAGAAATAAAAGCAAAAACGAACTATTGGGGCCTCATTAAGATGAAAAGCTTCTGTACATCAGAAATGATCAACAAAACTAAAAGGCGACTGATGGGATGGGAGAAGATACTTGCAAATGGCATATGGGATAAAGAGTTAGAAGCAAAAATCTATAAAGAACTTGCCAAACTCAGAACGCCCCAAAATAAGTAATCCGGTGAAGAAATGGGCAGAAGACATGAATAGACACTTTTCCAAAGAAGACATCCAGATGGGTAACAGACACATGAAAAGATGCTCAACGTCATTCATCATCAGGGAAATACAATTCAAAACTGCATTGAGGTACCACCTTACAGTGGTCAGAGTGGCTAAAATTAACAACAACTCAGGAAGCAACAGATGTGGCGAGGATGTGGAGAAAGGAGAACCCACTTGCACTGTTGGTGGGAATGCAAACTGGTGCAGCCGCTCTGGAAAACAGTGTAGAGGTTCCTCAAAAAATTAAAAAATAGAATTACCCTATGACCCAGCAATTGTACTATAAGGAATTTATACAAAGGATACAGGACTGCTGATTCAAAGGGGCACATGCACCCCAGTGTTTATAGCAGCACTGTCAACAATAGCCAAATTATGGAAAGCCCAAATGTCCATCAACTGATGAATGGATTAAGAAGATGTGGTGTGGGGCGCCTGGGTGGCTCAGTCAGTTGAGTGGCTGACTTCGGCTCAGGTCATGATCTCGCAGTCCGTGAGTTCGAGCCCCACGTCGGGCTCTGTGCTGACAGCTCAGAGCCTGGAGCCTGTTTCAGATTCTGTGTCTCCCTCTCTCTGACCCTCCCCTGTTCATGCTCTGTCTCTCCCTGTCTCAAAAATAAATAAAACGTTAAAAAAATTAAAAAAAAGATGTGGGGTGTGCGTGTGTGTGTGTGTGTGTGTGTATACACACATATATATACACACATATATATACATGTATATATATGCATATATATGGGGAAGGGTAGGAAAAATAAGATAAAAAAACAGAGGGAAGCAAAGCATAAAAGACTTAAATATAGAGAAAAAACTGAGGGTTGATGGAGGGGAGGTGGGTGGAGGGGTTGGGAGAATGGGGATGGGCTTTGAGGAGGGCACTTGTGATGAGCACTGGGTGTTATATGTAAGTGGTGAATCACTGGAATGTACTCCTGAAGCCAAGACTACACTATATGTTAGCTAAATTGAGAATAAAAAGAGTCATCAAACCATTATTAACCCCCCAAATATTACATGTCATTTGATTGGAGGAATTTCGACATGAATGGTTATTGGAGATAAAACAATTAACACTCTTTTAGGGTAGATGTGGTTTCTAGAAGCTCTCCAAAGTGACGTAAGGAGCCATTTAGATATAATATGCACATATGTTCATTCTTAGTAATAACTCTTTAATATCAGTGGTAAATGGCTTATCCAACTCTGTAAATTAAATGTTAATAATCGCCAAACTCTAATCATTCATTGTGACTCTTCTAGAATTGCATATATGCTTTTATAATACTTCTATAGCCTTATGTAGCCCAGGGCTCAGCACCTTTTCAAACTAAGTACATTAAAGCTTCAATTTATTTCATTTGCATATAAAAATGATTCATCCATAGTTGTTTTCATGGTGAATAAGCTAGATGCTAGTATGACTAAAGGGGCTGACAAGAGAAAGGAAATACTTTACTCGTCATAGATCCACAGACGACCAGAGGATTGTCACACCGTTGAGCAGTTTCAGGCGAAGTCCCAGGATTCTGTCACACTGGCCAGGCTATAACCACATGCTCATTTCTGAACTAATCATTATCCTAGGGTTCTTATTTACCATTCTTGGGTCATATGTTCACCCTTCAGCCAAGGGATGGGTCTTCCTCATAAACAGTATAGTAGGCAGTGTGATGTTCCAAAAAGCAAGGATGAATTCTTTTATTAAAAACAAAACAAGGGGCGCCTGGGTGGCGCAGTCGGTTAAGCGTCCGACTTCAGCCAGGTCACGATCTCGCGGTCCGTGAGTTCGAGCCCCGCGTCAGGCTCTGGGCTGATGGCTCGGAGCCTGGAGCCTGCTTCCGATTCTGTGTCTCCCTCTCTCTCTCTGCCCCTCCCCCGTTCATGCTCTGTCTCTCTCTGTCCCAAAAATAAATAAAAACAAAAAAAAAAACAAAAACAAAAAAAACGACACAAAACAAACAAACAAATGATTTGAGGGAGGCTGACACAAAGGATTAAATGTTATAATGTACGTGAAGCACTTCGTACCACTCTTAGTGAATAATAACTGCCCCGTCCATGACAGCTATTATAATGATTTTCTTGGTGACGATAGTATATAATTTAATTACCTCAATATTTGCTTTTTTAATGATTTTGGTCTGATTTTTCTGGCGGAACACCTAGTGCGCTTCAAACTGGCTCAGTCCCCGATACTAGTGGGACCACTGCCGTTCATAGAGTTTAAATGACCTAACCGAAAAGGGAAGTTTTATGAGTTGTTCCTGAGATTATTTTTGAGGGCTAGAGGAACATTAAACAAATTCCAGAAGTTTCTTTTAGTGTTTGGTGTTAGGAAACTATTAAACAGACTTTCCCATCTTAGTGGTGTCTATCTCCTCTGTTTTCCAGTCTTTAATAGATGCTCTCTGTAACTCCCTTTTTCTTTTCCTTCCTATTATAGTGCTTACTGTCCACAGTGGGCAATGGCTGGTAAACAGACACTTTGCTCTTCTTTATGTCCCCACCAATCTTCTAAAAGGTCCTGAGGATATTGAAGATCCCCTAATGGGAAAGGTTATTTCCTTACTAATCTGTATTTCCTCAACTTGCTCCAGTTCACGTAACTATTAAGGGTGCAATCCAGACTCTAGCTGTGGCAAAGTAGCACGCTCCATGTAATGAGTTCTATTATTTTTCCACTGTGCAATTTAATAGACCAGTAACTTTAATACAAAAAAAATGTTTCTAAGACAAATCAAAATGTAGTTCTAATTGTATCTCTTGTGTTGTTTTCCAGCATCCACTTTCCCCCCTCTTAATTATGTAGTATAATCTATTTAGTATCAATAAGAACAAGTCCTCATTGTTCGTTTGTGGAGGCATCCATCTAAATGTTCACTGCTACATGCAGCTTTGTGCTTGTTGGCTGAACCTTTACAGAGGATTGCAGAAATTAAAGCTTGCTTTCTCTGTGAATTATCATAAAAAGAAATATGCCCAAATGTATTAACCTTCTAACATGATGAGAATCAAGTCAATCAGTGAAGTACATAAACCCAGAATGGTATACTTGCTGATGCATTCAAATAAAAGTGATATTAGGTGGTACCTTACCATTGTCTAGACATTAACATTACCACAGAGAGCTGTATTTTGTGAGTTGCCCAAATAAAATAAAGCAAAAGAAGTTGCTTAACATTAACACAGTGTGCACACTGATGAAATAACTAAGGTTATTAGGTACTAAGATTAGTTGGCTCTTAGTAATTTTGAGTCTCTGATTTTGTAAAATGAGCTGTATTTGTGAATATTTTACTTTCAGAACTTTGATCTATAATAGGCACTTATGTATTTATGAATACACTTTAAATTTTAATAAGGCTCAATTGCAAAAAAAAAAAAAAAAAACCCAGCTATGGTCCATTTGCTGCAAGGGCCTTTAATCAGAGTTATGATAAACATGGAGGTCCAATAATCTGAAAATCAGATGCAGAGTTCATTTTACAATTAGAATAGCCCAATGGGGTGTGACCTTAAGGTCAGGACATTGTGCATAGGCAACACCAAGTGAAATAAAGGTCAATTAAGACCCCCGTGAGGTATCCTTGGAAGCCCATTTGCATTTACATTATTTGCTTGTTTTTAGAATATACATAAATTAGCTCTCCAGGGAGGAAAAACAAATTGCTATTTACAAAGAGAGAATGAAATATTCTCAAAGGAGCATCACCCGATTAAGAAGGGAAAAGTCAAAAGAACATCAAATCTACAAATAAACGCATAAACCAAGTAAGAGAAAAAAATCCATTAAAAAAATGAAGAAACTAAATACAAATTTGTCCCCCGTGGTAGAAAACTGCTGGTTATTTCTGCAACTTACATATTACTTGTTTGGGAGAATGAAAGAAAGAGTGGTACTTTTCACTCATGTGTGGAATTTAAGAAACAAAACAAATGACCAATGGTGGTGGGAGAGAGAGAGAGAGAAAGAGAAAGAGAGAGAGAGAGAGAGAGAGAGGGAGGCAGAGAGGTCAAACCAAGAAAAAGGCTCTTAATTATAGAGAACAAACTGATGGTTACCAGAGGGGAGGTGGGTGGGGGGATGGGTGAGATAGGTGATGGGGACTGAGGAGGGCACTTGTTGTGATGAGCACCAGGTGATGTATGGAAGTGTCGAATCACTGAATTGTACACCTGACACTAACATTACACTGAATGTTAACTAACTGGAATTTAGATAAAACTTAAAAAAAAAAGAGGGGCATTTAAAGAGTAGACATATTAGTAAATATGGGTCATAGGAATAGAGGTTTAGTCCAAACTTTGCCCCTGATTTGTTATGGGACCTTGGTCAACTGATATATATATTTTTTCAATTTCCTGGTTTTCTCATGAGTAATATGGAATCCACACTACCTCTGCTTGTCCTGCAAGGATATGGTCCACATTGCTCCTTCTCTTCCTTAAATACCCAATAAGTCACCACCTTTTCTGTGAAGTGACTTTCATTTTAGAACCATTGTTTCTTCTCCGTCAACACTGTTGATACCTCCAGTGCATTATGGGATGCATCATTTGGGCCATTCCCCTACTGTATCCTCTGAACTCAAGGGACAGATGTCATTGGTTCTCAAATAAATCTGAGTATGAATAGTTAGTGTATGTTACCTTCATGGTAAGAGGTATATTTTACCTTCATGGAAAATGTATATACTTTGAACTGCCACTGCCTACCCCAGAGCTTGACAAAAGGTGGGTCTGCAATATATTGTTGAATACCTTTTTAAAAGTGCTTTGAAAGTGTTTAGAACAAAGCAATGCAATGTCCTCATTCAAACTGTGAAACATTTGGATTGAACAAACTCTGAGTTCCCTACTAGCACTCTTAAAAGTAGGCAATTATTATTATAATTATTTATCATCATTTATTTGCTGTTGATTCTGTACCACATAGTGTTCTAAAGCTTTATAGTCATTCCATTTAGCCATAAATAGACCTGTTTAGGTAGCTTTTATTATCCCACTTTTTATAGATGAGAAAGCCGAGGTTTGGAAAACTTGATTGTCTTATTCACAGCAGATGGTAGAGCTTATAAGCTCTGTAAATTAACCCCGTCCCCCCCCCAGATTCCAAAGCCCATGTTATCCTCTGGTAGGTGAAAAGATGCAGAGAAAAACCCTTATGCATGTGGGTTCAAAGTAATTTTATTGACTTGATGAGATACACTGCATATAATGGCAAGGGTTTATTAGGAAATCACATCATCAAAGAATAAATGGCCAAAGTAAGAGCTGCTTATACCACTCACAAACTGCTCACTTCTTTTTTTTTTTTAATTTTATTTTTTATTTTTTAAAATTTACATCCAAATTAGTTACCATATAGTGAAACAATGATTTCAGGAGTAGATTCCTTAATGGCCCTTACCCATTTAGCCCCTCCCCCTCCCACAACCCCTCCAGTAACCTTCAGTTTGTTCTCCATATTTATGAGTCTCTTCTGTTTTGTCCCCCTCCCTGTTTTTATATTATTTTTGTTTCCCTTCCCTTATGTTCATCTGTTCTGTCTCTTAAAGTCCTCATATGAGTGAAGTCATATGATTTTTGTCTTTCTCTGACTAATTTCACTTAGCATAAATTTTATAACCATAGTTTTAGCATCACAACAGAAAAGCACAATCTACATGATCTTCGCTTCACATTCCAATTTATTTATTATAATGGCATGGCTCTGAGAAGGCAAGAGATCATTGTTTCCCTTCAATCCTCACTTTTGATTGTGGCATCTAAATATATGGCATTGATGTCCTTTGCCTTTGTACCTAGATACTTCTTTTTAATATCACCTAATAAGGTGGCACTCCCTAATGAGGCTAACGATGCGTGGCTTGTAGTTCTTTGCTAAATCTGAGTCC
Source organism: Panthera pardus (assembly GCF_024362965.1). Taxonomy (NCBI): domain Eukaryota; kingdom Metazoa; phylum Chordata; class Mammalia; order Carnivora; family Felidae; genus Panthera; species Panthera pardus. The sequence goes on from NW_026526688.1 coordinate 187,748,257, forward strand.
TGTAAAATGCAGACTGCATCTCATTTATGGTAACAAGCATGATGCCTGCAAGTGTCCAGAGTAAAGCTGATTTGTAGAACTGCCCTTGGATGCAGGGCACTCTGGTTCATGGGAAATTCCTGGCCATAGACACTTCTGGCCACAGCGTACCTCTCTAGCTACCTTTTAAAATCAGATGGCATCAGAACCACTTTCCGTCCCCAGTAGCTTCTTTTCAGACTCTCAGCCAGGAACCTCAGCATCGCCATTCAACATTCTGTCCTCTTTCTCCTCATCCCTGATTCCGAGGTGCACCTCTCCATTGCTGGTCCAATACCTGATCACTTGTGGTAGAAGAATCTCCACTCCTTCCTTTGTATCTTACCATTCTCTGCATCTTCTCTGGTTTTCTTGAGATATAACTGATGTATGACATTGTATTAGTTTAAGGTGTACAGCGTAATGATTTGATATGTGTATATAATGAGAAATAATCACAAGAAGTTTAGTTAACATCCATCAAATAGTTACAAAGTTCCTTTTTTGGGAGGGGAATGGGGACTTCTAAGATTTACTCTCTTAGCAACTTTCAAATATATAATACAGTATTGTGAACTATACCGTGCTGTACATTACATCCTCCTCCCCAGAACTTATCTTAGAACTGGATGTTTGTACCTTGTGATCACCTTCATCATCTCTCCCACTTCCCCACCTCCCTACCTTGTGCTTCTAGAGTTAAAAAACCCAGAAGGGAAATTGAACTCACCATGTCCTAAATGTGTCAATTTAAGTCATTTGGTAAGCATTTGACTCTGGATTCTAAATTGGAAATGAGAACGAAGATGCCCAGGATATTCCACTGTCTCAAGGACATCCTCCGAACACAACCAAGTAGTATATATAGTCAGCCAGGGACTGGTGCTACTGGGATGTGAGTGGTGGATTTGAAACTTGGAACCAGTTTCCTATTCTCCATTCCATGACACCAGTATACATTGTTGCCTCTAGTTTTCTGATTTTAAGATGCAAACCATTGATTATCAGGTAGCTTCAAAGAGAATTTTTCATAAAATCACTGGATATTAAATATTATTGGAGTCATAATATAAGTTTTTTTATGGGACGTTTTTCTTCCTTTCCTTTCTTCCTTCCTTCCTTCCTTCCTTCCTTCCTTCCTTCCTTCCTTCCTTCCTTCCTTTCTTTCTTTCTTTCTTTCTTTCTTTCTTTCTTTCTTTCTTTCTTTCTTTCTTTCAGAGTTTATCTCTACACCCAACGTGGGGCTCAAGCTCACAACCCTAAGCTCAAGAGAGTCGCACCCTCTATGGACTAAACCAGCCAGACGTTCCTATACAGGACATTTTCCTACAACCACCTTAAAGACTAAGTAGATATGGAGACAATTTTCAATTTTATTTCTGTTTTTTTTTTTCCCCAACATTGCATTTGACTGTCCTGATCTTTCTTGACATCTCAATGAGTGCGAAATAATGCGATTCTGGTAAAATCCACGGTGAGACTAGCCAAGGTAATTACATTGATGTTGTCACAGTATAATTTGCTGTACATTTGTATACATTTCCTGTCATGTATATTAAATGTAGAAAGGACTATTGCTATAGAGCACTAAAATTTCCATTAGCAAAGCATTCCCAAATATTTATCTAGGATAAAAATAAGAACAGTCATGTGGTCAAACATACTTCAAGTGCTGTGTACTCGAGCCACTACTAGAAAGTATGCAATGAATATATTTATCTTTAAAATGGTGGTAAGTGCTGCAGGAGAGAAATATATTTCCCATTGCTGAAACCAGAATTTTCCTGGATGATTTTTTAATATTGTTTTGAGTAATGTCTACTAACATATTGTAGAAGTAGTATTCTGTGGAAGATCCTTGGTGGTAACCTTATCTACAGAGTTATTTCAACATGCCTGGCAGTTTGAGAAAGCAGACATGGTAACCATTTCTGAGATCTTCTGGGAGAAAGAATGCATGCCATCTCGTCCTCAAGGAGGCTCCCGTGTCTTGGGAGGTTTGACTTTTTATTCCCATGTAAACCAGGAGACCAAAGACTTGAGTCTGTGTCCCATCTCTGACACTCAGTTAGCAATTATGGGAACTGGGGCAGGTCTTCTCTAGACCGGATTGTCCTGGTCTTTAAGTTGGATATAGTGATAGCTGAACCATGTACCTATTTGTTGATAAAACACTTCATAAAATGAAAGAACTATGTAAAAAAGAATTGCCATTGTATCGACATCATTGTAATTATCCTTTAAAGGCTCTCTGACTTGAAAGCCAATAATCTGTGAACATTTCATATTTTTCTCAAACATCCATTTTCATTCATGTGTCGTTTTCATACATTTCTCATCCCTTAAAATAATATCTTGGCTTTCCAGATTTGCCGAACAAAACTTACTTAACTCAATTGTTTATCGAGACACAACAAACCAAAAGATACTCTTTGCCTTGTAATATTTGGGATCTGAAGTCATTCCTGGGTTAGCTAAGCATGCATTTTTATATAGCATACAGCTGGGTCCACAGACACACCTGGCCCAGTGAGCTTCCAGCCTCTGATGGACCAGTTAACTCGATCTGGAATTGAGATATGAACTCTGACAACTGTGGAATAACTGGAGACGTTGGTCCCAGTGATCCTATTTTTGTCCAAATATATAATGGAGGCCTCTCTGTTTTACATGCTTATGATAACTGGATATATTCAAAATTTATTTAAAGGAAAATATTTTCCAAACATGACAGAGAAGTCCTTCTGACATGTTTCTTATGCCTACCCATATTTGAGAATATATGTTGTCTAAATGGTTCAAGTTTCCCTGTTGTGGGCTGCACCTGATTTAGTTCTGTGTTCTTGTTTCCTTGACTATCACGCTTTGCCACAATTGCATGGATTTAGCTTTGAGGTTTCCGTTAGAAAAAGTCCAATTGGGAGCATTAGACACATCAAAAAATTGAATATTGTTAAAGACCCCATTGCCCTAGAAATCTCACTGAAGGCCACAGCTGTTAAATCCATTCATGCTGGCATAATTGAAGGAAGCAGACACTTTTCACTGCTTCTATGTGTATGTGTGTGAGGTATGGTCCACAGATTTTATTGATGGTTCAGAACTCGCGCATGACAAAGACAGCACAGCTCAGTGAACTCAGTGCAGGACAGGGATGGAAGAAAAGCCCCCTGAATCACTGTTCTGGTGCAGTGATTTGGTGGACAGGTTAATGCCCCTCACTCTGTCTCTGTTATCGCAGGTAACACAGGGAAAACACCCTCCTTTGCTTCTTGAGACATTTGCAAGCCAAGGACAATAGGCCAATACTTGAGAGCAATTCTAGTGAACAGTTAGAAAAATGTCTAGATTGTATTCTGGTACTAACTTCTACAAATTCATTAGCTACCAGAAGAGGGTCTATGTTTAATTAAATAGTGGGATGGAATAAATAAAGCCAGGCAAAATCACACCGAGACCAAGATTCATTTACACATTTCATGACCATTTATTCAGTGCCTATTGTAGCATGTGCTAGTTTCCAGGAGTATCCGGATGAATAAGGCATAGATGTGACCATAGAGAATGATATAGTCCAGTAGGGGTGGCAGTCCGGTAGACAGATGGTGAAAGTACAGTGAAGGAAATGCTCAGGGGAATACGTGCTCTGGGGCGCGGAGGAAGGGTGGGTGGGCTTTTCTGGGGAGTTGAGACAGAGGACCGGCAATAGCAGACAGGGGAAGGGCAGGCAGGCAGAAGGAATCACTTATGCAAACGCAGCGAAGCACGAGATGATGAAAAGAAATGGTAGGGAAAATGGAATTTGGTTTCAATATTGGCAAAGGAGTGCTCTTGGAGCTTTGTCTCATTCTTAGAGCCAATTATTTGAGAATGTAATATTTTAAATGGTTCAGTCTGTGTCTGAGGTTTGGTTGGAAATAGAAGGTCTGCCCAGAAGATGCAGATGACTGCGGCTCTCAGCCTTGCTGTGGCTCCACGTCAAACTCAGAATAAAATACATAATCCTCCCTGTGACCTCCATGCTCCTGCCTTAGCTCAGGCCGCTAGAACGGAATGCCATAGATTGGGTGGCTTATCAGCAACAGAAACTTATTTCTCAGAGTTCGGGGAGCTGGAAGTCCCAAGATCAGGGAGCCGGCACGGTCAGGTTCTGGTGAGATACTTCCAGGTCACAGATGGCCCTGTCTCTATATCCTTCCATGGCCGGGACAGAGGCAGGAAGCAAGCTCGCAGGTCTCTTACAAAGCACTAATCCCACTCCTAAGTATGGCGCCTAAATTATCCCCCAAAGGCCCTGTCTTCTAATACTACATTGGGAGTTAGGATTTCAACATATGATTTTGGGGGGACACATGCATTGAGGCCCTGACAACGCCTTCATCTCTTTCCCATTTACTGCACTGCTTTCTGCTGTGCTTCCGGCCACCCTGACTTTCCTGATTTTCCTGTCGTAGGTCTTTGCTTTTACTGCTCCCTCAGCCTAGAACATATGTCCCGTTTATTTGCCTGTCTTGCTGTCTCCAGTATTATTCAGCTCTTGGCTCAGATGTCAGCCTCGAGAGACCTTTACTGACTACTCTCTCCAAAGAGCATCTCCTCCTTTATCCCTTTTTTCTTTAGAGCACTTATCAGTCCTTGACATTCTGTAATGCATCAAGTTACATGCTTAGCCTCTAACTTCCTGTAGTGGCTTGAACTGTGATCCTCCAAAAGATACCCATTTCCTAACTGGGGAACTTATGAATGTGACTTTATTTGGAAAAAGGGTCTTTGTAGATGTAATGAAGGTTAGGACCTGGGGATGAAGTCGTCCTGGATTTAGGGTGGGCCCTGAATCCAACGACAAGAGTGTTGAGAAGAGAAAAGGAGAAGATAAAGCTCTTGACTCTCTTGCCCTATACTAAGGACGATGATGATAAAGATAAGAGCTAACGTTAACATATGAAGAGATTTGATTTTGTTTTCTTTTTAATGTTCCTAACAATCACATGAGATGGTGAATTATTACAGTCTCACTTTGTAACTAACCGAATTGAAGCTCACAAAAATCTCAATGACATGCCCTGAGATCACATAGCTGCTACTAAGACGCCTCATCCAGTGGAACAGGGTCTCAGATGGGACACCTGCATCTCTGTAGGCCTCGAGAGTGGTGTGGCCCGGCTCCAACTCTGTGCTCCTTGTAGATCTGTGCTTTCTAGCCTTGGCATTGGTAGTAGGGAAGAGAAACCTCCATCGGGACTGTATGATATGCAAATATTGTAGTAGGTATTTTCTCCCTCATCAGTCTTCCTGACATTTCTGTGAGGCTGCCAGTATTGGCTTCAATTTACAGGCATGAAAACGGATATTAGCACAGAGCTGAAGAGAGATGGAGGGACTGTAAAGTCTGCTTGGTTGACCCAAAAGTTCCTGATCTTTCCACCACAGACAACTTTCAGACTTTGCGCACCTGTGCTACCAGTGAGTTTATGCTGACTCTTGTGCCTCAGTTTGAGCTTTCAGGTGCAGTTTCTCAGAGTTCTACCACTATGCTGCACTCACCACCCTTTTCCATCCATCCTCTCTCGCTCCTTATTAGAAGGGTTTTGTTTTTCCCATCGGTCACCACCGGGAGCCTGAGATTCTTGCTGCTTTCTTTTCTTTGGACAGCCAAGTAGGATGTGAGCCAAAACTTGTAAGGCCACATCCGGGGTTTTAGTGTCTCCTCTACACTCAGTCTCCCTCAGCTGAAACTTTATTTTGCTTGTATATTTTTTGCCCCCACATCCCCTTTATTTTCCGACACTGCTTTTTCATTGCTTTGGGAACCCCAGGAGGCCTGAGAATAGAGCTCTGCAGAAAGATAAGCCGCCCTAAGGAAAGGTCAGTCTCCCAAGAAAAGCCTGGAAACTAGGTATTAATAAAGTATGCTTTGCTGTGGTGAGTGCAGATAACACTGTGTCCTTCACATCCTCCTCAACCTCTGTCTTCTTTGAAAATAAAAGTGTTCCCAGTTCTAGAGACTTTATGACTCCATGGTTATATCTGATTAGGGTAGGTGCAAGAAATAGTCCATAGGCAGGGACTATTCATGATTTGTAATAACAGGAGAAAGGATCCCAGTGTTCATTCCGTCTTCAGTTGATTCATTTTTAGATGCATAAAATGCTTCCTCTAATGTAAAAGTGGTAAACTGCCTCAACCTACTGGGTTAATTTTAAAGGAAAAAGACTAATGTCTTTCATTATTTTTTTTTCATATTAGTCTTTTACCGGTATTTCTGTTATATCTGATAACATCATTTCTGAATTAATTAATTGATACTTTTACTCCAGGATCTTATGTTTGTGGTTTGAAGGCAGTATCACTAAATGGTAAGGTCAGCAGCTTGTCTCCAAATAAGTGGAATTTGGGTAATCAGTCATTGAATTGACCGTTCCTAATCACACAATTCATTAACACAATTTTGCACTAATTGCATACCTATTAGTTGTAAAAAGAAGAATACTTAATGGTTTGTAACATATATAGGCTTAAAAACAAAGTTTCCCCTGTCTTTCAACCTACAGAATAACCCAGTGAACATATAGAACCAGACAGGATTAAGCCACTTTTACAAACAAGGAGACAGACTCAGCCAAGGAAGGAACTTGCTTGGAGTATCTATCTGAATATTTACCTACAGTGAGAATCTCTTAACTGGTATCTTTTCTTACAATCAGCATTTCTTCCATCCTTCCATTTTGCACTGCTACCTCTGGTCTTTAGAGATGTGTTCACATTTAGAGAGGAAAGAAAACAAAAAATTCTAGGGCCAATGAAAGGAAGGAAGGTATAAAGGCCCAGTGTGTGCTAGGCCAGGCTAGCTATTTTGTGGCTATTTCCTCCTCATGAAAAATCCTAGTGTGCCTTCTCCAAGAGAGAAAGGGAGAATTCTAAAATCTCCACACTTAACAGCTTTTGGCAGGATTGTATCCTTTCCATTGAAAGAATAATAATTAATTTTTTATCAGCCTGTCAAGGATGTTTAGTCTTTTTGTAACAGTTCACAGCACTAAGACGCATAGGACTGTCACATTTCTATAAACTAGAGCCAACTCCAAAGATCACTGAATAATTCAGCAGGGAAAGTTCCTAGTATATTAATGACAAGGAGATGTGAGCCTGGCTATGGATTGGGCACAGGTAGAAATCACAGTTCCTCACCAAGGGAAAAATGTATCATTAAAAGCTGGAGGAACCAAAGAGTTTCAGTTAGACATCTGTCAACTTTATTATTTGCTTCATTGCATTCCTCTTGAATAATCTAAGTGTGTTTATACATTTTACAAATATAATCAGGACCTTATTAAACATTTATTACAAATATTTCAGAATTTGAAGTGAAGATGTGAAAAAGCATTTATTTTCCAGTTTTACATATCACCTAAAGGATACATTTTACATGCAGCAATTATTAACAAATATATATATCACATTTTTGTGACAACACATAGCTATCACTTTGTGTGTGTGTGTGTGTGTGTGTGTGTGTATAACTGTGTCTCATGTTTGCCTGTTTTTTTATTTCTAGTCTTTTAAATCTTCAAGAATGTACTTGGGTTATAAATTATCTGAATATGTAGTAAGTGACCATGAGTGACCCTCTGAAGCATTTTAAAGTGTGGTAATGCATCTAGGTGTGACAGAGGACAGAGGAGGGGGTCTTTGGGATGAGACATAGCAGTGTGGAGTTTCTGGATGAGAAAGATTGAGAACTCCATTTTCCTTTTAAGATGTTAAAAATTTATGTTTATAGCCTAGTTTTGAAAAATTTCTCTGTCAAAAATTATATTTAGTAAATTCAGGACGTAGTTCTCCTGGAATGCCCTATTACATAAAAGATAGTTTACTATGTAGGTAATCATATAGAACTTTGTTTTTCCTTTCAGATTCATGAGAATCGATGTGTGGGATCATGTCTGTGGGTAGGGATGTTATGTGGTCAGGAATTTTGGCCCATCAGGGACAGATGTGGTGATGAACCATAAGGAATTGTGTGACATGAGCAGTAACTAAAACAAAAAGAGCTGGCTAGAGCAGCAGCTGAAATGATTTCTTGAGAGAGGACAGAAGCTAGAGATAAACTCGTAAAGAGCAATTTTTGGTGAGTTTATGGAATGGAACTTAGCATATTCTTGTGCACTGTAATCTTCTAATTTGTTGTGAGCATGGGGGTTACAATAGTCAATTTAGGTGAGGAAACTGCCCCCTTCTTCCAGTGTTCATTATTAATTTAATTAACACCCTTTGGCTGATCAAGTCTTTTGGTACTTACTTCAGTGTTGATTTTCACGGTCATCTGGCCAGCAGTTAACTCTTTTCTCCTACTGGCTATGCAGGAAGGGAAAACTTACGTGTATTCTCTGCAACCTTGTCTGTGATTGGCCATGACCTTGAAAACCTTGAGATGAGATACATGGAGAAATTTGTAAGACTGTTTTATAAGCAGCCTCTCCTCCCTGCCAAATTTTCTCATAGCAAACAGGTTTAAGGGGATATATGTCCTAAAACACCAAGAATTTAAATCAGGGAAGATGGATGGCTGCCATTGGGAACTGGGCTGCTGTAGCTGGACATTGTCTGATGTGTGGTCCGCTTGCCTTTAATGAAATGAATGTAACAACATAGATTTCACTGTGATTTAGGTGCTCACAAATTGTTAGCAGTGGAAGGGTCCTCTGAGGTCACGTGGCTCAGTTTCTAGATTTAGCAGATGAGCAAAGTGAGCTCTTAAGAGATACTGCTCAAGTGTGCAAGGCCCAGCTGGAATCCTGATGTCTCAAAGCCCATTCCATTTGAGACTTTCTCTCCATAAGTCCCACTGCCCTGTGTTCAAATCTTGGCTCTACTTACTACCTGAGCAACCTCTCTCTGTGTTTCAATTTCTCATCCATAATATACAAGTAATAATAGTATATAAGGCAAGTAGCTTTATGAGGAGTAAAACGAGTTGCAATGTGTCTGACAAATAGTAAACATCATATTGTGGCTATTTTTGTGCTGTTCTTAGCGTCTAGTATTAGAAGAAAGAGAGAATTGCATTGTGTTTCTCTAGATTGATCACTGGTTCTCAACTTGGGGAGATTTACCCCCAGGGGACATTTGGAAATGTTTTTGGTTGTCTTAGCTCAAGGTCAGAGGGTGCTCTGCCATCTATTGGTAGAAGCCAGAAACGTGGCTGAACATCTCTCATAATGAGCTGTGTTGCTGAACATCTTATAATGAATTCTCCCTACTTTTAAAGACTGTACGTAAGATGTATTTCCACAATGTCAACACCCTTCATTCTTCTCCAGCAATTAGTTGTTATGATCTCAGCAATTTCAGATGATCCAAGTTTTTTTCTTGACACATAAGTTTGCAAGAAGGTATACATTTTAGTACTGTGTATATTGGTTATTCACTTGGATTATGTAGAGTGTTGCTATGCATTGTTTTTGATTTCATGTTGAAATAGAAAAATAAATCTTAGGGTCAGAAGTCTTAATAGATGGTGATGTCCTTTTACAACTGTTGAAATAGAAGAAGGCTTTCCCAACCATTGACATTTATTTCAATACTGTTTTTAAAGTTTCTCCCTGCCCCAGTATTCTTTTTTTTTTTTTTTTAATGCTGTATTGGTGCAAGGGGACAGTTGTGACCTTGATGTAACCTGCAAGTATTTTTCTCTTATTTGTAAAAATGAAACATCAAATCTCACAAAATTAGATGTAATATATACCTGAGATCGTGTAGAAGGTTATAGCCTTTTCAAAAAGCAGTTTCCTGTAATGCCTATATTTATAGAGTTATAAGATCCCTTTAAAATTGTGAATAACCAGGAGAATATAGTGGCTGATAGCCCAACAGGGAGAGCTGACAGTTCCAGCTGCCTTGTGTTACATTTCATTGTGAGCAACAGCAGCATATAGAGACCTCTTTACATATAAATTTTAGCATGACAAGCTCTCCCAAAGGGAGCACTTTTATAAGTGTGATACACTTTTAAGAAAACACTACTCACACACATACACATATATGCTATATCATAGATACAGTGTGTAAATGTGAGATATAAATATGTATATATTAAGCTGAACTAGATTTAAATCTAAAGATGCATCTCTAGATTTTTTCCCTTACTTTCTCTTTTATGTTAGTCAACTAGGTTGCAATAATGCTGTGTAACAAACTATCCCAAACTCAGTGGGCTTGCAACAGTAAATATTTATCCTCCAATTCACATTTCTGCAGGTGACTCTGGTTCAGTGGATATAGACCAGGTTCAGCTGGGAGGCTCAGGCTTGTCAGGTGTCCGTATCTATGTGTCCTAGTGTGCAGTTTGAGACAGATTGGTTTTATCACAGTGGATAAGCTAGAGCACAAAAGCCAAGTCAAACCTCACAAATATATTTAAGGCCTCTTTTCAGATCCTAGTCTCTAAGGTTCTGTTGGCCAACGCAAGACACATGGCCAAGTCCAATGTCAGTGGACTGAGAAAAATACTTTTCCCGCAGTGAGAAAGAAAGGGGGATTTGAATACATATTTGTTCAAAACTATTTCCAATGATCACCTTCTTATTTCAGGTCATGGTAAATTTTCTCTGTTTCCTGGGGTTATGTTCTCTGCCTCTTCCCACCCTAAGATTTGAGGCCAGTTATCAGAAAAGCAAGCCCAGATCTGTGCCATATCATTTAGCTTGACATTCTATAGCACACATCTATGTTTTTCCTCATTTGTAATGCTATGTTAATGTATGCGTGGATGTGGTTAATTTGTTTGAGACAATAATTTAATTACAGACTCAGACGTTCCACAGCATAAACAGCTTAATAGGAAAGGAAGACATAAGAATGGCTGAAAACTTCAGATTTGGTACCAGAGTGGAATTATGAAATGGCACACCAATTAGGAGATGCAAATGAGTTTTAAGAAAAACAAGCATTTTGGAATGTTTTATGTCTTCTTCGAGAGAGCATTAGTTAGCAAGTCAGAGAAGAAAAATAGTACACAGTATTGCAGGTCATGACAGGTCTGTTTCATTCTTCTTCACTCTATCAAATTACATATTTTCTTGTCTCTTGTTCTCTCTGACGTATTTATTTAACTTTATATATACCAGGGTTCAAGCTCCCAGCAAAACAGTTAACTTTGCTACCCCTTGACATATGCTGTGCATACAAGAGGAAATCATGTAACCCCAATAGAATGTCTGTGATAGACACAATGGCCCTCAGTGACCCATCACCCTTGTACAATCCCCTCCTCTTTGAGTGTGGATGGCGTCTTTGAATATGATGAGTTAACATTCCTGTGATGATATTGCATGACAGAGCTGACCTTAAAGTAGGGAGATTATCCGTGTGGACCTAATATAATCACACGATTCTTTGAAAGGGTAGAGCTTTCCCCAACTGGTGGCAAAAGAACAGGCCAGAGAGCTTCCAAGCATGAAAAGGACTCAATGTACTGTTGACAGTTGGAGGATGAAGAAGGCCACGTGGAAAGGAATGGAGGACAGACAGCCAACGCATCAGAGCCACCCTGAGAAGAGACAGACAACGAACAAATGGGGACCAAGGACCTGTCACCACAAGGTACTGGATTCTGCCAGTAACCCGAATGAGCTTGGATGTGGATTAGTTGCTGGAATTTCTAGATAAGCACACAGCCAGCTGATACTTGGAGTTCAGCCTTCTGGGATCCTCAGTAGAAAACGAAGGATGAATAATATGAACAATAAATGAATAATGTTTTCAGCTGCTAAATTTTTGGTATCTTATTATGCAGAGGTGTAAAATGAATACCGTATCTTAAAACTTTTATACCTGTGTGTTTCTGTTTATCAGTGTCAATGTTACCCTCCTGATATGTTAAAGATGACACATTAGCTCTGACAAATCAAATTACATAGACTTTGCTATTTTTAGATTGGCCTTGGAGTTTACTTAAGTCATTTAATCTTGCCCTTGTAAAGAAGCAGATTTAGATTTTGTGGGGTTTGAAACTTACATAATTTTAGGTCTCCCTTTAAGAAAAAGATTACATGAATAAAATATAAAATTAAGTGTAAAGTTGAAGAAAGTTTATTTAGGATGAGATATTATAAATTTCAAAATTATAAATTTTAGAAAGTTGATAAGTTACATAAATATAAAAAACTAAAACAGTAGCATATTTTAAATGTTATCTGCTTTATTGAACTGTGTAATGTTTTTCTTAATTCATACTTACATACTATTAGATAATTTTGCAATATTTCTTGCACAGAGAATATAAAGGTAGCTCAGATTTATAGCAGAGTTAATAGAAATTCATTTTAAATTATAAATAAGAGATTTTCCCAACCTATTATTTGTAATAATATATAATTTTTTTAAAAATTATTGCCAAATACGAGACAATGTCTATTGATTTTCTTTCATATCTCAAACTTTGTTGTGCATTAATAGTAAATCATCTTTAAATTGAAACACCAGTTTCTCATTGGTGTTCTTGTGTTAGTAGTATATTAAGAGTTATTTTCTCAGTATCACTAATTTGTGTTATTTTAATGTGAAATTGAGTATTTTATCCGATGTATTCATTTGATACATTATTTATTTCTCTTCATTACTTGAATTATCAATCCAAGAGCTCATACATTACTTCTGGCCAAAATATATCTCTTCTACTTATGGCCATTCCTTTTATGCAAACTAATTTGGTTTTTTTTTTTTTTGATATTTTCTTCATGTCAACACAATTTCTAAATTGGTAATTTCACTTTTCACTTTTATCACTATTATTACTGTGTATTATTTTTGCCTTCCATTATTTTTTATTGAGATATGATTGGCAAATAACATTGTATTGTTTTAAGTGTACAGTATCATGAGTTGATAAGTATGTATATTGTGAAATATACCCCGATAAATATATTGAACATCCATAATATTTTATCATTATTATCTAAATTTTATTCCATTACTTTAATATGCCATTCTATAAGTTACAATAAAGGTAATTTCACATACATACTAATCAAGATCTATAATTTCTCGCTGTGTTATTGAAATGTGCTACAACATGTTTTCAAATTGCAGCTAAAATGGCATATATGAGCTCTCAAGCTTTCGAATATTTTACAAGCTTTTCCTTGTTAAGTTTTTCTTGAAAGTCTATAGAAATATATTTTTGGAGAGCCTGGTTGGCTTAGTTGGTTAAGCATCTACCTCTTGATTTGGGGTCAGGTCATCATTTTGCCCTGCTTTGGGTCCAGTGCTGACAGCACAGAGCCTGCGTGGGATTCTCTGTCTCCCTCTTTCTCTGTCCCTCCCCCACTCATTCTCTCCCTCTCTGTCTCTCTCTGTCTCTGTCTCTCTCCCTCTCTCTCTCTCACACACACACACACACACACAACAAATAGACATTTAAAAAATAGAGATATATTTTTGATGCCTAAAATATCTTTGACCCCAAGTTGCAAGTTGCGAGCCTTGAACAGTTTTGTAATGAGAGTCCATCCAGTATTCATATACTTTCATTGCTGGGGACTGCCAGAGGCGTTCATATCACCTTTGGGTAACCTTTATATCAAGACGCCAGGGAAGTTCACGCATTAGGTGGTAGTCAACTTTGAGGAAGCCTCTCCTATCCTAGGACAATCTTCTGTAACTTGGCTACACATAAAGTATGATAAGGAACCACACAAATCGACCTGTCTATTGGCTCAATGGAATCTTTTTCTTTTCGTGAAATTTCAAAAAGGAACCTATCCAATGACACTTGCTTTTGCCTCCTTTTGAGGATGATGTGGAAATGTGACATTGCATTGTCATTGAACAGATCCACTGCTACAGCCTTATTTGGTGCTTTTCTACAAAATTTTGCACTGTTTCCCACAGTTTACACATCTCCCTAATCCCCTTTGAAGTGAGGGATTCCTCTGCCTTTTTCTCCTCCTCTGCAGACAAGATCTCCTCCATAACCTCTTTCTGTTGCTTGCGATGCAGGTTCATCAGTTGTTCAGTGGTCAGCTCTCGGCTCTGTTCCTCCACCAGCTTTGAATGTCATCCTCAATCACCTCCAGTCCCCTGGTCTTCCCCAAGGACACAATTTCCTTGACAACCGGCAGCTCTTGTTCGTGAGCAAGCCTCTCTAAGTCATGTCCAAGAATGTCATGAGGCCACAGTGTTCTCCAAGCAGAATTGAGGGTTCTCTTGGTGACCCCATCCCATGTTTTGTCAATGATCTTGAGGCAGTTCATGATGTAGAAATGGTTTTTCCAAAACTTTTGGAGAGTAAGGTTGGTTCCTTTGGGCACCTCGAAGCATCACTAAAATAGTGCTTTGGTATAAAGGTTTTTAAAGTTCAAAATGACCTGCTGATCCATGGGCTGGAGGATTGGAGTGGTGTTGGGAGGGAGGAACTTAACCTTAATGAACTCAAATTCCTCGGGTAAGTTGTCTTCAAAGCCTGGAGGATGAGCAGGAGTATTATCCATAAACAGAAAGGATTTGAGGGTAAAATTCTTTCCTAAAAGCTATTTCTTGGGGCGCCTGGGTGGCTCAGTCAGTTAAGCGTCTGACTTTGGCTCAGGTCATGATCTCCTGGTTTGTGAGTTCAAGCCCCACGTTGGGCTCTGTGCTGACAGCTCACAGCCTGGAGCCTGATTCGGATTCTGTGTCTCCCTCTCTCTGTGCCCCTTCTCTGCTCATACTCCATCTCTCAGCCTCTCTCTCTCTCTTTCAAAAATAAACAAACATTAAAAAAAATTAAAAGCTATTTCTTCACTGCAGGACTGAAGGCCTCATTGATCCGCTCAATAAACAGGATATGAGTGACCCAAATCTAACATTTCACTGGCTCTTCTGCACTTTGCATTTCCTGAAGGCTCCTGGATTCTCGGAATGATACAGGAGCAGGAGCTTGACTTTGAAATCCCTGCTTGCATTAGCACAAAATAAGAGGGTGAGATGGTCTATTATCACCTTGCATTCTCTTCTTATGTAATGTAAGTCCTCTTTGGCATCTTTTCCCAAAAAAAGCCCTGTCTCATCGCAGTTAAACACTGGCTCCAGCAGGTAGGACTCAGAAGCCATGAGCTTATGGAACTCAGTAGTGAATGTCTTAGCTGCCTTAGTGTCCAAACTTGCAGCCTCTCCATGCCTCACAACACTATGGATGCTACTTCTCCTCTTAAAGTTATCAAATCATCCTCCGCTTGCCTTGAAACCTTCTTTGTTTTCTGTTGATGTACCTGACAGTTTACTTAGGAGGTTGGTATACAAGGCCTTTGCTTTCTTGCAGGTAGAGTTCTTGGTCATGGTATCACCTACTAGTTGGTTCTCGTTTATCCAAACCAGAAGCGACTTTTCTACATCTTCCAGAACACACATGTCTTTTGCTTTGATATTGTCATGAGAAATGATTTTGCTGCATTTAGCCCCCTTATTTCTTCTTTCTTCTTTAATATTGTGCAAATGTTCGATGTAGACTTCTTATAAAATGTTGCAATTTCAGCCACTTGCTTACCTTGTTGGTACTTCTTGATGATTTCCTTCTTAACTTCCACCATAATCATCTCCTTCTTCTTACTACCTTTCCTTTCGACCTTTTTCTGCATGGGGATCATTGTATACGCTCACACCGGTGTTGACCACAGTACAGTATTAATAAACTCATGTCATATACTGTATTTAATGAAATTGGCAATAGGCAGCAGAGGAAAGAGTCTATATCTGCAGGCAGACTAGACTAGAATGAAACAAAGCATTCCTGCACTTACTCTTGCATGGAAAAGCAAAGGACTGTCCATAGTTGCTTTGAAGTGACAGAAAAAAATACACTAGTGCCAGTTGTGGGCACCTTCCAATGTTCTGAAAAATTACTGATTTCTGCCAAACACTATGGCCTGAGACTAAGCATCCAAGCGAGATTCCACCCACAATACCACAGCAAGAATTAGACAGAGAGAGAGAGAGAGGAGAGCCATTGGCTCAGTTGTGATCATGTGACATTCGGCATCATGTACTACTCGTATTGCAAGATATCACTCATTTGTCAAGTTAAAATTTATTAGAAATATTTGCTCATCTTGTGGAACACTCACAGAAGAAATTACTCACAATCCAAAGTTTTACTGCATATCTTAAAATCTGGCATTGTGATACCTCCAACTTTGGTTTTCTTTCTCAAGATTGCTCTGACTATCCAGGGTCTTTTGTGACTCCATGCAGACTTTCATATTATTTGTTCTAGTTTTGTGAAAAAATGTTATTGGTATTGTGTTAGGGATTGCACTGAGTCTGTAGGTTGCTTTGGGTAGACATTTTAGCAATGTTAATTATGAAGTAGGCACTTTAACAAAGATTGGAGACAGCATTACTTAAAATCCTCTTTTGTTCCCTCGACAAAGTATATTTTGGACCCACATGTAAATAATTTTGGAAGTTCGGTGATTCAAGAGTGTAAAAAACATTTTCTTCATAACCTGGAGGAGAAGTATTACTCTGAGCTAAGCTTGTCACTATGGGCAGAACTTTTCAGTGTTCTTCATTAATAGATGGTTTTATCTAAGGTCAGTGTTACCCAAATGTAACTCTGTACTCAAGTGTCTCTTTTCACCAGAGATGTTAATCAGTGTTAAACTGGAAAAAAAAAAAAAAAAAAAAAAAAAACCAAAGAAACAAAATCTCAGAATCTTTGACTGAATTACTTTTGGAAACCCTGGGTTTAACAGTTTCCTTTAATGCAGAGCTTTTCAGAGTCTTTAATGTGCCAAAGCACATCATAAATTTACTGCAGAGTGATAGAATACGCAGTTTCTAAAATTTATTTGACCACAGTAATTTTGTGGGGAGTCAGATATGCAAAATGAGCTTATTAAGACTTAGACACCCTAGATTTTCTTGTAGCACTCTTTGGGTTAGGCGGGTCTGTGGCTGTCATCCTTTTACTGTCCAGATACCTCTCATGTATCCTGTTCTGGAACACACTAGCTCCACCGTCTCCAAGTTTTCTGATTCCTGTGTTCCAAGGTATTCTTTTGATGTTGAATTATTGTTTACATCACATTTACATCAGAAAATCCTTGATTTCTAGAGAAGGCCCCTGACATGCTATAGCTTCTTTCCATACTTTGAGTTTCTGATTATCCCTGATGAGCCAGCGGCCTCCCCCTTGCACATAATCACCTGATGTGAGCCTTGATGTCAAAGTACCAGTACTTACAATTTTAGCCATGGCTCATTGTTGGAAAACTGCGATTTAAATGCTGTGTATGTGTGAAGTTGTCTATTTTTGTTGTTAAAGGTTGTCAGGTGGCAGTGTGATTTTATACCATAAACCGTAAGACTTATTTTCTTCTTTATTTGGCCATGTGCCCGTTCTGTATTCTCTCATGATAACACGTGCTCTAGGATTTGTGTGAAAATGTATCTGGGGAGGGCACATGGTTTAGTGGAAAGAACATTTAGATTTTCAAATCTGAAGATCCAATTAAGTTCAAGGCCCAGCACCTCTATGTATTATAATAGTGTATGGCTATATACAAATTATCGAAGCTTTGTTGTACACCTCGAATTTATCCTGTGTAATTGGGCAAAATTAGCAATGAGATTCTTGTAAAGCAAATACAAAGGTTTCTGGAGCAGTGTCTGAAATGGAAGAGACACTCACGAATGTTAGCTCAATCCAAACATTAGTGTTTCAGTGGTCGTGTAATTTTCTGTGAGGTCTGATATAAATCTCTAAACACAGTCATTGGATATTATACACAATTAAAATGTTTCCTTAATTTATAGCACCAAGGAAACCAATGTTAAGAATTTGAAGAATCCTTGAAATTCACCCATTATCAATGTTTCCTTTCTTTTCCCTTTCAAACTTCCTTTCTTCCATCCTCCCCCTCCTTCCCTCTTTCCTTCCTTCCTTCCTTCCTTCCTTCCTTCCTTCCTTCCTTCCTTCCTTCCTTCCTCTAAATGGGGTATGTTCTGGTGGTTCTTTTAATTTTAGAAGCTGCTAGCTCCTATAAAAAAGTAATCCCAGAGTTTGGGAGGAAAAAACACTTTAGCTGTTGTGATGGAACTGGGAAAACTGGAAAACATGGAAGGCATATCTGGATGTTGTTTTTATACATTGGATGATTTTAAGAGCTATTTGTTTTACTATGTGCTTAATGGTTTTTGTTGTTGTTGTTGTTCTTGTTTTTGATAATAGTTTTGTGTCCTTCATCTCACCACAGTCATGCGGGGCATACACCTGCATTACAGGAGCTTGAATGAGATCTCACGTAACTCAGTTCCCGGGACACAAGCCTTGATAAAACCGGGAGGTCATATGTGCTCTATGTGCAGCATGTGTTTCCACCTTGTGCCATTTTACTATATTGCAAGGAAAACACAGTTATAAGGCATAAAATATTGGAAACAGAAGGAAATCCTAGGAAATCCACTATATAATAAGCTGTAGCTGAGGAGCCAAGGAATAATAAGGAAGAGAAAGGAAAGGAATAATGGCTTGTGGCACTTTGGAAGTAAAAGGCTAGAACTGAAAGGGAGAGGAACACTTTTGAGCTTCCTCCCTGCACCTACAGGCACTGATATGGACCACAGAAGCCAGGCTTAATTCTACTCTTCTGTATTCTCAAAATTGAACTGGGAACCTTGCATATCACAGGTGATATTTATGGAAGATGTCTTAGTTTCTTAGGGTGATATTACAAAGTACCACAATCGGGTGGCTCAAAACAACAGGAAGCTAGAAGTCCACAGTCAAGGTGTTGTCAGGGTCATACAGCCTCTGAAGTCTCCGTGGAAGATGCCTCTTCTAGCTTCTAGTGGTTTCTGGAAAACCTTGGCATTCTTTGGCTTGGAAATGCATCACTCAGGTCTCTGCCTTTGTCTTCTCATGGCCTTCTTTTCTGTGTCTCTGTTTCAGTGTTCAAATGTTCCTGTTCCTATAAAGACTCCAATCATACTGGATTTGGAGCCCACTCTAATCCAGTATGACCTCATCTTAACTGGATCACATCTGACCCTATTTCCAAATAAGGTTG
The DNA here is from genome assembly GCF_024362965.1 of Panthera pardus. Classification (NCBI taxonomy): domain Eukaryota; kingdom Metazoa; phylum Chordata; class Mammalia; order Carnivora; family Felidae; genus Panthera; species Panthera pardus. The sequence continues at coordinate 187,767,318 of NW_026526688.1, forward strand.
TATTCACAGGTTCTGAGTAGACATGAACTTTTAAGGGGCACTATCCAACCCAGTACAGAGGGTTTTATTTGTTAGTTTGTTTGTTTCTGCAGTATGCCAAGAGCTATGCCAAAACACACACAAGTTGATAAGCTTCTGTACTTTAGGATATAAAGTTTAAAAGTATCCTACTGCCCTTTTAGTACCATGAACTTTAATGCATAAACAGTACTTAATCATGTGCAGCAATGTGCTGTGGTTCCACTATTCATAAACTGCTGTTTAATAACATGTTAAAGGCAACCTTCCACAGTATCCCGTCCAGTGAACTTGGATGTTCAGAATAGAAGTTGGAAAGTGACAAGAAAATGTTGAGTAGCTTTTACAGGAGCCAGAACCTCAATTGACCAAAGTTTGGGGAACCAAAGATTACCTGAAATATCTGTGCCAATTTAATCCTCAATGTGTGTTGCTCAGAGCAGACCCAGATTCTTCACTGAATGCATATGCACTGTGACCGTGGAGAAATGGGACTGTTGTGTGGCTTTGGAGGAATTCTCTGTCATTACTATGTGGCCTCAGTGTAATTTCGTAGTTGTTTTCTTTAAGTGCTAAGTAGTTGAGGGGAAGAAATGGAAGCAGTGTGGTGTAACAGGAAAAAATGAAGAGGTTTATTTTAATTTTAATTTTTTATTTTCTTGCCTTGGGTGTAATAGGGCTCAATATCCACTGACGAGATTTACTGACTTTGAATAAATTAGTTTTTTTTTTTTTGGGGGGGGGGCTTTGTTTTCTTTTTAAATATAGAAATTAACAATATCCTCTTCTCAGAGAAGCTGTGCCGATTAAATGAGGTAATAAATGTAATCGTGGTAGATGCATAGAGTGTCTTTTTCCATCTTTCAGTTAAGTGTTGTCACTTGTTGAAGTCAAATTTAAGACAGAAAGTAAAACAAACAAAACGATACTAAGAAAACAGAATTAGCAAATGCAGAGATGCAGTACTGAATGGCAATTTCCTTTTTTGGTGTCAGAGTCTGCATAACACGTTAATTTATAATCATCCGTAGCTTGCAAAATCTCAAATGCCCAGCCTCAGCAGGACACCAACCAGGCTCATGGGTGTTAGCATTTATGTTCTGTTGGATGGAGTTTTTTCTTCTTGACTTTCTGGAATTAATGAAGCATTTACCAGTCAATGACTCTTCTGCACCTGGGCCTTCCTTGCCTCACAGTGCCTAATTCGTGAGAGTGTATTTAGGTGAGAGTGCCAAGATATCTGTCAGGCAGGTTAAAGAAAGCTCATAGCACCATCCCTGAATTTAATCACTACTGTGGTGGATTACAAAGGCTGGAGGGTGAGATTCACTATGAGAGATTATTTTCGAGACTGAGCTACTGGCTCCAAAGATTTAGGTTTTCAGGAATGGGGTAGAATCCATGAATAGACATTTAAAAAGCACGCCAGGGATTGCTGATTTAGGTAATATACAGACCTATCTTTGAAAAACTCTAGAAGAAGCAAAGATAATATGTAGTCAGAGCAGTGAGGGACCCCAAGATTGAAATACATCCCCCAAAGTAAGGAACAACATAAAGCATTGAGTTCATTTTGTTTCTTCAGTCAATTCATATGGAAGTATGGTTTGTAAATGTAGGGTCAATAAAATTAATGGGGCTTCTCGAATCTCTGTTAACATCAAACAGGATGTTTCAGAAGAATAGAGAATGCTTACAAATGAAATGATGGTGTTTGAACTCCATTTGTCCTAAATAACTGAGGTCTTTGTACTTTACAGAAAGGAGGGATTGGCAAAAGTTACAGGAAAACATGATTCATAAAAAAATCTAGCAGTGATGGTGTAGCACCTTCAGGAGAAAAGAGAACCCTGATTTGAAATTATAGACTCTTGGTCTTAGTTTGGAGGTATCATCAGCATGGCAAAATACCCCCTCTAGTTTTCATGGTTCGTTGGAAATACACCCTGAAAACATCTTAGTTTTCCTCATGAGTAAAGTCCCCAAAGAATGAAGCCTTTTAAGTATATTTACCTACTAATAGGAAGAATGCTGTGAGTAAATCTGGTTCTAGAGCAAGGAGTATTTAAATTATTTTCCAATGTGTTCCATTTCACAAATTTAAATATGTTGTAAATTACTAAATTAGTTTTTGGCTTGGTGAACCTATTGATTAAATGAAGCTTGGTCAGCCTGAGAGTTCCTTGAGAGCAAATTCTAGTTTTATTCTTCTCTGTAACAGAAGTTGCTTCTTAGAGATTCACTTGAGATAAGTAGTCAGTAAGTTTGAATAGAATGGATGGGGATGGAGTGGAGGGTTGTGAAACAGACTGGAATATAAAAGAATACAATGGAATGGGAAGGAAAAGGTTGAAATGAATGGAATATGGAATGGATGGAATGTGGAATGGAATGGATGGTGTGTGGAATGGAATGGAATAGAATGAAATGGAAAAGGATGAACTGGATGGAATATGGAATGGAAGAAAGTGGAATAGAACAGAATAGAGTAAGTGGACTGGCATATAGTATTGGATGTGTTAGAGTTTTGACGTTGATCAACTCTGGATGAATGCAGTAGTCAGGAGTGTGGGCTTAATATCAGACAATACGGTTTTCCTTGTAGACTCTACCACAATAGCTGTAAACTCAGGCAAGTTATTAGAGTTTACTCAGCATTTATTTCCTCACCTGTAAGATGGAGATAAGAGTATCTACATCAAAAATGTTTAAATGAAATTAAAATAAAATCTATGTAATGCCCTTAGCATAATCCCTTTTATTGGTTAATGCTATATTAATGTTAGTAATTATTTAAAGGACAAGATGCCACTAATAGGACATTCCAATGCACACTGGTATTTCTTTCTTTTTTTTTTTTTTTTTAAAAAAAATATGCAGCCGAGAATCCTTTATCCAGCAAGTCTGTCATTTAGAATAGAAGGAGAGATAAAGGTCTTCCCAAACAAGCACACTGGTATTTCTAAAGACAACACAGAACTCTCTCTATGTCTTGCACCACAAAACCACAAGCAGGCTGTCTTCACATAAATCATTAGCGCTAACATTATCTACATGATTATTGTAAACACAGGACTGTGTTAAGTACTTTATGTGTACTTAGTCATTAAATGGTCACAGATTCTATGCAGTGGGTCCTCTTCCCATTTTATAGAGAGGAAACTCCATGCACAGATGGTAGACATCTTGCCCAGAGTCACATATTTAGTACATAGCAAAGCCATAATTCATAAATTCAGCAGTCTAGACTCTAAGCTCATACCCAACTACTCTTCTGTACCACTGTCACGATCATTTAAGTTTCCATGAAGTTTGCCACCAGAGTCATCCGTCCTCTGCTCGATCTGCTTCCATGACTTCACAAAGCTTCATGGCTACTCAGAGAATTTGCTTTATTATGAGGGTTTTTTTTTCTTGTAATTTCCTAATGCTTTGTAAAATTTGTTCCGACTTTCATTTCTTTTGCATCACTTTTGTCTTCCCAGCTTCAATTGCTTAAGTGAATGGGTTTTATAGGATTCCCTGAGGAGTAAATGCAATACCTAGCTAATACATGCCTGTAATAAATGAGGCACGTATCAAGATGTTTTTCTGCTTTCTCCTTGCTATTCATCCCTACTAAACTCCAAATCAATTTTAGTCAATTTAAAATCAACATGATTTTCTGTTCTCCAGAAAGTCATTATTGATTATTTATCTTCCCATTGGATATTAAATGTGTGCTTGGATATAACAGATGAAAATGGTCTCAAATGAGGTAGGACTATTAAGCTGGTTAGCAGGCTAGACAAGCTATTGGTCCTGGACCACTTCTTTCCTTTTTTTTTTTTTTTTTTAATGTTTACTTATTTTTGATAGAGAGAGACTGAGTGCGAATAGGGGAAGGGCAGAGAGAGAAGGAGACACAGAATCCGAAGCAGGCTCCAGGCTCTGATCTGTCAGCACAGAGCCCAACACAGGGCTTGAATTCACCAAACATGAGATCATGACCTGAGCCAAAGTTGGACGCTTTACCAACTGAGCCATCCAGGTGCTCCCAGTCCTAGATCACTTCTTGATGTCATCCTCAATTTACCTTTCATATTCTTTAAAAAAAGTCAGTCAATCGTGGGGTGCCTGGGTGGTCAGTCGGTTAAGCATCCAACTCTTGATTTCGGCTTGGGTCATGATCTCACAGTTGGGGAGTTGGAGCCCTGCATCAGTCTCTGGGCTGATAGCATGGAGCCTGCTTCGGATTCTCTGTCTATACCCCTCTTCTGCCCATGCGTGTGCTCGCTCTTTCTCCCCTACCCCCTGCCATCAAAATAAACACATATCAAAAAATAAAAATTAGTCAAACCATCAGGTAAACAAGCAATTTGCTTTCACTCCTATTAGTAATACTTTAGTGAAAGACGAAGAATTAGAGTAACAAACAGGACATGAGTGAATAGTGTAAGTGTTAGACAGCCACATGATCTAATAGGACAAGCAAGCCTAACTTTGGAGTCAGGCGCACTTGAGTTTGGATCCTTGGATCTCTTCTTTGCTGCTTTGAGACTTGGCACAAGTTATTCTTGGTTGCTAGCTCCAGTTCATCAGAAAAGGGGTGAGGTGGGGTATGGAAAACAGGGTAGGGTGATCATCAGTATGTCCTGGTTTGCTCGGTATGATATTGCTGGTTTTACCAGGGGACACCCTACTCACTGGGAAACACCTCAGTGTCAGACAAATGCAGATGGTTGGCGATCTTGCAAAACTGATATGTGGATTTAGTGAGATGACAACGTGAAATGCCTGTAAACTGGGCTTTAAGCAATTCTAAGTATCATATTAATTATTTTGGCATGGAAACCCTCTGTTCTAGGTTAGGTACTGCAAAATCAAAGCCTGAGCTGGGGATTCTTGTGCAGTGATTTATTGTGTGTTGAGGCGAACACATCAGGGAGGGAGGGAGGCTGTGGAGGATAGGGCTAGGCAAAGGTGGAAGTCCAGCTAAGTTCCACCTCAGCCTGCTCCTATGGAAAATTCTGGCTTGTGAATGGTACCACAGTCTCGTCCTACTTTGTGACAAAAGGGCTGGCCATTTGTATCCCCATATCATCCATCATTGGCTGTAAGCTACTCCAGTAGGATATCTTTAACCAAGGGAAATTCTCAGGAAGGGGGCACAGCTATGCACTATATACTAGAGAATGGGTGTGCCAGCCTGTGAAGAGGATCTGGACAGAGGCCACCAGTGTCTGCTACAACTGCTCAGGAGTTTTCTCAAAGAACATTCTAGCAATCAGTTGAAGTGAAGGAACCCACAGTCTTAACAGGCCATTACTTCCATAGCTTCCATTTTAATATTTAGATGTCTTACCACCTCGCTGATTTACAGACACTGTAAACATTTATGATTGGTCATCTAAAAGGGATTTTCAACTGCTTTGGAAGAAGGTACGACATTGTTATAAACAGTAATATTGTTGTATCAGGCATGTGTAGAAGAGGGTACTTTTTTTGTTTGTTTGTTTGTTTTAGTTCAGTAGCCTCCAATGGGAAATCTAACAAACTTGAGATGCAAATTAGGAAAGAAATGAAAGACGATTTTAAAATCTTGGATAATATAATATAGTAGATTCCTGTAATTTAGAACAAATGCCAAGTTAAATAGAATGCATCTTCTCCAGAGAGCCATATAATTTGGAAAACGTTTCAATTAGTCAGCAGACTTAACATTGCTGATTGCCCATCAGCAGCTGCAAAAAAAAAAAAAAAAAAAAAAAAAGGAGAAAGAAAGAAAGAAAAAAAAAAGGCAGAAAAAATACCCTTAAAGGCAAAGTGCTAAATTAGCTCATCAGTAAGTTGATACACATAGATTGATTTTACCCTCCTCAGATTTAGATATTTTCCAAAAAGAAAATTATATTAAGCATTGATAAATTTTAATGGAGGAAAGTGTATGCTACCTTGTATTGGCAATATAACTGATATCCCGTTTATATTTCTAATAAATTCTCCCCCACCCTACATATTTCCTGCTTCATCTTTTAGCATGCACATTAAGGGAGGGAAAATCACCCCATGCGTTCTGAAATAACTTGACGTTTTAATCAAAAGAGTGCTTTATCATAATAGAAAGGTAAGAATGTTAAATATGGGAGAAAATTCTATCATTGTAAAAGCCTATGAACCTCACCTGAAAATGGGATAATTGCATACATGGATTTGCATTTGAAATGAAGTTGCATTAAACACCATCTTCTACTTTGTTGTTCAATGCCAAGAAATATATATAGTCATTAATCTTCATATAATAATTATTAGCCTCAAAAAAAGACTCAATTTTTTTTTCAATTTTTGAATTCTTTTGCTATCTGTGTATTTTTATACACGTATTCCTGTATCAGTATGACAGTGATTTCATATTATAGTTGAATGTGCCAGCAATGTGCCAGTATAACAGCACATTAGAAATAAATTTCTGAAGATATTCAGAAAATATTTGCCATACACTGAACAGTGTTACTGAAAATAGCAGTGCACCCCAGTTTCTACCCATGTCATTATTAACTCACGTCCTGTCATCCTTTGCCACATCAATGTTTGAAAGAACAGGAAGTTGTTTTACTTTGACTCGCACATTATATTGTTACTGACCATTGACTACGTGATGCATATCTACCTGAAATAGCACAAAATGACATATTTTAAATAAAGTATTTTTGGTATAACATTTAGAAAATAGGAGACCAGCAAAAATCCCACCCCCCATCATAACTGTTTCTTTCATGTTTTGCACATTTGCTATTATTATTTTTTCAAAGGCAAGAATCCTGCTGCCTCCTAACCTGACAGTAATGACAAGTGAAAGCAACTGCAGTTTTCAAAACCACTTTCCAATTTCCCCTCTTTCTCCTCTAATTCTCGATGAGGCAAGACAAGCAGGTGGATGTTCACTTGGAAGCCTCGGATAACAAGTTCAAAGAGCAGGTGGAGGCTCCTGACTCTGTCAAAACCATATGACCAGCCCTCCTCTTCTGCTCACGGTCATGGTTCTTATCATGACTCAGAGCACTGTGCTTTGACATGAGTCCTTGAATCATAGTTTTCAAGGATTTCAATCCCAGCCTATAAACTTTGGACCTGAATGCACACCTGCCTCGTAGCCTCTGAGAAACTATCTCTGGAGTCTTTGCATACATCCAGCCCAAATAGCCCAGTTTCTTCCCTGTAGCCTAACCCTCTATTGTCTTCAATATGCTGAATGTGGACACGGGTTCCTGCTGATACGCAAGCACCAAGAAAACAGACTTGTTGCCTGTCCTGTTTAGAATGGTTGTTAAAAAATTATCGAGTGAATAAACAAATTGTTGAATCTACTCATTTTATTGTGATAGTTTCATTACCTTAGAGGCCTCTGATAACCCTTTATTCAGTGATCTAGAATTAGTATACAATGAGTCCTGTGAATCTTTTAAGACATTTACAAAGAGTTGAGAGATCTTGTGTTCTATTACTCCCCCCCCATGCATTGATTTATTATAATATCAAAAATTATTTAACCAGATTGTCAGCAGAATTATTGTTAGTACTTTAAATATTGTGATAAGCTATGTTGTGTTTATCCAGACTGTGGTTACTAACCCCATAGATCTGTCACAACATATAAAGATAAGACAAATATTTAAGGATTAGAAGTTCTAAAAATAGTTCCTAACTAAAACTGAATTGTAAATAAAGTATTCTAAAGAATATTGCAGTCGTGTTTGTGACATTTAGTTACTCTTACTTTCAGGTTTGTGTAGGACTCAGAGCTGTACATAGGACTGCATGACCCCAGTGCCCAAGGTATATTATATATTCGCCAGCAGATTTTTTTTTCCTACCAAAATCACAGTGAGAAAAATGCTGGCTCCAGAATATTCTTTGAGATTTATCAGTGCCTCATCCAAACGGAGTCTTAGGGAGGTCAAGGAACTTGTCCTTTGCCACTTAAGATTCTGTTTGAAAGACGAATGTGGTAATGACTCCTCATATTGGAATTGCAAGGATTAAATGAGTCCAAGTGTAGGCAGTGCCTCACATGGCGCCAGATACCTAGTCCGTGATCAGTGTGTGCTGGCTATTAATTATTACTTGGTGGATTGATAACTAGAAGAGAAGACTTCTGAGTTTCCTGACAGTTGTAAATTGCAACAGTGAGGCTGAGTAAAAGCTCAGTCGTCTCTGTTCACTCGGCACAATCAAAGTGCAAGTTTCCAGGACACATCATGAGGCATTTAGTGTGTCGTAAGACCAGACATCCTCAGATTCACAAAGCAGCAACCCTCTTGTCTTGTATCTCCTAATACCTGGGATCATGCATCAGAGGCCATAATGTTGATGGTAATGCCTCTCTTGATGGTCATTCCCATCTCTTTCCACTTAACACCCTGCAGAGCAATCTCAGGATTTATTACTGACAAAGTGACATTAAAAAGTGTCATGAGCCTGGAAGGAGGCCTGAAAATATTTCATTGTAATAAACCTTCTTTGAGAGAAAATAGGAGATGAGAAGACCAGAGAGATTGATTCCTGTAAAATTCTATAATGCATTCCAGTAGTCCTGGCTTTCAGTCACCCCTCTCTTGTCAAAACAAAGTTCTCTCAGCTGTGGAACTTTTCCAGTTCCTGAACTAATCTGAGGAAGTATGCTTGAACCCCTGTCTTGAACTTATATCCTTGCTGCTCTTTGCCCCATCTCTGGGTGAGCTGTGGATGCTGGGGTTCTAGGAAGCTTTCATGTACTTTTGCACCTTATTCCCCTCCACTGTGTTTGCTCAGTTTCTGAAGATCATTGTTCTTCCCATTCTGGGACAGATTATGACCGGAGCCTAACTCATTTGTCTAGAGTGGGTTCAGCAAACAAAGACTGTGGGGCTCTCACACAGTTTGCATTCTGTCCCAGACTTCAGTTTCCATCCTCACAATTCCAAGCGAGTTGTTGCCCTGTACCCTGTTTCCAGGGTCTAGGCATGAGGGAGGAACAAAAGCAATATGGAGGAAGGTGCCAAGCTTAGGAAAGGACAGCACAGCTTTTACAGAAACCCTCCACAGGCTTCTATTTCTCATTGGCTAGAGCAGTGTCGCATGGCCACTTGCAAGGGCAGCTGCGACAAACATGTAGTGTAGCTGGGCATCTTTGCCACACCCCCCAAAATTGAGATCTTGTTTCCATGGAGGGAAGCAAAAAGTGGATTTTGAGTAGTCAATAAGGAGTGTATAATCATTAACAAAATAAAACCAGGGGCACCTGGGTGCCTCAATTGATTAAGCATCCCACTCTTGATTTCGGCTCAGGTCATGCTCTCATAGTTCATGGGTTGAAGCCCCGTGTCAGTCTCTATGCTGAAAGTGTGGAGCCTCCTTGGGATTCTCTGTCTCTGTCTCTGTCTCTGTCTCTGTCTCTGTCTCTCTTTGTCTGCCCCTCCCCTGCTTTCTTTCTATATCTATCTCTCCAGAAAATAAACATTAAATAATAAATAAATAAAACCAAATTATTTTGTTTGAGCCACAGATGAGTTACTAAAGGAAGCCTTGGATTAAAGCAATGCAGAGAGGCACAGCCAACTATTTAATCTAAAGAATCACTGATCTGGGATCAGTGAAAGCAATGATCTCTAATAGCTAGGGACAGCAGAGGGTGCCATTCAATTAAATACTTTCATTAATTATTTAAAAGATCCTTAGTACTTGATGACAAATGTATTAAAATTAAGTGCTGATTGGGGCTGACCCAATAGCAATTTCTTCAGAAAGTTAAAAAAAAAGGGTTTTATTTAGGCAATATTTTTACCCCCTTGATGTGGGAGTACCTGGGAGGACACCTTTTCCTTGGAGGAAACAGAAAGCATAAATAGAAGCAGGCATTGGCTGGACCCTGTGGTATAGGGGTTAAAAGATGCAGTGTATCCTCACTAATTTTGACGAATTAGAGAGAAATGCAGATTGACTATGAGAAGTCTGATTGTATAATGGCTAATATGAGTGTCCTGCTGCTACATTTTATGATTATACAAATATAGTTTTAGGATCTTATGTAGTAGAAATTTTCATTTTATCCATTACAATTTTCTTGTACAACTGATATGACTGGCTCAAGGCCAGTCTTTGAGAGACACTTCTAAGATAATTTAATGCTTTTTTATGTACAAGCTAAAACAAAAGGATTAAAAAAATTATCAAGACATAACTAAAAATGAGTAAGTAAGAAAAGATGCCTTTTATATCACCATAACATCTAACTTTGGATTCAACTGAAATGGACATTTACACCTATAGAAGGAGCTCAAGAAACTAGGAATAGGAACTACAGGTAGTCAGAGAAAAAGAGAAGGGATGTCCTGCTGCTGGAGATGGGCTGGCCTATGTTGCTGAGAATTAACAAAGAAAAACCTGAAACCAAAGCAGGGGCTGGTGACAGAATCCTTTCTGTTCTTGTTGCCAGCTTCAGTGGGGCAAGTCTGCCTAGGGACACAGAGCATGTGACTTCTCCATCACTGAAGAGAGAAAGGGGTCCAGCCCAACTCTGGAAATAATGCAGAACCCAGCCTTCTCCAAACCAGAGCTGCCATTTTGATCTTGGTTTGGGCTATATCAGCTCTTGACTGATCCAGAGTGACTGGTTTTCCTGCCTCCAGGCTCAACCTCCTTCAGTCTTCTCAACACAGTGTGGCCAGATTGGTTTTCAAAGTGCCAAACTGATTATTGTAGTTCCTGTCTCATAATATTTCAGTAGTGTCCCACTGCCCAGAGGAAAATGTCCACTCTTCCTCTAAAACACATGTGAGGGGCACTTGTGTGGTTCAGTTGGTTAAGTGCTGACTTCGGCTCAGGTCATGATCTCACCAAGTTTGAGCCCCACCTTGGACTTGGTGTTGAGAGGTCAGAGCCTGGAGCCTCCTTTGGATTCTGTGTCTCCCTCTCTGCCCCTCCCCACCTCTTGCTCTCTCTCTCCCTTTCCCTCTCTCTCTCTCTCTCTCTGAACAATAAATAAAAGTAAAAAAATAATAAAAAAATAAAACTGCTATGATGTAGATGTAACTCAGTATTTGTGAGCACGTACTGTATGTTTTATCTCAGTCTCGTCAGTTGAAAGACAGAACATCATAGGGTAATGCTACTAGAAATATCAGGGCCAGGATTTGAACGAATTTCTTCTGCTGTCCAAACTCGTACCTTCTCCAGTATGCTGCACTTCCTTGTATGAGCTAAGGTGTAGTGTATGCCCAGGACTCCACAGCTCTTTATAGTAGGAAGGATTGCCTCTTTTGTCTGTCTCTCATTGTTTATTTAAATATATATATTAGGATGAGGAGGTAAGGATAGAGGAATATCAGTAACTGAGGGACTATCTTAGAGAGTTCTTTTCAGCTTTGTATTTATTTTTACTATGCTCCATATATCAACTTAAACACACTCATCATTAACTTGGGAAATGTACATTCATTTACTACCATTGACGGGAATCTTCCTTGGAAAGAAACTGCAGCCTAAGCATTTTATGAATATCACAACCCTCAAAAGAATGATGTCCTACTAAATGAGGCTCAAAATGCTGTAGATCAAATTCTGTTCTCTTATGTACACAGATATATGTAAGAAAAGCCTAAGTGACATCAACAGCTTAAGTGCAACGTTAGTTCTGTCCCCTGAAAACACTATTGAAAATAACCTCTTTGGGCGCCTGGGTGGCTCAGTTGGTTGAATGTCTCACTTTCCATTTCAGCTCATGTTCTGATCCCAGGGTCTTGGGCTCCAACCCTGTCTCAGGTTCTCTGTGCTGAGCATGGAGCCTGCTTAGGATTCTCTGTCCTTCTCCCTCTGCCCTTCCACACACACACACACACACACACACACACACACACACACTCTCTCTCTCTCTTAAAAAAAAAAAAAAAAAAAAAGCAAAACAAAACAAACCTTTGTGATTTGTAGTGGGTTATATCCAATAAGGAAAAAGCATCCCCCCAAATTGCTCAATCATTTCACTGAAACACATCTTATAGTGGAAGAGTGACTTTCTAACATTTTATTGGCAGCTTGGAGCCCTCTTTGCGTCCTTCAGGAACATGTCTGGAAATTATTGATGTTTACTTTTTTTTGTTTGTGGAAAATCCATAGACTTAAAAAACAGGCTGTAAGCTTAGTTTCTATAAATATCACCTCCATTTTGCTAGAATCTGAGCCCCCAGATCTCATAGAAGTCTTACTCTTATTTCCAACTCATGTGACATGATGTTTGGGGTATTGGATAATTCAGGACTGTTAAAATGAACTCAGATCATGTGACCAATCAAGGAAAGGCACATCACTTCAATTTTCCTACATGCAGATAAGAATGTTATTAGATGCTTACTTATATATTTGTCTACATATTCTTCCTTCCGTACATTTATTTATCTACCCATATATTCATCTGTCAAGAAATATGCCAGTAAAAAAGAAAAAAAAAATCCTGGCTAATTTGTTGCTTTAGTAATATGAAAATTGCTTTATTTTTCTTTGTACAAATATCATTTATAAGATTAATATAATTTAATTTTCGAATCAAGAACAACTCTTTCCCGGTCACTAATGATTATAATGATTAGACGGGAAATAATTACTGCTGATTTACTAAAATATGTCACAATAACTTGAGGATTGAATTGCTATTAATTAATTAAATTGTATAGCAAGTTTTCCCCACTTAAGAAGGAAAGAATCATGTTCTGTGATTCCTTGCTACATTTGTCAATCCTCAATTTAGGGTGACCACAAGCACAGGGATACACATTTCACTGGGGATAACACTGTTGTATTTGTATTTATTGCTTAAAGAAAGGGAAAAAAATGCCTTTCAGGTTTTAGGAAATGAGGTGTCTCTTTGACTGACTACCTAAGATACTGGTTATTTGGTGAGGCATCTTTCATTTTCCTATGTTTATGGGGATATAGGAAGTGGTTGGGTATATTCCCTGAAGTTAAAAATGTAAGCCTCTCTACTCTCCTTTCACATTTGAGTTTATAAGTGGCACAACATACATAGTTTACTTCATTTGTATTATATCCAGTATCTAAGGTAATATTATCTGTAATATAAAAGCTCAAAGTTAATTCAGCATGTTTTTATGAATTATCTATAAAGCACCTAACTATTACTAGGCATTTTAAAGAATACAGAGCTTGGGGCGCCTGGGTGGCTCAGTCAGTTAAGTGTCCGACTTTGGTTCAGGTCATGATCTTGCAGTTTGTGAGTTCGAGCCCCACATAGGGCTCTGTGCTGACAGCTCAGAGCCTGAAGCCTGCCTCGGATTCTGTGTCTCCCTCTTTCTGCTCCCCCGCCCCCAGCTTGCACTCTGTTTCGCTTCAAAATGAATAAATACTAAAAAAATTTTTGGAAAAAAAAAAAGAATACAGAGCTGAAGTTAGAACTTTTGACCTTCAGAATCTTTTTGTATCACTGAAAAGATGGAATACACAAAACAGTATAATGGCATGAAGTGTTTTTTTTTTCCATATATTATGTCAGATTTACACATAGCTATAAGATTTGGCATAGAAATTTCCTTTTGAAATATTTTGGGTTATATTGCTCCTTTTTTAAAATCAATAGTTCTTTATAGATAGTCTCTTTGCTAGTTATTTGTCAGATGCAGCATGGGAATTTATAAAGCTAGTGAGAGGAGAAGATGAATATCTGATGGTTCCAAGCTGGATTGCTACTGGGTATATTGGAAAACAGTCTTCCAGAGGGTAAGGGCACATGACTTTCTTAGCAAAGTACCTTCTTCATGCATAGTATATGATAAAATGATGGTAGTTTAGTTCAGTTAAGACAGAAGTCATCAGGGGGCACCTGTGTACCTCAGTCAGCTAAGCATCTGACTCTTGGTTTCGACTCAGGTCATGATCTTGCAGTTCGTGAGTTCGAGCTCTGCGTCAGGCTTGTGCTGATGGTGCAGAGCGTGCTTGGGATTCTCTCTCCCTCTCTCTCTCTGCCCCTCCCTCACTTGCACTTGCTCTCTCTAAAATAAATAAATAAATAATAAATAAATAAATAAAATTTTAAAAAGGAGAGAAGTCATTCATGGATCCAACAAGTATTGACTTCATTAAGTGTCAGACACTGTGCATGGTACTAGTTTGGGCCAACGAACCAACAGTGTCTTAACTTTTATGGAGCTGACAATCTGGTGATGGATGCAGACAGCAAGTGATTCAAAAAATAAGTGATAGGAAAAGACGAGATGCTATGAAAGAGAATAATAGGGGGCTTACTTAGAAGGTTTCTCTGAAGAGTTGATATTTGAAATAAAACCTAAAGAATGAAAAAAATTTAAGTATGTGAAGAATGGGAAGACAGAGGAAGAGGAATAGAAGTTGTAAAAGCTAGAAGTGGAACAGAATTTGAATTGTTCACAATGTTGGGAGGGGAAGAAGGAGGAGGGGGAGAAGAAAAGTCATAGTGGCTGTACCATATATCAGAAAGGGGCATGAGACAAAGTTTGAGGAACAGTTAAGTGCAAGATGTTGCATTTCACAACCATGTGAACTATTTGGGTGGGGGGACTCCAAGGGGCTACTCAATTAATAGCACCTCATCCCTATCTCAATCTGGGCAAAGTGAGACAATGCTAGGGTGAATATAGAAGCCAAAACATCTGCTTGGTGTGAGAGCCAAATGGGCCCACCCCCGGAACACAAGAATGATAGGTACTGCCAGCCTGTTCATAAGAAGGATTGCACCAAGGCCACCCAGCTGAGGGACAGGTGTAAAGGGCATCAAGCACAGCAGAGCATGCCAACCTGTTCTCTCACTTGCCAGTCAGATATGTATCATCACCTTCCTCAGGGTGTAACAAATTAAGGAGCAGGGGAGAACCAGGGTCACACCGAACCTCAGTCCTTCATAAGCAGGGAACCTCATGACGGCAAAGAGACATGGCGGGTATTATACACTTTGGCTGTTGTCGGAAATCCACTTTAAGGTTGTAAGGAAGGTGTACATGATCCTGTAAGTCATTACATATAAATAAAGTACCTTAGGGGCTTAATATAAATAACTACATAGAAAGATTATGAATATTATTTAAAACTAAATCATATCAAATCACCATTATCGATGCAATTTCATATTTACTATAGCAGAGATAAAAATAAAAAGCAAACATCATTTACTATGTGCTAGGAAGTGTTCTGGGTGCTTTATAAATATTAACTCATTTAAGGCACTTAATAACCTAATGAGTTAGGAGTTATTTTTTTATCCCGGCTTTATAGTTAGAGATATCAAACATTATAATATTTGAGAGTATATAGCCTGAGGTCAAACAGGTATTAACTGGTAGAGGTAGGAATTGATTTTAAGGCCTCTCTTACAGATGCATGGGGTAGGGGGAGGAGAATTTAGGGACCAGTTTGCATTTTCTTTGTCTTACGTTCTGTTTCACTGCTTTGAGTAGAGAGAATTAGTCATATCCCAAGTATGCTGTGATGGGTGAAAATCTATTTTACTTTATTCATAATTGCTTAAAAACATATTACAATATTATTGCTTTGAAAAGCATTAACAAAGAGGTTTAAAATTGCAGTGGCTACTGTTGTTCTTTCCTGGAGTCTCTGAAGGGTTAAGTGCAATTCCTTAGTCAGTTGGATTAGAACATGATAATGTGTAGACTGAAGTAAAATACCCTAATGCATATTATATTAAAATAGTCTTTTATTTTGCAATCACCTGTCAGGTCATTTACTTCTATTAATTCAGTGTTAACTATGATAGGCACAGGTTGAAGTCATTAGTGTTTAAAATGTCTCTCAAAAGTGTGTTACATTCCCATCATCCCCGAGAGGAGGTGGACATATTGATGCAGTATCTTGAAAGACAGTGGGCTTCTAAGAAGTATTTAAATGGGCCAGGCGTTTGTTTTTTTTTTTAAATAATGTTCATCACAGGTGAGTGTGGTTTTTTAATTTGCACATGTTTTCCAGATTGCCTGGAACTTCTGAAAAAGACACATCATTGAAACAATTTCCATCTATTTCATGATAGAAACTACTCTGGTGGCTGGGGAGAAGAAAGGTGGAAGATGGTTAAGAATGGAAGTGGAGAGAGCATTTCGTAAGCACTCTCAGGGGTCTGGACTAGAGATTGTGGTGCCTAAGATAGTGAATAGAGCCAAGATACAGTTGAGATCAGCATTCTGAGACTTGCTGATAGATTGGGCGATGCAAAAAAGGAAGAATTAGAGGAATCCCTTCTCTCAGGTTCAGGATATGAGGTAGATGATGATGATGATGATGATGATGATGATGATGATGATGATGATGATGCCATTCCTGAGTAAGTGAAGACAGGAGTGGGTGGCCTGACAGATGATCTTGGGGAAATGGGATGATTTCCACATGTCAATTTTGAGATTCTTGTGAGACCTCAAAGTAAAGAACTCAAAGTAAAAGAATAATAAAAGCTAACGCTGCATGGGCTACACTGTGTTCTAGGTCTGTTTTCACAGTTTATATCATGACTTCACTGAACCCTTACAGCAACTGTATGTGGTCATCAGCAGGACTATTGTCATACCCATTTTACATATAGAGACAGTTGTACATAAAAATGAGACCCTCTAGGTTGAAGTATACAGATCAGTGTCAGGGACTAAGAAAATACTCATTAAAATGTATCCATTAAGTTTCTTGCTTGGAATACTCACTGATAATATTTTGGAAGCTGTCCGATGCCCCTGCTGGATGCCGGATTGTTGAAAAAGTGCTGTATTTTGAACCTGGGTACAGAATTAGATGGTAATTAGAGGCACAGAATAGCTAACACTCTGGAGGACAAATGAATTAAAGAAGATGCTGAAATTATGACAAAAAGCACCGGCTGACAAATTCTATGCTCCAACAAGTTCACGATTCTACTTCACAAAATGATAATAGAGAGCAATTTAATTAAAAGATAATGGAATAAATTAAGACTGCTCCAGTATCTCTGTATGCCTTAAGAGCATACATATTCCCCTCATAAAAGTCAACCCAGAAATCTTTCTTACCCAAATGGAAGCAGTCTATAAATATCACACATTAAGGTTCAACTATATTGAAACAAAGCTGGTGGAAATATTTGCTTAAGTTTTCTCAAGTAGGCATATGGCATTTTTTTTTTTCATTTAAAAATGAACCGAGTTAAAAGGAAAAGTGTGAACAAGTCGTCTTGTAAAATTTCGACTTCTTTCTTAACGTATTATCTATGGAGTGCCAAGAACCGTGCTGAGACATCACGCCGAGAGTTGAGTTCACCTCTTAATAGATAACCCCACGAAGGTAAAGATTCTGTGAATTCTAAATAGGATCTGTGAGAGCAGAGACCTTGTACTCTTCAGTGTAATATGATGGTTAGAAGCGAGGGATTGAGGACCCTGGGTTCAAATCTCAGTTCTACTAATTCATAGCTGTGTGGCCTTAGACACATTCTTCAACCTTCTTGTTCTTCTGTCTGCTCAATTGGTTAAAGGAATGTCATAATGGCATTTCCTCATAGGCTTGTGTATTACATGAATTAATAAGTATGAAAAGTGCTTTGAACAGTCCATAAGAGGCACTCAAAAATTCTCAGCTGCTACTAAATCTAAACCTTATTTGGGACAGGATTCATATTCTCTTTTCTTGGGCACTAGGAAAATTAGGGGGTTGTTTGATATCTGTTTTAGTGTCCCCAAACATGCCCCCAAGTGGTGGATAGGCCGCTTGGAATTGGCTGGTCTTCTCTGACCACATGACAATTTACAAGGGATTCTACTCGTACTTTCAGATTCAAGCCTAATTTCTGACCTAGACATAAGACCACGACACCTTCTGCACTACAAAATCTTTGCAGATCCTGATAATCCTTCTTGGGGCTAAAGAAGTGCTGTCTTTAGCGGTACATCCTGGTACTTTGCCAAACTTAGTTCCTAAGGACCTGTGTTCTAGCAAATGAAATAGTGTCAGTCTCATAAGAAATAGGGCCACTGCTGAGCATTAGAGAGCCAGGTCAAGTACACTATTGGTGGTTCCATTGGAAATGCTGTTCTGCAGGTTCCTTTTATGGCCTGTCTTCTCCACCCATAGGTAGGACTTTCCACCTTCCCTAGTGAGGGCTCATCTTTTGAGTCTTATCAGGAGGCCTCACTGAGTAGACAGATTGAGAACTAAACTTGAACTGTGAGCTGCAGGGTTCAGGAAGTGATTCCTTTGCTCTGTGCTCTTCTGGTCACCGTTACTTGCTGCCACTGCTCTGTTGTGCCTCCCATCTGATGGCTGCTGTTCCCCCTCTACGTGTACCCTTGATCATTAGGGAGGGTTAAATTCCCCTCCCAATGAAAATAAAATGCAATACTTTACTTTGGGTGTCTTAGAACTGATTCCTGAGGAAAAAAAATAGATAAATGGGGGGATGGCATTTGCCTTTAACTCTTCAGAGTGAGATTGGATTTGAGTCCTGAACATTCACACTTGTTAATGCATTTACCCAAGCCAGTTACTTGGTTCCATGGAAAGACAAGGAATGTTTGATGGAATGAGTGGGTGTATTCTATTTGATTATATTCAAAATTCTGAGAAAAGGCACTGTGGAAAATGTGGGAAAGTGGCAATAGGCACAGGATTTGGAATCAAAAAACCTGGGGTGGGAAATCCTATGTTCATATCTTGTAAGATGTGTGGCGTTGGGCCAGGCTCCTAAGTTCTCAAAGTTGTAGTTTTCCTATGTGTGAGTTGGAAATAGTAATGCCAGGTCATAGAGTTTTATGTGGATTAAATGGGAATGAATGGAGTATGTCATTGTGAAGTGACATATACTAGTGGTGGCATTGTATTTGCATGACTTGATGTTTCCTCAGCCTTCAGTTAAGGGAAATTTGAATTATGTGCAGTGTTCTTCATCTCAACAAGTGCTTGCTTAATTTCAATCAATATGTCAGCAACAGGGTTAAGTACTGTGAAGAAATTAGTAAGACAAAATCCTTTGCCCTGGAGGAGAATAGGAACACATTAACTCACAATGGGCAAGATAAAAATCAATGATAAATAGAAACGTAAAATTTATTGAAAAACCTCAGCTCACTGGGGTGTAACAACGAAATGATTTTATGTCTCTCCATAACTGCCTCATTTGCAATATGTGCCCTCCCCGCCTTCTTTCTATTCCTTAATGACATCTCAGGAATCTTCTAGAACTTTCTGACCAATGTCAGATATTAAACATGAGTACTTTGAAACTCCTTATCACCTTTTTTATTCAAAATACTCTACCTCCCCTCCTTGTGTGTGTGTGTGTGTGTGTGTGTGTGTGTGTTTTGTTTGTGACCTAGCTCCTTTGGTTTGTGACCTAGATCCTTTAGTATATGAGGCAGAGTGAAAGAGAGAGAAATATACTTCATTTCTGTGTTTATGGTTGTTAATGGGAAGAAAGTCCCCCTCTAATGTAGTTGTTTCTCAGTGTGTGGTGCTCATGGTTTTCCTGGGTGTTGATATTCAGCTTCCATGGTCCTGCCTTAATTTAGAACCCTTATCTACATTGGACTTATCAGCTCTTTAGGCTGCCCCAGAACCTCCATGATCCTTCACATGAAGGTGTGAACATGACTGAGGTCTTCTGTAACATTCTCTGAGTGTCCTATGGACTTGGAATAAGTTGTAGCCATTTTTCCCAGGCACACAACCCCATATTCTCCGCAAGTATGGGCTCCTCTTCCAATTCTTCAATCTTGGGCATTCTGCAGACTATAGCCAGGCATCAGGCTCCATTATCATGCATGTTCCTAAACTCCACGTCTTCACAGGCATAACTCACCAGGCTCTTCTCCGACTTGCTGGTGGTACTAAGGTAGACCTGTGTGTTCTGCAGCTAAGCAGCCTGTAGCAGAATAAATAGATATAAACCTGGATAGGCACCCCAGATATTGACCAGTGAGTCATGGGTGTCATCAAGCAGTTTAGTTTGAGGGGCTATGAGAGAAGAGCAGGAAATTCTATCAGTCTTGTCTCTGCTGTCTTTTTTTCCACAAGTCCCCTCTTTAGTTTTCAGTGGGTCGAAGGGAAGGAGGGATTGTAGTTGACAAGACCTATTTTGTTCTTTTGGTATGCCCATGTGATGGTATCTAACCTTAGTTATAGGTGACTCATTAGAGTTGAATTATTTAGCACCTACAAGAAAACCTCTCAACATCAGAGAACAGATACAAGTATCTTTTTTTTTTATGGCAATGAAGAGGGGCAATGACTAATAAGTTTTCTGAAAATATTTAGGAAGGCTCCTCAGTCCCTCTCTTACTCCCTTGCTTCACACAGCACCTTGCTCAAAGTTAAAGCTTGTTGTGGATTTTTTGTTTGATGTTTTTCATTCATTGACCAGTCTTTTCATATGTGTCTTTATTCTCATATGCAGCAATCATGTATCAAGCTACTACTCGATGCAACTGGTCTACAAGAAGATGATAACACACAAAAGAGAGGACAGATAAAGCCCATTGAAGGAGGCACTTACAAGTGCAATGAATATGATCCTTGAGAAGTAGGAAGTTCTTACAGAGTAGCAGAAGCACTTGTCCCTGAGACCCAGCCTGGTCAAGGAGCCTCTGGAAAACTTCTTTAGGGAAGAGATGGTTAAGCAAGAACCTGATGGTAACATAGAAACTAGTGAGGCAGAGAAGGTAGCAATAGTTTCTAGATCAAAGAAGGGGCTTCTTCAAGTCACTGAAAGAAATTTAGAATGGTTGTAAGGTAAAGAATGAGCTGTGCTAGGTAATATTGGAAAATAAGTAGAGGCTAAATCAAACAGACCTCATAGGTCATGTTTAGAATGGAGGTCGGAATGGATGAATGAGCGAATGAATGAGAGTTGAATGAATACTCTTCTTTCACGCACACATCTCCCCTGAAAGGATGGATAGATAGGTCAGGTTTACCTATGCATAATGATTGAAAGCATAATGATGTTTCAATGCGAAGAAGTGACCAGCCTACATCCTTCACCATTTTTCCTGAGGGGTGTGAGGGTAGACATTTGGGAATAAAGAAACGAAAAGTCTCTGATGGGGAGACAGCCTTTCTTTCACCAGGGCCTTTTCAGCTATAATTTAATAGCCCCTTTCTATTTCTAGCCCTCCTTTTACTTTAATATTTCTTTCTTTTTTTCCTTGTGTCCCATCTCTTCTCTAACCCTCCAGTGACCCTGTGCTAATTAGGTTTGCTTATCTATCAATATACTTTTAATTCTTTTGAGGAAAGAAAAGTTATCGTCATATATTTACTGTTTTCCCCATTAGCACTGTCTTTGTAGGCTCCATGTTCTCTGTGGAAACATACACTCTGTTTGAAGTGGTTATATTTTATTGTGTGGATACCAATAATCTGATGATGTCTTTTCTAAAATATCTGCCCTTTTCCTCTGTGTACCATGGAGAAAAACATTAGGCTTGTAGCGATCCAATTGCCTTGAATTAGTGACAACAGGCTTTTCTCTACTGAACTGAAAATGTTTTCACCTTGGGAAATATAACTGAAGACATCATGTCACTGTGCCATTTTTGAAGGCATAAATACAACTTAGAAACAACATCAGTGCATGCAAATCACTCCAATGCCTTATTTCTGAGGCTCTATCAGGGAAGCTGCCTTGTCTCTAAAGGGTCAGGATGTAGCTTACAGTTAAGATTTCTTTCATTTCAGGGCTCTGACAGTCCCATCTTAGAAATATTAGGTGACTACACAAGGCTAACATCTTCACTTTTCACAGGGGCTTTCTTATTCCCCGTGATTTATGAAGCACCTTTGTTGAGAGGACCTACATCTATTTCAGGAAAGAAAACCAGACTTGGATGTGTTTACAATTTTTAGCCTGTTTTCTTGTAGCTGAGGTGCCCCATTTGCATCTCCATTAAACTTATTCATAAATCAAGCTCTCCTAAATCTTTCTCCTACCTCCGGGTCTCACAGATAGATAGAGCTGGCAACATGGACTAAGGTTTTTCTATACTATTGTTCAAGCCAAAGATGTGGTTTCTTTTCATCTCTTTTATGGTTATCTAAATGAGATCTAACTAAAAACAGCCAGGTGGCAAAGTTGAAAAAGTAGCTATCAGGGAGTAACGAACATGATAATAAAAAATGTATTGGCCATTTAGTATATGTCATGTAAAAAGGCCAAATTTAATGTTCACAACAAGCCCCTGGGAAAAGACTGTTGGTGGATGAAGAAATGTGTTCAGAACTGCTTAATAAATTGAATAAAATCCCACAGATATTAAGAGAAAGATCCAGGATTCTAACACTTGTTTTTCTGATTCAATTATACCAGCATTAAAAGATTCATATGTGTATTACATGGACCCCTGAATATATTTTTTTTATTTAAAACAGGTTTATATGTTACTTAAGTTTGAAAAAATACACTATGCTATACTGCTTTTTTTTAAGTTTATTTATTTGTTTTGACAGAGAGAGAGAGAGAGGACATAAGCTGGGGAAGGGCAGGGAGAGGGAGAGACAGAATCCCAAGCAGGTTTGGTCCATCAGTGCACAGGCTGATGTGGGGCTCGAAGTCATGAACCACGAGATCATGACCTGAGCTGAGATCAAGAGTCAGACACTTAACCAACTGTGCCCCCCAAGCACCCTATGCTATACTACTTCTTACAAAGAAGTAAGTATATTACTTCTAACAAAGAATTGTTGCACCAATCTTTCTCTTACTTGCTATGTGATAGTAGATATTGCAAACACTCCCTGAATCTCACTTCCTCGTCCGAAAGCTTTAAGGGCTTGAAAGTCTCTTTTGGTAACAAATCACTCTTTAAAAAATAATCTTATTAGTCATTAGGTATATTTATACAATTTGTTTCATTAGTATGAGGTTGATTACTCTTGTAATTACAAAGTAAACTACAGAATTGGTCTCATAATGATGTCTTCAATGTGATATCATTTGTCTTATTACAGGACTTGAGTATGAGATACTTGTTCTAATGAGAAAGGCCCAAAATATAAAAATGCCTCCATATATCTGAAAATATGGACATTTCAAGGAAAATTAATTCATCCTCATTTTATATATGTTGCTTTGTAGAACTTCTCTGTTCCAAGTCTACTCCCTAAATGTCACCAATATAAAATGTTGATGAGGCAAACGTGAGTTTGTTACGTGCCCTGGTATGGAAGAACACTGCCTGGGGAGAGGTTTGGCGATGTCTCTGAAGAGGGCCTCAAGGTCAGATTTTATTAAGAATTTCAAATTCGGCTTAAGGCTGGTCTTTCAATGAAGAGCCTTGATTAGGATTGAGTAAGGATCATGATACAACCAACCAAGATTGGTAGAAACAGCAAAGCAGGATTTTGAGCTGAAGGTTTTGTATGGTCTCAGGGTATAAGCTGTTGACTGATGCCTCCTGGGGAAGAGTTGATGGATCTTTCGGGAGGTTCCTTTAATGAACTATCAAGTCACTTGCTTGGACAAGAATCTCCTGGAACACAAAGATATGCTAACAGAGACAGCAGCATAGTGAATTCCTGTGAATGTAGACAGTGTGTTAGGGGTGGGAAATAAGTAGTTTCCATTGTCAGGGTTCATCTTGCATGTGGAGGTAGATGGCTTTGTTCTCATAGCTCATAGTGAGAAGGGTATTTAATTTTATTCTTGTCTCTACTGCTGGAGAATGAACTCTTCCATAACAGAGCCATCCTGCTAATCATTCGTGTTTCTCCACAAATGACTTGTATGTCTCCACCTGGAACAGAGTAGTACCCTAGTAGTAGAGAAGGGTTGGTGAAGGCAGCATATATGGTAATGCTATAATAGCTTTTCTCTGCTGCTCACTCCCCCCTTGCCAGATGTCCTGCTATGTACTTCCTGGTGAGTTATTTCATCCAGTCTTTATAACAAGCATATGGGATTGCTTCTATTTTCATTTCACAGATCTGTCATTGAGAGAGATTGTTTTCTTTGTTTAATGAAGGGTTGTTACAACTAATTGGGCATTCTTTCAATAGATTCGTATCATGGAAGTCAGTTTACTGTGTTTATCTTTATTCACTCCAACACAAATTTTAGCATTATCCACAGATTTGCATATTATCAACAGATTTGCAAAGCTAAGACGGAACATTAGCCATTAGTAATGTCAGTGAGTATCTTACAGTGATCATAAAAAAACTCATTAACCAATATTTCTTTTGTCAGAGTTTTTAGCACAGAATAATTGATTGCCATTTGATTCCCATGTATATCCTTCATGAGAATAGGTATCTCAATACTCTGGTCTCCCTGAATCAGACCCTTGAGTTGAAC
This sequence comes from Panthera pardus, assembly GCF_024362965.1. Classification (NCBI taxonomy): domain Eukaryota; kingdom Metazoa; phylum Chordata; class Mammalia; order Carnivora; family Felidae; genus Panthera; species Panthera pardus. The sequence continues at coordinate 187,791,649 of NW_026526688.1, forward strand.
CCTCCCCAGCTTGTGGCTTTTCCAACTTTTTAAGTCTCTGCTGCCACACTGTGGGGAAACACAAAATAAAACATCAGCTTTTTAGATGTTGTTTTCATCTTTGTATTATGGAGCAATTGTCACTTACAGTGCCTCAAATTCAATTAAAAACCAAGGGACATTAAAGTAAAAAGCATTCAGACAAAGGATTATGTTAAGTGAAGTCATTACAAATTGAGGCAGTGATGGTACTATTATTAATAGGGTTACTTTATTGACTCCTTGGGTAATGAGTTCAATTCAAAATGTGGTCACTTTAAGAGAGGAAGCCTGGTATAATGAAACAAATATAAGCTTCAATTCTTACTATATCAAAGAGACAGACCTCCTTCCTCACTTCCTTGCTTTTTAGTTTTCTTTTTTCCATTCCTCTTTTCCTTTCTTCTTCTACTAAAATTTATTGAGTACCTACTACCCTGTGCCAGACATTATGCTGAATGGTACTAACACAAACTCAAATTAGGCTATGTCTCTGAATCTCAGTAGGGATGCCTTTTAGTCATAAAGGTATATCAAATGAAAATTAGAATATAAAGCAAGCTTGAGAGAATTCTGCACAAGATATCATGGGACTATGAAAGAACAGCTTCCAAAGCCACAGTTTGAATTATTGGCAGCAAATTTTGATACTTTCTTTTCTGAGTCAGAAATCCCGTCATCCAATGACTGTGACAGCTATTATCTGCAAATGGCATGAGCTCAAGTTACCTTACTTACAATGAGACCGATTGTTGTCATCTTTGGTTGAAGGCAATTGGAATATATGGGGATTAAGGAAAAGTGATTGTTAAACAGACCCCTTCAATATAATCAGTGCATTTCAAAGTAGTTGAAAGAGCTGTAGATAAAAAGGTGGAGATCTTTTCAATCTCCTTAGAAATATGCTGCTTTTTAATCACATATATTTCATCATGGATATAATGCAATACTGGTATTCCTCATCTGCTTTCAAGCATTTCTAAGCAGGAACACCTAGAATGAGGATATCCACTAGGGTTTAAAAAATAGAATGCTTAGTATTGCTTCAAAGAGCCTACAAAATGACATTATAATATTCAACCTCTACTATTCCTTTAAGTCATAAAAGTGGTAGCTATTTCCTAAAAATGAGCTTTATTTATTTTTCTTTAATATACTGTTTCCCAGCATCAAGAGCCTAGAAATACCCATATCTATTTCAAGGCTTAGCAAACCTGGGAAGCAAGATTAAAATGTTCATGTTAGTTGAGGAGATTCAATAAGGGAAGGATGCAAATTATTATTTTTTGAGTGTATATTATTCACAGGCATGTGTCAGACAATTTATATCTGTTAGCACCTCAAAAATAATTTTAAAAAAAGGTCAGTGTGTTAGCTCTATTTCCGAGATGAGGAAACTAAGGCTTTAAGAGGAAAAGCAACATGTTCAAAGTCTCATAACTAGTAGGTGGCAGGACTTGGGTGAAACCAGCCCCATAATGTCAATTCCACCATCTGAAAGGAAGCATTTATATATCTACATCCAAATGAAAATGTACATTGTTTAAATTTGTCTGAGTTTAGTTTTTAAGAGGAAGATCGTATCAGTGGTATCAGGAAGATAAATACAAAGATGTTGTTTTAAATCACATGAAAATGTATTTGCTTATCGTTGAAGTGCACATTTTTTTTTATTAAGGACATTTTAAATTAAGCCTTCTTCTTGGAGGTAAAAGAAAACTGTAAACTAATTTAAAAGTCAGGAATCTGAGTTCTTTTGAAGTGCAGGTTTTCAGAGCCAAAATTCATTAACATCAATTCGACGGGAAAATCAAGTCAAATAGTTTAATGCTGAGTCTTTTTATGATGTGGAGCAGATGGTTGCCGTTCATAAATCCAGGGGAGATTTATAGTCCAGTAGCAATGGAAAAAAACAAACGAAAAGTAGAAGGTGGGGAGAGTCTGTTTTGGCAGCTTGATTTGGGCTCAAGGACAAAAATCTGGCCTCCTAGGAGCAAAGGTAGGAATACGCAATGCAGGTTGCTAAGGAGGGAACAGCTTGATCAGTGGATGAGGCTGGCATGCTGCCCATGGACTGAACTTCACTTTCCACATCTGTAATGGGGATAATAGTGGTATCAAGCCATAGGATTACTGTGAAGATTGAACAGAGTAATGCATGTAAGAATCTTGATTCAGCAAATGCAAATAGCACATAGCACATAGCATTATACTTGGTTGATAAATGTTAATCTTTATTATCCCTACAGGCAATAGAATTAAGCAGACATAACACAAGTTACCTTATCACCATATCAGGTCTCCAGAAGCAGGCTTATATCATAATGGGTGCATGACATTCTAGACTGACTTAATTTTACCAACATTCAATTCTTGTCTTGTAAGAAGGGAATATTAAATACCTACTGTGCAAAGGTGTTGTGGGGTCAGGTGAAAGGGTCTTTGTGAAAGGCCTTTGTAAAATGTACTCAAATGCTGGTTGTCATCATTATCTCTTTCTTCCTAGTTTTCATAGGGATCTCATCTTTAAATTCATTAGTGAGTCAGATTAATTCATCAGTGATCAGGAATAATAATCTTAATAATATAACAATAATATAAATATGTTCATTAGCTAGGATTTACTCTTCTAGCTCTCTGCCATGAATACCGAACTATGAGGGGGAAAAAATCTCTGAGTTCGCCAGTTGATAACACAGAACTCTGAGGGGAGCACATACAGATTCACAGTGAACTGAGGGAAGTAAAATGGCAGCTAGGGAACAGAAGCAGGGCAGGTGCATATGTTAGGAATCTATTTAGCTACAAGTAATGTAGTGTTCAACTAACAGTGACCTCAATTTATGAGCTAATGCTTTATTTTTTAACACGATTATGGGATGATGGTTTCCTAGTCTTGGATCAGCTCATAGCAGTGCTGTCTGAGCCCCCAGGATCTCTCTTTTCCACTGCTTATCGTTTTCATCCCATACTTGGTATCTTGTGGCAGCACATGGCTGCCACAGCTGCATTGTCCATGTTTAAGGCAGGAGGAAGGGCAAAAGAATGGTACCAGCAATTTCTGTCCCTTACAAACAGAGCAAATGCTGTACCAAGATCCCCTGGCAAACTTATGATATCTCAAAGGCCAGATGATGTCAGATGGCTATTCCTGGCTGCAACCAATGCTGGGCAAATGAATATTTAATTAGGTACATGTTAAGTCTGAGCAAAATCTAAGCTTCATTAACAAGGAATATGGATGAAAGAAATTGAAGAAGACACAAAAACATGGAAAAAAAGATTCCACGCTCCTGGATAGGAAGAACAAATACTGTTAAAATGTCGATATTACCCAAAGTAATCTATGTATTCAATGCAATCCCTATCAAAGTAACACCAACATTCTTCACAGAGCTAGAACAAATAATCCTAAAATTTGTATGGAACCAGAAAAGACCCCAAATAGCCAAAGCAATCTTGAAAAAGAAAACCAAACATCACAATCCCAGACTTCAAGCTATACTACAAAGCCGTAATCATCAAGACAGTATGGTACTGGCACAAGAACAGACACTCAGATGAATGGAACAGAATAGAGAACCCAGAAATGGGCCCACAAACTTATGACCAACTAATCTTTGACAAAGCAGGAAAGAATATCCAATGGAATAAAGACAGTCTCTTCAGCAAGTGGTGCTGGGAAAACTGGACAGTGACATGCAGAAGAATGAACCTGGACAACTTTCTTACACCAGACACAAAAATAAACTCGAAACGGATGAAAGACCTCAATGTAAGACAGGAGGCCATCAAAATCCTCGAGGAGAAAGCAGGCAAAAACCTCTTTGATCTTGCGTGCAGCAATTTCTTAACACGTCTCTGGAGTCAAGGAAAACAAAAGCAAAAGTGAACTACTGGGATCTCATCAAAATAAAAAGCTTCTTCACAGCGAAGGAAACAATCAGCAAAACTAAAAGGCAACTGACAGAATGGGAGAAGATATTTGCAAATGACATATCAGATAAAGGGTTAGTATCCAAAATCTATAAAGAACTTATCAAACTCAACACCCAAAAAACAAATAATCCAGTGAAGAAATGGGCAAAAGACATGAATAGATACTTCTCCAAGGAAGACATCCAGATGGCCGACCGACACATGAAAAAATGCTTAACGTCACTCCTCATCAGGGAAATACAAATCAAAATCGCAATGAGATACCACCTTACACCTGTCAAAATGGCCAACCTTAACAACTCAGGCAACAACGGATGTTGGCGAGGATGTGGAGAAAGAGGATCTCTTTTGCATTGTTGGTGGCAATGCAAGCTGGTGCAGCCACTCTGGAAAACAGTATGGAGGTTCCTCTAAAACCTAAAAATAGAACTACGTTACAACCCAGCAATTGCACTACTAGGCATTTATCCATGGGATACGGGTGTGCTGATTCGAAGGGACACATGCACCACCATGTTTATAGCAGCACTATCAACAATAGCCAAAGTATGGAAAGAGCCCAAATGTCCATCGATGGATGAATGGATAAAGAAGATGTGGTATATATATACAATGGAGTATTACTTGGCAATCAAAAAGAATGAAATCTTGCCATTTGCAACTACGTGGATGGAACTAGAGGGTATTATGCTAAGTGAAATTAGTCGGAGAAAGACAAAAATCATATGACTTCACTCATATGAGGACTTTAAGAGACAAAAAAGATGAACATAAGAGAAGGGAAACAAAAATAATATAAAAACAGGGAGGGGGACAAAACAGAAGAGACTCATAAATATGGAGAACAAACTGAGGGTTGCTGGAGGGGTTGTGGGAGAGGGGACGGGCTAAAGGGGTAAGGGGCATTAAGGAATCTACTCCTGAAATCATTGTTGCACTATATGCTAACTAATTTGGATGTAAATTAAAACAAAATAAAAAAGAAAATTAAAATTCATAAAAAAATAAATAAAAATAAAAATTCAAAAAAAAAAAACCCACGAACACACCAAGGAATATGGGAAGAATGGGTAGGAATAATGACACAGCTAGCAGTCCCTGTCACAATGCAGTTCTTAGAGCTGGTGGAGAAGGGACCATTCCCAATTAAAGGTATAGGAACTCCAACATAGTAAGCATGATGGCATTTCCAATGAGGTTGGAACCTTGAGTTATTTGTGTATGTGTTTTTAGGCTGAGAGACAAAGAACATATAGAATAGATGGAGATTGAATTTTGAATTAAAGAAATGGAGTGAGGAGTTTGCTTTAAGTATCAGTTCCCTTATAAATTATTTCTCTCCTAATTGATGGAAAAATAATATGTGTACTTGTCATGTGCTATATCCTTAAGTGAAAATATCACATTTTTCCTAATCCAAGTTTTTTTTTTTTCCTGGCAAAATAAGTACTATCTACTCTGACTCTCTGGGACATTTGTCATAGTTTTGATTCTGTGTTCAGTGTTGTTCAAGACTGTAACTAAAAAAGAAAATTGGCTAAGGAAACTATATTTCTAAGCAAATGATTTAAACACCCTAAGCTTATAGGGATAAAAAGAGATTTCATGAGACACAACCTATCTGGTGAAATTCAACTCATTATAGAAAGTAGTTTCTGAGAAATCTGAAAACCTCATATCCTTGCACATAAAATGGGTGTGGCAAACTTCAGAATATCTTTTTTGAGGAGAATTGAGATTTGCCTGATTTTTGTTGTTGTTAGCTTCTTAAGATGGTGCTTTTTAACCCATTAATTAATTATAATTGTTTTTGTAGACCTTGGAATCAGCATAGCAAAGAGACAGTGTACTCTTAGACTCAACAAGATCAGTTTAACAACTTTTATTTAAGAACAGTATTTGGTTCCAGCACCACCCAGTGACAAATCTAAAAATTGCACGTTACTGAGTTGGGATGGCGTCTTCGTCTTAAGAAGCCATTGTCTACTATACAGGCTCTTGGCCATGGGCAGCCAGTGAGTGCTTGTAAATGTGGCTAGTTCTAACTGAGATTTGCTGTGAATAAAATGCACACTGGATGCCATTAATAATTTTTATATCGGTTGCATATTAACATGATAATATTTAGATATATTTGGTGACAATAAATATATTCAAATTCATTTCATTTAATATCTTTAAAATTATTTTTAGTTTGGCTATTAGAAAAAAAACTTAAACTCTATACCTAGTTGGTATCATATTCCTAGAAGACAGTGCTAACTTAGAGACTCATTTGGGTAGTTTTGTCCAGGTAGGTCATTTGGTAGAAGTGTGCGGGTAAAGAAGTTGATGTAAACCATCTAAATTTGTTCAAAAGAACGTATTGGATCATAAGTAGAGGTGGCCAGAGTGAATATACTCAGTTTTTTTTCTTTTTTAAGTTCATGATCACAAAGAATTAATAATGTTTGCAGATTTATTTCCTAATAAAGTACCTATATTGTGAATTCACTAGGTGCCAGGCATTTTTTAAAGAACTCTGTGCACATTTATTCACTCAATTCCCACAAAAATATTCTGGGAGGCAATTACTGTTATTTTCTTCATTTCATACAAAACAGAGTGAGGCCCATAGAACTGGTCTTGTCCAAGGTCACATGACTATCAATAGATAGAGCCAGGATTTGAAGAGACTGCATTGTTGTCCTCCTACTGAAAAGAAAATGCGGATGAAAAATAAAAACCACACTGGGCATAGAAAAACCATTTTCAGTATGTCTACCCTTGAAATTAGAAAGTAGTCACAGATTGTTGCTAAATTTTTAGCTATCACATTCTTATCAATAAAATTCAAATGCGTTTAGATAGTAATGCGGTCATATTTAAATACTATGTTTCAGGTTGACCATTTAGCATCCTTTGCAGTGAGGAGACACCATGAGGGTCCCAAGATAAGTCAGACACATGGTTTTCCTTCCAGGTATCCAGGAATTGGATCTATAAACAGATAATATATACATATGAAATATGCAGAAGAATGGCTCTTGGAGGAGATGGCATTTAACCAGAAGTTTGAAGGAAAAATAGGATTCGTCAGGCAGAAATAGGAAAAACTGGGAACGGACAATCTAGGTAAAGTTATATAATCATGAAACAGCATGGCACATGCAGAATGGTAGGAACAGTGCAGTATCGCTTGAGTTTAATATTGTGGGGAGAAGTAAGGGAGTTAGTCTAATGGGACAGTCATGAAGGTCTTTTACACCCCCATACTGAACTCAAAAATGTGCCGGCATGATGACCTGAGTAAGAGAAAATGATTCTGAATGGGAGATGATAGGTCCTGAGTTTGGTTTGATCTATTTCTCATTTTTTGCTTTCATGTTGCAATTTTATGTGATGAGATAGATGCCCTGGGGAAGGAAATCTCTGAACCCACCGTCACAGAAGTAGTTCAAGAACTTGTCTCTCTAAACTTTGAATGCTCTATGGGTCTTGTGAAGATCAAATGAATCCATATGTATGACACTGCTTTGAAAATAGCCCAGTGCCATGTAGTGTACGACTGTAGTCAGCTTGGGGCTAAATCAATCAGGTCATTTAAAGGTCTAGAGCACAGTTATTTAAAATTTAAAAAAGAAAAAAAAAAAAAACTTTTGGATGCCCTTTTTATTCGTTGTTACTATAGTGAATATTTTTAAAAGTTTTATTGGCTGTGTGACAACACAGGTGATGGTTCATTTTCCATGAGGATATTTGAGGCCACGATACACCAGTACATTGATTTTGATTAAGATGAATGGAAAATTTGGTAAAGTGATCCAAATGCATACATATGTACACAGACTAAGACTAATTGAAAAGTAATCACAGGTTGGTCTTTTTCATGACTCTTTTAAAAAGAACTTACTAAATATACATAGGTTTTGTCTGATAATATCCCATGAGACTCCCCTGGTCCTTTTAGTCTCTGTTGAGAAATGAGAAAGACTCAGCATAGAATGCCCTCAGACTGAGTTAAAGGTCCATTAGCCTCTCTAAAGAGAGACCCCCAATCGAGACCAGCAACTCAGAGACACAGGTCTCTAATTCCATCCTCACGGCAGTGTTGCCCCGGAGCTGTGTACAGACAGGTGCAATGTCTGATGGTGACTGGATTAAGTCACCCCAGGGATGTTTAAAATGCACATCTTTGAGTCCCATAGAGGCAGGTAAGGAGAGTCTGTGGAGGTGGGGCACGAGGACTGGTATTTTCACCAAACATCTTTGATGATTTGAATCTGTTTGCAAGTTTGAGAGGCTTAGGATCAGATTGTGGTTTACAGACAGTCAGTTCAATTGATCATCAGTCACTGTTCTATGGGATTCTCACTAACTACTTTTCCAGAAATCAAGAGCTGAGAGCCGTGGCTAATATAGCTTCTCCCTTAGCAAACTCTAAGATACTGCTGGCACGAAATTTGAAGCATAGCTCAGTCAATGCTGTTCTGATTTCATCTTGCAGTCTGATTTCATCTTGTCTCGACATCCTAGGGAATTAAACTAAATCGTCTCCCTGCTGACTTGCTCCATGACCATTTGGCAAGTCTTTTCATTAGTCACTTCCTTGCCACAAAAAAAGAGAAAAGTGGCAAGAGAGTATACCTTAAAATTTCTCATCACAACAAAAAAAAATATAACTATGTGTGGTGAAAAATGTTATCTAGATTTATTTCAGTCATCATTTGACAATTGTATGTGTGTGTGTGTATAATTATTTTGTGATCATTTCACAATTTATATATATATATATAATTTTATATATACATAATAATTATGTTATATACCAAAACTACTGTAACATGTCAAGCATATCTCAGTGGGGGGGTGGGGGGAGGGAAGAAAGAAAAAAGAAAGAAAAAGAGGCTTTCTTTTCTTCCATGGAGAAATTCTGAAATTCCAGTCACTTAGTATATATTCTTGAAAGGAAAAAAAATATTATTTCAGCACATGATTTGAAATGAACAATTCATGTAACTTTCCAGTTTACCGGTAAGTGAACAGATCCATTCTGCATGCCTGATACTTCCAGTGTGAAGTACACCAGATTATGTTTCTTATTATAAAAATAATTGCTATTATACAATTCATGATTAATTAGGATGATTGAGGTGTATGATGACAGTTTTATTTGCATATTTACCTCAAAGAATTACAGGTGATACAACATGTATGTTTGTTTTGAATCTCTCTCCACCCCCACCCCAAAAAGCTAATTGTTATGACTGGTTTATACAGAGGGAAAGGAATATTAAGGAGAATGTGGTTAAAGGAGCCAAAATTTGCGACAAGAAATATTAGAAAGATCACTTGTTGAGAAAAATGGTGGGTATAAATTACAATTCAGTTTACATTTTGGCTTAATCTTCTTTCCCATAAAATATAATCCTCTTTAAAGAAATGAGATACAGAAACAGCATACTTTTTTTTTTTTTTTCAAATGTCAGATTAAACCCAAATTAAGACAGTGGACTGGAATTTTATCACATCAAGTAAGCCCCAGTTCTCTTGACCATATTCATCCCTTGCCACTGGTATATGTGATTATAAAATCACTTCCAATAATAAAAGATGCTTATTCAGAAGAACTGGTAAATACGATTCCACAAATTACAGGTATATATTTTTTTTACAAAAAATTAGAATGCATCAGCCACTATGTGCTTTTATATGGGTACCCGAGGACCTCTTAGGTGAAGTTAAGGGTTACAGTAAGTCCCATACTATGTGCAAAATGCAGTCGGGTTTGTACATCTTAGTCTAAATTATGCCAGCTTTCAAAGCCTTTTCATAGAAAAACAACTTCCCTTATTAAAGGTAAAACTCAAATTTCTGATTTTATAATTTATTCCAGAAAGAGACAATACTGGAGAATAGAAGTAGTGACATTTCAATGAGAGAGAATTTTGTAGGGAAAGTTTTAGAGAAAGGAAGGAGCATCATGGATTCAGGGGACATTGAAGAAACAATCTTGGTTAAATCAGAAGATCTGAATGGAAAAAAAGTTATAAACCTTGAAAAAAAACTTCCCACTTAAAAACTGAGACCCTGTTTGCATATTCTTAGGAAAAAGCCTGACAATGGCAAAGAATTGTTTGATAATTTCTTTTATAATAACTGTGCAGTTTCAATTCATTTAGGTAAGATCTAACCTATTTTTTTGTCTGATGATTAATTCTTTCATAAAAAGAGGGCTCCCCCCTCACTCCAGTTTTCTCACTCTAAACGGTGCTATTAATTAGGGGAAAATGCTGATTTCCATTTTCAACATGTATCAGACCTTGAAATAGAGATGAGTGTGCCCTGTTTTCAGCTTCATCTTGATAGTGAAGGGATTTGAGCTACTACAGCATTATAATTTTCATACGGAGAATATGTCCTTTATGCTGCTTTCATAATTTTGAACCTTAGTTTAGAGATCCAGGGAGAATTGGGTAGATTCCATACTTAGAATTGTCAGCAAACCTTCTGCCTTAGGCTGCAGTGTGTGTGTGTGTGTATGTGTGTGTGTGTGTGTGTGTACGTACATTATATAAAATTCATCTATCTGTGCATCTATCTAGAGAGACAGAGTACCAGAGAGAGACAGAAAGGCAAGTTTTTTTTTTAATTTTCAGCAAGTGAGAAGTTGAACCTAGTATATGAGAAAGGGGGTGCATTACAAATTCTGGAATAATGCTGGTAGCGATATTTAGGCTTATTTAATCTAGACGTTCATAGACAAAAGGTCTACATGGTATTGGATATAGACCTCCTCTCCTAGGAAAGCACATTTGTGCATTTGCAAAATGTGAGATTTGAGGGTCACAGCACTTAAACTTAACTGAAACAAAGTTGAAGATCATTGTGATCCAGGCTGGGAGGATGGCTGAAAACTTTGTTCATTTCACCAGAATGGTTTCCCGCCACCTGCTTCTTTTCTAAATGGGAAATTAGAGAAAGTTTAACATGTCAGGTTCATGAACAGAAAAATTGAGACATCTGGGACATGAATGCGAAGATGACGGATGTGATGGTGAAGGTTTTCATTCAAATAAAACCAAGGAGACAAACTCAAGGTAAGGGTATGGTGTCCATTCCCAAATGGGATTCTATAGCTTTGTTCTTACAGGTGCAAAGCCATGAAAGGCTATTTGTTTGCAGATTGTTTAAACTGAGATGTGCACAAGTTAGGGCAAGGGTGTGTGTGTGTGTGTGTGTGTGTGTGTGTGTGTGTGTGTGTGTGTATGCACCAGAGCAAGAGGGATCTAAGAATAAATTAGTCCACTGAGAGTGATATAAAGTAGTGAGGCCGTTGTCAAACTAAATAGCTTTCATACTTAAATACTGTCACTGACTCAGAATTTAATGATTAACTGTAGAATTCTAACATCTTGGGAAGACACGAGAACATGAGATTATGTGGCAAGAATGTAAGAAATGCAAAAATACATTGAATGTAAGAAATGCAGAAGTTAGAGATGAGAGGTCTTGCCTAAATGTTATGCTCTCATTTGTATTCATGTGCCTGAAAAACTTTTCTTTACTTGGAATGATACAAACAAAGCTTTCGACACTAGAATGAAGAAGATGAAGAGAAATGGGAATCATCATGCTTGTTGACAACAGGGCCAAAGATGTGACTAGTGTCATCATCATTTGGGAGTCATGATATAATTTTTGACTTTACATAGTCAGCAGTTTTAACCTGGATTCCGTGGACTTAACAGGTTTTAATTTTGACAAGGTCTCAAGTGAAATTTGAAGCCCAGATATTCAGCTCAGATGAAGGCTTACAGGCATTTTAAAAAGGATTCATGATAGTGATTTTACTGTTGAGATAAAAGAAACAGTAACACACTCTTTATTTCCTAGATTTTTTCTCCATACATTAAGACAGGATTTAATACTGTGATAAACTTATAAATCTCTACTAACTCAGTGCCCTTATATTTGCATGCACTTTGCAGTAACTAAAGAGTAATGGTTGAATTTTTTATCTGCTCCATATACTGTGTTTAGTTTAATCCCTTTGGAGCAAGGAGAGTGGCTAATGTTTTTGTTTGTTGTGTTTTTTGTTTAAGGAATGTTTGCGAATTTTTTTTTAGTGTTTATTTTTTGAGAGACAGAGTGTGAGCAGGAGAGGGGCAGAGAGAGAGGGAGACACAGAATCTAAAGCAGGCTCCAGGCTCTGAGCTGTCAGCACAGAGCCCAATGCAGGGCTCAAACTTACGAGCCGTGAGATCATGACCAGAGCCGAAGTCAGACACCTAATCAGCTGAGCCACTCAGGTGCCACAATGAATGTGAAATGTTCAGTTTATTGCCTTGTATATTTTGAAAATGCACATCTGGGCAAATCAGTGGGACTAAGGGGTTTTGGTAAAACATAAATCACATCCCAAGTTACAATCCTTTTGCTCACTGAGCTGCTCTCCTTGGCTTGTGAATTCTGGCCACTTCTTGAAAAGGTGTGGGAGATTAGGTGAGATCAGCAACAGTAGGTCTCTTGATGACCCTGAGCGGATGTGCTGCAAGAGAACTTCCAGACAGTCTCTATTCAACAGAGTAGCAGACACTGCTTTGCCTGTGGGTTAAGAAAGGTGTGTTGATCTTCCTCTCCCCTTCATGTTAGATGGTCCTCTTGACAATAGGGTTGAGTATCTTATTTAAGGCATTTGACTCTTAAAGCATACTGAGGATTGTGAGTCTGTGTCCAGGCAGCCCAGTCGAAGGAATTACACACAGGAGCCCCTCTCTAGGAGAGGTGAGGGTAACAGCCTTCAAGGGGCATGTCTCTGTCTCTCCAGGTAACTGAGTAACTAAGGCTCAGGGAAGTACTCTAAGATGAAGTTGCCAAACATCAAATAAACTAATAAATGGTACATTTCAGAAACCAATTTGACTAGGCCATTTGACTCCCCAACCAGTTTTCTCTCCTATACACATGTCAGATGAAGGTGATAAAAGTTATAAGTTAAGTGAAATTTTCTCTTGGTAGTTCCCATGATGGTCTCCTAGAAGCACATGTTTGTAAGATGAACACAAAGACATAAAACTCTTTAGAAACATTGGTAGCATAGAAATTGAACACTGAAATACCTATTGGTTGGTTTTATTTGCTGTTGTAGTTGTAGCTTTTGTGGTTTGATTCTTGCATGTTGGTGTTTATAAAAGAACCCAATATTAGTGACCTTGTATATGAACTTGAAGTTCTGATTATCTCAAATTTTACTAACTTGTAAACTACTGTCTATGTTCCTGGATACTTTGTTTTCCAAAAATTTGAGACCAGGATCTGTTTTGTGAATATTCATTTGTGTGTGTATGTGTGTGTGTGTGTGTTTGCACACGTAAGATAGAAAGAAATTGGAACTTGGAAGATAAATCAGCTTTTAAAAGTAGTGGTTACAGTTATAAACTCTGAAATCAAAGTGGTTCTACATTATTATGTTCCATCTCAAAGTAACTGTATAATTATCAATTTTAATAAGCTTTCTGAAAATGAAATAGCTCTGTTACACTGCCCATATGCTCATAGAAGCCCTCTATACTCAAAGATGTAAGATTCCTTATACCATACCTAAGTTATTTTCCACCTTATATAAACTTCTATCTCATGTATTTGTCAAATAAATGTAATACTGAGATATTTCTGTGAAGGAAAAAAGGGAAAGTACTTTATTCGAGTTCATTTTTCTCAATGATTTGATCTACACATCACTTGTGCTATTACACAGTTTTATTGGCTTTGAATTATTATCAGTACTTATGTAGTATTTCCAAGACTTTTAAATAATATATGCAAAAGAAAGTTTAATAAAGAAAATTATGATATTATGTAGCCTTATAAGTAAGCCAGCCCTCCCGCCTTCATAGAAGCAGTGACTTCATTGCTTTGGTAGTAATGGAAATTAATTGCCCCTTTCTTGGTTTTGAGTTTGACATTTCGGTTTTGGAATCTGTTTTCTTGTGCGTCAGAGTCACTGTTGGCTTTACTGTCATTTAATATGCTGTCAGCCTCAAATTGTCAGGAGACAATAATTAAGCAGAAGTATTTATTTGGGATCAAAGAATTGCAACTTGGGGTACACAGATTTGGGTAACAACCCAAATAGTGTCCCATTAGGGAGCAAAAGTCAGGGCTTTTTAAAGACAACAGGGAATGCTTGTAGAAGTCGTTGACAAAGACTCTGATGGGTGTTGGTGGCCAGAAAACTATTCTTGGCTAAATGTAATTGGTTGTTGGGGTTGTCACTAAGCAAAAGTCTGCTACTGTAGCTCATAGCAAGTGTTCCTACAGAGTCCTTGGAGTATTTGTGGTTTGGCCCCATTCAGGTTCAAGAGTTCATGGCTCCACCTAGGGAGGAGATGGCTTCCTCCTGAATGGCTTCCCAACTGCATTTTAAAACCCCTCAACGTAAGTGAGCCTGTTTTATTTCCCCTTTCACAGCACGGTGCACTGCCTTGTGAGACACAGGTGTGTGATTCACGTTAGCAGCACAGCCACCCCCCAGCTCCAGCTTCTGTCACTCGTGTGCACAGTCGCTATTCCGGAGAAGCCAAACCCAAGTGTTGATCAAACTGGTTTTGCTGTCAGTTGCTGTGCCTTCAAACTGTTGTCATAAGAGATTGAGAAGTGAAAAAGTACTACCCATTGAGGGGCTTGCCCAATTTCCGGTTACCTAATTTCCACCCAGCTGAACTGCCTAAATAGATCAGCATATCACAGTACTGATCGTGACCTGGCTTATTTATCCATCCATTCGTGATTTATTTGGTTGTTTAGTAACATAATTATTTATATATCTGGGTCAATAGAAATTTTAGATAAATTATTTTTAAAAACCCAGAAATTAAAATAATAAGGTATAACCTAGAGAAGGGACAAGAGGAAATTCAAAAGCGAGGCAACACTATAACTGTAAAGGAATGTACAGATAGCACAGTGTCAGGACTTGAGCTGTTCTAAGGGCTGAGGCACATATTTGTCTCTGATACATCTACTGACCAAAGACAATTTCATAGTTCTTAATATCCAATAGAAAAAAGTAGTAGTTCTTTGGGAGGGGGGTAGTCAACTTTTTTCCCAATTGTTAATTTAAAGAATATCTTTCACACTACCTTCATTCCAGCCTGTAAACTTCAGTTCTGTTTGAAATTTGAAAATTTGAAAATTTGGCTTCCGTAGACAAACGATACTCAGGTGAGCTTTTTATTTCCTGTGAACTCTCACTCTGCTAGTCACTTAAATTTGTAAAGATCTATAGTTTCCTTCTCCCCTTTAAAGTCAAGGTTTGAATTCAGGGCTTTCTGAAAGATTGTGGCAATTTAAGAATCATTTGCTGAGATGGCCAACGTCAGAAAGCCCAACATTATAATAGGTGCTGAGGATATTATTACAGATTTTCCCATACCTGAATAACTTTTATATATCAGTGCAGAATTTCCCACCAGAGTGCAGGTCACAAATGAATTAACTGGTAGATGAACAAGGATTTTTGTTGTTGTTGTTGTTGTATCATAGTTATTATTTATTTTTAGCATAGTGTGAACTAACTTGATAATTTATAATAGTTATACAAAGTTCCCTTTGAAATGAATTTAAATAAGCAAAATTGAGAGTTGATTTCAGGAAAAATTTTCAATTATGGTAAAGGTCTATGAGGATACGTCATCAATTTTGAAGGTGTACAAATAATGGCATAGTTTGGGACATACTTGTCTCATAGGAGACTGTAAACTAAAAGACTAGTATCAGTACAGATGATTTACTGTAACAATAGAGTCTTGGACTTAAGGTAGCTTTAATGAAAGGGTGGGTATAAAATTGGGTGGAGTCAGGGAAAACCACAGGGAGGAAACATCTGAGCCATAGCTTGAGGGGTAAGTAGGAGTTCATTCCTTGGAGAAGGGAGGTACATTTGGACTGAAAGATCTTGGTGCTGAAGCCTGAGGTAGGAAACAGCATCATTTAAAAACCACACATAACTTGATAAGGATGGAGAATAAGAGTCACATAGAGAAATGACAGAGGGATAACGATGATCACAGTCAGCTCTTACTGAGAGCTAACTGTGTGCCAGGCACTACTGTACATATTTCCTATGCACTAAACTATTGAATCTTCTTGACAATCACATGAGGTATGGATCGTCAGGCTGCTTCCTTGCTCTGATCCAGGGGATGCTTTTTATTTCATTGCTCAAGTGAATGGTGCTCCGTAGAATTTCATGTGTCTATTTTATAAATGAGAAAACTTTAGCACCAGGAAGTTCAATAACTTGACCAGTATCACACTGCTGTGAGTACAAAGGCTAGATTTGAACCTGATTAGTCTACTTTAGATAAATGAGAAGTAACCTATTCCACATGGCCTTTAGAGAAAGAGTGGACATTATCCTCTGGGCAGTGGGACACTACTGAAATATTATGAGACAGGGACTACAATAATCAGTTTGGCACTTAGAAAATCAATCTGGCCACACTGTGTTGAGAAGACTGAAGGAGGTTGAGCCTGGAGGCAGGAAAACCAGTCACTCTGGATCAGTCAAGAGCTGATATAGCCCAAACAAAGATCAAAATGGCAGCTGTGTTTGGAGAAGACTGGGTTCTGCCTTATTTCCAGAGTTGGGCTGGGCCCCTTTCTCTCTTCAGTGCTGGAGAAGCCACATGCTCTATGTCCCTAGGAAGACTTATCCCACTGAACCTGACAACAAGAACAGGAAGTAGCTGAATCACTCCTGTCACAAGCCCCTGCTTTGGTTTCAGGTTTTTCTTTGCTGATTCCCAGCAACATAGGTCAGCCCATCTCCAGCAGCAGGACATCCCTTCTCTTTTCTCTGACTACCTGTAGTTCCCTTTCCTAGTCTCTTGAGTTCCTTCTATAGGTGTAAACTTCCATTTCAATTGAATCCAAAGTTCTTAGATATCATGGTGATATAAAAGGCATCTTTTTGGGGTGGCTGGGTGGCTTGGTTGGTTAAGCGTCCGACTTCGGCTCAGGTCGTGATCTCGCGGTCCCTGAGTTCGAGCCCGGCGTCAGGCTCTGTGCTGACCGCTCAGAGCCTGGAGCCTGTTTCAGATTCTGTGTCTCCCTCTCTCTCTGCCTCTCCCCTGTTCGTGCTCTGTCTCTCTCTGTCTCAAAAATAAATAAACGTTAAAAAAAAATTTTAAAAAAAAGCGTCTTTTCTTACTCATTTTTAGTTATGTCTTGATTATTTTTTAACCCTTTCATTTTAGCTTGTAACATACAAAAGCATTAATTTATCTTAGAAGTGTCTCTCAAAGACAGGCCCTTGGGAAATACAAGGGAGATCTTGACTTCTGGATTGTGTAGGGATCCAGTCTGCATTAGAAAAAGTGAAAGAAAAAAAGTCCGTGTTTAGCAATGTTACTTCTCATAATAATCATCACAGAATCCTAAAGCTACCCGTCGACCATCGTCATTTGGCATCTTCTCACTCTAAGCTTGTTTCCACATTCTGGTTTGATCCAATTTTCTGCCCTCTTCCAAACTCACATAGTCTTCCACTACGTCCGCTGGATTGCAGAGTGTCCCTTTGGCAAGATCCCTTCAGTTAACAATGTTCTTCCGCTTCTCCTTCAGTCTTGGGAAAATGGTGCTGTTCTCTACTCCTCCCTCACCAACACCACGGAACCAGTTAGGGTGTTTTCCTTCACCATGATTTCTGCTTTCCAATCTTGTCCCCTTTTCCTTCCACAAAACCTCAGGTGCTTTGGGACGCTTGTGAATCGAACTGTCTCCCAGTGTTGAGACCCTGACCTTGTTGAAAACGACCTGGTAGTACCTCTAGGAAAAGCAACTCATGAAGTGTTCCCATAGGGGCTTTCTACTAAAGAACTGCCCAAGAAGGGCTCTGGAGGGAGCGGCTGGCTGCTGTGTCCCATGGGAGCATCGTGCTGCACAAATCATGTGCACTGTGTATTTCTGTTCAGTAAGCACCCCAGAACCAGGAAGGAAACTCCTTTCTCCTAGAATGCCTCTCTAGTACCCCCTATTGACAAAGCTTACCATCTGGCCCCTGACAATGGAATGATATGTACTTAAAAGAACTGCCTGAGAAGGGTTCTGGAGGGAGCCGCTGGCTGCTGTGTCCAATGGATCCTGCTTCAGATTCTGTGTCTCCTTCTCTTTCTGCCCCTCCCCTGCTCACTCTTGTCTGTCTGTCTCTCTCTCTCTCAAAAATAAACACACGTTAAAAAAAAAGAATTAGGCAAAACTTAAATTAATTTTTCAAAAAATAAACCGTAGTCAGCCAAGAAATTTAAAATCTCACTAAACTTATCCAAGTTCATTTTTTCTCCCAATCAGAGAACTTTGGGATGTCACATCTTTTTTCATCCAGTCCGGAAGAATGTGTCACAATCTCATTGTTTATACAGTTTGGCTCATTCTATGAACAGTTTGGGAATAAAAGCTCCTGGTGATAAAAGTTGCCCATGTTCTGAGTGTACAGAAAGCTGGTGACATCTTTTAATTAGAGGACAAACTCAGGATATCTACCCTCCAGTCCTTTGCATCACCAAAGCAATTTCTAAAGATGGAATTGTCTGCAGAGAAGTACAATGCCGTTAAAAGTGTTCATGATACATCATGCAGAAATTAGAGTAAAACAGAAACACTTAATAATATAATTCCTTACCTATAGGTCTCTGGAAAATAAAGATGTAAGATGCTAGTGAACTACTTGTTAATGGGACTGTAGGATAATAGGATTAATTAAATGCCCTAATATAATTTATTTTTTAATCATCGATTTTAGTCCTTGCAGATAGATTACTGAATTAGTTATGATTGCAGCAATTAAGGTCTGAAAAAAAAATCATTGGAAAAACGAATATACCGAAGGCCCACCTTCTTAATCACCTGGAAGGGCATTGCTTTAGTGCTGGAGGGAGGGTGGTGTCTTTTCTTCTTCTTTTTTTAAACTCTGTTTATAAACCCTCAACGTCCAGGATTCTCTCTTTTCCTTTGTTCTATTTATTCAGCATGTACTCGGTTACTGCTTATTGCCAAGCACAGTGCCGAGTGTTGATCAAAAGGAACTTGTCATGGGCCTTGTCCTTAGAGACCTCACTCTCTTGCTTGCAAACATATAAACGAATAATTACAATAGTGGTGAGAACAATCTGTGAGATTTGGATGAGGAACCCCGATCTAGGGCCTCAGCGGCTTCTTGGGAAAGAGCTTTGTGTTGGATCCTGAGGGACATTACTCAATGCTTAAGATTAGCCAAATGCTCTTAATTTCTTGTTGATTTTAATTAATATTTAGACTTTTCTTCACAGAATCTATGTAAAATCCCTAAGATAAAGTACTATGAGACCTTGTACCTAGAGAGCATCAACTCTTTCCCTGTCATAGATATAGATTCTGAGATCCCAACCTTTTGGCCCTTTTCACTTTATTTTCATTACCTCTCCAAAGCTCTGTTTAGCTGGTCATTACCCTTTTTTTTTTTTGCTTTTCTCTGCTTTATGGAATCTGTATTCTCCTGGTATGGGTTTATTTACCCACTGCCAACACTCATGCTTTTTGTGTATTTCTTAATTCCTAGTACTGCTATACATATATACTGGAATTGAACCGTTACATAAACAGATGGTGGCTGGGAGAGCCAAGTTACTTACTTTTGAGGGAGAAGTTATAAATAAGCAAAGGGAGGAGACTAGACTAATTTATGTGGTGATGGATTAGAGCTGGACATATCCATAGAAACTCATGTTTAGCTCAATATAGATACAGGTAGTTAAATGTAGAAATAGCCATGTATATGGGTGTACACACAGCTTAGTACCAGACACGTCAGCCAAGAGGTCCTAAAATCAACAAACACCCCAGTAGCAATGAGCACACCTAGTACCTAGAATTTGGTAATTAATACCATTCTTCAATAAAAGGAACCAGGGCTCCTTGGAGAAATAGTTGATCCTAGCACTAAGACAGAATATACATAAGATGAGTTTGAAAGTAAGGAAATACTAAATTAAAAACACAAGCCAAAACACTAAATTAAAAACACAGTATGTCCAAGGGACACAGAAACCAACTGAGTTAACTTCCGCTGGCCAAAGCTGGAATTATTTGACCAGAGAAAAAAGGTGGTAGTTTTATTACAATTCAAAATATAAAATAAATATCCATGATTTCATGTTGAAGTCAATGATTGAATAAATTAATAAAGAATGACAGGCAAATGTCCATGCGGAAAAATTCCAAATAATTTTTTTAATTTTTTAATGTTTATTTATTTTTGAGAGAGGGAGACAGAATGTGAGCAGGGAGAGGTAGAGAGAGAGGGAGACACAGAATCCGAAGCGGGCTCCAGGCTCTGTGCTGTCAGCACAGAGCCTGATGGGGGGCTCAAACCCATGAGCTGTGAGATCATGACCTGAGCCGAAGTTGGACGCCCAACCAACTGAACCACCTAGGCACCCCCCAAATAATTTTTGTAGGTAACTTTGCTACCGTGGAGATGGTCTGCATATAGTGACTTCCTTCTAAAGAGCACAGTATGGAAAAGGAGAAAAAGAGAATACCTTCACACCAAAGAAGCCTGCCAAACACTACCTTAGCCAGGTGATCAGAGTTATCCTCAACAGTGATAGGTCATTTGATACAGCATGCATCCTTGATATGATATGATGAAAATAGCACTTTACCTCTGTGGTCTTCCTGCAGAGGAAAATATATAATCCTGGTCTAATTGGGAGAAAACTACATGACAAATCCCAGTTGAGAGGCATTGTGCAAAATACCTGACCAGTTCTCAAAAATAGACAAGGTAACAAAAACAAGGAAAGTTTGAGAAACTGTCACAGCCAAGAGGGCTCCTCTTGTCATGTCTGCTTAAGCCTAAGCAAATGTAATTTGCTATCCTCAGTGGGATCCTGTAACGGAGAAGGACTTTGGAGAAGAAGTAGAAAAGTCTGAATGAAGTATGGACTTTACTTAATAAATACGCATCAGTATGGTAATAAATGTGCCAAGTAATAGGAAGTATTAATAACAGGGGAAACTGGGTGTACTACATATGGGAACTCTCTGTACTAACTTCAAAATGTTTTTAGTTATATACAAAAATGTTCTAAATTTTAAAAACTTTATTTGAAAATTAGAATATAGTCTAGTTGATAGGAAACGACATAATGGGAGGAAGGAAAAATCTGGGGGAGAAGATTTACAATGATGTAATTGAGAAATATTGTCCTCAGCAGCAGAGATTTTAGAAGAGAAAAAAGGGCCTTTATTTTCTCTTAATAATTTTTATTTTATTTTATTTTTTAATTACTGCAGTTCACTATTTATTTTTGAGAGGGAGAGGGCGCGAGTGAGCAAGGCACAGAGACAGAGGGAGAGAGAAAATCTCAGGAGGGGCAGAGAGAGAGGGAAAGAGAGGGAAAGGGAGAGAATCCCACGCAGGCGCTGCACTGTCAGTGAAGAGCCCGAAGCAGGGCTGGAGCTCAGCTGATGCCGGGTTCGAACTCATGAATCCTGAGATCATGACCTGAGTCACCCAGGTGCCCTGCTCTCTTAAGAATTTTAAGTATTTAGTCAATAAATGAGGTTGAACTGGAATTACACAAAATACAAACATGAGCAGAACTCACAGTTCCACTGATGGTTCTTGAAATGAGTCTTCCCATTTCCTTTGATCTTGGGGGATAGAGTGCTAAAATTCTAAAACCACCTAAAATACATTACTTATTTCTTATCTCCTATGTTCAGAGCATCTCTCAACTTACAAAGTCAGCTTTTATCTTGGAGGTTGCTTTTGAGTTGTGGAATTAGTAAGTCTGTGTCCTAATCCAAGCCCAAAGCATACTTCTGAGCCCCTGAACCGCCTGCAGCTTCCACTCACAGCATTGCGAGAGGAAGTGAGTAATCCGCTGTAAGAAAGAAGAGACACATTGGGTCATTGCACTGCCATACTGCCCAGCAGATTCTTTGGCATGATCAAAAACACCAACGCTAATAAAAAAAAAAAGTAGATCCAGTTCATTTCTGCTAAGTTTCCAGGAAGCTGCCCTAAACTGACCAGCAGTTATAAAGCATAGTCATGGAGAAAACAGAGGGCTAGATCTTCCTGGAATTCTTTCCGTGAGTTTCCTTCTTATGCCACAAGGCAAAAATAATAAGGTAAAAACCAAATCCCAGGCCGTGCCCAGCAGTGGAAGGCAGCAGTGAAGTTTTTCCAAGGGGAACTTTTCTCAACACTAGTGATTGGGAACAGCCTGAACCAGACCGTCCTGTTTGCCCGTCACCTCTCACTGGTTAAGTGGCTACTAGGTGCCTGCCAAGGCTATCTGTCTTGGATCCTGGAGATTCACAAATAAGCGAGACTCAGCCATTTCTTTCAAAGGGGTGAGAGGTGGATGGGTCCTGTGACAAATAGTTACAAACATTGTGATACATACCGTTGAGTTGTACGCCCGGGACCATAACGGTTGCAGACAAGGAGCCCATGATTCCTCTGGGGCTAGGGAAGGAGTTGTCACAGAGGATGCGAAGTGGCTTTTAGGCTGAGACTAAAAGTATGAATAACCATTTCAAGTCGATGAAAGTAGGAAGGACATTCTCGGCTGAGTGACAGAATGTGCGAAAACCTAAAGTTGTGAGATGATCCCAGGAAATACGATTGGATCAGGGCAGCTGCACTGCAATTTCAGTTTACAGAGTGTCTGAGTATTCGTGTATGTCTGATGTGGCATGCGTGGGAGGGGGAATACGAGGGGCTGGCGGATGAACTTCGATAGACAAGAATCAAATTATCAGTAGCATTGTAGGCCTCACTGAGAATTTTGGACATTAGGCAGCGAGGAGTAATTGAATGGTTATAAATGAAGTAGGTGTTTTAATAATTTAAAGAACACAGTGATATAATTGTATCACTTGCTAACTCTTTTATTTGCAGTGCCACAAAACTTAATGTTGCAGTATTTATCTATGATGTCTAATAGTGAGGGCTGATAGGGGTGTTTTACTAACTGTAAAGATTTTATAGCTGAGAACTGTCTCCTTGCTAATTAATGTGTGAAAAGACAGCTGCAAATGCTTTCGATTCTTCTATGCCCTCCAGTAAATGTTTGATAATATCGCCAAATGGGAGCAAAGAAAATCCTATCTTGTGTGTTGCCACCCAGTAGAGTCTCTCTCTGGGCCTTCTTATTCATTTATTCAACCAGTGTTATTAAATGCCTACTACGTATCAGACCCTATGCCAGGAATCATTTATGCAAAAATGATTAAGACTTTCTGAGCTCAAGCAGCTTGTAATCTGATAGAGGAGCCAGATGAGTGAATCAAGAAGCAAGAGGCGATGTTAATGTTGTATGAGAGTAGGTTATGGATGCGACAATGGCAGGATGGAGAAGAAAGTGGTCACTTGTACCTTGTTGTATGTGCCAGGAGTGGGCCGGGAAAGACCTTTCAGAGGAAGGGGACTTTGGATTGAGTCTTGAATGCTAAATCCATGTTCACAAGGTAGATGGGGGAGGTGGGGAACGGAGGTGGGGAACACCTTAATGAGTTTAAGGAACTCTAGAAGCCTGCTGAGTTCAGTTGTATACCTTGTGTGCAGTAACACCCTGGGGGACATAACTCACGTCAATGTCTATGAGAATGCCACCTCTCCCCCAGTGCACATAATCAGTGGAACTGTGCAGTGCACAAGCTATACAACTTTATATGGCTGTCCTACAAATCAACTTAATGTAAGCACATTGTGCAATTAGTTATGTAATTAACTGTGAAATGGGAATAAGAGTACCTAGCTTGTAAATTGGAGTGAGGATTGAATAAGTCAATATACATAACCATTATTATAAGTACCATATAAACATCAGTTATTATTAATTCACACGCAGAACTTGAAACATTTTATATGGTCAAATTCAACCATTTTTAAATATATGGCTTTAGGTTTAGGCTGTATCCACCCTGATATTACACACTTATTTTCCTATACTTATAATAATATTTTTATCTGGCCTGAGATGTGTGCATACATATGTGGTACATGGAAAAAGTGAGGTTATGATCTGTTATATATCTGAGCCAAAGATGACCCCTATATATTGGCCCCGAGTTGTTCACTTTTTCATAGCAGTCTGGGACCCTTTAGCCCAAAAGCCCACCAGTGCCAAATTCAAAGTGTTACATTTCCAGTTGTTTGTTTGCTTTTTGAGTTTGTTTATTTATTTTGAGAGAGAGAGCATGAGTGGGGAGGGGTGGAGAGAGAGGGAGAGAGAGAATCCCAAGCAGGCTCTGAGCTGTCACAACAGAGCCCGATGAGGGGCTCGGTACCACAACACTCAGTCACATGTCCCCTTTAATGTGCATTACTGATTGCACGTGAGTCTTGCTGTTTGAGAACAAGACCATGAGAGACACATCTGCCTTCCCACAGAGTTAAGCACATGGCCCGTGCTTAGCAAATTGTTTTTAATTTACTGTCATTGTCTGCTCTGTTCTGTCATATGAGCCTTATCTCATATGTATTTTCTATTTTGCTTCAATCTGTTGTCCTTCTGGGGCAGCAGCACGGTAAGACCGAATAATGAAAAGATAAGGAGTTGGTAAGAGTTGAGTGTCTTCTATCTGAATGGTGCCCTACACATCCTGGGTTTATCCACATTTCTGTTCCTTCTACATCACAGAGGCTTACAGAAAGACCCAGTTCTAGTTCAAACTCTTCAAAGGCGAGTGCTAAGAGGCATAAAAGATCATCTACGGCATGATGTAACTGGCATATTGTTGTCCTTATGTATTTGTGGAAATAATGACGTCATAGGTGGGCCCTCTGCCTTCTACTTGAAAGTTAGAAAGCTGAGCAAAATAAGCACAAATGTCAAAACTTGAACTCAAGTTACCTAACTCTGAAATCCATGATATGATATTGCCATTCAGGTAATCTAATTTTGCTGAACCTACTAAAGGTTCTTCAGGAATGTAAGGGATTTACACTGAATCTATAAACCCTGTGATCAAACTAGAAAAATCTGAAACCTCTCCTGAAAACCACAATGCTTATCATTATTGCCCTCACTGTCTCACTTTCTCTTGGACATTCCGATCCTGAGAGAAAATGAGAGATGACCAGAATCAAGGCCGTTCCCTGCATCAAGGGAAGAGCAGACCTTCAGTCTCTCAATGTTATTTTGAAATGTTTAAAAAATAGAAAGTTAATTCTAGATTATGGAACAACAATAAGACACGTTGACCAGTAGCAACAATAAAAAAAATACATAAAATTCCACCCTTAAAAAATGAGAAGGGCAAAAGTTTTTCTAAGAAATAAGAATGGGATATTTGTTGAATAACACCAAGATATGTTGACAGTTTGATACTAAACAGTCAGAGACGTTGAAGGCAGACTTGGATTAATCAGTTTGTTTTATAACAACATTTCAAAAAGGAAAAAACAAAGGGGCACCTGAGTGGCACAGTCGGTTAAGCATCCAACTGTGGCTGAGGTCATGATCTCACGGTTCATGATTTCGAACCCCCCATTGGGCTTTGTGGTGACAGCTCAGAGCCTGGAGCCTGCTTTGGATTCTGTGTTTCCCTCTCTCTCTGCCCCTACCCCACGAGTGCTCTCTTTCTGTCTCTCAAAAATAAATAAATATTTAAAAATTTTTAAAGGAAAAAAAAAAGGAAATAAATTGTGAGTGAAGGTCATAATAACTCATGCAAGAAAATACCTTTAGGTTTATATTCCTTGGGCTAAAATGCTCTTTTGTCCCTGTAGCACTTAGGGGACATATCAGAGCAGCTTGGAGCCAGGAGAATGAGTCTCCAGTGGGTCTTACACACCTTTTTTTAATACAGTGCACACATAGGAAATTAATTATAACATACTTCGACTAATATTCTTGAGAGAACATCATGAGAACTAAGGTAATGATTTTTTAAAGTAACACAGCTTCTTGTTTCTGTCATAAATGAGCAAGTTTGGAGGGTCAGGGAGAGCCATCAATGCTCACATTCATCCACAACAAGGCTACTGGTTTTGCCATCATGACACGCTTCAGTAAACTCTGGAATCGTGGCCCCCGTGATACATGGGTTGGTTGATACACTGTTGACGGGGATGTTCTACCCAGAAAGGGGCTATTTTTAACTTCAGAATTCAAGAAAAGTCAATAGCATTCAGTGGGAATTAGTTTGGGTCACTGGATTTAATATTTTCATCAAGATCTAGAGGAGAAACTCTAAAATGAGCTCATTAAATTTGCTTCTGACACTGAGCTAGGGGTATCGAGCACAATCCTGAGAAATAGCTTGGTAATGCAAAGTTGCCCTCAGGAGCTGCAGAATATTTAGTAAAGACAGTTGTTTGCAAAAGAAAAAAAATTGAATAGATGAACTGAAGAATAATTGGCTCTAGAAATATGGCCAAAAAAAAATTATAGGGTACTCGTTCATTATATCCCAACCATGGGTCAGAGCTAGGGTACTGAACTTTTCAAAACACAGATGATTTTTTAAAAATTATTCAAAAATGGGGCACCTGGGTGGCTCACTCAGTTAAGTGTCCGACTTCAGCTCAGGTTATGATCTCACAGTTCATGGTTTCAAGCCCCTTGTCAGGCTCTGTGCTGACAGCTCAGAGCCTGGAGCCTGTTTCAGATTCTGTGTCTCCCTCTCTCTCTGCCCCTCCCCTTTTCATGCTCTGTCTCTGTCTCAAGAATAAATAAACATTAAAATTTTTTTTAATTATTCAAAAAATATTTTTTCAAGTGAGAAAGTGCTGGTGACACACCCTCAGCTTGTTCCTCCTTTGGGGACAGGGACTGTATTCAGGGTGCTGTTCCACCATCAGCACCTGGAGAAGTACCTGGTGTAGAGTCCTGCTTGGACCCTTCGTTAAAGGAGGGTGTGGGATGGGCAGGAACACAAAGAGCAAAAGTGCCCCACACTCTAAGGACAGAGTACCCTCAGGGAGAGGGGCAGACACACACTTCCTCCTAGAGTCTAAAGGAAAATGCAACTCAAGTTTGACTTTCAAATTCTCTAGGTTCTAGCACATGGGCCACAAAAAACTCATCTCTGTGTTTTAGAGTCCTCGCATTTAAAATAAGGCTAATAAATTCTACTTTCACCAATGCTATGAGAAGCTTGAATAGCATTGAATGGATGGATGGACAGATGGATGGATGGATGGATGGATGGATGGATGGATGGATAGACAGACAGGTAGATAAACATTACTTTTCTTCGCATTCCCTCTGTAAAATATAGAATTTAGTTGACTCTCAAAGGAAGATATAAACACCTCCAGTAGGACAGCTGGGCAGCTCAGTCTTTTGGGCATCCCACTTTAGCTCAGGTCACGATCTCGCTGATCATGAGTTTGAGCCTTGCGTTGGGCTCTGTGCTGACAGCTCAGAGCTTTGAGCCTACTTCGCATTCTGTCTCCCTCTCTCTCTGCCCCTGCCCTGCTTGCGCTCTGTCTCTCTTAAAAATAAACATTAAAAAGAAAAGAAAACAAAGGAAAGGAAAGGAAAGGAAAGAAAGAAAGAAAGAAAAAGAAAGAAAGAAAGAAAGAACCTCCAGTGAACCCTTCCTTTTCCTTTTTGGTTGGAAATGTTTATTAAGTAACAGATTTGAACTAAACTCCATTAATCTAGAAGGCAGGATGCTGGGTCTTCATATGAAAAGCAATGGGAGAATATATATTTTTCCCTTTAGAGAACTTATCTGTATGAAGGCACTGCAGGAATAAGAATTTAATGGCATAGCACTGAGGAGAAAGATGCTTTTCATGATAAAATGGTTTATGCATTTTAAAGTGAGGTTTGTGGAAATTAAAAATTAAATAACATGGCTACACCACCTAGAATATTTTTAATCTTCTAGAACTGGGTAAAAAATATGAATGTATTTTTTTACTTGTCAAAATTAGAAATTGCCAGTGCAATGGAGATGAATAGTTTTAGCTTTAATATCAGAGTTTCACAAAGCTTACATCTCTGCCGCTTCAATATAGCTGAATTTTGCATTTCAAGAAACATACTGGAGCACAAATTTGAATTTGAAATGGAGAACTTGTTTTTCATTACCCAAAAAGGGTCTTTGAAAAGTGTACCAAGGCTGGTCAGTATTAAATATATGGTTGGAATGTTTCCTGATCACTGGACAATTAGTTAAATCATGTTTTTCAATGATCCCATTTTAAACCTTTTCTTGCATTTGGTAGGAAATGCCAGTTAATGGAGAATTGAAACTCATCAGGTTCTCAGTCTTGGTTCCATGGGTAGGTGATGGTGTTTCCCGTGCCGTGTGGGCTATGGATGTGGTGGCCTGAGTTGCACCTTACTTCTGTCGTGTCTTTTCCGAGCATTTTTTTTTTTTTGTAAGATGAAGATAAGCGTCAATCTTAATGAAACTCAGTGTTGCTTTGGGAGTTAAGTATATTTCTAATGTGTAAACACTTGGCAAATTATAAAGCATGTTTAAATAAAAATACAGAAGGATGTATTCTCCAAAGTGTGCTTTTTAACAGCATTTTAGAAAGAATAGATTGGTATGGTGTCTGTTAAGCCTCCCAGTAAAATACACAGTGCATAAGGAAAGCTGTGATAAACATAAGGAAGAAAGCATAGAGCAGAGCTTTTTTTTAAAAATGTGCTTTCTTCCTCCTCACACAAAGGCTTTGCCCCTTTTCCTGCACTGCCACTGCCATGATCCGACCCAGGCCAGCCTGTGCACAAAGGTCTGATCATTCTAGATGATGTTTTTGGGAAAAGGCATTCTTTTCAAGCAATCTTACCAACTGTGGGAGGGAGGAGAGGGAGACTACCATAACATATATTGTTAAAGTAACTCTGTGGTTTTGCAAAGAATATCCATAAAGTAAGAAAATAGCCTGTGGCATGCATTGCCTGTGTACTGGGAGTTCAATGAATTTATCTTCTTTGATTCACTGTGATTATAGTAAAATTAGAATGAGAACATTCCTTTTTTTATCTACAGACTCTGAGTTAATATGACTCTGTAGTAGTAAAATGCTAGGTTAAGTGTGGCAGTCCTCCCTCCCCCCCAAAAAAGAGTAATAATAATGGGAAAATTTGAGTAATTGGCAAAAGCTTCAATGACATTTTTTTCATCTTGCTTATCCTTCAGTGGAAATTCAGCTAAATATTTCTCATGATTATAATTCACAAAAGTGAATCATCACTTTAATCATCATTAAAGGTACTGTTTTTATCTTGGCTTCTTTCTGCCGTTTTCCTGAGAAATTTAGAATTGTTCTGCAGAGGTTCAATTTTCTATCAAGTTCTGTTATTCCACAGCCCTGTTAAAAATTCTGAGCCTTCTACACTACCTCCATATGACTTCTCCAAGTGCTGACTTTGCCTCATTGTAAAATATGAAGTTCTTATCCAACTTTTCCTTACTGCTCACTAAAGTTAGATAGTCTAATAAAATGCTGTAAATTGAATTTCCACAAAGCCCTAATTTCTATTTATTAAATATGAACTTCCAAAGGACAGCATGGAAATCAGATCTCCAGGTGTTTTTGTTTTTGTTTTTGTTTTTGTTTTAACCCTTTTTGACTACCATCAGAAAATACTTCATTCTCTGTATCACAATTTCTTCTGAAAGTGAGGTAGGGCAGAGCTTACATTGTTTTTTTATTAGTGGTCATTCATAGGAGGCAAGGAAGGAAGAACAAGGAAAGTGCTAGACTTCTGGTTCTTGGTGACAAGTTTAACAATTTAAGGAGTTTCCCATATTCTCTGATTGAGAAATATATATTTAATCCATTTGTCAGAAAACCTGTGTTGAGCTGCAGTAACAAATGGCCCCCAAATCTCCATGTGTTATGACCAAAAAATGTGTCATCTGTGCCATTGTGGGCCAATTGTGGCTTTGCTGTACGTCATCTACTTTTAGGATCCAGAGTTATGGAGTGATTTCTAGTTAGAACACTGTCAGCTGTTTTATCAGCTGATTTTCAGCAGAAACTTTGCAGGCCAGAAGTGAATGGCATGATATATACAAAGTGCTGAAAGAAAAAAGCTGAACTCAAGAATACTTTATCCAGAAAGGCTATCATTCAGAATAGAAGGTTGGGTGGGAGGGAGATAAAGAGTTTTGCAGACAAACAAAAGTTAAAGGAATCTGTAACCAGTAAACCAGTCTTACAAGAAATGTTAAAGGAAACTCTTTGGAAAAGAAAGACCATAAGCAGGAGTAAGGAAAGGAGGAAGCACAAAAGCAGTAAAATTAAGTATATCCATAAAAATCAGTCAAGGAATGCACAAAATAAAAGGATGTAAAGTATGATACAGTAGACCTAAAACCAAGGAGGGTGAGAGGAGTAAAACTTTAGTGCTTTTAAAATGAGTTAAACTTAAGCAACCATTAATTTAATATAGAGTTCTATATGCATATGCATAAGATGTCATATATAAACATAATGGTAACCACAAATCAAAAATCAGTGATAGATATTCAAAGAGAGAGAGAGGGAGAGAGGAATCTAACTATATCACTAAAGAAAGTTAGCAAACCATGAGAAAAGAGAGCAAAACAAGAGAAGAAGAGAGGAATAGAAAAGAACTATACAAACAGCCATAAAACAAGTAAGAAAATGGAAATAAGGACACACCTATAAATAATTACTTTGAAAATAAATGGAGTCGATACTCCAATCAAAAGACATAGAGTGGTGGAATGGTTTAAGCAGCAGACCCATTCATATGCTGCCTTCAAGAAATTCATTTTGTATCTAAAGACACACACATATTGAAAATGAAGGGATGGGAAAGCACTTGTAAAAAGAAAGCCAGGGTAACAATACTTATATTGGACAAAATAGACTTTAAAACAAAAACTGTAACAAGAAACAAAGAAGGACATGACATAATCATAAAAGTAAGTAAAAGAAGATACAATAATTGTAAATAAGTATGTACCAGACATGAAATCACCCAGATATATAAAGCAGCTAATAACAAATGTAAAGGAAATAATTACTAGTAATACAAAAATAGTAGGGAACTTTAACACCCTGCATACATCAATGAACAGATCATATAGACAAACTCCACAAGGCTTTGAATGACATATTGGACGAGATGGATCTAACAGATATATTCAAAACATTCCATCCTAAAACAGTGAAATGCACATTCTTTTCAAATGCACATGGAATGTTCTCCAGAATAGATGACATGTTAGGCCACAAAACATGTCTCAACAAAGTCCAAAGATCAAAGTCACACCATGTATCTTTTCTGACCACAATGGTACAAAAATAGAACTCAACCACACACACACACACACACACACACACACACACACACACACAGTCTGGAAAGAACACAAATGCATGCTATTTATACAGGTTAAATAACATGCTATTAAACAATGAATTGGTCAACCAAGAAATCAAAGAGGAAGTCAAAAAGTACATGGAGACAAATGAAAATAAAAACACAATAGTACAAAATCTTTGGAATACAACAAAAGCTGTTCTAAGAGGGAAATTTATAGCAATTCTGGTCTACCTCAAAAAGCAAGAAAAATCTCAAATAAACAACCTAACCTTACACCTAATAGAGCTAGTAAAAGAAGAACAAACAAAACCCAATAACAGTAGAAGGAAGGACATAAGAACGATTTGAGCAGAAATAAATACAATAGGAACTAAGACAACAGTAGAACAGATCAAGGAAACCATGAGCTGGTTATTTGAAAAGATCAAGAAAATTTATAAACCTTTAGCCAGAATCATAAAGAAAAAAAAAAAAGGGGAAGGGGGATTCAAGTAACAAAATCATAAATAACAGTGGAGAAATAGCAACTGACACCACAGAAATACAAAATATTGTAAGAGAATATTATCAAAAAGTATATGCCAACAAATTGGACAACCTACAAGAAATGGATAAATTGCTAGAAATGTATAGCCTCCCAAAACTGAATCAGGAAAAAGTAGAAACTTTGAACATACCAGTTACCAGCAATAAAATTAAAACGGTAATCAAAACCTCCCAATAAAGGTCCAGGTCCAGATGGCTTCACAGACAAAGCCTACCAAACATTTGAAGAAGAGTTAATGCCTATTCAAATTCATTCTGAATTTGATACCCTGATACCAAATCCAGATAAAGGTTCCACTAAAAATGAGAACTGCAGGCCAACATCTCTGATGCACATAGACATAGAAATCCTCAACAAAATATTAGCAGACCAAATACAACAATACATTTAAAAAATCACTCACCACGATCAAGTGGGGTTTATTCCTAGGATACAAGGGTCGTTTATTGTTTGGAAATCAGTCAATATGATACATCATATCAACAGGAGAAAAGATAAAAACATATGATCATTTCAATAGATGCAGAAAAGCTTTTAACAAAGTGTCACATCTATCCATGATTAAAAAAAAAATACCCTCAACAAAGTAGGTTTAGAGGAAATATACCTCAACAAACAAAGTCCATATATGAAAAACCCAATGAGGAAAACCTGAGAGTTTTCCCCTAAGGTCAGGAACAATATGAGGAAGTCCACTCTTACCACTTTTATTCAACATAGTACTGGAAGTCCTAGCCACAGCAATCAGACAAGAAAAATAAATAAAAGGCATCCAAATTGGTCAGGAAGAAGTAAAACTTTCACTATTTGCAGATGACATGATACTATATATAGAAAACTCTAAAGACTCCATCAAAAAACTACAAGAATTTGAGGTGCCTGGGTGGCACAGTCGGTTAACTATCTGACTTTGGTCAGGTCGTGATCTCATGATTCATGATTTTGAACCCTGCATCTGGCTCTGTGCTGAGAGCATTGAGCCTGACTAGGATCCTTTGCCTCCCTCTACCACTCACACAAGCATGTTCTCACCCTCTCTCAAAAATAAATAAACATTAAAAGAAACCCACTAGAACTGATAAATGAATTTAGTAGGGTTGTAGAATACAGAATTAATATACAGAAGGCACCTGGTTGCTCAGTCAGTTAAGTGTTGGACTTGGGCTCAGGTAATGATCTCATGGTTTCCAAGTTCAAGCCCTGTGTCAGGTTCTGTGCTGACAGCTCAGAGCCTGGAGCCTGCTTTGGATTCTGTGTCTCCTTGTCTCTCTGCCTCTCCCCTGTGCTCACTTGCTCTCTGTCACTCTCTCTCAAAAATAAACAAATATTTAAAAAAATTAAAAACAAAAACAAAATTAATATACAGAAATTAATTACATTTCTATATATTAATAATGAAGTAACAGAAAGAGAAATTAAGAAAACAATCCCATTTATAAATGCACCCAAAATAATAAAATACCAAGGAAAGGAATAAACTTAACCAAGGAAGAGAAAGACCTGTACTCTGAACACTATAAGACACTGAGGAAACAAACTAAAGATGACACAAACACATGGAAAGATACCACATGTTCGTGAATTGGGTAGAGTTAAAATGGCCATACTACCCAAAGCAATCTACAGATTTAGTGCAGTTCTTGTCAAAATACCAATAGCATTTTCACAAAGCTGGAACAAATAATGCTAGTTTGTATGGAAGCACCAAAGACCTCAAATAGCCAGAGCAATCTTCAAGAAGAACAAAACTAGAAGTATCACAATTTAAGACTTTGAGATATATGACAAAGCTATTATAATCAAAACACTATGGTACAGGCACAAAAATAGACACATAGATTAATAGAACAGAATAGAGAGCCCATAAATAAACCCACAATTTTATGGTCAATTGACCTTCAACAAAGGAGACACAAATATGCAATAGGAAAAAGCCTTTTCCAAAAATGGTGTTGGGATAACTGGACAGCTACATGCAAAAGATGAAACTGGACCGTTTTCTTACATGATACACAATAATAAACTCAAACTGTATTAAGGATGTAAATGTGAGTCCTGAAACCATAAAAAATCCTAGAAGAAACACAGGCAGCAATTTCTCTGACATTAGTTGCAATGACATTTTTCTAGATCTATCTCCTGAGGAAAGGGAAACAAAAACATAAACAAATTATTGGGACTCAGCAAAATAAAAATCTTCTGCACAGCAAAAGAAACAATCAACAAAACAAAAGAGACAGCCTACTGAATGAAAGAAGATATTTGCAAATGACATTTCCAATAAGGGTTTAATGTCCAATACATATAAAGAACTTATATAATTCAACACACAAATAATCCAATTAAATAAATGGCCAAAAAGATATGAACAGATATTTTTTCCAAAGAAGACATAATAGATAGCCAACAGACACATAAAAAGATGCTCAACATCACTAATCATCAGGGAAATGCAAATCAAAACCACAGTGAAATAATCACCTCACACCTGTCAGAAGGACTGAACTCAAAAACACAAGAAACAACTGATTTTGGCAAAGATGTTGAGAAAAGGAACCCTTGTGCTGTTGATGAGAATGCAAATTGATGCAGCCACTGTGGAAAACAGTACAGGGGTTCCTCAAAATATTAAAACTAGAAATGCCATATGATTTAGTAATTCTGCTATTGGCTATTTACCTAAAGTACACAAAAACACCAATTTGAAACGATGTGTACACCTCTCTGTTTATTGTAGCATTATTTACAATACCCATTATATGGGAGCAACCCAAGTGTCCATTGATAGATGAATGGATAAAGATGTGGTATATGTATATACAATGGAATGATCTAGACGGATCCATGAGTGGATCTAGAGGGTCTGATGCTAAGTGAAATAAGTCAGCCAGAGAAAGACAAATGCCATATGATTTTACTCATATGTGGTCTTTAGGAAGCAAAGAAAATAAGACAAACAAATATATTAGAGAGTAACATATAAATCTATAAATATTAGAGAGCAAACTGGAGGGAAGGTGAGCGGCGGGATGGGTGGAACAGGTGAAGTGGATTAAGAGTACACTTATCATTGTGAGCACTTAGTAATGTGTAGAATTGTTGAATCACTAATTGTGCACCTGAAACTAATATAACACTGTATGTTAATTACACTGGAAAAAAAATACTGTCAGCCATCGTATCAGAAATAAAAGAGATCAGGCTGCAACTTGCAAGTGAGGAATCTTTTTCACTTACATTTCATTAACCAAAGCAACTCACATAACCAAACCCAATGATAATGGGGTAATAAAGAAAGTATAATTCTCCCCTGGGAAGTATCAGCAAATATTTTTGAAAAACTACCACCAACTGTTAGTATGATCTATGAGCTAGGCACTGTACTAGGCATTTACGAATATTCTAATCTTGATAATAATGTTAGAGGATGGGGACTTTTAACCTTTATTTTGTAGAAGAGGAAAGAAGCTCATCTGTTTGTCTGTGCTCACACACCTGGAAATGGAAGAGTCTAGAACTATATCCATATCTGTCTGAGCTGTACCTCAAATAGTGCATTCACTGTAACCAGCATTCTTTTTGAAGAGAAATAAAGAAAGTGGGGGGCAACCCATCAGGCTCCTCAAAATCTGAGCCAAGAACCTGGCTCATGAAACTCTATGACTCACACTTTTCCAAACATGGAAGTACCCCTCAATAAAACTTATCATCTAAGAGAGGAAATGAAGCGCATTAAGTAGGGTGTTGGTACTTGTAGTAAGATGCAAACCTTCAAATCTCAGCAAATTCACACCATGAAATTGGTTTTCTTCCTCACGTAGCTCCCTAGTGTGAGCCTCCCTGGTGACCTGGAGGCTTTCTTCTTCCTCCTGGTTCAGGAATGAAGGTTGTGTCTACCTTGTTGTTTCTCCATCTCCTAGGAGTTTAGGATCCTCTGCACTCAGTGGATGGGGAAATAGAAGGTGAAGGCACACATGTTTCTCATCTCCCTCACCCTAGATGTGACACACATTACTTCTACTCCCATTCTGATAGGAAGAACTAGTCATGTGGCTCCACTGAGATGCAAGGATGGCTGGGAAATGTAGATCCTGACTGGGCAGCCACTGCCTATAAAAACTCTTTATTATGGAAGAGTATTCATGAAATTTTGGTGAACTTAGAGGCACTTATGCCACATAGAACATTGTCATGTTTTATGATGATACAAACTAGAACACGAATTAGTTCCCTGGAGAGATATAAATCTACTTCAGTCCATGAAGTATTTGTTTCTTTGTTTCCTTTTTCTAAGTGCAGTCAATAAAATTAAATATAACATGCTTTTGCTAGGAAATCTATTAAATTACCTTCAGATGTTTTACTGGATAGTGTTAGGGATATAAAATCAAGAATGATACGTTTTCTTCCCTCAAAGGGACACCATGGGCTTCTCCCATTTGAATGTCAAATCCAAGGACAGAAGGAATTCTGTTTGAATCTCATCCACAGCTGAGCAAGTAGCTGGAAGAAACTGTATCTCACTTGTGAAATGGAAATAATAACAATATACCTGTCTGGGGGTGCCTGGGTGGCTCAGTTAGTAAAGCACCCAATTCTTGGTTTTGGCTCAGGTCATGATCTCACGGTTCGTGAGTTCGAGCCCTCATCGGGCTCCTCTGTGACAGCACAGAATCTGCTTCGATTCTCTCTTCCACCCCCTCTCTCTCTGCCCCTCCCCTGCTCTATCTCTCTCTCAAAATAAAATAAAATAAACTTAAAAATAATTTAAAAAATAATATACCTGTCTGGTAGGGTTAAAATTAGATAAGGATTATAAATTCTCATGAAGAAGGGCATTAAGGTACTGTTTATTTTCTCACTTTCCCTTCCACAAGCCATAAGAACTAGCATATATGAATATTGGCAGAGCCTGGCTTCTGAACACAAAATGCAAATTTAAGGAAACCCATTGAG
Organism: Panthera pardus; assembly: GCF_024362965.1. Taxonomy (NCBI): domain Eukaryota; kingdom Metazoa; phylum Chordata; class Mammalia; order Carnivora; family Felidae; genus Panthera; species Panthera pardus. The sequence continues at coordinate 187,828,420 of NW_026526688.1, forward strand.
TTCCATTTACATAATCATGGCAAAAGGTAAAATGCTCACCTTATAGAATTGAAATGTAGAGAGAAAGATCATCAGTAATTTGTTCATTATTCCTCCCTAATTCCCTTAGTCCCTAACTTGCGCAATTCTTTCACTCTACTCAGAGTTAGGAAATAAAGCCTAGCACTCCGGGAATTGGTAGTCTACTGTCCTAATTTCAATCCATCTACAGCTGAAATGAGAGAAGAGAATATGAATTACTAGGCCCAGCTCTAGGGGAAAGGAGTATATTTTATTAGGTCTATGGTAAAAGTTTCCCCTTGATACCTAAAGCGGGCCCCTCAGACACACAGGTCAATAACAGGAACCTAGAGCATGTACGAAACAAATGAAAGGACTTATCTGAACTTGCTTTTCAAACTTGAGCATGCTTCTGAATCCCCTCCAGAGCTTACTAAACGCAGATTTCTGGGCACTGCCCTCAGAGATTCTTATTTAATGGGTCTGGGGTGGAGGATACGGAGGATTTACATTTATAACAATTCCAAGGTGATACTGATGCTCCTGGTCCGGGAACCACGTTGTGAGAACCACTGAGCTGAAAGCCTTGGCACTCCGCCCTGGCTGCTCATCCCAGTCGCCTCTGATGTACATCTCGAGTTAAAAGTACTGCCCTAATGATTATAGGCTTCCAGAGCAGACAAATTTATTTTTATTATTATTATTATTATTATTATTATTATTATTATTAACACCTGGACTTGCATCAGCAATTTGGCCAAGGAACTTTGTTCCTTATAAGCGTCTTCGCCTCCTGCTCTCTCCCTGACTGGGACCCAGAAGGTTGTTTGGCCAAAGTATTGAGAGGTGCAAGGTAAGCAGTGTCTAGTTCAGTTGCCCTTCCTTTTTTTGTGCTTGGCTCTACCACTTACCACCTATATGACTAAGGCAAACTATAATTTTTTCTGAAGTTCAATGTTCTCACCTGTTAAATAGATGTTCACATGTTTATGTGAACAAATAAAAGTACTTAGTGCAAAGTAAGGGCTCAAAAATATTCTATATTGCCTTTTCTTGTCTGCTTTCTTGTTTCCTCATTTTCCTTTTTTCTTCCATTCTGTTGTTTTTTTCCTTCATTCCCTGCCTTGCCTTCAATGTAAAGAACAGATAAGAGATCATCTCTCCCCATTTCCTACCTCGGCCAAATGGTTCCATGAGGCCTGCTTTTTGCCAATATCTTGCTTTCCTTCTCTGGAACATGCTTTTTATCCTCAGGTTCTAGAAATCCGACCAAACGTAAAGCCCTAGGATCTCACTCTGTTCCATTGTACATTATTAAAATGATATCATAAAGCAACATAATTCTTAAATGTAGTTTTATGTATTATTTCTTAACAGACATTCTCATTATTACCTATACTCTCCTCCATTTTTTCTTTATAATATATCTCTGTCATAATTATGGCATAGGTAAATGTTAAAACACAAAAACGCAATATGTGAGCATCTGAAAAGGACTGAATAATTTCAAAACTCAAAAGTCCGGCTACTTGTGTGTTAGGTCATGTATTAAAATGTGAATAATATAACTTAATAACTCTGGCATTGGGGATAAGATCAACACCTATCTTTAAAGTTCTTTATTCTGTGTCAAGTCTAGTCTTAAATTTGTCCCTTACAGTGAAGCAGTTGTGTTTGAACACACTGAGGTAGGACCAGAAACTAAGAACTCTGATTCTCCTTTGGTCTCCATAATTCTGGTATTTCAATGGACTAAATTACTTTCCACAAAGTAGAGCTGTTATGCTGTTCTTGATCTGTAGAGGGCAGTAGAGGAGCTGTGTGAAAAAAAATCCCTCTTTAACCAGGAAACACATTTTTCTTTCCCAAGTTTTTCTGCAAAGCTTTCTCTTTGGAAGGAAAGTAAGGATTCTCACAGGTGAATACATTTTTAAAAATGAATAAAGTATATCCTGGTATACTTCATATATAAGCACATTTTCCTGTGAAAAATTTACCTTCTGCTGATTATTAACATGAGGAAATCCAAAATAAATTTTAAAAAGGGAATTATTGGCTATAAAAAACTAATGTAGGTTTTAAGTATTTTTTATTCCATTTATGTGGTTTTGCATTATGTATTTAGAAAGACAAAACGTTTTGGAAGACTGTGGCTTTGTAAACAGTAAATAGATAATGTTGACAGTTTGAGACATATAAACTTGTAAAAAAAATACTAATTTCCCAAGGGAGTGAGAAACCTGTTTTTGATTTAAGAATTTAAAAGCCAACAAATGAAAATATGAAACAGGACTTACTTTTGGGGATCCTTCTAAATTAGATTTTGTTAGCTAGTGAGACTTGCATCCGAATTTAGCCATCATACTATTTAGGAGAAAATTATTCAGAAAGCGGTTTCTGAGATCTTACTAAAGGCTACAATCAGAAATGCTCGTCCTGGATTTCCTCTTGTTCTCTGGGTGACCCCAAATCCATAGGCACATAGCCACCATGATGACTCATTCCAGTCCCCATCAAGTAGAATACTGTTAGGGTTGAAGTGCCATCTACACCACCTAGACCATTCTATTTATGATTTATTGCAAGTCTACAATGCAAGACAATAGGGTGCACTGCGTAGTATGAGTGATCAAAAAAAAAAAACAAACAAACAAGCTTATTCAGCTTTCTCTTGGTCTGAAATGTTTCCTTTGGGGATTGGGTCCTGCCTACCTGCTTTGCACTAGTGACAGATGGGGGGCTGCTCACAGCTGCTTCTCTCTCTGTCTCTCTCTCTCTATACACACACACACACACACACACATATATATGTTTTTTTTTAAGTTTTATTTATTTATTTTGAGAAAGAGAGCATGAGCAAAGGACAGGCAGAGAGAAGGAGCACAAGACAGAATCCCAAGCAGGCTCTGCACTGTCATGCAGGCTGGATGAGGGGCTCGAACTCACGAATTGTGAGATCATGACCTGAGCTAAAACCAAGAGCCAGATGATTAACCCACTGAGCCACCCAAGGATGAGTAACCCACCTGCTGCTACTTTTGCAGTAGAAGCCCATAGTTCACACCTTGCCATAGAAGCTTCCCTGCCTGCCTTGCGCAAATTCTTTTCCACTGCTCTGCAAGAGTTGGGAGCTCAGGTCTTTCTTCCTCCTTTGAGATGTTTATTGTCCTTCCTTTAGATTTTAATTCTTCTAGTAACCCTTTGATCATTTCCCTTCATCCTCATCTTCTGGCTCTCTTCTTTCTTTTGACTTTTTATCTGGGAATATATCTTCTCAACCCCTTATAACCTGGCTTGTGAGAAACGAGGCATGTGATTGGATAGCCCTATATTTTCTCCAGTAAATGTATTGGATGGTGGTCACTCCATCTTGCTTGTAACTCTCACAGGAGACCTTCTGGGGCAGATCTTCTGTCACCATCACTACCAGCTTTCCGTATAGCAGGGTCATTCAGGGTGTGCTGATGCTACCCAAGGCTCTCTGCCCACACGGACGAGATATCACGACATTTGCTAAAGCTTTGTGGTTCTTATTTTTTCAATGTAGTCATATTCTCCATGACCCTGAGCCAGCTGGTTTTAAGAATTTCACTCAACCAATGTAGCATGACCATTTGACATAATAAAGTGGGAAAGGACCTCAGAAACTCCAAAAAGAAGTCCTGATGGCCTTCAAACTTTTAAGAAATGTCATACTCCCTTAGTTGAAAAGTCACAGTCAATATGACAAAGCAGAATTCCAAGAGTCTCAAAACCCCAATTCAAAAATGATTTTCATGTATTCATATATCCTCCTTGGGCATGTGTGTCTTCAGTGAATTCTGTAAGGTGCTGTATCTAAGCATGTGTTCATGAAGATACCCACCTTCTGTTGCTTTTTTCCACTCATAATTCTGGAGAGGGAAATGGCCTGGGTGTTGAGGGCAGCCTGTTCTTTCTAACCCAGTAGCTCGCAGGTGGCTCCATCTTCACTGAGAAAGGGGTGCCAGTACCCAGGGGTACCTGCACAAGGTGAAGCATAGTGTCCATGAACAAATAGCAGGCTGTATACACCTCCCACAGCAAATCAAAATGCAGAGAAAGTTTACAAGTTGGAAAAACATTTCACTCATGCGTTTATCACATTTCCTCTCTTAGTCTTCTTAACCCAAAATACCCTGCATGCCTCCCATGTACCCAAGAGGCTACTCAACATGTTGTCGAATTAATAATCTTTAAGCAATAAAAATAAAAATAATGTGAAACCGAGAAGGAAAGTTATTATACCAGGATTTTTTTTTTCCGTGTAGGTTCTTGCGATGCTATATTGCATAACATTTCTAATTATTCTGGAAAGCCTTATGGCCAGGGAAAAGGAATTTTGTTTCTTTTTAAGTGTAGGATGGTCATTAAAATAACAGTGACCGATGTGCTATTTCTTAGGGGATTTTGCTCCATGTCTACTGACCACTGCCCAAGATGGGTACACTATGACTTTAGGATACAGATAGGATCACACTTCTTGGAAAAGATCCACCCAACCCTAAGTATGTTGGTTTTCATGATATTATATGGGAGCCCCATTAGGAAATGTTATGTGGGGTGTTTCTATAGGTGGGATGGTGTCTCTAGGATATCACAAAAATGATGCTCTTTGTGCCTTTAATCTTGTAACTATGCTCAGCATGATTTGCCCTCTCAATTTCACGGTCTTTCCTTCTCTCTTCGTTTCACTTTTTGTCTCTCTCTGTATTCTGAAATGATTTCGGAATCTTTTAGTACCACAGGTTATCACTGTGACAATTAATTATCATTGAACTGGCAGTGAAATGTTAGTTAATGGATGGTATTTGTTGATAAAATGCCAGATAGCAGATAATTAATTATAATAGCTCATCTTGGGGAAAAACAAGTCCATCAGAATGAGGATAATGATCCATTTGCCATCTGGCCTAGATTAAAGGACTGTCTGGGTCAGTGTTGAGTCACTGTAAGTTCCCTGAAGTGTCTCAGTACAGGCCAAATGCATCGACTGCATCTATGAACATTGTGGATATGATCCTGGAGTTCAGATTTTGCTGTCCATTTTGACTGGCCCTGAGTTCAAAGGGGTTTGAGTATTTCAGAAACCTGAACCAATGGGGAGAAGAGGAAGAAACAGAAAAAGTAAGCAGAACAGTGAGCCCGGATTCAGGGAGCAGCACATGCAAGGGGATGTGCACGGATTATAGAGGAACATGGTGAACTTGAGTGTTGTGGGAGCAAGTTGCTGATGTCCAGCAGCAGCTTGGGACCAGGTGACAAATTCATTCACAGCAGAATTCCAGCTGACAGCCGGACAGATAGGAAGAGGGGACACTTTACTCTTACCCATCCTTGCCCCACTCCCCCCCCCCACCCCCCACACACCTCCAACATGAAAAACATCAGTTTTTTTTGCAGGTGCTGGATAGGACAAAAAGAACAGGTCAGCAGTCTTGACTTCAGAATGAACTCAACCAGCTTAGAGTTTGATTGTTGGCCAGAAAACAGAGTGAGAAGCTAAGAATTGTTATTGGTATGTTTTAAGCTACCATTTGTAGAGAGTGCCTATTATGTGCCAGGTACTATAGTGTCATTATCATATTTTAAAATATTTACTACAATTTTGTGAAATGGGTGTTTTCATATCTGACATGCAGATTAGAAGACCACAGAATTTAGGCAAATCGCTCAATGTCCTGTATCTCGTAAGTTCCAGAGTCAGGTTTTATAGTTTGATCTGTCTATATCCAGAGATCTTTCTGCTTTAAGGCAGCAAGCAAGATAATTTAATGGGGATGAGAGGGAAAGTTGCATCTTGGAGGTGATTGGGGGAAAGAACAGGGCACATTATCCTGGACAATTGACAAGAGTTAAGTAAACCTGGTTCTACTTCCAACTGACTTGGAAGAAACGGGATGTGGTTAATCCTGTAGGCAGAAAGCAGCCATATCCCTAGCTTTATCTGGAAAGAGAAAGCTCCTACACCTGCTGATCATGCCGGATTATTACTCTTAGCTTCTTTCTGTGGGAACAACCTCAGATTTCTTTTTGGTTTGTCTTATATAATAGTAAAACCAAGTATAAAACCTGCTGTGAGTATTCTGAATACCTGGCTCACACTAGACATTGAATTCATTCCTCATGAATGACTAAATAAATGTGTTCATTTTCCAAACTAGCAAAGGCAGTGTGGCACTCCACGTATGTGTTTTCCCAACTGCAGCTCTGCTTAAAGCAGGAGACGGGCTGGCAGTCTGTCCTTGTACGAGCAACCCCCAAATAATTCTACTGAAGCGAACCTTCAGAGAGTCCTTAAGTGAAGGCATCTGGGGCTTTCACATTCTGTCACAAAATCTTCAGTTATTGGTATCCATGTTAGAGACTTTTTTTCCTGGTGGTAAAAGGGTATTGCTCGTACTACTTTTATGAGAAACAGAAAAATAAGACGAATGCTTTTAAAGATATATTAAATTAAAATTAAAAATAAATACTGAAATAGAAGATCAGCAAGAAACTAGAAGACTTGAACGACACCTTGATGAGAAACAATGTCTTGATAAGGACACTGCATCCCAAAACAGGAGAATACACATTCTTTTCAAATGTTCATGAAACATTCTGCAGGGTAGACCATTTTCTAGGACATAAAATAGGCCACAGTGAATTTAAAAGGATTGAACTGGGGGCACCTGGGTGGCTCAGTCAGTTAAGTTTCTGACTTCAGCTCAGGTCATGATCTCATGGTTCTTGAGTTTGAGCGCCGCCTGGGGCTCTGCGCTGACAGTTCAGAGCCTGGAGCCTGCTTCGGATTCCCTCTCTCTCTCTCTCTCTCTCTCTCTCTCTCTCTCTCTCTCTCTCTCTCTCTTTCCCCCTCCCTGGCCCCCTCCCCACATCACACTTTGTCTCTCTTCCTCAGAAATAAATAGACGTTAAAAAAATTAAAAGCATTGAACTCATACAAAATATCTTCTTGGATGACCATGGAATGAAATTAGAAATCAGCAACTTTTTTTTTAAAGATTTTTTTTTTTTAAGTAATCTAACTCACAACCCCGAGATCAAAAGCTTCATGCGCCACCAGCTGAGCCAGCCAGGTACCTCAAGCACCACACTTCTAAATAATCAGTGGATCCCCCCACCCCCCCAAAAAAAAATCACAAGTGAAATTAGAAAATACTTTGAGATAAATGCAAAAGAAGAAATACATAGCAAAATTTACCAGATGCAGCTATAGCAGCGCTTAGAGGGAAACATAACTATAAATGCCTATATTATAAAAAGAAGAAGAATCTCAAATCAATAAACTGTCAACTTAAAAAGAAAACTATAAGTGGAAACTTAACCCCCAAAAAGCAGAAGAAAGTGAAAAAAGAAATTTATAACACAAATAAGTTTAAAAGAAACGAGAAAATAAAAGCAATAAAGAAAATCAATAAAACCTGGTTGGTTCTGGGAAAAAAATCAACAAAACTGGCAAACATTTATCTAGATTTAGCAGGAAAAAAAGGCCTCAAGTTAATAAAATGAAGAGTGAGAGGAAAAATATTACTCCTTACCTTATGGAAATAAAAACTATCATAAAGGAATGCTACGAACATTTGTATGCCAAAAAAATTGGTAACCTGGATGATATAACAAATTCTTAGAAAGACACAAACTACCAATACCGACTCAAAGTGAAATAAAAACTACCTCCATATCAAGTAATGAGATTGAATTCATAATTCAATAACTTATTAAAATTGGTAAGATTCAATTACTAAATTAAAACTCAGACCCAAATGGCTTCATTGATAAATTCTACCAACATGTAAAGAGGAATTAGTTACAATTCTTTACAAACTCTTCCAAAGAAAACAGATGTGGGAATAAGCTCCAACCGATTCTGGGAGGCCAGAATTATCCTAATACCAAAATCTGATGAAGACAACAAAAGAAAAGAAAACTAGAGACCAATATCTCTTCTAAAGAGATGCAAAATCTTCAAGAAAGTATTGATAAATTCAATCAATAACATATGAAATGATTATACATCAGGGACAAATGGGATTTTTCCAGCAATGCAATGTTAGTTTAACACACAAAAATCAATTAATGTAATAACATATTAATAGAATAAAGGATAAAAACCACATGTTGATTTCAATAAATGTAGAAAAGGCATTTGACATAATCCAACATCCTACTCCTACTAGGAGTAGAAGGAACTTCCTCAACCTGATAGGGGACATCTATAAAAAACCCACAACTAACATCATACTTAATGGTGAAAGAGATAATGTTTTACCTCTAGGTTAAAAAAAAAAAAAAAAAAAAACAGGAACATCTACTGTTGCCAGTTATATATGACCTTTTATACAAATTCTAGTGAGGACAGTTAGGTAAGGAAAAAAGAATATATTCAGTTTGGGCAGAAGGAAGTAAAATTTCTATTTGCAGATGACATCATCCTGTATTTTGAAACTCTTGATGAATACACACACACACACACACACACAATATTAGAGTAAGTAAGTTCAGAAAAGTTGCAGTATACAATGTCAATATACAAAAATCATTTGTATTTTTATTGAACGATTCATTTATGACAGCATGAAATGCTTAGTAATTGGTTTAACAAAAGAAGGGTAAAACATAACTTACACTCAAACTAAAAAAAATTGTTGAAAATAAGTAAAGAAGATTTAAACAAATTGAAAGACACCCTATGTTCCTGGATCAGAAGATAATATTATGAAGATGGTATACTTCTCGAATTAATATATACATTTACCACAACTCCTATCAGAACCCCAGCTGGCATTTTTTTGCAGTAATTGACAAGATGACCTTAAAATTCATATGAAAATTTAAGAGACTAAGAATAGCTAAAGCAATCTTGACAAAGAACGAAGTTAGAGAGATCCTGAATTTTAAAACTTACTAAAAAGCTACAGTAATCAAGAAAGCATGCAATAAAAAAAAGAAAAGAAAAATAAAACTTAAAGGGGGGCACCTGGGTGGCTCAGTCTGTTAAGCATCTGACACTTGATTTCACCTCAGGTCTCAGATCTTCCTGTTTGTTGGTTTAAGCCCTACATTACGCTCTGTGCTGCAGCACAGAACCTGCTTGGTATTTTCTCTCTCTCTCTCTCTCTCTCTCTCTCGCTCTCTCTGCCCTCCCCTGCTCAGGCTCTCTCTCTAAAAATAAATAAGTAAAATTAAAAAAAAAAAACAAAAGCATGCAATAAAGTATGCAGCTAAGATAAGGAAAAATATATAGATAACTGGAATAGAATTGAAAGTCCAGTGACAGACCTTCACATTAATGGTCAATGATTTTCAACAAAGGTGCTGAAACAGTTAAAAGGGGAAAGGATAGTATTTTCAACAAATGATGCTGCACAATTGGGTATCCACATGAAAAATAATGAAATTGGATTTATTCCTTACAACACACTCAGATGAACTCAAATGGACCAGCTTCCTAAATACAAGATTCTTATGGGAAACTATAGGAGTGCATGTTCATTACCTTGGTTAGGCAAAATGTTTTTAGAAATGACACTAAGTGGTGCCTGGGTGGCTCAGTCAGTTGAGTGGCTGACTCTTGATTGTGGCTCAGCTTCTTGATCCCAGGGTCATGGGATGGAGCGCTGAATCGGGCTCCATGCTGGGCATGGAAACTGCTTGGGATTTTCTCTCCCTCTGGCCCTCTCTCCCTGCTCGCTCTCTCTCTCTCTCTCTCAAAAAAAAAAAAGACACTAAAAGCTCAAGTGACCAAAATAATAATAATTAATAATAAGATAAATAAATTGATTAATTAATTAATTGGTTGGCCTTAAAATTAAATGTTTTTTTTTTTCTTTAAAACACATCACCAATAAAGTCAAAATGCAGCCCATATATTTGGGAAAAATATTTGCAAATCATGCATAAGATTGTGAATATCTAGATAACATAAAGAAGTCTTAAAATCAATAAAAGTGAAGAATCTAATTTTAAAATGAGCAAAAGATCAGAATAGACATACTCCAAGAAAAATATATAAAAATGGTCAACAAACACATGAAAAGATGCTAACATTGATTGTCCATCAAGGAAATTCAAATCAAAACCAAATTGAAATAATTGCACACTCACTAACATAACTGTAATCTGAAAAGACAGAAAATGACAAATGTTGGCAAGGATATGGAGGAAGTGAAACTCTTCCTGTATTGCCAGTCGGGATGTTAAATGGCGCAAACTGCTTTAGAGTATAGACTAAGAGGTCATGAAAACATTCAACATAGCCTTACCATATGTGTTAGTTTCCTAGGGCTGCCATAATAGATGTCCACAAATTCTGTAGTCTAAAGCAACAGAAATATATTCTTACACCATTCTGGAGGCCAGAAGTCTAGAACAAAGGTATCAAGAGGAATTCACTTCCTCTGAATTATCTACCTGAGGCTCCTTCTTTGCCTCTAAGTTTCTGGTAGCCCCATGTGTGCCCTGACTTATGGCTGCATAAATCCAAACTTTGCTTTCATGTTCACTTGGCCTTTTCCTCTGTTTTATCTTTTTCTGTCTCTTACAAGGACACTTGTTTTTGGATTTAAAGCCCATACAGGTAATTCAAGATACCATCTCCAGATTTTTAACTTAATTACATGTGGAATAATACCTTATAGATTCTGGAACTTAGACATGGACATATATTTTGGGGGCCATAGTTCAACTGATGACATTGTATGACTCAGCACTTCCCTCCTAGATACATGCTCAAGAGAAATGAGAGTATATTATGGTGCAGAAACTTGTGTATGCATGTTTATATCGGTATTGTTTCTAATAGCCAAAACATGGAAACAAACTAAATATTGGTCATCTGATGAATGAATAAGTAAAATATGGCATACCCATTCAATCGATTATTAGTTGACAATAAAAATGAATAAAAAGTAAATGCTACGGGGTGGTTGAAACTTGAAAAAATATTATTCCAGGTAGAAGAAGCCAAGCAGCAGAGATCACATATTGTACAGTTCAATTTATAGGAATGTCAAGAACAGGCTTCTCTATAATAGAGACAGAATATATTAGTGGTTCCCCAGGGACAGGTGTGAGGTGAGAGGGAAAGGAAAGTGATTGGTAGTGGGTATAGGATTTAGGGAGATAATGAAAATGCTCTAAAATTGATTGTGATGATGGTTACACAACTCTGTGAATACATTAAAAGCCACTTAATTGCACAGGTGAATTATATGGTATGTGAATTATATCTTAATAAATCTGTTTAAAAAATACATTCCAAATAATTATTTAGTAGGTGTCGTGTTCGCTAGAGAGTGAACTCGCAAGGGCAAGAATTTGGACTTATTCACATCTGCCAGTGAGACTATAGGTCCTCACATACTATCAGCGGTCAATACATGTTTGTGGTAAAGAGAGAGACATCAGTTTTGGGACAAGCCTTCCAGATTGCTGTGGGAGTACAGGGAGACAACCCAAGTCTGTAGAGAGGAATCTGAGGTTTCTGCACTGAACCCTGACCCTTAGCACCTGAATTTTGGAGGATAAATTAAAGTGCACCAGCAGGTGCGGAGGACAAAGGCTTATCAGGCAGTTGAATAGCGTGGATTGATGTTACGCACAGACGAGCAAGCTGACTCTGTTGACATAACAGGTTGCAACTGGAGAAATGGCAGTTTCGTGGCCTAGAAGTGAAAGTGGTAGCTGCCTCTTGAAGTGCTCTTTTATACTTTTGGATTTCGACGCACGTTCTCCAACCAAAATGTTCTCCAAGGAGTTGTTTCTTGAACTGTCTGGGGGTAAGGACAGGATTTTTTATTATTGATTTTAATACTGATTAATTTTAATCAGTCGTGAACTGATACCTTTTAAAAACATAATAATGAATTACTAGAAAGATGAAATGAGAAAAAAGTAAAACACAAGCCCGCTGAGAGTTGCTCTTGGCAGCAGCATCAAGGTGCTGTAAAATTTTCTAAATATTTACTCTCAATTTCTGTATTTTTCTCATTGCAGACAAATAATAAATGATTTGTGAACTAGTACTGCTTCACAGACCACATTTTGAGTATCACAGGTGTAAACAACACATTTCAGAAAATGCCCTCACATCACAGTGACCAAATGTGTATGGGGTACATTGGGTATCTTATCTCCCTCGTCCTCCCCCAGGAGATGTGTAACCTGCACTATAAAATTAAAAGAGCCTTACGAAAATCTTGCAGTAAATAAATTTGCTTAAACTGGCCTAAATTTACAAAATGTTCCTTTCTTTATTCATGAATGCATTCATTTCATCTTTCATCGATCAAATGTTTGCTGAGCGCCTACTGTTTGCCCAGCAATGTTCCATGCACTGAGGATACAGACAAAAGTCCCTGTTCTCATTTACCTTGTGTCTCAGAGGAGGAGACTGACAAAAAACTGAATAACTCAGGAAGATTCGAGCGAATTAGATACTGGTAAGTGCTGGGGTGACCAGTGAGGTCCAACAAGGGATGTAGGAGTTAAAGGTTTTCACTGAAAAGATGTTATGTAGGTAAAAAAACAAAGGTGAGACAGCAAACCATGCAGATGTGGGCTGGGAGGAAGAGTGATCAGCCAGAGAGAGTGATACGTGCAAGTCCCCTGAGGCAGGAGGATGCCTGTAAATGTGAGTGAGAGCTAGAACGGAATGAGTGGAGAGAAGAGAAATAAGAAAGAAAGAGAGGTAGGAGGGAACCAGACTGTGCAAAGCCTTGTAGATCTTTGTCAGGTTTTGGCTTTTACCCTGAATAGCATCAAAAGCCATTGGAGGATTGGATCAGAGGACTTGTATCATCGGACTTGTGTTTGCACTGGACCACCCTGGCTCTGCTTCAGAGAAGAGATTAAAGGAGACACAGCTTTAATCAGGGAGACCAGCAGGAAAAGTTATTTCAGTAATTCAAGCTTGCAGTGGACAAGGCTCAGAATCAAGTGAACGTACTGGGGTGGTGAAAGTAGTTAGATTCTGAATGTACTTTTCCGGTACTTCTGACAGGATTAGCTCATAGATTGGATGTGGAGCGTGCGAGAAGACAGGGAAATGATGCTACTAAAGTGGTTGACCTCAGCGATTAGAATTCACCTATACTGAAATGGGAGAAAGCTCAAGGAGGAGGAGATTTGGGAGTGTGAGTATCAGGAGTTCAGTTTTGAACGTGATGAGTTTGAGATGCCTGGTAGACATTCTGGCAGGGAGGCCAAGTAGGTGATTGGATATGTGAGTCTGGGGAGCAAGAGGTGAAGATCTACCTTGGGGAGTTATCAGCATTTACAGGGTATTTAAAGCCAACAAACTAGATAAGACCCCTAAGGCAGTGAATGTAGACAAAGAAGTCCAAAGTCTGATCCCTGGGGCACAGAGCTTGTACAGATAAGAAGAAAGACCAAATAAGGCAGGAAGATCATCTGCAGAGGAAACAGGAAAACTAATATAGTTTGGTGTCATGGAAATCAAGTAAGGGATGTATTTCTAGGAGGACAGGGTGTTCAACCTTATTAAATACTGCTGATGGTCAAGTAAGCATAAGATTGAGAAACAGTGCTGGGATTTAGCAAAGAGAACATCACTGGTGACTTTAACAAGAAAAGTTTTAGTGACGGTGGAGGTGAAAGCCTGGTCGAAGTATGTTTAAGAGGGATATGGAGTAACAGAATCAAAGAGAGAGACCACAAAAACTCTTTTGAGGAGTTTGGGGCAGTAGCTGGAGGGGACATGAGAATAAGTGAAGGGATGATGGTGATGGTGATGGTAATTGATGATGGTGGTGGTGGTTGGTGGTTATGAGAAGAGTAACAACATGTTTGTATGTTGATGAAAAATGTAATGCTTTCGGTGGGGGGAGAGAGGAACACCATCAAGCAGGTGAGAGGAAATAGAGTCTTGTACATAGCTGTAGAGACTGGTCTTACTAAGGGCAGTTTCGGAAAGGAGAGAGGAATTTGAGCATAGATGAAGGTAGGTGAGCATCTATGGTGGCAGAAGCCAGAGGGGCTTCCTTTTTGATTGCTTCTCTTTTCTCAGGAGATTTTAAGCTGAGAAGGAGAAAAGGACAAGTATAAGAAACCTGAAATGAGAGTTAACATGAGTCAGTTGGCCAAGGAGTTGGGGGGGTGGTAGTGAATGTGAGTAATGTGCTTGGTGGCCAGGCAGCACTGAGGGCTCTCTTAGAAGTGATCATGGACTTACTGTGAGGCCTGTCGGCATGGCCGTGTGATTGAAGCACACACACTTCCCTTTTTCATGTAACACTTCTTGCCAATCAGCTGAAGCTTTTGTAAAGTACCCACTGTTCTAGATCATAGGTGGAAGGAAGGTTTTAGGCAGGACATTGACGTGGTCAGATTTACATAGAGGATCACTGTGGCCTCAGCGTGTAGGATGGATTCATGGAAATAAGATGAATAATTTCCCTAAGGGAAATTATTTCCCTTAGGGAAATCTTATTTCCCTAAGTTCTGAACTTAGGGAACTTAGGGAAAAGCCTACTGAGACAGTTAAGCAAGAATTGACAACCTGCGTATTGATTGTTTCATTTTTGGGTCTATATGTGGTTCAGAGATTGTCATATTTAAGAAGATATCCTCTTTTTCCAGATAGCAGTGAAGAAGCATATGCCCACCAAGCCTCTATAGCAGATGATTTTGGTATTTGCTTTTGATTAACCTTATTCTGGGGCTGCCATATGCCAGCTCTGCATACCCCAGCATTTCCATCTGCCTTTACTCTCTACAAGAGGCAGGTTTACAGGAAGGAGCGATGCTGGCCAGGTAGTGTGATTTTGTTTGCATGAATGAACTCGTTTTGCATTGTTACACGCCACTGTTTTTTTTTAGCCCCATGACTCCCCAAGACCAGAAGAACTTTCTTATAAGATGAAGCCATTTTTTACTGTCTTATGGAGTTCTTTTTATGGAGAGAGAAGCTCAGAAGATGAGGAGTTGAGATAGTAAATGATGGTGAAGGATTATCTGAGAAAATTTCTGATTGAGAATTGGGAGCTGGAGATTTGATTTTTTTTTTTTTTTTTCGTATCTCATTTTGGAAAAATTCTGAAAAAAAAAAAAAAAAAAAACAACATAGCTGGCCTGCTAAAAGGCAGTAAACCTGGCAGGAAGGTAAAGAGAAAGGGCCAGCAAGCTGCCAACAAGGAATTAAAAGAGATCATGGAATACAGCCCAGAGCTCTGTGAGGCTGCTAGGGGAGGTCCAGGAGAAGCGGCACCACATAACAAGGGATCATAAGCTGAGTCCTGATTCATTCAATGGGAAATGAAGATGGAAGCAAAGAAAGGAGCCTAGCCTCCGCTAAATTAAAGATGTCTTTTAGAAAACAGACGTAGTAAAATGGAAGGAGAGCAAGAATGCAATTTAGACACAATACATAGGATGGTTTTTCACACAGCTGAAGAGGGTACGTGCCAAGGCCACGAAAAATCACCAGATTCAGAATTTGACTCATTTGAAGTGTTCCAGCAGAGGAGAAGACGTTGAAAAAAGCTCAAGACAGCTCGGATCCTGAGTGAGCAAGGGGTGTATGATGAGGAGGTATTCCTTGGAGTTCTTGAACAGCACATCTTGAGATCTTTGGGGATCTGCAAATTCACAAATAGCATCGTAGTCTATACTTCATCCTGTAAAGTGAACTAAATATGACTCTAATGGAAAAACAGCTCCGGGTGTGTGGGCATAAGGAGAGCTACCTGGCAATAATCAAAGAGGAGCAAATTTACATGGAGCTGGAGGGGCTGGATGGGGCTAGCTTACCCCACAAAAAAGGCTCACTGAGCTTATCTGCTTCTCTTGGAAGTTGATTCAAACACATCCTAAGAATGACTCACAAAATGAAAGTAGCGAATGTAGCATTTCCCCAGACCAAGAGTCTACTGAACTCCCTTCTTTAAATTTATTTGGATTTACAAAGTGACATTACAGAAAAGAAGAAATCAACTTTTAGCAAAGTTGATAGAGAAAACTGTATAATAGGAAAATGACCATTTTTTATAATGTTTCGCAATCTGAACCTGTATTTATTTTAATGTGTTTTAGAAACTATGTCACAAGTGCATCACATCTATGGTTTTATGGATATTATTACTAGGACAAGATGTAATTGTCAAGAGTGAGTTGATTTAAAGAAATATAAAATTTAAAAAAAACCTATACAAGTGAGTAGTAGATTGATATAACAATTGAGCCAAGGTGTATGGCATAATTGTACTTATAAATATGGGTAACAGCATAACAAAGAAAAGTTATTTCAATATAGAGAAATAATGTGCCATCATCCAGACTTGCTCAGACTCAGAGGATATGTAAGCAAATCTTGATTCTACTGCAAAGAGATAGTTTGGCAAACTGGAAAGATGAAATTTTTGGGGGCAGATGGATCTAGATTCAAATGTTGGCTCTGCTACCCGTCCCCTACCCCCCCACCCCCACCCCCCGCCTTTTTTTGCTTTTTTTTTTTTTTTTTTTCCCTGAATGGGTTTAGGGAAACTACTTAATGTCCTTGTGATTAAGTTACTTTATTTCACTGTAATACCATACAAAGTGCTCAGCAAATGCCTTACCCAGAGAAAGCACTAAAGAAATTCTATCACCATTATTGCAGATATAAAAACAAGGTCAGTTTCTTCTCTCTGTGTTAACCAGCAGATAATAAGGCGTTCAAGTCAGATGGAGTGATATGACAGAGGAAAAGATGTATAAACAAAAGATTTGGGTTTAGTCTGCAGAGTCAAAATTTTTTCACTTAATAAATGTGCAACTTAGCCATTCATTTATTTTCTATGAACCTTATATAGAAAATCCAAGTGGGAAGGGTACACAATTACCCCAACAGGAGTATATCTATAAGATGATGTCTATAAGACTATCGTATACATATGGCTATATATGGAGACAGGGGCAGAGAGCACGAGGGAAAAGGGGAGGATGGGAGGATAAGAAAGAAAAGGGTATTGTGGACAGATAGTTGGCTTAGAGCTCAAAAATGATTTGATTCATTTGTCCATTTGAAGAGGAAGGAAATTTCAGCTTCCTTAAACATTAAATAAATGCAATAGAACCTCAATCAGTGAGTTCTTTGATAAATTATCTACCTACCTATCTATCCACCTATCAATTAGTTTCACAGGGTAAGTGCTCAGTGGATTTCAGTCACATTTTAGTTGTTTCTGTCACAATTAAGCTCTGTCCTGTGATCTAGGGGAGCATGGCTGATTTGAGTGGATCGTGCCTCCCTAGTACATTTGTAAAAGAAAGCAAAGTTGAATTTATAAGGCAGTCAGAGACACTTTCTGAGAGATTACAATAGATACCCTTTGGGGTCATTGCTTGGATCCTGTCTTCTCTGGGAATTGATCTCTATTTCACAGGAGTGGGCACTTACCACTGAGTCGGGGTGGTGATGACACAATTTGTTCCTTGCCTGTAGTTGACTGGGCCAGGAATAGACACGCCTGACCCAAGCCATTCCAATTTGGAGAAAGACAAAGAATGGGAGCAATTGAATCAGACTCACCTTGACTGATACATAAAAACCCTACTGCAAGGTCTCTGCTAGGGTGATCAACTCTCCCTGTTTGCCTGGGACTGAGGAATTTCCCCAAAACTAAAAGTGAGACAACCCCAGTAAACTAGGGTGGTTGGTCACCCTATGAACTGTCCTAGTCACTGTCCTAATCAGAGACCAATTATTCAGATCTTGCATGGATTCCTGCCTCTGTATCCTTTCAATAAACTAAATTTTCAAGCTTAAACTATCCAGAATTAAATCAAAAGAATCTTTTTTTAAAAACATTTATTTATTTTTGAGAGAGTGAGACAGAGCATGAGCAGGGGAGGGGCAGAGAGAGAGGGAGACACAGAATCTGAAGCAGGCTCGAAGCTCTGAGCTGTCAGCACAGAGCCCGACATGGGACTTGAACTCATGGACTGCACGACCATGACCTGAGCCAAAGTTGGAAGTTAACTGACTGAGCCACCCAGGCGTCCCATGAATCAAAAGAATCTTAAAAAAGCATAGTGCTGTATGCAAAAAAAAAAAAAAATACTGAAAGACCAGGAAGAAGAAAAGAACATTGATATAAAATGGAAACTGTTAACTCAAGCTGTCAACCTTGAATGGAATTCTTTATTGCCCGTAATATTTGTGCTAGAAAACTACTGCTTAGTTGGGTTTGCAAAAAGGATGCCTTTTCTAATCTCCTTAATATTCAGTGAATTATGTTAGTAAATTGAGAAGGATTATCTACTTACTCTGTTTGGAAAATTGACTCATTACCTCTGCTACAGAAAGGGATGAGGGTGTCTTAGCATCAGAAGCATTTTACCCTGAAGTCATGATGATGAATCAGGAATTCGATCAGGCTGTGTCTCCAGTGAATTGCACTGTCAAATAATGTTAATAGAACCAACTAAAGCTTCTCTCACGGCTTTCTCAAGCTTTACTGTGCCTTAGAATCTCTTTGAGAGTGAGTTAAACATTTAGTCTCCTGGGCCTCCTTCCTAGAGTGTGAGGCAGGGCCCCTGAATCTGCTGTTAATAAAACACTCTAGTTCATTGCTACTCAACATGTGCTCTGGTCCAGGCTCCAACTGTGAGACTGGGAGAAAAGTAAAATCTCAGGCCCACCCTAGACCCACTAAAGAGCATAATGCTTGAGGTGTGCTGTGCTAGGAGATTCCGAGGCAATGTTTTAAGGACCACATGTTGAGAAAATATATTCTAGTGTCCTCTGATCCAACAGTGACAACAACAGTTAATGTTTTTGAGTCCTAATTATATCCCAGGCATTATCTTAATACTTTAACATGACTTAACTCAGTGGATCCTCATGACAACACTTAGAGGTCATTTTTTTCAGATGAGGAAATGGAAGCCTTCACAAAAAGAAGGTTCTCAAGCTCACCAACAGATGAGTAATAAATAGGGCCTTGCTTCAAAGGCAGAAGGTTTGCCAGCTGGAAGGAGATGGGTACCATGTTCAAGCAGCACTTAGGGAAGACATTTCTTGTGGCCTGAAAATCAAAAGCTGCAAGGCAGTGTTTATTGTGTTGCTAATAATGAATGCCAAATATGGTTTCTGGGGATTCTGCATGGACTCAGTTGTCTCACCTGTGACGTGTGGATGACATACCTCAGCTCATGGTGTCTTTGTGAGGCTGGAGTGGGCTGCCTGAGCAAAGGGCAGGGAGAGGGCAGGACAGGTGTGGACATGGGGCTCACAATGTTTCACAATGTGGGAAGAGTGAGGTTGAGAATCTGGGATGGGACCCTCAGTTCTGCTAATCATTTTTTCCTGTGCAAAAATGTCACTGAACTGTGCTTACAGGTGTGTTTCCTCACCTGTAAAATGAGGTTTAAAAAAAAATCTTCTAGTATTGTTGGAGGATTTCAATGAGACATGTTCATTAGGTACCTATCTACCAGTTCCATATAAAGGATTCAATAAATTGTTATTACTTATGCTTTCCTATTGTAATAGTTTTCACCCTGAATTTTAAGCCATTATCCTCTGCCAGATAATTATGAAGTCTCAGCATTGGAAGGGATTTTAGAAGTTGTAAAATTTTTCTCCCAACTTTTCACCCTCAAGCCTTCACACTCTATGAGACAGCTGACTCACACATTACAAAGCAATGAACCTCTGCTTCCTAAACAAGAGGACCTTCTCTTTGAATCTGTGGTTCTCAAGGGACTGCCCCAAGGCAGTAGAAACTAATTTATTGATGGCTAAAAGTTACCTAAACTATGGGTAGCCCCCAGTGTCTCATCTATGAAAATGATTTTTCCTCTTGAATAAGCCCATACCCAGAATGAGGCAGGTTTATTAGTATTAATTAAAACAAGAATGAAAAGTGTGCATTCCCTTCATTAAGGAATACAGCCTCTCTTCACACTGGGAACTTTCATAGTATTAACTATTTTAAAAGACTTCACAAAAAAGGATTTTTTTTCTTAGAGATAACAGCTTTGGCTTTCTTCCTCTAAAGGAACAATTCCACATACAGGACAAATAATACTACTGATGACGACCATGAGGATGATAATCACAGCAGTGTCGACATGGTTATGATAATGGTACCTGGTATTTCATGTATTTATTTCATGCCAGGTGACGTTTTGAGCACTTTTTGCTTCAGGCATTTGTTCAAACTGTGAGGAGAGTATTGTTATTGTTACCCCCATTCAGGTTAAGTAAGTTGCCCAAGACCATTTGTATGGAAGCCAGGATAGGAACTGGACAGTGTGATGACAGAACCCAACTCCCAACCACCAAGCAATGCCAACTTGGGTAAGAGAGATACATCCCTTTCCAGCAATTTCTACCATTTCGTCTCTAGGAGTCTCCTCTTCTGGCAGCTTCTGACTTCCTTTTCCCCACGTCCATGTACTCTGGCTCTTGGATGTAAGGAGTCTCAGCTGCACACCAGAATTTAAAATATTGAATTTTCATTGCAGTGGCATCATTTGGTAGAATTCTACTTTTTTTAAATTTTCTTCTTTTAAATTGTTAAAATTTGAAATCTTCTGTTTTCTTTCCAACATGTGCAATGATCACAGATTCTCTCAGTGCCTAAATCCCCTAAGGTTCAAACCAAATGGTTAGGGAGGCAAACACTTTTGCTTTCTGGAAGGTTAGAGAAAGAATTCTTTTTTTTTTTTTTTTTTTCTTTTAGCTGTCAACATATTAAGATCTTATTTCAGTAAGCTTAGTTTCAATAAGAAATGATATTCTTTTTAATATTTTTTTATTTATTTTTAAGAGAGAGAGAGAGAGAGAGTGAGAGAGACAGAGCATGAGCAGGGGAGGGGCAGAGAGAGAGAGGGAGACACAGAATCTGAAGCAGGTACAAGGCTCTGAGTTGTCAGTACAGAGACCGACATGGGGCTCGAACTCACTAGCCGTGAGATCATGACCTGAGCCAAAGTCAGACACTCAAGTGACTGAGCCACCCAAGCTCCCCAGAAATGATACTCTTGTAAATGACTAAGAATCCTCAACCATCTTGAATGTTAGTTTAGTCATATGCTCTAAGAATTGCTCTCTTATGATTTTCTTTTTCTTCAATCCTCACTTGACTTTGGGTCTGAAAATGGCCTTGAAAGCTATTTGGTGCATCGTTACCAGCAAAGATGTTTTCACAATATTTTCTCACATGTCTTTTTGTAAAAATTACCTTGATCACCTTTAGTATTTTTGATTACGGTTACCACACCACTGATGTATTTGGTAACACTTGCCAGTGTGCAGTGTGGTTTCATTAAGGAATCTTTCATTTGTCATTGTGGAGGGGGGAAGATGATCATTGTTGAGTTATCTTCCCTGCCACAAAAACAGCAGTAACCACTAATTTCTTACAGTATGCTAAAAATGAAAGGACATTCAGATGCTTCTGATTCTTCAAACAACTTTGCAGAAGAGGGGTTATTATAGTTGTTATTATGTAAATAAGGAAAATCAGGAACCAAGAAGATAAATGCCATATGTCTATAAGTGAAACCAGAATTCAAAACCATTTTTTTCGGGACACCTGGGTAACTCAGTCAGTTGGGCATCAGACTTCAGCTCAACTCATGATCTCGTTGTGCGTGAGTTCGAGCCCCACATCTGTGCTGACAGCTCAGAGCCTGGAGCCTGCTTCAGATTCTGTGTCTCGCTCTCTCTCTGCCCTTCCTCTGCTAGTACTCTGTCTCTCTCTGTCTCAAAAATAAATAAAAATTTAAATTTAAATTTAAATTAAAAATTAAAAATTAAATTAAAATTAATTTAAAATTAAAAATTTTTTAAAAACACCATTTTTTTTTCTGATTTAATCTCTTTACCCCATGGAGTTGGATTCACTTGCAATTAGAATGTTTTCTGGGATATTATGCCAGCATGGATGTTTGAGTCTGTGATCAGAGTTTACAAATGGCATAAACCACTGTTTCTTACAATTGACATTTCACCTTCTGCTAGTGTTATTCTCAGCTACAAAATGCCAGATGGGAAAGCAATCTTGTTACTCATTACTCAGGAAAAGCAATAACTATGGAATGAAAACTAGCTTCAGACGACAAAGAACCACTTGCTGTTATCACAGGTCTAAGAACATTCGCCTGTTTCCTTGCGATTAGGACTTTGAATTTCCCTTATCCCCAAAATGTTTGAATATTCTTTTAATTTGATGAAACACCTCTCTTGTGCCATTTACAATCACTGTTATGTTATTTTTGCTCTGTGTCTAAAACCACCCATTTGTCTTCATATCTGTAAGCAGCATATGTGCTGAATGCTCACTTTTACAAATCTCAAAGTATTCCATGATTTTGAAATAACTGTGAATAGTGATTGGCACATGGTAGAATCTCAATAAAATATCTTCATGAACAGTAACTTAGATTTGTAAAGCAATTAAAATGTCAATGTCTTCACATGCTTTTATTTGATCCTTACAATACTCCTACAAATAGGCCAAGGACGTATAAGATTCGTTCTGTCGATGGTAAATGGAGGCACAGACATGAGAAGTAACATCCAAATCCACTGAACTATTATCAGGTTTCAGATTGGGAAGACCGAATGGAAACTAATTTAAAGGAAAACATCAAGAATTTAGCAGTGGCCATGCTAAGTTGTAGTCCCTATTAAATATGTGAGAGGAGTTTGATACGAATCCTGAAATGTCCAGGACATGGAGAGGAAGTTGTTAGAATACCAATGGATTTAAAGCTGTGGGTCTGGATAAGGCCACCAAGAGAATATGCCAGGATAGAAAAAGAATGAGTTATGAAAGAAAACTGGGGGTATTCCAAAATTCAGGGGTGGGGAAATGACAAAGAATCAGCCAGGAAGAATAAGAGGAACTTTCAGTAAGAATGGAAGAAAGTAAGTAGTTGTTTCCTGGAAGATAAAGAAGCAAAGATTTCTATGGAAAGAAGGTCATAATGGGTTAATGTTCCTGATATGCCAAATAAGATAACAACTGAAATTAATTCTTATATTTGGCAACATAGCAATAACTGTCAACGTCACTAAGAGAAGTTTCAGACTGGAATAAAAATATGAGACAGGACAAGAAGCAAGGAATTAGACACAGTAAATATAAACAGCCTTATTGAAAAACAAAGGACAGAGACTATGGTTCCCCATTCTTGAAGCATAGTTGATTCTTATGTCAACATGGACATAAGAGCCACTCAGCGCTCTTGATATCAATGGTGATGTCATGAACTATAAGTTCTAATGAGGGAGACGTATCCAGGGACTCCTGGGGATCTCTGCAGGCTCTGGAGAAGAAGGTGTCCATGGTAGCCTCTAATGCAATTTGTCAGGTATGATCTCTCACTGGCAGGGCCTGGAGTTGAAGTATTATTGGAGAGAAATTTCCTGATTTCAGCAATAATTCAAAAGGTTGAGGGAGGTTTAAAGTTTAAAAACTAAAGACAAAGAGCACAAAGATATAGGAAATAAAAATAAAACATAAGTTGGTAAGCAATAGAAAGTAGGATGGTCTTGGGGCGCCTGGGTGGCTCCGTCGGTTGAGTGTCCAACTCTCGATTTTGGCTCAGGTCATGATCCCAGGGTGGTGGCATCGAGCCTCTGCTCAGCGTGGGCCCTGTTGATGATTCTCTTTCTCTCCCACTGCCCCTCTCCCACACTCATGCTCTCTCTCTTTCTGTCTAAAATAAAAATAAGAAGGAGAAGGAGAAGAAAGAAAAAGGGGACCAGTCTTGAGTATCTTACCTTTTTCAATAGGTATTTGCAGGTACTTTTTAAATGAAGTAATGACATAAAGTCAGTAGATTTGATATTCAATAAATATTAGATCTTTTTCCAGAATCCCGAAACCAACCTTGCTGTTCTCCCTCAGATCCTTTGTCTCTAGTATATCAGACAAAGTATTTGAAATGAAGAGGAATTGCAGTAGATTTGAAAGTAATCATAGAAGGATGAGTGGTTATAACAAAAAGATACAGTGGGAGAAAAAGTGTCTGAGTAGCCCTTGATCTTTTTTCATTGGGGGTGGGGAGAAAAAAAGGTTCAGGAAGGTTACATAATTTGCTCAAGTACTGTGCTTTCTGACTCTTAGTTCATCCTTCTTTCAGTCAATTCTATTTTGGTATGAAAAGTCCTGTGAATTAGATGAACTCCAGTGAATGGACAATAGGGGAAGGGAAATTGAGAAAGGCATTGTAAACAAGGGCAGATGGAAGGCCCTGAAGCGGTGAGAATAATTTAAATTTGATACAGAAGGTGATAGGCAGCCCTGGAGGATTGAGAAAGGAAAGAATGTGGTCAAAACTATGGGCAAGGAAGATTATGTTGACAGCCTTTGGTACTGATTGGACATTTCATAATATAAAACAGTGCTTGAGGTCTTGGGGAAAAAAATATCTTATATCCGTTGATTTTTTTTTTTTTTTGTATTTTTCCAGTATTACATAAATTACCATACATTCTAGGAATTAGGCTCTTTGTTTTGCTTCGTTTAAGGAGGTCATGCAATTGAGTTATGCGACAGCACTAAATAACTCAAACCCAATCATTTCATTTGGCTTAGCACAATTTTCACAATATAGAAATGATTCTGATATTTATTCAAGCTGAATAGAGATGTATGATCCCATCAAGTTAATTATTAGCAAAAGAAAATGAAAGTATGATGTTGTTTAAATAGCAAATGTGTTAATACAGAGTAATTATGTAGACTGAAAATGAGCAGTTCCATCAGGCACACGCCCAATTTTTCCCCTACCAGTGTCAACACTGAATGTCTTTCAATACACCGGAAAATTACTAGGCAGATCTGAAATAACAAAGCAATCACTGAAGGCTTTGTTTAAAATTCCTCTAGAGAATAGGACAAATAAAATGATTAGAGTGATTTGAATCATTGGAATTTTATAGCCATTCACTTAGAAAAACAGTCTCCCAATTAGTTGACAATTGATAGCTTCTGATATTTCCTGAAGTGGTTTCTGCATTAGGAGTATTGATCTGTACTTTTATTCAGTAGGTTACCTGAGAGAAGGTTATTCTAATTGTAGTGAACACACATAAATGCTGTACTTACCAATACACATCTTTTACTATTTCAGATTTGTGATCCAAATGTCTTACCTAGATATGAGCTTTTATTGCTTGTACTGTTAACTATTGTACTATTAACTATTGCAACGTTATTATGCAGGATATTAGTGAATTTAGAAGCTTTATTTCCTTCTAGTTGTCTCAACTAGAGTTCTGAATTTAATGCTTTTATTTTTCCTTTGTAATTGGGGCAGAGAATAAGCAAGTTCACTGGATTTTTTAGCTTGAGTGTTTGAGAAGTCTGAACATGGACTGTGATTTTCTAAGGTTATGTATCTT
Organism: Panthera pardus; assembly: GCF_024362965.1. Taxonomy (NCBI): domain Eukaryota; kingdom Metazoa; phylum Chordata; class Mammalia; order Carnivora; family Felidae; genus Panthera; species Panthera pardus. The sequence continues at coordinate 187,853,804 of NW_026526688.1, forward strand.
AGAGTTAGAAGTAATCACAGGGGCACCTGGGTGGCTCGGTCCGTTAAGCTTCTGACTTCCGTTCAGGTCATGATCTTGCACTCCATGAGTTCTAGCCCCACATCGGACTCTGCTGACAGCTCAGAACTTGGAGCCTGCTTCAGATTCTGTGTCTCCATCTCTCTCTGCCTTTTCCCCACCCACACTCTATCTCTCTCTGTCTCTCAAAAATGAATGAATGTTAAATTTTTTTTTTTAAATAAAAAGTATTCAGATATTTGCTTATAAGTGAAATTGGTGGATTGTGGATTGAATACTCTGTTACCAAGTATATTAGATAGGTACTTCATGTATAACAGAAAACCAAATTAGCATGGCCTTAAACAGGTAGAGCTTAACTTTCTCACATACCAAGAAGTTTGAGAGTAATTTTATTTTGGTTTTGTGAATCAAGCCCATCCTAACCATGGTTTGGTATCTCTTGTGAGCATCTTTCACTCATGCTCACAAGATGACTGCCTGAATTTCAGGCATAATATCAAAAGTCAAGGCAGGAAGAAGAGAGAAAGGAAGTGTCAGGTTTGACCGTGTCAGTCCTCTTTATCACAAAGCACTATATTTGCAATCCAGCAGACTTCTGTTTGCGTCCCATTGGCCAGGACTGTACCACATGACCATCCCAACTTGCAAGGCAATCTGGGAAGATGTGTAGTTTTATAGTCTCTCTAGAGGAGTCAGGCCAGGAAGAGAGTTGAGAGTGAACATTGCATTAATTAGTTAGCCAGCCATATCTGCCACAATCTGAATATGGAACCCATACCCAGGGTTTCATTTGTTTTGCTATAGTTAATTCTATGTAAGAATCCACTGTAAGGGATTTACTAATGTAGATGTTCAGGTTTCATGTCCAGTGGGACATATATAAACCTGGGTTTGAATTATTCACCTGCATTCCCACAAGATACAAGATACACTGGCAAGTTGAGGTCAGGTCAGGATGTAGACTTCCGTCTTATTGGCTCCTTTCTCTACTTTTGGATCACTTCTAGTATTTGTTAACATAATTTGGCTTTATCCCTGGAATTCTCCTAAAACCATGTGAAAAAAAAAACAAAAACAAAACAATGTTCTCTAAATTATAGCCTCAACTGCATATTTAGATGAGCATAACCATGTGAAACACCTATAATTGGTAAAATATTATGTAACTCTCTTTCGATGTCAATTAATTTTATTTTTATGTGCATACTATTTAAATACCTACTTTATTGTATTTCATTCATACTTTGTGATTATATTTCTAAGTTTTTTATATAATCATCTAGGTCTTTTATCAAAATCTTATTCTGATTTTATGTATTTACTATACAACATTGGTATCTCAATTGTGCATTGACCACTCACTCACATTTACAGCAACTACCCATTCTAGGAAAAAAAAAGCCCTAAAAAGGCACATTCGAGTCATATTTTTGCACAGAAAAAAAATTACTATAACATATAGTATGCTAAATGTTTTGTAGAAATGATAAAATTCTGACCTTAACCTAAGCTTTTAAAAGATCATATATCTCTACGTAACATATTGCATATATAAAGATGTCTAACTCTATGTACATATATCAAATAGCAAATTGGGTACAATTGCATTCAGAATCCTCAGAGAACTTTCACTCTAGAAAAATGTTACCATCACAGCACCATCACAGGCTTATCATGTCTCCTTACACAAATGGATGTGTAAGATTGAGAAACATCACTTTTAGATGAACTCATGCTTTGAAAATATCTGGCAAGGAACACCGTCTAATAATCCCAAAAGCAAAATGTTTCATCATCATAACAAGATTCGAGAAATTCATTACTGGAAAACTGAGTTAACTAGTATGAGCTAAGTTAACAAGCACATAAAAATCCGTGCTCTCCTTCAGACTAGTAATCAAGAAAACACACACACACAGAGGGCCATGTGTAAAATAAGAAGCCATAAAAGCTTAAGTCCCATTGACTTCATGTTGACTAATCACTTTAGTCACACAGCTTTAATTAGAAGAAGATTAAAAGTAACAAAAGCTGTATCAGCCCTTTTTGTTTCAAAAGGAGTTAGTTTTTTGTTTTTGTTTTGTTTTGTTTTTTTGTTGTTGTTGTCTTGCTTAGGAACCCTATCAGTATTTAGTTAAACTAGTTTAGAAGATCCACAGTACTTCCTTTATTTATGCATTTCAATTTCCCTTCTTTGAAAACTGGACACAGTTCTCTAGCACATGGCAGGAAGTTAGGTTACTGGAAGTTGGGGCACCTAGAATTATTGGCCCCAAGACAGTGGATTTAAAATGCTCACCAGTGGGGGCCTGGGTGGCTCAGTGGGTTAAGTGTCCAACTTGGGCTCAGGTCATGATCTCACAGTCTGTGAGTTCTAACCCCTCTTCAAGCTCTGGAATGATAGCTCAGAGCCTGGAGCCTGCTTCAGATTCTGTGTCTCCCTGTCTCTCTGCCCTTCCCCTCCCTGTTCACTGTCTGTCTGTCTCTTTCAAAAATAAATAAATAAAATAAAATAAAATAAAATAAAATAAAATAAAATAAAATAAAATAAAATAAATAAAATAAAATAAAATAAAATAAAATAAAATAAAATACAAATGCTCACCAGAATCCTCAAAGTTCAGCAAAACTTCCTCTGGATCTTAGGAGAAAGGAAAGTAGCTGTTGGGTAGATTCTTGCTTTTGAAATCCCTGGAGAAATCCTAGAATCATTTTTTAGTTGTGGGCTTCCGTAAAAGATTTTGTTTGAAGAAAGTTTGTCTTGCTTTAAATTTTTGTTGTTGTTGTTGAAAAATTAGTTGTGCCAAGGGAATACAGATGCAGGAAAGAAGAAAAGAAGGCCTGAGCAAGACCCAATGGAACCTCCTGTGAACCTGTGCTTTCTTTTCTGACACAAGAAAATGGCATCCAAAGAGAAAATTAAATCCGAGGAGTAATGACCTAGCATTTCCACTGCCTACCGCTCTAATGCGCTCAGAGGATAAGACAAACGGAGTAACGTGTTGGGGGGATATAGCTATGGTGGGAAGAATACTGCACTTAAATTAGAAAATTCGGTTTCCTGACTTGATCCCACCTGGAGTCAAAGGCCACAGCTTCCTTAGAACTTGGACTCACCAGTTTATAAAATGGTGGCACAGTTCTTTGCAAAGTACCTGTGTACCAGGCACTGCGCCAGGTGCTGAGGACCCAGACATAAATGTGACCTGCTGCCAGGCCCTGAAAGAACTTACAGATAGTGTATTCATCTGAATAGTAAAGTGGCTAATGAGTTCCATAATTGTTCTGGGTCACGTAATGTCCTAAGTATTTTTACAAGAATTACTTTTAAAATCTTCGTGGCAATCCCACTAGTTACACAACACACTTATTCTGATTTCATAGGTATGGAAATGAGGCATTGATCAGGTATAATTTTCCCCAACTCACATTGCTAGCAAGTGCAGAGATGTCTCTGAGCATAGTTCTCAGAATGCCAGATCCTGTACTCTAAATAATTTAATTTTTTTGCTTTCCCTGAATCAAGGAGATATGGAAAAGGGAAATAGGTAGTGGTTTTGTGAAAGTGTTTTGGAAACAATGGTGTTCTGTGTAAGTGTTGGTTATTGTTAAACCAGAAGAGATAAATAAAAGTTATATAAATCACAATTAGAAATGTCCAATAATATGTAAAGTTGTAAGTTAAATACGGAAGAGTTAAGAGGAACTACCTCAGATTTCTAAGATATAAATAATACTTTATAAATTATTCCTGTGCCTGATTCAGACTCCATGGTGGGTTAAATATCAGTAAGGACCAGATATTTCCCAGGCCCTGACTATGTATGTATCATTCTCAGCAACCTGCAAGACCATTCAAATGTAGATACATTTGATTTTCATGGTATTGAGTTGATCTACTCCAAGAAAGGACTTGGTTTGGGCATCAGTAATGAAGAAATAAATCCTCTTTGAGCTAGAGGGTGAACATTTTAAGTGGAGAAATCTGTCCATACAATTTCACATGTGTCTCAGAATTAAGCAACTCTGGCATTGTCGAGATAAATAATAAGGAAAGCTCAAGGTGTATGCATTTCCTTTTCCTGTCGGAGCCTGGATTGTGTCCTGCTATTGTGTCTAAAATCTGTTCTCTCAGAACCTCTATTTGCAGAAACCACATTTGTAAATAAAAGCAGATTATAGTAACTTAAAGGTCAATGGCAAAGCTGAAATATAACCAGCGTTAAGCACAGCTTCTACTAGAAGACATTCTTAATAACAAGGTCCCCGCAAACATCGGAGGTGAGGAATTGGCTTTAATTCCACTAGTGGGGGAGAAAGAAAGAAAAATCTTGTCCGTATTTGTGATTTAGCTTTAGCTCTTCACTTCTAGAAAATGTGCCCTTTATTAAGAGCATGAAAATAGACATTTTAGAAATTTGCTATCCAGTGTCACTCCTCAATTAACTTCTATTCATTCAACCAGCAAGAATCAGTGTTCAGCCCATTAAAAATAAGAGGCTTCCTTTTCTATTCCCTTTGCTGTTATTGATATTGTTAATCATTTTAATTAGTGGCTTCCCACGATTCCAATCAAGCCCAATTAGACTCAAACCTGATAAACAATGAAGAGGTAAAAACAGCAGCTTAAAACATGGATTAATCTCACTAGTACAAAGTGGAAAAGCTGAATTTTAAATTGTTTCTGTTCACCTTTAAACCAGGGCATTCCTGGTCTCACTGACTAGAATAGCATCTGGATGTTTATATGAAATGTAATCCATGGTTATACCTTCCAAAGAACCTTCACCTTCTGTGTCCCCTCATGCACATATTTGCTTATCCACGTATTTTCCATCATACCCTGGTGTGCATTTTTTCCACACCAACTACCACAACAGTTTACATTTCTTGGGCTTTCTCTTTCTTTCTCCCCTTTTATGTGTGTGTTTGCCTACCTTTCTCTGACCTTAGAAAGGCCCATTCTCCTTTAGATAAGAGTGATTTCAAATCATTCTCAATGATGCTATGGAAGTTCATGGCATGTATTTTTAGGTAACCATAATGTATCTACCCTGGTGCTAAATTATTTTATAAGACACTTAAAGTTTATTAATGTTTATTTATTTTTGAGAGAGAGAGAGAGAGAGAGAGAGAGAGAGAGAGAGAGAGAGAGAGAGGCAGAGATAGAGCATGAGCATGAGCAGGGGAGGGGCAGAGAGAGAGGGAGACACAGAATCCTAAGCAGGCTCCAGGGTCCGAGCTGTCAGCACACCAACTGCGGGATCATGACCTGAGCCAAAGAGGTCAGAAGCTCAAACAACTGAGCCACCCGGGTGCCCCTATAAGACACTTTTTATTTAATTTCCTCAAGAGCTCTATGAGGTAGTTACTTCTGTTAGCCTCATTTTACAGATGAGGAAATTGAGGTTTCAAGAATAGAAGTAACTTCATCAAGCTAGAAAACGTTATATCAGGATTTAAACTCAGCTCTATATGGTCCCAGGGGCCAGTGTCGAACTCTTAAGTTCAGGCTTATTTGGGTCTTTCCCTTAGGAGCAGAGCAAAGACCATCTCCCAGTAGAAAAATGTACCAACACTAAAAATTCACCATTATTCTTAAAGTAGATGCAATTAGTAATATTACTTTTTAAATAAGAATTGCCAACCTATCATTGTTTCTCAGACCATATTTGCCAAGTGATACGGTGCATACTATCTTTTAGATGAGCCCAGAAATGTTATCAGTATTCCTAGGTATGCACAGTAGACACTTTTATCTCTTGGGAACTATTCAATTGTAACATCGACGTTTCTCTCATTACTCAGAATTGCATGATCTTTCCATTTTAAATATTTGATATGGAGTAGCCTAATGAGCAACAGTTGGGTTTGAATCCTGGCTTTAGCATTTAACTGTCTAGAATATCTCAAGCAGGTTACTTACCTTTTTTGAGCTGAGGGCCTGGAATATAAACAATAATAAAGAATTAATGAATTGGGCCCAGAAAATTACAATCATAAAATCTGCCTTGTAAGATTTTTTTTGCAATTTTGCAGAATTAAACCTATATTTAAAGGTGCTTGACCTATAATTTCTTCTTAATAAATCACAGTGTTGATGGCCATTTATTTCTATCATATGTAAATCATTTTATGATTTTTATATATTGAAGCAGGTGGATGGGAGATTTCATCTAGGCAGAATATCAAGAGAGTACGACAGCTAATAGCAAAATCCAACCAAAGGGACACAGAGTAGAAAGGAAATTGTGTACATTAGGCCTTTAACCTGATTATTGGAGATAGAGTAGAAAGCTAGGCTTGATTCAAAAGAGGAAGGTAATTAAAAGAGCAATTATTAACACTCAGAAGCAAGTGTCTCAGTCACCTATTGCCATAGTAATGCCAAGAAATAACTCCACAGTACAATGCTTATAAGAGCATCTCTTGCACACTCATTTTGCCTGATCTAAGACAGCTCACCTATATATCTCATGCTGTGGGTCAGCTAGGCTTAGCTAAAGATGGAATTTTGGTTTAGATATGTTCCATGATTTTTTGTTCTGGAGTCCAGTTTCCAGAACACTAAATAACAGAGAAATCTCAATTGTATATGCACATTTCAAACTTTTGCTTACATCAGGTCTTCTAATATCCTGTTGACCAAAGCACATCATATAGCATCACATAGTGAATTCTGTTCCAACCCCCATCAGACAGTATATGGACGTACAGTTTTATTACAGAGGGATGGAGAACTGGGATCAGTAAGTTAGTCTCGTACCCAAAGGTTGAATTTGAGGTGTCAGTGAGACTTTAGAGACTGCTAAACCTTGGAGCTATTGATCTAGAGATTCTTCTGCCTCCTTTGCAGAAGGTCCAGACTTGTTCCAGAACTGCGACCTGAAACTTAGGCTTGGGTTGTGAGACATGAACTCAGAATGGAACGAAAATTTCCCTAGTGAAAGAAAAAATCATCCTGTTTATGCCTGTGGTTCAACTATTTGATGTAGCCCACATAACCTTCTATTTGTGGGATGCCATCCTTAAATGCCTTGCTTTGGTCTTGGAGTTTCATTTGTTTGCTTTTCTCAAGGTTGCTGGTATACATTGATGGAGCTATTGATTACACACCTATTTGCCTTCCTAAATTATTTTCTCCAGGGACTTCATGTCTAACTTTTGATTTTCCATTTCTGGAGCGACATTTGTAAGCACAATGCAGAAAGTCTGTTATTTCACCATTGGTACTGGGATTTTTCCCAAATGACAATTTGAATAGTAATAGTGAAGACTCAATAAAATTGTATCTCCTTGTTTTGTGCTTATGGATAGATGCATTCTTTAAGGCTGTTAAACATCATAACTTCTGTTACACATCTGCAGTGTGTATCTTCCCCAGAATCAATATATGTGGAATCAATTCTAATTTAAGTGCTTTGCAGGTACCATTATGTTTCGCTAAATTGAGTTGCTTCCTATGGCCAAGGAATGAGAAGCAACTTAGACTAAGTTTTATTGGGAACTTTTGCTGGCTCTTGAGAGAAATGACTGTCATTATTCATTGAGCAGCTTGAACCTAATCTGGAGTTTTTCTGCCTTTGTTTAGAGTTATGTGATCTTACTGGCATAATGCCTTCTTAATGTGGTTTTCTCCAGTAGAAATTGAGAATAGCATCCCTGCCTCCAGATGTCTGTGCCTCCTATAAGAATTTTTATATATGGCACCTTGCATGTATTATCGGTATTCTATCTCTGTTCCCTAACAAGATTATGAAAGCGCTATGGCAGATACAGGGTGTTTATTCATGGTGTGCCCAGTACCTGACATATTTATCAATTACATTTTATTAAAAGGTTAATTGTTGTGGTGTTAGGTGCACTTTACAAGACACTATGATCAAGACTTCAAACACAAGTCACATTCTTTTTTCTACAGGTTTCCCTATCAGTCTTTCTCATTTCATGGGAGAAGTGGTGGCTTGTGGCCACTAGTCTATCCTAGAAGGTTGTAGTTCAGTCTTTAATATTTTAATCAAGTGACTGTGTCTTCATACAATGTTTTAATCTATCTTGAGAAATGGTCCCTATTTGAGTCACCTCCCTGTACTTTCCCAGACATTTCCATTCTTTATCATTTTAGTGCTGATTCTTTTTCTAGATCTCTCTGGTAATAATTACTCTTCTGTGGGTGGTACTGAGATACACACAGCACATAATCGATAGCAAATTACCTTTTAGAGTAGTTTGGAGTAGGGAGCAGTTTTGAGTTTATTATACATGTCTCAACATCATTTACTGACATTTTATGAATGCATTTCATTGTTGTCATATGGTAGGTATACATTCATAGCATTCAGTCTGGGAAGAAAAAAAGTCAAAGCAAACCAGAGAATTGTGGACGGTACTCCGTGGTTATAAAGATCAGTGTTTTGTCCACGTCCTTTTCATATTTATTATGTGTTCCTGATTTTACTTTTTGGTGATTGGAATGTTCTGAATGAGAACTTTCTTGCATTAATTAATTCTTGCATTTCCTTCTGTCCTGCAGACTCTTAACTTTTCTCTGAATTTTTCCTCGTCCTTTCTTATATTCTTCTGTATCTTCTTACACAGTTCTGTATTCTTTATCCTTCATTCCTTTGAATGTATTGCATGCCCTGGCCCTTCTCCTCTGTTCTTTAATTCAGTATATTTTATTGGAGAAAGGCTCACATCAAGTTGACAGCAATCTGCCTCATCTCTCGTATCTCCTTGTATCTAATGAGGTTGTTCTTGCAAGAAATGTGCAGCAGAAGCACATCACATTCTATGTTTTACATTGCGTAGATGCTTTGTTTGAGTTTCATAATATCTTAAATCAGTGCCTTTCTTTTGAAAGTCTTTGAATCTGTTTGGAATAGCGTGACTATTTTTATCTTTGGCTCCACACTTATATTTCATGATCCAATTTAGAAGCAGTAGAGTAGTGTGTAAAGAGCTGGATTTACTCAGCCTGAGGTTTTGAATCCTAGGTCAGCCACTTAACTGGCTAGGTGACCTTGGGTGAATTACTAATCCTCTCTGAGACTCAGATTTCTCACCTATTAGTCTTCTGTTATCACCTATAATGCCTTTAACCCTCACAGGCTATTTTGAGGATAGATAAAGAAAAAATATCTGGCACATAGTATACCTTCCATAGGTGGTGGCAAAATGATGCTGACATCCACTTGAGGGACATTCAGAAAATTACTCTGAGAATTAATGTTGAATAGATTGATTTCACTGAGGCTTCTTCACTCTCTTCAACGCCATCGCGCTGTGTTGATAATGGATATGTGGCAATGCTCCCCTGAAGGTGATTGTACAACCTCCCTCATATTGGGCTCATCTCTTCCTTTTTCATAGTAGAATACTTCTGATCACTTTTCCTCTTCTGTTTACCTTTCCTCTGAAGGAAAGCTATTCCGGAGAGCCTTTATCGCTTTGAAATATTTGTTCAAATCATTAAAATATGTGCTAGTAATTATGGAACATGATGTCAGCATAGACCACTGTGGAGCCATTTTAATTTCAGCTTCTTAGGATAAAAGATATGTCAACAGGGAAATAAATTGTACTAAATTGAAAAAGCAAACGGACAAAAATGCAGAAGAGAAAAGAGCATCGATTCTAAAATACTTATGAGAACATATTATGTGCAAGATACTGTTTTAGGATTGTCAGTGATACGAAACCATTTTAAGCCTGTCAGCAATGACGATTTTCTCGGTGGAAATTCTCCTTCCAATGGAAGTTCCTTTCTCATCCTCACAGGGACTGATAACGGATGCAGAATATATACCGGATTGAAGGACAGATTGGAGCTGAAAAAGGCATAGCTAATGTTACTTTGGAGGCAGCTGGATTGGAAAAGTTAGAAGCATTGTTTCAGTAAGAGTAGATGATCAGATAATAAGAGATGGGGGTTTTAAAAATATTACACTTTTCAGTCTGGAAGTTAAGAAAATAAACTTCTAGAATTATAGGTGGCCCAAATTAAAGAGATCTCAGAGATGATTCTAGTCTACTCTCCTTGTTTTAGAGATTTAACTGAGCTTAAATTTATACCCGAAAAATATGCGCCTATTTCTGACTATTTCTACCATAGGGTGTCACCTTTCATCTTGGCGAATTAGCCAGAAAGCATACCACTGGTCAATTTGAGTTATGTCTATGGGGCTCCCATTTGTAGTCTAAAAACTATCGTGGATTCCATGATAGCTTCCTCCTCTCCACCAAGCATGACTGTGGGCCACATGTTTTCATGTCAGCTGTAGTGGTTTTTGAAGATAAAGACTGATTTTAATGCTGGTCAAAGTACACGCAAGTTATATGAATTCTTCTTATGGAAAAATATCAGCTTTTCTTTTATTTTGGTTGATTTTTCTGGCTCCTCTCACTGTGGCTTCTCATCAGTGTCTACACTTGTACAATTATGTTGCTGGCAATGCAGGATATTACATTTCCAAGGGAGAGTATACAAATAAGCTCGGAACCCTTCAGTGTGTTTCCTTTAAAAATGACAATATAATGTGCTTGTCTGATTCACAGCTAGCAGCATGAGAAAATAATAGAGTCAGCTCTTCACTTGTAATAATAGTTCCATTTGCCATCCATTTGTCTGACCCCTACCTGCATAAAGGCCCTCTCAGATACATCCCAGCACCGGTTCCTCCTTCTGGGTTACCATATCCATTGTTGCTCAAACATGTTGCCTCATTTTCCCTGGAAACAAAGACAGCAGTTAGTCCTTACCTTGTTTTATGTTTCTGTTAGAAGGAGAATTCATGTTGACTGCCAGTTAATGCCTGCCAATAAGTTTCCTTAAGAACTTTGAAAAAGAGGACAAGCTAACTCTTCATTGAAAATGCTCTCCTACATCTGGTTCTTGATTTCAACTCAGGTCATGATCTTGCGCTTCATGGGATCAAGTCCCTCATTGGGCTCCTGCGCTGACAGCTCAGAGCCAGTTTAGGATTCTGTCTCCCTATCTGTCTCTCTCTGCTCCTCCCTTGCTTGTGCTCTCTGTCTTTCTCTCAGATAAATAAATAAACATTTAAAAAAAAGTGTTCTCTAGTTTCTGCGGTACCTGGATAATTTTTATCCATAGATATAATGTTAAAACCTAGCTCCTATCCACTCCTAGGAGATTCAATTTCTTCCAATTCCTTATAATCCTAAAGTACTATTCATATTCCTCCAATCACATGCCTCAGGATTTTTAGGCCTGAGAATCTTCACTTTAATGAGTCTGCAGGTAGGTTTTATGAACCCCGGATTTGAGAACCAATTCTTCTCAGTCAGACCTCTCTGAGTTACTCTCAAAGTTTAGGCCTCACCTAAAGACCAAGCCTGTTTCCCTGCAGTGAATCCCCTAGAAGTCCTAACTATTATGATCACTTTATAGTTCCCTCTACTTTTGAGCTCACCATAGAGGAGGCACAGTATAAGGAAGGCTGTGCTTGTCTTCATTAGCCTTTCCAAGGCGTGGGCACCATCCATTTTTAAATCACCTATAACACAATGTAAAAAACCATGAAACATTACCCGACTAAAGATTTGGAAGTATTGGATTGAAAATGAAAGTCTTAAAGTTGAATGTTTTTTCAGTTTTATCCCAAGATTTAATGTTTTATCCTTAAACCATTACATAGCCCATAGTAGATGCTCAATAAATATTTGTTAAATACATGCTAAGTATGACTATTCCCAAAGAAAATAAATTATAACTTTACCTAAAGTTTCCTCATAGACATACTCGTTTCCTAGCCTAAAGTTCCTATGTTGAGGCCCACTTTTCTTGTTTAGACTCCTAAATAAGCATTTTCCAAAAATGCAGGGGAAAAATAAAGAAATTAATAAGCATTTTTTAGTTGATCTACCCTCAGACTCACTTACAGAAAGATAATGATTGGTGAGAAAGGTATTGGGGGTGTGATTTGATATAGTGTATCATGCTTAATTGAAATGTTTCTTTAAAAGCAGTTTGGATTTTAAAGAAAATAAACCTAATTCATGCCGTAAGGCATATTTAGTGTTGATTCCTTCTCTTTATCAAAGGATATGTTTTTCTACATGTTAACTAAAGAGAATTACATGTTTAACTGTTCATGGGAAATTCAGATTTAAAAAAAAATATGTGTTCTAGAGGAATAACAGCGTAAGAATGAAGGTTTCCAGATTTCCAAAATCCTGTTATTTTATACTCTTCTTCTTTCTGTGTAGTCTAACTGTTTCTTCATTAAAGAGTGAAAGTACAGATTTTTAAAATAGCTTATTAAAGTGCAATTTACAAATTATAAAAATAACTCATTTTACGTATACACTTCAATGATTTTCATTAAATTTACAGAGGTGTGCGTCCATTACAACCATCTGATTTTAGAATGTTTCCATCACACCCCAAAGATCCCTCCTGCCCATTTGCTGTCCCTCTTATCTCCAAACTTGGGCATTGGCAATCACTAAAATACTTCCTGTGTCTATGTCTTTTCCTGTTGTAGAGATTTCATATACATTAAAACACGCAATACATCATCTTCTGTGTCTGTTTATTTTACTTAGTGTGATGTTTTTGAGGTTCTTCCATGCTATAGCCCATATTAATATTTTGTTCCTTTTATTGTTGAATAATATTCCCGCAGATTGCTTTCTAATATATGCTAGCATGTAATGCAGCATTGAAAGCAAACGTGTTTAAAACTCTGAAGAATTTCTTTTTTTTAAGTAATGTATGTTACCATAACGTCTGAAAAAATTATAATGAAGCTTAATGATATATAATATAAAATATAATATATAAATGTCATATTGTATATATAATCCGAATATACAGAAAAATCTTCCAAATGTTTATTTTATTCATTCATAATTCATTCTTTAAAATATCACCTGTTAAATTCTTCTCACTTAATTTGCATACACACTTAACAAATATTTCAGATATGAAGTGTAAAAGGATGAGGGGGAGTTAAGTTGTAATGTTTTCTAACTCATGTCAAGAAAAATGAGAGACTATAGTGTTAGTATCACAGACTGTTTTTAATTGTCTCTTGACAAGTCAAAATATTTAGTGGAAAGTACTTGAGGTAAAATTACTTGGGAAAATTAGCTATTTCTTAATTCTACAATATTGAACTTTAAGTTATGTTAGAGAAATATAGTATTTTATGCCTCATTATTTTATTTCATTAATAATTGAAAAGAGGTAAAGCAAAATGGAAAAAAGACTAGATACAACCAGAGTTTTTCAAAGGTCAAGCAAAAATAGATTTTTGAAGAACATTCTGTTTCCTTCAGCCTTCCTGGGTTTTCACACCTCACTTCCAATATCTCCTCCTACATCTTTTTATTATTCATCTGTCTCACTCAATACGTTTCTTCCCTTTCCTTTTTCCAAAAAGAACTTTGTTGTGAGGGGCAGGGGATTTGTGAAAAGTCATTATAAAATAAAAATTAAATTAATCTATGTGCATTTGGGGGCAGAATCTGTTCTACCCAGACATCTATCCCTCTCCCAATATGTAGCACTGAGCATATTCTATCTGTAAGACATTTGATTAATGTTTACTAATTTGAAATGATACATCAGAGGAGACATGAAGAACTTCCTGTGATATCCTAAGTTCTACTTTTTAATGCTTGAATTTGCCTCTCTCTTAAATTTTAAGAATCTTAGGTATATATTTAGTAGGAGTGTTGTAAAATGGTTCTAAAGAAAAAGGAAACTTCCTTCGCTATTTTTACTAAATATGTGTTATAATACATTATAGAGTCCAAATGTAGAGACCTTGTTCATTTAGTGGTAAAAAGTTAAATATGCTTTTTCACTTCCCTTTACCACTGTTCCATCCTTTTACCTTTCATCACTGAGTGAAAAAAGACATCTCATAGATAACATGGCTCAAATATAGGATGCTGTACATTCCCATGAAGTACCCTTGCTGTTAGGGTGGTTTTCTCTCCATAGATTTTGGTGGAAACACATCATCTCTGACATCAACAACTCTGTAAAATTACAAAAAAAAAAAATCAACTAGGTTGAAGAATGTGTCCCGGACTCAGTATACAGAGATGGGAGGGGCTGAAATAGCGATTGTGGGAAATAAGGAAACATGTTAGAAATTAATCACTAAATTGCTCTTTCCTAATTAGCATTTTTCCTTTACCTTTTCATTCAACATATGTTTACAGGGCATCTTTTTCTGTATTACATACACAAAAATGAGCTATAAGGACACGGTTTCTGTAAGTAGAGCAAAGTGAAAATTTAGAAACTGCATCTTAGCTAAGTGAACTTACATTGTTCTCACTTAAAGCATCACCCCCAAGAGGGCAGAGTGAACATCTAACCTCCCATCTCTCTTACATGTATCTTTCTCTTGATAGCAGAAGGCTGTCTAAGTCCTCTTTTCGACTTATGGAACCTTCTCTTAAATAAGTCAGGGTATGTCTGTCTAACTTTTTATTTATGTAATAAAACACTATTGTAAAAGTAGACTACAGATACTTTAGAATTAAAAAGAATCCCTTCCCATAATTTCAGTGCTTTGACTTTTGTGATTATGTTCAGGCTATGAACTTCATAGCTCATAGGAAGCCAAAAACTAAACATGCTTCCTTTTTCCTTTCATTCCTTCTGATCTTATCTATAGCAAAAGGATATCTCTCGTTAAATAGAGGGGAAGTGAAGTGCAAAAGAATTGATACTGTCACACAGTCTGTTAGAGACTCCAGATGCTATGTAAGTGATGTCATGTAAAGGGAGATATGATAGAGGGGATATAGATTCCACCAGAAGGAGTGGCAGTTTGGGTAGGTCCTGCATTGCTCTAGAATGAAGAATGTCTTCTCAGAGAAAAAGACACGTAAGCTCTAAGTTAAAGTCTTCATGTTGAATAGCAGTCATTCCACTTAAAAAGGAATTACATATTCCAGAGGGGAAACAAGGAAAAATGAAAGATGTGTGTGATAGTTAGAGGGTAGAATGTCAGGGAAGAATAAAGGATACTAAAGAGAAACCAGGCCAGGAACTGTAAGACCTCCTAAGGCGTATAAAGGATTTTGGACCTCCATAATGGGAAGATATTGAAGGCTTTTCAATAAGATACTGACTTTCACTGATGTATATGCCACAGATTCCTTCGTAGAACAGACCTCTTAGAGGCATGGACTAGAACAAGACCATAACGAGGAAAATCTATATGGAGCAGGATGATGATGATGATGATGATGATGATGATGGCATGGTGGCCTAGGGAAGGGTGGAAATATAGAGATAAAAGATTTAAATAAGATACATTTAGCCCATTTAATTTCATTTTTTACAGTTAAATTGAAAAAAAATAAATCCCCAGATATCTGGTACAATGTGTTCCTTGATTTTGATAATATTTTGTTATGTTTCTCTCGATGGAACTTGGGGCCCTGACAATTAGGTATACATTGTCTGTCTGCTTCTTGGGGTCACACAGGGCCACTCTTACAAATAGACAAAAGTGAAGCTACAGGACTAGCGACAGGTCTGACCCAGCTCCTGCGCAGTGTCAAAGCTACAAGTGAAACCTCTGTGCTTGTAATTATTTTTGATGTTGGAATGACCTCTGTGCAAATGCAGAAGGAAAATCAAAGTTACAGCTCCTCTGTAATTATCCAACCATCTCTGCCCAAATCTAACAGCGAGGCAGTGCAATTTCTGCATCTACTAGGATTCATTTGGGGGACTTGGTGTCATAAGCTTTTCCTAAATCTCTTCTGCACATCTCATCTCTTCCTGGATTGGTGATAATGGCAACTTGGCGAGAAGCAAAGCCAAATAGAATAAAATTTAAAAATTCAATTTTTCCCCTTCCTTTGCTTGCTTGTCCTCCTATGTTTTACATCCTTTTTAAAAGGACATTCATGATAAATAACAATAGCTAATCATTTTTAAGCCCTGCTAGGTGCTAGACACTATGCTATATACTGTGCACACGTGATTGTATTTAGTTATTCCCAGATAGTTATTATTTTATTAGATACAATAGATATTATTATTATGTCTACTACTTAGGCGAGTAAACACAGACCCCTAAAGTCAAATAACTTCATGACAAAGATGGAATTAGATTCAAGCCTCTCTGACTCAATATAACCATCTGGTTGTGCTCTTATACTCTCCATTTTGTTCCACCCAAATCATCATCATATCATCATCATCATCATTGCCTTTGTGTATGTGTTACACCCTGGAAATCAGGAATACGCTCTATGAAAGTGTCTAGGAAACTATTGCTTGGAATGGAAGGAGATAATATGCTCGATCAATTTTTCCACACATTTCACATTCCAGATACTGTGCTTGGTGCTACTGCTGAGAATGCAATTGTGAGTAAGTTTCTGTCTCCTACTGGGGAAAACAGGTGGAATGACAATTTCATCAGAAGGATACGCCAGCCTGGATTCAAATTCTGGGAATAGCGCATACTGGAGGGCAGGTGAAAACTCCCTGGTGGGCAACGCTGTAGCCCTCCCAGGAGTTGAGGCGAGTGAGCCCTGGCTTGCTCTCTTTCCTGTCTTGGCCTTGTTTGCCTTTGCTTCTTTCTCTCCATCTCTGAGCAATCTCATTCTAGCTTCCAACCATACTATGAGGAAAAGAATTACTATTATCCCTACTCTTGCGGAGAAATAGCTCTCCATGAATAGTCTCATGTGTCTGCATGGTTGGGGCTTTCTGAGCAAAGAACACTGGCACTTGGGTTGAAAGATGATTGAGTAGCAACTCTCAAGGTAGAGAGCTCCAAGAGAGAGAAACTCTGATCTGCCCTGGAGACATTTGATTACATCCCAGGATGTTAATATATAGCACTGCCCTCCACTCCCCAAATGGAAGCTTTTATATCATGGAGCAAATGTCCGTTTTGATCTCTTCAAAAGGACAGAGGGACATATGGGAAAGCCATCCTGCGTAAGGTCCAAGTTTCATAATTCTGGGCCTCCTTTCCTATGATACAAACCCCAGTGTATACACAGGGCACACCAGACTCTCACTGTATCATGTTCGGAGTAAAGACCTCACATAAGCTGCTCTGTGAGTGAATAAACACTCTGATCGCTGATCCAAAAGTCTTGTGTTCGCGTTAGTGTGTGTGTGTGTGTGTGTGTGTGTGTGTGTGTGTGTGTGCATGTGTGTGTGTACATACATGTCTATTTGTAGATATAGATCAATCACAGACGCTTCACAGTTTCAAACTTATCATCCCTATAATGAAACCGAGGCGAGAAACATATTCTCTTTACTGCTTTGTCGAGTAATTCTTTTGTTCTATTTTTTCAGTTTCTGTAGGGAGGTCCCAAAGGCGCAGTTCAAGAGTGTTGATTCCTGTCTCTACTTCCTTTTAAATACTCACTTCTGTTTAGCTGCCATCATGTCTACCTTAAGTCACACTGAGGAGCAGATTTCTGGGAAGGAGGGGCCATCTCAGAAAGGTGTGCCCTGGCCCAATGGCCTCAACTCAAACCAGTGGTCTACAGTAAAAGTGGGATTCTTTATTGTTCTATATGACCCTGCTATATCTGTCAATAGGTGTAGGAAGGCCCTACTTTGTTCTCCAAAGAAAGAAGAAAACTCAGAAAATTACTTATGATCTCTCGTGCTAAGGGAAAACTTTTCCAGAGCACCCTCTCTTGTCGCAGGTCACATGACCTGGGTCAGAGTGACCTTCAACCAGATTCAGCTCTGACTGAGTCCCTCCAGGAGATCATGAGCTCTTCTCTGTCTACTTTTCAAAACAGAACAGAGACGGACTTGGAAATGCCACCATATTCCTTAATGCCACAAAACTAGGAAGAATATCATTTTAGACCCTTAGAGATTATCCTCCATGGAGTTTCCCTTCTTGTTTTTTTCTTATCTTTTCACGAGCGCCTTGTCTGGTGTCCCCTCCCTCCGGCTACCTTTCAGGGTGCTTTAACAGGTATTGGGAATGCAGGCCCTGAGTCTCTCACCTTTCTTGTGCTTTGCCATTATGCTCTCCTGATGTTTGGGCAGCATGAAAAATGTGCCTTCCCGCCTCTAGACTTTGCTGTCCTCAGAGGGTGAGAGGGAGTTGGGAGCCTGATAGGAGAGAATGACGATGAGTATACAGTGCCTGTTCAGACTTTCAAAGAGTGGAGACTGCCCTCAGTTTCCTTATAAAACACCAAGACACACATACTTTGCTGCAGCAAAGATGTTTCTTTTTTATTTTTTTTCTTTCTAAAGGAACACAGTTTCACACAGGGAAAGCATCTTCCTCCTATTAGCATGACATTGACCCTACTCATTGCAGGTAATAACCTTGGCTCCCCTGTTTCAGGAACACATGACTCTGGCCCCTGGCTGAGTACACTAGACAAGTGGAATTCTTCTCAAATTCAGTTCTACTCAGCCGTGACTGACAGGTATTCCCCTGTCACAGTGGGAGATGGAACCAGAGTACAAATCCCTCTCAGTGAGCCTACATATTCCATAGGATTCCTCCTTTGCTTCTGCAGTTGAAATCAGTTCCTTAAAGAAATATGGGTGTGCGCTAGCTTATGTTTGTGAATTTGGGCAGCTTTCAACGTGTTTGATGTTCCATGTGCTTTGTTCCGTTTCCTTTCTTCCTAGCTTCAGACGTTTCTCTTTTGTATGTTTAAATGATGGTTAACTATGAAGAAGACCAAAATAGACAAAGTAATTGCCACTTGTCCCTTTGTCTCTCTGTGGCTTGCTGTGCTATAAATGTATTTAATCTAGACCAAACTGGGGAGGTAAAACCTAATTTAATAGCTATCAATCACAGGCAGCAGGTCTGCAAGAGGAGAGAGAGAGAGAAAAAAAAAAAAATTGGTTCTATTATGGAGTCCTCTCTCCGGAAAAACAGAGTGAAACATTAGACACTCCATATCTTTACAAGACGGCTTCTAATCCCTCTACCAAGTTACACATCATTCGAAACTCTGTGTTTTCCATTTCCACTTGTATGCCACCAACCTTATATTAAAAAGTAGGTGACTGACATGTGAGCTAAAATATTTCATAGGAATTAAATGCATTGAGCTTTGTTAGAAGGAAACAGAGCAACTTGATATGAGACCCAAATACTAATTAAATAAAGCCTCCCTCTGTGGAGCTAAGCAACTGCTTTTCTTAGCTCCAGAATAATGCATGTGGCTGTGCCTTCCCACCCTCCAATAGTGAGACTGTCGTCCTGTGTTGTTTGTTAAATCCTTCCAGAAGCTTCTCAATTTCCTTTTTTCTTTTAAGTTCATTTATTTATTTTGAGAGAGAGAGAGAGAGAGAGAGGGAAAACACGAGCAGGGGAGGGGCAAAGAGGGAGGAGAGAGAGAGAATCCCAAGCAGGCTCTGAATTGTCAGCGCAGAGCCCATCCCAGGGCTCAAACCCACAAACTCTGAGATCATGACCTGAGCTGAAATCAACAGTCAGATGTTGAACTGACTGAGCCACCCAGGCACCCCAGAAGCTTCTCAGTTTTCTCTGATTAAAAAGCCAAAGTCAGACAAGTTCAGTGGCTTACCGATCTGCATTATTTCTCTGATACCCTCATCCCCTGCCTTCCTTGATCACCCCCTCCTCGCTCATTCTGTTCCAAAAACCCTGGCCTCCTGATTTTCCCTTTCACACACCAGGTGCTTTCACATCAGAGTCTTTGCACTTATGTTCCCTCTCCCTGAACACTTTTTTCTGAGATGTGCACATATCTCCCTCACCTCTTCCGGTTGTCACCATGTCGGTGAGGCTTTCCCTGTCACTCTATTTAAAATTGTGTTCTGACCACCTCCAGAACTCCCTGCCCTAGTTCCTTGTTTTTTCTTCATAGGGCTTATCACCGTCTAACATACTCTATATTTTACCAATCATTGCGTTTATAATTTGACTCCCTCTGCAAGGACATAAGGGAAAGACTTCTGTTCACTGTCTTATCCCCAAACCGATGACTAACACAAAGCAGGCATTTGGTTAATACTGCTGAGTAAATGAATGAATGAGAGTAAAAGCAGTCTGTTGTGCAGACGCTATAAGTAATTTCAAAAGGAAATTGAGTGTAATGGAATTGGTAGAAAGGTTACTTGGGGGCAGAGACTAATAATCCTGTTATAAATAGGTTGAGACACTGCAGACTACATTTACCAATCCAGACACTTTACTTAAACTCTAACTTTTCCCATCTATTGGACATAACAGTTTTTGTCAAGGGATGAAGTAAGGAAGACGGTGAAGGAACCAAAGGTTCATTCGTTCATATATTGATGGCTTTTCAGAAAACCAGGCACTGTGTTAGGCTCCAGGGATATAATGCTGAACAGGACCTAGCCTCTGTCCTTACTGAGTTCATAGGTACTGGGGAAACAGGTAACAACACTTCATTACAACACAACACTTTCAGTGGTTGGTATGAGTGCTATTAAGCAAAATTCTGGGGGACAAAGAAAGAAAGGGTCAGTGAGCTGACCTGTCTGTGGGGATTTAGGAAGGCATTACAAAGGAAATTAAATTTTATCTGGATTTTTGTTTAAGACACTTTCAATTACAAATAATGAAAAACTCAGCTCAATTAGGCTTAAGCAATGAAGGAAATGTATTAGCTCAAGTAGCTGGGAACACTCAGAGGTAGAGGGGAACGCAGGGCTAGAAATCAAAGCTGCATAGCCACCTCTCTGTGAGTTTCTCAGGTCTGATCTCTTCCATGTGGCAGCTGCATCCTCAGGCTGGCTTCTCTCAAATGTGGAAGTGGTCCCATCAGTGCCACATCTCATATTAGTCTACCCTACTGCCATCCCGTCCACATCAAGAGATGAGTGTCCCCCGAATATTGAATAAAAATATAGTGGTCAATCTAGGGGGACCACCGAAGGTTACTGCCCGCTCTTTAACCAGTTGTGGCCAGGAAATGCCGGCCACATTGACATGTAGCTGAGTTACCTGCCAGGCCTACACCCAACACAGGAGCAAGGAGAATGGAACTAGGGGCTCTGGCTTGCAGCAGTGATGGTCCACCTTCGAAGGAATATGTTGTGGTTGCTCGTACACAACCACAGAATAGTTATACAAATGGGAAAGGAGGTGAATTCTTGCAGAGCAACTTCGATATGCCCTACAATCTTAAGGGATGAGTAAGCATTTTCAAAGAGATGATGGAGAAAAGTAATGTTGAAAGGAGAAGGAATGCCAGATGAAAAATCATAAAATATAAAATGGCATGCCCTATTGTGGGAAAATCGCGTTGGACACAGGGGCAAATGGACTGTCTAGAAATAAAACCCAAATGTAGGCTATAGACAGATTGGAATGACTCCTACATATCATAGAAAGAAATGGGATGATTCTGAGAATAACTTAAAGCTTTGGTGTTATGAAACAAAATAAACATATATTTCAAAAAAAGATTGCCTATATCAGCAAAGTATAGAGGAAGTCATAGAAGCAGAAGTTATGGTCCCTGTTCTCCAAAGGCTATGGAGACAGTCAAGTTGGTTAACTAAAGTACCAATCCAAAGGGTTTCATCATCAAGCTGTGTGTCCATAACTCTTAAGTTAGAGGTTGGAGAACTAGTGGCTAGAGGAAGACTTCAAAGAAGAGGAAAGAACCTGGGGAAACCTTGGAAATTGAATCCATGTGGAGTGGAATAAGTGGAAAAGAGCAGAAAGATTTCTTCAGGAGAGGGAATCAGCATATGATCAGGTGAAAGGTTAGGTAGGAACATTGTATGAACAGGAACAAAGAGGAGAATGGTGACTGGTTGTGTATATATAATGTGCAGCCATCAAAGAATCCTGAGATGTTAAGAACAAAAGGTCAAACTTTAGTCTTTAGCCCAAGCTCTGGACAATTAATTTATTTCTCTTACACTCAATTTTCTCATTTATATGTGAGGACAAGCATCTCTTTATTAATGGTAGTATACTTAGGAGTGAAGAGAAATTGAGTATGGCTAGCACCCCATACATGGAGATAATTTGTGATCAATACCTGTACCTTCTCTTTTCTCCTCTGATGAAGAGGATAAGGAATAGGAGGCTCGTGATGATGATGAATGAATAGAAGGCCAGATTGTAACTACTTCATAAGAACAAAATAGAAAAGGCAGAGAAAATGGTCAGAAAATCCTGACTTTTCATTGACAAAAAGTGAGGGAAGACATTTCTTTGGCTTTCACTGTTCTTCGACGATACCAGTGGTGTTGATCTTCATTTACTGTTGGTAATATCACTAAGAACAATCAGAAAAAGGTTTATTGATAGATTCCCATCATGATTGACCTGAACATGGCATAAGAGAACCAAATCTGGCTAAATATTGATCAACGTTCCTCACTATCCAAAAGTTATCTTGCCTACTTTTTTAGTGTAAAAAAATTGACAATTACATTAAAGTTCATTTTTGACTAACATAGACTCTTTACCCCTTCTCCATCCTCAAGGATCCTAAATTTTACTGTATCCAAAACCAAACCCCTCTTCCTAAGCACCTAAGAATTTTTACCTGAGACAGTATCAACCACTAAGACACTCTAGTTCAAAAATGTAATGTCATCCTTGAGTAAATAATTCCTGACATTTGTAAGTTTCATCTTTTATTTTTCTGTCTCCTCTCCCATTGTCCTTCTCCAGGTCACCTCTACTCTGGGAGACTAAAATAGACCCAGTCACCTTTCAGTATCATCTGTCTCCTGGCCATCTGATTCCTTTCTCAGTGTTGCCAGACTATAACTGCCACATTGGCACCATCATGGTGACATTTCAATTATTTATAGAGTGTCTGAAAGGTTAAAACACATAGGGTAAATTTATTTTTAAAGAGTATGTTTCCATTAGTTATTTATTGATGCCTAAATAAGTACCACACAACTAATTTGTATAAAATTATCAACATTAATTATAATCCAGAGTTTCCCATGGTTCTGGAAACTGGAAGCAACTTGACTGGATGGTTGTGGCTCCATCTTTCGTAGTGTTGCAGTCAAAAGGTTGGTTCAGGCTTCTGCCACCCAAAGGTCTAAATGTGGCTGGATGGGCCACTTCACTTATGTGCCTGGAAAGGTGGTGCTGGGTTATGTCAGGAGGCCTCAGTCCCTCTTGATGTGGGCTTCCCTGTGGGATTGCTTGAATGTCTTCACCAAATGAAAGCTGGCTTCCCCCTGAGAGGTGGTTGCAAGAGAGCCAAGCAGAGGCTATATCCCTTTGATGACTTTGCTAGTCACATAGCGAGTCACTTCTGCTACATTCTCTGGTTAGAAGGGAATCATTAAGTTCCAACCCACATTCATGGGGAGGGGACTTAGGCATATCCTTTGGAAGAGAGAACTGCCAAAGAATTTGCAGACCTATTTTAAAACCACTGTAACCTTAATTACATTTTCCAGGAATATGCTCAGTACAATTTTCTTCAATCTCCAGCACCTCTCAGGGAACAATAACTCGAAATTTAAAGAAGTAAGTCTCACTCTTAATCTGAACAAAGTATAGTAACTGTACCATTTCCCCTGTGTTTCCAGGCTTTCGGATACTCTGTAGTGTATTTGTTGTACTCCTATAGAAGGAGTCATATCAGCTGCATTTATTACGAAATGTGTTTATTTGCTTTTTCTTTGACTTTTCTAAGATGTAGTCCATCATGAAAGGCTGGCTCTACTCCTCCAGTTCCTATGTTTTTATCACTGCCTCTATAGCTTTACTGAGACCATTTCTCATTCCTCTCTTCTGCCTTTTAAACCCTTGGCACCTATGACAGGCAAATTCAAGTCTCACCTTTCCATGAAGAGTTGACCACTGTCTTTGCCATGCACAGTCCCCCAAGTTCTGACAGTTCATATATACTCATACATGTCTTTACCTGAGTATATCCAGTTCAACATGATTTTATCCGTGTTTGTACCTATAACATAGCAAGTACACATTAAATATTTGTTGAATGAATATTAGATTAAAAGATTTAATTTAATCCATGTATCGAAAATATTCTGTTTCAACATGTAATCAGTATAAAAATTATTAATAAAATATTTTACTTTTTTGTACTGAGTTTTCAAAATTTGATGTGTCTTTTACATATCTCAATTTGTGTGCTAAATTTTCATTTATTTAGATTTCATAAAACATATAACTTAAAAAAGTAGATTTATATACATGTTGCCACAAAGTACTTAGAAGTTTTCAAATAACTGGGGCACCTGGGTAGCTCAGTAGGTTATGCTTCTGACTTCAGCTCAGGTCATAATCTCACGGTTGGTGAGTTCAAGCCCTGCATCGGGCTCTGTGCTAATATCTCAGAGCCTGGAGCCTGCTTTGGATTCTGTGTCTCTCTCTCTCTCTGTCCTTCCTCCACCCACTCTGTCTCTTTCTCTCTCAAAAATAAACAAACATTAAAAAAAAAGTTTTCCAATAACTAAATTGAGTTTTCAATAACTAAATTTTTACATTTAAATGAAATAACATAAAAGTTATGTATTTTAGAGTCACTAGCCACATTTAAAGTGCTCAATAACAATACGTGACTGGTGATTACCATATTGGATAATTTAACTCTAAAATCACAGAACTAAGAAACATATTTGAGTGTCACTGAGTTGTAAACTAACCTTTACTAAAAGGAATGCTAATACGAGTGGAAGAAAATGTAGCTTGTGTCAATGCTATGTATTTCAAACTTCACAAATGAAATTTTGTTGGAAAGCCTCTGTAATAAGAGTTATATTGGGCCTTTTTATGACAAGGATCCATATATTGGTGATTGCATCTATAATTTAAAAAAGTGGGGTGCCTGGGTGGTTCAATGGGCTAAGCATCTGACTTCAGATCAGGTCATGATCTCATGGTGTTTGGGTTCAAGCCTGGCATCGGGCTCAGTGCTGACAGCTCAGAACCTGGAGCCTGCTTCAGATACTGTGTCTCCTTCTTTCTCTGCACCCCCCCCCCTTTCTGTCTGTCAAAAATAAATAAATAAACCTTAAAAAATAAAATGAAATAAAATTAAAATAAAATAAAATAAAATAAGTAAAATTCCAAGTGCGACCTAGCATAGCAAAGTAATTTTTCTTTCATGTTATTGCTCAGAATATCACATTGCAATGAACACAAACACCTCCCACATACTCTTTAAGCCCTTTCTCCCCAAACCCAAGTGTATCTCCTTTTTGTCCCCTCAAACTCTCCTCAGAAATCCTGAGCCTATGCTTTTCTGGCTTCTCCTCTTCCTCTATGCTCCCTTCCAGAAGCTTATTGTGTAAGTCAACCTATATTCCTTTCTTGTACTTTGTCTCTTTACACGTTCTCTGATTAGCAAAACTGGCTGTCCCCCAAAACCTGAGCAGATCAACATTGAATTCTCCTTGGGGGAGCAGAAAATTAGGACAAAAGATCTGGGAAGTCTCTGAATGCCAATGTTTCTGTCTTCTTATATTAATATAAAGGATGAATCTTAACTTGTGTTGTTTTTAGGACTGAAAGACACCCATTGTTCTCTGGTTAAAAAATCTGTATAAAAATGATAGTACAAGATTTTGAAATGGGTCAGAAAGATAGCTTGGGTATCTTCAGTGTCTGCAGGCATTTGTCTTGGTTTTCTGATTCTATTGGGTCTCTGTGTGTTTTGAGCTAAATTATTCATAGAAATTCAAAATTGTGTCCTGTGGAGATTCTGTTGTTCTTTTGCCCTGTGAATATTGATCAGTTTGGCCAATTTTGCATCTAATGAGCAAATTTATTTCAGCATTCCTGATGGCCTATGTTTGTGCAGTTTATAAGTCTCCTTACAAATGACTAGACTCTTTCTTTCCTTAAAATATTTGGAGTGGAAGACAACTTATCTAACAACAAAAACAAAAGCAAAACTTTTAAACTTAAGTTATAAATATATGGCCTAAAATAAAAGTTGGCAAGGGAAATGGGGAAATGAGTACTTCCAACATTTTAGAGAGTTCGAAATGTAGACTAGTAAGTTAGTTAAGAGTTTGGATGTTGGCACTCAACAGTTATCAATTCCAGTTTTGCCAACAAAAAACTCGGTAAGTTTGCTCAAGGTGTTTAGCTCCTCTGCCCCTGAGTATACTAAAATTTTAAATGTTTCATTGATCTGTTCATTCAACACCTATTTATTATGTAGTATACGCCCAGGCATTGTTCACGGCTCTGGCAAACAGTAGGAAACAAAAGAGATAAAATAAACCAATTTCCTGCATCACAGAGGTGACATCTCTTTGGGAAAACCCAGCAACACTTAATAAATGTGTTAGGGAATGACCCCAAATTATAAGCACAATGGGGAAAATTGAAGATTTGGAGAGAAGCTGCTTTGGATGGCACTCTCAGGGGCAATTTCTCTCTGAAGGGAATATTTATAGAGATCTGAATGAAGTCAGGAACCTGCTGTGTAGTTCTGTGTTCCTTAGACAGAAGGAATAGCATAAGTGACGTCCAGAGGCATGTTAACCAAAACAAAACGTAAGGAATCCAGTCTTGTTGGAAGACTGAACAAAGAGGAGGTGACAAGAGTCACTTGTCACAACCACGGAGAAGTATAGTTACTCTGGAAATCTATTCATTCCATCTAGGATGTTGGATCTTTTTACCCATACATGATATTGTGGCGCCATGTATTGGTCATTGGGAAAATATGGATTCACAAAGTTATGCATGTTTTCCAAAAGTGATCACATTTTGTTATAAAGCATTAAAAAATCACATTCATTAATATCATCACCAATTTCATCAGTAAAGGTTTGAACTATTGCAAAACTACCAAGTTCATAGTAGCAGATTGGAGTTTTTAAAATTCTAATTTTTATTTGAAAGCTCAAATTTTATCATTAGCCACCAATTCTGTCAGTTGTTTCCTTGAAGGGACAGGCTCACTGTTCATTTTCAAGAAGATGTCTGCCAAATACCCAAGTCTACATGACTGTAGTTCGTCCGTCATTCTCGCAAGTAAAAAAAGGTGACTAATTCAACTCACCACTCAGTTACACAAGTGCCATTCACTGAGACAAATGTACTTACATAGGCCATAGGAGTACTTCTATATACCTATTATGTCACAAGGAATATCAAAAAACATGGCCTCAAGACTTGAGACTTAATAAAAGTAATAATTTTATTGCTTATTAAGTACATTCAGAACTGAAACTGGCCTAGTTGGTTTCTGCCCGTGTGTGATGGTAAAGAACACAATGAACATTAATGCTGTTTGGTGCCACAGCAAAGAGACCAGCAGTTTCACCCACCTCTGATTTTGTGCGATTGGTGTAAATATCAGTCCGGTGAAAAAAAGCAAATAACATGTAGTATAATTATGAAAACATTTCTATCTTGTTGATGCTACTGTTTACATCCTCTGGATTATTAGATTAGGAGGAAAATGCGTGAATAAATAAATAAATAAATAAATAAGCATTAAGAGGGATTAAGAGGAAAATTCAGAAGAGGATCTCAATGTCCCTTTTTATTTTTTTTTATTTAAAAATTTTTAATATTTATTTATTTTTGAGACAGAGAGAGACAGAGCATGAACAGGGGAGGGGCAGAGAGAGGGAGACACAGAATCCTAAACAGGCTTCAGGCTCCAAGCTGTCAACACAGAGCCCAATGCGGGTCTCGAACTCATAAACCGTGAGATCATGACCTGGGCCAAAGCTGGACACTTAACTGACTGAGCCACCCAGGCAACCCTCAGTGTCCCTTTTTAAGGAAATTTTTGGTTTTTTTTTTTTTTTTAACCCAAGTATATTTTCACAAAGTCCTCTAAGTTTCCATCTCTCAGCCAAGCCTTTGTCCACCAGCCACTTATTTGCAAGAGAGGTTGAGAAATGTCAACTTCCAGGTGAAGAGTAAGGCCTTATGTCTTTAAGATCTGAAAGATGACAAGCCACAATGGACTGAGACCTCCCTATTGAGAAGAGGGAAGGATCTCATGCAGGCCAACAAACCTTAAGCCATTTACATATTTGTAGCTGATACTTGAGTTAATAGGGGTAACAATAGTAATGACAATGGCTGACATTTGTTGGGTCCTTTCATGTGTTAGGCATGATGTGTGGTCTGTTATAGACATTATTTCATTTTAATTCTTTTGAAGTGAGAAAGGATGTAAGGTGCTGAGCCAGTAGGTAGTTGAGGAAAGACTCAAGTTCACATCTGTGTGACTTCACAGACTGAACTCTTCACTTCACCACTTTTTGCACTTCCTGGGCAAATACCTTGGGGTCCTATGGTTGAAAGGAAACATCTGCTGGGGTGTCTTCCTGAAAGGTTCTGGTGTAGAGGGTATACTATCAGAAGTTTTTGTTTTGAGTTATGAAATTATTACAAAAGACTTAGGTATCTTAGAGCTATGACATAGGGTAGTTATCAGTTTCTCTCTTTGGTGCATGGCTAATCAACTGCAATTGCCAGTTCCAGGCTAATATTGTACCCTCAATCTAGAATCCTTTCTCATTAAAACCATGTATATAATTCACTTATAATCTGGTTCATATAACAACAGCTAGTAATTGCTTTAACATTCTTAGGTATGTCTATCGTACCGTAAAATGACAACTTTTCACAGTAGATGTGATGCGTGTGTACATCTCTGTGTGGATATAAACTTACATTTATGTGTGTGTATAAGATTGGGATACTTGGAAACAGAAGAAGTACTCAAAATTTAAGTGAAGTTCAGTGGTATCTTGAGGCAGGAAGACAGATACACATGATGTTGTATCACAGAGATGGAGATTCATTCAACCACAGGTATTTTCTATGTGACTAGCACTATTCTAGCCTTTGAAGGAACAGAAGAGAGTAAAACAAGTCCCTGCTGCCATGGAGCTTGTAGCCTAAAGGAGGCAGAAAAACACTAATAAGTAGCTGTTGTTATTGTAATAAGTGCTATTATAATAAGTGCTATTATAATAAGTGTTATTGTAATAAGTGCTATTGTAATAAGTGTAGTGAAGCAGGTTGAGGGGAATGTAGAGTGTTAGGACTAGGAGGCACAACTTCTTGCATGGTATCTGGGATTTTCGAAGGAGCAAGCTGCACAGATACCTGCCAGGAGAGCAATCCACACAGAGGACTGTGTGAGAGCAAGGACCACAGATCAAAGCAAAGCAAGCATATGCAGGGAACGGGAAGAAACCCATTGCATTTGCTGAGGACTGAGTGAAGTACAGGGAGTCATTCTGTCAGGTCCAAGAGGTGGGGCGGAGGGGATCATGTTGAAATTTAAATTTTATTCTAAAGGAAAAGTAGACTGATGCATGTCCACTGGGTTTTGAGCACAAGAGTACCTGACCTGACATATTTTAAAAGGATGGCACTGGCTGATGGGGCCGCTGGACAGAGAACAGACTGGAAGAGGCAAAAGTGGCAGCTAGGCCACTTCTAAGGAGGTCATTTTGATTGTACAGATGTGAGAAGATGACGATATGGACTAAAATGATAGCAGTGGGAATCTTGGGGCTCAGCTTCTGGATATATTTTAAATGCATAACATAACTTGGGTGTGAGTGTACATAGACAATAACAGAGGTTTGAGGACAGCACCTGGGGCCTTCTAGTATGTAAAAGATCAATAAACTGATAGTTAATAAAAAATAGAGGTGAGAAGGAATAGCCTA
The DNA here is from genome assembly GCF_024362965.1 of Panthera pardus. NCBI lineage: Eukaryota > Metazoa > Chordata > Mammalia > Carnivora > Felidae > Panthera > Panthera pardus. The sequence goes on from NW_026526688.1 coordinate 187,883,448, forward strand.
GAGGTGAAAAGAGAGCCAATAGCTTTCTGAAGCCAACGAGGGAGAAATGTTTCCAAGAGGAGAGAGCTTTTAGCTGTGCCAAATGCTGCTGCCCTGTCCAATAACATGAAAACTGGGATATACCACTGGATTTGATAAAGAAGTTTATTGAGTGATCATGACAATAGGGTATTAAAGACTAAATTCTGATTGGGAGTGAGCAAATGGGATCTTGCATGAGTAGGACGTGATGTGGAAGCAAAGGGGTTTAACTGCAAAGGGAGACATGAAATCTCTGTCTAGAAAGGGAGGGGGGTGTAAGGAAGGCTTTGTAAAAAGTGGGATTTATTGTAGAATGCCTGTATGCTAATAATCCAGTGATGAGGGAAGAGTGATGGTGTAAGGGAGAATAGGTGCATCCCAGAGAGAAAATGGGATCTGGAGCAGGAGGACAAGAGTAGGCCCAAGCTCCAAGCCTGGCTGTGCATTATTAATGGGAGGGAGCACTCCGTACCAGCAGGCGCAGGTGAGAGATTTTGTGGTGGGATGACGTGGACATTCCCTCTTGAAGTTTCCATTGTAGGGCTGAAGACTTTTAGAAAGAGCAGTAAAGGGTGAAGGGAAGAGGAAGAGTTTTAATCTTGTCTGTGCCTTTTAGGAAACCAGTGTAAGAATGGAGTCATCCTACCCTACAAGGAGGCACTGAGTGATTGATGAGGCCTATTGGCCACTTAATGCTTTGTCTTTCTCTATGAACACAATTCCACGAGGAGACAGTCCTAGTCAGTGTGACCATATCATATCCATGATTATTATGGTAATATGAAGAGACAGGGCAGTGGAGGGAAATTTGCTGTGATTCATTTGCTCTTCAAGAAAGAAATAGCCATTTAGGCCTCCATTGAAGACATTTAAACTTGCAGCCATGACAAGGCTATCTTTTTTGAATAACTGCTTTCTTAACAAATGTAGTATTCATATTTGGGGAAATTGAAGTACATCCAGAGAATCCATTTAGCCAGCGAATCTGAAGAAGACAAGTCTTTCTCCCCCCTTCACTCTGCATTTCAGAGCAGTTAAGAATGTGTTCACTCTAAGTAACCTGGAGGATAAAGTATATGCTTTTGAAAAATGGATTTAGATCAAAGACCCTTTAATGCTTCATTTTAAATTAATAGACCATGACTTTCTTTTTCATCTATGACATGCTGAAGGATCCTTTCCATGCATGGGAAAGTATGTGCTTCTGGGAGAAGTAAAAATGAGCACCATTCTTTTATTATTAAAATAGTAGGAGCTTCTGAAACACAGAGACCCAAATTCTCTCCTCATCAAAGGACTACCCTCATGCTTCTATAGCACCTCTGTTTTCTAGAACTTGCCCTCCCTAGAGAAAGGCCCCAGAATCTTGCTAGATTATATAATGCGCCCATGACATAAGGGTAAAGAATGAGCCATGAATTAGCACATCAGTCTCATTTTCACTGGTAACCTGATTTTACAGTGTGCATTGCACTGCTATAAGTAAAATCAGAAGGCATCCTGTGCTCTTTAATTTGCTGTTGCCAGCCTTTCTTAAGCAAATTAGTCCAGGTTTTGTAAGAAGCTGAGTGACTTCCTTTTTTTGCTACATTCACATCTGAAATAGGGAAATGTCGACTAGCCTCCAGTTTGGCAGACCCAGTCCAACAAGCTTCCCACTTGCTGCTGACTTTTTCGAACAGTGGCACCTTAATAGGTCTGCCCCAGAAAAAGAAATAGAAGTGTTTGGGGAGCCCCTTGGGTTTCCCTCTGAGCAGGGGCATAGGAGATTTGTAAAATGGGACAGTCCTCACTCATCGTCATTCCTTAAAGAGAAAGTCCATGTTTTTCCTTATTTGAGAAAAGTCTAAAAGATCATTCTAGGCTACTGGGGAATAAAATGAAACTCAGCTGTATATCTTCACAAGATAATCGTCAAAGGGGGAGAAGAATTGGGACATAAAGAGCCTGCTGGTTAAATGCCCTCAAGTAAGGCACAACAAGCGATTCTAGAATAACCACACTGAGCTCTAGCCCCAGATCTGCAGCTGGCATCAGTGACCTGATCTCTCGTTGCTGTCTCACCTGTACAATCAGGGGTTCCAGGTCTGAAGTCCTACACATTTGCTGAGTGCGGATCTCATAGAATTTGAATTCTGTATTCATGAATCCTAAGCAAACCAGCACCGCTCGACTCCACTCGACTTCACGCCCACTGTTGGCTTTGCCCTTGAAAATACATCATGATTATTAGAAAAGCAGGGGGACTGAGGGAAGAAAGGAAGAGCAAAGGGGAAAGAGAAGAGAAGGAGGAAGAAGAAAACAGGAATTGGTAATCTCTTACCAATTTGTTCAAGATGAGCACTCCAGCCCACCCTCCTGCATGCCATACCTCCCCACCAAAGTCCCACTCAGATTCCATCTCCTTTTTTTTTTTATTTTTTTTTTTAAATCTTTTTTAACGTTTTTTATTTATTTTTGAGACAGAGAGAGACAGAGCATGAATGGGGGAGGGTCAGAGAGAGAGGGAGACACAGAATCCGAAACAGGCTCCAGGCTCTGAGCTGTCAGCACAGAGCCCGACGTGGGGCTCGAACTCATGGGCCGTGAGATCATGACCTGAGCTGAAGTCGGATGCTTAACCGACTGAGCCACCCAGGCGCCCCAAAGCAGGCGGATGGAGGGAAGAAAGGAAGAGCAAAGGGGAAAGAGAAGAGAAGGAGGAAGAAGAAAACAGGAATTGGTAATCTCTTACCAATTTGTTCAAGATGAGCATTCCAGCCCACCCTCCTGCATGCCATACCTCCCCACCAAAGTCCCACTCAGATTCCGTCTCCTCCAGGAGTGGCGTTCTTGTCTTCTCTATGTCAAAATAATAGGTGTTATCATTCTCTTCTTTTTGCCTATATTTGTCCCTCTGGAAAGACTGAGGCCTTTGAAGTGGAGGAATTGGGACCCCCTTGCCCATGTTTCCCGACGATGCTCTCCATAGTGTCTGAGGCAGAGGCAGCCTCCTGTGAATGCCTGCCTGGGGAGAGAAAATGAATTAAAGTGAACCCCAAGAAAGTCATGCTTAATATAAAGGCTGTTACTACTACCTTCTCTGGTGGATGAATCCCAGGACCTTGGGTTTAAAGTCAATGTAGAAACAGGGGGAAAATAAGGAAATTTGGAACACAAGTTTGATAAATACCAAACCTTCTCTTTTCCCATTATGCGTGAGAACTAGCCTTTATTCCTCCAATAGAAGTGGATAGAACACCTCACTACATCCCATGATTTATTTGTCTCTGTGCAGTGGTCACAGCCTCCTTTCTTTGTCCACTGGCCTTGCTCAGCATGTGGAAATAGCTTCCTGTAGGAGTTAGGATCAGGGTTGTCAGACTTCCCAAATAAGTCTGGGACAGCATGGGACATACTTATACTGAAAAGCTGTTTGCTTTTGTCTGAAATTCAGATTCAACCAGACATCTTGTATTTTACCTAGCAACCCTAGACAGGACTCAAGTGGCTTGCAACCCAGCTCAAACTGGCTTCAACAACAACAACAACAACAACAATGACAACAACAACAACAACACAACAAGAATTTATTGGTCCACATAACTGAAAGGCCCAGGTGGTAATTCTGGGCTTCAGGTGGGACTTCATTTAATAGGTCATTAAGAATCCATTTAATCTCTCAGCTCTGGCTTCTACCTTAATGGCGTGATTTTCTGGTGTCCTGTGGTGCTAGGTGATTGCAGACAATGCCTGCCTCATATCCTACCACGGTCAATCTCACAATCGCAGTGGGTATGAGCCACTGCTTCCCGCCCAGCAGCTCCAGCAGAAGCTGCCTGAAGCACATGTCCCTGGGCTACACTCCCAAAGCTGTACTTACATCCTGGCCAGGGCAACACCATGCTCTGCCTGATCAGACCTGAGCCCCATGTCCCACCCTTAAGCCCCTCTGCAGGTATGTGGGCTCACCGTGGGAAAGGAGTAATTCCTTACAGACTAAATTGGGGTGCCCACATTTTCTCAGACAAAAAATGGATGCTGGGTGGCATATGTAAAAGGGGGAAAAAAAAAAAAGAAAACCTAACTACACTTACTATGGGTTCCTACACCTCGTAATTATTTTTTTTTACTTTTTAATTTTTAATTTTTTAATATATGAAATTTACTGTCAAATTGGTTTCCATACAACACCCAGTGCTCATCCCAAAAGGTGCCCTCCTCAATACCCATCACCCACTCTCCCCTCCCTCCCACCCCCCATCAACCCTCAGTTTGTTCTCAGTTTTTAACAGTCTCTTATGCTTTGGCTCTCTCCCACTCTAACCTCTTTTTTTTTTTTCCTTCCCCTCCCCCATGGGTTTCTGTTACGTTTCTCAGGATCCACATAAGAGTGAAACCATATGGTATCTGTCTTTCTCCGTATGGCTTATTTCACTTAGCATCACACTCTCCAGTTCCATCCATGTTGCTACAAAAGGCCATATTTCATTTTTTCTCATTGCCACGTAGTATTCCATTGTGTATATAAACCACAATTTCTTTATCCATTCATCAGTTGATGGACATTTAGGCTCTTTCCACAATTTGGCTATTGTTGAGAGTGCTGCTATAAACATTGGGGTACAAGTGCCCCTATGCATCAGTACTCCTGTATCCCTTGGATAAATTCCTAGCAGTGCTATTGCTGGGTCATAGGGTAGGTCTATTTTTAATTTTCTGAGGAACCTCCACACTGCTTTCCAGAGCGGCTGCAACACTTTGCATTCCCACCAACAGTGCAAGAGGGTTCCCATTTCTCCACATCCTCTCCAGCATCTATAGTCTCCTGATTTCTTCATTTTGGCCACTCTGACTGGCGTGAGGTGATATCTGAGTGTGGTTTTGATTTGTATTTCCCTGATAAGGAGCGATGTTGATCTTTTCATGTGCCTGTTGGCCATCCGGATGTCTTCTTTAGAGAAGTGTCTATTCATGTTTTCTGCCCATTTCTTCACTGGGTTATTTGTTTTTCGGGTGTGGAGTTTGATGAGCTCTTTATAGATTTTGGATACTAGCCCTTTGTCCGATGTGTCATTTGCAAATATCTTTTCCCATTCCGTTGGTTGCCTTTTAGTTTTGTTGGTTGTTTCCTTTGCTGTGCAGAAGCTTTTTATCTTCATAAGGTCCCAGTAATTCACTTTTGCTTTTAATTTTCTTGCCTTTGGGGATGTACCGAGTAAGAGATTGCTACGGCTGAGGTCAGAGAGGTCTTTTCCTGCTTTCTCCTCTAAGGTTTTGATGGTTTCCTGTCTCACATTCAGGTCCTTTATCCATTTTGAGTTTATTTTTGTGAATGGTGTGAGAAAGTGGTCTAGTTTCAACCTTCTGCATGTTGCTGTCCAGTTCTCCCAGCACCATTTGTTAAAGAGACTGTCTTTTTTCCATTGGATGTTCTTTCCTGCTTTGTCAAAGATGAGTTGGCCATACGTTTGTGGGTCTAGTTCTGGGGTTTCTATTCTATTCCATTGGTCTATGTGTCTGTTTTTATGCCAATACCATGCTGTCTTGATGATGACAGCTTTGTAGTAGAGGCTAAAGTCTGGGATTGTGATGCCTCCTGCTTTGGTCTTCTTCTTCAAAATTACTTTGGCTATTCGGGGCCTTTTGTGGTTCCATATGAATTTTAGGATTGCTTGTTCTAGTTTCGAGAAGAATGCTGGTGCAATTTTGATTGGGATTGCATTGAATGTGTAGATAGCTTTGGGTAGTATTGACATTTTGACAATATTTATTCTTCCAATCCATGAACAGGGAATATCTTTCCATTTCTTTATATCTTCTTCAATTACCTGCATAAGCTTTCTATAGTTTTCAGCATACAGATCTTTTACATCTTTGGTTAGATTTATCCCTAGGTATTTTATGCTTCTTGGTGCAATTGTGAATGGGATCAGTTTCTGTATTTGTCTTTCTGTTGCTTCATTGTTAGTGTATAAGAATGCAACTGATTTCTATACATTGATTTTGTATCCTGCAACTTTGCTGAATTCATGTATCAGTTCTAGCAGACTTTTGGTGGAGTCTATCGGATTTTCCATGTATAATATCATGTCATCTGCAAAAAGCGAAAGCTTGACTTCATCTTTGCCAATTTTGATGCCTTTGATTTCCTTTTGTTGTCTGATTGCTGAGGCTAGAACTTCCAGCACTATGTTAAACAACAGCGGTGAGAGTGGGCATCCCTGTCGTGTTCCTGATCTCAGGGAAAAAGCTCTCAGTTTTTCCCCGTTGAGGATGATGTTAGCTGTGGGCTTTTCATAAATGGCTTTTATGATCTTTAAGTATGTTCCTTCTATCCCGACTTTCTCAAGGGTTTTTATTAAGAAAGGGGGCTGGATTTTGTCAAAGGCCTTTTCTGCATCGATTGACAGGATCATATGGTTCTTCTCTCTTTTTTTGTTAATGTGATGTATCACGTTGATCAATTTGCGAATGTTGAACCAGCCCTGCATCCCAGGAATGAATCCCACTTGATCATGGTGAAGAATTCTTTTTATATGCTGTTGAATTCAATTTGCTAGTATTTTATTGAGAATTTTTGCATCCATATTCATCAGAGATATTGGCCTGTAGTTCTCTTTTTTTACTGGGTCTCTGTCTGGTTTAGGAATCAAAGTAATACTGGCTTCATAGAATGAGTCTGGAAGTTTTCCTTCCCTTTCTATTTCTTGGAATAGCTTGAGAAGGATAGGTATTATCTCTGCTTTAAACGTCTGGTAGAACTCCCCTGGGAAGCCATCTGGTCCTGGACTCTTATTTGTTGGGAGATTTTTGATAACCGATTCAATTTCTTTGCTGGTTATGGGTCTGTTCAAGCTTTCTATTTCCTCCTAATTGAGTTTTGGAAGAGTGTGGGTGTTTAGGAATTTGTCCATTTCTTCCAGGTTGTCCAATTTGTTGGCATATAATTTTTCATAGCATTCCCTGATAATTGTTTGTATCTTTGAGGGATTGGTTGTAATCATTCCATTTTCATTCATGATTTTATCTATTTGGGTCATCTCCCTTTTCTTTTTGAGAAGCCTGGCTAGAGGTTTGTCAATTTTGTTTATTTTTTCAAAAAACCAACTCTTGGTTTCGTTGATCTGCTCTACAGTTTTTTTAGATTCTATATTGTTTATTTCTGCTCTGATCTTTATTATTTCTCTTCTTCTGCTGGGTTTAGGCTGCCTTTGCTGTTCTGCTTCTATTTCCTTTAGGTGTGCTGTTAGATTTTGTATTTGGGATTTTTCTTGTTTCTTGAGATAGGCCTGGATTGCAATGTATTTTCCTCTCAGGACTGCCTTCGCTGCGTCCCAAAGCGTTTGGATTGTTGTATTTTCATTTTCGTTTGTTTCCATATATTTTTTAATTTCTTCTCTAATTGCCTGGTTGACCCACTCATTCGTTAGTAGGGTGTTCTTTAACCTCCATGCTTTTGGAGGTTTTCCAGACTTTTTCCTGTGGTTGATTTCAAGCTTCATAGCATTGTGGTCTGAAAGTATGCATGGTATAATTTCAATTCTTGTAAACTTATGAAGGGCTGTTTTGTGACCCAGTATATGATCTATCTTGGAGAATGTTCCATGTGCACTTGAGAAGAAAGTATATTCTGTTGCTTTGGGATGCAGAGTTCTAAATATATCTGTCAAGTCCATCTGATCCAATGTATCATTCAGGGCCCTTGTTTCTTTATTGACTGTGTGTCTAGATGATCTATCCATTTCTATAAGTGGGGTGTTAAAGTCTCCTGCAATGACCACTTTCTTATCAATAAGGTTGCTTATGTTTATGAGTAATTGTTTTATATATCTGTGGGCTCCGGTATTCGGCGCATAGACATTTATAATTGTTAGCTCTTCCTGATGGATAGACCCTGTGATTATTATATAATGCCCTTGTTCATCTCTTGTTACAGCCTTTAATTTAAAGTCTAGTTTGTCTGATATTCGTAATTATTTTTTAAAGAGATTTTGAAAGAAGAGATGGCATCAGAAGTTCTGGGCAATAATTCTGATGACTACAAACCTGTTCAAGTTGCTTTAACTTTGTGGATTAATACCCACACATGTAAAAGGAAGAACTAAGTGGTAGGTGGTTTCTGAAGTCCTTACTAGTCTAATACTTCTCAGTACTGTGAATAGTAGTAGAGGGAGAATATAAGAAAAATATAGAGAATTCTAGTGCATCTGATATGTTTAGGATCAAATGCAGGTCCTAAAAAGATATAGTCTTAATATAAATGGAATGAGTTTTATTTATAGTTATTCAGTATGGTTAGGTCTCTGTTTTTGTGGCTTCTTTTTTGAATACTTAAAAAATAAATGTAACTCTAGGCAAATGTTTGTGTGTGTGTGTGTGTGTGTGTGTGTGTGTGTATGCATTAAAATTACTGTTCAATCACTGACACCAAATTGGTTTTTCTCTCCAAATTAATTTATTAGAGAGGAAAAAGAAACTGAAATCTCAGAGGAATGATCAAACTCTTGTGATTTTATTTCAACATAGCTACCATTAAAATGACATAGATCATCTTTGTGTCATGGGATTAATAGTAATTTGTGAGCTTTTGAAAGCCCTTTGAAATGTTCAGATTAAAGGAATTAACTTCAATTTGAAAATAACACATCTAATTATGGGGTTTCCTGAACATTCAAATGAAGAAGAAAGTCATTTTTCCCTTCCTCCTTCCTTCAGATAGTTTTTAAATTTGTTCTCTTACAACAGAGCCTTTAAGTTCAAAGGCAGTTTTCATCATTTCGGCTTCAACTCTGGGAAAACAGACCTGAAGAGACTTGGCCAGACTTAACCTTGACAAGAAAAAAAAAAAAGAAAAAAGAAAAAAAAATTGAGTCCAACAGCCCAGGCCTTGGTTAAAATTGCAGCTGTTTGTAATAAACTTGTGAGGTCTGGTTTTTCAGCCTCCTTCAGCCATCTCCCCAAATCATCCCTGTGGGGATTGACCCCATGGTGTGTATTATTGTGCTTGCCTCCAAGTTTTGAAAAATTGTTTAAGTAAGTGCTGATGCGGAGCTTTCCGTAGACTGCCATCTTGGAATGACATGTCATTTTTATGATGTTTAATCCATCATCCCCTTCAGTTTGTAGGTGCAAAGCAGAGAACCATTTAGGGAAGAATGACATACCCAAGGGCAGAGAGCTACGAGAGACATGAATTCCCACTTCCATTTTCATGTCCAGCTCACATTCTTTAAGAGCAAAAGTGGAGGCTCCTGGGTGGCTCAGTGAGCTAAGCATCCAACTTTGGCTCAGGTCATGATCTTCTAGTCAGTGAGTTCGAGCCCCACGTCAGGCTCCGTGCTGTCAGCTCAGAGCCTGGAGCCTGCTTCAGATCCTGTGTCTCCCTCTCTCTCTGCCCTTGCCCTGCTCATGCGCGTGCTCTCTCTCTCTCTCTCTCAAAAATAAACATTAAAAAAACAACAACGAAAGTGATCACCAATCTGCCATATTTAGTTTTTTGACAAGATCATCAAATTCATTAAACTAATTCTAGGTCATTGGGTAAGACAGAGGCAACATATTTGAAAAAATAATTAAACTATTTATTAGCACTGAATATTAATTAAATCCTCTTTAATATCTTACTTTGAGGAATAATGAAAAAATGATTTAGGGTGTTATTGATACGTGTGACAGTATGGTTTCATGGGTGAAAGTATGAATCTCAAGGTTTTTCTCATTCCAGGTATACTCATGATCCTTTGAAATAACTTAAATGCCAAGGGAAAATTTGAAATAGGCTTGAAACTACAGAGCCAGACATGTCGATGTTTTACAAAAGTTGTCCCCTAGCTATTTGGACATAATTTATTAACCCTTAGGTATTGAGTTTCTTTTGTTTCAGATTTAATTTTTAAGAAGTCTGAATATTAACATGTGGTTTTGTCTTTCATATTCTTTTTTGTTGTTGTTGTATTTTTTTTTTTACCTTTTCACCTCAGTTAAAGGTTCAAAAGAAATACCCCCAGTTGAAGAGGCAGATGCCATGTAAATACTGTCTTTTATTATACATGTGCAATTGTATTCATTTTCTTTTTTTTTAATATTTATTTTTGAGAGAGAGTACAAGCAGGGGCAGAGAGAGAGGAGGACAGAGGATCTAAAGTGGGCACTGCACTGACAGCAGAGATTGTGGGGCTTGAACTCACTAAACTGATATCATGACCTGAGCAGAAATTGGGCACTCAACCAACTGAGCCACCCAGTTGCACCTTGAATTAGTTTTCTATTGTAGTGGTAATAAATTACCAGACACCAAGTGGCTTGAAACAGCACAAGTTTATTCTTCATAGTTCTGCACATCACAAATTAGAATTAGTGTCACTAGAACTAGACTAAAATCAGTTGTCAGCGGGCTGGGTTCTTTCTGGCACCTGCAGGCTAGAATCTGTTACCTTGCCTTTTGTGAGTTTCTAAAGGCCTCCCACATCTCTCAGCTCTGCCATAGTACCTGCTTCCAATGTTCCAGCTCCTTCTCTGTCCCTGACCAGCCTGCCTCTCTCTTGTAAGAATCGTTGTGATTCCCTTGAGCCCACTTAGATAATCTACACAGAGTTGTTGGTGACTTTGACATGACCTGGCTCCACCATTTATTATCTATGTAACTTTTGATAGTTTGCCTACTCAATTGTCAGTGTCAGAATCCTCATTTAAAAAATGAGATAAGAAGAATCGCCACCTCATATGGCTTGGGGAAGAATTAAATGAGATTATATATATGTATGGTCTTCAGAACCAGTTTTTTACCATGAATGACATGTGAAATACTATATATCAGTCATCTATGTAAAGCGAAAAGTCAATAAAAAAGCATGTTTCCATACTGAGAAGTTCTTGGATGAGATGGAACTGAAGTGAAAGTATATGCAGAATAAATTTTATTTTAGGCCAAATAGGTGCTTTAAAACTTTGAAATGACTTGAAGTATCAAATTAGGATTCATTATAGTTTCTTTGAAGGTTACTTTCCACTGTGTCATTTACAAGGAAGTGCTTCGATAATTTGATGATGATGATTAGCTTCCTAATATAAAGATTGTAGCTTATTTTTTTTGTGAGCCTTGTGCTTGGCACAGATGTTTAATAAATGTGAATTCAATAAAAAAGTGCCAAAGCATGCAAACCAATTTATTCAACAACATTAAAGGACAAGTGTCAGCCAAGACTCAATTATAGGGAAAAACATAACTGAATCCAAAAGGGAATTTATTAGCATATATTACTAGGAAGTGCATTGTGGCTGGTTTAAATCAAAGAATGATCTATAGAAACTAGGAATCTGTAGATTATAATTGGAACTCAAATTAGCAGGACTCTATCAATCTCTTATCTTTTGTTTTCTCTGTTGCCCCTTACAATAGATCCCCCTTATCCATGGGGTGTATGTTCCAAAGCCCCCAGTGGATGCCTGAAACTATAGAGAGTACCAAACCTTATATGTGCTATGTTTTTTCATATACATATCTGCCTACAATAAAGTTTAATTTATAAATTAGGCACAGTAAGAGATAAATAATAATAACATATAAGAAAATTGAACAATTGTAACAATACACTGTAATAAAAGTTATGTGAATATGGTTTCTCTCTCTCTTTCTCTGTCTCTCTCTCTCTAAATATCCTATTGGGCTGTACTCATGCTTTCTCTTGTGATGGTATGAAATGAGAAAATGCTTATGTGATACAATGAAGTGAGGTGAATGACATAGGCCTTGTGACTTAGCATTAGGCTACTATTGACAGTCTAATGATCTGTCATAAGGAGAATCATCCACTTTAGACCTAGGTTGACCACAGGTTACTGAAACCACAAAAAGTAAAAACTCAATGAGGGGGGAATTAATGTATATGTTGGTGTTGTTCTAGCCTGCTGTAATGAGTATTCTTAAGTAGCAAGGAACAAAGGGGTCTCATATTCCCAGGTTAGCAACCTTGCAGGATCAGAGAACATATTCCCTCCGGGGCCCCTATGAATAATGCCAGAGGAGAACACTGATTGAACATGAATTTTTCTTTCTCTGATTAATCACTGATCCCAGGAAGATAGAATCGTCTGGTCATTTCTGGATCACATGACTATGTAGTTGTGTGTGTCAGAGGTAGGGAGAAGTTGAAGAAATACAGATAGGACTGTCTAGAGAAGAAAAGGGAAATAAAAAAGACTGCCACGCACTTGATACTATGATCTATTATAAGAGTTAAGAAGTAGTGATTTTTTTAAATTTTAAATATGTTTTTTGTAGGGGTGCCTGGCTGGCTCAGTTGGTAGAGTATGTGATTCTTGATCTCAGGGTTTGAGTTTAAGTCCCATAGTGGTTTTTAGAGATTACTTAAAAATAAAATGTCCACAATATGTATATATTTCCTTTTGATTTAGTAAAAGAAACCTTGCTTCTGTGTAAACACTGAAATAATCCATTGCCATTATGGAACCGTGGGTTTTTATTTTCTTCTCCTAAATTTGCTCAAATAATCTAAAACTTTCCATAGGTTCATAATATTCCCCTAAATGCTATTCAGTTGATAAACATAAAGCACAAATTTGTTTTAAGGGAAATAAATGATACTTTGCAAAGCAGGCTGGTGGGAATTCAATTAATACTTATAATTACATAGATCATCTACACATTTTGATCAGTGGATTTGGGACCTTAAATCTTCATGTAGATTTGTGTAGGTTCTGAGTATCTATATGATTAACTATTTGACTGTAATCAGCACTTTATTAAGGTGTCTTAAAACTTAGGTACCTAAGTATAAAATGGTTTACGTAGTAGATCAGTGGAAAATTTCAGTTATGGCAGTAGGAAACCAAATAATTGCAACTAGAGAAGAAAATCATGTAACATTCTAAAAATGGCATCACAAAATGGTTCAAATAGTTAGAAAATTAAGATAAGTTTTTGATAAAAATATAAGTTCTTCATAACTTGAACTTCTTGGGGTTCAAATCCATAGTTTGTTTCCATTGGGCTGTAGCACAGCTTTGTTTGTGGACCAATGAACTAATGATATCAGGCCTGGGATATTGAATAACGTGCAGCATAGATTTCCAGTCACTCATTGGGCAAAGAGCCTTCTTCCTTACTCTTTATGATAGACTTTCTATAAACAACCGCCCCTGTACAGTTATAGGTAACTGTGCCCAGTGGTGTCCCTTCCTTCCTTTGCTTCTCTGTAGTCGAATTTTTTTCCATACTGTGAACTTTGTTGCAAATTTTGAAGATAAGATGTCAGAGTTAAATTAATTGGAAAAATATCTTCTAGATCTTCTTCTAAGGAAAAGAAAGAAAGAAAGAAAGAAAGAAAGAAAGAAAGAAAGAAAAAATGCAACTCTCAAGCATTAAACTATCTTTGACTTGACTTTTAGGTCCCATGGTATGCCTCGCTAAGGATAAATATCTATCCTGGTGGACATTTGAAAGAAGTTTTCTAATAATGATCTGACAGTCCTTTCTAACAAATATATCTCAGGATACACTTTCATGTCCGCCTACTGATTACATTTTTTCAGGAGAGAGAGACCAATCTTTGAACAGTGCATCACTGCAACAAATTTGATTCCATTTTTATGTTTATTTTTCAATGACAGGCCTAATACCTAAATCAATGTGTTTAAAAAGAAGCCCCCTTAGGTTTCTTCAAATGATTTATTGCCTTAGTTACATTATTGCTTCAGGTATAATCAGGAATATTTGTCTTCATGTCATTGCAACGGAGATATGGGATAGAATATGCTAATGTGCCTGTCTTTGTACATAATGTTTTATTAGTCTTTTGTTTGTTTCAGTCTCTTAATTAGTGACAGTCATTTAAAGCCATCCATCTTTGTTCAAACTTATGCAAATGTTGTAAGTTCGTAATGAGAGCTTCAAAGTACCGTTTATCAGCCTGTATTTTGAGTTTGTTAGTCTGTTTGTTCATCTAAACAAAATGTCTTTTTTAAAGCTATAAAGCTCAAATCCATCAATCAAATAATTATTAAAAGTTCTTTAGGATAATTTTATGTTTCACATCAGAATACAAATACCATGTGTGACATGTAGCAGCTCTTCAAATATCCCAATATTGCTTCTGCCTCGATGCAGCCCCCATCCGTCGCTTAAGTGACGACTTAGGAAAATGATAAGGTCCTGTTAATATGTACTCCCAAAATGGCATCTTGAATGTATTGACTTATTGCAATTTAAAACAGAATCCTTGTAGTTTACTAATGGTAATTGGAGTTAATGCTATAGAGGTTGATTAAAATGCTTGTTGGTACTATAAGAAATTCACCCTTAATTATAATCTTCTTAAGAGTTAGCTCACAAAATCAAGACAAAAATTATCACTTAGCTTACAGCTTTGCATATTCATTGTGCACTTACACCTTCGTATCTGGGTTATTACATTGTTTTATCTTAAAACTCATATGGCAGATAGCTTAGAAGTACTAACATGCAATTCTCAGCAGTATATTGCTGGGGTCTCTTCCCATTTATTGCTATTATCAAGAATCTATCTTCTATGGAATGTAGAAAGATCAGTAGTCCCAGTAAAATGTCAGAATTGCTTTCCTTAAATCCCAGATTTTTCCAGAGACTGTGCTTGGTAGTGAGTTTAATGATATGATCCTTGGGCTAAGAGTATCTGCAAGATAGTGGTGAAAACAGACACAAACTAGACTTTGAACTCTTTAGGGCAAGGGATTGGACATTGTCTACTATTGTATCTCCTCCGCTTTGCACGCATCAGGAACATAATGGTTACACGAGTATTGCTGGCTGGATTAAGAAGAAGTATATACACAGAGTAGGGAAAGGAATGTAACTGCAAGGGGGTAAGGAGAATGACAACTTTTGAGCAGATGGCCTGTAGAATCAGCAGAATTCTCCGGGAGACAGAAGAGTACAAACTTCCTTTACGAAACTGGGAAACTTGTGGTTTTCCAGATGCATGAAATGCAGGGTAAGGGAATGACATAGAATGAAGCTGGGTTGGTGGGGTGAGCCAAGAATGGGAAGGCTTTGAGTGGCAGGCTGAAGTTGAATGCTATTCTGTGTGTTGGAGGAGCCATCAAAGAGGTGCATTCAGGGAACATTCCTGATAGAAGTTGCAGGATCAGAGAAGGTAGCCCACAGAGGATGAGCTCATGTACTCCACTACGCTCAGGTGGTCAGCTAGCATCTGAAAAACCACCATGCATCCTGTGGTGTTAGCTAAATCTCAATCTGCCACATGTTCAGCTGGACAAAGTGCCCCATTCTCTGCTCTTTAGTGCTCTAATCTAAAAAGTGGGAGTTGTAATACCAATTTGCATAATTACTATTTAAATATTTGATATTATAAGTATAAAGGACTTGGAACACAGTAAGTGCTCTTTAAATACTGAGAAGGCATAGAAATGACTCCATAGTGATAATATTTGCTACCCAAATAATCCAATTAAAAGAGGGCAAAGGATCCAAATTGACATTTCTCTGAAGAAGATTTTAAAAATGGCAAGATGTGCATGAAAAAAATTCAACATCACTAGCTATCCAGAAGATGAAAATCAAAACTCCATTTATATAGCACTTTACACCCACTAAGATGGCTATAATAAAAATAAAATCAATACAGATCACAAACAGATGTTGGCAAGGAAGTAGAGATTTTATAGCCTTTGTGAACTGTTGCAGAATGCAGAAGGTTCGATCACTTTAGAAAAAAGTCTGGCAGTTCCTCAGAAGGTTAAATATTGAGTTCCCATATGACCTAGCAATTCCTCTCCTGGGAATATACCCAAGAAAAATGAGAAAAGATTTCCCCACACAACTCTCACGAGAATGTTCATAGCATTGTCGATAATAGCCTGAAAGTAGAAAACCCAAATGCTGGTTCAAATGATGAATAGATAAATAAAGCGTGTTACATACCATGGAATATTATTCAACAATAAAAAGGGGTGATGATGACACAACATGGATGAACCTTGAAAATATTGTGAAAGGTGAATAAAACCAGTCACACAGACCACATATTGTATGATTCTACTTAAATGAAATTCATATGAAATATCCAGGACAGGCAATTTTAGAGAGTGGTCATCCAGGTATGGGGTGTTGGGGAGAAGTAGAGGGTGACTGCTAAGGGGTAAGTACAAGGGATTTTTTTTTTTTGGTGCGGGGAAGGAAGAAAGATGTTCTAAAACTGATTGGGGTAGTTGTTGTATACCTGTGAATGTATGGCACACCACTGCGTTCACTCAATACAATTTAACGAGTGAATTATTTGGTACGTGGATTATATTTCAATAAAGCTGAAACAAAAAAAGTGAAAAAGTAATAATTCATGCATTGAGTACTTATAAGATACATGAAAAGTGATATACATAAATTACCTCATTTATTCACGGAAGCAGACCTTTTTATGAAAATAGGGACATTTTTAAATTCCACTTTACAGGCAAGAAAATTGAAACTTACAGGTCCAGTTTGTCAGTGGGATAGTTGGGGATTTTATTCATTATATTAAATATGTATAGCGTGTTGTCACATATGATATGTATTCTATACATACACTGCATATATAGAAAATATTATACTATGAAAATATGTTCATTTTTAAAATAGTGGTAAACAGTATAGTTTACTTACCTGTAGCTAATTTACTAGCTTCCCTCATTCCTGGTCAGGAGCATATTCTCAGGCAACAGTGGCCCTCTCCAGCTCTCCCTACCATTGCAGTTTTGTGTATAAATGCCTCTGAGCTCATCCCAGAGCAAAGGATGTATCTGGCTTTCTCCCTATTCACCATTCTGAGCTGCCCCTGATATCTGTTATGCAAGCCAAGATAGTCAGGAGCAGAGAAGGTCCATGGAAAAAGTGCTGCTTAGCACAACACCTGTCGCTAGTAAGCAATTTAACAGCAGTTGACATTTTTTAATGTTTGTAAGTATCAAGCATTACTATGAAATGCTTTTGAGAAGCATTCTTTCATTCAATCATCATAACACATCTATGAAAAGAGAGGTGAAGTGACCAATACATCCTTGTTTGCTGGGGACTTTCCCCTTTTAGCACTGAAAACCCCATGTCCCTGGCCCCCCTTAGTGCCTGGCAAACCAAAATTGTTGATCAGCCTCAAGAAAGGATTTATATTGATTGGCTTTCTGAAATGGGAATGTGACGGTGTGTACTGCTCTTTTTTCTAAACGTGGAAAAATTTTAGAGTGTAATTTCTAATTCTCATCCTATTTTACAAGTTAGTTTTGATGACATATCCCTCATTGATTGGATCACCAGGCTTCGTGAAGGGAAGCTGAAGACATTCTCAGAATAGTAACCGAGTGTATTTTTTTTTTTTAATTTTTTTTTCAACATTTATTTATTTTTGGGACAGAGAGAGACAGAGCATGAACGGGGGAGGGGCAGAGAGAGAGGGAGACACAGAATCGGAAACAGGCTCCAGGCTCTGAGCCATCAGCCCAGAGCCTGACGCGGGGCTCGAACTCACGGACCGCGAGATCGTGACCTGGCTGAAGTCGGACGCTCAACCGACTGCGCCACCCAGGCGCCCCAACCGAGTGTATTTTAGGTGACATCCACCAAAAGGTTGATCCATTAATTAGCACACCTGAAATCTGGTGCACAATGTAATTACATGTTGCATAGAAACTTTTATATTGAACCAAAGAAAAACATGTCTTCTATTTAAAATGTCAAACTTATCATTGTTCCTCATTTTTTCTCTTGGCTATAGAGCGACATTTTCATGAACACTCACTTCTGGTGTAGTGATACAGCAAAACACAATAGCTATTACCAATTATTTAGTTCCTACTGAGCTGTCCATAAATGACACCTGAAAGCAAGGGTATCAATTGATATTTCTACTCGTCGCGTCTCCTGCCTGCTCTATTTCAAGGTAACACTTTCCAGAGCTTGGCATGAAATTAATCTATCCTGAGGTGCTGGCCTCCAAAACGAAGTTTCTATCTTCACCTCCTGCATCTCATACCACAGGGGAGTTACTTCTTTGGGGTCATCCACAAAAATGAGAACTAAAAGTTTAGGCTGTGCAAGAGGAGGGATAGTGTCTAGGAAATGAACTTTCCACAAAGGTTAGAGTTTGCGGAAATTATTTCCTCAAAGACAATAAGGCCAGATAATAGGCAGCTACATGGTGAGCTAACTAGCCTGGGTATACTGCGAGAATAGGCTGGTTTCCTAGCCTTCTGAATATTTGCACAGCATCTAGCATGGTGCCTGGCATATAAGTACTTAAGAAATAACTTTCCTTTCCTCACTTGAGGGATTAAAGATTAAGTACTTGGAACTCAGTACTTCGTGTTTGTGGCAGCTACTAAAAAAGTAGGATTCATGAAGGTAGGGACAAAATTTCCCTGTTCGTTGTAGCCATGGCATCCCTTAATGGTGTGCAGCTAATACTAACCCCTAGGAATATTTTACGGATTAAGGAATAAATTAATAAGTTTCTTTGTCAAGGTGTTTCTCATTGGGGGGAAATTGTGTGGTTTGATAGTAGGTGGTATAGAGAATGTGGAGAGTAATTTCCCCAAAGTTTTTAAAGGCAGTCTCTTAAATCTACTTATATCTGGTTGAATTATAAACAACAGTCAAATTGCATCTTGAGCTGTAGATCAATTTAAAGGCCAGGTGGTTGAGGGCAAACAGAGTGGAATAGAGATCATCTGTCCCATGTACTCTTTGAGGAGCTTGATGTCTATTATTTGGGGAAATTTGTTGTTACAGCAGCTGTTCACTTTCATCACTGTCTAAGAGATAAGTCAATTCTGCTTCAAGAAAAAGTGAGGAATCGAGAACATACATGAAAAATGCAATTACGTATAAACCACCAGGTTCTGAAAAACAATTGTCAACTTCTTTATTGTTTTTAGAGCATCTGCTAATTTTTTATTAGTGTTTCTTTAAATTTATTTTGAGAGAGAGATTGAAAGAGAGAGTTCAAGGGAAGGCAGAGAGAGACTTATAAGTGTAGAGCCTGATGCAGGCCTTGGTACCACCAACTGTGAGATCAGGACCTGAGCCAGAATCAAGAGCCAGACTCTTAACCGACTATCCTGCTAGGCACCCCAGAGTATCTGCTATTAAAGTCATTCCCCAGAATTTATATCATCAACTACAGACTAAAATATAGTTTTAGAAAGAGTTTAGAGTAATATTCTTCCTCGGTGGATGAGTATTAAATCATCAAATTCCCATGGCATGGTTTATTCTAGTTCTCTCAAAGTTGTATCCATCAATCCCTTGTGTGATCCACTTTTGATGTGTTCAACAAAATTGTGGAGAAACTGGACACAATTACTTAGCGGTACTTGGGATGGAGTCGTTTCACCAGTAGTTGTTTTAATCTGGCATTCCATAACTAAATCTCGTGGCACTGGATTTACATTTGTGGTTGGCTCCATCCAGCACTTGACCCAACTAAGCACCATCCTCTCTAAGCTTCACAGTTTCAATTCAATACTTTGATGATGGTGATGTTGACTCTGATGGTGGTAGTGGTGATGATAATGAAAAACAACATATCCTAAGCACTTATTATGAGGTTGAAACTTACCTAGATACTTTAAATATCAGAATCATTTTACCCTTCATGATCATTCTATAGATTCTGGCATTGCTCCCTTATGGAGATGAAGAAACTGAATCTCAAAGAAGTAAAGTCAGTTGCTTGAGGTCACCCCACCAGGACACGGAAATTCAAATGCAAGCATTTTGGTACAGGAGCTCACATTCCTAACCATTGCACTATTTGATCTTCATTCTGATGCTCTTATTTCTTGCAAGACCAGTATCCTTCAGGGAGTGACAGACACTCATGTGGAGCATGTTGCTTAAGTCCTATCCCATCTCTGCCCAGTTGCTCCTAGTTCTATCTTTCAACCTTGAAGGTCTCTATCAATGAAGTCCCAGTAAGCCTTGCCTCATTACAGTATAGAAGTTATATAGATGGAGATTATCTTCAGGAAAGAGCCAAAGCACCCCTCCCAGTTCCAGGACTAACTCAGTAAATCATGTTGCAAATACAGAGTTGATGATATTTAGCTGCAATCTATTGCATTGCCATTCCCAATTTTATCCCCAGGGAGCTCAGCTACTGAAAACAAAAATTCCATTACCTCCTGAACTATTTCTATGCTATAAGAAACAGTATTGTCACCTGTAATTTACAGAACACTTTATATTGTTAAGTGTATTATTCAGAGTCAGATGACAATGCCAGTTGGCAAATCCTTTGGATCAGTTCTGTCCCTTTTGAATCACTGTGATTTGTGGGCACACATAAATGTGTAATATATTCTGCTGGGCTTCATAATGTGCCACATGCTATTCCACAACTATCTGGGATAAGATTTTACTGCTACCTTTATTTTCTTGTACCACAGGGTTAAATTTGTTTCTGTTCTCTAGGAGTTCAAAATATAGGGAAGTGATGAATCACTGGGTTCTTCTTCTGAAGGCAATACTACACTGTATGTTACCTAACTTGAAGATAAATTTAAAAATAAAATTAAAAAATGAATAATCATCCCACTGTTTACTGTATCATGTTCAAGATGGATGATGTGAATTTACAATTGGAGTCAGTTTGGATGATTTAACATTATTAATTTAACACATGCTTATATCGTATTTCCAGTGTGTCAGTCACTGTTAGCAAAAGAAGTGAGCAAATAGATGAGTCTTCTATTTCCACAGGGCTTAAATTATAGTGTGGGGGAAAAGAGGGATGATAAGGGAAGAGCTTAAGTAAACACTGTGGTTTAAAATAGGATAAGTGCACCCCAAAACCAAACAATCCAGTTAAAAAATAGGCAGAACACATGAATGAACATTTCCCCAAAGAAAACATCCAGGTGGCAAAGAGACACATGAAAAGATGCTCAACATCACTTATCATCATGGAGGTGCAAATCAAAGCGACAATAAGATATCACCTCACGCCTGTCATAATGGCTAAAATTATAAACACAAGAAACAACAAGTGTTGGTAAGGATGTGGAGAAAAGGAATCCTCCTGCACTGTTGGTAAGAATGCAAATTGGTATGGCTCTGTGGAAAATAGTACAGGGTTCCTCAGAAAATTCAAGATAAAATTTCCCTGTGAAGCTGTAATTGCACTAATATAGGGTACTGAAAATATAAAGACACTAATTTAAAGGGACAAATGCTATGTTTATAGCAGTATTGTATACAATACCCTCATTGTGGAAGCAGCCCAAGTGTCTATTGATAGATGAGTGGATAAAGAAGATGGTGCATAAATAAATAATGGAATATTTTTCAGCCATAAAGAAGAATGAAATCTTTATGATAATGATGGAGCTAGAGTATTATGATAAGTGAGATAAATCAGTCAGAGAAAGACAAATGCCATATGATTTCACTCATATGTGGAACTTAGGAAGCAAGACAAACAAAGGGGACACAGAGAGTCAAACCAAGAAACAGACTTAATTATAGAGAACAAATTAATGGTTACCAGAGGAGAAGGTGGATGGGTGAAATAGGTAATGGGGATTTAAAAGTATACTAATCATGATGAGCACTGAGTAATGTGTTTTTAAAAATAGGATAAGTGCTATGAAAAAAAAAAAAACTAGAGTAATAGAATAGATATAACCATGAAGGAGTAGAGGAAGGTTCATTTAGATAAGTTAGAGAGGACTCTTCTGAGGAGGTGATGTTTCGGGTGAGATGTAAAAGGTAAGAAGGAGATGGATACACTAAAACCTGGTAGAAGACTTCTAGACAGAAGAAGTAGCAAGTGCAAAGACCCTGAGGCAGGAGTGGATTTGGCTTTCTCTTGTGGAGCAGAAGGGAGCCTGCGTGGCTGGGGATGAGTGAGGTCAGGCGATGGAGAAAGGAATTGAAGGAGGTATGAAAGGTAGGCGTGTGATAGATCACACTGACCTTTGCAGGTAAAGATTATTTATGTAGATCTTTATTTATTTGCTTAATTGTAAATAGTGTGAAAAGTCTCCGAGGCTCTTTAAGGAGGGCAGTGACATTACCTAATTCAGGTTTTTTAAAGACTCTCCAGGCTGTTGTAGAAACGCAGGGGAGTAAAGAACAAGAATAAAAGCAGGGAAATCAATCCGGAGGTATTTGCATTAGTCCAAATGAAATCTGAGGCAATTTTAACCACGTTTAATAGATAAGCCCATAAAAGAGTCAGCAAACACACGTTGAGTGACTCAGCTATGCCAGGTGGTCAGGTTCTTCCAATTGTCACACTGTTTTCTGGGCTTTTCCACACATGCTTGCACACATTCTTGTGAAACTCTACCCTCTTTGTTGCCTTGCTACTCCTACTTAGGCTTCAACCTAGATTTCAGTCTCTCTAGGGAGCCTTCCATGACCCCTGAATTAAGATTAGTTACCCCATTGCACCCTCAATTCCCCTTATCATGGGACTTATCTTCTCTTTGTGTCTTTGCTTCTGTCTGTTCCCATTTGGACTATAATCTGCTTGAAGAAGGTTCTACAGTTTTGACACTGTATTAGTTAACTAGAGCTGCATAACAGGATACCATGGACCAGATGGTTTAAACAACATAATTTATTTCATTACGGTTCTGGAAATCTGGGATAAAGAGTTTAGCAGGGTGGGTTCCTTCTGAGATCTCTGTCCTTGGCTTGCAGATGGCCACCTTCTCACTGTGTCCTCAAGTGGTTATTTCAATGTCACACACATGCTTGGTATCTCTTATGTGTCTGAATTGTCTCTTCTTATAAGGACTTCAGTCATTGGATTAGGGCCTACCTATGTGAACTCAGATTACCTTGATCACCTCCTCAAAGGCCCTATCTCCAAATTCAGTCACAGTTTGAGGCACGGGGAGTTGGGATTTCAATATTTGACTTTGGGGGAGATACAGCTCAGTCCATAATAGTCACTGTTGTATATACAATATCTGGAACATAGTAAGCGTTCAATAAATATGTGTTGATGAAATGTATTTTATAATGTCTTAATAATTATATTAAAGGGTGTATTGTGATGTCTCATTTACAACTCCAGGTATTTTGATTTGGGGGTGACCAAGGGTTTGAGGCCTGGATACAGCTTGCTTTCCAATAAATAAAACAATTAAGTGGTAATAGTCTTCTTTATTACCAAGATTCATAGATCATTGCAGGTGAGGATGTTACTACATCTTGGAGCCTTATACTAATGTCCCACTTTTAGATCAAGATTCTAAAGTTTCAGCATCAGTGTGTGTTTTTGGATAATAGACTAAACCAGATTCTGTCATTTATACCCTGAGAGTGTATTCATTAACTCAAATGGAGACCTAATAATTTTAATTTTTACTTTGAATTTATTTGTATGACTCTCTTTAATCATTATAGTGATTCTTTGAAGCTATCAATACCATCCATAATTGTATTCAATTTTAAGTGAACTCTTTCAGACGTAAACCTGGTCAGATCAGTGGTTTGCTGAAAATTCACCTATGTTTCCCATTGCTCTATGAATAAAACTGTCATCACCATAGTCTAGATGCACTGAATACTTCCTTTTACCTCACTGGGCTCTTGGCCCACCATCGTCTCTCCTTGTATTAACTCTGGCCTTGGCAGACATCTCTGTCCCTAGATCATTCAAGTGTTACAGACATTAGTATGTGCTGTTATCTCTGTCAGAAAATCTGTCCTTCTGTCAGTTTTCATCCTACATTCATTTTCAGTTACATTATGTTTCCTTATGACCACTTTTTGAGATGTCTCCCCTTCCCTCAACCAGGTAGATAATGTTCCATTTAGTCTAGGCTGCCTTAGCTCCTCTTAATTGTCTAGCCACCTTCATAGCACTTTGATACCTTCAGTTACTTATTTAAATATGCATGTGTTTGACTAATGCATACCTTCACGCTAGACAGTCAGAACCCTGTGGGAGTTACTGGGTCTCTCTTTGTTCTCTGCTGTCTCTCCAGGGCTTATCTATTTAATACCTGGTGCTCTGTGAATAGCTGTTGACAGAAAATAAAGCTGGCTGTCATGGAAACATTAATTTACTCCTTGGTTATTCCAAAGCGGTAAGAAGACTGAAATTCCAAGCCCCCAGTTCCATTGCACCCTCCAACATGGTTATAAATAGATCATCTTTGGGACAGTATGAAACCCAAGCTAGAGTTTAAAACTGAAAATAAATCAACCTTAGTGAATTCAAATTTTAATTCACCTACACTGATCATTGGCTTAGCAGGAGAACTCTATTACACATGACACATGATTTTTCCCAAAGTTCACATTTTACCTTTTATCTTTATCTTGGGGGAAAAAGAAACAAGATTAATAGAATTAAAATTCTCACCCTCATTAATTTCAGTGGCAGCACTCACCAAGATTTTGGTAGGAACAATGCTGTATTATTTCTACGTACATGAGTCACTCAAGAATGCCAAGTACTTTTAAAAGCTACGTAAAAAATGTTAATCAGAGTGTGGAATCATATGAATGATAAATCCAGCCCCAAAATAGCACGTGTCATTGCTAATCATTACAAATCTACTATCTGCCTGCAATGCTGTGAAAACTATCCATTTCCTGTGACTTTCCTCCTGAAGGGATACAAAGATCTTAAAGCAAAATAAAAGCTTCAAGCTTAATTGGGTGACAGTGGAAAAGCAAAGAACTATAGTTTTAAAGCTGAGTTTTCAATAAAGCCAGAGGATAACTGGAAGAAATGACATCTTGTACCTTCTCTCCAGCTGACATTTAGTTATTAATGAAGGTTCAGAACACCTCTTAGTTGTTTACTTAAAACTATTGCCAAATCTGTAGACATTGACACTGCGGATCTCAACCATAGCTGCCTTTCACTATCTGTAAACAAGAGCTCTGACCCTTCAGATTCAAAAAGCAAAAAAGCAAACACACTCAGGTCTGCATCACAGGTTTAACCGGGCTGAGCTGAGAACCTGCACCTTCACAGAGCTCATCAAGTACCTCTTTCTGTGTTGGGAAAGTCAGTGGGCTGTTCCTCAAGTCAATCAGTATGTCTGTGTATCAGTGACACCCATGGAAATACTGTGTAACTATCAGTGGGGGGAAAGGTACGAAGAGGACCTTTGGAGATTATGTATGAAGAAAGCAGATCTGTCCAATAAGGTAAACAGCAATCTATACCTAAACATGTGATTATTGATTCAAGTTGAATATGTCTTTCTTCACTCACAACCCCTGGGTTGGAGTACATTTTAAGGCATCTGGGTAGCTCAGTAAATTAAGTGTCTGACTCGATTTCAGCTCAGGTCATGATCTCACAATTTGTGGGATTGTGCCCTGCGTCAGGCTCTGTGCTAACAGCCCGAAGCCTGCTTGGGGTTCTCTCTCTCTGCCCCTCCCCATCTCTTGAGTACAGGCCACACACACACACACACACACACACACACACACACACACACACTCTCTCTCTCTCTTTCTCTCTCTCTCTCTCTCTTTCAAAATAAATAAATAAACATTTAAAACATTTTTAATGTTTATTTATTTTTGAGAGAGAAAGAGACAGAGACAGAGACAGAGTGTGAGTAAGGGAGGGGCAGAAAGAGAGGAAGACACAGAATCTGAAGCAGGCTCCAGGCTCTGAGCTGTCAGCACCGAGCCTGATGTGAGGCTCAAACTCACAAACCATGAGATCATGACCTGAGTCCAAGTCGGATGCTTCACTGACTGAGCCACCCAGGTGCCCCAATATAAATAAACATTTTTTAAAGAGGTTTAAAAAAAGATATACCATCTTTCTCAATATTTCAGTGATTCATTTCTGGAGGCTAATTCATCAATAATCATCAAAACTCCATACATTATAGGTGATCTGTACTTTATGTTGGGACTGGGAGCAATATATACCATCTTTCAATCTCTCTCCCTTCCTGTCTTCCTCTTTCCCTCTCCTCCCCTTTCTCTCTCTCATGCTACTTAAGAGTGAAGGACAGATGAACTGTGTTTTTATTCCAGTTGTTGAGTCCGCCTCTACTTAAAATTCTGATCAATCAAAGAAAACATTAACAAAAGTTGGCATTGGCTAAACAGAATAGAATCTAGCAATGTTTGCATAGCATCATCTAAGGAGGTTATTCAGGAAGCACCTCCTGTGCAGCAGACAAGGAGATAGAAGAATGTGGTAACTTGAGGTGAGGTTTTAGCATCTGGACTTTTTGTACCACAAACACTGCCTTTTCCTTGTTCTGTAATCATGGCTCTCATTTTTTTCATCTGGAAAGTGGGAGTCATAGCAATAACCCCTCACCAATAGCAAGTGTAAATAGGCTGCATGGGTAAGAAAATTGCCCTGTGCTTGATCATGGATTATCTCAAACTAGAGAATTTTCATTTTATCTTCTTACACAGTAGTATGTAATTGAAGACCCAGTACTGAGGTCACGTAGTTCCGGGGGTGCGTTGCAAGGGTGAGGGGGTGCACAAAAATATATAATTATAATACGAACTGCAGGTGCAATAATAAAATTATTTACAATGCCCACAGTGAAAGAGCAAACACAAATCTTACGGAATGGGATATATAAGAGGAGCTAAGCTGGGTTGGGGATGGAAGGACTGTTTCTTGGAAGATGAGGAGTTAAATAAATAATTATTTACCATCTATTGTCTCCAAAGCCATATGCCAGCATGCTCCAAAGGCATACAATTGGTCTACACATTACTGGTGTGATCATAAATTGGTATAATCACTTGAGAAAGTAATATAGAAGGATCCAGTAAAATTTAAAATACTGTATGATTTGGTGTCTAAGAAACAGAATTTCATTGATAGGAATTTACTTAGAGAAACTCCCACCTCGGAGTAAAAGAAGGTTCTGTGCAGGATCCAAAAGATGCTAGAAAAAGGCATTAAAAGTAGGCAGTGCTAGTGTTTTATTAACCAAGAAATAAAATATGTGGAAGTTTGAAATCTTGAGATTTTGAAAAGCAAAAATGAGTGGAAGGAGCTCAATCTGAATGTTCTACTAGGTTTAATCTAAAAGAATTACCTAATAATTTGATAGTCATCCAAGAGATTGGTTTCTAGATCTGCAGGCTATGAAATGTAACCCAAAGGGTAGTTCAGGAGCAAGTTTAAAGCATGTGAAATACTTGGAGTGAAGTGAATGTTTGAACACGCTGGTTAAGCCAGAATGTTGATATGAACGGTTTCCTGCCTAAACAGCAATCCCCCGGCATCGCCATCATCACTACCACCTCATACAAATAACCATCTCCCAGGGAAACACCAACTCATCAACCTTGGTTTCTCCTGGCACTTCATTCAGACTGAAGGTCAAGAACATGAGGTGCTATGGTTTAGTACTTTGGTTTAGTGAAATCAGTGGACGGATGTGCAACTCACTTCTCTTTCTCACCAGCATCCCAACCAGAGCAGTTACAGTATGTAATAAGCTCTAAGGGGCATGAAAAATGATCATGCTACCCAAGTTTTGTCTCAGGTTCTGAATCTTTATTTTCATGTGGCATTAATTTACCACTTCCTTTTCTGTGTGCTTAATATGCTGACAAATTGCCTGATAAACTTGGATGCTAACAACCAGCAATGAGGCAGAATGAGGTACCGATATTGTGCAGTGATACGGTGCCTATAAGATCAGACTTGAGTTTTTCATTTTTTTTCTCCTTCAGCAGAGCCTTGCACAAAAAGACTTGATACAGATATTGTGTTTTGGTAAATTACCCGTATATTCACTCTATTATTATTTAAACCTTGTTGATAATAAATGGTCAAGTGAGCGAAAGCAGGAGTCTCTTATTATTTTTCGTAATCGTCTCTCTATGCCCTATCACCACTTATTTGTCACAGCTGGACTTGATCTATAAATAGCTCTGTGACATGATGGACAGTTTTTAAGGCTTGTTGGCGTGGAATCAATACATGGCAGAAGGGACCATATGAATCAATTACATCGTCCCTGGCAGGGTTACCATGGAAGCCTTAGCTCCTCATAGCACCTTACTTCTCTTGTCCTGGTAGTACTCTCTGTGTATCTTTAATTAGAATGGATGCAATTTATTTAGTAATGGAAAGCTGACTTGAGCGAGTTCTGTGAAGGTGTCAGACAGAATTCAACCAGCCATGCATATTCAGAGAAGACTAATGTGAAAATGCAAATGATTCTTCTAATTTAATTCCTTACTTAAAAAAAGAAAAAGGCCCTCCTATCTTGGAAGTAAGCTTTCTTTGATTGTAAAGAAATTATGTTTGATATTCTATCTTTACTCAGACACAAAACAAGCAGCAGTTCTTAAAATAACCTCTTCTGCTGTAGATATAATAATCTGCTATACACATTTATTCAGTTACTCTCTGGAATTTCTTAGTGTCAGGGTTGCCTACAACAGCTTCATGTTGGGCACAATGCACAGGGGCAAATGGGAATCATTATTGGATCCCCACTGTGTGCGTGGCCCACACACATCTTGTTCTCGAGGCATGAGTTGGGGAGACAGTCACACAGGCAAATCTAACAGAATAATAAGCTTCGTGGAGCAGGTCTGCAGGGAATGGTTTAACTAAACAGAAGAAGATGTGGGGGATGGGGACATGTAAGACATGCTTTTCTAAGGACGGAGACCTTTGTATGAATTTTGAAGGATAGGGAGCAACTGCGTAGTTTGATCAGGTGGGGGAAGGACAAATGACCAGAAGGACAAGTACATGAAAAGACACAGATTACTGAAAGACCTGGCTGTGTTTGAGGAACTGCAAATACGTGGTCAGGACTGGAGAAATGCATCCTAGGGTCTGGCACCGGAAGTTGGGCACAGATCATGAAAGTTGCCTATTGTCCTCAGATTCTGTTTTATTTTGAAGGCAGTGGTTGGGAAACTTTTTTTTTAATATTTATTTATATTTGAGATGGAGAGTGCATGTGGGGGAGGGACAAAGAGAGAGGGGGACAGAGGATCTGAAGTTGGAACAGGCTCAACTCTGAGAGCAGAGAGCCCTATACAGGCCTTGAACTCACGAACCCTGAGATCATGACCTGAGCCCCAAGTCCAACGCCCAATGGACTAAGACACCCAGGAGCCCTGGGAACATTTCTACTTTAAGAAAGAGTAACGTGTCATCATGTGGAATAGAGTATACTGGTTTTAGCAAAAACAAAACAAAACAAAAATAAAAACGAGAGAGAGAGTGAAAGAGAGTGTGTGTGCTCATGCATGGGAGGGGCAGAGGGAGAGAGAGAATCTTAAGCAGGCCCCCCGCTCTGCACAGGAGCCCATCCTCCCAGGGCTCACAAGACCCTGTGGTCATGATCTGAGCCGGAATCAAGAGTCTGATGCCCAACCAACTTGAGCCACCCAGACACCCCAGGTTTTAGCAAAATTTTGCAAGTGGCCAGTTTTTGGTAATGTTATTATTTTTAAAGTCCTTTTAACTTAAATTTTTAATCCACAGCGAAGGTTTCAAGATATGGGGAAAAATAAATTGCACAATATTAATTTTGGCAGAAGACATATTTGTACTTTTAGCGAGAACACAAAAATTTTCCCTGGGGCTTTAGATATTGCCGAGTAGAAACTAAAAGCCAAAGGATGAGACTGATTTCCAGGAACTTAGACACCCTGTGGAATGTGTGTGCCTATTTGTTTTTGGAACCCTCCTCCCTCAAGGAGGACACTAATACATGGCAAGTACCTTTTTGAACATGGGACTTTTTCACTTGCACAAACTCTGTTGACAAAGCTAATGATGAGGCACCTGGATGGCTCAGTCAGTTGAGCGTCTGACTCTTATTTTCAGCTCAGCTCAGGATCCCAGGGTTGTGGGATCTAGCCCCGTGTCCACTCAGCACTGAGCTTGGAACCTGCTTAAGATTCTCTCTCTTTCCCTCTGCCCCTCTCTTCCGCTTGCACACTCTCTCTCCTTAAAGGCTGATGACAATATAATGATTTACTACACTCTTAATAAGATGCACTGTACTGGACTTAAGCACTTTACGTACATTATCCATGTCACCTCCCCCACTATGCTGCGAGCTCATTGCCCCTCAGTTTATGGTTGAAGGAACTGAGGCTCCGAAAATAGAAGTAAATGGCTCAAGATCAGTGGGCCACCCTACCTGAGAAGAGGTAAACCTGGTATTTGAATCCAGGTTATTTTTACTTCAAAGCCCTTATTCTTATTCCACTGTGGAAGAACTTGGCTTCCACAGATATTCTTCGAGGTAGTTGAGTACATGTGCACCATTCTGTTAGTATGACTCAGGATTGGAAAGAATGTAAAAGAAAACAATAAACATAAAAAGCTACATCCTGTGGTCTTTATGACTAATGTACCTCCAGAAACGTCTGCTTTTGAATACTTGAGTAACCCATTTGCAAGCTGTTGGAAAATTTAAATCCGTAACACACACTCCTGAAATTAACACACTAAGTGCTTTTTGCTCCTCATTACCTCCGAATTCTGTATCACTTCTTCTGTGTATATGACATTTGAGGTTACTTAAAAAAATATAAATGCCAAATAAGCTGTATTTCTTCTGTCATTAGGGCAGTGCACAATCCTGAGGTAAACATGCTTTGGGCAAGTGGTTTTATCTCATTTACAAAAGGAAAACAAAATTACCCTCAATGGTAAAAATAACTCCCAAGAAATGCTTTCCATATCAGTGCCTACTAGACATGAATGGTGAGTGGGCCTAGGACTCTCTACCCAAGCCTGGTTCAAAGGGAATGTCAAATGGGCATTAATCTGATCCCTCCTTTTTTATAAGATACATTTACAGTCCTCACATCAATAATGAAAAGGCCATCCACTGGTCAAAGTAAGCCGCCATCATTTTTTTAAACGATCTGTTGAGGTATCACTTACATACCATACAATTCACCAATCTTTGCCTTCACTGTTTTTTACTTGCGATAAAACTTGCCTATCATGGTTGGTCATGCTGGTCTGCATTAGCAGGCACCCCCTAGGTATTCTTCACACCTGTGTAACAATTCTTTCTCATGCATTACTTATGTAATCCCCAAAATAACCCTGTAAGGTATATTTGTGTTAGGGTTTTGTGTTCGTACTGGTATTGGTTTCAGTCTAAAAATGAGAAGCCAAATCTTCATAAAGTTTACATGATTTGCCCAGAGTTATCCTGGGCCAGAGCCTGGCCATGAGCTCAGTCTGCTGGTCTTGTGTCCTTGACCTTCCTCTTGAGTCACACTGATACCAAAATAACATGACAGTGCAAAGTGTGGGAGGGGTAGTTTCCGTAAGGAAAACCCAGTTACCAACCTAAAATAGATGCTGAGAAGAACCAAACACTAGATATCCATCATACAGACCTCCTTAGGTCCCCCAGATCATTTTCACTGCTCGTTGTATTCAACTACTCTTTCTAGCTT
This sequence comes from Panthera pardus, assembly GCF_024362965.1. Taxonomy (NCBI): domain Eukaryota; kingdom Metazoa; phylum Chordata; class Mammalia; order Carnivora; family Felidae; genus Panthera; species Panthera pardus. The sequence continues at coordinate 187,914,862 of NW_026526688.1, forward strand.
TACTTTCTAAAATTTCACCAACAAATTCATGTATCACATCTTTGTATTTGAAGGATATTCTCATAGACTTATTTGTAACTAAGAATAGTTATAAATAACTCTTCAATATAATATGTACAATGAGCCATATTATCCAGTCCGTTATGACCAATTAATGGAGAAATTATATTTAAATTTTATTTTCTGCTTAAAATCTGGTAGGCTTCCATTCATTTCAATTGAATCCTATTAACACAGTCATATGAAATGCATTTTCAGAAGTTAAATTTCCTCCTGCGTCTAGCAACCTGTCAACTTGGAAATAATTTGTTTTGCACACTGGATTAGTGCTACTGTATTCACTCCTTAACATTTTGGGATGTGCAGTATTTTGAGAACTGAGAACAAAGCCTCTGCCTGATAAGTACTGTCTAATTGTTCCTACAGTGGCCTCTTGTGAATTTTTTTTTGTTCCATATTCCTTGTGGTTTTTCTTTATCAAGGGATGACATTTTATGAAATTACTTAAACTGTTCAACATCTTTGATGACAGTTCTCGATGCTACAAGGTAAATCTGTTATTGCATACCCAAATCAGCATCTTTTCCTGCTTTTGGTTGCAGATATTAGCTGATAGCCCCAAAGAGTAGAACCTTATGATTACATTTTAAAAACCTACCTGCTGTGATCTTTAATACATAAAACAGCAACGGAATGATAAGTGAAGTTCTTTCTCAGAGAGAGGCAATATCTATTGGTACTGAACCAGAAAACTATAAAGAGAACTAGAGAACCCTATCCAAGTTGATTCATAAAGCATATATTAACTTTAAAGGAAAGAAATTTGAAGATAAAATTAAGAAACATGTAGGTAGCAACCTATTCCTGGGATAGGTGAGGTAAGATTCAATTTATAATTTGGGGCTCTTGTCAACATAAAGACCATTTCTGAAGTAGGGTAAAGTATAACGCTATGTTCTCTATGAATTCTTCAGTGTGTCGAGGCCAGCTGTCATATTGAAATAAGTCTTATTACAGAGAAATGACCATCAATCATTTTTCTGAAGCACTGAATTTTGTTCCCAGACCATTTGAGTTCATTAAATATGAAAATTTGGCAGCAGTAGGAAAATAGGCATTGTGTTTATTTTAAATGACATACCTTTTTTTTCAAGTTTTAAGAGCTCCTCATAAATACCCTTCTATTTCCAGAGCTCAGACTTACTAATTATTAATTTTTTAGAACTATTCTGACCTCTGTATTATCTCAAGGGTTTAGCCTAGATGAATCCTGTTACAAGCCTTGGCCTTTTAAATTATGAATTTGGATATTAAGGATCAATATTTAGATTTATATAATATAATCAACCTCCTGAAATTATATTGCCTTCAATCATGTTTCCTTCTATTATGGTCCTTGAACCTGGGGCCAATCTCTCATATACTCTCCCAGCTCCCAAGGCACAACATATCATAACAGCTAACATTTTGTGAGAATTTACTGTGTGTGAGGTACAAAAGTAATACTTTATCCATATTATTTAATTTAATAACAGTCACAAGGGAAGTACTTTCATTATCCCTATTTGTGTAGGAGTGATTAGATAAAGAAAAATTAGGTACCAGGCCCAAGGTTACAGGGATAATCTGTGTTAAAGTCTTGACCTAGTAAGTTCCAAAGCTTTCCAAATATAATGCTGATTTTCCAGTCTTTTCTCAGAAGGACATGTTATTTACTGGTTTCCTATACTCCAGATTCATCCTCATTCCAGGTCATCACTATTGTTGACCTTCTTGTCTAGAATGTTCTCTCCTCTACCCTCTCATTAATTCAAATCCTATAAATGCCTCAAAGTTCAGTGTAAGTCCTACCTTCCTGGTGAAGCTCATTAGAACATTTCATTCCTGTGCCTAAAATACTTTAAAGACCTCCATTTCCAAAAGAGAAGTCCAGATATCTGAGCCTGGCATGACCTGGTCCCTACAAAACTCTAATTGAATGTAAGGCTGGACTGCCCTATTTGGCCTCTTTCACTCCCGCTCCATTACCCGTGCACACATTTTCTACTCCAGCCATGCTTGAGAACTAGATGCCTGCCCTTTCCACTACTCAAGGATTTTGTTCTAGAATTCTCCTCTTTTTCTCCCGAATCACCAAATTTTTGTTTTGTTTTGTTTTGTTTTCTCTATGTTCAACTGGCAAAGTTTTTCTTCACTTTACTTTGCTGCCCAAGTCATTCTTTCCTCCATAGGGTTACCTAAGTATAGTATCTCGTTTTTCTCCCCATTTCTTTCTTTTTTTTCATAATTTTTTTAAAGTTTTTTTTTTTATGTTTGAGACAGAGAGAGACAGAGCATGAACGGGGGAGGCGAAGAGAGAGAGGGAGACACAGAATCGGAAGCAGGCTCCAGGCTCTGAGCCATCAGCCCAGAGCCCGACACGGGACTCGAACTCACGGACCGCGAGATCGTGACCTGAGCTAAAGTCGGACGCTTAACCGACTGAGCCACCCAGGCACCCCATCTCCCCATTTATTTCTTGAGCTTTCTTTTATCTGGGTTTGCTGACACCAATCTCCCTGAAATGCTCCTGTCAAGTTTATTGAGGGGCTTCCATGTTGCTAAATCCAGCAACTCCTGTCTATTCCTCAGCCATGCCTGTCACCTCCCTCCTTGGGGCTTTACGGACGCTATCTCTTCCACTTGGCAGACATTCTCCCTAGCTGTCCCAATGGCTCACTCCCACCCCCTTCAGAGCTGGACTCTTCTATCTTGTGTTGGGCTATCTCTTCCCTGATTATCTGTTTAAAATAGGGAAATTTCTCTGCCCTCAATGTATTCACCTCTTCCCTGCTTCATTTTTCTCAATAGCACTTAGAATATAGGTTTTATACTTTGGTGCATGTTTTTATTTTTACTGTATTCAGGGCTTCTTGTTTTACTTGAATTGGTGTGTGTGTGTGTGTGTGTGTGTGTGTGTGTGTTACTTTGGGTGTCTCTATTCTAAAGAATAGATAAGGTCCACACAGGCAAGAATTTCAGTCTATGTTTTACAACATCCAGTATCTAAATCAGCCCCTGGCATATAATAATCCCTCAATAAATAGTCCTTGCATCAATACTCAATCACCCCAAATTCCTTCAATGTGTCCCGTGGTTTGATTTCTTTTTGTCATTGTTCTTACCGCTTCCTGTGTACTGAATACCCTCACTACCCATCTGCTCAAGAATGCCTCATAATGTTTTAAGACTCAGCTTAAAGCCTGCTTTGTTAATTTTTTACATTAGGAGTAAATTGGGTTAAGGTCTCAGCTCTTCCCTTTTTAAGTATATGATTCTAGGCACATACCATGATTTCTCTAAGTCTTACTTTTTTTATTTGTAAAATGAAGATAATAATAGAGTCATCTATTCTTAGAGTCATGATGAGAATTAAATGAGCTAGTAAGTAGGGGGTCTATCTTAGTGCTTGATACGCCAGAAAATTAATATATGTATTATTATTTATTATTATTATTTATTATTATTATTCCATTCCTGATTTCTCTATACCTAAACCTTGTAGAATTAACCATTCCACCTTTATCATACTTATGCCATGTCCCTATTAGACCACTGTGTTTCCGAAAGGGCAAGAACTGTGTCCTTTCCATCTTTATATGTTCAGAACGTAACTCAGCACCTGACATATAAGAGCCTGTTGATAGGCATCATTTCTTATGTTTAATTTTGTGCTAGATACTGTGCTTAGAAGCCTACAAACATCATGTTATTCAATTCTTTTAACATCCCCATTAAATAGTACTTTAAAAAAAATGTATACTTTAGAAGATTCAATTAGGTTACCTTACTTCCTCAAGTTCACAGTATTAGTAAGGGATAAAACGCAGAACTAAACTTGAGACCTACCGAACTCTACAATTTTGCTCTACATCACTTTACTACAACCAGAAAGTTGGTGAATGGTAGATGGATAGATGGATGGACGGACGGACAAATGAATGAAGACTGTTCTTGGTCATTCTAAATTAACTCTCTCTTCCCATTCTCTCAACTGTATGGTTTGGAACACATATAGACTCTGCTGCAGTATTTTCGTAATTAACAACACAGAGAGTAGAATTAGTATGTCAGGTTTTTTGTCCACTTTTCTTTTCAATTTAAAACCCCGAGGAAAGACTCTTTAGTTACATTAACACTATAGAGGGCTTCTTTTAATCCAACAAAGATGGTTGACAATTTAGGAAAGGCAGAGGAAGGACAGTTCCATAAATAAATGCACAGGCTATACCAGACTCCCAGAGCTACACCCCTGACTCTCTGTGTAACCTTGGGCAAATTACTTAAATCTCACTGGGACTTAGTTACCGCAACTGCAAAGTGAAGATAATATTTGAATTACAATCGGACTTAATATAAATGGCCGATTTAATGCATGTAAATTGTTTAGAAAAGGATCTAGCACATATTACGTATCGTATATTTTACCTACTTTTCCTTTGGGCACGTTTCTCTTATGCACAAGTATTAGACATGCCTTGGTTAATCACAATTTAGGCGCCACTAGAAAAATAAGCTTACACCACAAATTGGAGCTTTGTTCTTATGTATTGTTCAGTCGATACTATTGTCATTATAACTAACCATGCTTTTCTTTAGAGAAAGCTTCTTAAATTCTAGTCACTTCAACAAGACTCTTATACCTTGTTTCCATTGATCCCACCAACCTCAGCAGGTATTACTACCCCAATCAAAGTCTGTGTACCATGCAGATTCTCATACTGACACTGATAGAGCCTGAATTCAAACTTACATCTTTCTGAACCCAAATCTGGCCTTGTTTCTACAGCTCTATGCTGACTGGTTTGAAATGGCATTTCATCTCAGCCTAGCCAGGAGGATTTGAGAGTTAAAAAATATATATATGTGTGCTTGATTTCAGAATCTCTGCCAGTTACAAACAATGGCTACGAGCCTGCTTGTTTAGGGAGTCTTTGGGGAATCACGTGCATTTTTACTATCTCAGATCAAATGTTGCAGACATGGAAGGATGTCAGATTGTGAATTCTCCCAGTGGACTCTGTGTTTACAAGCAGTAACAGCCTTGACTTTGCATATGTAGACTTAAAAAAAATCCCTGAAGGGTAAAATGTAGCTATGTGTCTTCCTTTTAATAGGACTTCCTACACAGATGCATTTCTACATTTCCACTATTTGAAGCTCCCTGTGGAGCCACAGATTTCCATCATGTGTCTGGGTTTTGATACAGCTGCACTGGTTGGGAGAAATTCTTATCAAAGCCTTTTAGGAACAGTGAATATTCAAGTTGTGAAATGCTTCTGACTATAGAATGAATAACCTGGCCAGTCTTGGTTTTGATCACCACCACCTTTTATCATCACCATCTTTTAAGCTTTTGAAAGGCAATGAATGTATCCAATTTTGTGGGGTCTCTAGCATGCATAATGATGCTTGGCTAGGGTCCTGATAAAGAGAATAAAAGATAGACAAATAAAGTAAGCAAAATAAAACAAGAAAGGATCAGACAGTGCGGCTATAAAAAGTATAAGAAGGACAAAACAGATATAAGAAGCCAGGTGATGAATCTCCTTCCCCATCCATTTTAGGTAATTTGGCCAAATGTAAGATGCCATGTAGTTGCCATATTGTTTGTTTGAGGTATGACTGAGATGCAGTGAACTGGAACCCATCCCTTCCTCCTCCCATGTGCATGCATGCGTGTGTGTGTGTGTGTCTTCTTTCCCTCCCTCCTTCTCTCCCTCTGTCTTTCTCTTCTAATCTTTCATTTTCCTGGGTAAAGATCAGAGACCATAGGGTCAGGATTCTTTTTTTTCCTCTTCCTTCTCTCTAGCCTTAAGGCTTACAGATTTTGAAGGGTGAAAGGGAGATTTTCCTCAACCCAAGGATAAAGCTGCTTTCACAGCTCAAGGGTGGGCTGTGTAACTTGCTTTCTTCCCTGTCTTGAGCTAGCCAACACAAGACTTGCTACATTCTCAACTTTAGTGTTCTGCCTTTCATCCCTGACGGTGGCCCTAAAGCACTAAAGCAAGAATCTTGAGCCCCAAACCTCTGGAAGTTCCTTCTTGTTTTCCCTCCAGCTTTGCTTTTCTTTTGAACACAAGGCTACGAGGGAGATTTCCATATGAGGAAGACACGATTGCTTGAATGGCTAAAATTTTAGAAGGATTCATGATAACTGCATTGCAATGCAGCATCCCATGGAGGTTGTGGGCTAGAGTACAGGTGACTCTTGAACAACATGGGAGTAAGGAGCATTGGACCCCGTGCACTTGAAAATCCACGTATAACTTTTGACTCCTTAAAAACTTAACTACTAATAGCCTACTATGACTAGAAGCCTTACTGATAACAGAAACAGTCCATTAACATATATTTTATCTGTTATATGTACTAAATAAAGTATTCTTGCAATAAAGTAAGCTACAGAAAAGAAAATGTTTTTAAGAAAATCATAAGAAAAGGAAAATACATTTGCAGTACTGTGAAAGAAAATCTGTGCATAAGTGGGTCTGCACAATTCAAGCCTGTGTAGTTCAAAGGTCAGATGTGTTTTAAAATGTTGAAAAAGAGGGTGGCTCCTTGTTTGCCAAACCAACCAGGTGATAGTTTCTTCTCTGTCACCCCTGGGGTAGCTGGCTGAGTTTCATGTATTCACCAAAAGCAAACAAACCTTTGTATTTGAGGGCGCAGCTGATCATTAAGAGAAATAGTGGCTGTGTTTAAAGATATGTATGGAAAATGCAATACTGAAGTCTTTAATGCTTTTATCAGAAGACTGCTTTATGAACATAAACGTGGTTAGACATTTTACACCAGACAGACACCTGTTTCTGGTCTAGGCTCAGCCAGAAAGGTCGGCGTGAGAAAAATAATAGCAGAATAAAAATTAACCTTTGCAATTTTAGGTATTTCAGAATGTAAGTATTCTTGAGTTTGGTAGATGGATGTGAGCTAGTTATAACTGAGGTTTGAATGTTTCTGTAATGGACACAAATATATTATTCAGATCTCAGGTTTCAAGTTATTGCTAATCTGAATCATTTCTATTCTGGAGGCGTTTTAGATAAATGTTCGCTGCCAAGGTTAATCATGACAACATAAACCGAATGAATAGCTATTGGGTGAGGAAACAACATAGAATAAGAAACAAATTGCAGCTGATTTCAAATCAATCACATGTAAATACAATAGAGAAAATACAACTGTTTTAGATATGGAAAAGGTTTGATTTTTTTCAATATAAACTGGAAAGGAAAGGTAGTATTAACTGCATGTTTGAGCTTCAGGGAATCACAGTAGTCCTTGGCCAGAAACACTTTAGCATCTCTCAGTTCCCCACCAAAAAGTCCAAACCCTTAGGAGAAAACACCTCTCACTTAGTACAAACCGATCTTTCCAGTTTTCCCTTCCACTGCGGCATTCCTGTCAGGTGGAAATTATTCCATAATTCCCACTTTTTTTCCTTTCTCTCCTCTTTCACATCCACCCCCAGCGTTTTTTCTGGACTTTGTGCCTTTACTAAAGTTCCCCTGCCAGCCTGCAAATTCAAACTCATGTACTTTTCCTTCCAAGATGGATTCCCCTGACAAGTAGTACTCTTGATGTGATGAAGTCATCTCAATTTTTATTTATACCTTTCTCATTGTTCTTATCTCATGTTATCTTTTATTATAGTTAATTTGGTTTGTGTCTCCTCAAGATCTACTTGCTTATCTGCTTCTTGAGATTCTCCTAATCTTTCTTTGTTGCTACCCTTCCCATCACGTAGATGTATTTGCTTGTCCTTCATGGCTTCATTCATTCCTATCGTATAAAATAAGTATGTTATATTGTAAAACTTCAGTTTATAATGAGATGCTATCTTAATTAAGATTCCATCTACAACCGATAGGTTATATATTCTTTCCTCCAACACATATTATTGATGTCTCCTATATATATACTTAGTCCAAATCTTTTTTCCCATAACAATTTCTACACACTACTCTTATAGATCTTATCACACACAATAATATACTGCCTTCCAGAAATCCTAATATATCCCTCTTGTAGCGACTGTGTAATTTAGTTTTAAACTCCCAGCCCCTAGCACTTAATAGGCTCTCAATAAATGTCTTTTCAATAAACATTTGGTTGGATGCATGGATAAGTACAAGAACGAAGGCATGAATGAATTCAAGAAAAAGGAAAGTTTCTTCAGTAACATGGTTACTGTGGGCATAATATATTTGGAGGCAAAAAGTCCAATTGAGGATATACTATTTTTGATATAACATTACTAAATGAAGTGTTGACAATGAAAAGTACCAAAGAAGGATCACTAAAATGTAGAGATCTAATTGGGACTCATATTTTCCTGATCTAGAGATAGATAAGTAACTGCTGCCCTACTAACATAGCCCTGCTCCACCCTCCCTGCCACCACAACCAAAACACTCATATTTTATATGGCATCTAGCCTCTGGACTCCAAATGATAGCCAACAAGAGAGCTCTTCCTGCACCAACTATTTACTTTCTGATTCAGGAAATTAGTTTACCAGCATTTAGGCAGTATGGTGCTGGATCTTTATACATTTCTAGGGGTTGCAGAAAAGGAAGGGAGCTGATTCCTAATATGCTCTTCAAATCCCGAAGAATACATTTTACCTCAGCCCCTCAGGTGATAGAAGGGGCTACCTTCAGCTTTGGGCTCTCTTTGTGCCCCTGCTGTTCACATTGATAGTGATGATAGTCAAAACCATCATCTTTGAATTGCAAAGACCAGAAAGTGCATATCAAAAAAATCAGTAATGATATTTTACAGCACAGCTTGCAACCGAGAATTTGAAAAGTTCAATTTTCTCATTTCCAGAAGAGCTATATAACTTGTAAGCGTAGTGCAGATTTTCATTTTACAGATGAAAAATGTGGGCACCTGGTGATTTCCCTAATGCTGGTACAGTTGGTAATAAAAGCAGGTGGCAAACACTCCTGGTTCACTGTTTTATGTAGATGCATGCACACTAGCTAGAAAGACAAGCCCCACAAGACTAGGGCAAGGTTTGGAAAACATCTTTTATCCATAGTCATGGGTGGGGACTTGGAACTGGAAAGGAAGCCTGGAATAATGTTCCAAAGAGAAACTCAGAGCTACAATTTGGGAAGCATATCCAGCTGTGTAATTGGATCAAGCAGGGCTCATCAGAGTGCAAGGCCCAAGGATCAGAGAGGCCGGAAAGATGAGGAGAAGAGAACATAGATAAGTAAGCATCTAAATCATGGCTTCACTACTCGCTAGCTACTGTGTGGTATACAGCAGGTTATTTAACGTCTCTGAGTCTCTGCTCATTTGAAGTCAGGAGATGAAAAAGAAAACCTGTTCCCTAGACTACAATGGGAAGTAATTAAAATAAGAAGCTATCATTGGAAGAGAGAAGGGGCAAGGGATCAAAGCATGGAAGGGATGTGTTTTGTTTTGCAGAACCAACACTTCCAGGCAAGGAGACACCCAACTAGATGTTTCACCTGAAAGCCCTTTGCTAGATGTGTCTTCCCTGATAGCCCCTATGTGAGACAGCTTGAGCCAGATTGGAGCTGAGGACCTGAGCAGAAGCCCCCTCTGAGTAGTCCTGAAGTTGCTGTTAGCCCGTTACAACATTAAGATCTCCTCCTATGGGCAGAGTTTTCTGCCAGTGTTTTGAACATACCATGTATGCACGAGCAGACAGACATATGAGGCATGTGCTGTGGAGCCAAAAGTGCCTATGTGAGTTCCTTGTTCCAGCCCCCTAATCCACTGAATAAAAGCTTACTGTGCTAGCCCCACAGGGAAACAATACTTGAGAACTATCTCTCTGTCTCCTTACTTGTAATAGGTAATAAAAAAAAATGTTGTTTGCAGCATTCCTTGGGTTATGTTCATTTAGATGCACCCCAAGTGGCAAACCCCTTGAGTTTGGTTATAAACACTCCTCGAAAGCAACTGTATCAATTCAATGAGATTTTAAGTATACAGTGTTTACACTTCAGTTCAATAAATGCTAGCTGTTATCACCGTCATCATTAATTATAATACAATAGGTAAGTTGGAGATCTGGCTGAATAGCAGATACAAGAATGAAATAGTCTTTGTTATGCCCCATTGCATCTCTGAGATGTGTTCTATGGACAGGTGGGGCCAAATTAAATGACTAGATAAGAGTAACCCAGTCTGTAGTTTTTAACTTCAATTTCATGTGTAGAGGAGGTGTTTTAGGCTCATTAGTTGGGGCACCATAAGTTAGATGAACAAAAGACAGATTAACAAGAGAGAAACAAACAAGTTTATTAACGTGTGCATTGTCCATACATACGCTTGGGAACATTCAGAGACAGTAACTCAAGGGGGTAATTAGAATTTGGGTTTACATAGCATTTTAACAGAAGAACTGTATTTTTATAGAGAAGTGGCAAGATAAAGAAAGACTTTGAGCTCCTAGGAGTGGCAAATTGAAGGAAAGCAAACAGTGTAGGTAAAGGCTAGCTTTAGCAAGGTTTGTTACATGGATTCCTCTGGTTAGTGTCTGGACTGATGAGGACCTAAGAGTTGTCAACAGTGATTAACTTCTGTCCTTTCCGGTAGAGAGGGGAAGATGGGGATGCCTTTACAAATCTGGAAAATTAAAAGAGGGCAGGAAGGTTTTTTTTTTTTTTTTTTAGTATCTGCTTCCTTTCACTTGCCTTCAGCTGAAAAACAATCCTTCTGTCAAAGTGGTACACCTTGGGGTAGCATATGATGCTACCCGTTACACCCACTAGTGAAACAATCCATGGAAACATTTCTTGCTGTTTATGTGCAGTGGGAAGATTTGCATTGTTTCCAGAGGGATTTGGTTGTCTAGCATGTTTTGTTCCTGACTCATTGAGATTATTTTTGTAAAAGAGGGGCTGGGGCATATAGATTAGAATAAAAACTGAATGTGTATGACTTGGGGTTTGAAGTCTTTTACCAAATCTTTATCTCAACCTAAGAAATAGGTATTAATAATCTCATTTTCCAGGTAACAAAACTGAGGCTGAGATATGAAATAATCTACTCAAGATTACCTAGCTAGGAGTTTACATGGCAGATCCAGAATTCACACAAAGTGCATTAGATCCCAAAGCCCATGTTTCTTCTAATATCATCACTTTGGGATAGTTAGTGATTTTCCATGGTTATTTCTTCTTATCCTCAATTCTTACCAACAGCAGTTTCTAGAATTGCAAGTTTTGGGTCAGGAGAGGAGGTTCATTGCTTTTCCACGATAAGGTCCATCTCCATCTGGATCCAGGCTCTGGGCTATTCTGTGGCTCCTTCTTTTATTACGTGGTGTCTCATCTGCATACATTCCTGATAATTTATACCACTTTGGCTGCATTACATAGTTGTTTGTAATCTGGAACTCAAGACGTCTCAGGTTGAATTTGATGTATCCCGTTTCAAGAAGACAGAACAGCAGTTGAATGTACAAGTCTGTTTTCTCTGAGTCATGCATGTTAGCATCTTCTCCTCCAGTTTTAGCCCCTTCCCTCTTCACTTTCGCATGAGTACTCTTGTTGACCCCAACAAATATTTGATTCATGAGCTATGAAGCATGCTTCCTTCTTGGGCTTTGCTGTGTGAAGGGAGGCAGAACAGGTGAATTGACAAGAGAAGGGAGAGTTTGGGGGCTCATTGTTTCTTTTACTCCTGGAGGGTAAGTATAAGGTAATACTAGTTTTAGTTATAAATATGAACTATTTATAGTTATACAAAGTGCAACACAGAATATTCATATTATTAAATATTGTAACTTGTAAATTTTATATGATTACAACACTCAGCTTTCATGTAGTTCATTCTATAATCCTTTTGTGATTTTTGGAAACTGACTCAGTTGCAAATGCCAAAAAAAAAAAGGAACAGAAAAGTAAAAACCAATTTGAAAGACCTCAGGGGTTGAGATCATAGCCAGTGTAAAAGTTGTACTTAGTTCTCTAGGCAAAGTCAACTTAGGCAGTGATTGCAACTCAAATCCTTTTGGGAGCCAGACCATAAAAACAGTTAACATTTTTTAAGTATTAATTGTATGCCAGATAATGTCCTTCTCTAGGTAAAGTCCATAATAGAGGGGTTTTAAATGCATATTTCAGGGAACAGACAACAGCAATGGCTAACATGTCATAAGCATTTCTGTGTGCCAGATAGTGTTTGAGGCACGTGTAGGTAGTATCACAATTAGTCCTCACTACATAAAACTAAAGGCAGGACTATTCTACTGATTTTATAGATGGGAAAATTAAAGCATTACAAAGAGAATTAAACAGCTAAGCAGTGTTGGACCAAAGTTGTAAACTAAGGCATCTGACCCAAGAGTTTCTGTCTATAGCACTCAGCTTTATTCCCTTCTGTTCCCTTCCAAGTATCCAGGAATAAGCCAGTCATAAGTAATTCAGGTAGTAGAAACTAGACATGTACCCAAAGCATGTAAATAAAGTGACAAGGATGACAATGACAATGAGAGTGAAAAATGTGTTAGCCAAATAAAAACCCTACCTCTTTGGTCCAGTTTCTACCTCTGGGCTTTCAGTTTCAGCAGGATGCTGACTTAAAGAGATTTATGGAGTTGAAAAGTGACAATGATTCTGGAGATATTGATACTTGGCCCTTGATGGAGAGAATTGAAGGATAATTGCTCTTTTGTCTAACCCTGACCTTATAAGCAGAGAGTCATACATTCAGTCCCAAAATTCTGATTGAGTTTTAGACTGCTTCACCTACATTTATGCAATTAACATTATTTTGAATGTACATATATATTTTTAAAAATTTTTTTAGCATTTATTTATTTTTGACAGAAAGACACAGAGCATGAGTGGAGAGGGGCAGAGACAGAGGGAGACACAGAATCAGAAGCAGGCTCCAGGCTCTGAGCTGTCAGCACAGAGCCCAATGCGGGTCTCAAACTCACGAGCGGTGAGATCATGACCTAAGCTGAAGTCAGACTCCTAACCCACTGAGCCACCCAGGTGCCCCTGGAATATATTTTTTAAACATTTTTTTAAACTGGTGGTACAACTGTGAGGAGTTTTTAGAAACACAATATCCACTTTCCATTAAAGGCTGTTATGGAAAATACAATAAAGTACACGGAGAAGATTCATTGTTAGTTTAAAGAAATTCATTAATTTACATTGTATTCTTGTACTTTTGAAAGATAATGATGCACTGGCGAGGAATACTTCCTGGACAAAAAAAATAAGAAACAACAAAAAAACCAATTAAACACAAAAAGGTTTTTTTCACAGCATGTCAATTCTTCAGAAAGAAGCCACCAAGAAACCAAAACCAAAATCAACATTCTCTTTTAAAGCTCTGAATGACTTTTACTTGAATGGATAAGCAAGCCTCTTCATATTCTTTTTTGGAACTAGGTGAGATACAAATAACATTTATTATGAAAATGTTTTAACTTTCTAATATATTCATAAATAGAATATAATGGATAATTTATCAAAATTATTTTTCTTACCCAAATAAGTGGAACCAATGATTCATAATGATTCCCGATTATTTTGATTCACATTTTTCTACTAGATTGAAATAAATGTAAAGTCATGTCAATCAATCAGTATGAGATTAGATACCTTACTTCTAAATTCTGAAAAATAAAAGAAAACAAAGTTAAAAAAACAGTTTAAATTTTGAGACAGTGTTACCTGTAGTAGGGATCAATTAAGTGTTTTGGATGAATGGATAGATGACTGAGTTAAGTGAGTAAATGGATCTGTAATGCAAACTATTTGCAAATTCTTATTCCTGCATAGAATTTCCTTTTCAGATTTAAATTTTTCCCTTTATTTTCTTGATACTCAATATTGGTAACTGGTAGTATAATGACCAATTTTCCAAATGTTATCTCTTTAGCTAATGTAAATTCCAATAAATACAGAATGAAAATAATTAATTCATCTGATTTCTTCATGGTGCCCTCTAGGGACTGTTTGGAAACCCAAGACTGGTCTGATTGCCAGGAACACTATGTCATAGTGTGGTTACAACTCTGTCATGAGCTGATTAAGTGGTTAAAAGTCACAAGAAACTCACACTACTGTAAATAGTCACTGCAGGCGTTTTAAAGGTCAATCTCCTTCAAGACAATGGTCTTGAAGCACTTTAAATGGTGTTGAATGTTTAGGGGCACCTGGGTGGCTCCGTCAGTTAAGAGTCTGATTTGGGTCCAGGTCATGATCTCATGATTTGTGAGTTCGAGCCCGCATAGGGCTCTCTGCTGCCAGCACAGAACCCACTTCAGATCCTCTGTCTCCCTCTCTCTTCCTCTCCCCTGCTCATGCTCTCTCTCTCTCTCTCAGAAATAAGTAAATATTTTAAAAAGTAAAATAACTGGCCTTGAATGTTTAGAGTGTTACAGTATATGCTTTCCTAATTCATTTTTTAACATCCAAAGAGAGAACCAGAGCACAGTGTTCACATAGTGATAACTATCCCGTAAAATACCTGTATAAATACCTATGACTTCTCCGACCTTCATTTGGTTCATAGTGTCTATTGTAATTAGGAAGAATATCATATGCTCATCCTTAAGAAACCAGGGTAAAGAATGCTCTTCAAACTCAGCCTTAAAGATAAAACCCTATTTGTTTGCTAGTGTTGCCATAACAAAGTACCACAAACTGTGTGGCTTAAAAAAAGAAATTTATTGGGGCGCCTGGGTGGCGCAGTCGGTTAAGCGTCCGACTTCAGCCAGGTCACGATCTTGCGGTCCGTGAGTCCGTGAGTTCGAGCCCCGCGTCAGGCTCTGGGCTGATGGCTCGGAGCCTGGAGCCTGTTTCCGATTCTGTGTCTCCCTCTCTCTCTGCCCCTCCCCCGCTCATGCTGTGTCTCTCTCTGTCCCAAAAATAAATAAAAAACGTTGAAAAAAAAAAAATTTAAAAAAAAAAAAAAAAAAAAAAAAGAAATTTATTGTCTCACAGTTCTGGAGCCTAGAAGTCTCAGACCAAGGTCTTGACAAGGTTGGATCCTTCTGAGGGTGGTGAGAGTGAATGGGGTCCATGCCCATCTCCCACATTCTGGTGGTTTGCTGGCAATCTTTGGCATTCCTTGGCTTCTAGAAGCATCAGCACTGTCTCTGCCTTTGCTTTCACATGGCATTCTGTGTGTGTCTGTGTCCAAATTTCACCATTTCATTAGGGCAGCAGTCATTTTGGATTAGAGCTAACCCTAATGACTTCATTTTAACTTCTTACTTCTGTACAGATCCTATCTCCAAATAAATTCACATTCTGAAGGACTAGAGGTTGGGACTCCAAATATATCTTCTTTTAAGAAGACAAAAATTCAACCCATTTACATCTTTAAGAGAGAAATCTCTTAGGATATCATATAGTGCACACACACATATGCGTGCACGCGCGCGCACGCACACCCCCCCCCCCACACACACATAAAACAAACAAAACAAAACAAAAAAACAGGGCTTACCATAATCCAGGCATTTATTTGTTATATTTTTTTCAATCCCTTGACCACCTAGTGAGGTAGGTGTCATTTGCTATTTCAACAAATAAGGAATGCGAAGTTTGGAGAGGTCAAATAATTAGGGCAAGAATGCCCACTAGTAAATAGTGGGGCCAACATTCAAATCCAAGCTAAAAATCTATGTGCTTTCACTCTACTCTGCCTTTACAGAATGTGAAGCCCATATGGGCTAGGCTTTTTATATATGTATTCACTATTATATCTCCAGTATCTGGAACAGTGCCTGTCACCGAGTACATACTCAACTAAGTATCTGTTGAACAAACTAATAAGAAAAGTTAACTGATTTGTTCACAAGTGATTTTCCTCCTTAAAGGATGGAAGGAAATGGAAACCCATCTAGTATGTGGCCTTCCCACAAAATGAGGATTGTCGTTATGCACCATCGTTAGTCAGTTGAGATGTGGAGGGCCTTTTTCATTCTCAACAAGACTCTCAATCAGTATTGGAGAAGGAGCACACCATAGACCATATTTTAAAGTACACTCACACACAAAGACACACACAGAACATTTATAATAGGAAGATATCCTTCACCAAGTATGTGGTTCCCAGATGCCACAAAAACCTAGCCAGAAAGAGCATGACTCTTCAATGGTTAGGCTATTTCAAGAATTTTGTAACTCACATGCAGGAATATTACCTGGAATATTATCAGAGAACCAATGTTTAGTGCTTGCTCTTGATTTTAGCTGAAATAATTTCTCTGTCAAATGATGAGTGGACTGGAAAAAAAATGCAAAAACAAGGTCAGGCTCACCTTTAAGATGATAAAACTGCCGTGAATACGAAAAAAACATTTTCTAGTCTGAGCTTCATTTTAGTGGTATTAAAATTAAAATATATTAATCATAAGGAAAAACCTGAGTCAATACCTGACAGAGAAATTTTGAGAGAAATCACTGAATAGAAGATCTGTTGATGATATAAAGGTTATGCATATATCTGCAGAAATACTTCCTAGCAATAATAATGAAGTTGAGAATGGATGAATGAATGAATGAATGAATGAATGAATGAATATGTGAGGGCAGGAGTTACCTTTCTTGATGATCCTAGGGTATCATATCTGATGCTGCTTCTCCTCCTATACTCTATTCAGACATGTAGTTAGTTACTTGAATGACTTCCCTAAAAGAAGCCTTTTTTCAAAAAAATAATAATACCAATCAGCATCAACTGCTTTGTAGTTTGCACATCTCTGTTTTGATCTCATGTGAGGTACACAGTAACTCAATGAAGCAGGCCAACTATTACTCATTAATTACTCAAGTATTACTCAATGGTCCTCTTGAATCAAAGGACGTTCAGAAGATTCATTTGATTCAGCTCAACTCAGCATGTTGTTAACTAACAAGTGTCAGAGACAGGACCTGAACTGGCCTTAATTTTGTTTAGGGATTATTGTTAGCTGCTGTTGGACAGTTGAGCGAAGGGGGGGAAAAGACTATATTCCCTGTGCTTTATGGGCAGGGCTATTCCAAGCCACAGCCTCAAGCAGTTCATCAACTCTTCAACCAAGCAGCCTCAAAACCCACCAATTCTATGCCAGAAAGCATTTCATAATGGGATTAGGTTCAAGGCTGATATTTAAAAGAAAATCACTGTAATTAGTTATATTAATTTGCGAAGGCTGACATAACAGATGCCACAAGCTGGGTGGCTTGAACACTTTATCACAATTTTGGAGGCTAGAAGCGCAATATCAAGGTATGGGCAGATTGGTTTCTCCTGAGAGGTTTCAGATGATGTCCTCACACGGTCTTTCCCACATGCCTGAGCGTGTCTGTGTCCTAAATCCCCTCTTCATATAAGGACATTAGTCATCCTGGATGAAGGTCCACCCATATGACCTCATTTAACAAAGGTAAAATTACTTCTTTAAAGGCCCTGTCTCCAAATACAGTCACACTCTGAGGTGCCTGGAATTAGGACTTTCACACATGATTTTGAGGGTGGAGAAAACTCAACTTATAACAGTTAGAATGACAGTATATTTTGATTTGCCAGGAGAGTCTTTTTTTGACACCTGTTGTCTCAGTATAATTATCATCAATTTCCTATCCTACTCAAAAGCTTTCCAATTGGTACGATAAATTACACGGTTATTTTGCCTATAGTCAAGATAATCTTTGAATCTTCTTCACAATCACCACTAAAAGCATAGTGTAGATGTACTATTTCTCAGTAACTCCTCCCCAGCCAGGTTTTCTTTCATTGTCAGATACCATTTCTTCCCTTCAGTCATATTAAATTAAAATGCATATTGTTAAACACTAGACATATACGCAGTCTGGCAATATGCTCTCATTCTTTTTTTTATATTTTTTAATGTTTATTTATTCTTGAGAGACAGAGGGAGACAGAGCACAAGTAGGGGAGGGGCAGAGAGCGAGGGAGATACAGAATCCAAAGCAGGCTCCAGGCTCTGAGCTGTCAGCACAGAGCCTGACGCTGGACTTGAATTCACGAATGGTGAGATCATGACCTGAGCCAAAGTTGGACACTTAACTGACTGAGCCACCCAGGCACCCCAATATGCTCTCATTCTTAAAGGCATGTGGGAACTGAGACTGACAGAGAAAAGCAAGTTCCCTTCTCCAGGGTTATACACATTTAGAGGTGAGTATTGTGATGATGAGTAATGCGGCTTCAGCAGGAGGATATGGAGATCCTTATCTCACAGAAGGGACTTCAGTCCCTTCCCCCCAGGAAAAGTAACTGACCAAGGTTGTCCTGCAGGGCCATGGGATGCCCTGCCTCCACCAGTGGGTTAGGGCTTTCTTGTCTATGCAGGTTAAAATAATCAGATCTACAACTCAGAACTTCCCTGATGCTTTAAGTGACATTCGCCATTCATATTTGTAGTGTTCCTGGAGGACAGATTATAAAAGTCTGTTTCATGACTTCTGCTTTACCAGAAAAACTGCTGCTGGGAGTGCGAGACAAGGAAATCTGCAGAAAATGGAGTGTGGATAAGTGGGAAGAAATTATGGAGGAGGACACAGCAGTCTTTGGACTTAAAGTTCTTAATGAAAATGTTAGTGATAACTGGCATGTCCATATCACTTTTCTGAGGTTTTCCAAATGATTTTTACTAATGATAAGGTACCAGAATTGATGAATAATTTATTTTAAATAAATTTAGAGTCATTATTCCTCTAATTATAATACACTTTCATTTTGATGCATGTTATTGAGTGAGAGAGACAGAGAAGGACGTGGGGTTATAAATTACGTTCAGTAGGTTGAACATAATATTGGTGTACCCACAGGAGTGTTTCCTAGACTAGAAACTCTTCATTATGTAAATCAGCACAGAACCATAAGGTTGAGAACTGCTGCTGCTCTTTAGAGCAAAGTTAATGTCCTTGAGAACGCTATCCCTTGGATTTGCTTCCCCCATGCTTTATTGCCCTGGAGGACTAACAGAAACATCTTCATTATCAGCCCCTTGTCATGGCAGTTTTTTTACCCTTCCCCCATTTTGAGTCAAGGAAGGACTGGAAAACCTGTTCCTGCACACTCCCCCCTTAAGAACGCAGAAGTTCTCAGGGCTCCGGTGGCTTGCCATGTTAGCAATCCATACATTCTACAGAGTGAAGTCAGGTACCAGTGAGAGTCTCCAATACTTGTAAGGGACCCCGGATTTATTGCTGTGTGATTAAATGCATTTTTGTGCCAAGAGATTCCTCCTCTCAATGTTCTCTACTGCTTCATCAAAGGTTTATAAAAGAAGTTGCTGAATGACATGGTGCGTGCACTGTACTTCTAGATTCATCCTTAAAAGTACTCCTCATTGTGCCCCTGCTCAATCCCAGTGCCTCCAATAATACCTGTTTCAGCAGGGGAGTGTCTGGAATCTGGCCTATGGTCAAGGCATTTAATATTCCGACTCAGGTTGCTCTTCTGTCTTCCATATGGCAAGTACTCAACAAATGTCTATTGGAGGAAGAAATACACTCTGTACTTGAGTGATAAAATAACAATAACTAAATATTGACTAATGTTTATAATATGTCAGGAGGTTTCTATGTTTCTTTGATACTTAACAATAATCCCATGAGTCAGGTATTAGAATTATTCCTATTTTGCACTTGGAGAAACTGGTTAAGTGACTTGGTCCACGTGATTTATTAACTTACTGTGTGTCAAAGCCAAGGTTCTAACTTGGCCAGACTGGCTGTGGAGTTCAGGCTCTTGAATCCCGCCTTGTAGTGAGTCTCTTGCTGATCAGCCAACTCTTCCATTACCACAGCAAGCCTTTGTGCAAGTGCGTCTCCCATCCAGGTGCACCCTTGCTGCTCATGCCACCTTGGCTAGCCCCAAGTGGCCCATCAAAACCCAACTTGATCCCCACCCTGCCATGGAGACTCATGAGTCGTCCAACATGCCACTAACTCTCTTTCTTCAGAACTCACTATGCTCATTTTCTGCACCAATATTTTTTTTGGCTCCCAGCATATGCCAGATGGTAAAGTCTCTAGGATTGTTGCTTTGTATTATTTTTTAACTCAATGAATGTGTAATGAGTAAATAAATTATTACAATGAGGCTCTGAAGTCTCTTGGAACTCCATTTTGGCTTCTCGCTTACTAATACCTCAATGCTCTTTCTCACATACTCTTTGCTGTTCAAACAGGTCTATATTCAGATGAGTTGGTTTAAGACTAGAATGAGTTAGCTAAAGCAGTGACAGTCATTGTCAGGGAGAGCCTGTTGTATTCAGTATGGGTTTTGCTTGCTGACTCCCAAACAATGAGCCAGGATGGAACCATTAAACAGAATGCTGCATTTTTCTCTGCTGTATGAACACAGGCCAGAATATAAATGGGCTTGGTTATGTTTTCTTCCACAGAGGAGCTATATGCTAGCACTTCGATTTCTTTGCAGTATAACCTAGCAGAGACATCTGTGTCTATTTTGTAGGCTTTTGATGACTTAACTTGGGGAACAAATCTACTGAGGACACCTGTTCTTTTCATCACTGAGGATTGTTAGTGCTACAGTGTTTTTATCAAATAATGTAGCTTCTCAGTTTTGGCCACGACATCTGGAAAGGCATGCAGGCCTGGTCCTAGTCAAGAGAGAAAACGATCAAATTACCAGCCAATCTCAACACTCCTGAAGTTCAGAACAAGATAACATGTATACTGGTACATTGCACTCGATCAGTCCATGCAGTCAACCTTAATGGGTGAAGGAGAGTACCTTTCCCCTTTGCCTCCTTCCCTCTGTCTTTTCTCCCCTAAGCCCTTCATTTCTTCACACCCCTTGTCTTGAGCACAATCCAAATAGAGTCCTCACAAAGTCTCCAGTTTTGAGTGTTGCTCTGAGTGCACCTCATTGAGAAGCTGTAGGTTCTTACAGTGTGCCTAGTAGAAAGCCTCTCTGATTGAGTTTTATGGATGAAACAAGCAGATATTTCCCCTCTTAATACAATTTCTCACAGCATCATTTTAATGCATTATTATATTAATAATAATCTGTATCTAATCTCCCTAAGACTCCACGTACCAGAAGGAAGATTGGTGATAGGAGAGAATGGGATGAGAGACAAGGTTGTCATACCACACAAAGATGATGATGGTGATGATGACAAAAGTAATATACTAAGCCACCTATTAAGGGCATTCTATGTAAAACATTTCATTTCTGTAACATAACCCCCACATTTTACACATATGTGTGCACATATTAGGTGGAGAGTTAGAGTGTCAGTAACTTTCTGTGCCGGTCTTTTGCCACTTTGCTCTCAGATCCACTTTCTGTCTTCCCTAGCACTGATCTATATCACAAGGAACTATGTTTCAGGCTCTCTTGCTGACAGCTTCAGTGCTACTAAGTTCAGCCCATGGAATATTCCAGAAGTGATTGAAAGGTGGGTGGGAGTAGCCTGGGTATCTCTCTACTCCTGCCTCAGTAGTATCCCTGGCCTCTGCTCTGTGGCTCCAGCTTCCCTGGACAGTCCCTTGCCCTGGGGTGCCAGCTTCTGCCAGGCTCCTGCAACATCTAGTGCTCCTTCTGTCCCTCCAGGAATAGGAAACATCATGGTTTCTTCTATCTTGCTATTGTTATCCTCTCTGTCCCCTTTGTTCACTGGCCTCTAAACATTACCATTACCTGAGTCATAAATTCCCTATATTGAATCTCTTTGGATTAAAATACCTAAAGTGGTTTTTGTTCTTTCTTGGGCTCTGATTCCCTGGCACCAGGTCACATAGCTAGAATATTGCAAAGCCAGAATTCTAATCCATGCACATCTAACTTCAGGCCTGGATTCTTAGCCACTATTACTTATGTTCTGGAAATTAAATTTAAAAATAGGTAAAATAACATTTAATTTTATGCCTAGATTTGTGAATTTTACTATTAAATATCATCTTGATTTGGTGAAGTTTGGTTGTAGCTAAAACCTAAAGCCATGAGGCACAGTGTTGAGTCATCTTCTGCATCATAGAAAATGCACAGTTGCTCTCATTAATTGTGTAGATTAAAGTTTTGCTACTTAAAGTGTGGCCTGGAGTTCCAGCAGGATTAATATCACCCGGGATATTTTCTAGAACTGCAGAACCCCTGGTCACATCACAAACTATTTTAACAAGATCTCTAGGTGATTTGTATACACAGTAAAGTTTGAGGCACACTGTGCTAAAATAATATGATTTGAGTAAAGAATAAAGCAAAAGCATCCTTAAAATTGAAAGGAAAACACCATCCAAAAGCTTGTTTGTGAGTTCCTGGTTTTCCAAATTTAACAGCCACCGTGTTTCAGCCTTTTCCTCTGCTTACAAATGGGTGATGTTCAAAATCCTGTTTGTTGGTACAATTGTAGAATTCATTTCCTCACAAAAATGATGTTCTGGATCCTGATTAGGTTTCCAGGCTAGCCCATTAGAACTTAGGCTAAATTATGATGTGATGAGCACCAGATTAATTTCAAAGTAGAAGAAAAATGCCTCTTCTCTTTTCTCAGATACGAAGCTGGTGAGAGGCACTTTGTTGTTGTTTTTACATTCTCAGAGTTACACTGACATGATGCTGCTTCACTTGGGGAAACTCTCTCCCACTTTATCACCCCTTTCCCGAGGATCAGCCCACTGTGGACCCTTTCCCAGGACCACCATGTCCCGCAAGTACTCCAAAATGAGCTAACACCATGCCACTTTCATCAAACCCTGCATTTCTCAGCATTGGTCATTTTTGCAAAGAGTTATGGAAGTGAGTGAATTTTAATTCAAACTGATGAATGGTTAGTTAACCATTTAAACCCTCAGAAGACTTCAATTTGTAACAAGATGGTTCTGGGCTCAATGAAATCTTTAATTTGTGGAGTTTCACCTAGTATAAAAAAAGGAAGGAGGAACAAGTTCATCAGCGGGGAAGTGACCTGGTGAGGAGGCCAGCTATTCCTGGGGGGCCTACACTGGAGCCCACTCCAGTTTGCTCTCCTCGATGATCACCGCTTCTTTCCTTCAAACAGCTTTCACGTCGTTGCCACTCTTTGTCTTTTTGCAGAGGTTCCTTTGGAATAGAGCAAAAATTCCTGTTTGAATATGTGCTTTGCTTATAATCAGGATTACCTGTAATATAAAAATTGATTGGTTCCCTACTATGTTAATTATCACTCCTACATGACAAATTACCCCAAATCGAGTGGTTTAAAAAAACATTTGTTTTCTCACAGATTTTGTGAATTATCTGGATGGATCAGATTCAGAGTCTCTCATGAAGTTGCAATGTCACTGGCGGAGACAACAGTCAATTCAGTGCTTCACCCTAATCTGTTGGCATGTCTCAGTTCCCCACCACATGGGCTTCTCCAGAGGCTGCCTGGGTGTCCTCATACATGGTATCTGGTTTCCACTCTCCAGGGCTGCTGTGTGACATGCTGCCCTTAAAAGCACAGATTCAAGAGGGAGAAAGTATGAGAGAGTGCCACCACCCAGGAAGCCCAAGTCTTTAATAACCTAGTCTTAGAAGTGACATCACATCCACAGTGTTCTTCTTTCTAAAAGCAAGTTGCTAAGTCCAGCCTACACTCAAGGGGAAGTGAATTAAGCTCCACCTTCGAAGGAGAGGAATATCAAAAAATGTGTGGGGACGTATTTCTAAAAACAAGACACCTACATAATAAGTTGGTGCGGTGACACCAGAACTTTCTGTCAGACTTCAATTCTTTTGTGTTTCTGCTCCTGGGTATGTCACTATTTGAAGAGGGCACTAACATAGGAGTCTGGAGACCTGTTGTTAGTCCCAGATCCTACATTTACTGGCAATGTGGTCCCAAGAATTACCTGAATGTTTTTTGAAGTTGGGCGGAGATGTTGCTTTTATTTTCCTTTCTGGAAATTGGGAATATTGATGCTTATTCTACCTAAATATCAGGAATAGTGTGATGCTGTGATGAGACCATGGGTTTGAAAATACTTTGGAATATGCCAGGCTAGCATTCTGCTGAGGCTGGTTTGTTCCATCTACTCTCCTTCTTGATCCTATCTACCTCTTAGTAAATTCTGTTTTCTCTTTTGGTTTAGTGGTTGTTCCTTTTAGATTCAACAAATAAAACTTCTCCATCCCTCTGTTGTGTTTCTTATTTTCAAAGATTAGTTTTTAGAGAAATTTAAGGTCAAAGCAAAATTGAGAGGAAGGTACAGAGATTTCCCATATATGCCCTGCCTCCACACATGCATAACATCAGAATGGTGCCTAAATTTTGTTATCAAGGATGAACCTATGCTGATGTATCATCATCACCCAAAGTTCATAGTGTACCTGAGGGTTTACTGTTGGTCTGTACACGATGTGGGTTTGGACAAATGTATAATGCGTGTATCCACCATTATAACATCATACAGAGTATTTCACTGCCCTAAAAATTCTCTGTGCTCTGTCTATTCTTTCCTACCCTCCCAATGACTGATGTTTCTATTGTCCCCATTGTTCTGTCCCACTGTTTTTAGTCTCCACAATTGGAGATTAATCTCCACAATCTCTTAATCTCCACAATTTCATCTACAAGCTCTTTGGCTATTAAAAATCCAACTAAGGAATGTATTTATGAATCTAATGCCATTTTCACAGGTAGCCTCTGGGATTATTTATTCCTTAGCCTCTGACACAATTCTCTTGACCTTGTATTTTCCATATTGAAAAAGCCACATCAAGCCCTTATTCTCTTTGACAACTTAATGTTCTTTTCATAGTCCATATTAGATGGAGACTAATAATTACACCCTTCACCTATCATCCAACTGCCCTTTGAAGATTGGTTCTCTAGACTTACCAGGTTCTATGGTTAGAAAGTTATCTCATTCTTATTGGCTGAACTTGGCTTATTCTTCTTGATCCTTTGTCAGTACATGTCTTCTCAAATAATTGTACGCTTCCTATGTTCTTTTCTGCTCACTTATCTTACTAGGCATCTGTATACCTACATGATGAAGCAGAAAGGGTATGGCAATGGATAGATAGACCAGATACTTAAATCCTGGTCATTTACTAACTGTGACTTTAACCAGTATTCCCATCGGTAAAAGGGAGTTCATAGTTTCTTTCTTGGAGTATCTTTGTGAAAATTTAATGATTTAAAACCTCCAGTTTCCTCCTCTTTGTATGTTTCAGGTGTGGCAAGTAGGACTGGTCTGAATCAGAATTAGCAGGAGGGCTTTTAAAATGGGCATGTTTGAAACTTCTTCTAGGAAACCCTTTGGGAACAGAGTTGGAGAGTGTGCATTTTGTGCTCCTTTGGTTATTCTCATGGACAGTAAAGTTTGAAAATTATTGCTCCTTGGGAAATGACCGGGGCTCATGGGTCCTGGTAAACAGATTCATATAAAAGTACCCTTTTTATTTTATGGGTTGAATGGTCCCAGTCAATAAAGAACAAGCTCATCACGATATAAGCCATTTTACTGACTAAAGAGAGATAATACACTTGGAAGAACGGGATGTGTAACTCCCCAAAGAGCTACCTTTCCTGTCCAAAGTAGAGGTTTACCAAAGTACATAGATTTCTTTCTTTCTGATTATACTCTGTCCTCTCTTTCCACTTTTTCTAAGGTGTTATCTACCTAAATATATCCTTTACTTTTCGATACTTTTGCTTTCAGGGAATTTGTGACCTCGTTTACCACCTTAGCTCCAAGTACATTATGTACATTTTTATTGACTTTGGACCTGCAGAACTCTTTCTATTTATCATAGACATAAAAGCAGCTTCTCAACTTCCTTGCTGTCACCAGTATTATAAGAAAATGCAGACTGCTGTAATTGGGTCCATCTTTCAAAAACTCTTTCTTTCTCTGTTCACATATTGCTGCTTCTAAGCAGGCTGAAGCACCACCTTACGGAAGTGGATGGCAAGAGGTAGACTTTACAAGGAAAATTCAAGGCTCAGAAAAGATGAGCAGTTTTTTTTCCCTCAGAATCTATCAAGCTACCCACCACCACTATCTCTAGGCTCAAAACGCCATTGCCTATTTCCTCTGTGCTAAGCAGATGAACAAGATGTGTTTGAACCTTGACATTTAGGGAGGACTTGGATCAGGAAAGGGATATTCCAGAGGGAGGAACAAAGTACCCATGCGTTTGTGGCAGGATTTTTTTTTTTCTACAAGAGGATATAGCAACTGCTGAGCCTAGCAGCATAATGAAATGTTTTATAGATGACACGAGTAGAGAATAAGGAGGGAATAGAGTTTTTAGGTCATATTATAAAGATACTTGAATGGTTGGGTAAAACATTTATAATTTTACTCATCAGGTACTCACATGGTAGCAAAAAGATAAATCAAGGGTCTTTTATGACAATAAACTGGAAAGAGGACAATGGATTTATAGTCAGTAGAAGTGTGTTCTAGGTCTAATGTTAGCAGTTAATAGTCGTGCGTCCTTGGGCATGTTATTTAAGCCTTTAATTTCCTCAAATGAGGAATAGTGGCAATGCTTTATTCATGGGCTATTTAAAGGATTAAATGAAACAATGTGAAGACTGCTTTGTATACTCTAAAATAATACTATATTCCTATATATGGAAAAAATGCAAAATATTCAATTCCTTCGTCACTAAGTGATGAGTCAGTCAGTTCCCTGACTCTCTCCCATCCTATTCCCTTGCCCTTGAGAAAGATCATCTTCTCATAACTTGCTGGGCCTTCACCTGCCTAGGTCTGTCCCTTTCTGGATCCTTCTTCTATGCTTTTAAGTCACTACTTTTGCTTCATTTCCTCTTTCTCCCTATGTAGTCCTACCTAATTTTTTTCAGGGGAAAAAGTAATCTCTGCCAGCATGTCTGCAAGACTTCACCTAGGTGGCTTCTCTAAATTCTTCATTCTGATTGGTGTGGGGCAGCCCTTTGTGTGAACAAAAACACAATGAGGACAATCTGATCAATACTACCCAATAGTACCTTGTTGAGTAAAGATCTTTCATTCTTCACCATATCAAATTTGAAGTCAACTACAACTGAAAGCAGGGGAAGACATCAGACCAAAGATCAGGTCAGTGATCAAAGAGAATTGTGGATCTGGTGCCATCAGAATTGTGGTGATAGCAGAAGACCCAGAGGGCAGACAAGCCCACCCTGGAAGGCCCACGAGGCTGAGGGCCAAGAACTAAAAACAAAGAGAGATTGTAGGAACCAGAAGCACTGAGGAAGAGGAATAGTCAGGAAGACGGAGAGGATACTGGTTATTAATTGTTTCAAGAAGGAAATAGGACCAACATGTCTTCCTCTTCTTACTTGTCCCTTGGGGGCCAATAATTTGTATATCTAGGGATGCAATAGGAATTGGTAACTAAAAGAAACTATTAATAATGGCATTTTAAAGTTGATTAGCATTTCCCCCAAATTGTTTTGATTTTAAAACATTTTTGACTGAAGGCATCAAAACACATGTATTTTATCAATGCATTTGCACAACTACTTATCAAGTATATAGGAGGAGGGTGAGTGTGGAGGTGGTATCACTCTGAATCTGCCTCTGACTTTGTAAGGGAAGCAAATAAATTTAGAGTTGTCAATTTGTCATGTAGAGCCTGCATTAGTTTCCCAGACTGCCCTAACAAACTGGGTGGCTTCAAACAACAGGAATTTATTCTCTCTCAGTGCTGGAGGCTAAAAGTCTGAAATCAAGGTGCCTGTGGGGACATGTTCCCTCTGAAGGCTCTAGGGCAGAATCCTTGCTTGTTCCTTTCCAGCCTCTAGTAGTTGCTAGTAATCCTTGATGTTCCTTGGCTTGAAACTGCATTGCTCCAAACTCTGCTTCTATTGTTATATAGCCCTCTTCCCCCTGTGTCTTCCCACACAATCTTCTTACAAGGCTTCCAGCCCTTGGGTGTCCGCCATGTGGGGCTCAGTCTAATCCAGTATGTCTTCATCTCATCTCAACTAATTTCATCTGCAAACACCATGCTTCCAAAAAGGTCACACCAATAAGGTTCTAGGCAGACATGAATTTTGAGAGATGCTATTCAACATAGTGCATAGCTTTTTATCTGCCATATGTCCCTTAAATATACACAATGTAATGTATAGAGCTGGCCATATTGAGGCAAACCTGAAGAATCCACTTAATGCTTCTTTCTACAGAAGATTCAGTTCCCACAGATTTGGCTGTTGAATCTCATAATGGACTGGAATTTTGTGTACTTGAGATATTGCATAAAAACACAGATACATTTTTTTTTCTAAGAATGTTTTTCTGGTTGTGTGTCAGTGGGGTAAGTACTGATTATACACAGAATTCTAAAATGTTTTTGCCCTTTAGATGCCCTTAGTAGATGTGTGTGATCATGAATCTTAGTGACAGTTATTTCGTAGATTTGCACCATGCTATAGCTGCTGTGAGATCCTGCCAAGTTATTATTCTATACATACTAGAACTAACCAGAGATAATATAAATCAAGTTCTGATCTTTCATGTGCATCAAATTTGAATTTAAATAACAGATGGCTTCAAATAGTTTTCTGAGATCAGGCCTACAAGAATAATTAGAAAGAATAATCTGGTTAATACTGATAAGATTTTTGAAATGTAAATGGACTGTTTTTAAATGAGAAGGAATTCATTAAAAAAACTCTCAACAGGTGAGATAATAGATCTTAGAAAGTTTTAGCAGGTCATAAATCTGTAAAGAAGAATTACAGTTAATTTTTTTTTAATGATTTTGCTCATTGACTAGGGGAGGGAAAAAAGTTGATTAACATTTCCTTTTGAATCATCACTAAGGAGAAAACAATAGGAAAGAATGTAGGCTCTCTCTGAGACTGTTTCATTTTTTTAAATGGGAAAAAATACTGCCTGCATTGTACAGTGATTACTGGTTGGAGGGGTCATGTGAAGCAGCATTATACAAAAAGAAGTTGAAAGTTTGCAGAATTAGATGTATACAAAGAAATTGAGTGATTGATGAACATGAGGATATAACAAGACTAGAGGAAAATATTGAACATTATGAAAAATGGCAAAGGACTTTCTATAACTGTCAACTCTGTTCTCACATTGGTACGAGTTATGCCATTCCAAATTCTGTATGTATTCTGAGAGATATTCTACTGGCATATCATACTCAACATATAGATGATGCAACTTCTTTTCTTCCTTCTGGTGGCTGTTTTGTTTCATGTTAGCTTGTTACGTCTCATGACAACAATTAAGCCAAGGTTGAAATCATAGGGGATCTTGAAAGCTTCCATCTTTGCTTACTAAAAATTATCTTTAACTGACATTTCCTCTCTACCATTCCTTTCTAATTCTCTTACCTATTCCCTTTCTGTCCATCTCCACTTTGGATCCCATTTTTAGATCTATTACCTATATTCAGGACATCATTTTTTCTGCTTTCCTTTTCATTCAGCATACCAGATGAAACCTCCAAAGCCTGGTCCTGACTTTGTCATAGGATTACTTAAATATATTCAATTTCTTGATAAAATTGCTTAGTTTTCTGCTTTTTAAGCTGCTAGGAATTGCTTTTCCATATCCTGTGTTCAAACTAAAGCATACTACCTCTCATTCTATGAATTAAAACTATGCATTACTGCTTTTATATTGATTCACACCATTTACTCTGAAATAATTTCCTTCTTACTCTTACACGGTACATACTCAGCAATATTAAGGTGAAAAAATAGTTACTTCTGTAATTAGGTAACACTGAGCTATCATATTGTCATTTGGCCAAAGTTAACTACTTACGTGATTCTGACCCTGTAGTCAAAACCAATAATGCTTTATCTATCTAGCAGCAAAACACCTCACTTGTATAGGGTCAATCCCTTTGCAGATCTCAGTAGAAGGCAGGGTGGGAAGCTACTCTCTGTTTTAGTAGCTAGCAGAGCACAAAACACACCCTTGATGTTTATTCTCATGAAACTTCTTTACGTTTCTGTGTTTTGCAGAGGCTAACTCTCTGGCTCTCTTCTCAATTCTACAATTCTGTATCCTTTTCTGCTTGTTTGTCAGATTGTATTTCATCAAATATAATGAATAAGGTCTAAGTAGCAGAATCAGAGAAGGATCTTAATAGGTATGGCATTTGATTTGGGCTGTGAAGGCTTAACATATCCTTGAAGGAATAGACATAACTTTATTAATCATACGTTAATATAATTATTTTGAGGTAAGAGTTATCGAACAGTTACTTGTATGCTAAGACTTCCATTAATTTTCTTTTTAAATTTCAAAGTAACTCTTTAATGATAATATATAGTAGGCACTGTTAGTTACCTATCAGCTATTCATTTTGACATCTTTCTTGCTAAGAGAACCCTGATTTTGTCGGGGAAAGCTATATACTTAGCAAAAAATCTTTGGTCTTTCAGTTTCCCATGGAACAAGGTATAATCATCTTTCTTAGTTTTGGCCAATGGACCTAAGTGATAGTCTCTGGGGTACAATGTCCTTCTGAATAAAATTGTAAAGTCTTACAAAGGGAAAGATTCTGGACCCTTTCCTTTTTGTTTCTGCCTCAAACTCAGAAGCAATGCTCAGTCGTAAAGGAGTGATCTTAAAACCAAGGACAGGAGTTACATATTGAGAATAGTGAAAAATGTCTGTTCAGTTCCTTTGCCCATTTTTAATTAGGTTGTTCAATTTGTTTGTTTTGTTTTGTTTGTTTTTGTGGGTTTTTTTGTTTGTTTGTTTTTTGTTTGTTTTGCTATTGAGTTGCATGGAGTTTTTTTGTATGTTTTGGATATTAACCCCCTATTGG
Organism: Panthera pardus; assembly: GCF_024362965.1. Classification (NCBI taxonomy): domain Eukaryota; kingdom Metazoa; phylum Chordata; class Mammalia; order Carnivora; family Felidae; genus Panthera; species Panthera pardus. The sequence goes on from NW_026526688.1 coordinate 187,945,639, forward strand.
ATCTATAGTTTGCAAATATTTTCTCCCATTCCACAGGTCACTCTTTTAATTTTGTCAATGATTTCCTTTGCTGTGAAGAAGCTTTTGAGTTTGATATAGTCACATTTATTTATTTTTGCTATAGACATTTTTCCAGGGAAAACAGGTAAGTGGCCAACAGGTACATGAAAAGGTGTTTAACATCAGGAATCATGAGGCTAATGCAAATCCAAACCACAATGAGATATCATCTCACATCTGTTAGGATGCTTTCTATCAAAAAGATAAGAGGTAACAAATGCTGGGGAGGAGAAAAGGGGACCCTTGTGCACTGCTGGTGGGAATGAAAACTGGCATTTTCACTATGGAAAACAGTATGGAAGATCTTCAAGAAATTAAAAGTAAAACTTCCATATGATCTAGTAATCCCTCTTCTGGATATATAATCCATCCACAGAAAATTAAAACATTATTTTGAAGAGATATCTTTATTCTTATGTTCATTGAAGTGTTATACACAATAGCCAAGGTACAGAAACAGCCTAAATGTCCATCAGTGGATGAGTAGATAAAGATGATGTGGTATATAATAGAATATTATTTAGCCTTAAAGGATATCATGTTATCCATGGATGAAACTGGAGAGCATTTTGCTAAGTGAAATAGACCGAACAGAGAAAAACAAAAACAAATATTGCATGGTATCACTTAGAAGTGGAAACTTAAAAAACAAAACAAAACAAAAAAAGTTGAACTCATAGGAACAGAGAATAGAATGGTGGTTGCCAGGGTCTAGAGGAGTGAGGGAAGCTGGGAGAGGCTGGTAAAAGATTACAGACTTTCAACTGTGAGATGAATAAGGTCTGTGGATCTCATCTATAACAGTGACTATAGATGATAATGCCATATTCTGTATTACATAATACTTTATTGAGATTTGCTTAACAGGGGTGCCTGGGTGGCTCAGTCGGTTAAGCGTCCAACTTCGGCTCAGGTCATGATCTCGTGGTCTGTGGGTTCGAGCCCCGCGTCGGGCTCTGGGCTGACAGCTCAGAGCCTGGAGCCTGTTTCAGATTCTGTGTCTCCCTCTTTCTCTGACCCTTCCCTGTTCATGCTCTCTCTCTGTCTCAAAAATAAATAAATGTTAAAATTTTTTTTAATTTGCTTAAGAAAGTATAACTATTGTTCACACACACACACACACACACACACACACACACAGATATACAGATGGCAAACACATATGAAAAGAATCCACATCATATGTCATCAGGGAAATGGAAATTAAATCAACAATGAGACACCACTACATGCCTATTAGAATGACCAAAATCTAGCACTCTGACAACACCGAGTGTTGAACGTGCAGCCATGGGGACTCTAACACACCAGGTGGCAATGCAAGAATGCACAGCCACTTTGGAAGACAGTTTGGCAATTTCTTCCAAACTGAATGTACTATTACCATACAATACAGCATTTGTGCCCCTCAGCATTTACCCAAAGGAACTGAACACTTACGTCCTCACAAAAACCTCACACAAATGTTATTACCAGCTTGATTTATAATTGGCCAAACTCAGAAAAAACTGAGATGTCCCTCAGCAGCTGAATGAATAAACATTGGTGTCTACGTGGAACCACAGTACCAGCCTTGAGCTGCCTGTCTCTGATTTATTACAATATGGGGAAAATAAGAAACTTAATCACATAGGGATTAATTTAGGAATCTGGCCACATGGAGCCAAATGCAATTCTAATATAGAAAACTGAGCTTCAGTACTTTACTTGAATGTTCTAGTTTATAATGGGGTTGTCAAGATTTGAACCCATGTATATTGCCTGCCAGGTCTGTGTACTTAACCAACACTAACTTAGTTTTTTTCAAAATCAGATACATTAATTATTTTTCAAAGTGCAATTCTCAGCCATTTTAGCCATTCTGAAAAAAAAGAGCTTCTTAGAAGGCATTTTTTTCCCTTCCAGAAATGATGTTTATTTTGAATATTCAATTTAAGTTTTTTTCTGGGAATACTAAGAATTCCATTAGGTTCTGAGTTTTCTATTACCAGGTATAACTGTAAAACCATGAACTCTTTTAAACCAACCTACTGGAATTCAAAAATCAAAGGAGTGTGTTTATTCAAAGTAGTCACCTTCAGAGGCTGCAGTCTTATTTCTGCAATGTGCCCTCCTACTTCTCAAAACCCCTGGGCAATCCTGTTTGAGAAGTGACAATCCAGTCAGTCTGCAAGCCTCACAGAAATGAGTTTTATGGCTTCATTTTTAAAATGAAAATCAAATAAATGACCATCTGCCTTGGATACAAATTTGATTCCAAATTGCTTTGGGAGGTTTTAAAAATCAAATCATCAACAAAATGATGAAGATTTATTGCACTTTGACATAAAAAACACAACAGAGCTGGCCTCACAGCCCAGCGCTTACCCTAACACTTGTGCTTTCGCCACAAGTACCTTTGTTGACTTCACCCTCCTGCCTGTAGACTTTCACCCAGGGGGCTTCTGAGTGCCTGTCAGTTAAGCATCTGACTCTTGATTTCTGCTCAGGTCATGATCTCATGGTTCATGGGTTCAAGTGGGGAGTTCAAGCCCCCTGTAGGGCTTTGTGCTGTCAGGTCAGAGCCTGCCTGGGATTCTCTCTTTCTGCCTTTCTCTCTCTCAAAATAATTAAATAAACATTAAAAAAACCTTTCTAAAAAACAAAACAAACAAACAAACAAAAACAACGAACTCCACCCAGGCTCTTTCCTCTTCCCAAATTTCCTTACCACCATCCAGTGCTCAGAGTATCACCCACACAATTCTGGATACAGCTCCTCTGAACCTCCTGGAGAAGATATTTCCAATTCTTCTCTCTTTCCTACTTGGATTCCATCATCTATACTTTCCTAGTACCTTATTTGTGTATTTTGCAGGTGTTAAAGTTACTTATGTGCATGTTGTTTCTCCTACTTGCTTGTGAGCTCCCACCGGCATCATAGAATCACGGTCAGAGGCGAAGAGGCCTGGGAAATGCTCTTGTCTGGTCCTTAATATTACAAAAGAGGAAACTGAGGCTAGAAGAGATTAAGGGACTTGCCCAGGTTTTCAAAGGTGGCAGGAATGAGGCCTCAATGGTAGGTTCCTCCAGTTTCAGTGTAATTTTGTCACCTGTTGCTCTGCATTCCATACTGAGCCAAGCACAGTGATGCATCCAGAGGAGACACTCAAAGATTATTAAATTTGATTTCTAAAAATCAAGTTAGTGATCAGCAAAATTTAAAATGTTTAACAACACTAAGTTTTGGGGGAGTGTGGAGCAATGAGAATTTTATACCCTCATAGGTAGGATGAATGTTGGTGCAAACATTTAGGAGAAAACTTAATAATAAATAGTACAGATGAAGATGTCAATTTGCCATAATATAGAAAATCTATCCCTAGGAAATAAGCTGGACAAACCCTCTGATGTGCACAAAGGTGATAGACACAAACATATTTATAGGTAAAGTGTTTGTGGTACCAAAATATTGGATATCACCTAAATATGCATCAGTAGGAAATAGGAAAAATCGTTGAGCTTTGTTTTTTTTTTTAATGTAATGCCCTACAGTATGAATATTGATGAAGTAGAATTCATATTACTGTGGGTAAATAACATAATACTGAGGGAAAGCAGCAGGTTGCTAAAGAATACTTTGAGACATACATATATATGTATATCTGAAAGAAGACATTGCCATATATTACTTAGTACAACATATATAGAGAGGGAAGGATAAATATATGCATGGGGATAAGTATGTTCCAAAGCACTGGCACTCATTTATTTTAAAGCTTTGTGATTGGTGCATGCATGTTCATTTTATTATTCTTTATACTTTTTGCTATATGTTAAGTATTTAATAATAAGTCTTAAAGTGAATTTGAAAAAAAAAAAAAGCCTAATCCATTAGTTTAGAGGACAATTCCAAAGTGAAATATCCTAGATACTAGCTCTGAGCAATGTCAGAATAAATGAAAAAAAAGTGTATAGTCACTGAGATGACTGTTTGGAAGGTAATGCGTGTTACTTAGATTCATATAATTTTAAATGTTTGATAAAATAATCTACCCTATTCTGTTGTAACGATGTTTGTTTTATGGCCAGTTAACTTTGAATGAAATAACTGCCTTAACAAAATATGGCCAGAGAAATATAGCAATATGCACGAGAACCTCAAAAGCAGAAGAGGCATATTTATAGTATCAACTTGTGAATCCTGGATCCTACATGCAAAAATAGTAAACAAATACTTTATCCTTCACTTTCTGTATCATTTTTTTGTAACTATTGCTGGCCTCCCACATAGTGCCCGGCCCTAGAATATGCCAGAGGCAGGGGAGATGATTTATTGAGTGTATGTTTTTTTTTTGCATTGGTTTTAAATTCTCTAGTAACTGAAAGTATTATATGCTTTTAAGGTAAAAGACGGTTTAAAGAACATCTATTTGCTGTGTTTGGTTCACAAATGGAGACACCTAGGCATTAAAAGTTATATTTCTCTCCCAAGGTCACAAAGAGACTCAGCAAAAGAAAGAACAGACAAAAATTGACATGCTTTTTTCCACTTCATTGTATGAGCTGACCATTCAATAATCATTAGTGATGGAATTTGAACTCTTCTCCTCTCCCTAACTAGTTGCACTGGAATCCTGTCAGGGACAGATCCTTTACTTAAAGTGAAGGGGAAGTCATAGGAATCTACTCAAAAGAAATGAAAACGTGTCTAGAAAAAAGACTGTATGTGGGGCATCTGTGTGGCTCAGTCAGTTAACTGACTTTGGCTCAGGTCATGTTCTCACAGTTTGTGGGTTCGAGCCCTGCATCGGGCTCTGTGCTGACAGCTCAGAGCCTGGAGCCTACTTCAGATTCTGTGTCTCCTTCTCTTTCTGCTCTCCCCTGCTCGCACTCTCTCAACAATAGATAAATGTAAAAAAAAAGAAAAAAGGACTTGTATGCAATTGCTTACAGTAGCATTATGTGCAAGTCAAAAAGTGGAAACAACTCAAATGTCAGTCAACTAGGGGATAGAACAATAAAATGCAATATATTGATAGAATTGAATACCATTTAGCAGTAAAAAGGAAGTAAGTACTGATGCATGATATCATAGAGCTGAACGTCCACCTTATGTGATATGAAAAAGCCAGACACAAAAGGCTAATATTGTATAAGTCAATTTATATGAACTATCCAGAACAGTCAAATCTACAGAGACAGAAAATAGGCTAGTGGTTGCCTGGGGCTGAGAGTGTGAAGGGTAATGACTACAAATGGGCATGAGAGATCTTTTAGGGATGATGAGAATTTTCTAATGTTGGATTTTGGCAATGGTTGTGCAATTCTGTAAATTTGCTAAAAGTCATTCAAGGTGCGCATAAATTATATTATGCAAATTACACCTTGATAAAGTTGTTTTAAAAAATGTGGAAGGAGCACAGTTTCTCCTGAAAAAAAATATTACTTAACTCCATTCATTTCACTCACTACCCTATTACTCCTCTCCACCCCCGCTAAAACTTATATGCTCAAGATTCAGGATGCCTTAAACTTTTGCCCCATTGGACACATTATTCTGCGACAAAAACTAACATTTCTTGAGATCTTTCCTACACCGTTGGCATTTCACTCGTTTTGTCTTTTATTCCTCATCACAACCTCATGAGATTGTCATAATGTCAGCCCTATTTCAAGGATGAGAAACTGAGCCATTTGTCAATGTCATACAGCTCATACAAAGCTGAGGAGAGACTTGAACTCTTGATTTCCAGAGCCTAGACTCTCAACCACAATGCCACTGCTTGCCACAATGCCATCCAGATGATCTATGAATGTTTGTTGGATGACAGAAAGGTGAGTTTATGTGGCTGCTTTCCTGAACTGGCTTTGCTCCAGACAGCGGGCAGCTGTATTACAAACCCTTTCTGTCACAGTCTTGGTACATTTAGGAATATAATGCCTTATTATTTCCTGAAGTTTATTTCTAAAGCGAAATGATAAAGTAGTAGTATAAAAATGTTCAAGGTTTTTGGACTGAATTACTAAAGAATAAGCAGGTGATTGCCTTTCTCTTTTGGCCACCAGCCATTAGTCTTATGACTGGAAGGATCCATTTTCTCTAACACATCTTTAATTTACTATTGCGGGCTTACATAGGAGATTACTATCCATGAGGTTTTTGTTTTGTTTGTTTGTTTTCCAAGAGACAGTGACAGTGTATGCTGTCATGTTTTTTTTTTTTTGTTTGTTTCCTCAATTAAAAAAATATATACACATTTACCTGGGAGAACAAAATTTTATGGTGAAATGTCAGCAGGAGGTAGAAACTAGTTTTTAAATTAAACAATGATTTTGATGAGATAGAGTATAAACAAAGCAAATCGCTGGAATTGGATTAAGGGACTTAGGTTAATACCTGAAGATGGTTACAAGCACTTTGAGAAAGTTAACTTTCCTTGTTGGTTAAATAAGAATAAGACAATGTACCTTACAGTGCAATCGTGAATATCAGTGGGGTATGAATGTGGGGATATACCTCTGTGCCGAGAGTGGATGTTCGGTTAGGGCCCATTGAGTTTATCTATTTTTAATTATTAATGTATTTGCTGTTTAACACATAATATTTTAAGTGTTTTGCTCTATACTGGTTCCTGGGGATACAGTGGCAGGCAAGAGAATCAAGAGTCTTTACTTTAAAAAAGTTTATATTTTAGGGGCGCCTGGGTGGCTCAGTCGGTTAAGCGTTAGATATCGGCTCGGGTCACGATCTCGCAGTTTGTGAGTTTGAGCCCCGCGTAGGGCTCTGTGCTGACGGCCCAGAGCCCAGAGCCTGGAGCCTGCTTTAGATTCTGTGTCTCCTCCTTTCTCTGCCCCTCCCATGCTCGTGCTCGGTCTCTCTCTGGGTCTCAATAATAAATAAGCACTAGAAAAATATTTTTTAAGTTTATATTTTAGGGAGGAAGGTAAGTATGACCCCCCAAAAGAGAAGTATTATTGTGTTAACAGTTAAGAATCAAATAAGATAAAAACTGAAGAATTCTGTGTTTCTGCAAGGTTGAGGGAATGGCTATTTAAATAGCATGGTTAGAGAGGTTCTCTCTGAGGAGATATTATTTGAAATATTATTTGAACAGAGAACACAATTCTGAGAAGAAACCAGCAATGGAAAGAGTAAGAGTGAAGAGCATTTCAGGAAGAAACATGCGCAAAGGCTCTGAGCAGGTAAAGAACTTCCGCTACGGGAGCTCAAAGATCACGGAGTCTGGCACATCGTAGGAACTAGAAAGGAGGGCTTGTCAGTACTTGATAAGCCATAAAAGGAGTTGGAATTTTATTCTAAATAAAATGAAAAAACACTGAATTCTTTTAAGGAGTAGGATGATGCAATATATATTTCAAGAAATCCCGTCAGATTGGAAGGAGTAAGAGAAGAAAACAGGAGGGTAGATAGGAAGTTGTTTCAGTACTGAAGAGAAGAAGTAATAGGAATCGTTACTAATGCAATTCATTACAGGGGATGGATATAAGGGTTTGATTTATTTTGGGTGAAGACTCAGCAGGGCTTATTAAGGGTTGGACGAAAGTGGAAGGAAGAAAGGCAGAGTCAAGATCACATCAAGGTTACTGTGCCTGGGTTTCTGATGTGAGATAGTGGGTGGAGCCATCATAGTGATGGGGAGACTTAAGGGTAAAACAGGTCCCTTTTGGGCCTGTCATGGTTGAGGTGTCTCTGAGACATCCCAATGGAGATGACTTGTACAGAGATGGAGAAGAAACTTGGAGTGCACGGACTTCTGAGCTGGAGTTACAGAATAGGAGTCATTACCATAAAAGTGGTAAAGTTGAATGGTTGTAGGTAATTAAGTGGGACTAGGTAAATAGCGCTAACAATAAACAATCAGAATCCTTGGATTCAGCTCCTTAGAGTATACCGTCTTAATTAACTTATAATATCTACTATGTCTTGTGGCAACAGAGGACATCATTCAAGTCCCCAATGGGTTTTACAGTATGTTGCATTTTAGGAGATGGGACAATCAAATGTATTATTTATGATTCTGTTCTTCTTTAAACTGGTCTGGACTAATGCTATATCGCTTTTAAAATGTTGAGAGATCCCTGGAATCACTTGATTTGGGCTTGCTTATGGATAGCAATGCTAAACTGCAGGATGTTGATTTTATACTAAATCCTATACATGCAGATCCTCAAGGTTATTATCATACTTACTGTTGGTTGAGGACCTACTATGTGCAGTGCATTGTTAAAAGTACTAGGGAGGTAGAAATCACATCTCATCTCACTGAGTGAGTCTCATTGGGAGAAGACAGATAGGTGAGCAAGTAATTACTATGAAATGTGGTAAGTGCCATATTCTGGGGGTGATATTAAGGAGAAGAAACTGGTTATCTTCTAAAGGTTAGAGAATATTTCATGGAAAACCTGATATTTATGTTGAATCATGAAGGATGAATAGAGATTTCTAGGAAAACAAGATAGAGGGTATTCCATGAAAGAGGTATGTGCATGGCAGAAAAGGTGAAACAGACAGAAATAGATCATGTGGCTAAATCGAACGTTGAGTGTAGTACTTAATAGAAGGCTCAGGACATATCAGGCACTCAATAAATATCTGTTGAATAAATAAATGGGTGAATGAGCCCCCAGATTTTACTCAGTCAATAATAGCCTCCAATGTCTAGGAAAAGGAAATAGGAAGATTCCTTGTGTATAGATTTTATATAGTGTTATGAGATACAAACTATGTAATTACATATGAAATTCCTAAAGACAATATAAATAGATATTTAATAGTGTGGTAAATGTGCATATGTTTGTGTGTTCAGGAGAGAGAGAGAGAGAGAGAGAGAGAGAGAGTGAGCAGGGAAAGAGAGAGAAAAAAAGGAAGGAATGGAAAATCAAAAATCACTTTAAAAAAGCATCTTGTGGGAAATGAGCACTAAAGGAAATTGCTCTAAGATGGCAATGGGCAGAACTTGTGAAGTCAAAACCATGAACTACTGAATTCAGGAAGAGAAAAGCCTGCCTAAATATTGGTTTTAGCTGAAGGAGCCAGAAGCAGTAAGACTACAGTCAAAGTATGTGTTAGGGAATCAAACTGAGAGCCTCTGTCTACCAAGGAGGAACAGGATACAGCTTTACAGAGGAGCCAGGCCAGGTTATGAGGAACTGAGGAAACAGGGAAGTCAACAGGAGAGTGGCCCATGGAACATGTCAAGAGTTAACCCAGTTTAATTATAGTGCCTGATTCAGGTTTGACTTTGAGGAGACAAGTCTTAGTTTTCTGAACTAGCCATTTTGGTGTCTGAGCAACTGAGCTCTTCCAGAAGTGGTGGGCAAGGGGCAGCTCAGAAAAAAAAAAGCCTCTTTTCAAAAAGCAACGAAAGAAATAGGGATAAGTAAGGACACTGCTGAAGATGGAGTAGGGAGATTCTGCTAAAATTCATTTGCAAAAGGTAATTGGAAGTAGGAGTGACCAAGTTCAATGACAACAGTGATTATGTTGGAAGAGGAAGGTAGAGAGGTGGTTATTCTTTAAAGACATCACATTTTTGTGGAAAATCATTCATGTGGTATGTTCTATGAGGTTCCAGTTAAATTTGTTTAGGATTGAAGGTGAAATTATTCCTTGTTTTCACTTCAAGAGAATTAATACCTAAAGCCCTCCTTGACCTTATAAATTGACAAAATGAATGCCATCGCTCAGTTTTCTAGTTGATTTTTGTATGAAGGTGGATAGTGTCACTGTTTAATTCCTGGAATTCTTATAATCAGAATTCTCTAGTCACAAATATTATTGTCTGTGGTTCCTTAACTTTGATTCTATTTTATCTCTTACAGTCAGTACATCAAAAGAATACTTCACAGCAGTATTCCTGAGATTCTATGACTTACTCAGATTCAGAAATTTCTGTAATATATCCAGGCTGATCAATTTATACACTTTTATAATTGTTTACTTAAAAGGAATGATTTTTACTTCTTAGCTTTGTATTAATCAAATGTCCCATGATGCCTCTGCAGCAATTACAGTTAGTTTGCAAGAAATTGGTATGCTCTTGAACACTACTGAACACTCAGATTACATAATAGATGGTTTATAAAATGTTAATAATGGCCCTCATATATTAGATATGCTAACCTAAACAGGAGACATGTTTTAGCTTATGTAGTTTGAATACATTGCTTTTAATAAGTTCTCCTACAGTGAAGAAGGGAAATTTGCAATATATTTGGTTGGGATGTTAACATTCTGCTTGAGATGGCCTTGAACTCATCACAGTATTTATTGATATTTAAGTAGACTTGAAAAAAATCCAAAATTGAAAAATTTTAGGTAGTATTTATGCATCCTCCTGATCAAATATGAGTAATTTTGCAAATAATACTTTCTTACCACAATCTGCCATACTCTTCTGTTATCTATTATCTTTATACCTGCATTGACTGGCATATAATGTTCTTTCTTCTGGAAAACTCTTATCCACTGCTCAAGAACTATTGTGGGCCTCGTCTCCTTTAGGAAGTCTTCCTTGATAAAACCTTCAGGCCTGCTATCAGCTGATTCAAATCATTCCTCTTCTGCATTCTTTAGAGTCATATGCTTTCTCTAAATCACTAATGTTGTTTTATAACTGTGTGTTAGCAAATTTTCTCCCTCACTAGCCTGTGGGGTTCTTGAGAGATGATCCCAACTAATATTTTTTATTAGCAATGCTTTGTCCAAGTTCTGGCACGTAGAAGGCATTCCATAAATACTAGTTGAATGAAATCTATTGGAAAGAAAAATCTCAAATGGCTGTTTCAATTTTATTTACCTTCCCATGCATTTATGTTTTGTCTCCCAGTGGACTTATAAGCTCTGTAAGTATAGGGACTGAGTCTCCTATTTCCAAGTATAAGTATTCTCTTAGGAGCACATAAACAGCATTTTTATATTTATGAAATCAAATATACTAGATATTGATTTTCAGTCTTATTTCTTAGCACAATATCGTACAAGACATGAAGTGATTATGTGGATTGTTTTACAAAAGTTCAGCATCTCTTGAGATTATCCAAATATTAGACCCACTTTATATGACATGGAGGATATCTAGCATATTTTGTGATAACGGAAGTAACAAAGAAGGGAAAAGATTTTTGTTCTCAAAAAAGGCCATTTTATAGATACGGACATAATTGGCTCCGACCTAATTCAATAGTTGGTGAAAATCTGGCAGCGTTTCAACAACTCATGGCCAAAGTTGTTGGAGATGCTTTCCTGATCTCAATTATACCATCAATTCCCTCCAGTTCAATTTAGCACATCTTAATTGAGTGCTTACTATGGGTTATGCATCAGGCAACTTGCTGAGTGTTAGGTATGATGGAAACACTGAGTATAAGCTGACTGGAATTATATTTATTCCTGGCTGTTTCTCATACTTTATCTAATTGATTTAGACGACATGACTTCACCTCTTTGACCTCAGAATATTTTAATCTGTGACACGGAGGGTATGAGTCTCTACCTCATAGGAGGTTATAAAGGGGGTAGGGCTGGCACAGTGTTTGGCACGCAACTGCCACATGTGAACCTTGTGATTTACCTTTTTCACCGGACTTTGACCAGTCTACAGTAGAGGGAGGAAGCATGAAGGACTCCGTAAGAAGGCAGGTGCCAGCTACAAAGAGGCAATTGGACTATAGGTTATTTCCAGAGGTCTTTATTTTAGTAGCATTATTATGTGTTGGATTTTTAAGTGGGGATATGTGCCAGGGTGGTGTTATAATTCAATTTCAATTACAGTAACTGTTATGTGTAGCAAGCTAGCCAAAGGTTGCCAAGTTCCCTGTGCCCAGGCCCTGAATTTAATAGCAGTAATGGCTTTGCACAGCGACTTTAACTCCCCATTACTGTCTCCTTTTGATTTAGTGGCAGCCTTCTCCCCTGAGGTAGAGCACTGATGCCATCTTCTCAACTGGCTCAGGTTTCTGGGGAGATGTTCATTCTGCCTGAGACCTGCCAGGAATCTATTTTTTAATTTTCTGTTATTAGATATGGTGGAATAAGACATAGTTCCTTCTTTCTTTCTCTTTTTCTTTCTTCTTTTTTTGGTACCCTCTCTCACTCACACCAAACAGAGCTGTTTTACAGAAGCTTTCCTTACACTGTATGGATTCTATATGTGGAAAATCACCAGTACACATTTATATGTTAAAATTATTGCATGACTGAGTTTTGTATTAAAAAAAGTCTACACAAAACACAATTATCAATATTGCTGGTGTATTTTATAGAGAAATACATACAAGGGAGGATTTGAAATGTCTTGCTATCCTTCCTTTATTCCTTCTATCCTTCCTTCTACCCTTCATTTCTTCCTTCCTTCCTTTCTCCATTCCTCCATTCCAGTTCTTCATTTCTTCCTTCCAAACATCATTCATCTATCCATCATTCCTTTCTTCCTTCCTTCCTCCATTCAATCCTTCATTACTTTCTTCCAGCCATCATCCATCCATCCATCCATCCATCCATCCATCCATCCATCAATCCATCCACCCATCCATCCCTCCTTGTTTCCTTCTCTTACCCTACTTCTTTCACTCCCTTCTTCCTTCCTTGCCTCCCTCCTCCTTTATCCCTTGTTTTTTCTTCTTCCTCATACTCCTGTGCTGTTTTTTATTCTTCTTCCCTTCTCCTCCCTCCTTTATGTTTTACTCCTTAACTTAATGAATCCTTTTGCAAAAACCCCTCTTCTTATTGTCTACAGTTTCACATTTTCTTCCTGTCCATTCCTGCTAGTTCTGTCTAGTATGTACTTAGAAGTCCTTTGTACCACCCATATTTTTATCCTCCCAATATTTGTAGATTCTTATCCTATCCCCTGGTTGTCAGTTAGCCAAATAATATGCATGTATCTCCTTTAATCTGGCCTCATAAATCAAACCTTTCTTTTCCCTAATCTTTTTTTTTTTTTTTACTTTTATTATTCCCTAAATGGTTTCCAATTTGTCTTCATCTTTCTGGAATGGAAATGCCTCAAATTTAACACAGGAGTCCAATTGGGGCTGAAACCTCACTGGCTGAATTTTGCCATTTCTTTTCCTCTGAACAAACATTTCATGACAAACAAGTATAGTATGGTTCTTTGTCTTGCCAATTGATTGCTTTGCAAATTCATGCAGAAAAGTCTTTGCTGAGGTTGTCTGAAGTAGATTAAAAAATGCACTTTTTCCCAGGAGGCAGGGGGACAAGGGTTTAAACCCAGATTCAATGCTGTTTGTGACATGTGCACTTAAATTCTGTGTGACTAGAGTTCCTAATATCTAACACAGAATTAATAATGTTTGTTCTCATGAAAAGATCCTGGACCAGTGTGAGGTGAGCAAAGTGCGCAGAGCACTTGCAGGACCCTGAAGAATGAGTACCCCCTTAAAGTGCGCCTCATTTATTTCATCCAAGTTCCAGTCCTTCTCATGAGAATAAAATAACATGTGTGACAATGCTCTGAAAAATGTGAGCATATGGACAGATATAAGGTACTGTGATCATTGTTCTTTACCAGTGCTGTTGAACGTGACTCATTAACAGTGGAGTCATTGCACATGCTCAGCACCCTTTGCCAAGTCCCTCCCTCTGGTCTCAGCATGTCATTCCTCCAGGCTCCAGGTGCCCTAATTATGTTAGCCCCTGCCTACTTAGGCACCTCCAGGCTGAAACTAGCCCAGTGTACTGTTCATACACAGGCTTTATTATTTCTTTATCTTGACATCAATATGTACTCATTTAGATTCCCGTTCCTTTGGATTTCTGCTTATCTGCTTCCTTGAAAATAACAAGCTTATCAGATGAAATTGCATTTGTCACTGTGTCTATAAGGAAGGACTGGTTTAATGTGTGATCCATCTCAGGTCACAAATTTGTAATTTCATTAAGGTGTTTTGTAGATACAGTGCCTTGCTCTCCAAGAGCTCTAATATATGGCTTATAAAACTATTTGATCATGAACTACAATAAGAAGTGTATTTTTTAGCATGACCCAGAACACACATGAAAACAATTAGAAAAGAATTTCACAAGATACTACTGACCCATTCTACTTCTGAAGATTTATGTATCCTAAGACAAGGATTCCATTTTCTTTCCTAGTGTACTCAATTCTAAATTGAGGATCATGAACTCATTAAGTTGATTTTGCTAGCCATTAATATGACACAATCATTCTTGAAAAAAGCAACACTCAAAAGTGTTATTTTTTCCACTGGAACTGGGCGGATGGCTGTGACACAGACTTTTAACTGATATTTGTGTGCCTATGTGTATCTGGTTATGCCTAGGTAAATGGTAGAAGACAGTGCTTGTCTGACTTCACCATGGACATTAAAGAGTTCGCCTTGATGGGGACATGACTGTCTCCTGTGCACTGATAATTAACAGGTTACTAGGTGATTCAAGCAAATTTTGTAAGAGGCCACGAGGCTCATTATTGGGTAAATAGCTAGAATACCACAGTGGGGCATTGAGGAGAAGGCAATCTCCAGAGATCCAGGGAGGCAGCCAGCATTTGGGGATTTCCTAAACAGAAAGAAAAATCTGGCAATTGAGAGGCGGGTATTAGAGGTAAACAGTGGATTTAGATATAAGAGAGAAACTAGTTACAACTGTATCATGAAATCACAGTGTGACTTCAGACAAGGCTCATTCCACACTATATCCTATGTCGGTCTGTTGGCTTTCTGCACCTTGTATCCCCCTTTACTTCACCTATGACTGATGCAGCTACATGCAAATAGAACCAGGAGATCAAAGCTATAACGGAAGCCAGTCCGAAAGTGCAAAGAATGAACAGTGCCTGGTAGATCCTGGGAAGCCGGTCGGCCTTGGACCCTTAGACTTTTGTTTTGATTTTCCTCCTTTTGCCTGTGAATAGAGCAGGCCCTGAGTACCGCATTAGAATATGTACCTCTGTGAATGTATTTTAATGAAGTTTTTTTCTGACTTATCAATTCTGTCTTCAAATTGCTCTGGTTTGCCATCTACTTGGAGTTGTGCCTCATTCTTCCCAGGTGTGCACAGCCATTATCAAATTCATAATATTTCAGAGTTCATTTTTTTTTAACATTTACTTATTTTTGAGAAAGAGAGAGTGAGAGAACATGAGGGGCAGAGAGAGGGGTAGACAGGATCCGAAGTGGGCTTTGCTCTGAAAGCAGATATATAGATATATATATATATATATACATACATACGTATGTATGTATATATGTATATATATATATATATATACACATATATATATACGAACACACACGTATACATGTATATGTATATACATGTATGTGTATATATATATATATATATATATATATATATATATATGTATACGTGTGTATATATATATTTTTTTCCTAAACAATTCCTGATTGAATGACTCTTCATATTTCTGATGTCCAGGAAAAATATAACCTTGTGAAGGTTTTTTGCTAACCTTATAAAATTACAGGATTATCTACATGAAGAGAAAAATAAGCTCCTCTTTATGCCCAGGCTCTTTCAGAAAATGAATCCCAAGTTCATGTATAAACTTGCAGTTACTAAGGACACATATCAGGGAGCAGTACAAAAGTAACAGGGTTTTAGAAAGAAAAAAGTCACAGAAGAATGTGTCATTTTTTTTTCTTCCGCTATTTGGTGCTACAACAGTAACAAAGTACTTTGATACACAATGCATAAGTCTCAAGAAATATAAAAGCAAATAACTGATAAAATATATAGAAAAATGACCTTTTCAAAATCCCATTTCAAACTTTCAAAGTCAGGAGCTTAAGTGAATGATGAATGTAAGATGCCTTTTCCAAGTAGAATAGAATTGTAGAGGCTCATTTCTACCCTGGGTAGCAAGAAATTATTAGGATCACCCTGACTCACAATGATGCTGTGAACTTCTAATTACCCCAGGTAATGTAGGCATGGGTAGTACATAATTGAAGTTCAATGATAACACAAAAGGCTTCTTCTAACCATGCATTTCAACCTTCTTTCCTAGCAAACATTTGTGTAAGCCAATGAAAAATAGCCAAGTTGCCCTCTGTGTCCTTTTACGTCTCTTGCATATCTTCCTTTTTGGTGATGCTGTTTATAAGACATAAAGTAGTCAAAATGTTATGAAAAGAGGCTATGCCTTCCTGTGAGTTGGATAAAGCTTGAGTTATTTTTCATACTGATGGCAGTGAGGATACATGTAAGGTTCAGGAAGACTCCAGGTTCTATTGATTAAACACACACAGAAACAATCTGCAGGTGGAACCTTGGCCAACCACAGCAAGCTTCAGGAGCCCATGGTTGATGGTAGCCACATATGATGTTCATGGTGAGGTGAGACAAAGAAGCTACCATGTGAAGCTCAAGCAGCTGCCAAGATGCTCATCACATCTCCAAGGCCCACAGGCATCCACCATGGGAGCCACCCGCCATTTACAGAAAAGCTTGCTAATAAGATATGGCTCTAAAAATGCCATCTGTTCTCATTTTCACTGATGCAGAGGATTGAAAGGTTTGGGCCTGATGGCAGCCAGAATTTAAAGGGAATTCCCCAAAGGGGAGTTCCAAAATATTTGAGCAAGGGCAGCATCATTAGAAGCACTGCATAACTTCCCAACACGGCTTCTTTGAAGGGTAGAGGCGCCACTGGATTCACAAGTCCTGACAGTGAATACTCACACATACTGGCACTTACTTTATATCTTTTATAGTTAGAGCTTCCCTTTATATGTATAATAAGAATGGATGTTTGCTTATTTATCAGGTTGTTGAAATTATCTAATTGTTAAAAAAACTTGGTTGATGGAAATATTTACTTTCCTATTTGATTTCTTCCATGAATATTAGTGTGTGTGTGTGTGTGTGTGTGTGTGTGTGTGTGTTTTCCTTCCAAAGGAAAAAGAGTCATATAAAAATGATTAAAAGTGTTTTTTTTTTGTTACTGAATAGCAAATATATTTTTATGGTTATATGTTAAATAATCAGAATGACTCACATGCTCATTAATAAAAATGTGTTGATTAATTTTATGTTAAAATCATTAGGGTTTAAAAATTATGAAAAAGGGACTGTTGGCATCTGAATTGAGTTTGACCAAATTCAAGATATTGTAAAAGCAGTGTGAATACTCAGTACCTAGATCAGATGCAAATTTTTCTTCTTGCTTATGACAAACATTTCCATCCCACAAGAAGCCTGAGCCACCTTTCCAGTGTCTCCGGAATGGTTGGCCATCCACAAAGAGTGAAGGCCTGCACAGATCACAAGAGCAAACTGATGTTACCCTGGAGAGGAGAGTACCACATGAAGCGGGGGGGTGGGGAGGGTCCTAAAGAAAGGGAATATATGAAAGCTAGTCATTCCCAGTTCAGAAGCTGACCACTATAGAGTTGCTTTAAAAGTTTGGGAGGCTGCATCAATGAAGTGAGGGTAGTGGCCAGTAAATAATTATTTCAAGAAAACAAATTTGTTCAATAGAGTAAAAATTTAATAGAAAACAGGGGGAAAAGGCACAATTTTGTGGATCAGTGATTGTCTTAAACCTCCGGATGGTTTTAGAATCACTCCGAATTTTCCAATTTGCCTAGCTATTCCATTGGATGAGCTTCATACTTGCTAAGAGACTGGTTCTTAAAATATCTCCTTCTTCATGCATTAGTGTCATCAGGCATCAAGTTGTCAGGTTTCCAGTGGTCTCACTTTTCCTGCACAGATGTGATGAATGAAACTCTTTTTCACACCAAGGTGTTAGAGATTAATTTTTTTCTGCCATTTAAGTTCTTTTTAGGACCCCTGGAATACTTAATGTGAAAAAAATTAAATCATTAACGGTGGGGTTCTAGATATGGTGATTCTTTGTTGGAGGCTTATGCATGTGGCTTAAATCCTGCCCTACAGGTAGCATACCATTTGTTTCTTCCTTCTTTCCTTCCTCTCCTCCTACCCTCCTTTCTTTGCTATAACTTTTACTGATCAACCAATGTATCCCAAGCACATGAATAAGTACTGAGTACAGAAGGATGGATATGATCCCTCCTCTCAAGCACTCATAGTTTCATAGAGGAGATAGTTATGTCAACCAGCTCATAAACCTTGAAATGATCATAATTAAGTACAAAGAAGAAAGAAGAAGGGGATCAATCTTGTTGAGGAAGGGACTTGTGAGAGACCCCACTCAGGTGAAAACATTTAAGCTGATTCTTAAATGATGGAAAAGAATTTCTCAGAAGGAAAAGGGAGGGATTAGAGAAACCGGCCTGAGAGTTTGGCGACAGCAATAGTTCAGCATGACTTGAACACAGGGTGTGAAGAAAATATGTCAGGAGATGAGGCGGGAGAGCTCCCCAGAAGGTTGGGAGGGACTTTGTGGGCCTTGCTATGGTTTGGGGATTCCATTCTGTAGTCGGTGACATACTACTGAAAATCGAAGCCAGAGAATAACATGCTTCTATCACTCTGACAACAATGTAGACTGTGGATAGGTCAGAAGAGGAAGAGGATTAACAGAATTTTATCATCCTAAGAGGGACTATCACAGATGAGCCTAATCTAACCAAGTTATCCCTGAAAAGAGGTCAGCAAGATTTGAAACATAAGAGAGATTTTCCCACTAGCGGTGACAGAGCAAATTGCCATGTTGTAGAGAGAGCAAAGAACCAAAAGCAGTTTCTGGGGGCTGAGAGTGGTCCCTTTCCTACAGCTAGCAAGAAAACAGGGACCTCAGTCATGCATCCACAAGGCAATGAATTCTGTGAACAACCAGTGGTCTCAAAGCAGATCCCGACAGAGCCTCAGATATGATCATAGCCTCAGCTTAAACTTTAATTTAAGCTTGAGTAGAGGGCTCAGATAACCCATGATCAGACTCTTCATCCATAGAACTGTGAGATATAAATTTGTCTTGGTCTAAGTCAGTTTGTAATCATTAACCATTCAGCAGTGGAAACCTACTACATGCATGTACTAATGGCACAGTTCAGAGAGGTGCTGTCCTCAAAACCAGCAGGTATTGCTTGACTGACTTTTTTTTTTTCTTAGAGAGAGGTTGTATGCACACGCACGCACACGTGCGCAGGGGTACAAGTTGGGAAGGGGCAGCTCAGCACAGTGCCCAAAGGCTTGATTTTAAGACCTTGAGATCAAGTCTTGAGAGTTTAACCCACTGAGCCACCCAGGCACCCCTTGACAGACTTGTTTTGATGACCCTTCAAAAAAGTTTTAATCTGCTGACGGCTATATATACGTTTAACATAGTGTGCATTCAGTTATCTATAAAAGTTAATCTTTCATTCTTTGGGGCCATTTTGTTATTTAAGAAGCTATATTTCCATTACATTGATGATAATTTTTCTTTTCAGTGTGGTCCTACTAATGGCAAGTCTGTATGTGTGTTTCACATGAAATATACACTTTATTATTGCACAAAATTTGGTTCTAGCATGATATAAATATTATGGCTATTGTATTTGAAATATTCTTTTTGAAAAGCAAGTTTATTAAAAAGTAATTAAGTTGGAGTTTTTAGTAATTAAACTACAACATAAAAGTAACATGAATAATTGTCAAGGAAATTGTTGTGTATTATTTTTCATATTTTTATTTCTTTGGTGCAGAGAAAGAAAATGACAAACCATTTTTATACTCTATTACTGTGAGGAAATACAACATATCAACTGTAATGAGGAATAATTTGTTGGAAGGAATAATATTTGGAATGAAATCTGGCTAAATATATATCTCCGCTAAGATTTCCGTTAAGCAGGGCTAAAATCTGTAGAAATTGCCCTGGGTTTAATGATCACATAAATAATCCTGTTTCAATTATCTGAGACTTAGATAATTTCTTAATAAATGAGTTAAGCATCAGACAAGTTTGTGTCTTTTGTTACTTTACAGTATTGATCTAGATAAAGATTATCCACAGTGGAGTTATGGGAAGAGGCTCCATGTGGCTGCTGTTTTGTTTTTTTATTAGATTTCCAACTAAAATATCTACTTTATCTAAATCAGCTTCACGCTTCCGAACATCGGCATTCATCAATTGCTATTTATTTCACTTTGCTGGGTTATTAGGATGACTGTGTCTCAGTCTTGTCCCTCACTTAGGTGCCTGCATTTGGAGCTAAAAGAGGGATGTTTAGGGGTAGATTCAAGAAAGGAACTAGGATATGTAGCAACGCAGAGAAGCGTGAAAAGGTTTATCGTCCTCTCTCCATTTACGTTGCATCTGAAGCTCCCTGGTGAAAGAAACTTGCGATGGATTCAGAGAATGAGTCATCAAACAATACTTTGACAACATGGAATGGAAACGTGTATCTGTTCACAAACGATTTAAAAATATCTTACTTCTGGTAGAAGAACAAACTTTGTAGAGAAGTTTGAGAAACTGATGGAGCGCCTATCTATTCTTAACCATGACGAATTTGTGAAAGGTGTGAGTCGCGGCTAGTTTTTAATAAGCTGGGGAAATGTCTTCCTGGAGGCTGTGTTACTTACTGGGTGAGAGTGTTTGAGCAGATTAATGCAGTGTTTCTCATGGTGCGGTCCAGAGAAGTCCTGCATTAGAATCATTGAAATGTTTGATTGAAAAGGAGATTCATGGGCTGTACCCAAGACCTACTAAATCAGAATCTCTGGGGAAAGTCTGAGGATTAATTTTTTTTTAGTTTATTATTTTTGAGAGAAAGAGAGAGAGAGAGAGAGAGAGAGAGAGAGAAAGCACAAGTGGGAGAGGAGCAGAGAGAGGGAGGCACAGAATCTGAAGCAGGCTCCAGACTCTGAGCTGTCAGCACAGAGCCTGATGTGAGCTGAAACTCAGAAACCCTGAGATCATGACCTGAGCTGGAGTCAGATGCTTAACCGAATGAGCCACCCAGGCACCCCATGAGGATTCACTTTTAAGAGGATCTCTAAGTAATTCTGATGCATGCTAAATTTTGAGCACCACCAGTTAATATATACATATAGCAGCTCCCTGTTCTTTCTTGCCATTGCTGGATACTATCACTACTATTTACAACTTCCCCCATTTACCCTCAGTCCTGTAAAGATGCGCTAAGGTACAGCTTCACAGTGTATCTGAATCACTGCCTATTGTTCCTCCTTTTAACTACCTTCAGCCACTTAGTAGATTGCTTCTGCTATTCATCCTGAGGTCAGCGTTGTCTGGTGAATCCTGGTATAATGTTGCTTCTTTACCACTGAGGATATTGCCTAATCATGGAATGTTGAGTGTGATGCATCGGTGGAGTTGATGAGACTGACGGAGGAGAATATGTCCTTGAAGGGGAATTTCCTCAGCAGATGACAGAACCCTTAGAAAACACAGATGAACCTGAGTAGAGTCTGTAGTCTGATGATACACTGACACATCACTGTATCTGTTCGTTATGTGGAGTGTTCCAGAAGGGAAGGTGACTAAGATGTTGTCAAAAACCAGTGCCCAGGAAAGTTATTTCAATGCTGTGTGTATATGTATGTATGTATGTGTGTGTGTGTATTTATATATATAACTATATATATATAGATAGATAATTATATATATATATAGATAATTATATATATATATAACTATATATATATAAAATTATCTATATATATATATAATTATATGTATATAACTATATATATATAAAATTATCTATATATATAATAGATCCTAATCTTAATATATCATCTTAATATAGATAATTATATAGATAATATAAATAGATAATAATTATATAGATAATATAATAATATATAGATATATAATATATATAATATATATTATATATAATAATATATAATAATTATAATAATATAGATATATAATAATATAGATAATAATTATATAGATAATATAGATAATTATATATATATATATAACTCTCTCTCTCTCTCTCTCTCTCTCTCTATATATATATATATAATTATCTATATATATAATTTGCAACAGGGATACCTGGATAGTAGTTTTCTTAAGAAGAGTTATTTAAAAGCCAAGTTCATTATAAATGGATAAATTATTCCTATATTACTTGTGGTGAAGATGGTGGTAATCTTGATGGGTGAATGTGAGCAGTGTGTTTTCTTTAGAATCCCAACTCACCTGAAGACACCTCACAACTTCTTATCCACATCGTGGCTAGAAATAATAACAGTATTTAGCTAATTAAGTTGTTCTGTGGATTTATTGAGATAATTCACGGAAAGCAATTAGAACAGTACTTGAGGGGATCCTGGGTGGCTCAGTGGGTTAAACGTCAGACTTCAGCTCAGGTCATGATCTCACAGTTCCTGAGTCTGAGCCCCGTGTCCGGTCTGTGCTGATAACAACTCAGAGCCTGGAATCTGCTTTGGTTTCTGTGGCTCCTACTCTCTCTCTCTGTCCCTCCCCTGCTTGTACTCTGTCTCTCTCTCTCAAAAATAAATAAACATTTTTTAAAAATTTAAAAAAAAGAACAGTACTTGATATGTGACAAGGACTCAATAAATATTAACAATAATAGGTACCATTTATTGAACATTTACAATGTGCCAGTGTCTGTCCTGAGTGCTTTGCATGAATCATCTTAGCAAGTTGCCCAAAGTCATGGAGCTCTAAAATGGCAAAATTGGGATTTGAACTCAAGCATGCTCCTAACCTCTGCATTATCCTTCCACTTCCATGAATGTGGGTCATTATTCCTTCACAATATTATTACTGAAATAAATTCCTCATTTGATGCCTTGCTGCTTGGTTTTACTTCAGCTCATTTTGAAAATCCAAATAACCTCCCTATTCACTCAGTCACAGGATTTAGCCAGGCTTCTTGTGGATCAAATAACTACCAAAGAAGGGAAATGAGTTAGAGGCAGGCAAAGGGTGCTCATTTTGCATGTCAGAATGGGAGATGGCCTGAAAACTGAGAGAAGAAATGTCATGAGGGCATTGGGACAAGTGAAATGGCTAGCTTTGAGTATTTTCCAGGCTCTGGGCAAGTTCTCTGCCAAGACTAGTCTTAGTCCCCAGGGGTCATGCAATGCAGACTGCCCTTGCTGTGGAAAAGAAAAAAAAAAAAAGTCACCACCTAATATGTGTATGGTGTAAGCCCTATGCAGTAAAGTTGATCTCGGTTCCATTCTCCAACCTCCCGCTGCCACTCAAACCTAAGTGGTACTTTCCATATTTGCTTAAATGCTTCCACCAGATGCTGCCATGGATTTTATTTATTTACATTTATACTTAAAACACTATCTGATTATGATCTCTGGGGTCAGCCCTGAGTTTAAATCCTGGGTTGGATATTTCCTGGTATGATCTACTAAACCCTCTGTTCCTCAATGTCCTCCTGTAAAATGGAAACGAAAATGGCACCCATCTCATAGGGTGTATATGAGGATACTGTGAAAGAATCCATATAAAGAGCTTAGTTCACTATTCTGTGTCAAATAGATTTTCCTAACAATATTAGCTATTATCATCTAAATTTTGTTTTAGTAGATTTTTAAGCTTTGCAAAGACAGGGGAGAGGATTTCTATTGCCCATACACCCTTGTATGGTACCTAGACCAAAAATCTAACAAATAAATAAATGACAAATAATCAGAAATAAATGGAATGAAGTTTAGTTTTGACCAGGCCAACTAGTTGAGGCTCTGAGACTAGGGTATGGAGAAGCCTTTCTCCCCTTTCCCTCCAGTTAATACCATCCCCAACCTGCAATAATAAAAACTACAAATAAGCAGAATCTCTTGCTTCTCTGCCTTAGTTCACAAAAGGGCAGCCTCATCTCTCATTTTAGAAGGAAATATTGTTTTCCTTCCAAAGACATATTGCAGAAAACAAAGCAGAAATGGGTTCATTTCTGCCAGGAACTGGTGATTTTGAATAAACTGCACTTTAGTGATATGCTCTGAAGTGCAAAAGTGTCTCTAATTAAGTGTGTTTATTTTTCTGGGGCCAGGCCAAGGAAATCTTCGTGTGACAGTAGACATTGAGCGACTCCCCAACGTTGTTTTGTTGAACCCTCTTTCAAGCAGTGAGACTGAATCTGCCTCTCACCCTCCTCATTAGTTTCTTGAGAGAATGCCATGCAGAAGCTTTTGGCAAATTGTCATGCCAGCGTTCCCTTCTCTCACTTCTGCATCACCTCCATCCCTCCCCACTCCACTCTCAGGGCTGGGGCACTTGCATCTAAAATTGCATCAATCCAGGAAGGCCAAGCAGTCTTTTCAAAGCTCCTAATAAAGTGTTGGCTACTTACCTCAGTGATGTTTATATGTTAGTGAAGGGAAGCATTTATCAAGTTCTTAGTGTATACCTGGTTGCTATCAAGTCCTGGGGAAGGTCCTGAAAGTCAGTATACAGCTACCAGCCTGAATGGTTTCTGATGCTTTGGGACGTGGAACAATGTACCAACTCTTCCCAAGGCTCTGTTTCTTCATCTGTGACAATGAAATCTGGATCTTCTTCAAGGAGTTGTTGAGAGGGCAGGACAGCCAATGTGCTTAGCTCAGTGCTTGGCAGTGTGTGTGTGTGTGTGTGTGTGTGTGTGTGTGCATGCTTATCACATTTTCTCCATTCATCCATCAACAGACTCTTAGGTTGTTGCCATGTCTTGGCTATCGTGAGTAATGATGCAATGAACATGAGAGTGCAGGTGCTGATGAACTGATTACATTTCCCTTGGGTATGTACCCCAAAACAGGGATTGCTGAATTATGTGGTGATTCTATTCTTAATTTTTAGAAGAAATTTCATACTGTTTTCCGTCATGGCACCACCAATTAGATTCCCACCGACAGTGCACAAAAGTTCTCTTTTCTCCACATCCTTGCCAACACTCGTTATCTTTTATCGTTTTGATAATGCCTGTCCTAACGGGTGTAAGGTAATACCTCACTGAAGTCTTCCTTTGCATTTGCCTGGTAATTAATGATGTTGAGCATCTTTTCATGTGCCTGTTGATCATCTGTATGTCTCCTTTGGAAAAATGTCTATTCAGGACTTTTACCCATTTTTTTAATCAAGTTATTTGGGTTTTTTTCTATCTTTCTTCTCTTTCTTTTGCTATTTAGTTGTATGACTTTCTTACGTTTTTGAGATATTAACCCTTTATCAGATATATGATTTGCAAATATTTTCTCCCATTATGTAGGTTGCCTTTTCATGTGTTGATGGTTTCCTTTTTGGTGCAGCAGCTTTTCAGTCTGATGTAATGCCACGTGTGTAGTTTTGATTTTGTTGCCAGGACATCAATTTTAAATATGAACATAAAGGACCTGATCATTGGCTTTCATTTACAGTGCAAGCTGAAGGGCTCTACTGGGTTCCCTTGGGTAGAAAAAACATAGAACAAGCCCCTCTGGACACCAGAGGTGATATATGTTTAAGTAATGATAATCCTGTGAAAAAGCAGGAAGAAGGGTCCAGGAATTCACTTAACTACTAGTTTGGAAACTTCTTATGTTGCAAAGTTATAGGGGCTGGTGGATTAATTAGAATGTCACAGAATAGTTTGCAAGGATCATTTTGGGTACAACCTGCATTTCTGGGCTGACAACTATTTGTGCCGATGTTTGGGTTTTTAATTGGTTTAAAGCTGTGTAGAATAATGGGAAAAATATTGGGCTTTGAGTTGAACGATCAGAGTTTGAATCTTGGTCCTATTACTCACCAGTGGTATGACCTTGAGCCTGCTATTTAAACTCTCTGAGGCTTAGTGCTTCTCTATAAATCTTATCTAATTATGCCTGTTTTCCAAGTGGCTAAGAGGGAAAAGCAATGTATGTAAAGGATCTGGTATATGGTAATTACCCAATTAATAGTGACTGTTGTTATCCAACATGTATCTATTCCATTCCATATGTCTGTGAACTATAAAGTGCCTTCCACGGAGGCATGTGAGGAACATAAAGGTAAAGAAGGCATGATTTCTGCCTTCTAGAAGCTTACTCTTAAATTGTGAAGATGTGTGCTCGACTGTAATATAACGTATCATAAGAGGAAAAGGTACTGTAAAAACACACAAAAAAAGGAAGAGCTTTCCTACAATTCTGCTTGAAGTTTTCTGGGAGAGTTTTAGTAACTTGACAGGCAGAGAAAGGACTTTCCAGATAGATACCGTGTTTTGAACAAAGGCTGGAGACGGAGAAGCTCAGAGTGAGTTTGGGAGAAGGAAGCTGAGCTGTCAGATAGGGTGATATACAGAAGTAGTGCCCATGAGGTGCGATTTTCCAGCTGGTCTCAGATCATAGAAGGACCAGGATGCTGTTCAAAAGAACTTGGACTGTTTTTCAGTAGGCGACTAATCCCATGGAAGGTGTTTGATTAAGGGAATGATAAGATGAGGGCTACATCCTAGAGTGACTACTTTGGCAACCCTGTGTGGTATGAATCAAGCGTGGAGAGACTTGTGATAAAAATAAGAACTGGTAGTGATTGAACACTCTCTCTGTTCTGGAAGTATTACTCATTAAGTCCCTCAACAGTCCCATGAGAAAGATGCTATCATCATCACCTTTTATACAGATGAGCAGATTAAGGCATGGAGATGTTAAGTAACTTGTCCAAGGTTGCACAGCTAAAAAGGGTAATACATGTGATCTAGGCATTCTGGCTCTGGAGTCCAGACTCTGAACCATTATACTACGTTGCCTTAAAAGCCAACCAGCAGTTAGGGACACCTGAATTCTACCGTGTCCTGCTTTTGTCTGCCCTTCCGTGCTCTTTCTTGGCCCTCAGTTTTGTTCATCTATGAATTGGCTTTCTGAGATGCTTTCTAACTCTTGTTTTTGTTTTTGTTTTTGTTTTTAAGTTCTGTATTTTAACGTAGGCCTGATCTATATGGGCAGTAATGGGGTGGAAGGGGAATGAAATGATTGTGCAAGATAAAGACAGAAACGCCAAAGTTTTGTTTCTGATTTTTTGGTTGTTGTTCTCAAACTTTTTCTGGCTCTAAATTTATCAATATCAATTAAAAAAAAAAAACAAGCATAGGAAGTACACATTGTAAAGAAGTATATATTTTGTCATATCGAATAGCGATGGGCTAATGCATAAGATAACTGCTAAAGTCTAAAATTTACAAATATTAGGGATATTTATTAGTTTATTATACTCAGGCTTTGACACAGTATGATAGGTATTATTCAAGTGAGAATATTAGTTCACAGTGACTCAGATCGAGTCCTAGCATAAGGCATCTCTTTGAGAAGAAAGTAAATCCTGAACGACTCTCTAAAGCCCCATTTCTCTCCGCACTCAGCTAGTTGGGGCAAAACACACACTTGCTTTTCCTGACTAGTAAACAGTGTTTCTGAAGCAGCCGAATCCAAGCTGTCACTCTACCTCTCGGCATTTTCAGGCTTTTTCTTCCTATTTCAAGATGCCGAGCTTGGTGGCTGTCTGCAATGGGAGTCCTGCCCTTGCTTAGTTTCCGTTTCCAAGGCAACTGACCAGCCCAACAAAGCCACCAGCGGGAGCGCGGGTCCTGGAGCCGCGGAGCCATCACTGCCATGCGCGTCGTCTTTCCTCGGGACCGTCCTGGTGACCTCGGGGTCTTCGGGTGATCTGCGCGTTACTTCATGCGTGACTGTCTCTCTGTGTAAGAGTGATAACAAGGAAGCCGATAATTCCGACAGGCCCCACTTAATCCGGCTGCCACTTCTGGCCTCTGCTACAGTAGACAGGATGGATGCATTTCTCTTATTCACGCCCTTTCTCTCAGCCTCTCCATCTCGCGCCTCTCTCTCTCTCTCTCTCTCTCTCTCTCTCTCTCTCTCTCTCTCATCCTCTCTCTCTCTCTCTCTCTCTCTCTCTCTCTCAACCTCTCCTCCTCCCCTTCTCCTCTGGCAGTAGCCTTCTTAATGTAGTTTAATGGCTTTACAAAGAAAGCCAGGCAGAGGAGCACTTCTCACTGGCTGTGGTCGGACCATGACCTAGCTGACCATGAACTTGGAAGGGCTTGAAATGATAGCAGTTCTGATCGTCATTGTGCTTTTTGTTAAATTATTGGAACAGTTTGGGCTGATTGAAGCAGGTTTAGAAGGTAAGGGAGTGCTTTTTAGTGACTTCTAAAAATTCTCTGTTTTGCAATAAAAATTTCTTAAGTGAATGTAAAAGGCACCTGAAATGGGATCAGAGAAATGTTACTCTGGGATGGACAGGCAGACAGGCAGGTCTTTCAGAGTAGGGAAGATGAATAAAATAAACTTTTTGTAAGTTTCAGTAATGTTTTCAGAGCAGAACATTAAGACTCTGAGAACCACTTTGAATCAAAATGTGGAAACCAAAATTGAGGAAATTAAATGTTACTGATTGGTATGTCTGTTATATTGAGAGCATCTAGTCCATATTGATGTTAGAGTTTGTTTAATCTAATATCCCCTTTTATTGCATCAGCAATTTTATTTGAGTATGTTGTAAGGTCTGGGTTTTTTTTTCTGCTGTTGTTGTTGCTAGGCAAATGCATTCATCAAATGAAAACAGACATTTATTATAATTTCTTATGGTTTAAGATTAGAGCCTAAGAATGACAAGCTTTTTGTAAGGTTGTCTTGAGAAGTATTTATAATATTACCTTTTCACATTTCAACGTAGAGGCTAAGGGGAAGAGTCCCCAACTTACGAAGGACTTTAACACAGATTCCAAACGGCCAATGTATTTCAAGTCTTGCTGTTTACATTCATCAGAGGCTCATTCTCCTATTCTCCTTAGCAATCATCTCTTTCTTAAAAAAATAAGGTGTGTTCTTGGCTGTATTTTTTCCGGATTAAATGTTTCTTTGAGAATCTGAGTAAATTTAGATTATTGTTTTCTTATTGCTCGCAACACATTTGAGAGCATGTTTGCATACAGCTAGTTAACTGTTTCTCTAAAGTTGTCAGAGCAATTTCCAAAAGCATCCTTGGGTGATATTTGGCATGGCTATGCTTTGGTATTCTTGTTGCTTCAGATTTTAAACTTGAGCAAAAATGCAAATATGTTGTAAATGTATTTATATCCACAACTAATCCAGCCCTCCAGAGAAAGACTACCACATGTGACATGATTACATTTACAAATAGCAAACATCAAATTACAGTATATGTGTCACTCTGATGTAGGTTATCAGAAACCTACATCCATAACTCCTTGTGGGGTAAGGGATGGTGGAAAGCAAGGTTTGCTAAAGTAATTTTAAAGTGAGTTTGCAGAATACTTCTTGGAGCCTTCTGTGATGGAAACTTTCATAGTGCCAAAAAGAAGATAATTCCTAAATTCCGGAAGTGTGGAGAGTTCTTTAAAATGGACTTTATCTTGTTCATTGTTATAAAAGCAATCACTTGTTTTGGCTTCTCTGTTCATTTCTATGTGTTATTTTACCTGGCAAATGTGACAGGGACCTCCCATTTTAATGGACTAGTTTGGGTTTGTTTGTTTGTTTACGTTTTTTGTTGTGTTTTGTTTTATATTCTGAGTCTGACAGGAACATGAAATAGTGTCAGTATTTCTAGCCACATTGAGGGATTTGTTTTACCTGATTTTATAGATGGTGTGTGCCCATTCTTGAAACTCTTTTGTTGAGGGCTTTTACTCTGGATTTGGGGATGAAATCTACTGTAATATTAGTTTTGTTTCAGGAGCACAAACATTCACGCTCCCAAACGAGACCAGGTGTTTCCTTCTTCTAAAGGCTTCTAACCTCTAAGAAACTATTTGTTTTTCCTTTTCTTTATTACTTGCATTCCAAATTGTACTGATTCGTATGAACAGTTTCTTTCTTGCATTCTATCTATATTTTACCCTATCAGCATTTTCCAAGCTAATATTGTACTAATGGTATGGAGAGAATGTGCTCTGTCATAAACTTCAGTAAAAATTTATATCTGATTTGTGTCCACTGTTTTTAGAAAACATTTTGAAATGGCAAAACGTTGATAACCACCTGAAGGATGAATTATATTTAATCTGTAAAATTTGATTGAAACAGAGAGTAATAGTGCTTTCCATTTTGAAGTTTGTATAGGACTTATATCCCAAGTGAATGTGAGAATCAGAAAAACCTTCAAAACAAGATTTAAGTTGGCCGCATACTTTGCTTACTGGAGATGTAAAACAAATGAATAGACTGAATTGTTATATTTTATTGTATATAGTGTGAATTTATAGATCAGAATGTGCACACTCTAAAGTTACAGCCCAATATTAATTAATGAAAATGGTAAACAGTATTTAATATCAAAATAGCCTCCTAACAGATTCTCTAGAGCTTTCTTAGAAACAAACACTGATGCTCACTTCATTCAGGTTTATTTTCACATAGGAATTTTCTTCCTTGCCCACCATTTTACATATCTAGGTTGGGGATAATGATTTCTTTCACCTTTCTTCGTTCTGTCTGCTCAAGAGTCCTATTAAATAAATTTGAATACTAAGTAGAAAAATCTGAACCTAACTTAAAGCCCTGTGAGGATGATTTTGATTTTTTCCCCCTAAACTATTAAACCTTTTCTTGTAACGTTATAACTGTTCTACAATGTAGTTATCATTCAGAATGCAGTTTTTTTTTCTTTTTGTGTTATTGTATATGCAACACGCATTGTGTTCTCAAGGGCACATATAATACTATGTCTGCATAATGTAGTTACTATCTTGCTTTAAATATAGAGAGAGTAAATGGACTTCAGAATAAATTGGTAACATTAAAGTCTGAAATATTTGTATTTGGTTGTCTTGGAGTACTTTGAGTTCTCATTCTTTGTGGAAGAACTGGGGATTAGGTCCTGGATGTCCTGGGTCCTTCTGTGCCAGTCTATGTGTGATGTGCATAAACACATAACGCTACACATACATCCATGGCTTATATTTATAAACAAAAAAAGAGTTGCGTTTAGCAGGTGACATTATTTAACATGAGACAATGAAACAACAGTAAGAATACAGATTCTTACCCCTCCCCTGCCACACGCTTGTTTTCTAACCTTGGATAAGCCACTTTACGTCTTTTGTTGTCTAAACTGAGAAAACTGGAGTTGAAAATCTCCATGGAACTTTCCATTTCAAAAAGTTTGTGAGTATCAGGTAATTAAAATTGTTCATTTACATAATACATATCCTTTCTTATGAAATAGGTATCAATGGCCTACTTTGTAATTGATATGAAGTGCAACCATGAGACTGGTCTTTCTTCCTCTTCCATAGTGGGATAATTCATCATACCTCAGGGAGATTTTCATTGTATTCCAAATGAATAGAGAAATGTCCTTTCCTGTAGCTCTAGACTTTGACATTTGGGACTGCTATTTTAGGCATCCTTGTGATAGAATTTCTCAAATCTTACATGGAGTTCTAATAACAAATAAACACATCGTGTTATGATTTATTAACAAAGGTCAGTAGTTTTATGTTTTGGTGTTTTGTTCTGTTTGTTGGTTTTTTGTAATTCAGTTAAATTTCCATAAGTTTTTCCTTTTTTTTTTTTTTTTTAAGCAAAGTAAGTAATCTTAATACCAGGTCAGTATGCATACAGCTGTTTTAACTTGAGCAAAGTTATAGTTTTAACTTGAGCAAAGTTTTGAGGCTATCACAGAAAGCCAATGTTTTGAATTTTTAAATTCCCTCTTCTTAGTGAAGAATTTAGGCAGCTCAACTCATGTTGCTTTGGAATACTCCTAATACCCCACAACAATAAATTGCCTCTTTTCCAGCTATAAAAATGAAAGTGGTTTTCTGTTAACGCATTCCAGGGAGAAATTGAATCAAAATTTTAATGGCAAAGCTATTTCATTATCTCTATGCAACAATGGGCTGTGAAAATATCTACTTTTCATCCAAATATGCATTAAATCATGGTGAGGTAGTTACTGAATTAAGAAAGAACCATCTTTCTCCCTTCTACCAACCTTAGTCAAAGGCAAAATTTTACAAAAATGCAATCACACACATG
The DNA here is from genome assembly GCF_024362965.1 of Panthera pardus. Classification (NCBI taxonomy): domain Eukaryota; kingdom Metazoa; phylum Chordata; class Mammalia; order Carnivora; family Felidae; genus Panthera; species Panthera pardus. The sequence goes on from NW_026526688.1 coordinate 187,977,602, forward strand.
GCTTGGGAAAAAAAATCACTTTTATTGGTAATGGTCTTCAATAAAAAGACAAAAAAAGAAATTAACTGATAATCTAAGTCATCTTTCTCCCTTCTACCAACCTTAGTCAAAGGCAAAATTTTACAAAAATGCAATCACACACATGGCTTGGGAAAAAAAATCACTTTTATTGGTAATGGTCTTCAATAAAAAGACAAAAAAAGAAATTAACTGATAATCTAAGTCTTTTGTAGAATGTATGCACATTAGAATTTCTTGTGTACTTATTCAGCTCGCTTTATTTATCATATATCTGCAATACTGTAATACAAGTTTCCCCAAGAGTTCTAAACAAGGTATTAGCCATATACACAAAGATGGATTTTTGGAACCCAAGTTCTTAATTATCCTGTACTGTTGACAGAAGTGTGGGTATGTTGGGTCTGTTAATAAATTGGGTCAACTGGAAAACAGTACTGACTGTGTATACATTGGATGTTGTCTAATGAGGACCAAGGGGCTGGAGATGCCTGGAAGGGGGCAATTATTTCTGTCTCACATAGCTTAATTGAAAGTCATAGAGCAGACTCTTTTTTAATTCTTCTGGCATTCTGCTTTCCTAAATGCAATGGGATGCCAAAACCGATGTGTACTTGGACTATCAGAAAAGTTTTGCTTAACTGTAGTGTTTAAGAAGTATAAACGTAATATGTGGTGATATCATAAAATGGAAGCATACTCTTTATACCACTTAAGAATGGAATACAGGGAATATTTATATTATTTGAATTTCTTTAGGGTGTTTTATAGTTAATATGTGCTTTATCTCAAGAATATTAATGTCTAAGAAGTGACTAAGGAAGAGGACTTAGTATATTCAGAGGCAGTATATTCTCACAGAGAATCTAGAGTTATTTTGCTTGGATTCTGATCACAGTTTTGCCTTTTGACAGTCATGTGATTTGGGGTTATTATCTTTTTTAATCCATAAGATTAAATAATGATAAATAATATTAATGTCTTGCTTTATTGAAGATTACCTATATGTAAGGCAAGTGTTAAACATGATATACTATAAAACTGTGCATAGCATTGTATTACCATAGTAATATCTTGTTAATCTACACCATAGTCCTCTGAGGTAGGTACTATTATTCTCAGTTTAGATGAGAAAACTTACACTTGCAGAGGCTAAGTAACTTGGCTCAAGGTTACTCAACCAGTAAGTCACAAAGCTGCAGGTCAAATGCAGGCCACAAGGCTTTATATCCTAGTCTATAACTTTAACTTCCTGGACATTTAAAGCATGATGGCAATGGCAAAGAATTTGGTGAAAAGGATAGAGCGTTAGGTCAAGTATCTATCAACTTTTTCTACTAGCCTCTCTTGAACACATTCTATATGCAGAATACCCTTAATCACTCACATTGTATAATACCTATCTTATAATTAAGACAAAATCTTGTAACATAAATGAATCTGCATTAAATTCCAGTCAAGTCAAGTACAGTCTTTCATTCAGCTTTGAGGTGAAAAATGAGGAGAAAGTAGATATACATATTTGTTCTCAGACTGAGCCTAGTTTCTGTTTGATTTGTCTGTGGCTAACAGGTGGGACAGCTAGAAATAGATGGGACAGAGAAGGTCTGGTGATTCTGGAAAAAGGAGAAAACTCAACATAAGATACTACAGTGTAAAGAAGAGACCTTGAATCTGGGAAGGGGATTATTTATGAAAGGGTCTGAGATTTATGGAGGGGATTGATTGGAACACAGATAAACAAAGGTAGTAAGATGATTTATATTGGAGGAGGATTTGGGGTTAGGTGCATTCAGTGATGATTTAGAGCATCACATAAGCTTCAATGGGGTTTTCAGCTTGATTGGGATGGTGGTCAACAGAAAATGTATTCCAGCCTTTATCAGCAAATATAAAGCAGTAGAACACAGGTTATTCTTATGGGGAGCAGAGGGCAAGGGAGGAAGAAAGCTTGCTTTAGTTGAGGATCTATAGGACAAACCAGGTGAAAGAAGGGTTACATATGCTATGCCCTGGAATTATCGTATCAACCACACCAGTTTGCAGGTGTTACTTCTGGTTTGCAGGCAGATAAACTGGAGATTCAGAGAGGTTAATAATTTGCTCAAGGTCACAAGAGAATAAGTGAAGGAATCTGAATTAGTTCCAGTATCTTCAGAGTGGCACTGATCCAAATGGTGTTCACTATGACTACGGAAGATAAATATTCAAAAATAAGAAGAAAATGTACACAGATAACTAAAAGCCATACCAAATATAAAACCTATAGACTATTAAAAAAAACAGTTCCTTTTTAAAAATTTTATTTCTTTTTTTAAACTTTTTTTTTTAATCTTTACTTATTTTTGAGATGGAGACAGAGTGTGAGCAGGGGAAGAGCAGAGAGAGAGGGAGACATAGAATCCAAAGCAGGCTCCAGGCCCTGAGCTGTCAGCACAGATCCCAATGAAGGGCTAGAACTCACTAACCGTGAGATCATGACCCGAGCCAAAGTCGAACACCCAACCAACTGAGCCACCAAGGCGCCCCGAAAAAAGATTTATTTCTTTTTACTTCTGTGGAGAGGCATTTATATCAAAACACGACTGTGACAATGAACCAAAATAAATGAAGAAAGAAGGGGAAAAAGGGAAAGGCATATCTATAAATCACATATTGAAGTTCTAACTTAATCAAGACTTCATAAAATGGAAATTCTTCAGAAATTACAAATTCGGAATCAATCATTTTGTCGATGAAAACACTGAGTCCCAGAGAGATTAAGCAATTTACCAAATGAGTTGTTTTTGACAGAAATCTTCTCTACAGAGAAAAAATTCTAATGGATTATACTCCGAAAATAAACTTTGAATATGACCTAAGTTCCACAGAATATTTACCCAAAATAAGGATAGCTCTCCTAAGTTAGTTATTTTGCTAGCAGACCAGTAATTGTAAAGTTCAAGGATTCTAAGATTTCGTTGATGGTAAGTTAATTTCCAGCATAGTTTTATCATTTGAAGTATAGGTAGTACCGGGCACTGGGGTGGCTCAGTTGGTTAAGTGTCTGACTTTGGCTCAGGTCATGATCTTGTGGTTTGTGAGTTCGAGCCCCGCATAAGGCTCTGTGCTGACAGGTTGCTCAGAGCCTGGAGCCTGCTTCGGATTCTCTTTCCCTTTCTATCTGCCCATCACCCACTCACACTCTGTCTCTATCTCTCTCAAAAATAAATAAACATTTGAAAAATTAAATTAAAAAAAATTTAAAAAGTAGGTAGTACCACGAAGAATCCTTAAGCTGAGGAACTTGGCTGTAAATTAAGGTGTTTTCTACTTGATGATTTGTCTAAGTTAGTGGTAGACGGTATTAACCACCTGACAGCCATTCAGTGTCCCAGTGGATGAATAACAGAAGACCCAGGCTTAATACCCAGTAGCAACATATACAAATCACAAGGGCAGGTATCCTAGTTGTTCATCACTTTGATTATTAAAAACGGAAGCTAAACTCCTTACTTTATTCGCTGCTTATACTCTCTCACAGAGGCCTACCTTGGCCTCTCTGTTTGAAATTCACCCATACCATCCAGGTTTTGGGATGTAATTATTTGAAAAGCATTTGACCAGGTCAGGAGACTCATCATCAAACAAATCTCACTGCTGAAACAGTACCAACTGTATATTTCAGTTATTACAGAGAGATCTTGGAGTATAGACATTAAGAGCACAGACTCTAAAGCCCAAAATAATTGGATTTAATAATAATTAAGTCCCAGTTCTAACACATATTAGCCATCTTGGGTAAACACCCAAATCTTCTCTACCTCGGTTTCTTTATATCTTAAGTGGGAATAATCATAGCATTTCCCTCTTCTGTTTGCTGTGTGGTTTCACATGAGTTTGCGAGCTTAGAACCCTATCTAGGATGTTATAAGCAATGTGTGTGTTTTGCCATTATGGCAAGGCACCATCACCTTTCTTTCCAAAGAAAGCAGGTGACCACTCAATATCTGAAACTAAAAGTTGAATTCATTGCTTGCTAAGCAAGTGCGAACCATACTTATAGGGTGCAATTGCTTGGAGCCAGACACTGCTGATGTTATACAGGGTTTTGGGCTTTCCACAGAGTGGTTCCCACTAATAAGAAGTTGTCTTTGATTGATTTGGTTGGGTTTAAAACTGGTTCTGGTGCTACTTGTTACTGTAATCAAAAAACCATTCACTTTCTGTCTTGAAACTATTGTATAGGAACGTCTTATTTTCATGGTGAATAACATTTATGATTATTTATTGAGCAGCTCCCAAGTGCCAGTCACTGTTCTAGACACTGGGGATGCAGCCCTAAGCAAAAACACAGAACTTCCTTTCTTGCAAGTTAACCTGCCAAGTTTTGAGATACAAACTATAAATACTACAAAAAGGTATGGGAGGCAGAATAGTTATAGTAGAATCCATTCATTCATTCATTCATTCACTCATTCACTCACTAAATACATGATCCATGTAGACTACTATAGCGACTACTATAACCCATACATTGTTCTAGGCACAGTAATGAACACAATCCAAGTTTTGTGGAATTTATGTACCATTGAGGAAGCAAGCCACAAAGGTAAACAAAGGGATATATAATCTGATGTTTAATAGAGACAAGCACAAAATATAGTAGGGGGTCAGAAACAGGGGTGTTGTTTATAAGAGCGCCTGGGTGGTTCAGTTGGTTGAGCGTCAGACTTCGGCTCAGGTCATGATCTCGCAGTTCATTGGTTTGAGCACCACTTTGGGCTCTGTGCTGACAGCTCAGATCCTGGAGCCTGCTTTGGATTCTGTGTCTCCCTCTCTCTCTGCCCCTCCCCCACTCACTCTCTGTCTCTCAAAAATGAACAAACATTAAAACAAAACTTATAATAGGGTAGTCAGAGAAGGCCTTTCTGAAGAACTGACTTTTCTGCTAATACTTGAAAGAAATGAGTGTGTAAGACATAGTAGAGTTTGGAACAAAAGGATTCCAGGTAAAGAGATTACCATGTACAAGAGCCTTTGACTAAAAGTATGTTTCATGGGTCCAAAGAGCACAGGGAGACTTGTGGACCTGGAGCAGAGTGAGCTAGTGAGGGTAGTGGGAGCAGTGGAGGCATGGCCAAGGTCATGTCGTACCAGGGGATTATAGGACTTTGAGTCTTATTCTTTTCCTGCTGGGAAACCATTGAAAGATTAGGGTAGGAGGTCGCTACAAGTCTCCCATTCCAGCTTCTTTTATAAGCCCTGATAACAGTTTCTAGGCCATATATGCCTACCACAGTCTCTGCATGGGGTAGGCAGAAACCCCTTTGCCCTGCCTCAGACACCTGCCAGGACACTGATTCATTACCTTCTGTCAGAACTCTCTTCCCTGGAAAAACTCCTTGTACTTCCCATGACCGATCTTCCTCATATGCTCAGGCTAAATGATTCATTCCTCATTCCTTGTTGTGTAGCCAGGTCTGCCCATCTACCAGCCACCCGGGGTGGTGAGCTGGTGAGCAAGTCGAGCTCACCAGGTGAGCAAGTCGAGTCTTTATTTCCCCTTACCAGAATGCTTCAAGATCCTTGGACATAAACCACACTCTTAATTGCATCTATAGGACTGTTGTAAATTGTTTTAATAAGACCTTACTAGAAAAGACATTTTTAAAAATTCAAATAACACACCTTGAGCACCTGCCACAGTGGGAGTATTATGACAGTGAAGGCAAACAGGCAAGTTCCACAAAAGAGAAAGTCATGTTGTTTTCCTTTGGGTAACTCCTTCTCCCCCACATATTAGCTTTAAATTCAAGTTGGCATATCCCACACTGAGAGAAGAATAAAACATTTACATTCCAAATATTTGTAATAATAATAAGTTTTCTTTGTAACTAGCATGAATTGTAGAGACTAGTCCAACCCCCACATTTTATGAGTAAATTGAGGCCCAGGAAGGTTAATTGACTTGTTAGAAATGACAAAACTAATTGGTATCATTAGACACTATAATAAGTACATCATCTATGATAGAATGATAAACCATATTCTGGGTGAGGCACTAATTTTACATATTTATGGCATCCAATTTTTATAAAACCCTCTAAGAGTAATCGTATTAGCCATAATTCCAGGAATTCTGGTTCTTTATTTACTTAAGAATATATTATGAACATTTTTTCATCACATTCCTATTTTCTAGTTTTAATGCCTTACGCCCAGGAAGATGGGGGGATTTTCTGGTGCACAGGTAGAAACAAGGCTCCTGAAAAAACTGGTGATGTATGCCACAATGTGATCCACAAGAGTGAAAACAGCAAGTTAAATCCAAAGTGCCTAGTGTTCAGGCATTCAGGCAGCCATCAAATGAACCAGAAGTGGGGCCTCAGAGAAGTCCCAGACCAGGTGAACAGGAAGATGGTGTCAGTTGCTAAGAATACCAGTAACACCTGAAGGAGCACTTTGTTGAGTAAGTGTCAGATACTGTGGCCAGCATTTTGTATGCATTATTCACATTGAAAACAATTTTTAGGAACCAATTATGTAATTGAAGATTTAACAAATGATAAAGTATTTGTTCCAGAAGTTTCCATCACTTGTCTGAAATCTAGAAGTGGTGGAGTTGGGATTCAACAGGTTCTAAGCCTAAGTACTAGATAGGGCTAGGTTATGGTCAAAGACAGAATTATCTTGAGATAAATGAAGCTTAAGCTACAGAACCCCTCAAGTGTGTGGGCCCTTTCCCATTCCCATTCCCATTCCAAATAAATGTTCACTTCCATGCCAAATTTTGCATACGTGATGTTTTTATTCTTTTCTTACGGACTTTTCTCCCCCAAATTATATAAGGTTCAGGCCCCTTAAAACCAAGATCTGCCCTTATTGTGAGCTTCGAAGAAGTGCCTTCCTTTCTATGATTAACATTCATGTCTGGGGACACAGAATACTTTCTGTGTCTATCCTCCAAGAGGAAGCTGGCTATGAAGTTTCCATTAGGGGTTCTCATGTCTCTGCCTATTTCCACGGCTACTCAGACTTCATGCCTGACTGACAGGGTGAGGATGAGATCATCTGGCAACATGATGTTTCCAGGCCTCGCTGATTATAAAGAGAGTGCAGTTCCTTTTGCCACAGAACGGACTCAGAAACTAGCTGGGTGTGGGCCTGCCGGAGGGTTTCAGGAGCCAACTGACAGCATGGCTGAGTGGAGAGAGCATGGGCTTTCACATCAGACGGATGTGGATTTGAGTCCTACCTCTTTCACTTACTAGTTGACCTTGGGAAACTTACTTGATCTATTTGAGCCTCAGTTTCAACATATTGTAAGCTTGTCATTGTTGTGAAGACTAACAGCAATGAATGGATGGTGCCTGGCTCCATTACTGTGGTCTGTAAGTGTGGTCATTAGTTGTTAGATCCAGTGTGAAAACCAGACAGGATGAAGACTAGGGAAATGAAGCACAGGTAAACATCATGTATTATTTACCATTTATTTTATATATGATTATCTAAATATATGCTACAGATTTGGATACCACCATGGATATATTTATGTCTGCCCTTGTCCTCCTCATCATTTAGGACAGATGGACCCTTTCATATTAATAAACATTCATTCATTCATTCATTTATCCAGTATTTACCAAGTTTCTACTGGATGCTATTCTAGGGACTGAGCATATGAGAGGGACAAAAACACTGAGGCCCCTGCTTTGGTAGAGGAGTTGGCTTTGGTTGCAGCAGGGACTCTCCTTCCTTATATTATGTGTTAGGAAAGGCAAAGAATACTGGTATAGATGTGGGTACATTCATAATGAGAAGTTGAGAGACATTGTGTCTGATTGTTTTCTTCTGTTAATATGAAATGGGATGAGGTAAAAAACATTTGTGGGGTGGCAAGTAATGGATACTTAAAGGGAACAGAAAGTACAGTATGGTCTTTTCAGAGACTGGGGGGAAGTGAATTTACCAAGCAAATGTGAGAAGATTGCCCGGTGGTGCTTAGTGACCATTTGAGGCCAGTGGTCATAATTTTAAAAGAAGATGCTCCCTGACTTGGATGCACTAAACACTTTCATGGGTACATTACTTCAAGATCACTCTTTCCAAATATGTTCAAGGAGAAGGATTAAATGGGATAGCAAATGTAAGAATGGGGAAAATAGCAAGGAGATTAGAGGGAGTATGCTCAACACAACCTCCAAATATGCAAAAACAGATATAGAGGCTCAGACTATGGAGGTCCAAAAACAGAAGACTTGAAATTGAGCCAGCTGGGAACTGAATCCTCCAGTTGTAGGATGAGGCAGAGACCAATGATTGAAAATCCCATTTCTCAATCGTGTCACTATAATGGTAAACTATAAATCAAAATAACTAGTAAAATTGCTCAGGAAGGGGGGCACCTGGGTGGCTCAGTCGGTTGAGCGTCCGACTTCGGCTCAGGTCATGATCTCACGGTTTGTGAGTTCGAGCCCCACGTCGGGCTCCGTGCTGACAGTTCAGAGCCTGGAGCCTGCTTCGGATTCTGTGTCTCTCCGTCTCTCAGCTCCTCCCCTGCTCATGCTCTGTCTCTCTCTGTCTCTCAATGGTGGATAAACATTATTTTTTTTTAATTGCTCAGAAAGGGGATCCAACAAAGTGTTTACAAATACTGGTTCATCTGTTATGGTGAAAATACTTGAGAAAATACTTTCAGACTGCTCTTCAAACAACTGATGAATTCCATAAAGTTGTGTCTGCACTGTGCCTTCATAAATGGAGTACAATTCAAATACAGAGAGAGGGATTTTCTGCCTAAGTTCTGAGTTTCATAAATAAAGCTTTTTCCATTAGGTTTTTTAAGATGTTTTTAATGATGATGCATTTGCACTTTTATTTGTTTCTGCAACTTTCAGCCACCAATCTCTTACTAGCTTTTAGAAGATTCAGTATCTATTAGCCACAGATATGATCCCTACATTCCAAAATGTGTGTTCAATGGCTGCCAAAATTAATGAGGTATGTAACTTTTTATGTTCGTGTACATATACCCACTTGTGCACAAATATGTTTGTATAAACATATACTGGACTCATCAGGGCATGTGCTTACACACTTCAGACACACACATACACACACTCCAAGAACATAAGCTATGAAATTTATCAGTTAATGTAATAGGCCACTGTGCTCATTGAAGAAACAGATTCTTGATTCTTTGAACCAAGGCCTGTGAAGATCCCTCACGGGGTAGATTTATATTTAACCATTTGTATGAGTACAAAGGAGAAAAGGGGGCATAGTGAAAAAAAGAAAAGCGAGAGAATGAAGCTTGAGTGTGGGCTCATGTGGAAAATGCTATGCTCTGGAATAAGAAAGCCCTACAATCTCTAACTAGTTGTGTGATCTTATCCAAGTTATTTAACCTCCTGATTCTTCTCTAAATGACTCCCCTGAATCTAACTCACAGACTAGTGTCAGAAACAAATACATATTTAATAGACATTAAGTGCTTAGAATGACTAGTTTTGGTCCCTAGTAAGTGCCCAGGTGAGTGTTCTCACCTTTGCCTGATTCTTGGTCACCAGGTCATGTGCCTCTATCCTTGAGTTTGGAAGGGTTCTGTTTGTGTTTTCCTGGATGCTTCTTCTGGGTCCAACCTGCTGCCGTTCCTAAGATTGGGGTCCTCCTTCACTGTTTGGTGGCATCTCCCTTGGCCACACTTCAATTCTGAACTTTGTTTGGGCAAGAGCCTTATTTCGTCTGCATGCTAATAAATTCCCCCATTTACCCAGCATATGTCCCATGAGACTGGCACTGTTGCAAAGATGTTCAGAATATATTTCTTAAGTTAAAAGAACAAGTTTCAAAACAGGATGCAAAATAATGATCCCATTTAAAAAATACAGAGGGTGGATGGAGAATGACCTTGAACTTGTACATTTTTGTTAGCTTTTATATAATTTTTAGAGGTTACTTTTAAAGGGAAAAGAATATCAATATGAAATGCACATTTATTTTCCAGTAGAAGTGCAGTGCCCATTGGAGCAGAGTCATTTATCAATTGAAAATGAAAAGCATTTTTTTTTTTGATCCAGAAAACATATTTAAAATGGAAACGTTCTGTTTGTTTGTTTTATCTTTAAAAATAAGATAACTCAGAAGACATATCTTGGAACTAAGGACAGAGTTTCATACCTTGAAGTCATTTTTCAACTTCAAGTCAAACATTTTCATCAGTGATGTTGATAAAGAGCTGTCTCTATAAATATTCCTATGTCAAAGAACTTATCAAGGGACTAGGATATTGATATTTTGCCTAAGAGCCTCACTTACCTAAAAAAGGAACTCATTTTCTGCACCTTTTACGAGGAATTGCAGTTTTATGATTCTTGGGCATAAACTAGTTCACTCTATTGATGTGTTTTGCTTCATTTCCTCTGAAAGGGGAAATTGACCTGGGTGTGTGATATGTGGAAAAGGGCGGGGCAGAGGGGAGTGTGCAGGGGACCATGGTTGCTGCTACTTGGCTGTTCTCCACAGCCTCAGTAATTTTCTTTCTTGAACATCAGCTTGCTTGCGTCTGAGTGGGCACCATTCGTGCAAAAGCTTAGGTTTGAATTCTTTAATATGGGGAACAGATTAAAAGGAAAGAAGTGACAGGAAGAGCCTTCAAGAAGTGCAAGGAAGTATTTAAGACCCGTGCAAAGATTCCATGACATGAGCCCCTAGCAAAGAATTATAAGGAGTTCTCACACATTTTTTGTTTCTTTCAAAAGTACTTTATAAAATTTGGCCATAGGGATCATCCACCTAATTTTCGTTTTTCATTACTAGATTTTTTTTTTAATAATGAATGTGAAGAAGACTAGGTTGACCTTGATTCAAATCAGTGCAGTTTGGAGCATAAAAAACCCTACTTTGAGGAGCTAGGCTGAAATCTGGGGATGCAAAGGAAAATATGATCAGCACCTTTTCAGAATGTAAGTCCAAGAATGATTCCCCCACATTGTGGATGCCATGGAAGGAACAAAGCATTGGTTTCAAACAGTCTATATTTTCTTTTTCTTTCTTTTTTTCTCCCTCTCTTTCTCCCTCTCTCTTCCTCCTTTCCTTCCTTCCTTCCTTTCTTTCTTTCTTTCTTTCTTTCTTTCTTTCTTTCTTTCTTTCTTTCTTTCTTTCTTTCTTTCTTTCCTTTGTGTATGCTTCCAGACTCAGCTTTACTAGTTACCTACTAGTTAGTTTTTCTTCTCCAACAGGTTGAGATCAGATCAACCCCAGTGCATTCCTGTGAATACTGCTGTTTCTACAACATCACTTGCAGTAGCCAGCTGAGAAGGACCACTCAACCAACACTTGTTACACCCTGTATCACAGGTGGCCTGATGGTAACAGGAGCATGCACTCTGGGATCTAATGCCCTGAGTTCAAACCTCAGTCCAGATACTTACCTGATTTGTAATTCTGGGCACACCACTTTTCCTTTCTGTGCCTCAGTTTCCTCATCAGTAAAAAGGAGATAATAGTATTCATATTGTATATAAAGCGTCTGAAGTCCCTGTCTCAAAATAAGCACTGTGTGTGTATCTGCCTTCCTTGTTTTTAATAATTGTCAATTCTTTTTCAAAATCGAGTCTAAGTGGTTAGTCCATTCTTTTCTTTTTTTTTTTCCTTTTTGTAATACTCATAGTGGCTTCTACTTACCTCAAGTTTCTTTGATTTTACATTGTTTTGCATGTGTTTTTCCTATAGCCTAAGCACACATCTGTACATGGTTAAACCTTCACAGAAAAAAAAAAAAAAGACAGGTGACAGGCTCAGCACTGCGCAGGGAGCCGTGCTGTGATCCAGTGCTCAGTTCATGGCTCCCCCCGGGCTAGCCACCATCCAGCTGTACATATGCCTCTGGGCACAAGCAAGACCTCCTGAGAAGCTGGGTATGAGTCAACACAAATCCTGCCACTGAGGGAGCATACCCAGCTTCTGGTAGCCAAGCGGCTTTCCTCCCCAGTAGAACCAAATATCTTTCTTCAGGCAGAAAGTATTTAACATATGCTTAAATCCCCTGCAGCAGTACTTAATAGATACTCAGCAAATGGCTATGAATAAGGAAGTCAGACAAATGACTATAAAATACTACTTTTATATTGCTAAACCAAGTTTATAGTTTTTTGTTCTAAAATATTTTTATAGGGGCACCTGGAAGACTCAGTCAGTTAAGAGTCTGACTTCGGCTCAGGTCATGATCTTGCAGCTCGGGGGTTTGAGTCCCACGTTGGGCTCCTTGCTGACAGCTCAGATCCTGGAGCCTGCTTCAGATTCTGTGTCTCCCTCTCTCTCTGCCCCTCCCCCACTCACATTCTGTCTCTGTCCCTCTCTCAAAAAATGAATAAACATTAAAAAAAAATAAAAAATAAAAAATTTTATATATTACATATAATTCAACTTATAAATGTTAAATAATATTATAAAAATTATAAATACTTTTAAAGTTACAAATTTTATATATAATTCCCAGTAATGAAAGGGTAGAAGGTAGGGAAGATGGGGGTAGAAATTTAGAGAAGGGAAGTAAAATAGTGGGAGCCCTTATTAGTCTTTACATAGCCTAAAGAAACCCTCCAAAGACATCTAGATTCTTTTGCAAAATAGGTTTAAGTGCGGGTCATAGCAGTATAGAATTCTTGAAAACCAATTGGTAGCAGGTTCTGACACATACTTGCTTAGACAAGTCACTAGTAGGACTTTTGTGAAATAAATTAACTTACCTGTACCCCCGGTTCCTCATCTGTCCTGTGGAGCAAATAATGTTTTCTCAGAGGGTTGTTGTAACGATTAAATGGATTAACATATACCAGCCACTTAGAACAGTGCTTGGCCTTATGTAACTGTGTTTGTTATTGCTTTATTATTCTAATACTCATCAGACATTACGTGAATATGTTATTTTTTTACATGAATATAGTCTCACTTCTGTCTTTACATAGTGATCATAAAGCATATGGAACGTTGTTTAGTGCATCTTTATTTTCATATATTTATAAATGCACTCTAATGGGAATATACTAGTGTTATTAGCATTAGTATAATTGTATTATATTGCTTCATATAAATTATACTTTGGTTTTTTTTCCCCAAATTAAGGCAGGTTCATAAAATTTGGGGCAATGGAGAAGTCTGTGAAATAAAAATGTAAGCCCTTTGGGTACCTGTTCTCTCTCCTCTCCTGCTGTAGAGTACTGCTGGAGTAACAGTACTTTCTTGAGTATTTTCAATAGAGTTTGAGGTTCAGGCAGGACAAGGTCTCTAAGGTCATGGAGTTTTATAAACACTGAACTGTAGGCCCCCGGGGCGCACACAGAATACACTTGGACATATTAAAAGTGTTGGAAAGTATTGTAAACAAACTGGCCTGCCTTTGTTGAACCATGAACAATGCTTACCTCCCATTAACATCCAACAGAACACATTTGGAAAATGTTGTATAAAGCTATAGTCAGCATGAAAGAGTGGAAAGTCCATGAACTTCTGGGTCAAAAGGGTCTGGCTTTGAATCTAAGCTCTGTCCTTTAGTGAATCTGTGTTAATTCTTTTACTTTCTGTTTCATTTTTAACATAATTCAGTTTTCTTGTCAGCAAAATAAGGACAATGTTATCCCCAAAGGTTCATTGTAAAAATTAAATACCAGATGAAAAGCATAAACATACGTCACAAATATTACCCCCCTTCTCTTCTCTCCAACGAATGGAAAGAAATTTACATAGAGGTTTCTGACAGACATCAGGAATCCCTGGGGAAGTGTTTTGCAAATTGCTCATTGAAGAGAAATGTTTCTGGCTGTGGTTTAAAATCGGATATAAGATGCCTCAGTTTATGAGAATCCCTTTTCAGAGAAAATGCTTCCAGGTTCTTGGTCTTGGCCTCATACTTCCTTCACCCCAAAATAATATACCTTATCTCTTCATTTTGTCACTTTCATGGCTTAAGATATAGCCAGTTGGGGTGCCATTTATCACATAATAAGCTCAAGTCATGTTAATTCTCACCTACCCAACCAATGACTATGTCCTTTTAACAGGGCACTGTGGCCTTATCAAATGCAGGCGTCCAGAGTAGCATTGTATTTTTCACGTGAAATGCACACACAGTCAAATATTCTATTTACTTCAAATGTTCTGAATTCTTGGCTACTTATTCTACAGTTGAGAGCTCTGAGCCCGGTTTTCAAAATAAGCAAAACAAGAGAGATAAGGGGGAAAAGAGAGGTATGCATGATAAGTGGAGGACAGAGAAATCCCTTTGAATATCTGCATTTAAATGGAAAGGATGCCGAATTGGGGGAAGGACAGAAATGGATGAATATAGGCTCTAAGGGCTCAGATGAGCAATTTTCATTTAGAGTTTGTCATTCTTTATAAACAGAGCTTTGTAGTATTGCAATAAGTCATGCCTTTGTTGGAACAAAGCCAGTTCTTTTGTACAATGCTGGATAGCAGGCATTATGCCATGGTTTGATTTTGTTTGCTTGTTGTTTAGATTGTAGTTTCTACCATCAAATTCCCCTGGCCTTTATGATTTTATTTTTGATTTAAAAAATTTTAAAATACATAGTAATTTCTCTGAAGTTCAGACTGGCTCATTTGGAATGTGTAGTGATTGGGGCATTGTCTGAACCAAGCTTCTAAGCAATTCTTTATTCATAGAGAGTTTTAGTCTAAAGAAGATTTGGAATAGGAAATATTTAAAATGCTGGAAGAAGTCAACTGCTTTCAAGCAACATTCAAGTTCCTCAGACGCTATTTAAATAATGCATGTAATTAAAAATTATTTTTATCTATTCATTAACAGCAAGATTAAAGAAGGGTGTCAAATAGTCTTGACTTTGTTATCCTAGTTTGAATTAATATTTAGTTTAAAAATAGATGCTAATGGATCGACCTAGGCCATAACTGGGAGGGTTTGTACATTGTGTGTGTGTGTGTGTGTGTGTGTGTGTGTGTGTGTGTGTGTGTGTGTTGTATGTTTTAAGGACAGAAAATAACAAAATGTGATGCTAAAAAAAAAAGGGGGGTAAGGAGGTAAGAGCACTGATGTAGAGATCACAATTATTGGGGTTTGAATCTGAGGTATTCTTCCTAAGGGTGTGATTTGAGCCAAGAACTTTAGCAGATGTTACTGGTACCTACCCAGGGCTCTCAGAGCCTTTTTTTCTGGTGATAGTGCCTATCCCCCAGCTGTGGGCACTCCCTAAGTGCTCATAACTCTGACTTTCTCTGAAGGATTACCCTTGAATGATTGTAGCCAGGGTGCCTGGGAGTTATTACCATCCCCCACCCCCTACACACACATATACACACCCAGACTATCTGGGACAGTAGGTATATTTAAGCCTCACTCCCTTGCCTCAAGACAGGACAGACTGCTTTCCTCTTTATCTTGCTCAGCTCCCCCTGGATTAGACTCCTTCTCCTTTCCTTTCTTGCTTCCTACATCCATTTTTAGTTTCTCCTGAAAACATTCCCTCCATAAGCCATTTGCATGAGAAATGTGCCTCAGGCTCTGTGTCATCCAGGGCTCACAGCCTAAGACAAGTGGCTTAACTTCCCTGTGTCTAGTTTCTCTCTCTGGAATAATATCCACAGAATGAGAAGCACGTGAAGTAAGTGTCTGGGACGACGTTGCTGCCTTTGCTGTTGTTTTTATTACTCCTTGAATTGGTAGCCGATAGGTTGAGATATTAAACTACTTTTTAAACTTAAATAACAAAGGGTAAATTCTTCATTTCAGAGCAGCCAACCTAAGAATAGCCACCATGGGACATTTGCACATGTATTTTCTTTACCATTAACCATCATTAAATAACATTTGCATCCAATACTTAGATTCACCAATATTTTTACATGGAGGAGTCCACCATAGTTTGTATCTACAAAAACTTGTAGTCCAGTAAGGATATTAGAGAAATACAATACAAGGAAGGGTTAGAAGGCACACAAAAGGATCCAAGAAATATAAAAACACAATGTGTGTTCTTTCAAGAAAAGGAAAGCTACATTCAGATTGAGGCATGAAATAATCTTGAAGGAAGGAAGAATAGATGAATAGATGGATAGCTAATTGGCTGACCTTCTGGCTGGAATTTTTAATAATTTTAAATGAGGAATAATTTATATTCCACAGTATAAATTTACCCATTTTAGGTAGACAATTCACTAATTTTAGTAAATTTATCATGTTGCCCAACTATTCTATCCATACAGTTTTAGAACATTTCCATTATCCTGATAGGATCCCTCCTACCCATTTACACTTAATCTCTATGCCCACCAGGAGTTCCAGGGAACCAGTAATGTTTCTGTCTTTATAGGTTGTCCTTTTCTAATGTTATACAAATGTGTTCACATAATATGTGGCCTTTTTACCTTTCTTTTTTATTTAATGTTTGAGATCCATTTATGTAGCATATGTCACTAATGTATTCTTTTTTCTTGCTACATAGTATTCCATTATGGCTATACTACATCATCTTTAACCATCCACTTGTTGGTGGACATTTGGATTGTTTCTATATTTTGGCTATTTGCGGTGCAAATATTTGTGTAGAGAATAGATACATTTTAACAGTTGAATAGAGCTAGAAGTGAAGGAAATGCTGTGAAAAAGGAATGGAGATGAAAAATTTGTATTGTGTTTAAGAAAGAGTGATTACTTATTTAGCAGAAGCAAAGAGCATCATAGAGGCATAGAGAATAGAAAAAAAGGAAAAAAATAGCACAGTTTGTCAGTATGTATCAAGAGAAATATATATCTTATGATATGTTCTACCTAGAAAATATATCATGCTCAAGACATTTTGCAAAATGCTTGATCACATGCCCCTCTGGGAAAATAGCAATCAATTCTCATTAACATTTTAAAAATTCTGAAAAGTCCTGTAGGGAAGATAACAATTTTTTAAATATATTTTTAAAATATCTAAATTTTGTTTAATCTGGCATCACACACACACTCGTTAGAATCTATTTTTATTAATTAACTGTATTAATATTTCATGAATCTCAAGTCCTATGGATTCACTGTGGTTAGTGCATATAAAATAGATACACAACAGATTCTCTATGAAGGCCAGGATAGTAATTATGGGGGAAAAAAAAACGACTCTCTATAAAAGATAATGTGGACATTTCTAAAATTAACGTAGCTCTTTGATTCCTTACCATCTTTTAATTCATACTTCTGTTAAGGCAAATTGCATCCCAAATATTAAAATGGGAATACCACCACTCTAACCTATTCCTCCAAGTTTGTGTTTTACAAACTATTTGTCATATGCCATTATTGGATTAAGAAGTCATTTGTGTGCATTTTGAATGAAATAGAAAAAATTTCAGAGTGCACTGCGTGTGGTTAAGGTAAGTATTGTTTCACAAAACTTTTGTTTCAATTATGTGTGTGTTAGTGTATCTGTGTCTGTGTGTTGTCCCAATTTATGAACAGTGTGTTATAGTTAACTAAAAAGTGAAAGTCATTGTTCTAAATCATGGTTTCTCAGAGTTTAAGGAAAATATTATGATGATGCAAGATGCTTTTTGGTGATATATGGACATCATATTAGTAGGGAGGTATTTATACCCTTCCTAATCCTAGTTCAACCCTTTGATTTTAGAAATGAGACGATCTCTTTTTCGTACTGGTCTTTAACACACCAAAACCAGTTTCTTATGTCTCTTCTTTGTACAGAGATAACAGTCCTGAGATCAGACCTAAAACTCCAAAACAGTGTTGTTTTATTGTATTTGTATTTATAATTACCTCCTTATCACAAATGGTACTTATCTGCAATTTGATTGTGATATAATATTCCCTTGTAAGTAGCATTTTACGTGTAAATTAGAAGTAGCATTTAAGTATAAATTAAGTGAAGTAATTAAAAAAATAACAATTGTGTGAGTGAAATAATGGATTTGGGTAAAGATATTAAGGTGTTTGTGAACAACTGAAATTTTGGAAACATTCTAAGCTTTACCTAAACTGATAATGTCTTTTACTTAGGAAATCTTCCATGATATATATTTTTAACGAGTTGTTTAATGTCTCTTTGGTGATCACATTCTGATACCTGGAAACCAATCATTCCATTTTAGACGCTACCCAAGCAAACAACAAGGAATGCTCTAGAACTCAAAGTTTGCTGGTGAAAGAGGCAGACATGGCTTTTATAGAATTTGTTTTTCTTCTTTCTTTGCCAAGGAATCTGTAGAAAGACTGCAGCCTGTCGTGAAAGGCCCATAGCTGTTTTCCACATCCCTATCTCATTAGATGAAATCAACTCAGTTAGTTGTCAATGCCAGGGTGTTTCGCTTAATCCGATATTCAGATCATTGAGAAGTTGCCATATGTACATAGACTACCAATTTTCAAATAATTAGAATGCAATAAAAATAGAACCAGTGCTCTCCTGATGGCTGTGTATAATTTAATCTCTTCTTGTTGAATCGCAATTGAATTCAGGGTCTGAAAGACTAATGAGAATATTAATTGGATTTGTATTATATATGTGCAAAGATACCACTTAATCAAGTTGCAATTTATTGGATGCCAGATAAGAGTTTGCTTGGGCTCTGAGTTTGTCTGCCACCTTCAAGAGGGGCCTGTCTCTTCTAAATTTGACACATCAAGTCAGTATCTTAATTCAGTCTTATGTGTCTGCTCTATGAGGAATCCAAACAACTGTGGCCCACATCAGCTTCTTTTTCTAACTTCTCAAAAGGTCCTTATTCACACAACTTGTCCTGGATCCCAGGATTTAATTGTTTTCCAATGTTCTGATTGTTTTTTGGGTCGATCTTAACAGCTAACAAGTCACTGAGGGCAAGCATTCAGTTCTACATATGACCCGAGGATCACTGATGATTGATTAATTAATTGATTGATTGATTGACTGATTGATTCTTGCATTCAACAAATACTTTTCTAGGTTATTGCAGGGAATTTGCCCTTATGGGGAAGACCATGAAGGTTTGGGACAGAAGAACGTTATGATATAGCTTATATTTTCGATAAGTTATTCTAGCTGATGGCTTCGTGGAGTAGGGGGCAAAGGAGAAGCAGGAAACACAGTCTGGAGGCTTTTGTGATTACCAAGCTAAGACACGATACTGGCATAAACCAGGGTGGTGGAAGTCACATGTGCTCGTCTTGTACTTTGCGATGTGCCTGGTATTTTTCTCTTTCCAATAAGTTGTTTAATAAGTATATGATAATATATTCCTATCTGCCGTATACCTCCCCACTTTAAAACTCCTGACCTTCCAATAAATATAAAAAAGGCTTGTCTCTGCATATTTACAAAATAGTCTCAGAATTCGAGTTGGTGGGCAGGGAATTGGGATACATTTTATAGCTGCTGTGTTCAGCAGAATCATTCTTTTGCATCATATGCAGTTGAGTGCATTTTGATTTTCAATAGTTTTATTAGGTTGTTTTTTACATAGGCACAGGAAAAGAATGGAATTGATAGGACTGCATAGGCTACAAATATCAACATCAGTATTTAGACAAAATCAAGTGACTAGATGCAGAATTGGGCAAACTGCCTTTTAGGACAAAAGAGAAATGTGGTGATCATTTTGTGATGTTGGTGGCCTCGTCCCCCAACAGTTCAGTTTTGAATGCCAGAAATAATTGTAAACTTGACTCTTTGAATGTAAAGTAATGCTTTGTGAGATGCTTTCTTTAGCACAGGAAAATTCTAATCTGGACACATCCCCAAAATTCATTTTACAATAATGGGTGGATAATATCATGCCCACTTGACAGATGATGAATCCAAAACTCCAATAGAATACCTGACTTGGTCAAGGTCACACTATCCCAACACTCTCAAAATAAAACCTTGATGTCAATGGAGAGTGAATATTATGAGAGTCTCTTGTGTTCACTGCTGTATCCCCAGCACCTAGACTGGTGCTGGCCGAATAAACAGTTGAAGAAAAAATGACTGACTGAGGGAATAAATGAAAGTCACAGAACCAAGATTATGATAAGACCTGACTTAAAATATTAAAAGGGGAACAACTTGATAAAAGTATAGAAAATATGTGCATCCATAGTAGTGATAAACTAGAAACAATAACTGTTATTTTACTTCTTATTCTTTAATGTTTATGTATTTATTTTGAGAAAGAGAGAGAGCACATACATATATATGCGCGCGCGCACACACACACACACACACACACAAAGATATACAGGATAAACATCACAATGGGATTACTCCATAAGGAATTAAGTAATTATATACAAAAAGGGATAATTCGGGTGATCATCAGCTGTAATTAAGATTCCCAGTGGGGATTCTCTTCCCTCAGGCATTATGTTAGTTTGCTAGATTGGCCGTAACAAAGTACCACAGACTAGGTGGTTTACACAACAGATATTTATTGACTCACAGTCCTGGAGGCCAGACATCTGAAATTAAGGTGTATAAGGAGTTCTTTACCTCTGAGACTCTGAGGGACCATCTGTTTTATGCTTCTCACCTAGTTTCCAATAGCCTCCGATATTCCTTGCCTAGTAGTGGGTGTTCTTCCTGTGTCTTCACGACATTTTCCATCTATATGTGTCTATCTCTATGTCCAAATGTCCCCTACTTATAAGGACACAATCGTGTTGGACTGTGACCCACCCCCATGACCTCATCTTAACTTAATCCTTAGCAAAGACTCTATTTCCAATAAGGTCACATTCACAAATACTGAGGGTTAGGACCTCAACATATTTTGGGGGGCCCAATTTCAAATGGCATGTTCCTTTTGTTCTGTAATTCCAACTTGGACAGATATTTTTTCCCCTGGCACCATAGGATATCATGGTTTTGCATACTCCTCACCCTTTCTTCTTGGTTGGTCTCCAGCAGAGCTAAGGAGCCTCTACAGAGGTTGCAGGTGTCACTGGGAGAGATGGGGAGTGGTTGTGCTAACACTCCCCTGCTTCCTGAGGATGATGGTGGAGGGTTTCAGTGTGCTGTTAATATTGACTACTATTTTCCTGACATATTGTGTCATTCTAGTTGGGTTGAATGTAGCGGTACCACTCACACATGACAGGGGAAGGTCAACAGTCATAAAGTCCTGCTGCCTTCCCCCTCTCCCCTGCCCCCCCAACTGCCCCTGTGCCTAAAGAGGAGGCCTAAGTCCTCAACATTCTACAGAGTGGACAGAACAGAGTTTGAATCCCAACCATGTATTATTATTCACTAAGTTGTGTTAGAGTTGCCTCCTCAAAGCCCCTTTTATCTACAAAATGAGAACAGCAACTGTGACTTCTCGTAGGATTTTAGGAAGATTGGATGAACTCTTGTGTTTTGTTTGGACCTACCTGCCTGCACTAAAAGTATTAATAAATTGGAGTTGTGTTAACAAGTGTCATAACTATAAGCATGAACACTTGCATGATTTGAGTGTCCATTTGCTCATTCTGTCCCACTAGGCTAAATTCTATGACTTCAGGTTTCCTGTTTTATGTATCTGCCTATCACTGTGATCTAATGTGGCCAATGGCATTCAGTATGGGCTCGAAAAGTATATGTTGAACGTAGACGCTCAGGTGTGTGACCTTCTAGGATGCAGCGACTGAAAATAAAAGGAACACTGGACTGGAAGTCAGAAGACTTGGATTATGATCATAGCTTTATCATGAGTCAGCTGGGAGAGTCCAAAGGGCCTGGGAAAAGTATTTTTCTTCTCATGATCTCAAATGTTTTCATATATAAAGTGAAAAGGCTCAATTAGAAATTCATAGACACAAATGAGATTCACCTGTTGGCATATCAAAATCAATGCATGCCTATTAATCATACTAGATCCTAGGATTTAAGCCAATGGGATCTAGACCATTCTAGACCAATCGGATCTGAATATTAACAGCAGGACTGAGATTAGTTTTCCTTTAGGAATTGCTCCAATTTTGAGTACAACGGGATTCAATGATCAAATTCTTTTACATTTTGGAATTCTATGAATCTAGATTGTCACATTCACTTTTTTTAAAGTTCCTTAAAAGTCATTTGTTAAAGGGAGTAAAAAAGTCAAATTAACCATCTTCATAGTGATTTTTAAGCAAGATCCCCTGTTTTCTAGAAAGCAAACACAAAAGGGACATCAAGTATAGACCCCAGCTGAGTGAGTTTGTTGGGGTCCATACATTTAGAACTCTTGCTGAAACATTTAAATATTAGGACTTTGGCTCCTAAGTTCTTCAGATGTCATGAACTTGTGCTTAGAGAGAATATATGTACTCACCAAATCATTCACAGCACTTCATACCTTGGAGATACTAGGTTCAGATCCAGGCCATTGCATTAAGCAGGTATCACAATAAAATGAGTAGCATGATTTTTGTGGTTTCCCAGTGCATGTTAAAGCTAAGTTTACATTGTAATGTAGTCTATTCAATGTGAAATAGCATTATGTTTTTAAAACAATAGATATGCCTTCATTTAAAAATACTTCATTGCTGAAACATACCAATCATCATGTGAGCTTTTAGCAGATTGAAAGTTTTGTGCTGGAAGAGGATCCTGTGTCCATGCTGATGTCTGTTGACTGATAAAAATGGTGGCTGCTGAAGGTTGGGGTGGCTGTGGCAGTTTCTTAAAGTAAGACAACAATGAAGTTTGCCACGTCTGCTGCTTCTGCCTTTCGTGAATGCTTTCTCTGTAGCATGCACTGCTGTGTGATAGCACTTTGTCTACACTAGAAATTCTTTCAGGATTGAGGTTGGTGCTCTCAAACCTGCCACTGCTTTATCAACCAAGTTTATGTAACATTCTAAGTCCTTTGTGGTCATTTCAACAATCTTCATAGCATGCTCGTGAGGAGTGTATTCCGTCTTTAGAAGCTACTTTCTTTGCTCATCCAGAAGAAGCAATTTGTCATCTGCTGAAGTTTTATCATGAGACTGCAGCAATTCAGGTATATCTTCAGGCTTCTCTTGCTATTTTCACCACATCTGCAGCTGCTGCTTCCACTGAAGTCTGGAACCCTTCAAAATTATCTATGAGGGTTGAAATTAACTTCTTCCGAATTCCTGTTAATGTTGATATTTGGACCTCTTTCCATGACTCATAAATGTTCTTACTGGCATCTAGAATGTTGAATCCTTTCTGGAAGATTTTCTTTCTTTTTTTAAAACTTTTTAATGCTTATTTATTTTTGAGAGAGAGAGAGAGAGAGAGCAAGTGGGGGAGGGACAGAGAGAGAGAGAGAGAGGGAGACACAGA
This sequence comes from Panthera pardus, assembly GCF_024362965.1. NCBI lineage: Eukaryota > Metazoa > Chordata > Mammalia > Carnivora > Felidae > Panthera > Panthera pardus. The sequence continues at coordinate 188,000,866 of NW_026526688.1, forward strand.
ATCTGACACAGGCTCCAGGCTCTGAGCTGTCAGCACAGAGCCCGCAAGATCATGACATGGGCTGAAGTCGGAGGCCTCACTGACTGACCCACCCAGGTGCCCCCAGAAGAGTTTTGATTTACTTTGCCTGATCCATCAGAGGAATCACTCTCTATGGCAGCTATGGCCTTCTGAAATGTATTTCTTAAATAATAATACTTGAAAGTAGAAATTACTCTTTGATTCATGGGCTCCAGAATGGATGTTGTGTTACAGGCATGAAAACAACCTTAATCCCATGTACATCTCCATCAGAGCTCTTGGGTGACCAGGTGCATGGTCCATGGGCAGTCGTATTTTGAAAGGGATCTTTTTTTTCTGAACAGTAGGTCTCAACAGTGGGCTTAAAATATTCAGTAAGCCATGCTGTAAACAGATGTGCTGTCACCTAGGCTTTGTTGTTCCATTTATAAAGCACAAGGAGAATAGATTTAGCATACACTCTCAAGGGCCCTAGGATTTTTGGAATGGTAAATGAACATTGGCTTCAATGGCATTAGCCCCTAACAAGAGAGTCAGCCTATCCTTTGAAGGTTTGAAGCCAGGCATGGACTTCTCCGTAGCCATGGAAGTTGTAGATGGCATTTTTTTCCAATAGAAGGCTATTTCATATACACTGAAAATCTGATGTTTCATTTAGCCACCTTCATGAATGATCTTAGCTAGATCTTCTGGATAACTTTCTGCAGCTTCTACCATTCGCACTTGCTGCTTCAGCTTCACTTTTATGTTATGGAGATGACTTCTTTCCTTAAACCCAACCTCTGCTAGCTCCCAACTTTTCTTCTGTAGTTTCCTCACCTCTCTCAGCCTTCACAGAATTAAAGAGAGTTAAGTTGTTGCCCCAGATTAGGCTTTGCTTTAAGGGAATATTGTGGCTAATTTGATCTATCCAGACCACTAAAACTTCCTCCATATCAGCAATAAGTCTGTTTTGCTTCTTTTCATTTGTGTGCTCATTGAAGTAGCACTTTTAATTTCCTTCAAGTTTTCTTTTGCATCCACAACAGTGTGGCTAACTCTTTGGTGCAAGAGGCCCGGCTTTTCACCTGTCTTGGCCTCCCAACATGCCTCTTCACTAAATTTAATTGTTTCTAGCTTTTGAATTATAGTGAGAGACACGTGAGTCTTTCACTTGAACACTTAGAGGCCAATATAAATTATTAACTGGATTAATTTCAATATTGTGTCTGAGGGAGGCTGGAGGAGAGGGAGATGGGAGAATGACCCCTCAGTGCAGTAGAGCACAGACTATATTTATCAATTAAGTTCACTGTCTTCTATAGACACAGTTTGTAGTGACCGAAAACAATTAGAGTAGTAACATCAAAAAATCACTGAAGGGGCACCTGGGTGGCTCAGACGATTAAGCATCCCACTTTGGCACAGGTCATGATCTCATGGGTGGGTTCGTGAGTTTGAGCCTCGGGTCGGCTCTGTGCTGACACCATGGATCCTGCTTCGGATTCTCTATCTTCCTTGCTCTCTGCCTCTCTATCACAAAAATAAACATTAAAAAAACAAGAAAACATTAAAAAAAAAAGATCACTGAACACAGATCAGATCACCATAACAGACATAGTAATAATAAAGAAGTTTGAAATATTGTGAGAATTCCCAAAATGTGATACAGAGACATGAAGTAAGCAAATGAAGTTTGAAAAACAGGGCCACAAGCTTTCAGTTTGTGAAAAAATGCAGTTATCTGTGAGGCACAATAAAATGACGTATGCCTGTATTTGAGGAAATATGATGATTTTCATTACAAATGAAGACATTATAATTCTGTGCTATTTTAAGTAAAGCCCATTAGGAGTCCCTAGTAATTGAATTTTTCCATTGTAGTAACCTTTTAGATATATGACCTTCTACATTGAAGTTGGAAGTGATTAGTACAAGTGTTCTCAATTTCCTCTTAGCTCTGTTGTCTTAAAGGATTCTAAATTAATTTGTTAAATGTCATATCCCAAAGGGAGAAATAAAGATTCTCCTTTTTGTGATTAGAATCCTAAACCCTTTCTAAAACTGTTGATTGTTAACTGAGACATGGTTTCCAAAAAGTACACCTCTTGAGAAATCCTGTAAGAGTAGTTTCTCCTTCCTTGTTTTTCCTTTATTGGGTCCACAATATTTTAATCTCTCACACGTGGCACTTCACAGCATCTAGATGGTTTTCACAAATCTTTTTTTAGTTTGATTTTCACAACACATCTGCTTCCTAGGACATATATTAATATGTAAAATAAATTTATGGGGGATTCTTTTTTCTTTTATTTGAGATTAATTTTGAGAAGGCGGGGGGGGGGGCAAAGAGAGGGAGAAAGGGCAGAGAGGAAAGACAGGAGAATTCCAAGCAGCCTCTGCACTGTCAGAGCAGAGCCTGACATGGAGCTTGATCTCACAAATTGTGAGATCATGACCTGAGCTAAAATCTGGAGTCAGACATGTAACCGAGACACCCAGGTGCCCCTAATATGTTAAAAAAAATTTTTTTTAATGGAAGATTCAATCAAGTAGAGAGGAATTAAGTGATTTCTCCAAGGTTATGTGAGACCTGTAAGCAAAACCTTAGTCTGTTCTTTTCTGCCTGTCATCTGTTTATTCTGCAAGAATTTATTGAGTACCTCCTGTCCTACCACATTCCAGAAACTGCGCTGTACATTTGGGATTCAGATGTGACTAGGACCTTGACCATGGAGAGCTCCAGTCTTATGGAGACACACACATACACACATGTGCATGCAAATACACCCACACACATATACGTGCATACATGTACACAAACACACAGTATAGGAAGTGCAACGGTAGATGTATATACAAGGTATGCCTGTGGACTATGGAAATGAGTGATCAACTCCCCAGGGGGTTTGGGTTTAGTAAGAGAAAAAATTAGAGGAACTGTGGCAGCTTCAGATTCCATTATAGGTGGTGCTTGGGAGCTCTGCAGTTTGCATGGAAATAGATATTACATTGTTTGTCTTAAATATATCAGGAAAGAATTTATGGAAGATCACAGCATACACAGAATATGATGATGCCAGTAGGCATCCTTTGTCTCTGTCACTGTCACTGTCTAAAGATGACTCTCAGATTCCTGGCCTGAGTGACTGCTTGGACAGAAATGGCTTTCACTGAGATAGGGTAATACAGACTTTCTATGGGAGATAATTCAGCAGCGGTCTCTCCATTACACAATATTGCCTCCACCCAACATGCTTTCCATTAGTAACAATCCACAACAGAAAAGGGACTTCTCTGGAAGTAGTTAGATCTATAAATGGACTAATTAGGCAGGTGCTTGAGGTATAGTGGGTAGACACTTATGGAGGGTAGACACCGATGGAGTCAGAGGGACTATGGGGACCATGTGCTTCCCAGTTGAGTTTGAACTAATAGGAAAAACTTTTATTCAATTATCCTTTCCATCTTTTGATGTACTATCAGTAGTAATTAAGAATAACAATAAATAGTGGCAACAGTATTATCAACAAAGCGGCACCTTAAGAATCTGCCTGTATTGTCCTTGGCAATGAAATGAGATGCTGTAGTCTAGTCATGTCATTCTTAAGGGTGTTGCCGCTAAAATGCTTCATTTAAGCGAAGGCGATACCATTAGGAAAATATAGAAGTGAGATTTCTTAGTCTTAGAATAACTGCTATAGATAATTGACAACTGACTTTAAAGGAAAAAATCAGAGAATCTTAGAACTTCATTAGCATATATGCCTTTCATCATCCTAACAGCACACAAGAAGGGTCTGAATAAAATATTTATATGTACAAGTTGCCTAGTAAAATAATGGCATTAAAGTGAAATACAGTGAGCACAGCGTCATGGCTTATGGAGGTATGAATTGTTGAGCTGAATTAAACAAGAATAGTCTGCCTTAATTCTTCTTCTTCTTTCCTTGGTTTAGCCATCTTTTTAGTGAAGTACATTTATTTCTTTAACTGTTCTACAAGATGAAGGAGATATTTGAAATGACTGGAAAAAGAAGTTCAGAGTTCATATTCAAGAGCTGGCAAAATGTAATGATAAAGCACGTCAGGCCTAGGGTTTGCTGCTCAGTTTCTTGATCTGTAAAGTGGGGATAATAAGCCTTCTGCCTAATAGGTTGCCATGGTGACATACTTGCATGATATCTGACTCACAAAAAGCACTCAGTAAATATCAGCTATTATCGTCAGTTAGCGTTGTTTTACAGATGACTAAATAATAATAGCCAACTCTAATGTAGTATTTATAATATGCCAAATGCTATTCTCAGTGCTTTTCATGTAGTAGCTTATTTGCTTTTCCAGCAACCCTATGCAGTGGGCACCACTACTATCCCGAATATAGGTGATGAAACAGTGGTACAGAGGTTAAGAAAAATGTCCAAGAAATACCTACCTGAGAATGGAGCCCAGTGGTCTGTCTTTGAGACTATGTGCCTGACCATCATGTGATAACCTCCTCAAGATAAATTGCCAGTAATGCAGTTATCACAAATAATAATGCTATTTGACCAAAAAGAGGTATTCTTCATATTCTGGCATTTCCAGATAATGATGGTTCTCTTAAAAAAAACAGCAAAATAAGTCAAATATATGGGGTGCACTCTTTGTGAGTGCTTCTAAGAATTTTACCTCTTTGCCTTGCCCTATCCTGAGAGCTTTTCATGATTGCTAATGATTTCCCCGTCTTGAGAAATTATTGCCAGACTACTTGATAATTCGTTTCCTTTCCTGTTTTCACCAGTAGTTTTGGTTCTGTTTTCTTTCACTGTGAGCCTTTTAGCAACCTGCTGCTTTGTTTACAGAAAGGTTTTATTTCTCCTGTTGATCCCAGCCTTCTAAAGATGCTGTTCGAAGCACCATGCAGTGATTATGAGGCCAAGACCACTGCCCTGTTTATCCCTCCTCCCGCAGGCTGGTAACCAAACAGGAAGTCCCCCTCTAGGCCTCTCCTTTTGGTCCCATCAATCCTTTGGACAATGCTAGTCTAGTTGCTTCCAAGAAGTCTTTATGAGCACTGACACCCTAAGAGTCATAAGTAACACAGGTGCAAAACGCAGATGAACACAGGTTGCATGAGCCATGCCACAGTCCAGAAATTGAACATCTCAAAGCATGAATCGGTTCTTTTGACTACCACAGCTTCTGCTTCGTCCAGATGGTAAGCTCAATATTTAGAAACGAGAGGCATTTTGTTTTCCTGTCCGATTGTCTCCATTCCACCCAGAAAGACAGGAGTAAAATAGATGCTCATCAAAATATCTCCAATTCATCAGCTCTATCAAAGCCAGGAGGAAGTGTTCTGCCCTGAATATACCAGACTAAATATTCTGAGTCTGTAGTGTCTGACCATGACCTGACACTGTTGCAGAAAGATAAACAGGCAAACAAGTAAACTTTTGGTTAGTGATCCCATGGAAGAACCTCCTGTATGCCTCAGATTTTATACATCAAAATCAGATGGCCAGATTAAAACACTGATCCTCAAGCCATATTCCTGAGAAGTGCTAGTATTTCAAGCTGAATCAACATGCTTCTCTCCACCCTAAATTAAATAATGCAGCCATTCCTCATTTGTCAGGGGAAAAATATATGGATAGAACTTTTGCAACTTTAATCTTTCTTCTACGGTCTATCCTTAAATTACTGGTGTCTGCTGGAAGGTTCTGGAGGGAGATAAACTGAATGGGCAAATAGCAAACATCTATCAATGCAGAAACTAAAAAAGACTAGCTGATCATATTTTGATCTTTGGATTTCTTCATGCATATAAATGATGATTGAATGTGAAATATTCCTCCCTTCTGCAATTAAAACTGACCTTGTCCATTGGATAGAAGGAATGCCATACTGTTAATGCCATAGTTTCTAGGTGCTCTGGTGTCTGAGCATTCTTGAGCTGCTATCCTTCCCTTAGCAAAAAGCCACCTCTCAGGCCTGTGAGTATGAGTGTGCACATCAGCGATGCCTGTGGTTCCTGAAGAATTGCTATGTCGTGGGAGATGAGAGAGGACCCATCATCTGGGCCCTCAGACCTTCCTCAACTAAAACAGCTGTACTTTTCATCCTTTGCATGGTTGGCCTTTTGCATTTCCATGTTAAGTGCTAATTTGATTTTTTCTTTAAATGAGTGGCTCAGTCAGTTAAGTGTCTGACTTTAGCTCAGGTTGTGATCTCATAGATCGTGAGTTTGAGCCCTGCCTCAGGCTTACTGCTGTCAGCATGGAGCCCTCTTTGAATCCTGTGTCCCCCTCTCTCTGCCCCTCCCCTGCTCACACTGTCTTTTTAAAAAATAAACATTTTTAAAAACCTATTACTACAAAATGTTGAGAACCACTGCCCTAGCCAGTGTGTAAGATAACCCAGAGCTTGAAAAGTCTTTGTGCCAATGAAACTTGCTGGTGGCCAAACTATTTACCAGAGTATGACAAGTTACCACCCACATCCCACCCCAACACACCTGACTTAATTGTCAAGTGAGGTGTTCAACACGATAAACTCAGATGAGCTTTGCTTAAAAATGGGAGAGTAACAGGGTAGAACTAAGGCAAGTTCCATTTAGGATCTCTTGCCAAACTATTTCTCTTTAGGTCATGTCCAAAACCAAGGACAATTACAGAAGTCATGCAGATGTTGGGGACGGTGCCTCATTTGAGCTCTGACTCCCAGAGTCCCAGTTCTTTTCATGTAGCCTCAATCTTTTTTTTCCCTCCCCCAAATTTGGAGGGTCTATTTTCTCCTTCCTCCTTACAAATTTCTAACTTCGTGCATGTGAGTCTTGGTTGTCATGGCAGTATTCACCCAGGCCACTCTAAAAAGGGAATGGGGATGAAAGAGGCGGTGAAAACCTTATAGATGGATTCCTTGGATTTACTCCATAGAAGCAGTCCCTGTGGCCCTTATTTGTGATAGCTAGTCAATCACCAAACCCTGTCTGTTGGGTGTCCCAATTATCTTTTGATACAATATATCATCTCTATGCCTTCTATCACTAGAAAAGCATGTTTCACTTGGATCATTAACCTTCTAAGATGTTTCCTTATCTTCTTTTAGCTTTTCAGCCTTTCTTCCTCATCATACACAGGTTGTGATTATATCACTGTCCTTTATAAAACCACAGCTGGGTTCCTTAACAGGGCAGACAAGGCCCTGGTTCATTGTTGTGATTCTACCTCTTGATATACAATCTTGTAAACTGTATTTTCCAACCAAAACGAAGCACTTGTAGATCCCTAATCAAGACCGACTCTACCTGTACATGGCATGCACAGATGCTATTTCTCCTTCCTGATAGACATGCCTCACAACTCACCACACCACCCTCACTAGTTTCTTAGGTCAGTCTTCCTCATTTTCCATATCTCAGTTTTAACCATGACTTTTGTCCAGGAAGCCCTCCCTCACTATCAATCCAAAGACTGGACTGGATATCCTTCTATGGCTCCCAAACCATCTCTGTCATGACCATGAACACATTGGATTTTAACTGCCTTTCCTATTTAAACTCCCCAATGAGGCTATAAAGCCCTTGAGGGCATGGACTGTTATATCTTGTGCATTCACTTCTCTCCTGCCTGCCCATCCCCACCTTAGGCCTAAACATTGCCTGATACAAAATGTGTGTTCAGAAAGTATTGGTGAATGAATTGCCCCTTAGTTCAAATATCCCACGACCGTTTCAAAGACCACATGTAAAAGAACTATTCTTCTTCTCCTTGAGTGAAGCAGTGACTAATACATGTCTATAACTTCCTGTTCTCCCCTACCTCCCTCAAGACAAAGTCAGGCTCATTAATTTAGAACCCTGCCAGTGATCTGTGTCTTCCAAAGGAACATTAATGGCTAATTAGTGAAAGAAAGCAGTAGTATTGGTGTTAAAATGAGAAAATATTAGAATGGGGAATGGCATCCCTATACAACATTCATAAACGTTGAGAGCACTCTGTTTCACTTGGTCCCATTAAAAGATCAGTAAAACCTGTTTATGTGCAGCCAGAGACTCTGTTTTCATCTAAAAACATGATGCAGATAGTCATTTCAAAATACACACTGAGACTTGAATATTTATTCAGTTAGTTTAAGAAAATTCTGCTGTTGAAATTCCAGAAAATGTAAATGTAGAAAGATTGATACACGGAAAGCCCAATTCATTAAAAGTGACCTTTTAGAATGGGTTGCAAAACTTAGCTGCAGGATTGTTATGTTGTACACAGGATAGATGGTATAAAAATAACTCCAGAAGAGATTTTTTTAAATTCACCTTTTCCATTCAGGACTTGAGATTAGTCAAACATAAGGTTATGACATTATCCTCATAAGAGAATGAAAAGGCAGCTTAATGCACTCTTCAATGAAAAACAAATTCAATTAAAAGAACATATAAAACAGTAGGAAACTGCCACGATGAATATTATCCCAGCTAGGCCAATTCAATAAGACAAATTTTTTGAGTCAGTCACACTTGGGGAAAAAAAAAAAAAACAACTAAACTTGAAGCAGTATCTGTAATGTTCGTCATCGCTGAACTAGTCCTTCTGCCTGTGTCGTTTCATTGAATGTCAAAACTAGCCTGCATTGTAGTCACTGTCACCCCCACTTTACAGATAAGGAAAGTCACTATGTGACGTGCCCAGTATCTCACGGATAGTAAGTGCTAGGGCTGGGACTCAAAGTCCATCCTGGCTGACTCCAGATCATCCAGTGGTCAATAGTGCATTATACCCCTTTCTGCCAACAGGAGCCTGTTGCCACAGGGTCATTTTGTGTTGTCTTCAATCTTTTTTAAACTTAGTTTGCTTGGCATTTTGTATTCAAGTAATAATTTGTTACTTTAAGTCAGATGCTGGGCCTCAATAAAAACATCATTATATGAAAATGAAAGCATAATAATTTGTATGAAAATCTACTGGCATAGGAAAAACGATGCCTTAACCATGCACAGCAAGCTTTGGGAAGTAGTGTGTTCATTTCCCTAAAAGTATACCTGAGCTCAAATTCATCAGTGCAAGAGCTGACACCACAGACATCATCATTATGGACTCCTAACATTCAGAAAGACTTGTGTTCTCACTCTGCTACTTGATATCTCCGTTAGGGGAGTAGCTAAATACATTTAAACCCATATTTATCATCTGTGAAATGGGACTAATAATGCCTATCTCCTTGGATTATTGACAAGACTAAATGAGATAATATACATAAATTGCTAGTATAGTGGAAATGAGTAAGTGCTCAAGAAATTTTGACAATTATTATTACAGTCTCACTGAATTAATTCCTCAATAATTATTTATGGGAATTACCGTAATCACAGATAAATTATCTTATTATGTAGGAAATTTATAGAACTCCTTAGCCCTTTCAAACATAGAATTGTTTCCAGCAGCACCTGGGTGGCTCAGTTGGTTGAGCATCCAACTCTTGATCTCAGTTCAGGTCATGATCTCACCGTTTCATGAGTTTGAGCCCCGCATTGGGCTCTGAACTGGTGGTGTGCAGCCTGCTTGGGATTCTCTCTCTCTCTCTCTCTCTCTCTCTCTCTCTCTCTCTCTCTCTCCCCCTCCCCCACTCATGCTCACACTCTCTCTCTCTCTCTCTCTCTCTCTCGTATAATAAGTCAGTAAACTTAAAAAAAAATCTTCTAACATGTAATTGTTTCTTTACTGTTCCAGGTAACATAAAAATTGACAGTTTATTCCATGAGTTCAAAAGTCAGAAATAAACGGTGTGCATTTAACTGCATTCCGTGTATCAAACAGGAGACGACGGCTGGCTTTTAATTTGGAGCACCAAGTTCTGATTTGTGAAGCTTATTTTTGATTGTGCTTTTATCTCTTTGCCTTCAAGGTCAATACCTTCACTCAAAATAAGCTGACTACAAATTTGACCATAGCAAGCAAAATTGGTTTGTCTGTTGCTATTATTCCAGGCTCTTGCCATTCTTGCCGGGCTTTTACGCCTGCAGCCCAGTAAATGGTTTTCATGCTCCCAACTCCACTCAACAAAATCCATCCTCCCCATTGTGGTCAGAGTGATCTTTGTAGATTGCAAGTCTGATCATGAAATGTTTCTTGCTTAACATTCTCTAATGGTACTTCATACATAACATAACAAGGCCCTTCATGGCCTGGCTCCTCTTAGCCAATCATCTTATGCCTCACTCCCCTCTCTTGTTGCTCCTTGTGCAAACACACTCAGGTACATAGCAAGCAGTTTCCCATTTCCCTGCTGTTCCTTTTGCTGGTCTTTCTCTTTCCCTCCCCTCTTTCATTGGTGATTTCCGGGTCCTCTCTTAAGAGTCACCTCAAATGTTACATCTCTGTGATCCTTTTCTGGTCCTGTAGACTCAGGCCAGGTGCAGTCAAGTATTTCTTCCCTGCGTACTCCGTAATATCTTGTGTCTATTTTATTCTAGCTTTAATGTATTTCTTGTACAACTTTGATGTCGCTCATTGTGTGTCAGGCACTATTCTAAGCACTTTACAAATATTAACTCCTTTAATCTTCAGGACCACTCTGCTCAGTGGGTGTAGTGTTTTTATCTTCATGTTATACATGAAGAAACTCATGCACAGAGAGATTAAGTAATATCACTAATATGTGGTAGAGCCAGCGTTCAGATTCAGCAGTGAGCTGCCTGCATATACGTGCTTAGCATATGCACTGTGTTCTTAGCCATTTTGCTAACCAGCTGTGTCCCACACTAGTTTTGGGAGGAATCTTTCCGGTTCTTATTTCAGTGTGTCTTTTTCCTATCAAGTGCATACTTGCCATATGTAGGTGTTGTATATATGGAAGTAGTTGAATACATTCATCATTCAGTGCTATCCCTACATCATTCCATTGGTTTTTCAGGCCTTTGAAATTATTGTCTCCTTGGATCACAAGGCTTCCATTTATTTTGTGGAATGCTGGGTATCAGAACAGATCTTCTAAAACCCCCCACTCAGCCACTCATGCTCGTCATCCATCCTGAGTTTCCACAATTGTTCCTATGGCAGAGAAAGCAAAAAAAAAAAAGCTCCTTACCCTTAGTACCCCTTGTCATTGGAGCTGAGTAGTTGCTCAAAAAAAGTCATAGAATTCTAGGATTTGGCCAGCTAGATGAAGGCCCAGGAGCTTATTCTTTTCACTTGATTAATCCCCAAGAAGATGACTCAAGCTAAGCAACCTAGAACAGAAGCAGCATGATGAGAGTTAAGACCATGTGTCTTACAATCAGACTTGTGTTCTCATAGAGCCTTTGCCACTGACAACCTGGGTGAACTTGTGCACATTCTTTAGCTCTAAATCTTATTTTCTCTTCTGAAATACATAGATTTGTTTTTTAGGAACTTTTTCCATTTCTTCCAGATTTCCCAATTTGTTGGCATATGATTGTTCATAATATTCTCTTATTGTTGTTTGTATTTCTGAGGTGTTGGTTGTGATCTATCCTCTTTCATTTGTGAATTTACTTATTTGAGTCCTTTCCTTTTTCTTTTTGATCCAAATGACTAGGGTTTTTAAATTTTATTAATTCTTTCAAAGAGCCAGCTCCTGGTTTCTATGCTAAGTGAAATAAGTCAGTCAGAGAAAGACAAATACATGATTTCATTCATATGTGGAATTTAAAAAAACAAAACAAATGAACATGGGGAAGGGAAGCAAACATAAGGCAAAACCAGAGAAGAGACAAACCATAAGAGTTTCTTAAATACAGAGAAAAAACTGAGGGTTGCTGCCAGAGTATTAGGTATGGGGGATGGGCTAAATGGGGGATGGACATTATTAAGGAGGGTGCTTGTTGGGATGAGCACTGGGTGTTACATGTAAGTGATGAATCACTAAACTCCATTCCTGAAATCATTATTACACTATATTGTAACTAACTTGGGTTTAAATTTTTAAAAAATGAAGACAAATAAAAACAATAAAGTAAAATAAAAAGAAATACATAGATAACGTATCTGCCACACCAAAGTGTTTGCTAAAATTTAATAAAATATTATATCTCTACCTTAGTTCTACCCAGCAAATAGTAAACACTCAAGGGATAATGACATGTTATATCAACTAGAAATGTCACATGGACAGAATACTTATGTCACCATGACACAAGCATATCACCAAGGCATGCTACCCTTATAGTTAAACTCCATGAAAACCTGGATTCTAATCAGAAGCTATTTGATGGAAGCCATGGAAACCAGAGAAGGGGCAGGTATTTCAGCCTTGATTATGAGCGGCATCAGGAAATGTTTTGTTATTTTTTCAATCATTCATTAAACAGATGTTAATTAGACACCTACTATGGGTCAACCACTATACTAGGTGCAGAGGATACACTAGTTAAAGAGAAGGGTAGAGTCCCTGCCCTCAACTTGCTCACAGTCTTATAGGAGATATAGATAAGACACAAGTGAACAAGCAGATCAATGTAAGATAACAGCTTTGACACATGCTACAAACAAAATTAACTTAGGGCACTGATGGAGAATAACTGGGTAAGGTTGAAGGGCTGGCTTAGCTGGATTTCCCAGATGCATATCCTGAGATGAGATTTTGTGTCAGTGTGATTTATTAGAGCATGCTCCCAGGGAAAAATGGTAGGAAAGTGGGAATAGGGCAAGCAAAGGAAGGAGGGCACGCAAGAATGCAATATCAAGCAAAGACTCTCAGAGGACAACTTTGGCTCAGTCCTGCAGGAGAGCTCTGAGGGAATTGTATTTCAGCTTCAGAGTTGGGCCCATCATCCACTGAGGGAGCTGGAGCATTTTTACTCTTCATCCACCAGACTTTGGTTAGGGTTGCATTCCAGGGCAGAGAGAAATAGAAATCAATAGACACTTCTAGCTCTCCAAGTGGTCACTGAAATTCATCTGCTGACAAAGATACACAGAGCTGACTGTTGAGAGTGAAAGCTCAGTGACAGTTCATGTTCATGAAGACACAAGCGTGGCCCAAAATGACATGGGCAGAGTACCAGAAGCACCTACTATGGGGATTGTCAGCTGGCGAGGTGATGCTAACCAAGACCTGAATGATGAGAAGCATCCAGCCTTGTGAAGAAGAGGGAAGCATTTTCCAGAAGAAGGAACTGTTTGTAGGAAGGCATCGAGATAAGAAGAAGCATAGTGTGTGTAAGGAATTTGAAGGATCTGTATGTTGGCAGTGTCACAAGTGAGATGAAGAATGTTATAAGACTAAGGAAGTATGCAGGGGTTTGAAATTTGTAGGCAACATGGAAGAGCTAGGATTTATTCTGACTGCATCAAGTTTCCATTTGAAGGTTTCCAGCCTTGGAGTGACATTACGTTATTCAGGATTTAGAGAAACCTCGCTGACCGTTATATGGAGTATAGATTGGAGCAGGGGAAGAAGAGCAGGAATAGAGCTAGCATTCTGCAGTTTATTGTTGTAGTCAAGGTGTGGGGAAGAGTAGCATCAACCAGGGTGGAGAATAGCAAAACCTGGAAGAGGTAGACGGAGATAGCATTCATTGTAGAAGTAAATCCAGGAAGTCTTGCTGATGAGTTGGGTGTGTGGGTGAAAGAATGGAAGTAGGTGAACGTAAGGCTCAGTGTTTCTGGGTATAATAACTGGGAAGGTGTGGTGGACATTTACTGATAGCAATGCAAGACAGATGGGGATAATGCTAAATGTCCAATCATCGAGATGACATTCCCTTGGAAAGAAATAGAAGCAAGAGTTTTGTTTTGTTTGTGTTTGTTTGTTTGTCAGACAGAGCCAGGGCAGTCAACACCCAGGGTTGTCACCCAAGACAAGTTGCAAAGAACTGAGGCTGAAATATAAAAAGACCAAATCCCTTATGTGTTTACATCGGTCTTTCCCCTACCTGTCTGTAAGATCCTTAACATAATGGACTGCTTTCTTCTTTTCTATATCTATCATGCTCAAAATGGGCCTACTATGTAATAAGATCTGAACACGTGTTTATTGAAATAACAAGAGTTCCAACATCAAAACTTGCAGCCGGAGGCAGAAAATGAGATGAAGAGTGGAGAGGGGTAGAGGATTAGAGGTGGGATTAAATGGTATTAGAATTTGAGATTGCCATCAACCTATCTGTCACTAGACTTTAAACCAGGAAACTGAAGGCGTTTTTTATTTTCCAGCCATGTGTATTTACACTCATGTAGCCCAACAGAGCATCTATAAAATGTATATAGACCCACTGTGTTTGACCCTATGAACTAAATGAGTCTTCTCAATGCCTGTATCATTAGCTCTGATGATAGGCATTTAGCAGTGCGGTGGTAATTACCTTAAGGCAGGAGTCAAAATACAGTTAATTCATGAGTTTTGGAGTCTAACAGTTCTGGATTCAAATCTTGGCTTAACTGCTAAACTTGAGTGTGATTTGGGAGGTTACTTAAACCCAGTGAGCTGTAGTTCCATCACTACTAAAGTAAGAACAATAGTATCTCCCTCAGGGCTGGATAAATGTTACCATCCATGTTAAAGCATCGCTGAGTGGTTGGGACATAGTAGGAGCTCAAAAATTACTTGCTATTACTGTTATGATCATTGTAAGTGTCATTAATGGTTCAGTGTATCACTGAATGAATGTCCAGAATGAATGTAACTAAAGAATAAATAACACTCTTTTTTTTTCCTTTGGTTTTAAATGTCTATTAGGATAAAAACCAAATAATTGTGTTTAGAGGTTTTTAAGCGAAGCTAAGTCAGACTATATTTTGGAAGCACATTGAAAATTCTACAGCTTTAGGCAAATATAGGGATGTTTCATTATTATCACGCATCTGGTAGGCTAAAAGCATTCCAGTAGAAGAGGGATATGTCTTAGGTTTAAAATAAAGAGAGGCAGATAACATTGGCAAGAAGCAATTACAAGGTGAAGGACATGTTGCCAGGTTTTTGTTTTGTTTTGTTTTGTTTTGCATTTCTTAGGTAATTCAAAACAGATCAAAATACAGAAGCATTGAAACACTTTCAAATTCACAATCGACAGTATAAGAAAAGTAAAGGCATCAAGAATTATAGAAACTATATCAATTGTCTTAAAGAAATAGGAAGAAAGTGATAGTTAATAGCTTCAGAATTTAATTTATGTCTCTTCCCCAAAACTTCCATGCTTCTGGATCATGGGTCTGGATAATGTTGCCAAATGTGATGAGCTGGTTAGTGGATCTCCAATTAAAGAAATGCTCAGGCTGATATATTATTCTTGTTTATTTCCCTCTCCCTCTCTCTCTCTCTTTTTTTCTTTTTCCTTTTTTTTTTTTTTTTTTTTTTTTTTTGTTCCTTTTTGCTGAGGTGAGTCTGCATTTTCTTAGAACCTGCAGTCTGCAGTGTCTGTTTCAGGAATTACTAACTCAGTCAATGAATATTTATTTAGCATCTATTTTATAGTAGATAGTGCCCGAAAGTTATAAGGAAAACTCAAGACTGAGCTCTATTCATCCCATATTTACCAACAGTGAATTTTTGTCTCACATCTGCCTAAGCCTGTAATGTGAACATCAATAAATCACCCAATGGGACAGTCCTAAATATGGTCATATGTGGCGTGGGGCTAGAACTCCCATCTCTACTATTTCATGGCCCCTCCAAAGCTAACATTAAATGACAGAAGAGAAAGTGTTTTGAAATGCTACAATTATGCTTGGGAAGTTGTGTTGTTACCATTGCCATATAATTGAAAAAGAAAACATTTGATTCTGGACAAAGTAATTCAAGGCTGATCGATAAAGCAAGACTTGGTGAGAGCCAAGAAACATAAGAGCAATTTGTTAGCTTGAACAGTTCCCCAAACCCTCCATTGACTATTCAACTCTTTCTGATGACTGTAACTGACAGTGGTTTAGATGAGTGGTTCTTCAATTTGAGTGTGCATGACAGTCATGAGGAAGGCATGAGGGAGGCATGAAGTCATGTGAGAGAGAGAGAGAGAGAGAGAGAGTAGGGAAGGAAGGAAGGAAGGAAGGAAGGAAGGAAGGAAGGAAAGAAGGAAAGAAGGAAGAGAGAGGTAAGGAAGGAGGGAGGGAGGGAAAAAGGGAGGGAAGAAGAGTGGGAGAAAGAAAGAAAGAAAGAAAGAAAAGAATGAATTCTAGCCCTAAGCTCCATATACCTGTAAGTATTTACTTTCTAAGAGGTGTCTTATATCTAACATACCCAAGATGGAGTGTTTTCCACCCACAAACGTGTTCTTCTGGTCTTTCCCACCGCAGTTGACAACACACTCTCAACCCAAGGGCTCAAGTCAAACACTTTGGCGTTTATCTCAGCACCCACACCCAAGCCGTTTATTCATTTATTCAACAAATGTTTACTTATTTAGCATCAGCTGTATGTCAGGGACAGTTCTAGATATTGGGGGATAGAGCAGTGACCAAAAGTAAGCTTGCAATGCTCAAAGAACTTAAATTCTGATACGTAAAATATAAAACACCAAGTAAATAAATAAGTATATAGTATATGGCATATACTGTAACCAAAATATGAGCATTTCACACCATCTTCATTGCCACTACCCCAATATCGGCCATCACCCTGCGTCTGGTCTACTGAAATGGACTCATTACTAGTCCTCCTGCTTCTGCTGTCCCCCAAGCAGTCTATTATCCACACAGTTTTTAGTTGATTTTTTAAGGTATTTATCAGATTATGGCATTGTCCTACCTTAAACCTCTTGGTGACTTTCCTTTGCATTTAGTGTTATATCCAGATTCCATAATTAGCAGGGCAAACAAGACCTCTCCAAACTGTCTTACTTGTCTCATCTCTTCACCATTCAGAAAGCTCCTGTGGCCTTCTTTCTGCCCCTCTGAATGCTAATTTCATTCAGGCCTCAGGGCCTTTGCACTTGCGCTTCTTCTTCATGTAAGTCTCTCCTAAATATCTGATTCTCATTGTCATCATTTAGGTCTTAGACCAAGTATCACCTCCACAGAGAAATAGTTTCTGACCCCACTTCCAGCACACCTCACTGCCACAACTCTGTGTCTTATTACTTGTTTTTTTCTCTTGTGGCATTTACTGTTCTCTGATATTATTTTGCTAGCCCCATGGGTAATTGTCATGAAAATGTAAGCTTCATGGGGACAGTGACTAATTCACATTTGCTCATTGTTATGTCTTCAGTGACTAGGTAATTGCTTGACAAATCATAGGTACTCAATGACAATTAAATGAATAAATGAATGAAAGAATGAATAAAATACTATGACTAATTGTCACGATGTCTCTTCAGATCACTTTGAAGTTGCTTAAGGTCATTGACTGTGCCTTTCAACTTTAAACCCGTGTTTGACACAGCACTGTGCATACAGTAGATACTCCACTGGAGTGTTGAATGAGTAAATAAATAGACAGTTGACTTCCCTGAACCTCTGCAGCAACATTCTGAGTTAGATGATATTTCTTTATTTTAAAGGTAAAGATTCAGAGGTTCAAAAAAGTTGAAGGGACTTGCTTAAGCAGAGGCAAAGAATAAGAAAAACAAAACAAAGGTAGATCATCCCAGAGGCTGAGGGAGGGGAGAGTTTAGGAAGATTAAATGTCAGAGGACCAGATGCTGTGGAGGAACTGAACATTGACAAATGGATTTGGCCTGAAGATGGATTTTGATAACTCTGAAGAGGATAGTGGAGCTGAAGGAAGGGGTATGAGAAAAGAAAGAGCATGGGTATAAGAGAGGGTGTTTAAGAACACAGACAAAATTTTTTTTAAACTCAGATGATATTATTATTTGGATATGCGGGTGGAATTTAAACATATTTGGGCTAAGGTGAAACTATTGCTAGTGAGAAGGGGAAAGTCCAGGTTGGGGCGTGAGTATAGGAGTGAGAGTGCCAGGCAGTGAGAAAGGTGAGAAAGGTTGGGATCCCAGAAAGGCTGTTTCTCCCTCCACAGTTGTGGGAAACCTGGGCAGAGGCAGAAGCCAGTGCATAATGCAGTACACACAGCAGTAGGAAAAGAGCTTATCCAACACTGGCTTGGTTTCAGTAAGATGTGATGGGGCAAGGGTGAGAGGTCACCTTCCCCTGAAGTCAGAAAGACCTGGAAGCTTCATGAACGATTATTGAAAATGGTGGTTCATTTGTGGATGAGTCCAGGGATGGGTAAAAGGTACAGAGCATTTTAGGGACCATATTAGAAGATGGAAGCAATGGGGTATTGAGAGGCCAGTAG
Source organism: Panthera pardus (assembly GCF_024362965.1). Lineage (NCBI taxonomy): Eukaryota > Metazoa > Chordata > Mammalia > Carnivora > Felidae > Panthera > Panthera pardus. Next base: position 188,019,061 of record NW_026526688.1, read on the forward strand.
CTGATAATTTGGGGGGGATGATGTGATTGTCACAGAATAAAGTCTTAAAGCGTTTTTAAGAAAAATAAACCTTTGGTTATTATAAATAAGCCAGTGTGGTTACTGGTTTTACCCTTTGATAAATGTGTAATCTTGGATGAGTCATTTCCCCTCTCTCCACCTTCATTTCCTCTCCTGTGGAAGAGGATTACTGCCATTTGTGAAGATTAAAAGAGATTATATATACTCAACCCTTACCAGAGGAGCTGGGTCAACAGAAAAACTCAAAAAATGACTGACCAGCAAGAGTAAGGAAAGGTCCAAAGAGGGCCATAGATATCATTGGAAAACTTAATATACAAGAATACATCGGGAAAATAATTTTAAACACATAAACTTGCCTGTCTCCTGCTATGAGATTCTGGGTCTGTAGGTCTGCAGTGAGGCCTAGGGATATGCACTGTAACAAACCAACACTCTAGCTGATGCTCTTATGGGCAATCCATGAGTTGTGCTGAGAAGAACCTTGAGAGATGGAGTGGTGATTGGTGGAGTCGCACAGGAGGGAGCCAGCCCCATACAGCTGCAGTGACATTGGTGTAACAGCCATGTTTGACCCTCTAGATCAGGGGTCTTACTTAGTAAATAATGGAAAACCATCCGTGTATTTATTTATTTGTTCATTCATTTGATATAAAGTGTGGTATATGCACCATTTCTACCTAATTTCAAAACAGTTCCATCACCTCAAAAGGCAAACCTGTACCCATGAAGCAGTTGCTCCCCATAACCCCCTCTCCCTTGCCCTTGGAAGTGACCAATTTGTATTCTGTCTTTATGAATTTACCTGTTCTAGATATTTCATATACACGAATCATAACAATATGTGAAATTTTGTGTCTGGATTCTTTCACTTAGCATGAGGTTCATCCACGTTGTCACATATATCAGTATTTCATTCATTCCTTTTTATGTCTGAATAATACTCCATTCAATGCATATACCATGGTCTGTTTAGCCATCGATGGACATTTGGGCTGTTCCCACCATTTGGCTATTGTGAATAATGCTGCTATGAATACAGTTGTGTGGAGACTCTTAAAACATCTCTCTGCAGAGGCAGAGATTTAACCCACCTAGTTGAAATCACTCAGGTAATCGTAATATGGAGCCAGTACTGAGAACCTCTGTTCAAGATGTTGACTTGAAGAAAGATTTGAATTGCCGTATGATTTTAGCACTATTTAGCAGGCACGTTCCTCTTCTAAGACTGATGAAACATTCCTCTAAAAGGCTTAGTACACAGGTAGTACTCAATAATGAAGGTTGGATAGCTGGAGAAAGAGGTATGATTCCAGACTAGGTCAAAGTGAACAATTGGTGTGAGTGAATTAGCTGTGTCCTGCCTCAAATGGGGCCATAGCACATGGAGTCACAAATGACCTCCTGGAATGTATTCTACTTTTCTCTCCTCAGACGATTGCTTTCTAGCAATGCCTAAAGAGAGAGGTAGGGGGTAACACATTTTATACCTGTCAGCTGAATAATGCAGCTGAATGAGCCAAAAATGAGCCTCAGAGACCCCTCACAGTGATCTGAGAAGGAGTGTTGGGATTTGTCAAGGCTGCATGAGAATAATATCCAGGTAGGAAAGAAAAGAAATTGCTGTGGCAATTATTTCAATGAAAAGGAACACTCAGTGTCAGGCCTATACATTATCCTATCCCTGAACCACTCTTGATGTCTCAGAAAGGTATGAGCGTGTCCTTTGATGCAAGGGTTTTGTACTTCTGTAAAAGCTTACTTCTGAAGAGTTCAAAGTGCCTTCCGTGGACTCTCTCGTAGTCTCTTTCAACCCCTTTGTGGGGTAGATGGCAAGTGCTATTCTCATCTCACAGATGATAGGAAAGCTGAAACACAGAGAGGTTAAGGGGTGTGTTCAAGGCTTATCCTCAAGTCTTTTAGGATGGGACTCAAGGCTCCAGGTTTCCAGAGTCCTCACGGTTGGCCCTGACACCCCCTTACCCTTTCATCACAAGGTCAAAATATAATAGTTACTTAAAAAAAAAAGAAAAGAAAAGTATCTGCCAACAGGGGAAGATGGATATTTTCAATATAGTACCATCAACTGCCTGAGTGGAGTTTTCTGTCAGGGTCACAGTATCATTATTGATTCATAGCATGGGGAAATTTTTTACCTTCATTGTATTATTATTATTATCATCATTGTTATTGGAAATCAGACAATTGTGTTAGCATTGTTGGTATTTCATCAGGTCTCATAAGTTGCTGTCCTTAGATGGGGGTGTGAAATGGTACATTTTTTTTTTTTATCACACTTCATTTCATTGTGACAGAAAAAGTATTATAAAGCCACCTCAAGCACATGATCTACTTGAAAGATAATTAAAGTGTGAGCATTTCTGAGTATATGACAAATATTTCCTTCCCTGGAGAAAATTTAGAGTAATATTGTTGTCTGAACTCTGATTAGACCTTAGTATAGCACCCAAGCATTATAGGAGGCCCCTAGTGTTCTTACCACGGGACAAACATCAAAACATCAGAATTCCTTTTACACTTATAATTTACTTTATTATATTACAAAAGCAATACATAGAAATAAATATTAAAGGAATAAAATTCAGCTCATAGAGAGGGATTTAAGATGAAACATAAGTACCTCTTTCTTTGTATCATTTCCCTAAAATTTTCTGGATTATACTATAATATACTATATTCTATTGGATATCTTGGATAGCTTTTTGAAAATCCATTTCAACTTTATAAATCTAACGTTTAATTTCTATTATGTGGTATTCCATTGTTTGGCTATATAATAACTTCCTCAGTGTTGGACATTTATCTCTAATTCTCCAATAATTAATAAGAAGCTGTAGTAAATAAATATTTCCCCATATGTGTAATTTTTGTGTCAAAATAGAGGATATTGCAGAAAATGAATTTCTAGGATAAAGCTTAGATATGGCTTATATATGTTTATTTTAAAATCTATAACATATAGATATATATGAATATAATACATGTTTATTACCTATATTACATATATTCATATTTTTTAGAATGTGCTAGATATATATTGCTACTGTTCTCTGAGGAGATTTGAAACAAAAAAACACAACTTCTCAAGTCCCAGCATAAAGCACCTCTTGGATCATAATCTCCCAGAGTATTTGCTGAATATCATTTTTTGTTTGTTTGTTTTAAAGCCAAACATTTAATTCTGAATCACAGTTCATTTAAATTCTCCATTCCATAGGATTACCAGCCAAAAACATAAAGGTCAATTTGAGTCTACAATCCATGCAAAAATCTAACTTTTAAAAATTATAAAGACTAGGGACACCTGGGTGGCTCAGTTGGTTTCAGCTCAGATCATGGTCTCACAGTTTGTGAGTTCAAGTCCCATATCAGGCTCAGGCTCTGTGATAAGAGCATGGAGTCTGTTTGGGACTCTCTCTCTCTCTCTCTCTCTCTCTCTCTCTCTCTCTCTGCACCTTCCTCCCTCCCTCCCTCTATCTCTTATCGACCGTCTTTCTCTAAAAATCAACAAGTAAACTTAGAAAAATTATAAAGACCAGGTCTATTTTTATATAACTATTACTCTTGATAGGAAGATCCGTGCCAGTTTTTGTCTTGAACATTGTCCCAGGAAAACCAGTGTGAAAACTCAGCAAAATAATAGGTTGCTGCTTCACAGGATGGGCATTTTTGGTGACTGGCACTTACTGGAAAGATTGGGTATCCACTTGAGCAGAGCACTCATTGTCATTTTCTCAGGTTAAAGTCTCAGAGCTGAATAATAAATGAACATTGTTATAAATATAGGGAAGAAGTTTCATACTACATACAACTTTCCAAGTCTAGAATTTCTGTTTGCTATTTTTATTATGATTATCAGCATTTTCATGCATATATTAATATTTTGAACGCTTGGGATTTTGAACAAAGAGTATAGTTGTCTAGAATCTTTTATGACCACCTGTGTTCTTACAGAGAAATATTCCTGGAAAATAAAAATGCAAGAAATAAATGGGATGCTTCAGGCTTTGCAAACAGTTTACTACTCCCTTTACACTTTTAGAAAATGTGTTGCTTGGATAAGATCTCTACTAAAAAGCCTTAAGGGATATCAAGAAATCACCACTCTGAACCCTTCCTTATTAAAAAATACATAGAAACCAGCTTTGTCACAAGGCAGTGCTTTCAGTTATCGAGAAGCTATTATGCTTGCATAAAATAATTAAACCACTGGCTGTAAGCTTATTGAATATTTCAAAGAGAAAAAATTCCTCCATAGAAAAATATTGCACAAATGTTAACATAATCCATGTTATCGGCACAGTTTTTCATTACCAAAATGTTGCTACATTTTAAGATATGCTGCTGATTTGAAGAGCGATCAAATTTAAATAAAGATAGGTGTGCACATTATAAATGAACACTTACAAATCTTATCTCATTAATGTATTTAACTCAGAGAAGAACAAAATATGTGTGTGGGGTGGGGGGGGGGGTGGGGGGAGTGGATATTGGATCAAAGGGGAAGGTAACTATTACCTAAGAAGAAATCCTAGATTATTTCATGTTTCACTATCAAGAGTGACGACACAAATTCAAGAATTTAGGGTGCCTGTAGCTACCTTAACTATGTCTATTCTGCCATCATCTGTTGTTATTTACTACTGTACCAAGGTTTAAGTTTCTTGGCGGAGAAACAAGTTCATGTTCAAGCGCCACAATTTATCAGACAAGTTAAACTTGGACAAGTCACATAATCTTTCTGTTGTTCAACTTCATTGTCTGTGAAATGGTTAAAATAGCAACTCTCTCACAAGTTTGCTACGAGGCTTAATTATTATTGGACATGCAAAGTTCTGGGCACAATGTCAAATAAATGGGAGGCATTCATTGTCACCCTCAATTAGATGTATCTCTCGGGCCATTGTGGTTAGTTGACCCTACAAGAATTGTCCCCAGTCCCTGTGCTTTGAATATGCTCTATGAGCAAAGAATCAAGGAAAAGAAAAGTACCCACTCTGTTCTAAACACTCTGCTAGGTACTTGATACACAGTATTTTATTTAATCTTTTCACCAGTCTTTACAAGGTCAAGAAAATAAAACTTAAAATGATTATAATTTGCCAAAGTTCACAAAGTTAGCACGATATGGAGCAAGTAGTTTAAGCATAGTCTGGCTACAAGGTTGGAAGGTAAGAGACTCAATACTTACAGAGATACTATTGACTTCATCTTCTTCAAACTCATTGTATCTCCAGTACCACCACTAATTTGTAATGACAAGGACTGCTACTTGGACTTTTGACACTTCCATTTCAGACTACAGGATTTCTTCTTTCTTTCTTTCTTTCTTTCTTTCTTTCTTTCTTTCTTTCTTTCTTCCCAGACAGGTTTCTATTATCTAAGTCTACTTTATTTTTATTTTTATTTTTTTAATATATGAAATTTATTGTCAAATTGGTTTCCATACAACACCCAGTGCTCATCCCAAAAGATGCCCTCTTCAATGCCCACATCACCTACCCTTCCCTCCCTCCCACCCCCCCATCAACCCTCAGTTTGTTCTCAGTTTTTAAGAGTCTCTTATGCTTTGGTTCTCTCCCACTCTAACCTCTATTTTTTTTTCCTTCCCCTCCCCCATGGATTTCTGTTAAGCTTCTCAGGATCCACATAAGAGTGAAAACATATGGTATCTGTCTTTCTCTGTATGGCTTATTTCTATCTAAGTCTACTTTAAAGATATATCTATCTATATCTATATCTATATCTATATCTATATCTATATCTATACCATCTATATATATTACCATGCTGGAGGCATACCAAATATAATAGTATGATTACCCCAAGGATTGAAATTTTCAGCCACTTTCTTTCTATTGCATTGGCTGCTGTCTACACGATATCAGAAAATCTAGTCATTTCCACTCTAGAATTAAAGAAAAGTTTTTTAGTCTAAACTGAAAAGAAAATTTGTTCATTAGACTGTTCTCTGTTGTATGGAGAAGGTATGTGGTACTTAGGAAATTTTTCACTTATTGACAACTTATATTGGATTCATAGGGGGAGCTACAATAGCAAAAACATTGACTTTAAAATTATTATATGCATGTTCCAATCACACTCAACCACATAATGGATGTATGACTTTGCAAGTTATTTAACCTGTTTAAAATAAGTTTTCCAGATGAATTTGAACAATAATAGTACCTACCCCATAGAGTGACTATTTGGACAAGGACTATTTGGACAGTACAAGGGCTGTGCCTGACTCACATTAAGCCTGTTAGAATGGTACATGACGTCAAGAACTGCTGAGCTCCCCACCTCTCAACTGGGCTTTGTTAACACCTATAATAGGGGTAGATTAATCTCAGAAGGCAGATTTGATTCTCAAGAACTCCTATGAAAGACAGAGGACACAAGTTCATATATACCATTCATACCATTTGCCTGGCTAAAAAAATGCAGTATTTGGAAATTCTCCAGTTATCAAGGCTTTGGGTAGGCTAGGCAATCACTAGTGAACCACCAGACGTTCAGAGAAACCCAGTTAACAACTATATGCAGAACTTGTGTGAGCACAGCTTAGGGGAGTCCTCTGCTTCGAGTCTCATAAGGTGGCAATCAAGATATTGGCAAGGAGTGAGTTCTCATCTGGAGGTATAACCGGGGAAAGAGCTGTTTCACTGCTTATATGATTATTGACAGCATTTGATTCCTTGTGGCAACAGAATTCATGGCAACTTGCTTCTTCAAAGCCAATAATAAAGAAACTCTAGCAACACAGACAGTACAGCATCACATGATGTAATCATGTACACTGTATCACAATTGCCATATTCCCTTGGCTACACTCAAGTCACAGGCCCTGCCCAAACTCAGGGGAGAGTACCATACAACAGCACAAATTTTAGCAGGCCAAGGTCAAGGAGGGCCACCTAAATCATCTGTCTGCCACATGGCTTCTTCAGGTGCTCTAATTCTTGATGTGGCCTCAGTTACTTCTTTCAAATTTCCAGTTTGAACTCTGACATATTCTACTTCTCCTCATCTGACTCCTAGTACTGGTTTTAGAGATTATTCTTTTCTCAAAAACTTATCACACATGGTTCACAGGGATTTCACGTTTGTTCACTCAACGAATGTTTGTTGAGCACATGCTATACGAAGGTGCCATGAAACCATGGAATATACAAAACTAAGCAAAAATAAGGAGCCAATGTAAAGAAAAGCAAAGTATTGCATTCATAGAGCTTACACTTAGAGCTCCATGAATTTGTGATACCTATTTACTTACCTGTATTAGAAATGAATAGACACAAATGAGCGATTGTAACTCATCTATGTGTTGTGAAGTGTGGACAGTGAATACGATGTGGTGTCTTCAGGCAGTCACTGAATGCCTGGGGGAAAGAGCAAAAGTTCAGAAAGCCAGTCTCTTCCTCATTGCCTAGAGAAAGTCAAGGAAATGACATTTATTTTCTCATTTTAACCTCATAGAAACATAATAATTCATGTTAGCAGCCACATTTAATAAAAAGAAAAAAGCCGAGAGGTCAAATAGTTTAGATCCCAAGTGTGAGATTTGAGACGAGATCTTCATATCACTAATATCAGTGCCCCAGGTTGTTATTCATATAGGATAGGGCGGGATTTGTTTCTTTTTCTATCCATTTTATCCTTAATTTAGAAATAGCCTTCCTGTAATAAATTTGGGCAAATTATCAATCTATACAAACTTATGATTCATTAACATTCAAGAACTTTTTTTTTTTTTCTAAAATAAATTTGAGGGGCGTCTGGGTGGTTCAGTCAGTTAAGTATCTGACTTCAGCTCAGGTCACAATCTCGAGGTTTGTGAGTTTGGGCCCCGCATTGGGCTCCATGCTGACAGTACAAAACTTACTTGGGATTCTCTCCCTCTCTCTCTGCCCTCTCCCACTTGTGCATGCTGGCTCTCTCTCTCAAATAAATAAATAACTTTAATAAAAATATTTTTGAATAAATTTGAATTTTAGTATTGCATAAACAATATTCAATTTATCATCTTATTAGTAATGAGATGGAAGCATTAATTATTGTTATTGAGGACTTAGCAACTTAAAGAATCAGGGCTCAGAGACGCGTCTCATTTAAATGTGCATTTTAATAAAGCATTTGTTTTAAATGTTGAAAAATATCCTAATAGTTTCAACTAACCTCAAACTTGAGTATTTCGTGATGCATTTAATGGAATATTTTTAGAATCAGAATTCATCAACATTGGTGCCGAATTAACATTCTGTGTCTCAGTTTGATAGAGAATTCAACTGGAAAGACATTTTCCTCTCTGTGGGATTAGTAGGTTTATATTCAGTATTATAAATAGAATAGATACATAGCCACTCACAAACGTGTTCTTCCCAAACAACCTCTCTCTACTGGTAGAAACATAAATGTGAACTGTCGATGTGGTAGAGCTTTATGGCTAGTAAACGTTTGTCTATCCAAAAAGCAAAAACAAGTATTCAGATTACTGAACAATGTATAAGGAAGCCATTTTAGAAGTGGCTTTGGTCTTTAGCCATTGATAGCCTGGTTTTGGTGGTAAGTGGTACAGAGGGAAACTGTCAGTATGTGTTAATCTTCCACAATTAAGAGAAACGAATGAACAGTGAAGATGAACTTTTTATTAAAATATTGACCCAACTAAATGGGCCGATGAAAAGTTTCTTTCTCCCAGAGAAAGCCATTTCAGCACTAACAATTCCTCCATGTTTTACAACATGCTAAAGCTCTCCATATGTCAATGAATTCAGCAAATCTGCAGTCAAGTCTATCCTTGTGGTCCATGGGGCTTGGCATGTGTCATTTCCTCCAAAAAAAAAAAAAACCGACCAGGGATCTTCTCCAACCAAGGTATTCATGCACTAAAGCACTCTAAAGAACAGGAGGCTTGTTTTAGTTTTGATTCGGTTTTATAGCCTCAGGAGTATTTTATGCTCAGACAATGAAAAGGTATAAACAGGTTTATAAAACCAGTTGCTGAAGGACCAGAGTAACTAAGGGATTTAACTTCATTTGCTTCTGTATTATTTCCTGCACTGCAGAAAGTATTTATAATTTTTTAATGTTGATTTATTTGAGAGAGGGGGAGACTGGTGGAGGGGCAGAGGGACAAAGGGCCAGAGCCTCTGAAGTGGGCTCTGTGCTGAAAGTAGAGAGCCCCATGCACGACTGGAACTCACAAACTGTGAGATCATGACCTAAGCAGAAGTTGGTTGCTTAACTGACTGAGCCACCCAGGTGACCCTGCAGAAATATTTAAGGTAACTGTTAATTGCAGGTGGAGAGTTTCTAGTTCCTGGATTTGCCCATGTGAAGATCTCATACATAGATTTATCCATAACTCCCATAATCTATTCAAACTCTGAGATTGCCAGGCTCCAACCACTCCAGGATGTATTGGGGTTGTCCTAGTGACAAGGAAACAAACCTGCATTCTTAGCAAACCCATTAGCAAGTGTTATGTACAATGCCATTTGCTTAGAATTTGTTAGCAAAGACATTTCCACAGAAATATAAACTTCTTTCATTATTTTTATCTGTATACAGAAAAAAATAACTCTTCGGTCCACACATAAAGTTCCTGAAACAACTAAATAGATCTCTACTTTTAAATCATCCTTATATATTTTTATTATTACCATTAATTACTGAAAATGCCCTCTATCACATAGAGTGTTCTCTATTATTAAGCCGTTACTTTTGCTCAGAGAATAAATAAATATAGCTTAGGAAAGTACCAGTTACTTCTATGAATCACCTTGAGGAAAGTGCCACATGCTTCAAGAATAATGGTTATTCTTGGGGCGCCTGGATGGCTCAGTGGGTTAAGCGGCCGACTCCGGCTCAGGTCATGATCTCGCGGTCCCTGAGTTCGAGCCCCGCGTCGGGCTCTGTGCTGACAGCTCAGAGCCTGGAGCCTGTTTCGGATTCTGTGTCTCCCTCTCTCTCTGCCCCTCCCCCATTCATGCTCTGTCTCTCTCTGTCTCAAAAATAAATAAACGTTAAAAAAAATTTAAAAAAAAGAATAATGGTTATTCTTGACTAACAATAAGCACTAAACACTCACTAAACACTCACTCACACTTAGACACTCTGCTCACTATTTTATATACATGAACACATTCAATCATTGTAACAACCTATGAGGTGGTGACTATTATTATCCCCATTTTACAGATGATATCACAAAGGCAGAGTCTCAACAACAGTACAGTATTTGCTCATGGTGTCTCCTCAGTGTAGTGTTTATACATTTGAAAGATTTTTCTTACACAGGATTTGTTTGGTTAGTTGTTTGCTTTGGATCTGTGATGGCCTCCCAACAACCCTTAGAGGTGAAGAGGACAGAGAAGTCATTCCTACGCCCACAGTACATGTGAACACGTGGCAGTTTTAGTGGCTAAATGCCCTGTACAGAGTCTTGGAGTCGAACTGTGTGGCTTCCAGTTGGTAACTCGAGGCCCCGTGTGGAGCTTAAACCAATATAAATGCAAAGCCCCAGCCTATTCCAGGGAGTGACAAAGCCTCATGAATTTCCACCCAATATAAATAAAAGCCCCAGTGGCTAATTCTTAAGGTTTCTCGGATTCATTCATGTCATTTCCTGACAGAACCCCTCTTCCCCCATCTGGCTCATTCCCCTGCAACGACTGGAGTTCGTCGTCAGCTCCGTCTGCACTGCCACCTTTAGTCCTTACCTGTTTTACCTCAAGACTCAGCCACAGGCCTCTGACTTGACTCTAACCCTCACTTAAGTGACAAACAATGAACCTGTGTCTCTTCAACAAGTGTTCACCACACAAAAAGATGTATTTTCCTGATTATAAAAGGTAACTCATGATTGCTTTAGAAAGTTTTGGAAAAAACATGAATAAAAAGTTGTGTTTTTTTCAAACTACTCAATTTACCACTATTAAGTTATGGGGAGATAGATAGATAGATAGATAGATAGACAGACAACACTGCACATACTGTATGTAAACTGCCTTTTAATTTTCATCTAACTACATACCATGCACACACTCCCACTAAGTATTCTTCTGCAACATCACTTGTAATGGCTCTAAAGTATTCCTCATATATAAACATATAAGTGTGTGTGTGTGTATATGTGTCTGTGTGTGTGTGTGTGTGTGTTAATGTAATCTAACCAGTTCCATATTTTGGCCTACTTAGATTCTTATTTTCAAATTTTCAATATTATAAATAACAATGAGATGAACATCCTTATGGATAAATATCTGATTGCATATCTTGTTATTTCCTTTAGGCAGACTTTGACAAGAAAAATGCTATTAAAGCACACAAGCAATTTTAAGGGAAAAATGTTTCAACATTGATTTAAGGGATTGCTGTCTATAAAGTGACATTCTTCCACCTGAAGACTGGAGAGGAAGGCATTTGGAGATGGCTGCCCTATTGGGAAGTGATTTTTCTTCCACTTTCACCTTTGATTTCCCGACTGTTCTCGTTTTAGCCGTCCCCGTTCTCCAGTTTAATCTACCACCACCTTCCAGATTTACATGGAAGCCAGAAAGCCTTTCCTAATTTACTGTACCATGCATTGGGCTTCTCAGACAAAAATCACATAACTTGAGGCTAAGGATAGCCAAGTGAAAACAGACGAAAGGGGATGAATAATATTTGGAAAATCTTGTTGATGGAGGATTATACTGGAATGAGTAACTTGTTGGGAGAGATTGGATTTTAGAAAAGTAATATTTGCATCATGGGATCTGTTGTAGGCTGCATGTGGCCTCTGTAAAAGATGTAGGAATTTCTCTTGCTGCTACTTTTGAAGTGTGAGGGCTTGGTTGGACCAGAGATTAAACTTCAATTGCTTTTATTCTAAGGGACTTTGAAGACCTATACGGATCAAATCCCTTTATTATTCATTTTATTGTCTTCATAACACTCATAAGTACGTGAATTCATTCATTTGCTTGTTGTTATCTATCCCCTTGTTAGAAGGTAAACTCCAGGAGATGGCACCTTGTCTAATTTGCTCCCTTTATAATGCCAGCACTCAGCACAGCATATGGCATTGTTATGATCCCAAATAATATCGGTAGGACAAATGAATGTAAGGATTGTTATCTTTCTCTAACCCTTTGTATACCTACATTTTTAGTATGTAATATATCATGTACTGATTTTTTTGTCTTCTATAAGGCATCAGAGATTTTTCTCTGCATATGCGCACCCTCGTGGTTTTCTGTTATGCTCTTAAAGGACAAAGGGGCATAACTGAGAGAAAAATGTATACCAACTGAATGCCTATTTTAAAGGACAAGCTTAATGACCACTTATTAGATATGTGTTTGCTAACTAGAGGCTAATTAAAATTATGTCAATTTCTGATTTTCAGTACCACCTGTAACTTAGTGGATCTGGCATTTTCAGATAAAGCTTGCTGACATTTATCTTGAAACACTCTTTCAATCAGCATAAAACCATGCCTGTCTCAAGTCTGGTTAATATAAGAATTTGAATGAGGAGAAAACCATTTCAGTGAGGAAAAAAAGCCAGTGGCATCAGTGATTTGCTGGTTGAGATTCAAATGTTACATTTCCCTTTTGATGGATTTGAATGCTTGTAATATGTCTTAATGGAAACATGAATCAAGTTTTCCTTATGAAAAGTAATGTGGTTCTATCAGTACAAAATGCAGAGCCCGTACCACCTGCCCGGTTCTTTGATAATAGAACTCATCTTTGGAACTCTGTTATTTATTTTGCCAACTTTATGTTGCTTCTTAAAAAAAAAAATCTTAATTAATGCAGGGCTTAGAATGTAAAGAGCAAATACAAAATCAAGACCATTAAAGTATGACTGAAAAAGCCATTTATTTTCATTAAACATGACTTGAGACCTTCTAGATTGGAACCTAAACATCTCTCCAAATGAAATGTTTCATATTCTTCTTTCCTTCCGTCTCTGATGATTTTAAGATGGTATCTATACAATATCTCCTCCTTGGAGCTGGCCTCTTCTCTGAGTCCCCAGGACATTGGGTTTGCCCCATTTAAGCACCTACCATAGCTTGTTGAAATGATCTGCTTCAACAAATGTTAACTGATCATGCTGTATGCCAGTTTCTATGAAGTTGAGCCAGAGACATCGCTGCTTCATAGAACTTGCATTCTAATAGGCAGACAGATCCACGATATATTACTAGGTAAATGGATGTTGTGAATTGAGAAAGCAGGTTAAAGCAATACAGGAGGAAGGGGGGCACTCTTCTAGGGTCTCTGGGGAGGAACATTTGATCAGGGACCTGAACACAATGAAGGAGCAAGCTATAAATATCTGACGAGACTGTTATAGACAGAGGAGGACATGGCAGGTATAAAGGCCTTGGGACAGAAGCCTGCCCTATGTGTTTGACAAAGAGCAGGAAGGCTGATATAAGGAGAGCAGGATGTGTGAGGACAGGAATGGAGGAGATGAGGCAAAGCGACAGAAGGCAGTCAGTTCTTCCCAAACTGCCATTAGCACAGGTGTGTTAACCCGGGCAGGTGGACCAGAGCATTCAGGGGGTCAGTGAACTGGATAAAAAGAATATTTTATATGTATTTTCATTAACCCTAACCGAAATTTAACATTTCACTTAAATATAAATGCAGAAAACAAGCCACAGTATTATTAGCAGCATCTGTGACTTCATAACCAATAGACTTTAAAATATTTCATATCACATTGTAATGTGAATATCTCAAAATGCTTTTTATGTTCTTTGCTACTTTAAAATTATGCTAATTATTAGACCTGTTGCTACTGTGTCTTTTTTTTTTAATTTTTATTTAAATCCAAGTTAGTTAACATATAGTGTAATAATGGTTTCAGAAGTAGAACCCATGATTCATTATTTACATACAACACCCAGTGCTCATCCCGACAAGCGCCTTCCTTAATGCCCATCACCCATTTAGCCCATCCCCTTACCCACCTCCCCTCTAGCACCCCTCAGTTTGTTCTCTGTAGTTAAGAGTCTCTTATGGCTTACCTCCCTCTCTGTTTTTATCTTATTTTTCCTAACGCATCTTTAATATTTTGATAACTCTATCATAATAGAGCTGATTTGTTTTGTAACCTTTTTTAATATATTATATATTATATAGTATATAATTTATATATTCAAACAGCATTTTTCTGAGGTATGTATAAGCTCGACCACACTACCACGATGTCATAGTACAAAACAAGTTTAAGAACCCTTGCAATAGTAATAAATATTGCACTTCTTAACCAGATGTTTTTAATAAAATGGAATAAGGTGAAAACACATAATAACACACAATGCATGTCACATACTAAGTAAAAGTGTATACCAGGTAGAAGTTTGGTAAAACTTTTGGGTAAGATGTCTGTGTGTGTGTGTGTATGTGTGTGTGTTTTGCATCATGATCTAAGATGTGTTTCTTAATATTTTTTAATGTTTATTTATTTTTGAGAGAGAAACAGAGCCAGAGCATGAGTGGGGGGGGGGGGCAGAGAGAAGGGGAGACCCAGAATCCACAGCAGGCTCCAGGATCTGAGCTGTCAGCACAGAGCCGGGTGATGCAGGACTTGAACTCAGGAACAGTGAGATCATGACCTGAGCCGAAGTCAGACGCTTAACCGACTGAGCCACCCAGGCATGGCAAGATGTGTTTCTTAATGTAGGATCATAACTTTAAAAAGGATGAAGTCAGTGGGTGAAGGTGGGAGCATATGAACAAGAGGCAGGAAGATTCTGACACATTTGTGAATCTCTGTGGGGAATCTTACAGTCTTCAGAACATGGAAGTGCCCCATATACATTTCTTGCCACCACCTGCCTAAGGAGCTGCTTTGAGGCTCATCCCTGTACCAGTGTGTTCGATTCCTGCCCCCACCCCTCCCTCTCCTGGGCTCTTGCTCTGTCAGTGTTATTAACTCCCCTCAAATCATGGCCCTCTTTCCCGAAAGCCTGTACTCTCTCCCTTCTTGTATTTATGTTACATATTATGAATGTATCCACTCAGTAGTAGGAGACGATGCTTAACCTCGAATCTGAAAGATAATTAGAAATCTGCTAAAAGAACATCCAAGACAAAAGACATTCTAATGAGATGAGGAAAATGTGAGCAGTGAACGAGAAAAAGGAAATATTTACGCAGCACCATCTGTGTTCAGGCATGGTGAGCGATGCCCTGTCTTCTGGGACCCACAGCCTCAGAACCCATTATATTCCAGCTTCCTTCCCTGACTTCACTGAAATAATGTCTCAGGTTACCATCCTGAACTCATCCTGAACTCACTGGAATATTTGCGGTCTTTGTCCTACTTGACCCTCACCTATCTCTCTGTTCCTGATCCCCACGCCTCTTGAGTTCATGCCTTCCTATCAGTGATCTCAAACTATTTAGTTACCCAATTTTTCCTGTTTCCTTTTTCTCATTCACTGCTCACATTTTCCTCATCTCACTGGAATGTCTTTGTCTCAGATGTTCTTTCAGCAAATTTCTAATTATCTTTCAGATTCCAGGTAAAGTGCTGTCTCCTCAGTGAGCTCTCCTGCCCCCTTCATGCATTTCTGCATTCCCCTGAGCTAATTACCTCATTCTCTCTATCGCCAGACCTCATTTATTATATATATCATTATTATATTTGCATTTTAACCACTTATCTTCTTTTCACCTTCTGTGCTAGCCTGGGGGGTTTCCCTGAAGATGAGGAATAACTCTTTTTATTGTTTTGTTTTTTGTAAGTTTATTTATTTATTTATTTTGAGAGAGACAGAGACAGCACGGGTCGGGAAGGGGCAGAAAGAGGGGGAGAGAGAGAATCACAAGCAGGGTCCACACTGTCAGTGCAGAGCCTTACACGGGGTTCAAACCCACGGAACCATGAGATCATCAGCTGAGCTGAAACCAAGAGTTGGACACTCAACTGATTGAGCCACCCAGGTGCCCTGACAAGGAAGAGCTCTTAACATAATTCTTTGCACAGCGTATGCACTCCAAGAATACTTTTGAGTGACTGGATGACTGAATGAACTCATAAATAAATGAAAATAAGTAATCCTTCTATTCATTCAACAATAAACTCTAGATCTAGGGCAGTGCCTAAAATACACAGTGAGTTCTTAATAATAATTTATTGGATAAGATATTTCACTCATAATAGGTAGACATAAAAACTATTGAATGATATGTAAGAAGTAATTCTTCAATTTGGATATATTTTGCTTATAAGACACATGCCCCACAGCCAATTGTTATTACCAACTGTTACCCAATTCCTTTTACTAAGTTCTCCTTCTTTATCCGTAATGTAGTCATTGATAAGGAACTGTTTTATAAGTGGATTAAAATATTGTCTTCATTAAAGCGTTGTATATAATAAGTCTGATTGTGCAATTCAGTAAGTCAATTGCATTGCTATTCTGTGTGTTCAGCTCCTTCAAAGTGACACTGATGCTTTCCACTACTGAAGTTAACGCCTTTGTTAGGAAATTTGTACCTGCGCTCACCACGGGAAAAAACAAAAATAATATCTCCGACAGATGACAGGGTCTGAACATAGGCATTCATTCTACCCAGCAGTTTATCAGCAACAGTGGATCAAGGCCCCTTGTCAAAAACAAGCACTGGGGTAAAGAACAGGTCATTTCACCTTATTGATGAGAGCATTATTAACCTGCTCATATTCTTTAAGTGTGCCCTTGCCTATCGGGCAGCTTCCTTTCTCCCTCTGATTGAGTGCATGTGGTTATCTGTGTCTTGACATTGACCACAATTGGGAAAGTCAGGCATCTGTGCCACAAGGTTTGAACACTGGAGATAAATGGACTCGAGAGGCCACAAATTATTGATATTATTGCAACACCAAGTGCCACGCTTACCCTCTCCCTCACCTTCTGACAAATGGCTTCCCATATTTGTCATTGAGATGGATGCTAACGTGGTACTCTCAACAGTAGGCAGAACCATTTAAAGAGAAGTGTAATCATCTCAAATCTTCCTATAAATACACATGGTAGCCCACTGAGAAGCACTCAGTCATTATCAGAGAGAGGAGTTACAACAACCTATTTTTCAGGAAAGAGCCAACTCATTATTGAGGCACAGTTCCAAGATATACTGGGTCATGGAGAACCTTCAACTCTATCAAAGAATATGCACTAGTAAGCTGTATCTTTTTTTTTTAATTTTTTTTTAACGTTTATTTATTTTTGAGACAGAGAGAGACAGAGTATGAACAGGGGAGGGGCAGAGAGAGAGGGAGACACAGAATCTGAAATGGGCTCCAGGCTCTTAGCTGTCAGCACAGAGCCCGACGTGGGGCTCGAATTCATGGATCGTGAGATCATGACCTGAGCCGAAGTCGGACGCTTAACCGACTGAGCCACCCAGGTGCCCCGTAAGCTGTATCTTATACATATGTTCACAGGCTTGGATAGTTTATCTGCACAGGTTACTTGTTCTTAATCAATTAAACAACACACCTTGGGAAACAGCACCTTGTATAGATGTGACAAATATGTCCTGAACCTGGAGCTACTTTATATGACAAAGACCCATATATACAAAGAGCATCAAAGTTTTGTACTCGGAACACGTGATGAAACCCAAGTTTATTTAAAATTAAATGAGATTCACTTACCTAATTTTAGTGGATTTAGAGAATGAGAATAAATTCATAGGCCTTTAAGAGAATCTGGCCATGCCTCCGATGTGCAAAATTTCAGCAGAGTGCTCCATGGAAATGAAGTGTCTGAGGCTGGAAGGGAGAAGATGTTTCTGAGATGATTGGCCAAATTAAGGAAGAGTTTACGTCTGATCTATTTACGTTGTTATATTAGTACCCTAGGGATGCTGTAATAGCCATAAACTTGGTGGCCCAATGCTGTGGACATTTCTTCTTTCATAATTCTAGACACTAGAAGTCTGAAATCAACATGTCATGAGGACCATGCTGTCTCTGAAGGCTCTAGGGGAGAATCTTCCCCTTGCTTCATCACCCCTGTGGTTGTTGGCAGTCCTCGGTAGTTCATGCCTTTTAGCTGCACCACTGAATTCTCTGCCTTTTCTCCACAGTGGTGTCTTCCCTCTGTGTGTCTGCCTCTGTTTCCAAATCTTCCTCTCCTTATAGGGATGCCAAATGATTTTGGAGCTCATCTTAATCCAGTATGAGATCATCTTAACTAATTTTATCTGTAAAGACTTATTTCCAAATAAGTTCACATTATGAGGTTCTGGGGACATGTGAATGTAAGGGGTTGGGGGAGTGCTCCATTCAATCCAATATAGTTGCTGGACTGCTTTATTTAGAAACATGGTTGGTTGAATGACTCTTAGCCATGGCCAACAAGAGAACTGCAGCTGCCTATAAGTCCACAAAGAAGTCTCAGGGAATAAACTAGAGTTAGACTCTCAGGATTGCACCAGGGAGCAGAATCAAATGGGAAAAGCAATCAGATAGCTGTAAAATACCAGTAAGTCAAAATGGCTATGTGAATATTAGCATTGTGTATCATTCCTCACTACTTTTTAATATTCTTGGGGTTTGTGTTTGCTTGTAAAACCAATCTGTTTGCAAGAAGCACTGCTTTTTTACATACACTCGTCCATATGCTCCATCTTTCTAAGTAGCCACCTCTCTCTCTTTATTCTCTAGTGATGGGACCTGCCTATACCTACTGTACACCAGACAGCTGTTTCCTGTCTTGGAACCTTTGGGGTTCCCAGGGGGACAGCCTGAACACTTTCCCCTGGCCCCCCTCCGGCGTGCCTTTCTTGGGCTTGCTTATCTTTCTCCGTTGGCACCTCCTGAAGAATGACTCCCTAGGCACTGTGCTCACCTTTATTCTGAGCTGGGCATCCTTCCTCCCATCTTCTATATTGCTTAATGCAAAACACTCTCTTTGCACTTACCAAAAACAGCTTGATAATTACCTGTTAATGTATCGGCTTTCTGCCAGCACACTGGGAGTTTGGGGATGGCTGAGAAGGTATGGCCAGCACTTAGAAGGTTCAGAAAACTGTAGGCAAATAAAAAAGTAAATAATTGACTGAGGGTCAAACAAAGGCTAAGAACCTACTAGGAAGGAAAAAGGCACTAAGTGTGACCTCAGAGAGCTTGCATGGATGATAGGTGATAGGTGATGTGCCTACAAACCATGTTTTGAGACAGTCTGTAGTGCCAGAAGCGAGGCAAAATGGAATAGATTAGGAAATTAGCAGATTGAGTAATTATTCCAACTGTGGGATGATCTTCTGAGATTTCATGGCAGGTATGGTATGGTATTCAAGTTGGGCATTGAAGAATAGCTATTTTCTGCAGAGAAAGCTCAGTGGGGCTGGAGAATAGTAAAGGGGGGGGGATTTTTAAGGCAGAAGGAAATAAACATGACTGAAGGCATGAAGGTGTGCGAGTCCAGGACCCATTGGAAAACAGTCAATAATTCAACTTCGATGCAGGGCTGCTGACATGATGAGATTGCTGTGGCAAAACAAGTTGACAGGAATTAGATGGCAGAGGCCTTGGGTGGCGGCACAAAGAGACGTTGCATGAGCATAATAGTGGAAGGGTGTGTTCAGACCTCTGTCTGCCTTGGTGTAGTGAGTCCTACTCCCTAGTCACAAAGGCTCTGAAGAAGCGAGTGCGGGAGTCAGTGGAGAGTGTAAGGATAACACAACACAGAGGGACAAGCCATGACAGGAAAATGGACAGGAGGAAAAACATGATATAAATAAAAGAATAGCAGTGTGTTTTAGGAGGGAGTGGGTGACCGGATCGAGGGCGATCTGATGGAAGCAAGTGGAAACTAGACCTTCAAGTAAGCAAAGATGGAGGAGGAAGCGAATGAAAAAGTGGGTCCTTATGTTTCTCTGGGAGACTGCTTTCATGCCGCAGCCAGGATGAACTGAACACTCACGTGTTTTCCAACCGCATCTTATTTACGATGTTTTAACAGAGTGCTCTCAAACTGTCGTCTGCAGAAGGAGGTGTTTTGCAAACTGTTGACTGCCCACTTGTAAGGGCAAAGCACAGAAATTGAGCATAAGCGGGGCACCTGGGTGGCTCAGTTGTTTGGGCGTCCGACTTCTCAGGTTATAATCTCACAGTCCATGAGTTCCAGCCCCACATCGGGCTCTGTGCTGACAGCTCGGAGCCTGGAGCCTGTTTCAGATTCTGTGTCTCCCTCTTTCTCTGCCCCTTCCCTGTGCAAGCTCTGTCTCTGTCTTTCTCAAAAATAAGTAATCATTGAAAAAAAATTTTTAAAGAATTTGAGCATAAGCATTTAAAAACTGTTGCAACAATTTGATATCATCACAACAACTTTAAGTGCTATTTTTTATTATATAAAAGTATCTGTGTGCAATGCATTGGAAATTAAAACAAAACTGATCCTTCACTGTAGATAGTTTGAGAAACACTGTTCTATAAAACCAGTCATTCTCCCTAAACTAAAGGGTAGTTTATGTGTCTACTCCTCCAATAGCTTGTCAGTTCTCTGTAGAAGATAGAAGAATGTATTTGAATCCTTTATGAACCTTCAACTTTAAGCATGGGAGAGAGCACAACACTCATGATCGAGAAATAATTAGGGTGAAATTGATCTTGATAACAAGACAGTCATTTTTTTTTTTTTTTTTGCTGTTGAGAGGTAGTATCAGGTTGACTATTTGGGGTAAAAGCCACAGAACTAGAATTTAGGAAATAGGAATAGACACAAGCAAGAATAAATCCAAATACATAAAATGTAAGCAGGCAAGAGAAAATTCACAGTAGATGCCCCAAAAGAGGGATGAAGAGTGAAAGGCAGCTAGAAAAGGTGAACAGTGGTATGCTTCAAACTTTGGGGAAAATGGGCTCAAGAAGAATGGGCTCACAATGTGGACAGAGAGGAGAGGCTAAAACTGAAACTGTCTTCAAAATCACAGCGCACAGTGAGGTCCAAATGGTGAACGCATTTCCCTTCTGAGACTTTTGCTTTCTGTAGAATCAGAAAACTGCTTCTGGTTTCCAAGATCCTAAGCATGAACCATCCCCAGTAGGCAACCCAGTGTCCTTGACCCAACAAAACTCTGCTGCCGGTGATAACTTAACCTAAGAAAAACAGATGATTACCAATTTCACTGCAACACACTGCGTGTTGTTGACAGACTGAAGCCGTTCTGGACTAAGGGTCTGCTACAGGACTGTGCAAGCTTTTGCGGTTACACTTGATCTACCTAAAGAATTTCAATTAGTTTCCATCTGTGAAATATAAAACTGCATTCTTCTGAATGCCCTGAGCACTTTCTAAGCACCAGGCTATGTTGCCAAAGTGACAATTTGCAAGGAATCTAGGCCATATTTCAGAGAATCAGAATCTGGTCAAACTTGAAAGGATGTTAATGACAATCTCCCCAAGCTTTCATTTTATAGAAAGGGTAAGAAAGGCACAAAATAGTAAAATAACTAGTTCAAGCTCATGTGATGAGTTATTTCAGACCAACTGGAATAAAGTTTTCCGTCTTCAAAACCCTAAACACTTTCCAGTATCTTTAGTTCTTCTCTGTCAACTATACAATCATTGCATTATGGATTTCCCATTAGGAAAAAAAAATATTCTCTCAAACCCCACAACCAGTTGATTGTTTTGGAAAAAACAAACAAACAATTCTTATGTGTGATTCTTGTCACTGACCATTAACCACAGAGCACCTTCCTACGTTTCAAGATATTGTAGCATTTCATGGTGATTAAAAAAGGAAATACTAGCAAATAGGAATTAACATTTGCCAAATAAAATTCATAAAACTAAAGCAACCTTTCCAACAAAGAAAGCCTTGCAAATTATTTAGATGTTTCAAGGACATTTTGGACTCTTGTGTTCTTCAAGCACGGACCTTAGGGTTCTAATTGTTTCGCCAAAATCCTCTACGATCACCAAAAACTTGTTAGGAGGCAAGAGACTGGATTTTTGACTACACAGCCTTGCAAGTCTCACCCTCACAGTGAAGTTCATGGTGCTTACCTTCTATAACTCTTGTAAAGATGATTTAAAGTAATACATGGACGATGCAAGTCATGATGCCCTTGTCATGATAAGCACTCCATACATGTTAACCACTCATCATAATCAGGAGATGGCTTTGTCAGGGATGTTGCAGGGAGGTTTCTGTATGGTGGTGGGGTGGATTGGATTTGAAAGTGAGGAAGATCTTTTCTGTTTCTGAGATTCTGTGATTCTGCTGGTCCTTTCTAGCTGTGGCAAGTTGACTGAGTCTGTGTTTCCCTCTCCGGCTAAATCCTGCTTTTAAGTACCTTCTTCTAATACTAATTAATCAATGGACCCCACAATGTTTGCATCTCTGTTTTTAGTTTAAGGCGCTCAGTCATTACTGGAAGGGAAGGAAACTCATTCAGAGTGAGCATCTTCTGTGAGTGCCATGTTCATCATTCATGTTACTTAATCCATCCAGCATCCTACAGGGGAAATAGTGTCACTTCTTTTTATAGATGAGGAATAAACTCTCAGATATATTAGGTGAGTCATCCAAAGTGCAGGATGGAGTGAATGTATAATTCATTGTGCAAACCAGGACACTTTGAAGAGTAAAGGGGGCACTATTTATTATTCTGGGTCAATAATTATAAATTAGGACTTTTCCCAGGTAAAGTGGGACAAGTGATCTCTCTCCCCTGTGAATAAGTTATAGAGCCAGAATCAAAACACAAGACAATCTCTAATATCCTGTGTTTAACTATAGTTATGTTAAAAACACCTTCCTTGTTACCATTTTATTATGTTGGGCTGAGGCCACTGTCCAAGTATAAGTGAAAACTGGGGCACATATGAGAACCTGCTGACCTGAGATAGATAAGGAAGGAGTCATTGACACTTATGGCATTTGGTTGGTAATTTGTCCTTTTACCAAAAGCTAAATATTTATTGAGACCATAGGACATGCCAAGCACTTTTCTGCATGATTTGCATATATTTTCAGATTTAAACTATGCTGTGAGGCAGGTGCTGTTTATCCATTTTACAGATCAGGAAACTGAGGCACAGAGGGGATGATTTCCTTTCCTGAGATCTTTCATATGCAAAGCAGGCAGATACGTTTCTTATGGCTACTGGAAGGAATGACCACAACCATAATGATTTAAAGCGACACAAATTTATTCTCATACATAGTTCTGGTGGTCAGAAGTCTAAAATGGGTTGACAGGGCTGATTCCTAATGGAAGCTCTCAGGGAGAATTTGTTTCTTTGTCTTTTCTAGAGTCTGGAGGCCTCCTATGGTCCTTGGCTCATGGACTTTTTCTCCAATTTCAAAGCCAGTAACATAGCATCTTCCTCTCTCACTCTCTTTCTCTCTCCCTCTATGCTTCTGTCATCATAATGTCTTTTTATGACCTTGACCCTCCTGCCTTCCTCTCATAAGGACTTTTCTGATTCCATTGGACCCACTGAATAATCCAGGATAAGTTCCCCATCTCAAGGTACTTAATGTAGTTATACTAGTAAAGTTGCTTTTACTACGTAAGATAACATATAGTATTCTGCCTTCCACAGCAGGGTTCAAGCCCTTCTGGCTTCCTTAAACCTCTGTAATATAGTGTCTGAAAATTCATAAATAATTTAACTTGAGAATGTGTTATATGCCAAGTACTTGCCTCATGTTTTATAGGAATTGAAAAAAAAATACGATGATCCCACTCTTATGTGCAATGCTGGCATTAAAAAATATTCAGTCACTGTAAAAAATTGTGTTATGTTCTATAAAGTATGTGTGCTATGGAAAAGGACAATGAAGACAAGAAAGGATCCATGTTACAAATTAGAAGTTAAGGAAGACTTCTGTAAGGAAGAGACATTTAAGCAAAACCCAAAAGGTGAAAAATATTTGCATAGATGTGTTCGTATAAATAATACTCGAAAAAAATTTTAGAGAGTATTTACATTTGGTTATGTTAAGAGATTAAATCAAGGAAGTGATTGCATCCTTCTTTCTGTGTTTTTGTTTCCTCTTAATTTTCCAAAATTTCTAAATTGATTAACTTTAAAAAATTTTTTTAATGTTTATTTGTTTTTTGAGGTCGAGATAGAGACAGAGCATTAACAGCAGAAGGGCAGAGAGAAAGGGAGACACAGAATCCGAAGCAGGCTCCAGGCTCTGAGCTGTCAGCACAGAGCCCAGTGTGGGGCTCAAACTCATGGACTGTGAGATCATGACCTGAGTTGAAGTTGGATGCTTAACTGACTGAGCCACTCAGGTGCCCCCAAATTGATTAACTTTTAAATGAGAAATATTACCTTTAAATTTAAAAAAATTGAAAGAAACTTTAGTTTATGAAAGATGTGGCTACTGTGTTGCTTTTTAAGACTGAATCTACAGAAAATATCCTCAATCATCTATGAACATAGACACTCAGCCTATTTCTAAACTGCCTCTCATTCAAATACATTCAAGTTTCTTTAAGACCAATACTTCCTTAGATTATGCATTTCTTTTTATTCAACATTGTGCTACCGTGAAAGAAAGTATGAGGTCAACACTCTAAAATACAACAAAAATTGAAAAATATTTGAGATGTTTTTAAACATTTATTTCTCACATTATGGTGTATTAATTTCAAGCTTGCTTATATTTGTAGTATGGAATGGACACTTCTGATACTAGAATCCATTCTAGTCACTTCTATTGCTCTAAGAAACATGCTTAGTCTATATTTGGAACAACTGACTCAATAGAAAAAAGAAACAGGCCTCTCTCATTAATGTTTGATCTGATAGATGCGTCCAAATGCTGGTCAGCTTTCCACTGAATGTTACCATGGGCAACGGTTTTAAGAACTTCATAGGAATACAAGAGAAGAGGAAAAAGAAATACTGTATGAACATTCAGCTGTGTGGCCATGTCCATTTTATTCATGTGGCTGTTTATATTTAGATCTTAACATTTTGTTGATTTATTTCTCTGAGCCCTTATCCATTCTTCTCTGGAATACTGAAATGCATACCTAATTGGCTTCACTCCCTATTGCTCCCTCTCCCATCCCAGTCTTTCAGCCCACTGCTGCCAGAGTAATCTGCCACATTCTCTCACCGCATCCCTCCCTGCTCTAAAAGTCAATGTAATGCTACAGCTATTCACTATGTGACGGGCATTATGCTGGGGCTCACGAGTCTGGCCGCATGAGTAAGAAATAGCTTCTTCCCCCAAGAAAACTCAAGGAGTTTTCATTTACAATCTAGTGAAAGAAAGAAACATTTGAACAATGAGCTCTAAGACAGGGCTGGGTAACATCAATGACAAGTGTAGTCTATGGAGCAGGTTCTAAGAGCACAGTGAGATGAATAATGAATTATCTAAAAGCCCAAGCTCTAGCTAATTAGAGTATCTCTCAGAGCCCTTTGTTTTCTAGTTCAGATCATTCTAGATTTAGCCCATCTTTTGCCTTCATGAACTTTCGTCTCTACCTTGGCCTTCTCCATGAGCTACTAAAGACTTTTTTCCATGAGGACTTTTGTTAAAGGCAAGTTTAAGAAAATTCACATCATACCAGTTTAAATAAAAATGATAACATATTACGTACCTGGAAAGTTTAGAGATACTTCTATACTTTTAGAAACTATCTAAAAGTGAAGCTTCAGGTAAAGTTTAATCCAGCAAGTAAAATGATATCGCATGAGTCTTGGCTTGCCTCTCCTTTCCTATGCCTTTCAGGCTGAGGACCTCTAGCCATTCTGGGCTCAGCCTCAAGTTGCAGCAAAGGGGCTTAGTGCTGGAAAAAAGGAAAAGTTTTATTTCCTAGGAGTCTAACACAGTCTTTGAGTCTTATTCTCATTGCCTGGAATTGAGCTGCAGCGCCATTCATGAATCCAGTTATCCTCACTGGAGCATTGTATCAATTATCTTAGCCCAGTTTGGGCCCATTCCTAGAGTTGGTGGTGGTGGTCATCTGTTAGCTGCATAGTGAAAATGGGGGAGGAGCACTTACCTGAAGGGAGAGTGTGGTAGTGATTTGCAAAAAGATGGGTGAATAAACTGGATGGAAAAATGCTAAACAAGAAGGAAATTAATGAATTAAAAACTGAGTAAACGGTAACTTTTTGAGCCCTCGTGATTCTTGGGTAATATTTTCCATAATGTCTTCCTATGCTGTTGAAGGAATCTTGAACTCAAACATTGTTTCCTTTCATCAAGTTTGTCTTATATGTTGCATTTTCCCAACAAAACCTGGCATAATATTTTGCACAGAACAAGCATTCAATATGCTTGTTAGCATTCTTCAATTCAAAAGTTTTCACTCTACCATTCTACTGAAATATTTTTCTTAGAATTTGACCAATGTTCTCTCCGATTTTAAAACAAAGGTTTCTTCCGTGGTTTTTTTTTTTTTTTTTTTTTTTTTTCCCATGGCTTCATTTCTTTTTGGCTCATTTATTTTTAGCACTGAGTAATATTCCATTGTCTGGGACTTATCCATTCACCTACTGAAGGACTTCTTGGTCATTTCCAAATTTTGGCAGTTATGAGTAATGCTGCTATACACATCCATGTGCAGGTTTTTGTGTAAGATTTCAACTCCTTTGGGTCCATGCCAAGGGACATGATTGCTGTATAATCTGGTAAGAATGTTTAATTTCCTAAGAAACTACCAGACTCTTTCAAACTAGCTGTACCATTTTGTATCCCCACCAACAATGAATGAGAATTCCCGATGCTCCACATTCTCACCTTTGCTTGGTGTTGCCAATCTAACTACAGTTTTTTGAAACCAGTTCAACTCATTAAAGAGAAATCATGTTTCTAGAACTCCTAAAAATACTGTCAAGATTTACAGTAGCTATATCTGGAAATTTAACTCCTGACTTGGAACCTTCAAACACGAACCTGCTATAGGGTGAAAATTAAAGTTAACTCTCATACATACATACATTTTATTGAGACATTTTAAAATAAATTGTAAAAAAATGTAACAGAAATCCTAAATTTAGGTCCTTCTCAAGGTTTTCAGTGAGAGAAACACTAACTGAGCCCAGAGATTTTTGTCTTGAATTCCATGGAGACTAATTCATAGGCCTCAGGGCATCTGAGAATTCCCTGTCATTGTATGAAAACTTGTATGTGTGCCTTTTCTAAGAAGATAGTTCAGAGGTTTCTTTGTTTTCCTAGCAGTACCAATGCCCTATTAGAGGTAAAGAACAAATTCTCTATCACGGATATGAAAATACTCATTCATTCACACAGGAAGTAAGCACTGAATGCCTTCTATATGTCAGGCATTATTCCAGGACCTGGGAAAACAATGGTGAACAAAGTTGAACAAAGTCCCTATAACTATGGAAAGATGAATACAGGAAATAGAAAGTAAAGACAACTGTTGGTATCATACAGAATTTGAGGGACTGAAAATTCTACCACGAATCAAACAATCAATCAATCTATCTACCTATTATCTATCTATCTATCTATCTATCTATCTATCATCTATCTGTCTATGCAAAGTGTGAGTAACCACAAGCTACTTTGGATACAGTGAGTAACATTAAGTGAACTAATATTACCCAGTTCTGGAACAATCCGAAATCTGCAATATCAACCTGTCTTTTCTTCTAGTGGGCTATCCCAGTCGCACAAATTTGTAACAGCCTGCTGGACCATCAGGTGTATGTCACATTGACTCCTGTAAATCAGAGTTTCCCAGAACATGGTTAACATTTTCCTCTCATGACCCCCTTCCATGCCTTTGACCCAGCCCAAGCCCATTTTTATAACCTTGCACCCTATTTTTATTTAGATGACCCCCCAAGTCCCAACCCACTTAAACTCAATTCCTCAAAACTTATTTTGTGCACTTTCTGCCCCCCCCCCCCAACCCGGGTCCTATGCAATCACTTTCCAAGTCTAGCTCAATGGTCTCTCAATCCCAAATGTGCGTTTCAAATGTGCGCTCTAAAAGTTGTGTTCTAGTTAGGTTGTATACTATAAAATGTTTGTTCCATGGTAGTTTCTCAAATTGACCCCTTCTGGACTTAATCTGCCTGCACTCTGCACCCCATCCTGCCTTTAACACATACCCCTAACCGCTCCCAAAGCTAAGCCCTTTCTGTGGGCTCTCTGAAGACTTCTCTGATGTTGTTCTCGGTAGTCGCCCTTTTGCACCTTTGACAATAAAATGACTGTGAAGGGATAGTCGCCTTTATAATTATTATTGAGCATTTATCATGAATTTGACGCTGAGCTAAGAAAGTACATTGCATTTATGAAGGGGAGTTCAGGTAACACAGTGCGAAGAATTTGGGCTTTGAATCCCGGCTCTGCAGCCTATTTAACGCGGGCAAGATGCTTAAATGGTACACCTCGGTTTCGACTGAATGAGAGACAATGACAGCCAATTCATAGGTTGTGGTGAGAAGTGGTTAAGATCATGTAGCCTCACGCCCTGCCTGATGTGCGGTAATCACTCAGTGAATGTTGATTGTTAGTATCGTCATTAAAATTCATGACAAGTATTCAGAATAGTTATTATTGTCTCTCTTCCTGCTTGAGACTTGCTGGAAAGATAAATACCGCATATTCTTCTGGTAGATAGCCTCCTTCACATTTCGGCAAGTGGGAAATCTTTGCATGTTCCTTGCAACCTTCTCCACAAAGATTTTAATTGATTTCCCTCCCTTATATCATTATTCATTATTTATACCTGATCTATGCTATTCTTCACATAAGAGGGATATATGTCTGTGCGTTTTATCTTCCTCAGATAGTAATTCCTTTGGGAGCATGTACTAGAATTAAAGAAGCTTGAGGGCTTCAAGCTAAAGGGCTTGAGATAAAAGGAACTGGTTTTGAAGTCTGGCTCTGCCATTTCTCAGCAAATTGCTCAGTCTCTCTGTTCCTCAGTTTTCTAATCTCTAGAATGGGAACACAAATGTTTCCTTCGGGCGTGTTTGTGAAAATTAAATAAGCCAGTGGAGGAAGAGCACCGGGTACAGTGTCTGACATGCGGGCAGGGTTCCGTTCAGAATAAATTCTCCTCTTACAGTGTCCTCAAGAGGATACAGTCCTCAGCCTCCTATTCTCCACAGCAGTCAGCACACTTTCTTGCAAATATTTGGTGCTGAGAAAATTTCCAAAACACTGAATTACTGTTGCATCTGGTGATAGCAAATGGCAATATCAACAGTGAGGACACATCACAATATAAATATACTAGTGAGTATATGGTTGCTATAAAGTTATCTTCTTCTTACGATGTAATAACTGCATATCAGAATTATCCCTGGGGTTATTCTTACAATAACTCTCACAAACCACTAGTCTGGAGAGTTTGTTTTTGTGAAATCGTCACTACCGTGAAATGACCTCACTCGTCTCTGCATTCATCGCACTTTGGAGGTACCTTGGTCACAGACTTTAACCCTTGTGTTGTACTTGTTACTTTACATTTCCGTTTTTCCTACTGACCTGTGATCCCTCAAGGAGGGGCTCCCCTCTTACTTGTCTTTCATCCCTAGTCTCTGACACAGCATCTCGTCTGGAGAATGTGCCAGGCCACACGGCTTGGTCCTCAAGGAACTGACGAGATAGAGGATGATGATGAAGTGTAATCATGCTCCCTCCTGCATGAGGGTCCAGGTGAGCACAGAGGAAGAGCCTCCATAGAGGGAAGGATCCCACGGAGGCTTTCTGAGGAAATGAAGCATTCACTAAGTTTCAAAAAAAAATGAGAGAGAAGAAAGCACTAATAAGAGAAGAACACTCATTTGGTGGAATGAATGAATGTGTCTTTTAGTTAAATCTCAAAGAAATGTAGCTTATAACATTGACTACTGGACTGAACCATGAAAAGCCTCACGTTTTTTATTACCACAAAGCTGCACCATTTGCTAATTGAATTATGTTCATTAATCGGAAAAAAAAATACACCAACGAAATGAAGAGACTTTATAAGCCATGCTTTATACATCAGATCCTTTTAAACTCCTGTAAGATGTTTCACTGTTTCAAGCCCATCCTTGAAATGATCGAATAGGTCTCCCTGAAGATCTCCAAAAGCATGCCAGAATGAAGATAATACACTCTGTTATCACTCAGTTAATTTGTGAACGTGAGTAATTAGAGAAATTGGCTGTCAATACGTACCTGTAGGACTGAGCTCTATTACAATCCTGTGGGTAATGGCTGCCAGCACACATTGCTTGGCTATCAGCACAGACTTTTCTTGCAGATACTGGGAGGCTGGTGCTCTTGGGACTTATAACAGAAGGTTGCAAGATAAATACTATAAATCTTCTGGAAAAGTCCACCCAGCGCATTTGCTAAAAATTAGCCCTGGGGCACTGGAAAGACTATGTAAATGAATCACGTCCTGCTTGTCTGTCTCCAAAGCTCAGCCTCCATGTATGCAAATGGATGATAATAAATGAGAAAAACAGCATGAAGAAAGTAACAAGGATAGACTGTAGAAGACAGGGGCTGAGATATATTTTTTATATGTAAAGTAGTTTTTGCGTACGTACCTAGATGTATCTGAATAGTTACAAGGTAGTCAAGTTTTAAACTAATGGAAGATAAATTTGTATAAAATGGTAAAAATGTATGTCTCAGCTTTAAGATATGAGGATAAAATGCTGTATCATTTTTTATATATAGGTGAGAAGAGGAAGTCTATTCATGCAACACAAGTAATCCAATTGTATCAATTGGAACAACAATCATCAACAATCTTTATTTTAGGTACTAAACATAGAAAATTATATAAGACAAAAGATCCTCATTCATATGGAAGTTAGGAGTAAAGGAGATGGTCAGATAAACTCACCGCTCATTACACAGTGTAAAAAGCACAACAAAAGAAGAGGGAGCCAGGAGCAGAGTCAAACTGATGAGGCTGAAGGTAGGACTTCTTTCTGGAGATGACATCTGAGCTGGGATTCTTGACTTTTAATGCGGCACATACTGTGTATCGCTCCAGATCTAAAGAGACAATGAGTTAGTTGTTGACATTTTTACATTTTCACCAAGTAAACACTAACAGCCAGGCACAGTGAAATGTTTTACCTGTTGTTTTTTTTCTTCATGGCTAAAGAGAGAGTATACATCAGCATTCCCACTTTATAGATAGAAACACCACGGCACAAGAAGAACATAAATCAATTATACTCAATCGTAAGTTTCAGGGTCAGGATTCAGATCCAGGTCCTTGTAAATAAATGCAACACCTGTGTTGTAAGGCACCTGTGCGGGGACATCAGAACTTTCCAGAGGAGAAAAGTAGATGTAAACTGGAAAAGTCAAAGATTTCTTGGAGGTGGGAAATAGGACTGGCTCCTGGCAGATGGAAGGATTAGGAAGGCAGAGTGATGGGGGAGGGCATTTTGTGTGGAATGGTGAGCCCTTTGAAGACATGGTTTACTCTTGTATGGGCCAAACCAGTTCCCTCTGATTCTCTGATTGTTTAGAATCTTAGTGGCTTGATCTTGCCAATTCTTCCCAACTTCCAGTTCTTCCACACTTGGTTTGGATAGCATTTCAGCACTCCAGTGCCGGGATTGTCCCCACTCTACCCCATGTGTTCTAGGATAATATATGGCGATCATACCGTCCTCTGTGGCTGAAGCAGCTGAGAAACAATGATTCTTACTTGATTCTGACCTTGCTGAGAACCAAAGCCATTGTAAGCTTAGTTCACTGCAGTTATATACTCTCTCTTCCTATGCCAGTGTTGCTCAACTGTTTTTGTTATTGTTCTATTAAAATGCCTTTTTAGAAATTTTTGTATAATCACCACTGATTAAATTTTAATACCCAGATATGTTGTATATTTAGGTATTATATGCAAATCTGTGCTTTATGCATAAAACGAGTAAGATTTTTTTATCATGAACCAATTATCGTCCCCTTGGGACTGATAAAGCCCCTGATGATAATGAATGCCTTATGCTATGCCTTGTTCCCTATTTTGCATTCTGATCTTTTGGGGACAAGGAGAATGATGAAAACAGACAATCTGGAATCAAACTACCTTCCAAGACAGGTTACCTAACCTTCCTTCATGCAAATTTCTTCTGTGAAAAATGGTAATAATACATACATACCTAGGGAAGTTTTATTAACAGATTAAAAGAGATAATCAGAAACAAAGACATAATAGGAACTTAGAAAATACAACTTTCTCCCCTTTCCAATGCATAGTTTCTTTCAAACTCTGCCTTTATACTGCATTTTTCATCTGCTGATTTGCTCTTTTGTTCAAGAGGATAGAAGTAAGGAGGCAGAATAACCCCAGAAGGATTTAGGACATGGAAAAAATAGAAAAAGCCTCACCGGGGAAATTTACAGAGCAGGTGTACTGTCACAGTTGTCTGAAGAGGGAGAGTCAGGAGTCCTCTCTCTACACTGATGGGCAGGTACCTTTATCAGGAAGGTGTGTTCCTCCCGGAAGTGAACTCTCACTTTTATTAACCCTGCCTTGGAGGAGAAGCTCTCCACTGCTGTGTGGTGAAGAAGAGAACAGTATTTGAAGAAAATCTAGGCAGAAGTTAACTGTGCTGTTTGTGCTCTGACCTGGCCAAGTATTTAAATGCTTCCTGATCTATAAACTGGCTTTAAAATGAATACCTGAGTTAGAGGATTATTTTGAAAATTAAATAAAATAATACCCATTACAATGCCTGGCACATAGTTAGGTGCCCAATATCATTTATGCTGTTTTCTCTCCAAGCAGCTTGGCTCTCTGAAATGCCATAGGGTACAATGATTTCATATACATGAGGGATTAAAAATGTACACTTTATATAACAATAAGTGTAAGGATAATAATAGCTTACCCTTCTAGAGTACTTCATAGATATATAATATTTTCTCATTCATATTCTGCAAGAACACTTGGTGAAATAAGTGTGAATGACATTATTATCCCTATTTTAAAAGTCAGAAAACTCAGACATCATGTGACCAACCGAAGGTCATAAAGTAATAGATTATATAGCTGGAATTCAAATCCAATTTCTCTGATTCTAAATCTAGAGCTAAACCTCACTGTTGCTTAAAATTGCTTATAAATCCTCACTTCTCAAGCATGAAATCTAGTGAATTTTTTAAAGTTCTTAAAATCTTTAAGTAGACCTCACTTGTTTCAATTTTAATAATTCTCCATTGGTAAATGTTAAATTTTTGTGCATTTTACATATGACCCTACCCATAATTTTCATTGAGGTCTCATTAGGTCTTTGAATAATGTTTGAAATTCAGTTTAATTCTCCATTTAAGAAAGGATTTGAGAAAATAGGATCTCTTATCATGGGCTTAAGTTGGAAGGATGGAAAATTGTAGCCCTTTCGGCAGGTACTTGGAAGAAATACTGAAAGAAAGGTTTTATAATAATACTTACACAGCTTTGCACATACGATGCAATCTTGGGCAATAATGATCAAACTGTTTTTTTTTTTTTTATATCACCTAAGTTATTACATAAAGCCTGTCTCTATTTCTTGCAAATGTCTTAAAAAATAATTTTACTTTAAAAGCCAGTGGTAATTATTTTAGATAAAACGTCTTCCTTTCTGTGCTTGGATCTATGCAAATAATAGATTTCTAGCTTTCAATCACACTCAGAGCCTAGTTTTAATCTGTGTGTTAACTCTCTAGACAATTTTGATGGTGGAAAATTTCACCAAGGGAGAATGCCTTTCAGAATACTAAATTCCAAAAGCACAACCTGTCCTTCCATATTGGATTTGGCAGTTTAATAAGAGCAGGAGCTAAGTACAGAACTGCTCAGAAATATTTAGAGTAGTGAAAGGAAAGAGGCAACAAATCTTAATGAGCCCACAGTCTTTACCAGGCAGCTAGTCCACTTAAGCTAATTTTCCCATTATTCACAAGTTCTTGAGAGCACTACAATATAGGTTCCTTTATTAATAGCTCTTCTGTCATCCATTATTTAGGCGTCTTCCATATTAAATCACCAGTGCGTCAGTCCCCTAAAGCAATACACATAAGAGTTTTAAATAACCAATTGACAGGAAGTTGTCAGGAGAAAAGTTTATTTCAACTAGTTAAACATTTCAGCACCAACAATGCTTTGTTTATAGAGAAGACAAAATAGATGAGAAATTGGTTATTAAACTTTGCTTAATTAGACAAAGTCTTGTACTCAAAAATTGCCTTATAAATGATGGAATTGTATTTATTTGGTGGAGGATTAAATTCAATTAGTTATCATGAACCTAAATATAATTTAGTGAAATTCTATCAAGCATCTTCTATATTCTTAACACCTACAAGGCACTGATAGGGATATAAATAAAATATAGATTATTTCCCTGACTTTCAAACGTTTAAAGTTTTGTTAGGGAACCAAAGTACACATAACACATCCACACCCACACCCCCTATATATATATATATATGTAACATTAATATCTAATAATAAAATAAGTCTTATTAATGATAAAATATATGATAAAGATTTGCATTACTAAAGGATAATTAAAAAGAGTGCGTTTACAGGCACCTGTGTGGCTCAGTTGGTTGAGTGTCCAACTCTCAATTTTGGCTCAGGTCATGATCCCAGAGTCACGGGATTGAGGTCCATGTCAGCGTGGAGCCAGCTTAAGATTCTTTCTCTCTCCCTCTGTCTCTTGCCCCTGCTTGTGCATTCTCTCTCCCTCCCTCTCTCTCTCCCTCTCTCTCTCTCTTAAATAAAATTTATAATGAGTCCAGAACTCATGGTAATTGCAGAAAGCTTTGCAGAAAGCTTTGGTAATTGCAGAAAGAGATCCCACTGGAAAGAAGATAAGCAGAAGAATAGATGAAGACTGTCATCAACCAGAAAAAAAAATAAGAATCAAAACACAAGACCAGAGACTGAGCAAGGTCAGCTTATGCAGCTGAGAATGTTGATGTGTTAAGACCCCTGGGAAACATGGTTTGGTGTAAAAGTAACAGAACCAGATTATGAAGAGATTATTCTGTAACTATTTTGGAAAGGATCTACAGATAATGGGGAAATTACCATCTATACTCAAAAACCGCCATGACCCACATTATTCTTAGAGAGTAATATAGTGGCACTGTGTCTGTGGTTGAGAATCATGAGGTCATCAGGAGGGAGGACATTTAGGAAACTGCATAATAATCTAGGAAGAGGGAGAAAAGGTCTTGGCATAGAAAATGGAGGACAAAACGAGAATAAAGAAAAGAGGATGCATCTTACAAATTGTAATTTTTTAATTAATCCACTTAAGTTGTTAGTAAATACAATTCTTTTAAAAAATAGAAATAATTAAGTGATTGAAATAGGATCTTCCCCTGAAGACATCCTGTCATATGGTTATTTAAAAGGTACATTACCTTAGGAAAACATTACACTGATGATTTACATGGAATAAGGTTAAAAATAATGAATGACACCAGAGAGATTAATAAAAAGACATAAATTTTTTGATGCCTCCATTGCCCGTGAAGTTAGCCTACTCTAGAAGGCTGCCACAAAGTAAATTTCTGTCTGAGTTGTTAGCTAACCAAAGATTGCTTGATGGTTTGTGATTTACTTACAACAAGGCATTGTGTGTGTATGTATTAAATTTTTAGTGCACAAATAGCCCGTATTTATTGTGAAAAAGTTAGCAAAGTTTAAAAAGAGAAAAGAAATGAGAAATTCTGCAATCCCACCACCCACAGATAAATATTGTTAACATTTTGGAGTATTTTGCTCTTGTAGATCTTCTGTGTAATAAATATATTTGCTTGGCTTACCTTTAGTTCTTGTTTTCTCTTTTTGTCTGTCTCTTTTATTTTTATTTTAATTTTTTAAGAGATAGACACAGAGTGAGCACAAATGGGGGAGAAAGAGAGAATCATTTTTTTAATGTTTATTTTTACCTTCTTTGAGAGAAACAGTGAGTGGGAGAGGGGCATAGAAAGAGGGAGACAGAATCCCAACCAGACTCATCCATGTCAGCACAGAGCCTAATGTAGGGCTTGAATTCATGAACCATGAGATCATGACCTGAGTGGAAATCAAGAGTCTGATGCTTAACCAACTGAACCATCCAGGAACCCCTGTCTCTTTTATTTTTAAATACACGTATTCTAAATCATCATAACCTATAAAAATAAAATCATCGCATTTCTCTTAGTCTCACAATATGGAAACACAGCATCGCTTATTTTCGGTATGGAGTGTCTGGGAGACTTGGAAAGGAAAGAGCATGAGTCTTGCCTTTGTTCAGGGTCTGGGTTGTTTTTGTTTGCTTGTTTGTTTGTTTGTTTGCTTTTACTTTAGAGGGTGGACTCCTGTATGTGTCCCCTCAGGCATCCAGGAACTGGTTACAATGAAGATGAGGGCCTGGGTGTTATTCCTTAGAGCCACAGGGCCTTGGCATGGAGATGCCTACAGGCAGGTGGTCTGGCATGCACATGTGATGGCTTCCTCCGGTCATTCTCACCTGGTCCCTCCTTAGATATTATCTATCCTAGAGGATCATTAACTCCTTATCCCTCGCAAGGAGGACAGTATGAGGCATGGGTAAAGTGGGGTGAGGGTGCAGGTCCTAGCAAGAACAGAAGCAGGAAAAGGAGCAAACGCAGATTATTATGGGGTCCTTCGGTTTCCCTGAAAGTTGCAATAGGCTACCATAAACCATGAACATTAGACATATTCAGGAGAGAAATGGGAAGAAGTGGCGACACCAAAATGCACTAAGTCTCCAGGGACGATGAGTCATTAAGGTGGAAAGCTGACCGGCCCTGGTTTCCCAGCTGCACAAGCCCTGTGGGAGTCCCTGCTCCATTTCTTAATAGCTGTGTTGGGAATGTGAGCATATTGCTTAACTTCTCAAAGGACAGTGTTCCCGTCTGTAAAATGTGAATAAAACATCCATCCCATAGGTTTGTTCTAAGGAATAAATCCGATATGTCATGTGCCTGCCACAACACCATCCTTCAAGTCTGAACAATGATGCCGTGCTGATGCAATATAACCGTTAGAGCAGTAAAGCGCATGGGTTTCAGAGCAGGTGAGAGACAGCTCAAGGTCACGTAATACATCAGTGGCAAAAGTGA
This sequence comes from Panthera pardus, assembly GCF_024362965.1. Taxonomy (NCBI): domain Eukaryota; kingdom Metazoa; phylum Chordata; class Mammalia; order Carnivora; family Felidae; genus Panthera; species Panthera pardus. The sequence goes on from NW_026526688.1 coordinate 188,056,173, forward strand.
GATGTGTGGAGGCCTGGTTCCCAGTCCAGTTCTGTCACTTTAGAAGGAAGCCATTCCATTCCCAACAGATGGAGTGCATGTTGGAGTAAACATTCAGAAAGCCTCCTTATGCCATTTCCCCCAGCTCAGGGAATCGTGGAGCCCTGCATCCCAACCGGAAACCTCTCTCCGTGAGGTATTCACAACTATTTAAAGCAAAATAAGAACAACAATGAAAACCCCTCTCAACATAGTCTGTTTGACTGTTAGGAAAGGTCACAGCCACGTAGTATGACTAATTTGGACTGCAATCTTTTAGTTACTGCAGTATCCAGAAATAATTTATTATCCTGACATTAGGTAAAAGAAGGAAGTACAAAACAAATATTGCGACTGGCATTTTATAAGATGTCAGTGGAGCAGATCAAAGAGTCCCTATTCTTTATTTTATATCAAGATGAACCTGTTTGGTACCTGTCATGGAGTGAAGCTTATCTAGAGGCAACAGGAAGCAAAGGTTATCTTGAATACAATGGAAAAGGGCAAATGAATGTTAACGTTTAATTAAAGCCACTGGAAAAGAATGGCCAAGTGCAGGTGGGTGCTGGAAAGAATGGTGTGTTGGTGCCTGAAGGAGGCAGGCTGGCTGAGCACCCACCGGGAAAATCTGTATGCAGGCAGTTGAAGGGACAGCTCTCTTGGGGTCACTGATGTTACATGACAATTGTTTGCCTTCCAAAAAGAGCACACAAGAGAAAGAGGCCATGCAGTGTGGTGGTTAGCTGCAAGAGCTTTGAAATCAGACTTCCTGGATTTGAGAAGCAAGGGCTGGGAGCCAGACCACCTGGCCTCAGACACCAGCAGTGACCATTTACCAAATGTGTGACCTCAGGCAAGTCACAGAGTCTCTGTCTCTTCCTTTCCTCTTTTATAAAGTGGGGATAAAACTACCTAGTCACAGTAATTAAATATTTAAAAATAAGGTACTATTTGTAAAATACAGGGCAAGCTTTATATATAAGTATTTATCAAATAGAGTCCTGAGTCCTTGCCCACCATATACTCCTAATAGAAGTTACTTCGACTTCTAAGCCTCAGGCCCCTCATCTGGAAAATGGGTCTAATCACCGTCCCTGGCTTACACAGTTGTGAAAGCTACATGAGATCAGGCACACATACACCTAACATACAACCATCAAAGACTTACTATCTTGGTTTCTATTTCACCAACTAGACCAGAAGCTCCCTGAAGCAGATGTTCTGTCGTGTTCTTCTTTGGGTCTACTTCAGGGATTTCCTTATTAATGTTTGTAAAATGAGCAAAAAGATATAAAGACCCAGATAAAATACTCTATTTACATGTAATACAGACACATTCGTGCCCAAACTTAGAACATGCCCTCAGAAAAGAGTCACATGGACACCCTCTAAGACATACATGGAATATACTCAGATAATTGTAAAGAAATGAGATTTGATCTAGTAGTCACATAACACACTGATATTTTCTCTTGTATCCTTGACAGATGGTCTCCAACCTCTCTCCAAAACTTCCAACAAACAATCCATAATCACGTCTTTCATGGAGCAAATATATTCCCTTTTCTCTTACATCCCAGTGGAGCTTTTAAAAATAGCTCTCTTTGGTAACCATGAAAAAGTCTCATTATTGCAGTCAGTTTTGAGCCTGTCTCCATCAATGAGTTGTAAGTCCTTTGAGATAGAGGATAAAGGAGCGCCAACATTCTCATTCTTCTGTCTCCCAGCTGCATATAAAATATTCTTATGCCCCTCGTAGATGTTCAGTAGCTATTAATTTAACAAGTGAATCAAATGATTAGAGATCCCATATGATGTTTCCCTTTCTAAGAAGGTAGCTTATTTTAAGTAAAATATCTCCTAAATCCAATCTGCCCTTCTGTTAATGTATTATTTATCATATTTAAAATCTCAAAATCTATAAGCGATCGGTCTTTATTTCCTGACTCAGGGATCAGGAATTTAGATTTTTTTAATAGCTGACATTTTAATGTTATGGATTATTAGACCTCTAAGGGGAGTCAAAATTGCCTCCTCATTTTACATATTGGAAATCCAAAGCCAATCATTAGCCAAGCCAGGGTTTAAGGCTGTGTCACATGACTCTTAATCCCACATTTTTTTTTCTACCCTACCATTCTGCAAGCACTTTATTATTTACAAAGTTCCTTTAACCTGCAAAAAGCTATATAGCTTTTTGATCCTTAAATCTATGCGATAGAAACAACACATTATGCTATTATGTGTCAGAGAGAAGAAAACAAAGTCTAAAATGTCCAAGGACATCCTGCCTCAGGGGAGTAGTAAAGCTGTAAGAGTACCCAGATTCAACTCAGTTTTTTTTTTTTTTCTTTCATGGGAGCAACCAGGAAAATGTACATGAAAGAATGGATATATCTTTAAAAATGGGGAGAGTGGAGAAAATAAAGGTATATCCAAAGTGGGTGGTGATAGTCAATGTCAAAAGGATTTCCTACCCACTTCCCTCATTAAAACCAGTGGGACAATTCTGGGGATTAAAACAACTGAGCTCTGCATGGAAACCAACTGAATGGTGAGCACAAAGCAAGTTTCCCTCACTTAATGCATGAGAATAAACCCATGTTTTCCACCACTGAGGAGCCATCTTGGGATAGAAAACAGGAAAAAAGAGAACTAGCCCTTGCAGAGAGTTGGACTTTGGATAATTTGTCTTAACAAAAAGAGAAAACTGAGATATGTCCAATTAGTAAATTTAAATCAACACACCACCTCTCATTTTCTGCTATCTTTATATCATTTGTGTCATTAAATTACATGAAAATCCTTTAAGACATTCAGGAGAAACACATATGCGGCTGCCTCATGGGTGTAATATTTGGCATAAGGTCCCTAGAAGGATGTGTGCTTACTTACCTTGCTTCCCTGCAGAAGTGGTGTCTGATCCCTACAGAGTGAGAGCTGGCAGGGGTGTGGACAGGGCAGTCCCCTGCCTTTCGGTCCTCTGCCTTTCAGAGGCAGGAGCTCCAGAGGAAGCATGCAGGTTCAGCAAGCCGGAGACGTGTGTCAACCCAGGCAGAAAGAAATCACAACCTTCTTAACCAGGCATTGCAACTTGGTTGTTCTCAGTTGGAATCAAAGGAGAGTAAGCTGGAGTTGTCTTGTAGATGCTGAATAATTAGTGACTCTGAGGAATAAAATAAAACCATGATTATGGCTCTTTTCTTCCATTTCTGGAATGATCCCATTTATTGCAATGCTTCTCCTTCCTGCAAATCAGCTAGTCAGTAAACATCATCTGAAGACCCACAGGCACCATGATTTTGAGGGGTCTCTTCTGGTCTCTTCCAGCTGTGCCCCTACCTATAGGACCAAGGACACCTGATCACCTGAGCCCACACTCTGCCTCTGTTCCACATTCTGAGCACCCAAGACCTCAGAATCACTGAGGTAGCTAAATGGCCCACGTCTGTTTTCAGGGCCTGCATGAGCCACTCTCCTGAGTTCAGCTTATGAATGGCAGACTGCACAAGGGTACGTGCAATTCTAGCCTGGAAGAAGAGCCACTGTTGGTGAGTTCACAGAGGGTGTGGAGTGAGATTGGACTTATGGCCTGGAGTATCCACACATACTGTGCAGGACTGAACTAGGGATGTGACTAGAAGAGAGCAGGCCATCAGCCAAGAACTTCCACGTGTATTCTTGTCATGGCCCACCAATGAGACAAGTGGGCCCAGAAGCTCCTTTACATGTTCTATTTAGTTCCTTGGTTTTCTATTTAGTGACGTATCAAGCACCTTCACGAAGTTGTAGGGAGGTACTGGCAAGCAGGGCAGTAACCTGGCCCATTATAGGGTTTATAAGTCGATGTGTGTGAATTCATTAAAGTCCTGGAAGCATGAACGAATATGATGGAAGAAGCAATGTAAACAAGTGGGAAGAACAGGGTTCGAAAGAAACAGATCGACACCCAGGTTCTGACCTGCCACTTCTTACATTGGGGACCTTGTGAAAATTACTTAGCCTCTCTGAATCATGGCTCCAAATGTCTGACTCTAGATTTCGGTTCAGGTCATGATCTCATGGTTTGTGAGATTGAGCCCTGTGTCAGGCTCTGCACTAACAGCACAGAACCTGCTTGGGATTCTCTCTCTCTGCCCCTCCCCTTCTCTCTCTCTCTCTCTCTCTCTCTATCTGGGGGGAGAAAACCTTTAAATAAATAAATAAATAAATAAATAAATAAATAAATAAATAAATAAATAAGGCTTTAAATTTTACCTACCTTCTAAGCTTATAGTGGCAGGAATAGATGTGAATACAATACATTAGGATACTTCACCCGCACAGTAAGCATTTTATAAAGGTAGTGATTTTGTAAGTGTGAAGGGTAATAAGAAAATAACGTTTGCAACACAGAAAAGACCTAGGATGCAGTGGGGATAATTGATCTCAGAAAGGTTTAGATTAATTGGAAGATGACATCTACTGAAGGTCAAACACAATAGATATTTCTGTTTTGAGAAAACTTATTTGCCTAAACATTCAGTAAAAAGTATTTTACCCATTTTAAAAGACTATAATAAATGGACAGTGGATGCTTACAATTCAGAGTGCAGCTGTACAATCAATGAAAGTGTGTGAGCACTTAGGGGTCCTGAAGGCATCACTTCTAAATTCTTCTCTGACACTTAATCATGTGTTCCGACCCTTTTTGTGTATCTTTCTCTTTCATTACCCTTTACTTGTTGTCCTTTTAACTTGAATGTTTTTAAAGCATGTCAACCTCTGGACTGCAGCAATTAAAAGATGTGGGTTAACTTACACAAATTAGTGCCTCAGGTTAAAAGCATGTCGGGCAAGAATAGACATTGCTAGAATAGAAGGCTTCATGAAGTTCATATTTGGAAACTATCATATAGGCATAGGCAGTCTTATGTAAATCCTCAAAACATATTCTCTAATAAAAAGGTGTGACATAATAAAAGTTTATAGGAGAAGAGTATAAAGAAAGTCCATATTTGGAATGAGAAAGATCAGGTTTCTATACAGTTCCACATATCATTGTTAATAATTCCTTTAAAATTTTTTCACAAGATGGGGTGCCCGGATGGTTCAGTTGATTGAATGTCCGACTTCAGCTCAGGTCATGATCTCACAATTCATGAGTTCGAGCCCTGCTCGCTGCTGTCAGCGCAGAGCTGGCTTCAGATCTTGTCTCCTTCTCTCTGCCCCTCCCCCGCTCACATTCACACTCTCTTAAAAATGAATAAACATTAAAAAATAATAATGAAAAAATAAAAATTAAAAAATTTCGCCAGAATATCTTGATGTATTAAATGAAGTGGTTGAAATTGATTCCTTACTCTAAGGTTTGAAGCAACATATTGAGGTTTTCTTTCCTAATTAGTGAGACTCAAGCATATTTGTGTTCCTGGGATCATCAAATCCAAAGTTCAGATATTTTTAGAACTGTGAATAAGTAACCTAAAGGAAAATGTTCAGAAAAATATAGATTGCTTATATAGGTTTTTGTTTCTAATGGTGAGATAGTCATAGTTCAATTTATATTTTTGGAATATTTATTAAGCATCTAGTATGTGTCACGCATTTGAATTCATGCTCTCCCAGACCTTTCTATGGCTTTCTTGCATGACTCCTCTTTAATATGTAAGTACAATAAAGTCATATAATTTGCATATCAATCAAACTAAATTAGTATCAGATCTAGATTCGATGTCATTGCTCTGGTTGTAAATCTCAACATGGAAAAAAAATCTGAGAATTGAGAGAATTTTCTATCTCAGAGGGTTATCTATCTCAAAGGTTTTAGAAGATCTAAATATGTGATGGAATGCAACATATTGCACTGGAATCAAAATAATTTTTAAGGGGTTCCTGGGTGGTTTATTTAGTTAAATGACCAACTCTTGTTCTCAGCTCAGGTCATGATCTTACAGTTGGTGAGTTCGAGCCCCACATATGGCTACATGCTGTCAGTGCAGAGCCTGCTCGGGATTCTCTCTCTCTGTCCTTCCCCCACTAACACACTCTCTAGCTCTCTCTCTTTCTCTCAAAATAAATAAATAAACTTAAAAAATAAGTTTTAAATGATGAAGGCATGGATAGAGCACTATAAAATGTTTTCACTTTGGGCATGCAAAAGCCAATACTTGGGGCGCCTGGGTGGCTCAGTCAGTTAAGCGTCTGACTTTGGCTCAGGTCATGATCTCACAGTTTGTGAGTTCAAGCCCCGCATCAGGCTCTGTGCTGACAGCCTGGAGCCTGGAGCCTGCTTCAGATTCTGTGTCTCCCCCTCTCTCTGCCCCTCCCATGCTCATGCTCTGTCTCTCTCTGTCTCTCAATAATAAATAAATGTTAATTTTTTTTTTTTTTTAAAGTCAATACTGGTTTCTACTAAAGCAAACATAAGTATACACTGTGAACCAACAATTCCCCTTCAGGTGTCCATCCAAAAGAAAAGTGCATACATCCATCAAAAGACACGTGAAAGGATATTCATAACACCCTTATTCATAATAGCCAAGTATTAGAAACAACCCAGATAGCCACAATAGTACCATGGATATATTCATATAATGGAGCACAACACAGCAATAAAAAACAAACAAACAAAACAATAAAAAACAAACAAACAAAATTCACCAGATCATGGTGAATTGCACATATATAACGATGAAAGAAAACAAAACCAAGCACAGTAAACTACATTGTGTATGATTCCATCAATATGAAGTTCAAAAACAAGCAAAATGAATACTTTGGTGATATGTCAGAATAGTGGTGGCTCCTGTACAGGCAGATATTGACTAGGAAGAAGTATGAGGGGCACATGAAGAGTTAAAAAAGTTCAGTATCTTGAGGTGGGTGGTGGTTATGTGTGTGTGTTCACGTGCGTGTATATGTATGAGAAAACTTATCAAGAGATACACTTAGGATTCGTGTACCTTACATATTTTCCACCTCAGTATTAAATTGTATAAAGAGACAAGATTATACCTGTTTTTCCTGAATAATGAGCATTGTGTAACATGTGAACCTATGTCTTTGTGTTGTGGTATATATTTGCATAGAGATAGGGCCAGTGCAAAATGAAACTGCTGCTCCCTTGTTTAAATATTAAAAATTTTAGGGGCGCCTGTGTGGCTCATTAGGTTGAGAATCTGACCCTTGATTTTGGCTCAGGTCATTATCCTGGGGTCATGGGATTGAGCCCTATGTTGGGGCTGTTTGGAATCCGCCCCCCCCGCTTACGTGTGCTCTCGCTCTCTCTAAAATAAAATTTCAAAACTATTTTTAAAATATTAAGAATTTTATGACGGCAGTAGCAGAACGTTAAGCCGAGCGTGGGAACCTCTTAAGCACAAGGCTCTAGGGCACACCCGTGATGCCAGCCCTACAAGGAGATACTCAGAAGATAGTCTGAAAATCAAGGAAGGTTGCTAAGATCAGGCATCTACATGGTGTAAAATGAATGGTGAAAATTCCTGGTTCTGCTGGGAAAGCGTAGTTCTGGGTTAAGGAGGTTATGTCCCATTGAGCTGGATGGCTAAGACGTGCTAGTACTCTACCGAAAGGCAACAGGATAAAAACTTATTATGGGAAAACACACTAAAATGGAGATTAGATAGAATGCCTTAATTAAGAGAAATCTACGTGAGAGTTATGAATAGAAAACATGTGTTCTATTAAAATGAAACATTCAGTGCTCTCCGTGCCAGAAGAGAAACACTGAAATTGTACAGAGATAATAAGCTAGAATAGCATGAGTGCCAGTGATGACTTCGGCTTCACTGATTGAAAATGTTTGACGCTGTATTTATATTACTGTAATCATTAAATACACCAAAACCCTTTGGGAGATTCATGCCTCCGGGGTGAAGTATTGGACCTATGAGAACAAGATGAGACCATGAAAACACACTGGAAGCCAAAGGAGGCTGGGAGGCTTGGGGATGCCCAAGTAGCTGGACATGGACTTTGTTTCCTTACAGGATTTTGTTTTCTTCTTACAAAGTGAGATCCAGCCAGCTGGGTGTCACCAGGCTTTCAGAGGCAGGGTCCATAAGATTAGCCCCAGGGTTTAGCACACTGGAGAGTGAGAATCTCCCTGGACAGAAAAAGGTCGCAACATTTTAAAGTTTGTTTTTTTTTTTTCTTATACTGATTTCTTTTATTTAAAGTGTATATCATGGTGATTTGATATACACATATGCTGTGAAAGGATTCTGCCCATCTAATTAACACATCCACCACCTCACATATTTATCTTTGTGTGTGTGTGTGTGTGTGTGTGTGTGCGTGTGTGAAAACATTTATGTTCTACTCTTAGCAAATTTCAATTATACCATACAGTGTTATCATCTCTAGCCACCATGTTTTACCTAAGATCTTTAGATCTTATTCATCTTATGGCTGAAAGTTTGTACCCTTTTACTAACCTCCCCTTCCTATTTCTCCCCTACCCAGCATTTGGCAACAGTTTTCTACTCTCTGTAAATTCGAGGTTGGTTTTGTTTTGTTTTTGTTTTTGTTTTTTGTTGTTGTTTTAGATTTCACATATTAAGTAACATCATGCAGTATTTGTCTTTTTCTTCTGGGTTATTTAACTTAGCATAGTGCTCTCAAGTTCTATCCATGTTGCACATGGCAGAATTTACTTGTTTATCGTGGCTGAATAATATTCCATTGTATGTATATACCACATCTTCTTTTTCCATTCATCCATTGAGGAACACTTAGATTGTTTCCATGTCTTGGATATTGTGAATAATGCTGTAGTGAACTTAAGGGTGCAGATTTTTCTTCAATATCCTGTTTTCATTCCCTTTGGATATATACCCAAAACGTGTGATTGCTGGATCATGTGGCACTTCTATTTTTTTTTTTAAAATAACTGCCATACTGTGACTGCATCGATGTACATCCTTTTTTATTTTTTGAAGGACCTCCATACTCTTTTCCATACCGGTTACACGAATTTGCATTCCAAAAGTATACCAGGGGTTCCTTTTTCTCGACACCCTTGCCAACACTTGTTATCTCTTGTCTTTTTGGTGGTAGCCATTCTAACAGGTGTGAGGTGATACCTCATTGGGATTTTGATTTGCATTTCCCAGATGATTAATGATGGCACACACCTTTTCATTGGCCATTTGTATGTGCTCTTTAGAAAAATGTCTTATCACTTCCTCTGCCTATTTTGGTTATTGAGTTGTATGGATTCTTTGCATGTTTTGGATATTAACCCCTTATCAGATCTGTGATTTGAAAGTATTTTCTCCCATTCTAGAGGTTACCTTTTCATTTTGTTGATTGTTTCCTTTGCTGTGCAAGAGTTTTTTGATTTTTTTCTATTTTATTGACTGGTAGTTGACATGTGATGTTATATTAGTTTTGGGTGTACAACATAGTGATTCAACAATTCCATACACTATGCTCTGCTCGCCACGATAAGTGTAGTTACCATCTGTCCCCATACAATGTTACTATGATATTATTGACTATATTCCCTATGCTGTGTTTTTCATCCCTGTAACTTATTTATTTTATCATTGGAAGTTTGTACCTCTTAATCACCTTTGCCTATTTTGCCTATCACCTCAACACTCTGCTCTCTGGCAAACACCACTTTGTTCTTTGTATTGATGATTCTGTTTCTGTTTTTCGTTTGTTTTGATTGTAATAACCTTTAGGTCCATCCATGTTGTTGCAAATGGCAAAATCTCATTCTTGTTTATGGCTGAGTAATATTACAGTGTATGTATGTATGTGTGTGCCTGTGTATACCCACCACATTGTTTTTATCCATTCACCTATCAGGGGACACTTAAGTTGCTTCCATGGGTTGACTATTGTAAACGACGCTGCAGTAAACACAGGAGTGCATATATCTTTTCAAATTTGTGTTTTTGTTTTCTTTGGGTAAATACCGAGTGGTGCAATTACTGGATGATATGGCATTTTTTTTTTAATTTTTTGAGGACTCTCCATACTGTTTTCCACAGTGGTTGCACCAATTTACAGTCCCATCAATAGTGCCCAAGTGGTCCCTTTTCTTCACGTCCTCACTTACAATCGTCATTCCTTGTCTTTTTGATAGTAGCCATTCTCACAGATATAAGGTGATATTGCATTGCACACAAAATTCTCAGTAAGGCATCGCAACCTGGCTGTTCTCAGCTGGAATCCGAGTGAAGACAGTTGTCTTGTAGATGACAAATAACTGTCAACACTGAGGAGTGACACATGACAAAGCTCAACTAAACTAAACTAAAATAGCCGTTATTGGTTTTTTTCTTCCGTTTCTTCAATGACAACTAATGTTCCCATTTACATCAATGCCTCCTTTCCAACTACACAGCAACTATAAGGGCCTCTTGAAAATCTAGTGGCATAAAGCAAGCACTCCCTTAAAATTAAAGTGAGCTCACTCTGAGCTGCATGGGTTTACAAATGAATGTGGGTCTTAAGACCTTTTTATAAAAATCTTCATAATTTTTGAATGGATGGCTATATTGTCAGTAAGTCATTCTCTAACATTTGTAACAGCAAGTTTCCAAAAGCTTACAAGGCTGCTGATATAAATAAGACTTTATTTGTACTGGCATACCTTGTTTTATTTTTCTTTGCTTTATTGTGTTTCACAGATATTGCTTTTTTTTTTTTTTTTTTTTTTTTTACAAATTGAAGGCTTGTGGCCACCCCGTAATAAACAAATCTCTCAGTTGTATTTTTCTAACAGCATTTGCTTGCTTCATGTCTCTGCGTCACATTTTGGTAATTCTCACAGATTTTTCAAACTTTTTCATTATTTTTTTAATGTTTATTTATTATTTCTGAGACAGAGAGAGAGCATGAGTGGGGGAGGGGCAGAGAGAGAGGGAGACACAGAATCCGAAGCAGGCTCCAGGCTCTGAGTTGTCAGCACAGACCCCGACATGGGGCTCGAACTCACAAACTGTGAAATCATGACCTGAGCCAAAGTCGGTCACTCAACCGACTGAGCCACCCAGGCGCCCCAAAACTTTTTAATTATTATTATGTTCTTTATGATGATCTGTGATCAGTGACCTTTGATGTTGCTGTTGTAATTGTGTGGGATGCCACAAACTGCATTCATATGACAGCAAACTTCATCATAAATGTGTGTGTTCTGACTGCTCCACCAGCCAGCTGTCCCCTCCTCCCCCTCTTGGGGCCTCTCTATTCCTGAGACATAATAATGTTAAAATTAGGCCAAATAATAACCTTACAATGACCTCTAAATGTTCAAGTGAAATGAAGAGGTGCGTGTCTCATTGTAATTCAAATAAATAATTAAGAAACAATTAAGCTTAGTGAGGAAGGCACATTGAGAGCTCAGGCTGAAAGCTAGGTCTCTTGCACCAAACAGTTAGCCAAGCTGTGAATGCAAAGGAAAACTTCTTGAACGAAATTTACTCTCCAGTGAACACGCAAATGATACGAAAGTGAAAGGGCCTTATTGCTGATATGGAGGAAGTTTTAGTGGTCTCGTTACATCAGACCAGCCATAACAATTCCCTTAAACCAAAAGCTAATCTGGGGCAAGGCCTTAACTCTCTTCAATCCATGAAGGCGGAGAGAGGTGAGGCAGCTGCAGAAGAAAAATTTGAAGCTAGCAGAGGTTGGTTCATGAGGTTTGGGGAAATCAGCCATTTCTATAGCATCAAAGTGCAAGGGTGAAACAGCAAGGGCTAATGTAGAAGCTGCGACCAGTTATCTAGAAGATCTAGCTCAGACAATTCATGAGGGCCTCTACGCTAAACAACAGATTTTCAATGTTGCTGAAATAGCCTTCTACTGGAAACAGATGTCATCTAGGACTTTCACAGCTAGAGAAAAATCAATGCCTGGCTTCCAGTCTTCAAAAGGCAGGCTGACTCTCTTTGTAGGGGCTAATGCACTTGGTGACTTACAGTTAAAGCCAATGCTCATTTACCATTCCAAAACTTCTAGGGCCCTTAAGAATCACGCTAAATCTATTCTGCCTGTGCTTTATAATTGGAACAACAAAGCCTAGATGACAGCACATCTGTTTACAACATGGTTTACTGAATATTTTAAGCCCACTGTTGAGACCTCGACTGCTCAGAAAATAAAGGTTCCTTTCAAAATATTACTGCTCATTGACAGTGTACCTGGTCACCCCAGCAGTTCTGATGGAGACGTATGTGATTAATCTTATTTGAATGCCTGCTAACACAACACCCATTTTGCAGCCCATGAATCAAGGAGTAATTTCAACTTTCAAGTCTTATTATTTAGGAAATATATTTTGGAAGTCTGTAGCTGCCATAGAGAGTGATTCCTCTGATGGATCAGGTAAAGTAAATTGAAAACCTGCTGGAAAATGTTCACTATTCTCATGTCAGTAAGTGCATTCTTGATTTATGAGAAGAGGCCCAAATATCAACATTAACAAGAGTGTGAAAGGAGTTGACTCCAACTCTCATAGATGACTTTGAGGGACTCAAGACTTCAGTGGAAGAAGTCTTCAATGGAAGATTTCAATGCAGATGGGCTGGAACTAGCAGAAGGAAGAGAATGAGAAGTGGAGTCTGAAGATGTGATTGAAATGCTGTGATCCCATGGTAAAACTGAAATGAATGAGACATTGTTTCTTACAGATGAGCAAAGAAAGTGGTGTCCCGGGACAGAATGTCCTCCTGGTGAACATGCTGCAAAGATTCTTGAAATGATAAAAAGGATTCAGTAAACTTATTTGGTCAAGAAGCAGCAGGGTTGGAGAGGATTGACTCTAATTTTGAAGGAAGTTCTACTGGGGGTAAAATGCTATCAAACAGTATCCCATGCTACAGAGAAGTCGTCGATGGAAAAGAGTCCATTGGTGTGGCAGACTTCACTATTTTCTTATTTTTAGAAATTGCCACAGCCACCCCAACCTTCAGCAACCACCGCCCCGATCCGTCAGTAGTCATCCACACTGAGGCAAGACCCTCCACCGGCAAAAAGATTACAATGTGCTGAAAAGTTGGATGATGGTTAGCATTTTTAATCAATAAGCTATTTTTAAATTCAGTTACGCACACTTTTTACATATAATGCTAACACACACTTCATGGCCTACAGTGTTGCATAACCATTAACTTTTATGTGCACTGGAAAACCAAAAAAATCATTCCACTTGCTTTATTGAGATATTCACTTTATTGCAGTGGTCTAGAGCCAGATTTGCTGTATCTCTATGTGTGCCCATATTAATATTTGAACGTAGCCACACCTGTATCACATCAACTCTCAGTTATCTCTGGGTGTCCAATAGGGTGTTTCATGTGGACTTACCTGCACTTCTGCCCTGGCCTCCTGGTAGATGCCCACAGGTCCTGAGCCACTTTGAGGTCATTGACGACCTTGTGGAAAGAGACATTGTGGCAATCCCTGGGGGAGTGCGAAGAAGAAAAGTCAAATGATGCTAAGGAGATTATAGGAGAGATGTCACTAATCAGGAAGGGAACTTTCCCCTTTAGAAGTAATACTTGTGCTGAGATCTAAAGGTTAGGTAGGAATTAGCAGGGCACTATCAGAACAGTAGGAGCAAAACCGTTAGGAGAGAGGGAGCTTGGTGTGGACAGGGGAAATATGTTAAAGAGAAAATGTCTGCCCTAGCAACAACAACAACAAGCCCCGAAACATTACTTCCTTAACACCACGGCTCTTCATTCCTGGCCTCCATAGTGCAGAATTGCAGCAGGTGGCAGTGTGTCTGTCACACAGTCTTTGGGGAACGCTGGCTGGCAATGATTGGATACGCCTCCTTGGACACTTGACCTTCCATGTTATTTTGTGCATTGACAATACAGCTGCCGAAGGACAAGAGAAAAAGCATGGCGGGGGGTGTAGTGTGGGGAGGTCTGGAAAAGCCATATAACATTTCCACTTACATTCCAATTACTCTGTCTCAGGAACATGGCCACAAGGGATGGTCAGATCTATGGAGGAATTAAAATTTTTAGAAAATAATTCATAGTTCTGAAGCATCATAGATTATAACTGAGACCATAGAATCCAAGATTATTTATTACTGTGGCTGAGTTGAGATATAGGCTTATTCCTTTACTCATTCATTCACTCTTTCACCCATTTATTCCTTGAACATTTATCAGCGACCTACATTATACTATGGGATTGGTCAATAAACCACATTTTCATGCCGTGATTAATAAGGTGGACAGGTTATAAACAGAAATGCCAGAAGGAGACATGGGCAAACTTTTTTCATTTCACATTCTGGATAATCATTACGGAGAAAGCTGTAATTGCTCATTGGTGCCTAAATGAAATTCTTATGAATATAAAACAGGTAGCATTAGGGAGAAAGTTTTTAAGTAAAGAATTCATTTAAAAAAAAATATTTGATGGGGGGCACCTGGGTGGCTCAGTCGGTTGAGCATCCGACTTCGGCTCAGGTCATGATCTCACAGCTCATGAGTTCAAGCCCCACACTGGACTTTGTGCTGACGGCTCAGAGCCTGGAGCCTGCTTCAGATTCTGTGTCTCCCTCTCTCTCTCTGCCCCTCCCCCGCTCACACTCTGTCTCTGTCTCTGTCTGTCTGTCTGTCTGTCTCTCTCTCTCTTTCAAATAAATAAATATTTAAATAAATTAAAGAAAACACTTGATAAACTAAAATCTGTGAATGTATGTTTATGAAATTCCATTGTTCCATTCTCATCAATTGTTCTGCTTTAGATGTCTCAGGCATTGTCACTCAGACCGCAGCACATAACCCCCCACATTTTATGCACTGAAAGACTCAGCAGTTTGATTTGCTTTAGTAATTGTCAAGTAAGATGTTAGAAAACATGTAATGATTTTTGCCATTCCCTTAAGTAGTTTTAAAATACATTTTAAAATTGCAGTTTGTGATCAATACTGTATGATTGCTAGACAGGGATTTGCAGACCCAGAAGTTACCCAGGCAGAGGAAAATATGATATTTCTCCATATTTTTGACTATTTGGAGTCAGGTGGCTGATAAAACACTTTCCTAAGCAGGAGCAGGACGCTGCTTAAACACCCTGCCAATCATCATAGCTTATTTTACATTGACATTTAAAGCATTTCTCTGCTATCTGTACTTTAAAATCCTTGGCTCAGTTGTGACACATAAAGATAGCTTTAAAAGAAGTGTGAGTAATTAAAGCAACAAGCAATTAACTAATTGATCCTAGAAAAAACGATAGCTTACACAACACCAACAGGGTAATTGTAGCCATTTTGTGAGGCAGCCTGGTCTATGATCATGTATGAGTCTCCCTTGTTAATTCTTTTGCAACAAGCAATCAGAGTGAAAATACTTACAAACAAATTTCCACTGGGATTGTAAACCTTTGGACCTGCTCTCATTTGCTATCTCCCCCCTGTGTCTCTTTCCTTGTTCCTCTGCTTGGATGTCTCCCATCCCCAGTCCTCCTATGCCACTTAACAGATGATCCATTGCTTGTATGGGAAACCTTCCCTTACGTCCTCTTCTGCCTTCCAGAGAATCTGTGTAGACACTTGTGCTGGGCTTCTGTAGCCTCTCGTTAGGTCCCATCATAGACAGGACCAGTGAAATAACGTTCATGCCCAGTGAAAGATGAAAAAGCAGGGCCCATGCTGACAAACTAAAAAGAATTTTTAAATGGTGACATCAGAGCAGGAGAAGCAGGAGATCAAGCCTGGAGGCCATCTGAGATGGGGGGTTGGTAAGGAGGCGTGAGGAGGTGGGGGTAGGGGGCCCATGGCACTGCAGGGATCGCCTGCTCTGTGAAGCCAGTTCTGTTCATAGCCTCAGCTTGGGATTGCTGCTGTCTTTGCCTGTGAGGGTAACACTGCACAAAGCAGGAGCCATAGTGTAACTTGTCTGTATCGCCATCAGCCACAAGTGCCTGCCTGGCCCCGGTAGGGTTAAATGTCATGATCTGCAAGGCATTGTTTAACTTGGATGTCTTCTATGATTACATCAACTCCTCTCTAGCTCACTCTCCTGGAATCTCACTTGCCTTACTGAATATTCACTTTGTCTCAGGGCCTTCAACATGTGCTTTCCTCTTCCCCAAAAAAACCATACGGTTCTGTAAATCTTCAGGTCTTGACGCAAAGCTTCTTTCCTCAGAGAGCCCTTCCCTGGCCACTGCTAACTCAAGTAGCCCCCGACAGCCACTTTTCTGTTGCCTTTGTTTATATTCCTGCACTGATTATTATTTTAATTTATATATGCTGCATTTCCATTCCCTGTCTCTTGTCTCTAAAATGGAAGTTCCATCAGGGCAAGAACTTTGTCTCTCTTGGTTTCCCCTGTATCCTCATAAGGAAAAATGAAATACAGAGCCTGATACCTCTAAGTACTTGTTGACTAAATGAATACATAAGTGGGGCGCCTGGGTGGCTCAGTCGGTTAAGCAGCCGACTTCGGCTCAGGTCATGATCTCGCGGTCCATGGGTTTGAGCCCTGCGTCGGGCTCTGTGCTGACAGCTCAGAGCCTGGAGCCTGTTTCGGACTCTGTGTCTCCCTCTCTCTGACACTCCCCGTTCATGCTCTGTTTCTCTCTGTCTCAAAAATAAATAAACGTTAAAAATATATATATATAAAATAAATGAATACATAAGTGAATGTATGTTTAAAAACTGCTTTTTATGGGGCGCCTGAGTGGCTCAGTCAGTTGAGTGTCCGACTTCAGCTCAGGTCATGATCTCACACGGTTCATGAGTTCTAGCCCTACGTCGGGCTCTGTGCCGACGGCTCAGAGCCTGGAGCCTGCTTCGGATTCTGTGTCTCCCTCTCTCTCTGCCCCTCCCCCATTTGCACTCTGTCTCTGTCTCTCTCAAAAATAAACATTAAAAAAATTAAAAAATAAAAACTGCTTTTTGTCTGATCTTAATTATTTGGCAAAAATTTGAGAATAAAAACTGAGTTTCTGTTACCCAAATGCCGGGTGTCCA
Organism: Panthera pardus; assembly: GCF_024362965.1. Lineage (NCBI taxonomy): Eukaryota > Metazoa > Chordata > Mammalia > Carnivora > Felidae > Panthera > Panthera pardus. Next base: position 188,073,154 of record NW_026526688.1, read on the forward strand.
CAACCACAGCCCAAAAGCCAAATCTAGCTCACCTGTTTTGGTAAAGATTTACTGGAACACAGCTATGCCCATTCATTTCCATCCTATCAGTATCTACTTTCGTGAAACAGTGACAGGGCTCAGTAGTTTCAGCCGAGACTGTATTGTCTGTAAAGCCTATTTTCTCTCTGGCTTGTAGAGAAAGGATTTACTAACCTCCGGCATAGTGCACACACCATTTGAGAACATAAGAAAAAGTTACCTGTTAGGGCAGGACCTGGGTGGCTTAGTTGGTTAAACATCCGACTTTGGCTCAGGTCATGATCTCACGGTTTGTGAGTTCAAGTCCCTGTCTGTGCTGACAGCTCAGAGCCTGGAGCCTGTTTCGGATTCTGTGTCTCCCTCTCTCTGTGCCCCTCTTCCGTTGTGCTCTGTCTCTCTCAAAAATAAATAAGCGTTAAAAAAAATTTTTTTTAAGAAAAACTACCTGTCAAATAGTTTAGAGTCATCTCCATTAACAAAACAAAAGTGAGCCAACTGCAAAAAAAATTCATTTTCATTTTAAATGAAGAATTCTCACATTTATCTTCCTTTAAGTGAAAACAGCTCCATGTGAGTCTGTTCAATGAATACAATGAATCCACTGGGTGCTTAGCTAACTATTATTTAGGAATGGAGAGAGCAGGAGAGGGGAAAGAAAACAAAAGTGAGAAGGCAACACAGAAAAAGACAAGGCATTTTATTTTTTTTTAATTTTTTTAACATTTATTTATTTTTGAGACAGAGAGAGACAGAGCATGAACAGGGGAGGGTCAGAGAGAGGGAGACACAGAATCTGAAACAGGCTCCAGGCTCTGAGCTGTCAGCACAGAGCCCGACGAAGGGCTCGAACCCACGGACCGTGAGATCATGACCTGAGCCGAAGTCGGCCGCTTAACCGACTGAGCCACCCAGGCGCCCCAAGACAAGGCATTTTAAAGAACAAGCCAGGTGGAGACTGAAAGCACGCTAAAAGGAGAGTTGGGTGGAAAATCCTTTGGTGGTTCCTCAGAAAGTTGAACAGGGAATTACCCTGTGGTCTAGTAATCCCATTCCTAGGTGTGTACCCGAAAGAATTGAACACAAGAATTTAAACAGATACTTATACATCAGTGTTTATAGTAACACCCTTCAGGATAGCCCTAAAGGAGAAAAAAAAAGTGTTCTTCAACACATGAATAGATAAGCAAACTGTACTGTATGCACACAAAGAAACACCATTCAGCCAAAAAAAAAAAAAAAAAAAAGAATGAAATTGTGACATCTGCTACAATATGGATGACCCTTAAAAATGTTATGCTGAGTGAAGTAAGCATTTTTTTTTAAATACAAATATTGCATGATTCCACTTACATGAACTGATGTAGCCCAATTCACGGGAACAGAAAGTAGAGTATGGTTACTAGGGACTAGGGACGGGAGGGAAAGGGATTATCACTTAATGAGCATAGAGCTGTTACTTGGGATGATGAGAAATTTCTGGAAATAGATGATGATGATAGTTACACAACATTGTGAATGTACTTAATGACACTGGATTGTACACTTAAAAAGTTTAAAATGGCAAGTTTTATATCATGTGTATTTTACCACAACACCAAAAAATTATTTTAAGAATAAGAAACAAGGGCGCCTGGGTGGCTCAGTCAGTTAAGCATCTGACTTTGGCTCAGGTCATGATCTCACAGCTCATGGGTTTGAGCCCCGTGTCAGGCTCAGTGCTGACAGCTCAGAGCCTGGAACCTGTTTTGGATTCTGTGTCGTCTTCTCTCTCTGCCCCTCCCCTGCTCACGCTCTATCTCTCTCTCCTTCAAAAATAAATAAACATTAAAACATTTTTAAAAAAGAATAAGACAACAGAGACTGGCAGCAGAGATACCAGTCTCCTCTTTGTCCCTAATGCCATGCACAATTCTAGACAAAAGGCATATAACCTTGAGACAACAGCTTATGGAAAAGCAAAGGTCATACTGCATGTGGAAGCTAGAACTGATGAGTGACCAAATTGGGTATTTAGCTGGGGAGATTTCTAAGCGAGATGTTGAAGGAACAGCTTGGTAAGAGATGAGAAAAATGAAGACGGAATTGTTGAGCCAAAAGGGAGCAGGACTTAAAGATTTGGAAAATTCTCAGCCTGTCCACATTAAAAAGAAAAGTAGAAAGTGTGTGTGGAAGACAACCCTAAAGGTGTGGAAGAACGACCATTGGTCAAAGAGATTCGTGTGGGGATGAACCACAGAATTCATCAGCCACCCCAGCAGGAAACTGCCAATTTGAGCTGAGCGCGGAGGAGAAGGGACCTAATGGAGGAAAGCTGCAAATGGGTGTTTTTACAAGACAAGGGAAGAAGGCTCCTGAAGGCAATTCAGAGATCATCAAGGCCATGGTTTGGGTTTTCGTAGGCTCTGACAGAAGCTCTGTGGATAGGACCACTCAGAGCCCTGGAGCACAGTCTGTGCCTGGTAGAGAGCTGTAGTGTGGGCAGGATCCGTTGAGTTGCGGGGGTGCCATTGCCACCCCAGGGAGTCTGGAAGGTAGAACACTGAGCCAAAGTAGATGGTTGCCAGTCCTAAGATCTCATGGAGTTTGCCTTTCGAGGTGTTGGACTTACTTGGGACCCATCACTCCTTTCTTCTTCCCTGCTTCCCCCTTTTGGAATGGGAGTCTCTCTCCTCCATCTCTCCCATCATTGTGTTTTTGAAGCATATAACTTGTTGGATTTCACAGACTCTTAGCTGGAGAGGAACTTTGTCTCCAGATGAATCCTACTTCCAATCTCTCTCATATCTGATTTAGATATTTAGACAAGACTTAGAGTTTAAAATGGATGCTAGAACAAGTTAAGATCTGGGGACTCTTGGGGCGAAATGAATATATTCTGCATGTGACAAAGACATGAATTTTGGGGGGCAGAAGGGATACAAACATTTGATCCACAGCATTCCACCAGACTGCTATGTATGGGTTGTTTGTATGTCTCCAAAATTCATATGTTGAAGCCCTAATACGCTGCTAATTAGAGGTAGAACTTTTTGGAAGGTGATCAGGTCTACAAGGTGAAGCTTCCATGATGGCGTCCGGATCTTATAAGAAAAGGAAGACAGCATGGGGTGCCTGGGTGGCTCAGTCAGTTAAGCGTCCGACTTCTGCTCAGGTCATCATCTTGCAGTTTGTGGGTTCGAGTCCCGCGTTGGGCTCCGTGCTGACAGCTCAGAGCCTGGAGCCTGCTTCAGATTCTGCGTCTCCCTCTCTGTGCCCCTACCCCACTCACACTCTGTCTCTGTCTCTCTCGTTCTCTCTCTCTCAAAAATAAATAAACATTAAAAATTAAACCAGATGATTTCTAACTGATCTGTACATTGAATGGAACATTTTTATCAGGAACAAAACACACACACACACACACACACACACACACACACACACACACACTTGAGACTCATCTGATGATGTCCCTGAAAATTGAGGTCATCACAGAATTAAAGCAGTACAACATTTTGATGAAACTATTTACCTATAAGAAAATGCTGATGTTATCCTACTGGTAGAATACTCTACAGTTAAATTTCTCTCCTTAACCGCAATAAAGTTGCCCTCAGAGTGTCACTGGATGGCTGCTTGTAAGTTATAGGTCTAGACAAAAGGATTCAACATTAATTCATATCTTTAATATAAAACAACGTGAAGTGGATGAATATTAGGGAGAGTTATGAATTAAGATCTCTATTTAGAAGCATAAAAATGAATCATGTGTTGAGGTCATATGATTCTAGTAAGAAAAAGATCATAATAGTAGGAAAAATAAGGATTTCTGCCATTCAGTGTATGTCCACTGTGTGCCAAGCTATGGACCCTTTGCTTTACATATATCCAAACAGTCAATAAGGAAGGTATAATAGAACTGATGAATCAGGAATAAACACACTGCTTCCTTTTACGTGTTTTAAACCATATTATTTGAGACTAACTCCGCCACCTTTAAATTGGTTTCATCCATCATTTAAGAGTCTACACTTAATATTACATTACCAGATCTTTGGAAAAATCTGTTTCATCCATGAGGGACTGTTCATTTTCCAAGAGCAATACAACTGTGTTTCATAACCGGGTCCACTGGCCGTGTTACATGGGGATCCCTGGTCCTCATTTCCTAGTTAACTAGCATAGCATTCTGTTGTTGCACATGTGACCACCATCTTTTGGCACTAGGGGAACATCTCCTTGACGTGTTCAGGAAGGGGATTACATGGCACCAGTAAGACAAATTGGCCTGTGGCAGCACCGGGTTTGTGGTTTCCTTGCAGCATAAAAATTTTCAGAAGACCTATGCCCACCTTCACTCATTACGCCGTATGCAATATACAAATTATTTCCAGGCCCTAAGTATGGAACCGTAAGATGCTGCTCACAAGTTCCACCCTATCCAATATCATGTCCACCCTCTCCAATAAATCTGATTTCTTCTTCCTCTGCTATCAATACACAAAGCTGTCAGATGAGGTGACTCAGAGTGCCGGAGTAACAAATGTTATTTGTTCCTCCATGTTTTTGCATGCTCTCAAATTCTATCTTTGTTCAGAATATCTCTGTGCTTACTGCAAACAATTCTCTTTTGGACCATTTTGCTTCTTACTGTAACAAATGACAAAGAAATGGAATTCATAGAGGTATTGCTTGGAAAGATGATACTAGCAGATTGAATTTCAGGGCAAAGCTATTATTTTGAAAGCCACAATTCTCTGATCTACCGGGATTTGCCTTTCTTTCCCTATCCAGGGAAGGATTACTGCTGACAAATTGTAACTCCTTTTCAAAACATTTACTTTTTCCTTTCAAGGCCTCCTTATGAAACCTTTGAAACTCACAAATAAACACTGTGAGGCAGGAGTAACAGCAGCTGTGCCATCTAAATGTAATTACACATGTAATTTGCATGGGACTTGGTTAGGTAGAAGAATATGTAAACAGATTCTTTGTTGGTCATTAGGATTTCTTTCTTTTTTTTTTTTCTAATCTCTCTCTTTCTTTCTGTCTTTCTCTTTTTTTCTTGGAAAGGCAAATAAAGTACAATGTCCTTAGGTTTACTTTTCAAGCCTGTGGAGTTTAGGATGTTAGTTGATAACTGTTTGCTAACCTTTCACTTTTGGTTACTGTTCATCTTTCCTGGTTTATCACTGAATCTCTGGCACCTGATCCCATGTCTGAAACGTGGGATCTCTGGCACGTGATCCCATGCCTGCCCACCCGCAACTCCCAGCAAAAAGAAACAAAGAGAAATTGCACTTAGTTCCAAAAAGTAAGAGGAATGTGACACACACCACATTCTTAATGGGCAGTGCTTTCCTACACTCCTGAAATCATGTCAACCATTGCAGCCAAAGAAAGATTAGGCTGCATCTTTCCCCCAGTTAGCTGAAGGACGGGGAGTGAGGTCTGTGACCGGCATGCCCCCAAATTGTTTAGTAGATGGTACTTATAATGGTTATCACAGTATCACCATGACGGTAATGAGAAAAAGCCCAAAGGTCTTCCTCTTTGTATCCTCTTACAGGAGAATTGTAGTTTTAGAATGAGCAAAATTCATATTCAGAAGTGTGAAATGGTCAAAGCCATTAACACAGACACAGGAATTTTGAAATCTTCTTTGGCACTTTTTTTCTCATATATCTTAAGAATCATATTTCTTCAAAAGGATCACATTAGGTTTTTATTTTTTTATCCAATATTTAACCATAGGAATGGACTTGAACTACAAAGTTGTAGACACTCAGGAACATCAGTGGTTTGATGGTAAAGCCTCACTGGTATGGCTAAGGACATAAAATGCAAAAAGGAATACAAAATTCAGAAATAAAATGAAGGGTAAAATGAAATCCCTGAATTCGATCTTTTACTAGCCCTCTGGCATTTGAATGAAGATTGTATCACCCTGAATAATTACTATAATAATCATTACAAAGCTGAATAATTTTATATTCCTCACAGACACAAAGTGCTGCTAACAACAATATATTTTGCCCTTCAAAATATTAATTGATAACAGGATTGGAATTAGACTCTTTACAATATTACATTTCACTGGCATCCCATTTGGTGTTGTAAGATACATTCTGTTGACGTTTCAGAGGGACCAGGAAGATGGATGTAGATTTTAAAAAGGTGTATGGATGGAGTTGTAAAGTGGGATGATGAATTTGAAAAGCTTCAATAGTACCAAGCCTGATCCTCGTTCCTCACATTACATAATCAATTCTACATGTATCTACTATGTTAGAATTATGATATTGATAGCAATTATTATGAAACATTTGACACATATCAGATAAAATCTTCTGTGTTTGAAGTACATTTTTTTTTACACTTTGTAAATGTTTATTTTATTTATTTTGAGAGAGAGAGAGAGTGCAAGCAGGGGAGGGGCAGAGAGAGAGAGAGAGAGAGAGAGAATCCCAAGCAGGCTCCACACTGTCAATGCAGAGCCTGATGCAGGGCTTAATCTCACAAACCATGAGATCATGACATGAGCCAAAATCAAGAGTTGGACACTTAACCCATTGAGCCACCCCAGCTCCCCTCTTTTATGCTTTATAATAGCTCTGCAACATAAGTATGATTCTCATTTTATCAAAAAGAAAACCAAACTCTATGCAGAGTATAGAGTTTTATCCAGGTTCAAATCCAAGTCTTTCTAAATCTAAAGGTGGCTCCTTACCATGGTCTGTTCTGTCTCTCTAAACTTTTCTTAAGGGTCTATGTGCCCATCTCCTTTCTTAATTTTGGGAATGAATTAGTGAATGGGCTTGACCCCTACCCTTAAAGATATTGCCCTTTAGCTAGTGAGTTAGATTTTTTAAAGTTTTTTTAACATTTATTTATTTTTGAGACAGAGAGAGACAAAGCATGAATGGGGGGAGGGTTAGAGAGAGAGGGAGACACAGAATCAGAAGCAGGCTCCAAGTTCTGAGCTGTCAGCACAGAGCCCGATGTGGGGCTCAAACTCACGGACCGTGAGATCACGCCCTGAGCTGAAGTCGGACACTTAACCAACTGAGCCACCCAGGCGCCCCAAGATTTTAAATAACTATATTAGCATTTAATCCATTACCATGATGGTTAATATTATGGAGGAAAAGTCCAAGATGCTATTGTGGGTGGGGGCATGGTCCTCAAAATAGACAGAAAGAAGTCTTAAATATGGAGGAGTAGGAGTTATATATATCAGGAAACTTTTTTAACTTAGTTTTCTAAAATCATCAATTCAGGGCACTTGGGTGGCTTGGTCAGTTAAGGTCACGATCCCAGGGTTGTGGGATCCAGCCCTGCATCAGGTTCCATGCTGAGCATGGAGCCTACTTAAGATTCTCTCCCTCTCCCTCTCTCTCTCTCTCTCTTTCTCTTTCTCTTTCTCTCTCTCTTCCCCCCTCTCTCTTTCTGCCCCTCTTTCCCACTCATGCACTTTTTCTCTAAAACAAAAAATAAACATATAATCAATTGAAAATATTCTTTTCATAACATGTTTAATTATTTTTGAGGGCTGAGCTGAATTTCCTGGCAATTCTCTACAGATAATAAAGGTATCTTTTTTAAAAAACAAAATAACATAAGAAACCTTATCTATAATATATTATTATCACCTTTAACATTTTTCTATGCTAATTGAGAAGAAAGGAGGAGAAATCACACTTTTGGTCAATGTTTTGATTCAAGTGCATGTTTGGGACTTTTGGCCCTTGGTTGCTTACTTGAATTTAGCAGTTTAAGTGAGTAAAATCAGGGTATTGTTAGCCAGGAGGTTTTGCTTTGAAGATTTGCTTTTCCCCTTCTGATTTTTTCTTTGATCCAATGCAAAAAAAAAAAAAAAAAAAAAAGTGTCCTTTTATAAAACTACATCCACAAGGCAATTGCAACAGAGATTCTTTGGAACAATGTTGTCATCATTCAAAACTCATGATAAAGATAAATACCAGACACAATTGTGAAATATGACAAACCTTTCCTCCACCTAGAGAAGTAATATTTCCTGGCTGCGAATGAGATGGCAGGTGCTACATGATTTTTAAAGGTTTTCTCATTTCACTGTCACAGCAACCTGATGAGCTGGGAATTAGTGCCATTACTGTTGTTAGTAAGGTGAGACTTGTGACAGATGCGAACACTGAGTTTCAGAAAAACTAAGTGAATTTCCCCAAGCCAAAGGCTAGTGAAGTGCACAGTCAGGTTTCAGTTCTGGGGTCATTGGACCACAGAGCCTCTGCTCCGTCCATTGTAGCTGGGACGTTATTCTGTATTTGATGTCATTTTCTTTCAGCCCAGCTAGAATAGGAGCAGCATGTTTTCAGGATATATCAAGCACAGAGAGGGCTCAATCTACAGGCAGAGCTAAAAACTAGAAAGAAGGAAACGCTAGAGAATGAGGAAGGATAATCTAACTGCCCTAATGCCAGACTCAGCAGGTTGCTGCTAAAGACTGACTTCCATGCAATACAATCCTGTAACATGACACTCTTCTGTTCTCTTAATTAATCAAAACCCTATTAAATTTCTCACCCACCTTCCGCTGTGCCTAACAGAGGACAAGCATGCATACTGAAAATAAGCAAAAATGTATTTCGATAAATTAGGTAGAAATCTTCTCAGTGAGGATGAATGAGCAGGTCTCACTCTTACAGGTTATGCCCTTCATAACTTGCCACAGTCTCTTGGCTATTCTTTTGCCCTTAATAAATATCAGTGATCCGATTATATATTTATTACCTCAGCCATTTAGACCATCCATTTGAATGCAACTGTGTACAGCCACGCATGGTTAGCTTTCCTTGGGATTTCATATCTGTTTAGTTTGGAAGGGGAAACTTAAATATACATATAAAATTGATGTTTAAAAAAATAAATCTCAAGCTGTGGTCTTGAGGATTGTCAGAAATGGACCATATACCCATGTAAATGATAACTTTGACTTTTATTGGCTTCAGCTGAGCTATCCCTTAGAGGTATAACAAAATAAATGAATTACTTATTGTCATATTGCCCAGAAGAAAATGAAATGAGAAAATACCCACGTTGCCTTAAGCCAAACATATGGAGTCTAGAAAAAAATAAAAAGCCATGGTATCATAAAATATGATGTTTGGTGGCTGCCTTTTGCAAAGCCTGTTAAGTTGAGCTAGTAAATGGGTTGAGAAAGGCAGGAAGGGAAATTCTGTGCTTTCATTTTAAGGGTATAAAGTGGCGCTAGTTTGTTGATCAAAATCCTTCTTTAATTATTGAATTTTTAAATAAGATTAGGAATTTGAACCGATTTCACTAAGAGATGCTTGAAAAGGTGAAATGTACTCTTTAGGAGAACCCATTTTACCTCCACTTATCTCTCCCTTATCCCACCTTGACCTTGGGTCACCTATCTACTTCCCCAGAAAAAGAAAACTTTAAAGAACCTCTGATATAATGAAATGTTTCTGTGGACACAGCAGAAACCTTTGCTGGAAATAGTTGTAGGTATTTGCTAGGTGTTTCAGTGCAAGCAATTGGGCTAAGCAAAGTATACATTTCTCTCATAAAATCATTGATTCTTTTTGGTAAATTAAGCATAATCTCTCTGATAATAACAGTTTGGAGCAGCAAATTCTCAGAAAAGTAAAGAAGAACAGAGAGAAAGGAAAGAGGAGATAAAATTTTTAGAAAGAATATTGAAGATCTATGCTTGGAAAAGTGGACCTATGAGCAAGAAAGCAAATAGAGGGGGACAGTTACTCAAACTAGATGTAAGAGTTGGGCTATTTGTGTTTGAAATCGAGAAAATAAGATGTCATTTAATTATCTCAATGAGAGGGAAAGTCTGTATCTCAAAGCCCGTGTTGATAGATGCCCTCAGCTTTGAACAAGTAGTAGTGTCATCAAAGGGTCAGGAATGAAGAGAGCCTTATAAAAAAATAAATATAAAGTGACAAAGAGCTTGTGTTCAGCCAGTGGAAATTATTTTTTCTCATGATGCTTCTTGTCGCTGTCTGCCGGCATTGCAGATGGCTAGTGTGGACCCATTTGCCATTGTAGAAATGGTTTTAAAGGGGATTACACTCGTTTCAAAAGCAAACAAACGAAAAATGACCTGGAAGTGTTTTGTCCCTAAAGATTAGTTGAAAAGGTCCACAAGGATGATAATGACAGTGATTAACATTGACATGTTTTCACACGTGTAGAACCTGGTAGGGCACATATTTCTATCCCTGTTTCCCAGATGAGTGAATGGAGGCAGGCAGAAACATGTAGCCATGAATCAAGCAAGAAAAGTCAAAGAAGACAAGCTTCTGGCGACGTGCCAGGTAAATGTCCCAGGGAAAAGGTAGACTTTTCCTGGAGCCCTGAAATCATATGACTCACTGAGCAAAACATAAAGCTTCCCTGGTATGAAAATCTTAGTCACAGAAACATGACGTTTTCTCCTAAATCTCAGCACAATTTGAATTTTAGAGATAAACAAACATCTTAAAAGTCCAAACCAAGAGTTATGTGTATTCTGTCCTACACAATATTTATATTTCTAGAAATTATACTAAAGGAAAACAACTTTTTGTGACTGTAAGCAATTGTGTATATAATGAGCTTGCACTTTCCTGTTTGGCTGTGCTTACCTAGTACCACCTGGTGGCAGCTAACGTTATTTCAGGACAGGAGAAGACTGTAAACATTCCCAATTTCTCAAATTCCAGCTTCAGTCTCAGGCAGGAGATGTTCAGCACTGGCAATATTATTGGTCTGGGATCCCAGGTGCTAGGGAGTTGGAACTCGGTGGAAAGGTAGCACTGAAATCTCTCGTCATGTTGCCAAGGCCAAGAATCAGCCCACTATTTATTAGGAATGCACTTTCAGGTGAATTTTCCTTAGTCACCACGGGAGGATGTTTATTTCTTTGTTCTCTTTCTTCCTGATTCCAGACATCGATGCATAAGGCAGCTTAATAGCAGTGGGAATGCCAAGTAGAGGGTCACAACGGAGAACAAACCTAAGTGGAACATACAAAGGTGTCAAACCTACCACCTTGTCCTCATTAATATCAGGTTACAGCTAATTGTGCTAACAACACGTTTCAGTCTCTCCCCTATCGTTATGTAATAATGACTTTCTTTTCATCCCTGGCTTAAATTGCTTTTTTAGGTCTAGTCCCCTGGAAATTTCTTATGTTTCCCTAGACGCTCCACTGTAAAGCATTTATTCAACCAATATTGATTTGAGTGTCCACTATTGCCAAATGCCTTGCTAGATACTAGGGATTTCACTTCGAACTAAAGGATTAAATTCCTATTCGTACAGTTCTGATGGAAGAGGCTCCTACTATTGCAGCTGCTACAATTACTATTGGTACTGCTACGCTTTTCCTACTGCTATGAACTTATTGAAAGCTGTGCCAGGCTCTCTTCTAAGTGATTTATTTTCATTGGTTCATTTAACTCTCACAACAAGCTTATGAGGTAGTTAACTATTTGTATCCCAGTTTTATTCGTGAAGAAATCGAAGCCCAGGGAAATTAAGCAACTTGCCTATAGTCACCCAAACAATAAGTGGTAGAGATGGGGTTCAAACTCAGGCCGATTCCAGAGTCTCTTCTTTTTTGAAATTTTTTTAACGTTTTTAATTTATTTTGTGAGAGACAGAGACAGAGTGCGACCAGGGGAGGGGCAGAGAGAGAAGAAGTCACAGAATCCAAAGCAGGCCAGCAGAGAGGCCAATGTGGGGCTCGAACTCAGGAACCCCTTGACATCATGACCTGAGCCAAAGTTGGACGCGCAACCCACTGAGCCACCCAGGCACCCCCAGAGTCTGTTCTTAACCACTGCTTCTCAATAAACAAGAGAAACAACAATCAGCAGAAACACTAATAAACAGATTTACAATAATTTACAATAGCAAATAATTATAATTTATAATAATTGTAAAGTAATTTACAGTGGCAAAATGAGTCATAAGGAAAATCTAACATAGCCACGAGGATACACAGTGGATGGTCTGGGGGGAGAGAAGTGAGAATAGAGGGGCTCCTCTAGACTGAGTGGCCAGAGACATTTCTGAACAATAAGAGAGGATCCATTCTGCAAAGATGGAGTGTGGGAAACTCCCAGGAAGAAGGAACAGCAGGTGTAAAGGCAAGAAGAATGTTTGAGAGGACTCAGGCTGGGGAAAGATGGTTTCTGCAGTTGGAGGTTAGTGAACAAGGATGTGGAGGAGATGAAGTTGAAAAGGTATCAAAGGCCTGATCCTGCAGAGCCTTAAATGTCAAGGCAAAGAGTAAGAAAATGTGTGGTCTCCTACTGCGGACTCTGCAAGTTCCTCTGAAGAGATTCATTCTAATGACAGTAAGACGTCACTGGGTAGCCTTGAGCAAGGAAATAATATGATCCCTTTCATCATCGTGACTGCTTCTACTGAAAGGCTTTCGCCTATTCATAGCTTCTACAGTTTTTCTCAAAACATTTCACCAGGCACATAAGAAACCTATATCTAATATCCCAAACCTCCTTAGCTGGGTTCTCTCATTGAAAGGTCAACAGCCTTCTTTCTCTTGACTATTCTTCGAGACATTCTTCTTTCTAATTGTTCTGAATGTCCACTTACAGCGTCCAATGTCAGTGAAAGTAGAGCCATAATTACATCTCCTCTGACTAAGGGCTCCAGTAGAGGCATTCCAACAGTGCTGAAAGCAGATGAAATCATGTTTTATTGCTAGAAACTGGAGATTGTTGGCATTTAGTAAAGCAACTGTTTGACCGAAGGGCACTATCATGCTAGTGTTAATCATGAATCTCTTCTATGTTTGTTTTATTAATTTTCAAGATTTTACTATCTGATGAATAATATTCCCACAGTGGGTGTTAAGGGTCCAAAGGAAAGAATTATGGCATCTATAGTAATGGTATGGAATGGATGCAGTGAGGTCAGAAGAAAAGCTGTCTGAAAGGAGGCAGGACATGTGCTTCTTCAAATACATGGTGTCTCAACTTCCTCAGCATTTCATATGTGCTTCCCATATGTGTTTGACTTAGGCTTACTTATTAGATTGAAAAATCTCTAATTAAGAAGTTTTATAGCTTTTTATTATCACAAAATCAAGCATGACACAACACCTTGTAGTTTATAAGGTGCATATGGTTAGTTGGATGGATGTGTGAGTGGGTGGGTGAATGGATGGATGGATGGATGGATGGATGGATAGATGAGTGGATGAATGGATGGATGGATGGATGGATGGATAGATCGATACATAAGTGAGAATTCAAAGGTCTTGACAGAGTGCAGTCCTGGTAATGCTTCTTCCTTGCAAGTCAACCTTGGTGATGACCAAACCAGATGAAGTAACATGTGGTCAGGAACTGAAATAGCACTGATAGTATGTCTTAAGAGAAACATCAGCTTTAATGTATAGAGAATGGCTGAGTTTTAGGTGTCGTATTTCTAACTGTGGAGCCAAGCAAGTCAAGGGCATTTAATCTAATGATATTAGTGCAGGACAAAACTTGTCAACCTATCCTAACCCCCTTTTAGACTGGCTAACACCATAGGTTTTAGATTAAAGGTCTCTATGTCACTGCCTTCAGGAATATATTCCTCACCCCCATGTAGATTAAGTGCCCATCCCAAGTCCTTCTACTCCACAAGAATATATTGTAATTTCAATGTAATGTGTGTCGTTTCAAGTTATATCCTCTGTGTTTGAGGCCTTGTATATACTAAAATGACCAAGGATGTTGTTTCTTAATGAGTGAGTATAACTCCTTCCAGTATAAATCCTTAAATATATTCTTATAATCAGTAGATTAAGATATTATTGCATAATCACTTTATGGTCAGTATTATGTTCACTACATAAAGATACTACAAATAGGTAGGTAGGTAGATAGAGAGATATTTGCATTTTTAATTGATAGAGGCTATCTGTGAAGATGTAAAATAATCATTCTTTTATATATTTGCCTACATATACTCGGGTGGGTGGGGAGCACTTGGACAATAGAAGCCATTTAACTGACCAACATTATCTTTTTCTCTCTTTATTGAATTTAAACAAGAAAAGCAGTACAATATTTGTCATTTGAATGCATCAGTCAAAGAGACACCTGGGTAGCTCAGTCGGTTGAGCGTCCAACTCCTGATTTTGGCTCAGGTCATGATCTCACAGTTGGTGGGATCGAGCCCCACATCAGGCTCTGCACTAACAGCATGGAGACTGTTTGGGATTCTCTCTCCCCCTCTCTTTCTGACCCCCGCCTCTGCTGGCGCTCTCTCTCTCTCTCTCAAAATAAATACAAAACATTAAACAAAAAACTTAAAAAATGAATGTATCTATAAAAATAGGGACTATGAAGTACACTCAAAGTTGTTAATTTTAATCATGTTTTATATATATATATATATATATATATATATATATATATATATATATATTTGTTTGTTTTGTTCTTGTGCTCTCTTCCATACGGCACCTCATTAATTTTTTCTCTTATCCATTTTTTTTTTAATTTTTAGAGAGAGAAAGAGAGAGCAAGCAGGGGAGGGGCAGAGGGAGAAGGAGGGAGAGAATCCTAAGCAGGCTCCATGCTCAGTGCAAGCCCCATGCAGGGCTCAGTCTCACAAACTGTGAGATCATGACCTGAACAGAAGTCAAGAGGCAGACGTATAACCAACTGAGCCACCCGGGCGCCCCTTTTCTCTTATGCGTTACTTCAAATATACTCAAGATCAGCTACCTCCATTTTCCTGCTCATTTATTCTTTATATATTTTTGTTTTATTGGCCTTTTATTTAGTTTGTAAGTTTTCACTAATTAACATCTATTACTTTTTCATCAAAAATAGATATTAATATATGTACAGTAGAAATCTAAGAGAAATCTAAGCATACAAATATTTATGCTATCTGTTATTATTGTGAATCATTGTTTTTTATTTGTAGGCAATGAGAATGAAAAATTATTATTGGAATTCTAGTTATAAACTCTGGAACTGAAAGTCTGATTCATGCAATTAATCTGGAATTACTTTAAGAGCATTTCAACTATTTGTCCATGGATTTTGGAAGGATGCAGATGTCAGATTTATGAGAGTTTGGGTAATTGTGCTTTTAGGCATTTATTTAAAGTGGTGTCATCTTAAACATTTCAGTGCATTTATGTTCTTTATTGACTTGGGTCTTGAGTAATTAAATGCAATGGAAGAAGTACTTGGTTTCTTAGCAGCCTGTTATAAGCCCTTGATAGAAAAAAATATTTATTGCCTGAACTGTCTCCTCAGCCACCACTGTCATTATAACCTCAGCGACCTACTCTGTACTTTGTATGGTGCATGATGCCTAGTGGGGGCTCCAGGAACTGGCATGTGATTGAAGAATAAATGAGCTAAAAGAAGTGGAGAGAGATAATGTAGACTGTACTTTAAGGAGATGGATAAGTGAAAGAAAAAAATAAATGAGGTGTCATTTGGAAGAAGACACAAGGACAAAAGAAGCATTTATAAAGACCATTACTTTCCCACCTGTTATAAAAGCCACATAAATTAGTTATAAGAAATTAAGAAAATTCAGAGAAATGCAAAGAAAATTAAAGCCCTGCCTAATCTCATAAGCTAGAAATAACATTTTAATTTATTTCGCTGTAAACACCCACATGTACACACTACCACACACTCATTTATAGGAGCTGAATTTCTGAATTTAATTTGGAGAAGTTATGGTATTTTACTCATGACTAAATTTTTCCCATGTGATTTGTCATTTTTCAAAACATTCCATCCTACATATCTATCGATCCACGTACTCTACTCTTTTATTTCTGCCTGAGTAACTACTGAGGATGCATGATTACTATTCCTGGAAATAAGCTACATCTATGAGTCTACCCTCCCTCATATGAACTGCAGTAACAATAATGGAACTGGCATTAAGTGACACCAGGTGACCCCTAGAAGCACCATACTCAGATTTGAAAAACAGTGCTCTGGACAAGAGGTACAAGAAAGACAATGAAGTCTTTATTCCTATCAATATTTATGGTTTTCAACTAGAGAAACAGGTGATAGAACTTGCGTTGACTTTCAAGCACATCTTCTAACTTATAATTGCATATATAATCAAAATTAAGCCTTGAAGCTGTCTTATGCCCTTTGGAGCCCCCAGACTAACCACTTTCATTAAGAGGCTGGACCTTATTTCTAAGGCAGATAATTAAAAGTTGTTGTAACAAAGATGGAAATGATAGTGTCTTATGCTAAATCCATGGGGATTTGTAGCTGAAGTAGGTTGAGGCTTTAATAGTGAAAAGATGTTTTTGATAAAGCTGCCTGGGGCATGCTAATAGATAGGTCTTTCTGAATTTAATTTGGAGAAGTATAATAGCTTGTGACATGTGGGGACATTATTGGAAACTTTGTTGAAAGTTTGCTTTTTAAGATGTGTTATAATTTTATTGCAGGAATTTGTTTTTAAATATTCATTCAGGCATTAATGGCTGTGTCAGAGCTCTCCTGATACGTGCAAGGTGCATGCAGGATGGAGGGTCAGAGAGAAAAGATGTAAATATGAACATAAGCTTTCCTACCCTTGGGAATCTCAAAATCACCTGTTCCCATAATGCATGGTCTGATAAGACGTCATGCACATAGTTTATACTTGAAGACTTCCTGATGCCCTAAACTCCAAAGCACCTAACCAGCAGTCCTACAGTTTAAAATTTCGAATTCCGAGAGTGTTGAGGAAAGGCAAATATCTTCCGCTAGGTTGTATTGTCCACGAGGTCAAGGGCACTTTAACTTCACTCTACACTGAAACCCCTCCACAATGGCTACATGCAGTATACAGTAGGCACTGAATAATTTGAATCAATAGGCCAATTGCACCAGGCATCTTGGAACAAGGATCTGGAATTCCCATTACTGAAGTGATTGTGTTATGGATTTGGACATTATATCCAAAGTATAGCTGACTAAAATGTAAATATGTATTCTCTGAGGGGTAGCTAATTACTAGATGACTTTTTTATCAGCAGCAGTATTGGACTGATATATGAAATAACTGAAACTTTGAGAGCAGACCCTGGAGAACAGAGAGAAGTGCTGAATTTGCTTTGCTATGTTACCAGGGGGCTTGAGGTCTGGAAAGAGCCTCAAAATGTGAGAACTAAAAGAGCCCAGAGATTTCTAGATGTGTCTCCCAAGGCAAGGAGAATAAAAATAAATCACAGGGGCTACAGGTGTCCATCGACAGATGATTCAATACAATGGAATACTATTCAGCCATAAAACAGGAGGGTACCTTGACATTTGTGACAACATGGATGGACCTAGAGAGTATTGTGCCAAGTGAAATAAGTCAGAGAAAGACAAATACCGTATAATTTCACTTATATGTGGAATCTGAAACACAAAATGGACAATAATAGCAGAAACAGACCCATAAACACAGAGGACAAGCTGATGGTTGCCAGAGGGCAAGGTGTGGGGGATGGACAAAATCGGTGAAGGGGAGTGAGAGATCCAGGCTTCCAGTTATGGAATGACTAAGTCATGGGAATGAAAGGTACAATGTAGAAAATATAGTCAATGGTAATACAATAGCGTTATATGGTGACAGCTGGTAGCTAGGCTGGTGGTGAGCACAGCAGAACGTATAGACTTTGAATCACTAGGTTGTACACCTGAGATTCACGTAACATCATGTGTCAACTATACTCAAATACAAGAAAATGAAAGTGCCCATAAAAACATCAGACTTTAATTTTACATTTTTTTTCAGCTGCAGCATTACCTGTCTTTCAAATGAGGTCAGAAGAGAACCCACCCGATTTATTTTATTTAAGTGTAGATGATCTCAGAACCCTAACCAAGGCTCTTTGTGGTCCCATTTCTCTTGTTCATGGAGGCTTGTGGGGGAACTTCCAGATCCACCTATGAAGCCAGGAATCTTGTCCACCTTCCTCACTTTCCAAAGAGCAAAATCAAGGCCATCTGAGTTATATTACTTTTGCAAGATAATGTCCTTCTTAGGATAAGAATTCAGATTACCATCTTGGTCCTGAATCCCACTCAAGTCCATATGAGAGGAGCACCTGTGATCTTAAAATCTCAGCTTTGCCTTGTCTGGTTGGTGACTGTGGGCCAGTGCTCCAGTGGAAAGTTAAACAGAAAGAAGGCTTTATTCAAGACTGTTGCAATAGGGGATCAAGACTATTGCAGTAGGGAAAGAGATTGAACCCAACTCCTCTGTATTAAAAAAAATGGTGAGATGATTTTTTTTTCTGTATTAAAAACTGCTTCCTTGGTCATTTTTTCAGGTCTTAATTTCTATATTGGGCCTCCATGCACACATAATAAAACCTTGATATTTTTTCCTCTCAATATGTCTCATAGAAACTTAATTCTCTTTTACTGAGATAAAGTTGATATACAATGTTACATTAGTTTCATGTGTACAACATAATGATTCAAAGTCTATATGTTACGCTGTGCTCACCACCAGCCTAGCTACCAGCTGTCACCACGCAGCCCTATTACAGTACCATTGACTGTATTCCCTATGCTGTACCTTTCATTGTGACTTTTCATTCCATAACTGGAAACCTGTGTCTTTCACTCCCCTTCACCCATTTTGTCCATCCCCCCACACCTTGCCCTCTGGCAACCATCAGTTTGTCCTCTGTGTTTATGGGTCTGTTTCTGCTTTCCTGTGTGTGTTCATTTGTTCATTTTGTCTTTTGGATTTCATGTATAAGTGAAATTGTATAGTATTTGTCTTCTCTGACTTATGTCACTCAGCATAATACTCCCTAGGTCTGTGCGTGTGGTCACAAATGGCAAGACATCATCTTGTTTTATGGTTGGGTTATATTCCATTATATTGAATCACCTGTCGACAGACACCTGGGTTGCTTCTATATCTTGGCTATTGTAAATAATACTGCAATAAATATAGGGGCTCATACATCTTTTTAAATTAGGGTTTCAGTTTTCTTTGGGTAAACACCCAGTAGTAGAATTACTGGATCACATGGTATTTCTAATTATAAGTTTTTGAGGAACCTTCATGCTGTTTTCCACAGTGGTTGTAACGATTTACCATTTAAGGTGGGGGAATTTTAAACATTGAGTTGAGCAAGTGGTAAAGTATTAGAGAACATTAGGGAGTGGTTGGTCAATGTTATTAGGTCATCTGGGTTTGCTAATTGTTACTCATGAAAGTTAGGCTCCTACTCTCCCACAAAGACTTGGAAACATGTGCTCTTTCTTTATTGACAATTACAGTTCAAAGGGGATATAATCAGGTCCTTGAAAAAGAGGTTTTTGGGCGTAGGAGATTTACATCGCCAAGGGTCAGAGAAAGAATTTATAATCTCAACCCTTCCATAGTAAATACACTAAGAAAAATAAGATTAGGAGCCTATATTTAGGAAGAAATTTGTCTCAAGGTTAGTCAATGTGATGGGACATTAAGTGCCCTCATCTCTAAAGAGGAGGTAGCAAAATCATATCTTAAGAAAGTTTTTGAAAATCACATGGGTTAATGTTATGAATGCATTTTTTTCTTCCAAGATTTTATTGAAATTCAAATTAGCTAACATATAATGTAGTATTGGTTTCAGGAGTAGAATTTAGTGAATGAATGCATCTTTATATGTAGAACTTAATATCATGCAAATATCAAGTACCAGAGAACCTATGAGAGCTTGTCACATGAGACCAGCTTTGGGTAAAGGATGTAAAGACAAAACCAATACTTCCTCATGTATAACAAGTTCTTAATGAATGTCAAGTACCTAACATATTATGTTCAAGCCTCTAAACTTTATCCTTGTTTTCATTTTGCAGGGAAACAAACTGAGTCACACAAAGTTTAAGTCCTTTTTTCAAGGTCAAACACCAGCAGGGGTAGAGTTGTGATTCAACCACAGGACTGTCTAAACTCTAAGCCCTTGTTTTTTGTTTTTTTTTTTTTCCCCCTCAAATACCAGACTTCTTTTCAGAAACTTTATCAGGCCTGAGGCCAGAGAAGACAAACCTATACAGTCTTTTTGTACAGAAAACTGAGAGGTCAAACTTACTGTTATTTTGTTCCCAAGTTTTGTTGACTGTGAGTGTTAAAATGAGAGGCAAAGATTGAGTGGACCTATTGACTGGACAATAGACCCATTCAACTAACTGCCAACTAGGAGCTATAAGGGTGCAATTTGACATTTTCTCGGACAGGCCATGTGAGCACTTAAGGACATCAGTACCCCATTAGGTGGAAGGCAGGTGACCTTTTCTTTCCTTGCCTTCTATACTTGGCATTAGCAAGAAAGGAGTGGGGTGTGCAGAGACAAGAAAAGCTCTCTGTCATAAGCAAGAGCCTTTTACCTCCTTGGGTACAGCTTGGCAAGAAGTATTTTATAGGAGCCACACACAAAATAAAAGCTTTCCTTTTTTTTTTTTTTTTTTTTGTTTAGACTGCAGCACACGACTTTCTCTTCCACTTTGCTTATCAAGTCAAAGAAAGTCTGTTCGATAATTCTGCTGGAGATGTGATTTAAGAGGTGAACTCACCTAGCTGAAGTCAAAAGCTCTTTGCAGATAGTACTGGACCTATTGTCACAGGCTTGGGTTTTAAGCTACTTTCACTAAGAGGTTATGACCGTAGAAAAAGCAATATTTTTTTTCCTCTGAGCCTCAGTTTCCTCCTTCATAGAAGAATACAAACTAAATCATTCCTGTGATTGATTTCTTACAGTCTTTAATTAAGATTCTAGGGAGCTGTCCAAATAATGTTTTTCCCAGGGGTGTTTTGGAATCACCCTAGCCGGAAGAGAACATTTTTTCTCTGAAATCCCATCCTGCTGACTCTCTGGACCTCTCAAATATACTGCCTTTGTTTGTGTAGGAGGCACCCTCAAAACAACATCCAGAGACAGGCAGATCTGTGCCTATATGCTCACCCTGATGCTTACTGCTTGCATCATGTGGAATAAATGATCTAACCTCTGAGCCTCAGTCTCCTCATCTGTAAAATGGAGAAGTAGTGGCTATTTTCCTATTTCCCCAGCTAGGGGTCTTCCTCTCCAAATTTAAAGCACACACTCACTTTTCCATCTTCCCTTGTAGTTAGGGATCAGTCATCTGACCAAACCCTCCATCAATCAGATACACAATCTCAAGACTTCGATTGAATGTGAGGAAGCAGATGCCACTAAGAATCCATGTCCTGACAAGGGTGGTAATAGAGTCATTCAGGTCCCAAGGAGAGAAGTACTGGGATTTAGATGTTCATGCTAGCCACGTAGGCTGTATTGCTGCTCCTATAGCCATCCTGGGATGTGATTGGTGTATGAACTTGACCAAGAATAATCCAAGAATGATATGGCAGCTCTCTCAGAAATTCTCAGAGCTAGTGAATATCCTTGAATGAATTCCACTGTTACTCAAACTCACTACCGCAGCATCTGTTTACAACTGGAATTTGCGACTGTTACATGTGGTGCCAAATCAGTTTAAGGGTTAAAATCACATCCGTAATGTGCTGAACTTAATACCTGGAACAGAGTGGGTGCTTTATAAATGGTATTGTGTTTTGCTATCTTTGCATATTCAATCTCCTCAACTAAATGAAGAATTCCTTGTAGGTCAATATCCATGCCATATCAAGGCACCAGGTTGAGTGCTTAGAGGGCATCAAAGAAACATTCATAATTATTGTTCCTTTAAAGACATTACATCTCAGTAGGAGAGAGGCAGGAGAACATGAGCTCGTGTGTTAGACTATCTATATTCCCATCCCATCTTTTGCAGCACCTAGCTTTCCCACTAATTTTGCAATACAAGGCAATCCTATACCTGTGTTATATTCTTGGTAGAATAACCTATTATTTTCTCCCTTATACAGTTTATGTAAATACTAAATGAGTGAATTTGATGAAAGCATTCAGAATAAAGCCTAGTACCTAGTAGGTGTTTCCTAGATGTTGGCTCTTAGGAAAGTGAGATACCTATGCTCGGTTATATTGCTTAAATGATCAGAGTGTGCAAAGCACAAGTTCCCAAGTGTCAAAATCACTGAGGCAAGCACTCATGGAAACACCAGGAAGCTCCCAGAGTCTCAGAAACTTCTGAGAGCCACCATTAATTGAGTATGTACTGACAGCCAGGTGCTCTAAACCCCTTACACACACATCATATTTACTGTTCCCCAGAAACATGGAGCTAACGATGACTATTTTTATTCTGCAAATAAGCAATTGCTTGGTGAGTTGGTCAAAAGACCCAAGATGGAAAGAAGGGCCAGGACTGGATTCCAGGCTTTCTGATGCTAAACCCATGTTCTTAATCCCTACACTGCAATTTTTCTGAGTCCTGGGTTCTCCTGACCAAGTGATTCTGAGTGAAGTTTGATCTCCTCAGTCCTTCTGAAAACACTTGCATTTATGTAGTCTATGGAAACAGATTACTGCCCATTATTTTAGGACGTGTAATGGTTTGGAAACTGTCCACTGAGAGGGTGGTTCCTGCTTGAGTATAGCTATCCAAGAGCAGCACAGATGTAGTGTTCTGTCTCTGACAAAGAAGGAATCCTCTTTCAGCATAGGACTGTTTTAATTACAGAATCTGATTTTATTGACTCTACATAGCTCACCATCTGTCTAGGACCTTATTAACAGTTGTTTTAGGAAAGTATTGTTGACAATTTCCTACAGGATAGGACTCATTTTCTCCTCTACCCCAATGGTTTAGACAAAACTCACTTTGTCATGGATGCAGTTGGATTTGGCCATTTAACTGTCTAAAAGCATAATTAGAAGTTTGCAAAAAGAATCAATAGGGAAAATGGAGGCATTTATGTAGATTTATTTGTAATATAAACCTGAACCAGTTGAATCCTCAGTTATTGAAGTCAACTGAATTGAAAAAATCTTACCACTCTCAGAATACAAGTTAAAGAAAGCTAAGGAAAGCAAAATAGTTGGCATATAAAGGTTCCTACGTCACAACCCATTTCCTACTTAAAAATTAAATTTGCTATGGGTGGCTCAGTCGGGTAAGCATTCGACTTCAGCTCAGGTCATGATCTCAGGGTTTGTGGGTTCAAGCCCTGAGTTGGTCTCTGTGCTGACAGTTCAGATCCTGGAGCCTGCTTCAGATTCTACATCTCCTCTCTCTCTCTGCCCCTCCCCTGCTTGCAATTTGTGTCCCCCTCTCTCACTATCTCAAATATAAATAAACATTAAAAAAATTTTAATTAAATCTACTCTGATTAAATACAGCTGATTGAGAGTTAAGAAACATCTGACACAGGGAATTAAAAAAGAATTAGAACATGAATCAGACTTCCATATCTGTAAAAAGGGAAATTTACCTTTTATCTAAGCAAAATATGTTTCACCTGATGTATAAGCAATAGATATGTTATTGTAAGTATTATCAGGGTATCTTAAAATTATTTTTTGGTGTTTTATTTTCCACATGTCACATAAAATCTCAGAAATTCACTTTAAAACACTCCTTCCTGCAATACATACCAAGTAATCATAATGCAGTTAAATTCAAGTTTTACTAGACTTTCAAATGGCATTTATTACAATATTGCTTTTTATGGCCTGTATTCTTTAAAACAATGATTTTTTCTTTGCCTGCTTTCTGACTCAAATCCCAGGGATTAATGATTTAGAAGGAAAATATGGAAATTTCCTATTGGGGTAAAATTATTTTAGGTTTATTGACAGTCTCAAATATCACTTTTTCATGTTTATTTAAATTTTCCAAAGAGATTTGGGGGCTTCCACTAGTGACTGGCGACAAGGGCAAAATTTTTTTCAAAGATGTCTATTAGACACCCAAGCAAATTATGCATTCTACTCCATAGTTATGGTTATATTGATATAAAAAACATACTCCCCTCCATCCTGTAAAAAATAGTTTTATAAAATTAGCACTAAAGAAACATCTCCCATGTTTCACCTATGATTTTAAGTATTGCTCAACACAGAACACAGAACTCCATGAATGGGGAGCCAATTATCTGGCTGGGGCATCATGGCAGTATCCAAAATAAACCTCAGTGGTAAAGCTTTACTAAGTGTAATTTGATATCTCCTTAAAGGTACTTTAATCTCAAGAGTCCCTTTTTTCGTACAAACATCCTGTTTATTTGAACTCCTAGTCACTTAGACTCTAAATAAAAAGAATTTCCATTTTTCTGTCTTTAGAAATAGGATAACAAAGTAAGGGTGTTCCTCTTTGATATGTAGGGGGACTGTTTGCAGACATTATAGAATAGGTCTAACAGGGGTCTAATTGTTTACGAGAACAATGGTTTTTCTGGAATATAGCAAAGTAAGAAACATAGAAATGCACAAAAGACCCTTGAATACAAAAAATCAGGGCCAGAGCCTAAGAGAGTGTTTGAGGAGCACATGGGGTCAGTCATTCAGGGGTCTTTTAATTTAGGACCAGGTTCATATATCAGAAGCCTAAGGGGAAAGGACTACCCTGAAAAGCAAATATAAAACATAACAGCCACAAAAAGTAAACAGAACCAACAAAAAACTTCCCAAGACTGTGACCAAATTTAGTAGCATTGGGCCCTTATTTATTCCATGAAAACTTCCTCTGAATATCTATTTTGCAAAAAAAAACAAAAACAAAAACAAAAAACAAAAAACAAAAAAATACCCTACTGGTGTGGAGTTTGATAACATCATTGAAGTGCTTTAATGTAGCTTCAATTCCTGATTTGGGGGCCATAGGGTTCAAATCTACAGCTATAGATTGACTTACACACTTACATCAATTCTTTATAAAGAAGAATTTTTTTAATTAATTTACTTGTGTGCACGACATCCCTGGTGCTATTGGCAGAATAGAAGTGGTTTCGCTGTGTTTTTATGACTATCAGCAGCTCTAATAACAGTCATAGATCAGAACGGGAATGAGCAAATAGAAAGAAACTGTCAGGTGTTTCCTGGTACCTGAGAAGATCTTACTGAGATCACATGTGAGATATTATCAGAGAACTCCCAGAAATACTTGCAAGTCATGTTTAAAGAGGTGGTATAGCCATGGGGGCAGTGAGGACAAAGGCAGATATGCTGTTTCATGATTCTTGTCTTGACCCTACTTTGTTTTTTCCAGGTTAATGTGGCCTTGAGATATAATGTTGACAAATATAAAGTTCCCAATCATGTTGAGTATATAATGGGAACTAGTAAATATTGGTATTCTGAATCTATTGAAGGTCATTGAGATATTTTCTGAGAATACTGGAAATTATGTCTCCATCTACCTTAGGATAATAGGTCTTTGGATATGAAGAAAATCTAGATGGTTTCTATAAAGCTGTCCTTTCTTTATTTGCATATTTATTTCTATAACCTGCCTAGGCTAGGAGTAAGAGAGACCCTGAATACCTATGCTTAAGAGAGTCTTTTCCCTGTATGGACATCTCTCTCTGGTATACCTGGGAATGAGAGTCCACCATAGCCATTAAGTTGCAAAAGGGAATGGAGAGAGGTTAGCACTCTTTGTGGAAGGCTAAGGATAGTCGCCCTTGGTTCCATGCTACCATCTCTAAGTATCTCTTTGTGGTCATTTCCCCCAGAGAAAATCTTCCCATTCAATACCAAACCATCAGCACACGTGGCTGGAATGAAGGCAAAGATTAAAAGTATATAAGGGACGCAGAGAAAGACAGATACCATATGTTTTCACTTATGTGTGGAGCTTGAGAAACTTAACAGAAGACCATGGGGGAGGGGAAGGGGAAAAAAAAGAGAGAGGGAGGGAGGCAAACCATAAGAGACTCTTAAGGACTGAAAACAAACTAAGGGTAGATGGGGGATGGGGGAAAGGGGAAAGTGAATGATGGGCAGGGAGGAGGGCACTTGTTGGGATGAGCACTGGATGTTGTATGGAAGCCAAGTTGACAATAAATTATATTAAAAAATAAATAAAATTTAAAAAATAATAAAAATATATAAGGGAGAGGTGCCTGGGTGGACTCAGCGGGTTGAGTGTCTGACTCTTAGTCTGGCTTAGGTCATGATCTTACAGTCCATGAGATTGAGATCTGTGACAGGCTCTGTGCTGAAATTCTCTCTGCCCCTCCCCTGCTCTCTCTTACTCTCTCTCAAAATAAATAAATAAACTTTAAAAAAAGTAAATAAGGGAGGATTGCTCTAGTACATGAAACTAGCCCTTCCTTTCTTCTTTCCTTCTTCCTTTCCTTCCTTCCTTCCTTTCTTCTTTCCTTCCTCTCTCCCTCCCTCCTTCCTCCCTTCTTCCTTCCCCTGCCCCTTCCCTTCCTTCTCTCCCTTTCGTTCCTTCTTTTTTTCTTTTTCTTTCTTTCTTTCTTTCTTTCTTTCTTTCTTTCACTTTCTATCCGTATTTCTGTCTTTCCGTCTTTCATTTTTTTTTTTTTCAGAAAAATAATGCTCTTTTGAACAAGCAAATGGGCAAATGAATCCTTTTAGGAACAACTTTTTTTTTTTTTAAATAATAGTTTGCTCCCTGGAAGGCAAGGTGGCTTAAAAGCAGGCTGAATTTCTTATGATAATAGCCACCGAGCTCTGAGACACTGATTTCCGAGGACACTGAGGTGGCTTCATCAGCGTGCCAGCAGTCTTCCCCAGGACCATGAATCACTGCATAATTTCTATACAAGTACTTTCTGTTCACAAAAGAAAATAAGTGAATGCTGGCATCAGTAAGAACTGGAAATGGCGGTTCATCATCTTTGTCACCCTCATTGTTAATCTTAAAGAAGTATTTAGAAGTGGGAGGTGGGCAGGACTTTCATTTTGCATTCCTTACTCTTGGGCACAATTACAATTTTTATTAGGTGTGAGCATGCAGTGCATTTATGATTTTGTAAATATGCATCAAATAAAAGTCACTACTGATAACCAGTGACCAACTTGATCAGTAAGGAGCAGTAATGCTTTTAATGTCAATTTGAAGACAATATTAGCAGAAGCATTTAACATATAATATGTTTATGTCCACATAATAAAAAATGATTTTTTAGGCGTGCCTGGGGGGCTCAGTTGGTTAAGTGTCTGACTCTTGGTTTTGGCTCAGGTCATGATCTCCTGGTTCATGAGTTCAAGCCCCTCATCGGGCTCTGCAATGGCAGTGCTGAGCCTGCTTGGGATTCTCTCTCTCCCTCCCTCTGCCCCTCCCTCACTTGTGCTCTCTGTGACTCTCAAAATAAATAAATAAACTTAAAACTAAATGAATTTCTAACACTAGTAAGTGGAGACACACTAATAGTTCCATGCCAACAGGATCTTCAACTCTCATGCAAATGGTTGAAAGAATGATGGGAAGCAGAGAGTTTGATGAATTCATTACATGTCCTGAATCAGGAAATATCCCAAGTGATAATTATTTTTCTTTTATATTTTTACGTTTCTCAATTAAGGTAAATAGATATAAAAGAAACTGCACATATTTAAAATGTTTAAACTGCACATCTTTAAAATGTTTAATACGTTTTCATATACATTACAAAATATATAAAGTATATATATAATTCCATATAAATAATTCCAATCAAAATAGTGAACTTATACATCTATCATCCTCAAAAGGTTTTCCATTTCTCCTAGTAATCCCTTACTCCTGGCCTTCCCTACCACACTTCCCCAGGCAACCATGGGTCTGTTTTCTATATTAGTTTATTTTGCTTTAATTTTACTTGTATTTCTAAAATTTGAGTGTAACTGACTCAGAATGTTATGTTGCATTAGTTTCAGGTGTACAACACAGTGATTTGACAGATTTATACATTATGCTGTGCTCATCACGAGTGTAGCTGCCATCTGTGACCATACAGTACTTTTGAATTATCCTTAACTATCTATATTCCTAATGCTGTGCCTTTTATTCCTGTGACTTATTCATTTTATAACTGGAAGACTGTGTCTCCCATCCCCATTCACCCATTTTGCCTACCCCCTCCCCTCTAGCAACCATCCTACTGCTCTCTCGATTTATAGGTCTGATTCTGCTTTTTGTTTGTTTATTCATTTGTACGTCTTCTAGATTTCACATAAGAGTCAAGTCATATGGTATTTGCCTTTATTGTCTGACTTATTTCCATTAGCATAATACCCTGTAGGTCTATCCATACACTGTGTACCCTTTCGTCTCGTTTCTCACATTTCGCATAATTATTTTGAGATTTTCTTGTTGTGTGTATCTATGGGCCATTCCTTTTTGATTCCGAGTAGTATTCCACCATATAGATGTACAACAATTTATCCATTCTCTTCTTGTGGGATATTTGGGTTGCTCCAGTTTGGGACTATTATGAATAATGCTGATATTAATATTTTTGTACAAGCCTTTGTATGCCTGTGTATTTTCTTTCTTTGGGGCAAATCCCTAGGAGTGAGATGGATGGATGGTATGATAGGTATATATGTTTAACTTTTTAAGAAACAGCTAAACTGTTTTCCAAGGAAGTAGGACCACTTTACATTCCCTGTAGCAGCTTTTGAGAATTCTCGTTGCTCTACCTCCTTACCAACACTTGGTATGATTAGAATTTTAATGTTAGCCAGTTGTGCTGGGAGTATAACGGTATTTCATTAAGATGTGAATTTGCATTTTCCTAATGACTAATGATATTGAGTGTCTTACATATATGTCTATATACCAACCTATATGTCTTTGGAGAAGTGTCTGCTCTGAACTCTTGCCCATTCTTTAAGCTGGTTGTTTGTTTTCTTTCTATTGAGTCTCGAGAGTTCTTTACATATACTGGGTACAAGTTCTTGACACTCTCATATATGCTTTGTAAGTAATTTTTTCTGTCAGTGTCTTTCAAAGTACAGACATTTATTTTAAATTTGAGGAAGTCCAACTTAACGATATTTTTTTCTTTAGTAGATTATGCTTTTGTTGTCATATCTACAACATCTTTACCTAATCTTAAGATCATTAAAATTTTTTCCTCCTCTAGGGGCGCCTGGGTGGCTCAGTCAGTTGAGCATCTGACTTCAGCTCAGGTCATGATCTCATGGCTTGTGAGTTTGAGCCCTGTGATGGGTTCTGTGCTCATAGCTCAGAAACTGGAGCCTGTTTCAGATTCTGTGTCTCCCTCTCTCTCTGCCCTCCCCCCACTCACACTCTGTCTCTCTCTCTCTCTCTCTCTCTCAAAAATGATAAATAAACATTAAAAAAATTAATTTTTTTCCTCTTCCGGATTTATGATTGTAGATTTTAATTTTAAATTTAAATTTTAAAATTAAATTTGATGCATTTTGAGGCAATTTTTGTAAACTCTGTGAGATAAGGATTGAAAGAATTTCTTTTTTATGTAAATCAAGTTGTTTTAGTACCACTTGTCAAAAGACTGTTCTCAGTTGATTTGCCTGCACTGTTATTAAAAATCAGATTTTCACTTATTAGAGGATCTTATTCAATTCTCTCAATCTGTTTTTCTGTTTTTACACTTATGCCACACTGTATTGAAAATTATGGCTGTATACTAAGTCTTGAAATATGGTAGCATTATTTCTTCAACTTTTTTTTGATTTTGTAATTTCCTCAGCTAGTCTAGATTCTTTGAATTTTCTTATGTATTTAGAATCAGCTTGTTGCTTTGTACCAGAAAAAAAAAACAAAAAACAAAAAAGAAAGAAAGAAAGAAAGAAAGAAAGAAAGAAAGAAGGAAAGAAAGAGGAAAAAGCCTTCTATGGATTTGATTCGGATTGTGTTGAATCTATGTCATCTTGGGGAAAATTATAATTTTATTGTCTTTAATTTTTGATGCTATTATAATTTATTTTAGTTTCTTATTATTCAACATCAGTATAAAGAAATGCAATTACAAGAAGTTTAATTATTATCTCTAGTAAGTTTTTGTGCAGTTTAATTGGAATTTATACATGGATATGTCATCTTCAAATAGAGACAATTTTACTTCTTCATTTTCAGTCTTGATAACTTCCTTCTTCCTTCCCTCCCTCCCTCTCATTCTCTTTCTGTCTTCCTTCCTCCCTTCCTGCCTTCTTCTCTCCTTTTCTTCCATTCTCTCCTCCTTTCTTTCTCCCTCCTTCTCTTTCTTTCTCCTTCCTTTTTTTTTCTCTTTCTCTTCTTTCTTCCTTTCTTTCTTTCTTTCTTTCTTTCTTTCTTTCTTTCTTTCTTTCTTTCTTTTTCCTCCCTCTTCCTTCCTTCCTCCCTTCCTCCCTCTCCCTCTATCTCCCTTCCTTTTTTCCTTCCTTCCTTCTTACCTTCCTTCCTTCTTCCTTTCTCTCTCTCTCTCTCTCTCTCTCTCTTGCTGATTGCATTGGCTAGAACTTGCACTATAATGTTTAATAGAAGAGATGAGCAGATATCCATCTCTTATTTCTGATACTGGGAGAAAGCTTTCAGTCGTTCACCATTAGGTTATCTGCAGGTGTTTCAAAAATGCATTTGATCAGGCTGAGGAAGTTTCCTTTTATTCTCCGTTTGCTGAAAGTTTTCATTAGGAATGGATGTTGGAGTTTTATCAAATGGTCTTTCGGCATCTGTAGAGATTATCAGTTTTTTAGATGATCAATTTAGTAAATTACAGATGTTGATTTTCTAATGTTAAACCACTCTGCAATCCTGAGATAAACCGTACTTGATCATAGTATGTTGTCATTTTAATGTATCATTGAATTTGAGTTGCTAACGTTTGGTTTAGAATTTTTCTGTGTTCATTGGAGATATTGGTCTGTAGTTTTCTTTCACTGTAATGTCTTTGCCTGGCTCTGGTATTGGGATAATGCTGACCCCATAGAATGTATTGGGAAGTCTCTTTTCTTCATTTTTCTTGAAGAGTTTGCTTAGAATTTCTATGATTTCCTCTTTATTTGTTTGGAAAAATTGCCAGTGAAACCATATGGACCTGGAGAGTTCTATGTGAGAAGACTTTTAACCACAAAGTTAATGTTTTTACAGATGTAGAGTTACTCCGATTGTCTATTATTTTTTAAATTTTCAGTTTTATTGAAATATAATTGACAAATAAAATTGTAAGATATTTAAAGTATGCATCATGGTGATTTGATACCAATACACATTGTAAAAGGATTCACCCCATAACTAACATATGTATCTCCTCATATATTTATTTTTGTGTGTGTGTGCATGAGAACATTCAAGTTCTATTCTGTTAGAAAATTTCCATTTTTTAATTGAAGTGTAATTAACAAATGATATTATTTTAGTTTCAAATAAAAGCAAATTTCGATTATACAATACAGTGTTATCAACCATAGTTATCATATTTTACATTAGATCCTCAGACTTCATCTTATAGCTGAAAATTTGTACTCTTTTACTTATTATAGTTTCAAATTCATTTGTTTTTTTATGCAATGTATAATCTACTGTAAACCCTGTTTACTGCAATTTACATCTCAGACATTGTAGTGTTTATCTCTAGGAGCTTGATCTAGGTTTCCTTATGTCTTTCATGTTGTTTAATGTTTTGAACATACAGAATAGTTATAATAAGTATTTAATGTTTTTTTCTTCTATTTTATTAACTTTTGTGGCAGTTCTGGTTTGGTTTTGATGGAGTAATTTTTATTCTCATTATTGGTTCTATTTCTGGTTCCTTATATAGAACCTAGTAGTCTGATTGGACAATAAATTGTAGTGAATCTTATAATATTGTGTGCCTGGAATTATTTCCTTATTGTAAATGTTCTTGAGCTTTGTTCTAGAATTCAGTTAAGTTGCTTAGAATCAGTTTATTCCTTTTGGGTTTTGCTTTTAATATTTGTTGGCTAGAATGAAGACAGCATTTTGCCTATGGTAATTACTTTTTACTCTTGAGTCAAGACCTTTCTTCATACTCTAGCCAATGTCCTAATGTCCCATGAGCTATGGGTGTCCCACTCCCATAATTGAGAGGATAGTCACTACACCTGGTTCTGTGTAAATTCTGAGTCCCATCTCCTCTAATCTTTGGTAACGCTTCTTTCACCAATGTTGGGTCATTTCTCACACACATATGATGATCATAACTCTGACCAGTGATCAAGGTGGATGTTCTGCAGATCTGAGTTTTTCTCTGTGAAATTCTCTTTTCTCTGATGCTCCATCCAGTAAACTCTAGCTTTGTCAGTCTCCCAAACTCACAAACTCACCTGAGATTCCATTCTCAACATGGCCACCTGAAACTTCTCTTAAGGTAGCAAACTAGGGCAATTGTAGGGCTCACCTCATTCATTCTCAGAGATCACTATGTATTATTGCCTGGTGCCCCGTGTCTTCCAAAATATTGTATAATATATTTTGCCTGTTTGTTGTTATTTTAGGTAGGAATTTAAAGTGCATCTTTGCTACTCCATCTTGGATAATTAGAAGTTTCTAAATGGCAATTTCTTCTATTATGGGATGCTAGGAAAAAATAAAATTAAATGGAATATGTTGTTGGGGCACCTGGGTGGCTCAGTCGGTTAAGTGTCTGCCTGGCTCAGGTCATGATCTCGCGGTTTATGAGTTCGAGCCCCGCATCGGGCTCTGTGCTGACAGCTAGGAGCCTGGAGCCTGCTTGGTATTGTGTCTCCTTCTGTCTCTGCCCCTCCCCCACTTGTCTCTGTCTCTCTCTATCAAAAATAAATAAATGTAAAAAAATTTTTTTTAACTAAATGGAATATGTTGCATGGAAAGAGGCAAGAATTTTGTGTGTTTTGCTAATTATTGTATCCTTGGTGGCTAAAAGAATATCTGATGAATAGTAAGCATTAAATACATAGTTCTCGATTGAATTAAATTACGATCTATTATATACTGAATAATTCATTAAGATTTTTATCATTAGTATGTATTATCATCATCCTAAAAAGCTGGTAATTCTGTCTTTAGCAGAGGAAGACCCACAGCTCAGAAAGGCTGTATGTCTTGCTCAAGGTCATAACAGGTCATGTTTCGGTCCAGGTATTTCTGACTCCTCAGCTCTTATACTTTCCCCTAGGTCATATTATATCATCAACCAGAAAAATTAGGAGAAATTATCCATTGAACTTGGAACAAAATAACAAATCCCATCACTGAACCTCTCAAAGCAAATGATACTTTCCCAGTGAAATTCATGTTACTTATCAGTAATTCATATTACCATAATACCTGGTTATGGGGCCTTGCAAACATAGACTGCACACCTTGAAATGTAGGATTTTATAATTTCTTTCTAGCCTATAAAAACAATTGCACCAAATCTTCACAAATTTGTGTAAGAGGGTGATGATGATTCTGAAGTAATACACTCCATGATCTAATCCCAGTTCTGACACTTAATATCTTAGGAAAGTTACTTAATTTTCCCAAACCTAATTTCCAATATATACCAATGATAATGTTAATATTTTCTAGTAGTATGTTAGTGAGGGCATGCCAGATTTGGCTCAAAAGTCTCAGTGGCTTAAGAAAATTAATGTATATTTCTTATTCATGTCACAGTTGGACATGTTCCAGATCGCTGTCCTGGGTAACTCTTTTCCATGCAGTAACTCAGGGATCCAGAATGTCTCCAATCAGCTGCTACACCATTCCTTAGAATCTCCTTGGAATTTACCTCTAGAGCCTCAACATTTAGCTGGCTGGTGATCGAAGAAAGACAGCATAGAAGTCCTACTGTGTTTCCTTATCACTTGACCCAGAAATGATAACACTCTTGCCCACATTTATTGGTAAAATCCAGTCACAAGGCTCAACATTTAGCTGGCTGGTGATCGAAGAAAGACAGTGTGTTTCCTTATCACTTGACCCAGAAATGATAACACTCTTGCCCACATTTATTGGTAAAATCCAGTCACAAGGCTTCACCAAAATTTTATGGATACAGGGAAATGTAGTTCCTGGCAAGACAGCTTTTTCTTAGCTAAAATTTCACACTATTAAAGGTGAGCCTGAATTTTTGTTGGTAGCTCTCCTTCTCTGCCATACCTATGTCAAGGGATTTTTATGAGGACTACAGAAAGGATATATGTAGAGTTCTTAGCATTTGGCAAATATTATCTCCTTAAAATTTTAGGAGTGTTACTCTTATTAAGTCAATATATTGATCCAGATAAATTAAAGAATATTTAGGTACAAATCAAGATCTGTTCTTACCTATTTATTGAAAGAGGTTCAGAGATTTAACTAAATGATATAAAATTATATCAGACGATAGAAAATGTTCTGAGTGTTGACCCATTTATTGTTCAGTGAAAATAACTTAACAGCATAGGTTTACAATATAAGTCTTCAGTGTAGCTCATCTATATAACATAAAGATAAGTAAGGCAGCTAAAAATAGTTACGGAGATTGAAAGACCAGAAATTTATTACCTATATGTATATCAGGCTTCTTCCTCCTTTTCTAATAGTTGTATACATTTATTTAACAAATATCATTCTGTACATTCAGCCCCTAACTGTGGTATATCAGAATTAAGTTTTTCTTTCTACTTTCATTTCAAACTTTTAAGCTTAATCCCTCCAGGATAATCAGCATGGAGCTTCTGTGATCTAGTCTGGAATACATCACTAACAAATGACTTTTTCTAAAATATGGCTTTGTTCTGTACTACCTGGGATTAAGAACCTACAGTAGCTCTTTATTACCTATTGGATCAAGTTCAAACTGCTCCGCCTGACTTTTAGATCTGTAATTAACTGTCTCCACCTGATATATCAATGAAATACTGTTTATCAAAATGGCTTAACATAACCTTCTCAGCAAATTCTTCAATTTCAATATCTCTACTAAATATGTCCCTGTAATTTTTTTTTTTCACAAACATGCTTTGGCTCATAATACTCCTCCTAGAGAGAACATCTTCTAAGGAATGTCTTCTTAGGCAGAGGCAATATGTGCGTTTCCTTCAAGAGAGATTTAATAGGATGTTTGCATATAATAGAGAACTCAAAATAATAGTAACTCAAATAGTTGGATATTAATTTCTTTCTCATGTAAAGAAAGTCTCTAGGTAGACAAAAAAAGGGTTCTGGCACCATTTCCACCATCAAGGGACTGTCCAATTTTTTCTTCCACCATCCTAGGTCAAGGCTCAGCTAAATAAAACTGATAGGCATATCTGGCCCATGACGGTTTTGTGTGATTTACAAGCTAAGAATGGCTTTTACTTTTTTTTTTCCTGCCACATATATGTGTTGCATCTACTTCTGGACTTTCTGTTCTGTCCCATTGACCTATATAGGTCCATAATTTCACTAATAATACTTTGTCATGATTATTGTAGTTTTATAATACATTGCAAAAAATGGATAGTATGTATCTTCTAACTTTGTTCTTCTTTTTCAAAATAGTTTTGGCTTTTCTAGTTTGCTTACTTTTCTATATAAATTTTAGAAATCAGCTTGTCAAATTATACTGGAAAAACCCTATGGGAAGTTAAAATTTTTTTTTTTGTTTATTTATTTTTGTGGAGAGAGAGAGACAGACAGACAGAGCATGAGTGGGGTAGGGGCAGAGAGAGAGGGAGACACAGAATCTGAAATAGGCTCCAGGCTCTGAGCTGTTAGTACAGAACCTGATGCAGGGCTCAAACTCACGGACAGGAAGATCATGACCTGAGCCGAAGTCGGACACTCAGCCGAGTGAGCCACCCAGGCACCCCCCTACTGGAACTTTAATTGGAATTGTGTTTAACCTGTAGATTATTTGGGGAAAACTTGATGACTTCCAATCCATGAACGTAATATATCTCTCCATTTGTTTCAGTCTCCTTTGATTTATCATTGTGTAGTTCTCAGCATGCAGACCTGTTATCTATGTATTTGATGGGTTTTGGTGCTGTTGTAGATGGTGCTTTTTAAACATTTACTTCACTTTCCAATTATTTATTGCCAGTATACAACATTCAAATGGATTTTTGGTATAATGACCCTGTATCCTGTGATCTTACTAAACTCACTTATTAGTATTAGTAGCTTTTTTGATAGATTTTGGAGTGTTTTCTACATAGACAATATTTTTCTTAATTTTTTTAATGTTGATTTATTTTTGAGAGAGGAAGAGAGAGAGCATAAATAGTGGAAGGGCAGAGAGAGAACGGACACAGAATCTGAAAGCAGACTCCAGGCTCTGAGCTGTCAGTACAGAGCCTGACACAGGGCTTGAACCCACGAACTGTGAGATCGTGACTTGAGCCAAAGTCAAACGCTTAACTGACTGAACCACCCAGGTGCCTCCATAGACAATCTTGTATGTGAATAGTGCAATTTTTCCCTTTTCAATCTGTGAGCCTTTTATTTTCCTTGCCTTACTGCATTGCCTGAAACCTTCACTACAATGTTGAAAAAAAAATGGTAAGAGTGGGCATCTTTGTTTTAAGTCTTCCATTTGTGCTTAATACAAGAATGTCTCTCCTTCAGAAGTTTATTGCTAACATTGGTAGTTTGTTGCTTGCTAGTGAGGTAATGAGGGGTGGAGGTGTTCACATTTTCTATTCTCAGTAATCTTGTTCTTCTCTCAGCAGTAAGAGATCTCTTATAATCTGGACCTCCTCCTTTTTTTGGTCTCTCCCCCGTAGATCCTCTATTCTCTTCTCCCACCTGCACTAGATCTTTCCCTGTGCTCTGAACACTGCCCTTTCTTTCCTGAACAGCTTAAAGATTTGTTTGTAGTGGAGAAATTGTTAACAGCTTAAAATTTTGTTTGTAGTGGAAATATATAAGCATCTAAGGCAAGGCTGTGTGTGTGTGTGGGTGGGTGGGTGGGTGGGTGGCTGGGTGTGTCCACACGTGTGCATTCTCTGAAGTGGTTACTGTACATCCTTCAAGTAAAACAAAACAAAAACAGGAAAGAAAAATATGCAGTGGAGACCAGATGTAGCCCTCAGAGGGGAAAGCAGAAAGGAGAAAAGAAGAAAGAGCAACGAGGACATGCCTTCCAGTTGAAGCAGCTCCGTTTAGGGAGCTTTCCTGAAGTCTTACACACTGCTTCTTTGTTCTGCGCATGGGACTGAACTTTGCCACTTGGCCAGATCCAACTACATCAAATCTGGAAACAGGAAGTCTTTAGGCTGAGACATTATTACTCCTAATAGAATTGACCTTCTTTTGTTAACAAAGACAGATGTTGGATAGGCAAGTATCCATCTCTGTTGCACATCTGATAATGAATCATATAAGCTCTCTAGGCTGCTGTTCCAGGGTCAATAAAGGAAGAGTCTCAGCAGTTATGAATGATAGAATGCTTATGCAATTAAAGTGAATTGTAGATTGAAGGGCTGGTCACAGTCCTGAAATAGGTTATAAGCACAATGAATAATGACTGTTCAGCACACACTTTGAGATCTCTTTTCCTTTGGATTTCTGTGTTGCTTGTATATAAACATGCATTCACTCTTGCTATACTCTGAGTTCCTTTAAGGACAGGGACACGTCTTGTTTATCTTGTTATCTCTAGAGCTCTTCAGTTGTTGTAGAGGTAAAATTGAGGTTTGGTTTTTGTTTTAAACATGCTGAGTCACGTTATTTTACTTTAAAATTTTTGCCATAAGGAGGAATGCACTTCTTCAGTGATGAATAATTACTGAGTGCCTGCTGCAAGCCAGCCCATGTCCT
Organism: Panthera pardus; assembly: GCF_024362965.1. Classification (NCBI taxonomy): domain Eukaryota; kingdom Metazoa; phylum Chordata; class Mammalia; order Carnivora; family Felidae; genus Panthera; species Panthera pardus. Next base: position 188,110,731 of record NW_026526688.1, read on the forward strand.
AGGTGATACTAGTGAATAAAACAGGAGAAAATCTCTGTTCTCAGGAACTTATATCCTAGTATAATGGAAAAAAAACAATAAATATATAAATAATAAAAATATATATTATGTTAGATGGCAAATGTTATCACAAAACTAAAGTAGAATAAACCAATGCCGGATAGGGAATTTTGTGTGTTGGGGGGAGTGGGGATTCATAGTTTTAAAGACCTGTTCAAGGAAGGCTTCAAGGATAACAGGTAATATGAACAAAAAAAGAAGACAAAGATGGAGGTGGAGGAGGAGGAGGAGGAGGAGGAGAAGAAGAAGAAAAGAAGAAGAAGAAGAAAAAGAAGAAGAAGGAGGAGGAGGAGGAGGAGGACGAGGAGGAGGAGGAAAAAGAAAGCAAGCCAGCCACATGGGTAGCTATATGAAAAGTTCTTAAGACAGGAAGGATTCAAATGCAAGGCACATGGTAGACATGTTCAAGTAAGAGCAAGGAAACCACGGGCATGATTAGAGCAAAAGAAGTGAGGGAGAATAGATTGAAAACTGATTGGTTGACGTGCAATCTTGTAAGCTATTATTATGACTTTGACTTCTACTTTGAGTGTCAAGGGAAGCCATTGGAAGGTTTTGCAAAGAAAAACAATATGATCTGGGTGACCTTTCAGAAGTATCACTCTGCTCGTTATGGTGAGAATATATAGAAGTGGTGACGGACTAAAGCAGGTAGATTAGTTAGGAACTAATGCAATGATCTAGAGAGAGACTATGATGTCTAGGATAAGGTGTTAGAGGTGTTGGAGAGAAATTTCAGATTGTAGCTACATTGTGAAGGTAAAGCCAACAGACTTTTTTGATGTATTGAATATGGGAGTGAGAAAAAAGGGAAACAAAGATGTGTTTGAGAATTATTGCCTGAACAACTAGAAGATAGTTTTCTTTTACTGAAAGGATAAAGAATAAGTAATCCTACCAAAGAAATTCATTTAGAAGGATAAAAAACTCAGTAGAATACATTGAGTTTGAGATTCCATTAATGGGCCCATGTATAGAGGTGACAGGAGAGACTGGCATTCAGTGGAGAGTTGCAAGATGGAATACAAGGCTTAGAATTGTTAGCATATGGATAGCATGTTTGGCATCCAGGAAGCCACGTGAAGAAAGTATTTCAAGGAGAAAGGGTGATCGATTGTATGGAAAACCACCAGCTGATCAAGTTAGATAGGAACTGAGAATTGCTTGTTGGATTAGCTACATAGAGGTCATGTTTGATCTCCACAGTGGAAATTTTAGTAATGTGTAAGGGGAAAAAACTTTATTAGAACAAATTGAAGGGATAATGTGTTCATATCACAGATAATGGAATAATCTCTTTAGTATATAAAGAGCTCAAAGAAATTGAGAGGAAAAGGACCAGCAACAGGAAAAGGCTTTGTGTATAAAAAGTATTAAAAAGTACTAAGAAAGAAATAACGACAGGTCTTTAACCATATGGAATAAAATGCTCAATGACACTCATAATTAAAGAAATGCAAATTAAAACCACACTTAAATATGATTTTTTGGCACATCTATCAGTACCAAATATGACAATATGCTTGGTTGGCAAAGTTCCAGGAAAATAACAGTTTCATATGTTGTTGGTTGGAGTAGAAAATGGAGCAACTCCTAAGAAGTGAAAACTTGGTAGTAAATTATAGATGCACTTACCTTTTGAGTGAACAGTCTACTTCTAGGAAATTATTCTGCACAGACACTTGCACAAATAGGAAATGCCACATGGAGTATTGTTTGTATGACAATAACAAGCACATGTTCATCAAGAGAGGAATGGCAGAATAAATTATGACATGCAGCCATCAAAGAGATGAAACATGGGGCACTGGGTGGCTCAGTCAGTTAAGCATCTGACTCTTGGTTTTGGCTCAGGTCATGATCTCATGGTTTTGTGAGTTCAAGCCCCGCATTGGGCTCTCTGCTGTCAGCATGGAGCCTACTTGGGATTCTCTCTCTCCCACTTCCTCCCCGTCTCATGCTGTCTCTGTCTCTCTCAAAATAAATAAATAAACATAAAATATTATTTAAAAATTTTAATTTAAAAAGATGAAATAGAATAAAGAAGTTCTTTAAACACTCACAGTGGTAAGATCTTCAGGCTATGTCTTTGAGACAAAACAAAGAAAGCACCAGACAGACTGTATAGTATACTGACTTCTGCAAAAGAAAGGATCAGAAAATTAGAAACCAACAGAATGGTTCATCTATGAATTGGGAGGGGCAGGAGCAGAAGCAAGATTTCTTTGTTTATAGTTTTCTATATTGTTTGAAGTTTGAATCATGGCATTATTTCTTTTTCAAACTGAGAGGATGGAGGGAGAGAAGTTAGAGTGCATATAGACACCTTACTTGGGGTGATTTGCTATAATGGAGAGTAAAGAAATGAGGCAGTAGGCCTAGAGGGGCAGGTAGCTCGAAAGTTTCCTGCATTTTATTTTTATATTTATTTGAAAGATAGAGAACTCATAGTATTGTGTAGACTGATGGCACTGGTCCAGCAGAAAAAGGAAAATTGGGGATAGAGAAGAGAAAAGAGGACTTGAGGTGATATCCGTGAGCAGGAGGAACTCCTCAAAGCCAGTGGGCAAGGGGGTGGGCAGGCTTAGACAGGAGCCCACACCCTTCATCTTCAGGAAGGGAAGGGAAGGCTATCATAGAAGTACAGAGGGACTACTATGGACTGCATTGTGTCCCCACCCCCAAAATTCATATGCTGAGGCCCTAGCCCCAATCTGATGGCATTTGGAGGTGGGCCTTTGGGAGATAAACTGGTTTAGAAGAGGTCAATTGGATGGAGTCCTGGCTATGGAATTAGTGTCCTTATAAGACAAGGCATAAGAGAACTTGCCCTTTTCTCCCTCCATTATTTGTAGACATAGCTAGAAGGCAGCTGTATGTAACCCTGGAGGACAGGTGTCATCGGAACCAGACAGTGCTGCCATTCTGATCCTGGACTTCCCAGCCTCCAGAGCTGTGAAGAAAACTGTTGTTGTTTAAGCCACCCAATCTGTGTTATTTTGCTGGGTCAGCCTGAGTAGTCTGAGACAGAGCTGAGGGCCAGATGTGACTGTAGGAGCCTGTGAGAGTCATTAGTTAAAGTTTTAACTTTAATAAAATATTCATGGTTCTTTTATACAAATTGAATTACTTAGAGTGTGATCAATGCTGTCATTGTCTCTAGGATTCATTTAAAATCAACCTCCAATGACAAACTGAATTTAAGTCTTTTAAGAAAGAAAAGTTTCTTGGAATTGTTCTAACAAAGGTAGTTTCCTTTAACACACATTACTAATCATCAGTTTATAGTCTATATTTCTTACAGTTATTGAAAAGAGATTTTTCAATATTACAGGAAGGCTCTTTGTCCTTCTTAGCAAGTAGATATTTAGATAGAAACATAACTCTATGATGACAAGGTACAGAAGGAGTATAGAGATGTAATTTAAATGTTATGAACAGGAATATAAATTTTATATTCATTAGTTTCTGTGTCTATTAACAAGAAGTAACGGCTAGCTCCCGGCTTGTCTTTTCAAAGCACCCAAGTGAACAGATTGCCTTTATTCCAAGCTCCTTCATTAACTGCTTATTAAGACTGATAGTCTCTGAATTGAGGTCTCCTTTTCTACCACAGCAGAATTACAGAATATGGGGCTTATAAATTTCTGAATTGACTCCATTGAGCTCTCAACAGTTTTCTTATTGAATGAGTAAACACACACACAACTTTATACTCACAAATTGCCTTGAAATAAAAACCAGTTGAATGATGTTGTTATTTCTTGCTCGGCTTATAATTATTCCCTCCCCATTGTGCACATTCACATACACACAATAACCTGACTATATTGAACACTCCTCCAAGACAAGGGGTGATGTCTTTTGCCAAAGTCTCAACACCTGGTCTGAGTCCCCAGGTTGGGACCAGGCTAACTGAGATCACAGTCTGGGGAGCCCTTCCAGAAAATCAGAGTCAAGGGTGGTTTTGCAAATGATGCTTCCCTGACTGGCCTCATAGATGCTTCCCTGACTGGCCTCCCTGCTTTCAGGCTTTTCTCCCTCCAAGCTTATTTCCACCGTGTATCCAGAGCACAAATGGAGTCAGGCACTACCCTGCTTATGACTGCCGTCATCCTTAAGTCAGTCGTCAATCCCAAACTTCCCCGAGTTCTGTGGATCCTAGGCATCAGCTGGAGCTCCCTCTCCTTGGAATCTTGAAGATTGACTCCAAATCGTGCACACTGTCGTATGAACAGTCTCACACCCTCTGCCACACTTCTGTAGGTTCACCTCTCACTTCTACACCCTCTCTCCATTAGAGTTCTGTTTTACTCTACATATTGATTCTAATACGTAATTCTTTCTGCCCAACTCCACCCTGATATCCCAATAGATGTGGATTCTTTCTTTGATTTCCACAAGTTCAAAACAAAATAGTAAACATCCTACAGGTCTTTGTGGTAGACAATCCAGAATACTTCAGGGAGAGGTGATAAAAGGGCATTTTCAACAGAGCAAAATGAAAAGATTAAAATAGCTGTTTTATAACTTCTTTGTCCCCTTTCATATTTCGATCCCTGCTTTTTTATCTCCTCCCTCCATCTCTTTTTCTCATGTCCTCAAACCATAAAAGCCAGTTTACTTCCGAAGCAGGTAGATCAGCTTTCTCTATTCTTGCCTTCACTGCTTGCTACCAGCCTCTCTTGAAGTGTTGCTCCTTAGCCCAAGTTCGGGTATATCCCTAACCAAAGCTCATTTCCTTCCTCACAGGGATTTGGAGCCAACCACTAAGAATTTTTTTTTCACCTCACAATTCTAAAAATTCTTTCCTCATCTTATTCCATGTCAACAATGCCCTCTGTAGAAACTTCACATCTGTTCTTGCCAAACTCAATCTCTTGGGATCCCGGGTGGTACAGGGCCCTCTTATTTCTGGCCTTTTGAAGATATTATTATCTTTCCTTGGAAATCCCTTCACTCAGATAATTCCTCTTCATCCTTCAGGTCTCAACTTAGAATTCATTTTCCAGGCTCCTCAAGAGTAGGGCGGAGGCTCCAGTTACTTGGTTCTGGTTCACTTAGAGCATTTTCAGGTATGTGGCCATTCCAATTACTCAGATGAAATCCTCTGACCTTTTTTATGTTCCTTGAAGACAGCAAAGTTTCAATATCTAATCCCCACTTCCTAAGACAGACTTTGCACTTAAAAGTATTTCAATAAATAGTAAAATGCATAAATGCATGAAGGAAGAAAAGACTGAAATTTAGAGTTTCGCCAAATTGTTTAGTCTGAAACTATAAAACTCTTTCTAATTCACTGCCAATGTCTTTGATCAGACTAGCTATTTTTCTTTGTATAATCCTCTTAGGCTTTTACTGCATTTAGAATTTCAAGAACATTTCAAATGTAGGAACCAAGACAGTATCAATTATTATTTTAGTTTACACACTTATGTGATTCCTCTTAAGAAAAGTAGTTGGTTCAAATAAAGCTACTGGAAAGATATTTCTAAGCTGGCAATTCATCTTTTAATGCAGTATATTCAAAACCAATTTAATTCACATCTTCTTTAACTGTATCCAAATTTGACATGTTAGAAGCAGTGCAATTTTCCGTTCAGCAAAGTTTGAGTGTTCATCAAAACAGATAGATCATTCATATTGCCTCTCAGAGATAAATAAAATAATTTAGCAAATTGAATTGTGATGTCTTTCTCAGTAGGGATAAGTTGTCTATTATTCGCTGTGATTTGTCACTTCCCTTGACTTTTCTTAATGTTGTTTCCTTCAGCTGTGTTTTTTTGTTTTTTTTTTTTTCTTCAGGAATATCACATTTTGAATTTGGTCCGACTCTCTTTTAAGACCAACACTGTTTAAACTGAAAAAAGAAAAACCAATGATTAATGCATCTTGACAGCAGAAGTTATGTTAAAGTTAGTAAAATAATTAGCATACGGTGAAAGTATTAGATGGGGGAAAAGATATAAGCATGCTTTGATACTAGATAAAACACAACTACTATCATCAAATACATTACAGTTATTCAGGGAGGTGAAAAGGGTGACATTAATTTAGTCATCCAAATATGGTTTTGGTAGTGTCAGTATTCCATATTTCCAGATTATTAACTCCATTAGTCACCATTTTGTCCAAGATCTTAGCAATTGTTGACTCAGGCATACTCTGTTTTTACTCTCTGTGGGTTGTTATTTTGGGGATAAATTGTTCTTTTATAATAAACAATGTTTAGAAACACATGGTTTCTTAGCCTAAAGGCTTTCAAAACAGTGTAACAAATGTAAACATTGCCATGGATTTAAGCTATTGAGCAAAAAGCATTCTATCGAAAGTTGAGTCATTAGCCAATAGCTTCCCAATTTTCATATTATGAAGAGATTAATTGAGTAATATTTAGTTTATGATTTGGAAGAAAATGTTGCTACTGATTGTATGGGGATAAAATTACTTAAAATGTCAGAAGTCATAGAAATATTATTTGATTTTATTTATCTCTTTTTTAAATGGACTAACCCATAACCTAAATGAAATATGCTATAAATCCATTTTTTAGTTCATTTACTTATTTTGAGACAGAAAGAGAGAGAAAGAGAGAGAGAGAGAGAAGGGGAGGTGCAGAGAGAGAGAGAGAGAGAGAGAAAGAGAGAATCCCAAGTAGGTTCTGCACTGTCAGCTCAGAGTCTGGCATGGGGTTCGAACTCACGAACCAGGAGATCATGACCTGAGCCAAAAGCAAGAGTCGGATACTCAACCAACTGAGCTACCCAGTCTCCCCACCATAAATCCATTTTTGAAACAAGTGAGAAATACGTACATCTTTTTAAAACTTAAATAATAAAGTAAGATACACTCTGTGTGAGAAGCTAAACAACTTTGAGGACATTTATAAGCAATAGGCTTACCACTATAATATTCACTAGATCAATCAGGGGCCAAGTCAGAAAGATATGGAATACATATTGGGTATGTGAGAAGAGTTTAATAAAGGAATTCTGTGCAAAGTATATAAAGAAAGCATAAGAAATGGTCCAGTCTCTCAGGCTACTACCAGCGGGGCCAACTGGGCAATCCTGCAACCTGAAGAAGTGAAGGAGGAGCAGCTGCTAGAACCTGGTGGGGTTTGGGGGTAAAGGGGTGAGTGTACAGAGGGCAAGAGGTGGAAGTGACCTTTAGTCAAAGAGCGCACCCAACCGCAGCCAGGCCTCTGGGAAGGAGCTTAAACATTCCATTTCTCTCTTCTGCTCTCTCTTAACTCAAGCCAGGGCACCCTAAGGGCCGAACTCCACCAGAAGCTGGAGGGTTTGAGAACCTGGAGGGTTTGAGAGCCTTGACAGTTCCTGGTTTACCACCTGAGATCGAGCAGGCAGTGCAGAAGGACGCAAGGAGGGGCAGAGATGCACCTCCCGGTCACCATGGGGAGCAATGGAACGTGTGTTGATAGAGCAAACGAACAAAAAGTATTTCTTTACAGCAACTTTCATTCCACTTAATATTAATTATATCCTATTTTGTTTTGAGTATAAAAATAGTTTTAGGGGCACCTGGGTGGCTCAGTCCGTTGAGCGTCCGACTTGGGCTCAAGTCATGATCTCGCAGTTCGTGGGTTCGAGCTCCGCGTCCAGCTCTGTGCTGACAGCTCAGAGCCTGGAGTCTACTTCGGATTCTGGGTCCTCCTCTCTCTACCCCTCCCCCCGCTCATACTCTGTCTCTCTCTGTTTCTCAGAAATGAATAAATGTTAAAAAAATTAATAATAAAAATTAAATAAAAATAGTTTTATGTTCTGCTGTGTTTTAAAATCTCATCATACTAGTTTCTGGAAGGAAGAACTTTCTTCTAACTTGCAGTATTTTCTTTCTTTCTTTCTTTCTTTCTTCTTTCTTTCATTTCTCAGAGTCTTGCCATGTGTAAACATATACCTCTGATAACAAATTTGCTGAGGGCTCTATCTCTGGGTGGTTATTTGGAGACTGTGAGACTGTGGCATAAAGTGACAGGAAGATTTATTCTCATCATTTTGGAAGTGCAGAGGACTCTTTAACCTGCATTTCATATTGGGTGGGTGTATGTGGTGGGAATGTAAACATAATGCTGGTGACTGATCTTCCCCGTCTGGCTGACAGAATCTGGATTTTTCATATCAGTGTCCCACTTGTAAGGAGTTTCCTCTTTCCCACCAACCCGTACAATTATTTAAATGATGGACTTTAGAAAGCCAGTGCATAACTGGGAATAACAGAATTTACACTTTAAAATGGATTGCATATACTGAGTTGAGCAGTATTATTTAAGCATAAAGACAGAAGGAGTAAGTTGCAAATAATATATAGACACACTTGCAGTGTAGCTGTGATGTTTATGCTCAACCTCTTCTAGCTAAGGGTTCAGTGAAATCTTTAGAGATGTTGGAAACATCTCTTTTCTGGATCGGTCTGACTGCTCTTACACTTACGATTCCTGTCCTCATCACCTTTGAGTTACCAGGTCATTTTCTGGGCTATGGTGATTTTCATCAAGCTCATTGTTTTCTTTGAATCAAAGCCAATGTAGTTACTTCAAAGACAGAAAAACAGTTCCTTCGATTTTAGGCTTTAATCAAAGCCCTTTCTACCTGCATTTTTTATGACGTCTGCATTCTCTACTGTACAGAGCCCAGTGCCCAGGAGACGTTGGAGGACCGTTGCCCTTATGAGCTTTAGCTGAGCTTGGAAACATAGGATCAGGTTACTTTTTGAGCTAGAGCAATGGTTTTCAAACTCGTCATACATAGGCCAGTTGCATCCACTTCACCTGTGAAGCTTTGTTAAAAGCCCAGATCCCCTGAAGTTTTTATTCGCTTGGGCTGCAGTTCAGGAACACATGTATTTAAAATCTCCTGTTTGTAACTTTCTCCACCACCTCCATGAAGCTCCAAACAACTTTCTAGACCTCTCATTGCACAATTTATGGCTTTTACTAAGAATGCAGAAACAATTGGCAGAGGGCGCTGAAGAAGCATAAGGTTTAGGGCTTTATTTGCCTGGCTCCCATGAGTGCTCAAAGTTGCAGAAAGTTTGGAATGGGGAGGGGACCAGGTTACAGTCAGGAATCATTTCTACATAAATGTTTCTGGTAAATTGCCGTAAGAAATCTCAAAAAGAATGGGCATGAAGGTTTATGACTTTGCTAGTTTGCTATGATATCTTATCTCATTCTGAAAGACTATCTAATTTTTCTTCTTCCCCCTAAAGATGGCCCTCCAAATAGTAGAAATGCCAGGCACCCCAAACTGGATCTGGCTCTATTTGAGCTTCTATTAGTGTGAGAAGGAATGAGGATGATTGGAAGCAGAGGCAGAAAAAGGGAGTGACTACAAAGGAAATGGTAGATGTTGAATTCACAGCCTTTGATAAAGGGAGGGAGGGAGATGAAAGGATAGAGTGCTTCTAAGTTGTGAAGCCTGAGTGACTAGGAAGATGTTGGCATCAAGAGTGGACTAAGGGGGGGCACCTGGGTGGCGCAGTGGGTTAAGCGTTCGAGTCTTGATGTCACCTGAGGTCATGCTCTGTGTTTGTGAGTTCGAGCCCCGCATCAGGCTCTGCACTGATATTGCAGAGTCTGCTTGGGATTTTGTCTCTACTTCTCTCTGACCCTCCCCTACTTGTGCTCTGTCTCTCTTTCTCAAAATAAATAAACTTAAAAAAAAGTTTAAAAAAAGAAGAATGGACTAAGGAGATGGAGGAAGAAGTGTTGGATATGGCAAAAGGAGATGAGCTCCATTTGGCATTGGAAAACTATATGGCAAAATAGAAATGAGAGTAACTTCAAATTTCAGTTTGTTAAAATCTCAGCTCCAGGACTCCAAAACTGTGTGTTCTTCAATAATGTTGTGATATATCTGAGTCTCAGTTTCCTGATTTTACATGGGGACTCCTCTTAGCAGTCTTGGAGGTTTGTTGTGAGGAATAGATGAGAATTTAAGTATGGCATTTAGCTCTCCTCTGGTCTTAAGACATGAGATGAATAAGTATTTGTCCCTTCCCTATAACATTTGGAAATCTTCAAATAGATCACTGTTAAATGATACATTTCTAAATTAGTACTCTTATACAGACATAAAATGAACACGTTAAATATTTTATTTAACTCATCAATTAATAAGGGAACCAGCAGGATGTTACAACTGGATCAAAAAGCAATTTAGTGTACCACCCATATACAGGCAGGTAGGAAATTCTGAAATGAATTTACAAATAGAAGCAAGGTAGCTTATTCCTTGGGGTAGAGGGAGATTATATTTCTAATGGATAAAATTCATTTGCATGCCTATGTCTATGGACAAAAAACATTTGTATTATGAATTATCTATGACTTATAGAATTATACAATCGTTCAAGGAAAATGAAAGGTACAGATATTCCATAACATAAAAACCCTGAGGGTTGATACCCGTGTATTAGTTTTCTATTTCTGTGTAAAAATTATCACAAATGTAATGGCTTAAAATATACCCATGTAACGGCACCTGGTCTGCTCATTCAGTTGAGAGTCCAACGCTTGATTTCGGCTCATGATCTCAGAGTTCATGGGATCGAGCCCTGTATTGGGGTCTGTGCTAAAGTCCAGAGTCCGCCTGGGATTCTCTCTCTCACCTCTCTCTCTGCCCCTAACCCACTCGTGTGCTCTCTCTCTCTCTCAAAATAAATAAATAAATAGATAAATAAATAGATAAATAAATATTTTTTTAAAAAAACATACCCATTTATTACCTCACAGTTCTACCAATCAGAAGTCCATCATGGCTTAACTGTCTTAACTGCTTGGGGTTTCATAAGAGTTGCCCAGCCTGGGCTCTTCTCTGGAAGCTCTAAGGAAGTCTTTCCTTTCAAGCACATTCAATCATTGGAAGAATTCAGTTCTATTCGGTTGTAGGACTGAGGTCCCATTGTTTTGCTGGCTCTCGGCCCAGGGTTGCTTTCTGCTCCTGGAACCAGTCGTATTTCTCCTCATGTGATCCTCCCCATCTTCAAACCTACAATGGCTTTTTAAATCCTTCTACTGCTTTGAGTCTTTCTCCCTCCTTCTTCTGCAATCAACTGGAGAAAGCTCTCTGCTTTTAAGGACTTGTGATCAGAATAGGTCCAGGTAGATAATTTCCATATTTTAAGGTCAATGGATGTATAACTTTATCTTTTTTTAAGTTTATTTATTTATTTTGAGACAGAGAGAGAGACAGAGAGAGTGTGAGCAGGGGAGAGGCAGAGAAAGAGGGAGACAAAGAATCCCAAGCAGGCTCTGTGCTGTAACACAGAATCCTATGAGGGGCTCGAACTCACAAACTGTGAGATCATGACTCGAGCTGAAACCGAGTCAGATGCTTAACTGACAGAGCCACCCAGGTGCCCCAAGGACTTTAATTACATCTGAAAAATCTCTTCATAGCTATTCCTAAATTAGTGTTGATTGCATAACCAGGAAACCAGAATCTTGGGAGGAATGAGCTTTAAGATTCTGCCCACCATCCAGTAATCTTCTTGGCTCATTTCAATATCTTGCACAATTTTTTTTTTCTCACAAAGCAGCATAAAGAAATTGCTTTATGTGGTTTAAATGTTAGGGTCCTCTCCTATGTATTTTAGGTAGATATGAACTAAACATAGTAAGAACATGTAAATGCTTCCTACTTATCCATAGCTTCAGCCTGTTTATAACACCAATTTTCAATACCCAAACATTATAGGTCATACAAGTATTCACAGTGTAATTCATTAATCCCCAAATCATTACATGGCCATTAGAGTTATTGTCACTTTCTAATAGCCTTGACTTTTCTCGGGAATGCATGCATCCCATTTGTGTCAGTAGCATTTGCTCAGAAAGCGTGACAAAAGGAAGGGAGCTCCTGAGAAAGCTAGGCTGGGGGAGGGACAAGAAGAGAGCCTGGTGCCTCTGCCTCAGATCTCCACTGCTTACCTGCAGCTAATACATCCAGGAATCAGCAGAGCCCAAGGAACGTTGGTTACAAATTACATTTCTGAGGCAGCAAGTCAGAGAGGATTAGAAAAAATCTTCCTTATTAAATCTCCACAATGGGGTCGCTAAAAGCCAAAGAACCACCATAAGCCAAGAATATGAAAGTTTTAAAATTTCTGCATGTAACGGGGGTGCCTGGGTGGCTCAGTCGGTTAAGCATCTGACTCTTGGTTTTGGTTTCTGCTCAGGTCAGATATCACGGTTGTGAGATCAAGCCCTGCAGCAGTTTCCGTGTGGAGACTGCTTAGGATTCTCTACCTTCTTCTTCCCCTCTGCTGCTTGTGCCCATGCTCTTTCTCTCTCTCTCAAAAAAAAAAAAAAAAAAAAAAAAAAGAAAAGAAAATTTAAAATAAAAAAAATGCATTTAGAATTTCCACATGTAACTAACCCCTCCCATTTTTCAGTGTCATCACTAATTCCTAAAGCTAGCCAATTTATCACCCCTCTCTTTTTTTTTTTTTTTTTTAAATTTTTTTTTTTCAACGTTTATTTATTTTTGGGACAGAGAGAGACAGAGCATGAACGGGGGAGGGGCAGAGAGAGAGGGAGACACAGAATCTGAAACAGGCTCCAGGCTCTGAGCCATCAGCCCAGAGCCTGATGCGGGGCTCGAACTCACGGACCGTGAGATCGTGACCTGGCTGAAGTCGGACGCTTAACCGACTGCGCCACCCAGGCGCCCCTATCACCCCTCTCTTAACTTTCATTGTGGTCCAAACTTATTTACCTTTAAGACCAAACTATTCTCTGAGCAAATAATACAGAAATTTATTGAGTCTCCATCAGACCTTTCTCCTATCAAAGTATATTCTAATACCTACCAGTTCTTGGCAGCTTTCCTGTTGTTCTCTTGTCCTGAAGCTCTCTACACAGACCTATATTCCACTCCATTTTATCCCATTTATATCTAACGCCATAAAATGAGATTTTCTTGTCAAATCAACTCAGACTCATTTGAATTGATTATTTTCCATTTAAATACATGTGTATTTCAATGAAAGATGGGGCATGCTTTTCCTAAAATTTCACTATTTTGCAAATATTTAGCCAACACCATAAACTACACAAATTTCTACATTAAAAACAAGGAGTTGATATCTTACAATGAAGAGACAAAAATTCTCTTTGTTTACATTTTTTTTCAAGTCATAGCTGATAGTTTTTTTGGACCAACAATACAAAAAAGTATTATTATATAAATACTACCATTCAAAGGAAATCAATAGGTAGTTATTGCATATCTGTGATAAGAAAAACTAACTACTATATTCCTTTCTATGGAAAAGGGATAAAACACAGACTCCCCCTCCTTAAAGCATGCACAATCTAGTTTATATGCAAGCCACAATTGACCAAGATGATCAATAACAGTGTGCAGTTCTTAGATGAGAGAGAAAAATGATTATTCTAAACAATACATGCTAGTAGGGGCAGAGATGGAGGCAGGTTTGGAGGGAAAAACAGCCTTCATGGAGAAACCGAGCTGAAAAGGCTTTAAAGGTGATACATAGAGGGGCACCTGGGTGGCACAGTCGGTTAAGTGTCCAGCTTTGGCTCAGGTCATGATCTCCCGGTTCATGAGTTTGAGCCCTGTGTCGGGCTCTGGGCTGACGGCTGAGAGCCTGAACCTACTTTGGATTCTATGTCTCCTTCTCTCTCTGCCCCTCCCCCACTCACTCACGCTCTCTCTCACTCTCTCTCTCTCTCTCTCTCTGTCAAAAATAAATAAACATTAAAAAAGAATTCAAAAATACGATACACAGAGAGTAGGGGGTACTTTCCAACCATGGAAACTAACTTGAGTGAATACATTCTTGCAGAAAGGAAGGAGGCCCAAGGAGTATGTTAACTTGGCTGGAGTGGACAACAGGAAGTCAGAAAATATACTGGAAAAGTGGTTGCAAGTCAGACGGTAGAGGATGTGTTATTCTTTGGGCTGCCATAACACCACAAACTGAATAGCTTGGACAATAGAAATTTCTTGTGTCACAGTTTTGGAGGCTAGAAGTCTAACAGCAAGATGTTGGCAAGATTGGTCTCTTCTGAGGGCTAGAAAAGACAATCTATTTGATTCTTCTCTCCTAGGTTCTGGTGGTTTGTGAGTGATATTTTATGTTCTTTGGCTTCTAGACACATCACCCTGATCTCTGCCTTCATGTTCACATGGCACTTTTCTGTGTGTGCATGTTTTTGTTCCAATTTCCCATTTTTATAAAGGCATAGTGTATTGGGGGCCCAACCTACTCCAGGATCGCCTCATTTAGATGATTACATTTACAGTGATCCTATTTCCACCTATGGTTGTATTCTGAGGTACCAAGAGCTAGGACTTCAACATATGAATTTTAGGTAGACACAGTTTAGCCCCAGACAGAAGGCACTGGAAAGCTGCCTTTAGTCTGGACTTGATCTGTTAGGCACTAAGAGACTATTTAAGGTTTACTTATTGCTAAACTTAAATGTTAAATTAAATGTCCTTATTGTTAACAACTTCTTGTTAAATTGGCTTTTAGAGCAGTGGGGTGCACTGAGAAAGAGAGAAACCTATTAATATGAAGTTATGAATTAAAATGTAGACACAGAGGTGGCATATCATATCGATAGTGTATGGTTCTTACAAGTTTATTAATTAATTAATCAACTACTCTAAGCACAGAGCAAAGAGAATATATCTATGAGGTTTAAATGAATTTTAAGCACTTCCTGAGCACCTAAAATGTATCAAACATTGTTCTAAGAACTTTACACAAACCGCTTAATTTAACCCCTTTCAATATCTCAGTGGTATATATATTCTTATGGTTTCATTTTCAGGCAGAGAGGCTATGGTATAAAAAGGGTAGGAACTTGCATAACTGGAAAACATGAATTCCAACCCTAGGCAGTCTGACACAGTAAAGTAACCAGCTATAAGTTGGAGATTATTTTTTGAGGGATCATACATTAGTTTAAAAATTCATCACATTTGGCACTCTACTCTGATATATTTTTTTTTAAGTTTATTTATTTTGAGAGAAAGAGAGAGAGTGTATATGAGCAGGGGAGGGGCAGAGAGAGGAGAGAGAGAATCCCAAGTAGGCTCCGCACTGCAAGCTCAGAGCCCAATGTGGGGCTCAAACCCACGAACTGTGAGATCATGACATGAGCTTAGATCAAGAGTTGGATGCCTAACCAAGGCACCCTCTACTTGGTATTTTAATATTTTTTTTTTTAATTTTTTTTTCAATGTTTTTTATTTATTTTTGGGACAGAGAGAGACAGAGCATGAAAGGGGGAGGGGCAGAGAGAGAGGGAGACACAGAATCGGAAACAGGCTCCAGGCTCTGAGCCATCAGCCCAGAGCCCGACGCGGGGCTCGAACTCACGGACCGCGAGATCGTGACCTGGCTGAAGTCGGAGGCTTAACCGACTGCGCCACCCAGGCGCCCCTCTACTTGGTATTTTAAATCTGAAACCAGTGTTTTAAATTTCTGGCAATTGAAAATTTGCCCTGCAGAAGATACTCATTCTGTGACTTTCACTTGATGAAGTTCCAGGAGACATAAAGCCCAGTGTGAAAAAGTACATGGAGCCTGGAGGAAGACAGTGGCTCAATAAATGTGGCTTTGAGAAATTAGTTAACCTCTCCACACTCTGTTTTCTTCACTCTGGAAATTGTGTCACAAGTTGGGGTCCCTGAGAAGTAGCCCCTGAGAGACGTTTCGTATGCAAAATATTGATGGTGGGATGCTCTTGGGATCAACTTCTATGACAGGAGAGAGAGTAGACAGAGGAAGATGTTGAACTGTGATATAGTCTCAGTAGAAGCTTCAGCCCATCTCCTGGAGGGTGCTGGCAATAGAATGGCCTTCGGGGTTTCTGAAGTAGGGCATAATGGAAAGCTAATACGTCATTGGATGTGGGTCAGCCTGGGAGAGACATGAACATGGTCGGGGGGGCTATCTGCCCCTGAGGCCATCCCTAAAGGATGCAGTGTAGTCTGCTGATAGGTGTGTCAGCAGCTGGCTGAAAAGTCCTTCCTTGAAGGGGCATCTGGGCAGGGCATCCTAATTCATAGTTGTTCTAATGGCAAGACTTACGTGACAGGTGCTCGAAAACTTGTTGACTTTCTTCTCATTTTACCTCAAGTACTTCTGACTGGTACCATAAAACTGAAAGTATTGATTACTTTTGTTGACTTTTCCTTTTATGTCATTTTTTTTCTTCTCTTTTCCTTCTCTTCAAAGCACAAATCAAGTATTTGAAACAAATAATGAGTTTATTACGGACTGAATGGTGCCCACTCTTCAAAATTCAAATGTCTAAGCACTCATCCCCCAAAACTCAGAATGTGATTGTATTTGGAGATAGGAGCTTTAAAGGAGTGGTTAAGTTAAAATGAAGCTCTTAGGGTGGGCCCTATTCCAGTTTGACTAGTATTCTTAGAAGAAGAAGGTATTTGGATACACAAGGACACCAAGGATGTGCACGCATAGTATAGGAAAGACCATGTAAGACTATGGCCAGAAGGTGTCCATCTTAAAACCAGAGAGGCCTCAGCAGAAATGAAACTTGATGACACCTTGATCCTGAGCTCCCAGCATCTAGAACTGTGATAAAATGAATTCCTATTGTTTAAGTCACTCAGTCTGTGATATGTCCTTATGGTAACCTAGCAAACTAAAACAGAGTTCAAACTAATATAGCCAGTTCATGCTGCAGTTTCCCAGGTTCCTAATTATTGTTTTAGGGATGATATTAAAAAAAAATCAAAACCTTGGTGTGATGTGGGGTACTTTATTTGAAGCAAAATCTAAAATAAATGCAAAATACAAACACAAGTTAAAAAATACCTAGTGTTGGAATGGAAGAAGTATATTCGTTTCCTGCGACTGCTGTAGCAAATACTACAACTTAGTGGCTTTGAACAATATGATATTATTGTCTTAGAGTTCGAGAGGTCAGAAATTGAAAATGAATTTCACCGAGCTAATAACATTTTGGCAGAGTTGCATTCCTTTCCAGAGGCTGTAGCAGAGAATCTGTTTTGTGGTCTTTTTCATCTTCTTGAGCCTGCCCTGACTCCTTGACTCATGGCCCCTTCCATCTTCAGAATCAGCAACAGTAGGTCAAATCCTTCTCATCCTGCATCACTGGGACACCCACTTCCCTGCCTTCCTTATGACCCTTGTGAATTCATTGGACCCACCCAGATAATCCAAGATAATCTCCTATGTCAACATTATTAACTCTATCAATGTGCAGTCCCTTTTTCCATATAAAGTACAGGTCCTGGGAATTAGGACTTGTACATCTCTCTTTTTTTTTTTTAATGTTTATTTTTGAGAGAGAGAGAGACAGAGCATGAACTGGGGAGGGGCAGAGAGAGAAGGAGACACAGAATCTGAAGCAGGCTCCAGGCTCTGAGCTGTCAGCACAGATCCTGACTCGGGGCTCAAACCCATGAGCCATGAGATCCTGACCTGAGCTAAAGTTGGATGCTCAACTGACTGAGCCACCCAGGTGCCCCAAGGACTTGCATATCTTTAGAAGGCCGTTTTTCTGCCCCAGCGATGTGAGATAATTATGAGAGAACCAAAGAAAATGCCTTGTCTCTGCCCAGGTTGGTGATGGGACCATCTTCAGAATTTGAGCTTTTGGTATTAGTAAGTAATTCCAAGGGGAATAAAAGTGAGGATCCACTCTAGACAGAAAGATCACAGCATGAAAAATCATATTTGTTTTTGGAGAAATACAGGAATATATGTTTTGTTATTCAAAGCAATATATAAGCACAATTAAAAAATATAAGACAATTAGATGGGAAATAGGTCATTTGAACTATGTTTCAAGGAAGTAATAATGTTTAATAATTTGAATGGGATCTGTAGGAAGCAATAATGAGAAGAAATAGGAAATAAAAAAGAGAATTCCATGTGGCAGAGACACTACCAGCAAAGTCATGGAGATAGTAATGCCTGGGCACATTCATTTTAACTCTGCCTTCAGGAATGCAAGGAACATACTGGGAAATACAATCATCAAAGTTTCTGGTAGACTCAAAGAGGCTTCAAAATTCCAAAAGGAGGTAGGATAGAGGAGACACTACTCATTTTAGGAAGATACCATTTTCACGAGACATTAATTCTAAACATGTACATCTTAACCTCCAAAGTTTTCCATTACTATGGAAAGTTTTCCTATCGCTAAGTCTTCCACTGGTATTCCCATGACTATGTCACATCAATAATCCAACCATAAATATCCTGTATCTAGTTCTTTGCCAATGCAAGAGTAAAGGCTACATTAAGACTCATTGTACCCATGGAGCAGATGAAGAATAAAGGCTCCGACAAGTTAAAACATTACTGTAAGTCACCCAGAGACAGATCTGAGACATTTTTCTGAAAACAAAATTCTAATAGGGATTACAAGAAGTGAAAATAGTTTTGTCAATTTATAAAATTGCAGAATCAGAAGAAGCTTGCTTTTTCCCCCTAAACATATAGTATCTTCAAATGTAAAAGTAATGCATAAAAAAGATATCAAAGAAAGAAACAGTGGAAGAGGGAGGAAGAGAAAGAATCTCTTCTGGCTCTCCTGATTAGAAAGGTTTTGAAGAACCACCTGTTGACAGCTGGGAGTTGCCACTTACAGGGATTTAAGTGCCTAGGCTAGTTACATCTCTGGGGATGCCACTCACTGCAGTTCTCCTTTGGCTGAAAGAGTCACTTTTTCTTCAGGAAGATGCAGTGATTTGCTCTCTGATGGACAGCCCTTCCAGTGAGTAGTCAGGTCCCAGAATTCCAAAAGGACCCTGATGTCTCCTGACCTTGAAAACTAACCATGAAAGTTAATCTTTTACCATGATCTACCCTGATCCTTATTGCTGAGATATTTCATCAAGATAGAGGGAAAGAAAAGAGACATTCACTCACTGTATTCATTCATTCACTAGGGGCGATCAAAGGGATGGAACACAGAGGCCAGTTCTGAGAACAGGTTAGAAGTTCATAGGGAACAAGCCAACGAAGAGGAATGGGAAGAACACAAACATAGCTAAGGTTGTATAATAGCAATGGTATGAAGGTAGCAGAAGTCTTGTTGCGGAAGAAGGGAGCCATAAACAAATGGAAAAATTCTCAAGGAGAAGGGACCTGTGGTCATTAAGACACATCTTGCCAAATTAATAGTTTGTCTCGAATGAATTTTTATCTCCGAGTGGTATCAGGACTCAGGAGTCTGGCTCCACCCTGTTTTCTCCTCAGAATTTATCTTGCTGAGACCCCCCCCCCCCTCCCCCAACATCAGCATTAGTACAGAACTTGATTATTTGGCCTGGATTGCAAGATGACTCCCCAGCATGTCTCTTAGATACTTAGGTCTCTGAACTTTATGGCAGAAGAATTGTAATTAAAAGTAGGCTTTTAACATATTTGCTAAGGGAAGAATGGACAAGAGGAGGGGACACATCTAGAGCATTCTGGTTAGAATACATCTCTAATAATTGGATAGTTTCCTCAAGATTCAGCATACTGTAACTTCTAGCTTAAAAACCCAGTGACAACCTAATCCTTATTTACTCTACTAATAAACATAGAACAACAGTCAAATCACATTTCAGTGTGGTTATATTTAAAAAGAAGAATGCATTGTTTGGTCTGTGTACTTTGTTGCTTTCATTGTTCCTTCTAAAAATTATTCTTTGCTAATTTTCCCAAAAGATTACTAGCTTCCTTCAGTGGTTGTTTGTTCTTCAGGCAAGTCATTAGGTGGAGAACAGAAGGTCAGAAAACAAAACACTTTGCACCATAGGCCATTAAACAGTGGTAAATAGAATTAAAACACAGAGATATGTTGAAACCTTAGGGCATGGCAAACATTCAGAAACATTTTTTGTGGCTCAGAAAATTTAAGGCATTACTTTAAATTACTCAGTTAGTGTCGGAGCTAAGGCTGTGTTCTAAAAGCATCTTTCTCTAGGTATCTACAGAGTGTATTTTAAACCTGTGGTAAAATAACTTTTCTTTGGACAATGTAATAAATTCTGTTACTTAGGCTGTGGATTATAAC
The DNA here is from genome assembly GCF_024362965.1 of Panthera pardus. NCBI lineage: Eukaryota > Metazoa > Chordata > Mammalia > Carnivora > Felidae > Panthera > Panthera pardus. Next base: position 188,130,853 of record NW_026526688.1, read on the forward strand.
ATTAATGGTAACAGTTAAGATTTACTGACCATTTCCTTTGGGCCAAGGACTGTTACACATATAATTTGGATATTTCAAAAAATATTTATAATATCATAATATTATAGATGAGGGGATATTATTGTAAATGGGGGTAATACTTTTCCCCCATTTGACAAAAGAGGAAAGTAGAACTCAAAGATATTCATGGGCACACGGGTGGCTCAGTTAGTTAAGTAACCAACTCTTGGTTTCAGCTCAGGTCATGATCTCACGGTTTGTGGGGACAAGCCCCGCATAGGGGTTTGGGATTCTCTCCCTCTCTCTCTGTCCTTCCTCCACTTGTGCACATGTACATATGCCCTCTCTCTTTCTCATAAACAAACTTAAAAAAAAAAAAAGATATTCAATAACTGCCCCAAGGTAATGTGGCTAATAAGTGTCTAAGCCCTGAGTCAAACCTATTGTGTTTGGCTTTTTTTCTTTTTTAAGTTTATTTATTTAGTTTGAAAGAGATAGAGAGAGCAGGAGAGGGGCAAAGAGAGAGAGGGACAGATTGAGAATTCAAAGCAGGCTCCAAGCTCAGGTCAGAGCCCGATTTGGGGCTCGAACTCATGAAACATGATATCATGACCTGAGCTGGAATCAAGAGTCAGATGCTTAACCAAGTAAGCCATCCAGACACCCATGTGTTGGGCTTTTTAGTCCATGTTTGTCTTCATTGGACAGTTATTAGGGTGCTCTCAGTATGCAAATATTCTGGATAATCAAAAACTACCACTGACATACTCTTAAGAATAAGTTTTCAATAGAATAAGTTGCACAAATACAGATAGATAGATAGATAGATAGATAGATTATATATATATATATATATATACATATATATATATGTATATGTGTGTGTATGTGTGTTTATATAATTAAATTTAACCAGCCTTTCAGCATTCAGAAAACATTTTAGGATTTTGCAATGTATCAAGGTCATCATCCCCAGTAGAACTTGCCGATTTTCCGTTAAAAATGCAAACATGATGGCTAACAGAAAGTTTTGTACTAAAAAGCGGTAACAGGTTTCATGATTGCTGAAGTATATGATGCAGCCCATATGCTCTATTAATTAAAGGTTTAGAAAAATGGGGATTGATCAGTGAGATCAGCCAGTCACAGAAGGACAAATGTAATATAGTTCCACATGTGTGAGGTATCCAAAAGAGTCAAACTCCCAGACACAATAAAGTGGTGGTTACCAGGGGCAGGGAGGAAGGGACGTGAAGAGTTGCTATTCAAGAGATAACATTACAATGACACAGATGAGGAAGTACTAGCATTCTGTCATAATACTGTACCTATAGTTACCAGCGCTGCGTTGTGCATGTCAAAATTTGTCAAGAGGGTAAATATCTTGATCTACCACATTAAAAAAGAAAAGGGTGATTAATAGGACATCTTTGCTGTAGGGATCCCATAGATCTGCACTGAAATCGGTTTCTCTGCAAAAAATACGTATTGAAGCCTATGAAGTCATCTTAGCAACTACAATTGTCTAATGCCAGTCCATACCATTTCGAAAGCACTGTATCTTCCCTCTTTGACCCGTTCCACATCTCTGTTCATCTTAAATGAAAAGAATAATGCTTTTGACCAGCAGAGAGCAGCAATGACATACTTTATAGAGCAAGTCTGGTGAACCCGACCATCTTTTATTGTGTCCACGTTGTGAGACCGACACAGACTGTTTTGCATGATCCCAGTATTTGAGGGGCGTATTGTTAAAAGATCCCCGAGGTCCCCTGAGCTCGCTGGAGGAGGCTGTTCTGCCGGCCCGTGTTCCCATACCATGTTACATCCTACTGGTTCCATGGGTGGCGCTGGTCACTGATTGCAGCATCGCTTCTTGGTACTGCCAACAGGGGTCAGATGTCTTGATCGAAGAGTGCCACTCCATTGTAGTGGTATCTGACATCATTACTCAGTTGTGTTCAAGGCTGGAGGATGTGGTGCCTCACGATGGTGTTCCCTGTTGACTCACGATGTGGCCTTCTTGTATAAAAGACTGTTACGGATCTTAGGGATAGCGGAACAAATCGCATTGGTAGAGCAATATACAGGGACATAAGCTGGGGAGGCTGTATATTTTCAGACAATAGGAATAAAGGAGATGGAATAGGAATCTAGAAAAAAAAAGACAGAAAATGAAGAATCTTTGAGTAGAAGCTAAGAGAAGAGATCATTTCAACAAGATGTTTGATTTCTAAATTTTCCTGGTGATGGTGAAAGTGAACTTAGCAATGTTATTGACTTTGGGAATAGAGGGACTTAAGGGACCTCAGAACAACCTTGGCCTCATTTTGAGGACTCAAGCTAGAGTACATGGGGTCAGAGGGAAGTAGTTAGGAAAGAATCATACGGAAGAGAGTTGGTGTCAAAGAAACTTGGGGAAGAGGAAAGATTCTTTCCCTTCAGTGCAGGAGGGAAGTAGAGAGCTATGAATAATGACACAGAGAGACTTTGAGGGGAAAAGGAAATTAGCAATTAATTATCTCAATCTGCTCAATAAAGCAAAAGGCTTTGGCTTCTAGAGTGTGTGTGTTTGCTTCTTTGAGGGTGGGTGGTTTGAGAACAGAAAATAGAAAATGAAATACAACTTAATAAGAAGGATGCTGAAAAGTCTCCTAAGTCTCGCTGAGATCATGTAACACCCAATTGTGGTGGAACTAGAAGAAGCTGAGATTTTAGGTATTCGGAAGGTAATAGATGGTAAAATTTACTGAGTGGCATCGAGGAGGATGGTGGAAGGTGAAGGGGCTGATAAATCCAGGGAGAGGATGGTTGAATCACCTAACCTTGGATTCTAGGCAAGATAGAAGACAAATGGGCCTTGATGCTGGACTGGGGAATAGGAATTTAAGAAACCGGAGCCCTATTGGACTCCAGAGGAGCATGGGATGCAGAAGAGCTGAAGTTTTTCTCCTCATTTCCCAACTGGCTCTCTGATCTGTCTGGAGCGTTTTTAATTCTTGGCACAGAGAAGATAATCAATTCATATCTGCTAAATAAATTAATAATTACTATTAAACATAGGCCGTCTATAAAATAAAGCATTACATTTGTATATACCAAGAAATAAGCACCCTTTGTTATAAATAGGAAAAACCTAGAGACATTTAAAGTGAGAATATTTTAACTACGTGTCCCTCTCCGTAGCCATCACCCAAGGAGAGAAGTATTAGCATCATGTAATAATTACCAGTGAGGCAATTAATGAATTCCCTTCTGTTAAAAAAGGACTCTTTTTGACATTTTCAAAAAACTTCTTACTCTGACATCCTGTTAATTACATGTGCTGCACGGCTGCAAACCCATAAAGGGGCTTTTGCCCGTCACTTGCACTGGCTCGTGGAATCCAGGCTCCATCTGCAGGTGCATAGATGGCTAGAGATCTAAAGATGGAAAATTCCTTGGGAGCAGCAAGACCGTATAATTTACCTTCCAAATCAAGACAACTCTGAGAAAGAAAGGGGACACTTTTAATACGTAGCCAAATTGCAGTTTAAAGTGGAGAATGTCAGTAAATGCAAACCCCTGCTCTACATGAGAAATGAAGGCTCTGAGACGGTTAAGTGGTTTCTCCTAATCCAGTGTCTCCATTCAACAAGGACAAGGATTTGGGTAAACAGCAGAAGATTCCCATGGTTTGTTGGGTGCTGTGTTACAAAAGCAAGTGGCAAATCCATTTCTGCCAAATATGTAAACGTCTAACGACAAGTGGTACAAGCACAAGGTACATTGATACAAGCTGTTCTTACACGCTTGGTGAGGTTCCTGCTCTTGGCCCTTTTATGCACCGTGATAAACATTTTGCATGAAAAATCTCAAAGCACATGCAACAGAATTCTCTTTTTACATTTTTTAATGTTTATTTATTTTTGAGAGAGAGAGTGAGACAGAGCATGAGCGGGAGGGGCAGAGAGAGCTGGAGACACAGAATCCAAAGCAGGCTTCAGGCTCTGAGCTGTCAGCACAGAGCCCGACACAGGGCTTGAACTCACAAACTGCGAGATCGTGACCTGAGCCGAAGTTGGACGCTTTACTGACTGAGCCACCCAGGCGCCCCTGTTTTTACACTTTACATTATTAATTTTGAAATATTTCCAAACTCATAGGAAGGTTACCAGAACAGCACAAAAAACTGTCCTTCACTTCATCCAGAATCCCCAACACCTGTCTCTCTCTCTCTCTCTCTCTCTCTCTCTCTTTCTCTCCCTATGTATGTATGCGCGTGTGTGTCTCATAATAGTTTTTGAATCAGGAAATCAAGATCAATACTTCCATTTAATCCAGTGACCTCATCTGAGGAGCCACATCTGGAAGGTAGATTCTTTCAAATGTTAATTTAGCGTTCTGGAGATTAAGATAGAAATTATGTTCTATACAAGTATACACTGTACTGTTTATACAAAAGTATTTTTTTAACTTTTTTTATTGATGAATAATGGGTATACAGAAAAGCATACATATGCGGAGTTCACATCTTGGAGAGTTTTTACAAAGCAGACACTTTTACAAAGTAACCACCGACCACATCAAGGGCATAAACAGCATCCCATACACCACCCTACATGTTTACTCCCTGTTATTATACCTTCCCTCTGTGATGACCATTCTCCTGATTTCTAATAGCAGGGATGAATTTTGGGGTTTTGGTTCTCTATGTAAATGTACAACATATGGTATGTACTCTTTTTTTAGTGCTCAAAATTATCTTCACCACCTTCATCCACAATGTTGCATGTGTTTATAGGATTCTTGCTGTTCATAGTATTCTATGAATACTAGATGTAGTATACATAGTCTGTGTGTGAATAGGCCCTAATTATTTTTCCATTCTACAATCTCAGCCCGTGTCTCCACTTTCAAGGAACTTACAGTACAGTGGGATCTACTGGGGATTAGGATGGACCATAAAGTGATGTTTTTAATACTAGAGAGAAAGACCGACATTACTCCTTGGAGAAGCTTCTTGGAACTAGTACCTTTTTAACTTTGAAGACTGGCTAGGAATTGCATAGTGACAAAAGGAAAGAAAAGGATTTTCAATTGTGCAGTGGTTCAAAGGCAGAATAATTAATGTACTGATTCTCAACCCCATTTACACGTTAGAATCATCTAGAAAATTTTTAGAAATAGGATGTCTGGGCTCCGCGTCAGACCGATGAATTAAGAATCTCTGCAGGTGAGGCCTAGCTATCTGTAGTTTTTACAGTTTTGCCAGCGGATTGTCGTGCAAGGTCATGATTGAGAACCACAGGTTTGCAGATTTGAAAAATTACAGGTTTGTGCATAGCATAGGAGGGAGGGAATAGTAATCAGAATCCTGAAGTGGAAGGTCAACAGGCAGACTACCCAAAGCTTCCTCCTCGGTCAAAAAGTTTGGTCGGGGGGCGGGTGGAAAGTCACATTGGCTCGTTAGGTAATGCAGCTTATACAGTGTGAAAAGCAGGTCTGGAGTGGTGTATGAGAATTTTCCTAGTCTGTGATGTTCTAAAACGTAATTTACATTCACACTGGTTTAATTAGCATTTCTGCTTCAACACCCTTTATATTATCTCACATTTGTTGACACATTTGTCTCAAGAACATCAACTTATATCAAACAAGCATGTTTTAAATAGCAAACTTAGAGAATCTGCCCCCCCCACACCCAATATTTTACATTTATCGTGACCCCAGGCCAGTGTCTCTACTACGAAGTAGGAAAAATTCCCCAAAGTTGAGGACTTCTGTAAATTCACTGCTTTTTAAAAGTCAACAACAGCCAGTTCACTACTTCAGAAGTGGGATTGGGGATGCCAGAAAAGCTGCTGTGTGTGTGTGCACAGGAAGCCAGACTGAAAATATGAGACATTTATGCCTGAAGTACCTCCCCTGCACAAGAGGCCTTAGAGTGGACAGAAAGACGGCGGTTTCTGTAGTTGGGGAGACCTGAGCCCTATTTACTGAAATCCCAGGGGGGTGATCCCGGAGAACGCCATTTAATCCTTCTGAACCAGAGTTTTCTCATCTGTAAAACGGGAGGGAAAGTAACAAGTATTTTGTTGAGTGTGAACTCTGTCTCCAGCATTGCATGCGTCCTTTGGACAAGTACAACCTATAGAATCCCTCAAGGAATAAATTCTTATAAGTAATTGGCATTAATGGCTCCGTTTTATCTATCAGGAAAAGGAAGCACCTGATTCCAAATCCTGATGTTTCACTTAACGCACACCATTCACACCTTACCACAAAGCATATCCGGAAGTAGCAAATTCTCTTTTTTCTCGGGGGGAGGTGGGGGGAAACCAGATGTAAAAAACTGCAGACTCACAGGGCCTCTTACTGATCCTCATATAAGTAAAAAATGGGCTGCACTGGTTTGCAAGTGATGTTGCAAGTGAGACTCTTTTCTCCCAGAAAAATACAAGGAATTGTACCTTCTGTCTTTAAATGAAGTGTTTGTGGAGCCCGTCCTATATGCCAGATCCTCTTCTAGGTGCCGTGTATGAGAGGAGGCTGGCAATAAACAGGCCAGTTTCCACATTCAGTACCCTTTCATTTCTTGTGGAGGCCAAGCATTTCGGGGAAGAGCATCCTCATCCTCAAGCCACAGAGCCCCTATACGGGCCTGGCCTGCTAGTGGGAATAAAACTGCTACATACGCTCTTTTTTGTTGAACGGGGTTTGTTTGTTTGTTTAAACAAACTGTTAATCGAAGTGTAACTCTGTTGTCACGTTTTGAAGTGTCAGCTGCTTCATAAGCTAATACGCATTTGATGTTTGCTTTGACAATGTATTTTTTTATCCGGGGAAAATGATCTCGAAAGCCATTGGTTTTTGTCCTCTTCATTCCGCGTGAGCATCTCTAAACACGAGCTCTTTTCCCTCAACTTTCCTTCTTCATCTCGCTGAAAGCTGTTTGTTCCTTCCTGTGTTTTTATGTTGTTCTAGCTTCGCCTTGCAGCTCTTTGTAGTATGAATGATTGAACAAGCCAATACAATTTATTCTAATTCCCTAGCTTATTAAATCAAGCACTTCAAGGTCACTGTCAAACCGAAGCAGACCAGGGGTTCTTTTAATAAGCGTAGATGGTTATGCAAAGCTAATGTGATAGGAGCCAAAGGAGCAGAGACTCCTGATTTAGGATGTCTTCAATATCTGCTTATAAATATAGATGGAGGAGAATAATGAAGTTCTTGGCCCCAAAGCCTGGATTGATTTTTATATGCCTTTGTAAACTTTGGATTGTGCAGGACAGCATATTTAACAAAAGTGATTGATCAAGGAGAGGGTACAGAAATGGAAAGAACTAAGACACCTGATTGGGAATAAAGCAATAGGAGAATGCCCCAGTTCAGTAATTCAAGAGCATGACTGCTCATCGAGATTCCCCTACATTGACAAGTTGCAGAGTTTCTGGTATCCAGTGTCTTTATTAGTTCATTTTCCTCATTCAACAGGCATTGTGTTGAGCACCTACTATGTACTGAGTAATGTTCTCAATTCTGGGGATACCACAATGAACAGGTCGGGCAGTCAGACCACCATGATATTTACAATTTTTTTTAATGTTTATTCATTTTTTGAGAGAAAGAGAGACAGAGCATGAGTGGGGAAGGGCCAGAGGGAGAAGGAGACACAGAATCTGAAGCAGGCTCCAGGCTCTGAGCTGTCAGCGTGGAGCCTGATGCGGGGCTAGAACTCCTGAACCACGAGATCATGACCTCGTCAGAAGTTGGATGTTTAACTGACTGAGCCACCCAGGCACCCCAGACTACCGTGATGTTTAGATTTTATTTTATTTTTTTCAGTTTTTATTTTAATTCCAGTTAGTTAACATACAGTATTATATTAGTTTCGGGTGTACAATATAGTAATTCAACAATTCCATATATAGCCCTGTGCTCATCACAACAAGCGCCTTCTTTAATCACCACCACCTATTTAACCCATTCCCCCACTGCAGTCCACTCTGGTAATCATCAGATTGTTCTCTGTAATTAAGAGTCTATTTCTTGCTTTCTCTCTCATTTTTTTCCCTCTTTTCTCATTTGTTTTGTTTCTTAAATTCTACATGTGAGTGAAATCGTATGGTATTTGTATTTCTTCTTTTTTTCCACTTTGCATTATACTCTCTAGTTCCATGCATATCATTGCAAATGGCAAGATTTCATTCCTTTTTATGGCTTAATAATATTCCATTATATTTATATACCACATCTTTTATATTCATTCATTTATCAATGGACACTTGAGCTGCTTCCATATCTTGGCTGTTGTAAATAATGCTGCTATAAACAGGGGTACGTGTATATCCCTTTGAATTAGTGTTTTTGTATTCTTTGGGTAAATACCCAGTAGTGGAATTGCTGGATCACAAGGTAGCTCTATTTTTAAGTTTTTGAGGAACTCCATACTGTTTTCCACAGTGACTGTACCAGTTTACATTCCCACCAAAAGTGCACAAGTGTTCCTTTTTCTCCAAATCCCTGCCAACTCTTGTTGTTTGTTATGTCACTGGTTTTAGCCATTCTGATAGGTGTGAGGTGATTCCTCATTGTAGTTTTGATCTGTGTTTCCCTCATGATAAGTGATGATGAGCATCTTTTAACATGTCTATTGACCATCTGTATTCTTCCTTGGAGAAATGTCTGTTCATGTCTTTTTCCCATTTTTTACCTGGATCACTTGTTTTTTGGGTGTTGAGTTGTGTAAGTTCTTTATATACTTTGGATATAAGCCCTTTATCAGATAGGCCATTTGCAAAGATCTTCTCTTATTCAGTAGGTTATCTATTAGGATTATTGGTTGTTTCCTTTGCTGCAGAAGCTTATTATTTTGATGTAGTCCTAGTAGTTTACTTTTGTTTCTGTTTCCCTTGCCGCAGGAAACATACCAAGAAAGAAGTTGCTACAGTCAATGTCTAAGAAGTTACTGCCTGTGTTCTTTTCTAGGATTTTCATGGTTGCAGTTTATTGCATTTAGGTCTTTATTCCATTTTGAATTTATTTTTGTCTAAGGTGTAAGAAATGGTTCAGTTTCATTCTTTTGCATGTTGTTCTCTAATTTTCCCAATACTGTTTGGTTTAACTTTTTTTAACTTTTATTTATTTTTGAGAGACAGAGAGAGATAGAGCACGAGTGGGGGAGGAACAGAGAGAGAGGCAGACACAGAATCCAAAGCAGGCTCCAGGCTCTGAGCTGTCAGCACAGATCCCAATGCAGGGGTTGAACCCACAAACTACAAGATCATGACCTGAGCCGAAGTCGGATGCTTAACTGACTGAGCCACCCAGGCGCCCCATTCCCAATACCATTTGTTAAAGATATTTCCTTTTTCCCATTGGATATTCTTTCCTGCTATGTCCAAGATTAATTGGTCATATAATTGCAGGTTTATTTATGGATTTTCTATTCTGTTTTATTGATTTTTGTGTCGGTATCATACTGTTTGATTACTATAGCTTTATAATAAAACTGGAAGTCCAGAATTGTGGTACCTCCAGCTTTCCTTTGCTTTTTCAAGATTACTTTGCTTTTTCAGGATCTTTTGTGGTTCCATACAAATTTTACCATTGTGTGTTCCATTTCTGTGAAAAATTCTGTTGGTATTTTGGTAGAGATTGCATTAAATGTGTAGAATTTTTTTTGGTTAGTATACACATTTAAAAATATTTGTTCTTCCAATCCATGAGCATGGAATGTCTTTCCGTTGTCTCATCTTCAATTTCTTTCATCAGTGTTTTATAGTTTTCAGAGCACAAGTCTTTCACTTCTTTGGTTAGGTTTATTGCTGAGTATCTTATTTATTTTTGATGCAATTATAAATGGGATTCTTACCTTACTTTTCTTTCTGTTGGTTCCCTATTGGCACATAGAAATGCAACAGATTTCTGTATGTCGATTTTGTATCCTGTGATTTTGCTGAATTTGTTGATCAGTTCCTATAGTTTTTGGTGGAGTCTTTAGGGTTTTTTTGTATATAGTATCATGTCATCTGCAAAGAGTGAAAATTTTACTTCTTCCTGACCAATTTGGATGCCTTTGATTTCTTTTCCTTGTCTGATTTCTGTGACTAGGATTTCCAGTACTGTGTTGAATAAAAGCGATGAGAGTGGACATCCTTGTCTTCTTCCCGACCTTGGGGGAAAATCTCTCAGTTGTTCACCATTAAATATGATGTTACCTATGGATTGTCACAGATGGCCTTTATTATGTTGAGGTATATTCCCTCCATACCTATTTTGTTGAGGATTTTTATCACAAATGAATGTTGAACTTTGTCAGATGTGTTTTCTGCATCTATTAAAATGATCATATGGTTCTTATCCTTTCTCATTGATGTCATGCTTCACATTGATTGATTTTCAAATTTGGAACTACTTTTGCAACCCAAGAATAAATCCCACTTGATCATGGTGAATGATTTTTTTTAATGTATTGTTGAATTCGGTTTGCTAGTACTTTACTGAGAAATTTTGCATCTGTGTTCATCTGGGATATTGGCTCATAGTTCTTTTTTTTTAGTGGTATCTTTATCTGGTTTTGGTGTCAGGGTAGTGCTGGCCACTTGGAATGAATTTGGAAATTTCCCTTTTTCCATTTTTCAGAATAGTATAAGAATGGGTAGTAACTCGGAGTGCCTGGGTGGTTCAGTTGGTTAAGTGTTCGATTTCAGCTTGGGTCATGATCTCTCAGCTCATGAGTTCAAGCCCCTTGTTGGGCTCTGTGCTGACAGCTCGTAGCTTGGAGCCAGCTTTGTTTTCTGTGTCTCCCTCTCTCTCTGTCTCTCCCCAACTTACACTTGCATACTCTCTTTCTCTCTCTCTCTCTCTCAAAAAGAAATAAACATTAATAAAAAAATAGGTATTAACCCTCCCTGAATGTTTTGCAGAATTTGTCTGTGAAGCTGTCTGATCCTGGACTTTTGATTACTGACTCAACTTATTTGTTGGCTATTGGTCTGTTCAAATTTTCTATTTCTTCCTGTTTCAGTTTTGGTAGTTTATCTAGGAATTTATCAATTTCTTCTAGGCTGTACAAATTTGTGGCATATACTTTTTCATAACATTCTCTTATAATCGTCTTTCTGTGGTGCTGGTTGTTATTTCTCCTACCTAATTTGTGATTTTATTTATTTGAGTCCCCTCTCTCTCTCTGTCTCTTTTTGAGAAGTCTGGCTACAGGTTTACTGTAGATCAAAGTTTTGTTGATCAAAGAACCAGCTTTTGGTTTTATTGATCTGGTCTACTGATTTTGCAGTTTCTGTATTGTTTATTCTCCTCTAATCTTTATGATTTCCTTTCTCCTGCTGGTTTTAGGTTTTGTTTGCTGTTCTTTTCCTAGTGCCTTTAGGTACAAAATGAGGTTGGTTTTTTTTTTTTTTTTTTTTGAGAATTTTCTTTTCTTTTTGCTAAATTTTTTAAATGTTTATTTAATTTTGAGATAGAGAGAGACAGAGTGCAAACGGGGGAGGAGCAGAGAGAGAGGGAGACACAGAATCTGAAGCAGGCTCCAGGCTCCGAGCTGTCAGCACAGAGCCTCACGTGGGACTCAAATTCACAGACTGCAAGATCATGACCTGAGCCGAAGTTGGACACTTAACAGACTGAGCCACCCAGGTGCCCTGAGATTTTTCTTTCTTCTTGAGGTAGACTTGTATTGCTATAAACTTCCCTCTTGGAACCACTTTTGTTGCATCTCAGGCATTTGGACTATTGTGTTTTCATTTTCATTTCTTCCCATGTACTCTTTTATTTCTTCTTTGATTTCCTGGTTGACCCTGCCATTGTTTAGCATATATTATTTAACCTCCATGAATTTGTGTTCTTTCAAGATTTTTTCTTGTGGTTGACTTCTGGTTTCATAGCATTGTGAACAGAAAATATGCATGGTATGATTTTGATCTTGAATTTGTCAAGGTTTGTTTTGTGGAGTAAATATAGTGTCCATAGTCCATAGATAATATGTGATCTATCCTGGAGAATGTTCCATGTGCACTTGAAAAGAATCTGTATTATGCCGTTTTAGGATGGATTGTTCTGAATGTGTTTGTTAAATCCATCTGTTCTAGTGTGTCGTTCAAATCCATTGTTTGCTTGTTGATATTCTGTTTATATGATCTGTCCATTGATGTAAGTGCGGTGTCAAAGTCACCTACTATTATTGTATTATTATTGACTAGTTTTCTTATGTTTGCTATTAACTGTTTTATGTATTTGGGTGGTTGTGTGTTGGGTGCATAAATGTTTACAATTGTTATATCTTCTTGTTGTATTGTCCTCTTTATTATTATGTAATTTCCTTTCTTGATTCTTGTTACAGGCTTTGTTTTAAAGTCTATTGTGTCTGGGGCATCTGGGTGGTTCAGTTAAGCATGTGACTCTTGATTTCAGCTTGGGTCATGATCTCACCATTCCAGAGATCCAGCTCTGTGTTGACAGCATGGAGCCTGCTTGGGATTCTTTCTTTCTTTCCCTCTTTCTCTCTGCCCTTCCCCCATTCATGCTCTCTCTCTCTCTCTCTCTCTCTATCTCTATCTCTATCTCAAAATAAATGAATAAACTTTTTTTTTAATTTAAATTTTTTTCATGTTTATTTTTGAGAGAGAGACAGAACGGGAGTGGGGGAGGGGCAGAGAGAGAGGAAGACATAGAATCTGAAGCAGGCTCCAGGCTCTGAGCTGTCAGCACAGAGCCCCACGAGGGGCTCAAACTCACAAACTGTGAGATCTTGACCTGAGCCAAAGTCGGACACTTAACCGACTGAACCACCCAGGTGCCCCAACCTTTTTTTTTTTTTTAATTTAAAAAATAAACTCTTTTTTTTTTTTATATAAGTCTTGTTCCCCTGGCTTTCTTTTGACCTCCATTTACATGATAGAGATTTCCCCATCCTCTCACTTTCAATCTGCAGATGTCTTTAGGTCTAAAATAGGTCTCTTGGGGCACCTGGGTGGCGCAGTCGGTTAAGCGTCCGACTTCAGCCAGGTCACGATCTCGCGGTCCGTGAGTTCGAGCCCCGCGTCAGGCTCTGGGCTGATGGCTCGGAGCCTGGAGCCTGTTTCCGATTCTGTGTCTCCCTCTCTTTCTGCCCCTCCCCCGTTCATGCTCTGTCTCTCTCTGTCCCAAAAATAAATAAAAAACGTTGAAAAAAAAAATTAAAAAAAAAATAAAATAGGTCTCTTGTTGGGTCTTTTTTTTTTTTTTTTTTTTAAATTCATTCTGTCAGCATATGTCTTTTGTTTGGAGCCTTTAGTCCATTTACAGTCAAAGTAATTATTTATAGATAAGTATTTATTGTCACTTTATTACTTGTTCTGTGGTTGTTTCTGAAGACTTTCTCTGATCCTTTCTTATCTTTCTATCATGTTTTGATGATTTTCTTTAGTGATTAATTAGATTTCTTTCTCTTTATTCTTTACACATGTAATAGTGTTTTTTGAGATCTCATTACCATTAGGTCTGTATATAACCTCTTCTTCCTATAGCAGTATATATTAAGTTGTTGGTCATTTAAGTTTGAAACCATTCTTTTCTCCTCTACTTCCCACATTTTAGGCATATGTTATTATATTTTATATCCTTTTTTGTGAGTTGTTTTAATTTTTACACAAATATTTATTTTTACTGATTTTGTTTTCCCTACTTTTATACTATCATTTTTATCATACTATTTCCCCTCAAATAATCCCTTTTAATATTTCTTGCTGAATTGGTTTAGTGTTCACAAACTCCTTTGTCTGGGAAACTGTCTATCTCTCCTTCTAATCCATATGATAGCCTTGCTGGAAAGAGTATTCTTGGCTGCAGATTTTTCCCATTCAGCAATTTGAATATATCATGCCAGGGCGCCTGGGTGGCTCAGTCAGTTAAGCGTCCAACTTCGGCTCAGGTCATGATCTCACAGTCCGTGAGTTCAAGCCCCGTGTCGGGCTCTGTGCTGACAGCTCGGAGCCTGGAGCCTGCTTTGGATTCTGTGTCTCCCTCTCTCTGACCCTCCCCCATTCATGCTCTGTTCTCTCTGTCTCAAAAATAAATAAACATTAAAAAAAAGTTTTTTAATATATCATGCCACTCCCTTCTGGCTTGCAAAGTATCTATTGAAAAATCTCCTGCCAGCCTTATGGGTTTTCCCTTGTAAGTTAATGACTTCTTTTGTTGCTTTATTTTTTTTTTTTATCACTACATTTTGCAAATATAATTACAGTTATGTGTTGGTATCAGTCTGCTTTTGTCAATTCTGTTGGGGATCTTCTGTGCCTCCTGGATCTCAATATCTGTTTCCTTCCCTAAATTAGGGAAGTTTTCAGCTATTATTTCCTCAAATAAATTTTCTTCTCCCCTTTCTCTCTCTTCTTCATCTGGGATACCTATAATTCGAATATTATTATATTTGATGGAGTTAGTGAGTTCCCTAAGTCTATTCTCATTTTGCATAATTCTTTTCTCTCTTTTTTGTTCATCTTGATTACTCTCCATCACTCTGTTCTCCAGCTTGCTAATTCATTCATTTCTTCCATCCTGCTGTTCATTCCATCAAGTGTGTTTCTCATTTCCTTTATTATGCCTTTTATCTCTGCTATGTTATTCCTTACCTCTGTGTTAGGGTCTCACTCATGCCTTCCACTCTTTCATCAAGTCCAGTGAGTATCCGTATGATCATTGCTTTACATTCTGTCAGGCATGTTACTTATATATGTTTAGCTTAGACCTCTGACTGTAACCTTGTCCTGTTCTTTCATTTGGGATAAAATTTCTGTTTCCTCATTTTGTCCACCACTCTGTGTCTGTTTCTATGTGTTAAGAAAGTCAGCTGTGTCTTCTACAATTGAACGTCACAGCTTTGTAAAGAAGAGGTTCTGGGGGCACCTGGGTGGCTTAGTCAGTTAAGTATCCAACTTCAACTCATGTCATAATCGTGTGGTTAGTGAGATTGAGCCCTGCATTGGGCTCTGCACGGATGGCACAGAACCTGCTGGGATTCCCTCTCTCTCTCCCTCTCTCTCCCTTTCTCTCTGCCCCCCATCTGCTCATTTTCTCTCTATTTTCTCTCAAAAAAAAAAAAAGTTCTGGAGTGTCCTGCAGTATAGTGTCCACTGTTGGTCAGAAGCTGGCACTTCAGGAGATTATCTCATGCCTGTTGCTTATGCCCTGCTGTCGTGCCTGAGTCATTTTTCCTTTCAGTGCAGTTGTCTGCACTGCCTCTCTGCCTCTCGTGGGCTTGCTCACTCTCTGTGGTATTAGTGGAACCCAGTCAGCCAGCTCTGAGGGGAGGGGGGGGCATGCCTTCCAGGGAATTTGGGAACAGGGCGGCATAGATCACAGGGGCGGGCCATTAGCCCTGGGAGCGATCCCCTGAAGCTCTGCATTGGTTAGGAGTTTGGGGCTTGGGCGGCTAGGGGCACAGGCTGGGCAGGGCATGTGACATCAGCTGGGCACCCGGCAGCACACGAGCTGGGCTGGAGGCATAAGGGTGGGTGAGACACACAGCTCCCACCGAGGGTGACCGGTTGGGTGTGGTCGTAGTGCATGGCACACGGTGGTAGCTGTGCACCCACTGGCTGGTCAGGGCACCCATGAGGTTTAACAAAATTGCCTCTGAGTCCTGGTCCGAGGCTAGCAGGCTTGGAAGGGTGTGTCCTCAGCAGAACTTATGGGAGTGGTACGACCCTCTGCTAAGGGGTTACGTAGCAGTGTCTGTGCAGCCCCACCTCCCCACGGGTGTCTCTGGGCTTGTGCTGGGATCAAGGGAGAAAAATAGTGCCTGCCCGCTCCTTTGTTTTTGAACTCCCCGAACATGCTCTGAAATCTTATGAACAGATGCCTGTCCTGTTCTCCTCTTTGCCGCCCCCCTCCCCACTGCATCGTGTAAACGGCCATTTTTGTGTTGCCTCTCCACTCAGGCTGCTGTTTCTTCAAGAGCAGCGACCCAGCTGTCACTGCCCTCCCAGCTGGTCCAGTGCTGAGACAGCTGACTTTTAAAGCTCCAAGTTCCAGGTCCCACTGTTTTTACAAACTCATGAAATACAGCCCCTCTGGTTTTTAAAGCCAAATGTAATGGGGATCAGTTTTCCTTGTGTGAATTCCCTGGTGCGAGGGCCCATGTCTCTGTACTCTCTGTATGCCCAGCTCCCTCCCTCCCATAAGCAGCCTCCCTGCACCTTTCTGACCTCGCTGACCTTTCAGATGAGGCTTCTTCTCTATATTTAGTTGTGGAGTTTGTTATGCTAGTCTTTGGCTTGCTCTCCAGTTTATTGACTTGGATGTGGATGATATCTAGTTGAAAACATGGGATGGGATGAGCTCAGCGTCCTCTGACCCACCACAGATGTTTATATTTTACTGGACACCTGGTCAGTGGGGTAGAGAGGGTTGGGAGGGATAGGAGGATCAGATAGGATGGCAGTGTAGATGACCTACAAGTAAACAGACTAAAGTTAGACACTTTTAAATAGGAAGCGGTGCTATGAAGAAAATAGTTATGAAGGACAGGGTCAAAATGACTTTGTGTCTGGGTTGCCGTAAAAGCAGACCCTGACACAAAAAGGTGGAGGCAGGTGATTGATTGGGGAGTTGATCCCAATAAGTAAAGTGAGAAAGAAAGGAAGTGAGATGGTAAGATGATGAAAGGCAGTTGAGACTAGGGAGTACCCTCCCCTCCTTCTGGCAGTTGGACACAGAGAAACCTTGCCCTGTATGGGGACTGCCAACCTGCATTCTCAAGACAGGCTGGGGATGTAGTCGGCATTCACAGGTATCACACGGAGGGAGGACCTGTTGGAGGCATCCTCTTGAGTTGAGACCTGAATTAGGTGGAAGACTTGGATCTGCAGAGATCCAAATGCAGAATATTCCAGGCGGACAGAATAGAAAAGCTAAGGCCTCCAGGTGAGGAGAGGTGAGGTGAAAACAAGTTTCGCCTGTTCAGGAACAGAAAGACTAATTCTGAGCCTAACCATGGATGGACTTTGATGTCAGGGTGAAGATTTAGAATTTGATATCCATGCCTGACCTTGGCAGAAAGACCATGTGAAAGCCTAGATACCAGTCTTCCTTCTACCTTGATGGTTTGCCTTGGCAAGAAATAGATTTCCTTTTGTTTTTAATATCTCGTTTGATTGAGACATGTCAGAACATCATTGCCATGTGCTATGTGACAACAAAGAAACCATTCGGCAACTCTGGACATTGGTTTCCCTGTGTATAAAATGGGAATGTTAACTGGATCCCTTCCAAGAATACAATCATTCGTCTTCCCTAAAATGGAAGCACCACGAGGGCAGGGACTTTTTTTTTGCTGGGTTCTCTTCCTCTCCACAAAGTTGATGCTTAATAAATATCTACCGACTCAGTATTGATTATGCTTCCTGAGGGCTGTGGTCTTTGGAGTCAGATATGCAATAGCTCAAATTTATGTTCTGCCCATTTGAGCTGTGTTCCCTTGGACAAGTGATTTCTTACTACAAAGAATCACCAGAATTACATGACATACTATATGTAAAACCACCCAGCACAACACTGAGTGCTTACCTGATTTACTACTGTCCCACCTGTTGGTCTTGTGAGGCCAGTGAGAGCTAACCCCATGCCTATTACAATCTCTAGGGAAGGCTCTGACTGTCGTCCTGGGCTTCCAAAGGTCGATCATCATTTCAATAACATAACAGACGACATCTATTCTAATCACTAGAGTCTTTGATGTGGTGTTTATACTTGTTAAAAGTTCATGGAAAACAGAAGCTAAACCCAGATTGCAAAGTCGTGGGCTCAGTCTGCCCAGGACAGCTGCGGATTATTTCTAAACTCATGAATCATAAATCAAAGCCCCATATTCACATCTAATACTTCACATCTGAACTCTAATGACTAGGAAGGAATTGTTCAAATTAAGACTTTGGTCATATAATAATCCCTGCCATCCCTGTATGGAAGTCCTCTCCCTCTCCTAGAAGAAGTAAAATAGCAAATGAGCTTTTTAAAAATGTTACAATGGAGCACCTGGGTGGCTCAATGGGTTAAGTGACTGACTTCACTCAGGTCATGCATGATCTCCCAGTTTGTGAGTTTAAGCCCTGTGTTGGTTGGGGCTGCACTGGCAGTGTGGAGTCTGCTTGTGATTCTCTCTCTTCCTCCTTCTCTCTCTCTCTCTCTCCCTCCCTCTCGCCCCCTGCTCCTTCCCTACTCACTTTCTATAAACAAACAAACAAATAAACACCTTCAAAAAATGTTATCATTTCTGTGCTTCTTACAGAATCCACCACCGGGAATAGCTATGCTAGAAAATGTAAGGGATGATGTGACCCTCTTACTTCACCCTTAATAATAAGAGGTCGGAATAGAACAGAGTTATATTATATGTAGCCTGATTACAGAAACATTCAGAGTCCAAAAAATGTGTTCTTTTCTTTTAGCTCAAATCACTTTCAGTAATTTACAGTGTGCGAATGGTTTTCAAAGTGTGGTCTGAGGTCCAGCACCCGGGCAACAGTATCATCTGCGAACTTACTGAAAATGCAAATTCTCAGGGCTTTACCCCAGACCAACTGAATTAGAAAGTACAGGAGTGGGCCTATAAATCTGTTTTAACAAGTCTCCCGGAGCTTCCGATGCACATTCTGATAACTGCTGCTTTCCTCATCTGGCCAAGCGTAAGGGCAGGGGGCTTCTCCAGAGCAAAAGGTGGGGGGCGAGGGCATCGTTCAGGACTTCAGAGTCCACCATCTACAGGTGGGGCAGACTTCCCTGGGGACTCCATTTGCCTGCTTCTTTTGAGACCTTGGATACTCCTAAACTACTTTGCTTCTTTATTTCTCTATCTCAAAGCCTCACCACTTGTGTTAAGCCTTGGACCTCAATAGCCAACCAGGATTTTCCAGGATGTGGATGAGGACGATTGAGGTCATGTCGATGAGATCATGCTGGTGAGGGAGATGACAAATAACAAAAATAAAATCTGCCCTTACTAGTCCATTGTGGTGTCAGGACTAAGTCAGGCTCGTTCTCAAGGTGGCATGTTTCTAAAATAGCCCTGGGCTTTCTTTTGCTAAGAAACTGTAGCTTTTTCATTTCTGAGTGTCATAAACACTCCCATCCTTTGTCCTAGCTCAGTGGGCACCTGGCCCAGGCACTCCCCAGGAAGATGGGGAGGAGGGGGAAGCAAAAGAAGAAGGAAAAGTCTTCTCCATTCAAATATTAAATGCTCCAGGGGGTGCCTGGGTGGCTCAGTAGGTTAAGGAAGCATCCAACTCCAGCTCAGGTCATGATCTCAGGTCTGTGAGACCTGAGCCGCGTTGGGCTCTGTACTGACAGCTCAGAGCCTGGAGCCTGCTTTGGATTCTGTGTCTCCCACTCTCTCTGCCCCTCCTCCACTCCCACTCTGTCTCTCTCACTCTCAAAAATGAATAAATGTTAAAAATAACTTACAAATATTAAACACCCCAACTCAAAGAGAGCAGCTGGGAATGTCATAGCTGGAAACGATTTTGGCCAAAATTGAATCCAAACCACTCATTTTCGGAGGGAGGAAGTGGAGGCTTAGAGAAGTGAAATAAATTCTGAAGATCATAGGTTAGAACTCAGGTCCTCCAAAGCCACCTGCTTTTTCGGGGACACCAGAGGTTTTCAAAGCAGAGTCCCTGAGCTCCACTCCATGGGTCCCTGACACCCTTTCCAAGGTCCATAAAGTAAAAACTTTTTCATAACAATATTAAGAGCTAATGTGCCCTCCTCTCCCTTGTTCTCTCACACACAGACCCTGGAGCTTTCCAGAGACTGCATGCTGTCAATACCACAAATTGAATAAAGACACAAACACAAAAATCTAGCTCTTCTGTTAAATCAGAGAGAAAACAGATTTGCAAACTTGATGTCACTCTCCTCACTATTTGTTTCAGAAAATGTAGTTATTTTCCATAAAATATGTTATTTGAGGCATGTAATGGGTTCATAATTCTTTTTTATTTTTTTTTTGATGTTTATTTATTTTTGAGAGAGAGAGAAAGAGAGACAGAGCGTGAGGAGGGAAGGGTCAGAGAGAGAGGCAGACACAGAATCTGAAGCAGGGTCCAGGCTCCAAGCTGTCAGCACAGAACCCGACGCAGGGCTCGAACTCCCAAACTGCGAGATCATGACCTGAGCCGAAGTTGGACACTTAACCCACTGAGCCACCCAGGCGCCCCTCATTATTCTTTTTTTAATGTTTAGTTTTGAGACAGAGAGAGGGATCTTGAGCAGAGGAGGGGCAGAAAGAGAGGGAGACAGATGATTTGAAGTGGGCTCTGTGCTGATAGCATAGAACCCGACGCGGGGCTCAAACCCACGAACCCAGAGATTATGACCTGAACCAAAGTCAGTCGCTTAACCCACTGAGCCACCCAGGCACCACACCCACCCCTGCCCCCATTTTATTTTGGTTTGATTTGGGGGTTTTTGGTACCAAGTTTATCTTAAGATGCAGAGATGTGACCTGGAAAATATAATTTAAGAAATATGGCCCCATTTCCATTTCCACTTGGTTCAGAATTATCAGATGACCCTGAATAACTGGGTGAAAAAAAATCTTGACTCACAAAAATTGCACACTGCCCTACTTTCCTCAGGTTGCTGTTTTGGTCTTATTTTGCTAAGAAATAATTTTTGTAAGAGAAATGTTCGGTCAGTTTACTAAACATTTCAGCCTCCTGGTAACTTGCAAGGATTGATGCTTCCTCCCCAAAGTGGAGCTCCACCTGACAGAGGACGTGTTCCTGTCACATCTGCAGAGCTTGCTGTGTGCAAGGCACGATGACTCTTTTTGTTTTAGTGCTTTGCACGCACTGTCCTCCTGATCAATTGTGTCGAGTGCAAACGTTGGCCATTGTCTTAGTCCATTTGGGCTGCTATAATAAAATACCAGCTGGGTGGCTATAAAGAAAGAAAGAATTATTTCTCACAGTTCTGGAAGCTGGAAGTTTGAGATCAGGGTGTCAGCACGGTCTGCTTGTGGTGAGGGAGGGCCCCCCTCCATGTTTTAGAGCTGCCAGCTTCTGGTTGTATCCTTGCATGGTGGGAAAAAGCTAGCCCTCATCTTATGAGGGTTCCAGTCCTACTCATGAAAGCTTCACCCTTAGGACCTGATTACTTCCCAAAAGACCCACATCCAAATACCATCATATTGGGCATTAGGATTTCAAAATATGACTTGGAGGAGAAGGGTGAGACACACACATACTGACCATAGCAGTCATTATCTGCATTTTAATATGGAAAAGTCTGGGGCCTAAAGAGGCCTCATAGCTCTGAAGAAACATTAAGTTGGGGTTACAATCGAGATTTTTGGAGTCTTTGTAAGGACCTTTTATTTTCATGACAATATAAGGGAAAGTTCTGGCAATCATATTTCCACCTGCATAATTAACCTAGAGAAGAAAAAGGTTATGTGCTGGGCAATGTGCTGGGCAATGTGCTTATTGTTTTACATGAAATATCTCACTTCTCCCTTACCTGATCGCATTGCAACTAATGAGGGATAGGCAGTTCAGGGAAGTTAAGTAACTTGTCCAACGTCACACAGCCTGAATTAGAGGTAGCATTTTAATAAAACACGTTCTATGTCTTTGTGGATTCCACTGCAAGATACTGCCTTCAAAATGAGAAGACATAAAGACAGAAATATTACCTTTCACATATAATAAGACAGTGATTTAAGCTGGGGTGCATGATTACCCAGCATCAAATAATGAAATTAAAAAAAAAAAAACTAAGATGATTTCAAACCTTTAAGTAATTTAAGTTGTCTAATCTGGAATGGTGGACTAGAGGAGAAAATCAGTATTTATAATACATCCATCTCTGCAACGTTGTGATCTCTGTACTAGGAGAAGAGGAGAGAAACTACAGCCTCTGCTATCATCTGAATGTGTCGCTTCAAAGTTCATGTGTTGATCACCTAATGCCCATGATGAGGAGGTGGTGTCCTTGGGAGGTGACTAGGTGAAGAGAATGGGGCCCTCGCTAATATGATTGGTCCCTTTATAAACAAGGCCCAGAGAGGGGCGCCTGGGTGGCTCAGTCGGTTGAGCGTCCAACTTTGGCTCAGGTCATGATCTCGCGTCCGTGAGTTCAAGCCCTGTGTCAGGCTCTGTGCTGACAGCTCAGAGCCTGAAGCCTCCTTCGGATTCTGTGTCTCCCTCTTTCTCTGACCCTCCCCGGTTCATGCTCTGTCTTTCTCTGTCTCAAAAATAAATAAACGTTAAAAAAAAAATTTAAACAAGGCCCAGAGGGCTCCCTGGTGTCTTCCACCATGTGAGGGCACAGTGACAAGTTGTTGGTCTGCAACCTGGAGAAGAGGCTTCACTTCCCTAGGACCCACCCTGAGCTCAGACCTCCAGCCGCCAGAACAGTGAGAAATGAATTTGTGTTCTTTACAAGCCATTCTGTGGTGTTTTTTAGCCTGAACAGACTAAGGCAGCCTAACTAATTGGAATCGGAGGCTCCAATGCACAGATTGACCAGAGTCTAGACACAGGACGACCATCACCCACATGGCCGTCTTGGTGCCTCACCCAGAAGAAAAGGGACTGGGGATGCTGGAGGGGTCCCAGAGATGGTGCCTTACTCACTTACCCATCCCTCCCTAGAAGCACAGCGCACTCAACGCCTTCCTGTTCTGCTCCCTTGGGTGTGAGTTTTTTCTCCTCTGTGTTCCTAAACCACACAAAGCATTGGGTTGTCGCTGCGGACGCACTGAATAACACTTAATTAACGAGCACACACAAGTCTAGCACCTTTTACTAATTAATTTACCCCAAGTTTAATTTTATTTGCCTCTCGGTTTCTAAATTCTAACTAAACCTGCTAATTACTTTGTGCTAATTCTGTTGCATTCTGCTGGAAAGGAGATTAAAAAACTCTTACAAATATCAGTTTGGGAAATAAAGAGGGACAATGAATTTCATAAAAGACCCAATTTCTGTTTAAGGAATGTAGGTTAGGTGGTAGGGAAAGAGTTGTTATTGTTGTTGTTAGGTAGTAGGAAAAGACTTGTTGTTGAATTTAATAATTAGCCTTAAAATTTTTTTAAAAGCCTTAACAGCTTTTCTCGGTGTTTGGTTATGCCTATTTTTTTAACCACTCACATGTATTTAATAACTGTAGAAATCAGAAGAATCTCCACATCACATCTACGAGGCTATGAGTGAACTGATAGTCTATGGTTGGCAGGAGATGACTGGGGGGCGTACCTTGGTGTCTTTGCTCCCGCTCTGCTGGTTCCAGCAGGAGATCGATGTCAGTGCAGTCACTGTGCTGACTTCTGTATTATGTTCATCATGTGGGCTTATTCCAATAAAGCACCTGTACTAGTGGCTCTGGGCCTTAGAGGTACGCGTATCCAAATCCTTCCCAGCTTTCATGGCCTGCTCAAGATGCTGTCTCCTCCATGAATCAGGCATTGAGATCCTCCCTTTTCCAGGGCGTACTGTCGTCTCCCCCACATCTCTAAGAAGCCTACTCAGGTTAGCACCACTCAAGTATTCAACTGGGCCAAAACAAACTTTATTCTCTCCTAACTGACCTTGATTTCTATCCTCAATTTTCCTTCTGTCTGATCTTAAAGAAAACAAAGCCATCTTTTTTTTTTTTTTTTTTAAGTTTATTTGTTTTGAGAGAGAAAGAGCATGAGCAGGATAGGGGCAAAAAGAGAGGGAGAGAAACAAAGAATCCCAAGCAGGCTCTGCAGTGTCAGCACAGAGCCCGAGGCGGGGCTTGAACTCACAAACTGTGAGATCATGACCTTAGTGAAAATCAAGAGCCCGACGCTTAACTAACTGAGCCACCCAGGCGCCCCAAAGTCATCATTTTTAGGTAAATTCACTTGATGGTGTGATTGTTCTCATATCAAATACAAGGGTGATTAAATTCACGATTTCATCCCTTTTTTGAAATTGATGCTAAGGTTCGAGGTTTTTACTCAAACGCCACTGTGACATTGAAAAGAGGTCAAGTCTCTGCTTCCTCAGGTTGATCCCTCTGGATTTGATGCGGGTCCCAGCTACCCCTTCTGTCATAGTGCCTGTCACCTCCCTGAAGGCATCTTCAAAGGGAAGCAGGGGGATTTCAGGGAAACATGAGAAGGCCACCCTGGAGAGGGTGGGCTCAAACTTCTGAGTCCTCCCTCCCCTTGCTCTATGGAAATAACCGAAGACTATTCAGTGAGAACGAATGGAGATTATTTATTCAGAGCTTGCTACATCTGAGTAGTCAACACCATCACCGTGCTTGGCAGCGGCTCCAAGGCAGGCAAAGGAGTGGGCAAGTTTTATAGTGAGAGAGAGGAAAGCTTCATGTATGCTCTGGTTGGAGGTTGTTGGCTCTGGTTGGAAGTGGGCTTAGTAGAAGTGGAGTATCTTCTGTGATTGGTTCAGAAAGCAAATTTAGCTTTCTTCGGTGGGTTATGAGTTGGAAGGAGGGCAAAAATAGGGCAGCTGACAGTTGTTCAAATCCCACCTGCTCTGGGTTGATTGCTATAGGGGTTGTTGTTTGTCTGCCTGGATTGTTTGCTGCAGCGTTGTGGGTCAGAGTTTCATTGTCGTATATGGTCTGGCCATTATCTGTTTATATATTGAGTCTCCCAGCTCGAAGAGGAACAGGTAGGACCAGCTGAATACGGCAGTGGATCTCAAGCGTTAGCGTGATCAGACTGAATCACACACGCTGAGACAGACACGCGTACTCACAATCAAGTGAGAACTTTACAACCCATCTTGCCCCATTTGTCTGCAGGTCCCCCTGCAAAGTTATTAGCTCTTTGGGAATTTCTCTAAGTCATTTTATACTGTCACTGTAGTGACTAACACCTAGCAAACTGGTGCATAAGAAGTTATTTTTAGTTTGGTCTCTTTTATCGGTATCTTTGGTTTGACTGTGACTAATAGAAAAAATTTGGCTCCAGAGTAGAAAGGAAAGCTCCTGTTGCCTACTTTGAGTGCTAATTGCCTGGCGTGCCGTGGTTCCCCACTCTGCAGCAGACAGGCAGCATGCAGCACGGTGACACATTAAGGATA
This sequence comes from Panthera pardus, assembly GCF_024362965.1. Classification (NCBI taxonomy): domain Eukaryota; kingdom Metazoa; phylum Chordata; class Mammalia; order Carnivora; family Felidae; genus Panthera; species Panthera pardus. The sequence continues at coordinate 188,155,911 of NW_026526688.1, forward strand.
ATAGGGTGAGGGAATTGGGGAACATAAAACAATGAAATGGACCAAGGAGCCCATTTGAACAACTTAAGTCAGTTTGATGCACTCAGTAGCTTCCCCAGTGCATCCCTGTCCACATGAAAAAGGGAGTTAGACTGAGCTGGTCATTTACGGAATCTGCTCACTGCCTCTCTCTGGGAAATAGCAGTGACTCTTTGGCAAGTGGTCTGGTCAGAGTAAATCAATTTTGACAAAACTCATTTTATTATTTTCTCTGAGTGGCCAATTAAATGCTATTATTATTTTTGTTTCAATGAAACTGTCAATATGTATTTCTTACAAAACATAGAAAATGAGGCGATAATGCATTAATGCCAAAATTGTTCATTAACTCATTCATCACCTAATGGTTAATGGTTAATAACTTAGTTTGTACTACAGCAGTTATCAAGCTTGGCTGCGTTAGTAGAATCACCTAGGGAGATGGGGGGGGGGGGTGGGGGGCGGGAATCTCATCTCTACAGGCTGTGCCTCAGATCAATAAATCAGAAACTCTGAGGGTGGAACACAGGATATTGAAAACTCCTCAGGCCATTCCAACATTCAACCAAAGTTGAAAGTTGCTGATCTAGGATTAAATTTCCTGATTTAAATCCCAGCAATTTGCTTAACTTCCCTAAGCCTTAGTTTCCTCGTCTGTAAAATGGTGAAGGGAGTAGCATCTGCCTCAAAAGGCTTTAGAGAAGACTAAGGAAAATAATACATGAAAATACTAGTACAGTTCCTGACACATAAAAAGTTGTATGTTCATTGCATTTTTATTTCAATGCATATTGTAATGACATTATTTCTATTATTAAGCCCAATAGAAATATAGAAATCATGAAATAAAAAGAAATATTTAAATAATTTTAACACTGGGAAGAATTCTATTTCCTGGAGCTATGAAGACAGAATCATTGTGCTGGAGAAAAAGAAAAAAATAGAAGCAGATTCATGGAAGGCACCATTGAAGTAGGAACAATTAGTTGGGTCTCAAGTTTTTTCTTCTAATAATTGGATCTAGGAAGAGGAAAACAGTATCCATTAATAGCTGAATTGGCAATCTTATTTTAAACTGAAAAGAACTACTCAATTTGTTTTTTTGTTTTGTTTTTGTTTTGTTTTTTGGTTAAGTATTTCATTTTTGTTATTGATACAGCAGACATGAATGGGGAGCACAGGAAGATGTATTTAAATGTTGGGTCGTATTACACTTTTGGAAAATCCCAAGGAGAAAGAAAAATTGGTTAAGTTCATGATGTACCTAGCTGCCTGGGTAAATAGGGCTAAACCCCATGTGGGACAGCTGAACAGCTGCCACAGTTAGTTCTTTTCTGAGGGAAGACCCTCTGCCCACAGTCCCGGCCAAAGAGTTGGAATTGTCAACAGCATTTTCTACACAGATAGGCTGGTTCTGTCCACATAGCATCATGCCATAAAGCCACCCTTTGACCATATTATCTGTAGGCAGCCAATTTATGGCTGGAAAATGGTCTGCTGGGTGGTCTACTCTGAAAAAGTTGGCCCAGTGAAATTAACTTATAACAGAGACAATCACATGCCTTTCTTGGGAATGGTAAACCAGAGATAAGAAGAAGTAAGTACTCATAGCAAAAATTGAAAGATGAATGGAGGGAACCATGAAGTTGCACAAGACGGGTACAAGCAGAAGCCATAAAGTATAGAAAGATATCCAGGGGAAAGCGTGATATAAGTTATTAGTGACAGAAGCTGAAGAACAGGAGACCAGAAGTTATAGTCATTTTAAAGATGTAACATTGATGATTTCTACCTGCCAAAAATGTGATTAAATAGCCTACTGCCTAAAGCTTCCCTTTTCAGTATCCAGTTCTAGACTAGGTCCCCAGGCCTGCAAGGTCCAGAGCTATCCCAGTACAGCCTGAAGTCTGACTGCCTGAGGCTATTTTGTTTATTTCCACATTTCCTCAACTGCCATTCTTCCATATAGGACAGGCGGCAACAAGAAGGAGTCTCTGTTCCTTGGATGAATGAATGAATGAATGAATGAATGAATAAACCTAAGAAAACCAGAATAAAGAAAATCTTTGCTAAATGGAATCTTAAAAGTTTCATGGATTCCAAGGGAACACATGCTTGTGATCAAAAGTCAAATGAAGGTTTGTGGGACTGAAGTTTGAACAGTTTGGAGGCTCTGTTTAAGAAAAGGAATTTAAGGGGCACCTGGGTGACTCAGTCAGGTTAGGCTTCTGACTCTTGATTTCAGTTCAGGTCATGATCTCCTGATTCATGAGTTTGAGCCCTTCTTGAGCTCTGTGCTGACAGTGTGGAGCCTGCTTGGGATTCTCTCTCTTCCTCTCTCCCTGCTTCTCTCCCCCTCTCCCACTCTCTCTCTCTCTCTTTCTCTATCTGTCAAAATAAACACATAAACATTTTTTAAAAGGAATTTAAATAATCTTATTAGAATGAAGTGGGGCATGAGTTTAAAGGAGGCCCTAAAGCTTCAGCTTCATTAGATTCATGATGAATCTGGTAGAAAGTGGAGGGAAGGGACACCTGAGTGGCTCAGTCGGTTAAGTGTCTGAGTGGAGCTCAGGTCATGAACTCGCGGTCCGTGAGTTCAAGCCCCGCATCGGGCTCTGTGCTGACAGCTCAGAGCTTGGAGCCTGCTTCAGATTCTGTGTCTTCTTCTCTCTCTGCCCCTCCCCCACTCGCACTCTGTCTTTCTCTCTCTCTCAAAAATAAATAAAACATTAAAAAAATTAAAAAAAAAAAAAAAAAGAAAGTGGAGGGAAAAAGAATGAAAAGGACGGTCAAGTGTTCCTGACATGGTCTTCTCCACAGTTTGCCTAGACCTGACCCTGGCAGAAACTTTGGAAATTCTCATGATTCATTGCTAGTCATTCTAAATGATTTTATGACTTTAGCAGTGGGATTGGTCCTCTTTCAAAAACTTCTGGTGACACTTGTGTACTTAAAAAGCTTATATCTGGTGGGGTTATTATCGCGCATCGAGCATTTGTTTATCTTGCTGAGGCTCTATCACATCTTACTGCATTCCAATGAAATATGACATTGATTGTAAAATAATTTTGTTTACTCACTAGTGTTAGCCCAGAACATCTTTACTAAGGTTTGCTTTTCTTTTTGGTACCCATTTATCCCCAAGGGTTAAAAATCCAATTTATTATTATTGATCATTCAGCACGGTGCAGAAATGTGTTGGCTTAGATTTTTTTTTCATCTTTGCTTAGTTTAGTTTTATAATTAAACTCCCACTGAAGCTGAATTGTCTAGCATTTCAGTAAATATTGGAAAGATATGTGTTTATGCCTTTTTCTATCATTTCAAAGTAATTTAAGCCAATGTGAAATCTCTAGAAAATTCATGTAATACTTTATTTTGTTTGAAATTAGTTCTTATTTATTTACCTACACAACAATTATTTATTTAGTCTTCTGTAAGTTTAAAATTCTGTTTGGAGGTAAAAAGACAAATTGGGAATCCACTGACCCATAGGTAAGTGTTTGTTCTAGATAAAGTAGGAATGAAATCTACAGAAAACCAATGATTACCTATAGAAACTTAAGTATGGATGCTTGTTCTTTTGCTACTGTATTGGCGGTGTGTGGTTAGAGATGTGACCTAGAAGGTAATACGCGGAGAGAATAACAGTGGCACTATGGAAGGAGAGACAGGAAATACATTTTGCAGAAAACACTGTGAAAGAAGGTGACAAAATGTATACAGAGCCATGGCACAGACTTCAAGGAAAATGGCTTGGGGGATGGGGATCCAGGTAGAGGACAGGTGAAAATAAAGATAACATTAATAAGAAGCAGCCAGATCACTGGAAATCTTAAGGTTTTCTCTTACTCTTGTATAGGACATGAAGTCATTGATGATTCCTGAGTGGGAGAATAAGTTTATTATGCTGCCAAAGATTTAATAGCTGAATTTATAGTCAAAGAGATCTGTGTTTGATTCATGTCTGAAACTTACTAGCTGTGTAACTTTAGGCAAATTCCCTAGCCTTTCTAAGTTGAGTTTCTTCATCTATAAATGGTGGTATTAATTAACAGTTGTATGTTTCACAGTGTATGTTTCATAGTGAGTTTTTAACAAAGTATCATAAATAGTCTTGGCATCTGAGAACATAGTAAACACGCAATGCATGATAACTTTTGCCATGATTTCAAAGTTAGAGTCTAGTGTGGTTAGTATTCTAGTGCTGACCATCGCCCAAATGGAAAGACTGTGAAGGCTTTTGTTTTGTTTTGTTAAAATCTATTGAATTTAGGACAATAATGAAGTATGTAATTAGGTAGTATAAGTAAAAACAATATATACGATTTTAAGTCGCATTATTTTATTTAGGGCACTGGATAATCTACAATAGTATGTGGTACTCTAGATGGGCACCACTGTGTATACACATGAAGGCGAAATGAAAAATTTAAACAATTAGCAAATTAATCTTGGCCTTGATTTGTACTTTTGGCTGCATCCTATAAAACACTGATGAGTTGTGCTTGTTTATTTAAAATGAGTCATTTGGATGATTGCCTTGACTCAGAGAATAGTAGAATCTGTGTTGAGAGAGGCAAAGGAAGAGCTTCCGTGGTGGACATAAGCACTTCTGTATAATTACTTTCCCATATTCTAAAGCTGTGAGGGTAGTTTTACAGATTATGGAAAGGGATCTGATAAGATTGAATCAGGGATAGGAAGCAGGCTACAGATGCATATGGACCACATTGAATTCTCCGGCTTTCCCATTTTAGCCTCATCAATGTGACCAGCCAAAGGAAAGGGGAAAAACTTCTAAATTCTAGACTTAGATCAAAATGAACTCATTTTATTTTTTTGATGGAGAAAGAAAATAATTATGAAACATTAAAGTTAAGTAAAATGTCCCCTATTTCTTGGTATGGTTCAGACAATATATCTGTGTGTGTGTGTGTGTGTGTGTGTGTGTGTGTGTGTGTGTGTGTGTTTAAATGACTTAGTGTATGATTTTATTTCATTTTACACAAATAATAATTAAATATCCAGTAGTCAGGCAGATGACAAACAGTAGGAGACAAATTCTTTAATGAGATTACAAGTAGAGTTTCTCAGATTTTTAGTATATCTAGGAATTAACTACAGAGTTTGTTAAAAACACAAATGTGTAAGCCAAGTACCAGGTTTTAATTTAGTAGGACTGGGATAGAGCCTAGGAACCTGAAAATTATTTATTTTTAAGTTTATTTATTTATTTTTAAGAGAAAAAGAGACTGAGAGAGTGAGCATGAGTGGGGAGGGGCAGAGAGAGAGAGAGACAGAGAAGGACAGAGAGAGAGAATCCCAAGAAAGTTCTGAGCTGCCAGCACAGAGCCCAATGTGGGGCTTGAACCCATGAACCATGATATCATGACCTAAGCCAACATCAAGAGTCGGATGCTAAACTGACTGAGCCAGTCAGGCAATCCTAGGAACCTGAAAATTATTGATCAATTTAATGACTCTGATAAGAGATAAAGAGATTATTGTAGAGTTAAGCTTGTCCTTATATTTCTGGTTTGAACTGGACAAATAAATAGATGATGGGTAGGGTAGAATGAACACCATTAGGAAAATTAAAGTAGAGGCAAGAACAAGGCAAGGTATTTTAGCCTAGCTTAAAAGGCTCTGATTAGAAACAACTTCCTGTATGAAAATCAATAAAAACAAAACAAAACAAAACAAAACCTGAGGGTTAGAATCTTGAAACCATTGAAAGTTTCAGAATTGGGGACTAATAAGACTAATTTTTAGTGGAATGTTGATTTGATGGGATGAGCTAGAAAGCTGGAAAGCCAGTTAGAGAAGGTTTAGAATGTCATCTTATATATTTTTCTTCCTTCTTTATTTAAAACAACAGCAACAACAACACTAATACTAATGTTTGCTACTCAAGCATCGAGCATTGGTGAAAATACCCGTCTCTTATACATGCTTGACTTCAATCCCAGAATAGTCCCATATGTCCACAATGGGGTCTAGCTATGTAATTGTTTTCAGTGCTGAAAGAAGACATGTTGGGCAATCTCTCCCCAACCAAAGAGCAAATTGTGATTTTAGAATTCCTTAGTTTAGATTAGGTCCCAGTGAGACCAACTGAAGTGATTCTTCCATCCCCTCCACCGAATACATCTTTCCCTTCTCTCTCAAATAGATCCACTTACTCCCTTATATTTCGTCCAGCCTTCTAAGCAAGAGAGAAAAGCCAAACCATAAACAAGAGGAGAGGAATCATTTTGTCAGTAGAAGTAGACAAGGAAATGATATTCCCCGCTGTTTGCCTCAGCTGAATTACAGCCCCATGTCTGCGTGAAATCCAACCTGATGAGATTTTCTTTGTCACCGTTGCCGAAAGAACCTGTTGCTGAGGAGTCCTGCCTGGAGCTAGATTGTGCTGTCGCCACCTCCAGAGTTCCTCATCTCCTCGCATGCTCAGGAAGCCTCATTCCGCTCCCTCCTCCCTGTGCAGCTCCCCTGTGCCTTATCAGTTATTTCCCTGGGATTTGAATTCAGGAGAATAGATATTGTCAAACATGTCAAAACTCTGATTGTTATGTTTTAAGAGTTGATGGTATGTACAGAATAGACTAAGTATAGAAGACATTCTCCCTGGGAGTTTATCGTCTGGGAGAAATTTGTCAACAAACACAATCAAATCTCAAAAACGGTAGCAGATCGGCTATTTTCATATCAGTACGATGAGACTCTTTTTCTTCTGCGGCTGTTAGAGGAAAAGGAAAGAAGAACATACCAATCCCTATGGGCTAGAAGAGTAAGGAAACAAGCTTCCCTTTTCTGTATTTCTGATCGATTTGAGGCAAATAAACTACAGATTGTATTTAGGGGTCTGGGAGACTGCCTCAGTTTCTCTAGATGACTGAGAAGTGGATAGGCCCAGTGAAGTTCAGTGAAGCAACGCATCTGCCCCAGAACCACGTGACTCTGGGGCACACCTCAGTGACCCAGGAACCATTTGCCAGGGCACAGTGGTATCAGTAACCACAACATTGACACATTACTGGGAGATGTCATGATTATGCATGAAACCTCTCCCCTCTGCCTTTCTTCTTCTGTGGCAGGTCGTCCACCCTTATATATCACTGTCTGTAAAGTGGCACAAATGCTTGTCCTTACTTGGAGGGTATTGGAAAACCTCCCATTCCTGGCCCACTGTTTTTCCCCTCAAACTCCATTCACATGCAGAGTGGGGACCAGCGCACCAGCGTTGCTTCTGCATTAGAACTCTGGCATGAAGGCTGCACCGTAGGACCAGGATTAAAACCCAAAGGTCCAACATTGTAGAAATTCAGGGGTAGTCAGAGCAACATGCGTCCTCAAGGATTTTGGTCTTCGAATCCCTCTAATATCTACTTTTCTCCAAGTTCATTTTACCCTTTCCACTCCCATCCTCAAAGACATCTGGTGTCTTAAACTCTACCACAGTCTTAATTTATTGAGTCTCAGTCCACCAGAAACTTCAGGTAGATAGAAAAATGGATACAAGGATACGTGGGTAGATTCATGGATGGATGCATGGATAGAGAGAGATTTGTTACTTCTTTATACTTTATTTTGTATGAGAAACTTCATTTCTATTTCAATTTTCTCAACTATGTATCAGAAATGTGAATGAGCACCCTCTCCCCAACCCTTTCCCTTTACACAGAGCTTATTAATATGAGAACCTGGTGGGAGCTGGTGGTTATGGGATGCGGATGGGGATCATAGCTGGATCTTCATTACCTCTGTACTGTCCCCACTGTGTCCTGCCTCACTCCTGTCTGTAAAATGTCTTCAGGTCAATGGTTGTCTGAGCCAACCCACCCCACCCCTTCCCCACCACTGGAGGGTAACAAGAAGCATTCTATGTTCCTGAAGCAGTGGTGGGCTAACGTAAACCTATACTCAGAGCCCCTTTGGGCATCATCTAATTCCTCTGGTGCCAGAGAATCTGAGAAGCTGTGAGACTGATTCAGTTCAGCCCATGTGCAACCTTGGCAGGAGCCTTTTCTGTTCCCACCTCTGCTAGACATAGACCCCAGGGGATTGCTAATTGCCTGGGTTTTATGTGGAGATGGTTGCCATGTCCCTCATAAACTTCATTCCGTAAACCTGTCTGGGATTTTTATTGTTTCTCTTACTTCCCTACCTATGAATTCAGTGCGGTGGAATCTTGACTTTATGTGAGGATGGGGTTAAAGTGCAAGTAAACATTTCTCTCATCATATATTCTACTAAATCTTTTGTCTTATGTCAGAGCCTATGCTATTTGAAACTCAAAGCGAAGGATCAATTCTTTTGTTCTCTCTTTCTCTGATGTTCTCTTTTGGCTGGCTGCTGCTGAAGCAGGAAAACATAGAGCGATAATGAAATGCTGGGAATCAAAAACAGAATTGATGAATAAATCAAGATATTATCTCTCTGTATAGTAGTTACTGAGATATTAGCAAATTAGAGCAGTGTTTATAATTCTGATGATTAGGAGCCGTTTTAACACCAAAAGCCCATCAGACTCAAAGGGGCAAAAAGAACTAACATTTCAAGTCCCATGATTTCCACTGCAAAAACAAATGAAAATATGTTACTAATGTCCTTTAACCTTCAAAACAAACTTCTGAGGTATGCAATTATTTTTCCCAATTTAGAGATGACCACCTTGAGGCTCAAAAAGGAAGCAGTTAGCTGCCACACAACTAAAATGTGCTAGATACAGAATTAGATTTTTGATCTGTCAACCGGGCTTCAAAGTGTGGACTCATTCCTGGTGCCACACTGGGTGAGTAAATGACTAAGCTGCATCCAATTCAGGTGGGGGAAGTTATATTTGTAGCAGTAGCAAAGAACTTTTGAAGATGGAATTGTGTTTCATTTTGTGAAATAATATTTAGTAGGCATTTGATACACATAACATCATGTCAGATGATGAGAAGGAAGATAAGAAACCATCTCTGCCATGAGGGAACTGATAGAGACAAAGACGACATGGAAAGGATACATGTAAAGCACTGTGACAGATGCCGTTATAGTGGTACACGTTTTTTGAAACAAAGGGAAATTGATCCTATGCTTTATCTGGAGGAAGCAGAGAGGTCTTCAGAGGAAGTTGCTGCCGAGCTCTTTTGAACAATAGAGTCCATTAAGCTGAGGGAGGTGAGTCTAAGAGATGTGAAGCCATGGGATATATGCATTAAGTCAGAAAGTTTCTAGAGTGTATTTAATAATATTCATTAATTGTATTAATAAATATAATTAATTATATTCTAAGCAACTTGTAAACATTTTTTATGTAGTTTTCTAATGTTTGCATTTGTATTTTAAGTTAATTTTGATATCTACAATGGCATCAATATGCTTTGAGGCAGTAGTCACAAGAAGACATACTTATGTGGTTCCCAAGAGTCCTTCGTGAATCATTGAGAAAAAGGCAGGAAAGTCATTCCACCCAAAGGGAGCTGCTGCTTCATTACATGTTGTAAAATGTGAAAAGGATTTTGGAAATGTTTTAGTTCAATGTTTCTATAGCTTCAGTAAAGTAGAAAACTCCTTCTAAAGGATAAGGTTCTCTAGAATGTCAACTATGAAATCGTATTTATTAAAATGTTATTTAAATGTGTACAAAGAGAAAGCATAAAACTCTTTATGTTTATAGATTTTTTTTAAAAAATTCTGTTTTAGAGAATGAGTGAGGGAGGGGCAGAGGGGGAGAGAGAGAGAGAATCTTAATCAGACTTTACACTCAGTGGGGAGACCGACACAGGGCTCCATCCCATGACCCTGGGATCATGACCTGAGCTGAAATCAAGAGTCAGATGCTCAACCGATGCAGCCACCCAGACACCCCTATATTTATAGATATTAAACAACCTCAAAGGCTAAAGTAAAATATGATCAGCCTCATTTATAGATAAAATATAAAAAAGTACAAGGCCAGAGAAATCTGAAATAACTGGCAATAATGTGACAGAAGATTATGGTACTGACTGCCAAGAGCAGGGTCAAGTTTGACATGTTTATTGCCATAGGTCATTGTTAACTCAATTCTTTTTTCATTTTTCGCTTCCCAAACTCTGGGAGAATTTTCAGTGGTACAATGAGCTGAGATAATGTTCAGGCTTCCCTGTTACGGATGTACCATTTAGACATGCTAGTTCCTTCTGTCTTCCTTAGTCCCACAAAAGTAAAGTAACATAACCATTCTGGTGATGCAGACTATCATTTTATTTATTTCTTTTGGCATTGTCATGAAAATGTAAGCCCAAATCTAAAATTCTCAGAAAAAAAGAGCAGCAGCCAATAAACTTCTAGAGACCTCAATTCCAATCTGACTATTTTGGACATGGAACTAAATGATTGGTTCCAGAAGATTAAATATTGGACCCCAAGTACGTAATTAAAAGTAGAGCTGGAACTGAAGGCGGATGTCTTTGTTAGGTTTTAGAATGTTAGGTTTAGGAATGTGCCATCCCTAAATGATGAATTTGTGTGACAATCTATAGATATGAACAATAACATCTGTTTTTCTTACACATTTTTTCCTTTAAAAAATTAAGTTCTTGAGTCCTTCAAAAAAGAGTAGTTTCAAGTAAGCCAACAACGAGTTTCTAAAAGCGTCTAAGATCAAAGGGGAATGCTAGAGGGAAATTACAGGGAAAAAATCCATTTTAAGATGTGTCCAAAAAACTTGGCTACATTGAAATTTTGTGGGAAATGCATCTGAATAATGCCTCCTCTGGTTTCAGATCCCATTACATGTGGGAAATAATGGTATAATGAGAGAAATTTCCAGAATTATCCTTTCTACCATCTACGAAGGATGAATTCATCAACCAATTTTCTTGGGTTTATATATTTGATCTCAGGTTACCCTCACCAAAACCCTACTGAAGACATACATATATTTCAGTTCTATGGATGAAGAAACTGAATTTCAGAAATATTTTGCAATTTACCCAAGATCATAAAGCCAGTGAATGGAAAAAAACTGTTGTTTAAATCAAAGTTCACTTGATTCCAAATCATAGATCTGTCACCCTATAATTTACCCCTTTTTGATAATATCTTATCGAAATAGCTTAAACATTAAAGCTAATATTTCAAATGCTACATAGCAAGAATGAGTGGATTTATATTGAATAAATGTAAACATTTCATAAGGGAAAAACCATTATACCATTTTTCTTTTTTCCTACCAACTGCTCTGTAGATGGACTCACATTTTTTCAGACTGTGGATAGCTCAAAAGGAGTGTATTGTAGAAAGGTAATAGTGTGAGAATAGAAGGAGAAATTAATAATTGCAGAGTGAGTCTGTCTCAGAGGGACTTTTGCATGGTTGAAGGTAATTGGAGAGAACAGAAAAAGTTCTCAGAGCCAACAAAAGCAAGCTTTATTCACAGCCACTATTGTTTTCAAAGAAAATGCATTATGGTTGAAGATTTTAATAGTATCTTATTCAGATTTAAAATCAGCCAGGGCGCCTGGGTGGCTCAGTCAGTTGAGCGTCCAACTTCGGCTCAGGTCATGATCTCGTGGCCTGTGAGTTCGAGCCCCACGTCGGGCCTGTGCAGACAGCTGAGAGTCTGGAGCCTGCTTCCGATTCTGTGTCTCCCTGTCTCTGCCCCTCTCCTGCTCATGCTCTGTCTCTCTCTCTGTCAAAAACAAATAAACGTTAAAAAAAAAAGTTTTAAAATTAGAGCCCAAAATAGAACTAATTACTTGGGAATAGTTTCTGTATAGCTTAAAAGAAATTGATTTGTTATTGATTTGTAAGTCATGGACACCCATGAGTTAAACTACACTGAAAACTTCCAAATTTATATCCTTAACCCAAAACCTTATATTGAGATATAAGCCAAACAGCTCCAAGTCAATGGGATGAGGTCCTCTTAAATAAATTCCATATGTCCAAAATTGACCTCATTAGCTCTCACTCATACCCCAAACCTGCTTTTCATCCAAATTTTCTCACATAGCCCATGCCCATTGCCCTTGAATTATAATATAGCATGTATATGTAATAATTCAATGTATAGATAGTTCAATAGTTTTCCTATTTGTCTATTTTAACGAATATTTTTTGAGCATGTACTATATGCCAATCAGCAAAGCTGATTTACATTTCAGCCTCAGCAAACATAGCACATAAACTAATGATGTGCAGGTAGAGACTTCTTTCCAATATTTTACAAATGCTGGGGATTTCAGATTAGAATCAAACACCAGAAAACCTATATTGTATTACATTATCATTTATCAACCTTTCTCCTAAAGAGATTTTCTAATTCTTATCCATGTGTGTATATAAAGGTCATGGTCTGCAAAACAAGCCACCCAGCTTGTTATTGTGACCCTGGAACTGACCTGGACAATTCTTTTGTGCCCCAGTCTTTCTATCACCCTTAGCTTTCTATACATCACTTTTTTTTTATCAAAAGGAACTTTGGTTACTTAAAGATCAGCATACACTTAATCATAGTTTCTACGTTGAAGGCCACCTCTGTATGTGATGTGAGCATATAGATTATAGACTTTCAATAACCACAGCAATGTTGGTTTTATGACTGTTTATGCTGTTTGTTTTTTAATAACTTAACTGAAATATGATTTATATCCCATAAAATTCACGTTTCAGTGTATAATTGAATACATTTTATCATAGTTATCTAGTGATCACGGCAAAGCAACCATGTAGCATTTTTATCAGCTCCAAAGGAAGCCCTTTGTTGCATTTGGTTGCTACTGTTCGTCCTCCTTCCCCAGCCTTAAGCAACCACAAATCTACTTTCTGTCTCTGTATACACCCCTACACTTTTTTTTTTTGACATTTCATGTAAATGGAATCATACAACATGTGATATTTTGTGTCTAGCTTCTCTCATCAAGTATAATGTTTCTGAGACTCAACCGTGTTGTAGCTTGTATTGAAATTTTGCTCTTTTTTATTGTTGAGTAATGTTTCCTTGTATGGATATACCACGTTTTATTTATCTCTTCACCTGTTGATGAATTCACTGTTGTGAATACAATTGCTGTGAACATTTGCATACAAATCTTGGTGTAGACATATGTTTTCATTTCATTGCGGAAGATACTTAGGATTGATTGATATTGCTAGGTCCTATGTTCATATGTTAAGTCTATTTGTAACTTTTTAAGACATGCTATTTTTAATTAGTAGAATTGTTTGTTGTTTTGTTTTAATTTTGAGGCATTTGGAATTTGGTGGCCAAATAGAAATTGACAAAACCTTCTTGGAAAGCATGCCACGTTGTTCTGTTGTTTTTTCAGCTTTGAATTGCCTGTATGTTCTCAGGACTGGAAGGGTGTTCAGGCACAGCATCCTTTGAAAACCTTCAGACATCCCTGCTCATAAGATGTTCTGATCCGTTTCCTAGCTATTTATTTACTGCACAAAGTAAACCTGTAAGAGGCTTTATGAGACAATTAGAAATTGTGTCTTCTTTTTAAGTTAAAGTTATTTGGAAGTGACACATGAACACGTCAAGAGGAAATCAAAGCTATATAGATGAATGTAAATATTTAATATCTAAAATGTGAAATACAAAGCAATCCATTTTCTACATTCAAAACAACTATTTTCAAATGAACTGTTGAAGATCTAGCTTTAATGTTTTGGATCGTGGTATTTGTTGGCTTCTACGATGGAAATTGATGTTTGGTGTCTATATGAGTAGCTGTCTGATGAAGACAATGCATAGTGACGGAAAACATAAAAGCTAAAGATGCCTAGAACAAGCACGGTCCGTTAATCAGCCTATTACCTGCGTAGTGAGCATTAGGGTCCATTTAGAAATAAAATGTGACTATTATTACAATATCCAAAAGGTAAACGGAGGATTCAGCAACATATTGATTGTTAGAATCTTTTTTTTTTTTTTTTTTTCATGAGCATAGGAAATGGGAGAAAGATTGCACGGCACTAAGAAATGAGATGAAGTCATGAGATGGGCAGTAAAGCAAGAGTGGATGATAGAGCAAGAGTATCCACTCATTACCAGTAGGGTGGTTAATTGCATCACTCCAGTTATTGTTTAGTATATTTTGTCCCCCTCTCATAAAAGCTATTCAATGTCTCGTTCTGCATTTTTGTGTATGGTAAATTTAAATCTCTCCAGAGACTCTCTGTGTTTTTAATTTTATTTTAGTAAAGTACAAAGATAAGCCAAGTGACATATTCAGGCTTGTAAATACATGCAGTAGAATATCATAGTGTATACATTATGTATTAGGATTTGTCCAATTTCACTTTTGCTGGTTTCTTGGGAATTTTTGTTGTAGCATCTGTGCTGAATTTTCTTGGCCATTAAATGCAGTAGTGTATTACAACTAAGCAGCTGTGGATACATACAAAACTCTTCCAAAATCACACCTGCAGGATCTGCCTTTTTGTAGCTCTCCAGAGAGAGAATCTTATTTATTAAAGGGACTTATATATTACAATGAAATAAAGTCACATACCTGGAGTTATACCAGAATTTCCCTTGGTGGTTGCTAGCCAGGAGAGAAAAATGGAGAAAACGTTAATTCTCAAACTTGAATTTTTTTTGTTACACACCAATGAAACACTGGGTATACATTCAGAGTATTCAGAGTTTCTATTCTAGTTATCACAAAGCAACCAGTCTAATTATTTTTTATTGCATTGATGTTTTAACTGAACTAATTTGTTTGGATTTTATTTAACTGCCACTTGCTTTCTAAGAGACAGGTGTTTTGTTGTTGTTGCTATTTTAATTTTGGATCATGCCCACATCTAGAATGATAAAGATATGGTCAAAAAAAGTGAAGGGGAGTGAGGAATTTTCTAGCCTTTTATCAATCCCCAGAAAGAGGGTAATATAAACATTTTCATTTGAGAGAAACCGTCTTTTAACCATATGTTAGTGGAGTGAAACCCCTCTGGAATTTTCCTTGCCTGGAAAACTCAAATCAGGGATTTTCCACACTAGCCCACTCATTACCTTCCCTATGTATCTACTTAGTTCTCCAGACGACTCCATGAGTGAGCACGCATACGCACACATCGCTTTCCAAGCTGCTGGTATCTGATCCCCTCATCTTCATTAATATCCCTAGTATCCTCCCTGTTATGCGTATCTGAAAAATTAGATCGTTTTTAATCTTCCCCTTGCCCTCTCTCATATCTCATATCCAACTAATTTCTGAATTTTAGCATTCTTTTCTGCTGTGGTTATGTTTCATACGAATACCAGTACTTTTCTGTCCTATGTCTTCCATCAAGAGGCAGTACCTAAAATGCTTAAGGACACAGACTCTGGGTTCCGAACCCTAGATCCGGTACTCCCTAGTTGTGTAAACTTGAGCAAGTCCTTTATCCTCTCTGCCTTGGTTTCTTCATCAGTACAACGAGTAAGTTGATGCTGGCCCTTGGCACGAGGCTTCATTTCTTCTCCGTGGGAACCTTCCAGTAGGATTGCTTGAGTTCTCTCACAGGTAGCAACTGGCTTCCCCCAGAGCAAATGATCCAGGAAAGTGCAAGGCAGAAGCCACAAGATCTTTTATAACCTGGTCCCAGAGGTCGGACAACTTCATTTCTCTGAGAACCTATCGGTTTCATAGGTCGGTGTGGGACATCTCCCATAGGGTAGGGAACCAGGAGGCCAGGAATATTGTGACTACCATGGAGGCTTGCTAGCTATTCTTATTAACAGCACTCTGTCCTGCAGCTAGTTTTCCTTTCTTTTCTTGTGTTATGCTCTCAATTGACTTTTCCTTCTCATCTTGTGCATCTCCAACAATTTTCCAGTCATTACCAACAAAAACTGCTTCATACCATTTTCTATGAACGTCTTATACAATTAAGATACTAACTCTTCCTCATATTAGATGTTAATACCTTCTATAATCACATCCCTTTGCTTTAAATAATAATTTTCATTGTATGAAAAAGTTTTTGTCTGGAGTCAAATCTGTCAGTACTTTTGTTGTGGTTTCTTCTATCCTTCTATAAAAGTACTATTCCTCCAAGAAGCTCATACCTATAGTTCTATTTTGGACTAGAATGCTATCTATTATTTTCAGTTAAAGTTTTGATTCATTTGAAATTTGTTTCGCCATCTGTTACAATGGTGTAGATCTAAATTAATTTACTGAACAAGCTCTTAAAAAAATTGTGTTACCTCTCTGCTTATTTCCATTTTATAAATTCTACTGGTCTCTATTTTCTTTTTATAAGCAGAACATTAATTATCCTTTATTTAAAGACTGTCACTTTCTTTATAATGATCTCATAGTGTCTCTAATTCAGTGTCTCTGAAAAATTTAAAGTAGGTTTATAAACATGTATTTGATTGAACTTGGTAAAATAACTGAGTTTGTGTGTGTGTGGTTTTTTGTTTTGTTTTCTTTCGTTTTTATTATTTTTTTTTTTTTAGCATCTCTCCCACTGAGATCACAAATCTTGAAGTTAAAAGGGCTCTGTAGGATACACCGATGTTTTGGTCCTGATGAAATTTCCTACTTGTCATCCTGGGGTACAGTGTTACTGTTAATTCAATTCTTTTTCTAATTTTAGAAGGCAGTTTGCATTCAGCTTATGTTGACCTTTAAATCAGGTGAAAATGAGAGTCCATGCTTTTATTATTGGAATGCAAGTTAAGTCACATTCTGATTGTAATTAAGGGCCATTAAGAAGGTGACTTATTTTCCTGCAGATTTGATGCCAGTCATGCCTCGATTTGCAGACACCATATTACCCACTATGTAGAGCAATGGCCAGTTTTATGAAGTCACGTACAAAATACAATTTGTTTTTTAAACAATGTTGCCTGCTCAATCTTGAGAATTTTATGGGAGCAAATCTCAAAAACAGCTCTCATGGTAGAAAGCAAATTATTTTTTCAGGGATAAGCTTTTCTGAATATATACATATAGCCTTTTCAATGATGTATCTTCACTAACAACATTGCCTCAACATCTGTATGTTTTTTGAGGTCTTCTGGTGGCAGGGTGCTTATATGCTTTTGAATGATGAGTTCTAGCCTCTATCCTACACTTTTGCGTAATAAATTCCTTCCTGGTGCTTTCAGATGATTTTGGCTCATTTGTCTGTAATGGCGCTCATCACACTATATGACATTTAGTCATTTGTGCCACTGTTTCCAGACTAGGTTACAAGTCGGCACTTACTTGAGAAGTTTGATAGGAAACTGGCTAGTCATTGCTTGAGCCTGGATGTTTGTTTATTTCCATCATGAAGCCATGCTCCCTGTCACCATCTACAATGCCCCTTATCTGGTACTGTGAGGACTGAAAGGGGAAGCAAACCACATTGCTTGCTCCTTCATTGGCTCTCTGTCCTTGTACTAACAAGTATTGCCAGAAATCTCTACGTGTGGTTGAGGATGGTGGTAGGAGAGGAGAAGTCACAACAGAAATTTAAATAGATGGCTCTGATCCAGATACTTACTTAAGTTTATTCTTTAGCTGTAATATATATTTGCAAAAA
This sequence comes from Panthera pardus, assembly GCF_024362965.1. NCBI lineage: Eukaryota > Metazoa > Chordata > Mammalia > Carnivora > Felidae > Panthera > Panthera pardus. The sequence continues at coordinate 188,173,440 of NW_026526688.1, forward strand.
AAAAAAATAGATAGGAAAGAAGAAAATGTTGGCTACTCTGGTCTTGAAACTTGTAATGAACTATATATGTGATTAGAAAATGATATGTTTTCTGGCTGGTGAGTTAAGTAGATGACTATCCTTTTTAGACTGACCCCTGCTGAGGCGTACAGAGACATTAGTCCTTTGACTCTTCATCTTTGGGACAGCAGATTGCACTCAGTATGCTTATCGTATAGTGGTGCCTACCTAGTGTTTTGTGAGGATTAAAAACGTTGAATCATGGAAATTACCTTTAAGGAGGGCCTGGTACATAGCAAATGCTGAAATAGGGGTAGCTATTTATAGCCATTAAATTATTGCACAGATATATGGGCTTGAGTAAACTGGAATAGACAGGAAGCTGGGGAGAGTAGACATTGTATAGATTGCAGAGTTGGACAAACCTGAGTTTGAATTATAGTTCTGCCATTTGCTAACTTGTTAACTCTGTAATTTGGGCAGTTATGGAATCTGCCTGAGCCTTAGTTTCCTCAACAGTATATTGACAATTACAATTGTTCTTTTTCATGGTTATTTAGGATTCCATGAGGCTTATGTAAACTATGTATCCATATGTAACATAGATGGCATGGAGCCTGAAGCACTCAGCAAAGGGAAATTGGGGTATAGGAATTGGGAGACCTGAGTCCAAACCCCCATCTTTTCATTCATTATCTGTGAGAACTTCATGAAACTACTTTACAGTAAACACATGTGTTGACTCTACCACTTAGCCATTTTTTATTAGCACTTTCTTTTGAAAATAGAAGTATTGGGGTTTTTTTCTTGTCATATTTGAACTCTTAGAGTTATTCATCTTTGCATATCCGGAGCCTAGCACAGTTCCTAGAACATAAAATTTGCTCAATAAATGGTGAGTAAAAGAATGAATGAATGCATGAGTGGAAGCTTACGTATTTTTGCAAGAATGATGCATGAGGAACATGCAAGGACAGAGAAAAAGTGACTGCCCTCATTTCAAGCTACAGCCAGGCATTAGAAAATTAAAAGTTGGTTGAGCAAAAAGTCCCCCAGGATATTAAAGATGAATAGCTCTTTCCTCTATGTGAAACTATTGCCAATGCAATTACATGTGTCAAAATTAAGTTTACTTTTACTGCCATTGCAGTGTGAGATGTAATTGGCATTGGTTCTATTAAAATTGGTCTGTTTTTGCTCTATCATTTTTGTAAGGTTAGCACACTAATATTTTCTCAGTCATTTACCCAGTTTTTTCACAAACAAATTTGAGGGGAAAAAATGTCATTTGCAATGTTTTAACCTTGTAATACACATTTGATATCAAATCTGATTACTTTTCAAACTGTAACACAACAAAAGACACTGAGTTTCATAAATGCAAAAATCTATTCTGAGGTTTGCGTTTTTTAACAAAAAATAAAACAAAATTATTGCTATTAAAAAGATCTATGACTACAAATAATTTGAAAATATCTGGGGGAAAAATAAACCTCGGTAAGTAAAATGCGTTAAAAATGGAAGGCTCTACCCTTTTATTTTCATCTATCTACTATTTAATCTGAAATAGTATATTTCACAAACATTTGTCTTTAAATAACATCTTTTGAAGGCAAGTTTATCTCTGTCACCTACCAAACTTTTGGGGATATATGTTATTCTTTTTTTAGAAACACTCATATGCCTCAGAACTCTGCATTGGTTTTCTATTGTCCTTGTTTCAGGAAAATGTGTCTGCTTCATTGCCTCATTCATTCAATAAGCAATCATTTAGCAACAAGATATGCATCACATTCTGGTATATGAAGCCAAATGACATCATCTTGATGGCTGCCCTTCTGGAGCTCAGAGTTCAATCTAAGAGACAAACATTACACAAATAAACATATAAGTAAATAATACAAAGACAACTTTGGACGAGAACACAGTGTATGTTTGAAAAAGAATGGTGGCAGGGGCAAAGGGAGGGAGACTGCTGATTTACAATGGCAGGATTGCAGAACATCTTTCTGAGGAAGGGAAGTCTATACTGACCCTTATAAGATGAAGAGTTGAAGCAAGGATTGAGGGTAGTGAGTTGGAGAATATTCCAGGTAAAGAAAGAGGGGAGCATATTTTAGGATAGAAATTTTAGGTAGGCATATCAGAAGGATAGAAAGTAAGGAGTGTGTGTCTGTAACAGAAATAATAAAGATGGGGTTAGGCATGGTTTCGGGCGGTGTGATCACGTTTGCATTTTGAAATGATCACTCTGGATGAAACGTGGAGATTAACAAGTTCAAGCATGCAAGGGAAGACACCATTTAGGAGACCACAGCTTCAATAGCCCAGGAACGAGGGGATGGCTCCATGGACCACTAAGGGAATGGGGGTCTAAAAAGAAGTATGCAGATTTGAGATATGTTTTGGTACTTGTTACCTTGTGGACTTCCTCATTTTTTTCTTCATTTTTTAACATCAGAAAACTGGATGTGTCTTTTAGTCAATGGCATTTCATGGTTTATTTTCCAGCATTATTTTCATGTCTTAGTTGTACTTAAAATAATGACACATTATATTATTGATGATATCTTAGATTTAATGGAATATGGTAAAACTTGCTAAATTTTATGAAGGATAATGGCCTCAATTCCCTTCCTTAATATAGTTTCATTTTTAATTGAGATATCTGAAGTTATAATAGGATGTGACATCATACAAGGGAATTTTCTATTACCAAATATTCATTCATTTCAAAAGTATTTATGGCATCCCCGGCACTGAGAGAGGTTCTGGGGATACAATGGTAAGAGAATAAAATAAGAATACCGATCTCTTAGAACTTCTAGTGTGGTGGGGAAGACAGACATTCGATAAATAATAAATTCTTTTGAGTTCTGTGAGGAAATATAGCATCCTATGGCCGGGAGGAGAACATGTGCCTGATCTTGTCTTGGGTGAAAAAAAAAAAAAATTCTTAAGGAAATGACATTGAATCTGAGACCTGAAAGATAAGGAGTTAAAATGGAGAATGAGGAAGGGGAAGTCATTCAAATATTTCCCGACACATTTGCATAATGGAAATGTTAGTATGGCTGGAACCCAGAGAGAGAGAGGACAAGTGATGAAGGATGAGGTGGTGGAACAGGTGAGGGCAGATATCATCTTATGGATGGTGAGAAGGGATAGAAGAGGTTTATATAATAATCTTGTTTGTCATTAAGGTCTTGCGATCACAACGTGCAGAAAGCATTTGCAGAAAAGGAATGGAGAGTAAGAGGGGATGCATGAAGCCATATGGAGAGACAGTTGTAGTCCTGGGACTGGAAATAACCGGACAAATACAAGAGATACTTAGGAGGTAGAATCCACAGGACTTGGCGGTGAGCAACTATTCTGATTTGACCAGTAGCATCCCAGTTTTAACAATATTTAAAGTTCTACACCCCAGGAAATGCACCAGTCCCAGGTAGAACAGGATGTTTGTTCATTCTAGCTGGGAGATTGAGAAATCTTATTAGCCTCCTATCTTTCTGGCTTGAACAATGAAGTAGATTCCGGTACCACTCCCTGTGTCAGGATCCTGAAGGAGGCCAATTTGGAGTGGTAATGGCTAATGGATTTGAGTTGCCAGAGAAAAAACAAGTACCCATTTGAATAGAAATGTCTGGAATCGGAAGCAAGATCAGTGCAGTGATAGATATTTAGGACTTGGGGATTTAAGTAATGAAAGAAACCATGGAATTGGGGGAAAAATGAACTAGTGAGATTATATTGACTGAGAAGTACATGTCCCAAAGATTTTCAACTTTAAATGTCTGGTAAGGTAAATCAAGGGGTGGGGGTGGGGGGAGGAACATTGAGGAGAGTGGCTACAGAGAGGAAGAAACAAAGGAAAGCAAGACACAATGATCGCTTCGAGGGAGTACTGAATTGTGTTGAATGTTGTTAACACATATATGTGATGATAAGTGAAATTCATTGGATTCTGATACAGTAGCAAGAACAATGTTTATAGATTGATTCAAATATAAACACAGTTGGGGTGTGATTGTCTTGTGAAGTAGGGGGGAGGAAATGGAGAGCAAGTGAAAGCTATTTAAAAGCCTTTAACTATAACAACTATAAAGAAGCTGTCACCTGAAGGAGTGCGGGAAGAATTATCAGTGGTTGTTTGAGAGAAACTTGAGCCAACAGAGATGGAGAATTTGAAAGAATTGAAAGGAGAGAGCATAGGGTCTTAGAAAAAAGAGAGAGAGAGAGAGAGAGAGAGAGAGAGAGAATCTAAAGAGAAGATAAAAGAATTTCTCTTAGCTGTGAAAAGGGATACCTTCCGAATTGTAACAGGAGGGAAGTAAGAAATGAAAGGCACAGGGATGCAATTCAGGGCCATGTTTGTATATAAAAGCATGCTTCATAAGGAAATGTTTCATTACGCATTCATGGGCAAAAATATGCTTTATACGGAAAAGTACAGTAAGCAGCCCAGTGAATGATTTTTATACATCACATATTCAGAGTTGTATCTACTATCGATTTACTATCTGATCAATTATTTTTCAAATTTTCAGTGACATGTTTCAAAGCAAATTTATTGTAAATCTAATACCTGCCAAGCATTCATGGTGCCATCAAGGCCTTGCGGTGTACTGATGGAAATGGTACAGATGGTAATGTAATCTGACAGGAGGTGGGACTACAGTGCAGTGGACGTAGAGAGCAGGGAACAGTTTCATGAGTCACATGAATTAAGATATGGGGTTAGCCACCTGATTGAGGCTGAAATAACGCTGGCTTTACCATATAGAATTGTTATGCACTCCAAAGGTGGGTGAGTGGAAAGACTAGAACTGCTCTGCTCTATGAGGTCATGCAGGGATCCATATTTTTATCACTTGGTTGCTCCGTTATATCTGGATGATGGAAACTGGCTCCCTACCACCATCTTCTTGTGTCAGTGCACAGGAAGTGAGTAGAGGCAAGTGAGGGTGTCATCTGGGTGTTGAGCACATCATTTATGCTCAGATCCTGTATTACCAGTGAAAACTCTTATTATCATGGGAGATGAGGAGAATCCCACCTGGGGACAAACCACTCATCTGTCACGGGTGGTGGACATTGATTTAAATCTTCAAGGACATGAGGAGTTTTCAAGGACAAAAAGAGGCTTCTGGGTTAAAGGACTAACATATGTAAAGGCTAAGTAATAAAAAAAATTAACAACCATATGCCACACATTTTATAGTAGACTCATCCAGTGCCTGTATCACCTCCCTTAGAGCATGTCTAATATCGGCAGCAGGTGTGGTGGACAATGCCACAGGAGCTCAGACTCAGCTTTTAATACCAGGGTTTTGCCTCGCTGTTCACTGCATATCTCTCTGATTCAGCCTCCTGGCCTGGTGTGATGTCTTGGGAACTCCCTTAGACTGTCCTCAAATACAGCCTGGAAGTGGAAAGAAATGAACAGACTCAACCCCAATGATGGAAGGATAAAAGCTGTATCTTTCTGGATAATTCTGGGAGCACTGAGTAGGCATCTCAGAGGTCCCCACATATTTGAGCTTCTGATTCCTCAGCCGCATCCTTGGCAAGGCGCATTTTCCTCCAGCCCTGTATCACTCGCTGCTTTCTCATTTCTGCTTTTATTTTTTTTAATTTTTTTTAACGTTTATTTATTTTTGAGACAGAGAGAGACAGAGCATGAACGGGGGAGGGGCAGAGAGAGAGGGAGACACAGAATCGGAAGCAGGCTCCAGGCTCTGAGCCATCAGCCCAGAGCCCGACGCGGGGCTCGAACTCACGGACCCTGAGATCGTGACCTGAGCTGAAGTTGGACGCTTAACCGACTGAGCCACCCAGGCGCCCCTCATTTCTGCTTTTAAAGATCACCTCCTCAAAAAACTACTAAACTACTTGTATCCGATTCCTTGTCTCAGGCTCTGCCTTTGCCAGAGCCCAAACCCCCCAATCAAACAGAGCAGATGCCCTGATCCATCAGAATAGATATCTGCTGCTTTGGTCTCACCAGTGTATCCCTACTCAACAGCAGCTATGTGTGAAAACATGAAGCTGGGAAGTTGGTGGTTCCAAAAAGCCATGAGACATGTGTAGAGCTCTAACACAGACTCCATTATAGGATAAGGCAGAGGAGGGTGCAGAAGTAGATGAGGCTCAAACTGTGAAGGCATTTTAATCTAGGTATTATACACTCACATAATGTAGTTGCTATATAATATGGATGCAATATATCTAAATGTATGACTGTATATATTTATGTGCACACACACACACACATATATATAGTATGAGATCTATATTTAATCCTGTGGAATGACAGGAATCCAACAGTGGTGAATTTTTTTTTCAGTTTTTTTCTTTGTGTATTTATGCATTTTAGTAGAGGAGTTAGATGTTTGGATTGGGTTTAAAGACAGTTTGTGTTGAGAATAAATTATAGGGAACAGTTCTGTAGGAAGAGGGATCTCTGAAGAGGCTATTTTGGGCACGCAAGTGGGAGACAAGGATCCAAATAGTGGCAGACCGGAGCCACAACACTGGGATGGAAAGAAGGGAATATACATTCTAGAGAAAATGGATAAATTGAGATGATGTTAAAAATATATGATTCCTGGTCCTACCAAGCACCAACTAGCAAGACTGGATTTTACTGTAGGGCCCCAGTATGACAGAGCTGGTGCATCCTGGCTGATTAGCAGCTTGGATGATAAGGGTCCTCACTAACTTTCCAACTGACATAGGAGAATGGAATCCTAGCCCTATGTAATGCCATTTAGATGTATGTACTTGCCCACAATTCCCATTTCTCCCATTTTAAGGATTCCTGGAAAATTCTATTTTAATATATTAAAAAATAGCAGTGCGCCTTTGGTGACTAACTCATGATTGCCACCACACCTTGAGGCCTGTGCACATTAACCATTTCATTTCTCGCTTACCTTTTCTTTTAGCACGTCACAGAGGCTAGCTAGTTCTGACATGCTGATAGACCTAAACGCATGTGAGAGCAGGTGTTAGCACGCTGATGAGTATTCAGACAAGAATTAACACTTCTCTTAGGATAAATGACCTTATATTCTTTTCTAAAATGTTCCAGTTCTGCTAGAGCTACTGAAAAGTCAGGTCGATTTGCTCAACGAATATCTATTGACCGCAGGTAATATTCCAGCAATCAGAAGATGTTTGGGCACAAAGAGTAGAAAAAACCCAAACCGTATGATCATCAGGAGCTTTACAGGCTTATGCAGAAGGAAAATGCCCCTGTCTTTCCTAAAGTTTATCTATGTTTTCTACTACCCACAGGGCTAGAGTGAGCATGCAGTGTTTTCACATTACAATTTCCCCTGCCACCAATTTCAGAATTAAAAAGAGGGAGTAATAATAGTTTCTGTGCCCGCCATGACAAATTACCACAAACTTCAAAGCTGAAAACAACAATTTGTTTTCTCATGGTGGTGGAGGCCAGAAGTCTGAAATCAAGGTATCAGCAGAGCCATACTCCTTCCAGAGGACCTAGGAGACAATCCATTCCTTGCCTCTTCTACTTCTCCAGGTAATTTCTTGGCTTGTGACTTCCTGACTTCAAGCTCTACTTCTATGGTCATATGGCCTCCTCTTCTGTGTGTCTGTCTCCCTGTAGAGAGAGAAATCCAGAGGGAGGCAGATATCTTTATCTTTCTGATAATACATGTCATTGCATTTAAGGCCCATCTGGATACTCCAGAATAAGCACTTCTTCTCCAGATCCTTAACCACATATGCAAAGACCCATTTTCTGAATAAGGTAGCAGTCACAGTTTCTGGGTTTAGAAGCTGGGCACATATTTTAGGGGGGCATAATTCAGTACTCTAAAAAAAAAGAAACATATTTTGAGAGAGTGAGAGAATATGAAACTTCCATAAGAATAAAATAATCTGATGAGACAAAGAAGTCTTTACCTATAGTCAGTTCCTACCTTTGCCTGTGTTAAGAAACACAGAGAAAAGGGTCATCTGTGTGGCTCAGTCAGTTAAGTGTCCAACTCTTGATTTCAGCTCAGGTCATGATCTCAGGGTTCATGAGACTGAGCTAAGCATGGAACCTGCTTTGGATTCTCTCTATCCCTCTCTCTCTGCCCCTCCCCTGCTCTCACTCTATCTCTCTCTCTCTCTCAAAATAAAAAAAATAAACTTTAAAAAAAAAGAAACACTGAGAAAGGAAATACAGAAGAAAAATGAGTAAGACCAATATGATGTAGCATAAAGACAACATACTTTGAAACCAGTAAGACCTGCCTCCATATCCCACCAAAACGATTTACTAATGGTGTTACTCTGGGAGCATCTTTAATGTGGCAATGATAATGCCTAAATGCAGAGTTAGTTTAGCACTTACATGAAATTATATATATATATTTTTACATGTGTTATAATTTATATTTTTACATAATATAATTACAATAAACTATATGATATAATAAATTATATGTAAATAACTTACATGAACTATATATGGCCTGACACAGAATGTGGCACACAGCTAGGATCCCCACACATTTTTCTCAAGAGTGTTCAGTACACATTAGGTATAAGCACATTTTCCTTCTGAGGGAGAACAGATTCAGAGCCCTCTTCTTCGGCTCTCACTGAATTAATAACACGGGCTTAACCCCTTGCTCATCATTTCTTCATTTCTGATAATGACCTCATGTAACTTTTCTTTTTTTTAAGACGTTATTACTTCTGCCTCTTGCCCCAGAAGCTGTAAATCCCAGTGGTACCCAAGAGAAGGGGAAGTACGACAACTCTTCGAGGCAGATGCCTGAGATATTGCCATCATAAAGCAAGTTGTTGGGTTAGCATATTACAGAGGCTAAGTTCATCACAACTCATGAGAATCCAAATGATCTGTTAATGGAGTGGCTCTTTGAGTTCTGTATCATTTTAAAATATGGGGCAAAGGGTACATCAGAGTCTTTACACAAATTCTCTGGGGTGTGTTTGCTCCTAGTAGCTTTCTTTGCTTAAGTGCCCCTAATGACACCCTCCGATGGAAATGGAAGTGTTTGGCTAATGCATTCTCAAAATGGAAGTTGTCAACTCTTAGGGGAGTCTTGTGTGCCTTGATGAGCTATCAACCTTTGCCTTCCTTTAAACACTTAAAAATCAGCATGAGAAAAAATCATTACAGTTATTTCTAACACAGCAAAAGAGAAATTTAAAAAAAAAATCGCTAACACCAAAAGCTAAACAAATATGAGAAAGCCAGTTTCTGCATTAGCAGGATCAATTCAGAGTGACTAAAAAAGAGTAGACTGCTTGTCTGTGAAAGCATAAACAACCTACCTTTTCAAAGGAGAATTACTTTTTCAGTATGAGGTTAGTGGCATCAGAAAGGAAGGTCTGTCTCTTCATTTGACATAGATAGGGTTTTGAAAAGTTTGCAAGCTGAAGACATGTTTTCTTCATTTGTAATGTATGCTGTTTTCAAAGGTTGTCCTCTTCGGCATCTGAATGTATGAGCCTCCACGTTTTCTGCTTTTACATAAAAAATTCCCTAATTATTGTAACTCTCAAGCCAGTGAGCTGTTCGATGGAGTTACTCTTGCCTCAGTATAGCATGCATAGGATGTAAGTAAAGACTTGTTTTTATATGTCATTAAATTACAAATATTTTACTGGAATGTCAAAATAGTGACAAAAAGCAGAGTCATGTAAATTAGCTTCTTATTACAGCCACTAAATCAGAGTTTGTATGGTTTAGAAGATTGAAGTCCCCTCCTTCTCAATAAGTAACTTTCCCTTCCACAGTTTAAAAAAAAAATTGGGACTGTTGGAGAATAATTTCAAAAAATACCACCAAGGTTAATGACAGTTGGTTTTAATTGGATTTCATTTCTTGTGCTGTGCTAGGATATAACCTCACAGTAATTATCAGTGTTTTGAGACTTACTAGATGTGTGCAAAAAATGAACATAAAAACTAACGAGAATATTAATTTTAATATTTAATATTAATTTTAGAACTTAAAATATTGATTTCTGTGGTAATTATGTTTGTACTTTTTTCACCCCATATCTGAAATACTGATCAGCTGACCACTATTAACAGAAAACCCTCTGAAGTCAACTTTTTAACAACATACCACAGTCTTAATGGAAAGGTTCTAGACATTCAAAAATGAGGTCTCCTGTCATATCTTTGCAAAGCACTAAAACTCAGTCCCCACAGCATCATGCTTCAAACTTTCAGAGCAGACTTATAAAATATACTTTAAAGGAGAATTAATTAAAAAGAAATCTTAACCTGACGTGATTTACATTAAGGTTAACATCTAGAGTGAAAGAAAAACAAAATCTGAATCCTATCAATTACCGTGGAGCACATTTTCTATGAATGTAGTGACACTCTTGTTGGTTTTGATTATTTCTCGATACAGATGTTGCTAACCACTATTTGGTGGGTGATTTAGTTTGTTTTTTGAAAACACCATTCGTAGCTCAAAATATGTTTCTCAAACACTTATAATATGCAACAACTGGCCCCAAAACTGTGGAAATAATAAGATTAATGTAAACAAACAAAACACATATCAGTAACTAACTTTTTGCAAGATTTTATAGCTTAGAGATGATTCAACATGCATGAAGGTGATTAAATAAAATTTAAATTGCCAAGGGCAGTAAAAAAATTATAAAGGTAAAGTTCTCTGTGGATTTAAGGAAGTGAGATCTTATTGCCCAGGAAAGGAGAAGGGATAGGCATTTTTTTGGTGAAAGAGATGACATTTGAACTGATTATCAAATCATTTGTAGAGGGAGATATACTACTGATAATAATAACACCCACTTTTGTACTGTTTATTGTGTACCCATTGCTCTAAGTGCTTTCATGTATATTAATTCATTTAATCCACTCAACAACCCTACAAGGAAGGTATTATTAGAATCCCTATTTTGTAGATGAGGGGCACAGAAGTTAGATAACTGGGGTCACAGAGCTAGCAAGTAGAGGAGCCAGAACTCCTCTCTGGAAGTCTGGTCGATGTCCATGCATTTATAAACTCTCACTCAGGGAGGAGAGGAAGAACATGTTGGGTTGGGTGAATTGCAGAGGATATTAGTTTCTCATTATCGCTTTAACTAATTACCACAGATGTAGTAGCTTAAAACAACACAAATTTATTATTTTACAGTTCTGTAGCTGAGACGTTGGAAATGGGCCTCACTGGAATAAAATCAGATGTCATAAGGGTGCATTCCTTTCTGCAGGCTCTAGGGAAGAATATGTTTTCTTCACCTTTCCCATCTTCTAGAAGCTGCCTTATCTTGACTGGTGGTCCTCTTCTATGTTCAAAGTCAATTGCATCACCTTGCCCTCTGCTTCTGTCATCACATCTTCTCTGACTGACTCCTCTGCCTTCCTCTTTCACCTATAAGGACTCTTGTGATTACAGTGGAGCCACGCAGATAGTCCAGAAAACCTCTTTATCTTAAAGTCAGCTAAATAGTAACCTTAATTCCCCTTGCCATGTACCAACGTATTCACAGGGTCAAGGAATTGAGATGTGGAAATCTGTAACTCCACTTACCACACAGAGCATAAGTTAAGTATCGGTGACAGGAAGGAGAAAGATCTATTAAGGGAAAGGCAATCCAGCTGGTAAAATTGAAAAGGGGACAGTTTGTGAATTATGCATGAGGAGTACCATAAATTAATATCTCTAAATCTTTCTAAAACAATCTCTAAATAGAAGATAATTATTTTCCCCATCTAATTTGAAATATGTAAACTCCATAAATACTTACACAGCAGTTATAATGTGTTATGGAAGATATACAAACATATGACATGCTTTATTATAGTTGGCTCAACATTTAATAATTTATATGAGTCATTTTTGTGAGATGCTAAAATAGGGTCTTAAATGTGTTGTTAAAATTACAGAAAGGTTCAGGAAGATAGCTTGTTGGAATCTGAGAAGTCCTGTAAACCACATCTTTCTTTCCTACTCCAATACTAAGAAATCTGAGAAATGAGGAGCAAAGATGGAAGTCAAACCATAACTAATTTGGGACATGTAACTTACAAATGTGTGTAAGTGAGGCAGCTAGTTTCAACCAGGAACTACGCTGGACTGGGACAGCATGGCCCCCAAAAGGCAGGTTCCTATGCAACCTGAAAATCTACATTGTGGCATAAAAGAGCACAGATCATACTCTCCACAGGCAAGTTGCTTCCTAATGGAAGAGTACCCCTGCCAATGTTACTCTTTCCAGTTTTACCTCTCAAATGAATCATTCACCTTCCCAGAGGCAAAGTGCATAAAGAAGAGAAGCCAGAAGTATCACACTAGAGGAATTTCCTCAAGTATGGACGGACGTATGAGAAGTAGGAACAAACATTCCTCGAAATACACCTCAAGTTCATCCCACCCAAAGTAAACTCATCATTTCTTTATGTACTTATCTAAACTAGACACCCTGAGAATCACCCTTGACTCTTCCCTCAGAATTGGCTCATTCCAGTATTTCACAAAGTGTGACCTTTTCTCAAATGGGTATCTGTCCCATCTCTTCTAATGTGTTGTCATTTTACTAGAATAATTCACGTTGGTCCTTAAGTTATACGCTCCACTCAACCGCATTCCTTCCTGCTAACCTTACCCAAAATGTAAATGTAGGGGCGCCTGGGTGGCTCAGTTGATGAAGCTTCTGACTTCAGCTTAGGTCACAATCTCATCGTTTGTGACTTGGAGCCTTGCGTTGGACTCTGTGCTGACAGCTCGAAGCCTGGAGCCTGCTTCAGATTCTGTCTCTCTCTCTCTCTCTTTCTGCCCTTCCCCCACTCACACTCTGTCTTTTGTCTCTCTCTCAAAAATAAATAAATAAATAAAACATTTAAATAAATTAATAAATAATAAATAAATGAATAGAATAGAAAAGAAAAGAAAAGAACAGAACAGAATAGAATAGAATAGAATAGAATAGAATAGAATAGAATAGAATAGAATGTAAATGTACCCAAGCCAACTTGTCTCCATCAATGACTTTTAATCTCTAAGACTCATACCAGTCATGCTCTGCTCCAGGTATACTTTCTCATACCCAGGTTTTGTGAAGTGCCCTCTTCTCCCATCCAAGTACTAACCAGGCCCAACCCTGCTTAGCTTCCGAGATCAGACGAGATCGGGTGCGTTCAGGGTGGTATGGCCGTAGGCGTGAAGTGCCCTCTTCTACACTACTTTGGCATCTTGGTCTAGTTCTAAAACTTTATTAATTTTATTATGTTTTAATCAATAATATATCCCCTACTCAAAAGTTAAGCTTAACGGTAATGATGATTGAAATATAATAACAATACTATTATATTATGTTAAAAATGGTGCTCATATACAGAGTAACTTATCCTTTAAAATCTTACATGTTTTTCTTAACAGTTCTAATAAGATTATTTATGTGAACAATTAGGTTTCACAATAATCCTGAGAAATAGATATTGCTTTGTCAATTTTCCCTATCCATGCAGAAACTGAGACCATTAGATTTACTTAGAGCCATATAACTAATAAATAACAAATATGGAGTCTAAATTCACAGCACTTTAATTATAAAATATGTGAACTTTGTTTTTGAGGTGTTTATCCAAATACCAGCAGATAAAGGACTAAAGTGGCCAAAATGATGTATTTTGAACATTCTTCGAACTGATAAAGAGACCCTTGTGACAGACCTCATCTTTATGTAACTTCTAGAGCCTCTGACCTATAAGTGAGAATGTTAAACTAGATGATTTCTAAGAATTCCAAATCCTAATGAAAGCCTCTTGTCTTAGTCCTGTCTGGATCTAGTCCATGTGTGAAAGAGGATAATATTCCATGCAAATTAACCCTTTGTATCACCTTGATTTATTGTGAGGATAGGACACCAAATGGTTGACAGCAACACAACTTAAGTAAATAGTGAAATAAATCACAAAGACCTCTTTTTAACTAATCTACTTGGTAGGTAGTGATGACTCATTCCAGAACTCAAAATGTAAGCAAGCTCTTTAGGATGGCCTTTTAGTTCATCACTACTGTCTACTCTATCAACTAGGTATCTCAGTAACTGCCAGAACCCAGGTATACTGAATAAGTTTACCACTCAGGGTAATTAATATAGTCATCTTTGGCCTTCTTGTTCTCTGTTCTTTAGTACTGTAGAGGTACAGAGTTATAAAGAGCCTAGAAAACTCATATGGTCAATTATTTATACTTTGAGTAGCTCTTATGTGGTCATGTTTTCTAAATGCTGAAGGAGAAACAGAAACGCATGAGAATTGGTCCTTTCCTAAGAATTTACAATTTAGCATGAAAGAGAAGATATCCTTGACACAATTAGAAAACAGCACAAGGAAATATATAATTAAGTACCTAATTTTGTGGTGCAGGCAATGAGATTTCAGAACAGGACTGAGAGTAGAGTAGGATGGAATTGTCAGAGGAACTTAAACAGGGGAGGTAAGAATATTGGGAGATCCTGAAGAATGGATAGGAGGGAGTAAAGACGAACCCTGAGAATGCAAGCAGGAGGTATATTTAGGAGACTGGCCTGAGAGGAATAGATGTCCCATGTTAGAATGAAATGGGAAACAAAACTGACTCTTTGTTTTCTTTTTTCTTCATGTCATGTCTCTAAACTGCATTGGATAATAAATCTAATTATAAAATTTCCAGAGAAAGAAATTCTCAACTAATTTCCTTGTTTTATGTACTTGCATGTAATTCTTTCTCACATCCATGTGTGTATAATACCACGGCCTTACAAATAATCTTTTACATTTATTGGATCTATTATACTTGCAAAGCCTGTGAACATTATGATTGCTGATACTTCCCTCCCTAAGCTTTTTGTGTCTTATTGTCTTCTATTTTGCTGTGTAAGGAGAAAACTCATAACTATCTGAGTAATAATGATGGAGATAAAAATAACATTTATGTTCATAAATAACAGCAATTTAGAAAATATTTACACATTTCCTAACTAATTTGATCAATACAATAATTCTGAGAAATAGGCAAAGCAGGTGTTATTACTACTGTTTTACAAATTTGGAAACTGACACCCAGAAAAGTTAAGTGACCTGTTCTAAGAAAAACAGCCAGACATTAGAAGAACCAGGACTTTTAAATCTTCTGTCAGAACTTAGAAAAATATCTCCCGTTGGCATATTTCCAAACATAGACTATTTTCTAACTCCTATCTTGATCCAGTATGATTTTTTTAAATGTTACAAATGGTCAGTTCTGAGTGTTGGGCACATGTATGCTTGTTATATTGTTCCATGTACGTTTCTTTCTTTCTTTTTTTTAAGATTTTCTATGTAAGTAATCTCTATACCCAACGTGGGACTCAAACTCGTGACCCTGAGGTCAAGAGTTCCATGTTCTTCTGATGGAGCCAGCCAGCCACCACCAGTATGATTTTTTTTAAATGATTTAATGACAATTTTATTCATATAAAAAGAGCCTATTCTTTAAAACCCAAGAGTTTAAATTTTAAAAATATAAACATTTGGTACAAGAACAGTTCCATGCACAAACTGACCACGTACAAATGGATAAGGCACTTAACTTCCTTGTCCAACATTCTCATAAGTGGAATGGGGTTAATACCTGCCTTTTGTAATGATCTAATAAAGCTGAAAATCGAAACACACATTGAAAAATAGTAGCACTTCTCTGTAACTTTTATCTTCTGCTTCCAGGAAGATGAAATTCATGTACCCTATTTCTCCTGCTGGATAGTTAAAAACCCCAGACAATATACATAAAACAAATACAAGGAGACTCTAATAGATATAGAGAAGGAAGCAGACCAGTTAGAGATCACAGGACAAAGGAATGACACAACGAGGAACCCAGCAACTTGGAACCAATAGATACAGACAGAAGAAGCCTGCTCTCTTCAGCCAAAGAATCAAAACAGGACTATCCAAGCAAAACAGGAAACTTCCAGACAATACTTCTATTCTAGCCAACACCGCCAAAAACACTATGGCCCCACTTCCACCCCTGTCAGCAAAGGGCTAGTGGAGAGCCTAGATTTCCATGCTTGACAGGCTATAGAGTCATCCCCAAACCACCAAGGTGATGTCACAGAAGGTCCAGTGGGGAACCCCACCCCCCACAGTATCAATGGAGATAACATAGCACCATCCAGCCCCATCTGGCTGACAACCACAAGATGCTGATGAAAGAAACTGAAGAAGATCTAAATAAATGGAGACACATACAGACTGGGATGACAATACAGTAAAAGTGTCAATTCTCCCCAAGTTGATATACAGTCTTAACACAAGTTCTATTAAAACTCGGGCAAGATATTTGTACACATAACAAGACTAATCTAAAATTTATATAGGAAGCCAAAGAAACTATAATAGCTAAAATCATTTTGCAAAAGAAGAATAAAGTAGGTAGAATCACTATAACCTGGGTTTAAGACTTATTATATAGCAACGGTAATCAAGATTCTGTCGTATTGGCAGAAATATAAACACACAAAACAATGAAACAGAATAGAGAACCCAAAAATAGACACATGCAAATATACTCAAGTGGTTTTCAACAAAGAGGCAAAAGCAACTTAATAGAGGAAAGATAGTCATTATCAGACAATGGTAATAATAAAAAAGAAAGAAAGAAAAAAAGGAAAAGGAGAAGAAAAAAAAAGAACCTCAACCTAAAGTTAATGCCTTGAAGGGAACCAGAATGTGTCACCCCCAAATATGCCACTTAGGCACATTGATTATTTTGAATGAAAGTGACTTAAGAAACAGCTGGTACAAGCAGAACACTCTGACCTTCTCTGTCCCCCTGAAGTAGGAGATAAATCTCCCATGTGAAAGGTACCTTCCCTCTACCTGGAGACTAGAAGGCATCCTTGCCACCAGAGAATTTAGGGCTGAGAAGGCTGAATAAGGCTGGTTACTTCTTTATTGATTTGCCAACCCAAACCCAAACCCTCCGTCTTCTTCATTCTTCACAAATTTATCATTTTCTTGTCTAAAAATCTGCCTGCTTTGATCACTTTTTTGAGTCTCATATTTTATGAGGTCTTGTATGTATGAAATTAAATTTGTCTTTTTAAAGTTTTTATTTTTTGAGAGACAGAAAGAGTGCAAGCAGGGGAGAGGCAGGGAGAAAGAATGAATCCCAAGCACGATCCATGCTGTTGGTGCAGAGCCTGATGCAGGACTTGAACTCATGAGATCATGACCTGAGCTGATATCAAGAGTCAGACACTCAACTACCTGAACCACCCAGGTGCCAGCAAATTAAATTTGTTTTAATACTGTTAATCTGTCTTATGTCAATGTATTATAGCAGCCAAAGAATCTAGAAGAGAAGAAGGAAAGTTTTCCTCCTCTACAACCTCATAAAAAATTAGCCTAATACAGAAGATTTTTTTTAATGTTTATTTACTTTTGAGAGAGAGAGAGAGATAGCGACAGAGAGACAGAGAGACAGAGAGACAGAGAGACAGAGCTCAAGCAGGGGAGGGGCAAAGAGAGAGGCAGACACAGAATCCGAAGCAGGCTTCAGGCTCTGAGCTGTCAACACACAGCCCAATGCAGGGCTGGAACTCAAGAAACGGGAGATCATGACCTGAGCTGAAGTCAGACGCTTAACCAACTGAGCCACCCAGGCGCCCCAAGATTAGCTTAAAATGAATCATGGATTTAAACGCAAAATATGAAACTCTAAAACTTTTAGAAGTCAACATAGAAAAAAATCTTTAGAACTCAGGAGTTCTTAGATATGATCCATCAAAGAAAACTATCAACAAATGAACTTCATCAAACTTAAACAACTCTTGCTCAATGAAAGCCCCTATTAAGAGGAAGAAAAGGCAAGTAACAGACTAGGAGAAAATATTTGCCAACCACATATCAGATAAAGGACCCAGATCTAGAATATATAAAGAGATTTCAGAGCTCAACAGTGAACACAAGCAAATAAACAATGCAATTAGAAAATGGGCAAAAAAACACAAAGGTATTTCACAAAAAATATATATATTGGTGGTAAATAAGCCTATGAAAAGATGATCGGTATCACTATTATGGAAACTGGTCTGGATCACCCAACGGAAGAACCAAGTGGTACTCAGAGATCTTGGAAGGTAGGAGGTTTATTTTACACAGGCGGGTTCAGAGGAGATCGCTCTCCAGAGGTCTGAGTCCCAAGCAAAAGCAGAGAGGACAATTTATAGTCTGTTCATGCATGGCAAGTGGGGTGGGAAGAAAAACCTGGAAGGGGAGTCTTCGGGAAGGGACTAGAATTCCCCTATCAGTCCTGTTGGCCATCGTATAACAGATTTTTTCCTATCATCATCAGGCATCAGGGAAATATAAATTAAGATGACAAGGAGACAACACTACACCTGTTAGAACAAACTAAGACATAGTGACAATAGGAAGCTAAACTAATGCAGCCACCCTAAAGACTCTTAAAAGCTATACAGTCACCATTCAACCCTGTAGCTGCCCTCCTGAGTGTTTATGCAAGAGAAACAAAACCTTGTGTCTACACGAAAAGCTGTGCGTGATTGTCCATAGCAGCTTGATTTTTAATAGCCCAAGACTGGAAATGATCAAACTGCCTCATAGGTGAGTGGTTAAATTAACTGTGGTATATCCTGCCCATGGAATCCCGTTCAGCAATAAAAGGAACAAACTGTTGATAAATGCCACAATGAGGATGAATCACAAGGGCATTATAGTGAATGGAAAGGCAATCTCCAAAGGTTACATACAGTATGATTCTATTTATATAACATTCTCTAAATGGCAAAAATGTAAAAAAGGATAACAGTAGGTCGATGATAGTTAGGAATGGTAGAAGAGAGGAAGGTGGTAATGATAAAAGCATAACACAGAGGTATCTTTGTGGTAATAAAATATTGATTGCTGTATCTTGAGGCAGGCAGAACTTGAATCTCCCCCAGCACTAAAATGACATGGCCCTCTACATGCGTTATACTGATGTCGAATTCCTGACTTACTATTATTAAGTACTATATAGGATTTAACTACTGGGGAAAACTGAGTGAGCATTCTCGGGACCTCTCTGCAATTTTCTTTGAACTTAGAATTGTTCACAATGAAAAGCTTAAAAAAAAAAAGTTCCTCTATATCCATGTTGCTATTTTCCCACGTCTCCTTCCCATGATCCTGATCCTCACCAGTGGATGTCCACGTGCTTCATTTGTCTTCTGTCCTCCTCCTCTACAGCCCCGGTCCTCCCCTCGGGTCAGGTCCAGGTGTTCACAGGCCTATGCTTGGTGCAAAGGAAAGGCAGTTGCTAGAAGAGGGCCCCATGAATCCTCTCAAAGGCCTGTAGACTGAGGTCACTAGAGTTGAGTACCTCAGATTTTAGATTAAGACCCTGGGTCCAAATATCCAAATTGACACTTAAGGAATAAACGAATTGAAATTGTCAGCACTTTCAGCAGCTTCGAGTGATATACTGAATGTGACAAAATAAAGCTGATCGATAGAAAATTCTATAGTTGGCCCCAAAAGGCAACTGCATAAGCACAAAAAGATCAAGATGGCAGTTCCCAGCCGCACACATAAAAAAAAAAAAAGACATAGATTTTTTTACCTTATACAAGTGTAATACACATCAATGCTATAGCTGCCCCAAACACTGAACATGAGGCTGAATTTACTATTCATCGCAAAAGTTACATAGCACTTATCATCGCATTATACGCAACTGTTTAAATTTATCTCATCCTTCCAATAACCTTAAGAAGAAAGTAGCATTCTCATCCTCATTTTTTTTTTTAGATGTATAACGTCAGGCCAGGAAATGTTCGTAACTTGTTCAAAGTCTGCCAGCAAGTGCAAATCAGCAATTCAAACCCAGGCTCAGGCTCTTAGGTCTCCGTCACATGGCACATCACAGCTCTGGATCTGCTATTCAGTAGCCAGGCATACATCGTGCACACATTCATTCAATACTACTTAAGCACCAAACATTGCTCTGAATGCGATCATTAAGGTTGCTGCTACTGTGGGCTTTATCTCATTAGGGGAATAGACTATAAATAAACAAATGATAATATATTAATGACAGCAAGTACTATTACAGTATTAAAATAGGGTGACATGGGGTTCCAGAGTGGCTCAGTCGGTTAAGCCTCCGACGTCAGCTCGGGTCATGATCTCAAAGTCTGTGAGATCGAGCCCAGTGTGGGGCTTTGTGCTGACAGTGCAGAGCCCGCTTGGGGTTCTCTCTCTCCCTCTCTCTCTCTGCCTCTCCCAACTTACACTTTCTCTCGCTCTCAAAATAAACAAACTTTTTAAAAGATTAAAGAAAAAATAAATAAATAACATAGGGTGACATGATTGAAAGGAATGAGAGAAGCTATTTCACATTCTGTGGCCAGGAAAGGGACACGTAACCTGACCTCGAGGACAAGGAGGAGGCAGCCATGCAACTGTGTGCTGAAAAGGCTGCTGTGCAAGGACAGTCCGGGCAAATGCCCTAAGGTGGATCCCCTTGGCCTGACTGAGACAGAAGGAAAAGACAAATGTGGCTGGAGCACTGGGAGTGGTATGAGGGGAGTCTGAGGTAGGTGAGACTACAGAGATGACACAAGGCAAGAAGTCGGGATTTCATTCTCCTTGTAATGGGAAGTCTCTGGAAGGTTTTCAACGGAGGATGACTGGACCTACTTTATGTTTGCAAAAGAGCCCTTTGGCTTCTAAATGGAGAATAAACCGGAAAGATGTATGAGGGGAAGAGGATGACCAGTTCAGAGCCTGTTCAGGCTGCACAGGTGACAGACAATTGTGATGTAGCCACAAGAAGTGCCAGAGGCCAGGGAGAGAAAGCAGGCAGGGAAAACAGGAAGTCGCTGTCAGCTCTGCTCAAGTCTTGGCATCATTCACTGAAAGGATAGGTGACAGGATAGGACAGGGAGGAGAGCCTGTTAGAATAGCCAAAGAAGTTTCTTATGTATATTATCACACTTTAAATATTTTAACAAATGATCCCTCTTTTAATATAAAATTTTTAATTTTAATAATATCAACAATTTTTTTGAGCAATAAGCAAACCTCCTCTTTCGTATAAAAACTGTAGGAAATAAAGCTTGATAAATTATGCTGACGGGGCTAATTACAGAAAAGACTGAGAAACCTCAAACTGGGACATGGTCGGAGGAGATTCACCTGGGTGGTGAGTCAGAGCCTTGTTCTGGGCAGAAACGCTGGAGACATTGAGTGCTTAGTCTAATGAGAAGAAAGTTGAAACTAGATACCTGCCTTCTAGTGGTTAGAAGACTAAGGAGGTAAGGAAGACAGAACTCTTACTTAGCACCAAGAGGAAGACTTGAGGAGCACCTGGATGGCTCAGTTTGTTAAGGGTCCAACTCTTGATTTTGGCTTAGGTCATGAGCTCATGGTTCCTGGGATCCAGTCCTGTGTTGGGCTCTGGGCTGAGTGTGGAGCCTGCTTGGGATTCTCTCTCTCCCTCTCTCTCTGCCCCTCCCCCACTCACAAACTTTCTCTTTCTCTCCAAATAAACATGAAAAAAAGGAGGAAGACTTGAACTTAATGAATAGAAGCTACCGGTAAATAAGTTCCTGCTTAGCGCAATGGGACCATTAGAGCTGTCCACAAAGTAATGGATTCTTGAATATTCCACATCAGTATAGTTTATCCTGTAAATAACCCACAAGGGTGGGGAATGAAGCAAAGGGTAGGGTTCTTCTAGATTCTATTAGAAAAATAGGAGAGGTAATTAATTATTAATTTCCAATGTATTTTTCCCTATACTATGCTATTTTTCTTTCATACTCTTAAAAGGAATTTCACAAGTAAGCATCTTGGTAGGTAGGCACTATCAAAATTCTAAAAATCACGAATATTAAAATACACTATTATTCTTCCAGGGTCATACTGGGAAGATCTAAGCCATATTTACACTCTAAAAATAAATAGTAAAATATAAAATTCATCTTAATTCATTTGATGTTTGATTTTACTGTTTTTAAAAGTAAAATTCTGATGTTAGATAGATTCCAACAAGTAATATCAACTTATAATATTTTATTGCAGTAACAGCCAGTATAACCTGTTATGCTGTAGTTTTAATGCTCATGATATTATGCAGTCAGCAAGTTGAAAAGATAATATATTTGCGTTATTTATGCTTGTAGAATTTAGAAAGAATTCTTCTTTAGTAGTGCATTAAGAAAATCAATTAATAATGAATTAAAGCAATTAAATAAATTGTTTTAGCATTTGAGATGCTAGAAGCACTGTTACCTTATGCTGTAAATCAAGCCAATTTCAGCAGTAGATGAGTTTGGTCATGTGTATGAAAGCCTTAAATGCAATTCCAGGACATCTTAGTACCATTATCTAACAAAACCTGGGCTCTCAAATTGTTTTTCCAAGCCCAAAGTTGTGCCAGGTACTCATTTTCATGGGAGCCTTTCAACTAGAATTGGCACTTTGCTGGCGTTAAGGAAGCTTAATCTTCTTGAAACGTTTGTAAGTTACCCACAAACCATTCTGCTAAGAGTGCATCATAAAGCCTTCCTAGAAGGTCAGACATAAAAAAGGAATGAGCTTACCTTCAAAGGGAAGAAAGGTGTGACTATGTGCTTGAGAAACAAAACACAGGGTGGCTACAAAGGCTGGAAAGTGAATCCCCAGAGCATCGTGGACACTTGTAAATCTTTGTTGAATGCATGAATGGATGCATAATTGAGTTAATCGATTAACAGGTACCCAATGTACTCAAGATTAAAATATTGGCAGTATGGTTGTTGAATAAAAGCAGTAACTTTCTGAAGTTAGATGCTGACACATATTTTGCTTTTGGTTTTGCTTTAGAATGTTATTATTGTTTTTTATTTAAATCCAAGTTAGTTAACATATAGTGTAATAATGATTTCAGGAATAGGATTTAGTGATTCATCACTTACACGTAAAACCCAGTGCTCATCCCAAGTACCCTCCTTAATGCCCGTCACCCATTTAGCCCATCCCCCCACCCAACACCCCTCCTGCAAACCTGTTTGTTCTCTATATTTAAGAGTCTCTTATGGTTTATTGCTGACCCACACTTTAACATTAAATTATTTTTGAGCGCATTGCTGATGACTTTATTGACGAAACATTCTTGTTTTTATTTCGAGTTTCTTATTTTGCAAAGTGCATTCACGTATGCTATCTGCCTTTTTACTTCACAACACTGTTTGTGAGGTCTCAGAGAAGTATGGCTTCCTCATCTTTATGTCCCCCCTCCCCAGCCTAACACTTGGCCCTGAGGAGTCCCCAGTAAGTAATGATTATAAAAACATCAAAGAGTGACTATTCATCACTTACCTGATGTTCCTTCTACCTAACTTTCCAACGAGCTGCATGACAGTAGTCCCCCTTATCCATGGTTTCACTTTCCACCATTTCCATTACCCACAGTCAACCAAGGTCCAGTAGCGAATGATCCTCCTTTCTGATGCACTGGCAGCAGGTCACTAGTAGCCACAGTGTCTGTGTCGTTCACCTCCCTTCAGCTCATCATACGGGCATCTTAGCATCTCACATCCTCATGAGAAGAAAAATTAGCACAGTACAATAAAATACTTTGAGAAAACTACGTTCACGTAATTGTATGACAGTACATTGTTAGAATTTTCTTACATTGTTTATTGTTAATATTATATATTGGTTAGTATATTCTATTTTATTAGTTATTGTTAATATCTTACTGTGCCTAATTTATAAATTAAACTTCATCATAGGTCTGTATATATAGGAAAAGACATAGTATATGTAGGGTTTGGTACTATCTGTAGTTTCAGGCAACCACTCAGCATCTTGGAACATACACCCCCATAGATAAGGGGGTATTCAATCTTTCAAAACACCTTTGGAGGTGAATACTCTTCATGATCCCATTTATAGCTGAGACAGTTATAACATAAGAAAGTAAACCACTTTCCCAAACCACAGAGCTAGTTAATGGAAAATCCAAGATGTACGCCCTGCTCTACCAGATTATAATGCACATACTATTAATCACTGTGACCTACTCTTGTAGCATTTTCTCTTTTTTTGTGTGTATGTGTGAAGGAGAGGGATATCAAAATGTCAAAGCACTATTTTTATTGATCAGTGATCATAAAACATTCCCTTTGAATGCTTCTACAAAAAGTTTGGAAGCTACTCGTCAGTATAATATATTTAAGAGAACATTTCTTTTTCCAAAGCAAAAACATAAATCATTAACTAAAAGCCATATTTCTTGTCAATGTATCTAATTTCAGCTTGGAAATGTTTGTATTGAAGTGTGTAAAGCAGTAATGTGATAGTAAATTCTCATGATGACAGGCTGTCACCAGGAAATTGTTGGATTAGCAAGAGGAGAAAAAATTGCTATTTTAGTGACAATCCTTGAAATGGAAAGTGAAAAATTATACAGCTTAACAATTAATTATGTCTAAGCTTCCATTCAATTACAGTTTTCTAACACTGAGATCTTAGTATAAATCTTTAAACTTGTGGAGATTTAAACACAAAGCTGTTTCCTTGACATTGACATGTGGATCATAGATGTTCCGTTTGTGAAAAGATTAAAAATACTTCATGTTACTACAGACTCAGGAGCCATTTGATTAAGAACATCATTCATAAAAACATGTAATTTCATACTTCCTTTCCCCCAAAACTATTATGAATTCAGAAGTTCTTTCAAAATACTTCAACTGTTTGTCTTTTCCCTTCTTTAAGTAACCCAAAAACTTACTTTCCAGAATCAGGACATCTATTTTAAAATCCTGGGATTTGGAGTCAGAGTGGATCTGAATAATATCATGTACTCTATTTGATATTTCTATCAATACTCAGTCAAGAGTTGAATTTTCTTTACAGCTCTTCTGATAATCATAATATTCAATGACATAATACTGGTGATGATTATGATGATAACTTCAGCCTTTTTGTCTAAATGTCCTGGGATAAGGAAAAAAAAAAAAAAAACTAGCACAATCTTAGATTTTATTCGAAGTTTTTTCTCTAATCCTTATAACTTAGACAAAATCTTTTTTATGTTTTCTCATAAAGATTGTGATATATTGTATTGTAGTTTAACATAATGCAATATTTTTTCTTATTAACGAATCCCTTCTCCCTCACACACACAGCATGGAAAACAAAGAGATTTTTTATGCTATTTAGTCCAGGGCTCTAATCTTACCTTCTTTCATATTGAAAATGCACCCCACCCCTCCATCCTGGCCCCACCAATAATAAGAGATTTGAAAAAAGTGAGTTATCCAGATTTTACTTACTGATGGTGCTGGTTGCTGTAGAAGGTATCTGAAAACAACTGAGTTTTCTAAAGTACTTGTTTGGGATGAACAAAACAAAACAAAACAAAACAAAACAGAGAGAAAGCCATCTTAGTTTATTCCAATATGGAAATCAGATCATTGTGAGAATACTGGGGTTTTAGACTTTTGTAAAGTTAATAGTAGTCTCCTGTTCTTATCTACCACAATATAATAAATAGGGCCACTTTCTAAATCTAGACAGGTGTGTCTTTGCAAGTGTAGAGAGAAAAAAAAGAGGAGGGGTTTATAAAATAATAAGACAAGTAGTTTTTGTTTTTAGTTAAGAGCAATTAAATATTGGGTCACCTGGGTGGCTCAGTTGGTTAAGCCTCCGACTTCGGCTCAGGTCATGATCTCAGGGTTTGTGAGTTCGAGCCCCGCATCAGGCTCTGTGCTGACAGAGCCTGGAGCCTGCTTCAGTTTCTGTGTCTCCCTCTCTCTCTGCCCCTCCCATGATTGCACTGTGTCTGTCTGTCTGTCTGTCTGTCTCTCTCTCTCTCAAAAATAAATAAAAATTTAATTTTTTTAAAATAGCAATTAAATATTCACCTGGAAATGGGGAAAACAAAGAAGAGTAGGTTATTCTTAATAAAGAGCAAAATGCCATGAACGTTGGATTGCTACCTCCTTCAATATTGTTGTTTCCCACACATCCAGGAATTGTTCAGGGAAAAAAACAAGACAAAACAAAATGATAAGAGAAACATTTCTCCATTCTTTCTTCTCTTTGTGTTCCCAAATTCTTCTAAAGAGCAACTAGGGATCTTCTATTTTTCTCCCCTACTGATAAGTACTTTATTTTGTGATTAAAGTTCACATAGCCCATCTGGCCTCTTTGATCTTCTCACCCCTTAACGTGTATTTAGAGGTGACATTACCTTTAGGATTTATTTTCTTTTGCTCGGCAGAATATAAGCAACTTTAATTTGAAATTAAATCGATGCTGAAAATAAATCAGCATCAGATAATTATTCCATGTCTTCCCAGGAACTACATCACACTCAAATCTGAGATTGGCATCTCCTGCTCAGTGGCATTTGTCACAACCTCTATGGCACATTATAAAAAATAGGGATGAAAATACTCAGTAAGGATTGGTTGAAAGAATAGAGGGTATGTTCATGAATGGCAGATAAAAGAAAATAAATAGTACAAGACTGGCATGGCTTATTCCCCTAGCTCCAAATGTCAAGCAGCAGGGTTTATTTACTGATTCTAGATTTTAAAATATTTAACCTTCATTGTGGAATGGATGATGTATTAGTTTGCTAAAGCTGCCATAACAAAGTTCCACAAACTGGGTGGCTTAACCACCAGAAATATCTCAAAATTCTGGAAATCAGAAGTTGGAAATCAAGGTGTCCGCAGGGTTGATTCTTTCTGGTTATGCTCCTATGACAAAAAGATCTTAAATACAGTTGAATAAAAAAAAAAAACCCACAAAAGTTTACTTATCTCTTATGTAACAATAGTTTAGAAGTAGTCAGAAGTCCAGTGATTAACAGCCTTTGCTTTGTAAGGTCATCTAAACACCTAGGTCCATCTATCCTGTTGCGTTTCTATTCTTTCAGGTATGATTCTCATTGATACAGTTGAGACTGGCTCACCACATTGCTTTCACTTTGCCAGACCCAAGACTAAGCACTTTCACATGTATATCATTATAATTGTATGTTTTAAATATTGTGTCATGAAAAAGAAAAAAAACTATTAATGCATAGTATAAGTGAGTAAACTATTCGTCTTGCCTTTCATCTCCAAATGGGAGGGTCTAGAATTATTGAACACATTGAGTACATATAATGCTCTCCCCTTTAATGACATAACCTGACAACACATGTTAGAAGCTATGAACATATATTCAGATGATCATTTGCTGAATATTGATGCATATGCGAAAGCCAAATTCCAAATTACAAAATGTTAATCTTCAAGAGAATGAAGATTAAGCAGTTTCTACTTATCCACCCGCTTACAACATCAGATCAAGCCACAAGTACGTCGCTCTTTTAGAAATTTAATTTGCCTTACTGAGGAAATGTTACAGTGTTAAATTCTATTCAATCGTTTAAAATATGCATATATTTTAATAGACTTGTTCTATTGGACCCAGTTTCTCATTAACATATGTGTTTCCACCTTTCCATAGGAAATTCTTACATTCAACCTCAGGACTGTAATATACTTAAGATAATGCATGCTACTGTAACAAATAAACATACAAATAGACAGAGATTTCTCACTCTTGTAAAGCCTAAACAGGTATTTCTGATTAGTGAACGGTTTTGTTTTTTTGGGGGGTTTTTTTGGTTTTTTTTTTCAAACAATTCTTCAAGGACCCAGTCTCTTTCCATCTATTCCTTTTGTCATCTCCCCGGGGTTCACGGCCTTTAGCTAATCCTTGCTTCTGAAAGAAAGTGGAAATGGTCTCACTGCTTCTTAACCACTTTTGCTCATGAACATTCTGTTGGCAAAACTAATTATGTGACCCTTTTATATGCAAGAGGTACAGGTAATGTGTCCTTGGCTGGGCAGCCACTTCCTGGCATTACTCTGCCCTGGAGAAGGAGCACAGGTGTTTGATAGAAGGTTAATCATCCCTGCAACAAACATTCCCTTTAATTGAGCATTGCAATGACCTTATGTATCTTATTGGAACAATATCTTGACATCACGTCAGATGCATATGATTTCTCTATAAATAAAATAGTTATTTTGTGGAGAGAAGCAATTCTGAGTTGAGCCAGAAGATACTATCTACTGAAAAATCTTTCTTAGTCAGTTGTTCAGTTAATATATATTATGCATAATTGTTTTAAGCCTGTTGCCAATCAGTTCAAATCTTTGGGCAGACCAATTATCAGAATAGGTATCCAAATCCTCTGGGAATGTGTGTGGCCAATGTTGTCAATCGTTATTGTAAAAATTTTAGCAGGTATTTATAACACCCAAACAGAACACTAAGAAACTGGAACTTCAGAGATTTAACTATAAAAACAGAATTTAACTATGAAACAGAATTTTTATGGTATTCAGTAACTAATCTTAAATTGTTATAATTACAGTTTGTCCCTGTTGTTGTGAAACAAAATTGGTTAGGACATAAAAATTTGATCTGGCATGTATATAATAAGATATAGTTATGTTGGATTGTAAGATAATGAGGCATAAATGTGAGGTTTTTGTTTTGTTTCGTTTTGTTTTGTTTTTAAGACAAGGGCCAGGTTTTAGTTAATTCTCTGTTCTGGTATCTAGTACAGTGTCTAACCTTGAATATTTTCTCACTTACATGATATTGATGACTAAAAGAACAAGTGAGTGAAATGGAAAGAGGTTCATATAAATGAATAATGATTATTTATTTTACTAAGTAAATGTACTTTAGTGGTATTTGTTTTTCAGTTATTTCTCTAGTTCTCTAGAATCTACAATTAATATCATAATTTATCATTTTCCTTCTTTATCTCATAAATGCACTCTCATTAAAAGCACAAGTTCCAAATCAGTAATGTGATCCACATCCCCGGTACTCCTTTGCCCAAGACTTAGGACCCCCACTGTCGTCCTTTTCTTATATGGCCCAGACTGCTCTTTCCAAGCTGTCCTAGAACAGTATGTCAGAGGATTCCTACCGCAGGCCTGGGCCCAAGAGGATCTGAGGTACTGAGGATCATTAGGCAACTAAACGTTAAAGCCGTGTAGCTTTCTGAGTATGAGAAAGAAACGAAGCACTGGATTTCTGAAGAAGAGTTGGAATGGCTGAAGCCTACCGAGGAGACTGGTTCTCCAGGAGTTTGGTGTACAGTGATGAAAAATCAACATCTCTAGAAGAGGGAGGGTAGACGTAAGATTATGGAGAGAAGAAAGTCTAAGTATTGCAGAATCACAAAGTCTCAACCAACCCCATAGAGAGTTCTGGGGCATCAGAGCTATCCTGTGATGGCCCAGAAGAGTTTGGGGCTTTATACCCATTCCAACTGGTCCTTGGGCGAGGCAGCTCTGTGCGGATGAGTCGAACCCTGAAGCTGCTGATAGCCTGAGTCACTCTTCCAGGCTAGAGCAAACGTTTCTTCCCCTGAAGGAGGAGAAGGGCAGCGGAACTCTGTATCTATCACACAGATCAAACACATAGCAAAAGAAATCAGTTTCTCAATTCATCTATGTTTGATTCAATCATACATATCCATGAACTAATGACATATTCTGGCTTCTTAGTCAAAGTACCAAACAACTGCTGCCCCCAACTCCACCCATCAGAACCAACACCATCTAAAAAACTCCATTTGGCCCTTATCAGTGTGATCCCCCTGAGTGTCAACCACTCGTGCAACACCTTTGCAACTGAAACAGTAAATTTGTTCAAATCTTCGGTGTTAAGAAAAGAGTTTATCATGGGGAAAAAAAAAGAAAAAAGAAAAGTTTGGGTAACTGAGCTTATTAAAGGATTGTTAAAGGCCCTTATCTATTTTTATTAATGTAAGTGAACATTATGGTCGGACTCCACGAGGGCTTGGTAAATGCCAGGCATTGTGTTCAACCCTTCGATGATCTTATGTAACATTCCCAGTGCTGTGAGACAGGTACCATTATGATCCCTTTTACAGGTGATGAAATTGGATGTTAGGAGTGACTGAAATGCTCATGGAAAAACTTAATATGCTTTAGAGCAAGGTTAGGAGTCCATATTCATCCAAGTCTAGAACTTGACTCCATTGACTGCTATGCTGCTCATTTAAATTTCTGAACATTCATGGATTTATCATTCCCTGTGTCTATTGCTTGCAGAAGAGATAGGATTGTGAACAATGACAATGCAATTTCTTCTTATTCAATTTAGTTTCTTCCTTTTCTGTTTCTCTGGGCCACCAATCTTTAGATTTACCACACACTGCTCCAAGGTTTTTCCCTGACTAGCCACTGAAAGTTTGCATCTTTCCTCTTATGACTTTGCTAACCCCTAATTAATTAGAGTGAAGAAAACCAGAGGATCTGAGTAGGTTTTTTTTTGGTTTTTGGTTTTTGTTTCAAGTTCAGGTCATTGAATTGTGGCCCTAAAATATATACCTACCAAATACTGACTGTCTTTAAGCATACTTTTATCTCTTTTCCATTCTTCAACTTATCTTTTCAATGTCTGTGAATATAAAATATTGTTATGATAAGTTTAAATAGCGTGCAATGCCTGAAACTCTTTAAAATTTTCTTTCTTGTTTGGAAGTCACTGTGACACTTTTAAACTATGCCATTGAATAAGATACAGATAACCAACATGCCACAATAATGAGAACCTCAGTTTCTAACATCTTCATATATTTTAGTTGTTATCATTGCAATTCTTATCCACTGCTTTCCAAACAATAAATTGAAACACATTAGTAAGTCATGAGAATTTTTCTGTGAAATGTAGCCTAAGAGAGCTAATAAAAACAGATAATTCTCACCTCAAAGATAACCACTATGCTATGAGTTATTTTTGAACCATTTAAAAAGAAGTTAATTTCAACCTTGTAGCAAAAGTCTTTTTCAAATGGAGATGCTATTGTTTGAGTCTCACAGAGTATGACTGTAAGAAACAATTGTTAATCCTTGTTATGAAAAATAGATTTAAGTCTATGTTCACTCTGGGAAAATTTTGAGGTAATCAAATAAAGTTTAAAAGTATTGTGTTGATATTTTTTTCTTTGAAAAATAATTGCTACAGCTACATTTTAGGCTGACAAAGTCTCCCTTCATAAATGATGTGCTGAGAAAGGATCACAAGTGCTTTCTAAAATAAATGCAAATGCAGAAGTGATTGAAAATCTACTGCACAGCAGACCTGTGTGCTTCTTTTGAATCCTAAGAACTTTCCACAGGAATAGTGGCAATGTAGAGACATGGTATACAAATTATTGCTGGTCCCTAAGTGGTTCTCCACACAGATATGCAATGGTAACAACCAATTAACAGAATCCATATTGCAAAATGCAGGGAGATCCTCTTAATGCGTTATAACTAATTACATGTGAAAATGCGTAGCCAAACAAAAAATATTTCTGAATGTTCTCCATGTGTAAGTCACTCTCTAGATGTTGTATACTTAGTTAGCTGGGACTGCTATAACCAAATACCATCAGCTGTTTGGCTTACATAACATATACTTATTTCTTACAGTTCTAGAGGCCAGGAAGTCTGAGATCAGGTGCCAACATAGTTGGGGTCTGGTGAGGGCTCTCCTCCAGGCTCCATATAACTTCCTTCTTGCTGTGTCCTCACAGGGCCAGGTTTGGGGGAACAAGCGAGCTCTAGTCTCTTCTTGTAAGGAAACTAATCCCATCATGAGGAACTCACCCTCATAACCTCATCTAAAGCTAATTATTTCCTAAAGGCTCTACATCCTAACACCTTCACTTTGAGGGTTAGTGCTTTAATACAGGCATTCAGGGATGACACAAACATTCAGTCCATAACACTATGTCGGTAGGAGATGTCTTCTGAGGGTTTCAGCTCTCTGTCAACAGTTTACTGTTACCCTTTTGATGAATTGATGTGTATGGATGTACATTTATAGTGATCCCTGGAAGGACAGAAATAGTATTTTTTTCCTGGTGTCATCTTCAGTGCCAAGTACAAGAATACAGAGTAGGGAACAGGTATTTGTAGAGTGAATGAATGAATAATGAAGAGAGATGAGACAGACACATGGATGTTAAAAAAATAACAGCAACATCAAAAAGAATATCTTGTAGGCAAATACATCACACTTGGTCATACATGTGGTAGAGACATTTTATCTCACAGTCCTATTAGGAAGGGGTGTCATTATGGAGGGATAGCCTGGGCTTGGTGAAGAGGTGGGACAGTGAAGAGAAGGAATTCTTGAGGAAATAACTAAGGAAATTTTATAAGAATAAGCCATAGATAGGAAATTCCAGGGCATCGACCTAGGATACTGAATAGTCTATATTTACAACAAAGATGGTGGAAGGAATTGGGGAATTCTGCCGTAATTGCAAAGTTCATGAACTTGGGCCTCTAGATTCCACATTAGCTAATGTTTGTTTATTCTTTGTTCTGTACTCTTTTAAATATTTGTATTAGTTGTCAATGCATACATGTTGGAAAATTTCACATAAAAATCTAAATTCTCAGCTTTTCATTAAAATTTTGTCATTTAACATTACTCTCACATCCAATCAGTGAGATCAGTGGGAATGAAGAAGCAGCTGGCGAGACTGTCCTCCTGTTGTTTACCATTGATCCCACAGGATCATTTCTCTCATCTATGCTTATCTGTCTGGCTCCTTACAGTTTGAGAGGTCTGATGAGGATGTGCTTTGAGATCAAATCTCTCTCTCTCTGAATATGCACCTGGTTGAATCCTCATAAGCTTTAACTCTTCCAACCCTAGAAGCTGACAGCTGTTCTGGCAACTCACAAGTGGCAATGTGAAGTCGGCAATCGTCACAGCTCTGAATGTGACACTAATTCAACAGAAGACCCTCTTAAACCTGAGAAAGACAGAGGAGGTCCAGGAAGTATAAGTTAGAGAGGTTAGACTTTAGATTCAATGTTGAAATTCTTCTAAGGGATGGGGGGTTATTTAATAAAGTATGCCTTACAAAAGGAGGGATTCGATGGTCCCTCTTTTGGTGACTAGTTACCATCAAGAAATGTTTCTGCACATTCCTTAGAAGTCTTAACTGCTGCTACTTCACAGCGTTTAAAAAACATATGTTCTCAACGGTCTGGAAGATATACAACTTCCCAAATTCGGAAGGGCTCCTTTTGAGCATATGTAAGAGTCATAGGCCTTAATCCCAGGAAAATAAATAACAGTTTTGCATACAATTTCAGGAGGTTCAAGGGATTCTTGAAAAGACCCTTCCTTGGCATCTTGGTTGTACATACACATTCTAAATTAAAGGCATTTTGTTCAAGGATATTACCAAAAGATGATCTGAAGGTTAAACTGATGAAATTTGAAACTCTCAGCAAAGGGTATGCATAAGACTTTCAATTCCAGACAGTTGGAAAACTGGTGAGATGTATCTCAAATGTGAGGATCATGGATGAGAGGTGACAGCTTGATAGACTAGGAGAGGAGCGGGGGGGGGGGGGGGGGGGGGGAAATAGAAAGAGACAACTGGGATAAGAGATGGGTGTGGTGCCTGGATGACTCAGTCTGTTAAGCATCTGACTCTTGATTTCAGCTCAGGTAATGATCTCACAGTTCATGGGATTGAGCCCTGCATTGGGCTCTGCACTGTCAGTTTGGGAGTGTCTCTCTCCTTCTGTCTCTGCCCCTCCTCCACTCATTCTCTCTCTCTCTCTCTCTCTCTCTCTCTCTCTCTCTCTCTCTCTGTCTCTCAATAAATAAGGAAATAAATAAACAAACATCAAATAAACAAAGAAACATTGAAAAAAAGAGATACTGGGGCGCCTGGGTGGCTCAGTCGGTTGAGCATCTGACTTCAGGTCAGGTCACGATCTCACAGTTTGTGGGTTCGAGTCCCGCATCGGGCTCTGTGCTGACAACTCAGAGCCTGGAGTCTGCTTGGGATTCTGTGTCTCCTTCTCTCTCTGCCTCTCCCCCACTGGTGCTCTGTCTCTGTCTCTCTCAAAAATAAACAAAGAATACCATTTTTTAAAAAAAGAGAGAAATACTGAGGAAATAGAGTCTGACTGATGTTCCCTCTTTTTACAAATTCCAATGTATGGAAGTGTGAGCCACATCAGGGACTAAGACCTTCTGATATCCCAGCGATTATATATTAACAATATGAAATGTTCCCAATTCTTTCCAAAGTCAGCCTTCCCTGTAGCATTCACTTACTTTCTTTTTGAAACCTGCCTCTCTCTCTCGTGATCTAAATCTTATTTCATGTTGTAAAAATTTCAAACTAAATTTCAAACTAGATTAAACTTGAAGAGTTTAAAATTTAAACGACGAGCCGAGTTCGTCTTAATCTTCCATGCATCTTCTCTGATGTGCTGCACACTCTCGAGTTTTAGCAGCAGCTCAATAACTTTATTTAATAAGTCAAAGATTGTAAGTAAAGTTATGTTTTAGGGTCCAAAAATTTCAAAACTCAAGGGACAAGCTGCTTTGTTTTCACTTTAATACTGAGAATGGCCAAACATTTTCCATTATGTATAAAATAAATGAGATAGAACTAGACAATATTTAGACAACATTTATACCTGTACTTAATGATTCAAAGGAATGAGTTCTGTTTTTCTACAATACCTCACGCAGTGACAAGTACATGGTAACATGTAATTAAGGGAAGCTTAATTACCATTTTTAGTTTAGAATAACTGTCAATCATGAAACCAAATGGACCTCAAAATTCAAATAACTGAGAGCTACAACTGATACCATAGCAGAAGAGAATTTTTCCTGTTTTCCTCCTAGACTTGTGATTTATTTCGCTCATCTATCAGACTGTAAACCTATTTCCCTTAACACATGAAATGACTTACAAAGATCTGTCCTAGGAAAGGACATGGATTTAAAAAATAAGTGAAACAGAAATGACACTTTTTGATTTCGGCGTTCAAAGAAGCCAGGCCCGAGTGCCGTGCCCCCCAAAGGAACAAATGTGAATAAAACATGTGCTCTGCATCTTGAGAAGTTTCCAGTCTGGCAGAGGAGCTAATGCATGGAAAGAATTGCAATTCAGAGGGGAAAATACAGAATTCCCGGTGCGTGCTACAAGGAGCCCTGAAAAGAAGAGATGCTCTAGGAAGAACCTGAGGAGCCATTTGTGAAACGGCTGGTGTTTGAGCAGGTCTCAGAGAATGAATCGAGTTTGGATACAGCTCTCTTTAAGGGAGTGCTAGGTGTGAGCTAAATTACTGAGAATGGAAGAGGCCAGTAAATGAAAATCACTCAGTTACATTCTTAACTGGATGCGTGCTTCTGATCTCCAGCTGCTCAATTTACCATCTAGCTTTTCCTAATTTGAATGTGTTGAAATAAATATGATATTTTTGAACCTAAGTAACTGACCACAGGAAAATAACGTTTATTACTACGATCACAGTACCACCATGATTTGATCCTTTTGTATTCTTAGTGTAATTATATTATGATTGCATTGCAGCTACAAATGGCTTGAATGTGAAAGAAAAGAAAGAAAGAAAGAAAGAAAGAAAGAAAGAAAGAAAGAAAGAAAGAAAGAAAAAGAAAAGGTTTAGGCATAATTCCTAAATATTTATTTTCAGCTTTGTATGTCATTGCCAATTTTGTTTTCATTTATTCACTTTTATGCATAAATATTCTCATTTGCTGGCTACCTCAAATGGGTAACTTCAGACTCAGGGATAAATCATAAATCCTCCCTATAGGGAGCCTTAAGCGTTTTACAGCTAATAGGAACAGAAATGCTCTTCAACTCATGAATATATTAAAGCAACCTCTGTTGCCTCTGGTTGCTGGATAAGTGGGAAAGTCAAGATGGAGTTCAGTTATAAAGCATGCATACAAGTAAATTTAACTAACAATAGCTTATGTGAATGATTGGCTTTTAAAATTATTAATACATGGGAATGAGTTAAAAGCAATCTTTCTGACACTACTGCCCTAATTCACTTGTGTTTCACATTGTTTCCTTGGGTGGAAGATAAGAAATGGGAAATGATAGAGGCCCTTAAAATGGGCACTGGAATGTGGCCCGTGGTGAGCACACTGGCTATGCAGATGACAGCAAATAAAAACTAAATATGCAGAAGTAATCAGGTGTCCTGAGTGTTGTGAGAGATGCACGTATACAGAGCCTTCAGGGTGTAGAAAAGAAGACAGTCTTCAAACTCATAGCAGAAGAAAGATAAGGAGTTCACTGAAAAGGAACATTTGTACGATAACATGAAAAAGCTAACATCTTTTGGAAAACCTTGAGCCCGAGGTCCTGAGAGGTAATGCGTGCATTAGGGCCAAGACTGCAGGTATTGAGGTTGAACAGGTAAGAGTCAGCCACCCACAACCAATTAGTGCAATTATCTGTTGCAGTATATCAAACCACTCCAAGCTTAGTGGCTTAAAAGAGCACTTATCAAGACCACATATTTATTTTGTGGGTCAAGGATTTGGATGGGGATGGTGTGCTTCCGCTCCACAATGTCTGTGACTTCAGCTGAGATAAGCAGAAAGTGCTGAAAGAGCTGGGGGGCTATTAGGACATCTCTGTTTCTTCCTCCATGCAGCCTCCCCAAATGGCGAGCTTGTGCTTGCTCACAGTATGGCCATCTCAGGATTGTCAGATCCACTTCATGGGGGTTTAGGGCTCCTCTAAGACCAAAATGGAAACTGCCAGCTCTCCTACAGGCAAGACCTTCAGCTGGCCACAGTGTTACCTCCTCCGTAATATACTGGTCAAAGTTATCATAGGCCAGCCAAAATTCAAAGCGAGGGGACACAGACCCTACTTCTCAAGGAAAGAAGGATCAAAGAATTTGTCACCTTCTGTAATCAATCACAAATAATCTTTCATTTAATATCAAGTGTTCACTGCCTACCAGCCACTGTTCTACACTTGATCTTGTTTCCATGACAAATAAAAGAAAATCTATAACGATATGGAGAAATTTTCTAGTGAAAGGGAGAGAGCGGAGAAAAGTAAATAAATACAAACACTAGTGTAGGGTAGTGTGGCAGTGATAATGTTCACTAAATATACATGAGCCACTCTAGATGTCCCAGCCTTGCTTGCGGTTAGTTGAGAGCCAAGGACTCGTTCTGGTCAGTGTACTGTGAGCAAAAGTAATGTGGGTCACTTTCACCACTTTCAAGCCGAGCCAATTAAGATCCAACATGCCTCTCTCATCCCTTCTTATCCTTTTGTCTTTAGTGTTTCCTTATGCCAGATCATATAGCACTGACATGGAGGGGGAACATCTGGCCTACCTCAAAGTGATGGAAGAAGGAAAAAGCCTGGTTGTGCTAACCCACTGGGGTTTGGGGTCTTTATTACTATCGAATGAGGTAGCATTAGTTAAACTGACTAATGTATATAATTAGAGCTATGAAGAAAATAGCTCAGCAAAAGGAACACAGAGTAACTGTGGAGACAGGAGCATAGTTACAGGCAGAGTTGTCAACGCAAAAATTAAGAAACATTACTATAAGAATGTACTAGAACTTTTCAACCCACCCAGACTTCCTCCACCATGCCACACTGTCCCCACATATATTGGACAGTTGCAGATGTCC
Organism: Panthera pardus; assembly: GCF_024362965.1. Lineage (NCBI taxonomy): Eukaryota > Metazoa > Chordata > Mammalia > Carnivora > Felidae > Panthera > Panthera pardus. The sequence continues at coordinate 188,211,012 of NW_026526688.1, forward strand.
TTGATAGTTGCATATACATGATACAACCATGAACTTAAAAAAAATGATAATAAGTGGTCTGTTGAGCTTTAAAGGGGAATGAGGAAAGATGAGATTGGAATTAACTGATGGAGAAAGATCTTGCAAGACAGACTGTGGAGGCCATATTATTTTAGCAAATAAAGTTCTACGCTCTTCGACATGGGGATAGCCTTCAAACAACATCTGGCAATTTTTTGGGCATGTGGAATCAGTGTGGTTTGGCAAAGCTTACTAAAAAGAAAGTGGCCAGCACAAACTTTCCTTAAAACACTGTTTTCTTAGCTACTTCTCCAGCACTGAGGTGTTGCTGGATCCGTTTGGAACCAGAGAAAACAAGGCTCGTCTGTTTACTATTTCTATGACGTGAGGCTCACCAGGAACTTCTCTGAGACTCAATTTCCTCACGTGTCAAAAAGGAAGAATGATGCCTTCTTAGTTGGGTTATTGTCATAAGTATCAATTATATGTGTGCAAAACTTGCCAGAATGCCTGTCAAAGAGGGATTTTCAATAAAATGGTAGCTACCATATGATTATAATTAATGTTGTGGACAGGACAGATACTAATCATTTTGTGATAGGCACTGTGGAGGGTTCCATGAATTCCTGGACATAGTGCTCATTCTTATGCTCAAAATCTTAAGACAATAAGAGAAAAAAAACACAAAGAGATAGATTTTCTAAGGCACGAAAAGCCTTAGCAAAAGAGATGCCACAATACACTAAATACATTTTAATATGATGATGGATACCATATATATTTTGTCAGTAAGAAGATCATCTATTTTAGAACCACTGAGATTTTCTGTTGTTAATTTTAAAAGTATGTTATTATTAATAAGTGGCCATGTAGGTATTTTCCCAGGTAGAGAAAGTGACTGTCCTAAGACTGTGCCTTTTATGTTTTGTTCTTTAAGGCTCATGCTCTTATAGTGGCAGAGTACAGTAGATATCATCTGAAAATAGGCTTCAGTGAAAAATATATATAAAATTTATCTTTAATAAATTAGCCAGTAACTCTCTCCCTCAAAGGTCTCTTCTTTTTCAAAGGGAATATTTTCTGACTTGTTTTAAAAGTCTAGATTCTACCATCTTCTACTCTGTTTCCCACTCTGAATCTGAAACTCAAAAGAGAAATGCCAAGGCATAAAGAAGTAACATCTTCACAGCCAGGACAAAAATTGAGTAGGGAATGACAATCCATATGTTATAATATATTTCAGCAAAATAGTAAGGACTCCAGAGATTTGGGTGGGTCAGCCTTTCTCTCTACCAGTGCAGGGCTTTGTTTCTTTTTTCCTACGAGGTCCATTTTGGATCATTTAAATATGCCCAGTCTTCTATTTGTGATTCTCCTCAATCCTGGACACAGACTGAACAGCGGTGTTTTCCTCCTAGGAATGAAGATAATTCTGTGTTATGTTACTCTTTTCATTTGCATTGCATTCAAAATAGGTCAGTGGGAATGAATACCTTTCTGACTGTCTTTTGAATTTCAATCATCATAGGTAACCCCAATAAATGCATTGAAAATTTGCCGTCATTGTGACGGCCCCATCAGACATCTTGTCAGCCATATCAAATTAAAATTTCTCATTCTTCTGAATAAATCACTTCACAGTCATTGAAAGAAATACAGAGATGGTGTACAGCATAAAACAAAGGCAATAGCTGTCTGAGTTTATCAAATTACACATATAATCAATCACTCATTTCTGGAGTATTTCGTGAGTCATGTAATGATATGTCTGGCACACGGAAAGTGCTTAATAAACAGCATAATAAATATTATTTCTATTGAAGAGTAATTTGTATTTTTAATTCTTTTTTTTTTTTTTTTAGTTTATTCAATTATTTTTGAGAGAGACAGAGACAGAGTGAGCAGAGGAAGGGCAGAGAGAGAGGGAGACAGATAATTCCAAGCAGGCTCCATGCTGTCAGCACAGAGCCCGACGTGGGGCTTGAACTCATCAAACCGGGAGATCATGACCTGAGCTGAAACCAAGAGTCAGATACTTTAACTGCCTGGGCCACCCAGGTGCCACTGTTTTGAATTAATTATTCATATTTTTTCCTCTGCAGTTTCCTCTATTCATTTTTCCATGATTCCATTTCCCTAATAATTAAAATATGCACTCAAGGGTTATGACTTCATGTCAGCTGTATTATCTAAGAATGTCTTTTTTTAATCTAAGAATACGTCTTAAATGTTTCATTCATCTAAACTTATACACAATCTACGCTCAGTGGAATTGAGGCGAGAGTAGTACAGAGAGCCAAAGTAATTGTCAGCAACTTTGGGTTCTGATTCTCCCTTTAATTGCATGAGATTTATTACATAGGAATCAGAGCTTTGGCCAATCGGTAAAAGGTAGTGAAAAATGAAAGAATGGAAATATTTTGAGACAAACCAGATTATAGAAATTAGAAGTCATTTGCAAAGTTCTCATGTTTTGCTACTCAAAGTGTGGTGTGTGAACCAGCAGCTTCAGCATCATCTGGGAGCTTGTTAGAAATACAGAATCTTGGGCCTTACCCCAGACCTGCTGGATCTGTCTGCATATTATCAAGATCCTCAGGGGACTTGTGTCCATTAAAATGTGAGAAGCACTGTGCTAAGACACACAAGCATTAACCTCCATGTGCATGGGGGGACAATTCAAGGAGAAAGGCTTCCCATAAAGTTAAGGAAACTAGAATTGAGCTGTGTGGCTTGCCAAAAGTCATACGGTTAAGTGGTGAAAGCAGGATGTGAATGTAAATCTCAGTTGACTTTTGATCTTTCCCTACATCACCTTGAGAAAGAATTTTATTGGTAATCTCTAACAGAAATATTTCCTTTCTCTACTTTTAAAATTTAAATGATGATGCCAGTGTGCCTGACTTAACTTTTTAAAACATTTATTCCTTCTGGGTATTAATGTAATGCCTATTAATTCTCATACCACAAATGTCCTTTTCACCATCTATCTGGTTCCATCCTTTTCATAATTTTGTGCTTTTCTTGGTGATTTCCCTCTTTAAGATGGTCCCCGTGCAGGGGTACATGGGAGGCTGTATTTGAGCAACCAATTCTTTATATAGGCTCAGGTCCTGATCCTAGGGTTGCGGGACTGAGTCCCGTGTCAGCTTCTGTATTGAGCATGGAGCCTACTTGAGATTTTCTCTCTGCCCCTCCCCCTCTCCCTTGCTCATGCTCTCAATCTCAAAAAAAAAAATTAATTAAAAAAAAATGGTCCACATGCATTGGGCTAAAGTGCTGTCTAATCTTCCTATGCTTAAGAAGCTGTGAAGTGCCTTATGGAGAAAACATGTGTACTAGATAAGCTTTGTTCAGGTGTGAGTTATACTGTCATTGGCCGTATATTCAATGTTAATGAATCAACAATACAGTAGTCCCCCCCCCCCCCATTTGCAATTTCACTTTCAATGGTTTCAGTTACAGTCAGCTGCATCCGGAAACAGATGATCCGCCTCCTGATCTATAGTCAGAAAATCAATAGTAGTCTCATGCCACATCAGAATGCTTCTTCATTCCCTTCACTTCAGCTCATCACACTGGCATTTTGTCGTCTCACATCATCACAAGAAGAATGGTGGGTTACAACAAGGTATTTTGGGAGAGAAGGGCACCTGGGTAGCTCAGTCGGTTAAGCATCTGACGCTGGATTTCCACTCAGGTCATGATCTCACGGCCCCGCATTGAGATCTGTGTTGACAACGCAGAGCCTGCTTGGGATTCTTTCTCTTCTGTTCTCTCTCTCAAAATAGATAAGTAAATTTAAAAAAAAAAAGAGATATTTTGAGAGAGAGACCACATTCACATGACTCATATTACAGCATAAAGTTATAATTGTTCTATTTCATTATTAGTTATTATTGTTAGTCTCTTACTGTGCCTAATATATAAATTAAACTTCATTGGGGCGCCTGGGTGGCTCAGTCAGTTAGGCATCCAACTTCGGCTCAAGTCGTAATCTCAAGGTTCGTGAGTTCAAGCCCCACATCGGGCTCTGTACTCATAGCTCAGAGCCTGGAGCCTGCTTTGGAATCTTTGTCTCCTCTCTCTCTGTCCCTCTCCCCCTCACTCTGTCTGTCTGTGTTGCTCAAAAAATAAATACATATTTTAAAAATTTTAAATTAAACTTTATCAAAGGCATGTATGTATAGGAAAAAAATATAGTATATATAGGGTTTGGTACTATTTGCAGTTTTAGGCATTCACTAGGGATCTTGGAATATATCCCCTGTGGATAAGGGGGGCCTATTATACATATTAAATAAGGTAACTTTAAACAGAAATACACATATACCAAAGTGATATATTGATTAGTTGATGAAAATCATGTGACCAGAGGTTTGTAGGAACTTAATTCTGTATTTCTTCAAAAGCAGTGTTTCAGTATTCACTAATTCAGTGATTTCAATAACTTTACAGAACATACATGCTGAAAATCATGAGAATTGACTATATATAAATGTTTTTGTTATTAGGAATATGTCATATTATTTTTCTGTGCCAATTTTACCTGAGCATCTATACACACTATTATATATATATATATATATATATATATATATATATATCACACTATTGTATATTTATATTTATAATATATACACACATACTTCATATATATATGTGTGTGTATATATATATGCATACATATACTTTACTTTCTATGCCTCTATATATTATATAATTTCTAAATCTCTATACATTACTTTTTGTTCATGAACCATTATATCTACCAAGAACATTTTTCAGGCATTAATTTCCCTTGGGAAATGACAGTTTAGTTTGATAATGTGGTATATATATATATATATATGATAATTATGTAATATAGGCAATTAGGGTTCAGGACAGAATAATGAGTATTCCTGTTGGGTTACTTGAATCAATAATGGCTGGAGTCCTCATAAAAGGCTCCCTAATACAAGTGTAGTTTAAACCCGACACTGATGAAGAAGTGTAATTGTCTTAGTTAATTAGGAAGAGGTCACAAAATCTATACATGAGAAACAGGAAAAGTACCAAGGTCAAAGCTGGCAGGTTCTAGAAGAGTACAGGGGATAAGAGGAGGGATAATAAGAACAGGATATTTGTTCAAAGTCAAAATTAGGGGTAATGAGACGCAGACAAACATGGAATTGTATATTCTAGAGATCTGGGAAAACCCCTGCCAAGAGACAGAGATGCTGTGTGAGAGAGGAAAAAATAAATTTACCTCTACTCTTCTAGTTCTTAGTTAAGACCCCTGTAATAAAAGATTAACCAGAGGAAAACAAGTTTCTGTTTATTAACAGATATACCTCAGCAGGGAAAAATCAATGGCCCAAAGAGGTAGCTTAGAACTCTGGCTTATATTGCATTTTTAACAAAGAACAATACATTTATGAAGAAATGATAGGACACAGGAAAGCAGTTTTAGGCTTCTAAGAGTGAAGATGAAGGGTAGCTAGTAAAGTGTGTTTTATAGCTGTTTCTGGTTCAGTCTTCTGGCTGCTAGGGTCAAAAGTTGTTTCTGATGATTAACTTTTCTCCCTCCTGGTAGAGAGGGAAGGAGGGACACCTTTGAAAATTTATGTCCTGCTTTTAGGCAAATAGAAAAAGGCAGAGATCTTTTCTTATACTGCTTCTTCTGAATTGCCTTTCAGCTCAGAAAAACCCTTACATTCAAGTGGCATATTTGGGAGTGGCATGTTATGCTATCCTTACTTGTGTCTTTATAGCGAAATCTAGAACTTACTAGTTTTCAAAAACAAAAGAGGGACTTAACATGCCTTTATAGAACACACTGTAGATATATTGTTTATAAAAGAGCATGAAGGAAAATAAATAAAAGAGTAAAAATAAAAACAAAAATTATGCATCTCCTTTGCTGGGAAGTGTGTAAGTCCCATAATGAATAATGAGGCTGTCTTATATTTGTATATATCTTGAAAATCCCATTCCATTTGCAAGATCTCATTTATTCTCACCACAAACCTGGGCAGCATGCATTGTGATGATCATCTTAATGCTTTAAAGGTGAATCCTAGTTGGATAAAAAAGCAGGTAGTCCCAAATCTAATCCCTCAGTAGTGTTGGAAGGTGGGGGAATACCCAGGACCAGTACCCAGGATGAGTCTGTGGGGAATCCCTCCAGACTCATCAAAGTGACTAGATAACAGAAAAAGGTATGAAGGAGAAGACAAAAGAAAAGTCCTGGCAGCAGGGGGTGGGGGTGGGGGTGCTGCAGAATGGATTTGGCGGTAAACATTGGCAGCTTTGCGGATTGGATCTCTTCCTATAGGGGAATGTGGGGGCAAGTCTGCCTTTCTTTTAAATGGACAAAGGGAAGGAATGCAGGTGCCGTTTATTTAGGAAGTAATTATTGGTGAGAAAACTGAGGCAATAAAATCATTTACTAGAGAATTTACTAGAATAAAATCATTTACTAGAGAATTCAAATTAGAATCCTACAACAATGATGTGGAGAAGGATTTGGGGAAGATATGAGTGAGCTGAATGAGTAGAAAGGTAGCCACTGTCCCTTCCAGGAGAAGCTATGGATTCCATGAGAGATTCTATTAGGATCACCCAGCCGTGGGTGGAGCCAGACATAAAGTTCTCAGCAGGTGTTTGAGGAGGTCATATCTGCCAGCACCCAAGGGAAGAATTTCTACTCCAGAATTGTAAGACTGATAACTGACCGAACTCCACTATATTCCTAATCCATCCGATGGAAACTAATGTTAAGTGCTCTAGACAACATAATATAGTAATGAAATGCATGGGTTTTTGTGTCCAATGGATTTGACTTTTGACTATTTTCAGTGTTTCCCTTTCTGTGCCTCAGTTTCTTCCTATTCATATGAAGACTAAATGGCATAATGTACACAAAGCACCTAGAATAATACTTGATACATAGTTATTTTTGATATTATTTACCTGAAAAATTAGCACAGTTTCTGGCACATAGTAGCATTCCAAAAAACATGGGTTCTATTTTCTTCTACTACTCTGTATTCAAAAAACAACTACAAAGCAAAAGATACCTCCAGAACGCATTGCTTATCTCAGTGTCACAATCCATTTGTATTCTTTTGGTGGAATTAAATAAGAATCTTTTTCCACATTATGGAAAACTGAAGCTAACAGAGATTGTCCTACTGTCATTGGCCAAGATAGCTTTCTTTCCTGACAATCTGGCTCTCTCCTGGTATTTAGACAGCTGTCCAGCAACCGCGTGCTAAATCATCTCCACAATGTCATGGAATAGAAAACTATATTGAATGTCCTCCATGTAGCCTACTAAAGCCTTTAAACAGTGGGCAAGATCTGAATCAATTTGCCTGGACAGAAAATTCTCCATTGTTATGATACATTTATGTCACTTAGATCTCTGACTTCTCCTCTTAAGGAAAAAATCTTCCCTTCCCCCTTCTAGGATCATAATGTTCATCACATTCTCTCCCCCACAAAAAAACAAAACTGTAGCATTATGAAGTCACATTCTAACCCTCTTTTTGGAATCATAGGGAAACATAGAACACCCTTAAGGCTTTTCCCATCTCATAGATGTGGAAACGGAGGCCTGGAGTGGACCAAAGACATATGCAAAGGAGGGAAGCAGAGAAAGGAAAATGTTGTTCACTGAGCATCTACCCTGAACCAGATTTGTGGCTTGTGTTTGTCCATGGGTCACCTAATCCTATCCTTACACCAGGTCCCCAAGATCCTTATGTACTTTATCTGTATTTTACAGATAAGGGCATAGCAGCAAGGGGCAGGACTAACATCAAACCCAGTCCTCCTGATTCCCACTTCCTTTACTTCATGCTGATTTCATCATGGAAGCTGTTGGCTGCCAAATCCACAATATGTTTCATTTAGATAAAATAATATTTGCCTCCAGATATTTATACCATGCTGTGTGCTTGTGTTCCCATGTTTTCTCCAAAGTTGTTTTTCCTCTAGTTACTGTACAGACCAAAAGCTTAGTTTTTTGTCATCACCAAGAAAATTGTTTCTAGCTTCTTTGCCTTTCCCTGGGATGAGTTCCTGTCTGGCTGCAATTATACTGTGGTCAGCAGCAAATAAAGCACAGGGAGAAACATTTTATTGGTGTCTTTCCCAGATGTGGGATTTTGCAAATAAGAACAGTAGCTTATTTGAAAATGCCCTTCTTCTGTCTTACTTGCTCCATAATCCAAATTCAATTACTTTGATTTGAATTTGCATTGCATGGTTAGTTTTTTGAAAAGTGAAGTTAAATCTTTAAGATAGAAGCTGCTTAAGAAACTTCTGATAGAAAACTTCATTGAGCAAGGAAAGTGGAGAAGGTGTACATGCTGCTTGCTAGTTCTAGATAATGGGTCAGTTTTCATGAAATATACTGGCCAAAAGAGAGTCGATGCAACTCATCCATTTCAGAGTCAACAATGTATCTAGAACATGGTAAATGTTCATATATATTAGCTTAATTCCTCACTATCTCACTGTACGATATCAATCCTCACTATTTTATATCTGCAGGTACTCGTATATTATCAGAAATCCTTGCTACAAATCTTGCTATCAAAGAGTTTTGGGAGTTAAAGGCTGAAGCTGAGAAAAAAATAAAGACGTGTAGAACATTGATTGGTCTGGTTTTGTATGGTAATTTTGTCTTCTTCAAAACTCAGTTCCATTTCAGGTAAAATAAAAGTGCATTTATCTTATCACATGAAGGAAGTTAACCAAAATAATAATAATATATGATTAGGATTATTAGCATATATTATATATATGTATATATATATACATATATATAGCTAATAATATATTATTAGCTACATTATTAGCATTAGGGAATACACGTTACTTGAAAAAGAACTTCACATGTTTTTGGACAAGGCATTTGAAAGCCTGTCTTGTCAGTTCCATCCACACACTGTAGATCTGCTTGTGAATTTTCAGGTGTGTGAGGTCTTATTCATTAGTCCTTAGTAACTTGAAATTTTGATGTAGTCAAAGCTAAGCTGAAGGGCAGATTGTATGGATTCTTCCAAAAAACCTTGATTTTCACATATATCCTGCCTAAAGTAGCACTACAATAAAGAAGAAGATGATTATATTGAGCAGGTATTGCTTCAGTCCTAGGTCTGAGATAATTTAAGACATTCAGTGTTAGGTAGAATCAAGAGGCACTTTTAAAATGTGACCCTGTTCGGGGCACCTGGGTAGCTCAGTCGGTCTAGCATCGGACTCTTGATCTCAGCTCGGGTCATAGTCTTTTGATTCAGTTCCTGAATGGAGCCCTGTGCTCTGTGCTGACAGCAGGAGCCTGCTTGGGATTCTCTCCTTCCTCTCTCTCTCTCTCTCTCTTTGCCCCTCCCCCACTCACTTGCACGTGTGTGCTCTCTCAAAATAACAAAATAAAAGAATAAACATTTTAAAATGTGAACATTTTCCTTTCTGTAAGAGGATCAGCTGCAATATTTTGGTAATGAACTTCCTTCTAAAAGCCCTTCCTTCCAAAGCCCTAAGCCTGAAGCCCCAAATCACTGTTCCTCTTTAATTATCTTTAATCCTTTCTAGAAAATAGCCAGTTGTGACCTTGTGTCTCTTAAAGTTTTCGGGGGAAGTAGCCACTAGTGGAAAATGTGATACAGTCTATCTCTCGTTATAGGAACATCAAATGTTTCAAAGAGCAAACACGGGAAAGCTCGGTGGCTCCCGTTTTAATGGAGACAATAGGCCTTCCTTTGAGCTACCATTTCTACTCTTCAGCAGTCTTTCGGAGCGCTTCATTGACAGGTGCTCCATATGTTCATTACTCTATTCATTCATTAAATGGGCACTCATTGCGTCTCTAAAATCACGCTAGAGATTAGGCATGTAAAAATGAATAGGAAAAAAGCACCACTCCCAGGGCTTTACAGTCTGTTAATAAAAGCAGACTCAAATAAATAAGAGTAATGAAAAGTTATCATTGAATTACCGTTGAGTCACTCGATTTCCTTAATAGCAGTTATAACAACCTGAAATTGTCCAGTTTATTTTGTCTCTCCTACTAGAATGTAGGTGACTTGAAAGCAGGGATTTAGTAAATGTAGGCACCCACTGAGAATCAGTTTAAGAAATAGAATAGGACTTAAAACAAAAGAAGAAGTAGTATAGAATGGAGCACTAAGTCCCTAGGGGGGATTCCAGGGCCTGTGAGTGATTAAGTCTATCTAGGGTTACAAAATATTCTTTGCTACTCTCCTGAAGCGAGTTTCTGCAGATATACCTGTCTACCTGTCCTGTATCTGCCACTTCAAGCTTCACTATCACTCTTGAACATTTGGAAAAAATGCCTCCACTCGCCTACCTAAACATGAGGATGATGACCTGGAGAAGTGGCTGTGGCCTCTGCACAAGGTAGCCTTTTCCATCTTGGACCCCTGAGCCCAGTGGTCCATCATAAGGGAACTCAGGCACTGAGCTCCACCTGGAGACACATGGCTTTGAAGCTCAGCTCTTTCACATCCTGGAGCGAACAGGTCATAATGCTCTTTGACTCTCAGACGCCTCATCTGTGAAGGAGGGAGGCAATCGTACTTTCCTCACCAAACTGATGTGCACAGAATGTTTGGCATTTCACGTGCATTAGCTGAATCAGCATTTGTGCAACTAACGTTGAGAGATAATCATCCTGTTTCCTGAGAGCTTCATTCCATGGAAGTTATTCCTCCAACTGTGTGGTAAGGCTGCAACGTTAACAATTTTACCGCGCCCCGCCCCCCCACACACACCTGATATTGGTGAAGAGATTAAAGCCCTTCCACAGAAGGTGAATTGGGCAACGTTTGTGTGTCTCACCTGAAGCTCTGGGGAAGTGGGAAGGAGGTGGCCAGTCTAAGAGTCACAGCCCTCCTGAGGCTGTTAGCAGTGCTTATTGTATGAGTCATAAACAGCCCTCCAGCTCTGGCATCTCTGAATTCCCCAAGCACCAAAGGTAATAAAGAAAAAAAGCAAAAGACAATGGAATCTTTTGGGTAAAGCTAATGACAATCTAGGGGGAATGTTTTATTGTGGAGGTTGTGGAAAGCATTTCTTGTATTTGCTTTCAAGGCTACTTTATAAAACTAATTTTGTCAGGAGCACAGTGGAAGTTATTAATGAGAAAGACCAAGCTAAATACTAACTATAATTCCATCCACTGGAGGCCATTAATCGGAATTAATTTGCTATTAAAAATCCAAGCTGAAGGTTTGCGGGCTTTCATCATCTTCTGCCAAGTTTCTTAACTTCTCTGGTGAGCAGCAAAGGGTGACTTTATTGATCTACTGTCTGCAAAGATTTGTTTCTAGCAAAGGCCATGTTACTGTGAATCTAGCAATTTCTAATTTAAGTACTTTATTTTGAAAAGTAGGCTGAGGGGTGCCTAGGTGGCTCAGTCAGTTAAGCATCTAACTCTTGATTCCAGCTCAGGTTATGATCCCAGAGCCATGGCATCAAGCCCCATATCAGGCTCTGCACTGAGTGTGGAGCCTGCTTAAGATTCTCTCACTCTCCTTCTGCCTCCCTTCTTCTGCCCTCCTCCCTCATTCATGCTTGCTCTCTCTCTTTCTAAAAAAAATAATAATAATAAATAAATAAATAAAAAGAAACAACACACACAGGACTTTTTGAGTCTCACTTCCAATGTCAAGAGATATGCTTAATTCTTTTTTTAAGTTTTAATTTAAATTCCAGTTAATTAACGTAGTTTCAGGTGTACAATATAGTGATTCTACACTTGCACACAACACCTGGTGCTCATTACAACAGATCCCCTCCTTAATCTCCAACACCTATTTAATCCATCATCCCACCCACCCATCCCATCCTTCCCCTCTGGTAACAATCGATCTGTTCTCTGTAGGTAAGAGTCTGTTTCTTGTTTTGCCTCTTTTTCCCCCTTTTACTCATGTTATTTGCCTCTTAAATTCCATGAGTGAAATCATACGGCATTTGTCTTTCTCTGAATAATTTCGCTTAGCATTGTACTCTCTAGCTCCATCTATGCTGTTTGCAATGGCAAGATTCCATTCTTTTTTATGGCTGCGTAATATGCTTGATCCTTGGTATTTTTTTCAACCAACAGACTGTGAACCTGTGCTTATCGTTTTCCTTCTCAAATGATGTCTTTTCAGTAAGTAGTTAGCATTTACATTGTGCCTAATGTGTAAAAGCCGTCTATCTGCAAGTGCATTTATTCCCAAAATAGTATTTATGCATTTTATACCCTTTGCCTGTGCTGAGAATGGAATAAATAAAGTGATAAAACTAGGGTTCAAAAGGCCATACTTCGACCACCTAATGTCTCTATGATTTTGGGCAGGTTAATTAGAATCTTTGATCTTCAGTTTCCTCCTAGATTGTGTGAATCATATGCACAGTATATATAAAAAGGCATAGCATATGTCATAAATGAAAGCCATAGCATATATAATATAATATAATATAATATAATATAATATAATATACACAAAAGGCATAGCATATGTCATAGAGTATACATAAAATGGACAGTGTAGCACATCCTAAGCCGACCCTGAGACAAGAGTCTTGGGCAAGGGATTGATTAAGGTAGTGATCCCAGGAGAAAGAAGGAAGGGAGTGGGAGAAGGCAGACTGGGAAGGAGAAGAATTCAAGCAGGGATATGACTTCAGCAGATCCTAGAGAGAGGAGCTTTGTTGTGCAACTTATGTTTCAGAGTTTCCTATCACTTAAGGCCCAAGAGCTGGGCCTTCTTCTTCCCTCCCATATCAATCTGGCTACAGAATAATGGCCATAAATCTCAGGCACATCCCTTTCTGCTTCTGTGGGAAAAGTCTCCAGCAACCTGAGGGCCAGCCTCCCAAGCTGAGCCATAGATTCATGCCTCTGATAAAGCCAAAACTTATCGATGGGGTGCTATAACCTGGTAACAGGGACCCAAGGGGACCCAGGCAGAGCACTGTAATGGTGTCCACTGTAATGATACATAGTAAAGTCTCAGTAAATATTAGTTCCCTGCCCTTCCTTTTCCTAAATAGTCTCCACTTCTCTCATATATGCTAGCCACCTACTTAATGAAGCCTTGAGGTCAGAGATTGCATACTTTTTGACTTTCCAGTCACTATGCATCACGACCAATGAGACTTTGCTGGGCCTACAGGAATATGAACATGAGTCATAACATGTGAGAGTAAGATCATTATGCATTTCTGATTTGCTTTAAATCTCAGAGCCGCATAGGGGTGGTGGGCAAAAATGGTTTTTACTTGTCGGTCGTTGGCTATAGAGCACATGACAATTTTAACCACTCTGCTTTTTTTATTTGAATGATTAGTGAGATGTCATACTCTAATCCCCAAATGCTTCTGATACATACTAAAATGAGCTGTGGCAATTGCAGACAAGGTTACAGATTCAGTGTTTTGGAGACTAACGGTTCTGACAAATTCATCAGAGAAGCAACTGTTTTTCAATACATTAAAGATGAAAACAAGAACCGACGTGTAACTAAGAAATGAAGCCTGATGCTCTCACACAAAACATTGCATCTGAGAAATTTTTGGTAACTGACAGCCCAGACTCACGTCCGCTAAAAGCAAATGTAATGGAGAGGCAAGGATAAGAGGAAGGAATTGCTTTGGGCCATTATCAGGTTGTTCTATCGATCGATCATGCTGGACGGCAATGTGCTGTTTGTGGATCTCTCGCAGGCTTCCTGCCTTTAGTCTGTGCAAATTAATGGTAGGAGAGAACTATCCAGTGATCCCTACCATAGGGGGCAGCTGAACTATGAGGTTCTCCAGATGTGAACCAGGTCTGAAAGCACCCCATTGCCTAATTCCAATAGCTGTCACTAAGGCAAAAGGAAATATTTTCCTAAGCTGTGTTTACTGGGCTGAGTTTTAGGAAGTGACATTTACTTTTAATTCATTCACTAACTCTTTGTCTGGCATATAATCTACACAAATGCTTAGGATAACAGCTGGAACTTGCATTGTGCCTTGAAATTTAATATGGCCTTCCACTGGTGACTGACAGAGGAAAACCATCCCTTGTGACTAAAGATTTCTAAGCCTGTGCCCTCAACTTGGAGAAGTATCACAGGGTACCACGCTCAGGAAGACCAAGGAAAGACAGGAGTGGCCCTTGATCTTAGGACATGAGAGACCTTCACCGAAGTTAAAGGCCATTTTAATCTTCTGCACTTTGCATTTGAAAGTGGAAGCAAAGCAGAAGAACATATGTGGCCCAGACAAAACGTTCTCTATATAGTTTGTGCTATTAAAGAGGCAAACTGTATCCTTCCCGCACAGCTAAGGCCTCCAGGCTGATTTGTTTTTAATACTGATCAGTAAACAAATACAAGGGATTCTCTTCAAGCTGTAGGGTGATATGCAATTTGGTTTGGTTCTGCTCTATCCTAGAACCCTGGGGTCCAAGAGACCCAAGTACAAACAGTAAGTATGAACTGTATCCCAGGGATAAGATGGTAAAAACTTCTCCACTTTCTCTTCTGACAACTGGTTAGGCTTTACATGGAAAACATAGATATCTTTTTTCGCCACAGCCCTTTCTGCATATATTTAAAACACTACTCAGAAAACCAAATGGAATTATATTTGTTTATCGTGTAATTATGTGTTTATGACACTGGCCATACAAAGTAACTTTCTTATTAACATGAATTCACTAGCCAGAGAAACCATATGTAGTTTCCTTCAAAGCCTGAACAGTAAGTATAAATCAGTATTTTCCACTGTTAGTGTTGTTGTTGTTTATTAACATTTATTTAATTTTGAGAGAGAGAAAGAGAAAAGAGAGAAGAGACAGAGCACGAGCAGGGCGGGGGGGGGGGGGGGGCAGAGACAGAGGGAGACACAGAATCAGAAGCAGGCTCCAAGCTCTGAGCTGTCAGCACTGAGCCCTACTAGGAGCTCAGAGTCACAAAAGGTGAGATCATGACCTGAGCCCAAGTCAGATGCTTAACCCCTTAACCATCTGAGCCACCCAGGTGCCCCTAGTGGTTTTAACATAAGCAAAATCCCTGCTTATTGCTTTAAAACTTTCCACTAGAAACAGTTTTCCCAAATTACCTGTGTGTGTGTGTGTGTGTGTGTGTGTGTGTGTGTGTGTAATATACATAATATTTATATATATAATTAAATCAGATGATGTTTGTTTCAAAGTTCTTCTTTTATAGAAGGCATCAATATAGAATGTATAGAATAATAACCTCAACCATTTATTTGGCTAGTAAATTTTAATGAATACCTGCCATTCCTGATTTACATTTGATGCTGATACCATTGGATTTGTTTGTATTCTCTATTAATACCTGCCTGCTTTTCATTGTCTTCTCTGACTCTATTTAGGAGAATTTCAGCTGTAAAGATTCATAAAAATCTAAAAGTCAGGTGAGGAAACAGCACAAAGAGTTTGCCCCTCAGGCCAAGATGTACTAGGCCAGTGGGTAGGAACTAAAGGTTTCCTTTTGTTCCTATCAATAAACACAGCTTGACTGTGTTTGGCTTGACTTTTTTAAGGGTTTGCTTGTTAATGATGACTAAAATCCTAAACCTAATGGCTATTCCTTGTGAATGAAAAACCTATGGAGAATTTTCTACCCTTTTATTGAAAGTTGGTTGTAAAAATCTACCAAGAATTAAAAGGTTTCCTATTTGCCAAAGGAGATGAGGATATACCAGGAATGAGAAGGGAAGGAAAGAGTTCTCATTTAGAATGTATCAAAGACTACTTGTAGAACATTGAAAATCTTAAGAGTTAGAAGAAATTGAAATATCTGTTGCCCAGTGGTTTACATTTTATTTTCTTTATTTTTAAAAAATTATTTGGGGCACCTGGGTGGCTCAGTCGATTGAGCGTCCGACTTCAGCTCGGGTCATGATCTCCCAGCTCGTGAGTTCAAGCCCCACACTGGGCTCTATGCTGACAGCTCAAGAACCTGGATCCCACTTGCGATTCTGTGTCTCCCTCTCTCTCTGTTTCTCCCCTGCTCGCACTCTGTCTTACTGTCTGTCTCTCAAAAATAAATAAAGAATACAAAAATTAGAAAAAAAATTATTTTAGTAGAACACTTTCTTCAAAGGAAAGCATTTTAAATATCCAATATGTGCAACAGGTGAAAACAGAGCTTCTGTAGATCAAGGAGGAGGTGGGCAAAAGGTCAAGGTGTGGAGTCCAAGAAGCTTGTCTGGCCTCTCCCTCAGTTCTGTCTCACAGGTGGTAGGTGGGCTCCCTAAAGCCTGTTTGCTCAAACCCTCACAGAATGCAAAATCTCTAAGCAGTATCAATGGTGAGTTGTTATTCAACTTCTGCTTGATTGCATCTAATCACAAGAAACTCATTGGTTCACAAGGTAGCTTATTCATCTTTTTATACCTCTGAGATACTTCTGTAAGTGTCCTGTACTCCCATGGTTACAGATTACCGGTCCAGGAAAGATTTTCAATAAAAGTGGAATCTTAAACGGGGTACTGTGGAAAAAAACCACCAGATGCCGAATAGAAGCGAGGCAAGATTTTATTCACGGCCGGGCCAAACCTGATCTCCTGATCTTAAGGAGGAAAGTGCAGAGAATGGCCCCGAAAAAAGGCAGCAGTGAGCTTATATGGATTTTAGCAAGTCAGAATACGTCATTATTTGGTTAACCGATTACAATTTACAAGATTTCATGGTAGCCGATTATATTGTGACACACAGACGTTAGTTTTGGCGGGAACCTGTCAATTTAAAGGTCTTTGTCCTAAGAGGGTTTAAAATGACCAAGCATAGTTAGACACCTGAGATACCGGAGGGCAGTGAGTACCTGACTTTTTACATGTTGGTGTTGCCTAGGCCAGACCTTGGTAGAAGGGATGGGGGAGCGTTTTGCATCCTAAGTTATCTATTTAGCAAGCAGGTGAGGTCACAGAAGCGAGATAGGGCCATTAGTAATTTCTGATAACCCTAATAGGGAACTACATAAGCCTTCTATCTCAACTATTCATGAAAGGTGAGTTTAAGCGGAACTTATATACAATAGGTTTCTGATATCTTATAAGTTGACCTATTACAGAATCAGAAATAATATTAGACTATGTTTATTCATTGTCGGCTCAGAAAACTTACTAAAAGTTCACGCATGAGGCAGCAATTTCTCCTTAAGGATTTTTTGGGCTCCCCGATGCAGACTCAGAACTTTCCATGGGAAGTTTCTCCAAAGAAATGTATCCCTTGAATAACATCAAGCATGCCAGATTCATCTTTGACAAAATGTTTGTTCTGAATCATAAGTCCTGTAAAAAAGCTTGGTGTTACAGGGGTTATAATGAAAATGCCAATAATAGACCCTTAGCAAGCAAACCTGTTCAGAAACTTTGTTGAAAAGGAAAGCGCATCCCCAATGCAATATTTATATATTCTCCAGCTCTCCAGAGGACAGCACCATTCCGTATTGACTGTTCTTGGCCCTTAAGCCCAGCACAAACACAAACACAAACACAAACCACTCTCTGTCAAACAGAAGCCACTCAGATAGGCTCAGGTAAGAAAGACACAGAAAAGCTTTCCTTTTTCTTTGTCTCTGTGAGGAGCTCTGTGAGAAAGACCTGCAAAGTTTCTAGGAGGCTGGTGAGACAGAAAATAAAAGCACTGTTTGGAATTTTCCTGTCATCTCTCATCTGCCACGTCTTGACACAAGAATCTTAGAGAACTGTTTTCTGTGAGTGGAGAACCAGTTGCTTGCTGCCTGTTTTTGTAAATACATAGTTTCAATGTGGTTTTGCGGTGGTGGGGGTCCTCAGCCCACAGCTAAGAAAGAATTCTTTTCTTTGGTGCAAAAAGGTGATTTTATTAAAGCATGACGACAGGACCTGAGGGCAGAAAGAGCTATACTGGGGTAGTGAGGAGTGATTGATTACATACTAAGGAGTGGGGGGGAGGTAAAGGCCAAAGGGAGGCTTCCAGAGGGACTTTCATACGCTAACGAGGACTCCTAAGACACTGGGGGCCTAGCTATTGTCAAGCTAAGGTTGTTTCACCTCTAGTAAGGCGTTAACATTAAGACAGTAGGGGCGGGGGGGAGGTCCTATAGGATTGTTATATTCTGCCTGCCTCAAGTATTTGTCCACGGGCTGCAGGTTCTAAGGAAATTTAATTTTACCTTCCATTTCCTTCTTGCCTTTGTTCCCCACATCACCATGGAGGGGAGGGTGGTGTTAGGACTCCAGGAAACCGAGTCTGTTTCTGGAGATTAGGCTATTAGTAAGATTGCCTTTTTCTTGTAATTTACTAAAACACTTGTAAATTGACAAGAGACTCATATCCTGCATGAATGTGATCTCGATCAGTTACTTGTTTTTCCCTTTCCTTTATTCTGGGGCAGCCAGGAGTGCCTGAGGATGTCGCACACAGCCCACCTGGTGGGGGAGGGGGCGGTGTTAGCTCGTGCTTTGCCCACAGCTGGCCATTGGCTCCCTCATCGATTTCATTGGAAAGTAGCCACACTCATTTACTTACATATTGTCCTTTGCTTCTTTTGAACTACAATGGCTGGATTAATTGCAGCAGACACCTTACTAACAATGATGCCTAAAACTTTTTCTATCTGGTGCTTTATAGAAAAAATTTCACTGACATCTGCTTCAAAAGTGGTTATAAAGAGAATTCAACATAAAACCAAACCAAAACAAAACAAAACAAAAAACTAGTGGAATTGGCCAGAGAGACTAGACTACAAAGAACTCAGACTTCTGTAACATTAACTTTTTAATAGATCCTGAAGATCATGGAGACCGAGGATTTTTATTTTCCATTTGAGGAAACTGAAGCCAAGAGCAGGGAGCAGGTGAGTGGGGGAGCCGCTGATGGGAGATTTTCCAGGGAAGAGGAGGGTTTTTCGCACGTGTCAGAACAAAAGGACACAGCCTGTGTCTTTTAGGTCAAAACCCACTCACCAATTTGAATTTTGGGGAGTGTAACTATGTAACAGCAGTTAGGCTCTGTTCCTTTTACTGATCAAAATTCACAGAATTAGTGACGGTAGAATAAAATGGTAAAAGCAATAGGAAAATAGAAATGGACTCTGGGCTTTGCTACCTATTATGATTTATAAATTATTCGATTAAACTCTCTGGACTTCAATTTATCATCTGTAAAATGGGTATTGTAGTGATGGGACAACTGTTTCTGAGGACTCGGACATCATAAATGAAAGATGTCTCACCCAGAGCAGGAATTCAATAAATCTCAATGAAAAAAATGAGCAAATAAGTGTCTTGGTTAAGGTTTCCGTCTCTGTGCCCCTGAAATCAGATGCAAGGTAAGCCTGTAGATGCAAGGAGTTTGTTTGGGAAATGCCGCCAGGAAGCCATGTGAAAAGAGAGAAAGAGGAACAAGAAAGCAGTGAAAGATAATAAAGTAATTAGGGTCCAATGTGGCTCAATCTCAAGGAGATTCTCTAAGGGACCATGTGGAATCTGCCACCAGGTTGTCCCCCTGGGATGATTCCTTGTTGGATCAATGCTGCTCTTGTTGGATGAATGTTCCCTAGTATACATTTCACTGAGCTCGGAAAGCATCCTCAGGCAGAGACATGGGAAAGTGCTACTGTGAAAGGAGCCATCTTAGATGGCTTCCACTGTAGATCAGGGGGTGTGCTTAAGACATCAACCGCGTTTGTTACAATAAGCAAACAAATGACACCGCATGTCCCTTTATTGTAGGTCAGTCACACAATTTCTAATCAACAAACCTTTCATTTTTGTAGCAATTATTAACTATATACTTCATTGAGCTTCTGAAGATGTTACATCAAAGTCTAGTAATTTATTGTTATTATTAGTGTGATTATAAGAAATAAGAATCTTAAAAGCAAACCACAGAAGTCCTGAAAACATTTGTTAAGTCAATCAATTTATGTGTGGCTTGACGAAGAATAAGAAACAGACTGTTCAGTGCCTTGGGTATTAGATGAAGTCGCTAAATGAATCACAAAAAAAAAAAAAAAAACTGAAAAAAGTATGAGTTTTACGTCTATGGAGAGAGGTCAGTAATGAGTGTTTTGGATGTAGAAATTATGTAATGAATTAGGACTGAAATTTTTTTATTAATGGAAATTCAGGTAAAATACCAATAAGAATATGAGATTGAGGAGAGTCATTATTTTAGCATTTCTTGCAGTCAGAGACCTCTTGTGTAATTAAAGTTTCCCACATCCATTTAAAAACATAAGGGCCAACATGGGGAAGGGAGGGCCACTCACGTTCCTTAAGGATGCTCACCAACCAGTGTAAACAGAGACATTTCTTTTTTTTTAATTTTATTTTAATTTCAGGGTAATTAACACACAGTGTTACATTAGTTTCAGGAATAAAATGTAGTGATTGAACAATTCCATACCTCGCCCAGTGTTAATCAAGATAAGTGTACTCTTAATCCCCATCACCTATTTCACCCATCCCCTACCCACCTCCCTTCTGATAACCATCCCTTGTTTTTTCCTTTGTTAATTTGTTTTGTTTCTTAAATTCCAAATATGAGTAAAATCACATGGTACTTGTCTTTCTCAGACTGGCATATTTCACTTAGCTTTATACTAAGCTTTATACTATCTAGATCTATCATATTTCTAGATCTATCTATCTATCATCTGTCTATCCATCTATATCTAGGCATATTTCACTTAGCTTTATACTGTCTAGATCCATCTAGATCCATCCAAAGTTGCTATTGCAAAGGGCAACTTTTCACTTTTTATGATTAAGAAATATATATACTATATATATATTCGCTGATGATGAGCAATGTTGAGCATCTTTTCATGTGTCTGTTTGCCATTTGTACGTCTTCTTTGGAGAAATGTCTGTTCATATCCTCTTCCCATTTTTTAATTGGATTATTTGTTTTTTGGGTGTTGAGTTATATACGTTCTTTATATATTTTGGATACAAGCTCTTTATCATATAGGTCATTTGCAAATACTTTCTTCTATTCAGTAGGTTGTCTTCTGGTTTTGTTGGTTGTTTCCTTTGCTGTGCAGAAGTTTTGCCTCAAGAAATATATCTAGAAGAATGTTGCTATGACCTATATCAGAGAAAGTTGCCTGTGCTCTCTTCTAGGATTTTTATGGTTTCAGGCCTCACATTTAGGTGCTTCATTTTGATTTTATTTTTATATATGGTGTAAGAAAGTGGTCAAGTTTCTTTCTTTTGCATGTAGCTGTCCATTTTTCCCAACACAATTCATTGAAGAGATTGTCTTTTTCCCATCACATATTCTTACCTCCTTTGTTAAAGATTAATTGACTAGATTGTGGGTTTATTTTGGGGTTTTCTATTCTCTTCCACTGATCTTTGTCTATTTTTGTGCCAGTAACATACTGTTTTAATTATTACAATTTTGTAATATAACTTGAAATCTGGAATTGTAATAGCTCCGTTTTTTGTTTTTTGTTTTTTTTCAAGACTGTTTTGACTGGGGTCTTTCATGGTTCCACACAAATTTTCAGACTGTGTGTTCTAGTTCTGTGAGAAATGCTGTTGATATTTGGAGAGGGATTATGTTAAATCTATAGATTACTTTGGGTCATATAGACATCTTGACAATATTTGTTCCCTAATCCACGAGCATAGAATATCTTTCCGTTTGTTTCTGTCATCTTCAATTTCATTCATCAGTATTTTACAGTTTTCTGAATGCAGGACTTTCACCTCTATGGTTAAGTTTATTCCTAGATATTTTATTTACAGTTCAATTGTAAATGGGATTGTTATCTTAATTTCTCTTTCTACTACTTCATTATTAGTGCATAGAAATACAATGGATTTCTATCTTGTGACCTTACTGAGTTCATTTATCAGTTCTAGTAGTTTTGTGGCGGAATCTTTAGGGTTTTCTGCATATAGTATCATGTCATCTGAAAATAGTGAAAGTTTTACTTCTTCCTGATCAATCTGGATGCACTTTATTTCTTTTTGTTGTCTGATTGCTGTGGCTAGGACTTCTAACACTTGTTGACTAAAGTAGTGAAAGTGGACATCCTTATCTTGTTTTGGACCTTAAGGCAAATGCTCTAAGTTTTTCCCCATTGAGGATGATGTTAGCTGTGGGTTTTTCATATGTGACCTTAATTATGTTGAAATATGTTCCCTCTAAACCTACTTTGTTGAAGGTATTTATCATGAACAGATGATATACTTTGTCAAATGCTTTTTTATTTTTGCATCTATTGAAATAATCAAATGGTGTTTTCCTTTCCCTTGTTGATGTTATATATCATGTTGATTGATTTATGAATGTTGAACCATTCTTGCATCCAAGAAATAAATCCCACTTGATCATGGTAAATTATTTTTTAATGTACTATTGGATTTGGTTTGCTAATATTTTAATGAGGATTTTTGCATCTATGTTCATCAGAGATATTGGCCTGTAGTGCTTTTTTTTTCCCTTTTTTTTGGGGGGGGCGTCTCTGTCTGGTTTTGGTATCAGGGTAATGCTGGCCTCATAGAATGAATTTAGAATTTTTCCTTCCTTTTCTAGTTTTTGGAAAATTTTGAAAAGAATAAGTATTAACTCTTCTTTAAATGTTTGGTAGATTCATCTGTGAAGCCATTTGGTCCTGAACTTTTACTTTTTTGGAGTTTTTGATTCCTGATTCAATTTCATTGCTGGTAATCAGTCTATTCAAATTTTCTATTTCTTCCTGATTGAGTTTTGGTAGGTTACATATGTCTAGGAATTTATCCATTTCTTCTATGTTGTCTAATGTGTTGGCATATAATTTTTCATAATATTCTAC
This sequence comes from Panthera pardus, assembly GCF_024362965.1. Lineage (NCBI taxonomy): Eukaryota > Metazoa > Chordata > Mammalia > Carnivora > Felidae > Panthera > Panthera pardus. The sequence goes on from NW_026526688.1 coordinate 188,233,829, forward strand.
TATAGTTGTCTTTCTGTGGTGTTAGTTGTTATTTCTCCTCTTTAATTTCTGATTTTATTTATTTGAGTCATTTCTATTTTTTTCTTGATAAGTTTGGCTACATGTTTATCAGTTGTATGGATGTTTTCAAAGAACCAGCTTTTGGTTTCATTGATCAGTTCTATTGTTTTTATAGTTTCTGTTTCATTTATTTCTGCTCTAATATTTATTATTCCCTTCCTTCTGCTGGTTTTAGGTTTTATTTATTATTCCTTCAGGTGCAAGTTTAGGTCATTTATTTGAGATATTTTTTTCTTCTTGAGGTAGGCTTGTATTGCTATAAACTTCCCTCCTAGAACCACTTTTGCTGCATCCCAGAGGTTTTGGACCATTGTGTTTTCATTTTCATTTGTTTCCATGTACTTATTTATTTTTCTTTGATTTTCTAGTTGATTCAGTCATTGTTCAGTAGCATGGTATTTGACCTCCATGTATTTGTGTTCTTTCCAGATTTTTTCTTATGGTTGACTTCTAGTTTCAAAGTATTGTGGTCAGAAAATATGCATGGTATAATTTCTATATTGAATTTGTTGAGGTTTGTTTTGTAGGCTAATATGTGATCTATTCTGGAGAATGCTCCATGTACAGGTTAAAAGAATGTGTATTCTGCTGTTTTGGGATAGAATGTTCTGAATGTATCTGTTAAATACATCTGTTCCAGTGTGTCATTCAAAGCCAATGTTTTCTTGTTTATTTTCTGTTTAGGTGATCAGTACATCAATCGTAAGTAGGGTATTAAAGTTTTAAAGTCCTCTATTATTATTGTATTACGATAGATTAGTTCCTTAATGTTTATTTTAACTGTTCTATGTACAGTATTTGGGTGCATAATTATTTACAATTGTCATATCTTCTTGTTAGATTGTGCTCTTTATTATTATATAGTGTCCTTCTTTGTCTCTTGTCACAGTTTTTTTTTAAGTCTATTTTACCTGATTGAGTACAGTAAAACCTTGGATTGTGAGTAAATTGGTCTACAAGTATTTTGCAAGATAAGCAAACATTTCTAACTTTAACTTGATAATGAGCAATGTCTTGGAATACCAGTGGCACGTGACACCGAATATCACATGATCACAACTGAGCCAATGGTTCTTGAAATTCACTTTGATATACGAGTGCTTTGGATTACAAGCATGTTTCTAGAACAAATGCTTGCAAACTAAGGTTTTACTGTATTACTACCCTGGCTTTCTTTTGACATCCGTTTGCAAAATGTTTCTCCATCCCCTCCCTTTCTTTTTTTTTTTTAATGTTTATCTATTTATTTTGAGAGAGGGAGTGGGGTAGAGGCAGAGAGAGAGAGAGAGAGAGAGAATCTCAAGCAGGCTCTGCACTGTCAGCCCAACACAGGGCTTGATCTCATGATCCAAGAGATCATGACCTAAACTAAAATCAAGAGTCAAATGCTTAACTGCCTGAGCCACCCAAGTACCCTAATACCCTCACTGTCAGTCTGCATGTGTCTTTAGGTGTGAAATGAGTCTCTTGTAGGCAGAATATATATGGGTCTTGTTTTTTTATCTATTCCTTCACCCTAGGTCTTTTGATTCGAGCATTTAGTCCATTTGCATTAAAAGTAATTATTAATAGATAAGTATTTATTGATATTTTGGTACTTTTCTGTGTGTTTTTCTGTGGTTCTTTTCTAATACTTTCTTCTCTTTTGGTCTTTCAGTTTGCTGGCTTTCTTCAGTGATATACTTGGATTTATTTCTCTTTATTTTTTACATATCTATTACTGGTTTTTGATTCGCTGTTACATTAGGTTTGTATATAACATCTTCTGCACATAGCGCCTGTATTATGTTGGTGGTGGCTTAAGTTTGAACCCAATCTATACTCTCCCCTCCAACCTCCCCACATTTTACTTATATTATGTCATATTTTACATGCTTTTATTTTGTTAATCCCTTGACTGATTTTCATAGATACACTTATTTTTATTGCTTTTGTGATTCATACTTTCCTTACTCTTACTTATGGTCTTTTCCACTCAAAGATTCCCCTTTAACATTTCTTGTAGGTCTGGTTTAGTGGTCATGGACTCCTTTAACTTTTGTTTGTCTGATAAACTCTGTATCTCTCCTTCTATTCTAAATGATAGCCCTGCTGGATAAAGTATTCTTGGCTGCATATTATTTATTCCTTTCAGCACTTCAAATTTATCATGCCACTCTCTTCTGGCTTATGAAGTCTCTGCTAAAAAATCCACTGACAGTTTTATGAGGTTTTCCTTTTATGCAAGTTATTTCTTTTTTCTTGCTCCTTTTAAAATTCTCTCTTTATCACTATTTTTGATTATTTTAATTACTATGTGTCTTATTGTAGACTTCCTTGGGTTGATTTTGGTGGGGAATCTCTGTGCCTCCTGGATCTGGATATCTGTTTCCTTCACCAGATTAGGAATTATTTTTTCAGCTATTATTTCTTCAAATAGTTTCTGACTCCTTTTCTCTCTTTTTCTTCTCCTGGGATAACTATAATGTGAAGGAGTATTATGTGTTATATGTGTGATGGAGTCGTTGAGTTCTCTAAGTCTACTCTCATTTTGCATATGTTTTTTTCCTTTTACCTACTCAGCTTGATTAGTTTCCATTACTCTGTCCTCCAGGTTGCTAAATTGTTCTGCCATTTCCCCTAGCCTGGTATGTATTCCATCTAGCATATTATTAATTTCATTTATTGTGTTCATCTCCAATTGGTTCTTTTTTTATCTCTTTGTTAAGGGTCTCACTGATGTCCTCCAATCTTTTCCCAAATCCAGTGTGTATGTTCATGATCATTATTTTAAATTCTCTATCAGGCATGTTACTTATATTTGTTTCACTTAGTTCTCTTGCTGTGGTTTTGTCTTGTTCTTCCATTTGGGACATATTTCTCTGTCTCCTCATTTTGTCTAACTCTCTGTGTCCGTTTCTATGTATTGGGAAAGTCAGCTACATCTCTTGCTCTTGAAAGCAATGGCCTTATGAAGAAAAGGTAGTATCCTGCAGTGCAGTGTCCCTGTTCATAGGAGCTGGTGCTTCAGCAGGTGTCTCCTGTGTGTGTTGTGTGTACCCTGCTGGTCTGTCCTGACTTATTTTCCCTTGAGTCCAGTTGGCTGCGCAGGCTCTCTTTTCTTGTTCTGGGCAGCGTTTGGTCCCTGGCTGGGGTGGGACACATAGTTTTAACAAAGTGCACACCAGTCTATTTGCAAAATGAGACCTGTTGCTGCTGCAGGGACTGGGGCTATTTGAAGTGCATACAGTTTTAACAAGGTGTGCCTTAGGCTTCTGCAGGCCCCACCACTGCCACCACTGTAGTGACCAAGGTCTTGCAGAACACACAGGTCGGGAGATGTGGTTTTGACAAGGTTTATGCATATCCTCTGGGGGAGGAGATCCACTGTGCTGGGTCTGAAGCAAATGTGACTGGGAAGACTAAAATGCTGAAGCCCATGAGAAGCTGGGCATGATGTTAGCAAGTCAGGCAGCGAATGCTAACACAGCACTGTTTCTTACAGGGGCCTGTGAGTGTATGCTGGGGTGTGGGGGACATTATGCCTGCCAGCTCCTTTGTTCTTGGAGAAGTCCCTCAGCTAATCCTGCCCCTCCAGGACATGCTCTGACACGAGTAAACTATTCTTCCTCCTGTATGTCCCTAGGTGTTTTTCAAACTGCTACTTCTATGCTGTATTTCTGGGGGCTCTTTGTCCAGCTGTCTCTTTAGGGAAGGGCCTGAGCTTCCCATAGGCCTCCATGTTCTCCCAGAACTGAGCCTGCTGATTTTAAAAATTCTAGTTTTTAATTTCTTCTGGTTGTAACACCTCACAAAATTCAGCTCCCCTCACTTTCAAAGCCAAATATTGTGGGAATTTCCCTTCCCCATGCAGACTCCCCAGTGTCATAATCTGTTTCTCACCCTTCTCCATGCCCATAGCTCTCTCCTGCCCGTGGATGGCCATGGTTTACCTCCCTACTGCGTCTCTTCCCTTCCTACCCTCTCTGATGTGGCTTCCTCTCTACCCTTAGTTGTGAAGTTTGTTCTGTCAGTCTGCAGGTTGTTTTCTGTGTTATTTACAGAGATGTGAGTATTATCTAGTTATGTCTGTAGGATGAGGTCATCTTAGGGTCTTCCTGCTTTGCCATCTTCCTAGCCTCCAATAGATACACTTCTTTTTTTTTTAAATTTTTTTTTCCAACGTTTTTTATTTATTTTTGGGACAGAGAGAGACAAAGCATGAACGGGGGAGGGGCAGAAAGAGAGAGGGAGACACAGAATCAGAAACAGGCTCCAGGCTCCGAGCCATCAGCCCAGCGCCTGACGCGGGGCTCAGAGCCTGACGCGGGGCTCGAACTCACGGACCGTGAGATCGTGACCTGGCTGAAGTCGGACGCTTAACCGATTGCGCCACCCAGGCGCCCCAAGATACACTTCTGAGAGCAACCTCCCTAAAGGAATTCAGCAGTCTCTAACAATGGAGGCCCAGGTGGCAGGAACTAAATTCTGTAGTTTGTCTCCAATGTGATTAGTTTACCCTTGCCTTTATAAGGCAGGAAAACATTTCAATCCACCTAACTGGCCACAGAAACCTTTCTCTCTGATCTTCAGAACAGTTAGGTGATTTTCTACTGCACCTTAACCATCCAGTTTCAACTGGACCATTTAGGTCTATAACATACAATATATCAAAGGATAATGGATTGGCTATAAGGCATAAGAGAAACTAACAAAATACTCCCTAGTACATCATACAAAGTGTTCTGCATGTTTCATATATTATCATATTTAGTTTTCAAAACAATCCTGTGAGGTAGAAATTAATATAATAACTTTGCATGCAGGAAATGTTTAAGTGAGAGTCACTTGTCAGCTGTGTGCCCTAGGGTGGATTTCTTAAGATCTCTGTACTGTCTTCACATTAACATTAAACTTACCCTCAGATTAGAAAGAAGGCAATCTAATAGAATAATTCAACTAAAATGTGGGCCTCTCTTGGAAGGACTGCATTTGCATTTTAAAGGTATGGATAATTAAGTGAAATCTATTCTTGGAACAATGTTTGTGACTCAAGTTGGGAAGCATTTTTTAGAACTGCCTTCGTCTTTCCAGGTCCTAAAAAGGGCAGGACCAATTCTGAAATATCAGCAGCTCCTATTTTAGCTCATATGCATTATTACCACCTGTAAATACTCTCTTCGCATATGATGGTTTTTCTATTACCTATTTTGATTTTTATTCATTTATTTAGTTTTCAAGATTTGGCAGAGCTGGAGACCTTTGGGTCTCTACTCTAGCATCCCTTTTGATTCGTAAGCACCTATGCCATACAGAATACTAAACGTGTTTCATATTACCTATTAATTAGCACACAAGACATTTCTACAAATTTGTAAGAGATCCCAAGTATATCGAGAAATGTTGACTATTGTAGTAGCATAGAGGAAGCCATGACTGCAAAAAACGTTTTTCTAACTTCTTTCACCTCCACCCAAAGTGAGAAGTACCTTCAGGAGATACAGTGCCTATCTACATATATGCCTGTGTTTTTATATAACTAAAACAAGTTTTAAAAAGCAATATATACCCTTACTGCATGCAGGACACTCTGATATTTTCTCCTCTATTTTTTCTACTTTATCAAGTATAATTTACAAAAGTGTAAGATATTTAAAGTGTATATTGTGCGATTTGACATACATATACATTTTTAAAGGATCCCCTCAGTTAATTAACATGTACATCAGCTCATGTATTTATTGTTTTGGGTTTTGTTTGTCTAATCGTTTGGGTGAGAATATGTAAGTTCTGCTCATCAAATTTCACTTGTACAATGCAGTGTTATCAACTATAGTTACTATGTTATACATTAGATCCTCATACCTTATTCATCATATAGCTAAAAGTTTGTACCCTTTTACCAACCGCTTTCTATTTCCCTGACCCATCCAGCTCCTGGCAACCATTTTTCCATTCAGTTTCCATGAGTTTGGCTTTTTTTCCCTTTAGGCCCATCCATGTTGTTGCAAGTGGCAATATTTCCTTCTTTGTAATAGATGAATAATATTTTATTATATATTATCTTCTTTATTATTCATGTGTTGATGCATACTTAGGTTGTTTCCATATCTTCACTACTGTAAATAATGCCTAAATGAACATGACAGTGCAGGTATTTTTGATATCCTCTCTTTATTTCTTTGGATAGATACCCAGAAGTGGGATTGTTGAATTATGTGGTAATTCTATTTTTAATATTTTGAGGAGTCTCCATACTGTTTTCCATAGTGGCTGTGCCAATGTACTTTCCTACAAACAGTGCACAATAGTTTGCTTTTCTCCATATCCTTACCAACACTGTTCTCTTTTATCTTTTCAATGATAGACATTCTCACAGGTGTGAAGTAATATCTCATTGTGGTTTTAATTTACATGGTGATTTAATTTCCTTGATGATTAGTGGTGATGAGCACCTTTTCACTACCTATTGACCATCTGTATCTTATCTTTGGAAAAATGTCTATTTAGTTCTTCTACCCATTTTTTAATCAGATTGTTTGACATTTTGGTATTGAGTTGTTTGAGTTCTTTATATGTTTTGAATATTTACCCCTTATAAGATATATGACTTAGAAATATTTCCTCTCATTCTGTAAGTTGCCTTTTTATTTTGTTGATTATTGCCTTTGCTGTACAGAAGCTTTTTCATGTGATGGAGTCCCACTTATTCATTTTTTCTTTTCTTACCTTTACCTTTAGTGTCAAATCAAAAAAAAAAAAAAATCACTGCCAAGACCAATGTCAAGGAGCTTACTTCCAACATTTTTGTCAAGAACCTCTACTGTTTCGGGTCTTATATTTAAGTCTTTAATCCATTTTGAGTTGATTTTTTGTGTATGGTATTAGATAGGAGTCCAATTTCATTCTTTGTATGGCATAACATAGGAGTCCAGGATCATTCTTTAGCATGTGATTGTCCAATTTTCCCACCACTTTGTATTGAAGAGACTATTCTTTCCTCATTATATACTCATGGCTACTTTATCAGAAGTTATTGACCATATATGCATGAATTTCATTCTAGGTTCTGTATTCTGTTCCACTAATCTATGTGTCTCTTTTAATGCCAATACCATACTATTTTGATTACTATAGATTTGTAATATAGTTTGGAATCAGGAAGTATAATACCACCAGTTAGGTCTCCTTTCTCAAGGTTGCTTTGGCTACTCAGAGACTCTTACAGTTCCATACAAATTTTAGGATTGTTTTTCTTTTTCTGTAAAGATGCCATTTGAGTTTTGATTAGGGATTACACTGAATATGTAGATAGCTGTAGGTAGTATGAGCTTTTTTAAAAAAATGAATTTTTCCAATCCATGAGCTAGAAATATCTTTCCATATATTTGTGTCTTCTTCAATTTCTTTCACCTATGTCTTACAGTTTTCAATATACAGATCTTTCACCACCCCCTTGGTTAAATTTATTACTAGCTATTTTATTCTCTTTGATGCAATTATAAACAGGATTGTTAATTTCTTTTTCTGGTAGTTTATTGTTAGTGTTTAGAAATGCAATTGATTTGGTATATCTATTTTGTATCCTGAAACTTTACTGAATTCACTTATTAGTTCTAACAATGTTTTAGTGGAGTCTTTGGGGTTTTCTACATATAATATCATGTCATCTGCAACTAGGCACAGTTTTATTTATTTATTTTTTCTGGTTTGAATGATGTTTATTTGTTTTTTCTTGGCTAATTGTTCTGGCTAAGATTTCCAGTATTATGTTGAATAAAAGTGGCACAAGTGGGCATTATTGTCTTATTCCTGGTCTAAGAAGAAAACTTCAGCTTTTGCAACTGAATATGATGTTATCTGTGGGCTTGTCATATATGACATTTGTTATGTTGAGGTACATTCCCTCTATACCCACTTTTTTGAGAGTGTTTATTATGAATAAATGTTAAATTTTGTCAAATGCTTTTTCTGGATATATTGAGATGTTTATATGATTTTTATCCTTCATTTTATTAATGTGGTATATCACATTGATTTGTAGATGTTAAACCATTCTTGCATCCCTGTAATAAATCTCATTTGATCATGGTAATTTTCTTTTTTTGTGGTGTCCTTGTTTAGTTTTGGTGTCAGGGTAATGCTGACCTCACAGAATGAGTTTTGAAGTAGCCCGTCCTCTTATATTTTTTAGAGGGGTGTGAGAAGAATTGCTATTATTTCTTATTTAAGTGCTTGGTAGAATTCACCAGTGAAGACTTCTGTTTGTAAACTGCCTTTGTTGGGAGATTTCTGATTACTGATTTAATTTACTACTAATGGTTTGTTTAGACTTTCTGTTTCTCCCTGATTCAGTCTTGTAGATTGTATGTTTCTAAAACCTTATCCATTTCCTCTAATTCTTCAATTTGCTGGTGTATATTTTTTTATAATAGTTTCTTCTGATCCTCTGTATTTATATGGTATTAGTTGTAAATGTCTCCTCTTTCATGTTATAATTCTGTTTGCGTCTTCTCTCTTTTATTTCTTGGTAAGTCTAACTAAAGGTTTGTTTATTTATATTTTCAAAAAACACTAGCTCTTAGTTTCATTGATCTTTTTAGTCTTTTCAGCATTTTTAGTTTCTATTTCATGTATATTTCTGTCCTGACCTTTGTTATTTCCTTCCTTCTACTAATTTTGGGCTGAGTTTTCTCTTCTTCTTCTAGTTCCTTGAGGTGCAGTTAGGTTGTTAGTAGAACTTCTTTTGCTGCATCTCCTAAGTTTTAGTATATTGCATTTTAATTTTCATTTTTTTCAAAATATATTTTATTTCTCTTTTAATATCTTATATGCCCCATTGATTATTCATTAGCATATTTTTTAATCTCCACATTTTATGAATTTTTCAGTTTTCTTCTTGTAATTAACTTCTAGTTTCATACCATTGTGGTCAGAAAAGATTATTAATATGATTTCAATTATCTTAAATTTACCTATTTTTTTAAATGTTTATTTATTTTGAGAGAGAGAGAGAGAGCGGTCACACATGAGAGCAGGGGAGGGGCAGCAAGAGAGAGAGAGAGAGAGAGAGAGAGAATCCCAAGCAGGCTCCAGCTGTCAGCACAGAGCCTGATGTGGGGCTTGAACTCACAAACTGTGAGATCATAACAAGAGCCAAAATCAAGAATCAGATGCTTAACTGACTGAGCCACCCAGGTGCCCCTACCTACTTTTTTAATTGTGTTTGTGTGTCTACATGTATCAAATACTTAATGTCCTGGAGTAGGTATAAGACTACAAATTTAATATGGCCCTTTGTAGCAACGTGGATGGAACTGGAGAGTGTTATGCTAAGTGAAATAAGCCATACAGAGAAAGACAGATACCATATGTGTTCACTCTTATGTGGATCCTGAGAAACTTAACAGAAACCCATGGGGGAGGGGATGGAAAAAAAAAAAAAAAGAGGTTAGAGTGGGAGAGAGCCAAAACATAAGAGACTCTTAAAAACTGAGAGCAAACTGAGGGCTGTTGGGGGTGTGGGAGGGAGGGGAGGGTGGGTGGTGGGTATTGAGGAGGGCACCTATTGGGATGAGCACTGGGTGTTGTATGGAAACCAATTTGACACTAAATTTCATATATTTTAAAAAAACAAATAAATAAATGAATAAAACAATTGTTTTACAAAAAAATTAAAAAATATAATAATAAATGAAGCTCTGTCCCTAGCTAGAAAAAAAAAAAAGAAATTTAATAATGAATTTTGTTGCAAAGAGCATTAAAAGAACTACTTTGAAATATTCCATAGAAGCTTGCAGAATGTGTATGATGCCTGTTTTAGGAAACACTTGCAAAATATTTAGATTCTTCTTCTAAAAAATTGGACATAAACCTATTTTTTTACACTTTCTCTGTTTATTTCTCTCCCAATATATAATCCACTCATCATATATTTTGTCTTTATAATTAACATTTCACAAGAAATTATCATTAATGTTTTATACAGAAAATATGCATTTGGATTTATCTGTTTATTTTTTCAATATATGAAGTTTATTGTCAAATTGGTTTCCATACAACACCCAGTGCTCATCCCAAAAGGTGCCTTCCGCAATACCCATCACCCACCCTCCCCTCCCTCCCACCCCCCATCAACCCTCAGTTTGTTCTCAGTTTTTAAGAGTCTCTTATGCTTTGGCTCTCTCCCACTCTAACCTCTTTTTTTTTCCTTCCCCTCCCCCATGGGTTTCTGTTAAGTTTCTTAGGATCCACATAAGAGTGAAACCATATGGTTTCTGTCTTTCTCTGTATTGCTTATTTCACTTAGCATAACACTCTCCAGTTCCATCTATGTTGCTACAAAGGGCCATATTTCATTCTTTCTCATTGCCACGTAGTACTCCATTGTGTATATAAACCACAATTTCTTTATCCATTCATCAATTGTTGGACATTTAGGCTCTTTCCACAATTTGGCTATTGTTGAGAGTGCTGCTGTAAACATTGTGGTACAAGTGCCCCTATGCATCAGTACTCCTGTATCCCTTGGGTAAATTCCTAGCAGTGCTATTGCTGGGTCATAGGGTAGGTCTATTTTTAATTTTTTGAGGAACCTCCACACTGTTTTCCAGAGTGGCTGCACCAATTTGCATTCCCACCAACAGTGCAAGAGGGTTCCCATTTCTCCACATCCTCTCCAGCATCTATGATCTCCTGATTTGTTCATTTTGGCCACTCTGACTGGCGTGAGGTGATATCTGAGTGTGGTTTTGATTGTATTTCCCTGATGAGGAGCGACATTGAGCATCTTTTCATGTGCCTGTTGGCCATCCAAATGTCTTCTTTAGAGAAGTGTCTATTCATGTTTTATGCCTATTTCTTCACTGGGTTATTTGTTTTTCGGGTGTGGAGTTTGGTGAGCTCTTTATAGATTTTGGATACTAGCCCTTGGACATAAACCTTTTAGAAAGATAAAATGTTTAACACTCTTTTATCGTGGGTGCTAAGGGTTAAAAAAAAAAGGTATTAATTTTAAGTGAAAGAAACATACCATATGTGTACCTTTGGTTGTCTATTTCCCTGGGCATCCTAGCTTATTTGAGAAAATCACCAAGATTTTATTGCAGTTTGGTTCTCAAGTTATCTTTTACTCTGCAAATCATTTTAAAGAGGTATTCATTAGAACAAGTGATCTCAAACTTCTAGATTTTGCATCATTTCAGGATGGCAATGTTCCCTATAACCATTATCTTCACTAGCTCATGGGAAGAAAAAAAATGAAAAGAATTTATAATGTTCTTGAACTGTGGCAAAGAGGAAAACAATTCAGTAGTTAACTCACTTCCCACACAAGAGCATAGACATGGTTACTGTGGAAATAATTTTACTGTGTAGAGATACCTACAAGTCACTATATAGCTTAAAATACCTAGGTCCCTCCAGATTACCTAGGTTCAGTAAATTTACATGGTAAAGGATCTCTGTCCTTGGTTCTGACATGGCATTCTTTTATTGCATCCTGCCATTCTATGTCTGTATTTATGACATTGTTTTGCATTGGTTGGTACACATATCAGTTTTCCCTACTGAATGGTTAGTTCTTGTTTTTTATTGATTTTGCTATCACCAGCATCTAGCAATTACATAACACATAGTAGAAGGTACTAAATGTTTTGCCAAATGAATTATGCCAGGAAGGAAGGAATAAAGGAAGGGAAGAAGGAAAGAAGGACCAAGGGAAGGAACAAAGAAAAGAATGAATAAAGGAAGGAAGAAGGTAGAGAGGGAGGAGGGAGGGGAGTTATCGCAAGTCATCTCACTAATTCTTCCCTAAAATCACGTTTATTTCCCACTATTCTATTATAGTATACCTGGAATAGGAACATGTTCATTCAGAGAAGCTTTTATGGTTGCAATGGAGTAAAGAGTCAGAAGAATAAGTGGAGCTCAGATTATTTAATGACTTGTGGACAATTTTAGGGACTTTGAGTGAATGAAACAGGGTTATTAATGGGTTGTGAAGTTATGTGATATGAATTCCATTTTATTTTATTTTATTTTATTTTACATATAAATTATTGTCAAATTGGCTTCCATGCAACACCCAGTGCTCATCCCAACAGGTCCCCTCCTCAATGCCCATCACCCACTTTCCCCTCTCCCCCACCTCCCATCAACCCTCAGTTTGTTCTCTGTATTTAAGAGTCTCTTATGGTTTGCCTTCTTCCCTCTGTAACTTTTTTTTCCCCTTCCCCTCCCCCTTGGTCTTCTGTTAAGTTTCTCAGGATCCACATGAGTGAAAACATGTGGTATGTGTCTTTCTCTGCCTGACTTATTTCACTTAGCATAACACTCTCCAGTTCCATCCACGTTGCTACAAAAGGCCAGATTTCATTCTTTCTCATTGCCAAGTAGTATTCCATTGTGTATATAAATAATGTCTTCTTTATCCATTCATCATTTGATGGACATTTAGGCTCTTTCCATAATTTGGCAATTGTTGAAAGTGCTGCTATAAACATTGAGGTACAAGTGCCCCTATGCATAAGCACTCCTGTATCCCTTGGGTAAATTCCTAGCAGTATTGGGTTGTAGAGTAGATCTATTTTTAATTTTTTTGAGGCACCTCCACACTGTTTTCCAGAGTGACTATACCAGTTTGCATTCCCACCAACAGTGCAAGATGGTTCCCATTTCTCCACATCCTCTCCAGCATCTATGATCTCCTGATTTGTTCATTTTAGCCATTCTGACTAGCGTGAGTTGGTATCCCAGTGTAGTGTTGATTTGTATTTCCCTGATGAGGAGTGACATTGAGCATCTTTTCATGTGCCTGTTGGCCATGTGGATGTCTTCTTTAGAAAAGTGCCTATTCATGTCTTCTGCCCATTTCTTAACTGGATTATTTGTTTTTCGCGTGTTGAATTTGGTGAGTTATTTATAGATTTTGGAATCTAGCCCTTTATCCAATATGTCATTTGCAAATATCTTTTCCCATTCCATCGGTTGCCTTTTAGTTTTGTTGATTGTTTCCTTTGCAGTTCAGAAGCTTTTTATCTTGATGAGGTCCCAATAGTTCATTTTTGCTTTTAGTTCCCTTGCCTTTCGAGATGTCTCAAGTAAGAAATTGCTGCAGCTGAGGTCAGAGTGGTTTTTTCCTGCTTTCTTCTCTAGGGTTTTGGTGGTTTACTCTACTTGTTTGAAAATAAAATATAGGTGGCAAGACTAGAAACAAGTACGCCTGTTAGGAAGCTATTGCTGGAATTCAGGCTACAGACGATGACATCTCTGAGCAGAATGGCACCAATGGAGATAATGAGAGATAGGGAAACTCTTGATATGATCTGAAGGTGGAGATATCAGAGTTCCCAATGGAGGACTCCGGTGTTGTTGACTTGAATGACTGGAAGAATGGTGTTTTTATTAACTGAAGTGAGAAAGCTATGGGTAGAGCCGTTACAAGGGAGGTTAGGAATTCGGGTTAGTTTGTGTTGACTGTGACATAGATATCTGTTAGACATTCATGTGGAGATGTTGACTAGGCAATTAGGTATGAGCCTGGAGTTTCAGAGCTTCATACTACAAATATAAATTGTGAGTTGTTGACGTATAGAAGTTATTTAAAGCCACGAGGTTAGAAAAGATCAAAAAGGAACAAATATATATAAATATGAGGACTGAGTTCTGAGACACTCTAACAAAATTAGAATAGTGATTCTTTCCTTCTATAATTTTCTCCACTTTTATTCTTCAAAGGAGACGCTAGATCTATTAATCAAAACAAAAAAGCAAAGGAAGAAGTTTTATTCAGCATTGGAATGATTTGATGCCAAATTCAAGAAGATTATAGATCAGAATGGTGATGGATCCTGTCTGGAAAAGCAGTACAACTGTCAAAACCAACATTGAATAAATGTGACTGTGTCAAACACAGAATTTATGAAAGTCTATCCTACAGCCCAACATTCTTCCAGTAAAAACAGGCCTTTGGCATTCCATCTCCACTACTGGAAATTATCTAGGTGCCTCTTACTGTCTCCAAGCCAGTAACTCCTGTATTAATTTCTTCCTGGTACCATAACAAATTACCACCAATTCTCTCCACCACTTTTGTAGGGCAAGTGCCTCTCATTGGTTGAATCAAACTGGAAACCAGAAGGCAAGGGACGCTGAGAGAAGCAGTCTGTAGAAGTCAGTTCTCCTTACATGTTCTTATAACAACTATTTCCCTTCTAACACTTTTCATGATGTAATATTTTTATTTTCAGGATTATTGGATTAGTATTTCTCTTCTCTTAGAATCTACACAGCATGATGTCAAAGTTTATGCCAGTGTTGCTGACAATTATATCATCAAATCCTGTCCTAGGCCTCTCATACTGAAGGTACTCAATAAATAGTTATTTAATAGTTGAAGGAAAGAAAAAAATCAGTCAATGAACTGTTTTCAGTTTTCTCTCTCAGTTATTCTCACTTCATGCACCATACTGGTGTCTACTTGGCTTCTGGCAACAGTGTTGTCTTGTCTCTCTTCTAAGTCCCTTGCTAACCACTTGGACTTAAGAACAAAATTTTATTCCAACTGCTTTGACAATTGGTCCATCCTAGGACAGGATTTCTAGCTCCTCTGTTCATTTGGTTCTTGTTCACCTGATGAATAATGACAAATGGCAGCAGTTTAAATGATAGTGACTGTATGACTTTAGCATGCTAAATTCTCATACTTCTCTTTTGTTAGGAAACTGTTCATAACCTTAATTCAAAAGCTCTTTTGGCTTTTCCAGTAGGTCTCTTCTCAAGTTCTACTTGGTCCCATCCCACATTCTCAGAGTTCAGTGAACTCGACATATTTAAATGAATACATGTTTCACATGAAAAAAAAGTTACCACTTTTCTTTTTCTTCTTAAAATTTGTGGGGAAAAAAATGAATAAAAATGTCCTGTGAAGGATTTGGCACTTTAAAAAAATAACATGCTTACTAGGTCCAAAAATATATTTCCTAAGATTTGAAGTAGATTTTTTTTTCCATGATAAAGTCAGTGACAATAGGATCTTATTACACAAGGCTGATTTAAGTGTCTTGACATTCACTAAATGCCAGCAAGTAAGGTTGAAATTTTGAAGCGACCATTAAGGAAAACTTTCTACTCAGCCCAAGTATATCCAATTAGTAGATATAACAACAGATTTATTGTTTTGGGTTTAGTGATTACCATAGAAAAGGTATTAACACATAGGGATTTCTTTGGAAATATATGCAGATGAAAATGTAAGCTCTAAAAATCCTACTATAAACTCTACTATCTGACAGGTTTGTCAGATATTTTAGTTGTCAGAAATAACTATAAATACTATTCAAGGTTTGCCAACTTTCCCAGAATAAAATGACTTAACAAAACATAGTATGGAATAGAATTCAGTGTTTCATTCATGGTTCAGAAGGAACTTCAGGATAATCTCCACTTCTCATGTCAACTTTGTTGACATTAACCACCTTGAACCAGAGAATCTGTTAAAGAGAGGATTCTGTCCACAAGAGATGGCTAATAGTAATTGATATTTGAAGTCTAATCATACCAGTTAATAAAATTATAAGTCAAAAAGCATTAACATATTTGTTTTCAAGCCATATTCAACTGAAAATATGTAGATGTGATTTCATCAGTAAAATAAATTTTGTCAGTAACGTAAATGAATTAAAAGTGGACAACAGAAACCATGATACAAAATCACACGTGCTAGATCATGAGGTACCTCTTCCATTTAACTTGATTACTTTAACTTAGTTATTTTAAATTTAGTTAAGAATTGTCAGACTTTCCAAAGAAGCTTAACCATTTCACCTTCCACCAGCAGGGTTTAAGGGTTCCATTCTCTCTTCATTCTCACCAGTCCTTGTTCTTATTTGTCTTTTTTGATCACAGCCATACTGATGGGTGTGAAGCAGTATCTCCTTGTGATCTGGATTTGCATTTCCCGATGGCTTACAGTTGTTGAGCATCTTTTCTTGTGCATATCAGTCATTTGTGTATCTTCCTTGAAGAAATGCCTATTGAGATCCTTTCTCCATTTTTCAATTGGGTTATTTATCTTTTCATTATTGAGTTGTAGGCATCGTTTTCCTATTCTAAATATAAGCCCCTTATCAGATAGATGATTTACAAAAATTTTCACCCATTCTGTAGGTCATCTTTTCACTTTCTACTAGCAAATTTTTCATTTTGGTTGTCATACTTTCAACTGAAGCATTTTCATTTGGTTCTTTTAAAAAAATAATTTCTATATCTTTACCTGAGATTTTCTACTTTATAATATTGTCAGCATAGCTTACTTCTATAAGAATGATTTTTTTAGGTCTTTGAATATTTTCTTAATGGCTAAAGTCCTAACCATTGTTTTAGTGTTTTCTTTCTTGAGCCACTCATTTTTCTTATTCACATTTTAGGAGTAAATAGGGGATAAAAAAAATATGGGTTAACAGGATAAGAATCATTAAA
This sequence comes from Panthera pardus, assembly GCF_024362965.1. Lineage (NCBI taxonomy): Eukaryota > Metazoa > Chordata > Mammalia > Carnivora > Felidae > Panthera > Panthera pardus. Next base: position 188,250,347 of record NW_026526688.1, read on the forward strand.
TGATGGTCAGAGTCACTGAGACCCAGTAATTCATGATTTTTAAGGAAAAAATTTAAAAAAACCTCTAGAATTCGTTTGTAATAGTTTTAGTAGGAATTTGAGGAATACCTTTTGAATTTTACTTATTGTATTTTTGTATATATACCATTCCTGACATGAGAAAAGAAGGAAGAAAGAAAGAAAGAGAGAGAGAGAGAAAGAGAGAAAGACAAGAAAGAAAGAAAGAAAGAAAAGAAAGAAAGAGAGAAAGACAAGAAAGAAAGAAAGAAAGAAAGAAAGAAAGAAAGAAAGAAAGAAAGAAAGAAAGAAAAATCAAATTGCTTGGTTCAAATGATCCAATTCCAGGTTTAAACTTTTTTTGTATTTTCATCTCAGGCTAGGGTGTGCTAAATTCAGTGCAAAGATGTCACTTATATCTAGTCAATATAGTCAAAATTATCTAGAAAATCCTTTAAGTATTAACCTCCTAAGCACCTCCCAATCCCAATATTCTATGGCTTTGACATTCTGTACCAACAGATTTTTTTAATAGTGTCAGGTGAAGTGGTTGGATTTGCCTAGAGGCCATGGAGTATGAAAAATGGGTTTGAGTTTGTTTATTTTCGAGATGCTTGTATAGGCTGAATGTTTATAGGCTTAGGTGCACATATGATGCAGTTTGACCAAGTATGACATGATCTTCCACTCTCCAATGGTCAGAGATGCTATGAGAAAATGTGGAGTGATTAAGAAAATGGCAACACCAATTAGAGTTATGTTAAGCCCCTTAAATGTATTTGAAAGATTCAACAGGTCTTTTCTGTAGTGATTTTCCATTCCTGACAGACTGAAATGATTCGGTTTTCAGAAAGACAAGATAGTAACCCTTCCTCTCAGCTCCTCTTTGGCTTTCCTACTCCATCATACAAATCATTTTATTCATTTTCTTAAATTGACTGCCTTCACACAACATTTTCATACCCATCTGGAAGGCTGAACCATGATAATAGCTTTCAGTTAACTTCTAGACTTGATAATGAAAAATAATGCGGTCAAAATTGGAAAAGTGCTTTATTTTCTTGGATACCAGATAATGAAGTCATCTTTTTTAAAAAAAAGCAAGCTCATATATCCGAAGGATGATGGAATGGCAACACTATCAAGCATCCACAAGACAAAAACTTCTCTGTGCACTCTGAAGATCATGTCCTTTCTGGGTGCATAAATCATGAACAGTTTGGCAAATTTAGGGTGCAGAGGGTACTTACCTAACTACAGACAGAAGAGGGAGTATCATCCCAAACATGCTAAGTTTCAGATTGAGTGTGCATGTTGAAAAAAGACTTGGCGCATCACTCATTATTTTGTTAATTAATATTTATTGGTGACCTAAGAACAGCCTGAGAGAAAGGTAGGAGGAACCAATGGATGTTGGATGAATGTGAGCATTTCTAGAGGACAGAACACCAGAGGCACTTGAATCTCCTGCAGCTAATTCAGGGAATACGATAAAAAATATGTCCTTTTCAGAGTAGCAGCACATCTGAGCCTATGGTCTGAACTTCAATGTCTGCTAACTCAAAAGACTTTAAGGGATCAATATTGTACATGTGTGATGCAGCCGTGTGCTAGGGGTACAAGTGGACCTCTGGAAAACTACAGAGACATCTTCTATTTAGGGGCTTTTCTATTTTTATTTTCAAAACAACACACATCTATAGGCCAAGTTTGCCTCTTAGCTACCAGGTTTTGAACTCTGGGTATAGCTCAAATAAATACACCAGACTCAGGATCATCGAACTGTCACAACATAAACATGAAGCTCATGATCTGAATTTTAAAATTCTTTCTGTTTCCTTTTCAAGTTTATCATATAATTCTACTTCATATAACTATTGGATTATATAGCTTCTATATAATTTATTATTAAATAAATCAATGGACAATGGTTCTAATATATGAGGGGGTTCATAATGAGAAAAAAACTATAAAGATTGACTTATGTGTACGAGTGACATTATATATGCAATTGTATTTATTGTACAATTGTATTAATTGTAATTAATAACTCTGACTCAGAGTTATTGGCTAGTGTTATGGGCAAAATGACATTTCCTCAAAATTCATATGTTGAAGTTGTAACTTTCAGTATCTTAGAATGTGACTGTATTTAGATGTAGTTCCTTTATAAAGAGGTGATTAAGTGAAAATGGGTCCTAATTCAATATGACTGACATCCTTATAAAAAGAGATTAGGACACACAGACACATAAAGGGAAGATGGTGTGAAGGTGCTAGGAGAAGATGGGCATCTACAAGCCAAAGAGAGCAGACTCAGGTGAAGCCACCCCCTCTGAACACCTTGATCTGGACTTATAGCCTCCAGAACTGTGTGAAAATAAATTTCTCTTGTTTAACTCATACACATTTTTTACTGGAGGCCATAGCAAACTAATACAGTTAGTAATTCATAAATTCAACTCAATATTATCAGAATTCAGAATTACCTATACCCCAAACTCCCATAAACAAATTCAGCTTGAAATAGCTCTGACATTTCTGTAGTTCTCATTACTATCCCCTGTGTTAGTCTAGACTTTCCAGGAAATAGATCTCAAGATAATGTTAATTGTGCAAAAATGTTATTATGAAAATCCCTATGAGGGGCACTGGGTGGCTCAGTTGAACGTTGGTTAAGCGTCTGACCTCAGCTTAGGTCATGATCTCACAGTTTGTGGGTTCGAGCCCCACATTGGGATCTGTGCTTCCATCTCAGAGCCTAGAGCCTGCTTCAGTTTCTGTGTGTCCCTTTCTCTCTGCACCTCCCCTGCTCATGCTCTGTCTCTCTCTCTCAAAAATATTTCTTTAAAAAAAAGAAAGAAAAGAAAATGTTCATGAAAGAAAATGGAGACAGCAAAGCTGGGATAGCCATTAAACTGTGATACAAGTTTGACCCCAACTGAAGGAGATATGGAAGGGAAGTTGAAGGAAGCCATCTAGACTGCTGTGTAGTGTAAGTAAGATTCAGCAATCTTAAGGGAAATCGTGAAACCAAAGTTAGCTGTGAAAGAGTTCCTTGCATCCTAGACATAAGCCTGCCTTAGTATCCCCTATAAGCTCAGTCAGTGGCTGAAAGAGTCTGTGCGAGGTGTGGCCTTGGTGCAGACATACAAAACAGTGTAGCAACTATGACTCAAGCTATACCCACAGTTCAGAAACTGGTAGCTAAGAAGCAAACTTGGCCTGTACATGTGTGTTGTTTCCTTAGAGTGTTTTAAAAATCAGTCGACTACCTCCTTGTATTTGGAGCTCTATATGATGCATTCCCATGAATACTGTTAAAGAAATAATATTATCATTATTGAAGAAAAATATTCAATGATATTTGTTAAAGCAAAATAAGGCAGACTTTATTCTCAGGAGCCCATGGCAATAGGTGTAAGGACCACAGCAATGGGATTGTGCAGTGGGGGAGAAAAATATTGGACTCAACTCTGAATACAGCATGAGCAAGTGGGAATTTATAGCCAAGAAGCAGACTGGTGATCATTGGATAGAAAATTACAAAGTGGAAACATCAAAGGGAAGAGGGAATTTTGGCTAAACCAACCTAACAGGATTCTTGCTGAAGACAGCAAGACAGGAATTTTGGCTAAACCAACCTAACAGGATTCTTGCTGAAGACAGGGTGATCAGGTATTACCAGGGGGATAGTGGAAGATGAGAAACCCAATGAGATATAGAAAGTGAACAGATAAGGAGGATGGGAGATTCTGGCTAAACCAACTGAGCAGAATTCTTTCTAAAATTGGACAATGCAGAGATAAACACAGAAGTTCAAAAGTCCAGGCATTGTTGAAAACTTTAGGAGAGCCCAAACAGAATTTGGTCAAGAGGAGCTTTGTCAACACCTCACTTCCAAATTACCCAACTGATGAAACAGCTTTGACTTTAAGAGAATAGATTATGTGTGTCATCTCTGGACCAACACTATATTTAGTCATCAGATAGTTGTTGAGTATGTGATGAGGGCTTGACAACAGTCAGGGAGCTAAGGACCATAAAATGATAGCAGCAATGAAAGAAAGTCATTGCTTTCAAACCATCTACAAACTTGCTGAGCAATCAGAGTTGTGCCTGGAGAATAATTTAAGAAGCAGTAAATCATACAATTAAGATTCATTTCCCTTTAAAGCATGATTTATATGCCACATGGTGTAGGAAGATGACTTCAGGTGATACATAGATGAGCTTTTATTTTAATAGCTAGTCGTTGATTTCAACATACTAGAAAAAAAAAAGGAAACAACACATCAAAACTGCCATTTAATTGACACTACAGCTTGAGGTAAAAATGAACTTAATTGGACATTAGGACAATGAGTCTGTGGGTAGAGCAAACAATACACAGATGTTATAAGACTCATTAGAGTTTGGAAAATATTGGCATGATGAATTGTACGGTTCAGATGTAATCCTTCTGAGTCATCAAATGATAGAATCCATGACAAAAGGAAAAAAAAACTGGCTCTTATTGAATTTCAAATAGAAATGAGACCTCTGGAAGACAACATTTTGGCCCTTATGTCAAAATTAGCATTTAATTTTTTTTTTTAAGTGTGGACCAAATAAGCTTTAAGATTCCTTCTAATCTTGGTATTTCATGTTTTTTGTTTGTTTGTTTTTTGTTTTTTTAAATACCTACTTCCTCTTGAGAGTTTACTGCATGCTAGGCATTGTGCTTAAAAAATACAGGCTGTAAAAGACTCAGTTCTTTCCCCCAGGAAGCTCTCTATTTTATGAGATAGTCAAAACCAGATAATCACAATTCAGTGCACTTAGGATAAAGGATAGGTGTGGACATTACCGGTCAGTGAGGCTGAGCCCTTCATCCAATTCCTGAGGGAGCATGGAAGGAATGCTGGAGAGGTCCTCATGTGTCAGGCTAATATGGACAGGGTGACAGGGTGTATAATGCAGATGAAGATCGTATGGGTGATTGTAGAACCGCTGGAGTCCAACGTGTGAAGTAGGAAGTTGCATGTCATTAATTTTTTTTTTTATTGTTCATGTTATATATATAACAAAATTTACCATTTTTACCATTTTTAAGTATAAAATTCAGTGGCAGTTAAGTACACTCACATTGTTGTACAGCCATCACCATAATCTATCTCCAGAACATTTCTATCATATTAAGCTGAAATTCTATACCCATTAAACAAAGATTCCCCATTGGCCCTTCCATATAGTCACTGGTAACACTATTATTTCTGTCTCTATAAACTTTCCTATTCCAAATACCTCAAACAAGTGGAATCATACAATATTTTCCTTTCGTATCTGACATTTCGCTTAGTAGAATGTTTTCAAGATTATAGCATGGATCAGAACATCATTTCACTTTACATCGAATAATATTCTTTTAAAGGTGTATTATACCATATTTTTTTTATCTGTTGGTTAACGTTTGGATTATTTCCACATTTTGCTTATTGTAAATAATTGCTTTGAACATGTGTCTTTTGAGTCTCAGCTTTGATTTTTGGGGGGTATGTATCTAAAAGTAGAATTGCCGGGTCATATGATAATTCTATGTTTAACTTCTTGAGGAACCACCATGTTGTTTTCCACAGCAGCTATACTGTTGTATGCTTCTATCAGCAGTGCTGTTTTCCAGTCTCTCCACATCCTGTTTTGTGACTTTCCTTTTTTTAATATTTATTTATTTTGGGGGAGAGTGCAAGAGGGGAAGGGGCAGAGATTTGGAGACAGAGGATCTGTAGCAGGCTCTGCAGTGACAAGCTGACAGCAGTGAGCCCCATGTGGGGCTCGAACTCATGGACCATGAGATCATGGCAAAGTCGGATGCTCAACTCAACTGACTGAGCCACCCAGGTGCCACTTCTTTTTTTCTTTTTCTTTTTTTTTTTAAATAATGGCCATCCTAATGGGTATGAAGTAATACTTCATTGTGGCTTCACTTTGCATTTCTCCAATGAATGGAATGTGGTTTTGAATGCTATTCTTTAAGGAGATATTGATCAGTTATAATCAGTGCTTTCCTGTGTTTCAGGGGTAGGAGAATATTTGCATTTAAAAAACTCACCCTGGCTTACAATATAAATTTGGGTATAGGGAGAGGACTGGGGCATGAAGACCAGAATGAAGTTCAATTCAATAGTCTGGGAGAGAGTTAGAAGAAATAAGACCCATTCGATCAGTAATGTAGTGGTCATGGGAGCTGAACTTGACAAATTAGACATGATGGGCTTTGAGGGGAAAATGAGAAGTCAACACACCTCCTAAATTCTTAGTATGGCTGACATGGGGTGTGTGGTACCCCCACAGTAGAAGGAGGTTTTGGATGTGAAGATAAGTCCTGATTAAGTTGCATTTGAGATATCTGTAGGATACTCAGAGCCAGAAGTTAGAAGTAGTTATATAATTTTGAAGATCCGAAGTCTGGACCAGAGGCAAAGATATAGTTGTCTTCCAAAGAGAGATATGACTGGAGGAAGAAGCGTGGGTGAGATCACAATAGGGAAAGAGAGGGCAAAGCATGAATTTCCAGGAATAGCAGCATTTTTATAAGTTGGGAAGATAAAAAGGAATCCGTGAAGAATTCACAGAAACAAAGAGGCATTGAGAAGATCTCTGTCCCATGGAAATTGACCAAGGAAGGAGTTCGAAGGAGTTCATAATTTTATTGTACCAAATATAGCAAGGATTTCTAGAAATATTAGAGCTGATCTTAAAAGAAAATCTAATTATAACCTAAACTAGAACCTAGGATTCTATCCACTGATTCATATTCGTATTTCTGCATAACTTCTAAGCCCAAATTCCAAGTCCAGGTGCAGAATAGACACTGATATCCGCTACATTAGCCTATTTGATGTTCTTCTACCTGACATAAATCCTGCGTAGTGAAAACTTCTCTGTGAGGCAAAGTTTGAAAGTACTGAAGTGTTGTACCGTTTCAAGGGCTGATATAGTCTCCATCATAATTAATTCTGAGCCTAAGGGCCTGCTGCTATTTTCAGGGCTTCTTTTCAGCTACTGAGTGGGACTATAAAGAGCTAGTCAGCCCCTTGTCTGGTGTCTGGGAGTCAGTGGGTCATCGGGGGGAATTTAGGCCCGGAGCACCTTCATGAACATCAAGCTGCACCTTGTGTTCAGTAGAAGCTCAGCATACTTGACACCCTTTATCTGGCTTCTGGTGCCCAATGTCATTTCCCGAAAGTTCTGACCTCCTCTCCTAATACCTGCAATCCCCTTTTTCCTAGGGCTGGGTTTGCTACCATTGCCTGTCACATCATCTCAGCTTGGCCTCTTTCTAGTCCTGCTGATGCTGAAATGTTATGCATATCAGGATTCCACCACTGCATCTTTCTATCTCCTCTGTTTAGACACCTTGCCTATTGGCTCTGGCCCAGAATTAGCCAGTTTACCTTGAATTCACTAAAAGACTACAAGCATCCATTTTTTTTCCCATCTCACTTTATTTTGATTTCCCCAGTGAGAAGTTCCCTCTGGGCTCCTTGCCCTGCGCCACGATATTCTACCTCTAAATTCTTGTAATTTCCAAGATTAGGAGGATTCACACCTTTGAATTAAAGCATTCTGTTCTAAGCTAACTGTGTTACATAGAAGAACAAGCATAGTGAGTTGCCATTGTCTGTTAACATCATGACATGTATCAAATAAACTGGTCATTATCCCATCACCAGTAAGATCTTGAGGGATAAAGGACAGAGGTCTTTTCCAAGATTGATCCATTTTCAATATGGAAGGTAGACATAATTTAGTCCTATTTCCTATGTGGTATACAAACCCCTACTTTATAACCCTAATCTGGTTTTCCAAGGCATTTTCTGTGACAAGGAATACTGAACATACAAAGAACTTATGTCTTTGGAGAGTCTAGTGGTTAGATTTGCTACTCTGAACTCCAAACCATTATTTCCTCCCCAGAAGAGCTTAGACTAAATTATGTTCAACAAATATTTATTGAGCATCTACTATATGCCAGGCACAATGCCAGGTGCTAGGCACACGAAGAGCCAGGGGGCTTGATCTCTGCCCTTTGTGGTAAGTCCATGTCCTACCAAAATGTTGGAATGATGGGTAGAAACAGTATGTGACACTGTCCTTCAGTTTTGTCACGGTTGCTTCCTTACAAATTAGCTTAGCACATTCTAATCATGCTTCTGTTTGAGTATCCTTCTCTTTCTTTCTGAAAGACTCCAAACATCAAAACTATTTTGAGACCAGTTTGGGATTTTTTTTTTCATGATGAACTAGTTAGGAGATAATTCATCCAGCTTGTCTCAATTATGCCACAGAAGCTAAGTGATGAAATTAGATCCTGAAAGGAATAAACAGGAGCATTAACTCCACCCCAAAAAAACATCTGTTGAATCTAGGAATAGCGTGAAAGAAAGGGACTTTTTCAGAGGCACTTTGGAAATGAGGTTTTAATGGAATTGGTTATTGTTCTTTAAGGCCAAGTTTGGGAGAGCTATCTGTACAACCATTATCAAAAAGGGTTTAATTTTTGTTAACTTGGAGATAAGATGAAAAAGAGTTTTTCATTATAAATGTATTTTTCTATTTGAAAACTAAGAAGCAGAAGCACTCAGTAGGCACATATGTGCCCAGAGATCTGGTTACCACGAACATCTTCTATAAGTCTAAATTATAAATAATCATTTGTAGTGCAGAAGCAGGTGCAAAGTAAGCATGCAAAGCTGTTGTGATGATAGGTGCTATTTTTTTCAAGGTTAGCTATGAATAACACAATATTCTAGAAGATGGAAAAGTACTGAGGGAAATAATAGCATTGTCCAAGTATTCGAGACCCTCAAAATATTTTCAGAACAATGAAATCTTTAGAACGGTTACTCTTATGACTCAGTGATCAGAAGACATTTCAGAAGCAAGGGTTGTCTGAAATCTTGACTCAGTCACATGGCATGCAAACAGATCTCTTGCAAAGCAACCGTGAAGTGAATATGATAGAAGCAGCACTTCTAAAGTTAATGAGGAAGATTCATGAGGCTGGGTGAATGTGTATTTCACAAGAAGGCAAAGATGCCAATTATTTCCAGTTTTTCTAAGTGACTACATTCCCCCCCTCTTTTGCTGCCCCTAATTACAATCAAAATTATTATTAATCTTTTGCCCAGTTATTCCATTACTGAACATATGTCACTCCGATAGCATCCTATCTTTAGTAGAATAAATAAGGAATATGTGCAGGCTATGTTTCCTAAAAGGTAGATCTCAGGATAGAATGAACCCACCCAAAGTATTTTTTGAACAGTATTGCTTTATCAGTCTTTGACCTGATGACATCAAATTAGCTAATATCAACTGAAATTGGTCTAATTTCAAATAAAAACTCAATTTCACAAAGACAATCTTGAAAAAAAAAACAAAAAAATATTATAGCTTAAGCTTTCGAATGTGTCTTGCCCTACAAATTTTTCACCTTAATCTACACATTTAATATCTATGCTATTATTGCTTAAACTCAGGAAAATATCTGTATTCTTGGAAAATATCTATATTGTAATTGGTGTCAAAACAAGTTTTTTAAACCTGGTAGTGGACATACCCATCACTCTATGGTCTTTCACAGTTTTGTTCCAAAGCAGAATTCCTTAGTGTGATCGCTTAACTTCATTGCAGATCTTGTCTCCATACACTTTTGTTATTTCCAAGAACCAAATCTATGGTGTAAAGGTCAGGGATTTTCCTGGCAGTAGATAGTCAAAAGAATATGTCACAGACTCTGCAGGCCTGTCTCATGGGGAATTCAAAGGGTGTTTGAGCCTCAGTAGCACAATTAAACTAAGTGTACGGGCACCCCAAGGGACTTCTTGGGAGAGCATCATATTTCACTTAGATATATAGGTTCTGTTTTGAATTTTTTCCAGCTTTACTGAGATGTCTTTGGTATGAAAAACTGCACATAATTAATGTATACAATTTGGCGAGTTCAGAACTTTTAAACACTCATGTTAACATCATCATAATCAAGGTAATAAACATATCCATCACCTCCAAAGTCCCTTTGTTTCCTTTGTTGTTATTGTTGTTTTTAATTTGAAAATAAAACACATGACTTTATAGTCACATCTTTCATTCTTTCAGTGAACAGGAGGAGAAAAAAGTCAGACATATTTCTGTAAGACAGTATCCAAGAAAATGCCTGGTGCATTTTCAGGGCTGTTGGTGCTGGTGATGTCTGTGTCTCCTATGGCTTCTAATATCTTCAAGATCCTCTGTACTTAATAAGTGACAGAGACATGTCTAAGAAGCAGTAGGTGTGTGACTGTAATTACCCCTCTTGGACAAAGTCTACGGTTGGTGTATGCTCATTACTTCCTAGGGAGCCAGTGACGATCCCTGAAATGGTGTCTGTCAAGGACATCAAAGATCATTGTTACACTTGAAAGGCAGCATCAGTATTTATTAATATTGGAGAGGCAGTGGGGTGAGGTACAATGGTTTCCAAACAGGCTGTGAGTCACAATCCCCAATGGAAGTTTTTTAAAATGTAGAGAGAGGTGGCCCTATCACCAGAAGGCTGAATCTTTATAATAGGGGGTGGGTCCTAAATGTTGGTGTTACTTAAAGGTCCCCACAAGTGAGACTAACACATCTAATCTTCAGACCAGTTGGTGCAGCCACCTGAACGTAGTGAAAGGAGACCTAAGTGAGGGTCCCTATGCCACCGCTTCTTAACTATATGACTATGCACAAGTTGATTAACTTATTGGAATCTCATTTCTAAAATGGGAGTCTGCATGGCTACGTGTGATGATACTAAGATTTAATAAACCACATGTGAGATATATTTGGCACACAATAAGCTCTCAAAAGAATTCCTATTTCCTCTTCTTCCAACATTCCCCTTTCCCCTGGTCAGTAGGTGTTATTAACTGAATGTTTGCATCCCCCTAAAATTCATATGTTGAAGCCCTAACCCCCAGTGTGATGGTATTTGGAGATGGGGTGTTTGAAGGTCATTGGGATTAGGTTAGGTCATGAGGGTAAGGCCCTTATGATGGGATTAGTGGCTTTAAAGTAAGATGAAGATCCCTCTCTCTCCCTACTTCTCCCTCTCTCTCTCTCTCTCTCTCTCTCTCTCTCTCTCTCTTTCTGTGTATACACACTATGGAGAGGCATTGTGAAGAAATAGTGAGAAAGTAACCATCTGTAAGCCAGGAAAAAAGCTCTCACCAGGAACCAAATCAGCCAGCACCTTGATCTTGGACTTCCTGGCCACCTGTGAAAAGTAAATCTGCATAGTTTAAGCTACCCAGGTCAGTCTATGGTATTTTGTTATGGCAGCCTGGACAGACTAAGATATAGGCAAACAAGACCTAAAATTCCACAAGCAGTCAGGACAGTTCAGTGGAAAGGGGCAGTGGACAAAATTTCTTTCCTGAGAGTAAGCCCTATGTGAGCATCTTTTCAGAGTGTATGTCTGGAAAAGTTCAGATTGGGCAGCCCACCAGTGCACTGCATGTGCCTTTGGCAGGACATGGACTCAGATGCCCCAAGAGTTTAGAAATAGAGGAAAAAATAATGTCTTCTGAGAATGAAGATAAATACATTATAGTAGATATGGAGGAAAAAACCAAGAGATGGTAATTAAATGCATTATAGAGTAATTTAGAATGACCAAATCTTCCATCATGGAAATCTGGAGTGATCTCTCTGGGAAAGGCTGGAAGTAACTATAATTCTCTGCATGGAAATTTAATCAAGCATGCCGTGGCTAGATTTAAATGGTGGTACAGGGAGGAAGGAATGGCCAACCATTAACACAGAAAAGGAAAGAGAGTTTCAAGGGTCAGAAAAAAATCAGGAGCATTTAGTTTCAGAATGCTTTTCATTCCAAGTGGAGGCTCTGAACCCATAGTTTATTGAAACTAGCCTTCACGGCCATCCAAACCCACCCTGCAATTTTGTTCACTCATTGATTCATTCATTCGCTCATTGAACATGTATTTGTTGAGTATCAACCATGTGCCATCCAGTGAGCCAGGCGTTGTGTATGCAGATCATGGAGCCCACTGTTTATGATCTGTGTAAGAGGGTGTGTGTATTTGCCTTTTTTATGAACTTCCATACCTTTAATCAGATTTTCAAATGGTTAAGAGCCACAGAACAATGGGAAAATTAGCTCACTCTGTTTGATTATTATAATCCAGGAAACATCTGTTCCCTCATTATTCGTGGAAGTTTTTTTTTTTTTTTCTTAGTGCACTAAGTTAGATGGTTTGCAAAATGCACAGGGCAGACAGAGAAATCCTGAAATCCCAATCTGCATAAGGGGGGGGGGGGTGAAAGGGATGTAGAAGCTGGAAAACAAAGGCGCTTAGAGTTAAATTATTTAATAGTTCCCCTACAGGAATATCCAGAGATCAGCACCTTGTAGATTTCTAAAAGGAAAATGTCCGTATGATGAAGTTGAAATTATTCTGAGCCATAAGTATTACCAATTTTGTAAATAAGAGGTTTATTTTTAACAAAGACATTTATGGCATAGAGCAGCTCTTTGGCAAACAGGCTAGAAAACCTAATTTCAGGCAGAAACACTGGTTAAGACTCAATGGTATGGACCCCCCAGATTATCACTCTCCAAATGAAAAACCAACTAGAAAACAACATGTTAAAGGTTTGGAGTTGGAGGGAGAGTGTGGTCTCAAACCTTGGGAAGTGAATGTAAGTCTACTCTGGTTTCTATAGCAAAATACAATTCGCATGACTGGATTTTGATCTTTCTCTTTTTTATTTTAAGCTAGAGCAATCAACGGTTTTTTTCTCTTCTCATCCTGCCCGCAGGCCTCAATCCTGAGCAGTGTTGTTTGGTGCAAACGTTTTGGCAGCTCCCGTATATTATAGGCTTAAGCAGGTTTTCAGTCATCCCAGACAGAGGGGGGACATGTTATTTCAAACCAGAAGCAGGCTCTGAAATGGGAGACTCGTTAGGAACAAAAACAGACGAGCTCCAATTAAATGAACTGTTCTCTGGCAAACCCCCCGTGTCTTGGAGCGTAGCTGTTTAACTAAGGTTTACAGAACAAACAAACGTGCTTCAGGTGTGCTTATGGAAAAGCAAGTCAAGGCATGACTCACAATTGCTTTCTCAGTCAGATTACTTCTCATTTACTGTCACTTGGGACTGTTCAAAGTCAGCGCCCCACCCCCCCCTTGGCACCACTGTTTTCTTCTGAGATAATTACTGAGGAGTGTTTGGGGCACCATTAAGTTCAGATCTCTCCATTAGACTTCAGAGCCTGGTTGCATAACCATTACATGTCTTTCATTTGTTTTACCTTGAAAATGACCTTTTTTTTTTTTGTTTTGTTTTAACCCCGGAACATGGACGCTGTTGGTTCGAGGACAAGTCCTTCCCAACTCCTTCTGTCGTGCGTGATTTCTTCCTGTGCTGGTTATGCACCATGTGAGATGGTGCATGTCTTCAGAAGAACTTAGTTTCCCTGCTGATCCATCTGGAAGGAGTGACCCTCAACACTGGTTGCCCATTAGATTCACCTTTAGAAAACCTCCAGTGTCGAAACTCCACTCCCAGACCTTCTGATTTTAATTGCTCAGGGATTCTTTTCTTAAGAGAGAGAGAACATAAGCAGGGGAGAGGGGCAGAGAGAGGGAGAAAATCTCAAGTAGGCTCCATGCTCAGTGCAAAGTCCAACCTGGGGCTCAATCCCATGACCCTGGGATCACGACCTGACCCAAAATTAAGAGCCAGATGATCAGCCAACTGAGCTACCCAAGTGCCCCATTGCTCAGGGTTTTTTAAAAATGTATTTATATTTATTATAAATGCCTCTAGTGATTCCAATGAACAGCCAGGGCTGAGAACCACTGACTTAACCAGGGTACCTTCCACCCATTCATCAAGAGAACTTGGAAAGCCAGACAGGCACTGCCAGGAAATGCTGGCAGTGGAGCATTTTCAGGGACATTGTCCTTAAAAACAGAGAAAAGAACTTATTGCAAGGCCTTGCCAGCTAAATCATTTCCAGGTGCTGCATTTTGTTGAACTATCTCGTGACTCCCCGTTCCAAACCCTATGTTAGCTCAGTTGTGACAAAATACCCAGATAAAATCCATGTTCTATCATGCCTCTATTCCGTTTCACGTGCTGTTCTGAGCCAGGCACGGCTCATGCCCACCACCTCCCTGCCCATGTCCCAGGCTTCTCCCTCCAGACCCAGCTGAGCCCCCACATCCTTTCCTGGCACACTTATTCCACCCACAGCAAACCTCCATTCTTCCATGCTTCCGTAGCATCTTGAACATATCTCCGTCATAGCTCGTGATATCTAATACCATCATTTATCATTTGACATATCTATTTCCACCCTTAGATGATGGGCCTTGGAAGGGCTATACTTCGGGCTCACAATAGGAAATGTGTGATTTGAAAGTTGGTTAAGAGCAAGTTTTTTCCTATCTCAGGGCCTTTATGGCTGCTCTTCCTTCATGCAGTATGTGTTGTTGCTGTAACTAGGGTAGGGAGAAACTCATATGTTACCTCCTGGAAGAAATCTGCAAGAAGCAACTCCGTGGTCTGTCTCTATCACCGTGCCCTATTTTATTTTCTTTGTGGCATTTAGGGCATATCTGAAGTTCCTTTACCTATTTGTTTCCTCTAGTGTCCGTCTCCCTCCCTGGGATGCAAACAGCTTGAGGGCAGCTGCTCCACTAGCCTATCTACTACTACACACCAGGTAAATGAATATTTGTTCTTGACCAGCTTTCAAAATCAGATAGACCTGGGTTTCCATCCTGGCCCTTTTAATTCCAGTTTATATCCCTAGGCAAGATAGGTAACCTCTCTATGCCTCAATATCCCCCATTCTAAGGATCATTATTGCTAGGGCTCCTGGGTGGCTCAGTGAAGCATCCAGCTCTTGATTTCAGCTCAGGTCATGATCTTGCAGTTTGTGGGTTTGGGCCGGGAGTCAGGCTCTGCACTGATAGTGCAGAATCCTCTCGGGATTCTCTCTCTCCTTCTCTCTTTCAAAATAAGTGTATAAACTTTAAAAAAAGGATAATTATTGCTATCCTGTTGGTATAACCACTTCCAAGGAGAAGAAATGAATACTGTATACCATGAGTGGACCAACCAAAAATTGCATGCAAATTCCAGTAAAATGTCAGAGGAAATAGTACGTTTTAGCATCATACTATTTCAAAATAATTGTTCACAATAATTGGATAATACTTCCCTAGCGGGGCGACTGCTGTGATTAAATAAGAAGGTGTCTGACACACCTGAAAAGGACCTGTACTCTCTTTTTCACTGTGTCCAAAGTCACTCTGTATTCAAACCATGCAAGAATGCTGGATACCAGCTCCCTCAAATTTGATTACTCCATTTTCAAAATAAAGCTGTGTCAAACTTTATTCATAGTGAAATTCATCAAACTTGCCCCATTGTTTAGCATAATTTGAGAATCATTTTGGTCTGACCTCTCAGGCAAGTTAGATGTTGGAAAAAGTTGTGTATATATATATATACATACATACACATATATACATATACATTCACACATATATACACACATTTGCTTACACATACACACACATACTATGTTTCAAGTAAATTTATTTAATAAGTAAATATTAAGTATAAATTCTCCAACCATCTGTATATTAGAGCTGAAGCAATTAAAGCTTTCTATGATTAAGACCTTTGGTATTTATTCCAAAAGCACTTCAATAAATGAGGGAAAATGGGAAGGGCCCAAGGATTACTGGTTTGGTTTACCTGCCATACCTGTATTGCCAGAGTATATTCTCATTGTTATTCAAGAGATATGGAATGTGCTTGCCAAATCAGAGAAAGCATGTGGCTGGATTTGCCTTTGTACTCAAGTGAGGCACTGTGTGACCAGATGGGTGTCAGAAGAAACTTGTTAAGTCTTTCCAGACATCTGATCTGCAGTTAATATTATAATGTAGGAATCCCTGGTGTTTTACAAGAACCCTCCAGCTGTAGTATAGAATTAACTCCCATAAAATTTACATGTTTGATATACAAAGGTCTATACTTATAGGTATTCATACAAGTTAACAAGATTTCTCTAAGCCAGAGCCAAATAGCGCCTGTTGACCCCTCCACTTTCAGAAATTCCCCCTCAACTGTCCCATATCTCTCTAACTTCTTTGTCTCTGCTGGCTCTGCAATATGTTTATATGTTAGATGTTTAAATTATTCTGATCCTGCCCATGCTATCCTCTTGCCTTGGGCAGCCTCATACTTTGTGATTTTGGCTATGGGCCAGATGTGTCGACTGTCTCCAGGATGGCTCTGCAGTGATAATCCAATGACACAGTGACCTCGGTGCTGGGTTTACAATTTCCACATAGCCAGTGATATTCCTTCTTGCTCTCCCTGCCTCATCACCATCCATCAGTTACCCCAAGCTAATACTCCAGGAGTTACGCTTAAACCCTCTCCTTTCAATCACTAGTGATCAAAAAATCTTTGGAATCTTCCCTCTCTCTTGCTAGTAGAATTGACTTTGCACAGGCTATACCTTCTTTTGCCTAAAATATTACAAGTCTAACCAGTTCCACCATCTTTAGTCTTGGATTCCTCCCCTCCTTTCTTCACCCCTTAAATTGTTGTTTCATAGTCCACATTGCAGCCAGAAGGAGCTAGGATACAAATCTGACAATGTCAGTCTCTGGCATAAACTCTTTAATAGTTCTTTATCAATTTCAAATGCCCTAGAATGACATATTCAGTCCTCCATGACCTGACCACTCCGTATATCTCTCTCCAGCCTCCCTTCACTATGCTTTCTAAATTGCACTTAAAATTTGTTAGTAGTATGAAATTTTCTAATAGTTCCACAAACACAGTCCTTGATTCCAGAACCCCGTAATGTTGCTTGGGCTGTTGCCTTTGCCCAGAATGATCATCCCAAATTTATTAGCTTGAATAACCCTCATGCATCATTTAAGATTCTCTTGTACCACAATTTCATCTTGCTTAGAAATGTCCCTTGAACATGGATGCATGGCTATAAAAAGGAATATTCAGTTTTATTTAATAACACCATATCAGCAATAGTACCAACTCAGGTGGGCAGTTAGATACATTCTGGTCAGATCTTCCATGAACCAGCTATGTGATCTTGGACAAATCACATTGTTGCTCTGGTTCTAAATTCCCTTTTGCTTATAATGACCTTTTTAAGATAGAAGCTTTTCAAAGATCTCTCCACCTTTCATTTTCTGTATCTTTTCACCAGGGACAAAACATCTCAGACTTGTCAATAAATCAGCAGTTTAATACAACTACAAGCCTTGTTTATTGATCACTCTTAGGTAAAGTGGCTTTTATATGAAGTCAATATATGTGTTAAATATATTCAAAGTAATTGCTTTATATACTTAAACAAATTGTCCAGTCTGCCTAGCCCCATCTTGTGGACTGCAGCAGTTTTTTGGGTTTTTTTGTTAGTTTTGTTTTTTTGTTTTTGTTTTGTTTTGTTTTGTTTTGTTTGTTTTGTTTTGTTTTGGTTTTTTTTTTTTTTTTTTTTTTGGTTTTCCTTGTACTGAGGAAAGATCCCAAATCTGGGAAGGTAAACCTTGGCAGAAGGGAAGGAGCATAGATTTTGAAATCCGATCTGGATTCAAATCCTGACACTGGCATTTCCTTTTTGTGTGTGTGTGTGACCTGGAAGAAGTTACGTGACCTCTTTGTTTCGTTTTTTTTTTTAATACTAAAATCAAAATAACTACTTCTAGAGGACGTATTTCAAACAAAAGTCAAACTCCTAAGAAAGTGCATGGCACACAGGAGGCACAAAGATATTACTGTTATTTTTGTTATTATGATTTTGATTATTATCATTATACTAGGTAGAAGAGAGAAGACCAGGCAATCATTGTTAGCCAAATCTTTTATTATGTGGCAGTCATTTATACCAGCATCAGCTTACCATAAGGTGCTCTAATATTATGTTACGAAGTCATTCAAGGAGGGGTGCCTGGGTAGCTCAATCAGTTGAGCGTTGACTCTTGATTTTGGCTCAGGTCATGATCCCAGGGTCCTATCCCAGGGTCATGGGATTGAGCTTTATGACTGGCTGTATGCTGAGCATTGAGCCTGCTTAAGATTCTCCCTCTCTCTCTCTCCCTCTCTCTACCCCCACCCCCCAACCCTGTCCCCCACTCACACGTGCATGCTCTCTCTCTCCCATCAAAAAAAAAAAAAAAAAAGTAATTCAAGGATATTAGTTCAGCTCCTTTACAGATAAAGAAAAAGAAAGCCAGAGTGATTAAGTGGCTTATTCCAAAAGAATTCTCTATCAAGTATTGCTGCAGGGACCTGAATCCTACTCTCTGGGGAAAAGGTTACATACTTCCCTTTAGTTTATGTTCTCAAACGTTAGCGAGCATCCCCATCGCCAGAGTGTGCACAACACGGATTGCCGCATCTCACCCAAGAAATTCTGATTCAGTAGACCCGCAGTGGATCAGAAATTTTGCATTTTTAACAGACTCCCAGGAACTGCTGTTGCTGTCCTTTGAGGAACATTGCAATAGACAACTGTGGTTCGAATTGGCTAGGAGGATTTCTTGGCTTCCTTAAACGCCTCGCACTCCGGAAGTGGCAAAGAGAGAAAGATGAGGCCATATGCCTTGATGATTCCCTACCAGGTTTTGTAGGGGGTACAGTGCTGCCAAAGAATGGAGTCTGAGCTATTCTGCCGTTCTTGCCTCTTCCTACTACACTCGTAGACATGGAGCATTAGGTTTCAGAAAAACATGCTTCCAGATTTATTTTATAAAAATTACAGTTTGTTTTGGCTGACATGTTTATAGTCATATTTGGAGCTTGCAGATGCACCTTGAAATCTGTAGTGTCTGGGATGAGAAATTGGCTCTGGTGCTCCTCACTTAACTTCTGTGCAGTAGCAAATCTTGCAGCTTTGGTAGTTTGGTGGTGGGAGAAACTACAAGACCAAATGCTGTCTGGGAAGATGATACATGGAATGCGTTGAGGAATTGAACATCGTCACCTATTTATTTCGTCTCAGAAGAGGGAAGCAGATTACATCCCCAAAGTTCATTCGTTAAGTTGGCAGTTTAACACTCCTGGCTCATATTTCCATAGAAACAATCATGATCTTTTGGCTGTTTTCTGCCTTACAAAAGGTTTTAATTGAACTTACCTGGAAACCAAATTACCATTTGTGAGATCATTTCTGAGGAGAAATGTCTTCTGCTATGTGGCAAGAAGGAAAGGGTGGTTCAACGAACAAAGAAGGAACATTTCTTGGAGAAAGAGGTGTTGTGGCAGATGAGGTTCAAACTCAAGCGCCAACAAATTCTGTGCAAAATCGAAAGCCCTTTAAATCTCCCTCAGGCTCCTTATCTGCTAAGAGCAGATAATATACACCTCACAGAGTCCTCGTGAGAGTAAACAGGATAATGTATGTGAAGGCTGTCTGCTACCATATCTTAACCAAAGTAGGCACTCAATAAATTACTGTTGCTGAAGGAGTGTGCATTCTCTGAGTTCTGTTTCCTCACTTCCATTGCTTTTTTCCCCTTCCTTGGGTCTGAGGTTTTTACCCACACAAGTGCAGTCACTGAAGACACAGGAAACAGAAGAGATGGTGCTTCAAATCCTATCTTCCTCAATCATGCATAGCAATTCCGCTAGCCCAGTTCAAATCCAAATGTTATACCAGATTCTATCTTGGCACTCAAAAAAACAAAAACCAAAAAAATCAAAACAAAACAAAACAAACCTCTCCATTTCAGGACTCACCTGCTTTGAAAGGAGGCAGATTAGTGACCTTTTGTTTTTTTCCTTTATCACTCAAATGTTTTTTTGAACTTTAGTTATTTGTCATATTTTCAATTTCTGCATAAGCAATGTATGAAACAATTCCTAGGGTTTTTTCTTAGAGGAAACTGAGATTTTTTTTCCTATCTATATTCTTGTTACATATAAGTATAAAATATTTAAAGGTGATATAGTACATCTATTTGTGTTAATTAAGGGGAAAAACTGTGTATACTTAAGAATGAATGTTTATTGCTTTGGTAAATATTTCAGGAAGCATTCATCAACTCATTATCTAGCACCTAGTACATGTCAAGTCTGTCCTCAGTGTTTGGGATTGTGAATGAAGCTGATAAAAATCCTGTCCAAAGACATTTTGAGTCTAGTGGGGAAAACCACATAAAGAAAATACAAAGTCTATATGATGGTGATATTTTCTAAGGAGAGTAAAAGGGTTTAGAAGAGGTGAGGGGACATTGGGGGTGAAAGAATGCAGTTACGGGTAAGGCAGCTTTCAGAGGTGACTAAGGTGATAATGGGATACTGACCTGACACTGTCAAGGGAGTAAATCATGTAGAAATCTAGATGAAGGTTGGTCTGGGTAGAAGAAACCACTAGTGAAAAGACCCTGAGGCAGGGGCATGCATGCTTGGGAAGATCAAAGCACATTGAGACCAGTGTGGCTGGAGTCCATGAGTAAAGGGGAAGCAATGAATGCTGAGATCAGAAAGTTATCATGAAGACTCATACCACATTTTGCCTGGGTCTTTACTTTTTACTTTTAGACAAATGAGAGCTATTGGAAGATTTTGAACAAGGTTGTCACATGATTTATGTTTTAAAAGGTTTACTCTGGCTATTTTTTCTATAGATTCGAACATGGGAAGTCAAGGGCCCAAGATGAGAAATGACCTAGAGGACAAAAGTCAGGAAGGAAACGATGGCGATTTGGCTCATGGGGTGGCAGTGAGGTGCTGAAAATTGATCCAATTCTGGATAATCTTTAATGGATTTGTTAGTGATTAGTACAGTAACCTAAGAGCTTCCTACTTGGCATTACAGAATAGATAGCATAAATCTACCTGGAGAATACACCTTTCTGAGAGAGGAGGAGGTGGGGAGAGTCCAGCAAAAGCATTTGATTTTTAATGTCCATGAAAAAACGTTCTCAATTCTTTTACTCCATTCCTTGATAACAACTGAGCGTTCCAAAGGTGGAGGTGGATGCTCTGGGAAGGATTAAGTTGCTTAGATTACAAAATTCCAACTTGTGATGCACATGCCTGATTTCCATCTTATCTCTAACCACTGTATTGAATAGTCACTAAACTTTATGCTTCTTGTTTCAAACCTGCATGTACCCCTTTGTTAGTCCTTGACAACATGAGTCATTTTGCAACTAATCCCAACTTTCAAGTAGAGGGGGTAAATGTTTTTGTTTTTGTTTTTGTTTTTGTTTGTGTTTGTGTTTTTTCTGGAAACTTGCTCTTCCAGGATTCTCCCCATTTCTAGCTCTCATGGTTAATTCAGTTCTTAGTATCTAGAGATTCCATCACCTCCGTATCTCTCACATCTCCCCACATCTCCCCAGCTAGTTGGCCACATTCCTAATTCATCTTTCCCTTGGAATAGCCTCTTATCAGTCTCTTTGCCTACAGTTTAGCTACACTTACTTCCCAGTCAATTCTGTACAGAGCAACCCCAGTGATGTTTCTAAAGGACAAATGTGATGATGTCTGGCCTCTGCTTACGATCTTCCATTGGTCCCCCAACGCTCTCAAGACAAAAAAGCAAATTCCTTTAGCATGCTTAAAGAGTCCCTGGGATCTGGTCCTGCTTACTTCAGCAGCCTTATATCTTGAAATACGATAGTCCCCATCCAATCCATCCACTCTGTGTGACTCCTGTCCAAGCATGCCCACTCAGGTCATGGAGTTCTTGCTCATGTCTGAGACATTGCAACCACTGTTCCTTCTACCAGCAACACGGTTTCCTCATCTTTGTGTGGCCCTACTTACCCTTAAGGTCTCAACTCAAGTAGCATCTTTTTTTCGAGGAAAACTGTCCAGATTCAAATGCGGGTTAGGTGTCTGTCTAATGAGCTACCATGATGAACGACTGATGCTCCCACATTGTCTAACAACTGCCTATTTGCTTCTCTGCATTCCCCATTGGCCTGTAGGCTCTAAGAGGGTAGGGGCTGCCTCATTCATACACATATCTCCAGCATCTGTGTCAAGTTGGGCACATACTGGATGTTTGGTAAGACTTGTAGAATTGTCTTGGCTTTAAGTAAAAGAGCATAAGAATCATAGTTGAAAATCCCATAAAGCATTATCTTTTTCCTTTCATCCCTGAACTTCAGTCTTCTGTAAATGTACACACGCCTACAGCTACCTCCCCTGCCCCCTCTCCACATATACACTTGCACTTTGACCAGTCTCAAATTAATTTGTGCTAGGATCACACTTTAATTTGGAGAATGACCGGGTTTTTCATTTAACACAACAGTTAACTCTGTACCTGAAGCTCTTTCTTCTTTTAACTCCCATGAATATACTACTTTCTGAGCTCTCTAGATTTCTCCCACCTCTCCTGTCTGGCATTCTAGAATGCCAGCATTCTAGAATGTTGACTCCTTGCTCTTGTCTTTCTTTCTCTGTACATCTCTCTTCCCTGAATATATCTCATTCACTCTTGTCACTTCAACTATCACTTACAAGGATTAATCCAACTTTTCTGTCTAGCTCTGGCCTCTCTCCCAAGGTATAGCTTCATGTTTTATCAACCCAGAAGCTCTACTTGAATCCCTCCTGGTTATTCAAATGCAATTCTATAAAAATTATAATTATCTTCACCTCCTTACATGTTCCTGTCCAGTTTCACCCGGGGATGAGTTGGAGTAGCTGCCTGGACCCTCACGAGTTTCCTTTCTCCTGAAAGGATCCCAGACCACAGGAATGGGTCTTCAGTGCTCTTCTAGGTGACCCAACTCCTGGCTACAAAAATTGATTCAGAGATATTTGCTTGACCCAAGGTGGGCCAAGCAGGGGCTCCCTTTTTGAAGTTTGAAATTTGGAGGTGGATAGATGCCATGGTTAAAAGTACCTGAAGATGAGACATGTTAAGGGCAGCATGTTCAAAGTGGAGCTGTATGAACTATTGTTGTAGCCCCTACCCCTGAGCTGCCTTCCTTCTGTCCTTTCCTTGATGGTTCTTCCTTCCAATTCATGAGTTTTATCCTTGCATCCTTTCAATACATTTCTACCACTTTTTCCATTCTTGCACTAGTTAGAGCCAGGAAAATGTTGACAAATAAACCTCCATGCTTCACAGTCAGGTCAGATAACCTTTGATGCCTCCTGTCCTTGGTCTTGGCATCACTTGGTTCAGCCAAGTTCATCTTTCCATCTTTCTACCCAGGGATGTGACCTCTGGCTCAGACCCTTGCAGCAGCCAACTCCCTGGTTTCCCTGTCCCTGATTTCTTTTCTCTTTTCTTTCATCGCTGTGGTCGCTTTTGTTTTTATTATTGCCAGATGAAATAAGTAGGACACTACTGTCATCATGCCACTTCACTACCCAGAAACGTTAATTAGATCCTCATCATTCAACTCTCTTACAGATTCTTGTAATTCTTCATAGTCTGGCCTCTCTCACATTTCCAGTCTGGTAAATTTTCTCTGGAATCCACTGTGCTATAAAATGAAGTTAGCTGCTAATCTCTGATTGTGACCATTGCTGAGACAATTCATGTGGTTTCAAATGGCCACATGTGGGGAAAAAACCTTGTTTTATGTCATTCATTCATTCACTTATTCATTCAACAAATAGTTATGAAAAGCCTATAGTGGCCAGGCAGTCTTCAAGGTCCTGGGGATACTGTAAGAAGATAACATTTGCATCTAGAACAGAGTGATGAGAAAGAGCAAGAAAGAAGAAGGGGCCGCCTTGAGGGAAAGAGGAATCACGAAACACAAAGGCCTTAGGCAGGGATAATCTTGGCTTATTAAAGAACTAAAAGGCTATGTCAGGAGAGAGCTGTGGACACAGGGGGTAGGGGTTCAGAATAAAATTGGTCTCATTTGAGACCAAGGAGACGCCAGTGAGTGGTGAGGAGTTTAAATGTCATCCCCAGTGTAGCAGACAACTATTGAAAGGCCATCGCAGGGAAGTTGCATGAAAAATATACTTTTTAATCTGGCTACTGTGTACAAGCAGACTAGAAAGGTATAAAAGTAAAAGCAGGAAAATTAGATGAGAATCTGTTGCACGGTGGCTTGGGTCTATGGCTATGTTAGGAGGCTTGGTGACAATTAGTACTATAGAGGTTATATGTTAGAGTTAACAGAAGTTGATGGCGGGATTATATTGAGGGCTCTTGCATATTTTAGCACATTGTGGACACTCACTACATGTTGATTGAATCACTGAAGGAATGATTGAACTACTATCAATCAAACCCAGATTCCAGGAAGTATTCACTAATGACCTCCACCCACCTACTTCTCTATTCCTCTCTCTCTTTGAAATTCCCAGTGCTCTTGAAACATTTTCCCGTGAACACTAATCTTCTTCCGGGGATTTATGTGCACTCCTTACCTCCCCATCTATACTATAAGTTTCTTCATGATATTACCCCCCATAGTTCCTTGCATATTTGGCATGGCACATAATCAATGTCAACCTTTCTGAAGGATGAATGAACACATGCATGAAAGCAATGAAATGGAAATTATGTGAAAGTCAAAGTTCTCAAATAAAGAAATGATTACTGAGCTACATACAGCATCTGAAACCTGAGGACCTTTCCAGATGGATTAAACCATTCTGCAGCTTGGTTTCTTTAGGCTCCACCTTGCTTGAAAGCCCGGGACTAACTGAGTGACCGAGAGTGTCTCTGTTTCAAAGAACCACACCCAAAGAGGCAGAGCGAGGCTGACTTGTGTGAATCAGGATGGGTTCTCATGGCTGCCTCTGTCACACACCAGTTGGCGACAAGTCTCTAGCCATTCTGAATCATGGTTTCCTCATTTGTCAAAGAGGCATAACAATAGAAATGCTTCAGAGCTGGTTTGTGAAGAAATATTACCAAGTGCTCTTATGAATAAAGCTCTTGCTATGTGTCCTACAGTCCCCCGAGTGCTTTAACTGTACAATGTACTCACCTATTTATTGCTCTGGACAACACTAGCAGCTACACACTTTTATTAACCTCATTTTATAAATCACAAATATGAGGCACTTGCCACAGCATGCAACACAGAAAAAAGCAGTCTGTAAATACTAGACATGAAAAAAAGTTCAAAACTAGATATGCAGCCAGAACACATGGCTTTTAAAAACCAGGTTTGCTGCTGTTTTTGACCACAGATGAGGAAACATAACCTCAATTTTCTCGTTTTTAAAATGGAACAATACAAGGACTAGGTGAGACAAAGTCTGTGAAAATGCAAATCTATGTAAAATTATAACAAAATCCCGCATAAATGTAGGTGTTTGGAAAGTGTTAGAGGTGATTTTTAACTCCTGTGTGTAAGCTACCAGCCCATTTAAATGCAGTGTTTTTAGCAGGAAGCATCATATGGATCTTCAAAGGAGAAAACTGCCCATTTGCCATAGTTTTGTTACTTCAGTGAACAGTCTTTGTGAGAGTCATGGTCTGTGACTTGTTTGTGTCCAGCAGATTGACAACTTTAAGTAAAATGAATACCTCGGTAGCTGAAGATGTAGGTTCATTTCTAGTCTTATCTATTGCAGGGCATCTGGGCCAGTTGGTTAAAGCATTACCCGTGAGTGCTCTTCCCCCACTTATAAAGCACCTCCTCCTCCATTATCTTTTGTGATCCTCCTGGAAATGCTGTAAAGAAGGAACATTATCCCAGTTCTTTCTTCTCCGAGGCTCCATCTCTTGTAACTCCTAGGTTAGTCCTGGGTTTACAGGAAACACCGCCTCTGCATCTAATTGCTTCTGACCACTAAAATGAAAATAGAGTGTCCCTCGATCTGATCATTAGCTATGTCTTCTAAATTGTTTCATGTTCCTTTTTAGTATTTTGAAATGTACTTTCTTCAGAATCCTTTCTTACTGAAAACTGGAAATTCAGAGATAGGAATGCTAATGAAAGCTGCCCTTTCCTTCCGAAAGAGAAGGTTCTTTTTCTGTACATTAAACACACACACACACACACACACACACACGGACATATCTCAAGTGACTTGGGCCTGATGAAGTAGAGTCTACCTTTGTGGCTTTAGTTTAGGGGGTAGCTTTTCTTTTCCTAATAAAAGCAGTGTTTCTTATTAAAAGCTATTCATATATTTTAACTGTGTGGTGGACATAATAATGGCCCTCCAAAGATGTCATCCTAATCACCAGAACCCATGGCTGTGCTAGTGACATGGCAAAGGTAATTAAAGTTGCTGATGAAATTAAGGTGCTACTGAGCTGATCTGAAAATAGGAAGATTATCCTGAATAATCCAGGCAGGCATGATGTAATCACAGGATGAGGGAAAGAGAGAAGCAGAACAGTCAAGTTCAGAATAATGCCAGACTCAGCTGGCCATTGCTGGCATTGAAGTTGGAGGTAACCACAGCCAAGGCATGCAGGCCGACTCTAGAAGCTGGAAAAGGTCAGGGAACAGTTTCTCTCCTGGAGACTTTTAAAGGAACACAGCCCTGCCAACACCTTGATTTTAGCCAAAGGAGACCCATTGAAGACTTCTAACCTTGACAGCTGTGAGATAGTAAATTTGTGTTTTTTTAAGCCATCAATTTTGGGGTAATTTTTTATAGTAGCAATAGGAAACTAATACAAACTGATTTCAGCATTAGAGTCATATAAGTGTAATGATAGAAAACAAGCAATCTCCAGCAGAGACAAACTACTGACCGATTATAGGTTCTGGGAAACATGTAATTCTCAGAAGAGGAATGATTCCCTTTCCAGCCCTCTAAGCCTCTGACCTTGGAGCTGGGATAGGGAGAAAAGTTTTCCTTTATCTGTCTTTTTTCCAAATGAAATTTAGTCCCTTTTACCAAAAAGATTCATTCGGATGAAGCCCCCAGCTTCACCAGCTGCTAGTTTGTAGTGGATATTGCAAAGAAGTCTTAGATGTGTCTGATTTGAGAGCACTACTAAGAGCTAGCACTCATGGGCAGTACCTGGACATATGTAACATCAGACTTGGCCTTCATGCCTCATTCGCTATGTCTTCTCTTTCTTGTGGATATTTCTGATCTCACTAGAAGAAATCTCCCTCTTCTATAGGGCATGGTCCCTCCTTGCTTCTGTCTTAGCTATTGTGCAGATGTCTTATCTTCCTGTTAGGGTGGAGAGAACACTGGACTGAGGGTCTAAAGCCTTGGCTATGAATTCTAGATGTCAAGCCTGGGCCAGGCATTTAAAGAGCAATGCCTATCTACCAGGACCCACACCCTACATCCTAAACATTTACTGTGTAGGCATTCACTGAACATTTCCTGTTGCTTCTCCATCCCCAGCAGGAATGTGCACACGCTAAGCTCAGTGTAAAAGGGACTTCTGTTTTCACTGTGGTCTCACCTATTCTGACTTTGCAGATGATAGAAATGACCTTGTGGGGTGTGTGTGTGTGTGTGTGTGTGTGTGTGTGTGTGAGAGAGAGAATGAATGAACAAACAAACAAGGGGGATTTAGAAGTGCTTTCAGAGAGGGTCACCTGGGTGGCTCAGTCAGCTGAGTGTCCAACTGGCTCAGGTCACGATCTCATGGTTCATGAGTTCGAGCCCTGTGTTGGGCTCTGTGCTGACAGCTTGGAGCCTGGAGCCTGCTTTGGATTCTGTGCCTCCCTCTCTCTCTGCCCTTCCTCTGCTCATGCTGTCTCTCTCTCTCTCTCTCTCTCTCAAAAAATTAATAAATTGTTAAAAAAAATTAAAAAAAAAAGAAGTGCTCTCAGAGAAGGACCTGGAGACTTCTACAAATATTCTTTGCAGAATGGGTAGAGCAATATCCATGGAGATGCCGTTCTTAGGCTTTTACAGCCATCTGCTCAATTTCCAGGCTTTGGTTGAGAAAGTGGAGGGAAAGAGACAGTCTGTATTGCTAGTTATAGGGGCCCCAGAGCTTGATGGACCAGAGAAGAGGGATGAGTTCAGGAAGAATTAACCCTTTGCTCAACCCTTTCCTATAGTCTGGTTTACTTCTATTTTAGATCTTATGTCCCAGGAAGTCTGAAAATCTCACAAGCAGAAAACACATTCAGCTCTGTGTTCTTGACACTCACAGGGCATTGCTTACCTCTTCCCTCATGTCTCCCCCTTCTTTTTCTTCTCTTCTCGCATCCCTTCAATTCTTCTTCCTCTCCTTATCTCCTGAGCCCCTTCCCTCATCTCATTTGTCTTTTCTTTGCCCTCTTGATCTCCTTTCCAGGAAAGAACTTGATAATAAGGATGTACATTTCAAGGTGAGGTAAGTGCCACACCACCTGCTACCTTTCTGGAAGCCATTTGCATTTTTTTGCCATTTGCATTTTAAATCTTGTCTCTCTTTGTTTTGTAGGGCCACAATAAAAACAAAATAAAACAAAAGTAGTGATCTTTACAAATGATACCCGATGGATGTAAGAATACTGAAGCTTGAGTGAGAATTTCTGAGGCTAAATCCCAGCTCCTTGACATCTAGCATGTAATTGTCAGGGAGGAAAAAATATTTCTTCTACCCTCTTAGGTTCAGTTTCTGGAGGCCTGCAAATTAGATAAACAAAAGCCATATTAATAGAAGAAAAGGTATACCGTTTTTATTTTATATGTATGGACATTCACCGAAAAGAAGTAAAACTCAGAAGCAAGCAATTAGATTCCAAGGCTTATTGCCACTTTAACAAAAGAAAGGGAGTTTGGGCTTCAAGGGATGATAAATTGTGGGGAAATGACTAGGAAGTATATGAGGGAAACTAATAAAAGACAAGGCTTCTTTTAGTTAGGATATTTTATGCAGACTGATCATGGTGCTGACTCTCAATCCCCATTGATAAGAGTAGCTTTCTGATTCCTTGTACAGAAGGGTTGGGCAGCTTCACAAAGGGAAATTTATGCCACGGTTGGGGAGATAAGAGGAGGACTGAGAAATCTTGCATTTGCTGATTCTCACATGCCTTGAGCTCAACATAATCATTATGCCAAAGTAGCATATTTTGGAGTGGCATATTCTGATTTTTTTTCTTTTTATAATCTTGGGCAAGTTACTTAAGCGCTGGCATTCCAGTGTCCTCAACTATAAAATGGGATTAGTAATTATACCTAATGTTTGGTGGGTTGCAGTGATTCAATGAGAGAGTTTGTGTAATGTGCACAGTACAGTTACATGGAAAAGGAAACCAGCTCAGGCAAAAAGTCATAAACTGTAGGGAGATTATATTCTTGGGAATGTTTCCTGGTTGAATTTCCAAATAATATGCTAATTTGTTTTTATATAGTGCATAAGTTTTGATTATACATGAGACCTATGTTCAAGATACATTAGTGCGATATTGCTAGAGATTTCTTAAAGTGGAAGCTATCCCCCCCCCCCCCCACTTGCGGACTCAATAGGCACTCAGGCCAGAAGGTTGGATGCTTAATTGTTTAATGGACAAACATATACATATTTTAAAGAAATCCATTCCAGATGCATTTAGGAACCTTTCAGAATGAGCCCTGCAGCTAAGTGAAACAGCGTGAGTCCTGACATGTTTGAGTAGAAAGTTTATCCGGAGAACATTTAGGGATCTTTCCAAGTAATTGAGAAACCCCAAGACAGAGGGACGTGATATAGTTTGGGGTGGAGGTGAGCACTGGGGATAAAACTGAAGGCACAGGGAAGCGAATAGCTTTCGTCATTTTGGTGAGAAAGTCTTAAATTTAGAAGAGATACTGTCACACACCAACCCTGTCCTCATTACTTGCTCTATTAAGATGTTAAGAGGCCTCTAAACAACAATTTTCCAGCCCCATTTTTCTTCCCTGCTTCAGAGGCCTCAGTGCAGCTATGCACTATGAATTATGCCTTAATGTGTGCCCATTTCTACTCCTGGGAAAGTCATTCCTCCTCTCCTCATTTGTTTTTAAAAACCTAGATTAGGGGCACCTGGACGGCTCAGTCAATTGAGCATCTAACTCTTAATTCAGCTCAGTTCATGATCTCACGGTTTGGGAGTTTGAGACCTCAGTCCGCTCTGTGCTAACAGCATGAAGCTGGCTTGGGATTCTCTCTCTGCCCTTCCCCCATGCTTTCTTTCTCTCTCAGAATAAATAAATAAACTTCCAAAAATAAAATAAAATAAAATCCTAGATTAAGCTTCTATCTTCAGTGGAATCTTCTAGATAATGCCAACCCCATTGAGGCCTTGCTTCCCCTACATCCTACTTCCTGTGTGTGGAATCTGACACCCGGGATACCCAAGTTCAAATCCCAACTCTGCCAAGTCCTATCTACAAGACTTTGGGCTGATTGCTTAATCTTTTAAAACCCAAACTTTCTCCTTGAAACCAGAGCAATAATATAGATCTCATAGAATTATGAAAAAATTAAAGTAGTTAATAGGTGTGAAGATTTTAGAATAGTGCCTGGCATTTACACCTTCTGCATAACTCTTAGCAGACATAATGGAATAAATCACGTATAAATCATGGCTGTGCCCCCTTATTGAACATAACTTTGTAAAAATAATCTAAATGACCCTCAGCTTTATTTATTTTTATTTTTATTTTTTTTTTGCAATAGGAATAATAACACTTCCCTTATTAGTGTAGGGTAAGATTAAGTAAATTTATACATGTAAAATACATAATATGGTACTGGGCTTAGAGTCAGTGAGAAGGAGATGTTAGTTTATTCCTTTGACATTCTTTTCTTTTGGTGTGGGAAACAGATCTTTGCTGGACATCCACCACAATGTGCAGAAAGGAGTGAGCCTAAGAATAAGGAGAGGAAGTCAAGGCATATTTTAATGTAACAAACTAGGTTGGGGCTAAGAAGCTACTGTAATAAAATTATAGAGCCATCATCTGGATTTATTTATTTATTTATTTATAACTTTTTTTTAAGGTTTATTCATTTTTTGATACAGACAGAGTGTGAGTGGGGAAGGGGCAGAGAGAGAGGGAGAAACAGAATCTGAAGCAGGCTCCAGGCTCTGAGCTGTCAGCACAGAGCCTGACATGGGGCTCAAACTCACGGACAGTGAGATTACCACCTGAGCTGAAGTCGGACGCCTAACCAACTGAGCCACCCAGGCGCCCCTGGAATTATTTTTTTAGAAACACATAGCCACTTGTTCTTTCCCAAGATTGCCCTAGAAATACACTCTTCCTCAGGTGTCCCCCAGTTCCCTAGACTGGTCACATGATAATGAAACTCATAGTTGGCACTGTTAGCTTCCAGAATCCTGCTGTGGAGGGGTGCCTGTGACAGAGCCCCTGGCATTCTTGAGAGCCAGAAGATCCTGTAGCTGGAACTAACAGGACGAGCTTAGAAAACCAAGTGGTAGAGGTAGCTAATGCAGATGGGGATTGGCTGGGCTGCCAAGACTCTCAGTTCATGGATCTCATGTTAGGAATGCCATCGTTCTGAAGCGAAGTCCTGCCTGGAATCAACAAAATTATGTCCGTGGGCCTTTTTGTGAATTTCAAAGATGGTGGGGATTTCTTTCCAGGAAAATGAGATGTGACAATTTAAAAATTCTTTGCCTAAGTCTATAAATCAAGAATTCAGTGGAAAACTATTTTCTGAAACCTGCTGAGGGGTGTAAAAGGAAAATCATGAATATCGGAATCAGACAAAGCAGTGTTTAAATTCTGCATCTTGGGGCGCCTGGGTGGCTCAGTCGGTTGAGAGTCTGACTTCGGCTCAGGTCATGATCTCGTGGTTGACGAGTTCGAGCCCCGCATCAGGCTCCGTGCTGACAGCTCAGAGCCTGAAGCCTGCTTTGGATTATGCTTCTCTCTCTCTCTGCCCCTCCCCCACTCATGCTCTGTCTCAAAAATAAAATAAACATTAAAAAAATTTAAATTCTGCATCTAGAGGTTTTTAGCTGTGTGACATTGGTCAGATCATATCACTTCTCTGTACCTTAGTTGTTTTTCTTTTTTAAACTTTAATATGACATTGTATAGGATTAAAAGACATAGTTACAGCTAACTTGACCTAATTAATTTCTCTAATTTTTTTTTTAACCTTTGGATGTCCTATAGCCAAATGTTTGCAGGAATTTCAGAGAATGGATACTTAAAACGTTTCCTTACCAGTCATCTTCCAAGAACTGCTTCCCCTTCACTGGCTTGCTGACAAACTGAAAACAATGTGTTTAGATAGATAGGTGGTTGGGCAAGTAGACAGATATTGCCCATAAACATGTAACCATAAAATGAAAAGCACCATCATAAAAGCCAACTTGGTGGCCCAAGTGTATTACAGGTGCCCAGAGAGGGTGCTAGGACCAGTGAGGAGCAAAGTCTCTTCATCTGTCTAGACCCACCAGAGCCTCTAAAGTGTTGGCCTTGCCACCTGCTGAGCAGGAACCTGACTCAGCTTTCCACAGGTAACTCTATTAATAACAAAAAGGGGGCAAGTGCACTCCCATCTTGAACCTGGAAAACTGAAACTCAGAGATGCAGCGGCTTCCCCAAGGTCACACAGCAAGCAAGAAGTGACAGAACCAGGATTTAACCTAAGACTGTGTGCCCCAAAGCCTGTGTATGATGTGTAACTTCTAATAATAATGAGAGCTACCGTTTTTACGGTTACCTCTTCTATAAAGTCTCCCTCCCATTATCGCCACCCATCTCTCCCCATGTGGAGCTGGCCCTTCATTCTTGTGCCCCCACTGTACTTCACAGAGAGATCTCTTCAAGTGCTAGTGCATTTATCAGTCAAGTTCGAGTTCATGCCTGCCTCCTTTATTATATCATACGTCCCCACAGGATAGGATTGGACATCATTTGCCATTTTATCATTCATGTACTGTTGCTCGTAGTACCAGGTTAATAAATGTTAATAAATAACAAATGAGTGAATGAATGCCTATTGCCTACCAAGCACTCAGCCCACCACAGCTTTGACAGGATAACCTCTTTATGCTTCAGTTTCCTTGCCTATAAAATGAAGATGATCATAACACCTACCAAACAGAGTTGTGGGGATGAGTTAATTGTTGATAAATTACATACTCTTGATGAGCACATACTAAATGCTCAGTAAATGTTAGCCATTATTATCACCACACTTAATTCCCACAATTCCCTTTATGTTTAAAAAACTTTTTTTAGACTTATTTATTTTTGAGAGCTGGAGAGACAGAGCATGAGTGGGGGAGGGGCAGAGAGCGAGGGAGACACAGAATCCAAAGCAGGATCCAGGCTCTGAGCTGTCAGCACAGAGCCTGACATGGGGCTCCAACTCACAGACCATGAGATCGTGACCTGAGCCAAAGTCAGATGCTAACCAACGCTAACCACCCAGGTGCCCACCCCTCACAATTCCTTTTAAATTTTTTTAAAGTTTATTATTTATTTTGAGAGAGAGAGGGAAAGTGTGAGAAGGGCAGAGAGAGAGAGAGAGGGAGAGACAATCCCAAGCAGGCTCTGTGCTATCAGCACAGAGCCTGTCGTGGGGCTTGAACCCACAAACTGTGAGATCATGATCTGAGCCAAATGGAGAGTTGGAAACTTAACCAACTGAGCCAGCCAGGCACCCCTAAATGGAGAACTTTAAATAAGGTATTATAATCTCAGTTTCACAGAAAAGGAACTGTTTTCAGAGACACTAAAGTTCTTGCAGAAAATCACATAGCCAGAAAGTAGCAGAACCAGGAAATGCCCCCCAGGGTCTAAGATATTTTTCATAAACCCTTATTTTCATAGTGAGTTCCAGGGCCTAAAACCTCTTTTACATACAGGGTCCCAAATGATTCTCTTCACCAGCACTGTGGGCCTGGGCTTCAGCCTAGAGGAAGAAATTGGCAGGTGATTAAACCAATGTGGTCCTGATAGCCCAGAGTCCTAGACCATTCCACAAAGCTGGCTAGGATGTTTGGTGGGTTTTGTGGCAGAACACCCCATGGGATCCTTCAGGACACCCTAACCCACTCTTTCCTGATAAGAGTCATCTAGCTTCTTGTTCTTGATCCAGAACGCTCTGAATCAGACTGTCCACAAGAGAGCATTTTTAAAAAACACCCCTGGGTGATTTTTATGATCAGGGAAGTTTGTGAAACTTGGCTTTGAAAGGAGGATAGTTCAGTCCCCCTCCAGCGGGCAGTTACTGAACATCAGTGTTCCTCCAAGGTTCTGCTCTGCCCCCATCCTCCACCCCTTCATGTTTGTAAATATAAGGACTAAATCAGACTCCCTAAAAATGTTCTCCTGTGTCAGCGGGGACCACATAGCCCCAGTGGGGTGGCAGGTGGGAGGCGGCTTAGATGCTCCCGGGTGACAAAGACACTGAATCATGGTTCTTTTGCTCCTGCACTTTTCTCCCTAGAAAAAGTGCCCACGGGCTTCCATGGGGGGCTTTCTGGAAGGGGCTGTAGGCAGCAGCCGAGAAAGCCGATTTTGTCCCAGCATCCCAAGAGGGGCCTGAGCTGTCTGGCGCAAGCTCCGGGAGGCGAGAGCCGCTGCTTTGGCGAAAGGGGGCATTCGCCGGCTTCCCAGGCAGCAAACTAGCGCGCAGCCAGCCTGCCCAGCCCGCGCCGCGTCGTCAGCGCGTGGAGCGCGGCCGTGCTCTCCGGGGCAAGTTTCCTGGGAGTGTCCCTCCTCTCCACGGACACAGCAAAGTCCCCCGTTCTCCGACAGATGCTCCCCTCGCAGCCCTAAGTGCAAGGACCCGCTGGCGGCCGCGCAGAGCCGGGAGGCCGGCGCGCTGTGGTTGGGGGGACCCCCCTAGGAAATGCCAGCATCAGCATGAGAGGCTGGACTCCAGCCCAGGTCGGTTCTCACCCCGGGGGGCCGCTGCTCCGCCCGGTGCGTCTGCGAGGAGCTGCTCACTTTTCCCCCTCGCGAGTCTTTGTTCCAAGCCAGAGCTTGCTCGGATTCTCTAATTAACTCCCTCCGCTCCAAAGGGGGCCGGAGGCTGGGATGCTCTGCCAGCTTGAAAGATGTTGACTCTCGAGTGGGAGTCGGAAGGACTGCAAACAGTGGGTATTGTTGTGATTATATGTGCATCTCTGAAGCTGCTTCATTTGCTGGGACTGATTGATTTTTCCGAAGGTAAAGTGGTCGCTCCCACTCTGTGCGGTTGGTCAGGTCTGGTTCAGAACTGGATACAGACGCTGCAGAAGTTGAGGAGGCTTACTTAATACCCAAAGTCAAAGTTTTAAAATATTGCATGCTTGACATGGAGCAGCCTAGCACTGGACAGTTCGTTTATGTTTACCGAGATATTTGACATTGGGAGGGAGGAGATACTGTACCCGCGGTCTTTCTGTTTGAAAGCTATTGAGTGCAGGGTGATATTGTGGGTTAAATATATTTCCATGGTGCCAAGTTAGGACTCTACTCTGGGGTGGTAATACAGGTTGTTTTTTGGTCATCAAGTTCATGATGGCTACCACGCCTTAATGTCATTAAGAATTCCATTCTCTGGAGGAGTACCCTGATTTGTGAGGGAAATATCTGTGTGTGCCTCATTAGTTAGGAGGTGCGGGGGTGGAGCTGAGTTGTTGATTATGATATAAAATGGGTAAGCGTTTCGGTTAAAATTGAGTTAATGGGTGCTTAGCAAAAATGTGCTTCGAACACTTAATTTGCAAAAGTGTTTCATTTACATTTCCCAGTGAGCCACTTTGCTCGTTTGTCTTTTGAGGGGGAGCTCCTATGCACGGGACATCGTTGTTGCTACCAACAAGTATTTTATCCACCTAATATAAATTTTACTACTCATATCAATTTTATTATTCAAGGATGGGGGTAAAAAATGTTGATTAACTTTGCTTTAACAATTTGAATAGATGTGTATGTGTGTGTGTATGTGTGTGTGAATATATATATATACACACTCTATATATGCACATGTATTTTTTCATGAAATAGTTTTTCTGCTGAAATGACATACTTTGAATCTTTTAAACCTCAGCATTCAAGATCAATTCTACATCTAAGCTCTCCTTTCTTCTCAAGCGAAAGAATGGAGTTCCTAAGACACTTGCTAATATTCCTTCTGGATCAGGATTCGATCTTCTATTGCTGAGTTATTTATGACTATTCACTTCTCACATTGTGTGTAATGTTGGAAGATGATGGAAATATTTAGCCTGCCCATGCTTAGCTAAAATGACATCATCCCAAACTACATCCGGTACACAGGTTGTTTCTGCTAATATGTTATAATGGTCAATGTATTTTATCTTTAGGAAGTCTTTTTTTTTTTTTTTAAAGTTTAAAATGTTTGTTTGTTAGGTTCTAACTGTTTAGATCACTATAAGAACGTAAGAAGTTCCCATTTGATTTTCATATCATCTTGTAAGTATTCTCACTCTGTGGCAAGTTCTGTTTAGGCACACAATAGAATAATGTATTGGGATTAAATAAAACTTCAGAAATTAATTTCTTCCTTTTCTCACATTACACGGTGATTGTATTTAACCCCTGGAAGGAAAACAATGCATAAGCAAACTTCTTCAAGTACTACACTATAATCTTGCATTATTTTGAGATTCTGCCTCAGTGTATTAACGTTGTTATCATAATAAAATGCAGATGAGATCATTGCAATTTCTTTGATGGAAATAATTTCCTTCTGTTAAATTTTATCACTATATTAGTTTTTGTTCTCTGAACTAGGTTGAGCCATAGTCACCCAAATTAAGTGCATAATACTCAACATAGCTTGGTTTCATAGCTAGATGTAGCATTCGCTAAAGGAAAACAGCCATGGGGGTATTGAGGAAGTCAACCTTCACAGAGCTATGGGGTAGCACACAGTTCTTTCATTGCCAGTGTTGACAAGGTACACGTTTAAAGTCAGAGTCCCCAGGTTTAAGACCCCTACACATGACTCAGCTTTTATTCTTTAAGTTCATTTTTATGTCACTTAAAGTTGACAGTTTTCAGATGAAACCTTCAATTTGACTTCCAACAATATGAAAAGTAGAATTGTAAACCAGACTCCCTCAACTAGAATCACAGAATTTTGAGCTAGTCCAAATGTCTTTCTTGGGATGGATATCCATATTCATATTCTATTACTACCTATATCCATATATGAATCTATATCTCTTATACACACACATACATATAGATGATGTACATACACATTTATAGATATTATTTAAAATGTTGAATAAGCTGGGGCAAACTTGGATTCAATATGTAGGCCTTGATCATGTTAAAATACAAAGATATAGGTTACCATCATGCACGAGGTATAACCAATTTTACTTCACAAATCAATCCTTTTTTGTTATGAAGCTCATATTAGAAAATTCTGCTCTAGTTCAACTCTTTCATTTTATGTAGGAGAACAGCTACAGCCCAGAGAGGTTAACTGATTTATCAGAAGGCAAAACTAACTGAAGGAGAAACAGGACCAAAACTAAGGACTACTGAGCACTTTATGGTTCTTTTCCTACTATAACACCCTTTTTACTTATTTCTCTCCCCTAATATTGGAAAAGAGAGTTAATGAAAACACATGTGGGAAATGTTCTGAATTCTGGAATCTTGTCCTGAACTGTCTACTAACACGCTGAAGAATATCTGAGGGAAATACATTCACAAGAAATAATATTACACGCTAGCCACACAGTTTCTGCAAGGCATTGAGCCCAATACAAGTGTGGGACCCAAGAATGGCATTTAAGTGAGCTATGCCTGACCACTGACTGTATCATAGAGTGGAGGCAGGATTAGAACAAAAGCAAGCCAACTGGTGTCCTGATCGTCTTTGCCTCTAAGACTTGCCCAACATTTTGACTGTGACACATAGTCAATGGCAATGAATGCATAATCCAGGTAGAATCCAACAGTGAGATCGAATAAGACCATAAGAACTCTGGCCTAAGCCACCTGTCTGTGTTTTCTAAGGCTGTGGCATATCCAAGCAGAAACAGACTTAGGGTGTATGATCTCCAGCCAGGTGGAGGAATAAGAAAAAGGCACAAAATACAGAGAAAGTCACCAAATATCATCCTTTCTACCTGCAAATGATAAGGTGTCCCAAAGGGCTATCCCCATGTATACTGCTAAACTTTTCACTGACTGCAGTAGAAAATACAGCCCAGGATAAGGCCAGGGAACTAACCATTCTTTTTCATGGAGAAATGAAGATGAGACCCGGAGTAGAGCTGTGAGCTTTTAGGCCACGTTGAACTTTTATACTATCCTCATGGCAATGATTCTTCTCTGGTACAACTGTAGAGTATTTTATTTAGTATGACTGTGCATTGATTTACTTAGAAAGCAGTTCTGAGTCTGTTTGAATGAGAGAGTCTATATTAGTGTTGGGATAAAGCAATGCTACCTTAGTATTATCATCTCCAATGGCTAGTGAAAATTAGCCATGGGTGGAAAAGAATAAAGGGAAACATTTCTGTTCCCACCTAAATGAGATTCCGATTTTGATAAAATCTTATTTTAAAAATGTAATTCTCTTTCAGTTGAAATTCAACATTTAGAAAACAAAAGCAATTTGTAAAGAGGATTCAAAAGACTAATGGGATTTTAATATGATGATTTGAGGTTTTCCACATAGCCACTCACTACGAAGGAGAACAAGGAGGAACACTCCGAAAGTGAATCTCACTGTGTCGTAGATTAGTCTATAATATATTTCCTTTTGAGTTCTAAACATGTGCAGATTTCTCTGTTAAGCTGAGACAGTAGAGAGGTGTGCAAGATGAGCATTAAAAGAATGTACCCTCAGTGAACTTACAGTCTAGGAAAAGAAACTAATTACCAAACAAGACAGAAGGGGATGAACTGACGTAAGCAAGAAATGGCCTGTAGAGGCATAGATGGGGTGGTGCCTCCTGAAAGGGCTCAGAGGAAGGCTTCATGGAAGGTAACAGTTGTACAGGACTTTGCAATGTGAGAAGGGCTTCCCAAATTGGAGGAGGGGAGAACATTCTAGGTTAAGCAAAGATCTTGAGCTGTGCCCCTAAGCACTGACAAGAGGTAGCTTTCATGGATAAGGGCAGTGGCTTTTGCACACATGGGTGTTGAAAGTTGAAATGGGAGATATAGCAGAGGGGGTGACTTGAAGCTCAATGCTAAGAGTGTATGCTTGCTCTTGAACCCGTGAAGAACCACTGATTCAAAGTCTTCCACTTTGGGGAAACAAATGAGTAACGTAGCAGACCACTGTTTTAGGTGGGTCTATCTGGGAGTAGGTGAAGATTTGTAGTAAAATAATGGAAGCAGATGCTAGTAATGCTCTTGGAATAATTCAGGTGAAAGACAATAGGGCAAAAATCTATAGATTCCCTTTCTCAATAAAATACATAATGTGAACTGTCAGTTTCCAGTTTTTCCAGAAATTCGTGTTTAGTAGAACATCCTTGGCCTGCACTTGTTCCGGCACAGCATAATTATATTTTATTTTAGGGCAACGTTTTAGACTTTAAATATCTTTTTTAAGAGAAGAGAAAAGAAGTGTGAAGCACACAGAGGTCATAGTTATAGATACGGTAGTGCCACTTACCATAGGAACGTAACAGTTCTGATATGTATACTGACATCTTGCAAGGTCTTCAACCTTTTTACTTTGAACTTTTTATTTTGGAAAAAGGCACAGAGAAAAGTGTAGAGAGTAGTGTAATGCACTGCCCCACACCCCTCAATAATGACCATCACTTTGCCATTTGTGTTCCAGCAGTGACTTGCATTTAAAAAATATTTCTCTATTGTCTACAATATTCCAGGCACTCTGCTAGGCCCAGGATACAAAGATGAATTAAAGATCATCTCTACCATCACAGAACTCTCATTTGTGTAAGGAGATGGGAAATATAAACAAAGAAAAGGCGATGCATTATGGTAGACAGATCAACATAAGTCCAAGATATAGAAAAAGAATGGAAAGAAATTAAGTCCAAGTGGAAAGGCTAGAAGTGATCAGAAATGACTCCCTGGAGGAGTTGGCTTTTAGCTAGACTTTTATGGATAAAGAAATTTTATCATAGTCATATGCCAGCAATGGTGTATTCAGGGCTCTGGGTAAGGTAATACCATAGACCAACACAGGGACGTGATACACAATGTGGAATTCCTGGAGCAATAACAACAAAAAGTGTCAGAGGGAATTAGCACAGGTTTATTCTTTCTCCTTGATGACGTAATTATCCGTGCTATCTACCACAATGCTTGGTGTATAGAAGACACTCAAAACATCACGGGGTGAGCGCCATTTAACTGTCACAGAAGAATGGTGCCTGTGCACTTCTACGTACGCTACATAATTGAGGGCCTCCAGTGCCTCTTTCAAGTTTCCATGGTAGCCTGGAAACTGTTGATTAGTTGGCTACATTGTTTTATTTTTTTCTACGAGGGAGATTTCAGATCAAAATCCCACTGCAGAGTAGAGATACCCATGTACCAGAGGCATCTGGAGCAGCTGTTCATTAGAACCCCACGGCCATGGGAAATAATTCCAAATGCGATACCCAGCAGTGAGTTGGAAAAGCCCAGCTTACATGGGCTTTGATTTGGCAGGGAAAGTAGCCCTTTCAATTTTACAACTGGAAAAAAAAAACGCATAAATGTACAAGTGAAATTGAACAAATATATATCAAGCACCTACTGTGTGAAGGAGGATAGAGGAAAAAGGGGTATTTTACTGTCCTTAAAAGTTTTCAAATTGAGATTTTTTTTTTCCAATTAGACTCCAAACATGAATAACAAATCCAAGACTAAAAAGGGTCTGGTGAGAGGGAGAAAGGGTTTTGGAAAACTTGAAGAGAAGAGCCTTCCCATCCAGTTGGAAGTTTTCAGGGAAGTCTGCAAGAAGACACAGTGTGGCATTGAATCGAAAGACTGACAGATAGAAACTGGAGGCTGTGAATTGTAATTTAGAAAAGAACAGTTATTTCCTGAAATCGTTGTTTGTAATCAGGTTCCTTCTAAAAGTCCATTAATCCATTTAAGACCCCAAGTGTCTGCTCTGGATCTGGCATCATGCTCAGTACTGATTGGTTTGGGGAATATTATTTTTCAGTTTTGCTTACTTTGGGAACCCATTCCCCACCCCAGCTAGAAACAGAGAACTGGAATCTTAACGAGGAGGAGAGATGAAGGTGAAGAAGTTGTACATTTCAATGGCCTCTAGCCAAGGTCATCAGGAGCACACCTGTGGTTGAACAATTTGGCTTCGTTGCTCTTTGCAGAGATGGGGAAGACATACCATGGAGAGCAGTGAAACATCTCGGTAAGGAGGTATTAGAAAGGACTTGACAGTATTTGAGCTTGTGTCAGGGGATTATGATTTGGAAGTGGGGCTTTGCTCTGGATTGAATTAAGTCAAGAAGCCAGGCTAATTCCATGGTCGAGTATCTCAATAAATCTTATCTATAAGCAGTGAAGACTAGACAGAGGCCAAAGCTGTAACTGGCAAAGAAACAAGCTATAGTAACTAGGATGGGGGTATTTGGTCATTTTTGTGGCTTACACAGAGTTCATATTTATGCCTCTTCTCACATACAATTACAGAGTGGTCTTGTTTTTGTCTTGATTGATCAAAGGTACAGAGTGATCTTGTCTGATGCTGATATTCTGTGAGATTGGACTTGCTTAAATTCACTAAGGGAACACGAAGGCCCAGTTGATAAAGCAGGGCAGCTCCCTCAGAATGGAAGGGGTCCGTTTTCTCCTCACACATGATCAGAAGGAGGGCAGAGTAAGGTGAGAGGCAGGTGTATAGGGTATATAGCAGACAGATCTAAGTTTAAAGTTTCCCTTCCTGAGCTTGAGTTCCTTTTTCTGTAAAATGAGGCTCATAAATCCAACCTTTCAAGATTGTTCTACGGAATACAAAAATATAAGTGAAACATGTAGCTAGTGCCTTGAATACAAATAGGAGCCAATAAATAAATGCCTTGCTTGTAATTTTGTTGGGATAAGATGTTCAAATTCCTTGAGTTATACCAGTGGTTCTCAAATTTTACTGTGTATCAAAATTACCTGCATGACTTGTTAGACCACAGATTGCTGGACTCTATCCTCAAAGTTTCTGATGCACTAAGTCTAGGTTAGGGTCTGAGAATTCACATTTCTAAGGATTTCTCACTTTAAGCTAACACAGCTGTCAAGGACCAGCGCTTGGAGAAACACCGAGTTAGGCAATAAACCCATAATGTGAGCAATGTGTTCGCGGAGTTCTTTGGCACCTGTTAAACTTTATTCTGGAGCAGTGATGAGACTTTTGTTCTATAGTAAATATTTTAGGCTTTGAGGACATGCTGTCTATTATAACTACTCAACTCCATTACAGTACAGAAGCAGCTGTAGGCAATATACAAATGAATACGCGTGGCTATGCTCTGATAAAACTTTCTTGATAGACATGCAAATCTGAATATCATATAATTATTCTGTCACAAGATATCATTTTTGTAGTTTTATTTTTTAACCTTTTAGATGTAAAACAATGCTTAGCATGCAGAGAATGCAAACAGACAGCAGGATCAATTTGGCCTGTCACTGTAATTTGCCAACCCCTATTCTAGAGCTGGCAGTAAAGGAACCCATTGAGAAGGGATCTGAGGTTGAGGAGTTACTGCTTTTTGGAGACTTGTCTAGATTTTCTGAGCCCTCAGTCTCATTGAATGGAGAGGAGTCTAGTCCCTCTTTGGGGTTTGATGAAATTATCTGCCAAATCAGCAAATAATTTGAATTAGCATGTATGTGTTTGTCCAATAAAATGCGTTCTCTTCCCTGATTCCGCATATTCAGGCCAACGTAGAGGTCATTATATAAAGTAAGGCATCCGCATGATTTTGTCACACAATGAGTCAGCGCTGGGGCTAGACATTTTGGGATGCCCTCTTACTGCTTTTCATTTTAGGTATCGTTGCCTCTAGGACAGGTGGCATTATGCCCTTTCCATTTCTTGAAAATGAAAGATATTCAAATCCTGAGTAAGATCACATTTCTCGAAGTGAGACGGACCTGAAGTCACTACACATCTCTACCTTTCACTGGCCACATGGTCTCAGTCAACGTTTATTTTCCACCTTGACCTCAGTTTTCTCACATGTAAAATGGGGAGAATAATAGTAACTATGTCATAAGAGTATTGTGAGAAGAAAATTAAATATCTGTTAAAATTCTGCTTAGCCCAGTGCCTGGAGCTGAGAGTTCAACAAATACTGAGTGTTCTAACATCAGTATCACGGCTGTCTTTGTTCTTCACATCCATCATACCTGTTCCTAAACATGGTCATTCATTCAGTCTGTTAAAGAACAAAAACTCAACTGAGTAAATAGGAAGGTCTAAATAGCTTTGTTAAATGATTCATGAATCAGGCAGCGTCCCATCTAGCAAGCAGAGGGGGCTCTGAGGAGTTGTATGAAATGCAAGGTTTTTATGGGAAGGAAAGTGGGGCAAAGAGTTAATAGCAGAAGAAAAGAAAGGATTTTTCCAGGCAAAGTCGATTTCCTTAGGGGGAAGACCAAGGAACATTATCACACAGAATAAGTCATCTTCCTTTGAGGGATGGAGGGCACTCCTGTGACAAATTACCTCATTGGTGCTTATCAGAAAATTCCTGACCGACAGGTTAAAACTTACATTTCTGGGAGAGGTTGAAACTGCAGTTAGTTAAGGCATTAAGCCCTGGTTTGATGACTTGGCCTATGTGACACCATCTTGGGCATGTTCTGTTCTTTTAACAAATTATCCATGAAAGAAACGTTTTTAAATGTAATCCTTGTACCAGGCACTGTGCTAGTAATTGGGAACTGAAAGCACAGATTTGGTGAATAGGGGTTTATATACAAATGAACGTGCAAACACATCGGTTTAGTAAATTGCCCTGGTCTCACATCTGTGCAAGGATGTGTGTGTCCCTCCGGGGACATACGGAAGAGACTGACTAGTCAGTCCTATTTAGAAAGGGGTGGAGGTTCAGGAAGGACTCGCAAAGGTGAGCTTTGAGCTAAATCTGGGTGACACTTTTAGCACTCGGTATCACTCATTCTTGAGAACTACTGACAATTGATCAAACCTATTTTCACATTTTCAAGGATAACTCATGTTGATCCCAGTTTCTAAATCCTGACTCACATTTTATTCCCTTTTCTCCCACAATGCCTCATTTACTCAAATACACCCATATTTCTTCATGTAAGCCCTCACTAGAACCTATTCCCTGTCTTCATATCCTAATCTAAATTCAGTCAGTCTTGATACATGTTATACCACATAACACAATAATAATAAACCTTCATGCACTGTTCACCAAATCACGTCATTTGTGTAATTGATTTTCTCTTCAATTACCTCAGTACAGAGTCAATTTTCCTTGTATTTCCACTGGGTCCAGAGCAGTAGAG
This sequence comes from Panthera pardus, assembly GCF_024362965.1. Lineage (NCBI taxonomy): Eukaryota > Metazoa > Chordata > Mammalia > Carnivora > Felidae > Panthera > Panthera pardus. Next base: position 188,294,688 of record NW_026526688.1, read on the forward strand.
AGTATATAATGGAGCCTCAACAAATACTTATCAGTGGGTTTCTCAGCTCCTTTTTTGATGGACTCTTTACATCAATATACTTTTCCCATCTTAACTGCATTCCCCCCCCCCCCCATTCTCTTCCAATCTGACTTCGTATTCTCACAACAGAAATCTCTCCAAATATGGGGGGACTGAGATCAGGCTCAAGAGCCTTCTGTATCACCTACAACATAAAATCTCCATGTTCTTTGCATCTGATACAAAGATGGGATCAGACCAGTCCCTTCTCTTCCTCCTTCTGCTATTTCTTGTTCCAGGAGTACTGTACTGTACTGAAGTTACTTGAATAGCTTCACGCTGTCTCCAGCTGCCACATTTTTGCATATACTGTTCTTTCTCCCCAAAAGCCCTTCCCTCCTCATATTCCTGGAAACGACTTTTCAACCTTCAACTCTTGGCTCATATTCTTCCTTCTCTAAGAAGCATTTCTTGGCTTCCTCAAGCATCAAAAGACACTCTGACTGTGGGGCTTCTCTGCCTCTGTGCCCATTTTATGCTCCATTGCTATCAAACCTATATTTCTCAAGCGCTCTGTGCTGTTTCCTGCTTCATGCCTTTGCTTGCATGCTGAATGTCCCTCCTTCTAGAATACAAATCCCATCGGTCTTCACCTGATTAGCTCCTTCTCATTGTTTAAGCTCAGCTCTGGAGCCGTCTGTTCCAGAAGCTTCCCTTGAACCACCTAGCTGGATTAAGTGTCCATTTCTGTTATCCTAAAGTACTCTATCTTAGCACTTCAAACTACATTAAATTCTTGATTTCTATGTCTTTCTCTTTTCCTAAATTTCAAGCACCACGTAGGCAGGCACTTACCTCTGTATTCTCAGTACCTTATGGAAAGGTTGGGTAGATAATGGATAGACAATTTATTCAGAGGTCTTAGTGATAAACTTCTCAGTTTTCACAACATCTTTTTTTAAGTTTTTATTTAAATTCCAGTTAGTTAGCATACGGTGTAATACTAGTTTCAAGAATACCATATAGTGATTCAACAATTCCATACAACACCCAGTGCTCATCACAGTAAGCGGACTCCTTAATCTCCATCACCTTTTACGCCCATCCCCCCACCCAGCTTCTCTCTGGTAACCATCAATTTGTTCTCTGTAATTAAGAGTCTGTTTCTTGGTTTGTCTCTCTTTCTCTCTCTCTCTCTCTCTTTTGCTCATTTGTTTTGTTTCTTAAATTCCACATGAGTGAAATCATATGACATTTGTTTTTCTCTAACTTCGCTTAGCATTGTACTCTCTACCTCCACACATGTTGTTGCAAATGGCAAGGTTTCATTCTTTTTTATGGCTGAATACTATTCCATTGTGTGTATATATACCCCATTTTCTTTACCCATTCATTAACCGATGGGCACTTAGGGTGATTCCATATCTTGGCTATTGTAAATAATGCTGCTATAAACATAGAAGTGAATGTATCCCTCTGAATTAGTGTTTTTGTATTCTTTGGGTAAATACCCAGTAGTGTGATTGCTAGATTTTAGGGTAGTTCTATTTTTAACTTTTTGAGGAACTTTCATACTGTTTTCTACAGCGGCTATACCAGTTTGCAGTCCTACCAAGAGCGTGTAAGTGTTCCTATTTCTCCACATCCTTGCCAACACTTGTTGTTTCTTGTGTTTTTGATTTTAGTCATTTTGACAGGTGTGAGGTGATATCTCATTGTAGTTTTGATTTGTGTTTTCCTGATGGTAAGTGATGATAAACGGCTTTTCATGTGTCTGTTGGCCATCTGGATGTTTTCTTTGGAGAAATGACTTTTATGTCTTCTGCCCATTTTTAATTGGATTATTTGTTTTTTGGATGTTGCATTTTATGTTCTTTACATATTTTGGATACCAGGCTTTTACTGGATATGTTATTTGCAAATATCTTCTCCCATGCCATAGATTTCCTGTTAGATTTGTTCCTTTGCTGTGTAGAAGATTTTATTTTGATGTAATCCCAATAGTTTATTTTTCCTTTGGGTTCTCTTGCCTCAGGAGACATATCTGGAAAAAAAAGTTGCTACAGCCAATATCAAAGAAGTTACTGCCTATAAGTAAGAAGTTACATACCTAGATTTTTCTAGGTCTTTAATCCATTTTGGATGCATTTTTGTATGTGGCATAAGAAAGTGGTCCAGTTTCATTCTTTTGCATTCTTTTCCAGTTTTCCCAACACCATTTGTTGAAGAGACTGTCTTTTTCCCATTGGATATTCTTTCCTCCTTTGTTGAAGACTAATTGACCATATAATTGTGGGTTCATTTCTGGGTTTTCTATTCTGTTCTGTTGATCTATGTATCTATTTTTGTTCCAAAATCATACTGTTTTGATTACTGCAGCTTTATAATATAACTTGAACTCCAGAATTGTGATGCCTCCAGCTATGCTTTTCATTTTCAAGATTGCTTTGGCTATTCTGGATCTTCTGTCGTTCCATATACATTTTAGAATTGTTTGTTCTAGTTCCACAACAGCCTTGAACTGATATAATTTTTAGGGTTTTCAACCTTGACACTATTAATATTTTGAGCTAATTCTTCATTATGGCTGCTCTCCTCTGCATTCTAGGACAATTGGCAGCATCCCAGGCCTCTACCTATTAAATGCCAAGAGCACCTCTTCCTGAACTGTGACAACCAGAAGTGTCTCCAGGTGTTTCCTAACATCCCAGGGGCAGGAAGGCAGACAAAATCACCTCCTCTCATCTTGAGAACCATTGGGCTGAGGTCTGATCAAACATAGTGTATAAGCTTTTTTAATACACATATTTATAAATCATAAAATTAAACTTAAGTTGGGGCACCTGGGAGGCCCAGCTGGTTAAGTGTCCAACTTTGGCTCAGGTCATGATCTTACATTTCTTGTGTTTGAGCCCCATGTCGGGCACTGTGCTGACAGCTCAGAGCCTGGAGCCTACTTCGGATTCTGTGTCTCCCTCTTTCTTTCTGCCCCTCCGCCACTCATACTCTGTCACTCTCTCAAAAATAAATAAACATTTTAAAAAAAGTGAACTTAAGTCTAAAAACATCATAGATTGAAATTATTGGAAACCAAAACTGAGTGTTGAGGAGTATGTTTTTCATTACACTCATTATTGGAAACCAAAACTGAGTGTTGAGAAGGAGTATGTTTTTCATTACAAAAGTAATAAACAGTCATCATAGAAATCTTATAAATATATAAAAAGAAAGAAATATGAAGAAAGTACCCTTAGACCCACCAAAGGAAAACACTGGTAATATTTTCTATTTACTTTTAGTTTTTCCCACATAGACTTGTTCCTTTAAACTTCAAAATAATACTTAAAAATTACAAAAATTATAGATTTAAATTCAGTATTAGAGCAGAAGTATTTTTATATTAGCTCACAAATCCTTCATAAATATTTTAATGCCTACATTATATTCTATAAATGTGTGTGTATAAATTACTTACCCTGATTTTAGGACATGGAAGTTATTTGCATATTTTCCAGTATTTGAAAATTTCTTTAATAAAATCTTTGTGTATAAATTGTTTATATAATTAGAATTATGTTCTTTTTTTTTAAAATATGAAACTTATTGTCAAATTGGTTTCCATACAACACCCAGTGCTCATCCCAACAGGTGCCCTCCTCAATACCCATCACCCACCCTCCCCTCCCTCCCTCCCACCCCCCATCAACTCTCAGTTTGTTCTCAGTTTTTAAGAGTCTGGCTCCCTCCCTCTCTAACCTTTCTTTTTTTTTTTTTTCCTTCCCCTCCCCCATGGTCTTCTGGTAAGTTTCTCAGAATCCACATAAGAGTGAAAACATATGGTATCTGTCTTTCTCGTATGACTTATTTCACTTAGCATCACACTCTCCAGTTCCATCCACGTTGCTACAAAGGGCCGTATTTCATTCTTTCTCATTGCCACGTAGTAGTCCATCATGTATATAAACCACAATTTCTTTATCCATTCGTCAGTTGATGGACATTTAGGCTCTTTCCATAATTTGGCTGTTGTTGAGAGTGCTGCTATAAACATTGGGGTACAAGTGCCCCTATGCATCAGCATAGAATTATGTTCTTAAGATAGGATCTTAGAAGAAGAATTAATGGGACAACAGAATGAAATGTTTCAAATCTCTGGACATATATGTAAGGGCAAATTGCTTTTTAAAGGAATTGCACAATCCACTTGCCCCATCATAACGTAGGTATCCCCAGTGGTTTGCACACTATCACTGTGCTATTGGTTAGGGGACATTTTGAAGGTCGACCCTAAAAACCATATTGGCCAGCTCAATGCTAAGAAACTGTCCTAGGGGTGAATTGCTAATGGCTTCTAAGCTAACATTAGGAATCTTATTTTGTGCAGACAGGAAATTTCCATTGTGGCCTGAAGATGTTCTTCCTGTTCTGTTGTCAATCAGGATGCTCTGTCTGTATGAAACAGTACTAGCCTTTCCCAATCATCATGCCCATCTTTGCAATCAAATTCATCAATTTTTCTTAGATGAATTTAAATGGCAGGGAGGGAGAGAAATGTCTCTTGTTAGAGATATACTCAGCTCAAGGAAAAATTTGGTGTGTTTTGTTCATGTAACAAGGTCTAAAACCAAGCATTATAGATCCTTGTCTAAGAAGATATGAAAATCTATCCAGTCAAACTCTCTTATGTTAAATAGGTCATGATAAAGTAATTAGGCACATAGAGTCCCTTTGTGAATTAATGGTAGAGCTTGCTTGCCGAGGCAGAGCAATACTGAGGTTAGGAAACACTGAGCTTTGAAGACAGAAAAGACATAGGGTCAAATCCTGCCCCTGAAATATGCTGGCTGTGAGTCCTATGCAAATCTCCAGACCTGTCTGGACTTCCATTCCCTTGCCCACAAGATGGAAATCACCATAATATGAACTTTATAGGTCTTTAAAATTGTCCAGTAACTTTGAGACAGAAGAGTTTAGAGACAAGGCACTGACTGTATTGTAGTTCAAAATTTCTTTTTTTTAAATTTTTTTTAGTGTTTTTATTTATTTTTGAAGGAGAGAGAGAGACAGAGCATGAATGGGGGAGGAGCAGAGAGAGAGGGAGACACAGAATTCAAAGCAGGCTCCAGGCTCTGAGCTGTCAGCACAGAGCCCAACACAGGGCTCGAACTCACAAACTGTGAGATCGTGACCTGAGCCGAAGCTAGACGCTCAACTGACTGAGCCACCCAGGCACCCCATGTAATTCAAAATTTCTAATGATTACTTTGTCTCCCCTTACATAACTATTGGTAGAAAGGATCGCAGACACTGTGAGCAGAGTTGCCAAAAATACACATTTCTTTTTGTTGATTCTGAATATTTTGTGTTGCAATTTATACTAGGTTGCATGTCAGACAGTTCATAGGTATTTTCTATAACCACTTTTATAGATGAGAAAATTTGTTCAAAGAGGCTACATAACTTGTCTACTTTATGAGCAATCAAACAGTAGAATTGGAATCAACCAGAGATTTCAGAAGCTAGAGCTCACATTTTCTCATTCTGACCTTCCCTATAAGAGCTAAGTTTTTGTTTTCATTTTCTAAATCTCTGTGATACGTGAAGAAATACTCCAACATCTCTGGATTAGTAAAATCAACAAAGTATATTTGGGGCCAGTTACTCTCCCAGACATCCATTTGAATAGAATTAAGTAGGAGTGACTTATATGTGTCAATAAACATCTAATTATTAATGACCTGGTCACAGAAACTCTCTAATAAATAAACAGGAAATAATGAAGATCTGGCAGCAGTGAGGTAAATTGGTGATATGATTTCAAATTTGAACAAATTACAGGGGAAAATGGATAACTATAAAATAATTAGAACACTTGGGGTGCCTGGGTGGCTCAGTCGGTTGAGCATCAGACTTCAGCTCAGGTCGTGATCTCACAGCTTGTGAGTTGGAACCCCGCATCAGGCTCTGTGCTGACAGCTCAGAGCCTGAAGTCTGTTTCAGATTCTGAGCCTCCCTCTCTCTCTCTGCCGCAACCCACTCGCATTCTGTCTCTGTCTCTCTCAAAAATAAATAAACATTAAAATTTTTTTTAAATAAATAAATAATTTAAAAAATAATTAGAACACTCAGGCACCTAAATAAATAGCCACATCCCACATCTGTCTTCACTATACCCAGCAATTCCTACATATCACTGGTGCATTGAAGAAGAAATTACCAGAGGCTTCTAAACATCACCTGAGTAAGAAGTAGGGTGAACACCTTGCTGCAAATGTTCAAGGAGACACGGAGTGAATTAGCCAAATGCATTCCTCATGACAATAGGTGATTGTCTAGCTAAAACTCTCTTTGAAAATGTACCTCATTAAAAATGTGCACAAAAGTTCTAGGTCCCTAATAAGATTTTAGACTAAAAATATCATGCTCCAAATAGTAAGCTGGCCTCAATATTGTTGTATATCTCTTTTATAATACATCAACAATGAAGCTCACACATAGCTTAGCATTTTATAGGTGTACTCGAGGGAAAACACAAAATCAGCGAAGAAATCCCATAGTTGCAAATTCTTTGTGAAGTTCAGAGTTGACCTGTCAAGTTAATGTATTCAAAAACACACATTTTACAATAATAGGAGCTATTCTTGCTAATGGCTGTTTAAGGTGAGCGGGGAAATTTTTCCATGAAGACAAATCTCTTCACCCCACCCCACTCCAGAGGGACCTGAATATGTCTGTTTTTAAGGGGACAATTTAAGCCCCGGAATACTTATTTAAGGAAAGTCTGTCAGCTACTTTCAATAAGTTTTCTCAGGCTGGGAATGGAGGGAAATATTTCAAGTCGGTAAAAGTGGTTTGAAACCGTGTTCCATGACAGCTACACCATGAACTGCCTCGTCTTAGAGAACTTTCCACTCACTTCATTTTGAATGGTGTCAGTGGGGGCGTTCCTTAAGGCGCCATGTTCTTCGCTCTTAGACCTGGCTTATGCTTTGCATGGTAAGCCACAGACAGTCTGCTGATGTTTCAAGCACATTATGTATTCTGACATATCAAGAGTATTAGTCTGAAGCCAAACTCACAGATAAGCAGGGATAAAAGATAAGAATTGACTAACTCTGGTTATCCTTTCCTTGATTTGCTTCTTCTTGTTCCTTCTTCTGAGTGCTGGGGCACTGGAGTGGCTCAGTCGGTTAAGTGTCTGACTCTTGACTTCAGCTCAGGACACAATCTCATGGTTCCTTCATTCAAACCCCGCATTGGGCTCTGTGCTGATGTTGCAGAACCTGCATGGGATTCTTTCTCTCCCTTTCTCTCTTCTCTTCCCCGCCCCCCCCCCCCCCCCCCCGCCCGAGTCTCTCTAAATAAGTAACTAAGTAAGTAAATAAATAAATAAATAAAGCTGGGTTCTGATCCCATTAACATGTATCTATGGTGGGAGAGACTAGAGGCAAATCCCAAGTAGAGGGTTGATGGGGCGCCTGGGTGGCTTGGTCGGTTAAGCGTCCGACTTCGGCTCAGGTCATGATCTCACAGTCTATGAGTCGGGCTCTGTGCTGACCGCTCAGAACCTGCAGCCTGTTTCAGATTCTGTGTCTCCCTCTCTCTCTGCCCCTCCCCTGTTCATGCTCTGTCTCTCTCTGTCTCAAAAATAAATAAACGTTAAAAAAAAAAGAATAAAACTTCCAAGCAGAGGGTTGAAAGTTAAATTAATTACATTATTATTTCATTCTTTTCACCCTCTGTTGGTTAGAGAATTTGATTAAATAGAATTAAATAGAACTATGTAGAATTATTTAAAGTGTCATGAAATTAAGTAAACAAATGAGAGATTTCCCCTCCTCTCGACCCTGTATGCTGCTAGAGAATATTTATGTACTGTACCTCCTAATTAAAATGATCTTCCCCCAAATTTTCTAGCATAATGATAAGTCTGACTCCGTAGGTGAGAATTAGGCTCCTTTACATTTCACTTGGCCCTGTCCCATCTCAGCATCAGTTACTCCATATTAGCTCTGTTTTTCCTTCAAAGATGAGAAAATATTTAAATATTTATTTCCGATGATATCAACTAAGCACTCAGTCTAGTCAATATTCACAACGTTACTGCTCAAGGAGAATAAACATGATGAGTACAAAACAGGCTTAACAAATGGTTCCAAATAATTTTTGTGCCAGAATTTTAACCCAGAGTAGCTGGAGAAATCATCAGAAAAGAAGATGAAGGCTAGAATGTTCACTTAGTTATTGCACCCCCACAAAGAAAAAAATTGCTTAGCTTCAGGCTGAAGAACACTCACTTTCTTTTTTTTTAATTTTAATTATATTTTTTTAAATTTACATCCAAATTAGTTAGCATATAGCGCAACAATGATTTCAGGAGTAGATTCCTTAATGCCCCTTACCCCTTTAGCCCATCCCCCCTCCCACAACCCCTCCAGTAACCCTCTGCTTGGTCTCCATATTTAAGAGTCTCTTATGTTTTGTCCCCCTCCCTGTTTTATGTTGTTTTTGCTTCCCTTCCCTTATGTTCATCTGTACTGTGTCTCAAAGTCCTATGGGGCGCCTGGGTGGCTGAGTCGGTTAGGCCTCTGACTTCGGCTCAGGTCATGATCTCATGGTTCATGAGTTTGAGCTCCAAATCGGGCTCTGTGCTGACAGCTCAGAACCTTGAGCCTGCTATGGATTCTGTGTCTCCCTCTCTCCTGCCCCTCCCTTGATCACTCTCTCTCTCTCTCTCTCTCAAAAATAAACATTAAAATTTTTTTAAAAGTCCTCATATGAATGAAGTCATATGATATTTGACTTTTTCTGACTAATTTTGCTTAGCATAATACCCTCTAGTTCCATCCATGTAGTTGCAAATGGCAAGATTTCATTCTTTTTGATTGCCGAGTAATACTCCATTGTATATATACCACGTCTTCTTTATCCATTCATCCATCGATGGACATCTGGGCTCTTTCCATACTTTGGCTATTGTCGATAGTGCTGCTATAAATATAGGGGTGCATGTGCCCCTTCGAAACAGCATACCTGTATCCCTTGGATAAATACCTAATAGTGCAATTTCTGGGTGATAGGGTAGTTCTATTTTTAATGTTTGAGGAACCTCCATCCTGTTTTCCAGAGTGGCTGCACCAGTTTGCATTCCCACCAGCATTGCAAAAGTGACCCTCTTTCTCTGCATCATTGCCAACATCTGTTGTTGTCTGAATTGTTAATGTTAGCTATTCTGACAGGTGTGAGGTGGTATCTCATTGTGTTTTGATTTGTATTTCCCTGATGGTGAAGAACACTCTCTTCTTTGTTGCCAGATCAATATCTCTTTTCTTCTAATGATTGTTAATAACCTATACGGTCATATAGATCATCATAAGAATGATGATATAAAAATAATGAAATATTTGAATCATATATTTTCACTATGGTTGAGGTATGTTTCTTAGCTTCATGGCAAAATCTAATTTTCAACCCAATCAGTAGGTGGTGTGGCCAGAGTTAGACTATGTATGGTGGTCAAGAGTATACGTTTAAGTAGGTTTGGATTCCTGAGCATTGTTTACAAGATGTGGGGTCTTGGACAAGTTATTTCAGCTTTCCAAAATTCAAGCTTGTCTTATGTAAAATAGCAACAGACCTTCATTGGGTTGTTGTAAGAACTAAGGGTTGAGGAATGTGTGTGTGTGTATGTGTGTGTGTGTGTGTGTGTGTGTGTAAAATACAGATTCCAAAGTAAATAACGCTCAATAAATGGCAATCCTGTAGTCATATATAATAATGTGTATCCAATTATTTTTATACTGAGAATATAACAAATTCAAAAGTTGTTTAAAGACAATCCAGAGAGGTTTTATAAGAGACTTTTTAAAATCATACTTGTGCCACGTTCCTACCAAAAACCATAACTGAGAAGTTGGCGTGCATGCTTGTTGAAATAGACCATGCTTCATGAGCTGTTTACCAGAGGGAAGAAATCAACTTGAACAACTACTCTGGCACTCACACCATGTCCATTCCTGTCTGATTTTACCCATGTGTTCATCGCCATTGAAATTACCTGCCTGCTCTCCTCCATCCATTTGGGGCTAGGCTGACTTTAAAATCAAGCCTATGGCGCCTGGGTGGCTCAGTCGGTTAAGCGTCCGACTTGAGCTCAGGTCACGATCTCATGGTCCGTGAGTTCGAGCCCCGCATCGGGCTCTGGGCTGATGGCTCAGAGCCTGGAGCCTGCTTCCGATTCTGTGTCTCCCTCTCTCTGCCCCTCCCCCGTTCATGCTCTGTCTCTCTCTGTCTCAAAAAATAAATAAACGTTAAAAAAAAAATTATAAAATCAAGCCTAGTCCCCTTTTAATTTTTTAACCTCCTCTTTCCTTCTGATTTTTACTCCACAAAGTCCACTTTCCTGTTCTCTTTTTACTTTTTGTTCCCAGTGTGTGTTGTATCATTCTCTTACATAAAAACTTCTTGACAACGGGAAGCATGTCTTGTTCCTTCATTATCCATAAAACAAAAAGCACCTTTCCTAGTACATGTAGGATTTCCTCTATCAATCATTGCTGCTTAACCTGAAAAAAGTACATGTAGAAAAATTACATGATTCCTTGAGTAAAAAAAAAAATACCAAATTCCTGAATAATAGGATTTAATTCATAAAAGAAATAATAATTCATAATAGCGTATTATTTTATTGTGGATAAATCACCATGATATGGACTCCCATTTTATTTTTGCCTTAGCTTTTTAAGAAGAGAGATAAATTTTTATTCCTATTTTACAGAAAAAATAAAGATTAGAGAAATTAAATGGGCTCCCAACGATATTCTGTCAAAATATTCTAACTATTTATGCTTTATTTTAAGTCCAGATCTGATGGGTGATAGATGAATTGAAGCAACTTTGGAGATTTGGGTAAATGTCTTAAAGCTGAGATTGCATGTTAGTTATAAATCATATTCTCACCACTACAAATTTTTCTTTCTAGGCTTGTTTTTGGATAAAATGGGACAAACGTAGCTTGTTGGTTTCAGTGTTGAGATCGATGACTAATATTGCTACTCTGATATCTGCCCTTGTTCTGACTATCAGGGTTTTGAAGGGAGATGGATAAATAGCATCCCTTTTCTTCCCACCTTATTTTGAACGAATAACAAAGACAAAGGAATGGAAGAGAGAAAAACGCAGTCTGTTGATGGTAGAAACCAGATGGAGGTTGTAGCTCCATGTGAGAGCCTCCCGGACTTGCTGACTGGATTCAAACTAGACAGACCTGGCCTCTCAGTCACAAGCAATGCTGCCTAGGATGGACCCCCCCCCCACCCCCCCGGACTCAACCTCCCCAGCCACAGTCTCTGAAGGGTGGTGCTGCCCAAGGGAGACTGAGGTTTAGAAGAATGCAGGGGAATCTTCCTCTTTGTGGGGAGTTTACTCCCAGAAAAACACAATGGAGAACATGCACAGAGCAGGAAAGCTATTCCTCCTAGATTTACTAATCAGATAAGTCATTCCTCCACAAGGAGAGAGGGAGTGAAAACCAAGTGATGCCATGATGGTTTAGGGAAGATGTGTCATCATGGAAACCAAAGGGTGGGGAGGAGCTTCTTTCCTAACAATGACCTGTGGATAATCTCCAAATAGAAAGGGCTCATTTCAGGAGTTACACACATGGGTTGTTAATTATAAAGCCACTCTTAATCAGAACGTGTGGAAATATTTATGGGTTGTGTGTGCAGTACTTTCATATTTCCTTAGGTAGAAGTGGATTTTTTGTTTATTTTCATTGCATTCCAGGGGCAACTACATTTTGTCTGCGGACCCCTAGAATCCGAATCTCCAGGGTACTTGATTCTCATGCAGGTTCTCTGATTCTATTTTCAAATTCTAATCTTGAGACCTGAGTCTCCACTTAGCAGTTTTAAGAAGCACCCAGGTGATTGCAAGACAATGTAAGTTTTTGAAACACTAACAGAAAGTTTAGTTATTGAAATCAATTTCCATTTATCCAAAAAAAACCTTGTATATTTCAGAGGTACACTATTTGTTCATTTCCAGCAAGAATTTGAATTGTTGCCTCTGATGAGTTTTGGGAATCTTTCATTTTCCACTGGAGATCAGTGTATTCATTTCCCAAAACCATAAGCGTCTTTCAAACTCTCAGAAGTTGGAGCTTTATCCACAAAGAAGATTTTGTGTGATCTGTTGTAGAGTATGGAGGCTTGATGAAATTGAATAGCTTTTTAGTTTCTGATGTTTTCTTCATTTGAACAACCAAAGATGGTTTTAAACATTTCCTTTGTTTCTTCAATAGTCCCAAACATAAAAAATAATTTATTGCACATTTTGTGATCTGCTTTGGGAGTTATTATCGAAATGCTAATAAATAGGAATTTAGTTTTTACTGAATTCTTAAGTTCTATTTTATTTTTTCTTAGGCTCTTTTTGGTCTGAGGAATTCATATCTAGTTATACAGTGAAATAGCAATGGAAAATGTTTCTCATTAGTCACAATTTACTAAATAGGCAAATGATTAAGAATGTTAGTTTTCCATGACATAAGTTATACCAGAGAAGAGCAGAAGTCTGTTTTCAAAAATAAAAAAACTCTTTGATATACATACTTCATGTGCATGATCCTAGTTTGCCCAGGCGCTGTGATAAATTACCATAGACTGGGTGGTTTAAACACCAAACATTTATTTCCCACAGTTCTTGGGGCTGGAAGTCCAATATCAGGGTGCCAGCCCAGTAAGGATCTGCTGAAAATTCTCTTCCAAATTTCAGACTGCCATCTTCTCATTATATCCTCCCATGGTGGGGAAAAAAGCTAGTCAGCCCTCTGGCCTTTTCTTATGAGGGCACTAATCCCATATATGAGGACTCCACCCTCATGACCTAATTACTTCCCAAAGGACTCACCTCCAAATACCATCATATTGGAATTAGGATTTCAATATATGAATTGGGGGTGGGGCACAAACATCTAATCCATCCCACAAAATCCCCAAGTCTCCATGGGTTCCTCCCTTACCCTCACATCTAAGACTGCATATCTGCTTCCCTTTCTTTTAGGATCATCTGACCCCCTTTCCTGCTTTATTTGTCCCCATAGTACATCATTCCCTATAGACTTTGTTTTCTTTAAGGTCGGCTTAGTTGGTTTTGCTTTTTGGGTTCACTGTTTGCTTCCTAGCGCCTGAAATAACGCTGGAACTTTGTAGATGCTCAGTATTAGTTGGCTGAATTGGATACATTCCAGTCAGAGTTTCAGTGGGTTGTCGTCCCTGCTAGATGGGGAGCCTTCTCAGGATGAGGACACTGCTTTGCACGACTCTCCATTCCCTGCACATACTCCTGGCTCCCTGCTCCCTATGTATATGGTGAAAGCTTTTCTGGGACGTTCACTGCCAGAGAGGTTCACCGGGAGGCAGAGCAGGGACAAGCACCAAGTGTCCGTGGCCAGAACACGAGAGTTTGGCTCATAGAGTTTTCGGTGACTGGGAAGGAGCAGCTCCTTTATTGCTTCCCAGGCTGTACCTAATTTTGTCAAAGTGTTTCTGAAGAAAATCATTTAATACAAACGTGGTCATCCAGATCCACTGTTCCTTGCCTGAATTGTTTTAGAACTCTGTAGGGCATAAGAATGTTTACAAGTACTCTTGATTTCTTATAAAATATTTTAGGAAAATAACTGGAGGCTCAATGAAGAAACTCCAACGTCGGACAAGGGGGCAATCAAAGTCAGTCCCTGAACACATACTTTCATCATCTGCGCTCCTTATTTAACTCTAACCATTTGGAGAACTGACAAAAAAACCACATTAGAAGTGCATTTTTGTTATGGAATTTCTTCTTCCTTTTTATACACGATTACAGTATGTCAATGCTGACATTAAGCACGACAATAGCGATCTTGAAAGAAAAAGAAATAATGGCAAACACTTACCTGAGCCTGCTGCTATTCAAAGCACTTTGTATGTTATTATCTCATTTAATCCTTGTAATAACTCAATGAGTACATAGTCTAATTTTCCTCATTTTGCAAACAATTTTAAGGATTGTGCCCAAACTCACATGGCTGTGGAACCAGGGTTGGAACATAGGTAGTTTGGTTGCAGAGCCCATTTTAACAACCATATACCAACTTTATTAATGATTTGGTTTTCTTCCTAAAGGGTTCAAAGTTGGAAGAGAGATATATAAACAAAAATGTCATAAAACATGATAAAAGTGGTGTGATACAAAGAACGACAAAGCACCAAACTCTGTTTCCTGGAGCTGGGGAAAGCTTCTAAGAGAGATAGCACAGTGGGCTTTGAGGGATGATTGGAAGTTTTCTGGTAGAGGAAGGAGACAAAGACTAGGGATAGAAAGAGGAAAAATTTTAATAATCAGTCTCCTTTATGACTTTACTTATGCTAGTTTTAGTAATTCCCATCCATGCTCTTTCTTCCAGGTAATATTTGAGCATTTTGGAACTAAATCTTAACCTGGTTTATTTGCTTTTTTATTTTTTTTGTTTTTTGTTGTTTGTTTTTTAATTTTTATTCATTTTTGAGAGAGAGACAGACAGAACATGAGCGGGGGAGGGGCAGACAGAGAGGGAGACACAGAATCTGAAGCAGGCTCCAGGCTTCAAGCTGCCAGTACAGAGCCCAATGCGGGGCTCGAACACACAGACCACAAATCATGACTGGAGCTGAAGTCAGATGCTTCATTGATTGAGCCACCCAGGCGCCCCAACCTGTGTTTATTTGTAAATAAATATGTAGGTCACTATATGAAACAGTAACAAGTTAAATGCTATCTAAGTGCACATCATTATAGGATAGCCAATGTAATAATAGAAGACAGTGAACACTTCCTGTTAAAGATAATTATTTAAAAGTATAGTCATTTTGACTACCTGTTGTCAGGAGCTGAGAGGTGGGTCGTGTTGTCCATTGGCCGTATGACTATCCACTCTTATGCTGTTCTTGAGTAATGGCCTTAGAGCACATGAAAAGTACCTTATTTTACACCCTCCTTCCCTCTTCAGTGTTATCTGCTAAACTCCGTGCAGCAGGCAGTAAATGAACCTTTTCCACCTGGCCAGAGTAATCGTATAGAGATTTATATACACCTAATGATTTCAGTGTGTTCCATGATGGTTGGCTTTCAGGTTTGCTTGGCTTCCCACAACTTGAAGGATTAATCCCAACACTGTTCCCAGAGATGCCAATCTTTTCATAGGCTGTGTGTGTCCATCACTTTCCTCCCCTGGTAAGAGGGTGTATGCAATTGCTGGTTTTCACACTAGTGAAAATCAACATACCTCTTTCCAGGCACTGTTTGATGCCGGAGACATGAGTGGGATTGAGTACCCTGATGCTTCTTGTCAGCTACAGATACTTGCTAAGTTGTCTCAGATTATGTTAGAGGTGTGCATGTCTCCCAATTCGTTGAGCTCTATGGGAGCCATCCTGTAATAAACCTCTAAAAAAGATACTATTGCTTATCTCTGCAAAATAAGTGGCATTTGGGAAATGACTGGTCCAAAGTCTTCTTTTCTTCCTTAATTCAGTTGAAAATAATTCTAGGTATAATGATACATCTACTGAAAGCTGTCTAAAGGAAAGCCACACTTTGTTCTTCTTCACCAGTTTTTATTGTACAGGAAGAGGGAAAGAGTCTGCATTTGCTCTCGCCTCCGGAGGAATCTGTAACTTTTCTGGCTTACTCAACAGTGTGAAGTGGTTAGAAGATACAGTGGGTTTCTATTGCCCTTTGGCTTTAGTGGAAGACTTTCTTTTCCGTGCATTTCTCCCATAGGCACCCTATTTTCCAGCTGAGGGAATGAGCACAGTGACGTCACACTGGATTTGTGTTCTCCTGAAGAGGAAGTTCACTGGCCATTAGGAACCCCGCCTACCACATCCTCTGGGCCATTAAAGTGAATCACCTGAGTCCAGTGAATTTCACACGGCTCCTTCTACAACACTAACATTGGATACTTTCCCATAAATGCTTATTGAGTAAGGTTCCAAACATATATACAAACCAAATCATGACTTTTAGATAATTCTATACTTTGTCAGTTTGGTTATTAAATTATAATTATTAATACTAATATATAAAGCAATTTATATGCTTACAATAACTATAGTAGTACCCCAGGGGGTTTCCACATGTATTTCACTATTTGTCTTCATAACCCATTATGTCAGGAAAGGCACGGATCATTGTCTTATTTCCCAAGGTCATTGGCACTGTAGTACAAGAGTATAGACAACCTGCTCCAGGTCATGTGGTTGATTTGTGAGGAGACTACTGGCCCAGTAGCAGGACATGGGCTTTGAATCCAAACAAGTCTAATTTCTAATTTTTCTCTCTCTTCCTTTTTTCTGTGCTTTTAAGAATTGGAACGGTACTAATAAACCTAATGCATACATCAGATATCTGTGGCTGAGGTGAACTTCAATGTATTTAGAAATGCTTTGTATTTTATAGATGCTTTACAAATGTTAGTAATCATTTGTGTTTTTCTGACTTCTGTTAGGTGCTCTTTCCCCATATAATTCTGCCCAGTTCTAGCAAAAACTGTCCTCTCAACACCTCATAAATTTGTAACTGGTAACTCTTCTTTTGTAAAGGATTATGTTTTATATCTTGCTTTGGCTGCTAGGAAGCTCAATACCCAATTTAAAACCCATACCGACTAAGTGTTGGGATCATTATATTTCCCTAACCTGGCTTCATTTTTTTTTTTACTCATCTTTTATTTTGCTTAATCTATTGTTTTATTCTTCTGCAGTGAATATACATTTTTGAACACCACCTCCAATGAGGTTGGAAAAAATTAACAAAACAATAGCTACTTAATAGTAACGATGAAGTCAGAGAAAACTTAAAAGAAAGCACTCTGAATTTTAAGAAGAAAAGATTTTATTAGCAGATATTAGGGGGCAGTTGAAAAGGCTGGAGAAACAAATGCTAGGAAGCACTTCTAGAAATGACTCCCAGCTCCCAGACCCATCCCACGTCTGCTGTGATCAGTGAGACTAACTAACCATTGCCGCTATGAGTCCCCCCTATCCAGGGGCTGAGGGCACAGAACTACACTGCTTCTGCCCCAGCCCTGCCTCTCTCCCCTCCACTCCAAATTCAAATGGAATGGAAATATGGAATGCTGACTGCAGGGGAGTCTAGATAAGACAGGACTTAACTTCTCAGTCTCTACAACAAAGGATGACTTGAGAAGGAGGTCAAAATAGATATTAGGTGAAACAATTGAGACTGTCTGCCAGAAATCCAGGAGAGTGCTAAAAAAATAGGATTAGGGGATCCAAGCCACATCATGTGAGGAACAATATAAGACAGAGATGACAAATAGATTTCATTTTGCCAGCCAGTTCTAGCTAATTGGCTGCCAAGGACAAAGAATTGAGAAAGATTTGAGAAATGCATCTGGGCCCAGCAGGATAAAGCCCAGTGACTGATTAGTGATGTCTGCCAGAAATATGGGCATGAAGCAATCAGAGTTGTATGAATGCCACATATATCCCGTACGTCAGTTGCTGCCTGATCAGCTTGGTTGCAGATTATCCCATAATGCCTTATGGCACTGTTGATGTTGTTGTTGCTGTTGTCTAATTAGATCTTGATTGGCTTCTCTGCCATGTCATGATGATCGTGCCTTATTGAATAAAGCAAACTATCAATTATTAGATGAGTTAATTATCCCCTCACCCTACATCTTACTTGATATACATTAAGTTAGTATCTATTGATTTGATTTTAAAATCTCAACCATTCCATCAAAAATCATTAAATCGGTGTTTGCTTTGCACAAAATAGCATCATATGCCATGGTTTCAGGCTTAGTGAGACCCAAGTTTTTAAGGGATTTCCCCAAGCCTCCTCTTAAAAAGAATGTTTTGTCCATGTTTTCAGAATCCCAAGAGGTCAATTTGGAGCAACTTAGATGGTGTACTTGTTTATGGACCATGGCCTCAGTTAATAACTTTAAGTCCATCCAGTTTTTTTTTTAATGTTCTTGTCATAACTTTATCTTGAGCTTCTCTGTTTACTTGAGCCGATACTTGTTCATAAAGATAGTTTTACTCTGAGAATGTGCAGACAGGCATCACATAGAATGGATACACTTAGAACTTTGAACCGGGGCTGTTGATTTATTATTTCTGTAGAATATTCTTAAATACTGCACAGAAAGGCTGCCTACTTCTTGAGAAAGACAGGGAAGTATTCTGTGTGACTACTTACTAACTCGCATGGCCTGCTGTCAGTAGGGAAAGACTGAATCACACTCTAGGAGAAGAAGAAGAAACTGACCCATTTTTGGTGATTGATAATGACTCTCCTTCGATAAGTTCATGAAGAAGACCACTTGTTGGGGAACACTGGTAAAGTTAGAATGAATATTTGTGGCTATGGAATACAAAATGGATCTCATTAACACCATCCATTTACTGAATACATTACGGTGTATTTATTATTATGCACGATGTGTTTTTATTTTTTATGCATTGTGTAGGTCTCATGATATGGAAATCTCAAGTTGCATCTGGTCATTAGGGGTCTGACAGATACAATGAAAAGGTGGATGTGTAACAAATGAACTCTGCACCAAACCATTATGAGGCTCCTTGTGCAGAGACACAGAGCTCTTAAGGTGTGTGGCAGAGGAGAAGGTAACTAACTTATGCTTCACTGGCTGAGAAGAAGAACTGTTGGGTTAAGCAAAGACTCAAATCCACACTTCACCATTTAACAGCTGTAACCTTGGCAAGTCATACAAGTTCAGGGTCCTCATCCCCAGGGACTGTTACAGTATTAAATCAATAATTAGTTTTTTGATCTGGTATAAAATCAGTATGACAAATTAGTAATTCTAAAGTTGTATGAGTCAGGTAAGGAGAAAAGTTATACTTTCTAATGTAAATCATTTCTAAATAAGAAAATATTGCTGAACCTTATAAGGTTTTTTTACAGCCTTTGGACATAGCATTTTTGATTTAGCAAAATTTACTTCTTGTCAAGGTTTCTATTACTAGGTAATACAATTCTGTAGTTTTCAGGGTGATAGCCAGGGAAGAGTAAATGTAATAATAACTTCAGAACTTCCTATTGTGACCACTGAATTCTTAAATAACGTCACTGTCAGTGGATAAAGGAGTATTGAGATGATAATGAAAATGTTAATTCTAAATCTGAATAAAATTAAGTGCCCTTTGCTCCTTGCATGTTTGAATCCATGAAAATGCCTACCCATAATCCTCCTGTTTGGGCCCTGGGCTTGGAGGAGGGAGGCAACCACTGACATTTTGAGAAAAAAAAATACTTTGGAATAGATTATGGCAGAAAAGTTTGGCAATAATATTTATTATTATAATCCCAATCTCTTCTGTGAAGTTTGTTACAGATAAATCACAAAAGCAAAAATTATATTTTTTCCTTATTAAAAATGTGTTTGCAGTGCAATCAGATTATTCATTTACAATCACTCACTGGTATTTATTTATGAAGTGCCTACACCAGGCACCTTGTCACTTACATGATGTAACAGTTAGCAAAGCATACATTTATTATTGTTGCAGGAGGAGGTTGAGTTTGCTCTTTAAAAACTTTATCGTATATATTTTTAAAAAGAAGGAAAGAGCAACTGCTTTTTGAATGCTCTGTTTCCAAATCTATTGTGCTATCTTTAACTACTTAAGCAGGGCCAGATTTTCCTCCTCCTGTTTTCTGGCTTTCTTCCATCAGAAAAGTAAAGTCATTAGCTCAGTAAAACACAGTATTGCAGGCTCAACACTCAAATGAATAGATATATTGTTGGTCTGGTCTCAGTTATAGTGTAACTTTACTACCTTTAGGCAGAAGTAGATGATGCCTATTCAAAACAGGTGTATGAGGGTGTTTGTAGGGGAAGAAGGAGGAAGGGGTTAGTATTTAGTGTTCT
Organism: Panthera pardus; assembly: GCF_024362965.1. Classification (NCBI taxonomy): domain Eukaryota; kingdom Metazoa; phylum Chordata; class Mammalia; order Carnivora; family Felidae; genus Panthera; species Panthera pardus. The sequence continues at coordinate 188,314,639 of NW_026526688.1, forward strand.
ATCAAACAGGAAAGTCCATGAGCAGAAGCTGCTAGTTCCCATTTGAGCCTTAAAAAAAAGATCATATGCTAATTATTTCTAGATGATCAAATGTTTTCTCCTCAGTATTAATTTAATATTAATTCTAATCACATTTGCAAGGATTTTGAAATAATTCATCTAACCCTTCTAACAAATTCATTCAGATATCCAACATTGCCCAGATCAGTTGTGGATTAGTCAGCTTAGGCTGCTCTGACAAAATACCACAGTCTGGGTGGCTTAAATAACAGACACTTATTTCCTCATAGTTCTGGAAGCTGCAGGATCAAGGGGTCTGCACAGTCTGATTCTGGTGTAAATTCTCTTCATAGCTTGTGGATGGCTACCTTCTCACTGTGTCCTCTGTGGGGGCAAGGAGAAAGAGAGAGGCCTCTCTTGTGTCTGTTTTTATACACGAATCCTATCAGACTGAACTCACTTAACCTTAATTACTTCTGTTGAGGCCCCATCTCCAAATACAGTCATAGTAGGGATTAGAGAGCTTCAACATAAGAGTTTGAGAGACATAAACATTCAGCCCATAATAAATAGATCCCTGTATCACCCCCACACACACAAAATAGGGTTTTTTGACATGGAGAACAGAAAGGAAGTTCAGCAAAAACAACAGAGTGCAGTAGCAAAGCTGTGTACCTTGCCTTGAATGCTAGTTTCTCCTTGAGCATTCTGGCATCATCAAATTGTTTTGGAAAAGTCAAGTTGGTTTTGTAAGACTCTTGGAGCAAAAAGCCATGATTGCATTATTAACTGCAGAATTTGATTCGGAGGCTAAAATCTCATTGGCCTCAACATCACATGCCTCTCCAACTGCTTACAAAAACCAAGTCTGTGAACCTACGAAGGGAGAGGAGCCCATAATGGCATCACACTCCCCTGTACAGAGCACTGATTGCATCAACTTGGAGTTAAATTGCCACCAAAATCTCATTAGATCTCTTCTCAGTGACTTGGGAATTTTGACTGCAGCATGGCTGTGAGAGGAATGTTCTCCAGTATCAAAGAATAGCAATGGAGATGAAAAGGAATGCAGCTTTACTTACCCTAGCCAGGACATATAGACAACGAAATGTCCACAGGTATCAAATGAACCTTTTGGCAAGTTTTTATGCTTTCTACTCAACAGTATAACTCAAAGTCAAGAGAAAAGGCAAAAGGTTAGAAGGCCAAAGAGCTGAGATAATGGAAAGTCACACTAGCTAATGGCTGTAGATCTTCTAGGTAAAAAAAAAAAAAAAAAAAAAAAAAAAAGAAGAAGACATTTCCCTGGGTATCTTTCCTTTACAGAGAATGAAGCAGCATTTCCATTGGTGACAGATAAAATCTGCCCCATCCAATTAGTGAACCACATGGGCAGAAAGCCAAAATAATGACCCCATAGTCAGCTAAAGGATGAGCCCATAGCCAGCTCTGTCACAGAGTCTATTAGAATAACATATAAGGGTATTGGACCTATTTTTAAATGAGTACAGGCATACTTTTCATTCAGAACTTTCAAGACACTACAAAAACATGACCGGTGGCTTCAGTATTTACAAAGGATTTTATTCAGTGACCCACATCTCGGCCTCTCCCTTTCTTTCAAGCAACTAGAATTATTATATTTTATTCAGGAAGGCTATGAGGAATAATAAGGGAAAAGCCAGATTTATATGAAGACATGTGCTTAAAATATCATTACCGCTTACCAACTGTGTGACCCCTGGGGGAATTACTCTCCCCTCTGGCCTTCAGTTCTTACCATAAAGAGGATTTTTGAGGATTCAATCAGATGATTCAGTTAAAGGGACTCACACACTGCCCCGGAATCTATTCTGTAAGGCCCATACTTCCTTCCTGTCAGAACTAAGATATTAATACTTTATATATTACCACTCTCAGGAATATTTACTGTCATTGAAAAAAAAATAAATGAAAGCAAAGTGAATTATCCCCAATACTTGAATTTCAAACAATAGTGATGCTGATATTGAGAGGGAGACCAAAAGGTTTTCCTGATTCCACTTAAATAATATGTACCTCCTTCTCCTGGGGGATCTCCCAGACCTATGTCTGAAAGAGCCGCATCCTGAACTGTGTGTTTAGGCAAAGCTGTACGAGGCCGAACGTCTGTTTTCCCACGGACTGTAATTCCTTTCCTTGGTAGCCACCAGGCTGCAGAAGCAGAGTGAATATTCTCCCTCCAGCCTTGGTGGGTGGGTCACACTCCACTCTGGGATAGGAGAGCCCCCTCAGAGGAGAGCAGCAGACATGAAAGCTGAGCAGTGGGCCCTGCCAAGTCCAGCCCGTTATTTGATTCGGGGAAACACTGGCTTAATTAATTGAAAAATAAAGGTTATTGTCAAAGCAAACTAGAATTGAAGGACCTTAGTCAATACTTATTGAATTTTGCTTTCCTGGGCTCTTTAGGCTTCCAATATTGCATTGAATCAAACTCTCTTTCACTTATGACCTGTTTCTGAGATAAGTTCACATTGAACCAGTAACTTAGAAATATTGCAATAAATAAGGTCCATTTCTGGAGCAGGAAAATGAACTATCTGTTGCTTTTGGAACTCTGGTGTTGCCCCAGAAACAAGAGTTACTTTCTACTTCTTAATTTTTATGTTTGTCCTTCTTTAACACATGTTTACATGGCACTTGCTGTATTTTCTCATTTGATTCTCACAACTACCCTGGAAAAGAGAGAAGTCAAGGGTTTATTATAGCATTTTTGCAAATGTGTAAACTGAAACCTAGAGAGATTGGGAAGGGCCTACTCTATTGATCGGTACTTGAACTGAAACGGGGTCCAAGTTTTCTGAGAGCATTTCCCACCAGGCTGAGTCTCTTCAGACCAAATCCATGGGGCTGCAGGTAGGGATTTGACAAGGAGCAAGTCAGATTATTAAATGCTGCATCCATTGGCCCAATATCTGGCATCCACTATGTGTTCAGAACCAATTAGCCATTATCAACATCATTGGTTGATTATTGCTGTTGTGATTATTTCTCCCCATCCCAGAGGGAACCAGAATACAGCTAAAACACCCTTGCCTTTTGAGGCTTGTCTGTACTGATGCTGTTTTTATCATCAGTAATAACCATTTCTTACATCTATTCAGAGCAGGAGGCTAGGTACCTGGAGGATGAAATGATAAAAGATCAGCTCAAGTCCCCGAGGTACCATTCTCCAGCTGGGGTGGGGGTGGAGGATGACCAGTGAGGTCTTAACGCCCAGGAGTAGCACTCAGAGCACCCTAAGTGAGAGATGTTCCTGGAGAGTTGATAACGGAAGACAGGGACTTGGAATTGATCCCAGAAGACAAAGGGCAGTTGCCGGGTGTGGAGAAGATGGCAGGTATGCCTGAGGGAGCCTCAGGGAGGAGGCTGCAGGTGATTCTTGGCACCACTGTGGAGAACGTTAAGCACAGGCAAGCCCACCCCTATAGACTTTTCTTCAGCACAGTCGGATGGAATCCTAGTTGTACCTGTTACAAATTCTGCAGTACAACAAACCGAAGTTTCTCTTAGCAATGTGGAACCACTGATTGCTTTGGAGTAGTGATCTGGCCCTAATCACAGAGAGGAATTGAACCTCATAAGAAAGTTAGTCAAATGTTCATGCTTGCAGAGACATACACAGTAGCTGCCTTCGTTGCTAACCACCCTTCTCTCTGTACCTGAGAACTCCCAAGTTCATTCTCACTTTGGGATATTGATATTGCCTTGGAAGCTCTCTCCCTTTGTCTGCAGGTGGCTTCTTGTCCTTGAGATCACAGTTGAATTTTCATCTCGGAGGAGCTGCCTTGACCATCCAATCATAAGCAGACTCCTCCAAAGTACTTCAAAGTACTTTTTATGACCCTAAGTTGTCTTGCTCATTTGTTTACTTTTCCATGCGTTTCCTGCTCCACCACAGCTGCTGGCCCTAAGACATCTAAAAGAAGGATCCTTGCTGGCCTTGTTCACAGTATGTCCCAAATCCCTAGAACAATGTCTGCCATATAGAAATTGCTCAGCAAATATTTGTTTAATGTATGATGGATACTATCAACAGGACCCTCCTCCCAACCTTTGTCCTCTTTCTCTCATTTGTTTTTTCCTATCTCGTTCTCTAAACCACATTTGATTTGAGTAGCTCCCAGGAATTCTCTTTTTCAAAAGAAGCTGTCCATCTCTCCTGGGTAGTTTTTCTACCTGATCCAATGGCCCCAAATCTAATGCCATCTGATATAAAACCCCATGATCTCAGGCTGCCTTGACTGTGGCAGTGGAAACATGTCAGGGAGGCCCAGAGGGCCTGTCCATTTTGAGAGCCCTTCCGAGATTTAGAGGAGAGAGTATTCTTTTTTTGGCAACCAGTCTGAGAATTAGGTTACATTCTAAATTAAGTAGGGCAAAATTTTTCATATATAGCCCAGTTCTGTATTTGGAACTCCTGTGCACCTGCACACTCGCACCCATGAGTGCGTGCACACACACACACACACACACACACACACACACACACAATCTTTGAGGATTCAAATTAGTTTGGTTTGACATAATGACATGCATATTTGTTTGTGTAAAGTTTCTTGTTAATAACGTGCTTTCACAGATAGTATCACTTTTTATACCTTGAAGGAGGCAAGGCAGTTGTGAGTATCCCCATTTTACAGAGGTGGAAAGGAAGGCCCATAGAGGTCCATGATAGCATCAAAGGTTATTACATACTGGCATCTAATCTGGTTTCAAATGTGGGAGGTTCTGGAAAGCCATTTAATTGAAGCTCACTTTCTCTCCCTGGAAAATGAGGGGATTGATTGCTCTCCAAGGCAATGTTTCTCAAACTTCAGTGTGTCAGCAGGTCACCTGGAGCTCTTGTCAAACTGCAGTGCTGAATCAGTAGGTCTGGATGGGTCTTGCTACTCTGCATTTTTCACAATTATGAACAGCTCCCAAGTGATCCCCAAGTTACTGGTTCATGGGCCACATTCCAAAGAGTAAGGCAGTGGAACTAAATGGATTGTTGATGGATCAAGATCCCTGAGATTTCACCAGCACATAGATGAATTGGAGAAGCACAGCTCTAAAGAACTACAGGTCTGACACTAAGGTTCTCCTCTCAGTTGCATCTCTGTTTGGGTTGTAATCTTTAGGGAAATCACTGGGTCTTGATTGAGCTGGCTCAGTGGGGAAAAGCAAGGCAAGGAAGGGGGTATTTGGCAAACAATGGCTTTGAAAACAGAATTATGAGCTCCCCAGAAGTGGGTGGCATTTTTATATATGAGTAAGTGACTAGATATTGTACCCACATCTTTCTGGCTTATCTTTATCTTGGTTTATTTGGGGATGAAGGCAGAGGGAAAGTTATCTGGCAACAGATAAACAGCCTAAGGCTTGGCCAGCCTCCTGTTTTTCCCGGAGCCATGCAAAGCCTGGGGGAAGCACGTAGGCTAACTTGCAGAATTCTTTGTCTCTGTCAGAATAAGTGTAGAGCACTGTCACAGTGAACTAGCCTTTGTGGATTTGCATTTGAGAAGAACACGCCTGGGCTAATAAAGAGAAAATAAATCACTGTATTTTACTTTTTTTTTTTTTTCATCATCTAGTGATGCACAAGTAGATTTTCCATTATGCCTTGTCTGGACCTGAATCCTCAGTCACTGAGGAATGCCTGATTGTCCAGAGATACAGTGAATGAAACGGACAGGGCCCCTTCCAAGTGGCAGGTCAGTCCGTGGTCTAAGGAAATGGAGGTACAATCACGTTCAAGGTGTGCCTGTTTTCCTCCACAAGATCACAGCCTGGATCAGTATAGACATGGAGCTGTTTCTTCAGATGGCATGGGGTGACCAAAGGGCCCATGCTGGGTCACTGCAGCTAAGAAAGATTGAGAATGTTAGATACAGGGTTGGAATAGGGGGCCATTGGTGAGTCTTGTGTATGCACAGGAATGGATTTGGGTGCTCTACTTATTTTCATACATTTGACCTTAACTACCCAATGAGTTAGGTCTGATTATTCCCATCTAATAGAACATGGAGGGAAGTAAGTCTCAGGTAAAGCAACTGGCCAAGGCATCCTATGGTTCCTTGGATTTACCTTGTTGATTCATTCCTTATTGCAGCTACCAGAATCAACACTTTCATCCTTCTCTCTGACATCTATAGTCTCCCTACCACTCGAAGAATATGTCCCTTTCATATTTCATCCTATGCTGGGCTGCCATGCAAAATCATAGTTTGGCAGAACTGAGGAAACAGTGCTTTGCTGAGCTTGTACAGGACCTGCATGCCTAGCCCTTATTACAGAGCTGATGCTGTTTCTTACACAGTCACATTACTGTCCCTGTTTAGTCCTGTAGTGTTATGTAGTAAGGGCAACAGGCTGTTAGATCAGAGACACCTGGGGTTCAAATGCCAGCTTTGCAGCTTATTAAGTGTATGCTACTGACAATTTATTTTTCCTCTCTGAGCTCAGTTTTCTCCTCCATGAAATGGGATTAATAATCTATTTTTGGACCATTAGGGGGATTAAATATAAAGGTTGTGGAATAGTCTCTGGCCCACAATGAGCATTCAGCAACATAATGAGCATTTAACAAAAAATCTGGAGTAGGCTGCAAATAAACCATAATAAATTGCAGAGCAGGGATTGAACCTCAGCTCTTAATCACGAAAATATTGCCTCTGCCATAAATGGTAGCTCTGGCTATTAATAGATGTTCAACATCCATAGGAAGAGACTAAAGCATAATAGAGTATACACTAGTTGGCATGCACACTGATGCTTTCTGAGAGCATTTGTGGCTGAGGTTCTACAAACCAATATCTTGGCAGCGTCTTGTCTTCTGAAGAACATAGACTAGTATAACATCACTGGATTTCTCACCAAATATATTCTACCTTAAAGGAAATGTAAGAACTTAATAGTTATAAATCAGATTTAAAAATGTAATGGTTATATTTGTACATTCTACATGTGTACTTTGGGATTTTATTATTTTTCTAGATGCATTTCTTAATCAGGCCCATTGATCCTGAAATCAACAACCTCAGGCAAAATATGTAAGCTCCTTAGATAAAATTAAATACCAGGGATTAGTTGTTCATTATGGATGTGCCATCACTTTGAACAAGTTATTTAACCCTGTATAATCTCAGTTTCGTTATCTGATCACTGCGGATAATAATAGCCCTACCTTATAGACATGTGGTGGGGACTGAAGGAGATAACACACGGAAAACATCTGGTGCTTAGCATGATTTCAGTAAAGGTTAAGCATTATAGTTGCTAGTGACGTATTAGCCTTAGATGTCCTTAGGGATGCAATATTGCATAGGCTTTGGTTTGGAGACTGAATTTTTTTTTTAGTTTACGTATTTATTATGAGAGAGAGAGACAGAGAGTGAGGAAGATAAAGAGAAAGCAGAGGAGGGATAGAGAGAGGGAGAGAGAGAATCCCAAGCAGACTCCATGCTGTCAACCCAGAGCCCAATGCAGGGCTCGATCCCACCAAGCCTGAAATCATGATCTGAGCCGAGATCACGAGTTGAATGCTTAACCCACTGAGCCCAGGCAAACCATGGAGATTGAATTATTAAGAGTTTACTAGCTGAGAGCTCTGGATGAGTTCTGGGGGATAAAGGGAGTTTAGCCTGTCTTACAGGCTGGTTAGGAAAGGGGAAGTGAGATGGCATTTATCTTGTGGCTTGCCCAGCGTCCAAAACAAAATTCTGAGTTCTCCTCCCACTCACCCACCCCTGCAGCAGTGACCAGGGACAACAGTGAAGAGAGTTAAGACTGGAGCCACCACCAGGCATTCTCGCCTCTGCCTGAGTATCCACACATTTGTCCCCTCTTCTCACGAGGTCTCTCCTTCCATATAACCTCTGTGGACAAACTTTAGCTGACCCATTATTACTGTACTGAGTGATCAGGAAACAGGTGTTTTCAAACCCTAGCTTCTTTCTTCATAGCACTTGTTACTACAGGACACCCCGTTGTATTGATTTCCCTAAGGTGGGTCTTTCCCCACTAGAGTGTAACCTCCATGGGGCTAGGGACCTTGCCTGTTTCGTTCATTCTCTTTCCTCTGTGTCGAAAGCAGTATGTGGCACAAAGTAGGGCCTCCACACATACATTTTGTTGTTTTCAAATCCACCTGGGGTCCGATCTGCGTCAACCAAAATAATTCTGGACTGAAGTCACTAGAGAAATGATCAAATGTGAATGTTTCAAGTGAAGGACCAAAAATCACTATAATTTTTTCTCGTATTTTTATGTATTGGACAGTTATAAAATAGTCCTGCCCCTTCTCTGGAACACGTATTCGTTTCTGTTTTGCCAGTAAGCTCTGTTTCAAAACTAATAACAATGACATTTTAAATACAAGAATACATAACATTCTTTAAAATAGTTAACCTTTCCTTGTGACATTTCATTGGATGTCTAATTAGCAGTAACATTTTGTTGTTTGCCGTCTTAAACGAGCAGGTCCTTAAGCCTCAAAAAACTACCTCGCTTTAAATCATCAATCTTCATAATGAGAGAATTTCTGTCTTTAAAAAGTTCCTCTCCTTTTGTCCTTCTTTCTCCATTCATTTGACACCAGAATGTTCCATTTGCAACTTTCATTCTGTGCTAGACTTTCTATTAAGGCTATCACTCTTTTAGAACTTTTTCTTTGAGGTATTTTTTTTTTTTTTTTGGCCAATTAAGAAAAGTTCATCCAATTTCTACTTTCATATAGTCAAGGATAAAACTTTGGCAACCAGTCAAGCAAAGCAGAAATAAGTTCATTACCAAGATGGAAAAAAAAAATTGTATCATACTATCATTTTATGTCACTGATAGTCTTCCTTTTGAGAAACCCTATTTTTATTATACATGTTAATATGAATTAGAGAGAATGCAAAAAGTTAAAATACTCAGACATTTATTTAATTCTCTTAGGCTCTCCTATGTAGTCCCTGCATACCAACTCTAAATGAAAGGGGAAATCAAATTATTATATTTTATGTTAATTTTAAAGGCATTAGTTTATGTAATCTCACAGTAATCCTATAGCATAGCACTTTATTTCCCTTCTTTTTTTTTTTTTTGAGAGAGAGAGCGAGCACCCCCACCCTCCCAGCGCATGAGTGGGTGAGGGGCAGAGGGAGAGGGAGAGAGAGAAAATCCCAAGCAGGCTCTGCTGTGCCCCACAGAGCCCCACAAGGGGCTCTATCCCACAAACTGTGAGATCACAAACCTGAGCCAAAACCAAAAAGCAGACATTTAACCAACTGAGCCGCCCACATGCCCCTATTTCCCATTTCAAAAGGGAATGGAGTGAGGCCCGCCGTGGTTGAGAAACCTGCACATTGTTACCGAGTCATTAAATGCCTGGCATCGGAGTCCAGTGGGTCAAGCTCTAAGCCATGTTCTTCCCACAGTCTTGCCCTGCCTTCCTACAACAGGGATTCAGTCAATGTAGACATTGTCTCCTAATAATTAGTCTTTGGAGGAGGCAGAACAACAGGTACACTGAGAGGTCCAAGACTGAGAAAAGAAATAATGATGAGAACAGTCCTCTGGATGAACAGTGGTGTCCTGGATAAGATACTTGCTTAAAAGAAAGTCTCAACTGGGTGATAATCTGCAGAAGTTATTTTCTAAGACATTTGATTCTCCTAAGAAATGAGCAAATCAGAATATCCTTTATAGGAAACTACTACATAAGACATTTCACAAGTTTTATTTCTCAAATGTATAAAAAGAAAGATTTGAAGAAAGTACTTATCCCATTAATTTCATCAGTCTCTGAGCATGAAAAGCACATCTTATTTCTGTTTTTTATGGGAAAAATAAAAGTGAAAGTGAATCACCTCCTTAATTGTCAATGTGATTTTTTTTTTCATGTCTATTTCGTGCCTGGCACCTTGCGAGATGTTGGGAGCACCTAGATGTTTGAGATACAGCCATTTCCCTCAAGTTGCTCAGATGCTGTTGGGGAGATAGTTTTCAGAACAAATATAATGCAAACCAGTTAAGTGATGATTGAAATAATTGGTCACTGTAGATGTAGTGAGCTATGGTAACTCCTTCAACCTGGGAAGGGGAAGGAGGCTTCTAGAGGAAATTATGATGGGGCTTTTCTTTGATGGACAAATGAAAAAGAGCTGATGGAAAGTAGGACCAGAGGGGCATTTCAGGTGGAGAACATGTAAAACCAGAGGCACATCGTTGTAAAATAGTTGGTGGATATGATTGTTGATCTACATAAAGTGCGAATCAGGCACTTGTAAGAAATGCATCTAGTTGTAGAATGACAAAGTCAATTTTGTGTCTTCATGGAAAACCATTGCTTAGGGGTTCACATATGAGGATAAATAAAGCTGGAGATGGAGAGGTAAGTCAGGGTACTACAGAAGAAGTTATTGATAAAAGACCTAAACCAGCGTAGTTGTCATTGCTGTGTCATCTGTAAAGAACAGATGGAGACAGTAAGATGGAGACAGTAAGATTCTGTAAATATTTCAGAGGTAGAATTAAGAGCATTTTGGGGTGAGTTGAAAATGAGGTTGAAGGGGGCGCCTGGGTGGCTCAGTCGGTTAAGCGTCCGACTTCAGCTCAGGTCACGATCTCGCAGTTTGTGAGTTCGAGCCCCGCGTTGGGCTCTGGGCTGATGGCTCAGAGCCTGGAGCCTGCTTCTGATTCTGTGTCTCCCTCTCTCTCTGCCCCTCCCCCGTTCATGCTCTGTCTCTCTCTGTCCCAAAAATAAATAAACGTTAAAAAAAAAAAAAAGAAAAGAAAATGAAGTTGAGGATGGCCAAAGATGACTCCAGGGGTGCCTGCGTGGCTCAGTCGGTTAAGCGACTTCGGCTCAGGTCATGGTCTCGCGGTCCGTGAGTTCAGCCCCGCGTCGGGCTCTGTGCTGAAGGCTCAGAGCCTGGAGCCTGCTTCGGATTCTGTGTCTCCCTTTCTCCCTGCCCCTCCTTTGCTTGCCCTCTGTCTCTCTCTTTCTCAAAAATAAATAAACATCAAAAAAAAAAAAAGTCACTGGAAAGAATGTTCTGCAAAATTGGAGAATATCAGAAGGAGATTTTGTTTTTGTTTTGTTTTGTTCCTATTATGAAATGTGGGTTCCAGAAATCTCAGTGGAAAGTGTTTGATGGGGAGGCAAGTTGGAGGAATTAATGACCCGGAAGAATTCGGTGTGGGGAGGAGTTTAGACCTGGTTGTGTGATAAAGGCCAGGAGGGCCTAGTTCTGTGCCCAGTAACCAAGGACAGCAGGAAGGAGAGACATGGTTGGAAGAGTCTGCTTTTAAAGGGATAACTTAAAGTCTCATCATTTTGGTGCCTCAGCAGACACTAGTCATCAGAGAACAGTCACAAAACCCAACAAACTTTATAAGTATCGTGGTGAGCTGGTTATTTAGTGGTGACAAACACAGTGATATAAACACTGGCAGTATTGGATTTGGCTTCATGAAATATGACTAATCTCTGAGCCAGTCAATATCAAAAGTAAACAAATGGACTTTCATTGGCTCCTCCTTGCTTTGTCTCTCCTGATTCAACACAAACCTGTAATTGAGCAGTGAACTTATACTGAAAAATGCATTAGTAAAATCTTTTGTATGAGAAAAATCTAGGGAGGATTCAACTTAAGCACATCAAAAGCTCCATTTAATATACAAGGTGACATTTGCATGAGCTCTGTCTCTTTGGAATCTAAAGATGTGTATTTATGAGAACGGCTATTCATGCTTGGTTAGCTGTTTCTTTTGTTGTGACTTAAAATTGAAAGCCACTAAACAGGATGTAGTTACTTGTTCTAACTTTTCAAAAATCTTCCCATGGTATCTTTGATAAAAAGAAAAAGTAGAACTGTTTACCATTATGGTTAAGATTGTGAATTGAAGAAAAATTAAGCTTATGTGTTTATTAATTGGCAAAAATAATTGTGGCTTAGTTTTTCATCTGTGACATACCTTGGACAGACTGAAAGCTAGGCTATAAACAGTGAAAAGTAGCACTCTGTGAAACTCTAACTTCTACTCAAAATCAAGGCCATGCGAAAATTTCCTAAAGCCTTGAAAATTTGAAAGGCTTTAGTATCCCCCCTTACATATTAAAAATCAATTCTAAATGATAAAATAAAGGCAACAGTTTTGAATGACATTCTGATTTTTTTCTATGATGATTAAAAAACGTGTTTTTTTCTAATTTCAAATATAAAAATTCTTTCTAAAAATTCTTTGGGGTCACCTTTTACTTGTGCCCTGATCAAGTGCTCATGAGAAGTAAAGACCTTCCCTACAAGTCATGTAAGTGGCCACACTCTTTAGGCAGGGGGTTCACACCAAGTCAACTCTTGCCTGAAGAAGGCTTTGTCCCTCTTCTTTCATGCTGCCAAACTGTGCAGCAGAATAAAGCAGACATCAAGAAAAGAGCATCATTTTTTTTTTTTCCAGCTGACAGATTAGTCCGCTGATATGCCTGCCTGAGATCATGCCCTAGATAGAGCTGAAGTCCTAGAGTAGCCTCAGGGAAGGCTCACAGGGATAACTATTATTCAGGTTTGTGTTGTGCACTCTGTCTTTAATAACTGTGGTTTTATTACTAACTGTTTTCCAGGTATCGGTCTTGGGCTAAATTTTATTTTAACTGCATTGCTTTGTTTGGCCTGAGTGGGAAGTAGTGAAGGATTAAAACAAAACAAAGACACACTTTTCCCACCAATTGCTTAGAGGCTAGTTTAGGACACAGTCCTATGCAAATATATGGGAGAATGAAGAGATGAGTGGATACAGGTAGGATATGGGCAATATTGTATGCAGTCTACATACTAATGTGGTAAACTGCTACCATGTAGATTGAACGTTGAGATTATTTTTGTTTGTACCCATGAGACAACTGGACTTAGAGTGTTTAATAAATATTTGTTGAAGGAGTGAAAATTATTACTGAAGGAAATTTCACGAAGGATGAAATCTTCAGTAAATGACTTTAAAAAAGAAATCTATGTAATCTCAGAGTCGGGCACACAAAAGATCCAAGAGGAATATTTGTGAAAAGAATGAATTATTGGAGGTGCCTGGGTGGCTCAGTCAGTTAAGCATCCGACTCGGCTCAGGTCATGATCTTGCGGTTTGTGAGTTCGAGCCCCAAGTTGGGCTTTGTGTTGACACCTCAGAGCCTGGAGCCTACTTTGGATTCTGTGTCTCCCTCTTTCTCTGCCCCTCCCCCACTTGCATTCTCTCTCTCTCTCTCTCTCTCTCTCAAATCTTTAAAAAAAGATTTTTAAAAAAGGAATGAGTAATTGGAACAATTTACTCCAATTCTATTCTTTCCTACACAGTGGTTGTATTAAGGTAACCCTGCCTTAGTCAGAGGGGTAGATACCTGGATGGAAAGAACAGCTTTCAATACTGTTACAGGCTCAGGATCAACTTTATTGTGGACAGAACCTTTCCCTTAAGCATCTCACAGAAGATTATAAGGTGTGATGATCTTTGTCATCAAGAGTGTCATTGCTTGAAAACCCGCTAGGTGCCAGGGCCTGTACTAGATGTGTTTTTTTTAATTTGTTTTTGTTTTTTTAAGTTTATTTATTTATTTTGAGAGAGAGAGAGATGCAGGAGGGGCAGAGAGGGAGGAAGAGAGAGGGAGAATCTCAATCAGGCTCCACACTGTCAGCAGAGAGCCCAATGTGGGGCTCAAACTCACGAACCATGAGACCATGACCCCAGCCAAAACCAAGAGTCTGAGGTTTAATTGACTGAGCCACCCAGACACCCTTGTACTAAATGTGTTTTTTAATTCATCCTTACAATGACAGTTCTGTGAGGTGAAAATCATTAACACCAGTTTATAGGTAAGAAAAACATATCCTATGTATGATCGAGGACCTTGCAAGCAACAGCTTAAGCTCTTACATTTCAATTTTCTAGTTTATAATATGGGAATCATAGCACCTACCTCATCAGGGTTCTTATGGAAATTAAAAGTTCCATGTACACTGTAGGCACACACAAATAAATACTATCAGGCACCTTGGTACTCACTAAGAGATGAGGGTGATAATTGGTGGTACAGCTAGAGTATGGCTGGTTTATGGAGCGTTTGGAGAGTTGTGGCAGGAGAGGATGGAGACTATTGGGTAATTCAGGATGAAAAAAGTCTTTGGAGAGCACAGAAAGGAGTTTTGAGTCATGAGAGCTCCTTTAGGAGCATCAGCTAAGAAAACCTGTGTGAAACATCTATTTGTTTGTACGTGTCTATCTCAAATATTGGACAACTACTGAAGGATTTTATGTAGAGGTAACATGATGAGGTTTTTTTTGTTGAAATTCCCTCAAAAGCAGTGTAGGAAATGGGAATTGGAACTTGGAAAAAAATAAGAACAGCCTAAATAAAGTAGTAGAATAGGGATAAAGATACCTTGATACACTTTTAGGAGGTAAGATTGACATGAGGCAAGGTTGCATGGGAGCTAAGAGTCTAGAAAAATTCCTAGATTCTTAGCTGAGGAACAAGGGTCAGTATTTAAAAGAGGTCAGAAGCTGGCTGTAAGAGGTCACCATAATTATGGTGACTTCCATTTTGAATATGTGGAGTCTGAAGTCCTATGAGCTACTTAGAAAGGAATATCTCAGTGACTTCTTCATTTTCTCCATGTATCCCTGCAACAATTTAGTCCCTATTGTGGGTGGATAGTGTCTCCAGAAAATTCATGGGTATGTGACTTTATTTAGAAATAACATCTTTGAAGATGTAATCAAGTTAAGATGAAGATACATGGGTTTGGATGGACCCTACATTCAATGACTGGTATCCTTATAAAGAAAGGGAGATTTTGAGACACAGAGGCGTGGATGAAACAGACACATAGGGAAAAAAGCCATGTGAATACAGAGGCAGAGACTGGAGTTATGCTACCACAAGCTAATGAATTACTGGAGCCCCTGGAAGAGGCCAGAAATGATTCTCCCCTCGAGTCTTTGAAGACAGTACAGCCTCCCGGAGCCTTGATTTCAGATTTCTGGCCTCCAGAACAGTGAGAGGATGGATTTATGTTGTTTAAAGCCACTGAGTTTGCAGTGATTTGTTTGTTACAGAAGCCCTAGGAAAGTAATAATGCCTTCTTCCTAGCTTTCATTTTCTTTGCAGTACTTAGGGCACACTGATAACAATTTTTTTTAATGAGTATATTGTCCATTTCTCTTCACTAGAATTTAAGCTCCATGATGGTAGAGATTTTTATGTGTATTTTTTAACTCATTGCTATATCAGCAATGCTTATATATGTGTGGATTAAGGAGAGAAACATATCAATGACAGAATTTGAGAGAACATGAATATTCAAATTTAAGGGTAGTAGAAATAAGACAAATCCCAAGTACAGATCGAGAAAGAATGGACAAGGATTTGTGAGAGGAAAGCCAGGAAGATGTAGTGTAAATAAATCAAGAGAGGGGAGAAATTCAAGGAGGGAAGGTCACACGATGCAAAATGATTTGGTGAGCTGAGAAGAGATATGGAAAGTCTTGAGGAACTTTGGAAGAGAAGTCCAGAAGTGTGGTAGCCTGAACTTCTGATGCTAGATGCCAGCAGATAGAGGAATAAATTGTTCTAATTTGCTAAAATATGAGAGGCCTAAATGTGTGTACTTGGTGGGGGCAGGCAGGAACAAATGGACAGGGAAAACCTAAAAGAAGAGAAAACCAAGTAGATCTATCTTACAAGCTCCATTCCACTTTAAATGTTTACTCCATCTATATCATAACTTCTTAGATTTGCTTTCTAAAATTTTCACCATTTATATAGGAGGGGTCTTTTTTATGTATATTTTCCATACTTCAAACAAGTGCTTGTTGCTGATCTCTTAGATGGCTCTTAACTTTATCAAACCTTTTTCTACCTGACTGTGTATATGCAAAGAGAGGGGTAGGAATGTAGTCCATTGACTGGGAAGAACCCATGATTAACGTGACCAACCATTCAATTTGCCTGAGATTGAGGGATTTCCTGGGACATGAGATTTTGAATCCTGAGATCCTGAGAGACCCTAGATAAACCAGAATGTGGCCACCCTAGCCATGAACATTGTTGAATAATTTTATTCAGAGATAGCTAAATTTCTTTCTGTTTTCTGTTCTTTTTAGCTACATGTGGTATCTAAAACTATAGAGAAAGGAAGGACTGGAGAATTAAAATCAATATGCTTCCAGCCTAAAGTAACCGTTGTTTGGGTTAACATTTTCAACATTTACCAATGTTGGATCTGCTACATCTTACCTTTAAGTTCTTATTCAAATATCATGAATTATAACTACATTGTGATATACTTGAATCTACGTAGGAATCCAATTTCTGTGTCATCCCTTTTGAAAAGCCTTTGTAAATATATCCCCTTCAATAGATAGAGTCAGGTGCCCCTTCTGTGGATTTCCACAGCATTCTTATTAACTTTGAACATTGTATGCCTCAGGTTGCATTGTAAATATTTATTTAATTGTATTTATCTCCCACTGGCACATGAGATTTGATCCAAGATTTATATTGTAGCCATACTGGGCATTTTTTTTTTTTTTAATTTTTTTTTAACGTTTATTTATTTTTGAGACAGAGAGAGACAGAGCATGAACAGGTGAAGAGCAGAGAGAGAGGGAGACACAGAATCTGAAACAGGCTCCAGGCTCTGAGCTGTCAGCACAGAGCCCGACGCGGGGCTTGAACTCATGGACCATGAGATCATGACCTGAGCCGAAGTCGGACGCTTAACCAACCAAGCCACCCAGGCGCCCCCATACTGGGCATTTAATAAATACTAGTTGGATTAGCTAGGTTCTACTCTGTATAAATAATCATTCCAAGTGTGGCAAAGGGTACTCAGACTATGAGAACTTCTCTAAATTGCAGTCACACTGGGGCTCCTGGGTGGCTCAGTTGGTTAAGCACCTGACTTCAGTTCAGGTCATGATCTTGAAGTTCATGAGTTAGAGCTCCACATCAGGCTGTCTGCTGTCTGCACAGAACCTGCTTCAGATCCTCTCTGCCCCTCCCCTAGTAGTGCATACATGCTCTCTCTCTCTTTCTTTCTCTCTCTCTCTCAAAAATAAATAAGCATTACAAAATAAATAAATAAATAAATTGCAGTGATACAGATTCATAATTTTTAAAAGCAACGATTATATTTTTCCATAATTAATTAAACATATAATGACCTGGTAAAACTTCTTCTGATTTATTTATATTAATTTATGCATATCAAAAATCTTAAAAATTGATTTATGTGAAGATCGTTAAAAGCTTAAAGTTAAAGCTATACTTAAGCATGTTTTGACAAGTAAGCTGCAATTTAAAAAGAATAAAATATGATGAAATTGGAACTGTCTTAGAAAATTTGTATTTTCTAAGCATAAGATAATATAATCTATAGGTTTTACATAGTTTTAAATGTGACACTAAAATGCCATTAATTAGAGCACATTCTGAAAATAATACATTCCTTTGAACATATTTTATGACTTATTCTTCTCTGTGTCCAATTACACACATGCAAATACACACACACACACAAAATTCTTAGTTTTAGTTTTAATATTTCTTTCTGTTCCTTTTAGAATTGAGTAAGTTATTCCCCTGGAAATAAATCATGTCTTCAATTATTAAAAAGCCCTAGAAACAATAGACATTTTAATATAACACTGCTTAGAATTATAGTTTAAAAATATATGCTGCTGTATTGTCTTTTAGCTTTAAAAATACCAAGTATAGATAAATGTGACATTTTCTGTGCCACTGAAACTGCTCAGCTGTATACAACTGAAATGGTATTAGGACATTATGACTAAATCCCACACATTTTAATTTAAACTGCAATAAATAAATACTGAAAACAAACAGCTAGAATTCAGTCTCAAATCCTCCTCCAGAAGTCAGAATGCTGGCAAGAAATATTTTGCCTTGGCTTTTTTCTTTCATAATAAAGCTACTCCATGAAGAGGTTAATATTGCATCAAGGAAAAAACTTTTTACTTTTACCCACCTGTTATCATATTTCAAAGAGCCGCAAATAAAAAAAAAAAACATAATGGTCTTCAAAATATTTTAAGATAGGGATAAATAGCCTCAAATTCTAAACACTGTAGTCCCACCAGCTATAGGCCCTATCACAGCTGCAAGGGAAACAGCAATTTAAATATTTTATTCCCACATGCTTCTTTCTCCTGGTCTGTTCACTAAAATAATCACTCACTTTCTTGGATAAAGGCCATCCAGCCATAGTCCCAAAATAAAACCAGCAAGAATATCTTAAGAAAAACACAACAAGATTGCATTTTGATACTAATTGTTGATTTTGTAGTTTCTTGATTTGTTTAGAGAGGTGTAAGAGTTTATTTTTGGCCATACGATCATTCCCAAGGGCCAAATGCTACATTATTTGAGCAGGAGAGACTAAGCCAAAAGCATAAATTTCATACTGTAACAAGAAATCCAGGAGACCCTGTTCTAGATTCAGTAATTTCTAGGAAAGTCAGTATGTTGGATTGATTCATGTAGAAACTCAACTACAAAAACTTCAAATGCCCCATGGCTGTGCCTTACTTTACAAAATCTCAAAAACACTAAATTCTGAACTTAGGGGATCAATAACTTAAGAAGTGAACTTTATAAATGGATTTCTCACTTTCCCAAATGGTTCTGCAGAGACTGGCTTTAAACTGTAGGCTTCAAAATTGATAAAACACAGGGACACAATATATGAGGTACTTTTCAGGAATGCAGCCACAGTTGTCTTGCATGGTGTATGGATTTAAAATCACCTCTGATTCCTTTGTGATGAGCAACAAAATCAAAAGGTAAGGCATGCAAATGATGTTATTAACCCATGCATTATCCAGACTTCCCTTGCTTTCTGCCCAGGAAAGGGGAGGGGAGACAGAACCCCATTGTATTCTTCCTTTACTCTCTGTACTCCTCACTCTCAAGCTTTCCTTTCTTTATAAAGCACTGCAAAGACCCAGAAGCCCAGGCCTTTCTTACATGAACACTCTTAGGTGCTATGTAGAAAACAGTAATCATACAGTCCCAAGATTGCTCTCCATAGAAAGGCCTCCTACAGAGTTGACCCTGTCTGGTGTCTGGGAATGTGGATTTCAGAAGAATTCCCTTTATTCCCTAATTGCTAAGAATAGCTCACTGTTCCTGAACTGTATGAAAATTATGATTTATAGCAAACACCTAATTTCCTTCTAAGAGTCTGAAATCTTCGTATATCCCAAACTAGTGTCTATATGACCTGCTCCCTATAGAATCCTTGGGAGCTGTGTCTTTAATGAGCTTTCCAGGTAGACAACAATTCAACATGTTATCATAACTCATTCTGGGAAAACTAAGTGTGTCCCATATGACTCCATTGGGAGAGTCGGATGCTTGCATCTGGTTTTCTCTGGACTTTGCCCAAAGTCCCTTTCCCCTTTGTCAATTTTCTTTTGTATGCCTTTGTTGTAATAAATCATAGCCATGAGTACAACTATATGTTGAGTCCTGTGTGTCCTCTCAGTGGATCACCAAACCTGGGGGTGTCTTTGGGAGTTCCAACAGAAGTATCTGTGATAAAAAATGTAATTATATAATAAATAATGCTTTCAACCAAATCAAGGTAATTAGGCTCAAAGTGCAAAAGCTTCAAGACTGTGTCTCTAGTCATTGGCATTAAATGCCCCAATAATTGAAGATATACATACTCAAAATTCATTAGGAATATATAAGGCATTTTAATATATTGTAGAGTCAAATGATTGAAACCAAATATGAAGAAACAATAAGTCATGGGTTAAGTACCCCCTATGTTCTAGGAGCTACACAATGAAAATAAGATGCAATCTTTGATCTTGAGGAGGAACATGCAGTTGAGTATATGACAAGATACCACAAAACTACAAATATATTGAATATATTGGAGCTTAATTCAGTGCTGTTGTCAACTTTGAATGAAAGAAATGTTTAAAAATGCAGTGTTAAAGCTGAGTGAATCAGACAGGGCTAGACATTGCTTCTATCCGTTCTCTTTTCTTCCTCACTAACAGAACACCAATTTTAATTGGGAAGCAATGTGCCTACAGAAAATATACCATCATCTGGACTTTTTTGCCGTTAGAGATGTTCATATGACACAACAGCAAACAATGAGCTACAAGTGATAATCTGCTGGGTAGAATTTTCAGGTGCACTGCTGTTTTCCTAATTAAAATGGAAGAGTAGGAGGAACAGACTCATTCAAATGTGCTTTTCCTCCTTCAGTCATTCCCTTCTTTGTGAAGGCAAGGAAAGTGGGGTGTCTGGAGGTATGGTGGCCATCGTTAAGCATGGGAAAACCACAGATTAACATGACAGCCAAAACTAGAAGAAGGCTTAAATTGGACTGCCTACTTCTAAAGTTTGTCTTGTTGAAAAAAACAAAACAAAACAAAACGCAAGAAAAACACTTATTTGCTTAAGTCACTATGGTCCATATGAAGCTGGAAACTAAAGCTAAATCATACCCCCAATGGTTCTCCTGCATGTAATCCTTTGCTTCATTCAAATTGCTATTCTGAGAATGTCCGTCCTTAAGGCCATTTTAGAGTCACTCCTTCACATTATAAGTTAAGTATTTGTGGGTGTTTTTGTGATGCTTCTATACAATGAAGAATCTAGACAACATGCCATGCAGAGGATTCTGCTGATTCAATACCCACTGCAGAGATCCCACTTTCCAAACAAGATAAAGTGACAAGAAGATGGGAAGGGTGGGGTGGAAATTCACAAGCTGACACAATAGTTGGGTTCCTTGTGTGAACTTCACATTTGTCTCAAATATGACCATGTCACTGGTCTGCTCATGGCTTTAGCTTTGTGCCAGGTATGATTTGAGGTGTTTTCTCTTGCAACTAAATGAGAAAATAAAAATGCAACTTGTGACTGTAGATACAGACAAGTTTTTAGCAAACACACTGGGATTTATACATGCAAATGATTCTTGGCCTTTAATGAGACAACCATGAAAAACTGTTCTCTGATTTTGATGACACTAACAGAATCTTTTGATAAATTACCCTTTTGAAATGGTCTAAAAAGCCAGTTTAAAACCCAAGGAGGAAATCCATCTTACTTCATATTCACACTCAAGGAAAAACAAACAAACAAACAAACAAACAAACAAACAAAAACAATCCTCTCGCAAATTCAACTATGGACTATATATATATATATATATATATATATATATACATGTATATACATATATATATATATTTCAAATGTTAACTGTTCGTTAAAAATATTTTTTATACAATTTATTTGATATGTTTCATTCTCCTGATGTAAAACTGTAAGGTATCTCTGACAAACTTAAGAAATGCTATATCTATCTATCTATCTATATATATATATATATATACACACACACACATATACATATTTTTATATATATATGGTCTATATATATATAGATATAAGATAGATATATATAGATATATATGTATATGTGTGTGTATATATAGCATTTCTTAAGTTTGTCAGAGATACCTTACAGTTTTACATCAGGAGAATGAAACATATCAAATAAATTGTATAAAAAATATTTTTAACGAACAGTTAACACTCTTGAAAGAATTCCACATCTTGGCCTCTACAGATCTTGCAAGAAACATTTCTAGGTAGTTGTCTTATTTAGTTATTCCACATTTTTATTCTTATAGAGTGCTTTAGACTGTTTAAGAACATTTCCATGTGTTACTGTTAATTTTCATATCTAGTATCATTTTTACAGAGAAGAAAAGTGAAGCTCAAAGACATTTATGTAAATTTACCAGGGTCCCAAAACTAATAGTAGTCACTAAACTAAGCCTAAAATGTTGATCTGCTGCATCCAAATCCACTGTTTTTTTAACCAATATTCTTTTATTTTCTCACATCCTCTAAAATAATTTTGAGCAATTCTGTAACATCTTTTAAATATATGAAGTTGAATCTAACTGCTGTAGCAAATTGATACCCATCATGCATCCATTATTTTTCTTAAGAGGTAGAAATGCTTATCTTTTTTCTTTACTTTTTCTGGAGACATTTATCTAAATATAACACGTACATTTTTTATGGTTGAAAGACTTTTATTCATCATGCTATGATATTTCTCTGAAGAAAAATATGTATATGAAATGCAATTTTGTTTTAAATTTTTTTCAACAGTTTAGTTGAATAACAATCATTAAGAGTATTGATCAAAATAATTTATTTAAAAATTTAAAAGTAATTAAAACAAAAGAACAAAATTTTCTTGGAGTGCTGTCTCTTGGTTCACATATCTATGGAAGACCCATACTAAATACGCGAATAAGGAAGGACTCATTACCAATCATAGTCCTCCTTTACATTCTTACGGATGGATGTAAGGTGCTAAAAATTTTGCTCGTAAATAGTAATGACACCTCAACTCATATAGTGCTTATTACTAGGCATAGATCCAAATGCTTGCTGTTTTGTTTAACCCATTTGGTCCTTACTACATAGCTCTATGAAATGTCATACTCTTTCTGTTTCCTTTATATAATTTTTAAATTTTGTAATTTTAAAATACTTATGTTTATGTTTATCGTTTTGATCTCTCTGAGCTTCGATTTCTTAATGTAAACTGAGATAATAACATTACCTACCTCACAGAGTTATTGTAAAGGTTATATGAATTGATATATCTGAAGTGTCTAGATATTAGTGCTAGCTATTAGAGTTTAAAATCTAGGCATATAGAAGGTGATAACCTGCCCATGGTCACACAAGTAAGTAAGCAGCTGAGTCGGAATTCAGCCAGAGTCTGGCTCTGTATGGCCCCTTTAAAGTGCAGCAAGTAGATTGGAAAGGAATGAGTTTTGTTGAAATCATGTTATAATTGTTGGAACTCCAATTTATTTGCCAAAAATCACCTAATGATTCATCATAAAAATCAGTTGTGATGATTCTATCAGCTGAAAATTTAGTTATATCCTCTATTAATTTCGTTGAAGTGAAGAATTAAAAATTGACTTTGAAATGATGTGTTACCCTAGGAATTAGCATCCAATGGGGAATCATACAGTAAAACCTTGGATTATGAGTAACTTGTTTTGTGAGTGTTCCAAGATGAGCAAACATTTCTAATAAATTTTAACTTGATAAGTGAGCAATGTCTTGCAATATGAATAGTACCTCATGCCGAACATCACATGATCACAACTGAACCAATGGTTCTTGAAATTTGCTTTGATATATGAGTGCTTTGGATTACAAACTTGTTACTGGAATAAATTATGCTTGCAAACCAAGGTTTTACTGTATATGATATTGTCCCTGTAATTGACATTCCAGAGGACTTTACACCCCAGAGTCATACACCATAGTAAGTTTCTGGAATGGCCAAGAAAATGACTTATTTGTTTTTCAATGGGAAAATGGTTTATGAAGGGGAAGGCATGCAAGGAAAATCAAAACAACTGATTCTTTTAATACTATATGCACTCCCTAGGACATGTTTGTGTTCATCTCCTCACTCTAAACAACTATACAGTTTTCTGTTATGGCAATCAATGAGATAGAATATAAATAACATGACACGGTTGCCTGCACCTTATTTATTCCAGGTTGTGCCTTTCAGTGGAACAAATGTAACTAACTGGTTAGTACTGCATTTCCAGAGGCCATCTGTCCTTGCATGGACAGAAGAACCCTTAAATTAAAAGTAGCCTATGTTTTACATAGATTAGTAAATGTTTTTTTGAGGGGTCCTAAAGAGGAGTTCACTATTTTCCCAGGATATTTCTAACAGAATTTATTGGGGGAAAAAAAGGAGAAAGTGTCATTCTTCTCTAGATTAAAGATAACCAAAATTAGCATTGAGAGAGCAAAAGAATATTCTAAATATGGCATAAAACCAGATTTCCTCTTAGAGAAAACACAGTTGTATAAGAGACAGAATACATAGGGCAATGATCTATATATCATCATTTGTCTCTAGAAGAAATGTCTACTCTAACTCTACTACACATCCACAACTATTTGTCTGTTCCTTAAAATTACCACCTGAAGTCAAGACATCTGGTAGGTACATAACAATTAATATTTAAAAGACATATTCTTTGCAGATATCAATATTATAGACAACTAACCTGGATTATTGAGAATTCCAGTGGGTTAAGTTAAAAGGATCTCTCCACTGTTACTCACTAAATTGATTACCTTACCACTGTGCTCTTATAAACTTGGAAAGTATTCAAATGAAAAGCCATAAATTTCAAATACTACTTTGAGGATGTCAAAGGGAAAGTTTTGGAGAATATCAAAATATTACCTAGATACACAGTCCAGGAAAATTAATTATGTGTCAAAGCAAGGTTATAGCAAAAGATACTTCATTTTGATTAAATCGTGGTGGGTTTTGCCATAAAATTCTACTTTAATAATTAGAAGATTAACAGATCATTATTCTAATAGTTGAAAATTAAGGGAATAGAATAAGATGTTTTTCAATACTTCCTTTTCAAATGGATAATGTTAAATATGTAGTTTGAATATAAATATGTCAAAAGATAAACTTTTTTAGCAGAACTATTCACTGATGACTCAGGGGAAATGGTGGTAACTGTCTTTGGTAAATGTCTGGCATCCATTTATTGATAATGTAACTGATAAGGTAATTTATTGATAATGTAATATTGATATATCCTGTCCCAAATAGATATCAAAAGTCCCATAAAACAAATGTGGTAGAGATAACCATTCATTAATTTTAAATTTGTTAACATAACCACATGAACTTATCAACAGTTGTTTCTAGAAATTAATTATCTTTTTTATTTCAGACGTATAACATGTTTCACAAGGACCATACACACACAAAAGAATATTGTGCAATTGTAATCACAGTTTTTTATCATTTCAATCCCACAATTCCACTTTCTAAAACCAGATAGTGAATACGAAGAATTCAAATATTTCCTAAGTGTTGTGATTCCAAGTAGTTTTATTTATAAATATGACTTTCTCTATTTCACTGGATGTATTTAATAAAAAGGAACATGATATAGTAAACACATACATCTTCCACTTATTATCAGGTGACCTTGCCAAGTAAATTGACTTCTCTGAGCCTTTGTTTCCTTATCTACATAGCTACCTATTTCACAGGATTATTGTGTGGCTCTAATAAAGAAATGTACTTGAAATTACTATGAACAATTTAAAGCACTACAGAAATCTATACATTTAAATACTGGTCATCATAAATTCATACTGCATCTCTTTTGGTTCAAAAATTGCAAAATTGGTTTTAAAATGGCAGCTAAAACAACCTTATTTATATCATTCTCTATCTATCATGTCTTTCAAGTGCTTAACACTTGGTGTTATCTGAGATTCTTCTCCCTCCAGTCTTGTCAATTTTGCCTCAGGAGCACCTCTTGAATCTAGTATCTTTCTATATTCCCAATACCAATGCCTAGTTTACCTTTTCATCCACTCTTGCCTTGTCTGTAGACACAACCCCTTGTCTACTGTTCCTATTGCAATGATTTTTCATACTCAAGTTCTTCCTGCACCCTGCTGCAAAGGTTATCTTCTTAAAAATGCAAATAGATCATTTTTATTCTTACTATTTTCCACAGGAAGTAAGACCTGACTCTTCCATGTGTCATTTATGTTCATCAAAATCTACCAAATTTAATCTTAGGCACACTTTGTCTCTCCTACTGGGTATCCTTTGCCCCAGCCGTTTTGAAATTTACAATTCCACAAACTATGCCTTTTTATGATTTTCAACTTATGCTAGGTTATCCTTTCTATGTAGAATGTTCTCAATGTGACAGGATTGTATAAAGATAGAAATGAAAGCATTTCAAGTTGAAAAGTACTGTAATATGAAATTATTATTAATGTTATTGTACAAATCTTAATAATTTCAAAAATCTTAGCCCACACATACAATGACAATTTTTTTTCCCTAATCTCTATCTGTAGGACTGCGCAGGAATAGTCTAACAAGTCACTTAGCTCACCGGAATGTAACAATCTTATAAAATGAATAGTTTTAAAACTGAATAGCTTTGGCAATATAGAATATTCAAATAGGCTTCTCCCTCATATCTCTTGAAAATTGCATATAATTGCATATAATTTGATGTTATAAATTTCAGTGCATGAAAATTACATTCTGAAATAATTTAATTAGTTAAGAATGGTATAATGATACTATGCTTTTCATTTTTTATAATCCCTTTATTTAAAATGGCCTAAGGTCCTTTAATAAACATTTCTATGATAGAAATATGGAGGCAGCAGTTCCTCTTCAGACTTCAAAGCAAGGTCCTAGGAAACAAAGATGAGACTTTACTACACATATAGAGTGACGTGCAAGGTTGAAATTGAGTTTCTGAGGCCAGTTTCACAAATGATGAGTGATGGAGGAATGGAGCCAGGGATAATGATAATGCTTTAGGAAACATTCATTGAGCATCACCCATGCACTAGGGTCGTGAGAGTCATTTGACCCTCAAAACAATGCTAAGACATATGTATTTATATTCCTTTAAAAAAAAAATGAGAGTAAAAAACGATGAGGGACCCAGCCCTGAGGCAGGAGAACAAGGAATTCTCTTTTCATTCAGAACCATCCATTGTATGTCTGCCATGCTCCAGTTAGTGCCGTGGCCTGGAATACAAATGACAGGTACCCCAGAGACCTTGCTCTCCAAGCACAAATGTCTATTGCCTTGACACTCAGGACTGCTTGGCTCCTTTTTCTTATACGGAATAAGGCATGTCAAATTGTAAAATATGATAGATCTGTTATTGTTATTTTTATTACTATTATTATTTTTTTCTCATTCATCTACCCTGCTGTTAATCCTGATGAACTTTACTTTCTTGAACATTTTCTGAAATAGAGTAAAAAAGAAAGTAGATAGAAAATAGAGAGGTTTTTCCTATTATCGGACCTTTACACCTGGCTGCCTTCTCTGAGCACCTTTGTATGACAGGACCTTGGCAAAAGAGAACATTAGCCGACAATATCTGCACTCCAGATTGTATCTTATTATACTTGGCCTACTTTCCACTGACCTTTTTTCTTACAGATTTGGTTTTCCCACTGTTTAGACTTCCCTTGTAGATTTTTTGGATCGAGCCTGGACTCAGTTATATACTCCCTGGTTTTGATGCAAAGTGCATTTTTGATAAGAGACTGCCTTCTCCAATTCTAAACCATGAAATCTAAGAAGGAAGATTCAAGTGAGTGGAAGGGAGAATACAAGAAAGAAAAGGAGGCAAGATGAGACGACTCTGGCTAGACTGCAAGCTTCAGGAGGGTGGGGAATGTGGCTGTTGTGTTTACTACTGAATTCCCAGTTCCTAGAACAGCATCTGAAGCCATAGGAATTCAATAAATATGTGTTGAAAGCAAAAGGCAAATCCAGAAGAGCCAATGGAAGGTTCAGGATTACAGAATACTTTTCATATTCTCAGAGGAAATACTCTGAAAATCCATGCCTCCTCCCAAAAAATTTTGAAAGAGAAAAAAAGAAAATGGATAGACTTGGTTCAGCATCAATCCATGCCACATACAGCTTGATATACTACTATATCTGATAGCCACGAATTCTTTAATATCAGAGAAGCCAATTTCTACCAAGCATATGAAGGGTTTCTTCATGTGTACTTAAAATAAAGAGTAATATAGACTTAGAGTACAAAAAAGAAGTAAGCTGGCTAATAATTTCCTGGTTAAGAGGTTATGAAGCCCTGGAACATTTTACAAAGGAAGCTTCTGTCAGATTAGCACCCCATCTCTTTGATGGTTTGGCAGAGTTGTCCTGTCTGGAGGCAACAGTGGAGGTGAGCTTGCTCAACATCACTTTCAACTCTGTGGCTTAGTGATTTTTGAACAATTCATCCTAATATAAATAATTCACAGAGAAGAAAACTTGCACCAAAAGTGTTTCAGTACTTTTGCCTTTAATAATGCCTGAGGTCTTTCTTGGAAAAAAAGGAACATGAAAACTAAAAAGGATTACCTGCAGACAATTATAGCTGTGTCAGTGAAAATTAGCCCCAATCCAGAGAGCAGGCCAAGTTGGCTATGTTAAAACAAAAGGGTTCCAACATGGTAGTCTTTTTAACATACTTAAGTCAGTTGGCTGACTAAAACAGTTTTTTTCATAGGAGAATCATACTTTAACTCTCTCTTTCTATAATTTATTCAAGATTGCTTGAATTTAGGGAGATGATCTGTTGAGCAGAGAACTCCCAAAATTCTTAAGTGGATATTGCAAGTTTTCTTTTGCCTAAGAGAAAGCAAGATGGAGTTCTACAATAAAGCATATTTTTTATATAGCCAGCAAATATTTCTGAGTTGTTACTACTACACGTACTATGCTGGGTTTTAAGGGGAAGAGACCAAAGCATGCTTTCTTTTTTTTTTTTTTTTTTAATATATGAAATTTACTGTCAAATTGGTTTCCATACAACACCCAGTGCTCATCCCAAAAGATGCCCTCCTCAATACCCATCACCCACCCTGCCCTCCCTCCCACCCCCCATCAACCCTCAGTTTGTTCTCAGTTTTTAACAGTCTCTTATGCAAAGCATGCTTTCTGTCCTCCAGAAGTAACTAGTCTAGGAAAAGAGATACCCAAATAAATATTAGTTCATTCTGAGACAAATCTCTTTTTGGTTCATGGAAGGTAATTGTTATAAAACTGTCTTCATTTCTACAGGCTGTAGAAAAAAGCAATTAACATTTAGAATTAATATTATGAGATGTTTTTAGTAATTTCAAATCAAAGCCCCAGTGTTCCTTCATGTTAACAAAATTCCCACCTAGGAACATTCTTTGTGTCCCTCAAGTAGTTGAAAGATTGGTATCAACATGGCTTATTATCCCTAGACTTTCCAGTACTTTCTCATAAGTCGCAAATAATAATTAAAAATCAACTCCCAAACCATCAGCAACAACAACAATGCTATTTATTTAGCATCTTCTGCATGTTAAGCATTGTACTGGTACTTTCAAGTACTGTTTCAAATTATGACAAGAAATCTGCCAAATGAGCATTACTTCTTGTTGAATACAGACTCAGAGAAATTATATATCATCTCTGAAGTCATATATCTCAAAGGTATCAGTGCCAGAATTCAAATTCCAACTTACTTGGAATGTGCTCACACTGCACTGGACCATTCTACCTTTTCAGAATCTTCAACTTTTTTTTTAAGACCTGCTTGCCTCTTTTTCTTCTCTTATGCCCTGCTGTAGAATAGGCCCTCACTAGCCCCTTTAAGGAACAGAGGCATAAATAGAAAGAAGGAACAAGCTGCTTACTGATTCGAAAGCAGATCATTCCACAGAGAAGTCAGAGCAGGTGCTATACCTATGTCAGTAGGGTAGATAGAGGATCCAATAACTTGAAAGAGTGCTAAAGAGATTTCCATATAAAAGAAGGAGGGCTTGGTACAAGAGAACCTTTAACAATAAACAGAGTATGATTACTATCTCAAGAGCAATGGAAAAGCACTGAAAGGGTTGGATTGAATTTGGGATGAGAATGAGTTTTAATCAGATTTGTCTTTCAAACATGACCTAATCAGCCCGGAGATGCCATTTGAGGCTTTAGACCATCTCCCAAAGTCCCAATCCTGGTTCATTTCCTTCTTATTCCTTCTCAGAAACCCTTATTTCCTTTCTTCCAGGACAGTGTCTCCTATGTGGTTTTATAAACATTAATGTGCATAAGTCACCTGCTCCTACTAGACCAGAGCTGGTCTCGATCACCTCTGCATTCTAGGGCAAGGCACAGAGGGTACTCAATGCATGTTTCTTAAAACAATGTGGAGAAAATTTTAAAACTACAGGTATGCACTCTCTGGAGAAACGAGTTGAAGCAAGAGTCCTTTGACAACTATAAATGATAAATAGAAGATAGTCAGTGGCAGAACCCTCCTCCCGACCCCACAAGTAGAAGGAAAAGAAAAAGGAAGAAAAGGGAAGGGAAAATAAAAAATGACTGGGGCTCAGCAAAAACAGTTTAGCTCAGGACATTGGAAAAGATAATCATATCAGACGATATTAGAAAAGGGGTAGTCCATTATGGATTGGGCTTAAGTGTTGCTGCAGGACAGTTAAGACTCAGAACAAAAGGCTTTGATAACTGAACAGCCATGTTTTCTATGAACAAGACTTTGCTCCAAGGGTTGGGGCAGCAAAGAGGAATTTTAAACTAGATTTCCATTTAGCTAACATAAACCGCATCCAGAACATGCTGTGATTGTAAGTACTGTTATTTCTGATTTTTTGAGTGGATGCTAAGGGCTACCAATTAAACTGAACTTCTGAAATTCTTTTGAACTCATCTATTCATGGAAAATTCATTTTCCCTTCCCCACTGTGTCTGTCTTCTATTTTATAGTACTATTTCCTCCCCTCATCCTTGGGTTGCACACAGAAACCACATATGTATTTTCTATTAGTGGGTGAATCTACTGAAGCTCTCCTGAGAGAAACAGGCAACATCACGACAATGTTACGGGATGAACCAAGTGTACCATGACAACCACAGAAAGATAAACACTTCTAAAAAGCCACTCTGGGGGCATCTAGACAGGAAATGTTAGTGGAGGTCAGAGAAAAGAGATCTTTGGGGCAGGAATAATCAAAAGAGCCTGAGGGAGTGGAGAGAACATATTATAAGAGAGGTGATTCTGAGCGGAGGTGGACAGAGCTGGTTGTGGTAGGACCACAAAGAAGCTTGATGGATGGTAGGGCCAGGGGAACACTGCAAATTGAACTCATTTATCCTGTGCCCTAAACTCTCTCCCTCAGGAATGAACTCAAGAATATATATTTGGGAGCCTAACAAAATGTCTTCCCCTTATCCAATTATGTGATAAAAGAATCTAAAAGAGGAAATTTTAAAATTCGGTTTGAAAAGGTTTTTCAACACCTGTGTGCCCAGAGAAATTTTTTTTCGCATTAAATAAATTCAATCTCATTCATTCCTTGCAATGTTAAACTCAGGGAAAACACTTTATCAACCTTCTGTATAAAGGAGACAAGATTAGAGTGATTTCACAATGACAAGTCTCTTCTAAATATTACATCTAAAGTCATAAAATCTTTACTTCTTCACTGATTAGTAGGATTAAATACTATTGTGTTTCAAATCCTATATGTGTGTGTGTGTACCCATACATATTCTTTTTTATTCTACATTAGACAACACCAAATCCCTTATTTGACAAAGAAGAAACTTT
Source organism: Panthera pardus (assembly GCF_024362965.1). Taxonomy (NCBI): domain Eukaryota; kingdom Metazoa; phylum Chordata; class Mammalia; order Carnivora; family Felidae; genus Panthera; species Panthera pardus. The sequence goes on from NW_026526688.1 coordinate 188,345,954, forward strand.
ATTTCCCTGAGTGGCTTGAAGCTTATCTTAGTGAAATGCTGTTTTAGAAAAACCTACCGACTATATAGGTATTTCCTTCATTTTGCAGAAAGAAAATTCATTTGTTGTATTCACTGATATATTTTTAGTATGCTCTCTGTAGAGCTTACATAAATAGCAGTTTCTTCTTTGTTTCTTTTTGCCCAATCTGAAAATATATACCTCAAAGCAAATATTTTCATGGTTTTAATTTTCTTTCTGGAACTCATCCTTCCTAAAAATAAGTAATGAGCCATTTTCTCATCTTGCTTTGCACTCCTGCTGGGTAGATCTGAGGGTGAACTTCAAAGAGCATTGCTATGACTCAGTTGTAAGAACTGGTGCATAGGACAGCAAACTGAACTCATTTGAGTGTAATATTTTCTTTCCTGGGGCACATAAGAGAAATATTCATGTTGAGAATGAACAACATTTGTTGGCACTTCAAAAAATATATGTCATGCTGGAAGATTATAAACTGATGAGTAAGAGTCGTTTGAAGAAAGAAAACTACAGGATAGGGAATACCAGCTATCATAGAACTTTTTTTCTCCCTAGACTCTGTCACTGCAAGGATGTGTAAGCAATCTTTCAGGGATATAAAAGGTCCAGGACTTCTCAGGGAATTATTATCTCTCAGAGCTTTCTGTTAATTCCCCCAAACTCTAATATAAAGGCAAGTTTGTTTCTTTCTACACTCACATAAGCAAATGCATTTCTTAGAAGAAGCAGATTACAACATGCTGGGTGTATCATCCAACCAAAAGGGCTGGTCACCGTTTTGACCATTTCTATACTATTTGGTGAAACATGTTGTTACCAGACTACATTTGAACTCTTGACTCCTGAAGAGGCATGCTATGACTCCCATTAGACCCTGGGGCCGGTCATTTGGAAACAACAAATATCTAAGTGCCTATAGTGATGGAATATAGGATACAATGCCAAAGAGATATAGCTGATAATAATAATTAATGATAATTACAATATAATGTAATATGATACTATTGCCTTATGAACAACAGTTAATTTATTACTTACTTATTAAATACCTGGTCTGTTCAGAGAGCTTTGAAAAGAACTAACTCAGAAAATCCTCACAATAACTTTATGAGCTAAGTATACCGTTATCACCATTTCACAGATGAGGAAACCGAGGCCCAGTGAGATTAAGTAACTTGCCCACAATCATTCACCTCGAGAGGAATCACCTAGAAAGGCACTGTCTCTACATCTCTACCACTCCACTAAATTGCCTGTAATTGCAAAAGCCGCAATGGAGTACTTGGGGAAGAAGTTCTGCGAGTGGGCTTAGGAGTTAGGAAGGTTTGTGCGGAGAAGTTGGTAGATCAGCTGAGTTTCTTGTTCTATTGAAATATAATTCAGACACATACCATATATTTCACAATTTAAAAATGTACAATTCAGTGGGTTTTAGTGTATAAACAAGGCTGGGCAATCATCACCAGTAGCTTATTCCAGGGCATTTTCCTCACCCCCAAAAGAAACACCATACCCATGATCAGTCACTCCCCATGCTCCCCTCCCCTCAGCTCCTGGTTACCACAAATCTGTCTGTCTTTATGGATTCGCCTATTCTGGACATTTCGTATAAATGGACTCATGTGTGGCATTTTGTGTCTGGCTTCTTTCGGTTGGCATGCCATGTTTTGGCAATCATGTTTTCAAGATCCATCCATGTTGTAGCGTGAATCGCTATTTCATCCCATGGCGTGATATTCAACTGTATGAATTTACCGCATTTTGTTTACCCATTTATCAACTGATGGACACTTTGGTTGTTGACACTTTTTGACTACTATGAATAATGCTGCCATGAATATTCATGTACAAGTTTTTATATGAACATATGTTTTCAATTCTCTTGGGTATATACATAGGATTGGTATTGCTGGGCCATATGGTAACTCTATGTTTAACTTTTTAAGGAACTTTTAAACTGTTTCCCAAAGTGGCTACACCACTTTACATTTCCACCGGTAGAAATGAGGGTTCCAATATCTCTGCATCTTCCCTAACAATCATTACTGTCTACCTTTTTTACTATAGCTATGCTAGAGAATATAAAATAGTATCTTACTGTGGTTTTTAAATGAATTTCCCCAATGACTAATGATTCTGTACATCTTTTCATTTGCATACTGACTGTATATCTCCTTTCAGAAAATATCTATTCAAATCCCTTTTCTGTTTTAAAAAATTAGTTTGTCTTTTTATTACTGAGGTATAAGAGTTCTTTATACATTCTGGATACTCGGTCCTTACCAGATGTATGATTTGCAAAACTATTCTCCCATTTTGTGAGTTATCTTTTTTCTTTTTTTTTTTTTTTGATGGTATCATTTGAAACACCAAAGATTTTTTTTTTTTTTATGGCATTCAATTTATTGATTGCTTTTTCTTTAGTTGCTTGTGCTTTAGGTGTTATATGTAAGAAACCTAACCCAATGTCAAGAAGGTTTTCACCTGTATTTTCTTTAATGAGTTTCATCATTTTAGCTCAGATATTTAGGTTTTTGCGTTAACTTTGGCATATGATGTTGGTTATGGGTCCAAATTCATTCTTTTGTATATGGATATATGGGTCATCCCAAGATCACTTGTCAAAAGAAATTCTTTTCCCATTAAATTATTTTGGTATCCTTATAAAAAGAAAATTAAAAAACAAAAACAAAAGCAACTAAATGTAAGTTTATGGAGTTTCTTCTGGACCCTGGCTTCTATTTCACTCACTTATATGTCTGTCCTCTGGCCAATACCACACAGCCTTGATGTCTATAGCTTTACCAAGTTTTAAAATCCAGACTTGTGAGTCTTCCAACTTTGTACTTATTTTTGAAGATGTTTTAAAGGTATCTTGGGTTCCTCACATTTTCAGTTCAATTTTATGAGCTGCTTGTCAATATGTATAAAAAGCCAGCTGGGAATTCGACAGGGATTGTACTGACTCTACAGATCAGTTTGGAGGTATTACCATCTTGGAAGTAGTGTCTTCTACTCCATAAATATGAAGTATCACTTCAGTTATTTAGGTCTATGATTTCTTTCAACAACATTTTATAATTTTCAGTGTTAAGTCTTTCACTTCTGCTGTTAAACCTATTCCTAAGCATGATATTCTTTTCATAAAGAATATGTTTATTCTGTAAATGGAATTCTTTTCTTGATTTTATTTTTGAATTTTTCATTGCTACTGTAGAGAAATACAATTACATTTTGTATACTGGCTTTGCATGCTGTGACCTTGTTGGACTTATTTATTAACTGTAATTGTTTTTTGGTGGATTCTTCCATATTTTCTATACAGCAGATAATGCCATCTGAAAATAGAGATAATTTACATTTTCCTTTCCAATACCGATTAATCTGAGATTTGAAACATATGTAGAACTTAACCTGGAAGATAGACAGAGAAGTAATTCTAATTAGAGTCACAAAAATATAAAATAATCTGCTTTCTTATAACTGTACCGCCAGGTTATGAAGACCCTAATTTAGAGAAGTATGTAGCAGAAGATGAGAGTTACTAAGAACTAAGGGATAAAGTTAGGGAGTACCTTATTATGGAACAGAGGAGTGGTGTGGAGACACTGATGCGTTGTGATCTGGGTTAGGGTGTGACCAGATTACTGCTTTGGAAAACTCAATCTGGTGTCCACATGGATAATTATTTGAAGGCAAAAATCTTTCCTGTCACGATTCCAGTGTTCTGGTTTCTGCAATGGAGGGGATAACAGAGTCATTCACAAATTTGTCTGATAGGCTTATAACCTTATTTATAAATACCTGAAATGAAAAAACTGTTAGGATTTATTTTCTGAGTCAAAGAATAAGGTGAATCCAACAAGTGAAGGCCATTTCTATATTTATTTATTTTTAATAGAGAAAAGGAAAAGTCCTTCCTAGGAGCAAAGCCTCAGTTAATCACTGCCAGACTAGGTCATTAAGATGTCAAGAAGATAGCAGCACAATGCAATCTAGCCTCACTGCACTCATCTTTTAAAATGAGTCACGGGATTAGACAACACTGAAGTTGTGAACTATTAACCAGAAATTTACCTGCCCTCCTCTCCTTCAGACGGGATCTTTTAAAACTAATATAACCCATCTTAAGGCAGCAGACATAAGATAAAGTCAACCCTTTTTTTTTTTTTTTTTTTTTTTTTTTTTTTTTTTTTGAGAGAGAGAGAGAGAGAGTGAGCAGGGAAGGGGCAGAGAAAGAGGGGGATAGAGGATCCAAAGCAGCTCCATGCTGACAGAAGTGATCCTGATCTGATGGAGGGCTCGAACCCACAAACCGTGAGATCATGACCTGAGCCAAAGTCAAGCACTCAACTGGCCACCCAAGTGCCCCAAAGTCAACCTATTTTTACTCACACTGGATTAGGGGGTCCCTTTATTCTATACAGTGTTTAAGCCAAAAGCGCATGGCTTTTGAATAATGAACCACAGAAACTGAACACCATGAGTAGAGTTAGTGCTATAAGCAAACAAAATTTATGTTACAGTTAAGTGGACACTTATTTAATATTATCCATAATGGTCATTGTGCTTTATTATAAATTTGGTCATAAAATGAGGTCATTTCTACAAACAGGAATAATTTGTAGGTTTCAGAGTCAAACAAGTCAAACTAGAGAAAAATTGCTTAGTAAGAGGAAAGGGTAACCCTGCAAAAAAAATCGACAGAAAACCTCTGCTACAACGAATGCAGACTTCTGTTCCGGAACCTCTTTTTCCTAATCTAAGTTTATTAAAAATAGAGTTAGAAGGTTAGAAATAGGGGTTGTGCTCGAATTTACTCATTTTTCCTCTTTTTGAGTAAAAGTCTTCATCGTGAAGTTTCCAGAGTATTAAGAGTTCAGATGCTTTTCATTCATTTTTCCAGAGGGGGAAAAATCAAATTCTCAACTACAGCGAGAGGCAAGGCTTCTCTTACCTGGGTCCAAATGCTGCCCCAAGAGGTCTGTCACACCCAGAAGGGGCTGAGCCGGGCAAGAGGCTCAAGACAAGAACAAACAACTGTATCTTCAAGGTGGTGTAATCAGATTGCTTTCCAATCCGTAAGAGGAGCAGAGCTTTATTAGAGAGGTGGGATCGGAAGAGATAATTATGTTGGAATAAAGAGCTATATGCGGGTATGAATAAGCTGGGCAAGATACTGCAGGTTTTAGTGAAACCAAGGCTGCCATTAGATCACTGAACTTGTGGAGGGAGGGACCAGAGTTATATTAGAATTGGGGAGTGGGAAAAAGAAGGGAAAAATGTCCTGACATTTTCTTGAGTCTTGTTTTGCTTCATTTTCCTTTGAGACCTAAATTAGGGTCATGATTCTTGCCAGACTTGGCCCCATGTCCTAACCCTGGCATGATGCAGAAGGAGGCTAGGTGGAAGGGGAGGAAGAAGTGAAGTTGACCTAGTGAAGTAGATCTGAAAGGTGATGGTGCTTGAAAGGGGCTGGTTTCACCTGGACAAATGCTGTTGACAAAACGTGTACATGATGATCAAAAGCTCACTCCCTGCTCTTTTTTTTTTTTTTTTTTAATTTATTGTCAAGTTAACTAACATACACTATAAACAGTGTGCCCTTGGTTTGGGGGGTAGATTCCCATGATTCATCATTTACATACATCATCCAGTGCTCATCCCAACAAGTGCCTTCCTCAATGCCCATCACCCATTTTCCCCTCTCCCCCGCACCCCAATCAACCCTCAGTTTGTTCTCTGTATTTAAGAATCTCTTATGGTTTGCCTCCCTCTCTGTTTCAAACTATGTTTTCCCCTTCCTTTCCCTTCCCCCGGTCTTCTGTTAAGTTTCTCAAGTTCCACATACGAGTGAAAATATATGATTTCTGTCTTTGACTGACTTATGTGTACACACGTAAGACACACATGTGCTCCTTCTCTCCTTCTCTAAGTAGGAAATTCGTCTTTTGGAGGCCATGTTTAGTACTCTGAAGTGAAGTGAACCAATAAGGAAAATTCAAGTCAATTAGAGAGGAAATAAAACATGATTATAACAAAACACTAGAAAAAGAAACCCAATAGGGTGTGGTTCCCAGCTGGATTAGTTAGGAACGATGTGTTGATTACAAATATTTGGGAGCTACAATAACTGGAAAAACTGTCTAGTGGCTGCTTAAACCTATGGGACTTTACTTTCCTTACTTCATGAGAAGACTGTTAGTAGGAAGTTTTTGTCAGCATTGATTTTGTGGCTCTATAATATCAGGGCTGGCATCTCTGGGAATCCTTTGGCCTTTTGCTCATGGCCATAACTGCAATGGCTCAGTGGTATCCATTCTCAGGCAAGTGGGAGGGACAGATATGCTGGCCATAATAGCCATTTTATCATGAAGCACAAGCCTCCCCCCCACCCAGGAAAACAACACCATAGACATTCACAAATGTCTCATTGCCCAAATATTATCACTTCAACAATTATGAATGGAAAGAGGACAAATGATATTAGTATTAACTTCTTTTCAGTCTTTATAGTAGAAGCAGGCAAGAAGAAAGAAAGTTGGAATAGGTAGGTATAAATATGGCCAAACTAAAATGTTCCGAATGACAGAGTGACTAAGGGGAACAGGGGAGCAAGTTTGTTTCTGGCGTGCATGTGCCCCAACTTCCCTAACAGAAGTGTCACTGGACCATTTAAAGGGGATGATAATCTGTGTTCTGAATGTTTGTATTTAAGCAACTTAGTGGGAGTTGTGTGTATATTATAAAATTTCAAGCTGCTATGGTAGTGAGACAAGGGTGATACACATAGCCAATTCAATCATTGTGTGGATGTCTAATAATAGGAAGATTATATGCTGAGTGACAAGGGCTATACCTTTCTTATAAATAGGTTTTCTTAATAAAATAAACAGCACTCTTTGAAAACCATTGGAGAAAGCAGGAAAACACAGAGGTAAAATAAATAACAACAAAAAGGTCCCCAAATCTAAAGGTAGTGATTAGTCACATTTTGGTGTATGTTTTTCCAGTCCATTCCATGACTGAACTGTTTGTAGCCTACTTTCTTCACTTAGCAACAGACCTAGAGTATTTTTCAATGTCCACATCTATTCTTCTATAACATTATTTCATGGCTGCATATCATTTCTGTCATCTGGAGTTACCATAATTAATTCTCCCATGGTCTGATTGTGGACATGAGGTTGTTTCCACTTGTCAGTTGTCACAGTTTGCTGTGGTTAAAGCTTTTATCCCAAGAAGAATAACAAATATTTATGAGCTGTTTACAAAGCAATAGTCGCTGTGCCAAGAACTTTACATTAATTATTTCACTTAAGCTCTGAATGAACTCTAGAAGAACTAAATGAGGCAAATACTATTATAATCCTTGCTCAACCCATGGGGAAACCGAGCCTTATAGCTTAAGTAACTTGCCCAAGCAATACAGCTGTATGTGCCCAGCATGCGTATGTTACAAGCTCCACAAATGGCAGCTATTCCAGTAATAATCAGCTAATGATTGCATGGGAAGAGGAATGTAAGGGAGGACTTCACTGGGGAGATGTCACTAGAACCTGGGTCATGGCTGCAAAATTGCCCCTAACCTGTTCTCTATTCAAAATGGCAGAATATACACGATTCAATATACATCTTAATCCATTCCTCTGAGATAAATTCTCACCAGCTTTTACAAAGAAATATTAGAAGACAGCTTCAGACCCTTTGAGGAAACAAACCTAAAGCAATTTTCAGTGCAATTAGTAGGCTGGGAAACCTGTAATAACAATAGGTAGTATTCAAAGTATTAGGCTTTAAGAAAGAATGACGAGTGGACTCCCAAAAGAGATAAGAGAACAGTTATATCTAATTTGGTTAATTAGATTAATACTCTGCAGCACATACTCAGGGATATTACAAAAATGTACAGTGTTCTAAATCAGGAATCTCTTTTTATCAGAATCAGTTATTATGAGTAAGTAAATGTCCATGAAAATTAGCTTTAAAATGTTGATCATTTGATAACAATCCAAGGAAATTTGATTTTTTTTAAAAATTCCTTCAATTCTCACAACAGCACCAAGAGAAAAACCAGAGTAAATAATTAATTATATCCCTTAATTATCAAACTAGCATTCTCTCAAATTCCCATTGAAAATGCTTTTAAATAAATTCTATATTTTCTACCTGAATTTATCAAAAGCAGAGTTTATTCAGCAAAACTGTTACCTTTGTCATCATGATTACCTGTAATATACAATGATGTTTTTAGTTTTTAATGGTTTTCCATATTTATTTATTTCGTTTACATTTTCATAATCAAAAATCACATGAGGTAAGATTATATGTCTAGGTTCTATATAGATTTAAAGAGATCTAGTTAGTAACTTAGCCAAAGTTGTAAAACTAGTGACCAACAGAGCTAAAATTAGGGCTTTCTAATTTTTGGTCAAAATCCTTAGACTACTATATGTTAATTGACCCAAAATTAATATTAAAGATTATCTTAATTTACATAACACCATACTCAATCTCCTTAGTTCTAACCTATGTTAGTATTTACAACTCAGTTTCCATTATAATGAACCCCAAGGATGAAATTACTCCTTTTGTGGTGCTGAGACATTGTTATATGTGTGTGTCTTTTAAATAAATGGGTGCTTACTGACTCTCTGATTTCTGACATAGCATCATTTCCTTGTTTATCAAGGACAACAAGCATATACTTATTAAACCAAATGAGTATTACTGTATGGCAGGAACTGTTGAGGGCACTAAATGTTCAGCAATAAAAAAATTAGAGCAATGTGATTCCGTGGAGCCTCCAAAACTGAACTCAACCCAACCTCAGATATCATACTTGTCTCTCATGTTTCTATGTCTCCATTGAGTGGTTCCTTCCTCACTCCTCCCAGACACCCAATGTAGAAACATTTAAAATGTATCCTTCTCCTTATTTCCAAAAAGTCTCACTACGGTGTGCCATGGTAGAGATCTAAAGATGGAATGAAAGAATACATAGGTGAGGGGTCTATTGGCTGTAAAATGCAAACTATATTTTGAAGATGAAAAATTGCCCTATATGAATACAGTAATAGGGACATTTAAGGAAGGGACACTGAAAAGTGGGTAAGCTGTAAGTACTGAATGCCCTTGAATGCCACGTTAAGAATTTTGGATTTTATCTGTTAGGCGATGGAATCAATGGAAAGTTTTGTCTGCTCTCTCTTGGATTTCCTGTGCCTAGTAGAGTTCTTGGCCTGGGCACACTTAGACGTATGCATTGCCTGAATTAGTGAGTGTTAACTGACTTGTCATGTTGGAACTGTGCTTCAGAAAGGTCAATCACACGGAAGTGTGAGACATAGATGAGGATGGGTGGCCAGTTATAGTATTATTATCATTCAATCAAGAGGGACTATGGGAATGACTGGGAAGGGGCAACATGACCTTCAGAACCAGAAGAACATTGACGCTTCCCATTTGCCACCACCTCATCGGATGATGTTGAAAGGAGCTCTGAGGATCATTTCGTTTCTCAGTAGACAGTCGTTTGCCCCTCAGCAATTAGCAAGCACTTATTGAAAGTCTCCAGGTGTGGGCTACACTGTGACTCCTGCGAAATTTATAGGTTGAAGCCCTAATCCCATCTCCTCAAAATGTGATTGTATATGGAGATGAGCCATTTTAAGATGTGATTAAGTTAACATGAGGTGATAAGGGTGAGACCCTCACCCAGTATGATTTGTGTCCTTGAAGAAGAAGAGACATCAGGGATTCCGGAGAACAAAAGAAAGGCCAGATGAGGACACTGTGAGAAACCTTCTACAAGCACAGGAGAGAGGCTCAGAAAAGAAAAAAACCTGTTTGATCTTAGACTTGTAGCCTCCAAGACTGTGAGGAAATACATCGCTGCTCTTTAAGCCATCCTGTCTGTGGTATTTTGTTATGATAGCCCTAGCACATCAATACACCATCTATGTGTAGAATGACTCTTCACAAGAGAAAACATTTTTACTTTTTTTAAACATTTATTTATTTTTGAGAGACAGAGTGAGACAGAGCACGAGTGGGGAGGGGCAGAGAGAGAGGGAGACATGGAATCCAAAGCCCCCCCGGCTGAGCTATTAGCACAGAGCCCGACACCAGGCTCAAACTCAGGGACTGCGAGGTCATGACCTGAGCCAAAGTCCAACGCTCAACGGACTGCACCACCCAGGCGTCCCTAAAACATTTTTACTCTTTAATTCTAATAACATTATCTCATGTTTGAGTTGGGCCGAAAAATGCCTTCCTTAAACCCCTTCCTCTAAAACAACTTCTTTTTCTCCTTCTTTCTCTTCTCCCTCCCTCTCTCCCTTTTCTCCCTCTTCCTCCTCTTCCTCCCCCTTCTTCCAAAAGCACCTTCTTACTACTGTCTCTCTACTGCTCAGTCCTCAGATGACTAAGGATAAACATGACTAGAATTACATCCTCATGGATTTGTTTAGACAGAAAAGAAATTTAATTTGAAGCAAGTGTTCTTGCATGAAATTCGTAAATTTAAAAATATTAATATTTAAGATTATATGATTAGTTTAACAATTTCTAATCAGGATGTAGGAAAAAAAGTTAAGGTTTAATTAAACAAGCTTTTTGTTAAGTACTCTCCAATCAAGGATACTAGAAAAAAATAGATGAGTTATTTCCATGCTATGCATTTAGCTAGATATGCTCTGTATTAATTTTAAAAATCTATAAAGTCCATCCATGTTATATTTAAGCACTTACTTAAAAAAATAATATGAAAATCACAGTGTTATGCAATTATTTTTGTTGAGAAAATTCTGAATCATCGATGCATAATTGACAAAGAGCTCTAATATGAAGCCTTGACACATACAAGACTTTGCTAGGGTTCGAATAGTGTTTAGTGTTAAACCATTGTTACTAAATCAACATTCTATAAAATCAAGCATATAGGAGAACTTTTTTTTATTTTTATTTTTTGATTCTTGAATCTTAACTCTGTGAGAATAGCTTAACTATGGGAACAGAGAGTTATTCCGCTAGACAAAGGTAACATATATACATAAATATAGAAAGTTCTATGTTTAGCTGATTAAGTTCTCCATTTACGTTTTACTCTTTGGACTAGAATGATGGAATTCTAACTGAGAAGGAAATTAGCTCAGTGGGTAAACGTGATTTTTTAAAATACTGCTTCCATAAATCTTTGGCAAACTGAGAGGAGCCCATCCAAGGAGAGTCAGCCACCACCTGCTGTGTTTGATTTAAAATTGATAATCTAATAGAGTGGGATAGCAAGGACTGCCTCAGGGCAGGGAAGGGCTGATGACAGTCTGCTCAAAGTAATCAGCTCGGGCAATTAAAGGTATTGCCAGTTGGTCGTGAATTTTCTAGATAAGCTCCAGGCTTTGCTTTCTTAGTTTAGCTTGCCTGCATAGATTTATGAGGCTGCATATCTTTGGTGTGTCTTAGGTAGTGATTGCATGACAGTCTGTTTAGAGATATCCTCCCCATGGTATCTGCCTCTTATTAACCAGTTGGTACATGATATGCCAGACATTGGGCAAATGATTGCTAAGGGCCCTGGATCTGGTGATAGATTACAAGGGTTCAAGTCTTGGCTATACCAATTTACTAACTCAGTGACCCAGGCAGGCCGCTTAATATCACCCCAGGTCTCAATGTCCTCATCTATAGGTTGGGGTGATATTTTGAAGGGTTATTGGGAAGATTTCGTTACTGCATGGAAGGTCCTCAGGAGAGAGTCTGACACACAGTACTAGTAAATTGCTGTTTTTGTCAATAGACTCATATAATCCTTAATAATCATTATAAATCATTATTATCCTTTATAGGTTTTTAAGTGCCCCCTATGAGCCAGGTAATGGAGAGCCAATGAGAGCGAAAAAGGCTTGAGCCACCTCTCTCATGGAGGAAAAATAAACAAGAGAAAGTTCCACCCAGACACAAGCACTCTTGTTCAGATCAAAGTTTCTAGGCCAGATGCCACTTTTATGATCACTCTTCCTGCCGACCGTTGTGAATTTAGAATTAAAATTAAATATAACACTCAACAGAAGAAAATTAGCTTAAAATCTTGTAAGATGATAAAAATTGAGTTATAGATGTTAAATATTTCCAAAATAAATAGGCTTTTAAAATCTAAAAGAACAAAAAACAAAAAACTGAAACAATCAAAAACTCAATTAAAATGAGAGCAACTTAAGTTACTAAAAGCCTGGTCTTACTAAGAACAGTAAATATAAGGTAGAAATAAGAAATATGGATGATACATAAGCTATGAAAAACAAAAAAGGAAAAATAGTGAGGCAAAACTTTTAAAATAGAATAAAATATGTTGAAAAATGATTAGAAACCGGACCAAAATAAATAAATAAATAAATAGACCCAAGTAAAGCTGTAAAAGGATAAAATTAAACTTGATGTGATAAAACACAGTAATTTTTCAGTTAAAAATAAGCAACCAAAGGCACACTATAAAAAAAATAAAATCTCAATAAGGTGAAAGATAAAAATGAATTCTTAAAGAGTTTTAAAAATGAAGGAAGATACTTCAAATTCAGCTAAGAAAGAAGCCACAACTAAAAGAGCATGCAGGTGAAACTATGTACTGACTAATTTATAATGATTTGAAGATGGCTCTCAGCTCTTTAAAAATATGGAGACAGGGGCACTTGGGTGATCTCAGGGTTCATGAGTTTGAGCCCCACTTTGGGCTCTCTGCTGTCAGTCCAGAGCCTACCTGGGATCCTTTGTGGCCCCCTCTCTCTGGCCTTCCCCTGCTCATGGTCTCCCTCTCTCTCTCTCTCTTTCTCTCAAAATAACATAAACATTAAAAAATGTAGAAAAAATAAAATATACAGAGACATACATATTTAAAATTTGAATCTGTTTTACTTCATTTTTCAAGAAATAACTCTTTTCCAACTAAAAATAAAAACTTCATCTTTGAAGACTTAGAAAAAAATCTGTGACATCATTTTTTACTCACATTCTTAAAGTTCATGGTGAAGAAAAAAAGACTGCTTTCCTTTCCTTTGGCTCATGAAAGCACAAAGTCCTCCAGTAGGAGGAAGGCACCGGGCTGTGTCGGAATGAGCAAACCAGGAAGAGGAGGAAGATGGGCTTTAAATTCCTGCCATGGCACTCATCCCCTCTGTTAATATTTGTCCAGTGAAAATCAGCAGGAAATTGGGAGTGCCAGATCAAGTAATGATGCAAAACAAAAACCCACAGAAAGATACGGTATTGTTGTTCAGTAGGAAGAACAAGAAGAAGAATTAAGATACTCCACTTACATTTCGTTTTGCATTGTTAAGTTCATAGCATGCCTTTGACAGTTCCTAGTGTTTTCAGATCTTTCTCCCAACCTTGTGAGGATTTGCTAGCACTATAAAGAGTAATGATGCTGTATCCAGTAACAGCATATTGGTATTAGCCTTCTATGTTTTTACCCTAGTCATTTCTGATATTTAATTTTAAATAGCACACCACACATTTTGAGATTATGAAATTCCTTCCACATGAGAAAAAGCACACAATTTTAATTAATAATGACTCATCCTGCTAAGCACATTTTAGTAAGGCATTTTCCATGTTTCTTGTCTCATGTGGAATAAAAGTCAGTTCTTCATACTACCTCTGCCTGTAGAGACGACACAACCAGTTGGTTTATTCTTAGTACTTTACTATAAAATACCCCGATGGCACCAGCAGAATGGAGCTGGGGGACTGAGTTGAGGACCCCATGGTTCCTAGTTATCAGCTAACTCTGCTGTGATCAGCTCCTTTCCTAGAATTCAATCCCTATAGTGTCCCTGGATCTCTGAGCACTCCAGCATAGACAAACCCTCCTCTATCCTCTTATGTCCAGACCCCACAGAGAATTTATCCAAATTTCTTCTCAGTTGTTCCATGGATTTTAAGAATAATTTTTTAAAGTTTATGAAACCCTAGAAGGGCCAGATTTTCAGGTCCCAAAAAGGAAGAACTCACATTACCCCATTATATAAAATTTTGGCTTGTTAGAATGTGGACAAAAATGAACATTCCCTGGGATGAAAAGACTAGAAAATGTGCAAGGGTTCCTTCTGGGGCAATTCACTGGAAACCACGATGAACTTGTGCCTCTTGGCAGAATTCCGTAGATCAGAGTCAATGGGAAGGGAGTCTCCTTGATAGTGTTCAAAGGATTGACTTAATGAAAAACCAAGAGAAACTCTTTGGAAGTTTTTTCCTTAGTAATATTGACAGCTAGAGTGAATCTCTGTTGTGTACCATGCTTAAAATAATGAGCATTACTGTGTACTACTCAAGTATCAGCTCTGAAGACTCATATGATGATGTTCACAACAACCTCATGAGGTTGGTGTGCTTGTTACCCTCACTTCCAGAGGAGGAACTGAAGCCTCAAGAGTTAAAAAATGTTCCCAAAGCTTCACAGTAAATGGCAAAAGCAGTGTTCAGAGTCTCTAATCTTAACCTATACTATATTAACATCACTGGTGCCATCAATATTTAAATCTGATTATATTTTGAGAAGATTCAGAGATCGGTCACTTATTCTTATGATTGTGCCTTCACTTACCCTCCTTCGTAACAAATTGAGATAAGATTCCCAAACTAGAGGCATTCCGGATGAGTAATACAGCATAATGTATAAGATGCCTTTCACGATATAAAGCGCATACCAATCACCTGAGGATCTTATTAAAATGCAAATTTTGACTCAGTAGCTCAGGGATGGGTCGGAAGATTGTGCATTTCTAACATGCTCCCAGATGATGCTGAGATTCTGAATACATTTTAAGTAGCAAGAACATACTGGAAAAGAGCAACCCTGTTTGAGAGGATCTGCAACAGAATCTCAGCCAGGCAGCTGTTGAGCTGTACATTTTCTAAGCTTCCTGAAATTTCTCATTTGTAAATTATAGGCAATAGTACCAAACAAGCTTATCTCACACAACTGTTTTTGATGATCAAATTAGATAGAGCTTTTTAAAGTGCCCAAAAAATAATGGGGATCTTGGGTGGCTCAGTAGCATCTGACTTCGGCTCAGGTCATGATCTCGCTGTTCGTGAGTTGCAGCCCCGCGTGGGGCTCTGTGCTGACAGCTCAGAGCCTGGAGCCTGCTTCAGAATCTGTGTTTCCCTTCCTCTCTGCCCCTCCCCTGCTTGCGCTCTCTTTGTCTCTCTCAAAAAGAAATAAACATTGAAAAAATGTGTTTAAGTGCTCAAAAAATAAATAAAAAGGCAGCCGTTACTATCATTATTAACATGAAGCTCAAATTTGATTAGTTCAATGTCCTCCCCAAAGCCTACCTGAACCTCAGATCTATCTTGCCTATTAAAACATTTATCAGACAAATTTTTCTGCTCGGTTCTGTGCACATGTGATCCTGAGGTCACATTGAATTCAATGGCTTTAATCACTCAAAGAATAAGGACCCATAATTCCTTATCCACAAAGCTGTTTTTACAAGCTTCCTATGAAATTATAGCCTGAGAAGACAGTATTACACACACTCTCTATGGATCTTATCTTAATTTCATGACTCTGGTCTGTTCCTGGGAGTGATCTGAGTGTGTTTTAACAGTGTTGTTATCTGAAGTTATTCAAGTTTGTTGACAATGTGGGTTTCCTACCATCAGCACCTCCCCTTGCTTCCCCCCTAATTCCATCAATCACAGCCTAACACCGAGGGCCACCAAGTAAGGGCAGTCTCTGCAAAGTCTCAAGACTCAGCTTTCTAAACACCCTTGACTACGAGTGACAGGTTTGCCAGGATCTGGCATCTCAGATTGTCCCTATGAAAATGCTAATTGTGAAAATGCCAATTGTTTTTTGGAAACCTTGAAAAAGTCATGATTTACTCATAAATAAAGGAGTCTCCCTTTTTCCTGTGGAACTCAACCAGCATCTATTCATTCATTTAACAAATATGTGTTGAACAGCTGATGCTGGGCTTCGTGCATGACTTGTGGGAGACAAAGATGAATGAATCATAGATAGTAAATGTGTGACCTTAGTATTCAGACAGTCCAGGTTCATACACCCATTCCATTAGTTTTTAGGCTTCTGATCTTGGGCAAACTAAAAAGTTATTGAGTTCAGTTTCTTCCTTGGTAAATGATTTGGATGAAGCTTATATAAAACAGTATTTATAATATGACTTTATAATATTTGGCCATAGCCAATTTCTAAAATATGATGGTTTGGGGTTACTAAGCAGTCCTATATGGAGTCCACGGAGATCTGGAAGATCCAGAGAATCTAATACATTCAATACAGTGTCAGGAGTTCTGAATCATAGAGAGAGGCACAAGATCGGCCTCCAGAGTAAAGTGATTTTTCTAAATTATTTTACTTTTATCTCTCAAAAGTTTACCTTCTTTTCAATAAAATCCTATGATCCCTAGGAAGAGAAAGCATCAAGGAGCATTTAATAAAACTAAAGCAGGAACAGACATTTGTAGAATTGAATTAAGCGATGCTAGGATTTTCAGGATTAAAATTTTTGTCCTACTGTATTTGGGATTCACATTTGGTTAATGTGAATTACAGAGGGATTATACTTCATTTGAAGAACATGTTCTTGAGGACCTCAAGCAATTTAAAGTCTTAAGTAGATGTTTCCATAAGGCTAAAAAGAATGACCAGGGTTTCTATTACAAGCATTAAAGAATATTGCCTTATCCTGGCTAGCTCACCATTCATTCAGCCTGCCAGCTTTGAAGTTATGAAATTCTTAACAAGTGTAACAAAAATTTGAGTATTGCCTTACTTTAAAATTTCACTTAGTGTGAGACTTTATTACTTATACAGTATTATTTCAAATTTGCATGCAAAATGCGACTACACTTTATGGAAGGGTAACTCAAAGCATTCTCTCAGGTAAGTAACATTTTGATGTGGTCAAGATGGTTACTTACAAAAAGGTATCGGACAACATCTGCCAGATTGGCATACAATTAATTTTCTTTAGCAGGACATAGCCCCTCAGCTGCTGTGATAAATTTTAACATCAGATTTTCCTGGCTCAGTTTCTAATAAATAAAAATCCTAAGCATCAGACAAAGCTGCCTGTTTTCAAGGACAATATTTTACATTGTGTGTCAATCTAAAGCATTACTTACTAAAAATAAATTAGCAGGGAAAGCCACTCATATCCATCTTAGGGACATTGATTTGTTGCTCTTGATTTTTCTGTAGTGCTGATAGAGAATTTAGGATTAAAGTATTAGGGAATCTTTCCACTTACACAGTTTAATTCCACATGACTTATTCTGAACCCACATTGATATAATTTGTAGATATCACTTCTACCTCGACATGTACAATATTGTGACTAATGCATATTGACCATTTCAATGGACTTGTTGAGTTGGAAATCTGCATCTGTGTTCTTTTCTAACTGCTGAGAATGTGCAAATATCTTTTCTGTATTAGGAGATGCAGACCTGAGTTTAAATCCTTACCTACTTGCTGAGGGATAGAGAAGTGACCTAAAATCTCTGATATATTTAGGTTTTTGAGTATAAAATAGGGATCAAACCTAGCTTACAAAATCCTTACAAAAAAGGATGAGGGATAACATATATAAGATGCCTAGCACTCAGCCTAGCATGTAGCAGGTACAAAATAATTGGTAATCACACTACGATCTTGTATATAACGTCTTAACATACAGATCCGTGGGCATCAGCCACTCAACTACAGTTTACATTTATTTATTCAGCTTATTTTTAATTGAGAATCAACTATATGCCATACACTTAGGTACTGGGAATAAAGCAGTAAAAACAGAAAACCCATGCCACCAAGGAATTTACTATCTAGTGGAGTCAGGCAGACAATAAACATATAACTAAAGTGCATTGTATATTAACAGTGACAGGCACTATGGATAGGGCTACGAACGTGCTGCTGTACCTGGAAAGTCACTGTTTATGTCAATTGTCCTGGTATCATTATCATAATGCCCCCTTTTATTTTCAGTGGTGTTCCAGGTTAGACAATAGATTTTTATGATTAACTGTAATAGTTGCCCAGGGCTGCCATAACAAAAGACTGGGTGGCTTAAACAACAGAAATTTATTTTCTCATAGCTCTGGAGGCTAGAAGTTCAAGATCAAAGTGTCAACAGTTTGGTTTCTCCCAAGGCCTCTCTCCTGAGCTTGCAGATGAATGCCTTCTCTCTGTATACTCACATGCCCTTTCCTCTGTGCTCAACACATCCCTGAAGTCTCTTCCTTTTCTTCTAAGGACACCAGTCAGACTGGATTAGGGCCCACCCCAATGGCCTCATTTTAACTTAATTCTTTCTTTCAAGGCTCTGTCTCTAATACAGTCACATTCTGAGATACAGGGAGTTACGTCCTCAACATCTGAATTTGTGGGAGACACAAATCAGCCCATGTAATAAACCAATCGGTGGGGTAAAGTAAAGCAGAAAAGAGGAATAGGGAGTTGGGTGACAGTTCTGGTTTCAATAGGACGGCCAAGGAGGTCTCACTGTGTTGGCTGCGTTGGGAGTAGAGACTTGGAGGTGAGGGAGTGATCGTGAAGATATTTGAGGTGAGATATTACAGGAGCAGAGACCAGTCAGTGGCAAGTTCAGAATGAGAACAGTGAAATAGGAGATAAGATAGACAGATAAACTTTGGTGGGAGGACTGTGCACACTTTGTAGGTCGTTGTAAGGAGTCTGGCTATTGGTCTAGATGATATGGAAAATCATGTGATATTCAGTACATATCTGATTAGTTAGCTTGAGAAGGAAGCAGAGATCCTCACTTCTAGTTTAGTTCTTTGTAAATGCTTATCCTCAGCAGAGATTTACCCAAAACCCTGACTGCAGAATATAGAACATATCATCTCCAAAAGGGAGAAATCCACTCAATCATGGTGTGTCATAAATTAATTCACCTAGGATAAACATGCTTAGTGGGAGTTTGCAAAAACATATCAGTACTATTAAGAAGTACTATTAATCAGTGCTATTAAGAGCACCATGTCTTATATTTTGAAGGACTCCATATTCAAAGGAAGTGTTCTAGAGGATGAATATATGGCCATGATACCATTTGATTTTTTCTGACATTCTTGAAAATTTGTTAATTGACTTCTGTATTAGTTTCTTATGGCTTCTGTAATTAATTACTACAAATAGTGGGGGTGCCTGAGTGTCTCAGTCATTAAGCATCTGACTTCAGCTCAGGTCATGATCTCACAGTTCATGAGTTCGAGTCCCACAGTGGGTGAACTCGAGCCCTGCTTCAGGTAAAACACAAGCCTTGGGTGAGCCCCACTTCTCTCTCTCTCCCTCTGTCTCTGTCTCTCCCTCTCTGTCTCCCCCTCCCTCTATCTCTCTCCCTCTCCCTTTTTCTCTGACCCTCACTCACTTGTGCCCTCCACCTCTCTCTCTCTCTCTCAAAAAAAAAAATACTATAAATAATGAAAAGGTATTCTCTCACAGTTTAGGAAACCAAAAATCTGAAATTAAGGTGGCAGCAAATGTGGTTCCTCCTGGAGTTTCTGAGGAAGAATCTATTTCATGCCTCTCTTTTAGTTTCTGGTGGTTGATGGCAATCACTAGCATTCCTCGGCTTGTAGCTACAGTAATCCAGTCTCTACCTCCATCTTCATATGGCCTTCTTTCTTAGGGCCCATTTGAGTTAGCCGATTCACTTGGTCAGGGGTGATCAGACATAGCTAATGTTTAAGCCACCCTGGCGATTCTAATAGGTAGCCAGGGCCAATTAATTGGTATTCACAAAATCGTAAACACCTGAGCTTTAATGCATATCGTATCTGATTATCATCCCAAGTGCCTAACACAGGGTCTGCCTTATAATATATTCAATAGATATCTATTGGTTAAAGAACAAATAATTTTATAGAATAAATGCAGTTTTGAACGAAGATTACATACAGTGACCCAAAAGAATAGGAAAGTAGTGTTTCACATTGGAAGTCATAACGGATTATATGTTATTTCTTCTAGCATTTGAAGGTTTTGCAGAAACAATTACTTCATCCATCTCCTAACTTCCTTGAGATTAGTAAATGTCACATATTATTAGCCCCATTTTTCAGATGAAGAAATTGGATCTCCTAGTGCAGCTTTCCCTTCAACTGCATTATTATTTTTTAATACCACAAGGAGTTTGATAGATGTCCTAAAGCAAATAGAATTAGAGGCAGCATTTCTAGTAAAGGAACATAGGTCACCAAGTTTTCAGTACTATATTCAAGATGGGATGATTTAAGAAGCCTAACTGAGGGGATGGGGGAGGAAATAGAAAACCATTCCACAAAGTGAAACAAATATGCTATGGCAAAAGGTTTCACAGTTAGACCCAGTAAGTGAAATAGTCCAATGATCTATTAGAGCCATTATTAGTGTAGTAGAGAAGTCAGAATGTCTGACCCAGATTCAGACAGATGGACATGTGGACATCCTGGGCCTGCCACTTAAAAGCTGCATGCATGTCCCTACCTTTCATTCCCTTGGCTGTCATTTGGCTATCATGTTATTATCTGCCACATGGAGTTCTTGTGCAGGTTAAATGATACAATGCTTGTAAAGTGCTTGGCACATAGAAAGTCCTTCTTGTTGTTGGGTTATAACACTGCATTTTAGGCATCATTTATCTCCTTCTTTCCTAAGGGCATGATTGAGTTCAAGTGAAATTCAAAGAACTTTCCTGTTTTACTGTTAATCCTGGCATTATTCTGCGTGTGACCCAGGTGAGGTCAAAGAGGCTCAGTGAGGTTAGGTTACTTGTCCGAAGTCTCACAAACAAAAGTGGCAGAGCTTAGATTCGAACTACTTCTTTCTGATTCCAAAGCGGCATGTCTTTCCACTACAAATGTTATAATCAATTTGTCCCAAATTGTTTACATTTTTTTATGTTGGTAAAAATACTTAACGTGAGATCTACCCCTTAAAAGATTTTTAAGTGCAAAATGCAGTATTGCTGACCAGAGACATTGTCACACAGTCCATGTGCAGAAGTTATTCCTCTAGCACAACGGAAACTTTATACCCATCGGAAAACATCTCCCGATTTCCACCTTCCCCGAACCCTGGCAAACACCAGTCTCCTTTCAGCTTTGAATCTGACTACTTTATAAATTGAAATCATGCAGTATTTGTCCTTCTGTGACAAATTATTTCACTTAGCCTAATGTCCTCAAGGCTCATCCATGTTGTCATGTACAGGATTTTCTTCCGTTTGAAAGCTGAAAAATACTATATAGTATTATAATAAGATTGCATTGTATCCAAATAATTTCATTTTAGATCCCTGTTTCATTTTTCCTGCTAATTATAGCTATTTTTAAAATGAATTTCCATGCTTACATTATTTACCATGTAATGAAGTGGCCATTTTGTCAATAACTGCACATTATTCTACAGGAACAGACCTCACTGGTTGTTGCTAATATAATTTATCATCTTAAATTGGAACACTTTGGATATGAAGAGGGGTTGCTAACAGATGGAATGTTAAGACCATTGTCATAAATTGGTGCTGTCCTGGGCAAGCCCTACCCACAGAGAATTCCAGATAATTTCCCAACTCCCACACAAAAGATCTCACCACATAAGCAGTTTTGGTAATTTGTGCAAAGGAACAAAGGAAAATTGGGTTTCAATGATGAATTTTATTTTTTTTTAATTTTTTTAAATGTTTATTTATTTCTGAGACAGAGAGAGACAGAGCATGAGTGGGGAAGGGGCACAGAGAGAGGAAGACACAGAATCTGAAGCAGGCTCCAGGCTCCTAGCTGTCAGCACAGAGCCCGACGTGGGGCTCAAACCACAAACCGTGAGATCATGACCTGAGCCGAGGTCGGTCATGCAACCGACTGAGCCACCCAGGCGCCCCTCAATGATGAATTTTAAAGGAACCCAAAGAAAACTGACACCTTTTCCATGTTGTTTTCTGCTAGTATTCTCTGACTAGTTCTGCCAAGAGAATACGGCAGTCATGTGGACAACCACAAGCACTTAGTACTCATTTAGGAAGCATCACAGCTCAGGACGCCTAGGTGGCTCAGTCTGTTAAGCACACGACTCTTGACCTCAGATCAGGTCATAATCTCACTGTTGGTGAGATCGAGCCCAGCATCAGGCTCTGTACTGACAGCATGGAGCCTGCTTGGGATTCTCTCTTTCCCTCTCTTCTCTCTGTCCCTTCCCTGGCTCTCTCTCTTTCTCTCAAAATAAACTAAAAAAAAAAAAAAAAAAAAGAAAAAAGCATTGTAGCTCTTGACCATCCAGTTGTTTACTAATATTTGCCTATGATAATGTACAATAATTATCCTGTACTCAGATAAAGCTTTCTCTAAATTTTTCATGAGGCATGCAGTCAACACAAAGGTTAAGATTCAGTGGGACCCTGTTTTGATTGAGAGACTGAGCCAGAGGCAGAGAGAGACAGAGACAGAGATAGAGCAGAGAAAGATAAAGGAGAGGTGCAAATAGAGACATTGAAGGACAAAGAGAGAGAAACCTGGGGCCAGAGAAACACGGAGGTGGAGAGTACATGGGAGACAGAGAGGCAAGGAAGTGACCAAGGCTAAGGAAGAGACGGAGAGGGGGAGCTGGAGAAAACAGAGGCAGAGAGAGACACGGAAGAGACCCCCAACAGCTGACAGAAAGATTGGCATTCATTTTATGAGAAACAGGTGTCTTCAAGTAGCAGCCCTAAATAGAGGCAAATTTACTCTATTTGCATTGAGATTCTGTAGATTATTTCCAGCAAATTCAGGCACCTTGTAGCTTCTTTCTTCTGGATTAACTGATAGATAAAATGTAACTCTTTTACAGTCAGGGAAAACAAAACAGGTCAATTAAGAAGGTCAGTGCTCTGCCTCCAAAAGTCATAAAGTTCCAAATTAAATGTAGCTATTTCCTCCTCATTTTCAGTCATTAACCCTGATGCTGCCCTTCTTAAAGGTGAACAATTACATTCCGGGCTGACTGCGGGATCATTAACAATCGGTATGGATGAAAGCAATTTTCAGTAAGAATTATCACCAGAGTATGAACCCCAAATTATCTGGTCTCTGTTTTTTTCAGGAATAAATTTGGAAATACAAAATGAACTGCATGTGTGTGTATTTATAAGCTTTAAAGTTATTTAAAAATAACTTATTTGAAAAATAAACACACTGGCAGAATAGTTCGCATTTGCAGCTAGTCAAGAAAATAGTCCGTCGCCTCAACATCAAGTCAATGTTCATACATCAGCTTGTCACTGATTCAAAGGAGGGAGACACAGATGGGATCACAGTACCACTGGAACTCCTGGTGATTTGGTCATAGTTATTGATTCCTGGGAAGACACCATGTCTATGGAAACATCATTAGCTATTTTTCTCCACCTGCCATCCACAGGCTGAAGATCTAGGAAGAAAAATACTGTCCATAGTTCAAAAGCACAAGATAGAAGCTGATCAGGGCTGTGAATTATGGAGTAGGAACCTTTATTCCCATGCAAAGCCACAGAAAATACTCATTTTTGCTACAGGAAGAAGAAAGATAAGCATAATTCTCATTGTGGTGAAATTACCACTTCTATTACCATCATCTTTACTTGTTCAATTCATAATTCATGACCCATCACTCACCGCTGAAACCTGACATTTACATGTAGTGGTATTTCTTGTGGAACAGGAAAAGCAGTCAGTGAAAAATGACCACTGGCACATAGCTCTCCTGAAATCTGGAGGGTCACAAATACAGGGCAACCAGCCTGATACTGGGCTGATTGATTTTCAGTAATGTCAGGCTTTGTAAGATGAAACCTTTCCCACCAGGAAAAATGAATGCATTTCATCCAGTTATATCACAGTTTGAAGTGGCTTATGTATTTGCACACTTACTTTTTATTCTTTTTGCATTACTTTGTTTCGGGATTTTTGAAGTGCTGGAACTCTAGTTTGGTTTGACTTCTCAGTGCAAGAATAAGGGAGTTGACTTCATTTTGATTTCTCAGGCAATGAATTTATGAATAGATCCTTGGACTCGAGGTTTACATAGCCAATTAATTTAAGGTATCAATCTGCCTATTGTAGGTGCCCATAAGTATTAATTGAATAAACTAATGAATAAAGTTAATCACTCAACAAATATATATTAGTGCCTAATATATGTAATACATTGCACTAGTTGATAATAATGCTAGTAATCAAAACGGAGTAAGAAACTGTCTCATCTCATTAGATATGTTTTCTCAAATACCGCTCCACTTAATCCTTCCCTGGCAACCACATTGAAAAGTACCAGTTTACCCCACCCACCTCCCAACCCATCCAACAGAAGTCTCTGCTTTCTATCTGACAAACTTTATATTTTGCTATTTATTTTTGTTTATTATTTTTCCCTGACTATAATGTGTGATGAAAAAAAGTGGGAATTTTGTCTGTTTTGTTCACTACATTATTCCCAGCACCCAGAACAGTGTCTAGCACATTGTAGGCACTCACTGAATGATTTTTGAATAAACGAATTAATGAATGAACAGAATTCTCTCTTCGGTGCATTTGAGATTTAGTGAAAGAAACGTACAAATCAATCATGCAATGCAATAGGTCTTACAATTGATGTAGATGGTTGGAATCTGGAGAGCAGGGACTTTTTCTCGTATGACTGCTATATATCCACAGATCTACGATACACGTTATTTAAATGTTTATAGCACAAGTGCTATGATAAATGCTTTTTAAATAAATGAATAAATATTTATGTGATGTCAGGTTTTTAATCTATCAAAGAGTATTTATGGGGGTAAAATGTCCTGCATACTAAGGCTCTCTGCCTGATGACCTACCTCACGCTTAATTTTCTTTTAGTGCTATTGGCTGGGGAATGCAGCCAGAATCATCCTGAGTGGAGAGCCTTCTTACACAGACGTCTGTTTAGTGTGTGGGGAAGAGACTCTTCACACACTGTGAGGAAATACACCACATGCAGATTTTAAATGCATCTGCTAAGTATAGACGTGCAGCTAATCTGTTTATTTTGAGACCTTCATATAACACAGATAGTCTGGTTTATTCTTTGAGCAGATATTGATTAAACACTTTTTACATAATAAGCATTATGCAAGGTAATTAGGATACAGTAGTAGATAAGACAGACTTGGTTTCTGATTTCATGATACAGTTGAATACAGTCCGCTGTGTTAGTATGCTCTCTCTATGCTTTTCTGTTCCTCTGTCCCTGACTTCTTTGGGGCTAACTGAATATTTTTGGTATTCCATTTTAATTCCTCAATTGGCTTTTTAACTGTACCTCCTTTTACTATTATTTACTTGTTTCCCTAGCATCTAGAGTTTGTAATATGTCTCCTTCACTTAATCAGACTACTTAGCATGAATATTGTACCACTTAGTGTAAAATGTACTATCAGTAAAAGTTCCATTTACCTTCTCCTATGTCTTCTGCTATTGTCAGAAATTTTATATCCACAAATGTAACGAACTCCACAATACTTATTTTTGTTTTATACAAAAGAAATAAGAGGAAATAAGATACTATTTTATATTTGTTCCCATATTTTCAGTTTTTCCTTTATTTTGCTCTTTACTTATTTCTACCTGTAGATGTTCATACCACGTCATTTCCTTTAAGCCTGAAGAAATTCCTTTAGCACTTCTGGTAATGCAGCTCTAGTAGCTATGGTTTTTCTCAGCTTTACTGTATCTGAAAATGTCTTTATTTCACTGTCCTTCTCAAAAGATTATTTTCACTGAATATAGAATTCTCAGTTGAAAGTCTTTGTAGTCCCTCAGCACTCATTCCATTGTTTTCTGGCTTCTATTGTTTCTGATGAGAAACCATTCTCATATATTATTTTACCTCTGTATGTAATATGTCCTTTTCTTCTAGGTTTGGGGGTTTTTTTAAGTTTTTTTTTTTCTCTAATTTTTTTTACCAGTTTGTGATATGCCTATGCATGAGTCATCCTGTATTTATCTAGATCATGGTTCAAAATGTTTTCTGGATCTGTACATTAATGTTTATAACTAAATTTGGAATATTTGGGACACTTTTTTCAAACTTCTCTCTTTTTATCTTATTTTTTATCTTATTCAAGCTCATAAATCTTTTTTCAGTAGTCCCTGTCTGATGTTGTCCATCTAAAGAAGTGTTTCTTTTTTTGATATTTTACTTCTCATTTTTAGAATCTTCATTTATTTCCTTTCTATACTTTTAATGTTATTGCCAAATGTTTTCAACTGTTTACTGATTATGACCATCTTTTTTGCTAATGTCATTTTGACATCTGTGTCATCCCAGAGTCTATTTCTATCGATTGTTTTTCTTAAAATCTTGATTATGGGTCACATTTTTCTGCTCCTTTACATGTTTTTTCATTTTTGGTAGCATGACGGACATTATTACAATACATTGTAAGGAATTTGGAATTCATTATGTTCTTTTCAAGTGTGTCAAATATTTTCTGGAACGTATTCCATAGTTACTAGCACTTCCTTTTGGTCTTACCAACTTTTGTTCTACTGTTTGTTAGGATAGGTTAATTTTGGTTTTATATGTAGTCATGGGGTGTGGCCTTTACCCTGGGAAATGATCCTTACTCCAAGAACATAGTCTCTGAGCTCTCCAGTGAATGCCAGTGGTATTTAATGCACCACTGCACTTTACTCCTTCATTCCTTCCTTTCCTTTTGTTTTTCTTTTACTTTTTCTTTTTCTTTTCTTTTCTTTTCTTTTCTTTTCTTTTCTTTTCTTTTCTTTTTTTTTTAATGAAGTCAGAATTTCAATATTTCCCAGCATGACATGACTTCTGGTATTTCCATTCAATTCTCAGCCCTTTAGCAGCTTCTGCCTCCTAAGTATTATGGAGTCTGATCCTGAACATGCATCACTCAGGCCTTGATCAGTGACTATATTAGGCAGGCTTCTCCAGAGAAACAGAATCCACTGGAGATAGATAGATAGATAGATAGAGATACAAAGAAAGAGATTTATTATGAAAGAATGGCTCACACAATTATGGAGGCTAAGAAGTCCCCCAATCTGCCATCTGCAAGCTGGAGGTCCAGGAAAATTGGTGGTATAGTTCCAGTCCAAACCCAAAGGCCTGAGAACCAGGAGCCCCAATGTCTGGGAGCAGGAGAAGATGGATGTTCCAAATGAGGCAAAGAACAAATTCACCCCTCTTCTGCCTTTTGTTCTTTCCAAACCCTCAACTTACTGGATGATGACCACTATCATTGGTAAAGGTGATTTTCTTCACTCAGTCTACCAATTTGAATGCTAATTTCTTCCAGAAACATCCTCACAGATACCCTCAGAAATGATGCTTTACCAGCTATCTGGGCATCTATTAGCTTAGCCAAGTTGAACACAAAATTAATCATCACAATGACCCACATTTAATCTTCACACAAATCCTCCCTTCTGATGCACATAGCAGAATCTCTCTTTTCCTACACCCTCTCCTGAAAATTCCAGTCCCTTTAGGAGTCCAGAATTCTGATGTCTGCCATTTCATCTCAGTAAGCATGGTCTCCACCTCTCGGAACTATGGAAAGGACAAGCCACTTGGCAGAGAGAGACAGGGCATTTGTGGAACTCAACTCTTGGGTTTCTTTTCTCTCTTGCACTACAGTTCTACATTGCTTGTTTTTCAGCACTTGAGAACAGTTGCCTCATGTGGCTTGACCAGTATTATGGATGCTTATAGTGGGATAACACATTCAGCAACATTTACTCTCTAAAGCTGGAAGTAGACATCTTCAATCTTACACCGCAGTAAGGAAGACATATGTCAAATATCTAATTGAGTCATCAATTGTTTTAATTAGATTCATGATAATGCCATGAAAGAGAAATATAGGAAACTCTAGGAGCATGTAATAGAGCTGTTCATAATCTAGTTCCGTTCATCATGCAGGGTTTTTCAGAAAGTGATTATCGACCTGAAATCTCAAAGATGACAAGAGTTATCAAAGCCACAAGGAGGTAAAACAAAAGTTCAGTGAGAGGTAATAGCACCTGGAAAGGACCTGTGGCAGGAGGACCCAAAGAACTGAAAAAAAAAAAAATTAATATCTAGCATCTATTGAAAGTACATTGTGAACAATCACTGCTTTATATTATATCATTAGATTCTAATAGATACTATTACTAATCCATTCTGTTGACGAGGAAACTGAGATTCAGAGAAATTCAGTAACCTTGCCCAGTGCCATAAAGTACTGAGATCTGAATCCAGGTTGTTTTAATACAGTGCTTGAACATTCAACCACTACACTTTAAGGGAAAAAGAGCAGAATGATCTATAGCAGAGAAGGGGGCGGAGATAGGGGAAGTTTTATGATGTCTGCATCCTGACTTACAGAAGCTTAAGTTCTCATTGAGTAGAAAAGACCGTAAAAACAAGGTAGATTAAGGAGTGCATGTTGTGATGAGCACTGGGTGACATATGGAATTGTTGAATCACTGTATTGTACACCTGAAATTAATATAACACTGTATTTTTACTACACTGGAAATAAAATAAAATTAAATTAGATTAAATTAAACTAAATTAAATTAAATTAAATTAAATTAAATTAAATTAAAATGTTTGCCTTTCCACATATTTTGGGAAATTTTATGTTATTTTTAACACTTATGATAAATCATTTTCCTATTTATTTGGAAGGTAAAGCCCCTAGAGAATTTGAATAATGTCTGTAGTCAAATAAAAGTTGATTTATCCATCTACCAGGGGTAAACAAAAAAGTTAGAAATTATACACAATTTCTATTTAAATATACTTCAAAACGGGATCTTTAAACTGTGTTCTTACAACCAAGATCCTTTAGTATAAATCCTTTTGTTTCAGAAAGAAAAGACAGAAACCCAAAGAAGTTTAATTATCTGTCCAAGGGCACTCAACTTGAAATAGTAAAACAGGGGCCTGAAGTCTGGGACGTCTGACTCCTGATTAGAAACAGCAACCTGTCTACCTTGTAGTCCCAAGAGAATTTCAAAAGACATTCCAAGGAAGAACATCATTAATTAGCAAATTGGGGTAGAGTCGGGGAGTGACCATTAATAGTTGTGAATGTTTAGGAAACAGGTAGATCCCTCCCTACACCCAGAGCTGAGGGTCCAGCAGCTGTCACATAGAGTGAGCTTGGCAGGTATCAGAATCTAAGGGAAAAAGAGGAAATCGAGCAAGTGGTAAATATTTCTTGAGTGTTTGCCATGTGCCAATTTCAGGGATGATAGTGGAGTTTGGCTGGACATCAAGAAATCAAACTTGAAGTATAGGAGCTGGGTAAGAGGTACAACTACAGTCTCTCTTCTGCTGATAACTGGTAGAACCTTTGCTAATTCCTTATCATAATAGGGTCTCACTCTGTAATAGGATGTGGTACCCAGAATAGTAGAGTGTCAGCACAGGAGCAACAGAGAAGATGGAACAGAGGATGGAAAAGTCCTTTCCTTCAGGAAGGTTGGAGATACAACAGAGAAAGTTTACTGGAAGCAAGTGTGTTTGAATTGAGTTTTAAAGGCTGGATGGGCCTAGTGAAGTTGATAATTGGTGGAGGGCCACTGGACTGTACATACAATGGCAAGGGGGGTTGGAAATGGCACATAGAAAGAGGAGCAGAATGTTCTACTTGGGACACTAAAATCAAGCAAAATCCTACTGACCCAGAGAAGTTTACAAAGGAGACAGCACTTAGATGAATGTGTCCCTCTTAAATGTAGAAGGAAGAAGCCACCTAAATGGTCTGCTTTATGTAAACCAGATTTATTTTACAAGTTTAAAAGCTTACTTATATACTAATCAAGGAAATGAAATCAGGTCTTGTTTTGGTATTGAAAGTAAATTTATTCACTCGTTTGTCAGACATTTATTGATGTCCACTTACATGCCAGGCCATCAATTAGCACTCGGGATATCAAGGAAACAAGACATTTCACACCTTATAAGTGTCAAGGGCAGGGGAGAGATTTGTTTTGTGTGTTCCAACAAAGGCAAGAACAGCCTGGTTATTGGTTGATGGTCCAGTGCAAGAGGGTGGTGGAAATCTTGCCAAAGAGGGAGACAGAGCCGGCAGAGCTGGACTGGGGTCCACGGTAGGAAGTGTGTTTTGTTCCTAAGGATAACGTGAAGGTTGTAGAGGGCTTCTAAGCATAGAAATGATATGATTTGATTTATGTATCTACTGGTTCACTGTCATTCCCCGTCACAAAAGATCTATCAGATTTTTTTTACCCGGTTCCCACTGATGATGGGGTCGCACATCTCCAAAGGGAAATAAATTAGTAGACTTGTGGTCAGAGCTCTACAATTCCATTGGAAGACGGTCTAGCCTAGATTTAAATGGATTCTCTTGTTATTGCTTTATGTTCAACACCTTCTGAACTAATTTGGAGGGGGGACAATATGTATGCATCGGCAGGCAAACTCAGGCTCTGGGCACTCCGAGTGGGCAAGCTGATGCTGAGCAGGGCAGCTGTGGCTCCTGACACCCAGAGTAGTTTCAAGCATTTACCAACCTGACCATCCAAGTGCTGTGGATTTTCCTTGATTCCTCCCCAACCATCGGAAGTGCTCCGTCTATTCCTGGGTTAACATTTTGAGAACACACCTTGTTTCCTTTGCAATTACTCCGCTTGAGTAATTCTGTCCATTAATGTCCACACGTGAAAAATGTGAAGGATTGTTGCATCCCTGGGCATGGCAGCTTATGCTAATGAATCTGCATATCAAGGACATCTATTTTCTCATTTTCAGGGAAGGCAAAGGTACTAACAGGTGATTGCAGTGTGAATGATTTATGCAGAGCATCTATCTCCTCTGTAATCAAAGATGGGGAGCAATGAGAACAGAAGATTGTCACGCGGGCCCTTAACTCTGGTTTGAATATAGAAATTTCAATCCAGTTAACTCTTTCAGTGCTTTTCCCAATCTAAGGCCAAAAAAAAAAAAAAAAAAAAAAGAAGAAGAAGAAGAAGAAAAAGCCAGGAGATTTTCCCTTTACTACTGGAAAGACATACTCGCGAGATTCTATTCCCGCTTGCTAACGCACCATACACTTTAATGCAAGAGACAGAAAGTTTTGAACAGAAAACCTAAAAAATAAGAAAAACGGAGGGAAAAAAAAAGGATTGATTGATTGATTTTTTTCCTTCCGGGGTCCCAACCCACTGCCTGTGATTGCCTGAGCAGATGGCTGCCTCCATACCCTGCCTGCCCAGTTTCCTGTGCTCAGCCGTGTGGCATGCCCGTTTCTCTCCGCAGACAGCATTAACAGCACCGATCGCCTGTGTTCTAGGTTTCCTCTACGCCCAGAACAGCACCAAGCGCAGCATTAAAGAGCGACTCATGAAGCTCTTGCCCTGCTCAGCTGCCAAAACGTCGTCTCCTGCTGTTCAAAGCAAGTTTGTTTGTTTGTTTTCTCCCCCTCCAAACTGTTTGTTTCCTTCATGTAGGTCTGCATGCGCTGCAGTTCTCGCTTCTTAAAAAAAAAAAAAATCAGTATGTTATATTATGCAAAACCAAGTGTATTGATGTACTCTTGTTTACCTAAAGACCCAGGGGATCTTTTGCGCAGTTAGGAGGTGCACATGCTGGAAGAGGGACAGCACAGTGTTAGTGACAAGAGCCTGGGCTTCAAAACACTTGGAAATCTGTGTGCGATCAGAGGGTGGGAGTAGACTCGGAGGGCTCTTGGGATTCCTATCCCCTGACTTGTTGACAGAGCGCACTTCAACCTGCATTACCTAATAGATTTCCTGATGCACGTGTATGCATTTGGTGTGTAATTTAGATGATGCCAAACCTCAGAAACATCACGACGTTAGAAAAACTACTACACAGTGGAAACCATTGATACAGACACAAGTTATTTCCTTTGTCCATTCTCTCTGTGTTAGTCAGGGTTCCGTCGAAAAATAGAATCAATATATACCATGCATGCACACACACGTATACATATGTGTATACACATATACGTATATGTATGCACATATATACATATACACAGAAACATGTATATAAAAGTGTTTATTAAAAAATTTTAGTATTTATTTGTTTTTGAGAGCTAGAGATAGAGACAGAGTGCAAGTGGGGGAGGGGCAGAGAGAGGGAGACACAGAACCCGAAGCAGGCTCCAGGCTCCGAGCTGTCAACAAGGAGCTTGATGCGGGGCTGGAACTCACGAACCAAGAGATCATGACCTGAGCTGAAGTCAACACTTAACCAAATGAGCCATCTAGGTGCTCCCTAAAAACGTTAGTTTTAAAGAATTGGTTCAGACGCCTGTTTTAGGTGCCCCTAAAAGTGTTTACTTTAAAGAATTGGTTCACATGTGGGCTGGCGTATCTGAAATGCATAGGGCAGCCTGACAGCCTGGAAACTCGGACAGGATTTGATGTTTTAGTCTGGAGGCAGAATTTCTTCTTCCCCAGGAAACCTCAGTTTTTGCCCAAGGCTGTTCAGCAATGGATGAGGCCTGCCCACATTATCTAGGGCAACCTCCTTTATGTAGAGTCAACTGATTGATTGCAAATGGTAAACAGGTCTGCAAAACACCTTGACAGCAATATTGAGATTAGTGTTGATTAACTAACTGGGTGCCTAACCTAGCCGAGTTTACACAGAAGACTAACCTTCACTGTCTCCGTCTTCTCTTTCTCTCCAGTTTTGTGACATTCTTAAGGAGTAGAAAGTAGTAGCTAGCCAAAAGTAAATGCTTTATTTATTTTGTAAGGTTACCATATATAATTTATAATAAACCTTTACAAATATTCTGTTTACCAACATTCTTTAATGCACAATTTTTTTCAAACATCAAACAACTGTTAGAATGAGACAGAGAAGGCGGTGTTCTTTGACAGCTAGGAAACACAATATGAAGAAGCTGACTAAAACTTTTTCTAGGTGTGGGGCTATTATCCCTATCTTTGCCAGCTCTCTTTATATCCTGATGCACCATTTTATAGGAACTAATGGACTTAGTGATGTGAAAAATGAGAACACCCTAAAATGACATTAGTCTCTACAACACAAATGGAGAAAATATAGTAAGCACCTCAAACGACCAAATACATCCAGTCAAAAATCCCAGGATGAGAAAAACAAAAAACAAAAAACAAAACAAAACAAAACAAAAACCCGTCTTATTTCAGTGGCATTGGTTAAACACAATATATCATGATAATAAGATTTAATTCACTTATTCATTCAACATAAATGTATTATATGTCAGTTCCTATTCTGGTTCTGGGAGATAAAGCAGCTTTAAAATAGCCCTACCCTACTAGAACATTCTGTGGAGAACAAGGGCAGGACAAAATGACTTTTATTAGTGACAATCTGATGTACATTTAAATTATGTATATTTAAATTATGGTTGAGATCCATTGCTTTGATCATTTTTCCCCTCATTGCACACATTACACACACCATCTCACAAACAAAAACATAACGTGTCATCAGCAACCTAGAAGGCCATAATCCCAGAATAATGCCAAAGCCCTAATCCTCCACAATATTGAAGCTGCAGGCATTTTTATTGCCACCATTTGTCAGCAAATGTTTATTAGAACCATTGCTTTTCTCATATCAAGTTGGAATCAAAATGGCCAATTTACCAGAAATTCACTGCAAACGTAGTCATTTGTACACAGTAGACAGGTAAAATATAACTTTAGGATGGGTTCCAGTACTCACTTGGGAAGAACAAAATCGCCATGCCCTAATTGGTCTTCCTGCACCAATCCCTCGTAAAGCCATAACCCAAATAAACGTTCATGGAAAATGCAATGAACGTTTTAACTAAGCATGAAGGAAAAGTCAAGATGTTTCCTGAAAGGAAAAAATAAAAAATATAAAAGACTCCAAATAATGAGCAGAATAATTCTAAAAACTGATATTTTTATAAAAAATGGGATTTCAGGGGTGCCTGGGTGGCTCAGTTGGTTGAACACCCCACTTCAGCTCAGGTCATGATCTCATGGTTTGAGTTTGGGCCCCATGTCAGGCTCTGTGCTGACAGCTTAGAGCCTGGAGCCTGCTAGGATTCTGTCTTCCTCTCCCTCTGCCCCTCCCCTGCTCATGCTCTATCTCTCTATCTCTCCATCAAAAATATATAAAGATTAAAAAAATAAAAAATAAAATAAAAGGGATTTCATAAAACTGGCTGATATTGAACCCGTGCTAGACTTGGATTGAGACCCAAAATTCTGCAGACATATCTCCCTTTCCCACTAGCCACCCTCTCCTCACTAGCCACCTGTCACAAGAAAGCTTCAACATGTGGAAGTAGATTATTTGGAAAGGAGATCACATTAATCGCATTGCTATATAAAAAGGGTGGTATTCATGGATCCCTATCCATCATCGGACCCTAAGCAGTTGGGCACAGACTGAAAAGATGATATGAAAACACAAGGCAGATGGTGAGAGCCAGGTGCCCGGAGTGCCAGAGGACCCTTAGGCCACCAGGATGAAAAGCATGGGCACCAAATGTCTGCATGCCAGACCACAGAGAACCCTATGATGAGGTTTGACAATGCTAGTTCTAGGCTTGAATGAGCTGCACTGTGGCTGAGGGAATGAATATTCGCCATCAGATCCCATGCATCTTCAAAGCTAAACGGGCTGAAAGGTAGTTAACAAAGGGCCAATTGTCGTTCAAAATTCCATTTTATTTTCCACAAAGGCAGGTAAGAAAGCGTCTTCATTCCTCAGGTCAGGAAAGTGAGCATTTATCAATATTATGCAAATAACAAAAGAAAAAAATTTCCTACAGAAAGGGCCCTAAACTCCTGCTGAGTTATGGAGCACTTGGATCTCTATTTAAAGAACCTGAGGGGCACCTGGGTGGCTCAGTTAAGCATCTGACTTCGGCTCAGGTCATGATCTCATGGTCCTTGAGTTCAAGCCCCACGTCGGGCTCTGTGCTGACAGCTTGGAGCCTGGAGCCTGCTTCTGACTCTGTGTCTCCCTCTCTGTGACCCTCCCCCATTCATGCTCTGTCTCAAAAATAAATAAACATTAAAAAAATTAAAAAAAAAATAAAATTAAGAACCTGAGAGTTTGGAGCAAGTCTAGGAAGACTTGTAGCATCATCTCACATCTGGTTTCCAGACAGACTCCTCTGTCATCATCGGGGAGCCACGCTGCTTCTTCAAGGAGACACCCATTTGGTGGTTGCCAACTTTGAAGAGCATTCTTCCTCACGCTGTGCCCAAATCAGCCTCCTTTTTAACTTTCAACCATGTTGGGTCCAGTCCAATGCTGGAGAGTAATCTGTAGCACCTGCTCCTTCCTCCACAGGATGACCTTCCTCCTCTTCCCCCTTCTCCTTCAGAACTGGGAGGGTGAGTGGTTGATTCACAAAAGTCACTCCTGTTCATGGCAGTAGATTTATAAAGTATAAAAAAAGATAAGAAATCACACACATACACACACACACACACAAAACACATTCCTAATCCTAGTATACCCCTCTGCCTTGAAGTAACTGCAAATAATAAATAATATCTTTTTCCATTGATGTGTGTGCATTAATGATATCATCTATACCAAATTTTATCCTTCTCTTACATTGCATACTTTCAAAATATTAACCTTGTTATTAAAACTATATTGTCATTCTTAATGGCAGCACATTATCACATTGAAAAGTGACTATATACTATCTTTGACCACATTCCCTGGCTTCTGAATATTTAGATTTTTTTCCCTTTTCCCTTTTTATCCCATAATATAAATAGCACTGAGATAAACATCTCTGTGTATACATCCGTGTATGTCTTTTAGATTATTTTTCTCCTGGATTTTGGAATTATTGGAGAAAAGCATTAAATTATGTGAATGCGAGCTTCCTCATGTATATTAGTAAATTGTTTTTTGCGTTAGCCTTTTAAATATTTAGACACATTATGCGTATTATTTGTTGAGGGTTTTTTTTTTGTTACATGGATATAATATCATCAATATTTGGAAACTATAGTCATTTTTTTAAATGCAGACTTGAAATATTTGTTCTGCTGTTTGCCCTTCAAATGAAAGCATTAAAAGAAGTAGCACATGACACAGAGTTTCTACATGAAACGTTATTATAGACATTATTAAATTTTTGAAAATCAAACATATTACTCATCTTTAACAAAAGGCAAAAATAATAAGCCCCGACCTTTTTGTGTGAAAGCACACATCTTGACTTTGATGCTTGTCAGGCAGATATCAAATTCTAAGTGCCTTGGAAAGAGGTTGGGGAACAACAAACGTGCCTCTGAGAAGGAGGTGGCAGATCGAATCAGGACAGGAACTGAGGCTGGGGACACCTGGGCTGTGCGTTAAGGATTCGCTTTCAAGTTTTGGCCCTGTGCCCAATTTCAAGCCAAACTGTCCACTGCTCTTTGAGCACCCATCTCTAGATGCAGAAAAGAGCCCTAGCCAGCTATTGGTGGCCTGGTCACCTGCACCCAATCCCCCTCCCCGACTTTCTTGTATCATTCATTGGAAGCTGTCCACTTGCTGAAATTAAAATCAGCTTTCTTTCACCTTATGCTCCCCACCCACCATCTTACTAGCCACTAGAGTCTGGCCAATTTTCTCTTTGAAATATCTTTTAAGTGGACTTCTATTTTGTGCTAGGGCTCTTGCTCAGACCCTCGTTATGCCTTCCAAGAACTACTGAAAGAAGCAGATGGAGGCAGGGTGGGCTTTAATGTCCTGTGGCATATATTTGAATTCCTGTTGTGCCTTCTACTAACAAAAATGGCCGGAGTTATTTAATTAAATTATTTGGCCCCTTAGTTTCCTTACTTGGTCATTTGTTTCACATTGTTATTATTATTATTTTGAGAGACCATGTTTTGCCCACACAATTCTAGGGACTGGCTTTATATTGGAGGATTAAGACACATTAATTCACTGCCTTCATGGAGAGTATATGGGAAGAAAGATGATAAACATGAAAACAAAGATAATCTTAGATGGTGATGTGTATTATAAAGTAAACCTGTGGCAAAATGATGGAAACTGAATGTTGGTAGAAGAGCTACTTTGAGTCAAGGAAAGCTTCTTTGATGGGGTTACTTTTGAGGCCCAAAAACAAGAGGAGGCCAGTAGCATAAGGGTCTGGAGAGAAAGTTCCAAGGAAGAGACTAGAGCAAAAGCAAAGACTCTAAGGACGAAAGGAGCATAACTCATTTGTGGTACAAGAAAGACCATTGTGATCATCAGAGAAATGGGTTGTTATGGGATGAAACGAGATAATTCATGCAAAGTACTTAGTACATGAAACATCACCAGTATGAATATACAACAAGTATTAACTCAGTTGACAGTCCCAATCGCCTTCTGAGGCAGATGTACTGTTTTACTCTGATGCACTATTTTCCTCTAATGGCTGAGAAAACTGAGGCACAGAGAAGTTAGATAATTTTTCCAATCAACAGAGTTGGGATTCTGACTCCAGAGCCTGCTGTCTTCATCACTTTATCAAGCTGAGATTCACCAGCTACCCCTGATACTGATTGTGGAAGCCTCTTTAGGTGTGTAATTATAGCTCGGTTTCCTATTTTGAATTACAAATCTTCAAATAGGAAGGAATGGTGGGAAAGCATTAGGTCTGGCCCTCTACACCCAGAAACGTAGGTCGTACATCCCCGTTTCACAATGGAGACCGCTGTGTCCTGAAAAGGTTTTAATGACTTGTGAAGAATCTATAACTAAGAAGTTGGAATAAACGCACACCCCAAATCCTCTTAGTCCCATGATACAGATGCACTTATTGAATGGCTGCAAGATATAGGACTGTCATAGCAATAGAAGAACTCTTCCGGAAAAAATTCAAGGAGAGAGTGAAGGGGAATTTCTGTCTAAGCAAAAGTTCATCTTATTTTACATGTTTTAAGTATTTATTATAACAATAGCAACAGCAACAATAGCCTATTACAAGGAGTATAGCCTATTTTATATATGAGAAAACTGAGATCTATATAAAAGAAGAATTTTCTCAAAAGAACAGAGCTATTAAAGAAATCTAAGAGGAGAGACTTGACTCAGGTCCAGTACTTTCCAACACTGAAATTCTGTGATTTAGTATCAATCAGAGTCCAGGCAGGAAACATAAGGCACACTTTAATAGGGCCATCAAAGGGAATTTAATGAAGAGATTATTTGCAAAGTTACGGGCAGGAATTGACCCAATGAGGCTGGTGAAACACCCAAGTCTAGTAGGAGTGAAGTCATCATTTCTGTACTGTTACCAGAGAGGAAGAAAGCCATAGCTACAGCTTAACAAGCAGAGAGGGTTTCACAATAGGGATTCTGGCCCTTGGAAGAGGAAAGCAGCCACTATAGCCCAATCTCCACCAAGGAGGGATCCCAGAGGGATTCCTCCTCTCTGATCTCCTGTTTGTGCTTTCCTTTGGCCAGAGGGTGAGAAGTTGAGATAATATCCGTAAAGGCCAGTCTCCCAGACCTAGGACAGCATGTAGAAGGATAGAGAGTGGCTCCAGAGGCCAAATGGAGATTTTCCAGACTCTATGTATCTTGGAAGCCATGGATTGGTGATCTACAGGACCAGTATCAATTCTCAGTCATGCTGCTCTTCTCAGAAGTTTTGTTCCCAATTCCATGATAGGCTGACAACTGGCTGATAAAATCTGCTGGTATTCAGTAGACAATTTTAGGTTTAAGGACTTCAACTAGCTATTTCATGAACAGCTTACTATCAAGAAATCCCTAGCTCCTATACTCTGGGTAAGCACAAATACTTTTTTCTTTAAAAAAAAAAATGCTGTCAAGTCTTTGACTATATCTCTGTATCTCCTTATCAGATAACTCTGGGTAATTTTCTTTGTCTCTCTGTGCCCCAGTTTTGTTTTTGTAAAGTAATCATTTTCCCTATTTATTCAAAGGACATTATGGTAACCAAAAGATTACTTACTAGACAATAATCAGGAACCAATGCAAAGATAAAATATTAAGCACTCGATTTTATGTATTTATATTTATATATATGTTTTTATTTAAGTGCATTTCATAATATCTTCCCGGTAAATCTGGGCACCCCCATTCAATCAAAATGACTGATTCACTAAATGAAAGCTTCATTCCAGTGGCTTTTGTTGTTGGTCTGAACACAGGAGAGTGGATGCAACAAAATAATTTTGGGGCTAGACTACTCATAACCCAGAAGCCATAATCATCATATTACCTTGCATAATTGCAAAACATAATTTCCTAACTTTTACTTCAGATTTTGGTATCAAAGACAGCAGAACATTTCAGTGTGTTTTGTTTTGCCTGGTGGCATATTGATGATCATGGAAAGTTTTAGATGTCTCTCTTGGCAGAAAAAGCATCAACACTTGGCTGTTGGAGAATTTGTTTTCAAAAAGTGACTTAAACTGCTAACATGCTGCCAATTAAAAATACAACAGTAACCTCCAGGAATTTTTTTTTAATGTGTAACTTCCTCACGATTAATTAACCTCATGTTAATTCTTTAGTGACTTTAAGTAAAAACTCTGACTGGACATATAGCCAGGAAAATTTTTGGAGGAACAAAAGTATAACTCGTGAAGTTTTGTAAACTTAAGTTGCAAGGAGAAAGCAAGGTCCTTTAATTTTGTTTTATATATGAGCCTTAAAAATGTTATGTTCAAATACTCAGATGTTATTTTTATTTATTTAACAAGCATCTAGTACTTACTATGTGGTTGGTACAGTTCTAAGCGCTTTGCACTGTTTAACTCATTGTAACTTAAAATAGTCCTATAAGACAGACTCCCTTTATTAGTCCCATTTTACAAAGTAGGAAAATGAAGGCTGAGAATCACATTATCAGTAAGTGGTGTGGGGGTGGGGGAAAAGGTTGACCCAGAAGTTGAGCTCCAGAGTCTGTACTTTACCAGTTCTCTAGTTATGTGCACCCCACAGCCTTGTGCCTTGTGCACCCCAGATTGTCCAGAGAAATGGTGGTAGCCCCTTGAATGAGTTCTTTCCGCTCTCTGGACCTTAGTCTCACCATCTACAAAGGAGAAGCACAGACTGTGCCTCAAGTCTCCTTCCAGGTCTAGCATTGCAGGAGCCAATGAGATGGCACCTTTTATTCCTGGCTGTGACAAATGGTGGATGCTTCAAAGGTAGCATAAAATTTCCTCCTTTCGTGGCATTTCACCACCAATGAGAAGCAGGAAGTGGGAAAACTTAGAAATTCCACGTAACCCAGATTTCATACCAGTTGGCACTATCATTTACTTGCTGTAAACTATGTTTTACTAATCTGAATATTTGTCCCTTTTTTCTTTATTTTTTAATATTTACTTATTTTTAAGAAGGAGAGAGAGACAGAGTGTGAGTGGGGGAGAGGTGGAGAGAGAGAGAGAGAGAGAGAGAGAGAGAGAGAATCTGAAGTAGGCTCCAGGCTCTGAGCTGTCAGCACACAGACCAACATGGGGCTCGAACCCATGAGCTGTGAGATCATGACTTGAGCCGAGCAGAAGTTGGACACTTAACCGACGAAGCCACCCAGGAACCCCTGCCCCTGTCTTTTTTATGGTCTTTAATAGTTTCTAAAATTCTGTATCCTGATTATATCATTTCATCTTCATAAAACTCCTGGGAGAATGACAGATCACAAGGTTATACTCTCCATTTTGCAAACTAAAAAAATGGAGAGATAAAGTGGCTTATCCAAAGTCACATAAGGTATTTAGTAACAAATAGAAAGATGAGCATTCTTTTTCCTGGTCAATCATATATTTACCAAGAATCTTCATTAAACCATGAATGACTCTTCGTATAAGAAAGACAGAGACAGGAGTCCCAGCACAGCTGGTTTACTGGATTTCCTGTCAACGTGGCATACATTTATGGAGCACTATTTGAAAAGCAATACTTCCAGGAACAGGAACTAATATTACACTTATGTTAACCAGAATTTAAATAAACACTTTAAGCAAGCAAACAAACAAACAAACAGAATCAGACTTGTGAATTTGGAGAACAAACTGATGGTTGCCAGAGTGAAGGGGGAGAGGATGAGCAAAATAGGTTAAGGGGGGTGGGAGACACAGGCTTCCACTTATGAAATTATGGAATGAATAAGTCACAGGAATAAAAGGCACAGCATAGGGAATATAGTCAATGGTGTTTTAATGGCGATGTATGGTGACAGATGGTAGCTACACTTGTGGGGAGCAGAGCATCATGTATAAACTTGTCAAATCACTGTGTTGTACACCTGAAAGTAATGTGACCCAATGTGTCTACTATACTCAAACAAAGAAAAGTTACTAAAATTAGTAGTGGAAGGGAGAGGATAGATGTGGGACACACACTGGGAAACAGTTGGTACCACTGAGGTAAGACAGGAAAGGGGCAAAGTGATTCTACCAAAAGGATAATTGGGGGCATTAAGCAAGATGAGGAACAGAGAAGGTCACAAAAATGGGTTAAGATGATGATTTTATTGTCTACAAATTGGCTTGAAGTGGCTGAAGAACAAAAACCGTTCTTGAAACAAGCTTTATTTTTAACTGGTGTATCTTTTCTTTCCAGGTTACTTATATGATTAAGTCTGTTGCTTCCCACTGGATTTTTCTACTATTTTCTTACTGTTAATGTGGGCCAAAGGGGTAGAGTTATAACTATTTATAAGTAGTTACATAGAAGCTTAGATAACCAAAAGCCTTCTCTATTTTTTCTTTTATTAATAATTTTAGGATTGGTCACTCATGCACTTTCTAATAGGAGTCATAAATACCTATTTTCCATTAGCGTTGACCTAAGAAGTAACATTTGGGCTGAACATGAATCCAGTCAATGCCAGTTTCTGCCTGTTTCGTTTAAAAAGTGAAATGGGAGCCTAACACTTCAGACTCAATTTTACACTCCACCAGGTCTATAAAATACAAAGCATTGCTATGTTAGCTGCTTAGATTGCAGGTTAAAGTTTAACTTTCTTACTTTCGAATTGCCTTCTGCCAGTGGATATAGAGCAGCAAGTGTGATAGGCAGAAGTACTTTACACGAGCATTGGTCCGTCTTCGCTTCCATGCTTCCAGAAAAAAAAAAAAAAAAGAACAATAAGACAAGTTCTGGGGCTAAGTAGGCAGAGGAACTTATTCACCTTTCAGCAAAGAGTTTGAGCCTTTGGGTAGGAAAAACAATTCCATGGTACATTGTAGTGTTCTCTGAATCTGCTCGACGGTAGACATTCTCCAGTGAGTGTTCCTGGAAGTAATAAAATCACATTTAATTTATCTCAGTGACAGTGAAAAATTAATGAACACTTTAGGTGAACAGATGTTGGAAGGATGAGTGGCAAAATCATCATCATAATAACAGAAAGCATGCATGTAGACTCCTATGATGCACCTTATGCTATGCAAATCCTTTGTATGTATTATTATATTTAATCTTTAGTTATTTTTCATTCAGTAGGAGATAGAATTATTTTGTTGTTGTTGTTGGCATTTACTCCCTTAGTGATATTACTGAGTTTTAGGGTCTTGTGTGTGATTTATATGGTGATGACTCTGACATTTACATCTTTAGCCCTGACCATGATTCTCAACTCCGGACCCATATATCCATCCAGTCAGCTGACAACTCCACTCGGATGTCCAATTAGTGACTCTTCCATTAGAAGGAAGGTCTACATGAGCAAGGATTTTGTTGGTGGTGGTGGTGGTGGTGGTCATTCTAGTGTCCATAGTGCCTTGAACAGTGCACCTGGCTCATAATAGGCACTCAATAAATAATTAAATGAATGAAAGAACGGACAAATTGTCTCTAATATCCACAACTGTGCTAGACATTAGTGGTAACAACATAACCGGGATAGATCTCTTGTCTCCAGATGGTCACATCACAGAAGAAATGACAGATATCCAAGCAGGTCAATGATCTGAAGCACTCAGAGCTGAAAATAGACAACCATGCATGCTGCGTGGGAGTCTGAGAATGCCTTTGCTCTCGAAAGCCTCATCTACGTTGAGATGATCCTTAAAGAGAATAGAGGGAGAAGAGGAGAAAGAAAGGCAGATCCATGTAGAAAGAGATGGTGTAAGCTAGAGGATTAAAGTTGACAATGCAGGCTTCGTTCAGAGAATAGCAAATTGTCCAAGAGATGATGTCATAAGGTGTGTGGGGAAAAATGACAGGCAGTAAAGAGAAATTATTGTCTCAAATTCCATTCCAAAAACTGGTCCTTATTCCTTTGTTAAGACCAAACTGAAAGAGTATAAAAAGTCTATTTTATTTATTTTTTAAAAAATTTTTAAATGCTTATTTATTTTTGAGGGAGACAGAGTGTAAGCAGGGGAGGGGCAGAGACAGAGGGAGGCACAGCATCCGAAGCAGGCTCCCAGCT
This sequence comes from Panthera pardus, assembly GCF_024362965.1. Taxonomy (NCBI): domain Eukaryota; kingdom Metazoa; phylum Chordata; class Mammalia; order Carnivora; family Felidae; genus Panthera; species Panthera pardus. The sequence continues at coordinate 188,389,378 of NW_026526688.1, forward strand.
CTGAGCTGTCAGCACAGAGCCCGATGCAGGGCTCGAACTCCTGAGCCGAAGTCGGATGCTTAACCGACTGAGCCAACCAGGCACCCCTAAAAGGTCTATTTTAAATGCTTTCTACACATTATTTCATTTCAATCTCTTGACAGTCCTTTGCAGTAAGTCCTATTATTGTCCTCCTTTATGGATGAAGAAACTGAGGCATAGAGAGGCTAAGGCACTTTGCCCAAGGTTACAGAGCTAACGAAAGTCAGCAAAGGGATTCAAACTCAAGAAGTATAATAACAGACTCCTAACTCCTGAAGATTCTAGAACAATGCTTCACTAGTAAGTGTGCAATAATTATTAATAATCATAATTGCTTCCCTTTATTGATCACTGTATGTAATTCAAACAGTCTCTCAAAACAACTTCATGAAATTTATATGAATATTATTCCCAGTTTATCGATTTTAAAATTGAGGTTTGGGGAGGTCAAACACATCATCCAGGATCAGAACTGATAAATAGACTCAGGAGAGAGAAATTGGAGCAACTAAATAATTTGCTAGAACGAGTGCTCCCAGGCACCTTTCTTTTTATTGTAAGGGTGGCAACAGATGTTTCTGTCATTAACACTCGTAGTTCTACAAACAAGAACAATACTATGGTTGCTTACTATGTGCAAGTCACATGTACGAGCTCATTTAATGCCCAAGGTCCCCCTACACTATACTATCAGGTTAGATTTTATGCTCACCTTTATACCATTGAACGTATGGCAGATGTAAGGCACAGAGAGTCTTGCTAACTTATCCTAGTCACACATAAATGCCCAGATGACATGTGGACTAAGCAATTGGCCTTTCTCTAAACCAAGAACTAGCTTAAACCTAGAAGGAACATAGCATAACCTAGATCACTGCTCAGTTTTCCTAATGCTCTGTTTTAAATAGGACCATGACAGATAAATGCTTTGTGGCAGAGTTACTGGCATCCCTGATACTAGCCCCAAAACATCCCCCCGATACGCCGCAAGATATGCAGCAAGAATTTATTATTACTAACCTTACCCAAACTCTTTTTAACTCCCTAGGTAATAGACTCCAGCTGTTTATTCTCTACGTACTAAAGCAACACAAAACCCAGTAACATCTTATGAATTGAACATTATATTTTACGTAAATAAAATTTCTATCTGTCTAGTTCATACCTGATAATGAATGTTAACTAGACTTATTGTGGTGATCGTTTTGCAAAATATGCAAATGTTGAGTCATTATGTTCTATAGCTAAAACTAGTATAATGTTATATATCAATTATACCTAAATAAACAAATGAATACATAAAATTTCCATATGTTTATTCTTCTACAATGGGTTTTAAATTAATGTTTTAAAAATGTATCACCTGTATATTACCTTCTGAAAAAAAGTAAAGAGAATAAAGCCTTTTCCTAATGACCAAGATCAAAATTTGGTCTTACTTACTTACTATAATATGTGCCTTTCCAACTTACTATACTATAAGTTATTATTACTTACTATAATATGTGCCTTTCCAACTTTATGTTTCCTCCTGTGTTCTCAGCCAATCAGCTGTCACTTCTAGACTTTAGAGTCATTAAACTTGGGTTTAAGTCCTCACTTATAGCTTCCAACTTCTATGTCCTTTGTAAGTTGCAACGTTTCTTCCAACACTGATTTCCCTCATCCATAAAAGCAGGGTGACAATATTTGTGCATAGGGTAACCGTGAGGTTTAGCAATAATAATGAAACTGAAAATAATTTTGTTTACTACAAAGTACCAGCTGTCAAATGTTAGGTATTATTATTGTGACTCTGGGCTTCTTTTAGTTTGCACTCCCCCATCCTATCCCCAGCTGCTTCCAATGTGGAGTTAGAAGCGTATTCAAATTGTGGCTATAATAAGCATGGGGACATCCTTAATGACATAGGACTTGTGACAGGCATGTGGCAAATTGCTGTACGAGGAGTCAAGGAGAGCGGGATCTAGGCCCAGATCTGCTGCCAATGTGCCCAAAGGCCTTTGACATACAACCAGTAGTGCTAACACTCTAAATTTGAATATAAATTTACAAAGTCAAGGGGCCGGATTCAAAAGCTGTTCAATGTGAGGGTGGCTAGGTGGCTCAGTCAGTTGAGTGTCAGACTCTTGATTTCGGCTCAGGTCATATCTTGCCTCAGGTCATGATCTCACGGTTCCTGAGATCCTGCACTGTCAGTGTGGAACCTGCTTGGGACTTTCTCCCTCTCTCTCTCTGCCCCTCCCAGCTCATGCTCTCTCTCTCTCTCAAAATAAATAAACAATAAAAAAAAAAAAAAAAGAACTTCAATTCTAAGGTAACTCTATTTTCTGCCTAGAGCCCCTTTGCTACTAATTTTCTGATTCTAGGTTGGGTGTGTGATTTCCAGATAAGTGAAGGATCATTCTCCTTCCTTTTCTTTGGCAGGCGGAACAACACAATAGTTACTTATGTGAATCCTTGCACCGGACTATCCAGAGTTCATGCTCTGGCCGTGTAACCTTGGGCAAGTTACTTCATCTCTCTGTGCCAGTGTCTTCATCTGTAGGACAGAATTTAGTGTCCATAGTGTGCTGATGGGGATTTTAGGAGTTAATATAAGTAAAGTGCTTACACAGAGCAAACACTATAAAAAATGCTGTGTTATTGTTATTTGATTTTAGAGACAAACTAAAGAAACTAAAAGAAACTAAAAGAAAGTCTGTCAAACTTGAAGAGAAAATTTTTTTGTCAGGCCATTTTTAATTTGGTGAGCTATCATGGGCTTTCTTCATCTCTCTCCCTGTTTCACTGTTTTTTAAATTTTCTCTTTGATCGTATTTCCTCTCAGCTGTTGACTTTCCTGGCTAGAATATCAATCGGTTGGGTCTATCTTTATGTGTAAGTTCAATCACATCCCTTGTTTCCTTCTTCCCAAACCCCAGCATTTCTACTGTAGATTTTCTCTCTGTGTATAATGACTTGCAATATAATTTTTACTCATTTACCAAAGAGCAAGTAAGACCCACCATCTAGGAAATCAGAGCTCCCATCGTAAGGAGTCACGCATGGCTTGCTGCAGTAATAATATGGTTAACAGTAATAACAAGCGTTCCAATTAGGTGATTCTATTTTAAAATCTAAGCTTGTGCGAAGAGTTATTATTTATGTTTCTAAATAAGGTAAGGACAATCCATTCATAAGTTCTGTGAAAAATATCTCCAGCCATTTACCTCTGAGTAGTTATATTTTATAAGTGCTTGAATTCGGTCATGAAATTGGAGAGTGATTCAAGCTCTCCTGGAACGGAGATTTCAGTGTCATTGCCCACAACCACCTCTAACAGAAGACATTCAAACTAATTGGCCATTTTGAAAATACTTTTCCTTTCCTGTCTGATATATATTTATGTAAATGTTGAATAGTATAAAGTACTAATTATAAAGGGCTTTCTTGGTCCCAACAGCTTTTCAGGGCCAGAACTGAATAAACACGTGTCTGACTAACAAAAATTGGGGGGATTCTAGTTGTTCAGGGTGGTCTGGGATGTGCTAGGCCTCCCACAGTGTTTTGGGTGGATTGATTGCTTTCTACTCCTGGTCTGTGCTCCATTAGCTTGGAGTTAATTGCTCATGTACTCTGCATGTGCAACTGAAAATAGCTCTGGGTGGGTGGATAGGTGTGTGGTCATGGACGCAGCAAGAGTCAGGAGGCTCCCAGATCTTCCTTTTTTTGAGATAAAGCATTTAATGTTGGCAAGGTTTAAACAGTTGCTTACAGCACTTGTCCCAGGTTTGAACTCCCCATCCGGGGAAGTCAAATGATTGAACAGAAAATAGGAAGACAGGTTTGTGTCAGATCTCACCTCCCCCACTTATCAGCTCTGCGGACTTCAGCAAATTCCTTAATCCTGAAAACCAGTTTCCTCAACTGAGTACAACGCCGGCCCCTCTGATACTGTGAAGGTTGGAGCTAAGGAATGGAGCGCTGGTGTATATGGCATCCTATCAATGCCTGTTCAAAGTTTCAAAATAGGAAGAAAGAGAGGAAAGAAATTCCATCGGTGCCATGTGCAATAGCTTTTGAAATCTTCACATGGACAGCTTTATCTCTGTCCTGCTGGGTCACATGTGAACGTTAACGAAACAATAGCTAACATCTTCTCCTTATTCTAGCAGGTCTCACAAATAGTTTCCAATATGTAATAGTCAAGAATCTTCAAGCACTATTTAGCATAAATCTAAAACCTGGAGTAAAAATCACCCCCACCTCCAATAACTGCCGCCGAACCAAGCTTCTGTAAATCATTTGTAACATTATCATTAGGAGGTGATCACCCTCATCATGATTTTATTGCCACGCTGATTAAGTCACAATTAAACCAATTTAATAAAGGGTAAACATTGGGAATAAAGACTCAAAGTTTACTTTTATACATGAGATAAAGCAATATAAGTCAAGCCAGCTGAATCTTTGGCTAGCCAAATCAATTTCAGCTCAAATAGAATTAAAATAATTTTTTTTAATGTTTATTTATTTTTGAGCAAGAGACAGAGTGGGAGTCAGGGAGGAGCAGAGAGAGAGAGAGAGGGAGACAGAATAAGAAGCAGGCTCCACGCTCTGAGCTGTCAGCACAGAGCCCCACAAGGGGTCAGAACCCATGAACCGTGAGATCGTGACCTGAGCCGAAGTCAGATGCTTAACCGACTGAGCCACCCAGGAGCCCCTCAAATAGAATTTAAAAGTCATGGTATTTATGATTCATTTTATAACGAAAAATGGATACATTATGTAAAGAAGGGTCATGTTGTATTAAGAAATGGACCTCCTATAGATACATCTACTATGTTTGGGAGGCTTATTCATTGATTTCCCTTTTTTTTTCTTTTTTTTTTTTTTTAATTGAGCATCTTTAGTGTGCCTAACTAGATACTGTCAGACTCCTGTAGCCAGTGGTCTGGCAGGACCTAGGTAGAAGGAGGCAGTAGCCTCCCAGTGTCCATGCTATGACGAAGCAAGCCTCCTCTCTGTGTGCCCAGCCTGGGATCTAAACCAACTTTCCGAATGGAGTGACATTGTTCATAAAATGGTTTTATGTCAGCATTACAGCCTTTGTTTCCAAAAACCTGTTGTAGGGAGGCAGACCTCACACTCATATTTGTTTGTAAAGCAAGATGTTCTGTAGTTATGTTCTGGAGGGTATGGTTTGATCTCGGGTAGAGTCAGGTTTGCATAAGTGTAGGTCGGGCAGTAATAATCTTCTACTGTACTGTAAGAGAAGTTGTGAGAAGGAGGAGAAAGACGCCTATTTTTAAAACTCATTCTGTAAATTCCAATTTCCAGCCCACCTGAGTCACGACCTGAGGGGACTATTTACTCAGACGTAGGACAACCTTGGCCCTGAGAGAGTTAAATCTAGGAAACAAATAACAAAAAGAGACAGCTGGGAAGCTCAAGGATGTCTGGGTTTGGGAATTAGTTGTCTGATTAAAATTAAATCTGTTAGAAGATTCATGAATTAAAATGCTGTTTGTATTCAGCTTGTCTCGGGATGCAAAAGCAGCACAGAATTAGCAACTCAGCAAGATGCCTGCCTACTTAAATCTTGGCAGAGGCCTGAACATGATTCAGGTGGCTAGGGTCCCACCTAGTTCTGGTTTTAATCTCGGACAAACCACCCAGCCTTCTTGAACCTCCATTTCTGGGCAGCCAAATGTGTCAAAGCAAACAGACTTTTCGGTGTTTTTCCACCTCTGAGACAGCATCCCTTCCACACCTATTCTCTTTGTTTCTAAATCAGTACAGTTTCAACAGCCACCATGGTGATCTCTCGAAGGCGCTCAGACATGTTTCCCCTGAGGTATGGGGGGTTCACTGGCAGCCTGAAACATTTTTCTGCTAGGATTTTAGACCAAAATATGTAACTGTTGCCATCTCTAAAACCAGGGATCAAATCCCAGCTCTGTCCCTTACTAGCTATGTGACCCTGAGTAAGTTACTTAAGCTCTGTAAGTCCCAGTTTATTCCTTGTAAAATAAGGGTGAGAATAGGTCTCCCACAGCATTTTCATCAGTATTTAAATGAGATGATACACAGTCAGACTTAGAGCAAAAGCTCTCTGTAGAGTCATGATTTTTATTAACAATCTCAGCAGAATGCTTAAAAAGTTGGACTTTAAGGTGCTAAAGACACCTGTGTGCCTCATGACTAACCAGTGATTTGACCTTGAACAAGTTAGACCTTCCAAACCGTAGTTTTCTCATCTATAAAACGGGGATGCAGATCCCTCTTTTGAAGGGTGTTGCAAAGATTAGATGATATTGGCTGCCCGACTGTCTCGTGCTCACTGAGCAAACTTTGCGGGTAACAAGACCCGCTTTTATTAGTGTTGTGGATCATTTGAATATATGTGGGTGTATCCGTTTCCTAGGACTAGCATAACAGACCGCCACTGACTGGAGGGCTTGAACAGCACACTTATGTTCTCACAGTGCTGGAGGCTGCAAGTCCAAAATCAAGACGCCTGCAGACTTGGTTTCTCCTGACACCTCTCCCACTGGCTTGCAGATGGCTGCTTCCTTGCTGTGCTCGCAACGGCCTTTCCTGTGTGTGTGTATATTCCTGGTGTCTCTCTCTCTTCTTATAAAGACACCAGTTACATTGGATCAGGGTCCCTATGACCCCATTTAATGTTAACACTGCCTTAAAAGCTATATCTCTAGGGGCACCTGGGTGGCTCAGTTGGCTGAGTGTCCGACTTTGGCTCAGGTCATGATCTCTCACCGTTCATGAGTTCAAGGCCCACGTCAGACTTTGCCCTGATGTTGGGGAGCCTGCTTCAGATTCTGTCTCCCTATCTCTCTGTCCCTCTGCTAGCTCACACCCTCTCTCTATCTCAAAATTAAATAAACATTAAAAAAAAAAACTTTTAAAAGCTGTGTCTGTACATACAGCCATATTGGAGGTTAAGCCTTCAACATACAAATTTTAAGGGGACACAATTCAACCCACAATGGGGCCAGAAGTCAGAATGCTGGGATTAAGGAGAAAGCAGGAGGTAGAAAATGGGCCCAGTGGACCTAGACCACTTTTCTGAGACATTTGACAGTGCAGAAAGGAGAGGAGAAAAAAAAAAGGTTATTTTTATCATTGTTACTTCTGTGTTGAGAGAGAATATGACGAAGTAGAAAGAACATTTGACATCATGGATTTGGGTGTAAACCCTGTGTCTGTATTTCTCCTATGTGACATCTGGTCACTCATTTTTTCACCTCTATAAGACTATCATATGTGTAAAAAAAAATGGACAATTATGGGGTGCCTAGGTTAAGTGACCAACTTCAGCTCAGGTCATGATCTTACGGTTCATGGGTTCGAGTTCCGCATCAGGCTCTGTGCTGAACGCTTGCTTAGAGCCTGGAGCCTGCTTTGGATTCTATGTCTCCTTATCTTTCTGCCCCTCCCCTGCTTGTGCTCTGTCTCACTCCATCTCTCAAAAATAAATAAATGTATTAAAAAATGTTTTTAATGGACAAAATATTTGAGGTTATTTTGAGGACTTGAATTATATCAATGGAGCACCTAGCCCATCTCCTAGCACATAACAAAGGCTCAATAAATGTTAAGCACTGTATTAAAATCCTCCCAAATGCATGGTCTTAAAGTGAACTCTGGAGAGCACGGCATGATTCTGCACAGGAGGGTGAGGAGGCTGGAACGTTCCACAGGTTTCACAGTCCTGTGCAGAATCATGCTGCGCTCTCCAGTTTGCCTGCAGGAATCAGCCATGAGGGAGTGAGGCGGTGTTGCTTTTTTAACTTATGCTGGTGATTGCTGATGATTTCAGGTATGTTTTTAGAGCCTGTCAACCTTCTAGATATAGAAACAGCCCTTTGGCAGGTAGGAGTCATTAAGAAGTAAGGTACCAGTCAGCTGGGAGAACAAGAGTCCGCAGGCAGTTGCTTCAAGTGTGGTGCTTTGAATACTGCGTGTGATGCCCATCCTATCACACACTTAATTCAATTACACTGACCCTCCGGCTCTGGGTTTTTTGTCTCAGTCTCAGCATCAGCAAGTCTGTGACAGCTGGAGGGAAACACTGTGTTGGTGTTGCGGTTCAGATTGCTGTGTGGTTACAGAGGCCAAGGAGTGAATGCACTGTTTTGTTTCTTTCCAGTGGAAGGGTCAGTGGGTCTAAGAGAAGGTTATGCTATGATTAAACGACTGCTCTGAAAATATGATTAAAAATGCCCCTGCTTTTGCCTATACTGTGTTTCTCAGAACAATGCGTGGTGAACACAGTAATTCCAAAGAAGGCATTTAAGGTCTACCAATGGTCCACAAACCTCAGTTTGAGAAATGATTTTCTAGAGGGCAGCTAAGGTTCAAGAGGTTCCAGGGGAATAGAAACTTCAGTAGTAACATCATTTGCTTACTGATTCATTGATTCACCATACAATTCTTGAGTGACTATGGGGCATCCGACTCTGTTGGGTCCAGAGGATATACAGATCTGTAAGGCTTTGCCCCTGTCTTCAAGGGACTCACAATGCATAAGACAGGCATGAACAGGTCATAATGTCATGTTTTCAATGCTGTATGAGAAATATGTATGGTGTGAGAAGTCTGCCTAGGGAGCTACCAGTTCTGCATGGTGGAGCAATCTGGAAAGGCTTGAGAGGAGGGAGTAGTATTTGAATTAGATCAGTATACACACACACACACACACACACATGCACACACACACAATATAATTATATAAATTATATTGTAAATGACACAAAGGAAGCTTACGTGAGAATATTTTTCAAGAAAGCAGAGTCTATCTATTATCTGTTTACATTACGTCTGCTCCACAGCTTTTATTCCTGCATTACAATATTTATTTATTTACTTACTTACTTATTTATTCTGCAACTACAATAACAACAACACCGTCTAATTCATTGGATCAACAGAAATCTCAGGGAGCACCTCCTCGCTAAGCTCAGGACTTCTTGAATAGAATCAACCCATTCCACTCAAATGTTCCAGTGAATGAAGGAGAAAATTGAAGGAGCCCCACTTGGGCTTTTTTGATTTTCCCCATACAGCCCAATCTGAGGTCAATTTGTTAATGCCTAGCTGCCATTTCCCCACTACTTTCAGACCTTTGCACATCTTTCAGGTGCATATCTCGCTTACTTTCTCATCGATTTTATGCTTGTCAGCTCAAGTTTATTCTTGGGCTTCCCATCTTTTCATGTCCCATTTATTATTCTTATCCATCCGTCACTATTCTGCAGCTTTTCCATCTCACTGCTCCAAAATAATCTATTATAATATGAAAAGTACAAAGCACGTGTCTGATTTTATCCCCTCTTCCTCATTTTGACAAACACATCCATTCCAAGTATTTGTTTGATCACAATTATTGGTCTTTTGCAAACTTGAGGGAAGTCATTAGGACATCCCAACATTAGAGTTCTGCTGAAACTAACTTTTCCCTGCTATGTGATAGCTCTGCCCCAACACTGCATTTAGTGAGACAGGGCAGGAAGTAGGTACAGGTGTTGGCGAGAGGCAGCATTAAGTATCAAAATGGTGGGACTTTTAACAACAATGACATTTCCAACTGACACATGAGACCTGGAATTGGAGCGCTAGTAGCCTGGGTGCAGAGCTAATGAAAAGGAGCTCTTCTCCTGAAACTCACTTGTCTGAGTTAGGAATCCATAGCTAAGAGGAAGGAATATAATGGAGGCTAGCAAGTCATGGTGTCAGAGCTGGTCCTGGATACTTCTGTCCCTGGTGAGTTATTTAGCTAAGGTGTCGATTGGACTATGGCAAGAAGAATTTCTTAGGCCTCCATTGGGCCCCACTGCAAAGAAGGTAAAATTAGTCAAGGATGGTATACTTTAAGACCTGAGCACCCAGATCCTAACATATTCCATCACCTCCCATCTTGTGTTCTACATAACTCTAGGGCAAATATGTAGAGGTTACCAGATGTGACTTGTGGGGAAAAGGAAAATGGAAAAATACCCTTTGGGGTCAATTGGGTTAAACAAAGTTAACCAGAATTGTTTACTGCAGATCCTCTGGAAAATTAATTTCCACTGTTTTGGTCTCAAACTATGTTAATATTTACAGCATTTCCAAAATTTATATGGACACAAAATTGTTTTTACATAGAGCATCTTTGAAAAATTATAGTGTAAATATAACTCACAAAGCAAAGTTCAATATTTTAGAATTTATTTCTAGCTATAGACTCCCCTGGCTGCAGAATACAGTCTAGCCAGAAGTTCCCCCAGTCCAGTCCATCCAGCACCCATGAAGACTGGTTTTATGCCAGTCAAATCGGGGGCTGGTTACTCTATTCACTTCAGCACCCGACCTGACTATTTGTATCCCCAAGCCAAATATTTGATTTCAGTGGAAACCTCAGAGAGTATTTCAGAGTCCCACCTCATAGTTGTGTGACACATAGGGTGGAACTAATTGTCATTGAACTGAAATTCCATTTTATAACCAGTATTTGTTATATGCACAAATTTCCGGTTTTAAGGTTATTCGTGACTTTGTGCACTTTTCAAACTGTAGTATAAAAATGCTAGTCTCGTAATACCTAATGATTAGAGTTTGTGGGGAAGAAAGACTATGTGGTATTGCCTTAGCTTCATTCTGTAAGTTATGGGAAATGTAAAGACTACTATTAGCCATATGAGAATCCTTCCTCTGGAAAAATCACAGACCTCCAGTAAATGTTTCATTGTTTTCCTGTGTTGTTGTGTGTAAGTATTGGTGAGCCATGACTGTTCTTCAGACTCTTTTTGGTTCTTCTCCACAGACAGCGTGGAAGATGAACTGGAGATGGCCACCGTCCGGCATCGGCCTGAGGCTCTGGAGCTTCTGGAAGCCCAGAGCAAATTTACCAAGAAGGAGCTCCAGATTCTTTACAGAGGATTTAAGAATGTAAGGACTTCCTTTTTGACTTTATTTTCACACTATTCTCAGCAAATATATGCTTCTGTGAGAGCCCCATCATATGCACATTTCGAACGGATCTTTCCTAGATATGAATATTGTCAATATCCATTTGGACTTTGAGTCATTTTGGCACAAGAATGCTCTACAATGTGGGTGGACATTCTTACTCAATTCAATTCTAAGTAGTTTTTTTTTCTTTTTTGGCTATAATTACATCATTCCAATAAGCTTCAATTATTTCTACATTACTGAACTATAGTCTCATGTTTGACTTGAATCTTGGCTATAGATTAAGGCCCATCAAACAACACCATTCCTAGCATTGGAGAAGAGTCACTATAAGTTTCTAAAAGACCATGCTACCAATGACTCTAGACCACAGGTGTCTGTAGGTAATCCCTGCATCTGGTTCTTTGTGATCCAGGTACACCCATGATTCTCCTTTCTGAGTGAATCATCTTCAAAAGCGGTGATAGTCCATACATACCAGAGGGTGAGGGTGAGAGACAATGAATGGTCTGGACAATTGAGCAGGGACATACTCTCATTGAATGCTTGGAATGTTGTGTTCAGTATTAATCTAGATACTGTAGGTTATTCAAAAGTCAGAAAAGATATTCTTCTGTTCTCAAGCTCATGGTCTATAGGGAGAGAAGTCTTACCATGAATTTATGAATTTATTTATGAAAGCATTTCATCCTTAAAAGTATCAAATTGTTGTATATCAAATGGCATACATAGACCGACATGTATTATGTACTTACACATATATAAACCATAGTAGCTACAGGTACCCTTTGAGATCCAAATTAAATTACATTGATGCTTCCTCAAGTCTTCCCCCTAACAGCACCGTTACATGGCCTGTGGACTCTATAGTGTCCAAAGAGTTCTGCTAATTCCATCCTCTTCCAATCTGACCTCCTCAGTTGCTACCTCTGTCCATCCTCATGCAGACCAGATGAGAAACTCCACCTCTTCTATGGTATCTACACAAAAATTTCCCCAGGGAATTGGTAACACTGGTCGACTTTTCAGAATATTTTTATAGGGTGCCATCATGCATATTGCACACATACTTCCAGCATCTCTCTGACTCCACGGGGTCTCTGTCCACCCCATTTCTGCTCCTCACTACTCTCCTTGCCTGGGCATTCTAAATCTCTGTCTCCCCATTACTAATCTGAAGCCTGGTTCTCTGCTAACACCCAGGCTTTTGTGGGGGTAGGCTGAGTGGGAAGGGGGGAGATGTCATGGAGGTAGGCACTTGCTCCACACAGACGGGACTCACACTAAAAGAATCTTGATGTGCAGTCTCTCAAGATGACACATGTAAATCAACATGCATAAGGAGAAAGTGGCTTTGAAAATGAGGCTAGAGAATTATTAGTCACATTTATGCTGCACAGTTTGCAGAGAGAGCAAACACAAAAAGCAGCTGCGAAGACTACTGGCCACAGCAATCAGATACAGAATGGTTGTCAAATAAAGGAAAACTTAATCCAACCCCTCAGAATCCCTGCTACGTTATCACTCCACTGCTGTGACTGTAGGTCTCTCCATTTGGGGTCAGGCTGCCTTTCATCCCGTTTGTTGCAAATTGAAATCATGATTACTGCCATCGTTAACCTCCAGAGGCAGCGTCTCTGCGGGTTGGTCTTCTCCAAGTGGCACTTCACAGAAATTGTCCAGGCTCTGACGTCTGCAGTCTTTTATTTTTGTTTTTTATTTTATTTTTATTGCTCTCTTTTATTTTTGTTTTTGCCTACTCATCTTCTTTTCTTCCTCTTCTCCTCTCCTCCTTTTCCAAACACGTTTTCTTTCCCCATTTCCCACCCTTCTGATCTTTGCTCTATTTCTTTTTCCTGTGTTCACTCCTTCCTACCTCCTTTGTTTCTTCTCCTTGTTATTTCACTTTATTTCCTTTATTTCACTTCTCCCCTTTCCTTCCTCTTTTCCTATTTTTCTCTTCTCTCTTCATCAAGTTATCTGCTCCCCCCCACCATTTTGCCCCATGAGAAATTTCCATTGGACCTGAATGTGCCCAAAGCATATTCACATACTCCTTTACAAAAAAGGATTCCACGATTTGCTCAGAAAATATTAATTGATGTCTCTGATAAATAAAACACAGTTGTTCTTTACATTTTGGTTATTTTCCTTTAGTCAAATGTACAACTCTAATAAATATACCCTGGAATATATCAAGAGAGGCATGAAAGCAGAGAAGTGGCACTCATGTTTTACAGGATGGCAGCAATCTGAACCAGCTTAGCATCAGAGAAAGCAAACCGACTACTCTTGGTTTCCTGAACACCAATTATCTTAAGCGCATAAAATCAAAAAATCATTTCCATGGAACAAATTGGGTTATTTATTTTTATTTATTTTTAATTTTTTTAAGTTTATTTTTTGAGAGACAGAGAGAGACAGAGCATGAGCAGGGCAGGGGCAGAGAGAGAGGGAGTCACAGAATCCAAAGCAGGCTCCAGGCTCTAAGCTGGCAGCACAGAGCCTGATATGGGTCTCAAACTTGTGAACCGCGAGATCATGCGCTGAGCCGAAGTCAGATGCTTAACCAACTGAGCCACCCAGGCACCCCCCAACATAGACTGTTACTAAAAATTGGGAATGGGAGGAAGGAAAGATAGTAAGAGAAAATTTCTCAGCCTGTCACTCTGTCTTACCCACTCAATCACCCCTGCATTTTTAGTTCTCTTACCACCTGCTGAACTGAGTCTCAAATCTAAGCAGCTGATAGAAATGGAGAATGTAGTACAGTGTTTTTCAGCCTTTTGAGTGCCTTGCAATCAAATAAAGGTTTTCTAAAACACAGATTGCTGAGCCCCAGCCTCAAAGTTTCTGATTTAGTAGGTCTGAGATTGGGTTGAAGAATTTGTATTTCCCATATTTCCCAGGTGATGTAATGCTGCTGGTTTGGGGACCACACTTTAAGAATCACTGTGAAGCTATCATAAGCTTTGGGGTCACTCAGACTCAGGTCCATATCTTACTTGTTTAGGCAGCTCCCTCTGAATCGGTGGCCTGTGTCCCTTATCTCTACAAATTGGGATAACAATATGTGCATTGCCTGAGGTTTGTTTCATTTTGGCTTTTTTTTAAATTATCTGTTTTTGAGAAATTCAGATAATAAAAATGAAGTTCAATAAAAAATAAGTATTATAATATGTCTTCAAATAGTCAACCTCAGTTTTGTGTTCCATCAAAGTGGGGCAGTCATGGTTGGCCTACATACTCCCCCACAGTGTTTTGGGTTTTGAGCTACATAACTATGTATTAGAAAGGATGCTGAAAGATACAAGGTATTCTCTCCATTCAGCATCTTCAAACTTAACTGAAAGTTGAAATCATGCCAGGACCTTTAAAAATTACAAATAGTTTGGTACCATGCTTGGTGATTCTGATATAATTGCTCTGGGAAGAAGCTTGAGCATCAGGATTTATAAAGCTCCCCAGGTAATTATAATGTGCAGCCAAGATTCAGAAACAAGGAACTAGAAGCTCCTCGTCATGAGGTGCTTCTGTGATGTGACCTAGTTGTGATGAGTCCTATAATGCCAAATAACAATGGTTAGACTAGCTACATTGGAACCTTATGATGTCCTTGGTGGGTTTCCACCCCTTGATGGGATGTATGTGTAGGTAGGTAACAGGTCTTGCCTCTGATTATTCTGACTCAGTTAAATCTGAGGTAATACTCAGTAATTTTTTCTAAACTTCTTAATTTAAAAAAAAATCCCATTTAATATATAACTAACATAAAACCACATTTGATAACCACTGACTCAGCAGATCATAGGAGTATCTAGATACATGATTCATAAACTTGATTTGCTGTTCTCTTTCAAAAGCAAGCATAACTTCAGTTCAGTTTTAAGTGATCATGAATGGTCTTTTGGGGCATTAAGTTTTAATATGGCTATGCCTCTTTGATATTTACTTTCATTAATTAATAACTTACAGCATATTCTTCCCATTGTTCAAGGCACGGGGTGAGAATTACAAGAAGTTAGACATAATGCTTTGGACACCTGGGTCTTTCCTGCCCCACATCATTTCCTGCTTCTTTTTCTTTTACTACTTTGAACTATAATAGATCAATGTATCCATTAGATTCAAATATATCTTTAAGGTATCACTTTAATTCTTGTTAATGTCTTTTTTCCCTAAAAATGCTAATTTCCTTTCTACCTAAAAATGAAGGATGTTTGTATTAGTTTTTTATTGTATGTAACAAATTACCACATATTTACTGACTTAAAAAACGTGCATTCATCATCTCACAGTTTTGAGGGTAAGGAGTCCAGAAGCAACTTAACTGGATTCTACGTTTAGAGTCTCACAAAGCTGCAACCAAGGTGTTGATTAGGCAACGCTTCTTTCTGGATCCTCAATCCTCTTCCCAGCACACATAGTTGTTGGCCAAATTCATCTCCCTGTGATTGTATTTTTGAGAGCCCCACTCTCCTGCTGGATGTCATCCTGGAGCCACTCACCATTCATCTCCTGGCGGCTGCCTCTGATCCCTTGCTGATGGCCTTCTTGCAGACTGGCTCAAAACATGGCAGCTCACTTCTTCAAAGTCAGCAACAGAGAGTCTCTCTAGTCTGCTAAAGCAGAGTCTTATATGATACAACATAGTCATGGGCAGGACATCTTATTCCACCACTTTTGTATATTCCAGCACTCAAGACAAGGAGATTAAAAAGAATGTGACTTACTAAGAGTCACCATAGAGTGTGTCTATCACAGCAGTGTTCCTGAGGAGACAGCAACCCCAGGAGCCAGCAGCTGAAGCAGCTGATTAAATCTGAAGTCACATCTCAAGCATGATTAATCCCCAACCTCGGTGTTGTACCTAAAATCCTGACACCTCCTTGGGGATTTTACCAGTAGTGGCACCAAACTTTTCCTTGATTTCTGCAAGAAGTTTGATGTTGTGGCCAAAGGAACCAGCAGGAGATAAATGTGTTTTGACGGGTTTTTTTCCTACACCACTTGAAGACTTTGAGAACTCATTGCATCTTTAAAAATAGATGAAGAGAACTGAGGATGAAATTATAGGGGTCTACATTTTTTACAAAGTACCTTTATATAAAAAGCCCTGATCCCACTTATGGTGGAAAGGGAGGCAGGAGGAGTTTAGCACATGCTTGAAAAAGAGCGGGATATGGTGTTTAGGATAGAGAAATAAGCTGCTAATTGCATAAGGCAATTGCTCTTTTGTTACGAGCCTTTGGAGTTATTCTTGAGGCTTCACAGACTGATTGTGTAACCTTCAGTAAATCACTTCATCCCTGGCAGCTTCTGTCTCCCTGTCAGCAAATTAGGGATTAAGATCTTTTCTTCCAATCATGAAGGGGGGTGGGTAATAATTGGTTTTGTTCTGCTCTTGAAAGACTCAGATAAAAGATCTTCCTTAAGTGCAAAGTATTACTCATGTCCTTTAGAATCAAGGTATAAGAACAGAGTTAAAATGTTATTTTTCTTTGCCCTAGCAGAATTTTCTGTCAGACTTCCAGGAAGCAAGGCTTTCTGAGAAGTTTGTTTACCGGTCTCAGCAGATAAACATGGCTGCCCTTCTGACTTCCAAAGACTGGCATGGTACAAGTGCTTTACTGGACTCAAACCTTTCAACTGACATTTTCTACATTGGGCAGGTAGTTTAGCTTCTCTGAACATCAAATTCTTCTTCCAGGATTCAGGCTATTAATACCCACGCAAATGAGAAGATGATGAAAAATATTTTGCATAATTTCTTTCATTGACAGTGTGCTCAATAGGTATTAGAGCCCTTCAGCTCTTTCCTACTCATCCCACTAAGTACAAAAGTAACTAAAATCAAAATGAACATCCCGAGATGTCATCTTGAAGTACATTACCTTACACAAGAGTTTATATTAAATATATTCTGTGACATTTGGATGCTTCTTGCTTTATTTGTTTTTGTTTGTTTTGTTTTGTTTTCTTGAAACTAATTAAGTGTCATGCTAAACTTTTGAAACCATGTGAGGGACGTAAATTGAAATATGTACGTGTCTCATCTACAGTCAATTCCACCTTGTTGGAGAGAAGTACACTTAGCTTTCTTCTTTATTCCTTGACATATTTTTATGTGCACGCATTTCATTGTTTGCATAAGGATTCTTTTGACACAAATGGTTTTGACAATACCTGTATCCTACAGATTATTTTTACTTAACAATGAGCAATTGTGAATATTTATTTTCAAGCAACCATTATATCCATGTTGGTCAGGAGGTCCCTGTTCAGGGACACTTTCAGCCTGACCTGGCAGATGGTCTAGTGGATCAGCACACCAGTTCTCAGCCTCCTCTTTGTTTGCCTGGGGAGTCCCATAGGGGAGGCAGCAGTTTGGGCACTGCCCTTCTACCTTATCCCTGTCCAGGGATTTGCCATTTTAAGGGCTGAACCAACCCTTCACCACACCAGTACCCACAGCTGTCCCTCTCCCCACCTCCACCCCCCAAAAAAGGAGAGAGAAATGAAAGTGGACAAAGGACCTTATTTCTGTTCAACCTATGAGTTTCCTAAAAACCGTGTCCTGAGCCTAATTCATTTTGATATACTCTACTCCTAATGCCAAGTGTCTGGCCTGTTGTATCACTCAGTATCTGATTTTAGTATGAAAGTCCTAGATCCTGGTAACAGATTAAAGTCAGTTTGCATCACCCATATAATGCCTAACTTTGGAGTGCCTGGATGGCTCAGTTGGTTAAGCATCCGACTTCGGCTCAGGTCATGATCTTATAGTTCATAGGTTTGAGCCCCGCGACAGGCTCTGTGCTGAAAGCTCAGAGCCTGGAGCCTGCTTTGGATTCTGGGTCTCATTCTCTCTCTGCCCCTTCCCTGCTTGTGCTCTGTCTCTCTCTCTCTCTCTCAAAAATAAATAAACATTAATTTTTTTTAAATTAAAAAAATAATAAAATAAAATACCTTTTACATTCATTAAATGAATATTCAGGATATATTCATTAAATATATATGCAGGGTATTTAACTCTTGTTTGTTGAGAAAACCTGTATTTTCTCAATAAGTGTTACCTTTCCATGTATCTAGTCACCTAGAAACTCAGATATCTTTCTGGATTCTTTCCTCAGAACCTGTTGCATCTAATTAATCTCCAAGTTCAGTCAATTTTTTAGTCTACCCCTTCCTTTTCCTACACACAGCCCATGTCTCTCTGTTATTTCTCATCTGCATTGCCATAATGAGCTCCCAGTCTCCTGGAGTCCAGTCTGATTCCTCTGAAACAGTCTTCACAGTGTCACTGAAGGCATCTTTCTAAAGATCTTGTTGATTCCTACTTACAACCAATTAATGTCTGTCCATTACCATTAGGAGATAGACTCAAGTGTCTTATGCACTCATCCAACATATATTTGTTGAGTATCTACTATAAGTCCAACCCTGAGTTAGATTCTGTCTGTACTACAGTGACCCAAGTAGCCTTTGCTTACTTTTCCAGTCTTGTCTCTCACTATCTCTTACTCACTCTGCTCAGGTCATAAAGAACTGCCTGCAGTTGATGTGATTCCCTCTGAGGAGTCTTGACCTTCATTTTTCCTCCTGGAGGGAATGCTATTCTTCATGACTCCCTTACCTTTCATGAGACAAACTCTTATACCTTCTCCACATCTTGGCTTAGATATTTTCTCTACGTAAGTTCTTCCATCATTCATTCTGTGAGTGCTGAATATGAGCCCACCACTCAACTAGGTAATTAGGATATATTGACTAAAAAGATGGGTAAGTTCTCTTGGAGCTTACATTCCAGTGGGAGTTGGAGGGAGGTGGTTAAGGGGAGTAAGAAGAAAATAAGCAAACAGTTAAGGAAATTCCTGGTGTGATCAGAACTGTGAGGAAATATAGAAAGGCATAACAGAGAGCTTTTTTGATGGGGTGGTTAAAGAAGAGTTCCCTGAGGAGATGGCATTTAATTGAGTCTAGAATGTCAAGAAGGACACAGCCACATGAAGGACATTCCAGGCAGAGAGATTAACCACAAATCCTGAGGCAGGAGTGAGGCAAGAGTGTATGGAACCTAAAATATCAATTTATTTTACTATTCCTAAAGATATTGAGAAACTACTGGTTTTAAAAGGGTCAAATATAATATATAGTAATTATTTTTAACAGATGATTCTGGCAGGCTATTCTGAGAGAATGGAGTGCAGGGAGCCAATGTAAAACAGGGAGCTCCTTGAGAAAGAAGTTTCAGGAGAATAAGGAAAGAAGTATTGCTTAGACCAGGATGGTGGCAAAATATGGAATATGGTGGAAGCTAAACTGATTGGACATTTTGATGGTTTGGATTGAAAAAGTGAGAAGAATCGAGGACTCAAATTAACTCACAAGTTTATGGTTCAAAAGGATTGTATATGGGAAAACTTTATTTGACACCCTTGTAGGGTGGATTTGGAGACCCTCTTTTAAGTGCTCCTTACCATTGTACTGACGTAAGGATCCCTACCCTATTCTATAGGCTCCCTGAGGGTGGATACTGTATTTTCTTTATCTCCATATCTTTCACTCTTCAGACTATCCCTTGTAAATAACATATAATCAATAAATGTTTATGAATGAGTGATCTCAATCAAAAAGTGCAGGGATTCATCCCAGATAAAAATTTTATCTTCTCTCATTTTCTTTTTAGTTCCCTCCACATCTACCTAGTAAGATTGAAGAGCTGTTTATTGATTTGCTCTTGGGGAAAAAAAAATCCAATGATAAGGAAAGTGAAAGAGCATGACTTTTCTTATAAAAGACCTATAAAAATAGCTCGACACACTTACTGGGTTTATCAAGTGCTCCTCACAAATGTTAAGGGCAGTCTCATATGGTAACAAAGAACTACTAGTTCTATTACAAGTGTGTCCATAGTTTTCATCCAGTAGATTCTCATGTCTTATAGTGTTCATCAAATATACTATCAAGTGAATAATATAATCTCTGTAGCTCAAGAATCCTTCTCATCTTAACAACATAGTTCAAAAATTAAAAGATATTAAATTTCCATATATATTAGAGTAGTTTCACTGCTATAACACACAGCCCATTATTTCAGGGGGTTAATCCAACAGAAATTTGTTCCGCTCTCGTCTCCCAATTCCAGATGGGTCATTAAAAGTTGTGTTCAAGTTGAGGGCTCTGCTTCACCTGTTCATTGAGGATACTCCTTCCACCTAGTGATTCCACAAATTTCTATGGCCTCAGCACCCTCCATTGGCCAACTGTGTCTGGTCCTTGGTCAAGAGAAATGACAGAAAGCAAAGAATACCTGGAACATGTTGGAGCTGTCTTGGAGTGGCAGACATTCCTTCTGCTCATATTCCACAGGTCAAAACTCAGTTATATGTCTCCACCCATCTTCAAGAGAGGCTAGGAAATATGTATTTAGGAAGATAGTAAAATTAAATTTCCTCCTAATTAGAGAATGGAATGGGAAAAAGTTATGTTAGAGTCTCCCAAGATCACCCCCAAGCTCAAAGATTTGCTAGGAGGACTCACAGGATACAGTATGTAGTCATATTTAATGCTACCATCTATTATGGCAAAAGTATACAAAACAATATCAACAAAGGAAAAAAGGTGCATGGGATCGTTCTTGGAAGAAACCAGATGTGAACTTCCAAGAGTGCTTTCCTAGTGAATCACACAGAATGTGTTCAATGTTCTTAGCAATCAGTAGTGACAACATGGGTGAAATGCTGTTTACCAGGGAAAGTCATTAGGTACTCAATCTCCAAGGCTTTTATTGGGGTTGGTCATATAGACACCCTCTGTCTAACATATACTGAAATTCTAGACCTCCAGAAGCAAAACAGATGTTCAAAATAAACCATATTGTTTGCACAAACAGTGTAGACACAGTGAGCAATTCTTACCAGGGTGGAAACTGTCCCAAACTCCAATTTCCCAGATTCCAGCTGTTATAGACTAAATTATATGTCTCTAAAATTTATATGCCATGGCAGCAACCTCAATGTGAGTGTATTTGGTGGTAGGACCTTTAAATTCAAGTTAAATGAGGTCATAAGGATGAGGCACTAGTCCCATAGGACTGATGTTCTTATAAGAAGAGGAAGACACACCAAGGATACAGAGCACAGAGGAAAGGCCATGTGAGGACACAGCAAGAAGACAGTCAGCTACAAACCAAATAAGGGAAGCCTCAGGAGAAGCCAACTCTGTGAGCACCTTGATCTTGGACCGCCAGGCTCCAGACCTGTAAGAAAATAAATTCTTGTTGTTTAAACCACCTGTCTGTGGTATTTCGTGATAGTGTTCCTAGCAGACTAGTAGACCAGTTAAGGGTCAACCTTGCAAGTAGACTTTATTTTTTAATTTTTTAAATGTTTATTCATTTTGAGAGAGAGAGAGACAGAGCGTGAGCAGGGGAGGGGCAGAGAGAGAGGGAGACACAGAATCGGAAGCGGGCTCCAGACTCTGAGATGTCAGCACAGAGCCTGACGTAGGGCTCAAACCCACGAACAGTGAGATCATGACCTGAACTAAAGTCAAACACTTACTGACTGAACCACCCAGGTGCCCTGCATGTAGACCTTTCTAAGTCCAACAGTCTCAGTCCTGCGATAACTCACTTCTATACAAAAGTGTACACATTTTGGAGTAAATATGATAATGTAATTGGATTCCAGTTCTGGCTAGTGTTGGGCAAGATCCTTGGTATCTCTGGGCTACACTTATCTAATCTGCAAAATTGGAGAAATCGCATCTCACAGATGATTTGCAAAGATCATGAATGTGAAGCACAGAGCACAGAACCTGTCTTATGATAACACTCAAAATGTACCTATCATTATTATTATTCCTATCATCATTATCATCATTAATAACATTGTCTTCATGCTGCTTCTCTGAATGCTATTACTGTCTGGAAGCTCTTAAAATGTCTTTGCCCCACACCCTAGCCTGAGGACAAATTTGGAAATAGTGCACTTCTATTTTGGTTTCATTTTACTCTGTCCTTTGAATTCTTGGAGCAACCGATACAGTATTTCTTGTAATAAGTTCCTCGCTGGGATTTTGTGGAAATCAAAAAAGATAACATAATTTGTGATGTTTTGAACACAAAAGGCAGTGTAGAGATGTAGATAATTTTTAAAAACAACTTACATAAAAGCAACCCTTATATAAAGCAAAAATTCACTAGAAACATTTCTAAAATCTTTGAGATTTTTAGCCATTTAAACACAACAATCCTGTAAGTAAGATCAAATTTTTTCTTTCAAGTCACAGGCGAGTGGGTCCAGAGTGATGGGGAGGTTAGGTTCCATCAGTGCATTCAGAGATGCAGGTTTCTTCCCACACACTGCCCCACACTATCCCTTTGCTTGGCTGCTGTCCCCATCTGCATTGTGTTAATCAGGTCACTCCCTCATGCCCGTGTCCTGAGGGAAGGTGAAAGAGCCATAAACCAGAGGTGACTTGTCTCAGCTTAGAGGTAACACAAAAGTTATACATACCACTTCCGCTTACATCCCATGGACTCATTGGTCTCATGAACCACCCAGCTCCAGGGGAGGTTAGGAAATGTAGTCTCTCGCTGGACAGCAGTGTGTATATGTAGAAGGAGAAAAAAAAATTGGAACAGCTAGCACTCTGCCAAAGTCAATAAAACCTCCTTCCACTGAAATTTTCTAGAGAATATCCTAAAGGTTTCTGAAGTTAGTTCAGCTAATCCTTCTAAGACAAATTTCTCGGTCTGAGAGCAGTGTGTCGACTGATAGATATTCAACCTCCTATATCCGTTGAAGGATCAAGATTTTTAAAATAATAATAATAATAAATCTCTGTCTTCTGAATGCTTTGAGGTTTCCTACTTCCTCGGCACTGTACATCAGCATTGACTCCATAACAAGTTTATAAGCAGTTTCATCCAAGGAAGTTGCTGATACGTTTCTTTGTGCAAAGAACCCAGTCTTCACAGCACAGAACCCAAGCAGTGGGAGGTGGTAAGACTTCTGTGTGCATCAACTTTTAACAGCATTACTCTTTCTCACTCTTTTTGGAAGAACTAACTTGTTCACACAAATGTGTCACCGGAAGTCTAGTAAATAATTTTTCAAATTCACTATGTGCTCTTCAAAGAGCCTGCTGTGCAACTTTGGACGTTTTGGGGCTAATAGTAAAACCAAATCTGGGTACCATTCATCACTGCAAGCGGCTGGCAGTGACCCTACCTCATAAAGTCAGATCATTTTCCATTTTTTTTTACAGTTCCCACTTAAATGTGTTCATTAATACAAGCCTAACTGGCAATTATTCTAGTGATCCTGGCAGGCATTCAAGTCCTCATTAATATAAAATAAATTATGAAAACTTTGGAAGTCTTTTCAGTGCTACATTTGAGTTGAGTATGTTAGGCTCTTGAGTATGTTAGACTCTTAAATCTGTGTTGATTAATTTAATTGGAGGGAAATTCATTTTTAATTTTTTTTCATTTTATATATTATAGAGAGAGGGAGAGAGAGAGAGAGAGAGAGAGAGAGAGAATGCAAATGGGGGAGGGGCAGAGGGAGAGAGAATCTTAAGCAGGCTCCACACTCAGTGCAAAGCCTGACACTGAGCTAGATCCCATGACCCTGGGATCGTGACCTGAGCCGAAACCTGGTCATGACCAGATTCTCATGACTGATCATGACCACTCAACCTAATGAGCCACCCACACATCCCTAATTGGAGGGAAATTCAAAGAAATGTGTCAAAGGAAATTAGCTAGGATCTGTAATGCTTTTTATCTATGCACATTTTAATGAATTATGCCTAATATGTGACATTTCAACTCCCACAGAATTTTAGGAGTTTGAGTCACAACTTGTCATCTCAAGCTCTTCCTGGTTGCTAATCCTTTCCACAAACATATAGAACATCTCTCATTTACTGAGTACTTACTGTACTCCAGGTACTTTGCTAGTACTGGATATATATTAATGAGTAAAAGAGAATTGTCCTCAATTCATAAACACTGGAGTCTAGTGCAGGAAGTGTGAAATTAATAAGCAAGAAACAAATTAAGTGCAAATTGTGGTACATTCGAGGGAAAAAATAGAACAGGATTCTGTGAGAGACACTCATGTGGGCACAGGGGACCTAGAAGGTATGATGGTTAGATTCTATTTGTTGACTGGGTTAGGCTTTGGTACCCAGTTGTTTGGACCAACAGAAGTCTAGATGTTGCTGTGAAGGAATTTTGTAGATGTGATTAACATCTACATTCAGTTGACCTTAGGTAAAGATTACCCTTGATAACCTGGTCTGCATCATCCAATCAGTTGAATGCCTTAAAAATGAAAGCTGAGGTTTCCCAGAAAAGAAGGAATTCTGCCTCAATATTGTGACATAGAAATCCTGCCTGAGTTTCCAGCTTGCCAGTCTGCCCTACAGATTTCAGATTTCCCAGTGCCCACAATCCTGTGCCAATTCCTTAACATCGCTTGCTGATTCCTCTCTCCCTCCCTCTCTGCCTCCCTACCTCCTCTGTCTCTCCCCCCTCTCCTTTCCCTCCTTCCCTCTCCTTGTCTGTCTCCATCTCTCTCTCCCTCCCTCTCCCTTCCCCCACTTCCTTTTTTCTCCTCTCTGTCTCTCTCTTCCTCTCTCTCTCTCCTCTCTTTCTTTTTCCCTCTCTTGGTTCTGTTTCTCCATAGAATCCTGACTGATACAGAAGGCTTTCCTTAAGTCAAGGCTTTTTATGCCAGACCTAAAGAGAGAACCACTCTTCATGAGCAAGGAGAAAGTTATCCCCAGTGGAAGATAACAGCAAGTGCAAAAGCCCTAATGCACAAAGGGTTTATAACATCAAGGGAAGTAGTGAAGGTTTTTGTGGCTGTGGTTGAAGGAGAAGGGATGTCAGATGAGACCGTCCAGGAGGACATGGAGGTGGGCAATGCAGCAGGTCACACAGAGTTAGACTTGATTCTGTGTAGTAGGAAGCCACTCATGGTTTAAGTAGGGGAGTGCTATGACCTATATTGTTTAAAAATTCTGTTTGGCAGGTAATGGGTTTGGTCGGAGGGAAGAACAATGAAGAAGAAAGTAGTAAGGAAGTTATTACAGTAGTCTGGCCAAAATGTGATGGTGAATTGGACTAAAAATTGTGGTGTCTGAGATGTAGAGATAAGGTCAGAGAAATACCTGTATCTTTAGAGCTTTTTGATGGGCAGCAGAAACCTAGCCTGATTGACAGGAAAAGAAAGAGAAGTGCTTGGAAAGATCTAGGGCATCTTAGCACAGAGTGAAAACAGGAGCACCCAGGCCTTGCAAGAGAGCAGGGTCTGGAAAGCTCCAGGTAAACAGAGGTAAACCAATGGTGAAGGGCACAATATTGAAAGAGAGCTACATCTATGTCTAACATTCCTGGATATCTGCTTTGCCCCATGCTGGGCTTCTTTCACTTTACAAAACACAAGTTCTTTTCAGAGAAGTAACCAAACTGTAACACCTGCAGGGGGCAATCTGGAGGCGGAGCCTATGTGCTGGGAGAGTCAGACCCTACCTACAGGGAATTCCTGGTGGCTAATTCTTCCTTTAGGACCTGCTTCCCATGATATGATATCTCTGGTCTCCCTCTTGTTTCTTTGTCCTGAGTTCTTTTCCATCCTTTTGTGAACACTCTGTGGGGGTCTAGACTCTGGATCCCCCACCAGCTATCTTCCAGGTATTCTGGGATTCCGGGACCTGCAGTCCTTAGCAGGACTGCCCCCCCACACACACCTTTTACCAAATACCTTGTTTTGGGGTGTTTCTCTGGCTCTGCTTGTCTGCAAAAAAAAAAAAAAAAAAAAAAAAAAAAAAAAAAAACCTGGAACGAGAATATACAAAGAATAAGGAAATGATGGTTCTGTTTTCAAGTGCTTTCCAAACTAATTACAAAATAAACATTACTAACGGAATTACTGAAGTAAAAATGAGTCTAAAAATTTGACGGCAAAGCCCTAAGAAACCCTTTAAAAGCAGTGTTTTTGAGCTTATTTGCCTCATTGTAAGTGAGTGGGATAAGAGGCTAGCAATTCAAGAAAAGAGTCAGTATTTGAGCCAATTTGGTTAACTACCATATAAGTTATTTTGCATAAGTGACCAATTTACATGGTACCAAAGATCATGTTAGAGAAATGGACAGAAATGTATTAGAGTTAATAACTTACGGCAAACTGCAGGATTGGAAAGGCAAAACTGCAGAACAGCAGGGGGCAGTTAGGACCCTTAAAGGTTTTGAGAATCATCACTGAGCTATTAAAAAATAAAAAGAACCATGTCATCACATGTAGTATATTATTAATATGTTAATGAAGCTTGAAGTATAGTATGTACTATACATTATCATAAAATGCTTTCACATACATTGGTTCATATCACCGTAAAGCCAAATCAAGAGAAATATTGACATTTTGTGGAAGAGGAAATAAGGGGCAGTACATTTATTTCTAAGACTCTCCCAGAATGACAAGCTACTTGTTGACAGTACTAGGACTCAAACAGTTTTGTTTTGTTTTGTTTTTTTCCAGTTCCATTTTGCCATAGAAGCCTCTACTCACCATGCACAAAACTTTAAACACTCTAATCTATAAATAATACAAGGAAGAGTGCCTTTAAAACCACAGAGGAACAGCAAAGGAAGATTAATTCATGGTCTTCTTAAACCCCTTCCTTCTATTGTTCAAAAATCCTTGGTTGACAGAATCTAGACTGAGCTAAAATATCACCTACCAACTCCTTCATCCTGGTGGAACTTTTTTTTTAAGCATCCAAGTAAGCCAACAAGGAAATTAAAAAAATCATTTTTTGCCAACGTGAATTTTAAACTACTGTAAGTAGTCTAGTGTACAACCTAGTTTCTATTTTCATTTCTAATATATCACCTATTGATCACCAAAAAATTCTGAAATTTGCATAAGACACACATACAATACGACATCATGGATTCCACAACATTGAGAAAGGAGAAAATTTAATTTTCAAAAATGTACGTCAAGAGACTTACTGCAACTTGGTATCATATTTAGTCCTTAACTTTTCAGAGGCCAAGTATTCCCTCCCTTTTTAAAATATTTATTTATTTATTTATTTATTTATTGCGCTGGTTTTGCATAAATGGGTCAATGATACTGTTTCTTATTTTTTTTAAAAATTCTTTTCAGGTCCTTGAGCATAGTTCCTATTTACATCACTATATCTATAAACCGTTATCTGGTTATTTTGTCTAGCTTGCTTTCTAAATCATTGTAGCCCTTCTTGTTTCATAAAGAGACATAAAAATTATTTGTTGAAAGGTCTAGACAAAGGAGGAACAAAAAATATTTCACCCAGAAAATAGATAGCATAATTCCTGCAGTTAAAATCCAAGTTGTATCTTCTTACCAGAAATGTAGTCCAATGGAGAGCTCTTCATGGAAAAAAAAGAAGAAAGAAAGAAAGAAAGAAAGAAAGAAAGAAAGAAAGAAAGAAAGACATTAAACATTATTTAAATAAATTCCGGGAAAAGATATGATTAAGTTGCTTTGTGATTTACTGCTAAAGCTTGTGGTCTGTAATTATTTTAGGATTCATAGTCCCCATATGTCATCCATGATGATCAGAAGTGGGGTGAGAAATATAATTTTTCACGGAACTAATAGTAGATTAAACACATTTTAATGCACCGTATACAACTGAGTATTTTATTGCTTGTCATCAACAGAATCAAGGCACCATGTAATCTGCACAATGAAGCAAATGCTAGTGATGCCTACTTGGTTTCTTCTGGAACTCCAAATAAAACCCCGTATTAATTCCCTAATGGAAGGCAAGCCTATTAGTGAACACACTTTGTATTATCTATTCTCATTAATAAATGCTACTTATTTGTTAGATTACATTTATTGAAAACAGAATGGGAGCATACAGTAATTACCAATTTTCCCTAATTAATTAGTGTTTTATGTGACTAGAATATTCTTCAGTTGATCATAGCACTTGCTGCTAGAGTTGGATAAATGTGAAGTTTAAGAGAGCCGATCTCTAGCAGTTCCCTGAACTGCCCTCTTTCCTTCATCACTAGTACTGGAGAGGTAAGGAGGATCCATGAGTCAGTGCAAAGATGAGGAATTAAGAGACATCCAACCCTGTACTGAAATCCTAGCTTTGATACTTAGTCATTTTACCCTGAGAAACCTCCCTGAATCTCACCTTCCTTATTTGTAAATGGGAACGATATTATCTATTCTAGAATACAGTAGTTATTCTTATATTGGTGAGACGTCTAAAAGAAATAATTTGTAAGTGGAGATGTTGATATGCAATAGATACTGATGCTGAGTTCGTAAGCCCTTCCATGAATACATCCAACAGAAAAAAAAATTTTCCACGTGCACGCTCTGGGTATTGTGGTGAAGGTAAATTATACAGCCAGGTCTCTGTTAACGTACCTTTGAGAAAACCAATCCCACCGTCTCCAAGTTTTGCAGAGACAAATCAGGAGATGTGACCTATGTGATGGTTATTTGTCCTGAAGTCAAATAATCAATGAAAGAGTCAATGAAATAATAAAATATCTGCTTCTTTGCCTTCAGGCTTGTCTTCTGCCTTTCAGTTCTGGAACTGCCTCTGGAATTCTCAGGCATCTTGTCCATACTACATACCATATCATGAATTCAACCAGTCATTTGCACAAATTTGTTGAGTTTCT
The DNA here is from genome assembly GCF_024362965.1 of Panthera pardus. NCBI lineage: Eukaryota > Metazoa > Chordata > Mammalia > Carnivora > Felidae > Panthera > Panthera pardus. Next base: position 188,418,077 of record NW_026526688.1, read on the forward strand.
GCAGAAGGTAGAATTGCAATAAACACTTGAGAAACCAATAGTAAGCAAATAGATGTGATTCTTGCCCTCAAGCAGTGAAGGGACCTTGTAACTTGAGTTATTTTTTTAACTACATTATTACTGTAGAGCTTGGACCATCTACTGCATGCATAGCAATTTTTGGCAGAGTGAGCATAATATCCAGAGCTTTAGAAACTTCCCAAGGTTATACAGCTAATTAGTAGCTGAAACAGAATTATAAAAGACACATCTGATTTTCCATCTCAAAATCCCAGCCTAGTATCCCAATAAGAACACACAGAATGTCTGAAAAAATAGAGTGCAAATAATTAAGAAAAAAATCTTGGTCCTAAACAAGTAGAATTTTCAGCTCTTTTGTCTGTCAACTAGGTAGAACCAGAATTTATAGTTCTGATTTGATTTAGCAAGCCACCTCTGAGGTAAACAGTGGATATTTGTTATGCAGATGCCATATGAAGTTCAAGATTACATGAAAAGGGGTTAATAAGGTAGTACAGCACAGGTAAGGAGTGTAGACTCTGGAGTCAGACTACCTGGGTTCCCATCCTGATTCTGCTATTTACTTATTTGTAGATGTCACTGAGCTCTCTGTATCTCGGTTCCTATTTGTAGATAACTCTGACCCTTTTGTCTAAGCAATCAGAAGAATGCGTTGACATTCAGAAAGATTGAAGGAGGGCCATATTTGGAGAAGGTCAGGAACCCCCCCTGTTTCCTTGTTTGGGGATTTAGGATGCCTCGTAGACATCCATGCCTACTTATGCCATAGGTAGTAATAGCAAAAGTATGTGTGTGTGTGTGTGTGTGTGTGTGTGTGTGTGTGTGTTTAGAGTTTAAGGGGAGAGATCTAGGCTGAAAAAGAAATATTGGTAACCTTGATATCTAAATCATATTTATCGCCATAAGACTGGATGAGATCACTAAGGGAATAAGCACAAGATATGTCAGATTTATGTTTTAGAAACATCCCTCTGACAGAGCCGAGTAAGAGGAACCAGAGCAGAGGCTCTTAGGGCAGCTTGAAACCTATTGCAGTAGTTCAAACTTGAGATTAGCCAAGGATGATAAACAACAGCCGTAACCATGGTAATAACAAAAATGAATTGTAATGCAATGTAATTGTAATGAAAAATGAATACGATACCAGTTACAATAAAAAAAAAAAATACAGCAAGACTGCTACAAAGGCCGGGACTCTCCTCTTATTTTTGTGATCTGAAGCCAAAGAAGGCAGAGATTAGTTTGCCTCTTAGAATCTCTGTGGCTGGCCCCACGAGGAAAGAATGGACTCTCATCTTAAACTAACTCAGAAATGACAAATTTCACAATGTTTTAAAGAAGCACTCTCACCCATTTTTAGAATATATACTCTAACCTGTTATTGATTTTATCTTCCCTCACCCCTGCCATCACCAGCACAAACACCTACAGACAGTATAAAAGAGGCAGTGAGGGAAGTTTCTGATATTTACATTGTTTAGGGTATTGTCTACTGTCCAGAAAATTTGGACATTAGAAAAACCTATTTCTCCTATTTCCGAGCCCTCTCTTCTTTCAAATGCTTAATTATAATTCTTTATTCCTGTGTTCAGCAATCATGCATCAAAAATCTTTTTACAAAATTTTTTAGCATTTATTTTATTTTTGAGAGAAAGAGAGGCAGAGCGTGAGCAGGGGAGGGGCAGAGAGAGAGGGAGACACAGAACCTGAAGCAGGCTCCGAGCTGTCAGCACAGAGCCTGATGTGGGGCTCAAACCCACAAACCACGAGATCATGACCTGAGCCAAAGTCGGACACTTAACAGACTGAGCCACCCAGGTGCCCCATGCATCAAAAAATCTTATAGGTGTGGAGAGGTGGGAGTAGAGGTATGCATGTTTGTGTGTATACATTAAAATTCAATGAACAAGGTGCATAAGAAAATAAAGAATGGAATAGAAGAAACTGGAACCCATTGCTTAGAAAACAAAAGGAATAAAAGGGAGAGAACGGGTGATTCCGCTTTGGGGAATGTTTTGGAGTTCCAATTACAATGCAGGGAAACGGATAAAGAGGACAATTTTGTCAAGTCTTCCACCCTTCCATGTAGATGATCCTGATTTTATTTGAAAATTAGACCCCTCTCTCTGTACTTAAAATTAGTTGCATACAACAAGGTGGACCTATTCACGCAATTACTTAAACTGGCAACATTTGACTTTCTGTAGATTGTAAAGTTTCAGATTTGTGAACTTTCCAAAGGATGAACAGAACCTATTATAGAGGTGTGGGAAAATTAGTTTGCAATTACCTTTATTGCCCAAATTATTTGAAGTAAATCCGGGGAAAAACAGACATACAGAGTGGGCTCTGTCTATACATTATATACGACAATAGTATCAGAAGCCAGTGATGTTAGCAGGTTAATTTATTACTTTTATATATAGTAGCATAATCTCACGAGCTAGGCATTTAAAAAAATAATTTCACATGTCAAATTTAGTTCCATTAAGAGATGTAAATGTGTGTGTGTGTGTGTGTGTGTGTGTGTGTGTGAATTCCAGATAAAAGGGTGTTCCTGAAGCAGGAAAATGGTGATAGTGTTGGCACTGCTTTACCCCATATGCAGGAATGACCTTACGTGAAGGGCGATTTTCTTTGTGAAGATACAAAGCTCTGAATAAAAATGGATGGATCTCCACCTTGTCAGTTCTGTGACTTTCTTGGTCAAGTCCGATTAGCTTCGGTACTTGTTTTACTTTTCTATTGTTGCACGGAGAAGAGAGTAACATTCAGGTGCTCTAGATTTGGACTGTGGCTTCTCACAATTTTTCAAATGGGACAGGGCCCAAGCAGAAGTTCTGCACCTGGTGTTTGAGAAGCTAGAATCTCTGAGATGGCTTCTTCACTCACAAATCCATTCCTTGGCTGGGAAGACTGGAACAACTGGGGACTGGTTGAGAATCTCTCTCTGTCTCTGTCTCTCTCTCGAATGACCTCCGTGCATGACTAGTATTATGGGCTGAATTGTGCCCTCCTCCCAAACCTCAAAACAATTGAAGTTCCCAACCCCAGAACTTCAGAATGTAACTGTATTTAGAGAGAAGGTCTTTAAAGAGGACGTTAAGTTAAAATGATGGGGACTTAATCTAATATGATTGGATTCCTCCCCCATAACAAGAGAAAGAGGAAGAGAAATGAGGGTCATATGTGCCCAGAAAACAACCATGTGAAGGGGTAGCAAGAGAGTAGCCGTCTGCAAGTCAGGGAGAGAGGCTTCAGAGGAGGAAACAAACTCTGCCAACACCTTGAACATGACCTCTCTGGCCTCCGGAATTTTGAGAAAATAAATTTCTGTTGTTTAAGCCACCAAGCCTGTGGTATTTTGTTATTGCAGACATGGCAAAGTAATAAGCCAGATTGCATTTTCTCACAGTGTGGTGATTTCAGAAGAGGTGAACTTCTTTAAAAATGGTAGTTGACTTCCAAGAGAGAAGAAGGGGAAATCCAAAAGTGCTTGTAAAAACTAGGCCAGGAACTGGCATAACATTATTTCTGTTGTAGTCTGTGGAACAAAGTCACGAGTCCTGTCCATTTTCGAAGGGAGGGAAAATGGATTCCACCTCTTGATGAGTGGAGAAGAAATTGATGGCAGCCATCAGTGGAGATTGTATGCCAAGGGCTCTATCAAAACTTCACAATTCTCTTTAGCCCCTCTATTTAGGCATCCGTCCTGCTCACTTTAAGAAGATCTTGTTTCCTACTTCAGTTGGAACATTGACACCATCTAGTGTTAAAACTCACAGTTTTTATCCTCTACTAAAAATACATGGTAGCATCCATTGTTTCTTTTGCTCCTTTCTTCCAGCCCCTGACAGGAAAGAATTTTTTTCCTGCCTGAAGATAAATCATGCAGAGCACATGGGTGGTTCAGTCAGTTGAGCGTCTGACTCAACTCTTGATTTTGGCTCATGTCATGATCTCGTGTTGATTTCGGCTCATGATCTCATGATCGTCAGTTGGAGACCCACATCAGGCTCTACCCTGAGTGTGGAGACTACTTAAGACTCTCTTCCTCCCTCTCCCTCTGCCACTCCCCCCTTTCAAAATAAAAATAAATAAAATAAAATTTAAAAATAAAAAAATATATAAATCATGCATCTGAGCCCCAAAATGTCCTTCATTCCAAGATGTTTTTCTGCAGCCATCACTCTCTTTCTAATCTTAAACTGGCCACTCTATCCACTCCTTCCACTTAGGCAAATATCTTTCCTGTTCCCAAAGTATGTTCCACCTTGGCTCAAAATTTTTCAAAGTATACTCTTCCATAATATCACTCTTTTCCTGTTTTCATCAGAATTGTTAGAAGTGGGGCTTTCTTTCCCTATCTCCACATTATGTCTTAGGATTAGTTTCTCAACCCTCTATAATATTGCTTCTATCTCTAACATTCCACTGAAACTGTCCTCAAGGAATTTAAAGTGATAAATGAATAAATCAGCATAGTGTAGTTTGAGTGCTATCTCTGTCACTTATTAACAGTGTACCTTTGTTGTCTCAATTGTAAAATCAGGTAACAGTGCCTTCTATTGTAATATTTTGTGGAAGATTAAGTGAGATTATATATATACATGTATAGATAGATATATAGATAGATACATATATGTTATACATATATACACACATATATTATGTGTATGTCTGTATAATATATACACACCTGTGTGTATATATTAAACAGATATACACACATATATTACACATGTGTGTATATATTATATATATACACATAATATATGTGTGTGTATATATATATTATATATATACATATATAATATATATAATTATTAAGAGGGTGCCTGACACATAGTAAATAGCCCAAAAATATGAGATTGCCTTCTTATTATTATTCTGGGTCATTTACCACCATAGTTTTCATGAAAATGTCATGCATATTGTTGCAATAATCCCATTTTGTACCTATTGTAGATTGGGTTTAATTTCCCAAACAGTGAACTAACTCCAGCCTATTGGACTGATGTTATAACCGGAAGGAAAACTAGTAGAGTTCTCCCAGATGCGAGCAGCAACAAATTCCCTCACTGCAGCACTTCTGCCCAGACTCTGTGCTTGGGATACTCCTGAGAAACAGCCCTTAGCACTCGGAGAAGTGATGCTCTCACTGGTCAGCTACCTAAATCAAGAGGATTTTAGCTTTCAAGAATTGTGCCTCCAAGGGATGGCACTATCGTGAGAGTTGAGCCAACCCGCTGGCAAGCTACACCAGAGGCTAGAGTTGGCTGCTTCTGAAAAGGACTGTGTTTCTTCTGGTAACCTGGGGCAGGAATTTCATCAAATTTATTTCCTAAAATAGTCTTAGTGCTACCTTTGTTTCATAGGCTTCCATATTGGCTTAAAAGTTTTGGAATCGATACTACCACTATTGCCAATGCACCAGCTTAGTCTTCTGGCATTGCTAGTACTAGGATGTTATGGACTGAGCATTTGTGTCCCCCTCCACACTTATATGTTGAAATCCCAATTCCAATGTAATTATATTAGGAGGTGAGTCTTTTGGAGGTAAGTAGATCTTGGGAGTGGAGTGACATGAGAAGTGGAGTGACATTATAAGAAGTGACATGAGAGAGCTTGCTACCTCTTTCTGCTCTTCACCATGGGATGATTTAAGAAGACAGTCTACAAAACAAGAATCAGGACCTCACCAGATACAGTATCTGTTGACACCTTGATCTCAGACTTCCCAGCCTCCAGAGATGTGAGAAATAAATTTCTGTTGTTTAAGCTGCCCGGTCTATGATATTCTCTTATAGCAGCCTGAACTGATTAAGAAATCCATTTTTGAGGAACTTCCCTTTAGTTTAGCTATTATTTGGTTATAAATAACCATTATTTAGCTATTTGACACTCAAAACATCATTTGAACACCTCTGAAACTCAGATTCCCCATCTCCAAAACTGGACTAGTAATGTCTCATATGCAGCATTCTGACCATCAGATATCATGTTCATAAGCATCCTGTGCTGAGGAAGCCATATAACATGTGCCCAATCCATGGTACTAACAGTATCATTAATCTTCAGTTAATCCTGTGAATGTTAACTCATCATGAATGTGTGTACATAGAAATAAAGAGTCATTTAGGGTTTTTGTGGGTTTTTTTTCACAATTCAAATGATTGACCATTTTGGGGACTCAGCTTTTAGTTTAGGTATTACCCATTTTTCCCATCACCTGTCACCATTGGTTGGAATGAGCCATTGGATGGAAGAAGAATAACTTTTCAAAAAGGCAGCATCTGATTATATAGCAAATGTAAGAATTTTATTTTAGATTTTAAAATCCACAGCAATTGAATAGTTATGACATGCTCATCCAATCATTCAGTAAATATTGGACATTGGGCAGGCAGATTAAAAAACGGCCCTGGGGCACCTGGGTGGCTCAGTCAGTTAAGCTTCCAACTTCGGCTCAGGTCATAATCTCATGGTTTGTGGGTTTGATCTGCATGGTCAGGCTCTGAGCTAACAGCAAGGAGCCTGCTTCAGATCTTCTGTCTCCCTCTCTCTCTGCCCCTCCCCCATGCTCTATCTATCTCACATGTGTGCAGTCTCTCTCTCTCTACCTCTCAAAAATAAACAAACATTTAAAAAAATGTCCCTAAAAGAGCTTGTAATCAAGAGGGAGAGACAAATGGTAAAACAAGCTACTACGATAAACCACAATAAGGTAATAGTAAAGGTACAAGGCAAAGGTGAAAACAGTTAAGCTCGCCAAGCAGGACGAGAGGAATGAAAAGGGCACCTGGAGAAGATGATATCTGACTCAGGACTAAAATGATCACTGAGCATTCCCTTGACAGGAAAGGGGAATTGCAGCCATTGGAATGACCAGGCAGGGCAGGGGCAGGATGGAGTTGGGTGTATGTCAAGTGGGGCTCATGGTGAAGAGTCATCCAGTAGCAGCTAGGGGATATTGGAGCCAGAATATCATGGGGTGTATGTTCATAAGAAAGTTTAGGAACTTGTCCTAAAGGTAGAATTTAAGAATCTGGCTTCAGGTAAAAGACACTTTGGGCTAATCCACAGGCTCCATGGTCTCTCCAGAATTACAGGTATTAAAATTCTGACTGGCTCATATAAATAATGTCATCTTTTATGGACCCTCCGTCCTCTCCTAGTGACGATTGAGACTTGATGACATTATTTTCTCAGCAGAAAATATTCCTGACCTAATGGTGTTGGTTCATGTTTGGAATGAATAAAGTATTGACTTATTTCCTTCTCCCCTTAAACTACTTTGAATGCCTCTAAATTACTACTCTCTAGGAAACTGTCCTGAACATCTGATGAGCATGAATTTTTGTTTCTGCATGGAATTATTTAGACAACCAATGTCTAAGTCCCCAGGCCAATGCAAATTTCAATTTCCAAAAGAAATGAATGTCTAGGAGAGCCCCAGAACTGACTCTCTCCTAAGAAAATATGAATTCATTCTAGAGTCTAGGATTTGAAAAATCCAAATGTTTTATGTAATCTCCACAGTCCTGTCAGTTTTGCTTAAAACTTTCAAGTAGAGAAAACTCCAATTACTTCCAAAAGGAAAATCTGCCCTTCCTTGAGTGCAAAAGGACAAAGTTACCAAGTCCTCAAGATGACAGTTTGCTGAAGGGCCTTCCGCTCTTCATCCAAGAACTAGTCAGTCTTCTTTGAAAATAATTCCCCAGCTCAAGGCACTAGAAAATCATAATGATGTTGAGTTATGCTTGGCAATCAGGCACTGCCAGAGGTGAGGAAATTTCATTCCATGGCATCTGGAGAGGATTTTATCACCCTGGATCTGTTCTTGCAGGGCTTGATTTGCTGGGAAGTGTCCCCAGTGTCATTCACCCTTTTACCAGTCACAGCTCTGAAGAAGGGACAGGTTCCCCTAAAGCATTTTCCCCACCTCTTAGGAAAGAAGCATATGGAATTTCAATCGAGTGGCATCTTGAGAAAGTCCTTGCTTCTACTTAAAGATTTGTTGCTAAAAGCATCTCCATGTGTTTTTGCTAAACAGAACTATCCGTATTTGCCAGAGTGGTGAGCTGCAAACCTTAGGAAAGGTATCTCCTCTCTCAAATGTCCCTCATGTCAGTACTAAAACATAGGATATGATGACACATGTTGTACTTTAAAAAGCAGCTCGGTAAGCCTTGCCGTCCAAATGGTGGTTATTATTATTTATCTTTAATGCTGATAATAAATATCTTCCACTGAACAATGTTGAGTATTTTACACATTCAGTGATCAATCCTTTGATGAAAAGAGTTTGGAGTTTTCAAGAAGTCAGTGTCTCAAGAAGGATTCAGGTGAGTGTGACCAGTAGGTCTCTGGGGTTGTCTGCCGCCCGAGGTAAGGGTCTGCAGACTATGTTATAGGAGACCATGGCGGCAAGTGGGACCTAGAATTCTTCATTTTATAACTTGTTATTTTTGTTACCTGAGTCACTGAGTTGACCTTTCTGACTTTAGTTAGGACTCCTGTAAAATCTGAGTAGCAATTTGGTACATTACAGTCCTGAAGCGTGAGGTAGTCCCTTCTCTCCCTGGTGCCGCAGTTAACGTACACGACGTGTTCTTATGCGGCAGCTGCTGTTTGTGGTTAGCAATTGTAGGCATCATCAATTCTTCAGTTAATTCTTTGAACAGCAATCCATCAGTGAGTATATACATGTTTGAAGACAGTATTTCTTTATTTTTGGTCATGATGCAGGTGATTGGTTTTCTTACAGCTTTGAGAATTAATTATTAGCTACTAAATGTGAATGAAAATATAGCCTGGGGTAGGAGGTATTACAATAATAATAATGATGTTGATTGTCCAGTAGTAATAATAAAAATAATCATAACCACCATTCACTTAAAATGTATTGCGTGATCAGGACTGTGTGCATTTAAGAAATTTAAGCTAATGTAAGCAGTTCAATTACCAGATGAGTAAAAGGTATTTTAAGGAACTCATCAGCAGCCAAGTACAAGTGAACTTCAGTAGACATAAGAATCCCAAATTGGAAAACTATCAGGAATTAAGGTTCATATTTCCAGAGTCATAGTGTTTCTGCTTTTTTTTTAAATTTTTTAAATTTTTTAAATTTTTAAATTTTTTTTGCATCTCTGAGCCCCTAGCTCAGAAATAATTTCCCCAGGTGTTCGACAACTCCTCTTTGCTTAAATACCAGAAGGACAACTAGTGTCTCTGATTTCCCCATCCAGATGCTCCAGGGACTAGAGCTGACTGACCAATCTTGTTTTAGGTGCTCTCCCATAATGCCCCCTAGTGTCCTCCTCTGTTCCACTCAGTGATGGGTGTCAAGAAAGAGTTAGCAGTTGCAAATAGGGCTGCAGAGTCTTGCTTGTGAATTGGGATAGAGGAGGCACAAACATAGAATTTAGTTAATTTGTCCCAGGTCAATTACCAACATGAAGCAGAATGTGGAATAAACCCACTTTCAGACTATTTCTTTGGGCTTTCTTGCTGTCCAATCACAGTATTAGATCACTGGTGCTCACTGGTGACTCAGGGTTGATTTCAGTGGGTCACAACAGTGAGGGACTTTGTGAAGCTGGGCCTCACCTGAGAACCCACATCCCATGTCATGAAAGGATGACAAGGAAGTGAGAGGGCCTTTGGGGAAGTGGTGAGTCATTGCCTATTGCACAAGATGGCTTCAGACAAGTCTTTAACATCAGTGCCTCTAGAACATTAATGTGCACACAACTCGCCAGAAAGTCTTATTAAAAGGCAGATTCTGCTTCAGTTCTCCTTCAGTGGGGCCTGAAAGTCTGCATTTTTAGCGAATTCTTAGGCGGTACCAATGCTGTGGGTCCTGCTCCAGGAGCACACTATGTGGAAAAGAACAAAAGAATCTGAAGCAGCGAGAATTCTACAGTTCCCTGGACCTAACCCACAGCTGTTCAGATAGTTGGGTACTTGGCAAGCTCGCTCCTCTGTGTTTGCCTTTCCACCCCGTCCAGTGACAGGATGAGCAACGACACCTTCAGCAGCTTGCTGGCCCAGCTAAATAAAGAGCATGTGCTGGCTAAAAAAACTGTTGGCAAATAATCAGTGGGTGCTGCAGCAGCCCATTTATTTGAAGTTTGTCTTGTTAAGATACACAGGCTATTTTGTGCCAGAATTTTTTTTTTCTTTTTCCCTTAATTCAACTTTGGAAAAACTTACTAATATGCATGGTGAGTGGAATTTTTGCACATTTTGTTGATTAAAAAAATCTATGGAGTGCACTCGGAAGTCATTATTTGACATTATTTTGATGTGCGTGTGGGCTTTTTGGTGCTCCCCTTCCTGGTTCTGACAGGAGCTCAAGGCCTAATTATTGCTATATATTTACTGATGCTTAAAATATGTTACATAAAATAGAAAAATCAATTGCACATATTATCTCATTTTGTCCTCACAAAAACCTAGGAGCTATGTGCTATTTTTATTCCCATTTTAGCGATAATGAAACTGAGGGCAAACCATGTCATAGGAGGTGACCAGGAACAGTCTAATACTATTTAACGCTCATTTGACCTTCACGAAACATTTCCACACTGCCCTTGCTTTCCCATGGACACCATCCCCTTGGCTTTCAGTTGATGTTGCATTCCAGTGCCCACCTCAACTCATCTTCAATCCAGATTTTCTCCCCTTTTGCCCCCTCGTAGAGAGGTTGGAAATGTTGGGAAGCCATTTTGGCTGCATCCAGTCGCCGTTTATTTTGGGTATGCTTTATTGCTGCCTTCATTTGACTTATTTCATTAGCTACCATTCTCAGCATCCTCAATGGTAGCCCCTGATATTTTCCACACATCCCAAACCCAATTCCCAGATGTGAAAAAATGGACGCAAACTTTCCTAGAGTCACTTACATATAGTTTTTACTGTAAATATTAGAAAAATGCAAATTATTATTATTTCAACATTAAGAATACAAATCTCTCTCCAAACAGGAAACTGGAGGTAAGCAGTTTCTCAGATAACACACTTGGTTAATGTTGTCATTAGACTCAGATTTATTTTCCTCCATCCTGAGCATCTAACTCTTTGTCCTTGGCTTCTACCTCATAGTTACAAGATGGCTCCCTCAGTCTAAGCATCATGACTTCATCCGACCAAGTTCAAGGGAGGAAATTTATTTATTATGAAGCAAAGTAATTCCCCAAAGCATCCTCAGTAGAGATCTCTGTAATGTACATTTGGCCCAAACTTTGTCGTTTGCCAAACCTCTGCCACCAACAGAGGGGAATGGGATAACCATGCTGAGTTTGGATCAAACATGGTTCATTCTCTGGGACTTGGAGAGGAATCCACCTTCCCTAAGCACGTTGCCACAGGAACAAAACTTATACGGTTCGCTTCTACAAACTGAGAAAGAAGGTGTAATATGGCTACTGAACAACAACCTATAGTGTCTAAATCGCTTCCCTCATCCCTTTTCTCCTTCTCCTGCTGCTTCCTGCCTACCTCAGAAGTGCCATGCGGAGTCAATTGTTCTCTTCAGCTTTCTGGTCTCTTCCTTTCCAAGTCCAGATTCTTCACCTCTCCTCCCCTCTCAGTCCCATTTCTTCTCTCATTTTCTTTGCCCTACCAATGATCACTTCTCCAGTTTTCAACTTCTCTTTCTCATTTTCTCTCAAATACATTCCAGTATCTTCTATAAGAATGAAAAAAAATTAAATTAAAAATTTAAAGAATTAAAGCAAAACTAAACAAAAAGTAGCCTTTTTCTTATCCCTGTAGTGTCTTTAAGCAGCTATTTTGGCTCTGACTTTTTTTTCATTAACAAAATCTCCAAGAAGAAATTGATACTCTACGCTTTTATTTTCTCTTCATTTGCTCATATAAGTCTGCAACCCTGCTTTTTTTGCCACACCAGTGAGAAGAGCACAGTGCCATCAACTCTGATCCAGTTTAACCTTTCTCTCAGGATCTATCCTGGTCTGGGAACCTTAGTCTTCCCTTGGTCTCTGTAGCTCTGCAAAAGTCTGCAACTATCCATCTCCAATCTGTGCACCCAGCCAGCCACTTCTTTGACTTGCTCATCTGTGTCTCATGTATTGGATCTTCTTTTACTAGGTTTGTAAGCAACTTGAGGAAACAGAACTCAAGTTTCCTCAAGGAAATAAGTCTTACTCATCATTATGACCTGCACAATGTGTGGGACAGAAGTTTAGATCAAGCCCTCCTCTCTTGCAAAACTACCTGTTTCCTTGACTCCTCCTTTTGCCTTCTCCAAACCATCCTGCTATCAGAGTTACATGTCTAAAAGTACAAGTCTGATCACAGTAGTTCCTTATTGAAAAACATGGACTCCTTAGCATGTCAGCCAAATTCCTTCACAAAACAACCCAAACCAACTTTTTAACTTGAAGTCCTTCCACTCTGTTTCCCCATGACACACACACACACACACACACACACACACACACACACACACCATGAATACATTGTAAGACTGTTTCTCAAAGAATGGTCCATGGATCACCTTCATTAGAATCACCTGGGAAATTTCCTTAAAATGAAATTTCTGGGCTATACTAGGGATCAACTTAATCAGAATCATTGACTTAGGCTGGGTAAGTACATTCTCAATATGCACTCAAGGCAATCCTAAATACACACTAAAGTCTGAAGCCATGGCTTTATATCATACTTAATAAGCAAAAACTGACAGTTAAATATGAATTGCCCCATTTTTTCTAATTCCTAAGCATATATTATACCCAATTTAATTTTTTTTTCAATTTTTCTCTGTGAGGATGGAAAAAGGAAGTCTCTAAGGAAGAGCTGAGAACTAGATCAAGTATCACTGGGTCAACAGGCTTATTAAAAACTTGTTTCTGTTAACAATTTAATTCACCTGAAGGAGAGTTCTGCATCATTGCTTTGGTTATCTTTGAACAAAGTACACCAGATCATTTGCCTTTCTGTCTGAATATTTTGGCAGTGATAGAATTTGAATACCTAATTTTTGAGAAGACTTATGATCTGTGATTTACTTTCCTTCTGTAAATTAAGGGAAGGTTCTGTCCTTCTGGGTTGGTTGGTGGCATCAATAGTAACACCAGCCATGAGTAGCGACTTTGTGTATTCCCCCATGTGTTGAGTTCATCTTCCTTATGCACTTTGTATGCACCATTTCTACTGATGCTCCAGTCCCAGCATGATGACTTTTCATATCCCTGGAAGAATCAAGTGCAATGGCATTTAATAAGCACATAGCTGTTTTTAATGAAAGCACTCCAAGTCTCCAATTGAAATTCAAATGGAAAGTTTTTTGAAATTTTACAAATGGCAAATCCGGAAGTTTTGTGAAAACTTATTTATTTCATATACTTACTGTAAAAACTCACTATTCAATGGCAAAAGACAATTTATCTTCTTTTTTTTTTTTTCTGTTGGTTCTCTCCCCATTCTTCCTCCCAGATCCAACCCTCTCCATTCATCTTGGTGACCATGAATATGGGATAAAATATTAATGGATTGTGAAAACTGTGTTCATGTTAAAGATTGAAGCTGATTGTTACAGTGTAAACAGCATCAGGATTAGTAAGGAAAATGGTCAGAATTCCAGATCCAACTGTAGTTATGTTTCCTTTTCATACAGACTAGGCTTTAGTCTCAGTTGGTCTCTCTTTCTCTCTCTGCCCCTCCCCCTTCCATTTCCGTTGGCTTTCTCTTCTTCCATTGACTCAGATAAATAAACCCACCAAAACACATTGCTTTTGATATTGTCTCTGACCTGAGGTCATAGAGAAAAGACTCAAAATGAAAATAGAAATCAAATCAGATCCATAAATGGATGCCAGAGGGGACGATAAAATAAAGGACAAAGAGACTGGTCCAAGTATCTCATTTTCTCCACCAAATGACTTTCAGCTTGAACAATGGTTTGCTTTTGCAGTCTTTGCTCGCCAACAAAACAACAAAGAAGAAAATTGTTTCAAGTGATGAACTGTCCATGCTGGGAGCTAGAGAAAAGCAGTTGGCCCCAGTTGCCAAAGAGGGGCAAATATTTTCGAGTGCTGCAGTTGGACACAGACATCAGTGTTCACCTTGGTCTGAGTCATGCAGAGTTCACATAAGTTTATGTCCAGTGGAGTGCTGCTGAGGAAATCAGATTTATCCAACTTAGCTTCTGAGTTCCTGCCCTAAACACCATGCTTGCCAGCACTCCAACAGGCAGTAGCTTCTGGATTTTAGGAACCAGGGCAGGGTTTCAACCTGCTTTGGAATAGGAAGGTTAGAAGGAACAGTGTAGATACAAGCAGCCTCCTGAGATGAGCGGAATTTGCATGCCACCTCCGTGGGGCAAGCCCAAATGTGAAGGAAAATTTTGTATGAAATTGGAGGAGAGTGAGTTTGTTACTCAAACATTCCTGATCTAGGAAAGCAGGATGATGCACACTATGACTAACAGAGTGACGGTGATTGAAACTCATCCTGATAATGCACTTGATGGCCGAGAAAGGCAGAAAGTATATAACCAGGTCATTGAAAATGTATAAATTCATTGTAGGAATGGAAAGAGAGAAGACAAAGAAAGTGAGAGCTATTGAGAGAGAGAAAGAAAGGGAGAGAGAGATCAGTAGCTGGGTTCCAAATCTAGACAGAAGTTCCAGAGCCTCCAATGTTAACTTTGCACTGTGTAGCTTGTACTGTGGCCTCTCAACATGTGAAGGGATTTAAGCAGGTCAAACGACAACAACAATAACAACAACAACAAGAATGTATTCTCTAAAGGCCCCAGGTGTTTCTCCATCCCAGCTTTAACACCCTCTAACCAGTCCATTCAACTGCTGAATGGCACAAAGTCACGCATGCACTTTCCAGTTCTTTGTTTTCTTCTCCTAACAAAATTCCTAGGTCACATTGTGTCAGAGTGGTTCCCAATTCCCAACTATTTGCAGAGTATAGACTACTACTGCCACTGAAGGGGACAGACTACTAAATACACAAATGTGAGCTTGCCACCTCTGAAGGACTATAATACTAAAGACATAAGT
This sequence comes from Panthera pardus, assembly GCF_024362965.1. Classification (NCBI taxonomy): domain Eukaryota; kingdom Metazoa; phylum Chordata; class Mammalia; order Carnivora; family Felidae; genus Panthera; species Panthera pardus. The sequence goes on from NW_026526688.1 coordinate 188,433,145, forward strand.
TGTTTTTGCTCAAGGTGTCCTGGGTATAGAAGGTGTGGAGGGGACGGATGCAGCTTTACTCCATTGCGGGGATGGCTGCGGGAAGACAGATGCCAGCCTCTGACCCTAAAGAGCTAATTTTGCTTAGGCAGGAAACAGTCGATGCTGGGTAGATTATTGACAGCTGATTTTAAAATCAAAGTTGAATGGAGCTTCCAGAAAAAAAGTATTGGATGCCATGGTGGAGATGGGGGTGAATGGCTCCAAATAGTGATCTGAAATCTTCTCATAACTAGTGCACCCTTATTAACTCTGGACGTGGACCTGTTTGACAGAATAGAGAGTATAGTTGACTTTTAATCAATGATGACACAAACATCAACCCATCCAGCATATTAGAACAGCTACTCCTTCAACAAACAGCAAGGTGGGGGTTATCAGGACATTTTCCAAGCTGTAGGGGCTCTGATTTCATCATATTGACTGAACTAGCATAAAATATGACAAGACAGGGGTGCCTGGGTGAGCCAGTTGGTAAATGTCCAACTTTGGCTCAGGTCATGATCTCACAGTTCGTCAGTTTGAGCCCCACATCGGGCTCAGTGCAGACACCTTGGAGCCTGGAGCCTGCTTCAGATTCTGTGTGTCCCTCTCTCTCTGCTCCTCCCCCACTCACTCTCTGTCTCTCTCTCTCAAAAATAAACGTTAAAAAAATAAAAATAAAATAAAATATGACAAGACAGGTGACTAAACAGTTACAAATAAAACATAAATGATTGTTTATAAATAAATTACTATGAATAATTACATTATTTTAAAGTACAGGAATTAAAACATACAAAGATTTGTCTCTTGAGAGAGCTGCATCAAGTTGCCTCTAAATGGAGGCAGAGATTTCATCTCAGCACTTACTGACATGGATGCCACTGCTGGGTCGTGGTCTCTGATGTGTCCTCTGTCATTCTTGCAATATATGAACAGAGGAGTTGTAGATCTGTTGCTTTCATGGCATCAGTAAGTGCTTTATTTATGTGTTTCATCTTATCCCCAGAACTTTGCATTGCCGTGCTCCCAGGAATACGCTGTGTTCTTTATGGGAAAAACATAAAATGGGTATGAAATTAACCTGGCAACATAGACAAGCTGACCTCCCGTTGTGTGGCAGGGTGTTTACTCCTGTGTTCAACGCTCATCCAAGATAAAGTATACTAAGAGAGATTTGCCCCATGGGCATCCAGTCTCTCCTCACTTCCAGGTCTACAATCTAGTCTTACATTGAACCAGATCAATAAAAAGCTGAATACCTGACCCACAAAGTCCTTGGAAAATTGCCTTTACCAAATCAGATTTTGGCATGATGTCATCAGGCTATTTGTAGGATTGCTATATAAAATGGCTCCGTAAAACTTGCTGTCACACACCAGAGAGACATCATTACATCCCATAGTGTCCTCTCCATGACAATCCTGGGAGTAATTCTGTCTGGTCTCAATACCAAGAACAGCTGTGCTTCTCCTGGGCAAAGGTGTGTCTGTGCTTTTATCTCACAAATATCGGACAATGAGTAACTGACCACATTTTCCAGTAAGTCGCAATGTGATTTCCTCCCTGGTTTCCAGAAATGTACCCCTGGGGGTCCTGAAGCTTTCTAAAATACACTTTCCACATGATAATCTTTTTAAAAATTACATAAATACAGGAATCAGGAGACATTTTCTATAAATGAGCCAGATAGTAAATATGTTAGACTTCACGGGCCTCATGCATCTCTATTGTATTATATTCTTTTTCCAACCATTTAAAATGGTGGAAACCGTTCTTAACTCAGGGGCCTTGCAAAAATAAGGGTGCCTGGATTTTGCTCCCAAGCCATAGTTTACTGACTCATGTTGGAGGATCACCGGATGGCTTATTTTTGAAAACTGACATGTGATTGCAAGGCCTTCACAATTGTGTTTGTATTAACGTTGGTGTCGGTGCCAATTTGTACTGTCAGCACTGACATGAGGTAGTAAGAAAATAAAGAAGGTTAACAGTACCTGTAGACGACAGCTTGGTCTACGTGAAGGCCACTGTCATAAAGGCAACTGTACAAATGAAGATGTCACGTCATCCAAGGTTGGAAGAGAGCTAACTCAGCGCACAGCTTGCTGCCATGGCAGAGTCATGCAAACTCATAGGATGTGAGTTTGTTCCACATGGAATGGAATTCTATTCCATACTCACCCTGTGTGGGGCAATTTCCTGAAAGCAAATTAGCAGGATTCATCTATGAAGTAAATGTTACCTTGAAGTCGGTTAGCTTTTTAATTTTGTTTATGCTTAGCTTATTAATTTGGCTTGGTCTTACATCTGTGTAAGAATATTGCGCAACATCCACAACCACACTCCTTGGTTCAAAACCCAGCCCTGCAACTTCCTAATTAAGATCAATGTATTACATATTACATAAAGCTCTTAGAATGGATCATGCTGCCATTTTCTTGTACCTGTCCATTTATACACGTTTAAATAAGGAATAATAAAAATAATTTGAAAATAAGGAAGAGAAGCAAGAGAAAAGTATACCTTTAGAAGAATTCCGTATATTTCTCAAGCTGGAGGGAAACCTTGAGTAGTCATGAATATGTGCATTTTATCCTCTCCCTATTTACTTTAAGACTTGAGCTGGGGGGGCACTGGGAGGCTTAGTTGGTTAAGTGCCCAACTTCAGCTCATGTCATGATTTCACAGTTTGTGAGTTTGAGCCCTGCATCAGGCTGTCTGCTGTCAGTACAGAGCCCCCTTTCTCTCAGCCCCTCCCCAACCCGCGTTCTCTCTCAAAACTACGTAAACATTAAAAAAAAATACTGGCTTTGTTCTTTTATGCAGTCTCTTACGCTGTAACACCCTTGTCTCCCTCCTACAAACATGTGTACCCTGCAACTAAGCTATTTTAATTTTTAAATTTATTTTTAGGTAGTAAAAACAAAGCACGATTATGGTAACAATTCAAGAGTATAGGTGATAGATCTTTCTCCCAATATAATCCTACTTCTTGGTCCCTTCTCCAAAGGAAACCACCATGAATATTTTCCTGAATTTCCTTCCAGAAGCTTTGAATTGTGTTCCATTTGCAAAAATACTATCTTTTTACATTTCAAAATTACATCTTTCAAGAAACCGAAAGGGCTAATTTAAAAATACAATGATTTTTGGTGTGGCACAGGGGACAGAGAGTTCTAAGAAACCCATACCTGATGTAGGGTGGCTATGGAAGATGAAGGAGACAAAATTGCTTTCTGAAAGGCCCCAGAGATCCATGAGAGCATGAATGCTCAAGAAATACACACCTGTACTTATTGCCAGAGTGTGGGATGAGCTCGTGTTCTAAGGGGTGGGAGATTGGAGGTGAACATAAGAAGAAGCTAGAGGAGACAAGAGCCAAATCCCCGGTGGTTTTGAAGTCATGCCTTTTGATTCTACCCAGAAGACCTTGGGCAACCAGTATCCAATTTTAAGCAGGAAAATGATACCTTGGAACTGCACTTTTGAGAGAGATACAATTCCAGAAGCCGCGAGATGGATTCAGATGTCTGAGATATGATGGGACCACAGGTCACAGCCCCACCTCCAGAACTTTGGACTCGGGTTTGGTGTGAAGTCTGAGCGTTTGCATCTCTGACAAGTTCCAGGGATGTGGATGCTACTGGTCCAGGGACCATGCTTTGAAAAACATTGGGTTAGAGAGATGTAGTAAAAATGGAAGGAAAAAAAAGCAAAAACAAAAAAGTAGGTTTGGATGCCAAGTAGCTAGAACAAGAGGGAAGAAAGAGAGTTGGAAAGATTCAAGGCTCAGGCCAGGTTCTGATTGTAACATGCAGTCACTGAGGCAGGGAAGGGAGGAAGAGAAAGAATGTTTGCCAAAGACAAGATAATTACCTTAGGGAACAAGATAATGCTTTACCTTACTTATAACATGATTATGATGTATGAAGGGGGAATTACTAAGTTGGCAGATAATTGTATTTGTAGGTAAGAAGAGATGTCTAAACTAATAAAGTTTAAGGAATCATTATAATATAAGGGACAGCAATCACACCGGTTAATGAGAGAGAAATTGTAAAAATGAGAAGAAGGCCCAGAATAGATCATAGGTAACACTAACACAGATATTTTGAATAAGGTAATCCTATTTTTTAAAACTCTACTCATAAAAGAGATTCTGTGGCCTTCTTTTCTCTGCTCAAAATAGAAGGAAGTAGAATCTAATATGTTTACAAAATCAATTAGTTAATTACTAAAGTGCTACATAGTTCATATTCATAATTTTCAAAAGAAGAAACTGAATCAAAGAAAAACTAGCTTAAGTGACTGACAGAAGTCATTGCCGGGCCTCAGGATGAACTTGTTACTTAAAAAAGTTTTTTTCATTAATACCTTGGGGCACCTGGGTGGCTCAGTTGGTTGACTGTCTGACTCTTGATTTTGGCACAAGTTATGATCCCCGGGTTGTGGGATTAAGCCCTGCATCAGGCACCACTCTGGGCATGGAGCCTGCTTGAAATTCATTCTCTCTCTCTCTCTCCTCCCTCCCTTTGCACCTCTCTCCAACTCATGTTCACTCACTCTCTCTCTCTCTCTCTCTCTAAAATAAATAAAATGAAAAAAATCATATTAAAAGAAAGATACCTTCAAATTTGTGATCGGGAAAAATCAGGACATTGGGAATGTCCATGAATAGGGAAATGGATTAACGAGTACACAACCTAAAAAATGATCCAAAAGTTTTGGTTACAAATAGCAAGTTTCAGAATATGTGCATTATGATAACTCATGAGGAAATCACCAAAACAAAATATGTATTTTATTTGAGATTCTTTGCCAATTTGTTTTCTTCCCTCATTCTTTTATTATGAAATATATCATGCCTTACAAAGAGTGACTATAACATGTGTATGATTTAGTGAATGGTAGTAATAGAACAAATGCCTCTCTACCCAGCATCCAGCTTAGGAGAGAAAGCACCACCTTGACGAGCCCTTCTCCAGGCCCATCCCCCACCTCACACCAGAGGTAAACACTGTGCTGGGATGTGTGATGACTATTCCCTCCATTTGCTTTATTCCCTCCATTCTCAATATGTCTAGTTGAATCATTATGGAAACAGAATCATGTTGTTTATATTCTTTTTTTTAATAATGTTTATTTATTTATTTTGAGAGAGCACGAGCAGTGGAGGGGCAGAGAGAGAGGGAGAGATAGAATCCCAAGCAGGCTTCACGCTGTCAGCGCAGAGCCCAACACATGGCTTGAATTCATGAATCACGAGATGAGGACCTGAGCCAAAACCGAGAGTCAAATGCTTAACTGACTGAGCCACCCGGGCGCCCCTATGTTGTTTATAGTCTTATGTGATTTTCACTTTTTTGCTTAATATTATACTTGTGTATTGATGCATACACATGCATTGTTACAAGCTGAATTGTGCCCCCACCTTGCGATTCATTTAATCAAGTCCTAAACAAGGCATCACAATCCCAGACTTTAGCCTCTACTACAAAGCTGTCATCATCAAGACAGCATGGTATTGGCACAAAAACAGACACATAGACCAAAGGAATAGAATAGAAACCCCAGAACTAGACCCACAAAAGTATGGCCAACTAATCTTTGACAAAGCAGGAAAGAATATCCAATGGAAAAAAGACAGTATCTTTAACAAATGGTGCTGGGAGAACTGGACAGCAACATGCAGAAGAATGAAACTAGACCACTTTCTCACACCAGTCACAAAAATAAACTCAAAATGGTTAAAGGACCTGAATGTGAGACAGGAAACCATCAAAACCCTAGAGGAGAAAGGAAAAGACCTCTCTGACCTCACCCGCAGCAATTTCTTACTTGACACATCCCCAAAGGCAAGGGAATTAAAAGCAAAAATGAACTATTGGGACCTCATGAAGATAAACAGCTTCTGCACAGCCAAGGAAACAATCAACAAAACTAAAAGGCAACCAACGGAATGGGAAAAGATATTTGCAAATGACATATCAGACAAAGGACTAGTATCCAAAATCTATAAAGAGCTCACCAAACTCCACACCCGAAAAACAAATAATCCAGTGAAGAAATGGGCAGAAAACATAAATAGACACTTCTCTAAAGAAGACATCCAGATGGCCAACAGGTACATGAAAAGATGCTCAACATCACTCCTCATCAGGGAAATGCAAATCAAAACCACACTCAGATATCACCTCACACCAGTCAGAGTGGCCAAAATGAACAAATCAGGAGACTATAGATGCTGGAGAGGATGTGGAGAAACAGGAACCCTCTTGCACTGTTGGTGGGAATGCAAACTGGTGCAGCCACTCTGGAAAACAGTGTGGAGGTTCCTCAAAAAATTAAAAATAGACCTACCCTATGACCCAGCAATAGCACTGCTAGGAATTTACCCAAGGGATACAGGAGTACTGATGCATAGGGGCACTTGTACCCCAATGTTTATAGCAGCACTCTCAACAATAGCCAAATTGTGGAAAGAGCCTAAATGTCCATCAACTGATGAATGGATAAAGAAATTGTGGTTTATATACACAATGGAGTACTATGTGACAATGAGAAAGAATGAAATATGGCCCTTTGTAGCAAGTGGACAGAACTGGAGAGTGTGATGCTAAGTGAAATAAGCCATACAGAGAAAGACAGATACCAGATGTTTTCACTCTTATGTGGATCCTGAGAAACTTAACAGAAACCCATGGGGGAAGGGAAGGAAAAAAAAAAAGAGAGAGAGAGGTTAGAGTGGGAGAGAGCCAAAGCATAAGAGACTCTTAAAAAATGAGAACAAGGGGCGCCTGGGTGGCTCAGTTGGTTAAGCGGCTGACTTCGGCTCGGGTCATGATCTCGCGGTCCGTGAGTTCAAGCCCCGCGTCAGGCTCTGTGCTGACAGCTCAGAGCCTGAAGCCTGTTTCAGATTCTGTGTCTCCCTCTCTCTGACCCTCCCCTGTTCATGCTCTGTCTCTCTCTGTCTCAAAAATAAATAAACGTTAAAAAAAATTAAAAAAAAAAATGAGAACAAACTGAGGGCTGATGGGGGGTGGGAGGGAGGAGAGGGTGGGTGATGGGTATTGAAGAGGGCATCTTTTGGGATGAGCACTGGGTGTTGTATGGAAACCAATTTGACAATAAATTTCATATATTTAAAAATAAATAAAAATAAAAATAAATTAAAAAAATAATAATCAAGTCCTAACCACAAGTGCCGTAGAAGGTGACCTTGTTTAGAAATAGGGTCATGTTAAAATAAGGACCAATGTTCTCATATAAAAGCAACATTTGGACACAGAGACAGACACATACACAGGGAGCAGTCCATGGAGAAAAGACAACACAGGGAGAAGAGAACAAGCTGTGAGTTAAGTAATATCTGAGGCTGACAGAAGCTCAGAGACTCATGTTAGAGTTCCCTCCCCACTACCTCTAGAGCAGGCATAGCCCTTGATTTTGGACTTTCCAACGACTGCAGAACTTACTTTATTTGAAGCTACCCAGTTCTTGTCACCTCGTTACAGGAGCCCTAGGAAACGAATCCATGTATGAAAGCCAGTGCTCATCTTTGCTGCTTGTAAGGTATTCTGTCAAATCCACAGACCGCCATTGTGTAGGCACCGTTGTGTCAATGCAAATGTGAGTTGTTTCCAGTTTTTGCTTCATGACTTAGGCTGCTTTGGAAATTCCTGTACATCTCTCCTGGCGCACCTAAGGTAGACTACATCTAGAATATCTGTCTAGCAAGAAAGATATGCTGGCTCTTGGGGTTTGTACATTTTACATGGTAAATTGGAGTACCTTCCAGAGAGATGGCGGCAGTATATAACCCAGCAGCAGAGCATAAATGCTGATCTACAGCTTACCCAACACTATTATTGCCTGCAGCACTTTGCATTTTCTACAGGAATATATAAATTAAATGGTATTAAATTAGTAGTCTGGAAGGATACATAGCAAACATAAAATGTTGGTTACCTCTGAAGAAGGGAGGAGAGCATAACCGGAAATTGGGATAATTAAAAGCGAATACAGAAATGAGAAAGAAGGGGCACCTGCGTGGCTCAGTGGATTAAGCATCTGACTTCAGCTCAGGTCATGATCTCACAGTCTGTGGGTTCAAGCCCCATGTTGGGCTCTGTACTGACAGCTCAGAGCCTGTAGCCTGCTTCAGATTCTGTGTCTCCCCCTCTCTCTCTCCCCCTCCCCCCTCACACTCTGTCTCTGTCTCTCTCTCTCAAAAATAAATAAACATTAATTTTTTTTTTAAATGAGAAAGAAAGAGATGGGGAAAGGAAGAAGTAGTCAAGAGGGAGGGAGGGAGGCATAGAGGAAGATTTAAGGGTGAAGGAAGGAGGAAAGGAGGGAAAGAAGGAAGGGGAGAAGGAGAGAGGAAGGGAAGGAAGGAAAGAGGAAGAGGAGGTAGGGAGGGGGAGGGAAGGAAAGATAGAAGGAAGGGAAAGAAGGAAGGGAGCAAGGGGGAAATAAAGAATGCAAAAGAGAAAGGAGGAAGAGAGAGTTGGCAAGGAGAGAAAGTGAAAGAGGAGACATTCCACATTTTCCAGAAAAGCCAGGGTACAAACTGATTAGCAATGTGTAAGTGCAGAAATCAATCTGTACCCTGTCTTTTCAGCTACCTGCAGATGCCATGAAATATCTGGCCTTGGGCCACCTAAGTTTTTCTGTCGCTCAGGAACAAAGCTTTGCATGGAGCTGAGGTGTGTTAATTCGCTCTCCTTAGTCTAATAAGCAAAACCCAGCATAGGCCAGGGAGTTCCTTTCCCCAAAGGCATGTGATTTGCATAACGGATGGAGTGGACATCAGCACAGCTGGGAAGAAGGGTCTGACAGCAATCCCTAGGCAGGCTCCTATTTGCTTCCCCACCACTGTGGAAAAAAATAGTAATAATAATTAATTGGTCTAGGGCACTGTGTTTGGAACTTCCAGGCATGATAATCATTGGATATCTGGAAAAGTACGAGGCAATTTCAGTAAGTATGTGAAGACAGCCAAAATAATTAGGCCGAAATAGTGCCATCTACTGCCTTCTTTTACAAATGATCGATACTTGCAGCTTTCATTAGGCCCGCCGAACTTTCTAAGTGAGCCACAAAACGACATATTGAATTGTTTTCAGGTTTCCCCAGCTGCAAAGTGTCTGCATTATCTGTATTTGATCATGTTTGGAGACAGTAGATGGTATTACATTCCAGTATCCTAATAAGGTAGTTTTCAGGATTTGGGTCATGCAATTCTAAGTTTGAAACTCCTGATTAAGCTTAGAGCCTGGCACTAGGCTGGCACTTAAGGAACGTACTCACAAATGAAGGAACAGGTGAACAAATGAATTAATGAATATAAAATAATAAAAACACTTTGGGTAAGATCCAAATCATGTGCATTCATTTTCTATTACTGCATAACAAATTATCACAAGTTTAAGGGCTAAAAACAACACTCACTTATTAACTGACAGTTGTGAGCCTTAGGGGTCCAGCATAACACGCCTGTGCTCTCTGCTAAGGAAATCACAAAGCCAAACTCCAGGTATCAGCCAGGCTGAGTTATTTTCTCTACGGGAAAATCCACTTCCAGGCTAATTCTTGCTGATTTCAGTTCCTCGCAACTCTTTCCATGAGTTTCTACCTCCTTGCTGACAAGGAGGGGCTCTCAGCAGCTGGAAGACTGCAGACATTCCCTGCCATGTAGCCCCCTTTTCCTTTAAGCCAAAAATGGTGAGTCAAACTTTTTCTGCTTCCCGTTTCTGGCTTGGTTTTCCCCAATCAGCCAGAGAAAGCTCTTTGCTTTTAAAAGGGCTCATGTGATTAGGTCAGGCCCACCCAGATAGGCTCCCTATTTTATGGTTAACTGGTCAACTGTGCCATATAACGTTTCCTATCACAGAGTAAAGTCCATCAAATTCACATACGGTTTGCACACACAAGGGCAGGAAATCGTGGGGCCACCTTAGAATGCTTTCTCCCACACCATGGAAGACTGCTGCGGTCTACTCCAGGCCACAGCACTGGACTTCTCTGAAGGCACCATTTGATGTTCCCAGGCAGGCTTGACTGTTATGTTGGAATACCTTAGGATTCAAAACCAATAGATCACTTTATTTTCCTTTTGTGGTCTTTTAAAACATATTTTCTAACTTTGCATCTATGTACCTCTGAAAGAGCTTCTATAGCAAATAGAAAAGTCCTATTACCTCCCTCCATTAAATGAGTGGAATACAGATGTAGGCAAAACCAGAAAATATCCTCTTAGAAAAATCCAGTGACACTGGAACCCTTTACAGTTTGTAGCACTAAAGTTGAATTTTTATGTTCATTGTAAGTGTTGGCAAGAGGAAACATTATTATAGAACAGAGCCAGCTAGGGTGGGAGGGCTTGCCCTCATCTCTTTGATATTAAAGCAATGGAGGTCATCTTGTGGCTTGCTCATGAGAAACGGAAAATATAGAACATTTGTAAAAGTTTTGTATTCTTTGAACACAAATGTTATTAAAATAGCTATTTATTGAAAAGTTTGCTATTTGGTAAACCAGCCTATGATGCAACATAGATTACTCCCATCTACTACTACTCACTGTACTTGTTTTATGCATTTTATATATTCACTGCAAACCATTTGTATTTGGGGCCCCAAAAGCTGGGGGGGGGGTTGTATTTATAAGTCGTTTCCATCTTTCTTGTTTACTTTGCATCACAAACTTTTCTCAAATTTGAGAAATTAGACATGCTGGCTTGAGTCACTTGGGTCAAGAATACAAAGGCTATGACTCAAAGACTGCATTATTGAGAATAATCATAAGGAAATGAGTAAATTTTAAAAATTAGAATCAAAACTAGACATAGTTATTGTTAGTAATGAAAAACAAATTTTTTTTTAATTTTTTTTTAACGTTTATTTATTTTTGAGACAGAGAGAGACAGAGCATGAACAGGGGAGGGGCAGAGAGAGAGGGAGACAGAGAATCCGAAACAGGCTCCAGGCTCTGAGTTGTCAGCACAGAGCCCGACGCGGGGCTCGAACCCACAGACCGCGAGATCATGACCTGAGCTGAAGTCGGACACTTAACCGACCGAGCCACCCAGGCGCCCCGAAAAAATATTTTTAAGAATTGCTACATTATTTAGTGTTAAGGACCTTAATCATTTTAACAGATCTGTATGACTTGATTTTCATAGCCACACTATAATTACTGATGCTCATTTCACAGAAGATATAAGGATATCTCTGTTTTTATGACTTTTTTGTATTAATTTAGTAATTGTTGTTATTTAATTTATCTTCCTTTTTTTGTCTTATTACTTGTATTAGTCAGGGATCTTTAGAAAAACAGAACCATTAGGATGTGTGTGTGTGTGTGTGTGTGTGCACCTGTATATGTGTATGTGGGTATACAGAGAGACAGACAGACAGAAACAGAGAGACAGAGAGACAAATATTTCAAGAAATGCTCACACAACTGTGGAGGCTACCAAGTCCAAATTCTGCAGGGTGGGCTGGCAAGGTAGAGACCCAGGTAAGAGTTAAGTTCAAGTCCAAAGACAGTTTGCTAACAGAATCCCCTTAATCTCAAGGGCAGTCAGACTTTTTCTTAATGCCTTCAACTGATTAGATGAGACAATTTGCTTTACTCAAAGTCCACTTATTTAAATGTTAATCCCATTCAAAAAATAAAACAAAAAAACCCTTCAAAGGAACATCTAGAACAGTGCTTGACCAAATATCTGGGTATGGTGGCCTGGCCAAGTTGACACATAAAATTAACCATCCCATTAGTTATCAAGTTTTCTTGTGTTGTTAGTAGTTCTATGGTTTAGTGGTTGCTTTAAGGTTTATAGCACACATCTTTCATTTATCACAGTCTATCCTCAAGTGATACTATTTTTTTTCACATATAGTTTGAAAATCTTATAATACTATACTTTCATTTCTCCACTCCTGGCTTCCTTGTTGTTTTCAAGCATTTCATGTTTATATAAGATACAACTTTATAAACAGTTGTCAAAGGGACTTCCCAAGGGCATCGGTTTAGGAGAAGAGGTATTCGTGTCCCTTTTTGCAATCTGGTACATAGTTTTAGTGCTCCTTTGGAGTTATGAAGATGTTGTCCTACATTACCTTAAAAAAGTTTGTTCTGCCTTTCCTCTATATGGAATATCTTTTTTTTTTTTTGAGTCTGTAAGGGTGTTTACCTTCCTTGTTTCTCTTACATTTGTTACCTAAGACAAATTTTAAATATATAAACTCTAGATCTGTCAGAGACTTCTTACACTATGGAAATGGTACAAACATAACAAAAGCTTATTAATATTTATTGAGCAATGTGGTTCTTGAGCTGGTGTAGCAGTGTTCCAGCAAAAGATTTTTAACCAGAGGAGATAGCCCCTTTTAAATCATTCTTGAAATATGGGGGTCAGAAGAAGGGAAACTTCTTACCCTCCTTTTTTTTCACTCTGAGCAACAGCTTTGCAGTTGCAATAGAATCTGTCTACCTCGTCAAAGTAGAAAACTCTAATAACACATGTAGAAGGTGTGTTTGCTTGTTTAACTTGGGCACCTTTGAGGGCTAGATGCACACTATGGAAGGAAGCCTTAATGCATGGCTCCTTACTCATTAACTGAAGTCTTCATAGAAACAAACTATTTTACTCAATGATAAAGGGATGGTCATATCAACTTCCTCTTCCTTCTCACTATGGAACTCTGAATTTAAATCCCTAGAAATCCTTTATTTTGTGTGGCTGAGAAAATATATTTTTTCCATTTCCATTTGCTCTGAATTCACTAAATACTTACTGAATTATTCTCTGGATATCTCTTCTTCCTCTTCTTGGTAATCATAATGGGTTATTATTTTTTTTAATTGGAACCTTATAGCATTTGCTGAAGATCCATAGTCTTTGTTTATGCCCATGGTTAAAGTTCTTTTTGAGCATAGCTATAACTACATTGTTTGGAGTCTCTGCGTTCTTTCAGTATCCTCTATGAGATGCCGAATTCCAACAAGATCAACTATGCTGGACGACCTTCTCTCTCTGTTTTCTGAGAGCTGAATTTCCCTCAGAGGATGCAAGCTCTGGGTTCTCTGCTCATCTTCCACCATTCACAACAGTAATAGGTTAGGCTAGATTCTGCTCTTTTTGATGGAAAAACTGGTTTGCTAATTAGGGTCCAAGGTATTCTTCATTACATAGAAAAACAGCACTCAGGAATGTTCTAAACAATATTTTTAAACATTTTGTCTGATGTATTTCAGGGTTTTATTTTTTAACATAACATTTCATGTGGATTTTCATGGTATTATAGCTTCATGTATTAAATGCCTATGTTTTCCCTTGTCTCTTGCAGCTTATGGCTCATTCATTCATTCATTCAAAATGTTTACTAGTATGTTATTTGTTAGCCACTTTGCTACATGTGGGAATAGAGCAGTGGACATGTGATATGAGAAAACTTCCTTTCCCCCACAGAACTTATAATCCAGTGATATGTGTGTATGTATATGTAAGTGAGCTATCACAATACCGAATAAAAAGTGTTTAAAGGAAGAATAAAATACTCTGGAGGAAGCATGTAGTAAAATCTGTATAAATAAGGGGGGAAATGATCATTTTATAGACTAGCCCAGATATTAAAAGCTTCTTAAGAAAGTATAATCAGACACTCAGACAATTATATCACAGTTGCTTTTTAATGGAAAAAAAATCCCAAATGTGAATTTCCATTAAAAAAAATTATGCTGGGAGAAAAAGTAAATGATTTTAAACAGTTTTAACATTTAAAATTAAAGGTGAATTATGGATAACATTCATTGAACTATTAATGACAAAAATGCTCAAAAAATCAATAAAACATGCTTACTGATTCAACATGATTTAGAATTTCAGCAGCAAATTAGTATTTACAAAGTATCCTACACTAAATTTAAGTGCATTCTAAAAATGTCTGTACCTATAGATATACCCCTATCTACCTTCATTTCAAAAGGGTTTTCCCCTGGCACTTCTTTAATGATGCTACAAAATAAAATCAATATGAGAAGAGCAGGAGAAAAATTCTAAAATGAAAATTAAATTATAAGCAGAAAAGAAAATCTTCAAAGTGCATCAGAAGTATAATGCGGGTTTAATACTCTTATATAACATTCTCAGGCAGAAACTCCAAAGTGTTCAAATAAACTATTATCCTCTGAGTAAAACTGTCTAAAAATTAAACTGCTGATAGCAAATCTTTTGGAAGATGTGAACATTTGAAATGGAATTTATAGATGTAAATGTTATTATGAAACATGAAAACTGCCTTTCCAGATATTAAATGTGGGGAAGGATAGATATTACAGTTAGACCATTTCCAGTTATATATGTATCTAAACTACCCACTCATATGCTAACATAATTTCAGAAAGACCTCTTTACCAATTGCACAACAAGTATATCTCTAGAACAAGACCCCTTATGTTGAGTCTCTAAACAGTATTTAAGACTATGAATAATTGTTCTTAAAAACAACTTATTTGTGTACGGCATCTTGCAGCTTGCAAAATATTTTTACCCCCTTCTAGCCACACTCTCTGGTAGATGGGGGATGTATTATCAGGCCCACCTTAGGTTGAGAAAACAGATGATACAATATTAAAAGAATTGTTTAGGGCCATATAATGGACAGGGAAAGAAAAGAACCATAATCTACACCCCCTGACTTCTAGTCCCATATTTGTCCCTCCTCATCATATCACCCCTCTTCTTGCAACTCATCCACTCTATCCCCAGGCTAAAAAAACACTTGCAAGAAATTGCCAATGACCACACATACTAGAATCCCACAGTGTAAGTTCCAAATGAGCAAGAAATAGCCTCTTTTTTTTTTTCACCTTTCATAAGAGAACATGATGGAAACTTACCGAGGTAAATTTGTTGATGCAGTGATGATTTTATTCTTTTTATAATAATACTCTTATCTGTTTCTAACTATAAAACTAATTCGTGTTCATTACAGAAAGATGGAAAAATATAAAAGACTATAATGAAGAAAATTTAAAAATTACTAATTACATTCTATCCTTTATTGTTATTTTCTTTGAAAGATCAGCCAAAGCCTTGTCATTTTTTTTTCCCAAATTCATCCAAAAATCACATTAAATAAATAAAATATATTACCCTCATTGTGCTCTGAAATTGTCTCACTCAACTTAGAACCAGGGTATCTTGAGAATTCTATATGTTATCAAATCAACTTCTGATGATCTGAATTAATTGCCAGATTATCAGCAGAGATCATCCCAGATAAATGGTTTTGGATAGCATTGCCCTTCCATCTGAGAACACTAATACCACCTTTTAAAGTGATTTCTACATAGCTGGTTGAGAAGCAAGTAAATCATGAATCCATTTCCAACATTGAGAGCAATGGTCAAAGAAGCGTGGTATCAGAAAAAGCAAAGAAGGAAAGTGCTAGTCACTAATCCATAGAGAAAGCAGTATGCATTTACATAGCCACCAGTTGGTTCTATGTCTCCAAATTCATGAAATCATAGTAATAGCCTGGCTCATTCACTCTGTTTTATTTCTACTTCTTCTGCCATCGTTTCTTTTTTTTTTTAATGTTTATTTATTTATTTATTTTTACATTTATTTATTTTTGAAAGACAGAGAGACAAAGTACACGTGGGAAGGGGCAGAGAGAGAAGGAAACAGAATCCAAAACAGGCTCAAGGCTCTGAGCTGTCAGCACAGAGTCCGAAGCGGGGTTCGCACCCACAAACCGTGAGATCATGACCTGAGCCGAAGTGGGAAGCTTAACCAACTGAGCCACCCAGGTGCCCCAAATGTTTATTTTTCAGAGAGAGAGACAGAGAGACAGAGTGGGACAGAGGGTCTGAAGCAGGTTCCGCTCTGACAGCAGGGAACCCCACGTCAGGCTCGAACTCACGAACCTCAAGATCATGACTTGAGCCCAAGCTGGACGCTCAACTGACTGAACCACCTAGGTGCCCCTACCTCTTCTACTGTCTTAATCCTTTGTTGACTGAGGTGATTTGTTAGCCCCACCTTACAGTTGAGAAACAGATGCTAGAATAGTCCAGTGGTGTTTTCTGTCTACCAAGCATATCTTTTTCTAATTATATATCACTAGATACTGTGGAGCAGGAGGAAGGGAAACCAGCAGAAAATACTATTTGCCTTTACAGGTGGTAGTTCTTCATCCTGGAATGCCATTTCTTATTTCAAAATCTGGTAAATCTGTAACTAATCTTCAGGCATTTTCTCTCCACAAATCCTTCCCAGCCTCCCAACCCTTAAACCTCTCCTCTCCAGAAAACAGTTCCACAATGGATGATAACATTCACAACACACTGTTTTATAATTATCCATTTACACATCTTTCCCTTCCACTTGATTGTGAACCCTGGAGAACGGGGAGTGTGCTTACTTATGTTTGCTTATATCCCTTTTGCCCAGCACACACGCCCTACATGTCAAATAACTTTGTGAATTAATGATTGTGTAATGAAAGAATCAGAGAAAGAATGGAAGAAAGTAGGAAAAAATGAAGGAGAGAAGGAAGATAAAAAGAAAGAAAGGATGAATTTGTCTTTTATTGTTCGAAGTTCTTCTATAATGAGAGTTCTAATCTTATAGAGCAAATCATCCTAAATTTGACTATTCAGGTAACCTAATAACCACAAACATAAAAAATGTATTTCCCATTATGGCTTGTATATTTGAGGAAGAAAGGAAGAGGGTTTTAAACTTGGCAACCTTATATGTCATCTTCTACAACATGGTTCAGGGGAACAAACATGAGCTCAGAATGATAAGAGAATTTTATTCCTCCTTGAGCGGATCATTCAACACTCCTTGCCTCAATTTCCCCAGATTGAAAATGACACACTTGAACGTGTTGAATCTTTATAACTTAAGCAAACTCATGTTCTGGAAATAATTATCAGTTATTTAAGCATCAAACTGGACAAGGATTAGGAATTCTATTTGGGGTGAGTAAAATAAAAATAAATGAGGCCATTTGAGAGACCCTTGTAGTGTTTTAGGACGCTCATGTTTGAATGTGAGTTTTGTCACTTACTAAATATAAAAAGTGACATGGGTAATCTTTATGACCCCTCAAAGGGTCCCCCGATGTGCACTAAGGGACAAGGGCCAGGAGCCAGACCTGCCTTTTTCTCAATGTATTCCTAGTGCGTAGCCCATTGCCAGACATACAGACAGGGACTCCAAAGTATTAATGGAATAGATCTTTGTATTTTCCAAATAATAGCATATGGACTCTTCTAATTAGCAGATAATGTAAGGAATTAAGAGGCATCTGAACTGCACTCACTACAGAATCTTATTTTTACATTATCCTCAATAGTTATTCATATATTTCAGACTATATTTCACTATGCCTAACCTAGTGCTTCTAGTTCAGTGTTTTACCACATCTTGTGTCTCAAATAAATTCATCATATTAGGTAATCATTAGGTCACAATGAAAAGTCATTGCAAATTGCTCATCTTATTCATTTTATATGTGCCTGGTTTACAGTAAGGGTTTAGTAGAGATTTGTTGAATAGATTTGACCTAAATAAGAACAACTGTGAAATTAGCATTTCTTGAAATTTCAAATGTTCTTGCAGATTAATTTGTTTCATTTGTTGTATATGTGTGCTTTTTTCTTTTTCCACATCATTTCAGCTTCCTGCTGGTCTTTAAAATGATTCTCTAGAGCTCAAACCTCCTGGTTGTAAAAATGAAGTTCATAAAATAGACTAATACATCATTTCTTGTGCCTGGGGTCAGAGATTAAAACAATAAGCAAGAAAAATATGAACTCTCCCTCATTTGTCTGACTGTTATCTCCTGAAGAATTGATACACACCAACAAGAGAAACAGGGGACTACGTTTATTCTTTGTAGCCAATCCTGTAAAAAACAAAAAGCTGGGAAAAATATACAACCTGATATGGATTAGGATATTTTGAAATACATGTAATAAAAACCTAATTCAAAGTATTTTGAAGACTTAATTTTTTAGAGGAATTATAGGTCCACAACAAAATTGAAAGAAAGTTACCAATATTTGCATATGCTTTCTATCCCGACACATGCACTATCTCCCTCCTTAGCAGCATCACTCACAAGAATGGTGCATTTGTTAGCAAAGATGTACCTACATGAACACATCATAATTACCCAAAGTCCATCATCAATTTTAAGGTTCATTTTGGTGTTGTACATCCTATGGGTTTGGTACATTCTATGAGTTTTGTCAAATATATTTTAATGATAAAGCCATCATTCAAATACAATACAAACTATTTTTACTGTCTTCTGTGCTCCATTTTTCATCTGTCCCCAACCTAATGTCTGCCAATCCCTGATTTGTTACTGCTTCCATAGTTCTGCCTTTTCCAGAATGATGTAGATTTGGAGTTGTAAGATATGTAGTCTTCTCAGAATGGCTTCTTTCACTTGATAATATGGATTTAAGTTTCCTCCATGTCTTTTCATGGCTTGGTAGCTCATTTCTTTTTAGTTCTGAATAATAAAATTTTATTGTCTGGATGTATCACAATTTACTTGTCCATTCACCTACCAAAGAACTTCTTAGTTACTTTCAAATTTTGGCAATTATGAATAAGCTTGCTATAAATAATTTTGTGCAAGTTTCTATACGCACATAAATTTTCAAATCCTTTGGGTAAATACCAAGGAGTATGACTGCTGGATGGTATGGTCAGAGTATATTTCGTTTTGTAAGAAACTACTAGACTGTCTTTCAAAGTGGCTGTATGGTTTTGCATTCCCGCCAGCTATTTAGAGAGTTCCTGATGTTCTACATCCTTGCCAGAATTTGGTATTGTCAGCGTTCCAGATTTTGGCCATTCTAATAGGTGAATAACAGTATCTCATTGCCATTTTAATTTGCATTTCCCTGGTGACATATGATTTGGGGCATCATCTCATATGCTTATTTGCCATATGTATATATCCTCTTTGGCGAAAAGCCCATTACAGTCTTTGACTCATTTTTTAAATCAGATTATTTCCCTACTGTCGTATTTTAAGGGTTCTTTGTACATTTTGGATAATGGACTTTAGATGTGTCTTTTGCAAATACTTTCCCCTGATCCATGGTTTATTTTCTAACTCTGTTGATATTACTTTTTGCAGAGCAGATATTTTTAATGTTAGTGATTCTAGCTTACCAATTACTTCTTTTATGGATCATGTCTTTGGTGTTGTATTTAAAAAGATATCACCATACCCAAGGTCATCTAGGTTTTCTCCTATACTTTCCTATGAGTTTTACAGTTTTGTGCTTTAAATTTAGGTCTATGATAATTTTTGAGTTAGTTTTTGTGGAAGTTGTAAAGTGTGTGTCTAGATTCTTTTTTTTGTTTGTTTGTTTGCAGATGAATGTCCAGTTGTTCCAACACTATTTGTTAAAATTTTTTTAATGTTTATTCATTTTTTTGAGACAGAGACAGAGCATGAATGGGGGAAAGTCAGAGAGAGAGGGAGACACAGAATCTGAAACAGGCTCCAGACTCTGAGCTGTCAGCACAGAGCCCAATGTGGGACTCAAACTCACGGACCACGAGATCATGACCTGAGCCGAAGTCGGAGGCCCAACCGACTGAGCCACCCAGATGCCCCTCTAACACTATTTGTTAAAGAAACTATCTTTGTTCCAATTGTATTGCCTTTGCACCTTGTCAGAGATCAGTTAGCTGTATTTATGTGGGTCTACTTCTGGCTCTTTATTCTGCTTCATTGGCCTATTTGTGTGTTCTTTCATCAATATCATACTATCTTGATTACTGTAACTTTATATTAAGTCAGGTAGAATCGACCCTCCAGCTTTATTCTTCTCCCTCCTGTTGGCTATTCTGGGTCTGCTGTCTCTCCGTATAAATTTTGGAATCAGTTTGTCATGATCCATAAAATGACTTGATGGGATTTTGACTAGGATGCCTTGGATTTATAGAGGAATCTGGGAAGAACTGACATTTTGGGACTACTGAGTCTTCCTATCCATGAACTAGGAATGTCTCCCCATTTATTTAGTTATTTTTTATTTCAACCATCAGAGTTTACAATTTTTCTCATTTAGAACTGATACATATTTTATTAGATTTGTACCTAAATATTTCATTTGGGGGTGTGCCAATGTAAATGATATTGTGCTTTTAATCTCAAATTCCACTTTTTTTAAATGTTTATTTTATTTCTGAGAGAGAGAGAGATAGCATTGGTAGAAGAGGTGCAGAGAGAAAGAGGGAGACAGAGAATCTGAAACAGCCTCCAAGCTCTGAGCTATCAGCACAGAGTCCAACGCAGGGCTCAAACTCATGAACTGTGAGATCATGACCTGAGCCAAAGTCAGATGCTTAACCAACTGAGACACCCAAGCACCACATCAAATTCCACTTTTTCATTGTTGCTATATAGGAAAGCAATTAACTTTTGTGTATTAACCTTATAACCTTGCTATAATTGTTTTTTGCTTGTTTGGTTGATTCTTGCATTGACAATCATATAGTCTGAGAACAAAGAGTTTTATGTCCTCTTTCACAATCTGTATTTTCTTTTCATGCCTTATTGTACAATTTTTAGTCCTCATGGCATAATTCAAAAATTTTTTTTTTTAATTTTATTGACTCATATGACTTAGGGAAAGAAATACTTATAGCATCAGGCACAGCTGGATCAGGACTCCAATAATATTATCATCAGGATTCTCTTTCCCCTGTCTTCCCTGAGAAAACCCAGGTAGCTACAGCAAGAAAAGATTGGGTTTAGTCACATGACATACTTGAATCAATCACTGTGACCGGGGTAATAGAGAATTGTTCTTGAACAAGCCTGCAACTTTGACCTAGCCCTGTGATCTGAGAAAACAGAGGGTATTGGGATTGGGAGCCCCACCAATATCATGTAAATGGCAGAACTTCCTAAGGAAAACAAGAGTAGAACAGAACAGAGCCAGGGAGAGTCAGAATCAATGGATCTTACACTGTCATTCAACAGTCACCATTTCATAATCATTCAAGATTTTTATCTCTGACTTAAAAACCTTTTTGATTTCTTGGCCTGAAAGCAACATTTTTGAAGCTGACCTAACAGAAACCAACCTGAACTTCAGTGTTTGTTGACTTTTTGAATGCCATTATTTTCTTTTCCACTCCACTTTTCACTCAGATGGGCATAACATAGACTTCATAATTACCTGAAAGTGTGCAACTCCACAAATCTTAAAATCAGTCTCCCCCTTTCAACCGCAACCTTCCCTTTGTTCAACTGACTTGGACCCTGTCTCCTACTACATCCTGTGTATTGACTGTACAGCCAGAGAATTGTCATCACCAGCCCCTCTGTAGTCTCACTGTAATCCAGACCATATGGCTTTGATCACCTGAAACACCTCTCGAGCATTCCTGCTCCTTCACTCTTGTTCTATGATCTATGATCTATGAACCAACCTGTGTTGGTTTCTTATGACTGCCTTCACAAAATATCACAACAAATAAGGTGGCTTAGAACAACAGAAGTTGTTCTTCCACAGTCTGGAGGCCAAAAGTCTAAAACCAAAAACACTGAGCCCAAACCAAGATGTTGACAGGCCTGTGTTCTCTCCAGAGGCTCTAGGGAAAATCTGTGTCTTGACTTTTCCAACGTCGGGTGAGTGCCAGCATTCATTTGTTGGCTTGTACCTGCATCACTCCAATGTTTAAGACCAGCATCTTCAAAGCTCTCTCTGCTTCATCTTCACATCACCTGCCCCTCTGCATGTGAATCATATCTATCTGCCTCTGTCTGATAAGCACACTTGTGATGGCGTTTAGAGCCTACCTGGGTAATCCAGGAAACTCTCCCCATCTCAAGGTTCTTAAATTAATCACATCTTTAAAATATAAGATAATATACAAAGTTTCCAGGATTTAGAGTGAGGATATCTTTTGGGGTGTCATTTTTTAGCCCATTACAAAGTACATATGGCAAAAAGCCAACTCTGAGGTCAACAAATAATTTCTCCTTACTCCTTTATTCCTTGCTTGAAAGGAGAAAATCAGAGAGGGGCGCCTGGGTGGCTCAGTTGATCAAGCACCCAACTTTTGATTTGGGTTCCGGTCATGATCTCAGTTTGTGAGATAGAGCCCTGCATCGGGCTGTGCACTGATGGTGCAAGGCCTGTTTGGAATTCTCTCTCTGCCCCTCTCCCATTCTCTCTGTCTCTCAAAATAACTAACTAACTAACTAACTAAATAAATAAATAAATAAATATTTTTAAAAACAAGAAAACCAGAGACGTAACAGTCACCACTAATTTACAAGTTTTATGCCCAATTTGATATTTCCTTTATTTCTCCATAATCAAATGTCTCTCCATCTACACTTAGCTAAAATTAGATACCTTTACATCACTCAAAAGTCTCCTGGTTTTATTAATAAATGCATCTACAAAAGCATCTGTTCTTTCACAGAGAATTTTGACAATTACCACCACATCCTCAACTCCAAGAAAAGGGTCTAGTACATAGTTGGCACTTGATTTATATTTATTTACTGTCTTATTCTTTCCAGTACAAAATAAAAGAATATTCCCTTTCCCCTGTATTCTTAATCTTATTCCTTCTGATAACTTGTTCCCTCTTTACTCTATATCTCTAATTTCTCTCCACATCCTCTCTCTCCTGGCTGCTTTCTTATCTCCTCTAAACCTACTCAAGTCTCTTTTACACTTAAAAAAAAATGCATAGGAGTACATACTCCAAACCATCATAAACAATATTCATCTACAGAGTCCTCTCTATGTGTTGGCAAATTTTATTCTTATGCTGTTCTTATACAATTCCTAAAAGAATGGTCTAAATTCAATCTATAGTCTCTCACCTCCAACTTTTCCTCAGCTATAAACTTTTTCCTGCCATGTCATTTAAGCTGCCCTTCCCCAGGTCAAAACTTTTTTTTTCCCCCATTATTATGACTTTATTTTAAATTAATTCCTCTATTTTGAGATGACTGTAGATTCATATGCATTTGCATTACATAGTGCAAAAAGATCCTTATGTACCTTTTTCTTCTAATAATAACATCCTGTAAAACTGTAGTACACTATCACAATCAAGATATTGACACTGAAGCTACCATTGATCTCATTCAAATGTCCCGTTTTCCTTGTAGTCAATTGTGTGTCACACTCTTTTTCCTTTGCAAATGAATTAAATACTTTCCAATCTTGAAATCAATTAATTGCTTGATTTAAATTTAGTAAACATATTTAGTGCATGGTATGAACCAAAGACTGGCCTAAGGTTTTACAAATATTGGCCTGTGTCGTCTTTATATTAATTCTATGGGGTAAGTATATTATTGTTAGCCCCATTTTACAGATGAGGCAGCTGAGGGACAGAGAAGTTAGAAAACTTGCTCAAGACAGCACAGCTAGTATGAGTAGTAAAGACTGGATTCAAACCCATGTGGTCTGGTTCCAGAGTTTATGCTTTTAACCCTTCCTTCTCATGACCTCTTGTGTCCTAACTAAACTCTGCTAAGTTTGAAATTAGAAGTCATGAGCTCTTTAAATGTCCTTAGTTTCACTGGCATTATTATCTGTTGCTTCTCCTTGAACCTCTGTGACTACTCCTTTTTGGACTACTGCTCTTATTCCCATCTTCTAATTGTTGCTGTTCCCCAAGACTGTGTATTGAGCTCCCTGATATGTTTCAGTCTCTAGTTTCTTTGAGAGATCTCTATGCCTATCTGGTAAAGGCACACAAATCCATAGATAGAAGCTGAGACCTCTTTCCTGAGCTCCAGACTCATTCCTGATTATTGACTCTCCATCTTCCCCTAGATGTCCACCAGACATTTCAAACTTCAGTTTGTCAAAAACACCACTAATCCATTTTTCCATCTTTTTCCCATAACCCACTTCCCCCCACATCCCCCACCAAAGAAAGTCTATTTCTTTGACCGCATTCTGAGCTTAAAGAATAACGCCTCCATTTATTCAAAACTAGTCTATAATTGCCGAGGCCCAGCCCCAGCAGGTCCAGGGGTTCCTGAAGGATGAACGGCGACGGCGAAAATAACAAATGGGCACAGACAACAGCAGTGGGTTGAACTGGCCCCTTTATTGTGGCAAATGTGGCATTATATTTGTTAGCGATTTGCTTGTAGCGTGCATCATCTATGTTTCTCTGCATTACCTAATTCTAAAAATGTTCCTTTGTGTAATCACCCATTAAGGGAAATCATGATTATTTTCTTGTAACGTTGCCTCCTGCCCTTTGCTTATTGATTAATTTCTTCATACTACTTTCATTATGTATCTACGCTTATGTATAGTCTATAAAGCATTTGCTTTGCTGTTTTCCTGAAAGGTCATCTAGCTTTCTACACCTCAAGTGGAACGTTTACAGGGACATGACTTCTTAATTGTTCCTTTGAGCCATTTGTGGTACAAAGAACAAAAGTATTCACTTTGGTCTGGGGTGCCAGGAGGGAGCCAAGAGGGCCCTGGGAACCCACACCTTATGCACTCCCAGAGAGACAATATATACCTAGGAACTAATGAACCATTCTGTACCTTAACCCACCAGGTCCAGTTATCATCTCGAATGGCTCCTGGGGACCAAGTGGGCCTAGGGGTTGGAGTAACTTGTACCCATAGATACATTCCTTTGTTGCCAGAATGGAGATTTTGAACCCATTCGTCCCCTCCTTGGCTGGGAAATATATGGGGCTATCCTTCCGTTAGGTAGAGGGGTCTTTATAGGGGGTGGCAAGGGCTAGATGTAGGGCTGCATAATTTCCCTGCAGAATCTTCTTTCGTTCCCCAGTGGTTCTTTTCCCGGGGGCCTGTCGTGGGCAATTCCCCAACCAACAAATCCCCAGGTACTTTCATTGGTAGGGGAGCTGCCCTGACCAGTGCAAAGACCAAATTACATCAAAGCAGGAGTACAAGAAGCTTCACTGTCGTTTGGCCACCATGCAGTCCAGATCCATCCACCGCCCGGGCCCTGCCGTCAGGCTGGTTGCAGAGCTCAGCTTCCAGCATATAATAGTCACAAAATGGAGAAATCATAATATAGGTAATAACTGTGCTCTTGGTGATTAATTTGTATTCTACAATAACATTTGGTTCATATTTTATTCTGAAGTGATGAGCTGGATGAGTTTGCTTATAGTGCCTGACACAGACATAAAATGGAAAAATGCAAAAATCAAACACTTAAGGAAAGATGTGACAAATCATCTTCTGATGGTACAATCAAGGAAGTAGTTCTTAAAGAAGGACGATACTAGTTGTGAGAATGAAAGTATAATTCAAAAAAATAGGTAAAATATAGTTGTTCCAATTGTCTGTGGGGAAAATTGTTCTTTTTCAATAGTGCATTGCAACTACCAGAGGAAATATTCTTTATCTTACTAGGTATGTTAGGTTATGAAGAAGCAAGACTGTTTGGATTATTTTGAGAGGTTATATAGAAAACAAACCCCCCAGACTTCTCATCTCCCGACAAAAATAGCAACAACAACACTACCAGCAAAAACGAAATAGAGAAGACATGTGGGAAAGCCCTCATAATTTAAGTCCAAACACTAATCTCTCTTTGGGAAGCAGTAAGGTTAACAGCTGATGAGCAAGAAAATGAAAATATCTATTAAGATACTAAAGAAAATATGTATTGTTTTCATTTCATTATGTGTCAGGAATATAAAACCTGTAGCTTTATGTCTTGCTAGAGAGAATAGAAATTGTTATCACAAACTTATATAACATGGGTTTTGAAAAGGAAGTCTTACTGATTGAAATAATGCCTTCACCATACTTGCAAAATGAATGTCTTAAATAGCGATGAGCTCTAAAAATGAAATGGGTATAGATGTAAATGAAGAGTAAAAGTGGTCGTTTTTATGATTTGGTGATTCTTTTCTATGTCTGGAACACATTTGAAAAGTCAACATTCTTCTATGTTAAATAAATAAAGGAATATGTAAGAATATATTAAATTAAATATAATAAGAATTAGACTATTTCAGTCATTGAGGTAAATGTATCCATATAGCTACATCTAATAGGGCGCTAGACTTCCAGCCCTCTACAAGGATGCTAGGTCCCAGGCGCCTGGGTGGCTCAGTTGGTTAAGCGTCCAACTCTTGGTTTCGGCTTAGGTCATGATCTCACAGTTTGTGAGTTCGAGCCCCAGGTTTGTCTCTGCGCCGACAGCATGGAGCCTGGTTGGGATTCTCTCTCTCTCTCTCTCTCTCTCTCTCTCTCTCTCTCTCTCCCTCTCTCTCTCCCTCTCTCTCACTCTGTCCATCCACTGCTCACACACTCTCTCTCTCTTTCAAAATAAATAAATAAAGTTAAAAAAATTAGAAGGATATTAGCTCCTAAAATAGTACTATTGCAACCTCATTAGCACTTATAATAGTATCAAGATCCACCCTAATCAGCATTCCATGTACAAGTATGAATTGTAGACATTATCATCATCATTATTATTAATTATTGTCAAAAGCAAAGAAAGATGCAGAAGTAACTCCTACAAAGTAATAATCCTAAATTATTTACATTGTAATCTATGCAATGTGAGTTTATTCTGTGTTTGTTTCTTTTCTTTTCTTTTTTTTTTTTTTTTTTCCAGTTTTTAGAGATGGGAGCAAGAGGGTTTAATCCTCAGCTATGCTGAAACTCTTGTTCAGGTGAAATAAATCTACCCACACACAAAGAACATAGTAGCTGATCAGTGGAAAACCTCCACCAGGACAAGACCATATCTGGTTTTTCTTTCCTGTTTGTTCAGTTTATAGCAGAAAGCCTGGTACAGAATAGATGTTAAAGAATGATGCATTGTAGAAATACCACACCAGAGTTAGAATTCAGCTCTGGTAGGACAAAAAGAAAACAGAGCAATATTGATTGTGTAGAATGTGACTTGCCCTTTTGCTGGGGACTTTGCAAAAAGGACCACTTAATTCTCTCCAGATGCCTATAAAACAGTATATTACCTCTATTACATGAATGGTAAAGAACTCGATTCTTAACATATCTAGCAGGCCTGGGATTAACTAACTGGCTCTGAGACTATCACTCCCGGACATTTGCCATCTCTTCAGTCCCTGAAGTTTCGCCCGGTTTTGCACATGCCCTTGACCTCTCCCCCAGCTCTTGCTAACTCCTTCTCATCCTTCAGGTCTCTGCTTAAAAGTCACTTACGCCTGACGTCCTCAGGGAGGTCTTCCCTGTAACCCTTCCTGGATTAGATTTGTCTCCCACACTTCCTCTGGAAACCTCATCACTACCCTAGCTAAGTGATTATCTGTGCAGCTCCTTGATTTATGCATGCCTTCTCTGATGGATTCCAAACACCCCAGAGAGCTTCATCTGTCCTGGTGATTGTTTTATCCCCAACACTTACTACACTCTCTGACATATATTTCCAAAAATATTTGATGAATAAATGAATGATGGGAAAACTCAGGCTTGCAGAAGTTAAGCAACCTCTTCTTAGTCCCCAAAGTAGTGATTTGAGTAGATTTTAAGCCAGGGGCTATCAAATTCCAACGGTTACAATTTAGAACAATAAAAAACTAAGAAAAAGGAAGATGGGTTTAAGATTATAAAAACCCTCTGAGAGTAAATAAACAGAAGGCATCTGATAAGGATAAATACAATATTCTCCATTAAGGGAAAAAATAACAAATCTGAACAGGTTCATAGTGATCACCCCACCATTACAGAAATCATGCTCATCAGAATTAATGCCAGCTATTGCACTAAACATTGTATATGGGTTATCTTTATTCAAAACTCATAATAATCCCAAGATAGGTATCATCATTATTTCTGTTGTAAAGATTTAAAACTTTCCCCAGTAATATAGTCAAGCAAACCCAAGCAATCTGACTTCAGAACCCACATGCACTTAACAGCAAATTTATTCGAATTTCAGACTTGGAATTTTTGTTGTCTTGCTTATTTATTTGCTTCCTTAGACCTACAACCTACAGATCTTTGATGACTAAAATTAAGGGTGACTCAACTTCCAAAAAAGAGATTGCAATTTTATTCCAACTGTAATATCCAGAATGGAGGAGATTAATAGTCTCTGGGCCCCTTTCCCTGAAATAGTTAATGTTTATATATATATTCCTAATTTTGGAACAGGAGCTCACAGTCACCTTTCATAAAGGGCAAATAGCTTTCTGGAAAGAAATCTATCCAGACTTGCACCAAGTTTAGGGAAAGAACTCTCAGAGCATGAACTAGAAATCAGGTTTCCAGCTATCATGGAAGACACTGCTGCCCCCTTGTGTTTCCATATTGTAATAAAACATGCAGAACCTTTGAAACCCACTGTCTGAATGGCACATCATCTGAGCTCCGGAGACCCCTTTGAAACACTCTGGGCAGCTGCCCCACAGTAACCAGCACCCAGGTCTCCTTCTGGGCCACTCCGCCCACAACAGGGAGCCTAGAAGCATTGCAGGTCGTGGCAGGGCTGTCCTCCCAGGCAGTGACCCTTTCTAATTGTCCCCTTTAGAGAAGAACCTCTGAAGAATCACAAGAGGCAAAGAAGGGTAAAACTTCTTATGTATTTGCAGCAAACAGAATTTAATTACACAGAGTAAATATTCCTCTGACTTGTAGCCAAGCTTCAGAGACTCAGGGCTGCTCCTGGAACCTGTAGCTTGCTAAGATGCAAATACCTGAGAGAAGGACAAAAAGTTCCTTTCTTGGAATTAGCAATAAGAAAGTAGAGGTAAAGAAATATACGATAAAATATGTTTAAAGCTGGGATTGACCGTGTGCTATACCTTACTCAGGAAATCAAATAGAATAGCTATCCTGTGTCTCCTCACCTGTGACATTTGAATTAATTCATGAAAAGTAGTTTGATTTTTCATGCTGTTTTGGCCTCATGGGTTTTAATATGACACTTATTTGGGGGAATATTTGAATAATGCCTTACTTCTCCATAGACGGTAAGCTCCAAATGGGTGGACACTATACAGGCTACTTTAGGAATATTTGTTGAATAAATGATTGATGATGTTTCTTTTTTGAGTGCGAATAAATAGATTTGAAAAATATTGGATAAAAGTTCCCCATGAGTTTATTTTTCTTTTCTATCATTACACTTGCCTTTCACAGAGGCAGCTTAGTAAGATACAAAGGCTTTATAGTCAAACACCAGTTCAAATCCCAGTCCCAGGGCTGAATATCTGCCTAACCTTATGGAAGTTGCTTAAACCTCTCTGAACTCATTTCTTTCAGACCATGTAAGAAAATGTCTACTTCCTTTACCTGTTATGAGGACTTAATGAGAACACACATCTACTATGCAACCTGGCTCAGTGCCCAGCAGACCGAGGGTGATTGTGAAAGGCTGCTTTTGTTCATCTTGCAAACTCGGCAGTGTCTCAAAGCTGAATATATCTTAAAACAGGTTTTTCTAAAATCTAGACTAGACAAATCTAATCAACAGCACATGCACACGTACACACATGTCTATGCAATCTCTAGATTACACTTCTTTGTCCCGTAGAACTTCTACCAAATTTGCCAGCCAACAATAAAGTGCATTTTCATTTTCATTTTCCCATTCTGTAAACAGATAAAATAAAATGACAACAGTGTCATTACTTATGTTAGCTTGTTTTTGACAAGTAACTGCAAACCAATACAGCAAAATGGTTTACACAATGAGGAAAATGTGTGATCTCACAAAGGAAGTCAAGAGATGATAGGCATTATGAAATCATCAAAGAGCCAGAATCTAGCCAATTCGGTAGGTGAGGACAATGAGACTAAGGTTGTTGCAAAGCTCCAGAAAATCCATCCTCTTACAACCATACATATCCGTCTCTATGTTTACATGTATGTCACCATCTTAGTTTTTTATTCTTTCCAGTTGAAACATTGCACATTTCTTTTAAGTAGAATTTTCTTTTATTCAGTTGTGTTTCTTTTTTCAATATCATTAGGCTGATGTCATGCCAATTTGAAAGTGATCTAATCAATTCATAAAATCTGCATAATGACCTTGGTGATACAGAGCAGAAATAAATAAGGGCAGGGCACCCCCTCAGCAGATGGAATGTTATTCACAACATTCATAAAAAGAATATTCAATTTTGCAGTCACTGCTGGTCCTCTACACTGCTAAATACAGCCTACACAGGGTAGATTCCTTTCCAGTGTTGTCAAACCAGGGTTCCAAGTAGTGAGTTCTCCTGTAGAAAAGACTGTTAGGCAGAAACTGCTGTGAAACCACATTGACAAGAAGCAGACTGTGGTTGGCAGACCTCTAAAGATGGCCCTGCTCATGATACCTGTCTCCTGGTTATTCAACTAAACACTAAGCAAGTTATTGCCCTGAAGAGATTTTACAGGTGTAATTAAGATCCCCTATCAGTTGAACTTAAGATACAGAGATGATCCTTGTGGGTCTGATCTATTCACATGAGCCCCTTTCAAAGATAAGGGAAATTTGAACTCAGGAGAAAGAAGCCAAGCAAGTCACCCAGCGAATAGCTCACAAGATAAAGGGGACCTCAGTCCTACAACCCGAAGAAACAGAATTCTGCCAACAATCTGCATGGGCTGAGAGGACCCCCCCGCAAGGCCCAGAGGAGAACCAGGCAGCCGACATGTGGAGCATGAGACCCTGAGTAAAGAACACAGCTGAGCCACGACAGACTCTTGTCCCACACAACTGAGATCATAAACATGTGTTGTTTTAAGTCACTAAGTTTCTGGAAATTTTCATACAGCAATAGAAAACTAATACTCAGGACTTCTCCCCATGCACTGTCATCTCCTCCCCCACAATGGTTTTAGATACCTGCAGAACTTAACTGTGTCAGAATTGACAAAATGAACCTTGCCCAAAGGAACTCTCTCTTTGCATGTAATTGAGGAAATCCTTTTCTGAAGACTCCTAAATCAAATAACTTCATGCATTCTAATAAACGTTTAAAACTTGGGCCTGATCCCAGAAAGCCTTTTCTTGCAAAATTTGGGCAACTTAATTTTTGCAAAATGAGCATAAGTGACTTCGGGAATGTTAAAAGATACCAATATTTGCAGTTTCTAGAGTAGTGCTAGGATCTTTATATACACAATGCCAATGAGTTATCATTTCCTCACTATAAGATTCTATTACTTTCTACATTTCATTGACTGAGACTTAGAGCCTGGGATATTTCAGTGAAATCTTTGTTAGCAGAATTGGAACTTGAGCTGTTTTGTTTGTTTGTTTGTTTGGGTTTTTTGTTTTGTTTTGTTTTGTTTTAAACTGTAAATCTGTCTTTTCCCTCTTCCTTATACTTAGAGAAGAGAGTTTGAGGTGTGGAGAAAATTTGCCTTGTGCCTGGGATTTCTCCTTCACCCTGGATGACTGGAACATCACTGGGCTCAGAATGTACCTATATCCTTATGCTCAAGTAGCTGAATTGAATCTCTTTATATATATATATATATATATTTTTTTTTTTTTTTTTTTTTTTTTATTTCTGAGAGAGAGAGAGAGAGACTCAGCGTGAGCAAGGGAAGGGCAGAGAAAGAGGAAGACACAGAATCTGAAGCAGGCTCCAGGTTCTGAGCTGTCAGCACAGAGCCCAACACAGGGCTTGAACTCGTGAACCACAAGATCATGACCTGAGCAGAAGTCGGACACTTAACTGACTAAGCCACCCAGTCATCCCCTGAATTGAATCTTTGCTCTCACCCAGCACTTATCTCTTTTCCAGCATTATGGAGAGAAGTCTTTCTCCACCTTTTTTTTTTTCTGATATGAAATTTATATTTAACCCAAAGAGTGTATTCGGAGACTACAGAAGGTTCTTAATGCAAATTTTGAAAGCAGCAAAATATACCCATCATGTTGGTTGTATCCTAATGTTTTTTTTCTTTTTTTATACAGTGTCTATTTTAATTTTCAGTTGTTTTTTTACATGTGATGTCAGTATTTCTTAGAGGTCATTTTACAGGTGAGGAAACTTCGATTGGGAAAAAATAAATGACACTAGAACAGAAATTTAAAACCAGTTCTAGTTCTTAGTGATCAACTTTTATCAACTGAAGGGCCAACCTATTATTTTAAGTGAGCTTTTTGCAGCCCGATGGTTGACTACGGTAAGGATTTTACAATTCTTGTTGAAATAAGTTTGGTGTTTTTTTTTCCCTGACCCTGACCTCTTAATTTCTGTGAACATGTTTATGATAAGCAGTAATGAGGGTTGGGCAGTGGAAACAAGATTTTGATCTCAAAAATTCTTCGTAACCATTTAATTGTCCATAGTGGTGGTTACAGACGGATGTGTGTATAAAAGAAAGAGATGACTTCACGTAACACAGCACAAGACATCAAAAGTGTTCCTCAGCAAACCGGATACAGAAGAACAGGCAAATTACAGGGGACAAAATGTTGGGGAGTGCATGGGGTTCCAAAAATTTGCACTCAAGTTTTTCAAGGAAACTCCCAGAGCAAATTTATTTTCTAATTTCTTAAAAGCTAAGAGCTAGTTGAGGGGCAGCTAGCAGGATGAGTCAGTAGAGCATGGGATTCCTGATCTTTGGGTCATGAGTTTAAGCCCTACTTTGGGCATAGAGCCTACTTAAAGAAAAAAACTAGGAGCTGGTTGAGTGTTTATCCATTCCAGGTAAACATTTTTAATATTCTCTGTTCTAAACATTGCTGGGTTGTATAAAGATCAATCCTTGCCTCCAGGGTATTTACCAAGTCTCAGGGGAACAGAGAATTCCACATATAGAATCTGGGGCTATCAACAGTACAAGTCATGACATAACACCATTTAAATTTTGAAATTCCCCTATCGTTGTGAAATGCCAGGGCATGTTTAAATTGTCATGCTACTCAGAGAATGACTTTTCAGAGCAACCCCATTCCTAATGAGGGAAGTGGGGAGTGAAATTTAATTTTTTTAATTTTTTTAAGGTTTATTAATTTTCGAGAAAGAGAGAGAGAGAGAGAGAGAGAGAAAGACTGGCAGGGGAGGAGCAGAGAGAGAGGAGACACAGAATCCAAAGCAGGCTCCAGGCTCCGAGCTGTAAGCACAGAACCCAACACCGTGGGCTTGAACCCACGAACCATGAGATCATGACCTGAGACGAAGTTGGATGCTTGACTGAGCCACTCAGACGCCCCAGGAGTGGAATTTAATTTAAAAGAACGTATGCTTTCCCATTTGGATTAGGAATTAAACAGGGCACAATAATACGTAAAGAGTCATGCTTTCTTATTGCCGATCGCTGAAAATGAAACGTTCCATCCTTCATACTTATTGTATCAGTGAGTTCATTCTGTCTTGTGAAAGTAATCCCTACGGGAGGTGGTGTGGTGTTTTCTTTCAACAGTTTAGTCAAATAATCAATGGGAAATCCGAAAGAAAATCTCAAAGGATAAACAGTTTTCTTGGCTATGAAACAATTATGCTATAACTCAGCTTGAGATGTTCACATCTTGAAAATGAAGAAAATAAAAAGCTAGTATATCATTCCCAAATGTTATGATATATCTGTAGCATAGAACACAGCTGGACAAAAATACACTTGTTAAAGCATCCTCTGTAAGGAGTCTTCTTATCTGATTTGGGAGCACTGCAGGCACCAGAATCTTAACTCTAATAGAGTCCATGTGGTAAACATAGTGGTCATTTGAAAGTAGTTTTAAATTATGACTTTGTAAAATAGCAAATAATTAGTAAACTGTTGGATTCATACTCAAAATAAAAACTTCATAGTTTATTATTAAATTCACTTAGGTATAAACAAGTATATACACGTAAGTTCTCAGATAAATTTCAAATACCTCCTCACCATGTAACCAATAAAATTATTTAGCTATTATGGAAAAGGGAAGAATGACTTTTCTGTCCTCTCCTCGTGTATCAGTCAGAATATTATTTAGTAACAGAATCGCAGTGACTACAAATGTTAAAAGATGTACTTCTCATTCATTCTCCATGTTCATCTCTGCTCAGCAAGGGTATTTTGCTCATAGATGTCCTTTAAGGACTTTTGTTAATGGAGCAGCCACCATCTTGCACATGATTGCCAAGGCAGAAAGAAAAGAGAGCTCTGGCACGTCTGGCATCTGCAATTATACGCTGTTTCCCAAAAGTGATGTGTCTAAAATGGTCTGATCACAATTCTGACGTGATCAGGAATTGATCAGGAATTCCCCTATGGGAGACTCCCCACACTACCAGGCAATTCTCCAACACCATCTTGGTGTTCTACAATCCAACTTAATTCGAACAGCCAGGCAGAAGAGATGCATAGGACAGTTTCCATGCCAGCTCCAAGCATGCCACTCTCCCCAAATCTCCATACGCTCACTAACCCAGTTCTCTGATCTTTGTCCTTTGGGGGTTTTATGGAGGCTTCGTTACATAGGCACAATTGA
This sequence comes from Panthera pardus, assembly GCF_024362965.1. Classification (NCBI taxonomy): domain Eukaryota; kingdom Metazoa; phylum Chordata; class Mammalia; order Carnivora; family Felidae; genus Panthera; species Panthera pardus. Next base: position 188,467,625 of record NW_026526688.1, read on the forward strand.
ATAAATCATTGGTCATTGGTGATTATACCCAACCTTTAGCCCCTCTTCCTTCCCCAGATGTCAGACATGTGGAAGTGAAAGTTCCAACCTTCTAATCATATGGCTGGCTCCCAGGGCGACCAGCCCCCCATTGTCAGGTGGGGTCCAGAAGTCACCTCATTAACATAACAGGAGAGATTTTATCTCTCTCAACCTAGGAAAATCCAATGGTTTTAGCAGCTCTGTGCCAGGGACAAAGACCAAATATATATTTCTTATTATACATTACAATATCACAGTGTCACTTCTCCTTTCCATTCATTGGACAGAATGTGTCATGTGGTCCCACCCAACCATTAGGGGCCCATCAAATGCAATCTTTCCACATGTTCCGAAGCAGGAAGAACTTGTTGATCAATCGCCCTGGAGTCTACCACACATGAAATCCTGTCCGCCTTGCCTTACCTGCTTCAGCTGTTCCCTTTCTGTGTATCTCCTGAGTTGTCGCCCCGAATCCTTCTATGCGTCCCGATGCTTGCTGGTCTCTGCTTCTGACCTTGCACACAGTCACGTTAAGTGTGGTAACAGGAAGTGTACTGCTTAAGAAGGTAACTTCCTCTAAGAAGTGCCAACTTAACCGCCAGCTCTCCTTACCAGAGGAATGAATGGATGGAGACTCACCTGATTTGGGTAGTGATACGAGCCCTCCTCTTTCTTTGCTCTGATCTGAGTGTCCGGTGTCCAGCCTTTGTGTTCTGTTTGTGTAATTCTGTCCACAGTCTGCCGATGCTACTTCTCAAACTGGTGTCAGTCGACTTCCTCTGGAGAATAACTGAAAGAACAGCTGTCGGAAAAAACAAGGATGCCATGACATTTCTGTTGGTAGAAACTGAGGATTTTCAGTGGAAGCACCTCACAGCCGCCACCAACTATACTCTACTTAGCAGCAGAAGTAGTTGTGAGAGTTGATGAAACATATGGATGCTTAGGGGCGCCTGGGTGGCTCAGTCGGTTAAGTGTCTGATTTTACCTCAGGTCATGATCTCACGGTTTGTGAGTTGGAGCCCCGCGTTGGGCTCTGTGCTGACAGCTGGGAGCCTAGAGCCTGCTTCAGATTCTGTGTCTTCCTCTCTCTCTGCCCCTCCCCTGCTCGTACTCTGCCTCTCAAAATAAATACACGTTTTTTTTTTAATTTTTAAAAAGAAAATAATTCCTTTAGCAATTTCCTATCCATGCATGGATCTCTTTCCAAATCACCGTTCCCAACATGTTTCATGGACTGCTGTATTTCTAACGTACTCATCTAAGTATGTCTAGGGGCAACTTTTCTCTAAATCAATGAATAAAAGTTCGCTGGGGTTCTACTAACATTTATTTCCAATATAATGGCCTTTATTCTTCTCAGCTGTCATCTACAGTTGCAGTATTTCCCTGCCCTTGAGGGTGAACCCTGATGATATTGGAGTTGGTTCAATTTATAGTGCTAGAGGAGGAAACATAACTCATATTTGCTGTAAGCTCGTTGCATTACATTTTTTAAATTTTTGTAATGTTTATTTAGTTTTGAGAGGCAGAGCACAAGCAGGTGAGGGGCCGAGATAGAGGGAGACACAGAATCCAAAGCAGGCTCCTGGCTCGGAGCTGTCAGCACAGAGCCCGACGCGGGACTGGATCCCACAAACTGTGAGATCATGACCTGGGCTGAAGTCGGACGCTTAACCAACCGAGCCACCCAGGAGCCCCTATAGGCTCATTGCATTATGTCAGACCTGAACTATACTAGGTTCAACTACTTTGATGAATACCAGTTAACTCTGGTATCTCTGCACTGATGCTACACTGACTGTGTGTAATGGAGTTCTGCTTACCAAGTTTGAGATTGTTACTACCATACTCACGACTCCTATTTAATGAGCAAATATACAAAGAGGGCGTTAAGATAATCACAGAACATACAGTATCTTATTAATTCTCTTAACAGCACACTGATGTCAATCGTTATCCCCATATTAGAGGGGAGGGCAATGAGACACAGACTAAACCATTTATCCGAAGCTATATAGCTTTGCAGTGGCAGAATAGGGGTTCAATCCAGTTATACTTAAGTTCAGAGCCCAGAAGCACAAGCATTTCACTAGATTATTCTAAATACTGCCAGGCAGAACATGCCAGCTATTGTTTGGACATGAAGGGGTTTCTGAAATCCATGCAGGAGCCTAGACCTCAGGAAACCCAGAAGCAAGAAGGCTCAGCAGCCCGCCGTGTGCTAACGGGCAATTCCTATAACCTCAGCCTCATCTCCTCACATTTAAAATGAAGCCATTGAGGGGCGCCTGGGTGGCTCAGTCGGTTAAGCGTCTGACTCTGGCTCAGGTCGTGATCTCACGGTTCATGAGTTGGAGGCTTGTGTCAGGTTCTATGCTGACAGCTCAGAGCCTGGAGCCTGCCTCGGATTCTGTGTCTCCCTCTCTCTCTCTGGCCCTCCCCTGCTCACACTCTGTCTCTCCTTCTCTCTCAAAAATAAATAAACATTAAAAAAAATAATAATAAAATGAAATCACTGAACTGGGTTTTCTCTAAAGTTGCCTAAACATTCACGTTTCTGGATTCTGATCAAGAGACTAATCTGCCATTTTCTAATGGTCACTTTGTATTGAAGGGTGTTTGCTTATCTGAAAAATGGAGGTATGCTAGCATCGATCGACATAAAGCATTTAATACAATGCTTGGAACACAGAAAGTGCTCGGACGTATTTGCTTATCATCATCACCATCATCATCATGTTAATTGTTATCAAAATCACTACTTCATTAGCATTGACGTTAGCAGTAGCAAAATACTCATCATACATTTGCAACTGATTTGGGCCCTCACGTGTATCAGGACACTATCCAAAGGAATTGAAATGGATCATCAAGGAATGCATCTGGAAGGCCCCAAAAGGCAAGTGTCTTTTCACCAGCTGACAAATGTATGGCAGTTATGTGCTAAGAAAATCTCAATCTACATTTATTGCATACTGATCATATCATAGTGAAGGGTTTAAGGAGCAATAAAGGAACATCTCGCTGGTCATAGCAGATTAATGTGGCAGCCAGAAACTGCCGGGAAACTCTAGCTCCTTGACACTTGATGAAGTAGTTCATTTAACCTGTCCTAAACACTGGAACTTTTTCCAGAGCACTTTAGTGTCTAGCCATTCATAATTAGAGTAACTTGTATATGGTGAGGAGGAAGGTATACAGACCCTTGTTGGACTAAAGGCAATGATTTCTCAAAAAAAGAGAAACACAACCTTTGCCACAAATCAAACAAAGTGTAATTCACTATATACGTGTGTGTGTATATGTGTGTGTATGTGCGTGTGTACATGTGTGTGTGTATATATATATATATGTATATATATATATATATATATATATATATATATATATATATTTGTAACCAATATCCCCAGTTTTGATTGAATGGCTTCCTTTTACATGGTATTGCCTTCAACACAACCATGATAGGTGGTCTCTGGGAACAGAAACCACTGTGCGTCTTCCCAAAGTAAGTTGTTTACATGGATGGCTCACCAGAAGGCCATTTCTTAAATCCTGGTAGAAAAAAAAAGATAATAATCCAGAAGGCAAGACAACATCACAATTAAAGGTTAGGGAAGTATGAGTTTGATTCCACTGAACTTTAAATTCTATAAGAGCAAAACTGGAACTTTTTTAAACTCCTCAGTGCCTAAAACAGTGCCTGAGGCATAGAATGTTCTAAATAACTATTTGTTGAAAGAATTAACCAATGGATGAGTCTGTAAAACTGTGACTCCAACAAGTTACTTAACTGTTATTTCTCAACTTTCACTTTCCTCATCTCTAATCACCACCTTTCAGGGTTAGTGAAAATGTTAGAAGAAATAATGTATGTAAGAAGGCATTGAATATGTGCTCGATACATAGTTATGACTGCAGTAATGTGGTTCAGCAGATTGCCATTAAAGCATCCTCATCGGGGCGCCTGGGTGGCTCAGTGGGTTGAGCGTCCCATCTTCGACTCAGGTCATGATCTCACAGCTCATGAGTTCAAGCCCCACGGCAGGCTCTGTGCTGACAGCCCAGAGCCTGGAGCCTGCTTGAATTCTGTGTCTCCCTTGCTCTCTCTGCCCCTCGCTGCCCTGTGCTCTGTCACTGTCTCTCAAAAATAAATACACGTTAAAAAAAAATGAAAAATTATAATAAAAAAACATTAATTTAAAAAAATGCATCCTCATCTGCACAAAAAACACACACATCCCTTTGTCCCTCAGAGGGATCTGTATAAATGCCTGATGTCCACTGGTATTTTCCAGAATGATGATTAGATTCACAAGGGAAGCAAATCATTGCTATTTGTCGTGGGATTTGGAGCATGTCAAATCCCCATGTGATTCTGGTCAGCAGCCTGTCTAGATGTGAAGCTTTCTCCTAAACCAGCAGTGGTGGTATATATTGATGCAGTCTTTCCGGAAAGCAATATGGCTGTTCATATGAAGAGCCTTAAAATGGTTTAAACCTTTTGGTCTCATGATTCTCCTTCTGGATTATTCATAAAAAAAGAACTATAGGTGCAATCAGATGTATGTGCTAAAATATTAATTACATCATTATTCCTATATAGTCCCCCAATGCTAAAATCCCCTCAATATCCAACAATATGGGAAATTCAGTGGACACATAATTACGCAGCCATTAAAAATAATGACACGGAAAATGTTCCGGATGTTTTGTTAAGTTAAAAAAATAATAAGATTCAAAGTATATTCTTGTATTGTCCCAATTTTATTTGTGTGGCGTATTAATATATATGTAGATAAATGACCAAAATAGCTTTACAGTGGTATAATTATGGGCAATTTTTATTTTATTTCCTTATTTTTTTCTGTGGACAGCACGTTTTGACAGAATAATCATTTTTTAAAGTTTATTTATTTATTTTGAGAGAGAGCAGGGGTTGGGGGCAGGGAGAGAGGAAAGAGAGAGAATCCCAAGGAGGCTATGCACTGTCAGTGCAGAGCCTGATTTGGGGCTCAATCTCACCAATCGTGAGATCATGACCCGAGGTGAAATCAAGAATCAGGTGCTTAACCGACTGAGTCACCCAGGTGCCCCATGGAGCGTCTTTCAAATAAGCTTCTGAGACAAACACTGCTAACCATTCACCAAATCTGTGAATGGGCACGTGAGATTTGTCTCGTTGTTTGGGGTAGACATTAAATGATTTCTAACAAAATGAGAGTGGAAATTATGCGTAGCACTCTGCACTTAGAGACCTAGTCCATAAACACTTCCCACAGACACTCCTCAATGATCGTTTTCTCTTTCTGGATGAGAAAATCACAGATTTTAGAAGCCACATGAAGATGGCCAAGATTCCATTAGTCTCTGTCCCTTAAAGATTCTGGAGAGAACCATCAAGTTAGATGGTTAGATGATCAAGAAATACACCACATTCTTTTAAACTTGTTATATTTGGGGGCTTGTTTGCCACAAGAGTTAACCTACTAATATAGCTGCATTGTTGATCATATATATTTAGTTGTATACACCGCCTGATCAAATTTATTCTTGATGGAGAGGTGGAGATACTACTTCTGTGCAGAAACCATTCCACAAAAGAGATGAGGGAAAAGTTAGAGAATAGATCGTTTACACATTTTGTAAATCACTAGGGCCCTATAGAAGTTAGTTGATCATTCTCACCTGAAGGTCGTAAAATGCATTGCTTTTCCATAAGAACTCTTTAAAACAAATACAAGATCCTGACTCTGTGGATTTCCTTTTATCTCTTTTGTCTTTTTTTTTTTTTTTTGATGTAGGCCCCATGAAGGCAAGACCTTTGACTTGTTTATACTGCTGCTTCCCCAATTCCTTGAGAACTGTGAGAATAATCAGCATACAATATGTATTGGTTAAAGATGTAAATTAATGTAATGAATGCAAGATGGGTAAAGACAAATTCACCTGGTGAGAATGACCACCCAAAAACTTGGCCAAGAGCTTTCAGAGGGCGGAGAGGGTTTTATCTGACTTATTCGTGTGATGGAACATAAAACAAATAATCTGAGACAGCCAATTTCTAAATTTGATTTCATGTTATAAGATATATCTACCGAATGCATCTAGCGATCAAAGGCAGCTGACAAGTTTGCTGAGGGCAGATGGCCCTTTACTTTCCATCTTCATCTCTTGCAAGAGTCTACCTCCCAGGTAGGTTTCTAGCTGGACCTTCCACAAGTTGGCCACCTGGTGGCACAGCCAACTATTTGCTCTCTTACCACCCCAAGCAGATGGCTCAGAGTTAAACAGACAACAAAAGACAAGTTCCATGTGTGAGAGGACCCGACTGCAAGGTGCTTATTTACTCTTAAAATTGGTTCTGTTGCTGCCAACTGAAAGTCATTGAATCAAAACTTTTGAGTGATTAGCTAGATACACGCCATTTTCTTTTTCCTTTTGTAGTTGTAGCCGTTGATTGTTCATTCATTTATATCTTAGTTGGGATCCTCTAGAGAAGCTGAAGCAAGGGATGTGTATGTCAACAGTAAGAGATTTATTTCAAGTAATTGGCCCACATGATTGTGGTGGTTTAGCCAGTTCAGAATCTGATGGTGGAGGCAGACAAGCTGGAGGCTCAGGAAAAAGTTGTAGTTTGAGTCCAAAGGCAGTCTGCCATAGAACCTAGAAAAGCCAAAGTTGCAAATCAGGTCAGAAAGCAGTGTGCTGAAGGATTCCCTTTTGCTCAGAAGAGATTAGATTTTCTTCTTCTTCTTCCTATTAAGTTATTTATTTATTTATTTATTTATTTTGAGAGAAAGAGTAGGGAGGAGCAGAGAGAGAAGAAGAGAGCCCCAGATGTGGGTCTCAAACTCATGAACCATGAAATCATGACCTGAGCCAAAATCAAGAGTTGGATGCTCAACCAGCTGAGCCACCCAGGCATTCCAACTTTCTTCTATTTAGGCCTTCAGCTGATTATATGGGGCCCACCCAGATTATGGAGGACAATCTGCTTCACTCAAAGTTTGCTGATCTAACTGTAAATCTTACCCAAAATTCCCTCACAGAAATAACCAGAATAATGTTTGACCAAATACTTGGTCATCATGACCCAGACAAGTTGACACATAAAATTAACTGTAATAGTTCACTTCTCTTCTCATTCATTTTTGATTGTCTTTTCTTTGCTCAAATCCTCTTAGGTCCTTGGGGGTGATTATTTTTAGAAGGGTCATCTAATCCCAAATCTTGTGGGAAAATCAGGAAAATCTCAAGCCCTCATTCCAGCTCCCCTATCGGCTAGCTGATTAAAAGGGAACTTGACCACAGAACCTCCAGTTCTGCTTCATTGAATGTAGATACCTAAGTTATAGGTTTATTTTAACGTTCAAATGGGAGAAATATGCATTGACAAGCTCTGTAAACACAAGTTCACATTGAAACCATTATTTTAAATTGTGTTCATATATCAAAGGCCCTACCTTTCAAACCAATGAATGAGAGAAAATAGAAAACTTCTCATGTAAAACACGTTACAGCTGTAACTGGCTCATTGGAATAAAGAAAGATCAAGTTAATAAATCAAGTTTATTCATGAGGGGACAGTGATTTTAAGGGTTAAGAGAAGCTTTAAAACCACATCAGATGATTTTTGAGGATCCCAGGAACAATGTCAAATTTAAAGTACATGGAATATTCCGTGTAAAGGCAGGGAAGTTAGCACACCTCTGATGCTCCCCCGTGAATCCTGGGGAGAGCCAGGCAGCATAGGAACACCATGAGTCCAAAAGCAAGGGAGCTCAGATAATACGGGACTGTCCATGAGAAGCTGCTCAAAAAGATGGGACAGAGCTTCTCACTTCCACACATTCAATGTACAATTAACATCCCACATGTGACGTGATGTCAGATTATCACATGATTGTCAGTGATCGCTGCTCGAGGGGTCGCTACACATCAGATTCCTGACCAGACCATTCTTTAACTCCAGGGAGTAGAAGAAGTTTTGCCCTCGTCTTTGTTTAAGATCTTTATTTAGTCCCCATTTTCAGCACAAACACAGATCTCTTCTAATATTTTAGATTTTAGTTCCTTTTGTAGAAAATGCCTAATCTACCCTGGGAGGGGTAGCCTTTTCCTCTGGTCCCACCAGGTCAGTGATCTGACATTAGTAGAGTTCCCAAGGTCAGTATCCATCAGTCTTGAATAACTCCACCCATGGGTCACAAAAGGGAAATCTTTACATTGAGACCTCTTTTCAGACCCTCCTCTCCAGAAATTAAACATATCTTGAGGTCCTGTCTCACTCAAGGTCATTTGTTACAATCCATGTTATTTTGCACTCCTGAACAAACTGTTGACAGAAATTAGGAACTATTCCTGCTTGGGTCATTTTAGAGCCAATGGAGCACACCATTTTCTCCCCGAACTACAGATTATGTGGGTCCAGCAAATTGCCAGAGGAACACAGCACCAAAATCCAACAAAGAGCATATCAAATCATCTTGCAATCATTGCTCTAGGAAAAACAATGTAATTTTCTCTTACCTTGTTGATAATAAGCATATGTGTTCTTAAAAGCAGCAGTGTGTTCTTTAATGTGTCAGACCAGCTTTAATATTTATAATATGCAAAGATTTTTACATCTGTAATTTTTTTTCATTCTGTGAGAACTGGAACAAAGAGAAATTTATTGTGTCCTTTTATCCTCTGAAAAAAATGGATGGGTGGTTAACTTCCTTGGTGCTGCTTTGCACAGCAAAGCAAAGAGAGTTCTGTTTCAAAATGTGCAAAAAATCAGTTTTATGAACACTTTGCTCATATTGCTTCTCTATGACTTTCTTTAGGAATGTCCCAGTGGTGTTGTTAATGAAGAAACCTTCAAAGAGATTTACTCACAGTTCTTTCCACAGGGAGGTAAGTGCAAATGTGGACTTGTTAACATACTCTCCATTAGAATTATGCTTGCAATCTTGAGTATGGTTTAAGCTTTTATGGCATGATTCTACATTTTTAATCGCTATGTAAAAGAGTTAATACACAGCATACGAGTGCGTATAATTTCCAATATATCATAAAAGTGAGCTACTTACAAGTTGTCAAATATCCAGGATTTCACTCTTCAGTTGCACGCAGAAAGGAGTATTACTGTGTGCCTCAGACTATGACTATCAAATGCACAAGCACTTTTGGACTACGATGGCTTGGTCCTAGAAGTGCTGCAAAGCTCTTTAATGTGCATTATAGGTATCATTTGATTCTCTGCACACGGAAAATTAGGACAAATATAATTATCATCCATTTTCACATGTGAAATCTGGGCTTTAGAGCAGCTAAATGGTTTGCTCAGGATCACGCATTCACTAAGTGGCAGGTATGGCTTAGAATCTAGATTTTTCTGTAAACTCACCTAGTGTTCTTTCTGCCCTTTCTCTTTTAGGACCTCTTACTATCACTCTCTCCCTACATCTGAGAAAATTAATATCACTCTAAATAATAGTAATAATGATAACATTGTTGTTGTTATTATCATTATTAGAGAGGGGGGAGGGGCAAAGGGAGAGGGATAGAGAATCCCAAGCAGACTCCACACTCAGTGCAGAGCCTTTGCGGGGATTCATCGCACGACCCGAGGTCATGACCCAAGCCAAGATCAGGAGTTGGATGTTCAACTGACTGAGCCACCCACGCACGCCTCTAAATATTATTTTAAATGGAAAATAAACAAGGAAAGCATAATGATAACACATACGTGTTAGGGATGAGTGGGAAACTATTTGCCATTTGACCTTACAGGTTCTCCTTTGGTCATTCAACAGGAGGCCTAGTCAAACTTGTTACACAGTCTCTTGTGTGCCCAGCTATGTGTTAGGTGCTGGTAATGTAAGAGGAATAAGGTGTGGTACCTGTCCAAAAGAATGTTCTAGTTTAATGGAGCAGATGGGAAATGTTGACGTAAGGTGTACAGGGAAGGTTAGGCTTCAAATCCCAGCATTACAAGAGCACCTTCAGGCACAACCACACCAGCTGATGAACAGGGAGGAAATAGAAAGGAATCTCTCCAGGTAAACCGACCTAGGCTGAAGTAGTTACCATCTGTGAGGCGTCGAACACGTGCCTGCCCTGGCATGCACTGCGCCCATCTCCCAACTCCCCTAGCTGTGACTCTGCCTTCTTGATAAATGTGGAAACCAACGTGCAGAGAAGTTCATCCATTTCCTTGTCATCATCTTTTATTGCTTCCCCCTTAAAGGAGCTCCATCATCTCACGCCAAGGTAACTGCAATAGTTTCTAAACTAGTCTCTGATTCTGACTCTTTCCGGCTCCCCCAGCAGGGGGGTTTCCTAACATGGCCCGGAGTAATCCTGTTCAGCACAAGCCAGCTCTGGTCACTGCTCTACTCGGAACCTTCCGTCGCATCAGAGCCTAAGCCACAGCCTGTACAGTGGTCCACAAGTTGTAACCCCTGGTCTCCTGCTCCCTCTCTGCCTCATCCTTCATCCCACACCCCTTAAAGGACTCACTATGTGCCAGCCACACTGGCTTCCTTGCTGTCCCCGCAGCACACCAGTCATGCTGCCGCCTCAGGGTTTTTGAATTTGTTAGTCCCTCTGCCTGGGATTATTTTTCCATCTCAATGTCCCACCACCTTTGCTTTTATTCAAATGCAATCTTCTTGGGACGCCTGGGTGGCTCAGTTGGTTAAGCATCTGACTTTGGCTCAGGTCATGATCTCCGGGTTCAGGACTTCAAGCCCCATGTGGGGCTCTGTGCTGACAGCTTGGAGCCCGGAGCCTGCTTCAGATTCTGTGTCTCCCTCTCTCTGTGCCCCTCCCCTGCTCATGCTCTGTCTGTCTGCCTGTCTCCCTCTCTCTCTCTCTCTCTCTCAAAAATTAAAAAAAAAAAAAAATTAAAAAAAAAATCAAATGCAACCTTCTCAGCAAGACTTTCCCTAGCCACCCTATCATAAACCACAACCCCTTAAATTCTCTCCACGCCGGCTTTATGTTTCTCTTTAGCACTCAAGAACACCTAATAATACATATTTTACCTATTTTTGTTGTTGTTTATTGTCTCTTTCCCCACTAGTAAGAGGGACCAAAGGGTTTTGTGTTTTATTTGCTGCCATATCCACGGGTGGTGTGACAGTGACTGACAAGTAATCACCCTTGACACATATAGTATAAATGAGAGAAAACGTGCAGGGATGATGCATGAATGATACATGAATGAATGAATGAATGACGTGCATCTCAAATGGTGGCTGTAACGGGACAACGGAAGAATACTTGCAAAAGGCATTTTGAAAGTATAGAACACTTAAATATTAGCTCTTTTCAGACACAAATTAGATTCTCTTTTGGTTTTCGATATTTTAGGGGGTTAAAAACAATTTTACGCATGAATTGTCAAAATAGACATTTTCATTTAAGACGGCCCTTTAAAAAGAATTAAATTAGAATTCTGAGAAAACACAAGGTGACCTGTTATTACATGAATTTGGATCTCTCATCGGGACCAGTCCCCTTACCCCCTCTCATTAGTAACAACCCACAGACAGCTATTGGTCATGGGGCTGGATGCCTAGATTGCAATGGGCCCATTGTCTGCATTAACAAAGAACTCAGAATATCATTTCATTAACATATTTCTAAGTTATTTAAAAACCGTGGAGTTTTTGAAGAAAAATCATGTTTACATTATATCTAAGTGTCTGTCTGCATATTGATGAACAGTAATATCAAAGCACCAAGCACAAAAGGAATTCTTTACTTTTTATTATCTCAAATGAAAGTTATTACATGCTACAAATAGGATAGAGTTCCACATTAAAAATTTATCTTTATTTGAAAAATAGCATTTTGGCATTGGAGAACATCTACTTAAGCACAATCCTTTGCAAATGATTCTTCTTACCAAATCTAAAGGGATTTGAGGAAAAATCACTTTTGCTTTCTTAAAAATTCTTTGATTATTCATGTTAATTGAATGGATAAATCTAAAAGTACCAGCCATTACTGAAGGAAGTGACATATCTTGAAGAATCATGACTTACAATCTAAGAAATTAACACTGCAATGCAAATTATATCTTGCAGCGCGGCTAGAAAAAGGGAAATGTCCTGAGGAAGAACATGATCTCTGATGGCAGACAAATTCATGTTATGGCCATGCTCACGGTTCTATAGAGCCATGTATTTTGGTCTAAAAGCAGCAGGTTTCTCCTTATGAGCGCTAACAATGATGGGTCCATAAATCACAACGTCTCACCGTTTCCTCCAGGAAAATACTTTGTCTTATCCACAGAACCTGCTACAATTTGTATTGTGTCAGGCTCTCAGTTTTCTCTACTGCTTAGCCAGATGGCTTTCCAAGCACAACTGGTGTGGTGTTCTGGATGTCGGCACAACTGACCTGAACGGAAGCCACTTGTTTGTGGGGAATAAAGTGGGCCCCCTATAAACCAAGCTGAGAGGAAACGAATGGCTGGTTGGAGCTGTTACTGGTCTTGTTACAGCAATGCCTTTTCGACTCCGTGTACAGTGGAAGCTTTGGGAAGCTCTCGGCTCACGGAGCATTCTAAAAGCTCGTGGAAAGTTCAGTTTCCTGGGCCACTCCTCCTCATGTAGTGGAGATTTTGTACTTACTGTGTCTATACCAGGCACCTGATAGCTATAGAAGGAGCAGATGAATTAGTTCCCGTCTGAAGACTTCAGCCAATAAACATTTATTGAGCAGTCACTGTATACAAGGCTCTTGAGGTACTTAGATGGGGTCAAGAGGTATAAAGATTTTTTTTTTTTTTGATAACACCACTCACTGCATATCCTTCTTGTACCTAGGACAATATTTCTAAGAATTTTCAGGGTGATTTACAGAGGCCTTATTAAACAGAAACTACTATTCATGTATACGAAGCTGCCTTACCTCAGTAACAGTGCATGAATCATATATTCAAATGCATTAAACTAATTTTGTACCTTATGCTTGAATTCAAGTGGGAGTAGCGATTTATAGTAGGAAGAAGAAAATCAACCAGATTGATTTCAATCCACAGACCTGGAACATAATAACCAACTGCATTTGTTCAAATTCTCTGAAATGTATGTGCATTGATGGCTTTTTTAATCAAGGGGTTAGTTGGTATTATCAGTGTGGTCTGGAAATAGTTGGGCTAAATTCACTAGACTAAGTTGAGTCCTGGGTTTGTGGATAGACTGAGTCACCACCAAGGCATATGACTCAAATGGTGTATTTCTCCGGGCCTCAGGTTGTTCCTCTGTAAGTTGTAGAACAATACTTTTAAGACATCTATAAAATGTGGAACAAAGGAGTCTTCAGTTTTCTTTCTAGCATCCTTTATTCTTCCTAACATCCTTTGTTTCTCAGAATTCGTGTTGGAATGTCTTGATGTCGTTACCAACTCTAGCATTAACTAACTAGGTGACCATAGCTAAGTTACTAACGGTACCCGTTCCTATTTTCCACCTTTGTTAAATGTAGATAACTACATAGAATCCAGGATACCTTCCTATCCTAAGCATCCCTAAATTTTGTCCCCCAACTATAAAATTTCCACATTTTTTCAACTTCACCAGTAAGATTGTAAAGAAACTGAGGCATTCTCAACGTGTCAAACTCAGTAACTGTTTTTTTGTTATCTGTAAGGAAACGTGGCCAAAGAAAGCCCATCAGGTCATGTGGAGAGAAGAGAGATCAATGTTATATCTTTTGAGTCCCAAATTGCACTGAAATCTAGAATCGAGGATGCCAGTTATTCACCATCTTAGGAAATATTTACCCAAAAAGAACAATAATAAGGGGCGACTGAGTGGCTCAGTTAAGTGTCTGACTTTTGATTTCGGCTCAGGTCACAATCTCAATGTTCGTGGGATCAGGCCCCGTGTGGGGCTCTGCACTGACAGCACAGCGCCTGCATGGGATTTTCTCTCTCCCTTTCTCTCTGCCTTCCCCTGCTTGCACGCTGTCTTTCAAAATAAAGTAAAAAAAAAAAAAAAAAAAAAAAAAGAACATATTTTTTAAATCTTAAAAAAAAAATAAGATGAAAGTTGACATGGAAGTTTTTGTGGACAGCGTCCCTTTTCTTCATTCATCCACCTCTGTGCCCAGCCAGATGCTCTCAGTGCCTCAGATCCTTCCTCTTGTCTAGTCAAAGCTCAGAACATCACTCCCCTTCTTCAGAAACTTTCACAATCGCCAAATGCCTGTCAGAAAAAATCCAAACTCCATCAGAAGCTGAAACGCCCTTCATGACACACTTGCTTCTATTGGTCTTTATAGAGTGTGAAGTTGCATCAGATTAGAATGTCAGTCACCTAGACACGCAGTAGAGATTTCACAAGAACACAAGAACTTCTTCAGGTGGAAATGTACTATATCTGTAAAAAAAGTTACTCATATTTCTTTCAGGTGGCTTTGAAAGGATAATTATAACAGATACTATTTATTGAACATTTATTATGTGCCTGGGACGATTGTAAGCACTTTACATGTGGTATCTCATTTAATCTTTTTATGATGGCCCTTTGAAGTACATACTGGTGTGGTTATTCTGTAGATGAGGAACCTGAGTCCCAGAGAGGTTAAACAACTTTCCCAAAGCCATGCGGTTAATAATTTGGGAGACCTGAAATTCAAACCTGACTTCACTCTGACTTCACTACGGTAGTAATGAGTGCTCTCTGCATGGTATATCTGAGCTGGAAAACCAGCCAAAGTTCATTTAGAGGAACAAGGAGTCCTCTGTACCACATCAGAGCAAACCTCGAGACTATATGTCCCACATGTCAGGCTTTAAAGCTAGAGTGACCCCATTTAAGAAGAAGGCTAATAATTGTACGTTCATGATAGCTTCTTTTTTTAATTAAAAAAAAATTGCCAACATCGTTTGTTTTGAACCATTATTCATGTTGACTTCTGCTTGCTAAGGTAAAGGCATTTACCCTGATTGTCTAAACAGGATACCAGGAGACCTGCTTAATGAAGCTCGTTATAAAATATACAGAACCTCTTTCTCTCTCCCCCGAAAGTAAGTTTAACACACCACCTGTCAACTTATGTCACCATAGGACACTAAATAGTTCAAGAAATCTGTGTCAAAGAACCGTGGAGAGCGAAACAACTTTGCAAATAAAAAATGGGCTGTCAGTTCTTGATAACTCTATCATGGAACTTCCTAGCAATGGCACTAAATTGATTAGAACCAAACCTTTGGTTATAATCCATATTCAAAAGGATTTCTTTCTGCAACTCATCAATACTATGTGAACATCCACTCGAGATACAATGATGGGACATACTATTTAGAACCAATTTTTGGTCCTGGCTTAGTTCATAGAAAACTGTGTTGATGATTCATATGTTCTAAAATAAGTGGTTTTTTGTATTGTGTTTAAAGGTAAGAGGCAAAAGAAAACGCCACCATCATTTTGAGAAACTGAGGCAGTGTACCGTCTACCTTATGAAAGATATGAGCTTCCATAGCATTTACCGCTGGGTGAAGCATTCACGATAAACCATCCATAAGTGGGCCATGGGTGCTTGAGACCTGCTTTTAGAAAAGCAATTTATAAAGGAAAAGGTGAATAGAAATTTTGTTCAAGCCCAGTAAAAATAAAGGTTAGAAGTTATAAAATAGAAAGAGTGGAGATTTTAAACAGAAGATAAAAAAGCTAGAACCAATGAGCTTAAAGGTTACAACTTTTTTTTTAATATAAAAAAGGTTAAGGGAAAAGCTAAAACCATGAGATGAAACATTTAAAATAATCAAGTAAATTTGATCAAGGGTCAAACACAGAAGCACTGAAAAATTAAAACTGCACTAAGAAAAGAAAACAGTAAGAAAAAATATAATTTTACCAAGAAAAGCAGAAAGCTCTGAAGGGAGACAACAGAGAAAAAGTAGAAGGGGAAGAAGGAAAAATTAGAGGGAAAACCCACTAGAAGCAAGCTAAGTGGAAACGTTGGATTTCAGAGTACTTCAGAGTTGTCAGGCAGCCTTGTGAGGTGCTGGGGGGACTGACTGTCCCAGAGCCGTGAATCCCACCCAGGGCCCAGGGACCCTCAGAACCACTCACTCCCACGGTGGCCACAGAAACTGCCCGGTTCATCAGGCCACTTCACTGGCCATGGGTTAGCCTGATTTTCCAGTCAGAAGGACTCAGTTGTGTCTCACGTTGCTCCTTAATCGACTGTGTGATGTAGGTGAGTTTCTCAACCTCTCTGAGTCCCCGTCTTTATCTGAGTTGTAAAACTGATGAACACATTCACAATAACAACACTAAAAATACCAACTCACATGCGTCTCACTATTAGTATCTTTATTATTTTACTTGTAGACGTAGCCCCTGACGATCACTTAATTTTCAGACGCATCTCCCTTAGCCCTCACACCGCCTACTCATCTTAGTGCCGGGAATACACCCAAGACTCCCATATGTTCAGAGCATTTCCAGCCAGAAACTTACAGAGAATGTGTATCATCAATGCCCTGGGTTGTGGAGAGCTGACTCCCATGAATCTCAAATCACAATCCGCTACTGGAAGAAGGTGGGCAGCTGGGAAGAAAGCACAAGTAGAGGAGACAGAGCAAATTTTTCCAAATAGAAGGAGCCTTGGGCATGCTAGGCCAGTCTTCTGTAGGATATTGAAGTGCTTGCTGCATTAACGATACTCCCTTTTCAACATTTCAGACTCTACAACATACGCGCATTTTCTGTTTAATGCATTTGATACGGACCACAATGGAGCTGTGAGTTTTGAGGTAAGTCTTAGAATTTTTATATATATATATATATATATATATATATATATATACACACACACACACACATATATATGTGTGTGTATGTATATAATGTATATGTGAATATATATATGTATATATATGTATATGATTTGACTTTAGACACACTGAAAGAAATTTGGTCTTATTTCCTGGGAAATTTTGAATTTGGTGGTTTAATAACTTTTTGCTTTTTGAGACTTCTATTTATTGTTATTATTATTATAAAATATTGAGCATGAGATCTATCCTCTGAACAAAATTTTAAGAGTATATTACATTATTGTTGACTATAGGTACAATGTTGTACAGCAGATCTCTAGAACTTATTCATTTTGCTTAACTGAAACTTTATGTCAGTCAGCAAGTAACTCCCCATTTCCCCCTGTCCTAGTCCCTGGCAACCACCATCCCACTCTTCCATTCTATGAATTTGACTATTTTAGATACCTCATATAAGTGGATTCATATAATATTTGTCTTTCTGTGGTGGCTTCTTTCACTCAGCATGACCCCAGTTTCATCCATGTTGTTGCATACTACAGACTTTTTTTCTTTTTAAGGGTAATACATTTCATCGCATGTATAAACCACATTTTCTTTATCCATTCATCTATGGACATGTATGTTGCTTCCACATCTTGGCTATCGTGAATAGAACCACAATGAATATGGGACTCTGGTATCTCTTCAAGATCTTGATTTCAATACTTTTGGGTAAATACCCAGAAGTGGGATCGCATGGCGTTTATATTTTTAATTTTTTGAGAAATCACCATACTGGTTTCCATATAGTGGCTTCACAGCTGTGCATTCCCACCAAGACATCCTCATCAACACCTCTTGTCTTTCATTTGTTTGATAATAGCCATCCTGATAGGCGTGAGGTGATATCTCATTGTGTTTTTTATTCGCATTTCCCTGATGATTGGTGATGGTAGGCATTCTTTCACATACCTGGTGGCCATCTGTATATCTTCAGAGAAATGTATGTTCAAATCTTCAGCCCATTTTTTTACTGGGTTGTTAGATGCTTACTACTGAGATGAAGGAATAGATTCTTATATATTTTGGAGATAACCCTTTATCAGATACATGGTTTCCAAATATTTTCTCTCATTGTGTATGTCGCTTTTTCAGTCCATTGATTGTTTCCTTTGAGGCTCAGAAGCTTTTAGTTTGATGTCATACCACTTGTTTATTTACTTTTTTGCCTGTGCTTTTAGAATCATAGTCATGAAATCATTGCCAAGACCAATATCATGAAGTCTTTCCACTGTGTTTATTACTTCTATGGGTTTTATGGTTTCAGGTCTTATGTTTAAGTCCTCAGTCCATTTTGAATTGATAATTGTGTATAGGATTGGGTAAGGATGGAATTTCATTTTTTTCAGTGTGGATATTCAGTTTTTCTAATACTATTTGTTGAAGAAACTATGCTTTCCTTTCCCCATTGTATATTCTTCACACCCTGTCAATTATCCGTTGACTGTGTATCCATGGATGTATTTCTAAGCTTCCTATTCTGTTCCTTGGTCTATATGTCTGTCTCTGTGCCAGTACCATACTGTTTTCATTAGTATAACTTTGTAACATACTTTGAAATCAGGAATTGTGATGCCTCCAGCCCTGTTCTTTCTTAGTATTGATTTGGATATTTATGGTCTTTTGTGGTCCCATATGAATTGTTTATTTCTATTTCTGTAAAAAGTACCACTTGGTATTTTGATAGCGTTGCATTGAATCTGCATATAACTTTGGGTAGTATGAATATTTTCACAAAATTAAGCCTATTCTATTATTTCCTATTTTTTATTATATTCTTTTTGATTCTTTTCGATGCTATTATAAATGAGATTGTTCCTAATTTCCTCCTGAGAAGTTGTAGGTGTATAGAAACACAACTTATTTTTGTATGTGATTTTGTATCTTGCAACTTTACTGAATTTATTAGTTCTAAAAGTTTTTTAGTGTGATCTTTAGGATTTTCTTTATATAATATCAAGTCATCCGATTTCTTTTTCTTGCCTAATTTCTGTGGCTAGGGCTTCCAATACTATACTGAATAGAAGTGTCAGTATTGGACATCCTTCCTTTGCTCCTGATCTCAGGAGGAAAGCTTTCAGTTTTTCATCATTGAGCGTTATGTTAGCTCTGGGCTTGTCATACATTTATTTATTATGTGGAGATACTTTCCTTCTATTCCTGGTTCATTGAGAGGTTTTTTTTTTTTCTTTTTATGATGAAAGAGGGTTAAAATTTGTCAGATGCTTTTTCTGCATCTATTGAGATGATCATGTGATTTTCCTTTTTATTCCGTTACTGTGTTATATCACATTAACTGACTTTTATATGTTGAACCATCTTTCCATCCAAGGGATAAATATTATTTGGACATGTTGTATGATCCTTTTAATATACTGTTAGATTCAGTTTGCTAGAATTTGTTGATGATTTTGCATGTATATTTATCAAGAATATTGGCCTGTAGTTTTCTTTTCTTGTGATGTCTTTGTCCAGTTTTGGTTCCAGGGTACTGCTGGCCACATAAATGAGTTTGGAAATATTCCTTCCTCTTCAATTTTTTGGAAAGTTTGAAA
Source organism: Panthera pardus (assembly GCF_024362965.1). Classification (NCBI taxonomy): domain Eukaryota; kingdom Metazoa; phylum Chordata; class Mammalia; order Carnivora; family Felidae; genus Panthera; species Panthera pardus. The sequence goes on from NW_026526688.1 coordinate 188,487,038, forward strand.
AGGATTGGTATTAGTTCTTTAAGTGTCTGGCAGAATTGACCAGTTTAGCCATCTGGTCCTGGGTTTTTCTTTGTTGAGAGATTTTTGATTACTGATCAATCTCCTTGTTATAGGTCTGTTCAGGCTTTCTATTTCTTATGATTCAGTCTTGGCAAGTTGTATGTTTCTAGGAGCTTATCCATTTTTTTCTAGGCCATCCAGTCTACTGTTCATAGTAGTCTCTTATGATTCTTTTCATTTCTGTAGCATTAGTTGTAATGTTTCCCCTTTCATTTCTGATTTTTTGTATTGAGTCTTTCTCTTTTTTTCTTAACCTGGCTGTGAGTTTGTCAGTTTGGTTTATCTTTTCCAAACACCATCAGTCAGAAGCACAGATGACACCTGGACTTGCATTTAGCATCTGAACTGGGGGGAGGTCAGTCTTGTAGGACTGAGCCCTTAACCTGTGGGATCTGGCTATATCTCCAGGTAGAAAGGGTCAGAATTGAGTTAAGTAGTAGGACACGCAGCTGGTGTTAAAGAATTGTTTGGTGGTATGGAGAAATTACACACACACACACACACACACACACACGCACACACACCTACATTGGAATTGGATGCAAAATCATTACCATATATAACAGAAACAAGGTAATTGGGAGTGGTACACTTTTGGGGAGTAGAGGGCGGTGCATCTTACATATGAGCAGAAATTTCAGTGAGTGCCATGTTAAAGGAAAGCAGGTGATGAATGAAATCAACAAGGAAAGGTACTGATAAGGCTGTGTCAAGGAAGCCTGCCTGTGGACTTGATGAATCAGGTGTAAAGGACAAGCACAAGCTGGTTAATAGAATAAGGGCTCAGAATGGGAAGAAGAAGGGAGTAAGGCAGAGGCAGAGACAGAGGCCTGGGAATGAAGGGGAAGCAACTGTAAATCACCTAGAAGTTAGAATACAAAGGAAAAGGCCCAAAAAGGAAAACTGGATGAGGAGGCAGAGGCAGGAGGCTAAGGAGGCTGGATTCTCTTGTGGGAGGTGAGGAGTCCTTGAGAAATTTTCAGCAGCGAAGTTACAGGATCAGGGCTATGTTTCCAGAAATAAGAAGTTCACTTAACAGCTCTATAATCCAAGAATCCTGGCTGGAGCTGATGTAAGCCCAAACTACAATTAAGGCATTGGAGATAAGGAAGAGATGAGTTCAAGAGATACCAAAATAAAATTGGTAGACTTACATTTCAACAAAATCTGTCATGTTTAGAAGGGGGAAAGTCAATGTGGGCATCGCCAGCTATCTGGGAGCAGGGACTTTGTGGAATCAGGATGAAAGAAGAAAGCACTGCCTTCAGAGATAGCGCTCAGTCAATGGAGCCAGGGGCAGAGTTCTCAGGGGAGCAAAGTGCCTCCTCAAATATACTAGGTACTTGTGCTAAACTGAGTGCACCGAGAATGAAGACCCTGGGCCAGGAAACTCAACATGTCATCTATTGTAACTTAACCAAGAAATATCACAACCAAGAGAAGAGTAGAAGACAGCAGTAGCTGAGCATGTGGGAGACATGTGACAATGTCAAGGACAGCATCTGTAACATTTCTTCCATGGATGGCAGCTTAGGATCACCCCATGATAATCTCATGTTAGCATTTGCGACACTTCACCAACAAGATTCATTCTGGTGCAGCCTTAGTTTAGCGAGAATATAGAAGGCAATGGCTCCCACTCACCTAATGAAATCAAAATGGGTTTGCAAAAACTGAGTAGGGCAAAAAATACTAACGATTTCATTACTCAAAGTTACTTACATATCAGAAAGGTACAATCAATTACCTATAGCATGTTGTATCCAATTTCACATGTAAATTGAGTCTGGTGTTAATGATATGGGACTGTGCACAACATTGCTATTATAATATTTATGTAAAATGCTGGTAATTGTGATGAATGTTGATTATAATTTGGAAATTAGTTGTAATGAATATATATTATAAGTGTGTTGGTAATATGTCTTTTCCTTTAAAAACAAACTAATGGCTGAATTAATAAATGTTAAACCAAAATCAAATTTAACACCAGGCTATTGTAATTATTTTTCTTCAATTGATCAGCTGCCTGGAAAGTCTCTAGACCACAGAAATGATTCAGCTATGAATGTATTTTGAGTAGCAGTGGCATTCTGGGAGGCATAGCAGAGACCATTTTGATTCTGTAATAAAGAGAAAAGAAGTTTTCTACTGAATTTGCTTAAACCCAAAGGACAGAGTGAATAAGATGTGGGAAGGGGATAGCATCTGGACCTAGCTGTGAATTGGTCCAATCCTCTTTTTGCCATTCAGTGGCTGTGAGATCCCAGGCTGAGTGTTTAAACTCTCTGGGCCTTGGGGCACCTGGGTGGCTCAGTTGGTTACGTGTCCAACTCTCGGCTTCAGCTCAGGTCATGGTCTCAAGGTTTGTGAGTTTGAGCCCCTCATCAGGCTCTGTGCTGACAGCGTGCAGCTGGGATTCTCTGTCTCCCTCTTTCTCTACCCCTTCCCCACTTGTGCTCTCTCTCTCTCTCTCTCTCTCTTTCAAGATAAATAAATATTTTTAAAATAAATAAATAAGTAAAATAAACTCTGTAGGCCTTAGTGTTCATCTCTGTCAAATATCAGCAAGCAAAGCTACTTTATAGGGGAGTATGAACATGAAAAAGTAATAATGTCAGTAAAGGGCTTGGCTTAGTGCCTGGCACCAAATTCATGCTCTATAATTATTAGATGTTAGCCATAGCAGTTATTACACAGGAAATTTTTCTAACAAAGCCAATTAATTAATAATTACACTGGTCATCTTGTTAAACAATAATCATGTCATTGAACATATTCAATCAAATATTCAGTCAAAGGTAGACGGTTGTTCTTTCCATGATGCTACGAAAGATCGTTCCACAACTAATTATATGATAAGCACTTACCGTGTGTCAGTTACTATGCTATTTAAAAACGGCATTAACAATAATAATAGCTGCATATAGTAATAATAACTGACTCTTGCTTAGAACTCATTTGAGCTTATATAAGTCAGGCAACTGTGCTGGCTGTGTTACATATACTAACTTCATTTTCATAGGTATTATTATCTCCTTTTTTAGCATATGAGGAAAGGGATGAACAGAGAAGTTAAGCAGCCTGCCCAAGGTCACACAGCTAGAAAGTAGGAGAGCCAGGATTCAAAATCAAGGCAGTCTGGTCCCAGAATGCATCTCTTAGCGACTATGCTGTCCTAGCAGAGAGGTGTCATGTAGATCTCCAGTCCGTCATCTGAAATCCTCAAAGCCAGCTGAGTTTTATCATTCGGAGCCTTTCAGATTTAGTCAGGTAATGCCAGGCATATACTGTTCCATATTATTTAATGTCTCCAGCAGGGTCTGCAGGGTGTTATAATCAAACGTGTAATGTTTGTGCAGCGAAACTATGATAAATGATAAACATAGCAGAGACTGCTACTGATGACCAATGTCCATGTGCTTCTATCACACCAGTAGGCCATAATCCCAGGCTGTCCTGCAAGTAGGTGGAGCCATGACTGAGATTTTATCAATGGGATATGGGTGGAAGTGACCACATCGCCTTCCTCCTTTCCCATCTGTGGGGACTATGAGGTCACATATTTCAGTTGGCTTTGCAACAAAGGGGAAGGAGCTCAGTTCTCAGAATGACTGCATGGAACAGAGCCCCCTCTCCTCTTTATTTCACCGTGTGTGAGTGACAAGCGAGATGATAAGGTGCTAAGCCACTGAGATTTGGAAGTACTGATATATCTGTTAGTGTCCTCTGCTTAATATGATATAGACTGATTAGGTGATAGGTACATAGATTTTTCGATCATAGGTAGATAATTAGAAATAGATTAGAAATAGTTTTATGTCAGTTCACTTCAAGTTTTGTCACCAAATGAATTTTGGCACCAAAATTTACCACCTCCCTCCTGTCTTTACAATAATTATTTTTCTTTTTTAGTTTATAAAAAAAAATTTTGGAGGGAGGAGATGAATTGCAGGTGAAAAATAAAGGGCCAGCATTACTGACCACATGGTAGAGATGAGAAACCCCAAACTCAAAGACGTTAAGTGACTTGTCCAAATTCATTCAGTTCCTAAATGGCAGGACCTAGATTGGACCGCAGATCTGCCTAAGTCTCTAAAACCTATGGTTTCAACCAGGGATCAGGCCCTTTGTAGAGGGCCAGATAGTAAATACTTTGGCTTTGCAGGCCATACAGTCTCTATTGTATTTACTCAAGTCTGCTGTTGTAGCACAAAAGCAGACATAGAAAAGTCCTACGTAAATGGGCATAGCTATGTTCCAATAAAACTTTATTTACAAAATCAGGTGGTAAGCCTATTTGACCTCCTGCGCCATAGTTCTCCAACCCCCATTCTTAACAATTATAATAGACTACCTTCTCTTGAGGTACTGAGCCAGAATGTCTGCTGGATGACATCTAAGGTCTCATTTTATCATCTGATTACTGAATATTATCACCAACTTTTACAATTACCAGTCAATCCACCCCATTCACAAAAATCATTGATTACTGACACAATTGTTGACTACACAATCAACCCTGAGTCTTTACCACCATTTCAATAATTACCTTCTATCGAACATTATCACCATCAGGGCAATGCAATCCTCTGAGCATGTCCCAAATGGCAAGTTTACTTGAATTATTGAGGCTGGGTTAAACGATATGTTTCCTTTGGAACAATTCTGGAATAGCTTCCTGCAGGTGGCTGATGATTTGACATCAGAGACACAGTTCAAAGCTTCAAGAAAATATCATTCACTGACAATCCAATTCATACTGAATAAAATGTTAGTGACACCTTCCGTAGACATTATAAACCTAAAAAGTAATCTCTTTGTCATTCACAGCGATGAGAAAAAAATCTTTTTCCCAATATATCATTTATGGTTATAGGAAAACTTTCATTCTGGGATGAGTCATTTTGTCAAAATTAAATAGCTAGGCTCTTTTGAGATGTCAGATGTCAGTGAGAATTATGTAGGCAGTGTTACCAAGAGGTATATTATTCTGATTTCATCACATTAAGGTTTTATCCTTCATCTCTCAACACATACACACACACTTGCACAACCTGTACACATAATTCTGTTCTTGTCTATTGCCCATTCCAGGGAGCTATTAGAAGGGGAGGGAAAGGTGGCTTCAGAAGTTTTCTCATTTCATCTATTCATTTAACAAATATTTATTGAGCATTACTATGTGCCAAACACTCTTCAGGGTGCTGGAGACACAACAATGAACAGAAGACATGAATTTTTGTCCTCATGGTGCTTATACTCTCCCATTTTCATAGAATCCAACTGTTCTTTTTCATTGCCAAGTAGCATTCCAGTGTGTGTGTGTGTGTGTGTGTGTACACACCACATCTTCTTTATCCATTCATCGGTTGATGGGCATTTGGGCTCTTTCCACAACTTGGCTATTGTTGACAGCGCTTCTATAAACATTGGGGGACATGTACCCTATAAATCATCAATCTTGTATCTTTTGGATAAATTCCTAGTAGTGCCATTGCTGGGTACTACGGTAATTTTATTTTTAATGTTTTGAAAAACCTTCACACTATTTTCCATAATGGCTGCACTAGTTTGCATTTCCACCAACAGTGCAAGAGTGTTCCCCTTTCTCCATATCCTCGCTAACATCTGTTTTTTCCTGAGTTGTTAATTTTAGCCACTCAGACCAGTGTGAGGTAGTATCTCAGTGTGGTTTTGATTTGTATTTCCCTGATGATGAGCGATATTGAGCATCTTTTCATGTGTCTGTTAGCCATCTAGATGTCTTCTTTGGAAAAGTGTCTATTCGTGTCTTCTGCCCATTTCTTCACAAAAGAATGCAATCTTGACATTGGCAACAATGTGGATGGAACTGGATGGTCTTCTGCTAAATGAAATGAGTCAGTCAGACAAAGACAGATATCATATGTTTTCACCCATATGTGGAATTTGAGAAACTTAACAGAAGACCATAGAGGAAAGGAAAGAAAAATGAGTTACAGACAGGGAGGCAAACCATAAGAGACTCTTAAATACAGAGAACAAACTGAGGGTTGATGGGGGAGGGGCAGGAAAAATGGGTGATGGGCACTGAAGAGGGCACTTGTTGGGATGAGCACTGGGTGTATGTAAGGGATGAATCACGGGAATCTATTCCCAAAGCCAGACTACACTGTATACACTGTATGTTAGCTAACTTGACAATAAATTATTTAAATCAATCAATCAATCAATCAATGGTATTTTTCTTTATATTTAAAGATGACATGACTGACAGTGAATACTATCTTTGTGTGTACTGAAGTGGCTAAGACAAGCATGTGACTATCACAGAGATAGTACATTTGGACAAGAATAAGAAGGCAGAAGATAAACAGGTTTTATCAATAATCTTTGTTACTGGATAATAACAGTGAGCCTTTACCTTCATTCTGTAGTGTCTACCTTGCAGGCACTTGGAAGAATGCAAGTTACGAGATATAAAGGATTAAAATAAACATCGATATTGCACAGTAATAAAAAAAAAAAATCCAACCATTCTCATTATGAGGGTCCACCCATACCTTTGACCTGGGCACCTTTGACCTCGGCAACCTTTTTGTTGATTCCCAGGGAATGTGACCAGGCTGCATGTGTCCTAACTTTTGCTGGTCACCCATCATTCTGGCCTGCTCTTTCCCTTTAGTCTTGCCTAGGCTTTCTATGGGGTACCCAGCTCTTCATGTATTTGCTTACCACTCCCTGTGGGCCCCAAGGGCGTGTCCCTTAAACCCCTCATAGCACAGGCTATAATGTTTAATGAAACCTGGGGTAACAGAAGATGCTTATAAGACAGGCAAGAAATGCATACAATAAATGCATACAATAAATATCTCTATCTGACAGACTAGAGGTCTGTCTTTAAATAAACTTTCTTATTTTAGACCAGTTTACATTTACAGAAAAATTGCAAAGAAAGTACAGAGAGTTCTCATATACCTCACACCCAGTTTCCCCTATCATTAGTGTCATACATTAAAATGGTATACTTGCTACAATTATCTAATATTGATGCATTATTAACTAAAGTCCATGCTTTCTTCAGATGACTGTAGTTTTTACCTAATGCCCTTTTCTTGTTCCACTATCCTATGTAGAATACCATATTACATTTAGCCACTATGTCTCCTTAGGCTTCTCTTGGATGTGACAGTTCCTCAGACAGTTCTTGTTTTTGATCATCTTGACAGTTTTGAGGACTATGCGTCAGGTGTTTTGTAGAGTATCAGATTTCCTTGATGTTTTTTCTCATAATTAGACTGGGGATGTCTGTTCTGGGCAAAAAGTCCACAGAAGTAAAGTGCCATACTTTATCACGTAAAAGCAAGAGTGCCTGGTATCGACATGAGTTATGGCTGTTGACTTCCACCTTGACCACCTGGTTGAAGTAGGGCTGGTCATTCCCTACTGTAAAGTTACTCTTTCTTTTTTAAGTTTATTTATTTATTTTGAGGGAGGGGAGGGGCAAAGGGAAAGGGAGAGAATCCCATGCAGGCTGCTCCCTATCAGCTTGGAGCCAGATGCAGGGAAGACCTGAGCTGAAGTCAAGTCAGACATTAAACCAACTGAGCCACCCAGGCAACCCTAAAGTTACTCTTTTTTCCCTCTTTCCAAGCCATACTCTGGAAGAAAGTTATTACGCACAGCCCATATTTTAGGATGGGGGGTTATGCTCCACTTCCTTGAGGATAGAATTTCTACATAATTTACTTGGAATTCTTCATGAGATATTTATCTCTTCTTCTCCTTTTATGAAATTATTCAATAAGTCACTTATACCAATATGGAATATTTATTTTGTATCTTGGATATTTATTTTGGATTTTGAGTTATAATCCAGTGTAACCCTATTTACTTTCTTGCTCAAGTTGTTACAGTTTGGCAACTGGGAGCTTTTTCAGTTGACTCCTGTGTCCCTTCGACATACTCCCATCATTGTGATTGTTTTTCTTTCTTGTTTCTTCCATCAAGTCCTTATTTTCTGGCACTACGAGATGCTCTGGGCTCATCTTACATCTTTCCTGCCCCAGTCCTGAATTTACCTCTAAATTTAACGCTCCAACCACTATGGAAGCTCCAGAAATCTCTTCTCATCTAAAAAGAACAGTCAGTTAATGTTGGTGACCCCAGTTGACATCTAGTCAGTCTCTGAGAATTGACCTCTCTCAGTCTGTTTCAGTCACTCTTGGGCTTCTGGACTCCTGGACATGTCACTCTTGGGCTTCTTAGCTGATCTTCTTAGAGCCGCTCATAGTCACACACATGTATTTGTATCCTGACACACTTGTTTTAAAAAAGAAGCTGAGGCTATTTTCCAATTCATTTATGCAGCAATTTTATAGCAAGAATTATGAATTCCTGGCACCTCCAAATGTTCTACAAATGTTATTAGTAAGCAATTGAATTGCAATCCGTATGAGTCACTACTTTTTTTTTTTTTTCATGAAATTTATTGTCGAATTGGTTTCCATACAACACCCAGCGCTCATCCCAAAAGGTGCCCTCCTCAATATTTCACATCACCCCACAATTCTATCATATAGTACCAAGAGATATGACATATGTTTATATCATACTGTTCTGTATAAACACAGCCTGTTGCTTCAGTTCTAGTCCAAATGAGGCCTGGGCATTGAGTCAGAGTTCTGGGTTTGATTTTCAGCTCCCTGCTCACTGGCTGTATGCCTTGGCTCGGTCACTTGTTTTCTCTGAGTCTCTGTCTCTAATTTAAAGACAATACCTACTCCCTATGGTTGCATGAGGCTGACATGAAATAATGCACAGAAATTTCCTAACATAATATCCCGTACACATCAATAAACTGTAGTCATTATTACTATTGAATTTCAGTGTTCCCAGGACCCAGGACTTCTACTCCTTTCCTAAGGAAATACGTGAGAATGATGGGAAATAGTTACAGAACAATGCTTACATAGCATCATTTATAATACAGAAAAAAATTAATTAATTTACATAGCCAACAATAGAAAGTATGGGTAAGTGAATTACAACATATCCATATGACAAAGCAGTGTTTCAAACTCCAGATTGCAATCATCAGTAGGTGGTAAAATTAATTTAGAGATTAATATCATGAGCATTTAAAAAATTAATAGAAGAGAAATGGAAATAATTACTTTCTGGTGTGTGTGTGTGTGTGTGTGTGTGTGTACTAGGTTGCCATTTAAAATACAATTATTGTGATTTGGGGTCCAAAATGTTCAAAAGCCACTGTAATAGTATTATTAGATTAAACCATATGAAATTATTATTCTTGAAAAATACAACAAAAATTATCAGCAATTTCATATGGTTCCATCTAATATGTAGCTATTTAAATGATGTCACAATGAATTTTCAGTGATGTGGGAAAACCCTTGTAATTTTAAGTGAGGCATACAGAATTATAAACACACCATATGACCATATCTGCTAAGGGGTGCATCAAAAAATGGAAATGTTCATTTTGAATAGGTGATAGGATTATGTGGTGATCACAATTTTCTTCAGAACAGTTTTCTGTAATTTGTTACACAAATCAGGCCTTATATTTATGTATACATTTGTTATATATTTATATTTATTATTTTTGGTTAAAAATGTGTTAATGGCCTTTAATGAGACCATACCAAAGAACTTTCTTCTAACTTAATTGAATGTGTCTATCATCACCTTTGAAAATATTAAATTACCTAAATACACAATATTGTATATCAAACAAGGTAAGTGGATTATCCCTTCTGTGAGATAAAATCAGACCACAAATCTTGGAAAATTTACTTGTTATTTTTTAGACATATCGATACCTTTTATTAGTTCCAAACAAACACAAACTTTATGTAATACTTGAAATTTTGTTCCTTTTAATATTTTAAAAAGTAGCTCAACTACTGTGGAAGTTTAACCCCAATCAAGAGAGGTTATACTATAGAAAATAAATAACCTTTAAAATTTTCATGAAAATATAAAAGCAAGCATAAAATAGGAAATATACCAAAGACATGTATGATTTCCATATTGGATCTGTCACTGACTAGTTAACATTTTAAACCTGTCGTACGTCATTTAATGTTGTTTTCCCAGCTATAAACAGGACTGTTTGTTGCAAATACCCCCACATGCATGATTATAAGCCATGATGCTCTTTGGGCACCAGGCAGGAGGGGCAGGATGTTGGTTTGCAACCTCAGTAGTTCCTCTGGTGAAATTCCAAACCGGCCCCCCGTACTCAGAGAACAAGGAGAGACTGAGGAAAGAGGCAGGCCACCCTAGAATGGTAGGTGGCAGGTGTGATAAGCAAGGAACTTACCTGTGAGGCTTATCTTGGGCAAACACAAGACAAGTAAATCTCTGTACTGCCCACCAGAATCTCAACAATTTTTATGGAGACCTTAATTGGATTCAGTCACATATACAGTCCAGATGGTCTCAATAAGATCTTACCTTCTCAAGGCTGCATACTTGAAGTGGTTCCTTGTCCAGAAATGGTGGACAGACCATCTATCACAAGGACAGGGGAGGGGTGAGAGCCTCGGATTGCCCAGGCCAGCTCGTGGGTCAACTGGTGTTTGCATCCTTTGATGACCTCCTCCAACAGAGGAACACTAGTGTCCCTGTCATAGTAAAAAATTAATGTACTAAGCAAAAATTGGATAGATACCTAAAAGCTTACTACTGAACAAGACTGGGATATTATGAAGTCAAATCTTTATGCCCTTCTTCCTTCTTTTGCTTTGATCCTAAAAGAATGGAAAACAGAATTCAGTATCATTTTCCTGCATTAGGGAACAGATGCAACCGTCTTTCACAGATAAAAGGTAATTATGCAAAGTACTCTGAGAGTTGTTTTTTTTTTTACGCCTTGTGACTCCTGCTCGGCAGATTTCAATTACCATTCAGAAAAGCATGGAGCAAAACCCACATTAAGACTCATTGAGTTTCTCATTTTCCTTTGCCACAAATAAGGAATCATTCTTGTTTGAAATGACTATTGATATTCTCTTGCAACATGGTAGAAAAGTGCTCAAGGTCCACAGCCATCTTTCAATGTAAGTAGTTTGGGGATACACAGTACTTAAAAAGAAGATGTAAATCAGGTGTCAGCCTATGAATCAGGATATTTTTGTTGACAAATAATAGAAAATCACACACTAGCAAAAACAATATGATGACTTTTTTGGCTCAAAGAAACAAAGAATCCAGAGATAGGGCTGGCTACAACTGAGGGTGCACTCTCTTGTCATCACAAGAAGATGCCAACAGCTCCTTGGCTCCAGGCTTGTTCATGTCGAGCAGATGTGGACCGGGTTCATTTGCCTGCCACCCACAGATCGCACTGCCTTGACCAAAGGGCTCATCTGTGCCTTCTGACTCTGCCCAGGTCATAGCTCCATCACTAGAGCCGGAGGTGGAGAGTACTAATGCGGAATTGGATGGGGCACCAAATGGAAATTAGGGTCTTACCAGGAACACAAACAACAGAAGTCCACATGTGACCTTAAAAGTGCTTTCACTGTTGCTCTGGTCTGCTCTGTTTGGTGATAGGGCCAATGCCACTGATTTCTGTAGGCCAGTGGTTCTCAAAGTGTGGTTCCTGGACCAGCAGGATCAGCACCCCTTGGAGTTTGTTAGGAATATATATTCTTGGGGCGCTTGGGTGGCTTAGTTAAGCGCCCGACTTGCGCTCAGGTCATGATCTCACGGTTCATGGGTTAAAGCCCCGCATCTGACTCTGTGCTGACAGCCTGGAGCCTGAAGCCTGCTTCAGATTCTGTGTCTCCCTCTCTCTCTCTCTGCCCCTCGCCTGCTAGCACTCTGTCTTTCTCTGTCTCTCAAAAATGAATATAAACATTTAAAAAAAATTTTTTAAAGAAATATATATTCTTGCACCCCAATAAATCAGAAAAACAGAGGGTGGGGCCCAGCAATCTGTGTTTTAGCAAGCCCTCCAGGTGATTTTGTAGCAAACTAAATTTTGAGAACAATGCTTTAAGCATGTTTTCCAAGACCTTGTATCCAGCCCCCTTTTCAACTAAGGGCATATAACTATTACTTTGTGATTTGAAACAACAGGTAAGATTTGTATTGACAACCATCAACCTCATCTGGCCTTTTAAACCTGTCCAGCAATCTCTCTCTGATGAGCCTACCTTCTCATGCTTGGCAGTGACTATTTTGTACCTTCCCAAATGCCAAATCTTATAGCTTGCAAGTTGTGTATTTCACATTACCTCTTAACTATAGTGTGTTGTATATTACAGGTCTATATAAATTACAACTTTCCAGGAGATAGCAAGGAAGTGTCCTGAGCAATGTCCACCTTCTTGGAGTTTGCACGAGTCACCTTATTGTCTAGTAGCGTGGCTGCCTCCTCCTTTCCTCAAACAGCTGATCTGAGGAAATCCAACCCTTTCTGCCATGTCATTCAATCCCAAGCAGATGACATCCACTAAAGCTGTCATGTGGGGACTCACTACCCATCTTCCTGCCCTTATCAGCTGCTGGCATCCACAGGCTGTTCTCCTTCTTCCATGTCAACTGAAGAAATGTACCTCCTCCCTCCAGAGCTCGGACCCTCTACCTGCACTTGGATCTCTCCCCTCTTCTCAGAAGGATCAGTCCATTTCTCATGCTCCCCCCTCTCCCTCACACACATCTTTAGGAATTTTCTCTTCATAAATACTTCCCTCCAGTAATCAAAATGCTCACCTTCCAAAATCTGTCCTGTGATCCCATACTCCTGTTCATTTATACTAGCCCTTGTCCCTCTATTGTCACGGCCACCCAAGAGTTGTGAGTTTTCTACACACAATCTCCATCATTGTTTGCTTCCTCTATTCCAACAGAAAGTTCTCCCATCGGTCATTAGTGACCTCCATGCTGCTGATCCAGTGAACACTTTTCATTGCCAGCAGCATCATAGTATCATGATTAACCATCCTTTCCAAGGAAAATGCATTCTTCACTTAACCTCTCATACTTCTTCAGCAGTTTTATTTAGCTTACTTTCCAGATCCCTTGACAGCTTCTCTTCTCTCTGCCTGCTGAATATTGCAATTCTTTGTGGCTTTCTCCTGAGTTCTCTTTTATTTTCTCACTTTAAATTTGTACCCTGAATAAAGATGTGAAATAGAGTACAGTATGCTGGTTCACACAGCATCAATTGTTGAAGACACTATTCTTGCCCCACAGCTTGGTCCTGGCACCCTTGTTGAAAATCAATGGCCATAGGTGCTTATTTCCAGATTCTCAATTATATATGGATATATTCTCATACATATATATATATGTATACATATGTATACATATATATATATATATATACGTATATGTATATATATATATATATATATATATATATATATATACACACATGCTACACCAGTGCTACACTGTACTGTAGATTTGTAGTGAGTTCTGAAATTGGAGTTTGAGCTCTGTAACTTTATCCTTTTCCACATTGTTTTGGCTACCTGGGGCCCTTTGCAATTCCATAGGAAGTTGAAGATCAACTTTTCCAGGTTTGCAAGAAAGTCAATGGTTATTCTTGATAATTTTTTTTAATAAAATGGGAATTGTCTACCTCCTTGGCATGACTAAGCCAGTAACATGCTTAAAGGAGAAAACACTAGAAATAGTCTTATGAAATTGAGTAACAAAATAAGGATGGCTATTACTGTTGTTATATAATATTATTCCAGATATATTGTTCAATACAGTTAGAAAAAAGGAGGTAATTAAAAATGTAAAAATTAGAAAGAAGAGGTAAAGTTAATTCCATTTGCCGCTAATATGATTGTACCCATGAAAAACCCAGGAGAATTAATTGAAAAACTATCATATACAATAGAAACACTAAGTTGGTTGGCAGCATAAACAATTATTATACAGAAATCAATAGCTGTCATATGTACAAACAAATCTAATTTAGAATCTGTACTAGAATAAAATACCTCACTTATAACAGCAACAGAAAGATTAAAATACCTAGAAATAACTATGACTAAGAAATATGAAAGAACAATTTGGAAAAAACAAAAAGGCCTAAAACATATCAGAGTTTAGTGTGCTAGATAATGGTCCATGAAAAATGTCTACACCCTAATTCCTGGAACTTGTGAATATGTTACCTTACATGGTGGAAGGAGCTTTGCAGGTGTGATGAAGGATCTTGAGATGGGGAAATCATCCTGGATTATCTAAGTGGGTCTAATATAATCACAAGGGCCCTTCTAAGAGGGAATATGAAGATCAGGGTAAGAAAGGAAAGATATGACAAAAGGAGCAGAGACTGGACTGATGTGCTCTGAAGGTGGAGGAAGGGGCCACAAGCCAAGCAATGCAGGTGGCTTCTAGATGCTAAAAAAGGCCAGGGAACAAACTGTCCCTCCACATCCCCAAGGTGTGCTCTGCCATATTGGTTCCAGGCCAGTGAAACCATTTCAGACTCCTGATCTTCAGAACTGCAAGATAATAAACATGTATTATTTTGAGTCGCTGGAGTTGTGGTAATCTGTTATAGCAGTAGCAGAACACTGATAATGTTCAGTGACAAAACTGACCCAGACAAGAGAAAGGTCTTTCATAGTCTTAATTAGGAAGACCCATCAACATGCAGCTGTATGTCAATTCTGCCAAAGCTTATCTGTAAATATACCTCAAAGCCTACAAATTCCCCAAAAGGTTATTCAAAAGATCTTGTGGAATATTAAGACAAACAAACAAAAAATAGAGAAAACAGCTGAAAAAGAAGACTGATTAGGAGAAAACTGCCCTAACAGCTGTTAAAATTACTAAAATGCTTTCATAATTGAACTGATGTAGTAGAGGTATATATATAAACAAGTTTACTAATAAAATAAAATAGTAATTTCAGAAATACAAACAAATCATAAAAGACGTAAGGATATGATAGCCCTTGCATCTCATATCAGTGGGTCACAAATAATAAGTGTGAAAAAAGATGACTACCTAAAAATATTGGATACATTCCAAGTGGAATAAGGGTTTAAATGTAAACAAGTAAATTTTAGAAGTACTTAGAAAAAGGCATGGGAGTATCTTTCTATAACTTCAAATGGGGAAGGCCTTTCAATATGACATAAAGCAAAGACCTAAAAGAGTGACAGATTCTAGAATATACAAATAAAAAGTTTCCTGCTTTGCAAAATTCAAAATGAGAAAAATAAAAAGAAATAGCAAACCTGGGAAACAATACTTGAAGACACATCCCAGATAAGGGATAATTTCAGTAATATGTGAAGCAAGGATTTCTATAAATCAAGACATTTGAAAAAAAATGTTCAAATTTCTTTATAATAGGATACAAATGTAAGTAATCTGAGAAATAGTTTTCTATAAAATTGAAAGCCATCAAAGTTCGATGCCATATAGTGTTGGCAAACTATAATATTCTTATACATAAAAAATATTCTTATTCATAGAGTTTGAGAGGGTAATTTGAGTGCAATTTGGAAGTAACTCTAAAATTTACAAATGTTTAAATCCTTTAAACAAAAATTCCACATCTAAGCATTTATTCTACAGATATATTTGTTCAAGTATGAATTATGTATACATGAGGTCACTCTTTGTAACACTGTTTTTAATAAAACTGGAAATCTTTAAATACTCCTCAATGGAAGACTAGTAAACTGTGTTACATTCATACATACTATGAATGTGAAAAAGATTGGAATTATTCCTAAGATTGTTAGGTGGAAAAAAAAAGTACAGAATATCCTGTCAGACTATTTGTGTAAAGGGAGGTAGAATATATATAAGCAAATATGCCTTATACTTGTATCCGCACAAAACTCCTTGGAAGTAAATTCAAGAAGCTACTAATGCCACCTGCTTATGGAGAAAGAAAAAGGGTGGCTGGGTCCAGGAATGGGAGAAAGATTTTTTTTTATCAAACATCTTACATGTTTTTAAATTTTGAACTATGTGAATATTAACTACATTTAAAAGTAAAGAAATTAAAATTATCATTAAGAAACTGAGACAAGAAAACAGCTATAAAATGATGGAATATGGAAATGCAGAGAAAAAAGGAAATTCACCCAGAAAGCCACTTCTGCATGTCCCTTCTGCTCTTTTGTCCCTACCTAACAATGGATTATCAAATCTGTGTGAGCTCAGAATTAGCACATTGCAATGTTAGCTTTGCTTCACATGACAGCAAATATATAGGGAGTTGATCAAGTCAACGTGATTCGTCTGCAATGCAGTCACACTAGCCTCACCGTGATATTGGTTAAGGGCTCCAACTGGTTGACAAACACAACCAATGCCCTTACTAGACACTGTCCTAAATAGCTTAACTCTCATAATCCTCACCAAAACTTTAGGAAGTGGATACTCCATCCTCCATATATAAAAATTGATGCAAAAGGATATTAAATTGTCAGAGGACGCAAAGCTCTCAAGTGACATAACTGGAATTTGAGTTCAGGTCATCTGGCTTCCAGCTCCATGCTCTAACCCACTGCGCACATGTGTGTTATAACTTGATTTCTAAGCAAGTTGGCCCATATCTTTCAGACCATATTTCTTGTTAGCAGATCTTTGTCATGTGAAATGTGCTATGTATGTGCTCATGCTGGTATTTAATAAGATACAGTGTTACTAGATTTTTTGCAGTAGAAGAATTGTGTGCAATTGTGGTAAAAAAAAAAAAAATACAACCTGGGGCGCCTGGGTAGCTCAGTCGGGTAAGCCTCTGACTTTGGCTCAGGTCATGATCTCATGGTTTGGGAGTTTGAGCCCCGTGTCAGGCTCTGTGCTGACATCTCAGAGGCTGCCTGGAGCCTGCTTTGGATTCTGTCTTCCTCTCTCTCTTCCCACCCCCCCCCCCCACTCATACTCTCTCTCTTTCTCTCAAAAATAAATAAACATTAAAAAAAATTAAAAAAAAAAAAAACAACTTAGAGCATGCATTCTGTCATTTGGGTGTCTGCCTTCATACAATTTTCAGTTCCACAGTTGATTTAAGTCACAGCTTCCAATTCAAAGATGAAAATGTTAAAGGTATGGAGTGGCTTATGCCCACAAAGAACTCTGAGAAACAGACGTCCAAGAACACATTACCTTACTAATTGTTCAAAATCGAGGGTTATAACCCTTGCTTCCATCATTTCAGAGAGACTTGTCTCACCCTTTGTGTTGTATTTTTGTTTTTTTAGAAATGTTGTATCAAATTATACTTTTCTTTCTAGGATTTCATCAAGGGTCTTTCCATTTTGCTCCGGGGGACAGTACAAGAAAAACTCAACTGGGCATTTAATTTGTATGACATAAATAAAGATGGCTACATCACTAAAGAGGTAAGGGATGCCTCACCAACACCACCCTCTGCTTTTTTTTAACATCCAAATGTTAAACAATTGAATTTATTAATTTGAAAATAGCTTTTTCAGGAAATCTAAAATATTTTATGTGGTGGTGGTGAACTATTCTAGTAAAAAACGGGCAATGAAAAGGATTAGTTTTTGGTGCATCTTCAAGATGGAAACAAATCACCTAAGAATTATACCCCGGTTTCCTAATGACATTCAAATAAATACTGTAAATCGGATAAAGACTGTGGTTGGAATCAGATAGGAAGAAAATACATTCAAGCCAGGCTAGAATATTTGACCTGTGACCTTCCCCCTCCAATATAATATGGTCCATATGGAGACAATTTTAAAATTACATAGGCTGTGCAATGACCTGTATCGTGCAGAACAGGACCTGGTGCATTAAGGGGCCCCTAAACTTCCAGGCAGGCTATCCAAGAAAGAAGGCCCACAGACCAGATTAAGGTGCTCATATCAAATGGTTTGTTAAAGCAATTAAAACACAGTGAGAAGCAAGGGGAAAGGAATGAGGTAAATTAACAAATTTAGGATGGGGTCCAAATGGGGTTGAAGTACCAACTGAATCCTGGAGGGGGCGCTCAATATCCATACGTCCTTTCTCACTGCCTCACTTTCCTCCCCTCCGTTGAGTTTTGAGCATGAAGCCTCTTAAACAAAAGGTACCCTGGGCCAATGACCTGACCTTGCTCAACTAGGGACATAGGGACAAGTACACCTGATCACAGGTACAGTGTGACCATTGGCCTGTTCAAAGGCCATAGGTTTTGTGTTTTTTGAGCAGAATACACATGGGACCAGAATGGAAGTAAGACCTCATGAATGTTAAGTATTTGTGTATATTGAGCGTATCTTGAATAGTTAGTGCCTCTTATATCTTGTGTACAGTAATAAAGTAAGGTTGGTACTCAGATGCCTCAGGAATATTTGCTACCTCTTGGCCCTTCAATCCCTTTCTATCTCTATGTTTAACATATACATGCTAGGCTTATATTTCACACATTTCATGAATTCTGAAGTCAGACAAACTTCTTGCTACTTATCTAAACTCAAAACATCTTAAAATGTTTATGATTTATAAACTATAAACTCCTTCATCATTAATAATAGAATTGGATACTCTCATCTGTATTATCAGCTTAATCTAGTCTAGACTTTTATATGGGAATTTCATTATGAAGGCAATAAACGTGAAACAATAAATCTGAATGAGTAATTAGATATTATTCTTACTAATACTGACAATGGAAAGTCAAAAACTAGATTTTGTCTGAATTAAAAAATTAATGAAATTTCAAAGGATTTCTCAGTCATGATATCTTGACTAACCTACATGTGTAATTTCTTCACTTCAAGCCACAGTAGGAAAAAAAACAATGAAAATCCTCATAAGCTTTGAGACTTACCAGCTAGTTTTAGTATAATTCTCATGATATGGAGTTCATTCTCAATAAATGGAGTTCATGATATGGAGTTCATTCTCAATAAATCAACATGTAAGACATATAACAAATCAATAAAACAAAAAACAGTCTATGTGAAGTGTATAGAAATCCAAATCTCAAACCAGAACATTCCTGGGGTGCCTGGGTGGTACAGTCAGTTAAGCGTCTGACTCCTGATTTCAGCTCAGGTCATGATCTCCCAGTCCTGAGTTCAAGCCCTGCCTCCGACTCCATGTTGGGGGTGGAGCCTGTTTAAGATTCTCTCCTTTTGCTTCTCCCTTGCTCTCTTTCTCAAAAAAAAAAAAAAAAAAAAAAAAAAAAAAAGTTTTAAGAAAAAACAAAAACCAAAACAACCAGAATATTCATTTCCTGATCATCTCAGATATGTGGGAATTTACTTCATTTTGAAACCAATATCAAAATTAGTTCTGACATTCTGATCCTGCAGCTTTTAAGGCACAAAACTGTTGTGTTTTCCTCTGGGACAACCAAAACTTAACGAATAATAAAAAAATTTTTGAAATTGAGTAGGAATAATGTCAGACTGGTTTCTTCATATAATGCATGCAGTCTCATGTGAGTGCCTTTTACTTTTCAGGAAATGCTTGATATAATGAAAGCAATATATGATATGATGGGTAAATGCACATATCCTGTTCTCAAGGAAGATGCTCCCAGACAACACGTCGAAACATTTTTCCAGGTAGGAATGCAAGTAGAAATCAGAGACGGGGCAAAAAAGAGTAAATTTCCTAAAGCTTGCAAAGTGTCACGATGATTCAAAAGAATGCAAAGGAAAAAAAAAAAACTTTTACTGAAAGGGACAAAATAATAGACCATGAAGTATCATACTAATTTAATAATTTTGGATTTGAATGCATTATAATACTGATAACTACACTTATTGAACAGTCACTATATCCTGGAAAGAACACTAAGGAATTGCCATGTTTCACATGTTTGTTTCTGGGTTTGTTTTCAATTATTCTCACAAGAATCCTTAAAGTTATAAATCCTCATTAGCCTCAATTTACAGATGAAAAAACCAAGGCTCTGAAAGTGTCCGCAAACTGCCTGAACTCTGTCAGAGCTAGAGTGCCAGATTTTACGTAGGGCAGCAATTCTAGATCTCCACCACATTCTTTTGAAAAGGGAACAGCTTAACAGCAGTTGGTCATATGATTCTTATCACTAAGAATGAAGCAGATCCTCCCCATGAAACAGGCAGGTGGATTTTTCATTCGCTTCAAGTGTCAGGGTAACAAGGGATAAGTCGGAATAAAGTTTCTTGTTCTTTTCTTCCAAACAGAAAATGGACAAAAACAAAGATGGAGTTGTTACCATAGATGAGTTCATTGAAAGTTGCCAAAAAGTAAGTTCATAGTAGTAAAGAAACTATCCCTTTTGCTTTCATAACAGCCAGACTAAGTCAAGTCAGCTAGCCACCATGAACTGAGCACAATATAAACTTTACCTAAGCTTACCATTCGTACGCAGCTAAGAGAAGCTACCACTCTAAAAACAATTGTCAACTTAATTATAGTTCATTAATTAACATTTATAGAGTGCCTACCCTTAGGAGAGCCACACAGAAAGCCCTAAAGAGAACTATTACAAGTATACTGCATTTTCATTCCTTAAATCCTTTAGAGTATTCATTACTGAGGGTAAAACATATGTGAGCTTTGAATTGCTCTTTGCCTAAACTTAGCATATAACATATTATCTCCATAGATGTATAATTCCAGTACAGCCAAGTGTACATCACAGGCCGAGTTTGCATCCGATTTCTGAGAGAAACGCGTTGCTTTAACGTAGGCGCACCCGAAATGGCTCTTTGGCTGCGCCAGTAATGGCCTTCAGTCATAAAAAACAAAGCACAGAAAATTCAGAGAAATCCAAGTGGTTCTCCATTGTCTGATGGGAGGTTAGTTTTAGCTTACCTAAAGTTATTTGACTTGATGCATGGGTAGAGCCACAATTAAGAATGAGTATTTTTAAATAAATACAGAGAGGATGAGGTTTGTTGATCTTTAGCTTTTCTCTTCATTTTCAAGTTGATACACTTTTCCTTTGTTGGCGCCTGCTCGTTTCTCAACTCACATTTCGATGTGGCGGCCTTTGCAAGGATCAGTTTGGTGGTATCAGTCCGCTGATGCAGTTACTTGCTTGGCTGATGCAATTACTAGAAGGGGAAGTCGGCACAAGTTCAGCTATTTATCATCACTGTAAACAGCTCACTGAGTGCCATTCATATAGAATCTCCAAGTGCCCCTATAATGTCAAAATCTGTGCTCTTCAGTTTCTAGGGAATATGCTAAATTGCACACAGCCACTGTCCAAAGGTTGCTCTCAATAGTCCCTCCTCTGGCACTGAGAGACCATTCACTTTTTTTTTTTTTTTTAATGTTTATGAGAGAGAGAGAGAGAGAGAGAGAGACAGCAAGCACGCGAGCAGGAAGAGGGGCAGAGAGAGAGAGGGAGAGAGAGAATCAGGCTCTACACCACCAGAGCAAAGCCGAACGTGGGCCTTGATCCCACCAGGGGAACCGTGAGGCCATGACCAGATCCCAAATCAAGAGTCAGACGCTCAAACAACTGCACCACCCAAGCACCCCATGAGAACATTCATTTTTAAAGGCTCCTGAAGGCCATACAGATTTAACCCTAAGAGACCCAGAAAGAGAGGTGAAATGACTACAAACATGTCTCCCAAGCCCCCCCTCCAATCCTGAATGAAGTTGGCTCTTGGCTCGCGCACAAACCCTGCTTCCTTCTACATGTACAAATCTCTGTGATTTGGCCTGTGATCTACCTGGAATGCCAAAATTTTGCATTTGCTCCATTTTTTTTTTTTTTCTTACTCTCTACGCCTCTCTAGTTTCCATTCTGGTTTTCTAATTTGAAAAAAAAAAAATCCCTATTGACACCAACTAAGATTCAAATGAAATACTGAAAGCCTGCAGACTTTACATTTGTAAAATGGGCTCTCCATAGTTATCTAGATGGAAAAGGGATAGAATGATATCTGTATGTGCAAACACTTAGTATTTGAGCTTTTGGCATACGCAGTGGGGGGCGGGCAGTACTCAGAAGCAGAACAGTGTACTTGCCCTTGCAGCTACGCTTAATTTAATCCCACTGTGTTTCTCCCTTACAGGATGAAAACATCATGCGCTCCATGCAGCTCTTTGAAAATGTGATTTAACTTGTCAAATGCATCCTCAAACAGACAAATGTGAACTATTGTACCACACTTAAACTTGGAGCTACCACTTTTAGCATAGATTGCTCAGCTTTACACTGAGGCATATTATGCAAACAAGCTTTGTTTTAATATAAAGCAATCCCCAAAAGATTTGAGTTTTCCAGTTACAACTTTGCATCCTTTTCATAATGCCACTGAGTTCATGGGATGTTCTAAGTCATTTCATGCCCTGTGACTCTTCCAAAGTACAGAATCTGGCAGAGAGTTTTACTGATTCTTTAGCCATGGGATTATTCAGCTTTCCCATTACCAGTGATTTTAAAATATCAGTGTTTTTTGCTACTCAACTGTACGTATTCAGCCCCAGGATTTTAAATGGTTTTCTAAACTATTGGCATCTGCATTTAATTTCCAGAAATTAATTTTCATGTTTGTATGCTGTAATTCCATTTATACACTAAGTAAACAAAACAAGATTACTATGATTAGTAACAAGCAAACACACAGTCCCAGTTTCTATGGATTTGCTGCTTTCTGTTAAAGATATTCATTTATCTGGCATTTTTTACAACATGAAACAAATTAGTTTATCACCAGATGTCAGCATATGCCTAATAAAGCTTATTTAATAAGCATTTCTTAATTTTTCATAATACATATTATAGCCAAGGCCTACATGATATATATAATTTGGGATTTGTTCAATCCTACAGGTGGCCTATTTTCTATCTTGTCACTAAGTGGAAGTCCGTGAAGGTGTGGAACAAAGCAAGGATGTTTATAGGCATATGCAAAGGGTCAGGGTATCTGTCCTCGAGTTACATGGTAATGCTTAGTAACAAGTAATCCCTAACAGCATTGAGGGCCTACTCCATCCCCTCTCCCTCGACTCCTTCAAGACACCTTTCTATTACATGCCATTCAGGGACAAAGAAACCTGGACTACCCCAAGGCCTACAGGGAACAAAGAGCAAGCAGAATTCACTTTGAAAGCATCAGTGACTCCATTTTATCAATAACTACCATACCAAAACTTCGTTAAAGATGAAAATAAATGCTAAGCAATTCATCTGGACTCTTATGATTTAGCTCATCGTAACACTCCAGCAATTCAGATTCTCTTCAATGATCTTAAGCCAAAATTGTCAAGTGGCCACAACATCACTTAGGATACACACACCTTCCCTACTTTGCAGAAATATCACAAAGACCGAGAGGCTACAGTGGGAGGAAATTAGCGACTGTCCTTGCAACACTCAATCAGGTATCTATTCTGGTGTAGAGATAGGATGTTGAGAGCCGCCCTGCTATCACCAGTGTAGACATTCAGAGTAGTACAGTACATGTACACTGAAATCCGCCATCGCGTGTTTGTGTAAACTCAATGTGCACATTTTGTATTTCAAAAAGGAAAACTAAAAGCGAATAAAATGTTTCTAACTCTACTGTCCATGTTGCAGGTATTTTTATTCCAACAAGCGTTAAGTACCAGATTGAAAATATCATGTCCTTCTTTTGGCACCGTCGGGTCGTGTGCACGTTTGCCTCAGGGTGGGGCTGGGTGCGATGAAGAAGAGTAAAAGCAAGACCAGTGGGCCGGCGGGTGTTTTAGCTCATGTGGTCCGCGGACATGACGGGAGCAGAGACCTGAGGAAAGAGTATCCCAGACGGGGGGACTGGGAAGGACCAGAGCTCTGAGGGGCGATGGGCATTTCTGCACTTATGACTCCTTAGAAATTACTTGTGTTCTTTGACATCCCAGCTGTGAGACTGTATCTGAGGTGAGAACTGCAAAGAGATCACTCCGTGTATTTGAGAGAAGGAGCGAGAGGGTGGTCTCTCATGCTACTGAGACCGAAGACGGCTGCTCCTGCAGAAAGGAGTGATCCCCAATCTTCATCCCTCCCAAAGAAAATCTGCTTTGGATTCGGTGTGGTGGCTACTCATGTCCCCACAGCCTCTTCTTGCCCTCAGGATGGGAAGTCGTACTCTGGTTTTCTATTTCTCACTCCATTCCTTTCTCTTGTAGAGCGATCCAGGGTCAGCAAATACAACACCATCACTGAGGGCTATGCCTATAAAGTATGTTTTAAAAGCTTTTTTAATTAATGGTTAAACATAAGCAGGCACGACAAAATCACGGAGTGCATTTAAATGTTTTCAGATTTTAATTTCTAAAGATCTTCGTGACATGAGTATCTTCAGTATTTTCAGACTACGGGATACAAAAATGACATTTACTTAAATAAAACCCAACACCTAAAGTTTAGGCAGTTTTAATAAGTTGTAATAAACAACATACTTACAAGAGAATTTACACATGTAAAAAAAATTCTTAAACTAGAATATTCTGGCATGGGCTTTTTCCAAGGATTCTACATCGTAAGATGCATATGTACAGACAATAATTAAAAGTGAACTCACAAATGTTTATCCATACTTTAAATTTCCATAGCTTTGATAAATGACAAAATGACAAAATGTCTAAAAATAAGCACACAGCTACAAACTGAGTGTGAAAGGGATATTATAAATACAAAGCATTAGAAAATAAATACAAATGCATCTACTATAAACCCAGTAATGGTTGTTTGCACTAAGCTGTAAATATATGAAAAACCGACCCCACAAAATTATACTACTGTAGAACTGTTTTTAACAACTCCCCATCACTGACCATTCTTTCCTGTTGATGGGTAACTTTTATTATGATTCAGTGGAACTAGGTTTACTCATCTTAAACTAGTAAGGAATGAATGGTGGCTGTGATTTACAAAAGAACAACCTGAAGTGAATCTGAAAAGGTACCATAGGTGCCCATGGCCAGCATTTCACACCTGTCACCAGGAAGTAAGGAGATTTTTGTGGGCTCCTTTCTTCAACAGCATATGGAACAATATGTTGGAATTTTAGATTTGATGATGATAAGGCTTCCCTGTCAACAGAAAAAAACGTAGCTTCATCAGTATCATGCAGGGTTCCCTAACAGGCATTAATTACACCTGTAGGAATAAGCCTAAAGAAGTGTCCAACACTCAAACCAAATGGAATGAGAACAGAATGATGGAATGAGAAGTGTAACATTTTTTCTGAGTTGAATACAGTATAGGTGGTCCTCTGTTTAAAAAAACGTTTCACTGGAGACTTAGTTAGGAACCAGATCACCAGTGTATGAATCCAGCTGCTGCCAGTCGCTTCACTGTCAAATCTGGGGCTAGTTCTCTCTTTGAGCTTCAGTTTCTAGGTCTTTAAAGGGGGATAACGACAAATTCTACCCCTGAGGGCTGCAGTGATGATTAAGTGGATACAATGTCTAAAAAGTACTCAAACTGAGTACCTGACAGGTAATCACTTCCCACGTGTTCGATCAAGATTGGGGTGTGTGCAAGTACGTACCTTTTCCAAGACAGATGTGCCTATGATTTAGGATGAAAATTATATCAAGGTTGAGAGTGAACCGACTGCAACTTAAGGCAGGTAGTCAACTGATTGGTTATAAGAAAACGACACTGTGACTATAACTCACTTTCCTGTCTGCCCTGAAGCTGAATGTTTCCATCACTGTGGCACACACAAGCCCCAAGAAACGAGAAACTGTAATACTGAGAAGATTCTTTTAAAGACTCATCTCTGCAGGGGCGCCTGGGTGGCTCTGTCGGCTGAGCAGCTGACTTCGGCTCAGGTCATGATCTCGTGGCTCGTGAGTTCGAGCCCCGCGTCGGGCTCTGTGCTGACAGCTCGGAGCCTGGAGCCTGCTTCAGATTCTGTGTCTCCCTCTCTCTCTGCCCCTAACCCACTAGCATTCTGTCTCTGTCTCTCTCAAAAATAAGTAAACATTAAAAAAATTTTTAAAGACTCATCTCTACTATTTAGAGAAGGAGAAAGATATAAAAACATTTGGTTTTTGAAGACAAAGAAGAGCACTTGTTAATTTCAGGGAGGATTACAAAGTACTGAAAGCAAAAGCATAATGGTAATTAGGCCAATTTTTAATAGCACACCAACAGAAAATCTCTGATCAAATATTATCAAATTATTGAAATATTATGCACGACAGTAGAAGTCGAAAACAAGAAGAGAAAAAGTCTGAAGGAGCAAACAATACTTAACTTCAAAATCTTTTTTTACCCTGTATTAGCAAGATTCCAAACAATGACATCGCGTGGCAACAAGCGGAGCTCCCTCGCTGCCTGCCTCGGGAGCTCCGGGCTGGGCATGTACACCCCTCTGTGTTCTCCTCCAAATCTCATGTGTTCTGTCTGAAGTTTATTTACTCGAAAACTATGCCCTCCTCCGCACACCTACTCATGAAATCTAACATGCTGGGCCTGCCCCTTTCTTCTTGCCCGATTCCACAGGATGTGTGTAAACCACCCGGGGAGAGTTTCAGATTGGAAGCTGTATCATCATTATTTAGCATCCGTTTACTTGCATTTCACAAGGGAGGAATTGGCAAATTATTTTGCATTCCAATTCTCAGAAGCACATCTATAAGCAAAAAGAAGTTCCCTTCTGCTGAGGACACTGGATTGGCTAGGGGATGGTTCTCTACCTCTCAACAAGGTGTCTGAATGCTAATCCTCCACACGCAATAAAGAAATCCGTTACCTAGTAGTCTAGGGACTTACCTGCTCCACCTAAACTTTATTCTAGGCATTCATCACAGAACGAATATAATCAATTTTAAAAGTCGCTGTAATTGGTCAAATTAGGTAACTTAGACAAAGCTTAAACTAACGTATCTGACATTTTAAAACTGTATATGATCACACAAATTTCCTTTATAATTCCTTTAGGAAGTAGCTGCAATGAAACTAAGTTCTGCAATGTTAAAACAGTCCCATGCAAAGCTATCATTAAGATCCGATTAAACGTTGGGGCGCCTGGGTGGCTCAGCAGGTTGAGCGCTTGGCTCTTGATTTCGGCTCAGTTTGTGATTCTTGAGTTTGAGCCATGCTGTGCTGACAGCGTGCAACCTGCTTGGGATTCTCTCTCTCTCTGCTCCCCATCCCCAACCTCTCAAAATAAATAAATAAACTTAAAAATTAAAAAAGGATCTGATTACATATAATCTCCAAAACAAGATAGGATCACTGCTTTACAGAAATATTTCCAAGACTAGATTATGTGAACACTGCTTTAAATGATGAAAATTCACTTAACCTAGTTATTTGACACCCCACATATAATGAGATTCCCCCAGAGAGTCCCGCACATTCTTGCAAGTCAGAATAATTTGATTCATCCTCGTGTGTGTGCGTGTGCACACACGTTCCAGATAGCATGCACTTCGAGACATGATATTGCAGCCATCTGGGAATCTCATTTCAATCTCTGAAGATGGGAAAATTGTAAATTTTTTAGACAGAAAAGATGGGAAATGAAAGAAAAAGAAAAGTACTTTCTTCAACGAGCTCTCTGTACTAATCCTTTTGTTTTCTGAATTTTCCAATGGTCTAAGCAAGAACATCCAAACTAAAGGAAAAAAACCTGTCAAGTCGCACCACGTGGAGGGTATAGTCAGAGCAGAGGAAGCGAACGGCCGTGTTAACACAATCTGGTCCGAATCCCAATGCTTAGAAACCGTGTGATCTACGTAAGATGGAAGCTCCGAACTCTCAAATGAAAATATCAACTGCACGTGATAACTTGTGGTTGAAATAATAGATGTCATACAGTCAGTTTCATAGCATAAAAGTAAAAAACAAAGAAGCAAACAAACAAAAACCCACGACTTAAGGAGTAAGGCTTTACTTACACTCCCACCATGCTGCTCTAGCTTCTGTAATGCACTGGTGATGGGCTCTTTGAATTTCTTATCCCTCAGTCTCTTGGAAAGCTTTTAAAATAAGATTGGGAGAATGACTTGGCAAAGTAGCAATATTCACCACAGGCATAAGTAAAACTTCACTAAGGAGTATGCTAACTAGAAATAAAATCATTGAATCCTTACCGTATAGTTAAGTACACGAACACCACTTAATTTGTTTTAGATTCCAAGGCTTCTTTTAGAAAATATCTCATTGAAATTTATATGCAATAGACACCACTATATTTGTTAAAACAAGTTCAGCATTATAGTTCCAGTGTCCAGCATATTACTTGGCACAGAACACAAAACAGAAGGGCAGAGAGCAACAGATTTGTCAAAATGTTGAATGTCTGAATGGAGTAATCAATCTAAAATAAGTCATTTTATATATTAGGGTGAAATTCCTGTGGCTAGTCAGGTACAACCTGCTGACCTAAAGGTTGTAAGCAAACACCTGCCAGGATCCTCTTCCTTCTCTCCTAAGGCTTCCCATATATTAAGCTTCGAGAGTCTATTCCCACTGTGTCTTCTCTCCATCAAACACCTGGTGTTGGTGGGAATTCATCTCCCGCTATTCCTAACCTCAGCATGGCAATCCTGCTAGATTCACTCCCATCCCTACTCTCTATAGGCTTTGCCAGGTGTTCCCGGGGTGTATGGTCTCTCTGCAGAGTAAGAAGCTAAACATCCAGTTCTAGGATCTCTCTAAATGGACTGGTCCAAGAAAAAAACAGTGAAACTATGACTGAACTACATGCCTCAACTCTGAACTACAGAAGGATGCACACAGAGAAATGCCAGCTGTGGGTTATTCCAGCAAGGACTTTAATTTTTTATTAGTGTGTGCAGTAACGGATTAATTCCACCTAAAGAAAAGATCGGCCCTTGTCTCTGGCTCCCGTATGGGAACCTCTAAGCCCTTGGTACGATCCTGCCAGATAAGAGCGTCTTTGTTTACATGGGGCCCTTGGGCCACATGATCTCAGCTCAGCTTCTGAAGAGGCTGGAGACTAAGGTCGGCCATGCAAGCAGCCAGTCATGCTTGCTTGACAGAACCCTAATATGAACCCTGGGACACCACGCTGAGGGGAGTTTCTTAGGACGGCAATACTCCATCTGTGTTGCCACATATCACTTCTGGCTGGAGGAAGCAAGCGCTGTCCAACTCCAGTGTGAGAGAGGTCAACTGGAGACTCCACATTTTGACCTTCCTGGGCTCTGCTCTGTGCACCTCCTTGCTTTGTGGCTTTTACTTGGTAGCCCTTCACTGTAATGAACGAAACCGTGTAACAGCTTTTTGAGTTTCCCGAGTCCTTCTAACTGCCCAGTATCCCAGTGTGTATCTGTCCTAAGGATTAAGCTACACATAACAGGGAAACGTCTCATCCTGAATACTGTTTACAGATTCACTAAAAACTTACAAGGAAAAACAAAGAAAATGATGAAAATCATGACTGTGGCAATGTACAATTACACAGGAGGGTGGATGAGCTGTCTTTATAATCCGTGCTAATCAACATGGGCATAAGACCATTGTACTGTTCGTTAATTTTTGTCCCCTCCCCAACTCTCGCTCTCACTCTCTCTGTCTCTCTCTCTCTCTCTCTCTCTCAAAACTAAATAAACATTAAAAAAAGAAGAAGAAGAATCAGATTTTTTTTAGGATTTCTGAATCCGTTAACGACTAATTGGAAGCCACTGATCACGACAAGATACAGACAGTGCATGATACGCATACACAAGCACTCTGTCATCTTTTCAGTACTTACACTTGTCAGCAGATGTTTCAGATGGTCATTCAGAGAAGGACCAACGACGACACTTAGCTGCACGAGAGCATTCAGACCTCTTGCAAACACGTCATCATCCAGGTGTACCTGGGGGGGGTTAGACAGTCAGGGGTACAGGGACAGAAAAGGAAAGAGGAAAGACAAGTAAGAAGAAAGGGTAAGCAGGTGGAGAAAAAAGTAAGACTGAACATTCAAAATTAGAAGATAAGCCACTAAACCCTGAATCTAAAAAAATACCTTTAATGTTATACCATCTAGAAGCAAAAAAATAAACTGGCTTGACTGAAATATTAGCTTAGCTGTATCACAGCAAGCAGCAAGGCTGATGTGAGGTTTCTTACTTTCTCTCATTACTGAAAATGTCCCCTTTTACCTTTCGGATATCCTCTACAGGTGTCTTCAAGTAAGTAATCATCTGTCCCTGAATAACCATGGCCTAATTTTGCACACACATCAAAATCACAGGTAAAGGACTCATTTGCATACAATTTGGAAGAAAAAAAGACATAAAATATTCTAAATGTACCACAGAAAGTCCAAAGGAATAGAGGATACCAGAGCCGCCTTTAGCACAGGAACCAGTCTTGGAAGCAAAGGCACAGCTTTTTCAGGAGCTCCTTGGACCAAAAGTAATTCTCTAAATCCCTCCTTTGACACGAAGGTGTATGGATGTTTAGTCTCTCTCAAACCCTGCCAAAGACAAAAAACAAACAAAACAAAACAAGCAAACAAAAAAGATTTACTAAGCATCTGGTTATACTAACAACAAAACTGAATTCTTACTAGTCTAAATGAAAATCAAGTTTTATTATGGTTTTCCTAATCATGATTTATAATTTCAATAATTACAATTTCAATTAAACCCAGAAATTGTGGAACAAAGGACATACATGGGACAGGACGAATTTCTACCCACAGAAGGAAGGAAAAGATTTTGAACATTAAAGAACAGGAAAAAGAAACGGAAAAGCAAGGAAAAATAAAGGAAATAAAGAAAAAGAAAGGGAGGAAGAAAATAAAAGGGGAGAGGAAGAGAGAGGAAAGGTAAATAATAAAAAAAAAGAAAAAACGTAAAAGAAACCCTCACTAGGATACTGAAAACATTTTGTGTGTACTACCAAATACTGTCTGCAAGCACAGAAAATCAGCCAATGATGGTTTATAATTATTGGACCTCCTACCTTTACAGTGACTTTACAACTTGTTTAATGAGTTTCTAAAATATTGTATTTCCTTCATATTTAAATATTTTACATTAAGATATTTAAAAAACATCGTTTCCTATGAAAATCTTACAGAAAACCACTGTAAGATTTTAAATGTCATTTTTAACATTGGAATGCGAAATAAAAATATGAAGGGGAGTCTGAG
Organism: Panthera pardus; assembly: GCF_024362965.1. Classification (NCBI taxonomy): domain Eukaryota; kingdom Metazoa; phylum Chordata; class Mammalia; order Carnivora; family Felidae; genus Panthera; species Panthera pardus. Next base: position 188,518,105 of record NW_026526688.1, read on the forward strand.
TGGCTCAGTCAGTTGAGCATCCGACTTTGGCTTAGGTCATGACCTCACGGTTCATGAGTTCAAGCCCCATGTTGGGCTCTGTGCTGACAGCTCAGAGCCTGGAGCCTGCTTCAGATTCTGTGTCTCCCTCTCTCTTCGCTCCTCCCCTGCTCACACTCTGTCTCTCTCTCAAAAATAAATAAGATTGAAAAATATATATATATATGAAAATAACCCGTATCCTTTCTTTCACCCTAAATGCATCAGAAACTATTGGATAGTACTCTTTTGTGATTTAATCCATCACTTTGAGTCAAGACAGAAGAGCCACCTGACTTTTTTTGAAAACGTAATACAAAAAAAAGCAACAGCAATACTCCATCAGTTTGACTAATTATTATCTGTGAATAAGTAAAACTGCCTGCAAAGTCATGCCTAAAAATACTAATTTTCAACCAATTTGCTCTTTAGACCAAACTATCTGCTTCCAAACAGTGATCAAACACTTCTTTTCCTGGACCGCCAAGCACAGCAGCACCACTTTGGAACACAGCTTCTATCACCCTAAGGTTGTGCCTCTCCTGGCCATTGTAGAGATGAGGGATCAGGTCAAGAGAGGTGGATTTCCATAGTGGTGGTTCTGTCAGTACTTTTCCATTATTAAATAAGTAGAAGGAAAGGCTAATAATGTACCCAACACAGAAATAAAGGCATTGGTGTTTGGAAAATAATTATTCAAAGCACTGACTTTATGTAATCTCAACTAAACACAGAGTCCCTTTAGGGACTCTCCAAATTAAAGAACTCCCCTCACCTTCCTCACTTTGTGATTAGCTAGAGCATTTTTTTTTTTTTAATGTTTATTTTTGAGAGAGAGAGTGAGTGGGCAGGTGCACCAGCTCATGGGGGAGGGGCAGAAGAGAGAGAGAGAATCCCAAGCAGGCTCCTCACGGTCAGCCCAGACCCAGATGCGGGGCCTGATCTGATCTCACGTACTGTGCGATCATGACCTGAGCCGAAATCAAGAGTGGGATGTTTAATCAACTGAGCCACCCAGGCACCCCTAATTGGACCATGTTTTCAAAGGTGTCACTATAGTTGTGATTCATCTAAAAAATGGTTTGCTACCATATACAAAAGGTTTAAAAAAATTTTTTAAACTAATGAAACATTGATACATTTTTAAGTTTTTAATACCAAGTTTAAAAGACTTTGATCAAAACTGAATTTCAAAATAGGCTACCCATAAAAATATGCTGTTATTAAACCAAAATAATCTTGTAAGCAGAGATATAAATTAAGAAAAACAAAGACCAACAAAAATGATCCTAACTCTTAAAAAAGACAAGTATCTGTAACTTAAACATAAGACAACTGGCTAGTTCATTTCTCAACTTGTGACTCTAAGGGAATAAATTTCACAGAAGAGATCACTGATCCACTTGAAGCTAATACTCTGCCAACTTTTTCCTGACATGGTAAAAAATATAAGGAATCTATGAAAAATTTTCTTAAAATCCTCTACAAAAACGATCTCCCTGACATTCGACTTAAAATGTACAGGTGGGCAAAAGCCCAGAGAATTTTCCAAAAGGATGTTTAGGTAGTTAGTATCAGCTCCCTAAAAAACATATCACATTCACGTTAAACATGACTGGTTGTATAGAAATAGATCAACCACCCATTGCTATCTGATGTAGTTTAAGTTAAAGCACTGATGTTCTCCTGATATGACTCATTCAATATGATTCCAAGTACTTTTTTGGAATTAAGTGTGAATATTTCATCTACTTATCTACAAATCCCTGTGTAGACTAAGTTGTTTATAAAGCTGATTAATCAGTTTCTAATAAACATATACTGATCATAATTAGTTCCTAAGGGAGCGCTGGTGTTTTAATGACTTTCGCTTGGCTCTTATTCCAAAAGCATAAAATAAGATTTACTGATGCGTTGTGAAGTAACATTTAATACAGTTTTTAAGGTGTTTTTTTCCATAAACACTCAGGAGAAATGGAAATCACACATACCTCTGCTAAAGTAATAAGAAGAGGATCAAATGGAAGATTTTCAGGAGGACATTCCCACTGCAGTCTGTGTTTCACTGAACCATGGACCAATCTAAAATAACAAACACTGGTAAACGCAACACGGACAATGTAATTATATATTAAACACTAATTCTCTAACACATTCAGACTCTTTCCAGAACATAATCATATTAGAACTATTCTGTAACATGTAGGAATATCATGGCTTGCAACGTTATTACGAAGGCATCTCACACAGCAAAGTCTGTAACCCCCACTCCTATCCTTTCAGCAAAACCGTTTCGCGGGAAAACTCAACTCCACACGTGTTCAGCCTACAGTGTTGGGAGTTCAAGCATGGTGCCATCTGTGAGTCTTAACACAAATGCTACACTTGACATGTTTAAGTCATAATTGTAACAAAATAGGTAACCTACCAATGTGCAAACAAAGAAATGTGATAATTAGAAACAGTAACGTGTTTTATATGGAACATTATTTTTCAGATACAGATTCTTTAACCCTCATGATCTAAATACAAGCCAGATTTCCCCTCTGTTACACAAAAGAAAACAGAGGCCAGGAGGTGAAACAGCCCATGCAGGGTTACAAAATGATAGCCCCTTGAATTGGTCACTGCTGCTGCTGTTGCTTTAAAAACATTTTTTTTTATTAACAGCTTTACTGAGTCTTAACCAACGTACAACAAACTGTACATGGTTATGAAGTGTAACATTTGATACTGGTTTTGATATATAAATACATCAAGAGAACCCTCATCATAACCATGACAGTGAACTTACTCAAGACGCTCAAATGTTTCTTCACCCTTTTGTAATGTTCTCAACTTCTTGACACCTTTTTTAGTGTTATTTTCTTAACAGCAAGAGGCCTCGGTAACATTTTTACAATTTTAGCAACCATGATTGCTTAGAGTGGGGGGGGGGGGTGTAAGAATATGTAAATATGGTTTTGACTCAGAATAAAATAAAAAACTAATAACAATAAAGTGAGGAATGCCTCTTGAGCTCATTTCTCCAAATCTGCAAATACCATTAAAAACTACATTTCTTGAATTTTAGAAAACAACAAAAAGAATGTCGTGGTTATTCTTTCCACAATGAAAATGACATTTCCCATCACCCAGAACGGCTAAAACTGGATACACTTAGAAGAAAGAAATGTTTCTTGGTAGTGAAATCTTAAAATGGTATCATTCTATCAGTAACTATATCGTTTTCTTTAAAACACTTCTGATGTCTCTTACAAAAGGTGGCAAAAACTGTATCAAAAGTGAGGAAGAACTACCGTATGTACTCATTAATAAATATAATTTCAATAAATACAACTTTTTGAAATTTTTCAAATGTCATTTCAAAAACTAATGAAACAGGGTATTATGCTAAGTGAAATTAGTCAGAGAAAGACAAAAACCATATGACTTCAGTCATATAAGGACTTTAAGAGACAAAACAGATGAACATAAGGGAAGGGAAACAAAAATAATATAAAAACCTGGAGGGGTACAAAACAGAAGAGACTCATAAATATGGAGAACAAACTGAGGGTTGCTGGAGGGGTTGTGGGAGAGGGGACGGGCTAAAGGGGTAAGGGGCACCAAGGAATCTACTCCTGAAATCATTGTTGCACTATATGCTAACTAATTTGGGCATAAATTTTAAAAAATAAAAAATAAAATAAGAAAAAATAATCTCCATTAAAAAAACCCAAAACAACAACAACAAACAAAAAACTAATGAAACAATCCCATTCAATTATAAACTTTCAGTTTCAGACTATTTATTTGCAACTCGCCCGAGGCTATGAATGCTTATATTGTTTCAGAAACTGGTTAATTCCATTTCTTAAATTACAGATCTATTTGTAATTCTATTTTGGAACTGAAATGATTTTCTTCAACAATGTCTCACGATCTACCCCAGTCCAACAGCCAAAGTGTAAATAAGTCACCTTTACTGCAACCTCCTAGTATATAAAATTTTCAATACATTTAAACTAAATACTGTTATTGATTTGACTCAGTTATTTTGAATAATCTGGTCAGTTATCATCCGTACTGATTTACCTGCAAGGAATACCTCCTTTAGAGTAAATAGCCGCAAATGCAGAAGGGGCTCGGGACTGTTCACCAAACTGAAAGAAAAAGATGACACGAATGCAGTAAGTATACCATCACCTCCACTCTGTGATACCTGCCCGATTTTCATCCTGCTGAGGTCAGAGGCAAAGGGACATCCTGACTTTTCACCCACGATGCTGGTATCAAGTGCATCACTCAACTCGGCAACACACCTGAGGAAAACGATCGGTCCCCTCAGTACTGGACCCACAACCACAGCCACAAGCTGTGTCTTTCTTTTTAGCCCCTAACTTGTTTCCGAAGGCGTGAAGGAGCTGGGATCACATATATAATATAGACAAATACTATTATACGAACATCATAAATAAATATAACAAAGATAATACATCTTTCTACCCTCCCCCACTGTGAGCTCTCAAGGTGAGGGCTACATGGGGAAGAAGTGTTAGGTACAGGGAAAGCAGAATTGTCTTCAGTCGCCAGCGCATCTCCTACTTGTCCTCCAGTCAAATATGGACGGTCTGGAGGGTCCAGAACCTGTAATCTCTCCCAAATGGTTTCACGCTTCTACAAAAAACAAAGGCTTACGATTGGCAGGAGTGACAGAGCTGAAGGTGGTGCAAGGCTCCCACGAACATGTGCTCAGATGTGTTTGCTTAGATATATAACTTCACAACTTTGTCCACATATTATCTTACGAATCAATTAATTCTGGGGGTGACTGGGTGGCTCCGTTAGTTAAGTGTCCGACTTTGGTTCATGTCAGGGTCTCATGGTTTGTGAGTTCAAGCCCCACATGGGCTCTCCGCCCTCAGCACAGAGCCCGCTTAGGATCCTCTGTCTCCCTCTCTCTCTGCCCCTCCCCTGCTCGCGCTCTCTCTCTCAAAAATAAACATCAAAAAAAAAGAAAAGTTAAAAAACAAAAGAATAAATTAACTCTGTATCTATTCCCAAAGATCATTTAAGAGATGATCAATCACAATGGTTAAATAATCACAGGATACATGATTTCAATGCAGTTGATCCTTAGAGAATTTAGGCACAAAAAGTTATTATTTCATCACACAGTACTTTGAACATAATCAAATAAAATATAGTTGTCTAAATTATAAAATATAAATGGACTAATCTTTTTTAAAGATACAACTAGATAAAATTATTTTTCAATCACTTGCAGTAATTTAAAAATATATTTAAGGGTATAAGTTTAGAATTAGCCTTTTTTCCTCTGGAAAAACACATGTTTGAAGTTACAACACACAGATGAAATGTCATTGACACATAATACTATAATAGGAGATTCATTTACAAAGTTCAACCCAAATTCTGCATAATAATTCACAGAAATAGTAATGTTTCATTCATTTAATTACAATTCCTACTAAGAAAAATTTATTTTAAAAACTGTTTTCAAGTAATTGATATCAGATAAGGAAACTTGAAAAAGTGTTTGTTGAAGTGGGGGGGGGGAAATTAAGACAAATTAGGACTACAAACACTTTTTTAGTTCTACCACCTATTAGGAACTGATTTTATTTTTTGGACCTACAGATCATGTAAATAATCCCTAAATATCCAAAACAACCACCAAGACAAAATTTCTGATTGAAATTCTAAGCCATTCCATTCTTTTCCTTTAATTTGTAACTCCTTTTAGAGACAATCATAGCTTTATCTTCCAAGTCCCACATTATCAATTTTTCTTTCTACCAGTGGGTTCATTTTATCAATTTTTACCAAATTTTACCAAAATTCCATTACCATGAAAAAAAACTATAGTCCCTTCAGTTTTTAACAATATCATCACACACTAGATTTCAACTGTAAAATAATCAACATTAAATATACTTCACTATACTGAGTTTCAACACATGTAATTTTTGATCCAAGTGAAGTGCTCAAAATTTACACACATTGAAGTGTATAAATTATAGGTACGTAGACCGGTGAATTCTCCAAAACAGTGGGGTAACAACATGCAGGTATGGAAAACCTGAACGTGACCGGCACCCTAGGAACCTCTGCCGTGCCTCGTCCCAGTCACTAACCACCTTTTTCCCTAATGGTGACTTCTGTCCTGACTTCTGACTGACTTACTCTGGTTTGGTAGCTTTTACAGATCTTCGACATGGTCTTGTCTAATATCCTCTATTCTCAGGTCAAGTCATTATTTCCCCAAACTTTCCTTAATTAGCAATAAAATTTAAGGTTAGGGCCACTAAATATTACTACTTTACAAAGTTCTTTCCCCAAAGAGAGGAAGAGAACAGAAGTGTCACCACGAATCTCTCAATTAAACGTGGGAAAAAGAAGCAAGAGCAAGGAGAGAGGAGGACATTCTCCCGGAGTCCCACTCCTCTGACACTGTGCAGTTTACAGAAAGAAGCAAAGCAACACATATGCTGACACAATTTTTCACTTGGAAAGTCAGAAAATCTCCTGCCCTTGGCCAGTTCATCGTACCCTTTCTATGTTTTACCCGCCATCAAAATCAGTGTCTCAGCCATTCTCATAATCCCCTTTAAAGGCTGAAACCAGGATCATCTTACCCTACGCAAGGTTGGGCCACACACTGCCTGGTGTTGTAGCACACGTGTGCCCACTTTCTGGATAATTCAGTGATCTACACACTTAACGATTATCCTCTTTCATGCGCGTAAATCTCCTATTTGTGGAATGTGGTTAAACTGCTGTCAGAAGGCAAAGGGAGGCTGGTACTATAGAGGCATTTCCTGGGGAGCTAATTTATAAATCAAAGTAAAATAGGGACGTTTATGCCACTGTGGAAGCATGTGGTTCCTCCCACGTCAATTGAATACAAGTTTACTCACTGACATTAGGAAGTAGCAGAACTAAAGAAAATAAAAAATAAAGCTGATATGCAATTCATCTTACACTCTACAGTACTGCTCCATGAATGTGACAGGATACGCCACAACTGCCTATTCCCCATTTGACACCTTCTCATTTCCACACTCCCATCATCATTATTTCCATTCTTCATCATGATTACCATATGCCCTTCATCACTAGCCTAAATGTAACAAAACAAAACAAAACAATGCCTACAAGGCAGTCCTGACTGTCTTTTGTGCCTACCGGGTTAATTGTCTTAGGGTTAAGTTTATCACTTGGTCGAGGATGAGATTTTCTTGCGGACTCTGGGGAACTGGTTGATGATGAGGATTTGCCTTGTTGAACTGTAGTCCTATGTTTTATTTGTATGCTCGATGATGTCCTTTGATCACAGTTATCTGGAAAAAACGGAAGATCAACAACAACAAAAGAGGTGGAAGAGATAAAGTTCACTCTTATCCATCTGTGTAACAGAATGTGTCACTAACCCGATTCACCTCTTCATTTAAAAAGCAATGTTCTGTACCTGCCCCTCTGTTTCTCAGCTGAACGCCTCCGTGGCACTCTGATTTCTGCATTGCTTCCCTTTCACGCCTGCAGTTAAATGCAACTTGATTTCAGAATTTGGGGAGTAAGAGATGCATTAACAACATAAAGACCAAAACAGAACAGAGTAAATAATACAGTAAAAGACACACAAAAAAGATATGGCATGGAGCAAAATACCCCAAAGACCAATGAAAAAATACAAAATTATGTCAACTTCAGTATCAATAACAGTAAATGAAAAACAATCTGTAAAAAAATAAGATAAATAAAATAAACATTTTTTCCCATTCAAACTGTCAAAATAAGCTTTTAGAAACTCAACTGCAGACCTCTGGCTATAGTCAGAAAACATGGACTGGATTTCTGAAAGGAGTAAGAGGTTGGCACATCCCCTGGCGTCTCTATCTTCTCTGGTCTCTATTTCCAAAGGCCCAAATGCTAACACCTGCATATCAAGTCCGACTTTTCAAGACATAATGACCTCTCCTAGTCAAGGGACTGAAGCTCCTTAACCTGAACATAACCAAAACTACAGTTATCACACTGAAGTTATGGACCTCTTGTTAATTCAAGGTACCACCAATTTTCTGGTCCCTCAGGCTAAAAGACTTAAGAGCACTGCTATCTTCTTTTCCTTCACTTCTTACAGACGTAATCAATGTGGTGTGATGAGGCGGAAGCCGCTTTAGGCTCAGATCTGGGTCTACACCCTCATCTCTACCGATTACCAGGTTTATGAATTAGGTAGATCATTTAATCTCCCCAAGCCTGGATTTCCAGACATTTTAAAAGCGGAGGATAATACAAGCCTATACAGGCTGTTACTGAGGAGTAAAGAAGGCATTATATCAAGTTGCTCAACCAGCCAGCGATGGTTCACTTCTCCCTCTTCCACGCTTTCCTCTTTTCCGCTAATGGGAGGACTCTAGTTCCCAGTGATGATTTTCTGCCTGATCATAAACTCCTATGTCTACCAAGCAATCCACCACACGCACCTGGATTCATATACCCAACTGCCTGCTGGTATTTCTAGGTCTGGCTCCAGTCCCAAATTCCATGCGGCCTTTCCCGATCTCCTGTTTCTCAAATGTGTACGTCCATGGCACTCTTGATTTCTGCACTCTCTCCTTATTTCTACTTGATTATTCCACTCCCTCACTGCACAGCACTCTAGTCATTCTTCCACTAGAGCATTTCCCACTCTAAGCCTTTAGAATTGCTATTAAATAGATAACTACCCTGGGGTGCCTGGGTGGCTCAGTCAATTAAATGTTGGACTTCTGATTTTGGCTCAGGTCATAATCTCAGAGTTCCTGGGTTCGAGCACCACAGCAGACTCCTCTCAGAGCCTGCTTGGGATTCTCTCTCTCCTTCTCTCTCTGCCCCTCCCCCCACACGTGTGCATGCTCTCTCTCAAAATAAAGTTTAAAATATGTGTGTATAGGGGCGCCTGGGTGGCTCAGTTGGTTAGGTGGCCAACTTCGGCTCAGGTCATGATTTCGTGGTCCGTGAGTTTGAGCCCCGCATCGGGCTCTGTGCTGACAGCTCAGAGCCTGGAGCCTGTTTCAGATTCTGTGTCTCCCTCTCTCTGACCCTCCCCCATTCATGCTCTGTCTCTCTCTGTCTCAAAAATAAATAAACGTTAAAAAATAACAATAATAAAATAAAAAAATAAAAAAAATAAAATGTGTGTATATACATATATACACATATACACATATATACATATACACATACACATACATACATACACATACACACACACACACACACGCATATAACTACTCCTCAACTACACTGTAAGATCTTCCTTTAAGGCAACATAGATGAAGTCTTCTTCCACTTCCAAATGAGTTTTTCAAATATTGGAGACACAGACTCCTTCGTTTTCTCTTCTTCAGGATAAACATTGATGCTTTGGCAAGTGATTCCTCATGAGATGATTTTAATCCACTTGCCAAATTAGAATTCTTCACAAGGAGGACAAAACTCCGTTAACTCAGCCCCAAGATAGTTCAAACATGATGTGACCACATCCAAGTGCCTTGCAAAGATAAATTAAATGTAAGATCGTTTCATAAACAGAACAATTTTCATTCACCTAATTTCCTCATCTTACTACCAGCAGATGACTTACTTCCCAATATCACACTTCACTTTCATTCTTAAGGCATTTACCAGAATTATGGTAATTAATGGCTCATTAAATTTGTCAGATAATATTCTAAGTCAAGATAAGCCAGGCTTTAAATATTTCAACCTAACACTGCACTTCAGTGAATATTCAACAAGTATTTACTATCATGCCAGGTCTCAGTTTTGAGAATCTCCTGATGGGAACAGCATGATCTAAGTTTCTGTATGTACGTATGCATACATATGTATGTATCAATCAATCAATCAATCAATCTGTGTCTCTGTTTCTTCAACTCTATAATTGGGGACAATTACAGTAACTGCTCTTAATGTTGATGAAGACTAATGAATTAATATTTCTTTTGATCATAAATTGTAATAGCTGTCACAGCTGAAAATGAGGCATCACAAAGATCCTACCCACAAACACAAAAAGAGCAGAGTTGGACACATGAAACCACGATGCATAGTTTTCAACACTACCTACCAAATCTACAAAAGTTTGTGTAGGAACAACTAAATTTCTATCTTCTTTCATGTGAAAAAGACGTTCCTGAAAGGTACCTGCAAGAAGGTGCTGCGTTATATTTTGAATGAATTCAAAGAGCCGCTGAAACTCTTCATTTTGAAAAACTTTGAAACGTGCCAGAAAATTGAGCCTCCAAAGGTTTTACACATACAGGGCAGTTTTTATGTATAATATACTTAGGTAAATTTCAGCAGTCATTTCAAAACACACATACACGATGCAAACATTTCTGCGTTCACTTTCAAAACACCCTAGAGACTTGTTTTCCAAAACAATTATTTTTCACCTATTATTAAAAGAATCCACCTTTACCTTACAAATTAAGTCTGCTCAATTTTTTAAAACGATACCCATCTGGGAGCATACCACTGACAACAAAACCGGAACATGAGTTGTTTGTAAAAGAAAAAAGACTTAATTCATCTTACACTCAACAACTCTTTTAAGTATTTTTTCATTAAATAACATGAGGAGGGTGGTGTAAAAAGGTAATAATGGTGGAAGGAAGTGAAAAGGTAAGGACTGTTTCGTGCTACAAATATTATCGCAGTCACCTCTCATTCTTTTACAAAACAATATAAAGATTCTAAACAGGCACTAGAATCCCCTTGACCCAAACATCTAAACTATGTCATAAACCAGAGAGCAAGCAAATCAAGCAGGGCCCCAACAGCAGAACCCTCATTTTCCCTTTCGTCTCCTTAGGTGCCGCGGATCATCCGAAAGGGGCCATAGACATCCGTGTCAGTGCTAGGAAAAGCATACTTTGGTTTTCATTGTTTTGGACAGCTCACATATCCTATTTCTTTCCCTATATGCACTTTCTTCCGGGACCACGCTTTGAGACCACCGCACTAAAAGGCTTGCTAAATTCTCAAGGGGCAGAGGCCACTTTTTTTCCTACTCTCTCATCCGTTGTTCAGAAAGTTCCAGAAGTGACAGGCATCCCACTGAAGAAGCCGTGACCCATCTCTAAAGCTCCTTCAAATTCCAGAGTGCAGCCACAGAGCCCAATATCCACCTATCCCTTTTTACCATAAATCCACAGGGCCAATATTAAGGGTCTTAAGTTTGCTTTCCATTTTCCTACCCTCTTCCTCTCTAACACCACACTCTTCCAAACACTTAAGACCCGTTCAGGGACAGAGTGGTGTCAAAGTTGGAAAATCAGGAGGACGTGTAGGAAAAAAATCCAGAAAAACAGAGTTGAGTGTTTTTGGGGTTTTTTGGCTTTTTTGTTTTGTTTTAAGGAGCCGGGGAGCTGGGAGGAAGAAGGGCGGGCTACTTTCCGCCAAAGCCTGACCCCGGGAAAGGAAGGGTGCGTTCTCCGCGCTCGGCAGCTTCAAGGTCCTTAGCAACGAGTCCGGCGGCCCTAGAGACAGGCCAGCCCGGAAGCCTGCAGGGCGGAGACGGGGCGGGCGGCACGGCGGGATCCCCGCACCCCTGGCCCACGGCACCCCGTACCCGATCCTACCGCGCCTCTCTCCCGCGGCGATGCGCACGCCGGCCGCCACGCCGGCTGGCACTTTCGCCCTGCGCCCGCTCGGCCAACTACCCCACTCGCGTCACCGACCGCCGGGGCTCGGGAAAACGAGGCTTCGCGCGGTCCCCAGATCTGACCGCGCCGCGCAGTGACGTCAGACGCACGCAGCGTCCTCTAAGCCTTTAGCAGGAAGGCTGCGGAGGCGCCGGGCGGAAGAGGGTTGTCCTGGCAACGAGGCGCCGGGGGCTGGCGTTGCGTGGTGGCGAAGGGGCACCGTGTGGAGGGTCTTTGAGGACTGATGAGAGGTGCAGAGAGCAGAGGAGAGCACAGACTCCTAGTTCCCTGCACCACAATCTCTCCCTAGTCCCTGTACCTAACACTTAACACGTTTCTTGAACACTTAAAATTTTCTCCACCTGCCCTAGAACCTGAAAGCTAAGGATCCTGAACTCCAGCCCCAGGGTCTTCGGGAGAGAGAGCCAAAGCCACCTACAGGCCCAGCTGTGGAATTTCGTTTCCTTCCATAACTTCCTGATTCGCATGCCACGGCATTCTATATAATACATCCGTATTTCAAGAAAGTGGGTGTGGGGGTGCCTGGGTGGCTCAGTTGGTTAACCGGCCGACTTCCGCTCAGGTCATGGTCTCACAGTCCATGAGTTTGAGCCCCGCGTCGGGCTCTGTGCTGACGGCTCAGAGACTGGAGCCTGCTTCAGATTCTGTGTCTCCCTCTCTCTCTGACCCTCCCTCGTTCATGCTCTTTCTCTGTCTCAAAAATAAATAAACATTAAAAAAATTAAAAAAAAAAAAAAGAAAGTGGGTGTGCTTTTAAACTTCAGATTATTTTAATAAAACTGATGCTGCAGGAAAATGAATGTCCCCATGTGTCTACCAAAAGCAATTTGGATTGTCATAGTAAACAGTCCTTCAAACCTGTCCACTGCATTCTTTTCTAGCGTCTTCTGTTGTCATCCATAGCCTTAGCATTTTTGCTCAGGTATTAGCTAATTATACAGTCCTCATTGTCTGAGCCCTCCAGGCCCTATCATCCCTCCCTGCCCTCGGAGCTCCATTCTTGCTTCCTGAGTCACTGCTGTGGAAGCTTCTCCCACAGACTGTGACTTCTTTATGACAATGATTACGCCTTTTCCCTGCGTTTCTCCACCTTCTGGCACAATGTAGCAGGACTCAGAAAGTACTCTTTGAATAAACGAAACAAACAAACGAATCCTATGTATATCTAACTCCTCGAATGTACTGTGAAATTTGCATACAAGTCTAAACTTTTAAAATTCATTATGTGTTTACCTATCTTCCCCATGTGACCAAAACTGTCTCTATCCCTTTGGTCTCCAATTAGCACAACGTGTGCTTGAGAGTAGTGTTAATTTTTTTTAACTTTGTTTTTGTTTTAATTCCTTTTGAGAGAAAGAGCAGGCAGGGGACCGGCAGATAGAAAATCCGAAGCAGGCCCCACTCGGGGCTCTATCCCACAACTGTGAGATCATGACTTGACCCAAAAAAGAGCCAGAGGATTAACCAACTCAGTCACCTAGGTGCCCCTTAAGTAGTGTTTAAAAAAAAAAAAAAAAAGGAAGAAGAAAAAGAAAAAAGAAAAAAAAAGATCATCTTTCTTAGCTATTTTCACCTTATGATCTCCCTTCTTCAGATTCTCCATGCCTTATGATATCTCCTTGCCCTCTCCCTCCCACCTAGCATCCCCACTGATAGACTTAGCAGCACCTGGCTCATGGCTGTTACTAAACATCTCACTATACTCACTATACAGTGAGTACCATACATCTTCCCTATTCCCCTACTAATTTACTCTCCGCTGTTCTCCATCTACTGTGCACTCTGGGAGCTGATCACCATGGATTGGCATCGACAAGGCTCCCATGCCCTCCAGATCACACTTGGGCTTGGCCAATGGGGAAGCTTAATAACAAATTGTAGAATTTGGGGAGAGTGAAATCAGAAGATTTCATTCTTCTGCTTCATCTCCAACGGTTTCCCTGGAACTGGCTACATCCCTAAATGAAGGTCACAGCTCCTTTCTAAATAGCCAACTTCAGGACTACAGGTGTAAAATCTCAGCTGCTTCCTGCCCTTGATTAATGCACTCTCTGTGCAGTTACCCTATACTTTAAAAAATAGTCCCTTTGTAAACAAACCCTTGCCAAATCATCCTATGTTTAACATATCACTTCATGTTGTGTCAGATTATGAAGTAGATAAATGTAATCAAAGCTGAAAACTGAGAATATTTTTCTCATCATTTTGATTTCTATTTCACTTGGGAGCACATCTTAATTATATTTATTTAGTCACCAAGCATTTTTAAGAAAATATCAGAGGTATTGTTGGTGGGGGCTTAATTACTTTAAAGAAAATCTGTTCCTTTTTGTAAAAATTTCAGACCAAGAGATCATTCCCGATTATTAGGAAATGAGATATAAGCCATTTTTTTATGTAATTTCTAGTACACACTGTCAGGAAATGTTAGACATCACCATTATATAATCATTGCAGTGCCCATATGGAAAAATTAATTGCAATTGTAATTTTTTTTCCATATGGAAAACATTAAGCAGTGATAGTAGCTACTCAGGTGAAACCAAAGATCAACATGAATGAGGACGTCGGTCAGCATTTGTACAATAGAAGTCTAATGTGAGTCACATATGAAATTTTAAATTTCCTAGCAGTCACAGTTTTAAGAAGTAAAAAAAAAAGTGAAATTCAGATTAATACGATATTTTATTTATTATATTTTATGTAATAATTTATATTTATAATTTTATATTTTATTCATTTTATATAATAGTTTATATTTATATCAATAAATATTTTGTTTCTATAAAACATGTCCAAACTATTATCAGTGTGCAATGATTAAAAAAATATTAGTATGATATTTACATTCTTGTGTCATAGTAAATCTTCAAAATCGGGTACAGATTTGCTTCTCAATGCAGACACATTTCCTCAGTAGCCACGGGGGGCTAGTGGCGATCATACTGGAGAGTGTCATGGGAAAGCTGTGGCCTTACTTAGTGGTCCAAACAGAACCAAGGAAATACATGGATTGTATCAAATGGTTACAGAGTCCACGGTTTATGTACAGCATACCATTAGATGTTGGAATATCAGTGCAAAATCTAAAGAGATAACACATTAATTGATTATGAATCCTTGTAGAATCAGTGCAAATGACAACTTCCTTTGAGATTCTGAGTTGAGTTTAATTTCTTTTACAAATTCCCTTTTTGTCTGTGGAAGAGACTTAATCTTGTTCTCCTTGGAAATGTGTTTGGAGAGGGAGCGATGAAGCTTGGAGAGGTCAGGCGTCTGGTCCTCTGTTGTCATCTGCCTGTGTTGCCATCTGCCCAGAAGTACTCTGACTTTCCTGGTCCTCGGTTGGTCACATATCCTCTGTCCATGTGGATTGCTCATCCATCTCTCTCATTCCGCGTTCTCATTCATAGTTAATTCCACTCTTCTCTTAAGTGCCCAGGAAATAGTCTATTCTTCCTATCTTTTTTTTTTTAATTTTTTTTTTAACGTTTATTTATTTTTGAGACAGAGAGAGACAGAGCATGAATGGGGGAGGGTCACAGAGAGAGGGAGACACAGAATCTGAAACAGGCTCCAGGCTCCGAGCTGTCAGCACAGAGCCGGACGCGGGCCTTGAACCCACGGACCGTGAGATCATGACCTGAGCCGAAGTCGGACGCTTAATCAACCAAGCCACCCAGGCACCCTTCCTATCTTTTTTTTTTTTTAACGTTTATTCAGGTTTGAGAAACACAGAGCATGAGCCGGGAAGGGGCAGAGGGAGAGGGGAGACACAGATGCTGAAGCAGGCTCCGGGCTCTGAGCTGTCAGCACAGACCCTGATGCGGGGCTCGAACTCATGAACCATGAGATCACGACCTGAGCTAAAGTTGGATGCTTAACTGACTGAGCCACCCAGGCGCCCCAATTCTTCCTATCTTAAGTGAGAGATACTCATATGTTAGTTTCCACCCTTTGGAGATCATAGAAACCAGTGAGACTGTCTTTGAGTCCTTTGCCTAGCCACACCATCTGCCAATTCCTGTGATCCTGTGCCCTGCTAGGTTCAGGACTACCTAGAGGGTATCGGGGCATTCGTTCTGAGACATTGTCCTGGGGGTAGGATGAAAGGTGGGAGAGGCAGGGCACAGTGTGTCTTTGTACTCAGCTCTAGGCCTTGACTCTGAATGATATACTGTTCTTCCAACTCTTCCAAATAATGACTGGTCCTTGGACTTGAAACTTCAAGGCCAACAATTTGATTCTTGTTGTCAATACTTTTATGATGATATCCGCCTCTCTGAGGCAATACATAGAAAACACTCCAGTTGTAGTCTGCATGGAGGAAGTGTCATGAGGTAGCAGGAAATACTATTTTTATAGAAACTATTATATTCATTTATAACTGATTTTAGGATATTTTGTAGAATATTTTTATTCTGAGGTCTCAGTCAGAATAATACACTATTTAAAGAGTGTTTCATCATATTTCATTCAACTCTAGCCTATTAAATTGAGGTTTGGGGGTAGATAAGGAAAGAATGAGCTCTCACATGTCTATCAGAAGTTAAACCTTGTTCTGCTGCTCTTGGGTTAATGAATCCTCCTTCAGAAAGTCGTTTACAACAGGGCTCAAAGAAATGGAAATACCTGACAGGTGCCCATGGTGATGATGTCAGGTCATAATGGAAACCTTTTTCACATGATTTCATCTACGTAACATCAACAGTTAAAAGTACCTGGTACAGTCTTTTCCTGAGGCAATTATTTTGTTTGTTAAGTTTCTTTTTTTCCAGATGACTTAATTTCTGATCCATGACTTGTAGAAGAAACTGTATCCTTGCTACTCAGAGTGTGGTCCTCAGATCATCACCACCACAACCGCCACCACCACCATCATCATCATCTGGGAGCTTGTTAGATACAGAATCTCAGGCCCCACTGTAGGTCTACTGAATCAGGTTCAGCATTTTACCAAGATTCCCCAGATGAGGAAATGCACTTTACAGCTTAAAAAGTACTGATTTAGGCATGTGTGAGGGAGAAGCAGAAACTACCTCTTGATAGTGAAGAGTTTTTCCTGTTACATTATTGTAAAAACCTCCGTATCAGAATGAGGGAGAATGTAATTCTCCATTGAGTTATCATGCATAATACTTTTATAGGAATTTAGCCAAAGGTTACACTGAAAGAATGCTTTATGAACATGAGGGTTGTTAAGAGTTGATTTTATCTCTCCTAAATTTATATGTTGAACCAATAAGGGATCAATAGTCTACAGCTATTGATCTGACAAATGCCCTTTTTTCCATACTGGTCCATAAGACCCACCAGAAACAGTTTGCTTTCATTTGGCAAGTCTAGCAATATACCTTTACTGTCTAACATCAGGATATAATTTAATCTGCAATGATCATAATCACAGATCAAGGACCCTTCCCTTCCTTGAGATATCATACTGGTCTATTACATTGATAATTAATATACTGATTGGACCTAATGCACAAAAAGTAGCAACTACTCTAGACTTATTTGTAAGTCATTTGCCTCTACCTCTGAAATTTCTAGAAGTCCAGTAATGTAGAGCATGTCAAGATATTCCTTCCCAGGTGAAGCTACACTGTTGCATCTGACCCTTCCTATAACCAAGAAAGAGGCACAATGCCTACTGGGCCTCTTTGGACTTTGGAGACAACATATTTGTCATTTGGGTGTGTTACTCTGGCCCATTCACTGGGTTATCTGAAAAGCTGCTAGTTTTGAGTGGGGCCCAGAACAAGAGAAGTCTCTGCACAGGTCCAGGCCACCGTGTAAGCTATTCCAGTACTTGGGCCACCTTATCCAGCAGATCCAATGTTGCTGGAAGTGTCGGTAGCAAACAGACCCTCTGACATAAAGTAATCATTGTATTGAGGTGAATGAGAAGCAGGTTTTTAAGCTTTTCCCAAATTCTCTCATATCCTTCCTTGTCCCTGCTGCACACTTCACCTAATGTGATAGTACATTTTATGTGCCAAATTGCCTGGGCTACCATGCCTAATTGCAGTTACACAGTATTCTGGTTGTTTCTATAAGAGTGGTTTTGTTTTATTTTGTTTTGTTTGGTTTGGTTTGCTTTGCTTTGCTTTGTTTTTGAGAGAGAGAGAGCACAAGCAGGGGAAGGGCAGAGGGGGGTGGGGAACAGAGGATCCGAAGTGGACTCTGTGCTGACAGCAGTGAGCCCGATGTGGGGCTCGAACCCACGAACTGTGAGATCATGACTTGAGCCGGAGTCGGACGCGCAACTGACTGAGCAACCCAGGGGCTCCTGTAAGGATATTTTTGAATGAGGTTAACATTTATGTTAGTGCTCTTTAAATAAAGCAGATTGCTCTCTATAATGTGGGTGGGCCTTGTCCAAATCAGTTGAAGACCCAAGTAAAATAAATAAACCGTCTTCTCCAAGCAAAAAGAAATTCTGCAGCAGACAGCCTTTGGACTCGAATTGCCATATCAACTCTCTCCTGGGTCTCTAGCCTGCCAGCCCACCCTGCAGATTTTAAACTTGTTAACCTCCAAAATTGTATGAGCCAAGTGTAAGTTACAAATCCCCATTATAAATTGGGGACCATCTTTATATTAATACATCTTATCAGTTCTGTTTCTCTGGAAAATCATAAATCAGATTTCTCCATGCTATGGAGTACTTGTCAGCTGCCTAGCAGAGCAGCCTTGGAAAGTAGTATCAAAGCTGTATAAAAAGTTACTCTCCAATCCCAACCTCTAACTCCTGACCCTAGAATCTCTAAAATACTTGTTCTGTGCTAAAGGGTCCTGGCTGAACTTGGTCTCCAGCTCCCACACTGGTTTAAAAATTTTTTTAATGTTTATTTTTGAGAGAGACGGAGACACAGTGTGAGTGGGTTGGGGGAAGAGAGAGAGGGAGACACAGAATCCAAAGCAGGCTCCAGGCTCTGAGCTGTCAGCACAGAGCCTGACACTGGGCTCAAACGCATGAACGGAGAGATCATGACCTGAGCCGAAGTCTGACGCTTAACTGACTGAGCCACCCAGGGGCCACCCACATTGGTTTAAACAAAGAGACCAACACTGGGAATACATTGAATAGCTCCAAAGAGCAGAGTGAAGATAAGTGACCAAGTTAGCTTCTTCAGTGATGTCTATAGATTTTCTGATTATGGCCAAATACAGTTAGAATGGAACATTCTTTTTTTTTTTTTAATTTATTCATTTTGAGACAGAGAGAGACCGAGAGAGCAAGCATGGGAGGGACAGAGACAGAGAGAGGGAAAAAATCCCAAGCAGGCTCTGCTCTGTCAATGCAGAGCCAGATGCAGGGCTCGGTCTCACACACTGTGAGATCATGACCTGAGTCAAAACCAAGAGTCAGACGCTTAACCAACTGCGCCACCCAGCGCACCCCGAGGATGAAACACTCTTGATCAGCTGTCTTCACGGGGAAGACTGACAGATAATTGCCAATTTTTGTTTCACTGTTTGCTCCACATAATCTTACCTGATTCAGTATTGTTGGGATTTGAATAGTGTAGTAATACATTTAAGTTTAATGTGTGTGATGGATATTAGAGGTTTTATTCAATTTTTTTAAAGAATCAAAATATTTTAAAATATTAGATAAAATGCCACCAGCATTAATTTCTCTACCTATTTTTTTTGATTAAAAATCCCTTTTTAATTTGGCTTTGATATATTATTTGTTCCTTTTAAAGTTTAGTAGTAAAACTTCATTTCATTCAGAACATGGTTGGCAATTGAGAGAAGGAGTAGAAGAGTAGTAACTGATGAGGCTTTTGGGTGATGGTGGGGGTCTGGAGCTGAGGGCCAAGAAAGAAGTCTTGAGAAGTCCTGGGTGCAAAAAGGTAATTTTACTAAAGCATGGGGACAGGATCCCTGGGCAGGAAGGGCTGCCCCGGAGTAGCAAGGAAAGTCTGATTACGTACTCGGGAGTTGGGGGAGGTAAAGTCAAAAGGAAGTTTTCAAAGGGATTTTAATTTGCCAAAGAAGACTCACAGGTGACTGGAGGCCTAGCTATTGTCAGGCTAAGGTTGTTTTCCCCTCTAGCAAAGCATTAACATTAGGACGGTAGGGGTTCCTGGAGAAATGTTAAGTATTTGTCAATGGGCTGCAAGTGATGAAGAAACTTAATTTTATCTGCCATTTCCTTCTGCCTTTGTTTCCCACCTCAATCTCCCTGAATAACTTTGATTCTTAAATCTTTCAGGTTGCTGAGTGTGAAGGTCTTCTCTTCTGTAACTTCTTCCTCCTGAATAAGGGCGGAGCGATATCCCTGCCTATGGGTCAACATTGGTCAGTTGGGGTATTTATATACAGGAGTTACCAATGGCAGAGGCCGCCAGTCCAAGGAAGACAACATAAATGACCCTCCTGGAGAAGAAAGGATCATCTATCAGCTAGAAGTTAGGGCAGCGAAGGAGTCTTGGCACCATGCAAGGAGACACCGGAAAAGACAACAAAATAAGGTTAATAATAAGAAAAAGAAAGTTGAATAAAAAAACAAAACAAACAAAAACAAAACAAAACAAGCAAACAAAAAAACTTTGTAAGTTAATGAAAATTTTCCTTTAGTCCTTTATTGTCCTTTGAAGAGAAATTGGACACCCTACAGGTTCACGGGAATAAGAAGGTGTGTCAGCTGGCAGACTAGATTCCTGTGAGAAAGGTACACGTCTAATTCTTGATATGTGAGTCCCTGAGGAAAGTCCTGATGTTACTGCAGTGGGAGCACATAATATGACCCAGTAGGGGACGTTCTATTTATGTTAGAGCAAAAGGAAGATCCAAAAACTTTGGTCCAACTTTGGTTTGCCCACTAGATGGCGCTAACTAACTATCTCTTCTCTTGCTTTGCGGTCTTCAGGCCCAGTTAGTGTTTTCTATTGTCAGCTGGCAAATTGAAGAGAGGAAAAATATAAAGGCTATTTACTGAGGATGTTGAACAAGAGAGAGGTTTTATTAATGGAGAACTGAACACATTTGGTAATTCAATTGCTAACGAAATTATTTTCTTTATTGTCATGTATTTGCACGGTTAAAAGCAGGAAATAGGATCAGCATTGAAACATGTACAAAGAACATGATCAGGCTAAATGCAATCAGCATTGACTGGGAATGTTTATCTTAACCAAATAATAAGTGGAGGGGAATGAGTATGACATAATACATCTGCTGAGCTGCTTGGAAAAATTGTTTTTGACCGCATATAATAGATCAATTTGCATTTTCATGATTCCAGCACCCAAGATCTCCTCTAGTAGATCTTACAAATGTCAAGAGAGATTGTTTTTCTGCTGAAGGGTTTTACCTCAAAGTAAAGAAAAATGGACCATGTAAGAAAAATTTGCTTGGGGGTCCAGGATTTAAATGTTAGCACTGTTTTTGGTTTTTTTTGTTTTTTTTTTTTTTTTATATTTAACACTAGACTGTTCCAACCTGTATAAAACCTTCCGTGTATCCATAATGGCCTTTCAGTGATGCCCTGGTTATAAGGTAGAGCTACAGTTAGGAAACACACATGGCATGAATTTTTAAGACCTTTCAGAGGCTAAATTCTGAATTTAAAATGGATCGGGGGCGCCTGAGTGGCTCAGTCGGTTAAGCGTCGTACTTGGGATCAGGTCATGATCTCAAGGTTTGTGAGTTCCAGCCCTGCATTAGGCTCTGTGCTGACAGCTCAGAGTCCTGAGCCTGCTTTGGAGTCTGTGTCTCCCTCTCTTTCTGCCCCTCCCCCACTCGCATTCTGTCTCTCTCAAAAATAAACATTAAAAAAATTTAAATAAAATGGGTCAGGATCTGTGATAATATAAGTGGAGAAGATCTTGGGACTATCCATAATGAAGCAATCCAAAGAACCCTGGCTTTCCTCCCTAAAAGCTTAGACTAAGGAATATTTCAAACCACAAATGTTGAGCAAGATATTTGTGGGCCTGAAAATCATGTTTAAGCAATAGGGAAGGAAAGTATTAATGTTCATTAGAATGCTTCTCCAAAGAGAAGGAGGCAAGATACATCATTACATTTAACAGCATCTAACGTATTTGTTGGTATTTTTGGAGATCAGCTAGGGAAGATCATTTTTTACAACCAGGGCCCTCATAACAGCTTAGTGGGGACGGCCCCCAACCCTGAGCCTTCCCCTGCACTTTTCAGTGGTGTGGTCAATGCTCAGGATAACTAAGGTACCAGGAGCCAGACTTTTGAAGTATGTTGGGAAACTAGAATTCCCCCAGCCCACAACCCCATCCCATTCTTATCCATAAATAAGAATCTCTGAGGCTTCTTTTTAGAGTGATGAACTCATGCCCTTCTTTGGGACAACAATGAAGGAAACAAATGTATACATATTGGATACTATTTCCCAGATGCCAAGTCCGTCTCCAGGTGGTAATCAGGAAAAAGTTTTACCGAACATTTAGTAATGGCGCCCTGGGAGTCTGAGTTAATTTCTCTCTTTAGACAATTACTACCAAAAGGTTACTTCTGGGAGGAAATCGGCTTTATTCTGTTCATAAAAGAGGTGAACCTGGAGGCGGAAGTGAGGTGGGGGCAGACGTGCATTGTTAACATCTTTAAAACCAGAAAATAATAGGATTCAAGAAGACCTCAATAAATCAAGGAAACGCCCTTTAAAAATAGTGTTATGTACCAGATGGCACACTCAGAAATCAATATTCTGAGTCCTTTAGGGACTGGGTTTAATTCTTTGGGGTCCCCTGTAGCATCTGACACAGAGATTTGGACTTAGTGGGTACCTAATATTTACTGAATCAGATTGCATCGGCCACAGACATAGCGCGCGCGCACACACACACACACACACACACACACACCAGTAGACCACAGGCTGAAAAAATTGCTGATGCACCAGTCTAACCAGGTATGGGCAAGTAATATTTCAGCTATAGTTGCTTAATTTCCATGACATTTGTGTTTCATTTTAAACTTTACAGTTTAAAACTTGAGTTGGCATTAAATGAAATAATTCAGAAAAATGACAATAGCATTATGTTAAAGGCATCATTCCACTCATTCATTCATTCATTCATTCACTAAACAAACCTTTTGTGATAACATAAGATAGGTAAATTAGCTGCCTCTGCCTTGAAGGCGTTTATAGAAGAATGCATGATTCTTTTGAAGCACATCCCTGCGCAGAGAAAAAATGACAAAGACATTCTCTGGAGCAGGGCGGGCAGGGTAGGCTCCAAAGAACTCCTATAGAAAAGAATAGCCTCCCTACCCTGGTTCTGAGGCTCTATCAGCCTCAGTCTCCCTTCCACGCTCTTCTTTGTGAAGCTGGGGCTCGGTTCCCCTATGCCAGCCGGCTCCCTATTGATCTCCGCCCTTAGGGGGTGCTGGAGGGAGGTTGCAAGATGGCTGAGGTGGGGCCACTGGCCCATTTTTGCTGGCTTGCTGCTCCTTTCTGCATTGGGCCAGCTTTTTTGTGTGAACTTCACGACCCCATTCCACATTTATAGCCCCAGTCATCCTCCAATGCCTTGTGAATCCATTCCCTGTGTGACATTCTCGTTGTTAAAATTGCTGCTGTGTTTTTTGTTTCCCTAATCAGACCCTGACTAAGCATTGCCATCATTGCATTTGTTAATGCCAGACACGTTGGCTCTCTTCTTATTTACTGTCCTCTACATCCATTTGGATATAAGTTCCATGAGAGCAGAAAATCTATTTTTGCTTCTTTACTGGAATGCCCAGCCCTCAGAACAGCTAGGATGCTCTATTTCTGCTTAGTATGCTCTCAATACATATTTGTTGAATGAAGGAATGCATGAATGAGAAATGATGAATGAATGAGTGAATGAAATAGCTAGGGCTCTTACCAGTTTACTGCACTTGCCCTCTACTCCCCATGACCCCATTGTGATCCCATTCCTGTGGCTCTGTTACTTTCCCTAGACTTACTGTTCACTGGTGCATGGATAAGACTCTCACTATTGGATAGTTCAGGCTAGTAGTTCTCAACTGTCCTCCCCAGGGGAAATTTGACAATGTCTGGAGGCCTTTTGGATAGTCGTGACCAGGAGGTAAAGGGCCTTCGGGCATCTAGTGGGTAGATACCACAATGCTGCTAAACAATGCTCTGGCCACCCCCCAAATAAAGAATTCTCTGGTTTAAAATGTCACTGGTACTGTTATTTAGAATCTTCATTTAGGGACTAACCAGTTTAGACGGAAGGGATTCCTAAGATAATGTTTTTAAGCACCTTTTGGTCCTGTGAATTTATGTCTTTGCCTTTACGAGGTCAAATGTTCTCAGCGAGAAAAGATACAACTCACTCAATTATGGCCGAAGACCCAGGTGTTTTGTTTTGTTTGTTTGTTTTTAATGATACGTGGAATCCTGTGAACAGATCCAGATGACTGGCTAAGTATCCGGCTCTTTGGTTGGTGTCTTCCAAGTCATATGGAGCCAGCCTATGGTGAAAGGTAGGGACAAGATTGATAGCTGGGGCCAGGGTGGATGTTGTGCATGAAGGTGCATAAGCAATGTTTACAAGAGCAGTGTCTCCTTTTGATCAACTCAAATCCCTTAATAATAATTATAAGAGCCAGCTGGTTTTCCCCAATAATCTAGAGAAAAGCCATTCACTGGAGATGTGGAGTTTTAAAAATGACATAAATCCCTTGGGTATTTGTATTTTGAAGACCGTGTTGGATGAACCAGGTGGTTTCCTCCTAGACTTCAATTATCAAAATCTTTTCCCCTAAAAAAAAAAAAAAAGGAATTTGACCCACTTGGGTAATTGCTATTCTGATGAACTCCAACCCTATGCTGCTGGCTGCTCCTTGTTCTCCCACACTTCCTCACCCAAGTTCACTCTATCATCTTAGCTACCAAAATATCCAAGAGATATATTTTTCTTCTCCGTGGATGGCAGGAATCCCATCTAATTTATCAAGTGGAATCCAAAGATACAAAGTACTACACGACTGTCATAAATTTTTCTAGCACATTCCCAGAACCAGTACTTACTGGCATCCTCTTTCCAAGGTACACTTCCTAACTTGTTCATAAACACATTTGAGCCTTCATCTGTATTTCTTCTCCTTTACAGTATAACTCCACTAATAAGATAACTAAAGATAGTCGTTAAAAGGACATTAGTTGGGTTCCCATACTTGCTGCTAAATTACAGTTAAAAGTATTAAAGGGTATGTTCCAGAGGGTACCTGTGAAGTTTACCAGATAAACATAGACAAGTCCAGTTAAATTCAAATATCAGATAAACAACACATTTTTTTCAACATAAGTTGGTCTCATATAATACATGAGATATATTTGTATTTTAAAAAATTGTGGTTTATCTGAAACTCAAGTTGAACTCGGTGTCCTGTATGTTTACTAAGTCTGACAACTGTAGTGCCTGTCTGTCAAGGGCCTCCTTTAATACAGAATTCATTTTAAGTGTTATTACCAAGAACACTCTCTTTTTATGTGATTCATGCACACTTCTCTTTTAATGAAGAGATGCTCGTAAAATAATTAAATAAAATAAATGCTCATAAAATAATTAAATCCGTAGGAACGTTTACATCCTTGAAAGTAATGCAGTCATGAACTCTATGAGACTGAAGTGCTGACTACTGCACTAAGGAGGCACCGTATGAACTCTAGTTTCACATTATGGACCCGCGATATCCTGGAAACAGGCTCTGTGATATCGACCATTTGCAAAGTGCATAGCTGCTGATCCCTTTATGCTCTCATGCAGCTACGACTCCATCTCCTCTCCCTCCTTTATCACAGTTCCGTGGGGAAAACTCAGTGATTCCCCTTCTGGTTGATGCTCAGTGGACATGGCATGTGAAGAAAATAACTCCTTAGCCATGTCACATATGGTCATCAAACCAGACACGGGCTCAGCTGATCTGATTACCTGAGTTTTCTCCTGATTAATTCTGAATGACACAGAGAAATCAATCATGAGGACAGCCAAAATTATCATCAAGTCAGGTGATTCACTTACATAAACTTGACCTCAACCTCTTCCTCTCAACCTGTGCTGATTTCAGAGAGATTTCAACCGGTATAAGAAAACTTACAGAGGTAATGTTTCTCTCAGAATCTGCTATCTTACATTAATGCCAGTAATTTGAACTGATTCTATTAAATACGGTTTCCTAGCTATAGGAATCCTTTTGTTTTTCCTCTTACTTTCCTTTTTACTAAGCAAGAACCCACAACATAAAATCTCAAGCACAGAAAACATCGACTCTGGATTGAAGACCACATACGAAGCAATTCAGCCCAAACTTCACTAAAACTAAAAACATTTCAACAAAAAATTTTCTAACGATATCCTGGTAATCTGTATTCATGAAAAAAAAATACATCCTATTAAAAAATAAAGTAAAATGTTTTGTCTTCCCATTTCAGGGCACTATAACAGAAGGTTTTTTTCTGTCCTACGTGAAAATTACATCTGCTCTTCTCAATATAGATGTAAATATGTCTTACTTTAAAATTCTAAAGATTTGATCCCTAAATAGCACTTATTCATTAACTCATCACATACAGATTGAAAGCCCGCTTACATAGGGATTGAAAGCCTGCTGTGTGAAAACCATTGTTACTGAACACGAGGTTGGAGACACTATCGTGAAGGGGAAGAACAGGAAGAAGCAGAGTTATCCAGTGAGGACTAAGTCATCAATAACCACAATAAGGAAGTTTAAAAGTAGAGCCAACAGGAAGATTTGAATACTTATACCTAAGAGGTCAAAGAAGTCTCCTGGATACAATGTATGGTTTGAAGGACAAATATGAGTTTCTGACCCAAACCAAGGAACCACAAGAACAAGGATATACACATCACAAAACCAAAATCAAAACCAAAAACCTCTTCACCCCTGCCCCCCACTAAAAAAGCCAGCCTATGTGCCATGGAAGTATGACACAAAGGTTGTGTTTGGAAACTCCAGGCATCTTAGGGGCGTTGAAACACCAAGTGTGAAGTGCAGAGTAAGAATGAGGCTACAAAAGTAAGAACAGCATTGACACTTCCATTTAAAGTATTGATGGCTTATCTACGGAATCTGGCCAATGGCTGAGCTGTCAGAGGGAACAGATGGGCTTATGGGGCTCAGGGAATGGTCGTCAATGGCTGGGCAAGGGAAAGAAGAACTAACTAGAAGCATCTACAGAGAAGGCCAAAGAACCCAGTGCATTTCAGAGGGGGCAGACACTCCAACAGAGAGAGGGAGTTTGCTTTGTGACATTTGGACACCATTCATTCATTCACCGAACATTAAGTAGCTGCCGTGTGCCAGCACTGGGCTGGGTGTTGAAAGTGGAAGACAATTAAAATGTTGTCTCCTTTCCTTAGTTTCCTATTCCTGCTTTAACAAACTAGGGTGAACGGTGACTTAAAACAACACAACACAGTTCTGGGTCAGAAGTCCAGATGTGTCTCACTGGCCTGCAGTCAAGGTGTAGACAGCACTGTGTTCCATTCTGAAGACTTGAGGGAAAATCCATTTCTTGCCTTTTCCACCTCCTAGAGGCAGCCCACTTTCCTTGGCTTGTGGCCACCCTGCCCACCCTTATAGCCAGCAATGGCCAGCCAGATCTTTCTCACCTCACCTCACTCTAAACAGATAATCCTGTCTCCCTCTTCCGCTTTTAAGGGCCCCTGTGATTACAGTGGGCTCACCTGGAGAATCCAGGACGCTTCCCATCTCAAGGTCAGCTGATTAGCAAATTTAACTCCCTCTGCGGTCTGAGCTGTCCTTTGCCATGCACCACAACACTTCCATAGGACCCAGGGGTTAGGACGTGAACATCTTTAAGGCATTATTTTGCCTGCCACACTCGCTTTAAAGGATTACGGTCTAGTTTCAGAAGACTCTGATAAGATGTGCCACCCACAGAAGCCACTTAAACCTTACAAGATATGCTTGAGATGAAGAAAATACCTGTTTCATTAACTGGCCTGTGGACAGGGTAGAATGCACAGCCCGGTCCATTCAAGGTCACATGAGATCAAAACTGAGCATGGATACCTTGTGGATTTACTGGAAGAGAGGAGCAGATTTTTGCTTTATTTAAGTCTATCCCCCATTAGAGAGGGAGCAATCCAGTAAAGCTATGGGAGAAAATTCATCATGAGATAGAGTAAGAATAAAAGACCACGCAAGTTTGATGATCTTTTCCAGGTGGGATAAACAGTGAACTCTCAGTAGACAACGTTTTCCTGTTGCTGGGCCAGCTAGCTGTGGTGGCTGAGTTGTTTATCTTTAAGAAAACATACCTATATCTTTCTACTTGACAACTACAATATAATCTGTCTGGGAGTTGTTCATCATTTAAGAAAGGGTGAAAAAAGTCCTCTTCCAGAAAGTGTTTGAATCCATGAGCCGAAATGATGATAACATCATGAGAGGCATCATAATTTATCTGGAGCATGTAAATCACCGGGGGCCCCCCTGAGGATGCTCACCAAAATGATGAATAGCTCTGTGAGCTGTAAGATCAACCCCCAGGAATTCACCAGCGAGCCTTTGACAGGAGAGCCGCCTCCCTGGCTCCCAGTTGGGAAGAGGCAATGACTTAACAGATTTCAAAATTCAGTTTTTCAGCCACTTGTTAAAATGTTTAGTTTAAGGCTTTTTCCCATAAAAACACAGCCTGGAAAGAGGTGAACAATAATCCCAGGACACTGATCAAAATAGAAGCTGGTATGGGTAGTGCCGGCTTGCCAATATTTTCTTTTTAACTTGGTAATTCTGCTATGTCTCAACTTGCTGTTTCTTTGCCAGTGTAACTAGTCTTATAGCCAAATAACCTTGCATTTTCCAAGAAAATAGGTCTCTAATGTGCATGCATATCCCTGCTGCCTCCTGCATAAAGTTGAAGTGGAAATACTGGAAAATGGGAAATGTTTTGTGGGTTTGATTTTAGAAAGTTTAACATTTATAGTAAAAGGTTAATAGAGAACAGTATATTGAGGTTTATATTTACAGTACATTTACAGTATATTGACTGTATTATTCCATATAGGTATGAATGATACATACATTGTTTTCTGTTTTTGTAACTCTCATGGGTTGAATGTTTGTGTTCCCCCAGATTCCTATGTTGAAACCTTAGCCCTCACATGGATGGTATTTGGAGATGGGGCCGTTGTGAGGTATTAGGATCAGATGAGGTCATGACCATGAGGTCATGGGGCCTGCATGATGGGATTAGTGCCCTTGGAAGAAGAGGAAAACAGAGATCTCTCCTTCTCTCCCTCTCTCTCTGTCTCTTTCTGTTTTTTTTTTTTTTTCCTCTCTCTCCACATTCATGCACAAAGAAAAGCCCATAAGAGTACACAGTGAGAAGGCAATTACCTACAAGCCAAGAAACAAGTCCTCACCAGGAGCCAAATCTTCCATCACCTTGACCTTGGACTTTCCAGGCTCTAGAACTCTGAGAAATAAATGTGTGCTATTTAAGCTACACGGTTTATGGTATTTTTGTTATAGCAGCCTGAGCAGATTAAGTAATTTAAGAGTAAAAAATATATTATTAATTTTCATATTCATCCATCATAGTGCTTTGATATTGAAGTCACTCAGTATGATATTATTATTAAAATAGGGATGCCTGGGTGGCTTGGTTGGTTAAGTGTCTGACTTTTGATTTCAGCTTAAGTCATGATCTCACGGCTTGTGAGTTTGAGCCCCATGTCAGGCTCTACGGTGATGGTGTGGAGCCTCTTGGGATCCTCTGCCTCTCTCCCATTCTCTCTCTGCTCTCTCTCTCTCAAAAGAAGTAAATAAACTTTAAAAAATAATTAGCGATAGTGATAAAATAACAAAGATAATGAGTGGTGTTAAGAGTCATGCACTGAGTGCTCACTCTGTGTCAGGTGATTTGCTAAACATATTACACATTTTATCTCCAGTCTCACAGAAGCCACATGTGATAGGTATTATTATCTACCCATATTACATCTAGGGAAGTAACATGTGAAGAATTAAAACTGACCTTCTCAAAGTCTCCCAGCGAGGAAGCCATGGAGCTATAGTGTGACTCCATGTATCCTTGAGTCCAGAGTGCGAATCTGAATCTGTGCTAACCGAACTGTATTAACTACCTAGGGTTGCCATAACAAATTACCACAAACTGGGAGCTTAAAACGAGACAGGTTTATTCTGTCACAGTTTTGGAGGCTAGAATCGAGGTGTCAGAGGACCATGCTCTAAGTATGGAGGCTCTAAGCTCTGAAGGCTCTAAGGAAAAACATTTCCTTACCTCTTCTTAGATTCTGGTGGGGTTGCAGCAGTTGCTGGCCTTCCTTGTCTTGTAGACCTGTCACCCAATCTCTCCCTCCATCTTCACGTGGCCCACTTACCTGTGTCTATGTGTCCTCTCCTCTTCATATAAGGACATTTGTTGGACTAAAGGTATATTGTAGTCCAGTGCAACCTCATCTTAAGTAATTATGTCTACAAAGACTCTGCTTCCAAATAAGTTTACCTACTTAGGTCCACATAGACATGAATTTGGCAGGGGGGATACTACTCAGCTCATGAAAAGAGGAATCTCATATTCCTCCATTTTCTGATCTGAACATCCTCCTTTCTTGACAAGACTGTCTCTCACTGACTTTTCTTATTCACTATGCACATTCCTCCTTTTACTTCCTATTAACATTATTACTTCTGAAAAAAAAAAACATGTTCCTTTTGCTCATCCATATAGACATACCTTCAAGGAGCAGCTTCAAACCCAACCCTATGATGAAGTGTTTATTTCTTGTCGTATCTATGTCACTTACTTGGTACAAATTCATGAGATGCTTCTAGAGATTTACATTCCTGACATTTTATTACTTTGCACCCTTGCATTGCTATTTAGAATTTCAAGTCTCCACCACTGGCTTGTTTGCTAGTTGGGATCTGGAACTTTTGAGTTTTACTCCCTGTTGTCCACCCTGTTGCTTAGCCTGGGGCCCAACAGAGACAACAAAATACATGTGCAGTGGACATTCATTGGGTGGCTAGATGGAGAAATGGGTGAATGGTACTTGTGCCCATTTGTCAATACTACACCATCTCCAAGTTACCTTTATAGTAATGAAGAAGAATGAGCCACTTGCACTGGGTTGGGCCCAGCAGGCAAAATGCATTGCAAATCTGTGCATTCTCTTCCTTAGGAGGAACTATAAAGATGAAAAAACCAGCAAACAAACAAACACAGACTGCCATGGTGGAGGGCAGTTCTAGTTTGGGAGACAAAGGGAAGAGGAGGAAGAACAGTGTCTGAAGCCATGTCATAATCTCACCCATATATTTACTGACCATAAATCTAACAATAGCCCTTGATTAGCTAACAGCGCCATTCCATCCTAAGACAATGATTCAGAATCTTTAACTCTGAATTTTATGATTCACACAAGAGAAAAAGGTCACCTTTATTAAGACAAAATCCACGGATCTAGTTTTTAGTACAATGGAACTAGTTAGGCTGTAGTTGTTGAAAAAAGCAAGCCCAGGACTTACAGTTTTGGGGAGACTCTTCCTAGCCATCCTCCATAAGGGGAGCCCTGTTCTTTGTATAGAACTCTGGGCTTGACATCAACACAGCTCCTGCCCATGGTTATCTTTGCACAAGTGAAGAAGGCTGGCTTTCTCAACACTGTGTTTTCTAAATTCCAAGGAATATAAGACAAAACTTCAAGTAAAAGAGAAAGGGAGAGGGAAAGAGACAGGAAGAAGGCAAAGGAAAGGAAGGAAAGGAAGGAAAGAGAAGAGAAGGGAGGGCTGCTTAAATGTCTCTAAAATCACAGTGCACTGGATTTTAGTGGGGCTGCATGGTGGGCACCGCACAGGATTTGGGGTCAGACCTGGGGGGCTGTGGGACTCTGATTTACCCCCTTCACCATGCCCTGCACATTTTGGACCAGTGTCCTTGGCAGTCTTGCTGCTTTTCTCGCCCCTCAAAACTCCCTTTCTGCCTGCATCCTGTGGGCACCACCTTCTTTCCTACTCTCTCAGAGTCAAGTGCCTAGATCAATCAGCATTTCTTCCAGCAAGCTCAAAAGGCCACGTGCTCTCTCATTTTCAAACATGGGTCTTTCCTTTCTCTTTCTGTTCCCAGCTGTAAGAATCTCATCTGGAGTTAACTGGCAGGATGGTGGCACCTGCCACGGTAATGATGGTGGACTGTGGCCTCAGTCAGGTGCATCTGTCTGTCTTCGCTGATCCACTCAACTCTCCTGAATGAAGAATTTAGTTTGGTCCTGGAACACAGAGTCTAATAAGACAAATTCAGGATCTCAAGGTATTTAAAGTATAGGATGCAAAGAATTAAATTAGTAATTGCAGAGAAGGGCAATCATTTCGAAGAAGGAGGAGTGCACCGGCTCTTCAGGTACCAAAGAAGAGATTCATCTCAATGATTCTGGAGGTGGAGGGTTATGGAAGGCTTCTCAGAGGACATAAAACTCTCAATATGTTCCACACTATGATCAGACCTTCCCCATGTAGGAGCTAATGTTGTTTCAGTAGGAAATACACACCTGAAAATAAACGACTCTTTGATAACTTTCATTGTGTGTGTCTTACACAGAGCCAGTAGGAGGGGCATGTCTCTAACACCTGTCTCTCTGGGTTGTTCCTGTGGGAACCAGACAAATCTAGGAGTGTGGATTAGTCTGCATGGGCTGCTGTAACAAAGTGCCACAGACTGGGTAGCTTAAACAGAAATTTATTTCCTCACAGTTGTACAGGAGGCTGGAAGTCCAAGATCAAAGTGTCAGCAGGACTGGTTTCTTCTGGAGCCTCCCTGCCTGACTTCTAGATGGCCGTCATCTCCTTGTGCCTTCACATGGTCTTTCTTCCAAATTTCCCCTTTATATAAGGATACCAGTCATATGAGGGTAGGGTCCATCCAAATGACCTCATTTTAACTTAATTACCTCTGTCAAGACTCTATCCCCAAATACATTTTGAGGTCCTGAGGTTAGGACTTTAACATATGTATCTTGTGTGGACACAACTCAGCCCAGCACAGAGTGACTGAGAGACCATGGATCTCGGAGCCAGACCAACATGGATTCAGATCTTAGTTCTGACTGGGTGACCTCAGGGAGCCACCTTCACCTTCTGGCATCAGTTCTGCCCACTCTGAGAGGACAGATGAGACTTGTCAGGGGTCTGCCGCACTCAGAGCCAATGCCTGCAGACAGCAGCCATTTGATAAACGGTGGCTGAGATTCCATGGCTTATGCCCAGTGTCATCAAAGACAGTGGGTGATGCTCCGCTGGCCAGCAGGTCCTCTCCCCCGGCTTCTTCCTTCTGTGCTAAGTTTCTTGCAACTGGAGGACCTTTATACAAATGTCTGCCCAGTGGATTTCCGCCCTCTTATCAGTAGAGCTGGGACAATGGGAAGTATTCTGGTCTCCCTTTTGTCTCAGTGCCAGGGACTGACTGTGCACTTTTTGAACCTTTCCTTGACTCTTACTGGAAATGAGAAAAAAATAAAAAGAGAGAGAGAGAGAGAGAAGTCTGTGGTCTTTGCCTTCCAGTAATATAATGGAGTTTGTTTCCTTGGGGTTTGGCAGAAAGAGGTGCTGGTGGCAACATGACAGGGTCATGCCCTCCTACCCACGGTTGATGTTCCAGTTGAGGACCCCTCTGGACACAGACTGAGGCCATGGCGAGCCCACAATACAACCTGTCACCAGGCAGCCCTGGGAAACACAAATCATATTTTGGAATAAAACAAACAAACATCAGCCTTTGACTACTCTCACGCCCAAGGTCATTTGTGTCACCCACGTGGCCTGTGGGACCCCAGAGAAATATGAAACCAGAGAACGGCCTTTTGATCTTGCACCTTCTTTGGAACGTTTTATTTAATCAATTAACCATGAAGTCCCTCCGCTTCACTTATGCAAGCCTATATATAAAATGACTTTGGTCTAGCTGACACTTTCCTGCATCTGAGATCAAAGATTGGAGCAAATACCAAATTCAGCCAGGATAATTCTGAGCCTCTCCCCCCCGGCACACTCTCCACCTCCCCCCGAACCTCAGCTCTCAGAAGCACCCTTCTCTCAAAGACAGAAAGGAGAGAAGATACATGCTGATGGACACACACAAAAAAGCGTCACGAGGCTTTAAGGAGCCCATCAGGGTAAGAGGCCAGGTGGTGACCAGCAGAGGATGCCGGGATAAATCAGCTGGAACAAAGTCCATTTTAAAAGTTAAAAATGTAGGTGGGAGAACAAAAAGAAATACACTTTCTGGAGGAATTTTGAGAGTGGCCTCCTATTTAGGAAATCAGGACATAGCTGTGAGATGAATTAGATCTGTGAGAGCCGGCACCGAATATTCTGAACTCAGGACTGCAGTCGAACCTCATCACCTGCTATTAATGATCCACGGTACTGTCATTCTTAGGAAGAAAAGTCCTTCCCAGGCATGTGTGTGTTAGTGAGAGGATGGGGGGATACGACAATGGTTCCCACCATTTTGCCACAAAGGGGGAAAGAAAAAAACGATTATTTGTGGAGAGCCTGCTGTGTCTTAGGCCAGTGCTAGGAACTTTATTATCTCAATGTTCTCCATCACAATGACCTTGGGGAAGGCACAATATTTTTTCAACATTCTCAGATGATGAATCCAAATCTCAGAGCAGTTCAAAGGCTTTCTGGTGGTCAGACAGAGACTCAAAAACCCCAGCCAGCCCTTTCCTTATACTCACTTGTCACTGCTCACTTGTATAATTTTTTTCACCTGTGGGTTTCATTGTGTGAAACAGTTCATCACCACTCAACTGTATACCCCAAAATAATTTGTTTTCAAGTACAGACATCTGTAACTGTTGATCATAGCTTTTGGTCAGCATGAGCTAATCAGTGTCAGGACACCGAGCTCATAAATTCCCATTCAAAAAGGAAGAGAGTACAGACTCCTGGCAGGAGAATAAATTATACTGTCCCAAATAATTGAAAATAATCATAATTCTTTATCAAGCACTTTTTATATGCCAGTTGTGGTTCTGGGCACCTTACTCATCCGATCATTAATCCTTCCCACATCCTGTGACGTAGACGTTTGTATCCCCATTCTACAGACACAAGACCAAGGCTCAGTAAGGGGAAAAACTTTCCTCAGCCTTTCGCAGCTAGTACCTTGGATTTGAATCTCCAGTCTCAGTCTCACATAGCTTCTAAATCTTTATTAATTATCTAATTAGAATATTGGGGTTTGAGAATCCAGCCTGGGAAGGCTTTGATGTAGAAACTATTATGATATTAAAGAAAACGTGATATTCTGCCAGAATTTGAAGAGTTTTATGAGATGAAATGTCTTCACCGGATCACTGTGGTCCAGCCCTTGACCTGGAAGTGCATGCCCAATGGATTTCCAACAGGCGAAGCTCCATGAAACCAGCACAAACACACTGAATTGGCCATTAAGTTTAATTCTTATTTCATATTCAAAAATATTTCCTAATGCTGGTCGCAACAGAAAAAGACAAAGGGCTACTTAGAAGCTTTTTGAAATAACTGGCTCTAAATACTGTCAAACGAAGCAAAAGAAAAATTACAAAGAGTGAAGTAAAAGAGGTTTTCAGCAGAATTTCAAGAACAGTCAAGACTCAGGAGATGTACACAGAGTCCAAACGGGCTGAGCCACCATCATCACATGAAACAAAGTGGAAAGTTTGGGGTGAGGTTTGGAAAGGAAGAGAGCACGCCTGTGTGGCGTGGGGATTGTGGTCCAGGGAGCTGGACGGAGAAAGAGGCCCCTGCTTCATGCCATACTTAACGACACATGTGGTGGGGATGAAGATTAGAAGCACCGAACGCAGTAGAGGAAGCAGATGTCTGTGTGGTCAGTACAGCAACTTAGTTGACCAGAAATTCTGAATAAACAGAAGAGTGGTTTAGGTTCATGATCCAGGAGGAGACCATTGAGGGGAGGTGGCTCCAACATAGCCACCGAAGCATTGGATGAAGATGCTCTCACATGTTCCTATTGGGTTTGGAATCCCCTTCTGAGGACAGAGCAACCATCTCAAAAAAAAAAAAAAATCCATTTTCAGCATAAACACTCCAATAGGGAATGAGACAGATTCGCTGATCATAAAAGCTAACATTTGTTGAATGTTTAATAAGAATTTAAGTACTCCATAATAGCATGCCATGTTACTAAAAGTAGCCATTTTTCTCTCACAGCAACCCTCTGGGGGGGGGGGGGGCTATTTACAGATGAGGGAAACTGAGGCACAGAGGGGTAAGTTGACTGAATGAAGGTTACACAGTGGATGTATGCTGGAGATGAGGGTTAAACATCAGGGAGGCCCTGGACATCAGAGGCCACCCACTAGCCATCATATGACAATTTCACACCCTGCATATTAGAGTAGCAGTGTATTCAGATAGCTTCTTTTCACCCAGCATTCTTTACAATAGATACGGGAACTTCACTCCAGGATGAGAAAGGGAATTGAATATTACCTTACCACAGTGTTTATTTTTTACCTGGAAGGAACTCTGTTCTCCAAAATATTGACTTTAGAGATCTTAGCATAGTCCTGATGTCATGATTAGATGATCACCTGAAGGGAATCATGTCAGCCAAATCTGACCAAATATTTCTCTGAGGAGAATCTGCTCCAGGGATGAATAAACGAGAGGCCCGGTGTCTGGGGGAAAGCAGCCGAGTCCTCAAGAACACTTAAGGGGAAGCGAGAGACCTACCCTGAGTACCTACTGTGCATTAAGCACCCAGTTTAGGGCACCTGCCTTCATTAACCTACATGCCATCCGCCCCATCCATCCACTCTGTGAGGTCATCATTCCCGCTAGCTCAAGGACACTCAGCCGTATTTGACTGTGGTGGTATTTGAATATAACCACTGTATTTTACTCAATTATTGGTGTCTTTTTCACTTATCATAGTGCCTCCCCAAAGCAGGGGAAACTCAAAAAAATGAAAACCTTACAGGCTTTGGTCAGAGTACATAGCCTTAGTGGTCTGCTTTGCAATTTTCCTTAAAAGGTGAACTGAGGTAAAAGAAATAAATTCAGTATTTATGGACAATTAACTAAAACAGAGGTCCCCATGCTTTTTGATCATATAAGTTAAAAAGAAACACTTTTGAACATATTCCACCAATATTGGTATATTCATTTATTAACAGGTTGTATGCATGGAGTACTAGGAAAATACATATGTTGTGAAAAAAATAGAAACCGAATAGGATTGGATAAATACAAATGCAGCTGGGAGTTCAATATTTTCTCTTCTTGCCCTCTGGATTGTTTCTGCATACATTCTTGTGTGTTGGTACCCCCTTTGGGTAGCAAAGGCATAAAGGATGTGTTCATTCATTTTTGTGGATGTTTGAGTGTTGTCTTTGGGTCAAGTGAAATAATCAGAATGCTACTTGGAGTCCATTTTGTTATTCCTTATAGAATTTAATGTTTTGGGATTTTTTCCTCCCCAAATTTGGTTTTGGTAGTGTGCCCATGAGAGAAATTATGACAATAAGAGATGGTTCTAGAACATTTGTTACTCATTTGAGGGCTTTGGTTGAGAATGTGACCCACTTCCTAAACCATTGTCCCTATCCTAAAATTTCTCTCAAGCTTCGGTGTCAGGAAATTCTGTTTTTGTTCCAGACAACTGCTATGTTTCCATGTTCTGTACATGGGCTATGATCATGTTTCCCATTGTTTTGGCTACTAAAATTCTGTTTCTCAGAATTTAAGTTCAACCTCTTTACCATTTTTCAAAGTTTTAAGACAATCATGTATTAAATATTTTGACTCTCTCCTATTAGTTAAACCTCATTTCACCTTATTCTTATGTATCTAATAAGAGCAATTGCATCAGAAGAGCTACTATTTATTGAGCTTGTACTATGTACCAGGCATATTTCAGGGGGCTTTCTGTGCATTATCTAGTTATAATAATTACCCAGTAAAGCAAATACTATTCTCTACAGTTTACCAATGAAGAAAACAAGATTATTATTATTATTTTTTAAATGTTTATTTATTCTTGAGAGAGAGAGAGAGAGAGAGAGAGAAGAGCATAAGCAGGGGTGGGGCAATGAGACAGGAAGACACAGAATCCAAAGCAGTCTCCAGACCCTGAGTTGTCAGCACAGAGCCTGACGAAGGGCTGGAACCCAAGAACTGTGAGATCATGACCTGAGCCAAATTCTGATGCCCAACTGACAGAGCTACCCACGAGCCCCAAAACCAGATTTATTGGTTCCAAAGCTAATGCTGTCTTTTCACTTTTTGTTACAGATGTAATTTGGTAAACTATCCAAGTCCAGTTTGTATACAGACGCTTACAAATCAAAAACTCAGTAAGGATAAACCAAACTGCCCCCAAATTTAAAACTTACGTATACAAGCAGTGTATAAATAAACAAAAAAAATCATTTTAAATCCTTCCTCTGGCATTCCTAGATCAAGCACAAGAATAATTGCCTGCGATGGGAGAGACTAGATATTCTATTCACTTCCCCTACTCATTTTTTCCCCTAGGAAACAGCTAGTCTTCCTTTCCCAGCCCAGTTGAAGTGAGGTGTTGCCATAAGACTGTCTTCTAGCCAATGGGCTGTCATCAGGAGCTACAGGCAATGCTTCCAGGGCAAGCCCATAAAGCACTCCCTGGACAAAGCTCACCTCCTTTCTACTAGGGAGATGCAGATTATCACTACAGTCTTGTTGACCACGGCAGAGCCACAAGGTGGAAGGAGTCTGGGTCCTCGTGGGCCTTTGGAGGAGAACTCCATGCTCATGAAGAATACCCTTTTTCATTTTACTTGAGTGAAAAATTAACTTCTATTTCAGAAAGCTTCTGAGATTTGGAGTTATTTGTTAGTGGTTAATTTCATTTTCTATGAATTGGGGTATCAACTCCACAGGGTTATTGTGGAGACTAAATGAGACAATGCATGTAAATATGGTATCTGGATAGAGGAGGTGTTCCATTTGTTACAGTAATTACTGTAATGATTACTATGTAACTCAAGTGAAAACTAAATGAGACAATGCAGGTGAATATGGCATCTGGGATAGAGGAGGTATTCAATTCATTATGGTAATTACTGTAATGATTACTATGTAATTCAAGTGTCATCAAGCTGAAGAGCGTTCTGAGTAACCCTCCATCTTGCAGGAATTCTAGCCTTCTCTCAAGTGCCTAGAAGAATTACCTTTTCTTGACGATTATCTGTACTAGATTTCTTCCTGATTACCTCTGGTCATATCCTTATTTCACCCCTTGGTGCTTTAGCCTTCCCTAGTTTGCCTTACCCCACACTTTATTCAAAAGTCAGTGTTAACATAGAGCTGATACTGGGTATCACTAAAAACTTTAAAATAGAGTAAGTAAGGGAAGCACAACACAGGAAGAAAACTTTTAAATTGCCTGTTAGACTTCATTTCTCTGAAAGTATCTCAGCAAGGTTTCATCTCACAGATTTCCGTTGGGACCATTCCTATGTCTAGACCCGTATGAGCAGCCCCACTCAAATCAGAGTCCCCTCTCCCTCCAGTTTCC
The DNA here is from genome assembly GCF_024362965.1 of Panthera pardus. Taxonomy (NCBI): domain Eukaryota; kingdom Metazoa; phylum Chordata; class Mammalia; order Carnivora; family Felidae; genus Panthera; species Panthera pardus. The sequence goes on from NW_026526688.1 coordinate 188,557,408, forward strand.
CCCCAGGACAAGGCCCTCAAATCCCTGTGCCAGATATCCAGAGAAAAATCTAGAAATATATGAATAACAACCCCAAATCTCTCAGAATAGCAAAGGCCCACACTAACCAGAACCACTACTGCCCTGGGCTGCCATCCAAGTCTTTCATATGATTAAATAATTAACATTCTTGTGTGCAGTGTTTGCATTAGGATTTGATCATCAAAATGCAAGGCTACCATAAAATGAAAGCATAGATCCCTGACATATGAGCATGACAGCTGGGTTTACCAAAGTGAGTCCTTCTAGAAAGAAGGAAAGAAAAACTTGGCTCCTACTGTTAGAGTCACAAGCAAATTCCATGCACTTTTAGAATTTTCCTTTCCTCCCTCTCTCCAGCCTTCCTTCTATTCCTCTCGTCTCCTGCTCTTCTTGACCCAGAGCTTTGACACCAACTATCAGCCTAAACGGCCCTTCATTATGTTTTAACAGAGCTCTCTGGCATTCAACCCAAATGCTGCTTCCTCCCCCAAGGAACCACACAGGGCTCTCTCAATCTGCCCAGGTTCTAGGTATCCTCTGTATTTTACCAACCTGTTATTTTATAGAACTTACTATTATCTAAAGCAAGGATCTCCAAAAGAATCATCTGTAGTGATGGGAGTGTTCTTTATCTGCACTGTCCAATATGATTGCTACAAGCCACATGTGGACACAGAGCACTTGAAATGTGTTGGTTTCACTATGTTGTGCACCTGAGACCAGTGTAACATTGTGCGTTGACTCTACTGCAGATAGATAAATACATACATACATACATACATACATACATAAAAATGTGCTGGTTTTAATATCTTACAAGTTCCCCAATTAACTAATATGCTAAATAAAATCTGTCATGTGTTCATCTTATACTTATATGAGAAACTTGCATTTACCTTTTTGAAAATTACACTGTGGCAGTAATGAAAGGTCTACAGTGAATTCATCGGAAACATTTCTCCTTGGAAACACACTATCACCCTTAATTCTAGACGATTACAATAGACGCTTACAACATTCTCAAGTCAACACAGACAGCAATGGGGACTTGAAATGAATCCTAAGTATCGAATTATCCAATCGAGCCAGCACTTGAATAGGCATGAAGGGATAATGATCATTCCTCCATTTTGGTAAAGCAGAAGACTCCTATGCACAGATGAAGCCTCTATAACGGAGACAGAAGAAAATAAAAGTGAGGTTGAAGTTGCCTTCACCGAAGTGGGAAGGGTGGGAGCGGTGTGCTGGAAGTCAGCCTCTTCCTCTTCAACCTCCACCCCCTTTGCTACCTTATACCCAATTCCAACGTGTGGACTGGGGGGCAGGGTGTGGGAGGGAGGGCCCTATACCACCACACAATTCTGCAACATCCGCTGGGTATCCTACAGTGCAGCCCAATTCTGACACTCTCTACATAGGAGAGCGTCAGATCCCATAGATTAAGGGCTCAGTCGCACAAGGCCGCTCCCCACCCCCGTGAGATGCCAGACCAAGTCCACGTGGTCACCTGTGCTCCTGACTGACTGGTTATAAATCAGAGGATCCCACACCCTCCCTACCTTGGAATCTATTCATTTGCTGGGGCAGCTCACAGAACTCAGGAAACCAATTTACTCCGTGGATGACCGGTTTATTAAAAAGATATTAAAGGATATGAATTGGCTTGATGAAGATATGCATAGGACAAGGTATGGGGAATGGACAGGGAACTTCTATGCCCTCTCAGAGTATGGCCCCTGAACTCAGTCCTTTTGGCTTTTTAAGGAGGCTTTATTACATAGGCATGATTGATTAAATCATTAACTGCTTGTGATTGATTGAACCTCAAACCCCTCTCCTCTCCTAGGAGGTCAGGGGGCGGGACTGAAAATTGGTTCAACTGAATGTTGGTTCCCCTGGCAACCAGTCTCTCATTCCCAGGTGGGGTCCCTAACTCACCTCATTAACATAACAAAAGATACTTTGCCATTCGTACCACCTAGGAAATTCTAAGGTCCTTAGGATGTCTGTGCCAGGAACAATGGAAGGCTAAATGTCTATTATTATTAACCACAGTATCACACACTCCCACGGCTGCAGTTTAAAAACTACTGACCTCCATCAGCTTATGGGTGCCCACTCAGTATCTCCTACCCACATTCCTAAACTACTTCTACCTTTCCTTGGGTTGGGAAATCAGCCCCATTATGGCTACCTCCCCCTCCCTCCCGCCACCCCCACCCCCCCATTTATCACACAGTCTTGAAAGTCTACAATGTGTGAAGCACTGAGCTAAATAAATGTTTTTGGCAATATAAACAGGAAGCAGGTGTAAAACCTACCACCGCTACACGGATCCTCTGGTTAAGGAGATGACATTGTACGTGATAAGAGCAATGGAAAGCAGAAAGTGGTTGCAGCTGCTGGGATGTTACATATTAGTACTGATTCTGATTTTGGAGGAAACCTTCTAGGCAAGGAAGGGGAGGGAGATGGCAGGGACATGTCTGAGTCTCTCTGTCGCTGATCTGGGAAAGTATTAGAATCTTTAACCTAACCATAAAATAGAAACAACCATTTCATGAAGACTTACTTGGGTTTCAGGAACTCTTCTAAGCATTTCAGGTGTCTTAATTAATAATCTCACAATGACGTGGATGGTAGCTGATATCTCTATTTTTAGTTTACCAATGAGAACACAGATGTGGAGAGCTTGAGTAATTTGCCCAAGGTCACAGGTACAGCATGAGTAGAGCTGGGATTTGAACCCTGCTGGGTGGCTTCTGACCTGCTCCACAGTCCCATTTCTCACCAAGGAAATGATCCTCAGGTTAAATTCCCATTTTTCATCAAATATGTTGATTCTTACCTTTGACAAATATTTTGAACACCTACCCCATGCCGGGCGTTGAGCACATCATGGAGAAAGCTGTGCTCAGAATTTGTGGTCTGGAACAGGAGAAAGACAAGTAAACTTTCAGTTCTAATTCAACTAATGCAGTATAAGTATTACAATGAAAGTAACCAAGAAATATGAGGAATAGCGAATTTGTACTTCCATAGTGTTTTGCAGTTTATAAAGTACTTTCATATGCTATAGCCCTTTCAATACTCACATGCAAAAAAAAAAAAAATAGCAACGAGGTAGGGCAAGCAGGGATTAATATCCTCGTATAATGGGCTGGAGAAAAGTGTATTCAACAGGATTCACGTGTGGAAGGGCATTGTATTTTGGAAGGGAAACAAACTGATTTAGAAGATGAGCCAGAGGAAGGGCATGAGTGTGAGGGAAGCAGTTTTGCTCCAAAGAAACATTTGCTTTCTCTTTGGGGACCAGCAAGAGGGAGCTGGAGGCAAGGAGGAAGGGGGGGGGGGCAGGAAGTGCCGTGGGGGGTGGGAGATAAGGAAGGAAGGTTCTGAAGTGCAACCTCCTCTTTTAAGACCTAGTATCGGAAGCCCCTCAAACAGTTTCCAACCACAGACTCCAATCCACCTACTATTCGTCTTTATTTTTCATCCTAAAGGTGTAAATGTTCGGTGAACAAAATATAGAAGATGCGTGCTGATGTAACATAGGCTCCTTAGCCAAGGCATCACGTTTGACATTTTACTGCTTTTCTTTCCTACCTTTTTCTTCACATGGCTTGGTTCAAAGTTAGTATAACACTGCTTGTGCCATTTTGTTGCCTGCATTTTTCACTTAATATGTGGTTAGCAGTTCCCCAAATGTCTCAGTATCACCTGAATACTTGCTTCTTCCTTAGGAAATACCACAACTTCCTTTTTATACCTTGACCTTTCACAAAGCATCCTCACCTGGTTTCCTCCCTGGGCTTCAGGACCATCTCTCTGACTTGGTGAGAGCAGCGCTTCTCACCTACCTTGAACGATAAGGAAACCCAGGCTGGTGCTTGAGGGTTTAATCAGTTACTCCATGGGGTTGCTGCCTTGGCACCCATTTTGTTTGGCCAAGCTGATTGCAGGGGCCTTAAACTTACACTAGCCCCTCATGCGAACTAATGCCCTATTCAGCAGCCTACAGAGTCACAAGCGAAGTAAGTTCCTCACATGACTTCCCGCAACAACCCTTGTGGACAAGTCTTCCCCTCCTCCCAGGGTCTTCTTCTGTGACTCCCTGAAGCACGCTGTGTACTTCTCTATGGGGATGTCTCTTGTGGCTCATTGTTGAATGCCACTCAACATTTGTCACCTTGTGCTGGACTTAACAGATGTTGATTTAACAAAGACATAACACCTGTCTGGGTTAGACAACTTGCCTGAAGGTAACAGAAGGTCAATAAGAGAGAACAGGAAAACTCAGCTTATCCCTTCAAGTTGTTGAAAAACCTGGCTATTGGAGTCTCCATCCAGGATACATATCTAGATAGTTTACACAAAATCCACAGCCCACTATAGTCATACAAAATAGAGATTTTCCAATCCTATTTGCCAAGAAGTATTAAAAATTATTATTAACAAATAATAAAATAGAAAGGAAGGAAGGAAAGAAGAAAAGAAAGAAAGAAAGAAAGAAAGAAAGAAAGAAAGAAAGAAAAAAGGAAAGGAAAGGAAGGAAGGAAGGAAGGAAGGAAGGAAGAGGGGTACCTGCGTGGCTCAGTCGGTTAAGTGTCCGACTTCAGTTCAGGTCATGATCTCACTGTTCCTGAATTCAAGCCCTGCATCGGACTCCATGCTGAAGGCTCAGAGCCTGGAGCCTGCTTCAGATTCTGTGTCTCCCTCTCTCTTTGTTCCTTCCCCCACTTTGTGATCTGTCTCTGTCTCTCCCTCAAAAATAAATAAACATTTAAAAAAAAAGAAAAAGAAAGAAAGAAAGAAAGAAAGAAAAGAAAAGAGAAAAAAAATTTTCTGGACACTTGTTAAAAATGTCAGGGAAGACTTTATTCGACTATTGCCATAGGGGAGAGAGATTGAAGTCACCTCTGAATACCACAGGAACAAGTGGGGATTTATAGCGAATGGGCAGGATGAGGGGTGGGATGGAAGGTTACTAGGAGGAATTTTGTTAGGTGTTACGGGTGGGGGGTGGGTGGTAAGACGAATTTCAAGAGTGTGAGATGAGCAACTTAATTGGCTACCAAAGATGGGGGGTGTTTTTGATAAACTGGCTTGGCAGGATTCTTTGCTAAGGCTGGGGTTTGCAGGCACAGGACAAGACCTAGCTAAGAGGACTCGAAGGAGCCTGACTAAAGTGTGGTCAAGGAAGAAATCCTTGTCACGGCTACTGCCATGAGGTCCTCATGGCCCCTGGCCTCCCTTGTTTTTCTCCAACGGGGGTTGTGACTTTTCTCTTTTTCTCCTTCCTCTTGGAAGCTGAGAAATCTGCAACCTGGAGCGATCACTTCCTTTGGCAGCTGCCCCATTTGTCCTGGGCTGGTCCAAGGCCAGGGAGGAGAGGATTAGAGGAAGGGGAGTAGGGGTGGGAATGCTTGATGGCTGCCCTGGAGAGGGGAGGCTTAGCTGGGGATTTATCCTTGTGGTGGGATTTTTTTTTTTTTTCTGGGAAAATACTTCCTGAGTTCTGACTATCAGAGAATTTACTCCACAGAGTTGAGAACTGCCTTCATGTTCCCAGGATATCCGCTTAATGAAAATACAGGATCCGTGCAGTGATTCTGCAAAACTTTCTCCATATAAAGTCCTATTATGTTTGCATGCATATTTATACAGAGTCATAACCCAGGAGAGAAAAATGCTACTGTCCTGTAGGACTAGATTCATTGATTGTGTGGGTAATGATGAAAATCAGTACTCTGGCCTCATTTGGGGACCATTACTGAGACTTTAAAATTCAAGACATATCACTTTCCCAGAAAAGGCAGCCCGAGTGTAGACATGAAGTCTTTGGGTGATTAATGGTTAGAATCCCCGAAGAGTGAGCTGTGGAGGAACCAGACAAAATGGAATTAAAATGTTGCATGTTACCTAGCATATCCTCAGATGGCTCAGAAACTCCCTGCCCATTTGTCATTTTTTGTATCCTTTTAAAAGTCAGCTACATTTCCAAATATCTAAAAGTTTAGTGAGAATCTTGATTGAGGTAGGGTTTCCTTTCTTTCTTTTTCCCAGATGATAATGACCTTCAAGATTAATGCTCCATTATTTCCACGGTGTTTGTTTCTCAACAGGAAAATTTGGATATGAATACTTATCCCATAAGAGTGCTATAAGAGTGAATAACATAGGTGAAGCTCCTTGTGAAGGACCTGGCACATAGTAGGCCCTCAATAATGGTAAGCATTGTCAGTATTATTATATGTGACAGACATTGGTGATTTGGTCTTTACAGAATGTAGTTCCTGTAGTTCTCATAGCAACACCTCGAATTTTCTTTGGGCTCCCATTCCTCCCTCACTGAATTTAAGTTGTTCAGATCATGCTGGAAGATCATGTCTTAGCAAACAGTAACAATAATAGCAATTAATTATTTACTGGAACTTTGCCAGGTACCAGGCATGGTTCTAAGCACCATATGTACATGGATCGTTTACTAAACGACCTCATGAAAGGACGCACTGGTGAGGATAAGGAAGGTGCTGTCACATAGGACCCCAGAATATCCCTCCTTAAAAAACTCAGAAGCTTATTTTTCTCTCCTGAAATAATCCTGAGTGAAGGGGTCCAGATGGGCTGGATCAGCTGTGCTCGATCTGACCTTTCAGAGACTCACTTCCTTCCACCTGGGGTTCTCAGGGCATCATTCTCGTCTGCTTAGAGCTGGATCTCTGCCACATTTGTGTTTCTGCTGCCTACATGGGAATGGAAGAGTGCAGAAAAGATATGCTCAATACCTTAATTCCCGGGTCTGAAACAGGCTCACATCCCTCACACTACATTCCATTGGTCAGAACTTAGTCACAAGGATGCTCTTAACATCAAGAGAGCCTGAAAACACCAAGTGTAGCTGGGCACAAGGCTTTTCTATGGGTGAAGAAGAGAATAGATTTCAGTAGGCACTAGGTGCTACAAGTATTAGAGAAAATAGAAGGAATACAGGTTGAACATTATTCATTCAGTTTTACGAAGTGGAGAAACAGACTTTGTGAGATTAAATCACCAGAGAGGATTCTGTCAGCAACCCATCCACACACCTAACCCTACCTGGAAGTTCCTGTCCCACTTTCCTGAAGTCTCTGAGACAGACTTCTAGCCACGGGATCAGGGGCAGCCAGCTCCTACTGTTCCAGAGCAAGCCTCAGTCAGCGAGAAGCAAGAGGTAGTGGGTAAATTACCCAATATTCTCTGTCCATCCATGGCACCATTCTGAGATGTGATGCACAGAGTCAGAGTGACCACAGTGTGACTCTGAACTGTCCATAGCAGTAACCTCCTCATAAAACGTCCTTGATTAACTTTCTTTAATTTTTCTCTGACTTCCCTCTTCCCTCATATGCTTCATGGGATTACCTCCAAAATAAACTACTTGCATTTAAATATCTGTCTCGACTTCTGTGTTTTGGGCATTGAATCTAACACATGCACACAGTTAGCAAATTCTGGGGAACCAGAACTTGAACTTGGCTTGCTCTATCCAGACCTGCCTTCTTAACCACATGGCGAAACTTTCCCAAGTCCTGAGCGTGAGACCTGTGTCTCGCTCACCATTTCATCTACTGATAGTGGGTACAATGTCTGACACACAGGACAAGGCAAAGGAAGGACTGATGGTTCCGCCTGGAATGTGAGTTTCCTGTGTGATGAGCATGGAACTAGTTCCTTTACATGCCTTGTTTAATTTCATCCTACCCCCAGGACCCTGGCTATCAACTCACCTAATCGTCTTTGGATCTCCAGAACTCAGCCCAGTGTTTGGTACAAAGTACATGCCCAACAAATGAGTGTTGAATGGCTAAACTGAACCAATTAATTAATGATTCTTATGAAGTAGATGTTATTATTAATTTTTGTTAGATGGAGAAACTTAAATTCAGAGAAATTAATAGCATTTCAAGATGACAGCTGAAAAGGAGGAAGTGTGGGTAGGAAATGCGATGGTTATTGAGTGTCTGTTTTAAGGTTGACACTGTGCAGAGAGCTTCATTTACACTACGGTAGTTAGTCGCCACATCAATACTGTGAGAGAGGCTGTAAGTATCATTTTTTGGATAAGTAATTGAGGATCAGAGAGCCTAAATGACAAACATGAAATCATTCAGCTAATGGGAGACAGGGATTCCATTTGAAGCCGGATCTGTTCATCTCCAACTTCTACATCTTTTTAACTATAATACATAATCATAACTAATAATAGTAAACATTTAATTACTTATAGTAATTATAAACATAAAATCACTTGTCTGTGCTAAGTGCTTTTTCATATCTAACTCTTTAAAGCCTTATAGCAATCCTATGAGGCAGGTACTATAATTACCCCCAATTTTCCATTGGGTCAACACTACCTCTATTTTAATCACATTGAATTGAACGGTCCACCCTATAGAAAATTCACTGCCGCTGTCTTCTAAGTTCCATTACTTCCATTGAGAAGAATGCCTTCAGTGAAATTGTGAATAATTGCATAACTTGTAGGTAATCTTTTTTCCTCCATCTGGCTGTGTTTCGGATCTGGTGTTTTACAATTTGATTACAATTACAAAGTTAATTTCTACTTATTTATCTTGTTTGGGATTTGTCATGTTTCAAAGGAATCATATTTTTGATCCATTCTGGAAAATTCTTGACCATTATCTCTTTCACTATTTGCTCTTTCAATTCCTTCCATCTTTTTATTTTTACTAAATACTTAAATAGATATACTAGACATGAATAAACATGCTTTCTCATACTATCATCTGTTTATCAAAACACTCCCTCATATTTCTGTCTTTGTCTCTTTATATTGGTAATTTCTTCAAATGTATTTAGGTTCATTAATTTTCTTCTAAGTTGTATCTATTACGTTGTTTAATTCATATTGTTGCTTTATTTCAGCAGGGTTTTTTGTGTGTGTTTCTTTAGTTCTTTCTAAAACTTACATGGTCTTATTCTTGGTGAATATTTTAATTTCTTTCTATTTCTTTAATATTTTACATATACTTTTCCCATATTTGTATATGACAATTCAAATATATAAATGCTAACATGGATTTAATGGATTCTTGTTCCTTTTAATCCTACTGATAGTGGCTTACTTTGTTTAGTGTTTTATAGGCTATAATTTTGATTTTCAGCTAATGTTCGGATTTCAGGGATTCAATCTATGGAGAGTATTTGTGCTTGTTTCTGCCAAGTCTCCTGAAATCTGACAAGACCACTTTAAATTAATTTATTGTGAGAGAATGCAAGTTTAAAACTCAGCCCTAATGAAAGCAGGCCTGTGGTTATAGCTTCTCCCAGCTTCCTGGTTTCTCTACTTTCTTACATATTCAGCTATGAATTTAAAAAGGATAATTGTAGGGGCTCCTGGGTGGCTCAGACAGTTAAGCATCCGACTTCGACTCAGGTCATGATCTCGTGGTTTGTGAGTTCAAGCCCTGCGTTGGGCTCTGTGCTGACAGCTCAGAGCCTGGAGCCTGCTTCAGATTCTGTGTCTCCCTCTTTCTCTGCCCCTTGCCTGTTCATGCTCTGTCTCTCTCTGTCTCTCCAAAATAAACATTAATAAATAAAAGGATAATTGTGTATTTTTCTATTATACCAGATATTTTGTGACAAAACGGATTTAAAAGATATATTTTCTGACATATTGCTGGAAACGTAACTGAATTAAGGCCCATCTTCAATATGTCATTCCCCCACCCTTTCATAAAGGCACTGAATATGTTCATCAACTCCTTCAGACTGCATTTCTAGGCCCCAACCTGGCAAGCAGTGATCAGGCATAATATTAACAGATTGGGATGGGATGAGGTCAATAGAGAGACAAACGTCCTCTAATTAATCAGTTTTTCTTAGGAAATGTGGCCACCAATTAGCCCTAGAAGCACAGCCTGGGGCTTGCCCGTCTATCCTGCATTTGGCATCCCCAGGTGGCCAACATTTGCAGTTGCCTTGCAATGGGCCTCTGTCCTGCCAAACCCGACCCTGGCCCCAACCCCAGCTCCAGCCCCAACCCCAACCCCAAGAACGCTTCATCTCAGTGCCAAGATGGGATGGGGACTTCTATCCTCTTTTCTCCATTATCTATGCCAGACTCAACGCCACCTCCTCTAAGAAACCTCTTTTAGCTCTCTTTGACCCAGTTGACTATCTCACTCCCTAGTTTCTGCTACTGCTAATTATTTTGCTTATACGTATGAAGGGAATCAGAATATATCAGTTTACAATATGCCTCTTTGACATAAACATTTTGAGCTGAAGGCAATTAGGATGTAGCACACACAGGCAAAGCTCTCTCTACTCTCTCCTTTTCTGCCTATAGGCAAGATACGCATTCTCCTTTTATTAGAGATACTCCTCTCAGCCCAGTGACTGTGTGAGAGGAAGCTGTGAGCACACCTTACTCTATTAGTTTCTTCCCATTTATTTACCTTCCCACAGTCTGCTGCCCTTGGGAGCCTAACACCGCTTTGCATTGTCCCGTCTTTTCTCTACAAATATATTGTTCTCTGTTGGAGATGTCATATAAGCTCTAAGCTACTCCTTTGAGTTACATTTCCTTGAGGTTTCTCTTGCATGATGTGTGCTCTGCCTATTAATAAATTGTTTTTCTCTTGTTAATTTGTCTTATTAAAAAGCGCCAGCTGAAAACCCAAGATGGGTAAAGGTTAAATTTTGCCTCCCCTACACTTACCACACAGGCTGTTCTTTATTTCCTAAATACCTATCTCCCTTACCAAACTAGGAATTACTTGATGGCTATTGTCCCAAAGTTGTTTCTTTTTTTTAATACATTATTTTATTTTTGAGAGAGAGAGAGAAACAGAGTGCGAGTGGGGATGGGCAGAGAGAGGGAGACACAGAATCTGAAGCAGGCTCCAGGCTCTGAGCTGTCAGCACAGAGATGGACGGGGGGCTCAAACCCACAAACCATGAGATCATGACCTGAGCCGAAGTTGGACTCTTAACCAACTGAGCTACTCAGGCCCCTCTGGAGTATTTTTTTTTTTAATGTTTATTTATATATTTTGAGAGAGAGAGAGATAGTGAGTGGTGGAGGGGTGGAGGGAGAGAGAGAAAAGGAGACAGAGAGAGAGAGAGAGAGAGAGAGAATCCCAAGCAGTCTCCACACTCAGCACAGAGCCTGATGTGGGGTTTGAACTCACGAACCATGAGATCATGACCTGAGCCAAAATCAAGTCAGACATTTAGCGAACTGAGCCACCCAGGTGTCCCTGTCCAGGAATTCATTTTTGTTTATTTAATCCCCAGTAAACTTTATTGAGATATTTTTTCATGAGTATCTCTGCTTATTCAGTTAATATTTATTGAGCATCATCTCTGTACCAGACACCAAGCTCTCCCAGGGCTACAGCAGAGAAGATGACCCAGTGGCAAAAATACGCTACCGAATTGAAAAGAATTCTCTCTAATCATCTACAGCTCTTTGGCCATATTGCAGTTAGGGTATTTACTTACTAATTTGGGGGGCAATTATTTTATTTCATCATGTGTCATGTGTTCAATGTGACTATTATTTCTTCCAAGACAGAGAACAACAGCTTATTTATTTTATATTCCAATTATTAGGCATAGGGGTCACCAAACTATGGTCTGTGGGCCCAATTTTACCTGCTGTCTATTTTCTTATGTGGCCTGTGAGCTAAAAACAGTTTTGATAGTGTTAAATGTTTGAAAAAAAATTTGAAAGAATATTTCATGACACATGAAAAGGAAAATTATATGAAATATGAATTTCAGTGTCCGTAGACAAAGTTTTATTGGAATGTAGCCTCTCAATCATTTACATATTGCCTGTGGCTATAATTTACATATTAACAATGCAGAGCTGTCTGGCTGTAAAAGAGACCTTTTGGTCACAAGGTTAAACATATTTACTATCTTGCTATTTGCAGAAAAAAAAAAAAATTATAGACTCCCTTCTAGCACATTAACCTTTTTAGAACAAATTATGCTGGTGTTGACTCCAGGAGCAGGTAAGGTCTGCGTTAGGAGAAGAAAGGAGGAGGAAATCCATCACTATGTTTTGACAAATAAACTTCACCTTTTGGGTGCCTTATAGTTAGTGGTACTCATGGGGTTTCTCTAGAGGAAAAGGAAACACTCTACTAAGACCTGGGTTTGGCTCCCTTTTCTTCCCAGAATGAAAGGTAAGCTTTGTTCTGGTACTGTCTCCATTTCATTCTGGAAGGGCAGTAAGTATCACATGATGAAGTCATGTCATCACATGATACTAGTCTTCATCATATGCTACTAGTTCTAAGGGGAGGAGACATGGCTTCCTTCACTGGGTGCAGGGAAAAGAAGGGCAAGATTATTGAAAGGAAGGAAGTATAAGTCCTCCATGATTATATGTGATTATATGTGATTATACTTTCACTTAATATCCAATTTCTCTTTTTAAAAGTATTCAATGACTCTTCATATTTGACTTTGAATACAATTTCAAATTTTGCCTCTTACAAAGCTGAACATGAACAAGCCAGCCAGCTCTGGCTCCCCTTGGCTATCTCAGTTGGTGGCACTAGTCCCCTACCTATACCTTAGCATCACATGCTGTTTTCTTTTCCTCAGACACACTTTTCTCACCACAGGGCTGTCCTGATTCTCCTTCTTCCTGGAAGGCTCTTCCTTCTTGGGGTAGCTCATTGTCCTCTGTCAGGGTTTCAGTTCAAACATTGCTGCCACACTGAACACTTTTTCTTTCTCTTTCTTTCTTCTTTTTCTTTCTTTTCTTTCTTTCTTTCTTTCTTTCTTTCTTTCTTTCTTTCTTTCTTTTGTGTTCATTTATTTTTTTGAGAGAGAGAGAGAGTGAGGGAGGGGCAGAGAGAGGGGAGACAGAGAATCCAAAGCAGGGTCTAGGCTCCAAGCTGTCAGCACAGAGCCCGACATGGGGCTCGAACCCATGAACCCCAAGATCATGACCTGAGCCAAGGTCAGTTGCTTAACTGACTGGGCCACCGGAGTGCCCATTTTTCTTTCTTCTTTCTTTCTTTCTTTCTTTCTTTCTTTCTTTCTTTCTTCTTCTTCTTTCTTTCTTTTGTGTTCATTTATTTTTTTGAGAGAGAGAGAGAGAGTGAGGGAGGGGCAGAGAGAGGGGAGACAGAAAATCCAAAGCAGGGTCTAGGCTCCAAGCTGTCAGCACAGAGCCCGACATGGGGCTCGAACCCATGAACCCCCCCAAGATCATGACCTGAGCCAAGGTCAGTTGCTTAACTGACTGGGCCACTGGAGTGCCCATTTTTCTTTCTTCTTTCTTTCTTGCTTTCTTTCTTTCTTTCTTTCTTTCTTTCTTTCTTTCTTTCAGTTTATTTATTTTGAGAGAGAGAGAAAGAGAGACAGAGGGAGCACATGCGAGTGGGGGAGGGACAGAGAGAGAATTCCAAGTATGCTCTGCACTGTCATCATGGAGCCCAATGCAAGGCTCAAACTCACAAAGTGTAAGATCATGACCTGAGCTGAAGTCAAGAGTTGGACGCTTAACCCACTGAGCCACCCAGGCGCCCCACTGAAACCTTTTCTAATCCCCTTACATAAAAGAGACTCCTCCCTATTATTACTTTCTATTCCAGTATCCCTCACAGAACTTATTACAATTTTGAATTATATAGATATTTTTTTGGTTTACTTCATTTGCTGGCTTCTCCACTGTAATGTAAATTCTACAAGGGTGGAGGCCACCTATCCTATGTTGGGAGTTAGGGCTTCAATATAACTTTGGGGGAAGACAAGCATTCCATGTAAACATCTCTCATCAAGGCTGAGACAGGAATAAAATCCTCTCTGGCCTGGTGCAGCCTACAATCATTTGTATTGGCCACAAGTAGAGCAAGAGACCAGGACGATGCTGGATGCTTATTGCTCTGGCCAATCAGATGCTTACATGAAGGGATAGTGTTTTAGTTAACAGTTGTATAACAAATCACCCCAGAACTTAGTAGCTTAAAGAGTCAATGATCATTTTCATCTTTCACAGTTTTCTTTTGTACAGAATTTGGGAAAGGGCTAGATTGTTAGTCCTGTGGGCTGCTGTCATCTGAAGTCTTGACTAGAACTGGCTGAGGGCCCAACATTCAAGTTCTTTATATGTTGAATCCACACCCCTTGATGTGATAGTATCTGGAGGTAGGGCCTTTGAAGAGTAATTAGTACTAGACTGGGTCATAAGGGTGGGGCCATCATGATGGTTAGAGCCATTTTGGGAAGATGAAAAGAGCGATATCTGCCCTGAAGAAAGACCATGGGGGGATACAGAGAGAAGATGGTCATCTACAAGCCAGCCAGCGTTTCACCAGAAACTGAATTGGCTGGCATCTTGACCTTGGACTTTCTGGGCTCCATCACTGTGAGAAATAAGTTTCTCTTCTGTAAGCCACCCAGTCTATCTATGGTCTTTTGCTACTGCGGCCTGAGCTGAGACACCAGATAATTTCTTTCTTGCTCTTGGAAGAATGAAACAGCCTGAGTCATAGGATGCCTTTGGGTTGCCAAGGTCAGGACCTTTGGGGAGATGAAGTTCTACTCTCCAGTGAGGAGGTGGTAATCATTTCTTTTTCTATTTGAGAGGCTGAATGAGGACACCGCAGGACCTTGGAGGAAGACTGTAAAAGAGAAAGTACCAGCATCCTGCGTTTGTAAGATAGAAGTCTGCATCCCGTATGGAGGGATGTGTGAGTCCTGTGGCCAAGGTAAAGGACAGCTGTGAAGGGATCTTCTGTCAGTTTCTAGTGCACTAACCACATGGGGGCTCAGGTGGTAATGACAGGCTCATTCAAACAGGCTGCCACTTTGCCATCAAATCTCATTTTAGAAATGCCACCTACTTCCTCCCTGATTTCCCCGAGGTGGAAGTTTGCCACTTTCTGCCCCTCAAAGGGCCGTCTCTGTTGCACTGCAGTCTCCTGAGTGCCTGGTGGAGACTGGAGTGGCCGAGTGGCACAGGCCGCGCTCCCTGGGAAGCTCACGATGCACTCACTGCATGCATAATGTTTATGAAGAGTGCTCTTCGCATCACCACCCATGGAAAGGAAGGGAAGGAAGCAGGCTTAGGCGAGGGGAGAAGTTGCATTGTGATGCAGTCTTCAAGAAGGTTTTGACTGATCCCCTGGGGAGCTCTGCAGCTAGGGTGGTCCTTGACACAGGTTCCAAACTGGGGTGAGGGGATCAGGCATTTCAATGCCCGTGTCATCCAGTCATTACATCTAGACCTCCCTGGAGAGAATGTGTGGCCCGGGAGAAGATGTTTCTCTTATGCTGGCCTGATCCAAAGGGAGCTGAGAACTGAGGGCTGTCCACTGACACAAAACCCAGTAGCTGGCAGGATAAGCCCTTTGGGCCTGAAGTATTTCCAGCAGAGATATGTCATAGTGTCCACTAGTATATCCTGAAGATGGGGTTGGATCCATATGTCCCCTTAATTGTAATGTGAGAGAACAAGATTCAAGCTGAGGTGAGGAAAAGGAGCTTAGAAAAGGAACCCCTGATGCTCTTAGGTCAAGGATTTCTTTCTAGTTGTGGCATTGTTCCTATCACAGACCCGCTGGTTGGGTTCCATATTGTGTCATGACAGTCATTACTGAACTTGTTCTGTTGTGTATGAAGATTCTACTTCTAAAAAGAAAAGGATTGGGGCGCCTGGGTGGCTCAGTCAGTTAAGCGTCCGACTTCGGCTCAGGTCATGATCTTGCAGTTTGTGAGTCTGAGCCCCGTGTCGGGCTCTGTGCTGAGAGCTCGGAGCCTGGAACCTGCTTCAGATTCTGTGTCTCCCCCTCTCTGCCCCTCCCCCACTCATGCTCTGTCTCTCAAAAATGAATAATCATTAAAAAAATAAAAAAAATAGTCTGAAAGTCTTTAAAATAAAGGATTCAAGTAAAGAAAATGGGAGCATACAAAGCTGAAGTGAGTCTTCCTTCATATTGGATCTCAGCCAATTCCTTGAGTCATGTAATTTTTACCTGTGTTCCTATATGAGGGCAGATGAGACTTCTGGAGTCCTGTTTGTTTTCCTCAGTTCAGGAGCTGACATGTCATCCAGTCTGTGAGTTGGACCCTCCAAACTATCTGCAAATGTAGGGACTTTAGCTGAGGCTAAAGGCTCACATGACGAGATATCACGGGGTTCTCCTTAATTTATTCTGACCTTGGAATCAGTGAGTTTATAGGTGAAGTTTTGTTCTAGGAAATCACGTGGTGTGTGTGCGCGTGCATGTGCACGTGTGTGTGTGCACACGTGTGTGCACGTTTGTGCATCAGGGCTCAGAGGAACAGCGTCAGGTCTGATGGAACTGAAGTGACCGGTCCTCTTGCCTCTGGCATGTGCTTGGTTTGTGAGTGTCCCACATTTCGCTTGCAGCTGTAATGTCTATTGCTACACTCCCAACTCGGTTCTCAGACTATCTTTCCTGTTGGGACAATCCTGTGTTAATATTCTAAAATACAGAAGCATTTAGAAGAAAGGGTGAAAAAAATGAAAATAAGGTTAAAAGAGGAGACAGAGATACAAGGATCTCTGCTTCATCATTTTTGGAGCTAGAGGACCACCATGATTTTTTTTTTTTTTTTTTTTTTTTTTGCCAGATGATAAGAGATCTATTTCCTAATCACAGTATGTGTGTGACATTCAGAAATGTGTTCCTGCTCATTTCACAGCTCCAAAAAGGAGCTGACAGGCATCAGAAGAGAAGAATTGTAGCGAACATAAGAATAATAGGAACGAAAAAATCAATGTGGAGATGTAATTGAAAGTTAGAACTGGTGGTCAAGGTAATTGAATGGTAATATTGTGAGCAGAAACCAAGTAGGGTCAGGTAACTGCAAGATTAGGCAATTCACCGATGTACATCTTTCTCCTTCCTGGGATAATGCGGGCCTCTGAGATGGTGGACAGAGATGTTATCAGGTGTGCTCATTCAAAGAGAAGTTCCTCTCTAGTTTTCTTCCAAGTCTTGTTTTTTTTTTTTTTTTCCCCCTTCCTCACAAAGAATGCTTTGAGACCTGGAATGAGTCCAAGGCTGTGACTTTGCAACTGACAAAGCTGGACTAGGGCATGTTCGATCCTGTCCTTGTGACTATCTTAGCAACAGATTTCAATTGGTCCCGGTCAGACCACTCTATGGAGGCACAGCTGACTAGAAGTATGACCAGAAATACTTAAGCAGCCACACAAAACTCATTCAATGTCACCAGTCTCAGTTCCTGGAAGAAAATTGCAGTTAAAAGTGTTATTTATTTTCTTTTACCCAAGAAGAGATATAATGAAGATTTTATAGTGTTATTGGGAAAGCAAGTGCTATTTACGGGCATTTTTCAAAAACCAAAATAACTCCCCTTGAGAAATACTCATTCCTCCAGCATTACCTCATGAAGCCGTTCATAGACTTTGCCTATCAATTCCAGTGAAATCAATATCACATTATGGTTGGAGTCAGATCTGGATTGTGTGACCTTGGGCAAGTCACTTAATCTCTCTGCCACAATCTATGTGAACAAGCTGAAAATAATTCTAGCCACTTCAAGAAGGGAGGGAAGATTAATGATGGCAAGTTTTTTCAGATGACTGTCTCTGAGGCTGTTTCTCCCACTCTTTGGTTTTGTGTTTGCTTTATGTCTGATTTTCTTTAGAATCCAAATTCAGCCACCCACACACTGACACAAAGACAAATCTAGTTCCAAATGCAGGATGGCAATGCTTCCACTCTGCTGAATCTCGTATCTGTGGACTCAGCACTTGTAAGTGTCCTCTATTTCCCCGTTGTGGGAGGTAGTGGAGGGAGGCAGAGAAATTCATTTGGAAAATAATTGTTGCATATACTATATTACCCCCTTCACTCTGGGTGATTTGTGGTTTATTTTTCTTGGGCATCATGTTTCCTCAATCCTGTTGTCACTGGGCCCCACTTTTTACCTACCGTTGTTTAACAAGCTCACATAATTGACGACCCACTTTGCTTTTCCAGCCTGGGCCTCAGTGTTCCCTCCAGGATATACCTCGAGTGTATGCTCCACACCTTCTTAAGCCGTGGCTACAGGGGATAAGCCAATACTTATTGACCCATTAAATGCAAACCTCAGAATCTCACTGAGTCTCCCAGTTGCCATCCTCACTCTCTTCTTGTTTTGCTATCAGACTTTGTGAGAGGGCATTCTAGTAGCTCGTAAATTCCACTCCTAACTCCTGGTTATCCAGCTCTTACCTCATCACTCTGTTATTACAACTGCTCTTTTTTCATCACCACTCTGGGGCCACTGCATTCTAGAGATGTTAGCATTATCTAAAGTTGCATCTTATTCCAGTGGTCAAGTTCATTGTATTGTGTCCAAATTCACTTGCCTATTTTCTTGGCTTCAACTACCATTTCCATGTAGATAAGTCACAGATCTATGTTTTGGTTTTTTTTATTCATTTGCTTAAAAAAAATTTTTAACATTTATTTTTGAGAGAGACAGAGCATGAGTGGCGGAGGGGCAGAGACGGGGGGGGGGGGGGTACAGACTCTGAAGCAGGCTCCAGGCTCTGAGCCGTCAGCCCAGAGCCCGACGCGGGCTCAAACTCACTGACCGCGAGATCATGACCTGAGCTGAAGTCGGACGCTTAACCGACTGAGCCACCCAGGTGCCCCTCTCTTACTTTTTTTTGAGAGTGTGTGTGTGTGTGTGTGTGTGTGTGTGTGAATAGGGGAGAGGCAGAGGGAGGGAGAGAAAGAATCCCAAGCAGGCTCCAAGCTGTCAGCACAGAGCACAAAGTGGGGCTCGATCTCATGAACCATGCGGTCATGACCTGAGCCAAAATCAAGTCAGATGTTTAACCAACTGAGCCCCTCAGGTGCCCCACTTCCCTCTTTCCATATCATTCTAAGCACACATTGCTACCACGGCTCCTGCAGGCTCAATCCACATCTACAATAACTTATTTATAAAGACTACATCTCTCAATATTCAATACAATGCAATCGGTCTTCTCTAGTATTTCACGCACTGTTTTGGTTTCTTTGATGAGAACTGGAGCATCCTAGCAGATGAAGTGAGATTTTACCTCCTTGGTTGGAGGCACAGCCCTCTGTCATTCTCACAAAGTGGCACCTAAATGCACAGTTATTTTTTGATGGTTTTCCAGTTGACTCATTTCCTGAGTCTCTGCCCTTGGTGTACACACAAAGGAATGTGCATGAGTCTCAAAGCACGGGTTGGCCAGCAGTTGTTTCTTTCAGTCTAGCCTCATCAGCTTTTGAGTTCATGAAAATTCCTCGGAGATTCCAGAAATATTATTCTTAATTTTCAGTGCTATTTTAAGTATTCATATTTTCTGTGTCATCAGAGGTATTTCATTTGGAAGTTGAGGAACGGCATTAAACACAACTAACTACTTGCTATTTTTAAATGGAAATCCATTTCTGTTGATAGTTTGAAAGATCACCGCAGACAGAAGCCAAAAGAAAAAATATAGAACTATTTAAAGTAAGTTAATAAAGGCAGAAAATGGCCAGTGCTGTATTACATGTGGAAGAGGAATCTATGCCTTGCTCTGGCCATAGGAACTTCTTTTGCCTCCTTGACCACATGAAGAGTTCCTTCCCTCCTCAGGCCTATACCCGGTGGCTCTTTCTGCACGGACCCCCACCCCTGACCCCGTCACATATTCCCACAGTTCTTCACCCTGGATTCCACTTTATCCTTCACAACTTGTCTTACATGTCACTTCTGCACAGTCATTCCCTGACCTCCCACTACATATTTGACTGGATTCCTCTGCTATGCTTTTTTCTAGTATCTCATAAGTTTCCTGAGGGCACTTATCACAATCTGAAATTGCATGTAGTTTGGTCACTTGTGTGATATTTGTTACTCACTTTAACCTCAACTCCAAGTGCATACAGTGTATGCTCTCAAGTGTTAGAAGTGACGTCTAGTTCG
The DNA here is from genome assembly GCF_024362965.1 of Panthera pardus. NCBI lineage: Eukaryota > Metazoa > Chordata > Mammalia > Carnivora > Felidae > Panthera > Panthera pardus. Next base: position 188,577,391 of record NW_026526688.1, read on the forward strand.
CCTGAACTATGTATCAAAAGGTTAGCATACTTTCTTGCACATGACAGGAGATAAAAAATAAAGATGTATTGTTAAATGACTTTTGAGTACATAGAGAGGATTAAGAATGAAAATAACTTATGCATTTCGTTTAGTTTTACTTATTTTATAAAAAGCTTTATATAAAGCTTCATATACTTTTTATAGCTTATATCTTTTTACAAACATGAGTTTTGAAGTAACGATCACTCTAGGGGGTAGACAGCTCCATAATGCTCCAGATCTAAGTCCTGAATCAACTTCAACAATCTTTCAATCATTTCTTTGGAAAGAGCTGCTGCTGACAAAGCAAGCCATCCCAAAACCAGAATGGTCAGAGCAATTCTAACACCGAGGTTAGTCTATCATTGCTTCAAAATAATTTCAGGAAAGGTAGGGTGAGCACAAATTGCAAAGACTGAGATGGTTGTTATTCAAGGAACACATCTGAACTTGAACACATGTCACATCCCCTGGCTTTTCCTGATGGTGCTTCAACTCATGTGACAATTTATTTATTTATTTATTTAAATGTTTATTTCTTTTTGAGAGAGAAAGAGAGACAGGGAGGACGAGCAGGGAAGGGGCAGAGAGAGAGGGAGTCACAGAATCTGAAGCAGGCACCAGGCTCTGAGTTGTCAGCACAGAGCCCGATGCGGGGCTTGAACTCATGAATGGCGAGATCATGACCTGAGCCAAAGTTGGTCGCTTAACCGATAGAGCCACCTAGGTGCCCCAACTCATGTGAGAATTTAATTTTTTTTAATGTTTTTATTTATTTTTGAGACAGAGAGAGACAGAGCATGAGCAGGGGAGGGGCAGAGAGAGAGGGAGGCACAGAATCCGAAGCAGGCTCCAGGCTTTGAGCTGTCAGCACAGAGCCCGACGTGGGGCTCGGACTCACAAACTGTGAGATCATGACCTGAGCTGAAGTTGGACGCTTAACCGACTGAGCCACCCAGTCGCCCCTCATGTGAGAATTTAAAGTAAACACAGTAGGGATGTCTAATAACTATCTTTTCATATTAGAAATGTACATTGTTCTGGGTGATAGCTTTGACTCCGCATGTGCAAAATGTTTTTTGTTTGTTTGTTTTAACTTACTGAAGTCTGTTGGAAATGCTCTGCAATAGTTTCTTATTTAAAGGAATCCTAGGGTCAAGGCTTTTTAAGTGAAAAGCCTTTTATAACATGAGTGGGTGCCCTTAATTTGTTTCATTTGCTGTAATTATTTGGCTATTAATTTTTCTCAAACAAGGGCTCCTGTGCAGAATGCAGTCTCATTGCAAGGCAAATGATCCCCTAAGAAACCTGCTAGCTCAGCCCAAATCCCTGGCATGCATAATTCTATTTGTGCCTTCATAGGCAGGGAGGAGAAAGAATATAATCTGAAAGCTACTAAGACTTCACTTTTCTTCCTTAGAAAACAAAAACAAAAAACCAAACATATCTAATCTGGATTACTTAATAATTTTTATATCTGTTTTGAGATACAGATAGAGCATGAGCAGGGGAGGGGCAGAGACAGAGGGGAGAGAAATCCCAAATGGGCTCTGTCAGAGCCGGATGCAGGGCTCAAACTCACAAACTGAACCATGAGATCATGACCTGAGCTGAAATCAAGAGTGCGATGCTTAAATCAAGAGTGGGGTGAACCACCTAGGCACCCCTCTAATCCAGACTCCTTAAATCAACGTGATGAGTAGGGAGAACAATTGTGCCAGGAAATAAGTTTCCAAGGTTTCTAAAAAGCCCCTAATAGAGGGTGCCCTCTCTCTTAAACATGGAGCCACTCTGGTCTAAGAGGGCTAAGTGGGATTCAGCTTCTCTGTCTTCAAGCTCTTTATACCTGTGTAAAATGGGAGTCCCCAAAATGACATATTTCATATAAAGCCCTTTGTATAGTGCCTGGCATATAACAAGCCCTCAGAGGGGTGCCTGGGTGGCTCAGTCAGTTGAGTGTCCGAATTCGGCTCAGGTCATGATCTCACAGTCCGTGAGATCGAGCCCCGCATCGGGCTCTGTGCTGACAGCTCAGAGCCTGGAGCCTGCTTCGGATTCTGTGTCTCCGTCTCTCTCTGCCCATCCCCTGCTCATGCTCTGTCTCTCTCTGTCTCAAAAATAAATAAAAACATTAAAAAAAAAGACAAGCCCTCAGAAATAGTGGCTATTAAGATAACACATACCTATAAACAGAAATCTGAATCCTATTATCTTTGTAGATGCTTCTTTAGTGAATGCATGATTCCCAGTCCTTGAAGAAAAAAAAAAATGAAACAATCAGTGGGAATAAATAAATGTTTTACAAAGACTATATAATATTTATACAATTAAAATATAGACATTTTAACCACGAATAAGTGATTGGACATTTGTGTGTGTGCACGTGTATGCAAGTGTGTGCATGTGCATGATTTTCTTCAAGGAAAATGAAGAAATGTTAGCATGGTGGTGAAGTAATAATATTCCATGCAGCCCATATGGTTTCCCTGTTCTGGATGCTGTACCTCGATATCACTAACCCTTGCTTCCAGTGCCTGTGGAGAAAGGCACTCTGTCGTTCATTGTTTTCCGCCTGGTTCTAATTGAGAGGAAAGGAGAACGAAAATGAAATACCAGTTGTGGTTTAGTTAGACTTCGCCTTATATTTTTTTTTGGAAGGAATTAGTTGAATATGCACTTTTGTCAGAGCAAAGAATGTATTCTTCTATCCATTCCTTTCATGTGGCCATTCCAAAGTCCCCCGATATGACAATATGCTGATCTTAAACCAATTCCTGTCAACAACATGATATAAGTTTTCTTTGTATCATTTTGATTAAGAAATTCTTAAAGAGTGGACTCTAAATATTTTACAATTTCTAAGAAAATCACCAAGCTGTTAGTGAAGTAAATATCTGTTTAATTTACAACCATCAGTAGTATAACTGATATTAGTCTGGAGAAAGACAAAGCACAATGAATTATACATGTACATCTAATTTTTTGTGTAAAAAAAGTTTTTTGAAAAGAAACATCTGCATCTTCACAGGGTACCCTGGGATTTTAATAAGGGAAGAGCACAGTCCACTATAAATCATTATCAATTCTACATTGTAATTTAGCAGCAAACATGTTAACATGGGAACATTAAGGTAATAAAGGAGCTTTATTGTTTGGGAAAAAAAATCACAGTTCTTGACATTACAGCCTTTTTTTCTCTCCCCACCCACCCGCAATAAAAGGGCAAAAAATGTCAAGGAAATATTAATTTGTAAAATACCTACTCTTCTAGTGTTGACTGCTATATACCATTTCTGTTTTGTGGGGACATGTTGCAGAGGGGCGGGCCACTTCTTTCTGTACAATGACCATCTCACGCATCGACTTTACACACTCTCTGCAGGTGTCCTGAATGAGGCCAGTAGGTCAGTGACACCAGTGGTCAGATGTCAAGGTAAACAAACAGATCAACACATATTTATCCCAAGATAACACCCTATGTTAGTACTATTGCCAAAAAAACCCAAAAAATCCTGACTTTTAAGTTTGAAAAATATACAAAAATATCAGGACAATTATAAATTAATATATATTAAAGCATTGAGAAACAGTAAAAGAATGGCCTAAAATGTTAAGTACAATGTACTTTGATACAATAAATATTTCTCATGGAAACTGAATACTGTATAGGGCTGTTTAGAACTCATAGAAACAAAAATTCATATTATTACTAATTTATTTATCAATAATCTATTGGTTCTTTATCATCTCCTTTATCATTTATATTACAAAAAATTAATACTGGAAAACGGTAGATAAACACTTTTGTGTGCTTCTTCTGCTAACATGCTGACGTTTACAAAGAACATAAAACTTATTTTAGCACTCCCATCTCTCTCGGGAATAGAACCCTTGTCTTCAGGACACTATTTTGCACATCGTGTTTCTCAACCATTTGTCCTACGAACTCTAGAATGCCATTCCTCCGCCTTGCGTCCTCACATTCACACGCGCGTGCTTGGTCTGTCCTCATAAACCACAAAGAGGAGCACGAGGGCGCAGGGGTTTTATGCTCTGGGCGATTTCACGGCAGCACAGGGCAGCTCGGCTCTCCCTTTGCCTGTGCTTCTGTCTTCAGCATGTCGCAAAGATGAATTCGAGTTGCAACGATTCCCACTTTCGTTCTGATGCCTCCAGGGATCTCTCTCTTCATACTTCTCTAGCATCGGGGAAGCGTTAGTTCAAGCATTTTATTTTTTGTTCCCAAATGCAGGAAAAAAAAAAGTCTTTATTCTCATAATAAAAATAAGTCTGTTCTGTATTTTACAATATATTTCAAATATTTCCACTATGAAGCATTATTAATTAGTCCGACATGGTCAAGAAGTAGACGACATTTCCCAAAGACAAACGCTGCCAGGGACGCGTTTAGGAGGCGCACCTGGTACAGCCACACTTCACCACCTTTTCCACCTCGTCCACAAACGAAGACCCGTCAGTGCATTCGAAAGAGTATTTCCGTCGCTTGCTCCTTAGGGGTCCGCAGCACTGCCCTCCCGTACATCCACCCCTGCATTCCAGCCGGGACACCTTCTTGGTTGTCTGGCACGCGGCATAGCCCTGCTGCTTTTGGTAATAATCTCTTATTCGCTCCCCTCGACACGAGAGTTCTAGAAAAGAACAAGAAGCACAAGCATTTCCAGGGCAGCCACTGTGAGTCATGCCAAGTGACCGCGAACCCACCGCTCAATTCAGGAGGTCCTCCCTTTGTCTGCCAAGTGTAACTGCTGTCACCATCCTTCTATTCCCTATGATGGGCTGCGGGCACAGCCTGCTGGTCTTTGCAAAATACTTCTTTTGGGGGGGGGGGCCTTTATTGTCCGCAAAGCGAATACTATATACGCGGACTATAAATACCATGCTATTGGACTGACAAGAAAATTGGATTCCTAAATCTTTTCCTTTATTGCAAAAATACACATCTTCTGTTTTTACACTCTGAACAGCTGGTTTTGTTTACCACAGGGAGCAGTTTCCCGCGAGTGTGCAATTTAATTTATTAGACCTGGGGTTTCATATCATTCAATCTGTTACTTAATACAAGTAACATTCCACTGACTTCATAAATTACCCTAGTATGAACTAGTTCAAAAAGAGACATCTGCTAAAAGCTTCCACGGGCACGTTCCTCTTGTCTCGTCCCTCTGATGCACACGCTGAAGTGCGCGCCAGCTGGAGGCAAGGCACGTTCCGATCACGCAAAGGAGAAGAAGGCGGGCCAAGAAGTCAGCACGTTTCCCTCCCTCTCACCTGCGTGCTGTGCTGTGCTGAATCGGTTGGTTCTAAGGTCAAAGGTGACTCTGTCTTAAAACTGGAGCAGGATGGTGAGGGCCCTCCCCTCTGTGCCAGAGACGAATTAATAATATATGTGGATGGGGACAGCAGGTAACGGGAAGAAGCGAGGGAAGTAAGCGTGCTGCTACGCAAGGTAAAAAGGAGTATTTTTCATGGCACATCAGAGAAGACGTGTGGAGGCGGTGCAAAATCCGCTGTGGAGGCTGAGGACACTTTACATCTGGTGCCCTCACACCACTGGGAAATAAATCACCAGCAGCAACTCTAAGCCAGACACAGACCTGGTGCTCCTCAGATCACTCCTGTGAGTGTGTGTGTGTGTGTGTGTGTGTGTGTGTGTGCATGTGCGTGTGTCTCCCTTTCTCTCTTTTCAAAGATGAGGCGTCCTGTTGCTTGCTGGGTCCCAAGGATGGGTCCCAGGCAGGTGGCTTACCTCGATCACAGCTGTCCCCGGTGTATCCACTGCTGCATTCACAGTAGGGCTGCCCAAGTCCTGAGAGCCTGCATTTCCCATGCTTGCATTTGATCCCCTGGCAGGGGTTAAAGAGGTCCTCCTCTTCATCACAGAGGACTCCCCCGTGGCCCTCGAGACACTTACAGCTGTAGGAGAATGCATTGATGGGCAGGCAGGTGCCGTGCACACATCTACAGCGAGGAGGAACATGGGAACACAAACGCATCAGGCAGAGCGGATAAGAATGGAGAAAGGGTCATGGGAGGACTATGAAGGAGATGTGCTAATGCGCCGACTTCCTCCTCTTCTCCCTCTCCCCCTCCTTCCCTCCCTTCCTGGGTTTTGCTTCGAGGATTGGGGTATGTGTGTGTAACTGCCAAGCAGCCCAAACTTACTTATTTCCCAGACAGGGGTCATTGGTCCTCTGGTCACAGAGGGGCCCGGTCCATCCCTCCTCACACTCACAGGTGAAGCCCGACTGGCTGCTGGGCTGGCACGTGCCGTGGGCACACACCTTCTTGTGGCATGGCTCACAGCCTGGCAGGATGCCGGTTTGCATGGGCACCTTGCGGAAGTCCTGGAGCTCGCTGTTGATGTAAAGGTTCCGGATGCAGCCGTGGAAGCTGGTGCCGTTTTGCCCAGGGGCCTGGCGCAGGGCCGCGGCCACGTTGTTCTTCCCGGGCATGCCTGTGGAGGGACACAGGTCAGCGGTCGGCTCTTCGGGGGAGCCTCAGCCATTTGCCACCCAGACCCGTTTACGTCTTCCTGCAGGGTGGGAGTCAGTGACACTCCTTTAGGACAGCTAGAGACCATGGGCATCCAGTCCTGTGGTTCTCTCCCTGCCTGCACATTAGAATCATATGAGATCTTTAAAGAAATAGTGATGCTTAGAACCTCAGCGCAGACCTACTGGCTCACATTATCTGGGCAGGGGAGGGGAGGGAGAGGAGAAGGGTGTTTCCTTGTTTTGATTTGCCTTTTTGGAAGATGCTCCAGGCAATTCTAATGCGCAACTAGAATAAAGAACCAAATTCATTGGTGGTCAGTCTCTAATTTTTAACATTTGTTTCAAATCAAACCTGACCCAGAGGCATAAATACATAAAACCTCAAAGTGTAGCTACTGTAGGCTAAAGGCAGGATCAGGAATGGGGGGAGAGATCAGTGGTCCCCCTTCTCTCCACCGACGTCTTCAACGTGGACACACACCCTGGAAGCCGACAGCTCCGGGAGGCACGGTGAGAGTTGGGTGACATGCTCAGTGTTGCCCAGTTAAGGAGCGGGTTGCAGTTCCGCTGATGAGTGAACCCCGTTATCTCTAGATAGCGGTTTTGTCCGTCCAGTCTTAGGGGGTGAAAGCTGCAACCTTTCACCCCGGCCCTGCCAAATTCTAAGCTGGGAACCAATTCAGCTCAGCACTGGCAACATCCTGAGCCCAGTTGTGGATGTCAGCGTCTGAAAAACACTCCCATGCTTCCTGTCATGACAGCACCTCATTGACATCATTTTTATTTTCTTGCTAATGCAGAGTGAAGCCTTCATATGCCAAGAAACCAGACATACAAAAGAAATTCCTCTGAAAACAGAATTTGCAATCTTTGCATATATAAGTTCCAGTAGTGACAGTCATCTGGTAACCTTCATTTGGCAAAACTGAGGAATCTTTCCATGGCCTAAGCCAGACCCTGAAATAGTTCCTGGATGGGATCCTACATGAGACAAGCGTCCAGACTGCGGTGGGGTAAGGGGAGGGAGCCAGAGGCCTTCATGGCGGCTGACGTCCCCCGCAGCACTCACACCCTCACTGTGCTTGGCTGTGTGCTCCAAGCTACTGGCTGGAGGGCACAGGCTGGGGAAGACTCCATTCTTACTCACCAGAGAGTTTGCTGCTTAGAAAGACCAGGACCCTCACACTCCCTGGGGCCTGACTCATGACAGCACCACGTCTGTATTCAGAGGAGCCGCCTTGGAGTTCTAGCAGGTACCAAAAGCAGACAGGCGGGTGTACAGAGTCACTAGGCCAGAAGTCAAAGTCTTTATTGTTGGTCTGTGTGCCCATGAGCCTATCATTTTCTTTTTATTTTTTTAAATGTTTACTTATCTTTGAGAGGAAGGGAGGGAGAGACAGAGCATGAGCGGGGGAAGGTCAGAAAGAGAGACGAGACACAGAATCTGAAGCAGGCTCCAGGCTCCAAGCTGTCAGCCCAGAGCCCGATGCGGAGCTGGAACTCACGAACCATGAGATCATAACCTGAGCCGAAGTAGGACACTTAACTGACTGAGTCACCCAGACACCCCATGAGCCTATCATTTTCAACCTCTCTCGGGTTTGGTCTTCTCATGTAGAACATGAATGGAGGGACCAGAGCAGTTGTTTCCAAGTCTTTCATACATAAGAACCACCACAGGTCCATGTTCGGGAGGTGGCTCCGGGCCGCGTTCTCTCCCCACCTTGAAATTCTGACTGGTAGGAAGGCTTGGGGTGCAGGGATCTAAATGTTAACATGCAGGGTGACTTTGATGTAGGTGCTCTGTGATCACACTTTGACAAGTACTGAATTAGCTATGTTGGCTTTGAAGTTCCATAACTTCAGACTTTTAGTCTATGTCCATTTGGCCCTGGAAACTGAGTTGCTGTTTAGAGCAGGTCAAAAGAATGAAAGGTACCATTTCCAGGAAAGCACAAGTTAAAAAAAATTCCTTGGTCTGGGAGAAGGTCTTCCAATTTAATCGTATCTATAGACCACGCATGTATGGTCTTCTTTTTCACACATTTGAAAAGAACTTCCAAACTATTTTTAATAGCTTATTTTGATACAGGTCCAATACACCTACGTGTACATGTTAAGACTAAATACCAGTGAAGTTCCATGGCAGGAAGAAACAATTAGTAAATGTATTCCTTTCATTCCCAAAGCTAACACTTGTATATAAGATCTAGCTATGATTATAATAATTTTTAAATGAAAATGATATATCACACATATATTTACTTTGAACAGGACATCACAGAATTAAAGCTATTCTGACTCAACCTTTTCACATGCTTGGCACATTTCTGACCAGTGAACCAGGTCTGAATTTACCAACAGAAGAAGACCCATGTTGCGGCTCAGTCAGTTAAGCGTCCGACTCTCGGTATTGGCTCAGGTCATGATCTCAACGGTTTGTGAGTTTGAGTCCTACATAGGGCTCTGCACTGTCAGCGCAGAGCCTGCTTGGAATTCTCTCTCTCCCTCTCTCTCTGCCCTGCCCCTGCTCATGTGCTCTCTCAAAATAAACAAATAAACTTAAAAAAAAACAAAACAAAACAGAAGTAGACCCATGTTGATTTTCTGCTTTTAGCCTTTCCTCTATGCCATGGACTATAGCTGTAATTCAATCAATCTACCAAACAACAGATAACTTGGTAGACCATTTTTAACTTTAACAAGCTGTACATGTTTCAACATGACAATAAAGAAATCAAGGGTCAAGACTGGGGTCCTCTGTCCAATGGCGGCAAGAGGATGAGATGTGTGATTCATGGAGGAGTCTCTAAGTGCAGTTCTTAACTTATAACAATTCTATTAGATAACGCACATTCTGTTTAGACTATTATATAGAAAATCAGAAAGATTTGTTGTTTTGTGTTATGTAAAGCCTATGTCATGGGTAGCTGATAAGGCCTGGGAGGGAGAGCTGCCTCCCTGTTTTACTAAAGAACACTTCTGCAGGTGGGCCTAAGGCATGGGGTGCCGCGCCTCCAGGCTGGCCTTGGGGAGTGCACCTTTTCAAACTTGGGGAAAAAGATGAGCTGAGGTATGTCACTCTCTTTTGCTAACTCGGGTTCTCCTGCCTTGGCCACACAGAACCCAGGGATGTGGTCTTATGATTATGTTGTATTTTTTTAAATTTGAATTACCCTTGAGACTGGGCTCTGATTTGGAAGGAAATGGACCCAGGTGTTCTCTAGCAGTGAGGCTAGATTGGAGGTGGTTTCCTTAAGGCCTGGATGGACAGAGGTACAATATGGATCCTTCCTGACCCTCCATCTTTAGAAAGATTGGCACTTTTCAGTTTGGAATGAATGTAGAACTTTTTCCCCCCTTTTTGAAAAATGTTCTGACCTAAGCACTCCCATTTTGTACTCCCCCCCCACACACTGCATTGTAAAGGGGTTTTAAAAGATTCAGTGAAATGGTTTCTGATGAAAGCACAATAAATCAAGTGTAGGACAAGTCCAGAAATAAACAAAAAGCCACAAAACTCGGATGGCTTCCCTTTTTGCTTGATGTTAAAAAGCGAGTGGCAGTGCAAATAGATGGCTTTGGGGTCAGACAGACCAGACCTGGACCCAAATGAGGTCTCTACTACTTCATAGCTTTGTGAACTGGGACGAGTTTTGTAAAGTCCTTGAGGCTGTCCCTTAGGAACTATGAAACAAAATCATACCTACTTCCTAAAGTCTCCGAGGATCGTGCTGGACACATAGCATGTGCTCAGTAAGTATAATTTCTTTTCCCTCAAACCACAGGTACATCTGTGACCTGCTTTACCAATCCCAACATAATGGCTGTTAACTGTAGTGCAGGCTTTTATTTTTAAATGAATCTCCTAGTTGTGATTATCATGAAGCAATTACATCATTCAACTTGCTGAGCAGATTCACTATGCAATCCTTGTATTACAACCTGCTATGGTTACTTGAAGACTTGTCTGTTTTCCCTACTCCCCTGGGCAAGAAGGGATACTTCTTCAACTTTGTAACGTTTATGCATGTATTAACTTATTCTCAGCATATGGTAGATACTCAATAACCAATGGTTCCTAACAATTCAAAAAGTCTTTCAATGTGTTAAGATCTTCTGCTGAAAATTACAAAAAAAACAGGTGCTCTGAACTTTCAGGACAATTCCAAAAATATTTTCAAGAACGTCTTGGAAGGGTTAACATAATTATGTAGAATCCCAAGGTTACTATTTGGCAGGAAATAATGCAAACTTTGTGAAAATGCCCGTCCTGCTGAGGAAATCATTTACATTGACCTGCTCAAGAGCTTTAGCTTACTTACCTTTAAAATGAGTTAATTTTATCAGTCAATTCACCTCAATCCAATGTGATTTAATTCAATGTAACTCAATTCAATATCACATGCTTTCTTGCTCCTTTGCCTGAAAATTGAAATTCTGTACCACCAGCTTACAGTTGCCCCCCACTCTACCACCTGCTCCCCCCCACCCCCCGCTGCCCACACACACACACAGAGGAAGGTTCTCTTCTTTGTGGGTCCTCTCCTCTGGACTCCTTCAGAACTTTGCCCACACCTCTGTTCCTCATCTCTTCCTCGTCTGCCTTCTTGTTGGTTTCAAAAAAAAGAAAAAGTCCAGAAACTGCACTCTATTGTTCCAATCCCTAATCTACCCTTCCAACTCTATTTCTTGTTTGTTCACCTTAAGGTCTTAGCTCAGCAGAAGTACTTCCTGTTACGCCATACAAGTTGCACATTTAATTCATTGTTCATTCATTCATCATTCAATTTGGTTAATAATTATCCTATTATCTATATTAGTTGGCAACTGGTAGCACAGATAATATGAAATGATAACATCTGACAGAACTTTTTTTCTTTTTCTTTATAGCTTGGTCTTGACCCCAACAAAAGCAGCATCCCAGGCCCATGCATTATTGCTCTCACGTGTGTGCTCTCTCACTCTCTCTCTCTCTCCCTAAGACCTTGCTGTGTGGTCTCAGGTGTGCTGTGTAATTTTCAGCTCTTGTTAAATAATAAACCTCGAATTTTTCTCCAAAATTTTCTGATAGTTTTTGCTAAAGGGCACTTTGCAATCATAATACGAACCACAAGAACCTGTCCAACCACAGCAGTGGTTACTGACAGACTGAGACAGGCACAAAACAGGTCTCTTAACACATATCCAGGGCTCTTTCTTTTCTATCCATGCTGTCCATCTTTCAATGGCTGATCACTATTGGTCAATGGCCACAATACCAGGAATCAACAACTTCAGAATTAGTCTGTGGTGAGAATCACAGGACTTGGGGACCCACTGGATTTGCGACAGAGCTTACCTCCTACATAGAGCGGAGAGTCAAAATTCAGAGTCGACTGCTTTGACAAGTTGGTGATGATTTTGGGGCTCCCTCCATCCACAGAAAGGGAGAGACTCTGATCCAGGGCAAGTAGTTCCACAATGTGGAAGTTTCCATCATTGATCGTCTCCACGCTACAAAGAAAAAGCAACACAACTAATGCTTCAATTTTCCTTTTATTAACAAAAAGAAGTTAAAATACAAATTTCAGTAAGCACTTCTTAGGAAAAAGATACTCCTATCTAACATTAATAAAGACAAACACTAGTAGTTGATTTCAAGATAGAAGATGAAGTACAATCAATTTCTACTTTTTAGGAATGGATACAAAGTAAGTTTGTTTTCCCATTGGGAGGGGTGGGAATGGATACACTGACTCACTCTCTAGTCATATTCTTCCACTATGTAGAAATTATAAAGGATAATTTATTCTTTTGCTTTTAGATGCCACTGAAGTTTTGTTTTTCTAGATACTGTTACTCCAAATTGTATTTAAGACAAAGAACCCACATTGGTGCCAAATATCCTCTACAGATTATCACTGGCTTTGATCTTTTAAATGCTGCACAGTAAGACTTACCCGAACACACACACAGATACAGGAAGAATCAACTTGGTGGGATCATTGTGCTTGGTAAAATGTATTAACTGATAATACACTCTTCCCTTCCTTGCATTTTCAGAGGGATGGCCATCAAATGAGATTACTGTGAAGAAGTCTATGCTCAGTGGAGAGTAACAGATTCAATGGAATGCTTAACACAGTCATAGCCAGTAGTGTTGACAATGCTTCTTCAGTTTTCTATTACTTTTAAGGGACAGGTCTAATAGTCATTCCAGAATTTGAGAGGGCATATGGAAATTCACAAAATGGCTAAAAACAAAAAGATTAAGAAACAAAGATAAATGAAAAATGGGGAGTTAAAATAAGATGAACTGGGGTACAATTACTAGGCAGGTGCTATATGGCTGTGAAGTGTGCTTGTAAATCTAACACATGGGTTAACAGCAAAGAGGAGCATGGGGCCAATGAAGAAAACAAGAATTGATACATGGTGCAGTGTCATGAATATATTAACTTCCCACCATGGGGGCAAAATATGGCATAATGGAAGTTGGGGCCAAAAGTAAGTAGTGAATATTAAAGACCCAATATGCTGGGATATCAACTAGGAAGATGGGAAAAAAAAAAGGCTCAAACATGGAAATATGGGAGCATGTGATAGAAAAACTGTGCATACTTAATATTCCCTATACAAGCTGATTGCTTAAATTTCTGGGTACTGATATTTAAGTTTGCAAATAGGCCACGCCTGGAAAATAACAGAAAAAAATGTGTTGACATTTCTGTATGGTTCTCACCACAGGTGTCTAATCATATCCCTTTGTTTGCCAACACAGAATAAAAAGTTTTTGTGGTCTGACCACACTCTAAATCATTCTGCAGAACTGTGAAAATATTTGAAGTTTTCTGGTTTTAAATGGTTGCAAGAGTTCACACGTACAAAGATCTTTGATAATTTGTCTCAGATACCATCTGAATGATAAATATTAAATCTGCCAATCAATGTTTTTATCTTCTGCAGATTTAATTATCCCAACACTCAATACCATTAAAATCAACAGAGGAAACAATATACAGGAAAATCATTCACTAAAAAAGTTGGATACCAACTGCTACTGGTCTTAAATAGGATTGTCTTCTAAAGGAATATACCAGATGGTATTATTAGCTAATGGGTAAGCATACAGATTGTAGAGTCAGATGAACCTGGATTTGAATCCTGGTCTTGTATTTATGAAATGTTTGACCTTAGATAAGTTACTTAATTGCTTATACACTTCAGTCTTCTCTTCAGTAAATGTTAATATATATTTCACCCTCTGGTGATTAATTTGAGGTCGTATGAAATACATTATTTTTTTACAAGTGCAGAGTGAGACATCCAGCATATAGAAAGTGCAAAGTTAAAAGTTAGGTATCAGCATCACCATCACTGCCACCGCCATCATCGTACAAATAATCCAGTATTATTTCAGTATCTTCTTCAGGAAGAAATTAGCTTTATTTTTGATGTTAACTGTAAAATAATGCTAAAGACTAGCAGAAATATAACAGCTTCTTTGGGGGCATATCTCGTTCAAGTTACTAAAAGTTTTACATAAACTATTAAAATGAAGATGTACATAGAGAGAGTGGGGACCAATTAATTGCTTTTTCCGTTGTGATCATATACAATATGTAAGTGGTTTTCTATGACTGCTCTATGAGCACTGACCTTGATTAAGTCATAAATGTTAACATGGGACTTGCTTTTTTCTTTACATTTGCAAAGAAAAGTCCCATTTGTACTAGAAAATGGGTTCCTGGTCACACATCAGTCTTAGACAATCAACGCTGGCATGCCATCGTTAAAGATAGTGTTTGATGCAGTATAACTGAGTAAGCTACTTCAAAGCAGGAGCCATGTGTTATTTATTTCTGTATTCCTTAATGTATCCAGGAAAGTTTCTGATAAAGAGTAGATGCTCAATAGATGCATGTTAAGTAAATGAAATGTGAGGGAGTTTTATTAACAATAACATACAGTTTTTTTAGCACTACTAACTGGATTATGGGTAAAGAGGTTTCAAGCAGACCCAGGGAAGGACATCCGAAAGATGAATTTTACTTAAAAATTTGGATTTTTCGGTAGTCATATTCTGCAGGAAATACTGGGAGATAAATCTGGTTCAGTCTGTCCTCCTTAAGATGTGTGACATTGGATTAGTGTGACTTCAAGTCATTCTTCTGTTTTATTTTCCTCATCAGGGAAATGCAAATAATAAGACCAAAGAATTACTTAGCCCAGACTATCGGCCGGGTGCTGTTCTAAGAACTTCACATGTAATAACTCTTTTAAGAATCAAAACAACCCTAACAACCGGGCACTTAGGGTACTCAAGGGGGCAAAGCCCGCTGCTAAAACAGATTTGAAGCTGGGGTTCCTTCTAGAGTACACATTTTTTAATTATTACGTGCCACATTTACAATAAAAAACCTGAAAAGTAACTAGTACTATACAAATGGCATGTGTTCTCATCACTACCAAGCTTCTAATAGGTGGTTTTTCTCACAAATATCCCAAGAATAATGTTCTATGAAAAAAAAAAAACACAACACTTATATGATGGTTACACAATTTGGTACATTTACCAGAAATCATCGAATTGTAAAAAAAAAAAAGAAAAGAAAAAGTAATAATCTTATTTAAAAAAAACGTTTGTTTATTTTTGAGAAAGGGAGAGAGAGTGAGAGCAGGTAAGGGACAGAGGGAGAGGGAGACAGATGATCTGAAGCAGGGTCTGTGCTGACAGAACACGGGACTCGAACTCACGAACATGAGATCAGGACCTGAACCAAAGATGGACTTGTAACTGACTGAGGCGCCCAGTCGCCCTCAAAGTCATAATCATATAATTCGAGTCTGAAGGTTATGAGAAGACATATAAAGTACATAGATTTCAAACATGGAATGGGATTCTATTTTCCCAATCATATGTGAAATTTAGACTGGTTAGATTTTTTTCCTCCCAAAAGTTATCACTAAACTTAATTCCATTTATATTTCCCTGGAATTAAATGAGGCCTCACCATGGTCTTTTGACAGATAAGTAGTGTGACATTAACATTTTTAGATTCTTTGCTCATTAAGATGATACTGTGTGTATGAGCCTGAAGAGTGTACTTGAGAGCTAAGAATATTCTAAATTGGTGTTTCATGCTGCCCTTTGAAGCAGGAGATTAACCAGGGGATGTCCAGAAATCCTTTGCCTCTATACCATTTAAAATAAAAGCAGTGACTAACACATCAGTTGTTACAAGATACTACTGAGCCATCATCGATTTTACAGTCTATCCCGGTCATTCTTACCTATCCACTCACAATGCACAACATCCTTTTGGGTTCTGAGAAGTATTGATATGTTCTTTCACTACTCCCGAGGGAACTGTGTAGTTGATGACTCATGAGAGTCACAAGTGAATCACTTAACATTGAGACTTTCCACTGGGAACACACATCGAATTTATTACCATTAGTATGCATTTAGTTTTACTACACTTGCCTATTAGCTGAGATTTTGTTTTCTTGATTTTCTCAGTGGATGTATGAAAACAAAGCAGTTACTCAACTATGTCTTGTGGTTTTGTTACAGAAAAAGAGTTTAAAAACTCAGAGCCTAAAAGAAGAGAGGCTCTAACTTGCCTATGATTTTTTCTTTTCTTTTTTCTTTCCTTCCTTCCTTCCTTCCTTCCTTCCTTCCTTCCTTCCTTCCTTCCTTCCTTCTTTCCTTCCTTCCCTTTTTTTTAAATGTAGGATGCATCAACATGACATTTTTATATTTCTATCTTGACCTTAAATCTTAAGGTATTTCAGTAGTTTAATAAAGGCAAACAGTTTACTTGGCTTATATGAGCTCTAGTTTTTCTCCTTAAAAATTTAAAGAATCTGTTGGCATATTCTATGCAATGAAATAGGAATCAGAAGCCAGACCAATTCAACTGGTCATCTCATTTTGATTATCTCTGGGATGAAGATACTTCATCTGTGGAGATGGTGATAAAATATTTCCCTGTTTACCTCTTCAAATCAAAAGGAATAGGAGATCAAAGGGGATTAAAGGTACTATTATTATTTTTTAAATGTTTATTTATCTTTGAGAGAGACAGAGAGTAAGAGCAGGGGAGGGACAGAGAGAGAGGGGGACAGAGTTCCTGAAGAGGGCTCTGCTGCTGAGAGCAGAGAGCTCGATATGGGCTTGAACTCATGAATGGCAAGACCATGACCTGAGCCCAAGTTAGAGGCTTAACTGACTGAGCCACCCAGGTGCCCCAGGGATTAAAGGTATTAATGCAGGTGCATACAAGTTTTCAAAGGGATGTCTTACAAAATAATTGATTGACCAAGCATACTTAGATTTTAATAAGTGCTTTTGAGGCAAATTACCTAATTTAAATAAAAATGCACTAAAAAAAGGGACTTATATATTTGAACATACAGTAAGAGTCACATGTAAGGCAATGACACTTGCATTTATCCTTCCTTATCAGGATATCTGAGCGTCAAGAATATCCATAAGCCACGAGCATCAGTAATTATCGTGAGCCACTTGTGCCCTGGCACTATAGCAGGGATTTTACATGTGTTACTTCCAGTTCTCCAAACCACACATGAAAAACAGGTATATTTCCAATTGTTTAGACTAGGAAATAGAAGCCCAAAGGGGTGAAGTAACTTGCTCAAAGTTATAAAGCTGGTAAACAGTGCTGCCTTCCCATACGGCATTATCAAGAACTGCTGAGTGTTTATCTTGGAAATGAGACCTCGCAGATTCTGTCTATTGTTTGTTTTTCCAATGAGACTAAATTCTTCTCCTTCTCCTTGTTTTTTGTTTTTTGTTTTTTTTCATGTAAGACTGTAAGTTGCATAACCCAGAGGCTGTATAGCCAAACAAACCTAATAATTGGTAGGGAAAAGTCCTCTGATGTCGTGTTGTTCCCTAAATACTAAAACTGCTTCACGCGTGGTACAATTTCCGCTTTCATAAGATGGTTCATCCGATTGCCTCATTTAAATAATTAATTCAATTTTTAAAAATTACAGTTGACACAATGTTAGTTTTAGGTATACAACACAGCAATCCAACAGCTCTATACATTATGCTGTGTTCACTACAAGTGTAGCTAGCCTCTGTCACCGTATAATGCTATTAAAGTACCACTGGCTATATTCCCTATACTGTACCCTTTATCCCCGTGACTTATTCATTCCATAATTGGAAGCTGGATTTCATTTTTATTTTATTTTATTTTATTTTATTTTATTTTATTTTATTTTATTTTATTTTTAGAGATAGAGAATATTTATTTATTTTTAAGTTTATTTACTTTTTAGAGAGAGAGAGAGAGAGAGCACAAGCAGGGGAGGGGCAGAAAGAGACGGAGACACAGAATCCAAAGCAGGCTCCAGGCTCTGAGCGGTCAGCACAGAGCCCGATGCGGGGCTTGAACTCGCGAACTATGAGATCATGACCTGGGTCAAAGTTGGACACTTAACCGACTGAGCCACCCAGGTGCCCCTGAGGAAAAGAGAATCTTAAGCAGGCTCCCATGCTAAGCACAGAGCCTGATGCGGGGCTCGATCCCAGGCCCCTGGGATCATGCCCTGAGCTGAAACCGAGAGTCAGACGCTCAACTGACTGAGCCACCCAGGCACCCCTGATTTCCTCATTTTTAAATAGTAGTTGACTATGTTTCCCAAGAAGCTGTCTGGTTTGGAAAATAACATTAATCTGAATCTAAAGAAAGAAGCGTGCCATTATTATTATTATTATTATTATTATTATTATTATTATTTTAAGTTTCTACTTGTCTGGATGAAAAAAAAAATGTCACTTTGAAGGGCAATTGTTAGCCTGCTTGAGAAAAAAAAATCCATCCCTATCTCAGGATCTACTATTGATGGTAGCTTTAAGTTTAGGCAGTCAACCTCATTCATTCATTCATTCATTCATGGCATTATTACCAAGTCCCTTTTTATGCTATTCTCTCAGCACAATAAAAATTAGGCATGTGTGTGATATTCTACATTCATTCACTTGTTAAGAAACTTCTGTCATCTCGGTTGTTGCAGATCAGGTTCCTTAGACAGTAGGGTGCTGGCAGTGTGTAAAATCGGTTCCCTGACACAAGAAAAAGAGTCCAGACTTGTCGCATTTGCTGACCACCGTGGTGGACACATCCCCAACACGGCTGATTTCTACATCAACATCAGGCATGATGTCCCAGAATTTGGATACGGGAAGAGATGCACACCACTGGCTCTCAGAGCACAGCTCAAATATATTCCTTTTACACACGTGGTTCTCAAATTGTGGTCCCTGGGCCAGCGCGTCACCTGGGAGCTTGGGGCAATGAACGCGTGGGAGCTCATCCGAGATCCGAATCAGACACTAGAGGTGTAGCCCACTGATTTGTTTTCTGACACATTTTTCAGGTGATTCTGATGTGTGCTATTTGAAAACAGTAGCTCCCCACCCCTGCCTGCATGGCTGGCCCTGTTAGTGGTATGGAGGTCTGCAAAAAACTTCAGTCTTCTGTCAGATAGAAGAGATAAAACGAGAAAATGTGCAGGCTGCTTCAGTTCTGTGAAGGAGGAATAACTACTACATCTTGGGTTCTCTTAAACATACTGAAAACTATGTTAACTGCTCTCTCTAGACATAATTCCACGATATAATGGTTCTTATATCGATCCATTTAAGACAAGGACTGACATCTAAAATAAAGTCTTGGGGCACCTGGGTGGTTCAGTTAGTTGAGCATCTGACTTCGGCTCAGGTCATGATCTCGTGGTTTGCGAGTTTGAGCCTGGCATCGGGCTCCGTGCTGACAGCTCGGAGCCCGGAGCCTGCTTTGGATTCTGTGTCTCCCTCTCTCTCTGAACCTCCCCTGCTTGCACTCTCTCTCTCTGTCTCTCAAAAATAAACATTAAAAAATAATATTAAAAATAAATAAATAAAATGAGGGGCACCAGGGTGGCTCAGTTGGTTGAGCATCCGACTTTAGCTCAGGTCATGATCTCACTGTTTGTGAGTTTGAGCCCCACATCTGGCTCTCTGCTGACAGCCCAGAGCCTGGAGCCTGCTTCAGATTCTGTGTCTCCCTCTCTCTCTCTGGCCCTCCCCCGCTAGCACTCTGTCTCTCTCTCAAAAATGAATAAACATTAAAATAAAATAAAATAAAATGAAGCCTTTTAAACCAAAAAAAAATCATAGAAAAACAATTTAATGTATAATTATTTTCCCCTAATTTCATCAGATTTCATTAACTAAAATAAACAAAATCCATTTCCATCAATGTTGAAGATTAACCAGACACCTGAAAAGAGGCACTCAATGTACAAACTTATTCCCACATACAGTGTTCCAACAGCACATTAAATAATGCAGAATTTGGAAAATAAATTTTTACTACATTAAATGTTTTATAACATAACATCATGCAATTAAACTGAACATATTTTCTGGTGTAACAATATGTAAGACTACTCCCTTTTAAAACATTAGTGTATTTTAATAATGTTACATAAAGTAGAAACACCAAGATTTGAACATTTAATTCAACCAGACAAAATAATTACTAAGCAATTTATGGGAGAGCAGATGGCCACAGTGTTATTGATGGCTTTCTCTATAACGATGGAGAAGGAGTACCTTTCATCAGAGGTCACATTTTAGTAGGGCCTGAGCAAGGTCAGAAGCATTTGGATAAATGCCAGAAAATTAGTAAGAGCAGAAGGAAGAGTTGGGACCAATTTCAAGTTGAAGGTGAGGGAAAGAAAAAGATGAGGAGGAACTCCAGGTTTACGACGCCTCTCAATGACAGTAGGAATGTGACAGGGACACAGGTTTGGGTGAAGCGAAGAAAATAAGCTGTGTTTCGGACATTCTAAATTTATGATCCCAACAGCTAGCGCTATTTGGTATATGTTGTTCTAAATATTTTTCATGTATCAAACATAAAATTCTTACTACAATCCCACAAAATGGAACCATGATCCACTACACCCATTTACCAGGTGAGTGAGGCCCAGAGGGCTTATGCAATTTACCCGTGGCACACAGTTAATAGATGGCAGTGCTGGGGCTTGAATCAAGGCAGACTATCTTTAGAGCACCTGTCCTTTTCTATTTAATTTTAGTTTGAGTGGTAATGGCATTCAAATGGCTCAAAAATCAAAATGATGTGAAGTGGTGTTCATACACAAATCTCTTGCTTCCATCCCACTCTTTCCTCTCTATTCCTAGTTTCTCTCTCCTTTTAAAAAAAAATATTTACTTATTTATTTTGAGAGAGAGTGAGAGAGTGCACATGTGTAAGCACAGGGAAGGGGCAGAGAGAGAGAGAGAGAGAGAGAGAGAGAGAGAGAGAGAGAGAGAGAGAGGGAATCCCAAGTAGGCTCCTTGCTCAGCACAGAGCCGATGTGGGGCTCTATTCCACAACCTTGGGATCATGGCCTGAACTGAAACTAAGAGTTGGATGTTCAACTGACTGAACCACCCAGGCGTCCCATTCTGGTTTTTCATTATGCAAATGCATGGACATAAAAATACATGTATTTATTTACCCACCTTTGACACTCTTCTGCCTTCTTTTTCTTTTGAACAGAGCACCACACCTTGAAAATCTTTCTGTGTCCTACATAGAAAACCTCCTCCTTCCCTTTCCACCTCCCTTTTAAACAGTACATTCCATTGTACAGACTAGAAAAGGGCTGTTTCCTAACTTTTGCTTTTATAATTAATGATGCAGTGCAGTACCTGTGCACATATCGTGTCTGTATCTTCAAGTATATCTGTGGCACAAATTCCAAGAACTGGGATTTCATAGGTTAGAGAGTAAATGTATTTGTAATCTGGATACATATTTTCAATTGCCCTCTATGGATATGGTAAACAATCTGTACTTCTAGTGTTAATGGATAAGGATAGAGAATACACTTTCAACTCCCCTGCTATACTCCAGAAATAGATACCAGAAAAATGTTCCTGTATTGCTACATGTAGATGAGAATGAAGACAATGTGAGTGAGGAGTGAGGACAGAGCTAAGTTTGGGATTTAATACTCAGAGTGACTTTATGGGGTACGTGCTGCATCATTATTTATAGCTATGATTTATGAGACACAGAAACATTAAGTATCTGCTCCAAGTTTCTCCCCCAGTAATTGGTCAAGCCTAGATCTGAACACACATCTTAGTGCCAGGATTTTTACTTGTCAAAACTAAAATCTCCTAGCGTGCTGAAATAATTCAACTGTTGTCTATAGTTTCTATTTCACAGAAGCATTTATTTTCTATTCCATACTGAAGTATTAATATATTCATACACATATAACATACACATATCAATATCAATCATCAACCAATCAACCAATCAATCATCTCTCTATCTGAATTCTAGCTAATTGTTGCTTTTCTTTTACCTAAAAGTAATGTGATAACTTTTCTTATACTTAAAAATAATGTGATGATTTTCTAAATTTTTGTGCCATAAATCAAAAACCAAGAGTTAAATGAAAACTGTTTTCCCTGGACCTTACAATAGATGTCCCCATTAGATGATCTGCAAACAGAGAAGTAAACTTCCTGTTCATAAAGAAAAGCATATTATCTGATATTATTCTTTTTTGTAAACATCATATGGTATGCTCTATTGTTTGTCAGGCAACGATGGTAAGAACATAAACTGAAGATAAGCTCTTTATGGTAACTTCTCATTTTGATATAACCACATGGGTTTCTACAACTTATCTAGAAGTATTTTAAGTATATTTTATGTGAACACTAGCTTTAATAAACCAACTTCAAGAACCTTTACTATGGTTTCTGAGAGTGCTGTGCTCTTTCACTGCACAAAATAAAAGAGAAAAGTAAAAAACAAAAATGAACCACAAAACCAACATTCTGAAACTTTTTTTACAGGCTCAAACAAATTGAGGCTATATAATTTGAGGCCTAGCGATATCTAAAATGTTGGCATTAATTCATCACCATTTGGACATGAAATTCATACTCCATTTGGAAACCAATAATGATGTGTTTGTTTCCATGCTCTAAATATTCCCAAGTGGGTTAGCTCACCACTAAGAGGACTTCCTGAATTCCATTCATGGCCTACAATTGTCACCTACTTTCTCGGGACTGTTATAAAGGATCGGGATAGGACGTGAAGGGTTTTGAAGCACATCGATACACACATCAATAATATAGAGGCCAGGGGTGCCAGTTGGTTAAGCATCTGACTCTTGATTTTGGCTCAGGTCATGATTTTACGGTTTGTGAGATCAAGCCCCGCATCAGGCTGGGTGCTGACAGTGCAGACCCTGCTTGGGATTCCCTATCTCTCCCTCTCTCTCCTGCTTGCATTCCCTCTCTCTCTTAAAATAAATACATAAATATATTTAAAAAAGGTAATATAGAGGCCAGTATCTCCAGCTTTATGTCCTAATCAATGCCCCCAAAATGTGTTGTCAGTATTTGGCTTACAGATGCTTTTTGTTCACCACATATAGTATTTTTTTTTAAATATGAATCTATACTTAAAGGATGGAATACTTGGGGCGCCTGGGTGGCTCGGTCGGTTGGGTGTCCGACTTCGGCTCAGGTCATGATCTCATGGTCCGTGGGTTCGAGCCCCGTGTCAGGCTCTGTGCTGACAGCTCAGAGCCTGGAGCCTGCCTCACATTCTGTGTCTCCCTCTCTCTCTGCTCCTCCCTGTTCATGCTCTGTCTCTCTCTGTCTCAAAAATAAATAAATGTTAAAAAAAAATTTAATAAAAAAAAAGGATGGAATACTTATATTAAAACATCCAGATTTATGCCTTTCCTTGAAAACTCAGGAGTTGTGGTAAATCTGGGGCCCACATTTTCCCATGGCAGCATTTAGGGAGAGTTGGGTAGATGCAGTCTGGCCCTGTTTTGACAAAGGTTTGCTTCTAGCTCACTCCTGTCACAGACACTTCTATTACACTGCCAACATCAAGGCTATTTATCATGGAAGTACTAATATAATTTTAAAAAGTTTGATTTTTTCAAGAGTAAAATGATGAGAACACAGTTTTCTCTTGCAGCTGGCCTGATTAGTTCATTTAAGTTACCTGCCTGAAAAACCCTGACTGCATATGACTTTGTGACCTCGCTCTAATTGGTGGCAGTTATTTCTATGATAGTGAATTAGTGTTGAGATCCAACAGAGGTTAATCTTATGCAAAAAGCACGTTTCCAGCAAAATTTATGCCCCATGAATACCACTCCTTTTGTATCTTCAAAATATCATCACTATCATTGTGTTATTAGGAAACTTCCAAAATAAATAACATTACCGGTCACATATTATATGTGTCCCTTGGCTTATTATGTGTAATCTCCCTAAGACCAAGGGTGTTGTTCCTTAAAGCTTGGATCACGGCCTGGCACACAGTAGGTGCTCAGTAAGTACTGCTGAATGAAAGGTAATGTTAAATTCCTCACTGTGCTGGGTATCTTGCAGTTTCTTTTCTAGAGCTACTCTCCACCTGTATTCACTCTGCTCTGGGGTCTGGGAGACTCATGTGCAAACTACATTACTGTGATCAGTGGGTTCCTTTTTGTCTGGAATTTGATTTTGCCAAAGGGGAGCACAGGCAGGGGGCTGTTGGGAAGGAGAAGGATGGCTGGGTATTTAAAAGTCCTGGTTCCTCCTCCAAGGACTGACTGCATCCCTTTGTTGAAGGTCGCATCTCCTGCCAAGGCAGTCCTTGCCACGAGTCCCTTTCTGAGCGTGGATTTCCAAGAGTGCTGCCTCCACTTACCCCTTCAGGCATATGGGCAGTAGCTGTATCCCTCGTTACTGGTCCTAGGTTACTGTACTATCCCTACCAATCTTTGTAAAAAGTCCCCTTAAGAATCTCTCCTCCATTATCCAACTTGAGTATGGCACCTGTTCCTGCCGGGCCCCTAAATAAGACACCCATCATAAGCCTGCTGTGGCCAAATTACTCCCTCCCCTCACCATTACAGAAAAATAGAGGAGAAACGGCTCTTCTCTCAGTAACCAAGAGATGTTCACCTGTAAATGGCAGAAGCTGGGTGGGAGCCGGTGTCGTAGCTGGCACGAACCCGTCCCCGATACAGTTCGACGGCAATATGGTCCTTGTCGCCTTTATACAGGAGGATTCCACTGTCTTCGTCTGTGGCAATCTAGTAGGAAGTAACCCTGACATTAGGACGCACTGTCATCCACACGTACTTCATCAAAAAGAAGACTGCTTAGTGAAGAGTTTTTACTACAGCTTATTTTTTCCTTATAGCTATGAGAAAACAGTAGCGCGCGCTGACAGGACGACTTGAAAGGTGACCCGCTCCTAAATTACTTCGATGCAAATAGATTCATAAAGAATTAAAAAAACCAACAACACAGTAACAGACACTTCAGTAAACACCCCTGGGTGTGCCTAAAACATTCTCTGCTGGAGATCTTCACTTACCTGTTCTTTTCACTCCTGTTCCAGGTTGTCTTTATGGCATATATGAAATGTAACTGCACTGAGTGAGACTGATTTTTATATTCCACATAAAAAAACATTCTTCACAGTTATGGCATGAACAGTGGGAGATCTCTGTTTTTATCCTTTCTAGCCTTTGTGGGCTTTTGAGGACCAAGTCAGTAAAAATTAGATTTATACCTGAAACTCACTAGGTTCTTGCCATACAATCTGGTATGGCAAATGCTGGAAGACAGGGAGACAGGCTTTCTACGGAAGGCCCGTCTGCCTTCCTGAGTCCCATTCCTCATGATGGTTAAGGACACTCACTCATGACACTCATGACATTCACTTGGAGTGTCAAGGTAACCTGAATAAGGAGTGACGCCTATGTTAATCGGCTAAGGTCATCTGAATTCAAAATATATTAAAATATTTTTCCTACCAGATAAAATAAACATGCAGTCCCAGCTTGCCCCTGCGTGTCCTGAATTCATAACTCCTAATCTAGTCTCACCTCCTTCGTGCAGGTCCGAATGACTTGCTTAAGGGGACACAGTGACTTGGTGAAAAGTCTTAAAATAAGATCAGTTTGTTAATTTCATGTCGCTTCTTAAAGTTTCCGGGGGAAGAGTTAAAAGACAACGGCTGAATATTTTGTCAAGGTGTCTTGTCTCACCGGTGTTCTCCTCACCTGCAGAATTCCTAACAGCATCCTCCCCATCCCCCTGGCCCCATCTCAGAGGGCACAGAGCCTGAACTCTGAGTCATAAAAAAAAAAAAAAAATGAATAAAAATACCTTTACCAGAGCACAAACCATATATTTTGTTGCGCCCTATGTGTTTCACAATCAAGTAGTGAATAAAAATACCTGGTTCCCATTTAGTTTTGAAAAATACAAATGTTATAGAGAAGAATAACTGAAGATTTTCATACAGAGAACATTTTCTGTCACTGCGTTGTGCAGTCGATAACTGTCTCTTTAGGAAATAGTATCACTCACAAACTACCAGAGGTTTATGATTTAGTTAAATGTGGTTTAGGATGAAATCAGCCCTTGCTGGTGGGGGATGTCTTACCTGCAGAGTGATGTTCGTTTGTGGACGGACCTTGGCTGAAGGAATTTGAAGATAAGACTCTTTGTTTACAAAATTCACACTAACCAACTTTTCACACTTCTCTCCCTGGTAGCCTGGCAAACACTGGCATATTGGCTCATTTATCCTGATGATGCACTGGGCACCGTTCTGGCAATCAAAATTATCACAGGGGCTGGTACGAGGGAGGACCATGGGTGGAGAAAATTCGCAGAACAAGCCGCTAAAGGAAACAGAAAGAACACATTGCTTTTAGTTGCGTGTGAATTGCATGAGAATTGCGGTCTTTCTGTAAGACTTAACTCTACCACAAATCTCTATTTCTACTTTTACCTGTAGCCTTCGGGGCAGATGCACGTATAGCCATTCACGGCATCTGTGCAGTGGGCTCCGTTTTTGCATTTGTTATCTTGGCAGTCATCAAAGTCAATGTCGCAGTGCTCGCCTATGTATCCTGGTGTGCAGTCACATCTGCTTGAACAAGTAGGTAAACAGTTTCAAACTGAACTGAGCCAAGGTAAGCAAAACAGTTGCATTTCATCTAGGAAAAAAGGGCTCTATCTTTAGAAAACATAGTACACCTAGAACTAAGGTAGCAGTGTTTGTCAACTAAACTTCAATGAAAGTACATTAGAACTAAAACGAAACACTCAAAACTTATATAGAACAGGCTCATCGAGCCCCCAAATTAATAGATCCCTAGAAAACAGTTATTCCATGTTTTCTCCCTGGGATCTGTCAGAATGGTGATAATTAGTAAGCATCCATGAACCAAATGAGGATGCAAATGTGCAGGAGTCCCTCCTTCCTTCTCTCCTCCCCCCATCTTGTTTGCTTTCTTCCGTCCCTCCCCTCTCCTCCATCTTCCCATCTTCTCCCTCCTTCTCCCCTCCATCCTCTCTCCCCTCCCTCCCTCCACCCTGACTATTTTTGCTTAGAGTGTCCTCTATTTTCATTTGCTCTAACTCCTTTGAACAGTTGAGACAATGGAAGTGCTATGGTATAAAATTTACCAAAAATACTAAACACATTTTAAAATAATTAACATTTTTGTTTCCTAATAGAGAATGGATGTATTGGGGAGGCTGGGTGGCTTAGTCGGTTAAGGGTCTAACTCTTGGTTTCAGCTCTGGTCATGATCTCACAGCTCCTTGAGATCGAGCCCCATGTCGGGCTCTGTGCTGATGGTGCAGAGCCTGCTTGGGATTCTCTCTCTGTCTCTGTCTCTCTCTCTCTGCCACTACCCTGCTCGTGCTCTCATTCTCTCTCTCTCTACCTCTACCTCTACCTCTACCTCTACCTCTATCTCTATCTCTATCTACAAATAGATATAGATATAATTTAAATAAAAGAAAAAAAAAGAGAATGGATGTATTGGAATCAAACAGTATTTTATGAAAAAAAAAAGTCAGCATTGAAACCTTAATTCATAATGAATCCAGACAATCATTATGGCAGAGGTTGGCTGACCTAGTGGAGCAGGACAGGGAAACTGATTAAAAAAAAAAATCCAGGGGCCAATTCCATGGATAGCTTTCAGCTTGTTTGTTCACTCTGGTGGCCCCGGGGAAGGATGGGTCTCAGATGCACCGATGAAGAACCGTCATGCGTACACGTGGTGTTCTCTGAGCACTTCCTAGGTGCTATGCCCTGTTCTAACCACTTTGCATATGTGGATTCACGGAATCCTTCTCCATGATCCTGTGACAGCAGTATCACCACTACCTCACATGACAGGTGAGAAAACTAACAGACAAACTGGTTAAGGGATTTACCCAAGGGCACTCGACTTGTAACTGCCACAGCCAAGGTACTAAACCCAAGCAATCTGACAAGAGAGCCTGGATTTCTCACCACTGAAGGATGAAATACTTTATCGTTGCCTGTGGAGAAAGTAGCATGGCGTGTGCAGTGCTTTTCAATCTGTGCTTTGAGGGGCGAAAAGGGACCCCTGAAGGGAAGGAGGCTATTGGCAGTTTCCTGTTTCCCTCCCCTCTCCCCTCTCTCCCAACACTCTCTTGTTGTGATTTATTAGTTTTCACACATTGGGCTTCCATGAGTATTTCTGTTTTGGGTTTAAGAGAGGGCTCACTGACTTTAAAAAACAAATAAACCAGGAAACTATGGCTTATTTAGCTTTATAGAATTCTGATGTTGCAGTTAGAACTGGGTTTGTAGTCTGGCGTCATCCTTACATGTACACGATCTTGACTAACTTACTTAAGCTTCCTAAGTGTTCATGTCTTCATCTGTAACATACACAGTACAAAATAATTTCCACCTCGCAGGTTTGTTAAAAGCTTAAATAAAACCATTATGCTTAAATAAAAACACTATAAAAGAATCATTATGGTGTTTAATACATAATGCATGATCAATAAATGGCAAGTATTTAAAAAATAATTCTATTAAGTCTTAATAATTCTATAAAAGTCTTTGTGGTTTACTGTCTACTAATGTTCCAGTTTTTGATTTTAAAGCCATTAGGATTTAAATGAATGAGGATAATTAAAAATGCCCAAGTGAATGTGGACATTACTGAACACTGAGGGTTTTCTCTGAAAATGCAAAATCAGGATTTAAGAGTTACTGGAGGGCTGATGAATTAAAATAAATGGGGGTATATACCCTCTAAGGAGAACAAACTTTCAGCTCCGCATGTACAAATTAGGAAAATAAAATGAGCTCACTGAGGAAGCATGCTTGCTCTAGAGCCAGTGGTTTTAATGCTAAATCCTAACAAAGCAAAGTAAACAACAAGTCTGAAGTTAAATGGATCCTAAGTGGCCATATACATTCTCAAATAGATGGACAAAGTCTGAGAAGAGAGCTTCCATCAATGTTAATGTGAGCAGAGCCGCTGAAATGCCAGGCATTAAAAGAAGAAATGCTTTGAAACACTCTGAATTATTTATCTGAGAAAAGAAATCAAAGTAAAAGATAAGAGAACCACACATTCACCACCAGTGGCTAAGAGCTGTTTCATATTCTCTTCTCTACAAATACTATTTTTCAAGCCCATTAGAACTTGGAGTCACGTTATGACCAACATTTTTTTTTTTGTCTTTCTTTTGCTCCTCAGATCAAATTTCAAAACAAAAGAAAATATTTAATTAAGAATTCCTTAAGGTTTGTATTATCAATAAAACCTATCACATTCCCTCAACTCTATTATCTGCCAAGGAGTGAGGAAGAAAGCAAAGACTATAAAATATACTGTTTAAGAGTCTCATGCTCTACCGACTGAGCTAGCCGGGCGCCCTAAAATATACTGTTTAGAAGCCCAAAAGCTGACTAAGGAAGATGCATGCTTGAAAATACTGCTTATGGCATATGATGGTCTAAAAATATCTCAAAGCAATTTAGGAGATTTATGAGGTATATAATAAAGCAAGAAAAGTAAAACCAGCTGTTAGCTTAGTAGTAAGAAAATGAATTTGAAGTTCACAGTACAGTTTGTCCAAACAACATTTGTCAATAGAGATTTTCTTTAGCACTTCGTGTCCTTTTGGTTTCTAAGCCCATTTTCTTTTTGCAACTCCCTTCGTGACAATGTGCAATTATTTTTTTTCCAATATATGAAGTTTATTGTCAAATTGGTTTCCATACAACACCCAGTGCTCATCCCAAAAGGTGCCCTCCTCAATACCCATCACCCACCCTCCCCTCCCTCCCACCCCCCCACAATTATTTATAATATGGGAGTGATCGCACACACTGCGACGTCACCTGCTTTCTGCTAAACTACATACAGCCATAAAACAAGCTCACAAATTACTGCTGAAAACAATAGGTTCCCAAATCAGCTAACCCATGATGCAGGAGGATGCACTTCTGAGAGTGTAATTTAATCGATAGTAATAGAAGATACTGAATTAAGGAGTAGTCTTTTAAAGACAAACTCCCTCATTTTTTAGTGGTTTCCATTAAGTCTCACTAACACTTTATCTTACAATCAGAATGCACAAAGCCCTGTGAAACCTGTGTGGCAGATAAACAGTTCTAGAAAACCACTTCCCTGACTGGTGAATTTCTCTGAGAAAGGATATTTGTTATGTAAGTGGTGGATTTTCAATTCGCCAAATTTAACTGCGGGCAGATCAAAGGCATTAGGAGTTAAAGTAACTGACATACAGTACTTGGGTGAACAAAATGCAATAAAGCATTTTGTATCAGTAAAGATTTCAAGAAGACGTCCATTTTTTTGCATGGGATTGTAAACTAAAATATAATGAAAAGTAGAATTCAAAGATATTATTTTCTTTTTCAACAAGGTATCAAATGGAGTCAGCAGGTGCTGTAACTAAAACTGTGTTTGTATATTCTAAAATTTTAGGGGTACCTGGCTGGCTCAGTTGGGTAGAGCATGTGACTCCTGATCTCAGGGTTGTGAGTTCAAGCCCCAAGTCGGGCATGAAGCTTACTTAAAAAAATAAAAAAAAAAGTATTCAAGGAAACTGGCGTCTCAATTGGTTGAGCATCTGACTCTTTAAAAAAAATTTTTTTAATGTGTATTTATTTTTGACATAGAGAGAAAGGCAGCATGAACAGGGCAGGGGCAGAAAGAGAGGGAGACACAGATTCCAAAGCAGGCTCCAGGCTCTGAGCTGTCAGCACAGAGCCAGACGTGGGGCTTGAACCCACGAACCATGAGATCGTGACCTGAACTGAAGTCAGATGCTCAACCAACTGAGCCACCCAGGCACCCCGAGAGTCCAACTCTTGATTTTGGCTCAGGTCATGGATCCCAGGGTTGTGGGACTGAGCCCCATGTTGGGCTTTGCATTGAGTGTGGAGCCTGCTTAAGATTCCCTCTTTCTCTCCCTCTGCCCCCTCCCCTGCTTACTCTCTTTCTCTCTAAAATAAATAATAATAATAATAATAATAATAATAAAATTTTGAACAAATTGAGTAAAAAATATTCTGTAACTAAAACGAGCATAAACATTTTATTCAGATTGATTTTTGAAAGGCAGGGGTTCTGGAGATACTGACCCTATCTCCCATTCAACTCAGAATGTCTGATAATGTGTGGACAAGTATCAAACTGTTAGAAATCCAGCTCACCTCCCATCTTCTCTTACAAAATTGTCCCCGACCTGAGTAATTTTTTAATTCTTTGAATCCTATGGCAATTAAGCTTGAGTCATTTCACTGAGAAGAGAAAGTATGTGAATGTGAGTAGCTATAAAACACTATATAACGGGGGTGTCTGTATGGCTCAGTCAGTTAAGTGTCTGGCTCTCGACTTTGGCTCAGATCATGATCTCATGGTTCATGAGTTTGAGTCCCGCATTGGGCTCTGTGCCCACAGTGCGGAGCCTGCTTGGGATTCTCTCTCTCCCCCTCTCCCTGCCTCTCTCCCCTGGCTCACTCTCTCCCTCTCTCTCAAAATAAATAAACTTAAAAAAAAAAAACGCTATATAACATAACATGGGCACCCTGTCCCATGGCAGGTACCCAATACATAGTGGGCAAAAGAACAAATAATTCTATTTGTTGATTGTCTGATGTAAGCACGGCTCAACTCTTGAACCCAGCTGTCTCATTCCTGAGCATCCAGCGTATCTTCTATAACAAACCATCTGTAATGTTAATCAACTACAAAACTTCTTAGAGGTAACCTATATTAGAAAAATCATCCAACTGGGAAATGTAAGACCTAGCTCCCACCCCTGCCAATGAATAACCTTGAGATCTTTGGACAGCCACCAACCTGTCTGGGCCATGGTTTCCTCATGTTTAAAATGAATTCGGACCAGATGATCTCTAAACCACTGTCAGCTCTAAGAAGAGAACCTTACTATTGATAGGCCCTTAAACTATTTCAGGATTGTAGCAAAGAAATAATTTAATCTGATACCGAACATATTTCAGGAAGATTACTGAGGAGGGAAAAGCAGCAATTTTGAAGTTCTGAGTTCACTTGAGGGAGCCCTCTATCTACAGTGACTGTATGCTTTATCATCCCACAGAAGGCAAATGTAAGGTGAAAGAGGGGCTATTAATAATTATGCTAAGACAACAGGCATAAACTGGAACTGTCCCAGGGCAACCTGGGACATAAGGTTCCCTCCATCTTCCTCACCTCGGAGAGTTAAGAATTGTTGCAGACCAAAGAAACTTCAGTTACATTAAAGTCCCTATTTACCACCAACTTACATTCAGATAATAAAGTGCCTAGTAGATACTACAAATTTATTTGTCCTTCAATAGTTTTAAGTTTCATTTATTTTGAGAGAGAGAGCGTGTGAGCACAAGTGGGGGAGCGACAGAGAGAAAATCCGAAGCAAGCTCTGTGCCATCAGTGTGCAGCCCAATGTAGGGCTTGAACTCAGGAACTGTGAGACCATGACCTGAGCTGAAATCAAGACTCAAGACACTTAACCGACTGAGCCACCCAGGTGCCCCTTACGTGGCCTTCAAATACATTTAAGTAAACACAGTCAAAGGCTAATTTATTTCATACGTGACTTCCCAGGAAGAGCCATGGAACGAAAGGAAATGCTGTCTTTCATTTTCTTTAGCGTACTAAAAAAAAAAGTCCATGTTGTATATCAGCATTTATAAAAATCCCACTGACACTGGAGAGTATGTCCCTTTCGTCCCCAGCAAAGGTGTGAAGCAAGGTCCTGAAAGGAAGGTGAAGAAACAGGTTCCTGAAGAACCCCTTCCCCCCCCCCCCCCCCCCCACTGGGAGCCCCGAGGCAGCCTCTGACTTACTTGAATCCCTTTGGCATCAGGATGCACTTGGAGTCATGCTGGCAGGGGTTCAGGTCCTGGGCACAGAAGTCCAGCTTCTCCTCACACAACTCGCCTGTTAACACGGCAAACGGTGTTAGTTCACAGACAAAGGTTAACAGGCTTCCCGCCAGCAGGCTGTCAGGGGCCTCAGAGGTTAGCACAGCTTGTGACTGGGGAAAAAATAAATCACAAGATACGGAAGCAGAAGATCCAAAGGGCTGGTTATGCTGCTACACAGTCAGGATTTGGGATAACACAACTATTGTGATTTGCAACTAATAGGAGCCCCTTTAGAACACACTGTTGGAATGAGAAAAAGGAAATCTGAATGCTTTTCATTTTCTGTTGTTTCGTTTGTTTTAATTTGGACTTTTTAGGGGCGCCTGGGTGGCTCAGTCGGTTAAGCATCCAACCTCGGCTCAGGTCATGATCTTATGGTTCCTGAGTTCCAGCCCCGCGTCGGGCTTTGTGCTGACAGCTCAGAGTCTGGAACCTGCTTCGGATTCTGTGTCTCCCTTTCTCTCTGCTCCTCCCCCACTCATGCTCTATCTGTCTGTCTCTCAAAAGTGAATAAACGTTAAAAAAATTAATTTGGACTTTTTACTGAGGTATAGCATATACCCAAAGAATAAATGAATAGCTAACAAATATTCACATACTGAACCCACTAACGTAACCAGCATCCACATCCAGAAACATACCATTTACCAGCATCCCAGAGACCTGACCCCAAGGCGAGTAACCACTGTCCTAACAGGACCAAACATGAGTTGTGCCTGTTTCTGAATGTGACAGAAATAGACTCATTTGGTATGTACCCCTTTATGTCTGGCCCGTTCTGTGGTTTTATGTTTGGAAAACTAATCCTCATATCTTCATAGTCTCCAAGGTCTCATAAAGTCTGGAAGAAAAAGATGTTGTTGTTTCTCTCTTATGACTTAATTGCAACGGCTAATAGACTACTCCTTAGTTAAAGCCACTAAGAAAAAAGCAAAAGGAGAACCAATCTGGACAGAGTATCAGTTAACTCATAAAGAACAAATTTTATCAATAAATGAGAACTAAAAGCATAACCATGCAGATTCTAGACACTTTATGGTGAATTGCATGCCTGCGAATCTCTTAAGAAATTTCTTCAGATATAAATAATATGGTCGTATCTTATTTTCAGATATATTTGGCTAAATAATGATTTTTGGTGAGACTTTCCCAATCACTGTGGGAGATAATAAATAACTAGGAAGATACAAAATTTAAAAGTCACCTCCTTTTCTACCTTACCTCTAAATCACTTTTTAATTGTGTTATATGCGATAAGTGAATGAATACAGTGACACATCCAGACAGCTGTTCATTTCCAAGAAACTATTAGAACTTTCATTCATTCAAAGTGTGTGGATTTAAACAGCATTGTTTAAAAACCAGGAGTTTACACACATTCCTTTGTTATAAGACTATCCTTTTAAGGAAAAACTTTGCTAACTGGTAGAAAGAGTTGCTTAGCAACTCAATGTAGCATATTCAAGAATCTGTATCCATGATGCAAATATATAAATGTAGTCAGTTATTACGTCAATTTGGTGTATGATAAGTTAGTTTTTTTTTCTGTCTCTTAAAATGAACTAATTACATTGAAAGTCTCATGGATTTCTTCTTTGTAAGAAAGTTGTCTGTGTCTCTAGATTTGTGATACAAAAAGTTTTTAACAACATATAAATGATGAGCTACTTTTAAACAGGGTTTATATAAAGCTTTTCACTTTCAGTTAGTATTATTTTAAGTAATACATCTTGATGGAATTTATTCATTATAATTTATCAGCCTACCATGAGGAAATAATTTTGAATTTTCCAATCAAACCTATTTGGTTGGATACAGGTTGTTTATAGTAATCTATAGACAAGGTAGGTTGTAGTAACTGATGATAGAGAGGGACCATATAAGATATATATAATAAGTATATATTGTATATTGACCATAAAATATATATTATATATATATAGTTTTCCACTCAATACTCAATAAGAAATTGCTTTAAAAATTATAAAAGGGGAAATGTTTGATTTCTTAGTCACTTAGATCCACTCCAACCCAACTCAATCCAATCTAATCAAGCTGACTTATACCACACACAGTTCATAAGGATTTACAGAGAGAAATTCATCTCTTAAGAGAAGAAATTAGAGTTGACCCTTTCTCCTCCACCAGGTGTTTCTTCATAAACTTGATGTGGAAAGGAAGAAGAAAGGAGATGGTTGTAAGACACTGTTGGCTAAACAGACTGGCCATTCTCTAACAGCTTTAAGGCAAAACATGCTAATTTGAATGTGAAAAGCTATACCGATATGAAGTGTTACTTAATTTGCAAGGAATCTATCTTCTAAGAACAGCACAGCAGCAATATTAATCATTGTTAAACTTGTGTATGATAGTTCTTTGTGACCAATACATAACTACACATTTGATTCTGGTGAAGATGGGCTGATTACTTCAAAAAGGATCGGTCTCCCTTTAAGTGTCACCAAATATTACAATACTAACAAATATTATATTCCATCACTCACTTTTAAAGCCAAATTTTGCAACCTATACTCTTGTCTCCTGTGTCTATTTATGATTTTATGAATTTATCTCAGCTCCAGGTCTGGGCTAATGGTGTTTCCTTTTGTTTTAGTAACTTTAATAAGTTCTGTTGTCAATTTTTCCATCCATTATATGTCCCCTCTTTATGAGTTTGTTAGCTATCTACAATTTTTATATTTCATGTTTGCCTGTGCCTATCTTATGGCGCATCTATTGTATGAATTTACTTATTGACTTAATAAATATTTATACAGTGTTTACTGCTGTGTGCCAGACAGTTTCAAACACTGTATAAATATGGAGCTGCTTAATGTTCCTGACAACCAGTTAATAAGGAAAGGGCACAGGGCTGTATGGTTTTGGATGTGCTGGATATTACTGGTGTTTACCTCATTTCCTTTCTTTGACTGTAAGAGCACTGAGAGCAGTATTCTTGGCATATTTGCCTTCCTATCTATAAAGTACGATGTTATGACACACTAAAATAATAGTTATTGAAAAAAGATACATGCTTTTTTAAGATAAGAGTGCTATCTTGTTGACCTATATTCAACTTGGACTTCAATTTAGCATTTAGACAATTTTCTGTTCAATGGGTAATAATTAGTCACCCATAATTAATAATAAGTACTTATGACTTTCCTTTAAGCATTACTTTAACTTTCCTCTGGCCAAATATTAAATGTTTTCATTGGACTATTTATTTTTTTCAAATTATATTGGATTCTGCTGTGTTGGAGTGAAGGTAGTTTTAAAGTTCAAATACTGTCCCACAGAGGTGAAACTCAAGAACTGAGCATAAGATGGGAATTGTAGCAAGCTCCATAGACAAATGTACAAGTTTAGATCTACTTCTCAACAAGTAAAGAAAAGTTGGACATTTGAAAGCTGCATTCGTTTTCCAGGAAGAACTGAAATAAAATGCACTAACATTAGTTCACTCATACGCTTTTAGTTACTATTGAAAATTTCTCCTAAAACTTATAGTATTGAGTGAACATTATGCCTGTCCCTTTCTTCCTTCCTTCCTTCCTTCCTTCCTTCCTTCCTTCCTTCCTTCCTTCCTTCCTTGTCTTTTTCTTTCTTTCTTTCTTTCTTTCTTTCTTTCTTTCTTTCTTTCTCTTTCTTTCTTTTCTTTCTTTCCCTGTATTTCCTTCTCCTTCTTTCTTTCTTTTTCTTTCTTTCCCTGTACTTCCTTCACTCTTTCTTTCCATGTCTTTCTTTCTTTCTTTCTTTCTTTCTTTCTTTCTTTCTTTCTTTCTTTCTTTCTTTCTTTCCCTGTATTTCCTTCTCTCTTTCTTTCTCTTTTTTCTTCCCCTGTACTTCTTTTCTTTCTTTTCTTTTCTTTCTTTCTTTCTTTCTTTCTTTCTTTCTTTCTTTCTTTCTTTCTTTCCTTTCCTTTCCTTTCCCTTCCTTTCCTTTCCTTTCCCTTCCTTCTTTCTTTCTATGTGTAGCCAGAGCTAGTACCAAATTAGTGAAAAAATCAGGGAAAAATAATGGAAAATAAGGCAACTGTATTTGCTTTTTTGATGCTCCAGGGCCTGCCTGATATAATATCATCAATGGCTACCTTTCCTCCTGAGATGATAAAATATGAGGTGATAAGGAAAGGTGGAAACATTCTTTATTGTACTACACATAGTTAAT
Source organism: Panthera pardus (assembly GCF_024362965.1). Classification (NCBI taxonomy): domain Eukaryota; kingdom Metazoa; phylum Chordata; class Mammalia; order Carnivora; family Felidae; genus Panthera; species Panthera pardus. Next base: position 188,614,427 of record NW_026526688.1, read on the forward strand.
GTTATAATCTGTTATCCTGTAAGCGGGTTTTTATGTTTTTAACATGGAAGTAGGAAAGATATGTCAGCTCACTGGGGTGGTTAAGGGCAATGTAGTTGCATACTGGTTAAATCTCAGTACCCATGAACCCCTCAAGATACAGGGGTCTAGACAAACATTGATTCCATAATCTGGCTCCAATCCACTCTGCTAAATCCTAGGAAATCCTATTTTTTATTTGCTTTCAGGTATGTACCTTAAAAGTCCCAAGTGACAAAGCAATAGCGTGGAACAAAATGGTTGCCTGGCATTTATGATTTCACTTCTAATCAGATGAGTAAATTAAATTGCCTTATGCTTGCAATTTTAGGCTTTGTGTGTGTGTGAGAGAGAAAGAGAATTTAAAAAAAAAAATGTTTCTAATGTTTATTCTTGAGAGAGAGAGAGAGCGAGAGCGAGAGAGAGAGAGAGAGAGAGGGACAGCCTGAGCAGGGAAGGAGCAGAGAGAGAGGGAGACACAGAATCCGAAACAGGCTCTAGGCTTTGAGCTGTCAGTACAGAGCCTGATGCGGGGCTTGAACTCACAAACCACAAGATCATGACCTGAGCCAAAGTCAGACGCTTTACCTATTGAGCCACCCAGGTGCCCTGAGAGAGAATTTAAAAAGGGATGTGTGTGGATGTGTGTGTGTGTGTGTGTGTGTGTGTGTGTGTCCATGTGATATCTACGTTTTTTTTTTTTGTTTTGTTTTTGTTTTTTTTTTAATTTTTTTTTTTTCAACGTTTTTTATTTATTTTTGGGACAGAGAGAGACAGGGCATGAACGGGGGAGGGGCAGAGAGAGAGGGAGACACAGAATCGGAAACAAGCTCTAGGCTCCGAGCCATCAGCCCAGAGCCTGACGCGGGGCTCGAACTCACGGACCGCGAGATCGTGACCTGGTTGAAGTCGGACGCTTAACCGACTGCGCCACCCAGGCGCCCCGATATCTACGTTTTGGAGAAGAAGTGGAGAATGGTCATCCAGGAAACCTATCATTATTTCTTCAGAGAAACAGAGGTTAGTGAATGAAGTGCTATAACTTGTGAATAAAAAAACACTGTATCTAAGGGGCGCCTGGGTGGCTCAGTAGGTTGAGTGTCCGACTTCAGCTCAGGTCATGATCTCGCAGTCTGTGGGTTCAAGCCCGCATCGGACTCTGTGCTGACAGCTCAGTGCCTGGAGCTTGCTTTGGATTCTGTGTCTCCCTCTCTCTCTGCCCCTCCCCTGCTCATGCTCTTTCTCTCTCTCTCTCTGTCAAAAATAAATAAACATTAAAAAAAAATTAAAAAAAATACTGTATCTCGTAAACAGGTGTCTTTTTCGTAAGAAGATGACATCTAGTTCTTGGATTGCTTCTTCCTGATTGTGTCTATCAGGTCCGTGTGGGGGACAGTGGGGTTGCAAATGGCCAGGTTCTACAGCTCTACTAGTATGAGCTGCAAGGGATCAAGGCAGGAGTAATGCCCACTCCCCTCAAAGCCCACTCTCGAGGAGGAAATATAATCACTACTTACTGAACACCTGTACATGTGGTTTTTCTGAAGAATTTGATGTAGTGGTAATGTGACCACATATCCGGGCTTACTTAGGACAGTCCTGGTTGATACCCGTTGTCTCAAGGTAATTACCAATAGTGTCCCCATGCACTCACACCGATGACTTCATTTGAATGATAAATGTTATGGTCACCTTGTAGTGGAACACTAGAAGCAAGATCATCAGAATTGATGCTCTGTTTGGAGTGAGCAGTGAGCCAGCATAAAGAGATACCGGGGAGTAAGTATTCTTAATGGGTGAGATGAAATTTGGGTCGCTGAGTTATTGCTTGGAATGGCCTTCCACAACTTACTCAGTATAAGACAGTGGTCTGGCTGTAGGAAAGTGAACTATTTTATTGTTCTGGGCCCCAATTCTTCATTGGTAAAATGATCTTCTGAAATTGAAATTGTGCAAGGTCAACTGTGGCTCTAAAACAATCTCACACACACACACAAAGGAAAATGCTTCTACAAAGATGGATAATGCAGGTAGCAAGTTAGCTGCTCAAAACATATTGCATTCAGTGGTGAAAACAAAGTGTCAGTATGTGCTCTGAGCCCTCTGAGGTTGTGATTTTGTGATCTTATTGAAATGAGGCAGAAATCTCAATGCACTTTGATGGTTGTTATGGGAAAGGGTACCTGCAGTCAGCCTTGCCCCCTGCTTCATTTTAGATCTATGAATGTAGCTGATTTTAATGTTCCTTCCTTCTTGAACACCAGGGGCCCTTCCTTTTATCTTCATTTATACTTCTGGCATCTTTGTATAGAGACCGGTGTTAAGGGGCGCCTGGGTGGCTCAGTCGGTTAAGCATCCGGCTTCAGCTCAGGTGGTGATCTCATGGTTCGTGAGTTTGAGCCCCGCGTTGGCTCTGTGAAGACAGCTCAGAGCCTGGAGCCTACTTTGGATTCTGTGTCTCCCTCTCTCTGCCCTCTCCTGGTTGCACTGTCTCTGTCTCTGTCTCTCTCTCTCTCAAAATTCAACATTAAAAAAAAAAATAAAAAAGAAATGCCTGTGCTAATGCTAGGAGTAAAAGGGTGAACTATTATAATAGCAACAAAATTATATTCCTATTCTCATGGAGATTATACACGAGAGGAAGAGGAGAGAGATGTTAGTCAATAATTTCAAAGTAGTTATAAGATTGCTGGTGTGATAAAGGCCAAGTGGAAGATGTCATGGTGCTTTAGGAGGGGGACTGACCATGTGGGAAGTGCTTTTAAAGAATTTACACTGGGAGGGGAGAGTGAAGAGCAGGGGAGAGGCTCTGTGTAGGAGGCTGTATTCATGGAAAATCTCAGCTCTGAAAGAGTGGGAGTGAATCTGGGAAAACAAGGCACCAGAAGAGGTCACAGAGGCCGGCAGGGGCCATGTGGTAGAACGTGCAGCGGGTACCACTGAAGGCTTTTTAAGTTGGAGGATGGCCAGATGATACCTGCACTTTAAAAAGAACATTCTGGTTCCAGTGAAGGATGGACCACAAAAGGGCAGAAAAAAATGGACATGACGGATGATTCAACTTGCACTTAGGTGGCAGTAGATGAGATGGACGGCCTGGAGAGATGTTTGGGAAGCAGAATTTATGAGAATTTGTGATGGATTGGATGTGAATAGGGGAGAGAGAGGGAGTCATCTCAGACTTCTAGGTTTCCGGTATGTATATATTTGGAAGTACTTCTCAGTGACATAGAGAACACTTGAAATGACCAGGTTTTCTGGGGCAAAATCAGGAGTTTAAAATATAGTGATGTGGTGTTATGGGTTAATTTGGGTCCCCTCTCTCTGTCTCCTAAAAAAGATATGTTGGAATACTCCGGTAGCTCAGAATGTGATCTTATTTAGAGACAGGATCTTTGCAGAGATAATGAAATTAAAATGAAATCATTAGGGTGGGCCCTAATCCATTATGGCTGATGTTCTTATAAGAAAGAAACACATGGCATAGAGGAAAGATTGAAGAGACACAGGGAAAAGATGGCCCCACAGGTCAAGGAGAAAGGCCCACATGGATTGTTCCCTCAGAACGGTCAAAAGGAACCAACCCTGCAGACACCTTAATTTCAGATTTTTAGCCTCCAGAACCATGAGTCACTAAATTTCTGTTGTTTAAGCCACCCACTATGTGGTACTTTGTTACAGCAGTAACAGCAAACCAATATAGGTGGTAAATGCTAAATCATTAGAGAATTATAGTGGGGATAAAACTTTCAATTTATGCCATATTTCATTTTTTATTTTTGACCCCTATCTTTTTGCATTCCTATTTCATTTCATGTGGCTGTCCTCTCCTTGTCCTAAAATTTTCTTTTAGGTCTCTGAGATTCTCTAACAGATTCTGGAATAAGTGATGCACAAGGAGAGGGAGGAACCCATGACCATGACCTCTGCACTGCAAAAGAGTCAAGGTCCAGCAGAGCACAGCAGAGTAGGTGGGCTCCACACTTGCTGCGGGGCTGGAAGTCTCCCTGCAAAGCACTGTGTCTGGGTGAATTTGGACCAGTTCCTTGGGCTTCTCTCCAAGAGGAACTGCTGTTAACAGTTAGGGTCTCGCTAACAGGGAAGGCTGCCCAGATGGTAATGAAGGTTCTCCTCCTTTTAGGGTATCAAAGGTGACAAGGGCCAAGGGAATCCCAAACTACTGTGTTTGTAGAGAGGGAGAAAAGTGAGTCCAATGTCTTATTTCATCAACTTTACAACGAATTGGGAGATGGGCTTGAACTTTGAATGAAAGCAACAACTAATAATAACTACCAAGTATCTATATTATTATTACTTAAAAATAATAATCAATGTTTTTATTAAATTATGTCAAAGACATCAAAGCTCATGATAAGTGGAGGATGCCTGTGTTGAATCTTGTCACTAATCATAATTTACATTTCCCCCACACGTTCAAATTTCTTAAATATGCCTTTTCTTAAAAAATACTGGTTTAACTCAGGACATTGTTGAAAAATTTTATCCACAGTGATTCTTTGGCAAATCAATGAATAATGAAGATACTATATATTTTGTGGGAGTTAACATTAATGTTTCCTGAAACTAATAAGAATAGTGTAAAAGGAAATCAACTACTAATAATTGGATTAGTTTACATGTACCCTGGTGTGAGAATTTCTTATTTGACCAAAATACAAAGCTGCTTTAGTTTAATAATTTTCATAATAAAATGTTGAGAAGAAATATTTTGAGATAGAACCACAAAATGATTCAAGGACATGCATGATAATGCATGATAAAGTCCTTACTCTGGAGAAGTTACAGTCTGGAAAAATTACAGAAGAAAAAAAGACTCCTAATTTTCCAGTATTCCTTGGGTTTCATTTAGTGACTAAAATATGGACAGCATACTGGGGGCACCTGGGTGGCTCATTTGGTTACACATCTGACTCTTGATTTTGGCTCAGGTCATGATCTCATGGTTCTGGTTGGTGGGATCAAACCCTATGTCAGGCTCTGTGGAGAGCCTGATTGTTTCTCTCCCTCCCTCTCTGCCCCTTCCCTGCTTGTGCATTCTCTCTCAAAAATAGGTATTTTTTCAAAAAAATGACTTAAAAAATATGGACAGCATCCTGGCTTAGAAACTGGATTAAAAACTTTACTACACAGTCCCCAATTCATTAGTACCCCTGATGGGATTTTTCGTCTTGGTAAAGTAAACTAAGAAGACATTTTTGAAGAGTTATCGGGGTGGGAGGGGTAGGGGGTACAATTAGTTGACGTCTGCCTGCCAAGAAATCTGGGCAGCAGCAGGTGTCACCTAGGCTTGTTCAGACCTCAAGGACCGCTGAGCAGAAACAAGGTTGTTATTTGGTCCCTGGATTAGGATTTCTGAAATTTTTCAACTTCAACTCACTCTGCTTAAAATATTCATCTGTTTAAAAAAAATTGTTTTTTTGGGGCGCCTGGGTGGCTCAGTCGGTTGAGCCTCCGACTTCAGCTCAGGTCACGATCTCGCGGTCCGTGAGTTCGAGCCCCGCGTCGGGCTCTGGGCTGATGGCTCAGAGCCTGGAGCCTGCTTCCGATTCTGTGTCTCTCTCTGTGCCTCCCCCGTTCATGCTCTGTCTCTCTCTGTCTCAAAAATAAATAAATGTTAAAAAAAAGAAATTAAAAAAAAATTGTTTTTTTAACGTTTATTCATCTTTTAGAGACAGAGAGAGACAGAGCATGAGCAGGGAAGGGGCAGAGAAATGGGGACAGAGAAACGGGCAGAGAATCTGAAGCAGGCTCCAGGTTCCTAGCTGCCAGCACAGAGCCTGACGCAGGGCTTGAACTCACGAACTCTGAGATCATGACCTGAGCGGAAGTCAGACACGCAACCAACTGAGCCACCCAGGTGCCCCCAAACTATTCATCTGTTTTAGGGGCACCTGGATGGCTCAGTTGATTGAGCATCTGACTCTTGATTTCAGCTCAGGTCATGATCTCAGTTTTGTGGGTTTGGGCCCAGGGTCAGGCTATGCACTGGCAGCATGGAGCCTGCTTGAAATTCTCCCTCTCTCTCTACCCTTCCCCTGCTCGCACTCTCTCTTTCTCAAAATAAATAAATAAACTTCAAAAAACATTTCCGTTTTATACCAATAAAGCAATAGGAAAAAGTACATTTGAATTATTAAGTATCTCATTTCTATTTTCAAAAGTTAAATTATAGGTTATAAATGCAGGTTGAGGATGTCTACAAGAAAACCAGTTTTAGATATGGGTACACAGCATTGCTGGAACACTTAACCGTTGCTAGTTTTTTGCTAACATAATCAGATTTAGTTTCTTTTTTCTCTGAGACAGAAAAAACAATCTCAGAGTCCGTTCTGGGAATCCTGGGTGTATGAAGGGGGAGAGGAGGGTTCTGGGGCTGCAACTGCAGGCTGTTCTTGTTCCTATTTATAAATTCTTACCAAACGAGTTTTTTTTTTTTTTTTAAATGCAAAAGGATCATTAATATTGACAATAATAGCAAAGGAACTTATGACAGCAATCTGAATAACTGAACCAGAATTCTGGTGTTAAACTTAATCTGTTATGACACTCTCACATATACTTGTGACAGGGGAGGAAATCTAGTTGAATTCCTTATAGAATCCCCAGGACACAGAGTTTTGGGGGGTCAAGCGCATCATTGTTCAAATATTTGCATTTTGAGTTCTTGCTTGGCTCAGGAAAATCCTGAATGATTGGTAACCATTTTATCTTATTTGAACTGGTGCAGCAAGGGAAGGTATCCAAAACGGTAACCTGCAAGTTGCCTGGCACAAACTAGATGCTCGATGGCTGCCGAAAAATGTGAAAGATGGCACTTATTTGATTGCTTTTCAAGGGAAAAAAAACTTTAATTTTTTTTTAATGTTTATTTTTGAAAGAGAGAGAGACACACAGAGACAGAGTGAGAATGGGGGAGGGGCAGAGAGGGAGAGGCAGAAACAGAATCTGAAACAGGCTCCAGGCTCTGAGCTGTCAGCACAGAGCCTGATGCGGGGCTCAAACCCACGAACTGTGAGATCATGACCTGAGCCGAAGTCTGACGCTCAACCAACTGAACCACCCAAGTGCCGCAAGGGAAAAAAAAAAACAACAAACAAAAAACAACAACAAAAACCTTTAAACACATTAATGAAGGAGACCCAGAGATATGAAGAACAACCTAAGGCAGAACAGAGAATAAGGAAAATCAGTAGCAGATTTGTGTTCTGAGATCCCAGCCTGAGGGATTGCTTTTGCAGGCGGGACTGGATGCACAGCCTGGTGGACTCTCTGGTATCTGTATAATCTCATCTGCCAAATAATGACGGTTCCAATTGGAAACAGACAGGATGAACTCAGGAATGGTAGGAGTGTGAGTGTCAGTACTTAAGTGACATGTTTGAGAAAGGGAAGATAAAAGGATCTGAATGTTTCTCATTACCAAAATTTTAAAATTCCATCCAATTCCTATAAAAATTTGTATATTTCCCATTTGTTCTTTATTCCTATTTAAAAAAAAACACATTCTCTCTCCTCTTACAGATCTTTCAGTGTAGCAAGGAGATGGATAAACTGAGAAGAGGGTGGACACAGTTGATGGGATTCTGGGAGTCATCCCAGGACCTGTTAATTGAACTACACCTGCAGGAAAAACATTTCTATTTTCTCCTCTTTTGCAGAACCAGTCCAGCTCTCTTTGTTACATCTTCTGCTTAAGGTTATAATCCCAGGCACCAGAGCATATTAACATGAACAGATGCCCAGTCTCTGATCTGAATATTCAGTATCCTTATCAATGGTGATGGTAATAATTGACTGTATTCATCACTAAGAGTGTGCTGTTATTTCTTCTAATTTTTTTCAAAGAGCCAACTCTTCCTGAGGATCCTTTTTAATAATATGATGCTTTCTTATTTGTGCTCACTATACTGAAATCTGTCCTATCAATTAGAAAGTCCACTGACCTCTAAAATATGATGAATAAAGTACTCAGATCATTCCCACTTCTCTAAACTTAATTAAATCCACTGGTTTGTACAGAAATATAATGAAAAGATATTGAGGGCTTGTGAATTCTTGAAGATCCAATAGTCACTGATAAATGTCCTTTGAGTGCAAAAGGTATGCAAAATGGACCATGGGCAGAAGGTATACATTGCCACAAAGTAACATCATGAGATAAAGTGAATCATACTTCAAAGTAGGAAGGCTCAGGAAAATACTCTATACATTTGGATAAGATATTTCAAACAAGGAAAATCATCTTCTGTTCTCGCTTTTGTTCCAAATAATACGAAAGGGGTTGCTCCATCATGTTTTGTTTGCCAGAAAGCTTGATTAGTCTTCATTCAGAAAAAGATTATCTTCACTTATCAACTAGTAAAGGAACCATATTATGCTGTCCACTTTCTTGGGATATGAGAGAGGATGCTTTGTACTGGTGAAATAACTGACCCAATTTGAACTTGAAGTACAGAATCAAAGCCAAAGAGTTTGCCTAGTAGATGTTTTATGCATTTAAAAAAGTCACGTTTGATGCTTAGCACAGTGTCCAGCATAAGGTATTTTTAAACATCTTTTGAGTTTTTAAAATGAAAAATTTACCTCCCCTGAAAATAAACAGAAAAGGAGGTATTTTTCAGTACTTCCTCTTTAGAACACTGGTGTCAAATAATGTGGCCAATCCCAACAACTACTGAAACCTTAGAAATATTTAACACTTATATTCAAGATAAATAAATCCAAACTAGATTGAATAAGGCTTGGTTAAGTTAAACTGTTGTTTTGGGCTCAGTGAGCCTTGCCTACTAACTAAAGAGCAAGTAGGACCTGGTGTTGAAAGGTAGGAAGATGAAAGCAAACCACACAATCTTGTTAGGCTGCCAGAGTATTCTCTCTATTAAAACAGACTGCAGAATAACGGGAATTGAGCCCCCAAACCAAGAGCACACTGTACACACTGTATGTTAGTCAACTTGACAATAAATTATATTAAAAAAAATAGTGAAAGAAAAAAATTAAAAATAAAATAAGATGAAATAAGAGAACCAAAAAACAAAAACAAAACAACCAAAAACCACCCAACAAACAAAAAACAGACTGCAAGCGTGATTGCAACTATACTGATCTTGAAACAAAGACCTTAAACATCTTGAGGCAGAATTAATAACAGGCAATCACTATTATTAAGGTTCATAAAAATTTAAAAAATATAACAAAACCTAAAAAAAAAAAGAAAAAAAACCCAGTCAAATCCAAGAGCTCTTCAGCATTCATTATTTCCTTATACTTCAAGTCAAGTGGGTAAAGAGAACCAGAGACTTATTTCTGAAGTCTTTCCATTTGAAATGTGCATGGAAAACAGAATTACAAAATAATAATTTGAAGACAGTACTTTATCCATTCATCAGTTGATGGACATTTGGGCTCTTTCCATAATTTGGCTATTGTTGAAAGAGGTGCTATAAACATTGAGGAGGGCACTTGTTGGGATGAGCACTGGGTGTTGTATGTAAGCGATGAATCACAGGAGTCTACCCCCAAACAATAAATTATATTAAAAAATAAATAAATAAAAATAAAAAATAAAGTAATACACAAATTGTGGAGATCAGAAAATATAGAGGTATGTAAAGAACATGTAAATTTTGTAATGCAGAAACTAACCAAATCATGTAATGTATATAGAGAAAGAGTTGAAAAAAAAAAAAGAAAGAAAGTACTGGAAAATATGGGAAGAATATATTATGCATATAATCTACTTTAGGTAGGAATTTCTTTATCAAAATTCCCTTAAGGATTCTTAATGCCATTAGGAATGGCAGCCCCTGAGGTTTCTGGAGTATAGATATTTAACACTGTAAGGTGTTGTTCCATACATTCTTCCATGTTATTCTCAGGCATGGATGTGAGGTGGGACAGATGTCATTATCCTTGTTTCCCAGAAAGAAAGAAAAAAAAAAAAAAAAAAGACTGCCAGAGATCCCAGAGTTGATAATATTAACTATAAGGATAAGAAATCTGAACTTTTCCCCTTAGCTACAAAAATTCATCAGTACCCCACCTGCCTTATATGGAAGGAGGTAGCCTAAAAATCAGGGGAAATAGTTTTGCAGGCATTGATTAGGCACTGTCTTTTTTTTTTTTAACTTGTAGATAAAATAGATTGTTTGCCTTCATTTGAATTTTGTGGCTACAGCTTTATTCTTTTCAAATGCACATGAAAGACACTTATGTACAGAGAACTGAAGAGACAGCAGAAGAAAAGCTTGTTTATCACAAACAATTAGGCAGAGCCACTGAGTGATGGGAAATAGTTCCAGGCCTGGAAGATAGCAGCAGATACGAAGGAATTGATTCCAGTGGAAGCCTCCCCACCCCAAATCCCAGTGCATGCCTTGGGGTCAGTTAGACATTGGTTTGCATTCAGATCCCTACTTATAAGGTGTGCATCCTCGGGTAAGTGTTTTCTCATCTTTTATACAAGTTATTGCTTAAATTTTTATTGTTCACATCTACAGCGTTCTTTTCAATTAACAATATGTCACCTAATTATGGAGCTTCTTTTTATTTAAGAAAGTTGCTGTCTGCTATAAAGAAGTTGAAATTTAATTTCTTGTGAAGTTTTGGGTTAAAAAATAGAGCAAAGTTTGAGTGCTTTTCAAAGCAAATTCACTCAGCAGGAGATTCTTGGAAAGAGAAGGCATCTTTTATAAACATAAGCATGAAATTTAGTCAACACAGGAAACCACATGGTGATTTAAAATACTATCACACTGCCAACCTTGTTCCTGAGAGTATATATAACTATTTATGGTATATTCCTATAACAGAACAATTGCTATTATTACTCTGAGATAGAAGCAAACATTAAACATCCCTGCCCCAGACCACCAATTACTTTAGTACTTTTAAAAAGAAAAGATGACATCTGATCAAGGATGTTATTGGATTCGTTAATCTTCAGAGAGCTGCACAGGCTATATTTTAACATTCTAAAATATGAAGCCATTTTTTTTTCATGTTTTTCAACTTAACTCTGTACGTAGTAAGAGTAAGTGACCAAACACAGCATATCACCTGAATAATGCAACAGAAAAAACAATGGAGTCCTTAGCAAGCAGAGACAAAGAGAGCTGCTATATAATGCATTCTATGTTAGCCCTATCATCCTACTGCAAATGTTTCACATATAATCAGAAATGTCAAGACAAGCACATATTGTGCTTTTAGGACACTGTGCCTACACATGACACTTGAAAACGTCCAATCAGCTGAATGAGTAAAAATCCAATGTTATTAGTAATAATTCTGAATCTTCAAGCTAAAATTTCACGAAGATTTCATGATAATTCTCCAGAAATGCCTATCACCCTAATTACTCTAGGACTTCCTTTCCTGGGCCCTGATGTTTTGGGGGATCTATTTGGACCATATTGATGTCTATGATTAGATATAGGTGTTTTTATGCTTTAAAAACACTGCCTAGTAGGGGCGCCTGGGTGGCTCAGTCGGTTAAGCGGCCGACTTCGGCCCAGGTCATGATCTCATGGTCCGTGAGTTCGAGCCCCGCGTCGGGCTCTGTGCTGACAGCTCAGAGCCTGGAGCCTGTTTCAGATTCTGTGTCTCCCTCTCTCTGACCCTCCCCCGTTCATGCTTTGTCTCTCTTTGTCTCAAAAATAAATAAACGCTAAAAAAAAAATAAATAAATAAATAAATAAAAATACTGCCTAGTAGTTATGACATTTTATACTGTGTTTGACAATGTGACTCTCAAAATCAACCTCTTGGGCTTTGTAATATTTATTTCATAAAATGTTTTAATAAATACAAACATCTTCCAGTATTTTACATGTTTCAAATTACTAAAGGTGTTAGTTTAATGTCATGGGAAAATTCCCACTATTAAAAAATTTTTATATCTACACCCTATCTCTGTACTGAATGACCTATGTTTTTCATTGTAAAAGTAATTCATGTTTGTGGTATCTTTAAAGAGTAAAAGCATACAGACAAGTAGGAAGTAGAAAACATTCATCTTTCTTTTTAGCCACCCCTTCTTCCGAGAATTTCTTTCAGAGCCTTCTGGAAATTGGTGAAGTGCACTTCAGATGCCCTTTTTACAGTGTTTGGCATAGCTATGTGTATGGCAAGGGTCTGAATGACTGATTTGAGATACTGGTTTCAGATTTTGTCAACAGTCTTTTTACCGTGTACACACAATAACATCTGTGTAGCTTTAAAAGAAAAAAGGGAAACTAAAATGAAAATCATAGTAGACTTAAAAGGCAACTAACCTTTTTCCACCTCATTCAGATTAGCAGCTGGCAGCGACAAAGACAGAAGAGACAAAAGACTTTTTACATTGCAATACAACAGCAGAGCACACGAAGCCAATGTGCGGCATTAACAGAGAAGCCAAGGGTGAGAGCAAAGTAAAGCAAGGCTCAGATTTCTTACCTACGGCAGGGCCACACGCACAAACATGGAGTAAATGAGGCAAAAGGTAAATGCCATCCCAGGCAGCGAGAGGTCTGCATCTCAACGAGTTCATTTAACAACCAGCAGGTTTACTTTTTAAGACGTGCACTTCATGGTTTGTGTGTGGGCATCGGAGGTTCGGAAAATGAAGAAATAATGGCACAAAATGGAAAAGCTAAAATGGTCTGAATATTTTCCACAAAATACTTTCTAAGTCCTTACATGCCCAATTTGTATGGAAGCTTTCATTTCCTGAACTGATGTCATCCCATTAAGTAATACCATGGTTTATACTGAGACCAACTTTGTGTCATCTTTGTATATGGTCCCATGAGAATAGTGTGAGGAAGCATAGTCTTGACGTAGCTGATCCAGGGTTCTGACTCTTAGGAAACATGCGAAAACATATTTTTCGATTCAAACAACTAAGTTCATACCAGAGCTTGAGAATAAGTGTCAAGTTTTTCAGCTTTGCAGGGATGCTATATACACAATTTTCATTTTTCTAGGTTTTGAGCTAATATACTTTCTAATTTATAACTTGAGGAATTCCATAAAAATTTACCTCCAAGATATGCACTCTTTTTAGGAAGGATATAATAATGATTAAAAACAAAAACAATTTTGCAAGCTGAAATTAACACCCCAGACTGAATTTTTAAATTATTTAATTATTCCAGAGTCCTACTTCCTGAATCCTTAGCATTTAAATTTAAAATCCTTAAAATTTAATTTAAAATCACAGTGAATTAAAATTTCCAAAAATTAATCCTCTGAAAAATACTAGCAAGCAACAGTCATATTATGCAACTAGAAGGACAGAGGATGGCTTGAGTTAGGTAGAAAAGAATAGTTTTGGTAACCCAGGTGGGGAAAGTGTTGCAAAGATTAGATAATAAAAAACAATATTGACCCTTAAAAATTATGTTGTCAATCCCTGCAGCAGGAAAGAACGGAGAGTTTTCTCCTCTAATAAATCAATCACTATTTACTGTGGTGTTTTGGTCACAAGGGCTTAAATAAATTTAATTTCCCAATGGCAGTTCATTCTATCGTACAGCCTACCCATCACACAGTAAGTTCTCTGTCAGACTGCTTTCGGGTCTTTGAATTTCCTCCGTTAGCAACGTGATGTCCATTTCTGAGTCTTGACACAGGTGCTAAAGGTAAAGCCTTTCACCATAATAATTTACAACCTTTTCCCATGAAGTTTTATTTGTTCCTACTAACCAGTTCACTTTCTCATTGTTTGCCTCTGGGGGTACAGAGTAAAACATCTCCAAACAGAAAAGCAACTTCTGACTTGAGTGATTTTTAAACAATGACAACATGATTATATTCCCTGAGCACAGCACGGTTTCTCTTCCCAGGTCTCGTACTCATTAATCAGATTCCAAACTTAAATCTGAAACAATATAGCCACATTATTAAAAAAAAAAAATCCTCCCTAACTGCAGGCTTGGATGAAGTGTGATATGAAGCTCTAGAGTCCAATTTATACTTCCTATAATTAAAGGCCACTTATGTGCCACTCATTTCAAAATCTGCAGATGGTTGCTTGATATTTTGTAAATGAGCTCACTTCACATGTGGACCAAAATACTACAGCTAATGGGTGAGTATGTGCCCAGTTTAGATATCTGCTCTAATGCCAACTGTCAAACTCCTTGTTGTCCCCAAGACCCAGCCCAGTGACAGTGGTAATATCTCCATGTTTTGTACACTGTGAGCTTTCTACTGAGTTCAGTATTTTTGTTAATTCTTTGCCCAAATTAAGGCAAACCAGTATTTGCAATAGCTATGACTAAAAACATCTAAGAGTCTCAGTTCTTGCTGAGAACTGTGATTCTGGACAGTCATGGCAGGTTCCCACATGATGGCCTTTATAGATGTCACATTTTGGCTAAAAAGTGGTTTTGCTAAACTTTGGGGTTTTTTGATGTGTTTCATAAAAAGAGATCTGACACGGGGAAAATGAGGCTTCATAACACTTCTAGAGGAAGTTGCAGTGAACTGGATCACTTAGGATGGAGAAAACGTGATCAAGAAGAGAAGGTACAGGAAGGAAGCTTGGGAGAGAAGGTAAGGTGAAGACTCAAAAGAAATGGGTGAGAAATAAGATACAGCAAATCTAAAGCCAAAGCTGGTGGACCCCTCTCCAAACCAACTGAGAAGAGTTTGCCACCTTCTGTAAAGTATCATAAAAAAGGCATCTAAGAACCTGAATACAAAGTGCTTTCAAGCCTCAGTTTTCATCAGGGCATATAGATAAATTCTTGGTCTCTGTGCTCAGGAGCACACTGGCTAATAATCCAAATGTGCTTGAAATGCTTAGGTCTAGTTTAGCCTGGTCAAGTGGAGGTTAGTTTCAAGAGGCTTCCAAAATTAAGCCCTTAAGATAATGATTAGAACAATGAGAGGAAAACAGAACTTCTCTCTCCTAAGAAGGTACTAGGTAACAGATTTTAGTGCAAACATCGGGCTTCTTGTTCAAGTCTAAGTTAGCTCAGCCAAGAAAACTCAAATTCTCAGGGTAGCTCCAAGGGCCCCAGGATCTGTCTGTGCATGCAGGCCATTGGCAACTCTCTGAGGTGTGACACAAGTAATATTAGTGTGAATGTCAAAGCTATGTAGCACCTACACTTCCCAACCATTTTAGAATGGGTACTTGTTGAATATATTTGCTATCCTTTATTAATGTGAAATATCAAAGAATTCAAACTAGTCACTAAGGGGTCCAAGGCTGCATATATGTAATAGAACAATTATGATACAACATGTTCAAATTCCTACTGGAAACTTAGTATATTACACTATATGACATCAGATGCTTCACTGGTGTGAAAAAAAAAACCCAAAACAAACAAATATGGAAAAGGCAGGTTCAAAGGCACTCAAACAAATCTGGGATGTCAAAATAGAATGCTTGTATTTTATCTAGCATTTTCCCATCAGGAAAAGTACTTATTGAAATGCAAAGTTTGAGTATTCCATAAAGCTTACATTTCAAGGCTACCCTGACAAGTCTCTGGGAAAGTGAATCATACAGATGTGCTCTCATCTTTTCATGTTTAGAGATGTTAACCTCAGTCATCTACCCAGTTATCTTATCCTCTGATATTCTTAACTATGTATTGAATCATATGGAAATACATAGTTAATGAAAAATGCCCATCAAAATGAAAATGGTAACTTTGAACAGAGTCACAGAATCTACTTCCCCATCTTTCCTTGTAAATTGAATGTGTAACATTCTCTTTTCTCCATCAACTTTAAAACTAAGTGGTTTATTAAGGAAACGAGATAGCAACTATTTCACTTCTTATTCATAGCCACAAAAATCCATCAAAACAGATATATTGACATAACAGGGTTAGCCGAAACTTGACGTTGCCTTTATAGCAAATTGGTTTGTGCAGGGAAGTTTATCAGTTCAGACAGAGTTATGAAATTTATCACCTTAAGATACGAAACGTCAGGAAAAAGGCGATAATCATGAGATTATCCAATGTGCTCAATATCTTCCTGATTCTGTTTTATTTTGAAGGACAGGAGTTACTAGAGGAAAGCACTCACTAGTGAAGAAACACCTAGGGACACAAGTAATCTCAAATGCTTAATTGTGTTTTGACTGTGAAAAAGTGGCCTCTTTTCCATATGTATTGGTGGGTTGGTTTGCATAGGAGAGGTGCTTTACGTCAAAATGCTTTACAGTTGTGGGAATAAAAGCTTCAGAATGGTAACTTTTGCTGGGTAGCATGACTGTATGTAGATGTCTGTGGTTTGAACTTGCTGCATCTTTTATTTGGTTGATCCAAACCATTTTTGTCTGTTATTCACATTACATCTAATTTTCAAAACACCTACCGGTTATGGAATAATACAATGCTTACTATATGCATACGACACAGGGCCACTGATGCTTTCAAACAGGTACACTACTGATGGCACAGCATTTTCGCTTCTCCTTACCTGTGTACTCAGGTGGGCAAAGGCACGTGTAGTTGTTAATTCCATCGACGCACGTAGAGTTATTTTCACAATCGTTATCTTCACAGTCATCAACATTGACTTCACAATTTTCTCCTTCAAATCCATCAGCACAAATACACCTGAACACCAGGGGAGAAAAGACCAAAAAAAAAAAACAAAAAACAAAAACCGAAAATAAAACAGAACAAAAAAGCACGTCCTTGGTGCATTTAGAACTATATAGTCTAAATACTGAAAAAAGCTAAACATCCTCATCCATTACAGACATTTTAACTGTTAAGAAATTAAACTTTAAAGTACTTTTAAAAGACATGTAGTAGGCATGAGTTTAAAGTAGTATCCCCCAAATCAGAAACAATTTGAAAAAAGAGAAGCTTTGCCGGCTGCAAGATGGCAAACAGCCCCATAGTCCTATAAGTCAATATATCCAATGTATTTGCAGGTCTAAAACACAAGCAAGGTTTACAGCCCTAGATACATTGATCTCAAGTTGTGCTCTAATAAAACGATTCATGCTTCTTTGCTCATTAATGAGGAGCAACTGGGTCTGACATTAAATTTTTTTTAATGTTTATTTAGTTTTGAGAGAGAGAGAGGGGGAGAGAGCGTGAGCAGGGGAGGGACAGAGAAACAGCTAGCACAGAACCTGAAGCAGGCTCCAGACTCTGAGCTGTCAGCAACGAGCGCAATGCGGGGCTCAAACCTATGAACCATGAGATCATGACCTGAGCCGAAGTCAGATACTTAACACACTAAGCCACCCAGAAGCCCCGGTTCTGACTTTAAAAATTACACCACTTTCTGGCACCTGGGTGGCTTAGTTGGTTAAATGTCCCACTCAGCTCAGGTCATGAGCCTGAGGTCCATGAATTAGAGCCCCATGTAGGGCTCTGTGCTGACAGCTCAGAGCCTAGAGGCTGCTTTGAATTTTGTGTCTCCCTCTCTCTCTGCCCCTGCGCCGCTCATGCTCTCTCTCTTTCTCTCTCTCAAAGGTAAATAGACATTAAATAAAATAAAGAAAAAAAAATTACAACACTTTATATCCTAGCAGTAATGTCTTCCATATCTCAAAGCAAAAAAAAAAAAAAAAAAAAAAAAAAAAAAAAAAATCTGAAAATAAAATTACATCTTCCTTGTCATTATAAAATGTAAATGTTCTCTTTAAGTCTCAACAAATACAATATTTTTCAATGACATAAAATATTGTACATTTATTTTCAATAGGTATCAGGATAATCTTTGAGTAAAGTCTTACTGAAAAAAGAGACCATTTCATAAGAGAATGCAGAAATGAAGAATACTTACTGTAAAAAGTGATATTTCTAACAAGCTATGTAGTAGATTAACATTCTTATGTGAAATTATTACTGTCATTATAAGAACTCTATTTCATAATTCATGAAGTACATCTGAAGTAATTGTACTGTATGATTAAATAACTCCAGATTAAAAATGTTCACAGCATGTTTGTCTACTCATTTTGTGGCCTGGAAATGAATCATTAATTTTCTGTTCCAGTGGGACCTACGTCTTATCATTACACACTGTCTGTGAAAGCAATACACAAAACAGATGAATATGCATCTTGAAGTAGGAGACTATTGGCTATTAATTAGCATAATAGAGCTACTACTCTGTCTTGACCTAATCTGACTATATGAATCATAACGCATGCATGTGCATATGTTTAAAAATTCTTGATTTTATAGCATCCCGAGTTGGGAATACTGTAACGTTTGTTTTTCATATTACAATATCTCTGAGAAGGACGAATGCATATTGTTCTGGTGAACACATTTCTGGCATTCTTTTAGGAATAACACCCTTTGATTTGAAAAGGAAAATGAATGTTTGCTTAGTTATTCTTGTTCCAATGCTTCAGACAGAATATTAGAGTCCAGTGACCTACCAGAATCCATCTTTTTCTCCTTCCTTTAACTGGCAAGTTCCTCCATGTTTACATGGGTTACTGATGCATGCATGAATAGGAACATCACAGTCCTGCCCCTGGAGAAGGAATGGCCAAGTAAAGTCAAGTGTAAACAAAGCAGATCTCAGTACATAGAGAAAACACAATAGAATGACGAGGACCCACCGAAGAAAGCTATGTTTTCAGATGATGTCTCCCTTAAAAGTTTCTACTTACCTTGAAACCATACGGACATGTGCAGCGATAAAAGTCAACTGGGTCATTGTTACAGGTGCCATCATTTTTACACGGATTTGATAAGCAGGGATTACATTTAGCTAGAATATTGACATCCACGGGACCTGAAAATTAATTTAAAAACATAAGAAACTGATACCTTGTTATTTTTAGTTCACTTATTTACATGCCTTAATATAACAGTAGATTTTGTACAAAAAATATTGGTCACATATCTATATGTATTTCTCTTCCGTGAATAAAACAGAAATCTGCATCATCATATAATGTTCAAGAATGCAACAGGAGACCATCTCATTGAGAGCTGTGGTGAGATCGTCCAACTTCAGAGTGGGACTATGGGTTGTGATCTTAGGTGGTAAGGATCTGATGTTAGTGATGCAAGTGTCACGGGGTCGATCCCCTCAGAGGTTAACTAGTCTATGTGGATGCATTCCATGACCATTGCCTGCACTTAACTTCAGTCAGTTCTCATGGAAATGCATACCATCAATCCCAAAGAGGACTGTGTGTGTGTGTATGAGTGTGTGTGTCTGTATGTTGGGGGATATGTGTGAAGGTTTAATGAATACATATAAATACATCAGTGCAATTAAAAACACAATAGGGGCGCCTGGGTGGCTCAGTTGGTTAAGCATCGGACTCTTGATTTTGCCTCGGGTCATGATTTCATGATTCTCTCTCTCTCTCTCCCTCTCTCTCTGCCCCTTCTTTACTCTCGCTCTCAAAATAAATAAATAAAATAAACTTTAAAAAATACAAAAGTATGCACCTGCCCTGATAGCATTAGTTCAGTAGTGTTATTTTCACACAGGAGAGAGAAAACAGTGCCACCTTTATGCATATGGAAATAAACCAAAAATATAATTTCCATTATCTCTTCCCTCATATCCTCTTGGTTCAGTATGCTATCACATTAGCACAGGCATGTGGTGGGTGAGATGTCTGTTATCTTCCTCTCCAAGAAGAAAACACTATTGAAATCATCTTCTCTTGCAATCTCACTTTTTGGGAAACACATTTTAAAAATCTCCTGTTCCGTGAAAGGTTTAGATTAAATGCAGATTCACGTGCAACCATTTTTCTTTGGTTGCACATATTCATTCCATAAATGGCTAACAACGTGGAAACTGTACTGTTTTCAATAAAATTATGATCCACTGATGCTACGTTTTGCCATATTTTTGAGCGCTCAAAAACGCTTTTGGCAACGGAGGAGGACAATAGAAGAGTGACCTATTCATACATGTAAAATGCAAATATTTTATAATATAATAATGAATCATGTTTCTGTCATCGCCATCTCTCTGTATTTCTTTATCCTCGCTGGGACAAGCAGCAATGATTCCAGCTGCACATTTCATCACACGTTATTTCCAGCAAAGTCATCTGAGTGGGCTGTACAGCATGCCCCTCTTCCCACCATCACTGATCTAACCTTCTAAGGTACCTCCAGCTGAAAATTCTATGGTTTCTGCTCACATAAACTATCTTTTGTCAGACTTTTTCTGCAGATCACAGTTTATGTTTGTGATTTGTCGGTCTACTGACAGAAACATAAAGAAAACGTGAATTATCATAGTCGGCTTAAAAACTCTTCAGGGGTGCCTGGATGGCTTAGTCAGTTAAGCGTCTGACTCTTGATTTTGGCTCAGGTCATGATCTCAAGGTTCGTGTGTTCCAGCCCCTGTCGGGCCCTGTGTTGACAGTGTGGAGTCTGCTTGGGATTCTCTCTCTCTCCCTCTCTCTCTGTCCCTCCCCAGCTCGTGCATGTTCTCTCTCTCTCTCTCTCTCTCTCTGTCTCAAAATAAATAAGTAAACTTAAAAAAAAAAAACACCTCTTCATATCTATGTATTGCCTTATCCTGGAAAATACCAGTACATACTCATAAAATGGTGTAGGAGCAAAATCCTAAAGAGGATAGTATTCTGTATTGGTCAGTGTTTCTATTAACAAAAACCCTGAAAAAATTCTACAAAGAGATTCCTGTTTCTTTTCTGACCATCAGAGAATGGACAACAGTTCTGGGGATGACTTTATTAA
Organism: Panthera pardus; assembly: GCF_024362965.1. Classification (NCBI taxonomy): domain Eukaryota; kingdom Metazoa; phylum Chordata; class Mammalia; order Carnivora; family Felidae; genus Panthera; species Panthera pardus. Next base: position 188,635,129 of record NW_026526688.1, read on the forward strand.
TGGAGGGGGGTGGTATTTACTCCTAGCGACTCCTCTGACACTAGGGAGGCCTTGCCAGCAATCTCTTTGCTTTCTCTTCATAACCAGAGTAACTAATGCAGTCTTTATAGCAAATCACAGCTGGGAAATTGCTGGGATGAATATCGAAGTGATGCTCTGAGACATTTAATTTCTCACCCCCGTTCCAACTTGTTTATCAAATAAATTTAGCTCTTCAGCACAATGGAGGAATCAAAGGTGGCAGTTAGTTAAGGCAATACGTTAAATTAAGATAATAACCACCCCCCCCACCCCCCCCACCCCCCCAGCCCCAAACAGCCTTGTGTTGGCTAACTGTATCAGGTTTGGAATCAGCAATAGAAAAGGAAGTAGTGGGTCCCTTAGCTAGGTTAGAAGAAAGAAGAATCTAACTTGGAAAAAAAGGCATAGGGGGAAATAGTAAGAATGTGCACCAGCAAAACAGAGCATCAGCAAATACGAGGACTGTAAACGCTCATCTGGCCACTTCCCAAGACCTTGAGGAAAACTGTCTCTTAGTCTATTTAATGCTTCCAACCTTGTAAGCCTGCGGTTTGAATAGAGGAGTTCAGGGTTGGCAGTCTCTGTGTTTATTCTGTGGAATGTGACATTTTTCAAAAATCATGTTTGAGTATTTAGATGAGAAGCCAGAGGTTGTTTCAAAAAAAATTAAATACATTTTGAAGAATGTAATAGAGTATGCAGAGAACCACATTGCCAAACTGGAGTCATCCCTGTCCGGTTTAGCACAGAGCCAAGATGCATTTAATAAATAGCCAGTGAACTATACCTAATCTATTAATCAATAAGGACCAATTTCTCCACTTTTTTTTTTCCAGGACCAAATGTAGTTTCCTCTCCTGCTCAACTATTTTCATTACCTGGAATTTCTTATGGGTATACCAAATGGGATCATTGCCCCCTTGTATATATTCAGTTTAGCTAAAACTAAAGGAATCGAAATGCCATTTCTCATGTGCACAGGTTGCTCTTGATGTATTTTTTAAACATGTAAACTGTTTTGGTGGCATCATAATTAGGATTATAGCTCTAAAATACTGGGTTCTAACTCCTTCTGGTCAGTAAAGTTGACGACTACAGCTACCACTCTATCTGCTTCTGTTTTTTCAAACCCCTCTTTTTAAAAAAGTTTGTTTTAATGTTTTTATTTACTTTTGAGAGAGAGAGAGAGAGTGCACAAATGGGGGGAGGGGCAGAGAGAGAGGGGGACCGAGGATCTGAAATGGGCCGATGTGGGCCTTGAACTCACAAACCGTGAGATCATGACCTGAGCCGAAGTCTGGACACTTAACTGTCTGAGCCAGCCAGGTGCCCCTCAAACCCCTCTTTAAAAGTCAATTCTTCAAAGATAATTTCTTATTCCTAGTTCCTGAGTTTGGTGAAGGGTAATTCAAAAGACTGTGAGTTGTATCTATTCCAAATAGTTTCTTAAAATTTTTTAAATGTTTATTTACTTTCATTATTTTGTTCTTTTAAATTTGTTTAATGTTTATTTATTTTTGAGAGACAGAGAGACAGAGAGAGCATGAGTGGGTGAGGAATAGAGAGAGGAGACACAGAACCCAAAGCAGGCTCCAGGCCCTGAGCTGTCAGCACAGAGGCTGATGTGGGGCTCAAACTCACAAACCATGAGATCATGACTGAGCCGAAGTCAGAGGCTTAACTGAATGAGCCACCCAGGCTTCCCTCCAAATAATTTAATAATATCTTAAAAATGATATAATTTTCTTATTTATTTTGTCTTTATTACTTATTTTATTTTCTTATTTAGATTATGATTCCACCCAACTAAGCATCCTTTCTATAATGTGATTTTTAAATCCACCTGGTTTATCTAAATCTGCTCATTTCTATATTCTAAGTCTTCAGAATTATATCTCTTATATCTAGCTCTCTTCTCTCATTTGTCTCCCCGTCATATTTTGCCCCTCTGCTAAGCCTTTTATTTTCTCTTTGCCTTCAATCTGTGAATCATTTTCCACCCAGGATACTTTCTCTGAGATCCCTCCTGCAAAGCTCTTATTCAAGGGGAATGACATCTTTAATCTGTTTCTATAACAAGGAGATGATATCAGAGCTAAAAAGAGATGCTAATTAAAGTCACAATAAAATTGTAGAAGAGCATAACTCTTTGGGAACAAACAAATACATGTAGAATTTTGCACACTTGATTATTCCCAGATGAAAGACGATGTCCCGGGATTGGATTTAGACAAGTCTCTTATCATAATGCAAGTAATCTTGGACAGAGAAATCTCAAGCCCATCAAGCTAAGTTATTAATCTAGATTTGTTAGTAAGTGTGTGGAGTTAGGGTAATGGCAGTCATCTCAATGGGTTGCATTAAATGAGATGGTAATGAGTTTTGAGTACAAAACATAGTGAGAGCAAGCACATAAGCCACAGGAAGTTCTGACAGTCTTCCCTAGACCTCCAAAGAGAGTTGGTAGGTAGCTGAAAGGAACACGAGTGGTTCACTTAGAAGGAGAATAGAAGTCTTCGTCTGCTTGTTTACTCCAACTTTAGCATAGACAAGGGAGAACTAGAGCCTGCTATTTATTCATTCATTATAGGTTCACTGACTGCCTTCTGCCGATGCCAGGGGCTGCTGAAATTTGGGCCAAGTGTAGGGACTATTATTATCAAAACCATGGGGAAAAGACAGGGGGAGCTGAGAGATAATTATCCATTGGGTAACAATATCCAGAGCTAATGATTTTATGTGTTTAAGTAGACTGCAACTGCGATTTGTAAATTTGACACAAGCGCTGGAAACATCATTAATATTAAGAAGCAGAGTTTTTTATCTTGCATTGCTGCTTGGCAAGGAACTGCAGCTTGCTTGCTGATATCTTCACCAATCTTCAATCTTTCCACCTGCCCAAAGTTAACTGGTCTAAAGAATTTTAAATTATTGCCAACACATTAGTCCTCTTAAGATGTGTGCCACACAAAGCATAAGAGACTGTTAAAAACTGAGAACAAACTGAGGGTTGATGGGGGGTGGGAGGGAGGGGAGGGTGGGTGATGGGTATTGAGGAGGGCACCTTTTGGGATGAGCACTGGGTGTTGTATGGAAGCCAATTTGACAATAAATTTCATATATTGAAAAAATAAATAAATAAATAAATATAGAAAAAAAAAATGTGTGCCACAGAGGAGGAAAAAAAAAAAAACCCACAACAACTAGCTTCAAGAAAACAGAGTTTCCTAACGTCACCGAAATGAAAGACGTCAGTCTAGGATAACTAGGTTGATTTAAGAGTTAGCCTTGGCTTAAGAGAGTCCTCTAGCATCAGCTATATGGATTGGAAGTGCATTTAGCTTAATAATTCAAAGGGAAATTGAGCCAAAAGTTTGGTTAACAATTTGTCTTTGCCAGTCACTTTAATCTTTAACAGGCAAACTGCTGGACCTCAAATCCATTAAAGCTTTCAGGCAGACTTGCTTACTTGACTGAAATCACTACGTATGCACCTGACACCAATATTGCCACCCACTGAGAATTGCACCTCACTTTGATTTATTACTAAAAGCTCCAGACACAAATTTCTAACTATATCGCAGAATCTGCCTTCATTCTGGCATCTCTTGGAAATGTAAGTCAAGTAAGAGAAGCCTCTAGCACTGCCCTTGTATAAAGTCAAAGGTACGTCACAGACAACTCAGGAAAAATGTAGGAGATATTTGATGTTGGGCATAATTAACTAAAAGGAGGTTTTATTTCAAACCCCAAAACTCTGAGCCCTACTTGCTATTGCACTGCTGCATCTCTTAAGCATTATTTTTAATAACATTCCATCATTAGGTCATTCACTTATCGAATATTTATTGAGGATCTAATTTGTGCCAGGCAGTAAGCTAAGTTTTGGGAGTTCAAAGGTAAGTGAAATGCTGAAGCTTCTGGAAAATCTTACAGTTAAGTAGCAGACACATGGGTATCTCAACTATAGAATGCAGTTATAAGGGGATGTGGGAAATGAAAATGCATGTTTTGGAATATGTGTTTTAAGTTTCTGCAAGTCTATAAGGGGAGGAATCACTAGGTGAGTGGGAATATGAATCTGAAGTTCCTAAGAAAAATCATGGCTGATATTTGAAGCTGTGGGATTGAAATCAATTATTTAAATAGGGGTAGGGAGGGAACCTCATGTATGTCAACATTAAAGAATATAAGAAAAAGATGTCAGCAAAGGAATGAAGAGGCAAAGAGAATATACAATAAGAAATGACTACCAATTTCTAAGATGAAAGATAAAGATGATTAAAAAAAGAAGCCATTGAAATTGGCAAGATGGAAATTGCTGGAATCTCTTCATTTTCACTATAGTGTTGGGGATGGTCAACAGATGATAGGGGGTTAAAACCTTTTAATTTTGAGTTCCATAAATGATTTAACAAAAACACAAAAGCTGCATATTATACCTCTGGGATTACTAGGCTTAGCCATTTGGTACATACACGTGTGAACTCAGGCAAATAAATGATCTTCTTGAGCCACAATTAAATGGAAAAGAATGATAATTATTTCATGGAACTTGATCATATCAGATTGAATATGGACATACAATATTTAAGAACAGAATATGAATCGTTGGTTCTCATCACCTATTAAATAAATGTCGGTTACAAGTTTCCCAGTGTTTTAAGTTTTCAAAGGGTAATTAAAAATCGTCCTTGTTTTTTTTTTTTTTTTTTTAAAGTTATTTGCCAAAAGCAAATACCTATGTACAAACCTGAAAATATTTTCTTTGGCCAGTGTGCAAATCATAATCCCCCAAAAGCTAAGATTATTTCAAAGCTATAACTATGTGCTGGTGGTATTAAATTCGAAAATGTAAAAAATATTTGACCCAGTTCTAAATATTACTTCAAAACTGATTTAGTGAATTTTTCATTACTTCTAGTTTGGGTTATTTATTTATTTATTTATTTATTTATTTATTTATTAACGGTTATTTATTACTGAGAGACAGAGAGACACAGAGCGGATCAAGGGAGGGGCAGAGAGAGAGAGAGAGACACAGAATCCAAAGCAGGCTCCAGGCTCCGAGCTGTCAGCACAGAGCCCAATGCGGGGCTCGAACCCACGAGCCACGAGATCATGACCTGAGCTGAAGCTGGACACCTACCGACCGAGCCACCCATGCACCCCTATGATTGTTTGATTTTGATATATGTTATTAGCATCTTGAACATATACTTTTATTGCCAAACCTCCATATTGTTTTGAAATTATAGATTTAAATGTATCTATCAGTAGAATATAAACTGTATAAAGACAAGGGTTTTTCTCTGTCCTGTTTATGGCATGACTATATTCTTAATACCTTGGAACTGTGCCTGGTGCATAAAAGGAACTCATATAATACATGGTGAATGAAAAAAGGAATATATCATTCATTTCCATTAGACTGTTCACTCTTTGGCACATTTAAGTGTCTGATAAATGTCTGTCAAATTAAAAGTGAACAATTTAGCTGTCTGTATAGCTAAGTATTTCTGAACCAAGAACAAGAAACAGAATATTAGAAATTCACAATATCCTGCATTCCACAGGGAGAGAATTTCCACTTTACCGCAGACTTTTGGATCATTCTAATGTCACTGATATTTAAAAGATGAAGACTAGACATCTGGGTTTTAAAGAAAAGTTGACCATCTGCTTCCCACTCAAGAATGTTCTAATCTGGGTATTAATTAAATATTCTCTGATAATCTATTTCATCCAGTTTATTTATTTCCCTTGTACCTGAAACTATGAGATAATACCATAAAGAAAATATTCTAAAAAATGTAGTATAAAATTTGTATTAACTGAATTTATTACTCAAAATAATAGCCTAGCCTATCCTAGCAGAGAAAACATTTTAAAATATATTTAAATATAGCTATATAAACATGTCTTCAATTAAAGGATATTCATTTTCCTGTTGTAATTTTAAATTACTATTTACAAATCTAGGGGGGACTGGGTGGCTCAGTCAGTTAAGCGACTGACTTCGGCTCAGTCATGGGCCTCATGTGAGGTCATGATCTCACAGTTTGTGAGTTCGAGCCCCGCATTGGGCTCTATGCTGATGGCTCAGAGCCTGGAGCCTGCTTCGGACTCTGTGTCTCCTTTTGTCTCTGCCCCTCCCCTACTCACACTCTGTCTCTCTCTCTAAGAAAATAATAACGATAATAAAAAAAAGAAGTTACTTATTTACAAATCTTAATATTAGGAGCATGTATTTTCATGATTTTCATGAATGAAATAAAACATATTAAACTGATATAACTATGGGAAAAGTGAAAATATTAAAAACTCAAATTACAAAATATTTAAAGAGGTGTCATTTCATTGCTTTCGAGCTCACAAGGCATGTTAGCTCCAAAATTCAGTACTCCGTAGATTTCTTAGAGTGGATCATTTTAATGAATAGATTCGAATACTTTGTCTTTTACCAATCCACTTATTATGAATAAATATTTCTAGCAGAGCGCATGAAAGTGGTTCAAAACTTTCATTTTCTAAGTATGTTTCAACAGCAGAATGGCAATCTTATTTATATGGATCATTTGTTTTGAGAATATTTTTATTGAAAATTATAAAGTAAACTTCGGTGGCAAGCACTAGAGTCAGTGATCAAAAATTATGGCTCCTCGGGGCATCAGTTAAGTGTCCGACTTCAGCTCAGGTCACGATCTCACGGTTTGTGGGGTGGAGCCCCACGTCAGGCTCTGTGCTGACAGTTCAGAGCCTGGAACCTGCTTCGGATTCTGTGTCTCCCTCCCTCTCTCTTCCCCTCTCCCCCTTTGTGCTCCCTCTCTCTCAAAAACAAATAAACATTAAAAAAATACTTTATAGCAAAAATTCTGGTTCCTTCTTTTAGCAGCTGAGTGATTTTGAACAAATTGTTTAATCTCTCTAAATTTTAATATCTTCATCTCTTAAATGGGGAAAGAACAGTACTTAGTTTAGTAAGGATATAAAGGTTATAAGAGATAGAAATCTATGTAAAATCCTCAGCATGGTGCAAGCCACTCAATATGAGCTGTTGTTATTTATTATTGGTAGTCGTCGTGCAGAGATGCATTCTGCGCTGCCATAAATCTTCAACTTGCAGACAACGAAACCACAATATTTTGACAAATGCCAAGAAATGCTGGCAAAGGGCATTCTGAGTTGCAAAGTTTGCTATCACTCCAAAAGTGTATTAAGTTATAGAGAAACCAAGTTAATCTTCAAGTCTGCTAAATGCAATTACATTATATTTGTGGAGTTCTGAATGTCTACACTCTTGTCCCCTGCCCTACAACCATGTTGTCTGTCACCCAGCTTCGGGCATGCCTTCAAATACATGCAGTTGACTTGAGAACTTAGTGAATACTAAACTGAACCACAGTTCCAGCATTTTCTATAACACAGCTCTGCTCCTGTAGCACCTTCCTCACACTCGCCAGCTGGTCCAAACAACTGGCTTCCATCTACCTGCACTCAACTTTTCACAGCCACTCTCTTCTGATGCAATGTCTTCCTCTGAGCTTTTGTAGCAACCACGCTATCCAACATGGTAGCCAGCAGCTGCACGTGACTCTTTCAGGTTAAATTTAAATTAAATAAAATTTGGGGTACCTGGGTGGCTCAGTTAGTTGAGCATTCAACTCTTGATTTTGGCTCAGGTCATGATCCCAGGGTTGTGGAATCGAGCCCTGCATCGGGCTTCGTGCTGAGGTTGGAGCCTGCTTAAGATTCTCCTCTCTCTCTCCCTTTGCCCCCTCTGCCTCGCTCATGCGTGTGCTCTCTCTCTCTCTCTCTTTCTCTCTCTCTCTCAAAAATAAATAAGTAATACATTAAATAAAATTAAAAATTCACTTCTTCAGTTGCAATAGTTACATTTCAGCAACCACACATGGCCAGTGACTACCGTATTTGATCGCACAGATACGGAACATTTTTATCACTGCGGAAAGTTTTATCAGGCATCACTGAATCCAGACTAATCTTCCCTCAAACACATTTTCATTCATGTCACTCTAAGAACTAAATAAGACGCTATTAATGAAAAACAGGTCAAATCAGTTAGTTAAATCTTGAGTTTAACAGACTTACGTATGTGTGTATGTTTGTATGTGTCAGACTTCTGAGAACATTTAAATAAATGAATGTGAACTATGACACTCAAAGAACTGAATATAAGTATGTAGCTTGTCTCAAATTCATATCATCATGAAATATTTTTAAAGGAACTATCTCCAGGGAACTCTAAACTTGGAAAAATATACATAAGCACCACATTGTTCAGAAGGAAGAAGTATCTGCTGTATGGAGTAGAATAACAAAATCAGTTTACAGTTTCTCAACTTCCCCATGAAATCTTTCTAAAACCCATCTGCCTAATGACGCCTGTTTTTTTAATTAATTATTATTATTACTTTTTTTATTTTAGAGAGAGAGTGTATGTGTGTGAGTGGAAGAGGGGCAGAGGGAGAGAGAATCTTAAGCAGGCTCCATGCTTAGCACAGAGCCTGATGTGGGGCTCAGTCCCATGACCCTGGGATCGTGACCTGAGCCGAAATCGAGAGTCGGAGGCTCAAGTGATGGAGCCACCCAGGTGCCCCAGCCTAACAGGAAGTTTTTAATGCCAGTTTCTCCTTCCCTATCTCCCGTTCGACAATCGCCTCCACTTTACAAAATAATGATATACCTCTCAGCACACCAGAAATTTGGGGCAATGCCCCCCAAAAACATCTGCAGTTACAAAAAGAATAATTTAAAACACTGGTTACCTGCAAAGCTTCTGGCAACCGATGCACATAATTTCAGAGAGGTATTTCCAATAAAATTTTACTTTCAGATTTAATAAAAATATTAACATGCTCATAAATAATTATGCTGTCCCAAGCAATGGTGCTCATATGAGTATTAATAGCAATTCAATTTTAGGAAAAATTTAAAAACTCCAAACATTTCTGGTGGCAGGAAATTTTAAAAATTCAAATTATATACATTAGTAGCAAAAAATGAGACAATTCACTGAGTTGCTGGAAATAGAAAGTCAAGGAGACAAACAGAGTTTCAAGGAAAAAGAACAATGCGGGACATCTGGGTGGCTCAGTTGGTTGAGCGTCTGACTTCAGCTCAGGTCATGATCTCACGGTTTGTGAGTTCGAGCCCCGCATCGGGCTTGCTGTTGTCAGCACAGAGCCCACTTTGGATCTTCTGTCCCCCTCTCTCTCTGTCCACCCCTGACTTTTGCATTTTCTCTCTCTCTCTCTCTCTCTCTCTCTTTCTCAAAAATAAACAAACATTTAAAAAAAATGCTTCAAGGGAATACAGTTTTTGGAAATTCCTTCTTTTATCAACAAAACATTGTTTGCCCTACATCACAGTTTTGTTGGTGTTCTGAAATGCTATGATGATAAAAGTGTCAGCTAACCTATAGAGCGCTTACTGTGTGTAAGGCAGTGTGTTTTACACATATTAATTCAACTAATCTTTTTCCCCAGCTGTACTGAGGAATAATTAACAAACATAATTGTATATACTTAAAAGGTGTGATGATGTGGTGGTTTGATATACACATACACCGTGGAATGATTAATAGGGTCAAGGTACTAAGAACACCCACCTTCTCATAGAGTTAACCTTTGTGTGTGTAGTAAGAAAGCTTAAGATTGATTCTCAGCAATTTTCCAATCAGAAGATACCATATTATTAACTATGCTCACCAGGCTCGACACTAGGTCCTCATAACTTACTATTCTTATCACTCACAGTTTGTGCCTTTAACCTACATCTCCCCTTTTCCCCCTTCCCTCCAACCCCTGGAATGTACCATTCTATTCACTGTTTCTGTGACATCGGCATTTTCTTCACTTTTTTTTTTTTGATGTCACATATAGTAACTTATCTAATTTTCACAAAACATTTTGAGGTTTGTACTATCTTCATCTCTGCTTACACACAAGGAAACTGAGGCACCGGCTGGTTAATCTACTAAATTCAAGTTATGGAAGTATTGAAAAGTGAAGCTGGAAATTCATACCGTGACCCACTGCTGTATATTACCTACTTTGATGCCTTCCTACCTAAAATGCTCAAGTGTTGAAAGTTTATCTCTTCAGCTAGATTTGCAAGCTCGGAAGGCAAGACCATACCATTCTCTTCTCTATGCTCCGCGAAACCTAGGATTTAGTTTTGCGCATAAAACAGATTTAATCTAAAACAGTTCAGTAGTACTTATCTCTGGGTATTATGATGAATGCTTAATTTTAGTTCTTGTAGAAATATAATATTTATCATTAACATTTTCCCATTCTGTGGATTTTCTCTTTTGGGCATGTATTACTTTTGTAATAAAAGAACAAAAAGTATTTGTTACTAAGGCACTATTTAAAATCCATGAATACATAAAACAAAGGGAAAAGAAAGGAATATAAACAAGCAAGGGACACCCACATGGACATAGGAGGCAAGTCAGAAGGTTTGGCCTGAAGACTCGGGAGGGCTTATTTCTCCTTACCTGGCCTCGGGAAGCCGCAGGGCCCTGGGAGCCCTAAGAACAGGGCACATATTCAGACAACGCAAAAGCAAAACAGTTGACTTGTTAGAGGCTATCAGGGAAATTTCCAGAAACCGTGAACTCTTCATTTCTCCATACATTTTAAAGAAAACTTAGATATATCCACTTAATTATTTCTGCAATTTATTTGCAAAGCCTAGTTCTTTACTTGGGCTCCTCAGGTAACGGCTCAGCCCTGTATGAGCACTGGGTAGAATCAGGAATTATTTACTAGGGGCCGTTCAGCTCTACCTTTGAAGTCTAGCAGCAACGTTTTTCCTCTTAAATTAATGCAGTGGATTTTTATTTACAGAAGTACAAATGGTGAAAGATCATACCTTGACATGTAAATTTTTTGGAAGGAGTTGTGAGTAATAATTTATCTGCCATTTCTCCAGGACCAGCACAGCGCGCAATTCCAGGTTCTTTGTATTCCGACTTTACCCAGTCCGATAACCACTGCATGTTACAATCACAGTAAAGAGGGTTGGCTCCAATTGCTCTGGAAAACAACACCACAAAAGCACACACACATACACACACACAGTATGGAAGTATTGTTATTTCCTAAAGGAACATAACTCAAAGCGATGCTCAGTAGAAAATCCCTATAGATTTACTGATAACAATTTAGAAGAAAATGGAAACATCAGGGATTCGCCATTTTCCTGAATTATGTGCGGCTGGGATTTAGAGACTTGTCACCAGTCTTAAAATTTACCTGGTCTTTACAAGGTCTTCTTGTATTTGCAGAGACAGGTTTATATTGGACGTAACATCACCCGACACGCAGATTATACTTAGTTCATTCATCAATTATTTACTGGGAACCCAATCACTATGCCAGGTTTTGGGGACCCAAGCATAAATAATACATTATTCCTAACCCCAAAGAACTCCTTCTGCAGAGGTGATTAACATATACTCAAACATGCAAATCATTTGCATTAGAAGTACAACAGTAGAAGTATTTACAAGGTGACTGTGAGCAAAGTCACCTTGTGAATAACTTTCCTGGGAGGCTGGTGGTTAAAAGTATGAGCTTTTACACAGTTAGATTCAAGGAGGCGGAAAAGATTGGGAAGGATGTCTCGGAGTAAAAGGCTAGTAAGTGCAAAGTCACAGAGATAAGAAAGGGCATGAAATAATAAAGATGCATAGAGCCAGTTCACCAGAGTGGATCTGGACCTTCCCTAGGTGTCAGTCCCTTTATAAAGTCCTTTATTTTAGGTCTTTGGTTCCCACTCACATTTGCAGTAGTAGTGACAGCAAAAGTAATCAAGATGATAGCTAACATTGATTTTACAATATGCAGGTACTGTGCTGAGCCACTTATACGAACTACCTCATTCTGTCCTAAATGGCAACTTCATGAGGTCAACGGTATTATTAATTCATTTTACAGATTGTGAAACTGAGGCCAGAGAAGTTACTCCATGGGTTTTGTAAATTTGCCAAGCTTGGCAGAAGTAGTCCATGCATAAAGTGGCATTTAAAATGGATTAATTTTGATTTATAATCAACTTGTGATTAGTAACGCTTCTAGGCTATAGTCTAAGTACAATTAAACTTACTCTTTCATGAAGAAAGGCCCCAAATATACTTGTAAAACCATAATACTGTCGCAGTTTTAGTGTCCAACTTTAACCAAGAATTGGAGTACAGTAACTGTTATGCTCAGACTAAAACCTTTCTTCTAAATTAAAAATGAGAAAATTATGTTTTTGAGTCACCTGGTGCCACCTCTACTGACATTTGCTAAGTCCTTACTCTGCAAGGGGATGCAGTGGAGAAAGTGAATGGAGCAGAGCTCTTTATGATCTAGAGAGTCAAAGACAAATGCACGAAAGAAATACATGACAGAGCAAGGCACATGGCAAGAGATATTCAAACTGCCCCTATCATCGGTGGCGGTGCTCATGCGAGAAGTTGGTGCCTTCCTTGAGCTGCCTTTTCTGATAAGTCACCCTAACACTAGCAGAATGGCTACTTTCTTCTTCTTCTATTTTTAATTGTTTTTAAGGTTATGTATTTAGTTTGAGAGAGAGAGAGAGAGAGAGAGCGTGCGTGAGCAGGGGAGGGGCAGAGAGAGAGAAGGAGAGAGAGAATCCCAAGCAGGCTCCACGCTATCAGCACACAGCCTGGTGCGGGGCTCAAACTCACGAACTGAGATGGTGACCTCAGCCGAAACCAAGAACAGGACCTTTAATCGACTGAGCACCCAGGTGCCCCTGGCTACTTTCTTCTTAATGTTGCGTACTCTCCCAGACAGTACCAAGCTCTGCACCCCTGAGCTAGAAGCCTTCACCACACTCTATCTGATGCAGATGACATCCATGGAATTTGTAGATGAGTAGCCCTGATGTGGACTCTGAGGTAGGTGCTGGAGTTCAGACATGAAAAAGTGGAGGTTTTTCCTCCTGGGACCCGATGGTTTAGTGGAAGGGATACTAACGATAGGCACCAAACAGTCTTGACAGACAGATAGACAAAAAAACCTACATTGATTAACAGGGCCCAGTAAAGCACATTCAGATATAGCAAGATTGACTATTGGCTCCTCTCCTCTGCCCATCCCCCTTTCTCAATTGTTCACACATATCTTCTTGGGGTTTGGTGGGGTTTGGAGAGGAAGGCAAAGCCACGAGATAACATGACAGGCAATTTCTGGGGAACTGGGAAGCTCGGATACTATTTGGGCCTAAGCATAAATACCACCAGGTGGCGCCAAACCCACCCTGACACAAAGAAGTTTTAGATCCAAATGTGTTCCTGGAACTTCGTTCCAGGTCTGCCATGACCTTAACACTACAACTATAAATAATACAATAATGGAAATTGGCCCAGAAGAGGTTTTTTTGGACCCCATTTATCACATATTTTATATTTTTTTATTCTACTTGCAAAAAATAGGGAGGTACAGGGTCCTATGAGACAAGAGCACAAAGAAAAGGAAGAAAACAAAACAAAACAAACCCCACAACATTTCACCCAGTATGAGAATTTGGCAATTTCCTCCTATCATAGTATGAAGTCTTGAACCATTTCTAATTTATTTTTTTGTATGGTGCGATATCCAGTACTCAGTAGTATTTGCTACATAAATGAGTCTGGTTTGAGCATATCAAGATAGGCTTCATAAAGGACATAATATTTAGAAAGTCACCTGGACGATACAAGGTTTGAACAGACTGAATTGGAGGGGAACTGGTATTCTAGGATCAGAGAACGTTAAGAGAAAATGCATAGCTAGGAAATGGGAGAGCCATGTTTGTAAGAAGACATTATTAGCTAAGTAAAGAGAATCCCACTCCATTAGTTAATGGAGAGTAAGGGCCAGAAGAATAAATTAAGGCTATCTTGCAGAAGGCACTGCATCTAGACTGAAATCTTCGCATTTTCTTTAAAGCTGGAACCAATCACATCTCATGATGTGACAAGAAAGGGGTGGCAGAGGGCTGTATGTTCCAAACTCACTCACCAGGGAGAGTTTGACCCTAAACCCACATTCATGAACTAGGTACTCACAGGTGTGATAATGCAGAAAGATCATTAAAAGCACCTTCGGGCACAACAGAAATGTCATTTCCATGTAATGAACTAAAAGCAAGAAAAAGCAATATTAAATTTCTTACACGTCAGCGAGTTCAGAAAAATTCTAACACGTGTGAGATTTTAGTTTATACTAAGCACTTCAAATCAGCACAGAAAATATGATATATTCAAGACATGGTCTTGGTATAATTAGGTATCTATTTGGGAAAATGAAAAGTTCTTATGTCACATCATATGCATAAAATCAATTCTAGATAGATGACTTAAATATAAAAATAAAACTAAAAATGTATTTAATAAATAGAGATCTCCTTTTTATGAACATAGGATGGCAAAGGCTGTCAAAGCACTATATAAAACTCAGAAACCATAAAGGAAAGTGATACATTTTTGACAATGCAAAATACATCCATAATTAATATGAAAGACAACCTATAGGGAACAGAATGGAAAATAGCTGCAAAATATATAAGACACAAGGATTAATTCCTTAGTAAAAAGACCTGCAAGCTTAGAGTCAAGTAGTAGATGCATAAAGACATGTATGTTAATAAGGAAAAGACAAAGCACTCGATAGAAAATAGGAAATGATATGATCAGACTCATGGAATAAGAAACACAAATGCTCAATAAAAGAGTAAAATATGCACAAATGCTCTAGTTATTGGAATTTCAAATTAAAACAGGAATGGAAAATAACATTCAACCTATCCTAGAATTATTCATATTATTCAATATTTGCCAGAGTGCTTTGAAACAGGTACTCTATTAAAACAGGTACGCAATCTGTCATAGAACAAGAATGAAAGGATTAATACTATTCAGTATTTGCCAGAGTGCTTTGTAATAGGTGCTCTATTAAAGGAGAGTTGGTGGAAAATAAATTGTAAACTGACACATCCTTGTTTTAGGGGGGCAACTTGGCAGTTACTTTTGGTATTCTCCCAGGACAGTTAACAGTAAGGTGAATGTGTAGGATGCTTGCTCCAGCCCTGTAAGGGATAACGCAAGTCTGGAATCAAGCCACGTGATAGCAAAAGATGAGGACGATTAAATAAGTTATGGTTCCTTCGTCCTATGGAATACTCTGTGCCAGTTAAATAGTTGAGGGATATTTCTAGATGATGGAAAAGAAATAGTCGAAAGCATATTGTTAAATAAGATGAGCCAATGACAGAATAAGAACAAATCCTATTTATGTTTTTTTAAAGTTATATCGCTGTGGGCATACATATACCAGCATATAAAAACAAATGCATATAAAAGAAGACCGGAAGACAAGACAAAACTGTTTAATTGTTAATTCTGGGTGAGGGGATTGTGACTGAGAATCATATTTCATTTCATATATTTAAAATACATTTTTGTAGTAAAAATGTACTCATAGATAATGCAATCTTTAAAGAAATGAACATTTCGTACATTTCTTTCAAAATTAGTTGGATCTATATGAAACATACATATTATCTATTGCCAAATAAATGACCACACCAACAATGTGGTGTTCTTCAAATAAAAGCTGTTGAGTATGATATGGGGAAAGAAGTAATCTTCCTATTTTCAAATTTGCAGTAAATCTTAATGTGTACATCAAAAATATCCCCAGATCATTAAAAACACAAGTCAAAACTCAGATCCCCGAGATAAGAGATATTTCGCTGCGCATAAGATGCTTACAGTAATCGGAGAGACTTCAATCCATCGAAGGTTCGAGGAGGAATACATCTCAAACGGTTGTAACTAAGAATTCTGAAAGCATACATAGTCGATTTGTTTTACTCAGATATCCCCAAATGGCCAAATGTCATTTTAAAAATGAAGCAGTTAAGAAAAGGGTTGTTTTAGCATTTCATAAATTGAGAATATCGATGCATAATACTTTAATGTTTGTGTTTTCACTAATACAACATATTTATTTTCAAATACAGTCTAGAATGCTTCCTTCCCCAGCCTATTCCCTCTCCCAGGTGGCTTTCCTCAGAAGTCTGTCTTAAGGATCTCTTCCAACCCCACCACAAGTGTAAATTATTCTTTGCTCCTTTTATAGAACCCAGCACTTTAACAATATCTGTATTTGTTTGTTTACTGAGGTTTTGTTTGTCTGTTTCTCCCAACAATATTTATATTCCCTGAGGGCAGACTATCTATCTTGTTAACAGGGAACATCCAAGTGCCTAGAAAATGCCTTTAGTCCAGTGAATTGATAAACAGTCCATATCACATTTCACACTCACAAGGTGAGGAGCTGGGTCATGTTGCTGAAGCTCTGATTAGAAAGGGTGCTTATTCGGTTGTTACTTAAGTCTCTATAAAAGAAAAAGAAAAAAAAAAAGGAGTCTACTGTTACCAGAGGAAGTGAAATATTAGTGATTCTTAGAAAGAGAAGGTTCTTCTTGTTCAGTCACAGCTGCACGGTTAGCACTCAGCTTTTACCTGAAAATAACGAAACACTGGATAACCCTCTGAGGTACATCGTAATATTCATAATTATTCACGCCCCTGCCTGTTGAAATTAGAAGCGATGATATGTTTTGCTTTGGCCACTGCAGTAAGTGCGGGCACTGGTGCCAGGTTTCAGTTCAAAACAGAAATTTTAGAGGCTCCCGGGTGGCTCAGTTGGTTAAGCGTCTGACTCTCGATCTCGGCTCAGGTCATGACCTCTGGGTTCGTGAGGTCAAGCCCCACGAAGGGCTCTGTACTAACAGTGTAGAGCCAGCTGGGGATTCTCTCTCTCCCTTTCTCCCTGCCCCTCCCCTGCTCGCACTCTCTCTCAAAATAAATAAATAAACCTAAAAACAAAAACAACACAGAAGATTTGGAGTGAGCTCACTTTCCCCATACCCCTCTGCTCACTGCTTTGCAAGACTTGTGATGTTTCACAGCCAGTGCCTGTGCCTTGGTCCCAGAGCAAAGGCATGTGACAGGTGGAGGCCACTCACAACAGACACATCTTATGCGTGACAAATAAACCTTTGCTCATGAAGGTTCCATTGGTTGTACATCCTTTGTCTTCCCTGTTATATATGCTCCTTGATACACACAGTCAAATTTGATAACTAAAAGAACTCATTTAATTACATCTGGAATGCCATAATTAAAAACTTTGCCCTTGGGAAAAAAAAAAAATCACTGGCGTACCGTAGGTCTTTAACAAATATCTGTTTAATGAATAAGTTAACGGGAGAGATGTGGATTTTTTACCCAGTGCTACATGGCTGTTTATACAAGTGTAACTGGTACTATGGGCTGTGATTTATATTCAGTTAACACGATCTTATTTTTATTACATATAATAATAAATGTGACCATATATGATACATATAATACTTATTGTACTATAATTACATTATAACATATAATGTAATATAATAACACATAATAAATAATGACATATTTTATTGATATACATTAAATATCTTTGGCAATTTTGCATTAGGAAAAAATTAGTGAATATAGCCATACATATACTCATACAGTGATATGTATATATTCTCTGTTTTTTTAACACAAAATGCTAAATACATAAATAAAAGTAAGATTCATGAATAAGTGAAAAATTATAGGTCGTAATTTATGATCATTTTTTAAAAAGTTTATTTTTTTTATTTTGAGAGAGAGAAAGAGAGAGAATGCACAAAGGTGGGGAGGGGCAGAGAGAGAGGGGGAGAAAGAATCCCAAGCAGGCTCCATGCTGTCAGCTCAGAGCCCAAAGCAGGGCTTGATCTCACGAACTGTGAGATCATGACCTGAGCCGAAATCAAGAGTCAGATGATTACCCAACTGAGCCACCCAGGCACCCCAATTTATGATTTGTATGTGTGTGTGTATTCACTGCTTTTTTCTTCTAAAGCAAAACATACAAATAAATGTAAGATGCAGAAAAGCTGAAGATAAAATATCAGTAAAATGAACCTATAAAATTGTGAAATGATAGGAATACTATAGGAACTTAATAATTCATCTTCTTAGCTGCTGAAAACTACATAAATTTAGAAAATAAGTTAAGTATATCTATATTGGCAGAAGTTACCTGAGTAACTTGAGTTACTCATGAGTCATTGGTAAAGTCATTTCTGGATCTACAAATTCTCATCTTTCATTTCCGACCTGGTCTTAAATAATTGCGTACTGTTCCATAAATGACCCAATTCACCTGAAGTGACTGTCTGGAAATTGCAGTAATTTAAAGGTTTGTTTAACAGAGCAAAATGTATGCAACCAAGTTCTTGCTGCTACTAAATAAGTGACTAGGGCCAGAACACGACATCTTAGGGGATATTCTCCCTTAATTTAATCACTGGTCATTTAAACAGTCCTACATACTTTTTACAAAGTGATTTAAGGGAAATTGAAAACGATTAATAGTACTTTAACCAACCACAACCTTGCTTAAGTCAAGTTTATGTTGGGAAATGTAACATTTTCTGTGACTTACGTTTCTAGAATTCACTAATTAGGAATAAACCTTCTTATTCTAGGAACACTAGAAATCAGCCTCCTCAGCCAGCTGTATTCACTCGAAAATCATATAGGACTTAAATTAAAGATAAAGTATTTCCATTTCAATTTACTCCCATTGCTGATTTTTTTTTTTTTTGATAAGTTTTATCAATCACCAGCAAGGCTATTCTAAGTGTGACATTATATATAGTAAGATTGCATCTTTTTAAAAATATTGTGCATATAACTAGATCAAAATGTTGGTATATTTAAATATAGTCTTGTATTACCACTTAAAAATCCATTTACATTAATGAAAGAGAGAGATGTTATTTTACAAGGACATTAAACCAAACTGAAAAAAGAAAAAAGTCCATGTCTGAAATTTATGCCCAGGATATCAGCAACTTTGTCAAGTCTACTTAAATACTGCCCAAGTAAAATGAATTTTATAAAATTAAATTTGAATACCGGAAGCCCACAACTTAACTTAGAATGTATTATAAAAGAAAATGAAACCTAATAAAATGCATTTTCAACGTTATTACTATCCATGACCTTTTGCTTAAAGTCAAGAATCAAGCCATTATTTTCTATCTTTCTCTTCTTGGCTTGTGATAAAATAGCCCATATTCATCATCAGTCGAGGTATCCAAATTTGCTGCATTTCTGTAGTTCTAGGCTACTTAGGCTTTATCACATTTGTACTTTGAATTAGAGGAGGCCCTCTCTCTACGATGCACCATTGCCTGATTGATATTCAATGAAGATGTAGCTAGTGATCCAGAACCGCAATGAGCAAGTAGGGAGGCATCTAACTGTAAATGATTTATCTCATCTGAAAGGTTCACTAGATCTTCTGCCCGTTGCTACCCCCACTTTCATGAAACAGAGTAAGGAGTCAAAGATGAAAATACGCAACACATTACTTACATAAGTGTTAAATGTTTGTAGTTAAAGAGCTCCTTAGGAACCAGTGTAAATTGGTTCCCATCCAGATACCTAAAAACAAGAAAACAATATTATCTTTTTTGTTTTTTCTAAAGGAACAGAGGTGTGATATAAAATAGTTGACACTATTTCACTCTTAACTGAGGCAAGAAAGCACTTGGCAATTCTGGCTTTAAAACATCATGTTCCTAGCTGGGGTTCCTATTTAAAAGAAGTAAAGGGGGAAAAAGCAGAGTTGTCCAATCTAGTAGAATTATTTTGTGGATCACTTAGCATAAATTACAAAACCAAGGAGATACTGGTGAGTGCAGTTCTTTGAGGTTTATGTAATGAGGTGAGTCATGTGTCCAACTGTGTGTCAAGAAGAAGGTTCATTCAATCAACCATATTTATTTGGCCTCCTGTGTGCTTGTATTTACACGGAGACAATACCATGAAATGCATTCGCTACTGACAGAACCTCGCCACCGAGGGCCAAGACCACTCTCCACTGCCTTAATAGGGATCCATACACTTAGCAAATAACAATGGATGGTTTGAAGGAGATACTTAGGAATTTGGATGTAATCAGATTTCAGTTAAAGATATCTTGAAAATAGTTTTTAACCACTGTATATCTGCTTTGTGACAATAATTTTAGAAGGTTTCATAGAACATCACCACCTTTATCAAGGACACAATATAGCATATATATGTAAAAGTAATAAATAACCACACATATGTGAAGTTTCCCTTTCTGACCAAAGTCAGCAGAATAATCTGCAGATAGATTGACTCTGGGCTAACTAGCAAGCCATAAAAATAAATGAATGTGTAAAGTTCTATCCATAATGTCACAAAAAGAAAAATAAACTGCATCTCAATCAAGGTTGTTTTTTCCCAGAATATAGATGAGGAAGGGTAAAAATGTCTTTCAGCAACGTAGGCCATCTCACTGTAGATGTGCCTACAAACCATTGTGGCACCTTGGACACAGGCCACCTCCTACTCCAGTGTTGTGGCAAATCTTAAGATCCAAGGTTGAGGTTATTAGTATTTTTGCTGGATATAGAAATCGCTGAGAAATTGCCTCAGATAATAATCTGTTTCAAATAGTTCAAAATAAAAAGTTATATAAAAGGCACAACTCATCAAAATATGTGATAAATATGTAATCAAGAGTCAGGCATATGTTATGAGTTCTTATTATGCTTGCTCAAATTTTCTGACTCTGTGTTTCTTCTTTGACTCCTCTTTCTGTCCTCCACCTAAGTATTTCTTGGTACCACTAGAGGGAAGCATAATCCCATATAGTTCAGTACTTTCCCTTTATTCTGGAAAACGCCATAACAGAAAGCTAAAAAGATTCAGAATGTGTGCTATGGATGTGTACATGTAAAACAGTCTAAGAGGGAAATTACATGGAACTGATTAAAAATAATAGATACCATCTGTTTAAAACTGTCCAATAAAACGTACTTATTTTTGCCAAATTCTTTAATAATTTAATATAATATGCAATGAGATTTTTCTAATACACACATATATGTGATTGTAGAGAAGGATCCTGCTAACTTGGTATGATTCTAAGAATAAGCTCTTGGGGAGGTAAAACTTGAATTCACAAGAGACTAGTTAATATTTTCCTCATCTCTATAACATATTTTGTTAGAAAAATATTACTTTCTAATACTTTGTAAGGAAACAGATTGAAAATTCAACTGTCTGACAGAAGAAACATATGGACGGCAGAGACGGGATATGAATCAAGTAGCTTCTCAGATGAAATTCAATAATGAAATTAAAGAATAAGTTTAAAATTATTTGCTAGGCATTGGGTAGAGGCACCAAGGTATGGGCCAGTTAAAAAGATGGGATTCCATGTTAAAAATGATCTGTTTATGCCGAGTGTTGTGTTCTTGGCTGGGCTGTTCCTAGAATCAATGTTGAGCATACAGAGTACTCTAAAGGCATCTGGCTTCCAACACTGGATGGAGAGTAATCTTCTGAAATAATACTTACTAAAATAAGAATTAAGTATTTAATTACACACACACATAAAGTAGTGCTTATTGTCAATTAACAACTGTGATGGGTGGCCAGAGACAGAAACTGAACACTTCACAGCATTTCAAATCTAAGAGAGACCTTCCGCACATATGTGCTAAGATCACACCTTTTTTTTCTTTCTTTCTTTTTTTTTTTTTCTCTCTGTGTTCAATTCAGGACCAAATTTGTAGAACTGTGCATGATTTGAAAATAATTTCCCTGGTAACTGAAGCGACATCTTCTTAAAACTCATTATGTATGTTCCATGTTGCCAAAACTTTATCAAAGCTGCTTTTTTAGAACGCTCGTACTCATGTATATGAATTATAGGTACATATCTGCACAAATTACATCAGAACCTAAATCTTTTTTTTTTTTTTTTTTTTTTTTGAGAGAGAGAGAGTAGGGGAGGGGTCATAGGAGAGAGAGAGAGAGAGAGAGAGAGAGAGAGAGAGAATTCAAGTAGTCTCCACACTTTTAGCATGGAACCTGACATGGGCTCCATTTCATGACCCTGGGATCATGATCTGAGCCAAAATCAAGAATTGCATGCTCAACCAACTGAGCCATCACTAAACTTAAATCATTGTTGCTACACAGTTTCACATAGAGAAAATAAATAGGCAAAATGAGTCAAGTGCATTCATATCGAGCATTTGTCCATGGTACATAAATATACAGAGTATGGAATGGAAAGGAGCATTCAGGCTTCATAATACTCAAGCAGCTTGTTCTCATTCTATTCCACATATATAACATGACACAGAGAAGAAAGTGTGCCTGGTGTTTAGTGTCTAGATAAGTGTATACTGACCATGTAATATGTGGTCATAAATCAGTTATGAAAATGTTAGGGAT
Source organism: Panthera pardus (assembly GCF_024362965.1). Taxonomy (NCBI): domain Eukaryota; kingdom Metazoa; phylum Chordata; class Mammalia; order Carnivora; family Felidae; genus Panthera; species Panthera pardus. The sequence goes on from NW_026526688.1 coordinate 188,657,546, forward strand.
AATTGGCCTTATACCTTTTATGATCAAAAGGATTCTAATTCAAGGCCAAAGGGCAGTACCTCTTTTTAACACAGAGATTATGCTAGCTTCTTCTTTTTTTTTTTTTTTAATTTTTTTTTTTTTTTAACGTTTATTTATTTTTGAGACAGAGAGAGACAGAGCATGAACGGGGGAGGGTCACAGAGAGAGGGAGACACAGAATCGGAAACAGGCTCCAGGCTCTGAGCTGTCAGCACAGAGCCCGACGCGGGGCTCGAACCCACGGACCGTGAGATCATGACCTGAGCCGAAGTCGGACGCTTAACCGACCGAGCCACCCAGGCGCCCCTATGCTAGCTTCTTCTATATTCTAGATATTTATGAATTCCACGTGGGAAGATACAGTGGTAAAGAATAATTAACGATATAAACTATGGAATCTCCCAGACACTGGAGAGCAACTAAAAGTACAGCATTTCCTAAGGTGTATTTGCTAGAACATTAGTCTTGCCAGATAGTCTATGAGAAAAAGGATATACAGGCAAATGAGTATTGGAGTTATCTTATATTTTACCACCCTCTCTTGGAGTGTCACAGTGCACCTTAGCATAACATAGACACTGAGAATTCATACAGTGAATAAAAGAAACACAACTGAAATTTCCCAAGTGCATCTAAACTGCTTTTTTGTAAAAAATTGTTTATTTGTTTATTTTGAGGGAGAGTGCAGGGGAGGGGCAGAGAAAATCCTAAACAGGCTCCTTGCTGTTGGCTGAAAGCCCAATGTGAGGCTTGATTTCACAAACTGTGAGATCATGACCTGAGGCAAAATCAAGAAGAATTGGATACTTAACCTACTGAGCTACCCAGACGCCCCAAGCTGCCTTTTATATTATCTGTTTAGGGTTTTACATGAAACTATTTAATGCCTACAGAATGGAATTTGGAAACGGGACTCTACATTTTGTTTGGTTTCCATTTCCCTTGTTGAAATATTAATTGTTAAGGAAACAGACAAGCTCTACTTACAATTCAGTGACATCTCTTGGAATACCTTTGGGCAAGACCTTCAAGCCCTTATTGCTACATCGGACGACCGTATCCAAGCATGTACATTCCGTGGGGCAGCGAGACAGTGGAGAACAGCTATTGTCATCATTTCCTAAATTGCCGAAAGAAATACAGGAAAGCCCAGATTTGTGGCTTTGAAAATGACAAGTGATGTTATGCTTTTAGCTTAACAGACACAAGAATCTTGAGCCATGTGATCGCTTATACACATACAGGGCATTGAGTATTCACAAACTGGTACCGTACGTTTTATACAGCACTGTTTTCAGATTGCCTAGGGCAGGATTCCCGAAAATAATTCACAATTTATATTATCCATACAATCATAACAGTAATTTTCTCTGCTCAGTTATTTATACAAATTATACTTTTAATTAGAATATAGAAATGTAAACTGAATTATGGAGGAGTCATAAGGACACAGACATGAAGAAACATAGAGGGATAAAAATGTTTAGCAGAAAATGTAAATGTTTTTTAAGTTTTTTAATGTTTTTTAAGTGTTTATTTATTTTTGAAAGAGACAGAGAGAGAGTGTGAGCAGGGGAGGGGCAGAGAGAGAGGGAGACACAATCTGAAGCAGGCTCCAGAATCTGAGCTGTCAGCACAGAGCCTGATGTGGGGCTCGAATTCATGAACTGTGAGATCGTGACCTGAGCCAAAGTCGGATGCTCAACTGACTGAGCCACCCAGGCGCCTCAAGGCCCTCATTTTAAAATATAAGGCTCAAAGGGGCTCTCTACTTACTTGTAGTAATAACAGAACCTGCTCTACCTACCTTATGTGGCTATTGTGAGAATCAAATATGATGATACATACAGAGCTTTAAAAAGCGAAAACTATTATTTTTGTTAGACTTACTAGAATTTATTTTATTTATTTATTTTTTGGGGGAGAGAGAGCTCGACAGAGTGCAAGTGGGGGAGGGGCAGAGAGAGTGGGAGACACAGTGTGAAGCAGGCTCCAGCCTCCGAGCTGTTAGGACAGAGCCTGATGCGGGGCTTGAACTCATGACCTGTGAGATCATGACGTGAACCGAAGTCGGATGCTCAATCAACTGAGCCGCCCAGGCGCCCCTAGAATTTCTGTTAAGTCAATTGCTTTTCTCCTTTGCAAATGACAGTTACTAAAAGAGATTCTTAGAATGATAAATAAAAGTTAAAATGAAGCTATATAAACAGTACCAACTACAAGTTGAAAACTGGACAATTTAAATAAAACATTCAGAAACACAAAGCAAGTAGACTCAGAGGTGAAAGCACAGTCTGAGAAAGTATGTGCCCTGTTTCGAAAAGAAAAGAAAAGAAAAGAAAAGAAAAGAAAAGAAAAGAAAAGAAAAGAAAAGAAAAGAAAAAAAATGCCCCAAACTATCTGTTTGTGTCCCCTAGCGTTGGACCAGTCATTTGAATGCTTGGTAACAAAAGATTTAGCAAGGTTTTCTTACCATCATCACATGTGAAGTCTTGAATGGCAACATCCTGGATGGGGATTTCTTTGAGGAAATATGGTTTTTGACATCGAGGATTTCCGGTTACGATCCTTTTCTTCCTGAGCCATTCCCCAAGCCAAGCCAGGTAGCAGTTACAGTTAAACGGATTGGCCAACAGGTTTCTAAGAGCCGCATGCAAACAATGCAGGGATGAGTTCAGGGGGTCATTTTCTTACCTCTCAAAACCCCATGCGACCATCTTTCCCACACTATTTCTGCTGGAATGATGCCTTCTGATCCTTCGTATTAACCACCCCTCACCCCCATCCCCCATTCATACTCAATCACAAGCAACATGTGGGATGCATTTTTTTGGCTAAAATGTTTGCTTGGAACTTGAAAAATAACAACACTTTCAAATAAGAATCTTCAAATAATTTCACGGAGAAAATAAAGCAAAGTAAGCAATTCGGAGGTTTATGCAGGGGATCCTGATAGATATCTCATTTAGAGAGAATTTAAACTCGTCAGAGATCTGATTTGCTGTCAAACTTCCCTGCACTGATAATGCAGTAATTTAATATAAAGATGGAGGCTGATTACCTTATATTATTGAGTTTAACCTGACAACAGCTATTTTATTAATTTATCATTTCAAGATTTCCATCCCTTATTTGCTCCAGAGAATAGGTTTCCCATCTAAACTGACAGCTGAGTTGATTAAATGCCAGTTATAAAAATGAATTTCCTTCTACAAATCTCAATACTTTTGGCATCTCACCACTTCAGCACAAACCTATTGACAACCTTATTATTTATAAACATGCCATCTTTAACATGCACAAATTAGTCACTCGATGTAAAGTGTCACATTTTATGTAGAAAGAGGATTAAGTACTTTACTGATGGATGGATGCTTCCCTCAAATTATTTCTGCAGTGACTCGAGCTATGTTGAACATATTTTCTGTTTTGTTTTTCCTTTCTAACTACCTTTCCAGTTAGATTAGTATATTTAGATGCCACCATCACTAGGAAATCAAATCTGTTATAAGATTTATTATTTCAAATACTGCTCTTTAGATGATGACATATAAGAGAACTAAAATACATTGTTTAGAGGGTTTTGTTTGTTTCTTTTTGTAAAACAACACCTTCTGAGTTCTATCTATGGACCTACAAATATTCTTTATTTTCTAACTGTCTACATAAAATATCCTCTTGGACAGGCTCAACCTATTTCTTCAATATTTTCCTAATATCACTGTAAATGCCCTCCAGTGAACAGTCTCTGTTGTTGGTCTGGCCATCCTAATGTCGCTCCTGTCACTGTGAATGATCCTTTTGAGCATAGTTTGTTGGCAATAACCCTATCAGCTCTGTTTTTATGGTATTTACACCGAAAAGACTCTGACGTGAGAACACTGGGGAAATCTACTACATTTCTGTGATTTGCAGTGCAATCAAGTTATAAGATTAAAATTTATAAATCAAGTCACATCACATTATTATAAAAAAATAATTGAAAATATTATAAATTTTGTTAAATTTTAATATGAGAGGGTAGGTAATATTTTTAGAAAAATTAACATAAATTTAACATACAAATTTGTTGAACACTAAACCCTTGATCCCATTTTTGTGAAAAGCCTAATAATGTATTAAAATGCTATTAATAAAAGGAACAAATATAATACATTGGCTCAGTAATACAGAAATGAAGAAGATCTTTCATACTTACAGAGTAGATAAAGAATGCAGAGTATCAAATGCCCCTGGTGCAATGGTAGTGATTTGATTATCATATAAAGAAAGCAAACGCACAGAACTCAGTCCTATGAAACTGTCATTGCCAACACAGCTTATGCGATTACTTCTCAACATCCTGAGGGAAAGGAGAACATTGTTATGGAGAGAAAGCATCAAGCAATCAGTTTTGCCCATCTGAGGATCCAAATAACCCCTCTGCAAATGTGTGGCATTCATTACTGTTTTCTGAGTGATCTCTTGTCATTAGGAATTGCTGTGGATATATACCAAAAAATGCTTAGTTTGCAATGATTGCACTCAGCTACAAAAAAGCACGGGTGAGCCTCACGTGGACTCACAGCCCCATCTGATGAGGGTAGAATGTCTTCCTCTGATGCTATAATTATGTTTGCCTGCTTACATAATGTCCTAATTCACCTACAGCTCTCTGAGCCCTTGAAGGCCTGTGATTTGTGTATTCACGGTAGCATTACATCTGAGGTTTAACAGAAAGGAAGCAGAAAAGAATCAATAGTCACACACAGCAGATGGGGAACTGAGAGCATCTCAAGGACTTAGATGCCAAGTCAATGTCAGCATAGGCTGGGGAACCCAAACTAGACTGAGCACCTGAGGATCTTGCCCACGTTATTTTATTTATGAAAATTATTTTATCATTTTAAAGTTTGGAACTTAAAAAGAGGCAAGAGTTAACAGATCCCAGTTGCTCACAATGAAGTCTAAATCTGCTTCTCTCTCTCTCTCTCTCTTTCTCTTTTTTTTAAGTTTATGTATTTATTTGGAGAGAGAGAGCAATCACAAGCAGGGAAGGAACAGAGAGACAGGGAGAGAGAAAGGATCCCAAGCAGGCTCTGCACGCTCAGTGCATGGCCCGATGTGGGGCTAGAACTCATGGACTGTGAGATCACAGCCTGAGCAAAATGAAGAGTCAGACACTCTGAGACTTCAGGGTGCCTCCATCCGGCTTCTCTTGAAAGAATCCTGACCTCTTTAAATTTTTAGCAACTGCCATTAATAGGATAAACACTGATGTCTTTTCCTTGTCACTGCTGAAGTTTTGGCTCCATTCTCAATTCTTTGCTGAACTGTTTATTTGTGGAGCTTAGAGAAGGAATGAAAAATGTCTTAAAAAGCCTGTGAAAATGAATAGTTGCCATGAATCTTATTCAGAATTGCTGAGGTTATTTTACTTTTCAAGGCATGTGTTGAACACCTTCCTAGAAGATTGCAGCATGTTAAAAAAAAAAAAAAAAAGAGGCAAAAATAAGTGAATAACAAAGTGTTCCTTTATTTTTTTTTATTTTTTATTTTTTTAATTTTTTTTTAACGTTTATTTATTTTTGAGACAGAGAGAGACAGAGCATGAACAGGGGAGGGGCAGAGAGAGAGGGAGACACAGAATCTGAAACAGGCCCCAGGCTCTGAGCTGTCAGCACAGAGCCCGACGCGGGGCTCGAACTCACAGACCGTGAGATCATGACTTGAGCCGAAGTCGGACGCTTAACCGACCAAGCACCCAGGCGCCCCACAAAGTGTTCCTTTAAAATTCTAGGTTGCTCTAAGAAATACATAAGAACTATCAACTTTCGCATTCTGTTAAGTCACATATAGGGAGAAAGGATGCTGCCTTCCTTGTCAAGGAATAATTTTACGTTAGGAAACAAATACACAACAGAGAGGTATTTCTATCCACACTATCATTTGCCATAAAGTAATAAAGAGTATTTGGTCTTAATCTTGGTGGAGTCATGGACCCCTGGGAGAAGCTAAAGAAAAGTTTTGCTCCCTGTTACTAGAAAAATCCATAAGTGCACATATGTACCACATTTTGGCTGCAATGTCAAATATTCAAAGACACACTGAAATCTGTGCACATATTATTAAGAGGTTTATTAGTCTCAAAGAGTTAAGAAGTCTAGGGATAATGGGGGTGTCTTGTCAAAATCTTTATAGTCCCAAGCCCAAAGATATCACTTAGAGAAATACATATGTCCAGACAAACCTACTTTCGTCCTTTGAATACTGAGCTTGGCTCTAAAATGCTCTAGTATTCTTGTGTGGCAGAGTGGGTTAAAGACAGAGCCACTCACATCTGTTTGTGCCCAAACATCTGGGGCACAAAAACATCGCTAGAAATATAATGAAGGAGAAAGTGAATTTAGAGGACTTGTCTCAGGGAGAGTCCTGCGAAAGAAACTGGTCAGAAGAAAACACTGGAATAAGCTGCTTGGGATGGTGTTATGAACTTGACTATGTGTTCCAAAATTCATAGGTCGGAGTCCTGAGCCCCAATGTGACCATATCTGGAGACAGGGTCTTGATGGAGGTAATTAAAGTTAAATGAGGTCCTGAGGGTGGGACTCTAATCTTTGAGGACTGGTGTCCTTATACAAAGAGGAAGGGACACCACAGCATTCTCTCTCTGTACACAGAGGAAAGTGCATGTAAGAGTAGAAGGAGAAGGTTTCAACTACAAGTCAAGAAAGAAATCTCACTAGAAACCAACCCTCTCAGCACCTTGATCTTGGACTTCTAGGCTCCAGAACTGTGAGAAAACAAATTTCTGCGGCTTAAGTCATCAGTCTGAGGTATCGTGCTATGGCAGCCCAAGGCAGACTGATGTAGGCGGGATACAGACTCCTTCCTCACCCCCTTCCCCTCCTCTGCCCAACCCCCACGCTGCCTCTTCAAGAAGGTGCCAGTAACAAGCAGTCCCTCAACTATCTTCCAACAAAAGATGCTTCTGCTTGTAGGATTCGTGTTTTGCAGAGTTGCCTGAAGCAGCCTGGCCGAGGGAGGTGGGGGCAGGAACAGATGCAGCCGCCTGTGGTGTATTTTCTCTGCTCTCCTCTACCCTCTCCTCGGTATCTCCTCCATAAAAAGGCTAAAAGACTATTTGCATAACGTTTTGAAGGGGCTCAAGTTAGTCTGTGGGAGGGCTGCAGGCTAGCCCTGCTGGATGTTAGGTTTCACTCTATTCCTGGGAGGCTCAGGAGCAAACGTCTACACTCATGGGCAGACATTTTCAGTAGGACTTGAATTCAGGATGCTAGGAACACGTCCACGCCGGCTGGGGAAATGGTCTTCTCCCTCTGCGCCAGATAAAGAGCAGGCAAGGGATGTCCTCAAGTATCCACCCTTCTGGTTGTGGCTCTGAGGGACAGGGTGACAGTTTAGGAGAGACAGTAGAGTGTGGACCTCTCTCCACTGTGATCACCATCAGTTGCTTCTTGGTTACAAATAGTTTCCTTCATGTCCTCCAAACGCTTCAGAGTGTTGATTTGTACATCTTCCAATTTTAGGTTGCCACTTTTGTCAAACATAATTATATACTTCCGAGAGAATAAAAACTACATATATGCACCGTAGAAAATTTAAGTGAACATAAAGTGCGGTTTTTGCTATTCAATCCAATCCCTGTCCTCTTTGGTCAACAACTTTTTGGAAACATAACGAATTTCTTTGTCCCAACCTGCCTACCCCCAAGCAAGTAGGCACAACTCTTAGCGTGTTGCTTTGAAATAGACGGTTCACGACCTACCATCAGTCAGTCTCTTTTTCACTAAGACCTCACAGGAGCAGACAAAGGTGGTTTCCCGATGAACCGTTAGTTATTCTGTGCCACAGGGGTTGGATTGGATTCTGAAGCTAGACCCCTGGGGCCAAGAGCGAGTGTTAGATGGAGGCGTTTGATGAAAAGGCAAGAGAATGAACATTCGGAGGCAGAAGGAGGGAAGGGGGGAAATCTGCACCAGCACTGGAACAAGGGCAATCTTTTTTGCTGAGGAATCAGCCATCGGGAGACATTCTCGATCTTTTGCAAGCAACACACCGAAGTCTGGGGGATTCTAGGAAGGGAATGTTTGCACGCACAGGATGTGTGTGTGTGTGTGTGCGCACACGCGTGTGTGTATCTGTGAGAGAGAGATGTAGACAGACATTGAGATGGTAGGGTGAGGAGGAGTCTGAGCTACTCCCCCACCTGGACTTATAATGACCAGTGAACTACAGTTCTGTGATGGAAGAATCACAATGCAGATGAGAATACTTACAAAGTTTTCAGGCTTTCTAATCCCCTGAACATCTTATGCTGAACGTTTTCCAAACGATTACTCGTGAGAAGTATTTCATTTACACCTGATGCTCCTTCAAATGCTCCCTCTTCAATGTCTGTGATCTTATTGTTGCTAAAGTTTCTAAATTAAAAAAAAAATGTTGAAATCAAGATTTTAAGCTATTTCTTTCAACAAGGGCATTGAGACAACATGTCTGACCATTTTCTTCTACTAAACAAATTCTTCCATAATTTCCAAGCTTTTCACTGCCCAGCACCACAGGTTCTGAAAAGACACCACACTTCCTATTCCATTGAACCAAACTGATGATAATATTGGGGGAGAATGTCTATGGTGAAAAATACCAGCCCAATCAACGTCAAAATGATCTTCAAGGGTCACTAGAAGTCTAACATTGTTGAGGTCAGGTATTGAGTTGTATAAACCTTTATATTCAGCACAATACTTCAAAAGGAACTTTTTAAAGAAATGCCCCAAAGACTACTGAATGAATTAATGACTAAAAGAAGGCAATTGGGTAGAGAGAAGAAAGATGGGTTAAATGTGTGAACATTTAGATAGCATCAGAAGTGTATCAGAATAGGGGCGCCTGGGTGGCTCAGTCGGTTGAGTGTCCGACCTTGGCTCAGTTCATGATCTCACAGCTCGTGAGTTGGAGCCCCACGTCGGGCTCTGTGCTGACAGCTCCGAGCCGGGAGCCTGTTTCAGATCTGTGTCTCCCTCTCTCTCTCTGCCCCTAACCCACTCGCATTGTCTCTATCTCTCTCAAAAATAAATAAACATTAAAAAAATTAAAAAATAAAAGAAATGTATCAGAATAGGGGTTTGTTCCCAGTAAAACTTCTTATTATAATAATGTGTTAAAACAGCCAACTTAACTGTCAATATCCTGTGTAACACAAAATACTACAATGCTTGCCCAGAGGGCAAAAACATCCAACTGAGGTAACCCCTTGCTACAGGTTCTATCTTTCCTTTTCTCATTGCTCACTCAAAGACCCAGAGTGCTCCCAGAACAAGGATCATTTTTATGTATCGTTTTATTCCTCTCAGAGCACTGCATGTAGGAGTTGCTCAATAAATATGTGTTGAATTGAAAGGTATGAATAAAAAGTAAGAGCAATCAGTGCCAGTGAAAAGGAGAAAAATGAAATAATATGAAACTCTTTGGGATGCAGTATAATATGGGAGTCAAGTGCACAGGAAGTAGACTACTCTGCCACTTACAAGTCAATGTGACCATGGACCAGATACACATATGAAACAGAACAATGCTCCTTTTCTCCTTTCAACGTTTCCTCTCAGATGGAGGCTGTTCCATTGGCCTTACATACTTGACCTCTGTTCTGTCCCTCCCACCCTTCCACCTCCTCAGGGGAGGGGAATATTGTCTGAGTGTTACTGAAACTGCTGAGTTGATAAACTGATTTTAAAATATGAGTTGTGGATATGTAGTAACACAGATGAGCTATCAAGCCAGTTTACCAATCATTAATTTTGACTATCTTCTAATGAAAGTTTAATGAAGCAAAAAGTCAAATAGTTGACATGAATGTGCTGAAAGAGATATAACAGCGTGGTTTAGGGAATAGTAAAGGAAGTTACAAAACATTACCGCACCCATTTCTAATGTGCTTAGATTGCTGAATTCCTGCTGTGGCCACATAACAAACCAGCTGTCTGAATTAAAATAAGATGCTAGGGGCTCTGTTAGAGAAAACGTGGTTGGCATCGCTTGAAACTCCTCTCAGAAATTACCCTAAAATCATGTCACAGGTAGTCATTGTATGGAAATTTCGCCCGGCCTTTTATAGTTTCCAATTTCCAAAGAAATCTGAATAAAATTGCAAAGGGATGTGAAAAACACAACAAAACACCACAGAAATCTTAAAAGGTGGCTAATGCACGGCTTACATTTTACGTAACTGCGGAAGTTTCTTGAAGATTCCTGTAGCTTCCAACACTGTGAATTCATTATTATTGAGACGCCTCAGAAAAAAAGAAACAAAACATTCATTACCAACAGTTAGGAAGGGATTAGATTTTATTTCTCATAACAGAATTGTAAGATCATTTAATAATTATTCCAAAGTAAAATAGAGAACACATGCCACAGAAAATCTGTGGAAGTACTGATTTTTCCCCATTTCACTCAAATTTCAATGATCAAAATAAAATATGAAGAAGCATATAATAAGGAAAACCAATGATCAAAAATGAAAACTAGCTCTCACTCAGTAATTTATAGAACAAACTTTCTCAAACTTTTTTCCACTATTGTCTCTCCTCCCCCAAAGCATTTTTCTCCCAAAAAGCATTTTAAACCATTTTTTCTAACCACTTGCTGCAAATATTTTTTACTAATGGATTTTTTGATATGCAGTTTATATGCCATAAAAGTCACTCTTTTACAGTGTACAATTTAGTGGTTTTTAGTGTATTCACAAATCTGTGCAACTATGTTTGTTGCCTAATCCCAGAATATATCCACCACCAAGAAGAAATCTCGTACCCATCAGAAGTCACTCTCAATTTGCTTCCCTCCCTGACTCAGTCCCTGGCAACCACTAATTTACTTTCTGTCTGTATGGAGTTTCCTATTCTGGATGTTTCATACAAATGAATTCATGCAAAGTGTGGCTTTTTTCACTTTACACAATGTTTACAAGGTTCATCCATGTTTAGCGTATGTCAGCACTTCATTCCTTTTTGTGGCCAAATAATATTCCAGTCTATGGACACGCCAATTTTGTTTATCCCATTATCAGCTGATGGATATTTGGGTTGTTTCTACTTTTTTTGATTATCATGAATAGTGCTGCTACCAACATTGGGGTAGAAGTTTTTGTGTAGATACATGTTTTTGATTTCTTTGGATATTTACACTGATGTGAAATTGCTGGGTTACATAGTAAAACTATATTTAACAATTTGATGAATAGCCAAACTGTTTTCCAAAGATGCTGTGTCATTTTATATTCCCCCAGCAATGCATGAGGGGTCCAATTTCTCTCACCTGTTATTGTCTTTTTTTGCTTTTATGGCCATTCTAGGGGATGTGTTACCTCACTGTGGTTTTGATTTATGGTTCCCTAATGCTTCATGATACAAAGCATTTTTTTAGGTGCTTATTGGTCATTTGTATTTCTTTTTTAGAGAAATGTGCACACAAATAATTTGAGCACTTTTAAATTGGGTAATATACCTTTTTTATTGTTGAGTTGTAATAGCTCTTTATATATTCTGGATAGAAGTCCCCTACTGGATACATAATTTGAAAATCTTTTCTTCCCAGTACTGATTTTTAAACGTAGAATTTAAAAAGCTCCTAATTTCTTAAAACACACAAAAACTTTGCCGAATAATAAATTAGATGTTAGTGTTGCAATTCTTAATTGACAAGTAAGCCTATTTAGGCTGTTATCATGCAGGAAGATATAATTTGAATTATTGTTTGTAATAATATTGGCAATACACACAACTCCCTACGTGACCATAAAATAGAGTTCAGGCCCTTTTACTGCATGTTTTTCACACATTTCAAAAAATCCTGGAGCTATGAAATAGATTCAAAAAGTAACAGGAATAAAAAAAAAAAAGTATCACTACAGCCTCGGGGTAGTTTCTGTCATCCCTTTGAAAGCATTACATTATTTGAAATTACTCAAATTGCTTAGAATTCATTAAGTAACAGGCGCGAATATAGGCATGGTGGGAGATAAACCATAAAACACAATCCCTGTCATCAAGGAGCTACAATGTAGTTGAAGACAAAAGGGTTATGCATGCAGAAAAGGACAACCGACTTTGCAAAGAAGTAACTGGCAAATACCAGATGGTGCTATACATAAACGTTGCTAAGATGTTCCGAAAACAATGAGATGTCACCAGGTTTTTCTTCAATTTTTAGAACACTAGCATTAGTTTTATAAATAACGTCACTAAAGGCAAACCTTACATGGCACAGAATCTATAGATGATTCAACAAACATATTTTAACACCTAGTATGTGCTAGGCCCTTGTTAGGGTTATAAATATAAATCTAATCTCACTATTCTTTTGTGTTTCTGCTATGCTATCCATTACTCAGGAAAATCAAAACCTACCCGCTGTGCTGTAATACTTGATAATCACTGAATCCTTCCACCTTCAGGTCCGTGAAGTAATAAAGTGGATAAAGGCTCTCTGCTTTAATTCATAATATACAGAGATTCAAAATGGTGACTCTCAAAGTACTTTATTTGGTTGCTGTGAAAGACTATATCCCTTAGAAATCTATTACATTTTTAGAAATGGGTATGGGCATAAATACCCAAGAAAGAAATATCAGATGAATGCTCTTATTCTTAGCATTATCAAGAGCTAACTGAATTTTTGAGAAGTAAATTAACTTCTGGAGTCGTATCTTGGACCAGAAAGATGAAGTCAGATAGCCTCTAATCTATCTCTGTACAAAGAAGAGTTACGGCCATGCGTGTTCATTAAAATCAATGCAATCATCAAGAATAAAAGAGCAAGACAAAAATTCCATTGCTTCGATGCTTTCATTCCCTCCCTCCCAACCTGGATTTTGTTAGGAGATGAACTCACAGCTCTGCGGTGTACTGGGGAATGTGGTCTGGGATTTTGGTGAGTTTCTGATTGGAACAATCTACCGTGGTCCCTTCACAGCGGCACTTCTCAGGGCAAGCCAAATCTGCAAAGCAGTCCCCACTTAATTTTGATCGATAATCTTCTGTACCTATTGAGGATTCAAGCCAAAAGAAAAAAAAAAAAGATACTTAGTCTAAAGGTTAGAATATTCATTAATTTGTAGGAAGAAAAATAGTAAGATAACTATAGATTATGCAGCAGGGAGACAACTTGGGGAATTTTTGGTCAATGGATGTCAGGAGAGGGTTAAAACAAGGGCTTGGAATTTGCTGGAAAAAAAAGTAACCAGATTCACAGGACAGGAAAACATTAATAGAGATGAGCTTTTCACAGCTGTACTTTCTGCTGATCCAGTTATGAGCCATTCTAGCCTATTTGACAGCTAATCATACAATGGCTATTAATTGTTAAAAAGTTTATTTTTTTTCTCTGAGTCGAGAATTTAAAATGTATCCAGTAATAAACATGTTCCTATATATCATTTTAAATTAGGGCTTTCAAGGCAAATAGATGTACTCAGGTTTTTAAATTTTCTATGGTCTTTTAGTATTCTCTCCCTCTCACATAATCTTCAGAAATGCCTAAAAAGCCCTCTTTTTTCATTTTGATTTTATAAAAAGAGACCAGTAAATCCTGATTTGAGCCTCAGCAGCTTGTCATGCTGTAGAAAGCTGCGTGACGTTCCATGGTGCTTGACGGAACCATGTTTTACTCATACCTGGCAACCACATGGTTAGATCAAGCACAACAGAAAATCTCGCTACATAATCACTACACCATCCACTAGGCCAAGGGTAAGACCGAGAGGAAAGATGAAGGGAAGCAGGAGAAAAAGCTACAGACGTTCTGGAAACGTAATACTGTTTACATGACATGCATTCTTCCCGCAGAATGTTTATGACCATAGTAAGAGTATTACTACCGAAGATTTCCTGGAAACACAAAGAAGGGGGCTACACTGAAAGGTGCCTCCATTGTTCCTCAGAACTGCAGAATGGAAACAACAGCTTTCGGGAACAACATCCAGGAAGAAGTTGAAGGTGAGCTACAAGGACAACAGAGAAGCTCAAAAGATCTGTGGTTTCTTCTTGGGGGGCGGAAAAAAGGCGCAAAAGACCGAGACTAGAAGAAGGTACATCAGGATTGAAAAGGGAGGACATTGTGTTTCAGATCAGACACTTTTACTTACAGCCAAAATGGTGAATTCCTGCAAAAGTAAAAATCACCAAGAAGGAAAGAAAGAGTAATCCGGATTAAGATTAATAAACACATACATAAAACTAGCTAAGGTCTCCTCCTTCTTTCCTTGCTATGGCAATTGGAGGGGAAAGGCATAGTATGACAGCAATCGTCATGCTTTGCAAGCTTTTGTAGTAATTTTTTGAAGCACAGTGGTCTTACGGGAAAAGCAATGGCATACAAGATGCACAGCACAAGTTAGGTTCTTGTCGATTCCTTTAAATGATGAACTCTCTGCAAGATAGATTTTCTTTTGAGTTATCACTATAGTATCTAGAACGCCATATAGAATGACGGTAGGCAGGTAAACAAGCAAACTGAAGTGAAAAACGAATCATGGAGATCTTTACAAACAAATCCATCTGGATTAATCCTTAGGTGGTGGCTTACATGCTTTTTAATGATTTTTCCAACTTATAAATAATGTCACTTAGTGGAAATGAAATGAAAATCTCATCAGATTGCAAAGCTGAATATAATCATTTCATTAGATTTGGCAATGAATGCCAAGGTATTTATTCAGGAACTTTTGTAATGCAGTTTAGGCTTTCGTTTTAAAAGTGAAATGAAGAAACACTGGCAACAAGGTCTACATGACAGGTACTCTGGGTATCTTACATTTAAAATAATCTGCATTCTACGCAATGACAATGTTGTTTCTTTTATGGAGACTGTTTAGGTAGGATAAAATTTTAATTGAAATCTATAAGAAAAAAAAAGAGGGAGAAAAGGCTCAAAGAAACCTTCTGAGTCCTGACTTCTATTATTATTGCTTTAATGCAAATTGAATTAACAGAAATTGAAAATGAAGCTATGGTATCACATATAAAATGTATTTCCAAGAAAGCTTATTTTGACCGCTGTCAGTAAATGGGCAAAACTGTATCAGAATTTATGAAAACAATCTGACTTTGGGTCTTTAATTGGTGATCCAGAAATATTAATTTCTAAATTATTAATAAAGTAGAGTTAAATGTAATTAATTGAAGAATTCAGTAACAATTATATTAATTGGCAGAATTTGAGGATTTAAGCAATATTAATGTTTTATCCTATAGGTGTTCTGGTGTTTAGAATATGGCTTTTTCTGGGTAAGTAATAGCTATCAGATGACTTTCTGCTTAATAGTGAGGTAAAAATAATGAATTTTAAAGATTGCCAATGAAGGCCAATCAACTGTTCTTTCCACCATGTTATGTCTTATGTAGCCAGTGTAATATGTAAAATACTATTGATCACTCAAGCTCAAAATAAGTAATAAAACAAAATCCATTAAATGAACAAAATTATTCAAATTATAATTCAATAAAGGTAAATAACACATATCTCTTTAAAATAAAGACCAAACCTAACCCAGTACTCTCCTTTAAAAAATCAGTATGGTTTTTGCATACTAACACTGTATAAATAATCTTCTTATTGGTAGGTGTTAAAATATATAATTGTCTAGAATATCCCCAGGAGATGGTAAATGTAGCCAATTAATTACTAACACATATTTTTATATAATGGTCTAAAACAAACAAGTCAAGAGGCATTTTACACAGTTGGCAGGCAAGGAAAAAAGAAGTGAAGAAACATATTTCAAAGAGCTAGTTCCAGAGTCATCAGCCTTGACAGTGTTGAGATTGTAGTGGTAAAACATTTCAATTACTTTTCTAAAACACATTCCATTCATATGCTTAAATTATTCAAGGCACTTCGTGCCTATGAACACCTGATGCTTTCAGGATGCATGTCAATATTGTTTTTGTGGAGTTATATTGTCACTCCAGGTATACAAGAAGTTTGTTAAGTTTTGTTAAGTCACAAACAACATATAACTGTATGTAAGCAAGCAGGAAGTTGCTGTTTTTGTATAAAAAGTGAAGCATCAGTAAGCCAAATAAAACAAAAAGTAAGGCATACATTTTTAGTATAGTTACATCAAAAAAGTAAATCTCATGGTTGGAAAGAGAATTCATTCTATGTGTTGGTAACTGATTTCATGTAGAACTAGTTCTTTGACAACAGAAAGGTCTCTGTCTTTAAAACCAGCTCAATAAGCTACATTTTAAAAACAGGTTGAAAGATCAGATATACAACATAAGGAGAGAAAATAATTTAAGTAGAAGGCTACAGGTTCAAACGTTTTAGGTACTGTGAGAAATTTTAGATAATGTGCCAAAGTGAGGGAGAAAAAAAAAAAAGATGGGAGTTTAATAATATATAAGTTTAACATCAGAAGCTGCATGCAAAGGTCAGGTTTTCAGGAAACAGCTACAAGTGATCTATGCAGAAGTAAATCTATCTACAGAGTACCCACTGTACTTTCAAACGCATGCACATCAAAGTTTCAGAAGCTATATTTTATAAGGTGAGGAAAGGGTATCTGTGGTTAGTCCTACTACCAAGCAAAACCTACCTGGAATGAAATACTGTTCTTTAGCTAAATAAAAAAAGAGAAAAAAAAATAGAAGATGCACCTGAATGTCAGCAAGCAGAGATAGGAGTTATATTAGATTAAGAATGGACTAAAGGCACTATAGATAATTAAGTGAATTCTATTCACAGCAGTGGCTGAGATATAATAATGTACAGGGAGTAGTAAATGTATCTAGAACCAAGGACAATAAATAGCTTTGTTTTGATATTAGCTTTTTAGTATGAATTAACTGCCGAATGTGAAATACCCCTGCAATAGTCAGATAACATACTACCCAAAACATTCAGAATGTGTTTTATCGTAAGAAAACAGAAAAGATTAGTCCAAAGCAAATAGTAAATGTCAATGCAGTAGGTCTTTTATTTAATGGTAATACAATGTATCTACATTTAGTTTTTTATAAATAAGTATGATATTCCCCAAATGCTAAAAGATGGCCTTTTGGAAAAAAAAAATTATTCTCAGAATCCTATTTGAAATAAGAGGATGAAAAATAAGAAAACACATTTGGTGCGAGAAGCAAGGGATAGGGAAATCTTTCCCCCTAATTCTGAGCCTGAGCAAATCACCTAACTAAATCTCAGTTCCCTTTCTGAAGAAATGAGAACATGGTTGATTACCTAAAGTTTTTCAATGCAGAATAATCCAACAAACATACAACTTAACAGACTTGAAAAGTATTCTGAGTTTGCTAGAAGTTCAAATTCTAAAAATACAGCATGAAGTATCCAGGCATCTTTTTTCTTGGCTGGTAGCCTATTTGTTATGCTGGATATAGTGTTAAAAATATTACATATGGGAGGGCTATATGAATTGTGTCTACAGCTCTCTTTATTTGGTTCTTTGTGGACAGAAGTAAAAGAACTCTATTCTACAATGTTTGATAATTGATCTGATAACCAGCTGTCTCTAGGTCTCCATAACCACTGTTTTTGGTAACACAGGTGAAATGTCACATGAAGTAAGAAATTACCTGAACAACGGAATTTCTTGCTTTTGATTTGTCCTATTCTTTTGTTTGCCAGACGCCGGGGGCTGGTGCAGCGGGCACCACTGGTCTCGATGGGGTTGACATGGAGATAATCCGCCAGCCACTTGAGATGGCAGTCACAAATAAAGGGGTTCTGGGCCAAATGCCTTTCAGAAACACATACAGAACACTTTTATACTCGACTTGCAATGAACTCAACTCTCAAATCCATAGCGAAGACACCAGTCACCATAGTTGATCCAAGCCATAGATACATACATGGTTTGAATGGCCCGGAGAGGTGAAAAGGTCCCCTTGGCAATGGTCTGAAGCTTGTTGTCGTACAAGGAGAGAAGGTTCAAGTTGTGCAGATCCTGAAAAGCATCTACCCGAAGGCAGTTTATCTTGTTGGCATTCAATAATCTGTTTGATCAAATAGTTGCAGAATTAAAGTGCAGCATCTTCTTAACCCACCTTCAAGATTCTGTCCTTCTTGAGAAATACAAGAAATCAACAAATACATTTTTCTGAACCTCAACATTAACATTTTAACTGTAATAATTTAGGTACCACAGGTGGAAGATTTGGGGTTATAGCAGATAAAGCGAAGGGCATGCAGTTTAATAAATCTAGTGGCACTCATACATTTATTCAGAAGAAATAATGAAACATATTCTCTGGAAGGTGGAAGGGTAGTGCAGTAGACAAAGCAGAGCCAACTTCTGAAGTCAAGGATGCCATAAAAAAAACCCGTCATAAAACATTAGTCTTTCCAGCTGCTCTGTGAAGAAGTTCCGTCTACTTTCAAAACAGAAGCCAGAGTGAGCCTTTTAAAACACAGATCACTTTCCTTTCAAAGCCAGGCAACAACTCTCAAACTGCTCTTAGGGAAACCAAAGTCCTGACAAATTGCCTTAAGGCACAATAGGACTGTTAGCGCCCCCTTCTGACTCTGTGACCTCCACGTTCTTTCCCCCAGCTGCTTCAGCAACAGCCACACAGGTCTCCATGTAGGGATGTCAGCTTGGAATGTTCTTTTCCCTGCTGTCTGACTACTCTGCTTCTTTGAGTCTGGTCCAATCTTACCTTCTCAATTCAGCCTACCCTGACCACTCTCTTTAATACCATCCCCTGCGTTTGCCCTTCCTCAACCTCTAACACACTTGATTTCTTTACTATGATCTTTTTTTTTCTGTTTTCCTAAGTGTGTATTTCTTTCTGCTGTATATGATTTACTTGTTACATTATTTTTTTTAATGTTTATTTATTTATTTTGACACAGAGAGAGAGAGAGCAGGGGAGGGACAGAGAGAGAGGAGAGAGAGGAGAGAGAGGAGAATCCCAAGCAGGCTCTGTGCTGTCAGTGTAGAGCCCAATGCAGAGCTCTATCTCATGAACCGTGAGGTCATGACCTGAGCCGAAATCAAGCCTTGGATGCTCAACCGACTGAGCCACCCGGGCGCCCCTGATTTACTTCTCACTTCATTGCTGTCATTTGCATGTTGCCTCCACACAGCAGGCTTATTTGTCGGTTTAGCTCCCTAATGTTTCTCCCGTGCTGAGCACATACTAAAGTGCTCCATAAGTACCTGTTGTTGAATTAATACTTTATAGCCCTCTTGGAGAGTGACACGGTTCATAAGCATATTAAAGGCCCTGGTCCTGCATTATAAACATCCACTTAAGTTAGTTTAACACAATATCCTACACACTCATTTTTTTTTTCAACATGTTCTCAATATTTGACATCAATGTTCTGTGAAACTGTGGTTCACAAATCATACTTTGACAAACGCCTTTCTCGTAGGGTATATGAGATCATGTCTCAGCTTTTATTCATGTTGGACTCCCTTTGGGAATATACTTGCCCCGCCTTCCACTTTCTTCAACCCTGTGGCCTATTATGGCCTCACGGGAAGCTTGCCTTTTCCAGAGCATGCCTTCCATCCAACTAAAGTATTCCTTCCTCTGGGTTCCCAAGCAAGTTGTTCAGTGCTATTTAGTCTTGGCACCTACTTTACGCAGGCCTACTTATTTGCCCTCCATGAGCAGAGAATTTTTTTTTGATATTTTTTTCTCTATTAGCATTTACTTTAGTGCTTTGATACTTAAACAAATATTTAGTAGCTCAAAATATATGTGCTCTGTGGTTTCGGTTTGTATGCCTTATTTAATATACTGAAAATGGTTTCTCTTTTGGTCATAAGAATCTCTAATTAACATAGGGTATTTCTGTTTTACTTGCTTTTTTAAAATTTATTTATTTTTGAGAGAGAGAGAGAGAGAGAGAGCGAGCATGAGCTGGGGAGGGGCAGAGAGGTAGAGGGAGAGAGAGAATCCCAAGCAGGCTCCACACTGTCAGCCCAGAACCCAACATAGGTCTCAATCCCATGAACTGTGAGATCATGACCTGAGCCAATATTAAAGAGTTGGATGCTTCACCAGCTGAGCCGGCACCTCTGTTTTACTTGCATTTGTAGGGATTCCACATACTTGCAAAGCTATGACTTCCCTGTGGTGATTCTCTTTCCTCCTCTTTTTTACCTCCCTTTAGGACCTGACATTTTGGCCTTCTCTGTGGTCCTCATAATGCTTTCTTAAAAGCTTAGGAACTAGTCTGATGTGTGGACTGATAATCCCATTTCTCTACTCTGTGCCACAACACAGGTCACACCTACTGTGTTCTCCAATCTGTCAGCCAAATGAAGGAGTCAGAGAGCAGAAGTAAGGAGAAGGACAAAGTAGGGAGCCTGGAAGACAATTGGAAAAGGTGCCTGTTTTGAGCATTTTGTACTTACTTTAAATTATGTGGTCTGAAAATTAGGAGAAAGAAAGAGTTAGACACTACTTCCTTCTGTCCCTTTCACTTACTTCTTTTCATCTGTTCAAGCAAATCTAAGATGCTTAACCAAGTTCTCAGTGAGCCATAAAGAGATAATCGTGTTGCTTTAGTCCTGGCAGGCTTAAGGATGGGTCTTGAGCTAGGGACAAAATATTAGGCTGAGGGACAAAGATAGCTTTTTAAGTAAGATTTATCTCCATACAGATCCCATGGTTTATTAACCTGTTTGTTACATCAACGACCAGTAAGTGTGTGTGGAAGGGGAGAGAAGGTGCTATTTTCAGTGTTGGTACTAAGCAGGCCAGTGATAGCAAGAGATTATGATGAGTAAATGGCAAGGAGAACAGTGCTAGGAGAATGTAAAAGAAGGACAGAGAAGCAGGTAATATATAGACAATGCTTGACTAAAGCAATAGCTATATTTATAATGTATGTAATGTATACAGAGTCATTCTATTAAAGATCAGAAACAGTATTTGATGAGTCCACCTCAAGGGTTAAAAATAATTTGAAACCCAAATAAAGACATTAGGGCATAAGGATCAGTATTTATCATGACTTACTGGTCTCTTGTAAAATCAATTTTTTGGGTTGTACAGTATTAAAAAGATTGAAAAGAGAGAGGGGGAGACATACAGAGAGAGAGAGAATGTAGCAAAATGGAGAGCACTACACACAGTAAGGCTAAATATTATTTAGTTAACAATTTGCTTCATGTGTGTGTGTCTGTGTGTGTTGTGTGTGAAAACTGGGCTGTGATATAAAATATGTTTCTTGATACTGATAAAAATTTAAAATATGAAGACTAGGATGTAAGTAAGAACTTACATTTACCCAGTAAGGAAAGAGATCTACGTCTGGGAAGTCTTGGGGGATTAGGAGTAAATTTATACAAGATCAGTGGTACAAACCCTGACACCAACAAATGTATACACTCGACAGAGAAAGTACCATTTTAAACTTAAGAATTTTAGAGTCAACTGGCTGTGAACTAGTTGAGAGAGCACAGTACATCATCGTCATCTTTGTATCCCCTGAATGCGGAAGTCTACGTGTGTTTGGTGATTTGAACAGAATTTGATGATCTAACAGTAATCATCTTAATGTTAGCATACTTCTTCCAATTTCCTTTTCATAGGAGCATTCATTTAAACACTTGCGGTCAGGTTTTGTTCTTATACATGTATGTATAGTAAATTCTTTTGACACAAATGAATGGTAGCTATTGTCTAAGCAGAATGGTTTTTAAAAGATGCAATCCAGCGATTTGTAGATAATTTTCTCAGTATATACCAAGTTGGGTGCTATTGCTGTGCTCTGGCCCTTATTCCAGCACTGTTACCCCTGCACATTCTTTGGACAAAGGTGGATAAACATATCACTATGTCACTCTCCTTCCCAACTACTGTTAAATCAAAACAGAGAGTTTCACAAAGGGCATGGACTGCACGAGCTTTAAATGACAGAGTAGCCAGGAAGCATATATTTCTGACAGGGTGGAGAGAAAGGTTTTGAGACAACTTCAAAGTGCTGTGTCCTCAAATAAATAACCACCATCAATGTGAGCTGCACTAGACTAATCTTTTCCATTTCATTAAACTATGTCATTTGGGGTCGAGTTTTCCTGAAGCTTCCATGAAAATATGAGATGGTACACTGACTAAAATATTATATTTGGTTCAACAGATCAGAAACAATCAAATACTTACAGTAGCTGTAAGGAAAACAGTCCTTCAAATAAACTTTTTGGGAGTTCCGTGATCTTATTTCCATAGAGGACACTGAAAAAAACATGATTTAAATGAAAAAGAAATTAGACATCAAGCCAGCATAACAAATTGACCCAAAATATATGTATTCAGGCATATAGGAGGTTAGTAAGTACTCCATACATCATAAAAACTATAGTTGAGTGAACAAACTTCAATTTGCAAATGTGTTTTTTCCT
Organism: Panthera pardus; assembly: GCF_024362965.1. Taxonomy (NCBI): domain Eukaryota; kingdom Metazoa; phylum Chordata; class Mammalia; order Carnivora; family Felidae; genus Panthera; species Panthera pardus. The sequence goes on from NW_026526688.1 coordinate 188,679,948, forward strand.
GATTATAGATCAGATATATACATATGGTAGAAAGTTCAGAAAACATTGAAAAACAAAGAAAATTAACAAAAGTGAGCTCATTCCATTATTTAATGCCTTTTCATAGAAATGTCCACTGTTAAATTGTCATGTTTTTCAACACACACACACACACACACACACACACACACACACACACACAGTATTGCATTCTGTAATAAAAAAGGAGAACACTAAATGTGGAATTCATTGCTCATTAAAGGAATGAGTTTTAGGCTTATCATACTGGTAAAAAGTGAAAGGAATCTACATAAAGGTAAGCTTTTTGTTACATAATGTATATGCTTGAGAATTGTAAGGTATGTGTAGAAAGTGATCACTAATACGAGTACAGAAACATTTTTGAAATGCACGTTTCTCCAAAAACATGAACAGGAATGTATCCTCATGGTATTCAGCTCTGATCAGCCACTATGTGCAGCTACCCGGTGCAAGAACCACGGTTTAGTCCCTTCAACACACCTGGCGCCTTGCATTGATTTGGGTATGCAGTGACATTCTAACATTGGATTGATGAGTGATCATTGTTTGAGGAGTCAATTGAAGAAATAAGTTAGCAAGTGGACAAATTAAGGAAAAATTAACAAGATGGGTGAAATGAGGGGATTTCAACAACAGATGAACAGAAATGGGTTGACTCATCATGCTGGCTATTAGCAACAGGTCTGCCATGATGCCTATCTATTTTTTACCCCCAAAGTAGGGAACCAAAATAACGAATGGGAAAAGACAGAAATTATATTCCTTAGGGTGACCAACTGGCAATACATACCAAGAATTGTAAAGACAATTATAAAAAATTTTACTTAGTTTTACTTTTAGGGGCTGAAGAAAATAATCACAAACACAGTATTTTGTGTACAAAATGTCAATCATGGCATAACTTATAACAATGAAAAATTGACACAAATAAAATATCTCCAAATCCCCCCAAAAAGGGTATTGGTTAAATGCATATTTCACATTCACAAAAATGATATTTTGAGAAATATTTAATGACATGAAAGTGTTAATATAACATTAAAGTTGAACAAAACAATAAAGAAGTACATTATAGTATGATCTTAATTTAGTTCAGAAAAATATATATACACGTACATAAGGAAAAAAGCAGAAAATCTCTGGATGGCAGGCAATTTGCCATTCAGAGGTGATTTTAATTTGCATCTATATGTTTTTCTTTATGTTTTATATTCTCTACATTGATCCTATTTCTTCTGAAAATGAGAAAAATGTTCTTTCAGAAAAGACATAAAGGATGTCACAATATGTAAAGGAAAAAGCTGAAATGAGAATCTAAATAATTAATATGTTTGGCAGCAGTATATGATTTCTGTTTGAAATGGACTAAAATAACAATTCAAGAGAAATGAATAAGAGTGAGGGAAAAGCTGTTGTTTCCTTTTAAGATGTCAGTGAGAGGTGGGATGTATTACAATATAGGAAGGAAATTCTCAAGGGAATAAATAAATATGGCTGGATACTATATTGTGTAAGGAGACATTCTACTTGTATAGATCCCAGTGGTATAGTTATATAATATAACATAAAAGTTCATTTGTGCAGAATATAGATGCTTTTAAATAAGGTAAATCAATTAGAGAAAAACTATTTTTAAAAATCTAAGAAAAAAAAGAGAGAACTCTGTATTGTTAGCATCAAAGAGGTAAGGGAATTAAGAAAGGATAAGCAATAATAAATGCATTTTTTTAAGGTCAGAGGCCTTATGGGAACACACGTGAGCAGATCAAGGTGGCACTATTTCAGGACATTCAATGCAATATCATTCAACTGACTAAATTTAACAAGAGATATCATATACTTATTATGTGTCAGGAACTTTTACGAGGTTCTAAGCTTGGTGTCCAATTAAACTGAATGCAACCGTTGTTTGTTGAATATGCATCACTTGTCCTTGTGCCAGAATAATACAACTGAAGTGAGCCAAGTATGATTTCAAAGAGGAACCCAAAATAGCAATTTTGAATATTAAAGGAGTTTCATATTTTGAACCCAATGAAATATAAAAAGGAAATAGGATGCATATAAATTGTGGGGACCCATATAAGAATTAAGGAGCAAGTTATGAAATTAGAAATCAACTATAAGCACCTGGGAGCTCCTGGGTGGTTCAGTTGGTTAAGCGTCTGATTCTTGATTTTGGCTCAGATCATGATCTCATGGTTCATAAGATTGAGCCCCGCATTTATCTCTGTGCTGTCAGAGCGGATTGGGATTCTCTCTCACCCTCTGTCTCTCTGCCCCTCCCCCCAAAAGTAAACATTTAAAAAAAGGAAAAAATCTGGAAAGAACACAAATACAAGGAGGTAAAATAACATGCTACTAAATAATGGATAAGTCAACAAAGAAATAAAAGACAAAATAAAAAAAAATACATGAAGACAAAATAAAATGTAAACACAACAGTCCAGAACCTTTGGGATACAGCAAAGCTATTCTAAGAGGTAAGTTGATAGCAGCATATTTCTTACTCAAAAAGCAAGAAAAACTTCAAATGAATAACCTAAACTTACACCTAAAGGAGCTAAAAAAAGAAAAGTAAACAAAACTCCAAACCAGTAGATAAATAAAGAAAAGAATAGAGAAATATATTAAATAGAAACTAAAAAAATAGAAGAGATCAATGAAATCAAGAGCTGCTTCTTTGAAAAGATCAACGAAACTGATAAACCTTTAGACAGATTCACCAAAAAGAGAGGACTCAAATAAACAAAATCAGAAGCAAAGAGGAGAAATGACAGCTGACAGAAATACAAAGGGATATGATGATAAATTACATATGAACAAACTGGACAACCTAGAAGAAATGGATAAATTCTTAGAAATATATAAGCTCCCAAAACTGAATCAGGGAGAAAAAGAAAAAAATGTTTCTTTTCAAAATTTTATTTAAATTCTAGTTAGTTAACATACAGTGCAATGGCAATATTGGTTTCAGGAGTGCAATCCAGTGATTCATCAATTACATACAACACACCATGCTCATCATAACAACTGCCCTCCATTAAAAAAAATGTTTAATGTTTTTAATTTATTTTTGAGAGACAGAGCATGAGTGGGGGAAGCACAGAGAGAGAGGAAGACACAGAATCTGAAGCAGCTCCAGGCTCTGAGCTGTCAGCACAGAGCCTGATGCAGGGCTCAAATCCACAAACTGTGAAATCATGACCTGAGCTGAACTTGAATGCATAACTGATTGAGTCACCCAGGCACCCCAACAACTATCCTCCTTAATATCCATCACCCATGTAGTCTATCTCATACCCACCTCCCTCTACCAACCTTCAGTTTGCTATCTTTATAAGTTTTTTATAGTTTGTTTCTGTCTCTCTTTTTCTCTCCCTTCTATATGGTCATCTGTTTTGTTTCTTACACTCCACATAAGGTGCGAAGAAGGGGGAACCATCTTGCACTATGAGTGAGAATGAAAACTGGTGCAGCCACTCTGGAGAACAGTATGGAGGTTCCTCAAAAAGTTAAAAATAGAATTGCTATATGATTCAGCAATTTCACTAACAGGTACTTACTCGAATGATACAAAAATACAGACTCCAGGGGGTACCTGCACCCCGATGTTTGTAGCAGCATTATTAACAATAGGCAAACTATGAAGAGAGCACAAATGCCCACCAACTGATGAATGGATAAAGAAATGTGGTGTATATATGCAATGGAATATTATTCAGCCATCAAAAAGAATGAAATCTCACCATTTGCAATGACGTGGATAGAGCTAGAGTATACTATGTTGAGTGAAATAAGTCAGTCAGAGAAAGACAAATACCATATGATTTCACTCATATGCAGAATTTAAGAAATAGAAAATGTGAACAGACCAATTAGCAGCAATGACATTGAATCATTAAAAAAAACAAAACAAAACAAAACAAAAAAAAAACTTCCCAACAAACAGAAGTCCAAAACCAGATGGCTTCACAGATGAATTCTAACAAACATTTAAAGATTTAATACGTATTCTTCTCAAACAACTCCAGAAAATAGAGGATGAAAGAAATCTTCTAAATTCATTCTATGAAGCCAGCATCACTCTGATACCAAAATCAGATAAGGGCACTACAAAATAGAGGACTACAAGGCCAATAATGCTGATAAACAAGGATGCAAAAATCTTCAACAAAACATTAGCAAACTGAATCCAAAAATACATTAAAAAAATCATTTACCACGATCAAGTGGGATTTATTCTTGGGATGCAAAGGTGATTCAATATTTGCAAATCAAATCAACACAATAGAACACGTCAACAAGAGAAAGGATAAAAAGCATACGATAATTTCAATAGATGTAGAAAAAGCATTTGACAAATTACAACATCTATTCATGATAAGAGTCTTTAACAAAGTAGGTTTAGAGGGAACATACCTCAATATAATAAAGTCCATCTATGAAAAACCCACAGCTAACATCATCCTCAATGGTGAAAAAATGAGATCCCTTTACCTAAGATATGGATGTCCACTCTCACCACTTTTATTCAACATAGTACTGGAAGTGTTACCCACAGCAATCAGATAAGAAAAAGAAATAAAAGGCATCCAAATTGGTAAAGAAAAAGTAAATTTTTCACTCTGTGCAGATGACATGATATTATGTATACAAAACCCTTAAGATTCCACCAAAAAAACTACTAAAACAGATAAATGAATTCCATAAGGTCACTGGATACAAAGTCAATATACATAAATCTGTTGCATTTCTATACATTAATAATCAAGTAGCATAAAGAGAAATTAAGAAAACAATCCCATTTATAGTTGCAGCAAAAATAATAAAATACCTAGTAATAAACCTAACTTAGGAGGCAGAAACCTGTACTCTGAAAATGATAAAAAGTTGATGAAAGAAACTGAAGACAACACAAATGGAAAAATACCCCATACTCTGAACTAGAAGAATAAATATTGTTACAATTCCCACATTACCTAAAGCAATCTACAGATTTAATGCAATCCATATCAAAAAAATCCCAAGAGCAATTTTCACAGAACTAGTACAAATAATCCTAAAATTCATATGGAACCACAAAAGATCCCAAATAGCCAAAGAAATTTTGAGAAAAACAAACAACAAATAAACAAACAAACAAAAAAAAAACTGGGAATATCACAATCTCAGATTTCAAGATATACTACAAAGCTATAGCAGTCAAAACAGTAAGGAGCTAGCACAAAAATAGACATATAGATCAGTAGAACAGAGAACCCAGAAAGAAATCCACTATTAACATGTCCATTAATCTTCTACAAAGGAGGCAAAAATATGTATTGGGAAAAAGAGTCTCTTTTTGGGAAAACTGGACAGTTATGTGGAAAAAATAGATAAATAAACTGGACCACTTTCTTACACCAGACACAAAAATAAACTCAAAAATGGTTAAAGGACCTATATGTAAGACCTGAAACCATAACATTCCTAGAAAAGAGCACAGGCAAGAATTTCTCTGATGTTAGCTGTAGCAACATTTTTCTAGATATGTCTCTCGAGGCAAGGGAAACAAAAGCAAATATAAGCTATTGGGACTACATCAAAATAAAAGCTTGTTCACAGAAAAGGAAACAATCAATAGAATTAAAGGCAACCTATTGAATGGGAGAATATATTTGCAAATGACATATCCAATAAATGGTTAGTTTCTAAAATAGCTAAAGAACATCTACAACTCAACACCAAAAAAAAAAAAAAAACACCCCACAAATAATCCAAATTAAAAAATGGGCTGAAGACATGAACAGGCATTTCTCCAAGAAGACATACAGTTTGCCACTAGACACATGAAAAGATGCTCAACATCATTCATCACCAGGGAAATACAAATCAAGGCCACAATGAGATATCGCTTCACACCTGTTAAAATGGCTAGTATTAAAAAGACAAGAAACAATAAGTGTTGGTAAGAATGTGAAGAAAAAGGAACCCTCACACACTGTTTTTGGGAATGCAAACTGGTGCAGCCACTGTGGAAAACAGTATGGAGGTTCCTCAAAAAATTAAAAATAGAACTACCATATGATCCAGTAATTCCACTACTGGGTATTTACCAACAGAATACAAGACACTAATTTGAAAAGATATATGCACCCCTATGTTTACAGCAGCATTATTTTCAATAGCCAAGCTATGGAAGCAGCCCAAGTGTCCATCAATACACAAATGGATAAAGAAGAGATGGTTTTACATATATATATATATATATATATATATATATATATACACATATATATATATACGTATATATGTATATATACGTGTATATATACATATATACGTATATATATATATAGTGTCTCTCTATATATAGACACAATAGAGTATGAACCATAAAAAGGAATGAAATCTTGCCATTTGCAAGAACATAGATGGATCTAGGCAGTGCATTGCTAAATGACACAAACCAGTCAGAGAAAAACAGATACCATATGATTTCACTCATGTGTGGAATTTATCAAACAAAACAAATGAACAAATAAAAAAAATGAGACAAACCAAGGCTGCCAGCATGGCTCAGTTGGTTAAGCATCTGACTCTGATTTCGGCTCATGTCATGATCTCGCGGTTTATGAATTCCAGCCCACATCAGGTTCTGTGCTATGCAGAGCCTTCTTGGGATTCTCTCTCTCTCTCTCTCTCTCTCTCTCTCTCTCTCTCTCTCCCTGCCCCTCCCCTGCTCACATTCTCTGTTTCTCTTGGTCTCTGTCCCTCTGTCTCTCAAAATAAAGTTTAAAAAAAAGTTAAAAGAAAAAAGACAAACTAAAGAACATACTCTCAACTACAAAGAGCGGACTGACAGTTACCAGAAAGGATGTGGGTGGGGGGATGGGTGAAATAGGTGAAGGGGATCAAGAACTTATGATGAGCGCCGAGTAATGTATAGAATTATTGAAACACTATATTTTACACCTGAAAATAATATAATCCTGTATTGTTAACTATTCTGGAATAAAATTTAAAAAAATAAAAGGGAAAAAAGAATAAAGGGGCAAATAATTTAGCAGGTTTTTCATTTGGGACTTTTGCCTTAAAAGTTGGCTCAAATAACATGAATGGAGGACTGGTTAGGAGATGTGTCTTATTATATTGTGAAACATTTTATTCCAACAAATCGTTGTTTTCTTTAAGATCATGTTAAAAAAATAGATGTTTTTTGTTAATGAGACAGTTTGGGTACATAGGGAAATAAATATGGGGGGAATCACAAAAGGATGAAGGAAATCTATGTAGTCATTATTGGGTATGTGGACTGCCAATCATAAAATATTATCATAAAGAAACAGTAAATGTTATGGGATGAGATTTCTCTACAGAAAGGTATAGCAATAGTAGAGCTGGCACAGTTGTTGTTTTTTTTTTAACATTTATTTATTTTTGAGACAGAGAGAGACAGAGGATGTGCAGGGGAGGGTCAGAGAGAGAAGGAGACACAGAATCCGAAAGTCTCCAGGCTCTGAGCTGTCAGCCCAGAGTCCGACGTGGGGCTCGAACTCACGGACCGTGAGATCATGACCTGAGCCGAAGTCGGACGCCCAACCGACTGAGCCACCCAGGTGCCCCTGGTACAGTTTTCTTATATGCAGTGAGATCCAACTGGTAGCAAGGAAAAATGACTTAAAAATATAAAAAAACCAAAGACCGGGACAGAGAAGCTGGATGAGAATCAAGAAAATAAGGCCAAAATCCATAAAAATGGGACAAAGGCATGTCATTACATAAAGATATAAAGTGCAAGGAGGCCAGTGAGACTTTGTGCTGCATTCCTATGAGGGAAAGAAAATTTTAAAAGAAATTGAAAGATGAAAATGAATTCAGCTGAAAGGAAAATAAATACCTGAGGGGTCTGGATAATGTCATCCAAATACGAGCAGTGACAAACTGGGTAACTTCTCTCCGGTTTTCTTACACATCACTTATATTCAACATACGGCCTCCAGGATACGAGTATGCTGATCGAGAATTACTTTATAGCCCATTGGACCAATAGGGAAATCTTAAGGAAACCTTAAGCAGCTCTTGTACCTGCTGCCAGACAAAAGGCAAAGAATTCTAAGCCTAGTTTCACCCTAGTGAGTTTCAATAGTAGGAGAGTAGGATAGTAGGAAACAGCAACAGCCGGTGGCCAGTCTTTGAATTCTCCTGCTCTTGTTGAAATCTGGCAGAAGACAGTTACTACCAAAGAGAGAGAAAAAAAAAAATGTCCCAGGGCACCGAGGTGGCTCAGTCAGTTAAGCATCCGACTCTTGATTTCGGCTCAGGTCACAATCTCAGTTTGTGAGTTCAGGCCCTGCATCGGGCTCTGTGCTGGCAGCCACTTAGTGTGCTAAAGGCTCTATGCTTAGTCACTATGCTGTGCTACTACAGCACTTTTTTATTTTGTGATATAAAATGATGTTTCCAACCAGTAAATGGGAAACAATAGAAGATGTGTACAGACAATGCCTAGTACACTAATATGTTGAATTCCTAAGAAATCATTGTTAAATATTATAGAAATACTGTTGTTGTCACAATGACAGCAGTAAAAGCCCTGAGTATGAAATCATTCAAAAGACACATGTATTCTGAATGCTTTTTTGTCTTTAATATATGTTATATTAATAATAAAATATACTAATAGTATAACATAATAACATGCAATAAAATAATGTTAATGTTAATAAAAATAAATGCTAATGCAATTATTTAGTAGGAGAGACCTTAAAATATTCAATAAATCAGGTTCATTTTTCTCTAAGGTATACTATTTTGGTGATTAACAATTTAAAATGTTTTTTTTTAATTTAATAAAATCTGGCATCATATCATCCTTAATTATTTTCGCTTCTTTAGTAAATACATTGATTCAATTAAACTGCCTATGTAGTTGAGTATGTTCTAGAAAGACATGTAAGAGAAGCCTGTAGAAGTAAAAACTGGATTTAAAAAAAAAAAGGTAGTGTCGCTGATTTGCATGGCTTCCGCAGTTACCCACAAACCCCCGTCACTGTACTCCTTTCCAAAGACTTAAGCCCTCACTATTACATTACGATCTCCAACCCTATTCTTTTCCCACAAACCTGTTATCTATCAACCTGTTTTGTCCCTCTGTCCTCATGGTTGTGTCCTAGACCTTGCTGTTATCAACAACCACAACCACAACCTCTGCATTATTTCATTTTCAACCATCTGCCCCACTTCCAGTCACATTTTTTTTCTTGCTCTTTCTTGAAACACTCAGCATACTCTCATCTCAGGGCCTTAGAGTTTAGCTGTTCTTTTGGTCTCGAATGCTCTTTCTTCATGTATCTGCACAACTCACTCCTACAATTCGAGTCTTCAGGTCTCCCTGCCCAATATCATTTTCTTGGGAGGCCTCTGCTGACCTTCCTGTTTAAAATTTCATCTCTCCTCCCCATTGGCCTCCTTATCACTTCTGCTTTCTTTATTTTCCTTCAGAGAATTTTTTTTTTTTTAAGTAGGCTTCATACTCAGTGCAGAGCCCCATGTGGGGCTTGAACTCACAACCCTGAGATCAAGACCTGAGCTGAGATCAAAACTCAGATGCTTAAGTGACTGAGACACCCATGCGCCCCTTACTTCACAGCACTCTTAATCATCAGATACACTATATCTTCTGACCAGTATCTAGTTTATCATTGGTCACCTCCACGAGAGAGGAGTTTCTGTATTTTGTTCACTCGTGAATCCCCAGGGCCTTGAAGAGGGTCTAGGACACAATAGGGTCCCACATCTCTGTGGAATGTAGGATTGTGGTGAAATGAAAAAAAAAAAAAAAAGCTATTGTGAGTCTGGACAGTTGTATACTTTATAAGAGGTATAAATTAATCTTTGGAGGGTCAATTCAAAATGTGAACACAATGAGGAAAATGCTACCAGTTACAGCACGTGGACTTTCTCTAGGATTGCACAGCTGTTTGATTCTCTCAATAAACATGTTTGTGTTTTTGTTTTTTTTCAAGTAGGCTCCACAGCCAGCATGGAGCCCAACATGGGGCTTGAACTCACAACTCTGAGATGGAGACCTGAGCTGAGATCAAGAGTTGATGCTTAATTGACTGAGCCACCCAAGGTGTCCCTAAAAACGTCTGTTTTCTGACATTATAGGGTAGTATTTGGTGTTGCATTTCTGGAAAACAGTTCCCACTCTTCTGTATATGACTAGGTTTTGAACTAGGAATTCCCCAGTGATTTAATTCGCTGACTAAAAGTCAGTTCCATAAGGAAAAATCATGCTTTGTTATGGCTTTCTGAAAAAAACTGTACATGAGAGTTCTGGTCATGAAGATTAAAATCTCAATTCAGCAAGTACATTGCTTTACACATTTTATTTCTTTTACTATTTGCTATGAGTCTATTATATTTATATGGATAAGTATATAATAATTTATAATATAATCATTAGTTGTAACTAAGTGTTTATTAATAAATATAATATATATTAATATAACATTGCTATGTCAATAATGTAAAATATACAATATTTATAAATACATTATTTATAATACAATAAAATATATATCTTTGTAGGTAATAAATACACTGTCATATTAAACATAATGTATAAGTACATAGAACTTATATATTATATATAATTATAAATATATAATAACACATATATAAAATTATGGTCTATTACTTTTTAAATTTATTGTATTTCTTTTTTATCAGTTATTTTAATTCTCACAACCAGAATGTGTCAACTAGCATTAAGACAATAGAACTTAACAGTAAACTGTCAGCAAAACTGCTATTAATAAGAATTCTCCAAACATTTCTCTCTTTTGACATTTTACTACTTATCTTTGAGGCACAGATACCTGACGGACCAGGGATTGGTACAATGACTTGACTTTCGCTCTGTCCTTTTGTGTGGATGGAAGGTTGTCTCTATTTACTTTGGACAATATGACCGTCCAGAGTGGCATACCCCGTAATTCATGGGCCATCTGATTGAATAATTTAATGGAGTTTTACATTAATCTTTGTTATTTTAGAATCTGCCAGCTCAGTCTAAGAGCAACACCGGTCTACATTCTACATTTTCGGCCGACAATTGTTCCCCAGGTCTTGGACTTCCTCTGGTTAATTCCAGAGGTGGTTAACATCCACAACAAAAAAGAACCTAGGCAGATTCCATTTTCTTTCTTCAAAGAAAACTATAGTTTTCTGAGCAGACCGGCACAGCAACCTGGGTCTCCATGTGCCCGGATGACCACTTCTGTCTATTCCTCCCCAGGGATGACTGAGTGTGGAGTGCTGCATGAGCCCTAGATGTTTATCTGGGCCTTACACATGTGTATCATGGACCTCCCGCTGGCCACCACTGCCTTCTGAAATTCTCAAGAGCTCTGCAGTCATTGATAACAATAAGAACCCTTCTCTAAGCTCCAACTCTTAGGAAAATACATGCGAGCCTCCATGTTCAAATTTTAAAGTTACAATCTGAACTCAAGTTGACTGTACCTGGTGGACTTCTGAAGATTCCTTTACAAATTCGAAAGAATAGCAGCCTTTATCCATTTATTTTACAATAATTTTAATTTATATAGTTATCTCTCTGAAAGTCCTTTTGATGTTAAAAAGCCGTCATACTTTTATTATCTTTGTTCTTTGAGAGATTAAAGCTGGTTCTTTCAAGGAAGTCTTAAGGAGATGAAGCAGGGAGTTGAGGGGGCCTCTCACTGCACGTCTTCAACTGTTCCCTCCATAAGACCTCACTGAGCATCGTTCTGAGGGGACTAATATTTCCCTCAGGACAGAGTGGCTGCTGGCTTGAGGCTTATAAATATAACAATGACCAGAGTGTTCCAAAATACACATTCCAGCTATATTTCAGAAACAAAAAGCTGTCAGTAATTATAATATAAATACAGAATAATTTAGAGGCTCTTCCCCTTGCTTTCTAAATAGCAAAACTATCAAATCCTAAAATATATACCCTTAAAAATGGGCTGATTTTAGTGACAGGTAGCAGTCTTCCATGAAAATGATGAAACTCATTAAGATTAATAATAATGAATATTATTAATAATTCATGACAAAAAATTAAAGGGTTCTTTTTTCTTAAATCCAAATTTGTAAAAGATGGACCCAGTATTAGTTGCATATTCTGCTTTCCTTTGGCGACGTGGTCAATACTTACAGTGAATTCAGAGAGCGTAGTCCTTGGAAAGCATCTGGTGCTAGTTCGGAGATCTGATTATTGCTCAGGTCACTAAGATTAGAAATAGGGTTAGGTTAAATTAAATAGAATGTCAGTGAGGATTTACTGCAGGAGAAAGCTATTTACTGCCTTTACATGTCCATTTTGCACCTATTAATACATGTATAAAATTTGCAACATAAAACATCTGAAGCATCTTAAATTAAAAAAAAAAAATCAGACTTTTAAATCAATTACTGGCTCTTTTCTTAAATTATTATAAAAGCTGCCATGTCTTATTTTTGAAAATAGAACATCTAAGATTTGACTGCATACTATATTGATCACATAAATTCATGCGGGTGTGAATCAATATGTTAAATTACAGAGAACGTTAAAATATTACATAGTTTAGCTTTTAACATCACAGTATTATAAAACTAGCAATCGGATAGTCACATCACTTAATATTTAAGCTGTCAAACATTCAAATATTCATACTTAAGTGAATGTCTGCACGGTCATGACCTGTATAATTTTTAAAATTACATATATTCTAGAATATTATTCACTCACATTCTTCTAAGCTTTTTATATGGTGAGAAAGCTCCAGGAGGGATGACCTTGATTGAGTTCTGTTCCAAACGTCTGCAATGAAAAAATTCAATTTTTAAATGGAAACGTGAGCTCTCAGGGATGTTTAATTCAAGCCCAGGATGCATGTCAAGAAGCCACGTTGATGCTCTTCGTGAGTGATTCTTTTTTTCCTCAAAAATAAGTACTAAAATTAATTGTGCTGTGCTCTAAATGTGGGGCATGATTGGGAATAAAAACAAGGCAATTATAAAATGAATAAAAATATCCTGATTTTTAGGCATTACAGGTCCATTAATATTTAAGTCTGGACTTTGTATAAAAGAGAAAGTACCTGTAAGAAACTAACTTGGAAGTACATGAAAATAACCTTTATATCAGTATGAGAAATATGTATAACACTGAACAGATGTTTAACATGTTTCAAAGACAATTATAACTCTTCCACAAAGGAAATTGCTGTTGAATATTAAGTTTTATAAACCTTTTATCTCCTCTACAGAAAACATATTATAGATTAAAAATGCTGTTATGCCCAGAAAATTAATTTTGCAGCTTCTTATGAGGTAAATCTTAAATTCCAATCCATTAAATACCATAGGTACTTTTCGGTAAGACTGGCTGGACTCTGAATACTTCGTGCGAAAACCACTGCAGCAAAGCGCATTCAAAACACAACTGAAGTGGTTTTGATCACGCACCAAAATCAGTTGAAAATAAATCTATGGTTATGTTTTCAGAGAAAGACACGATTTTACCCACTAAGTTATGAATCACACAAATACATTTCCTTCAGTATCGTATCCATCAAAAACATTGCCCCTCAGCTTCATTTCTATCCATGTGAACATTATAATAAACATTTCCCATCCCTTCCCCTCTTCTCTTTGTATCCCAGAGGCTGACTCTTGGGAACCACATAATCCCAGGCTCACTTGCCAACTGATTTTTGTGGAATTTGGCCAATGAGAGGCACTGGTAGAAACTGAAGGTAGGATGAAGCAAGAAGCCAGGATATTCTCCCTTCCTCTGTCTCAGGGGATGTCCCCAGCAGTGGTCTCATCTCCTTCCTAATTTTAGCTCCTGCTGGGGCCACCTCCTGACTTTGTACAACATTCTTTTCTTCTTAGATCTTTGTAGACCTGGATGTGGAGGCAGCTTTCTGTTCTCTGTGTCACCTTCACAACTGCTTAATTTCATCCCTTATATTAAATCTCTCTGTTAAAATACCTAGCATGAGCTTCATTTTCCTGCCTGGATTAAAAAATATATATACAAATATATTTAGGTATACATGTTTATATTGGCATATTTATATACATATACAAATACAACAACAATATATATATATGTTGACTCTACATGTGCCATATACATTGGTTCATGTTTTATTGAATGTTGGTAAAAACTGAATGTGAATGAGGATATATGTATCAGCAACATTTAATGAACATCAAATCAAAACAAACAAAATATCCCCAGAAGGTTAAGTAGAAATGCCTACATTTCGGTCTTTTCTGATTCCAAAACCCTTCTTTAGTTTCAGGCTTTCCTCAACAGCCTCAGGGTTCACACTGACCTCCTCATCTCTACATGCAATGGGTATCCACAGTCATCATTGCTCTTAAACTCCCTGTAGCATCTGATAGTGCTAACAACACTTCTTCCCTGGATGCGTTACCATGCACCTCTGGTTCTCTTCCCTGTCTCAATCTCTGGATTTGCTTTCCAATCCTCTGAACTCAGTTATTCCCCAAGTTACTGTCCCTTCCTTCCTCTCTCACACAGAAGGTAATTATTTCTCTGTAATTTAGTTATAATTCTTTCCCTCCAAAAAGCAGAAATTATTCTGTTCACATTAAAGATAAATTCAAGTTTATTTACAAAATATATAAGGAAGAAAATTTAATTTTTTATATATATTTATTTTAGATCTTTGAAGTTTTACTGTATAGAGAATTTTTAGTTGTATACTTTATATCAAATATCATACCATACATGTTGTCCTAATACTGTTAAGTATTTTGGGAGATGTTATTTTTAATGTTTTTATAACACTTAATTATCAAAATGGACCATCATTAATTAATCATTCTCTATTATTGGCCATTTAGGTTAGTAATAATTTTACGTGATTATTAATAACATGGCTTAGTTGTCTTAAGACAACTGAAGCATGGCCTCCTCCTGAAGCCTTACTTTATTTTCTCAGGTAAGGTTAGTTGTATCTTTCTTTATACATCCAAGGGCATTCTCTTCTCTGTGCCTCTGCTCTATCTCACTACATTCTAGTCATTTTTCACATATCCCTCCTCCACCAGGTTTGTTGGCTCCTAAGGGGCAGATTTACCCCAGAAGACAAGAAATAAATTGTATGAAGAAAATATAGATTTGGCATCTGGATTATTTATCTAGGTCTGGAGAAAGGGTACTTTTTTCAAAATCTCTAAATATAACAAAGGACATTTAAATCATTTCACTGTTACACTATTGATCAGAATGTTATAGATTGATGGTTTAGAGACACATTTTTTAATTTTTTTTTTTTTTTTGCTGTGATCCCTTCTTGTAGTTAGATTTTAAGAAGTTTAAAATGTAATCAATGAAAATACAGTGAAAGCAAGCTATAGATGCAAGACTATTGACTAGATGACTTTCTACAAATCTGGGCCAATGAAGAATCGTTTCATTTTGTTAAAGACTAGCTCAAAATAATGTAAAGCTATGATGAGAAAAAATAAAAATTCTTAGCATCTAGAAGATTTCTTTCAATGCAAACAGTGATGCAAAACTAGTTCATATGATTACTTTTCATAAATATCATTTCAAGTTCTTGAAAATAAGAAAACCAGTAGTCACTCATTCATTCATTCATTCACCCTTTGTATTCTACCTGTGCAAAATATACTATATGAATGGAATTCAATGGTGATTGGAAGAAACATGTTTATACCCTTATGGAAGTTTTATTGATAGGCATCTAATTTTGCTATTACATTTCCAATTAATTTGTTTAGTACAAGTTTTAAAAAATGACATATTCAGCATTGAAATATCAATGACATTAATTCACAAATGTGGCCAAATTAATTCTACTATCATATATAACTGAAGAGCTTCCTTAGAAAGTTTAAAATTCATTTATTATTTTAAAGTCTCTAAATCCAGAATACTTATAATGATCACTAATTGTCCTAATGGCACTCAAATACATTTTATTGTAGCAACTAAATTTAGATGTGTCTAATCTGCAATTAATTTCATTGATAAATATTCCAACTAAAGCAAACAAAAGATATATAAGTGAGGCTATATATATGTTTTAGAAAATGCATGCACAAAAAGTTATAAAACAAGGAGAATTCATGATGAAACAGTGTTAAATTTTACATGCAAAAATAGTAATTCAAACATAATACAGTGCTGTTGCATGTATCAATCATTCTTGCAACGTACCATAGTTAACCTTCACATTGCAAACCATTTCATTTAGAACATATGCAACAGAAGGCTGAACGATGACATATAAAATGGATTTGCTTGCTTTTCTTTATTTATCTATTTGCTTCCAACCTTTTTTGTTAAAAAAGAAAAAGTATTTGAAACAGAGCTTACATGGTTATTTACACTGACTCAGCAGCTAATTGGTTTTTATGGCACTGTACCAGCAGTCCATTAAGGCAAAGCATAATTGCCTCCTTCATTCAAACAGACAGATTCTCAAGCAAGAAAATATTCTACCACTGACAGATGTCAACCAATAAATTTTAAAATGTTTCAAAATGTCCATTTTGTCTTCTTTAGTTGGCAAACAATAAATTAATGTGTACTTTCTTTAAACTTTCAGATCTCCAGGACCTTACGCTTCATTAGAAGAACTTAAGAATATATTTTTAAAACTGTAAGCAACACACATATCACATGGTGTCCATACTTTATAGAAAAGTGGGGATGGTACTTAAACCAGGTTATAAAAAATAAGGAAGAAATATATTATTCAGGTGAAGGGTAAAAAAACAAGTAAATGAAATGTACATTTTCTATCTTTGCTATCCCACAATCTTCTATTTTAATAGCATAAAATCTGATGAATTTTATAGAGTGCAAATTTGAATCCATTGTTCCATGAAGAATCTAATTAAAACCATACCAGGGTTACAAAAACAGATAATGGCCGAGATATATCTGCTGTGGATAAAATCCACCATAATTAAGAGCGTTCCAAATGTTAGTCCTTCATAAAAAGAAAATGCAATATTTTGAATTTCAAAGTAAAAATATATTTAGAAAACTCAGTAAGGGAAGAAGAAAATTCTATCAACCACATACCGTATGGAAGCCTTTTTCATGTAAAAGTAGCCCAAACCTTTTTCTCCACAGAATGTGTATGAACAATTCCTAAACATTTTATCACTCTGTGTGTGTGTGGGGGGGGGGGGGGGAGGGTATAGTATATAAAAGCAACCTGCTGTTACCACTTCATCAAAATCACAAGGAAATTTTAGTGAAAAGTTCAATGAGATAAGAAAATGGGGACAATTTTATAACTCCTCCATCAAAAAGTTCAACACTACAGTATGTTTAACCAATAAAAACCTTTCTCCTCACTCACATACATCCTTTTTTCTTGTTCTCAATTACTGTTTTGTTTTGTTTTGTTTTGTTTTGTTTTGTTTTAAATAAATCATGCATGTATTCACACTTAAGAGAGTTTCTCAGGAATGAACTCCAACCAACACATGCCACTTTCTGGTGCCTATTTTAAAGAGTATAGAAAATGGAAAATTATCAATAAATCTCTCTGTTCGAATCCTGTAGGCCCTTACAACATGGAAATGATGTGCAGGTATAACTGAGCTCTGTGACTTAAAATACTCTGCTATGGTTATTGACAAGCAGGTCTTACATCAGTAGAGTATACAACATAGTGCAATTCAGGAATTCAAAAATCCCAACTAGTTCTGAAACCATTTATGAGATATTAAACAATATTAGTTTATTTTAAATGACCCATTCAGCTCACTAGTGCTCAATTCTCAGGAATTATTTTCAATATTTTTCAAATTAAATTATGTTGACAAACCATATAAAATGATATCCACATGCCAAAGTGAAACAGCTCTTTCCACGAGGCATTATGTTTTATATATGTGTATACATAAAAATACAAATGTATAGTTCGGTGATTAAAAGTATGAGCTTTACAGCCACTGATAAGTTCTGTGGCCCTTGCAAAAATTAATTTGCTTCTCTCAGTTTCTCTTTCCAAAACATGAGGAAAATAAAACCTCCTATAAACTATGTTTTTGTAAAAATATGAGATATAGAAAAAATGTTTTTCTTGCATAAAAAATAGTGAAAAGATAAAAATATGGGGATATACATGGGTATCTATGTAATCACATACATAATAAACAGCACTATATAATGTCTACAACACATATGAGTTTCACACACACAGATTATATAAAGAAGTAAATCCCGATACATGATTTGATCTCTAAGAGGAAATAAACATATACGATGGAAAAACACATTTTAAACAAATCAGCAGATTTGCAGATCGCTCAGCAATTATGTATTACACACATACATGCATACATCCTTCACATGGAGGCCGAAAAAATATATAATGTTGTAACTTCCATGATCCATATGATTAAAATATACCATTTTTTTTCAACTTTGGAAACTGTCTTAAGAACTCAAAAAGGTTTTACAACACCAGTAAAGTATGAGTTTGGATTGATTGTATCTGTAACATACAGCCCAGATGTTGATTATACATGGCAATAAAACTGACAGTCCTTTGCATTTTCCCCATCTGCTTTTAACATAAATGGCAAAAACAGCTGCCAGAGAATAGAACATAGATTTAATGGGGTGTGTGGGGAAGGTTGTGGAATGACCCTAGCTTCTGAATCTTGGACTGCTCAGTGTAGCCAAACATTCTCATCATTGGTAACATCAATCCACTATTTGAAAAGGAGGAAGCAGCTATATTCTTTTGACATTAGGGATTCTCTTGCCTATTACATAATAATTCCAAAGTCAGTACTTTGTATTTCTGGAATATTACTTCTAACTTTAGCAGTAAATGTATGCCTTGAAATCCTTCATACGTGTCTATATAAAATGACCCAAGATATTTTTGACTGAAGTACAATTTCTGTTACGTAATTGCAGTTCTAGTACTTTGTAAGTTTAATAAATATCTTTGGCAGGTGAATGAATATTTGCCTCTAGAGGGACATACTATGCATACAGCTAGCATTTCTGCCTTAGGACTGTGTCCATACTAATTGATTATCAGCCATCCCTGCCTTGGTATGACTTGTTCCTGAATATTGTCCATTTCCTTAATCTTATTTTATTATTATTTTTTGGTGATGTCATTCTAGGGTACATGCCCCTGAGGATAAAATTCAAATGATGTTTTCAGAGTAGAAATAACTCTTTTTCCATTTGGTCTTTAAGCATTTAAAGCAAGACAAAAATGAGTGTGTGCAAGGGTGTGTGTTCTTACTGACTTCATGTTTCAGGTAGTGACCTAAATAAGAGTTAACATTTTCATGCGTCTATTCACATGGATACATGTCCAAATGCAAAGATACACTCAAAACACACAATCACATGGCTTAGCTCTAGAGGGAAATATGGACTTAGGCACATCGCTCACTGATTTCAGGGGGATGGAGCATAGATTCATAATGTCAATATCAGTAAGTTTTCATGTATAATTTTTCTTTAGCAATTCAAGAAATAAAATAATTAAATGTTCTGCTGCTTTGATTTTCATTGATTGTGAAAACCTTTTGGACATTAACTTTGAGCCAGGCACTGAGCTAAGCTGCCCATTTTGTAATAATTTTAGTTTTAAAAACATTATGCAAATTGTCTTTACACATCATTTGTTTAACAGTATTGCTCAATGAGTAGATAGCAATTGGCCTTCTTCCCCACCCCCTGCACTGATTTACTGTCCAAGTTACCCATCATCTTTTTCCTCAAGTTTAGGAAACAGTGTGACCCTGAGAGAGTAGTATGTGAATTATACGGATTTTCAACTTAATCTTTCCAGAGGATTATAGAACCATAAATCTATAGCTTAATTCCTAAAAAACACATGACAATGATTTGTCTGAGAATAAAGAATACATTTACTATGCACCAACTATCTTCACTTTAATGTTAAAGTCTACATAGGTCTTGTTTTACCTCTAATGGGTCTCCATTTTCTCTTCCATAGAAATGTTTAGGAAATCAACCACCACAGCACCAGGGTCACTTTTTGGAATCACATTCCATCATGATCTGTTGCTACACCTGCCTTTACCATACCCTCCAGACTGTTGCTAACACATTCTTAGTGTACTCTTTTCCTCCAAACCATTCTCCACTCCACCTTAGGAGGGATTTTTCTAACATCTCTAATCATGCTAGTACCTTGCTCAACATGCTTCGTTGTATATACTATTGTTATCAGACAAGGTGATTCGTCACGATTAGGATTCTACTTTGTTCCAGCAATCAAAAGTGCTTTAACTTCTCAAAGACATACTACCTCTAACTTTTCTGGGACTTCACACATGCTTTTTCCTCTGTCTATAAAGTCCCCAATTTCTCTGCCTGCAAGACTCCTCATACCTGAAGATTCCTTGATTCTTCCAGGCACACCAAGGTATTCCTCTCTCTGTATTCCTGTGTGTATATATTTTACTACTATCATATAGTTTAAAATTTTTCTCTTTGTGTGGTTTCAATTTTCTGTGCTGTAAACACCTTGGAGGCTGGAAATGTGTCCTTTCATCCGTAATGCCTGATGCACAGTAGGTACTCACAAATATTTGTTCAGGATGTACTATATGAAAAAAAATGCTATTTTTCATGTGTCCTTCTGTTGCAGTAATACTCATCAGACTCCTTGAATTTATTTAGAGAAACCAGTTGGAGTTCTTTCTTGCCTTACTACCTTATTAATCTCCATGCTGGTCATTTAAGTATTTCTTTTTTTTGCCAATTTACTTATAATTTACTGTACTTATTTTCACCTCATAACTAATATATAAAAATTTGATTCAGTCTTCTATGTCTTTCTCTTCAAAAGCCATTACACTTTTCTGCTTAAATGATCACACATCTCAACAAAAAAGCATATGTGTATACATACATGTAACATGTGTGTTACATAAATAATGTTTTGTGAAATTAGACACAATTAAAAAATAGGTAAGAAAATAAATTGAAAGGGTAGCCAACAGAATGGGAGAAACTATTCGCAAATCATGTAACTGATAAGGAGCTAGTATCCAAAATATATATAGAACTAATAAAACTCAGTAGCAAAAAAAATCAAATAATCCAATTTAAAAATGGGCAAAGGGCTTAAATAGATGCTCTTCCAAAGAAGACATACAAATGGCCAATGTGTACATGAAAAGGTGCTCAGCATCACTAGTCATCAGGAAATGCAAATCAAAACACAATAAGATATCCCCTCACACCTTTTAGAATGGCTGTTATCAAAAAGACAAGAGATAACAAATGTTGGCAAAGACGTGGAGAAGAAAAAACCCTTTGTGCATTGCTGGTGGGAATGTATATGGGTGCAGCCACTTTGCAAAACAATATGGAAGTTCCTAAAAAAATTAGAAATAGAACTACCACATGATCTAGCAATCTCACTCTTGGGTATATATCTGAAAAAAATGAAATCAGTTATCTTGAAGAGATATCTGTGCCCTAATGTTCATTGCAGCTTTCTTCACAGTTGCTAACATATGAGAACAACTTAAATGTCCTTTGACAGACGAATGGATAAAGAAAATGTGATATATATATTGAGATATATGAATATTGATATATATCATGTCATATTGATATGTATCTATATATTATCAATATACACACACACACACACATATACACGATATTCAACCATAAAAAGAAAGGAAATCCTGTCATTTGCAACCATACAGATGAACCTGGAGGACATTATGCTAAGTGAAATAAATCAGACAAAGACACATACTGTATACTATCACCTGTATGTGGATTATTAAAAAAAAAAAAAAAAATTCCAATTTAATTGAATCAGAGAATAGAACGGTGGTTACCAGGGGGTGTGGGAACAGGGAAATGGGGAGATGTAGGTCAAAGGCTACAAATTTTCAGTTATAAAAAGAATAAGTTCTGGGGATCTAATGTATAGCATGGTGACTATAGCTAATAATACAATATTGGGAGTAGATCTTAAGTGTCCTCACCACACACACACACACACACACACACACACACACACACACGAGTTAACTATGTTAACTATGTGAGGTGATGGATGTGTTAATTATCTTGATCTTGGCAATCAGTCCACAATGATTTGATGAGTTTATCAAATCATCACAATCACATTGTACACTTTACATATATGCAATTGCATTTGCCAATCATTCCTCAATAAAATTGGGAGGAGAAAAGAAAAAAATTGGGGGGAAATAGGTCATAATTTTCTTATCATGAATGCATATGATTAATAAACAGTGATTCTATCCACATAATGGATGTATGCAGCTTTTTAAAGATTGTTATCTCACTATTTCACTCAATAACAATTAAAGATTATTGAAGATACACACATGAAATTGAAAATTCTGCCAAAATAAATATGAAAGCACTCCAATATTATTAGTGAACTCAAGAATGGTCTATGGAACTACAAGTATAGCTGAATTTATAAATTTATTTTATATAATTTATCTTACTTTTTTTTTTTTTTGCTGTGGAATTATCAAAGCTACTGTATGGATTATACTAAGCATGGCTACTGATAACTAAGAATACATATGAAATGCTTGTTCTGAGGGAACATGATAGAGATCTTTGTTCACTGAATAATGAATTGGCTCTCTGCATTCGGTAGGAAGCTAAATTATGATGTCTTTTTTCTGGGCCCCTAATTCAGGATGGAATCATAATAAAATGCAGCAAATATAATCCAAAAGTACAAGGAAATAAAAATTAAGAATGAGCAAAGTTTGCATGAACTTCTTCCACATCAAATGACTTTCTGACTACCAATCCCATAAAATACATTGTCAGAAAGGATTCACACTATTTTGTTTTTCTAATTGTAACTATGTTAGCATATAATCAGAGCTGAATTACTGGTTTATGTATATACTTTGATGACGGCTTTCTTTTGATCTTAAGATTGTTTACTTAGTGACATTTCTAGACAAAATTATATTACTTGATAGAAGAAAAGCTAGTTTCTGCCTGAGATTTGGGGGCTACATAGCACATTTCTGCTGTTGGAAGAAATTCAGAACCAAATACATAAATGCAGCTAATTCTCCACATCAAAGTAGGTACATAGAATGATAGCTCCATATTTGAAATCTGGTTTGGCTAAAAACGTATGACATTATTTTCTACATTACAAAAGAATTGAAAGGTTTCTGCTAACCTTCAGAAACATATAGCTTCCTACATTGTGTTTCAGTAGGTCCGAAACAAGTGTATTTTTCTTTTATCAAAAAAAAAAGGCTGGATACAAGAGGATTTTGTTAAAGTACTAGGTCATAATTATTTCTACTAGACATAGAATATGAGAGTGTTATTCATTAGCATGCAAAGCACAAAATTATAAGAATATAAACTGCAAAGCCAGAAGTCTGGCATATGCTATATGCTAGCTTAATTCTGTGAGTGGATCTGAGGTAAGAAAAATATCTGGAATGTGTAAAACTTCAAAATGCTAACAAAGTTCTCCAGTTGTTATCAAATGCTCTAGTAAAACTATCAATAAACTTTCATTTTTATACTACTTTCTTAACTTTGCCTATTTTCTCTTGTGCTTCATAACTCTTAAGTTGGATGTATCTCTAAATTTTTTTAATACTTTCATAATGACACAATTAAATACTTTCACAGTGAAAACTCACTTTGAAATTATCAGCCTACTTTTTATTTAGCAAGGCAAACTCAGATTATGGACTATTTCTTTCACACCAAATTATATTAAAATGGCATAATTTGCTTTATTTAGACATTTTATCTATGTTGTCTAAAAAGTAGAGTCAAGGTCATTTATATGTGTTATAAAAATTAGTCGAACGGCATGCTGCATTTACTTTTTTATTTTCAAAATTTTAGCATATGAGAAGAAAATCAACCAATAACACAATAACAGCACTAGCTGTGTTATTAGCTGAGACATCACTGAGTCCATGGTAAATAAAACGTCACACCTAATTTCATGAACACCTATAACTCTCTTAAGAAGCTAGTGTAGAATGGGTGATTTAAAAACAGGTTAGTCAAATGGAACTTTGGCATCCCTACAGAAAGTCAGATGACTTTGACATACAGTATGTGGATTCAGTTTGGCAAGTATTAGTTATTAGAATTAAGGATTCAAAAATTTGAAAGGGGCAAAGGCAGGAACAGCCTGCAAAAAGGGCTTAAATGTACATGGGAAGAATGTTTGTCTAAACGGAAATGGAAGAAAACATGCATTTTAAAAGTTGTATTCATGGGGTGTCTGGGTGGTTCAGTGGGTTACGTGACCGACTCTTGATTGCAGCTCAGGTCATGACCTCACAGCTAGTGAATTCAAGCTCTGTGTCGGGCTCTGTGCTGATGGCACGGAGCCTGCTTGGGATTCTCTCTTTCCCTCTCTCCCTGCCCTTCCCCCAGTACACTCACTCTCTCTCAAAATAAATAGATAAACTTAAAAATTAAGTTATATTCAATATCATAAAAGATTGTAATAAGATACAGCATTTAAGAGCCCCTTCTTTTTTTCACTTTATAATCATGCATGAAGTGACGCAGAGGAAACAAAAAGAGCAAAGTACTCTGAGCCCTCACATCTAACCTCCATCATTGTGAGTCTCTTTGAAGGAACCTTCTTTATTGCTGGCAGAGTAAAAGCAGACCCATAGTTTACACAAAGATGAGTTTCCTTTCCATTTCACCTATTTGAATAGTGTGTCGGAAAAAAAATGCATTATAGCTTCTGAGAATTTCCAATCCATCTTAGAAAACATTGAGACAACCTCAGAAGACCTGAGAACTCTCCTACCTTCTTTTCCTTTTCCATAATTTGAGCTTCTCCCTGACCTCCTTCTCTGAAACAAATGAAGGAAAGAATTGTATGGTTCTCAGCTTCGGAGTCTTAAACAACCAAGAGTGAAGGCAGTCAGACAAAGGTAAACAAGACCTACTAAATTGCTACAATCTATGTTCTTACTAACTATTCTCCATGATTTATGGTACTTCTGCATAATGGTTTGAACAGGTGATATGCCACAGAAAATCTATAACTAGATTGAAGTGAACTAAATGTCTACTTTATAGCAATCCATCATACCATACTCAAAATTTTATACTCAAACGTGATGTAAGAAATTAATTCTGAGGATTTGATATATAGAGAATCAATTTGCTATTAATAATTTTGTTGCCATGGGCCAGATCACGTAAGACTTGCCTTAGGCCTTCTATCTGTATGAAAAGAAGGTTTTAAACAGCAGAGTTCAAAGCAGCAAAATGCTGGGAAGATTTCAGCTGGGGTAAGATCTTCTTTCTTTCTTTTTTTTTTAAATAATATTTTTAATTTATTTTGAGAGAGAGAGAGACAATGAGAGAGAGAGTACAAGTGGGGGAGGGACAGAGACAGAAGGAGACAGAGACTCTGCAGTAGGCTTTAGGCTCTGAGCCTTCAGCACAGAGCTGGACACGGGGCTCAAACCCACGACCCACGAGATCATGACCTGAGCTAAAGTTGGCCGCTTAACCAACTGAACCGCCCAGGTGCCCCGAGAGCTTCTTTCTTTTATATTTACTTTACCTTCTACTACTCCACATTCTATTTTTCCCTCTCTGTCTTCATTAGTCCATATTCCCTTGTCACATTTTCTGTTCATCATGAAGAATGGAGGTTTGGAGGCGCTCCAGAATGTGTGCACTGGACCCCTTCTATTTGCCCCCAACACTGTTCTTTACTCCATCCCACTATGCTAAGTGCTGGCACAGAAATGGTAAGGAAAACAGACATAGTCCTGCCCTTTTTAAGCTTACAGTCTATTAAGGATAATTTGATATTAATCAAAATACCAACTTCAACTGCTATAAGTTCTATGCAGATAAATCCAGGGACATGTGAGAATATTTGACAGAGAATAGGAGAGATGATACACACTATAATAGTGTATATAATAGTTGTAGTAGAAAGTAATATGAAATAGCTCTTGTTTTGCACACATTCCTATACCTTTATGCCTGCCTTTATGCTCCATTTATGTTCTCTTCATATGTAAGTTTCTCAAAGCTTCTCTTGCCCTGTTTTTCTGAGTATCGGCTAGCCTTTCCTTCTGATTTTCTCAATTCTCTCTTCTACGGTCGCCCAACAAGCCCACGCCATGTTTATCTTTCTTTGGAGCTGGATCAATGAAAGAACATGAGCTCCAGAATCAAGTTAAGTCTCAGACTGAGGCCAGCATAGCTGCTTCACAACTGAAAACACTTTTAAACACAATCTCTTAACATTGTGGGCCTTATTCACAAAACAAAACAAACAGCAAAGTGAAGTTGTCAGTTTTGAAGGATTTGAGGTAAATGTCTATAAGGTTCATTACCGGAAAAATATGGCCTTGGAGAAAGATGTCTAAGACTTAACTATAGAGTGATTGAATTAATGTATCTAAAGAAGGAGGCTACTAGTAGATACTGAATGGGTCGGCCTAGAACAGAGAAAAAAAAGGAGCTCCCAGACACATGTAGAGAGTGGAGTCCAAGCCAGTATGGGGAATAGAGAAATTTAACAAATGAATTTTAAGTATTTATAGCCCCATTTTAGCTCTTGCCATTAGATATCCTATTCATTAACTTTTATTTACTGTATACTTAAAAGCACCATTTTTTTTCTACAGGGAAAGAACGGGCTCCTTCTTCAGGTTTTATTTTTAATCTTGTTCAATATAGCTTATTTTAGAGATAATTGCACTGTAAATGCTTAAATTATCCATTTATTCTGTAAGTATTTATTTGCTATTTATCAAGTGCCTATTATATGCCACATTCTAGATTTGTACCTGGGTATTCAGTGGTGATCAGAACAGAACTAGTTCCTGCCTCTGACTTCATAGTTTCTACTTCAGTAGGGTAGACAGGTTTAAATAAACACGCAAATATACATATATAAACAAAATATAATAACTATACACACATTATCTCTATATCTATATTCTATCTATCTATCTATCTATCTATCTATCTATCTATCTAATCTATCAATGTATATGCAGAATAAGATTCCCAACAAATGAGATGACAGATCCTGGACCATCTAAAATCATCAGGATGATGAGGCTTCTTGGAGAAATCCACCAACATTCATCTAGCATATGTTCCTGCATTAGTTTTCCTATTTTAAGATTCCATAAACACCCCTATCAAAAGTCAATGAGAAAAATCACATGATATAATGTGCGTGCAGCATCCAACACTGTTAGATAGATGTTGGTCTCTTTCCACTCCTCCTCCTACAAATTATTCCAATTCTAACTTTAAAAGAATGTTTCCCATCTCTCTTAACAAATAATTGCCTGAGCAAATACCAGAAGAGTGAAATTATAGTTGTAAGCACAATGCAGAAGAAAGAATAGTTGAGTCAAGTTTTTCTACCTAGAATAACAGGCAGTAGATCATTCCTTGATGTAGCAGTTACATACTTTCTTTTTGTTAGAATTCTATGACGAGACAGGTGCAGGAATAAAGACATAGCACACACAGAAGGAAATCAACTCAACAGCATTGAATGAAATGCCTGACAACTTGCAGTAAAGAAATTCTACTTATAATTTATGGCAAAATCCAGATTAAAAATTATTTGAAAAATATGAAGGGAAGTTATAATTTTCAGTTCATCTTGAATTAAAAACTTGGAATCTATAAAAACAAAAAAAAAAGATGTACAGCTTTACTTCCACATTTTATGAATCATACTGATGTTCTTTATACTAATAAAAATAAAAGAGTAATACAAGAAATGAGTTACTAAGCTAGTACGTTACGCCACTATAATGAATGGTAATGGGGTATTTTGTTGGAGTTGAAGATCAATATGATTTATTACCAGATGCTCTACTGATAAAGCTGATAATGTAATAATCAGAGAAGTGAAATTCACCTAGAGCTTCACATATGTTTTCATCTTTACTTATCAATTTAATTTATTGTAGCTTTATCTGATATACCATCTCCTCAATACAGGCAAACCCAATGGGACATATTATTTAGTGTAACTTTTATGTACTAAACTCCACAATAATACAAAATCTATACAGCATACAAAATAGAAGAAACACTCTGTTGTGAAAAATAAAATAGCCTACATGAGATAAACCACTTTAAATATCACACATTACTTTTGGTCTGTTATATCTACAACTCACTAGTCTTTTGTCAATCCGTGGCGGTGTTTCAGTCCTTCCTATAATCAGGACTTGATCCACTGGCTCCTGTGTGCTCCCACAGGGGAGCACTGTGCTCCCACAGAGATCTTACCACCTCACACTCTCATTTCTCTCTAAGAGCATTGTCTCTGACTTCCTAATGATTGCAGCTTTCTGCATCTTCAAATCAATCCTGGTCTGTCCTTCATAGTGACAATCGTCTTTTTTCAAAAAACCCTTTTCGCAGATAAACTAAGCTCCTTCCTCTCTTACCTATTCTGGCCCTCTGCTGCTTTTACTGAGTTCTCTTGGGTTTCTCTTTTCCTGTTCTCCTTTCTATTGGCCATTTCATGGATTTAACCATCAACTTTTATTTTGTATTATTAATTACTCCAAAATCTTTGCCTCAAGTCCTTGTCTTCCTCCAAGTTACCACAGTCTGTATTATTTTGGTACCTCTAAAAGTCCCATCGGTGCTTCAGGATTTCACAAATTTTGTTCACCGTTAATCTTTCTTCCCAACTTTTGTCCTTCCCTTTAGCCTCTTACATGCAATAATAAAACCACCAGTTCCCCATCCCTCACACTTAATTCTGGCATCATCTTTGGCTCATTTTTCTCCATTAGTCCCTCATCTCACCAAATACCCAATCCCATGAATTCTGCTCCTATATTAACTACCCTACCTGCTTTTACCCCACAGCTACACAACTCCTGCTTTTATGACATCTCCCCTCCATCAACATGATAGCCACCTACGGAGGCCTCTTGCCTGGCAATGGGGCCTTTTGCCAACTGCTGGCACACAGCTGTAAGGTTAATTCTTGGAGATTCAGATTAAAACTCCTGTTTTCAAATGCATTCCAAATAAAGACTTAGGTCCTTATACTATCTAGGCCTTCTATGAACTGGCTCCAGTCTACCTTTCCAATGTTATTTTCCTGCATTCTCTTGGGTTCCAAATGCCATACTGAGCCCCTGTTTGGTTGTATCTTGCATTTCCATCGTTAGTGCCTACGCTTATGATGTTCCGTTCATTTTGAAAGCCCTGTCCTCATTTTTGCATTTCCATTCAATACCAATTCTTCAAGGCCTATCCCGGATGTTACCTCTTATAATAAGACTTCAACGATCAAAGTATCACTTATTGAATTACTACTATATACTAAGCATATGTATTATTTCACTTCAAATGAACAACAACCCTTATGTTCAGGTGAGGAGACAGGCTTGCAGAGGATAAATAACTTGCCTACAGTCTCACAGATGGTGAATGGTAGGTTGACTTGTGCTTCTAACTAAAGCTTTCTGCCTTTAATTAACCACTGTAACTTGACCCCCACTTTACACCCTCTGCATAAATGCCTTGAACTTCATTTGTTCCCCTCTTACAACGTGTATTAATTTGTACCTCATGTCATAGCTTTCAATTTGTGTCCAATTTGCTAGTCACTTGATGGAAGATCTCTGGAAAATTCATGCTGCCTTTTATAATAATAAGTGTTTACCTAATAAATGCTGTTGCCTGGATAGATAAATATATTATTTCCCTATTTGAAAACTTACTATGTCTATTATCTAGTTCCTCTTATATTACCTCTCCTGATTAAGATAAAATCCTTCATTAATCTGTGGCTTTAAAATTATACGTAGATGTCTTTTCTAAGGCATTATTTTGCATGATGCCTCAACACGCACCTATTACTCTAATTAGGATTGACTGTACAATCTCTAAAACATAATGCTCACCACCACCTCTGTCCTTCATCCCTGACAATTCTCTTTTGTGCAATGTCACCCACCTCTTCCAAAACGATATATTACGCTTTTTTCAAGGTTCAGCTAAAAAATTCTTATAAATGTCTTCTATGAGCAAAGTAGCTTCCATTGACTAAAATTTCGATGACTATAATATTATGTGCATACATTATTTCATGTCTTTGCCAAACCTCCATAGATTCTAGCGTCTTCACAGATGATCATGTCTTACACTGCAAAGCTCTAAGAATACTTTTAAGCACATATTAGATATTTTAAATAATGTTAGTGGGTCTTGTGAATTAACGTTAGTAACATGTAAAGTAAATTAGAGCAGTTAACTGGCAAAAAATGCATAGTTTTTGAAAATAACTTAATTTTTGTGCCTACTATGTAGACTTATAAGGACTTAATCTTACTTTACCATTTCAATTCAAAACACTCAAAACTATTTATTTAAACTTTGGAACTGAACTCTAAAATAATAATATGATGAGCTGAGTGGCTATGAGGTGCTGTCTTAGTTAATGGATATTGAGGTAAAGATTTTCCCTAATGCTTTCTTCTCAAGGTGAGAAAAACAGTTCATTTGACATCTTACATGACCTTGTTTTATCCACATGACTTCTATCTGGCAAGGACAATGCACCCAGCATCTGCATACAAAATAGATATGAAATTCTTTGCCAAGACAATTTAACTTTTGGTAGAGACAGCCATTGGTTCAAATAGGTTAAAATGCTCACTAATTTAAAAATTTTATATATTTTGACTTTATAATTATATCTTTTTTATACTTTATGGTAGACCATACAATATTTCAAACAAAACAGCGACACTATTTTATAAAAGTGAGCTCTTAAAGAGGCAGTACATCATCTAGTTCTGTCGTTCCTATGATTTATTACTCCAGTTTGGTCCTTCTTTTAGAACCTGGACACGAGCAGATCTCCAGATCCAAATGGTCAGACTATGTACAACCACTCTTATTTTTTCCTAAATAGCCTACTAACACCTTCCCAATGAAAAGGGAAAGAACTATTTATCCTAAAAGTGCACTCTTTTTAATTCTACCTATGTTAAAAAAAAAAAAGAAAGAAAGAAAGAAAAATCCTAGCCTCTTCAACAAGGTAATTTCTTCAACAGAGTAAGGCTCAGTACAATTCTGCAAGGACTATCTGTCTAAGTTAGTTGATGCATATTTGCCTTCGATAAACCCAGAGTCTCTAAAGAAAGTCATGGTTTGGGTCACTGTGGAGGTGGAGAGATGAGAGGGAATTTCAGGGCACATACATTTCTGTGATGGTCTCTGGCAGATTCGTGGGGATCTCAGTGAGACCTTTCCCACGACAGTCTACGATATTGTTGCTACAGGTACAAGCAGCTGGACAGTGCAAAACACTGCAAGAAGGAGCCATAAATGACTGGTGACCTGAAAGAGAAACAAACAACAATAACAGTTTCCCTCCTGAAATTCATCATTGTGAAATTTACGAGTTCATCTCAAACAACAAAACACATTATTTAACAGAAATGTATTTCTCTAAATATCTGAGCATAAAATGGGCCTATATTTCTAAGATATATTTTAGGAAGCATGCATGCATTTATAGTTCTGGGTCAACACTCAGATGAAGCAAATGAGATTCTTAAAACTAATTATGAAAATGATAATTTTTCCCACTTGAAATAATTGTTAAGAAAGGCTAAACTCAGACCGGAAACTAGAATTTGATTCAAAACGATTCTGAGTTCCAAAAAAAGCAGCAGTTTCAGACTAACCTATATTTCATTTCTAATAAGCTTCACGAGAATTTGGTCTTTACTAAATGTATGTAGCATACTGTACTGTACTTTAAAAAAAGAAAGGAGAACAGACATAACTGTTGATTCTAAATAAGTAATCATGTACCAATAAATGTGGGGGAAATTAGATCTTGCTAAGCTTCAAATCTTGGTAGGTTCAAAATCTGCATTTTCTTTGAAGTTATAATAGTTTGTAACAAGCCATTCTGTAATTGTTAAGCTAGGTAGTTCTATTTTTGGCTTCCATAGCCTGCGATTTTAGCATTAAGTAGTTACCTGTGTGTATGTATTTTTACTACTCAGTATTTGGAAACAAAACTGTTTTGAAATGAGATTTCACTGTTGGAATGATGAACGACAGAATGGCGGCCGTGCTGTACTGAATGGGAATCTGCACACACTCTGTTTACTGGAGCAGGACAAACCCTCTCTGATCTGCAGGGAGAGGGCCTGAGCGATCAGAATGCCGGGAAGGGGCTGCAGGCCAGTCACTAACCCAAGCCCTCTTAACAAGCTCTCAAACGTCACAAAAATAGTCTCAGTCTAAAAAAGAAACATGAACTTGCCTTCTTCCTCATCTAGAAAACAGGAAGGGAAAAGTGAAGAGAGAAAAAAAGTGGTTAGTAACAGTTTGTTAGTCATTTCATTATTTAATTTTCTTAAAAAGCAATCAGACCTAAGGAGAACATTCCATGACATTATAAGAAAATTTTGTTTGGGTTATAAAAAGTGTGGAGACGTACACAACAGGGTCTAAAAGAGAACGATAAATGAGAATTCTGTACTCATATGTCTTCAATCCTCTAAGGAACTATTTGTGATGTGTTATATATATTTAAACATTTTGTGTGACTGTATCTTGAACAGACACTTCTGAAGCAGAACGATATACATATATATATATATATATATATATATATATACACATACATATATACACACACACACATGCATATATAATAAATTATGCTAATATGGATCAGGTAATAGTAACATAATATTTTATAAATAAGTATAAACATAAATATAAATATATATGAATTGGCAATCAGAATGCCTAAGCTTGAGATCCATGGATTCAACTATATGACCTTGGACAAGGCTACTTAGCATCTTTTTCCTCTCAACAGTTTAATCTCTAATATAGATATAATATTATATCTCACTACAGTTGTTCTAAGGCAGGTGAAATGAGCTAAGTATATGTGAAATACTTAGGCTGGTGATCAAACATATAGAAAGAACTAAGTAAATGTTACTTGATATTTTACATAGGTCACGCCTAATTTTCGTTTTCAGATTTTCATCACTAAAGCTACTCATTTATCTCTTTCCTGTAGAGGTGAACCACTAGTATGCACGGAAAGTGCTTTGTCACTCTGCAACTAGATTTGAGATACTTTCCTGAATTTTCCAGCAAGATGAATCATATTTCCATTTGTTAACATAAAAGTAGATCTAAATTATTACATGACAGCAAAATAAGTAGCAAACAGAATTTAAATCTAGGAATCTCCTATATTTCCCCAGAAGTGAAAATTGAAAAACCTTTCATCATACATTAAGTACGAGTAATCTGTAATGGCCAATCACGCACAAATGCCTTAGAACATATTATCAATATCACTGAAACCGAGGATTTCCATGGAGTGATTAGTGCACAATTGCACATGTTAGTGAGCAAAACACTGAAACTTTTAAAGCATGCGTTCTCCACTGCTCTCTTACATAGAAGCAAAAAATAATATGACAACATAAAGGTTCTTTCTCTCTTACCACTGCAGACAAATTCTCGTTTTTGAACCTCAGCTACATTATGGCCCCTCAGGTGGGATGGACCCATACACTGAGTGTAGAGACCAACCCGGGGCCTTTGTCGCAACCAGTCAGAGAGCCAGGCGAGGTGACAGTCACAATATAGGTTGTTCGAATGGAGGCGACTACATAAGAAGAAGGGACGTTTAAGGCAAGAAAACAAAATAGTTATTCCAAGAATTAAAAAATGTATTAATAATAATATGTAACTTTATTTCTTAACATGTAAGTAGATAAAGCTTACTAAGTCCCAACCTAATTATTTTTCTAAAAATGATGAGAATCAACTTACTCTTCATTTACTGCCAAGTTAAGCAAATATACAGAAGCTTGAACACGACCATAAAAATAGTTTTCCTATGTTCACTCAAAACGGTAAAAAGAAATAGGTATGTCCAAGGCAAATTGCTCTGCAGTCCACATACTGGTGGCCAATTGGGGTGGGGTGGGGGCGGGGCCATATAAATAAAAGTTGTGGCTCCCAGTATGAATTATCAGTTAGTCCTGCTGTTGTTAGTTTCTGTAAAAACTGCTTGCAAAATCTTTTTAGCAGGTCACTTTTGTTTTTTGCTGAACAAGATAGAATAATAATTCAATATAAAACACTTCTTTCATGTCCCTATTCTGATTTCCTTCTTTTTGTTTAATAGCAGAAAAAGGGATTAGCTGCTTTGGGCTCTTGGGACCCTATCCTCAAAGAGCAGGAACTGAAATGAAAAGACATAAATGGCTAGGAGTGAAGGAATTAAGTGAGCCCCCTCTCTATGTTGGCAGGGATCCACACCAGAGCATGGATCCATTCCAAGTGGCAAATAGCACTTTTCCATTAATAAAATATCAGACAAATGTATCCACTAAATTAGGTAAATGACTTCAAATTGGCTTTTATGTTTTCTCAAACTAAAGAAAAGGACATCCAAAACTATAAATCAAAGCATCATTTCCAGAATCATCTATGACACAGTAATACCATTTTAGTCCTTTTTAGCTGATGTGCTCAATTCTAACCCAATAACAGTAATGGATATTAAAACATGGAACTCAGTCCAGAAAGATAATTGGAACATAAAAGTGGAATTTTTAAGTAGCAATGATAATATAGAATAATGAAACAACCAAAGCAAGGGAATTTCAAGTTAGATGACTATTTTACATTCTCCTTGAGCCTATAGATATGGAACAAACTGTCTTGCATCAAAACTTAGACGGCATGCCACCAAACAAAATGCCACATTGCTACATTTTGGGAAAGCTGGGTGACCTCCGGTTCAGTTTGTTGGGAAGTCAGAGTGGCATCCTTTGGAAACCGCTTAGCACACTCCATCCACCTCGCTGTTCTCTAAATATTTTCATCTAAACCAAGAACGTTACAATAATCCAATTAGGTGTGTACAAATTTGAAATGAGAGAACATAAAACTTTAAAAACCTGATTAGCAAGACAAACGCTAATGGATTTCTGTAGGAAAATAAGGCATACTATCAAAAACGTGGATGATGGATATTTCTACAGTCTTGGTGGCTTTATTTTCTCAAGGATTAAGAGCTTGTTCAGTTTGTTTTTAAAAATCAGCTAAAGGTAATGAGGAGCTAATTTCATCAAATATAGTCTGAGTGAACTATATTTGGTATTAATTTGGTCAAATTAGGCTCAACCGAAGAGTACCAAGGAAATAAAATTTATGTTATATCTGCATACTTTGAGAATTTCTTTATTTTGTTAAATCATATTCCAAGGAAATGATCATGTTGTGTTGTATCATGCACAGAGCTACATTTTAGTGAGAGAGGGAAAAAAAAAAAAGGACTTTACGATTGGTATTACCTAATTCATTAAAAAGCTGGCAATTCAAATCATTTTTCATTAAAGAGAAAAAAATAAAAGCTATATGTTTCCAGTTATAACCTACTGTAAAATGAAAACTATTTTGAAAACCCAATCAAAATTTATGTTCCCTACTTAAAAACACATATTATTCCAGAACTCCAAAGCTTTGGTTATGTTTCCCACCATTTCCCACATGTGGTATATAATGTATTTTTAAGGTCAAGGTGATTCTTAAACCCCATTCAAATGAGATTTATCTCTGAAAATGCTTTAACTAAATATCCCCATGCTGAGCTTTAAAGATTATTTTTTCTCCAAGAGAAAAAAAAATAGTTGTAGCAAATACTTTACTAGGAAACAAGTTTTTATTCACCTAAAATATTTTAATGTCCATCTCCTGAAAAGACATTTTTAAATAAAAATGCTGACACAACCTTAATTATAGAAGCACTGGAGGGTTATGCTGTAATTTTACATTACAAAGGGTGTTGGAGAGCCAGTTTAGCTTTATTAGGTCGGCTTGCTGTACAGTAATAAAATCATAAAGATTTACCATTTATCATCTCTGACAGCCAATCAAGGAGTCTTACATTTCTTAATGAAATGTGACCTCCACAATAGCTCAAAGTAAACGTCCCCCCTCCAACTTTCTATAATGCATATCATTTAAAGGAAAGCTTTCATGTTTTCAGAATAATAGTTCATTTATTCAAATACCATATCTAGTACTTTTTAAAAAGTGGTGTTTTCCTGGTCTACCCCATAATGAACTTGTGGTACTGTTTTCTGTTTACTAAAAATGGTACTTAAGGGGAACCCTGAATTGACGACATTGACATATATACATTGCGGCTACTTACAAAGTCCTAAGTTTAGGCATATGGTTGAAACTTGCCACAGAAAGTCTAGTAATGTTGTTGTTGTTGAGAGTGCTGTAGAATAAAACAAAAAAAGTTAGAAATTTTAGGTAATTAAAATTTACTGATCATTCTATATAATAATACAGAGAATGCTTCTTGCAACTATGTTTATGCAGGACAACTATCTGGTAGAGAAGGCATAAAGAATGCCTCATGTTATAAACAAGAGGATAAATAAATGCCATACTTTAACACTTTACTATGCATTCAGCTTTATTAAATATTTATTACAGATTTATGTCTTTAGCCATAATATCTTTGACTATTCACATATTGCTTTATGCACCATGGGTATGCATGTGTGTGTATTTATGACCCTGGTTAAGGAATAACACGAGGCAGTCAACAATTAGTAAAATTGGGCAGTTACGCTTCCTTAGAGGGGCACTATGTATAATTAGTGTCATGAGTAAATGAACATATTTGAAATTTCCAAATTAAATTTCATAGCAATAGCACAGAATTGGTTTTGTCAGATCCCAGAACACAGTCCTGCTAATTATTCTCTGTTGTGGACATCAGCCGTTGTTGAAATCTGAGTAGTAAGAACGATATCTACATTTGGTACTTGCATTGGGTAGGGATAAAGTGACAGGCTGGGGCAGTTTATTAAAAGCTTAATACATTCTAATACTTCTTTACTTAAAATTTTTTAATGTTTATTTTTGAGAGACAGAGACAGCACGAGTAGGAGAGGGGCAGACAGAGAGGGAGACACAGAATCCGAAGCAGGCTCCAGGCTCTGAGCTGTCAGCACAGAGCCCAATGCAGGGCTCAAACTCACGAACTGTGAGATAACGACCTGAGCCAAAGTCAGACGCTTAACCGACTGAGCCACCCAGGCACCCTGTACATTCTAATACTTCTAAGTCTAGGCACATATCCTGTCCCTTGGAAACTTCCATGCAGTACAGATCACGCAGATTCTGGATGCTGGAGTCAGGAAGATGGGCGGCCAAGGGAGAGATGGTGAAAATAAGCATAACTCTTGCTTGGTTCAAATTGTTACTACTTTTCCCCTAACACAGGCATTGTTGTATTATTATGGCTTTTCTACTACTACTACAACTGCTACCCATTCATTCATCTAATATTTCCTAGCTGGCTCTTCATTTTATGGCAACATGGAACAGCATAAAATAAATCAGGCATAAAACCTGTCCTAAAATAGCATATTGTCCAAGTGGGAAGATGAAGTACAAATTATAAAACCTTATAATTAATAACATGAAGAAGAGATTGTTTTTCTCCCTTTGGGGAAGTCTGGTTATGACAAGAAAGTGAGAAGGAGGCTATCCCAGGGCTGTGTTTGTGCAATGCGAATACGGACAATGATTCTAGTATGGAGAAGACACCATGATGTGGTGAGCAAAGCGGGCAAGTTCCTGAGGGAGGCAGGATGACAGGATCAATGGCCCACAGATGCAATTTGACAATGGAGAAAGGTTTGATCTAGACTATGCAAATTCTCTTGCCAATGGAGGCTGGGCAGGGAAGTAAATGAGAGAAGCAGGATGCGTGTTAAGAAACGCAACAGGGACGAGAGATGGAGTGAGGCAGGCAGAGGGCTGGGGCCACTGGAGACCCTGGTAAGCGAGCGATGACACTCTCTCTCATAGCAGCTAGTCCTCAGCTCCGATGGACCACTGCTCCGTGCTAATGGAAGGCTGCCAACCGATCTGATGTTCTCAGGAGACGCTGGAAACAGAAAATTTCAGATCTGTCCTCCTAATTTTTAAATACTGGCAACTAATTCGGACATTTCAAAGAGTCTGTGGGCTACATCTGTTTGGACGAAAGCAGGATACATTTATGAGGCCACTTTTGGCCAGCTGGAGGCTGCAGTTGTGAATGGTATGATTTGGGGTGTTCAGGGGTTCAGGGATTCACTTGAACTTCTCAGTAAAGTAGGGCACAGAGGCTACCGATCTAGAAGACACACTTTCTTTTCTTACCCAGTTTTGCAATGTATTGAATGATATAAAAACTAATGCAACTGATTGAAGTAAGTTGCACAGGCGAAAAAAAAATCCCACTTTATGAAGGACCTATAAAGCACTGAATTGGTTGGTTCACGTTATCTAAAAGCCTGTAGCATTTTTCTGTACTCAAGTGAAATGAGATTTTTTTTTTCAAACGCCATTAAAATATATCCTGATGTTTGAACTAAAAGGTTTCACTTCTCAAAGGGATTTACTTTCAAATGACCCCTTTTCCCACCCTCAAAATTTATGCTGACTTTATATGGCTAAAATCTTCAGAGTACATAACATACTGAAATGTGACTTTAGGGATAACATTTTTTAAAGTAATTCATCACATGCAGTAGGCATGCATTAATTTTGAACTCTAATTTCTTATGATTCCACACCAAAGAGTGTTTTCATTGAATGCTGAAGCTGGTGGCTATCAGTCTGGAGTCTTTTCTCAAAATGTCACTTCGCAAAATGCAGCTGAAGAAATAGATTATCTTAGTGTTTTTATTCAGTATTGATGTGGCAAAGTGATATTGACATTGATACCTGATAGTGGAACGATATGTGGAACCAATGAAATTAAATTATTTTAAAATTAATAATAAATATTTGCTAATTACATCTGATGACATGTATGTTATGGTCGTGACTAATTCCTACTCTGAAACAATGCAAATGTATCTATTGTACTTCTTTATTTAACACTTTCTTCTGAACGAAACTACATTTCTATGTTCAACCTCAAGATTTTCTTTTTGCAGCAAGAATATATTCTTCTACAAAAGTACATTTTGATGTACAAATACGAAATTTTAGTTTTGGTAATCATATAGTTACTCTCAGACTTAGATCTTGATTTATTCTTTCTTATTCCCTTAGTGCTCAGCGTAGGATTTGGCAGAGTCTGATATTTAATGGATATGAATCACTATGTCTCGATTCAATTAAATGATGCCTATTTTATGGAAAAGAAATAAAACAAACAATACAAAACTAGATGTTGTCCAAAGAAACAGAAAACATTGATCTAGATTTAGTTTCCAATGTTATTTTTGAGATGGTATCTTCACATTAAAAACAGAGACATTTCTGAATCATACCAATCAGAATTCCAAAATTTGCCAGGTTGCCATGAACATACAAGTGATAGACTGACTCCGCTTGCTTTCATTTACCTGGACTTTTCCTTCTCAAACTTTATTCACTCTCTTTACCCTAATTTATATCTTAATTTAACAAATTTTTGTCAATGGTCCAGTATGATTACTTCCATTCCCTTGTTTTGCCTCAGTATAATCATACATTGAGAAATGGCTCATGGAATTAAAAGTTTTAAAAAGATCTAAAACATTGGGAGTCTGAAATTTAAGGTGATTTGCAAATTAATTAATTCTTCATTATCTCCACATAATAAGAAGATATATTGTAAAGGGTCATAGACGCTAAAAATAAGAAAAACAGACAAGTTTCTTTCTGGAAATGTTTCTAATAGAAGAACTTTTCATTTACACGACAAGAGATTTGGGCTTGATAAATCCCAGTCTTTGGTATTTCATCCAATTACCCTTAAATTTTTCAAAGAATAATTTCTCCAAAGATTCTATGAATTACGAAGATTTAAAAATGAACACATATTAAAAGAATGTCTGCTTGACTTTGTCAAATTTGAATGTAAAATATTTAAATTGTTTTGAAAGAATTCACACTTTCTTGTATCATGTACTAATGTTAATTTTTTCGTTTTTTTAGCAAACACACTCTGACCATTATAGATCTCTTTGAAACCTATATATTAAGGACCCCAAAAGAGTTCCTAACACTTTGGATTTTGATTTTTACTCCATGAACCATAGAACATTTTTTACTCTTTGTTGTGTTTCAAGACAGAGGGTCTTGCTAAAGTTACCTTCTAGATATTTTGCTAATATGACAAATACAACGCATGAGGTGATTGTATCGTCACAAACTTACTCTTCTAAAAACACTGTTTACTTTATAACAAATAAGCAAATGAATAGTTATTGTATTTGTGGATAGAGTTTTCAATGCCTAGCACAGTGCTTGGCATAGAGTAGGTATTGTGTGCATGTGTGTGTGTGTGTGTCTGTGTGTGTGTTATACGTGAATTATTTAAGCTCTTTTAATGAATAACAAAGTACTTTATGGGATTTTAGTCCATCCACAATATTCAGCAAATTTTCCATAAAATGTTTGGTGTCATTCCTATTCCTAGTTAGAAGCACCTACTTAGTAACACATTCTTGGCCTGATCAGCTCCATTCAATTAAGTAACACTCAGGGTTGTCTCTTCATATACCAAGTTTATGACACTGACTATGGTTTTGACATCAGACTGCTATCATGAAATCATAGTTGTATCCTAACTATTCTGACTCTGAAATAGCAACAGTGAGCTTTGTATATTAATGGGTCTGAAACACAACTAGTGGCGTTATTAAATACAATGTGTATGATAAGCACTCTGAATAGGTTTCCTATAGAAAAAATTAGGCTGTTACCAACAGAAAGAAAGGCTGACTTCTCATGATGTGGGTAGACAACAGTATATATCTTACAACACGATTTATCTCAATCAACTAACTCTTACATTAAGTCCTTAAAAATAACCAGTAACTTTGCACATGACACAGCTACAAGTTCTATACATCTACTTGCAATTAAAATCAAAATCATATATAAAATATTGATTAAATAAGCTATTTTGTTGAGACCTCAAACTTTCTTTCCTGAATTCCATTCTGTGCCTCAAACTCAATTTATAAAGTAATGGGATCTTTTTTTTTTTTTTTTTTTCCGGAAGGATATCACGAGTCCCAGATAACTTTTACCACATGGACTAAAATTGCCAAACCTCTTCAACATTTAAGTCAATTTTTGAATTTCTGAATAAATTTAGCCAGGGATGAACTGTAGCACAGAAAAATATTTTATATGGGGGGAGAAATGTGTAAATATATTCAAAAAGCTAGACTTGTGAGTCTCTGACTGGAAAAAAAAAATTCCAGAAATGGACAGGCAGCTTCAACGGCTTGAGTAACTCTAGTTTACATTAAAATAATTTCTCATCATAATAATTCCATTAAAATTATTGTACCAAGTCAAAGGTCTGTAGAGACTACCAGATTGCCTCTAGCCCATTTTGTCAGCCATGTCTGCCCAGTAAGGAAAGAGAGAGGATGCCAGTTATAATTCAAGTCTGTGTGCTGTGCTTTCCTAAGTCAGTAGTGAAGACTTTAAAATGGACCCAATGGGCAACTTATTAGAATCAGAAAAGCAGATTTCTAGAATCACCTTTCAAAAATGATGCTATCTGGTTAAAAATGGCATTTTAA
This sequence comes from Panthera pardus, assembly GCF_024362965.1. Lineage (NCBI taxonomy): Eukaryota > Metazoa > Chordata > Mammalia > Carnivora > Felidae > Panthera > Panthera pardus. The sequence continues at coordinate 188,721,669 of NW_026526688.1, forward strand.
AATGAGACAACATCTTTCCATTGCATGGCAACTATATAATAACCCAACTCATCAGAAACTAAGAAGTTCATTTTTTATTGTAATTTTTCTTATACAACTGCTTTTATCCTAATATTTGGCAATTCTAGGGAGCCTCACCAATCCTTTGAATGAGAATATTTTGTTACAAGGAGAAACACACTTGAAAGATGGTATTGTGAACATTTGAACGTCCTCCTTAAATAGACATTTTCGCCTAAATATGCAGAAATGATACCCACGGCTGTGCACACACACATTTCAACTCATATATTCCCCATGAGTTATTTAAGGTATCTTTATAAGAGACCATTTTGACGCTAGGTTTCGAGCGAGCAGATAAGCTTCCACATTAGCACTCCCCAGACACAAAGCCCCCGTTCAAAAGAGTAAGAGAAATAAGCAATACTTACAGCACTTCAAGGTCCCGGAGAGCCCTAAATGCTCCATCTTCAATACAGCTGATCTGGTTGTAATCCAGTTGCCTGTAAATAGATTAGAAGAATATAAGTAAAAGGCTGGAGACTAGCAGCGCTGGGTGAAAAGAAGTCTCCTGAAGGGTCTCCGAAGCTCTGACTGCACTAACTGAAATGCTCTCAGAAATACACTCATCCGCTTAAGAATGTCACAAGCCATTCTGGCCTCGGTGCCGCTACTGAAATCTCTTTTTGTTCTGAACTGTCTGTGCAAATAGCAGCCCTTGGAAAGCTCCAGTAAATAATAACTGCACCTTATATTAAATGCCATAGGAATGCAATTTCATTACATCAAGAAAAGCTATCCATTAAGAGCTTTCAGCGTCATCTTGCTGAAACAATTTCATTAAGGTAAAGGACTGTAAATCACTTAATGTCACATGCACCCCCTCAGTGACCTAACAGAATCCATTTATCAGAGAAGCCCAGCTGCATGTTAATTTCACTATCCTTGGCAAGAAAGAGCAAGACTACTTTTAGGTTTCCTTCTTTTAAAAGCAGTTTTCCTTCGAGAACTCCCAGTCAAGAGAGAGAAATGAGGTCCCACACACCTCCCTGCTATTCTCAACCAGGAATACACTTTAGAAAGCCAGTCTTGTTCTACGTGAATATTCACCATTCCCATGATTTGTAATTGTTCATTATATGCGAATTCTCTGCACTGTAAATATGACATACTTTTCAATTAAGAAACTTCTCAAATTTCCAGAAGTTTTTAAAGTATTAAAAATTGATTTTTTTTTTTTACTTTCCTCAAAGATGCTAATTTTAGCCCCAAATGCTAAGAACACATACTGCAGCAACATCATTAAAACACTACATATACCTTTGGCAAAAAGTTTAAAAGCTTTCTCAGTTGCTTCTAAATAATACAAAATGCAAACAAATGGATGTTCTCTTGTAGTTTGAGCACTTATTTGTTAAAATTTAAAGATGAAAACTAACAAGCAAACAAACAAAAACAAAGTTGCTCCAAATTTGGTTAAGTTGGCTTTTCCTGCTAGTTGTTTCTGGAACTAAAATTTCCTTTATCCATGTGGAGGAATTTATTTGTTTGAAATAAACAGCTAATAAGTATGAAATCCTATCTGTCCTATCTTTACATTGTTTTAATTTTTTTTTTAAATAAGCAGCTGTTATTTAAACTAGTAGCTTGCTGCTTAGCGATATTCTTATTCCAGTAAAGAAAGAGCATTTTAATGGTTCACTTGAGACAGAAACAAAATGTTTGATGAACTAGTCAGGTGAGTTGTCAGTTCTTCATGAATTGGGAGGGAATGCACATGTACAGGGGTAAGACTATGATCTTCATACAAATGAATCTTGCCCTTGTTTCAAGTGCAAAATTCACCAAAAAGGCTAATTTACATTTGAGGTGTGTTCTTAAAAAGAATTGTTTAAACATTCCTATAAAATAGCTGTTTCTCTCAGAAGGATACTGAATAAAGGTGCAATGATTTAATCCACTGACTTTCAGAGGGGCCTCTTCAAATTCCTTACTTTAGAAATTATGTACATAGAGAATGTCTCATGAAATATACATCTCATTTTTAAGAAGGTCTCTAGGGGACATAAGACTACCTTGATGTCATGCAAATGGTACAATCTAGGACATGCAACATAAAAAAAAAAACCAACTCTGGAGAAGATATGCTTTTATTGCTTTTATAAACTAAGGCTTTCCCCAAATAATAGGTACCATCCATGCTGCTGTAATAGCTTAAAGCATTTCTAGTTATTAGGAAGTAATGCAGAAGTATAATTTTATTTTCTAAGAAGACTTTTAAAGCTTCATGATGTAATATGGATGCTGTGGTTCCAAGAAAACACTTCCATTCTTGGGCACTTTTGATTTTTACAGATTAAATTCATTTAACAATTAAGTTAACAGCCTTTTTATTTTAAAGTGCTAAATATATATCTACACTACTATTCTCTAACCTCTTGAACAATTTATCAAAGCCATTTAAATTAGTACAATGGCATGAAGTGTTACCCTTGACACACTACAAAAGAGAAATTGTTTCCAGACAAATTGGCAAAATCTTTTAATGCTATCAAATTTGCCTAATGCAGTCTCCAGGTTAATCTGTAAAAGGGTGAGCTGTATGTTTGCCCATATCTTATTATCCTTAGCTGTCAATGTATAAATCAGTGCTGACACTGCTTCTTTTAAATCATGCATACTATACACAAAGGGGAAGCCCTAGCATGCCAGAAAGCACTCAAGCGACTCTCGTTCTACAGGGACAGAAAAGCAGATTTCCCTATACCACCAGAAGTTGAGATGCTGCCGAAAAGTTGGTAATTTCACCCCTGTTCTACATGGCTCATGGTTACAGGCTTCTTCTGATTCTTAGCAGAAACTTAAGTCCTTCTTGGTGCTAAAGCATTAAGAATATCTGGCTCTCATAGGACCAAAGTTTTCCTTAAAAGTTTTCTGAATGCACCGTATCTCAGGCCATGCATCTTCTGAGAACAAAGGTATTTTTTTGAAAAAAGTCACTCGTATGAAAGGACAAGCAAAATAATTTTTTCGTCAATTGGTGGACTTTGTTAAATCCAAAGGAGTGTTTACATGAAGTGTTGTGCCTGCTCTGACTGTTCCTGAGAAAATCTCTCTGCACTAACCTCCACTTGTCTGTATATGATTCAAGAGAAAGACTGTCAAAACTATGCAAAAGCATACTTTATTTCAGTGCTTCTGGACTATTTTTCTGCACTTTTTTTTTCCTTTTCTCTTACCCACTTCATTTCCTTCTCTACTACCCTGCAAAGCCCGGGCACTTCTGCTGTCTGTAAATAGGAAAGGATCTGTTCTCAGCCATGCATTTAGTGACAGGTTGATTCTGTTTAGATGGGATTTCCAATAGTGCAATGAAATTATTCTGAATTAAGGAATTAGTAAGAGGAGAGGTTTTTTTCTCCCCCCACTTCTCCAAAAAGTAATGTTACAATTATTCAGTCAAACACGGGGCAAATTTGTTGATCTTTGGATAATGAGGGCACTAAGATACATCAGAGACAGCTTCAGGATCCTTTCCTGGCACAGGGGTCACGTACCATTGAGAAGCAAGCTAGCACTTTTCTCATTTTCCGGGGAGAAAGAATGGTACAGATATTATTATCGGTGATACCTTTCAGACCTTCGGCCGACGTGTCTTAGCACAGACTTCTGTGTCTTCTCTCCCGTACTTCCTACGTCCTGGCTCCTCTGTTTCTGTGTGAATTCCAAATTCTATCTCCGTCTGATCCTTCACTGTCTTAGTTTGTAAGTGTGTGTTTTGAACCAAGTGCTTTATCTTTAATTTTACGAAAATGATGATGTTAAAAAGAATGGAAACCTTTGAGGTCTCTCTCAGGATTAACATTCTATGATGATCTTTTCATTCCTAACCACTTGTACTCTGATCTCCTCAAGTAACACTAGCCTGCTCGGTTTAACTTTTCCTGCTACTGGTAAATGTAGTCTTGGGTAACGCACAAGAATCTCTATCTGGCGGTATGACTCTGTGCCTCACACATGTAAAATTTCTAAACCTGATCTGATTGTCTTTAACACTAAAAAAAATTTAGTCTAGTTTCATATTTGGATTAATTCTAGATACATACATATATATATATATATATATATATATATATATATATATATTCATATAGTGCTGCAAAATACCAATTTTAGATATGGGCACATAAAAGACAGAAAGATCGAACATTTGCTTACTTGGCATACTGAAATATAACCGGAGATACTGCATTCTGTTACCTTTATGGTTTTTTTTTTTCAGGAATTTCCTGTTTTCTGTTATTAAAATTTGGATACCATACTGTTTGAATCACATATATAAAACTCACATTCCTGCATTAACTGCGGTTGGTTTTGTCCTTACCCATAGAAAATTTCATGTGTCACTTCAGCGTCCAAGCAGTAAAATCTTATTACTAATTTACTTTCTTTTTGTAAGAATTAGAACACCGTAAAATTTACTTAACTCTGAAACAATGCTGAACATAAAATGTCTTTAATAGCTTTAAAGTCAGAGTATCTCAGTCTTTCAACAAAATATGCTCTGGTTTTCGAGGGTTTTTTAGGTACTAGAAATACTAGAGAAATACTAGAATACCAGAGAATACTAGAAATACTTTAGGTACTAGAAAGTTTAGTTCATAGTCATACTACTATGAGTGGCAAACTCCAGAAGTTTAGTTCACTTAAAATACATCAAAATGATTAAAATCAATAGGAGGTAGTAACAACATTATGCCATTTGGAAAGAACCCTGATAAAACATATAAATCAAATGGGAGGAAAAGAAAAAGAATGCTCTAAGGATATGGGCACGATCTGTTCTATTTCTTCCCTCGTGTATATAAAATTCAAGTCAATATGAGTGCCTAAATATACAAATCCTATGCCAATAATGACTCTTTAAGAAGTAGTACAAATTTAGGTTATAATGTATCGAGAACATAAGAATAATATAAATTGACCCATATAAGTGAACACTGTAGGCAGAAGTTTCAGCAACCATGTCATTTAACCTCAGCATAAAAACAAATCAGTGCTAACTCAGGTATTAGTGAATAAAACAACCAAGATAAGGATTATCCTGAGGAATGTAAAATAATTTGTTATTTGGGAATTTAACCCTTCTGTAACCTTTCAAGCACAATGTTGTGGGTTTTTTTTCTTTTTTCTTTTTTCTTTTTTTTTTTTTTTTTTTTTGCACAGGAATAAAGAATCTCAGTTTTTATTGAAATAATCTATGGTATAAAGTTATATCCACTTGCTAGTTTATTGGGGAAAAGCAAAAAGATAAGCTCTAAATAAAGTGGTATCAGAAAATGGAGGAAAAATTAAGTTGCCCTTCATGTTCTAGGAACTCTTGCAAATTAATAAGAGGGGGTAGAAACTGCAACTGACAATAATAATTCGTTACATTTATTGAATGCATAGCAAGTGGCAGGGTCTGTAGAGATGCCATCTCAGTATTCCTCATGATAACTTGAAAAGGTAAATGTTATCATCATTCTGATTTTACAGATGAAAAAAATGAGGCTCACAGAAGTACAATAACTTATTCAAAGTAGGTAGTAAATATGTGGTGAAATCTTGATTCAAATTTAAATCTATGTATTGCTGAAGCCCTCCCTCACAAAGTAAGTGTCTAGGGAAAGAGCTGTTCATTCTGCATATGAAAGTTTCAGTTAAATCTCTGATGGCCAAATTTCAAGGCAGAATGCAGCATATAAAGAGTATTACAGAATGTCAGGGAAGGAACAGATTACCCTGGGCCAAAGTAGTCATGTGTGAGGAAGGAAGAAACTTGAACCTTAAAAAACAGGTAGAATCCAGAAAGACAGAAAATAAAAATGTGTCTTCCCTCTGGAGGGAAAAGACTCCATCAAGAGCAGTTGTAAGCAAAAGGTCTACAATGTTCACCGTGAATACTTGCTAGAGAGGGGCCATTCTGGCTTGAGCAAAAAGCTTGTGTAGATTCGGTAGGAGAGGGGGCTGGGACCCTGGGCGGATGGCAGAATGCTAGGCCTAGTCAGAACATCTAAAGAGACTATGCCATTAATAGAAGTCACTGCTCTTTCAGGAAAGAGTCTATATTCTTCAGAACCTATAGAACTATGACAATATTCTACTATATCCCCAAGGCTTTGCCATAGTGCCCATACAAAGTGTTGTTATTGTTAATAAGCTGAATGATTCTGAACGAGACAGTGATGGGACAAAAAAGACAATGCTTTATAAAAACAAATCTGTCTGCAGTGTTAAAATTATCTAATGAGAATATAGACTGGAGATCAAAATCCAATTAGCAGACTACTGTAATAGTTCAGATGTAGCAAAGTGTGCCTGTTTAGGGTTGGAGAAGCAAGAAAACTAAAGATCTGTTCTATCTCCAGGACAACACGACAGTTTCAGAAAGATCACGCCAATTCTTATTTTATACATATGTGAATTGGATTTCCAATCAGATACTCTTGTGTTTTGTTTGTTTTATTTTGTTCTGGAAAGTGTTTATGAAGATATGTCATATAGATTCATTTTTACATAAGAAAATGACATCGTTGAAGAAAAAATGCTAACGCACCTGGAGACAGAGCAAAATGAAAAGTTGGAGAGACTGTTGATCACGCAAACGTGATCATAGTTGTTGGGGATTATCAGAATTCAGTATGCCTTTAGAGTGAATGCAAACCAGACAAGTTACAGGACCACGGACAGTTCCCGGGGTACTAATAGCATTGCCTGAGTTCCTAGCGTATTTTACATGTAAGTACCCAGACAACCGCTGGTTAATCCCTGTCTATAGACAACATTCTGGGTGTTAAAGGGAGCTCTGTTTATTGAAATGAAACTCAAGTTCATTTACGATCTTTCTAAATGAAAAGCCATCTATACAAGTTTGTTCAGAAGGTTCTACATCCCACTGAAGACCTGTGACATTTAATCTAACACGAAGGATAGCAAGCCCCTTGAGTGAGAAACCAACCTCCCCTTTCAAAGTGTCTTCAGCCTCAGGTTTACTGAAAACACTCAAGAAGCTGGGGGACTAAAAGAAATCATTTAAATTTGATAACAGTGAATTTTACTTATTTATTTATTTTTAAGCTTATTTATTTTGAGAGAGAGAGAAAGAGAAAGCACACACGTGTGAGAGGGGAGGGACAGAGAGAGAGGGAGAGAGACAATCCCAAGCAGGCATGAAATCTCACAAACCACGAGATCATGACCTGAGCTGAAATAAAAAGTCAGAGGTTCAGCCCGCTGAGCCACTCAGGCACGCCTATTTTTATGATAATAAGCTAAGTATATAATATGGTAAGAAATGTAATGAATTAAACATGAAAACTAGCTGATTATAGCAGACAGTTTGCAACTATGACAACTTAAATGACAAAAAGCTGAAGTCTTACATTTGCATTGTAAAATATATAATATACTCTTCTAATTATTACATATTGATTCTATAATATGTGAACAACACTAGTTTCCTTATTGTTATGAAGTATCCAACAGAGAGGTATTTAAAACTAGGAAAGTGTACAGGGCACCTGGGTGGCTCAGTCAGTTAAGCATCCAACTTTGGCTCAGGTCATGATCTTGCAGTTTGTGGGTTCGAGCCCCACATCAGGCTCTGTGCTGACAGCTCAGAGCCTGGAGCCTACTTTGGATTCTGTCTCTCTCTGTCTCTCTCTCTCTGTCTCTGCCCTACCCCCACTCTCTCTCTGTCTCTCTCTCTCTGTCTCTCTCTCACACACACACACTCTCTCTCTCTCTCTCAAAAATAAATAAATATTAAAGAAATTAAAACTAAAGAAGTGTATAAAATTAAGTAAAATACAGAAGTCTTTCTGTCTCCCTAGTATGGAATAGTGAATTTTTCTTCTATGAGTATTAATTGAGATAGTGATAAAATAAGTCAAAGATGACAGAGTTCCAGAAAAAAATGAAATTTCTAAATAATATAAATAGCTATATAACAGTATATGGATTAACTCTGTCTTTCCCATTTGCCAAATCTTCTTATTGCCAATAACCATTGCAACCCACATTGGGTGAGTGTTTCCTACAAAGCCATGGCTGTACATATTTGTTTCCCAAATAATGTGATAACTTGTTCAAAGAAAACAAAACTAAATCATCTTGTAACCTGACCTTTGTTTATAAATTAATGTATGTTAAAGAAAGATAACTATAAATATTTTTGCCTAACCTGTTTTTTACCAAGAGGCAATCTTCCTGCCAAAGGTGGGTATGAGATATAGGGTTAAGGGAACTGGATAATGCAAGCAAATGGGAAAGACATAAATTTACTTAAAAACGATAAACATTACAGTTTGACTAGAACATAGAGTACATTTTGAGGGAGTACTGCGAAACGAAAGAAGAATATGCAAGTGTGATTTACTTTATTTACAAGGGTGTCTAAAAGAATATGTGTTGAGACTTAACTATTTTTTATAATATTTATTTTTGAGACACAGAGAGGGAGGGGGAGAGCAGTGAGAGAGGGGGGCAGAGGATCTGAAATGGACTCTACGCTGACAGCAGAGAGCTGAGTGGGGCTCAAACTCATTAACTACGAGATCATGACCTGAGCGGAAGTTGGAAGCTCAACCAGCTGAGCCACCCAGGAGCCCAGAATTTAACTATTTTAAGTGTTTATGGTGCACTCACTAAAGAAACTAAAAATACATTAAAGTTTACTTTTGTGACGTGAAGAGCAACTAGCAATCTACTTAATTTTAAGTTCATTGATTTGTACAGTTTTTTTCTCAAATCTTGGGATAACTCTAACTAGGAATGTTTTATCATGAAAACAAAAGACTTGAAAAATCTTTATTCCCATTAGGTACCTGCTTAGAGAATAAGTTCACAAGTCTCAGCAATAAAGGAGGGTTTAATTTAAATATTCTCCTAAATTACTCAATTAAATGGAAATATCTCACAGATACCTCTAAAAAAATAGTTTAAATAATATAACGTGTTTTCATTCAAAATTTGATCAGGAGGCAAAAAGGCTTTCCTGCATCAGTGTTGAATATATTAAATACATATACAAAATTTATAAAGAAAAGTCCTATACACATTGATTATCATTTTGGTGGCACATCAGTTGGTAATAATATGGTATCAATACTTTAATTCATACTTAACTGGAGAATTTAAAAACAGATGTAAATTCTATGGGAAAGCGCTGCCAGTGACTATTACAAACATTGTAATTTAGTTGATATTTTAATATGATCTTGTTATTCTCAGATCTCACCATCTAAAATGTCAAGAAAAAGAAAACAGTTTAAGTTGCAGCTGGAGAAAATGAAGTAACAAAAATAAAATATACAGGGTTTTATTCCAGTTAAGAAATTAATAGCGATAAGCAAAAAAAGTTACGAGAATTCCTCCCTGGAGATGTTTAAGAGCAAGATAAATGTCCATCTGCCTAGAATAGTATTCATGTGGCTTGCCTGAAGGAAGAGGAATAAGATCTGCTAATTTGCAAAATTTCCACAGCATCAGTTTCATATTGTCAAGATGCCGCCATGAGCATATTTAGCCAATCCACAAGATTAAAGTAAGTGCTTCCAGTGAAAATCTTCTGTTAACTGGAATTTGCTCTGAATAAGGCCTGAATGTGGTAAATCCAATCAACCTGTTACAGTGCATCAGACTGGGCATTTAGACAACCCTATACAAAATATCGTGGTTAACATCGTAACGCAGCTAAGGGACATATTCCTTCAGTTTAGCCTTCTTGTTTCTCTTTTACTCTCTGAATGACTTGGAACAGTAGCCATCCACCATGCAGGACTGTCCAAATTGTAAATGCATACAGTGGAATGACGAAAAGGACAAAGTGCTATACCTGTCTTTCCCATGCTGAATATCAATAATATTAATATTAATACTTCTGGGCTTTTATGGAGTCATTATTTGATGACCGATATTTGCCTTTAATAATAATATGAATTAAAATTTACCCTCAGCTCTAACATATTTTACCAGGCATCTTTCTTAACTTTTAACGATAAAACTAATCTTCATAAAAAGCCCCCTGAACCTGGACTTTTTTTTTTTTTAAACAATGTGGTTTGAACTATGTCTTAATTATAGAAACATGCCTTTTAAGGGTAAAATTCTATTAAATTGTAGCTATGATTCTGATTAATTAAATAAAGCTAGAAGTGCATTGTGGTATTTCAGTGTTGCTCTCACGGCCTTTGACACCATTGCATGGAAGGCAGTGAGGATTGTGGAAATCAATTCTAACTTTGCACAGTTTCTTTAAAAAATTCTAACTTCCTCAATCCACCCTTATCTGCTGTTACTCACCAACACGTAACACAAACCAACATCCTTGAAGATTCCTTTAGGTTTTCTTTCAGAAACTGTTTCCTACAGATTTCCCTGATGACCTCAAGCAATATTTCTTATCTCTCTCTTTCCCTGGCACCTACAGCACATAGTATCTTGTTTTTAAATCAGGGTCTTGTGTATATTTAGTGCTTTCTGCTATATTTTCCTTTTCCACTTATTAGCCCCATGGTTAATGGACCCAGAATAGACACAAACCTGTCTTACCCATGCCCAATACTGCAAATTACTTCATGTTCTTCTTTCCTGCCTTTTTGCTATCCCTTTTTAAGGGCCAACTTCTAGAAGTTGATTAGTGAATACTTACAGAATGAAATGATACACTCTATATTACAGCATTTTACCAAAAGGTCTTTCACATATCTTCTTTCCCTAATAACCACAACAAACCCAAGCAATTATCATATTCACTTTACAAAAGTAAAACTAAGACTCAGTGGAGTTTGCCAATTTGTCATGTCTAAAAACACGGCAGTTATTATGTATATAATGCACATGGGGGATAAAAGTGTTTCAAAATCCTGTTAAATCAATATAGCACAATGGCTAACATTTCACTTTCTTTTTTATGTCTGAATTTTTAAAACCACAGTCTTTAAAAAGGATAAACGAAGAGGACATAAGAAGGAATCCCATGATGACTGGTATCCCATTCCCAAATGCATCCTTAAATATGGACTATAGGTTACTTATACACGTGAATTCCCTGAATATCTTTACTAAGAAGATTAAAAGCCACCTGTTTTAAGGATTTAGAGATAATACTATTGTAAGATTGCTAGTGGCATTCCCAGAGGGTGGTCAACTGTAGTCATGACTATCCTTTTAAGTGACATATAGGCGACCTGAGTAGGTGCTATATTGGGATCTTTATAGGATCAGACACAGTATACAAAGTATACAGTACACACAGTATACAAAGTTAGTTTTGAACATCTTACATCACAGAATCTCCCTGAAGACTTCCCCTAGCAAGGGGCCTAGCAAGAAAAGATAAAAAGAAAGCAAATAAAATCCCCTTCACATGTAAACATCCATGAAAACCTAGGGCTAGAATTTCAATGGTTCTGAAGTTTGTATCTAGAAGTTTGTATTTTTCTGTCCTTACCTGTACATCTAGAAAGTACAAATTAAAAAAAAAATTTAACGGTTATTTTTTATTGAGAGACAGAGTGTGAACAGGGGAGGGGCAGAGAGAGAGGGAGACACAGAATCGGAAGCAGGCTCTAGGCTCTGAGCTGTCAGCATAGAGCTCAATGCGGGGCTCAAACTCAGAAACCGCAAGATCATGACCTGAGCCGAAGTCAGACGCTTAACCGACTGAGCCACCCAGGTGCCCCTAGAAAGTACAAATTTTAAACAAAAAACATTTATGTGGAAGAGAAGATGTAGAGGCCAAAACTCGAAGCTTTATAAACGGTCCTCCTCTTTGATGACAGAAAACACCTGTCTCACTTTCCCTACTGGAAAAGTAGTGTTGTAACCCACCATGGAGAATGCTGAATATAAGTTAATTCTTGAAAAGTGCCTGCACTGTTTATCACTAGCTAAGAAATATTGAATTCCTGTTAGTTAATCTCAGCACATAGGGGCTTTTTCCCCACTACATTCCAAACTCATGTAAAAGCTAAGGACAACATTTAAAGTCCTAGCATTTGCAGCCAATAAAAAACCCATCATTTTCAAAGGCTTGCATAGTATTTTAAACTTTATAAAAATTTATAAAACACACATATTGACAAAATTAGGATTGTCCCTGAAATCTTCAATTTGATATGTATCTTCAAAGCTATAGGCACTTACAAAAAAACACTTCTATACAAGACACTAGATTTCTCAAGGGAAAATACAGAAATACAATTTCCTTCTTCCTCATGCTTTTTTCCCCCTTCTTTGAAAAGGAGATTATACACATATACTTTTATAAAGATACAAGGGGAAAAATATGTAAGAAAAATATTCACACAAAGGGAAAGACATAATTTTCTCATTCTCACCCTTTTGGCATGTAATGAAAACAGTGATCTAAAAGCGATAAAAAAAACTATAGCTCCAGGCTGCAGGCACCTCTAACAAGAAAATATTATCTACTCTTTCCAGAAAAAAATAGCTTATGTTCTGCATTTCCAATAAACACTGATAACAACAGAAAAGGGAGTTAATGAAGTACATTGACAGTAAAAGCGAAGAAAATACAATGCAAATACCTTTTAATCAAATCATTTCTTGAGATTTCACAAGATTAATCACAGAGTTTAGAAGAATGAATTTGATACTAACTTCAGATGCAAGACAACTTTTACATGAGAATGTCTCCAGATACCTTGTCAGAGCAATTTAAAACTTATTGTTACAAGCTCTCCTAAGCAAGCATAAAGATAAATAGGCCTTTCACTTTTTTTCTGATGCATTATTCAATATATATTTAACTCTGAAAACAGATAATGTTTACAGCAACAGTATAAACCAGAAAAAAAAAATACTTACAGATTTTTAATGTCAACTGCCCCACGGAAAGCCTTCCTTGGAATTGCCTGAATTTGGTTTTCACTGAGATCACTAAAAATGACAAAAAGGATAAAGGTCAAGTTATAAAATATTATTTAAAAATGATTTTAATCCATGTGGTTGACAAATGATAAAACACTTCTTAAAAAAAAAGCTAAAGCAATCCTAATAGGATCATAATTAAGTCCGTATCATTGGATATAATTTCTAATACAAATATTTTATATTTATAATATAAATTAAAAGGTTTAAAGAAATGATTTCTTGAAGTATTTTTCCAGATCTTTAATTTAATAATAAATTACAAAATATGGTTCTCTTAAATTTGAGTTGATTCAATTCTGTGCAATAAACTATTTATTGAAAAACAAATAGTAAATTTGTCATCACTCAGTTTCAAGGGATTCTAAAGTTTTAGTACTTGATACTCCTCCAACATCACTGGCATAACTTACAAAGCATAAAGGAAAGAGGTCCATTTTAATATCCTAGAGAAGAGTGGCCAAAAACTGATAAAACCTGGGCAATATGATTAAGTTTTCACAACGCTTTAAGTAATCTTGAAAATGGAACATGGCAGTCCTGGCCCAACAATAAAACCAACAGTTCCTGCATAAAATATTAACAGCAGGTTGATTTAAAACCTTCTTTCAATAATTCTATTAAAACCATAAACACAGACTGTCTATATTTGCATTTTAATTTAATTGAGAAATACATTTTAATGAAAGGGAAAAAAGCACCCTTTCAGTTGGAATGAGAAGTCTGTAAAAATCACTCATCTCATGAAACGGATCATTATTTTTTGCTCGGAGTTCAGATGCAATTGTATGAGCTCACACAGTATTAGCCTTAACAAGTAGGATATAAATATAGATGCAAAAACTATCACTGAAAACAGAAAATGCTCATCTAATTTTAAGTTAACACTACCACAAAGCAGAAAGTTGAAATATCAAATGAATAGGTTATTAGATTAACAGTGATGGTGCTAAAATTATCTTTCAAATTCTAAGATAACTGATGCTCATTAAGAAAGATGAAGCTACTAACCACGGATTCACAGCTGATGACAACAGAGCCATTTTCCAATTACGTGGAGGTATATTGGATGGATTCATCCACATCCTCTCCCCTAACGCGTCTTTATGATCAGAGCTTTTGGTTCACATACTTGTGACCATGCAACAGAGATAACTGGCAGATAGAGAGATTTAGTGTGTGGTCTTGACCTCATTAGCACCAAATTTTAAACACCCGAGATTTGCATTCATATCTCAACATCCACAATGTTCAAATTAAAAAAAAAAAAAATGTTTGCTAAGCAATTTGTAAAGAAATAAATGTTAGTCTATTCAAGGAGGAAAGGTCTTTAAAAAAAAAGCAAAACACACATTTTATTTCAAACAGTAAATTTACAATATGTGCTTATGTGGGAGTTAAGTCAGTCATCCATTTCCTAAGTGATGTAACTCTGTTAACTGCTTTCAATAGTTTCAGTATATCGCTAAGAGTAATAAAACTTCATTTCCTTAAAAATTGCTTATTTCTCCAGCTTGTCATTGATTCAGACGGACTTCCTTCCCTTAATTACATCAGGTTAAGAATGTTTAACAGTGTATATTTAACAGCCTGGATGCTGGCAACTGTACTGAAAGGAAGCTGTGGAGCAAGGAGAAGGTAAAGAGAGACAGTGGAGAAAGAAAAATCAGAAAGTGAGAAGAAATGAAAAGGGAAAATGATTGAAGCCAAGCAAATGTGAATCTGCCATGCCCCACTGAAAACCAACAGTAGTGATTTCACTGCTGTGTCTCTGTCAATTCTCTGTTTTTTCATCACTTGTATCTCTCTGATTCTCCAAAGACAAAGACTGCCGTGGAGACTGTAGGTGAATACAAATGGCAGAGATGTTTTCTTCGGACCTTGCCGGCTTTCCAAGCTCTGCAGTTTTCCCATCCAGCCAGGTGGGCCATTTCATCCGCCACCTGCAGTTTTTCTCAGGTCTTGTTCTCAATGGGGAGAGTGTGAGGTGGGAGGAAAGGTAGAGGGATGATATTAGGTGGTTCAGAAAGATATCACTGAACAAACTGGAATGCACAGTCGAAGACTATTCCTTCTAAAACGGATTTTACTAGAAGCTTCTGAGTACCATCAGCAGAATTCTAGGACATGGAGCGGTTTTATACTGCTAACACTTTTCTTTTCACGAAAGAATGAGAAACTGTCAACTGTCAATCTCAGAGTCTCTTTACTACCCTAGGTCAGTGGTTTATGTGTGGCTGTCCCCCCACCTCCTAAAACTAGACTCTTCCCAGACTTATTCTACAGGGTCACTGCCCAGTTCACTAAGGCAGGCAACTTCAGTTCTGGATCCCAGGCCCCTTCAGTTAAGTGGGCCATGTTCAACAATGACAGGAAAAAGAAACAACAAATTTTCAGTACCTATGGTATGCAATCATTTTTTTTTAGAAATAACATATTATCACATATGATCTGTATTTCCTCTAATCCCCATAACCATCTTGACAAGTAGTTAATATTATCCTGGTTCTATAGGAAAGGAAATTATGCTTCAGAAATGTAAGCTATTAGTGCTGAAAAATGAGACAAATTGCTTGTTTTTTATATTTATTTATTTTTTGAGAGAGTGCAAGCATGGGAGGGGTAGACAGAGGGGGCGGAGGATCTGAAATGGGCTTGCACTGACGGCAGTGAGGCCGATGTGGGGCTCAAACTCATGATCCATGAGATAATGACCTGAGCCGAAGTCAGATGCATGACCGACTGAGCCACCCAGGTGCCCTGAGATGATTTAAGTAAATGTATAAGAAATACAGACAAATACTGAGTCAGGATTTGAAGAATTCTAGAGATGATGCAAGGGGCTACTTAATCTCAGTATGTCCTTCCTATGCCCTAAAACGTAAAAGGCTTTCTTTAACTTATCTTAGCCTCCGGTGTATATCACTTGAAAAATGATGGATTAGATTGTGTAAGAATAATGACTTACACTTTCTGTATATAATCAGGTGGAGGTTAGCAGTTATTTTAATCCAACATATATTTATTTAATATCTACAACAGCAGCAAGGTATTGGCTGACGTTGCAAGAACTACTGAGTTGGGTAAAAGCCCATTTCCTGGCTTCAGGAATTTTCAAATTCAGTAAAGACGATAAGGCAAGTAGCCAAATAGAAGGCCAACTGAGAGATTTAGACAACTATTGTGAGTCTGAAAAGCAAGAAAGCACAGTAAAAAAAAAGACAGCGTGAACATATCAAGATGTAAAGGCAAAGGAGTGGGAGATAGCATGTGTAGTGAAATAAAGGGCACATGCAAAATATGGAATTGAAAAAAACATAGAACGTTTTATGAGAATAGCATTTGGTTTGATTTGCTTAAAAGGTACAACATACATAGCGGAATAATAGGAGATGAGGTCCGAAGGACAAATCACGGGTGTGATGAGTAAACTTTTTGGTAGCAATTGAGAAGTGAGTTCTTATTTCAGCACACAGTGGTGGGGAGGGAAGGGTGGTAGACAAGAGCAGGGCAGAGACTCTACCTTAGATAAATTCAGCTGGAAGCTGGAAGTTGGAAGACTAGATACAAGACTTCTACCCTAGTTGGGGAAAGGGTAGTAAGAATGTCAAACAGTATAAAAAACCCTTAATATATTTATCACTTGCTTACCATGGGTCAGTTAATAGCTGCATCATCTCTCCCACTGTATAGACAAAAAACGTGGAAAAGATGAAGAGTGGTATCAGATGCACGAAGAACCAAAACTCAGAAGTGGGTTATATGTGGATATGAATTAGCCAAGGGAGACAGAAGAGAAACAAGTTATTTTGAAATTATATTAAAGGTAGTGTTAATACAACTGGGAAATCAGAAGACCAATTTGCAGTGTCCATTGTAAGTTTGGTTTCAGAAGTTTTTAAATCTAGTTAGAAAGATGTGATATAATGTATCACATAGTTTGGTGACAACAAAGATAGTATATGGTAGGTAAAACATGAGCGGTAACTGAGAAAGGTGATCTATAAGATCAAAGAAATCTGTCACTGGCATTTTGATGAACTCAAGCCGCTTTCAAAATAGAATGGGATTGTTTTTGGGGTGTGTGAGTAGTTCTGTGGGTTACACGTCCAACTCTTGATTTTGGCTCAGGTCATGATCTCACAGTTTCGTGAGTTCAAGCCCCACGTCAGGCTCTGTGCTGACAGTGGAGAAACTCCTTGAGATTTTCCCTCTCACGCTGCCCCTCCCCTGCTCCCACTGTCTCTCTCTAAAAAAAAGAAAGAAAGAAAGAAAGAAAGAAAGAAAGAAAGAAAGAAAGAAAGAAAAAGGAAGGGAGGGAGGGAGGGAGGAAAGAAGGAAGGAAGAGGGAGAGAGAGAGAGAGAAAGGAAGGGAGGGAGGGAGGAAGGAAGGAAGGAAGGAAGGAAGGAAGGAAGGAAGAGAGAGAGAGAGAGAAAGGGAGGGAGGGAGGGAGGGAGGAAGGAAGGAAGGAAGGAAGGGAGGGAGGGAGGAAGGAAGGAAGGAAGGAAGGAAGGAAGGAAGGAAGGAAGGGAAATGGGATTGTTTTCTGAACCTTGATGAAAATGATGGAGCTTGGTAATTCTCAGCCTCTGGTGTTGGAGTAGGTGGTGGTAAGTGGTGGTTGGCAGAAATCCAAGGAGGCAGCATATGTCAAAGGAATTAAGAGCATAGACTACAGACCTAGACTATCTGAGATTGATTATCTGCCATTCATTAACCATGCGCCCTTGGAGAAATTGCTTACCCTCCTGTGCCTCAGTTTCTTCATCTGCAAAATGGAATAATGATAATGCTACTTCATAGGACTGTAAGGTGAAATCGGTGAGTTCATACTTTCAAAATGCTCAAAGAGTGCTTACACGTAGTAAGCACTATGAAGGTGTTGGTTATATACATGTTAAAATTATTCTATTCAGAGGCCGTTATGTGCCCCTGAGTGGTCTACTTTGTTCCTTGAAGACCATTGCAGGCAGTGTGAGATATTACTGATGACAGTGTATTGTTCTGTGAACTGTGTGGAATGAGAAAAATGAGTCAGAACGACTGAGTTAGCAGGAGGAAGCTGCCATGGGAAGAGTTTGTAATTATATCACTAGGCAGTAGAGTGTAAAAATGTGTTTCAGAGTTGGAAAACGGCTTGATTGGAGTTGATTTTTAGGAAGATTAATCTGGAAATAGAATTTCAGAGCAGGCAGGGACAATGGGCAGAGAACTGGTGTTGGGCAATTTGGTGGAGAGAGACAGTGGGTTTCCAGTTAACTAGAAAACTCTTTTTGGTGAATTTAAGTAATTAAGTTGTGAGTTCGGCTTAGGTCCAAATATAGTCTTCAATGCAAGTTAAGGTGATTTTCATCTTGGGGAGAGCTTGCAACCACTCAAATTTTCTGATTAGGAAAATAACAAATACAAAAAGTACAAAAAGCGTTTTGGGAAGATCACCGCAGAAATTGGGGAACTGGGATGGAAGACAAAGACACTCGTTTGGTTTTGTGGTGTTTTGAACTCAAGTAAATGGAAACATATCCCATGCTCATAAATTGGAAGAATTAATATTGTTAAAATGTCCTTTTTTAAAAAGTATTGTTAAAATATCCTTACTACACAGAGCAATCTCCAGATTCACTGCAATCCTTACCAAAATTCCAATGCCATTTTTCATAGAAATAGAATAAACCATTCTAAAATTTGTATGGAACCCCAAAAGACCCTGAATAGCTAAAGCAATCTTGAAAAAGAAGGTCAAAGCTGGAAATATCACATTATCTGAATTCAAACAATATCACTAAGTTATAGTAATCAAAACAATACAGTAATGGCATAAAAACAGACACACATACTAATGTAACAAAATAAAGAACCCAGTAATATATATAATAGCCAATTAATCTACAACAAGGGAGCCAAGAATATACAATAGCGAAAGCATGGTTTCATACCACATTCAAAAGAATGAAACCAAACCCCTATATTTGACCATACACAAAAAAATCAACTCAAAATGGATTAAAGACTTGAACATAAGACCTGAAGCCATAGAACCCTTGGAAGAAAACACAGGAGATAAGCTCTTTGACATTAGTACACAAATTATTTTTTTGGATTTGACCCTAAAACCAAAGGCAACAAAAGCAAAAATGAATAAATAGGACTATATCAAACTAAAGAGTTTATGCAAAGCAAAGTCAACATTAAAAAAATGAAAGACAACTTAGAGAATGGAAGGAAATATCTCTCTGTCCCTCTCTTTCTGACCCTCCCCCAATCATGCACGTGAACTCTCTCTCAAAATAAGTAAATAAATTAATTAAAGAAAAAAACCCACAATGAGTTATCACCTCACACATGCTAGAATGTGTTGGTGAGGATGTGAAGAAAAGGGAACCCTTTTGCACCGTTGGTGCCAATGTAAATTGGTGCAGTCACCGTGGAAAACAGTATAGATGTCCCTCCCCAAATTAAAACTATAACTACGGTATGATCCAACAATTCCACTTCTGGATATGTATCCAGAGGAAAGGAAATCACCATGTCAAAGCGGTATCTGCATTCCCAGGATTACTGCAGCATTATTTACAATAGACAAAACATGGAAACAATCCAAATGTCCTTTGGTGATTAAACGGATAAAGACAATGTGGATACAGAAATGAACACAATTTGGAATATTATTCAGCAATAAAAGAAGGGAATTCTGCCATTTGTACCAGCATGGATGGACATTGAGAGTATTATGCTAAGTGAAGTAAGTCAGAGAAATACAAATACTGTAATACTTGATGTATTCACTTGTATGTGAAATCCAAAAATACCCAGAACTCATACATAGTGAGAACAGATTGGTGGTAGACAGGGAATGGGGGTGGAGGTTGGGGAAATGGAGGAACATGGTCAAAAGGTACAAACTTCCAGTAATGATTAACAAGCTCTGGGTATGTAATGACTATTGTTAACGATGCTATATCGTATGGATTAAAGTTGCTGAGAATAGATCTGAAGATTTCTCATCCCAAGAAAAGTTTAGAAAAGCGAACTAAATTTATTGTGGTAGTTATTTTGCAATAAATGCATGTATCATTATTATCTTGTACATCCTAAATCAATACACTGTTGTATGTCAGTTCAATCTCAATAAAATGGGAAAATACCACCCCCAAAAAGGGTTATTACCAAGTGCTCAGATATCATAATTTGAAACTTTTTACAAAAATTAAAAATTTTTAACAGCTTGAGTTTAAAAGCCTAGTTTATTTAACTTATTCATTTTCCCAGGTGACAAGGACGTGAGAAGAGCGGGAAAGGCTGTCTGATTCTGAAGTTAACCTTAATAAGAAAGCAATGAATGAGGGTGGATATTAGTGGTTTCAAAGCAAAGGTTATACATTCTTGGTATCTACACAACTGGAAAGATTCAGGGTCCCCAGAGCCAGGCCTGTGTAATGGCCCTTGTGGTCATCAGCCAGGAAACCCTGAAGTTTCCTATTTTAGATCTCCTCCCTTTGATTACATTCAACCCATTCCCCAAACTACTTCAGTAGTCTCTCCAATCAAGTCTCCTCCTGCCATTCTCCACTGCCATAGCCCCTGCTAGGACATTCATCACCATTTCAGACATGAATGAGATTCCAAACTCATCTGTGAATTGATTTATGATCCTTTCCAATGCACCCTCCACACTGGCACCACAGTTTTATTTCCAAAATTGAAATTATATCAAACCACCTCCTTCTGAAATCTTCCTCATCTCAGTTAAGGAGACACCACCCTTATATTTGTTCAGTACAAAAACTTTTCAGTCTTCATTGTCATTCCATATTCTTCCACACCCCCATCCAGCCCATCATAATCCTCTTGACTCTCTCTTCAAAATAGATCCACAATCTGACCTACCTGCATCTCTGCTTCCCTGACAAAGTCATCATGCCCTCTTGTCTGGGTGATTTCGATAGTCTTTCAAATGCCTCTTTGCTTCTCCCCTTGTTTCCTGTAACCATATCTTGCCACATCACTGATCAAAACTTCACTAATGTCTCATCTCACTATAAGGGAAAGCACAAAGCATCACAAAGGTCAACCAGGCTCCAAATTAAACTGGTCGGCACGCTGTCCTTGACCTCACCTCTTTCTACTCTCCCCTCATCCCCCTTCTCAAGCTACACTGGCCTTCTAGAGTTTCTTAAACTCAACTCAACATAGTCTCCTTCAAGGCCTCTCTTGATACTTTTTCTTGCTCTATTTTCACCTCAGATGTTCCTTCATGAATTCTATGCTCTCAATTCATCTTTTCTAAAATAATTTTCCAAATCTCTCAGCTTTTGCACATTTTTTTGTCTTAAGCACCTAGTTCCTATCACCAAAAGATGGAGAGTTAAGCATTGTTCAAGACCCAGAGCAAACAGCACCTCCCTCAGCATAGTTTTTCTCCACTCTCCCAGCTGAGCCTAGCACCAAGATCTCTGACACGTGTCAGCTATGTGATAGCTTTTCTCTCCATTTGCTCATCTGTAAAATGAGCTAGTATACATATCTCTTAGGGCCAATCTGCCTGGTCCAAATGACAACATTGTTATTAATACTAATTACGACCTACATAATTAATGTCATATAATTATTGCATAATTATAAAATATAACTATTATTGGTGAGTCAGTCATCCCATCTTCTATGCTCTTTAGGTGACTGGCACACAACTTTATTATAACATTTCCAAAATTTCAGTTTAATTCTTTTCTTAGATGACTATCTCCTGCTAGACAATATGATAAATGAAGGCAGGGATTTTAGTTCATTTTGTTTCTACAGAATTCCTGGCATATGACAGGCCTTCAGTAAGCAAAGGTGTAAAGGAGGTAGGGAAAGAAAAAGAAGCTCTGAAGAAAAAACTTACAAAACATGGCAACTTGCTGGATGGATATAGATAAGAGTCAGAGCTTATATACAAGTCTGTGGTTGCAACCCTGCTAAGTAGCAGAATCTAACATTATAGACTCAATGAGGGGCAATCAGGAAATAAAATTGGACTTCTGAGAGGACGCTTACATATACCAGTATCGAGGCAATGCAAGAGGGGTGAATTCATAGCAATGTTTCACAAAGCAATGGACACATGAGACTAGAGCCCAAAAAAGGGGTCAGAGAGACAGAGAAATACAGATCAATGAGCCCTTGTGCCATGGTAAGAAGTGAACTGTGCAGTGCATATCTGACTCATCTCTCTGATTATGAGATGTATTGACAAATTTCAAATTTTCAAATTACTTTCCCCAAGAAGTGATACTAAGCATACTCAAGATTTTGGTACTTGCAAGTGGGAAAGTCAGCAGAGTTCTCCCACTATCCCTTCTGTTCTCTCATTCATGCCTTCAAATGCCTTGTTAATTTTTTTTTTTTTTAATTTTACAGAGAGAGACAGCACATGGATGAGCAGGGGCAGGAAAAGCAGAGAGAGAGAGAGAGAGAGAGAGAGAGAGAGAGAGAGAGAGAATCTTAATCAGGCTCCATGCTCAGTGTGGAGCCCAATATGGGGCTCGATCCCACCACCCTGGGATCATGACCCGTGGCTGAAATCAAGAGTTGAATGCTCAACGAACTGAGTCACCCAGCTGCCCCTCAAACGCATTTATTGACAGCACAAAATCTGACATAATCATTGCTTTGTGATAGTTCTCTATTTTTCCTTTTATGGTATGTTTTTCACCACCAACTTGACTGCTGCTTCTTTTTTAAAAGGTTTATTTATTTATTTTGAGAGAGAGAGAGAGAGCAGGGGGCAGGCAGACACAGAGAGGAAGAGAAAGAATCCCAAGCAGGCTCCACGTTGTCAGAGCAAAGCCCGACATAGGGCTCCATCCCACAAACACTGAGATTGTGACCTGAGCAGAAACCAAGAGTCAGACGCTTAAACGACTGAGCCACCCAGGTGCCCCTTGACTGCTGCTTCTTAATAAGCAGGGCTGTGTCTTCTACATATGTCCTTTCACTTCCAGGTCTTGATATGATCCTATATAGAATAGATTCATTTATCATTGTTTGTCAAGATGCCTAAGTGGTCTTTTGGGTTGTTGTTCCGAGAATTGTTTTGTTACTGAGAACCTACAGTAACTTCTAGTACTGCAGCTTTACTGAACATAATGGTAATAATGGGTATCTATTTTTTTCTGATCTCTGATATACTTTGACAATAGTACTTTTTTGCTCTTAATAAAATAGTACTTTCTTGCTTTTAATAAAAAGCGTCAATAGAAGTGTTTTTTTACAGAACTCTGACAATTGTAAATCTCCATAGAAATTTAAGTGTGAAAAGGGTGCAGTTTACAATTGATGAAATGAGATAATACTCATAGCTAACATTTACTGGGCAATTACTTACTGCCAGAAAACACACTTTGACTTATTTAAATTCTTTTCTATAATCACATCAGGATATAGTCTTTCATTTTCATTTGGAGGCAGGGAAGTGGGGTTTACAAGGGTTATGTAATTTCCCTGTGGTCACACAGCTAAGTAAGCTACTGGAACTATTTGAACTTGGCTCTGTTGTTCTCCAAACCTCTTACACTTAACCACTACTGTGTTGCCTCATAGGCTTCTGTAGAAGTCTGGCTCTCTGGTATTATAGTTCCATCACCCTGGAGCTGTGGTTTCAGTATGGTTTCAGGATAACCCATCAGAACTCTCTGAAGAGGTTGTTTAAAAACCAGACCCCTAACTCCACTCCAGAAATGCCAGGCAGATTCTCTAGGGAAGATGTCCAATAACCTGTGTTTTTAACAAATCTCCTGGGTAACTGTTATGCCCATTGTCTTTGGACCCCATGTTAGTAGCCCAATGGAACATCTCTGATAAATAATATCTTCTAGCTTTTGTTTAGTTTAATAAGCATGGTGTTCATTTATATGCATCCAGTGGGAATGAGAAGAGGAAATAAAAAAAAATGGGAGGCACCATTAAAACCAAGAATATATTGGTACTTTGAACAGAGAAGGTTGGATGAGAGAGGCCATCGTTGTAAAATATACATAAAAAAAATCTCACAACCAGAATATTGATCTTGAAAAAATAAAGAATTCCCAGCGTAAGTCTTATCTTTCCTATTTCTCTTCAAAACAGTATCCATAACATTGCTTCATATTAGCATTGATCTTTCCAGGTGATATTCAAGTCACCATTTGGGTTACCTACAAGCACTCCTGTTATGTGCATTCAAGGAGGACATACCTAATGGGGTAAAGCCATAAGCTAATGACAGGCTCTAAAAGTATATTGCATCAACAACGATAAAACCTCCCTTTGCACCTTTTATGAGGATTGTTGAGCTAGTAACCCATGTTTTAAGAAAACCTGTGTTTTTTTTTTTTTTTTTTGTCACATTTAAGCATAGAGTTTTGTAAAACCACAATGGTCTGAACACACCTCCAGATGCCTGAAGCAGCATCCTGAAGGTAGTGTACTGGGATCGACCCAGAATCAGGTTCGGACAAAAATCTTTCACCTCCATAAAAGCATGTGACCATATAATCTTAGTCAAGTTACTGAGATCCTTTAAATCATGATTTATTTTTCCTAACTCTAGAAACAGCACCAAGCATTGCTGTGTCAGGCTTACCACGAGGACTGAACAATCTGATGTAGTCTACGTGAAGGTATGAAGTGCCTCGCCCAGGCGTGGCATCCCCAAGTCCTCCCGTGTTACTTTCCCGCAGTTCCATTAGCTCAACTCAGTTCACTTCAGAAATGATTTATTGAAAGCAGAGTGTGCTGAGTACACTGCTAGTGTTCAGAAATAAAAGATAATAATAACAGGTGTCTGATCCAGAAGCTCAGATTCCAGAAGGGAAAGCATCAGGGAAGGTGATCATCGCACTACTGCGCCCACCAAAGTATCAGCAGGAAAACACATGAAGTCCCAAAACAGTAAAGGAGGAAATATTTCATTTTGTCATTGCTTGGACTGTCGGGATGGTAGATCATAGTAAAAAGCAAATAAGCAAATAACAACAAAAAAGGCATTTGCTATGGCATTTCTTATGTTGAGGTATGGGTTCGGGGAATATATACACACAACCAATTTAATATACGTACATTTTTTCCCCCCATCAAGCCTTTGTACATGCACTTCCCTCTGCCTGGAATATTATGTTGTCCTTCACTCTGTTAATCTTCCTACTCACCCTCTTAGGCAGAATTAAATATTCTCTCTTCTAAAAATTTTCTCTGAAATATCCGAATACTGGAGTAGACTCCCTTTTTTTGTGCTCATGTAACACATTATACTTAGCTGACATACCGGATTATAATTGCTACCTAACTTGTTGACACAACTCATGAGAGTTGAAATTTTCCTGAGAACAGATACTGAAGAATTCATCATTGTATCCCCGGTGCCTAATACAGTGCCAGGCTGTGGTCAATAAAGTATAAATAAGAATGTACAAAACTGTTCAGCAAACTGGTACTGCACTCGTTGACATTTAGGTTCTCAGGCAAATTACTTCTTCAACAGGTACTTAATGTCTTTCTTAGGATATATGAAAATCTCATCTTCTACCGTGGTAAATTAAGACTATGATGTACTTTTTCCCTGGCTTCCAAAGATATGGTAAAATACCATGTGGTAAAATATATTATTTTTTGTGACCCAAGTATCTTTACTGAGATTGGTAAGAACGGTAATAGCAAAGATAGAATGATCGTGTTAGTATAATTATCACACATGTTAAATAGAAAACAGGCATCGAAAGCCTTTGTTCAGCCTAAACTGTAGTCTTAGTCTCAGCTGATGAGCTTAAAAACCCTTTAATTCTCTCAATACTGGGGGTACGTAGGAGTTCCATAATTTAGTCACTAGAACAGGGGTGCCAACCAAGAAATAATCGTTTCTGAATGTAACTTCATGCCTTTGCATCGGGACTTGCACTATTCACTTACTGAGATGCATCAAAAATGTGCTCCTATTTTTCTCATCAAAATAACCGCAGATATAGGAAGAAAGACCAGGCATGTATACATGTATAAAGAGCCGACACAAAGTCATAAGACCCGCATGTGAAAATTAAATAATGAGGTATAACAAGAGTGGGATGGCGTATAAACGAGGAAATGCTTTTGAAAGAGGAGGCCATTGAGCTGGGTCTTAGGAAACGTGATGGGGATAGTTGGGCAAGAGGAAATGGGAAGTTATTTCTAAAGAAGAGACCAGCATGGGAAGATATTAGGTACAGGAATATTAAGGGTGACATCAATGGGGGTGGATGGTAAGGAGGAAGAATTTTGCTGCATCTAACAAATAATTAAAAGGAAAGAAAGAGATTGTGTTGGGATTCCAGAACATTCAAATAAGATGACTATAAAGTTTTCAGCTAATCATATTAGCAGTGAGAAACAAGACAAACAAGAAATGAAATAAGACCAAAATAAAGGTTTCCGGAATCTGTCCAAGAACAACTAGAGCACAATATCTAACTATTTTGGAACAAGTTTTGTTGTATTCTCTCCCCTCCGGGGTGTTCTTAAATGTATGTTTGTCAATGAAAAGTCAACATGGATGTGTATACTTAATTCTGACTTAAAATCTTGTGATCTGTAGAGAGTCAGCTGTCGGGACTTCCTTTTAACACTTACAAATTTCAACTGAAAAGTAATTCTTGATAATAATAAAACGATTTCAATGGAAGACGAGAGTCAGTTGACAAAACACCTACAAATCAAGAATTTACAAGTAAAATCAGCAAACATCAAATCTCAACAAATTATGACCCTTCCCAGGAAAATTTTTGCAATAGATTGTAGCACCCTGATTGATTAATAATTTATATATCAAAAGATCTACTCACTGAAATTACAATTCAATGGTCCCTAGATTAAATCTAATTTAGAACATTTTCGTTACTCCAAAAGAAACTTTTTTAAGATTTTATTTTTAAGTAATCTCTGTACCCAACATGGGGCTTGAATTTACAACCCTGAGATCAAGAGTTGTATGCCCCACTGACTGTCCCAAACCCTTTATTCTTAAGCAGTTACTCCCTTTTCCCCTTCCTTGTGTTGTAGCATGAACCTGCACTTCATTGTTTTATTGCCAAATAAGATTACATTGTACGGATATAACACATTTTGTTTGTTCACTCCTCAGTTGATAGATGCAATAGGCTTTGTATGGCAATTTAAGATTTTTCTGGGGACTACTATAGTTTGTATACTCTTTGGGTCCTTTCTTCATGACACTGTTGTACTTGGCTTAATATTTCTTAATAAAGCAGGAGCCCAATTATTGGGCTATGGACATCAGGGTATAACTATTGCATAGACCATCTTGTACCATTTCAGATACTACACTTTCTTTGAAATTTGTTTGTTCTGTTTGTACACTGGATTATATGCTCTTCCCCTAATTTTACCTCCCTTTACCCATAACAATACACGATATTCTTTTGATCATGCTCATGGAGTTTATATAGACTATGGAAGCAGCCCTTGATTTGTTGTAGAACTTGGGATAAAACCATTTTCAAAAATAGGAATAGATGCATTTTCCTACCACTGCTTTTTTTTCCACATGTGTATATCCATATCGACTGAATATTAAATAATATGTATGTTATATATAACATATATTTGTTTCTAAATGTATGTGCATGTATGCCAGAGAAGACAGAAAGAGACACATAGAGAGATAGATAGATAGATGGATAGATAGATAGACAGACACAGACAGATAGATAGATAGAGAAAAGAGACAGAGAGGGAAAAGCCCACCATATGCAAACATGGGAATATACAGAAATATATATTAGTTATGTAGATATCTTACTTATATCTCACTACATGTAATTTAGACAGGAAAAATGTTAAATGTTATGACCTGAAAGGTTTTTTCCCCCAGACTTAAATGTACCTTAATGATGTTCAATTTAAAACAATCCCGTATTATAACTCCTAATAATAATTTTAGGTCTCGCTTGAAGCATTCTCTGCAGTATTCCCTAGGGAAAAAAAATGTAAAAGGAGGTAAAATGAGAATCATTGTCAAATATGTTTATCCTAAGCACTCCTTATAGATCCTCATTTAATCCTTTGATTCCTAAAAAATAAAGACAACTTTCAAGAATATGCTTTTTAAAATCATCATGCCTTTGCTTCTTACTTTGTTCTAAAGATTTTTAAAAGGCAGAATGTAATCTAACCGTCCTGAAATACTGCATCAGCTTTTAACAAAAGGGCCAATACTGCCATCCTGCTATTTTATTACTCACGACGTATGGTTTCCAGTTGAGTATCCCATTAACCTCAGAGTGCAATGATATCATTTTAATTATATAAATTGAAACAGCAATGTATAATACCTATATCATGTAAAAATGGATTCACTTTATGTGAAAGTGTCTAAACTATCTTTCGCTATGAAGCAATAAATTTGCTTTTGATGGCAAACCTGCCTGTAAATTTAATTACTGGTAATTTTATTTTCCTCCACGGTTTAACCTCTCTTAGATTCTGACCAGGAATATCATAAATCTGTACTTCCATGAACTAGTTTGGAAACTACTAAGTAATGACAAATGAGTATTTGCTCAGATTTTAACTTGGAGAAGCAAATAAATATAAATGTGGGTGGGAAATGACTATGCCAACCCATAAAAGTCATCACAGCTTAAATCTCTAATTTGTTAAAAAGTATAGTTTACTTAATGAAACTCTCTTTGTTATAATATATAACCAAATAATACATTTAATGGAAGATAATTATTTTCATGGGCCTAAAGATCCAAAAAGCTGTGTGAGGATAAGAAAAAACTAAGTCACATAGAAGAGAGATGTTTGTATTAGTTCAAGAGAAAGGCTAGTTTATACGTAATCCAGTGTCAAGCTACATATTCAATAAATCATCTGGTATTGTTGGAGTATCGCAAGGGTCACCCTTCAAGAACTCATATGAGATTGGGGAGAGGGTGGGAGGTGTTCCCCATCAATGCTTTCTCTTCTTCCAAAGAATTCCATACAGGGTAGCCAGTTCTAAAGGAAATAGAAAGGAAGCCCGGTCATGAAGGGCCAATGTTAGTACATTTCAATGTTAATTAGATGTGGCACACACCAGGTGAGAACAATCATATGCCTTCCTGTGAACAGAGAGAACAGAGTGTGTGTTTAAGAGCCACGCCACTCAAACCAGAGCATCTAGACCCACATCAAGGCTCTGCCACTTATTAGCTTTGTTACTTGGGCAAGCCATTCTACCCTCTCTAACCCTTCACCCACTTCATCTGAAACATGGGGAAAATAAAACCATCTACCTTATAAGGTCATTGCTTAGGAGAGCTGAAATAAAGCTTGTGCAATGCTTAGTGGAGTTCTCAACACAAAGCAAGTGCTTGATACATATGAGACCTGCCGTAGCTGTGTACAATTCTGCATGCTTCTCTCTGTTCCCTTCACTTCACGGCGAACTTCTTGAGGGCTTGGTCTCTGCCTTAATATCTAAGAGTTTTATCCTGGATGTGCCATGTATTAGTTCTATGACCTTGTGTCAGGTTTTTTTTTAACTTCTCTAAACTTCAGTTTTCTCATCTTTAAATTAAAACTAATATTTAAAACACATTTCATAGCGCTGTTGCAAAGACCATATGAAATATTTACCACAGGACCTCACACATGCTAACAATATTCAGTAATGGTTACCTATTATCATTTTAATGCAGAAATACAAACCAACAAACAGGATTCTAGAAGATGTACTCAAATTTAGGTAAAATTTTAGCAGGCCAATTATATCTGTATCAAAGTTTAATAGTGGATAAAACAGAAAAGTCTTTTTTATAGTTAAACATAATATCTGTGAATTATATTGCTGTCATTATCAATAAATACTTAAAACCATCCTAGTAAGCAACTGAGCTATTTTAGGATGCATTTTAAATTCAGGAAATTTAAATTCATCATATACAGTTTCTGAATTACAAAGAAGGATAAGAGGTTCGTAACCCATATCCGACTATGTCATAGTGCTCCGAATGTAAAAACCCATTTTATAAATTTTGAAAGGCAATCTTAGGCTAATGTGTCCACTTAATGTACAAACCACCCTTGATTATGCAGCCAGCAGACATGTTGAGGAGATCCGAAGCCACATTTTCATGATACCATGATTTCTGATCCATATATGTAAAAGAGAATTAACCACAGATACAAAATCTGAAAAGCGACTTCCAGTTCTAAATTTGCTGAGCTACCCTGGGTGGGGTTTCCTAGTTGGAGGTGGGGGTGAGCACAGGGCTCTCCATCGCCCTGCCCGCCCACCCCGCCAGCAGGGAGAACCTGCTTGGTTTCCCAAACACGCCATCTTGACAGGACAGAAAAGAAACTGCCCTGGAGCAGCCAGAATTGAACAAGATGCATAAATAAAAAGCAAAGAAATGACTGAGAACTGGGTGGAAGTAGGAAAGAAGGAGAAAAGAAGAAGAGGGCAGCACAGGAGAAGAGGGGACAGAGAGCATGGGGACAGAATAAGGGAGATGAGAAGAACAGGAAACAATGACAGGAGGCACAGGGCTACAGGAAGAACAAGGCAACACCAACTTGTGCCGGAGAGGAAAGAATCAGAGCTGAATAGTCTCAACTGCCCAAATTATGTCTTAGCTACTTGGTAGGAATGTGTTTCTGCTCTGAGACACCGTCCCGTGGCTTTACACACATCACACATTTAACATTCACAACACGAAGGAGCAGGCACTGTTATCTCCAATCCACATGAGGAAACAGAGCCTTAGGAATTAAAGCAACCGACTGGACATTTAACAGGGACCGGGGACACAGAGTGAACAAAACAAAGTCCCTGCTCTTAGGAAGCTAAACCAAAAGTGTTCCAGGCTGGAACTGTTTTGGTTTTGAAAAGATGCTGAGAGTTTGCAATGAAAGAAAGTGCAAATGCATTGAATATGCATACTTACTGCACCATCTACATCTGTCCACCTTGTAAAGATGCTTCTTTGTCTTGTGACATAGACTTTGCAATCAGAACATCTCATCAATTCTACTTTGACCACGTCAGATTATACAATTTCAATGAAACAGAATTTACTTGAAAATTTCTAATGCAACTCAAATACTTTTTTTTTTTTTGCCAGCTGTCAATGGGTAGTTTCACCCACCATCTTCCATTGAGTCTCTTTTAATAATGTCCATCCCAGTTTGTCAGTTTAACTTGATGGAGAACTACACTCCAGCACTACGAACCCTTCCCTTTGCTTAAAACTCTATTGGAATGCCAGAATACACCCAGACACAATTTTGCTGTGTAAGTCAATCTATTGGCCACCAAATCAATTCTGCCCAACAACTGTTCCAAAAAGGCACTTAAATCAATTTGCTACAAAAGTACTGCATAAAATGATATATGCACAAACTATGCTTGGTTATTACACATAGGAAATTAACCCCCGCAGATTCAGGGCTCACATTTGAGCACAGTTATCTGCCTCAGTATATGTTTGTGAGAAATACTCATTGATAAAGTCTTTCCAACACATACATGCCACTTACGTGTGTAACAGTAGGAAATTAACATACAAAGTATGAATAGTTTTCTTTTTACAAGATCTTGGAAAACTGTATACATCTTAACAAAACTCAAACATGAGTCATGAGTCCCAACTCATGGTTCTTTGACTTGTAGTATTTTTTTTAATTTTTTTTTAACGTTTATTTATTTTTGAGACAGAGAGAGAGCATGAACGGGGGAGGGTCACACAGAGAGGGAGACACAGAATCTGAAACAGGCTCCAGGCTCTGAGCTGTCAGCACAGAGCCCGACGCGGGGCTCGAACCCACGGACCGTGAGATCATGACCTGAGCCGAAGTCGGACGCTTAACCGACAGAGCCACCCAGGCGCCCCTGACTTGTAGTATTTTTTAGCTGCATTAACAAGGAGCACAGGGACCATCAGCAGAGACTGAGATGTTTTTTTTAAGTCGGTGTACTAATTCCAAAGACATCATAACCTTAACTATGAGGGGGGATGTGGAGTTTTTTTGATTCCCCAGAGTCACAAGGGTCATATCAGAAAGCGGACTGAGTGCCAGCTGCTGACGGTGGACCGAACTTCAGGAATGTGTGACAGTGGTGCAGCACTGCCATGGCAGTGAGAGAGGAGCAAGGCCAAGTGTGTGAGGACACCAGTGACCTACAAGCTCAGTGAGACCTTCAAAGTAACCTCACATCGAGAATCGTTAAGTCCATTCATGGAGGTTTAAAAATGTGCATTTATAGACAAACCCACGAATCTGCATATTTTAAAGTTCTTATTTTTTGTTTTGACTGAATTTGAATACTGTCACTGTTCTTGGTTAAAATAGATTATTCTGAGGCAAATACTGAGGTCTCTATGTTTATTTTATTGCTCAAGTTAACTTTCCCACACATATGGATGCAGATACTGTAATTGGCTAAATTATAAATTGTCAAATGCACAGAGTAACTTTCACTAATGTTATCAGTAGTATAATTCCAAATCAAACATCAGATTTACACTATGGTGTTTCCAGATACACTTAATGAACAAATAACTTACTGCCATTATTCCTAACATCTGGACTCAGCAGAAGGACTTGTCAAAGTTGGAAAAGAATAAAAAAAATCTTATTTGTATTATTTGAATAATTAATAAAAATCAGCAAACCTAGCTAGATGAAAGCTTTCCTTCATCAGAAATACAGGTAGAAGTCTGTCTGTAGAGTACATCTTTGAAAACAGGACATAGTCCCCTGTCCATCTCAGTGACTTACATGTTCTCTGGCAGTAGGTTAGGATATAGGATAACACAAAATTGTGTCTGTCTACATCCCTTCTGCTCTAGTGGTTATCGTTTGCTCTATCGTTAGAGTGGTGTGGTATACAAGAAATTCAGGTAGAATAGAATGGAAATAAAACTGTAAATATCTAACGTGCAGCTTAAAATATAAAAATCCAATCTAAACTGAATTTGTGATGCTCCGTTTTTAATGTCCCATTCAATGAAATGTAGCCCAACACCACAGGGCACATGCATGGCTCACTGTGGTGGGATTCCATATTCATTCTTGTAGCATCACTTGAGAGTGAAGCAATATGGTTTTCATTTTATGTATGGACAGACTGAAGAGGCATGATTCTCTAAATGCTCTGCTAGAGATAAAAGAAGGGGCATCAACATATGATGAAGATTCCATTGCCCAACTGTATTTTGATCAAGTTCAGACTTAATTAAAGGCACTTTTCCTCTATCCAGGAAACCAATGTTGATGACTTAAAAAAAAAAAAAAAAAAAAAAAAAAAAAAAAAAAAAACAAGGTCACAGGTTCTCCGTTATTGACTATATTCTTGGCAGGTCTGACATTTCAAATCATGTTTTCAGGAATTCAAAAAAAAAAAAAAATAGGCACAGAGCCGTCAATCCTGAAATAAATCATAGCTGTGGGCTCCAGATTCTATTTTAATTTGTTTAGCAACAGTTATAAATTAAATAGCGTCCATAGTTTTATTTTTTTAATGTTTATGTATTTATTTTGAGAGAGAGAGCATGCTAGCAGGGGAGGGGGAGAGACAGAGGGAAAGAGAGAATCCCAAGATGCGGGACTCCAATTCACAAACCATGAGATCATGACCTGAGCTAAAATCAAGAGTCAGATGCTCAAACGACTGAGTTACCTAGGCGCTCCTCCATAGTTTGATTTTTAAACGTAAACACCGTAGCTTCAATACCTTTGTGTATTCTCTTTAATATGTCTAGTTTCTAATTATTGGTTATTTTTAACTTCGTAACAGTCTAGTTCCTAATGATATTATTGATGTTCTATTTTCTTCTTTTTAAGCAACTCAAAATAGAACATGTTTTCTCTCTGTAAACTAGAAAACAATGCAATGAAATGAAACTTATACATTGTCTCTATTTTTCAAATATCTGATTGAATGAAAATATCTAATAATTCCCTACGACAAAGTTTCCCAATAAATAAAAACTAAACTAAGTTTCCAAATGTACCTGAAAGAACCAAATGTTCTTTCAGTCCCTGGGCATACATACAATCACTGTTTTCACAGTAACTAACATAACAAGTAAAAGCAAATGAAGTAATTTTCAAGACAATCATGGAATCTTCACAATTCAATACACAAATCAAAACTGAAAGCCCTTTTAGTAAGGGTTGAAATATTTTTTTCATTTGCTACTCCTGAAGGAAAGTAATTCTTAAAAATCCTACTCTGGGATGTTTAAAGAACTATGGCCATTAGATCACATAAAAGTGCAGACTTTTAAATATATAACCGGGAAATTTAGTACTGTTAAACCAGTGCATTATTAGCACATCAATACCAGTGAGTAATTTTGAAAGCTTAGGAAAGAGGTAGATTTCTTAAGTCTCTCAGAAAGACAACAGATAGCTAGGTAGCCAGTTAAGTACATTGACACAGACTGTTCCATACACTTCCTGGGCTCCAAATGTTCCTGTGTGGGTACAGACTTGGTAAAATCGCAGCCTATAAAATTTCCATTTCCTTTTGACTAGAGATTTTTCTTTCGTCAGACTCATTCTTAATATCTTCCCACTGAGAAAGATCTGTAGATTCCTATAACACTACTTTTTATTCCCTTCTTTCTCAAATATCTAGTGAGTGAAGTGACTGAAAAACCTCAGTATAAGTATTATTTATTACTTTTACAAAGTAATGTTTCTAGATTCTTCTTTTTTTTTGCTTTATTTAGCACATGCATGCGTGTGTGGGAGAAAGAGACTGAGAGAGAGGGAGGGAGGGAGGCTCTTTTACGTTTTATTTTTTTCTGAAGAGTTGTTTCTTCCAACCTAGCCGTGCCCTGGCAAATAAAGATGTTAATCCCTCCTTTTCAGTGTCCCCTCTCCTGCAGAAATGGCAGAACACATGCCTGTTGGCTTCCACAGCAATTTGCAACCCATCTCTTTAAATGAAACACAGGCTCTGGCACCCTCCTATGAGAATTTCTTAGCGATGGACTCCATCTTTTTCTCCCGAAATCAAGAAAGGATTTTGGGGTTCAAATGAGGGTAATATCAGGGGCACCTGGATGGCTCAGTCGGTTAAGTGTCTGACTTCGGCTCAGGTCATGATCTCCCAGTTCATGAATTCAAGCCCAGTGTCAGGCTCTGTGCTGACAGCTCAGAGCCTGGAGCCTGCTTCAGATTCTGTGTCTCCCTCTCTGTCTGCCCCTCTCCCGTTTGTGCTCTGTCTCTCTCAAAAATAAATAAACATTAAAAAATATTAAAAAAAAAACAAATGAGAGTAATGTTAGAATAAGGAGAACCTTCAATAGACTTTTAAAAAATGTAACCTTTTGGAAGACAGCTACTTCAGCTATTATAACTTAATTTATTCATGACGCACCTCACAACTGATCACAGCAGCGACTAGTGAGAACCTCTGGATCTTTCTCTGGTGACACAGGTGCACCTGCCTGACCCCTTCTCCCTTGCTTAAGAGATGCACAGACCCCTCACCGTCCACCTGGCTCCTCAGAGACCGTGCTACTTTCCCATCTGACAAGGAAAACTGCTGACCTTGAAAGTTGTTGCCAAGATCCTAAGGTTTTTTACCAACAGTCGTAGGAAGTCAATGGCTAATGTGTGACTCACGGGGAAGGAAGATGGCCTTGCAAACAGGATCTTTACCTTCTGCAGGCCACCTCCTCTGAGCAAGCAGTCATCAGGGCCACCTCCGTTTCTATCCTGCTCACAATCCCTATATATCACGGGCTTCTCGGTTCTGCCTCTAACTTTTCTCCTGCCTTTGTTCTGGAAAAATATTAACCAAAAATAGAACAAAAACTAAAACATGTAGGATATTTTCATCTAAGTTATCTCATTTGATAGAGGAGGTGGGCGTGTACCAGAGTTGCGGAACATCATTTATTTTGATGGAGACGCCTATTGGCCTCTCCATACATACAGTCTGGAAGTTAGGATCCTAATATTTTGCATCTAAAATTTAGTTAGCTATTTGAAAAGATAACTATGCAGAGGGGCCTTTTAGATGCACCTATTTATGTAAAATAACGCATACTTTCTTTTGTTCTCAATTTACAATTTTGGAATGATAAATCCCTCACTTTTAAAAGCAGCCTGATTCACTTTCGATAGCAAGGAAAGATGTATTTGGATGGTTAGTCTTGCAAACTTGATTTTTTATTTTTCTTGGCTCCAGACTGGCTGGAAGTCCTGGACACAATTCAAACCCTTTCTCCAAACTTCCCCTGCTATTTCTGTTTTCCTCTTTCCTCTCTATTACCTATCCTTTAAAAAAAATAGCATTTCCTCCTACTTACTCCCCCACTTCTAGGTGCCAGTGGTGTCCAGGACTGACGGGAATCATGTAACATCACACTGAACTGATCCCTCTCTTACCGCAGAGCAGAGACCATCTGGGCTACTGGGCAACCACAGAAAACGAGAAACCAAGCTCATGGCTCAGCTCTGTTGTTCACAATTCCAGTTTCCCCCTTCGACTGCTTGCCTCCAGAGATATATCGCCTTGAGTGGGCAAACCACTGAGAAAATTCCCATCTGACAACTGGCTACGAAGAAGGGTCAAAGGAATTAACCCGTAGTTAAGGAGGCAAGGGTTTACTTCAGTTCTTTAAGCACACAGACAGTTGTTGTGCACAGAGTCGAGCAGCTGGTTTCCGTCTCTGATGGCGAATGAACAAGAAAAATGCTACAATGGCTATGTTGACTTTCAGACAAGAAGGAAGACGTCTCCATAGCATTTATGAAGCATCCACTATGGGCCAGGGCTTTGCATACTTTGCGTCATTTAGCCTACTCATGACATCCTTACGGAACTCTGAAGGAAAAAGTAAGGTTAGGTGGTCCCTTCACTCGTCCAAGGCTGCAAAACTAGTAAGTGGTAGAACTTGTGTTTTAACCCAATTTGGGGGAACTAAAAAGTCCTTTCCACAACAGCAGGTATTCTTATATTTTACGAGAGAAAAGGGAACTCAGATCCTTTGGAAAGTCTTACAAATCCTGTGGACCTAATCCTGGAAAAATACGCATGGACACACCCACAAGGTCATACACATGTTTTTGGCTGATGCATGAAGTACAGAGCCTAATAAATCATCTGCAGTGAAGTGTGCTTCTGCTAACAGAGTAACAGCAAAAACTGGGCCTGTTTACAGGATGAAAACAATACCTCTGAGAAAAAAATAGCGAGGTCTAAAGGAGGGGACCTGGCATATGTCCCTTTCAGTCTTCTGATCTTATGTATATCCTTTCTAACATGGTCTGTAATGGGCATCCCTACAGCTCTTATTGGGGGAAAGACCTTTAATTTTAAAACATTCCTTCAAATATATTTTTTTGACATGGGTCCAAATTAAGAATAAATACAAACAGTGAATTCTTGAGGATTTGATGTTCAGGTAGGAAATATCTCCTTTTAAAGTAACACATTAATATAAAAACAAGATTCTGGAAAGAGTAGTCTTCAAGCACATTGAATTACTGAAGCAGAAACCAATTTATCATTTTAATAGCAGATAATTTAATAACAGGGTTGGGTGCAGCGCAAACCCGCTCTGCATTAATGGCCAGCAAAGGGGCGAGAAGGATGGAGGGAAGGATGGAGGGAAGGGACGTGACTGTTAGCAGACTGGGGCTGACCAGTGTGGCTAGCGCCCTCCTGAGTCTCCCGTGGGCAGTTCCTCTGGATGTACTAGACAAGGAGAGGACACTTACCTTTGTGTCCAAATAATGGGGCCGATGCTATCGCAAATACGAAGAAAGAGAATGTATTTAAACCTCAAGGTATATTACGGAGACACAGGCACTGGTTGCCCTGGAGTAGCAGAGAAGGCTTCATGGAAGAGGTGAACCTGACAATTAAGTGATATTTAAATGCCATAGAAGGCAGAGAGACAGAATTGAGTAATCAGCAAGCTGAGAGACTTTAAAGAATTTTTCTCTTAAAAATGAAATTAAAAAATGGGGCACCTGGGTGGCTCAGTCGGTTGAGTTCCCGACTCTTGATTTCAGCTCAGGTCATGATCCCAGGGTCATGGGATCAAGCCCTGCATCGGGCTCCTCGCTGAGTGCAGAGCCTGCTGAAGACTCTCTTCCCTGCCCATGCTCTCTCTCTCTCTCTCTCTCTCTCTCTCCACACACACACACACACACACACACACACACACACACACACACCCAAAACAAAAAAGCAATGCTATCTAATTAAAAGAGAGTGGTAAAAATGACAATGGCAATAACAAGCATTTATTGCAGTGGTATTGTCCTGGGCTGCCTCCTGTTACATTATTATGAATTCTAAAAAAAAGAAAAGAAAAGAAAAGAAAAGAAAAGAAAGAAAGAAAGAAAGAAAGAAAGAAAGAAAGAAAGAAAGAAAGAAAGAAAATACTGTGATGTGATCAAAAGTCCTCCATTCATAGCTGATCACGTGTCCCCAGTTAAAGCTCATGCCAGGACGCTAACACAGGTGTGTCTGAGCCTGGAGCCTGGGGACAAGGAAATCCACGTATCTGGAAAGTCATCACAAATGCCCTAAAACCAACAAGACAAATTCAAATACCAATTAAGTAGAATTTTTTTTCCTCACAGACAACTTCTGGGGGAAACAGGAGAATAAAAATAAAACCAGATAATAACATTATTATTTATTTTTAATTTTTTATTTTTACATCTATTTATTTTTGAGAGACAGAGAGAGACAGAGCACAAGTGGGGGAGGGGCAGAGAGAGAGGGAGACACAGAATCTGAAGCAGGCTCCAGGCTCTGAGCTGTCAGCACAGGGCCTGATGTGGGGCTCGAACTCACAAACCGTGAGGTCATGACCTGAGCCGAAGGGGGAAGCTTAACTCACTGAACCACCAAGGCGCCTCCAGACAATAACATTATTACACATTTATGGCTTTTGCTCTCAGTGGGGCCCCTGGCAGTCCTCCTTCCTTGAGCCTACTGGTCCTTGTAGTTTTCCTTTTGCTACAAGAGCGACTGGTGGCAGTGGTTCGCTTGACCATTCTCCTCAAGTTTCTCATCCTATGCTCACAGGCTCCTAAATCCAGGAAAATAAGTCTGGCTTCTAACTTGTTGGAAAAATGGAAGCCCTCTGGGAGCACTTCCTTCCCTTCCCCTTCCTCTTCCCCTCTCCTCCCCTACCCCTCTTCTCCTCTCCCCTCCCTCATCCTCTCCTTCCCCTCCCTTCCCTTCCCTTCCCTTCCCTTCCCTTCCCTTCCCTTCCCTTCCCTTCCCTTCCCTTCCCTTCCCTTCCCTCCCCTCCCCTCCCCTCCCCTCTCCTCCCCTCCTCTCCCCTTCCCTTCCCTTCCCCTTAGTCTTCCCTCCTCCTCCCCTCCTCTCCATGCCTCCCCTCCCCTCCCTTCCCTTCCCACATTGGTAAATGCATCTATACCTGCATTAACCCTTGCCCAGCTCCTCCTCAGCTGCGAGGATAATACCCTTTGTCTCCCATCAACACAGGCCTCCTTCAGCACGTGTTGAACTAGTATTACTTGTGTCCCTTATGGTGTTGTCACTGCTGAACCAACACACTCTTCAGTCCTGTGTTTGGACTCCTTCCCCTTTCTTGAAGGTCTTTGTCTCCTGATGTCTCTTCTCACACACTGAGCGCTCAGCCTCAACCTCCCATTTAGTTTCTCTGCTCCTCATAATGATGCTCTGCAGAGTCTGTTAAGTTGCCTCACCTACTTTTAAGGCTGCAGTTATCCTCAAATATTCCAGGGTGACTTCTGGAATATGGACCACCAGCACCTAAAACTGCCTAGTACATAGTAAGTGTTCAATAAATACTTGCTAACCATGGTTATAAAGCTATTTGTGGTCTAGTTCCAAATTACATTTTTAGTATTATTTTTTAGTTTTCTCCTGTTCTCCCCTAATAACTGAGGACTTGATGCTCTGGACCTTTCCCTCCCCTCCCCTCCCCTCCCCTTCCCCTCCCAACACAGGTTCTATTAACCTGTGATGAATGAATGAATGAACGATCTACTCAAGTGCCTTGAGCAAAATGTCATCTGCCTGGGCCAAAATGCATTTAAACTTTATGAGAAAATGTATCATTTCCATGCCTTGTCCCCTAAAGCACCCATCTCTTGAACCTTTTAGTCTTCAAGGTTCCACCCTCAAGGAATAGCTTAGGCCTTTTCCAAGAAAGCAGCTATCTCTCATGTGAAAAGAAATTAAATCCAATCTGTTTGTGTCTGCGCACAGCAAAATGTAAGTCAAAATTTCAGGAGCCCTTTTAAAAAGACCACAGCGAATCCTCTGTGCCCTATTCAATACTTCATCTTTTAATAAAAGACTTTCTAATCACCACAGCTGTGTGTATGCACACACAAATAATGTGAACAGTATACCCTGAAAATGTCACTGCATTCCCTGATATATTGCTACAAAGAATGTGGAGATTTCCCAGGCATGATATGACCTATGAGAAACAAAATTCCATTCAATTCTAAGATTCGGATTCGTGTGACTTATTCTAGTCACTTCTAAACTACTGAAGCAAAGAAGTTGCCTTTTTCTATTTCAATGTGTTATTAGCAAAATTTTTACTTCCATTTATTTTCCTCAGCCATCTCTCTCATCTGAAAAAGTCTCAACCCATAACATGTCTAAACATTCTTTTGAAAAAGATTAGGTAGACTTAAAAATTCAGCCCTCTATTCAACTGCAGAGAAAATTCCACAGTTAGTTGGCAATACAGCAAAGCCTCCTACTCTGTCTTCCTGGGTCTCGAGATAAATCTTATACTGAAAGTGAAATCTGTGCCTCTAGTCTGCGTGCTCTCTTGTTCATCGTCCCTATCTCTAGCCAAGGGACTTTAAAAACACAAACACAACGTTCCTGTGCTACAGAGCTTTCAAAGTCTGCAAGGCATGACTCTGTTTCTCTGTTTCACACGATAACCTCATCCGCCCTCCAAACTCTTCAAGAAATTGTCCCCATTCCTAAACATGCTCTGCCCCCTGTCCCCCCCACCCCCAATCTGGCTTGGTGACTTTGTACAAGCTACCCTATCCACCTGCCCCTCCTGCCCCCACACCTCCTTTCTCCATTGACGAGAAACCATAAGCTCATTTAGACCCCATCTGAACCCATATTGCCTTCCCTCAACCATTTTCCTACCCCTGGCAACTACAACACGTGCATTTCTCTTCTTTTGCTTTCCCATAAAAATTTATGCATACCTTGATTGAATCATTTACTTGGTTATTAATGTTATTATGTTCTTGCTTTGTTAAAATTATGTTTTAATATGTGTTGGGTTCTCTGCTTAGGCTCAGTTATGCCTGGAACATATTAATTACACGGAAAATTTAAAAAAAATTAATGTTTTTATTTATTTTTGAGACAGAGAGAGACAGAGCATGAGCAGAGGAGGGGCAGAGAGAGGGGGAAACACAGAATCTGAAGCAGGCTCCAGGCTCTGAGCTGTCAGCACGGGGCTCTAACTCACATGTGAGATCATGACCTGAGCTGAAGTTGGATGCTTGACCGACTGAGCCACCCAGGTGTCCCACATGGAAAATTTTTTTATAACAAAGTACCTTACGGTCCTTATAGGGTAGAAAATACATGGTTAAAAAGTAAAGTTTGGGGCTGTTGTATGGAATGTTTGATAATCTACAAGGGAATGATCATAGTGAATGACTTGTGAGTAGGTGGGACACACTTTTCAAAAGCTTTTCTTCAGCTTGGAAGTTAACAATTTTCCAGTCAACCTTCTAGGGCTATAACGTCCTGAATTCGGGAGAGACAGAAAGGGGATTATAGATATGGGTGTGTATAGGGTGTGCGTGCGTGTGTGTGTGTGTGTGTGTGTGTGTACAAGAAAGAGAATGGGGGGAGACGGAGAAATAGAGAAACAGAGAGAGAAATAGAAAGAAAAACAGAAGGAGATAAAGAAAGAGAAGTGGGGAGAGAGAGTGAGGGTGTGTTTGGACGAGAGACGCATGATCTTCAGTTACCAGTACAGCTACTATTTTGCAGCAAATACATATTGGAAGGAAGTAAATCAACATATGCATACTGTTGACTGTACTAAACTGTGTATCTGAGGCAAATTTAAACAAAAGATTGAAAAGTCTTCTCAAGATTTAAGGAAATGGCCAGCTGTGCACAAGGCACAAAATGTTAAGGAAAAAGGCATTAATGAACAATATACAATCCAGTTCATAAGAGAACAGGCTCTACTCTGGTCCAGGACACAGCTACCCCCCTTTGCCACACCAGTCACCACAGGTTTTCACCAGTATTTGGTTGATGGGGTAAATCTATATTAAGATCACATTGTCTATTAATTAGAAGTTTGCTGTTTATGAAGAGGGCTTTTTTTTTTTTCTTTTAATGTACAGAAGATTCAACCACTTTCAAGTAATGCTACTGTTCCTCTAAGTAAAAAGTTTTACTGGGGCACCTGGGTGGCTCAGTAGGTTAAGCATCTGACTTCAGCTCAGGAGGAGATCTCCTGGTTCATGAGTTCGAGCCCCACATCAGGCTCTGTGCTGACAGCTCAGAACCTGGAGCCTGCTTCGGATTCTGTGTCTCCCTCTCTCTCTGCCCCTCCCCTGCTCATGCTTGGTCCCTCTCTCTCTCTTAAAAATAAATAAACATTAAAAAAATTTTTTTTAAAGTTTTATCATGCAAAGTCAGATATTTTAGTCAGGTATAGGGTACAATTTTAATTGAAGGTAAAATCTGTGTTCAAGTGTTCAAAGAAGTTACAATGCCTCGTAAAGGACTGACTTTGGGCATTCTGCCTCCTTCTCTAGTAAATCTTCTAAAAGTATGCCCACCCCACTCCCTAATATCAGAGTAGGATTAAATACATTTTAGTTGGACATTTAAAAAATGAAAGACATCTAATTATCAGCATATATCACACGTCACAAACAAATCCAATCCACATCAAGTAATATAGTCCATAAGGTAGTATTCCAGA
Organism: Panthera pardus; assembly: GCF_024362965.1. Taxonomy (NCBI): domain Eukaryota; kingdom Metazoa; phylum Chordata; class Mammalia; order Carnivora; family Felidae; genus Panthera; species Panthera pardus. The sequence goes on from NW_026526688.1 coordinate 188,764,575, forward strand.
ATTTAAAAACCACAAAGATTCTGCATCGATCTGAGAAAATGGCCACTCCAACTTCAGAGGCAGCATTGTGGAAAGGACGTCGCTAAACGGAAGAGACCGTGTCGGCAAATTTCGTGCAGTCCCTGTTTTATTCTTGCATTGTTTTCTATTGCCCCATATTTCAGCATGTTCTTAGGCTGTGTGTCTCAGCTGCAGCTCACAATCCACTATGCTATTTACAGACCTGCAGCAGTCAACATCTGTAGAAAGGTTTCAGAAATTGATTTAAAGTCTGCAACATAAGCATATCCAATCCTAAGAGTACACAAGACTATATATCTTCTTTGGGAGACTGACACATGGTTCCCACTCGGACTGGTGATAGTGCATCCTTGCCAAGCTCGGATGTAGTTTCAACTCCAGGGAGATGCAACCTAATGATGGATCGGTATAACCCAATCATGCTAACATTTGTATTTGGAAACCCTACAGTGTAGTACTGACAATATATAATTTTTTGGTTTCCACTACCATGTTTCTTCAAGTATATCAAGATGTTCTGCCAGGGTGACAAGCATATGATTGAATTTAGTGGTATATAAAGATATGGCAGACTGCTTTCCAAAGCAAAATTTCATAGCTGGAACTTTTATCAATTAATTGCACTTCTGGCAACCCCACTGAAAATTAAATTAAATGGTGGAACTATTTCATTAGAAGGCTTTGGCAACATAAACCTAATAGATGGAAAGCTCTATATAATTAAAAATGGCAGCTGACCTGCTTTCTGGGTGCTTTTTTTTTTTCAACGTTTTTTTTTTTTTTTTTTTTTTTATTTATTTTTGGGACAGAGAGAGAGACAGAGCATGAACGGGGGAGGGGCAGAGAGAGAGGGAGACACAGAATCGGAAACAGGCTCCAGGCTCCGAGCCATCAGCCCAGAGCCTGATGCGGGGCTCGAACTCACGGACCGCGAGATCGTGACCTGGCTGAAGCCGGACGCTTAACCGACTGCGCCACCCAGGCGCCCCTATGGGTGCTTTTAAGCCATAGTTCTTAACTTTATGTTTTTCTCTCCTGCTATGGAGTGAGCTCCTCAAGGGCAGGGAATAAACTCTATCTGTAGTTCCTCGCAGAGTCTGCAGAGCAAGGTAGGCATTTAATACATATTACTAAATACACATTTGGGTTCAGATATTAGTACGTCATGAGCTTTGGAATCCGAGTTGGAATCGAAGCTCCTCTACTAATGAAATGCATGACTGTTATGGGTTGAACTGTGTTCCCCTCAAATTCACATGGTGAAATCCTCACTTCCAGTACTTCAAATGTGACCTAATTTGGAGACAGGGTCTTTACAAAAGTAATCAAATTGAAAGGAGGTCATTAGCGTGAGTTCTAATGCAATAAGACTGGTATCCTCATAAAAAGGAGAAATCTAGACACAAAGACAGATGGACCATGCAGAATGCCGCCTGAAGATGAGGGCAGAGATGGGGGGGATTCTTATACAAGTCAAGGGATGCCAATGATTGCCAGCTGCAGAAGCGAGGTGAAAGGCATAGAAGTGATTGTTCTTCACAAACCTCAGAAGGAACCAACCCTGCCCACACCTTGACCTTGGACCTCCAGGTTCCAGAACTGTGAGACAGTGAATTTCTGTTGGTTAAGCCATCCAGTTTGCCATACTTTGTTACCGCAGCACTAGCGAACTAACACAATGGCTTCGAACAAGTCATTTAACCTCTAGGAGCCTTATCTGTAAGACAGAAATAGTATCTCAGCACTGAGCCAGAGTTAGCACTGCTATGGTGAATACTCAATAAAGGGTAACCTTGAAAATGATAAAGAAAATAACAAGCTATCCAACAAACGTGTATTAAGCACCTTTTGTGTGTGTGTGTGTGTGTGTGTGTGTGTGTGCGCGCACGCGAACACACACGAGCACACAGAGCCCTGCTTTATTTCTGGGGAAACAGCTACTAATAAGACTTAACCCTCATACAGTTAACATTCTAGTGACAAAATACAGACAATGTAAGATAAGTAAAAAGTGTAGTATGTCAGATGATAACCTCTATGGAGAAAAATAAAGTGAGGAAGGGAAATCTGAAGCAAGGAACTGAAGGAACAAACCACGTGAAGGAGGTAGCAAGCCATGTAGCTTAGGGAAAAACGTTACAGACAGAAAGCATAGCAAGTGCAAAAGACCTGAGGTGGAAATAGTACTGACATATTGTGAAAATAACAAGGAGGCAAGTGTTGCTGAGCAGAATGAGCAGGGTGAGAACTGTAGCAGATGAAATCAGATGATCAGGTGTGAAGTCAGATAGAGACTGTGAAGGTCAAGATAGGGCAGGGGCTAACAGCCTCGTAATAACAGAACCATACATAGGTTGCTTGGAGGCCACGGCAAGCTTATGAGCAGAGGAGGTGACATGCTCTAATTACACTTTAAATAGGATAACTTAGCTGCTGCTTGGAGAATCATAGAAAAAGAGGTAAAGTGGAAGCAGAAAGACCCTTTAAGTTATTCTGATAACCCGGTGCGTGCTGTAAGCAGCTTGGACCCGGCAGTGGAGATGATGCGAAGTGGTAAGATTTTGGCTATGTTCTGGAGGCAAAAACAGGATCTGCCTTAGGATTGAATAAGGGGTCTGTGCTGATAAGGAGAGAAGTCAAGGATGATCCCTGGTTTTTTGATTTGAACAAACAGAGGATGCCATTAAAGAGAAGAGAAAATTTGCAGGAGAGGCCATTTTTGGAGGTAGGACCAGGAAGTCAGTTTTGCACATGTTAAGAGGGAGATTCTGCCTCTGACATATCCAAATGGAGATGGAGGGTAGGCAGTGGGACACGACTGTGGAATTTAGAGATCAGAGCCTGGCTAGGGATATCAATTTGGAAGTCATTAGAGAATTTAAATTTTAAAAAACTTCATGAGGTAACTAAGTGAACGAGACAAAAACGATAACATGTTTTAAGCGCTTAGAGCATCCAGGCGACTTTCTCAACATTTTACATACATCATCTCATTACGCCCCGCAGCTAACTCTATGGTGGTTCAATAGCCTGTATTTTACATTCTCCCTAATTTTTAGACTTTGCCTACTTTTACAAAGAAAGCAGTTTTTCAAGAATATAAATACTCCTGATCATAGCCAACAGAGTGCAACACGATTATTTTATATCTAAAGCAGGGGTCAGCAAACTTTTTCACCAAGGGCCAGATAGTAAATATCTTAGGCTTTGAAGGCCACATGGTCTCTGCTACAACTACCCCACTCTCCATTCCTGGTCATAGTGAGGCCGTGGTCATAGACTAGACATAAAATGGGTGTGAATATAGTCCGATTAAATGTTATTTATAAAACCGGGCAAAGGGCAGGTTCGTTTCATAAGCTGTAGTTTGCAGACCCCCGATCTAAGCAAATGTCTTGATATGATTTGTTGTTTCTCATCAATAAAATCAGAAAATGAATATTCAGAAAAGGAGTACAATACTTTCCAGTGAGCAAGCCACTCTCAATATCGAGGTAGATGCCTTCAGAGATTTCAGATTGCTGTGGTCTTGAGATTCAGGGCATCCCAGAATCCAGGAAATTGCATAAAAACAAAACAAAAACATGACCTGCTAGGCCTTACCTGAAAGGACTCCAGATTTTCCATATAGAAGGGCTCTGGGCATGGGAATATGATGGAAGGAAAGAAGGACAGATACACGTACTGAAGATTTTCCATATAGAAGGGCTCTGGGCATGGAAATATGATGGAAGGAAAGAAGGACAGATACACGTACGGAAGTCCTGCCTCTGCCCAGCAAACATGTAATTTTTACCTGGACTATTTAACAGGTGGTATGACTTTGGAGACACTAATAGACCTTTCGTGCAGGGAGATCATTCTGTTGATGTGACTACTTAATCCTGTACTCTGGAAAACAGTTTTTCCTAATATGAAGTCTCACAGTATCTAGACTTTTATGATTTGAATGTTTAAGAGGAGTTAACAAGGTTCTAAGTAAACAAAGAAGACCAGGTTCAACTTAGTAAGTGAAACTTTGTCAGAAGCATGGCAAACAGCCTGGTACAAAGCAGGTACTTGAAATATGTCCATTTATTGACGCATTCAAGGCAGACTATCTTGCATTCAGCTCTTCAGTTTTCTACAATCCACACCTTTATTAACTTTCAGCTATTTTTGGCAAGTCCATGCTATCTTACTTTTCTTCTTCCTCTTCTAGCTATCCTACAAAAAGCTAGCAAATTGAATTTCAGATCTCTGTACAAAATCTACACCGGTCAACCTTATTTATTTTATTTTTGAGAGAGAGGGTGTGCGTGAGCAGGGAAGAGGCAGAAAGAGAAAGAAAGAGAGAGAGAGAGAGAGAGAGAGACAGAGAGAGAGAAAGTCCCAAGTGGGCTCCAGGATGTCAGTGCAGCGTCCCATGCAGGGCTTGATCTCACGAAATGTGAGATCATGACCTGAGCTGAAATCAAGAGTCAGACACTTAACCGACTGAGCCACCCAGGTGCCCCCACACTGATCAAATTTTACTAATAGACTAAATGTTACATTTAGCCTGGCCACAACCCATTTTTACCTGTTTGTTTACACCTGTGACTTCATGTCTTGGTCGGCTTAGGCTGCTGTAGTAAAATGCCATAAGCCAGGTGGCTTAACAAAGAGGCATTTGTTCCCCACACTTTTGGAGTCTGACATGTCCAAAATCAAGGTGTCCACAGATTGAGTTCACAGCGAAAGTGTTCTTCCTGGCTTGCGGATGCCTGCCTTCTTGCTACGTCCTTCCTCACATGGTAGAGAGAAGAAGCTTTGGTGTCTCTTCCTCTTCTTTTAAGGGCACTAATCTCATCATGGGGATGCTGCCCTGATGACCTCATCTAAACATAATTATCTCCCAAAGCCTCCACGTCCTAATACATTCGCACTGGCTTAGGGCTTCAACACGTGAATTTCTGAAGGAGACACTAACACTCAGTCCATAGCACATCATGTATAATTCTCTGATCAAGTTAGGATCAATCTCTTCTTATTCTTCAAATAAAAAACTCCCCAGCTCATTTCTAAGATTTTACTTATGTTCTTCCATATAAGCTTTCCTCCATCCTGTCGTACACTAAGGGAAAGCATGGCTTTTGCTTTTCTTTTTCAGACTCAGTTCAGTGTGGCCCTCTCACCCACTCCGGTGGACGATGCTCAGCCACTTCTTGAAAATCTTACGGCATTTGTTCTCTGAGCCACATTCACTTAATTACAATTTTTTTAGCACTGTTCTCTAAAGCCCTAAGCATTTATTCTCTGAGCCATCCTCATTTTGGTGCAGAATTAATACTGTCACACTAAATTGCAAACCCCTTCAAGTCCAGAACCATATGTTTTTCATCTTTCCTCCAGGTGGAGTCCAGGATAGTTCCTTGAATACAGAGATCAGTCAATGTCTGTGGTGTGCATGGCCTATTGGTTGTCATACCAAATAGAAACTCTGATGTCTTAGACTCCAGAGAGCATTCAGAATCCATTCTCTAGTAAAAGGCTGCACACAGCACTGCTTACAACTAATGAGTGCAATAATGAGTGAATGATCTCAGGAATCTAGTCCCAAAAAATAATGAGCAATGTTGCCAAAAGTTTTATGGTGTGTTTTTCAAAGTACTTTTTATAAAGAAAAATTACAAAACAAGCTAAATGTTTACTAACAGATGACAGAATATGTAAGTTATAGTGCAATGCTATCAGATAATAATGAAAATGAACAATTCCAAGAATAATTAATAATATGAGAATGTGTTCATTTTACAAGGGTAAGGGATTATGTGGGAGACACAACTCCATATGTGATATGTTCTCCATTTTTAGAATTTAGATAACTTCAAGATGTTCCATGCATCTGTAAACTTGTTTCTATTTTTATGGTCATTACTCTCCATCAGGCCTTACAGCATTTCACCTGGACTATAATATTAGCTTCCTAAATAGACTTTCTCGCTCCAATTTACTCTTTCAAATCCCTAACCCCCAGCCCCAAAATGAAAGCTGTAATAGACTACGCCATCACTTGTTGCTAAACATGAGCTTCATGTAGTCATGCCTTTCTCCAAAGCTGGGAAGTGGTTCTCCAATGCAAACGGAGTAGCATCCTAAGTGTAAGATTCCTGCTCTAATTAGTCTGTCCTACCTTCCACTTTTTTCCACCAGATTCCATACCTCCAGGATCCAGTCCAAACATTTACTGAGGATGCCTCCCTCCTCACCACCAACCTCAAGATTTTCCCGAGGCTCCCACCCATCCATCCCTAACTTCAAATCTTTTTTTTCTCATTTTAATGGCAAAGTCCAATGATCTAAAATCCCACTCTCCTACAAGATCCCTTCCCTCCTTCAGTTTCCCATTCCACTTCCATCCTCTGTGTGAATCCTAGGCTATGCCTTGCCATTCTTTCCAAGGTCAGTATCTGCCTTCTCCAGATGGCCTTTCTCTGAAGTTCAGGAACTCTGTTATTCTCGTATTGATACTTCTCCAAGTCTAAAACACAGCTGTATACCCAAGATAGTCAATAGCTCTTTGAATTCATCTTACATTTTAGGTAGTTACTTGGTGTCCTAAGTCCGAAGTGAAATTTAAGAAAAGCTCTGTCCGAAACCATCTATTAATACAATGATCTTTAGTCAGAGTTGGTTATTCAAGGAGCTTTACCTTCCAAACAAATGTATCATTCACAATAATTAAAGATCAGTACCAATCACTGAAAATCCATCATAGTGTGCAAAGCATCTTTGAGTAAATGAGAAAGAGGCAGATAAATTGCAGATAAATTAACAAAGGCGCTCCTTCTGCAGAGAAGAAAGTTGGGGTTAAGAGCCCACTAGCCAACTGGGCATCCCTGTTCAGACAGTAACTGGCTCAACCATACAAAATGGTCTCACACTCCTCTTCTTTCCTATGAGATTAATTTCAATCACATCCTAAAACTAAACCAGAAACTGAGGATGGAATGGCAAAACAAAATGAAAACAAAAACAAAGGAAACAAAACAAAACACAGCTTTATGTATTTGGAGAGGGGAAGTAACATGATGCTTTCCTGTGACATGCAAAGAACATCCAGCATATTCTGTCTAAACAGAAAAAAGGAATACAAACAAGTCAAACTCTGGGAATATGAAAATAGACATTTGGGCTTCTTTACGGAAGTTAATTATTATGTCACATGTTGGGGCGCCTGGGTGGCGCAGTCGGTTAAGCGTCCGACTTCAGCCAGGTCACGATCTCGCGGTCCGTGAGTTCGAGCCCCGCGTCAGGCTCTGGGCTGATGGCTCGGAGCCTGTTTCCGATTCTGTGTCTCCCTCTCTCTCTGCCCCTCCCCCGTTCATGCTCTGTCTCTCTCTGTCCCAAAAATAAATAAAAAACGTTGAAAAAAAAAAATTTATTATGTCACATGTTAACATACCATTATGGTATTTAATTGCTTCCCTCGTCCAGTGAGTTTTTTTGTCAATTAGCCTTCTTTGGCCTTTAGGTTGGTAATGAAAGTTCCACTGATAATGAGCCACTGTTTCCTCTACCCGCCATTAAGTCAAGGCTGTGCCAAAGTCAGGCAAAGAAGGTGGCTTTGATCTGGCCAGTGGTTGCTGAAAGATTCTGAAACGAACTAAATAAAGTATATGGTGTCCACACATACAGATACTCTGAGGATTTTTTTTCTACTATTCCTTTGGAAGTATTCTTTAATTCACAGACAGTAATTATACAGTTGCTAACGCCAGCTTTTAAGAAGATGGGGACGAGATGGGAGAATACAATGTGACTATAAAAGAAAAAAAAATACTTTTGCAATTTTTAAGAAATTCAAATGGTTCTTCTTAAGCATATTCTACCAGATCGAAAAATGCCCAAATTAGAGCACAAATACTTAAGTAAGTCTTTCAATTAACATAGAACACGTCCCTCACATTTCTGTTTCCTAGAATTTTTTTGGGGGGGGAGGAGGGTCAATAAAAGTAATGAATTTATCCAAGAAAATTGGGAATTTAAAAAGAGTTCTCTTAATCGTGCAATTCTTTCCAGCTTGTAAAATGCCTGATAAGAGCTCTTCATATTTTCCAAAACATTCCCTTTATGTCACGTTGTGAGAAGTACTTTAAAAGCAGCGTTTACTCCCTTAGAACAGAATACTCTGGCTCCAGGAACAACACCCGTTCGCTCTAAAATTAAGTAAGTCACTTTTCTTCACACCTCTGGTGGCCAAGTTAAAAAAAAAAAAAAAGGCAAACAGTCTGCAGCAATGAATGAAGGCTCTGGAGTCCTTTCATAATATTCCAGTTGATCAGGGTCCTCGTTGAGAGGTCTTACCTCATTTCCCACACATTTTTTGACCTATTTTGTCTGCCTTTTCTCAGAAGGATTTTGCTTCCTCCACTGTCGACTAAGCAGTAAACTAATTATCTTGTTCAAATCCCTTTGTAACGCCCCTAATCCTATTAGTTATAAGAATGTCTGAATACTGATTGCAAACCTTTTTTTCTTCTTCTTCTTCTTCTTTTTTTCATTTTTAAAGGAAGGGAAAGGTCCAGGGGTTTGGTCCTGGAGTGTGTATTGGGGGGTGGGGGGGTGGGGTGGGGAGGAGGATCTTGCCAGTTTATTGGCAAAGGCAAAGGCAGGTCTGGCCATCCCAAATCCCAGGCCACCTAACATACAGAACAAACACTCTCCTGGACTCACTCATTCTTTCATATTCTCTCTCTGGCTCTTTCTTACACACACACCAAGGATTTAGTAATCATTAGTATCCATTTGATTGCCCTATAAAAGTCAAGTTCTGAACACTCCGACTCTCAGCAGAGCACGCTGAACTCTGGCTCAGCTAGGAGCTGAACTTCACTTTCCTTCTTTTATCCCGGACGTTTTAATGAAGAGGGTGACGCTATTGCAGGAAGTCAAAGAAGCCATACGAAGTAGAGGAAATGAACAAATGTTACGACAGACCTCTACCAGCCCTGTGAGTCTTAACTTCTTTTCTTCAAAGAACTCTCACAAGTCTTGTTAAAGGACTCTCTCTCCTTCTGTAGAAGACGCCAAGACCATTGCCTCCTGCAGTCTATTACTGAGGGAACTTTAATCACTTTTCCTTCTTTGTTCTCACTGGGGAGGGAGCCAGACTGCGGAGAAAGGCCTGCAGTCAGAGGCGATGTTAAAGAGCATGAAATTTATCTGACTTCCATAAAAGATGTGTTCTGCCCTTGCATTTCTGCTTCTGCCAGGCAGGCTGCTCTGGGTTGGCCACTCTGTCTCAGAAAAAAACAAATATTTGCTTTAAACATAGAGGCAGGATGCTACCTATCTCCAAGGATCCAGAGTTCCTAGTCTCCCTACCCTTTCTCTACCGACAAAAAAATATCTTCTACGTTCTTGGCATATAAAGTCAATGTTTTCACATTAATAAAATCGTGTCTCGACCTGGCATTATTTCTTTTTCTGAAAGCATAAGGAAGATGGTTTTAGAAATGCTCTTGAAGAGAATACGGCCTGTGTTAGAGAAGAGTCCCTTCTGGAACATCTTTCTGAAGTCTGAGAAGAATGTTACAAACAAGAGAAAAGGCCAATTCCTGGGATAAGGAGAGCAGACTGCCAACCTAACATGTTTCAAGGAGGAAGTGCTTGTATTTTGATTTATTGTCATCTTTCGTAGCTAACAGAGTCTGTTTCAGACACAGAAGGTTGGGTTTCCCCCGGACAGTCTCTGGTGTACTAGGTCGGGGTGTGTGTGTGTGTGTGTGTGTGTGTGTGTGTGTGTGTTGGTGTCTAGAGAAGGATGTGCAGGTTGAGGTGGAAGGGAAGGATCTGCCACACTCAGCCATGGCCTGCTGCACTAGGGAAATCACAGGGCTAAAGAAAGTACGAAGTACCTGTTAGCAATTTGAAAACAATGAGAACCCAGGCCTGCAGGTCATGAGCAAGTTTTATGGGTTCTATATATACTGTTATCCGATGAGAAAGGATTCTAGGTAGTTCCCAGAAATGTGTTTGATACAAGATGAATAAATAGGTAGGTAATTTGTGGAGAAGGTGAAGGGTTGCTCCTTCACAGAAATCGCTGTCCCAGGTAAGAGGTGGACTTAGTTCTAGGTCTGTGGCAAAGAGGAAACACGCCCTGTCTTTGAGATTAAAAGCACTCCAGATACCCAGGAAAAACCTTTTTTTTTCTCCTCTGGATGCTTCAGCAGAGAACATCTATGCCTGACAGGTCACATAATGAGAGAATGCATAATCCTCAAAAACATTTGTACATAAATACGAGCGCAAGCATAGTAGCAGCTGCTTAGGATATCCCTCGAGAAAGCCAAGGGCATGATAGCAAGTACTTCTACTGGGACAAGACCACACACTTGAGCATGAGCAGGTAACCCTCCAGCAGCCTAGCTTGTGCAATACTATCTACATCTCAAAAACTGAGTACGTGACAATAAGGAAAATGTGAAGAAGAAAATAAACGCCAAAGAAAGAGCTTTGAAAAGTAATGCTAGTCTAAAAATAATAACTCTTTTTTTTTCTTAACATTTTTATTTATCTTTGAGACAGAGAGAGACAGAGCATGAACAGGGGAGGGTCAGAGAGAGTGGGAGACACAAAATCTGAAACAGGCTCCAGGCTCTGAGCTGTCAGCACCGAGCCTGACGCGGGGCTCGAACTCACAGATCGCGAGATCATGACCTGAGCCGAAGTCAGACGCTTAACCAACTGAGCCACCCAGGCGCCCCTAAAAATAATAATTCTTATATTGTACTTCTTGGATTGGTTTGTGTCTGCTTCACAGTGATACAAGCAGCATCTTATGTCAGATATGATTTTAAAAAAACTCACAAGCCTTCCTATTAATTATAGGTTTTTTGAAGGATCTACATGAAAATGCAATTTGTTACCACCATTTATTTAAAAGCAGGTAGATCATGGTGCCTCTGGGATGAGCACCTTGTAAGGACCGCTCTCTGCGGAATACCACCCGTGCACTGCCCGAAGGGGCTGGACCTCACCCCTCTTCCCTTCCCAGATTCAGTCTGACTACACTCCTCTTCACTCACTAATCATCTTCTGGTTCTCAGATGCATCAAAATACATTTGTGCTGCTGCGATTTTACATTTTCTGGTCTCTCTGTCTCAAAAGCTGCTCAACTCATGGTTTGCCCTCTGCCCTGGCAATGAAGCTCCGATGTCCAAAGGCTTTCCCTGTCTTTCCATCGAAAATAGCTCTTCCCTCTTCCCACTCATTCTCCAGCCAAAGAATTTTGTATTTCTTTACATTTCTTATTGGTATCTGAAATTATCTCATTTATATTTATTTATTCACTTATTTAATCATCACTTCTAGGTCCTCCTCTATAGAATATTAAGTGTCATGAAAACAGGAAGCGTGTTGTCTTGTTTATGCTAACAACTTGGGCATATACTAGGTCTTTCCCTCAATGTTTGCTCAATATGTGAAGGAACCAAATTTGCCACTAGGAAAGATTATGCCGTTCAAGATATACGATAATAACTTAAAGTAGAATAAACTTTTTCAGCCCTTAGCAAAATAACAGTTGCATATGGACTCCATGGAGACATATGAAAAAAGAATTTCTGTCTTGATTATGAAACCGAGGAACCAATGAATTCCCACCACGGATAAGTCTTAAAAGTGCTATTAAATTACTTCCTTTCCATTACTAAAAGTACCTCCCCTTGCCGAGTAAATGCCCACAAACTGCATGTGGTCAGAGCCAGCCTGATCCCCATGAAGTAGCTTCAAAAGGGAATAAAAATAAAAATATCCATCTGTGTCATTAAACGACCTGACAAAACCACAGCAAATGGACTTGTTCCTAAAACACAAATCTCCGTGAACACGAAGGAAAAGCAAAGCATATTTGCTGACCAGCAGGTTTAGGGCCACAGCCCCTGCTGAATCCCTGATTGATATGACATCTGCAGTGACAGGGCTCTCATGGAGACCTAAGTGGGGAGCAGGATAGACGGCCATTTTAGCATGTCAGTGACTCCCCGTTTAAAATTAATACTGCACAAATGCCCTTGTGTAGGAGAAGTCAAGTTAAAGTCCTAGGAGCCCTCAGTTAATGGGTGAAAAAAGGAGGCATACAGAACAATGTAGAAGGGAGACCAGGAACCCATCAGAAAGGACTGCTGCTGGCTGGAAGGACTGTTCAAGTTGTAAAATGCTGTATTTTCTGTCACGGCCACTTAGGGGCACTCAAGGGCTGAGAAATGGTCATCTGAGTCCAAAGTTTAAGACTTCTGGTCTGCAATGTGAGAATAGCATTTTCTTGTATAACTCCCTAGTGAATATCCCTTCTCCCCACCTGGACACAACTTCGTTTTCTTAGGTAATAATAATAATAATAATATTTAAAAAAAAAACCTTCAAAACGCATCATAAGGAAAGGAAAAACAAATAAGTTATTGCTATGAATTAGGAGAAATTATTCTTCTCTGAGCAAGAATGTCATAGGAAAAAAGGGGCACATATATTGTGTGACGGTGGGGTTCCATCGCTGGAAAGGTGGGCATTTAGGTATCTGCTTTAAATCAGTTTGTACTTTTGCGTATGGTGTGTGTGTGTGTGTATTTCACGAGGTATTAGTTACTTTCGACCATGATTACATTTCACAGTAGGAACTTTAAAAATACATACCAAGAGTGAATTTGAATTCCAGGGTCTTAAGTGCAGAGATAAAAAGCATGGCCTCAAGGGTCAAACATGGGCTTAAATCTACCTCCTTTATTCCCTGGGAGACTCTGTACAACTCTCATCACTGTTCTAGCCTCAATTTTCATTTTTGTGTGAGTAGATGTAAAAATACTGACTTTGCAGGTGGTGGTGTGGACTGGATGAATGTGAAGACAATTAGCACAGCAGGGATCATGGATTGGCCTCAAAATTGGTTTCCTTCCTTTCTCCCGTCTCACTGCCCTCTCTTCTTTAACTACTTCAAGTTAGTATTTAAATCCAAAGCCTTAGACATGAATGGAAACATGGTTACAAGTGGTGGAGAACATACACTCTAAGGAAGTGATTTTAGATAACAGTCTATATTTAGTTAGGAGGGGGGAAAAAATAAGACCCGGAGAGAAAAAGCAAAAATTTTGGGCTGATCATTATCTTACCACGGTTGGTAAGTTTTAAGAGACTACTGTTACTATCTGACATTGTTGTAAGGCTTCATTTAAAAAGAAGAATGCAAACTCATGGCTTTCCTTATGCAATAGCTTTGCTACACTTGTTCAAAGCCGCTGCTGATACTGGAACACAGCTCTAGTTTCTGTAAGAAGGCTGACCCGCAGCTATTATTAACTAATTTAGGACACAAAATACCATTCTTGTGAAACTCATGAGGTACTCGGTACGTCAGGTGGAGAGGTTTTAAAAACACAGCCCATATGCTTTCAACTTTTACAATCTACAATGATATAAACTCTTCATGGAACACCCTCTTCATCGCTGGATGTGCAGACCCAATAAGAACGCAATTTTTTCCTTTATTACAAGTAATAAAGGGAAACCTCACTAAAGTAGACTTTAGAGGCAAGAAGGGAAAGCTGGAAGGGGAGCCATAGCATTCAACGTCAATGACAGACCCAACACAATGATCAACGGGAAAGAATCACCAATTACAGGCAACAGGGAAAGACAGACATACATCGCATCTCCTACAAGAAATTGAGTACCTCTCCAACTCAGCCACGGGGAAACCATCACCTTGAGCTCTGGCTTTTTTTCTCCAATGGACTTTCATTCAAAACAATCCCTCCCGACTTCCTTCCTGTTCTCTATAAAATAACATTCCTCTTCTTTGTTTGTTGGACTTTGCCTATGCTTTTCACACAGCTTATGTGTCTTGAATCACAATTCTCTGTTATGTCCAAATAAACCTGTTTTTTTTTAATAGCTGATAGTTTTACTTTTAAAGTTAACACCTTTGAACATGGTGAAACGGTTATCTAACAGATACACACACACCTACTGTTTTATAACAAAAATATTGACGTGAATACTACTTTCCTAAACCAGCACGCTCCACAGAGGTAGGTGGCATGGTTTAGTGGAAAGTGTGATGTTATCAGAACTAAAACGTGTTGGTTCAGGCCAGACCACTAGCATTTGCAGGCTGCAGAGACCTGGCCACCTCTCAGTTTCCGTTAAGTCTGCTTCTTTGCCTTTCAGTTGAAGATAGTAACACCTTTCTGCTTATCTTGTTGATTTCCTGAGGATCCAATGAGATAAAGTAAACATGGACAGCTATAGCACAGATGTTGCATGAAATTCGGTTAAAGCTCAGACTAGAGCATTAAGACTCTCTAACTGGATTCCATTCCAACACACTAAAATTTACTAGTTCTGGGGCCCCTGGGCAAGTTACCTGCCTCTCAGTCACTACTGAAATCTTTAGGGATAACCAGGAAATCTTCCCCAGATGGCAATCCTGAGGTGTAAACGAAATGATGTAAGCCTGGCCCTCCACTCTACACTATTTATCAGCATATGTTTTTTAATTGTCATCATTACCATTGCTCAACACCAGGTGATCTTTATTGTGCATCAGTCTCAGCTCCTTTTCCTTCAGTTACGGTTTATGGCTCTCCGTCTTTTTCTTCTTCTCTTCAATAAATTTGCAAAATCTAAAGCTACACTATCTGTTCCTTATCACCAGCATACAAATGACCCTACCTGTCAGACTCCGGAGTTTCTTCCATTACCACAATATTGTACGGTAAAGTTGCTTCAGGTTACCTCTGACTGGATAACACACTGCCAAATCAAGTGAAACAAGATTATTTTGTAAAACTACTTTTTCTTCCAGCACCTTTCTTTTTCTCTGAAGAACCTGATTCCCTGGTCTGGTCTCTACGTTCGTTCTTTTCCTAAGTGTGACTCAGTTCACGTACAGCACTCTACAGTTCCTCCTCTTCTGCTTCTTAGATGGAGGGTTTTTTTCAACGCTGCTCACCTATCAACGGTCCTGGAGATATCTTTTCCTTCCCTACTGCCTCCACAATCCAGCCTCAAAGCTGCTTCATCCAGTACCTGTGTGGGTGAGCCACCATCAGCTGGGACAAAGTTGGGTACCACACTAGGCACTGACAATGCAGTGCCCATCAGGCAGCATCCCTGCCCTCAGGAAGCTCACAGCCTAGAAAGGAGCACTGACCAAAAACACTCATTCACACATTGGTGTGACAACGGAAAATACAGGTGTCCAAAGACACACAAAAGGTGACATCAAAGCCTAAATTGAGGGGGCAGGATTATTACAGAAGAGTCCTGAAAAACACATGGATATACAAAGTATGGTGTGTATGTGTGTGTGGAGTGGGGGGGGGGGATGGCAGGCAAAGGAAGCCATTATGAAAAAATGTGGGAGCTAACTGGGAATACAATAGTTCAGTGTCACTGGAAGTTGACCCAAACTTGAGTTTTCTCTATGTAATATTTTAAGCTTCCAGCTTATGGAGACCATAAAGTATCCACGTAAAGTTTATTATCTTTTTGGGGCTCTTGGGTGGCTCAGTCAGTTAAGCATCCAACTTCGGCTCAGGTCATGATCTCATGGTTCCTGGGTTTCAGCTCCGGATCTGGCTGTCTGCTGTTAGCACTGAGCCTGTTTCAGATCCTCTGTTCTGCGTGTGTGTGTGTGCATGTTCTCTCTCTCTCCCTCTCCCTCTCTCTCTCTCTCTCTCTCTGACTCAAAAATAAACATTGAAAAAAAATGACCTTTATTGATTTTTTAAAGATTCTAAGCATCTCCTAGAAACTTAAAATTGAACGTGGCCTTTCCTTTCTCTTAGATTGATTTATGAACAGAAATATTTAGAACACATGTCTTTAGAAAACAATTTCTGATAAGTTTTAATTTTATCTAATCAATATATTGTATTTTTAAATGGAAATTTTGTTCTCTACAATAGATATGCATTATACACACATCTATAGACCTTCCCATCCCCCACCCAAGACTATTTCATTTATATAATTAAAAGTGACCAGAAGCTTGGGCAGTATTTAAAATTAATAATAATAAAAATTTTAAAAAACTGGTTAAAAGCTCAGAAAAAAATGGGCTAGAGGTTAAAAAACAGTGACGTTAAAGAAACCATTAAGAGACATAACTTAAAACCTTCCAAATTACAATAAATAGAACAAAGCATAAAACTTGGTGGCAAAATAAAAAAATCATTTCCTATTAAAAAAAGCAATCTATTAAAAACATAAAGTTTGTCCATGTCCTTAAAGTCTAAATATCAAAAACAATGTAGATATAACTAGAACTAAAACAAAACTTCATGGAACACTTAGAATAT
Source organism: Panthera pardus (assembly GCF_024362965.1). Classification (NCBI taxonomy): domain Eukaryota; kingdom Metazoa; phylum Chordata; class Mammalia; order Carnivora; family Felidae; genus Panthera; species Panthera pardus. The sequence goes on from NW_026526688.1 coordinate 188,780,922, forward strand.
ATAACTTCAGTGTTTAAAATGTGCAGAAAACTCAGAGAAAATAAGCAAACACAAGTCTTTGGAAAACAGACAAAGATTTTCATAAGGCAAATCATACCATATCCAATCAACTGAAGTATTTAAGAAGAATAATATGTGAACAAGGGGAAATACACAGACATAATTTATTTGGACTTGCAAATGTGATGTTCATAGAGTCTCCTTTGCTGCTATTTTAAAATTTGAGTTACTGTGGATTTGTGGCAAATGAGGACTGATGGATATGAAAAGAACTACCAAGCCGTATCTTCAGGTGCAAAACAAAGGGCGATGATCACCTGGTAAACCTGTGACAGCATGAGGGTGTGTTACAGCCTCCTAACCAGAGCGTCCGTGGCTATTTATGAAAGCATATCAATGCCCAGAAAGGGGATGAATATGTTGACTTCATACGTTCCTTAGTGACAAATAGGACATTAAAACAAATTCAAATAAAAAACTGAGTTCTAGGGGCATCTGGGTGGCTCCGTTGGTTGAACATCCAACTCTTGACTTCCACTCAGGCCATGATCCCAGGGTCCTGGGATCAAGCCCCGCATCAGGCTCTGTACTGAGTGTGAAGCCTGCTTGAGATTCTCTCTCCCTCTCCCTCTGCCCCTCTCCCTCCCGCTCAAAAATAAAATAAAAATCTTTAAAAACAAACTGAGTTCTACAGACTCATATTAGACTACTATGTTTTAGTTAATACTAAACATTTTAATTAACTTAACCATAATATGAAATGAAATTTGAAATATAATTAGAATTCTATTTCTAATGCTAGAAAATATTAAACATTGTCATTTAAATTATTTGGGTATTTTAAATATTGAAATCCACTCTATGGGTCTACAATAATAAAACGTACAGATCTTCAAGTAGAACAAAACATGCCACTGATGATGAAGATACATCAATTTACAACACAGATGTGGATAACAGTTCAAGTTCTCAAGCTGTCTTTGCATAAATGGTCACTATAGTATGCGAAAAAAACATATCTATGAACTTTTATTAGATAAGACGCTATACACCTCACGTCTATGCCAACTATAGGTAAGTTGACAATGAACAAACTGTCTCATTTATACACTTAATTTACTAATTCTAATGAAGCAACATAAAATATTACCTTTGCTTGAAAAATGAATCTAAAAAAGTTAACCAATAAAGGGAGAGACAGATATTGCCAAGAGATCCTTTAACCATACAAATAGTGTACAACATCAACCACGAGCCAAGATTACATTCCTTTAAGAAAGGCCATGCAAGGGGCACCTGGGTGGCTCAGTCGGTTAAGCATCCAACTTTGGCTCAGGTCATGATCTTGCAGTTTGTGAGTTTGAGCCCCGCGTCGGGCTCTGTGCTGACAGCTCAGAGCCCGGAGCCTGCTTCAGATTCTGTGTCTCTCCCTCTCTTGGCCTCTCCCCTGGTCATGCTCTGTGTCTCTCTGTCTCTCAATAATAAATAAATGTTAAAAAAATTAAAAAAAAGAAAGGCCATGCAATGGCAAGCTATATTTAAAACATTTAAATGAACCCATAACCATTACTTGTTAGTGGCGTAAATAAATACATATTAAACTTACAACTTTCCTTACAAAAGTAAATGTAAGACATGGCATGATGACAAAGCATCTGTATTTGTATTCTAAGTTTTATCTTCCCTATTTCATTTCTCTCTTCAATAAGTGAATATTTACTGCAGTAAATAATTAAGTGCTCACTAAAGGTTTAAGAGGAAAGTCTCCTGTCAAATTATAAGGAGTGAGAATCAAATGCAGACCTCCTGTGGCAAGTGACAGTTCCACCACCTAACTGTTTATTATCAGAACAGTGCCCTCCTCCTCTACCTGGAAATTTAAGTTACAATTTAAATCCTAAATAACAAAACTGTATAAACATTTAAACACTGTATTTCATGAATTCTGCTTTACTTACATTAAACTAATAAATTATAGAATACCTACTTTATAGTTTATTCACTTTGGTAAATATTCAGGAACATTCCAAAACGATTTCAGAATGACTATGGTGATATGTTCACTAGCGATATCTATTTATAATCTTTCCATTGCCCCAAGTCTCTTTTTCTAAATTTAATTTTTTTTAATGTTTATTCATTTTTGAGAGACAGAGAGAGACAGAATGTGAATGGAGTGGGGGAGGGCAGAGAGAGAGAGAGGGAGACAGAATTTGAAGCAGGCTCCAGGCTCTAAGTGGTCAGCATAGAGCCTGATGTGGGGCTCGAGCCCACGAACCGTGAGATCATGACCTGAGCTGAAGTTGGCTGCTTAACAGACTGAGCCACCTAGGTGCCCCTCCTTTTCTAAATGTTAAATGTCCCTCCTCCATCCCAAGTAAGTTGGTTTTGGGGAAATATAACAAAATAAAGATCCTACCTAATCTCGATGTTTCCCTTCATGTCTATATGCAAATTTACTTTGGGTGCACTCTAAAAATTTAGTTGTACCATATGCAAACTGTGAGTCAGTCCTGGGCGGGGGATGGGGGGGTGGGGGGGGGAACCAGATGGCTGAGCTGTAGCAGAGATGGGATAATAATGTTTTAGAAAGCCTCAAGAGATTTAAGGGAAAGGAAACAAAAGTAAGGTGAATAAGTTAAATACACATTATCTAAAGTGTCTGCCCCCCGCCCCCAAGTCATTTTAAATAGAACTGCTGGACTTAATAGCTCCAGATGAAAAAAAAAAAAAAAAAATCAGAAAGACACTGAATATCCCGCACACCCACTTAACTCCAACATTCTACCTCCATCTGCATTTCACACCTTTATCCTGCTTCATAGACATCGGCTTCATTCTGTTTCCCAAAAACCTGTCTCGTTGTCTCAGATCCCTTCAGAGGTGAAGTCACCTCCTGCGGTTTTGTTCCAGCTGATTCAGGCCCCTGTGCAAAAGTCTCTTCAGAGAAGCCTGACCTGACCAGTCCCTCTGAAAGAGCTTCTTCCACCCCCTGCTGGCCACTGTCTTTCATTACACTGAACGCATCTCAACGTATGTATTTAGCTGCTCTCATTAGAATGTAAGCTTCTTGAGAACAGGAACCCTATGTGATCCGTCCACACCACCGCCTCTAGTGCTTAGAATAGTACCTAGCACACACGATGAATGAAGGAAATGAAGAACCAAGTACTAAGTGTAACTTGTAAGCATATTATTTACAATAAAACAAAATGAATGTGTTTATATCCATGGAGGAAGAGGAAAACAAGTGGGGGAATCTTCAAGTTTTCCTTACCAACAGGAACAATGCATAGAAATAGGTAGCTAGGACTCATTATTTCTAATTTAAAATGCAAGAATTTCATCAATATTTAGATTATTCAGTGTATTATTTACTAAATAGAGATTTCATTGGCTTGCTCTTAATAGCAATTTTCCTCACCAAATTTCTTACATATGGCTAACCATCTTCAATTATGTGGTCTCCTATTACTGGGCTTTTTTAGAAGCTGAAAATTTGAAGCTCGGGTTGTACGAAAAAAGTGTTGCATATCAAAATTCAAATAGCCCAATGACAGCACAAACTTCAATTACATTTTAAATGGTGCCATACTATTAGACTAAATCATTTGAAACTGATAGGTTTTTCTGTAGGTTGAAATGGGCAAATGTTGGCAATCTCCTATAGCTAAAACTAACATTCTCATGTATAAGCAGAGTAAAAATGTGTCACTGATAAGAAGTACATCCATTTATTTTCACTTTAACATGTCTTGTTTTTCCCAAAATAGGCAGACAGATGAAGTGCTATGCCCATGTTAGGGGTGCCTGGGTGGCTCAGTCAGTTGAGCGTCTGACCTTGGCTCAGGTCATGATCTCGCAGCTCATGAGTTCAAGCCCCGCATCAGGCTCTGTGCTGACAGCTCAGAGCCTGGAGCCTGCTTCAGATTCTGTGTCTCCCTCTGTTTCTCTGCCCCTCTCCCACTTGCTCTGTCTCTCTCTCAAAAATAAATAAAAACATTATATAAATAAATAAATAAATAAGTAAATAAATATCCAAAGCACATTAATCATGCCTGGATTATTTTCTCATCTCATATTGACATCTTGATTAACAGGTGGACAAATAAGAAAATATGTTAAAGCTTCTTAGCAGATTATAATTCACACTCAAAACGCATCCAATCTGTGAGACCTTTTGTGATGCAAATATACTGATATATAAATTTGGGCCTTGCCACTAAGAGGACAATTCAAAAATATATTAGGAGTTATGAAGCAGGATCAAGAAGATCAAAAATGAGTAAGAAATGATCTTTGAAATATGACTATCTCCTAGTGACGCAGCCAACGGGAATGAGAAACACATTGTGATGGTATTCCATGCATGCATCCATTATTGTTATCCAGCATTGTCTGAAACAATTCTTGTTTATTTCTACATATGAATAATCTAACAAAAATGAATGTGAAACCAACACATAGATGTGCCAAATAATCTTGTATGGGCAGGTGTAAGTACTGTCAAATGGGGAACAGGAAGAAGGTGGAAGGCAAAAGAAACATTCCACTGGGAATTATAGAGTGTTTAGAGCCTCGATAGTGGAGCCGGATTTGATAGGCTGTATGTTATTGAATCATGAGACTCTCATCAGCTTCTCACAGGATCCCCCTCCTCTTATTATACTGTGTACGTTTTTTTTCTTAGCCTTTTTGGCTACAGGGAATAATGATGTTTCCAATGCAATAAGCGTAGTTCTACAATATGACCTAAATGACTCTCAATGCATTTTCGATGACTTTATAAGAAAATGTGATCCAGGCTTTTAAAAAAGTTAATCATTAAGTTTAAAGCTTCCATCCTAACTTCTTCAAATGTGTTGCTCCTTTTAATGTCAACAGGAAATCAACACTGAGGAGGAGACAGATGGTGAAGAGAGGGACAGAGGAATTCATCATGAATCAGCTCTCTTCACTGCAAAAGAAACATAAAATGTTGATAGTTTTAAATGTTACTACAAAATGTTCCACCAGCAAGACTGGGCAGTCTGAGTGGCATGTAATGATCAGACTTAAGTCACTTTCAGACATACTTTGGATTTGAAATCTGTGCCTGACTCCCTGGAAAAGGCAAAAGAAGTCTGGTGAATATTTCAGTATAATGGCATTTATCAGATTCTTCATCAAATTTAGGGGAACTGAAGGTAATCTTCATGTTACTATCTGGGCCAAGTGCTGGCAATGCTGATTAAATTTTTTTTAATTCCCTCCAGTTCCAGGTTAGTTCCAGAAGAACAAGAATGGTGTCTTAATCTATTTGGGCTACCATATGTAATACCAAAGACCGAGTGGCTTAAACAACAGAAGAATTTTCTCTCCTACTTCTAGAGGCTGAGAGGTCCAAGATCAGGGCGTCAGGATCGTTGGTTTCTGGTGACAGCTCTATCCTGACTTGCAGATAGGAGAGAGAGAATGGTGCTTCTCATGGTGACGACTCCACCCTCATGACCTCATCTAAACCTAGCCACTCCCCCTAAGGCCTCATCTCTGTACTGTCCCACTGTGGGTGGGACTTCAATATTTGCATGAGGGACGGAGGGGCACAATTTAGTCCATAGCATCGGACAGACTGGCCGAAACTATGAAAACTCCTAAGATTTAGGCAAAATAGAAGTGAGAAAAGAAAAATACAAAATTAAGATAGGGGCGCCTAGGTGGCTCAGTCCGTTGGGCGACTGACTTCACTCAGGTCATGATCTCACAGATTGCGTGTTCGAGCCCCATGTCGGGCTCTGTGCTGACAGCTCAGAGCCTGGAGCCTGCTTCGGATTCTGTGTCTCCCTCTCTCTCTGCCCCTCTCCCGCTCCCATTCTGTCTCTCCCTCAAAAATAAACACTAAAAAAAAAAAAAAAAAAAAAAAAAAAATTCAAAATTAAGATAGAGCAAGGAGTGTACAAAACACACCAGTAACTTAACTTTGCTCTTTGCTGGTTGAGAAAATTACTGTTAAATATGAGTGTTGACACTGCAACTGAGTGATTGGTTTCTAGCTGAAACATGGCTTCTGACAATTGCATAATGGTTGTGGACCATCCAAGGTCTCAGCTAAAAACTTTATCTTCAACCATCAAAATATACAGATTTTTCTAGCAGACCTGAACTTTCTGGGAAAACAAAATGTATCCAGCACCTGCAGAGTTACATAAATGACATCAAATGTTTTAGGAGAGAGAATACTGGTAGAGACATTGAATCTTATCACAGTCTTTGTGTTTAAATGTAATAAACACAGTCTCCACTCTATACTCATTAATGAGTTTTATTAATGTAAAATACCGATAATGATAAAAATTATTATGATATAGCATTTCAAACTGTCTAAAGCTCTCTTTCAGTTCTCAGTCTGCCTAAGTTGCTGGACAAGAAAGGGCATTTTTTCTGGGTTTTATTTGTGACTCAGATGTTACCTAACAGTACAAGCACTTTGTCTCAGGAAATGAGAGTAGAGTGTCATGTTTTTCTTCATTCACAGAGTTGTTCCAGGTTCAAGAAGGAAATATGTATGCAAGTACTTTAGATAATATAAAACACGTCTAAGCGATCATTCTGATTCTTATTTTTAGTAACTAAGGCAAAAACATGGGAATGACATACCTTGGAAGAATTGGAAATTCTTGAAAGAAATTGGAAGAATACATAATGAGCTATCCCTAGGGATGAAAACAGTATCACAAAAGTCACAACAGTCAGTTTTTAAAACGGTAAATGGAGTAACGATGACTCCTTAGTCCCTTACAGTTACCCCCACCACATTTAGACGTAAATTGCCACACCTTCAGCAGCAGAAGCTATTAGTGCTCTGCCGCGTCACCTTAGAAGGATCCCTTTATCATTTTTGTTTATGCCAGCTCTCAATATGCTTTCACTCTTCACAACTGACAGACTCATTTCCAGCAGACTGCTCTCAGAATGCCAGAACATGCTTTGTCTGCATGCACAATGAGAGGAAGTGCCCCAGGATGGGCAATATACCTGGTTTTTAATCCAAGAATGACCCCTCACTGCAGCTCTTCGCTAGCCCCTGAGCGAACAAGTCTTGGTCAGACCTACGATGTCCCCAGCACCTGTCTGTGGGATTGAGCCAATACTATCCTCTTTCCAACCTTGCTTGACATTTTACCTATCCTGTTCCCAGTTCCTTCTCCCCTCCCAGAAACAACTTCCTACAAATTATTGCACATGAATCTTTCTGTCAGAGTCTGCCTCTGAGGAATCCAATCTAAGACATCCCCTAGGCTTTCAGAATTCAACATGTATCCCCTAAGCCGGTCCTGGCATCTGGCCATTCTTCCTAACAGCAAATGGTGATTCTTTTGAACATCTGACCCAATATCACACTGTCACCTGTTGAGCAGCTCTCTGCTTTGACTGACTTTATTCTCAGCCTCAAACAATACTCTGTTATTTTATTTTTGTCTCTGTCCACAAAATAGCCATCTTTGCTTCTCCCTAGCGTTGAATGAAATCTTTACGTTAATACTTATTCTAGCCTAGAATCTCATTAGCCTTCGTGTCTCCTGGTCCAGTATATTTTTAAAATGGCTTGTACATACTTACATGGACTTTTATAATAGTTGTTGTGTATATAAGCAACACTTTGAAATATCTGAATGTATTTAGGCATAAGAATTTTTTTTCTGTGTTCTGGAGAGAACTTTAAAGAGAGCCAATGAAATAAACCACCCTTGAAAGATAAAAAAAAAAAAAAAGAAAATAATAATAATGGTTAATACTTGTATAATTCTAACCATGTTTTGTACAAAGGAATTCACTGGTATTACTTTTGCTCACCACAACCTCAGAGATATGTCCTATTACAGCTACTATTTTCCAGACCAGAAAACTAAAGAACAGTGCTGTTTAGTAATTTGGCCAAGGTCACATAGCTAGTAAATGCAGAGCAGGGCTTTGACACAGATGGTCAGGCATTAGAATCTGTGCCCTAAACCACTTTGCTTTATTGGTTCAGTGTAAAAGAAGCACAGGAAAAAAAAAATTCAACCAAAAAATTTCAACTCAAAATGGAGAAGAAGAAGGATAAATAAATTATTCATATATCTATGATTTTCTACTAGGTTTATTCAAGATAAATTACTATTTGCATTGCCCTGTAAATTTATCTACGATTTACCCAATTAGACAGACCTTTTAATATGGTTATGCTATTGGAACTCAGAATTTATCAAGTAGTCCAAAGCATGGATACAAGGTAGCCAAGGCTTTCATTATAAAATAGCACCAATAAAAACACCAACAAGAACAATAATATTTCTATTTATTGAGCATTTACCATAACCTAGAAACTATGCTACAATTTACCAGGATTCTTCCACTTAGGCTTCAAAAACATTCTATATAAAGTAAAACTTTTATTTCCTCCATTCTACCGTTGAGAAAACTGAGGCCCTGGGAGTTTAAGATTTAAAGTCAAACAAATAAAGTAAAATATATAATCTGGCATATCAGCCAATTAGGAGTTGGACAGTAATACTGGTAAAAATATGGCTTCCATGTTTTCATAGGGTTATACATTGTCAGTCTTGGGCTTTTATTCTTATTTTATGATTTATGACTGCCTGCTAAACCTCCTGGGGAAGCAGCTAGATATAAGCCTGTGGTAAAAATCTATGGTCAGTGGTGTCAATGACCTGGGGTCAATAGAGGAAAAGTGTGGTCAGAGGCCAGAATCAGAGCCCAGGTTTACAATGTGCTGCTGTGGCCTCCTTAGTGCCACAGAACGAGTCAATCAGTATCTGAGTAAGGTCTTATCACAGCTTTCTTCATCATCATTCATAACTGCAATAATGCTCATTAGGATTTCTAAATACAAACATTAAAAATAAAAACATATTCAGATACAAGGGTATAGTTTTTTTTTTCTCCTAAAGTAAAAAGTTACCCCAAAATGTCTTTGTTCATCAAATTGAGATTTATCAGAACAGTGTGAGAAGCCAACATTTTCATTAAGGTATTTGTATCTAAAACATGGAATCCAGGCAAGCATCAAAATTTTAAAATTCACACAGTTAACTTGGGCAATTCAGTGACTTTTCAAGTCTTACTTAATACTCTCTTGCCTGCAAGTCAAGAAACTTAAATGGAAAATGTTGGGAGTTATTTTTGCTAATTAAAAATGATGTACTATCATTAGGTTACAGCTTCTAAAAACAGTTTAGAAACATAACTTCAAAATAATTTGGCTGTGAGGCACCTGGGTGGTTCAGTCAGTTAAGCATCCAACTCTTGATTTCAGCTCAGGTCAGCAAACAGCCTGCTTGGGGATTCTCTCTCTTCCTCTTTCTCTGCTCCTCCCTGCTCTCTTTCTCAAAATAAATAAATAAATAAACAAACTAGCAGTTGTATCAATAATAGCCAAATCATGGAACGTGCCCAAATGTCCATCAACTGTTAAACAGATAAAGAAGCTGTGGTGTATATACATAATGAAATGCTACTTGGGGGTCGAAAAGAATGAAATCTTGTCATTTACAGCATCGTGGATGAAACTAAAGAGTGTGATGCTAAGTGAAATAAGTCAGTCAGAGAAAGACAAATATCGTATGATTTCACTCATATGTGGAATTTAAGAAACAGATAAACATAGGGGAAGGGAAGGAAAAATAAAGTAAGATAAAAACAGAGAAGGCAAACCCATAAGAGACTCTTAAATACAGAGAACAAACTCAGGATTGCTGGAGGGGAAGTGGGTGGGGGGGGATGGGCTACATGGGTGATGGGCATTAAGGAGGGCACTTGTTGAGATGAGCACTGGCTGTTGTGTGTAAGTGATGAATCACTGGGTTCTACTCCTGAAACCAATACTACCCTGTATGTTAACTAACTGGAGTTTAAATAAATAAATTTAAACAAACAAACTTAAAAAATTTTGTCTATATGTACTTTTGCATTCATTCATTCATTTATTCACTTATTGATAGCTATTGCTCACTATCCCTACTTCATCCTAAGGGCAAGGAGTCTAAAGTTACTTTCAAAAGCTCTTGTAACTTTCCCAACCACATGTGCGCCTATATATTCAATAAACTTAGCTCAGTTATGTCTTTGCTCCTATGTATATAGCATATCATGTCAAATTATTTAATATCGCTTATCTTAACTCTCTAACATCAGAAGTCCTCTCTTGATGTCAACAACTGTGAGTGTGTCCAACCACAGCAGGCAGAGTGGGTGACAGCATGGACTCTGATGTCAGAGGACCCTCCATTGGGATGGTTTCTTTCTGCTACTCACTTAATTATTACTCATAATTTACTTTCCTCTTCTTCTGTTTCTCCTTCCCTCCCTTCTATTCTTCCCTCCTTCCTTCCTTCTTTCTTCCTCTTCTTTTTTGGGTAAATTTCTTATCTTCTGCTCTTAGTTCCCACATCTGTAATCCATAATCCCTAGTTCACAGAGTTCTACAAGGATAAAATTAGGTAATGCGTGTAAAACACCTGACACCCTATGTATTCAACAAACGATGGGTGATATTTTTAGACAACGCTGAAGGACCATGAGGGCACAACACGGTGCCTGGTGTAGTAACTGGCATATGAAGTCCTCCATCAATATCTGTTGAAGGAATTAATGAATGAAAGACTTGATCATTTCAAGAGAAAAACACAATCAGAACTTCCAAAGTACAGTGTGGTTCCCAAAGGCTCCTCAAACTACAAATTTGGCTTAGTTCTATGGGGTCAAGTTAGAAGTCTGGCCAGCCATGCATCCATAATTGTAGTACATAGAGAGAGAAACCTTAACCAAAGCCTGTTGCTAAACCTGTATATATGTGGGTTGGGGGAAGTGGGGTTTTGTCTTCAGTAATTATTTAGGGAGGTGAAGGAATGAATTGGGAGCCTGGGGAAGAAGGATAAGCAGGGAATGTTTTGGATACTAGAGAAAGTGGTTATTGTTTATTGTTAGAATTTTCTGTTCAAAGGGCCTGGCGTGGCCCTATTATATTCAAAGGACCCATACAGACAGCTGCACTGAACCTTCATGAGCCATGTTTATATGTTACAATGAGTTACTTTTAAGCACTAAAATTTTCCAGGACTCAAATAAAGGAAAGGAGAGACACAGGCCAGAGGAAATCTCTGAAATCTGGGGTTTATTCTAACATGGAGAAAAATGTATGAGGTCATAAAACAAACCATAATTAATCTCCTGTTTTTAATGCCTCAGTACAAGCAGAGTGGGAATGCACCACCATTTTTGAATTTCTACTCTAGAACAGGCGCTGTGTGTATATATTTACACACTACATACACCCACACACACACTCTCAACACCAATCTAGTTTAATTCTTAGCCTTAACGGCACACTGCCAGGTACGTACCATCTCCCCCAGTTTAAAGATGGACAAACTCAGTCTCAGAGCAAGGAGAGCTGGGGTTGGTGTCCAGTGCTGTGTGGATCTGGCATCACTATCCCCTTCCAGAACAGTCGGGGCCACATGTGCCCTGAAGCCCGTGGGGATTTTCAGTGTCTCTGAGGACTTACAAAATCCATTTAGTAAAAATAATTAATAACAGAGTAAGTAAATAATGTAAATAAGTAGTTACAAATAGTAAGTTAATAGGTAACTGGGAAGATACTGAAACCCACTGATATGTATCAGACACCAATCCTTTCACTTCTGACCACTATGCCCTATTGCCTCAAAATCACGGAGGAGATATCAGATCACCGTTTCAAATATCGCTATGCGGGGCTCCTGGGTGGCTCAGTCACTTAAGTGACTGACCCTTGATTTTAGCTCCGGTCAGATTTCACAGTTTCATGAGTTTCAGCCCTGCATAGGTCTCTGCACTGATAATATGGAACCTGTTTGGGATTCTCTCTCTCTCTCTCTCTCTCTCCCTCTCTCTCCCCCTTCCCACACGTACTCTCTCTATAGTCAATGCTTCTTAAAATAAATAAAATGAAATGAAATGAAATGAAATGAAATGAAATGAAATGAAACGAAATGAAATAGAATAAAATAAAATAGGGGTGCCTGGGTGGCTCAGTCGGTTGAGCATCTGATTTTGGCTCAGGTCATGATCTCATGGCTCGTGAGTTCAAGCCCCGTGTCGGGCTCTGTGCTGACAGCTCAGAGCCTGGAGTCTGCTTTGGAGTCTGTGCCCCACTCTCGCTCTGCCCCTCCCTCGCTCATGCTCTCTCTCTCTCTCTCTCTCAAGAATAAAATAAATAAAAATAAAATAAAAAATAAAAGAACAGAAAATAAAATCATAAAATAAAATAAAATATCATTATGGAATACCAAAACAACCTCCCAATCCTAAAATGTTGTTCCTAGAGAAAAAAAAAAAAAAATGTATACCAAATTTTAACTAGAAAACACAGATAAATCTTTAAAGATATAACATGTGGAAATCGATTTTAAGTTACTGGCAAAGTCTGATTGGTTATTACTATGGATATTGAAAGCACAGAAAACCAAATATAAATCTTGTAACTTTCAGATTGATAGATTTGCAAATCTAGAAGCCCTCCTTTACTCTAGGTAGTTCATGGGCATACAGGAAGGACAAAGGTAAATCAACCAGAATGGAGAGAGGTTGGGCTGTCTAGACAGAAAAATGTTCCCTTTAGTGATCCTCATACACTTATCCTACACGAGGCTATAGTATATTTGGAAAGTATGCAAGAATGGGAGGAATTAACAGAAATTTTTGTGAAGGATTTCGGAATCTGTAAGAGGAGAGAAAAATCAAACACATATGTGTGCATTCACATTCCTCTTACAAATAACTGAAATAATTAAAATTTAAAGTAACAAAAATCATTAGCTATGAATGCATTTGATACACAAATTTTGGGGGTTCTTGGGGCATTTACTGGCTTCTACAGTTGTCTTGTTTTCTAGGTATCGTAGGAGTATTTGTTTTCCAGGCAACCCTGCAAGTGTTACTATACTGCACTATGTACAAACGTTTTGAAATTGGAAGTGTTTCTTAACACATCATTATTAATATGGAACAATGTTATGAGTCACAATGGTGCCATCTACTGGAAGCCACTGAACTATGAAGATAGAGATAATACTATGGCATGCATTTAATGAAAACAAAAGGTAATATACTCTAATATTTTTTATGAAGAAATTCCATTAATTAATGATTTTATTTAGGGGCTAAATCGGTACAGTTGATGTCCTGGGAAGCAAAAAGTTCCCAGCACACCATTCTCTCATACCTTGTTTTCTCCCTTTTAATTTGATGCCATTTGTGCGTGTGTGTGTGTGTGTGTGTGTGTGTGTGTGTGTGTGTGTGTTGTGTGTGTGAATTATTTTTCCTATTTACTTGAACCAGAAATGAGATGTAACTGTAAGAATTAATATTTAATAATTTAAATTTCATAATTTTCATTAGAAATTACAAAGTTCAACAAGTGATAACTTAGAAGGGTTGTTCTTAAAGCTAATGTGCTATTACTTCTCCCAAGAAATTCACTGGTATTTAAAAAGTCTTTGATGTCTTAGTCTGTGTAACACATAACATCAGGTTTGAGTTAGTGAAATCATCCTCAAGCTTTCACTAGTGTTTGTCAAAGCATCATCTGACACAGAAACTAAATAATCAGCATATCCCATGGTAGATCTAATTGTTACCTTCAACCTGTAACAAGACTTCCCGAATGAGAGTGAATGTAATATGTTGTATTAACGAATTGTCAGCAAAATATAGTAGAGGAAAAGATTTTCTTACATAGATACACCCACGAGATGACAGCACGTCTTAGTTAACCATGGATATTTTTTCTATTTTGCAAATTTACTACAATACATTTTAATTCCTTGCCTCAGTTTCCATCATCACTCAGAACTTTTCTGGACCATTTTATCTAATATGTATAACTTTAGAGAATTAAGCAACAGCCCAAAGAATAAAATATGCTCTTAAATTAGATAGAAGATGTTTACATCATTATTTGGCTTTATATTCATTCATTCATAAACTACCTCAACAGACAGTTATTGTCAAACCCCAGTACCTGCAAAATTATGACAAGACAGAAAATGTCTCTGTCTCTCCCAGTGGTACATTCTAGTGTAGGAGACACCACAACAAACACTATAGGTCATTTCATATACAGCTGACCCTTCAACAACATGGGTTTGAACTGCATGGGTGGGTCCACTTCTATGTGGATGTTTTAAAATAAATTTACATACAGTACTGTGAATATATTTTCTCTTCCTTATTATTTTAACAAATGTTTACACTAAACTATACCTAATGAGTTAGGAAAATAAATTAATCACACAACATAATTAATAAATTTTTATTCTAATGTAGGGGCACCTGAGCGGGGCTCAGTCGGTTGAGCGTCAGACTTTGGCCCGGGTCATGATCTCACGGTTCATGGGTTTGAGCCCCGCATCGGGCTCTGTGCTGACAGCTCAGAGCCTGGAGCCTGCTTCCAATTCTGTGTCTCCCTCTCTTGCTGCCCCTCCCCCACTTATGCTCTGTCTCTCTCAAAAATAAACATTAAAAACTTTTGTTTTTAAAAAGAACAAATCTAATGTATAAGAAAAATAAGACTCAAAGAGCAGGTAAATTTGTTATGCATATTTTTAAAGAAATAATAAGATGTGCATTTATGATTTTTTTAAGTTTATTTATTTATTTTGAGAGAGAGAAAGCATAAGTGGGAGAAGGGCAGAGAGAGAGAGGGAGAGAGAGAATCCCAAGCAGGCTCTGCTTGGCGTTTATGAATTTTTTATTAACCAAGGAATCTAAAACTGAAATATTACTTTGCAAGAGCTAAATATGCATGTGTACATACATATATTTTACCATGGGAAAAAACAGTTGAGTCTGAGTCAAAATAACTCTGAAAATATCTTTCTAAGCCCACTTCCAAAATAATAGAAAATGAGAGGTGGTCACCGATGATGCCTTTTCATAATCCTCATTTTGAAGTAGGGTAGCTCTTGGTATTCTCATGCTCTCCTCTCGGGTGGCTATGCTCACTCTCTCACCTTCCTGCACAACTTACAAGACGCAATAATAGAGTTTCCTAATTCTTGTCTCAACGCGACAGACTAAAACCAAATTGCCTTAAACACACTGGCTCAATCAACCCTATATTTGCATTTCCTCATCTCTGTCTTTTCATAGACGAATGCCAACTACGTTCCAGATGCTTTGAAGTTTGATGTACTATAAAGGCTAACGTTTGGAGCAAGATCCTTCTGGGGTCATGTTCAAGACCTACCACACCTAATATGTAAGTGACCAAACATAATTCATTCTACCTATTGGGCTTAAGTTTCTCTGATTAAATGAAACAATAAGCCGATGCCTAAGTGTTACCTACTGATAATGTTAATTAATGAAGGGAATGGAGAGGCTGAATGTACGGACTCCACAGGCTGTGTTTGGGCATACAAAAACGAGAAAGACGGTGCCCCCAAACATCAGGCTTTTTGAGCTAAAGTCCTGATGGGCATTAGCAGGTCCAGCTACGGGACCCCGGAAGTTATATACAAACACGTATGTGCACAAGTGCATTCGGGAAGGGGGATGGGAGAGAGTCCATATATTTTATCAGGTTCTCCAATGGGACACAGACCAAATTCAAGAAGCCCCAGGCGCTCACACTTTCTTTCTCCACTATGTACTCTGTAGGACACAAATCCTGTAAGAAAACAGTCACTTCTAGCAGTGCCGTGAGCTACGATGATACAAGTTATTTCTTCCTGCATTTTCCTTGGTTCTATCTGGCGAACTGAGTCACAGTGTCCCCTCATCTTCCTAGACCGAGCTCATTCATTATTTACTCAACAAATATAAATTAAATTCCAGAGTCAGAAGCTGGGTCTCCTCACTGAATGAAATAAGAATGGCCTTGCCCCCAAAGGAATTTATAAGCTCGTAAGACTAGAAGAGAGTAAAAGTTAAGGGTAATATCATGAAAAAAAAAGAAAAAAGAAAAAAAGGGAGGCAAGGTGGGCATCGCGACAATCAGCAAACTGAAATTTTAGCCTGTGGGACAAAGAGGATCATGGTCAGTGCTGGGGCCACGCACTGCTTAGGCTGAGATTTGGGGCACAAACAGGGGAGAAGGGGGCTCAGGTCTCACGCTTTCCGCCTTTGACTAAAAACCAGAATGTGCAAAGCCCTGAGGTTCAAACAGAGAAAGAGAAGATGGAGGCTTGAAAACAATTGTGTGACATGAGGTTGGGTTCGGGGAATACCTTCTCCTGGTGGATTAACTCTATTTTTTATATATTTCTTTTCATTACATGATAGTGGAAGGACTTATTTCTATACAACTTCTTTCTCCTATCGTATATGGTTGTGCGCCCTCTGAGCTAGGTGCTGGGTCATATAGATGCTATATACATCCCTCCAGCCAGTCACTGATGTTAAAAAGCTCTCTAACCTGCCTCTGTTGAAGGAATGAGTAAAATAAAATTAATAACATCAAGCTTGAAACTGACTGTGCTTCATGTGAAACTTTATAATTTGCTTACATTTATCACATACTATTTTAAAGCAGGTGGAGATAGGAAGAAGTGCTAATCACCACTGTGCTCTAGTTTTCCTCTGCTTTTTTTATCTGTAGCCCCATCTCAGCATCTGCCTGGAAAGACTAGTCCATCATAAGCACCACCAATCAACGTGCTTTGTTTTGTTTTTGCTTTTGATCACAAGATGGGCCTCTCACAGTGCAGTAGATCTAATCTTTGATGTTTGGCTCTCTTCCATTATGCTAATTTTTCACTGGAGACATAGGAACTTGAACTTTGCAGAGAAATGTATAGTTTTCCACAGCTACTTCCAAGTCCAGAACTCAATCAGAAGCCAGAGAATAGGGGGCATCTCATATTGTGCTGAAACCCACCGCCCACTGACTCTACTCAAACGAAAATGGTGAGCAAATAGAGATTTCACATTATGTCGCTTGCCCTTCTGAAGATATTTTCACACTCCTGCCAGCTGAGTGTCCTGATGTTTTGTTGGCTTGTCTAAACCGAAGCTGTTGAGATTCTGTAGCCACATTCTCCGCTACTGTCTGCCAAGGGGCAACGTTGAATTAGGATGGTCGAGAAGATGGTGGAACAAGCGAGAGGGAAGACATGATTTGGTTAAAAGTAAAGAAAAATAACAAGTAGCAGAAACTGTAGTCCGGTTTTGTTCTTCACAACTCGGAAAGCTAAGTATTTGGACCCACATTACACTGACTGGCGATTCTGTGTTCCCATACCTAAGTGTGCATGTCTGTCCATTTTCTGCCACACTGATCCCTTTATTTGTTTTCCCTAAAGACAAAACTCTAACCTAAAACAGAAATTAAAGGAAAAGGGGCAGGGTTTGGGGAATTAAATTCTAGTATTTGGAAGACAGTTTGACAGTCTGTGCTTTTCACAAAACAAGCTACTAGTGTTCATGTAATACACTGCACCCCTTTGAAATCCTGGGGAAGTAATTCTGTATGTTTGGAGACAGTGGCATCATGGGAATATGAACAGTGCACATGTGAGCCAAATTCAGACCACACAAAGTTCTGACCTCAACATTAGTTACGATTGGCTGATTTGAGAAGACAGGAGCTGTGTGTAGTGTATTTATCAAAGTGTCCTATTTAAATAACCTGCTTAGAGTTTCAGTGTTGACTTTTATAGCAATATAGCATATATACAAGTCCACAAGTCATAAGAATACAGCTCAATGCATTTTTACAAAATGAAGACACTGATGTAACAACAGTAGGAAAACAAAATACTACCAGTTATCCCTCCCCCAAGACTCTTATATCTCCTTAAAGGAAAACATAATTTTGATTTTTTTATAGTAGATTAGTTCTATTTTCAGACTTTACATAAATTCACAGAAAACAAATCACGTCACATAGTCTATAACTTTTGATTTGTGTTTGACATTCTTCTGACCAGCATTATGTTTGTAAGAGTCAATGTTGCGGTATGCAGCCATACCTTGTTTCCTTCAATTGCTGGAGAGTAACCCAATGTATAAATATTCTCTACTTTGTTTTTTATGTTCCATTGTTGATTGACAGGCTGCTTCCACAGAAGGTTTTAAAAACACTGCTGTTATGAACATTCTAGGACACATCTTCTGAAACACAAACTACACATTTCTGTTGCACGTATACCTGGATGTATACTGATGGACCAGAGGGAATGAGTAAATTTAGTTCCAGTGGAAATTACAAGACAGGGT
Organism: Panthera pardus; assembly: GCF_024362965.1. NCBI lineage: Eukaryota > Metazoa > Chordata > Mammalia > Carnivora > Felidae > Panthera > Panthera pardus. The sequence continues at coordinate 188,799,162 of NW_026526688.1, forward strand.
TCCAAATTGGTTATACCAATTTATGCCCCCAATGGCAGTTTTTGAGAGCTTCAGTAGTTCCAGGGTACTTGCCAATACATGGTTTTATCATTTCTGTTTGATTTTTGTTTTTGTTGTTTTGAATAGCCATATTAATGGATAAGTGATGGTATCTCACTATGGTTGGTTCAAATCTAATTTAATCACCTTCTGATGAATAATGATGCTGAGCACTTTTTAATGTGTTAATTGGCCATCTGTATATTTTATTTTTGAAGTTTCTGCTAAGACTTTTGCCCCCCTCTCTTTTGTTTTATTGGACTATCTCCTTTTTATTATTTATTTAGGAGTTTTAAAAATGTATGATCTGTATATAAATCTTTCAGTGATTACATATATAACAAATATAATTCTCTTGTTCCCTTTTATGAAATGGTGTCTCTGATAAGGATAAGTTTTTAGTTTTAATAAGAGTCGAATTTCTCAATATTTTAATTGAAAGGTTTGTTCTGTGTGTCGTTTTTTAAACATGTGCCAAACCAAAGCTTTTGAAAATATTCTGACATTTTCAAGAAATATTATTGCTTGGCTTCACATTTCAATCTTGAATCTACCTGAAATTAATTTCTGTATATACCTCAAATAAGGAGTAAGTACAGTTATTTTCCTGAATAACTCCAATTGACCTGGGACTATTTATTAAAAAGCATATAATTCCTTTATAGCAGGGGAACAGAGACTAAAGTGTCACACATGAACTGAGTCAACCCAGAAGGTGCCACACATCACATGCCATTGTCCAATTCTATTTACATGACCCAACTGTAAGAACACAAGAACAACAAATAAAATATTTGTAAATATTATTTTTGCTGCCATATTTGCCAAGATAATAATTTCTTTCATGTGAAATATGCTTTTTGAATCATTTTACTATATTTGCATTGGAGAGATTAAACAATAACATGTTCTTTAAAAGAAAAAAAGGAGATTGATTTTTCAGAATTAGCTAAAGGCAGAAGTAACTTGCCAAATTGGTGGGTTTTCATATATCATGGAAGTTTCATTGTGGCCAATATGTACTACTTACCATATCAATACCATCTTCCATTTGTGTAATAACAGTAATCTCAAGTTTTTCCTGTTACTAATCATGAATTAATAAAGTAGTGAAGGCAGGCCAAACAGACAGATAAGCACAAAAAATATTATGTGCATAACTGCCTATTGATTATACCTTCCTTGGGAGAAAGGATCATGCCTTAGGTTTTTGTTGTTCCTGTTTTTATTTTAAGGAACTCAACCCATAAAGCATCTTTCCCCACCCTCCTCACTTCAGAGGAGGGTGTAATTCAGGAAATTATATACAAACAAGCGCTTTTCATAGGGGTGGTAAGGTATATTTTTAAAATATCCTTGCAAGATTTTCACAGTATTTTGTTAATGGTGTATTCTTTAAATTCTATTTCCAGGGGAGCCTTGGTGGCTCAGTCGCTTAGGCCACTGACTCTTGATCTCAGCTCAGGTCATGATCTTATGGTTCATGGGATCAAGCCCCGTGTGGGGTTCTGCACTGACAGCACGGAGCCTGCTTGGGATTCTCTCTCTCCTCTCTCTCTGCCCCTCCCTCAGGATTTCTCTCACTCTCTCTCAAAATGCATAAACTTAAAAAAAAATAAATTCTATTTCTCATCATCCAGATTCCCAGAATGTGCAAATTAACTTTAATTCTTTAAAAATTATAGTAATGATTTCGAGATAATGATCTACTATCTAAATGTAGGCTTTAAGATCTTCAAAACCTTTCCAACATTTGGGTATAATTTTATAACTATACAGAAATGTGCCATGTTGTTTCAATGTGCCGGACAGATGTAGATTTTTAAAGACGCTAAGTTTTCTGGACAACACTTCCTCTTGTTCATTTGTTCACTAATTCATTCATTTATGAATTCTTTACTGAGCAAATGACTTGCACCAGGTTTTGTGATAAATTATCAAGAAACAGACATTATAACTGCTAAACCCCACTGATCAATTCCTTGTGTGTTAGGAGGCACTCTTCCAAGTACTTTTCTTGTATTAACTCTCATTTTCCTTATTAACTTAACCTATGAAATTCAGAGAACTAAAGGTGTTTGCCCAGGTTATGAAGCTAGTGAGGGACAGAGCAGAGATTTGAGTCAAGGTTGTCTTGTTCCAGAGCCAGAGTTTATAATCACTACACCATTCTGTTTCTACTCAGGATAAGCAGCTTATGGCACTGGTGTTCTAGAAAACATTTGAGGTTTTAATTTAGAGTAAATTTAAATCCTGCCTACACTCAAGAGTTTGCTAAAAATACAGTAAAAACTAAATTCTAAAGAATATGTAAAATAAAGGTATTGTCCAACTCTGTTCATCATCATATTTAGGTCTTATGATCTTTGTTCTTGCCTAAGAGTTCACACTTTGATGAAAAATGTGAAGGTTTTAAAGCTTAAGGACAAATTGTTCAAGTTCACATCTGGACACTGCTATGGACAAGCGATTCATCCTTATTGAGAAAAACTTAAAACTTAAAGTCTGTATGATCCAGAGAATAAATTTCCCAAACTTCACAAATGTGAGTACTTTTAAAAATATTTTTTAAACCAGTCAATACACCACTGACTTGTCTTTAACCTCTGCATTGGATGGCAAGCAATTACTAAAACCTCAAACAGCTCTAGCACAGAAAATTAAAATTTTGTACACTCTTTGTATCTGCAAAGGGCCCTGATTTTAAGAAGATTATATGAGTCACATGCTTTGCACAGCACTTATTCATCTGTATCAAAACCACAGCACATTCTTACCTAATCAAGTCCTTCCTTCTTTGCTAATTAAGATAGTACCAAATAAATAAATAAATAAAGTTACTTATTCAGTCATGAGCACTGAATGCTCCCAGTAGGTAGTCTTTTCACAATTCAATTTCCCCAATGGGACTGGAAGAGGAAATGAAACAACAAATTGTACTCCTGATGAACTAAGCAGAAGCTGCTATTCTATAGGGAGTCCTGCTAGGTCAATTAGTTCATCATGCGAACAGAATAGCAATCCAGAAACCAATGCCCCTCCAACAAAGGTTCAAAAAAGTAAAGTTCAATGGCCTCTTGTAATGCTGTCTCCAGTGGAAACTCCTGGAAATTGGTGTGAGTTTTTGCTAATGGCATTTTAATATATGTGACTAAGCAAAGACTTGTGGTAACTCAAAATAGGAGCATTACTGCATCATTATATACCTGGATTAATAGACTTGCCATCTCTGTATATATTTCATTAAATGGCAGTTACTTGCATTTCCTGAATCAACTTAAGCAAAAATGGTATGAAATAGCAATATTTTAAATTACTATGGTTTCTTTCCAGTATTCTAACTGTGTACTGTTCAATCTCAAAAGATAAAATAGAACAAGCCTTCATTTTTAACAAGTCCAACTATTTTTAAAATGCATATGTCTACAAAACAACATATTTTAGATCCAAATGGAATCTAGTGTGAACAATGACTGAAGGCATTATAAAGAGATTAACTGAGATAAATCTCTTAAGAAATGTGAGAATTCTATACAAATGAATTTTTTAAATGTTTATTTGTGGGGGGAGGTGCAGGGCCAGAGAGAGAGAAAGAGAGAGAGATAATCCCAAACAGTCTTCACACTGTTAGAGCAGAGCCCAATGTGGGGCTTGATCTCATGAACCTTGAGATCATGACCTGAGCCGAAAATCAAGAGTCAGATATTTGGGGCCCCTGGGTGGCTCAGTCGGTTGAGCGTCCAACTTTGGCTCAGGTTGTGATCTCACTGTTTGTGAGTTTGAGCCCTGCGTCGGGCTCTGCACTGACAGCTCAGAGCCTGGAGCCTGCTTCAGATTCTGTGTCTCCCTCTCTCTCTCTGCCCACTACTCCCACACTCTTGCCCTCTCTCTGTCTCAGAAATAAATAAACATTAAAAAAAATTAAAAATAAAAAAGAGTCAGATATTTAACCACCCAGGTGCCTGTATGCAAATGAATATTTTTGCAAGAGCAATATCATCTTCCATTTATTATGTTTTAGAGCTAGCTTGATAGTTCTAACTTGCATTACCTTGTTTGGTATCTCAGTATTTTGTTGTTTTGAAACTAGAAGAGTTACCTCTAAATTAAATCCTTCACTATGTTTTAATTTAAAAAGTATGATCTCTTATAATTTTTCCCCATTTTCATCTTTATTTCAAAGTTAAAAGAACTTCATAGTATCTTTTCATGCAGGCGTTTGATTCTTGTTATCGTGACTGAAAATGGGTCTGTGTTATTGTCTTCATTTTATCTAAAAAAAAACAACCAACAAACAAAAAACATAGGGGATCTGAGGTAAGAAGTGGTTTCTATTGCTGACTGATGACAAACTTGAGTAAGCCTCCCGCCTCTCGTTCTAGACTACCACTTACATTCCTGATGTATATAAAACCTAGCAATGTACATATCTGTGTGTTGAATTATCCTGGAAACTCAAGGTGAATTGTGTAGGGTAGGAGGGATGGAAGTATGTGATGAAAGAGACAAAAGGTGTATCAGTTGGGCAACATGTATGCTAAAACTAGCATCCCACTTTATTCACTGTACAGATAAATAGCTATTTTTGGTATGGCAGTAATGTCAAATTCCTTGAATTTTAGAAAAGTTAGATATTCACTGTACACAAATAAATTTTCTGTATAACAGTAATGCAAAATTCTCACATATTTTTTAAATTAGGTATGTAATATATGTTCATTTTAAAAACACTATAGGTAACTTATGGGGCACCTGGGTGGGTTCAGTCAGTTAAGCATCCGACTTCAGCTCAGGTCATGATCTCACAGTTTGTAAGTTCAAGCTCTGCGCTGGGCTCTGTGCTGACAGCTCAGAGCCTGGAGCCTGCTTCTGATTCTATGTCTCCCTCTCTCTCTCTGGCCCGCCTCCACTCACTCACACACTCTCTCTCTCCTGAAAATAAATAAACATTTAAAAAAATAAACAAAACACTATAGGTAACTTAAAAATGTGCTATGGCAATAACAGCAATAAAAACCAATGAATAAGTATGAAATGTTTAAGCACTAGTTTTTTTGAAAATAAGAAACAGGATTATAGTTGTTTTCAGATAGGTTCTCTTTATTCCAACAAAACAAACACTCTTATGTAGAAAAATTGAAATTTTACACAGATAATTGAAATCTGGTTTTCACTTGTGACTTAAGCAGTAACTGACTCCACGTTCTCAGGTGCAGTGAGGACAACTTGGTAACAGCACTGGGGGAAGAAGAAGACTTGGGAGCCTTTTGAGTCGTTCATTTAAATTCTGGGTTCCACACTTTGCCAGCTGTGTCATTTGAAGCAAACTGTCTATCCACCGGGCCCATCCTTCAGGGCCGTTTTCCCTGTCTCTTCCTTTTATCTGCTCAGTTACCTCCAGGATGTTTGTTATTCCACTCCCTTCAGAGCTCAAAGTGGCCCCTACATTCCAATGTATGCCTCTTTCCTTGCAGAGTAAAGGAGAGGTACATACTCAAAGACCACTGATCAAATGTGAAAAGGGTAAAACAAAGAATTTAAAATAAAAATTAAAAAATTACTCAAAAAATCTAGATAACCTCGAAACCACCTTTAATAACCCACTGATAAAATCATCATTAGTTCTTACAAACTAATATTCATTAAATATGATGCTGTAGGCACTGGTTACATGCTTTATGTTATTAACTTGTTCAAAATTCACTGCCAACCTGTGAGACCGGTATTGGTGTCTCACTTTTAAGTGAAGCAATTTGGTCAAGGTCCCACAGTTAGGGATCATATGCAGATATGAAGTCTATTCATAATCTCTCACATTACATCAGATGGGAGAACAAAGTTTAGACTTGAAGCTGAAAGGGATCTTTCACCTTCCACTCTAAATTCGGATCTTGGAACTGCTCATCTAGGTATGTCTACAGAGACATCACAGATCTGAGTGTAAGTGAACCCACCCACCCAGGTACATGGATGAAAATGCAGGTCTGATGAATGGAGCAGGTCAGAGTCAGCACCCAGAGGGAAGACCTTCCCAGCAGAGGAGAACTCCCCTCCAGCTCTGCCTCTCTCCTAGAAAAAGAGGTATGAGAGCATCCAACCAAAAGGAGGGCAAGCAAATGAAGAAGGAAAACGCCAGAAGGCAGTTAGTAACAAAAGAATCAGCCAGATTGGCTCTTGTTTTGGAGGTACAATATTCTAGTCTGCTAGAAAAATTTGCTTGGACAAATTTCCAGCTCTGAGCAACACGATTAACTGCAGATATTTCCAAGAAATGAATGGAGGCGTGACAGAGGCGTGATGAGGTGGGAAAATCATTCATCCTTTACCAACCATTTCTTCTACCTTCTTCCTTTCAACATGCCTTTCTAACTTCAATTCCATCCTTATTCAGAAGACGAAGGTGGATGAAGATACTAAGGATCAAGATGAAACCCATCCAGCTTGGATTCAGTGCTTCATCCTTGCTACCATATCCCCACTAACCATCTAAAATCATCTGTCCCTTTGGGTTTTTGTTGCTCACGCTCTAAAATCATCACCCTACATCTATCCAGCTCCCCATATTCCCTGTCCATGCATCTTGGCTGCTGAGCGCCCATGAAACAATCTCAGAGTCGGTTGGCATCTATATAAAATTTATGGTCACCACCTTGGGCCAGGATTTATCGTCTCTGCATGGCTCCTTTTTTCTTTCCCTTCTGCGCTCTGCTTTCCTCTTACCTTCCCAGAACCCTGGAGATGTCTACTATGGAATCTTCTCCTCTACCTCTAGGGGCTCTCTACTGGCTCCTTTCCACAAGTGAGCAAATCTTACTTCCATCTTTGAACAAAAACACTCTTCTCTATTCCCTTTCTTCTTCCAGAAAGTCACATTTGCTCATTCTTTCTAAGTCAAATATCTCATTCCAATATTCCAATATTTCTTCTATTCTCACTACTTCAACTCATGTGCTCTCACTACAGTTAATTTGGCCTCAAGACCCATTTCACTAGATCTAGTAGACAGTACTTAGCCCTCTTTTTACCTGGCCTATTAGCAGTATTTCACCCAGTGGGCCAACTGCTTCCTTTTACAAAACACTCTTTCCTCAACAGAATCGAAGGCATGCCATTCCCATGTGCTACTTTTTAGCTTCCTCTATTAGTTCTTCCTTCTTTAACTGACCATTAATGCTGGCTTTTTTTCAGGCACCAGGTGTTCCCAGGTGCTCTTCTTCATTGTTCCATATCCTTTTCTCCTTCATAACGCAAACCACTTTCACGTCTTCAATATGCACTTCTATGTTTATGACACAGATTTATATCGACAGTCCAGAGTTTTCTTCTTTACTCCAGAACCATACACCCATTTCAGCATTTTACTTACTCCATAGCTGTCCAGACCTCATTTGAAGAGAAAATGTAGTTTAATACTAAAATTACAAACTTCCGTACTTCCAAACCTGCATCTGATCAGGTTTTCATATTGGGTGTATTTCATGTTTCATAAGCTCAAAATAGAAATCTAATAACCATGGTATACTCATTTCTTTTTCTACCCATCAATCACCCATCAATTTTCTTACAAATTCCTTCCTAAAGATTCTGAAATCTGTTTACTTTTTTCTTCGTTCCTCCAGCTGTTCTTCCAGGCCAATGTTCTATAATCTCTCTCCTGTGTTACCTCCTATCTACTTTCTCCACATCTATGTCACCCATTCAATTAATTTTTCCCATAATGGTCAGCGTAGTCATCCAAATATGATTTATAAGATTTATAGGTATGCCCATGAAATCAAATTCATACAGTTCAAAACCACAGAATGTTAAACTGAATCACTCTCCTTTGAAAATATAAGCCTAATAGTTTCACTTTCATGCTAGTAAGAAAAATAAAACACAAGTAGAAAGCCTTAGGGTGCATCAAGTCACTACCCTTCACAAGAACTCTGGGGGAGTCTGGGTGGCTCAGATGGTTAAGCATCCAACTCTTGGTTTCAGCTCAGGTCATGATCTTGTGATTCGTGAGATCAAGCTCCATGTGGGGCTCTGCACTGACAGGGCAGAGCATGCTGGGGATTCTCTTTTTCCCTATCTCTCTGGCCCTCCCTCATTTGCACGCTCTCTCTCTCTCTCTCAAAATAAATAAACTCGACAAACTATCTACCATAGTAAGTACACCTTACTTATGTACCTGGAACACTCCATTGAACTTTTCCTCCTCAAGTATCTAAAATTTTCATTATTTTATCTCAGCTCACTATAGCACAGTACTTCCATTTGGGGGGCTTCTGTGACTTACACCAGGAGAGATGCCCTCTTTTATAATCCAATATGACTATAACTTTTTCTTTGTTGTACTTATTTGATGTAACTCTTGCCCTTTAAAGCACAAGCTGCCTCAAGGCAACTGTGTCTCTCTTAAGCATTAAGGTCATCATATAATGCCGGATACACATTAAGTATTCAAAGAACGCTGGTTGACTGAGCCCCTACAAGGAAGAGTAGGGGAGAGATTAGACTCAACTAATGCATGTTAACTGCCAACATACTATGTGAGACATACTTCATGTAGGTTTTAAATAGAATATAATCTAGCCTTAGAAATCTATCATCCATTTAACTTTATTGGCAAAATAATTCAGTCATCTAAACTTAAGTTTGAACTACCCATCACGAGAATGGCACTATGTAAGGGCAAAATGCTATTACCATTGATGTTCATATAATGCATGCACGCTGAAAAGAGCTAGGTATAGATGCAATTGAATTATGATGCTAGCAAACAATCACAGAAAACATAACATGTTCAATTATGTTTTGATCACTTCACATATGTTAATCTAATCAACACTCATAACTACCTATGAAGTCGGTACTATTATTATTAGCTCCGTTTTATAGATGCAGAAACTGATAGTCAAAATGCTTAGTGATTTGCCTAGCTCATAAGGTGCCAATGCCAGGACTTAGGCCCAGATTATCCGGTTCCAGATTTAACGCTGTAGTGTGGGTACCCTCATTATAATATTAACCCAGTTAATATTCTTCCATAACTTAAGCAGAGTATATTCTTAAACCAAATAGTTGATAGTGAAGACTTATGTTATTTACCTCTGTCCTTTTATAATCCAGCCACAATATGAAAAGAATAAAGTTTAACACCTCCACTAGTGAGACATTTGATACAGAGAATAAATTTCTTATAATTTTTTTCTACCGTGTTGAATATTTTTCATTAGTCAGCTTAACATTACACTACTTTTTTATAAGACTGTTCATATGCACAAAGTACATCTGTATTATCCTAAAATTAATCCTTTATTCAATGTTCAGTGATGATAACTGCATATATTCACCCTGGGTAAAATTATGAATGAATTTAAAAGATAACTAAGTCAATCTACAATACCATTATGATTTTGCATTATCCAAACAATGAATATTATTTACTGAGCTAAACGTAAGTAAATTGAAATATATCCCAGATGTTATACAAATAAATGTACCTTGTTCCAGGATTTCGGAAATTACAACTGATAACTGACACAGGAATCCACAAATAGCAGATGGAATATAGGTATAAACAGAACTAAAACCTAGAATCATATACGAATGAATAGTATGTTATTAATATTGGAAATAGGGATTTATTTTTTTTAATACTTAATTTTTTGGAAATGGGGACTTTAAAAAAAACAGTACACACTGGGGTGAGAAAATCTGAGACCACTGTATGGCAGCTAGAGAATAAAGTCCCATGAGAAAGTCTAGATATAAAAGACAGTCCAACTTAAAGTATTCAAAGCATCCCCCCCAAATTCTGGCCATACTGTTAACTTCTACCTCTTTGACAACCAGTGTTACTGTCAAAGACTTAATTCTCTGTCCTGCTTTCAATCCCCCAATCCTGGACTCCTTTGCACCACCTGTCTCTACTTCTTCAAATCCCATACCCTTGAGTCCCCTTGAGATCGCACTGTGAATGCTTGGCTGGGACAAGGAAAGCCAATACTGCCAAACCCAATCCAAAGACGCTTTCTCTCTTTTGACTTCTCTGCAGAAAACAAAACACCACCAACAAAAGACACACTATTTTTCTTGAAACATTCACCTCCTCAGTTGCTTTCCCAGTCTTTCGTAGGTCCTCAACTACTACTTTTCTTTGTAACCATGCTCCAGCACTCGTCGAACCCTTGTACACTGCTGAGAATGCGAAATGGTGCAGCGGCTATGGAACACGGTACGTCAATTCCTCAAATATTAAAACTAGAACTACTGTAGGATCTAGCAATTTGACTCTAGACATCTATTCAAAAGAACTGCAATCAGGATCTCAAGGAGATATCAGCGCATCCCTGTGTACTTCAGCACCATTCACAACAGCCAAGACATGAAAACAACCTGATAGTCAATTGACAGATGATTGATAAAGAGAATGTGGTATACATGTACAATGAAGTATTATTCAGCCTTTATTAAAAAAAAAAAAAAAAGGAAACCCTGACTTTTGCAACATGGATGAACCACAAGGACATTACAGTAAGTGCATAATACAGTCGCAGAAAGACAAATACTGCATGCTTCCACTTACCTGGGTTATCTAAAATAGTCAAATTCCTAGGATCAAAGGCAAGAATCATGGTTTCCAGATTCTAGCAGGAGGGGAAATTGCAGCGGTACTAAGCCAGGCATAAAGTGTCAATTCAGCAAGACAAGTAACTTCTAGAGATCCTGTGTACAACACTACATCTATTATCAACAATACTATATTGGATACTTAAAAATTTATTGAGAATAGATCTCTTATTGTGTTCTTACAATAATAAAATAAAATTTAAAAACAAGAAAGATAAAAAGATTAGGTTTCCGAAGAAAAGGTTCCTTCTCCTATTTCTTTTGCAAACTATTAATGTCTCTGATAAAAACAACACCCAGGCACAGGATTGTTATGAACATGATACAATATGTATGTGAAAAGAACCCAGTGTAAAACACTTCATGCACATTTATTATTATTTTTTTTAACTTTTTTATTTATTTTTGAGACAGAGCATGAATGGGGGAGGGGCAGAGAGAGAGGGAGACACAGAATCGGAAGCAGGCTCCAGGCTCTGGGCCATCAGCCCAGAGCCCGACGCGGGGCTCGAACTCACGGACCGTGAGATGGTGACCTGAGCTGAAGCCGGACGCTTAACCGACTGAGCCACCCAGGCGCCCCTTCATGCACCTTTATAAACACTTGAGAGGTCCATAGAAAACATGGCAGATGAGGCAACAGAGTGATCAATCTCTCAAGAATGAGGAAGAATGTTTGAGCATTAATGATCTATTTGATTAGCAAGTGTTGTTCACTTTTATTCATTCTTTTAATTAAATCAGTTAACTTAAAAAATACCGCAGGGGGGCACCTGGGAGGCTCATTCGGTTAAGCATCCAACTCCTGATTTTGGCACAGGTCATGATCTCATGGTTCATGTGATGGAGCCCACATCGGCTGACGGTGCAGAGCCTGCTTGGGATTCTCTCTCCCCACTGCTCTCTGTCCCTCTCTCAAAATACATAGATAAACATTAAAAAATGTGCTGAGAACAGTATCTTGTACATATGGAGGCCTACATAGAATTTGCTAAGTATATACATTCATACATAAAACATTCATTAAATACCTACTACATTCAAGGTCAAGGATCTAAAGGTAAAACAAAGCTGTGATCTACTTTTGTTTTTGTTACTACATGCATTATGCCAAATTATTTCAAAGGTATACATATGGATGTAAGGATAATAAAATGTAGTTTGGGAATACTTTTAAATATTTACTACAGTTAGTTTATCCTCATGATTCATCTTTCAAAAATATTATTTTACTCACACTAATTAATTTTATTGTATTGTTTGATATTAAAAAACCAAAACAATCTTGCCCAAGCTGCTTCAAAAATTCCAGCATCACACAATAAATTTCTTGAAAGAGCGTAGCGTTTCTGCTGTTGTTGTTAGCTTTCTTCTAAAAACTTCTATAATTGAGTTTTAATGAAGGTAAAAAGTCAGGGTTTAGGGGCACCTGGGTGGCTCAATTGGTTAAGCCAACTGACTGACTTTGGCTCAGGTCATGATCTCATGCCTCACTGGTTCGAGCTCCGTGCTGGGCTCTGTGCTGACAGCTCGGAGCCTGGAGCCTGCTTCGGATTCTGTCTCCCTCTCTCTCTGCCCCTCCTCTGTCTGTGTCTCTCTCTCAAATATAAACATAAAACTTTTTTTTTTTTAAGTCAGGGTTTAATTTACTATGGGATTCATATTTTCAACAGTTAATGTTTGGTCTATATGACAGCAGTTAACTGGTTAAAATTTTAAAGTTTAATGATCTATGCTAAGAGCTAACGTGTAGCCATTACAAAGGTAAAATAAACATTTTTAGTTGCAATCTAATGATGCAATGGTTATTAAACTGATCAAGGAAGAGAGTAAAATAATGGCTCACCCCCATATTGTTGCTGGAATGCTCTGCCGCCTAACAGATAAATCACATTATTTACCTCCTCAAAAAAAAAAAAAAAAAAAAAATCCCTCAAAGGCCCTTAATGCCTGTAGGATAAAATACAAAATCTTTTGTTTCAAGTCCTTAATCATCTTTATCTTCAGAAACACTGCCCACTACAGGCACCTGGCAAAACAGCTATCCAAACTATGTTGCATTTCCCCAAACCCATGTTCTCCCCCTCCTCCAAATCTCTGCATGTGTCTCCTTATGCTGAAATGGGCCAACAAAAGTCTGTCTACTTATCAGCTTCTAGGGCACCTGGGTGGCTCAGTCAGTTGAGCGTCCAACTCTTGATTTTAGTTCAAATCATGATCCAAGGGTTGAGGGCTCGAGCCCTGCATCAAGCTCTGTGCTAAGCATGGAGCCTGCTTGAGACTCTCTCTCTTCCTCTCCCTCTGCCTCTCTCCCCTGAGCGCTCTCTCTCTCAAGTAAAAAAAAAAAAAAAAAAAAAAAAAAAAAAAAAGAAAGAACTTTCTAACTTTGTTATCTAGCAAAATACTCATAAGTGTTTAATGCTTATAGTATATAGAGAAATTGTAATTATGTAATTAAATGGCAACATGGTCATATACTTAAGGTAAACAGATTTCCATATTGCTTATCTTAGAGTAAAAGATGTTCAGGATGGACAGATGGGTATGCATATAAAAAGCAACACTTTGCTCTGAGAGTCTCTGAGCCATCATGGTTTACTAGCCAAAAAGCCCACCCACCACCACCACCGACAAAGCCTTGAGAATTTTTTCATGACTGGCTATGAACTATCAAGATCTACAAAGAAAAATAAATTACTCTGCCTAACATTACTACCATCAGCTACTACAGTATTAGACCTTAGCGCTTTATTTACAGAACTCACTACTGACAAATGAAAGATTGCAAAATGAGTATACAAATGCCTTTTCAAGAATAGATCTTGAAAGCTGCTTTTATAAAAATGCATCTGACTGATTATTATAATGCAGTATGCTGACAGTCAAGAGGCACAGTAACACACTTCTTGTAGACTTCTAATGGAGTTAATCTTGGGTAGCATGAAAGCTACGGTGCTTTAGGAAGCTTGGGATCATTCTCTCCAAGTGGTCTTGCAGTTTGAAGAATAACAGGATATGTGTACAGCATTCCCAATTTAAAAGGGACATAGTGCTTTAAAACATGCTAATCTGAAAAGGCAAGGTTAGTAGATATTTTTGGAGAGGTGTAATGCTATGAACACATCCATGGAGGTTAAACCTTGTTATTCTGAAATCGTAATCTGCTGAACACTTTAAGCAGGGTGTTGACCCCCTAACAGAATTTCAAAAAATTTAAGGAAAACTTTAGTAAAGTTATATACACATTTCTAAGGAGAGATTGAGAGATATTTTTTTTTTAAATCACAAAATGCTGGGGTTTATGCTTTAAAAACTTTTATGAAGTCTTATTTTCCTCAATAGCAATATATTTTCAAATTTCTTTCCCATGTTTTTTTTCACTGAAAACCCTTTATACCTCCCTGATTTTAATCTAAGGACTGTTACCCACCATCTGAAGTACCCAAATGATGACAGTTCTCACACTTCCTACTACTGTCACCAAGAATTCTTTTATTGTGCAGTTTGAGGCTGATGCTAATACAACTGAGAAAAAGTCATCATAATTCTAATAAAATAAAACCACCCCAACCATCTTTTATTAAGTCACGCTGCGCAAAGGCAATCTGCATACAGACCCAAGCACAACAGGATGTAATTGATGTAGCCCCGCGGGCTGTTCCAGTAAAGAGCACTGCTCTCCGTCCTTGTGATCACCAATACAGCAAATGTTGATGCACGTGGCTCACCAGGCAAAACAGCTAATCCTGGTTCAGCTTGACAAGCCATGAATTGTCAGTAATGAGCATAAGCTTTCAAAGTCTAAAAAAATGATGACGGCTTCATCCTCTTATGTAGGAAGCTTTTGCAGAAAGACGAGCATGAACGAAGAAACAGCATGATGAAAGGCAAGTCTAAACTGTAGTCTCTGGAAGCCTCATAACTCCATGGCTTAATCGTTTATTTTACATTCCTAGGGACACACACACGTGTTGCCAGCTCTATAAAATAGAGCCAGGGGAGCCCCAGAAAGGCGGAGTGGCTTCTCGAACTCAATAAGCAGGGTGAAAGTATAATTTAACAAATCAATAGTCAAAGTTTTAAAGATTTTCAAGATTCAAGAGCATACCTATGTATGGGAAGACAAGTGCTAACTGCAGGTAATAATGCCAATGTCAGAAGACGACCACACCCCTTCATCTGGCCAATGTTTCCCATTGCTTCAGAACTCACTCCCAAGTACCAGGATAGTGAGGGGACCGGAAGCAAAGAAATCTAATCAGGTTTCTATTTGCAACATAGACTCTCAAAATGAAGAAGTCAGAAAAAATTCACATAGTATGAGCAAGAAAGCATTTATATGTGCCTCTTAATTATTAGATATAAATGTGTCATGCTGACAATAGGTTACTATCTATTTCACCTGAAGAAGACGGGCTTACTATAGTCTCCATGGAAGTGACAGATGATCGTTGCATCCTTTAAAATCCTGCTTTCCTAACCTCTGATTCAGTACTCTGTTTCTTCCTCTAGGGGTCAGCACACTAGTGCCGTCCAAGAACCCTGTTTTGAACATGTTTTTGTGAAACTAAGTATCTTCAACACAAATAAGGAAAGAAAAGTATAGAGGTGCCAAGGAATCTTTACCTAGTCTATCTTTTTTAAATAACCACATTCAGAAACCTCTCTCTGGACAACATGAGTCAGTTTAGGAATTATCAGAACCTGCAATTCAGAAAGATAACCAAATCATCAATCACTTACCCAAATATTCTATCATCAGTACTCTACAGTTGATAAATCAGAAATCGTGCCAAAACGTATTTTTAACCAGGTACCTTAAAGTATTCAGATTTTCAATAATATGCTTTCAACAAATAAACTGCATCCCCAAAATCCCAGCTTTAGTCTAACGCATTAGCCCATTAGCCATAAAAGCAATTTACCTGCTGAACAATGCAGTCAGCTTCTGTAAAGAATGTACTTTCTAGGCCAAATATGATCTTTGCCACAGTTAAATAAACACCTGGCGTAGTGAAATTATTAATAATTCTCTTGGTGGTCTCTGTGTTTATTTCTCTGCCTGTTACATACCCATCTCTTTTGACTATTGTTCAAGAGTCATTCCATGCATCAGGGACACCATAATGCTCCTGGGTTATGTGCATTGCGGCTGATGCATTTTAGAAAACCACCAGTTTATCCCCAACAAGAGAAGTCTGGAGAACCAATGTATGGTTTTACAAGTTCTGTGGCTTAATTTACATAGAAAAAAATTGCTCCAAGAACCTGAATAGTTTTTACAAAAAGCCTTTTTGGTTTTTAGAACCAAACAGATACTTGTGATAAAAACAACTTGTCTGGATACTCCCTGAGGTACAATGTATTTTCTATCCTTAAATGGATTATTTATGGGTACTATAAAAGTGCAATGCTGGAAACAAAATTAAGTAAGATCATGAATTCTGGGAATGTGGGTTTTTTTGTTTCAATTCACTTGAAAAAATTAACTTGAAATCAACGAGGTACTGTTTTAAGAATTTTGTAGCATATAATTAAGTGATGAGCTCCAGTGCTTTTCAATGAAATAACAAAAGCAAAAGCACTGTTTCAAAGTATTTTAGGAATAGTGTAATTAACTCAGTATATTATAAAAACAGATCTTTTTCAAAATGTTCAACAATTATGACTTTGAAAAATAATATGCTGATGTTTTCAAAGTTAAGCTTTAACTGTACCCCCTTTTAATAAATTTTAAGTTTAAAATATTGAAGAAGCACTACTTCCAGATGAAGAATAGGACAAAAACCTAAACTAGTTCATTCTTCAATTGGCCTGCAGTGTCATAGTGACTTTGTGATGTATTTTTCAAAAGACTTTTCAAATCACTACTAGATGGTTTTAGGAACTCAGTCCATGCCCTGGAACCCCTCTGTCAGAAGATATCAAAGCTGATTCAGCTTGCATCTCTGGATCATTTTTCCTATAGTCCACAGCAGTTTTGACCTGGAAAATTCTGTGGTAGTATTTGTCACAACATGTAAGTATTTTACATTTAAAGATGCTTATTGGTGAAGGTTAGATCAATCGTGCCAAGTATTCAATGCATTGCAGCTTTCCTCCTCATATGTTACTTACCTAGAAAACTCTGCATTTCTATCAAGCAGCTGACTTTTTATTTCATTAGAATAGTGAGGTTACATTTTAGAATAATGAATACTGATCAAGCAAGATTTGTCTGGTCTATAAAAATGATCTAACTTTCTGTGCAGGGAGATATATTGGGGTTATGTGCTCACATTTTTTTCCTGATAGAAAATATGATCAAAGAAGTTTGGAGAGCCCTGGAGAGTTTTGAATTCTAACTTCTTACAGAGCAAAATCTCATTTATTTGATTGTACAAAGCTAGCTGATGTTCTCAGATGCAAAGAATAGAAGAACTCTGGGTATTTTAATCAGGTAGGAAATTTTCCAGAAGACTGTATGACCAAAGTCATAAACTAGTAAGAACAAAGATATTCAAATTTAGTAAAAAAAAAAAAAAAAAATCAAATCGGACATCCGTGTCTGGTGAGAAGCTCTTCACCGCTGATCACTGAGAAGCAAAAGAGGCTGTAAGACACCACTGGGTTTGCTGTCAATCATCTGTTGGTGATTCCACAGCCACCACCGTTGTAGAATGAACTCTTACCTGTACCTCCTCCTTAACATCTGGTCTCAACTCAAAATACCAGGTATAAATATCTGACAGGCTGCAAATAATGCTTGTGTTCACCTCTGGTTACTAAATTTCAATAAAGTCGGTGTTTGGACCTTTCCACTTCTGTTTTGTAAAGTGTAGCAGTCGGGAGGAGCTAGATTATGCTCTAACAGCAAACATTCTCAAAATCTCAGTGATTTAAAAAAAAATCTTTACTCTTCCCTCTCTTTATGTGCCCCACTTTTCACTGGCTGAGGACTCTGCTGCATATTGCGTTCACCTAAATGAAGAGAGCCATGCAGGTTCAAAACTCTTGTCATAATAACATTATGAGGTTATCTGTCTGTACTTTGTTTCATTTTGATGATATGGCAACTCATCTTTAACAATAATTGCAATCATATATTGATGACAATACCCCATAATAGTAATTAAAATAGTATATTAATGATAATAACACCTCTTATGGCAACTTACCATTACAAATTAGACTCATAGAAGTGATCTCATTTGATTATTGTATTTTTGAAAGATAAATATTAATAGCTACCCACCACACACACACACACACACGCACGCGCGCACACATGCACACACACACACCTTAAAGGTAAGGGGACCAAGATACTTTTAAGTTCAAGCTATAGCGAACTATTTTTTTTTTTGCATTTTGTTTGTATCTCCACAATATTTTTAATGCTCTTCCTCTTTCTGGGAATTCACTTCTCCCTTTTCAAGCCTGGATTTTCTGGTAACGACCTAAGTATAGTTTAAATTTTAGCTCACAAGTCATTACCTTTCTTTGGGTTATTTGTTTTCTTATTTTTGAGTCTGTGAATTCTTTATACATTCTGGATACAAGTTCATTATTAGGTATAAGATTTGTATATATTTTCTCCTAGTCTGTGGCTTGTGTTTTCATTCTCTTAACAGTATCATTCAAACACCAGAAGTTTTAAAATCTGATAAAGTCCAATGTTTCAATCCGGTTTTTTAGGGTTGTGTTCTTAGTTTTATATCTAAGAAATGTTTGCATTCAGTCTTTTGCCAGTAAATGTGATGTTTATTTGTTTTTTGTTTTTTTGTTTTTTTATAGACTGCATTCATCAGACTGAGGAAGTTCCCTCAGCTGCTTAGTTTTGTGAAGGTTTTTATCAGGAAAGGATGTTGGATTTTGTCAAATGCTTTTTCTGTGAGTACAGAGATGAGCATATGGTTTTCCTTTTTAGTTTGTTACTATGATGAATTACATTATTTGATTTGGGGGTGATGGTGGTGGCTTAAAACAACATAAACTTATTATGTTCCAGCCTGTAAGTCTGAAGCCCAGTGAGCTTCAAGTCTCTCAGGATCAAAATCAAGGTGTCAGCCGAGCTGAATTCCATTCTGGAGGCACTAGGGAAGAATGTACTTCCAGGTTTATTCAAGGTGTTGGCAGAATTCAGTTACATGCGTTTCTAGGACTGAGGTCTTCATTTCCTTGTTCTGTGACCTGGGGGCTACACTGGCCCCTGAGGCCCCTCTCTGGACCTTGCACATGGGGTCCTACACCTTGGAACCAGCAATGGCACGCCAATTCCTTCCCATGTCTGCACATCTCTCTGCTTACTCTTTTGCTGGGCCTCATTTTTCCTTTTGCACTCACATTCTCTTACTAATTAATGTCCTAATTAATGCACAGTGGGGTGTGTATATATATATATATATATACACACACACATATATATATATACACACACACACATATTTATACATATATGTCATCATATATTATGCAATATATAATCATATGATAATTATATAACACATTATAATGTAATATATAATATATATTCATTCCAGGGTAATACGCACACACACACGTACATGCACACTAGGACATAAATATGTAAAGGGTTTATTTTGCTATTTAAAATGATTTAATACACGTTAAAAATTTTCTGTTTCAAGTTCTAATAGAGTAAATATAGATATAACATATAGATAACATATACATGTAACCAACATACACCAACTCTTTTTACAATCCTCAAAAAATTGTAATAGCATACATAAAGGGGACCTGAGACAAAAATACAGTTGAAGGGGCACATGGGTGGCTCAGTCAGTTAAGCATTTGACTGTTGATTTTGGTTCAGGTCATGATCTCATGGTCATGAGATTAAGCCCTGTTGTGGAGCTGGCTTAAGATTCTCTCTTCCTCTCCCCCTGCCCCTCCCCCACTTGTTCTCGCTCACTCGCTCTCTCTCACTCACTCAAATAAAAATAAAAATAAAAATATACAATTTCAAAGGTGAAGAAGAGCTCTATTAAGTCTTTTTTTTTTTATTTTTTAATGTTTATTTATTCTTGAGACAGAGACAGAGCGTGAACAGGGGAGGGGCAGAGAGAGGGAGGGAGACACAGAATCTGAAACAGGCTCCAGGTTCTGAGCTGTCAGCACAGAGCCCGACACGGGACTCGAACCCACAAACTGTGAGATCATGACCTGAGCCGAAGTCGGATGCCCAACCGACTGAGCCACCCAGGCGCCCCAAAGAAGGGCTCTATTAAGTCTTATACCAGCAATGAGATGATCAGAATCTGGCTCCGAATACCCCATCAATGCTGCTCATATCTGGCCAGAAGAAGTAATGGACCCATCCCACCCAAAGGCAGCTAGGAAATTCTATCCTGTAATGCAGAGAGCTGGAAATACTAAGAGAACCACCACATGGCCATCACACAAGGCACACCCTACCTCCACCAAGACTCACTCTTTACCTCAAAGTATACAAGTATACAAGAGGCTGGGAAGCTAAAGCGATAACAAAACCACACCACATATTCTGCGAGTTCATCTAATGTGCTTCGCTGCAAAAAATGCTACCTTTCAGTTCCTCCAGTTAAAACAAAGTACTCGCAACTGTGTGCATACAAGAGCCGTCATGATGTCGCTCACTCACACAAGCTCGTATCTCTCAATTATTTTGGTCCGTATAGGTGATAAATTCCAGATTATCCTCTTAAACATTTAAATTTTTATATTTCTAGGGGCGCCTGGGTGGCTCAGTCGGTTGACTGTCCGACTTTGGCTGAGGTCATGATCTCACGGTCTGTGAGCTCGAGCCCCGCTGTGCTGACAGCTCGGAGCCTGGAGCCTGTTTCGGATTCTGTGTCTCCCTCTCTCTCTGCCCCTCCCCCGTTCATGCTCTGTCTCTCTCTGTCTCAAAAATAAATAAATGTCAAAATTTTTTTTAAATTTTTATATTTCTAGATTATTACTGGTATTAATCCATCTCAATATCTGTTAAGGAGAGACTGGAATGTAGGATACTTGTAAATAGTTCTCAACAAGTCAGTGTCTGAGAACTCAAGAACAGATTTTTGATATTATGTTTAAAAATGGAAAAATGAGATCTGTGCATCATGCTTCTAGATGCTTCAATTGCAGATTCATCATGATACATATTTCAATAAAACTGAATTCAATTTGTAGAACATGGAATGTTTTTTAATGAAGTATTCTGAGTTCTTTATGTTTGAGATGGTTTATAAACATACATGTTGCTTAACACAAATACAACCCTTTATCAGAGAAATAGGTTTGGCATAAATAATATTTATGTATCAAATGAAGTCATAAACATTATATTATTGAGGTTAATGAAGAATATCGCCTGTGAAAATTTATCAATTCCTTTTGTCACTTCTCTTGACTCTTTTTAATTGGCTAGTTTCAACTGGCTATGTGTGGAAAAAATCAGAAAATTCAGCTTAATACAATTTTATTCAGAAAGACCCAACATGCTTTGAGTTAAGCTCAACTTACTCTCCTATGAGTCAAATGTGTGAGCTTTCATACACTTACACATACATCATATACATTATAGCACTGATGTGGAGAGAGGTGAAAATACTTTTCTGGTTAATTATTTTACTTCCTGGATTTTGACTATGTTTACAAAGCTGAAATTAAGCAATAAGTGTTTCAGGTAAATTAGATTTTACTAAACTTGGGAAGATCTGTTACCCAATTGTGACCAAAAGAACACACAAACAGATACACAGTAATAAGCAAAACTTGCAGAAGGAACATAAAGAAATTATATGGTTTTATTTCTGCTAAGATGAAAACTGTTCATTTGTTCTCTTGCTCTACAAAAAGAACATTTATTTCACAAGCATGATGTAATAACAAGAATCATAAAAATTATAATCTGGGATCTCAAAAATATTTTTTTGAGAGAGAGAGAGGGGAGGGGCACAAGTGAGACACAGAAAGAGAGAGAATCCCAGGAGGGGCAGAGAGGGGTGGGGGAGTGAGAGAGAGGCAGGTCTTACCCGAAGCAGGGCTCATGATCTTCCCACATGGGGCATGAGCTCGCCCAATGTGGTATTCGAACTCAAGAACCATGAGTTTATGACCTGAGCTGAAGTCAGATTCTTAAGGACTGAGCCACACAGGTGCCCAGGGATCCTGAATTTTAACTCAGTAGTTCCTAGTGTCCCTGGCCTATGCTGATGGGCTTGCAAACACTTTCTCATTTAATGCTTTTTCAGATCCTAAAGGGTAAGTGAAATCGTTGTCTCTGTCTCAACACAAGAGTTGAGGCTTAGCGAGTTACAGTCCAGAAATGACTGCAAAGCCTGTTTGATTAACTGCTCACTGTGCTCTACTGCCTTTCCATTAATGTGTGCCTGGCTCTGTGACCTTGGTCAAGTTATATAACACCTGTGAACCTCACTGATTCATTCACCTTTCCATCAATTCATTCATCAATTTCTTCCTAAATTCACTCAATAAATATTTACTGAGTGCCTACAAAGAGCCGCTCACTGAACAAGGACTCATCTGTTAAAAAAAATAAAAAGTTTGAAATGTCTGCTTTAAGGATCTGATGAAAAATTATAATAAAGAGGATTTATATTCTTTTTTGTAGCTTCATATGCATATCTTTTAATTTTTTTTATTTTCATTTTTATTTTTTTTTTAAATTTACATCCAAATTAGTTAGCATATGAAGAGGATTTATATTCTAAAATGCCAGTTGGGCTACAGTTACTTCTGATAAAAGTGGTCATGGATTGAAGGTCATGATTGTGCATATTCCATATGATCTGTCACCCTTGTCCAGACCAGGGACTACTGTCCCCCAAACAACTCCTGACCCTGGGCAATGCACTGATCTGACACAAAAACTCTCCTCAGTGGGCATCCTCTATCTTGGAGAGTGACTCAATCAATCAAATCCGGTATCAGAGAGTCAGAATGTGGTCCAAAAAAAAAGACACTCAGAAAGTAGGAGGAGCAGAGGCAGACAGGCTAGCACAATGACTGGAAAGACGTTGCAATCTAAACCACATTCCAGTATTAGCAGACACCTAGCTTATACCCGTGAATGGACTTTCTTGCTCTCATGGCCAGAATTTGTCTCAGCCCTTAAGATCTTCCATGCCATACAGTAACATATTCTAAGTCACTTTCAAAACTATAAAGTACATACCTATGAAACATCACCACCATGATAACTACCAACAAGTGCCGCTGCTTGACCCGAGTTCATTAAATAACAGAAGATTTAAACTTTTGGCTAGGATTTACTGGTTTCCTTAAGTGGCTGTATTCCAGGGCCATCTTTCAACAGTTGCTTTCTAAAACAACATTGAGCTCTCTTCTAGGTTTGCTTTAACCCATTTATCAGCCAACAACTCTGAACCAATTGCTGAAAAATATCCTTAGTGACACTGTCAATATTATTGTTCAGATACATTTGAAGATAGATTTTTAAATACCATTTTTAGTCATCTCTACAGAGATGAGATATTCATGAGTTATCTCAGATATTCGTGAGAAATAAACTAATTTTAAGTGTACATTTAGAGTTTTAACAAATGTATACAGTCATGTAACCACTGAACCTATCATTGTGCCGAATTATTTCATCACCCTGAAAGGCTCCCTCATGACCATTTGCAATCAATCCTTCCTCTGACCCTTGACCCCTGAAAACCACTGATCTACTTCCATCATTATAATTTTGCCTCCCCTGCAATATACTATAAATGAAACTGCAGTGTGGGATCTTTTCTGTCGATCTTCTTTCACTTAGCATCATGCTTTAGAGAGTTGTTATAGGTATCACTAATTTGGTCCTTTTTATCACAGAGTAGTGGCATTCCATTGCATATGTGTCCATCTTTGTTTAACCACACTAATAGCTGATGTACGCTGAGTTCTTACATATTGTTTGGCTAATATTAAAATGCTTCTCTGAATACCTGCATGGACAAAAATTTCATTTGTCTCGGAAACATATCCAAGAGTAGAAGCTATATGCATATTGCAACCTTCATATACCCACTTAGTTTGAATGTTTTTCTCAACAATTCCTCTAGGTCTTCTATAAAAACAATGCTAGCTTGTTTCTTCTTTTCCAAGCCGCATGATTTTTTTTTAGATGTATTGGACTGGCTAGGATATGCTAAATAATGTCAAATAAGAGTGGGGATGTCATACTTGCTTCGCTACTGAACTCAGAGGTAAAGCATTTTACAATATTGGAGGACATTAACCATAGGTTTTCTAATGATACCCTTTACCAGTTTGCAAAAGTTCCCTTCTTTTCTAGATTGTTGAAAGGTTTTTATCATGAATGAGTCCTAAATTTTGTCAAATGCTTTCTTTTTCAAAAAATATCTCTTAATATGTTGGATTGCAGGGATTGATTTTTCAAATGTTAAAGCACCCTTGCATTACCAGGAAAAGCAGTTGGTTGTGATGTATTATTAGCCTTTTTACTTGTTGCTCAATTAATTCACTAAATTTTTGAAAAGGAATTTTGTATCTCCGTACACAGGAGACACTAGTTTGCAGTTTTCTTTCTTTTCTCCTTCTCCTTCTTCTTCTCTGGTAGTGAATTTTTTCCCCAATTTTGAACAGGCTTAATTTTTTAGAGCAATTTTTAGGTTCACAGCAAAACAGAGCATAGACACAGAGATTCTCCAGGTACCTCTTGCCCTCACACATACACAGTTTTCAGTGTTACCTCACTCTACAAGACCTGGAAATGACATCTAAAATTACACACTGACTTCATTGGCTTGATACACTGTTCTCCTTTGCTCTCAATCTAAGGTTGACCTCAAGGGCCCTTGGTGACAGTGAATTGGTTTCTGCTCCCCATTCCTCTATTCTCTGATGTGGAACGTTGGCTATTGTCCTTAAAGGGCAGAAATGGTGTCTATTACTTTAAGCAACCAAGCTTGCATGGGATCCCTATATGCTGTCAGCAACATCCTGGAAGTCTGCTCTACCCACTTGGATTTGAACCCTGCTGTAGTAGAGAACTCACTCACAAGCTGCTGTCACATTTTAAAGTGCTGCTGTGGTTGGAAAGTTCTTCCGTGGAAAACCATAAATCCAGAGAGGCTGAATAAGGAGTTTCTGATCAGGTTACTATGTGCCATCAGCACCCAAATACAGGAGATCTGATTTCAAGTGAAATGAGAGCTCTTTATTTGCCTTTGATGGATCCGTTAATGCAAGTCTGCCTGGCAGGGGAGAACAGGGCTCATGGTTCTTAGTGTATAAGACTAATAATACCTCTTAATATATAGAGAAGTAAATATTTCCATCATTTCAGGCAAGTACCTATGCTTCTACATCATTAGAGATTTTTTAAATTTCCATTTTAAATTTCTTAATAGATACATTCACTTTCAGTGGGCTTCTTCAAATGGCACCTAAGAGACTATAAATTATTCATGTACTTACTGTAAATTAAAATTTGATCATTTTTTTTCCATTCGAGAATGATTTAGACATTTTAAAAACTGCTTAAAGCAAAGACTTGGCATTTTGTTCAAGATATGTTAATATGTTCAGGGGCACCTGGGTGGCTCAGTTGGTTAAGTATCTGACTCTTGATTTTGGCTCAGGTCATGATCTCACGATTTATGAGTTCAAGTCCAGCATCGGGCTCCATGCTGACAGCTGGGAGCTTGCTTGGGATCCTGTCTCTCCCTCTCTCTGTCCACCTTCCCTCTCAAAATTAATAAATAAGCTTTAAAAAATGTTTAAAAAAAGATACATTAATATGTTCATTTGTTCCTTCCTGCCCTTTTTCCTTCATCCAGTCATTTAATGTATATTTCTTAGTAGTTAAAAACATAGGATACAGTACTCAATAGTCTTTCCCCTTATGGAGCTTACGGTCAAGGGAAGAACACAGTATATAAACAGAAAAGATCTCTTAAGTTGGCTAAAATGGAAGAAAATTATTTGGAGAGTTTCTCCCTCCTCACATACTTTGTAGAAAAACTGATGCAAAGGCAGGAAGTCTTTCCTATCACTTCAGCTTAAAAAGTCAAATTGACATTCTGAATAACTGAATAATGAATCGAAATTCCAAATTTTGAAGTCACACTTTCTACCACAGAAGTATCTCATGTTAAAAAACTACAGAATGACAGCTCTCAAAGAGTCCTTCTGGAACCTCAGGGGGTCAGTGAGATACTTCTCAGCAGGTCCCCAGTTCACAATTATCTTCGCAGAAATTTTAAGATGCCATGGCTTTTTCATTCTCAATCTCTCAAAAGTATACAGCTGAGCTTCCAGAAGGCTACATGTGGTGTACAATCACAACAGTTTGGATACAGAAGTAGATAGAAGAATCTAGGTGTCTTCTAAAACGCCAGGCACTTAGGGAGACTGGCAAAAAAGTGAAGCAATGTTTTCCTCATTATGTTTTTTGTTTTGAAAAGTATATTCTTTGTATGAATATATGTTATATTAACATGAATGGGTCTATTGCTTTAAAATAACTTACAAAGTAAGTATATTACATTTAAAAAAATTTTTTTAGTATTTATTTTTGAGACAGAGAGAGACAGAACATGAGCAGAGGAGGGGAGAGAGAGAGAGAGGGAGACACAGAATCCGAAGCTGGCTCCAGGCTCTGAGCTGCCAGCACAGAGCCCGACGTGGGGCTCGAAGACATCAACTGTGAGATCATGATCTGAGCTGAAGTCGGATACCCAACCGACTGAGCCACCCAGGTGCCCCTAGTATATTACATTTTTTATTTATTTATTTTTTTTTATTTCTGAGAGAGAGCGAGAGAGAGTGAGCATGGGAGGGGCAGAGAGAGAGAGAAAGAGACAGAGAATCCCAAGCACAGTCAGTGAGGAGCTCAGTGTGGTGTTTGAACTCACAAACCATGAGATTATGACCTGAGCTGAAATCAGGAGTCAGATGCTTAATCAACTGAGCCACCCAGGTGCCCCTAATTTTAACTTAGAATATCACATATACATATATTATATATAATATCCACATAATGACAAGCTTTTTGTGGTTCTCAATAAGTTCTAAGAGTTTAAAGGGATCCTGAGACCTAACAGTTGGAGGCAGTGATGTTGAATATGAAAAACAACATGTGTGACCTTGTAACCCTTGCCACTGTCACATGCCTGCCTCTGAAATTTACAAAGTATAAAATTAACCTCTAAAATTAGACCCTTTTACAATGGTTACAACGTACATGGTGTTGTAATGACCGAGGCATTCAAAATATGAAAATGTAAAATCATGGAATTTTAAGACCCCTAGAGGATCTCAGAATTCAACATTTTCATTTTACTGATAAGGAAGCCAAGGCCAAGACTGATTAGGTGGATTGTCATAAATTATATAGTGAGTTAGTACAAAACTCAATCTAGAACCTGGTTCTACCAACCCTTGCTCTGCAGTGTTACAACTTACGTAAAATACTCCTTGATTCAAAATAAACTGAATCATCATATTAAAATATTTTCAAAGTGTAAATATTTTTCAGGTCTCTATATTCCAGGGAAAAGAAAATCGGTTAAGAAAAAAAGTAGGCAAAGCTGTACATGTTCATTGTTTCAGGATCTGCATACTTTAGTTATTCATTAGTCTTCTGGGTACATTTTCTACCATAACACACAATAAGGGACAACAGAACTTGAACAACAAACTCCTCAAAAGGACTGATGATGCCAGTCTTCCTTCAACAATTATACAACATGGTGAGCAATGTAAAAATGGTCCATGTCCTCAGGGTAAAAATTATGGAAATCACACTATTTGTGACTAATTGTTTAATATCCACTTCTACACGTACACACTAGCCCTATCACAATTCATTTTCTCCACGTATTCCTGCTCCATTCTTCCTAACTAGAACATTAATGACGCTATAAAAAAAATAACAATAGAAAGAAAGGGATAAATCTCAAATGTGACAACAGCATATTGATGTCTGAGATGTTAATGGATTTCAACTCTGTGGCTTATTGACACTTGTGGTATTCAGATCTGGCAGAAAAGTGATCCATGTATTGAGTGAACATAAACTCTGAATTTGTAGTGTCAGCTAAGAAACCATACAACAATTTCTTCAAGGCCTTAATCCACACAAATTCAGGAACAACTGAAGCTGTGTTTCCCATCTACTGGCTATGGAAGGAACAGGAAGAGGAGGGATGACACTAAGGACAAAGAGGATGTAAGAAGAGTAGGAAGAAGGGGAAGGGGGGAGAGGAGTGACGTGGAAAAAGGTGGAAGGTAGGGCAGGAAGGGAACTGGTAGGAAAGGGTTAGGAGATCTCAGCCAGCCAAAGATTTGATTTACCAGTTGGAGGGTCAGCAGGGCACCATTGTGTCTCAGGCAATGAAAAGGGCTGAACTTCTTGAAGAGGCTAATTCAATGCCAAAGAACAGAGAAATGGTGATCTAGATCAAAAGTCCACAAACACAGGAGAGTTAAGGTAAAAACTGAAAGCGACAAATTAAAAGCACAATTTCAGTTCCTTTATTCAGTAAGCAACCTTTATTTTCAAGCAGATAATAAGCAGGTTAGCAAAGTAAAAGTTGCTGAAGGCACCTGAGTGCCTACAGTGCAAGAGTGCACGATGGCCACTGAAGTCCTCATACTTTCAAGGGGCTCAGTGGCCAGACAGGCAGAAAGTGGGGGTGTGCCTGCCACACTCCTACGATGCTCCTTTCTAAGCGGGGTGGTTGGAATTGTGGATGCCCGAGTTACACCATGGCTTAAAAATATGTAATCTTTATTTGGTGTGCAATAAAAAATGAGCACTTTTTTATTGGGCATGGTTATGGTTGAGATGTGCCCCCACTCCACCCCCAAATTTGAAACCTTTATCTGACTTTATATGGAAATAGGGTTGTTGCTGAGGTAATTAGTTAAGATGGGCCTGTTAGGGTGGACCCTAATCCAGTATGATTGGCGTCCTTATAAAAAGGGGAAATTTAGACAAAGAAACAATGCACAGAGAGAAGACAGTGTGGAAAGACACAGAGAGAAGATGGGCCATCTACAAGCCAAGGAGAGAGGCTGGAACAGATCCTCCTCGCACAGAGAAATGACAATGCAGGCAATTTGATCTTGGACTTCAAGCCTCCAAAACTGTGAGGCAATCCATTTCTGCTCCTTAGTCTGCGGTACTTTGATACTCAGCCTTAGCAGACTAATATAATTCCTCTCTATGTACCTGCTGTCCATTCTTCTAAGCACCCTGCATATATCATGATATAGAATCCTCACTCCATAATGTAGGTAGGATTCTAAAACCCACTTTACACAAATGGGGAAGCGGAGACACAGAGAAGTGACGCTAATGACTCCCATCCATCAGTGGCAGGACCGAGATTCAAACTGACATAGTTTACTTCAGAGTACCCGAGTTTACTCGGGTTTATACACATTGCCTCGCATAGATACAACAATTTCTAGAAAACAAAATGTAGGATTTGCTAATGCTTTTTTTCTTCTAGACCCTGCTCACTGTTCCTCCAGCCCAAGCCCTCTTGCTTCATATGCCTTGTCCCAGCTAACTCCTACTTCTCTTACAGCCTTGCCTGGAATGGTCTGGGCTCTTCTGTGTGTCACTCCAGAGGACACTTACTACATGGTATTGTAACTGCTAGTTATTATTTGTTTCTCCCAGTAGATTCTGAGCTCTAAAAGATCTGGAAAGGGGTCATACTTGGTCATTTTTATATCTGTGGCATCTAGAAGCCAGACTAGCACATCAAAAGAATTCAATACATTTTTGTTAAATGAGTAAATTAGTGTCAAGGGAAGCCCTAAGGAATTCTGTAGGAGTTAACTTTATTAAACACAAACACATATACCCACGTGTATTAAACACACACATTAGCTATGTTAAAAGATAGACATAATTTTAGAATGACAGATACCAATACTTTAATACTGGTCATTACTGAACTTATATATGAAAAGGGAAACACTTTATTTCTTTAAAACTCTCCTTCAAAGGAAATGGAATAGACTGTTTGTAAACATTGCACATATTAATAAGTTATGCATTCCAAACAGTGGGGTTCATATTATACTTGTCAACTGAAATACAGACAGGCTGATCTAATACAAGTCAACAGCAGGGTAACTCTGGCAAAAAAAAAAAAATGGTTTACTTGAGTGTTATAATGGAGGCAGAATAAGTTGACGATTCTCTTCCAGCGAGGAACACTCAGTTCTATCTTTTAGAAATCTGCCAAACTAATTTTGATTATAAATTCCCTAGCAACTCTAAAATGCCATGGGGAGAGAGGACAGAGACAAATGTGTTAGTTGAAAGAAGTGACTTGAAATTACCAGTTCTGCTTCACATATAAATATAATGATATTTATCAGCTAACACCTATTATTTATAAGAAATTGAGCAGGCAATGGGAAAATAATATTTGTATATGTGAACATGTTCCCACAATATATCCATATACGGTGGTTCCTTTAAAGGCAACTCCTCCTCTCCATTGGATTTATAGGATGTTTATCCCAGTGTAGACACATTTGAAACAAACTGGTGTTTGATAATGAAAGAGACAAAATCTAAGAGATCTTTTAAATTCTGGGGTTATATTTTAGTCAATATCAGTCTACTTGCTTTCAATTTTGATATTATGAGGCTTGAAGCTGTGAGTGGCTACAATATCTCCTTGTATGTGCTTTGCTTTGTCCTATCTAGACTTTGTAGGAGTAACATATAAAATTGAGAGAGTAGGTTATGCTCAGTTGCTTAAGCGTCCAACTCTGTCTCAGCTCAGGTCATGACTGTAGGCTCAAGTTCATGGGTTTGAGCCCCGTGTCCACACTGACCACAGGGAGCCTGCTTGGGATTCTCTCTCCTCTCTCTGCCCTTCCCTCACTCATGCTCACTCTCAAAAAATAAATAAATTAATTAATTAAATAAATAAATAAATAAATAAATAAATAATTTTTTTTTTTTTTTAAATTGAGGGGTTAAATATACCAACAAGGAGCATATAATTGGAAAATAAGGATTTCTCCCAGTGTAAAAATCAAAATTTAGCAGGATCCATGCTATAGAACACAGTAAAATATAAAAATTATCAAAGGCCATTTACATTTACAAACAGAATACTGTTAACTTTAGAAGAGTAGCCATACACACACACACACACACACACACACACACACACACACATACTTTTATATGTTATAGGTAATATAAAATCATGATTTCCTTATAACTCTCAAGAATGGTTATATAAACTTTATTTCACCTTTACTCTTGGAGTTCCTTTTCCATTTTAATTTTTTTTTAAAGTAGGCTTCATGCCCAGCATGGAGCCCAGTGTGAGGCCTGAACTCAAGTCCCTGAGATCAAGACCTGGCTGAGATCAAGGATCATCCACTTATGGGGGTGCTTGGGTGGCTCAGTCAGTTAAGCATCTAACTCTTGGTATTAGCTCAGGTCATGATCTTAAGGTTCGTGAGTTTGAGCCCTGTGTCAGTGCAGAGCTTGCTTGGGATTCTCTCTCTCTCTCTCTGTCTCTCTCTCTCTGCTCCTTCCCCACTCTTTCTTTCTCAAAATAAATAAACTTGAAAAAAAAAAGTCATCCACTTAACCAACTGAACCACCCAGGTGCTCCTTCACTTTAATTTTTATAAATTTAATGAGGCCCAAAAAGAATGTCCAGTAATCATGATTATAAAAAGTATACTAACTCTGAAAGCAGAGGCACTTAGGTTTGAAGTCCAGTTCTGCCCTTTATGCACCATTTGGCATTAAGTAAATGCCTCTCAAAATATTTTTTCGCTATGTGCGGAATAGGAATAAAAATCACCCATCCCCAGGACTGGTTTGAAGACTAAATGAAATTCGTCTTCAAAATTATCTGGCATAGCGGGTGGTACATATAAATAGTGCCTAGTAAATGTCAGATATAATGACTCTAAAAGTGGCTAAAAGAAAAGGCAGCCAGGACCCTCGAATCCACTCAAGGGAACAAAATGATGAGAACAGTGAAGGAGAACTTGAATGTCTCCTTTTGCTAAAAATGTATGACAAAGGATAGTCATTAATGAAACTTAAGAAGTAGTTAGGCATGTTTTATCAAGTTCTTCTTTACAATTAAGGTAAGTAAATGTGCATTCACCAAGCAAATTAAGAAATTCTTACAAGAACACGGTATTTTTGGCTGAACCCACATATAATGAAAACAGCTTCAAAACCATATTCATTGTTCATTTAGTGCATGAAAATAATGTTTTACCCATTTCCTTTCAGTCAGGTACAGTGGTGGGTGACCACAGTACTCTCAAGGGATTTTTCCATCTCAGGTAAGCGGCAGGACAGTAACAATGATGCGCTAAGGAAGAGGCTATGACTACAGGATGCATGGGCTGCTATGAGAATTTGGGCACAGAAAACCTGGAGGGGTGGTGGCATCTCACAGAACCACTCTGGAGGCTCGTGAAGCAAAGGTGAGAGAGGACAGCAATGACCCTATGACATGTGGATTAAAGGAAGGAATTCCTTCACTACGGTAACAGAAATGTGTATTCCGTTAACGATGATTTGTTGTTTCTTCATAACGCATTTATAAACGTGCATGTGGTTGTGAACGAGTGTGAGTGGGTATGTGTGGCAGGGTCATCTCTAAGTTTGTGTGAGCGTTTACGTGTGTGTGTGTGTCAGTGCCAGTGTGTATGGTGTATACATGACTATGTGAATGTGAAGTGTGTGTGTGTGTGTGTGTGTGTGTGTGTGTGTGTGTGTGTGTGTGTAGACAGACCTTTACAAGGTTTCACTGACACCTGAGGAGTGCCCCTTAGATGCACTGCTCCTGGGCATTCTGGAGCCTGCCTAACCATACCTGATAGCTCTAAGAGGTGAGCCACCTGGACGGAGGGAGAACAAACAGGAAACCAGGCCATCCCTCAAAATAATAGGGATGGTCTTTGCTACTAGTGGCAATTTGCTGAAAGGAAAGGTATTTGAAAGGTATTTCTGGAAAAGCATACATAGTACTGCCTCGAGCCTTGGTCACTAAGAGGATGTTGAGGAGGGGGCAAATTTAGGATAATAAATATCCAGTATCAGGTATACGTTTTCTCCAAATCTCCAAAATTACCCATGGGAGTTGTAGCTTCCTTCTTTTTGCAGGAAAATATAGACTTAGAAAGTCTGGCTGTCCAAGATCACAGTGCTAACACAGAATGAAACTGATAACTGAATCTAGATCAGTTCAACTCTAAAACCAATGCTTGCAGTCACTGTCCCATAGCTAGCCACCAAGGTCAAGAATTCAGGGAACCGAGAGTGTCTGAGGGGAAAGACAAGGAATTATCTTTCACTGTCACCAAGTTTGAGATGCCCATGGCAGGTCTGAATGAAACGGTCTGATGAGCAAGTCGAAGATTCCGATGTTGGAATCAGAAGTGTTACACTTGGAGTCCGGAGCTGAAACTCCTGACTTGGCAAATAGTGCCGCTGGTTCCAGGCATGAACTCCACCATCTAGATACATCTGTGTCATGAATGCTCATGGGTGTAGTAATCGGAAACACTGCCCCCTCCCCTAAGATATTTACTCGTCTTCCTTGTGTGTATATCTCTATTTAACCAGAGGCACTGAGTGCCCCAGGAAGAAAGAGAATTACTAGAGCAGAAATGCAAGCAGAAAAATTTAACTAAAAAACAAACAAACAGATTTTGTTTTAGTCTACTCCAGCCTTTGCAGAAATAGAATGGAATGTTCTACATTTTTAAAGCTCTCTTTCACATATCAGGACTGAAGCCGGGCCAATGCAGTTCATCTGGTGTTAGCTGGAGATCTGATAAAAGGCAGTGGTTCTCAAACTCGGGCAGACACCATAGTCATCTGGCTTGCTGCCCTCCTCCCACCCATGATGTGGCATTGCTGGCATACAGGACACACTGAATGCCATACTGAATGACCATTCATGTAAGGAAAGTTCTCACCACTTGCCAAATGCAAAGTAGAAAGCCCTTCGTGGAAAGAAGAAAGTCTGGAATGGACACAGCTGGGTTGAAAATGATAGATGAGTTTCTAAGAAGATTCCAAAGACCTCCAGCCAAGGGGGTGGAAATTTTACATACAACCACTTCCAATACCCCCAGATAAGATGAGTGATAGGGGCAGGCTGAGACTGGGCTTATGCGTTGTTTCCTTTTTATATCTGGTGTGATGCAAAAAAGCAGTAAAACAGAAAAGGGACAGGAATATCTCTAGACAGATGTACCTGACATGACTCTCTAAACCTGTCTGGCACAGGTTGCTGTGCATGAGACCCAGTCCTCCCTGTATGCTCTGGAAAAGATGAAACGCGCCAAGAAGGGTAGGCAAAGAGTAGTCAACCCAAGAACTCTGGATAGGAGGGGCGGACAAACTTTTTCTGTAAAGGCCTAGTTAGTAAATATTTTAGGCTTTGTGCACCATGTCATCTTTGCAGAAACTACTTACCTCTGTTGGAGAACTAACACAGGCAGATTCAATATGTAAATGAACTGGCACTGGTGTGGCTACATGTGGCCCACAGTGGGGGAGATTTGGTTTGCATGCAGTAGTTTGTCAACCTCTCCTATAAACCATGAGGATCTCAAAAACCAGAAGCAAGAAAACCAACATCTTTCACAGTCTGTGTAAAAAGTGTCACCCCAAAATGGACAAGAACACAAGATATTTGGGGCAACACGAGGCATTGTCTCCAGACAGTATTTCTGCTCTCAGAGGAAAATAATGAGGACAAACACAGCACACAGACCAGAGGCATCGTCCTCTCTTATCTCGGGACATGGAAATTTAGCCCTGCTCTCAAGGCCATCTTGAGAAAGAGGAGGAGCTTGAACTCATTGAAAGACACGTTCCTGACAGAATAGAATCTTCAGATTGACTAAGGATTTAGTCAACTTCAATTGGGTACATCTGAAAGAGACCAATATAAACCAAAGGTGGCTGGAATAGCTTTATTTAGCAGTTATTTTCTTCTCCATCACTATGTGTAGGCCCCAATTACAGACAAGTAAAATAGAATATTGTGTTTTGTATGTCTGAGTGTGACATGTAAATATCTACCCCGTTACAAGAGAAAAAAAATACCATTTCTGTCATCCTACAAGTTTGCAGGGGCCCTCCTAAAACTGGAGCCAGGGTATAACACACTTCCTTACTGCATCAGGTGCCAAAAGTAGAGGCTGTATTCATTCCTCATGTTCACTACACACAGAGCACCTGTCAAAATTTATCATCAGCATTCTTCACTTTTTTAAACTTCTACCACTAGACTGAAGCCTTGTTTATAAGTACTACTTAAAAGGAATTTTCCAAGAGTGCCTGGGTGGCTCAGTCAATTAAGCATCCATCTCTTGATTTTGGCTCAGGTCAAGATCTCACAGTTCGTGAGTTCAAGCCCTGAGTCAGCCTCTGCGCTGTTTGCACAGAGCCTGCTTGGGATTCTCTCTCTGTCTCTACCCCCCTCAATAAAACTAAATAAATTTAAAAATTACTTAAAAAAAAGTTTTCCAGATTCCAGCAATGGCCTAGAACACAGAGTAGGTGTTCAAATTGTCTTTGGGTTTATTTGAATTGATTTTTACTTGATTAGAATTAAGTTATTGCCATGACACTGCTCATTAACTCGTTCTTGTGGCATCTATTTTGAGTGTTACAATATAAAGAGATTGTTGTGGTTTACTAAAACCATATAATTATTTCCCAAACATTTTGTTGAGAAGGCCAAACATTTTGTTGAGAAGTTTCTCTTTCCAGAAGACTCCTGGCGACTTTAATCTGAGTCAATCTGTTAAATGACTAGTCTTAGAAATTCTCTTCCATCTCTCCCTCACCCGCCCCCTGCCCACTCTATCTTTTTCTATCTTATCACTCTGTTTCAAACATCAGAAAAACGAACGATACAGAGCTGGATTGTATAAGTGATTTCTGCTTAGCTAAGGAGTCCCATTAAAAGTTCCTCAGCTTCGAGAATCATGTGTAGAGAACTACATAAAGCAGAGACACAAGTAAGACTTCCTATTGTATACAACTATCAAGTTTTCAAAAGTGGAAAGAGAGAGAAAGTGAGAAAGAGAGTGGTATTATCTGTCTTCCTTTGCAAACCAATCAATCTTCAAAAGGCAACTAAGAGGAAAGCTGTTCTAGGGCAGCCCACTGAAATAAGCCCCGAGCCTTATTATCCCTGCAAGAATGGGCTGAATGGATCCAGCCTTAGACAGCCTGGCCGGGCAAAATCAACCTGATTTCTGGAGAGATAATGACTAGGTATGGGAGTGACAAAGAGGCCACTGTGCTTCAAGCCCTTCCTTTCCTCATTCCAAACACTGACGGCAAAGATAGGGGGCAATGACAGTGAACCCATCAGAGGTCTTGAACGAACTGAGTTATTCAAGGTAAGTAGAAAAAAAACTAAGGAGAAATAAATGCTAAAACCTTCCATGTCAGAAGTCTTCTAAATCAGTCAACAGGATAATAGAGAAATAATAGGTACAAATATAAACTTGTTTTATTTGGACTTACATGCTTAGGCGTAAGATGTTTTCTGGGAGACATAAAAATGTATCTAATGCCTTTTTAATTGAGTTAAAATAAATCGGATTAAATATCTGAATTCATTTTCCTAAGATTATTATCTCTATATACTGGAGTTGAGCACAACACTAAACATTTAAAAGAAGCTTTAAAGGGACCAATGGTTCTTCATTTGCTAACTATATATTACCTGTTATTTTCTCTATCAATTAACATTTTCATTAAGTATAGAGAAAAATATCTCAGTTACCGTCACCAAAAGAATAAAGCACCTTCCAATTTGTGCCTTAGTATAGAGTAGGCACTTCATAAATATTTGCTGAAAGAACAAAAGTAGAGGTAACACTTTTGGATGTGATTTTGGGCTGCATTTTCTTACTTTTTTTTAAATTTCTTTAGAGAGAGAAAGAGCATGAGTAGGGGAGAGAGGCAGAGACAGAGAGAGACAGAGAGAGAGAGAGAGAGAGAGAGAGAGAGAGAGAGACAGAGAATCTTAAGCAGGCTCCATGCTCAGTGCTGGGCTTGATCCCACGACCCTGGGATCATGACCTGAGCCGAAATCAAGAGTTGGGTGCTCAAGCGACTGAGCCTCCTAGGTGCCCCTCTTAAGTATCTTTTTAAGTTTGAATAACTTATCTACTTGGAATTCATATGAATTCAAAATATAAAATGGCATTGCATAATCTAAATATAGCTCACAAAACACTGAAACACTACCCAATTTTCTCCTCTTGCTCACAGGTCAGATCAGGTCTTCTTCTGTTTATTCATTCGCTTCTCCCAACACCGACTGAACTCCAACTTACTTCATCAGATGCACTCAAATGCAGTGAAAAAAGATAGGAAAAACAACAGCTGTTATTTTGCCTGCAGAGCATCATGTATGGCTATATGGAACCATCAACTACAATTCTTGTCTACTGCTGGGCCACCAGAAAGGTCACATGGCCAAGGCCTGGCCAATCTTAGTAACAGTGACTGGTCAAAGGGTAGTAATGTGGCCAACCAAGGCTGGTGGTAGTTCTTCCAGAAACATTTGATAAGTTGACTTTGGAGTAAGAGGGGCTCTCCCTGACTCTGGCATAATGGAAAACCAGATAAATTAAGAGCCACAAACATCTATATTTTACACAATGTGCTGAAAACCTGTTTCAGAATGGAGCAAAACAGAAAAGTAGAATAAAGAATGAGAGAGAGGAAGAAGTCAAGGAGAATGAAGGAGTAGAGAGAGAGAAAGAGTGGGAGGGAGGGAAGGAGGGAAGCAGGATGAAAAATGAGAAAGAAAATGAGAATAGACACATGGATTAATAATGGGCACATCATTTTAACTTTTGGTTTCAGACAAGCCCAAAACCAGGAAATTCCTGGACTTCCATGTTTAATGAACCAATGAATTATAGAATACACTAGTTAAAATTATTTTTTGACACTTGCAGCTGAGGAACTTCTGATTCATATGGTCTTTGACCTCAAGATTAAGACACAGGTGCGCCTAGCTAATTATGGCTATTTTGCCTTACATTATCAAGGCCGAAATGTGATATTCCATAGGAAAATATCAAGAGCAGTGCACAGACCCTCAATGGAAACTGGAAAAGACTGGAAGCCTGTACATGCGATGTGGATGAAAGGCATATGAGAGATGGCACAGAAACTTTCCAAGTGGAAGGACGAATGTGAGTGGACAAGCAGTGTGTCAGGCACTGTTCATCCAGGGACCCACTGTCACTCTCATTTCCTTCTCCTTAGCCATCTTCCAGAGGTAGGGGACAGCCATGAGAGTGTTGGCCAATGAAATATGAGCCAAAGATTGCTGGGTAGGGCTTCTGAGAGAGCTACTACTTTACTGAAAAGAAAAAAAAGAAAGACACAACCAGCTGGCATAGCCCTTTACTCTTAGCCCTTTCCACTTCACGGTTTTCCCTGCCTGGAATACGGATGGGAAGTTGGAGATGCAGCAGCCATGCTGTGAGCATGTGGGAACAATCATGAGGACAAAAGCAAACAGACTAACAGCAGAAAAGCAGAAAGAGCCTGGTTCTTGAACTCACTGCTGATGAGTTACACTAGCCAAGAACTTCCCGCCTACCTCTAAACTTTTCTTACATAAATACCATCAGCTTGTTTAAGATTCAACAAATTGTACATTCTATTACATGAATCATTCTTAACTGATATAGAGATGTTGGAAGTTACAGAGTATATATGAGGAAAAGAAGAGTTGCGATCTGGCAGTTAAACACTCACAGGATATACAAATGTCTGTTCTATCGGTACCTACCTATGCAGAATAGTTTGTTAAATAATTTGAGAATGACCATGCAGAATAACAGAAAATTTAGTAAACTGAGCAGTATGAAGCTAGAAAGAGACTGGCACTAGATTGTGTGGAACCTAAAGTTAAAATTAGGAGTATATACTCATTCTAAGAGTACTTTAAATACTTTATGTATGGAAGATATGAAATGTCTACATACGTGTGGATGAAACATGGCGTAGTAATGAGTTAATTGAGTGCAACCGTGAGAAGAGCTCTCAGAAATTCTCTCACATTGGCATGTAAACCAGGGGGAACTTCACAGTATATTGCAACTAAAAATTTGATTTTGTGACCTCCTAGTACCTCAATTCACCCCTGAAAGTCCATTTTAAAAATTAAACTGAAGAGTATTGGAGTTATAAAATTCATAGCCTGGAATGAGTTATTAAACGGCTGCG
Organism: Panthera pardus; assembly: GCF_024362965.1. Lineage (NCBI taxonomy): Eukaryota > Metazoa > Chordata > Mammalia > Carnivora > Felidae > Panthera > Panthera pardus. The sequence goes on from NW_026526688.1 coordinate 188,838,079, forward strand.
AACACCTGGCTTTCTCACAGAAGTTATCTGCTTGCATTGGCTCATTTACATACGTGAGAGAAAATGAAGTTCAACCTTTTCTCAAAACAGCACTTAGAATGGGAAAGCATCTTACATGAAACAATTTCAAATATAATTACGCAAAATGGAAGTTAAAATATTAAGCATAAAAATTCCAGTTAAAGAAAATGGAAATAGAAAGCAAACTGCTATAAAATGGTTGCTGTCTGGTTTTTGGGTTATACAACTTAATTCGACTTAGGAGGTTTGGTTTTTGGTTGTTGTTTTTTTTAACTTTCTTATTCGTAAGTAACTGCTAAAATGATAAACCGGGCAGTTAAGCTTTCTTTTCCTCCTTGTCGTGCAGAGGTAGTGGATGAATAGTCCAACTATCCGGAAATGCAGACCCTTTATTTTTTTCAATTATTTGAACCATTATTGAAAATGGATGCTTAGACTTGCCTAAGTGCAGGCAGACAGGAAGCAAAAAGCCGGCTTCGCTGATGCATTATTCCATTTGCAAACACTCCATGGGGCACAAATGCACCATCCTAGTATTTCTCTAACTGCAAAGTCCACTTTTCAGAATAAATCATTTGCACACAAGCTGACAGGCATAATACCCTGATGGACAAGAGCAAAAACCAACTTTCCCTTCCCTGTTCCTTTCAAGTTGAAAAATCAATTGAAGACAGCCTTTCTGATCTGATTTTTTTTGACACATATACCAGAAAATAACTTTTCCTCTTGCTAAGCTTAAAATAGAAACTGGGGAAGACTACTTCAAAATACTTTTGCAATTTGTCAAGCAAAATGGCTTTTCCTCCACCTTCTGCAACTCACAGCAATCTTTTGGAAGACAGAAATATTTCCAGCTCATTAAAAACATTACTCTAGAATGATCTGTTCTCCTATAATTCAACATGTTATAGGAAAATACATGCTGCCTAGATGATATCTATCAATATTTATACTTAAATATTCTCTTTCTGGATCCTTATGGAAGTGAACTGATGTCTTTATTCATAAACTTGATTCATAAAGTATTTTAAGTCTGCAAAGTATATTTGCGTGTCCACTCATAGATTTCTTTTCTTTTCTTTCCTTTTTTTTTTTTTTTGATGGTGCAATCTTGCTGGAAGACCTTTCACTTTATTGACTGCAATTTATTATTATTATTACAGTTATCACTAACTTACGTCAAATTTCCAGAAAAACTCTGATCAAGAATATATTGCTGTGTCTTAAGAATTTTACCCATGCTAAAAACCCAGTGGAAAACAGGTGGTCTTCCTTTTACATATTACCATGGGACAGAAATGAAACCCAAGGACAAAAACAAAATTAGGCAAATATAGATGTGAATTCTCTCCAAGTTATTCTTCTTGTCTGCAGAAATAATTATGGTAAGACACACTAGCATAGCTTAAATTATCACTGCAGATTATTGGAATATATCCTTGTTTCATTTTGTTTTGATAATGGCATTCTGGCTTAATTACGTTTTTTTATTTTTTGCTGTATAGTTATGGAACATACACATGTTTCAAATTAAGAAAATAACATAAATCACAAATATTTGTAGTCTCTTATTTTAAAGCCATAATTGCTTATTCTATACTTACTTTTTCATGATATTCACTGTAAATTGCCCATTAAATAACACATAGTTTTAATAAGACATCTGAAGCAGAATCTAGTTGTAGGGTTTGCTTTCCTTTCATTGCTTTTATTCATATATCACAGTTCAATAGACCATAAGTGCTGGTATTTTTCACTATGTAAAGGTGTACTTAACCCACAGACCAAGTCCCAAAGTGATTTCTAAACATTAAAATTTCTCTTTCAAATATTTTCATTCTTCTTGAAAAATGAATTAAGAAAACATTTTAATTTTAAAGGGAAAAAAAACACTGTCAATGTTTAAGTTGTATAACAGAAGTTTGTGGTTGAAATGACTTAGTTTATAAAAAACAAACAGGAAAGAAAAATCTTCAGGATAAAGTTCAGGAAGAACATATGTTTGTGCATATGTATTTTAGGTATAGTTTTAGATATAAAAATGTGTATTTCTTAAGAAAATATACGTGTTTCTGGGGACTGAAAACAGATACAAAGTTTAGGAAACAAAATATAAGAATGAAAACATAGCATTCTCAGAATATACAAATTAATTGAAATGTACATAACTCACATCAAATTTTTACAATTTTAAAACCTGCTTAAAAAAATTAAACCATGAAAAACAAGCTGATCCATTTTCTCCCCCAAATCCTCAGAATCCAGTAAAAGCATTCGATCAGAACCTGCCATTTCTCAAGTACCCAATGGCCTTACTGAGTTCCCAAAGATTGTGTAACATGCTCTTGTTATGGTACTCTCCCCTCTGCTCTCACCCATTCTCCACTCCCAGACTCTAAGCCTTCCAAACTTTTAAGTTAGGTGGATAGAGCCAGCTTCACTCAGATGGTTTAACTCTTCATGCAGAATCAGTATGTTCTTTGTTCTGGTCTAATAATCTCAAGTGTAGTTTCAGGCTCTCTCAAAGATACAAAGAAATGGAAAAACATTCCATCCTCACGGATTGGAAGAATAAATACTGTTAAAAAGTCAATACTACCCAAAGCAATCTACACATTCAATGCAATCCTAATCAAAATTGCACCAGCATTCGTCTCAAAGCTGGAACAAGCAATCCTAAAATTTTTATGGAACCACAAAAGACCCCAAACAGCCAAAGTAATATTGAAGAAGAAAACCAAAGCGGGAGGCATCACAATCCCAGACTTTAGCCTCTACTACAAAGCTGTAATCATCAAGACAGCATGGTATTGGCACAAAAACAGACACATAGACCAATGGAATAGAATAGAGACTCCAGAATTGGATCCACAAAAGTATGGCCAGCTAATCTTTGACAAAACAGGAAAGAATATCCAATGGAAAAAAAGACAGTCTCTTTAACACATTGGTGCTGGGAGAAATGGACAGCAACATGCAGAAGAATGAAACCAGACCACTTTCTTACACCATTCACAAAAATAAACTCAAAATGGATGAAGGACCTGAATGTGAGACAGGAAACCATCAAAATCCTAGAGGAGAAAGCAGGAAAAAACCTCTCTGACCTCAGCTGCAGCAATTTCTTACTTGACACATCTCCAAAGGCAAGGGAATTAAAAGCAAAAATGAACTATTGGGACCTCATCAAGATAAAAAGCTTCTGCACTGCAAAGGAAACAACCAACAAAACTAAAAGGCAACCGACAGAATGGGAAAAGATATTTGCAAATGACATATCGGACAAAGGGCTAGTATCCAAAATCTATAAAGAACTCACCAAACTCCACACCTGAAAAACAAACAATCCAGTGAAGAAATGGGCAGAGACATGAATAGACACTTGTCTAAAGAAGACATCCAGATGGCCAACAGGCACATGAAAAGATGCTCAACGTCACTCCTCATCAGGGAAATACAAATGAAAACCACACTGAGATATCACCTCACACCAGTCAGAGTGGCTAAAATGAACAAATTGGAGACTATAGATGCTAGAGAGGATGTGGAGAAACAGGAACCCTCTTGCACTGTTGGTCGGAATGCAAACTGGTACAGCCACTCTGGAAAACAGTGTGGAGGTTCCTCAAAAAATTAAAAATAGACCTACCCTATGACCCAGCAATAGCACTGCTAGGAATTTACCCAAGAGATACAGGTATGCTGATGCATAGGGGTACTTGTACCCCAATGTTTATAGCAGCACTTTCAACAATAGGCCAATTATGGAAAGAGCCCAAATGTCCATCAGCTGATGAATGGATAAAGAAGTTGTGGTTTATATATACAATGGAATACGATGTGGCAATGAGAAAGAATGAAATATGGCCTTTTGTAGCAACATGGATGGAACTGGAGAGTGTGATGCTAAGTGAAATAAGTCATACAGAGAAAGAGAGATACCATATATTTTCACTCTTATGTGGATCCTGAGAAACTTAACAGAAGACCATGGGGAAGGGGAAGGGGAAAAAAAAAGTTACAGAGAGGGAAGGAGGCAAACCATAAGAGACTCTTAAAAACTGAGAATAAACTGAGGGTTGATGGGGGAGTGGGAGGGAGGGGAAAGTGGGTGATGGGCATTGAGGAGGGCACCTGTTGGGATGAGCACTGGGTGTTGTATGGAAACCAATTTGGCAATAAATTTCATATTAAAAAAGGAAAAAAAAACCTACCTCAGGGAGGGCGCCATCTAGTGAGAGAGGAGGCAGAAATGGAGGAAGGAGGGAAAGCCTATGCTAATGAGGCTGTCCTTAGGAAAGTACTTTTCAGTCAGGAGAAACCAGCCATTTACTCAGTATTTCTTTCTAAATGTAGTATAGCAGAACTGAACAGGAAAAGAGTCAAGAAAAAAACAAGAAATGTATCATGGATGGTAAATTTTGAGTCAAGATTGAAAATCACTTTAAAGTTTATTAAGAAAAAATACTGAGAGACATTTAAGACTTCTTACTCAAAGAAGTCTTCCTGTTGTAGAATCTTTAAAAGTCTTACCTACTTTATAACTCACTATTGCATTTCTGTTTTGTTTTAACTATTGCATTTTCTTTTTTATTTTTTTAATGTTTATTTTAAGAGAGAGAGACAGAGCATGAGCAGGAGCAGGGCAGAGAGAGAAGGAGACACAGAATCCGAAGCAGGTTCCAGGCTCTGAGCTGTCAGCACAGAGCCTGACACAGGGCTCAAACTGACAAACTGTGAGATCATGACCTGAGCCAAAGTCAGACGCTTAACCGACTGAGCCACCCAGGGGCCCCTTAACTATTGCGTTTCAGTGTGATATATATTCAATCAGGAGAGGCCGAAGTTTTTTGTTTTGTTTTGTTTTGTTTTTAACATTTATTTATTTTTGAGACAGAGAGAGAGCATGAACAGGGGAGGGTCAGAGAAAGAGGGAGACACAGAATCTGAAACAGGCTCCAGGCTCTGAGCTGCCAGCACAGAGCCCGACGCGGGGCTCGAACCCACAGACCGCGAGATCATGACCTGAGCTGAAGTCGGACGCTCAACCGACTGAGCCACCCAGGCGCCCCGAGAGGCCGAAGTTTTAATGCCAATAAATGTCAATAAATGGTCTTCACGCACTCTTTTTTTTAAAAAAGGGTATCATCCCTTGCAACTATGGTTACTTCTGAGGGCACAGTATGTATCATACACAGGTTTTAGTAAATTATATTAAGAAATCTAACTTATCGAGCCACAAAACCTGGCTTCAACTTATCACAGTACACTTTACACAATTTTTCAACCATTTTCTTAAATTCGTCTACTACTTTGAGGCACCATGTTCCCTGTGGATGACAAAAAAGTCAAAATTACTGTCATTAAGGATTCACTGCGAAAAGAAAACCATTTGCTAAGCACATTAAAATTTACAATGTATTTTCACACAGAGAACTTCCCAGTGAGTAGAAAAAGCCTATTTCACAAAATAGGAATACAATCAGTATCTTTATTTTATAAAAGAGAGCCCTGAGGTCCTGAGAGCTTATACAATCTACCCAAGTTCACAGAACTTTCAGAATTCAGGGATCTACTTTCATAGATGATGGACTAATTTAAAAAATGTTAGTACTCCTTTTTTCTCTCCCTCATTCTTTTTTCCCTTCATTTCTCTTTCTTTTTAAAAACTAACTTGTCAAAAATTTGGACTTATGAGGCTTTCCTCATATTAAAGCACTCCTGCACCGGTTTGGGACAAAACTGAGTTGGTGAAACCCCTTGGAAGTTCCAAGAGGAAGAGATCAAGGCCAAATGTGAAATGCCTCCCCTCCCACTTTCAGGCACATCTAAAATGCTCACTAATGTACAAGGGGTCCTCCATTCAGCTCTTCACAGAAAGGGAATAAAACTAAAAGGCATTCAATGACTTTGTTTTGGGTTGTTTTTTAGTGGGAGGACTTAATGCAGAGGCAAAAAGAGGAGTTTGGGAAGGTCTCCTATCCCTGTGTATCTCCTAGTGGGGTATGATGAAGTGAAGGTAGAGGAAGAGCATGAGAGGACCAGAGTTACAAGGGAAAATGAACGCTCCCTTCCTCATTTTCAGACCTCAGGGATTACACCTTTTCTCCAGGTGCCCTTCACCAGACACTCTTTCTTCTCGCCAACTGCTCATCTTTACATCCTCTGTAAAGTGCCGTGGCATTCTTGGGGAAAAGCCATCTCATTTCAGTTCCTCACTCTAGCAAGCCTTCTCCACCCCACCACGATCCATCTACTTCCTGCGTGAAGTTTCTGTAGGTCTGTTAAAGAGGAGGATAGCTAACTGGCAGGAAATGTCCCAGCTGACTTCTTCTTTCTTGCCTCCACAAATGCATTCATTCACTTAAAAAAAAAAAAAAAAAAAAGAAGAAGCCGAGTGCCTTGTGTGGTAAATACTAGCTTCCTAAGATTTATTTGTTTTGAGAGAAACGTGTAAAATTTATTATGCTTAGAAAGCCCTCTCTCATCTCATCATTATAAAGGTCAAGGAGTTTGGAGGTTTGTCAAAAAGTTAAACAAAAAATCACCATGTGATCCAGCAATTCCACTCCTAGGTATATATCCAAAGGATTAAAAGCAAAGACTCAAAGGTGTTTTTAAAATATATAAATGCCTTTGCGTCAAGATTTCTGAGTACCCCTTATTCATGTGCTTGGCTCAAGCCCTAGAATTGCTCACCTAGAGCCTAAGAAAGGTAATAGTATCCTTGCTGATATTACTGACTCAAAAGTCTCTCCCTTAACCATATCCTCTTAATTACCACAAATGCAATCTTCCTGACATACATATCTGAACTTTTTAGTCTATAACGAATAAGTGCTTTCTAGATCTCCTCTTTATCCAACAAGGTGCATGTAAATACTTCAGCCTGCCATGCAAGGAAGGCCCTTTGTGATACTGATTCTACTGACCTAACCAGAACCTCTGCAGACCTACCAAAACACACTCTTTGTTGGCAAGTGCAACTGCTCACCAACTATCTGTGTCTCTGCACCAACCTGAAATGTCCCTCCTCCTTTTACTACCCAGTGAACATATTTTTCCAGACCCTTCTCAAAGGTCACCTCCTCAATGAAGTCATCCACACTGCCATAGCACATTGCACTCTGCCTTCACAATTACCACAGTGGGTCATGATGACATTTTACAGTTGTAATTTTCATGGGTAGACGTTCCATGGGGTCAGAGACCATGTCCTAACTTATCTTTGCACCTCTTACTGTGGGCTTGGCATATAACCATCCTCAAAGACACAGAGCATTTTTGCTGGTTTCCATGGAAATATCAGATTATTTAAGGTGATCATTTTCTTTGCCATCAGAGAGCTCATCTCTTCCTATATTAATGAGGAAGATAGAGATGTAGTGGAAAATGATATCCTCTGGAAATAGAATTATTAGAAATAATATCCTCTGGGAGGAACCTGAGTTTAATTAACCTCAATAAACATGATTTTCCCCAATTTTCAAAATGGTAACAATACTAAATCACAGGGCCATTCTTTGCATTGAGGTAAACATATGTAAAGCACCTTGGAGACAGACTGTCTTACACACAGTAAGTACTTGAACTCTTTCTCTTATCTTTTCCTTGCTAATTTTTTTCAAAATCATCACGGTAAGCTTATTTTGATATTCTCCCCTGCATTACCAATTTAAATTCACATGAAAATCAGACTCCCACCCTAATGACAAGGAGAATACCAGGTTTCTATTCACTACAGTAATCTGGAGCCCACAACTAATTGTTCTGAATTAAAAATAGAGTAGATGCACACTTAAACAGGTAGCGATAGGCTCTGCTTTATTCTTCTGTGCTGTTCCCAATATGCTATTGTAATATGATCCCCTTTGTGATACCTTAAATATAACTTAATTTAACTGAAAAATTTCATCATTACTTAACAAGCAGATCCAATGATCTATCCTGAGGGACACTTAGGCTTAAGAAGATATAGAATGAAAGAGAATATGAAGAACTACGTCTGATTTTCTTGACCAATGATTTCAACTTTTAAATTCAGAAGCAACAAGATGAGTAAGTCCAAATCAGTAAGCCAGCAGTCACATAGGCACTTAAAACTAAAAATCATCATTATGAATAACCTTAAAAATGCATTTATACAGCAACTAAAATCCACGCATCAGAAATAATTATTTAAATAAATAGGTTGGGGAAATGAATTCAAATAAATTTGAATGTACACAGTATTACAGAGAAATTTCAATGTCTAATAACTAACTTAATCTATGTAATTTACTAACAGCCGTCATAGAGTGTGTTGTTGGCAATATTAACACTGCATGATTAAAATTACAGACAGAATTTGAAGGTAAGCCGGAAAAAGGGGAAAAAAAAACTATTAGGAGACCAAAGTCTAACAAATTTTAAATTTAAGTCATACATCTCTGATTATAGTATGTCTTTCAAACACTGCAGAGCACATCTCTCCTTTCTTGTCCCATATCACAAACCAATAATTTCTTACTACATTTAAAAAGACAGAAAGACTAAAAACTGCCTAGTGCTGCTTTTCTTTTTAAAGCTAGTGATGGTACCCAGGTGTTATGTAGTAGCATATATTTAACTCATGCATGATACTATAATATTCCCATTTTATACTTCCAAATTAGGAATTCCGACAAATACTGGGAAAACTCAGATCAAAACGATTTTCTATTTTCAATTTGCTGTCAAAATGACTGAGTTATACTTTAAAAGAGAAAATGACTAAATATGAAGCCAACTAAAAACAGTTAAATCGATACTATTTATTCATCACACCAAGTTTCTAAAATCTTCTCAAGACCAACTCAAACAAATTCAACCAAGGAGAACAGTGAATGACTATCATGTTCTATTAACTAATGATGGCACTTACTTTATTTTTTGGTACTTATATTTAAACATAATAAGAGCATTAAAATTCCAAATTAAGATCTCTGATTTTCAACCCTTCCCAACTTAAGGAGGTAAGGAGGATATGATGCAATCTTGATGGGAACAGAGTCAAATTTCCAGACTGAGAGATTGCTGTAGATGTTAATTTTAAATATTTTGAAACAATATTATACATTGCAAGATACTAGCATAACAAAACTTTGTATCAAGTTCACTTGAGAGGAACAATTTCAATTTGTGTGAACTTGTAACAACAATTTTAAAATTCTTTTTGAAAGTTTTTGTTTTGTTTTAAACATGCATGCCCCATAAACTGGGAAATGATTTCCTACATGTACAAGATCATTACTTTGCTAAAGAGATTTCAAAAAGAAACACCAGTGGCTAGGTTTCTTGAATCTTTAAGCTCTGGACTAGAAGGTATGGAAAGTGGCTGAAGAGCTTTGCACTGAAGAAGGAGCGTTTCCAGGCAACCTTCCACAGCTGAGCAACCACAAGCAACTGAAACAATGGTTCACACTGGCACAGATCCATTAAAGGAGAATCTACAGAAACATTGAGAGTGTGTATTCATCCTTTCAAAAAAAAAAAAAAGTTTAAATATGAGCTGGAGAAAATATAGAGAAAAACTAGAGAAAACAGTCTAGAGAAAATCAGTATATTCTCCATGTTCTTTTCATAGTTTTCAATGCAATGGACACTATTTCAGGAATGGTTAACCCATTTGTGCGAATAAAGCATTCACCTCTTCCTTAGTTGCCAATTATAACTACAGTGTGTCAGGCTACCTTTCACAAAGCACCAATACGTAACTGGGTGATCTGATCTTGTCCCAGTGGTAATCTCAACTTTAGTACATGTCTCAGTGTGAAAATGAAAACATACTAAAATTAAAATTAATGATACTTAAATGGTATTATATTCTGGGATGTTTGGCTGAGATGAAAAGGGAACAGTAGAGTAGAAGTTCACATATAGCCTTTCTCTATGCTTTTGTAGAATTGTCTCTTAGAAACCCAAGTATCTAGACTCCAAGTTGTAGCTTTTGTTCTAACATTGATTCCTTGTGTTTCATTTAATGATCTCAAGTTTACTGAAAGGCATTCCAGAATAAAATGGCCATTAAAAACATAGACTGAATAAAAAAAAAAAATCCATAGAGCTTTGTAATCATTTAGCTGGCTTCCTATTTTAACAGTATTATTTAGAGCTACTATAATTTATAATATTATGTACTTGATTTATGTATCTTAAACATAAGTAGATTTCTTATAATGTTAGCTCTTTAAAATCTTCACTTTTCTCAGTCTAATGTATACAATAGGCTTATAAATGAAATGATCTTGGGTGACCCCAAAAATAATAGTAATAATAATAAAAGTAAACTGCTATGTATTTCATTAGATATTTAAGAAGAAAACAGTTTGATGACAATCAGAGGTATATAAAAAGCAGTATCTGATAATCATTCACTTTCTTTCCTGTTTACAGGTGGAGATTGGTCCAAAAGATCAGCTGGAATATTAGAAACCATGTGAAGTTTAGACTTCATTAAAAAATCATGGATTGGGGCACTTGGGTGTCTCACTTGGTGAAGTGTCTGATTCTTAGATTTTGGCTCAGGTCACGATCTCACGGTTCATGGGATGAAGCCCTGTGTCGGGCTCTGAGCTGACACCGTGGAGCCTGCTTGGGATTCTCTGTGCCTCTCTCTCTCTGTCCCTCCCCTGCTCGCACTCTGTCTCTCTCTCAAAATAAATAAAACATTTTAAAAAATCATGGATTACACTATCTTCTTAAAGTTGACATGTATTAGAAGACTGTGTTTATGTTTAAATTATATAATATAGAACATATTATACATAACAAAAACATAATATTTTATGTTTTAATTCATAGGTTTCCTAGGTGCTTCATACAAAGACCACCTGCATTTGTTACAAACAGCAACCCTTAAAACACAAAATGCTCAGAAAATGCCCTTTTCTTTTCGATGTCATCTGTCATGAACACACATCTTGCAACCAAAAGTAATAGTATATTCTCTCAGAGAAAATTCTAACAGAGGAAATATGAGTAATAATTAAACACACCACTTTTTTTTTTTCACTAAATGAAATAAAACTAGCTTTCTGTCAGGCTCTAATAAATTCAAAAAAACCCTCAAAGGCACAAATTATCCCATTCAATGGCTTTGTAGTAAAAGGAGTCTATAGAGGCAGGATCAATTTACAGGCCATGGCCAAACCTTTATCTCTTTACCAGTGGAGGAGGTGTTAAGCAGTATGATTTAATATTCATTCAGCCGGAAGAAATGCATCGCACGTTGAAGCTATGTGCAATGTCGATGATTACACACCTGTTGCCATAGTAATTTTGGAAGCTGCAGTGGATATAACTAAGATTCCAAACCAATAAAATCACATTACCAAAACTTGGTAACTTTAATCAATTCAAAAATCGGGAAAAGTCTTTTCAGGAGTTGTTTTAAACTATAATTGACAAAAGTAGGAAAAGTAAAAAAGAAAGAACATGTAAGATGCTATTCTTTCTTGCTCCGGGCATTCTATCTCTGCATTTTCTCAATTTCTCTCAATTTCTCTCTCTTTTTCACACACGCCACACATGTGCAGTTTTTTTTCCAAAAGTTTTTTTTCTTTGAAATTCTGACAGTAATTGTACTAATTCTGTTATCATATTTCAGCAGATGGTGACAACATATAATTAGATTTGGTGGGCTTTGCTCATTGAGATCAATTTCTATAGTTTCCTCCACTATTTAACCATTTAGATTGTTTGCAAACCCTACTTAATAAAGAGTAAAGACATTTATAGCATGCTGTGCTCATTCACGCAAAAATATTGCCTTTTTTTTTTAAGCCACACAAGGTACTTACATGAGCCTTTGCGAGCATATGCCAAGAAGAAAAGGTATTATATACAGATTTTTTAAAATGGTCACCAAAACTGTGGGACATGTTTAGTGCCCTTAAAAATTTACACGGTGATTGCACAGTTGGATGAGAATTTTGTGCCCTTGGTCATCCAATCAGTTCAGGACCCAGATTAGGACTGTCAAATTGTGTCAGGACTTTGCAGTGAGTGCTTTCTAGAGTGCCTTTAATCCTCCAAGGTTTTCTCAAATGTCACAGCCATCTGGAGTAAAGGGAGCTTCCCCGCTGGGCTCCACTGACCACAAATTACTTTCTAAAGAGAAGGACAACAATAGAAAGCAGTTAATAAATATTTGATTTTTTTTTTCCAGAAAAGGAAGGTAAAACACTACCTTTCCATCTTAATTTAGCTTTAGATGCTTTTATACAATATATAAAAATGAGAATACGATGCCTGCCTGGTATTTCATTTGAGGGCAAATGCAAACATTCATTACAAAATTAAAGAAACATCTGAGAGGGTATTTGAGTCACTGCTAATGTAGTGCTCAATTTTCTCTGCAGTTTCTTCTGGTTTCAGAATAACTAACCGTTTTATCCCAGGCAAGGAGCATGATTATTTTCAAGTGATGAAAAGTGCGTATTATTCCATGGCCCCGTCTCTTTCCAAAGTCGAATGTGCAGTGTTACCAAAATCTTAGTAACTTGAGTTTAGAAGCAGCTAAAGTTCAGTGCAACGTGTCTTGAGAATCCCCACTGCAAGTTCTAAAAAGAAATCTGGTTCTAGTTTCCTCATTTAAGGATATGACTGTAATCCTCTTCTCTAAAGAAAGTCACTTCCTCGTCTGGCATAAAAGAGACCAGGAAACCAGCTGCACTGTGTCTTTTAAGAGACGCTATCTGCAGCTGCAGTCAGGACCCAGAAGGTTCTGAGGTCTTTACCTGCGCTCCCCAAGTGCAAACACAGGTTGATAATCGGGTTGTAAAATATTTTGTGTAGAGTATAGTAAATGATGCGTGTGTCTGCTCTAAGTGAAAGTGCTGTCTTTTTTTTTTTTTAATTATTAAATGTGTGCACTATTTGCAATGGCCTTGGTCTCTGTGATTATGCAACTTGGAAAGCATTTTTTATAACGTCTGGATACAGTAAAAAATTTATGATATGACAATGAAGCATCATACCACTGTCATTATACTTGCTTTTTGCAAGAATTCCTTTTGAAAAGCATCTTTGAGCTCAAAACAAAACCATTGAGTATGCCTTGATTCTACAATTTCATCGTGCTTTAAAGTAAAGGTACGTTTTTCTATAAAATAAAAAGCTTCATTTTCCCAAAGGCCTAATGTTTTCTCTTGCCAAGTGTTAATTCTCTGTTAGAAAACACTTAATTCTACACCTGCCACAAATGCACCTCAAAGCTGTATCTTACAAACTTATTTTTCCTATTGTGACACCTTTAGTCAGAAAACAGGTTCTAAACAAAGGCAAGATGTGACAATGCTCCAGGAATCATCAGATGCTTCTCTCTGTCACATCACTACATTCACATGGCATCCCTGATTATACAGCAGTGGATTTTATAAAGGTATTTAGTATAGAATATTTTGTCTGTATCGTTGTAAATTTATTTACTGAATTAAATATTTCTGAAAAGGCAAAACATTCAGCATCTGCTATGAAATTAAAATGCTTTGAGAACCAGTATATTGGAAGGTCTAAGTTAATATTCCCTTTATGACAGTACTGTTTACCCAATTCAATATATTTATATACCCTGATATCTAGCTTGGTGGTCAATATTGAATATGCATTAACAAACTGCGCGACTTTTTCTCTTGTATTAACCTGGGTGAAAAAAAAATTAACTCTTAATAATAAACATGAGAGAAATGATAAAATGTCAGTTAAAATATGGGCATAAAATATATGAACTATATCTGTTATATTAAGAAAAAATAAAAGGTGAGAGGTAGCTTCTATTTTGTACAATCAGCAGGAGTGACAGGGTCAAAAGATGATGAGTAGTGTTATATGATGAACTATGGTGACAATTTCAAGTTCAGTAAGTGACACCTTAAATACTGCTACGACACAGTCATTCAATCAATCACTAGAACACTAAGAGAGAAATGGCTGTACGAAAGAAAAATCACGTACATAGAGGCATACAGCTTTGACATTTTGCCAGTATAAACTGAGAGTCTATTCAACAAGCAACAGATGCAATGTCATTCTCTTTCTATAAAAGAAATTCAAATATCTGCATGAGGAAAAAACATAAACAGAAGCCAGGATTGTGACTGTCACATGTCAATTACGAATAAATGCTGGGACAAGAACTAAGACGGTCTATGAAGGGCCCCATCAGGAAGACAATCAGCGAGACACAAACTGCTTTATCATTCACGTAACTCTGTTGACATTCATGATTACAAACAAACTCAGCTGCCTAATAGTATTTTTCAACACCTCATTAAAGCACCATTGTTTATGTGACATGATAAGTACTCACAGACACTCATTACTAACACAGGTCCTAAAATATCATAACAGCAAGACTGCATGTCATAGCCAAGCATTGTATGCCACTTAAGACACAAACTACCTCAAACCTCAAAAATAAACACGCACAATGACGTGATGTTTCAAAGTCTACTCCAACTGCCAGTGTTGTGCTAATAACTTTTCAAATATTTCATCTGCAGGATGAAAAGATGTTGAAAAGAGAACTGAAAAGAAAAAATAAGCAATCCAACACCACTTTGCTTTTGTAAATAAAAGTTGAAATCATTTGGATATTCGAAGAGAAAAACTTAACACGGCATTTCTGATAACTGAATAATTGTTAGTAGCTTGATTTTTAATTTAAAAAAATCAAACAGTCACATAACCGTGATGCACTTAATATTCTCAACAAATTGTATTTCCTGGACTGTGGGAAGAGATTGTAGGAGGTTATTCTACATGATCCGCAGGAGTGACAGCTTCATGAGATGGTGAGTAATGAGATAAGCTGCGGCAATGTCATGATAACATGATGATGACCCCATTACACCTCATACATGGAACTAGGGAGATCATTGGCTCTAGTGAAACAAAATGTGCATATGCTTTGGGCAGTATACTGGTTACAGACAACACTTAAGTTATTTTACAAACGAGACTGGAGGATATTGAGACTACACCATTGAAACAATAAACAAGTCAGGAAAAAAGCACAATCAATGAGAAAATGTTCTATCAACTACTTTATTTTTTTATTTATTTATTTTTTAAATGTTTATTTATTTTTGAGACAGAGAGAGACAGAGCATGAACGGGGGAGGGTCAGAGAGAGAGGGAGACACAGAATCCGAAACAGGCTCCAGGCTCTGAGCTGCCAGCACAGAGCCCGACGCGGGGCTCGAACTCACGGACCGTGAGATCATGACCTGAGCCGAAGTCGGACGCTTAACCGACTGAGCCACCCAGGCGCCCCACTATCAACTACTTTAAAGGGAAACAAATCATTCAAGATCAAAAGCATGTTCCACTCAGTCCTTATTAATTAAGCTCGGTTACAGACTGTTAAGTTTAGTGGGATGGAGTCTAAAACTTCAGAGGGTTTACAGTCTGAATGAAAAATATATGATGATGCCCACCTCTGTTATTTATGCCAATAGCTGAACAATTCGGAGCTTACAAGACAAAAAATCACTACTGCTGGGGTTTACTTTAAATGCAAATGTAAACATAAAATGCAAATACTGAGATGAGCTACTCCGTAGGGGCATCGATTAGATTCAGGATCCAGAACATCAAAGAGTATAATAGCGTACTCTGAAGCTGGGTGGTAGTCGAGTAGGCACACGCCATTCTTCCCGTGAAGAAAAGGGAGAGATGTGTGGTAGGATCCTAGTGGTCTTGGGGCTGAGATGGCCCACCAGCCCAGACCTTTTACCTGAATTCAACCCATACTGTCAACATTTGACCCTTCACCTCTGCAGAGATACCTAATAGGAAATTCAAACAAGAAATTTCTAAGACCACGGTTCCCAAACTGTGCACTGAGGTGCTTGGTGACTTCACAGGGGCTCCTGAAGTATTTTTTTAAGTTCTAGGGAAACAGTGATACTTGCCATCTGCTGGAGGTAACACCAACAATCAGCCCAAAGTAGTTCCCAGTTCTGAGAACATGGTGCCCCTGCTAAACTCCTTTCAATGACATCGTATCTTTGTAAAGTTGGGATTTGGGGATTGCCATTAGAATAAAGGGAAGTTACTACACAAAAATCAATGGAGAAGAGGAAATGAGGTTAGCAGGATCCAATCTTAACCTGAGGTCAAGAAGCTGTGTGGAGCTCAACAGGTGTACGCATCCCCTTAGGAAGGGATTGTGGTTTTTTAAAGAATGAAACAAAAATATTTTTCTTTCAATTTACATGTATTACTTAAACAGCTACTTAATAGTGGGGACGTAAATCTTGTTTAGTTGTTGGGACTTAACTACTTAATAAATAGAACGTTAGTAAGGTGTTACCACATAAATCCTTGTTAAGTTGTTAGGCTCTAAACTACCAAATAAATTAACTGTTAGGTATTTCTTTTGGACTAGGGGCACTATGAAAAAATTCCTAAGAAATCAAGAACATTTGGAAACCTCTGATACGGCTCCAATCACTGTATATAGTGGAAATCTAATCACCTTTTCAGTTCAGCATTCTTATTTTCCCCTTGGGAATGGCACGCTTTCACCATTTTCAGCATAAACCCTTCAGATGCAGAAGACTTTGCTACTGATCATAGGCATGGGCAAACTTGGGCCACGCTGATTGGACTATCACATTCCTCTTGCCATCGTGACTTGTTCAGAAGCAGACCTATGATTTAATGGGAGCCAAACCAATGCCAGGAGACGTTTCACTGAGACTGTGGGGAAACAGTCAGGGAATGTGTTTCTGCCAAACTTGAACCTGAGAGGATGAGATTCCCAGAGGTGCAAAAGGTCATTGTACAGAGCCAGAAAGTAAAGTCGACAAAGGAAGTTTGAGGCTGGAGAGGGAAACAAACAGACCCCTAACGACAGAGTGAGTGGGAGCACCCATATTCCAGGCACTGGGGGCCACGTATTCCCCACTATGTATCACGACCTTATTCTTCCAATATCCAGCACACTGGCTGTCATTTAGAACCTGGTTACCCACAGTACTGTCCACGAACGGGAAGCCCCGGCAATATCTGCGCTTGTAAGAAATGCAGACTCTTGGGCCTCATTCAAACCTGCTGCATCAGAACCTGCACTGGCACAGGTAATTTGAATGCACATTCAAGTTTGAGATGTTGGGAGTCATAAAAAAAGAAAAAAACAGTGTAAATAGGTAAATGAATGGTCACCACTGGCCCTATTTTGGTGTGGAGACTTGTGCCTGCTTATATCCAACGTTTAACTTTTGTTAATGTTTTTTAATTTACTTTGAGGGCAAGAGAGCACGACAGCATGTGTGTGTGAGGAGGGGGAGAGGCAGAGAGACAGGGAGAGAGAGAGTCCCAAGCAGGCTCCATGCCGTCAGTGCAGAGTCTGCCTCAGGGCTCAATCTCACGACCATGAGATCATGGCCTGAGCTGAAGTCCGGAGTCGGACGCTGAGCCAACCGAGCCACCCAGGCGCCCCATCCAACGTTTAAACTATACAGTAATAGCCTGGGGGGTATTCCCTGACTAAAACACAGATGTGTTCATGAAATGCTATTGCTTAGAATACTTCAATTGCTGCCCAGTGGCTTAGAGAGTAAAGTCAGAGGTCACTAACACAGCATAAGAAGACACCTCCACCAAACCCCTGTCTACACATGTCCCTCACTCCATCCTTTGCGTGTCGTCATGTCCCACACTGCACAATTTGTAATTGTCACCTGCTCCATCTCTATATACCATTCTTTGCCTTTAAAGTCCTCTCCATTCCAATCTTGGCTTGCTGAAGATTTTCTATTCCCTCACTTTCTCTTCCAGTTGCCTTATTTGTCCTGAAAGAAACAGAATCTAGCAAAATAGTAAACATATGGGCTTTGAGCTAAGCTTGGTGTTTCTAAATTTTTTTAACGTTTATTTATTTTTGAGAGAGAGAGAGAGGCAGAGCGCAAGCAGGGGAGGGGCAGAGAGAGAGGGAGACAGAATCTGAAGCAAGCTCCAGGCTCTGAGCTGTCAGCACAGAGCCCAACGTGGGGCTCGAACCCATGGACCGTGAGATCATGTCCTGAGCCGAAGTCGGACACCTCACCGACTGAGCCACCCAGGCACCCCTAAGCTTGGTGTTCCTTAGGCAGATACTCTGTAAACGTCATAGCCCCTAAGAATCCCTGAAAGAGCTGCTACTCAAATTTGAATGAACTGATGGGCATTCCATATTTTGATTTATCTTTAGTGAAGTATTTTTATGCCTGTAACCTAGTGCCCAATACAAAATACAGTATTATACAATAAAGCAAAAATGCAGTCTTAAGTATTCCCTGGGTAGTATATGGTATCAGGAAGAATACTGGATCCTAAGGTTGGATGACCATGGGTTTGACACCTGCCTCCTCTGCCCAACAGATAAGCAGCTCTGGGATGTAGTCCCCCAGTGTTCTGTAAAATGTGAATAACATCTTCTTGACACATACATGCTATTCACCTACCTTGTCGTTACCTTCTCCCCACCCCAATTTGGCTGCTAATTCAACTAATTTTCTAATATTTTTCTCTAAAGGAGAATTAGTAGCTCCTAACTATATAATTGTCAAATTATAGTTTATCGAGAGTCTTTCATATCTCAATAAGCTTGAATTATAATGGTGATTCATGGGGTGCTGAGGTGGCTCAGTCAGTTGAGCATCCGACTTTTGACTTTGGCCCAGGTCATGATCTGAGATGGAAACCCATACCAGGTCTGGGCCAACAGGACAGAGCCTGCTTGGAAGTCTGTCTCTCTCTCTCTCTTCTCTCTCTCTTCTCTCTCTCTCTCTCTCTCTCTCTCTCTCTCTCTCTCTTTCTCTGCCTCTCCCCACCTCATACACACACACTGGAACTCTCTTTCTCTCTTTCTAAAAATAAATAAATAAACTTAAAAAAAAAAAAAAAGAAACAGTGATTCATAACCAGGAGGCCTTTTGTCCCCCCAGGGGATATTAGCAACTTCTGGAGACATTTTTGATGGTCGCAATTGGAGGATGCTACTGACATCTATTTGGTCGAGGCCAGAGATGCTGCTACACACCCTGAAATCCCTAGCACAGCCCCACATAACAAAGAGTTATCTGATCCACAATGGCAGTAGTGCTGAGGCAGAGAAACCTTGGATTACAGGGACAAATGCAGAATTTGAGAGCAGACATTGTTCCTAGATGCCTCCTTCCAGAAAGCTGACTCCATCAAACTAGAAGAAACAGGATCAAGAGCACTCATACAGGAAGAAAATTTTGTTTCAGGTGAGGAAAGGACCAAAGGTCTTTAAGGCACCCATAGAGAGTGGCAGGATCTCTGCAGGGAAAAAGTCCATGCGTGCAATAGGATTCTGGCCCTGAACACTCAAGCTCTCAGCACTGGCAAAAATTTGTGTACCCTAATTAAGGCACAGAGCCAAAGATCAACAGGTTTTCAAGAACCCATGGGATCTGGGGAAGAAATACATCACTGACCAAGATGAAGTAAAGAGAGTGGCCTAGCCATTATTTGCTGATACTACCCAATGACCTTCATTGTTATAGGATCCCAGGGCAGTCCATCCTGACTGAGACTGGACCTCCCAACTACCTTGTGGGATGTGGGTTTAACATCTAACTTGATTTTATTGATTTTTTATTTTTTAAAAGTTTGTTGGTTTGCTTGTTTGTTTGCTTAGAGAGCTTACACGCAAGCAAGGGGAGGGGCAGAGAGGTAGGTATAGAGAGAATCCCAAGCAGACTCCAAGCTGTCAGCACAGAGCCTGATGCAGGGCTCCGACTCATGAACCATGAGATCATGACCTGACCTAACATCAAGAGTCAGATGCTCAACTGACTGGGTCACCCAGGTGCTCCAAATATAACCTGATTTTAAAGATAGTGATATTTCGTACAAAAATCAGTGAAATAGTATTCACATCCCTTACACATTCTTCAAGCAATAACTGATGGTGGGTTCCACCAATATAATCCCCCTGCCAAAATGAATCTGGGTGTATTTGTAGAGCATCTATTATATTCTTGGCAAGGTAGGCGTTATAGGAAATAAAATTAAATGTGGTTCCTTTCCTTCCAAAAAAAATGTATTATGGTAGAGAAGAAAAACAGCTTTCATGTGCAAACAAAAGAAAAGCCAGGAAAAGATGATGTGAAAGATATTCTCCTAAAAGGGAAAATGATTTTAGGAAGCCACGGGTTATCGGTAGTGCCTCTTAATCCACAGAGGTTAAGCAGAATTACTATGATTAAACATTCTTAAATTCGGCTAGATGTAGGTCAAGGGCAGCCATTCAGAAAACACTTCACTGGAGAGTGCATGAAATGAAAGTCCCCACGGTATAAAGGAGGGAAACAAGCAAAGGGATGCAAACCATGTGTGCGGAGTTTGGCAGTAAAAGGAAAGGAAAGAGGAAATGTTGACTATATATCCACTCTCCCTACTTCAGTCAGTGGCAACAGATGGCTTTCTACAAATCTAAACCCTCATCTGCCCAGGCAATGTCCACTAGCGGTGTTTCAATGCAAGAGGCGGGGAGGGAGAATATCACCAAAATACTGAAGATCATGGAAAGGTGGATAACACTTCAGAAAATCTCTCTATGAATCTTGCTATCAGAATGAAGTCTTTCTTCTTCCAACGTCACAGCAGATCATTCTCTCTTTCTTGGCTTTTAAATATTTACTTATTTATTTTTGAGGGGAGGAGGGGCAGAGAGAGGGAGAGAGAATTCCAACCAGGCTCGGCGCTGGGCCTGATGCAGGGCTCAAACTCATAAACCGTGAGATCATGACCTGAACTGAAATCAAGAGTCAGATGCTTAACTGACTGAGCCAGCAGGTGCCCCTATTCTCTCTTTATAACATTTATAGCACTGTCACCTTGATCAGAGCGGGGGTTTCTATAGGTCTGTCTACCCTGTCCTGCTATGATGGCAAAAAGACTGTATGTTTCTTCCTTTGTGGTTTCAACTGTGTTTAAAAAGATACTTTGCACAGAGGAGGTCCTAAACAAATGAAAAAGATCATTAACTGAATGTCAACGCAAAATTGGAAAGAAAGTGTTTGGTTTTGATGATGAAATCCATGATCAGAAATAGAAAACTGACTGATTTCCTAATATAAATATTTAAGCCTTTAATCATTCACCGGTCTATCCACAGCTATGCTGTTTATCTGTATCCAGGTATCTTTATCCAGTACCTGGAGTCATGACTAGAACATGTAGGTACTCAGTAAAGATTTGCTGAGTCAATGAATGGCAGGATTAACTCCAATAACTATAAGATACCTATTTTAAAGCTTAGAAAAAATAGATAAAATAAATCAATGTTTTCATTTTAATTTTTTTTTAATGTTTATTTCTGAGACAGAGAGAGACAGAGCATGAGTGGGAGAGGGGCAGAGAGAGAGGGAGACAGAATCCAAAGCAGGCTCCAGGCTCTGAACTGTCAACACAGAGCCTGACACAGGGCTCAAACTCACAGACCGTGAGATCATGAGCTGAGCCGAAGTCAGTCGCTCAACCGAGTCACCCAGGCGCTCCCAATATTTTCATTTTAAAGCAGCACATTCAAATTTAGATTCTGGTCCTAGATTCCAGATCAACTAGACTTTTTGCTAAATCTTCCAGCCTTCGTGAAATTTTGTTATGATATGCAAACCCACCCCCTACTCACATCTAAAGCTGTGAAGAAAATCTATGAAGGGAAGATGATATGGTACAACCCTGTTAACATATGGATGGGTCTTGATTTTTCCTTATACTCGACTGAAATAACACTATAATTCTTCATTTTGTCATTTTAGAACTGAATTATTGATTATATTGTCAAAAATATTGGAAATTTTACCTTTATTATTACCTTTACCTTCTTTTTAATGTTTCTCTTAATCAGAAAAGGCTTGTACACAATCTACATTATTAACTATAAATTTTGGCACATTGTATTAAACTAATGTTCCCATCATTTAAAGGCACAGTGGGATGAAAAGTGAAGGGAAAACACTTTTCTTAGAAATGTGGTTATTCATTAGCAATCATAATTGTACATATTTCTAAAGGTCATGTCCCAATCTACCTGTTTATACAAAAAGAATCTAGCAACTGAATTCAATCCACTGAACATAAAATATATTCTACGGCTTTTCTACCTTAATATCATTACTAGTAAATGTTTTTTTGACTTTGACTTTGAAATAAGGACAAATGAAGAAAATCACCTAGAAAAAAATGCAATTTTAAACAAAAAAAATTATAACATCCTATTTGACATATTAACTAAAACAGAATCTGAAATCAACAAATTTATAAATGATTTTAAAATTTGGGGTGAAAGTCACAAACCAGAGAATCTACCTTCCACCCAAAAAAGCCACAACTGCTTCAAATCTTTAGGTTGGGCGAGCAACAGAATTAGTTCTTGCTAATCTCTAAAAAAGGCTTTTATCTGCCGATAAAGAGTTAAGTACTTACTGGGGTTAAATTTTTGTTGATGTTGTTGTTATTTTTCGAATTCAGACAATTTTAGTGAGCAGTAGGATTAGCGTAAAGTAAACGCCTCAACACCGCCCTCTGCCATAATGGCTTCTGTCAAATGATCACACTCTCTAGTGTTCCATTAGATTAACTTGCAGGTGGATTTATCCACTCACTCTCGCGCTGCTCCAGGTTTCTGTTGAATAAGGAATGACAAACGCCTTAAGGACGTTTTCTTTCACTCTCCCTGAAAATAAGGTCATTAAAATGCACAGGAAAATGTGTTTGTGAAACCCCAAAAGTTACAGTCAACAAAACAATAGGTAGAGCTGTGCAGGGAGCTTCAGCACCTAGTTCACCATCTGCTTGGGGGAAAAGAAATTGAGGTCCAAACACAGACTTAGTATAATATCTAATCCAATTCTGTCTTCCCCAACAGAGGACATGTTCTCCACGGGTACTGAAGGGAAAGCAATTGCTTTACTTTCCCTTTGCTAAATTCTATGCTCCTGAGCATAAGGACAATTTTTTCCTTGCTCTTCAATTCAATATACTTTGAAAACCCATCTACAAAGTAGAAAGCCTTCACCATTTGGGGTAATACGAATAACCCCTCCTTATAGCCTGTGCATTGGAGGTCTTAAAGAAGACAAAGGCATATCTCCAGGTGTCTGTATCACAACCCCACTCTCTACTTTGAAGTATTGACCATTTCACATCATTTTATTTTATTTTATTTTATTTTATTTTATTTTATTTTATTTTATTTTTAAAGCTTATTGATTATTTGTTTGTTTGTTTTCACATTATTTTTGAGAGACAAGGAGAGACAGAGCACTAGTCGGGGAGGAATAGAGAGAGAGGGAGACACAGAATCCGAAGCAGGTCGCAGACTCTGAGCCATCAGCACAGAGCCCGATGCAGGGCTCAAACTCACAAACTGTGAGGTCATGACCTGAGTGGAAGTCAGACGCTTAACTGACTGAGCCACCCAGGCACCCCTATTTGTTTGTTTGTTTAGAGACAGAGACAGTGTGAGCAGGGGAGGAGCAGAGAGAGGGAGAGAGATTCCCAAGCAGGCTCCACACCATCAGCACAGAGCCCAATGTATAGTTTGAACTCACGAAATGTGAGATCATGACCTGAGCCAAAACCTGAAACCAAGGGTTAGATGCTTAACTGACTGAGCCACCCAGGCACCCCCATTTTACACCTTTTTAATTATCCAGCCATTCCAACTGAAATTGAAACTGACCGTCCCAATCCTTATGCTTTCTTTTTTTTCCATAGAAGTTACCATATTTTAATATATTATACAATTTACTTACTGTTATTGCTCATCATTTATCTCCTCTGGCCAGAAAATAAGCTCCCTGAGTCCAGGCATCTTTGGTTGCCTGGTTCACTATTACATCCTAAGCATCCTAAGAAAAGCACAGTACTAGAAGATTTTCAATAAATATTTAATGAGCAAGATAGATACCCCTTTGGTTTAAAGAGATAATGGATGAATGAATAATTATAACATATAACTGAGTATGTCAAGGGAATTTTTGAGTTTGGTTGTCGTATCTCCCTCTCCTTCCCAAATTGGAAGAATGTGAAAGAAAGAAGGTAGCAATGAAGGGACAAACTTAGATTAATAGAGAAACAGGATAAAGAAGAAAACATGGTTTTGCAGAAGGCAAGATTGGTGGGCAAGGTATTCAGAATACGGGAAAGGGGATTAGCAATGAAGTTTAAACAAATTACTAATACCTGAGGATGATTAGCAAGATTCTTAGGGGTGCCTGCGTAGCTCCGTTGGTTAAATGTCCAACTCTCAGTTTCCATTCAGGTCATGATCTCACAGTTTGAGATCGAGCCCTACGTCAGGCCAGGCTCTGTGCTGACAGCAGGGAGCCTCTTTGGGGTTCTCTCTCTCCCTTTCTGCCCCTTCCCTGCTCGCACGTGGTCATGCTCATTCTCTCTCTCAAAATAAATTAATTTAGAAAATAAAGATCTTAGAGATTCATTTCACAAACTGTTAAGCATCCTACTAGGGACAATGGGTCCCCAAATGACATATGATAACAATACACAATATGGTAAGAACTAGAATGGTACTTCTGAACCTCAGTTAGATTTTTTTACACTGATTTCCAAGTCTTCCAATGACTTGGGGCCTTCAGGATCAAAATCCATGATGTTGACAGGGAATACAAGCAAGCAGCTTCAGGATAATGTCTTGGCCTGTCTTGAGACTAGAGGTTCAGACCTTGTCAGTCTTTTGAAACAATCTATGCTGCAGACAGACCCAATCCATTGTGGTGCCTAGACCAGGGTAATGCCATTTCATGTCTTTAATTTTGCACGGTCACCCCTTCTTAAAACGCCCTTTGCCCCAGAGATCATATGAAAACCACATACAAATTCATTTGCTAAGACTCCTTTTAACACTTCTCTGAAGACTCCTCCAAATAGGAGCATCCCTCTTTTCTTCTGAAATCTGTGTTTGTACGCCTGTCTTGATATTACCTCTGAGCCGCTGGAAAGTAGGGAGTGTGTTTAGTTACCGTTCACACCCCTGGTACTAAGATTCTTTCAGGCACACAATGACTTTTTTTTACAATGACTTTTAATAAATATTTCTTGAATTGAGAAACTGTAAAATTCTAAACTGCCTCTTCAGAAACCTCACTAATCCCCCAGAATAAAACTTAAATCAGGTTCAGCTGCATTACCACATGAAAGAGCTGGCCATTAACTTTTCAGCACTGTAAACATT
Source organism: Panthera pardus (assembly GCF_024362965.1). Classification (NCBI taxonomy): domain Eukaryota; kingdom Metazoa; phylum Chordata; class Mammalia; order Carnivora; family Felidae; genus Panthera; species Panthera pardus. The sequence goes on from NW_026526688.1 coordinate 188,863,337, forward strand.
TGCAACCCACATGGAATGTATAATGTATGTCATTTTGTCAAAATATTCAATGAGCCACAATAGTCCATTTATTGATCCAGGGAACAATAGACTGTTGGTATTTGTTCTTATACAAAGGGATTATGTAAATAATAAAGGCATCCCCTCTCTGATGCCTTCAAATAATACATTCATTTTTTTTTTCAGGAAAATATTCAGACAGTGGGCTCCTGAGCCCAATTTTCCTGAACATATGTAGCCATTATCCCAAAATAAGCTCCACTCTGTGTGTCAGGAAATAATGTGAATTTGCCTTGATACAGGACTCTTTGCCCATTTCTATTATTTACCACGAGACTCCACGGGAAGGAGATATGTAAATCATGTTAACGTACACCCTCCATGTTTCTGACTAAATGTGATGCTGGAAATATCCTGCCCCATGGCTGTCATCAAAGCATCATGCTCTGTATCTTTCAGGGACAGACTGCAGCACTCGCTTCATTCACTTTAATATTATAGAAGTAATCTTTGCCATAAGAAAAGGAGTCACTGTGACCAACAAGGTTTTGATGTAAGATTGACCACTGGAGAGTAGACGACACCTGCCTCCCTCAGCCACAGATACTTTAAAGTACTTTCTTCCTTTGTAATTTTAACACAAGGGAAGAAAAGCCCTTATGAGCAACCCTGTCAAGCTGTGACAATGTGAATGAACAAAATTTAAAAATGTATGAGAGGCTGAAAATGAATCATTTAAACACACTAAAAAAAATCCTTCCTTGTGAGTGATGTCCTTGAAAAATTACCTAATAATTTATCCAAAATGAGCATCTTTTTTTCACATGAGTGACGTTTGGCAGGTTTTCTTGCTTTTCCCTTGGATTTACAACTAATTTATTAAGCAGCTTTTAAGCAATTGCTCTGAACTTGGGGTTTCTGATCCACTGAAAAATCAGGCGTATTTCGTGCCATCATCTTTTTTTTTTTTCCTTTTAAAACATAAATTGACTAGTACCTCTACAGTTTTTGTTTCTTTTTAACCTAGAAGAAGCAAAGAAAAAAAGGTCCATGTTTGATCCGTTGAGAAAAGAATGCAGAAGCCACGGGCCGCCTGTTGATACCAGCCTTTTTGCTTCTTGTCCAGTGAGGTCTGTATCAACCTAAGGATGGCTAGTCACCCAGCTCTGGCTCCATTATGTGGCCTTGTCATTACCGTTTAGCACTGAGCTCCAGAAAAACAACTGAATTAAATGCCAAGCTTTCTCAGTTTCAGTCCTGACTCTACAACAAATGACCCAGCTGGCCTAGAGGCTGTTACTTAAAAGCCTTTGCTACGGGCGCCTGGGTGGCTCAGTCGGTTGAGCGTCCGTGTCCGGCTGCGACTCAGGTCATGATCTCGCAGTTTGTGGGTTCGAGCCCCATGTCGGGCTCTGTGCTGATGGATCGGAGCCTGGAGCCTGTTCCGGATTCTGTCTCCCTTTCTCTCTGCCCCTCCCCTGCTCATCTCACACTCTGTCTCTCTCAAAAAAGTAAATAAATATTAAAAAAAAAAGTCTTTGCTAGTTAACCTGCCCTTTGTTACAAAGTGAAATGATATCCATACTTTCTATTACTGTCATTTAACTGACATCACTCTAATAAAACACCTTGAAAATTATTGTAGGAGAAATAGTGAAGCAACTAGACCCCTGAAATTAAAAAAAAACGTGCAAAATTCTTAAATTACTTTATCAGGAAGCAACCCCAAACAAGAATTTATAAGGCACTAGAATTTCTAAGAAAATTATGTCAAAGTCCTAAACGGTATGAACACTTTTGCAAATTTTTTAAATAACTTTTTTAATGTGTATTCATTTTTGAGAGACAAAGAGGGGAGGGGAAGGGGTAGACAGAGTGGAGACACAGAATGTGAGACAGGCTCCAGGCTCTGAGCTGTCAGCACAGAGCCTGACAAGGGACTCGAAACCACGAACTGTGAGATCATGACCTGAGCTGAAGTTGGACACTTAACAGACTGAGCCACCCAGGTGCCCCAAACACTTTTGAATGAAAGATGCCATGCAAGTTATGGCACCTGGGTGGCTCGGTCAGTTGAACGTTCGAATCTTGATTTTGGCTCAGGTCATCATTTCACAGTTTGTGAGTTGGAGCTCTGTGTTGGATTCTGTGCCGACAGTGTGGAGCCTGTTTGGGATTCTCTCTCTGCTCCTCCTCCCCTCAAAATTAATACATAAACTTAAAAAAAATGATGTGGATGTTGATCAGCTTACCACAGCGATAATGAAGAAAAGGAATAAGTAGCTGAAAGCTTCATCAGGAGCAGACAGCCCTTTTCACACTCTGAAAACTAGCGGTGCCTGGCTGGCTCAGCCGGTAAGGCATCTGACTCTAGATCTCAGAGTCGTGAGTTCAAGCTCCATATTGGGCATGGAGCCTACTTGAGAGAGGAAAAAAAAGAAAGAAAGGGAGTAAATTACTCCTCTGTTGTGTTTTGGCTTATATATATATAGGTCCGCATCTAAATATTTTAAAAGGGAAACTAATTTCAACTCCTTAAAAGAGGAAAGTGTGGGCTCGAGAGGCACCCCAAAAACTGTGTTAAGGGTGATGAACCGTGTGGACCACGTGCAAACTCTGATGTGCCTGCACGCCACCATGGGACGAGAAGTTATACACCACCACCCTATATGCTTGGCAAGGCAACGCGATGGAATTCTGACATCATGATCTCTGTCCTAAGTGTATCAAGGACCTAGATTGACTAGCTGAACTCAGTTTTCTATCTCTTTCACATCTGTCACTTATTAGAAGTACATTGTCTGTGTAGCAAAGCAATATTGTCCTTACCTTAAAGATGTGAGCAGAGAAATTAAGTATGCCTTCCATAAAGTAAGGCCTTTTCACTTAGCCTCACATATGCTCCTTCCCCTGATACTCACATACTTTCTTTTCTCAAATATCACTTCTTCAGAAGGTCCTTGCCTATCTACTCTATCTAAAAGAGTGTCCCCAATGATTCTTTGTCTTCATCTCTGTTTTCTTAGTAACACCTACCGCTTCTTGACATTGTATTATACTTGTTTACTTGTTACTGTCTGGCCACTCTACAGGACAGTAGGAGATTATCTGTTTGGTACATTCTTTGTCTAAGGCAACCTGCATACTGGTCCTTAACACGTAATGGAAGATGAATCAATATTGGCCTTAATGAATGAATCACAGGCAACAGAGTTTCTCAAGGTTATAAGCATATAAAGATATAGTGTGTCAGCTGCAGCACAGTCCACAATGGATAAGTGACTTTAGGGATGCTAAGGTGACAGGTAGGATCTGGCACTAAAAGGGACAGGAGTGACCTGGGAGAAGAAGGAAAGTAATAGCTCGCTGGCCTGCAGGAGGTCGAAGGAGGTACTGCAAATCAGGGAGAGCACAGCACCGAAAATGATGGGTGACGGACTTCCCTCCAAAAACTGACTAACTGTATGATTGTGGAGACGTGCCTTAACTATTCTGAGCCTCATATTCCTAATCTGCAAAATGGGGAAAATAATACAATTCCTTTTCCAGGTTGTATGGGCAACCGGACCAAAAATCATAGATCTAAAGGACACAGCATCTAGCATCATGTCTGTGTGTAATGAGTCCTCCATAAATGGTAGTTATTATTAATTCTATTGCCATTATTACTTCTACTTCTAATCCATATTAGTAGTCCTATGACAGTAGTATTTCTCTGACTTCCCCATCTGCTTGTCTAGCTCACTCTGAAGGTCCAAATCAAGACTGCCTTGAGATGAAAAGTTCCTTGAGAGTTTTATCATCCCTCTCTGGTATACTTATATCCAAAGAATTTGTACTATTATTCTGACCAGAAATTTGGTCAGCCAATGCTGATTCTTTGATTCCTGAATTGTGTTTTAACTCGCAATTTCTCTTCCTTGTGCTCCAACTTGAGAACATCTAGGGAGGAGGGGGGAGAGCCCAGCAAATACTCTAATAATTCAACCCATATTTATTACTTTACTTACTCTGTTTCATAAGAAAAACTGATAACCACCACAATACCCTTTTCTATACATCATCCAAACATCAATCAATTACATAATATAATTCACTTGTATAATTCTCACTTCACACATTCATTAAATAATAAACGAAGCCATTTTATTTTTACTTTATATCCATTTGACTTCTATTAAAAGAAGTAAAGAGTACTGGCACTGGTTACGTACTCGAGTGATTCTGTCTGCCTCCTCCTCCTAAATCTATTCTCCATGCTCTGCCCTGGTTTGTGCACCTTCACTCTGACTCTAGAGATGAACCACCCAAGCTACATAATCATCCTTTTTCCACTTTCATCAATCCAGCGGGAGTGCTGGTAGGAGATCATTGACTGATTCTTTGCCTTGAAATCATTCTGGCAGCAGTCTCCCCTCTTCCACAGTATCAACCCCTGCTGGGTTTTGGTAACACTGCTCCCTTTTACCAGCTCTCTGGGCCTAGGGACCGACTTTTTGCTGTGCTAATCCCTTAGTGTGTTACTCTCCCTTGTTGGTTCTTATCCCTGCCCAATTAAACATTTAAATGTTCCATCTGATGTCTGCTGGGGCCTAGATTAATATGCATTCTATATATGACACAGAACATGCATTTCAAACATAATTTAGGATCACCATTCACATATTCAATCTCGTACATAATAGACACTCAATAAATGCTTTAATTAATCTGAAATTCCTCAAAATAATTCCAACTCCCAATCTCCTACTAATGTTATTAAAGACATTTAATTATCCCTAATTGCTAAAAATAGAACACTAAGCATTTATGTAATTTAACTAGGTATGATTGTCTAGTTATCACCAAATTCTATAGTATTTTTGTAATATTTGTCCTCCCTAACACTGTTTTCTGAAACTACCCCTGGATCTGCTCTTCTCCCCACCCCTCTTTGCTGGAAATTTCTCTGCTTTTTCTTTTTCTGAATGCAGGTAGTCCCTGAAAATAAAGCCTTAATTTTATTAATCATTCCACTGACACTCCCTTGCAAATTAATGACTTGATAGTAACATTTCTTCTATGTTAGTAATGCCGACTGTGTACCTTCATCCTTGCCCTCTCTCTGAATTTTCAGAATCACTTTTTATTTTTCAGAACCTCTCCTGCATATCCAAAAATGAATATGTAAGGATTATTAATGGGTTAAGTTCAAAAACCGAACCTAATATCTACCATCCCAAATATGATTCTCTTCTCTATTAATGAAAACTGCATCCTTCTGGACACTCAGAGTAAACAACTAATGGTCATCCATCAACAACTGAACTCTAGTCCTTTCCCACTCACTATTAGCAGACATTTGCATTGAGCCTCTCCCCATGTCATGTTCTGTATCCATTCCTTCTTCTCTATTTTCACTGCCACTGCCCTAAGCTAAGCACTCATTTTTCTGCTTCTTTTACCATCAAACAAGAATGTTTTTAAAAAGCTAATACATACCCTATACAATCTTTTTAGGGTACCAATATTTTGACAGCACTGTAAAAGCAAGATGAATGGAAAAGGTAAAATCCGAAACATTACGTTTGGTAGTTTCTTAAACTTACTGCAATAACCGTTATGAAACTTTTGCACAAAATATAACTTCAATTGAATTCAGCAACTTGGTACAGTAGACCTTCCCAATTTAAGTATGCATGCGTGTACACACACACATACACGAATGATAATACCTTTATTTTAACTCAAGAATGTTTGTGAATTAAAAAAACACCTTAGTAGTAGTGACATAACCTTAAAAATTCAAGAAAAGTCTGAGTTAAATGAAATCATAATTTTTTGGGGAGATAGTTTTATACAGAGAGAATTTAGGGCATTCATACTCAATGAGGTAATGTAACCCACCAGGGAACAATCACTGGGTGGGGAAGGATACAGGAGTCTTTGAGACTACAAAGGTTTATAGCTCTCCAAAGCTCCACCCAACACAAAAAAATCTTTAATGTCTATTCAATTATTTTTGAGCATGCACACGTGCATGTGCAAGAGAAAAAGAGACACCCACAGAGAGACAGAGAGAGAGAGAAATCGTGAGGTGGGGAGGGGCAGACAGAGAGGGAGAGAGAATTCCAAGTAGGCTCCTTGCTGTCAGTGCAGAGCCTGACACAGGGCTCAATCTCACAAACAGTGAGATCATGACCTGAGCCAAAATCAAGACTCAGGAGCTTAAGTGACTGAGCCACCCAGGTGCCTCCAATGCAACAAAATCTTTTACCTTAGTAGTTAATTTCTCTCTAGTAAGGGAGAATTATAGCTGATCAGATTTTTCTTCCTAGGAGGAAGTGGTAAGGAAAAAGAAAAGGCTAAAAATATAGATAATTGGGGAAAAAATACCATATGTAAATTTCCAAGTTCTATCATGTTTTTATCAAGCCAATCTCAATGACTTGGAAAGGAGAGCTGAGTAATATTTTTAAAACTACAACCAATTAGGTTAATTAGGCACTAATCTCTAGAGCAGATTATTATCTATCAAGCAGCATTCTGAAGTAAATGCAACTGACAAAACATTTTTAACTAGTTCCTCATCAAACTGTCTTCTGAATCCACTCTTCATGTTTTCTCCTAAATGATCATTACCTATCCACAAGATATAAAACCAATACAGTACTGCATACTGGATCTGTATTATTTCTCAAAACAAATTAACAAAGGAACTCTCTGTGGCTCAAAGCTTGAACCAAGTATTGAAAAATCAATTTCTTGGCAACTTCAATTGGCCAAAGCATCATTTCTCTTTGTCTTCTGTAGCAACACAAGACTACAGAGAAACATCTGTCAGTGAACACATTTTGAGAACAGGCTACACTCTTGGTTCAGATTCACTCAGAACAAAGTAAGTTTCTCAGCTGCTGGAATGTGATTGGCAGAGGAGACTGAGCAGTGTTCCCATCTGCTCTCAATGGGGGGAGAGGAAGAGAAAGGGAGGTGAAAAGCACCTTAAATCATACAATGATTTAAGAATGAGTGCTTAACAGTCTCTTATGCTTTGGCTCTCTTCCACTCTAAGAGGGTGGGTGATGGGTATTGAGGAGGGCACCTTTTGGGATGAGCACTGGGTGTTGTATGGAAACCAATTTGACAATAAACTTCATATATTGAAAAAATAAATAAATAATGAATGAGTGCTTAAGGAATGATTCAGGGGCATATTCTGGATTAGCAGTGAGAAAATGGATTTTATCTTCGGGTTTATTCCACCCAAAGAAATGTATGACTGTTTAAAAATAGAGTGTGCTAGCAACCAGAAAGTTCTAAGCTTCTGAAATCCAAGTTCTTAGCCTACAAAATAAAACACAGAAAGTGCCTCACTTCAGTCAATTATCAATACATTGAGAATTTTCCCCCCTTTAACAGTACACTATATAATTTAACAGCTTTCGTTTTAAATTAATATGAATAAGGAAATTGTCTTCTAAATACTTTTCTGTTTTGAATAAAATAATAATTTCTAAAAAGTCACAAAATCACTTTGTAACTGGAAACTGATAAATACTCTTAAGTAAATTGACATTTTCACAAAATTAGAAGGAACTAAATATTTTAAGAAATATTTCTAGGGGCGCCCAGGTGGCTCAGTCAGTTAAGCGCCTGACTTTGGCTCAGGTCATGATCTCACAGTTTGTGGGTCCAAGCCCCATGTTGGACTCTGTGCTGACAGCTGGGAACCTGGAACCTGCCTCGGATTCTCCCTCTTTCACTGCCCCACCCCCACTTGTGCTCTGTCTCTCAGAAACAAATAAATGTTAAAAAAAAATTTTTTAAAGAAATATCTCTAGGGGAGAATATTGTTTCCCATATTTTAATAAAGAATGCTATGTAAAACCCTGCTTTACAATAAATTTTCCCTTTCCCTAAATATGTCCCATGAAAATCCTCTTGCCATTTCTATAAAGGTAGAGTCAGAACCTCAGAAACTCTCCTACTCCATAAAAGCAAGAAAAGTAAAGGCAAAAATTATCAAAGCCAACTTTGTTGGAACTTTGAAAATTAACCGAAGGCTTGCAACAAAATGAGAAGAATTTATTCAAGAAAAACAGTTATATTTTAAAAAAAGTAGCAAGACCAGTAGTGTTTTAACTTCTATGACTATCTCCCTCTCCCCAGCTCCACAGTAGACTTAGAAACCAGCACCCATAGGATCACAGTAGTTGGGTAAAAATAGCAGCCTCCAATAACCAGGAACAAAACAAATATGTCTGCTCTCACATTGTACTGAAGGTGTTTTCCCGGGAAGCTAGGCAAGGAAAAAAAATATGGAAGACACCCAGATTGAAAAGGAAATAAGTAAAACTACTTCTATTTATAGATGAAATTATCTTGCATATAGGAAATCCTACAAAATATATATACATACACACACAATTAGAACTGATAGGCTAATTCAGCAAAGTTGCAGAATACAAGATTAATACACAAAAATCAATTATATTTTTATACAATTGCAATGAGCAAACTAAAATGATGTTAAGAAAGCAATTCCATTTGCAATAGCATTACAAAGAACATGACACTAATGGATAAATTTAATAAGACAAGTTCAGGGTTTGTACACTAAAAATAGCAAAACATCCACTGAAAGAAACAAAAGCATACCTGAATAAGACATATCCTGTGTCCAGATCAGACTTAATATTATATTCCCCAAATTAATCTACAGATTCAACACAATCCTGATTAAAATCCCAGGTGCCTTTATTGGAGAAATTGACAAGGTGATCCTAAAATTCATGTGGATACACAAGAAACCAAGGGTATCTAAAACAATTTTGAAAAAGAAGAATAAAGTTGGATGACTTACATCTCCTGTTTTGAAGCTGAGTACAAAGTTATAGAAATCAAAACAATGTGGTATTGGCGTAACGACAGACAGTATGTCTGTCTATCTATCTATCTATCTATCTATCTACATATATATATGTGTGTATATATATACATATATATATATGTGTATATACACACACACATCAGCTGAATAGAATTGAAAGTCCAGAAATAAACCCTTACATTTATAAGCAATTGATTTCAGCAAGAGTGCCAAGACAATGACGTTGTGAAGTATAACTATTGCAAAAATGATGCTGGAATCATCTACTATCCACATGCAGGTAAATAAATAAAGGTGGACCCCAATCCCCCACCATACAAAAACATTAACTCTAAATGGATCTCAGAATTATACATAAGACCTAAAACTATAAATTACAGCAGATACATAGGAGTAAGTAAGTCTTTTGACTTTGGATTAGGTACCAGTTTCTCAGACATGACAATTAAAAAATAACAGCCAAAAAAAGACAACCCAGACTTCTTCTAAATTAAAAGCACATGTCCTAAAAAGTATATCATCAATAAAATGAAAGGACAACACACAGAATGGCAGACAATATTTATAAATTATATCTCTGATAAGGGACTTGCATTTGTATACACAGATAACTCGGACAACCCAAAAATAAAAAGGCAAATAACACAATTGAAAAATTTGGGGGGGGGGGGGGAGATCTGCACAGACATTTCTCCAGAGAAAATATACAATGACCAATAATCACAAGAAAGATGCCCAATATCATTAGTCATTAGGAAAATACAAATCAAATCCACAATGACTACACTTCACACTGAGTAGGAGAGCTAAAATCAAAAGGGAAAAGGATAACAAGTGTTGGCAAGGATGTGAATAAACTGGAACCCTCCTCATTCATTGCTGGCTGGATGATAATATGGTGCAGCCACTTGGAAAAACAATCTGGCAGTTCTTCAAAATATTCAACAGAGGGTTTTCATATAAACCAGTAACTATACTTCCAGGTACATATGGAAGACAATTAAAAACCAATGAGGCACACAAAACTTGTACATAAATGTTCATTGCAGCCTTTGTTCATGGAAACCACCCATATGCCCATTAACAGACGAGAGGGTAAACAAAATGTGGTGAATCCATACAATAGAATATGATTGTTCAATAAAAAGTAGTAATATACTGATACACACTACACCATGGAAGAACTTTGAAAACACAGGCTAAGTTAAAGAAGCCAGTCACAAAAAGCTCCATATATGTGATCCCATTGATATAAATTGTCCAGGGTCAACAAATATATGGAGGCAGAAAAGGGACTGCCAGGAGCACAGAGGTAGGGAAAAGAGGGTGACTGCTAATGGGTTACTGGGTTTTTTTTTGTGGATGATGACAATATTCTAGAATTAGGTGCTTGTGATGACTGCACATCTAAAAATGCATTTAAAAACATAGATTATACACTCTCAAAACTGAATTATATGGCATGTGAATTACACCTCCATCAAGCTCTTATAAAAAAATCTAGCGCCAAAGATTAATATCAGAAATAATGTCTGAGCAAACTTGAAAAACTCTTAGTATGGGCATCAAAGTACTCAAGAAATGTTAGCTATAATTAGCTGTAACTACTATCAGAAAACATCAGTGTATTTGTCAAAATTAATTTTTAAACTGTAATAATTTAATACAGAACATTTAATTTCTCTTTTTCACAATGAATTCAATATTCTTACCCATTTTTTGACTAATTAACTCTTGCAAATCTATAATACGGCTTTGGAAATAAGTATCATTTCATAGCAATAGTTGAAAATACGTTTGTAAAATAGATTTCATTAGCTTTATATCTGGAAAGTACTATCTTCTGACACGATTTTGGTCTACAAGTAGGACAGTGTTTTTCCTATGTAATCATAATTTCCTTTTTCTATAATGGTTTTCCTTATGTGAATGTTTAGAAATCCATATGGAATTTTACTGAAAATCGCACATTATAAAACATGCCTGGTATCATAAAAGACACTGAGTAATAACTAAACAACCACTGGCTCTAACAGAGCTTTTGTTTGTTTTTGCTGACTTTCTTATAAGCTTACTTTAAAGACAACTGCCACTGGAGACCAAAATTTAATATAAGCATGGGGACGGCTCTGCAGCTTTATAAATTTACCCGTACTTGATGACTTCTGTTTCCTTGGCAAAAACTGGACTACACAATCTGCAAGATTCTTTTAACTCCATAAGGTCATGATTTGACATCTTAACTTCTGAATGATTATCTTTTAGAATGAATTAATCCTCAAAACGATAGTGTTTTATCCCACAGCATAACTTTTCTGAAAGAAGGAAGAAAATGCCCTTCCCAAATCAAAACCCCAAAACCGAGTGTGAGAAATTACAGCTAATAAGTATATGCTAACAAACATAAACAACTATCTTGGGGGATTATATAATTACCATGTATATAATGCTTCATGCTTTCTAAGTTCTGTAAAGCTATTAATTAATTTTTCCTTTCAAACATACCATGAATCAGCAAGTTATTGCCCTCCTTACCTTCTAGGATAGGACCCAAATGAAAAGAATAACTGGTTTCTCCAAATCCCAAACTAATTCTGTGTTATCAATGAGGAGTAATTCATAATAGTGCTAACCTAACACCAACCACATCATTATCATCAAATGTATTATTTTCATAATGCTTTGCACAATTACATTTAAGATTTCAGTGGCATTTGGAGACCTCAAACCAACATCAAGTTGTATGAGGGGACTTTGATAGGCCCATTTGATGAGCTATGCTGTCTCCTGAAATATCAATTTATTAAACTAGTTGAAAAGAAAAATCTCTACACCAGTTGATGAGGAGAAGAGAACCACCGACTAAACTGACCACTGAGTAGATCCGCAGAGCCACTACTGCGAAAATTGCGGTCACAGAGGTGTAAAATGAGAACATTTGTAGAGCAGTATTAAGGGTAAAATGTTTATTTTGGAAACAAAACAAAATAGAAACCTAAGTTGGAAAAGGAAAATAAAGATGCAAAGGAGAAAATAAAAAATGACAAAATTAGAATCCATAAAGAAGGTGGGCCAGCCACAAAAAGCCCGTCCCTCTAAAAGGTGGCCCAGGTCATTTTGCAACATGAGCGGGATACAATGGAAAACAGCACTGTCATTTAGGAACTATTTATGTCAATAAGCACATTATTTGAAGGTGAATAATTAGTGTCTGATTTTCCTGATTGCCCATGAAAAAAAAATTCTGTCCACATACTAACTATAATGAGAAAATCATTCTGTCCATATACTATCAAGTTGGCTCAGAACACGACAGGAACCACAGATGCATTTCCTCAATGAAGTTAAAGTATGACTTTGAGAGGTCCGAGCAAAATCCATTTTTCAATCCAAATATATGCTGGATTGGTATACTTAGAATCTATTCCCAAGGTTTTATCAGTACGCTAGAAATGACTTCTGATACAATCCTTGCATCCTCAGTAAAAATGCTACCTCCATGGTGAAGCCTTTCAGACAGTAAGCTGTTCTACCTTTTATGAAATAAACAGTTTAGCAAATATTCCCATTAAAGAAATTCTCATTATTGAATTACAATGCAAAATAATTTTGTTATTTATATTTTAAGTCATATAATTATTTTATCATGATTACACATCATAGGTTTAATTAGATCTCTTATTTAACATAATTGTTTATTATAAATCTCTTAATAATGAACACATAATGCTTGCTTACATGTCAGTCCCCCAATAGACTGCACATTTCTTCAATAAATAACCCATGTCTTTTCGTCTTTGTATTCCCTTCCCTAACATACTGCCTAGTACAATGACTGAGCCAGAGTTAACCGCCAATAATATTTACTGAATGAACAAATGAATGAATAGATGGATGAACAGCTCCAGCCTCGATCTCTTGCCTGAATGCTAAGCTATGTTCCACCTACTGGATGTATCCAGGTGCAAATATCTGGGGCTGGACATGTCCTAATCCCCTTTCTGCTCTGTTTCCAATTTCCATAATTTGGTTTAGCAACACCATCATGAATCAGCTGATCAATATTTCTATGTGTCTCCGTCTGTCTTCCTTCTGTCTTTCTCTTCTTTTCCTGCCCCTCCCACATACACTCTTCCTGGAACACTTATTTTCAGTTCAAAGAACAGCTCCAAGTCATTTATCCATTAAGGCATCATCATGGCTATCACTCACCGGCAGTTTGTAGGTTGTCTTTCCTGTAGAATTGCAAATTCCTTCATCCTAGCTCCCCATTGCTCCAATATTTTGATGTAGAATGTGCTCTAAAAGCCAAACACATTCTGTTTCACGCAGCCATTGAGACTGTTCATAAAATTAATATGTGACCATAAGATTAAAGTCCAAATTTGTAAACATCTTTCAGGGTAATATCACTCATTTTAAAATTTCAACATATAGGAAACAAGCAACACAGGATCTGCCTTGACAGAAGTCAGAGAGTCATAATTCATATACGCTAGATGATGCTAATGAGTGGGGTGAACAGTCGGTGACAAGTGCTGTATGATTTGATAGAACTTTAAAGATTTCATACGTGGTAAGGATAAATTATATTTGAAACATTATTCGAATGTGACTTACAAAATTAAAAAAATAATATATCACTTAAACATCAATAAGAGTTTTGCTTATTTTCCAGTGAAATGAAAGAACTGTGTTTAATTTTAAAGCACTTCAGCAACAGTCTCTGCCTATACAATTAACCCACTAGTTACAAATAAGGCTTGCCAATTCATTAAAACAGCAACAATTATTCAATGTTACTTTCAGTTGTATAGGTAGCAAACAAAAGCCATAAAATTGCATTTATTCATTTTTAAATGCAATTTTTTTTCAGAATCTTTGTTTATTTGTAGGATTTCACCCAGCCTGGCTATCGATATTATATGACCAAACTCATTTATACTGAATTATGAGGTTTCATTTTATAACCGAACTAAATTAGTTTCCTGGAAAATAAATAAGCAGTTCGAGGGGAAAAGGTATCATTCCCAATTAGCCAGACCTCTGCTGGTCCATGTTTAATGTCATAATACAATAAAATAATCTGGCCTATGTTGCTGTTAGGAACTAGCTTCATTAGAAAAGTCAGGAAAAAGCTCTAGTTCTGCATGTCCTCAGCATATACTTGATAATTAAAGCCATATGCTTCCATCAGTCTGGAAAGAATATGAATAATAGAGGAGAAACAATGCAACCAGCTTAGAAAATTGTCATTTGAAATGGCTGACTGTATAACTGTATCCAACACTGTGCTGTACCTCTCTGAGTTATATTTTAATGTTCTGGAAAGAGTTCTCATCTTAATTCCTAATAAAATATTTGTTAAAACAAACATAATCAATATTCCATGTTTTCATCTGAGAGTCTAGGAGCCAACATCATTTAATGGCATGCCTTCATCCCATAGAACACTGAATTATGTGGTTTGGGGATAATATAAAAAGGAAAAGAAGACACAGTCTAAGAAACAATTAGTACATTTTCTAACTGGAGAGCCAGAACTCATTCTCGTAATTTAAAAAAAAAAAAAAGGATTCAGAATGCTTTCAACATGTTATATAAATAAGGGCAAATTAATAGAGTAAAAACTGAGTAGATAAATTCCAAGGAAAATTGCAACAAGAGTCATTTAGAGTTCATTAAGTAAGTCCAACCCAAAGAGGTTAGACCCAAGTCAGGTTTTGAAAGACAAGACCAAAGTGCAATGGTTGCAAAGAAAAAATTCAAGCAAATGCAAAGAGATCCAGAAAGAACAAAAGCTCAAAGATGGAAATAAAAAAGGTGGGCAGTTCCCCTTTCCAGGGTAAAGCAATCCTCACTGGGGCTGGGACAATGAAGGCAATGTAGGTGAGGATTCTGAAGAGTTAAATGCCCTTCAAAACATCAGTTTGATAAAATTAGCCAATCTGAGTCATCATGCATTTTTAGATAGAAAAAGAAAAGTTTTGATGGGGAAAACAACAACAACAAAACAAGAAACACTAGTGCCTTAGAAGAGCTATGGGATGGTCAAAATTATTCCAAAATACATTTAGATAGATATCCAATGACTTTACTTGCAGACTGAATCATCCTTAACACAGAATTATCCTTACAACTGTAAATGTCAGAATACGCAGTTTATTTTTTATGCTATTTATACACCAGCTACTTCCAAAACAGATTTTTGAAGGGCACAGAGTAAAATCATAAAAGAACATTAAAATAGTAAATGAGGGTGAGCAAGAATAGAGCAGGAACACTTAACTAAGAAAAGCCATTGCCATTTAACACAAAATTGAGCACTGGATTTCTGGAAGCCAAATTATAAGCTAAGAGGACAAATTCTTTCATAATTTATCATGAAGCAAATATTTGTTGATCACATAACATGTACAACATCATGGTCAAATGTAAGGAAAAAGCCAGGTTCATCAATAGCTAATTTCTTCCTAGTTTTGAATTCAAAAAGAAATCTGTTTCAGTATTTAAATGAGAGAGCCATGTAAGGAAGGAGTGTAAGGAAGGAGTGATACCCTTCATGTCAAAATCACAAAAACTGAAAATGTTCTATTAGGGTTATTTCTTAAAATAAACTTTGATAAAGCCTAAGGCAAAATATTTGTAAATATTACATAAAGGCAACATTTTAAAATAAATAATGCAGGTATGCTCCATTTTAGTAATCTGGTACAAGAATTTGAAGAATGAATGGTATCCTTAGAGCAGGATAAGAAAAAAAAAAAAACTACACATGGTCTACTTAGGGCTTATAACAAACTTTGATAAAGCTGGGGACAAAATATCTGATTATATTTATATAAAGGCAAATGATGTAGGTAAGCTTTATTTTGGTAATCTGGTGTAGTAATTTGGGAAAATGGATGGCATATCAGCTACTTTTCAGGATATTTGCTGAGCCCAAAGTGACATTTTTTTTTCTTTTTCTTTTTCTTCTCTTTCTCCTTCTTCTTCTTTCTTTTCTAAAAACTCTGTCCCACCTTATCCCTACCTTCTCTAATATAAAGGGCTGAGCCTCTACCTCATGACCCTGGACAACTGGCCACGGTTAATTGGATCAGAGCTGGATATGAGACTATAGCTGTCCTGTAAGGGTGTTTTGTTTTGTTTTGTTTTGTTTTTGTTTGTTTGTTTTTAAACCAGAGCATGTTCTGAAATACTCTAGTTGAATTTGGGTTGTTCCTTTAAGCAGAAGATGAACTTGAGAGCAGTTAGAAAGCCATTTTCTACCAATGCTTCTCTTTGTACCTCTGAAAGGTAAAATGGGGGAAGGTAGAGAAAGGGATGAAAGGGGGAGAAGAGTGAGGGAAGCAGAAGGGAAAAGAGCTCAGAAAGGGGAGAAAGGGAGAAAGGAAAGAGGAGAGGCAGAGGAAGAAGGAAGGAGGAAGAGGAATTGAGAGAGAGAAAAAGGCTGGCTGGTTTCTAATGACTTTTCAATCCATGATTCTATTTTCAGGCCTACTGAGGACTTGCAGTTTTGTGCCCTTGAGTTACATCTTTACTATTTTAAGGAGCTTCCAAAAAATATATATATATCACTGTGCCCATAATCACTGCCTCTGCTTTAACACCAATGGAAGGAGAACAGGAAAAGGCCTGGCCAGGGTTGTAGAGTCTCACCAACACAACATTCCAGTCCATCCAAATTGCCTCCGTGCACTGGGAACATGAAAACGGTAAAACCCAAGCTGTCATGCCTAGACAGTGACTCCAGGGCTTCTGCTCCACAGAGCTCAAATGCCATATGATTTGGTCCTCAGATAGGTTTGTTTGTCCCATGATGACTGGCTAACCAGACATTTTTAGTCCATTGTCCCTACTCTCGGAATTTGGCTTGCTTTTCATTTTCCTCCACAACGGTTCACCATCTCATTTTTCTATTATTTACTTGTCTGTTGTATTTATTTTCCAACCTTTAAAAATTTTTTTAACATTTATTCATTTTTGAGAGACACAGCAACGGAGCATAAGCAGGGTCGGGGCAGAGAGAGAGGGAGACACAGAATCCGAAGCAGGTTCCAGGCTCTGAGATGTCAGCACAGAGCCTGACGCAGAGCTCAAATTCACAAAACATGAGATCATGACTTGAGCCAAAGTCGGAAGCTTAACCGACTGAGCCACCCAGGCACCCTTATTTTCCAACCTCTTTAATGTTAACGACTTTATCCAAAGACAGAATTCATTCTCTTCTCCATCAATAGGACTCTCTTCAACAACGCTGAACTCCAAAGGAGTTCTGGAAATCCAGGCCATATTATATTTTTCAGCTGAAATCTTCTACAGAAAAAATTAAATTGTTAGTATCTCTGCCTATGTGGGAGATTCCTGGCCTAGTCTCCCCTGTCCCCCACTCTCATATAGATAGTAGCACTTTCAAATGTGATGATATTTCGTGCTTTCATCTGCAAAATGGAGATAATATAAAAGCACTTATATCACAGAAATTTTATGAGGATCTAATGACATATTTCTATGAAAGTACCTTGCCAACTCTGAAGCAACTTTAAAATGGTACTTATCCACCTAATCCACTGATGGAAAAGGTCCCGCGACAAACAGAGTGTCCCTAAGAGCTGATGGTTAGGAGGTGACATCATATTGACATGGGGGTAATAAAGAGCCCAGAATGTTCAATACCATTAGTCTGTGTAGTCCTGAAAATTCATCATCAAAGACTATAAAGAAGCCTTACACTAGACACTACCGGGAATTGCAATGGGGTTTGGACATCGACTTTCTTTTACTAGAGCTTTTTGGGGGCTAAGACATAAAATACAATGATTAAGCAGAATAATGCATGATCACTCTTAAAGAAACAGTATCACTATTGAATTAACACTATGGTATTTCATTTCAAAAGAATGTTGTGGAAGTGAGACATAAACAAAGGTTGTGAAGAAGTGGTGAGGTTTAAAATGCAGAGAAAAGGATAGATATAACACAGTAAGCACAGAGATGCCTTTGTTCACAAAGGGCTAAATCATGGAGGAGAGCTTCTGGGGAGAGAAAAAGGCAGGGAACAAGCTGGAAACAAGCTGGAATCTGGTTGGCCTGTACTAAGGAGGATGCTCTTTGTGTTCCTTATGTTTTGTGAATCCTTCCTCATAATTCCAATCCAGTGGGGAGTGGGTATACAGTATTTCTCATGGATTTTCATGTTAAGGGCATCTCATCTATGGAGCCTAACTGGACCATAGAGTCAGGGGATATTCTGCATGTGTTCAGGTCTCTTTGCCATTGGATCAGAAGTTAGTCCCTGCAGGCCAGCACCTTAAATGGCTGGCAAGGTCATTTGGATGTTATGGCTTCCTGTTTTCCACAAAGACTAGAACTGGAGTGGCCAGGGAAGAATTCCAGGCTACCAGCAGAGGCAGGAAGTAGTATGGGTGAGTGACAGAGAAAGCAGGGGACATGGCGTATACGAAGGACGACGTGCAGGAACACTCAGCAAAATCCTGGCAATTAATTGACTATCAAACGACTCGGGGATTTGGAGACTGGACTTCTAAGGAGAATTTGGGGATCATCAAGAGAAACAGGAAAACCAGGAGAAGAAGCTAGTTTGGAAGAAAAGTGGTGTGGTTTCAAGTTTGGCTTTTAAGTGGTGGGGGTGGAGTTACCTCACATGTAGACAGGTGGGTGTTAGCATGCTGTCAGGGATGAAAGTTCTAGAACTTGAAATATAGAGTGGACTGGGATATACACATCCATACATCATGTACATGAATGTAATACTTGACATTTAAGGCCTACATATTGGTGAAGGTTAAGGGAAGAGTGAAAGCAAGCTCAATACATAAAAGGAAAATCCTTCCATTAACTTACAAAAGCAGGGGTAAAGAGTAGGGAGCCAGGAGGGTGACGAAAAGCAAGTTGAGGACAGAGACCATCAGGCTTGGTGATGAGACCATGACAGTGAATTTGGGGAACACAATCTCAGCCATGACACAGGGAGAAGAGAAAGGGTGTGATGAGTGAATGGCATACCGGTAGACCAAGGGACTGTTGAGCGCAAAAGAGAGAGACCAACTGGAAAAGGAGAAATGTGAGTGTGTGCAAAGATTGGAGGGGCAACTGCCAGAAGACAGAGGTTAAGGGGCGCCTGGGTGGCTCAGTCGGTTAAGCCTCCGACTCTTGATTTCAGCTCAGGTCAGGATCTCGTGAACTGTGAGATTGAGCCCCCTATCAGGCTCAGCGCTGACAGTGTGGAGCCTGCTTCGGATTCTCCCTCTCCCTCTCTCTGTCCCTCCCCTGCTTGTGCTCTCTCTCTCTCAAAATAAACAAATAAACTTAAAAAAGAAGAAGGAGAAGGAGGAGGAGGAGGAGACAGGGTAAGACATTGTCACCGATTTTGGTTGTTACAGAATAGCTCTGGGAGGGAGTACTGAAGGGCTAGAGGAACACAGTAGAAAGTTTGAGGCAGATGGCAGAAATACTTCAGGATATTAGGTCAGATGCTTACCAGAGTAGAAAATGAGACCATCGCTGAGAGTAAGAGGTCAAGGCTTATGTGGAAAAGTATCAGGGCTTAATTGGGTCAGAAGGCACCTAAGGCAGACTGGAGGGAGCAAGAACAGGAAGGGGCAGAGTCATAGTGATCATAAGGAACAGGTGGCATAGGCATGAGAGTGTGGGCAGCGTGGATGCTGTGGTCTAAAGGGGACCCATCTCCCTATTTCTTAGGCTTTCCGCTTCCATTGCTGGCAGATCAGAATTACAATCCTAGTAAAACTGCTTTCAAATATCAATATTTTTGTATTTTCCATTAGCAAAATAAGATACATGCGATAGAATTTTTCATATTTATACCCGACCATGACAATATAAAATAAACAGATTGCCTGTAACAATGATAGTTATGTTCAAAGCACTCTCCACAGCTAGATTAATTTTCACGCGCATTCTAAGTGCTCAGTACTATTATTATCCCATTGTACCTGTAAGAAGCCCAGGGCTTAGAAAAGTTAAATGACTAGATTTCAATTACAGAGATAGTAAACGGCAATCCCGAGATGCAAACTCGGGGCTGGATGATTGCGCTGTGGTTATGAGGGATCCTCATTTCTGCTTCCTGAGGGAACAGTCAGTCTTGCAGTTGAGAATTGATATGCACTGTGTGAGATGACGTGGGGACGAAGCGAGCATGCTGGGGCTGAGGACACAGCAGCAGGTGTAAAATGGGCCCCCTACACAGGGCAAATCCATAAAGAGACCAATTATATATCCTTCCCTATGTTCATCTGTATATTTTCCCTAATACCAGCCTGACTTGTAATAGAGGTGCCAGGAACTGTGTGTAGCTACATAACAGAGCAGTGGGCTGACTGCTCTATAAGGTGGCCAGCTCCCTTGAAACCAGGCATCCGGTGTGAAAAGGCCCTTTGATCACTGGCGGGGATCCGGAGAGTTCTGAAGACTCTCATGGCTCTCAGAGATCTAGGCCTTGCCGAGAGTCGGAAAAACATCTTTATCAGAAAGAAGACACGCCAAACCAGAGCTCTTAGAAGGTATTCCCAGGAAGGTGGAGGTTTTTCTCGTTCGTTTGTTTTTGTTTTTTGTCTGTTTGTTTGTTTGTTTTTTAGTACTGGCCCAAAGCCAGTACAGCCCTGCCTCCTCAGGCTCTACAATCAGAAAAGAGAGTCCAGAGAAAAGGATGGCTGACATGGAAATCCACTGGCAAACCCATTTTAATTCAACCCTTCAACAACTTTTAGTGAGCGCCTAACAGGTGCCAGGCACCATACCAGACAATGCACCGTGGAATTTCAGACTAGAATTAATTAAAATCCACACAAATAAATATAATTCCAAACCTAGTTAAAACGTGTAAGTGGCATTTTTATCGCTAAACTGCAATTTTTTCCAAGGTAAAAATCAAAAGGATGCATCCGTCATTTTCTGAATTTCATACCTCTCCTGCTCCCCATTTCAAGTCAGGTCTATAATAATAGTTAAAGGAAAGGACGTGAAAAACATGAGCAATTTTATAGTCTAATAATCACATCTCATCCTACCACCTGTCTTTGAAAGCTTTTATAGTTTCAAATAACATTTGCAAGCACAATAATATTTCTGTACTTATACAATGCACTGGGTAACAAATTTGAAAACACAGGAACTACTTAAGAGAAATATTTAGATTGTGTCTAATTTAAATAGATAGTCCAATGGGCAAGGACTGTGTCTAATTCTATGTTAGGTACAGCACATTGCAAAATGTTGGCACTCAATAAATGTAAAATAATAACAACAGTCTTTTCCCCTTTAAAGTATATAATTACATCTACCCCCTACTGTGCCCCAAGCTCAGTGACAGATCTTTTGTTTATTAAATCCACAGCCCTGAAGGCATACACTACTGCACTTTCAATACAGCTTCAATAAGAATTGCAGTGAAGTCCTCTCTAGTTTAGGGAAAACTTTAAATATCTACAAATCCCTAAGGAACATCTTAATTTAGCCATCCACCATCTATATTACTTAACCAAATGCAGGAAACCTTTTGTAAGTCCCCAAAGTGGAATCCAAACACTAAGTGGAAATGTGTTCTCAAAGTTAGTTTGAAAATATGTCATGGAATAAAATTACTCCTAGCTAATTTACCATTTCTCTTTCCTAAAGAAACATGTCAAGCTGCTAAGCAAAGCTCTGAAGGCTTTATGCAGGAAACATTCAATAGGTTCCCATGCTTGCGTTCAAAGTGCGCTATTATCCAAGTAGCCTGAACTGAGGAGGAAAAAAAAAAAATGACTCATGTACAGCTTTATTTGAGACATTTGCACTACAATGAACTAAGCAAAGCAACAGGTCACGTTAAAAAATATTCCAGAAAGCAACAGCAGCCGAAGCCCCTTCGAGGGGAATTTTGGATTGGAAAGCACTTTTGCTTCATCATTATTTTCTTCTTGTTTCCCGTGTTTGTATTTGAATGCTTGCACTTGAACATTAGTTTCACAATCACCTATTCTACATTTGGTATTGATGAAGTTCAACATATGCTCAGCAATTCACTGCTACTAAAATAAGAAATGCAAATTCAGCTAAGTGTGCTCCAAGTCTAACGTTAAGCTGGGCCCGAGTTCCTTTGTAGTTTTTGTAGAGTATTATCATTAGTAGAGAAGGGTTAATGGCAAAGGCCGATGATTGTTTAAAAATTCACATTACCAAAGTGGATTACATTGCATCTACTAAGGGGATCAACAATGTAAGCCTACACTAAGCCATTATTGCAGAAACAAAGCTTTCATTTTAAGCCTTTGGAAACAAGCATAAAATGGACAAAAGAAAAAATTCTTCTGATGTAAGAACAAGGCAAGCACTACATGCTTTTCATCCTTACTCAGATTAGAGCCATGATGAATACCCAAAAAAATGGACCATCTCCCCAAAGAACGAATCATTAAATTATAACATGTCCACATTTTGGAAAATGCTTCTTGTCTACAGCTAAAACTCCAACAGAAAATCCTTTACTTAAATGTCTTTCCGCTTTTGTTGAGAATCAGTCACAACGTGGAGATGTGCATTCTTTAGGACTGTATCACCATTTCTGTTCTTTATCTTCTAACAAGAAGGAGTTTGAAAAATACATTCCTGCCACCAGTGTCAGACTTTGCCCTCTGCAGCAGTAATTCATTACAAACAGTATCAGTATGTGGTAACTGAAGGGAAACCACCAGCTACTGGCAGCAACAGGGCCTGGCCGGAGGCTAAACGTATTTGACAAGTATTGTTTTCCACAACAAACTTGGAAGTATTGACGTCCCATCTTGCAGATGTAGAAACCGAGGCTCAGAGAGGTTAAATGAACTCACTCTCCATCACCTACTAAAGAAACAATGATTCGGGGCGCCTGGGTGGCGCAGTCGGTTAAGCGTCCGACTTCAGCCAGGTCACGATCTCACGGTCCGTGAGTTCGAGCCCCGCGTCAGGCTCTGGGCTGATGGCTCGGAGCCTGGAGCCTGCTTCCGATTCTGTGTCTCCCTCTCTCTCTGCCCCTCCCCCGTTCATGCTCTGTCTCTCTCTGTCCCAAAAATAAAATAAAAAAACGTTGAAAAAAAAAAAAATTTAAAAAAAAAAAAAAAAAGAAACAATGATTCAAACTGAGGTCTGACTGAAACTACGCTCATGCCCCACCCCACCCCACTTCCCACAGTGCCTTCCAATGGCAGAAGAAGTCCTTTTAGGTCAAACATTATTTTATTTATTTATTTTTTTAATGTTTATTTATTTTGAGAGAGGAAGAGAGAAAGCGGAGGAGGGGCATAGAGAGAGGGAGACACAGAATTCTAAGCAGGCTCCAGGCTCCAAGCTGTCAGCACAGAGCCTGACGCTGGGCTTGAACTCACGAACCTTGTGATCGTGACCTGAGCCGAAGTCAGACACTCAACTGACTGAGCCACCCAGGCGCCCCACGTTCAATCAACATTATTTTAATAAATTACCTGTAAAATTCTACATGAAATTGAAGGCTCTCGGATAATTTTTTTTTTCTTTACAAATGTGAGCTCAACAATGAAGCACCTGTTCAATGTATGTAAATTAGATTTAACTA
Organism: Panthera pardus; assembly: GCF_024362965.1. NCBI lineage: Eukaryota > Metazoa > Chordata > Mammalia > Carnivora > Felidae > Panthera > Panthera pardus. The sequence goes on from NW_026526688.1 coordinate 188,886,802, forward strand.
TATGGTGTCATCACTGATATTGTATGATATGTGGAAAGAACCTCACAAATTAAACTTAAGGAGACAGTAAACTCTCCTATAATATGTCATGTATCTGTGGCAACTCTGATAATTTTAATTCTTCAGAAAATGAGTGAGAACTGGTAAGTAAAACAAACAGTAAACAACAAATAAATAAATAAATAACAAGGCCCCCAACAGTCAAAATGCTCCACACAATGTGTCTACTAAAGCCATGCATTTGACACAGAGGAGAAAACTGCAGATCCTCCTTTTGGGTTAATTAACAGTTATTTTAAACATGATTCAGCAAACCTGGGTTATCTATTTTCCTTGCTCAGAATAAACTAACAACACTGAATTAGAAAAATAGGAAGAGTTCCTAGCAATAACAAAAACTGCAAGTCTTGCCAGAAATATAAGACAACAAAGTTAACCAAAAATATTCACAAAAATTATGGTCACTAATGCATAGGTAAATTTAAAAAGTCATAGGCCTTGTTCTGGTGTTAGTAGATTTATTGTAAATATATATATAACAAGATAAATATAAACATAAAAATAACATTTTGTTATTTTAAATAATTGTATTAAATTATACTATAGGTATTTAAAAAATATATAATTTATATAAAAGAAAAATTCTAGAAACTACCTAAACTAATGTAATATTTTATGTGATATAAATCTATATATATTTTGATTACTATGTATTTCAAGATAAATATATAAGAATTAAAAACATAGTAAAAGCCAAACTTTCACAATGAGATGAATCTTGGAAATCAATGTTTTCTTCTGCTTAGAATTCTGGGTTTAAAGAATGAAAGTGGAAATTAGATGGAAATTTTTTAGTAGATGACTCTCATCTAAGTGAGGCTTATTAAACTAGACTATGAAGCCTGAATGTGCTAGAACCCAACAAGGATAGTGCCTGTGATAGCCGCCATTTTGATAGTATGCCTAAACTGTTCTCTGTATCTTACTGTTTTTTTATACATCTTCTGCTGATTCCTCAGCAAGATCACGCCCTTGCTTCAGCTCCTTCACTAACTTTGTTTTTAATGGTTAGGAATGAAGGGGTTTTGATATTTCTGTAAAAGTTGATAATAAGAATGTAATAAAACCTTAATCTATGCTGAAGAGAAAAAATTAAGTGAGAAGGAGTTGATGACATGTTTATAACCTGCAGAACTGTAAACTCCTTGTAGGCAAAAGATCCATGAATAAATCTTTGTTTCCCCCACAAGACTTAGCAAGCAATAAACCTTGGAATAACCAAGTGAATGAATGCATAAAGTTCATTATGCCTTGCCCAGCTCACACTTTTGGAGAGTAGGAGGAAGCCAGAGGGAGGTGACTTTATTATGGGCCTATTGCTGTTCTTGCTTGGCTGACTCCCACCAAGAAAATAAAACTCAAACCTAAGCAGGAAAATCATTTCTAGGCAAAAGTATCTTGCATTCAATAGCCCTCAAAGTATTATTTATAATATATATGTAAAACCATAAGCAATATATAACATACAATTATATATAATAATATAATATGTAATTATGACATATCATTCTATGATATATAATAATATACAGTAATACATAATATCTAAGTATATATATATATATAGCCATAAGTAATAAATAAAAATTATATATAGAATGAGATACATACATATATGTATTAGATATAGAACTATATAGATGAGAACTCTTAGATATAGAGTTCTCAATACAGTTCAATTAATGAATGTTTGAAACACTTAGTAAATACCTACTATAATGCAAAGCATTACAGGAGATTCTGTATTAATCTCCATACTGAAAAGGGATATACCAGTGAAAGCATAAATAAACCATTTCTAATAACTTGAAATTCTAATTTTTTTAATTTCTTTATTACATCATTGTACATAATAATTATAACAACTCATAGAAATCAAAGAGGTTCAAGTGCTGTGACTTGCCATCTCCCACCAACAAGCCCTATCAACATCCCCCATATGAGGTAACAAATAGTAACACTTTATATACATTCTTCCCTATCTTTCTCTATGTTCATAAAACATCTTAAAATTTGAAATAACCATACTAGAGAAACATTAATACAAAAATGTGGTCATAATAGGTCCATCACAAACCTACTTGTTTTATTCACTTCACAATATATCATAGATATCCATCTAGGTCAATGCTGATAGCTCTAATTCATCATTTTTAATATTGATATAGTGCTGCATACTTTGGGTTGACCATAATTTGCTGAACTTTTCCATTATTGATGAAAACTTATAATTTTTTCCAGTTTTTTGTCTCACAAACACTGATGAAGAATAGGCTTGAAGACATATTTCCTACACAAATGCATTGGTGTTGAAATGACCTTTTATTGAGTACACTATGTTCACTGCTTATCTTTTTGAATTAATTCACAAGATCTCTTTTTATATGAGAGATAAATAACTCTCATCCTGTGCTACATTTTCTTCTTTCCATTAGTTTATGGGAACATGCATATGGTGTGAACCAATAGAACAGACAGCCAAGGCTGCTGGAATGGCTTAAAATAAAAATTAGTTGGGTGCCTGGGTGTCTCAGTAGGTTAAGCATCCAACTTAGGGTCGGGTCATGGTCTCATGGTTCATGAGTTCAAGCCCTGCATTGGACTCTGCACTGAGCGTGCAGAGCTTGCTTGGGATTCTCTCTCTGTCCTTCTCTCTCCGCCCCTCCCCCACTCTCTCTCTCTCTCTCTCTCAAAATAAATAAACTTAAAAACAAATAGGCATTAGTGACACTAAAGGAAAGTTTGCAATATTCACTTTCTAAAATATTAAGTTCTACAATGAAAGGAGTCTTTGTTTTGTTAAACCATATGTCCCAAGAATCTAGAACAGAACCTGGCAAATAGTAGGAACTCAGTATATATCTACTTATACATTTATTCAATAAAATTTGTTGAATAAATGTTTGTGTGTGTATATATATATACACACACACACACATATATATACATATACATACACATACATACATATATACATATGTATACATACATATATACGTGTGTGTGTGTATATATACATACATATATATGTTGTATGTGTATATAAATACATGTACACATATATATATATGTTGACCCTTGAAGAACATTGGAGAGTCAGGGGTACCCATCCTTCACACGGTCAAAAATCCACATATAACTCTTGACTCCCCCAAAACTTAACTACTAATAGCCTACCTTGGCCAGAAGCCTTAGCAATAACATAGACAGTTGATTAACACATATTGTATGTTGTATGTATTATATGCTGTAGTCTCAGAATAAAGTGGAGAAGAAAAAATGTTACTAAGAAAACCATAAGGGAGAGAAAATACATTTCCAGCACTGTACTCATCAAGAAAAATCCACCCAGAGTTGGGGCCCACATAGTTCAAACCCCTCCTGTTCAAAGGTCAACTGTATATTAACCTCTAAAACAGTAAAATATTTGTTTTCCAACTGGGAAGGAAGGTTGTTGTACTTGGCCATCACTTAGTGTGTCTAATTTTTACCACATCTTAACATCTTATTTAATCCTGAGAGGCAGATATTCTTATTTCCGTTTTACAGATGAGAAAATCAAGACTCAGAAAGTTGTCCAAGACAATACAGACAATAAATAAGAGACCTGAGATGTAAATCTGGGTTTTTTTGACACCAGAGACAGATACTTTCCACTATGTCATCCTGCCTATCAGTATGAATATCTGACTTGGGGCTGGCAGAAATGTGCTTACCATGTAATTTTCAACTTCACTTGCCCTGGGACTGAGAAATAATCTAAGATTTATGAACCAAGAACAGCATTCTATTTGTAGTCGTAATACATAAAATATTTGCTTTTGTGACCCTAAAAGTAGCTATAAACACACGGGCTCTAAGACACTTAAGCAGTGAAATGGAGAAATTTAAAAAGAAAAAAAATAAGAGGCAGAAAGCAATCAGAAGTCTGCTTTCTACAAAAAGCCAAATATCATCCCAAGAGACTACAGGAGAATGTAATTATCTAAATCAATGTATTTTAGGAACAAAATCCTGCAACTAGTCCAGAAATACTATCCCAATCATAGAGCTGAAAAATCTCTTAATCATGTCAAATTGTAACACAATCGTGCATAGATTGTCAAATATACGTTTTTAAGAGTTAAAGGCATAAAAGCATTTCAGGCTACAGAATAAATTTACAAATAGCTTGAAATAAGAAGGATATAAAAAGTTTATTACCCAAGTTTGTATGTGTATGTGTGTGTGTATGTAAATTAAATCTGAATTCTTTACAGAAACGATTGAAAAATATGTGTATTGTATATATGTATATACCCATATAAGATATATATGTAATAATATATATATTGTGTGTATATACATATATATATATACATACACACACACAAACACACACATATAAAATCTCCAAACCATTAAGGGGCATAATTTAATAATTTCTATTGAATAAAATTTGATTATCATTAATTGCACTATTTTCTGTAACTCAAGAATGTTCTTATTCATGCAGTGGAATCATTAAGTTTTTTCTTCTCATTTTCTTTCTTTTCTTAAAAAAAATAATTTAACATTTATTTTCAAGAGACAGAGTGCGAGCGGAGGAGGGGCAGAGAGAGAGGGAGATACAGAGTCTGAAGCAGCCTCCACGCTCTCAGCTGTCAGCGCAGAGCCCGATGGGACATGGGGGGTTGACACTGGGTTCATGACCTGAGCTTAAGTCAGACGCGTAACCGACTGAGCTACCCAGGCGTCCCCCTTCTCATTTTCTTAAATGCTATTTCTCATAACAAGGGCCAGGGATTATTAGTATCGGCCATCACAAGTTAACCTATCCGTTTATAGTTTAGGAGATATGGTAAAACATTTCCACAGGCAAAACCACTGAATTATTATTATTATTTTTTTTTTTACAATCAGACTCAGCACCTTCTGTTTAGGTCAAAATACAACTCTCTCAACTAAGAGCAAACAAAGACACAAGAAATGAACTATTAGCAAAAACACCAATGTTTATCATGTTTGGGGGCTGGTGGATACAATTGCTGCTAAAAGGCAATATTGACATGGAGTCATTTGACGACCACCATTAAGTGAAAATCCCTTCTACCCAGAAGCCACATAGTTGCTGTGGCAATCCAAAACCTTTGGCCTTGTTCTTTGGTTAGGGTTAGAGTTCTTTTCTTTTTTTGTCAATCTTCTGCGTAAGAGAACATTCTTAGAAAAAAAGAAAGCTTGGATTAAAGGTTAGTGTTAACAAAATACATTTTAAATAGCTGAACAGTAACAATCCCTGTGTTAAAAATTCAGCATCAAAACTCATAATCAATTTCTTATAGACAGAACCCCATGAAGATTACCACCAGAATAGCTATCCAAACCAAGAAAACCTGTTATGAATTTGTCATTTGAAGAGAGATGAAAATATTAATTATAAGTTCTACTCTAACTAATACCTTTTCCCCTTAATATGTATTTTAACTTTATCTAAAACTGCAACATATAATTTCTGTAAGATTCTCTGACTGGAAATTACTCATGAAAATGTCTGGCAAATGTTAATGAAAATGATAATCTAAAATAGTTTATATTTCTCGGACAGGCAAGCATTTCTATTTTCAAAGGATATAATACACATCCACAAAATGTTTATAACTTCTCAATGTAAAGTTATGAAGTATATATGAGGCAAATAAAACAAATTTACCATTTGTTAAATATGGAACTCATGATATAATCATGAAAAGAAATGCCTATCTAGTAATATAAAATAAGTTATTTCTCATATTCATTCTTTTATCACAATGACATTCATTGAATTTTTATGAAATAGTGTCAATTTAATAAACCACAGACATGAGTAAAACTGTAACATTCTTTCCCAGAAGATGCTTCTAAGGAGTTTTAGGAATATTTTTATAGAAGTACTTTGTTTCTCTTTGTGCTTCTCTCTTTGTGCTTTTAACAAATGTTCACAACAATGAGACACATTTATTTTACAGATTACAAGAATTTAAATAGAATCAAATTTGCCATTTCTAAAATTCAGTTGTGATGCGACACATCAAGCATTGCTTCTCTGAGCCTTCTTTTCTTTGTGACAGAAAGCTGCCTCAGAGAAGAAGACAGTCTTCCAGCGTCTCACCTCTGGCCCAGCCATCCCAGAACTGCCCCCCTCCTCTGCCATCCTTCCTCCAACTTTCTGGCCCAGATTTTCCATACAGCAAACTGTGTGTAGGGGGGAGTGGGGAGAGAGGACAGGAGGGCAAGAAACAAAGTCCCCAAGATATTCTGAGAAAGAGGAAATTATAAAATCCTTAGTATTTCACTAAAGAATAATTCAAAGTCACACTATCATATATGCATGAAAGTTTTAGATTATTATTATTAAACTCTTCTTGGTTCACATTAAAATGCCTAAATAAGTGAGTAACCTAAATTTTCCATACTGTAACTTAAAACCAGACATTTAACACAGTTTAGTGGAAACTTAATATCTGATCCTCTAAGAAAGAGTTTCATTTTCTTTAAAATAACACTCTGAGAAACTGTTCTGAAAATACAAACTTCTCATGTTGCACACCTCAACTGTCATGGTCATAAAATGAGACTAAATTCTTTAGCTAATCTTATTCGTGAAATATTTCATGTGCTTTTAGAAAATACCACATTGTGGCTAAACACCATTATTCCATTATGCCTGAAAATAACCAGTGGCTTACAGCAGTAAACAATTCAAATTGCATTCCTTGTATTAGAAAGCTAAAGTCATACAGAAATAGAACTGATATTGAAAGCCCTGAGAAACTCAATATGTTTTTATCTGAACACCAATTCGAATAAATTACTGGATACACATTTATAGTGACTTACCAGAGTATATTTCAAACAAACAAACAAAAAAAAACATTAATTTTGCAAGCAATCAAGCCTCAATATTCAGTATAATTTACTAAGTATTCTATAAAGAACAGTCCATTCTCAATTATAATCGTAAAACACAATAAAAACCTTTCAACCAAACTAGTACAATTCACTGCCCATACAGTTTGTGATACAGGTTTGTGAAAAACAATCTATAAAAATTTTAAAAACTTATAAGTAAGTTTTCATACCAGCTTGTATTTAGAATACAATAGATAGAATATCTATCTACAATGCACCAAATCCTATACTAATATCATTACCTCATTTTTAATTAATAACACTACCATCTAAATACAAGGGAAAGATATTCAACATTATTTCATCACACTTTCAAAAAGTTGTTATAAATATTTACTTGTAAACATAGTATCTGAGGGATAATCTTGTTATAACACCGTGGTTTGAAAATGGAATGTAGAATTTGAAGTTCAAAGCTGTCTTCTAATTTCCTAACTTTTCCTATACATTCACTTTTTGTCAAATTATTTTAGTATTTTGATGTATTCCCAATAGTTTATTTTTGCTTTTGTTGCCCTTGTCTCAGGAAACATATCTAGTAAGAGGTTGTTGCTACGGCCAATGTCAAAGAGGTTACTGCCTGTGTTCTCCTCTAGGATTTTAATGGTTTCCTGTCTCACATGAAGGGCTTTAATACATTTTGAATTTGTTTTTGTGTATAGTGTAAGAAAGGGGTCTAGTTACAATCTTTTGCATGTTGCTCTCCAGTTTTCCCAACACCATTTTTTGAAGAGACTGTCTTTTTTCCATTGGGTATTCTTTCCTGCTTTGTCGACGATTAATTGACCATCTAGTTGTGGGTTCATTTCTGGGTTTCCTATTATGTTCCATTGATCTGTATGTCTCTTTGGGCCAGTACCATACTGTTTTGGTCACCACAGCTTTGTAATATAACTTGAAGTCCAGAATTGCAATGCCTTCAGTTTTGCTTTCTTTTTCAAAAAGGCTGCTTTGCCTATTCAGGGTCTTTTGCGGTATACAGATCTATAGATATATATAAAATACTACTCACCCATAAAAAAGAATGAAATATTGTCATTTACAATGACGTGAATGGGGCTAGAGGGTACTGTGCTAAGCAAAATGAGTCAGTCAGAGAAAGAAACATACCATACGATTTCACTCATACGTGGAATTTAAGAAACAAAAGAAACAAGCACAGGGGGAAAAAGGGAGAGGCAAATCAAGAAACAGACTTTTAACTATAGAGAATAAACTGCTGGTTACCAGAGGGAAGGTTGGGGGGAATGGGTTAAATAGGAAATGGAGATTGAGGAGGGTGCTCGTGGCGATAAGCAATGGGTGTTAAACAGAAGTGCTGAATCACTACATTGTACACCTGAAACTATTATTACACTCCGTGTTAACTAACTGGAATTCAAATAAAAACTAAAGAATTATCTTAGTATAAAACACTGGGTTCAGTTCACAGGGATTTTACTGTGATAGTTTCTGAGAATACAAATAATAAACATATCCCCTTCTTTTGAAATTTGTAAGCGGAAACTGACTTGAAAATTCAGTTACAGAATGAGGCCAAGTAGCATGAAAGAACTTTCAGGATAGTTACATGGGTTTGGGACACAGTGCTCTGCAGCAACTGGGGCAAATTCATTGATGGAAAGCATCTCTCGAGCAAGCAAGACCCTTTGCAACCAGTGCAATAATCCAAGGCAATAGTAAATAGGACAGTAAAGGAGGAGAAAATTTATAATAAGGAGTCAAATTGTCAGGGATGAAAGTTTATTGGGTGGGGGACACAGAGAAAAGTATGAGTCTGACACCCAGATTCGTGTCCTCGGTGACTTTGAGAATGAATGTCTGAGAGACCGCAGAAGAAAATAACAGAAAACTGAGCAAATTCGTGATGGGGGTAAAGGAGGAAATGGTCAGCACAGAGAAAGAGAGAGGCAGGTTTTTTTGTGCTGGTTCATTTTGAGTTGCTAAGCTTTCATCCAAATTTGTGTGACATTTGCACGTATGAATCTGAAGTTCTGGGATGCAGATTTATGTTTTAGCGTTCTCAGTTGGTGGCAGTAGTTTAAAACTTGAAAAACTGGTGAGCTTCTCCAGAAAGCATGTATAGAATGGCAGTAAAAAGAGAGAAAAGAAGAAAATCTGAGAAAATACTGATGCATGAAGGGGAACATGAGGATGAAATCATGTCCAGTGTAGCAGATGAAGACTAACACTGGACCACTGGGTTCGGTAAGTGGAGACCAGGAAGATTACCAATGATTTTAGTATAACAGGGGCGATAGTGATGTAGGAAAGGGCAGAACTTTCTCACAGTGGATTAAAAAAATTAATGAGAAATGAAAAAAAGCCAATATAGTAAATAAGTAATTACACCAAGATATCTGACTGTAGAAAGGTTGTAACAAACAGAAAAAAACCTTTAAAAAAAAAAGGATATTTTATTTATTGCTTCCTTTTTCTTTCCCTAAGGAGTAAAGAATCTTGACCACACTCATGGGCAGAAGAGAAAAGGTCACAAAAAGTAGTAAGTTAAAAGTAAAGGAGAAATAGAAAGAATTGATGACAAAGGACCCAGAGGGCATCAAGAAAAAAACAGCTTAGTTATAACCAGAAAGCGGGTACACTGTTTTATTCAGAGACAGAAAGTAGAGATGTCAGTGTGTGGAGAAGTCTCTAGCCTAGGGAATTCTTACGTGAACACTGGCACACTTTAACTGGTGTCTTATTTGAGAACTTGCACTTGTTTGTGGAATACGTAAGAATAACTTCACTGTAATAAGAGCGTTTGCTCTTTTAAGTTAAAAACACTTCAGATAGGACTTCTGTCAAATATTATTTCAGTTATAGGCACCATACTATTGATAATCGTCCATACTTGAAAGCCAAGGAAACTGGTCTATAAGCCAGAAAAATCGCATTATCTATAATTTTGAATTAGCAATGGTAATAACGGATAATAATGTTGACTCTGTTGTTAGAAGCCCAAAATATCTTAGGAATGGTACAAAATTAGACTTATTCTCAAAACTATCGAAAATAAGACTCATGAAGAATGACAAAATCATTTTTATTTCACGCCAGTAAATGCAAGAAAATGAAAAGCATGTGAACTTTCTTGTTCTTACAGTATCAGAATTTCACTAAATTATGCAAAAAGAAATATATATATTTATGCACGCATGTATGTATGTATATAATTAGCACTTTGAAACTACTTCATATATCAATATAAAAAACATACAGTCTTAGAAATTTAAGAATGCTTTACCAATACTTCTACAAGTATACTGATACGCAGAAAGGTGAAACTTGTAACAGAGGCCCATGTTTACTAAAACCACTGTCCGTCTACTGGATACTGCATCTATCTGTTCTCCAGTCCCCACCATGAGTCTTGAGGGAGTTAAGATCCCCATTTCATAGAGGCAGTGACTGAAAGTCAAAGAAATTGGGTTCCCAGTCAAGATCACATACAGAGCTAAAAAAAGACTTAGGAGGTACCTGGGGGACTCAGTGGGTTGAGCATCTGACTCTTGATTTCGGCACAGGTTATGATCCCAGGGTCGTGGGATCGAACCCCACATGGGGCTCTGCACTGAGCATGGAGCCTGCTTAAGATTCTCTCTCTCTTTCTCTTTCTCTCTCTCTCTCTCTCTCTCTCTCCCACTGCCCCTCTTCCCAGCTTGTGCATGCACGCACGTGCGCTCTCTCTCTCTCTCTAAAATAAACATTAAAAAATAATAAAAATTAAAAATGTCAGAGTTGGAATTCAGGGTTTCTATTTGGCTTCAGAGCCCATGCTTTCTTTGCCACATGCTTCCTCTCGTGTATTTCATGGCTGACCTACAGATTGAGTAGAAACCACCACTTTGATATGTAAGCCACAGACTAAGAACCTCTGCACTGAGAAGGGACACAGTTGGTTATCTATGGGCCCCTTGGAGTGCAGGTCACCTTCCACTCTCTTCTCACCACTTCCAAAACCATGAAGCCCACGAACTGATATAGTCAGGCCGTGCTCTCCAGTGTCTTGACCTTAGATGCATTCCTCTGCCCGAGGAGCCTTTCTTCCTTCTCCACCTGGCAAACTGCTAATCATCCAAAGCCCCATCACCTCCCACATCTGACCTCCAACTCTGTGCGAGACTCATCCCTCACCTGGCAGAGCTAATGGTCCCCTTGCCGCGTACCCACAGGGCACGCTGCAAGCACTTATCACTCAGAATCATAATAATTACTTTAATCTCTCCCCTGCTGGAGTGTGAGCCTTTCCATGACAGAGACAGTATTTTATTCAATGTAGAATCAATAGTGCATAAAGCAGTGTGTGGCACATAGTAGATAATAAATAACTGTCTGCTGTGTAGTGAAAACACTGCAGGCTTAGGAGGCAGTTGGGGGGAGAGGTGGGTGGGTCTGAAATGCCACTTCTGTCTCACACCATCTGTGTGATCTTGGACAAGCTACTGCCTGTGAGCTTCATATCTCCATCTGTATGGACATAATATTACCTATCTTAAAGAGTTGCTATAAGGACTTAAAGAGAACTGACTCAGAAAATTGGAGTCCCTGATATGTAATTAAGTACTTAATAAATACTTGCTTACTGTCCTTTCCCCCTCCACCTTCCTGAATGCCTAAATGAACAACAGGTGAGCATGTATTTACTGACTGAACACATCAGGCCAAGTGCATTTACTGACTGAACAAATCTTACTCAAATGTATAAGAAGATTGCAAAACTATAGTAGGTGCTCTGTGTGTGTGTCAGAAAAGTGAATATCTGCACTCAGAGAACTGACAGTCCTATGAGGAAAATACAAATTTTAGTCAAATGATGATTTCTTAAAAATAAGGTAGAGAAATGAGTACTATAAGCTGAGTGCATGGACACAGTGGAGGACCCAGTGGATGGGAGCAGTTACTTTGGTTGGGGGGAAAAGCAGAAGTGGTCACCAAACATCTGGAATCTGAAATAAGTTTTGAAAAAGTGACTATAAGTTGGAATCATGGATACGTAAGAGAGGAAATCCTAGGAGAAAGGTTCAGCAGGAGAAAAGGCATAGAGGGAGGAGAGCAAAGGATTTCTCTGGGAACAGACACTGGTTTGGGATGACTTGCCAAAGCACAAGAAGCCAGAGAAGGTGGACAGGGACAAAGATTAACTGCAGAGAAAAGAAACCTGCACATGTACTGAAAAATTAAACACTCAATTCATTATCTGATGACTAATGCTCATGCTTCCTGTTTGGAGCCCCCTCTACTCCACATACCAGGATTTTCAAACAAAGTTACACACAAGAGGAAAAGGGAATTAAAAAGCAAATTAACAAGATATTATATACTGTGCAAGGAAGCCAGTTCTGTTTACTGATTTAGTTGAGAAAAGAGCAAAGGCTATTCTTCTAAATGGGTGAGTTTCTTTTACTGTTAACATTGCTGTTGCATGACTATTCATCCCTGGCTTGTGAGAACAAGAAAATAAAAATAATGACTCTGATCAAAGAGAGTCTTTTTGCATAGGAAGTAAAGTAAAAATAAAACAAAAATGCATCCTGCGAGATGCCAATGTCTTTCTGCACTGACCAGTCCTGTGCCTATTTCACACTCAAAATGTTCTACTGCCCCCTGCTGCTTTAAGTTTCTGAAGTTCAAAAAAAAAAAACAAAACAAAACAAAAAAAACCCAAAAATCAAAAAAAAACAAAAAGAAGTTCTCATTTTCTACTGATCTGATTCCACTATTTTACTTTCTCCCACCCACCCCCTTTTTTTGCCATGATGACTAAGATTTGGGGGGGGGGGGTTGTTCTTGGCAAAATGAAATTTTAATAGCGATCAGCGTGTAAGAATTATGTAAAATTTGGTAGGAGGAAATTATAGCTTTGCTAGCACATGAAAGTAATCCTCTGTGGACATAACAACTTATTTGTGACTCATCAATTGTACATTTTCATCAGGGAGTACTGACCAATCCCCAAACACACCATTTGCCACTCATTTAAATGGAGCCTCAAACTTTCTAGCCAAACTATATAATCTGCGTGCATGATTAGGCTCCCCATACATGGTATTGTGTATATGTTAGATTAAAAGAAATATAATATAAAGGATAAGCCTGGCTTTTCCTCTTTTACTGAAGTTTGTTCATTAATTTCAGTTTCTTAACATGTGATATAGAACTTCAGTCTTTTTTTCCTTGTGTTGGGATCTAGCTAATTTCAATTTCACAAATATTTATCTTCCTCTCTGGGCTCTGTGTGTTTGTGTGTGGTTTGTTTACACTTCCAGTTACTATACAGTATGTAAGGTCACAAGGATCTATATGATAACCAGAAACAAAAATGAAAAAGGACATCTGGAAAGTTCTCCATCTAACGTGATCAAATGGCACACCATTATCCTAAGTTTGGCTTTCTTCTAATGCTGCCTCCAGCCAACAGTTTTAAGTGGCTGCAGTGTGCTGAAATGCAGTAAAAATATTTATTCTTTTCAATTAGGTCAGGTGTGCTAGCAAGGGGACTATACCTCTTGTATTTCTGTTCATAGCTAAATGAAGGTGTTATAATCCTTTTTGATTCCTCTTTGAGTTACACATTGCTACATAACAAAGCATCCCCAAGGTTAGGGACTTAAAATGACAAGCAGTCATTATCTCTTTAAATTCTGTGGTTTGAGCAGACAGCTTCTCTGCTTCATATGGAGTAGCCAGGGTGCTGGGATGGCTGGAATTCGCAGAATGGCTTGACAGGGCATTGGCTAGGAGTGAGATTAGGGGTGCTGGCTGGGGATCTGGGTTTTTCTCCACGCATCCCTGGGTTTTTTCTCTACATCTCTTCTCTGGTTTCCTCCTGGCACGGAAGGTGCTCTCCCAAGGTGCCCTCTAACCACAAGCCTTCCAAGAGGACAGTCCCCAAAATGAAAGTGTTTATTATCAAGCCTCTGTTTGCCCCTCACTTGCAAATGTCTCATTAACCAATGCCAGTCACAGGGCTAAGCTCAGATTCAACCAAAGGGACTACACGTGGCCATGAATACTGGGAGGGGTGTCTCACAGTGGCCAATATCACAGTCTGACACAACTTCTCTCCTTCCCTCACCAACGAGTACCTTTGAGTCATCCTTTGTAGGATGTAAATCCCTGTTTCAGTCTGCAGTTCTTTTTCCTATTTTCTTTCTTTTCATCTTTTTTTTTTCTTTTTTGTTAAAATCTAGCTGGGCTTTTAATTAAGGATTGGGGGAAGAATAGTGGCATTCATTCAATGAATAAACATGCGTCGAGTAGTAGTGAGGAATGCACCGTAGTAAGAAACTGTGCAACACGAGACTGAACAAGACCCTTCCTCTACCCTCACAGCTAAATCCCTACAGGGGAGACTAACAGATGCCCCGAGTCCCTCAAATCTGCCCTCCTAACTATCATTTTTCTAGTTTCCAGATTTCAACATGTCACAACCCTGCTTAACATTTTCCATGTTTTCCCCCAGCCTAGTAGAGGAGACAAAAAACACCGTAGCACCTCCTGGAAGGTCCCTCAAACTACCCTTTCTAGGTTCATCTCCTACCACTCGTCCTCAATGTGCCTCTTAACTCCCATTTATAGGTCCATGTCTTTTTTCCTGTCATTGCCTCTAGCTGGAATGCTCTTCCCCAGTCTTCAGCTCCAAGAACATGTAATTTTCCTCTTCAGATCCACACTTAAGTGATTTTCCATAAGATCTCCACTAAGAAAGGACAAGTCACACACATATGCCTACATAGACGGTGAACATATCCCTTAGTATCGATGCTGTTCCATATCTCTAATTTAGCATCCATGCTGTTCCATGTTGTTTGTATGTCTGTCCTTTCAAGGGACTGTAGACTCCTTGAGGAAACCATGTTCACAGTTAGACAACTTGGCATTTTCTACGAATACAGCTTGATATGTAGGAGGAAAGAAAAAAGAGGATCTTGTGATTCCTTTCATTTCTATGAAATGTACTCTATTTTCTTCACTGTATTCAAAATAAAAATATCACAGTTGTAATTACATATCAAATTTGAGACGTCAGAGCTTCTCCAGGATGAAATGTGCTCTAATGAGAAATGGAGGCCAATAAAGAAATTCCTGTTCAGTGCAGATCTATCAATTAATCAATCAAATGGAAATATAAAAAGCCACTACACCTGTTTCAATACCTTATACTAAGCAACATGGCTGACTTCTAAGGATACTGATAAGATTAGGGTATGCTCTCTAAATCTGCCACTGAACACCTCTGAATCAAATTCTACATCTTTATTAATAGAACCTAAACAGTGAATCTATATTAAAAGGTCTTACACAATATAAAACTAAAATATCCCATATAACACTAGCTTCATTTTAAATTCATCATGAGGATATATCAATTGACGTTTTCAAATGTATATTTGAATTGATAAACTATGTCTCATATCAACCTTTAATTGTAATGTAAGATTTCAATAAGTGAACAGACTTTTAACATAGTCATATGGATGATGACAGGATGTGAATTTGTATCAAGCAAGTGCCATATCACATGTAATCAGATACAAACAATTGTGTAAATCTATAAGCCAGTGAATTCATGGTAAAGTAACAGAACTTACTAGATGATAAATGTTGGCTTTAAAAACACCAGACCATCTTGGGTCAGGCACCACTTAACATTCCAGCTTATTCCCCAATCCCTTGCTCTTCTCCCTGGTCCCTCACCACATCCGATTGTACATGTCATTTCCGGTAGTGGATGTTACGCCCCCACCTTCACTTCCTTCTACAAATATGACTCCTTTTTCATGACCCACCTCAAGCATCATCTCCTCCATATGGCCCTCCTGAACCCTTTATCAGTATGTGGAAGCTCTCCCATCATTCAACAGTTTCTACCTCAATGCTGAAGGTTGGCCACTGTTTTGCACAGGTGTCCTTCCATTCCTCCTGTGTGGTCTGTGTTTTATTTACCTTGAACAGTCCACACTGCCTGACAGGTAGTAGGCACCAGATAAATGTTTACAATTGATATAACAAATGGTTGCATAAAATGAAGTGTGAATTTTGTCTTTCAGCGTGAATAGCCATTTACTTAAATCATGAACACTCGATAAAAGGACTGAAATATGTATCGGATACTTTAATTTTAGCTAAGTCTTCATTCATATACTTTGGAATACAATATCACAAATGCAAAAGGTATAAATTCTAGGGTATGAAAAAATGGGTATCTATGAGTGGGAGCACCAGTCTAAAATGTGTCATGTATTTCTACACCCTTTGGCAAAATGATGAAAAGAAAGAACTAATCTGCATTTCTCTAGTCCTATTTTTGCCACTTATTAGATACGAAATCATTGTGTAAAATGAGGTCAACAATATCTCCTTTTCTTACTTCACAGACCCCTCACATGAAAACGTATATGAAAATCCTTTCCTTAAGCTAAAATGTAAAGCCCTTCTTAATATTGAGTCAAAAAGTTGATACACAGTGTATTTTTGCATTAAAAATGATTGAGCCTGATGAGCATTTAGCCCAATCACTGTCTAGCATACTTAGGGAGAATTTCCTTTGAGAAATAAAATATTCATCATTTCTAATTATAAATGGTACTGTTGTCAAGACAACTTTTCTCATGAGGGATGGGATTATTCTAAAATGGTCTTTTTAAACAATGTTTTAAATCTCAATTCTTATTTACGAGTGAAAATGCATCATCCTTATTAATATCTCATTACTCAAAACACTCAACAATTTAAAAGAAATGTTATTTGAGAAAGGGTTCAATAGAGTTCTCATCCTTAACTCCTCTAGGGAATTAGAATTCATGGCATGAGAGTTTAACTATGTAGCACTTCAATTAAAAGCAGGGAGTCTGGAACTAATGTTACATAAGTAGCAAGCACAATAGAGTTAGCATGCCCCATTAATGCCTGGCCATAGGGGCAAAATGACATTCTGAGGCATGAAGAACAAAAGGGTAATTGGATAAAAGAGTGATCTCACTTTAGGAAACATGAATGTACATGGCCATTCCTACAAGCATGATACACTGTGACCCTGCAAAAAGGAGGCATTCTAGTACTGAAAGTTTAAACAGATAACAATATGCTTACCTATTTCTAAAGACTGTAATAAAGAGATATCCCAAATAGTCAATATTCTGAATTATAAAAGTGTGGTGCTATCATTATTCGTAATAATTTCATAATTATAAAATATTTACAATTTTTAAAGCTCATACATACAACTCTATGAGCCAAGTGAGCAGTGAGCATCTAATTTAAACCATGTAAATATACTCTATAAGTATAAGGTCCCATAGCCAGTAAGAATTCACCCACTTCTATGCTCATTCATTTATCCACCTTTTACAAAGTATCTACTATGTGGCAAACACAGTTCTTACACTGACAGAAGACAGACTAAGGAGACTAATCTTTTAATTAGAAAATGATGTCCTGGATCCAATTTTTTTAAACTGCAAATTCACTAAGTTCTATTGTATTTTAGGCTCCTAATAGCATAACAATATTCCAATGAAGTTCTAGGCACCACAAAGACTAAGTTTAAAAAAAAAAAAAAGCAAGATTTTTATAGGTGACAAATTTATGTACATTTTCTCTTTTACTGAAATTAAACAATAAGCTGGAGATTTACTTCTCTTAAAATTTGAAACAAACAATTAATTAGGTATTTAGCACATAATACATACCTACTACTATATTCACCACCAAATATACAGGAAATAAAGGCCAAAGTTTTTTTGTAGTTGAGAACCAAAAGGCTGTGTATTTGCATGTGTGTGCTTGTGTGTGCTAGTGTGTGTGTGTGTGTGTGTGTGTGTGTGTGTGTCTGTCTGTCTGTCTGCCCTCTATCTAAATTTGAGACTATCCAAATACAATTATCATACGTTATCTTCTAGAATATAAAGATAAGTAGATAACTAGTGAATTAAGGTTTACAAAAATTACAGTTGCACAGAAAATTATAAAACACATATTCTGTACTGCAAAAAGAATGTCCTTGTACAATTCCATGTACTTTGTCAAGATAAATGTAAATATCAGACTGAAAATGTTTATAATCTCTGAGAATGTTTTATGATAAAATATACCCTACCCTAATTCAAATAAGCAAAATTACTCTACTTTTTTCCTTGAGAATAGAACACAGAACCAAACAATTACGGAAATTCAATACCACTTTAGATGATTCACTGCAGAGGCTGACTGTAGTCCAAAAATCTGTATTGATTGTTTTTTTTACTTTTTTAAATGTTTATTTATTTCTGAGAGAGAAAGAGAGACAGAACACACATGAGGGAGGGACAGAGAGAGAGGGAGACACAGAATCCGAAGCAGGCTCCAGGCTCTTAGCTGTCAGCACAAGGCCAACACAGGGCTCAAACCCAGAAACTGTGAGATCATGACCTGAGCTGAAGTCAGATGCCCAACCGACAGCCACCCATGCACCCCCCAAAAATTCTTTATTTTAAAGAAAGCAAGGTATGTGGGTTTTTAAAAAAGAATCCACATAATAGCAGCATGTAATTTTAATTATTTTTATACATGCGATATTTAAAAAGGAGAAAAAATACTTTCCATCTTTATTAACCTAATCATAATATGCTATAGTCAAAGGATTTTTGTAAGCATTGAAATGTTCTCTTTTCTACACTGATTTTTGGGAAAAGATTGTAAGATTATCTTGATTAAAAATATCATACATTTGAAAAGAATGACCTTTATTTCAGACTTTTCCTAGGCATGACCATAGTAGATTAATAAATTTAGCATTACAGATTAAAAGATAATTAGCATAAAATACTGCATCATTTTTAATGAAGAGTATCTGTTATGGGGCCCTGTAAATGTCCAAGGCAAAGGACATATTTTGGCTCTAACAAATGGGTAACCAGCAATAATGCCAAGCAACCTCTATAGAATGTGGAATTGGCTCCCCCTGTTGGGCCTGAAAATTTTGCATTTTTAGCCATCACATCATAGATCTTAAAAAAAAAATTTTTTTAAGCAAAATGAATAAACAATATTAAAGACCTACAAGTACATTGGAAATGTATGTTTTTAAAATAGATTTTATTTGAGATGATTTGTATTTGTTTCTAGATAAAAAGAAACTATGAAAATCAACAGTTAGTGAAGAAAATAGGAATTAATTTTCAATTTAGTGAAATCAATACATTGTTCAAATGAGGTCTATAATCTCTTGAATGCTACTGTGTTTTGTTTTGTTTTTTTATAGCCTAAAAAACACAGGTCATCCTTTGAACTAAACACAAGAAAATAGAACAGCTATTCCTACACTCAAAATGAGATTTGTTTTTACCCTTTTTAATATATAAAGAACTTTAAAAAAAGTGTGTATATTCTTATTGCTGAAAGCAATGCAGAGGTTTCTATCTCTTAAGAAACAGCTAAATCTCTTTTTTTTAAAGTGTTTTTATTCATTTTTTGAGAGGCAGAGAGAGACAATGAGCAGGGGAGGGGCAAGACAGAGAAGGAGACATAGAATCTGAGGCAGGCTCCAGGCTCTGAGTTGTCAGCGCAGAGCCCAACACGGGGTCGAACTCACCAACCGCAAGATCATGACCCGGGCCAAAGTCAGCTGCTTAACCAACTGAGCCACCAGGCCCTCTGAAACAGCCACATCTCTTAAGAATGGCTGTGATGATTCAACCAGTGGGTGGGTTGTCTAACCTGCCTGCCCCAGCAGGTCTAAGAACATCTGGGAGGCTGCAGGGCTGGGGGGGGGGGGGGGGGGGGGGAGGGGTGGGGGAGAAGAGCAGGAATTACTACAGACCAAAGAAAGCAATCCAATCCCTACTTGCTTACGAATGCAATGCGGTAGGGTAGGCACACTACACAAAGTAATAGACAACTATGAACAATTTTACATTACTGAAAAAAATGCAAAAAATTACAATCCCCAATTTGCAAACAAAATATTTATCAACCCACCAAAGCCTCTGCCAGCATCGCTAGGAGGGCTACTATAAAAAACTACAAAATTTCTATGCAAGTGAGGCATTGTGAAGGCGGAACTAAATGAAAAAAATTAAACATCACAAGTAAGCCTTAAGACGTTAGATATCCAGCAACATAAAGCTATTCTGTCATATCCTAACTGTCTTTTTTCATACTTTATAATTTTTTTTTAATTTATCTTGTAACTTTTCCTAAATTTTGGTCATTTAGAAAGTTAAGATTAATAAGCCTTATCTAAAAACCTAGAACAGTAAAGGGGTCAAAATGCTATAACAGCAAATCTGTGAAAGCTAACTGCTTTCCTTTCAAACAGCAGGTGAGATAGTGGACCTTGCCTTCACTACAGATTCTCAGGAAGGCTCTGGGACAGCTGATTCCAAAACACAGAAGGAAGAGAAAAACATCAAATAGTTTCTTCTGAAAACTCCTATGGGACCATTTTCTTTCCAGGAAAGTGAGAGAAAATACCCATCACTGCTCTCTTTCTTGCACACATGCCTCTAGGACCCAGCACTCAAGCAAACATTGGTACTGTATCTTAGATACATATGGATTAAATAGGCTGTATGCACTGGCCTGGGAACTGAACCAATGTTTACAACATTGTTTCTATGGGAAAACATGTTCCAAATTCTAAATAACTTACAAAGGTTTGGAATATACTGGTATAATTTTGATGTTGTTGTTAAGAGATGCATTATGAAGACAGGATATGGATTACAGTTGACTTGGAGTCAATTCATGTTGACCTCCTGTTTTTTTACCTCCCACTTTTCCTTCTCAGTCTGGCAAAGGAATGAAAAATGCCATGATTTACACAGGTATATAATTATTTACAACAAGAATACATAAAAATCTCTCGCAACTTTAGTCTCATTCCACCACAGCCACCCTACCCTACATTTCAGTTAGCCCTACTGACATTTATTAGGTTGAAAATTTTGCTGGGGAATCTCAAAAATGCCATTTTCCAGATTTTGCTGGTTAGCAAACACAGATTTTCCTGTACTCGGTTTCTCTTTTTTATCTGAAATGAATCGTCATCTTTTGGCAAATAGCTCATTTAAAACATACAAGTTCTTGACATTCAAGTTGAAGAAGAAAAAAGAAAAGCTATTAAGAACATTTTGCTTCCAAACTCTGAGGCCGTCATTAGAACATTGAGAAATATAGAATGGTTACAAACAGAAGATCTTCTTCCAAACTTTAAAAATCAGGAAAACATAAAGTTGAACTGCAGATAAATCCTTTAGGTTTGAATCTATTACTAAAAATGTGAATTGCATTGAAGGTATCATAATTTATAATAGCACTAATCTTTTTTTATCAACTATTTTAAAATAGTTGATCAATGCAGGGTATAATAAAGGTTTTTAAAAAAGAAATGATAGGACTACAAAGTGCAGTTAAGGATGTATATGAATTAAGAAACTATAAAGTGGCAAAAGAAAGTCTGGAACGAAGAGAGAAGAAAATGGCACTCTAGAAAACCAAGCGGTATTCACAGTAAGCCGCTTCCAAGGACCATTACAACAGTTTGTGACTGCACATAACCTAATGCCCTGTGGACACGCTGAACTGTCACCTTTACATTTGCAAACAAGAAAGCGCCATTCCACACTGACACCAGGAAGTCATGAGCAAAGACTTCCAGTTAGAAATGCTGTCCTTTTCATGCACTTTTAGGTGGTTTCAATCCATTTGATGAAATACGCACTTTGCTTTCAAGAGTTTAAATTCAGCTAAACATATTGAAGGAAAGATCCCCATTTGTTCATTTCACAGATATTCTGCCACTCTGGGGGAGGGTGGTGTGGCAGTAAAAAGAAAGTGGCACATTTAGGCAGCTAAAGCACCGTGTTGTTTACATCCAGGAAGCCACACACTTAATAAATGCTGGATAGCAGTAACTTCCTGAGGCTTACTTAGGATCTATAGTCCAGCATCACAAAATGGAATATAAGTGCACAGTGGGGTTGTTGACACATCAATCACTTGTCAGTCTCTCCAGGGCTCCACAAATACCCCTTGTGCTTGGAAACTTCTTTACCCATCGCTGTAATTAGAAATTTTAAACACAGGAATAGACACTTTTTCTCAAACTACTAAATTAAATCACCCACAGACACAAAAAGAAAGATAATCCCATGGTAACTATAGTGCAACTGAAAAATTACATCTTTTAACTTCTTTCCAGTTTGGGTCACTGGTTTAGTTTTGGTTTCATTCTCTGTTATGCAACATTCCACTTGCACACCACTTTTTAACATTTGACATTGTTATAAGTAGGTGGAGTGATAAAATAAGCAAGAAGTTAACTAATATCTCCGTGTTCAAAGGTAAAGAATATGAACCATATTGCCAGTTTACTCTCATAAGCACTGCAAGACGTAATTAATGCATATTTGCTTGATTTGCTACTATTTTAGAATATATATATATAGTATGTAAAAGATCAGGGGACAACAATAAGAAAATTTATTTGTATCTACTATTTTCCAGACATTTTCCTGGATTGAAGAGATTCCATGTAGGACATGAAATATCATACAAGTAAAGGGAAGTGTAGTCTCCTCCAAAAATTCTGAGCATGTAACTCTGCTAACACTATTTAATAATATCTCTCCTTCTTTATTCTCCATTACTTTCTTTTCAACAGGGGTCTGTTAAGAAAAATCAAGCCTGTGCATTTAAGCAGATTTACTTACAATTATGCCTTCTCAACTGAACATAGATTTAAGAATTTTAGAAGAAAAAGATTATTGTGGACAGTAAGGATGTCTGCATGTACTTCCTTGAAATCCTGAGAATAAGATTTTATTTTGTTCTTTTCCCCTTTATCGAGTTAAAGAGCTTCTCAGGCAGCTCAAATAAGTTTTGAGGGGTTTGAGGGAAGACTGCAACTGAACAGGCAATACATAGAATTGAAATGACTAGCTATTAAGACAGCTTATGTGCCTTCTGCCCAAGTACAATCCCGAGTGAAGGTTTTTCCCTAAAAGTCATGTGCAAATCAAGAGTTACCAGAGGGGAGGTAGGCGATAAAGAGACAAAGGGGACTGATTAAGAGGTACAAACGTCCAATTACAAAATAAGTAAGTCACAGAGATGGAAAGCACAGCATAGAGAACATAGGTAATAATATTATAATAACGTGGATGTTATATGGTGACTACACGGAGTCACACAACTAATGTAACGTTGTGTGTTAATTATACTTCAATTTAAAAGAAAAGTCACTCACACAAATTGACCTTGTTCTAAATTAAAGTTAAATTAGTATTTTTCCATTGAAATGGAAATTGGAAATTACTTACCCCAGAGGTTTTCAAATTAAGATTGCCGCATACACAGCATTTCAGAGAGGAGCCTTGGGGAGTTTTCCAGAGTAGGGGTGTCATTATCATCCTTCCTTCAGAGAAATCTTGGTTAATCTATGTTATATATGGTCATTTTGTAGCGGACTCAGTTTTAAATGGCATTCAGTGACAGAAAAAATTAGAAACATTGAAGACGCAGATCTTCTGCAGTTTTCCAACAGTGTAGTGAGGGGACATGTGGCTACCAATCCCTCTGTAGGGACTTTTTGAAGAAAATGGTCACTACCAACACCAAATTACTTTGGTTGAACTATCGAGCATTTGATTCTCCTCTGAGAGGACAACACCTCTGAGGTTTTAAAATTTTTTGATGAAGGGGCACCTGGGTGGCCCGGTCGGTGGAGCGTCCGACTTCAGCTCAGGTCATGATCTCGCGGTTTGTGAGTTCGAGCCCCATGTAGGGCTTGCAGCTGTCAGCCTGTCAGTGAAGAACCAGCTTCAGATCCTCTGTCCCTCATCTCTCTGCCCCTCCCCCGCCTGTGCTCTACCCCAAATTTAAAAATGTTAAATTATTTTTTGATGAAGTAGTACCTAGATAAGTATCTCTTTCTTCTAAATATCTCACACTTCTTCAACTGATTCTCATATATCATTCAGGCCTTTCAATACCTTTTGTTTTTCTCCAAATGTCTTGCAGTTTATATTCTGATGTCATGTCTCAATAGGAGATGGCCTATTTTATGGAAGATAGGAATTCCAAACCTGGCTTTGCCTTTTTGAGTAAGGCTGGTCAATTTTAAGTGTTCTCATCTGTAAACTAAAGTAGTAGATAACAGCTCCTTCTTGAAAGATTGTTACATGTATAAATTCAAACTCTGCATATTTAGCTTCTTGCAAAAGACAAATAACATGTGAATTTCCTTTCCCTTTTCCTTGGAGCCAAAACTATTATTCAGAATTAAAAGCAAAACAAAAACCTTCTAAGTAATAATGGAGAATTTATGGGAGAAAAATCTATACTTAAACATTTTACCCTGTGGCCACAGGACAAAAACAGTGTATGGGGCATCTGGGTGGCTTAGTGGGTTAAGCATCTGATTTCGGCTCAGGTCATGATCTTGCGGTCCGTGAGTTCAAGACCCGCATCAGGTTCTGTGCTGTCAGCTCAGAGCCTGGAGCCTGCTTTGGATTCTGTGTCTCCCTCTCTGTCTCTCCCCGGCTCATGCCCTCCCTACCCCTCAAAAATAAATAAACATTAAAAAAAACACCTCAATATATGAAACATTAGACACAGTGGAGCTAAGGCTTGGTGTGTTTACCTGCTTATACAGAACCCACCATAGTACCCTTAACACATGAGTACTTTCTAAGGACAAAAATAATAATTATCCCGTGGATACAATTCCATGAATTTGAGGGAGATGCCTTTAAATAACAAATGAAAACAGTATAAATGGTATGAAAAGGTAAGAAAAAGGCTCTTGGGCTGTGGGGCAGGTGAAGACTAGGCAGCATAGAGTGTTAGGAGTCTGGGTCCATGAGCTGTGGTGGGGGTTCCTACCCCACAGGTTAGGCAGGTCACATAACATCTCTGGCACTTGTTTCTTCTGGCACAATTTCTAAGGTCCTTTTCAGCATAGGAATTGTATCATCTTTTTATTCTACCATGAAAAATGAAGGCCCCATTATAATACATCTATGCTCTTAGTTCTTTGAACAGCAGAATAAGGGAAACTGGTATATGTATCAGGAATAAAGGTAAGAAGTGATCCCAAACTCTGAAACATCAGTAGTACTGCTTTTCCATTCATGATTCTAGTTCATGGTGCTGTAAAAAATTAATAAAGGAGGGGCGCCTGGGTGGCTCAGTCGGTTGAGCATCCGACTTCAGCTCAGGTCACGATCTCGCGGTCCGTGAGTTCGAGCCCCGCGTCAGGCTCTGGGCTGATGGCTCGGAGCCTGGAGCCTGCTTCCGATTCTGTGTCTCCCTCTCTCTCTGCCCCTCCCCCGTTCATGCTCTGTCTCTCTCTGTCTCAAAAATAAATAAATGTTAAAAAAAAATTTAATAAAGGAAAGGCTCACTAAAGTAGACACAGGAGGACTGGTATCCTTCAACATCAGTTACAGGAAGAATTACCAATTACAGACCTCAACTGAAGAAGAATCAACAGGAAAGGATCATTAATTACAGGCCAACAAGGAAAGATGTACATTACATCTTCCACAAGAAACTGACTACCCTGCAACTCAGCGAATGAGAACGGTCATCCCCCTGCGCTCCAGCTTTTCTCCAAAGGACTTTCATTCAAAACAACCTCCTTCTCCATACAATAAGGTTCGTATCCTTTGTTAGTTGGACTTGCCTATGGTTCTACCATTGATTCCTTGTCCCAAACTGCAAGTCTCTGTTGTTCCTGAATAAATACTTTTTTGCTGGTAAAACAACTGACCATTTTAGTTTTAAAATTAACACAACTAAAGGTTAAGAACTTCATTTGAGAATCATTAGTACCTCAATTAATCAAAATGCTTAGGGAACTGCCTTTCTTACTCATATGGGCTTTGTTTAAAATTTTAAAATCTTGTTCTCCACCTAAAACCATCATGGCTGTACATGCGATTTCACTGTAAATACCTCTTTAAAAAAATGTTTACTTATTTATTTTTGAGAGGGGGTAGTGGGGAGGGAGAGAGGGAGAGAGAGACAGAAAATCCCAAGCAGACTTCACACTGTGAGTGCAGAGCCTGACGTGGGGCTCAAATTCATGAACTGTGAGATAATGACCTGAGCTAAAACCAAGAGTCAGATGCTTAACCAACTGAGCCACCCAGGCACCCTGTAAATGCCTCTTTATGTGTCCTTTTCTTTTTCTAAACTAGTATCACCCTGGATTGGGACTTTGGGCCATGTCATTATTTTTGTGACTCACCTCTAGGCTTCAAGTCTCTCTATACTTCAATTCACAACCCTAATCTTCCCCCAAAACATTATGTTATTCAGATGACCCCTGCCTACCAAATAAAGCCTGAATGAAGTCCTTAGCCTAGTGTTCCAGAACCTTTAAAAGGGTCAATTTGTATTTCGTGTATTATCTCTCCTTAGTCTAATGCCATCGTTGCATGAAATTTTTCTTAGTTGATAAACATGTCTTTTAAACCATTTCAACTAATGCCATTCTCTTTGTATGAATGCCTTTTTCTTTCTCATGCTTCTGGAAAGTACAGAAATCTATTTAAAATGGAATCTCTATGTTGTGTTCCTAGATGCTGCAGACAGATATGGTTTTTTCACTCTTCCAGAGCCTTGTAGTGGCCAAATGAGTCAGCATCACTCAAGACAGTAATGGAAGGTACATCATTGTTTCATTACTCAATCACATAACGGTAGTCAAAAAAAAGATTAGGAGGTTGTCGTTTCTTCAGAAAACAGATGAGTCCATTAGTCAATCATCTAACCAAACAGTCACATGTCAACTAGTGCAATGCAGCGAAGGACCAAACTTTTATTTTAATCTGTAATCATCACATTAGACCTCATTCCAACAGCTGTGATTTTATTACTGCTAATAAACAGGAAAAAAGATCCTGCAGTTAACATGTTCAAAACTCAAAAGATCCTATAAACACTGTCTACTTGGTACGGTGCCAACCACTTTCACATATCCTTATTTCTTTCTTGTAACAAATCTTTGAATTAATTATTATTTTCATCTTACAGAGAAAGAAACTGAAGCTGAAAGTGGTGGATTACTTTGCCCAAACTGCACAGTTTAGGAAGTGACTGGGCCATGACTCCAGTTCAGATGTTCTGACTCCAAGCATGTCTGTCTATTTTATGATCAGAATCCTACCATCCATTCATCAGTATCATGTCCTGGAGGCAGAGAAGACGTGTGGTAGTTGTTTTACACCTGCAGTTTTAGAGTATGCCCACGAATGGGGAAGAGAAGGCTCATCAACTACTCATCTGAAAGGGGAACTGGCTATGTATCTTCTTTCCCAGAAAGGGAGGCATCAAGGTAGATGTGAGCAAGACCTAAAGACAAACCTTAGCCACAGGCCACCCATTCTCTTCTTCAGCACGTGCATAGGAACAGCTGGGAAACATACGACCCACACATGTACTTACGTAAACACACACTGCAGCACAGGACATCCTGGATGTCATTACCCTAAGCTCACTTGTCCCTTTCTTAAGGCATCTTAAAATGACGTTAAAAACAAGGTGAAAATCAGCTTGGAAACTACCATGACAATGGAATTATTAGTGAAATCAAAGTTCTCCATAATTATTTTGCTCATGGGTCACCATCAGTACGATTTTTGGAGCACTCATTCCCCTCCCCCCATTTATAACTTATTTCATGTACTTATAAATTAGTATTACTGTACCAATATATGATGTATATATACAATATACTACAAATATTTAAAATATAGACAAAATCACAGTTTTCAGAATTGAGAGAAAATTTTAAGTGGAGATTTAAATAGAAAATTCTAACATGTTCTTCCTATGTCTAGGGCCATACCATTACATATAGCACCTCTGTGGAAAAAGTTCTAAAGAAAGCCTCTCAGGCACAGACACAGCATAATGAACAGAGGGCAGGCTGTATTTTATCCCCCATTGTCTTCAGCCAGGCACTTGAATGCAGTGTCCAACATCCACCACAATTAGAAGATCACTAAAAAGTAGATTATTTTAAGCAGTCCTTGAGGAATGTTTTTGCCACACCGAAGACACTGAATTAAATTACAACTGTTTACTGAATGCTTTTCCAGGAATGATTTAGATATCTGGAAAATATCTTGGAAGTGCGAGACACGCATTCAATCATTTAGAAAAAAATCTCTCCACCACCTACCCAAGCCAAGTAAGTACAATGCTGAATGCTGGGCAAACATCTCAAGCCCACAGCCAGTCTATTTTTCAGGTCAACAGAGAGACCAGTGAGAAAAACAAATGAGGGAGAACAACATTAACAAGGTGCTGGGGCCACCCAGGTGAAGGACACTCATTATAGCTTCAGGAAAGTGAAGCCCAGTGAAGGGAAACTCTAGTCTGAGCCCTAAAATAAGAGAAGGAAATGCACATATGGGTTTCAGGCAGGAAAAGCAGTAGCTGTTCCTGAGAACTATTATTTTCCAGTATTTAGGTTTTTTTCTAAGACCTATGAACAAATAAGTAACTAATACAAAACACAAACCTCTCTTCTACAAGCTGTAAGTAGAATACAGTGAGAAACACATGAGGACATGGCTGAGAAGAACCGTTTGGTGGTATTCATTCAATACATTTCCTGAGCACTTAGGATATACCAAATATTGGTCCAGCTCCAGGAAAAGAGTAAAAATCCATCCCTTGTTTTCAAGAAGCTCTAGTGAAAAAAGAGCATTCATAAAATAATCATACAATCCAGGTACATTTAAAGCCAGTTATCCTGGGGCACCTGGGTGGCTCAGTCGGTTGAGCGTCCAACTTTGGCCCAGGTCATGATCTCACCGCTCGTGAGTTCGAGCCCCGCACCGGGCTCTGTGCTGACAGCTCAGAGCCTGGAGCCTGCTTCAGATTCTGTGTCTCCCTTTCTCTCTGCCCACCCCCCTTGCACTCTGTCTCTCTCTCTCTCTCTCTCAAAATAAATAAACATTAAATTTAAAAAAAATTAAAACCAGTTATCCTTACACTGTGGGGATGTATAAAGAGAAGATGATGCATCCTAGAGGATCACAGAAGTCTTCCCAGAGGAAGTGGTGTTTGAACTGGAATATGAAGGATCTCAACAGAATAAAACAGGGATACTATGCTGACCAGAAATAAGAAGGCAGGTGTTAGAGTAGGTAGAGCCTGGTAATCTGCATATGCAAAGGTCCTGGGGAAGTGAAAGCAATGCATACCTTGGGGACTGCAAATGCCTGTAGAGCTGGAACACACAGGGCACAGGAGAGTGAAGAAAGCAGGATGAAGCAAAAGAGGCCATGCAGGTCTCTCTGGCCAACTAACAATGCGGAGTTTATATCTTCAGTGCAAGGTCATGAACAGAGAGAGTCCTTCAACCTCTGCACACCACATTTAACTCCCCCACCCTTCCCTGCCTCCTCTCCTTTCCTTCAACAAACACTGATCAATCATCTACCAGTTTACCTTGTGTGATGTACTATCTAGAGTGTTGAGGATACAACCAGGAACAGGACTCTGAGCTCATGAAGCGCACATTTGGAGAAGGAGGCAGATTTTAAAAATCCGTTAAATGGCATAAATTATTTCTACACCACAGGGTTTCTGTGAGGATCCTGTAAGATTGCATGATTATATAGTTTATAAAATGTAAACAGTTAAAAAAATTGTTATGGGTTTTCTCTTGGGTATATTAACTTAGATGTGGTAATGAGGCACCTGTGTAGATTTGTAACATGAAACTTTGGGAATGGAAGGAGTACAGATGAGACAGAGATGAAATAAAGAAATTGTAACCAAGAAAATACAACAATAGCAGTTGCTTAAAGCGAGCCTGCATTATAGGCCTGGCATTACCCTTTCCACAGACTTTATTTTTAATTATCTCAAGAACATGAAAGGTAGGGTTTATCTTCCTTACATGTAAAATTGAGGCACAAAAGAAATCAACAAGTCTAAAAGGTCGGTTTTACACACCTAAACTAAAAGTTGCTATAACATCAACTTCTCTAATTCCTATGGTAAATTCAAATGAAAAATCAAAATTTCAGTTCTTGACTGTAGTGGACCCTATTGGTTACTTCCCCTCATCAGTCACCACCTCGTCCTCTTTCTTAGTAGGATCCTGATCCGATTCAGTCACCCATCCATCCAGAAATCCAGAAACATGTCTTAACCAGTTGAAATCAATCACTGTACGCCATTTCTTTAGCAACTCTTGGTCTTAAGTTATGCACTTCATCTATGTCATTTCAATGGATTCAAGAAAGGGGTTTAGAATCCATTTGGTAATGGGAGAGATCATCTCCTCTCCCAGTTTCCCACTTTCTCTTCCTTTTCTCTACCCCTTCTTTTTTCTCTCTCTCTGCCACTGACTATGAACTGGAAAGCATCAAGCCTTGGTTAGCACTGATGGCCTCTTTGAGACCAGGGGTAGAGCCAAGGAAAAGCTGACACCGAGGACGAAGAAATGAAGAAATAGAAAGAAACTGAAAGTTTTGGTCTGACCTACCTCTGCAATTCCTGCTCTGAGAGATAACAGGTTTTTCCTTTTGAAGCCAGATTCAGACAGGTATCAGTTATTTGCAACCAAAAGCATGGAACCAATCCGAGGTAATCATGACCACACATCTCCTATACTTAAATGGCTTATGTCTTATTGATACATTAAAGAAAACAATATCAAAAAGAACTCAATATTGAAGAGCTTTTTTCATAGGCATTCACAATAAGCCAGCTGACATGAAATCTTATTCTGGGTATAGTATCATCATCTCGGCGTTTCAAAAATTTAAATGAAACATCATAATTATTCTTTTCTTTAATCTTGATTTATTTTTGAGACAGAGGGAGAGAGAGAGTGAGAATGAAGAAGGGACGGGGGGGTGGGGCACAGAATCTGGAGCAGGCTCCAGGCTCTGTCAGCACAGAGCCCGACACGAGGCTTGAACCCACAAAGCGTGAGATCACGATCGAAACCGGAGTCCGCCACTTAACAGACTATGCCACCCAGGCACCCTGAAATGTTCTAATTTTCAAGCACACTTCATAGGTAAGGAAACCAGGCAAGCTGGGGGGTTCCTCCCCCCCCCACCCCGGCACACTACTAAAACCAGAGCTTGAACACCATCTTGTCTGCCACTGAAATTTGGCTTTTTTTTACTACAGCATGTGGACTCACATGCCATTTTTTAAATTCTAAAATAAATTAACATTATATATTCCCATAATAAATATAATGAAATACAAGAACCGTAAGACTTGTTTACTCAGACATATAAACACGAGGTAGCTTTTTTCCCCAAATAGGAACTATTTAAAAATCACATACAATGTTACTGAAGTTTTACTCTTTTTTTTCAGGCTGATTTTTTTTTCTGTGACAGTGATAGAAATTTGGCTTGGAGGAAAAGAATGAAAAGTCCTTATTAAGTCTATTTAAGAGCTGTTTACTATGTGCCTAACACATATTTACTATTTAACAGCCCCACTATGTGCCTAACACAATGGCAGATGCTTTGGGTAGCACCAAAATGAAAAAGACTTTAGAACCTGCCACCAGAAGCTTGAATTCTAAAAGGAGAAGAAGAGGAACAAACTCAGTGTGGTATAAAACAGCTGTTACATAAAGCTAACGGAGGCCTAAGAAAGACCATGTCTGCACAGGTGCAGGCTCAGATGAAGTGCTCCACAAAAAGCCTGAGAAGAAGGACACATCTGAGTTCATTACGTACAGTCTTTTTTTTTTTTAATGTTTATTTCTTTTTGAGAGAGAGAGAGATAGAGTGTGAGTGGAGAAGGGGCAGAGAGAGAAAGAGGGAGACATAGAATCTGAAACAGGCTCCAGGCCCTAAGTCCTCAGCACGGAGCCCAACCCGAGGCAGGGCTCGAACTCAGGAATGGCGAGAGTATGACCTAGGCTGAAGTCGGACGCTTAACCAACTGAGCCACCCAGGTGTCCCTCATTATGTGTAGTCTTAAAGGAAGCTCATTTAGTCAACAAAGCAGTTCCAACCATGGGCCAGGACCTAAGGTGGTAGTGAGATACATCACATATGAGCCCTGCAAGAACATTCTCTTGAGACACAAGGCATACTACTAGCAAAAAAATAGATGGGAGGATAGGCTCAGGAACAAACATTCCAGAGGAGAAGGATAATCTGTGCTAGCCTAGTGTTGAGACCTCTGATTGGAGACCACTGTTGGCTGGAGGCACTGAACATTTTCCTCAGTGAAATCAAGTAGGCCTTCATGGCGGAGGAGACATGAACTGGATCTTGGATAGTAAAAAGAAGTCTGCCTGGTGAAGAAGACCCAAGAAATATCAGAAGCAAAAGTCCAGAGGCTCAAGAGTAGCTAACTTACCTGTGTAACTCTTCAAGTTAACTAGACTTCAAGTACATAGTATAATAAGAAAATATTAAGAAATAAGAACGATCATTCAGGGCCAGAGAAGGAACTTAAAGACCAAGGCAGGAGTTTCAACTACTGACACTGGGTGTTGGTAAAGCTTTAGAAAAAATATTAGTCCTGTTATTTACTAGTCCTAAAACCATGGGCCAGTAATTCAGTTATCCTTATCATCTATAAAATTGTGGCAGTGACTCATATTTATCAGAATTCCTTTGGATGTAATATACAGGAAAATGTTTTGTTAAATATAAACCATAATGCTAATATAAAAAATGACTTCTGACTAGGGAAATGACATAATCCTAGCTGTACTTTAAAAAGATACCTCTTGGGGATGCCTGAGTGACTCAGTCGGCTGAATGCCCCACTCTGGATTTTGGCTCAGGTCAGGATCTCATGCTTCTTGAGATCAAGCCCTGCCTTGCCTTGGGCTCTGTGCTGACAGCATTGAGCCTGCTTGGGACTCTCTCCATCCTTCTCTCTCTGCCCCTCCCTTATTGGCTTGCACACACAGGCACACTCTCTCTCTCTCCCCCCGCCCCTCTCTCTCAAAATAAATTACAAAAAAGAAAGAAAAAAGCTACCTCTGGCCACTGGGCAGAGGATCCTAGAACAGAAGATCTTAGTTCCTTCAGGAAGTAAGCTAAAGACAAGGAAAGAAGAAGATGGGTGGATGTGGTCCTCTGGAGGAAGAATCAACAGAAACTGACAGTGGGGAAAAGGGAGAGGAAATGAGTCAAGGTGACAGGAAGCTTTAAGTTTGGATAGGTGATAGGATGGGATGGGGGAGAGGAGGTGACAAGGCCCCTACAAACACCTATGCACATTACCAATGCATAAACAAGGCAAGGATTTAAACTACACTCTAAGGATTGTGCTCTTTGCAGTATTTTTACCTAATTAAAAAGAAACTCTTGTCCCTAGTCCAGTAAATATGCATGGTAAAAAGCAATGCCCAGTATTCAAATGCCAGCCTGCCACTTGGGCAAACTGCATCATCTTTTGGGTCTCAGCTTTCTCATCTGTAATTTGGTCATCATTCATACTGCTGAAGATTAAATGAGCAACTATTGATATGAATAATGCACTTGGAAGAGCTCCGGGGTCAGGTACTCGATCTATGAAGAAACTAGCTCAGAGCTCCTCAGCTGACCTTAAGCCTTCTGTCCTCATCACCACCGCTCCCCTCCAGTCAGAAAATATTGATCTTCGTGAAACAAAGGCTGTATTAGAACGGGGCATGGAAGTTTCTACATATGTGCTCTACAGCCTGCCTCTACCAATACATACCAAATGTTGGTGTTTATCCCATTCAAAAAGAAAAAAAAAAAAAAAAAAGGTGTTTTGGTTTGGGGTGAGAAAAAGAATGGGTATAGTCTGGCCTCCTGAGTTGTTTCTACAAGCTACAACTAAATCAAGATTATAGGCAGAGCACACTCCCTGGGTGCACACTTTGGAAGTCTGTCTGCTAAATGGTCTATGGGGCCAGGATCAGCCAAGGGCTGCAAACCGCTAGAGCTGCTGTTAGACTTAGCAGCGCCCTACAGCACAGGCCTCGTGGCTAACTCACTGGTTCTGCCTTACCCTCCCTGATGCAGTTCCCTGTTCCCCAGCGTCCCAGCTGAGCTGTCATGATTCACTGTCTCTGTATGGCTGGATTTGCCAAGATAAGATAATAGCCTTTTATGTTCAGGCGCTGTGAATTCCTCTCCACCCCTCGGACGGGGAAGACAATTTAAGTGGAAAGGAATAAATTGCTGGATTTAATACAGTGACCAAACACAAAAGCCTAATAAAAATGTCAGAAGTACATGCTCGAGAATGGCAAAGAATTGTGGAAGCGCACTACAGGATGTAAGCTGGGCTGTAGCAACTCCTGCAAAGGTACAAAACGATGACATTAAACCAGCTGCCTCAGTTTGCTTCCTATCTTTCTAGCAATTTCAACTTTGTAGTAATTTTGTAGCACTCTTGCTTTATTTGCAAGTTACACTAAGCCACACGCACACAAACGTGTAAAAATATTAGGAAATAATTGACATATAGTATAAAATACATAGAATGGCCTATCCATAAAAAGCCACCTATGTATAAGTGCATATTTTATATTGATAGAAGGGATAAGAGACATTGATTGAACAAGTTTACTGTTACTCTCTTTGAACATAAACACTACCAAGGGACAACAAATGCAAAAATATTAAGAGGTTAAGGCTTCAAATGAAAGATGGCTCCGTTGAGCCTTCGTACTGACTGTGAATATTTGAGTGTCCATACATGTGAATACCACTCTATGGTGAATAGAGACGAATATGTCCAACCCCTCAAGGAGTATACAACCTAGGGAGGGCATTTTTGTTAACAAGCTAATAATCATAATATAAAAACTAAACAGTTTCTGTAATATACTAGACAGTCAAATAATTTTAATACTTTTCCTAGGCTAGAGGTATGTGAATTAACCATGTTCAAAAGTAAGTGAAAACATCTGCATGTTGGAAGGTGGCTACTATTGGGTGTTTCACAGCCCCGTGAGGGAAGGGACCCCACTCCCCACGCAGGGTGGTGGCACCCCTGAATGGGAACAGTCCCTGTTTGACAGAAAGTAAAGCAATGCCTGGTTACTGGCAAAGCCAGGTGGAAATTCAACATTCCAGAAGCAGGACTGGGGATACAGAAAACTATGAAAAAGGAAAACTCATGAAACGTGAAAAGAAAGAAGGAAAGAATAAGTAGCTTCTACTGTGCCTCTGCGAGGTTTGGCTTCCTATTCCAATACTGGGTGGGGGTGGAGGGACTCGGTCAGAAACCAGAAAGCAAGAACATTGCTCAACCAATTCAGGAAGTGTTTGATTTATGAAAAAATATTTAACATCCATTGAACTCTGTGGCAGATCATTACATCTTCTAATCCTGTCAAGGACTCTCTGACATTGATGTCCTAATTATCTCCATCTTAAGGAAGAGGGTATTGAGTTAGAGAGGTTAAGTAATGTGTTATAAGTCACACAGCCAGGA
This sequence comes from Panthera pardus, assembly GCF_024362965.1. Classification (NCBI taxonomy): domain Eukaryota; kingdom Metazoa; phylum Chordata; class Mammalia; order Carnivora; family Felidae; genus Panthera; species Panthera pardus. The sequence continues at coordinate 188,922,205 of NW_026526688.1, forward strand.
AGCTTAGAAGCTAGGATTCAAATTCTGCCAGACTGTTGCAAGGCTTACATTCATTCATTCAACCAATATTTCTTGTGCACTTACTAGTATTCCCTGCCTTTATGAAACTTGTATTTTAATTGGGAGAGAACGACAACCAAATAAGTAAAACATACAACATGATATTGGTGATGGAGCCTAAAGAAAAAAAGAACATGGAGAAGCGGGAAGAGAGGGCTAGGGGACTCAGCTTACTTATGCAGAGGGAACCTGAATGATTATAAGATGTATTATATTTTGATACACAGAATAAAGTGTAAATATTAGATAAGATGTGAAATAAATTATTTTATTAAACCCATTTAATATCAAGCTTTGAAGTAGTTTTGGTTTAGGCATAACCTGATGTTTTCTTTGATTTCCCTCAATATTTAATTAAGATTTGGCAGTCAGGGGCTCCTGGGTGGCTCAGTCAGTCATTGAGCATCTGACTCTGGCTCAGGACTTGATCTCAATGCTCATGAGCTGGAGCTGCTTGTCGGGCTCTGTGTTGACAGCTGGGAGCCTGGAGCCTGCTTTGGATTCTGTCTCTCTCTCTCTCTCTCTCTCTCACTCTTCCCTCCCCCATTTGTATTCTATCTCTCTCTCAACAATAAACAGTAAAAAAATATTGGCAGTCAAAGCAATATGCCAGGGGAACTAAGAGAAGAGACCATAATTTTCAGTAGAGATCAGTATAAGATCCTATCAGATATATGAAAAAAATTGGTCTTAGGAGATTTTTAATACCATAAATTCTTTTTTCCTTTGATTCCTGTCTCTATCTCATCATATCTAAGTTGTTTTGTCATTCAGTCCCAGAGAGAGAGATTTGGGAAAGAAATACTGACCAAATGAAACTTCATGTTGATTTCCAAGTCCATTGACCATCCACCAATCGTACATAAAACACTTTTAAAAACTACTTTCAAAAAGAGTTATTCTTTGGAAGAGCTAAAGATTGCTCTTGTTATTAGGATTAATTGGTATAAATGGGGAAAGTATGGAAGAGGGGAGCCTGCATAGTCAAATAACTTTCAGAAACATTTTTTTACCAGTTAAACAGATTTCTTTACTGAGTGATGCCTTAGAGATAAATACACAAGTGTATACACTGCAGTCACCACAGGGGACATGACTTTCATTATTTCACGACACATTTGACCACAGATTACTTTTCTCTTGGATCATGGGAGAGAACACATTAGGAATCACTGTTTTGAGATATAATACACATAAAATAACCAGTACAGAAATAAATACAAGGCACTAAAGTAGCATGTGTTTGAGAATTGGGGAAAAGAAGTATACTTATGAAACATCTAAACCTGAATCATCTTATAAGAATATAATGAAAGTAAATACTTTTTTTTTTAAACATTTATTTATTTTTGAGACAGAGAGAGCGCATGAACAGGGGAGGGTCAGATAAAGAGGGAGACACAGAATCTGAAACAGGCCGCAGGCTCTGAGCTGTCAGCACAGAGCCCGCTGCGGGGCTCGAACCCACAGACCGTGAGATCATGACCTGAGCCGAAGTCGGATGCTCAACCGACTGAGCCACCCAGGCGCCCCTGAAAGTAAGTACTTTGAAACAGATACCACACTTATGATGTGGCTAGAACATTTATTTAAATAAATATAAATATATATTTTTGTATATATTATAATAAATACAAATAACTATAATATATTTAAATATTTATTTTATATATAAATAAATGACATATTTATCCACAGCTTAATAGTTTCAGGCCACTCAATTTATAAAATAAGCCAATATCTGGATTCTACTGTTGTTTTAAACCACTGTGCTGTCTTTAAGTTAGTGTAGAGTTTCTGAACAAGAAGGGGTTGAAGAATAAGACTGTCCATTTAAAAAACATTCCACTACATTGATAGTTCTTTTTTGCCCCTCTGTCATATTTATTTCAAGTTTTTCTCTGATTTTCATCTAGTATCCCATTTTAGGACAATAGAAAGATAGCTGATGAATATGCCCAAGCCCTCAAGGAGCATACAACCTAGGGAGGGCATTTCGTTAACAAACTAATAATTATAATATAAAAAATTAACAGTTTCTATCTATAATATCCTAGACTTAGTCAAATACTTTTAATACTTTTCCTAGGCTAGAGGTATGTGAATTAGCCATGTTAAATAGTAAGCAAAAACATCTTGCTGTTTCACAGCCGTGTGAAGGAAGGGACCCCTCTCCTCACTCAGGGTGCTGGCATCCCCGAATGGGAACAGTCACTGTTTGAGACAAAGTAAAGCAGTGCCTGGTTAGTGGCAAGGAATAGCTGGGCTTCCCAATAAGACTGAAGAGAATAAAGAAAAATCCCTTCCAGATATCCTTAGGTGTAAACTCTTTCCCTGAAATATGATAATTGATATGTGTTGTGAATTTTAAAGCATTTATTATAACTACAAGTGTTACTCTTGTTCATACAACTTCACTTGTTTAATCACACTATTTGCTGCAGTAATTTCCCGCGTCAAGTAAATTCCAAGGGATTACATGGTGGGTGGGGAGAGGAAAAAAGGTATTTCCTTTTATCAAATGTAACTATGTTGCTTTCTCATTCCATCACGTCCCTGTGTAATAAAAGAAGAATCCAGGGTGGTCACTTGGAGTACCTGATTAACAACTTTCCTTGAAACTATTAATTAGTTGTGGAATTCATTCCCCTTAAAGACAGGGAAAGAAAACCACACCAACTCAGAAAGTGAGCTCGCCTTTTGGAAAAAGACTCCAGATTTCAGTTGCCTTTGGGGTATTCAGGTTCTACACATTTTATTCTCCTCAAAAGGTCAAGGAAATTAATTGCCCGGGGCGCACGATGTATTTACTAGGGAGAATTATAGAAAATGATGGTCCCTACTCTCAAACCTGTTACAATCAAAAGATGATAACACAAATATGAACATAGCCTGCATCAACCAATGCCATTATTCTCCTTTGATTTGCCTTGTTTGATTTTTAACTCATCTCTTCACGCTACCATCGGTGATGTTTGAGAGGCAGGTGATTATTGAAACTACTTCAGTTGTACACCACTTCCTTAATATTGAGGGATTATCAAGTATCAGGATAACCACTTAATAATGCATAACCATCAAATCTCCTTTAATCATTTTTTTTTAAACTAAGCCTTCAAACAATTCACATTTAATACCAAAGCCATGCAAAATATAACAGGCTGTATTTATCTAGAAAAGAAACTGCCTTTATTTTTTAAATTGCTAATAGGGGAGAGAACAATCTTCAAACCACTCATCCACAACATAATTATCTAATTCCTGGTTTATTACCATGAATAATTCCACCATTATAATTCTTGCAAGTCCTGTGAAGAGTTCCCTATAAATTTCTGAAAAAGAGCTACAACAATTGTGAAAGTTTCGATCTCTTTCCCTTCCCTCAATTATGTCTGAGCATCCCCTAGCGACGAGGAAACCTGTGCTAAGTTCTGGTGACAGGAGGTGAACACTACCAGATGTGGTCACTCTCTTTCCTGACTTACCATACACTTTTACGAGCAAAGAAATATCCTCAAAAAAGAGATCAGGTACCTTTGCTCAGTATCTGCCGCTGGTGGTGACCAACAGAGCTAGGAATGTACACAAGGATAGCTTCTGACTTCTGATTTAGGGTTCCCTTCACAGCACAGCATATTTCATTCCAAGTGCAAGCTATTGTTTGTCTTTTTCAGGCTTAATTTCCATCAAGCATTCAGTTGGAAAGTACTGATGAAGCAACCTGTACTAGGCTAGATGCTGTATGTAAAACCAAGACAAATATGAGACGGGGTCTTTTGCAAAGCTCACACACACGTTATGATTAACGAACAATATGCCATGGCACGTTGCAGGACACAGAAAACAATGGTTGTTTTAATCATAAGAACAAAAATGAAAATAACATAAAATACACAGCACTTACTTCATGTAAAGCATCATACTAAGCTTGGTTTATTTAGTGTATACTTTACTCCATACATGACTTTCAGGAGGTCAATTATATTATTATTCTTTTTTTTTACACAAGGGGAAACTGAGGCACGGGGCAGGTAACAAAAGACATTCTCAAGGCTATACATTAAGTGATTCACTCCTACACAATCAAGCAACAGTCTGTACTCATAACCACCACCTTACAATGAATGACCACTTGGACATAACTAACTGAAGCAGTTGTCAAGGGTTTGATGGAGGAGGTGAGGCTTATTATGCAAGCAGGTAAACTATGCTACTATAAGTTGGAGGCAAGAAAGGAGGCCAGAAATGTGCTGACAACTTCTGGGGAGTAACAGCAAAATCTGCTTGCCTGGGAAATAGCATATGAATATATGCTGTTCTCTGATAGCAATGATAAAAGTTAAAGAAGTAATATAGAACTCAATTATGATTGGTCTTGAAAGGCAAGCAAGAGAGTTTTATGCAAAAGGGAAGTTAATTTGTTTTTAATTTTTTAATGTTTATTCATTTTTTTTAACATTTATTCATTTTTGAAAGGCAGAGGGAGACAGAACGTGAATGGGGGAGGGGCAGAGAGAAAGGGAAACACAGAAACAGAAGCAGGCTCCAGGCTCTGAGCTCTCGGCACAGAGCCCGACGCCGGGCTGGAACTCACGGACCGCGAGATCATGACCTGAGCCGAAGTCGGCCACTTAACCGAATGAGCCACCCAGAGAGAGAGAGAGAGATAGGCTGAGTGGGAGAGGGGCAGAGAGCAAAGAAGACACAGAATTCAAAGTAGGCTACAGGCTCCTAGCTGCCAGGACAGATCCCGACTTGGGGCTCAAACCCACACGGTGAGATCATGACCTGAGCTGAAGTCAGATGCTTAATCAACTGAGCCACTCAGGCACCCTGGGAAGTTAATTTTAACTCACCTAATCTCTGCAAAGTAGGATACAGAGTATTTCTAGATATCCTATCCCCAAGTCTCCTCATATGCAATGGTTTCAATAGAATAACTATCAAATATATTAGTTACAGCATAACTGTTTGTATTTAAAACAGTTATTTGTCTTTGTTAAGAGGCAAACTTGGAGATTTTCCCTAAATAAATCCTAGAATCTTTCTTTTTATTTACTAGTCGGGGATTCCAAATTACTAATGTATAAACCTTAACACTGAATTTCTCAGTATGAGTGCATCATTGACTTTTAAAAATTAATTAATTTTTGAGAGAGAATGAGCAAGTGAGAGAGACAGAGAGAGCGGGGAACGGGCAGAGAGATAGGGGAACAGAAGATGTGAAGTAGGCTCTGGGCTGACAGCAGAAAGCCTGATGCGAGGCTCTAACTCATGCACAGTGAGACCATGGGCTGAGCGCAAATCTGATGCTTAACTGACTGAGCCACCCAGGAGCCCCTCATTGACTTGTTTAGAACAAAAGCAACATAGTTATCTATGTCAAGTGAAATTTCCTGTAAATTCCCCTAGATTGTATTCTTCAAGCGTTTTGAACATTCAAAAAATTTTTACGTTTCTCTCTCAGTAACCCCACTTCCCAGGTACACGCATGTACACACACACACACACACACACACACACACACACACACACACACACTACCTGGTTGATTTGGAATAGCAATTACTATAATAAACTATATAATTTAGAATATACTAGCTATCCAATATGTTAGATAACCAAAATGTGTTACTTTTCTCCCTTTCATAATTTTTAACTTCGGAACATTTTGGGTTTTGTAACTACCTCAATCTGAAAGTGGATCCTTATGTGAAGGAAACAAAATTTAAAGCAATATTCCTATCTGTTGGTTTTTGTTATTAGACTCTGGATAGAGAAGCAGCTTTGGGAAGAAAAAGATCAGTGGGTTAAAAAAAAAAAAGACAATTTTGGAGAAAAACTGAAATTTGATAGAAGGAGAGCATATAACATTGTGGAAAGTGCCTATACTATGTTCAGCAGTATTTTGTGAATGAGAATATAATTCTTGGGTCCAAGCAGGGCTTTCTATTAACAGATTTTAATAACATTGATTCCTCCTTGCACTCTTTTACCATGAATAATACAGAAAATGGGCTTTATCCTGAAGCACTTGAATTTAAATTTTAAAAAAAGGCATAAACATTTTTAGTTTCCGTATGAACAAAAAGTGTCCTCAGAAAAATGACACTATAACAGCATGCTTTTTTCTGCAAAAATTAAGAGAGATTTTACTTTAACAGAAAATGACTTAGTAAATATTTTTAAAATTTTCATATACTTGAATATGAAGTTGCATATCCAGATAAAATGAAAGGAGTTAACAGATATAAATTCTAATAATACTTTTAGCAAAACACAGTGTTACCGAGTGAACAGCTGCCCTTGGCAGTACATATCGCATTTTCCAAATGTTATCAATTTGCCTCAAGACCATTCCCGTTAGGTAACTTTTTTTAAACAAAAGATTAAGAATAAATTAAGGTATTAGACAGCATATAATCTTCTCATAATTAATGAAGTGCGTCTGAATTTAATATTAATGACGTCATTCATCCTACTGTCTATGTGTAAACTTTTTTTATCATACGATAGTAACTATCTCCAATTAGATAATCATGATGATAATATAATAATAAGGCGCCTTTTCCCCCATATAATTTGCTTACCTATGATTACATATTTTGACCCGGATTCTTACAACAATGTAACCATAGCAGTGGCTTAAAAGATATAAAAATATGTGTAATTAGTATGCTAAGCATATTTAAACTTCTTATGATAAACTAATTGGTAATTTCAAATGTTTTACAGTAGAGGATAGAATGTAAATTTAAAAATATTTAAATGTTAACACAAAAATACAGTGTTTAATTAAGATGTATTTTTAATATATTAGTCTAGAAACCTTTTAAATAAGCACGCCAGATTTAAAATGTAATTTAAATTAATATTTTAGGAAAAAAAGGGTCAAGGTTAAACTGTTTATCCTCCTTAAAAAGTTTATAATGTCTTTTGTGTCTCTACTTACAAAAAGAAATCTCAATGAAACTTGGATATTAAAACCTCCCAGGAAACCAACAATAAAAGCTGCTAAGAATTTCACAAGTTTTTTTTTCCTTAGGTGTTAATTAAATGATCATTTAACACTGCAATGTAAACACAACATTTTCATCTCCTGACAGCACAGCCTATTATAAATCCGGGGTAATAAAAGTCTTGGTGTTAACGCTCTGAACCAAGTTCCCACCACACTCTAAGACGCCTTGTCGTGTCTAAGGTTAAGCATCTAGACACAAAACAAAGCTTGCGCCTACTCGACTTCCAGTCCAATTTTCCCATCGCCCAGTGACCTAGGTAACACTTTGAGCAATAAAGAATAAATTTAATTTCTCCAGCATTTTGTGAGGATTAGGAACAATTGTTGGCTTGCAATGACTTTTTATCCTTGGATTCTTTTTCCTCCGGAGCATTCCTCCGGTCCTAAAAGAGAATTCTGATGGTTTAAGACATAGAACAAACAGAACTTTAAATTAGGCTTTTTTCAATCAATTGGAACTGTTGGAGGGGAAGCAATCAACCTTTCTCTGTGCTGTTCTCAGCTATTCACATACTTCAAGCTTTAATCTTTCACTAGTAGAAGAAACCTATCATGACGGGGCAAAGCTATCTTTTCCCATTCTGTTTCCAGACGTATTTATTTCTCTTTTCTTTAAGACCTTTTTTTAAACACTTAAATCAAGTTGCCATACTTAGCTGTACACATTCATTTGGGGGAGATTTCAAGAGGCACAGATGTTCCCTTAATAATATTTCACACAGCCATGCCGTACCCTACACCATGGGTATCGCACCAACAGGCCTTTTTACTTTTCATTGCTTCCCTCTCTAGAATTTAGTTTTTCAGAGAAAAAAGAAAGAAAAACTCCTGCCTGAAGTTTCTTACATCAATCACAATTTATCAAACATTTATCACAATTTTTCAACTTTTTACGAAGAATTCAGTGACCATGATTACCTTGCCTATGGGTAACAGGTAACAAAAAGAGGACATACACATGGTCCCTCTGCCTGCAAAGCTTATGTACATATGAAAAGTATTGGAGTTATAATAACAACAGAACAAAACAAAAATAGCTTCTGGCTGAGATCTATTTCATTATCAAATATTGTTTAAATCCAAAGTGCTAAACGATTTGCAATTTGCGCTGCATTTTGACATATGTTTAATCTAAAAATGCGCTTACAATCACATATGCAGTTTATGTAAAGATGACAGAATGTTCCACAGATCACATCATATTTGCATATTACAAGATCAATGGGTTAATTATCTTATACGGTTTTAAAGATTGAAATTTTAATTAGCAATAAAAATGTTCTTTAGCAACATAGCAATCTTCTGAATAACTTTCACAATAGTTCACCTATAGTTTGAAGAGTTAACGCAGCATTTTCAAACTAATTCATATTTTTCCTTTATTTATTTAGGAAAAACACATCATTAAGACAACAACCCAAATATGCAGGCGTAACACAGCTTCTAAGTCACAGTCTCTGTTTCTATAGCTAATTCATCTTATATAGGAATTTTAAAACTACATGAATCATCAACTGGGATAGGGTAAGAGATCTCATTAAGAACATTCTGGGCTTAATGCATCTTGTGTGGCCAAGTAAGGAGAAATAAAACGATGCATATTTTATGTTAATTTTTAGTGATGAAAAAAAATAATGTGGCTACACTTATGTCTGTGTTATTACACCGAGAAAAATTGCAAGACAGAGGTGAAACAGAACAAGGAGATTTTCTGACTGTGGGCAGGTTGCAAAGACATCTGTGTGACTATTTTTTTTTTCATCTTATTTTGCAAGGACGAGACAATAATCATGTAATACAATTTCTACCGTACTGGAAAGTTGGTCATGTTCTTTTTTTTTAATAATTTTTTTAAGTTTTATTTATTTATTTATTTATTTATTTATTTATTTATTTATTTTGAGAGGGAGAGAGACAGCATGAGCAGGAGGAGGGGTAGAGAGAGGGAGGGAAAGAATCTCAAGCAGGCTCTGCATTGTCAGTGCAGAACCCAATGCGGGGCTCGAACCCATGAAAACATGAGATCATGACCTGAGCCAAAATTGAGAGTCGGACACTTAACTGACTGAGCCACCCGGGCGCCCCGGCAATGTTCTTCTGAATACAGAATCTATAATATGACCGGAAATATCCCCAGGAGGAAAATATGATCATTCCCATTTTACAGATAAGGAAACTCGACTCCAGGGGTGTCACCTGATTTCCAAAGATAGCAGAGCTGAGTAGGTATTTAAACACTAGTGTTATATGCCCCTTCTCTTATGCTATAAATTAATTGATTTCAGGGTCTTAAAACATATGTCAATACACTAAAATTAGCTAAATAGAACCAGAATCCTATGGACACTTATTCCTGGAATTACTTATGTAAACTTCAGTCACCAAACAGTGGCAATTTCATAATTTGTCACCAAATTTTAAAATATTCCCTGATAATGTGTATTGAAAAATGTCTTTTTCACATGAAAAACATACACTTAAATTCATGTTTCAACAAACACAATCCCTTTTGATGAACTAAGTTTTAATTTACGTATTACAGGTCAGATATTAACCATGGTGGAAGCCCACATATACCACCTATTACCTGGGGCCACAGTGTTACCCTGGTTTCTCTCCCCAGTATCTACAACAGTATCTCCAAATTCAAATTGCACTATTGTGAGTACTTCTTGGTGCAGATAAAAACATTTGCATTTGGGAAAGCAACTATTTAAACAAGTACACTTGAACGGAAAAGATTCTTCTAGTTGATGCAATTAATTACGCTGTAGACTTCACATTCAGAGTATATTCTGTGGGTTAGCAACAACAAAAACCTACTAATTTCTGACTTTCTTAAGCAACAGCTTTTACTTGTAATCTCTTTGAAATAAAACTATCAACGTGAGGCGTGGGCGTGGCAAAAATCTCAAGTACAATGTTAATCCTCACTACATTTATAACTTCTAAATAATAGGATTACATTGTTGATTTTAATTTTTGTTAATGTTTATTTTATTTTTGAGACAGAGAGAGAGAGTGAGTAGGGGAGGGGCAGAGAGAGAGAGGGAGACACAGAATCTGAAACAGGCTCCAGGCTCTGAGCTGTCAGCACGGAGCCCAACGCAGGGCTCGAACTCGTCAACCATGAGATCATGACCTGAGCCGAAGTCAGACTCTCAACCGACTGAGCTACCCGGGCACCCCCGATTACGTGTTGATTTTAAATCAAAATCAAAAGTAAGTCCTACTCCATGGCTTGCCTCTTTTCTTCATGTCAAGTGGTAATGGCTATTCTGAAGTGTGTTCAGATACCCGTGTATCAAGTCTTTTGTCTATCTACCTTCGGTTACATAAATAGTAATCTATTTTTTTATTTTTATTTTATTTTTATTTTATTTTGAGAGAGAGAGAGCATGCGCACTAGCAGGGGAGGGGCAGACAGAGAGAATCTTAAGCATTGAGCCCTGACACAGGGCTTGAACTCATGACCATGAGATCATGACCTGAGCCAAAATCAAGATACAAACACTCAAACACCTGAGCCACCCAGGTGCCCCAATAGTAATTTTTTTTTTTAATTTTTTAAATGAAATGTTCCTTGTAGATCTCTATTCTCTAAGTGGCAAGAGCAGAGTCCCTTGGGTGCAATGATAGGTCATTAATAAGTTACTGAATAAATAATAAGGGACTTGGTGTTTTAACCACTGACAGTTAACACATTTCTAAGTTTTATCTCACTTATTGGTTCTTAGTTTTCAAAGATCAAGAGTCAACCCGCTCCCCTTCACAAAGTATGAGCATGAGCAATACAAATAGTGTATCTTTGCACCAAATGGTAAGGCAGACACACCACACCCGAGGAACTTTTATCGTCTGGACACGAAGCCCTTCGGCAGCCTGGGCAATGGAGAGCAGCGGTAGCCATCATGGCAGCTCACTAGATGAGTAATGATGTGGGTCTGGCTGGACGACGGTAACCGTAGCAACTGCAACCTGCAATTCCTGCACAACCACTGTGGGATTTATTGTGGCAGGGGCCAAACAGGCCAAGAGTGAAAGGGAGCAGGAAACTATGGCACCTGACACCTCGAGGAGCCCACACTTTAATCAGAGCTGGCAGGAATTAATTCAAGAGGAATTTTGATACAAGCTCCGCTGTGGCGCTCTTGTTTTTATCCTTGAATACAAGAATCCTGTGAGATTAAATTATATAGTTTTATAGAAATGCGGTATTATATTAAATTAACGGATATTTTGCTTATGTGAAAAATGGGTTATTTTTATTTTACTGTGTCTACCCAAACCCTCCAATGTTTAGAAGACCTAAGGGGACTAAACATTTAATTAGCCAAGTTACCCTTTAAATTTAATTTGGCTCTCTATTATTCATAATGCCTTCCCAGCATTACTGTTTGCTCATTCACGTTACAGACCCTGAACCCGACGGAGATTTAACTCAAGACATCAAACACTTACTGAGAAGTTTCTAAAGGTCAAGCCTCATACTAGACCCTGGGGACATAAAAAAACAAAACAAAACAAAACAAAACAAAACAAAACAAAACATGTTTTTGTAATAAATGTATATCAGCATTTATATGCATAATCACAGAAAAAGTAAACTAGGTTAATAATAACTGACACGTTTACTAGTGATTATGTCTGGATGGCAAGGTAATGAATAATTTCTATTTCCTCTTTTCTATTTTTCTGAATTGCCCAAACCTTTCTAATATGAGGGTATGTTACTCTTACAACTACTCAAAAACAAAAACAAATGGTAAAGGTCCTTCTGTGGGGCAAGAAGAAAGGAAAATAAAGATCGCTTCACTATATATGTGTTGTACTTCGCAAATTAATTTTTACCTTAATAAAACAAAAATTAAGTTTTCTTCTAAACAAAAGCCCTGATTATTATTATCAAAAACATTTTGAGCCTCTGAGATCCTATCTGACAGTAAATGAACTGTGACCTGACCAACCAAATTAAGCGGTCAAAATCTATTTGTCTCAGGTAAGTAGTCATTAGGCCATAAAAAAGTCCTTAAGTTTAAAAATACTATTTATAATGTTAGATAATTTAGAGGCTCCAAAGCTCATTGGGGAATAATAAATGCTACTTGTGAACCAGAAATAAAAAGGTTTTATTCAAAGAAGTAGAGAAAATGAATCACTGGGACTTATGTATTTAATTTCATTTGTTAGTTTTGTTTTGTTTCAGTAGATACAAGTGAAAAATGAGTTTCTGCCATGTGCCTTGGATACTTAAGTTTATGTTAGAAGTCTGGGTAAATATAATAATACTCAAAGAAATAAACTGAAAACCACAAAACAAATATTTATAACCAAATGCTCGACCGCAGTACTACCAATGAAATTCCTTTCTAATGAGCCTGGATTAGTAGTTGAAAACTCAAGTTGAAAAGTGTGAATCACTCACCGGTAAATCACCTTTAAGGTTACATTTATCAGGAAGTTTTGTATATGCTACTCATATATATAAATGCCACTCATAAATTTCAATCAATCACGATCGCCCATTTCAAAAGTGACTAAAAATCTCAGTTAATCAGCTCCAGATTGCTCCAAAAATAATTTTCTCCACTCTTAAATTGATAGTAAAGAGGCGACACCAGTTTGGGGGGAGAAGCAAGAGGCTAGAATGGCGTATCTACGCAAGTTAAGGAAACTATATGCTGTCTCTTTTAACCTCCAACCTAGGGCCCTTTACTTTCCCTTTACTTACACTTTCCATCTGTCAACAAGTGCTTGTAATTTTATTACACTGTCCTGTAGTTTATGCAGAGTTGGTATTATTTTACAGAGTTCTGTTAATGGACTGGATAAATGGTAATGCTATTTAAACTAGTCTCCTGCTCCAACAAACACAGCTGCAACTGTACTACTATTTCTGAGCAAACATCTTGACCTGAACATGTAGTGCTCTCTCAACCCGTCCAAAGAGAAATTGGAGCAGACAGCAAAGGAAAAGCATATTTGGCCGCTAGCAGCAACCAACCGTGTCGAATCATAATTCATATACAGCGTACCCTCTTTTTCTTTTATATTGCATTTAGAGTCCAAAAAAAGCATGTGTGCTTCTTCACCTGGCATCTCATTTTCCGCCAAGAGTCAAATGGTGATTTTTCATTACAAAAGTGCAAAGAAAATCTGCATAATGTCCAGTACATCAGACTAGCTTAAATCCTAATGATAAAAATCAGACGTCAGTAGTGTGAACTACACATTAAACTAGTGAACTTCTTCATTAGTTATATACTGGGATAAAAAAGCATTAAATAAAAGTATTAAATAACAAATACAGTATGTGAGAAAAAGAAATGGAGATGCTAATTAGAATGATGCAACCACTTAAAGAGAGAATAAATTATAAATGTGTTTCCTTCATGAATTCTAGATGTGTAGGTCCCTACCGCATTATATAGTAGGGCAATTATGGATTGCTTAATATGTATATGCAAAGACCAGGCTAATACCTTCCCTGTCCCAACATATATTCTCTGCTATTAGTCAGAAACCCTGTATCCTTTGTTCTGTCACTGATCCTTCTTGTGAAAGATTCATTTTTCAATGAGTGTTTTAAAGGAGATTTTTGTCTGTCGATCTGGGCACATTTTTCCATCTGTTGGAACATTTGTTTCGGGTGAACTACTAGGCACCTGTATCACATGAAGAAACTCTGAGCTTGAATCCTTCCCTCTTGGAAATTACACTGGCCAGGCAGTCAGACTCACAAGCTTTTGGTTCTTTATTTATTAAAGATATTTAATGCTGGTTGTTTACTCCAATTAATGATTACCATCATAAAAAAAAAGTGGTCACATGTAGCTTATAACTTACCCTCTCAAGAGAAATACCATTGGTAACAATTCACTATATCGAATTCGGGTGGGACAAATAGTACCTTCATTCAAAGGAAGATTCCCGGTGTCAGGGTGAAGAAAAAAATTACACCACTGTTTCTACGTGTATTTAGTGTTTATGTCAGTCGGTAAATCCCAACGAATATTAAGTATTATGCCATCAATCTCTAATTTCAGGAACATCAAAGCATTCAAGCCCCTCTTGCAACTAATCCTAAGAAATAAAGTTTTATCTTCCCAAACTCCCCAGAAGAAATCACTTGAGCTGAACAGGTACTCACAACTCTGAGCTGTATTTTCTAGCTGTCCATTTCTCATATTTTTACATGCTTTTAATTAACTAAAAAATACTGCCTCAGAGTTTTATGGGTTCTGTTTCTTTAATTTTACTTCTTCAGGATTTCAGGTCTCTTTTCACACAGCAGCTTCCTAAAGTCATAAAGTCATAACAAAATATAAGAGAAAAATCCATTGGTCCACTATGTGATATTGTCTAAGAGGGAAAACTGTTCCACGGAATAGAATTTACTAATAGAAGATTCTGCGCTGGATTAAACTACCTGAAGCCTCCTAAGAAAAGTAAACCAAGTTCTTGTAGACTAAAATTCAAACATTCTTGTTTCTCTGAGGTAGTGTTGAAGTTAATTTTCCCCTCTTTCGCTTAATATTTTAAATCGTAGATGACAGTCATTCATTTAAATTATATTTTCACAGCTACATAGAAAATGGAAAATTTCCTAGACTGGTGTGAATTGCTTTTGCATGGGCACTATTAGCAAAGTGGTGGTTTCATATCCCTCATCGTATACCAGAAGTCCATTCTCCAGTCTCCTCCATCACCAAAGCTTAATGCAGAAAGCAGAATCACAACTAAAACCCACTCTGTGGCCCTTCTTAGAAACTAAGCACAAATATTTCTACATCAGTATCAACTTAGCATCTTTACAATGTTCAATATCCTATCTCCTTGGTCAAACTAGTCCGTAAAGAATTCTTATTTAAAAGTCTATTTTCAAGTTTCTTTGACTTTTTTTTTCCTTTTTTAAATTTACTTAAATGGAGCTAATTAGCTGGCAGGGAACCCAAGGAAAAGGAGAAATCCTGCCAGGCGACTTTGGCTGTCCTCAGAGGACCAGTATCAGGGAAGTGAGACTCTAGAGGGGAGATGCAGTGTGTTCGTTTGGCTGCACATCTGCCCACTGAGCCAGCTCTCTCTGTAGTGAGCTAAGGCACCAGGAGGACTGAACAGAGACCGTGGCCACAGTGCAGGGAGGGCTCGAGGGCAGTGTTGCTAGACTTCCTACTGGTAGAATTGATAACAACACTATTGAACTCATAGGCTACGACAAAGCCAAGTTCGAAAAAAAAAGGAATCCGCTCACTTCCCCCACAAACAGGAACCTACGGGACGTCCCCTACCATCCAGGTGGAAGGCGCGCGGAGGAATTTCTTCTATATATCCCCAATTTCTTTCATGACATCCATGAACATCAATAATCATCGTTATTTGTTTTTCCAACAATTTGTTGCTTATCTCCCATCTGCACAAAATCACTCATATGGCTGAAAGTCTAATTCAAAAATGTGTTTTCACTATTACTTATTAGGTCAGTGTACAAGCATTCCAAGGAGGAAAACCTGATTCTGCCTAAAACTCACATTATGTTCTTTCCAAAGGAGCACTTCCGTTAACAGTCTATGACATATTTGTGAGGAAACGTTTACGGTCATTCCTATTGCAGAGTTTGGAATTCTGGCCTTAAAAGGAACATTTAAGAGGAAATTTACAGCCCTCTTTAAATACCTTATAATAATATTTCCAGACTAATAAACACGACTCCAGCACAGAAACAATGTCGAGAAAGCTGACATTAAGAACCCTAACTTTATAAGAAAACACTGCCAACTTCCTCTTCAGAGGAAGTATAGTGGCAAATTTTCCCTTCAGAACTTAATCAAAAGTTTCCATAAAAAAGTAAGGTAAATCTCCTCCTCATCACATAACCAAAAAGGAATAATACAATTACAGTGACACATACATGAACCACTAAATGCTAACCAAATAGAACAACAGGAACCACTGGGAAACCAATCATAAACTTCCATAAGAAGAAAAAACAAGCAAGCTTTTAATCCATTAATCTATCAGTGAATAGATTCCAGGAAAGCACAAGGAAACAGATCCAAAATACATTTATTAAAATACAAGGTACTACCCAAAGCAACAATAACTATTTCTGTCTACTTACAGCCTGTAGAGCTTCGAAGTCCCAAGAAACAGCAACTCAGGAAACAGCTGAAGGTGATTTCTGTTCAAACGCCTTTTGAGAAAAACAAAAACAAAGCGTATGTTACATAGAAAATACCCAACAATGAGTCTGTGATTTGGTAGTGTCGTGCCTCATCCTGTATTTCAGGAAAGGAAGAAATGACATTCAAAAGAATTCAAGCATTGCAAATCAAAAGTTGGTTACACCTTTTGTTACCTGACTCTTTAAAGCAATTTTCCATTATGCTTACTCAGATGATTACCGGCACCTAAACCCTAACCTCACATCCTGTGCAACATCATCATCCAGAATATACACAGCGAGAAAGGATTTCTTGCCTAGGACTCTGCTGTCTAGGTTAGGTGAGTGCGAGATACAATGCAAACACCACAGTAAATGGTGCCCTAAGATAATTCATGCACTGTCCCAGATGACCTAAATTTTTAGCCAAGGCATTGTGGGGAAATGGAAATTTCAATTTTGTTAGCATTTTGTTTAGCTGTGGGGGAAAAAAAAAAAGTGTGAGGAAATGTCAGCATGATTTGTCCCTATGGGCGAAAGCAGAAGAAAACGGCCAAGTCCAAACCTAAATCCACAGTTCTTGACCCTTAACTGAAAATAAGGCTGAAACAGAATAGGAGTGGCTAAAAATGTTTAGATCGTGCTTTTTTACATGTTTACCTGATATGAATGTAACTTTAGAGTTTAGAAAAAAATTTGACTGCAACTCTAACTCAAGCCCTGATGCTGTGTAACTAAGTTCTTCTGGACTGTGCACACTTCCTGAAGGCTAGGTAGATCCTGATGCTGATGTACTAGGATCTCAATCCCATTCATCTCACATGGACACGTTAATGTTTCAGTAAAAATAAATGTTCACATCTCTGCTTTTCCCAAATTTATTTTTAAAATTGTTTTTAAATGTTTATTTATTTTTGAGAGAAGGAGAGACAGAGCATGAGCAGAGGAGGCAGCAGAGAGAGAGGGAGACACAGAATCCGAAGCAGGCTCCAAGCTCTGAGCTGTCAGCACAGGGCCTGATGCGGGGCTCGAACTCACAAACCGTGAGGTCATGACCAGAGCCGAAGTCGGACACTCAACTGACTGAGCCACTCAGGCACTCCTGCTTTCCCCAAATTTAAATTACATGATAAGCTGATGCAAAATGTACATTTAAATGATTTACAAGTTGCAAAAAAAAAAGATTTATAAATTTCTATTGCCCTACAGGAGAGTAAGGAGGTCCAGAAAACTAACGACACTTTGAAGAAACTTGAGTATTAAATATAAATGTCCAAAGGACAGGAAAAGAAAGCATGCCAATCTTGACTTATTTTTGAGACAGAGAGAGACAGAGCATGAGCAGGGGAGGGGCAGAGAGAGAGGGAGACACAGAATCAGAAGCAGGCTCCAGGCTCTGAGCTGTCAGCACAGAGCCCGACGCGGGGCTTGAACTCACCAACTGTGAGATCATGACCTGAGCTGAAGTCGGACGCTTAACCGACTGAGCCACCCAGGCGCCCCAATCTTGACATATTTAAATGGCCATCTGGTAGCAGCAAAATTATATTTAATCTCCAGAGGGCAGAACTGGCACTAGTGAATACATTTCTTAAGAGAGTATATTATAAGGAAGACCTTTCTAAGAATTAGTGAATTTCCAAGAATTAGAAGAAATGGAATGATCTGCCTTGAGAAACTCAACTTCTGATTCCACTTTTATCCAAGCAGAGGCAGTGTGTATTTTTTTTTTTTCCTGCAAAGGACATAATCAAAAGAACTCCCGCATTAGGTGAAAAATTGTACCAGCTGAACTTCAGAACTTCTTCAAACTCCAAAATGCCATGAGGTAATGATAAAGACTGTAACTTTTGTTACATAAACTCACATTATGAAGAAGTTGATTATCTACAGAAACATTCTAGGCACTTAATAAAACGCACACTTATAAAAAAAGTATGCCAAGACGATTAGGGGGAAAATGGTAAAATTAGTGGTGAAAGGGTGGAATTTCTTTCCACTTACGCTAATTTTTATAAATAAAGCATATAACAAGGTTAAATTTAAAGTGAAACCAAAAGCTTTTACTTATTTATTTTTGTCTGCTGGGAATGGAGAAAGGAAGGAGTATTTCTGAGGGAGGATGACTTCCAGACTCTACTATTATACAATTTTCATAAAATAAAACTTAACTATGACCTTGTTATATTTTTCTCTCAAATATTCACAATAGTGGCAATTAGAATTTTTCTAGGGAAGCAACCGCTCTTGGAAAGACTCCCATTATTCAAGGAGACAATCTCGATTTCTAAAATGGCAGAGATGGGCTATGGCAATCTCATCCAAACCACTGGACTAATAAACATCCTCCAGGATTCACCGGCCATAACCAGTATGCTCCTTCAAGCCTCCGGTCCCTGCAAAGCCCCAGCTGTTTGGAGAGCTTTCCCTATTCTGAGGGTACTTTCTTACAACTTCTGTGAAGCTTCCCTGATTCCCCTACAGAGAGGTAGTTCCTCCCTTGTCTGTGTCCCCATACCCTCATGGCATTTAATAAATAAGAGTCCTTGACGTTGTATTTCATCACATACCGGTCTGTTTCCCAGTAGGCTGTAAGCTCTTCGAGTACAAAGACCACATCTTTGTATTCTTTCCCTTCCTCTTTGGCACTCAGTGGGTTTTTAGGAAATGCTAAATGAGAACACACTTGTCTTTTTGCATTTTGATATACTCCAGCAACGCTCTAGCATATGCATTTTATATTCGGCCAACTATTCCCCTGGGATGCTTCCTGAGGATCCTGTCTTAGTTTTTATGCCACTTTCCAACTAACCAAAGCCCCACCACCAACCTTGCTTTCATGTGCCCTATAAAGCAATTACGTCCTTCCCCTCCCATCAACCTCTCTCCCACTGCCATACTCAACATCATCTAGAAGTTAGAAGGAATTTGATATGTTTAAATAATATCAGATATTGTGAGAAAGAAGATATTTCAGATTGGGTGCAGGCAGTGCTTTTTTTTTTTTTTTTTAATGTTTATTTATTTTGAGACATAGAGAGAGAGCCAGAACCAGAGAGAGAGAGAGAAGGGCAGAGAAAGAGAGAGAATCCCAAGCAGGATTGGAAATGTCAGCATTGATTCCACAATGCAGGGTGTGATCTCATCAATTTTGAGACAATGACCTGAGCTGAAATCACATCAGGCACTTAACTAACTGAGCCATCCAGGCACTCAAAGTAGTGTCTTTTTCTTTTTCTTAATTATTACTTTCATATTCCCAGCCATTCCTAATTCACTCCAAAAGCGATAGCTAACATAAGCATAACTAAGCTTACTACATGATGATCACTGTTCTGAGAGGTTTACATGAATTATCTCCTTCATTTTTCAGAACAACCCCAACAGTAGATACTATGGTTACTGTTGTTCTGGAGAAGGGTACACAGCTCATAGAAAGTGGAGCTAAAACCTGAATTCAGGTAGGGTGATTCCAGAACCTATCATCTGAAACATTTCTCTCAAAGAGACGCAGTCTAAATATTTCTAAACATTAATTAAAAATAATGTAATACTGAAATTTCACTTCTCATCAATCTTTCCTTGGGAAAAACATAGCTTTATAGAGCCCATTTCTTTAATATCTATGAATGAAACAACTGAAAATAAAACATCATTAAAACAAAACAAAACATGGGGCGTCTGGGTGGCTTGGTCGGTTGGGCGTCCAACTTCGGCTCAGGTCATGATCTCATGGTCCGTGAGTTCGAGCCCTGCGTCGGGCTCTGTGCTGACAGCTCAGAGCCTGGAGCCTGTTTCAGATTCTGTGTCTCCCTCTCTATCTGCTCCTCCCCAGTTCATGCTCTGTCTCTCTCTGTCTCAAAAATAAATTAAAAAAAAGTTAAAAAAAAAGTTAAAAATAAAATAAAATATTCCAGTATTAAAAAAAAAAAAAAACGAAACAAAAAAAAAACTCTATACTCAGCTCACTGAATTAAAGATCTGTTCAAAATGCCTAAGGTTGAGAGAAAAATGAAAATATGTATAGTTTTCTCTGAATCCAGGTAGTTCATCATCTTTTCATGAAAATTACTGTGAATGGTCTTAATATTGTCTAAATCAACCATATGCATAAGACAAGGTAATATAGTAGAAAGGCAGATAATAAATGATGTGATAACATGCATAGAAAAACAGTATTATGCTTTTTCCCTCTAAAAGAATATCATGGGGCACCTGGGTGGCTCAGTCAGTTAAGCATCCGACTCTTGCTTTCGGCTCAAGTCACGATCTCGCAGTTTGTCAGTTCGACCCCCACATCAGGTTCTGTGCTGACAGTGCAGATTCTGCTTGGGATTCTCTCTCTCTCCCTCTCTCTCTGCCCCGCCCCCATTTGTGCTGTCTCTGTCTCTGTCAAAATAAACAAATAAACTTAAAAAAAAAAACATAAAAGACTACCAGTACACTTTTTGTTCCTGTTCTTTCTTGAATCAGTGCTAAGAATGAATGGAAATACAAACATTAAAATAAAAGGTGAAACTCTTTCAAAATACTCAATTAAAGGAAAAACTTGAAAGCGGGGATTTCCTGTAAAACGACCAGAAATTAACCCTTTAAAAGGATTTTTTTAAATCCAGAATTACTTTAAAGGCCATTAAGGTGCACAACAATTTCTAAACAGGGCTGGAGTAGAACACAGAATACTTCTTAGCAGCTTGAAAAGGATACTGCCATAATGTGATGCTAATGTAAATGAGTTAAAGAAGCTAAAATCTGATGGTCCCAGAACAGGAAAACAACATGTAGTGAATGAAATGTATCTCACAGGAGGATTTATGGGAGCCAGCGTAAATTGGCTCCATTAAGCAGACCAGGTGGTCAATTACCTATTGTTCAGAACAAGGACAATTGTGTTGAAGATTCATTATACCCAGCTCCTGTGCTACCAGCTAGATGGAATCTGCCCACAGGATCTCTGGGCTGATTGAGATTCTCGGGATGGTAATGCATGATTCCAGAAAGGTGTGCAAAGTGCGTCTCAAAGACACTTTTCCTTAGGGCAAAGATGAGAGGGATCCCAGTAACTGCTTCCTCTGTGTTACTGCTAGTTTTGAGCGTGACCTTCAGTGGGGTGAATGATCTTTCTGTATCACACAAAACACCACTGGTCTCTGAAATGCTTATTCTTAACAACCTCAATCTGAAGGGCAGCCTGAGCATTATTGACAAGCACTGCTTCAAATTATGATCTGTCAACTGTTTCTATGTCTTGTCCATTGGTAAAAGTGACAGCCTCTTATTTTTTCAACTTTTACCAGTGAATATTTGCAACCTCCATCCCAATTCAAAGTGTAAAATGAAAAGAATTTTACCAAAGCCAACGGAAAATATATGTCTCGTATCTACCGGCTGTTGTAAATATAAGGTACTTTAGCAATGTGCTTGGTCTAGAACAAGTATTCTATAAATGCTGCCTTAACAAGCTTATCATGTATAATCTGTTTTTCGTACAAAAATGTCTTCTTTTCAGGTAAATTTCTACTCATTCTTAAAATGTTTTTATTCTAATGCTTTCTTTTCAGGTAAATTTCTACTTATTCTTAAAATGTTTTTATTCTAACATTTTTTAAGGCAAAGATTTTAACATTTGTGTATTACTTCGATGGATAAATCAAACTTATGAGTAAAAATGTTGCTTCCACTTCATTCCCCGTACTTCTTGGCATTTCTTTATATATCCAGAGCAATGAGAAATACTCTGAAACAAAACTTGAAGGTATTTTTATACATTCTTTCCATCTCTTCTATTGCCATATGCCATAATAAGAAAACCAGAATAAAACCGGTAATAAAATGTGAATGTACAAAAGTCAAATTTATTATATACACATTTTATTAGCTCAATAAAATAATGCCTAAACTGAGCTTTTGAAAAACAGGAGAAATGTTGAAAATCATGATAAGAGTTCCTTAAATACTAACCATGTGATAAGCGTTTTGTGAAACTATGTGTGCATTATTTTATTTAGACCATGTACTGCCAGCATGCAAGACAATAATTATCTCTGTTCCAAAGACGAGGAAACTGAGGTTTTGAAAGATGAAGCAATCTGATCAATATCTCCCAGTGGAACTCAAACCAAAGGTTTCCCAGTTTTGCACAATAAGAGGATAACAGACAAATGAGAGTTACCCAAGGCGAGACTATTGCTAATTGAAAGGAAGAGTTTTCTGGTGTCACTCTTATCTAATGTTTCTGATTTTTAAAGGGGGTATAAGAGTTTGTGTCTGTTTAGAAAGCATAAACGACAGTACAACCAATGAATGTTTGCTGCATTCTATAGAACAGGCAACAGAAAATAAAACTACAAAGTGCCTACGCAGAGGGGAGTCTGTTCTTTGCACCCTGCGCTCACTGCCAGAAGCTCAAAGAGCAGCACACACGTGAGGAGCTCCAGAGCTACCCACCTGCATCCAAAGTGGATGAACACGGCAGACGACAGTCAAACATTTTTTTGTAAATGTTCTCTTAAAGTAATATTCCCATTACGTCAGTACCAAATCACCCCTGTTGTTACCAAACTGTCATTCTGAAAGCATTTTCCCCAATATTCCCTCCAGTCCCGCAGATATAAATTGCTCTGAAAAAAAGGTAAGTGCAGTCTTTATGAAAGTCCACGCAGAAAAGTCTCTAATTGCATGCAAAGTTGTGAAATTCCATCTAGCGGGCATAATTCAAGCAGAAAGGGATCCAACAGGAATGAAAGACAGAATTCAATGTAAAATATCTGACATTCACTGCTTCCGCAAATACATTGTAACAGTGCAAACTAAACTACTCATTTCAGGGAGGTATAAAGGACACAGCATCCAGCAAACACTGTCACAAAGGATGAGCCCAAAACAGATGTGGGAAAAATAAACAGCCTTGCTGCTTCAGAATGTATAAAACGGTCCACAAAGAGCAAACAGGCCTTCTCACCACCCTTCAACTTCAAGGCCCATAAAAAATGTTGCATGAGAAACCCTTTTGGATGCATTCAATGTTCCGCTAAACTTTCAATAGTGCACATGCATTAAAGCCTCACGTGATCAGTCAGTATACATAAATGAAAATAGTCCAATATCGCTTATAAACAAGTGGGAATAATTCACATTGAACAGATATCACAGATAAAGTGATACACACTTGATCATCGATAGCATTTTTATCTCATGCAGGGCATATACTCAACCTCTGTTAGCAAGTTTGACATGTTCTTTGAAGACACACTTTATTTCCTAGGAAAATAACTGCCTTGATTTTAAAGTTGGTAGTATAAAGAAGCCAGAGAACAATTCTTTTGAGATGAGCTTGCATTCTTTTCCAAGGCAATTAGAACTGTTGGTTTGCCCTACTTTAAGAAAAGCACTATGTTATGTGTTGCCTGTAAATTTGTAGGATTAGTCAGAAGAGGGATTCTCCACATTCTTGATGAACGGGGGATAAGTGGTGCTTCCTTCAGACCTGTTCCACAACATATTCTCTACTTGAACTCATGTGTAGAGACCTACAACAGAAATCCTAGAGCACCATAATTCCTCAGCCTCACACTGGCTGTCATGTGCTTAGGAATGGGGTGTGCACGTGGGAGAACTAATTCAGCACCACCTGAAATAAAATATTAATGTGTCCTTTAGATATTCTCTCCTGAGAGTGCAGTGTTTGGTCAAATTTAGGTTCCATTGTAAAGGGATTTAGACTTGTCTAAATTAAAATGAGTATCTTCTTTATATTGGCTGTATAGAAACTTGAAAATGTCTACGGGTACAGGTTTATTTTCCAGTATTCCCTGCATGGTTTCGTTATAATACTTCAGGACTCATTTTTTAAGCAAAAACAAAACAAAAAAAAAAACAAACAAAACAAAAAAAAACAGCATATCAAATTACAAAGTTAGTAGGAAAAATATAATTTCCAATCCAATGATAGTAAAACTTGGAGAGTTTAAAGCAATACTTGTTTTAAATGAACACATTCACATGTTACTAGTATGAAAAGAAAAACAGTCCAAAACCTTGCCTTTATCATTCCTGCAATTTCCTTATTGCAAGGGTACAAGATGATTGTAAGTTAATGCAAAGCCTAATACTCCAAGATTTTCTATTGGTTTTCATTAACATAATCTAGGAATATCAGGCTTTTATTTTGCATATAAGCATTTCATTGCATTTAGGACTTCATGTCCTAACATTTTTTTGACAACCCAAACAATATCAAAACTTTCTCATACTCTTGCTTTCCCATTAGGAAGGAACCTGTAAATGCATAAATTTTGACTAGTGGAAACTGAAGTGGCCTGGGTCTCCTTAAAAGGTCATAAAATAGAACTTTAATGACTGCACTATAATCCCATAAACTAGAAGTGAACAACAGAATTTTACACCAGCCCACAAAAGTTTGGGGCCCCAATATGATTTTTTTTGACCCTCAAAGGCCTGATGCACCAGCGAAGAATCACTTTGAATCAACAATTTTGCATGGAGACTATCGCAGATATACACAGGTATCTTCTGGGAATCATAAAAATGTATATGTCATACATGTTCCGATTCTTGTAGCTTATTTGTAGTTTGCTTTGCATTAATTAGTTTCCATTGAATTAACTAGTCACTTAACTACATTAGATTTTGGTCGAACACCTCAGCTAAACAAACAGGAGACCTCCTAATACAATCTACATGAGGCACATTTCTCACCGTTTCCTTCCATTCCCAGATAACAAGAACTACTGGCAACACAGAACATGGAAATCTGCCACTACACATGTGAGGTCTGAAAGTATGGGAGGAAACTGTCAAGACAGGAAGTAACGTGTGGTCATGGTGTGTAACCATGATTAAAACATACTCCTTTTATAGTGATTCATAACCACATTCTGATGATGATCATATTATCTGATGTTATTTTCCATACAACAGAAAGGAGGGAGGGAGGGCGTGTGGAAGGAGGAAGGTTTTTAATATCCATTTATTTCTTGACTTTTGACTGATATAACCTTGTATTTATTGATTCTTTGAAGTGCAAAACAACCTTTCTTTTTGTAGCTATAATGCTTGGATTCACAAATGATGATTTTCTCTATGCTAAAATCAAATTCACCCTAATAACATGACTGTTTCTTACAGATTAAGAGTTGTATTTCTAGAAGGGCACAGATCTTATCTCCTGTTTTCAGATTTGTCTTCTTTCTCTAGATCAAGTTAAAACTCTACCAACATAAAACAAAAAGGAAAAACTTGTAATTTTTAAATGTTCACAAGATAGCCTTTTGGAATTGTTTTAATTTTATCATTCTAAAATGAAAAAAGTTTAGAACCATATATGGCACACAAATAAAATTAATATTTTTATTTTTTGTTCTTCACACAAAAAAATGAAAATTAAGCTACTGTGAATACTATATGAATGGCATTTATAACATAAACCTGCATTTATAACTTTTTCTTCCTTAGAATTTGAATGGAAAAATTCACATCTAAATTGCTAAAAACAATATAAGTTCACACAACATATAATTAGTTAAAAGTTAATTCATTGATGTACTTCCAGTTTCTTACAATGTTTCTTGAAACTTCATAGGGGGAAAAAGGCAGTTTTTGAGATGTTGTCACCACCTACTAAAATAAGAATATATCCCATCGGCCATAGTAACTTGTTTATGGACCCCTCTGGTTAGCTTTTTTTATTTGTATTTTTTAAATAATATACTGAACAAAATCTATAATAGTTTATTTCATGATAACTTGAATGCATTCTTCGGCAAAATCGCCTTGCCATTTAACGTATTTAAAAAAATAAATATTTGAAAAGTGTATCCACAATGTTCCTAAGAAATGGTTTTGAATTCCAGAGTCCCAAGGAGATGAATTGGCTGTCAGATAGCAATGTGCTTCCATCAGAAGGACTTGGCAGTTGTAAACAAAAGGAATTTTCTCAGCTTTTCCTCACAAATATGAAATATTTGCTCTCCGCCAACAGCTGGGGTGATTTAAAGAAGTCCTGCATATATATTAGTTTCATTCAAAATTACAAATCTTCCTCCCACTCTGAAACATCTGACTGCATCTTAGTGGAATACAAAATTGTTCTGAGATGAAGTGACATTCTCAGGGGAAGTAAAAGCGAAAAACTAGTACCTACTTACAACTCTAAACAAATTTCAGATCATAAGGCAACTGGTTAATAATTTCTAGAAAAAAGTGAATTTGTTCAAGTGATATTCGAAGTGGCTTGAAAAACAACGAAAAGGTTTGGTTTGTTCTAGCATTTCTGAAGATATTTAGAACGACAATATAACCTAACTGAGACTGCGTGAAAAGTCATCGAAATTCCTTCAACTGGATGCTGGTTAAGGATCAAAATATATGTTTCTGTATGATAGTTAAAAATTATTCATGAAAAAAGTGTTAACACTTGAATTATAATTTAAAATTCTCTATTCATCTCACCAAATATTTAAATTACATTGATACTTTTTAAATGGATGAATTAAAAATACCTTTACAAGATACTCACTAGGAATTAACTATTCACAAAGCCCACGAAGGAGATCAAAGAATACTTTCAGAGTATCTTTATATACCAAGAGATAGGTTATGAACTTATGAACTTCGTAATGAACTTAACTAAATGTTTACCTCGTTTTTATTTCTCTCTGAAAACTAGCTCAAAGTAGTGATTTTAAATTTATTTTAGTTATATTCCCTATTTTGGAATATATATCATGGACAAAATATTACAATAAGATAGACATCCCAGGGTTTAATTTTACTTGCGGTGATAAAAATGATGCCTATATATTTACAAATATCTTGGAAATTGACAAGCCATTTTTGTCTACTTAAAATCACACAGAATTAACTTCTGCCCTTGGGCCCAGTGAATCTGAATAAGTGCTATGCCTAAAATTAACTTTATATTTCATTATTTTAAATAAAATTTTTATTTTTACCTAAAGTGCCTATTAAAGCAGGCATGGAAATTGTTGCTATGTTTAATAGAGCTGTTACATGCCCTTAAAATGCAAACTTACTAAACTTGAGTTATCAAAACATATGTGACATGGAATTCATACCTCAAATTATATAGTGTGTAATTTATCTTAATTATTTCAGACAGATATTTCGTACTCTGTAGATATAAATTAATAACGGCCCTCAAGTAGTATATATCAATGCATAAGATTTTGTGTCTGAAAATATAAAATATATTTTAAACTCTGAAGTCCACATGGCCTTCTTGGGGGGAAAAAATCTTAAAATAAACATGCTTTGATACTATAATTCTTGCTTCCATTTCTCCTAATCTTTACATTCTTTTTCCAGGAGAAATATTTAGAAAGCTACTATAAAATAATGAAAAGAAGTTGTGAATAGCTATTACTAACAATGTTCACCATAAGTGATAAGTATCAAAAAGCAAATTTGCACCACTGAGAATCTAAAACATGTTCTCAAGTGTCACCGGTGACACACAAAGCAACAGCATGAAAATTAAAATAACAGCTAGCAAAACTTTTCTTTTCCATAACATATTATAAATGCAAATCAAATAACCACCTTTCTTCCTATAAAATCAAATAAAACAAACTAGATGGACAACAAGGAAAACATGTACCTCTCTAAGTACCAAAGCAATGGTTATTCAAGGAAATCAATGTCTCAGGAAAGAAGTCTGTTTTTTTTTTTTTAATCTTTATTAAAAGTTAGTACTATTTATGCAAAATCCCACAATTTGCAATTGTAAATTAGCCTGAAAACCACTTATTCGACCTTGTATTTCTGTAAAACTTTCAAAGATTAAGACACAAAGTTGAAGACATGGCCCTTGAAATTCAAGGATTTTTTTTAAAAAATACAGTTATGTCGTCATAACTTTGGAATTAAAAATACTTACAGTCTCTCCAGTTCTTTAAGATCCTGGAATGCTCCTCTTTCAATGGTGCTAATCTTATTCTCCATAAGCTGACTGAAATGCAAAGTATAACAGGGTCTTAATGTTACCACTCCCCATCTAATAAGCAAGTTTCAGTTCAGCCACTGAGACACTCATAACCTCCTTCCCTTTATAAAATTAAACAATGCTCTGGTTTGAGATTTCATATGAAATTTAAGGATGGTATATCTGAGAGAAATCACAGAGGGCCGAGGGCATCCACAGCACAAAACTTTCACAGAAAATACTAACATACTAGTAAAAGTTACTAGTCAAAACTGTGAAACTCCAACTGGAGTTTACCCTGAAGAGCAACCCATGACACGGCAGTTTTGATGGCTGTTTTTGGTAAACTGATTTTGGAGTGAGCTCTTCACTGAAAGAATCCATATACAGTATGTCACCATACGCATACTTTAATTCACTTATGGATATACACTGGAAATCGGATGATTTCATAATAGCCACAATGTGTCTTTTAAAAGATAAACACTCAACACAATGATCAAACGTATATGTTCATTGCAATGTATATATTTACAAATCTGTGGGTAAAAACAGTTTTACATTACACTGAATCTCACATGATGGCTCCCTCACAATATATTTAACCCACTAATTAAAGAAGTAATCGTAACGCAACAATATTATAAAAACTACAAGAGATGTGAAATACAACAATTCAAAATATGACCAGCAATATTTTTATAAACACTTCCCATCAAAAACTGTGAAGAGTTGGATTGCTTGATTTTAATGTTAGGAATCATATCTCAGTGCTGTTTGCTAAAAAAAGGTCTTCTATATTAGTAATAATAAAATGCAGACCCACTTAAATTCTTTCTAGTTAATCTCAAATCCTAAAAGTGTATCAAATGTCTCACATTACTTATTCATATTGTGGAAGCAATTATTCTACACTTTTATATGCATGAGGCACTTAGGGTATGGTATAGCAAACATTTGAGGTCATTTCTATAATATTGTTTCAATGGCAAGCATCCAACCTTAAAATAAAAGCCTACATTTTCATTAAAAGCTATAATACATTGATAAACAAAAAAAGAAAGGAAACCAAGACCTTTTAAAATTTTATGTTTCGGTCATTGGGACAGTTTTTCAAAGTGAGACCAGTAACAATACAAAATATGCAGCCTCAAGAACAAAAGAAAATGTTTCAAAATACAGAACAACATACTTACAGAACTCTTAAGTGTCTAAGACCAGCAAAATCTGTTTTGGTAATCCGTGTGATGTTATTTCCATTCAAATCCCTAAGAGAAAACAAGAAAATGAAAGTTCCACTTTATTTCTATCAAGATCTAGTTAAAGAAAAAATAAAAAGTAAATAAAACTTTAAGGTGAAAGATCAGTTCCAATTACTAAAGTAAGTTACAAAGTAAACGACAGAATGGAGTAGTAACCTTTGAAAGTTTTTTTTTTTTTTTTCCTAATGATTCTTAACAAGTTTACAAAGTCCATGCTTACTGGCATCTGACAAGAACATGAAGTGATTATGTTATCACGAAAAGTCCTCTTTTGTGTGTGAATGGAAGTGCTTTCAATTTTTGGTTTTATAAGGATGTGTCTATTAATTTCACAGGTATTCTGCTATTTGACTATTATTGTTAGGCACGCCCCCAAAAAGTTCCCTTCAGGCGCTTAAGTGGAACACTTTTCTAATACTACTCAGAAAGAAATTTCTAAAATTCAGAACCCTGTCCTTAGGTGGCATGGTGGCTAAACTTCCTAAGGCAAAGGAAAAAAACGTTAGAGTGCCATCAAAAGAACTCCACTTCAAAGACTTGCATTTATAGGCATTTACCTTCCAACAATTCTATGTTTGTAGGAAAACTAAACTCTTCATTTGCAGCTCAGGGAACCCTGCTGAGACTGTAAAGTGAAAACTACTGGCGGGGGCAATAATGGAAATAGATTCAGGCCCTCACATTTTTGTTCGGATTTCAGCACCACGTTTCCTTCCAGTCACCACCCCCTTTTCTGGCATCTTAGGTCAAGATCTAAACTTGCCCTGGTTCTAATCATTTCAAGTAAAACCAGGCTTTGCTGCGGTTTGCATGTTGTCCTTCACGGAAGTAAGTTTTCTCTTACCTCTGACTTGAAAACATCGTGTTTGAAATTTGCATTTAAAGCGCTTATTTTGTCAATGGTAGAGCCCTATAAGCCAGCACTGAGCAAACTGTTTTCTGAAAACTTTACTGACCCCTCTCCGCCCCCCCCCCCCGGCCCCAAGGACCTGAAACTCAAATTACTATTTTGTTCTAAGTGCACTCCCTTTTTGTTGAGTAAGACATGTTAATGTCTCAACTTTAAACTGTTCTGGATAGCATGCAGTGACAAGCGCTAACACAGAATTCTGCAGGGCTCTCTCCCCAACCCAACGCTCCATGCCGAGCAAAGTAGCACCAAGTTGTTCCTACAACTGTTGGGGTCTTTTACGGGCTATTTGACGGAACATGAATCCTTACCCCCCCCCCCCCCCCCCCCGCCATCCCAGACAAATGTGGTAGATCACATTTTGACAAGACACCCTCGGTCGGGCCCCAACTAGCCCAGCGCTTCGGGCCTGGGAAGGAGGGAGAAGTGGGGGGCAGGCCAGTGAGGCTGGGGGTGGGGGAGCCATTTGCAGAGGAAGAAAGGGCTCAATTCCGGCCTTTAAGCTGAGGGCGAGGCAAATGAGTTAGATAAGAAGAGCGACTCGACGCGCGGCGGGCGGCGCGGGTCCCAGCGGGTCCCCCGCGCGGCCCGCAACCCTCACAGCTCCGGGGGCGCAGAAGCCGCGGCAGCAGAGTCCGGCGCGCTGGCCCCCGCCGCCCTCGCGCCGCGCACCCGGGCCCACGCGCAACGGCGAGGGGAGAGCGCCCAGGGCGCTCGGGCAGCGCGGGGCGGCGGCCTCGGCGTTCACAAAGGGAATGGCCTCCATGCTCCGCTTCCCTGAACTCGGGAAGTGCCCCACCAGGAGCGCGTGGGCCGTCAACACCGGGTCTGAGATACTTCTTCATTAGAGATTCGCAGAGACAGGGAGGCGGGGATGTCTGCGGGCAGCAGAGCGCGAAGAAGGGAAGGAAGGAGAACTGCGGCCACGTGAATGGGCGCAGAAACTGCCAGAAAGGTGCACGGGGGTGATCCGGGGCTCAGCGGGAAGGGCCGGAGGGGGCAACGGAGGGCTGCGGGGTCGCCGTAGCAGTCAGCACCCTGCTCGGCCGGTTCGGGTTGGAGAGCCAGCCCTAACTTCGCCTAGACGTTGGGAAACGGTCCTCCTCTTCAGTCACCCGCTGGGACAGGTCTCCTGGGGCCCGCCGCCGCCTCCTCGCTGGGGACGTGGGGGGCGGGGGAAAGAGTCGCGGGGGCGGCGTGCGGCGGCCGAGAGAGCCGCCTCGGTCCTGGGGCATCCTTCCCTCTGAGGCCTGCAGAAGAGCGCCCCCGGGGCGGACCCAGCCGCCCCACGACCCCTTCTCCCCACCCCTCCGTCCCCAGGAGGGAGACACTGAGCCGCTGAGCGGAGGTTTCTCCCCTCTGAGTCCTTCCGCCAACCGCCCCCCGCACCCCCCTCCCGCGCCGCCCCGCGGCGACAAACGCTGGGATTCGGTCCTGAAACCACCCCGCCAGTGTTGGCCACCGCAAGGTGACTCCGTTTACAGAGTCTGAGGAACAAAGTCGCGTCTCCTTCGCCCCGGGCATCCTCCACTACTTGTCCCCACGTTAGCGGCTCCCCAAGCCCGAGAGAAGTCGCCTGCTCAGGGATGGAACTGGCTGGACGAAAGCGGGAGGAAAGGACCAAGCGCATCTGCCAGCCGGCCCGCCCCTCCTAGGGCAGCGGCCCCTCCCTGAGTAGCGCCCTCCTGTCCTTCGCCCTCCCAGGGAGTTCAAGCCCAGGATGAGCGTGCAGGAGAGCTACCCAGGCACAGGTCCCTGTGCGGCTTGATCCCTCCAGTCTCGATGAAGGGGATGCGCGACCCAGTGTGTGTGTGGCGGGGGCGGGGGGTGAAGATCCCGTACTCACAGTCTCTCGGTGTTTCGGGGGATATTCCTGGGCACGCTACGCAGCGCCAGCCCGTGACAGTCCACCGTGCTGCCCGAGCAGGAGCACTGCGCCGGGCACGCCTGCGGCGCCACCTCGTTCAGAATCGCCAGCACTAACCCCAGCGACAGGGATAGCGTTTGCCAGCCGACGCCGCGCATCTTCCCCCGCCGCCTCCTCGCTCGCCGGCGCCGGGGGTTCCTCCTTAGCTCCTTGTTCCGCGCGAATCGCGCTGTGTCTGAGGCCCAGTCTCTGGCGCAGGGCTAGGAACCCAGAGTGTCCGGGTAAATGTACACAAAATAATTTGGAAGTAACAGTAATAATATTCAAGGCAGTAGAGATGGCACAGGTACGCGCCTCCCACTTCCCCTCCAACCTCCTCCAGCAGGGCAGGCGCTCCTCGGGTCCTGAAGGCGCAACTTTAGGTCCTGACGATCAATCGGCCAGGCCAAGGCTATAAAGAGACCCCAAAGCTGCGGGGAGAAGGTCACACGTCGTCTGTCTCTCAACGATCAACTTGGCGGTAAAAGAGCTGGGGCTCCTAAAGGCCGTAAAGATACAGGGGCCGGATGCGCGGAAAAGGGAGTGCTCCGATTCCACGGAGGAGTCTTCAAATCCGATTCCAGTGGAGAGGCTATGAGACAGAAGAGGGGTGCTCAATAGAAATGGTGGCCTCGATCAAAGTGGGTTCTCCGAAGCTAGAAGGCGCAAGAGCCCCGTGGGCCGGGAGCGGAGCGCGCCGGACGACTGGGCATGGCGCGCGGGGGCGCACGGTGCGGGGGCGCAGCCTGGGGGTCGCGGGGCGGCGCTGCGTGCCTCCCGCGCGGTTCACTCGAGCGGCCTCCCTACAGCCTGCGGCTCTTCCGCAGCCGGGACACGTCCTCGCCGTTTCCCGACAGCCGAGGGCGGTTTGCAAACACACATGCACTTCGCCGAAGGAGATCTCGGCAATCCCGCCTCCCTCCTGGCGTCCTTGGCGACGCTCCGCACCGGGGCCTTCCCCGAGGTCACGCAGAAAAAGACAAAAGGGCAATGGGGCCGCCGCAGCCGGCAGAAATATCCACTAGTCACCACCCCGACAGAGGAAATCCAAGAGGCCAAGTTGAGGACCAGGGCTCCTCCGAGGATTGGGTCGGGGCTGGCTGGCTGGCAGGCAGGCCGGAAGGTGTGCAAAGGCCAAGGTGGAGGTGTTCGCGTCTTGGGTCCTGCCGGAAAGAACTGGGGGATAACGAGGTGGCAGTTGGCCGGTGGGATCGGCTACCCCGAGGAGAGCCCAGAAGGCAGCTGAATGGCAGTCCCGTGCGCGCGCGTGTGTCGGCCCCTGGCGTCTCCCGGATACGCCGCAGCTCCGCAGCAGACACCTGATGGCAAAGGTGGACGAAACAAGAGCAGACTCCCGGGCAGGCGCAGCCCCTTGGCCGCCCCCCGACAGCCGCCCGCAAGTGGGCCCTCCTCCTCGTCAAAGTGCAGGAACTTTTCCCAGGCTTTGAATCCCGTCCCCCACGGCCACAGTGGGAGTCTTCCCGCCGACGTCGCGCCGCCGCCCGGATCCCGGTGCTGCACCTGACTCGGCGGCCGCAGTCCCGAGCAGCCAGTCTCCTTCCAGCCCCTTCCCCTCTCCTGGCTGCTATCCGCGCCTCCTTCTCCAGAGAGGGAAGTGGCGGAGAGGGAAAGCGGCGACAGGCAGCGGGGGCTCGGGGGCTCTGCTGGCTCCCGAGCTCCTGGCAAGTGTCTAAACAATAGGACGGACGCAGCAGCCCTAGTCTCGCTCGGCTGCGGGAAGGTGGGTTGTTGTTGTAACTGGAGTTGTTCGCTCGGGCTGCCTGGCGCTGAGCGCGGCCGAACAAAAACCCGCCCGGCGCCTCTGGAGCCGGCTTCGGGCCCCCGGACGCTCCCCTTTCTCTTCAGCACTCCCGCGGTGCCCGGAAAGCTCGGCAGCTCCCGCCTGCGCCCGGGAGCCACGGCGCTCCCATCACTCGCCGCTGCCGCGGCCGCCGCCTTCTTTAACCACCGTCTGCGGCAGCTACCGCCGCCACCGCCGCCGCCGCCAGCCTCCGCCGTCCGCGCGCTCCCCAAATAAATAACCCCAAGTCAGAAGTTAAGCCGGCGCCGGCCTTATATACCCAGCGGAGCCCCCACCCCTCGGCCCCGCCCCGCGCCGCCCGGCACCGCCCACTGGCTGCGCGCGGGGCGCCCGCACCTCGCCGGGGAGAGGTGAGGCCCCGGCTGCCAGCGCCAGGCGGAGGCGGCGACGGGCGGCGCGTTCCCGCGCGCCCTGGCTCGCGCCTTCGCTCCCACGCCCCGACAAAGTTTGCCGGAGGAAGGAGGTTTCCAGGCCCTTGCCCCCAGCCGCAGGCCCCAGAGGTGCCCCAGGCTCTGAGCTGGTCTTTCGCAGCGGAGGAATGGGGAGAGGGCGGCTTTGAACGCGACTCATAAATAAATAGCGCTGCCAATGCCTTTGCTGCAGCTTTTGCCACGCGATCCTAAGGGGCTGTTCAGTGTGTTTGCAGCGCAGCAAGACAGAGACAGAGAGATTGTGATTTAAAATTAAAAAAAAAAAAAAAATCTACCGAAATAGATCTGCCCGCGCTCACAGACACACACATGTGTATTTTTGGGAGCTTAAAAGTTCAGAGTTTTTGCAAGTTTTCCAGCCTTCTCGCCAGCCTTCCCATCTCTGAGCCACCCCCTTCCGTTTAACCCTTTCTTTATAGTCACACACTTCACACCAGTCTCGGTTGACGTCTTAGATTTACAGTATGCTCACAAAACCCTAAGGGCTTGAATGTATCCGTGTGATTTTACTCTCTTAGGAGGGTAAAATAAATCCCTAGCAACGCACATTGTAACCAGAAGGTTTCCTTTATTTAGGGGGAAATCTGGATTTTTTTCCCCCCACTGTGAAAGAGAATTTCCTTCTTTCTTCTTGTCTCTTTAGTGTGATGTGTGTCTGGCAACTGCTACCACTCTCCTGCTCCCCACTCCTCTTCCAGCAAAAACCAATGTCATTATTGGGTTGAAATAGTAACTAAGAGTCAACTCCTTTGCTTGAATGTAAAGCACCTCACTTCCCATATCACCTTACAAGGCATTCACAGGAACTAGTGCAAGCTCTCAGTCTAATGCAGGTCTCATAGAGTGATAATTGTTTGTGTCATTATCTGTCATCCCCTTGAAAGCAAGGGAATCTAATTCATTTTTGTATTTCCAGCATCTAACAATATGCCAAACACATAGTGGGTGCTCTGAAAATTGACCCATTTTTTTTTAAACATAAGAACGTACTCAATCTGAAATTTCACCAATATCCCTATTAACTTTTTCCCTACTTAAGTTTTCCCAAATGTCTTTAATAAGGCTATCTCTACCTTTTCATTTTGTCTGCTCTGGAAATCTTAAAGCTATTCTGAGGACGTTTTCAAAGACAGGGGACCCATTAGATAACCAAATTGGAACTCATTTTAATGCCATAGATTTATGTTGCTCTGTTCTTTTAAAGACTTGAAAACATTGAACATTTATTAACTCATTTGTCCTTCTAGATTGTAGCCTCAAGGTCTGTTATGTAACTTCTTTAAGAAGTTGAGACTGGAAGGCATAGTCACATTTTCTTGTAAGAAAATTATAATGACTTAAATTATATATTTATATTATAAATTTATATTATAAATTAACTCATAATGAGTTAAGTAATAAGTGCCTATGAATGACCAAGGATTCTTCCACCATCGTACCCCAACCCCAGTGAATTTTCTCTAGTCTGTACTAGCAAATTATATGTTGAAATATGTTTACTACCACACTAATTCATTCAGTATCCTGACTCTGATACCTTGTCAGCAATAAGAGGAGAGTACTTATGTTCAACTTTATCCACCACGTAGAATCATAGTTCTGTATTTTAATTACAAAAACATATCTTGCACTGCAATATTTGCAAATAATGCTGTTTATAATGTTGCACCAATGAAAGTCATAAACATGAGTTCAAGTTTGATTCTTTGTCTGGCTCGCTTTCCATTCTGTGTAAAACCGAGAAAAGAACTGAAAATAACATTTGTAGCAACACGCCTATTGGAACAGGTTTTAAAATTTGATGAAAATTTAAATAAGAAGATATGTCCAGGGGCGCCTGGCTGGCTCAGTCGGTTAAGCGTCTGACTTCGGCTCAGGTGGTGATCTCATGGTTTGTGAGTTGTAGCCCTGCATAGGGCTCTGTGCTGACAGCTCAGAGCCTGAAGCCTGTTTTGGAGTCTGTGTCTCCCTCTCTTTCTGCCCCTCCCCTGCTCATTCTCTGTGTTTCAAAAATAAATAAATGTTAAAAAAATTTTTTTTTAAGAAAAGAAGATCTGTCCGGTGGATTTCATGAAGAGGAAAAGGAAGACTGCAACGCATTCCTTAGCAACATGGCACATTAATTTCTTTGCGTTATCTGTGTTTCAGCTAATAGAGGGAAATGTAGATGTGAGTGACCAGGTTTCTCATTTTTAAAGCTCTTGTTATAGTATTCCTTCAGTATTGCTGTAGGATGTTTCTTGGAGGCCTTGCATGCTTCAGTGGCATTAACTTCTAGGTCTCCATTTTCCTGGATTATGTTGCTCCCAAATGAGATTTGAATTTCTCTTTGACTGTGCTATACCCATCCTGAAGAAAGCCTTCTGTGGTGCTTTTTGTCACCACATGAGGTCTCCATAAATCCTGACCTGAATTAAACAGAAGTGGAAACCACTAGAGTCGTCAACATTCAAGTTTCCTATTATGTTGAGAGAGAGGGGGAAAAAAAAATCCAGTTGCTACAATAATTTAGAAAACAATTTAGACAAATACTCATACAGTTAAAAAAAATAAAAAGCAAGTATTCTCTCAATCTGCATTTTCTTTGGAGAAAAAAAGTTTATTTTTTCCAAAGAAAGAAAAAAAGTTCTTTCTTTGGAGAAAGAGGATAAGAAAAAGAATTGATGAAAAACAGGTAAATATGAGTGAAGACAAAGGTAGTAACAGTAATAGCATTGATCAAATTCATGCAACTGACAGAATATATTCCATGGCTTTAACCCTTCATGCTACTATTTTCCATTGTTGCAAAATGTGTTCAGGTTAGTTAATTAATTTTTCTCACAACATCTTGGCATTTGAAATACAGATATGGAACACCAAATTCGTGGAGATTAAGATTTAGCTAAAATTTTTTGCATGTACCCCAAGTGCCGAGCTAGAGTTAAAACCACATATTTACTCATATTCAGCTGAGGACGCTGGTCTTTAGTCAGGTCTGATTAAACGGCAGAGCTGAAATCAAAACCTGAGTTCTCTGACCTCAAATCTTAATTCGTTCTCCTACACACAACTCTATCTAGAGACCCTCTGAAACTCCCAGGGATCAAGGAATCTATAATTCGTCAGGAACTGTCACCATCATATAGGAGATGTTCATGTGTCTCCACACACTCTATTTATGGTTATCTAAAGAGAGTAGGGGAGAACTAGGTCCACAGAGGCACCCCAAGGATATTAATTCCCGAATAGCTTCTGGAGTTGGCTTAAACTTTGAGATGATTCTCTAGGGCAGTTTTTCTCACAGTGTGGTTCCTGGGCCAGAAGCCTCAGAAACACCAGAGACTAGAGATGTAAATGTGCAGACCCCACCTCAGACCCACAGAATCAGAAAATCTGGGGGTGGAGGCCAGCAATCTGGGTTCTAACAAGCCCTCCAAGTGGTTTTGATGCTCACTGAAATTTGAGAACCACTGCTTTCTAGAGCTACTTTGTGGTTACCTCTGAACCACTTAAGTATAGAGAATTAAGCAGCACTGAGTGATGGACGGTGCCTGCTGAGCCGAATTCAGCTTCTCCTTGCCTGGCATTTGACAACTGTCTGTTCCTGATAACCTCTAGGGGGCACCAAAATATTTTTATGTACAGCCCCACAGAGGCAACAAAAGCTTAGTTAGGTTCATTTTCCAAAGAAATGGTCTTGAGAAGTAGAAATCTTGGAAGCTGCCCTCATTATTACGTCTCAGCCAGTTAAAAAATTCACCATATTTATGGTTCTTCCAGTTTAATATTACATATTATGGGAATAACGATATCCGCTGTTCATGATTATTGTGAAGATTAAGATACTATCTGTCAAACTGACACAGCAATAGAACAAAGTACCTGGCATAGAACAAAGTCTTCATTAAATAAAGGGCAGTATCACTTTTTCCCTACATTACTACTGCTATTAATAGGTAAATATTTCTAAAACATTTGTATTGTGATCATAGATTTTATATATAGATAGAGAGAGAGATTAGATTAGATATTTCTATCGATTATTACAATGATCAGGTAACTTTTTGTCCTGAGCCCTGGGAAATCCTGGCAGGGCAGGTTTAGGGCTTTACTTTATGAGTAGAAGAAAGACCATGCCCTGCCCATGCCTGCAGTAATCTATGAACAAAAGAGTAGCGATAGATACGATTAGTTTCATGATACTCATATCCCATGGTACCCTTTGAGGAGGTGAAGTTGGTTTTCTTTTGCCATAATAAAATAACTTGTTGGTGGCTTAGTAACATTAAAATGAAAAGTTTAAAACCTGAGATATGCTGCTAAGTAAGAATGCTTAGGAAGCTTTGGATATGTCACTTAGATTTTCTGGCCATAGTTTTTCTCATTTATATAATGTTGGGATTAGACCAGTTGAACCATAAACAGTTCCTAGATCTTAGTAGTTATATATTTATTAAATAATGTCTGTGTTCCAAACACTAAGTTCTTTGCATGGTCACAACAAACTTCTGATTTAGAGACTATTTTGACCCCCCATTTAGAGTTAAGAAAACTTGGGTTCATGGGAACACATTCAACTGGTCATGTTCTTGCCAGCTAGTAAGTGGCAAAGTAGGAATTAGAGTTCTGGTCTGATACCAAAAACCTCATAAACATGATACACTTTCTCAAATTCTATCATTTGACTACACTGTGTAATGACTTGTTCTATATATAATTAGGGCAAAAATGTTTTAGGGGATGTGAAGGTGGAGTAGAAAGGCATTCGAACATTATATGGTATAATTGGGCAAGAACAACAACAAAAACAAAATGTTAAAGGAATAGTTTATACCCAATGATGCAGGTTAAAAATACACATTAACATTAAAAAGCCCAAGGGAAAATACACAGAAACATTTTAATGGTTTTATGAGGTTAAAATAAATTGGCAAGAATTTAACCGTCAAGGGAAAAGGAAATACCATTGTAAATGATTTTAAGTCGCCTGATCTTTTGACTTTACTAAATCTAAAAATGTGCCTCCTGGATTTTCACAAGAGAAAAAAAAATATTCCTGTGTTCCTTGAGAATGAAGGGACAGAAATCCCTCATACCTTCTGCAGGCTCCTACTAGTTTAAGAAAAGTTTACCTTCCTCCTATGGGTCATAATATCAGGCTAAAATTACAAAGAATTTGCTCTAGTCTAACATAAATTCAAAGTAAAATAATTTCAAATTCCAAGGCTAAATATTATATATTTTAGGTAATAATCAGCTCTGATTAACAGAAGCTGCTCATAACCACTATTGCAAAATTGTAGTTCAAAGTTCAAGGTTGCCTGATGGACAAAAAGCCATTTTCTCAGAGAAAGAGTCACATTAGTGTCTTAGTCGAAGAGTTGGCAAACTTTTTCTGTAAAGAAACAGATAGTAAGTTTTTTGGGCTTTGCAAGCCAATGGTCAAAATTAAGGATATTTACAGACACTATTAGAGTAAAGAGAAAGCAAATTTCCACAAATGTTTTACTGATGTAATTAAATACATAACGATTGGTTACAATTCTTTGAAAACTTGATCTACTTAATTATTTAATTAATTACTTAATTATTTTTAGGGGGATAGCATTTCATTTCATTGGGGTCTGAAGTATTTCCTGTCATCAAATCAATTGCTAAATGTAATATAAAAAATAATGTTTAGCTCCCTGGCAATACAAAGCATGTGACAGGTCCGAGCTGGCCTTAGTCCAAAGAGGTGGTTATTCAATGTGTGAGGTCATAGTTTCCTAAAGGGTTATGTTAAAATTCAAAGGGATGTTGTAAAGATAAAAGCTCTGAGCTCCGAAGGGGCTGCTCTGTGACAAGCAGTAAATGTCTTCCTCAGTATTATCTACTGCTCTCTCTATTTCTTCAGCTCTGAAATGCAATTTTGCAAAAGCATTTAAAGAAAATTTAAATTCATTTCATTTTAATACAAAATAAATTAGTACAAGATATGCTGCATATCCATTTCTTGCATGTGCTTATCTGTTGAACCAGACAGTCCTCATGTATAGAATGAAGATAAGAATAAGTAACATTTATTAAGTATTTACTATGTGCAGGCATTATTCAGAGTGTTTTACTTTATATTCTCATTTAATCCTCCTTGAAAACTGTTTTACCTAAGAGATGAGAAAGTTGAGGGACAGGAAGATTGAGTAACTTGCCCACATTGCTGTGATGAGGAGGGAAATGAAGCCAGGAAAGGTTATGTACCTTGTGTAA
Source organism: Panthera pardus (assembly GCF_024362965.1). NCBI lineage: Eukaryota > Metazoa > Chordata > Mammalia > Carnivora > Felidae > Panthera > Panthera pardus. Next base: position 188,962,970 of record NW_026526688.1, read on the forward strand.
GGTTGCTCAGTTAAGAAAGGGTAGAGCTAGGATCTTAACCCAAGCAACCAGAGTCGAAAACAGCAGGCCTCTTACTAAATCACGAATCATAGGAAATTCATGATAATAAAATGAAAACTATGGATATGAAAGAACTATATAAACTGTCAAACAATGTCCTAATATTCTTATTTGCACTATGCCTATTTTTAATTGAAGATGGTGAATGCAAGCAACAACATACACACATTTAGTCAAGACTCACTGGGCTGACTACAATCTGACTCGAGCCAACCCTTTTATTCTCCTTCTTTCCATAGTAATGGAATTCTTTCTTTCACTGCGCAGCGTTGGTGGTATAGTGGTGAGCATCGCTGCTTTTGTTTCTCTTTCATAACTTAGGATACACTGCCTTTATATAAAAGGGAATAAAACCAAAGGGGTATTTTTCCACTGAAATGACATGGAAATTCTGTAATATATTTTCTATGTCAATTTAGGGGAAAAAAACATTATAGAAAGAAGAGTCTCTAAGTATAAACAGTGTTTAACTTTTCAAGAAGCACAATGCCTGAAAACAGAAAAATAGTAGTTCAGGTGTTGCTAACTAGTCGTATCTTACTGTGTAAGAAGAATCTGCTCAAAGCTGCGTGTTCCTCCTTATGATTGTAAGATATCACAACTGAGAAATTATCTTTAGTATGATTGCCCAAGCAATATAATGAAAAATTATGCAAAATAAAATGCAAATTCTAATGCCGTTTTAAAAAGTGTATCAAAATAAAGTAATTTCTAAAAGCTGGCTCATTTATTCCAAATTGCTTTATTTGGGGCTAAATCTGTTTGGAATTATAGTCATAACATTTTCGTTTGTGCATTTGTGTCATCTATATATTCCTCCTCATTAGTATCTTTTCCAGGATCGTAATTTTTACTTTTATTTTTCTTCCTTAAACTCTCATATGCGGAAAACAAGAGACTGTATATTATCCTACCTCAAAGAAGTTGTGAAGATGAAGTAAGTTAATACGTAAACACTTGGAGACTTCCGGTTCTGAAACAAGATGTCCTAGGCTCACATATCCCCACTTCTCGTCTTTAAGTACAACTAAATGCCATTCAGATAATTCAACAGGTGATAATAAAAAGGCCCAGAGAATTAAAAAAAAAAAAAGTAAGTGGACTGGCTAAGAAGGTCAGGAACTGAGGCTTGACAGCAGTGTGAGTTTCCTGGGTTTTCTTTCTGTCTCACGTAGTTCCAGGAAAGGGCAAGCCCATGAGAGACCTAGTGGGGAACCTGAACCCACTGCTGCCTAACATCAGCTGGCTGACCTCTACCCAACCACTGCTGCACAATGGTCAGGACACCAGCAGACAAGCTGATGCGTCTGCAGGGAAGCATTGGTGGCACCCAGCATTTCCCTGTCCTCCACTCAGTGGCATGAGAGACTCAGGCCCAATGTCTGCTGGCTCTCCACTGTCCCCTCACTCCCTGCCCCCTGCCAGCTGGCAGATGACCCAGGATATTGCTTCAGCTCCCACAGGCAAGACACAGTAAGGACGGAGCAGGAGCCCAAGCAGCTCTCACCAGGAGAGCGAAACAGACCAAAATTGCATTGCAAACTCTGGAAACTAAAGTCCACATAAGTAGGCCAGGCCCTACATGCTAAATCTAAACGCAGCGACTACAAGCTAAAATAGAAGATTTAAATAGGATGAAGAGTCTCCTAACATAACCAGAATGTCCAAGATGCAATAGGAAAATCACTCACCATACCAAGAACTGAGAAAACCACAATTTGAATGAGAAAAAGACAACTGATGCCAGTCAGATGGTGAAAGGGGATACCAAGGCATTCTTAGGGGGAAAAAATCCAGCAGTCCTACCTTAAGGACATGGCTAAAGAAAGTTCTTTAAGACAAAAGGAAATTATAAAGAAAGGAATCTGGGAACATCAAGAAGAAAAAGCAATGCAAAGAGTAAAAATATGGGTAAAGATGGTATATTTTCCTTCCATTCTTGTGCTTTCTAAATCATGTTTGATGGTTAAAGCAAAATTATCACACTGTATTATGTGATTCTCAGTGTTTGTAGACAAAATAATAAAGACAACGGTACTATAAACAGGCGAGGGTAAAGAGAAAGGGAGGTAAAGTTTCTGCACTTCACCCAAACTGGTAAAACATCAACACTAGCACACCGTTAAGTTATGTATATACAATGGTATGCCCAGAACAAGCACACACACACACACACATACACACACACACACACACACACACACACACACAAAGTATGCAAAGAGATATACTCACAACCACTATGGAGATATCAAAATTTAGTTCCAGAACATCTTCAAATAACCCATAGAGAGCCAGAAAAATATAACATAAAGGAAAACCACTGAAAACAAATAGAAAACAAAAAGAGAATGACAGACTTGAGCTCTAACATATATCAAGTATTACATCAAATATAAATGATATAAATGTTCCAATTAAAAGAAACAGATTGGCAGAGTGGGTTCAAAATCATGACCCAACTATGTGCTGTCTATAAGAAACTCAATTCAAACATTATAAGTAGGTAGTTAGAAAGTAACATGATGGAAAAATGTATACCATGCAAACATTAATCAAAAGAAGGTAGGAGTAACTATATACATATCAGATAAAGCATATTTCAGAGCAAAGAAAATTACTAGAAACAGAGAGGGACATTGTGTAATGATAAAAGGGTCAATTCACCAAGAGGACATAAAATCCAAAATATTTATGCAAAATTATAGATATGAAATACAATTAGTGGTTGAAAGGAGTGAAGGACATGCATGGGAGAGAGTGATGTGGCTATAAAGAAGTAGCAAGAGGGAGCCTTTTGGAGATGGTTCGGTAAAGTATGTTGATTGTGGCGGTGGTTACATACACAAACCTACATAGGTGATAAAATTACCTAGAGCCACACACACACACACACACACACACACGCAGTATAACTGGAGAAATTTGAATAAATTTTGTGGGTTGTATGAATGTCAACATTCTGGTTTTGATATTGTATTCTAGTTATTTCATATGCTAATATTGGGGAGGCAGGATGATGAGTCCATGGGACCTCCCTCTACATTGCTTTGCAACTTCCTATGAATTGAAAAAAAAGAACAGTCAAGAACCAAAAGTTACATACTGAATTATTCCATCTGTAAATATTATTGAAATCACAAGTAGGAAAACTAAAATTCTTTATCCCTAAACAATATGAAGGGCTAAGGATTGCATGCAAAGATACTGAGGAATGGAGAAGGGAAAGTCCTTGAGGAGTCATAGTTATTGAGTTTGGACTATGGGCTGTGAGAGAGAGAGGTGTGGATGATCCTGAGTGGGGAACTATTTATGGAGAAGGAGGAAGACTGGGGTCTGAAGATAGCTAAAGGTAGTAACTGAAGGAAGGGAAATAAGTCTAACTGGGAGGAGTGTGTGTGGGGGGTAGGGGGGGGGAAGGATTTGATGTAGGTGTAGGAAATGTAGGTGTAAGTGTATGTGTAGGAAGGTGTAGGAAGGATTTTCAGATGGGAGAAATGTGTTGGCCATTTTGAGTGATGGTATGGGAACCGGAATTGTGCAGGAGAGATATAAAGGAAATGTGTGCATAAAGACACAAGCAGTAAACAGAGAAAGATGTAATATAACAATGGAAGAAGAGGGGGGCTTTCACAGATGGTCCAACAGTTTTTAATGGGAAAGCTACTATAGCTGAGAACTCTACACATGTAGAGGTTATTCCTGTAACTGTTCTCAATTAGCTGCGGGAACTTGCACAGGTTATTTAAGCCAGCTGAGCCTTTGGCTCTTGATCTGTGAAATTATGAGGATGGACTAGATGATTTTTCTAATATCATTCAAACTGTAACAGTCTGTGATTTTATGGTCACTGCATATAACAAATAGGGAAAATGTGTTTATAAGCTTTCTTCATTTTAACATCATTGACAACAACAGAGACTAAAATGTCTTCAATGGTTTGTGGTTTTCCACTTTAGGAAAAGTAAAAATTGGGCAAGTGCTGGGTTGAAATAGGTTAGTGGTAACAACTAAAAAGAAGGAAAAACCCAAGCTGCTAAATATGTTAAGAGAAAATTTCCCTGCATGAAAAGCAGTGGATTTACGTTGCCAAGGAGAATGATTTTTAATTATACTTCAACGAATATTTTATCTTTTCATCTTCACAGGGACAAGGATATCATCATTCCCATTTTTCAGTAATGTAAATAGAGATTCATACAACTTAAAATCTATATCAGATTGCAGAACAAACAGAAGGCAAAGCCAGGATGGCTATCCAGATGTCCTGATTTCTAGAGTGGCCACAACCACATCTACATAGACTTATATACACAAAAACAGAGCTAGTCCATGATGAGATATCCCTACACATGTACTAGAACCACTAAAAGAAAACATAGTGATAATACCACACTTGGAAAGAATATAGAAAAATTGAATACATGCATTGTTCGTGGGAATGTAAAATGGCACAGCCACTCTAGAAAATATTTTAGCCTTTTCTTAAAAAACAACAGCAACAACTAAATACTGACCATATGATCTAACCATCATATTCCTAGATATTTATTCTTCCAGAATAAGAACATATCTCCACACAAGAATTTGTACACACATTTTTATAGCAGCTTTCTTTGTAAGAGCCAAAACCTATAAACAGCCAAAATGTTCTACAACAAAAGGATGAAACAGTCATATATCTATACCACGGACTATTACTTAACAATAACAAGGAACACACTATTGATACAACAACATGGATGGATCTCAAAGGCATTAGCCTGAGTGAAAACCTAGTCTCAAAACACCTTATACTATATGGTTAAATTTAAAGAATATTCTCAGAGTGACAAAATTAAAGAGGGGAAGAACAAATTGGTGGTTGCCAAGTGTGAGGAATGGTTAGGAGGAAAGAAGTGGACGTTGATAATAAGGATAGCTCAAGGGAGTTTTTCGTGGTGATGAAATAGTTCTGCTCTTGATGGCAGTGGTGATTATACAAATCGATGTCAAGAACTTTACACACAGGCTGTACCAAATGTGTGCATGTATTTTGATATTGTACCCTATTGATTTTGGTTCTGCCGTATAATTAAGATGTAACCATTGAGGGAAACTGGGTGAACTGTGTATAGGAGCTCTTTGTACCATCTTTGAAAACTCTTGTGAACCTATAATTATTTCAAAATAAAAAAAGTTAGAAACAATGTCAATATCTAGAAGGTGGTAATAGTATTGTGGTTAAAAACATTGGTTTTGTACTTGATTTGCCTGAATTTCAATCTAGGTCATACAACTTAATAGTTTTTTGACCTTGACTTAAATGTCCCTCTTTTTTTAATTAATCTCTAATAATGGGATGATAATAATACCTATTTCAAGGTATTGTTATGATATTTAAGTAAATTAACATAAGTTGCTTAGATTGTGGCAAGGGAGAGTGCTCATTAAATGTTATCCATTATTACAGATAAATGTTACATTATGGATATAATGATTCTTACAAATGCTATTGTTTCTCTTCATTGTTTTTTTTTGTTTGTTTGTTTTTAATAGCTTGATAGCTCAAAGTTGAATTTTGGGCATGCCATTAGGTATTGTGTATACATTTATGCATGTTAACTGTATGACAGTCTTCATGTTATTTTCCTAACATTTTTACATACCTGTTTGCTCTTATTCCATTGCATTTCAGAACTTTGGGCTATTTGTCTACTCATTTTTCCTATCCAATTTTACTTTATAAATTTTGACACTCTTTTCTAAATCATATTTTGAAATAAAGTGTTGCAGACTATGGGTCTGGAGTTCTCTCTTGTCCAGCAAGAGAGTGGACACAGAGTTCAATACGAGAGAAGCTAATGTCTGGGAGGAGATAGGAGCCCCTAACAAGGGTTTTGTCTCCATATTATTGAGCTCAAAGATATTACCCACGCGGTGAACATGAAAAAAATAAGATCTTACACATGGGAACGTGGAGAAAACAATCAGACAATAATCATTAATTTGTGTGTGTGTGAGAAGCAAAGGGTTTGGGGGTCTAGTGGAGTTTGTGATCAAAGTACAATAGTACATTGACATCAGATGTAAAGTAATGTTACTCGTGATCTCTTTACAATATCTTGGTTCCTAAGCTCAGGCACTTTTGCCCATGGTGGTGGCTTTCCTCCCTAAGCTTTTTTTCTAACCCATTTATGTAAGTAGATCCTATTTCCCCACAATAAAGTAAGATCTTTATACTAAAAAATAAAAATAACAGGAGTGTAAAAAAAGAAACTTATGAAGTAAGAGCATAGCTGTTTATACAAACATAACTATAGCATGCAACATTTGTAGACAGTATATTACCACTTCAACATTAACGGATTTTGTAATTTCATTCAGATAAATGTATTCTGAGCCCTTCTAGGTACATGATACTGGTACAGGGGCCATAGAAACAAAGAAAAGATATAAATCTTCCCCTTGGGGATCTTACAGGCTGCCAGACAGATGTCTTAAGACATTAGATGCAAATGTCTTAAGACATTAGAAATCACTCAGATACATGTGATGAGAAAAACATGCATGGCAGGAATAGAAAGGACAACACTACCCTGTGATACCAGGGAAAAGGAGACAATAAAGTTTCCAAGGACTGAAAGGAGTTTTTCTGGTACACAATTTGAGTGATAAACCATGACCAAATGCTTTATCTCATAAGAAAATATATTAATCACATAACAATAAACCCTGAGACAGAATGACCCCAGAGTTGGTAGAGCAGCTTTATATATCTATATCATCTATATCTATATCTATATCTATCTGTAACTATAACTATCTCTCTTTCATATTATATATGTATATATGAGACATATATATGTCATATGTATATATATATATGAGAGAGAGAGAGAGATTACAAAGAATTCACTCACATAGTTATGGAGGCTGACAATTCCCAAGATCTGCAGTTAGCAAGCTGGAGACCCAGGAGAGCCAAAGGCGTGAGTTCCATTCTGAAAGCCAGCAGGCTCAAGACCCAGTAAGAACAGATGTTTCAGTGCAAGTCTAAAGGCAGAAAAACAAACAAACAAACAAACAAACAAACAAACAAAGAAAAACAATGTTCCAGCTCCAAGCAGTCATGAAAGAGGAATACCCACTTATTCTGGGGAAGGTCAGCCTTTTTGTTGGATTCAGACCTTCAACTAATTGGATGAGTCCCTCTGCCTTAGGAAGGGCAATCTACTCTGCTCGGTCTATCACTTTAATGTTAAACACATCCAAAAACACCCTTACCGAAAAACCTAGAATAATGGTTGACCAAATATCTGGCACCTCATGTCCCAATCAAGTTGACACATTCCCCAACTATTTATACTTAATTGATTCAGGGTGTGCTTGGGCATCAGAATTTCTTAAAACTCCCACATGATCTAATGTGCAGCCAAGATTGAGAACCAGTATACAAGAGGGTGGTGTTCCATACAGGAGATTTGGGGAACGTGGAGTCTGGTTCTAGGGTTTCCTACTTTAAACAAACAGGGCTTTTTTTACCCCTTCAACTGCCTGACCATCTTAGTATCAGGATTGCTACCCTTAATACTAAATATAGGGAGAAAAAATATTATGTCTTCCTCCAATTTGGAGTCCATGGAGACATAGAGAAATAAGTCATGGGCGGGGGCGGGGGGGAACCTATAAATCAACATGCCATTAATAACAGAAAGAGTCATGTTCAATAATAATTTACTCAGACGTTATTTTCCCTTAATATAATACATGTTTTAACTTTGGAAGTACAGCAGGAACCAAATGAGAAATCTTTACTCCAGAACCAATTAAATGAATAAACACTACCCCACCAACCCAGGAAAATAGATACGGTGAATAATTTAATTTACTTAAGACTGGCAATGAAATCCAAATATGAGTCAAGGGTCCTTTCTAAAAATACATTTTAAAACATTATTTTGAACATGAACATATATACCATTGCTTTTTCTCTAAGAAAATTTCCATTTGAGAATTTCATGTGTGTGCTTATACCTGACAAATATATCTGATATGCACATATATATGATGTATACATATCATATACATATACAGTATTTTGATATTTATGCACTTTTACTATTCAGTATCTTTTAATTAATTTACAATGATGATTTTTCATGTAATTATCTGTTTGATATTTCTATAAACAGGACGCAATATTATTAACATTTGCACAGATACAAGACATTACTGTACAGACATTTTACTTTCCTTCAACTGTTTTATAAAGACATTTATTTTTATTTATGGCTGCCGATTAAAACTCTATTAACTCTATCTACTCAGGTAAGGAATGTGAAGAAGTCCTCATAGTGTTTAAAAACCTTTAAAAAAAAAAGAACTCCATTTTAATCACAGATGAAATGGATTCATAAATTGAAACCTGCTTAATTGGCAATTAAAAGCTGTAGGACAATGTTGTCTCTCTGCTTTTTCAGAATTAAGTCCCAGCTGTTTTGAGAAAGCAACCAGAAGATTGAGAGAAACTGCCAAGTATCCTGGGGAGAAATTGGGAGTAAAGAGTCACATTAGCTTCCATTATTCCAAAATCATTGTGCTGCCAGCAATAACTGTAAATACTGTAAATGGAGTAAAAGACCTCAAATTTAAAAGTTAATCTGCTTTTCACTGGGAAAAGTATCACACTTTTCTGGCTGAACTTCAATCAAACCAACAAATTTAAAAAATAAATCTGAGATAATAGTCATGATTCATAATGTTTCTTCACCAGCTTGAGCATTAAATGTTTAACCATTTACTTTGAAGAATGCCTTATTTTTATTAAAAAAGCTATAGCCACCATATGTCACTCCAGCCATGAGGAAAGTCTCCATTATAATGTAATAAACAACTCCTATCTCTTTATGGCTCGTAACAACAAAAGTCATCTCACCTACCTCTCACCTACCTATCTGTTGGGGGTCAGCTGGGAGCTTTACTTCCTTGGTTACTCCCTTTGGACTGGGGCAGATAGAACAGCTACTATTTCAAATGTTGCTGGTCATCGCGGACTCTTACACAGCAACAAAAGCTCCATCCTGAAAGTGACTTTCCACTTTCATCATCACTGACCAGATCTGGCCACATGATCCACTCAGTAATAAGTAGGAGAGGATGTGTAATTCTCCCCGTGGTTAGGAAGTTGAACATTGAAACTACTTGAGAACAGCATTACAGATTAGCACTCTCAGCTCACCAAATATTCAACTCACTCTGCCTCTCATGTGGAAAACATATTCAACTCTTTCCTAAAGAAGTCAGCCCACAGGTCCCATTTTGTCCCTGCATCAAACTCTAAGCCTAGGCTTTCTGGGTATGATGTAACAGGCTCCACATCAAACTTGAGTATGAATTCTCTTGCTCTGGACACTAATGAACACAAAAGATAAGCTACCTTCCCATGCTCTCCAAATATTCAATAGTAGAACAGGGACAGAGTAACTGCATTAAACTCTCCCATTTAGAAAGAGGAAGAATAGTGGGTACATGGCAGAAACTGATCTGACGCCCAATAATTCTGAAGTCCTACCAGGCAGAGGTGGGGAGGACCTTCCATCTTGGGAAGGGAGAATGGAATGGGAATGTTCCTTGATTAGAAACTGATTTTGCTTCCTCGCGGAGGAGTTTCAAATTGATTACTTTTCTCCATGGTCTTTGGCTCTACCCAATTTGCCACATCTGTGGCCAGCATTAGATAAGAATACGTTTTCTTTATGGGCTGAGTGACTTTCTCCCTCTACTGCATGCCTACTAAAAGAGGGGACTCAGAGCCATTTTAAGTCTATCAACAGTCTCAGACATTTATAATGTGGGCTTATATTTTCTCTGTACAATTTTCTTGATAATGTTACAGGGCTTTTAATCTGTTCGGTACAGTTGGCAACATGTGATAGCTGCTCACATTTCTTTTCTGGATGTTATTTTAGATTGGTTGTGGGTTTTTGTTTTTTTTTTGTTTCCTCAGACTGATGCTTCCCACTCTCAACACAATTGTGGGAAGCAAACTAGGACCTTCCAAGATTAAGAGGGAGAGACTCATATTTAACCTCTCTTCACTGATTCATTTTGTATAATTTTAAAATATACACCATAATAATCCACTCATACTTCACGAAGTGTTAAATTAATCCACTTAATAAGCATGACCTGGAGCACCTGGGTGGCTCAGTTGGTTAAGCATCGGACTTGATCTCAGGTCATGATCTCGCAGTTTCTGAGTTCAAGCCCCGCGTTGGGGTCTGTGCTGACAGCGGGGAGACTGGAGCCTGCTTCGCATTCTGTGTCTCCCTCTCTCTGTCCCTCCTCCACTCATGGTCTCTCTCTCTCTCTCTCTTTCTCTCAAAAATAAATAAACATTAAAAAAATTAGGGGTGCCTGGGCGGCTCAGTCAGTTGAGCGTCCGACTTCAGCTCAGGTCATGATCTCTCGGTCTCTGAGTTCGAGCTCCACGTTGGCTCTGTGCTGACAGCTCAGAGCTTGGAGCCTGCTTTGCTTTCTGTGTCTCCCCATCTCTCTACCCCTTTACCTGCTCACACTCTGTCTCTCTCTCTCTCAAAATAAATAAACATAATTTTTTTTAATAAAATAAAATAATAAAATAAAGAAACTCGATAAACATGACCAGGCCAGTCTAGGACAAGAGAACAAATGGACATGTATAGATATTTTGAAATTATAGATAAACCTAACTGTTAAATAAATATATCATATCCTCATATCTTGACCTTCAAGGAATACAGAAAAATTGAAAAACATGTATAGAACTGTGGCTTTCATTGACTAAAATAAGGAAAAATGGCAAGACAACTGTATTAATTATTATGAATTATGGTTGAGACCTTTGGTGATGGACTGGAGATGTTTACATTAATAATAAAAATATATATTCATGAAGTATTACATATTTTGAGAGGAAATCATTTTTCCCTTAAGTAATATTTTTACAGTTAAAAGTTTCACTGACAGTAATGCCAAATTAAATTACCATATACTGTTTAGGGATTTTTATTTTCCTGGATAAATTTCAACTTTGGAAAATTTTGCTGTGTAGAAGCAGTAGTATCTGAAATTGTCACCAAATTTTATAAAGCAGTATTTAAATTCAGAAATGAGCTATGGATTTTACATGTCATGTTCGACCAGTGTAAAAAGGTCCCATAGATAAATTATCAGATCACAGAAAATATTTAAAATATTTTAATTTTATATATTGAATTGCTGTCATTTCTCTTTTAAAAGTTTATTTATTGGGACGCCTGGGTGGTTCAGTGGGTTAAGCGTCTGACTGCAGCTTGGGTCACGATCTCGCGGTTAGTGAGTTCGAGCCTTATGTCAGGTTCTCTGCTGACAGCTGGGAGCCTGGAGCCTAATTCAGATTCTGTGTCTCCCTCTCTCTCTCTGACCCTCCCCTGCTCACACTCTGTCCCTCTTTCAAAAATGAATAAAGATTTTAAAAAAACTTAAGAAAAATAAAAATAAATAAAAGTTTATTTATTTCTTTTGAGAGAAAGAGTGAAAGCACAGGTGGGGAGGGCAGAGAGAGAGAGAGAGAGGGAGAGAGAGAATCCCACACTGGCTCCTCACCAGCAGCACAGAGCCCAATGGGGTGCTTGAACTAATGGACTGCGAGATCATGACCTGAGCCGAAGTTGGACACTTAACTGACTGAGTCACCCAGGCATCCCAAATTGCTATCATTTCTATTGTAATTTCACCATCTTTTATATTTATATGCAACTGTGTTACTCACGTTCTTTCAAATTTTTAAAAGGCGAAAAGAGCAGCATTTGTTCAATGTTATCAAATTTCTATTTTCTCTCAAGACCATATTTTAATTGTTGTTGTTTAAAAGTACAAACTTGCAATGAGTAATAAATAAGCCTTAAAAATATAACGCACAAGTTTAATGAATATAGACAATAATATTGCACTAGAATTATATAATATGATAAATATTGTTACAGTGGCAATCATATCGCAGCATATAAATATATCAAAGTAATATATGTATACCTTAAATTTACACAATGTTGTATGTCAAATTTATTCCATAAAAATTAAAAGACTATTTTAAATCTAAAAATGGCAAGAAATACAAATCAACAATAAAAAGATTTTTAAAAATCCAATTATAATGGAGCATAGGATTTAGATAAACATTTCTCCTAAGAAGATATACTAATTGCCCATAAGCATTTGAAAATATGCTCAATATCATTAGTCATTAGGGAAATGCAAATCCAAACCACTATGACGTAGCATCTCATACTAAGGTGACTGTAACCAAAAAGACAGACAATAACAAGGGTTAGAGACATTGGGACCGTCATACCCTGCTTGTGGGAATGTAAAATGATGCTGTTACTTTAAAAAATAGTTTGACAGTTCCCCCAAAAGTTAGAATAGAGTTATCATATGACCCAGTAATCCACTTCTAGGTATATATCGAAGACAACTACAAACGTGTGTCACACGAAAACTTGTACAAAAAGTAACTTGTACACAAATGTTCATAATAACATTTTTCATAATATCCAAAAAGGAGAAACAACAAAGCTATCAACTGATGAATGAGTAAATAACACGTGATATATCCATACAACCAAATATTTTTAGATCATCAAAAGGAAAGAAGTTCTGATATATGCTACAACATGGATCGATTGGAAAGCATTATGTTTAGTGCAAGAAGACAGACATGAAAGGTCATATTTCTATTTATGTGAAATATCCAGGAAAGATAAATCCAGAGGCAGAAAACAGACTAGTGGTTTTCAGGGGTGGAGGGAGGAATAGGCAGTGATTAGCTGTTAATAAGGAATTACTTTTCCGAGTGAGGACATATTCTGAAATTAAATAGTGGATAGGATTGCACAGCTCTGAATATACTAAAAACTACTGAATTATACACTTTAAAAAGGTGAATTTTATAGTATGTGAATTATATCTTAATGAAGCTGTTATTTAAAAAGATGACAAAAATTAGATTATGGTGATGGTTGCACAACGCTGAATATACTAAAAACCATTGAACTGACCACTTTAAATGGATGAATTTTATGATATGTGAAATTATCTCAATAAGTCAGTGAAAAGAAATGGCCAGAAAACAGTCCTTACAGAAATTGGTGATTATTTGTAATATTCTTTCTCTTTTATATGTCTAAAAACATTTTTTCTTCCTTGTTCTAAAGTCTTATATTTTGTCGCAATGTCATTTGCTACATAGTTCATGTGTACTTTCTTTTTATTTAAAGACACATATCAAACATTTTTAATACGTATTTTTTAACTTCTAAAAAGTAAAACAGCCAAATTTCGATTTCTTGGGGCTTTTTTAGTAAACTTCTTCTAACCTTATTACCAACAACCAACAGCTCATGACAAATAACTCACTAGCTCATTTCAGTATTAATTTAAATTTTCACCTGAGATCATGTTGCACTCTTTATTTGAGGGCTGGTCTTCTGTTAGTTTCCTCTTATCTTCTAAACATTTCCTGTCTTTCTTAATGAAATCTAATTGCTTTCACAGTATTAAGCTGACATTATCATCATGGGTCCAAGTGTGTTCATAAAGTCAATATTTTCAATTGGTTTATCAAGTTATTTGTTTCATCTTTGGTTGGATTAAAAAAAAACACCCCAGTATGTAGCCTCTGAATTTTTCTAAAGAGCATTAGAATCATTGCTATTGGTAATTAATTTGTGGCCCTGTCTCCTAGCAACAAAATCTAACTATATGCTGTTCATGTTCCTGGGATTTGGGCCCAGATTCTAACTTGTATACATTTTAATTATCAGTTATGCTAGCACCAGTATCATAGGCATAGAAAGTCTTTTAAATCAATGCTGAAAATGAAAATTGTTTTGTAGTGCTTAGGTCAGAATAACAGGTGTTAAACAAATGAAATCAACCTCATTATTTTCTTCTGGGAGCTCAACAATAATTATAACAAATGCTGGTTGTTAACGTAACTTTTGTCCCTGGTACAAAGTAAAATAGATAGTATTTACTTCTTATAATTTACTTTTCCTAATTCTTTATGATTTTTTTTGTTTTACTTCATGACTCATTAAACTAGTAATCTCATTTTCATTTCCCCATCTCAGACACTTAGTTTTTAAAATATGCTTTACAAGATCAGCTATGCTTACAAGAAATTTGGAAATAATTTCTTTTTTAAAAATTTTTTAAATGTTTATTTATTTTTGAGAGAGAGAGAGAGAGAGAGCGAGAGCATGAGCAAGGGAGGGGCAGGGAGAGAGGAAGACACAGAATCCCAACCAGGCTCCAGACTCTGAGCTGTCAGCACAGACTCGAACTCACAAGCAGTGAGATCATGACCTGAGCTGAAGGTGGATGCTCAACCAACTGAGCCACCCAGGCTCCCCAGAAATAATTTCTTTAAAAAAATTTTTTATTAGTTTTCTTTATTTTTGAGAGGCAGAGAAAGACAGAGTGCGAGTGGGGGAAGGGCAGAGAGAAAGGGAGACAGAATCTGAAGCAGGATCCAGGCTCTGAGCTGTCAGCACAGAGCCCAATGTGGGGCTCCAACTCATGAACTATGAGTTCATGACTTGAGCTGAAATCGGATGCTCAACCGACTGAGCCACCCAGACGCCCCAGAAATAATTTCTAATAAACTGAAATTTTGCTTTTTTTTTCTGTAAATAATGTTACCTTTGAGCCATCAAAATCATTGTTAAGCTCAGCCAATGTTGAACATATGATATTATTCTGTTCTATATTGGCATTAATATATTGGCATTTATTTATCTTTGCTGAATGTTGTTTATTGATTAGTGTTCACTCAGACTCTTTGAGTACTAGTAATTGCATTTGTGACTTATTTTTATTTTTTTTTGGAAAGTTGCATTTTGTGTTTCTTTAAACCAAAACGTGTTTCCAGTCTTGGACACCTTCATTAATCAAGGTGAGACTCAAAGACTAGTTGGGAAACAGGAAAATTTAGTATCGATATGTAGTATTGATTTGGAATGCAAATGCCAATGTCTACAATTTTTCTCATTTAAAATAATTTTACTATAAAATTAAATACTAAATTTTCTGACATGTATATCGAAGTAAAAAAATCATAATCACTAACTTGAGTCAGATTGTATTTTGCTAAAAACACTCTCATGCTGTCAGGAGGATGTGACAGCCATTTTCTGGGATCATAATCCAAGAAACAGTAACCCTGCAGAGATTTTTGTCTTTTTCCTTCAAATTACTTATTTTATACATGTATTTTTCATCGTCCTGTAATGAGGGGAGGCAGAGTGGTATTTGTTTTTTTTCTGAGTTGTGAAACTGATGGGAACAATTCTTTCTCATTCTCATTGTTTTGACCTCATATTCACATGTTCAGTTATTCAAGAACATGAGGTGGCTGGGAGTTTGCCTGACCTGTTTAAATTGTTGATTTGATGGGAAAAATTTTCTTGTTCATTTTTAATGCTGTGATCAATAAACTGTAATTAAATAAAGACCATGTAATGTCTCACCACAAATTTTATGCAAAGAATGCTCGAGAAGAGTCAGTTCACGTCACTGTTTCTAGTTTTTATTTTTTTTTAATTTTAAGCAGATAACGCCTTTGAAGAGTTTCCATTTTCTGTTTTGATTTTTCTGATCTGCACTTTTATGTTCTCTCTTCCTATCACAAGCTCAACTCGTACACTCTGAAGACTTAAAAATAAAACATAGCTTATTACTCAAAATTTGCAAAATGTTACACTTCATCCAAAAGCATAAATGAAAGAAAGTGAAAAACACTGAAAATTACAATTATGTTTTCAAGAAGTAATTTGTGTAAAACATTCAAAATTATATGTTAAATTTAAAAGAAAGATATACTATTCTGCTACATCGGTTGTGCATTTAAAATAAGAAAGTTTAAATCAAAATTATTTAAAGCAAAATTAAAAGCGATTCTAGCATTCAGTGTCCATCCAGTTGCCAACATAAAGGATCAACATCAAGGCGCCTGGGTGGCTCTGTTGGTTAAGCGTCCAATGCTTGCTTTTGACTCAGGTCATGATCTCACAGTTCGTGACTTCGAGCTTCACATAGGGCTCCATGCTGACTGTGCAGGGTCTGCTTGAGATTCTCTCTCTCCCTCTCTCTCTACCCCTTCCCCGCTCACTCTCTCTGTCTGTCTCAAAAATAAACAAATAAACTTAAAAAATTTTAATAAAAAAAGGATCAGCATCATGTTTTACATGTTATGTATGTATGTTTGTAAATATATACACAGACATATACACATAACATATAGAACATATACATGTATATTTTTATAGTAATATGAATGTTTTAATATTGAGAAGCATTGTTCAGCTATGAGGAACTCAGCCATGTGAATTCATGCATGGTTTATTCGATGTTATCATCTATGCTCCTCTCCCAATATTTAGAATGGTATATTCATGTGTTTTTGTAGTATTTTTTGTAGTACACTTATTGCATAAATCTCCGAATGACAAGGGAAGATTTCAGTAATGTCCAGGCTTACAGTGCAATTTGCTATGTGAAACTGACATTATTAGTTTATCGCTTACTTGTATCAATTTCATCCTAAACATTCTGGGATATCCATTTGGGTATATTCCTCCCCTATGCAGTATACAGGAATGGAGAGAAGATGACCATCCTCACCAACTCTGGGGACAGTTTCTTATTACCTCGCATAAATCATGATTTTCCAATTCCATGGTCTCACAACCATTCAGAATTAATTTCAGACTCACACTTTGAATGGTAGGGCAGAAGATTTCTCTCTCCCACTGGATAAAAACAATTGACATCTAATTACCTATGTAACTTCCAGCAAAGCTGGCAACCAGTCCTACAAACTCCTCCTTAAACTGAAAGGAAAGACCAGATGAAAATGCACTCCTGTTGTGTACCAAGTCCTGATCAGCCAACCCAAGAGCACTTACAGGAACCAACCAAGGCCAGGCTGATGTGCCCTCCTTGGAATTTCAAACTTGACTGGAATGACACATCGTCCAAACGGTTGGTGCTTATCCTTCTGGAGACCAGTTCCTACATAGACTTTTCGGATTCCTCCTACAGAGACCTCTGAATCCATTCTATTTCCTTTTCAAGCTTGATTACTCAGCTTTTCCTATGATCCTTTGAGTTGTGTTGTATCTTTTCAATGAATTGATTTTTGGCTTAAGTTAGAGTCTTTAATAGTTTAGGTTATCTTTTAGCATATATTCTCTTTCCTTTCCCTCTCGCTATAGGCACAACGTATTTCCTCATTCTATTGATACTGAACTGGGCTGTGTGGCTTGCTCTGGCTGAGGGAACCAAGCCCAAGCCAAGGCCAGCAAAGGTCAGCCAGTTCTCAGCTGATCTACAGATGTGTGAGCATGGAAAACTAATTATTGTTTTGACCCACATATTTGGGGATGATTTGATAAAATATGTTATTGTGGTAATATGTGGCTGTTACTATTTATGTTACTTGCAAATACCTGACTTTACTTTCTTTTGCAAAATCACCAGTGCAGACAGATGAAGGATAGACCTGAGTGAGGGCCCTCAACTGCCAAATTCATCTCTAGCTCCTGCTATGAGACGAGCCTTGGTCCAAATCATACTTGCTGTGTGACCAAGACACCAGCTAAAATCTAGCAGATCAGTTATCCAGTACTTTTTATTAAGCAATAACTGCATCTAACACATCTCTCCAGAAGTCCTGTTTGTGGGCTGTGAAAAAGTAATGCAGATATGAGTAATGCCACTATTAAAGAGTTGTTCAGTAAAAGCACATTTAGATCCATCTTCTTAAGTAAAACATGTTGCTCTACTATACCTCTAAAATATTCAACTTGGGAAAAGCAGCTAGAAGAGATTTTTAAAAATGTTTTAAAAATGTGTTTATAGAAGCATCTGGAGCAGGTAATCAGATGCTGTTTCTATTACAGCATGCTTAGTGGACTGATGGTTACGCTATTTGCAATAATTAGATATTTCTCAACCTCTAAACTACTAAAATTTCAAGCCAAAGCAGTAATTCTTTACTTAAGGAATGAAGCTTGATGATTTATTAAAGTTATCTATAGATCTGCATAGATTATAACACTGCTCAAGAGCACAGGATTGCCCTAGAGAAAAATTCGTACTTAAACCTCACGATATTTGCTCCACCAGAGTTGCCAAGGCTATCTCTTACAGCTTTTGACAGAGAGTAGCATTTTATGGTCTTCTACTGGAATAACCTACTTAACAGAATTCTACTTGCACTTCATGCTTATAAATTGTAATAAGATAGATGCAGTAACTCTGTATTATTCACCTTTAGGAGCGACTAAAAGGCGTGGATAATGCAATTCAATTAATAATGATTTGCGTTTGGATTTAGAGTTCATGTAGTTGAACAAACATATTCAGGAAAGGATGTGGATATGGGCTCTCCATCTTACTATTTTAGTTCATGTATATCAAAGGTGGAAATGGGAGTACTGATGTGGTTTTGAGTAGCCAAAAGTGACTCCATAAATATTTATTAACTTATGATTCCATATTTCTGGACTTATGTGTTTACTATATTCAAGGAATCAAATTCCGTAATTCAATCTGATATTCTCTCCCAGAGAAAGCTGGCCATTGCTGAGCCTCTGAGACGGGTTCAGAGTGGCCTTCAAGGGGTTCTTTGCGTCTGGTACGTCCAACAAGAGGCTCACTACTGGCTACTTTCAAATATGCCTGCCACAACTGTTCTCAGGTTTTTAATGATCGCAACACTCTAAGTTGAACTGTATTAGTTTTCTGCTTCTGCTGTAACAAATCAGCACAAACCTGGTTGCTTAAAAGAAACACACAACTTATTGTCTTACCCTTCTAAAGGTCAGAAGTCTTAAAACCAATGTGCAAGTAGGACTACGTTTCTTCTGAAGACTCCAGGAGAATGTTTTCTTGACCTTCTCAACTTCTATAGGCCGTGTGCAGCATTCATCGGTTTATAGTTTCTTCCTGAGTCTTCAAATCTCTCTCTGACTTCTTCCACTGTCATATCTCTTTCTCTGACTCAAAATACACCATAAACTTAAAAATTACCCAGTATTTTTATCACAGTTTATCTTGAAATAATTTGCAATTTTTAAAAATATTTTTTCTTGTTTTAGTGTTTATTTTTTTATTTAATTTTTTATTTTTTAAGATTTACATCCAAATTAGTTAGCATATAGTGAAACAATGATTTCAGGAGTAGATTCCTTAATAGCCCTTACACATTTAGCCCATCCCCCCCCCACAACCCCTCCAGTAACCCTCAGTTTGTTCTCCATATTTATGAGCCTCTTCTTTTGTCCCCCTCCCTGTTATTATATTATTTTTGTTTCCCTTCCCTTATGTTCATCTGTTTTGCCTCTTAAAGTCCTCATATGAGTGAAGTAATATGATATTTGTCTTTCTCTGACTGACTAATTTCACTTAGCATAATACCCTCCAGTTCCATCCATGTAGATGCAAATGGCAAGATTTCATTCTTTTTGATTGCCGAATAATACTCCATTGTATATATATATACCACATCATCTTTATCCATTCATCCATCGATGGACATTTGGGCTCTTTCCATACTCTGGCTATTGTTGATAGTGCTGCTATAAACATGGGGGTGCATGTGTCCCTTCGAAACAGCACACCTGTATCCCGTGGATAGATGCCTAGTAGTGCAATTACTGGGTCATAGGGTAGTTTTATTTTTAGTTTTTTGAGGAACCTCCATACTGTTTTCCAGAGTGGCTGCACCAGCTTGAATTGCCACCAAAAATACAAAAGAGATCCTCTTTCTCCTCATCCTCACCGACATCTGTTGTTGCCTGAGTTGTTCATGTTAGCCGTTCTGACAGGTGTAAGGTGGTATCTCATTGTGGTTTTGATTTATATTTCCCTGATGATGAGTGATGTGGAGCATTTTTTCATGTGTCGGTTGGCCATCTGGATGTCTTCTTTGGAGAAGTGTCTATTCATGTCTTTCACCCATTTCTTCACTGGATTATTTGTTTTTTGGATGTTGAGTTTGATAAGTTCTTTATAGATTTTGCATACTAACCCTTTATCTGATATGTCATTTGCAAATATCTTCTCCCATTCTGTCAGTTGCCTTTTAGTGTTGCTGATTGTTTCCTTCACTGTGCAGAAGCTTTTTATTTTGATGAGGTCCCAGTAGTTCATTTTTGCTTTTGTTTCCCTTGCCGCTGGAGATGTGTTGAGTAAGAATTTGCTGCGGGCAAGATCAAAGAGGTTTTTGCTTGCTTTCTCCTCAAGGATTTTTATGGCTTCCTGTCTTACATTTAGGTCTTTCATCCATTTTGAGTTTATTTTTGGGTATGGTGTAAGAAAGTGGCCAGGTTCATTCTTTTGCATGTCGCTGTCCAGTTTTCCCAGCACCACTTGCTGAAGAGACTGTCTTTATTCCATTGGATATTCTTTCCTGCTTTGTCAAAGATTAGTTGGCCATATGTTTGTGGGTCCATTTCTGGGTTCTCTATTCTGTTCCATTGATCTGAGTGCCTGATCCTGTGCCAGTACCATACTGTCTTGATGATTATAGCTTTGTAGTATAGCTTGAAGTCTGAGATTGTGATGCCTCCTGCTTTGGTTTCCTTTTTCAAGATTGCTTTGGCTATTAGTGGTTTAAAAATATTTTTGATGTTTATTTATTTTTGAGAGAGAAAGAAGACAGAGTGTTAGGAGGAGAGGGGCAGAGAGAGAAAGAGACACAGCATCCGAAGCAGGCTCTAATCTCTGAGCTGGCAGAACAGAGACCAACGCGCAGCTCAAACTCACAAACCCTGAGATCATGACCCGAGCCAAAGTTGGACACTTAACAGACTGAGCCACCCAGGTGTCCTGATTTGCAAGTTGTTTGAGTAGTGTTTACTGTGAGGTAGCATGTCGCTAAGAAAAAGTCAATTATAAGGAATTTATAGATTAAGTATCCATCTCCATTAGTGATAGAAACATGAATGAATTATATTTAAATGTTAGTGCATATAGTCCTTCTGGTTTAGTTAATGGAAAAGTGTAATTCCCAAACATATAAATATATGTTGCACATACTGTAGAATTGGTTGAGCATCTGCAACAGTACTAAAACTGATAAAGCCAAATCAATACACATTTTTGCAAGAATAGCAGCAGAAGAAACCACCCCTGGTCAGGTAACACTGATTTACTGCTAACAGAGTGTCATTTATGAATAGCTCAGAGATATTCTGACTACTCGTGTGTACATTCAGTGGAAGCTCAGAAACTTTGTCAAGCATTTTCTGGAAACCAGATTTCTTAGTATAATGCCATATTATAGTATTTCAGAAAGCTCTTTGAAATGAGCTGCTTCTACAATATTGATATTTAATAACTCGGTAGGTTACTAACAAGTAGCCCTTAGTTGTATGCAAATCAGGACAGTTCTGAAGTGTGAGCTATTCACATAATGGAACCTCAGAAATTACATCCCTTTTTGAGAACAGGCTCAACCCACCTTGAGGATTCTTGTATCTTCCAACATTGTCATTTTAATACCCATTACTTTAGATACCAACCTCATGTCTTCTGGGAATTCCCTTCCTGTCTTCCTCAAACACTCCATTTGAATTCCTTCTCCTTCGTAAGAAATCAATTCAAGCATTGCTAAGCATTTACTTCTTCAGGACCCCCAGCACTCCATTCACTCCCTTCTGTTAGTATTGACAACATTGTGAGTTCTTTAGGGGGAGGAAGCCTGAGCTAGCCATCTTTGCAACCCAACACCTCTCACAGTACTGAAATAAGGTAGAGGCTTAACACATATTTACAAAAAGAAAAGTATTAAGGAAGGATTAAATAACATTAATAGCAGACATTAGACTAACTACTGGGTGCCAATTACTCTTTCAATTGTTTTACATGTATTTTACAATAAAAATACAAGAATAGTTTATCTTTACAACAATAAAAGGAGGTGAATTCCATTTTAAGGATGAGGAAACTGAGGCACAGAGAGATAAAGTAACTTGTCCAAGGCCATTTAGAGGTGAGGAAAAAAAGAAGGCCAAAAAAATAAAAAATAAAAAAAAGAGAGACGCAGGAAAAGAGGAAGGACCGGGAGATTTCAGCAATCCTTTGATCCACTGGAACCCACAATGTATTTTACAGTGGTTCTAAGAGCTTTCCATTTTTCCTCACTTTCTTCATGCCTCACCCTCCTCATTACCTGCATTGAACTCTGGACCATCATTTTAATCATTCACTCACAACTTTCTCCTGTGTCCTACTTAGCAAGGTCCAACATTGATTAAATCCAATTCTTTGCACGTTCTACATCTGCATGTATCTACAGATAGAGAGGAAAGGGAACATGGCTTGGGAAAACAAAACAAAACAAAACAAAAGAAAACTGTGTTTACTGGGCCATCACTTTAATATCTATTTTTTAATGTTTATTTATATTTTGAGAGAGAGAGAGAGAGAGAGAAAGAGGTAGAGAAGGAGACTGAATCTGAAGCAGGCTCCAGGCTCTGAACTATCAGCACAAAGCCTGACTTGGGTCTCAAACTCAGGAGCCATGAGATCATGACCTGAGCTGAAGTTGGATGCCCAGCCAAATGAGCCACCCAGGCGTCCCCAAGGCATCACTTCAAATCCATAATGACTAACCTCAATTGACACTACTCTCCATCCTTATTCTAGACTCTTCCTCTTCTAGGTGATTAGTCCACAGCTTCTCTCTCCTTTCAACCCCCCTCCATCTCGCCCCATTTCTCATTCTAAGACAATGATCTTGTTCCAATTTATACTGAAACACAGAACAGCAGTCAGAGAGAACTGTCACAGAACCCTCAAATCACATCTACCCAACTTCCAGTTCTATCTGTATAATCTGTCTTTTTTGTTTTGTTTTGTTTTTATTATGGAAAAACCCCTTGTCAGTGAAGCCAGTCC
The DNA here is from genome assembly GCF_024362965.1 of Panthera pardus. Taxonomy (NCBI): domain Eukaryota; kingdom Metazoa; phylum Chordata; class Mammalia; order Carnivora; family Felidae; genus Panthera; species Panthera pardus. Next base: position 188,986,001 of record NW_026526688.1, read on the forward strand.
TTCCATGTATGCTCCATATACCCTGTCTTCTCACCCACTCAGGAATTTAGCTCCAGTAATCTCCCTCTATTTGCGGCATTATTGGTGTTTTCCCTTTTAATTGGATTATTGCCACCAGCATAAAAGCATGTTGCAATTTCTCTCATCGAAACAAATAAAAAAGAATTTAAAAAACCTGTTGGACCTCTCACCACCTTCCATTTGTTCCCCTTTATTTATTTATTTTTAAAAATTTTTTTAACGTTTATTTATTTTTGAGACAGAGAGAGACAGAGCATGAATGGGGGAGGGCCAGAGAAAGAGGGAGACACAGAATCCAAAACAGGCTCCAGGCTCTGAGCTGTCAGCACAGAGACTGACGCGGGGCTCGAACTCACGGACCGAGAGATCATGACCTGAGCTGAAGTCGGATGCCCAACCGACTGAGCCACCCAGGCACCCCCAGTTGTTCCCCTTTCGAGCAAAGCTTCTTGAAAGATTGTTCTACAATTGTTGTCTTCAATTCCTCTCCTAGTTGCTCTTGAACATACTTCAGTTAGGTTTTTCTTCCCCCCAGCTCTGTGAAAGAAGCTATTGTCAAGGTCACCTATGACCACTAGTGCTATGTCCAGTGCTGAATTCTCAGTCCTCATCTTAGCTAAACTCCCAGAAGTATTGTGTTGGCCAGAGCTGATCATGTCCTCCTTATAGAAATACCTTACTTGCATTGCTTCCAGTTTCCTTGTGTTCCATTGGAGTTCAATCTCAAGATCCTTTGCATATACTTCCTCATCATACCCCTGACCTCCAAACCTGTGGTCTTCAAACTCTTTCTTCCTGTACCTCTTTGCCCAATTTTTAAAGGTAACATCAAAATATTTTCATCTTAAAATTAAATAGTTGAAAAAACATAGAAGTGCTAACATATTTTAAACGTGGTCATTTCACATAAAACTGTGACATCACACTTACAAATATATCCAGTGAAATCTTAATATGGTAGCATTCTGACACATATCTTTATTTTAAAGTACATGAACATGTAGTGTATCTTGAAATCTGAAATTGTGATACCTCCAGCTTTGTTCTCCTTTTTCAAAGTTGCTTTGGCTATTCAGGGTCTCTTGTGGTTCTGTGAATATGTTCATATTTTGATGGGGATTGCATTAAATCTGTAAATTGCTTTGGTTAGTGTGGACATTTTAACTATACTGGTTCTTCCAATCCATCAGTGTGGGATAATTTTCCATTTGTTCCTGTCATCTTTAATTCTTTCCTCAATGTCTAAGTCTTATAGTTTTCAGAGTACAGATATTTTACCATTTTGGTTAAGTTTATTTCTAGGTATTTTGCTATTTTTCGGCGCAATTTTAAATGGGATTATTTTTCTTCCTTTTTAGAAAAAAAATTTTTTAGGTTCCAACTAGCATTTTCTAAATTTTCTTAATTTCTCTTTCTGCTACTTCATTATTGGTGTATAAAAATGCAACAAAATTCTGTATAATAAGTTTGTATCTTGTAGTTTACTGAATTCATTTTTTCCAGTAGTTTTTTGGTGGAGTCTTTAGGGTTTTGTATGTATACTATCATATCATCAGCAAATAGAGAAAATTTTAGTTTTCCTTACCAATTTGAATGCCCTTTATTTCTTTCGAGTATTTCAAGATATAGTACAAACTTGTAGTAATCAAAACAGTATGGTACTGACACAAAAACAGATGCATAGAGCAATAGAACAGAGATAAACCCACAATTTTGTGGTCAGTTAATCTACAACAAATAAGACAAAAATATACAGTGGGAAAAAGATGATGTCTTCAACAAATTGTTTTGGGAAAACTGGATAGGTACATGGAAAAGAAGGAAGCTGGACTACTTTTTTCCACCATACACAAAAATAAATTCAAAATGGATTAAAGACCTAAATGTGAGTCTTGAAACCATAAAATTCCTAGAAGAAAATAGAAGCAGTAATTTCTTTGACATCAGCTGTAGAAACATTTTTTTAGATATGATTCCTCTGGCAAGAGAAACAAAAGCAAAATTAAACTATTGGGACTATACCAGAATAAAAACCTTGTGCATAGTGAAGGAAACCATCATCAAAATAAAAAGAAAACCTATTAAACAAAAGAAGATAATTGCAAATTATATATCCAACAAGGGGTTAATAACCAAAATGTATAAAGAACTCATACAACTCAACACTAAAAAACAAATAATCTGATTAAAAATGGGCAAAGCACCTGAATTGATATTTTTCCAAAGAAGACATACAGATGGCCAATAAGCACGTGAAAAGATGCTCAACATCACACATTATCAGGGATATGCAAATCAAAACCAAAATGAGATATCACTTCATACCTGTCGGAATGGCTAGGAAGTGGAGAAAAAGTAACCTTTGCGCACTGTTGTTGGGAATGCAATTGGTGCAACCATTGTGGAAACAGCATGGAGTTTCCTCAAAAAATTAAACACAGAACTACAATATAATGCAGTAAATTCTCTATTGGGTATTTACCCAAAGAAAATTGAAACACTGATTTGAAAGGATATATACACCCCATGTTTAATTGCAGCATTATTTATAATAGCCAAGATATGGAAGCAACCCAAGTATTCCTCAATAGATGCATGGATAAAGAAGATGTGATATATATCTCCAGCTCAAGAATTTCTCTTAACTCCAGATGGACATATGCAATTTGATATTTGCTTGATATATAATTATATACATGTATAGTTACTAAGTCACAAAAAAGAAGAAAATCTTGCCATTTGCAACAACCTGGATGGACCTAGAGGGCATAATGCTAAGCAAAATAAATCAGTCAGAGAAAGACAAATACCCTACGATTTCACTCATATATGGAATTTAAGAAACAAAACAAATGAATAAAGAAAAAAAACAAAAAAACAGACTTTTAAATACAGAGAACAAACTGGTGGTTGCCATAGGGGAGTTGGTTGGGGGAAGGGGGAAATAAGTAAAGGGGATTAAGAGTACATTTATCTTTTTTTATTTTTATTTTTATTTTTTATTTTTTAACCTTTATTCATTTTTTGAGACAGAGAGAGACAGAACTTGAATGGGGGAAGGTCAGAGAGAGAGGGAGACACAGAATCTGAAACAGGCTCCAGGCTCTGAGCTGTCAGCACAGAGCCCGACGTGGGGCTCGAACTCACGGACCACGAGATCCTGACCTGAGCCGAAGGCAGACGCCCAACCGACTGAGCCACCCAGGCGCCCCAAGCGTACATTTATCTTGATGAGAGCTGAGAAATGTATAGAATTGTTGAATTATTATATTATATACCTGAAACTAATATAACACTGTATGTTAATTATTCTTGAAAAATAAATAAATAAATAATTTTGAAAGTACATGGGCATGATTTTCTTTAGCAGTGGGAAATTATAAACCATTCCTTTTTTCTTACACTATCACTTCCATTGCATTCCCATCATGGGATTTTATTCTAGTGTAACTTTCAGCCATTTTATTGTGAGACACACCTGAAGAAAATTTCACAAAACAAGCATATGTGGTTTCACAATTTATCACAATGCAGACTCATGAAACCATCAGCCAGGAGACCAAATACAACATTTGCAGCAACATTTGAATCTCCACTTTCCCAATCCCAACATTTCCCTACCTCTCCAATATCATCACTGGCATTTCTTTGTGATTTGCACAGAGCTTTCTTTTTAATGTTCATGTATCCATCAGTGAATATTAAGTATTATTATTCTGTATTGTGTCCATTCCTTTTTTTTTTATTGTTATACGTGTACTCCCTGAGGAACTTCTTTCTCAAAGATGGAAATAGAGGTTTCCTTATAAAAATGTCACTTGGTTCTTTGACCACTTTTCAAATTATGTGCTCCCAAATTAAAAGATCAGTCATCACAAATTACTTTTAATAATACTTTGGGCCACTCTGACTGGCGTGAGGTGATATCTGAGTGTGGTTTTGATTTGTATTTCCCTGATAAGGAGCGACGCTGGAGAGGATGAGGAGAAACGGGAACCCTCTTGCACTGTTGGTGGGAATGCAAATTGGTGCAGCCGCTCTGGAAAGCAGTGTGGAGGTTCCTCAGAAAATTAAAAATAGACCTATCCTATGACCCAGCAATAGCACTGCTAGGAATTTACCCAAGGGATACAGGAGTACTGATGCATAGGGACACTTGTACTCCAATGTTTATAGCAGCACTCTCAACAATAGGCAAATTATGGAAAGAGCCTAAATGCCCATCAACTGATGAATGGATAAAGAAATTGTGGTTTATATACACAATGGAATACTACGTGGCAATGAGAAAGAATGAAATATGGCCCTTTGTAGCAACGTGGATGGAACTGGAGAGTGTCATGCTAAGTGAAATAAGCCATACAGAGAAAGACAGATACCATATGGTTTCACTCTTATGTGGATCCTGAGAAACTTAACAGAAACCCATGGGGGAGGGGAAGGAAAAAAAAAAGAGGTTAGAGTGGGAGAGAGCCAAAGCATAAGAGATTGTTAAAAACTGAGAACAAACTGAGGGTTGATGGGGGGTGGGAGGGAGGGGAGGGTGGGGGATGGGTATTGAGGAGGGCACCTTTTGGGATGAGCACTGGGTGTTGTATGGAAACCAATTTGACAATAAATTTCATATATTGGAAAAAAAATAATACTTTGGGTGATAACTACATTAGCGTCTCCTCCAATTTTATAGCAATAGAATTGGAAGCCATCTGATATGCACCTAATTAAGCACTAATACTTTCAAATTTCTCCTTGTCTGAAGTCCAATATTATTAATCATTGGGGCAATTAAACATACAAAGATTTCACAATATGTGAAAAGGATATCACTTGTTTGTAAAGTGCATAAGAGTGAAGAATTTTGAAAGGACATATGTGAAATAAGAATACATAATATACTCAACTGAAGGATATCAGGCCAAGCAATTCTAGTCATGATTATTTATCTGGTTGAGGACATGGACATTGATTTTCCCAAAACTATTTCAGCCTGAATATCTTATGTATATTAGAAAACCTTATGTATATTCCCAGGATACATGTTATCCAGTTAGAAATCCTCAGTTTACAATATTAGAGTTCCTAGAGTTTTGCCCTTGAACAATTTCTCTGTCATATTACACTCACTTATCCAATCTCATGACATGACTTTATATCACATGCACACACACACACACACACACACACACACACATACACACTGAGGTTTCGAAAATCTATATCTCGTAGTCTGACATCTCCCTTAACTCCGATGGACATATGCAACTTAATATTTTATATCTCCATTTGGATGTCTAATAGTCATCTCAAAATAGGTACTGTAAATTGAACATACCAGGCATACTGCTGCTTCTGAGTCATTGTTTTTGATTCCTGGGTATAGACCTCTTTTCCCCCCATGGACCCGAATGCTCTGTTCCTTTACTTCTTTCAAGTCTTTGTTCAAATATCACCATATTTATTTTTTATGATTCTTTATTTTTTAAGTAAGCTTTATGCTCAATGTGGGGCTTGAACTCATGACCCTGTGATAGAGTTACATGCTCTACCAACTGAGCCAGCCAGCCACCACTGATATGTTTCTGATGCCTTCTCTAAATGTTTTCCATATAGCAAACATCCTTGTACCTACCTACTGCACACTCTGTCATTCTTGGTTTTATTTTTCTCTAGAGCCCTTATCATCAGATATCCTACAAATTTTACTTATTCATTTTTTTTTATATTTCTTCCCACTAGAATGTAAACTTCATGAAAATTGACTTCTGATTTGTTCATTTTCTTCTATATTCTCAGAATATAGAAGAGTGCCTTGGGTATGGTAGTCACTTAGCAAATATTTACTAAATTGAAGAATAAATAAACTATTGATTAGAAGTCAACAAAATAGCTCAAACTCTCTGCGACAGGTTTATGGGCTGCTTGAGAGGTCAAGCTAAGCATGATGATGATGAGATGGATATGAGTAGCGAAACAGAAGGGGAACTTCCATTATAAGAACCACCTGTCAAAAAGAAAGACTGATGTATAGCAGCATAGAAAGAAATGAACATCAAATCCACCTGAGTTACTAGTGACTGAGAAAAATGTAAATATTCATGGAACAGTGACAGGAGGGTTTGTACAACTGACTACTTCCAAGGGAAGAACAATGAGTCTGCAATACTGAAGGTGTCAGTTCTTACACAATGACTGTAAGAACTCTCATCAACTCATGTTTGAGTAATCAAGTCAGAAAAGGGTTTTAACTGGTAACAATGTAGAAAAGTAGATGTCTCTGTTTTTTTCAAGTTTCGTGATCAGTTATGGTTTACTGAATATGAGCAATGATGCCAAGTATAGAAAAAAACCAGAGTGTCAAAGATGGAATATCTATCCTTCAATGGGAAAAAGAGCTGGCGTCATAAATTTATTCCGAATGAGGAAATTAGGCTGTCTGAACTTTCACAGTAAGAGCCTTCAGAGAAATTACCTTATTGCATTGCAAACTTTCACTTCCTTCTTCATGTCAACTAAATTGGCATTTGAATATTTGATCAGTAAGAGAAACTGGCATATTTTAGAATCAGACATTTTCTTCTATTTGTGTAGTTTCTTGTGTAGAGTTTGAGGCACTGAAATTTTTCTTTGTGTATGTTTGGATCATTTTGACAACTTTCTTTTTTATAGTTTCACTGGTGCCTTATGGGGCTTTGACTTAATAAAGGCTGCACTCTTCTCCCATCAGGATGAAGCCATATAACCAATGTATAAATGGTGATTCACTGCCATAAGTGGGGCTGGATTTCATAATGTTACAAAAATTTCCCCAGAAAATCACTCAGGCTTTACTGCATAATCAATTACTATGAAAGTGGCTGAGAACATCCTCCTCTGCAGGCTGCCTGGGACCTTATATCTGAATTTTGGTAGTGTTCCATGCTCTTAAACATGTAAGTAGTGTTTAGCATGTTCATCATGCTACCGTCTACATGAAAGGTCAATAAGTAGATTTGCCTTCTTAAAACTGATGATCACACTACTTTGCATACAATGGGTTCTCAGACCACATTGGTTCATTAGCTTACATAAATGTGGGAGCTAGAAATTTGGTAGTCTTCAGAAAATAAAATTTCCCAGCTGTTTATTGAAGGTCAGAATTTCAGACTTTGTGCAGACACACGGAGTAGATAATTTTACCTGCACCAAGCCAATCCTACGTATTAGGAGTAGGGGGAGCGAATTTTTGTAGCACCAAAAAACCATTAAAGAAATTGTTGTATAACCTTTCTGAAAGTTTTCTGCTGAAAATTTACTTTTGCAAAATATGTTCTCATCTCTATTTAACGTTAGGTTTTCTGAGGATTTAACTTAGAAAAATGTACAGTTTTCTACTTCACATGAAGATTCTCTTTGGAAAATAGCATTATAAATAAAGTTAGATATGAATAATACTTCCTTAAAATTGTGTTTACTAAGCCCAAATGGCTTTGGTAAATTATGTTTAATTTTAGCTTAGGGAAAACTTACATAACATCCATTAAATTGCATTGGCTCTTTTGTTGAGGATTGCTTTTCTTGATTATGAAAACATTATTACTATTTTTTTGTTTATTTATTTTGAGAGAGAGAGAGAGCAAGCAGGGGAGGGGCAGAGAAAGAGAGAGAGAGAGAGAACCCTAAGGGGTTGTGGAAGTTCAGAGCCCGATGTGAGGCTGGATGCCACCAACCCTGAGATCACGACCTGAGCTGAAATCAAGAATCAGACGCCTAACTGACTGAGCCACCCAGGTGCCCCAATTACGAAAACATTTAATAAACAGTTATTCCACCTGTCATTAAACAAATAAATCACCGTCACTACTGACCATCCAAACAAGAGAAAAAGTGCATTTGTTTATCACCTTTTGCAGTTGGGGTTCTTGTTACTTTCCAAGGGTTCCCTAAAAATCACTGTTTTCTCTTTTCACGTGGCCTTAATTCGATTAGCGTGGCCTATTTCATCCACCTAGCCTTTTTGTAGGTATGTGTGGTGTAGCAGCATCAAAGAGAAAACAAGACAAAAGCCTTTTTCATTTGTGTAAATGTCTAGCTTTACTTTAAAATATATTTTGATTGATTGCGCCATTAAAAAGTAACATTGGGGAATGGATGCCTATGCTTGTGTGAAGCTTGCTTGAAACTCTTAATCTCTCTGCACCTCTCCCCCACTAGCTCTCCTTACAAAATTAAAAAAAACAAAAACCAAAAAAACTAAGGGACTTGGATGGCTCAGTCAGTTAAGCACCTCATTCTTGGTTTCTGCTCAGGTCACGATCTCATGGTTTGTGAGTTTGAGTCCCACTTCAGGTTCTGCCCTGGAGGCATGGAGTCTGCTTGGGACTCTCTCTCTCTCCTTCTCTTTCTGCCTGCCCCTTCTCCGTTCTCTCTGTTTCGCTCAAAGTAAATAAAAATAAAACTTCAAAAAATATTTTAAAAAACTTACATTGTACTGAGATAGTCACTGTGTTGAATTCTCCTAGAAAAACAAATATCTTTTGACATCTAGGATCAAATTCTCATCCTGAGAATATGACAAATGAAATAGTCTAAAATCTTCTCCAACAACAAAACATGGAATAATATAATGTTTAAAGAAGAAACACTGAAAGAAGCATGGATGGTCTGTCAAGAAAGTAATGGGAAGTCTGAGGAGGGAGGAGAGATATAAAATGAGAAAACAAAAACAAACCACACTCTGACCATTAATCCAGAGCAGTGAGTGTTGAAGCAGGCAGGAGTTCTAAAAGCTCAGTAAGGAAGCTATTTTGTGGGGGTGGGAGGATTGGGAGTTGGGGATGGGGGCTACTGGGGAACAATCTCCAAAGATGAAGACACTGATGTGGCTCTGGGTTAGAGGGTGGTATGACTTTGACCCTTCGATTTTCCCACATGACATCCTTCTCGCTAGTTTAGGGCGAGTAGTTTCACTACCCAAAATGAGAATTGAATTTTAAAGAACCTTGGGTTTCATTCATGGGGGAATGTACCTCTAATTCTGCACTCAAATAATTATGACATAAAAAATTCCCAAAACATGAGTTTAGGACCAAACACAAACACATATCACATGAGGAAACAAGGCACCATGAAAAAGACTCAGCAGAGGCAACAAAAGGCATGATAAGATTTAGGAAACTCTAAGATGTTGGAATTATCATATACAGAATTCAGCAGATGTGTTAAAAAATCTTCTGAGCAAACTGAACTTAAGATAAATATGAAAACATTACTCAGAGAAGAACAGAAGGGCAAAAGGAGAGCTATTAAAAAATAACTCAAAAGATTTGAAATATAGAGCTACAGATTTTAACGAAAGTCTGATCAGATTTTCCGAAGGTGAAAATAAACAGAATAGTAATAAAGATAAGAATTATTATTACTATAAATAATATATTATACATAGATTTGTTATGGCTTTGGGAGTGTTCTATCAAGTAGGGATTATTATTATTATTATTACTATTATCCTATATTATGGCTTTGGGAGTGTTCTATCAAGTGGGGATTATTATTATTATTACTATTACTATTATCCTATTTTACAGATGTGAAAACTGAGGCAGGAATTGATTAAATAATTTCTCCAAGATTCCATAGCTGGTAAGTGGCAGAGTAGAGGTTCAAATCTAGGCAGCCTAGCAGCAGAATCCGTGCTTTTGATAATTAACATTTAAATGATAATGAGTACAAATTTTCTAAAAAACTGACAAAAGGCAAAAGACATTAATCTTCAGATTTGGAAAGGACAGTAAACCCAAGCCTAAACGAAAAGATATCCCCACCCAAGCACATAACAGCAGAACTCCTGGGCATCAAAGAAAGGTATATGGAAATTTGAGAGAAGAGTGTGAGGAAAAATGTATTTAAAATATTGAGGAAAATAATTGTTTACGTAGAATCATATAGCCTACAAAATAATGTTTCAAAAGCAATAGCAAAAAGCAGAAATTTTTGGACAAATAAAAGTGAACTACTAAAAAGGATGGAGATATTTCAGGAAGAAGAAAAATACTTCCAAAGCAAAGCTATGATTAAAAAAAAGTTGGAAAACAAAGGAAATTATAAGCATGTTATAATAATTTATCTCTATGTGAAAGTAATTAAAAAAATCAGGATGGGAAGTTTGTATGCATGTGTGTGTGTGTGTGTGTGTGTGAATGATTAAGAGTCTGTATGTTTTAATTAAGTGAAATATAAAATTAAAAATTAATAACCATTTAAAGAAGAGAAGTGCAGTATATAACTTCCAAACTACGAAAAGAGAAAAGATGGAAAGAGGAAAAAAAATCAATGAATGCAAAAAAAGAAAAAAAGGAAAACAGCATAAAGGAACACAGCAAACAAATAATAAAGCAGAAACTATGATGGTAGATATCTACATATATCAGTAATACAAAAATAGCAAGAGAAAGATCACTCTTGCCCGAGGTGGGGCATTTTAATTATACTTTAATTTTATTGACCTTCTTCAATACATCTTTTTTTTTAATCTTTATTTATTTTTGAGAGAGAGACACAGAATATGAGCAGGGGAGGAGCAGAGAGAGAGGGAGACACAGAATCCGAAGCAGGCTCCAGGCCCTGAACTGTCAGCACAGAGCCTGGCGCGGGGCTCAAACTCATGAACCATGAGATCATGACCTGAGCTGAAGTCTGACGCTCAACCGACTGAGCCATCCAGGCGCCCCCAATATTTTCATTTTAAAGCAGCACATTCAAATTTAGATTCTGGCCTAAATACACCTGATTATAAGGTGCTTCAAACATCTGAGAGAGCAAGGTCTCTTTGATAAGCTAGTATTTGTCAAAAGTTCTCTGTTGACTATCATGTTTATCCTGCAAATTATCTCTTGAAATAATCAAATTAAATAAATATTTTAGGGATTTTTCTTTGAGATTATGTTATACTTATGTAGGGGGACTACTGATATCTTCATTATATTAATCTTTCCTAAAAAGTAATAAGGTATTCCTTTCGATTTATTCAAGTTTTCACTCGCTTCAGCTGCTGTCTCTCTCAAAAGTATTGTTTCCTCTAATTCTTAAACATTTATTCAAGCTTTCTTCTATGTCTTTTGAGTGAAATTTATAGATTATCTTTTCTCTCTGGATACCACACATTCTCCTTCAATTAACTTCAGGTATTTTAAAATTTTTGCTCCTGTTACGGATATTTTCCATTATGTTTCCAATATTTGTTGTTAAGAAATCTGTTAAGGGTCTTCTAGGTGGCCCAGTTGTTTAAGCATGAGATTCTTGATTTCAGCTCAGGTCGTGATCTCACAGATCTTGAGTTCGAGCTCCGCATAGGACTCTGTGCTGACAGTGTGGACCCTGTTTGGAATTCTCTTTCTCCCTCTGTCTGCCCCTCCCCTGCTCAAATGTGTGCTCTTTATTTCTCTCTCTCTCTCTCTCTCTTAAAAAATAAATAAATAAACATTTAAAAAACTAGAGTATAGTGGACACAAAATGTTACATCAGTTTCAGGTATATAGCATATTGATTTGACTGGGCTTATATGTTTTATTTATTCTACATGTGATGGAAAAACAAAAGATGTTCTCTATTTTGCAGGTTATACAATCAACTTATATAGTATGAGCAATCTTATTAATATATTATTCAGATGATTTTTATCCCTTTCCTCACACTTCTGTATGAGTTGAGATCTACTACTAAATAACTGTCGATTTCTCCCCAAATTTCTCTTTTTAAGTATATTTACTTATTTTGAGAGAGAAAAAGGGTGTGCGGGAGCAAGCAGGTGAGGTTCACCCACAAATCGTGAGATGCTGAACTGAACCAAAGAAAAGTCGGACACAACTGACTGAGCCACCGAGGTACCCCTCTCCTGAAATTTCTAACAATTTTGCTTTATATAAGTATCAAGTAAATCCCAGTGTTCCAGAAACCAAACTTTTAGTTTTTCTACAACTCAGTTAAGCACCTACTTCTGTCACAGTGGTGAGAATTACATTTTAATCAGTCTGGAGTATTTCGTCGCCTCCTTCTGTCATGTTGCAGCTAAGTGCAGGTTACATATATTACGGGACAACACCGTTTCCCTCTCTTTGGTGGAGGGAGTGGGGTCGGCTTCCTAGCATCTCTCACCTATCCAGGCAGACCTCTGTTGACAGGACACTTGCTCCTTGGGCCATGGTGGCTGCTACTGAGAAGTTTGGCATGTCTGCCTGTGTGATCTTTTCACATCTGGACCTCTCTCCATTGCTCTGCCCATATTTGGAGGCAGGGATTCACTCCGTTCCTCTGGCCACTATGCACCAGGCAATCCTTAATGAGATGGTTTAAAGCCTGTCCATGCAGACATCCACACAATTTCTAGGGGGTTTGTCTCCTCTCCAGGTGCTAGTCAGGGTGCTCAGAAAGTCTCCCCTCCCCTGGGCTCTCCACCCTGCATGGAGCTCTTCTCTGACTGTGGCCTGGAAGAATCTTCCCTCAGAACCTTCCAATGGCAGTATCGCCACACTGTGAACATCACAGCACCTCTGCCCAGCCCAGGCCAAAGGAATCTTTTCTACTTTAAGGAGAAAGGGGAAATCTTCTGTCTCCTAGGAGTCCTCTCTACTTTCCTAAAGACATCAGCTTTTGGACAACAAGCAAAAAAGAAGCCTGCTTTCCACTGATTTAACTTGTTACATCCCATTGTTTTGTTGTTAAAATGTACCTCTAAAAAAATTCTAGAGGCCCAGGGTTATTGGCTCCAGAGTGAGGATCTTGCCTTTGTGTGTTTGTATGGGTGCGTGGGTGCACACACATGCATGTTTTCTTTCCATAAAGTTGTTGACATTTACGTATGAGAGCCCAAATTTGGGCATCTGATTTTCACTTTTCTGTGTCTCTGTTATAGGAAAGCATGAAATGAGGCCTGTATTTGTTTTTGTAGTTTTTGCCTTCTCGGTTTGAGCAAGCCTGGTGGAGAGCCTATGGTATATTGTATTGGGAAAGCTAGGAAAAAACAAACAAAACCAAAACCCCTCTCCTCCCCTAGATCTCCTCTGTGGCATGTTCATGAGTATCCCCTTTGGAATCATGGTCTTCAGTGACAGAAGGGTTCTGAGCATCTTCTGTGGTAGTTGCTGTGGGGCCCAGCCCAGACTCCTGCTAGGACTGGGGTGCTGGTACCCCGGCTGGTGGAAACATTGGTTGCTGCAGGCTCACAGCAGATTGACTCCCTTGGGAACTGCCCTAGGCCGCATTCCCCATAGTCTCATCCCTCCCCAAAGACAGCCCCTACCCACTGTGTGGACTGTGATTTCTGAAGGATTATTCACTCCAAAGCTTTGCATGGCATACGCTGACACCTCTGAAGTAGCTGCTTTGGGCTTCCATTTCTCCTTCTGCCCAGTCCTACAGCCCTCCTTTCTCCATAGCGCACGTCCAAGTACAGGGAAATCTCCACATCAGAATCTATTTCCTCGAGTGCCTGACCTAAGACACCATCCCTCCAACACACGGCTACGCCTTCAAAATCCACACTCTCAGATTTTTTAGCTACAATTCTAATGATTTTCAAGACCTCCTGAAACATCCCTACGTGTGTGCGTTGGCTTAGCAGTGCCTTATTCCGCCCCCATCACTCCATGAAGCTGGCGCCGTTATTATCCCCATTTTAAGGATGAGATAATGCAGACTTACAGAGGACAAACAGCTCGTCCATTTTCACACACTACATCCAGGCTCATCTTCGGCTGAAGGATGAGTCAGGAGACAAGTGGAGCCCACAGGTTTCTTTCCCCGAATATCTCAAAAAGGCCACAGATGCTGCATCTGATTATAGTTGATCCACTGCAAACAAAAGAACTTCAAGTAGAGGTCCTCATTACTCATGCCAAGAACTCCTGACTGTAAACTGTGTCTCTGAACTAGGGATGGTTATGATGTTGTGCCAGAATTTTTTAATACTTCCTGCCGTTCCGTTTTCTTGGAGAGAGTAGTCTGAGTTTGTCTTTCAATCTGTCTCCATCTGTGATATACTAGTCAGAATTCCTTCATGTTTGTATCTGATGCTGATCCTTTGTTTCACTGCTGATTAAAATGTCCTACGCCTTTACTGTCTCTGGTCCTTTTGTTGCGCTGCTTGAGGGGGCAACTTAGGGTTTGAAGCTGACATTTAAGCTGTCACCGTTCATAAGTTACTTGTCTTTTGTCATGTAATGGCATTTTTGAGGTCATGTAATACATTTTGCAAGCATTTCCTCACTCTTTAGTTATTACTTAAAAATAAAGTCCCTATATTAATTAATCTTCTCCAATTGATGGACCAAGTCTTGTGACTTCCCTTTTTACTATTTTAATAAAAATACAATGCACATACTTACAGATATATTTAAGTTGCAGTTTTAATTTTTACTTATATCAGGATCCTAGAAATGAGATTACTGAATCAAATGTTATGAATCTTTTGACACCTTTGATAAATAACATTAAATTCCTTTTCAGTTTTTTTCTGATATAAATTTATTCCTAGTATCAATATATGTCAATAGTATCAATATTCTAGGAAAAATAAATTAAATGTTATTTTTTTAAATTTCCAGTTAGTGTTTTTCTTATTGGCTTTTTAGGTTTTTTTTTTTAAATACATAAAAATATTTACCTTTTATGTGTCACTCTTGTGTTCAGTGTCTTTCCCACTGCGCATGAGCCCTGGGTGTGGATTTGGATAAGAATGTCTGTATGTATTTTGTTTCACTGATTCAGATTCAGTTCCTGTGCAACATTGTACTTTTTGGAATATTGTAACTTAACTGGACATTTTACTATCTGGGAGGTACGTTGACGCTCATTTTCATCATCAAATTATTGGCAATAGCTCTCTGGTCTTTAAACTTCCAGATAAACTTCAAATTGTTATCACTATTTGGAAAATTATAAAATAACCAAATTGGGATTTAAATGTTAATACACCTATAAGTATGCATACCTTACCATTAATACAATGAAAAAGAAATAGGCACAATCCTTGTGTCCATTGGTGGGGGGTATTAATTAATGCATGGCTTCATCAATATATTGATTCAATAATTAATTCAATGGGGGAATGTTAATTAATACATAAGGGAAAATGTTAAAGCAGTACACTAAAAGTAATGAATATGAGGTTTTCATAGGTCAGGGAAGAGAGGCCTCTATTAGGGCAGGTGTCTTGTATTGGTAGAGCATAAGGAATTAGACGAGGAAGGTTAGGAACTAACTATAGATTTCCTTGAAAGAAAGTTTTGGCTTGATTTGAAGTTATGGAAAGCCAGGAAAGACTTTGAACAAGTGTTAAAATTAACATTTAATGATGATCAGAATTGACCTTGATTATGTGCTGGTCCTATGCCAGGGACTCCTCCTACTGTAACTGTCCTTTTAACCCCCACAAAACCTCCATGCGGCCACTATTACTCATCCCATTCAAGGTTGTGAAGCGAAAAAGTGGCAAGGTGGCTGTGGACTCCATACCCCTCCCTGCTGATCTACACCTGCAACAATGCACACTCATTCTCTTCTCCATCACTCCCCACCAAAACCAAACAATAACAACAAAATCCAAGCAGACAAATCTCTTACAAGAAGATTTTTTTTGTAAAATTATTTTCAAGATCATCTCCCTCCAAAAGAAAAAGTTTCCATGGAATAGAGCAGAGATAGAGCAGAGAGAGAGAGAGCCTAGGTGTTTAAGCTCATTTGAGAAACCATCGAAGTCATAGAAGGATCAAATCCACACTGTCTGATTGTGCAAGATGCAAGCTGGAGGGCTTTCTGACACTGTGCTCAGTGCTCAACTTAAACCATTTCATGCTTGTCTTTATGTGGTTACTCTTGTTTCTTAGAAAACAAGGGAATACTTACAAATAAAGCTCTAAGAACAAGCTTTATACAATCCTGTAAGTGGTCCTTCTGAAAAGTTTTGCTTTGTCATGACCATTTCTTAGAGAGGCTCTATTTTTTTACATTCTATATAATTTATATTATTATTATTTAAACATGCTGGCTCTTGTGTTAGCAAAATCTCTCAAAAGGCAAATAATGCTTCGAAAATGTGTTGACTCCAAGAAATTTCCAGGAAAAAAAAAGTTACTGTCAAAATCATTGTAAAATTCCTAATAATTTAGAAGGGGAAGTGTGTTTTAACTTTATAGCAACTGGCTTCTAATGTTGTGCATAATTGGTAACACTGATTTTTATTTCATCCCAAATGAAATAAAATAGCTGAACTCTCAATGATTAATAAATAGCTAGCTGTTGTAAAATAGCACACATGAGGTCTACTCTAGAGAGCCCTATTATACTGAATATCAGCCCAATAACAAAGATATGGAAATGGTATGTTCTAGAGGGATTTACAAATTACAATAGGCATTTCTCATTATGGAAGGGGATGATGTGAGAAAGTTTGTAAAACTCATTTGGAGACTATAACAGACAAAAATCCTTGACATTGAGGTGTCCCCAGCATTTATAAAAGACTCTCAGCATTACTTTCTCAATTCCATAGGTCACACTTTTAGAATTGCCATCCACTTCCCTTTCAGTTCTGACCCCGACACATCAGTCATCACCCATTGTTTCCTCACTGCTCTGTAGATGGGCTATCCAGATATTTTTCCATTACCAATCTCACCCATGATTAAAACACCCAATTGCCATCTCAACTCTGTAGATAGCCTTTCCTCCTCCTCTTTCATTTTTTTAAATATCCCCAAAATGTCTGCTGACGTTAACTCCTGTATTTGCCTATTCAGCTGTCTGTCCACCCATCCATTTGGCAAATATATAGAGGCAACTACAGCTCAGAGAGAACAAGACCAGCCTTGGAATTCAGACTGCTTTGCTCTCTATCCTGGTTCTGTCACTTATTATCTCTATAAGCTTGAATATTTATTTAGCCTCTTTATTCTTCAGTTTCCTCATGGAGAGAATGTAAAAATAAACCACCTTCATGGCGCTGCTTTGAGAATTAAAGAGAACAGCTTATAACAATGATGTTAAATGCTTCAAGGGAGAGGTAAGTGGGGCCAAGAGAGCTTCAAACAGGGATCTGACCTAGTCGAGTAAGATCGGGGAGGATGCGATGGGGTATCCTGCTTAAGAGGAAAGCCAAAGAATGAGTTAACCTAGTCAAGAAGGAAAGAACATTGTAAACACAGGTCACGTGCTGCGAGGAATGAGGATGAGCACAAATGGAGATGGAATGTCAGCAAATCTAGTGCAAAGAGAGGAAGGTGAGGCTAGAGAGATAGATGGAAGACAGCTGATAAAGGACTTCATAGGACAATTTATGGGAGTTGTGAACTGCTGGCCGTTATCAGCTTTAATGTGATGAGACATTGGCTTGCAGAAGGGCCTGACTGGCTGACAGTAGACACATTGGGCTATTTTTTTTTTTTTTTGGTATTTTTATAAATTTTATTTTAGAGATAGAGAATGCATGCTTAAAAGTGCATGAGCAGGGGAAAGGGGCAGAGGGGAAGAGAGAGAGAATCTTAAGCAGTTTCTGCGCTCAGCACTGAGTCTGACTCAGGGCTTGATCCCAGGATCCTGGAATCATGACTTGAGCCACAATCAAGACTTTGGACACTCAACTGACTGAACCACCGAGGTGTCCAGACAGATTAGACTATTTTAATAAAATAATTCAAGAGAAAGACAATGAGAGCTTGTGTTAGGATTGTGGGGATGGACACAGAGAGAAGTGGATGGATTTAAGAAATATCTAGCAAATAAAATGGTCTGAACTTGGAAAGAGTTGCAAGGGGGAGAGAAGATGAAGAGGAAGCAGTCGTGGATAACACAGTTCCCTGACTTGCGTACTCAAAGGACAGCAGTTCATGAGTCTGAATTGGGACATTTTGCACCCAAAAGGACAAAATCTCAAGGTATTTTTTTCATTAATTCACTATTTTTGAAGGCTACGTGACCAAATTTAAACTTTTTAAGTCTAGAATTCAATGAGTTTTACCAATGTCAAATGTTTCCACTCTTTCTTTCTCTATGGTTTCCCCAGGCTAATCACATCATTCTTGGGGCATTTAACTTGCCCCATCTTCTTTCTCTCTCCTGTTTTAATTTCCTTTCTTTTTGAAATTTGTTAACAATTAATCGCCTTCATGTAGCTTTTTATGAGTAGTACATCTGATTCTAATAAAAGTCTACTTTCACTTCCATCTCTATGCCTAGCACTATGGTGCTTATTTGCATGATTACTTGTATTTACTACTACATGACTTTAGAAACTCATTCTTTCCTTATTTTATATGCATATTTTCCTCCTATCTATACTGTACATTGTCTCAGATCAGAGATCAAGTCTCCAATTTATTTTCTATTTGTCCTTTTTTTCTTAGAACAATTTGCAGAATTACTGGAACAACAAAAAGAAATACTTTGTTGTCTGACCAAATTTTCCCAGCTGGGTGGGAGGAGATAGAAAATGGCTGACTAATGCATACTTTGTTCATTGTTTCAAAGCCACAGAAATCTTTCATCAGTGTTTTATTTCCAATTTTTCCCCTCATGTCCCTCTCAATGGATGGAATTCACTCAAAAATGCCAAAGCATAACAAGTCAATGTGGTACAGTGGAATGAGCATGCATGTTGGGTTCAAACAGCAGGCTTTATTTAGCCTCAACTGTGTGACTTTGGACATCTCATTTAACCTCTCTGAGTCTGAAACTCCTTATTTTAAAAATGAAAATATCAATATCTAATCTACATATTCATTCATGTCTTATTTGCCCCTTCAGTATCCCAGCTTCATGATATTTCCAGATATAACCTGGTCACCTTCATAAATACATTCCTATCCTGAATATGTATTTCCAATGGAACTTGATGCTGTTTCTTTATGTTAGTATTTGCAGAAAGCAAAATTCTAAACAGGGTTTAACTTGAAGATTTTGAGAAATAACACTAAAACACAGTAACTATTTCAAAACCTTCTATAAAGGTCAAATAGATACTTTCGATGCCAAAATATTCTAGAACTGGAAAGTGACAAATATATTAGAACACCCACGGAGAAACCTGTTTTCACTTTAGAGTAAATATTTTTTTCTCACAAAAATATTGTTGCGTTGAATGGTAGAAAACTGCCAAAATTTAGAGGAAGTTAAGCAATATCAGAATGCAATTAAAAATAAATTAGTCATAGCTGTGATCAAGGGGCTTTCCGAACTGCACTTGAGAAGATCAGAAAAATTAACACGAAACTGCCATTGAAGAGCAAAACTTACTTGTACAATTTTAAATAAGAGCTTAAAAATTGAAGATACAAAATGATATTGGCTCTTTTTAAATATGTTCCTTCAGCCTATACCAAATTAACTAATCTATAAATCAGAATATTTGATCTTCGGCTTACAGAGTCATCAACACCGGAAAGTCTAGAATATCTTAAAGTCAACATATTGTCAAGGTTTTAATGTTTTGGTGACAAGATAATAAAATGATCCAAACAAGATTTATTTAACCCAGCAAATAGCAATTTTGCCCCATATTAACATTATATTGATATTGTTTTCCAAGTGTACTTTATAGCCCTAAGGAAAACCTTAAAGAATGAGAATTGGATTTTAACTTGGAAAAACAGCTGAAACTTACCAGTTGGAAAATTTCATTGAAATATAAGAGATTTTCTTTACTTTAGGTTTTTACTTAAATTCTAGTTAGTTAACATACAGTATAATATTGGTTTCAGGAGAATTTAGTGATTCATCACTTACATACAACACCCAGTACTCATCCCAACAAACACCCTCCTTAATGTCCATCAGCCATTTAGCCCATCCCCCTCCACCAATCCTGAATTTGCTCTCTGTAGTTAAGAGTCTCTTATGGTTTGCCTTCCTCTGTTTTTTCCCCTTCCCCATGTCCATCTGGTTTTGTTTCTTAAATTCCACATATGAGCTAGAGTGTATTATGCTAAGTGAAATAAGTCAGTAAGAGAAATACAAGAGATTTTAAGCGAGCTCCTCTTGTGAACTTTTCTCCAACATCAAGTGAAGCAGTTTTCTGCTTTACCTGGAGATGGAAGTTGGTAGAATGTTGGCAGGCCCCTAATCCCATAGTTATGGAGAACGCCAGTTGAACTGCCTTTCTAGGCTGCCAGACTCCTCCCAAGCCACATCATCTGGAGTAGTGACCTGAGAAGGTAAATCAGTGGGTTTCTAGAGCTGCTTGCACCCCTCCAGGCAATGCCAGTGAATTTGACCATGGGATTCAGTTCATTCTCTCTTTCTGCTACCGTGTGGTGCTGCCTACATTTCTTTCCATCCTTTAGAAACCCCTCATGGGAAGTCACTGTCTATTTCTTGCTCCTGGAGACACTGTGGGGTTGCTGCAGGACCTCAGGGCTGATAACCAATTGTCTCAATTCGAATCTTGACTCCACCATCTTCTCCTTTAATTGGAACCTTGGGGAACTTGCTTCCTCAAATTAAGCCTCAGTTTACTCATCTGTTAAAATGTATGTGACTGTGAAATGACCTAAACTCCAGGGCTGTTGAGGAAAGAAGACAGTTTAATGCAATATGGTATGGGTTGAATCCACGTAAATGATTGATACCTACTGAGATGTATTCTGCGAGCAACCCCTGTTCTCTTGACCTTGTTATACAACTCTTCCCCCAAATGTACCCATATTGGATATCATTTCACCTGGGACTCTCAAATGAACAAAATAATTGAATCTAACAAACTGTTATGATTTCTTTAACATTTTCACTTGAAAACTCCTTCTCGGCTCAAATGTAACCTACTCTGTGAGGCCTCCTCAAGCCAAGTGAGGAACATTTCTGCCCTTATCTGGTCATCCCTTCAGCGACCATTGCCTACATTGTTTCTCATCAATCCCTAATAAATACTTCTCTTTCTTCCACAAAACTAGTAACTCAAAGGCAAGGTGTTTGTCTTCAGCTCTATCTTCAGGGACAAAATATAACAGTTAATCATATACGTTAAGTAAACTAACGACTATGATAACAAATTAATAGCTGAAAACCTTGTCATGATTTCACGTTTTTGTGAAATCACATCCAAGTGTTAACTCAATCAGGTAAGAATTATTATACGGATGGTAGAGCCAGCTGGCTTGGTGTAGGGCAATCCCTACCTTAAAAAAAATCTTTCATAAGACTTGGTGATAATGGCTAGATTTCAGGCATTTCGGATGCTTTGAGAGAACCAAAAGTTAGCACTCTCACCTTTAAGAAATGGGACAAAGAAGTAAGGTAGCTGGAGCCTACAGTATTTATTACAGAAGCACCTGATATTGGAGACTGTGTTTAATATTTGTGATTTTATTCCTAATCCTCAACTACAGAAGTGGCTTGACTACACACCTTATCACAAAGGGCTTGTCCCATTTTAAGACTGAAAACACAGTATTAGCTTCTCAAAAAGTAAATATTTGACGACTGGATCAAGAATGAATGGATTTCATTAGGACCCTAAGTATGGAGATATGTGTCCAAACTACAAAGGGTATTATTATTTGAAGGAGAGAAGACAGAAGAGGGGGTGGCTGGACAACGAATTAAAACAGGAGACTGCCTTCTCTTCCTCCTCTAACATCTTTAATGGGAATTACCAAGTGTTCTTTTTATGCTGGTAGACAACCCAGGGGAGAGGGAGAAGTTAAACGTACTCGAAGAAGGGGGATAACCAAAAAGATAGAATCTTAGGGAAGACAAAAAAAAAGTTAGTAAGTTAATAAGTTAAAAGTTAATAAGAACATTTGGGAGCTTAAACTTGAAAAGATGAGGGAACACTTCCTTCATTAAATAGAGGAGAAAGGAAAGGCTGTGGTGGGGAAAGCCAAGTAGAGTTTAGATGATCATGGGAAGAGCTTCCTTTTTGATTGCTTCTGTTTCCACCATAAAGTATGGGAGTTGGGTTGGGGGTGGGGTTGCTGGGGAAAGGACGTAGGAAATTTTAAGGGAAAAACAAGATATAAAATATTGTGAGTTATGGGAAAGAATAAGAGTACTAGAAGAATGTAATAGGCTATAGGGAAGATTTGAAGACTCCATTAAGAACTGGTGACTTTCTTAGCATAAGATCCACATACCTAGAAAATTAAAAGTTGGCTGTTTCTAATTTCAATGGGAGTTATATCTATTTAAGCATTAATTGGATGCTTCAATTTTTATTTTATTTTTTATTAAAAAAACTTCTAAATGTTTATTTATTTTTGAGAGAGGGAGAGAGAGAGAGAGAGAGAGAGAGGCAGAGAGAGAGGAAGATACAGAAATGAAAGCGGGGCTCAAACCCACAAATTGTGAGATCATGACCTGATCAAATTCAGATGCTTAACTGACTGAGCCACCCAGGTGCCCCGCCTTTTTAAAATTTTTAAATGTTTATTTATTTTTGAGAGAGAGAGATAGAGAGAGAGAGAGAGAACGCATGTGAGCGGGGGAGAGCGCAAGCTTCAATTGTTACAGAAACTTACAACTATGCTTTGAGCAGACCAAGTCAAAGGGAAAAGAGAAAGAAACTCAGGAGTATACTAATATCACTTTTAACTTATACTGCTTTTAAGGCACACCTAGAGAAAGATCTCTGGGTTTTCGTAAGATGTCTGAGAACTTTTAAGTAAAATATTAAAATTTTTGAAGCCTGAAAAAAGTAAATAAAATATAATTTAAAAATTGGGAACATGAATTTGAATTGTAGCTTACTTCTCTGGCCTATAAGAAGTTTTCCTCATCTACAACCCTTTCCCAAGGCTACAGGTGCAGGTTAGGCAGAGGAATACTTTGCCCCAGAATTCAAGAATTCACTAGCAACTGCTGCAGGTATTCTGGAGTGTTCTAGAAGAGCTGCACATACAGGATAACCACAAAGGGGACAGGTAAGGAAATGTTAATTGACTCCTCTCTCTCTCCCTCTCTTTTGGCCCTATCCTAATTCAGGATCATGTAACTTTTATCCATATTATTATGTTGGTCTCCATTTTTCAAAGTAAAATGTCTCTAATCTAGCTGGATTAAAATCATTGAATGGTTTTCCACTGCATTCACAACAAAGATCCTGAATTATGGTCCTGAACATCTGGCTCTTGCCTCCCTCTCCACACCCAACTCCTACTACCTACTCCTCACTCTACCACAGTGTCTTTTCTCAGGGCCTTGAAGAAGCCATGTTCTCTCAAGGCCTCAGGGCCTTTGCTTTGTTATATTACCCAGAGTTTTCCAGAGAAACTGAACCAACAGGAAGTGTGTGTATGTACAAACAAGGAGAGAGAGAGCACTTTGTTTGAAAGAATTGGCTCACATAATTGTGGGATCTGGAAAGTCTGTAATCTGCAAGGCAACCAGCAGGCTGGAGACCCACAGAAGAGTTGACATTGAATCTTCCAGTGTGAAAGCCTTTTGGAGGAAGAATTCCTTCTCAAGAGACCTTAGCCTTTTCTCTCACACCTTCAGCCGCCTGGATGAGGCCCATCCACATTATGTAAGTTAATCTACTTTACTCAAAGTTCACTGATTTAAATGTTAATCTGATCTAAAAATGCCTTGACAGTAACATCTAGACTAGTGTTTGGCCAAAAACTGGGTACCATGAGCTACCCAACTTGACACACGCAAGTAACCTTCACACCCATGACACCACTTCTGCCCACAATGCTCTTTCACGCTTCTACCTCTTGACTAAATTGTCACTTGTCTGGCCTTCTTGACCACTTCCTCCCTAACTGGGTTATATCCTTCTGTTATAGGCTCGTAGAAAGCCCTGTATTTCTCCATCACAGGCATGATTTAAAATTTTTCTTCATGTTTATTTATTTATTTAGTTAGTTAGTTAGTGACTGAGTGAGAGAAGAAGGAGCAGAGAGAGAGGGAGAGAGTCCAAGCAGGTTCCATGCTCAGCATGGAGCCCAACACAAGGCTCAATCCCATGACGGCGAGATCATGACCTGAGCTGAAATCCAGAGTATGAAGCTTAACCAAACAAGCTACTCAAGAGCCCCTACCACAGGCATGATTTAATTCATAATGTATTTGATTCCTGTTTGGCTCTGTCTTGTCATGAATATAGAAGCCACACCTAATTGTTCACCACTATGTTTGCTGGTCCCAGGCACCATGTTGTACAAAGTGTATGCTCAGTCAAAACCAATAAGCACAAGAAATTTCCATATGTCTACCAAGTGGAATTTATAATGTATTTATAATCATCACTCACTTGTTTCAAATGTTTCATCCATAATAATTATAAATAATAGACTAGTAACATTTACCAGGTGCTTTCAGTTTGTAAATACTCAATGTTAACTTATCCTATCAGATACCTCTTTTGCACCATTTTAAATCCTCTCAACCTTATTGTCTCTGAGGCTCTTGACCACCATTCCACTCTAGGCTTGGTCCTTGTAAAACCAATTTCTCTGGGGCAAACCTACTGCACTTACCTCATGCCTGGTTATTCCATTTCTCCCCTCCAGCCCCAGGGTTCTTCTCTCTGTGGCTGCTGAGACATGATTGTTTCAAGACCCATGAGGCTCCCATACTTGCCCAACCTAAAAATGTGGGAGAGATGAAGTGCTGAGGGTGAGGAACGAAACTTGGACCAATAGAAAGGGACAAAAGACAAAGTCTTCCCCCCTTCCCCAACCCACCAGTCCCAAAATATAATAGTGCACAAGGCCCCTTGGGAGATGGTCCCATGAGACTCAGTAGTCACACAACATGATACCTGGGACTGACCAGAAGTCAGATACAACCCCCCCCGCCGCCAGCCATTTCTGCTCTTTCCTTTCTTGCCTCACTGCCCTTGTCCTTCATTCTGGATTTCCTGGCTTTAGACTCCTCTGTATAGTCTTAATGCATCAGCTTTTGTACTAGGTTCTGTTTTTTAGAGCACCTGGGCTTAGACATTCATTTCATTTTCACAACTGGAGGATGAGATCCAGTTTGTGTTTTAAATGCTCATCTTGGTGCAGTGTGCTAACAGATTGGAGGGGGAGAAGGGAGGAAGTGGGGAACTAAGGAATTTATGGCAATGGTCCCAGTGAAAGATGATGGTGCTAAGGAAAAGAATGCCAGCTGTAAAAATGGAAAAAAGTGAACAAGTTTGAGATATCGCTTCCTCTTCCTTCATAGTCCTTTTCATGTGAACTGCCATTATGTATTTGCATACTTGCCTATTCTACTATGAATGCTCTATCTGTAGGAATTGCTAGCATGCTTCAGAAACATAGTATATTTCTGTTGTATGAATGAGACAGCATGATAATTCCAGACACTCAGGAAAACAGCAATAGGTTGTTCAGAAGGTTACAGTGAACTAACTCCAGGGAGGAAAACAAATATATATATATATTCCATATATATATATATATATATATATATATATGGAAAAATGGAATATATATATATATTCCATATATATATGGAAAAATGGAATATATATATGTATATATGTATATATATACATATTATACACATATAGATATAGATATACACACACACACACACATATATATATATATATATATATATATATATATATATATGATGTGTTGATAGGAAAAGGGGCAGATGTTCATTGTTATGACAGGACAACAAAAAAAATAAAGACTGTCTCAGGCAAAATCTGGATGTGTGTTCATACTAAGCATATGTCTACTGCATGTAACTTACTCTGAACTTTGAAAGTATAGTAGTCCAATAATTCTGTTAACTAAAGTAGATTTCTAACAGAAGCTGTATTTGCCAAGAGTTTATTAGCTATTAGTCTCCATCGCTGAATATAAAACGTGAAATTTTTGTTAAATTATTATCCATTAAAAGAAGTAAACACGGACATAATCAGGAGAGGAATACTTTTTAAGCCCTCCTGGCTGAACTTAGCAATTTTGAAAGCAGTAGAGACTAGCTTCTAATAGCCCTGGAGTCAGGCAGAATATGACTTTTAAATCTCTTACTCCATTTACTTTTTACTTAACCATTTAGGGCTTCATGTCTGTATCATGAAAACTAGCATAATGATATTCTAATTGTTACAACACTTTGACCGTGACAGGAAGTTTACTCCTGGGTGAAGCCAAAGTAACAACAACGGGACTTATTGATTCATTTATTCCTTCATTCAGCAAATAGTTGCTGGGGCCCACTATGCAATAGGCATGTTCTTGATACCGGGATACAGTGGTGAAGAAGCAGGCCAATCTACCGCTCGTGTGACACTCAGACACTTGTGGAAGAGGCGGAGAAATTACACAGAGGAACCAGCCATCATAGATAGTGGCAGATGTGGTTGATTTCTGTGAGCAAACAGGCAGATGAAGGGTAGAGAGAGTGATAGAAAGTACACGTTTAGAAGAGTGACCGATAGGACTTCTCCGAGGAGTTGGATATTTGAGCAGAGGCCTGAAGAGAGTGAAGGGGGTAGTGATGAGAATAGCTGAGGGTCTGGGGGGGGGGGGTAGTGGGGGTGGGGGGCAGTTCAAGCAGAGGGAACAGCAAGTGCAATGGCCTCTGTGAGAGTCAGTTTGGCCTCTTCAAAGCAAATCAGGAGCTTCAGAGGAGTGAGCAAGGCAGGAAGAATGATGAGATGACTGTGAAAACACGAGTTGTTGAGTAGGAAGGGCCCCAGGAAAGACTTGGTTCAGAGTTTAAGCTCAAGTGTGATGTCACTCAAACTTGTTTTCTCTCCATCTCTTGGCTTTATTTCCTCCTGTCTGTTTCCATTGTCAGGCAAGCTTCCTCCTCCTGGTGTCCAGATCCATCTGGGGCTCTAGGTGTCCTGGATTCATTGGAAAGAGGGTCACCCTCTGCCTAGTAGCTCCTGCAAAACCTTTAGCTAATCTGTAATTTGGCCAACTTCTAT
Organism: Panthera pardus; assembly: GCF_024362965.1. Taxonomy (NCBI): domain Eukaryota; kingdom Metazoa; phylum Chordata; class Mammalia; order Carnivora; family Felidae; genus Panthera; species Panthera pardus. Next base: position 189,012,882 of record NW_026526688.1, read on the forward strand.
CTACAGCCATCTCTACAAAAATCCTAGGACCAGCAATTGATTCTATGTCCTCGACTTTGGCCACTCAACCTGTACATCTATCTGGGTCGAAGAAGTGGAGTAAGAATAGAGCAGGGATGCAAAAGCAGGGTAAGGCACTGTGCTCAAACAAAAATCCAGAGCTATTAAAGGATATAGGGTGAATGGATGCTGGATGAAAACAATTCCACTACACAGGGGAACCATAATAACTTCTATCATCATTATCAGTACTACTATTATCAATAATGGGAGAAAGGCATGGTAATTAAGTTATGTACCACATCGTTTAGTGTTTATTTTCACTTTAGGTTAGCAACACAGCAAACTTTATGTGGTTCTTTTTCTTTATTTATTTTTGAGAGAGAGACAGAGCGTAAGCAGGGGAGAAGCAGAGATAGAGGGAGACACAGGATCCGATGCAGGCTCCAGGGCCTCAGCTGTCAGCAGAGAGCCCGACGCAGGGCTCAAACTCATGAACTATGAGATCATGACCCGAGCCGAAGTTGGACGCTCAACCAACTGAGCCACCCAGGTGCCCCATATGTGGTACTTTTTAAAATATGGGTTAATTTCTTCACAAGGAATCTTCTACAAAAAAATAACTTTTAATCTTTCAAAAATTCCAGAGTAAAGAGTCTCATCGTTTATTGCTAATTAGAACCAGATGGAACCGCCCAATGATTGCATATAGTAGTATTCTGGCAGCCTTATTTGGAAAATTTCAGTACATCCACTGATTACTGAGGGGATAGCCAGGCTGACCTTACCTCTATAAAAGCATATTACACAATACAGTGGCCTGTGATAGAAAATTGTGAGCATGGACTCAATATATCTTTTTTCTCTTGAGAAAAAAAGAAAGACAAACATATTATGAAATGGTTAATTCAATTAACCAGATAAAAATAGTTTTTAATCTGTCAGGTAAATATTAACATTTAATGAAAGGTGAAAATTTGCCCCACAGGCCTTAGGTTTGTCAGACCTTTGATACTTTTAGTGTCTCATTTACTTGAGAGTTTAGATAAACTATGTGGAAAATATCAACCACATAATTCTGTTGGGCAAAGCCCAAATTATTGAAATAGTATTGCTTGTCAATTTAGACCTTAAATTGTACTTTTAGATAAAGTTAGCATATTTTCAGCTTTATAATACTCATGTATATGTAAAAACCTTACAACATTAAAAAGTAAAACAAGTTTATTCATTTCAAAATAATTTCTTTAATTCCACATAAGCACATACTGTAAACAGTGGAAAGATTTAAACCATATTTGTAGTTTGGAAAATTGGCCTTTACACAATGGTTTGGCTCAAAAACCACATTTTCAGATTTTGGTTTCAATATGGTTATTTGTGCTCATGCATTTACTTCTCACTCTTCAAATATTGAAGTTACACAAGGAGTCTAAAAATAAGAATATATCTATCAATGCATTGGAAACTGAGATTTCCATGAAAGACTGAGAATCTTTGAGAAATTGTTGGAAAATACCAAGCAGATAGAGGCAAAGGAGAGGTCCATGTTTTCGGTAGGTGGGTAGTATTTCTCACTGAAAAATGTGAAAAATAAAAATCTAATCTTGGAATGATAACGACTGGAGGGAAGATTTAGCTGCTTAGATAATCTGGAGATGAGTACTATTTGTCCAAGTTCTTTCCACTCAAGTAACTTGCCACAGCAGATTTTTTTTCAGACCTCTCTTGATGTACTACAAATGCAGAAACAACTGTCTGTTGAAGTAGTAAGGAATTTACCTAAAGGCTTAGCTGCATAATATATTTCCCTTTTCCATTCGAAAATGCAATTCAAAACTAATTATTGGCCACCTTACAGGCTAGAGTGGGCCAGAAATCAGTCACCTGCTTTAGTGGCTGGACAGGACCTGCTAGAAAAGGAGAAACGCATCCTTCCCTATGCCTGTGGCCATCTGGATCTCCAATCTAGCACAGTCAAACCACAGAAAATACCAACATTCTTTTCCTCTTTCACAGGGGATGAAAACTTAAACACAATCTCTGAAAATAAACACAAGTCATATTTCTAGGCAAACATAGATCTTCTGTTTAAGAATATGCATAAAAAAAAGATCACCAGGTATGTGAAAAGACTCAGTAGTCCAAAAGAAAACAGTGCTGAAAAATCCATACAAATACAATCCTGTGATATGGACTTACCATGAAACAGGAAAAAAAGCCCCAAAAGGCCTTCCATCTTGTATTCACAACAAAATCTGAGAACGTTGTATGTACCAACATGGAACAATCTGAGATTAAGAACCCTTGTTTCTGAGGAAAATCATCATTTCTAAATTTGTTTTTTAAATTTATTTATTTTTGACAGAGACAGAGTGTGAGCATGACCTGGGGAGGGGCAGAAAGAGAGGGAGACACAGAATCTGAAGCAGGCTCCAGGTTCCAAGCTGTCAGCAGAAAGCCCCACGCGGGTCCCCAACCCACGAACCATGAGATCATGATCTGGGCCAAAGTCGGATGCTCAACCGACTGAGCCACCCAGGTGCCCCATTTCTAAAATTTTTAAAACAAATCTCAGACAGATGAGGAGATGTCTTGTAAGTGACCATCTCAATTAGTGGCTTAGAAAATAAAGAGAGTCTCCCAGAAGTAAACAAAAATGAAAAAGGAGGAAAGATAAGTCTCTGAGAGTGGAGCTCTAAGAAACCCAATATATTTATAAGATAAATACCAGATGATAAATGGAAAAGAAACAAAAATCAAAGAAATAATAGAAAAAACTTTTTTTTAGAGGAAGGAAGACTATAACTGTAATTTTAAAGAGAATTTTTTTAATGTTTATTTTTGAGAGAATGAGAGACAGAGCACAAGGGGCAGAGAGCGACAGAGACACAGAACCCGAAGCAGGCTCTAGGCTCTGAGCTGTCAGTACAGAGCCCAACACGGGACTGGAACTTAGAGCCCTGAGATCGTGACCTGAGCCAAAGTCAGAAGCTTAACTGACTGAGCCACCTAGGTGCCCCTATAATTATAGCATTTAAAGGAACTACTTGATGCAAAGTAAATTAATGAAGAATACAAGAAAAACATATGTACATATATGTTTTATTTATTTATTTATTTATTTATTTGTAATTTAAGAGATAAATAACAGTTTCAGCAAGCATCCATTGTGGAGAAGGGGAAGTTAAGATGTTACCTTCAAAGGGAAAAATCTAGGTAATTACTTCTCTAAGAAAAGCAAGGAGACAATGGAGCAGTATCAACAGAGATTTTAGAAAAAAATGTTTGCAACCCCAACATTTCATATATTCATTAAAGATAATGCTCAGTTTTGTGACCAGAATTTGTCTGTACCTTCAAATTTCCATTTTAGTCTTCAGTTTTAGTCAGGCACATTTCTTAACTTTCCTTGAAATTGTGTGTGTCTATGTGGCTATTATCTTTCTATTGGTCCAAAGAAATGTGACTGGAAGTGTTTAAACTTCCATTTTCTCCTTTCTCTCTCTTTTCCTCCATTCTTCTGCTTAGAAAATGGATCTGGGGTGCCTGAGTGGCTCAGTCATTAAGCTATGGACTCTTGATTTTGGCTCAGGTCATAATCTCATTCGTGGAATCGAGTCCCACCTTGAGCTCTGTGCTGACAGCATGGAGCCTGCTTGGGATTCTCTCCCTCTTCCCCTCCCCTGCTCACATTCTGTGTGTGTATGTGTGTGTGTGTCTCAAAATAAATACACATTTAAAAAAAAATGGGTCTGATGGCTGACACTTGGGCAGCCATATTTTTAATTTCTTTTTTTTAATGTTAATTTATTTTGGGAAGAGAGAGAGAAAGAGATAGAGCACAAGTGGGGGAGAGGCAGAGAGAGAGAGGGAGATGCAGATCCAAACAAGTTCCAGGCTCTGAGCTGTCAGCACAGAGCCCCACCAGGGCTTGAACTCATGAACTGAACTCAGGAACCGTGAGATCTGACCTAAGCCTCCCCTGGGCAGCTATCTTGGGTCACATGTATGATGGATGCTCCCAGGATGGCAGAGCATAAAATCTGAATCACCAACAAAATTCATGGAGCTTTCAGGTCAGGTTGGGATTCCTATGCCCAGACTTCTTTTATATGAGATGGAAATAAATTTTAATGTGTTTAAAGCCATTGTTTACTTGTTTTTCTCTTAGATGTAGTCAAACCTGATCTTAACTGATATGATATACACATTAGAAAACAAATTTCATGTGATTGTAAATATTCATAGAATAAGAACCGAATAACTTTCCTGAAAAAAATTATTTAGAAAAATATTCTAGCTTTCTGAGAAATGAATGTAAATAATGAGCTCAAATATGGGCAAAACTGGTTGTAGCAGAAGTGGCCAGAGGCACAGCAAAACTTGGGAGTTGATTACCAAACAATTGTTAAAATGGATACAATACAGATGCTAAGTGTGTAATATAACAATTACACCAATACTAATAATCTGGTTCTAAAAGTCAAGATTATTCTACAACATGTGGAAATTATGGAATGTGGAGGAGGGAGATACAGCACACACACTGCTCATTTGATGAGCCAGGATCAGTGATTTCATTCTAAACCAAATCATTCCATTGGAAGAGAAATAGAGATTCACATTTTTCAGTATATAGGCATCCACAACCAGAATGAAAACAAGTAAAGTTTTTATACTTTTTCAGATAATATAAAGCAATAGAAACATTGGAGTTACGAAAAGGATTTGCACAGAAGAGATGGAACAGCCGGGCAGCAGAAATAGCCAGAAATTTAGCATAAGGTGATAGAAGTAAGGCTTCATTAGTCAGAACAATCTGGAGTGCAAGTGAGACAAATTTGACTCTAAGTTCACAAACACAGTTGAGATTTGTTTAAGCCAAAGTGTAGAATTTACTGCTTCATGGTTTTGAAAACCTCAGCGGTCCAAAAATTCCTGGTGCTCATTTTCAAATGAGGAGTCTCTTACCCTTCATCTCTTCCGGCTTCTTTGTGGAATTTATAAACTCCTTTTACAAAAGTTAAAGAGTCTGGCTAGGTTAAAAAAAAATTGTTAGAAATATGACAAGTGCACTACAACAATGAAATTATTTATTTATTTATTTATTTATTTATTTAGAGAGAAAGAGATCATGCATGTGCACAACTGTGAGCATGCACGCAACCTGGGAAGGGGCAGAGAGAGAGGGAGGGAGAAAGAATCCAAAGATGTTCCATGCCCAGTGTGGAGCCTGACATGGGCCCAATCTCACAACCCTGAGATCATGACCTGAGTTGAAACCAAGAGCCAGACACTTAATCCACTGAACCACCCAGGATCCCCAGTAAGTGAATATTTTTAAAGGGAGTGGACAAATACTGCGTAAATTCAAATTAAAAAAAAAAAAAAAAGAACTACTATTACATATCAAAGAAAATTGAATTTAGATAAAATATAAAATGACTAAATACTAGCTGTAAATGTTCAAATGACAACATAGTTTGTGATTATAAAACAAGTTAGCACCAACAACAAATTTAGACAAAACTTCAATTATAGTAAGAAGCTTGGTCTTTGACAGAAAAGGAGGCAAAATATAAACTGAAAAACTGAATTTCATAATTCATAAACTTGACTTGGTATACTGCAGCTATCATAGAAAACACACATTACTAAAATATATATATGTATATATATGTATATATTAAACATTTGCACAGAGAAATTGAATTTTAGCTCCTAGCATATCTTTACAATAAATCTACAAAATTATAAATTGCATGCTCCATATTCGTTGTCCTGAAATACAAAAGCTTGGAGACTAATAAAGCATAAACACACTCTTACAAATAAAACCAACTGGAGACAAAGTAAGATTTTCCTAAATCAACTTTTTTAAATCAAAGAGAAAATGAAAATTTCATATATATTTATATATATATGCAAATATACATGTATATATTACATGTGTAAAGATATTAAATTATACCAAAATGACAATACTACTGCTACATATCGAGACTTCACAGAAGTTGTCAAAGATGTACTCGTAAGAAAAGAAAAGACGCTAAGTGCTTTTACAACAAACAGCAAAAAGTGTGGATGATGTATATAACATCAGAAGCTAGGAAAAATAATAAAATAAAAAGGATTGATAATGTTAAAAAATTTATAAATGATATAGTAAATAAATGAGGCTAATGCCTCAGAAAGAGCTTACCTTCATTTATTTATTTTATGGATGAATTTTTTTCAAGATTTCCAACAACAAATATTTGCTATACTTTTAAAGATGTTTTTTTAAAAAAGGAAACATATTACCAGTCCATTACTGAAAAGTATAATAATAATGAAAATAATATTTGACCAAGAAAGTTGAAAAAAAAGCCATGACAATCCACTTTACATATATGGATTCAAAAATCTTGAAAAAACTACATAAATAATAAATAATCTATAATGATAAAAATACATTAATAATAAATAATTAACAAATATATAATGAAAAAATAATATGTAATGATAAAATATGTTATTGTAATAATACACTGGATAAAGTAATTGTTAGCATTAGATGCTGACTTGACTAGACTATATGGTGCGCAGATATTTGGCTAAATGTTGTTTCTAGGTGTGTCTGTAAGGGTGTTTCTGGATGAGGTAAGCATTTGGAATTGGTACACTGAGAAAAGCCCCTTGCCCCCCCCCCCCCCACCATTTGGGTGGGCCTCATCCAATCAGTTAAAGGCTTAAATAGACTAAAAGGCTGAGTAAGAAAAAGTTCTTCCTGCTAATGATCTTCAAGCTGAGACATTGGTCTTCTCCTCCCTTTGGATGCAGATTTGGACTAGAGAGAGTGAGAGAGCTTGAGGGACAGAGAGAAAGAGGGAGATAGAGGATCCGAAGTGGGCTCTGTGCTAACAGTAGAGAAACCCATGGGGCTCGAACCCATGATGTGTGAGATCATGACTTGGGCCAAAGCCAGACGTTTAACTGACTGAGCCACCCAGGTGCCCCATATACTATTATTTTCAAGTAATACATTGTCTACTAGGAAAACACTAGAAAGTCCATTTAGGAAGTAGTATAAAATGTTAGGTAGTTCAGAAAAATGATTGACTTAAAAATAAATGCAAAGTTTAGTGGCTTTCTTATAATACAGATTATCTAAACCAAGGGTTAATGGACAAATAAAAAGTCTATAAGTAGACTTCAAAAGATTTCCCATGCAAAATTTTGTGTAGGCATTTTACTGGGACAAGTTTTGAGAGATTTCATCAGGTCTTCAAAGAGTCTGTAAGTTAAAACAATTAAAGACACATCAACATACCAACAGTAATCCGCAGGAGACAAAATTGGGGGAAAATAGCAACAAATACCTAAAATTGACTTATTTTTAGAGTCTATTTGAATACAAACAAAACCATCTGAAATCTTATATAAGGCAAGAAAAGACAAGTATAAATATATACCTGGATACATTATATCACCATATGGGAGACTGAATATTTTAATGATGTAAATTCTCCTCCAAATGGGCAGTAGTCCACATATATATGTAACATATATACATGTATATAAAATACCATAAAGTTTAAAGACCAATGATGAATGATGCAATGTATATTGGAGTGAAATATATATCATATGCACAGTATACTCACTGATATAAATAATACAGTATTGGCTTAAAATTAGTTAATGTTAATTATATTCGATAATTTTATAATTAATAAATACATAATATAACATTATATATGCATTATATATGCCATACTTAACTCATGAAAAGATCCTACAACTCTTGAACTCTTGAACACTGGGCACTGTGTTCAATAAAAAATATCCAAATCAAAAAATAAGCGTGAATATAAAAGGATAATTCAAAAGAGAGGAAAGACTCAACAAACATATGGACATAATAAGTAATAAAAAGAATGTATGTAAAGAAATATGTGGGATACCATTTTTAGTGAAAGTCCCACCACTAACCCTTTACTCCCTACTGTCTATTCCTTATTTCATTCTTCTTCATAGCAAAACTAACTTCTAAAAAACTGTGTGTGTTACCTAACATACTATAACATGTATTTTCTATTTGTTAGTTTTTATGTTTCTTTCTACTAGAATGTAAGCTCACTGAAGGCAGAGATTGCCTATATGATGATTGCTGACTCTCAGAACTTAGAAAAGAGACTACACTCCAGTAGGCTCTCAGTAAATATTTTTAAAATCAATATCAGATTGTCAAAACTTAAATGAATGATAATGCCTGGTATTGATAAGGTTTTGGAGAAATGAACATTCTTGTATACTATTCTGTGGATAAACTGATAAATTTCTGCTGAACATATTTACTACGTACATATCATCATGCATTACATTATATAATATGTATAATAATGTATATACATACATTATATATTTCTATTTTATATATATGCAATATGTATGCTATAAACATATAAGTGAATATAGCAATTATCATCTAGGAGTTTATGAGGAAGTAATCATAGGACAAGAACAATATATTTGTTTAAATATATTTATCGTAGGATTATTTCCAAGTGCAAAATTTGGGAAGCAATATATATTTACTAATAGGAGATTGTTTAAATCAGTAGTATCTAAATTTATGCTTTGAATTACTATTCAGCTACCAAATAAATAGTATAGTATTTCCAATTGTGTGTGTGTGTGTGTGTGTGTGTGTGTGTGTGTGTGTGTATGGTGGGTACAAAGGTAGGAAATATTTTTGAAAAATTATTGAACATGTTAACAATAGCTATGTCAAGATGACGCTGGAATTTTTAATATTTCATGAGTTATAAAATTATATTTTTAAAACAAAAAGTTCTAATTTTTTTCAAGTGATTTTATATAACTTTAAAAATCTTAAACATTTTGGTACGTGGGTATGGGTGTGGGTTTGTGATCTGTTCACACTTTTAGATATTTATCTTTTGTAGGAATAAGAGAAATAGAGGGGCAATTCTCCATTTTGCCTTTTAAAAAGAACTTCACTTATTTCTTTCATACTTATACTACTTATATTATTTGGATTTACTCACTATGAAAAGTAGAATTATTGCTTGTGCCTATAACCATATATATAGTATATTTCAGATTCTAGGTAATGCTTGAGGGCTATGTCTCAAAGAGTCATGTTTTCTGTACTTACAATTAAATAAATCTTTTTAGACAGTAACTTATTATCCTTATTAAAAATTCCCATACAAGTGGTGTATATGTATATACACACATATACACACACACATAATTGAATATTACTAAGCCATATAAAAGAATGAGATCTTGTCATCTGCAAGATGAACTTAGAAAGTATTATGCTAAGTGAAATAAAGTGGACAAAGACAAACACCACCTTATATTTTACTCGTGGGATTTAAGAAACAAAACAAATGAACAAATGAAGAAAAAAAGAGATAAGCAATATAACAGGGTCTTACATACAGAGACAAACTGGTGGTTGCCTTAGGGACAGTGGGTAGGGGGATGGGTGAAGTAGATTAAAGGGGATTAAGAGTATATTTATCGTGATGAACACTGGGCAATGCATTCAATTGTTGGATCATTCTATGGTACATCCAAAACTAATATAATACTGTATGTTAGCTCTACTTCAATTAAGGAAACCCTCTATAGGGGGGGGCAGGGTGGCTCAGTTGGTTAAGTGTCCAACTCTTGATTTCCGCTCAGGTCACGATCTCATGGTTGGTGGGATTGAGCCCCATGTAGGGATGTGCACTGCTCATGCTCTCTCTCTCTCTTTCAAAATAAATAAATAAGCTTAAAAAAATAAAAATAAATAAAAAATGTTCTGTAGAAAAATAAAAATAAGCAAAATATCTGTCAGCAGGGCTCACCTTGCGTTAAAGGGAAATTATTTTTTAAATTGAAACGTAAATAAATAAGGGGTGTCTGGGTGGCTCAGTTGGTTAAGCGTCTGACTTCAGCTCAGGTCACGATATCAGGGTTTGGTTCATGAGTTTGAGCCCCATGTCAGGCTCTCTGCTGTCAGCATGGAGCCTGCTTCGGATCCCCTGTCCCCCTCTCTCTTCGCCCCTTCCCTGCTAGCGCCCTCTCTCAAGAATAAATAAACATTTAAAAACAAATAAATAAACAGTTGCCACACAAATTAAATCTAGGGCTGTATGACAAACTGCAGCATTTTTTGCTGTACTGTGTAGTCCCCAAGGCCCCTTCTCTCTCTGAGATTCTGTAAATCTCTGCAGCGTGCTCCCACAATGCTGCATAAAGACTTGCATCAGAGAGACCTCGTTCATGCCTGTTTTGCCTTCAGGCCCAGAAACCCAGCAACAGCATGAGTAAGGAGAGAGAGAGAGACACTTCAGCTTTAAGATTGTACTCATGAAATATTTACTATTACTTTCCTCCCATAGCATGGTCCTTAACTAAACTAAGTTTTCTTCACTTATATTTTTTTCGAATATTTCATTGTTTTGAAACTGCATAAAGACCAATGTGTATAATTAAGTTATCTTAATACTTTATTGCTTTGGTTTATTGCTTGTTTGTTTTTGTTTTGGGTTTTATTTTGGTCAGCATCCAGGGCAAAAACAAATGACACTCATGATAAGTGATTTGCAGAGATTTTAGTAAAGAGACTAATTACAAAGGTGTAAGCAGGGTGTAGAGAAACCAGCAATAGAATGTGGGTCTCCAGCCTAGCACCCTTGGGAGCCACTTCTACCCCTAAGCCCTGAAGTATCAAGATAAGGAAGTGGGGGGTCTCTGTGTAGAGGGCCACCTGGCAGCCGTTGTCTTTAGTAGGAGGGCAGAACCAACATAGGGCACTTGGGTACGTGGAGGGGAAGAGAGTAGGGAGGCCAGGGAATAAATATCTCAGTCTCTCTGTCCTCTCACTGTCTGATCTCCTCTTGGTACCTCCCACTGAGCAAACTCAACTAGAAACAGAGAACTTGGAGCCCTCGACATTCTGCACAGCCATAAGCAGCATGGACAGGGCACCAGAGCAGGTGGGAAAAGCTGGTGGATGCATTTGCAGATGGAAAAAGAAGATGTCCGATACATTATGCATTCCATTATTCTGAACCAAAAGAAAACTAATAAGCAGATATTCAAAAAGAGAAATGTATAAAATAAAAGCAAGAGTCCTCTGGACACCCAGTTCTATCCCCAGGGATATAGTTTTATATGCACCCGTCCAAACAAACAAACAAACACACACAAACCATATTTTAATTTATGCATGTGATGAGATATCCCCTTTTAACACCAAATCATTATGATTTTTAGTTACATTTTAAAAGAACTTAATAAGTACATTGCGATTTATGAAAAACAGTAAGGACTTTTGGTGGACCAAAACTTATGTAAACAAATAAACAAACAAAATCTCTATGCTCTTTGATACCCTCTCTAACATCATAGATGGACCCCTTGCCTACCTAGGCTTTAGGTCTGTTCCATCTTTCTGCAATGGTGTCATTACAATGTCACCCCATCCATAAAGCCATTCCATACTGTCTCATCTAGGGATACTTGTAGGATTTGGTCCTTATCTATGTCATGTTACCCACTACTTTCTACCTTGTTTTCAGATTTTATGTGTAAATATTGGGGCGCCTGGGTAGCTCAGTCGGTTAAGCGTCTGACTCCTGATTTTGACTCAGGTCATGATCTCACGTTTCCTAAGATAGAGCCCCGTTTTGGCTCTGCGCTGATGGTGTGGAGCCTGCTTGGGATTCTGTCGCTCCCTCTCTCTTAGCTCCTCCCCCACACGCATGCTCTCTCTCTCTCTCTCTCAAAATAAATAAATAAACATTAAGAAAAATATTATAGTTGTAAGTATCATCTACTGTACTAGTATTAGATTTAAACTTTTTTGGGGGGGGTAATTGAAACCTGATTTAAAATTGTATCTCCCGAAGTCTGAGTGGAAATCTTGTCAGAGTGTGGAGGGAAGGGCAGCACACAGGAGTCATGAGCTCTAAGTTCACATCCTGGCTTGGTCTCCTCGGTGTTGTGGCCTTGGGCCAGAGCCTGCCATCTTCAAAGCAGAGATGCAGTAAGATTCAATAATTAGGTAGAACAATTTAAGTGGAAAAGAAAAAAAAAAAAGAATTACTAACAAAGACAAAAGGAGACTTAGATTTACAGAGAGAACAAACACAGCTACCACTTGGACAACACATGGTGAATGAATAAATTAACGCATTTTAGCTTTACTTATCTACAAGTTGTAGAAGAATGTCATTTCAGTCTACACTACACCAGAAAGATGAGCAGGCTTTTAATTTATAAGCAGGTCACAATAAAAGTGCATTTCTGCAACCTGATTGATTTTCTCTATTTTTATAATTTTGCTTCAAACATCTGTGTACTCAATTATCTCAACCCGGACCCAATTCTCACCTGTACCATGATTTTGTCTTAGTTTTTGTTTTTCATTTAATTTTTAAAGTTTATTTATTTATTTTGAGAGAGAGAGACAGAGACAGAAAGCACAAATGGGGTAGGGGCAAAGAGAGAAGGAGAGAGAATCCCAAGCAGGCTCCGTGCCGTCAGCACAGAGCCCAACATGGGGCTTGAACTCACAAACCATGAGATCATGACCTGAGCTGAAACCAAGAGTCAGACACTTAACTGACTGAGCCACCCGGGTGCCTTTGTCATAGTTTTTTATATCAAATTTTCTACTCTAAATTCTGAAAGTATTGCTTTTCTATCCGTGATGATATGAGAAAGCTTACATAAGGGAAGCCATACCTTACTGCACTGTCTCCACTTTGTCCTATACATATTCTTTTCACAACTATTTTTATATAACAAATTATCAATAATTGTCTTACATACAAAAGCACTTGTGCACGTGTAGGTCAACAGCACTCCTGATGTCATGACACATAGGGGATTAGATCTGGCAATGTCTTGGCATAACTGTTCCGCCACACTGACAATGCTATGTAGGCCTTGGAATTGCTAAATGAAGATTTCACAGAGAAACTTCAGAGTAAGCTAAAAACCAAATAAATAGAGCAATTTAAAATGCTAAATGGCCTTATTTCTTCATCCTGCTCCTTATGCTCCTCCCCCTCCTCTTCTTTTTCCTCTTTTATTATGAGCCAGGGAAACTTCTCAAATTTTGTCTCCTATTACACTTTGATATGTCAGTGAAGATCACATGGTAAAAATCATAGGGTCTTCTTCTGGGTTTCTGACGCTAAACTTACTATTAACAGCAAGAAGAAGAGGATGAGAATGAACAATGACTTCTCGTTTAAGGTCATAAGAAAGTTGTAAGATCATTCTTGGACTAAGACCATTATACCAAAACATCCATAGTAAAAGGCAAAGCATTTAATAGGTGGAAATCATTGAATGGACACTAACAACAACCCAATTAATTATTTGTAATCTGTCTTTTCAAGAAGTGCAATGATTGAATTAAGAATGAAAATTGTAAAGAAGTCAAAACGTACAAACTTCCTGTTATAAAATAATAAGTCATAGGGATGTAATTAATGTACAGCACAGTGACTATAGTTAATACTGTATTGCATATTTAAAAGTAGCCAGAAGAGTGGATCTTGAAATCAGTTATCATCATGAGAAAAAAAATTATAACCATGTATGGTGATGGATGCTAACCAGACTTACCGTGGTGATCTTGCCACCATATATACAATTACCGAATCATTACATTGTACATTTAAAACTAATATAATCTTGAATGTCAATTACAGTTCAATAACAAAAGAAGAAAAAGGGAGACTTGTAACATTTGTTGAAAACCTATAAAACTTTTATTTAATTTTATGCTGTCTTCATAGAGTGGATGTTGAAAATTCTTAATTAAAAATACCAAACAAACACACCTAAAGACACTTCAGCCCAAGCATCAGCTGATCTATGAAAGGCTTTTCATGCTGTGGCCACCACCAGTCTCTCATCTTGAATCGCTCTAATACCTTCACTTTGCCCTCAAACACCAGAGAAGATTTTAAAGTTCTACTGAAATGCTGTACTATTTCATGCCTCTGTGGCTTTCCTAAAGGCAACATAATGGCAACATCATAGGGTCTTTCTTGAGAACTCCATCACCCCATCAGTACATTAGGACATTATCCCGAGAATCCTGGGAAGCAGCTGAGAAGGTTAAACTAAGATGTAAAACACCATTATTACAATTCAATTTAGAATGATCATTCTGTGCATGGTTTATAAAATGTAAAGGAAGATTGTCACCAAGACACCAGGTAGGACACAGTTGTCCTAACCAATGTGAGAATCGTGGGAGCCTGAACTAAGGGAGTTTTTTAAGACCAAAGAAAAATGAATAAATTCACAATACATAGGACCCAGTGCTAAATCATGTATGGGGCTAGGTAAAAGGAATCATACAGTAGTGTCTAAATTTCTGGCTTCAACAACCTGAACAGAGGTTTCCTTCCTGTGCTAAGGAATATAGAAGTAGAATGTTGGATGTTTTGCAGTTATACTACGTTACTTTTGATAAGTATTTGTAGGGACTACAGATGTCCTTCACTCAGTCTTGGTCTCAGGTTAAAAAGGAAGCAAATGCTGTCACAGACATAGGGATTTATAGTAATGCCCCCTTATCCTTGGGGATATGTTTTAAGACCCTCAATAGATGCCTGAAATCATATAGTATCAAATCCTATGTATAGTATGTTTCTTTTTCTCTGCATACATATATTTATATGATAAAGTTGAATATATAAATTAGGAACAGTAAGAGATTAACAACAGCAACTAATCATAAATGGAACAATTACCACAATATACTGTGATACAAGCTTTGTGAATCTGGTCTCTTTTTCTCTGAAAGTATCTAACAGTACTTTCCTCGTCCTTTTCCTTGTGATGATGTGACATGATAAAGACTGCCCACATGATGAGATGAAGTGAAGTGAATGATGTAGGCTTTGTGAGGTAGCTTAGGTTACTACCGACCTTCTGATATATGTGGGAAGGAGAACCATCTGCTTCTGGATCGCAGTTGACTGACGGTAACTGAAACCGCAGAAAGCAAAACCGCGGAGGAGAGGGCACTGCTGTATTAGCAATGACTCAAAAAACAGACATCCAACCTGTTCCGTAATTGTAAACAAGTCTGGCTGTCTGTCCTTTTGGGGAACCCTACAACAGCTTGCATAAAATGTTCACTGGAGGCAAAAGTGCTAATGTTCTAGCAGCAGGATTTAGCTAACCATCTATTTGGAGGGAGTTGTCCCAGAATCTTCTGGTTAGTTCTTGGATTTAAGCCAAGAGGACTATTCCTAGAGGCACAGACCTCTCTTTAGCTTCTTAAAAATATTTTCCAGCTCATTTAAATGACTTGAATACCACTAATTTCATAAATAAAATCTCTTTTTTAACATCCATTATGCTAGTTAACAAAACCTCTGATCTTGTTGGGAAACAAAGAGAGTTGAATCACTTGAAGCAACCATATCTTTTAATTAAATGCCAAGACTCACCCTGGGAGTATTTTCTAGATTAGGGCCAACTGACTACCTCTGGGGTGTGGATGAAAACTAACACGCACATCACACTGACAATGCTGAAGTGGTTTAAGCAGATGGCAGACAACGTAACGGAGGAAAAATGATGTGTTCAGTTTGGGACATGCTTACCGCAGGTGGCAAGTGAAGATAGTTGAGTAAATGTTTAATTATACGGATCTGATATGTGGAAAAAATTTATAGATGCATATTCAATTTGGAAATCCCTAGAGTGTGATGTTTTTCTATTTTTGCTCATAAAAAAAAAAGTAGAGCACAAAGATAGCACTTATTTATCCATTTTTTTCTTTTACTCAACATTTGTTTTAAGTGTCCATTATGTGCCAGATGCTGTGTTTGGTCCAAGAATAGGAAGTCAACGTCACAGACCCTTCTTTCAAAAAGCTCACGTCTAGGGAGAGTATGAGTAAGTACGTATAAGTAATATGATTTAGGTGGGTTAATAGAAAGTAGTCTCTTCCCATTGCAATAAACAACTGTAATTGAGAACACACTCATTTCTTAGAATTTAACCTTTTGCCATAAAATGGCAAATAAAACTGGTAAAATTGTAAAGACGATTATGCAAACTGCACCTTAATACATCTTAGAATTTGGGAAAACTGCCTCCAGAATGGGTTAGGCAGGAGATAACAAATGTTTGTTAGGATATGGAGCAAAAGTGTGTTATGGGTGCTCTGTCGGTGGCAGCTGAAATTGGTACTGCTACAGTGGAACACAGTGTGGAGGCTCCTCAAAAAATTAAAAATAGAACCACCGTGTAATTCAGCGATCCCACTTCTGGTTATCTATCCTAAGGAAAGGAAATCACTCTCAGGAAGGGATATCTGCATTCCCACGTTCGCTGCGGCACAATTTACAATAGCCAAGGCATGGAAACAATCTAAGCATCCGCTGGCAGATGAACAGATATAGAAAATGTAAGATTACATAGAATGGAAATCCTGGCGTTTGCAACAACGTGGATGGATCTTGAGGGCATTGTACATGGAGACTGTAGTTAACAATGCTGTGTTGTATCCATGGAAGTTGCTGTGAGAACGGTTTTAAAGTTGTCACCATAATAACGATAAAATGGCAATTATGTGAGGGGAAGGGTATATTAACTAACCTTATACGTGTAAAAATACATGTATTAACGAACCAACATACACGTGTATCAAATCATCACAGCGTACACCTTAAACTTACACAATATTATATGTCAATTATATCTCAAAAAAGCTGAAGAAAAAGAGAATGACTGAAAGCTATGTATAAAAGGGGGAATTTGAAGAACCAGAGCAACAACCTATAGCATAGATCATGGGACATAGCTCGCAATAATTCCCCCGTATTTGCCACAAAAGGGCTTCATTTCCTAAAGAAGCAAACGGTTGTAGATGAGCCTCCAGGTGCTACAAGAGAGCAGTAGCTGGGTGAGTAATGACATTTTTTCCATATTAAACAATTTTAACAGAGAATTAATTGACCTATGGTTTAAATTAATGGGATTACATAATGTTTATTGAGTTCCCCAGAGGGGGAAAATTGAGGTGCAAAATTTGCCCTTGAAATTGTAAAATAAGGAAAATAAATGAATATACATACACATATGTACACATACACACACATACATTTTCATTCCACATGTGTGTATATTTATTATATTTTTTTATGAGAATGGAAAACCCACCTGTTTTAAGTTCTGAAAAACATCTTGAATGCCTAACAAATATTACCAAATTTCCAAACTGTTTCACCAATCACTGTTTCTTAATTTTATAACTTAGGTGGATATCAAGGGAAATTTAATCCTTGTGTTTCTGATTCTTTTGCATTCGTTCCTCCCCCCCCCCCCAAGTGTTTCATAGGAACCATTTGAAATCTGAAGGGACTTAGAGGTCTTTTGTTTTAAGCACATTTAAGATGGTTTATTCAGTTAAGTAGCATTTTGTCAGGATCAAATGGATATGAAACTCAAAAGCCTTAAATTATTTTGAAACTTTGAAGACTGATAAACATCATCAATATTTATTTAGCACTTTTAGGTCTACTCTAGTCAAAAATGTAAATATACCAAAGGGATCTTAGAGCACTTAACTATTTTTTTTAATTACACTTTCTTTTTCTTTATGAGAAAGCAACAAAAATTAGTATAAACAACCATTTGAACAAACACTGAATTGGACCTTACATGGTATGAGCTGAAGGTCCTGGTCATCGTCTAAATATGACAAGTGAGACTGCTTATCCTGACATTCAAGATTATCTGATCCTTAACCAGCTACTGCTCCCTGAATGGTCCACAGGGAAAACATATGTAGGAGAACTGTTCCTAGCAAAGGACCAGTCTGTTTGATCATTAAGAACTTTGATTCCCAAGTCTGACACAAAATTCTATGATCCAAGCTGAATCCTGTAAATGATGCTTTTAGCCTAAGGAGAAAGTTCTGCATTACATGGGCTCTGGGTCAAACTGAGGTTTGTATTTTTGATTCTACCATTTACTAACGATAGGATCTTAAGTGAGATATGTAATAGCTTAAAGTCATTAGATTCTTTAGATGAAACATTAGGATAATCACAGTTCCTACTTATTATGGTATCTGTAATTTATCTTAAAATATTTTAGTATAGGTGCAGTTAATAGTACATTCAGGAATGATACACACCAGAAAGCCATACTGAGAAGAAGCTAATTGAATTCTGTTGTTGATAGCTCAATCAACATAATATACTTTAATTAGCATGGTGAATGTCAGAAATAAGTTGTTATATCTGTAAGATCGGTGACTTGGTAATTAGCATTGACGAATGCTAGAAATGTGCTTTATGAAGAAAAATTAAAGTTTCAAGATACATGGATTGGCTTAAATATTAAAAGAAAACACTACCAATGCACTCCATCTTTGGGTAAATAAGACAAAAGAATCTAAGGAGTTCAGTAGGTTTTACCTTCGCTGTTAGTGTCCATATGATTTCTAACTTTTTCTTGGGGGGGTGGTAAATTGATTCCAACTTAGTGTTAATGAAACTCTGCCTTTATATCATCATCTGCCTTAAACAGCCTACTGCTTCATGTTGGAGGTAACTAAAAAGACAGACTTGGGGTTCATCAAAACTACCGAATAGGTCATGTGAACCGTTCTGTATCTGCTTGCTAATAATACTTATTTAATTAATGATTTTATTATGTGGCAGAATTTGATATGAGATTTGCTTATGTTAGAGAGGTTGTGAGAAAGTAGCTAAGTCACATATCTCAGATTGCTACTGTGGACATTATGTACCTCACAGAATAAAAGAGTTATTTTGCATTACCTAATTGGCTTATTGAAGTCATAAGGCAACCTTATATGATAGAGATGAGAAATAAGGAAGATATCCATATTGAGCACTCTGGACAGTTATTGGTGCAGAGTCAGAGCTCAGGAAATAGTTACTACTATGAGTGCTAAAGTGATCTGGAACCAAAATAAGCCATACGCCTTCTACTTCCTCCAATACGTGCCTGCGTGTCAGATTTTATCACCTACTTCAGGGAAAGCCTTTTCTTTTTCAGAAAGAACATGAGAGTTTTTGCCTACGCATAGGCAAAGATGGTTCCAGCTACCCATCTCGGACCTTCTCAGACCAAGCAGAGCTGCAGCCTCTGGGCTTGTCTTACCTTGTAATGCATTTGGAAAGCACCATATTCTCAGGAATAGAAAAGGTAGGAGCCAGGGAGAGGTTGTATTTCTCTAGCCCTGAGAAACTAGGAAGTCCTGATAGGTCCTGTAACATGCCCAGTAAATTCCTGAGCCTCAGAACGAAGGCTTCATAAGACATTGTGGAATTTAACCAATTTAACTTGTTTAGTCAGAACAGAAGGAGAGTGTGGGGGTGGGGGAGAGGACTTCCTTTTCCAAAACAAAAAGAAGCACTGAAAAGGTCTACCTGTGGTTTGAGTGATGTGATGCATTAAATTATATATAATTTATATATATAATGCATATATACATACACATAATATACACACATACATGTACATATATATATGAATATATATACATATACATCATACAAAATATATGGCTATATGAAAATATAGACAACTAGAATGTGATTGTTTAATTTTTGGTGCTTTGAAGTACTTTACTTTTTTAAAAAAAATTTTTAATATTTATTTTCGAGGAGAAAGGGGAGGGGCAGAGAGAGGGAGACACAGAACTTGATGCTGGTGAACTCACCAACTGTGAGATCATGACCTAAGCTCAAGTCAGATGCCTAACTGATAGCCACCCAGGTGCCCCAGAAGTATTTCACTTCTTTATGCAAACAACTGTACTTGTCCAATGGATATATATAATTAAAATGCTGGCAATCAGTCCACCAAAAAAATGAGATTTTTTTGTATTGTGTTTCCTTTCTTGTTTGTTTGTTTGTTTGTTTAATATGCGTTCTCCTGAGAAGACCAAATTAAAGCCAGAGTAAGGCCGCAGGAATACTTTGTCAAAATCACATCTTTTTTTATAAAATTAGTAGCACTTAATGTGTTCTGAGGTCGGCAGAGAACTGGAAGTCAGGTGCTAGGGGCAGAATGTGGCAGAAAATGGATGCAGTGGTGCCTGGATGGCTCAGCTGGATAAGCGTCAGACTCTTGATTTTGGTTCCAGTCATGATCTCATTGTTGGTGAGTTCGAGCTCCACATCGGTTTTCTCTGCCCTGACAGCGTGGAGCCTGCTTGGGATTCTCTCTCTGCCCCTTCCCTGCTTATGCTCTCTCTCTCTCCCTCTCAAAAATAAATAAATAAATATTATCAAAAAAAAAAAAAAAAAAAAAAAGAAAAGAAAAGATTTGGGCGCCTGGGTGGCTCAGTCAGTTAAGCGGCTGACTTTGCCTCAGGTCATGATCTCGAGGTTCTTGAGTTCAAGCCCCACATCTGGCTCTGTGCTGACAGCTCAGAGCCTAGAGCCTGCTTTGGATTCTGTGTCTCCTGCTTTCTCTGCCCCTCCCCCGCTCATGCTCTCACTGTTTCTCAATACTGAATAAAAGTTAAAAAAAAATTTATTAATTAAACAAATTTTAAAAAAGAAAAGAAAATGGATGCAAACTGTATCAAATGGAGGAATCTGGCCCACCTTTCAAATCTGGCTCAGTGTATAGGAGCTGTCTAGCGCAATTGGGAGATGTATGATAGGCTCCGCTTGTATTCATTTTTAAAGTTTAACCCTGAGTCATTTTACCTAAATCAAGAAGGTATTTTTAGAGTCAGATCGTGTATGCTTCTCATAAGCAGCAGAGGTACTGGATATCTGTTCCAACTCAGATTTTGGAAGCAGTTATTCTTCTCGAAAGTTATTTTTTTCCTGTGGCATTTCATGGAAAACACTTGCTGTAGCCAACAAGCTATGGATATGTTTTCTTAGGCTGAAGAGATTCTTATTATGAATAAGCTAATTGAAGCCATGGGAAAAAGTGCAATTAAAGAATTTTTGGTTTATAATACATCATGTAGTTGGAAATAATCTTGAGAAGTCATCGAATTCAACTCTTGTATTGAGACTAAGGGACACCCTCAACCACCTCTCCCCTCCAAAAAATGCCTATCTGTCCTGTTTTTGAAACAATTTAGGTAGTATAATAAAAGCCTGCTAGGTAAATTCTGCCCTCTAGCATATCTTAGAATTGTAAAGTTACTTGAATATCTTTTGCTGCAAATTAAACTAAAAACACCATAAAAATATAAGCCATTTTATTATTTTTTGTATTATCATTTGTGATCTGATTCTGGGGCCTCCATATATCTTCTAGCGTACTATCTTTCATTTTCCACTATTTCCATTTCTTTCTTGCATAAATTAGGAATTTGGTGTTGCTACAAGCAACAAAGACTAATCTGAGTTAGCACCACAATGAGGTGGCTATGTAATGTGTCATTGTGGCTAGGCTGAATTAATATTTCCCAGAATGCCCATTAGGGATGTTTCATTAGGGTAGGAGACAAAGAAGATTCTCTCCAGAGCTGGAGAGATGAAGGAAGGAAGCAGCCATCCTATAGCATACATACGTTGTTGCTGATTTGCTGACTTATCTTCTTGGTGAGAAACAACAGCTTGTCCTACAATTGCTCTCCCTTACCTCTGGATCTTCTGGATTCCTCTGACTTCTGAACTAGGTGTGTTAGGGTGCATGGTCAGTGCCTCGAGGAGGGGCTCTGGCTTCTGCAAGATGTTCATTTTAAGGTCAGTGGCAATAAGAATGGACACAGGCCTCAGTCAATCCTTGGGGATTTCTAACTTTTCCTCATGGGGTTCCAGTCTGCTGGTGATCTTCTCTTCCAGACTGTCTGCCCTGAGAACTTTGGGCTCTGACATGAGATGTGGAGACAGCCTTGCGGAGACTTCTTAGCCAGCTGCCATAGTTAGGTAAGCAAGTACCCAGTAATAAATTCCTTAATATATCCCTATATATTCTATTGGTTCTGCTTCTCTGGTTGAACCCTGCCCACTACATGCAGGAAACGGAATTAGAGACCAAGAATTAGGATTAGAAATCAAGACTGGCCTTTGTTTCTGTCCTTCCTTATTCTTTTTTTTTAAAAAAATTTTTTTAACGTTTTTATTTATTTTTGAAACAGAGAGAGACAGAGCATGAACGGGGGAGGGGCAGAGAGAGAGGGAGACACAGAATCGGAAGCAGGCTCCAGGCTCTGAGCCATCAGCCCAGAGCCCGATGCGGGGCTTGAACTCACAGACCGTGAGATCGTGACCTGAGCTGAAGTCGGACGCTTAACCGACTGAGCCACCCAGGTGATCCTGTTCTTCCTTATTCTAATTTCCAGTTTCTCTTTCTCTTTATAGTATGCATGTCCACAAAACATGTTGGATAATATGTCCTTAAGAGTTAGTAGAACCACTTACATGTCCAGCTACCTGAAGAGACATGAATTCCCTTATTCAGTATCTATTTCCTCTTGTGACAAATTCTAAATTCTCAGGAGTAGAACTCATGAGAATCCTACTCTCCAGCTTGGAGCAATCTGCTGTTTCTGGGGAAGCCGACTATGTGGAAGGAATTGGGTTATGTCTGGTGCCCACCACTAGTCCAAACAACTGTGTCAGGTACAGCAAGTTTGGGTTGAACAGAATGACTACTGGGATTCCAATGGCATTTTTCACATGGACAGGAGAAATTAGGGACCAAGCTGTCCACTGTTGCCAGGACTGACAGTTATCAGAACATACTGATAGGGTCATGATTGTTGTTTCCTGCTGATGCTTATGCCATGTAAGCTGTTAAACATTTTCATATTACCCCTGCCCATAGATTTAACTTCAAATAGTCATTCACCTATACAAAACATTTTCTCAGGGTTTGTAATAGGCTTAAGCACTGTATTGGTGTCGGGGGAAACAAAGTTGAATTAGAAGGCAAGGTTGTAGACTATGAGCACACAATTTAGCAGGAGAGACAGACACTTCCAACTTCATGTGAAGGAAGCATTGGATTCAGAGTCAAACATGTTAGATTTATTCTTTGCTTTTTCATTTACTATCTTTTTGACCAGATAATTTTACGGTGTGGTAGTTTTGTAAGGAAACATACAACTGTGTCCTACATTCTAACGTCATCACTTAATCGATACAAGCTTGGGTCAATTATTTAATCTTCCCAGGATAGTGTTTGTGTCTAAAACATAGGGATAAGATTGTTAGGAAAACCAAACAAGATACTATATGAAAGAATGTAGCGTAACAGCAATACCTTTCCTTTTACATTAAAACCTTTGTTTGCGGGCATAATTCATTCCAGAACATGCTTGTAATCCAAAGCACTTGTGTATCAAAGTCAATTTCCCCACAAGAAATAATGGAAACTCAAATGATTCATTCCACAACCCGAAAAGATTCACATAAAAATGATTACAATACGGTAATATAAAACAAGATAATAAAGAATATACAACATATAAAGAAAATAAAGTAACCTGCATTTACATTTGAAAACCTTTGTGGCTGGTGTGAGGGAGACAAGAGGGAGGAGGGTTATTGTGATGGATGACTTTCACTATCACTAATGGAATCACTGCTAACTATTGGCTCCATGGTATCTTTTTCTTTTCATGCAATGTCAACAAGGAACCTATCCAATGACCTAGAATGAAGCAAAGCATTCCTAAGCTTACTCTTGTAAGGAAAAGCAAAGAACTGTCCATAGGTGCTTTGAGGTGACAAAAATACACTAGTGCCTATTGTGGGCACCTTCCAATGTTCTAAAAAATCACCGATTTCTGCCAAACACTGTGGCCTGAGACCAAGCATCGGAATATGGGAGATGATCACCCACAATCCCACAGTGAGGGGGAGGTGAGGGAAGAGAGAGAAAAAACATTGGCTCAGCTGTGATTATGTGAAGTTCGGCATCATGTACTACTTGTATTGTAAGACATGGCTTGATAATGAAGTTAAAATTTATTAGAAATGTTTGCTTGTCTTCCAGAACACTTGCAGAACAAGTTACTCACAATCCAAGGTTTTACCAATATTTTCATTTCTTGGACCCTTTTGTTTTTAATCATATTTGATTTTTTTAAATGATGAATGCTAATTTTTTCAAATTCTTTTTCAGCAATTAGAAGTGTAACTATAATTTTTAAATTTGGCCATTTGATCAATCGTATAGATAGATTTTTCAACATAAACCATCTTATATTTGTAGAAATAATCCTGCTTGGTATTTTATTATTCTCCTGGATTTAATTGACCAGAAATGTATTTAAGATTTTTTTTTAAATCTGTATGTAGTGGGTACATCTTGACGCACAAACTCAAATATGGGGGGAAAAAATCACAGTTTTTATTATCTTTAAATCAATTTAATTCCAACTTCAAGCACTCATGCCCCTAGTTTGGCAGAAAATTCAAAGTCAGTTATTCTTGAGTTTCTTTTATATTATGAGAGTATAAAGTTTCTAGGGTCTCTCAAAGTACTGAGGCATTGGCGGAAATCCCTTGTCCTCAGTCATCCCTGCTCCTCACTTGCTCCCCAGCCACCTATCACTCAGTTCTAGATCCCTAAGTGGCCATTTTCTTCACAGATTTTACTGCTTCTTAGACCAGACCAGAGCAGAGCTCAGGCCCCTGATGTTTAGGGACTTGTAAATCTCTCCTTTCTCACCAGCTGGAGGGAATATCTTTTCTTCCCTCTAAATAAAAGCTAATCTCCACCATGAAAATACCCTAATCTTTTCAATGAAGTGGTTTTTTTTTTTGTTTTGTTTTGTTTTTTTTTTTTTTTGTAAAAATGGAGAGAGAAACATTCAGAAAACCTCAAAGTAACAAATTACAAATCATAACAGCTTGGGGCTGAGTTGATGTGGAGAACAGCAACATAATTTGATAATGTGAATTGTGACACTTTCCACCTCTTCCATGCTTGGGAACAGTTTAAACGGTACAAAAATATCAGCTCCTTCTCAGAGTTTGGAAGGCTTTCTTGCTAAAATCATCTGAGCTTCATGCTTTTTCAAAGAATAGCTCTTTTTATGAGGACATCAATTTACTACATGGTGATGGGTCGATTCAGATTTTCTATTTTGTCCTGTGTCAATTTTGGTAATCTTCATTTTTCCAGAATAATTATTCATTTCATTGGAATTACATGTATGGCACAGAATTATGCATAGTATTATAATTTTTAAAATCCTACCTGTTTCTGGGATTGTATATTTTTATTTTTACATAATAATGTTTTCACTTTTCACTTGATCAGCTTACTTAGAAGGTTTGGGTATGTTGCTGTTATTTTTCAAAGGCTCTGCTCTTGGATTTTTTTTAAATTAATTCTAATATAATTTTTCTATTTATACATTTCTGCCTCTTCTTTTATCCTCTTTCAATAGGTTTGTTTTCTTTTTCTAACTTCTTGAGTTGAGGCTTAATTCATTTATTTCCAAGCCATCTTGTTTAATAAGGTATGCATGAAATGTTGTGCATATGCCTCTGACCCTGGTAGTGATTGTACCTTTTAGATTTGACATGGCTTGTCATCACTTGTAATTTTTTTGGTAATAAAAGTTTTGTATTTTGTATTTTTAGGAGAATATTTAAAATTATTACATTATTTGGTACATTTAAGTGTTTAATATAGACACATACACACGTTTCCTTATTTTTATTGAATTGTGGCCTGCAAACATATTCTCTGAAATTTCAGTTTTAAAGAGTTTATATGATCTCATACTTTTAATATCAAGAGTCTATTTTAATCTTCACTTTCTCTTTCCATAGAACATATAACAGTGAAGTTAAGAGTTCAAAACTAGCTCTAGAACTTTCTTATATGGACTGCACTGACTTTGTTCTCCCCATGGCTCCTTTTTTCCTTCAGGAACTTCACTGCTGATTACTCATTAGTCTCTTATGCTCTGGTAGAATGCAGGTCTCTCATTTCATGGAACTTTCTCTGCCCTTGACTCATGAAACCCTTGACTTCAGTTCTTTTTATACCTCCTTGGCTATTATTCTTGAGACACTTCATTAATTATTCCTTCTCTGTGCATCCCTTTATTATAGTTTTCACTAGAATTTTTATCTTTGGTTCACTGTCTCTCTCTCTCTCTCTCTCTCTCTCTCTCTTTTTCTGCAAATTACATCGTGTTGGGCAAGCTCTTTTATTTCTACACAATCAAATAAATGTATTTTACACTTTCTTATCAGTAGCTTACTGCCACCTGAACTTAATCACCAGAACATTATGTTATGTTTATGAAATTAATATAATATGAAGCATAAGGTAATAATAATAATAAAAAGATTTCTGTCACATGGAATTAAAATATTCTTGAAGACTTCAACCATAAGTATGTGAAAAGTGTCTTCATTACTATCACATAACCTACACTAAAGAAATAGAATGTCTTTCATACAATAAGTAAAGTAATAATAAAAAAAAAGATGGACTTGAGTTCATTTAGATGCATTACCATTGATTCTCTATTGTATCTCTGTAGGTTTCTCAGGCCAATTTCTTTCCATTAAATCATATTATCCTTATTAAAATGGAGTTACTCAGTTACAGAGAATTCCAGAATTGTTTGAAGATATGTTACAGATTATGAATGAAAGATATAAATGCAACCAAAACTTCAATATCAGCCTCTGTAAAATATTGTGAGTTATCTTTCCTATCTCGAAGTCAGTGTAGGGGAAAATTTTGTGAACATTAATCACCAACCAGCTATGCATCAGCTTCATGGGTATATGATATGCAAACCAGATTGTGCTCACTAATTATTATGTATTGCATGACATACAATATTCTATTACAAAATAAAACATCTTATTAAAATCAAGGTGGGGTGCCTGGAGTTAAGCATCCAACTTCTGATTTTGGCTCAGGTCATGAGCTCATAGTTCATGGAATTGAGCCCCGCATGAGATCAGGCTTTGCGACGACAGTGCAGAAAGGTCTCTGCCCCTCTCCTGCGTGTGTGCTTTCTTTCTCTCAATAAGTAAATAAATAAACTTAAAAAGTAAATAAAATCAAGGTCATTTAAATCTTTTCTTTTCCTAAATCTTCCATGCCTATCAATTTTCAATATAATTAAGTTAGATTACAGAAGTTTTCTTTAGCAAGTTACACTGATATTTATGTAGTTTAAGGTTCCTTTTGGTGTTCTCAAAATTACTTTAAAAAGCAATTTAATATGGATGCCTTTTGGACTTCAGGTCTCTCTTTTCAAATGAATAAAAGCAAAAGATGCACTTTAAGTAAATAGATGATACTAACTGTGTTGATGTGGCTCATTGATGGATTAATTATAGGACAAACATGAATTACTCTTAAAAATAAATCATTTTTGACTGCCAGTTTCTCTTCTCAACTTCTTCTCTTCCCTTTCTTGCCAAATAAATTGACAATCACATTTAATATTTGACAACTAGGAAAAAGCTGCATTAAAAAAGTTCTCCAGGTCTGGTGAGAACTTTGATAATAATCTATTACAATAAATACATGACCATTGCAACAGTGGACTCAGATATAATGGCAGCTTTTATATTAACCTTGCAAATCTGTTCATTAAAAATATTTTATTATGTGTTTCTTTGCTTTCTTGCCAGATGACGAACTTTCTATTTACCATTTTCATCTTTAGTCAAGTAGAGATATCCAAACCAGGAAATTCCTTGTCCCTTTCTTTGACTTCATTTTGGAAATCATGCTTAGGTTCTCATTTATATTATATAACTATGGATCACACAGAAATGATAGCGGTACCCAGTCTTAGTTCAAATTTTCCAAAAAGAAAAATGATTTTCAAGCAAAAATTTCAAGGAGGGAACATTCCAATTTTGCAAAAATTAATTAATGGCTTATTTTTGTTTGCATTTTTCTTTTATTACTTATTTCCCATAGATAGTTGCTGGCTGAGGCTACGGGAAGGTGCTTATTTATCCAGTCTCAATAAGATTATTTGGTGGGTAGATTCAGTAAGTGAGGTCCTGAAAGAGAATATGATCAGGATCCAGAAGAATATTTCATCAAAAAGGAAAGAACAGTTGTTTTCAGTGTTCATTTCTATTACAATATACTTAAATGGGCAACCTTCACAAAAGATTTTTAGGGTGGTGAAAATACTCTGTATGATACCACAATAATGGATACATGTCAATATTCATTTGTCCATACCTTTAGACTGTACAACACCAAGGGTAAACCTTAAAGTACACTGTTGATTTTAGGTTATTATGATGTAACAAACATACCACTCTGGTGGTGAATGTTGATAATAGGGGAAGCAATACATGTATGGTAGTAGGAAGTATATGGGGAATCTCTTTATCTTCTGCTCAATTTTGCTGTGAATCCTAAACTGTTCTTTAAAAAGTCTTAACAATATATATAAATGATAAATTAAAAAAAAAACAGAAACTTGCTACAGCATGGAAACACTTGGATGATAGCATTGTGGTACTCAGCAGACTACTGAGCCCTCACTACATGGATAAGCTATTCCATTGGTGCATCCACAGGACTGTCCTTCCCAGTATTCAGCTACTTGCGTAGGCAGCCCTCTCCCACGTTGCATCTGAGTCAACAGGGCTTTAGCATGTGCGATGCTAAACAGAGCCTCGATACACACACAGCAGAACTTTTCTGATTAGAACATTCTTTCGGAGAACCCAACCACCATGTTTAAGGTTGTCTAAACTATCTTTCTGGAAAAAAGGCCATAAGAGGTTTTTCGAGCTAAAACAGTGCATGAGAGGGAGCTCACATGAAAGAAGACTGAGGGTCCCTGGTGAGCTCCAAAATTCATGAGTAACCCCTCCCGACATATATGAAGGAGAAGAAACTCCCAGTCAACCCACAAACAGTTGAAAAATAAATACTTTAAGCCACTAAGTTTTGATGTGATATGCTACCCAGCAATAATTAACTGATATACTGTCTATTCAGTTTCATCTTCTTTTTTTATTATAACCTTTATTATAACCTCATAAAATGTCTCCACATACTAGGAGTCCCCAACTTTTCTTCCCCTACACTTTGATCTTTGATTCTACAAATTTCCCTCCCCTGCATTTTAATCTTTAGTAATTCCCAATCGTTCTTTCTCTTGCTTTGTACCTTGATCTTAACATTTCATCTGTTGCGAGTTGGAGTGGGGTATGTCCATAGAAGGCTTATAGAGGATGATGTTAGAGTCATCTGGAATTTTTCATCAACATTCTAAGAAGTTTGGTTAGTGTTCCTGTTCTCCCACTCTATCTATTCACATGAAATGATTTGCTTAGTGAGGCATTGGCCCTTAATGAAATGAGTGTCATCTCCTTGAGTATATTATAGGGAATAAAAACCAAAACCAATTATTCTATTCACTTTGATTGAATATTTTGCTCTTGATGTGATTTTCTTTCCAGACCTCACCCACTAGTCTTCCCACCTAGTCTTCCCATAGCATTAGAACAGTAAGCACCTTCTCTCAGCCTCAGCCAGCAACTATTTATGGGAATTAAATTAAAAAAAAAAACACACACACACACACAAATAAAAACGAGGCATTAATTGGTATTTCCAGAATCTGAATCTTCTCTTACTGAAATGTTTGCTTTAACCACTGATAACCACTCATCTTTTACTGTTTCCATGGTTTTGCTTTTTCCAGAATGTGATGTAGTTGGAATCATACAGTATGTAGCCTTTTCAGATTCTTTTACTTAGTACTATGCATTTAAGTTTCTTCCACTTCTTTTTCATGTATTGTTTGCTCATTTTTTAGTGATGAATAGCATTCCATTGTCTGGATGTACCATAATTTGTTTATCCATTCATCTCCTGAAGGACATATTGGTTACTTCCAAATTTTGGTGATTATGAATAAAGCTGCTCTTGACATCCATGTGTACTTTTTGTATGGTCATAAGTTTTCAACTACTTTGGATAAATACCAATGAATGTGATCATTGTGGGACCAAAAAGTAAAAATATGTTTAGTTTTCTAAGAAACTGCCAAGCAGTTTTCCAAAGTGGCTGTATCATTTTGCATTCCTACTGGGAATGTATGAGCATTACTGATGTTCCACATCCTTGTCAGCACTTGGTGTTGTCCATGTTCTGGATTTTGGCTATTTCAATAGGTTTGTACTGGTTTCTTATTGCTCTTTTAATTTGCATTTCCCTGATGATACATAATGTGGAGCATCTTTTCATAGGTTTATCTGCCATTTGCATATCTTATTTGATGAAGCATCTGTTAAGGTCTTTGGCTCATTTTTAATTTGTTTGCTTTCTTATTGTTGAGTAGTAAGAATTCTCGGTATATTTTGTATGAAAGTCTTCATTCAGGTCCATCTTTGCAAATATTTTCTCTCAGACTGTGGCTTATTTTCTCATTCTCTTGACAATGTCTTTCTCAAAACAGAAAATTTTAATTAATGAAGTCTTTTATGTCAGTTATTTCTTTAAGGATCATGCCTTCGGTATTGCATCTAACAGATCATTGCCATATTCAAGGTCATCGGTGTTTCTCCTATGCTATCTTCTAGGAATTTTATAGTTTTGAACTTTCTATTTAAATCTGTGATACATTTTAAGTTAATTTTTCTAAGAGGTAAACATTCTATGATTTGAATTTATTCATCAGAGGTTTGTAGTTTTCCTTTTCTATATCTTGTACATATTTTGTTAGATTTATAATTACCTATTTTATTTTGGAGGATGTTACTG
The DNA here is from genome assembly GCF_024362965.1 of Panthera pardus. NCBI lineage: Eukaryota > Metazoa > Chordata > Mammalia > Carnivora > Felidae > Panthera > Panthera pardus. Next base: position 189,043,617 of record NW_026526688.1, read on the forward strand.
TAAATGATACTGCACTTTTAATGATATTGGAAAGCAATTGACTTCTGCATTTTTAACCTTATATCCTACAAGCTTTTAATTTGCCCATTAGTTCAAAGAGGATTTTTTGGTCATTTTTTTTTAGTGTTCTCTGCATAGAGGATCATGTCATTTGCAAACAAACCATTTATTTCTTCCTTCCCAATCTGTATGCCTTTTATTTTATTTTCTTGTCTTACTACATTAGCTAGACCTTCTAGTACAATGTTGAAAAGGAGTGACAGAGGGGACAGCCCTTTCTTATACTAGATCTTAATGGGAAAGCTTCAAGTTTCTTACCACTAAGTATGATGTTAGATGTGGGGGTTTTTGCAGATAATCTTTATCAAGTTGAAGAGGTTTCCCATCATGAATAAGTGTTGGATTTTGTCAAATACTTTTCCGGCATCTACTGATATATTCAAGTGATTTTTCTTTTTTAGCCTCTTGATGTGATGGATTATATTAATGGTTTTCAAATATTGAACCAGACTTGCATACCTGGGATAAATCCCACTTGTTACTTGTGTATAATCTTTTTTTTTATATTGTTGGCTTCAATTTTCTAATATTATTTGTTGATTTTTGCATGTCTTATCATGAGAGATATTTATTTGTATTTTTCTTTTCTTACAAATCTTTTAATGGTCCTGGCATAGCATAATGCTGGCCTCATGAATTAGGAAGTATTCCCTCCATTTCTGTCCTGTGCAAGAGGTTTTAGAAAATTTGTATAATTTCTTTCTTACATGTTTGGTGGAGTTCATCAGTAAGCCTATCTAGGTCTACTGCTTTCTGGTTTGGAAGGTTATTAATATAGATTCAATTTCTCTAATAGATGCAGGCCTATTCAGATTGTCTTTCTTCTGTGAGTTTTGGCAAATAGTACATTTCAAGAAGAAAAGATAATGTTTCTTCTAGGTTATCAAATTGGTGGGCAGAGAGTTGTTCATAATATTTTATTATCCTTATAATGTCCATAGGATATGCAATGATACCTTCTCTTTCACTTCTTATATTAATTATTTGTAGCCTCTTTTTTTATATTTAACCTGCCTAGAGGCTTATCAATTTTATTGATCTTTTCGAAAAACTAGATTTCACTGGATTGATTTTCCAAGATGGTTTTTTTTTAAGGAAATATTGCTGTCATCTTTTTATAGAGTATAATTCATCTGCACTCTGCTCCACTCACCTTCCTCTGTATGAAAAGACAATAAAGTGCAGGAAATAGTCCTCCATATCACATCTGATTCTTTCTCAGATCCATAAAGAATCTAAATGTTTTCCTTGTCACAATACATTTACTTGGAGTAGCACAAACAGGTGTTCTTCAGTTTTTTCACAATGTTAGTAAAATTCCTGCCTCAACATAAATCTTGTTGGAGCATGGAGTTCATTGTCCTAAAAAATGATATTGTAAACGTGGCTTAGTTGGTTTGTTTTTGCAACAGGTGCTGCTATGGACTGAATGTTTGTTTCCTCAAAACCTCAAATGATAAAACCTGATGTCCCATGTGATGATATTTAGAGGTGGGGCCTTTGGGAGGTCACTAAGTCATTTAAGGTGGAACCCTGATGAATAGAATTAGTATCCTTATGAAAGAGACCTCGGATAGCTCCCTTGTTCTCCTTAGGCCTTGTGAAGACACTGTGAGATAGTCATTTATGAATCAGGAACTGGACTCTCATCAGGCACCAAGTCTTCTAGCATCTTGATCTTGGATTTCTCAGCCTCCAGAACAGTGAGAAATAAATGTTTGTTGTTTAAGCCACCCAGTCTATAGTATTTTGTTATAGCAGCCCAAATGGACTAAGACAGATACCATGAGAAAGTTGTCTTTTTGGTTTTTTGTTTTTGTTTTTTTTTTTTTTTAGTTTTTATTCATAGGGACACCTGGGTGGTTCAGTTGGCTAAACATCCAACTCTTGATTTTGACTTAGTCATGAACTCGATGGTTCATGAGTTCGAGCCCTGCTTCGGGCTCTGTACTGACAGTGTGGAGCCTGCTTGGGATTCTCTCTCTCCCCCTCTCTTCACCTATCCTCTGCTGGCTCGCTCTCTCTTTCTCACTCAAAAATAAATAAGCTAAAAAAATTTAAAAAGTAAACCTTATTCATAAATATCTAACTAGCCTATAAGAAAAATTTCCAATTGCTCTGATTATGCTTTCCAGTAGTACATGATTTATTTTGCTTTTTTTTTTGCAGACTTAAAAACAAAGTTTATTTATTTATTTTGAGAGAGAGAGTAGGGGAGAGGCAGAGAGAGAGGGAGAGAGACAGAATGCCAAGCAGACTCCGCACTGTCATCGCAGAGCCCAATACAAGTTTCCAACTAACCAACTGAGATCATTACCTGAGCCCAAATCAATAGTCAGACGCTTAACTGACTGAGCCACCCAGGCACCTCTTGCAGTAGATTTTTTAATGTCACAAACATTCCATCTCATGATTAAATATGTGTCTAGAACTTAATGTTTTCAATATACCTGACAGACATTGCTAGCTATTCCTTTGAACAAGACTGTGAAATGAGTTATCACTGAGTTGAGAACATCATCTTTTAGATAAAGGAGATGAGGCTTGAGAGATTGCCCAAGGTCATGTTATATAGGAATGACAGAGCTGAGATTAGAATTCTCAGCTTTCAGTGTCTCTGCTTTCATAAAATCAGATGGATCTGAGCTGAATGTCTCCTTAAATGAAGAAAAAAGTTTCAAGGAAGGGGCATGTGACTCTAGCCTGAGAAATGGCAATTTAGCAATTTAGTGGATGTGATTTTAAGAATAGATTTGCCTTCCATTGTGATGTGGATTTTTTTATCACTTCTTATAATTTCTTTTGTGATAATCTTAGGAAGAAGCAATCTAATGTTAGATATAAGAGATGTAATATTTAAAGTAGGCTGCCCCTTGTAAGTAAAAACTGAGTGAAAGAAGGAACTATTTGAAATGATCGTGGATTTAATAAAGACTCACTTCTTTACCTTAATTTTTGTTAATGGCAAACACACTTTCCCCAAAGAAATTACATGTTGTCCATCTACAGTATGTTATAAATTACATATCCAGCCATCATTGCTAATATTTAATTGGCTATATATAGAATCCATTAAAATAGTATCAGTTTACTACATTAATTTCTACTTGTTTGGGGCAGATGTATAAAGCATAGTAACAAAGAAGATAGGATATTACTAGCATCTGTACTTTTATTTTTGCTCAGTAGTTTGTTTATTTTCATTGGTTCATTTTAGTAATATGCTGTAAATTAATTAGCTGCAATAGAAACTTTGAATAATTCAAAGAGGCACTTTAGGAAAATTGCATTTTTTCCCCAAAATTGGCTATATTGCAAGTTTGTTATGATGAATAATAGTGAGGCAGTTGTTTGAGTTGATTTATTGTTCTTACATAAAAAATTCATACAATTTTTAGCAGAAATGAGGCTATTTATAGTAATTACCTCTTTCAAAGGCATTACAGCAGAGATACAAGGGAATCCACAGGAGTACTCATTATTCTGAGCCTTAAAAGATAACATGTACTACAGGATCAAGAGGAAACGAGAATCAAAGCTATACTAGTCAATCCAGCTTCTTGTAACTGTTCTAAATGTGTTGAATCCAAGAGCATTTTTTTGTATTTTGCTTTTACTGTGATTTTTGACTCAAAGCATTTTTTGAAACATGTTAATTTTCTTAATGTAATTCCACTCAGTGTTTTGTTTTCAATTTTGTTCATTAAAAAAATCAGTTGAAAATAATTTCCTTGGTGTGGTGGTTTTTATCTGTTTGCTCTCCCCCTCACCCCACTCTATTCCCCCATCTTAACTACATGCTCACCAGATTTCTCTTCTCTGCTGGTCTCTGAATTGCTCTCTGCCCCAGGAGTTTTGACTTCCATAGACTTCATCACTTGATTCTTTAGCCCCTTGAATTCTAGATGTATTTGGCCAAGAGGCCATAACATGAAATGGAAAGGTGATCGAGAGAGGTTAAAATATTTAGTTTCCATTCCCCTCCTCCTCTAGTACCTCATCTCCCCTGTGCCCTGGGCTCTGGCAGTGTCTGTATCCTACAGCCACAATGCCTGGTGGCTTGGGATGTCTTCCAAGGAATCAGCGCTTGCTGAGTGCTGATTATATAATATATTCTTCCCCTTTGGCCCTAGAGATAGTAATGAATTCCCATTGTCACTAATATCTAGACACTTCCTCATCTCTTATGGGTTTTGTTATGTTTGCCCACATCTCTGTGAACATTCCTTTCATTAAATTTCATGTAAAACCTTTCAAATGGGCCAAAAGGTTTCCTTGGGACACTGAATGACATAATTTGTTTATATAAAAATAAATGTATTTTCAACAGAGAGAAAAAAAGAAAAACGTTTCTACTATATCGGCCTATTTCTGAATATTTTTCATACCTTATGTTCTTCATCCTCCTCAAATATGTCTTTCTATGGTCTTTAAGAGAGAGATCTGGAGGAATAAACACCCCAGTGACATTTGCCCTCTGCTTTCTGAATATATTAATACAGTCTAGGACATAGGAGTGCCTGGGTGGCTCAGTTGGTTAAGTGTCTGATTTTGGCTCAGGTTGTGACCTCGTGGTTCATGAGTTCCAGTTCGAGCCCGGCGTTGGGCTCCGTGCTAACAGCTCAGAGTCTGGAACATGCTTGAGATTCTGTGTCTCCCTCTCTCTGCGCTTTCCCTGCTCACTCTCCATTTCTCTCTCTCTCTCAAAAATAAACATTAAAAAAATTTTTTTTAATTAAAAATGCAGTCTAGGACATAGATCAGGGGGAAGAAGAGCAGATCATGAACCTGAAGGGATAAACGAAGTCTATTCAGTACAGCCTCCCTCTTTTCTCTTTCAATATCCATTTGTACATATTTAAAATCTTGTGCAGGTTTTTTTTTAATCGCATGTCCCTAACTAAAGGACATACAAAGCTATCCACAACTTTATTGTCATTGACTGATAAATCAGCTATACTCGTAGCCAAAATGAAAACTGTTTGTTGTCAATGTTCTTCATAGAAGTTACTGTGGAATGAAGCAGAGATTAAAAGTAAAATTAAAAAGTTAATGTAAAACATAAGCTCTTCTGCCCCTGCTTCAGTACCATGTCCTAAAGCCTATGTTTCCTTCTTCTATCACACCCTTCACATTTTTCTTAGTTTTACCCGTAGCTGGGTGGTGTTCTTTACATAATGAGTGACACAAATATTTATTCTATCATTATCTTAATCCTTGCTGATTCTATCTTTATTATGCTGTTGGGGCTTCCCATCAACCAGGACAATTGGGTAAGGGATATTGGCTTTGTGAAGTCTGTGAGTTGCAGGTAGAGTTCTCCTCCCATTTGTGGAGATGTAATCCAGTATCCGTTGGTACAATGCAGTGAATAATGTGCCTGTTGTCTTAGTAGCATGAAGATTCTAAAATGGTCAGAATGGAGACTTACCTTCCAGTACAAATAAACTGTGACTGCATTCCCCAGTGGAACTATTTTTTCCTTAAGCGCTGTGACTACAAATATGCCAAGCCCAAGGTTTCAGAGATGGAAAGCAAAAACTCCTTAAGTAGACCATTTGGGGAAATATATCCCTAGAGTCCTTGACCCTGAATTTTGACATCTGTCCTATAGCCCTTTCTATAGCTGGCACTTCCGTAGTTGTTCAAGCCAACTGGAAGAACTCAAACTCAGGAACCTAGAGTTCATGACCTGAGCTGAGATCAAGAGTCAGATGCTTAACCAACAGAGCTATCCAGGCACCCCTGTACTTGGTCTTTTGAAAAATGCTATGATATCTGGAAGGTGAACCAGAATCTACAGGGCAGAACTGATTTTTGAGCTCACAGTAAATACTTTCTTTTGCCCTTGATCAGTCTGGCTAGAAATTTATTAATTGATTGAATTTTTCAAAGATTTAGCTTTTGGTTTCATAGATTTTGTATATTTCTCTTTCACTGATTTCTAGCATAATTATAATTTTGTAATTATTTCTTTTCAGTTACTTGCCTTGAGTTTAACTTGCTCTGCCATTTTTATTTTATTAAGGTAGAAAGGTAGAATCATTGATTTGAGAACTTTCTACTTTTCTAATATAGGTATTTAGTGCTACACATTTCGAAGTACTACTTTAGTTATGTCACACAACATGTTATGTTGGATTTCATTTATTTTAATGTTTTATTTCAATATGTTTTTCAATATATTTCAATCTATTTTTATTTTCTAATTTCCTTTTGATATCTTTCTTGATTCATATGTGATTTAAAAGTGTATTTGGTTTCAAAATTTAGTTTCCAGATGTCTTTGTGTTCATTACAAACCTAACTCCATTGTGATTAGAAAACATTTATTTGAGGGGCACCTGGATGGCTCAGTCGGGGAAGCTCCCACTCTTGATTTCAGCTCAGGTCATGATTTCACGGTTCCTGAGTTCCGTGAGGAACTCCAGCACTCCAGAGCCTGCTTGGAATTCTCTCTCCTCTCTCTCTGCCCCTCCCATGCTCATGTTCATGTTTTGCCTGTGCACTTTCTCTCTGTCTCTCTCTCAAAATAAAGTTTAAAAAACTTAAAAATAGGAAACGTTTGATTTGAATCCTTCCAATTTTATTAAGACTCCGGACTTTTTTGGTAAATCTTCTGTGTGCACATGTATTCTGCCATTGTTAGGTTGAGTGATCTATAAATAAATGTCATTTAGGTTAAATTGGTTGGGAATATTATTGTCTTCTATATTTTTACTGACTTTCTGTCTACTCATTCTATTCATTATTGGAGAGGAGTATTAAATTCCAACTCTTACTGTGGATTTGCCTGTTTCTCCTTGAAGTTCAATCAATTTTTGATTTGTGTACTTTAAAGTTGTTACAATTATTAGGTCTATAAATATTTAGAAATATTATGTCCTCTTGATGAATTGACCTCTTTATTATAGGGAATGGCTTTCTATATCCCTGGCTATATTCTTTGTTCTGGTATTTACTATATCTAATACTAATACAGCCACATCAACCTTTTTATTATTAATGTAATATACTTTTTACTATAACTTTTACTTTTAATTTCATTATTTCTTTATATTTAAAGTGTGTTTCTTGTAACATACAGTCAGCTATTGCTTTCTTCTCCAACTTAGTGATCTCTGTTTTTCAATTAGGTGTTGAGACCATTTACATTTAACATGATTACTTGTATGGTTGGCTTTGAATTTACCATATTGCCATTTGTTTTCCATTTGTACCATCTGGTCTTTGTTCCCTTTTTCTTTTTTTTCCTGTCATTTTTGGATTGAGTACATTTAATGATTTCATTCTATTTTATTTGTTGACTCATTAGCTAAGACTCTATTATTTTTGTTTATACTATATATTTTAACTTCGCATTGTAAAGATTCAGGTCATATGTTATACTTCTTCACATAGAAGCACCTTACAATAGTGTATGTCCGTGTCTCTCCTCTTGGTCTTTCTGCTTTATTGTATATATTTCAGTCCTCCTTAACCTATAAATCACAAAATATATAGTTTTAATTTTTTACCATTCATTCATGTTTTAAATTACTTAAATTATTAGAAAAATATATATTTCTAGATAGATACCATTTCTAGTCCCCTTCATTCTTTCATGTTGATTCATATTTTCACCTAGTATAATTTTCTCCATAGTGTATTTTTTATAGTGTAGGTCTTGCTTATGAATTTTTTTCAGTTTTGTATGTCTGAAATCTCCTTTATTTCCTTTTTGTTTTTGAAAAATATTTTCAGTAGGTATGGAATTATAGGTTGGTAGTTTATTTTCTTTCAGTACTTTAAGCATGTTTCTCTACCATATTCTGGCATGAATTTTTGTTGTCAGATGAAAAATTCACCGTAAATTTGTTCCTGTTTATATAATGTATCTTATTTTGCCAGTTGCTTCTAAGAATTTTCTTTTTACTGGTTTATAAAAATTGATTGTGAAATCCCATGGTTTATGTTTCTTCATGCTTCTTGTTCTTGAGGTTTATTTGTCTTATAACTATAGATTCATAGTTTTATCAATTAGGAAAATTTCACTAATTTTTTCAAAAAAATTATGCCATTCTCCTTCCTCTTCTCTAAAGACCCCAATTAATTACATAATGCCCTTTTGAATTTGAACCACAGCACAATGGTGTTATGTTAATTTCCTTCGGTCTTTTTTCCTCTTTGCGTTTTATTTTGGATAGTTTTTGTTGCTGCTCTTCAAATGCACTCATTTTCCCCCTGCAATTCCTAATCTACTGTTAAACCCATTCAATTATTTGTTATCTCAGATGTTGTAGTTTTCATGTCTGGAATATCAATTTCAGTCTGTTTATGTTCAATCATTCCCCTACCTTCCTGAACATGTGAAATATAGTTATAGTGACACCCTTAAAGTAACTGTCTGTTATTTATACCATCTGTACTATTTTTCAATGTTTTTAATTAATCCTTTTATTCTCCCATTATGGGTAATAGTTTCCTATATCTTCTAATGCTTAGTTATTTTTAAATTTGATGCCAGACTTTATAAATTTTATCTTGTTTGGTGATGAATAGATATTTTGTAGCCTCGTGAACTTTATTTCTGCAAATATGATTGAACTTTTTTCTGTGATGCAGTAATGTTATTCATAAACAATATGATGCTTTTTGGTCTGTTTTGTAAACTTTGCTAGCAGCAGCAGGACTCATTTTGGCAAACCTGTTTATGTACTCTACCTGATGTCCCTGAAATTATGACGTCTTCTAAGCTGACTGGTGGAAACTATTTCAAGCTCTCCATGATCGCCACCTAGTATTATTCTACATAATTATTTCTAATGATTACTTTTTGAGTCTCATATAGTTTTCTCACGTGGGTACACTAGTCAGTATTCAGCTGAAGTCTTCAGACTTCTGAAAATCCCTCGGCTCTCACTTCTGGTCCTCTGCCTTGTAAATTCTAGCTGCCTTCTCCTTCCCAAACTCCCAGTAATATCTCACCAATTCAGGGAGATCTCTGGTACCTAAGATTCAGCCTGGGAACTCTCCTGTCAGTAAGATGGGACAATCCCAGAGCTTCTCATTTGTTTCTTTCCTCCATTTTTTTTTCTCACTTGTTTCTTTTCATTGCTAATGCTCAATATTTTGCAAACTGTTGTTTTCATATGTTTTTTTCCAGTTTTTCAGCTGTTTCAGAGGTGAGGGTAAATTCAGCCCCTGTTACTATTTAACATATAATTTTAATTGAATGAGATAAGAAACATTTGATGATGAGAAGTTCATTTCTCAGAGACCCGTGGGCCAGATAAGTGGCCCCAATGCAAAAGCAAAGCTAGTTTTCAAATGGATATGAATTTTTGGGAGAAAAGTGTCAATGATTTTCCACCAAAGCCATCGAATTGTGCTTAACTATGCTCCTTTTTAGAATTTTCTGGAAGCTCCATATGGCTTCTTTATCTCAAACAGTTGCATTTGCTGATCATAACGCCCAAATGGTAGTGTGGTTTACACTGCAACATAGACCTACTGTGGAGCTTGTTTTAATTCAGGCCCCAACCTAATGTCTTGTGATGTCTTACAAATTAGCTGGTGAATTAGATCATCATGCAAAACTGTAGTATATTTTGGTTCCACAATTTTAAAAAGCTCGCTAAGTTTTATGCTTCTTAAAAGTTTCTGTAATCTATCTCTTACTTTGGAAGAAATATCCTGTCCTATCCTAGGCTACTGAAACTTTGTAAACCTGTCGCTATGGCAGTCTCAGTCTCTTGAGCTTTTTCACAAGGTTTATCTCTCAACCTTTGGTCCCTATATGTTAGGGGAAGCCAACCAGTGCGTGCACCTCTAACTTACAGACACCATTAGCATCAAGTCATCAATGTAAAGACCAGTTTGATGTTTTTTGAGACACAAAGATCGTTAGATGCCCTCATTTTCTACCATAAAAGAGAGCATGAGGGTTGACTAAAGCGGGGAGAGAAGTTGTTACCCTTGCATTGCAGAGGCAAATTGTTTGGGAATTGGAAGAAATAACATTATTGAAGTCAGTGTTTCTCTAACAGGAAAGTGCAAAAGAATTAAAGTCTTGTTAAAACACAGAGTTTTGGGCCCCACATCTAGAGTTCTCTCTTGGGTAAGACCCAGGAATTTGCATTTCTAATAAGTTTTTAGGTGATGCCGATGCTGCTGGTCCAAGAACTACACTTTGAGAACCAATTCAAGTGACAAGGGTACTATCAATTTTCTTCAGGAAATATATTGCATCTGGAAACAGAGCCACCACAGGCATTAATGCCTGATTTTGTTTGTAACAATCCATAGTCAGTCTCTGAATTTGGCTTTCCAACAGCCAAAATATGTGAGTTAATTGACCATGTGTTTAGAATCTCTGATATCTCCCACCACACTCATCTTTCTCGTGTTTGATGGCGATACTGTTCTGCATTACCCTCAGGGATGGAACACTGCCTTTGATCCTCTCTTGGTAGTGGATACAGTTTTAGGAGCTTCTACTTACTTTGTTCCAGCAAAGTGGTGGTGTTCCACTCCCTCCCTTCCCAAATAACCCATAGAATAAGTCAGTGGTCCTGTTAGACTCATTCTGAGATGAAGGGAGTTAAGATTTCACCTATTACCTGACATCAGTACATGCCCATTATTAGGGTACCAGGCTCTACTGAGAGTCTCTAGTGATTAGCAGCCTCTCAGAGACTTCAATTAATAATCCCACAGAAGTTCTGAGTATTTCTCTTTCACACATGCACAGCCATCCTGGTAAATAGCTATAGGTCATGTAGAGAAGGTTTGGGGAATACATGTAGTCTTTATTAATGACTATGTTGCACACCACTTCTCGAAGGGAACGAACCTCCCCTTCAAAGGAGGGGCCTCCAGGCATTTGTATTTACTTAGATCTTGGAACTGGATAAGAGACTATGAGTCCTCATTATAATGACTTGAGTTAGATTTTTAACACTAGACCCAGAAAATGTCTGCTTTTATATATTAAGCCACACCTCCGTAGGCTGTCCTAGTGATCAGAAAGCCACTGACATAGGTTAATGCAGGTCAGAACACTATTACCTATTCAACATCTGCCTTATTAATGTGATTTTGAGCATGTTGCTTCTGATGCTTAAGCCCCTTGATCTGGCCTCTAACACCCTGACATCCCATTATTCCCACTGAAATAAGGCTCTATTTCCATTGCAGCATCTCCCACTATCAGTCATATTTGGACTATAAAGACAGTCAGTGTAGAGATGTTTGAAGATGCTTTGGGAGGGGAAGTGTCCTCCATATACTTCCAGGGTGATTGCTAGAGGGGAGCTGAGGTGGATACACATATTAAATCTGCTGTAATATTCCCATAGCCCTAAACCTTAAGATTTCACCTTCATCGCTAGCAGTTTCCAACTAAGGCTGCAGCTTCAGAAACCCAATGCCCAGTGTCTACAACAAAATGGTAAAATCACGCTCTATGTGGGTGGAACCTAGACATTAATTTTTATTGGTTTAAGCCTTCCTCTGTGAGTTCAGTGTACAGCCAAGGTCGAGTGCCACTACACTGTGTCAGAAGATTTCTAGCGTTTCTTCCTCATTGGTTGTAAACCATCATGGAGCCCAAACTTGAGTTAATTAGCCTTTTGGATGTGAGAACCACTCTGTGGGTAACTAAGCCCAATTCACTGCCTTTCTAATCCCAGTTGAGTATACCTGGAATTCAGAAATTCAAAATGTTTATCTTTTCCCTGGTCTGCCAGAATATCGCAGGGTCCTATTCTTTTTCCACAAGTGCCCTTATCTTAGCGTAAGATACGTGGCTGATTTTTCCATTTAGTTGACTTTGACGACCTTCCAATTACATTCAGTCCTTGGACTTGATTCTCATTCATATCTGCCCTATGGCTACTGGAGATAAGGGACTCTTTTAGGTTTCCATAGAAGCTTTCTGATTTTTCATTCATGGTCTGAATCAGACCTTTAATTTTTTTTTCTTTTCTTTTGCTACAATCTTTGTAATAACCATTGTTGCCATAGTGACTAAGTGCCACAGCCACTTGATCTCCTAACGCCTTCCTTGCATCTGTACTTCATCGTATGCCACCACCAGTGATTATTTGACTAATCACGATGTCACAGCATGCCAGAGATTATCAGTGTCCCATTTCCCCAAGCAAAGAAGCTATCTGTGAACTCTCAAATATGCTAGCTACCCATCCCAAGAACCTATTTTAAGGGTGTTTCCTGGGGCCACTTTTTGTGTCAATTACTGAATCACTCAAGATCCTGACAGGAAACAGGTGGTACAAATGGACCAATTAAGGAGAGTTTAATAAAGGACTACTTATAGAAATATATGTTGGAATATGAGAAACCAAAAAGAAATGGTAAAGCATTCTGGGGCTAGCAAAGGCTGGGAGCTTTTACTACCCCTCAGTATGAATTTTACTCTCGTTCCATCCTCTGATCTCCTGGCATCTCCCACTGAAAAAACCCAACCAGGATAAGCCTGCCCAGAGGTCAAGAGATATAGATCATACACCTAATAAAGAATAAACTCCTTTGGACATACAGAAAGAAGGAGAGGATATGGGGTATATTTAGAGGCATTGGAGAAAGTCTAGCAGACATCCAAATTGGATGCCTCATCTGAGCTCCGACATGTTTGTAAAACTCTTATTTACAAATGTCTTCAATTGGATATCTTAAAGACATCTCAGACCCAGGAGGTCAAAACCCACCTGAATCTAGTCTTCTTGCTGTTGAAAAGGAAATCTGCCTGAAAGCAAGAAAGTTAAACATAATCCTTAACATCATCTTCTCTTTTGCTTTCCAGTCCACCACCAATTTTTGGTGGATTTTAACTTAAATATTTCATGTACTTCTTTACTTCTTTCTATCATGATGACAACACTGTCACTATTGCAATATTTCCAAACTATTGTTACTTCTTTCTATCATGGGTATAATACACTTGCTATTGTTTAAAAATTATTTAGATTTTTATTTTGAAATATAAAATAGATCCAGAAAATTGCATAATTCCTAAATGTGGAGTTCAGTGAATGACAGCAAAGCGGGCACTCATGTAACCACACTTGGTCAAGAAGTAGAACATAGTTAAAATACCAGCAGTTCCCCTTGAGTGGTTTCCAACCATTCCCTCCTCCTTTCTTCCCCAAAGGAGACCTGTTCTCTTGACCACAAGCACTATATAATAGTTTAGTTTTCAAACAGACTTCTTTTTTAATAGCTTTCTTCAGATATAATTCATTTATTTAGAATATGTTCATCACCCCTCACAAAAACCCTGTACCCCCTTAATAGTCACTTATCATTTTCCTCAGACTCCTTGCCCCAGAGTCCTAGGCAAACACCAATCTGCCTTTCATCTCTATAGATTTCCTTTCTGGATATTTCATAGAACAGAATCATATAATATGTGGTCTTTTGCAACTGGCTTCTTTTGCTTGGCATAACATTTTCAAGGTTCATCTGCATCATAGTATGTATCAGTAGATCACTCCTTCTTACTGCCTAATAATAATTGTATTTATGGGTATAGTACATTTTATTCATTTATCAGCTGATAGACATTTGAACTATTTCTACTTTTTGGTTATTATGCATAATAATTATGAGCATTTGTGTAAAATTTTCTTGTGTGTGGTGCAGTTATTATTTAACTTAGATCATATCAAAAGAACGACTTAATAGAGAGTAATAGTAAAATAATGGCACTGCAAAGATATCCGTGCCTTAATCCCCCAAATCAGTGAATATGTTACCTTACATGGCAAAAATGACTTTATAGGTAAGACTGAGGTTAAATATTTCATGGTGGGAAGAATATCCTGGATTATCAAAGTGAAATTAATCTAATCTAATCTAATCTTTCAACTTTATGTGTTTCTCTTGATCTACTCTGTACTTCTCATTTTGTATATCCAAAGGAAGCTGTTAGTTTTCAGATGCATAAACTGTGTTCCCGGACCTCTGAGTGGTTGTTCTGGCTAAATTTGAGGCATCGTAATGTACCAGTTGTACCAAAGGGCTAAAGGAGAGTGAAGTTGGATTGTTTGTTACTCTGGCTCCTTCTCTTTCTGGCTATGGGTTTGCAGTGGTGCCATTTTTATTTGCCTTCTCTTAGAGGACCATTTTTTTGAGAAGACTTTTCTTTCCCTATTGAATTATTTTGGCACCATTGTGGAAAATCAATTGACCATAAATTTAAGGGTTTATTTTTGGGCTTTCAGCTCACTTCCATTTATTTATATGTCTATCCTTAGTCAAACACCATATTGTCTTGATTACTGTTGCCTTGAACTACATTTTGGAAATAGGAAATATGAGTCTTCGAACTTTGTTCTTCTTTTCCAAGATTGTTTTGGCTATTCTGGGCTCCTTGCATTTGCGTATGAATTTTAGGATCAGCTTGTCATTTTATGCAAAGATACTGGGTGGAATTTTGTCAAGGAATGCCTTAAATCTTTAGATCAATTTTGGGAGTATTGCCATCTTAATAATTAAGTCTTCTGATCCTTGGTTATGGGCTGTCTTTCCATTTATTTGGGTCTTCTTTAATTTCTTTCGATAACGTTTTCTAGTTTTCAAGGTACAGGTCTTTTGCTTCATTTGTTAAATTTATTCCTAACTATTCTATTATTATTATCAATTCTACTGCAAATGGATTGTTTTCTTGATTTTATTTTGCATTGTTTATTGTTAATATATAGAAGCATAATTGTTTTTTGTATATCGATCTTGTATTCTACAACCTTGCTATATTCATTTATTACTTCTAAGAGCTTTTTTTGTGTGTGTGTGGATTCCTCAGGAGTTTTTATATACAAGTACTTGTCATCTGCAAGTAAAGACACTTTTACTTCCTCCTGTCCAATATGGAAGCCTTTTACTTTTTATTTTAATTTTTGACTGTCTTGGTTAGAATCTCCAAAACAACGTTTTATGTCTTGTTCCTGATCTCAAGGACAAAACATTCAGTTATTTTCCATTAATTGTGTTGTTAGTTGTGGGGTTTTTTAACCTTAACCTTTTCTAGGTCATGAAGTTCCCTTCTATTACTACTTTGTTGGTTTAAAAAAAAATAAAAGTATTTTATTAAATACTTTGTGAATTTATTGAGATAATCATATGGTTTTAATTCTTTATTTTATGAATGACGTGTATTATTTTCATTGTTTTTCGCAATTTTGAATTCTTGGGATAAATCTCACTTGGCCATGATACATAATCTTTTTATCTCATACCATATTTGGTTGGTAGTATTTTGTTGAGAATTTTACATCTATGTTCATAAGGAACATGATTTGTAGTTTTTTTATGATGCCATTTTCTGGTTTTGGTATCAGGTTCACAGGGTGTCATTGTATAACAAATTGGGAAATGTTACCTCTTCTATTTTTTCTGGACCAGTTTATGATGGATTACTGTTAACTCTTTAAACATCTTGTAGAATTCACCAGTGAAACTGAGTCTAGGTTTTTTCTTTACTGAAAGTTTTAAAATTACTAATTCAATGTATTTTCTTGTTATTTAGGTCTATTTAGCTTATCTTTTTTTTTTTTGAGGCGTTTTGTTACATTCGTTTCTAGGAATTTTCTAGTCTAAATTATTGATTGATTGATTGATTGATGTTTATATTATTTTTGAGAGAGAGAGAGAGAGACAGAGCATGAGCAGGAGAGGGCAGAGACAGAGGGAGACACAGAATCTGAAGCAGGATCCAGGATCCAAGCTGTCAGCACAGAGCCCGATTCGGGCTCAAAACCAAACCACAAGATCATGACATGTGCTGAAGTTGGATGCTTAACTGATTAAGCTACCCAGGCATCCCTTGTCTAAATTATTTGATTTGTTAACATATCCTTTTATTCTTAAGCAGTTTATTTATACTTAAGGTAGTTTTCTTGTGGATAATGTACGGTGTATACTTGGGTCTAGCTGTTACATTTGATCTGAAATACTTTTAAATAAGGTGTTTTGACCATTGATTTTTAATGTGATACCTGCTATGTTTGGGTACACATTTATCATCTATCCATTTGTTTCCTTTTTCTCATAATTGTTCTTTGGGCTTCTTCTTTTTTTTTCCCCCTAACTTCTTTTGTATTAATTATATATTCTGTTTTATCTTATTTTCAATTTTATCTTATTTTATGACTTTATTAGCTATAAATTTTTATTATTTGTTTTAAGTTTTTAGTATACATCTTTAACTTATTGTTTATAAATAATAAATGATAGTTTATACTTTACCTCCAAGTGATATTATAATTTCACATATAACAAAAGAATCATAAATTGGTGTTTCTCCATTTTTCTTCTATTGGCCTTTGTGCTATTGTTGTTATGTATTTTACTTCTACAGATGGTATAAACCCCATAATACACTGTTATTCATCTTGCTTTAAACTGCTAAATATCATTAAAAGGTCTTCAAATCTTAAAAAGAAAATCTTTTTTACATTCAACCACACAGTTACCATATCTGAGTTTCTCTGGTCCTTTATATAAAGCCATATTTCAATCTGATGGAATTTTCTTTCTGCCTGAAGGACTTTCCTTCACATTTCATATAGTGCAGGTTTCCTGGTTATAAATCCTTTCAGCTTTTGTATGTCTGCGAAACTCTTTATTTTTCTGTTGTAATTCAAAGATATTTTTGCTAGACATAGACTTCTAGGTTAAGAATTACTATTATTTTAGTATTTTAAAAGTTTTGCATCATCTGGCTTGTACATTTTCTAGTGAGAAGTCTTTTGTCATTCTTATCTTTGCTCTTCTCTAAGTAATGTATCTTTTTGGCTCAAGCTAATTCTAAGGTTCTTGATTTACCACTGCTTCCGAACTACTTAATTAGGATGCATCTTGATATAGTTTACTTCAAGTTTCTTATGCTCCAGTTCCATTTTATTTTGTAGACTTGAGGATTCATATTTTTCGCTCACTTTAGAGAATGTAGACATTTTTTGTGTTCCTCTCTTTATTTCACTCCAGGGATTCTAATTCAATGTGTAGTAGGCTGCTTCAAGTTGTCACTGACCCCATGTTCCTATTTTCAATACTGTTCTTTCTGCATTTCATTTTGAACAGCTTCTATTATTTTGGCCTTAAATTCACTCATTTTTTCTTCCATAAATTCTAATTTGCTGTTAATCTAAAGCAGCATATTTTTTAAAATCTTGAACGTTTTAGTTTTTATTTCTGGGTCTTCATGTTTCCACTTAACATGCTCCATTTTCTACTGGCTTCTTGAATGTATAAAACACACTTGTAATAACTGTTTTAATGCTCTTTTTTGCTAATTTGATCATTTGTACCATTTGGTGGTCAGTTATCAGTTACTAATATTTTCCCTCATCGTAGGTTGTATTTTCCTGCTTCTTTGTATATACCTGTTAATTGTTCATTAAATGGCAGGTACTACCAAGTTTACCTCTTTGGCTACTGGATATTTTTATATTGTTTTAATACTCATTAATACTCTTTTTTTCCCCTCTAGGATGCATATATGGTATGTGGGAACTGGCACTAGTCTGTGTCCTGTGTGAACATCAGGTATTGTTCCCTCTATTTCTTTAAGAATATTCTTTTTTTTTTGGCCTCATCTGCATTTGGGCATCTGTACTTGGCTAAAGACTGAGGTGTGATCCTCTGTAGATCTCTGGAATCCTCTGCATGTGCACTGAAGACCCCCACTATGCCCTGAAGACCAGTTATCTTGATATCCCTGGACACTTGACATAGTCTCTTCAACTCCGGGGGACTGGCAGTCTCCATTGGTTTCTTCCTCACTGTGCAATGGCCTGGAAGCTTTCTTCAAATAGTAAAGTGGGGCAATAGTAAGGCCAAATTCAGCTTTTACTTTCTCTTAGGGAAGTCCCAAGAATTTAAAACTCATGTTTCACTTGACTTTCCCTAGTGTTTTGCTTGTTTTGGGTAGGAGAGTAAATCTGGTCTCTGTTTGCTGGAAGTGGAAGTCCAATACCACATTATTATTTTTTAAAAGTTTATTTATTTATTTTGAGAGAAAGAGAGAGAGAGAGAGAGAGCAAGCAGGGGAGGGTCAGAGAGAGAGGGAGAAAGAGAATCCCAAGCAGAGTCTGGGCTTTAATGCAAGCCCTATGCTGGCTCAAACCATGAGATCATGACCTGAGCTGAAATCAAGTGTTGGATACTTAACCCACTGTCACATAGGTGTCCCCAAAACTACATTATTTTAATTCATTTTCATCTTTACACCAATACCAACTTTTTCTAAATTTAATGCAACTTTAGTAGTGCTAGTTTCTTGACTATATTCTTCTTTTTCAAAATTGATGTTGACTATTTGGAATTCCTTGAATATCCATTTGATTGTTAGAATTTTCTCATCAATTTCTACCAAAAAAAAAAAAAAAGCATTGACAGGAATTGCATGATTTATAGATCAATTTGCAGATGATTTCCATCTTAACAACATTAGGTTTTCCAAACTATGAAGCCAGTATATCTGTTCACTTACATATTTTCAACTTCTGTCATCAATATTTTGTAGTTTTTACTATAGAAATCTTAGTTGTCTTTCCTTGAATTTTTGGTTAGGTATACTATGTTTTGATGTTATTATAATTACATTTTCATTTGTGTTTTGTTACAATGTAAAAACAATTGATTTTTAAATATGTATTATTGAAGTAGAACTGACATACAATACTATGTTAGTTCCAGGTGTACAATATAGTGATTTGACAATTCTGTACATTACTCAGTGTTCACTATGGTAAGTGTAGTTACCATCTGTCACCACACTATGGTATCAAAATATTCTTGACTATATTCTCTATGCTGTACATTTCAGCTCAGTATTTTATAACTGGAAACTTGTACCTCTTAATCTTCTTTATCTATTTCACCAACCTCCCCACATTTCCTCTGGCAACCACTGGTTTGTTCTCTGTATTTAAGAGTCTGTTTTTGTTTGTTCATAAAAACTAATATTTTTATATCATCCTTGTGTACTACAACTTGATCAATTTATTTATAAGTTCTAATAGGTTTTTAAAAAATCTTTTGCATTTTCTATATACCCATTCATGTCATCTGTTAATTATAAGTCTTTTTTCTTTATTTCCTTTTTGCTTGCTTATCTATTTAGTTAATTTCTTTATTGCACTAGGTAAGACCTCCAGTATTGTGTAGAGTAGAGGGGGAGGAATATGTGTTCTCTATATATTTCTGCACTTTGAATGGAAATATTCAGTATTTCACCATTAATTATGACATAACCTGTAGGCACTTCATAGATACCCTTTATGAGATGAAGTAAATCCCCTTCTATACTTAGTTTGAGAGTTTTTTTTTTTAATCCTGAACTAATTAATTTTATCAAATTATTTTTCTGTGTATATTGAGATTATCATATGGTTTTCAAAATTAATAAATTTTGCTTTATGAAGTAGCATTTAATTAATCTTGGCAAAATGTTACATATGTACTAGAAAAGAGTGTATTTTATAAATACTTAAAATTCAAATCTTCTGAATACTTGCTGATTGTTTTTTAGCTACTAATACCATCAATTACTGAAAAATGACTATCACGATCTCTACATATGACTGTGGATTTGCTTATTTCTCCCTTTAGCGATATCAGTTTCTGCTTCATGTAATTAGGTGGATACTCCTTTAGAAATAGTAAATCATTTGGGAGATTAATATTTTTATTATAATAAAATATGCTTCTTTATCTCTGGTGATATTATTACCTGTACTTTAATGTTAATATAACCATAGGTACTTTCTTATGAGGAGGATGTGATGGCTTTTCATGGTTTCCATTCTTTTACTTTTAGTCTAAGCCCTCATACATAAAGTGCACCTTTCATAAATTTCATGCATATATTTGGCTTTTTTTTTTAATTGTCATATAAGATTGGCATTTCTGCCTGTTAAAGTGTTGTGTTCTTTTTTTTTGAAGTTATTAACATACAGTGTTATATTAGTTTCAGGCGTACAATATAATGATTCAACAATTCTATACTGTTTTGCCAATTTATAATAGATGTAAATTTTGGCATGATTAGGTTTAATTTTCCCATCTTGCTACTTATTTTCTATTTGTCTCATGTTTTCTTTTTCTTTATTTCTCAAATTTTTAAAATCTTTATTAAAAATTTTTTTTAGTGCTTATTCATTTTTGAGAGATAGAAACAGAGTACGAGTGGGAGAGGGGGTAGAGAGAGACACACACAGAATCTGAAGCAGGCCCAGACTCTGAGCTGTCAGCACAGATCCCGACTTGGGGCATGAACCCACGAACTGTGAGGTCATGACCTGAGCTATTTTCAGACACTCAACCTACTGAGCCACCTAGGTGCCCCATAATGTTTATTTATTTTTGAGAGAGGGAGAGAGTGAGACGCAGAATCCAAAGTAGGCTCCAGGCTCTGAGCTGTCCACGCAAGCCTGACGCGTGGCTTGAACTCATGAGCCATGAGATCCTGATTTGAGCCAAAGTCAGATGCTTAACTGACTGGGCCACCCAGTTTTCTTTTCTTTCTTTCTTTCTTTCTTTCTTTCTTTCTTTCTTTCTTTCTTTTTTAAATTATTTTTTAATGTTTATATTTGACAGAGAGAGAGAGAGAGAGAGAGCGAGCTAGAGCATGAGTGGGGAAGGGCCAGAAAGAGAGGGAGATAGTGAATCTGAAACAGGCTCCAGGCTCTGAGCCGTCAGCACAGAGCTCCATGCAGGGCTTGAACTCAGGGACAGAGAGATCGTGACCTGAGCCAAAGTCAGACGCTCAACCGACTGAGCCACCCAGGTGCCCCCACCCAGTTTTCTTTGTATCTTTATTTCTCTCCTTCCCACCCTACTTTCATTGGATGGTTAAAAAAAAAAAAAGTTTAGATATACTTTTTATTTTAGAAGAATTTTAGATTTACAGAAAAACTGTCAAGATAGTACAGAGTGTCATATATTTCAAACTCAGTTTCCCCTATTATTAACATCTTGTATTAGTAGGTACATTTGTTAGAATTAATGAACTAATATTGATACATCATTGTCAACTAAAGTTTATCCTCTATTCACAGTTACTATGTTTTACCTAGGAGTGCCTGGGTGGCTCAGCAGGTTTAGCATCTGACTCTTGATTTTGGCTCAGGTCATGATCTCAGGGTTCAATTCCCATGTGTTGGGCTCAGCAATGACAGTACAGAGCCTGTTTGGGATTTTCTCTTTCTCTCTCTCTCTCTCTGCCTCTCCCCCGTTTGCTCTCCCTCTCTCTCTCTCACTCACTCAAAATAAACAAATAAACTTAAAAAAAAATAAAGTCTATTTTCTGGTTCAGGTTTGTATCTAGGAAACCATATTACATTTAATAGTCCTGTCTTCTTGGGTTCCTCTTGGCTATGACATTTTCTTAGACTTTCCTTGTCCTTAATGACTTTGACACTTTTAAAGAATATTGATCATTTTATAGAATGCCTCTCAATTGAGATTTGTCTGATATTTTATTCATGGTTAGACTGAGGTTATGGGCTTTAGCAGGAATATCAAAGAGGTGAAGTGCCATTTTCATCATGTCATATATTTTAAAAAAATTGTTTTGAGTATAGTTGACACACAATGCTACATTGGTTTCAGGAATACAACATAGTAATTCAACTTCTCACTATGTTATGCTATGCTCACCACAAATGTCATATTCAAGAGCACATGATGTTAACCTTGATCACCTGGCTGAGGTAGTTTGTCAGGTGTTGCAGTGTAAAGTTAATCTTTTCCTTACATGTTTCCATACTATATTCTTTGGAAGGAAGTTGCTATCCAGTATACACTTAAGGAATGGGAAGTTATGCTTCCACTCCTTGAGGGGGCGGTATCTACATAAATTATTTGGAATTCTTCTGCAGACATTTTTGTCTATTCCCTTTCATTTATTAATTTATTCAGTCTTTTATTTATACCAATAAAGACTTATAAACATGTGTTTTAAAAATTTTTTTTAATGTTTGTATTTAGTTTTGAAGGAGACAGAGAGACAGAGCATGAGCAGGGGAGGAGCAGAGAGAGAGGGAGACACAGAATCCGAAGCAGGCTCCAGGCTCTGAGCTGTCAGCACAGAGCCTGATGTGGGGCTCGAACTCACGAACTGTGAGATCATGAACTGAGCCGAAGTCCGACGCTTAACCGGCTGAGCCACCCAGGGGCCCTGGATATGTATTTTTTACATTATATAATAATCCAATACTATATTGTTACATTTCTTAATTTTTTGGCCATTGGGAACGTTTTTAGTGTGCTTCTGTGTTCTTTGATATACCCTTAATCATCATGTCATCATGTGTCTTTTTATACAGTGATATTAGTAACCATCATCTGGGTACTAGATGTGCTCATTTCTACTGGGGTGTTGATATTTCTGAGCCTTCTAAAGAAACAAAGCAATGGAATATATGTGTGAATACTAATCCACGTATATACCTATATAAAAAATATTTAGGTGGTCTGGGTTGCTCAGTTGGTTAAGCTTCCAACTTTGACTCGGCTCAGATCTCACAGTTTGTGGCTTTGAGCCCCACGTCGGGCTCTGTGCCGACAGCTCAGAGCCTGGAGCCTGCTTCAGATTCTGTGTCTCCCTCTCTCTCTGCCCTTCCCCACTCATGATTTGTCTCTGTCTCAAAAATAAATAAAACATTTAAAAAATTTAAAAAAAAAGCATTAAGTCATGAGGTGCTTCGGTGGCTCAGTGGGTTAAGCGTCTGACTTCTGTTCAGGTCACAATCTCATGGTTCGTAGGTTTAAGCCCCACATTGGGCTCTGTGCTGACAGCTCAGAGCCTGGAGCCTGCTTTGGATTCTGTGTCTCTGTCTCTCTCTGCCCCTCCCCACCCATGCTCTGTCTCAAAAATAAATAAACATTAAAGAAATTTTAAAGTTGTTTCTTTTTTTAAAATTTGTTTAACGTTTATTTTTGGGAGACAGAGGCAGAGTGTAAGCAGGGGAGGGGCAAAGAGAGAGGGAGACCCAGAATCTGAAGCAGGCTCCAGGTGCGGGATCATGACCTGGGTTGAAGTCAGATGCTTAACCCAGTGAGCCACCCAAGCGTCCCAACATTAAAAAAATGTTAAAAATGTATATATGGAACAATCTACATCTACATTAAGCTAAACATGAATTTCTACTTATGTCTCTATTTCTAATCCACTACATATGGAACATTCTACCCTCTTTTCCTTGCATATCTGTAAGCATCCACAACAACAATGAGAAAGTGCCTCTCTTCCACCATCTACAGCTAATTATTCGATTATAATATACATATATAGCAGTATTCTTTCTTAATTCACACCCCTGTGGAAAATAACATATCCAATAGAGCACAATGCTAACATACAGTGCTTTTTGCCTTTCGTCTTACGAATGTCATTCATTTTCAAACTTAGTTCAGCACTTTTTCTATCTTCTGTTTTCAGTGAGATTGTTTCATATATTTGTAATATAATTAGTTTTTTTTTGGTTGCATTCTACATTCTATTCTAGAAACACCCAAACTTCTTAACTTTGCATAAACTTTATGTGCTGCAAAATTCTATGAGCATTAACAAAATGCATTTTGTCACAGATCCAACATTATAGCTTTCTTTGGTTTCTTTTAGTTTTCCATTTATTTCCTCTATTAGCTCTTTAGCTATCTTGTTTTCATACATTTACATATAAAAATATACATAATATGTATTTATCTTATTTTAATAATATCCCTGTAATCATAATATGCATCATTAACTTAACACTATTTTGCATTAACGTAATGACAATTCACAGATAATATTACCACCTTACTACAGAACATTTCCATTTACCTCTCATTCTTTGTACTATTGCTGCCATTTATTTTATTTCTATATGTTATAAACCACATAATATATTATTACTACTACTTTAAATGTCATTGTCTTTTAAGATTTTGCTAAAAGGAAAAATATAGTACTTACATTTCCCCACCTATTTACTGTGATTGGCTATCTATATTCCTTACTCTAGATATTGGTGTCTGTTTTCACTTACTTCAGCCTGAAAACTTCTCTTTAGCTTTAATTGTAGTGTTGGTATATTGAGAATGAATTCTTGCAACTTACTGTTATCTGAATATTTCTTTAATATGTTGTTTTTTTTAAAGTATATTTTCACTGGATATGGAATTCTAAATTGATATATATTTTTTTATTTTCAACATTTAAAAGATGGTGCTCCATTGATGTCTGGCTCCCCTTCCTATATACATAATGTCTTATTTATCTGGTGGCTGCTTTTAGAATTTTCTCTTTATATTTGTTCTCAAAAATTTGACTATGCTGCACCTGTGACTTTCTTCTTATTTTCCTTGGTGTTTCCTGTGCTTTATGGGTTTGTAAGTTGAGATTTTTAATCAAGTCTTGAAAGTGTTTGGCCATTATTTAAATATTTTTTCTGCCAAATCTTTTATATCTTCTTATTCAAGAATAAAGATTACACATGTGTGTACTAATTTAATACATTTCCTTAGGGTTCTAATCCCTTGTTTAGTTTTTTGGGTTTTTTCCCCCTAATCTTATATCCTTGTGTGCTTTTATTTGGATAATTACTACTGATATATCTTTAGGTCCAACAATTGTTTCTACTGCTTTTTTCTATCTTTTTTTTTGGTTAAAATAATCTAATAAATTTTTATGTCTTATTCTGTACTTTTCAGTTCAAAATGTCAATTTAATTCTACATTATTTGACATCTCTCCTAGAATCATTCATAGTTTTTCATTTTATACTATAAATTAGTTAGCACTTTTATAACAGTCATTTTAAAATCCTTGATGACTAATTATGCCATCTGAACTATCTGTGAATTTCCTTCTGTTGATTAATTTTGCTCTTGATTATGGGCCATTTTTTTTCTACTTCTTCATATCTTTTCACAAAGCAGCATAACATGTGGTGTGTCTGAAAGAATAATGGATATTAAATTATTGCATCTCTGTCTCTGGGATGTGCCATCTCATTCTTTAATCAGGCATCTAAGGTGAGGGGCTGCTCTGTCTGACTTTTGTCCGGACTGAATTTTTTTTAAAGGACTTAATTTTTTTAGAGCAATTTCAAGTTCACAGCAAAATTGAGAGGAAGGTACAGAGATATCTGACATACTTCTTACCCGCCCCCCCCCCCCACACACAAGTAGTTTCCGTGTTATTAACATCTCTCTAAAAGTGGTGCATTTTTGAAAACTAATGAACCGACACTGACACATCATCATCACCCAAAGTCCATGGTTTACATTATGGTTTCCTCTTAGTGTTGTACATTCTGTGAGATCAGACCAAATGTATGATGACACGGATCCATCATTATAGTACCATATAGAATATTTTTGCTGCCCTAAAATCCCTCTGTTCTCTGACTATTCATCCCTCCCTCCACCCCTGAAGCTTGAATTAGGTTGTGCTCACCGCTGGTTTCAAATAGGATTGTAAAGACTGTGCTTTGCCCCTTAGCTTTACTCCCACGTTCAGGGCAGCAGCTGCAGAGGGGCTAATCTTTTGACCTTTTCAGAATTGGAGCTGGCAGTAGTTTGGGGTTTAGTATTGGTTGGTTTTGCTTCCCTTTTGTAGTATTCTTCAGCAAGTCCTGGAATCTGAGGACTGGGAGACTGCATACACACTGTTTTCCAGGCTATGGTCATTTCTAGTTCTGTCACCTTTTCTGCCATTTCCTCGTCAATACGTCTGGGGAGGAGATAGTTAAAATGAGGTATTTGTTTTTGCATTTGGAGCTTTCCAGATAGCAGTCTCTCTTGCCACCCATGCTGTCATTTAAAAGTCATTTAAAAGTCTCCTTGTAAATTCTCTCTAAGGCATGCCTCCTCTCTGTACACCTGCATTCACAACAGACACTTGTCACTATTGTGACAAGGTTGACACCTCTGCACTTGTTTGTCCACCTATGAAGATTTCATTTCTTCTTGGTAGCAATTTACTGTGGCATTTTGCATCAACTGTGATTCAATAGCTTTATAGAAAAGCCTGCTTTATATTTTATCAGATTTTTTCTGTTGTGAACATGGGTGCTATGTTCTTCTTAATACCTTAAGCAGAACTGAAACTCTCCACAATCACTTATTTCTTGGGCTTCTCTAACATCCTACTCATGCGCTTTATCTGATCCACTCTTTCCTTTCCTTTTACAAAACGACACATTTGCAACAACACAACCAAAGCTATCTTTAAAAAATGGCATAAGCCTGTTTATGTTTCCCTAGTGGGTCGATGCTTTATTTTTGTGTGGGAATCATAAGACACTTCTTCTCTGGAATCCTTTGGGCAAATGCCACTTCATAATGAGGCTTTCTTTGGTTACGAGTTTATCTCCAAAGTAACCAAAGACTGTAGACATTAGATTTAAAACTGACAGATGAACTTGATTAATCTTCAATTATTTGAAAGTTGTTATATTAGTCAGCTCAGGCTGCCATAAAAAAAAATAAATAAATCACAGACAGGGTGGCTTTAAACAACACAAATTTATTTTCTAACAGTTCTGGAAGCCAGAATTCCATGGTCAAAGTGCTGGCAAATTTGATTTCTAGTGAGGGCTCTCTTCTTGCCTTGTAGGTGGTTATCAGTTTGCTGTGTCTTCACGTGACCTCTCTTCATGAGCACTGATATAGAGAGAGCTCTGGTGTTCCTTCCTTCTAAGGGCGCCAGAATTATCACATTGAGGGTCCACCATTATGACCTCATTTATCCTCAATTCCCTTCATAAAAACCTTATCTCCAACTACAGTCACATTAGGTGTTAAGGCTTCAACATATGAATTTTTGGGTGACACAATTCAATAGATAGCAGTTGATTCCAATAGATAGCAGTTGATTATATCTAAAATTCAAATTATATTTGATTTTTATCCATATATTTTACTTGTTTATCTGTGCATTACTTATGCCTGGTTATCCAGGTATTTGAAGGCTTAGCCATGCTGTCTTCTGAATTAGTACTGTTTAACCCCAGAAAGAAAGGATCTGAAGTCGTTTCTCCAAACTATCTTGAAGCAACAGGATAAATAGCGGGTTCCATTACTGAGACTCACTGTGATTCACATGTAATTAAATGAGGCAGGACAGACTCAATCTCTTGGTAACCTTCAAATGGTAGGGATGAATCAACCTCCCTTCTCTGTGTTGTTATACATGGAAGCCTACCTAGGATAGGAAGGAGCTCTCTTATCTTTCTCCTTGAATAAATCCTTCCATTTGTTTCCACTGTATCTATTATGGATGGAATGTAATCTTAAGGTCTACTTTTATTTTACTCGTAGGTAGTACTCATTGTAATACAGACCCATCATCCATTCTGTCATCAGTGATTTGTCTAAGCCAGTTATAATTCTATCTCCCTCCTTGATTTTATCCAACAAGAATATCCATGTAACTCTGGCCTTTGGGATATAAAGAAAAGTCTGCTGAGAGGCTTCATGGAATTAGGTTATTCTTAAGAGAATAGAAGAACAGGTGCATGGGTTCTTGACTGAATATGAGGTCAGCAACCATTTTTTTTGTCAGTTTAATTATGAAATGAACACTGAGAGTAGCAGAGCAAAGTGGTAGAATGAATCTTTTCCCTGATAAATTGTTGAACCACCGAGTTGGTCAATCTTATAGCTCACTCTAGCTCTGGGTCTCCTGTTATGAGTGACATAATAAATTACTGATTTCTGTTACTTGCAGCCAAATATCTCTGAAACAATACACTATCAATGGTGAGTCTGTTATGTATATGTATCAGTTCATTGGGAGGATTAAAAAACCTGCTTCTACCTTTATCTTTAGAAATAAAACCATTATTCCTTCATCAGATTGTATCCTCAATGGCTTTTCCTCTCATTTCCATGTTCTTAATATGGCCTACAAAGTCAACATAACTTTGACCTGTTCCCTATTTTCATATGTGGTAAAGAGTCACATATGCCTTTATTTAACTCCCCCAGTGAACGGAGCTGTGTCCTAGAGTAGCACCTTTTCACAAGCTATTCCTTTTCCTCTCATGGCCCTGCCACCAAATTCATTTAGGTAGCATTCAGTCATTTTTAAATTCTCAACGACAAATTTTCTCTGTGATAACTCCCTGACCAGGCCCGGCTCCCTTACTCTTTGCCTTTATAGCTTCCTGGAGTTTCACCCTCTTCGCCCTTTCTGAGTTTGTGGCTATAGAATTGTACCATTATTTGGACATTTGTATTTCTTGATAATTATGTTTTAAGCCTCAAAACATGAAGTCTGCTTTGTTTTTGTCTGTTTTGTAACATATACGCCATACACAGTGTCTGTACTGGTTTGCTCTGGCTGTGGAAGCAAAATACCACAGACTGAGTGGTTTAAACAGCAGAAACTTATTTCTCCCAGTTTTGGATGCTAGAAATCCAAGATCAAGGTTTTGGAAGTTTTGCTTTTTTTCTAAGGCATCTTTTCTTGGCTTGTAGATAATTACCTTCTTGCTGTGTGCTTTCATTATCTTTCCTATGTGTGTATACATCCCTGGTCTCTCGCTTTCTTTCTCTCTCTCTCTCTCTCTCTCTCTGTGCCCAAATTTTCTCTTTTTATAAGAATATCTGTCATTAAAAAAAAAATACTGGCTATATTGTATTAGGGCCCATCCTAAAGGCCTCATTTTAATTTAATCACTCATTTACAGAATTTATCTCCAAATATAGTTGTATCCTGAGATATTGAGAGATAGAGATTCAGCAAATAAATTTTGAATGAAACTGTTCAATACATAACAGTACCTAATATAGTGCTTTGTCATAGGAAGTGTTCATCAAATAATTTTTTTGTGAAAAGAATGAATACAGGAGTGGATTTTTCTAAAGATAACATAATTAAAGCCAACTACCATGCTCATTTCTTGTCTCTGATTACAGTCTGGTGAGTGTGCATCCCTCTATTAGAGAAGAGTCTAGAAAAGGCAAAATAGTTCACTTATTATTTTCCATGAAGTAGAGTGGTGATTCAAAATTTTCATATGATCTTGCCACCTTTCTACCATCCCATATTTAGATGAAGGCAATTGAAATGAGGTATGTGTTTGACTGGTAAAATACAAACACACTCTCACACACACACACACACACACATTTAAAAAAAAAACAAAAGAAATACATTAATTTGCCATTTTACATGGTATTTGTCTAACAAATATATTCACTGTTAAGCCCTATTGAAAAAAAAAGTCTCTCATACTATCTAGGGGCAGTTGGATAGTTTTAATGTTCATTTAGCAAGTTTTAATTGACCATCTACCATGAACCAGCTAGTAGCTCAGGAACTGGACATAAAAAGTGAATGATTTACAATATTATTTTAAGACATAGTCTAGATGAGGAAGACAGACAAGAGGAAAGTACATCTAATTTTTTTTTTTTTTTAATGCTGAGAAAATAGAAATTACAGGATATTATGGAAGCACTATAAAGACTACCTGACCCAATCTGGGACATTTCTGTTGTGACTTTTCTTGACTGAAAATGATAGAAAACCCATTCTGAGCTAGATATTTTTTTTTTCTTTTTTTGAAAAAAAAAAAAAAAAAAAAAAAAAGACTTATTTGATTCAGAATCTAAAGAGTCCAGGAGTACAATACTTTGGAAAGCAGTTGGATTCAGGGCTCAAGGAATGTCATGGTCCTGAATTTCTGTCTCTTGGTTTTGCTCAGTACTTGTCCATGTGGTAGTTTCTCTTCAGGCTCCAAGAGGTGGAATCTTGCAGCAGCAGCCCTACTCTACAGTCTCACTTAAAGTCCAGGGGAAGAGAGGCCCTCTTTTACAGCAGCCATCACAAACACCAGAGTATTCTTACTGTATTCGCTCACGTCCCATGTCGACCTCTCAGCTAATCACTATGGCCAGGATCATTTGATGAACTGACCCAGTTAGTATCCAGTCAGCCTGTAAGGGCTGAAAACGAAGAGATAGTGAAGCCCAGATGAAAACTGCAAGAATAAGGGCACCTGGGTGGTTCAGTCAGTTAAGTGTCTGACTTCGGCTCAGGTCATGATCTCATGGTTCATGAGTTTGAGCCCCGCATTGGGCTTTGTGCTGACAGCTCAGAGCCTGGAAACTGCTTCAGATTCTGCATCTCCCTCTTTCTCTGCCCCTCCCCTGCTTGCACTCTGTCTCTCTCTCTCTGTCTCTCAAAAATAAATAAACATTAAAAAAAATTTTTTTAAGAAAAAAAAAGAAAATTGCAAGAATGTTCATTCATCCATTCTGCAAGTCTGTATTAAGCACCTGTTATAACCAGGATCCATTCTAGGTGTTAGGGAGACAACAGTGGCCAAAATAGAATCTCTGATCTCATGAAGTTTATATTATATTGAGGCAATGATAAATGAATAGGTACATAAGTAAATATGCAATACACCAAATAGATATAAATATTATGTTGGGCAAGAGGTTCAGGGCATACAGTGCTGTTGGGCAGAGGATTTGCTACTTATGAGAGGGCCAGGAATGGTGGCTCTGATAAGGAAATCTGAAGTGAGGATCCATTAATAAGGAAATCTGAAGTGAGGATCCATTAATGCATCTATTTAAGTGAGGAAGAACAGTCCAGACAAAAAAAAAAAAAAAAATGTTCAAGGCCATGACCTGGAAGCATGTTTGGTATGTTTGAAAAAAGCAAGGAGGCCTGTGGGCCTGGAGCACAGCAAACCATGAAGAGAGAGGGGAGGATATCAGATCTGGTGGAGAAAAGACAAATAGGGTCTTAGAAGCTAAAATAAAGACGTTGGCTTAATGATATGGGACCAGCAGTGGGATTGGGGAAAGGAATGACATGCTTTGATTTGCGTTTTAAAAGGATAATTCTTGCAATTGTGTGTGTCATAAACTGTAGATGGATAAAGGTCTAGGTGGACCAATTTATAGACTACTAACGTAATCCAGGCAAGAGATCATCTTGACAAATAACACCTTTGCCTACAGTGTTATTGGTCGTGGTGTGGAAAAGTGGTCTGATACAGGATTCGTTCTGAAAGCAGAGCTCACGAGGACTTGCTGACAGATAGAAGGTGTGGGAGTAAAAAGGAGGAGTTATAGATGGTTCCAAGTTGTTTTCCCTTGACCAGCTGGAAAAAAATGGGCTTATGTTTTTGCTAAGTAGACAATATTGTAGTAAAGACAGGCTTTAGGAAGAAGATCAGAAACCTAGTTTTAGATATGCTAATTTTGAGCTACTAGCAATTAAACACATTGTTGAATGTGTTAGTCTAGACTGCAAGGCAGAGTACTGGGTGGGTTCAAAGTTTGTGCATTGTGGCATGTAGGTGTTAGTTAAGCCAGGAGACTGCCTAAGATCCCTTAAACAATATATATAGGAAAGAGAAGAAGAATGAGAATTGAGACCTGGAAATTCTGACAGTAAGAAGGCAAGTTGAGGAGAAGAAGGAAAAGGATACTACAAAGAAGGATCGGGCTTGAGGGTAAAAGGAGAAACAAGTGTGGCTAAGATTCCAAAAAAAGAAAAGCCATTCAGAGGTTAGGAGTGATCAGCCGGGCCAAATATTTCTGGTAGGTCCAGTAAGATAAGAGTGGAAAATTGACATTCGTATTTAGCTGCAGGTAAATCATTAGTAATGAAAAAACAAATGATTGTTCAGTAGAATCAATGAATTAATGATCGATTCAGTACAATTGCGGGAATAAAAACTCATGTGAAGGGGTTTAAGGGAGCAATGGAAGGGAAGAATTCAGATAAGGCACATAGACCACATTTTTAAGGAGTTCTTTTTTTTTTTTTTTTTTTTTTTTGCAGAGAATTTTGGTCATTGGAGAGAAGAGGGGGAGGCATGAGATGGTTGTTTTTATGGTTATGGAAGTAGTCCAGTAAAGAAGGAAAACTTGATGATTCCACAGAAAGGGGACTAATTGATGGAACAACGTCTTTAAGAAGGCAGGAGGCAATGGGGTAGATCCAAGGAGTTGGCTTAGATAAGAATATGGATAGTACATCTGTAATAACATGCTCAAAGGACAAGGTAGGATAAATGAACAGATGTAGATAGGTGGGTGAATGTGTGGTTGGGGTCTGGAAGTTTTATCCTTATAGCTTCAGTATTCGTACTGCTGTAGGAAACATAGTAAATGAAAATGAAGATGTGGCAATACAGGCTGAAGGTTGCAGGAGAGACAAAATGTACAAAATTGTCAGCTGGGTAGTGGGACAATGACTGGCCCCAGCAAATATACCAGTATCATTGGGTGTTTGTGAGAGCCCTGGTGGGTCATCAATACATCAAACAGCACAGTCGTGTTTTCCTCCAGGCACTTTCTACTAGGAAAATACAAGTACAGAATGGGTAGAAAGTTGGATTTATCCAGCAGTAGGTTTCTCCAAGTACTAAGAATGTAGAGAGATTGGTGGGGCAAATTAGGTGCATGCAAATAAATAGTTATAATTTTTGCATGGTCCGTGGTCATAATCTGATTCAAGAGGAAAGTGAAGACCAGCTACTTTTGGAAGAAAGAGACATGTATTCTGGAAAGAGTAGTAACAAATGTCTATTGTGAAATTGACTCTTCTGAACTTGGCATGCAATGTTATGTTTGGCTGTAGACTGACACACACATATATCATATCAAATCTGAATATCTCTAAATTATATAAAAATATAATTCTATAATGCTTTAAAACAACTGAGAGTAGTCAAAGTTGAAACATTTGTCCATTTATTTCTTCAAACTCATAGCAGCATAAATAATAAGAATGTGAAAATCACGTGCACTTCTGGAGAAACTGATTTTTGAGAATAAGCACGTTATCTTGCAAAAAACTACACTGAATTTGGAGCATATATAATTAAATCTGACTGTAAAGGATGTATGGATTTTTTTCTGGAATGGTAAGGAAAATAACTGATATCCATAGAACATAGTAGAAAGTGACACATGTTATTAGGAGGTCCACAGGAAATGATCTGATGTTTCACAGGAATGGGTGTATCAGTCAGAAAAAGAAAGAGAGAGAGAGAATGAGAGAGAGAGACAATGCTACAGCTTCATGCTATGAAGTTTAATCATTTTCTGAATAATCTTGTTTCCAACGAATTAAATTTAGATTTGACTAGAGAACCTGTTCCTGACTCGTTTTCACCAAGTTTCTGTATGCCCATTAATCCAACACCACTGTGTAAGATTTGAATACAGACCTAAGGTCAAGTGGAGAGAGAAGTGGGTGTCAGGGTGTCCATCTTGCTTGTGTGACTGGTGGAGGTGGCGTGGTTAGGGAACTGGAAGCTGTCACGTCAGTGTCCTGATTTAGCAGCTTCCTTCTCTGGAAGCCCCTGATGTTAGAAGAGGCAGAAACAGGATGTTGTTCTAGATTTGTTGTCAAGTTGAGAGTTGTTCCTCTTATCTATTTTATCTTGCTTCCCAAGAAAGTCATTCAACACCCAGTGATAAGTCTCCCTTTGTTCAAACTAGCTTGAATGGATTCTGTCCTCTGCACCAGAAACCCAGAGGAAAAAGAGAAAAAGCCTTTGAGAGCTAGAAACTTGACCTGACCAATGAGTGCCTCACACATCACAATCACCTTGAATCTATGCTAAGCATAAGCATTCCTGGGATACATTGTCTGACTGATGCAAAAGTGATCAAAGAGTCTCTATTTTTAACTAATGCCCATATATGATTCTGATGTGGCCAATCTCTACAGCAGTGAAACTTTGGTGTCCCTTGATTCAGAGAAATTATTCAGAGGTCTTTTTTATTTATTTATTTTTTTTAATTTTTTAATGTTTATTTTTGAGACAGAGAGAGACAGAGCATGAACGGGGGGGAGGGTCAGAGAGAGAGGGAGACACAGAATCGGAAGCAGGCTCCAGGCTCTGAGTCATCAGCCCAGAGCCCGACGCGGGGCCCGAACTCACGGACCACGAGATCGTGACCTGAGCTGAAGTCAGACGCTTAACCGACTGAGCCACCCAGGCGCCCCTATTCAGAGGTCTTAATGAAACTTAGTATCAAAAATGTGCCTGTGGTTTTTCTGTGGTATGGGTTGATTGAATTTGTAGATGAAAAATAATCTTTTATTGGCAATTCCCAGATCTCTGGCATTATTGTAAGTTTAGCGATATCTCAACTCACTGACCACAGAAGTGCTTATGTACCCACATACTCACATACATAACCCAAACACCATTTTGAGATAGTTATTTTCTTGGATTTAAAAAATCATGATGTAAGGTAGCAGATATCTACATTTGATTTTTCTTTTCATGATGTAAGGTAGCAGATATCTACATTTGATTTTTCTTTTAAAAACAGAACCGAATGTATGGTACCTCGTGCTTTGTGCCAACAATACAGTTAATGCAAAGAGAGATTTTTGTTTGTTTTTTTCATTAAGGAAATTTTATCCTGTCATCGAAAACAATATGTTGAAAAAAATTAATCATACTTCAATTTTTCTCTTTTGGACATTTATAATCCTCTTCCCCAAATATTTTCTTTCCAGAGTGGCTTTTTAGGGTAGATTTTTTTTTTTTTAATTTAAAAACTTAACTAATCATAATCTTAGGTGTCCCTGGAAGTCTAAAAAAAATACATTCACCATAAAATAATTACTGAACAGATAAAAATTTTCCTTTCTGCCTCCTTGCTCATATATATTGCTGTAATACTTTTGATCATATTTTTTATTCTTTCTTATAATTAATTTTACATAATAAAAACCCATTTACTGAGCATGAGTTATGTTCTAGGTAATTATCTAAACATATTAAATATATTAAATAATTTTTTTTTAAATTTTTTTTTTAACGTTTATTTTATTTTTGAGACAGAGAGAGACAAAGCATGAATGGGGGAGGGTCAGAGAGAGGGAGACACAGAATCGGAAACAGGCTCCAGGCTCTGAGCGGTCAGCACAGAGCCTGACGCGGGGCTCGAACTCACAGACGGTGAGATCATGACCTGAGCCGAAGTCAGACGCTTAACCGACTGAGCCACCCAGGCGCCCCTATATTAAATAATTTAATACACATCAATACAATGGGAATTCTTCTATTACTGTCTCCATTTTATAAGTGGGAAAACTGAGTTTCAGAAGATAAGTAAGGACATTTTCTAAAAAAGAACGGATTCAGAAGCCTGTGATATCATGTCTCTTCTGTATTGCTGTGTTTATATAATTATCTTGTCAATATATTTCTTACAACAAGGAACTTGTTAAGTATGTATTATATAATAAGATTTGACCATCTTTTTACTAAAGATAATTTATCTTATCACTTCTGTCTTCTTAGATGCATTCTGCTGCAGAGAAAGTTTCCAACAATTTAGCTTCCTTAATATGCGAGATTACTAAAAACTTCAGACCAAAAGTAAAAGATCAAAATTCTTGAACATTTTGGGGATCTTGATTGGTATTTTCATAGTACATTATACATATACAACCACATCTGAAGTATTTGATTATAACTGTTTCTCTAATTTCTGATGACAACAAACTTTAAAAGTTTGGCTTGGGGGCGCCTGGGTGGCTCAGTCAGTTACACGTCTGACTTTGGCTCAGGTCATGACTGCAGGTTCGTCATGATCTCAGGTTTGTGAGTCTGAGCCCTGTGGTCAGGGCACAGCCCACTTTAGATCTCTGCCTCCTTCTCCCTCTGCCCTTCCCCACCGTGTGTGTGTGTGTGTGTGTGTGTGTGTGTGTGTGTGTATGTGTACACGTGCGCACTCTCTCTCTCAAAAATAAATGGAAACATTAAAAAAAAAAAGAAATAAACGTTCAGCTTGGTAAGTAGAAATTGGTACTTCATTGTGATTGCAATTTATACTGTAATAACCAGTGCAGCTGGTCTTGCCCCCCTTTGAACAATCAAATATTAAATGTCTGCTTACCTGTGAAATTCTCCCATACAGGGGACTCAGCTCTGTACAGCAGAAAGAATATGGGTCAGATGCTGCTGAGTACAGGTTCTGTGATGTTTGACCTGTTACATAACTTCATTAAACCCACGTTGCAACTGTAACTAAGGGAAAGTTATAATTGGGGGAGGTGTTCTTTTCAAGATTTAAGAGAGTGCTTTGTAAGTCCCATAGTCTGCTACATAAAGAATGCTCTGAAAGCGTAGTTGTCAATATTATTGTTGTTATCGTTATTTTTGAATATTTGTTCATAATCTCTTTTTACTGGAGTTTTGCAATTTCAATAATTTGTAAATATCATAGATACCAAATTTTTCTTATGTTAGGTGGAAGTAAAGAGAAAATCTGTGGGATGGTAGTTTAAAAAATATGTTTGGGGCACCTGGGTGGCTCAGGCGGTTAAGCATCTGACTTAGGCTCAGGTCATGATCTCACGGTTCGTGGGTTTGAGCCCCGCGTCGGGCTCTGTGCTGACAGCTCAGAGCCTGGAGCTTCCTTCAGATTCTGTGTGTGTCTTTCTGTCTCTTCCCTTTCCCTGCTCGTGCTCTGTCTCTGTCTCTCTCTCTCTCAAAAAAAAAACAACAAACAAAAAAACATTAAAAAATATATGTTTAGTGATTTTCTAATAAAAAACTAACAAAAGCACATTCCAATTATGTTTCAAAATGCAAAGGTGATTAAAAATAAGAATATTTACATATAGTAAAACAGACAAAATTTTATCAGATAAAATTTTTGAAGTTATTGAAACTTAAGGAACAAGATTACTTCTTTTGTACATGTTTTTGGAAAAAATAAAGTTGATATTTGAGATTTTAATAAATTAAAATGCTATATTAGTATCTTTACAGGGAACTTTTAGAGTCAAAATGAATATACAAAAACTTATAAATTTGGTGATCTTATCATTTCATATCAATAGTTTTCCCTGTCATGGGGGAAAAAAACCCCAACAATTTCAAAATTACAATTATTTTCTATTATTATAACAGAATTTCAATGGACAGATTTTCTTTCTTTTTATCTACCCAAGTGTATGAAAACTGTATGCATATAAACACTCTGATTCTATCCTTAGCAAACTTACAATATTCATGAATCTAAAATCACTCTTCTTCATGTTTAGTCCAATAATGCCTCTTGTTCTCTCAAAGAAAGCGTCATATCCCCCAGATGTAAACATTGCTTTAAGAGCCAATGCCATATGTTGACAGATGGCATCCCATCTGTGGTTCAGTTATTAAAAATAAATTTCTTGGCTATGTTCAATAAATATAAGATATTCTTATCCATTTTTTTTCCAGAAATGTTTAGTTTTCAACCATAGGTTTAGCAAACCAAACCACAAAGCTCAATCCTATATAATAACTTGAGTAACAAAATAAGCTTTATGTCAGACTAAAACTATATATTTAGGCTAAGATGTTCAGAAGAAAAAATATAGAGAAAGATAAATGCAAACTAATTTCTCTAAGTATTAGACTTTTGATTTGGCTCACTATACTATTAGATAGGGAATTTAAAAAAAAATTGTCCTCTCTTCTAGGAATCAAGCAGTGGTGGATGGGGACCATGAAATCCAAACTAGCTGAAATGTTTACGCATTGCTCGAACTCCAAAATGCTGGTCAGTAGTTCTTTTCCTGCTATGTCTTTACACCTTCAAATTAGTCCATTTTTTTTCTCCACGTTTCATTGTCAAACAAGACTTTGCAGAAAAATGTAAGTAATAAACTTCTTTTCATCATAAAACGACAGAGTTTTGTTAGATAACTAAAAGAAGAAGGCAATGTGTGTCTCTCACAGTGTTTAATAGAGTACGTTCCTTAGACAGAACTTTGATAACTTGTGATCTCAGGAAAAAGAGACAGGTAGGCAAAGCAAATGAGAATCATGTTTGAAGGCTTTAAAAAAATCAGGATCTTGGGTGTGAAAGACTTCAATACCCATATCCATGTTTCTCCTTCCCCTTGGCATCTTGGTGCTGATGACTGAAACTGGATATTCTTTTGTCCTTCCCTTTCTTTCTCTTTCTTATTCTCCATTTCTCTTCATTTTCCATTGTCTTCCTTCTCTGGAGCAATATACTACCCGTAACATCTATGCATATTAGTCATTCAATCATTGTTCAGCAAAATTTGCCAATCCTTTTTGTTCAGAATGCCCACAGCATGCAGAAACATGAAAATATTCATTGGGAGTTGTCTTCCAACAGAAATTAGAAAGTGATTTAATTAGCACCAATATAATGGTGACCAGGGGTGAATTTGAAACTAAACTCTAGTCTCCTAATTTCCCATCTCATGATCTTGACATTTTACCACACGTGTATTATGTTTCCTTATTGGAGACTGAGAGAAACAGTGACTGAGGGAACTAGGAGTTTTGAAATAATATCTCTATCATTCCTACCAATTTGGAGCTAATATATCAGAGAGCTAGAAGATGGACTCAGGTGGGGAATAAGAGAAAGTGGTTAATTGCAGCTGGAGTGATACTCTGAAAATTTTAAACCTTAATGCGTATATTAAAGCATATATCAAGAGAATAAAGCAAGTGTCCATACTCCCTAATATGATAATGATTAGGATTAATTTTATACTCCAACTTGTTGGAGGTCCATAGAAAATGGAAAATGATATGCCAATCTCACTCACAAACATGGTAGGAAAATCCTTAAGTAATGTTAGGAAACTGTGGTGAGCAGTTAAAAATGGCCCACAAGATTCTCCTCTTTTAATTTCTCCCCATGAGTGTGCGCGCATTCTGCAAATATGATGAGCTACCATTCCCATGCTATGTAACAACACATGGTGGTGATAACAGAATTTTGCAGATATAATTAAAGTCCCTAATCGATTTACTTTGAGTTAATCAAAAGGCAGATCATCCCAGGTGGACCTGATCTAATCAGGTGAGGTCTTCCGTGAGTCTCCGGCTGTCTTGGGTAAGTAAGTCTCAAAGAACTTACATTGGCTCCAGCCAACACGTAGAGGAAAAGTGAGACATCACTCTTATAATCACAGAGAAATGAATTCTGACAATGCCCAAGGAGCTTGACAGAGAACCCCAAGCCCAAGCTGAGGTCATAGCCCTAACACCTTGACTACTGCCTGGTAAGACCCAGACCAGAGGGCTCAAATTATATCTGGACTGACTCATAGAAATGGAAAGTATGAGATAATTAACAGTGTTGTTTAAAGCCATTATGTTCATGGTCATTTGTTACACAGTATTAGGTAGTTAATAAACAAACCAAATTCAGAGTATTTTGGAAATAAAATGAATATAATCATATAAGGCAATAATCAATATTAGAAGCCATATTTCTGTGACTTACCCTATTGAATTAAAAGAGAAAAATCATATAATCATCTCATAATGGCAGAAAAAATTGATACAATTCTGTTAACACCAGGGATAGAAGAGAAGATAACCACCTATCTCTGCCATTATTCGAATTGTAATAGACAAATTAGTGAACACATTAACAGAAGGCATAGAAATCACAGATGTAAAGTTCCAAATAAGAAAATATGAAATTATTGTTTACAAACTATGATTGTTAAATCAGAAATCCATAAAATTGTATGGATAAATTGGTTATAATTAATAAAATAATTCTGCGAGTTTAGAGAACATAAGAAAAATATACAAAAATCTCTTGTAATTCTGTGCACAAGTAATAAGCAATTACAAAATGTATAAAGTGTAAGGAATCAACCACATCATTTATAATAGCGTCAAAACCATAAGGTTATGAGGAATGAAGCTAATCAAATATAAAAATTAAAAGACAAAAACCCTAAGTTAATGGAGAATTAGGCCATTTTCTTGGAAGAAAAGTCTCAAAATTATAAACATGAGAATTATCATCTAATTAATCTAGAGATCATTTCAGTTTCAATCAAAATACCCCAAAAGTTTCTCATAAAACCTGAAAAAGTGATTATAAACTTCAAGTATAAGGGGAAAAGCCTAAAAATAGATAAGAAATACTTAAGGAAAAGGAAGGGGGGATATGGTTCATCAGATTCTAAGTTGTTAAAACCTATATAATTAAAGTAAGGTGCTATTTGTGCATGTATAAAAAGCCAGAGGAAAGAAACAAAATGGAGTTTTAAAGACCCAAAATTCATATCAGCGTTTGGTACATGAATTAAAATATAGCTTTAGAAACCATGTCAGAGGGATTGACAATTTCTAAAGAATGCTGAGACAATAAACTATTCAAATATAACATTAAACCAAATTCTCATATCACTCCAGACATACAAATATATTTCATATGCATTAAAGATGTCATGGGAATCAAAATTATAAAAAAAATGTGAAATACAATGCAAAAGCTATATTTATATGGTTAGAATGAGAAATTATTTCAAAGAAAAAATAAATTATAATATATAAAGTAATAGATTGGTATTTTAATTACATTAAAGTAACAGCAACAATAATAATAAACTTATGCAATGAAACATACCATGAAGTTGAAAGAAATGCTAGACTGGAGAAGGGGCTCATAATGTTCACAAGTAAGATTAGTAATCACAATATATAAAGAATTTCTACCAAGCAAAAAGAAAAAGAACACCACTAGCCTTCCCCACAAAAAAAAGGCAGCCCATAATATACAGAGAAAGAAGCAGGAATGGCC
This sequence comes from Panthera pardus, assembly GCF_024362965.1. NCBI lineage: Eukaryota > Metazoa > Chordata > Mammalia > Carnivora > Felidae > Panthera > Panthera pardus. Next base: position 189,084,257 of record NW_026526688.1, read on the forward strand.
GATAACCCATTTTTGTGCATAGAAAGATGGTCAACATCACTAATAATGAGCAAAATTAAAATTAAGTAAATAGTCCATTATCCAACAGATGGTTACTATAAATAAGTCCAATAGCTTCAAATACTGTCAATGATATAGGTACAAAAAACTATCGTATTTTGTGGCACAAGTGTAAATTGGTAATAATCACTTTTTCAAACCTAGGAGCCTTGACCATGCCCATAACCTACTCAGGCAGAAGAATTCCACTTCTAGGTATCTAGATATCTAGAAATTCTCATAGCACATGTGCACAGAGAATGTGTGTGAAGATATTCATTGTAATACTGCCTGTTTAAAATAACATAACAATCTTTCACAGGGCAAATGGATACATCTCAAAAACTTAAGCTAAGGGAAAGAAGTAACTAATGATGCCTATGTATAAAACAGTGCATAAATGAATTATGAATGGATAAATCTGTGGTAAAATTACATAATTACATCTGGGGACAATGTATACCTACTTTATTTATAATAAGGACAGAGTGGAGCCTTAGCTAAATCTGTAACATTGTGTTCCTTGAGAGAGATGTGTGGAGTCAAGGAAGGAGGGAAGAGAAGAGGAGAGGAAAGGAGAGGAGGGGAGGGCAGAGAGGAAATACAGGTTAACATGTATTTGTGCGTAAGTATGTCTAATACTGTTTTCATAACTTTCAAAAAATGTTGAAAATTTCATGATTAAAATGACTTAAAGGGGATAGAGTCAGGAAAGTCAGGTTGGAAGGGATATTTTCTTCTGGCAAATGTTAAAAAGCGATTTGGGAAAACAAGTGGCCTCATTTATTAGCTTTCTAACATTTTAGGCCATGGCTCCAGGCAAAAAGAGCATTTTACCTATTCACACGATATATGCACAAGTTTTACAAAGCACTAGTTAGCCGTTATTATGCTAAACACACTAGATTTTCTTTTATTTTGCTTTGCTTTGTGCTGTCTTCTAGCCTACATTACTCTATGCTGAGCTATGCCTGCCATTCTGTCATTTTTTCTCTTCTATTTCATTTTAAAAATGCCAATCCTGACCAATTATATTGACTTTGAGACCCACCGGTGGATTCTAGCCCAGCGTTTGAGACATAGTGGTCTCATGCCAAGAAAAAGACATTTGAATCAGATCTGCAATTTAATTCTGACGTTGACATTGTCTGTAAAATCTGTAAAAGTCAGTTAACTGTGTTGGCTCAGTTTCATCGTAGGAGAAACACAGAAATGACAGTGGCACAGGGCTCATTCATTAGTTATTTACTGAACACCTACCATGTGCCAGGTTCTTTTCAAACACTGAGATCAAGATAGTTGGTGTTGATTGAGGATGCTTTTCATTAATGAAAGGACTATGTTATTTTCATTTTATAAATAAATAAATAAATAGCCCACAAAATGTAGACAGCAAAATGTAGAATCAACCTCAATTAGACCAAAGGATTTTTATAAGACCTGGAGGTCTCAAATGTAGTCCTCTGGAGAATGTCAAACATATGGATATTGGAAATAAAATGTTTTATAGGAAAACTTTTCATGGGATGCATTAAATATGAATTGTACTCTTTTAATGCTCTGGAGAATAAAAATGTGGTAACACTTTCAAAACTTAAATTAAATCTTATTCCCAGCTTTCACTTTGCTAGAAGGGGGATCAATTTAACCTAATTTGGGCTTTGGGGGACCTGTTGACCTCACCTTTCACCTCCTTTAAGTCACAATGGGGATGAGGTATTTGTGGTGTTTAGAAAATAAGAGAAGAGGCTTCAGTCTTCACTTCATTGTGTGCGCTGCCGAGGTGCCCTGGGGTCCATTCTGCTCCCCCTCCCCTTTGCCAAAGTGGGATGGGAGATCTTTCCTGGAGCTCTCAGCGCGATGGCCCTTGGGCTCCATGAACTTCAGTGTCTATATGACAACTTATTAGAAACTTTAGGGTGATATGGATCTCCACCATGTAACCCTTACCCAACTGTCACCACCATTAAAAAAGCACAAACAGGGACCAAATCTTTCTACCCCCATCTGCCTTGGAAGCTGCCTGCCAGCTTCTGCCAACCCAGCCTCCTACTATCCAAACTCGAGGGCTTCTCTCCACCCTGGGCCTAGTATAATTTACTTCTCTTTGAAAAACCAAACCTTGTAAATGTGGCTGGAGGGGAAGTCTCCAGGACTTAACAGTCCTTGAATGTATGTAAGGAGCAAATGGAAACGTAATTCTTATTGCAGGTATCTCCTGCTTTCAGAAAGTTCACATTATACCACTTTGCTTTTACCAAAGACCTACATTAGTAGCTGTTTGTGCTAACTGAAGGAAATCCGGATAATTTTTGTTTGTAGGAGAAAAGCCCTGGGACGCCTGGGTGGTTCAGTTGGTTGTGCGTCAGACTTCGTCACAAGTCATGATCTCACAGTTTGTGAGTTCGAGCCCGCGTCAGGATCTGTGCTGACAGCTCAGAGCCTGAAGCCTGCTTCATATTCTCTCTCTGCCCTTTCCTCGCTCACACTATGTATCTCTGTGTCTCAAAAATAAATGCACGTTAAAAAAAAATAAAAATAAAAAAGCCCTTACTGAACTAATGTAGGTTTTCTGTACAAGTAAAGGTGTGTAATGCCAACTTTTATAAACTTGGGTCTACCATTTCAGCTTACAAAAGTTCTCCCAGGAATGCTTTATTTTGGGACAGCAAGGAAAGCCTGTATTCCTGATTATTCCACAGCTACAAAACAAAACACGATTTAATATCTCAATAAATTATTCTGAAACACTTGTGTGGTATACTGGCATAACATCCATAGAAGAAAGAGTTTCTAGGAGAGCATGGGTGGTTCAGCCAGTTAAGTGTCAGACTCCTGATTTCAGCTCAGGTCATGATCTCACGCTTGTGAGAGCCTGCTTGAGATTCTGTCTCCCTCTGCCCCTTCCCTTCTCTCTCATCTCCCTCCCCCCACCAAAAACAAAGACAATGTCCACATGTAACATTTGGGGAAGAACTTTTTTCCTTTTTCAAATGGTTTATTTTGCCATTTCTGAATACACAATCTAACAAGAAACAGTGACTCAAATGAACATATTATTAATGGATGTATTAATTACTTAGATTGTTGTGTTCAGACCTTCTATTATGAAGTGAATCTTGACATTTTTTCCTTATGTATTATGAATATTAGGTAGGTAAATATTGAAAATTTTTATATTTTTCTTGTGATTATACATTCTATCATAATTCAAATGTCCTCCAACCATAATAATGTGCTTTATTTATTGTATCTGTGACAAATATAGGTATAGTAGCTGTCTTTGGGCTAGCATTTATCTATATTTTCAATCTTTGATATTACAATGTGATTTTCAACATCCTTATGTTTTCAGCATGTGCCTTGTAAATAACAACGATTTCAAAATCCATTGTGACAGACTCTGCAACTAGTAAAAGGAGTCTACTCACTTATATTTTAATTGCTGATTTACTTCTATTATTATATTTCATGATTTCTAATTACTCTGATATTTTAATGTTCTCCATCTTCATTTTTTACTTCTATCACTGAAGTATTTTTGTTTTCAATATTTTTATCAGCTAGTTGTCCTTTTTCAACTTCTATTTTTATGATTACCTTAATTGTAATAAATTTACATAATACAATCTTAAGGTTTAATCCATAGCTCTAGACTTCTCCAGAATAATATAAGAAACAAAGTGCATTAATCATAACCAAATTATTCTTGATTCTGCACATTTTTCATTCCATTTTCTTAAATTTCCTCCAAATTATTTGTTTTATTATAATCTCAGATGAATATCCATTTAGATTTACCCACAGGTAGAAGCATTTAGTTCTACACCTTTTTTTCTTACAATTTGCTCTTTGTTTTGAGAGGTTTAGTTGCTCTCATCTTGAAGTATATCCCTGTCAGGGTATTGTTCAAAAAATGAATTTAAAAAATTCCTAGGAAATTGTGAGCATGTGACAGAGTTTTTTCAAGAGAGGAGTTCAGAAACTGGGGCATACGTACTATGTTCCATGATAGAGGGTGATACACCACGGTGCCTGTGGTGTCTTCTCTAATGAACAAAACTAAAGTGTCATCCCACCTTGACAGTTTTACAGGATTGTGAAATGTTTGCACCTTAGTTTTGCAAACAGTATTGCATGCTCCAGGGGATTAGCTGGCGTGAGGGAAGCACGTTAGAAAATGCCCTCTCTCACTCATCATTTGTGGCTCAGATGGTCACTTGTTTTATTTCCAAAGTTTGGATATATACATTTTTTTTACCATCTTATAAATGTTTTTACTGAAGCTATTATGATGGCTAATTCTCTCACTTTTTTTGGGGAGGGGATGGGGGAGAATTCTGAATATACCTTTTTGCCCTCATTCTCAGTAGCTTACAGGGCATAAAATTCTAGATTGATGGTTATTTCCATTCACCTTTTAAAACATGTTCCATTGCTGTTACTGATCTTTTGATTCTCTGTTTGCTATTCTTTTGTCATAATTTGTTGTCTGTTTTTCTGGCTGCTTTCCAGCTTTCATTGCCCTTGGCGTGTTCTACAGTTGCAATATGTGTCTAGGTATTGATTTCAATTTGTTTTATTGTGAGTTCAGTTACGGATTTAAAATAAAGTTTATTATGGCTGATATGTCTAGGTCTTTTTTAGATGGAGGATATTTAGAATATATTGTCTACAATATTTCCAGAAATGGAAATAGAAGTCTAGGCACTCATTCTCAGGACATTTGTTTTGTAACATATAGTATACCAAAATGAAATTTTAAACCAAGAAGTCATTGGATCTTTAAAAAAAATCAAACAGAGCAAACAAACATAACGACAAAACCCTGGCAGTAGAGGCAAAAGGGGAAATTCCAAGATGACAAGTATATGGCAGTTGGAGGGTGATCAGACCACACTAAAGCAGAACGACCAGGGGTTCAGGCAACCCTGTGCACACATCCATCAATCAATCATAAACACACAGTCAAACAATGACAATATCAGGTCACCTGATGTGTTTAATCACGTGAAACATAGTTTTTAGAGGGATTTTACTATTATGTCAGGAAAGATTAAACATATTAAGTGAAAAAAGTCATTACTATCTACAAAACCAAGAAGATAAACATAAAAGGAATGGTAATCATAATATAATACTAAACTCAGATGTAAACAATGTTGATGTAATCAATGATGTAGATATAAACATCAATTCACCAGGAGTTATAATTATGAGATTATATAATATATATTATATGTATTAATTATATAATTATTGGAGGAATAAAGTGAGTGAATATGATTGTGTGCAAATGTGTTTGTGTAAATGGAGGGAAAAGTAATGATCTGTGAGTTCTAAACTCATAACCTTCATCACCGGAATTCAATTGATAATTTCTAAAATGGATATAACAAAAAACACCGCTATGCATAAAATTTAGAAAACATGGAGGTAATCGGGATGCAGGACTTGTAGATGGAGAAGAGAGGGTTGGGAAATTTAGATGCACAAGTTCTAAATGAATGAGACTATTACATGTTTCTGAGAAATTACTAAAAAAATCATAATCTTTCTTGTGGAGAATTTTGATAATGGCCCCCACTGAGAAAAACAATACATTCCTTTGAAGAGTAAAGTAATGATTGTGAAGAAGGGGAGGAGGAAAAAGGACTCAAGCGGTCAAAGATGAACTTAAAGGTCTCCAGATGGGTGGAAACGAATACGACCCACGGAATGACTGCTATGGGTTTGTGCTCACCAAGGGCCTGATGCCGCAGTGGACTATGAGGGGACAACACGATAACCACATGAAGACTGAGATGTACATGGAGGGAAGGGACCTGGCAACCCAGTTTTGTTCCTCATGGCCTTGAGGACGTAAGCAAATAACTGAGAATCTCTGAGCTTCACCTTCTCCATGTTCTCCAGCTGGAGAAGTAATAATAGGAATAAATTATAAGTGGATAAATATGGATAAACACAGAGAGGAATAACCATTATGAAAATTATGTGACACTCTGAAAAATTATTTGTGATCTCTGACGATCTCCACAAAATTCTAACTCTTCCTAGGAATTATACCCTGATGGTTTTTCTATCTTTTTATCCGTTCACTTTGCAAAAGAGATTCAAACACGCTAAAACTTAATTTTATAAAAGAGGAAGACAATTGCAGGCCTTCAGTAAGAAGTTACGTCAACAGGGGAAAAAACACAAAGTGTAAGGGCAGTTTAATTTCCTGTAGACTAAGAACAAATGTTGACAGAAGTTAAGTGTTGCTTTTGTCTTAATTTCAGAAAGTGTTATTTTGCTCCTGAAAGGAAACTAGGAGACAAGAAGGAGTGGTGGAAAAACTTGATTTGGCTTGGTCATTGAAGGGAAAGAGTTGAAGCAGTTACTCTGTTTGATGTGCTTGCATAGATATTAAATGGAGCACTGGCTGACCTTTTCAGTCTGAAAATATTTGAGTGTTTGCTAACCAATTTATTAACTGTTTTCACATCTGCTCCCAAAGTGATTCCATGTAGGTTATTTTCATGGCTTCACCGAAGAGACATGAGATGGTGTTTTCTTTCTTGCCTGGAAATTGAAGTTCAGCTTCTGTTTGCTACTCTCGGTGGAAACTATGGTCTAAGAACTCTTAGAGCCTGATTGTTTTGACAACTTTCTATTATTCAGACAGAAATCCCCTCCTCATGCAGAATCTATTGTCCCCCTACAGGTTCAGAGGTTTTGCTCTAAAAGAATAGAACATTTAGATAGAACCTGGAGGCTGAAAGGTTTTGTTTTTTGTTTTTTGTTTTTTTTTTAATTTTTTATTTATTTTGTTTTATTTATATTTTGTCACTACTTATGTCTGAGATGGTGAGAATTCTCTGGAACCAGCTTTTCAAGTAAAGTTAATGCTGGGTTTCTGCCTCCTGGAAGTAGAGTAGCAGTTTCAGAAATAATCCTTTTTTCCTCTGCTGCTTACAAATTTCCTTTTTCTTTTCCTTTTATCTTTTTAATCAAGACCTTTCTCTCAAGATTAAAAAACCTGAACTTTTAAAGGAAATTCTCATGGGCTTGGAAAGTGATGAAAATATAATAATATCAAATAACTGCTCCCACTGAGAACAATGAATCAGATTCTCATCTTATGTGACTCCTGGGCACATTGCCCACTGTGTCACCATCTCGGGATTCTAGCCCAGGTGGTAGCTCTAATTATCCCCACTTTTTATTTCCTGGCAAGGAAAACTCTTTCTAATTATTTAATAATTCTGATTCATTCTGAAATAAATTTCAGCATGTTATATTTTGCCATCAGTAAAAGCAATGTGTTAATTTCATTTTAATTGTCGGTATTCAAGGGGTTGTTAAAAACCAGTGAATGTCACTGGGAGCAGAAACGGATGGAATATGGATTAGAATCAAATGATCAAATCCTTAAGGAATATATCAGTTTTGAGTTTCAGTGCATCCTTATTTAAAAATATATCGTACACTATAAATTCATGAGGGTAGATTCCATATGGTTTTGGTCCCCACACTACCTTCACCCGTTAACAGTTTGCCGGGTTACATGCTCCTTAGATATTTGTAAAATTCATTAGCGAATGAATCAATGGATATATCTAGACATACATATATCTAAAAGCATAAAATGTCAAAATAAAAAGGTCTGTTCTGCCTTATTCTGGTGCTTTCTATGCTTCCTAAATGCTTTAGGCTATACCAGAATAAAATAACATTTAAGGAGTACAAACTCAAAAAAAGATAAATAAATAAAAGTAAACTCTTACCTGTACTTATCTATCCCAAACAGTGGTAAAGCTAACGATTTAAGATGAGGTTTGATGTAGCAGGGAAACTGTGCCAACCAGGCTCTTCTGAAGTGACATTTCCCATAGTATGTAGGTGGTTAATGTGATCTGATAGAGAAAAAGCATTTTTAAAAAGCATGGCCTGACTGCACAGGTTTCCAGTGCAATTATTTGAAGAGATTTCAGTTTGAAGAAATTCAGCCTGTAGTTGAGAGCTTTGGCAGAGCACATTTCATATAGAAGGATTTATATAAACCTGTTTCCATAGTATCTAGGCTCTCCAAAGCCTTGTTTAGCAGAAGACAACGGAAATATTCAAGAATATCCAGGTGATTTCAATCAGGATATATTCAGTGAATGCATTTGGCTAGCACTGTGCTGTTCTTGGGAATCCAGGAAGATGAAGACACAGAGGAAGGATAAAGTTCTCCAATACAGGGACCCTCAGAATAACCAGAGTGCGGGAAAGAGATGGCTATAATAAGAATTGCAGCGCGGTGCTAGAAGTGAAGCTCAGATTCTTCCACTGCTGCAGAACCACCATCCAGGAAAGGGGTTAAACAAAATGTATGTATTGGAGAGGTGGCAGTTCAGTGCAGGGGACATCTCCATTCTCTGAGTGAACGGCTTTTTGTGGGATTATGAATGGAGATGGGGAATTTTCTGGGCAGAGAATAACAGACCACACAGGGAACAGTAAAAATAAATGCACAGAAATGATAAAGGGTATGAAGTGTTTGGCATAATAAATAAATAAATAAATAAATAAATAAATAAACAGATAAATAGATAAATAAATAAATAAGTAAATAAAGTGCTTTCTTTTTTTTTTCCCGTAGAAACAGCTTATACAAACAAGTTAAACGCTTATATTTTGTTTTCACTGACTGTGGCCATCGTATTCCTCCATTCAAATAGTACAAATATTATCTCTATCCCATGAGACAATGGTTTTAAGAAAGCATCCAACTTATCTCTGTATATTCCAAGCTCCAGAACAATCATGAGGACTATAGAAGGGGATGACCCAGTTCCTTTCTTGGCCCGTGAAAAGATATTAAATTAGTGCTGATGTGTTTATGTTTTACTAAACACAGGCAGCAAAACTGCTTAGTGTGCCTAAGTCCTAAATATCTGGATGATACAGATATCTATATCTATATATGCGTATCTCTATCTATCTGTCTGTCTGTCTATCTATCGCTATACCTATATCATCTTCCAAGATGTGACCTCTGGAGCCAGAGACCTAAGAAAGTCAGTGTTATAATTTAGTCCAAGTCCAAAGGCCTGAAAGCTAGGGGAACAGATGGCATAAATCTTAGTCCGAGAGCAGAGGAAGATGCGATGAGATGCCCCAGTTCAATCAGTGAGTCAGTGAGGCCGGAAAACAAGAGAGGTGAAATTCCTCCTTCCTTCACTTTTTGTTCTATTCAGACTTCAATGGACTGAAGCCCACCCACATTGATAGGGCACTCTGCTTTCCTGAGCCCGATGATCCAAATGGATGATCCAAATAATCTCATCTCAAAGCACCCTCACAGACATACCCAGAAACAATGTTAATCTGGGCTCACTCAACTTGACATATAAAACTAACCATCACATGAAGGGAGAAAAAAGGAAAACCTAAGTGTTCTGTTGAGTCCATGTGATTCTTAGCGGTAGATGAGATATTTTCCGTACAGATAAAATATTTACATCATTGAGAGACCATATGCCCTACCTAAACATCACAGCTGGCCACAGTGAAATTAGGACTATACCACAACTTCCAATCTTTCATTCAGAGCTTTCCCTGCTACCACGTTCCCTCATAGGCTGTGAGTTTATTAATGTTTGTATGTTCTTTGAAGTGTCATCTGCCATCTGTGACTTATGTCTTGGTATATCACAGTCTGTGTGACACCTTTGCTCAAAATGAGTCACTACATTTCTCATTACTATACACCAACTTGGCCCACGGCCATATTCCTCAGCATTTTACAACTATGCCACATTGCCTTATTCAGGGTTTCAAAAACTCAGGCAAATCTCCTAGCATAAAATTCCTTTCAGCCCTTCTAGCTTTGCAGCAGCTCCTGCAAAATTCCAAAATGGCTGGGCAAAGCTTTTGTACATAAAGTTTTCACTGAAGCCTCTCAAAACACTTTTGCCTAGTTTCTCTCTTAACTTGTACAAATTACGAAATGCTTTGCTGGCGTCCAAGGCTTCCTGTGATCTGACCACCACTGACTTTTACACCCCTTTTTACCATTGTGTGGCAATATGAATCTCATGTGCCATTGAGATAACTCAGCTCCTGGCCAGTCCACGCATACGCCACGGACTGTCCTTCCTCCGTGCATGTGGTCTCCTCCTCAGCTCCATACCAATTTGATTCTCCCAGTTTGGGGCAATTTATCCTTATCTTTCCAGTTGCTCTGGCCAAACACTCTGGAATTATCCTGGATTTTCTCTTTCATCCCTCGTATCAAATCCACAGCATGTCCTGATGGCTTAGCTTTCCAGAATTTGTCTAGAAATTAATACTTTTTCACTTCTTGTACTGTGATTCTGATCCAATGCATCATTATTTCTCAGCTGTATTCCTAAGGCCAGCCAAGTAACTGCTTTCTTAGCTTCCAACCCTGTCCACCGTCATTCTCTTACGATGACAGCAGCCAGCACAATTATGTTGAGGCTTAAGGCATGCTCTAGCACTCCTCCTCCCCCTGGAGGTCCATAATATCTCAGATGGCCTCCAAGGCTCTGGAATGCTTGGTTCTCATGTCTGTCAAATTTCATCTAATCTCAATCAATCTGCTGAAATCACAATGGCTTCCATTCTGTTTCTCAAACATTCGGGCATATTCCTACCTCAGGACTTTTGCACTTATTGTTCCCTCTGCCTGAAATGCTTACCCCCAATAACAACATGGTAACACTTTTACTTCTATGACTTTCTAATATGGCCTTCTTTATTTTAAATGTAACTCCTGTCAGTGCTTCCTATCTTCCTTCCCTGTCTTATTTTTTTCCATGATACTTATTGCTGTCTAATTTTAAAAATATATGTAATGTGAGGCACCTGGGTGGCTCAGTCGGTTAAGCATCCCACTTCGGCTCAGGTCATGATCTCACAGTTTGTGAGTTGAAGCCCCGCCTCGGGCTTTGGGCTGACAGCTTGGAGCCTGAAGCCTGCTTCAGATTCTGTGTCTCCCTCTGTCTCTGCCCCTCCCCTGCTTGTACTCTGTCTCTCTCTCAAAAATAAATAAATACATTACATATATTGAATATGTATATGTATATATGTAATATATTTATTCAGTTTTAATGATCCTTGCAACACCATGTCAACTGTAAGTCACCTAAAGGCAGTAAATTTTTTTTTTTCTGTTTTGTTCACTGCTCTTTCCCCAGTGTACATCAGTCTATACCACCTGTTAAAAATTGAGTAAAAGGATGAATGAATGAATGGGATTTTTCTTCCAGCCAAGATGAAGTAACAGAGGTTCGATTTACTCTCCTAGATGAAACAACAATAAAGCAGAAAAACATATGAAAAAGCAGCTGATTGGGCACCAGCAATGAAGGACAGTGATCCCTTAGAGACAGGAAACAAGTCTTAAGGATTTCCCAAATTTTCTACCTTTGTAGAGTCTTCAGGCACAGTTCAAGGAATAATAACATAAATGGAGCTGGTGCATCTAATTTGCATTTCAGGATGTTGCTGAGAGTTCAGGAAGAACAAGGAGGCTAGAATTTTCAGAGTACTTGTGGGAGCGAGCTGCTCAGAGAGCCCCACAGACTGTGGAGGGTTTGCCTCAGGTATTCACCTCAGTACCAATCGGCACATGCGTGTGAGGAAACTACCAGAGGCCAAGGAAATAGCCACCCCGAAGGAGGACACATCACAGTGTCCAGGACTCACACGGTGCTGGGAATAGTAGCTGCTTTCATAAGCTAGACCGGAAAAACCTCATAACCCACAGGGCATAGGGTGGAATGGAGAAAGAGTTGCCCCAGAGAAGAGCAAAATTAGCCCTAGAGTAAGCCTTGCTGTAGTCCAACTGACACATCTTCAAAAACAAGACTTGAAGGAGTCAATCTGTTTCCAAGTAACTGAAATGCAACTCAGAAAAAAAAAAAAAAAGCCCAAGAATATTTTAGAAATATAAAAATATCCATCAACCAAAAAATTAGCATTCATGATTTCTAACATGCACCAAACATTTACCAGGTATGTAAAGGATCAGAAAAATACAAACCTCCCATGGAGACAAAAATCAATCAACTCGAGGTTGATGCAGAACTGACACAGATGTAACGGTCAGTAGACAAGGTGTTATAGAGGTTATTATACCTATATTCCATACTTTCAAAAGGAAACTTTGATGGGCCCCTGGGTGGCTTAGTCTGTTGTGGGTCTTATCTCACTGCTTGGCTCAGGTCATGATCTCATGGTCCGTGAGTTCAGGCCCCCCCCAGAGACTCCCTGCTGTCAGTGTAGAATCCACTTGGGATCCTCTGTCCCCCTCCTTTTTTGCCCCTCCCCCATTCATGTTCTCTCTCTCCCTCCCTCCCTCTCTCTCTCTCAAAACTAATAAACATTTTTAAAAAAAAAAGAGTGCACACATGTCAAAATATCGATTTGTGGACAAATATGTAAAAATTATTGTAAATTGATTGTACTTTAATTAAAAAATGAATGACTGACTAAATGAATGAATGAATGAAATACTTCCTTCTATTTCAACCCTCATCCTTTAGTACTTATATTGTTCCGTGATGGTATGTTATCTTGTATAATATAGATATCAATGTGTATGACAGCAGATACGACATATATATTTGTATCCTGTGGTGTTTTATAAAGTTTATGTTCTATTCATACTTGACAGAGAACAAAATTAACAAAATAACTTCGAAGCATCAGAAAGCCCCAGTATAACTGTCAAATGTTGTTGTTGTTTTTTTTTTCTACTTTATTGGACTTCTGGCAGAAAGTTGCATAGTTGATTATTGTATAATCCACAGGGTCATTTTGAAACATGATTATGAAATTTTGGAGTTTTGCACGTTTTTTCTCTTCTTGGAAGAGTCTTTGCTTCTTCAACCTTTGTTTAGTTAATTTCTAGTTATCGTTTAGTACTCAACACAAACAACCTATCAAGAAGTTAACTCTCGACTATTTATTGTCTCCATTAACATGCTCTTGATTGCTCTGAATTTGTTGTAGTACTGAGTCACAACTGAAATTAAAAATGCCAGTTCTAAGTACCTATTTAGTGTTTGTGTCTACCAGTAAATGTAAGTCACAGAGACAAAAGGACTGTGGCCCTCAGTATGCACCCAATAAGTATTTGTTAGATGTCTCAAGTTGTTAGGCTGAAGTGTACAATAGATAGGACATTTGGAAGATACTTGCCACACAAACATGTGGAAGTCCAAAGGGAATGTCAAGAAGTTCCTCATTCATGGGAAGATGGTGGAAGGTAGGATAGGAAAAAATAGAATTTACTAGGCAGAGAGGGGAAAATTAGGACCTGAGGTCCCTGGGTGGGGGAAAAACACATATTTAGGAACAATGCTGGGAGTGTCTGACCACGGCAAACCCCATCGGGCGTAAGGTTCTTAAGAATGTAACAGACACAACCTACTCCCCCTCAGGAATTTGACTAAAGACCTAACTAAAAATAAGTAGTAAGGAATAAAACGGATGACCCACAAGGAATGATATGGCCATAGGCCACCCCTCATGCAATGAAAACTAACCAGTCAAGAATGGACAACCCAGCACCTAGAGTTATCAAGCCAACAAGGGTAGGAAGGAAGGAATGAGGGGGAAGGGCTGACCATAACCTTACAAAACAAAGACCTTTGCCAATAGTCTCAGGCACTCACTTTCGAATGTTGCCTCTCTGTAAAGAGAGCTTTCCTACCGCTCTTACTTTCTAGTCTTATATTCTAATAAATCTTTGTCTGCTGCTCATTTTGTGTCCATCTCTTCATTCTTCGAAGCGGTGAGACAATAAAACCCAGGTACTGAGGCAATAAAATCCTGCAACAAAAGAATGGACGTTGAGAGAGGATGTGAGGAGAATTGCTCAGGAAAGAGCTATACTATTAATTTTATCTCCCAGGGGAGAGGGAGTGCTTCTTTCCAACTTGGGGTCACTGAGGGGGACTTCTGAGAAGTATTTGGAGGCCTTGATAGACATTCTATGTGGTGGAACTATTCGTCTGGAGTCCTTTTACAAGATACTCTTTCCAGGGGGGCTTCCTGCCAGAGAGAGGAGACTGCAGAGTGAGAGACTGTGGGGCAGCAGCGGAGGGGTGGCGATGTGCAGCCAGAAGACACAGCGTCTCTATCAAAGAGGCCTAAATTTGGAAGATGTGGCCAAGGAGGCTATGAAAATTTTAGGAAAACATGCATCTACCATGTCAAAAAATGCAGAGCCCTCTTCTTGCAAGCCCAGTCAAGTAAGAGATTTCTTATTCCCTTATTTTGCCCACACTGTCTTTATTTCAACTCTCATGTTGCAGGCAAAAGCACACACAAATCAAGGGACGGAGGGGAGCAAAACTGAGAGAGAAATGGACGAATCCCTTTCCCAGGTGGCTCCTCTCCAACCAGCCCCAACTTGGAGAAAGCGAAACAGTCTCATCTTGAGATGAAGATTAAAGTGTTCTTAAAATATCGGGCTGATACTCCAATTTCTAAATTTAGATAGCATTTTGAAACCTAAAGGGATCATAGGGCTTCCCGTTACCTAAGAGCGAAGGAGACTTCAGCCTTGCTCAAGCTCTCAGTGAGGGCAAGGCAGTTGCATTCCATAAAGGAAGTTTTGAAGAGAAAAGGGGAGACAAAAATGGGCTTGCTTTTTCACTCACTGAGTCTTGTTTTTACCTTCACAAGTGAAGAGATAACTAAATAAATAAAGTGAATAAGTGCTCTGTGATTTCCTCGTTCCGCCTTTATGTAAAAAAATTTTTTTTCAATGTTTATTTATTTTTGAGAGACAGAGCATGAGGGGGGGAGGGGCAGAGAGAGAGGGAGACACAGAATCCGAAGCAGGCTCCGGGCTTTGAGCCAACAGCACAGAGCCTGTCGTGGGATCGAACTTAACGAACGGTGAGATCATGACCTGAGCTGAAGTCAGACACTTAACCGACTGTACCACCCAGGTGCTCCTCCTGGTTCCGTCTTTAGATAAACCTACTTAGCTTTAATCTCATCATTTCAATTTACCAGTAGGGTTTATTTGTTTGCTCACTTTTAGCCACGCCACAAACGTTTCACATGATACTGCTCTTGTGACGGTTGGAACATTTCAAGGGACTAAAATTCTGCACCTGAATGTGCATGTGTGGGAGTTTCCCACACCAACAAGCATTTCTCTGACACCAGCCGGGTGTCCTACAATTCGTCTCATTTCTGACACTATCTACGCAGAGATAGTATCAGATTCCATGGGTTAAAGGCTCAGTCTACGAGACTGTCTTTCCCCCACTCCCACCCCAACTTCAGACATTAGTCCCACGTCCAGTTTATCACCTGGGCTTCTGACTGACAAGATATACATCGAATGTTCTTATGACCTTTTCCATAGTTTGACAAATCCACTAAAGTGGTTCGCAGAACTCAAAGAAATATTTTATTCACTAGATCACAGGATTATTATAAAAACACACAACTCAGGAAGAGCCAGATGGAAGAAATGCACGGCGCAAGGTATGTGGGAAGGGGCACGGGACTTCTGTGCCCTCACCCAGTGCATCACACTCACTCCCTGAATAGTCACACGTTCACTAAGCCAGAAGTGTTCCAAACCCTGTCCTCATGGGGTTTTATGGAGGCTTCATTACATAGGCAAGATTAATTAAACCATTGGTCATTGGCAGTTGACAACCTTCAGCCTCTCTCTCCTCCCTGAAGGATCATGGATGGGATTGAAAGTTCCAACCCTAGCAATCAGCCCCCATCCTTGGGTGAGGCCCTAAAGCCACTTTATTAACATAACAAAAGACACCTTGACCCCTCTCACTCACTTAGGAAAGTCCAAGGCTGAAATGGTGTAAAGAAAAGCAATTACCATTAATTTATATGGAAAAATTCTTGAGGTTCCCAGACCCCCCAAAGTCACCTCTCTTAGGCTTTTCTGATACACTAGGACACACCTTGCTAAGAAGCACACAATAGGTGAAGATAAAGCCCAGATGCTCCCTGACAGGGCTCCGACCTCTGGCGGCTTTGTGCTGAGGGGCGGAGTGTGGTTCCCCAGGAAGAAAGTTGGGGCACCAATCTCTCAGCTCCGGGTGCCTGCTGCCTCTGTAACGCTCACCGCAAAACTAATGCTGAATGCTGTTTTCCCTTGTGATCTTTTCCTTTTGAAGCAAAATTCTTCTTCAGATTTCTTTCGGTTAGTGAAAATAGGTACAGTAAAACCTTTGCAAGCATAGTTCATTCCGGAAACATGCTTGTAATCAATCCAAAGCACTTGTGTATCAAAGCGAATTTCCCCATAAGAAATCATGGAAACTCAGATGATTCGTTCCACAACCCAAAAATATTCCTACAAAAATGATTATAATACTGTAATATAACACAAAATAATAAAGAAAATACAAAATATAAAGAAAAATAACCTGCACTTATGTTTGAAAACCTTCGTGGCTTATGTGAGGGAGACAAGAGAGAGGAGGGTTATTGTGTAGGACAACTTTCAATATCACTAAGGGATGTTGACTACAGTACAGTATTAATAAACGCTTGTCCTACACTGTACGTAATGTAACTGGCAATAAGGCAGCTGAGCTAGGGGTCTGTCTCCGCAGGCAGCCTGACTAGAATGAAGCGAAGCATTCCTAAGTTTACTCTTGCGTGGAAAAGCAAAGGGCTGTCCATAAGTGCTTTGAAGTGACCCAACATACTCTAGTGCCAGTTGTGGGCACCTTCCAACATTCTGAAATATCACTGATTTCTGCCAAACATATATCCAAGCATGGGAGATGATCACCCACAATCCCCTAGTGAGAGAGAGAGAGAGAGAGAGAGAACCACTGACTCAGTTGTGATTATGTGACATTCAGTGTCGTGCACTACCTGCATTGCAAGACATCGCTCGTTTATCAAGTTAAAATTCATTAGTGTCTTGCAGAATAGTCTCAGAACAAGATACTCGTCATCTAAGGTTTTACTGTTCTAACGTAGGTCTTTCATAAAAGTGAAGTGGCCTAATGCAAACTTCCAAACAGCGAGGAATACCTGTATATGAAGTTAAACGAGCAGAAGCTGTAGAATTAATAAACGTGTTTCAGGCGCTGAAAATAATTTCATGCACAGCAGTTCCCTGCCTTACTGTGGTTTAACTTACAGTGATGTGAAAGCATTACACATTGAGTAAAAACCGTACTTCGAACTCTGAATTTGGAGCTTTTCCAGGCTGGTGATGTGCAGGGAGATGCTGGGCAGTGGTGGCAGGGCTTAGCTCCCAGTCGGCCCACAATCGTGGGGGTGAAACAGTGCCACACTTACAGCTGGGTTGCATCCAGAAAACCATTCTATAGTTCACATTCAGTACTCTATTCAATAAGGCACGTGAGATTTCCAACACTATATTATAAAACGGACTTTGTGTTGGATAATTTTGCCCAACTACAGGCTAGTGCGAGTGTCGTGGGCACGTTTAAGGTAGGCTAGGCTGTGATGTTCTATTCAGTAGGTTAGGTGTATTAAACACATTTTTCACTTAGGGTATTTTCAAAGGATGATGGGTTTATCAGGGTATAACCCCATCAAAAACTGAGGAAAGAGATTTAAGGGTCGAAAGTGTTCAGGGGGGGATATGATGAGGGACCATAAGGCAAGCTGAGGGTCAAGCACAAGCTCACACAAACCCGCCCTCCCCTGCACAGGTGGGACAAGTGTGATATTCCTCAGGCATTCCAGGCTGCCCAAGGACAAAGGAAAGAAAACCAATGGTGAACTGATAGAGGTCACTAGTCGTGCAGGACATGAGTCTCCATCACTTTGCGAAGATCTTAGTAAATTACAAAAAGGGAATCTTGTCAATAGCCTAATCTCCAGGAACTCCTCACTGCCTTTTTTTTTTCTTTTTTCTTGAGAGAGAGAGATAGCACAGGTGAGTGAGGGGCAGAGACAGAGAATCCCACAAGGGGCAGAGAGAGAGAGAGAGAGAAGTGGGGCTCATCTGGGGCTCGTGTGTTTCACCCAAAGAGGGACTCAAAATCATGAACTCTGAGATCATGATCTGAACCATAGTCAAATGCTTAAAGACAGCCACTCAGATGTGCTCTACTGTCTTAAAGATAATGCTTTGCCAGAGGGTAAAAAAAACACAAAAAAAACAAAAAAAAATAAAACCTTTAGCTTGACAATAGTTAGGCCTCCAGTAATCTGTGTCTTCTTTAGCATATGAAAATCCCTTTGAGAAACTTTCTGGTGACTTTACCTCCTTCAAGTCCACAGTATATAACCAGTCCCTGGCCAAAACCCCAGTGCAGCTGTTTCTGCCCATGGGTCCTGTTCCCATCCTTTAATAAAATCACCTTTTTGCACCAAAGATGTCTCCGAGAATTTCTTGGCCATCGGCTCTGAACCCCCACCATTCCAAACCCCATCAATCTGTACCAGATTATAACATTTGTGGGGACAGAGGAATGAAGAGGCAGGAAAGGGACACAGGAGAGAATGAGGGGATAATCTCTGTAGGTAAAGAGTTGCTTTATGTGCCACAGAAGTTAGTTTAGGTGTTATCATTTAAGTAACAGGAAAGATTTGAAGAATTTTGAGCAAGGACTTGACATAGTTTTATTTGCATGAGAAATTTCTGCAGGGGTGGCAACCAGGTTGAGTGGGAGAAGTGTTAATAAGACAGAGAAAGAAAGACCTTTACTCTAGTTCAGTCTTTTTCTCTGAACCATTGTATCTGCCTTCTCACTAGTCTTCCAGCTTCTTCCTGCGCTCCCAGAAGGATCCTGTTAAAACGAAAGGTAGACCGGATCAGACCACTGCTCTATTCAGTTTGCTGCGGCATATTCTCCTCTGACCTGGATTAAAATCCTAAACCCTATGGACCACCAGGCTGCATACGAACCGGCACTGACCACTAAGTCAGTCCTCACTTGACCTCATTTCTATGCTCACATTACTCTGATCTTATTCATTGTTCAGTTCTTTCGCAGGACCTTTCTATACTCTTTCCTCAGAAAGCCATATCATCTCTCATCTTTCTGTTCTCTGCTCAAATAGAAACTCATCTGAGAATATTTTCCTGACTACCCTATCGTAAAAAGCACTCCCCCTTAATGCTTGATCACTTTACTTCTATAATATTGCCTTATGTTTATGCATAGTGCTCGCATGTAACCTAATATATGCTCATTTGTTTGTTTTTGACTGTCAGACTCCTCACCTCCACCCCACCCCTCCTTCACACGCACTAGAATATAAATCTACAGAAGTGAGATTTCGTCTGTTTTCATTCAACAAATAATCATTGAGTGCCTTGTATGGCGCAAGCACTGTTGTGGGAATTGGGAATATAACCGTAAAAAGAAACAAATAGAAATCAAGATTTCTGCATTCAAGGAATTTACATTCAAATTGTGTTCTACTTTTGTTCGCTGGCTTATCCTAAATACCTGGAAAACTGCCGGGGATGTAGTAGGAGTTCAATACATGTTCATTGAACGAATGTGCAATTCATTGTTGCAGCTCTGAAAAGAAGTTGGGAATGAGTCTGCAGATATAGTCTCCATAGGTTATGGTGACAAGTCTGTGAAAGGTGGGGGAGGGGAAGCAGTTAGCCCAGCGGCCAGTTTTCTAGGTCATGGTGTATCTGCTCAGTTGTGGTAGATATGAAATTGTGTAACCGGCTCACACCTCTTAAAATGATGCTCTTTTACTGCCAAGCTGCTTCCCTTTGATATCTAAGTTTGGTATCTACCCATTTTTCAAGATGAATATGGGAATGGGGAATAGAGTTTCAAATCCATATATAATGCTTAAAGCTAAGAAACCAGCCAAATGCCATTAACAACTTAAAAATATTGCCTATCTAGTGATTCATGCATAAACTTTATTTGAATTGAAGACCTTCAGCATGGTATTGTGTTCCTGCTTGCATTTAGATTTACATTTCATATTTCAACAAGGCCAAGAGATTTCATTTTACAACTAGAAGGGTCTTGCTCATTAAGGAAGAAGCAAGGATCTGTTCATTTTTGACCTCCTTCCCCTGCCCATCAACTACCGCCATCTCCCTTCTCACCTGCAAGAAAGTATTGTAAGAAATTATTCATGGTCACCTCTATGCACAAAAGGAGGTATTTTCAGTTCATTATCTAAGAACATATGATTCCAAACAGGACATGTAAGTAAGTTTACTTGAATTTTATTATCTGTACAGGAGGTATTGCAACCTACTTTACTACATGATCAAGAAGATGAAGTGGGAAAATATGCATAAGGTGCGTATTACAGTGCCTGATTCTAAACGTTCAGTAAACAGCTCTGTTTTGTTTCTGAAAGCACAGGACACCACGTGTATGCTTCCTCTGTACGTTTGTAGAATTTTGCTATGCCATTTAGCACAAATTGCCTTTCCTTGCTTTTGTCTGACTTTCCATTGTTGGAAAAAGGTCCAAAATAAGGGATCACTTGGGAGCAATTTCTAGTATAAGTTATCTCTGAGGCAATGCTGCAGGCAAGAAAAGAAATAGTGAAGTGGCACTGAAACCAGACTCTGGTTAATTGATCATTTTGCTAAGGACAGATCTTGAGCTCATCAGTCATGGCCATTGGCAAACCCCAAGAAATCTCAGTGTACTTTTTCTACCCTCTCAGTGTAGTACCATTTGCACCAGTTGGACAGAAATGAAAGATCCAAGCTGGAATATGCACTCTCTTATGCATGGCATAATAATCCACTGGTAAAAATACATTCTAGGAGTGATCTGACATCCAGATCTGGGATTTTGAGTCCTGGGTTGAGAAAATTAGGAATTAACAAACCTGCAGGAATGTAAGTGTTGATTACTGGTAGTACTAGAATAGCAGTCCAATGGCCCTTTGTGCTGACACACAAGTTCATTCCAACTTACTATGCCCTTTCATGTTGCCTTTGCATTGCTATTCCATGAAAACCCCAAGTTTTTGAATGGAATGATTTAGGAACCATCCTCTTTGGGATTCTGCAGCAGAGTGTAATAACTATTACTCATGAACCAAAAAGTAAGTGTAACAAAATATATTTTATTTCTGCAAAAAATCCAATTCATTGGAATTTCCCTTAAAATACACACACTAAAACTAAATAAACAATTATAACACACACACCCAAACACTCACACTCACGCTATGATAAAATCCAATATATCAGAGGTGTTAATGGAGAATTAGCCTAGATAAAATTTCCATTGTCTTTGGGGCTGGTTTGATCCAATGAAAACTGCCAAAATAACGGAAATGGACACTTTAATACTGTCTAGCTATCTTAACAGATGGAAATACAATTAGTTAACATAAAAAAAGACCCAAAACAAAATAAAAAGGAACTTGAATTTCAACTAAGTTGGCAGCAGAAATAGGATTTTGTAAAAAATCAATTTAGCACTAATTAAGGAGGGTGAATCCCTTGGTTTTAAATAGATTGCTCACTGCTTATTCTTAAATTCTCTCCTGTTCCAATCCCCAACCCCCAACCCACCCATAAATGAAACAAACTCTGAAGGATCTGGAAAAAATAGTGTTTTAATAAAGATACTTTAAATGATAAAAGGAGGTAAATATATCCTGAAAGTGAAAACCAAAGTGCAGAAGGGGAAATCTGATTTTACAGAACTGCATTGTAATATAAAACCAGATTTGTATACTTATAAATATAAGTTGTGTGCATTATTCCTCTGCCAGGAAACTACATTAGACACATCTGTATAAAATATATTTCCAATTTAACCAGTCTGGAATGACCACATTCATTTTCTAGTTCACTGCAAGGGTAAGTAACATAATAAGTACAATGTATTCTCCAAATTTAATAATTTAACATGCTTGCTTAGTTAACTTATTATTACCAACATAACATCTTGGGCTTTGTTTCTTTCTACATAAAATGCCAAGCACACTGAAGATGCTTGCAAATTTAGAATTAAAAGTTTATCTTCTTCAAACTGAATTGTTGAAACAAGGATTTCCGTCCCCCGCCCCCACTTTTTTTTTTTTTTTTTACCATTTAAATAGTTTTTATTTTAAATAAAGTTCCATATTTGATAGTTAATCATAAACATACAAACTTCTTTGAAAAATCAAAATGCTCTTATTCTAAATGGAATAAAATCAAGCTAAACAAAGATCTAAAAATAAGTCTAAGATGTTTATGTAGAGAGAAAATCAACTTTAAAAGGAAAATGCATGCTGTAATTAGAAAATAGGCTATGCTTGATGGAACACAGACACTATGGAGTTACTTTTTTATTGTGTACTTTTTAAATGCAGGAAATATATCCCACAGAGATGTACTATGTCATTTCCAGAGGGGCTTTTTTTGGGCTACAGATGAAAAACTGATATTTAAATGTATGAAATATGCAATACAACATGAAAACCAAATTAGTTGAAAGCAGGTGTAATTTTTCCCTCCATATTCTCATTCTCAATTTTCATTATTATATCAGAACTCAATACAAAAGAGAGAAAATCCATACATGCCTAAATCTGATAATATGAGTCAGGACAAAATGGGTGTTTTTCGATGTTTTCTCCAAATTTACTTATATTTCATGCATTTCCAAACTTGTTTTCTCTGACAGAAAAGTCATATCCCTGTGACTTCAATTTTTGCCACATTCAAGTCTTTGCTCAGAGGTCACTTTATCCCAGAGAACTTCTTGGACCCTCTATTTAAACTGCACCCACAGCTTGCTCCCCACCTCCCCATGGTACAATTCTCTCTGGCCATATTTCTTTCTCCCTCTTTCTTCATTACTTTTTTTCACTGTATATGCTATTTATTTTAGTAATTTACTAGTTTATTGTCTCTCCCTGTTAGTTGTAATTAACATTACAATACATTGGCTGAAAAATTCAATGCCCATTAGGAATTTGCATCCATTAAGTTTCTTGTGATTTAAGTTAGATAAACCTTGACATTTTGTTCTGTATCTTAGAAATCTAAAAACTTGGGGGCGCCTGGGTGGCTCAGTCGGTTGAGTGTCCAACTTCGGCTCAGGTCATGATCTCACGGTTTGTGAGTTCTAGCCCCGTGTTGGGCTGTGTGATGACAGGTTGGAGCCTGCTTCAGATTCTGTGTCTCCTCTTCTCTCTGCCCTTCTCCCACTTGTGCTCTATCTCTGTCTCTCAAAAATAAATAAATGTAAAAAAAATTTAAAAAAGGAATCTAAAAACTTGCCTCTTCAACATATTTATCTTCCTATCATTCATAGACTTTCTCTTCTCCTTTTCTACAATCTTCTTTTTTCTAAATTTTCTAGAGCCAAAGCTGGAAGACCATGGCTTTTTCCTTATATATAACCCAAAGGAACTCTCATTTGTTACAGGAAGTAACATTTATTAAAATGGAAAATGATTTGTTTATGACCCAAGAAGCAAGTGTGTTACAGTCCATTTCGTAGCACGTTCTCACTTAGAAATGTACATGTATCTCCAAGTGGTGGTGGCCACATTCTTATCAGAGATTTTTAGATTACAATATTATTTAGAATTTCTGTCCCACTTCTTCTTAATTTAAAAATAAATCATCTTGCAGTGATTAATCTAATTTTAATTCCTAAGTATATAGAGATGGTGATGACACTATTTTGAACTGGAAACATGGGAAGATGATGATTATTTTCAGAAAGGAACAAATCCTTCCTTTACAGTTTGTTAATCTAAGGAAACCAGATGCCTTTTTTTCTGAGTGAAAGAGTCCTGGAAGGATAACTATCCTAAGAAAGGATGTTGGAAGATTGCTATATACTTCATGTATATTTGCATAGGCCACTCATGGCATGTGGATAGATTCATCATGTTTGCCATATCTAAGCTGTGTGTATGTTTTGTGGATGTAGGTGTCTAGATAAAATTGATGCAATTGTCTATAGCTCTTCTTAGACTATCCATAGAAGTGGGTCCCAAACTGTTCAATGGCAATGATAGTCATCTTGCTTTTAATGTTGAGAAAATAACAAGAACCATAATTAACAAAGGAACAGTTTCCAATGAATTTGAGGTTTACTAATTATGACAACATTCACTCGTATTTGAAAAACTGTGACATTTATCTGTGTTGTGCTATTTGTTGAGACTCCTGTTAGCATTTTATATGTATTTGACTTGGACATCCTTGCATCCATAACCTCTCACCCCATGATCATTGTTCAGACACTGGGGACCAGCGTTCTCCAGTTTGAAACCCTTGGGAAATTCAACTGCCAGGCTAGTTTTTCTACAAGTGAAATAGTTATGAGGATTGTTTTGAAGTAAGTGATGGCCTCAGGTCTTAGTCTGGGTTAAAAGGGAGCAGAACAATTCTTCACCAAGTTTGAGTCCCTGGCTGGAGTTTAACATGTATGTGCTGAGCACTCTATAAACATACAGTACCAACTTCACAGCGTTGAGAAGATTAATCGAGTTCCAAACTTCAAAGCTCTTAAAATTGTGCCTGGAAAATGGAAACTGTTCATTAAGTGTTAGTCATTATTAGTGTTATTAACATTAGTTATTGTCTGAAAAATTCAAGGGGCAGTAGTAACTTCCACCCATCTATTTGATAAACATTGGAAAAGCTGTCTACATCTTGGGAATCCAAAATCTTCCTCCTGCTTTAACTGTATAGGTGCTGGGGATGTAGGAATGAATGAAATAGATGCGGTCTCCGCTGTCAGAAGATGTTTATGTCACCACGGGACATAGGTGCTTAATTAAATATACATAGAATTATGTAATGCATAGTAAGTGGTCTGAAGGAGAAGTTTAGGAACTACTAAGGTGTATTGCAGGGGATTTGGCCAAGATCAGAGGATTAAGGCAGACTACTTGGATGAAATGACTTTTGAGATGTAAAGCATGAGCAGGGATTTACCAGTCTCAGGTGGGTGAGGCCAGGAGAAGCACTCTCAGCACAGGGACTGCTTTCATGTGAAGGTCCTGAAGCTGCTGGAAAGATGGAAAGAAGACTCACATGCCCAGACCATAATCACTGGGGGAATGTGATCAAAATCAAGATTGGAGAGGAGGGTTGGGAACTAGCAGGCAAGTCCAAGTTAAGAATTTTGAATTTTGTCTTATGGATGAAAAGAAAGTATTAAAGAATTTCCAGTAATACCTATAAAGCACTGGCTTAATCATAACACTGCCATCAGTGTTGTCAACTAAGATAAATGAAAAGTACTACTTTTCATGAAATGAAATGAAATGAAGTGAAATGAAATGAAATGAAATGAAATGAAATGAAATGAAAAGGGCTACTACCATTGACATTGAAGAGGGTGTTCCTATTTAAACATTTTGGGGACCATTTTTGTGGATAAACCTTGAAGGGCCAACCATGGTAACACAGGTTTTATATGAACACAGTAATCCTCAAAGCATTAACTTATTTTAGATCTGGCAAATTTAATAAAGCTATTTACACTTCATTGTCTAGAAACATGTAAATGGTTAAAGAACGATCCAGGCTGCTGGGTTGCAAATCCAAATGCTGCCATTTATTCTTTTTTATTTTTTTAATTTTTTAAATATTTATCTTTGAGAGACAGAAAGAGACAGCATGAGCAGGGGAGGGGCAGAGAGAGAGAAGGAGACCCAGAATATGAAGCAGGCTCCAGGCTCTGAGCTGTCAGCACAAAGCCTGACGCGGGGCTCGAACTCACCAGCCGTGAGATCATGACCGAGCTGAAGTCAGACGTTCAACTTACTGAGCCACCCAAGCACCCCTCTGCCATTTATTCTTTAGAGAAACTTAGGTAAGGTATTTTCTGTTTATCAGTGTTCTCATCTATAAAATTAAAGTCAAAATATTGCTTTAATGATGAAATAAGTTAATATTTGCCAAGTAACTTTAAGAATTTCTGACACGTAATATACTCTTAAAAATGTTGAGAGACACAATCGTATTTGATGGAGTATCTGGGTACTCAGTACTCTATCAGGTCTGTTAGAACATAAATAAGGGTGATTTCTAATTTATAGTAGTTTCACCAGGCTGAAGTAAGACAACATGTATAAAGTGTCTAGCATGGGCATTAGCTCACAATGAACACTCAATAAATCTGAGGGCTTCAGGAAATTACAGAGGAGCTAATCTAAGGATGAGTCAGAGCTGTCCAGAGGGTCAAGAAATGAAGAAAGAGTCCAGTGTTTACCTGAATTATTCCAGAAATTTATGTCTTTAAACATTGTCTTCATATAGTTATTTTAAGAATGTTAATAAGTAGAAGTCTTCATTATGCCATAGGCAGAGCACATGGACTGGGACATCAGGATAGTAGAGACATCAAGAAATGAAGGTGCAATATATTTTTTCTGGAAGGAATTGGATATTAAAAGATAAAAATAAAAAAAATTGCTGTAGCATGTGGAAAATAAGACCATTGCTATTCTTACATTTATATTACAAGTAACTATGTCTATATCTCTATTTCCCTCTATATAGATACTTTATTTTGAATTACCCATTCTAAACACCATAATCTCAGGGTCTAAGTGTCTCTCAAAATCATAATCTGGCCCTGGAAGTGCAGTACAAACAGATAGAGCACATGGCATCTGACCAAGACATTCAAGTGGCTCAAGGAGCACATACGCTATGGTTGTGTTTGTTTAAGGATGATGCACCATCACAGGAAATTGTGAGTAGGATCTCTAGGGAACATCATACAAAATGGTTGTCTGTTGGCCACGTTTATTCATTCATAAATATGCTAACTATATATTGAATACCTATATATTGGTCAGGGCCCAGTAAGAGAAATAGAAATCACATCAGCTAAGAGATGAATTGTAGAGAGATTTGGGTTGGGCGATCAAAGGTAGGAGGCTCAGGTTGAACTAGTAGCTCTGTGGACTGCGCTATAGATGGAGACCAAGACTTCTGAGGATGAGTGATGTCTGATGGAGATGAAGCCTCGGAGCAGGGACAGGAATTGTAGAGGTGGGACTTCCTTTACAGAAGGCCCCTTGCTTGGCAGGTATTGGTATCTGATGAGGTGCTTGTTATGCGAATGTGGGAAAAAGGTAGAAAACAGAATGGAGTGCTACTGCCAGAGCCCAAACAGTTAGAAGCAAGTCCATCCCTATCTTATATTTTAGAAATAATAATAAAGTAAGAGAGGGGCACCTGGGTGACTCATTCAGTTGAGCGACTGACTCTTGATTTTGTCTCAGGTCATTATTTCATGGTTTGTGGGATTGAACCCTGTGTTGGGCTCTGCACTGACAGCATGGAGCCTGTTTGGGATTCTCTCTGTGCCCCTCTCTGCTCATGCTCTCAAAATAAATAAATACACTTAAAAAATAATAAAGTGAAAAAAAAATAATGTTATTCCATATAGCCATATATTATGGAAGAAAACAAACCCAAAAATGAGATAGAAAGTGACTGACATGATGGAGGAGGGAGGCAATGTTAGAAAGGTGGTCTGAGGAGAAAACAGTGGAACAGAGTTCACGAAGATGAGGAGAAACTGCGAAGGCTGATGTCATCACATTGCTTGCAGGAGGAAAAACATGTTTAGACCCTGATCAGAAAGCATCCTGGCACAGAGAAGACAAGTGTGCAAATGAAGACCTGAGACAGATCATACAGGCCATGAAATTAGGTTTAATTTTATTCCAGGTGAAACGGGAAGACACTGAGGAATTTTAAGCACTCTGATTTGTGTAATAAGAAAATCACTATGTCTACTTTGTGGAGAGTGGACGATAGTTGGCAAGATTGGCCATAAATGATCACAGATGTGTTTCATTTAGCTGGCACCAAGTTAAAACACTGAAGCAACACTTAAACATTGGTAAATTTCTAATAAAAATGCAACTTCTGGCTTATGTTAAAATACCTGCAGATCTGGCATTCCTGGACTCACAACATGGCAGCCATCTGCTGATGCTAAGTGGCCACTGGCTTTCCAGAAGGGGCAATTCACCACTGCCCACTCACCTCTCATCTTATCCCTGAGAAGCCTACTCACTTCACTAATATTAATTGCCTGAACCCCAAGGCATTTGAGTTTGTGACTTCTGATCATTTTTCCTTGCCCTGAAGCAAAAACTTTCCATCCCACCCTCTATTTATAGTATGTTATTTTCTGTCAGCCATCAGGTGCACAGAGTGGATTAAACATCACTCTTGATTCATGTCAGGCTCCTACTGTCGGTGCAGGTGTGGACTGCTGCTGTGTAGACAGTGGAGGGGAGATGCATGAGCAGAGAGAGAGACAGAGACAGAGACAGAGAGACAGAGTGCAAGCAGGGGACGGGCAGAGAGAGAGGGAGACACAGAATCCAAAGCAAGCTTCAGGCTCTGAGCTATCAGCACAGAGCCCAACACGGGGCTCGAACTCGTGAACTACAAGATCATCACCTGAGCTGAAGTTGGATGCTTAACCAACTGAAACACCTGGGCGCCCCTCATAAAGGATTTTTTAAGACTTGGTCCTACGGGGTCTTATTTACTATGAGGAATTTTCCAGCATTCAGGTTTTAATTTACATAAAATTTTGCTTGAATTTTTTTAGCTTTTACTAACTTACAGAAGAGTAAGCATAATTAAAAAGGTTCTGACATTTTAATATGATATTCATGTGTTTGAGATTATGATTTAGTCTCTACATTCATTTGTTCATTCAAGAACAATATATTTTTACCAATTTTACAGTTGTCTATAAATTAACCTTTTGAGGAGTATCAAATTCCATCTCACATTGGAAGTATGAAAAACAACATAATTCAGTAAAAACAATTCATGCTGATGTGATTATCCAAATTATATCTTAGACAAGACTCTATGTTAAGGTTCCTGTTACAAGTACAAAGAAGCCTATGGAATTTGTCATGATGATTAATATACTTTATGTTTAAGATAAAATGGCTATATATATGAAAAAAGATTATAGCAAATAAACAAAACACTTTGCAATTCCATATTAATTTTTAGAGTAATCCTTCTAATTTATTTTCAAACTTTCTGAGGAAATTGATATTCTCCCCTACTCTCAAATCCTTTCTCCAAATAGATTATTGAGAGGAAATGGAATTTATTTCTAAATATTTTCTATGTGCATTTGATATTTGATTCATTATTCAATCCCATTCCATCATTAACTAGAGTTTCAAAAAGGGTAATGTTAGCAGGGGATTTGTAATAAGCAATTTGGTGGTTATTTTCTGGCTGTTTATTTATAAATCAAGGACTTTAATATGAAAAGTCAGAAATAAATACTGTCCTTTTCCAAACTATGGTGAACACCAAAATCAAGTAATATAATATTTTCTTAATTCTTTTACAGTTTAAAATGAAAAATAGGAAAAATATAACTTTTCAGGACACTGAAGCCTATTCACTGTTGTATCTCTAGAGCCTGATACAATATATGGAAAATATTTAATAAATATGAAGTGAATGACTATTGAATACAAGCAAGTATCTCTGAATGTTTTTTTTTATAAGTTATCACGCTATGGTTGTTATAAAATGGAAATGAGTAGATGAAAAACCCGTTGACAAAGAAGTTTGACATTGGGGCAACTGAGTGGCTCAATCAGTTAAACATTTGACTCTTGATTTGGGGTCGGGTCATGATCTCACAGTTCATGAGTTCAAGCTCTGCATCTGGCTCTGTGCAGATAGTGGGGATTCTGCCTGGGACTCTCTGTCTCTCTCCCCCTCTCTCTGCCCCTCCCTCTTTCTCTCAAAAATAGTAGTAAATAAACATTTAAAAAGCCATAAGAATAGTTTATTGACTCAAATTACTGAACATTCTTTTTTTTTTTTTTTAAATTTTTAACGTTTATTCATTTTAGAGAGGCAGAGAGAGACAGTGTAGTGGAGGAGGAGCAGAAAGAGGGAGACACAGAATCTGAAGCAGGCTCCAGACTCTGAGCTGTCAGCACAGAGCCTAATGTGGGGCTTGAACTCACGGACTAAGAAATCATGACCTGAGCTGACGTTGGACACTTAACCAACCGAGCCACCCAGGTACCCCAAATTACTGAATATTCTTAAAGTAACTTGTATTCTTGGAAGTCCATGTTAAAATAAAATAAAACAGAACAACAACAACAACAAAAACAACAACAAAAACAAAAAAGAAAAAACAACCAAGGTCTAGGGCACTGTTTCTCCAAACGTGGTTTATAGATTCTTTCCATTTCTAGTTTTTTTTTGTTTTTTTTTTTTTAATGTTTATTCATTTCTGAACAAGAGAGAGAGACAGAGCACAAGCAGGGATGGGGCAGACAGACAAGGCGACACAGAATCTGAAGCAGGCTCCAGGCTCTGAGCTGTCAGCACAGAGCCCGACTCAGGGCTCGAGCTCATGAACCACGAGATCATGACCTGAGCTGAATGAATTCAGACACTTAACCTGCTGAGCCACGCAGGCGCCCCTCCATTTTGAGTTTTATGTTCAGTTCTGATTAATTAACAGAAGATATTTTAGAAAGAGAACAGGTAGAAGAATAGAGAGACCATAAGCCATGCCAGATGAAGAATAGTGACAGTAGTGCTTTTCAAAGTGTGATCCTGGACTGGCAGGATCATTGACATTTGGCAACTTGTTGAAAATGCAAATTCTTGGGCCCTACCCCACACATACTGAATCAAAGATATGGGAGTAGGACCCAGAAATGGGTGTTCTAACAGGTCTTCCAAGTGATTCTGATGTACACCGACTTTGAGAACCATTGGCTTAAGGAACTAAAATGGTTAAGCCAAGGGAAGAAAATTGAGGGAGGGAGGTGCAGTTGAGGAATACTCTTTTTTTTTTTTAAGGCTATTTATTTATTTTGAGAGAGAGAGAGAGAACCACCAGGGGAGGGACAGAGAGAGAGAGACAGAGAGGGGACTGAGGATCCGAGGCAGGCTCTGCACTGATAGCAGAGAGACTGATGTGGGGCTTGAACTCAGGAACTGTGAGATCACGACCTGAGCTGAAGTCAGAGGCTTAACCTACTAAGCCATCCAGGCTCCCCGAGGAATAATCTTATTGCAAGGGTATTAGACTCATTTTGAGTAACTCCTAAGTGAATCATGAGCTACAGTGATTGAAAGTTATATCATGGAGGAGTTTTACTCATTCATTTGGGATATATTTATTGAATGGCATCTGTATACAAGGTCCTCTGCTAAACCCTAAGAAGAAAAAATTCAGGAAGGTATGATTCTGCTCTTAAGAAGCTTATTGTCTTGGGGCGCCTGGGTGGCTCAGTTGGTTAAGCATCCAACTTCGACTCAGGTCATGATCTCATGGTTCATGAGTTCGAGCCCCGAGTTGGGCTCTGTGCTGACAGCTCAGAGCCTGGAGCCTGCTTCGGATTCTGTGTCTCCTTCTGTGTCTGCCCCTCCCTAGCTTGCTCTCTCTCTCTCTCTCTCTCTCTCTCAAAAATACATAAAACATTCAAAAAGAAAAAAATTAAAAAAAAAAGAAGTTTACTGTTTTTTTGTAAGAGAGTAACAAGGATTTGTAAGGGAGAAACCTGTCTGTCAGACTGACAGGGCAGATAATTCTTCACCAAGGAGCTAGCACTTGAGATGAGTTCTGATGGACCGGTAGGTATTAACTAGAGAAAGAACGGTGTTCAATAGAGTTAGAGCTGCTTAAAGTTAAGAGAAAATAAGGGAGGAGTAAGAGAGAGAAAATGTGAGGGGTGATGTTGGAGATTTGATGGGGGTGGGGGGGGAGAGAGAGAAATGGCGAGAGAGAAAGAAAACTGCCTCACGTGGTTTTACGCTGCCTTGTCACTTGAGCTATCAGGAAGAGGCTGAACTGCTTGGTGTGTTGAAGAAGGAATACTTGTTCTCAGCTGGAGAATTTACTCAATGCCAATATGTCCCTTTTAATACTCAGATTCTCTGCTCCTATTAGTGCTAAGCAGGAAAATAAGCATGCTAAAATTTATCTTTGGAATCCCTTTTAAATGTAGTTTTTTTCCACTTATGGACAAATCCACCTTGCTTGGTTTTGCCTTCCTCCCTATCCACCTCCCCTCCTACCATGTTTCTTGCTCAATCCTCCCCCCATCCCATCTCTCATCACTGACGTCCACTTCCAGGTACTAATTGTTGATGTAATGGCAGAACATGATGTCTTACTCTATACCACTCAAGTAGTGGCATTTAGCAGAGACTCTTCAACAAGGAAAGACTTTTAATCCAAAAGTCTTCCACTTTTGTGAAAATACCTGAAATAGTCTGGCAAGTATGTGCTACAGAATTTTAGGTAGCAGTCATTACTGGACTGTTCTTAACTAACCAGCTCTCCTTCTATCTAGTTCACCATTACTGTAAGAAAATGAACAATACAATAGTCTTAGAAATTATTAAAAGTTGAGTGCAAAGTGACCAGAACTTTATTCACTCCCCATCTTGTGAGGTGGATAAAAGAGGCCCTTCTGTAACCTGATTCCATTTAGACAGTCAGGGGAGAGACAAACTAAACTTAGAACAAAAAGTTTGGTGACTCAAAAACACTACCGAAGTTTTTTATTTCTTTGTTTTGATTCAAACATAGCAGTCACCTTAATATCAATCAAAAAGTTCAGAAGACAAGCTGACCTAGTGGAATGGGGCCATAATAGCGGTAGGTGATGGAAAAACAGAAACAAGCTATAACCAGCCTACTTCCTTTTTAATCCTTTGTTGGGCACAAGAATTAGGATTTTTTTTTTAAAGGTTAAATAGTGCTTGATTTACATGCACACACACACACACACACACACACACACACACACACACACACACAATTTTGAAGTCCTTTTTTCTGAATGGTAGGACTCTTACTTTCTCTCCCCTATGTCAGAGTCATTGGCTATTCTACTCCATTTATGAAGTGATTATATGTGATTATCTGTGATGAATTTTCAGATCTAATGCAGCCTTCACAATATTGGGTCTGCTCTTGTCCTGCTCTGTCCTGGATGTCCAGTTCAATCCTCTAGGGTGAAGTTTTGGACACGGTGATATTTTTGTGTGCGAATAAGTCTAAAAGGTTGGAGGGATGTTCACAGAGATAGGGTGCACAAGAACTAGACTTCAAGAATATTCTAGTCACCACAAAAGTGACTTCAAAAAGCCCATGAGGTCCCTGATTTCTCCAACCCTGGAGCCTACATACATAGTGCATGGGATAAAAACAGAATTCCAATCCATGTTTAGAAACTTCATTTGAGACATACGAGGTGTCTTTGGGTAAGATATCCAATCTTCCTAGGACTCAGTTTCCACTTTTGGTCTTAGCCTATCATGTACATTAGAATCCTAATGAAATTGTGCTGGTTTAATCATTTCAGTATTTATAATTCTTTGAGGTCTAAGACTATGTTTTAAAAATCATTAAATTTCTTGGGCAAACATGATGTAACATAGTTCATAGCTCACTTGTAAAAACCTTGGGAAAAAACTACTCTTTAGGAAAGTGGTAGCCCAAGGGATGCATATTAAAGAAATGAGGCCGGTATCCTATATCTCCTCAATGTTCAAGTATAATAATCAGTAAGAAAGACTTGTATAATTTGATCCTTCCCTAGAACTACTTTAAGTTATAACCAGTATTGCCATACAATCTGCTGTGGATGAATTTCTTGCTTGCTTATTTAATAACACAGAACAATCCTTCAAGACTTCATTCAACAGTCAGATCAAATCACATGCCCACTCACACACCTATCCTTTCACTTGACTCTACAAAACCCATTTTATTAAGAAATGAAGTTGTTGACAGGCACACACACAAATTCACATATGCACAAGTTTGGTTTGAAAGCAAAAAGAGACCAGATCTGGTGTTGTTGCATTTTGGCTTGAAATGAAACACGAAGTGACCTTGTTACTAAGAAAGCATACGTGTGTCATATACTGTACATTTAAATGAGTTAGCACTTAATGAAAAATTAAATTTTACATTATCGCTGATCTTCTAATTCTTTTATAAATGCTAATGGACAGGACTCTCAAGAATAGCATGCACGTACTTAGACCATTTCCCTGGTATTTTCATTTTGCTTTTATTCAAAGATAAATGCTTGAGAATCAAACTCAGCACACAGGAAGAGGCCTTTCCTAACTATTTAAACAACTTGGAGGGCATGAGAAATCTTCAGACTGCCTCTGCAGCGATTTCTGGGCAACCCTTTGAAGACCGTAAACATGTATGGATATTTCCCACACAACCCAAAGGCGAGCATTTACCATCAGTTAACAAGAAAAGACCCCAAACCACATATTATATTTTATAACTTTTCAATGTTCGCTATAAATGAGAAGCAGAGTTCTATTTCATGCAAGAATGGTGTGTGCCCAAGCTCAACCCTTGCCAGAATTTGAAGGCTAGATTGGCTGGAGCACAAATCTGCCTTCTGCTTTCTTTTCTATTAAACGAAAGATCAAATGAATAGGTGCAATTGGAAATGCTGTCAACAGTATTTGCGCTGCAGTTTTAAGATACAGTAGCACTGTCATTTGAGTGATTTATCTTCTAATTATTTGTCAAAACGATGTGATTAAATATCATGCTCCATTACGGGTTTCATGTAAATAGCCTAATTAGCCCCATTCTGGCTCCAAAGGGCATCTCCGCAGAGCTTCCGGATTCTGCAAAGAGACAACGCTTTCCCTTCCGACTCTTAATAAAAAGGCTACTTCTTTCTCTTTCATCCTCCGTGAGATTTATGGGCTTTAACTTCCAACCCATAGGGGAGAAGATCAGGCTACATGCTTTCATTTATTCTGGAAAGTTTCTGCTCATCCTCTACCCTAACTGCCTTGCCCTTCAGGAGGCATAGGTGGAGTCACATAACTCTGTATTAACATTTGGAAATGACTTTTACTTCTTGGGTCATTTTAATTGTGTCATTCCAGTCAGTTCTCCATTTGGAATATTACTTAGCTGTATGGAGAAAATATTCTTTCTGCACTGTTACAAAATAATTATTTTTACTTTTGATATAATGAATGTATTTAAGTTTGCATATGGTTTCTATGCATTTTTTTTTTCTTTAGTAGACATGGGGACAAAGTAGTGATGGTAGAGCATTGAGTGAGTTCAGTTTCATGAGGAAAGATCCATATAATCCATGACCTTGAACACTTCAATAAATTATTTTGTACATCTGTAGAATCAAGCAAGATAGCGTCATGAAGAATTACTAATGGGAGTTTATATGCTATGTCATATTAAAGTCTTTTAAACCTATCAAATACACATTTTCCTTTTAGCTTGTTAACTCATTTAAAATCAAGGTTTTTTTTTTTAAAGGTTATTTATTTATTTTGAGAGAGAAAGAGAGGGAGAGAGAGAGAGAGAGAGAGAGAGAGAGAGAGATGGAGAGAGCATGAATTGGGAAGGGGCAGAGAAAGAGGGAGAGAATCCCAAGCAGGTTCCACACGGTCAGTGAAGAGCACAATGTGGGGCTCGAACCCACAAACCATGAGATCATGACCTGAGTGGACATCAAGAGTTGGACGTTTAACTGACTGAGCTGCACAGGTGCCCCTAAAGCCAGTTTAATTCAAAGCATATTCCTATCATATATAAGGATTATTATGATGTTTCTCTACCCCTTCAGATACTTAAATAAAAAGGTCCAAAACTTAGTAA
Organism: Panthera pardus; assembly: GCF_024362965.1. Taxonomy (NCBI): domain Eukaryota; kingdom Metazoa; phylum Chordata; class Mammalia; order Carnivora; family Felidae; genus Panthera; species Panthera pardus. Next base: position 189,119,905 of record NW_026526688.1, read on the forward strand.
GCCATAAAGGGAAATACAGATATGGGCCCTCCCTGGTAGAATCCTCCTTCCCTCCCTCCTAGTGTGTGTCTTTCAATTCAAAACAAAGTCAGGGGGTCAGGGGTTCTTATTAGATATATTTTAACTGTTATTTTAGGGCAGACCAAGTCTCTCAGACAGGCTTAAAGCTATAGATTGAAAAAATAGAGTTGATTCTCCCATTTATTTGAATAATTTAGGAACTTTTATTCTGATTTTGTTTTAATCTAAATTGCCTCCAGCTAAAAGTTGGCTTATCTCTTTGCATAAAGTCAAATCATCACAGTCCAAATCCCAAGAATCTTTTAAACTCTTTTTTTTTTTTCCCAAAGTCAAAGAGAGGAAGGTCATTCTCAGCAAAAAGTATTGCATTGCCTCTTTAGCAATGCAAATGTTAAGTTTCTGGACATTGCAAGAGCCATGTAAACAAAACAGTAAAAAAAAAAAAAAAACAAAAAACAAACCAGTGGGGGGGTGGGGAGGGGAAATACCAGTGAAATAGTGAAATCTTTGGGCTTCATCATCCTTCAGAGGGCTTTGAAAGGTAGCAGGACTTATTCCAGTTGAGCAAAAATGTGTTTATTCTGCTTATCTCTGGTCAGAACTAATAGCCTTAATGGTTTTGAAGAGCCTCAACTGGTCCTGGGTTGATGTGGCCATTTGCAGATTAATGTACCTTTATGCAAATGATCATATTTCCACACATGATTTATAACAGACACACTGTAGGTTGTTACAAGATTTGCAGTCTAGTGAAATAAATGCCATCCACTTTTAAATCCTCAAAGCATATTGTCATAGTTTCAAGCAAACATATGGGAATGTCTTTTCAAGTTTTGCTACTCATTGACAGATATCTTTGGGTATCCATGGGCAGCACAGGCAAAAACCACACACAAATTAAAATGAACCATAATTCCAGATTTTGATGTCATTCTCTTCAATTTAAAATTTCCCAAAGTTTAAACAAATGAATACAAAGAAATGGAAAATACAGTGAAACTCAGTACTGAGGAAACAGATTGAATGGATTGTTTGCATATAGTTAAACATACATAATTGGTTTCTGAATTGAATAATCCAATAATTGTATAGTCTTTGGGTCCTACTACTCTGAAACCATTGACAATTTTACCCTTAATGAAGAAATTCAAAAAAACAGTATTGCAGAAAAGTGATTCAAATTCTTGATTACCTATTTTATTTTTGGGGAGCCATAAAAATTCTACTAGTGCTTGGGGTGCCTGGGTGACTCAGTCTGTTAAGCGCCCAACTTCCACACAGGTCATGATCTCACAGTTCACGGGTTCAAGCCCCACATCAGGCTTTGTGCTGACAGCTCAGAGCCTGGAGCCTGCTTCAGGTTCTGTGTCTCCCTCTCTCTCTCTTCCCCTCCCCCACTCATGCTCTGTCTCTCTCTTTGTCTCAAAAAATGAATAAATGTTAAAAAAAAAATAAAAGGTAAATTCTATTAGTGTTTAAGCCCCAATAGGTACTAATGAAATTGAATATCTGGGATCCAGAATTTGGTTTTAAAAGCTGCCCAGGTGATTCTAACGTTCAACCAGAGTTGAGAACCAGACTTTTAACTGATGGTTTGTATATGTTAGCTTATCTTAGGTCACTTAGAAGGCTGGTTAAAATATATACTTGCTGGGGCGCCTGCGTGGCTCAGTGGCTCAGTCGGTTGAGCCTCTGACTTAGGCTCAGGTCATGATCTCATGGTTCTTGGGTTTGAGCCCTGTGTTGGGCTCTGTGCTGACAGCTCAGAGCCTGGAGCCTGCTTCGGATTCTGTGTCTCCCTCTCTGCTCCTCCCCTGCTCACATGCTTCTCTCTCTCAAAAATAAATAAAGATTAAAAAATAAAAATTAAAAACAAAACATACTTGCTGGGTCTCAACCTTAGAGTTTTTGATTCAATAGGTCTTTGATAGGACCAAAGAAGTTGAAGTTTTGGCCGGCTGTCGGGTGATGCTAAATGCTGCTGTTCCTGTTCCCCACATCACGTTTTGAGAACCACTGTTAAACATAATGTTGTCTCGTCTGACCCAAAGAACACATAGGACCTAGGTATAGTAATCATATGTATTTTGTTGGTTGGGAAACCCTCCCCCCTAAAACAAATAAAAGAAAGGGGGGGTATAACAGAATGTACATGTAACTTTAAATTGAGTATGAGTTTTTGGTTATTATATATAACCGGACATTTTATAGTATTGAACAGAGAATGCATTTGTCTATTTATAGTGAATTTGTTCTTATCTAAGAATGATCAAAGAGTTATGAGATAATCTGAATTACCTTCCAGGAAAAAAAAAAAAACTTTCCTCATTTACTTAATTTTAAGGTACAGTAGGGAAAAAACTTGCTTTTTAATTTTACTCCATGAGTTCTGTTTGTTCAACACATTGATTACGCAAACACAAATTTAATAATAATAAAAAAAGAATGTTTTAGCTCATTAAGTAGAAAGTTAACATTAGGTCTACCTAGGTCAAGGAGAGTAAAGAGGAACCCTAGTGATTACTTCTATCAGTGTGTGCTGTTTTCTTCTTTTGATGGTGGAATTCTCAGGCATACTGTTTCCATCTGATACTCAAAATATTGAGTGGTTGTAGGTTTAAATTACTCTTGAAAATTAATTCCAGAATAATCTTCAAGCATCTCTGATTGGCCCAACTTGCTCATTCTTGTACCAATTATTATTAAATAAATTGAATGCTTTGCATAGCCAGGCCTGGGTCCCCCAAGATGCGGGAGAGGGTTTAGTCCTGACTGACTCATAAGAGAGAAGAGATTCTTTTAAAAGAAGGTAGCAAAAGGTAGCAGGAGAAGTTAAAAATATATATATATATATAAATATATGTATATATACATGTGTGTGTATATATATATATATATATTTGTGAATGTATATAGTATATATATATATATATATATATATATATATATATTGAAATCCACACAGCGCTAGCACTTAGTAATTACTCAATAAAATTGGATGAATAAGTGAGCCAATTACAAGTATCTCTTTTTTCTTCATTTGCAAAAAATTGCTCCCAGATCTCTTTTATGACAGTCTTGTGGTAAAGCTTATAATGTTGAACCTCAGGTTTTTAATTTCTTATATCACAAAAACATTTCAATAATTAGTGTGTAAGATTAAGCAATAGAGGCTTCCCAGGGTGGTACATTATAAATCTACTGGAAATCTTAATTTGCTTAATCTCTCCAGCACATCGTTACTTGCATTGTTTTTCAAAGTTGCATAACATTGTACATGCTTTTTAAAATGACAGTTAAAGACAGAATTCCACAGACTTTCCAATCTTGGAAGAGACTGTGAGAGAAGATAGAAGGTGATTTCATAGATTATTGTCCTTTGTGTAAAAGTGTGACATGATTGAGCCTCCATTGGTTATTCTCTATTGGCTAGATCGCAGCTTGTATATAGTTTTGTATTGCCGATAGAAAATCATGACCATGGTCTTAAACAACCACTCATACAATTGGATTAGTGATGTAGTTAAAGATTTGACTAAAGCTTAACTGTGACATTCAGATGAGAAACAATGATCTTTAACTGTATGTAAATAGAGGCAGTTAACATTTATTTGCTCTTAGGAGTGTATTTCCACTTGTGTTAATTCCTGAATTTTGGGGATGGGCTTGACTTGGTTGAGGTGATTGGGGAATGGAATGATGGCTACAAGAGGTAGGGCTGATATTAAGAATACTTATTTTACCTCTGATTATATTTTCAGTATTAATTTGCTATGGTTGCTATAACAAAATACCATAGATTGGGTGACTTGAACAACAGAAATTGGTTTTCGCGTGATTCTGGAAGCTAGAAGATCAAGGTGTGGTCAGGTTTTACTTCTTAGGCTTTTCCTTGCCTGCCCTCTCGCTGTGTGCTCACATGGCTATTCTTCCATCTGTGTTGTGCCTATCTTAGTCTCCTCTTCATATAGGGACACCAGTCATACTAGATTACAGACCACATCTACGTTATCTTAATCATTTCTTTCAAGGCCCTATCTCCAAGTTGTCACATTCTGAGGTAAAGGGGGCCGACAGGGGCCGGGGCGGGGGGGGGGGGGGGGGTGTGGTGCAGGAGGACTTTAACATATGAATTTTGGAAGGACATAATTCAGCTGACACAGTTTCTAGCTTATAATGATAATTCTGATGAGTTCTAGAAAAAGCTACTCATACTGTGTCAGAGATATTTGGCAAATTAGCATTTTCTTTTTACTGATGAGCAAACTTGGGCTTTAGACTTTGGAGTCTTGTCCAAAGTCACTAGATGAACAAGGACCTCAACTTCCATTAGAATTCAGGGTTTTCTGTAACTGTTCTTTTTGGTCCATCACCATGCCACTTTTTAACCTTTTAGTACAACGAGAAGAACGACAACACAACACTGAAATGGAAAATAAGGAGGGAAAAGGATTAGGTAAGACATGACAAATGCTGCCACATTTAGATAAGAATGAACAAAATATATGTGGGAAAACAATTAGGAATTTTTTCAGAAAAAAATGTCAGAAAGCTGAGTACTGAAAAGGAAGACAACTGTCTTTTCACGTGACTGAGAGAGTGCACTGCGTCCTGCTTGACCTAGTCATCAAATGACTTTATTGATTTTATAAGACTTCCAAAATTGGTCAATAGTTCCAATTTGGTTAATTTACTACACTTCCTTTGGCCAAAAAACAAACAAACAAAAAAACCAAAACAAAGTCTAATTCAAAAGCTTGGTCACATCTCAAACGATGAAATTAATCAATATTTAATTGTATCTTTATGATTAGCACCATTTTTGGCCTAGTACATTTTAAAAAACAACAAAAATAAATGTGGAAAGAAGAGAGGACCCCAGTTGCCCTCAGCTCACATATGTGCTGCGATATTATTCATAGCACATTTTAGGTCCTGCTTAATTTGATATGTTCTCTATGTACACTTGCTAAATAAAGAGTGATATCTTGAAAAAGCAAAAATTCAGATTTACTAAGTAGTGTGTAGAGCAGAAAGCAGAAACCGTTTCAGGTTGGGACTATTGTAAAGAACTTTCTCCTTCTGTTGTTTTAAAAAATAAAATTCCTAAAATTCTGGAAACTTGGATAATCAAATATAAAAGAAGGGGAATCTGATGAAATCAGATTACTTTCAGCTCCTCCTGTTGTTGCTGTTATTCTTTGAGGAGATAAAACTAACCAAAGAAATGGGGGAGGTTTTAATATTTTAAAAAAGTGTTTTTTTAACGTTTATTTATTATCGAAAGACAGAGAGTCAGAGCGTGAGCAGGAGAGGGGCAGACACAGAACCCGAAGCAGGCTCCAGGCTCCGAGCTGTCAGCACAGAGCCCAACCCGGGGCTCGAACTCATGAACCATTAGATCATGACCTGAGTCGAAGTCGGATGCTTAACCAACTGAGCCACCCAGGCACCCCTTAATTTTTTTTTTCTTAAACTCATCTTTAGCTTTTAGAAATATAACATATTTGTAAGGCGGATGAATTCTGGCTTTCCTGAAATAAAGAATAGTAGCTTAAAGCAGGAAGATCATGAGAAATTAAGATATAAATTCCGAAGCAGGTCAAGGGATAGATAATATATTCCAAGCTTAGACATTAAATCTTACAGCTTCCAAGCTGGCCACCAGAAAGGACAGAGCAGGTTTTGAAGCACAGGCCCAAAAGGAACAGTGTTCCTTGCTGCAATCAGAGAAAAGAGTATAGTAATTATGTGCATATGTTTGTGCTTTACAGAATTCTGATACTAATCAGTGTGTATTTCTATATATGTAAATACCAGATCAATGGAAAACCCTCCGTCTGTGTATTTAGCTTCATGCACCTCTTTAGTTAGATACGTAGATAAATTGAAGCTAATTGAATATGAATGAGAATCTAAGTTAAAGCAACATGGATCAAAAACTGGCTGCCATAGGTTTGGAATTCAAGCACTCATGCCTACAAGTTATAGAATTTTTCTCACTCTGTTATTGAAATTGGGAATCGGTCCAAAGCATAAACAGTAAAGGACTGAATTACTGCAACATGATCTACTCAGAGATACTCCTAAGGCCACCCAGAAACTCCTGTTCACATAGGAATCAGCCCCCTTAGGAACCAACTAGTCCCAAATGGCTCGTGTGGGCAGGGTGACCCCCCTAGCCCCCTTCTCCTTTCTCAGGACAATTTGAGGTTTGGACTCCAGCACCAGAGGATCCACTTTAGGCTAATGTGCTGGAATAATGCTCTGGGGGTCTGCAGAGACAGGAGTATACAAACTCATATGTCTTCGCAAACTCCTGTATTCTATCCTCTTTCCTTGACAAAACAGTTTGGTGATCTGAGGTCTAATTTTCTTTTTTTCACAAAGGATATTCTGTTTTTTTTTTCTTCCTCCCCATACACATTTTTGCAATGATCAAATTCATAATGAGAATATAAACCAGAACACTCAGAAAGAGACCTTTCTCACCAGCCACTCCTACATGAGAACCACAGGAAATGACACTTGTGCACGAATGGTGAAGACCATTCAGTAGGATGTGTGGGATTGGGGATGGCTGAGTTCATGCACTGACTGAGATGATTTAGTGATCGAATCGCACCTTGAATGTAGTTTCTTTGGTTTTATTTCAGGAGGTTGAGCTCATTAGTTTTGTCAGTTACTTTGGAAGTATGTGCACAAAACCTGTTTCACATTGTGGGTAGGCCTCAGGAAATAGTCCTTCATGACTCTTATTTGGAAAACAATTTTGAAAATTTAACATGAAATGTGTGCCGTATTTATTCAACACGATAATGATTAGTCTGAAAATAAACATGTATTTTTATAAGTGCGTTCTTTTCCATAGTGTAATGTAACCAACAGCCAAAGGACTTCATTACCTTTTTCTCTACCCTTCTCCATTCCCTCAAATATCATCATAATTTTATTCAATGATTTGAAGGAAATGTGAACTTTGTTGGTTTATAAAATAGGTTTTCATTTTGAAATAAAGTAGACCAATAGAATTTTTAAAAACCCAACTATTTAAAATATATAGAATTTGTTAACATAATATGCAACATGATATTTTAGTAACTTAAAAAATTGACTTGATAAATAAAAACTCTTTGGTGATATAGCTACTATAGTTTATGAATATGACTTAGCTTATAGCATGCCTTCACCTTTTTAAGGATTTTACTCTCTTTCTGGACTTGAATTCATGTTGTAAAGGAAGAAACAAGACATTGTGGAAAGAACTGGGGCTTTGGAATTGAATGATTAAGCTTACTTAGCTATAATTTCCTAATTGGAAAAATTGCAGGTAACTTGAATTGTTTTTAAAAATTAGAAATAATATAGTAAAATGTCTAACATAGTACCTGGCTTATGGTGCTTGAACTTGTAGGTTCTCAATAACTGGTAGTATTCTTTAGTTGATGTTTTCCACCACATTGTCTACAAACCACTTATATATATGCTTATAAAAGATTTGTGTGTGCTCCTTCATGTAGGAATATTTACTGGATGTTCTCATTGTTATCTGTTATTTTTAACTCCTTTATTGAAATGTCTTTGACATATAAAAATTGTATATATTTAAGGTGGACACATGATGTTTTTGAGGTATGTATACATTGTGAAACGATCTCCACTACCAAGCTAAAGAACTTATCTATCATTTCTACACAGTTACCACTTGTGCATGTGTGTGTGTGTGTGTGTGTGTGCATGAAAGTGTGTGTGGTAGAAGATTCAATTTAAGATCTATCTTTTTAGTGAATTCTGAGTAAACAACACAGCATTGTTAATTAGCATCACCATGTTTACATTAGAATCCCAGAACTTATTCATTTTAGAACTGAAAGTTTATACTCCTTGACCAGTATCTCTTTAATTTATCAACCTGACCCCACTCCCTGGCAACCACCATTCTACTCTGTTTCTAAGAGTTCAACTTTCTTAGATTCCACATCTCAGTGAGACCATGTAGGATGTGTCTTTCCGTGTCTGGTTTGCTTCACTTAGCGCGACGTCCTCCAGGTTCATTCATGTTGCAAATTGCAGACTTTTCTTCTTTTTTAAGACTGAATAATGTCCCATACTAAGTATATATCATGTTTTCTTTACCCATTCATCTGTTGATGGACACTTAGATTGTTTCCATACTTTGGCTACTATGAATAATGCTGAAATGACCATGGGGTGCAGAATCTCTCCCACATCCAGATTTCATTTCCTTTGAATATATAGCCAAAACCAATGTTTTTGTGTCATTTGCCACTCCACTCTGAATGAAGAGATAGAGGCTACTAGTTTATAAGGCTAGTGGCAGCATAATCTATTTGCAAGGTGGACGATTATCTCCTTTTCATGGGGCTGCTGGCCCTGTCCTGCGAACAGCAAAGCTTCACAGAGGCAAGTATAATGTAGGAAGCAGCTTTAACTTTCCAAGGTGATTAAAAAAAATCTAATGTCACTTCTAAAAGAAAAACAACGAAAGAAAAAAGTAGTTCAAAAAGATGTCAGAAATAATATTAAGCATTGATACGACTGATTATTATTTTCTATTTTATTCATGAAACGTTTTGTGAACACATCTAATGAGTATTCATTGACTCACATTCTCCATTCATTACCAGGATTTATTGACCCTAGAAATTAGTATTGACTGGGGCAAAACAGCCACTGACTTCTTGCAGGCCAAAAATCCGGCGATGGAGGAACACCAAACCAGGGGTCAGTACATTTTTTTCTTCGTAGTTGTTTTTTTCCCTGGCTCTAGGAAGAATGTCAGTGCAGCTGCCTGCTTCCAGTGGGCCTATCATGTTTTTAAAAAATTTAGTAGCTGGCCATTTAGAATCTGTTTCCAATTTACATTGTGTACTAATAGGGTCTGAATATAAAATTTCCTTCAGATGTATTAATATGTGTAGGTATAGTGAAGTCAAAGCATATTTATCATAGTTAAATTTCATAAATAATGCTGGAAAAAAGAAAAAGAAAAAAAATGGTAAATTCAATGCATGTGACAATAGCTAGAAATTTTACACAATTTAATTATGCATTTCAAAGGATATACCTGAGATTTAATCAAGTCACTCCATCTTTCTGGATTTCAGTTCTTTCTTTTGTAAAATGAAGTGTATGAATTTGTCTTTGAGGTCTTTGTCAGCAATAAGATCCAAGAAAGTATGAAGGCTCTTCAAAAGCTAGAATTTGTGGATATGTGTTGTTCTCTCAATCTGAACCCCATGGAGAAGCTATTCAAGATCTGAGAACAAGATGTAACAAAGAAATGGGGCACATCCCTTGCGCTCTCTCTCTATTTTTCAGAACTATTTGTTTTGTATAAAAATTGTTACTGGGAGCTTCTTGATTTAAGAAAGAATGGAGTGGTAGAAGTATAATATTTGAAGTTTAAAGGTCTGGTTTTGGAGCCTCCATCTGTCCTGAGCATGTGTGTTTGTGTGTGTGCAAATGCATGTGTGTGCGGGGTGTGTGTGAGAATTAAAATTAATGTGCAACTTCTGTGTCTGGGTCATTTCTCAAGTACTCAGTTGCCATGATGCTTTACAGAGTCACATGTCTCATGGAGAGAGACCACATTCAGAGAAATCAGGTGGCTCGCCCAAAGTGAATAAGCTGGGCTGTCATTTGAATTCACGCTGGTCTTACCTCAAAGATGGTGCTCTCGATGGTTACTCAGCTTCTCTGAACTCCTGTTCCCTCTGCTGCAAGGTGAGCTGCCCCAGTTCAAGGAGAGAAGACTGTGTTGCCTACAGAGTCCAACGTCAGTGTTAACTGTGTCTGGTGATTATAGTGGTAATCACCTCATTTTATCCTAGGGACCACCATTTAGAAAATATTTCCCAGTAAGTGGCCATCATGAGTAACACAAAACTTAAAATTGTAAGTAAATGTAGAACCCAAGTAGGTTTTCAAACAATGCTTAGGAAATCCTTCTGGCAAAAATGTCAGGTACATGGAATATGTAGAAAAATATGGTTCTTGGCCTTTGCCTCCATTTAGTGATGCCCTATCTTCTGTCCCTCACACAGATGCTCAGGCCTTTCCAGCTTCCAGATTACTCTAAAATCCACATAAGTGTACATTTATAACAGTTGGAAGGCAACAGGGGTTCATGGTATGGGTTTTAAATTCAGAAATATTTGGGTTTGAATCCCAACTTTACTGCTTATCAGATGTTAAGTTTAAGAAATAATTTTCTGGGGCACCTGGGTGGCTCAGTCAGTTAAGAGTCCGACTTCGGCTCAGGTCATGATCTCACAGTTTGTGAGTTCGAGCCCCACGTCGGGTTCTGTGCTGACAGCTCAGAGCCTGGAGCCTGCTTTGGATTCTATGTCTCCTTCTCTCTCAGCCCCTCCCCCACTTGTGCTCTGTCTATCAAAAATAAATAAATGTAAAAAAAAATCTTTAAAAAAAAAAGAAATAATTTTCTGAAGAGACTTTTGTTCTGTTTTTTTGTTTTTTTTTTTTTTTTTTCCATTAGATATTCTTTCCTGCTTTGTTGAGATTGACTGACCATATAGTTTTGGGTCCATTTCTGGGTTTTCTGTGATATTCCATTGATTGATGTGTCTTTTTGTGCCAGTACCATGCTGTCTTGGTGACGACAGCTTTGTAATATAACTTGAAATCTGGAATGGTAATGCCTCCAGCTTTGCTTTTCCTTTTCCGAACTGCTTTGGCTACTTGGGAACTTTTGTGGTTCCACACAAATTAAGATTGTTTGTTGTAGCTCTGTGAAAAATGCTGGAGGTATTTTGCTAGGGATTTCATTAAATGTGTAGTTTGCTTTGGGTAGCATAGACAGTTTAACAATGTTTGTTCTTTCAATCCATGAGCATGGAATGTCTTTCCATTTCTTTGTGTCGTCTTCAATTTCTTTTATAAGTGTTCTATAGTTTTTGGAGTACAGATCTTCTATGTCTTTGGTTTGATTTATTCCTAGACATCTTATGGTTTTTGGCACAATTGTAAATGGGATTGATTCCTTGTTTCGTTTTGTTTTTTTTTTTCCCTGCTGCTTCATTATTGGTGTACAGAAATGCAACAGATTTCTGTACATTGATTTTATATCCTGTGACGTTGCTGAATTCATGTATTAGTCCTGGCAATATTTTTGTGGAGTCTTTAGGGTTTTCTACATAGAGTATCAAGTTGTCTGCTAACAGTGAAAGTTTGACTTCTTCCTTGTCGATTTGGATGCCTTTTATTTCTTTTTTATTGTCTGATTGCTGAGGCTAAGACTTCCAATACCATGTTAAACAGTAATGGTGAGAGTGAATATGCCTGTTTTGCTCCTGACGTAGAGGAAAAACTCTCAGTTTTTCTCCACTGAGGATGATTGTTAGCTGTGAGTTTTTTGTAATGGTGAAGGGAAAACTGGATGGCAACATGCAGAAAAATGAAACTGGATCACTCTCTTATACCAAAAATAAATTCAAAATGGAGGACAGACCTAAATGTGAGACAGGAAAACATCAAAATCCTAGAGAAGAACACAGGCAGCAACCTCTTTGACCTCAACCTTAGAGACTTCTTACTGACATGTTGCTGGAGGCAAGGGAAACAAAAGCAAAAATGAACTATTAGGATTTCATCAAGATAAAAATCTTCTGCACAGTGAGGGAAACAATCAATAAAACTAAAATGGAATGGGAGAAGATATTTGCAAATGACATATCTGATTAAGGATTAGTATCTAAAATCTATAAAGAATTTATGAAATTCAACACCCAAACAAAAAATAATCCAGCTAAGAAATGGGCAGAAGACCTGAATAAAAATTTTTCCGAAGAAGACATCCAGATGCCTAACAGAGACATGGAAAGATGCTAAACATCACTCATCATCAGATGAGATATCACTTCACACCCATTAGAATGGTTAAAATTAACAACACAAAAAACAAAAAGTGTTGGTGAGAAAGCGGAACCCTCTTGCACTGTTCGTGGAAATGCAAACTGGTGCAGCCCCTCTGGAGAACAGTATGAAGTTTCCTCAAAAAATGAAAAAGAGGGGCGCCTGGGTGGCTCAGTTGGTTAAGCGTCTGACTTCGGCTCAGGTCACGATCTCACGGTATGTGAGTTCGAGCCCCGCATCGGGCTCTGTGCTGACTGCTCAGAGCCTGGAGCCTGTTTCAGATTCTGTGTCTCCCTCTCTCTCTGACCCTCCCCCGTTCATGCTCTGTCTCTCTCTGTCTCAAAAATAAATAAATGTTAAAAAAACATTTAAAAAAAAAATGAAAAAGAGAACTACCCTATGATCCAACAATTGCAGTACTAGGTATTTACCCAACAGATACAAAAATACAGATTCACAGGGATACCTGCATCTCGATGTTTATAGCAGTATTATCAACAATAGCCAAACTATGGAGAGAGCCCAAATGTCCATGGACTGATGAGTGGATAAGAAGGATGTGGTGTGGTGGTGGTGGTGGTGTGTGTGTGTGTGTGTGCGTGTGTGTGTATACTACTCATCCATCAAAAAGAATGAAATCTTGCCATTTGCAATGACATGGATGGAGCTAGAGTGTATTATGTTAAAGTGAAATAAGTCAGTTGGAGAAAGACAAATACCATATGATTTCACTCATGTGGAATTTAGGAACAAAACAGATGAACGTATGGGAAGGGAAGGAAAAGAGAGAGAGGGAAACATATAAGAGTTTCTTAAAGATAGAGAACAAACAGGTTTTATGGAGGGAAGTTGGTGGGGAATGGGCTAGATGGGATGGGTGAAGGGCATTAAGGAGGGTACTTGGGATGAGCACTGGGTGTTGTTTATAAATGAGGAATCACTGAATTCTACTCCTGAAGCCAATATTTCACTATATGTTAACTATAATTTAAATAAAAATTTGAAAAAAAAATTCTGAGGCACCAGTCTCCTTCCCTAGATAATGGGGATAATAATAAGACCAACCACATATGGTGGCTGGAGGGATAATTAGGCAGTGGCATGTGAAGCATAATGAGCAGTGTCCAGTTCACCCACCCAAGTTCCCAAGAAATGTAGGTTACTACTGCAGCAGTGCCCCCACCCTCCCCATGCAGTTTTACTTTCCATGGTTTCAGTTACCTGAAGTCAACAGTAGTCTGGAAGCAGATGACCCTCTTCCTGACCTATTGTGAGAAGGCCAATAATAACCTAGTTCTGAGTCACATGCCTATGCCACCCCCCTCACTTCATCTTATCATCTCACATCTTCACAAGAAGAAGGGTGAGTAAGGTACAATATTTTGAGAGAAAGATAAACCACATTCACATAACTTTTATTATAGTATATTATAATTGTTCTGTTTTATTATCCATTATTGTTGTTAATCTCTTACTCTGCCTAATTTATGAATCAAACTCAATCATAGTTCTGTACATACAGGAAACAAAACATAGTCTTTATAAAGTATGGTGCTATTCATGATTTCGGGCATCCACCAGTGGTCTTGGAAATGTATTCTTCATAGAAAGGGGGGACTAGTATAACAGCTCAACAGAGTCGCCAAATCACATTAAGAGGAATAGCCTTCACAAGTGATCAAATTCAAGTGTTAAGGCAGAGTTGAGTTACATTATATTAATGTAAGATGTTATATCATGTCTTTGCTCCTTGCCTGTAATACTTCCTCATAGACATTTACTACTGCCTAGAGGCAGTGCTTGCTCTGGTCCTGATGATTTCTCTTTTGTACTAGTACCAATAAAAAGCTACCAGTACAAAAGAGAACTGAGCCTTCTACCTGGTCATATCAGTTTTGCAAAATTGCTTATCTTGAGATCTTTTCTATAACTAGAATGCTCCCTGAAGTCCCTGGTTATGCACAAGCCTGGGACTCTTTGTCTTTACAATAGGCAGACTGTTATTGAAGCATTGTGGCCACAGAGTTATGAGATATAAGGAATGAATCATGGTCTAGGATGTCTGGTGCTAGTCCTGGCTCTATGAGTAAACTTGTGGGGCCATGAGTGACAGATTTAATTAGCAAGGACCTCAAGTTCATCTAAGAATCAGGCGATCGAGATTATGTTACAGGTGCGTTTTGGTAAGGGAATGATATCTTCTAATCATAGATCTATGTAGGAAGTACACACAGGGGGTTGCCTTCTTCTCTCATCCCCTTTTATCTCTTCTCTGTCTTTGTCCCTCCTTTCCTTTGTTCCTCTCTTTATTCAGTCCTCTCCTGCCAATTGCCAGCTGTCCTCAGACTATTAGCTTCCCCTTCTGTAACATCTCAAAAGATCTACCTTCCATGGTAGAGCACTTATCACAGGGTAATATGACTGCTTGTTTAATTGCCTGGCTTCTTGTAGGCACTAAAAGTTCCACCGGGACAAGGCTTCTACTTTAGTTGTTGAATTGTAGATCTCTGCCACCCAGCATGAGCCTGACACACAGCAGATATTCAGCTGCTATTTGTTATGCCAAGTTCTGTGATGAGCACTGGAAAAAAATAGTAAACAAGACCCAGTGACTAGTCTTCACGAGCTCACATTCGCTGACTACAGATGGCATCACTGAGTGATTCTTTATTCAATCATTGATTTCAATCCACAGTCATTTCATAAGCATCTACTATATGCCAGGTGCTACCTGGGAGATACAGGGTGGACAATACGGATGCTCTCTTGGCTCTCAGAGATTTATATTCTAGTGAGAGGAGACTGATCATGAACAAAGGCATAAACAAGATGACCCCAGAGAGCTGCTCTGAAGGTGACTTAATAGAATGATCGATGGACAATGGTGGTGTGTAGGGGTTATTTTAGATCATGGGCTTCAGGAAAGCTCCTCTGAGGAGATGATGTTCCACCGGAAAACCAATGACAAGGTGGGTCAGTAAAGAAAGCTATAAGGGAAATACTTTCTCTGCAGACGGGACACCATATATAAGAGTCTCAAGCCAGCAAAAACTTAGAGCCCCTGGAGGTATCTCCTCATCTGGTCTCTGTTAGGTTCCCTGTGCTCAATGAAACCACTGTGGATGGGTTCTACAAACACACAGCCTTATAATTTAAATGCACAAGAAAAACATAAATGCAGGATACCTCTACAAAACAAGACAAAACCAAATACATGCGTGCAGCTAAAAAAGCAGGAAGAGGGGGGCCTGGGTGGCTCAGGTCATGATCTCACGGTTTGTGGTTTCCAGCCCTGAGTCAGGCTCTGTGCTGCTGGTGCAGGGCCTGCTCCGGATTCTCTCTCTCCCTCTCTTTCTGCCCCTCCCTCACTTGGACTGTCTCTGTCTCTCTCAAAATGAATACATAAAATTAAAAAAAAAAAAAAGGCAGGAAGAAAAGGAAACTCTAAAAGTATGGAGGGGATTCCACTTCTGCAAATGAATTTGTTTTAATAAAAGAAATGTTTGCAAGTGCCAGCTTTCCATACTCCACTGGATATCTCTTCTATGAAATGAAGGCAGGCTGGGAAAAAAAAGAAAAGTCCGCTACCGACTTTCTCTCTGAGAAAATGTCCCATGCTGTTCGGTCCTGGAAAATGATGGAAGGACACAGATTAGAAGGGACTGAGATTCCGCATTCCACAATTTTATAGGAGAAATAGTTCCCATAGGAAGATATTCCGAGGTAAAGAATCTAGAGAGGGAAGGAAACACAGTTTTGTCTGCTGTTTTGTTTATAAACAGCTCTCTTGTCAGATGTTTTTTTTTTTTTTTCTTTTTAAAATGAATTTGTGTACTGTTTTCCAGAAGGAAAAAAATGCTAGTTCTGACACCTTGGTCCTTCATTCCTTTCCCAGAACTCCCACATTTTTTACTGATGCTGTCATTAGGGAATGCCAGGGAAAAAGCTTAGTGCTTTCTGTGAAAATTGTTTCACTAAGGGGAAGCAAGACAGCTAAGTGATAAGATAATTTAAATGGCAGCAGGAATGACACTTAAAGTGGCTGAGGGTATAAATGACAGAAAGAACAGCAATGAGAGGTTTTGAAGATGTGGTATGGGCATCTGTTCAGGAACCCGTGGGAAAGGACACCCAGAGCGTGGCCCTATTTTGCATTTTTCTATTGGAACGGGAACTTCTTGTGGTTGGAAATAGAGAAGACAGCTACTGAAAATTAACCTTTCAAATAAAAATAAAATGTAAAAAGCCTTTTTGAAGGGAAGGGAAAAAGACAAAGCATTTACTGGGGCCCTATCCTGGGTGGGATCCTGTGACTACTACTTTGCAGGTATTTGTATTTATTCCTCACTCAATCCGATAAGGCAGGCAGCACTATTTGCCCCTAATAAAGGAAGAAACTGAAGCTCCACAAGTATAAGACAGCCATTCAGACATCATCTTGCTGGCATGCAGAAACGCTCTGATTTGAGCTGGGTTTCTTTGACTCCAGTTTTCAGGCCATGGCTGTGTGCTCCTGCAATTAATTCTTCCTTAAATCCACTAATGTAAGGAGCTTAAGGCAGGGATTTGTAATCATGAAAAAAACATGACCATAAAATATAGTTACCTATTTTAAGAGAGAAGGGAATATATGTGGCCTGTGCTGTCCGGAGCACTGTATAATTAATTTACTGCTGTGACTCGCCTGTTTGGTCTCAGAGCCATATTTGGTTCTTCATTTGCTCTTGGTTGACTCAGTTAGGATGTTCTGATCTCTCAGGTGGGATGTCAGAGGCTCTCATGTCAGCTGGCTTCTGGTTGGGTTTGAGGCCCTGAGAACAGATTCGAAAGAGGAAGGGAGAAGCCAAGGTATTTCTTCCTCACTCTCTAGTCTCAGGGATCCTCCTGAGCCCTGGCTACAGTTCCTCCATGGTCCAGGCCAGGTCCGGCCAGGCAGGCCCCACCTTCTTCTAGCTTTCTGCTGGTGACTCCTGCCCTTGGGTTCTGGAACCACTACCCCCTTCCTCCGTCCTTTGGTCCAGGAGCATAAGGGTTTCCTGGTGCTAATATTTTGGTGGCCTCAGACCTCTATCTGGCTTCTTTACTTTGCCATCCTGGGTGTAACAAACTCCATACCCCTTTCATATGTCCAGGGGGGTTTTCTCTTCCGCTTAGGCACGGACTTCCACAACCAGAACAAATGAGAGAAGGCTGATGTTTGCTTACTTAGGCTTTTTTGGCTCTTTTGGGGCACATCTTCTCTCATTGCCAGGCATTTCACAGGCCTTTTATCCTCAGCCTTATCTAACCTTTCTTCCCAGAAAAGATTTGAAACTTGGCCAAATCGAGGTTACCAAAAATGACTAAACATTTCTTTTACGATGTTGTCTCTAAAGCAAATTGGCATTATATAGACATTATCACCTTAAATTTAAAGTAATAGAGCTGGAAGGAAAAACATTGCTGGCATCAGTCAGTCATGGAAGATTCTGTTTAAATTAAATTGCATTTTATTTTGACCTGAAGAATGGCATTAACTTGGAAGCAACTTACTTAGGAGTGGGTTCATCTTTTAAGCTCATCAAGGAAATGATGAATAAAAATAATAAAATAAGGCAACAGGGTAGTGATACAAATTATATAACTACAAACATTTACGGAAACATGTTATATGGGAGACCCTGTGCTCATGGAGTTATGTGCCTTCTTTCATTTAAATTGTTATGGTAATCTAGTGAGAGAGGCACGATTTCTTATTTGAGATGAAGACACTGAAGTTCAAAGAGGTTAAATAACATGTCAAGGTCAGAGTTAGTAAATTCCAGAACCAGGGTTGAGCCCTGACTTTTCCTTTCTGGTCCACATTATTTCAGTTTTGCAAATACATGATGAGCCAAGAAGATAAAAATTCATTAGGCATTGTGCTGGATTTGATTGACTCAAAGAAGAGGTGATTTCTTTGGCCTCAGGATGTTTGTTTGCTTATTTATTAGCCAATATTTAAAAATTGAAAAAGTGGGAGATCAGGCAAAAGTAGACCTGCGTCCTATAAGTCACACTGGCCATTGGCTTTTGGAGAGACGTGGGCTCTCAGGTTTACAATAGTTCTTGTGTTTCAGTCACGTCTTCCTCACGTTCGTTATCTGCGTCACCAGCTTGGTCTTGTATGAATTTGAGGCACATGCTAAAATGTTTATGCCTGGCTTTAGTTCCTGGGAAACTAGGGTTCTAGCTCCATTTCTGTGAGCAGAGAATAGTAAGTAGTAAGAAGGATTCTGGAGTGGAATATCATGATTCAAATCCCAGCAATGTGATGTTCTAGTTGTGTGACCTTGGACAAATGACCTTTATTCCCCATTTATTAAAGGGATATATCGTCAATAATTATCTCATAATATTGTTACAAAGACTAAATAACAGTGCAGGGCTTCTAATACATACATATGTATGTGCGTATATATATATATATATATATATATGCAGATATATGTAAGATACAAACACACCTATATTTTTAAATAACAAATTACCTTTAAGTAAGTCAGTGTGTATTAATGGAAAACCATTCAAGAAGGAGTCAAGTAAACCAGAGAAACAAAATGTTTGACATTATGGGATATTTATTATTATATTGACACTAAAGGTATTTTGGGGGCTATGGGGGTAAAATATGATAATAAAGGGAATTTTTCAACTGTGAGGTGAATATATACATGCACAATGGTATTTCAGTTTTAAATATCAGACCAATAAGTTCATGTATATTGAGAATTTATGTGTCTTTTACAATTATAGGTACTGATTGGGGTGATTAAGAGGTTTAGATGAGGCTCCTTACTATATAATAACTTATAATTCATCAGACTTATAGTAATTCTAGATAATTCTGTATATGCCATATTCTTCCACACTGAGATAAAAATACCTTGATAAAACACAATTCAAGTCCCATCATATTTCTTTCTAAACCCACCAGTTATCTCATTTTATTTAGAATATTAATGACAATTTGCTTTTAACATTGGGAAAAAATTAAAATATAAGCATGCTTAGTGCTATTATATACTTAGAATAAATATGGTGGCTGAAAAAAGAAAATATAAGCATTGCCATTTTTAAAAGATCCATATTTTGAAATGACTGTAACCCTAATAAAAAGTGTGGTTCTTTATGGTCCGGTCTCTGCATGGCATGAAGTTTAAACAATTCTAGTTTAAACATTTATTTGCATTTACATAGAAATTCTAGTCTTCATTTAATATCTCAAAAACATTGAAGGAGACACAATTCATAGCCTGTAGCAAACTTATGGCTCAGTTGGTTAAGCGTCTGACTCTTGATTTCAGCTCATGTCATGATCTCATGGTTCTTGGGACTGAGACCCACATCAGGCTCTGTGCTGGCAGTCTGGAACCTGCTTGAGATTTTCTCTCTCCCTCTTCCTCAGCCCCTTCCCTGCTCTCTCTCACTCATGTTCTTTCCCTCAAAATAATAAAAAAACCTTTTTTTTTTTTTAGAATCTTAGTGAAGAGCAAGCAAAAGCCGCATGACTTTTGTTTTCCATCCCAAACTGTGAGGAGGTTTGAATATAATCTAGGTTATTTTCAATTGTTAAGCTTGCTACTTTATTTTAACAGCCAGAAGTGACAAAAACTCAAAGTCCTCAGTATATATTGTTAATGAAAGCATAATGATCACCATGATAGTTATTACCACTGTAAACATCAACATCTTCCTTTTCATCATCATTATCATCATCATCACCATTGTTATTATTCACTTTTTAAAATTATTTTATGATGTGCCAGCCGTCATACTAAGTCATTTTCAAGAATTAACTCATGTTCACGTCCATGAATTCCACAATATTCCAGAAAGCCAAATCCGTCTTTTTCATACGGTTTCAACCTCACGGCCCAAGATGAGTTCACTGACTTTGACATCATGTCCACATTGCACCCAATGACAAAGAGGAATAGGAAAAGTAGAAGGTCCAACCCTACTTAAGGTATAGCCTGGAAATTGTACATTTCTTTTTCTCACATTTAAGTAACCAAAGTTCAAGGTTTTTATTATAAAAGAAGAAGGAGAGAGGGGATATAGCAGGCACCTGGTATACTAAAGGGGTATACTACTAAAGGGGTCATGGATCTCGTATTTTTTATTTCTCTCTGAGCATGTAGCATAGGCTTTGACATAAAGTTCATGTTCAATAAATCTCATTAACAGAAACAGTAAGCCCTGAGAGATAAGAAAGCCCAGAAGAACTGTTGACTTCAGAAAGGTTTTATGAAGATGTGAATTTTTTGTTGGGCTCTGAGGACTGAGATTTGGGTAGGTGGAGGGGGCGTGTAGGTGATTCATGCAGGATTTTCTTATGAGGAAAGGCAGGGGTGTGTGTAAGGGTGCTATACGTGGGTGCCTGTAAAGAGAAGAACCTAACTGAATTCTTCCAGCTGCTTGGAATAGATAAGATGCTAACAAGACACTCTTCCTGATCAAAGTTGAGTCAGGCTTCTCTGACCCTCCGTTCAATTAGGTATCAACCTTCAGGCTTCTGTGTCTGTCTTCACATTGGCCACTTACAGCAACAATCCTGCTAAGCCAGTTTATCAAGAATCTCCACTTTGTACCTGATCACTCTCAATATCTGATTGAATTCCCAATCTCCTGCCATCTTCTGGGTGATATTTGTTCATCCTGGCCTCCTTCAGTAAGAATCCCATGAGATCTGTTTAACAAGAATTCTTTCCTAGCCCTGACTTTCCTCCTGCTAATTCTCCATCTACCAACCACTCCTCCCCAACCTGCTCCTTAGCTACAAATCCCTATTTGTCCTTGCTGCATTCAGATTTGCACCCAGTTTTATCCTGAGATCTCTTTTCCCCTAGTGCAAGAATTCTCCAATAAAATCTATTTTTATCACTTTAACTGCTATCCAGCTCTGTATTTTTTTGACAGTACTTGGGGACCGTGAAGCCTGGAGAATCTCTAAATCCAGACAACAGACAATGGAACTTTGACTTAATTTGCTAGAAGAAACTGTGAGCTGTATAAATTCTTAATTACAAGAATGCCATGTCACCTCCTAACATGTGCCCAGAGCAGTGTGTAAAAGAGATTGAAACAGAAGAAGATTGGGTTTAGCTAGAAGAGAGAGAAGCTCTGTCTCAGTATTTGCATATAAACAGACGGAAACCTGAATGAAGTGGTGGCAGAGAGACCAGTAAAGCATTTTAAAGGGAAGAACTGATTGAATTTCTAAAATTTTCAGATTAGATACTGAATCTGGGGAAGAGTGAGTTGTTGAAGATGATATCAAATCGTCTAGTCTTGGAGGTTTGGATAATGACAATGCTGATTTTAGAAAGAAGATGAAACAAAAACACAGATGATCTTGGAAGAAGATAATGGACTTTTTGAAACGGAGATAGGAATTGAACGTCTAGTTTTAGGTGTCTGAAACAGAAGTGCAAATGTGAAGTAGAAGGCACAGATCTGAGGCCTTGAAATTTGATCCGCAGATATGGAGATGGGGCTTAGCATTAGTGGGAGCAGCGATTGTCTAACAGATAATCCTCACTGTCTTTGTACAAGACACAAGTTTGATGAGGAGCTAGACATCTCCTGGTGACATAGCAAGTACCTGGATTTATTGCCATCTGAACTCCAGCTGATGCTAATAGAGACACAGATCTATGGGAGGCCCTCCTACCGCAAGACAAATCACTTCAGTTGCTGAGGTAACTGGATTTACTTTTGTTCTCCTTTGTTTCCAAACTAGTTTTGGAACTCCTGACAGAACTATGTGATTATCCTTGGGCTCTACGTGCTATTGTGCAGAGAATATAAGGGAACTTCTGTGTTAGCCACCTTGGACTTAGAGGTTTGTTTTAATTGTAAGATGCTGATCAGGAGTCAATAATGTGTTGCAGTGAGCCTGCCTAAATGCATCTTGTAGAGTTATATTTTCTAATCGTTTTAGGTCCAAAGTTGCAAGGCTGGACTCATCACTTAACAGGCAGCCAAAGTAATCTTTTAAAAATTTAAATGTAACTCCTCTGCTCAAATATACCCAATGTTCCATTTCGATTTTTCTCATGATAAAACAAGTTCTCACTGACTACAAGACTCTGGGTTATCTAGTCTCAGCTCCCTCTCTGACCTCATCTTCTACCTCTACCACTCCTCCTTCAGCCTCAAGCTCTCCAGGGACTATCCCCTGCATGAACTGTTCTTCCCCCAGATGCACCAATGGCCTCCTCTCTCCTGGAGGCTGTCAAGTCTCAGCAAGTCCTTTCCCCACAACCACATAAAACATAGCAGCCCCACTGTTGCAGGATTTTTTTTTTTAACCTCAATGCCCAGGGTTTGTTCTCTCACCACTTGGAAGAATGAAGAGGTGGACACAAACTAAAATGAGCAGCAGGAAAAGTTTATTAGAATATAAGATAAGATCAGAAAGTAAGACTAGTATGAAAGCTCTCTTTTCAGAGAAGGGGAATTTAAAAGTGAATGCCCATGACTATAGGCAAGGGTCTTTGTTTTAGAAGATTCTAGTCAGCCCTCCTTTCCATTCCCCATAGTTCCTTCTCAGATCTTACCCTTATTGGCTTAATAAGTTTAGGTGCTGGGTTGCCCATTCCTGATTTACTTAGTACCATTGTATGAAGGGTGGTCTATGGCCATACCATTCTTTGTGGGTCGTATGTTTATGGTCTACTAATTTTTAGCTAGGTCTTTTGTCAAATTCCTGAGGGAAAGTTGAGGGGGAACAGGTGTTATCTGTTACATTCTTAAGAGGAACCTTAACACCAGAGGGGTTTGCTGTGTTCAGACACTCCCAGCATTGTCCAAAATATGCGGTTTTCCCCACCCAGGGATCTTAGGCCCTAATCTTTCCCTCTCTGACTACTGAATCCTATCTTTTCTTATCATATCACCACCCCAATCACTTTTTGTTTCCCTCAACCTATGATATTCCTTTATAGGACTTACTACAAATGAATTTGCTATGTCTTTACTTGTTTATTTTCACATCGCCTCACTCCCTCCCATCAAGAGAATATAACCCTTATAAGGGCACAATTTTTTAATGTTAATGAGATGGGGAAACTGAAGGGACCTCATAAAAGCCTGCTTTTCTGTTGCTCCATTCTTGCTAGGACCTATACCCCCACCTTACACAGGCTTTATAGAACAGATAATGTATATTCTCCTTCTAAAGGTCAAGGAGTTAATGATTTCTTTGGAGTCTTACAGCCCAATAGATAACATCTAAGGAGTGACTGGGTAGGGATGACATGAAATTTTCCAAGACCACTGACTCACTGAGGCCCCTAGCTCCAGGGCATAAGTGACTTATGGAGAACACCTAAACACTAGTCTTTGATTTAACCAGTTCCTGGATGCCTGAGAAGACACATGCACTGAACCAAAATCCTCAGTAAAAACCCCAGCCCCCAAGCAAATAGGAGACTCACTCTTTCCTTTCTGAGTCTCCCAGACACTCTGTCTGTATCTGTACTTTCTCTATATCTTCAATAACCTCTGCTCTTACTTCCTTTGAGCTGTCATTTGATTTCTCTCCTGTGAAATCTCTCTCCTCTGAAATTTCTCTTCCAGTCCTGTGGCTTTCCCCTGTGGGTTCTAGAACCCAGCCAGTCTGCATCACTAATATAAACAGTATAAGCTGAATTCTAATGCAAAAAACAGTGGCACATAATAAATATCAACATATATTTGCTAAATGATTAATTCTGAATGAACAAGTGTTGAGGTAAATTCCAGCTCTTTGACTAGATGGCAAATAGTCTAATACTTTTGTTACAATAATCACTGCTTCAAACTCAAGTTCACAAATGAGCCCTATTCCTTATACCATCTGTAACATCCCAACCAGAACTGGTAGCTTTCTCCTCTGATCCACTATATCTAATTCTAATATAGCTTTTTCTGTGTGATTTATAGCCGTGTGGACTTGGGTTTGTTACCTACAATGAGCCTGGATTTTGTTATTTGAAAAGTAGATAATATAATTTCTCTCATGGTGTGTGTTAAGCGAAGACAAATGAGGTAACCTAAGCATGGTGCTTGGCATGTCCTCTGGGTAGTTCTTCAATAAATGTTGCCTATAATTTTGAGTTGAGTTGCATTCTCTTGAAGAGCAGCATCATGAGTTTGGACATGGGGGAAGGACTGACTACGTCTTTCAAGGAGTAGTGATAGCTAAGGTTGAAATATTGGATGAATTTCTGATTGTACACATGGAAATGGCTATTGAAATATTTTTAGTACTCACGATTGTATAGCCTGCATTAAGTCAAGCAGTGTGGGAATATCCCATAGGCACAAGAACCAGAGATTTTATTTCAGTCTTAAAAATATTCTCGGCTTTGGCTCTGGTCATTGATAGTTTGGCTTGCTCTCATCCAGCTGAGAGAAGGATGATATGTTAGTTTTTGAGTTTGAAAAGATATTCTAGTGTAACCTTATCTGATTCCCAATTTTAGGCCTGCCAGAACTGAGACTCAACCTTAACTATAATCATCACCAAACATTACTTTTGAAGCCCTCCCCTGGATATGGGGCTGTTCAAGTTGCAATAATATACCATATGTCTCCTGAGTTAGCTAGAAAAATGGGTTTGAGAAGGTGGGGCAGAAGGGGGGGTGTCCCCTCACTGAGAGGATAGGATATGTAAACCAGAGCAGGTGACAGAGGACCTTTTGAGGAAGACCAAAGACATGCCACACAAAATCCAGAAGAGCTTTTTGTTTGTCACCTGATATAATAGGTGGACCTTGGGGTCAAAGTCTTATAGGATTTTATTGGACCAAAGGCTCTGTAGCTTTGCTCCATAAGATAGCTCACCAATACCTAATCCTTGTACCAGTACTTGGTACAAAGGAAGACCTAGCTAACTCTTCAATGGGAACAACTGAATCCAATCATTCCAGACCAACAGCACGATGTAAGTCGATTACCACTCAGGCTCTTAATTTTAGTCAAAAGTACTAGGAAAATTGTCCACTGAACTTCATTTGTCACCTTTGGTCCAAAGGTACCATGTTTTCTGAGTTCAGGTGTATGGGTAGGAGTTGTACGCTTCCTCTTATCCATGATATGGCTGATGGGGGTGACCTCAAAATAATAATCGGACGTGGGGGAGCTGAAAGATCCACAGGGTCTCCAAATTCACAGGGTCTCCAAATCAGACCGGAGGAAACAGAATGTGTTCCATACCACCGACGAGGGTGCAGGCTTCTCACATTGCAGTCATCCTCTCCCCTTTCAAAATCAGAAACCGCTTGTCATGGATTCCTCTTTCCCAAACATGCTACAACAAAAGTAGTAAGCATTTCAATCTTCTTGGTTCATTGAAATGTGTACATATTTTTGTAGGTGACGACAAAGTTAACTTTACTCTTTCTGTTAATAAGCACTTTTACTTCATCATTTTTCAATGTTAGGTAATAACAAGCCAAAAAAAAAAAAAAAAAAAAAAGCTTCTACAAACTTGTCTAGTGCAAGATTTAAGCTAATTAAATAAACATGACTCCTGGTGTCTTAAAATTATGTTTAAATAGAAAATATTGATAAGGGAAAGCATATTGAGAGACCTAAGGCTTTCTCTTCATTCATTTAAGTAAGACATTACTGAACATTTAATTTGAGGCAGGCACTGTGCAGATGCCTGCAAGTAGCTGACGACTTGGAGAAACAGATGTGCTTGCAGAGAAGCAAAGAACAAAACAGAAGGTAACAAGTGCCATATTGGGTTAAAAGTATTGCAAAAGGGGAAAGTAGAAAAAGGAAAAATAGACTTTCATGGCATCCAGCCCCTATATTTTGGTTCCATTCATCACAGTGGTAATCACTTATCCGATGTCTGTTTTTCTTCTAAAATATGAATTCTGGGAAAGTAGAAGTTAGTGTATTTTTTTTCCCCTCTGAGGTGTTAATAGCACCTAGTTTTAGGGACAGAATTCGTAAGGGCCTTCAGCCAGGCTAACACAGGCCTTGGAAACTGACCCAACGATCCCATTTGATATATTTCTTACGGTGAGCACTAGGGAAACCACAGGGCTCGTGACTGTTACCTTCACCTCTTGAGCAGATAGGCACCTAGCCAGAGTCTACACAGCACTTGGGAGAGGCCAAGAGTCCACAAAAAATCTCATAGGAATGGCAAATGGAGCTTCTCACAGCACCTGATGAGATTCTCAGACCACTCAGGCAGTAGAGATTACAGTGGGATATCTTCATGGGAATTGGTGGCTAGGGATGTTTGCCCTTCCTATATAACATCCCACTCAGTCCCCTGGTTTGTACAGCTGTGTCCAGAGCATCAAGCTGAACGCTTTACTGACAATAAAGGCATTTGTATTCTTTTCTTTCCTTAATATTTTCCTGCAGGGTTAATCACCACTTACTAGCACCAATCCAGACACTTAATTAAGTGTTCAATAAGCAGCTTTTGGATGGATGCTTGAATGTTACGTGGATACATTGTCTGATTTGGAAATCCTTTATGGACATATTAAAAATTTAGAGAATGTGAAAATGCAGTGATGACTATTAAAATTTACTCAAACCTCTATAAACAAAGCCAAACTCATACAGCATTTCATTTATGTGAGTCCAGATACCCTTCTGTGTATGCATATGAACATGTATAAAATGCAAAGAAAAAATGCCCCAGGAACATATGGCAGATGTCCCCCCTTTCAAAACATTTTCAGAAAGATACGATATTTGAAAGGATAGGCTAATGCTTGGCTTGAGGTCATAGTTTGCCTTATTGTCATGAAAATGTCCCTGACATTTATTTCTTGATTATTTGGTTTCTCAAAGTTTAAGAGAGGTGAGTTGAGGCCTCTTACATGGACAGTGGCACCCAGCTTTTCCCGGTATTTCTAACAATTTCTTCATATCTAGAGTAAAAATGTTGACAATTGTTCACTCTAATATATGATTGTGTCTTTAATTGTGTAATGATGCTTGGAACTGTTTGCTATGAGTATTGCCATCCCTACTGTATTTTTGTTTGACTTGATGAATATTTGTTCATTTTTTTATAGTGTTTAAATTTTTTTTTAATGTTTGTTATTTATTTTTGAGAGAGAGAGAGAGAGAGAGAGAGAGAGAGCAGGGGAGGGGCAGAGAGAGAGAGAGGGAGACACAGAATCCAAAGTAGGCTCCAGGCTCCGAGCTGTCAGCACAGAGCCTGATGCGGGGGCTAGAACCCACGAATTGTGAGATCATGACCTGAGCCAAAGTTGGATACTTAATGGAGTGAGCCACCCAGGCGCCCCATAGTGTTTATTTTTTAAATGTTTATTTACTTTTGAGAGAGGGAGAGAGATAGAGAAAATGTGTGATGAGGGGAGGGGCAGACAGAGAGGGACAGCAGATCCAAAGCAGGCTCTGTGCTGACAGCAGAGAGCCAGATGTCAGCTTGAACTCAAGAACTGTGAGATCATGACCTGAACTGAACTTGGATGCTTAACTGACTTAGCCACCCAGGGACTCCTGTTCATTTTTTTTTAACTGTCCTGTAAAGTTAAAAAAAAAAAATGTTTAGTTATTTTTGAGAGAGAGAGAGACAGAGAAAGAGACAGAGTTCGAGTAGTGGAGAGGCAGAGAGAGAGAGAGAGAGAGAGACAGAATCTGAAGCAGTCTCCAGGCTCTGAGCTGTCAGCACAGAGCCGGAAGGGGCTTGAACCCAAGGACCATAAGATCATGACCCGAGCTGAAGTTGGATGCTTAACTGACTGAGTCACCCAGGCACCCTGAACTGTCCTGTAAAGGTTAGATGCATCTCAGACAGGTATATTCTTTACCTCTTAGTTTTCTCACCTATAAAATGGGAACAAAAATAGTACCACCTGAGAGGTTTTCTGTGAAGATGAAATAAATTGATATAGCTGTAGAGTACTCACAATAGGCCTGGTGGTCAATAAACAATACTTACCTTGGATGTGGTGCTTAAGTGTTCCGTATATTTTATCTCAGTACGAGGATACTTGTCCTTCAGTAGATCATTTTAATCCTTTTCCTTTATAATTAGAATTGATCTGGTTGGTTTCATGACTTTATTTTCTGCTTTAAAATAACTATGTTCCCTTCGTTTTCTCTCTTCAATACCATGGACCATATTTATTTGCATTTGTTTTGTAGAAATCTGGAAAATATACATCCCACTTTAAACTTTTGGTTTAAATGAGGGGTTATTTTTATGTATTTTAAAATATGTTTTCAGATTCTATTTCTATGATTATCAAAGTGGAGAGACAATTTTTTTTCCCTCCGCCTTCTGTATGAAACAGAATTTAGCATTCTTTCCTACTTTACTGCTTCTATCATCCAGTTATGTTAATGTCATGTATGAATTTGGATATCAGTTGTTGTTGTCGATGATAACTTTTCCCTTGTCTCTCAATAATGGTTTTTGATGTCTGCTTCTTTTTGTTAACACTATTTATGATAGCGATCCAATATTATCCTTTACCAATTTCTGTGCTGCCATCCGCGTCATAAAATACTTTTCCCTGTTATCGAGCTCTTGATTTTGACTCACTTCAGTGTTCACTAGAGAATGTCTTCAGCTCTTTTTCCCCTGGGTAGCCATGTGGGTGGATTCTTTTTTCTGAGACTTTGCGTTATTTTAGAATTCCTTTCTTTTGGCTTTATACACCAATGAAAACTTGCAGGGTATAAAAATGTATGGATCACAAACTTTTCTATCATCTTAGTTTTGTGACCGTTTCTTTAGTATATGCTCGTATTCAACGTTATAGCAAAGTCTGAGGACAGTTCAATTTTGTTCGTGTTACACACATTTCTGTTTATTTTGTGCATGTGTGAGTATCAGATTTTTATTCTGTATTGTGATAATTAAAATTGCTTCACATGGAATGTCTAGATGTCTTATTCTTTTTATGGTTTGCTTCAAATGTTCTGATTTCCTTTGATCTACCATCTTAAGACATATTTTACTTGTTAAAAATTTCTCTTCAAACATTCCATTGCTTCTTCCTCAGTTCAGCTGTCCTGGTTCCCTCTGAGGTGCTGTGCCTCTGCCTAGGGGGCTTTTTCTTTTCTTGTCCTTTATGTCAGTCAGCATCTCGTCTATGATCTCATCCTCATAATCTCCCTCTGTCCCGCCCCCATGGAGTGATCCTTCTCATGTCCTTTGTCACCACAAAACTTTTCTATACAGATTTTTATTTTGATATTTTAGGCTTTTTTTTTAATGCTTAATTTATTTTTTGAGAGAGAAAGAGACAGAGATAGAGCATGAGCAGGGAGAGGGGCAGAGAGAGAGGAGAGAGAGAATCCAAGCAGGCTCCACACTGTCAGAACAGAGCCAGATGCTGGGCTCAAACTCACAAACCATGAGATCATGGCCTGAACTGAAATCAAGAGTTAGATGCTTAACACTTCAGTGTGATGGCACCCCTCTACAGCCTTGTGATTTCTTCTCTTTTTCACAGATCCCATGATTCTTGCCTCTCACTGATGATACTGTGATAGGTTTTTGTTGTTTGGCTTGCACTTAATTCTCCATCTCGTTCAGGGAACGCCGCAGAGCCATTCTTTTGGGAGCCAGTTGCTCA
This sequence comes from Panthera pardus, assembly GCF_024362965.1. Taxonomy (NCBI): domain Eukaryota; kingdom Metazoa; phylum Chordata; class Mammalia; order Carnivora; family Felidae; genus Panthera; species Panthera pardus. Next base: position 189,149,421 of record NW_026526688.1, read on the forward strand.
CATCCCACCCCTTCCCCTCCGTCGATATGGTCCAATTGGAACTGTTCATCTTCACATTCCTACCTCCTTCTTCGTGACCTTCAGCCAACTCTCTGGCTCTGTCGTTTATGCCATATGGATTTCTGAAAGTCCATGTTTCTGATGAATGATCATCCTGCCTGTACTCTGACAGGGGAAATGCCATCCTGTTTTTTATTTTATGCTTGTCTCATGAGGAGCTAAAACCCCAAGCCAGCCTGCCTTCTCTCCCTGACCTAGAATTCTGTTGAGTCGTCTGTTTTGTTACCCTACAGACCCCTATAAACAAGTGAGCTAAAAGCCAGTGAATGGATGAGCAATACAGTCTATTTTTACTTTCTTCCAGGTAAATAGGACTACTCTGGCTTATAAAATACATCATAAGCTAGGCTGCAATAGATTTTTCTTAACTCGGGGCCATCTGTCTTAAATTTTGTGAAAATGCTGCTCAGATTCTGAGAGTAGGTTGTCAGTCAAAATGAGTTTTGAGTATTTTTGTGAGTGTTTCTGTTTGTGTGCATTCAAATGTTCAGGTTATCTGTGGGCTTTGCACTGGGAAGTTGGAAATCCTGCAACAGAGGCTGCCAGCCAAAGTCTATTTATCAATAGAAACCATTTCTATCAGAGATGGTGGTGGCAGTAGTGAGAGAGCAGGGCAGTTTCATGGACATGGTGGTATTTTAATTCAAGAGACTTGAGTGATTTATACAGTTGAGAGTCTGAGAAGCAGGAAAGGCATTTCAGACCATACGTGATTATCTGAGTACTGGTTAAGTACATGAGAAAACAGGAAAGAGGAAAAATCCCGGGAGATAACTGGAGATATTTGAGGTTTTATAAATCTATGTAATCATAATCATATTGTAGCTAGAGCTCGTTCAAGCAGGATTGGGTCTGAAGTGCTTTAACATGCAAAGATCATCTATTCTGAAGTGTGTGTGTGTGCAGACTAAATAAAGCAGTTTCCAGCTGATCTATATTCAGCGTACTCCAGAGCAATTTGTGGTCTGCGTATCCTCTTCAATAAGGACAAATGCTCCTCTGTTTATGTGGTTTGGTCAACGGAATCTTTATAATTAGGTGGATAAGCTGTGCCCATATCAGTCATTTGAAGATGCCCTGATGATTTTATTTAAGAATTTGGCTTTCAAAAACCTAGCAGTGCGCTTACAATTCTTCATTGTCTCCCTTTCTATTACATGGATTTATTGATGACCACTTGCCTCTTGTCACTTGTAAAGGGTTACTTTATTTAAAACTGCCCAATGCATTTTGGTAGTACCAAAATGTCCACTCTTTGAAACTGGTGGCATTAAAGTCATATTGCTGTCATCGAAATGGTTGCTAAGAAAATCATCAGTTTCGGCAGTACCAACTGTATTTCAATGGACAAATTAATCTTTTCTTGAAAGCCTCATCTAATCTCCCTTGTTCAACAGGAAGTTTTCTGCCTTGTAGGCATTTGTGATCTTTTGGCAGTAAAGAAGAAATATGATCTTTATAAGTAGAACTTTAAATGATTTTTTGAGAGTAGGAACGCATAAATGTTCTAAAAATAAGATTGACTCTACTTCAATGCAAGTTTCAAAGGGAATGGATTTATAAAGTATTTATTTCTGATAGAAATACCAGTTGGCAGAAAAAAAGCTCCCCCTTTTTTTTACAGCAGGCAGAGAAGAAGATTGTGAGGAAACCGTGAAAAAACCTTAATTTATTAAAAATAATGTTTGTATTTTTTCAGACTTCTGACCTTGAACAAAAACCTGTGCATCCAGATTTTCCTATCTATGAAGTGTGTTCATTCTTTCTACCTTATTTGGAAGATCATTATGAAGATTGATGCTGGCTTTTCAGGGATGAGTTCCATGTAACTTCGTTTACCAGGAGAGTCTGAGTATGTCACCCTTCAGTGAAGTTAGCGCAGACTGCAGTAGCTGAGCCAGCGACGCTGTCAGCTGTCGCCTCTCGCTACATGGGAAGCTCCAGTGGAAAGATTTTTGGGTGTGCCTTCAGAGTTTACAAAAATTTCCTGAAGATGATCTTAAAACGAGTCACTGTTTTCAATTACTCTATGCAAGGCTGTCTGTCTGCTCATATTGTTTTTCCCAGGCATCCACAGCCAAAGAAACATTTGAAGCTGTGTCTCAGTGCTCCTGGGACATTTCCAGCTGTACCACACACACAACTTCAAGTGGCAGATGCTTGGCTATCCTGTGGTAACCTCTCCCCAACTCATTTCCAGCGGGTGAGCACCAATACCATCCCGGTGGACCAACTGTATTTTGGAATATGATGTCCAGCCTTGACATTTCCTGTGAAATAGAGTTTGACGGGACTACCCAGTGTTGACTAGGTCATAACGAAATGCCTCATAGTCATGTTAAAATATAGAAAATATTATCTGTCTGGAAGCTTGAAGGTTGAACTTCAGTGTAGACAATTCAGCATTGAAAGGCAGAGGTGAGCAGGAAAGATGTCATTCTCACGTACATGGAGCCTCTATCCAAGCTTCTACCCAAGACAAAAACATGGATAACTTAAAGTGTTTGAGTGTGATTGGATCCAGATTTTATAGGCAGACTCTGAAAAATTTTGCACCCTTTACAAAAAAAGGATACAAAATTAAGTATGAAAATGAATACTTAGTTTGAAAGAGAAAAAATACAGCAAATTGGAAAATCAAAAGAACTGACAAATACCACAAATATAACAAAACCCAGAAAAATAGCATATTACATTTTTTAAATAACTGCCAAGACAATGCTAACAATCTTTTCATTTTTCTTCATTTCTTTGCTGTATTCTCTCTAGTTCCTTCTTTATACGACCATGATTTTGGAAGATTATCAAAAACAATTGGGGCACTTGGGTGGCTCTGTCGATTGAGTGTCTGATTCCTGATTTTGGCTCAGGTCATGATCTCACAGGTTCTTGGGTTTTAGCCCCACATTGGTCTCTGCACAGTGAGGAGCCTCTTTGGTATTCTCTCTCTCTCTCTCTCTCTCTCTCTGTCTCTCTCCATGTCTCTACCCCTCTCCTGCTCGCTTTTCCCCACCCCGTCCCCCTCAAAATAAATAAACTTTAAAAAAATGACAGACAACTCAAGGTTCCCTTTAGAATGTTCATCAAACCAATGCTTTTTGCTTAGAGTATTGAGATGAAACTCATCCTCCGAGCATCATATTGTTTATATTACTGTCACAGGTTTGAGCTCTACTAACAAAGTTTTTGAGAAATTGTGTTTTGCAAGATTTTTATCACCTGAAATCCACCCCTAATGATCTGTGTTACCTAGTAGGAAGGCCAGGGTGCATGTGATGAATGGTACCCACCATCTATCAGGAGGATGTAAGCACATCTTTTGGAGTGGGTAAAGGCTGATTCTGGTGCCAGGAAATTAAAGAAGGAAGTGAAAGAGAAAAAAATCCAACAAACAAACCTGAGAAGAAAAATGGAGGAAGAGGAACCATGGGAAAGGGAAAATGAGTCCCACTTTTAGGCTGTGCTGAGCATTTGCCCAGACATCTCATATAATTACAAGGCCTTGAAATAACTTTCATTTTCCTGATTTTATAAATTAGAAGAATAAAGCTCAGAAATTTTCACCAACTTGCTCAGTTTCATACAGTTAGTCCGTGTTGGGGCCAGAACTGAAGCCCATGTCTGCCTAATTCAGGTCATTCATTCAATAAGCATGTTATGAGCATGCTATTTCTGCCATCCTCTAAGGACTGGGGCTATAAGAATAAATAATATATATTTTTTTTGTGTTTTCAATTCAGTCACTGGTTCCCATACACAGTACCTACAGAATGAGTAGTTTCTTACCAGGAGGAGAAAGGAGGAAAAACAATTCTCAACAATGGAATATGCATCCACAGAGACAATATGGTCTCTGTCAGGGTGAAGTATCAGGGACAATTTACCCCAACATTGGTGCTGGGGTTGGTGGTGGCATTTGTACCCTAAGCTGTGCACTATTGTATGAGAAATGAAATACATGATTTGACATGTGCTGGCTTTTAGCCATTTTGCCTTTCTTTTTTTGCAATTTTTGTCTTTGAAGGGGTGTGTGTCCCTACATTGTAAGAAAGACAACATAAACGAAACAACCATTCTGGTACTTAAGGATTTCCATTGTGTACTTATCAGATCGGGTTGGACAGTGGATATTGATGCAGGGGGCTGTTAATTCAGATTAATTGTCATCCCTCAGTGTGTAGACATTGGTAGAGTTCACTAAAAGTCACAAAACACTTAGCAGGTCATAATCCCAGCTCATGCTTTCAACTAATTTAATGATGGTGACCAAGAGAGAAGCGAGTGCTGCAATAATGCACCATTAACAATATTCGCCCCACCAGTGTGGGCCTTGATTATCTCAAACGGGAGCACGGTAGTAAATGGCATTTTGACTCTAGGACAAGTAAAATAGTTGCATGTCAACCAGGATGAGATATACAGAATGTGTGACACCAATCTTGTCTTTTAATATCTGATGAATTAGGAGTGATCACCCCTCCTGAAATATGTCAGTTTCTTCTGCTAGCACACTAGGTATTGTAGTTACAGCCAGTACAAATTGCTGTCTAAATGTATGTTCAACTTAACAACTGTCTGTTCAAGTTATCAACACATTCCAGTACCCATTATACAAAAGAACCCCTTCATGCATTAAGCCGCAATGATTATCAAAATGATGCAGGAAAGGGAAATACCCTTTGGTGCACCTTATAAAACTGCACAGGCAATAGTTTGGAAAGTAGGCATTTTTATAGCATGGGAATATATACAGTATAAATTTGATGTGGCAGTAAAATTTTTCAAAAAAGAGCGAGAGCAAAGAAATAAAAATCTTTCCATATTGTGCATATACTAACCCCTACTCTCTGAAACCATAAAAAGCATAAAACACCCGGCAGGTGTTTTAAAACTTAAATGAAATTAATTGCCAACACATTATTATTAATTTCAGAAATGCTGAAAAGGGAAAATAGAAATTATGTGTTGACATATGGTACATGGGATATTTGAAAACAAATATAAAATGTAAATGGGTTCGAGTGGATGCTTTCTGTTCACAAAATAACAACTGATAGCATATTTAAGTGACTGGACTGTTGGACTATTAGGTCATAGATTATTTAGAAAGGGTAGAGGGTGTGTGGATTGGGACCAGTTAAGGAGGAGAACCAGCTATATAAGTATTTTCCAGAGGAAAAATGTGGTAGGTAGCATGTTAGAGGGAGAATATAAACAAAATTCTCTAAGTTCCAGGCTTTATAGATACGCTATAGGCATATACTAAAGGAACACAATTAGAAAATAGAATATGCTTTTTAATTTACTCAGCTCTTTTGAATCAAATTAGACACAATTCAGTAATTAACAAGTACCTACATGTACCTGGCAGTGAGCTGGATGTTGTGGGAAATATAACGGTTTCTACCCCTTCTTTCAAACATGTAAATGTAATTATCACATTTTCTCCCTGTCTCTTAACCATGTGAACATTTATAGGAAGCTGTATAGGATGCGGTTGAGAGCTTGGTTTTGGGAATCATGCAAACCTGGTTTCAAATCCTGCTTCTGCTACTTGTTCACCATGTGATATTGGGCAATTTATTTAACCTTTCTATGCATCAGTTACTCTTTTCATAAAATGAAGATAAGAGATTCTAGCTCATAGGACTGTAAGGATTAAACAGGACTTAACTTGAGCCAAGTGTCCAATGCTTAGGAAGCTCTCGATAAACAAAGTGATTTGTTCATATGTTTGTCTGCCATCCTGCATTTGTGGACCCTTTGAGAATTTCCCATATTGAAGAATATGTTTTTATTGCTCTTAGAATCTTGCCCATCTGATTCAGGGTTTGATGTCTACTGTGCATCTTGCTGCTATCTGTTTGTAGAATGGACAGAATGAAAACACTTAGCAAAACCGCTATTCTTACTTACAGCATATGAATTTTTAGCACAGATTTATATTGAAAATAATATATACATAGGGAGCTAACTTCTCCAGCACCCAATCTGGGATATATGAGACAAAAAGAAAGCCCAGGGTAATCACTGTTAGGTTATTCCTTGAATCCCAAGGTCCCTAGCTAGTCTGTGTTTTCTCTCCACTTTTCAGTGTTTTTACATATAAAATTTGGAGGGTTAGTTGCACTTAGTAAAAGGAGAAGGGAAAACTACATCTATTTCATCTTTCTGGAGGTACAACCCTCTTGTATAATTACATTTTAACCTGCAGTATTTAGCAGTAATACCAATGTCCTTAGAGTTTTAACTAGATCTGGGGTCAAATTCTGTTCTGTTCCTTAATAGCTGATGACTTCTGGACATTCACTCTATGTCATATTTACTATTCTCAGTGGGAAATTTCTAGGAATAATATATGTCACTAGATAAAACCTTAAGTAAAGTATATGGAATGGTATAATCTTCTAGAGCAAAACACCCATGCTATTGATTGTCAAATATCCACAAAAATTCATCAGAAAAACTTGTTGATCAAGCAAGTGGGTGTATTAGGCCTGCTTCAGAAAGGGAGACCATTACTTGGTCATGAAGAGACCTCAGTAGAAGGCTCCAGGCTTCAGAGGAATGGACTTTCTGAGTGAAGCATGTTTAGCCATGACAGCAAGCATGTCTCAACCAGATTTTGGTGGGCAATCTAAGATTATAAAAAATTGACTTATCCACAAACCTACCAAAAAAGCTGTTGACCAAGCCAAACTAGAATTATTAACCTACTCCGATAAGGGGAAGCACATCCTTGACAGACTTTTAGTACTGTCCTAAAGTGAAGAGTTCAAAAGAGGGTATTTCTAGAGGCTGGGGTTTGAGATTAGGAGCTTAAAGATGATCTTTTAAGATGAAGGAGTGTATTAGATTCTCCAGAGAAACAGAATCAATAGTATAGTATATATATAGAAAAATGAGAGATTTGTTATAGGAATTTGTTCACATGATTATGGAGGTTGAGGAGTCCCACGATCTGGTGTCTGCAAGCTTCAGAACCAGGAAAGTCAATGGTATAACTCAGAGATCATACACATGAGTGAGAGGTAAAGGTGGTTTAAGTGCTCGAGTCAGAAAGCCAGAGAATCAAGAACTCCAATGTCCAAGGGCAGGAAAAGGTGGACATTACAGCTCAAGAGGAGAGAAAAAAATTGCTGTTCCTCCATCTTTTTGTTCTATTCGAACCCTCAATGGTTTGGATGATGCTCACCCACATTAGCGAAGGAGATCTTTACTCAGTCTGCTGATTCAAATGCTAAACTTTTTTGGAAACAACCTCAGAGACATACCCAGAAATAAAATTTTACCAGCTGGGCATTCCTTAGCCCAGTCAAGGTGATACATAAAATTAGCCATTATAGGGACTGATTACAATTGGACAACATGCACGAGACAATGGTATAGGATTAGTGAGGAAATATTGCATGAGATTCTGTTGTTTGATAAACAAGCTCTTTGCCCAGATGTGTATAAGAGTCTCTTTCTTTCTTTCTTTCTTTCTTTCTTTCTTTCTTTCTTTCTTTCTTTCTTTCTTTCTTAATGTTTTTTTTAAGAGAAATTTTAAGTTCACACAAAATTGAGAGGAATATGCAGAGATTTCCCACATGCCCCCTGCTCCCACACATGCCTAGCTCCTCCGTTGTCAATATCCCCTACCAGAGTGATGCATGTGTTACAGCTGATGAACCTACACTGACACATCTTAGTCATCTGAAGTCCATAGGTTACATTTTAATTTATTCTTGGTGTTGGACATTTTATGGGTTTGGACAAATATATAATATCATGTGTCCATTATCACGGTATCATACAGAGTATTTTCACTGCTTTAAAAACCCTCATTGCTCTGCCTATTCATCCCTGGCCCTTATCCCCAACCCCTGGCTAATTAATCTTTTTACTATCTTGTTTGGCCCTTTATAGAATGTCATTTAATTGGAATCATACAGTATGTAGCCTTTTCTGATTGACATCTTTCAGTTAGTAAGATGCATTTAGTGTCCCCCCATATTTTTCCAGTTTGATAGCTCATTTCTTCTTAGTGTTAAATGATATTCTATTGTCTAAATATTCTATTGTCTAGATGCACAATAGTTTACTTAATCCATTCACCTACTGAAGGACATCTTGATCCTTTCTGAGTTTTGACAATTAGGAATAAAACTATTATCAACATTCATTTGCAGATTTTTGTTTATAGCTTTGTTTTTTATCAGGCATTTAAATTTCTTTTACAATACTATATGACCCCATTCTCACAACGAATGCATAACCTAACAATGAGTAAATTCATGCTTTTTGGTGTTAAATTCATGCTTTTTGAATCAACGAAGTTCTCAAAATTTAGCATATTTATGTCACAGTTTGTATTTGAGTTATTGTGTGTAGATTTCTTCCCTGAGTATGAGCTTCCAAAGGGTAGAATGAACTTTCTAGCCAACTACTTCTCCATTTCTATTAGTCACCACCTCTTCTCCCACCCCATGCCTACAGTAACTGTTGAGGGAACAAAAAAGAGGAGTAATTGTAATGTTAATTAAGATTTTCTTTAGCTTTCATAGTCCATATGATTCACTAAGTAGTTTAGGAAAAAGGAGGCATTTTATTTTTTTTTATTTCACTGCACTATTGTTCTAAAACTTATATCCTGTAATGAAATACATAGAATATTTTTAGTTTTCTTCAAGGTGATTTTATTTTAGATACTGAGTTACTGAAATATGGTTTCTATAGAAACTGTATAAGTATACTGACCTTAAAGATAGACTTGAAAACACTTATTGTCTTGCAGAAATTTTCACTGTCCTGTCTAACTGCTTTATAACAGTGAATTTCAGTTTCCTAGGTTAAATGTAGTATGACACTAACACTGTAGAACAGAATTTTAAGGAGAAATATTCCCTTTTAACCCTCAAAATAACTGTTACCTCTTATGATAGAGGTAACATCTGCAAGGATATCTTTGGATTAGTTTGCAACTACGTATAAATTCTTCATTTTAGAGCCAGTATTTGAGGTCAGTATTAATGCTTAGTTTAAACTTCTGGGCTTTGTGATCTCATTCTGAGGATATTTAAAAACTTTGCCTAGGTAATAGGATTTGGGAAACTTCATTGTTTTATGAGTCTCTTGCTTACAACTTATATACATCCCACAACTGTTTATTTCTCCTTTTGTTTGCCTGATTTAATTTAATGCCAGATACTAATCGGCAGCAAGTTTGTTTGGGGGAAAAGTTAATGTCCATAAAGAGTAAGGAGTTTAATATCATATAATAGCATGTTTGCATTTGGTAAAAAAAAACATGAGGATTTTTTAGTAAATCTTTCAACCTTCTGTTGTGTGATCAATTTAAAGAAAAGGTCATACAAACAAGCAACAGCTGAGTTGCCTGGGTGGCTCAATCAGGTAAGTGACTCTGGATTCAGGTCATAATCTCAAGGTTAGTGAGATCATGGAGCCTGCTTGGGATTCTCTCTCTCCTCTCTCTCTGCCCTTTCTCACCTCAAGTGTACACTCTATCTCTCAAAATAAATAAATAAATTAAAAAAAAAACAACCAAAAACAAGAAACTCCTTCTATCAAGAGGTGGAAACTATTTCCACTCTCTAAATCTGCGTCTGACCCTGTGACTTCTTTTAGCTAATGTGACAGCAAATGTGGATATGGTTTTTATTCATAGGAAACCCATTGAATTCTAAAGGAAGTAGCAGTAATCAAAGCACTAGAATTTGTACTAGAAGTGAGAGCATTAATTTAAATTAGTGTTTTGGGGTCCCGGATTTTCTAGAGGTAGAAAGCAGGCTGAGCAAGCTACTTGGGTATTTCTTTTCTAAAGGGTGGAGGGGGGAAAGACTCCAATGGCAGAGCTGAAACCATGGAGAAAAGTGGACTCGGGAATTCCTTGTAAGATGCAAATGCCAGCTCTAATCAAGAAAAACTTTGTCTCCAGAGTAATGTGATCTGATACCATGTGGCTAGCGAACTTTCACAATTGCTCTGGACCAGTGTCTTCTATTCTTCCATTTCTGGAATTGGAGGGTCTTATGTGGCTATTCTGTCCAAGGGCAGTGTGAAGACAAGTAATTTATCTTTTTAGTTTACATGTCACTGAATCAATAGAAGATGAATTTTAGGAGCCACATTCATCTTAGTCTTAGATACATTTATAGGAAACTAGATTTTGAGCTTAACGCCAAAATTTGTTGAAATTTCTTTTGGAGTTTTTAGGACTTACTTTGCAAGCAGAAAGGATGCAAAGAACTGTGGCCATAGGTTGAACTGTGGCAAATTGAAAAATAAAAAAAGTTAATAAAAAAAGTAATATTTTGTAGCTCTTCTTATCAAGAGGCAGAGTCTATTTCTCCACTCTTTGTGACTTACGTTAGCCAATGGGATGTTGTGCATTGAGCTTTCTTTATTTGATGCTTTTCAAACAGAGTCACCACAAAGGAAAAACTGTGGCCACTCTGCAAGATCCTGACAGGTAGGTGGTCCAGTAATCCCTTATTTCTCCACACAAAATCCAAGCCTGTGAATAAGGCCTCCCAAAACAAGCCAGAAAATTTTCGCATTTGTTGTTGAGAACTGACTGCAAATGAATGAAAGAATCCAATATTAACAACAGAGGTGAGATGCATCATTTAGCCCTGACAAAATTGCTGACCTTCAGGATCATGAAAAAATAAATCTGGTGTTTTGAGACCTAATGTTTGGGGTATTTTTTAACGTGGCAATAGGTAATTGATAAATTAGGTAATTGATAAATTAACTGATAAATGCAAATCCATTAATTTACACAATAAATGTTTTTATCATGAACCCATTATGTGCTGTTTTCCACATTTGATGTAGAGGTTTTTATCCAATGAGATTTCTAAATTCGATGCTAAAATAAAAAAATAACATATAAAATTACAAGATCTAACTTATGAGTCAATGTAGACTGAGAGTCCAACAAGAGATGGACTTAAAAAAAAAAGCATTGCCTGCTTAATATTCATGCTTTTTTTCTTTTAGCAAAACCACACCAATTTTCACTGGTAAGGAAGTTAGTTGCCCAACGTTAATTCCATGAATTTTGTTAGAGCTGACCTTACCCTTTTCTTTGAGATAGAAATATCACCATATCAGAGTGCCGTACTGCTTGCCCAGGATATAATTCAAGGATGAGTACGTGGGCTTACTCATCTCATTTCCTGGGAGCGTCAGTTCTGGGACTTTTATTGGAAAAGGGAAGCTTGCCGCTTTTTGAATAGCTGAGAGAATGGAATTGCTTGCTGTCACCTTGCTACCAACTTGCTATCACCTTGATACTGATTTAGTGTGGATTCAAAAGAGAAGGATAACACTGAAATGGAAAGAATGAAATTGAGTCCTGATGACAACATTGAGATCCTCAATCCACCTTTCTTGAAGCCTGCCCGATTTGGCCTTGGAATTTTTAGTTTTGTGATCCAACAAATTCCTTGAAGTCTAATAAAGTTGGGTTTCCAAAATTTGCAACCAAAATAGTTCTTGTTAATAACATAGCTTGGCATGAAATTATGTGTTACATGTTATGTTTGACAGAACTAACTTTCCCAAATCACTCTCCTTCCACTCCATTTTTATCCCTCTGATTGGGTTTAGTATATTAATAGGCCATTGAAGCCCTTTACAGATGCATGCAGACCACCTTTCCTACACAGTGTTCCTGTGGCAGCTTCCATTCACTGCAAGTTTGTTTGCATGAAGTTTGACGAGAACTACCATCTTCCTAATGGAAGAATCTATACTCTTTTGACAATATGTATCCAAATTAATAAAAACGTATTTATCTCTGGACTTGTATATAAGAGAGAAATGAATTTTTATTTTTTTTTAAACTAAGATGCAGTTTCACATTCGTCATAACTAATCCTGATTTTTCCTGGAATCTAGTAAATTATTCAATATAATGTGTTATTCTACAAGATAGCTTTAATGTAAGAAACAGAAATCTCTCCAAGTATACCTAGCAGATTGAATTAGGCACTTAGAAAATAGTTCAAGGATTAGAAGAGTAAATCTTAGACAACCACAGTGGACTTCTGGTGTTAGGGTCATATTATTGTGGCTGTGACACAGAGAACAGGAAGAAGATATTCCTGCTTCCAGAAGGACTGCTACCATTACAAGTGCTTTAATCACTAGACACAGAAATGTAGAATATACCACCTTGAAAAAATCCCTTGGCCTGTTGAGCTTTATTTGAAAGAAAGTTCTTCCTTATTTCTATCTTCCCCAAATCCTGCAAGTGCAACTCACTAATAGAATCCCAAATGCGTCTGAGTTCTTAGCTATATGGTATTCTGGAAAATGTAATCTTTGACTTCCAACCTCTGTGATAGAAAGATATAATATGGAAGCAGATGGGAGCAGACAAATTTAGTTAAATAATTTTGTATTAGAGTTCTAGGTTGGGGGAATATATATATATATATATATATATATATATATTCACACACACACATACACACACACACACACACACACTCACACACATAGACTGAGAGAGACTTATTATAAGGAATTAGCTCACATGATTATTAGCTCCATAATCTTCAGTGTGGGCTAGAAGCCTAGACACTTAGGAGAGTTGGTGGTGTAGACGAACACTGAAGGAAGTCTGCTGAAAATTCTTTCTTGCTCAGGAAGGCTGGTTTTTTGTTCTATTCAGGCCTTCAACTGATTAGATGAGGCCCACTCCCACCTTACGGAGAGGAATCTGCTTTCCCTAAACCTCACTGATTTAAATGTGGATCTTATCCAAACACACTTTCCAGATTGACACATAAAATTAACTGTCATATTCTCTAACTTTAGGCATCAGGAAAAGATGATGGTTCTATTCTTTTCACTGTTGAAGGTACCAATTCAAAATACAGACAAGCCAGACCTGTGCTCCCTAATACAGTAGCCATCAGCTACATGTAGCCGTTGGACAATAAGCATATGGGCAGTATAAATTGAGATGTGGTTTTGAAGACATAAAAATATAAAATATATCATTCATAATTCATATATTGATTATATGTTGGATATGTTGAGTTAGATAAAATTATTAAAATTAATCTCACCTGATTTTTACTTTTTAATGTGGCTACTAAAGTGGCTCACATCATGTCTCTATTGGACAGTGCTAGGTTAGTCTATGGAAACAAGAACAACCAAAGACCCTGCACTTCAGTGGCTTAGTACAAGGACAGTTTACTTTAAGCTCATGTTATGGTAGACCCTAACAACATCGTGATGACTTTTGACAGCAACTATCTCCCATGTGATGGCCACTTCAGTAGTATAGCTTCACCACATCAAAATGGGGTCTTCTTCCTCTCTGAGACGATAACACTGTATCCTCTTACTCTAGCAATTAACTGCTTTACCCCAGAAGTGACATAAATACATTCCTTGAATGAGCAGAACAAGTCATTTGACTAGTTTAACTGCAATGGGTCTGGGCAATATAGGGAAATTCATAAAATACTTGGTAAGCATTATTGTTTTTGTCAAAGTCTTCCCATCTGCATACAAAATACATATTTGTACTACTTTCCTTGCAGATAGAACACAGTCAACCCTTTTCCAAAGGAAGACTACTCAATGTACTATTGGTTATTATATCCAACTCAACTCCAGGATCTCTGGGTGGTAATAGTAGCTCCTACATCAGATTTAAATATGACTCCTCTTAGTCTAGAACCCATATACCAGCAAAACATATTATCCCCCTCACCACCACACTGCCAGTATATACTAGGGGAACAAGGACAAGACAATAGCAATAAACATTCACATTCAGAAAGGGGAAGAATGGAATATACCCAACAATCACTAATCCATAGTAATGCTACTGTGTTAGAAAGAAGTTGCTTAGAGCCCTTCCCTGGAAGTGTGGAATGTTCTTTGGTTAGTTCCTGATTCTGCAATCTGGGAGGAGCTCCCAAGTCCATCATTCATTATGTTATCTGGATCATGCTGTGGCCAGTCTTCCCTTTCTGTTCTTGGCCCCTCTGAAAGGAGTTATGGGGAAAAGACTTCCTTAGGGGCAAGGAATCTTTTGCTTTCCTTCTGGTGAAAGTTTGGTTGTCCAAGTTTGTAATTATAAGGTTGGAATAAACATGGACTATTTCAGTCTATGTTTACAGTTTCATTGGCAGTACGACTTTCTAAAAGTCTTAGTAGGCTTATCTACTTTTGAAGTTTGTTTATTTATTTTGAGAGAGAGAGAGAAAGTGCAAGTCAGGGAGGGGCAGAGAGAGGGGGAAGAGAGAGAATCTCAAGCAGACTCCACATTGTCAGTGCAGGGCCAGATATGGGGCCTGAACCCACAAACCATGAGATCATGACCTGGGCCAAAGTCAGAAGCTTAACCAACTGAGCCAAGGTGCCCCAGCTTCTTGTCTATTTGATTCAAGTCAGTTTCATGGGTCAAGAATCAGGAACACAGTACATTTTGAGACATAGTTTTCAGATCGGCTGTATTTCTTCAATTTCCCAATTATAGATCCCTCTCTTCTGATTTACTATGGACCATTTTGAGATAGTACAGCTTCTGTGGCAAGGCCACACCCTGAATCCAATCTTTTTGTTGATCTAATTCATGTAAATGAAAGACACCATAGCTCCAGTCTAATCTTTGACCTGAAATCATTTAATCAGTAGACAGTTTCACTGAACATTGTTGACTCTCACAATCTTCATTCTTGCTTTTTACTCTTTGAAGGTAATAAGCAGGTGCCTTTTCCAAACCTTCAAGGCTCTCAATTTCTAAATTTTATCTTTTCCCTTTCAATTCTGCCTGCAAACTGATTACTTCTTTCATGAGTTTACTTTTCTTATAACAACTTGTCAATGGCAACCAATAGCAATCAATGCACATTATTGGTGTTCTATTTTCCAGCCTCTTCACATAGATCCACAAATATTTTGAATATTTAATAGTTTTGCCAATTGTTTTGTCACTGTCATAAAACAGATTAATATCCTGCTAAATTCTGGTATAAATTTCCTCAATTCTTGCCACCCCCGTGCTAAATCTATACCATAGCAGTACCCTCTTCCTACAGTAACAGAGAGATCCCAAGTCTCAATACTTAAAAACAAAATTGTTTGCTGCTTGTTCATATAGGATTGTTTCCACTCCAGACTCACTGGTCTACTGCCCTCCATGTAGGAACTCAATCACTAAAGCAGAGAGAACAAAACACCAAAAGTTCTTACCCTGTAAATTAAATGTTTGACCCAGATGTGACACAACTAGCTTTGGTCCACACCCCATCAGCCAGGGCCCATTGATCAGAACTAGGCCCCAATCAGTTCCAAGGAAGCTGGGAAACATAGGGGAGCCCATCCATATAACATCTAGAGGATTTATGTCACACCAAAATACCTTTTCACTAGGTGATTCCAATTCTAAGACTGAATCCTAAGGAAATAAGAGAGTTGTGTGCAAAAATGCATAAATAAGGATATTCATTACATGGTTAGTTATAATAGTAAAACAAAATTTAAAAGACCACAAAAAAGTATTAACAATGTAACAGTCCAAAAAAAAAAGTAAAATTCCTTTTTTTATAATATTGTGTATCCAATAAAATGACATTAATAAAGAAGGAAGGAAAAATTGTTCCCCGTGTGTGTTATATGACACTGTTGACAATGATAACAGTAATAATTAATGGATGACACTAAATGAGTGCATACTGTGTTCCAGACAGTGTTCTAAGAACTTTGTAACTATTGGCTCATTTAAGTCTCAAAAAAAAAAAAAAAAAAAAAAGCCCATTTATATAAGAAGAAATTAAGTCATAGAGGGGAAAACAAACTGAGAAATCATTTACTAAGAGCAGAAATACAAAAAACACGAATGAGAAAAAAAGCCTACTTACTACATGCACTTGGTGGACTAGAAGATAAGGTCACTAGTGTGAAAATTAAGAAGAAAACCTCATTTAGAATGGAGTCAGATGCCAGAAGGGGGGCGTCTCATGCCCTACCAGTCTAGTCTTACCTTGCAAATAGATGTTGCTCTACTACGCGAGGAAGAGGAAGAATGTTTTCTTCTTGTCCAGAAGCAGCCCAGCCAATTCAGTCAATGAGAAGCTACAACACTTTGAGCTCCCAGTTTACTCCAGTGGGCTTTTTGTTTATAAAAACCCCTGTCACCTTCCCTCTTTCCTCTATAAAAGAGCTTCTTCTCCTTTGTCCTCTGGACTTGCCTATGGTTTTGTCATAGCTTGCATGTCCCCAGTTGCAATTCTCGACTATGCCTGAATACAACTTTGTTGTTGTTGTTGTTTTCTGTTAAAATAACTGACAGTTTTATTTTTCAGGCTAACGGTGGAATTGAAGGAAAGTATTAGTTACAGAGTTTCTGAAGTTATGTAAGTTAATTTTATGTGTGTACCTATAGGTGCCTTCAGAGTTCTCTTTTCTCTTATTTTTTTTTCCTTTTTATAAAAAATAGAAATCTCCTCCTATACCAAATTAATTTTTTTAATGTTTATTTATTTTTGAGAGAGCGTGAGCAAGGGAAAGGCAGAGGGAGAGGGAGACACAGAATCCAAAGCAGGCTCCAGGCTCTGAGCTATCAGCACAGACCCCAACAGGGGGCCCAAACCCACGAACTGTGAGATCATGACCTGAGCTGAAGTCAGGCGCTTAACTGACTAAGCCACCCAGGCGCCCCATCCCATACCAAATTAATGGATGCATTCTTTATCTTTAATTTTTGTATTATGTTACCAGACATAAATAAATGTCTGAGACATGAAGAAAGAACACTATTAAATCCATTGTTTGTAACCATATTATCTCTGTATTTTTATCCAAACCTAATGACAGTATCTGGTCATCACTACCAAATTATACTAAATTTCCTGTATATTAAATGGAATGGCCAAAAATCTTTGTAGTATTGTTTTTCAAATATTTATGTTAGGGAATATACATGTCAAATCATGATTATTAGATTACTCTTATTCATTGTGGAAAGTGACTCTTCAAGGGTATTTTTAACATAAATTTATTTGACAAATAGGTTTATTTAAAAAAAATTTTTTTACATTTATTTTTGAGAGACAGAGAGACAAGAGCGTGAGCAGGGGGAGCTGCAGAGAGAGGGGGAGAGAGAGAGAGAGAGAGAGGGAGAGAGAAAGAGACAGAATCAGAAGCAGACTCCAGGCTCTGAGCTGTCAGCACAGAGCCAGACACGGGGGCTCGAACCCATGAACCTAGAACCCATGAACCATGAGATCATGACCTGAGCCCAAGTCGGACGCTTAACCGACTGAGCCACCCAGGCGCCCCTCGATCAATTTTTTAAATGGGCATATTATATTATGAATTACCAAGGCTCAGGGCATGTGTAGATGTTTTTAAAAAAAAGTATTAACAGACCCATATTCTTAGTGAGTTTAACAGTGAAATAATATTCTGGTTTCAAGTTAAATAAAATAACGCTGATATTGTTTAAAAATAAAGGATGCTTGAAGATCTCATGTAACTGTGAGGAAATGCAGAAGAAATATGGACTGCAGGGTAGGTTTGGCTCAATGGTTTAATAAAGTTATCAAGGACCCTTTCCCTCTCTTTTTTCTGCTTTCAGATGCCAGAATTATTTTAAGGCAAGAGCCCCCTTGTGGTCCTAAGAGAAGTGCTTTACCTCCTACTGCTATTTCCTTCCTCATCTGCTCTGGAGAAGAGAATAAGGGTCACGTAAGAAAGGTCTTTCATAAAACGGAGGAAGTTTCTTTCCCAGAGGCCCTAAGCAGATGTCTTCTCCCACTTGCTGCCCTGAATTAGGTCCCTTGTCTGTTCTGGAATAATTCCTTATGCTAATTGGCTCATCCCTGCACTATTCACAAAAGTAAGAAGGACAGGATTGCTGTGATTGGCTTAGACTCCACAAGCCCCACCCCTGGACCTGAGATTGATTCCTCAAGCTACATGCATGTAACTCAAGATGGGCAGAGGGGAACCCATTTGGTGGAGTCAATTACAATGCCAACAGGAAATAGGAGCCAGTCCAAAAGAGTCTTCAAAACTGACCATCCTCTGATACCTAAAGTCCATGTATCATTGGTAGCCTGTTAAAATGCTATGCTTTATTCACCAGAAGGCAGGTAAAAGAACTTTAGAAACCTGCATAAGACCTGGAAACCTTACGTTGGGCTTTCCTTGGAAATTAGAATCCATTTCAGAGATATGGGTTCCATAGTACTCTGAATTTAGCTCAATAATAATGCCCTCATATGATGAAAGAGGTGGGTCTGTGTTTCCAGAGTGGGGAGTGAGTTTGAGGAGTCTATACTGGAAATAAAATCCCTTATCTAATAGGAGTCTTGGTGCCATGAAAAGCATAATGAACCCAGACCAAGTGCTGAAGGGGTAAGGAAAGAAACAGACGGAGATGCCAAATATGTCATTTACCAACTTTACATTTTCCCCCTAAGGTTGGCTCACAGCCATGTTTATGGAAAATGAGCAGTAATTGCCACTAACCATGGTTCCCTCTAGTGACATGGTCTCTGGCTTGGATTATCTCTCTTGAGTATTTAATCATTGAAGTAATGGTCACAATCTAATTCATAAACACTCTTTCAAGATGAATTTAATTCCTCTGTAGCCTCCAAACGATAAGACAGAGAAAGGTGGGGCCTGGGGGAAAGGCAGAAGTGATCCCTAAAGTACCCTTCTGCAAAGGAAATGAAATAAATGGCATCCATATGCTTCCAGATTGGTATAGATTTTTCAGTCAGAATGCATACTGGTCTAAGAAGTTAGGTGGGATACCTCTAGATTCTGTTTATCCCCACTCTTAGGAGAGAGTGTTTGGGTTGTGGCTGTACCCTGGAATATTTCCGGCTATTCTGCCTTTTTAAGCACCCTGCCTTGAGGAAGTACGGTGGAGAAAGGTTTCCTTCTGGATGGTAGCCCACGGAAAAGTGGCACCCAGAAGGTTAAGAGCTAGTTAAGGAAACCTCAAAGAATTTTCTGTTATGATAAATGTGGGAGAGTTTGATTTATATGTACAAGAAATGAACATTTTGGGAGCATCACAGAAATTCACCTCACTGTACAGAAATATGCCCTGAGAATCTGTGTCCAGTGAGTATTCAGAATCATCTTGATGACCACGGGAAGCCTGAGAGCAACGTGATGAATGCTTTGTTCAGGATGCAACCCACCCCATTGCTCTTGGAATTCTTACTCAAAAATTCGTTCCAATCTTTCAAAAAAAAAAAAAAAGACTATAATAATAGCTTATGTATCTACAACGGGGTTAAAAATACCTCAGATCAGTTGTATAAGTTCTGCAGTGTCAAAGAGCCACCTAATCGTGGTGCAAGAGCCACTTAATTGTGGTGCTTCAAAGTAGTGGAAGCCCAGTTCTCATCCCTTCTCCGTGACCCGTGGCGGGCCAGCTTCGCAGCTCCTTGTACATCATCCTCACTCAGGGACTCGGGGTGCACGAGCCTCCATCTTCCTGTTGCCCAGCTGCCAAAGCAGAAAAAAGTAAACGTGACAGGTGGCGCACTGACTCTTAAAAACTTCAGCCGAGAAATGACACGCATCCCTTCTGCTCGTATTCTATTGGCCAGGACAAGTCACATGATGCATCTCCCTTCAAAGATACAGAAAAATGCATCCCTACTGTATTTCCATAAGGGGAACTGGACGCTCTTAGGGGACAACACTAATGACCATCCTCCTAAGCAAAATAGACCCTGCTTACTACAAATATAAAGGTATCTTGGTTGTTTTGTTTTGTTTTGTTTTGTTTTGTTTTTTTTCCTGGTAAAGAGTCCACTACTAGAAATCTTTACTATACATACCTGGTATTCAGTTTAACTACTTGATTTTTTAACTCATAACATATTAGAAACTACTTGAGACAGAAGTGCTTTACAACATTTATTAGTTCACTCCGGCTGCCATAATACATAATACCACGCAGGAGTGGTTTAAACAATGCAATTTATTTCCTTACAGTTCTAGAGGCTGGAAGTTGAAAATCAAGGTGTCAGCAGGGTGGGTCTCTTCTGAAGCCTGTCTTCTTGGCTTGTAGACGGCTGTCCTCTTCCTATGTCTCACATGGTCTTCTTTTTGTATGTGTCGGTGTCCTAATCTCCTCTCCTTACAGGGATACAACCTGAATCATACTGAATAAAACCTAGCCTAATGACCTCATTTTAATTACCTCTAAAGGCCATATCTCCAAATATAATCACATTCTGAAATACTGGGAATTAGGACCTTAACCTTTCTTCAATATAGGACACACTTCAGCCCATAATACAGCATAATAGAAGTAAAATTAAAAATAAGGAAAAGAGAATAAAAAACTGACCCAGATTTAAGAAAATCAAATAAGTCTGTATTTCATGTGTGTGTGTGTGTGTGTGTGTGTGTGTGTGTGTGTGTTTGTGTGTAGGGACATATGCCAAAGAAATCTTGAAAAATTCTTTCCTAACAATCAGAATCTAGGCCATAAACAACTCAACAAATTTCTTCAACTGGGGAAAAAAAAGATGACTAGGAAACCATGGTCTATTTCTAAGAGACACTTGCAATAACTAATATTAAAGGGAGCGAATGTATGGCAGACACATTTACTGCTCACTATACATCCATGTGTTTTTCCAATGTATTTTCCAATCAGTTGATCCAAACAATCAATTTTCTATGAGGGATACTTGTTCTCACTGATGAGCTGAGTGAGCAAGGGGGGTATCTAGAAAAAATGTTCCAGACAGAGGAAATACCAAGTTCTGTGGCCTCAAAGAGGAGCTAAGATAAATTTCATATGCTTACTATTGGAAAATTTGAAAACTAAAAATGTCCCAAATGTAACATTTCCAAATTCCTGACAGACATTAGTCTTTGGATTTGGGAATGACAAATTAGAATTTTGGGGAATTTATAGGAATTCTCAAAATCATATTATTTTGTATTTTTCATAACAGACTACATGTTTTTAGCAATAATGAATGACCATAAAAATAAACAGTAAATGTTGTATCTGCAGTAGATATACATTATTTAATGTTTTCTATAAAATAATACATATATATTACTAAATGCATGACTTATTACTGTTATTCACCAATATCTTGTGATAAGATTTTATATTTCAATAATACATACAAATCATTTCAACTTGATATACATAATTCCTAACAAAAAATGCTAACGCAAGGAGAACTAACACAAAAATCAATGCCAAATAAAACAATTTAAAATGCAAAGACAATATAAAATATTTAATATTTATAAATTACCATTATTAAAATGAAATTTTAAAACACGCAAGACATTGATTGCCCTATTCAATAAAATTGATCCTTGTTTTGTGACAAACATTCCAGATGTAGAATAATTTACTTCCTTTTGAATTAATGTTGGTCAGATTTTTAAAAGCGTATTCAAAAATATCTTTACATTGGTACATAGTGCTTAATATGATGAACTCCTTTCAATTTTAGCAATAAAAGCTTTTGTTTGCTTGCCCTGATTTTCATTTGCTGATGGAATTAATATTGCTTTGCATTATTTAACTGATTTTTGAGCAATTTCTTATTTCATGTTGGAGTTTCCCTCAAGAACATTCACATTTTCTTTTCTTGCATTAATTCTGTTAAAGTGTTTACCAGGAACTGTAGCCGATAGCTAATATTCAAACACGGCAGCAAACATTAATAGGCAGTTATTTTAATAACATAACATTCAGATTTCCTATCAAGGTTAATGACACTACACAGAATCATATGTTGAAATTGCTAATCAAAAAACATATTTTGCTTTCTAAATGTGTTATTTCTTAGAACAACTCTCATAGGATTTGTATAAAGTGTAAAATGCACACAAACTTACTCTTACTTCTGTTGGCGAGAATGGCTCACCATCAGCGGGAACACAACTTTCTAACCAGGCACCATCTAAAAGTGATATTTCTCTCCTACTGCCTTATCCCATTTTCTAAAAACATTGACCTCAGTTTTTGAGTGGCGTGTCAGTGTCTCCAGGCTTTTCTTTCAAGTCAGTGTTTTCCTTTGGATCAGTACCATTTCTATCTTTCTAGTTAAGCTTTAATTCCTCTCAGAGGAGAAGTATAATGCCTCTTCTGTTTTCCTGATTTCTCAATAGATATTTCATGAAGTTGAGGATTTGGAAAAACATACGTATTTCCCAATAAAGGTGGGAAAAGAAGTCCCCCATGGCAACACTATCCAAACAAGGGCAGAAAAGTTGTAACTGGATATCTACTCAGCCAATTTTCTCAACAATGAAAGAAAGAGGCGAGTTACCTAACTCGAATGAAAAAAAATGGTAAGGTTGGCTACATGAAACTTGAATTCGATCTGTGCTTCTCAGAGTGAGGGTCCGTAGACAAGCAACATCAGTATTACGTTGAAACTTGTTAAAAATGCAAATACTTGGGCTTATGTACAGACCTACTGAAGCAAAAACTCAGAAATCTGGGTTTTGAAAGTGCCTCTAGGTGATTCTGAAGTACAAAAATTCTGGGACACCTTCATTAGATTATCTTCATTTTGAATGTCCCTCCAGCGAGGAGCTGTTTTCTCTCTTCATATTTTATTTATTTATTTATTTAAAAAGTTTAAATAAATAAATCCTCCTTCAAAACAGAGGGATGAGAAGTCAGAGGAAGTAATATCTGTTCATTTTTGCATGCTATCTTATGAGAAAATTAAAATGTTTTGGGCTGTTGTCTACTTGCTGGTAGCCTGAACCTTTCATCAGCCGCTTAATAAAGAATTCCTCAAAAACAACAGTCATATACCATAATGGTTTCCGAAATATCACTTTACCATTCATTGCATGTTTTTGGTAACAATACTAAGTTATTAAGTAGTTAAATTGAAATGCAACAAACACTTGTTACATGATTAAGTGCTGTGGGAAGTGTTACACTGTGTACAGACATGAACATAACTACCGACCTTAAAAATGGTTATGGGCTGTTCTAGTAAAAGAGAAATGTAGATTACCAACTATAATACAAAACAGAAAGAAAGAAAATCTATAATAGAGGCATGCATAACACACAGAAAAAAATATGTGTGTATGTGTGAGCATATAAATATTATACTATATATATACATACTATTATATATACACTATATTATATATAATATATATAATTTTATTATTTATAAAAATAATATGATTAAAATATAATTTTATAATCAAATATATAATTTGTATATTTACATAATTTGATTTATTTATAATTCAATTATAAATAAATAAATTTATATGATTTATATAATTATATATTATTAAAATATTAAAAATAATTATATATATATATATATATAGCTCCCCTCAAGGCGATTCATTTTAGCCGTTTGGAAAATCACATTAATCAAGATCAGCCATTCCTTGGATTGTTAACAATACATTTCATCTCCTGCACTAAGAGTGTAAGGGTGCTATTTAGTGAAGAGGTCAGATGAATAACTCGGCCTGGATGCTTGCAAGGAAATGGTTGGGCCAGGGGGTAGCTTAACCCTTAATTTTATCCATTTTGGTGGTTGCCACAGATTCCCACAACTGACATTGATACTTTTCTTGAAAACAACTGAAAACTGCGTAGCTTGGTTGGCATTCGTCACTGTGAATAGTTGTGGCCCAAGTTGAGGATTAAAGTTACATGGAAAATACAGTTATGATATTGGGTTTTCTATATCAGGACGTGTTACAGAAACCACTACTCTGAAGATGGCAGGAACTTGACAAGCAGGGTCAAATTCAAAGAAATGATGGGGAAAAATATCAATTTTTCTAAAACTGAATGCGCTATGTTATCTCGAGATCACTTTTTTACCATGGATGCAGCTTGTTGTTTGAAATCTTTAGAGGCCTTCCCTGGGTACATTTGCATGGGAGAGCTGAAACAACTTTGTCCTTCAGATGAATCCATGCCAATATTTTCTGACTTCAATTCTTTTTGATGAATGTGTTGGTCTCTACGCCTGTCGCATTTATGATTGTTTTTGCTGTAATGTCCCCAGCAAAGAGGCAATACCTGCTACTATAGATGCAAACTGCAAAATCAAGACAATACAGCTGCCACCACTACCGACCAACCGATCAAAAAAATGGAGATGGGACGGTTGAAAGAAGACTATCTTACCCTTGGATGTTGCTGCTTTACAATAAAGAAAAATACAACCTCACAGAACTACAATTTAATAAGCTCCTGTTCCTCATTCGCACTCCCATGCATGATTGCATCGATTTCACGTTACGTTCTGTGTGAGATCCATAGGCCTCAATATTTTCAGGTGGGAAAAACACATTTGAGACATATAGTACAGCCATAGATCATTCAAAGATAGAAGCAAACGCCAAGAGGGGTGCCTGGGAGGCTCCGTCAGTTAAAACGTCTGACTTTGGCTCAGGTCATGATCTCACAGCTAGTGTGTTCGAGCCCCATGTCAGGCTCAGTGCTGACAGCTCAGAGCCTATAACCTGCTTCAGATTCTGTCTCCTTCTCTCTTTCTCTGCATATCGTTTATTCACACACGCTCTCTCTCTCTCTCAAACATGAAAAAAAAAAAAAACATTAGAAGTTTCAAAAAAAAGCAGAAGCCAAATTTGTTTCCATTTGCATATTAAGAGTAGTTCTGGATGTCCATCTGGCTTATTTAATCACAGTGTACTAATTATAATCACATCTATTCAACCTGTCAATACATCAAAAATGAAGCTTTAGGCTTCCTCAAGGAACTTTTCTATCTTTTGGTTTTATTGTATCATATTATATAGAATTTCCATGTTCACATATACATATATCACCTTGATTTCCTGGTCAACTTCTGGTCACCAGTTCGAGGTGGTTTAATCCCTTCTCTGTGCAGCCTTCATTGGAGACCATATTCCTTGGTACTGTTACCATCGTTCCCTTCACGTACCTTCTTGACAGCATTTATCAAGGGGAAAAATAAATATTTGTTACTGTAGATCAGAAATTCCCTGAGGCAAAGACTATTTTTAAATAGAGTAATTTTCCTTTTTTTTTTTTTTTGGAGACTTATCTTGTTTATCGTTTTTTTCCTGTAGATCAGGGGTTCACAAGTAGGGCCTATTGTTTTTGTCCACCCTATGAGCTAAGAACGGTTTTTAAATTTTTATTTATTTATTTAAAAATTTTTTAAATTTTTATTTATTTTTGAGAGACAGAAGGAGACAGAGCATGAGCAAGGGAGGCTCAGAGAGAGAGGGAGACAAGAATCTGAAACAGGCTCCACATCGTCAACGCAGAGCCTGATGCAGGGCTCGAACTCATGGCCCCTGAGATCGTGACCTGAGCCAAAGTCAAGAGTTGGATGCTTCACCGATGGAGCCACTCAGATGCCCCAGGTTTTTAAATTTTTTAATAGTGGAAAAAAAGAATTATTCATGTGAGGTGAAAATTATATGACATTCAAATTTTGGTGTCCATAAATAAACTTTTACTGGAACACAGCCGTTCACATTCATTTGCCTTTTATCTGTGCCTGTTTTCTTAGTTGTAATGAGAATAGACGACCTGCAAATTTGAAAACAATAGCTGTTAACCAGAGGTGGATTTGTTCCTGGGCCCCAGGAGACATTTGACAAAGTCTGGAGACATTTTTGCCTGTGACACCTGGATAAAGTGGACACCACTCAAGTCTTATTGGAAGAGAATAGAAAGCTGCTAAGTATCCTGCAATGAACAATACAATCCTCTTCAACAAACAGTTATCTTGGACAAAGAGTCAGTAGTGCTGAGTTTGAGAAATTTTGACCTTATATATTTGATACCTGATCCTTGACAGAAAATGTTGGCCAAACCCTGCCCTAGATCCTAATGGAAACTAAAGGGAGCAAAGTTTCCTCTGATAATTAGAAGATATGCAGGCTCAAGTTTAGACACGTCTTTGAAAACACGAGTAATTAAAATTTAGGCGATTTCACTGAATCTTATATTGCTCAAGAAACTTCTCGATCTGATTAAAACTGTACTTAATCACGAGAAACCCACCTACAAAGTGATATCGTTAAAACTGTGAAAACAGAGACAAAAGCACATACAGAAAAATTAATTGCCTGTTTTGCAACACGTTTGCCAAGCAGCTAGGTGATTGCGTTTGTCTGTTTTCACCTTGGTTGTTGTGATTTAACATACAGCACAAACGAGTCGCTGTGAGTATCCCGAGAATTCTGTGCCTCATAGTTCAATGGTCATCTTAGGATTTTCTTTTTAAAATGTTTAGTGGGTGTGCACTGTGTAAATGTGCAAGCCTGTTCCTTATCCCTTAAGCCAAACGCTGACATTACATGAAAATAAGAAAAAAGAGACCCCACAGCTCTGACTCTTCAGCAGTAAGAGTCAGAGTAATAGGAACCCCAATTGGGGATTTCCTTCCTGGTTTATAAGGATCTCATACCAAGTCGCCTCTTAAAAATCTATACCTACAATATGTGATTAAGCTCATTGTCAAGTGGATTATATTTTCACTTGGCCTTTTAACCCCACTTTTTGAGTTTTAACAAAAGGACAGGAAATATTTCCTTCTGTGGTAGAAGGTAGGAATGGGAGGTATTCTTTCCGCCTTGTCCATTAGATCATACTAATCTCATACTGTTTCTATTTAGAAACCTGACTTTGAGTTAACATATACCTTTCTAACATGCCAAAGATGTTAATTTTTAATTTGAAACACTTGTCTTAATAAGAATGGGTGAGATCATGTTAGCTTTATTGTGATAGCTGAACAGTCCCGTAACAAGTGCCTAATGAAAAGAAACAGTGATATTGCAGCTTTGTCTCCTTTTAGGCAGCAATAATAAGAAGTGGCCCCAGAAAAATTGATAGCAGATCCCACATTTTGTGCAGTGTTCCAGAAATAATCTGGTTTTGACATAATGCAGAGTCGAAGACAATAAAGGAGACTATGGTGAATACAACTAATTGTTTCCAACTCACTGAAAGAGATGATTAAAATGCTGGGTCATGAATCAGAAAGACTTGGGTCTGAATACCCTCTTGGGCCTGTACAAGCTCTGTTACCTTATGAAAGTGTTCAACTGCTCTAAGATGCTGCTTTCTCATTGGTAAAATAAAGATGATAAAGCATGGACCTCAAAAAGTTGTTGGGACAGTTATGGCACGACACGCCCAGCATGTTCGGTGTTCGGTAGCTTTGATTACTTTAACTGAATGTTGTCTGGGGCATCTCTGCCCTCGGGCCAGCTCGTTACACTTGGCACAAATGTCAATCCGTGCCCTGTGATGCTCCAAAATCTTTGCAGGACTTTCTTCCCCAGGTTTCCCTGAACCCCTGAATTCTTGCATTCTCATGGGATATGTCCGTTTTTCTCGGCAATACCTTGACACAAAACTGTTGTGTGTACACACATAAGACTCCCCTCACATAATGCACTTAGTTTGCAAAATTATTCAGAAGATTTTGGAGTTAATGTGGGAGCGCTCAGACACTGAACCTTCCTGCCATTGGGTGTCACACCCTCAGAGGTGGCATTTTTCTCTTCCTTCTTCTTTTCTCCTTCCCTTCCCATGTTGTCCTGGATACTTCGCCACTTCCTCCCCTCTCCCTACTTCTTCCCTCCCTCTTCTCCCCTCCCTCCCTTCCTCCTGTGCCCTCTGTCTCTATCTTCTCAATCTCCTTCTCCCTGATCTCTCTGCACTCCACATCCACCCTCAATCCCAGTTTCAAATTCCTCTGTCTCTACTATGCAGAATGGCTTCTCCTTGCTTGAAGCCTGGTCAAATCTGCCCTTTGCCGGGCAGGGCAGGGCAGGGCAGGGGCAGGGGTAGGTTGGGGGGAAATCGTTGCTCATTTTCTAACACAGGAATTCTTTTTTTCCTTACTAATGTGGCTTTCTCCCTAATAGAAATCCAGACAACATTTTAAAACATGAAAACGTGTAATCTTGTTTTATAACGACTTCACTCTCTGTGTTTCACATCTCTTGACTTGACATCTACTATTCTTTTTGTGTGATGTTGAGGGAGTATCCATCTCTGAAGGTTCCATGTGGCACCCTGTTTCCTCCACCTGTGAGGGCCCCCAGTGCTTTGCCAGCACTTTTCCTATGACCTTTAGTTCCTCATGCCGTCTCTTGTTATCTGTGAATATTCCATTTTCTATCACTTTTTAAAGGACTGGAACTAGGCCTGGTTCATCTTATTTTCTTATACAGCGTGACAGACTAAGACAGTGTATGATACTTAAGTGCTATTGTTTTTTAAGTAAGTAGGATCATCTTTAAACATAAATATGACTGAGAACAGCAATCCATATAAAAAAGAGCATGGATTTAGGCTGTGACTTATTTTTTCTGTGGTCTTGGTTGTATGCATCAGTCAGAGTTCAGACAAGGGAGCAAAGCCACAGTGAGCATTACGGAAGTGAGGGAATTATTATAGGAATCAGACTTCAAACAATGTGGGAAGAGTGGAGGAAGTGAAAGTCTGGAAGGGGAGGTCAGAGATGAGGGAAAGAAGCACTAAGCAGTCTTTCAGAAGTCCTGGCACAGGTGGACAAGCCAGAGTTTTCCAGGAAATCTGAGAAGCTAGGCACATCTGGCTATTTGTACAGGACCACAGATGGGAAGCCGTGGCGGGATCTATGGAAGCTGCTGCGTTTGCGTAGCTTCTGCTTCTGTGGCATGTAGCCAAGTGTCTGGTTGTGGGCCAGGGGTTGCCTTCGGTCAGCTAGAGAACAAGTTGCCTCTGGCCACCACTGGGTCTAATCACAGCCATCTTCTAAGAGAAATGACTGTTGCTTGAATTTGTCTTCTGAACCTCATGTACGTACCACTTTTGGCCAACTTTCACCTAGAGCCATCCAGGAAATAAGATTCCGGGGAGCATCGTTTCCTGCCTGATCCAAGCTGATCTAGCACAATCCAATAGTTAATGCTACTCAGTTTCTCTGAGCTCCAGTTTCCTTATCAGAAGAATGCAAACCCTAATTTGTGAGGTTGTTGTAGGAATAAGAAACGTATGGACACAGCCTAATATTTATAGCAGGTCTTCAAATATTGGCCTCAAGTAATGCTTATTAAATATGATGCATCCTTGTGACTGTTTCTAGAGTACTGCCTTCTTCTTTGTTCTGAGATGTGAGGAACATGTGGAGGGGAGACAATTAAATGAAGAAGAAGAAGAAGAAGAAGAAGAAGAAGAAGAAGAAGAAGAAGAAAGAAGAAGAAGAGGAGGAGGAAGAAGAGGGAGACGAACACAGAACCAAAAAGGCCAAAAAGACTTTTATGAGCTGAGGGGTACTTGCAGATTATAGTGCTGGTACCTAAATTAAGGGCTATTAGAAACTGATCATTCTCCATATATTCCACTTAGAACTTCACGCGTCATAATTGCTTCACTTATACACTCCATTATACACACTCACATTTTCTTAGGAACAAGAAGGGGATATGCAATCAATTTGGGAACTTTCTTACTCCAGAGCTCTTAGCATATTTTAGTCAGGATGTGCCTTAATTTTTGACTCATGGTCCAGTGTCTTTTTGCGCAAGTTATGAATTTGACACACAGTTATCGCTACAGATAAATCTGAGGTCCGATTTAAGTGGGCATGCATTTTAAGTGAGGAGAAGGATGGATGAGAGGAGGGTGAACTTTCAACAATTGTATCTGAAGTCCAAAGTGAATTGAACTCAGGTCATATGGGCCACCAAACTTTCATTCTTTATCACAGTGTTTTCCAGAAGAAGACCCAGCCAAAAATAAATCCTTCAGTTTTATTCATGTTTAGGAAAGGACATTCAAGGAGAAGGGTCTTTGGTTTTCTTTACGTTCTCCCCTAAAAAATTTTTTTTTCCTATTTCTCTTATGCATTTCATACTATCATTGTCTTCTAAAATTACTTTATAACATCTCCCAGACTATGAGTGAGCCTCTAAAATAAGACTTTCCCCTAGGACCAGCCAGTGGATTAGATGTATACAAAAGTGAATCTTTTCTATATTCTTGAACAGAAGTGGAGAAACTTTTTCACATATCAGTGTGGTTTTTAATACCCCTGCTTTGTATATGTCTGAATTCATAGGGTCCCTCTAGAAAACTTCTACCTTCTATTTGCATTCTTCTTATGTCTGCCATTTCCCTTCTGTGCTCAAATTCTTTGTCTCTGTTAGTGGAACATGGGTCTGCAAACTTGTTTATTTGCAGAACACAAGCCAAATTGTAAATATTTTAGGCTTTGTGTACTAAGAGGCCAAAACATGGGTATTACATAGTTACTTAGATAACCATTTAAAATGTAATCTTTTAAAAAATGTTAAAACCATTCTTAGATCATGGCCATAAAACTATTATTTAAAACAAACAAACAAACAAACAAGCAAGCAACTTTAGCAGACCATAGTTCGTTGACCTCTGGTCAAACTTGTCTATAGTTTGACACAGGTTTTGATGTCTTAAGTTGGTCTTTGTTTTGGCTTTTCTCCAAACTTTCATCCTACAATTTATTTTCAGTCATATGCTGACCACTACAGGACCTCACTCTACTTTTTGGGGGGATACTAAGGAAAGACCCCTTCAACACCAACAAATCCTCATGCATGATAAATTATTTTTTCTTAAGCTTGTGACTTCAAAGATTGCCTTTTTTAGGAAAATAAAACTAAAAGGGTAGATTCCTAATGACATGGTATCTTAAATTTTCAAATAAATTCCCAAAGTGTTCTAACAGGATATAAGTATTATAAAAGAAAACACAAATCTGCCTTCACCCAAAATACCTTAATAATTAATGAAAACTTGTTTTCTAAATTTGATGTCACAGATGACTTCTCTTTGTTGTCCTAGACCTCGTGCATTTTTCCCTCTGGCATTGATTCATTCAATGAATATTTATTTTCCATCTACACTGTGTCAGAAATTCTATGAGGCATTGTCAAATCAGAAATAACAGGCACAGTCCCTACTTTCAAGGGGCAAGAAGTTGAAGGGAGGAGAAAGACAAGAGAGTTGACAGATTTAATGCAGGGTGGTAGGTGCCATGACAGTAATGGGTCCAGTAATGGACCAGAGTGGCACTAAACTGGGAAAAATTAAGTCAGGAAGGGCTTCCCACAGAATTTTATGTCTGATCTGAGTCTTAAACTGTAAGCATTTAGCACGATGCAGAAAAAGAAAAATGTAGAAAGGCACAGAAGCCTTAGAGACCCAGCCTGCATAGGGGCTGTGCATAATTTAATAAAGCTAGACTGGTGGGTGAGATGTGTAGTGTGTGGAACCATGCCTGGCACAAAATTGATGCTTGATCAAGAACTGTTGGCAGATTGAGTGCCAGGAGATGAGCCTGAAGAGGTAGACAGGGCAAAGATAATCTACGGCAAGCTAAGAAAGTTGAATTTTATCCAAATGGCACGGCAGAACTTTATAAATGATCTGACTTGATGATATTGGGTCTCGGAAAATTTACTCTGGCAGCACTGTGGGAATGGACCAGAATGGAGCAAGCCTTGAGCCAGAGAGAACAGTTAAGAAGCTGTTGTATTCCACTAGAAAGGAAGTGTTGAGTAGCTGAACCATGGAGGTCACAGTGGGGATGGACAAGAGGGTTACAACTGGAGAGTCTTTCAGATCATCAATATATCCCTTTGTTATTCTGTTGAGCAAACATAAAAACAATAAAACCCCGAAGTATTTATGTAGTACTATACGGTTTGAAAAATATTTTCACAGAGAGATTGAATCAATCAGTCTATACCACAGTCTTTGTGGACTAGACCAGAGAATTATAATGAAAGAGAAAATAATGAATACAGCACGCATACTGACACACACAATCTTAGGCCAGGTTTTGTTCGCGATAACTCTAATTCCTACTGATCACCTAATTAATCCCAGAGAGATCTAAGGCTTGAAAATGCAAATATTACACTTTTCGTTACAAGGTTAATTTGTATTTACCATCCACAGTTTGGCAAATGATTTTCTGTTTTCACCATGAATATGTATGGCTTGCTTTCAGCAACCAGAAACACTTTGTTTTTTTATATTCTACTTCATGTTCTGCCTGCAGCAGGATTGACTTGGGGAGCAGCCTGCTAATTAAGACTGGGTAAATTATAAATAGCAAATTTAGAGGCAATTGGTTGACTGAGAAAATATATACTGTATACAACGTGGGTCTCAGCATACATTTCCAAGCATTCATTTTACTTTTAATACTTAAAGGCCATGGGACTTTTCAGTCTACCTTACCATAGTTATAGGATTGTTTCCACTGAAATTAAGGTTATCATTTAATGGGTACTTAAGAACCAAAGGCACTGAATTAGAAATTCATTCCCTGACAAAGCAGAATTAAATATTCTTCCTTTGTTTTTCCTCCTCTTAAAATGTTTTCTAAAGAATCTTATTCTATTCAGAGAAATTGAGAAATTGAGATAGATATATCACAGTATAGCTGCAAGTCTCACATAGTTATTTCATCTAATGCCTTAATTTTACAAGGGAAAAACTGAAGCTCAGGGGGTTACATCATGTGCCCAAGATCTCTCAGCAACTTAGTAAGAAGCGACCAAAGACTTCTAACTGAAAGTTCAGGGCTTTCTCCCTGCACACCTCATAGAAGCATTTTTACCTCTTACTACTTCCCAGAAAGGCCACTGCTATAAATGGATTTATTTAGTTTGAATTTGAGTTTACTTTAAAAATTCAAATGTTCCAGAGGACAGGCAGTGAAGTCTGTAGGGATTATCAGTTTGTATACCTTCTAGTGTAAATAAACCTATCATGTCCATTTCCCTGAGTGTGGATTTCAATTAGAAAAGAATAGTTAGTACGAAATAACTCGTAGGGGAATTATTCTCTTCTTTTTTCCATGGAAGAGAGAAGAGATCTGGAAAATTACACCAAACTTCACACTGAATTGAAGTGGCCTTATTTAGGTATCTATATTAGAAGATATTTATTAAACTTAACTTTTATTTTTTTATTTCTTATTAAGTTTAACTTTTAGTTGCAAACAGAGTTTGAAAATTGATGCCTAATTTTGTCAGAAAATGTGTCATTTTCTCCATTCATTCATAGGCTTACTATGCTTAGAAAGCTCCTCCTGGACATTCATTCACATGGCTTCCTTGTTGACCTCCTTCAGGCTGTGTATGGTCCTTTCTCCATGAAGTTTTCCCAGATCAAAACCCACCCTTGCCCTGTTTGTTTTTCTCAAGAGAAACTTGCACAATATAATTTTATGAGCTAGAAATGTGAGCCCCATGAGGACAGGAGTTTTTGTTCATTGGTGTTCTCTCCAGTGGCTGTAGCGATGCCCAGCACATGCTAGGTGCCCAGTAAGCTTTTACTAAAAGAATGAGAAAATTGATTGAGAACATATTTCCACTACTAAGAAAATGGAGGAGATAGATATATTAGCTTATTTTATGATGGGAAATTAACAAGGATTAATACTATGAACAGCAGCATAGTCTAGCTGTTGGGGTTCAAACTGAGAGGAAGCTATCAAGGTTCTCCCCAAAATGTGGGGTATGTGCTAAATATGACTTATCTGCCTCATGTGGTCATTTGGAATAATAACAAGTTTTATATTTGAAGTCCAATCAATGAAGAACTAGTGTAAAATACAAATATGATTTTTAACTAATAATGTTTAGTTGAACTTTTTAGTGAATGGTCATGGAAATTAATTTGATTTTTTGTGAATCCATTTCTTTTGAGCAAAATTATATAGTCTTCTACCACCTGTAAAGAGAAAGATATAAGGTATCTGTTATTAAGGGACTGAGATTTCAGTAGTGAACAGAGAAAGCTATTGCAAAAAAAAAAAAAAAATTCAAGAACCAAAACCAGAATATCAAAATAGCAAAATTTGGCCTCCTTCCTGAGTGCTCTGGATAGTCATTCATTCCAGTGTTTGATTTGTTTGGGCCTCTCTTACATGTTACACGTTATTGTTGGAATAATATTTGCGGCAATAGCAAAGGTCTACTAATACCTCAATGTATACCTTAGCACAGCTTAGTTTAGAGACAAGTCCATGAAAAAGTTGACAGGAAAATCAGATAACATACATTTAAGCAAATTGCAAGGAAAACAAATAGTGTCATCTGTGTGGTATACTCCACCTAATCTCTCCAACACTGATTATGAAAATTGAATGCAAGTAAAAACAGATGACCCATGGTTGCCTGGGAAATAAGCAGAGAGCTCTCTTCTAGGGAATGAAGAATGAATCTCAGTCCCCTCTTTCTTTCTATTTATCTATCAATGTACACTCATGCACAAGTTTACATCTATATGAATGTATGTATGTTATTTATTCATATATGTATATGTATATATATATATCGTCTCATGTGAATTTTTAAAAAATAATCTTTTCTTTTCTACTCTCTCTTTTTTTTTTCTTTCTAAAGGATTAATGACACAGAAGAAAGCAAGCTTACACTTTGAGGATCTGGAACTAAATCAAACAAATACCAAAAGAAGATCAAGAATTGCTCTGTTTGTTTTGTTTTGTATCCAAACTAAAATTTAAAATTTATGAGTATTTATGCAGTTCAGTTGCTCTGTCAACTGCATATAAATCAATGCCACTTCATTCAGCTTTCAAACATTATAACTTTTGTGGTAGTTAAAGATCACTGGGGGGGGGGGATGTGGAAATAGGTTTTAAATAAAAATATGTATGAGGTTTTATGGCCTTGCTAGCTTATTAGTTTTATAATTTCAATTTTAAGAAGACAGTTTATTAAAAACCAGTTTTAAATTTCAAAAAAGGAGATTTTTTTGAAAGGGGCAAAGGGTTATTATTCATTAATAAAAACACAATTTATATTGGATATTTAATGGTTAAGAACTTTGACAATGAATATCACCACAGAATTTAAAAATATAAGTAGATGAAAACAGATCCAATTGTAGTATGAAGCATCATCATTAGCCTATGATTGATAAAAAATACAAATAATTCAGTTAATAAACTTGAAAAATAGATGTGCATTAATTGGGTATCCCTCAAGAGAAGTGCATATTTTCTTAAGTGCCAATTTTTATAAAGTACCAAATTTTATAAAAATTAATCCTATATTTGGCTAAAGGTTGCAAAAGGTTAAAATTTTACAGTCTGGGGCATTTGGGTGGCTCAGTCGGTTAAGTGACTCTTGATTTCTGCTCAGGTCACATGATCTCATGGTCATGAGATCAAGCCCTGCATCAGGCTCTGTGCTGATTGTGGAGCCTGCTTGGGATTCTCTCTCTCTCTCTCTCTCTCTCTCTCTCTCTCTCCCTCTCTGCCCTCTCTGAAATATGTAATAGATTGCCTCTGCTCATGCTCTCTCTTTCTCTCTCTCTCTCTCTCAAAATAAATAAATAAACATTAAAGAAATTCATAGGCCACATTTTTGATAATACAGTAACTCTGGAAATTAGGTACAAAAGTTAAAAAAAAAAAGTCCTTTGGAATTGAATCGATATCACATCCTACACAACTATTTATTTAAAGAGGAAATAAAAATATAATAACATTTTAAAAATTTGATATTTGAGCACATATTATTATTATTATCTTTTTCATATTTTTCACTTC
Source organism: Panthera pardus (assembly GCF_024362965.1). Taxonomy (NCBI): domain Eukaryota; kingdom Metazoa; phylum Chordata; class Mammalia; order Carnivora; family Felidae; genus Panthera; species Panthera pardus. The sequence continues at coordinate 189,185,090 of NW_026526688.1, forward strand.
AATGAGGAAAATGATACATGCTACATTATTCATTAACACAGAAATTTAAGGTGCTTTTGTCCCCAGTGTCCTTAGCAGTCATGTGCTATTTTCACTCTGGGGATAAAGAAAACTAAATGGTTACAGTCTCTAGCCTCAAAGAACTTCCTTTTCCTCCAGAGTGATATAGATTAGAAACAAACAAATCTGTAATAGGTTGAAGTGTATAAAATCACTCTTTTTGTAGACCAAAATGGTTAAATATGGACAATTTCATATGGTTCTACCTGACTCATACAGTATTGGGTAGATACTGTATGGGTAGGAAACAGGTAAGTACAGTTAAAGCTATTGGTGCTAAAACAGATGTATTTATATGGGGTATGATGAGAACATGAAAATTTGTCTTGTGAGGGGCACCTGGGTGGCTCAGTCAGTTGGGCGTCCAACTTGGCTCAGGTCATGATCTCGTGGCTCATGGGTTCGAGCCCCATGTCGGGCTCTGTGCTGACACCTCAGGGTCTGGACCCTGCTTCAGATTCTCGCTCTACCCCTCCCCTGCTTGCACTCCATCTCTCTTTCTCTCTTCTTCAAAAATAAATAAACATTAAAAAATAAATTTAAAAAATTTGTCTTGTGCATCATTAATATTGCACTGAGTATGATACACAGAAAAAGACTTTGTTCCCACTTGGCTAATAACAGTACTGAAATTAACAATTTTTAGTTCATTGCTCTACATTATTCTGCATATTTGCATAATTATACAGATATACATACTATGTGTGGAGAAATGTTTTTCTTTTTCTCTTTTCTTTTTTAGAATAAATTTGAACATACTAAAGATATTTGTTCTCAAAATTATTTTTCTCACTAAAAATATTTAAGGGGTTCTTTCTTTACCACATAAACAATTTAATAATTCCTATAAATAGATGTTTAATATTATAGAATATGGATGTAATATTCTTACTGATATGTTTTATTGCATTTTTATTTATTTTTATAAGAACAATTCCTCAAAAATGGGTTTGTTGAGGGTAAGAAGCAATTTTATTGGAGAAGAGGTCCAGGGATCTCTCTATTCAGTGCATGTACTCTTAGTTAATTGTTTTCTTTTTGATACACTTGTCCTTAATTATGTTTGGGCATCTATTCCAAAGTCTTTTAAAAAAATCCTTTCCAGTGAATAACTCCCTCAGCTTTTGCCAGAAGATGGTAAGGGCTGACTTCTCACTGCCCAAATGAGGAATAAGATCTGGAACGGAGTGTGTCTAGAACTTTTTAAAAATGGAATTTCTGTAACACTTTATAGTTTTTAGTCCTAACTTCACTCCACTGCAGAAGTACCAGGTAATAACAATTTATGAGTCTTTTGCATATGTTTCAGTAAGTTCGGTTGCTTACCAGTTTTCTCAAGTGCCGATTTGGAGTTCAACTTTCTCCGTCATCTAAATCATACACCTTGCATCCTGGAAAGATTGGCGGGCGTTGTCTCTATTCTCTGAATTTACAGATGTCTTTTTAAAAATTGTTTTTGTCTTCATGGGGTCTGGAGGGGGCAGCAAAGCTAACTGAGAAGAATTTTAATCTGTTATTCTGACTGGAAGTCTCTAAATTCCTCCTGTTATCACGCTTGGGCCTTTTCAATTTGAATAGATTATAACCTTGAACATTTTAATCAAAGCATTGATGGGTATGAAAACAACCTATTCCTTTTGGAAAGTGTTCTTTTGTTATTCTCAGTGCAAGGATTTTAATATCATACAAAGTGGGCGAGGTCTTAGAGATCAGTGTCTGTAATTCCTTCATGTTACGTATGAAGAAATAGAAGCCTACAGAATGTAAATGTCTTCCCAGATTTATATGGATAATAATTAACAGACATTTAATCCTGTTCCAGTTTTCATGTATTCATTTTCTCCACTCACAGTACAACCTAGATTTCCACTGTCCCCGTCTTTTCTACCATACTACAAGAGGACTTGAACATAATGTACATATTTGTGTGTTTATCTATTTATTAACTGTGTCTTCCTCGCAAATAAAATACAAGTTGCATGAAGTCAGTAACTACTTTTTTGTGTTGCCTTTTTCATTTATTCCAGTACCAAACAGAGTTATGTTCAGCCCTGAATAGTAACGGGACTCAATATATATTTTATTTTTATTATTTTTTTCAATATATATTTTTAATAAAGTATTGAATACAATAGTATAACCACTTTTTGGCTGGAATGCCAATTTTACTCTACTTACCCACACCAAGTATGGGGTTCTTCTTCTGTCTAAAGACCTACCTAGTGCTCCCATTGCCAACTCTACTGAACATAAAACATAGCACAGCGTTGATCCAATATTGCTTTTATCACAGCTGCTATTGATAAATGACGTTTGTAATTCTTTCAGTAACTAAAAACATTTAATGATTTCAATAATAATTATTAAAAATGTGCTTTTGTAAAACAGAATAGTTAATGTAATTTACAGTTTTCTTGATAATCCAGAGTTATCATCATAAACATACAAATTGTACCATATTATTACTTCTCACATTTCCACCTTCACTGAAACCCAAAAAGAAAAAGAAACATATCTTCCACTTTATCATGTTTTTAAGTAAGTAAAAACCTTTTTTATCATAAAAAAAAAACATATTTTCATTTTACAGTCTAAATTGATTTGGCAGAATTTAAGTTAAGTATTAAGTGACTTAGTATTTTTAAATATCAATATTTTAACATTCAAATACATATTATAAGGTTATATAAAATGTCTTTGCATTTTGTATGTCTTCTAGAAATGCTTTAATCAGTTACCAGACTGCATGTTTTAGTAAAGAGAATGTGTGGAGAAAAACCAAGAATATCCATGCTATATTTATTAAAATTGAAATGAATTTCCATTTATGCATCAAGGACTTCCATTTATCATTTTAGTTGACAGATGAAAGAACACACAAAAAAAGCTTAAATGACTTACTAAAGAGAAAAATAAAACCATTTTTTTTCTTATGGTGGACTTTTTTGCTTCTTGGAATTTTTAAACATTTTTAGCTAAGTGTTCTCTATGCTCTTAAGGGTGGAGAACATTGGAAACACAGATCTTAACAGGATTTTTCCGAGTCTTCACAGATCACTTTTAGCATTCATGAAATTACTGAAAGTCCACAATTCCATACATCAGATTCATGGGGGCACAAACTACTAAAATATTTAGTTCTTGAAAAAAAAAAGAAGATAAATGAGCAGTCAGATCAGATGTAGGGCTTGAAATGAAAGGAAATGCTCCAATAAGGCGACTTTGGAGAATCAGCAGGAGGGAAGGGATAGAAGGAGAAGGAAGGAAATGAGAAGCGGACCTTTATTACATGCTCTGTTATAATGCCAGCAATCATTAGTCAATTTTCCCAGTCTGTGGCCTCATGAGAAAACTGAGTCCGTGAGATCTTTTGTTCACATTTAGGAGATCTTGATTTCAAAACCTGGCTGTGTGCTCCTGAAAGTTTTCTGCAGATTTCCTGCTACATTCAACTGTCAGTAGTTGTTGTGTTCTAGAGCATTCCAATCCTGGGTATGTGCTGAGCTAGCTGCTTTAGAAGCCCGGAATACTGGGTTCAGCACGGACTCCAGAATCAAATCATGGGATCTGTCCAGTTGTGTGGCCTTGAGAAAATTACTTACCTTTTCTCTGCCTCAGGAAAGACGAGACTAGAAGAATATATCTACTTAAAAGCGTCATTATACAGATTAGACTTGTTACTCTATGTAAAGCACTCAGAAACGTGCCTGGCAGGCAGAGAGGGCATTGTGTATCTCTTCACTATTATGATTTCTTAACATATCTAATATTCAGGTGATCCCTTTATGCCAATCTACATTAATGTCCTTTTATTCTGTTTTCTAGCAAATGAAAGGTTTTCAAAGTTTCCTGAGAAACCTAGAGCTTTCTTGCTTCTAATCCTTTGCTTGTGGAATTTTTTTCTACCCGAATTAACTTCCTGTTCAGTTTCTACCTTGCTAAATTGGCCCTGGCCCAAATGTCACTTCTTTAAAAACCCTGTCCTTTTTCACAAATTGAGTGTCTCCCTTTCAATTGAATCCACTGTAATATTTCCATGTGTCATTTATCATACTTTGTCTTGAAAAATCTTTGTGGCATAAGGGAGGTTTCTTAAACTGTAATTTGTGGGTCTTGAGTGTCGGCAGAGGTATTCTCAATTTTTATGAGAATTTATGAATTTTGTACTTTCCTTTGCATGATGATCTTAAAACTGGTATAAGCATATCTGAGTCCCTCGAATGACATCTTTGTAATTGAGTATTGACATGCATTTTTACTGTCCATGTTTGCTTTTGTGTTTATAATCACTATTCTAAGAGGTGAAGGACAGAAAACTTCAGCTGGCGCAGTAAGTCACATTTCATAAGATTTCAAACAGGAAAAAGTCATGGGTGAAAGTGAGTCTTTGCACTTCATGGGGTCATGAAGGAACTCTAGCTCCTCTGTGCCATATTCGTATGGTAAGTTGATGTTCGGAAGGCATTTTTCATTTTTTATATACCAATTATCCACTTCATTGGCAATAAGCGGAGTAGTAAATATGCAAAGAATATAAGTGTTTTCTCTTTTCATGCTATAGCTTGAGGTATACTATTACCCTGATTGGCTCATCAAAATAAAGAACAATTTCTTGTTAATAAGAAAATTAAAAGAAGTGACAATAAGGGTGACTCAAATGATGACTCCACAAATTCCAATTCAAAAGAATCCATTTGAGAGCAAGTGATACACAAAACAGGCAAGTATCATTCTATCCTTAAATACTATGTCAGCAAATTAGTTTCAACAATTAGCATAATATACATCATAAAAGTAAACTCTAACATTAATGTTGTCATTTTTAACTATTTTATTGATTTTGCACTTTAATTTTTAAACTTATTCTTTCATTCAACAATTATTTATTGTCTTGCTATGTACAAATCAATCAAGTTATTAGAAATACAGAGTGAATTGACAAGAATCTTTATCTTTGTACAGCATTTTATTGTAATAAAAGAGGAGATAGTCACCAATATAAATATGCAAAATATACAGTATGTGAGGTTCATTAGTGATGAGGAAGGTAAAGGAACTAGAAAAGGGGACAGAAGAGGGTTGAGGACACTTGCGGTTTTAAGTCACAGGATGGAGAAAAGTCTCACGGCGTAGGTGAAATTCCACAGAAGATTGATCTGAAGGAAGTGTGGGATGCCAGGGAACAGCACTTCTGGCAGAGGGAAATAGAAGGTACTAATGGCCTGAGGCAAGAGCAAGCCTGTGTAGTTGACAAGAGCTATCCAGTCCATTGTTTAGAGAGATCTAGATAATGGACAGAATAAATGAGACAATATTTGAGGTAAAAACAGGAATCAAATTATGTAGGGCCTTGTAAATCATAGGAAGGATTTTGGCTTTTGTTTGGAGTCGAATGGGAACCATGGGACACACTGTAGCACAGAAATGTCATGATCTGATTTATGGTTAGCCAGGATTTCTCTGATTGCTGTGTTGAGAATGAACTGAAAGGTGTCAAGGACAAAAACAAAGAGATAAGTTGGTAACCTACTTCGGGTGAGAGCTAATAGTGACCTGAACCAGGATGAGTGCAGTGGGGGTTATAAGAAAAGCTTGCCTTCTGGGTATATTTTCAAGATTAACTTGTAGGACTTGCTGACGGGCTGCATGTAGGGAATAAAAGAGTAGTTAAGGATGACATCAATATTTTTTACTTGAAATATTGGAAGAACGTATATTGGAATAACGTATGTTATTAAATGAAATAGAGAAGATTCCAGAAAGAGCAGGTTTGGGAATATAGTAGAATATCAGATCAATTTTGCATGTGGTGAGTTTAAAAAGACTTGTTAATATCCAATGGAGCTATATTTCAGTTTAGGATTTGCACAAAATTGTAAGTCTGAAAGTCATACCTTTTGTATTTAATAATAAGTAACACTGTCAAGATCATAATTTTTAATCACCAATGGATGTGTACCAGATTTTTTTCCTTTTAAGTGGGACTAAACCATCATTTGATTACAAGAAACATGATTGGAGGGATTAAGAACTCAAAGCACTTTGAGGTCAGATAAGCCAAGATTTCAATTCTGATTTGATCATTTTCTAGATATGTGACTTTACTTGACTAATTTCTTTGGGTTTCTATTATGCGTTTCTAAAAATAGACATAGTAATATCTAAATAAGAAGGTTATGAGAATTAAATGAGATAATACCCATAAATACATAACTCAGTGTCTTCTATGGCACTTAACTGATGCCCAAAAGATATGCTACTCTTCCCCAAAATTATCTTGATAAGTTGTTAGAAAATGGAAGAATCTGATCTGGAGACTCAACAGGGCTGATTCAGTCAATAATGTGAACAGTGAGAGCACAGGTAAGGACCAGTCATTCTACAGCATATATATATTTGAGAGTGAAGGGCTAGGGATTTCATGCTTCAAACAGCAAGAGTCAAAGCCAAATATTCAGACCTGATGTGGAGGCCAAAGGAAAGCCTTATTAGGTAAGGAAAAGCAAATTTTGCATACAGGAAAACTTCTCAGTCTCAGTAAAGATGAGGGAAACCAAACATATGACAGGTAACAGGTAGGAAAACATTAGATGTCAACATTTAGCGAATGCCTCTTTAAGAAGCATTGTAATAGGTAATTATGAAATCTTTACAAGACAAGACATAAATTGCTCAAAGTCACAGAAATGAAATTCAAACCCATGTCTTCTCTGTTTAGTAACATTTCCCATAACTTCACGGGTTTGATTTGTTCTTAAGGAATTTCAACAAATTATATGTACAAATCTTAAACAAACATACACACTTATACATTATATATCCACACACATACACATGTGTACATACATACATAAAGCAGTCGATGTGTTTTACACACAATGCATGTGTGAGGCTTGGGGAAATCAAGGTAGGTTACACAGTTAACAAAGGACAGAGCTGATATTCAAACCCAAGCAGTCTGACTTCAGAGCTTTAACTTTAACCATATGATTTTGCCAAGGCACAATGTTTGACAATTGATTTAATGCAAACTATGTTTTAGACTCAATTACTGTTGACCAGGAGCATATTATAATCAGAAAGCTGCATTTAGGAACTGCTTTAAAGTTTGACAGATTCATCATTTGAAGTCCACAAGACTAATTGCTTCTGCTTATTGTATATTTACTATTGCCAAATATCCTATTAGTTTCTTTATATACATTACCTCAAATTCTTAAGTGATAAATCTGAGCAATAGGAGTTATTACCCCATTTTACAGATAAGGAAACTAAAGTGTGAGTGGAGGAAATGGAAAGCAAACCCATATACATCTTATTTCAAAACCAGAGCTGTAGTGACTCAGCAGAGAAAATAAAAACTAACTTGAGTAAGGCAGCGTTGCAGAGAAGATGAACCACTAGGCTGAACTGTAGTGTTTTTTGAAGTTGGGATTGAAATCAAGATCGTTGTGTGAAAATTTCATTCATTTGACAACACCTGAAAATAAACATTTCCTCTATTTTTAGTTAAAAAAAAAGTGGTTGGTGTTACTTTTAAAATATCCCAGCTCAGGACAAGCTTGAAAGTACAGAGACAGAGTCAGGAGGTTTAGTAAAGGATTTGAAGGCAGAATCTTAGCATCTTTTCAGAGCAAAATGAGACTGCCTCAAGATCTGTGAAGGAGAACATTCCTGCCCATCTCTGAGCTGTTCATTTTCAGGGAGGGAACAGGGTCTCTGACTGCTAACAGACAAGGACTAGGCAGTCCTGTGGTGAGATCAGGGAGCAAGTTGCCTTCATTTACTATTCCTCTCAGGAGCTAGCCTACAGAGTGAGCACTAAAAAGTCATATGGATTTCAATCAGTGTCCCACTCCCCATAGTCACATAATTAGCTCTCCACATCAATGAAATCCTCAATTCACTTTTGATGGGTTGGTCTCTATCCTGCTGTGGTTTCTCAGCAGTCCATCAAATTAAAAATGTCAGCATGTTCTTTGGAGGATGGTAGACAATAAAGTCAGCCCAATCCAAAGAAAAATAAAGTAGCTGAACTTTCCATTAATGAAGTAGTACAGTTTCACTGAAGACTTTCATCGGCACAAAAGCCCAGAGAATCACCAGACTGGAATATAACTAAAGTTCTCTCAACCTGGAATTTTGTCTTATTTGTGGGAGTGAGAGGTAATCTGAGAGTTGTCAGTCATTATCATAACCTCAAAAGCATAGGAATGTACCACTCAGAAACACCCTCATCTTCCAAATATGTAATTCAATATTCATAAGCATTAAATATATATGTGTATATATATATATATATATATATATATAATGTAATATATATGTAATGTCATATATTGATAATGAAAAGTGGAAGGAAGAAATGAGACCATCTGGGGACGTTGGAATGGAAAGGATGTTATGATGGTGTTTCTTTGGATTTTCTTTTTTGCTTCATATAACCCAGACTAGGTGCTAGAAGAGCAAGCAACCAGAAACACCAATGAGTACAGGTAAAAAAAAATGTTCCCAAGAGAAACAGGAAAGAAGCAACACAGAAAGGCAGACAAATTTTAGACAATAGCTGCTCTGCGCCAGCTAGAACTCACAGAGAAAACTGTGGTTTCACCACACTCATGAACAAAAGGTGAATGGAGAATCTAAGAATCTAGATTCCCACCATTGTCAGCTTGCAACCAGGCAGCCCAAACCGCCTGTAGGGATGGTGTCAGAGAGTGGGCAGCTAGCATATTTACCTTCACTGGGGTGTGCCAAGGATGCTCCCCATGATGTTTGGGGAGACCATGTAGGAAGCCTGCTGGGCTTTTACCTCTCATTGAGCAGTAATGTTGTGCCCCTCTCCATCCTTGTGAATTGGTTATCAGGAGGACTAGTGGAGAGTTAGAACTTTCACTACCAACCAACTGTAGTAGGAAGGCCACTCTCTGGTCATATCGGTGTGGGCTACCAAATGAGTAGTCACGAGGCTCCCTGTATTCTCCCATATAGGGTATTGCCACAGAGACCTAGTGGAGAGTCACATTCCACTGGCCCAGAAGTAATGAGCAGCCCTCCCCACTACATTTCAATGACAGTTTCAAAGGCATCTTTGAATTCCATCTGCAGCTAGCAGTTAAGAGACAGTCCATTCCCCATGGGATGAGGGAGGCCTGTTAAACAAAACATCTAAATAATATCTAGGAAGAACTCTAAATTAACAAGAAAAGACAATCAACAGATGCCAACAGTAAAAAGACACAGATAGTAGAGCTATCTGACAATGAGTTTTAAAGTAGCCATTATGAAAATGTTTCAGCGAGCAATTATGGGCATGCTTGAAATAAATGAAAAAAAAAAAAAGGAAGTCTCAGTAAAGAAATAAGAGAGAAGAACCAAATGGAATTGTAACCAAATTTTAGCTATCAAGATATAAAAGCCAAAGTTAAAAAGAAATGCAATAGATAGCTTCAACATCAAGATGGAGAGAACAGAGGAATAAATCATTGAAGGTGACACTAGAATAAAAGAATTATCTAATCTGAACAACAGAAAAAAATAGACTTGAAAATGAAACAAAATGAAAAAGAGTCTCGGCACATGTAAAACTATGTAAGAAGATTTAACATTTGTGTCATCAAAGTCCCAGAAGGAGAGGAGAAAGAGGGGAGCTGAATGTATTTGAAAAAAATAATAGATGAAAATTCCCCAAATTGGGCAAAAATTACAGCTTGTGGATTCATGAAACTGGAATTCAATGACAGGATGATAACTGGGCAGTCTCCACATACTTAGAAACTAACAGCACAGTTCTACGCGATCCATGGATCAATGAAGAAGTCTGAAGGGAAATAAAAATACATATTGAACTGAATGAAAATGAAAAAACAATGTAATGGGATATGTGAAAACAGTTAAAATAGTACTGGGAGGGAAATGTAAAGCATTAAATGCACACATTAGAAAAGGGGAAAAGTTTCAAACCAGTAATCTAATCTCTGACCTCAAATTCTAAGAAAAAGGGGAACAAAATAAACCCAAAGCATGCAAAAGAAAAAAAAAAAAAGAACACACTAAAGAGCAGAAATCAGTGACATTAAACATAAAAAAATAGAAAGAAAATCATGGAAACAAAAACCTTGTTCTTTGAAAAGGTTAATGACATTGAAAAACCTCTAGCAAGACAGACAAACAAGGAAGAGTAGGCAAAAATGAACAGTATCAGAAATAAAGCAGGGGATATAACCACAGACCCTGCAGATACCAAAAGATTAAAAAAATACTACAAACAACTTTATACATAAAAATGTGATAGATGAAATAGACCAATTCCTTGAAAAATACAAACTATCACAACTCATCCAATATGAAATACATGAATAACTCTTTATGAAGAGAATTGAATTTGAAGCTAAAAAGCTCCTGTAAAAGAGATCCAGTGACCAAGTGGTTTCACTGTTGAATTCTAGCAAATGTTTAAAGAAGAATTTGACTGAAAAAAGAGGAGAGAACACTTCCAATACATTGTATAAATTAGTAGTACCCTGATACTAAGCATAGACAACCAGGAAAAAAAATATTAAAAAAAGAACTGACCAATCTGAATGTGAATAAATATGAATATATTCATGAATATATACACAAAATCCTTAAAGTTTAGTAAATAGAATTAATTAATATATAAAAACATATAAAAATATATATACACAATAACTAAATGTATTCGAGAAACGCATGGCTTCTTCAATATTGAAAAATCAATCAATGTAAAATCAATATAAAGCCAATGAAAAACCAATCCATCATATTAATAGGCTAAATGGTCATATCATTTGGTGCTGAAAAGCACCTGACAAACTGCAACACCTTATTATGATAAAGGTCTCAGAAAAATGAGAATAGAGGGAAACTTCAACTTGATAAATTTCCAAATTCTTACAGCTAACATGATACTCTATGTGAAAGACTGAATACATCCCTCTAGGATGAGAAACTAAGCAAGGAATCCATTCTCAATGCTTTTATTTAACATAGTGCTAGAAGTTCTCACAAATTCACCAAGGAAAGAAAAGAAAATTAAAAAGAATAAAAATTCAGTTTGAAAGATGTAAATCTCTATTTGTAGAGGATATGATCATATCCATAAAAAATCTTATAGAATCTATCAAAAAACTCATAGAACTCATAAGTAAGTTTAGCAAGGTCACTGAATGTAAGATAAATACACAAAATCAATGATGTTGCTATATATCAATATATGATTGATATGTGTATATATCGAACAGTTAACATGGAAAAATATGAAATGAACACCATTTACAATTACTTTAAAAATTATTTACTAGCTGTAAATATAACAATATATTTGTAGATCCTATATGCTAAAAACTACAAAACACTGTTAAAAAATCAAAGATCTATAAAAAAAATGGAGAGACATGTGCATTATTTACAGATTAGGAGACCTATAGAGTAAGGGTGTTAATTTTCTCCAATGTGATACAGGTCTAATGCAATTTGTATCAAAATCATAGCATGATTTTTTTAGACAGAGATAAAAGATATTCTACAATTTATATCTAAAGGCAAGGAATTGAAATGGCTAAATAGGTTTGAAAAAGAGTAATAAAGTGGGAGGAATCATTCTATGCACTTCCAAGATTTATTACATAGCTAAAATAACCAAAATTGTGTCGTATTGGCAAAAGATCAGACACATAGATCAATGGAACAGAATAGAAGACCCAGACACAGATCCACACAGATATGCCCTACAGACTTTTGCTAAAGATACAGAATAAATTTTACAGAGGAAATATTGTATTTTCATAAAATGGTACTGAAACATCTTTAGGCAAAAAATGAATCTTGAATAAAGTCTCAAATTTTCTACAAAATTCAGTCAAAATGAATCACAGACTTACACAGTTAAATGTAAAATTATAATACATTTAGCAAAACAGATGAAAATCTTTAATATCTAGGTCTTGGCAAGGAATTCTCAGATTTAGTACCAAAAACATCTAAAGAAAGAAGAATTGATACAGTGGACTTCTTCAGAATTATGGGCTGAAACAGCCTGTTAAGTGGATAAAAAGACAAGCTACAGACTTGAAGAAAATATTTGTAACTTGCATACCTAATAAAGGAAGAGTATCTAAAATATATAAGACCTCTCAGAATTCTACTGTAAAAAAAAACCAAAGAATCAAATTAGCAAATAGGAAAAGGGCATGAAAACATGTTACATGAAGAGGATATACAAATGTCAAATAAACCTAAGAAAAGATATTAATCATTATTCAGAAAATTCAAATTCAAATTTCAATGAGATATCAGCACACGCATATCAAAATGGGTAGAAATAAACAAGCAAAAAAACAGTGCCAATCCCAAGTGCTGGAAAGTATGTGGGAAACTGGATGAATCTTACATGGTAGGTGGGAATGTGAAATGGTACAGTGACTCTGAAAACAATGCAGCAGTTTCTTAAAAATCTAAATCTGCAATTACCACTCTACTCAGCGATTGCCCTTCTAGGCACTTATCCTAGAGGAATGAACTTATGTTTGTGCAAAAACCTGCATGTGAATATTTTTGTCATCTTTATTTGTAAAAGCTCAAAACCAACAACAACCAGACTTTCTTCAATGGGTGAATGGTTAAATAAGCAATGGTACATCATGGTCATGCTCAGCAACCAAAAGAAATGGTCTATTGATACAAAAAACAATATAGATGAAGACTAGAAAATTATGCTCAGTGAAAATAGCCAATCTTCCAAAGCTTACATAGTTTATAATTCCATTTGTGTAACATTCTTGAAATGCCAAAATTATAGATATTCAATACACATTAGTGTTTATCAGGTGTTAAGGAGTGGTTGGTGATGCGAAAATAAAAATGATTGTGGCTACGAAAGCACGACAGGAGTGATCATTGCAGTGATAGAAATGTTCTGTATCTTGACTCTATTAATGCCAACATCCTGGTTGTGATACTGCACTATTGTTTCGTAAGATGTCACCATTGAAGAAAACTGGGTAAAGGGTACCTGGGATCTCTCTGTATTACTTTGCCCAACAGCATATGATACATTTCCAGTTTAAAAAGTCCATACTACCATAGTTGGCACAATAGGTACTCAACACACATTGAGTTAATAAACCGTTGTGTCTTATTGATTCTGCTCCAGATTTATTGTAAGGAAGATGATCCTACTGTTCCTCTCTGGTAGCCTTGCAAGTGTCTTCCAGGGTTTCCCTAATCACTTTGCATTTCTTTGTTTGACATGCAAATATTTCAATGTACAATCTGTCCTCTACCATCTATGAAAATACTTTAAAATGAAAATATTGGATAATCTTCCATGGTTAAATCTTAAAGACCTCAAATGCGGGCACATGAAACAGGTTACTTATTGGAAGTGCTTAGCACTGAAAGAGCAAAACCATGTTAAGGTGTGCTCAAGACTTCATACAGTGTTCTGCATATAGCGGGGATTAGATACTTATTTTTTTAATGAATTTACTAAGAAATAGCACATTGTAAGTTTTCCATAAATGATAAGTAGTGGTAGTAGTAATAATTTCAGTAGCAGCAATAGTGCTGTAATTGTAGAGTGTTACTATTACTAGAATAAAAAAAAAACAGATGACCTCAAAACTCAAAAACATACTAGGTTACCATTATTCAAGCTGGTGACTGTACCCATCTTTCTGCCATGTTTTTCTGTTTATGGTTTTTGAATTACCAGCGTTAGCATGGTCTCTGCTCTGCTCTGCTCAGGAGTCAAGCCTACTATTCAACTATTTGCCTCCAAACCATACCTGATCCAAAGGTTTTAGGAAAATAAAAAGTAAGTTTTCACTCCAAAAATGTTCAGTCTCTGCCCTAAGATAATAAATCCCTACGTTCTTCCTGATAAGAATGCATTTGAAAATTAGTAGCTGCAAGTATCAGATGCATCACAGGTGAGTGTTTGACCCTAAGCTTTGCTAGGTTTTTATCTATTACATTTCCAAATGCTTCATGACATGTTTTAAATTATTGTATAGGCGTCACGAAATAGCAGCTTCAAATTACTGAGCGGTGAATAGTTCCCACTTATTACCATGATTCTAAGCATTTTCTCCTACATTCCCTGGTGAGCCTGGAAGAACTGCTTTCTGATTCACAGGTCACAGGACCTGTGTTAATAATCTAATAGAGATTCTGTTTAAGTGAAGTATTATCTTCTCTGTCAGTTATTGAGGAAAAGGAGGCAACCTTAAAGACAATTCCTATAATATTCTCTTTTTTAAAGTTTATTTATTTATTTTAAGAGAGGAAGAGCACAAGTGGGGGGAGGGGCAGAGAGAGAGAGGAGAGAGAGAGAGAACCTCAAACAGGCTCCATGTTGCCAGCACTGAGCCCCGATGTGCGCTCAATTCACAAAGCAGTGAGATCATGACCTGAGGCGAAACCAAGAGTCAGACGCTTAACCTACTGAGCCACCCAAGCGTCCCACTTGCTGTAAAATTCTTAAGGGCAGATGATGCACTTTTTCCAGGGAGAACTTGATTAGGTTTTGTTAGATGGTAAAGAGTGCTTTTGCTTCTTTATAGCTTTCTTTTACAGATTCCGTGGAATTGGGGAAAATATTTAATACACAGTGATTAATGCTTGCAAATATTTGTGCTTCCATGGTTTATATTTTTGCTTTCTAATGTGGAATATTGTAGTTCCAATGCCCTCTTATTTGTCTTATGATTTAATAGTTCCAACTGAAGAAATGCCCATGTTTAACTTAACATATTAAAAACCAGAATAAACAGTATCTGTAACCAGAAATTACTACAAAAATTAGGAGTTTGAAGAGAGGCTTAGATATTATTTATCTACCACTCTTACTTTGCAAATTAATGTGACCTGAAATTCTGTTTATTTAAGCACCGAATTCTAATCCAGATTTTGCTCTATTTCAATATTCTAAATCCTTCCTCTTGAGGAGAATGCTTCTTGGATACTGCCATCCGGCTACTATTTCAACATTCCTCCTTTTGGTTTTCCTGCTTCATCTACTAACTCAAGTTTATCCCAACAACAAATCGTGGCCCAAATTGCCCTTATTTCTTTAACACCATACATTTCCTTTTTCTATCAAATCTGTGTGGATTTTACGCATGTCAAAATTGTAATCCTGATCCTAAAAACTACTGACATTTATTTATTTATTTCTTCATTTAATTTGTATTTATAATATATGTGCATTTCTAGTTTCATGAGTTAGAGCAAATGTGTAAGAAATACATTCCCTGCTATTGAGAAAGACTTAATAAATCACAGTACGTTCACTTGAAGGGATTCCAGACAGCCATTCAAAACAATACTTTAAAACAGCAGTCCCTAAACTATGGCCCACTGGTCAGATATGGCCTGTTACTTATTTTTATAAATAAGCTTTTATTGGAACACAGCTATTTCCACTTGTTTATGCATTATCTAAGGTTACTTTTGTGCCACAATGGCAGAATTCAGTAGTTGCACAGAGACCATATGGCCCACAAAGCTTGAAATATTTACTTTCTTTTTTTTTAAAGTTAATTTAGTTTTGAGAGAGAGAGAGCATGAGTCAGGTGGGGGCAGAGAGAAAGGAGACAGAGTCCCAAGCAGGCTTCATGCTGTCAGCACAGAGCCCAATGTAGGGCCTGAACTCACTAACCACGAGAGAGAACCTGAGCAGAAGTCAAGAGTTGGATACTTAACCCATGAGTCACCCATGCTCCCCTGAAATATTTGCTTTATGAGACTTTACAGAAAAATTGTCTTCCTCCTATGTTAGAAGAATCTTTAGTGCCATTTATTTAATAATTTTTCAAACACATAAGATAGGTATAATAGAAAAATATCCAATATATAGTGTTAGGACAACACGTAGGTTGCAAAATGACCAAATTTTTTTGTCAATGGGATTTATATGTACAAAAAAATCTGATAAGATATACGCCAAAATGCTAAAAGTTTGAATATTTGGTGCAAGTATAGGAAATATTTTCTTACCTGCTATATCAGAGGATTTTTCTTTTGTTTTAATTATACATTAAATCTCTTAAGAAAGTATTTGTGGTGGGTAACAAAAACTCTGATGATCAATGCTTAAAAACATGAGAAAAGTGGGCATATGGGTGGCTCAGTCGGTTAAGTGTCCAACTTCAGCTCAGGTCATAGTCTTGTGGTTCACGAGTTTGAGTCCCACATCAGGCTCTGTTCTGACAGCTCAGAGCTGAAGGCCTGCTTCAGATTCTGTGTCCCTCTCTCTCTGTCCCTCCCCCACTTGCACTCTGTTTCTCTCTCTCAAAAATAAATAAATCTTTAAAAAGGAGAAAGCTTTGAAAAAAACATGGGAAAACTGGTTGTTCACTTAACAAAGAGTTTATTCATAATTCAAAAATCTTATCAAGGCTGAAGTATGCTCCATATTTTTATAATTAATTTTAGGGCAGAATAAATATTCAGGTGAAATGAAAAAAAAATACCACCTTAAAGAATGGTTGAAGAGCACATACATACAGGATCCCCAAACAGTTACAATTGTGTGTGAACATGGGTTCTTGAGTCACAATGACTCATACGACTCATCTTCATTTTTATATTTGTAGTACATATTTGGGAGATTTATTTACTTTTCTGTGCTCACACCTATTGCACATCTATAAAATGAGATGAGTAAAAGAATACCTTACAGAATTGTTTTGTCTGTTGAACATGTTAATACCACTTAACATGGGCTTAAAATGGTACCCAACATATAATAACTACTCAATAAATGTTAAACATTGTAAGTATTAAGATTACATGTTGTGAAAAAAATGAGTCAGCTAGCTTGAAAGCCTGGCCATAAGGAAATGTATAATGTGAAACTATGAACTAAAGTCATGTCTACATAGAAGTTTCATTCTTTGGTTTTGATGGTGGCTTGGGTAGGTGAGTCAACCATTCCTCAGAAAGAAGAGAGGTTTTCAGGTTTCTGACTTCATGGTATTCACTGTTTCTTTTGCCTGGGTTCCTTTTCACTTCAACGGTGCCCCACCTAATTCCTACCAATTCTTTACTCGTCAGAGAGTGTTGATCTAGTCTCTTCTTCACTTCTCCCCACCTCCCTGGTGGGCAAGCATAATAAAGTACTGTCTACAGACTGTGTGGCTTAAACAACAGAAATTTACTTTCTCACAGGTTTAGAGCCCAGAACTCTAACTAAAATCAGGTGTTGACAGGTTTGGTTTCTTGAGTCTTCTCTCTTTGGCTTGTAGAGCCCTTTGTCTCTGTTCTCCCTCTTTACATGATCTTTTCTCTCTGTGTGTCTGTGTCCTAATCTCTTCTTCTTATAAGGACACCAGTTAGATTGGATTATGATCCATTCTAATTACTTCATTTGAACCACTCTAGCCCTCTCTCTAAATACAGTCACATTTTGGGGGTTAGGACTTCATAGGCGGAGACACAATTCAACTCCTATTACTTGCTGTTGTTGTCTGTCATAGCATTTTATCCTTTTGTACATAACACTTATCATTATATGGAAATATGTTAGTACTTTTTCCGCTTATTTGTTAAACGTCTGCCTCTATATGAATGGTTATTTTGTCTATTGCCATAGCCCTAACACAATACCTGGCACCAAGTAGCCGATCAAGAAATAGATGTCAAATACATGAATGAAGAATAAATGAAAGTACTTCTATGAATGTACTTCTACTTCTCTCTCTCTTTCTCTCTCTCTTTTTTTTTTTTTTTTTTTTTTGGAATTACTTGCACTAGCTTCTGAAGGTAAAGAAACTTCTTTACCATAGGGTATATAATGTATTTTAAAAGCAGATAAGTGAGAGATAGTCAAGGCATACAGGAAACTTTGGATTATTATTGTTAGTTCTTTTGAGTATTAGGCCATGTGGAATAATTATTATTTTATAAATTAAAAAATGGTCAATACAGGCACTTTAATATTGCTAACTTATTTAGACAAAGGTGTTCTCTCAGGTCATTTTGAAATAAAAATTTCCTTCTGTTTGGTTCCAAAAGTTTCGATTGCTTACCTTTCAGACATAGGATCTTTGGGTTGGTTACCGCCTTGTACTTTGGCTAAAGAATTTCTATGCTAAACTTTGCCTTTATTGGACAATTAGTCCTTGGGCTTAGGTCTCTTGTGCAGGCCCTGGTTTGAAGATTTATCCACTGACAGCTCCCTGCAGTAACTCAAGTTCAATTACTCATCCTTTCTTCCCAGAGGCTATACTGTGTTCTAGTATATATGAGGACTCAAGAGCATCCTTCTCCACCACCATTAAGTCAGTCTTCATGACTGGACACATACACTCCACTCTTTTGCTTCAAGGTAAATTTTTTCCACACCCACCCTGAATTACCTCTCACTTCCCACCATATTAGGTTACTCTTCATTTTTTTAAAAAACCATCTTGTTCCCTACTTTCTTCCTTTCCTACTTTTCTCCTTACCTCTCTTCCTTCCTTCTTTCCTTCCTTCCTTGCTTGCTTCCTTCTTCATAATACCATCATTGCCATGTGTTCTGTGAATATAATGATAAATACTACAAAGTACTGGGCTTAAAGGAGTTACACTGTTGACACTGACATGTCAACAGTCACACTATATAGTGTAAACACTGTAATAGAGTTCTGCACAAGGTGACATAGGAGTGTGTCAAAGGTGCATTGAGCCAACCTTGGGATAGTGGCAAGGGGTCAGGAAATTTCCCTAAGGCCATGACCACTAAACTGAATGACCAATTTTAATCTTATTTATGATTCATATTATCTCTTATCATAAGAAATTCCCTAGGTTATTCTTTACATGTGGAATGCTATTTTTATCCCTTTTTATGTACTTAATGCTGGTCCATCAGATCTCAAATCAGGCATTATTGCTTCTTCATGGAGGATTTCCCTGTCCAGATCAAATCTACATAGTAAAAGAATACATAATTGTGTGTGTCTTGTATGTGTTGTGCCTCTTAGCACAGCCTAATGTTACATTTGGTTGTCTGATTAACTCATTAACATCCATATTTCCAACCAAACTGTGAGGTGTCATGAAGTTAGAGATCTGGCTACTCGATTGCCTGGAATAATAATTTTCACATCACAGACACTCAGTAATATTTGTTGAGTGAGTCAATAAATTTAGATATAAAAGAAGGAATAGTTGAGAGTGGCAGTGGTGGGCAGTGAGTTGAATAGTGTTGTGAGTTGAATAGGACATTTCAACAAGAAGAAGCTGCTTCAGGGAGGGCCCGAAGGAAAATGACACTGTTTGCCAGCAAATTCTTGAAACAAAGAGGTTATCGAGGTAAGTGGGGCCCAATAGAAAATATGTTTTTCATACATTTTCCTGTGGTCTTATGAAGGCTTGTTTCAAGTTTTTTCACTGGGGAGATGGATGATGAGATTTGTGTTGTTGTAAGCATCAGTCTGGTTGCAGAGTGGAAAATGCTTGGCAGGCAGTAGTATACATGAGCTGGCAAAGTCCTTTTGATAACTGCTGCCAAAGTTCAAGTGAAAGAGATATGGCTTCAGCTGGGAAGAGATATATTACCTCAGCGAAAGAAGTGATAGGAATTAGTGGTTGGTTGAACATGATGGAGGTTAAGATGGAAGGAGAAGAAAAGAACCATCCTAGGGTATTAATATGATCTCCAGAGGGATGGTGGTGCAATGTAGTAGGACAGAAAATTCAGGGAGATGAGCAGGTATGGAAAGGAACTGAGTTCAGTCTTATGCATGCAAAGTTGGCTTGTGGACCACCCAAGGGAAGTTGCCTAGCAGACAATTGGAGGTATATATTTGGAGTTAAGGAGAGAGATAGAAACTTTATGTCATAGGTGGTATTCTCTCTGAGAAATAATCTAAGGCAAGGATTTGTATGTAAATGATTTCTTAATGAAGTGGGGGAAGTAAGACAGGGAAGGGGGAGAAATGCAGGAGAGTTATTTCAGATGAAGTACCAAGCTCTGCCTAGGTCTTCTGCAGAGTTCTTTACAGAATGAATTACAATTCAGAATTCATTCCAGTAGAGGCAAAAGATCTGTTTTCATACTCAGGAGTGCAGAGAGAAGGGACAGTAAAATTCCTTAGTACTTCTGGTTCTCCAGATGGATGAAGCAAATCCAGTGACCAAGGTCAATTTTCTAAAAGTCACAGCATGAGCTATTAATACCAAAGCACACACATGCTAGAGATTGGGTGCCCAGAGGGATCTGGGGGATCTAGATTGGGCACTATCCACAGTAGTTCCATTACTGTGTAGTTATACATTTTGGGGTCAAGAAACATGATAATTAAAATCATAAGAAAGGACAAGACTTCTCAGAGAGAGCATCTAGTGTGAGAAGAGAAGAAGACTTAGGAAGAGGAGATATAGCGGAGTCAATGCAGACTGAGAAGGATTGCCAGTAAGAAAGGAAGAAACGCAGGAAACTGGTTCAAAAAAATCCAAAAGAAGGTAGCATGCATTCTTATAGTTTTAGGAATCTGATGTTCACTAGTAAAATTCTCTTCCTATTTTCTCCAAAGTACTCTAAACATTTAGAAACACTAGAAAACTGGGTGCCTGGCTCTGATAATCTCAGGGCTTCCAATATGGTTTTAAAAATGGGGTTTCCTAAAGACCCTCAGTAAGAGTAAGTAGAGTGAAATGGCAATGGTCCTGAGGGGAGGAACAGAGAGAGAGGGAGACATAGAATCTGAAGCAGGCTCCAGGCTCCAAGCTGTCAACAGAGAGCTGGGCATGGGGCTGGAACCCACGAACCGTGAGATCATGACTTGAGCCAAAGTTGGACGCTTAACTGACTGAGCCACCCAGGTGCCCTTCCGGTTTTCTCTTTTTAAATGTTTATTTACTTTTGAGAGAAAGAGGCAGAGAGAAAGGGAGACATAGAATCTTAAGAAGGCTCTGTGCAGTCACCACAGAGCCCAACATGGGGCTCGAACTGATGAACTGTGAGATCATGACCTGAGCTGAAATCGAGTCAGACACTCAAACGACTGAACCACCTGGGTGCCCTGCCTGGGTTCCAGTTTTAGCTCCACAGTCAGGTAGTTTTTAAATTAAACAATTGGCCAGTACTCTGTGTACCTCTTTCTCAGCAGTGGTACAGAAAGAACAAGCCACACTAATTAAAAAATTGTATGTGTGGGCACAGAGAAGGTACATTCACCAACAAAAATGTTTCAGAAGACCTAAAATCTCTAGCTGGGCTGATTAGTTAGGGTCTTTTCCTATACATAAGTGGTCTATAAAAACCAAGACGTAGTTGTTTTATCAAATACACAAATTACAACATAAAGTTACAAGACACAAAAAGAAAGATAGAAAGATGGTCCAAACAAAGGAACAAAATAAAACTGCAGAAACCAATGCCAAAGAAAAGGAGGCATATGAATTACCTGGCAAAGAATTCAAAAGTCATAAAGAAAGTCTACTAGCATAAGAAAATAATGAATGAACAAATTGATAATATCAACGGAGAAATAAGAAAAAAATAAAAATAGCCTAATAGAATTTGGAGCTGGAAAATAAAGTAGTTAAACTGAAAAAGTAACTAGATGGGTATAACAACAGACATGACGAAGCAGAAGGAGTCAACTTGAAGACAAGTTGCCTGAAATTATCAAAACAGTGGAACAAAAAGAAAAAAGAATGAAAAAGAGTGCAGAAATCCTAAGAAACTATTTGGACATCATCAGGGGAGCAATATAGCCATTATGAAATTCTTAGAAAAAAAGAGGGAGACACGGGCAGAAAGTTTATTTAAAGAAGTAATAGGTTCTCAAAACTGGAGAAAAAAATGGCCTTTCAGATTCAAGAAGCCCAAAGGACTCCATGCTTAGATGTATTAAAATCAAATTGTTAAAACTCAAAGATAAAGAGAGAATTTTGAAGACTCCTCATGTACAAAAGATCCCCCATAAAACTATCAATGTATTTCTCAGCAGAAACCATGAAGGAAAAAAGGAATGGAAATGTTATATTCCAAGTGTTGAAGGAAAAATATCGCCACTCAAAATGCTATATCTGGTAAAACTATCTTTCAAAAATGAAATACTTGTCCAGATAAACAAAGCCTGAGGGAATTCGTCACCACTAGACCTGCCTTACAAGAAATGCTACAGAAACTTTTAAATATGGAAATGAAAGGATGCTAAAAAACAGCGTGCAAACATATGAAAGTACAAAGCTCACTAGTAAAAGAAAATATATAAGCAAATAAAGAATGTGGTAACACTGTAATGGTAGTGCAAAGGAAACTTTTAATTCTGTTATGGAAATTAAAAGGCAAAAGGGTAAAAAATAGTGATAATTATAAAAATATGTTAATGGGTACATGATATATAAAAAGATGTAATTTATGACATCAATAACATAAAATGTATGTGGGGAAGAAGTAAATGTGTAGAATTTTGGTATGTAATTGAACTTAAGTTCCATTAGCTTAAAATGGAAAACTTAACTCTGATACCAAAGCCAGAAAAAGACACAGCAAGAAAAGTATGGACCAATGTTGCTGATGTAAATTGACGCAAAAATATTCAACAAAATGCTAGCAGACCTAATTCAACAGCACATCACCATGATAAAGTGGGATGTATTGCTGGAATGTAAGGATGGTTCAACATAGGAAAATCAATCAATGTATTATACTGCATTAACAGAAACAATGACAAAATTCACATACCAACAAATGCAGAAAAAGCATTTTATAAAATTCAACACCCTTTCATAATAAAAATACCTAACCAGCTAGAAATAGAAGAAACATGCTCCAACATAATAAAGGCCACATATAAAAAGCCCACAGTTAACATCATACTCAATGGTGAACTGAAAGCATTTCCTATAAAATCAGGAATAAGGCACCTATGCTCACTCTCAGCTCTTCTATTCAATATAGTACCAGAAGTCTTAGCCAGGGAACCTAAGCAAGACAAGAGGAAAAAAGACATATAAGTTAGAAAGGAAGAAGTAAAATTATCTTTGTTCACAAATGACATAGTCTTCTATGCACAAACATCCAAATATTGCACACAAACACAGACATACACATAGACACACACACACAAGTCAGCAAAATTGAAGGACACAGAATCAACATGCAAAAGTCAGTAGCATTTTTACATATTAAAAACTATGAATTCAAAAAGGAACTTAAGAAAACAGTCCCATTTATAATAGCATCATAAAGAATAAACTTAACCAAAAAGACCAAAGACTTGTACACTAAAGACTTCAAAATATTGTTAAAAGAAATTACAGAAGACATAAGTAAATGAAAAGATAGCCTATGTTCATGAATTGGAAGACTTAATAATGTTAAAATATATATGCCACCCAAAGCAATCTATAGATTCAATGAGATCCCTATCAAAATCCCAATGACATTTTTTGGAGAAATAGAAAAAAAAAATCCTAAAATTCATATGGAATCATAAAGGACCTTGAATGGCCAAAACAATCTTGTGAAAGAAGAAAAAAGCTAGGGATCTCTAAATACCTTATTTCAAAATATATTGCAATACTACAGTACTCAAAAGAGTATGGTACTGGAATAAAGAGAGGCATAAACCAATGAAACAGAATAGAGTGCCCAGGAATAATTTTATGCACATTTGTTCAACTGGTTTTTGCCATGGCTAAACAATGGGGAAAGGAAAGTCTTTCCAAAAAATGATGTTGGGAAAACTGGATTTCCCAAAAGAATGACATTGGACTCTTATACCCAAATACCAGTGACAGAAGGACATATAAGATTCTTATAACATTGTTCTGGCAATGATTTCTTGGATAGACATCAAAGCACAGACAGCAAAAGCAAAAATAGACATGTAAGACTGTATCAGACTAAGACCACAGGAAAGGAAACAATCAACTGAGTGAAGAGGCAACCAGCAGAACTGGAGAAAATATTTATATATCTGTTAAGAGATTAATACAAAAAATATATACATAAGGAACGTCTATAACTCAATAGAGAAAAAACAAAACAAAACAAAATAAAACAAAAAACCACCCAAACCCCTAAATAACCTAATTAAAAATTAGGCAAAGGACTTGAATAACCTTTTTTTTAAAGTAAACACACAAATGATATGAAAAGTTACTCAAAATCACCAATCATCAAGGAAATGTAAATAAAAACCACAATGAACTATCAATTCATGTCTGTTAGGATGGCCATTATTTAAAAAAATAATAATTACAAGTGTTGAGAAAGGTGTAGAGAAATTGGAACCCTAGTGTACTTGAAAAAATGGTGCAATTTAACTTTTAGAAAAAATAAAAATAAAACTGTCGTATAATCCAGCCAAATCACTTCTGAGTATTAATCCAAAAAAATTGAAATCAGGATCTTGAGGAGATTTTGTACTGCCAAGTTTATTATAGCATTATTCATAATAGCCAGGACGTGGAAATAACCTACATGTGTATAAATGGTTGAATGAGTAAATAAAATATAGTACATACTTAAAATTGAATACTTAGCTGTAAAAAAGAAAATTCCATTACATGCTACAACGTGATGAATCTTGAGTGAAACAAGCCAGTTGTAAAAGGGCAAACACTGCATGATTCCACTTATATGTAGTATTTAAATTAGTCAAATTTATAGAAACAGAAAGTAGAATGATGTTTTCCAGGGACTGAGAAGAGAATGAAATGCCAAGGTTCTTTTCAATGGGTATAAGTTTCCATCATGCAAGAAGAAAAATTTCTGGAGAAATGCTCTCCCACATTGTGTTTACAGTTAATACTGTACTCAAAAATTTGTTAAGAGGTTAAAGAAAAGAGCTAATTTAGATGGGAAATGCACTTTTTTTTTTCTGCACAGAATGCTAATCTGATTGTTTAAACTGTTGCAGCCGCAAGGTACCCTGTGGGACAGTGGCCGCATCTCCGTTATCTTCTCAAATCAGGTTCTACCTTTGGGTTTCTTTTTTTTTTCTTTTTTTTAATTTTTTTTTAACATTTATTTATTTTTGAGACAGAGAGAGACAGAGCATGAATGGGGGAGGGTCAGAGAGAGAGGGAAACACAGAATCCGAAACAGGCTCCAGGCTCTGAGCTGTCAGCACAGAGCCCGATGCGGGGCTCGAACTCACGGAGGGCGAGAGCATGACCTGAGCCGAAGTCGGATGCTCAACCGACTGAGCCACCCAGGCGCCCCTACCTTTGGGTTTCTGTGCAGTTTCATGACAAAGCATTCCAGGTCTTCCCAGGTCACCCATATAATCAGAGTTGGATTCTTGGAAGTTGTGAGAGACTAACATATGTTCCATTTCATCTTCATGGATTTCAGCTTGTCCTCATGCATTTTGGTTTGTTTTTTGCTTGTCCCCACTTCAAGTCCATCTTTCTTTCCTGACTGTGATCCCTGTTGACTGTAGATCAACATACACATACACACGGGCAGCAGACTTTTCTGGACTGCTTAACCAGTTCCCACAATCACACAATGTCTAATTCCTGTAATAAATCCTGTTAAATTGCTTGTATTTATTTTGTGTCTCTAATGAAACCCTAACTGTTCCATGACGACAAAGTGGATCAAACTTGAACAATAAAGTGAATGTGAGTATGGAATTTAGTGCTGAGGTTCACAGAGAAGAATAAAGGAATCCTGGGTCCTAAGGACTTTGTGGAGCCATAATATCAGCCCTGATCTGCCTACCACTGGACTTCATTTACATGATATAATAAATGACTTTTATTTGAGGTTTCTGTTGCGTGCTGAATTTAAGTCTAAGTGGTAGATGCTTAAATTATTTATTGGAGGTATTTGCTTGAAGTGCTGAGGATAATTCAAATATTTGATAAAGTTTTTATAAGACTTCAGAGGCTTGTATTGGTTCATAGGGAAAGCATGTTACTATCAATTGATTGAACTTGTCAGCCAGATTCACCAGGTGAGAAAGTAATGGTAAATCCACCTAGTTTGTGTCATTCTTCCCCTTGTGGGCAATGCTGAAATCAGTTCTACAAAGAACCAATCCAAGTCCTCTACTCGTCCTATTCTCTTAATTGGTTAGTAGTTTCTCTTTACCTGTTCATCGGGATGCAGTTGATATATGCCTTGTTTGTCCCCAAATCTAATGGAACTAGGTTTGATTTTGTTGTTGTTGTTCCCCAGACATCAGCTATGGGATAGGTTGAAGATTTCTGAACCTTAATGTCTAGTGAGTCTGGATTTAGGTAATAAAGTCCCTAAACCATAGAATAAAATACCTTTTGAGATATTCTATATCAGATTGAGAGGATGGAAGGGATAGTATCATTTGTGGCATAAAAGATTAATCTGTGTGTTTAAATTTTAGGTGATATGATATTCCAGAAAAAAATTTTCAAATTTCCTATTGTTCTATTTCTAGCTCCTTTGATGTGTTTGAAAATTATATGTATTGCTATGAAAGTGTAGATATTGCTACACTATTGGTGGGCTCATATCCCGTTTGTTTATTTACTATTTGTGTAACATTGGACAAGATATTTAATCTCACTCAGCACCATCCTCTGCAAGATGAGGATAATAATACCATATAAAGTCGTGAGGATTAAGTAAGATAAACATAAACAATATGATATGTGTGGCAAAACAGGCATTCCGTAGATGCTGATGTGTCCTGTTGGCTTTCTCTTAAAATAAGCATTCAAGAATATTCCTACCCCATTACTTCTAAGATCATAGCCAATTACAAAAAATAAATTAAAAAAAACAAATGCGTTCCACTTAGGGAAAAAAATTTACATTTATCTTTAGAATTACTTCTGTTTCATCAGTAGGAAAATAAGATGTCCTGTGAGTTCAGTTCTCCCTATTATACGGTCATCTAAAAGCATTTGTGGACAATTTATTGGACACTTTAGTAACCTACCCAGGTAATCATGATCATCTTATGAGTATTGATTTCCTTTACTCTGTACAAAACCTCTTATATCTTCTAGTGCCTTTGCTGAATTGCTCTTTTATGGAGAAGTAACATTTTGCCATGAGAAGCATGTAAAATATTTAACTCCTCACCATTTTTTTTTTTTTGGTCAAAGGTCAGGCTTTAATGAGATGGATTACTTCAGGGCCTGGAGCATATTTTTGCAGTGACTGTGTAGCTGTCAAAACCTTTACAGTAACAGAGAAATTATTGACTTTTCTCAGCTTAGGAATGACCAGTGAACAAAAGGATGATTGAACCCACAGCAAGTGTTTCTTAAAAGTCCTCACGACCTTGTCATTACCTCATTTGCAGAGAGAAAAAAAAATCTAAAATTAATTTCCTAAGGGAGAAGGGATTTCTATATTGCTTTTTCTCAGATGTCATCAAGGACAGAGATATGGGGTTAATGTTGGGAAACAATGAAAGAATGTGAGAAAGTTAGCTTGGGATTGGCTTGGTGATGCTAGACAGAGAATTGACTGTAATTCAAAAAACATTCATTTCAGATATTTTTCATGCAAGATTTTGGACAAAACAGATATTACTAAGAAAGTTAAGATTAGAAAGTCTAGTTCTCTGTCTGCTCCAGGAGTTTGTGTTTTGTAGGCACATGAAAGAAGGAAATCGTTTGTCAGGCAGCAGCATAGGTAGACCAAAGAGCCGACTTGGGAGCCTATAGGCATGCATTCTAGGTTCACCTCTGACTTCATTAAGTCTCTAACTTCTTGCATTTCATCTTAACTATAGACTGAGGACTGCTGAGGATCTAGTAATTTTCAAAGCTAATTCTGTTTCTCTGTCTCTGTCTCTGTCTCTGTCTCTGTCTCTCTCTCTCACACACACACACACACACACACACACACACACACACACACACTTAACTGTGCCACTGAACTATTCACATGGCAATTTTGCTTTAGAATTTGGGTGTAATTCTGGCAAAGTTTCAGGTATAGAGACCTCCAGGAGACTAAGAATTAAAGTTAAGATTGATTGGAAATCATTCCATGATTGAATAGGGATGTTCTTTGGCCACTTGCCATCTTCTATCCTTAAAGAATAGCTTCAAGTTCATAATACAACAATTTGGCATTTCTTTTAATTTGAATGGCCTCTGGACTTTTCATTAAGTTTAAAAATTATGGGGCTTTATGTTGCCAATATGAGGGATTGGTACACTTGATTTGGAGAAAACAGTCAGTTTTGGTGGTGATCCTGTTTTATGTGTTTTTTTTTTTTTGACAGTTTGAAAAATGCTGTATAATTTTCATGGAATCAAAGAAATAAGAAACATTCAGGCTCTGTAAAAATGGAAACACGTATTCTTATGCCAATTTTTCTGTTTTTACATTACTCAAAATTTGGTGGCATAGCTACAAAAATACTTTTGGAAGTGATATCAACAGTGTGTGTGTGTGTGTGTGTGTGTGTGTGTGCGTGCGCGGGTGTGCATGTATGTGTTGGGTGTGTTAGATGAGCATGGGAGATCTTGTATGAAACCACTTCAAATGCTTTTAGATAGGATTAACAATTGGTAGATTTGCTTTCATAGCAATTACAGAATTATTAGCTAGACCATTAGTTTACAAATTACTTGATTATATACCATATTCTTGAGTAAGAAGAATTTGTTATAAAAGCATATTCTTAAGGTTTTTTTCTGGGAAAATTAATTTATGGAATATTATACAGTTTTTACACTTGTACTATCCATTTATCCAACTGATTTTCCAGTAAATTTAAAAATGATTTACTGCAGGGAAATTCTCCCTACTAATGAGGGAGGAAAATATCTCCCAACTTATTGCTTGCTGTTGAGAATATTTTCCCTTTGGGGCATAACATGGCTTGTTATAATAAAGCATGTGTGATGAATTTTAGGATGACACTTTATTTCCTAGAGTGGAGCTCCTTCAAAAATATCTTGGGTATTAAGTTATCCGTAGCAATAAATGTAATATTTCAAAGACTTCTTTACCCAAGGAGTCCAAAGTTCTTATAATATGAATAAATTGATTTACCCATACTATAGCAGGTAAGAGTGACATAGAAAAAGAAGATATAATCAGCTCTCATTTCTGGTTGCCGGAATTAGCCATGGGAAATCTGATACGTAAGGGGAAAAAATGAACTCCCAACATTTATATGTTGGCTTCTATCCAATGACAAAGTTGACACACTCTTCAAATCAAAGTCCATTTTCTCATTCTTATTTAGGACAACTGACTGTGTGGTCTTGGTTATTTTAGAATTATCTACAGTCACATGAAGAGGTACAGTAAGTGGATATGTTAAGGGAATGAAATTAGAAAGGCATTTCGGATTGGCAGAACGTAATTACTTACTTGAAATTTACCCAGTACGTTTGCTGTTGACACATTCAGTTGGTGCAAAGGATCTTTAATTACCCAAAGCAACTAGTTTGTGGTTTCACATCTCAGTGGAAAGAAAGCAATTCCTGGAGCAAGGCATTGTAAACACCATGCAGTTCTGAAGCATTCTTTCTGATCAAAGGAAACCAAGGTTACTTCTTATTAGAGAGGTCCACTGCAAGCAGGCTCAGTTATTTCTTGGGGCACGGATCTCCAGATATTTTGGGAAGAGGAACTCATTTTCCTTTCTTGTGTATAATAAAAACAATGGACTTTGAAACAAGACTGAGATTGTGGAACCCATTTATCAGCTCTTTAACTATGCCTCAAAAGGGAAATGATACCTGTATCAGAGAATAATTAGTGGGGGTTAAATAAGCTAACATATGTGAAATCTAGCACAGTGCTTGTCACAGAATCAGAACCCAACAAATGTCTGCAAAGCATGGTGGTTTGTGGAAGTCATGTTCTGAATGAGATACCTTCACGTGAACCAAAGAAGAGGCATTTCTGATAATTGTGCTTCCTACCAGGTGAGTTGAACAGGAAACAATGGAGATGGTATTAGATGCTAGCATGCCCCCCAGGCATGATAGAGGGGGCAAAATAGTCCTTGCTTTGTTTCTACTTAGCTGCCTGGCTTCAGGTAAATTGCTTTAAGTGTCCACCAAATTGTTGCTTCATCAGACAGTCAAGGCTCCTTATATTTTTCCTGCTTATCTCCTAAGGGTGTGGGGAACAAACAGGTGTATAAACATCCTTTTTGGTTAGAGAGTGCAAGCCAACCACAAAGATTGTGCTTTCAATCCCAGAAAAAGAGTGGAATGAATCTACTCCTTTATATAAATAAATATACACTTATTGACAGCTTACCAAAGGCCAGTTATTGTGGTAGGAACTGATGAACAAAGTAGACATGATATCTTTCTTAGTATTACGTAGCTTAGAGTTAACTCCCTAGCTTTTTCTGATACTGACATATAGTGGATATTCATCAGTTATTTTTCCAAATAAGACTGAATTCAAATTTATCTGGTAAGACTTTGAGCACTCCCGACTAGAACACCTGTCTTAGGCATTCTCTGGGACAAAAAGGTCTAAATAAAACACATGACTCATCATGCATTTTGGGGAAATTATGTATCCAAGTGTGACTATTCACTGATGGGTTTGGGCTCCTAATGAAATACATTTTTCTCTGTTTTTCCCCTAACTACATTTATTTTAGGTATCATTGGTTTTGCTTGTTTGATAGCAGGGTTAACCCTACTCTCATTTTGTTGTTAGTGTTTGGCTCATCTTTTACTCATTTATATATTAAAATTCTTCATGTAAACATAATCCATTCTTGTTTGGCAATAGGAATAAAACCAGAAAAAAACACTAAAGTAAGAGCTGTCTTACCTAAATCACAATCAAAGGTGTATGGGAAATGTCCACCTTGGACTGTGAACCTAGTCGTTTAAGTTGATGACTAGACATTTCAGTATCTCATTGGACAAGGTGAATAACAGATATATTTATGTTACAATGGAACTATTGCTATTGCTGTTAGTTTGCAATGCTCATTCCAAAGAAGTATTCTGCCTTTTAAACCAGAGGGATGACCCTGATTCTCTGGGGTAGATGTTTTGGTAAAAGTTAAAGAATAAAGAAGAATATATTGTCCTCTTGGCTTCCTTACTTCTTATGCTGCATCATGTGACCAATTGGTTGTGCAATAACAGCTACTTATGCCAAAATTCCCCTGGAGCACCCAGAGCTGAACCACTTAGATCAATAACACAAGCAATTGGATCATATGCTTGGACTGACCAGGGCTGGGGACCATTTTGTATGACAAGTTTCCAGTTTTGCAGGAACTAGAAAACTTATCCACAGAAATCACAGTGAAAGTCCCTGGGGTCAGGGACAGGACCTTGGGAGTCAGGCTCAAAGAGCCCATTCTGGTTTGGACTAGGGAAACTGGGCATTGGACTCCTGCAACAGTGATAGCAGGAATTAGATGGTGCTTGGGAAGACTGATGGTGTGTGAAGTTCACCACAACTGGAAGTCTATTTTACTTGACATAAACATCATCACCATGGTGATGAGTACCTTTTTAGTTAAAAGTAAGAAAACTCCTTTTAATGACAGGTAATTAGAATTGTTACCATTGCTTTAGAGAAAAACCATAAAAAGAAAA
Organism: Panthera pardus; assembly: GCF_024362965.1. Lineage (NCBI taxonomy): Eukaryota > Metazoa > Chordata > Mammalia > Carnivora > Felidae > Panthera > Panthera pardus. Next base: position 189,216,665 of record NW_026526688.1, read on the forward strand.
AGATAGCCACAATAGTCTGGAGAGTGGAAGATAGGAAATATTCAGAAGTCAAGACCAATTCCTAAAACAGCTGTGCAACAAGTAGAGAAGGTGCCTATGCTGTTGCACAGAGAAACTTCTAGACCTCACAATGTGCATAAAAAGTATAGTGGAATAGCCAAAATCATATGTCAATTTGCCCCATTCGTTTATTCACTCATTAAAAATAGTATGCCAGGAAAAATTTAGGATACCTGGGTATAGGTTAGTCATCAGTGCTTTCTCTATGACTTTTTAATAAAATTTAATAATCCACACACCTCCAGGTGAAAGTCCTTTTTGAACATAGAAATCTTCATCCCGAGATGTAAATAGCACTGACTGTTATACATTCTGACAAAATGATTCTTCCTAAGAAGAAAGCTATGTGTTTTTTTAAGTTTAACTGAATTCAGTGATATTAAACATTGACAATGAAGGAAAGTGTTTTATATTTCCCCAAAGGATGCTGTCTGTATCTTTTCAGTTGTATAATTTACGAGTCAGATACAAATATATGTTTAATTCTAACATTCCCTGGAATCCTAGCTGTGAGGACATAGATTCTACGCAGCTACAGCTGTGTACTTAGACAACAATGTTATTTTGTGGTTCTAATTCTCCTGTTGTGTTGATTGTTGGAGTCCAGAGAGAAACCACCAACAGCTTCTTTGTTTTTGTTCAATTTTTCTCTCTACTTATTGAGCTATCTAGAGCTCAGAAAAGAAAGTGGGCTCTTAAGGACCAATTTGTTTTGCTAGAAACTATGTAATGGGTAACTTTAAAAAATTACAAATTGATGATTTACTGGTGTTTACTTTTAAAGTTAAGTTATAAAATGAGGTTTTTATTTCTCAAGGTATCTGAGACTTTTCTTGTTTACTATAAATTCTCAAGACTATTGACAAAAAAAAGAACAAAAATCCAGACAAAATTCATTTGTTCTACATATTTTTAGTCCACAGCTTTCATATGTTTTTATAAACTTTTTTTTTGCTATTCAAATTTGCTTAATTTGCCCATGAATAACCCTCACAATACTAAATTACCCTGATAAGGATATCAAAGGATAGAGATACACAAATGATCACAACATATTTTTTTTTGTTTGTTTTATCCTCTCCTACCCTATAGAAACATCAATGCTTCTGCACACCTTCTAGATTTTTTCCAGCAAGAATTGAGTCCCCAGTGATTGTCTAATGTTCTCCAGATCAATTTTTTTCAAATATATGGTAATACTTGGGGGTGTCTTGAAAATTCAGATTTCCAGGTCCCCAGTGCCGATTTACTAAGTCTCAGAGTGTAGCCAGGAATTTAATTTCTCACAGCTCGTGGGAAATTTTGATGCTGTCCATCCCCAGAACGGCAATTGCTCTGGATTTCTCACTACCGTTTCACTATGTTTACCGTTTCGCACGAGCACAAGTTTGGATGCTACTGGACACCTGCCTTTATTCTCCTTCCCTGTCTCTCTCAGCACAACCCCAATGGCTTCTGCTCTCCCCAATGCTCAGTGTCTTCTGTAGGTCCTCTTCCTTCCACTGTTAGGTTGATTTTCTCACAGCAGAGGCCAGAATGTTCACCCCATGTTCCAGTGAGTGCCAGCAGATCTTTCAAGGATAACCCCCTTCCCATTACTTTCTACTATTCCTGTGGACATTGATCATTTGTAGAAATTGTGTCCAACTATCCCCTCTCTTGACATTTTCACTGTCTACTTTTTCCTCCTCTGGTCACAGTCTCTGGTAGAAAGAATTGAAGCAGGGAAGAAATTTAATAGGACACACCTAAAGTTTTCTTCCCTCTAGCACTGGGTGTTCCCGTCTTTTTTCCAGAAATTTGAGGGGAATGAATTAAAACAAGGTGCCCCTTCTGTGTGTACCCAACCCCATGCCAGGACACAATGGTTGATGAAGGGTGCTTGGGTAAAATTTCAGCCTCCACCCTTCTCTTTGAGCAGATGCTCAGGTACGTTGCACTTGAGTTCAGCCAGAGTGGAGGTCCAGGTTTTCTATTGTCCATAGAAATGCCCTCCCATGAGGCTACTCCATTCTTTGTACAAAACTAACCACAGATAGTGTGTCCCTGTGACCCTCCAGACCACGATAAGAGAATTTGAATGCTGGTGACACTGCTGAGGCTCGCTGGATCCTCTGCTGGGAATATATAATGTGAATGTCTATTAAATGTACTTCATGTTTGCACTTTTGGAAGCATAGAGGTTACTAAAAATATTTAAAGTGTTTGTCTGTTTTTGATATTTTTCAGGTGACCTCCCTATTTATCTTACAGAGATAAATGCCTGTGAAGAACTCCTCTTTTGCTTTTATTATCTTGATTGCATTTTTTTCTTTTTTATAAATATTTTACTTTGCACAGTCTATGTTTTTCTAGGCAAACCTTTTTTTCAACTATATTCTTTGTTCTGCTTAACACATTTTTTTTGTTGTTGTTGTTATTTGATAGTTCTATTGACCCTGAAATTCTTTATGTGCATGGAGTTCTGGAGTATAATGACCCGACAACTTAATATTTTCCCCAGCCTTCCAACATTTTAGCATAACACTAGTAAAATCCACAAATTATTAAATATTTAATACCTAACTAGTGCAAAATATATGTGTGTGTGTATGCACAAATGAACACACACTTACATAACTTGGTTTTTCTTTCTATTCTCCCAATGATTCTGTAGGTTCTGGGTTATCCACATTTTCCAAATGAGGAAAATGAGTTTCACAGAAGAAAGTTCTGTCAGTCAGGAAAATGAAAAACTTGCTCTACACTGTTTCTTTTTTCTTTTAAATCTTTAGAACTTTTGATAAGGTGACTTATCTGAGGGATAAGGCTGAGGTTGTTCAGCCTCCCTGCTAAACCAGACAATTTTCTTGGTGGTAATTTAACAATGGCAGTAGGTTGTGCGCATGTGTGAAACTTCAATTTCCTTATTTCATAGTAATGAGAGAACAGTGCCATTTACATTATAAGGATTAATATGCTCTCTCTTGAGTCTGGTGAGGACAAGGTCTACACAAAATAAAGCACAATCACTGGCCAAACTGAACACAGGTGTCTCAGCTCTGTCTGCACTGAAGTTTGTGACTCTGTTGGCTGCAAGACTCTTTGGTAGAATGGTGTGGCAAGGGATTGCCACTTATGACATCCCAGAAACTTGCTCATAGTACTTGTGGGTACAAAAGCTCTGGGAAAATTTTGGTATAATTTCCCATGTTAAAAAAAAAAAAAAAAAGGACATGCCTTGAGGCAGGCTACCCTGTAATTAAAGCCGGATGAGAATTTCATTCATGCATTGAACAAATATTTATTAAAGGTCTACTACGTGCTGGGCCATCTGGTAGATACTGAGAAAAGAGGGCACACAAACAAGGCCCCTGTTCTCACATAGCTTACCATCTAGAGGAAGAAATGGGTAGGAAACTGGCACACGTCCAAAGTGAGAGAGAGAGAGAGGTGGGTTAGGGAAGGGGGCTGTGTGAATAGGAGCTATGCGACAAGCCAGGGGAAGTACGTCCAGACAGAATGAAGTCAGTGGGCAAAATCTCCAAAGGAAGAAGAGGAGTTAGTGGGCTGGGGGACTGAAAGCTGATGGTATGGCTGAAATCTTGTCAGCAAATGGCAGTGTAGCTGGGCTTATTCGCTTCTGTGTCTGATGTGGCCCAGGGAAGAAGGAGCACTTTCTCATTTGTAAATGAGGACCATTTAATAGATATTTCCTGTAATTATCTTTCTGTCTTGGGACCTGCTGTGGAGCATGATTCAAACAAGCTGCGTTAAGCGTTGGTGCTTTCAACTTTCTTTCTCTCTCTTCCAACAACTGCTTCTCCAGCAAGACCACTGCAGGTGAACCCCTTGTGACATAGAGTAGGTCCAGCCATTTTTTGTCATTTGATGTGATGCATAGAACCTGAAAAAGTCCTTTCACAGGCACCTGGACAGGGCTCTAACCATCTCTCTGTTGCTATTCTTCCTGGACAATGAGGAATTATCCAGCCTCTTGTTTCATAGGAGATAGAGTGGCTATTGGCTTTCTGAGAGATTCAAACCACCATGAGTACCTAGTGGTAGTAGCTACCAGTGGAACTCAAACATGAGGGGAATGAAATATTTGCTAAATTTTGTTTTATCACTTATAAGTAAATCAAAGCTAGAAAACACATCCAATTACTCAGAGAAATAACTAACTTCATTAACACCATTTATGCTTACCTCCAGAGTGGAGGGGGACAACTGGGTTTTCTCTTTCTTTCTTCTTTTCTCTCCCCCTTTCTTCCTTTTCTCTCCCTTTCTCTCTTTCTCTTTCTCTCTCTTTCTTTTCTTTTCTTTCTTTCTTTCTTTCTTTCTTTCTTTCTTTCTTTCTTCTTTCTCTTTCTTCTTTTTCTTTTGGATTTCTCACTATTATTCATTATAGCTATGTAATAATAATAATAATAATAATAATAATAATAATAATAGATACTAAAGGGGAATGTTTATTCTCTGACTTAAGTTCAGTTTAGAAAAACAGTCAGCGTAGCTGAAAATCATTTTTATTGGTAAAATAATCATTTTGCAATTCCCAGAATCTCATAGTCTTGATTTCTGAGTCTGAATTGGAAATGTAGCAGGATGCCTTTTAAAATCCCAAAGCAAAGACAGAATGGGAAAGATCTGATTACAATCTCCTTTCTCTCAAAGTATAAAGTGATTTATTTTGAAAGAAAGCAGTACTTTGCTTAATAAATATTTTTATTCATAGAGGTGTTGCCTATGTAGTTTCAACTTAGTTTTTAGTTAGGGTTTGGTGGGGGAGAAGGCTTTCAGATTTCAATCTAGTATAGATTTAATGCAAAGGGGTTTCATCATTTTAGCATATTTGAATTCAATAGTGTCTAAATTAACTGTTTTTATTTATTATCTATCTATCTATCTATCTATCTATCACTAGTCATCTATCTTTCTATCTCTATCTATCAACTTTTAAACATAATCTTTGGGGTGTTTGTGCTGGATTCTCTGTTTCCCCTTAAAACCCATTTCCAGTGTACTCTGCCCTACGTCCTGGGAAGTGGACCTATCCAGACTGCCAAAAAAGGACTCCCTTCCTTGCCCTCTGGCTTTCAGTTGTTACTGGGCAATAGGTGGGAAAAGAGCACATAAGAGGGCAGGAGGAGAGGGATGTCAGGGACTGTCCCGCTGTGATCTCGATTATCTTCTTAAGGCCATACTTGTTGCCTGATGTGTCTTATACTCAACCTTTCTTCTTCATTCCCTATGGGGACTAAGGGTGGTTATGCTCTGTGTTTTATCATTCTGTTTTTTTTTTTTTTAACCCTGCCCACACTCTGGTAAGTAGTACAACCACTCCATTCTCTTCAAACCTAGTTGGAGTGTGCATATACGACAATAGTCCACTTTGCATTTTTGAGTTGGATTGAGACACAGATTCTACTTTCATACATCATCTACAGGACATTTTACTACAAACCATTGATGATAAATAAAAGTTGAAAAAGAATGACCTATAACTTAATTTTTTTTAAATACTAAAAATGTCTCATCAAATTTCTCCTTCTAACTCTCCCACGTTCACTCTGTAAATGAAGTCTATAATCAGACTTTCTTGTGTTACCTGTGTAGGAGTCTGGCTTAGAGCTCTTTTAATGTTCTTCAGAGTAAAACGGATGAAGCCCAGCCTGAGGCCCCTTTGGGACTTGGTTTTGTGTGTATTGTGTATATGTGTTGGGAGTGGGAGGGTAAGAATGTGGGAAGATATAGAGATGAAGGAAGGAGGTTCAGACTTCTCATTCATCGGATACAAAATTGTCTAGCCCTCTAATGTAGGCATACACTCAATCAGAATATGGCATTTTAAAAAAATGTTTGAAGTTTTTATTCATTTTTGAGAGACAGTGAGAGCACAAGTGGGCAGAGAGAGAAGGAGACACAGAATCTGAAGCAGGTTCTAGGCTCTGAGCTGACAGCACAGAGCCCGACCCAGGGCTTGAACCCACAGATCACGAGATCATGACCCGAGCTGAAGTCATACACTTAACCAACTAAGCCACCCAGGCGCTCCCAGAATATGGCAGTTTTGCAACAAGGGCCCCAAGGCAGAGGACTGAAGGTGGAGGAGAGGGGTGAAATAATATGCAGCCTGCTTTGGAAACCCCTGTAGTTTGGCATCATCTAGAATTATCCTCCCTGTGGTTTAAATCTTCCTGAAATTGAGCAACTTTTATGTAGACATTCTTGGATTTTGGGAAAACAAACCTAGCTGAAATATATATTATATATGGTATGTGAAATGCATGAGAGTCTGGTAGAGGTGGTTTCATATAACCACTAAATTGTATGAAAGTGGCTTCCTCCACCCCAAAGAAAACAAAGTCATCCCAAATACTTTGAAACCCAAACATAAAGAAAACCAAACAACAAAAACAACTTTCATAGTAGCCAAGTTAAATTCATTCTTCACAAATATTCCCACAGAATAAACATAACATTTTCTTAAGCCCTAGCTGGTTAAACAAACCCAACTTTAAAGAAAGGGGGTGTTAAATGTTTCTCCTCTGACAATGTTGTCCAAAACTGTAGTGTGGGTGGAATATTTTTGGAAGGATTTTGGGATTTTTTTTTCTTTCTTCATCCCATTTTTTTTCTCCCAATTTTGTTTCCTTGGATACTTTAAAATCAAATCCAAATTGTCTTTCACATCATGAAGAATGATAGACACCTAGATAATTCTGGGATCATACATTTGGGGCTTAAGTGCTTTAGTCAAACAATGAAATTGGAATAAAACATTTTATTCTTTATTCTTTATCATTTTACTGGCACAAGAGCTTAGTTCTCATGAAGACAGACATCTTCCCTGTTCTCAGAAGAGATAATAAGGCAGAATGAGTGCAAACTTAGCCTAAACTGCTTTGCTTTAGGCTTGGCTGTAAAGAGAAAAATGATCCTTGTGATTTTTGGCCTCATAAATGCTCTGCTACCACAACAATGCTATTTTGCAAAACATTTGTATTTATAAGAAACCAGTCAGAATGCAATTCTTTCATTGCTAATAGCTGTAATACAAATGCAAATGGAAGGCTGGACAGCCCATTTTCTAAGTGATAGGCTTTCGTGTCAATTTCCCTGGGTTAAAATCTCAACTCTGACACACATTCTTTCTGTGCTTTTAGGTGAGCTATGTAACCTCACTATGCTTAAGTTTCTTTCACCCAGAAAATGAAAATAGAGATAATATCTATCTCATCAGATTGTGACAAATATTGTGTGAGTTAATATTTCAAAAAGAGTTAATGCATGCATGTAATAAGTGTCACAAAGGATTGGCTCTTTTTAAAATATATCTGAAAGACTCAGGCTCTTTTAGCCATCGTAGCTTTACTCATTTTGCTTGTCCGCCATTTTATCACGTTCACTTCCACCAGAAGAGGTTTTTTTATGGTTTGAGAATCAAGCACTTATTAACCTCTTCACTTTCATTAGCTCATTTCATCCCTAGAGTGAATTTAGGAGGCAGATGGAAAACAGAAACCAATTCTTAACCACTGCAGTTTGGTGACTTCACTAGAATATTCCAAATAGCCTGACTGAGTGTATTTTCATAAACACTGTAGCCATCAAATAGACTGATTTAAGACTATTTGGTTTTCATTATTTAAGTAAAGCACTACAGGGATTTGCTATTGCTTGATAACCATCTCTTGCCTTCACCTTGAAAGCCTTGGCACACTTTAAGGTTTAGGGTAGGGACTCAGGATTCTCATTAAGGATTAGCATTTTCTACTACCTTAATGTTATACATTTCTTCTTCTGCAAAACAATAACTAGAAAATTTCCTTCAATTAAAAAAGGTGAGTTCATTCCAATTACTGCCATCAGCCCATCATTTGAAACCTTATTTCTCCCAACTCTTCTGCTGGCTGCCAGGTAGCCTCATTACCTCAACTCAGGTACCCTCTGAGGATTGGAGACTGATCTGGGGAATCTGAGATTTTAGAAAGTAAGATCCCTATCGATTAGTATTCATTGAGAGCCCACAAATTGCAAGGAACTCTAGCAGGTGCTCAGAGTTTAAAGATAATCATATTTTGCATTTTTAGATTTCTACTGCCCCTAACCCTGTCCCATCACATTCATTAAATGTTGGTATTTATGATTTTTAATGATTATTTCTACTGCATTTAAGGCATCTTGAAGCCTTGGCAGCCCACTGAAAATATTAAGACATGCACCCTTAGGAAGACCACCGGCTCAAAATATTTTAATATGCACTAGTCATTTCCTCAAGCTGACAGTTCTTCATTCCTTTTTCCAATTCTTTTTTTTTCTTTTTTAGTTTATGCATTGATTTACTTGAAATGAAAACATCTACATTAGTATGATTCTACATTTGTACATCTGGCATATTCCAATCTGATTAAAGTAAATATGTAAATATATCATGCCTAAAATCCAATGTTTTAGCATTCTTTCATAGGGAAATCTAATTCAAATATACTGGAAAAATTCGCATTTTGATTAATTTGTGGTAATATCAATCTCCAAATAAACACCGGGTGCTCTATCCTAGCATTTTTTTAAGCTTTCAGAATTTGCTTTTATGGTACCTATTATTTCCAGATGACAGGACATGGTGCTGAAAAGTATGGGAAAATATGGTCAGACTAATGGGTTTCCTGCCGACTAAATCATTCTGAATCATTTAATGCGGCTTCTATATTATCTCACTGTTGATTAAAGCAGAGGCAAATTACAGTACTGGAATCTCTTTAAGAGAAATTATCTGATGAACCAGTTCTCAAAGAGGTGGGGAAATGTGATATGGCTGTGTGCTTGAGGTACATCATTTTCAAGCAATGCTTTGAGATACAGTCAGGAGCGGTGAATTTGTATTCCCGATGGAGATGTCACTCTGATCATGGCACATGTATGTCAAGATGCTATCTAAACTGAAGATTGTTTTTCCACTTTCTTAATTTAAAAACCTCCAAAACCCCTTCGTAGGTGAAACTTAGAAACCTGAATACCTTGGCTGGTTTTCTGCATACAGGAAATTAAAAATGGCTTCTTATAAAAGAAGGATGTCAGAAAAGAACAGGAAGAAAAGAAAGGAAATGTGTCAGAGTTGATTAATTATTAGAGTTAAAAATATACCCATTATAAATGGTAGGAGCAGTGATTTAAAAATGCGTTTTAAATGACGACGGCTTTATGATTTGGATGTCATTTGCTCAACACAGAGATCCTAATGTTGATTGATAGGCTTATAGATGTCTTCCTTGGGATTTGGCAGACAAAACTGATGTCTATGCGTTAAATCAAATGCTTCCACATTTTTTATTTCTATTATAACACTCAAAGCATCATTCACAATGATCTGAAAGACTCATATTCCAGGGTTGTGACAAATGAAACCCACTTATCTCATTCAGATTATATGACTATTTTCCAAATGTGTTCTTAATATCTTGTCTTCTGAAGCTATGCCATGATAACTTTAGATATTCCTTTTTCTGTTTTGTTTTTGTTTTTTGTCTTTGTTTTGTTTTTGTTTTTATGTATTGATATTTCCCTCCACGTATTTTGGCATTTGATTCATCTTCCTTTATTGTCATCAGCTAAGCATTGGCAATTTTTGTGATACTTTGTACATTTTACACAATAAAGATAAAACCTACTTGTGCTCTGCTCTATCGTGGTTGCATGGTTGATGTTAAGGAAAATTTCAGAAGAGGTATTTGGAAGCATAAGGATAAGGAATAAAGAATACAAGCTGTTAAGGAGAGTTTATATAATCCACTTCCAAATGACGCTGAGGCCAAAGAACCAATACGAAGTTTCAGAGGACTGATTTTTTTTTAGAACTGTCACTGATTTTTAAACAAAAAAACAAGGAGATGACAAGAAAAAAAAGTCTAATAAAGAATGCTGTTTCTAGTTTTTATCCTACTGAAATCAATTCAGCCCATGCTAAATGTAGATGTAATTTGATTTTGTGGTTTGAGGGGTATAGATTCTTGCACTTCTGGAATAGAAGTACGATATAGATTGACATTGTAGGTAGCTAAATTTGAGAATTATTCCTGTAATAATATGTTTACCACATCTGAGTAGCCTGAGTCAATGTAACTTTCATATATGCAATACTTATCATGCTTATATAGTTTATTTGCCTCTCAGACTTGAGATCCTTGGAATAGGAAGATTATGTCTTATTCTTCTGTACATTTCTGAGCAGAGCACTTGACATATAGGAGATATCTGATAAATATCTGACAAATTAACCTGGATAGGAGGCAGATTATGGTGCAGACATTCTGCCTCAATATACGCCCAAAACTTCTTTATTTAGCTAATCATTCATTTGTTCATTGAATACATATTAAGTGAATATATACTGTTACAATCTATGTAAAATATATTTGAATGACTAAATATGTATCTTAGACTAATGATGCATAATGAAGCATGATTTTTTAATGGACTATGGGAAAAAGCTTTTACTATGACTTAATTAGAATTCAACACATTCTGCTGGGGAAACACACAGATAAACACACTTTTCTTTAATGCTTAAGTGTCTCTGTTAAAATTATGCTATAAAATGACCAGTAAGTAGAACAGAGTTCAGTAATCCACTGCCAGTGAGTCAAACTTGACCTGTTGCCCATGTTTATAAATAAAGTTTTATTGGGGCACAGCCATGTCCATTTGTTTATCTATTGTCAATAGCTGCTTTTATGAGTCAGAGTTTCCTCCTTGAGGCAGAGATCAGTTGACTTGGAAAGCCTGGAATCTCTGGCCATTTACAAAGAAAAAGTTCGCTGAATTTGAAACTAGAACATACTCAATAGTAATCTTTGTAAAGGTGGAATCTAAATTTTAACACAGTGGCATAGGAGCTGGAATAACTTAAACAATTCACTTAACCTCTCTGAGCCTCTGTGCCCTCATCTGGAAAATAAGGATTGATTTGAGGACTCGCTTATTTATTGTAGTTAAACTGATGGAGAAATTGTAGCTCTCTGATCTCATTCTCAACCCAATGCCTATGTGGAGTTAGATCTCTAACAAATAACCTAGACTGATACAGCCTAATAGAAGTAGTGTATCTGAACAAATGGCAAGCAATATTTTAAATGAAAAAGAAACTTGTCTAAAGATTTTTACAGGCTTCTTCTTGAATTTGATCATTAAATTACAAATATTCCATAAACATAAAACATTTTAGATAGTGGAACTCTCTTTTGTCATTATAATTGTTAGTGGCATTAATATTAATAATCACTGCCATTTGGGGCCTTAGGATATGCAGGGCATGATGCTGAGTGCTTCACGAATATTATGGCATTTAATCCTCAGAATGACTCTATGAGGTAGGTACTTTTATTTGATATCAGATAAGGACCCTGGGGCTTGGAGGGGGGAGTGAATACTTTGTTCAAAATGACTCATCCAGGAAGTGGGGAAACAAGAATTTGAAACCAGACCTAGTTTGAAAGGTAAGCTTTTAGCCAACACCCTACTATGCCTCCTGATGTTGTCCCTGGAACCTAATTTTTTTTGCCTTTCCATTATTGGCTTCTTCACTGTTGCTACTGCATTTTACCTTTAGACTTCTAGACAAGATCAAGGCATAGTCTAAAAAAAATATATGATCCTATAGGTTTCACTAGAAGGGCAAAAGGAATTCCATTTTTCCATCGAATTCATGCTAAACAAAGATTAGCTTTAAAGTGTGCCTTGCAAACCTTTTGCTATTTAATGAATAATTTAGATGAAATTCAGTAAAACACTGTGATAATGCACCCAGCAATACCCAAAATTCAGAAATTACATGACTGATGATTGATTCTTAGAACTCCCAAACTTCCAGTCAGGTAGCTGTAAAGACTCATCTCGTTGTTTTATTAACGTTGTTATAATATTCCTTTGTATTTTATGTATGTGGATTTTCATCCCTGTCTATAGAGTCTTGGTGTTTTACTATGCTATTTAAAGCAATACCTCTTCCATTTGACTAGTATGCAGTCCTCCTCAGTTAAATTGCTTAGACAACTATGTGAGACCCAAACTGTGGCACAGTTTGACAGTTTAGACTAAGAAGACATGGAGATTTTGGTGACAGATCTACATTACTGCATTCAAAGTATTATGGGGCATGGTGGGTAGAAATGTGGATTTTCTGTGGGCTGCTTCCCAATCCCAATGAGAATGTAGGGAGGTAACATTTCCTCATGGGGCTCAAGTTTTCTTTTCTGTGGGAACTTCTGTCAACTGATATTAACATTGCTAAGTTTAGAGTAGCTTTTTCCTAAAGGAATAGGGATAATCCTTTATATGAGAGATTTTCAATGTTTCTAGTTAAGTGCTATATGGACCGAATTGTGTCCCTTCCAAATTCATGTGCCAAAATCCTAATCTCTGATGTGTTTGCATTTGTAGATGGTGCCAGAAAGGAGGTAATTAAGGTTAGGTGAAGTCATAAAGCTGGAGCCTTAATCTGATAGGACTTGTGTTTTTATAAGAAGAGGAAGAGAAATCAGAGCTGTCTCTTTCTGTGCACCACAGAGGAAAGTTCATGTGAGGATGTAGCAAGAAGGAGACTGTCCACAAGCCAGAAAGGGAATTTTCACCAAATATGCCTGCACTGTGAGCTGGAATTTCTAGCCTCCAGAGCTGTGAGAAAATAGATATAAGCCAATTTCTGGTATTTCGTTACGGCAGCCTGAGCTGACTGACTAACACAGCACCTGTTGTAGAAGCTAAGGAATTCTATTCCCTATGTCATTTGGACTAGAAATTTTTTCCAATACAGGACACTTTTAAAATTTATTTTAATGTTTATTTATTATTGAGAGACAGAGAGAGACAGAGCATGAGCATGGGAGGGGCAGAGAGAGGAGGAGACACAGAATCCGAAGCAGGCTCCAGGTTCTGAGCTGTCAGCACAGAGCCCAACGCGGGGCTCGAACTCATAAACTGCGAGATCATGACCTGAGCTGAAGTCGGATGCTCAACCGACTGAGCCACCCAGGCGCCCCTCCAATACAAGACATTTTAATTGCTGTATAAGATATTATTGTTGAAGGATTCCCTTCTCATAAGATAAATATTCTGTTATAAATGTTTGTAGAAGCAACATATTAAATAATTTTTCTTTGTCCTGCTCTTATAAATGGAAGTAAGTCTGACCCTGTGGAAGGTTCCTTGACATCTGATTTCTCAATATAGGTGTGTTCAGTTTCCAAAGACCTGATGTTTCAAAGAAGTTAAATATCCAACTACATACCGCATGTATAACATCCCATAATTCTGCTTTTTAATGAAAAGTAACACTGCATTAGACTTGTGTTAAAATTCCTTTCCTTCTTTTTTGAAGTTCTCTTGATTAATACAAAATTTCAAAGGAAAAATTCTATTGCTAGGAATGGTACTTGAAAAATAATTTGAGAACTGTTTTTATTTGTAGTTATTTTTATTTAAAAAATTTTAAATGTTTTTATTTTATTTTTGAAAGAGAAAGAGAGAGAGAGAGAGAATGAGAGCAGGGAGGGGCAGGGGCAGAGAGAGAGGGAGACACAGACTCCAAAGCAGGCTCCAGGCTCACAGCTGATGTCATAGAGCCTGATGCGGGGCTCAAACTCACAAACTGTGAGATCATGACCTAAGCTGATGCCAGATGCCTAACCAACTGAGCCCCCCAGGCACCCCAAGAGAACCATTTTTAATTTGGGGATTGCTGTTACACAGTCTTTATATACTGCTCTCATTGCTAACAGCATCCAGGATTTTTCTCAATTTTCCAAGTATCCTAATAAACTTATCATACCTACTTTGGGTTTCCCTAGTGGAACAGACTGTTGTATGAAGCAGTTAAACTAGTCAGCTATTTTGATCATTGCTTTTTCTTTTGAAAGATTATTGTTAATATTTGAGGAGCCAGACTGAGTAGCCTTATCCACCAAAATAGCACTGGACTCAACAGTTACTCAGTGATGAATGCAGTCAGAGGACGTGGAATTTGGTGACTTCAGGAGTGTACGAATTGAAGTTGGGGTTTAGTTTCAGGATAGTTTCCACTTTGTAAACTCCTGGTGGAGATTTTTAGGTCCATATAACATAAAGGTTTACTTGTGCAACTTGGGGTCACTGAGTTGGTCCTGGCAGACTGTTCCCTTTGGACTTGAACAGAGTGAAATTGAAGTGTTGAATTCGTTGTTTACATATATATTTCCCCTCAATCTTTTGTGGTCTCTATGTTTAAGGAAAATAGAGATCTCTTTGTTTAAGGAAAATAGCTTATATTTTAAATATTTCTATGTGGTGTAAAAATACAGCCTATTTTTATTTTTCACATATTTTGGCAGTATCTCAAAATACTATATGTCACCCATCATAAAGACATGTGAAGATTTTAAGATGTTTTTGTAATGTATCATAACACATTTTTATAATTGTTATCTTTAAAACATCTAAAAGAATGCAGATGATTGATGTTCATGAGAAACAACACTGAAACACTCTAAAAACTAGAGGATCAAGAAAGATTACATAGTGATCTCGGATCTTTGCACCGTGGCCTTGGTTGCCTTTGGATTCATCTTGGGCTACCTTCTTTGGATGTTCCATTCACAATCAGAGGTAAAGGGGGTCTGCCTCTGTGGGATGCAATGCATTTGAATGCCTCCACACCTTTCTTAATACTATTCCCTCTGCTAGGAATGCCAACCCAGCTCGCTTCATCTCATCTGCCATATTTCATTTGGCCAATTCCCATTTGCCCTTTTAAACATTCCCTCAGTATCAATGCAGCCTTCTCTGACCCTTCCATGCAGAATTAATTGCCCTGCCACAACACCAAATACATCTTTCATTATGAATTATTTACTTCTCCATCTCTTCCATTAGTGCAAGTATTCTTCGAAGGCAAGGACTATGCTCTGTTCACCCCGTGTTTCATCTTATGTGCTTTGTGCCGAGCCTGGCATTTAGTAAACAATGAAGAAATATTTGGCCACTTGATTTGAAGTCTTAGGTTTGCTAATTCTTCATTCTAACTTTGAAAGTTTGTAAAACACACACACACACATAAACACACACACATTGCATATATGGTGGTGGTGTTTTAGGGAGAATATTTGAATTTTTAAAAAACTAAATTCTTAACTACATTATATTATAGTTTGTTAAAACAATAACATAAGAAGTAAATTAACTTCTGCCTAAACGGGTGACTCTTGTTTTGACTGAAGAAACTTGAGTGGAAGTAACACATGTCACTTCTTGTTGAAGATCTTTAAGAGCTGCTGCATAATTAGCCATGTGCCCTTTTGCTTGTAATGGAAGTATATAATGCGCCAGATAGAGTCCATTGGCCTGGATCTCTTATTAAAGACTGCCAGAGCAGAGCACCAAATGAACGTGTAATCTGAGTGAGAGATAATCCTTTGTTGTTTTAAGCTATGGAGACTTAGGGTTTATTACCACAGCCTACCCTAGCTTATTCTGATTGATATGATTCAATAATCATTTGTGAAATAGACATTATCATAAATGGGAATGGCAAAGGCTATTATCCAAAGAAGAGAATGCCACCAAGAACATTTATCAACCCAGATATTTTCCATTTTCAATCTGTTGAAATATTATTTAAAAACATGTAATATTAGATTTGCCTGGCAGAAATTGTCTCTATCAATATTCGACTAAGGGAAAACTGTACTTTGCTATATCTTTGTCAGCCATTAAACCCTTACTTGAATACTGACTATACTATATGAAGTAGCATGTGTCACTGTAGAGGGCTCATCTTTGGATAAGTCTTTCTTATTTTATGTATCCCATTAGCCTATGTACTGATGGTATAGCATCACTACACGGAGTGTAATTTCTATTTATTTATGATTGTGTTTCTACAAATGCATTTATCTTTTTTTCACTTAGAAAGTTATTTATTTTCTCATTGATTCATTTATTAATTCATTCATTAATCACTTTTGAATGTCAAATATATGTATTAGGTTTGGTGCTGGAGGCAAGTGTGTGTGTGTGTGTGTGTGTGTGTGTGTGTGTGTTTATACTTGTAGATGTGCACTAGATTCTGGGTACTGAGATAACATTGTCCCCATTCTGAAAGACTGTGTAATCTGGTGTAATATATAATCAAAATGGCCTTCAAACATTGGAATAAACAAATTACAGTGACAGGGCAAACATTTTCAGTCAAATAATAGTCATTTGGACACTAAGTGGTGACATCTTCAAGCTTATATAATTCAACTGGAAACAAACAAATGTCCAAAAAGAATGTGCTATTTTACCCAGTGACTATGAAGGGTAGTTGTCAGGACATGAGTGGATCACAGTACCCGGAAGGTCTCTCAGAGTGGGGAACACAGTCATTAGAGGGGTAAATAATACTGAATAACACCTAAAGAGGAGTTTTTCCAATAAACAGTCCAGATCAAGAGCCAACTTTTTTTCTCTGATGAAGTTAAAAGCATCTATATGAGTCACTCCTTAACCTCCTTCGATTTGGCTCCTGTTCCCATTGATCTGCTGTAACTTCTGTTCCGAGGATCTCTAAGAGCTCCTAAATACGGACCATCGTATTACATTCCATATTACAACGTTATGATACTGTTGACCCTGACATTCGTCTTGAAACTCCCCTGGCTTCCCTCTTTTAGCTTATTCCTCCTTATAAATGACTCTTATTTATGATTCTTTTCCCAAGTTCTATTTCCACACTTGCAATTAACTAGTGGATGTCTCCTTAACACATTATTTAAAACTGTTTTAAAATTAAACATTTCAAAGGTGAAATCCTTGTTGCTTCCTCCTCTCACAAAACAACCAACTCCCTCGGGCTACAAATCTTCAAGTAATTTCCTCACGGTTAAGACCATGTATATGTTATTAGACAAACCTACATTCAAATGTCAACTTTAGTCTAAAAGGTAGGAGAACGTAAATTGTTTCCTAACATCAATAAGCATTTTCTCATTTGTTAATTGAGATAATAAAAGCAGCTACTTCCCCAGGATTCTTCTGTAAAACAGTCAACAAATGCAGGACATGTTCTGTAAGTTTGATAGAAGATAAGTACTAAACAATGGTAGTTTGTTTTATTGATATGTAATATTAGTCCTCATGTTTACAATAAGCAATCAAGCACTGTTACTTTTACCTTTAACATAGTTCTTACCTTATTATTATTATTTTTTTTACTTTCCATTCCTACTTAACCACTTTCATTTCCATTCTTATTACTCCTTTTGCTTGTACGTCACTGAAGAGGGAGCATTGGATTTAAAGTTTCGAACATGGGCAGAGATAAGCAGAAAAACTGACAGGATATTTTACGTGCATTGAGGCCCAAAACACGAACTTTGGGTACAAATACAAGCAAAGACTTGAGTTTCTGTGGGCATGGAGTTTATGCAGAAGTGTGTGGCAGCAGAGTTTGAAATGATTTTGTTGTGTGGAGATCATCATGTGCTTTCCTAGGATTACTTTGGTAAGATATTTGAGTTAATAAGGGACATTCCCAAATCTGTGCTTTAGGAGTGTGAATGTGACATCATAATATGACCAATGGGATAGAGAGACACTGGGAACAAGGGCATGCATTAAGAGGTTTCTGGAATTATTCAGGGGAGAGTAATATTTTGGTGGTCAAAAAGGGAAATCTCATAATGCAATGTAGCAATTCAGGAGGAACCAGTGTCTATTTCAAAGATTGGACTCTAATCCTCGATGGAAGAAAAAGAAAAAAGAAAAAGATTGACAGAATTCGGATTATAGAAAAATTATCAAAAGCAGAGATTCTGGTATGAAAGAACAGTAATGGGAGTCCTATTATGGGAATGGAATTACCATGTGAGCAAATAGATTCAGGAAAAAGGTAGGAACTCAAGCTGTTAGAATTAGGTTCGTGACTCAGCAAGTATATATGCAGATTTTCCTTACCTGCATATGTGTATGTGATGTTTTACTGAGGACAGGGCCCACAGCATTTATCACATTCATAAGGGGTCCATGAACCAAAATACTTAAGATTTTACATCATGCTATAACCTTTACGATGCCTGAGATCATGTTATTCTGATATAGCTTTCTATCTCTGGTGCTTGGCCTATATAAGTGTTCTAATAAGAATGTGTTGGGGCGCCTGGGTGGCTCAGTTGGTTAAGCTTCCAACTTCGGCTCAGGTCATGATCTCATAGTTCGTGGGATCAAGCCCCGCGTCAGGCTCTGTGCTGACAGCTTAGAGCCTGGGCCTGCTTCAAATTGTATGTCTCCCTCTCTCTCTGCTCCTCCCCCACTCATGTTCTGTCTCTCCTTCAAAAATAAATAAAAACATTTAAAAAAAATCTTTAAAAAAAAAGAATGTGTTGACGGAGTAAACTGATGAATAAATGAATGAGTGATGAACATAAGTCTTACCTCTTGATGCTTCCTTGAGGAAGACTGTACACTTTTGTTGTGTACAGTGTTGTGTACTGTGAATAGGCAGTTGTGAGTTGATCTCCAGGAGTTTGATGGTGAGTTGCTGACCCAGTGTTGCTAATGTTTCTACTTTAGAAATAAATGGACAGGCACCAGTAGGCTTACTATGCTTAGGCATTGTCTGGGAGTAGCCCAGGGTATGTGTGGCCTCCCCGTGAATGAAGTAAACAGAGCAATACTTCAGTCTGAGGCTCTTTTTCTACCCAGTTGTTCTTCCTTCCCATTTCTTTTCCTAGGGATCAGGCCTGTACCATAGTCTGCAGGCTCTGTCCTCTCATTCTTGCTTCCTCTCCCCTTATCATTCATAGATATTAGCTCTAATAAATCCAAAAGGTCCATAGCTGAAAGCTGTCATTCAACCATGCTCCTTAAAACAGATTCTTTGAAAGGAGCTCCGAGAGCACATCTCCATGGCTTCTATCCTTTTGTATCCTGAAAACCTACAGATCCAGTTTGAAATAAGAACTTTCCCCTATGCTTCTGCTGGATGGAAACCAGAACTTCAGTACTGCCTATGTGACTAGCAGTCACATAGCCATTATTTGGATCAAGACTATTGTAGAACTGTAAGACTTGTGCAAAGCAGGCTGGGAAGAAAACCCAAAGTTGTCTATTATTGGATACAGTTTTTTGAGGGGACAGTGACTAAGACCATCTACCTCACAAATGTCTGAGCACATGGCTATTTGCTTTATGTCAGATTCCAAAAAGTCTTAAGTAACCCCCCCAAAATATTATCCCAATTTAAAGAGGGCTCTAACCTTGGAAATAACAAATCAGCTTTTAGGGACCAATTGAGGCTACATAGTCTGTGATGATGGAACTACTCTGCCTCCAGTCTCCTTTGGTAATGTTCTGGACACAAAAGTGTAAAGTATATTTTGAACCTCTTATCATGGACACTATACTATCAATTACCACAAGAGAAATGGTTCAACAAGATTTCCAATTAATTGTGTTTTTCTTCGAGTCTGTAAAAGGGTATATAGTTCATAACCTTTAAGTGCATCAATCTTCATAGACTTTGTATTCCCATGAAATATCAGTAATGCTTTGATAGCTACAGACATTATTTTCTTCTCTTGATTTTTACATAGTATATGTAATCAATTTCACCTAGAACTAAATTATTGTCTCAAATAACAAAAATGGGTACTTGAGCATATGGAACCAGTTTAGTTGAAGGATTCTGTGGGAGGTGGGGGTTATAGAGAGGTGCCATCTGCTCAGAGGGCCTTTTATGTTTAAACAATTACTTAATGAAAGGGTTTATCCTTAAACAAAGCAGACCCTGTGGGTCTGATTTGGACCTTGTTGGATAAAATAAAGCATTGAAGGGAATATCATCTTAATTTTGATCACTGACACAAGAGGAGTATTGGTATAGACTGTCTCGTCAATCATGCCCAATAATCCAAGTGGTCAGTTGAGAAAAAAGGGTACTAAGATGCCAATCCTAATTACTCTGCCTTTTTCCTCCACTTAAGATGATGGAAGGTTTTGTTCCCCCATCCCCAACCCCCACTGAAACAGAATGAGCTTTTTAAAATAAATACTGGTCAGGACCCAGTTACTGAGCAGAGAAACACATATAGGACAATCTAATCATCTGTCAAAACCTTAAGCAGGACAGGTTCACCATTTTTTTTTTTTTTTTTTTTTTTTTTTATGGCAGGGCATAAACCCTGCTAATCTCAAAACCTATATGCAGTGGATTAGGAAATCTTATGTATTTATCTCAGTATAACATAGTGACTTATTTATCTCTTAGGGGTTTCAAGTATCTCACTTTAGGAACACTATTGGCAACATTTTCCTGTCATCTATAACCATGTGTTTAGATTACATTTTTTTGGAATGGATGCTAAAGATAAGGATTAAAAAACTGGTTTTATATTAAAAACAAACAATATTTCCTGTTTTAGTTTTACTGTAGTTTCATGATATTAAGCTCTTATAGTGTGAATATGCAAAAAGTGACTTGTTTCATTCTGTGAAAAATCTAGTATTCTGGCATGCTGTTTGTGTTATTATATAATCGGGATTTCTTATAAATGTTTACTCAATAGTTTTTCTTATTTGTAGAAATAAATAAGCAATATCCACAATGTATTTTTTAATTCAACAAATATATATTATATATATTTGGAGAGGGGTTGAAATTATATAAGTAGCACCATATGTGTGTGTATATATATATATATATTTCACATGAATTAATTAAACTCAAAATACATTATTGAGGAAAGAATATAAATAACAGTGAAAATCACAATATTTGCTGTAATGACCACAACTCTATATAGCATTTATTTGCCAGGCGCTGTAGAAAGCATTTCCTATGTGTAATCGCATTTAATCTTCATAACAACCCTATGAGGTAGGTTTCATCATCTTGTTGTATGATTTGTTAGGATCTGAAATTCTCCAAAACTTATTTCCCTAAATACTCAGAGTCTTCTTTCCTCAGTCATGTAAATTACATTACATTACTTTCCTCAGTGATGTAAATATCCCATAGGATTGCTGTAAAGATTAAGTGACTACTGTATGGTGACCTCATCATGTAGTATATGTAGAATCTAAATATTATTGAAATATTATTGAAAGAGAGCCATAATTATTTTACTGTTTTAAATATTTATTTTTGAGAGAGAGAGACTGCATGCAAGCAGAGAGAGGAAGAGAGAGAATCCCAAGCAGGCTCCATGTTGTCAGCGCAGAGCCTGACATGGGGATCGATCCCACAAACTGAGATCATGACCTGAGCCAAAATCAAGAGTTAGGCAGGTACTCAAGTAACTGAGCCACCCAGGTGCCCCAAGAACCATAATTATTTTAAATAACATTTAAAATACTAATCCAAAGCTTTTTAATGTTCCAAAGATTCCTCACTTAATTTGACTCTTTAGGTACACTTTAAATTTTTTTTTTTGATGTTTATTTATTTTTCAGAGAGAGAGAGAGACAGAGTGTGTGTGGGGGAGGGGCAGAGAGAGAGGGGAGACATAGAATCTGAAGCAGGATCCAGGCTCTGAGCTGTCAGCACAGCACCAGACGTGGGGCTCAAACTCACAGTGAGATCATGACCTGAGGCGAAGTTGGACGCATAACTGATTGAGCCATCCAGACGTCCCTCTTTAGGTACATTTTAATGACTCCTTACAGTCGTTACTATGAAGCCAGAATACTGGACCAAAAATACTAAGGAGTTTGGGTGGATATTACAAAATGAGCTAATGGAGATGCAGGGGTAAGTTAATCTTTGCTAGGCCAGTGTTATGGTTTGAATTGTGTCCTCCCCAAATTCACATGTTGAAGTCCTAACTATATCTCAGAAGATGATCTTATTTGGAAATAGAGTGGTTGCAGATACAGTGAGGTAAGATGAGGTCATTAGGGTAGACCCTAATCTGACTGGCGTCCTTACGAAAAAGGGGAAATTTGGACACAAGGAGAATGCCATGTGAAGAGACAGAGGAAGAGGATGGTCATCTACAAACCAAAGAGAGAGGCCTGGAAAAGACTCTTTCCTCACAGGTCTCAGAATGAAGTGAAACTGCTTATACCTTGGAATGTCTGACTGCCTCAGTTTATAGAGCATGTGACTCTTGATCTCAGAGTTGGTCGCGAATTCAAGTCCCATGTTGGGTGTAGAGTTTAGTTAAAAATAAAATAAAACAGCAAATTAAAAAAAAAAAAAAGAAAGAAAGAAACTGCTTATACTTGATTTTGGAGTTCTAGCCTCCAGAACCACAAGACAATACATTTCTGGTGTTTAAGCCACTTGAGTTTGTTATGGCAGCCATAACAATCTAATATACCCACAATCTACTCTTTCTTCATGGGATGAAATTATCTTCTGAGTAATTACATTCAGGTAAGGCTGGGTCTATTCCAGTTCTATCCATGGACACATGACCCCAGAATAGCCTATTTTGGAAGCCTTAGTCATTGTTTCTGTAACAGGAATTGAACCATAACTTGAATGAGAAATAAATCTAAGATTTTTGTGGAGACCTACTATAAAAGAGAATTCATCATGTTTTGTTGTAAGTCATGGGTCAACAAGTTTTGAGTATTTTTTGTAAAGAACCAGATAATAAATATTGTAGTTTTTGTGAGTCATACAGTCTCTATTGTAACTAGTTGTCAGACCAGATTTGGCCCATGGCTGTAGTTTGCTCACCTCTGTTATATATAATAAAATATTACTCTGAATCATCTTGGTGTTACCATAATGGGATAGTGTCTTAAAACAAATCCATCACAGAGAAAAGTAGAGCTGAGAGATAAAGATTCCTAAAGACATCATGCCAGAGTGAAGCAAGAACATGAACATTTGGTTTTATGACCCAAATAATGTTCTCCTTTATTCAAACCATCTGAGCTGGGTGGGAGAATCTTTGCACAAAAGGAGTTCTAGATAAAACTTCCCATACAGTGCCAATACATAGGAAGGACCCAATAGTAACCTTCTCTCCTATCTGATGGGCAAGTAGTGCAGACTTAAGATAGTACTCTCTTTTTTGAGGAATAGCATATTTAGGGGGAATTATTACAGATAAGCAGAGTGAATGAAACAAAGCAAAAATGGTTATGCATCTTCATACTTTCCAATTGCTGAAACTGACTCTCTTTCCAAACACTTCCCACCTTGACTACAACTGATTCTCTTTCCTTCATAAAAAGAAGAGATAACTAAAGGAATTAATTTCCTTAATGTTGTACTCTCGGCTTTCCTTTCACTCCCTATGTGTATCAAAACAAAGAATTCATCAACCTCCTACCCTTTGTGGCTGCAGTGTTCTCCAAGATGAAGTAGAATCTGTCTAAAGACTACAATATTGATCCCTGCAGAGGAGAATAAGTATATGGAGAGCGTCAAAATATGTTTGCCTTATTTGTGAAGGAAAGATGTTAGGGACTAATTGGAAAATATTTTTAAATTAATTTTTTAAGATTTAAAAATACTGTGGCTTTTATTTAATTCTCCTGATTTCATCTTTATAGGACTTTGATTAGAATAACCAGATAGGCTTTTGATGGAAGAATCTTTTCGTAGTGATCTATCAAATGAATACTGTTTTTTAACTCATTTATTCAGTCAGTCTTGTATGAATATTAAGAAATTGTGAAGTTCTTATTAAATGTACAGCATTTCTGATAAGTTCTGAGTTTGAATTTAGGTTCTAATGTTATACTGTATAGCATACATTGGCCAACCTCTCAGCCTCTCTGCATTGGTAGTTCTACACGATACAAAAAAAAAAAAAAAAATGAGGGTCTTGCAGATTTTATTGTCTGTCGTGGTTAGTTATGTAAATAAATAAACAGACAAACACATAAATAAAAATCAGAAACTTTTTTGTGTGTCAAAGTCTAATTTTCGATGGGGAAGTGGAGGGGAATAGAAAAAAGATAGATGCTATCAATCTCATTCTGAACACAGGCCAAAAATAATTTATGGGAATGTATAAGAAAACTGCCAGTATTTATAAGCCCAGGGCATGGTGTATTTGAGAAGCAAGGAAAGGAAGATCAGACCTATTTGCTCAATGCCACTGTTTCATATTCTCTGACTTGGGATGTCATTATCTGAGCAGCTTTACCTACATGAGTGGTCAACTCATCCACTTCTCTTACTCTAAGATTAGAAGGATCATTTTTTCTATGGGAGGTCTTTTCTTTTCATAACATCTTAAAATTGCTAATGGCATAGAAATGTTCTTCGGTGCATGTTTATCTTCCAAAAATACCATATTTGATGATTTTATAACCACGATGGAACAGAACAATATGGATTTAGAGTTTCAATTTCTTCTGACAGTACAGCCAGCTGGAAAAGCCCAAGCTACTAAAGGGACTAGAATAAAACTTTCTTCATACTGTAATCCTGGATTCCAAGTGCTGGGTATCAATATTTTTTCAATTGTGATTTATAGGGTCAAAGACACACACGTGTGAGTTTTACAGGTGTGCATGCTTCTGTTTGTGATGTTGAATTCTCAGGCCAAGACACAATAACCACATGTCTTTCTTATTTCAAAAATCCAATTCAGATTAAAAACAAAACAAAAACATGGGTTAGAGAACATTTAATATATGAGTGACTTTAAACCAGTTCATTGTTTTTTGTCTTAACCCAACTCAAATTTTGAAATAAAAATAAATTAATTTCAAACATTGGCACTTTCATATTAGAAAGCAAGTACTTGAATATTCCTTGCACAGTAGTGGAACAGGCTGCTGAGGAGATCTGAACTCTGTGCACAAATGATGCAGCTACGTAGAAAAATGGCAAAAACATCACTGTAAACATTAAAGCACTGTCTTCAGCAATGGGATGTACTGTCTCCCTTAATTTTATGGGCAGCTGTTAAACAGGTAAATGCAGAACTGATTGAGAGAGAGTGGCCACCATGGAATTATGTCCATTCAAACTTTTCCTCAGAACCTTTTTATTCCCCGAAAAATCCCATGAACCTCTACAATACTACAGAATACAACCGGAAAACTACTTCCCTAGTAAAAAGAGGAGCAGGATTTCTAAATATAGAGTTCCCTGTGTTGAAATCCATGCTCAATCACACTCTCATTTATGAGAACTTATGAGCTTTGATGTTTTTTTTAAATCTGCATAGTGAGAAAACCAATTCCACCCTGCAAGGTCGATGGAAGAATTTGAAATGATCTTTGCGTGGCACACATTCATTTTGAGATATTTATTTTCTATTTTCTTCTCTGTGTTACCCCCTTCTTGCTTTCATGCAGGATCTTTCCTTTTAAGTCTTTGCCTCTGTAATATTTACGGACAGAAAGCAGTTGTTTGAAGTCAATGGTGTTTCCTCTCTTTTACAAAAAAAACCTAAGCCCTCTGTAGATGAAATAAGTCTTGTATCCTAGAGTTAGGAAAGGTAACAGTTATGTGGACCAGAGAAATATGGAAGGAGAGATTCCCAGGGGCTGGGACGTGGAAGAGGCTAGTTGGAAAGACCCCAACAGCATATAGCAGTACCCATGCATAGTTCAGCCAGATCTAAAGATCTATGCCTTTTTCAAAGATTCTGATGGCTGTGGTTTGCTGAACCTTACAGAATCAGGAGCTATGGGAGAAGGAAGTCATGACAAAAACAAGGATGGACAAAAGACCTTTGAGCAGAAAGGCCTCCAAGACTTTTTAAAATATGCATAAGAACCTGAAATCTTGGCCAGCCTTGGAGTGAAAGGGAATTCCAGTATAACTGTCATTAAGATTTTAGTCACCTGCTTGTGCTAGGCTCAGATCACATCTAAATTGAATAAGAGAAAATAAAGAAATGCAACATTTCTGGTTTACTTGAGTTTGTAAACAAAAATCTTTTTAACTACATACTTAAAACTCCTAGCCCAATATCAGATTCATGGGTGGTATTTAAAAAATGCATATCAATTTAACCCAGCCTACAAAATGCTGACACTAAGACAAAAGTAATTCAGTTAACAATAACTAACCTATTTCTAGAGCATAAATGTATTCAGTAAATACAGTAAAATTAATAAAAGTGGCAGGAGACGCATGCCGAATTAAAACATTCATGGTAAACATTTAAATAAATAAAAAGCCTGTACACTAGCAATCTGTATATCCTTTTAAATTCATAGACATGTAGTAGATATTCAGTTGCTTTTTGTTCTATTTAAAAACTGTTTATTGATCACATACAACGTGCCAAGCACTATCCAAGGCATTAACAGCCACAACATTGGAAAGACAAATAATGCACAGCCTTCACGGACCCTACATTTCAGTGGAGGAATGAATTCGTGAGGTATTTGTGTTCAGCTGCTAGTAGCTGAGGCTTGCCTAAATTCACAAGGACTTGTTAATTAGTATAAAAACAATCAGGATTTAGGTAGACCAGAGCTCACTTGTATGGTTGTTTTATACCATCTGCTTCTCCATTGTAGCATATGGCTTCCATTCTCAAAGTCACCTCACAGTCACTGATTGCTGTTGGAGTTCCAGCTATGATGTTCCTATAATGGGGATGGAAAAAGGGTAGAAGGACAATAAATACTTACTTTTGTGGAGAGCCATTTCCTTTTCTTTTTTTTAATGTTTATTTTTGAGAGAGACAGAGACAGAATGTGAGTGGGCTGGGGCAGACAGAGAGGGAGGCACAGAATCCGAAGCAGGCTCCATCCAGGCTCCGAGCTGTCAGCACAGAGCCTGGTGCAGGGCTCGAACTCACGAGCTGTGAGATCATAACCTGAGCGGAAGTCGCATGTTCAAGCAACTGAGCCACCCAGGCGCCCTGAAATGAATCTATCTTAAATTTTTTTTTCGTAACATTTATTTATTATTGAGAGACAGATACAGACAAAGCATGAGCACGGGAGGGGCAGAGAGAGGAGGAGACACAGAGTCTGAAGCAGGCTCCAGGCTCCGAGCTGTCAGCACAGAGCCTGACGTGGGGCTCGAGCTCACAAGCTCTGAGATCATGACCTGAGCCGAGGTCAGACGCTCAACCAACTGAGCCACCCAGGTGCCCCTAGCCATTTCTTTTTTTAAGCCCCTTTCCTGAGAACCCAGGATTTTTACTTACGTCTCATTAACCAGGAGCTGGTTAAATCAGCAGCAAAACGTACTGAGAAATGGAATCTTTTACTTAAAAGTACTGCTGTACTAATTAGATATAATGTCTAAGGAGAAGGAAAGAATAGCTGTTAGTTGGCAACTAGCAGTTCTTGACATTATGAGACAGATATTTACCCACAAATGGATGTAGGCTACAAGTCAAGTGACAGATAATGGTAGAAAAATGAAGCAGGGTCAGAGAACAGAAAATGATTGGGTTGCCCCTTTTTTAGATGAATTTTCAAGGCTATGAGGTGGTGACATTTGATCAGAATCCTAAAGAAAGTACAGAGCTTAACCATAAAGTTATTTGCAAAAAGAGCATTCCAGTCAAGGGTATAAACAGGTGCAAAGTTCCTGAGGCAGGAGGTTTGTAGCTAGAATAGGAGCATGTTATATACAAGACTGTGTGTGTGTGTGTGTGTGTGTGTGTGTGTGTGTGTGTGTGTTATGTATGATTAGAATGGAGGTGGCTAGAAAGGAGATGAAAAAGCATAAGAATTTTACATTTTGTCTCTTCACTCTCAAAATGATAGTAAGAGTTAAAAATCATCAAGTGATTGCTATGCATCAAGCAGTCTATGCTTTTCAATGATTTTCCATATTTAATCTTCACATGTTCTGTGAATTGGGTACTATCGCTAACCGATATTTTACAGATAAGAAAACTGAACACATAGATTAACTAATTGTCTAGGTTTACATATCCAATATATGGCCTAGTAGACATATAAACCCAGGCAACTCCATCTGGAAGCTCAGTTTTAACTCCCACACAATACTCTCTTCCTGGTATCCCGTAGGGCATGTTTCATTGTGAGCACACCCTTCAATGTTACTTATCACCTAGTTTAGGTCTGGTTTGGGGTAAGGGCCTTGGAGATCCTGTATTTATATTTTTATCTATGTATCCAATTTGTGGGGTCAATTTCTTTCAAAGAACACAGGACACCATTCATAGACCAAAACATGGAGACAGACCATCTTGTATCTGCTTTTAGGTTATTAAACGTGAGAAGTGCAAGAAGAGTTATTGGGGTCAAGGTGATTTGGAAATAATAAGAACTATTAACCAAAGAATCCATGCCAGCCCAATCCCTTCCAGCTCTCTTGTGTGGCTTGTTAATAATGATCATTAGCATTCCAAATGCTAACAATTTTCAAGCATCTGCTCAGGTGAGACAGATTGAATTAGACTCTTGGTCTAATACTTAGTAGCTTCATATACTTAGGCAAGCGTTATGAATCGAATTGTGTCCCACAAAAGAGGACATCAGAATGTGACCTAATTTAGAACTAGGGTCATTACAGAGGTAATTGAGTTAAAATGAGGTTATTGGTGGGTCTTAATCCAGTATGACAGGTGCTATAAAAAGCTGAGATTTGGACACAGAGACAGACATACAAAGAGGGAAAATGATGTGCAGACACACAGGGAGAAGATGGCCATGTTGCAGGAACAATGCATCGATGAGCCAAGGATTGCCAAGAGTCACTGGCAAATACTAGAAGCTAGAAGAGGCAAGGGACAATTCTTCCCTGGAGCCATCACAGAGAACACGGCCCTGTGGATATTTTGATTTCTGAGTCTAGCCTTCAGAATTGTGAGACATTGCTTTCAGCCACTTAGTTCGTGGGTACTTTGTTATGGCAGCTGTAGATAAATAGTATAGTAAGTTACTTAACTTCTGCCTGTCTCGGTTTCTTTACTTGAGAATTGGAGAATATGAATGTATGTATTGCCTGGCAAGTAGTTAATTGCTCAATAATTGTTAACACTTAAAATTATTTTGAGAATGAAAGAAAGAAATGGGGCACGCATGTATTCCATCCCTCTCCTGCTGCTGACTTCTTAAAAGCTTAGAGTATTGATTGGTATGCATAAAGCACTTAGTGTGCCACAGCAAGTCTTGCCATAGGTCTGTTTTCTTTAATCATCTCAGGTTCCCGTAGACTTTATTACCTTTATCATAAATATCCTATTCCATCATTTGCTCTTGGGTTGGCATTCTGAAGAGCAGGAAAAAATATCGTTGATACTTACTCTTTGCTATTTATGAAAAAAGAAAGATGAGTCTAGAAGCACTGGATTGTGAGTCTGGAAATCTGGGTTTTCCTCTTGGACCTGTCCTATCAACGTGACCTCAGGACAGCCCTTCAACTCCTCTCAACTTCCCTCCCTGTACGTTGAAAAGCTTGTACTTCCAATCTCCAAGATTCCTTTCATCTTGAAAGCTGACTCTAACATCCCTAGTTTGAAAATGTATGATTCTCTGGTTTATTAGTTAAAATTGTAAGCCTTAATGTAAGGTAGATCCTCATGAATTATGGGAAAGGTAACATTTTTTTCCCTAATATTTTGTGTTTAGACCTCCACATGACCACCTTGAGGACTCAGTCCCTGTTCTGGTACCTGGCATTAATTCCTAACTCTTGAAAGCCTGCCATACCAGCTGGTGCTGTCCTTAATCTAGCCCCATCAAAACTGCTAGAAAGGATAAAACTGTTTACAGGAGCATTAAGTACCAGAACTTGAGTGGTTCTCTTTCTCATTATATAAAAGAGGAACAGACATCTTCAGAACTGGGTTCAGAATTCTCATTTTCTGACTTCCAGCCCTGGGCTTTGTAATTCGTGTACTATTTCTTTTACGCAAGATTTTCTAATGAGTGATTTATCTCATCCAATTAGACATTTACTGCATTCCAAAGTTTCCAAGACAGAGCTAGTTAGAGATGGAGCTAAGTTACTGATTATATCTGCTCTAATGTGTAGGGTTTGGAAAGGCTATTTAGTCACCACAGTCCTGGTTCCCTCCTATGCTAACATTGGGCATTTTGGTGAGATGTCCCAAATTTATTATGTTTCCTAGAGGAGTAAAGAGAAGGATGGTAACTTAAAAGGAAATATGGAAGCATGTATATAATCTGTTCATGGCACTCCTCAGATTAAACTAGTCTTAGTAACTGCAGCACAAAGTAGAAAGTTTTCATTTAGTGTGGCATATATGCAATGATTTGACTCCTAAGTTTTCAACCTAATTTTTCTTTTATTTCTTATAGATATACTTAACTACTTACATTTCCAGAATATATCACTCCATTGTATGCACCAATGTCTTGAGGATATTGTGCCTTCTGTCTGGTACTTCATTTCTTGATTTGCCTACCTAATAAATTTCTATTCACTCTTAAAGACCTAACCCTAAGAACTACTATGCCAAGCTTTTTTTGTTGAACTCAAATAGAGTTCATCTCAGTTTTTTACAGCCCCAGGATACCCAACACTTACCTCTATTATAACATTTACCATATTGTATTAAAATAATTTTATATCTGTTTCTATTCTTTTTAATTGTAAATTCATTGAGGATTGAGTTTACATCTTATTTAGCTTTATTAGTCCCAAGTGCTTAGTTCGATTCATAGAACAGGGTAGATTTGCCTCAAATAGATGTTAAGTGAATGATGGTTGGATGAAATAAAGACAATGCCAGATAGACCAAAGGAGATCACAATCAAGAGAAAACACGGGGGTGTGTGTGCCTGGGTGGCTCAGTCAGTTGGGTGTCCAACTCTTGATATCGGCTCAGTTCATGATCTCATAGTTCATGGGATTGAACCCTGCATTGGGCTCTGTGCTGACAGTGTGGAACCTGTTTGGGATTTTCTCTCTCCCACTCTCTCTGTCCCTCCCCTATTCTCTCTCTCTCCCTTTCAAAATAAATAAATAAACTTATAAAATAAAGAAAACACTAGGATGACTCTTGTCTTCAAATCCAAGGAACACTTTTCATATCTCCTACCTCCCCAACTAGTTCTAGCAACACTTTACAGATTACAGACTGTTCTTATAACTTCTTTTGGGAGGCTTAGTTTGTATTCACTGACAAAGATAAATCTGAAAAGATTTAACATACGCATATCAATATTATTTACTGGACAGTATACTTAGATTATGACATTAGGGAAAAATAAATTGTGTGTATTCCACGTAATGGTTTTACAATGGTACAAATGAACTGGATAATGGTTTTTGGGTTAGATGACTCCAGGTCACTGGCAAGCTAAATTGAACCATGTTCCGAATTGAGCTGGTTTTAGAAAACATTGGTTGCCAAAGATTCCTCTACACTCCAGTACTTTTTGACACTTGAGGCTTACAGTAGATTTTTTTGTGTTAAAATGATAAAATCTGTGCCAAAAATTTTTAGTGGGGGATGCATTGCAGAGGGGAGGCTCTATGAGTTGGGGTTTATTATGCACTATTTCCTGTTTGGAATGTGAAAAGAAGGGATGGGAGGGGAACCATTTATAAACAGGGATGAACATTGAACAATATGAGTTTACTCCCAGCAACTGTTCCATGCCAACGCCTAAGGCAAGTTCATGCAAATCTTACTTCACCAGAAATGAGTTTGGATTCTTGGATTATTATGGCTCCTGGGATTTTTGACCACAAAATAAAAATTTTAAATTACCTGAATTGACCTTAATATATGTTGGCTATGGTGAACTGAATGTATTCACTCACTCAAATGACAAGAGGAATTTGTTAAGCATTTTACTTTTGTTTGGAATTAGAAATGCATAGATGAAGGAAGAAAACTACCCTTAATTTTTTTATAGTTTACTTGGGAAAACAGTAATATTTACAAAAACACAGTATAAGATGGAACATATTATTAAGAGATAAGAGTGAAAGATTATTGGATAATAGATGGACCATGTGACTATTCATCTCTGAATGCATAAAGAAGGGTTGGAGAAGGTGATATATGTGGTAAGCTCTGACGGATGAGTAAGAAAATGCAAGAATGACATTACCAGATTGAGAAAAGTGTGTATGTCTTATCACCCCACTGAATATCATCACCATTTCAATGAAAAAATGCTTTTTCCAGTAACAAAAATGCAGTAATGAAAGCAGCAATATGAAGCTTTCTAAACATTTCCATACTCTGGGAACTATAGTCATCCCTGTTGACTAACAACAGAAAAGTTTCACTAGAATAGGGAGCAAGAGGAACTCATACATTGCTGGTAGCAGTGTATATTTTACAACCTATTTCTAAAGTGTTTGATATTTATCTTCTAAAACAGAATATAATCATCCTCTACTACCCAGCAAAATATGCTTATGAATATTCATATATAGATCACATTCATATGATGTGAACATGGATATAGATATTAATATATAGATAGATACATAGGTAGATAGATGATAGATATCTAGCAGAAATATGGATATACTAAAAGACATGAATGGGAGTGTTTATGGCAGCTTTATTCTCAATAGCACCAAACTGAAAAAAAAAAAAAAACAAATAAATTATGATATAGACTTCAATAAAATACTATTATAGGGATGGTAAGGAACACAATTTTGCTACATGCAATAACAGGCAAGAATCTCATAAACATAATGTTGAATGAATAAGTCAAGCACAGATGAGTCTGTATTATTCTGGTTATCTAAGGTTTAAAATTGGCAAGAAAAAATCGATACACTGGAAGTCATATGGTTTCTGGGGTTTTATTTCTTGACCTAGACAGTGCTTTTGTTTATATCTACATTACAAATGTTCATTAAGCTGTACCTTTAGAATTGTCACACTTTTCTATATATTTGCTACAGTTCAAGAAAGATTTAGCAAATTTTAAAAAGAAAAAAATGTAATTGTATCTTATTTCCATTTTTATAAAAGTTCTTTCTGTGTGTATATCCAAATGGAATGACATTCATCAACTATTCTCTTGTTATTTCTAGATGCTGGGGTTTTGAGTATCTTTCTTTTGTGTTTATATACATTTTTCTTTGTACTTTTTTGTGTTGACTGTTGTTTTCAAAACAAACTTATATCACCTTTACTAAAGTAGTTTATTGAACACAAAAGATCATCAAGAACAGTGTTTTATGCATACACCATAGATGAAAAAAGTTCTAGGTTTGAAAACTGTAATATATATATTTTATTCGAAATTACAAATTCCATAAAAAGAAGGATGAATATTATTTATTTATTTATTTATTCATTCATTTATTCATCACCAGAAGCACAGTGTTTTCTAACAATGTCTTATAAACAGGAGGCATCCAAATGATACTTGTTGAATGACAAAATCAAGGTCTTCACCCTACAATTTTAAAGTCATTGGCAGTGACTTCTGGTGTCACCCTTGTTTGATAACAAGAAGACAAATACATAAAAATTCCTTATTTATTCCAGAGCCCAACTTACCTATTTCAGGAAGTTTTTTCCACCTTTTTTTTTTTTGACAAAACCTTTGTAATGGCCAAGTGAATACTGGTTTCACGGAAGAACTGGAGAACGGGGGTTCAGGAAGCCATTAAGCAGCGGGCTAGCATCGCAAGTCCCTCAACATCTTGGGATCTGAATTGCATCATCCATATAGTAGGGAATGGAACAGGAACACCATTTACTGAGATGACTATACATGATTTTACATCTGTATATCAATGACCATAAAGCATACATAGCCCAGAAAATTTTTGTTGGTGTGATTGTGTTTTGCAGTGTTACTATGGAGGCTTCTTCTCCATCAAAGGTAGGTAATTACCTGTATGTATTAGCTCTCAGGTGTGATGGTAGATTACTCTCACAGACAAAGGAAAGACATATATTTTGAAAATTTCATACTTACTTTTCACCTTTAATCTGAAGGAACTATTTCTGGTTGAATTTTCTTAAGAATAAACAATACCAAACTTTGCACATATAAAACAAAAGAGCTGATACCCAGAGTAAAAAAAAAATGTCCAGTTATACCTATGAAAAATCAGAAAGATCTATGTAAAAATTGTGTTTGAGAGACATGATGTCTTTTACGAGAAAATTTACTTACTTTTGTCCAAAGTAAAATTACTCTGAGCTTCTCCTTAGTTAGGAATTTTCCTCTGTTGCAATGCCCTCTCTGGATCCCATGGTCCGTTGTGAAGTCAAACACCTCTTATGATGAAATACCCAAAGTCTGTAAACCATAAACAGTTAATGTAGTTAGAGGGTGCTCTAAAATGGGTATATCAACATATATGTTTTACTTCAGAGCCAGTAAGTTTTTACTATTTCAAATCTTTATGTGCTTCTCACCCTTGAGGGCTAAGAAAAAAAAATATTTCAGTTAATATTATATAAAAAGTAAATATTAGGTATAGAGATGAAATTTTCTCATAACCCAATAGGTAAAGAATGTTGAACCAAAATTGTCAGGGGACTTGTGTTCTAATTTATTTCAACCCCTAACTATCTGTACGACGTTAGATAAAACATACTGTAGCAGGTTCAACAGAGAATGGGACAACCAGTATAGACAATTTTTCCAAGGAGTTTTTGTGGTCAAGAACGTGCACAACAGTTCTATGCCTGAAGAGGTGCAAGGGATCAAGTACGTTTATAGTTTTAAGGTAGGACATTTTACCATACTGAAAATTTACCATACTACAAAAAGGCACGGTGAAGGTGGAGTTGAGGGAAAGAAATGTTGATGCAACAACTAAGTCCTTGAACAGGTGGGAGAGATATTTAAGTGGGCCAGAGTTGAAATTATTCCTTTAAAAATACTGCCTTAAAGATGAAAATTTGGAATGCCCTGGTAGGCAAAGAATCCAATGAAATTGAAATTGAATTAAAGCAAAGAGAACATGAAATGTATAGTGAAAAGGGGAAATTATAAATATACTCTATATACTCATAAACAATTTTAGAAATATTGTCCTTAATCTGCAGTTGTATGTTTTTTCAAACCCATTGTGCCTCATCATTTTTTCCTTTTCCAATTCTATTTGTGTTTTGACTAATTAGCCATCATTAAATGTAACCAATGATGGTAGAATGGAAAGTTAGGAGTTTTTATACACAACCTCTCTTCCCTAAGAGAAAACAGATATTGCCTAGGTTTGGTAAGCAACTTTTAAATTTTCACCTTTATATAAAAATTACCTCTGAGAATATCAAATGAACATGACATTGGATGCATTAATTTTATTTGTTTAATTTAATTTAATATATTTTGTTTTATTTATTTTATTTTATTTATTTTATTTTATTTTATTTTATTTTATTTTAAGCTTTCTTTAAATCTTTATTGGTTAATTTTTTCCCCCAAATCTTATATAAATTCTAGTTGTGTAACATATATTGGTTTGAAGAATAGAATTTAGTGATTCATCAATTACATATAACGCTACTCAACAGAACAAGTGCCCTCCTAAATACCTATATGCATTTAACCCATTTAACCTATTTAATTCACCCACTTCCCCTCCATCAACCCTCAGTTTGTTCTTTATGGTCTGCTTCCCTCTCTTTTTTTTCCCTTCCTCTATTTCCATCTATTTTGTTTCTTAAATTCCGCATATGAGTGAAATCATATGGTATTTGTCTTTCTCTGACTGACTTATTTCACTTAGCATAATACATTTTAGCTCCATCCATATCATTGCAAATGGCAAGAATTCATTCTTTTTGATGACTGAGTAATATTCCATTGTGTGTGTGTGTGTGTGTGTGTGTGTGTATATGTATACATACATACATATACATATGTACATTCATGTACATATACGTAGGTACATACATGTGTATACATATACATGCATACACACATGCATACCACATCTTTTTTATCCATTCATCAGTTGATGGACACTTGTACTCTCTCCATAATTTGGTGGATACATTAATTGTAGATCACACATTTCATTGGGAAATGAGTTCTTGGTCACAGGCAATGTTTTGTGAGAAACACTGACATAAAATATTTAGTTTTCCATAAATTGAAGCACTGGTAGAGGCCTGATGGTTAAAGGGGATATCGAAAAACACAGAATCATTGATATATGTATAATTAATGATAATATAATTACACACATGTACATCTTTTGTTGTATATATATATGTATATATAGTGTATAATATATATAATCTAGAATCAAAATATATAACTATGCCAGTGAGAATAAAGCATTGTCTGCTTTGTTATCAGAAAGGCCAGTAGAGATAGCCACTTTTGAACAGATTAATTAACTAACAGGATGGTATCGTATTTGAAATTTTGAGTTGGTAATTGTCCTGTCAAATTGCAAAGCCTGTGATGATAGAACACTGTGGCCATGATGTAGGGGATTCTTTACCTTCAAATGTATTCTCCTAGACCCACTTATGGTTATAAGAGCACATGGAGAAGGAAAGATACTAATTTCCATGGTAAGGAGTCATCCTGTTCTTGATTATTAGAACGCTGATTATTAGAAGATTTCTGGTATCTCTGCTTTTGGACTCAAGCTATTCTCTGGTTTTGTTTAGGCATTGATCCTTGTATGTGAACTTGCCCAGGAATCGATTTATGTCCTGAGATATAACCAACTTTTCTTGCCAATGCTGGCATTGAAGCATTATGTTCAAAAGTGGCCCATGGAGAGAGAACTTTCTTTCTTCACTGTTCACCCAGGGCTCAAGGCTTTAGGGACTTGTTAGTGATGGCTACCTTACTTAGGCTATAAGAACCAACCCCAGACACCCTCATAGGTGCATAGAAGGTTGTGGAATACTGTGGATGAAGGCGGTCAGGGTAGTTTTGAACATAGTGGCCTTCAGATGCATGTATTCATGGATCTAAGCTCATCCTATAGAAGTCTCTACTGGCCCAGATCTGACATGCTAAACTTTATAAAAATGGGGGTTTATAAAGTTCTCTGGCTGTATTTATTATCTGAGATTATGCATAAAGTAGATAAGTGATTACATTTACTTTTTCTCCAGTTGCTTTTCTTAGAGTCAGAGAGATCCACACAACATCATTTCTTAGAGTATTCTCAAGTGGTATTCTCACATAGAAGACAAGGTTCTGGACCCCAAATAGTGAGAAGACACTGGAGAAACAAAGGTAAGCAAGCTTCTCCACCCAGGGACTTCTCAGAGCCTTTACCTGCTGATGGTCATGGTGAACATTCCGGAGAGGGACATGGCATGCCATGGTTCTCAAAATTAGATTAGGATTGGGAAATACTCCCCTTGGGAATAATGGATCAGGTCCGGTTTTCAAGTTTTGAATTTTCTATAGCTATGCTAGCTGTGGAAACTAGCCAAATGGAAGTTGTTTATGGGGTTACCCCACTTTTCCTTAAAGCTTTTTCTGATGTGCTCTTACCCCATTTCCCCTTCTCCATCATTCCTAATCAAAACATTTTTTTCCTAAAAACAAAGTCTTTTTCCTCTCGTAAAATTATTATTTGACTATTATTTATCCCTCACTTATCACTTAAATTCAAGTTCATAGATAGTTACTAGCATGTCTGTTACCCCTTCTAAGTTGCAAATTTCTTTTTTGTTTCTTTAAATTTTTTTTAATGCTTATTTATTTTTGAGAGACAGAGAGAGACAGAGTGTAAGTGGGTGAGGGGCAGAGAGAGAGGGAGACACAGAATCCGAAGCAGGCTCCAGGCTCCAAGCTGTCAGCACAGAGCCCCATGCGGGGTTCGAACCCACGAACCATGAGATCATGACCTGAGCAAAGTCAGATGCTTAACCAACTGAGCCACCCCGGCGCCCCTTCAAATTTCTTTAATATACATGAGCGACACGTCCTTTATCTTTGATCCTTAGTTTGAGTTTACAAACTAGCAGTCTGTGGGCCAAACCCAGTCCATAGACTGCAGGGTATTATAGAAAAATCCTCTTTGAGTTAGTTGACACTTTTTAAATTTTAAGAATTTTATGCTTTGAGAAACCAGAAGACCTGGCAGTAATTAGCTGGTATTCCAGCATGGCCAAAATTGGCAGAAGTTAAATAGCAAATGTCCTCCTTACATAGGACATGCACTGTCTTGTGCATCAGGTTTCCATCTGGGCTGCTTCTTAAATTTGCTTCTTCTTGTGTTGGAGGTATCTGACTGGACAGCCCTTGTTTTGAGACCTTGCTAAGCAAAAGAAATAGAGTAGTCTTTCAATAAATGTTGCCTTAAAAAAAGTATTAAGGGGCACCTGGATGGCTCAGATGGTTAAGCGTCCAACTTGGGTTCAGGTCATGATCTCACAGCCTGTGAGTTCCAGCCCCATGTTGGGGTCTGTGCTTAAAGCTCAGTGCAATAGAGACTGCTTTGGATTCTGTGTCTCCCTCTCTCTGCCCTTCTCCTGCTCTCTCCATCTCTCTGTCTTTCTCTCAAGAACAAACATTATTTTTTTTAAGTGTCGACTAGTTTAAAATTGAAGTGTGTTTTAGTTCAGATTCTTCCAGAAGCAGATCCACAAAGATTCAAATTCAAATAGTTTCTTTGAGATGTAAAAGAAATAACATAAGTGATTCAAAGAAACAAAAAAGGGTGCTTTTGGCCAGCTGTCTCTGTAGGTAGCTAGAGTTGATCTTTCAGGAAAGTTCTAGAAACAGTGGAAAATATACAGCTTAGAATCATTAAAGGGAAAGAGAATTGGAATATCTATATACCAACTCCTGTCAGTTAGACCCTGGGGGGTGTAATGCCTAAACATATTTATCTGCAACCCATATAGGCAGACCAGCTCCATCAGATTTTGGGAAAAGCCCTCAGTCTAGACATGCTGATTTGAAAATTTGGAAATTAGACAGAAGAAGCTAGAAGGGCAAGATTCCAGAAATATCAATAGGGCATTGGCAGAGGCCCTCACAAACTGGTCTGGTCGGAAGAAGAAAGGAAGGAATGGCTAAGCATTTCTGTTAGGTGCAGTTAGAACTGATTTAAACTCATAAACACACAGTTATCCCTTGCCCCTGTTCCTCCAGCTTCCCACCTCACATTTCCAACCACAGAGTAGTAAGAACACTTTTTTCTCCTGTTCCATTTAGAAAGTCCTCTAAGTAAGGGATCTGCTCCTCTTGTGTTTTTGTTCTCCTTCCAGACTTCCGAAAGTTTATTTAAACTTGATGCCATATGGATGACAATGCCCAGAGGAGACCAGCCCATAGGGTGACAGGAACCTTGACTAACATTAGGTATGGCTCTGTCCAGAGTTCACTTGGAAATACAAGAAAATTCTTGTTCCTCTTGATGTAAATACATTTGCAATTTCATTCAATATTTGCAAATAAAAGTTACTTGTTATTGAAAATTATTCGAGGTTGAAAGGAAAAGTCATTCAAGATCATCAAAGTGTATTTCACTGATAAAGCGATGTTTGTGTCTCACTGTGTTGCATGAAATGTGTTCCTTTCATAAACAACAGGAAAAATTTTAAAATAGATACTTCTGCTTTTAGAGAAAGAAAAGAAATAATCAAATTGAACTCCCCTAGATATCCAGACAAAGTGGAAAGGTTCATTCTCCTTCCCTTTTAAGTGGGAATATAGTTAACTCCTGAGAACTTTCCTCTGTATGCCTGTGTACCAATGCAGCTATATGAAGTCACTCTGGGATTGTGAGGCTTCTAAGATTCTAGAAGCAGGATTTGGGCTCAGTTTGCTTTTAAAAAAAGAAGATAAAAATGCTTCCCCAACCCCCCTTTTCTAAAGAGTATTGATTTCCCTTAGGAACTAACAGAATATCTCTAGCCATGCTTAATTTGGAGTTCATGTGGTATTGAAACTCTGTGACAAACTACAATTTTTTTTTCCTGAATTAGTTTTTTCATGTGCTGTACTTTAAAATTAACTTATAGTTGCTATTAAAAGGTAAGACTTGATGCTCAAAATTTTATTTTCTTTTTGTTTATTTTTCAATGAATTATCACCTAATTCAGAGAAACCTGGGAAATTCAATAACATGTTTAGATTTCTGGGAGGAAGCTATAATTTTTATAATCTAAAAATAAGTATTTATTTTATTAGATTTAATATATGCTTTGAGTTTTGTCATGGTTTATTGTTATTTAAGAACTACAGATTTAATGTAGGGGCGTGGTATGCGTCCATAAGGGAGGGGGGAAGAGATTGCTCAAACACTGTGAAGTAAAACTTGTAATCATTTTAAGGTTTAATCACCATATAAACAGAATATTAAAAGTAGATATTAACGTGTAATCTGAGGAGTAACATTTATCTTTTACTGACATAAAACTGTTTAAAGTGTTAGCATTAAAATTCAAAATAAATGTGGTCATTTTGACATACATCCAATGTACATTTCTCAAATATCTAAGCAAATATTAGTTTTGACATATGTCTGCTAGGAAATGAGAACACTATCAGAAGACTGAGTACTTTTTTCAAGGTGTGCGGTTTGTGTATGCATTCCTACGAGATGGTTCTGAAGCTCTACCCATGCCTGGGTTTGCTTATTAATACTTAGAATATAAGTACTTCCAATGGACTTGAAAGTGGTGTGAGAAACAGATGTTTTGCCTGAAGTTTATATTTTTCATGCATACCTGCCTGCTCATTCCAAAAAAGGCAGACCTCAGAAACTGAAGAAGAAAAACCATGCCCTGTACCTAAAAGCAAACGAACAAACTAATACAAGCTGTTAAGTATAATTTGCTTCCTTAATAAAAATAGACATTGCTGGGATAGGCAGATTACAGCAAGTATGATATTGAATGTGTCATTTTTCCCCCAGTCTGCTGAATCTCCAGCTCCAGCTCTGTTATTATTTCATAAAATTTGAGAGCTCTGATGCAAACATAATATGAGTCTGAATACCTTCTGTTTGTATAATTGCAAATCCTAGAGTGATAATGAATATAGAAATAATACTCATTTTAGGGTCATGGATCTTTGGAAATTGTTTAAAAAAAAGTATACAAACTCTTTTTCTAAGACAATACCACAAAATCCATCCAAAATTCAGGGGATTCATGGGCTTCAATAATTCCATCTGTAGAGATCATAGGCCTCATTCTAAGTACTTTGTATATAGTTCCACTTTATGTAAATAAAATATTACTATTTATTTTTAAAAGACATCTCTGTAAGTAACTTGCTAATCTTGAGATTAGTCATAATTATTTAGAAAAATATCATCTTCTTTACTTAGACCTCTTGTGGACCACAATGCAACGATTGTTGTGAAAGTGCTTGGTAAGTTTATAATCGTGATTCATTCATTTGCCAAATATTTATTGAACACTGACTATGTCCCAAGTTTTGTTCAATGGGCTAAAGGTGCCAAGATGAAGAAAACAGGGTACAGAAGAAGGGGCACATGCTCTGGGGCCAGACATGGGTCCACATCTTGGGTTATCTTACTAGTTGATTCCTTTGATTTTATATATGTATAAATATATATAATGTATATATATAATAATATATATATAGCATTTATATAAACAGTTAAAGTATTAATAGACTAACATACCAATTATATATATTTATCTATATTTTATATATTTAATATATTTACATAAAAATGAATGATATGTAATTATATAAATTTTATATAAATATGTATTTATGTGAAAAATTTTTTACTTATTTCATATGTGTACGAAGTATATACATATATATGAGATGATATATAAGTCCAAAACTTACAAGGATTAAATAGTAGGGGAAAACATGGGGAAAAAAAGCATGAGAAAGGATCTACCATTAATATACTTCTGGTACTTTATTAATATTTGTTTCTTTCTTTCTTTCCTCCTTTTGTACCCCTAAGGTAATTCAATTACTAATGAGACAAACACACTTGAAGATAAATAATTACAGTGTTGGAAGATAGGAATAAACACAAAGAAGGCAATGCCTAACTCTGCCTTAAGGAATTGATGAACCTCTCTTCAAGGAGGAGCTATCTGAGTTAAGATACAACTGAGAAGTAAGATTTCTCAGGTTGAAGAAGAATAGAGAGGCACATTTGAAGCATGAGAAATGCCTTTGAAGGGTGCAAAATTATGGACTTCAGTGAAAGTCAAAATGTTTGTACAGCTGGATAGGGAAAAATAGGGATTTGGGTGAAGTTCATGGAGGTTGGAGAGAAAATGATAAAAACAAAGGTTGGTCCAGATACAAAGGGTTATGTATGCCACATGAGGGAGTTTTCCTTTTGTCCTTTAGGGACACGGGGTCCATTATATGTGTTTCAATGTGACTAAAACTTGCTTTTGAGCAACATAGACTTGGACTATTATCTAAGACTCAGTTTTCAATTTGTGAAATAGGAAGAATATTAGTACGCAGTATATAGGCTCACTTTATGGAATTTAAGTGTGATAGAGCAAGTGAGCCTTCTTGCCGCAGTGCCTGGAATATGGTCAATATTCAATAGATATCAACCACTGTAGTAAAAAAAAAAATCTCATGAAATTAAGCGATACCCTTTTTGATTTGGCACTTTCCTCTTGTAGATTCTTGCCCTAGGCAGCCAGAGCCATCACTCTGCTTCAGGAAAACAAAATTTTTATGGCACAAGTGTTTTTAAAATAGGTTCTTCAAGTCTAGTAAGAGGCCATTTTAGAAAATATAATTTTTTATTTACAAGAGCAGGATTTTGTTAGAAAGAAAAAAGACTCTGAAGAATCAATGGGAGAAGGTTTTGAAGAATGCAGGATATAAAGCATATTTTTAAACAAAAGATCAAACGGATGATAAAGGAAGACTATCTGCTTACATCCCAGAGGCTAAATGAACTTCATACGGACTGTGGGGAAGTTAGAGAAGAATTGGATTGAGATGTGTCTTTAAGACGTTCTATTGGGCTTGAGGCGGGGAACTACATCTAAGGGTTCTGGGGAGAGTGAATT
Source organism: Panthera pardus (assembly GCF_024362965.1). Classification (NCBI taxonomy): domain Eukaryota; kingdom Metazoa; phylum Chordata; class Mammalia; order Carnivora; family Felidae; genus Panthera; species Panthera pardus. The sequence goes on from NW_026526688.1 coordinate 189,259,504, forward strand.
CAGTAGCAGTAGGGCTGACCACCATCACCTGTTCCTAGTGTCAGGGAGCATCATGAAAGGCAAGCAGATGTCTTGGGGCTTCTTAGCTCATGAAATGAGCACTAAATGTCCTCTGCTGAGGAGTCAACCGGTTGGCCTTCCCACCACTTAGTGGGAGACCTTCCACTTTTCAGTGGGGGATCTTCCATCAGTAGCTGTCCGAGTTGTCTGAGTATTTTCCTACACAAGTTTCTTCCTGTTTACTTCTCGATTCCTGTCTGCACTGCACTGTACATGTATTTTCCTTTCTCATTATCCAAGTACACTTGTAAACCCCAGACACTGATGGTAGAATTGGTGACAAGCGAGTAAGTTTAATGTTGGCGAAGAAAAAGTCCTCGGCATCCATAGTTGCTGAAACCCGTCCCCAATTTGCCATTAACAGAAATTTAAGAATCATTTTAGCATTATTATTGGAAGATAAAAACAACTTAGCAGAGTGTGGGAAAATCCCAGGTGACAGACTAAAATAAGGCATATATTTTACTGGTAGATTGCTCACAGAGACTTTATCTTTTTTGGTCATGATTGTTCCTGGCGCAAAGCAGGGTGATGATATATTGGAGGGCTTTTGGAGTTTCACATCTAATGCCTTGTTTCCTCTTCAGGCTTGGGGATAGCCAGACCATGTATTCATAAACCCCCCTAAATCTGGTTTTCTTATTGTAAGTGGGATTAATGATATGTAATCTTCACTCAGTTATAGTTACAATGAGGTAATGTATGAGAAGAGTTTAGTTATTATTATTATTAACAAAGCCTGTCCATACAGGATTCTATTTACACTCTTTGTTTTATATATATACTTCATTCAGCTCATTGATGACTATCTTAATGGTAGAGTGAGGGGCAAAAAAGTAACAAATCATCAAAAGATGAAATCAAGTGCCTGGTTAAAACAGCCACCCTTTTGGACCAAGCAGAAAGTTTGTTTATGAATCTTGAAAGGGAGTGGGGAGTCTGGGCAGGTTAAGATGGTCTACCTCATCAAGACTCCAGTTTTTGAAGTTGTAGCTGGAAGGGTTGAAATTTACAGTACTTTTCTTCAACCATCAATAATACTTTCATAGAAGTCTAGTAATTTCTGGAGGAAGCGTGTACATTTAGTGAGGGGAATTTTTGCTTGTGAATTTTCAAGTGTGAAAACAGTCATTTTTAATTATTCCAGTATTCTGATTTAGCACATGTATTGATTCTGAGGATAAGGCAAAATCTGCTACATTTTGATGTTTAGTAGTGAAATATGATGTGATTTGAAAGGAACTTTTGATAACAGATATGGAGAAAATCATGTCCTTAATTTCATAATAGTGGAGTGGATTTAATGGATGGTTATAAGATATATATTTTATGACTCCCTCTCAAATAAGACCTTCCCTATATGCATAAATTTTACTGAATTTTCAAACACACAAAAAAACTTTACAAAAATTTAGACCACTGGATTCTGGAAATGTGCTATAAAAAATGTTACAATAAAATACAATTCATATTTTGAAATTTCTAACTAATACTAAGCATTTTTATTAGAGAAGTTACTGCTAATCATTTGAGATTTTGAGGAATCTACAATAGAATAATAAATACATTCAGTGTATTCTTAATAGATAATAGAATAATGACAAAGATACTTGCAGATTTTATTTACTTATTTTTCATACTGATGCTCATCGAGTGAATTATTCACCAAATCATATTGTCTATAGATATTTTAAAGTCTCAACAAAGCACATCTTTCTGAAATCATCTTAATGGAATTTAGTTTGAGTTCTTTCCTCGAGTATTAGATTTAATGTCATTAATGTGATTCCTATGGATATTATGTCCCCTATAAATCAGTATTTATAAACCAGAGTCGGAAGAAGGAGGTCCTAAGATCCTATTCTTTCCTGGATCCTTGATTCCTTGCTTATCCCTTATCTTGGCTTAACTCCTTGCAAACGTTGCTAATAGTAACCAAAAGATGAAAGATTTGAAATTTCCACTTGTTTTCGTCTCTTCTATAATGTTAACTTATCTAGAGAGCTAGACTGTGAGACCCATGTTTATGTTTTATTATTATCAGTAATTCTCAATGAGACTTTAATTGCTTTAATTTCTGTTCTGAATGTGGTGTCTGGGATGTGTTCCAGAATTTCTTCCTTTGAAAATAATAATAAAAATACATCTAGGTTTTGATTTTGCAAACATGTCTTTTGTTTAATGGTTCACTGCATGAAATGTTAGTGAATTATATGTTTTGTTATCTTCAATTTTATTATAAATTCTAACTGCAGGGGCTTGTTGAAAAAACGGTTGAGGTGACTAGTAATAATCCAATAAGAGTTAATGAAGCATTTTCAAAAATTTGTTTATCAAATTTATATTTTGAATCATGTTTTTTTAAGTCCTTGCTACTTATAAATTACTTCATAGTGAATGAGAAGTTAGACATGAAGTGAAGCTTTCGGCCTATTTCTTATTTTGTTTTCCCTTGACAGATGATAAGCCCTTTGTCGTTTAATATTTAGCTCTATTTTCAGATAGAAGCTTCATAACAAAGCAATGAAAATGTTTAAGTTGGGAGTTGTCAACATTATACAGTTGGTATATTGTATAAACCAATTTCAAAAGATGTAATTTTGCAGTTACATATCTGTTTCCAGGGCAGAAATGTTGCTGAAAACTTCTTTCTCTATTGGACTTTATGGTATCAAAAGCTATTTTTCATTGACTTTGGGCTATTCTTTTGGGAAATGTGTTAAACCAAGTATAGAAGAAAAATCACAGATCAGAATTGGGGAAACTTTTAGAGCTGCATCTTTAATGCAGAACAAATACACTATTATAACTTCAATGAGTCATATTTTATACTTAATAAAGTCCACCTGTTGCAAGTATACAATTCAATGATTTTTAAAGTAAATTTGCAACTTGTACAACCATCACAATAAATAAGTTTTACATCTCCAACCCCGATAAAATCCCTTGTGTTCGCTAACCATAAAACTCTTTCCCCCACATCCCCTACCCCTACCACCTCAGGCAACCATTAATCTATTACCTATCTCTACAGGTATACCTTTTGTGGATATTTCACATAAAAACAATAATGTCATATATGTTCTCTTGTGTCTGGGTTCTTTCATTCAGCACACCGTTTTTGAGCTTTGTTCAGAGTGTACCATGTATCAGTAGTTTATTTCTTTTTATTGCTGAATAGTATTCCGTTGCATGGCTAAACCACTTTGTCTATCCATTCATCAGTTGAGGAATATTTAGGCTCTTCTAATTTTTGTCTGGCATTAATAAAGTGGCTAAGAGTATCTGTGTGGAAGTCTTCCTATGGGTATATCTTTTCATTTTTCTTAGATACCTAAGAGTAGAATTCCTAGGCCATAGGACAAATGAATGTTTAACTTTTTGAAAAATTTTTATTTAAATTCCAATTAGTTACCATACAGTGTAATATTAATTTCAGGTGTACAACATAGTGATTCAACACTTCATTCAACACCCAGTGCTCATCACAACAGGTGCACTCCTTAATCCCCATCATCCATTTCATCCCCCTCCCCACCCACCTCTCCTCTGGTATCGTCAGTTTAGTAAGATTTTGGTTCTTGGTTTGCCTTTTGCTCTCTCTCTTTTTTCCCCTATGCTCTCTTGTTTTGTTTCTTAAATTCCACATATAAGTGAAATCCTATGGTATTTTTCTCTCTCTGATTTCACTTAGCATAATACTTTCTAGCTCCATCTAAATTCTTTTGATGATATATATATATATATATATATATATATATATATATATATATCACATCTCCTTTATCTATTCATCAGTCTGTGGACACTTGGACTGTTTCCATAATTTGGCTATTGTAGATAATGCTGCTATAAACATCGGGGTGCATGTATCCATTTGAATTAGTATTTTTGCATTCTTTGGGTAAAAACCTAGTAGTGAAATTGCTGGATCCTAGTGTAGTTCTACTTCCAACCTTTTAAGAAACTCTCACCCTGTTTTCCAGTGTGACTCCACCATTTTATATCGCCACTAGAATGTATATGATGTCTCATTTCTCACATTCATTTATTATTGTCTGTCTATTTTATTAAAGCCATTTTAGTGAATGTGAAATGGTATCTAGTGTGGTTTAATTTGCATTTTCTAATGATTAATAATGTTGGGCATCTTTCTTTATACTTATTAACCACTTTTGTATCTTCTTCATTCAAATGTATATTCAAATTGCTTGCTTACATTTGTTGGGTAATTTCCTTATTATTGAAGTATAAATATTTTCTGTATATTCAAGATATGAACCTTTATAAGACACATAATTTACAAAATATATTCTTCTGTTTATTTTTCAATTTTCTTGATGATGTCTTTTGAAGCACAGATAGGTTGGATTTTGATGAGGTCAAACTCACTGTTTTTTAAAATTTTATACATCATGGTTTTGGTATCATATCTAAGAAACCTTATTTAACCCAAGATCTTAAAGATTATCTCCTACATAGATTTCTATATATGCTGTAACAAATCATCACAAACTTAGTGGCTGAAAACAATATATATTTATATTGAAGGTTTGCAGTTCAGAGTTCTGAGACGGATCTCACAGAGCTAAAATAGAGGTGTTGGCAGATGTGTATTCCTTTCTGAAATTTATTAGGGGAGAATGAATTACCTGGCCTGTACCATCTTCTAGAGGTCACTGACATTCCTTTGCTTGTGGCCCTCTTCCTCAATCCTCAAAGCCAAAACAGCAAGTCAAGTTTTCGCCTTGTATCATTTTTATCTGACTCTGACTTCCGTTTTCCCCTCTCATCTACTTTTAAAGACCCTTGTAGTTACATTGGCTCTTCTTAGCTGAAAATACTTCTATTTGAAGTTCAGGTAATTAGCAACTTCATTCTATCTGCAAACTTAATTACCCTTTGCCATGTAGCTATGACAGGAATGGGCCTCCCTGAGAGGCCATTAGTCTTCCTCACACATAGACTTTACTTTTGGTGTAATATCTAATAAATTGTTGCCTAACCCACGGTCCACGAGATGTTTTCCTATATTATCTTCCAAAAGTTTCATTATTTTAGCTCTTATATTTAAGTTTGTAATAACTTTTGCATTATTTTTATGCATAGTACCAGAGTCTAAGTTCATATTATTGTGGATGTATAGTTGTTTCATCAAGAAAGGTATACTTTTCCTTAATTGCTTGCTTTTTGTCTTTGTCAGAAATCAATTAAGTAAAAATGTAAGACTTTATTTCTAGACTCTCAACTCTGTTCCATTAATGTGTATGCTTATCCTTATTCCAGTGCTACTTTGTCCTCATAACTGTAGCTTTACATGAAGTTTGAAAGTGGAAAGTTAAAGTCTTCCCGTTTTGTGCAATTTTTCTCAAAATTGTTTTGGCTATTTTAGATCTTACCTTTTTACAAGTCCACATACATTTTGAACCACTTTTCAATTTATGCAAAAAAAAAAAAAAAAACTGCTGGAATTTTGAAAAGGTTTGAGTTGAATCTACAGATCAACCAAGAATAGTGTCCATCTTAATAATACTGAATCTTAGAATCTGTGAACATGGAATTCTCCTCTAATAATTTAAATCTTCTTTATTTTTTTAAAGTTTATTTTACTATTTTGAGAGAGAGTGTGAGACAGAGGGAGTAATAGAGAGAGAGAGGGAGTGAGAGGGAATCCCAAGCAGGCTCTGCACTGTCAGCACAGGGCCTGCAGCAGGGCTCAAACTCAGCAACGGTGAGACCATGACCCGAGCTGAAACCAAGAGTCAGATGCTTATCTGACGAGCCACCCAGGTGCCCTTAGATCTTCTTTAATTTCCCTTACTGATATTTTCTCATTCCAACTATAAAATTCTTACACTTCTTTGATTGAACTTTGTTTTTTGTCACTATTATGAAGAGTTATAGAATAAATATGCTTTGATTACATATTAATGCTAAAAATTTTTAAATATGCAGTTGTATTTAATTAAATGAGGAAGGCTATCCATAACAAATAACTTGCAATTGTTTTGTAGAGAAATCTTTTTAGTAGATTGAGTGGTTCACTAGTTAGCTATGCAGTATAAATATAATTAAAACTTGTAAAAGCCTGCACTTAAGGAATATTTTCTTCAGGGAGAATTGGTAAAACTTGAAAAAAGTGTTTATATTTACGAAAAAGTTTGAGGAGGTGAAGCATACCACATTTCCTTCTTGGAGATTCAGGATGCACATTAGCATATTAAAGTCTCAGAAACTCCCTGTGGTTTTCTTAGCCATATTTTTGTAGAACATTTATTAACATCTCAAGGAACTCTAATGTACTCTAGAACATGATTCTGGGAATTCTAGATTAACAGTTTATGGTTTGAACAACTTTTTCATAAGCATGATATCTTACAGTACCTGTGAGAGTAGACATGGCTGTTGTTATAACACAAAAAGCAACTAACCTAAGCCAAAGGCCTGATGAGTATTGGAGCCAGGGTTTATATCCATCTCTTCTGCTTCCAAATACCATGTGCTCTGAGAGAAGGCTGGTTCTCTGACTGAAGTATCAATCGATAAACTTGTAGAAGAGAGGAAAAACACTAGTTGACATATAGGTAGCCTGGGTAAACAGAATGTTTTTGAAAATGAGCCATCAGGTACTTTTTGTTTATTTATTTTAATTGAATCAGTCCTCAGATCAAATTTACTAAAAGAGAAAATGCTTAAATTTGAAACTAGAGAGTTGGTAACCATTAAAGTAGGCCTCTTACAAATATTGACACAATTCCAATAAATTTAGTTAGAGCATGGTGGAATCAAGAATAATCAAGCAGAAGGTCACCTGGGTGGCTCAGTCAGTTAAGCGTTGACTCTTGATCTCCATTCAAGTCATGATCTCACAGTGCATGAGATCTAGTCTCACATTAGGCTCTGTGCCGACAATGCGGAGCCTACTTGGGAGTCTTTCTCTCCCTCTCTCTCTGCCTCTCTCCTGCTTATGTGTGCATGCATGTGCTCTCTCTCTTAACATAAATAGATAAATATTAAAAAAAAGAATAATCAAGCAGATATTTACCTTTTAAAAATAGTAACCAAGCCAAGGACCAAAGTCTCACCAGAAACCAATCCCCATGGCACCTTAATCTTGGGTTTCTAGCCTCCAGAACTGTGAGAAAATAAATGTCTGTAGTTTAAGCAACCCAATTTATGGCATTGTGCTACAGCAACCTAAGTAAACTAATACAATGTGCCGACTAAATATCACTATCCACTGTCATGAGTGTCATAATAGAAGTCCACAGGGGCTCAGGAAAGGGAATGACTGATCAAATGCTTCAGAGAGGAAAAAACATTTGAACTGATTCTTGAAGGATGGGTATAGATTTGCTAGGCGGTGACATAACTGGGCATTTGTAAAAAGTTCTTGGTATTTGCTAAATGCTTGCTTCTTGTCACAAAGCTCTTCCTTGCAAGGCTTTCATTCAGCACATTTAATGCTCAAAGAATAGTCTTAATGAATGTTATTAAATGACTTCCATGGTTATTGCTCCACCCCTCCCAACTTTCTAGGACTTGTTGAACTTCTCCATTTTTCTAACCTCGTGGTATGATGTCTATGTTCCCTCTAGAGATCTTACGGTTTCTGTGGAATTGGGTTTTAAGGTGCCTTTAAAAATCTCTAACTGGAGGTCAATGTGGAAAAAGCACAATGTCAGGAAGAAAATAAGGGCATCAAGGCAAATCCTGGTGCCACAAGCACCCCCAGAAGCAATAGTTCAAAAACATTCCCCTTTAATCATTTCCTGCCAGGGAAGATAAGTTACAGCCTGTGTTCCTATCTTATTTTGTGCTTACTCTTTCTACTGTGTATACTAATGCATTATAATTATTCATGTCTACCCTATCCACTGGACTGTGGGTTTCATTGTGCAAATGATATTTCATTCCTTCCCTTTCTGCTACTGGTTTCTTTCTTTCTTTCTTTCTTTCTTTCTTTCTTTCTTTCTTTCCTCTTTCCTTCCTTCTTTCCTTCCTTCCTTCCTTCTTCTTAATTCCTTCCTTCCTTCCCTCATTAGCTCAACTAACATATCTATATTTAAATGCCTACAGTATGCCACTCACTCCTCCAGGCACTGTCAGTACAGCAGCAAATGAAGTGCTTATTCTCAGCAAGGTGGTTGTACATTAGAAGTAAGGGGGACAGGCAATAAAAAAGAGATAAAGAAATGGTCAAGATGATTTCACTGATAAGTGCCCTACAGAGACTATGGTATAGGAGAGAGAAACTGTGGACAGTGGTGGGGACAGCTAGAGTCTGAAGATAAAAAGGATAAACAAGTACTGCAAAGATGAGTAAGAAGAGGAAGCAGAGAAGAAGCCTCAGGTAAATAGGATAGCAAGTGCAAAGGCACTGGGGTAGTAAAGAGTTGATTTTATTGAGGAACAAAAGGCATGGCAAGTACATAATATGTGAACTAGAGAGAGAAAATAAGGTTGGAACTTATGGGTCCTGTTGAGAATTTTGGATTTACTGCAGTGGAAGGCCATTAAAGGATTTTAATCTAAGGAGAAATTTTTATGTTCACATTCAATTGCAATGCACAATTTGTACTTTTAAATGTCATTGTGAAAACCAGATCTCAAGTGAGCATTTATGGAAGCAGGAAGACTGTCGGCAAGCTACTCCTGTAATCTGGCATAAGTGAGGAGATCCTCAGCCCAAGTGAGGAGCCTTGCAGATAGAAAAGAAGATAAAACATTGAGATAGGCTTTTGAGGATAAAAATAAATGATGTGATTATGAATTGGACGTGAGAGTCCAGGAAAAGAAAGAATTGAAGTATGACTTCTAGGTTTATTGTCTTTGAGCGACTAGATGCAAGACAATGCCACTTAACAAGGTAGGAAAGAAGTGGGTTTCAAAATGTAAAAAGAGGGTTTTTTTGGACCGTAACTACGAGATATTTTGGCAGGGATATCGTGGACACATTGGGATATAGGAAACTAAAGCTCAGGGGGAATTTTTATATTCGATATAGATGAGAGGTGATATTAAAAGGCAGAGAATAGATGCCGTTAAAGGGGAAAAAAATAAAGACAAAGAAGGAAAGAGGCCCAAGACTGAAGTGTGGTGTATGCCTAGACAGCAGTGGCCCCTTATCCATGGTCTCATTTCCCATGGTTTCAGGTACCTGCGGTCAGCTGCGGTCTGGAGGCAGATGATTCTCCTTCCGCCGAATTGGCAGAAAGTCTATAGCAGCCTAACACTACATCACGACCTCTACATCGTTCACCTCACTCCGTCTCATCATGGAGGTCTTTTATCATCTCACATCATCACGAGAAGAAGAGTGACTACAGTGCAATAAGATACTTAGAGAGAGAAACCACATTCACACATTCACATAACTTTCATTACAGTATATTGTTATAATTGTTCTCTTTTCAGTTATTGCTGTTAATCTCTTACTGTGCCTGATTTATAAATTAAGCTTTATCAAAAGGCTTTATGTATAGGAAAAAAGCATAGTATACATAGGGGTTGGTGCCCTCCGTGGTTTCAGGCATCCACTGAGGGTCTTGGAACACATGCCCCACAGGTAAAAAGGACGACTCTCTACAGAAGATGGAGACAGGGAAGCGGCAGCCAGAGGTGGAGGAGGAAAGAAAGGAGAACAGGACCCAACAGAGGAAGGAGTGGCCAGCTGTGATGAACGCCGTTGACAGGCTGAGTGAGATAAGCTGGCGACGTGTTCATAATATTCAGAAAATAAATGTCGTTGGTGACCATCCAAGAAGGGTTCCCTGGGAGTGGTGGAGACGGAAACCAGACAGAGAGAGCTAAAGAGAAAGCTCCCAGGCTCCCACTTTCTATTATTAACCTGAAACCTCTGCGTTATATCTAAACCTGAGCTACACTTCTCTAAATACACGTAGTCTGTGGAGCCACACGTTCTGGTCGCTGAGATGGTGTGATGTCAAATTCAGAGATCCTCGCAATCTGAAATAAGCAATTTGTAGAATTTGCTGGAAAAAAAAAAAATCAGGCCCAGTGATGCTGGCCTTCAGGATACACTTTGTTGTTGGATAATTGTACGATGCATCATCCCCCAAATAGAAGGATGTAAGCTGGCACTCACTTTGTGACCTCATTGCCATTCATTGCTAACAGATCGGGAGTGCTTAAGAAGATACATTTGCAGAGACAAAAGGCATTTCACACCACACGGTTTGTTCCCTATCTGTTTCTTCCACCCAACCTGAAAAGTAACTTTCTATTGCCCAATCTTGGTACTTTCTGGAAGCTAAAGAGAGAGAAAAAATAGATTTTAAAGCTTTTCCTCGAGTAACCTGTCTCATGGGCTGTTTATACAGTGAGCATAATTCTCTTGGAGCATGAATGAGGAGGAAGGAAATACCTTTAAAATGATTAGCTAAAAGAGTTTCATTTCTTCCTTTGTAAAGTGGACCATGTTTGTCTTTCCTTTTATCTTCTCTTGTTTATTTTCCTCTATCCTTAGTTTATTCAAAGTCTGTACATAGCTGAGCCGAAGCTTGGTCTGGAATCAGAGTGAAGATTCAACCACAGAACACTTTTTTATAGGGACTTGTGGAAAGTTTTTTTTTACTGTTTTCCTTTCCATCTTGGGGACGCCTAAAAATAACTTGCAGGTGGGCAACTTAATTCTGAGCCAAATTCTACCTCTGTTCTTTATTACATTATTTGTTGCATTTTTAGAAAGTTTTACAGCTGATATTGAAGTTTTTGATTATTTTTTTTTCTGGATCTGTAATTTCCCGGAGTTATTTTATAGGCCTATATAAAGTCCATAATCTTGTTTTTATTATAATTTAGTTTTGGTAAATGAACAATGGAGTGGAATTTGGACATGGGGCCAAACGCAATTTTTTTCTCCCACGGTGAAATGATCCCTAGTTGTTACTTGATCCTGGCATTGAACATCAAAGGTTCAGGTCTCTTTTAGGAAACGTGGACAGCAGAAAACGTCTCTACTGAAAGGATATGGGGCGGGGGGGGGGGGTGTTGTGGGCAGGCAGACAGTCAATCCCACTAGACACTGCAATGTTGTCTCTAAATAGATTTTTTTTTTTTTTGACTGGGCCATTCAGAAGCTGTCACACACATCTGTATTTACAAATTCAAAATGCCTGGTACTATCACTCGGGCAGATTTCTTATCACTAAATTCCAATTATTGACGTGATTTCCTGAGTGACTCTCATGCCTGCAACTATAATGCCTTATAAATTTCTGTTTAAACAAATGCATTTGCTCTATTTTTTGTGTGTGTGTGTGTGTCTAACTGAATGTTGCTGGGATACCTCAGAACGAGGCCTTTAATACTAAATAATTAGGACCATAAACTCTTCAATCGACTGTTATCATGCAGTGCATGTAGAAGCATTACTACAAGCTCATTATGATTAATCTGGGAGGCAATGTGGTTATAATTAATTTCTACTCAATCCTGTTTCCTATAATGGGGGGTGCACACATCTGCTTACACTTAGTGAAGACTTACTACCTTAGATCGTTGTCATCTAAATCACAAAAATTACTGATATTGTGCTCAAAATTAAAGAATGCTTGCAGTGCACCTGAAGGGCATGGAAGAACATTGAATTTGAGTCAGGCCTTGAGTTACAGTTAGGGCATAAGAAATATGTCCCCTTTTTGAGTCATTTCAAATCTTTTGGCATCAGGGTCTTCTTGAAATTTAGGCATTTGAATTAGGTGATGATCTTATCACTTGCTTTATCCAAAACTCTGTGAGGCAACATAAAATTGTCCTTTTTCCTTTCTTTTCTTTAACAATTGATTAACTTTACAAGGAAGACATGATGTGAATATAAGATCAAAGAAATCACACAATACAAATTAGAATATGTCTGTTTTAACCTAACCTTTCTCTCTCTCCCCCATCTAAGGCCATGAGGAAATCATATGTTTATTTTAATGTGTATGCTTTGAAATCTTTTTCTGTGGGTTACATGTGAATGTGTATTTGTAAAAATGATAAAACTATATTTAGAATGCCTGCATAACATTTGTCTTATGAATGTACATAACATATTTAGCCATTGTCTTATGGAAGTATAGTCATAGTATTTTTCTTTTAAAGAATGATGATAAAGGTCCTTTCTGAAGACATGCAATTAATTCTACATGGAAAAAGCTAACAGGTGAAATTGTTGCATCGATGGAATTGCACGTTTTAACAGTTTAACAGATATTGCCAAAGATGCCCCCCCAAAACTGTAGTTTATATCAAACAATTTTTTATATTATATGAGTGTTCAAAATGTTGCCGATCTGAAGGCTAAAAATGTGCTAGCTCATAATTTAAAAAAATTAAGTTTATTTATTTTTGAGAGAGAGACAGACAGAGTGTAAGCCGGGAAGGGGCAGAGAGAGAGAGAGGGAGACAGAATCCAAAGCAGGCTCCAGGCTCTGAGCTGTCAGCACAGCCTGATGCAGGGCTCGAACCCACGAACGGTAAGATCATGATCTGAGCCAAAGTCGGATGCTTAACTGACTGAGCCACCCAGGCGCCTCTCTCATGATTTTTGTTTGCTCTTCCATGATCACAAGTGAAAATGAGATTGTTCTTGTCATTACTGGGTTTTTATGTTTCTGTTATATTCTTTGCCCAAATTTCTATTTTTAAATATTAATCTATATAATGTTTTAATACATTCTACATACCAATCCATTCCTTTTGTATATCAGACAATTATTTTTCTAATTTATCACTTTCTCTTTACCTTTGTTATAGTGATTTTTATATTTTGTTTTTGTTTTGTCAAGGGGAGTTCTTACTTTAAAATAGTTTCCAGAAATGATGTGGGTACTTTTTATATAAGAAATGTGGCCTATTGTGCAGAAATCAATAGTCAATAGATTTATAGAGGACCTACTCTGTGCAAAGTACTGTTATCAAAAATAATAAATGAAAGATAGCAATTCACATGAAAAGAGTAATCTCTTGAGTTTCTTAATATATCACATTTAAATATACATTCTGTGCTTACATATACTTAAATATGTACTAACAAGGCCAAAAATAAGGCTTTGAAATGTTTATATAGTATTTCATTATTGTGAAATAAGGATCAGGAGATATATCCATTAAGGTACAAATTAAAGTAGAAATCACCTGTAATTTCATCATTCAGAAATAGGTACAATTAACATCTTTATGTTTATGTGATTCTTTGTGTTTTCTTCTGTGCACACGTATAGAAAAAGCAAATATGGTTGTATCTCAGAAATATTATTATTTGACCCCCAAATTGTAGAATCATAGAAGAAGTTAATGTTTACCATTACATAGTCAGTGTGGTAATCTCCTTTGCTGAGATACCTCTGGTGAAGGAGAACCCGCTTCTTTTCCAAGCATTGTTCCTCTTTTCCTTCCTCCCTTTTCCTTCTTTTCTTCTATTAGTGATCATATCAGAACAGTCCTTTCTGTGCATCCTGCAACTGGTCTCCTTCTAAGTTTTACTCTTTGCTTCTTTTTGCCTTAATCATATTTAGATGTATTTGTTGATGAGACAAATACGCTATTGAGAATAACCACCTGGACATATCTTCATGTAATATAGACTTGTGCTCCCTGTGCACATTGTGTAGCCAATGATGATGTTCGAGGATATGAGAGGACAAGAAAATTTTACAGAGTTTCTGTCTCCTTTGGGCTTCTCTGCCCTAGGTACACAAAAGCCCATTGCCTTGTCATTCTCTGCGGTGTTATGTTATTGTGGATAGAAATCTCTTTTACTGAGAAGACCCCCATGCTACCTCTTGTCTGGCTAACGTCTTGCCCTTCAGTTCCTGGTCATCTGTTAGCACCTCTAGAAAGTCCTCTCTGGGCTTAGCCTTTTTCACGGCCCAATCTGGGTTAGATGCTTCCATTCTCCTAGCTTCCATGCTTCACTTTGTAAAGGCACATGTCATACCACTTTGGAATTGCTTGCTGATTTGTCTACAAGCTCTTCATTAATCTGTAAGCATCTCAAGAGCAGATCTTTCCCATGTCTGGGTCCATGGCACTTTACACTGTGCAGAGTAGACTCCAAATAAATATTTGTTGAAGGGACAACGAGTGACAGAAAGCATAAACAAACTCTCATTAATCTCCAGTGTCATTTTCAAAACCCCTTAAAAATGGCCTCTCATTTCAGCCCAGTCTAGTCTCCCTTTCTGCCTCCAAGACCCTCTTTTTTCTCCCCACCACTTGCTTTCTGCCTTTTCTAATGGAAATCAATTTCATTTCGGCTTCTCTTAATCATGCCTCTTTCTTTTCACGTTGTTTCAATGAGACAACACAGAGAATGAACATGGATGGAACCTTCCTACTGCTGAACGTTGTGACTCTCCATACATGAATATTTTGGTCTCTCATATTTATTAAAAATACATGTGTCTATCTATCATCTGTCTATAAGATATGCTAGGCACCAAATGGCTCACAGTTAATATTTTATGAGCTGGGATTTTGCGTTATTTGTATGGTTTTCATTTTGTTTGTGTTTCCTAAATTGCTCACAATGAAATTGTAATCTTTTTTTATGTAGGGAAAATATTAAATTATTTAGAAGGTGAGTTATTAGATTTGGCAATGAGGAGGCCCCTAGTGTTCCTCCAGGAAAATTTGAGGGGAGTAGTGAAGGAGGAAATAAGATTGCAAGGAGGTAAGGATTCCAAGCTTATCACTTACAAATTTGGAACTTTTGAAACTTCTTACCCTACTGAGATGAACTTCAATTTAAATTTAGATATTACAAGATGTTGATAATTTTAGAGTAATTCTAATGAATAATTTCTCATCAAATGAGTTTCATTTAATTGCCTGGGGAATGGATATAATGTGTACTCTCTTTCTCTGTGGAATGAGGAGACTTAATGTCAGTCTCTGACATTCGAGGTGCAGACTCAGGAGTCGTTATAGCCATGGGGCTGAGGTCTGTGCATCCTAGAGGGAATGGCCATATAAAAACACTCTGCACTTTATCAAGTTTCTTATGGATCATTTCGGTTTCCATGAAATTATTTCCTTCTCTCCCATGGCTGGTAAGAATGTTTGGAAAATACATGTTCAAGGGCTTTGCTCCAGGACCCTCTGGAGACAACAGGGCAGCATGGTGGGCATGGCATATGCTTTGGAGTCAGACAGGCACTGAAGTTGGATTGCCAACTGCACCATTTGCCTGCTGTGTCCTTGAGCGTATAAATCCCCTAATTTCTCTAAGTCTGAGTTCTTCACCGTGATAGCAGGGTTCTTGGAAGGGTCATGACACAATTAATGCTTGACATTTGTGGGTGTTAGCTACTCTCCTCACCTTTTTTCCTGTTTCCTCCACCGCTACTGAATTTCTTCTCGAGTGAAGGACATGGTCTCCTTAGAGAAGTAATGAAAGCTGTGGACTCCCTGCCCAGGAAAAGGCACACTCGCACAAAAATTGACACATAATTTGAGACAATTTGCAGGCCCCCTTGAAACATTTCCGTGGGCCTAGTCCTTAATAAACATTGTTTTACATCTTTAATTTCAGCTCTGTTCCATTTTTCCTTTTATAGACTCTCCTGTGGGATTTCAAATCTCAGAGCCTTTTTCTAGGGCTGTCGGAGACTGGGGAGGGTGGCATCCCTCACCACCCAGCAGCACGTGCAACGGGGCGGGTGTCAGAGAGCAGGCGTGACTACCTGAGAACTGAGGCCAGTGTTACCTTTCTCTTCTCCTTGTTAGTTTTTCTGGGGCTTGCTTGTTCAAAGCAACACGTGTTTACCTCTGGGATGCAAATGAGGCTCGAACTTAATGGATCAGATTCTCTGACACCTCAAAGCCTGGCTGAGCATTCTCCTCCGGATTGCTCCAACTCTTTCAAAGGGAAGCGAAAGAGTCCATTCATCAAATCCCCCAACTTGAACTCATTTTATTTCTATTCAATGAAGAGCATGCTGCAATCTGAAGAGTCAAACAAACAAACGGAAACAAGCTTAGAACATCTGGATTTTGTTTTTGCTTTTGCCCTTAGGGGCTCTCTGTGACTGCCAGGGTCCTCTATGCTTTGCCTGAGGTCTAAGACACACAACGCCTCTTGAAGCAGGCTTCAATCAATGAAAATGGAAAAGTGGTATATGGATACCGAGCTCTCTTGCCCCAAAGTAGATAATCCAGGGGCTCGTACCATGGGTTGGCTCCCAGAGTTTCCTCAGCTGAATGATGTTCTAGTTGCCCTCAGTAGTAACCAGTTTGGTAAAGCACATTCTATTGCTCAATTTCTGTGCCCGTCTCACTTCCCACGTACTTATTAGTGTTTCCTTCGTTCCCAAAGCAATTACTTGAACTTAAATCCTCTGTCACAGTTGGCTTCTGGAAGAACACAAACTACAACATTATCTAACTCAAGGGACATGGTTCGGCTCTCACTTCTTGGAGGAGGTTTAACATCCACGGTTGTACCCACTAACTGCCTGTAGTAGTCCCCAGGCGAGGTAACGAACAAAGCACTGCTCACACATCCAAATGCCCCCCCTCAAAGGGAGCTCAGGAATACTACTCTCAGTCACAAATCACTGATCTACAAGACAAACCATTTTATTCTAGCTTGAAATACATGCTCTGATAATTGATTTAAGTGTGTAATTTTAAGTTGAAAGGAATAAGATAATTCTACCAGGGTTTGCAAATAATATTGTAATGTTTACAATAATTTAAGATTTACTGTATTTATGTCTCTAATTTATTAGATTTATAAGAATTGGTTGAGTTCTTTGGGAGCTTTTTCTGTTATTCAGATAATTGAATTGCATATAAAAGAAAATCAAATATATTAAATGTATAAATGTTTAAAATATTTAAGGGGATTTAATTAACTAAGCTGTAAAATCCTCTTTAAAAGTCATACTTAAAATTTACTGGATTTATAAATAGCATCACAAGTTTGTAAATTAAATCTAAATGCTTTGTGGAAAAAAAAAGCCTTGACTAAGCCTCTCCATTTGTAACTTTAGTAAATTAAATATTAATTTCAAAATTGTAGTAACCCTACGTAATCTTTTCTGTGTGCAATAACCTCAAACAAAGAAATGATTTCACATTAATAGTGTTTAATAAGTCTTGCTCTTTGTTCTAAAAAAAATTGTTAAGAATATTTGTCCTTTATCAAACTTAGCCCATCTTTTAAAGCACCCTTCTAACTCCCGCTTCCCCATGAAACCTGCCTTGGTGTCTCCAGTTCTCCTTCATTCTCTTTACTTGAACTTCTGTTATATTTATAGTCTACATCATTCAATGTTACCACAATCTATTTTTTTGTGCATTATTCTGTTATTCTTTCCACATAAGGCAGCATAGTCCTATGACTGGATTGATAGTTCTTTCACAGTCCCATGCCTTCCTCTTCTTTCGAATCACCCAAAGAGTCTTCCCCAAACCCATTCTACCCTCTCTCATTGTGGAGAATCCCAACTCCAGTGAGAGTTCCTGACTGGCTCTAGTTTTCTGTCTTCATGAACACACTATTCTTGCCAAGTATCTGGCCTTAAACCAGTTGGCCCCAGTCACAGGTAGTAGGACCTGTTGGTTTGCAACCCTCTAGGGATCTTCCCTGGTGCAGTCTGAAATCAGACCCCTGAATGAAGAAGGCAGTTAGAGACAGAAGAAAAGCCAGGCCACTCCAGGTTGGTAGGTGGCAGTTTTCATAAGCAAAAGAAACTTACATGGGAGGATTGTATTGGGTAGCAGCAAGTAGAATGGATCCCCTGCCCTTGCTTGCCAAATTTTAAAAGTTTATAGAGAGATCTTACCTGGGTTTAGTCACATGCACCATGTGGGTGTTTGGAACACCGCATTACCCATTCAAGGCTGTGTTTTTAGAGTAGCCTCTGGGAGTGGGAAAAGCAAGCAGAACCCATATTCCAAGGATGAGGGCAGGGATGAGGAGCCACTGAGTGCCCAGGTTCAGCTCATGGGTCAATTGGCAATCACATCCTTTCAATGACCTCCTCCAACAGGGTTTCACTTATCATTGTTCAAGACTCAGCTTCATATAGCTGCCTTGACTATATTTGTATCAATTATCTCTTGCTCCAATAATGTATATTAACTGTGTCAAAACTCAGAAGCTCTAAAAAATAATTTTCATAGTTCATAGTGAGTTCTGGCCTCAGCTGGGCTCATTTGTGAATCTTCCACCAGCTATGGGTCGGTAGGCTGATCTTGGCTGACATCTTTTGCAAATTTGAGAGTCAACTGGCCATTGGCTAGTTTGAGAGCGTGGGGTGGAATGACTCTGCTTCCTCTCAGTATCTCTCACATAGCCCCAGGCACCTTCTGAGACTATCTGGGGCCACCACAGAAAAGGCAGAAAGGAAATGACAGATACAAGTTCTCTGTCAAGCCTCTGACATGTCAAGTCTGCTAAAATCCCATTGGCCCACACAAGTCTAATGACCAAGCTCCTGTTCAAGGCATTTGGAAACAGTCTGGAGAAGAAGTGTGACACCACAGCGCAAAGAATGAAGATATAAGGAGAAGGCAGAATTGGACCATCATTGCACTAAAGCAAAATCAGTTCAAAGATCAGAGCACTTACTAGGATTATGAAATTGAGACACAGCTGTGTTTCTGGATGATGTAAAATCTGAAATTCCTGATATATTTTTGCATAAATGAGGACAAGATCCAAGGGAACAGAGTGAACAAGACAAGTATATCTACTATCACCATTTATTGATAAATCATGGTGAATGATTGCCTACTCTCCATGACTGGATCCTGTTCTGTTGGAATGTTTTTTTGTAATTTCAATCATTGCATCCATTTATTTATTTTTTTTAAGTTTTTATTTAAATTCCAGTAGGTAACATACACTGTAATATTAGTATCAGGTATACAATATAGTAATTCAACAATTCCATATATCAGCTGGTGCTCATCTCCATAAGTATACTTCTTAATCCCATCACTTATTTAACCCATTCCCATCCATTCCCCACCCACCTCCCTTCTGGTAAAAATCAGTTTGTCCTCTATCATTAAGAATCTGTTTTTTTTTGGTTTGCCTCTCTCTCACTTTTTCTTCTTTGCTCACTTGTTTTGTTTCTTAAATTCCACATATGAGTAAAATCATATGTTTTTTTTGTCTTTCTCTGAGTGATTTATTTCACTTAGCATAATACTCTCTAGCTTCACCCATATATATATACCACACCTATCATATCCATTCATCAGTCACTGGACACTTGGGCTGTTTCCACAATTTGGCAATCAACAAAACTAAAAGGCAACCTATGGAATGGAAGAAGATATTTGAAAATGACATATCTGATAAAAAATTTGTATCCAAAATGTATAATGTTTAGAGGCACCTGGGTGACTGAGTTGGTTAAGCATCCAACTCTTGATTTTGGCTCAGGTCATGATCTCACAGTTGGGCTCACAGCATGGAGCCTGCTTGGGATTCTCTCCCTCCCTCTCTCTCTGCCCCTCCCCTGCTTGTGTGCTCTCTCTCTCTCTCTCTCTCTCTCAAAATAAGTAAAATAAACATTAAAAAAGAACTTATAAAACTCAGTAACCAGAAAATGAATAATCCAATTAAGAAATGGGCAGAAAACATGAATTTCCCCAAAGAAGACATGCAGATGGCTAAGAGACACATGAAGGATGTGCAACATCACTGATCATCAAGGAAATACAAATCAAAAGCATGATGAGATAGCACCTCACACCTGTCAGAATGGCTACAATCAACAGCATAAGAAACAACACGTGTTGGCAAGGATGTGGAGAAAAGGTAACCCTCTGGCACTGTTGGTAGGAATGCAAACTGGCGTAGGCACTGTGGAAAACAGTATGGAGGTTCCTCATAAAGTTAAAAATAGAACTACCCAATGATCCAGCAGTTGCACTACCAGATGTTAACCCAAGGACTACCAAAATATTAATTCAAAAGGACACAAGCCCCTCAATGTTTAGAGTAGCATTATCTACAATAGCCGAATTATGGAAGAATACATTTATGTTTAACCCAGTTTGAATTACACTTTTTTGTTAACTTGAAGAGTTTTAACTTTGACAGCCTCATACTGTAATGAAGGGGAGCATGGTGCGGTGGCCCCTAAACTTGGAATCTTGTTCTCCCTTCCCTTCACCCTGAGGTGCTGATTCAGTGGTTCTTAGGTGAGACAACTCATTGTAAGCAGCTCCCCATAGAATTCCAATGAATTGCTTTGATCTGGGATTTATTGCTCTAGGTAATAGTGTACAATGGTACTTATTTAAGAGGTTTTGGGTGACTCTTAACAAAATACCAGGAGATTGGCACTTATAATCACACACCTTGAATTCCAAAGGAAAGAAATGATTACATAATTTCATTCAAAATGTTTTTCAGTGGTCAGCCACATGGATGAATTTGTCACACACACCCAGAGAAATACAATTACATGTCCTGCATTAAAATTCTACATAATTAGGGGTGCCCGGGTGGCTCAGTCGGTTGGTTGTCCGACTTCAGCTCAACTCATGATCTCACAGTTCGTGGGTTTGTTCCCCATGTCAGCCTTGTGCTGTGCCCAGAGCCTTGAGCCTGCTTCGGATTAGATTCTGTGTCTCCCTCTCTCTCTGCCCCTCCCCTGCTCTCACTTTGTGTCTCTGGCTCTCAAAAATAAATAAACATTTAAAAAAATTGAAAAATAAAAAAAAAATTCTACATAATATCCAGATATCCAAGCATTTTGGAATAAGGAGATTCATTCTGTGAAAGTAATACAAACATATAATGTTAACAGTTTAAAGAAGATGATTGTGTGCATGCATGTTCATGTGTGTGTGTGTGTGTGCGCGCGCGCGTGTGTGTGTATAAAAGAAGGCTTAAAAAGTGTTTAAGAGCACTCCAAAATAGAAGTTCCTGAACAAACATTGTAGGCAGATGGTGTCTTAAGAAAAGCTTGCCGCCATGTGAATTGATACAGAAGCTTGTTAACAAATCCAGTGCACTTACAGGAGCCATATATTAGAAACTTCCTCTGGCAGAGAGATCTCGGCTGCATTTCCAAGTTTTTAAATAAACCGATAGCTCTCTGGAGGTTTCATTCAACACTTAGGTGTTTATCATCCTTAAAACATATGCTAAATACTTGATTCCTATTTGCTCTTTTAGGTGAAAGAGAGAGTTAAAAAAAAACAAAAACAGAAGACCTGTCTATAGGATTTCAGATTAACTTCACTGATTTCAATTTCTGGTTATGCAAAAGGCACTTCCAACATGCTAAGGTCTAATACATGTCTTAGGATGCATGATTTACAGTTATATTTTTGGATGGAACATATGTAGAGCATGAAGCCATATTTTTTCTGGGGAAAACACTGCTTTTTCTAAAATTCAAATGGCATTTCAAGAGACCCAGACAGCCAAAACAATTCTTGAAAAAGAAGAATTAAATAGGAGGATTCACACTTTCTTACTTTAAAAATTTAATACAGGCAGCTCTTCCTGCCCACAAGTCCTTGTCCCTGTGCTTTAATACAATGACCTTTTTGCACCAATAAATAAATAAATTAAATAAATAAATAAATAAAAATTTATTATGATGCAACCCTGATCAGGATGCTGTGGTACTGGCATAAGGACAGATATATAGGCCAGTATAACAGAATTGAAAATCCAGAAATAAACCCATTTGTTTATAGACAACTGGTTTTCTTTTTTTTTTAATGTTTTTTTAATTTAATTTTTGAAAGAGAGAGAGAGACAGAGCATGAACGGGAGAGCAGCAGAGAAACAGGGAGACACAGAATTCGAAGCAGGCTCCAGGTTCTATGCTGTCAGCACAGAGCTGGACGCGGGGCTTGAACTCATGAACCGTGAGATCATGGCCTGAGCCAAAGTCGATGCTCAACCGACTGAGCCACCCAGGTGCCCCTAGACAACTGGTTTTCAACAAAGGTATGAATACCATTCAAAGGGGAAAGAGTAGTCTTGTCAACAAATGACTCTGGGACAAGTGGATAACCGTAAGCAAAAGAATGAAGTTGGACCCTTATGACCCATCATATGTGAAAATCAACTCAAAATACATGAACACCTAAAGGTAAGAGTTAAAATTGTAGAACTCTTAGAAGATAGCGTACAAAGCTTAAAAGCTTTGGATTTGGCAAAAGATTCTTAGATATGACACCAAAAGCATGAGCAAGAAAAGAAAAAAAAAAACAGGTGAATTTTGGGCTGTAGAGGACACTATCATGAAAGTGAAAAGACAACCCATAGAATAGGGACAAGAATTGCAAATTAAATATCTGATAAGGAACTTATATCTAGCATATGTAAATAATTCTTATGAGGCAATAATAAGAAAAAAATCCATTTTAAAAATGGGCAAGGACTCTGAATACACATTTTCCCCAAAAGGCATATAAATAGCCAATAAGCAAATAAAAATATGCTTTGCATCATCAGTCATCGTGAAAATACAAATATGCTGCACATCTCTACCATGAGATACCATTTCATACCTTCTAGGATGGTTAGAATGAAAAATAATATGATAATGAGCATTGGCCAGGATGTGGAGAAATTAGAATCCTCATGCATGCTGGGGAGGATCTAAAATGGTGCACTCAGTTTGAAAATCTAGCTGGCTGTTCCTCAGATGGTAAAACGTAGAGTTTTCATATGACCCAGCAACTTACTCCTGAATATATACCTAAACAAAAACAAAGAAACAAACAAAAACAAGTATTCACAAAAAATGCACATGGATGTTAATTGCAGCATTATTCATAATAGCCAAAATATTAAAACAACCCAAATGTTCATAAACTGATGAATAAATAAATTCTGCTCTATCCATACAATGGAGTATTAATCAGCAATAAACCAAGAATGAAGTATTGGTTTATGCTACATGAAAAAATCTTAAAAATATTTTAAATGAAAGAAGCCAGTCACAAAAGACCATACATTACATAATTCCATTTATATGAAATGCCCCAAATAGGCAAATCTATGGAGACAGAAAGTAGAATAGTGATTGTTTAAGGCTGGAGGTGGGGTGGGGATGAGGGTAGGGTGATGATAGCTAAGGAGTACAAGATTTCTTTTTAGAGTGATGAAAATGTCCTAAAATCCATGTCCAGTGTCCATTTCCACATGTAAAGAGCTCCAAAATTGTCACCCTGTTATAATAAAAAGCTGAACAGACTGGGGGCACCTGGATGGCTCAGTCGGTTGAGCATCCAGCTCTCAGTTTCAGCTCGGGTCAGCGTCTCATCTTTTTGTGAGTTTGGGTCACAGCAGGCTCTGTGCTGACAGCCTGGAGCCTGCTTGGGATTCTCTCTCTCCTTCATTCTCTGTGCGCCTCTCCCCCATTCATGCTGTCTCTGTCTCTCTCAAAAATTGGTAAATAAACAAAAAAATTTTAAAAAATTCAACAGACTGAAAAATTAACCAATCTTCTTGTATTTGTGAGAGAAGGCAGAGTACAGGGCAAACCACTTCACCCAAGATTAGGAGACGGACAGGCAGATATAAGGATTCATGGCTTACCAGCTCAGAGATTCACAAGCAGAAGCCACTGCAGGAACCAGTTCTGGGAAAGGAAGATCTGAAATATAACTGACAGATTGCCAGAGGTTCAGTGTGGACAACTCGGTTAAACACTCCGAGGTAACCCAGTCATGGAGGCTCCCATAATTTTGTCAGATTACCTCCAGGAGACTGACCAATTTCTCACAGTAAATATCTGAAAAAAATCTCCTCATGCTTCCAGCAGGGGGAGAAGGAAAGGAATCATTTTGAAATAAGCTACCCTGAGGAGAAAATAGTTAGCTGGAGTCTAACCTGCTGGGGTATTATTAGAGTTTAAGTGAATTGGGGAAAAAGAAATACCCAACTTAACTCTGCTTTAACTTTCTACACGGGAGAAAGGAAATAACCCAATCCAGCCCACTCTAGCCATTCTGTCACCTAGGTGGTGAGGGAAAAAAAAAACATAAAAACAACAAAAACAAAAAACCTGACAAATACTTGTAAAGTTCACAGAGCATAAGCATTGGCTCACTAAAAGACTGAGGCTGAATCATCAGTCCATAGAACACTTCCCCTCTGCACCTCATCACCACATTTCTAAAGGCCTATTTACAGCAGTTTCTTTTTTATAGGACATCATGTTTGGTTATCAACAAAAAGGTACAAGTCATACTAAAAGGCAAAAAACACAATTTGAATAGATAGAACAAGTGTCAATATCAGATATGGCAAGGATGTTGGCATCACCAGACAAATAATTTAAAATAACTATAATTAATACTAAGGGCTCTAATGGATAAAGTGGAATTTATGCAAGACCAAGTGAACAATATAAACAGAGAGAAATCCTAAGAACCAAAAGAATCCACAACACTGTAAAAGAAATGAAAATTGCCTTAGAAGGATTTAGTTGACTGGACAGCTGAGGAGAGATTCTCTGAGGGGGAGGATGTATCAGTAGAATCCTCAAAAACTGAAAAGCAAAGAGAACAAAGACTAGAAAAAGAAAAAAAAAAGCTGGAACAGAATACCCAAGGACTGTAAGACAACTACCAAAGGTACAACATACATATATTGGGAACACTAGAAGAAGCAGAAAGAGAAATAAACACAAGAAAAATTTGAAACAATAATGACTTAGAGTTTCCCCAGATTAATGTCATACACAGAACCACAGATCTAGGAGTTCAGAGAACACCAACCATGATAAATACTAAACACAACAACAACAACAACAACAACAAAAACCAAAAACTGTACCTAGACATACAATTTCCAAAGTACAGAAAATCAAAGATAAAAAAAAATCCTGAAATGAGTCAGAGGAAAAAAAAGCACTTATAGAGAAGCTACGATAACAATTATATCTGACTTCTCAGAAACCACGCAATCAAGAAGAGAAGCAAAAGGCAGAATAGCCAATGTGGTATTGAAGAACAAAGTTGGAGGACTGACAATACTCATGTTCAGGACTTACTATAAAGCTGTAGTAATCAGGACAATGTGGTATTGGTGAAAGAATAAACCAACAGATGAATGGAATAGAACAGAGAACCGGAAAATAGATGCCCATAAATATATTCAACTCTCTTTGACAAGGGAGCAATGGCCAATGTGATGAAGCCAAGATAATCTCTTTAACAAGTGGTGGTGGTACAAATGGACATCCACATGCAGAAAAACAAATCTAGACACAGAACTTCACAAAAATTAACTCTCATGTATCACAGAACTAAATGAATCTTTAAATCTATAAGGAGATGAATTTTTAGATACAATGCCAAGGGTATGATCCATGAAAGAAATTATGATAAGCTGGACTTCATCAGAATTTACAGCTCTGCTAAGCAAAAGACAAAGTCAATAAAGGAGAAGACAAGCCATGGACTGGGAGAAAATACTTACAAAAGATACATTTGATAAAGAACTATTATCCAACATACACAAAGAACTCTTAAACTCAACAATAACAAACCACCCTCTTAAAAAATAAAGACAAGATCTTAACAGACACCTAGTCAAAGAAGATAAACAGATGCAAATAAGCACATGAAAAGAATGTTTCGCATCATATGACATCAGAAAAATGCAAATTAAAACAACAAGGAGACACCATAAAACAGCTGTTGGAATGCCCTAAGTCTGGAACGCTGACAACACCAAATGCTAGCAAAGATGCGGAGCATTAGGGTCTCTTATTCATTGCTGGTGGAAATGTAAAACTGTACAACCACTTTGGAAGACAGTTTGGTGGCTTCTTATAAAACTAAAAATACTCTGGAAATAAAACTCTGCAATCATGCTCCTTGGTATTTACCCAAAGTAGTTGAAAATGTTTTTATATCCACACAAAATCCTGTACATAGATGTTTATAACAGCTTTATTCATAACTGTGAAAACTTGGAAATAATCAAGATGTATTTCAGTAAGTTACTGGATAAATAAACTGTGGTACATCCAGACAATGGAATATTATTCAACACTAAAGAAGAAATGAGCTATCATGCCATGAAAATACATAGAGGAAACTTAAATGCCTATCACCAAGGCTGAAAATGTTGAATACTGTATAATTCCAACTGTATAACGTTATGGAAAAGGCAAAACTGTGGAAACAATGAAAAGATCAGTCATTAGAAGGAGCTGGGGAGATGGATGGATAAATAAATGTGAACCACAGAGGATTTTTAAGGCAGTGAAGATATTTCATCTGATACCATAAGGTTGGATACCAGTCATTACACATTTATCCAAATTCATAGACTAAATAACATCAAGAGTGAACTATAATGTAAACTATGGCCTTTGGGTGATTATGATGTGCTAATGTAATTTATCAATTGTGAGAAATGTACCACTCTGCTGAGAGATGCTCATAATATGTGTGTGGGGGGGGGGGAGGGGAGATGTTCATGTATGCATGTGCAGACACAGGATATGAGGGAAATCTCTATACCTTCCTCTCACTTTTGCTGTAAAACTAAAACTCTAAGAAACATAAAGTAATACCAAAAAAAAATGTGGTGATGGTTGCACATTTCTGAGATTATCCAAAAATATGTTGATTTCTCCACTTTAAATGGGTGAATTACATAGTATGTGAATTGCATCTAAATAAAGCTGTTAGAAAAAGATACTGCAGCCATCAAAAGGGTACTAAGGGAAGGCTATGAATAGCTTTACAGTCATAATTTCTACAACTTTGAAAAAATGGACCAATTTCTTGAAAATAAACTACCAAAACTCACACAAGATAAAATAAATATCTTTAATTTCCCTATAACTATTATAGAAATTAAAAATGTTATGACAAATCTCTCCTCCTATATCCCCCCAAATCTCCAGGAACCAATGACTTATTGCAGAATGAACATTCAAAGAATTAACACCAATTTTACACAATCACTTCTAGAAAATAAAAGAAAAAAGAATACTCCTAACTTGTTTTATATGCCTAATGTTATACTAGTACTAAAATATAGAGGGGGGTGGGGGAAAGAAACAAAGGAAAAAAAAGATATGAAAATACAGACCAATGTATCTCATTAACTTAGACATAAAAATCTTCCACAAAATTTTGGCACAGTAAATCCAATTATGCAAAAATAAATAAATAAATAACACAAGTGTTGTATGTATGCAACTCACAAAGCTGATTCTATATTTGAAAAATCAGTCGATGCACTTCACTGTTATCAGCAAGCTATGGACGAGGAATCACGCAATGATATCAATTGAAAAACCATTTCACAAAATTCAACAACCATTTGTGATTAAAACTCTTTAGCACACTAGGAACAGAGGGTAACCTCCTCCACAGTGAGGATTTATACAGAACCTACTGTTCTATCATACTTAACATAGAGCAGATATAAATATATGCTTACGGCTGTCCTTTAAGAAATAATTTTTTTTTCAGCCTTAAGTATTTACGCACTTATTTCAATGATGTTGTTGGTGCTCTACCTGTATGTTTGGTCTAGATTAGTAGTGATTTTATTTCTTGCTGTATTTATTCCAACATGAAAACATCCATCTACGGAAAGGAAACGAGGTGCTAATGTCTTTTTTTTTTTTTTTAAGGTTTTTTTTATTTATTTTTGAGACAGAGAGAGACAGAGCATGAACGGGGGAGGGGCAGAGAGAGAGGGAGACACAGAATCGGAAACAGGCTCCAGGCTCTGAGCCATCAGCCCAGAGCCCGACGCGGGGCTCGAACTCACGGACCGCGAGATTGTGACCTGAGCTGAAGTCCGACGCTTAACCGACTGAGCCACCCCGGCTCCCCGCTAATGTCTTTTGATTCACCCAATGTGCCTGGCATCCTGCTAAGTCTTGACACACATTATATGATTTAGTATCTATAACCAGTGTATTAGTTTCCTGTTGCTACTATAACAAAGTGCCACAATATTAATAGCTTAAAACAGTACAAATGTATTCGCTAACAATTCTGGGGATCACAAATCCAAAGAGTCTTAGAGGATTAAAGTTAAGGTGTCAGGTGGCAGGGCTGGTTCCTTCCGGAGACTCTGATGAGAGAATTTGTTGCCTTGTCATTTTCAGCTTCTAAGGCCATCTATGTTCTTTGGCATTTGGTAGCTTCTTTCCATCCCTCCAACCTCTTGCCTGTCATCACATTTCTTTCCAGCGACTTTGCCTTCTTAACTCCCTCTTATAAGGGCCCTTGTGAATAGATTGAGGCCAGTTGGACAATTTAGGATACTCTCCTCATCTCATGATTCTTAACTTAATCACATCTGCAATGTTCATTTTGCCGTATAAAGAAACATATTTACAGGCTCCTGAATTTAGGATGTGAACATCCTCCGTGGGGGCATTATTCTGTCTACCACAACCACCTGTTGTGGCACTTTTGTCAGATATTATTTATTGTCCCTCAATATCCATTTCTCCCTTCTTCCATAGCGATAAAAGTTTTAGATGGGCATTGGGCAACCCAGATAAAAATGATATATCACGACTTCTCTTGCAGCTAGATGTGGTCACGTGGCTTCCATCGAACAATAAATGTGAGCAGGAGTAAAGATATGACTTGCAGCCGAAAGCCTTTGGAATCAGTGCACAATATTTCATGTTTCCTTCCCTCTGCCGTGGCAACCAGCCTGCATCCCTGTGCGGAGTTTATACCCACTGGGATCGCCACCAATATCCTTACTGAAATAAACAATCAAGCATGAGTCCTTAGGATTATTAGTTACCAAGAACAATCTAGTCCACCTAATAGACTACCTTTATACAGACATACATCAATAAAAGTTTCTAGCTACCTAACAGCCATCCTCCTCCGCTTCTCCTTGCCCCTATGGCTTGCTTATAAGAGAAGTTGCAAATGTCAGACAATTGCTTTCCTTGTAGCAAGGTCATGGGCACACAAACTGATCTTGGCTGATAGAATATGATGAGAAATCTGTGAGGATGTTTATGGGAAGGGTTCTCCTGTCCAATAAAATACGACCATTTCCTGTTTCCCATCATACCTTGGGTATTATCATATGAGTACAAAATGTCTGGAACAGGTAAAGTCATGTTTCAACCATGAGGGCAAGTTAAAAAATGGCCAAAAATGTCATTGAGAATTGGTTCAAAATCTTTGATATTATCGGGCTGCTGAGACAATCTTGTTAAATACCTGATTATGAATGTCTTACTATGTGGGAAGATATGTCCACTTTCAATTGATATTCTTTTACTTAAAAGTGAAAGTATACAGCATTTCACATACAGACACTCTTCCTCAAATCTGATATTTTAGGAACCAAGTAGATTTAGATGAATGTATTTTCTGGTAAATCCCTTGCTAATCAAATTTTTGCTATTCTTTTTCCAAAACTGAGGAAATAAATTCCTTCGGATAACACCCAGTATCTTGATATTAAAAGCTAACTGTCCAGGGGTGCCTGGGTGGCTCAGTTGGTTGAGTGTCTGACTTCGGCTCAGCTCATGAGCTCGTAGTTTGTGAGTTCAAGCCCCATGTCGGGCTCTGTGCTCACAGCTCAGAGCCTGGAGCCTGCTTTTGATTCTGTGTCTCCCTCTCTCTCTGCCCCTTCCCTGCTCATGCTCTGTCTCTGTCTCAAAAATAAATAAAAACTTTAAAAAAATTTTTAAAAAGCTAACTGTCCAAATCTGTAAATTGTTTGATGATGTTTGAATGATTTATGATAGTGTATACATATGTATACACACACATTATTAAAGTATAGTTAAAATTTTATTTAGCATTCAAAGTATAAATATTGACTTTAAAATAAGTGGTTAGTATGTCATTGAAACAAATGGTTAGTATGTGAACTAGATATTATATTTTTATATATGTATATATGATACAGTGTATATTTTAGACCTGAAGATTTGTAATAAAAATAACTTAAGAGGAAACCAGAAAATACTTGTTTTTCCCATAGGTCTATAAAATTCCATAGAAAAATATCAGTCAGGTGGAGATAGGGAACAGGGAAGCAGAACAAGTCTTTATGCCTTGCTGAAGATTTCTCATTTTTTAATTCAACCGATTTACAGACTTTTATGATACTTTATGTATGTAACTTAACATTTAGTTTATTTTAGAAATATTAAATACTTCTGAGGCATAGGAACACGCTGCAAAAATCAAATTCAGAAATGAAACTTTGGGCTCCATATGTTATGATGGGAAACAACATAAACCACACTTTCCCCCAAATGCCTATTTTTAATAATAACTTTGTGAGCAGACAATGCCAATTACGGTTTCAGGGTTACATAGGTCACTCAGAACTGCAGGCCCAGCATAACCTCCTTCCCAGGAAACAAATCCAGAGAAAAATATAAAACACTTCAGATCAAGGGTGCATATTGACACTCATAACCCGAGAGATTTGTCAAGGCCATGACTAAGAGATCACTCATTGTAGGCTGCAGCGTTAACAGTGTGTGACCTTTATTGGGATAGCAACACATACCAACTTGACTACAGATGCTCTATCGACTGAGATCATAGAAGCAGTCATTAAATACTTACTGGGTGAAGCTAGTATCAATTTCCAGATTTATTTTCCATTTTCATCCATCTCCCTGGTCAATTACTTCATTTCTGGTAGTTAGTGCATTCTGAGATATCATTTAACTGCTCTGAGCCCAGGAGGAGGCAGATTCAACCTGCATTTCTAGTATGGTTAAGGATTGCAGGAACAGCATAGCTAAAATAAAAATTATTTGAAAACTTGACCAAGCCTAGGAATAATACCCAAATGGGTCTCTTTGAAAAATAAACTTGCTATAACATGAAGAAAGAACTTCCCTTAATATGGGAAGCAGAAATAAGCTGAAGGAACAGAGAATTGGGGGAAGAAAAATAACTTTATGTAGATAATTAAGAAATCAGCTAAATGACTACTAAAATGATTACTATCAAAAATAAAATTAGAAAAAAATATGTCTCAATTCATTTATACTGCATTATTGCATTGTTTTATATAATTTAGATGTTACAGAATCCTTGAAAATAAGTCCCATTTAAAATTACTGATCAATGCTGGGACTAAGCTTCATAAATTATGTACTACATTTTTGCAGCACTAATTCTATCCGTACTGACATGCAACTTTTTCTCTACCTTTTGGCCTAGACTGCTTTACCAATTCTCATTTTCTTTTTTTTTTCCCCTGGGTACAAAAGTAGACTACATTTCCCAGCCTCCCATGCAGTTGGATGAGGCCATTGACTAACTTGTCAGTAGATTATGTGACCCATTTCCAGAAGTGGAACATGGAATTTTTGTCCAGTGATCCTCTTTCTTTACCCCTGACTAGCAGCTGATTGTAAAGGATCAAGGAGATGCCTCTGAGGTTCTAGAGAATGGCAGAGCTACAAGATACATGAGGTCTGGGACTCTGAAAACCGCATGGAGGTCCTCTTACCATCTCGGAACATCTGCATTAGACTTGACATAAATAAGAAACAGATGTTTAGTAAGTTAGGACAGTAAGATTTTGGTGTTTGTTTGCTATAGAAGTTGGTATTACTTTTTCTAATGAAAATAAAAACTCAGAAGTTATATGCAAATTCTTCTAGTATCTCTCTATATCAACTTCAATTAGAACATCCAAACCTAGCGGGCAGGGAGAATCTTTAAATCTAAAAGGAAAGCTTATCAGTGGGACTCAGGTAAGTTAAGGATTCTATCTACAATGTGACTTAATGTGTATCAAATTTGTTCCAACAAAGAAAAATTCCACACAGATATATGTATAATTCTGTATGCACACTTTTTCACAAAGTTTTTAGATTAAATACAGAAGCTTCTTGTAGAGTTAATATCTTTCTAAGCAGCTCCACCCTTAAGTGGAGCCGTCCTGCAACTGTATGGAACCACCTGCTGGAACGATTGAGGACAAAACAACTTCCCAGATGCCTGCGGGTTTAATCAATGCTACAAATGTCTTTGAAGAAAACGTAAAATACTGAAAGCATTTATGTTTCAGCTAGTTAACCATTTAAACCACAAACATTTATTTTAAGCACAAGTAACAGCCAACATAAAGAAAAAGGGGTAACTTTTCTATTACAGTAAAAATTATTGTGGTTTCTTTCCTTGATCTCTAGCAGGTGTGGGAAGGTATATGAAAATTGGTCAACTTATTAGGATATGTATTTAGATATTCTACCTCAAATTTTAAAAAACCCAATGTCTACACATAATTAGAGAAATATTTCATTGATAATCATAGTCAAGAGTATAAAGTATGTAGGGGTGCCTGGGTAGCTCAGTCGATTAAGCATCTGATTGGCTCAGGTCATGATCTCATGGTTCATGGGTTTGAGCCCCTTGTGGGACTCCATGCTGATAGCTCAGAGCCTGGAGCCTGATTCAGATTCTGTGTTTCCCTCTGTCTCTGCTCAGCCCCCACTCATGATCTCTCTCAAAAATAAATATAAACATTAAAATTTTTTTTAAAGATTATAAAGTATGTATGTCAGTTATCTATTGCTGTGTAACAAATTACCAAAATTTACCAGCCTAACCAATACACTTATTATCTGAGTTTCCATGGGCCAGGAGCCTGGTAACAGTTGAACTGAGTCCTCTGCTTCATGGCCTTTCTCTCTAGATTGCAGTCAAGGTGTCAAACAGTGCTGGGGTCTCATCTAAAGTTGTAACTGAGAAAGGATACATTTCTATACTTAAATGCTTATTGGCAGGATTCAGTTCCTTGTTTAGTAATGAACTGGGGATCTTGGTTCCTTTGTTGGCTGATGACCAGAGACCATGCTCAGTTTCTTGCCATGTTGGCCTCTCTCACATGGTACATTGTTTCATCAAAGCCAGTGGAGAAGACAGACAGACTACTAGTAAGACAGAAGTCACAATCTTACATGGCCTAATCATGGAAGTGATATCTCATCACCTTTTCTGTATTCTATTATTTAAAAAAAATTTTAGTGTTTATTTTTATTTTTGAGACAGAGAAAAAGAGACAGAGTGTGAGCAGGGGAGGGGCAGAGAGAGAGAGAGAGAGAGAGAGAGAGAGAAGGAGACACAGAATCTGAAGCAGGCTCCAGGCTCCGAGCCATCAGCACAGAGCCCCATGTAGGGCTCAAACCCATGAACCATGAAATCATGACCTGAGCAGAAGTCAGACACTTAACCAACTGAGCCACCTAGGCACCCCTGCTATATTCTATTCTTTAGAAATGGGTAAGATGGACCAATCCACATTCAAAAGAAAGGGGTTGTACCTGGATCTTCCACCTTGGTCTGCGGTCATTCTGTATAAATTTAGTGTATATTCTGATGAACTTTTGTGGACTATAGTTTCAATGACAGTTTAGTTTTCTGAGCCCTTACAAGGTTATTCTGGCTTGTTTGATTTTTTTCAGTGCCACTGGGGCTCCTACTCAATTGTTTCTGGCATTGATGGTGGGGATAGAAGACACTTCCTTGAGTTGCCTACTGTTGCAGGGTGATTCTCTGGTGGGGAGTCACAGAAGCTAGTCCTGGCTCTTTTTGTGCCACTTGGAGGAAAGAGTAACATAGGGTTTTACTGTTGCTGTTGTTGCTGGCAGATCAGCTTGGCTGACATCCAGGCTATGAACTGGCGACTCATCAGCCCAGGACTTCGCTACTGCAAGGGGCTCATGCTGCCAGCTGGTCTGGATTGAGGAGTGGTTGCTGGGGCTTTCCACTATGTTAGACTTCATGTTCCCTGAGCCTTTGGATGGAAAGAGCAGACTTTTATTGTATATTTTGTACAGTGCTTGGTGACGCTGGGCAACGAGCCTCTCTGGCACTCAATCTGGGATAGGGGGGATTTAAAAAGAAAATCCAAGGATATTGCCTTCTTGTTCCTCAAAATTTGAAGTCTCTATCCAATTTGCCTCTTTCTATCCAGGTTTTGGCTCCCTTTAACATTTTCAGTGAAATAATATCCAGGGTATTTTGTTCTATTTACAGCGGTGAACAGAAAAGAGTAAGTGTGTGTAATCTCATTCTAGAATCTACCATTATTTAGAAATTATTCAATATGTAACTAAACAAGGCTATAATTGGTTCTATAATATGGTTCTATTCTAGCTTAGTCCAGCCACTAATAAAAATTTTTACTTACATTTGAAGAGTCCTTTGCTCCAGTACAAATGCATTCACTTGGTAATGTGATCTGCACAGAAATCATACCAAGGCACCTATTGTTATTATCTTAATTTTACTGCTGGAGGATGCCCAGGAATAGCCCACAATTATATATCTATTACACTAAAAGAGTTGGAAGTGGAGTCTCAGTATTGTGATTCCATTGTGACTTCCATCAGCTAATCCAGGCAAGAAAGAAAATGTTTGCCAGTGGTTCAAAAGAATGCAATTTATTACATTCCTAAATAAATTAAGAAATATTCTAGGGTATGGTATAATCTAAGATAAGTCTTTAACAATGGGTAGGATGTAGACAGGAATGAAGAAGACAAGAAAGAAGAAGATGTAGTAATAAATGCATAAAGTTGTAAAGGTATGTAAGTTTTTGTTTTTTGATTTTTTTAAAGAACTGAATGGAGTGCATTTTGTTTGGAACACATAGTATACAGAAAACTACTGTGAGTAATGACAAGTTGGAGACTTGTTGAGAAGCCTTGAATGCTATCCCAGGAATTGTATTCCTAATTTGCAAGGCATTGGGGCATCTTGAATAAATTAAATAGGGGACATTTGTTGTTGTAGCCGTGCCTTCTTGAGATGCATTTGAATACAGTGTATAAGATTATGATACTTATAACAATAGTGGTTTACACAGTAAAAGATAGATGAAATAAAATTGCAGGCTGGCAACGCTTCATTCATCATTTATCAAGCATAGTCCCTGTCATTAATGAACTTACAGTCTAAAAATTTTAAAAAAAAACCAGAAAATTATAATAGAGAATGATGTGTCATTATAGGAGGGATAGAATGCCATTGTAAATATAATGAAAAACAAATAATTTGGCAATGATGACTTCAAAGATTTTCTAGGAAGTGGTGCCTAATTTGGGCTATTATATACCCTGGTTTTCCCAGAAAAGTTCCCAATTATTCCTGTTCTCCTGATCTAATTATTACTAGTACATTCTACTCTCATATAATCCCAGCTTTAACAAAACATTATTTGATAACCCTTTGTCTAAGTGAAAACAAAGATGAGTTGCAGTTATCTGGATAAAAACCTGAGAGTAGTGAATGTTTTAACTACAGTAAATGGCATGTACATAGACCTGGGAAGCAGGAGATAATGTAGCATGTTCAAAGAATACTGATAAAAAATAATTATCGTTGCTCAAAAATACAGTGTGATAGAAAACAAGAGATGATGTTGGGCACTTAGTTGAGCTCCAGACATAGACACTATAAGAGCTTTCTTAAGGATTCTGTACTTTATAGTAACTCTAATGGAAAGTATTGAAGGGCACTAAGAGATGATTAGATTTGACTTTAGAAGTACCACTCTGGTTGGTATACAAATAATGTATTTTAGGGATTTAAGTGGGATAAAAGAATGACCATGGTAGAAAAACTACCTGGCACATTTGAGAGAGATACCAATGACACAGGCTGATCTAGGATACTGGTAATGAGGATGGACAACTAAAGAAGAATTCAAACAATATTTAATGATTAGAATTTGTGGAAATTGGTCGATTGTTGGAATTTGGGGATGAAGGATGGAAATAATTAGGGATGAAACATTCTTTTCTGGCTTAAGTAATTCCATTGGTGGAGCCATTCTTGAGCCAAGAAAATGAAAAGAAAAAGAAATATTCAAAATATTTTCTTTCATAGAGCAAATGATTCAATCAAGTGAATATGATGAATGAGGAAGAATAATACATAACTGATGGTTTATATCTTCAAATGTGGATGGTTTGAAGAAAATAATGCTATTTACTTCATTTAAAAGGAAGAGATGGTCCAGGTGGTAATTAAAAGTTGAGTTTGAGACATGTTCAGAATAGTTTAAGGAGAGGAAAAAGTTTAGGTGTTAAAATAAAGAGAATTTCACACATGGTTATGGCTAACAGACCATTAGAAATGTCCAGGTGGATTTCAAGAGGTAGATTAGGACTGCATATATGTAGTTGGGAAGCATCATTAAAAGCTATGGAAATCCAAGTGTGGCTGAATTTTTAGAGGTCTGAGGAACAAGATACTGGGCCACGGAATTGTCATGGGGAAGAAGACTGAAGTTAGTTACTATAATTCTAGCCCAATAAAGAGTTTGGGGTCAGCACCTTTCAATGCTGAAGAGCCATCAAGGAAAACAGCTAATTTAATTTGGACATTTCAAAATGGCGACCTTTGAGAAGACATTTGAAGTAGAAGGGTAGAGATGAAAAATCTAATGTAAAACTTGGAAGAGTAAGAGTAGCAGAAAAGTAGAAGCAGAGAATATAAATTACCTTTTTAATAAAAGTTTTTTTTTTCTGGGAAGTATAGGGGAAATGACTGTAGATTAATGGTAGAGCAGAGATGAAGTGATATTCCTTATGAGTATATGGAATAAAAGCATATTCTTAGGCAGGGGAGAACCACTGGAGAAGGAAAGTTTCAAAAAAAAAAAAAACTAAAGAAATTAATTGAGTGAACTACTTCTACAGATTGGGATAAAATATATATAGCATTTTTAATCCAATAAAGAGAGAGGACAGTTTTCATCTCAGTGATAAGAAATATGTAAAAATGGGCTGGCAGAGATATAGACCTTTTTTTTTTAATGGATGGGGTAAAAATGAATGAGGGAAAATAAATGAATAACATTTATTGAATTTTCTTTATAAGACAAGCTCTGTACTGAGTTTTATCCTTAGTAATTTTCATAAGGACTCTTGTAATTATAGGTCTACTTAGTCAAGTTAGGTTATATGCTGTAATTTTTTTATAAAGTCAAAATCTTAATAACTTAATTAAACACAGTTTTATTGCTTGCTCACATCTAGGTAAAATACAGTAATTCGGAGGCCATCCAGACTCATTTCCCTTGACCTTCTGTTGGGTCTTTTGCATTCTCCACTGGATGGCATATGGCCAACAGACCAGGGGAAAGGGTGCTTATATAGCACTAAACCTAAAATTTTAGACACCAGGCTTGAAAGTGGCATGCACTAGTTCCAACAATAGTCACATTATCTCGGACTCACTGTCAAAGCCTGGAAAAAGGAGCCTTGGTGGGTGCCTGGAAAGAAAATGAAACATGGTTTGGTGAACTCATGGCATTAAACATGAGACAAGAAGTATCATTATCTCTACTTTGCAGAGAAGGTAACAGACTTAAAAAGGGCTTTCTCAACTTGTTAAGGTAATACAGCTAAGTAAG
Organism: Panthera pardus; assembly: GCF_024362965.1. Taxonomy (NCBI): domain Eukaryota; kingdom Metazoa; phylum Chordata; class Mammalia; order Carnivora; family Felidae; genus Panthera; species Panthera pardus. The sequence continues at coordinate 189,296,927 of NW_026526688.1, forward strand.
TTGTCTGGTTGAGTCTGGTATTGATTGTCACAGTATATTAGAACATGTCAACTACAGGAGGTGACAGTGAGAACCACAGAATACAGTCGGAAGTTTTCACAATCTTTTGGGGAGGAAACAATTACATGTGATAGGAACAAACTCATTGTAGAGGAGTTAAAGCTAGAGACATACATCTGTCTCGGGTCAGATTGCTCCAGCTTTAAAGGAAAAGTTCCTGAAAAGTCCCTTTTTCAGGAACTTAGTAGACTTCATCCATCCATCCATCCATTCATCCATTCATTATTAAAAAAATATTAGAAGCCCATTGCCTATCAGAGTATTTTCCAGATGTTTAATGAGTAAAACAGGGTGTCTTTCCTCATGGAGTTTGCATTTTGATATGCAGAGACAGAGCATTACAACCACAGATGCCAACTTTGTTTAGCTTATGCCAAAAATTAAAATAACATATTGAAAGAATATGGGTTAAATTAAAATTAACGGGGCGCCTGGGTGGCTCAGTTGGTTGGGCAACTGACTTCGGTTCAGGTCATGATCTCACAGTTTGTGAGTTCTAGCTCTGCGTCAGGCTCTATGCTGACAGCTCAGAGCCTGCTGGAGCCTACTTCAGATTCTGTGTCTTCCCTCTTTTTACCCCTCTCCTGCTCACGCTCTGTGTCTCTCTGTCTCTCAATAATAAATAAACATTAAAAAAATTTAAAAAATTAAACAACAATGAAACAACTAAGGAATTAGTACAGAAATTATGGCTGCTTATAGGATATACATACATATATATGTGTATATATAATGGAAATTTTCTATCCCAGCAAGATGAATTCTAATTGAGCTGGATTATATGCAACCCTCTTGGCTAATATGTAATAGAAGATCCAAATAAGATTATTAAAAAGAAAAAAAAAGGTGAGGGATAATTACTTTTAAGAATGCTGATATGATTAACAGAAAAGTAAAGAACAGGTAAATACAAAACAACAACAACAACAAAACAAAAAACAAATGCAACAAAGAGCTACTAAAGACAAGAAACCCAAACTATGAAAATAAATTAATTTTTAAATGAACTATTTCAAAGTGTGATAAATATCATAATGAAATTAAACAGAACTATAGGACAGGAAATAATTGGGAGGAGAAGGAATCTACCTTAGGCAGCCCCTTAAGGAAAGCTACTCTTGAAGTAATATTTAAGATGGGTCCTGAAGAAGGAGGAGCCAAGCATGAAATAATCCAGGGGTACACCTAATGAGTGAGGGAACAAAAAATAGGACCCTGAAGGAGGGTATTTTCCAGGGCCAGAAAATATGCCGCTATGACTGAAATGTAAAAATGTAACAACTAAGAGGAGTGGAAAGGGGAAGCACGAAGAATTCATACCAAGTTGGGATAAATTGGCAAATTTAGGTTTAATTAAAGGAGCTGTTGTCATTTAAAAGTAGACTATGTTAAGTCATATGTGTCAAATGAGTGAATTTTAACTTATTTTATATTTTAGTGAGAGAGAAAGAGTGGGAGTGGCAGAGAGGGGCAGAGAGAGGGGGAGGATTTTTTAGTGTTTATTTATTTATTTTAGAGAGAGTGAGAGAGAGCACAAGTCGGGAGGGACATAGAGAGAGAGGGAGACGCAGAATTCCGAAGCAGGTTCCAGGCTCTGAGCTGTCAGCACACATTTCAATGTGGGGCTTGAACTCATGAACCATGAGATCATGACCTGAGCTGAAGTCAGACGCTTAACCGACTGAGCCACTGGGGTGCCCCTGGAGAGGGAGAATCTTAAGCAAGCTCCACACTCAGAGTGGAGCCCAGTGTGGGGCTCAATCCCACAATCCTGGGATCATGACCTGAGCTGAAATCAAGGGTTGGATGCTCACCTGACTGAACCACCCAGGCACCCCGTGGATTTCTTTTTTTTCTTTTTTCTTTTGAAAAGAAATAAAAATTCCTTTTGTCTTTGGCCTATTCTACTCTCTCCCACCAACTCTGTTTCTACTAGAATTTCATCATAACAGCAGCCAACTTTGGAAGTTTCTAGTCTTTGGTAGTAGGCTTAGATGTGCCATGTCTTACCAGCTCTTTTGCACAAGAACCTTCCTGTTCACAGAATAACTTATTTGGAAGAGTAAAAAAAAGGGCATGTTCCTTGAAATAATTCAACTTGAGGTCAATCTTGAGTGAACCATTTCCTATCCATGTGGCCTTGGGCAAGCTACTTAGCTTCTCTAATCTCTGCTGACTCATCCTTAAAAGGAAGTTAATACCAAACTTCAAGTGTTGTTGAATGGATGAAATGAAATAATATATGTTAATGTTGTGGATTACATATTTTCATTCCCTGCAATATTCATATGTTGAAATCCTAATTCCCAGTGTCATGTTATTAGGAGGTGGGGCCTTTGGGAGGTAATTAGACCATGAGGGTGGATGAAATGGGATTCACCATGAATTGATGAATTCCGTCATGAATTCGTGTATCTCATGAACTGGATTCATGCTCTGATGAAAGAGATGCCAGAGAGCTCCCTTGCCTCTTCCACCATGTGAGGACACAGTGAGAAGGAGGCTGTCTATGAAACTGGAAGTGAGCTTTCACAAGACTCCAAATCTGCCAGTACCTTGATCTTGTACTTTCTACTCTCCGGAACTGTGAGAAGTGTTTGTGTTTTAGACTACCCAGTCTACAGCACTTTTTGTTATAGGAATCTGAATGGACTAAGACAGGTAAGTAACTGGTACTGTAGTTACTTAGTTACTTATAGTAAATAGGCAGGACTCAATAAATAGCAGCTTTTGTTTTAAAAAGTGTAAAACACAGCAAGCATTAGGTGCTCAAAAAGAAAACCAGTAGCACCCACGTCAGACTTCAAGGAAGTTAAAAACATACTTCACTTATAAATTCGTGTCATAGTCAGATGTTTTTTGTGTAATCTGGCAATTTAGTTAAATAAGAAAATATAAATTCATTAATTTAGTCAAGGTTCTCCAGGGAAACAGATTTAATAGGATGTGTGTGTGCGTGTGTGTGTGTGTTTGTGTATTTCCACAAATGCATATATGGAAAGAAACTTATTATAAGGAATTGGGCCATGTGATTATGGAGATGGGCATGTCCAAAATCTGCAGGATTTGCCCACAGGGTGGAGATGCAAGGGAAGCCACAGGTAAGTGAGCCTGTTGGGTTAAAACATGTTCACAGAAACCGACAAATGCATGAGTGTAACAGTTAATTGCAGTCTGAAGGTGGTCTGCTGTAAAACCAGGATGACCCAAAACTTCAGATGAAATCCAAGGGAAGTGGGGATACTGGGGAATTAACTCCCTCTTGCTTAGGGAGGCTGACATTTTTGTTCTTTTCAAATCCTCACCTTATTGGATGAGGCCCACCCACATTACTAGAGCAATGTGCTTTATTCAAAGTCTACAAATTTAAATGTTAATCTCATCCAAAACACTGTCACGGGTATACTCAGAATATATTTGACAGAACATGGGGGCAACCCATGGCTTACACAGGTTGACACAAAATTAACCCTCACATTCATGAATTTGACCACGTTTCAGCCAAACAGCCTTGCTTCTCTATTGGATCTTGTGGATATATTTGAAGATAACATTGGTAAAAGTTTGATTTTTAAAAAGTTAAGATTGGCTCTAAAACAGCCCCTAACTCATTTTAGAATAGATTGGAAGTAGCTAAAAAAATAAAACAAAGAAAATATACAATATAATATGAGAAGAGGAAGAGACATGGAAATACTTAACCAGTTAATACATTAAGTCAAACTTAATTAGCATGTGTTTCCTTTATTCATACCTCAACTTTTACGAGGATTGAAAACCTCTGAAACCTGGGGAAACGTTATAGATTAGATAAAGTGAGAGGGAAAAAAGAAAATAAACAAGAGAAATAACATGGTATTGAGGCAGAAATGAGGAAAATATATGACAAAAAGCAAAGGGCATAAAACAAATAATTAGTGGGAAGCAAGCAAATGATATAAATGAGTGACATGAGCCAATATAAGGTAATGTGGGGAGCGGGGACTTTGGTCATTTATCTACTTTAATAAAAACTGAGTCTAGTCATGTGTGGCTAGAATATGGTTCTACTGTTGCTAGAATTGTGTGCGCGCGCGTGTGTGTTCCTCTGTGTATATATTGTAAACATTCTGATCATCTGATAAAACAAAAAACAAACCAAAACAATGCATTTATAAGACAAATTATAACCCCTTGGGCAATGAAACCCTGTCTGCATCCCTATGGCAATTCCTTCGAGTAGGCCATAAAGTTATATCTAAACTTTCCAGCAGCTACTGCATACGGGGAATCTTAGGGACAGAATTCAAAATAACTATTAAATAAAACCAAACACGTTGTTAAGGGGAACAGTGATTAAGATCAGAAGGAAATTTCTTTCCGGGGCCTAGACAGGACTTTGTGTAATGTAATGGGCAATGTCACTCACTCATCTTTGCTGTTGATTCAGCAACCAGCCCCTTGATTCAAATTCAACAATGGTTATGTGGGGAGATGGTAGAGACTCTCTTAATTCCTTCCTTAGATAATTAATTGTTGTTATAGAATAACTTCCTAAAAATCCAAAGAAGTCCAAAGAACTTTGGATACATTTTTTCAGACATATGGAACTGTAAATTTCCTTTTTCATTCATCAGTGAAGGTGTTTTTTACATTTTAAAATGGTGTAAAATGTTGCTCAGAATTTTTTTTTTTTCAGTTTTCAGTAAGACGCCTGCTTAGGGGCGCCTGGGTGGCTCAGTGGGTTAAGTGTCTGACTTCCCTTCAGGTCATGATCTCATGGGTCATGAGTTCAAGCCCCGTATCGGGCTCACTGCTGTCAGCACAGAACCTGCTCTGGATCCTCTGTCCCTCTCTCTCTGCCTCCTGCCTCAAATAAGTGAATAAATTGGCATTAAGAAAAAGATGCCTGCCTAAAATATATAAAAGCCTATAGCAACATGCATCACAAGATACTGTAGATTTAATGAGTATTACTAAAACTGCCAACATTTCTATTATTTTGCATCATTCAATTTCACAGACTGGTAGAACTGCAGGACTTTTGTTCATAATTTCATATTAACGACTTAAATTTTCTTGGCATGTACTAAATTTAGATTATATTGTCCCTGCATAAATATTTAATTTAGGTGAACTCCTTAATGCTTTAATATTTCTGGTCTACTTGCTCCTAAGTGTTTTTTTCACACATCTTCTAAAGCCTGATAGAAGTTCCCAGGGGGTAATAAACAAGATAGAATGTATTTTAAAGAATTAAAGAATACATTTTCAAAATGCTTTTGTATGCTTGCAATAAAATTACCAATTTTTTCCTTGGGGTTCAGTTTAAATAAGACAGGGTTAAATTCTTTCTTTTAAAAGCTTCTTCTATAAACCAAAAATTTAATCATAAATGGATTAAAATAGACTGTTGTATCTATATCTTCCACTTAAAGTTAAATTCTTAGAGTGCAAGACTAGCTTTTATATATTTTTGAATCCCTAGAACCACTCATAGTGCATAGTAAGAGTAGGCACTTAATGAATATATATTAAATAATTGATTTGTTTACATATGTGTGTGTATGGATAAGGTGAAAACATTATTCTTCTTTAAGCTAAAATTGTCCTCAGCCTGTATTTGGTGACTGTATATATGTGTATATCAGTGTGTATATATGTGTCCTTTTATTCTGGGATTCTTAATATCAGGTTGTTTCTATTGCCGATGGATATTTTTCTGCTTTAGTTGAGGCATACTGTATTTTAAAAATATTAATTAAGTATACGGTCTGCCTACTTTTTTATCTGTACTTTTTTTTTCTTTTCCTAGATAGTTTTGTTTAAATAAAATGGCCTTCCTATTCTGTTTCCTTGTGAGATTTTTGTCAGAGGGAAAATTAATTGAAATACAAAATGGAAAAGCTTAAGAAAACAAGTAAAGCCACTGTGAGCCCCTCAGATTCTTCTATTTGGACCAAAGTTATTTCTGTTGATGAATACAAGCCACTTCCTGCTGTTGTAGTGATGAGTAGTGGATATCTTAAAGAATTTGTCAACAGCAACGAACTCTTTTTATAAACTGTAAATCCCAGGAAAGAATGAAGCAAATTTGTGCTTTCCTCATTCTCCTTTTCAAGGAATCAAATACAAGAAACAAAGAATTAGTGTATAAGCATAAAAATAAGATTTTTATGTGTTACTTGTACATGAGTAACTTGAATATTGAATATGCATTTAAAAAGAAGCTTCTGAAACAGATATTAAATATGAATCAGAATAGAAGGCTTTAGATCAAAGACACTGATATCATTAGAAAATAGACAGAGGCCAGGTATTTTACTCCAGTAGATAAAAATGGATAAGGTGGGATTAATTTTGCCTTTGAAGAACTGGCTTAGTTGGACAAAGTCAACAACTGCCAAAAGGTTACATGACAGATATTAAAAGATTCCTCTGTCCCTGTATTTCTCTTTTGTCAACCAGGCAATTATGAAATGATGGTAACCCTCCTGTGGAAGGTTCTTGTGAGAACAAGGGATGAACCCAACACAGCACAGTGTACCCAACACATGGGCAATGTCTTCACAAACTTCACCTAATAAAGGTTGATCATAGGTCTCCAGTTACCTGGACAGTCTTGGTTTATGAAGTGTAATTATTTATAGCATTGATTTATGTTCTCAAAATCATCTTAATATGAATGATAAATTATATGGCAATTATATCTTTAAAATTTTTTAATGTTTATTTTTGAGAAAGAGAGAGAGAGACAAAGTACAACTGGGGGAGGGACAGAGAGAGATGAAGACACAGAGTCCAAAGCAAGATCCTTTGGACTTGCCAGCACAGAGCCCGATGTGGGACTTGAACCCACAAACTGTGAGATCATGACCCGAGCCAAAGTTGGACACTTAACCTACTAAGCCACCAAGGTGACCCTATGCCAATCTTATTAATAAGATTTGAGTGTGACTAATAGGAAATTTCTGGAGATAGGATATGGCTCTGGCTGTTCTGGATTGTAAGAGGCTTCATTATGGGGCTTCCTGATCAGCAGGAGAAAACTGAAAGGTGGATGAGCAAGGAGAAAGTATGGAAAAGATAGAGAAAGACCCTTTTTTATAGGGGAGAAGGCTGAGATCAAAAAGATAAATGAATTCACCTAAGTTGTGTGTAAGTACAGATATAGGACAATAATTAAATTCTCTTTAGTGAAAGTATTATTAAAAGAAAAAATTATAATAAAATTAATCGGCTTTAGTTATTAAAGTAAATAAAGCTTGTTTTTAAGTTCAAAAATAAACCTTTATTTTGGAAATTTAGAAAATGTGCAAATAATAAACAAGATGTCTGTTTTTTAACAGTTCTGCCCCAAATGTATCACGTAGAATCATCTTATGGTAAAGATTGCAAGCTTCTGTAGGATCTGGTAGTCTAAATGCTGATAACAGAAGATGATGTCTTCTTCCTCTTAAGAAATACAACAGTACCTTAAGAAGTTTGGGATATGCAAAAATGCACCCAGGACATAGCTTGTGATGCTTTGCATAGAAAGCTGGTAGCAATTTAGGGCAGCCTGGGTGGCTCAGTGGATTAAGCGCCCGATTTTGGCTCTGGTCATAATGCACGGATTGTGGGTTCGAGCCCTGCGACAGGCTCTGTGCTGACAGCTCAGAGCCTGGAGCCTGCTTCAGATTCTGTCTCCCTCTCTCTCTGCCCCTCCCCTTCTTGGGCTCAATCTCTGTCTCTGTCTCTGTCTTTCTCTCTCTCTCTCTCTCTCAGAAATAAATAAACATTAAAAAATTAAAAGAAAAAAGAAAGCTAATAGCAACTTAGATTTGGTTGGAATCTGACAGCTGGAGAGACAGGAGGTGGAGAGAAGAAGAACCCTAGAAACATGGCAGGATGCCCAGTGAGAGGGAAAGAGGCAGCTAGTGGGGAATTCCCCATGGCAGGGACTCTGAAGAACAGAAATGTTTCATTTTAAAATATAATTGTATGTCTCTATGGTGTATATTTTCCAGTTTATGCCAACATTTTATTAAAAGTCCTCTATTCACAACAGCCTTGTATCAACGAAACTGTGGGAAGTAAGAGATTTAAATGAGATAGGAAGTGATGCCTTACTATTATCTGGCATTGGTGATGGAAGGTGATGGTCCACAGTGAAGAGAAATATGACCTTAGGAACATCTCAGAGTCCCAGGGACAGATCCAAAGACCAGGAAAGCTGGCCACACAACAGGTGAATTCAGATTTGGACACGAGCTAGACCCTATTTATCCTAAGTACGTAGTTAGAATATATTAATATAGTAATAACTATTAATATCTTATATCAATATATCCTAAATATATTACTGAAAGATAATTCTCAGGGTTCGAAGTCCAGTTCACTACTAAGTGCCTGCAAGATCTTTGACAAGTTATATAATCTCCAAAACCTGTTTGCCTGTCTACAACACTAAAATGATGAGAGCACCTACTGTTTAGTTTTGCTGGGAAATTTATGGTCAATGATCCACTTTAAGTCACAGCCCTGTGCCTGGCAAGTGACCAGAACTCTATAGAAACTAGATGATAGTTCGTTTTAGTATTAGCATATCATATCATATTCAGTGTACTTACTGTTTTTATGTTCATTTGATAAGATAACAGAAATATTCTCCTACAGCACTGAATATTCTCTGAATACATAATTTTTGATGAATATCTGTAGGATCATATGCTTCATTTGACAATTTTTCCATTTTTGGCCATTTATGTTGCTTCAAAATTTAACTCTTATAAAAGACAATGGCAAGCCTCTATATTTAAAACTTGATAGGCTTTTTTTTGACGATTTCGTCAGAAAAAAATCCACTGAATGACCCCTAAGCATGCTGAAGTATATACAAGCACGTTAGGGTTCTCCATACAGAGACAAGTTATTTTGCACAGAAAGAATACCAAACTACGCCATTTCATTTATGACATTTCAATTTGCAAGTAAAGTACCATTTCAAAGTGGCTTACATAAGAAAAAAAATTAGACATCTCAAGTAGGGCAGTCTCTAAAACTGCCTGACAAGAAGGATCAAAATCATTAAGGAACCATTTTCTTTCCATCTGTTAAGTTTCTTGGTGTTGGTATCATAGTCATGCAGGTGGCGGTGCCCATAACAGCTTTAAGTATTTCATCTTGACAGAGTAAGGCTCACTGACTCCTTCATACCAACAAGGAAACCTTCACAGGAGCCTTCACAGACTTCACAAGTCATTGACCACATGCTTATTCCCCGCCAGCCTCTATAAGGGAAGTTGAATTATCATAATTGGCTTGACTAGTCACTAAGGATGGAGGAGATGTAGGGGAATCAAGAATCATAATGATGATTTCCACTGTCAGTGTTTGAGAGTGCCACTTTAATTTCATCCTCACCAATACAAGCCATTATTGTAAACTTCCATTTCTATTTGTATCCCATCAGAAAAGACGGTTGGGTACAATATACACCATAGTTCTGCAGAAATACAGCTGACTGGCTATCGGACTGAATGAAGGAATGAATTGATTGACTGGACTTACCAGGTCTTTAGTTCAATTGGGCTGTATTCTACCTGGTCAAACACTACTAGCTTGAGAGAGGAGATGGGCTTTCTTAAATACAAAGGGGATATTATATGCAATGAAAGCATCTTGAGCAATATTACCCAATAGCTAAATCATTATTTGGGGGAAATCTATGAACTGAGTGTAAATTAAAACGTGAAAATGAGTGTAGAGAGAAGTGAAATCTAAGCTCTCAGTGGGATAATCCTTCAGCTGAAATGGCCTCACACTGTTTTTCTTGGATTATTTTGAGGCCTATTGTATTATCTGAAGGAAGCCTATTGAACAGTGATTGACTGGTGCTGACCTGGTGCTACACTCATTTTGCACAAAAGCTTCTCTGCCATAATGCTTAGTGAGGTTACACATTGAAGCCAACTGCTATCCTGAAACAAAATGAAACCGCTCATCCACTCCTCAAAGGTTTTAGTATGACACATTCTATTATGTTATAATTTTGAAAAGAGTCATTTCTCCTGATGGCTAATTATTAACTCTCAAATGGATGCTGGACAAATTGCAATCAAATATCTTTACTTTATTGAATACATATGTTGCTAGGAAATATAATTCCACTTTAAAGGGGTTTCACAGATTTCCTGACACCCCGATCTCTTTGTTCTGGTCTTGGTGTCTGCTCTTGCTGCCCCCTGGCAAATTGAAAAACCATCTTATTGAGCTTCATGCTTTCAAATTCCTTGATGTGCATCACTGCACTGAATAAACACTCAGGTGATTTCCAAGCTTTTGTTGTTGTTGTTTGCTTTTTTACTTTTACCTAAATGTCGTGGAGATGCTATGCCCAGAAAGAATGTTTGAACAAGTGCACTCAAACGTAACATGTGAAAGGTTTTAGCTGCATACTCACATGTCTGTCCCAAATTCTAATTTGACTACTGTTCACATATGGCCCTGAAAAATTTGAGTTTGAATCTGTGTAGAGAATGGTTAGCATCTTTGAGTCTAAATACATATATAAATGTGCTAAAAGTTGTAGAATGTCTTCACTAAATCTATCCCTCCAGTGAGTTTGGTTACATGGATCTTCTTTCTGCTTCCTTAACCCTCTGCACTTTCTTATCTGTAGCATCTATCACATTGAATTGCTCATGTGTATATTACACATTAAATCATCAGCTCCTTAATAGCAGGCCAGTATGTTTCTGTATTTCCCTCACATCAGTTCCCTGGATCTAAATGCTCAATAGTAAATATTAAAAATTGAGTGGATTAAGGACAGAGGGAAACACACACACACACACACACACACACACACTCACCTACCTGCTTGATATTTACCTTCACAGTAAATTATTTTTATCATTTGGTAGAAAAACATACGAAAGATATGTCTTAAACCTTCTATTACCAGATTCTTGAACTTAAAACACAAAATGGTTGAAACAACTATAAAAAGAACAAAGGAAAAACAGTTAAAGCCTTTCTGAACAGTACTGGGGAAAAGAGACTGAGCCCAGTAGTTAAAGAGGACAAAGCACACATTTTACTCCATACACATACCAGTGTCCCAAGTCCCTTAAATCCCAATAAGTCACATCATGAAAATCATGAGCCTGGTTGATAAAGATTGTAGGATTTTGTTTTCTAGAAATCATTAAATGTTTAATGACTTCATTAACTGGACATCAACTAGTCCTGCTTTTTATTTTAGAAATGAAGAAGCAGAATTCCAGAGATAGGATATAATTTTTGCAAAAATTAGCTCCTGGACACACAGAGAGGAATTCAGACACTGAGTGGCCAAATCTATACAGAATACCTGATGACTGGAGAGATAAAAAATGACCTCTACAAAATAGAGTAAACAAATATTGTTCTTCCAGATCACTGAGCAAGTTTTTTTTAAAGGAAGGGATGCTTCTGAATTTTATGTTCTTAGAGTACTGGTTTTCAGTGAGGTGCAATTTTGTCCCTTAGGGTACATATAGCTAGCTATCTGTAGACATGTTTGATTCATCACTGAGGGTATGTGTGGGAGGTGCCACTGGCATCTAGTTGTAGAGGCTGGGGAAGGTTCTGAACATCTTAAAATGCTCCAAATATCAATAATCACAAGGTTAAGAGACCCTACCATAGAGCATTACCCAGGTAACAAAGACGAGGCTGCACTAGACACCAATAGAAAGTGTCTTCGTTGCCATTCTCTAGAGTACATAAAATTGCACATCCATACACAAGTATAGGCATATAGTCATCCATGGCATAACAGGACTGCCTCCAGAGGAAATGGCCCAGAAGTCAGTATATGTGGATGGAAAGACTTCCCAGTCATGCCAACGTGGGAACTGTTCTGAGCATCTATGGATGCTCTACCTACTGAGGAGAGCTTAGATCTGAAATGGCATTCAGAATAAGAACCAAGGAGTCAACCAGCAATCAAGAGCGCATCTTTGGTTCCCTCAGCAAGAAATGCTATGCTCCCTCATCTTGCCCTGGCTCCTTCTTTCTTGACATAAAGATGTCAGCTCACATTTCTTTGCCATCCTTTCCTGACTACCCAATTGGATTTGCCCTTGTCATCTTCCATCACTTTCTATCATCCCACTGTTTTCACTACCTGAACTAATCCCTTTGGCTTATTTAATTGTTAAATGTCTTTCCCCTACCAATTCAACTGAGAGTCAAAGTTTTGGAAAAGGAGAGCACTTCACCACCTGTCTCACCATTATACCTTCAATGCTTATAACAGGTGCTCACTGAATATTCCATTTATCCAATTTATTCAACAAATAGTTATCATGTGCTATTACATGCCAACTACTCTTCTGGCCACAAAGAAAATATACCAGTATTCTTGTCTTCATAAAGCTTGTGAATAAGTGAATAAATAATTTAATGCATAAATTTACTTAACCTAGGTAGAAATGGCAAAGAAGCAAAGAAGACTCCCAGCACGATGAGATAAGGAAGGAAGTAAAGACAAGAAGTAAATTAATATGTTTGTGACTTAGAATACAAATTCTGGAGATTACCAGAAAATCACTTTTACAATGACCCAGGGACCATTAGATGGACTAAGTCTTAGAGGAAATGCCTATCCTGTTGATAGAAATAGTTATGTCCATTGATATTAACTGATAGAGTTAATTAGTTACAGTATTGCAATTAAGCAATAATATGTTTTACATTTAAGCTTATACTTAAGAATAATAGTTCTTTAGAGGTCCTGTATGATTGCCTTAAAAATTGTGTGAATTTGGGTAAATAGCCTATTCACATATGTAAGAGGAAACTGAGGCTAAAATGGATTAAATAATGCATCCAATGTCACAGGACTACAAAAATACAAAACATATCCTGTACGTAATACGCTGTTGGTTTGCTTTTTTGTGTGATCTGAATGCTTTTTTGCATTACTCACTTAGTGCAGCTTTTGGGGGAATAAGGAAGCTTGGTTAGGGGAAAAGGATAATATGTGAATTTATAAAAACAAGTAACTATAAAGTTAGGGAAGGTAGAGTAAATTATAAGTATATTCAAAGTAGAGTAAATGTGAATATATTCTCTAGGTAATGCATATGCCTAGGAGAAATTCTTCCTAAGGAGGGAGATTTTTCTTTGTGATTCTCATTTTTAATTTATTCATATTATTTCCGACCTAAGAAATATTTTAATTTCTTTACCTTATATAATGACAGAATTTGAAAGAACTTTGGTAATCTTAGAACTTTATTTACTACTTATTCTTCTCTTTCTGAAGACAAGACATCATATATATATATATATATATATGCACACAACAGAGCGAATGAAACCAAGTAGCAGAAAAAAGAAATCAGGAGTATGAAAAGGAAGAAAATATATTTTAAATTAACATCATTTTCATCATTGGGAATAAATATCCCAGTACACCACAAGAACCAAAACAATTTATGGAGTTTCCCTCATTTAAAGGATTGAAGCATTTCAAGTTGCCCCATGGAAGACGTGATATTTTCCTGACAATGGATTTTAAAAAGATTTTGCATAGAAGAGAAAAATCACTTAGTTAATATTATAATATCACACTTTTTTTTTTAGACCAAGAGTTTAGGTACATGCAGGAATTAGTTTTCATTTATTCATTGGGTGATTCAAATAACTTGATTGATTTTGCACATGTTCTGGGAATGTAGAAACAAACCATGACCCTGTGTCGGCATGGGTCATGAGGACTACTCCATGAGAAGGGTGGAAGGGACTTTTAAACTAATAGTTATAAGCTATGAAACAGAAATATGTAAGCAGTTCTGGAAACGTGGAGGTGACAGCATCCAATTTTGCTCACTGGGGAGTCCAGAGAAAGTTCATGGAAAGAGGTAAATTTTGAATTGTTTCTTGAAGTGGGAATTTCCCAAGTTGATAAAGGAAAATGAAGAGTATTTTAAGAAGAGTAAAGAGAATAAAATGTCAACTTACATGAGGACTTTGAAGAAAGCTAAGTCCAAAACAAAGGAACATCTGAGACAGTAGGGAAGGGTGACTCTGGAAAGTAGATAAGATTTTATATGCTAGACAAAGGAGTTAGCTTTTAGGCTTTGGAAATGAAGTGCCATTAAAGGATGTAAGCACATGGGAAATAAGATCATATTTGTGTTTTGGACTATCATTCAGCTCTCCACATTTTTTAATATGTGTAAGGTATTTCCTATGTTTTTAAAGAATAAAACAAAAGTAAATCATTCACTCGAGTTTTTGAACATCTATATATTAACCATGTTCTCCAGAAAGAACAGAATCATTAGAATACATACAGATTCACAGAAAGAGATTTATTATGAAGGGTTGTCTTACTTGATTCTGGAGGCTGAGAAGTTCCATGATGTGCTGTCTACAAGCTGGAGATTCAGGAAAGCCAGCAGTGCAGCTCCATTCACAACCCAAGGTGAACTTGGGCCTTAGGTGAGGCATCCAGGTCTTAACTATATTTTGAAGGAAAAAGATCAGGAGGATTTGCTGTGAGATTACATATGGGATGTGCTGGAAACAAAGGAAATGAATGTGACACCAATGTTTTACACCTGGAACTCTCTGTAAATGAGACAGAGGAGGCATTGGAAGGAGGGGCAGTTCAAGAGAGAAGATCTTTTGGGACAGGTTAATTTAAAGATGATCTATTGGAGGCCAAATGTGCACCTTCTGAAATGCCCTCAACTACCTTCTTCCTACTTCCTTATTCTTGGCTGTCTCCTGCCTGTTTTGGAACATATTTCCACCTTTGGACATAGATGAAACAGCATGTTATATTCAACCCTTGGACGGTAGCAACCTGAGAGATGATCAAGGAGGCAAAAGTTAGAGTTACCTCTCCATGGGAGGCAGCCAGCAGGTATCTCTTTCCCTTGGACTACTCCATGGTGTATTTCTTTCTTGCAACCCTCCCTTGATGTGGAGCGAAAAAGCCTCCTACAGTTTTCTATGTCTCTCTGTAGTTATTGTTTTGGGGTAGCCAGTGAAAATATGCTTCACTTCATGGTCTTACCTCACTCTATCACTATCACTGTCAGGGATGGCGGGAGAGGGGGGAAAGGCAGGTGGCTTGCACTGTAATCCTTTCACAGGATCTCTTTCCACATGACCTAGATTAGAACAGTGGGCAATAGAACTTCTAAGGGGAGTTGCCAAGTAGGAAATTAGATCACAGACTGAAGTATCAGGGTGGTGGTGTTGGGAGGACCAAACTAGGAACATACATCATACATTTTGGAGTCTTCAGGGCATGGATGATATTTAAAGCCATGGGATTGGGTGGTCTCCACAAAAGAATGATTGTAGGGGTGCCTGGGTGGCTCAGTCGGTTAAGCATCCAACTTTGGCTCAGGTCATGATCTCACCATCTGTGAGTTCCAGCCCTGCATCAGGATCTGAGCTGACAGCTCAGAGCCTGGAGCCTGCTTCAGATTCTGTGTTGCCGTCTCTCTCCCTCTGCCTCTCCCCCACTTGCATTTGTCTTTCTGTCTCTCTCAAAAATAAATAAACATTAAAAAAAATGTAAAGAATGATTGTAGTTAGAAGAAGAGGTCCAGAGACTAAGCCTTGGGCATGCCCACTCTTAAGGGTCTGGGGGAGGAGGGGGACCCAGCAAAGGACTCTGAGAAGCAACAACCAATAAAGGATAAAGAGACAATGAGGGTGTGTTGTTGTGGGAGTCAGGTGAAGAGTGATTAGTCAAGGAGGAAAAAGTGAAGTGTCAAATGATGTGGATATTGATGTGAAACTTCCCAATTTTGTAATGTGAACAAGAAACTCAAAGTCTTTAAAAACACCCTGGAAAGCAACAGAAAACTTGTAAGGGCTATTTTGTCCTCACACTGCTATTTTGCAAAATGTAGTCTGGTGGAAAGACTTGTCCTGACTGTGATAAGCAGGCTTCCTTTTGTTCTTTATCTCTGCTAAGATCATGTCTTAATACCCTCTCAAATGTATTTCCCAGTTATAAGACTACCCCTGAATTTAAACTTATTAATGATACCTAATACATATGCAACATTTATTATGTGTCAGATACTGTTTTTATCTCTATCTAATCTATATCTATTCATCTATCTTTGTATCTATATCTAATCCATATCTATCTATCATCTATCTATCTATCTATCTATCATCTATCTATCATCTATCTATCATTTATACACACATATGATCTTTGCAAGAGATTTATGCTGAATAATTTATATTATTATCTTCAGCAAAAGACAAGATAACTGAATTATTTAGAGGCTAAATAAATTGCCAAACATCATGCGGTGTGCATAAGGCAGAACAAGGATTTGAACCCAAGATATCTAGCTCCATGGTTCATCTTCACAAGCATCATACAGGACTGCCTCAGGAGTTGTAGGTTGGATGTCTGGATATATGGCTGGCTAGGAGCATTGCATTAGTCATTATCATCCCATCTCTCTCTAGACCCTCACTTTTCCTGTATTGATTCAGGCCTCTGGTGATCCACATACTTCAAGTACCTGAGGACAAGAGTATTGGATTACACTGGGGATGTGTAGTTTGAAAACACCTTTCAGGGAATTCTAATTCACCTTGCCCTACTCTCTCTTCAACTCAGGGAAAATCACTGCATTAGAAGGCTTCTGTGGATAGCTCTCACAGGGATGGTAAAGTCATTAAGTTGAAATTTACAGGGGATTAAGTGTCAACAGTGTGCTAGATACATATCACAAACTTGAAAATGCTCAACTTGTGGGTGGCTCCATTATTATTTGAAGGTTTGCATTGCCAACACGCTTTCCTAAAATATCTAATTTTCTTTTCTTTTCTTTTTTACCGAAGTATAGTTGACATATGTTATATTAATTTCAAGTGTACAACATAAAGATTTGACAATTATATACATTACAAAATTCTCACTACAGTAAGTGTATTCACCATCTATCATCATTCAATGTTATTACGATATTATTGGCTATATCCCCTATGCTGTACTTTTCCTCTCTGTGACTTATTTATTTCATAACTGGAAGTTTGTACCATTAATTCCCTTTATCTATTTTTCCTCTTTCCCCCAATCTTCTCCCCTCTGGCAACTACCAGTTTGTTCTCTGTATTTATGATTCTGTCACTGCTTTTTGTTTGTTTGCTTGTTTGCTTGTTTTGTCTTTTATAGTCTACATGTAAGTGAAGTCATATAGTATTTGTCATTTTCTGTCTGACTAATTTCACTTAGCATACTACTCTTTAGGCCCATCCATGTCGTCACAAATGGCAAAATCTCTTTCTTTTTTATGGCTGAGTAATAGTCCAAGATACATAATAACTAAAATGTCAAAGATTAAAGAAAATCTTAAAAGTAGTGAGAGAGAAACAACTAATTATGTATAAGGGAAACTCCTTAAGGCCCTCATTAGATTTTTTGATTAAATACCTGATTTTCAATGTTAAGTTTTGCTCTGCTGGCTAGGCCAAACTCTGTGACTTTCAGAAATCGCTCCCATCTTTGGCTAAAAAAAAACCTAAATAAAACATCATGATAGTATGTAGCTATTGCTTTTTTTTTTTTCAACTTTTTCACCTTCCCCTAAGGAGATAACCTTATGCTTACCTTATTGTCACTTCTAGAATTAAGGAAGAACTAGACTAAAATCTCTACCTCATGATCAACTTGTTCATAACACTTCCTTAGGCAGTTTTCCAACGATGACAGACACAGACAAGCCAAATACAAACTCTGGAATCTGAATCAAATTGCTTTTTCTCCCGTTACTCATGTTCGTTTTCTCCTGATATATCCCCTGAGATGAGCTGTTTCTATCACCCTTTCCTCAAAATGACACCTTTGTGCTTAAAGTAGTGTGGAATTAATTGTAGAAGAGCAATCACCTAGAATAATTACCAGCACACGAAAATCTGAACTTCGGCTTATTGAAAATAAATTGGTGGTCTTAGTGTATACACTACTCATCTCTGCCATGGACCCTGATGTGTGTTTCGTTTTCCATTCTCACCAGAAATTCTAATGTTGAATGGACCTAGAGGCCTAAGGCATGCCAAAGAGCAGTGATCTCTGGGTAAATGTTCAGCCAATCTTAGGCTTCAACAGTCTGGATGGTATCTTCTGTGCCAGAGATTATTTCCTCCCCTACTCTCTGAGCCTGTCAATCTATTATTTATTTAACATTTCAAGTAAAACATATACATTGTGAGTGAAATATAAAATAGCTTAGCTGACTTTGCCTTCTATATTTATAATAATAGAAACACCAAAGAAAACAGCAGCATAATGCATTCTTTTATGGATAAGAAATAAAAACACAACAGAATCAGAAGTAAAGCAGAGATTCCAAATTGACTGAGTGATCTGAATCTTAAGTGGTTGAGTCCCATTTTTTTCTTTGCTTTGTCTCCTATAGAGCTGCAGAGGGAAGGGCTGGGGGTGCTGCCCAACAAGAACCTGTTTGGATAATAATGGTGACAAATACAGCATGAATGCAGGATGATAATGTTATTAGAAAGGAAAGAACCCTAACTGGTTATTTCATGTTCTGCCACTAGCAATCCAGAGGGAGGGGATGAAATCTGTTATCGTTGACTTGATATGGAGCCTTTTTCCTTAATGGTGCAACACAGGTCAGCATAGTGACTACTAATATTTCCTGCATATCCTATTATGTTCTGAAAGTTGCCTCATTAAATTTATATCAAATAAGGAATGGGAATGAAGTTAGAAAACCAGTGTCTTGACTATGAAATTACAATATCTCACTTTTATAACTTTGGCCCTGTAATCACTGAAAAGCAATTCTTTCCCCAGAGATGAGATTTTTTCATCAATAATATCCTGGAGGGAACAGTACACTAGAAACCTTGTGCATAAATATGAGTAAGAATCGTCCATGGAAAATTCTCCAAAGCAGAGCTGCTGACACCCTTCAAAGACATGATCCTCTCTACACATGACCACCAGGCTTTTAAGACTGTCTTCCAACTGGTCTCCCTGCCTCCTGTCTGTCCTTATCCAGAATAATCTACTTTGCATGCAGCTATGACTCTGTCACTTGCTAGTTTTTACTCAATATTCGGATCTGTGAAAGTGGGGGCAATATTTGCACCTATCTTACTTATAGACTTTGTCTGTGGTACACTTAGCATACTTGATAACTAGAATGACTCATTTTGTGACAATATTATTACAAAATTATTTTCATTAATAACCATAATATAAAAGAAATAATAATGGCTAGAAAAGGAACACAGCGATAATTTTTTTCACTGAACTTTATATAGTTGTGCCAGTGAATTAAATACCAAAAAATGAAATAAACAGCACAATACAAAAAAGTAGTGGCTTTGTAATTTTAATTATATAATATTTTATAAATATATATTTCTGACAAAATTGAAACAATTTTTGATAAAAGAGAAATAATTTTTAGTGAACAGCTAAATAACTAAAAGGATCAAGAAATTTTAGTTCTAAGACTGTTATTCAAATAAGGAAAATATTTTATGTGTGAACTAAAACTTGCACCTACTAGGCAAAAAAGTGCATTTTGCATTGTCTGATTATTTTCAATTTACAATTATATTAAATTTAAATTGATCACATAAAATGCCATAACAAGCCAGTTAAAATAACAGTAACCAGCAATTATAGGCTTTAAATTATGATTTTTAGGAAAGAGCATTTTATCACTGACTTTATGATGATATTCAACTCATGGTGAAAATCATAGCCTGTTCTATAATTGTTTTAAATACCCCATAGACTATGCATCTCTTTATTGCCTATCAAGAGGCAGACTAGCCCCAGTGCCTTTCTTATTGTATACTGTCACTGGGGATTACGGAAGGGTTAAAATGAATTAACATCTACAGTACTTAGAAGAGGGGCTGGCTTATGGTAAATGTCCAATGTATATTATTAAAATTAAATAACTATGATGTCTCCCTGTGTTATCTTTACCATATAAAGACAAAGTCTAATCTTAGTAGCATATTTATGACCATCCATGGACTGCTCACACAGCTTTTTCTTTCACTTAAAAGAGTAAAATAAAAACTTTAGTAGCACAGACATTTTATTCTTCATTCTTCATTCATTGTCAGATTACCTGCTAATTTCTTTATGGTAAACCCTGTCCCTCTCTTACTCTGGAAATCTCATTCTTCAAGGCATAGCTTAATAGTTGGTTCCTCTGATATTTCCTCCCCTTTAGCAGCTAACTCTATCTCTCAGGAAGAAGATTCACCATGCATCTATCTGTCCACTTGTCATCCATCCATCCATCCATCCATCCGTCCATCCACCCATCCATCTGTCCATCCATTTGTTTCTTCAACATCTATTATCAGAATGTTTGCTATGTTCACAACAATCTTCCAGAATTTAAGAGTGAATAAGAGCACAATTGCTGTCTTACATCATTTTAAAGTCTGTTGGGGGAAAGAGAGAAGTGGCAATTGTAATTCACTATTTTTAGTGCTATGCATAGATTGTAAGAATGGAGTGCTATCAGAGCACTTTTGGTGGAGGGGGGCAATTTAAATAGTATTGGGACGCCAAACAATGTTTCCTGGAGGATATCAGAGGCATTCAAATGGAACTTTAGAATAAGAATTGTCTAATAGAAAAGGGTGCAAACTGAGAGGCGTAGAGAGAATGTCTCAGCACAAAAAATAGCATGAATATGGCTTTTCCCTTGAAGGGAAAAAAAATACAAAGGGAATTAAAATCAGTTCCACATTTTTGTAGGATAGAAAGATTGAGACTGCTGAACAAACTCTGGAGAGGCAATGTAGGGCCATATCATTCAAAACCTAGTCAAATCTCTGCTCAGGGGATTGGAGATAGGCTAAGAGTGATGAGGAGACACTGGAAAGTTTTGAAGCAGAGAAGCTATTTAAGGTTTTAAATATACTCTGTGAATAATATAGATTATACACTAGAGAGGGAAAATATTTAGAGGAAAAAAACCTGTTTTGGTTGTTGTAGGGATATGACCATGACATGATGGTGGCTACCCTAAACTAGGGAAATGAGGATGGATTCTCAAGATTTAAGAAGTACATTTGGCCGGATCTGGTAACTGGATATTGGCAGCTAGAGACAGGAAAACATCAAAAATGGCTCCTGAGTTGGTCTCCAAGTTAGATGATAACATTATCACTAAGAGGGATGAAACCAGGAAGGATGGCAGCACTCAACAAAACTGGGCATGCTTCTGTAGAGCATATTGCTGGAGACCCTACATCATCTATGGAAGGATGATGGACTCCAAGAAAACGTCATTTTGAATTCATCTGTTAAGAGACAACGGTGGAAATGAGCACTCAGAGAGCATGTGAAGGTGAAGAGAGAAGCTGGATGGAAATACACCAAAAGTTTATAGCAAAAGTTCCAGGAGAGACAAAAGAGCAGGAGCCAGCAAAGGAAACTGATTGAGAAGGAATGGGCAAAGAGCTACAAGGAAACCTGAAGGAGAATGATGTTGGGGATGGCTTTTGACATATAATATTTATTATAGTTCTGTATGAATTTACTTGTCTCCTCCACTAGAACTCAATTTCTTGAGTACAAGCACCATGCCTTTGTAGGTTTTGATTCTAGCACAGTACCCAGCACTCAGTAGATGCTCAGTACATGTATGTTGAATGGGGAAAAAACACAGCATTTAACCATAGAGGTGATTTTCTTATTCTGTTATTTTTTTGAAGGAACAAGGAATTGAAAAAATTCAAGCCTGGTGAATTCAGATATAGCCAGTGATGTCTGGTGAGGGGAGTATATGTGTCATAGTCATTGCAATAGATTACGTTCATGTAGGTGATCTAAACCTAAGTAACCCTGAGCTTGGGTTAAGAGCTCTTAAATAGGTGGCAAGTTTCAAAGTGCAGAAGAAAAGCAGTCCATGGAAGAAATAGTGGCAGTCACAATGAGCCAGTGTAGATTCCAAGACATTCTGATCAAATTAAAGAAAACATGTCAAATAAGTTGGAAACCACAGGCCATAGGGAAAATGTCGTAATAACAATCTTGCCAGAAAGAGGCTGTCCAATCAGTTTAGGCAGGAGATATGTGCCAGGATAGAATGATTTATGTGGAAAATTTGAAAACCTGATCCACACCCTATTGAAATTAGTGAATCATGGGAATAACACGGGGTTATTATGTCCAAAGTCAAAGGGCTCGATTTACTATTCTCAATAGAATACCAAGCAGGTAGTGAAGGAGATGAGAATATTCCTCCCAGAAAAAGCAACATAAAGGCCAAAATTTCTCATAAAAATGGAATGTGCTTGGAAATTGGTAAACTTGATACTTAGTTTATAGGCAGTTGTGTGTAATGGAAAGAGGGCATATTTTGGAGTCCTACTAACCTGGGTTCAAATCCCATTCTAGTCAGATACAAATGGTATGACCTTAAGTAAGTTATTTAATCTCTTAAAGTCTCAGTTTTCTCATTTATAAAATTAGCATAATATTTCCTAACCTTTCAGGTAGTTCTAAGGATTAAGTGCATTGGTAGTGCCAGGATATTAGGTGCTCAATAAAACCTGATATTTCTGATTCATGACCATAGCTCTACAAAAGGTAGCCTCTGAGGAATGTGGAGATAACAGTACTAGTTTGCTGTTTATTCTAGTCATTATGTATTTTAAAAAGGTGTATTTTCCCGTTATTAAAAAAAGCAAACAAACTTTATTTAACACTGTAATTTTATTCTATGGCATAAAGGAAGGTTAAGGCAGTTGTTATAGTCAAAACATAGGATTCTGTGACTTTGTACTGTTCGTCCTTAATACACACACCTGCATGTGTGCACTTGCGCGCGCACACACACACACACACACACGAACAACAAGGACAACAACAGAAACACACATATATATATATATATATATATATACATATACACATATATACATATGTATATGTATACATATACATATGTATATATGTGTATATGTATATATATATATATATATACATGTGTATATATATATATATATATATATATATACACATATATAAACATATATATGACCGAAATAAATATTAACTTGTAACAGGTGCCCTAAACAAAGGCTTTTCCTGGAAATGTAGGGAAAATGAAAAGATATGATTTGATGTTCCTCAGACAACATGAGGAAGACTCAGCAGTTACGAGAAAGTCATAGGAAACTGAAGAAAACGTTGCCAGTTCTTTTCACCATTCCCACAGAAAGTAAGAGAACCCAGGAGTCTCCAAGACAGTAAACTTAAAATCAACTTAATTACTTCCTGTGGTTTGGCACAGTTGATGTACCACTTAATTAATAAGGAATTATAAGAACATACACAAATGAGCAGAGAAATAAGTAATGTAAGGGAAGGAATAATTTAATTCTTTCTATAATTCTTAAACTGGAATGAGGAAACATACAAATTAAGCATTTTTATTGTGAATGTAAAGTGAATTGAACAGACTTTCCATGAAAATTGTGTGACGGATCTGTCATTGATGAAACTTCACAGTCACATCAGCCCTTTGAGATCTGATGCTAGGAGATGCTAAACTAATGAAACTTTCTTGTTTTTAGAAAATGAGATTTAAAAAAATATCCAAATTGCTTCCTCAAATTGTGATATTATCTCTGGCTAAAGAACAAAAAGATGAAAGTATTTGTATTTTGATTAGAATCTTTAAGCCTCATTTGCAATGCTGAGTATGGATATCTCAAATAATTCATAAACACAATGCCACGTGTATTTGAAAAGATATAAAGATAATCATGGAGTTTTGAAGATAGATTAGAGGCTAGAAACAAAAAGAAGCTATAGTCAGAATAGGAATGGGATAGAAATCATAATATTTGTGTGGATTTATGGTTGACATGAACTGAGAATATTACAAATACTTACCAACTGCTATAGCACCGTACTGGATGCTGGGCTTTAGTCTGAGAGTTAAGTCTTGGAGAATGGTTTATTCGCTAGAACAGAGTGTGGAGACCCAAAGAGGTGTTAAAATGAAGGGATGGAGATGATTGGCATGGCTAATGATACGGGAACATTTTAATATTGTAACAACTGGTACTGTGTACTGGCCAGTGGCCAATCTCAGATACACCTTCTTCAGCGTTCACAACAAAGTAAGCCAGAATGTTGATTGATTCGTATGTATGTATGGAATTTGATGTGGAATTTTTACATAGCCCTCCTATCTAGGAGGATGTTATTCCTTCCCTCACTGAAGTCTAAAGATCTACACTTACCAGCCTAGGATTCTGGTCTGGTGGTAAGCCCTCTACCCCTGAGTCACTAATGGAAACCATCCCGAGGAGAAGTCAGAAATCACCCAGAAAAACCACACGTGTGTGTGGAACCTCAAACCATTCGTGCAGTGTGAAAACCTCAAACCTTGAAACTAATCTAAAACTGGCATGAAAACAGAAATCCCTGTAGAGACTTCACAGAGACAAATATAAAAGCACTTCTTAAGGATGTCTCCAGAAGCTGAGAAAAAATGGGATTCTCATGAGGGAAAACCTCCACCGAATGAAATAACGGACAAAATAACTATGTACTCAAGAAAACCCACAACCCGAGATTGTCATCTGATTCTGGATGGGAACTAAAGGAGATGGCAGAATTAAAGATGATGGGCTCTCTGAAAGAAATTTTAAAATAAGTACATTAGGATTATAAAAGAAGATAAAGCCATAATTCATACTTCTAAAAATCAGAGCAATATATAATTTTTAAAAGAAAGGAATTGACACTTTTTTGTAGAAGAACCAAATAGAGATTCTAGGAAAAAAAAAACACAATATTACCACTAACATAAATAAAAGAAAAATATCATAGATAGAAAGTATAATAGCATAGTAGTCATTGATAGATTAATTTTAAAAATATTTTTAAATATAAAAATATATATTATTTTTAAAAACATATGTAAATAAACACAACAAAAAAGCAGTCCAAAGCAAAAGTTGTACTAAATGATGAAACACTATACACAACCCCTTCAAAGTCCAGAAAAATAATGACTAAGCCCATCATGACGAGAATTAATTCTATTCTATTCTAACATGAGCATTTTAAGTCTATTAACATTTCTGAAAGTGAGATATGCTTTTAAACAAATGATGTTTAGCAATGTGTCAGAGTTTTACCAACACAACTTTTTTCCTAACTTAGTACTAGGTAAATTCATGGGATATTTAAAAATCAATAGTGGCCCATAATTGAAGAAATCTTGTGTTTTGCACTGATGATGCATAATTTGCCATATTACCAGCCAAAGCAATTTGGCAAGACAAATATACCAGGTATAAGAATTGGAATGGAGGAGATATAATTATTGATATAGAGATCATGTAATTTATTCCTGGAAGATGTGTGAAAATAAACAGAGTAACCACTTAGAAAATAAAACAAAATGAATAAATAAGATTCCTCTCTCAATCTTTATGCCATATATAATTTGAAAAGGATTAAATATGTAAGTATAAAAAATGAATAAAAAATGGAAAAAAAAATATTTCAGAGAAATGGGGAGAAGTCTCAGGGAGCCAGTGTAAGAAAGGATATCTGACTCGTGGAGTTTTTCAACAACGTAACAGGTTTTTAACCAAATATTATGAGCAAAACATTATTTGAAATGTTGAGTAAGAGACTGGACTAATACCATCCAGGAATTCGAGGGAGGGAATCCTTGTGCTAGATTATCCCCTTACAATTCAATGGATCCATAATACAATATAACCTATGTCCATGGGCTCTCCAACAGGGAGGTACAATGAGAAGATTCCAGTTACAAATGGGAGACTGAATATGTGTGTTTACATCTCTCCCTACCATATCCCTCTGAGTCTGCATTAAAGAATTACAAACAGAATATATTCAGGAGCAATAAGAATGAGGGACATTTTTGGAGGGAGAGAATCTCTTACCGGATCCTTACCTCATTCAGTCAAATACAGTAAGACAAAGAGACTTTCCAGTAGACTTAAAGTTAACAGGATTTTTGAAAACGAATTTCTCTCATTTAAAAAAGTTACTAACCCATCTTAGTTTGTATATTGTATGATGTAAGGATTTTTGTTCTATTTTTTTAATTTTTTTAAAGTTTTTGCTTTAAATTCCAGTTAGTTAACATACAGTGTAATATTAGTTTCAGGCATACAATTTAGTGATTCAACACTTTTCGGCACAACACCCAGTGCTCATCACAAGTGACCTCCTTAATCACTATCACCTATTTGCTATCAATGTATATCACAATATTCTATCACCATGTATTAAGTAAACCATTATTTTCCCATTGAATAGAATATTTGGCCTTTATCGAGTTCCAAGATATATTTCAATCTATTCTTAGACTCCGTTCTCTTTTTCTGATCTTTTTCTCCTTTTTGTACCAATGGCATTGTATTTTGATCATAACAGCTTTGGAGTAAATTCTCATATTTAGCATATGCCTCCTGACAATTTTTTTGCTTCATACTTCTATTGGCTAATTTCAGATATGGAATATCCTAAATAAATTTAGAATTATTTTACCAAACAGGTAAAAGAAGATTCTTATTAAATTGCAACATACAATTTTGATGTAGAATTATTTCTTCTTATGTATTCTTCTTAGGTATTCTTCTTAAGTAGAATTATTTCTTCCCTTTTATAAGTGGATTTATCTTTGTATCAGGGTACTAGTTGACTTCCCATAAAATGTCTTTTCTTTCCCAGAAATGTTACGTTCCTTAGATTTAGTAAATTACATTGTTATATTCCCCATAGATTAGTTGCATTAATAGCACATGGTGGAGTTCCTTTAGTTGAGTACACTGGTGTTTTCTGAAGAAAATTCCTTTCGTCATTTGCTGAGACAATCTAAAATCTTTGTTGGGTCTCAGCTAGGTCCTCTTAGACAGAAGTAGCTAGACTGCATTATTTTTGCTTTTGTGGAATACTATTGAAGGAATTGCCCTTTGGCATTTGGCTTTTTTTGTTTACTTTGGAGAAATATTATAAGAAATGACACTAGGAGATTCATGGCTGTATTTACTGTAATGGTATTGTTGAGTGTCTTGATGAAACCTCCATCTGTGATTTCAATACCAGCCAATAGTTCAACAGCTCCTGAATTATTGGTTGGGTTGTTGTGTTAGGGATTTACCCGAATTTTCTAATTGATTAGTTTCTCTTTTCATTCACTACTAGAAAGTTCAAAGACAATATTTTGCATTTGGAAAGTAATGTTGTATGTAAACCCAAGTCTTTTGTTGTTGTTTTATTTCCCTCCATTATCTTTCCTTGGCCTGGATTTTCTTACTCCCTTTTTATCTTCTCTTGCTGTAGTTTACATCTGGTTTTAAGCTACTTGAAAAGAATTTACAAAGAAAGGGCATAAATAAATATTGAAGCATATGGATGACTAAAACCATTTTTCTTAGCTTCTGTTTCTTCA
Organism: Panthera pardus; assembly: GCF_024362965.1. NCBI lineage: Eukaryota > Metazoa > Chordata > Mammalia > Carnivora > Felidae > Panthera > Panthera pardus. Next base: position 189,324,448 of record NW_026526688.1, read on the forward strand.
CCTGAGGCATCCCTGCCCCCTACATATCTCTGATTATTTAAGCATTTTTTGATAACCCTTTAAAAGTTAGCACCCACGCTATCCCCAGCTTTCCCACTTCATTTTGCTCCACAAGATTCTCCATTACCTGACATGCTAGATATATTTTGTTGCTGTTTGTTTTCTATATCCTTCTACTAGAATGTAGTTCCATATTGACTGCTTTATACCCAAACCATATGGGTAAATGCTTGGGTAAATTTTAATGAATATCTACTTTAACGCAGTTCCATAAAAAAGTAATGGTATGACATATTTTGAAATGACTCATATAGCCCAGTACACTAACTTCTCTTTCTTCTCCTCTTTCTTTACTTTTAAAGAAGGCATGGTCGACGAGGCTCTGGATATAATGTATCTTGATAGGATCCCCGGATGTATGGCTGCTTGAGAGTCTCTCCTATTTCAACACTAAATGCCAGTCTTGGAGGACAATTTCTATTAAAGATTCAAATACTTAATGCTTTGGAATAATAATGGAATACAATCATATTTATTATTAGCTTTTGATGGCAGGGAACATGTCTATTTTGCTCACCATTGCACACCTACATCAAGGCAGTCAGTCATTAGCACAAAGCAGGAGATTACCTATTTGTTGAATAATGAATTAATAATAATAATAATAAATTAGTAGCTTTCTTAAGAGGTCATTATGTTCTTATAATTCTGATAAATATTTGAACTAACACCTATTGTAATTTCTCATGTAATAATGTGAGTTGAATACTGTTATTATCTACCCTATTTTTCGATTGTTACCCCTATTTTTCAGCTAAGAAAACTGAGGCTGAAATAAATTAAATAATATGTTTCATAAACTTACACAGGTAATAAGCACAGAGCTGGGACTTGATTCAAGACATTTCTGATTCTAGAACCATACTCTTAAATTTCAGTACCATTGCTTTGGACATGATTTCTATTCTTTTTTCATGCCAGTTATATTTCTTTTGTGTATCATCCTAATTGGCTCCATCCTTCAGTAAAAATGTAGATAGCCCTAACCATGGATATTGCAGCCAGGTTTTAGTGCTGCAAGGCTTCCTTTTTCCAAGAAAAAAAAATGTAGTTGTTATAAAAATGACTTCTGATCTCTTAGATTGTCTGATAAGCCATGTATAATGCCTGAGCTAATCTTTTCTGAAAGCTCTTTGGGCAAATTGCTAACACTCAGGTCTGACAGTTTAATGCTATTACACTACAAAATATATGTTCTTTCCCAAAATAAACATGTTTTATAATAGCAATACAGATGTCGTCAAGGGGCAAGGTTATCGGGAGATAATTAGACCCCAGAGAGATTACAGGCTCTTAGATCATGAGAGCAGTATTGCGAGCCTGCCTTATTAAATAATTGTAAGAAAGTCAAAGTCAACTATAAATACACACATTTCCCTGTAATTACTTTAAAAAGTACAAACCCAAGGTGCATGCCGATGTGCTGAGATGATAAGGCTTCTCTCTCCATTACGCTAAAATGTCTAAATATAACCTAGAAAACCAACTTTCAAATTGAATTTTAAATAAGATGGTGAAACGAAAGACACCTCTTCCTTCCTTTGCTAACATTTTTAGGTTAGCTGTTTTAAGGACATTTTTAAACCCTGGCAAATGAGTGGCTGAGTTCCAAGAAATAATCCTCCCACCCTATACTTCATACTCCATAAAAAATATAATAAAAATCTAATTACATAAAATTCTCCAAATATGTCCCTGTATATTCACACTTAATAGTCCCTTGTCCTGAAAGATCTCTCACTCTCCTTAGACTAAACTTGCTAACCAGAAGCTGACATCAATCTGAAAAACTCGTACATCATCCTCAAAAATAGCTTTATTCAAAGATTTGTAATAATAATAATAATAATAATAATAAAAGGTTTGTGAAATCTTTCCCTTGTATCACTAATCACCCCATCTTATTAACATCAGAATGTTTAAATATTTCTTCTTTGGTGTTCCATTAACATCTTATGATCGTTTTTATTAGCACAGTAATCTGTGCTATATTACACCATACATTTACAGATGTTGGACCATGTTAGATTAAGTACAAGAAGCAAACATCCCCAGTTATGCTTTAGGAACAAATAAGCCCTACCACAGTGCCAAGCACAAAGCATTTGCTTAATAAATATTTACTGAATAAATGAATAAAGAAATTAATAAGGTGAGATTGTCCAAAGCAGGTAAATAGAATCAACCATCATGTAAAGGGAAATTATTTTCACTAGGTATGTCCATTGTTCACTGCTTCCCTTGTTAATCACAGAGTGGGTCTATAAATTCTGTTCTCCACGGGGAAAGGTTCTTTATTTAAGAGGAAGCTTTGGAACACTGAGATTCTCATTCCTATGCAAACAGCTTCCATTTATATTTAATCTCCCTGAGGGACCTGGTTTGTCTGGTTTGGTGCTGCATCCCTAGTGCCCAGAACACTGCATGGTACAAAGCAGTCAGTGCCTGACTTCCAGGCTGTGAGGGCCCTTTTCCATCTGTTTCTCGTAAAGCATTTACATAACTTTCCCAGAGCATCACAAATAATTAGTGACAAAGCTGAAATTCTAAATAAGATCTTCTGTGTCCAAGTATGTGCATTCTCCATGAGATTATTTCCAGTTGCCAACCAATCCCAGTTAAGGCAACCATACTAAAATTGTTTTGTTGCTTATCTTTGTATTTGATATTTCACAGAAGATACCGTGAAGTATCTTCTTCCTTTTGGTCCTGGGTGCACTTTTTAGTTTCAAGAGTCTGAAATCCTACCCTAACCACGAATCTGGTTATTTCATTTTCTACTCCCACCCCAGCTTTATTGAGATATAAGTTGCATATCTTTAGGGTGTACAACGTGGTGTTTTGCTATATATACAGGCTGAAATGATTACCACACTCAAGTTAATTAACATATTTATCACATGGTTACCTTTTTTGCGTATGGTGGTTATTTATTCACTTATTTCTTCTATTGGCCATACAGCAGTAACCTAACAAAAGGCACTGCATATGAAGTCTTTGCAGGCTCATGGAATCAGAGAATTCAGTCTACAGAGAGTACAAATGATAGTTTCTTACTGTTGTTTTGCTATGAGCATGTACTTTCTAGACTCTCTACTATGTTTATAGTTAAAAATTGTGGGGCACCTGGGTGGCTCACTCAGTTGAGCATCTAACTTCTGCTCAGGTCATGATCTCACAGCTTGTGAGTTCAAGCCCCACATCAGCCTCACTGCTGTCAGCACAGAGCCTGCTCCAGATCTTCTGTCCCCCTCTCTCTGCTCCTTCCCCACTTGTGCTCTCTCTCTCAAAAATAAATAAATCTTTTTTAAACAGGTGTGTTCATTCAACTATTCACTGCATTCCTTTTTAATTCTACATTCAATCAACAAGGATTCCTTTACATTTATACTTTCAGGGGTTTCTTTTCAAAATTTTAACAAAAATTTAAACCTAAGTTTAAGAAAAATATCCCAGTAATGTATTTGAAGCTTGGTTGCTGGCAATAGGTCTCTCTATTATTTTGGATGGGAATATTCAGATTGAAATATTGCAGAGCATTTTTAGCCACAAAGACAGAATAAATATCATCCAAAGTTATATTTTTCCATGAGTACATACATTAGTCAAGCTATGTTATACTATAGGAACAAATAAGTCCATGAATCTTTATTCTAGTAGCAACAAAAAGTATATTCTTTGTTTCCGTCATGTATCTAAAGTGGACCCTTTCTTGGAGTAGAACTTGAGGTAGAAAGTGGAATCTGCTAGACATAATCACGCAGTGACTAAGACCGCTGGAAGCTATGGAATGTTGGAGCCACACCATCTGGAGCATGAAGGCTCTGGGCTGGAATACAATGAAAGGGACGGCATGGAGCTGGTCTCCCGTTTTCAAATGCCTCATCCTTAAAGTGACGTTTGGTGATTCTGCTCACATGTCTTTGGCTCTTTGGCTAGAATTAGTCACATGACTCCCCAAAACACCAAAAGGAAGATTAGGAAATGTGAGGGAGCAGATAGATATTTATTGACCAAAAAATGCCTTTGCTACACCAACCAACAAAGCTTGTTTGGAAATAAATTAACCTAATCGAATCCTTGAGACTAAGGATAAATTTTCATGACATGTGCCGATTTGCCAGTAATGTAGTTTTCACTTCTTCAGCGAAAGTTTTAGGATAAATGGTACCACACATTGTTTGTACTAGTTGATTCCTGAGAAAAAAGTGGGGGAAGAAAAGAACTCACTGTGTGATATATCTTAAAAAGAGTACATTTCTGTCTTTAGCACTTTTTTTTTGTAGCTGAAAAATTTAAACATTAACCAAAGCTATCTCTCTCTTCTTTTTTCCATCCTTAAGATAGATTCCTTCCTTCTATAAGATTCCAGAATATTAATTGATGGATCCAGTGAAAATGAATGAGTCTTATCCACATTATTTAATGGGCAAAAGAGCTCATGCTAAATAAAGATAAAAATGTAGACTTCATATATTCTATGATGTTGTAGCAGGAAGTGTTCATATCCATGTGAGGATGAATGAAAGGCTATGATGAGTCACGATGGAGGGTGTTACTCACTCCCACCCACTAGCCTTACTAATAGTTTTGTAAAGTAGCTATTTTTTCTTTCACTCATTCATTCATTCCCAAATCAATTATCGAATGCTTACAATATGGCATGCTTTGCTCTAACTCTGCAAAATAGAAGTACATAAAACAAACAGGCTTCTTATGCAAATGGAACATAAATTCTAATATGGAAGGACAGAGAATAGACAATTGAAGTCCAAGAATTATACGGAAAAGAAAAAAACAAATAAAACATGGCAGCAGAACAGAGAGTGACTGGCAAGCAATGTTCAAAGATATGCAGTTATTCGATATTATAGGCCAGAATGGAGGCTGTTGGGTTTGGATCTGAGGTTTTACTGGTATCCCTGGATGGAAGGGAAAAAAATCAGACTGCATCTTGTTGGGTGACATATGAAGAAATGGTTTCAAGAAGGTTGATTATAAAGAAATAAGCCATTGTTTGTAGAGGAGGCAATGGTGAAACCAGACTGCTCTATTGTTATTTTGCAATGAAGAGGTGATTCTTTGTGTATTTCTTATTGCACTTAGACCTTTCTTTTTTTAAGTTTATTTTTTATTTTGAGAGAGAGAGAGAGAGAGAGAGAGAGAGAGAGAGAGAGAAAGTGAGCAGGGGAGGGCAGAGAGAATCCCAAGCAGGCTCCACATTGTCAGTGCAGAGCCGACGTGGGGCTCCATCCCACAAACTGTGAGATCATGATCTGAGCTGAAGTCAAAAGTCTGACACTTAACTTACCAAGCTACTCAGGCATCCCTGCATTTTGAACTCTCAATTATACTTTTAGTAAAAATGTCTTAGCCCTAATAGAAAGATAGCTCATATTTACTGATTCACTGTGAGTCTGACAAAGTCACAATAACTGTCACTACAATCTAATGAATTGCTAATATTCTTTTTTTACTATGCAGCTGACAGTGTCTTAAGGTAGCTCCCATGACCCCTGCCTCATGGAGTTCATGCCTTTTTTGAGATCCTTCCATTTCGAGTGTAGATGGAACCTATAGGATATGGCAAGGGTAATAGGATGTACATATTCCCTACACAAGCTTCATAATGACAAAATAAGCAAGTTCAACAATGAGATAGAACCTATTTTCTTGGCCCTGTGAAAGTCTTTATATGTGACACTGGTTTTTAGTGATGGTTATCTTAACATAGGTGAAATAATTATGCGCTCAAAGACTGTATACTCACATGGCATCTTTATAAACGAGTAGGAAATTCATCTTGGCTAGCTCTTCCTAAAATCGAGATGGCTGGCAGAAGACAGTGGTGAAGGAGTTAAGAGAGACTGCTGCTGACAAGTCTGCCTAAATCAAGTGCCTGTTAGCAACAATGGAGAACCGGGAAGGGGGGCGGGGGGGTGGTGATAACAGGAGGAGGTGAAATAAATAGTCCTTCTCGCCAGCACAGACCTCACTTCTATAGGCAAGAGGGGAATGGCAGAGACAGTTATAAAGGGTCTTTTATGCAAAGCAATCAAAGGGCTATGATGAAAATACAATATAAAATACACTCTTAGCATATTAGCTGACAGCTAAGCCTAGACAAATAAGAGTATTTTCAATTTGCTCTTAAAAGTCTCGAAGGAGCTGGAAGTTGTTACAGCTGCAGGAAAAAAAAAAGGTGAGTTTGAATGCAGCCTGAAGAAAATATCCTTGCCCTTATTGAATCAAGCGGAACAGGGGCCACTACTCGAAAGCAAATCCCCAAAGATAGATGGTATATAAGCAGGAGATTCTCTAAAAGGAATTGAGGTCTTGGTTGTAGAAATCTCTGAAAATCAGAGATGGAGTCTATAGATGAGCCAGGGGTCCGAGAGAAAAGAAAGACCACTCCTTTAAATGCAGACAATAAATACAGCTGGGTTCCAGGGAAGACACTCGCTGATCCCAGGGTCTGTAGAGCTAAATGTCAGTGCGAGTGCAACAAGTGTGCAGACCTAATGTCTGAATCCTATGGTTGACACCCTCACTGAGGACTAACTTATTTTTATGCAAAGCAATCAAAGGGCTATGATTAAAATACAATATAAAATACACTCTTAGCATATTAGCTGACAGCTAAGCCTAGACAAATAAGAACATTTTCAACTTGCTCTTAAAAGTCTCGAAGGAGCTAGAAGTTCTTAAACACAATAAAAGCCTAGTTTGGGGATGGGTGACACTAAACGCAGAAAGATGTGTAGATAGAAACAGGAATCTCTGTAGTTTGATTGTAAAATACAGCTGATGTTGTTACTATTTTGCTCAAAGTCCACCATTGGCTTGGCATGTCTTTCACAACAATATCCAAATCTTGTTCATGGCTTACAAAGCTCTTCATGACCAGATCCTGGTCACTTCTCTGCCTCCATGTCTTTCTACTCTTATGCTCCCTGGATCTTATATTACAGGGGAAGTAGATGATACTATCAGGTTTCACCTCTGTGTCTTCTTACTACCAAATACCATGCCTCTAACCACATACTTTTCTCAGTAGTGGCTTGCTGGGTCCCCATACACTTTGATTTTCTAAATATTTCAGGACCATCCACATGTTAAATAATTTCTTCTAAGAATTTTCATGGGATCAAGGTTAAGCTATTTTTTGAGAGCCAAATGTTTATTGTTCCTAGATTTCTGATGCCTCTGGACTTCTCCATGATTCCTTTACATTCACTTACACATTGCATCCCTTAAAAGTGTTTAAAATTTATGAATCGATTTATGATCTGTGAACATATCCCAAGTATGTACATTTAAGTACAGCCAATTGTTATATGCATTGATCTCACTAAGATTCACTTTTAAACATAAACATGGAGAAAGAATGTGAATTGTAACAATTGCTGAACCATAGACACATCTGCTATGATGCTAAACAATCCAGACTACAACTGACTACTTTGATGGGGGTAAGAGTCAGACCATCTATCTGTAGAGACTATGACTCCTTTCTAAGTTAAAGTCAGATGATATTGGCTGCAGTGAAGCCAATTCTATTGAAGTTGCCCACTAGGAAAGTTCGGGAACTCTTTCTAAAGCCATCTTGCCGGACATTCCACTTATTCTGGTGATAAGTAAGACTATAAGCATTTCAGTGTGCCCATGCTCTTGCATGGGTCTCTCCTTCCTATAGTGATCTTCCTATAGTTTTCTTTTTGACTGATGACGTCCCTACCCAAATTTTTCTGTAGATATCTTTTTACCCTCTGTATCCTTTCTTTCTCATTCAGTGAGTGCCTTCAGTGCTCCTTTCACCTTGATGGCTTTTATTCATTAATTCATTTTCTGAGTTCCAGTTGCGTATTCTTAATATGAGCCCTTCTTTGCATGGCCAGCCAACTCCTGTTCTTTCAGATCTTGACTCTGAAATGATCACCTTCTCAAACCCTTCCCCTGTCTTTATGTACCTACATCAGTTGCCTTATCATGCATTGTACTTCCTCCAAAAATGCATTTATCTCACTACTGACTGTTTTCTCTTCTATGTGGCCTACTAAACTGTAAGGTCTCCAAGGGAAAAGAGATTTTGGTGTCTTTCAGATTTTTATCACTACCATGTAGTTTCAGGTAGAACCCAAATGCACCCCAGCATTAGCTTTAAAGGGTAAATAATCTATAACCTAGAGAAGCAAAGTCTGATGGATAGAGCGCTAGAGGAAGTCATCAGACACTAAGAGAAGATGAATGACATGTTTTTTCCTTGGGTTTACCTTTTTCTTGAACATATATTTTATAGTGGCATTTCTTTCTGTAGCATGTTTTGCCTTATTATGAAACCTTCCAGATAACTGGAATTATAAAAATACAAATTACATGAAACTATATAAAAGAGAATTATATAATGATAGGTAATATAATTATTTAACATCCACCTAACTTAACCTTTTATTTTAAGTATTAACAATTTGTAAATAGAAGTGAAGCCCTTCTGTGCATTTCTTTGTGATGGCATTTTATCTCCATAAATGTGTATTTGGCATTTTTTTCTTGTAGTTTCTATTCTTTTATCACATATATCTATATCAACAAAGTATATCATTTTGTTTTTTATGTTCTAAAGCTTTATTTAAATGCTGTCATAAAGTACATACTAAACAACTGGGTTGTTTTGCTCAATACTTTGAGATTAGCCAAACACTACTGGTTCATTTTTTTTTTTAATTTTCCTGATCACAATGTATTTTACTGTTATCCCCTCTTTTTATACCTTCAATTAAATCGAGGAAGGTTTAACCAATTCATTCATAATTTCCTCTGCTAGTTTGAAAGCTATTATTGGTATTTCTCATTTTAGTTATTAAAATTTTAAGATACAGAATGAACTACAATTTCTCCTAGACACATGAGGTATTAGGCTCTCTACAAAACTATTTTATAGTAGATAAGTACATTTATCATAATTTAAAATTTCTCATTAGCAAGGGTTTTCCCTCTTATTTTCTATAATTTCTCACTAGGTGTGTACTCTTCTTACTCATGTACATCACCACTTTGTGTCTGAAAATGTATTGCTTTTGCCCTAACATTTGCATAGTATTTTAGAAGGGTATAAAATTCTAGTTTTACTTTTATTTTATTTCTAATTTTGATGACATTCATCAATTTTTCTGGAAAAGGAGGTTTGCTGTCAGTCTGATCACTCTTCCTTTGTAGGTAATCTGTACTTTCTCCCTGATAGTTTTTGAGATTTTTTTTTTTATCTTTATCTTAGGTGTTTTCCAATTTGGTTATGGTTTTTCTATGTGTGGACTTATAATTGTTAGGTTTTTGTCTTAGTACTTAGCATTGCCAATCAATTTGTATTTCAGCAATAATATATTCATTGATGCTTCCTACTGTTCTTTCTTGTCCAATCTCTATACATCTTATAAATATATATTTTTAGCTCCACAATCTTTCTTTCATATCTTTTTACCATGCTAATGTATATTTGTAATTTCATTTTCTTTCCATGATCCTTTTGGTATTAATTCCTCAATCATCCCTATTAAAGTCACTATTGACTTCCATATTGCCATAACCAATAATCAATTCTCAGTTCTTTTTTTAAATTAATTTCTTTTGAAACAGAGACAGTGAGCAAGTGGGGAGGGGTAGAGAGAGAGAGGGAGAGAGAAAATCTCAAACAGGCTCCATGCTGTCTGTGTAGAGCCCCACACGGGTCTCTATCTTGCAAACTGTGAGACCATGACCTGAGCCAAAATCAAGAGTTGCACGCTTAACTGACAAAGCCACTCGGGCACCCCAGTTCTCAGTTCTTATCTCACTTTACCTTTCAGGAGGATTCATCTTAGTTAATCGCTTCTTCCTAAAAGTACCTTCTTTACTTGTCTTCTCTTGGTGCTGTTCCCAATTACAGTTTACTCTTCAGCTATTTCCTGTGCAGCCTCTTTCTCATATTCTTAACCTCAAAATAGTGGTATGCCCCAAAGCACCATTCTTGGATGTTGTTGTTTCTTTATCTACTCTTAATCTCTATGTGGCTTTATTTCATCTCATGTCTTAATATAATACATCTAGTGTAGATGGCTATCTAATTTAAGGCAGCAGCTCTAGCCATCTGCATGAATGCCATCACATATATACAAAGCTTATTCAACTTCTCTCTTTGGATGTCTAGGGCATCTCAAGATTAATATGTCCCAGATTTTAAGTCTCCATATTTGTTCCTGACCCAGCAATTCCTTATCTCAGTATATTAGTTATGTATCTATCTTGTTCCTAGTATGCCACACATTAACATCACCCTTGACTCCTCTCTTTTCCTCATATTCTGTTTCTAGTCTGTGGAGCTTATCTCATGAAGATATAGCAAATCTGGCTACTTCTCATCACCTCCACTCCTATCATCCTTATCAAAACTAATACCTTTTCTCATTTTGACTACTGAAAATACTTTCTAAGTGATCACCTTTCTTCCACTTTTTCCTTGAGTGCTACTTCAGTTTATTCCCTACAAAGCAACTAGAGTGAATCTTTCAAAGAACAATCAAATAATAGCTTTCCTCAAACTTCTAATTGCTTTACATTAAATATAGAATAGAATCTGAAGTCCTTATCATATCTTATAAGACCTTACATGATTTGGCCCCTGGCTACCTGTATAAATTAATTTCTACCACTCTCCTTTTAGCCTACTACACAACTGCCACTCAAGTGTCTCTTCTTCTTGTTCTTATAACACACTAACTCTGCTCATATTGCATGGCCTTTGTACTTGCTGGGTTTTCCTTTTCTGCATGGCTGATCATACACTTTATTTAAATATCTACTCAAATGCAACCTCTTCGTGGAGAACTTCCTTGATATTCCCATCTAAAATGTCAATCACCAAGATAATTGACCATTCCTTTACTATATTTTCTTCACATCACTAACTGTGCTTCATGTAATTTATTTTTTGACTGATTTCTCCTACTAACATATGCACTCTAGGAAGGCTGTATAGTTTGCTTTTGTATTCTCAATGTGTGGAATAGTGTGTGGAACATATTAGGTGTGTAACTGATATATTTTATTAAATGGATGCTATTTTCCAACTCATTAAATAACTCTTTTTCTGTGTTCTGTGATTTATGTTGAATAAGAAACTATAATAAATAATTATAGTTAATATTTTTAAGCTGTCTAACTAGTTATTTTTCTTGTCTACCTATTGTTTGTTTCTTTGTTTTCCTTTAATAAACTACATTTCTCAAAATAGGTATTTTTCCTTAATGTATCTCTTTCATATTCCTCAATATACTTATTTTAAAACCCTTGTCAAGGAGCACCTAGGTGGCTCAGTAAGTTGAGCATCCAACTTTTGATTTCAGCTGCTTGGGATTCTCTCTCCTTCTCTTTCTGCCCCTCCCTCTCTGTCTCTCTTGTGGTATCTCTCTCTCACGCACTCAAAATAAATAAATAAACATAAAAAAAACCTTGTCAATATGTTCTAAAAGATAAGTTTCACTAAGGTACATTTATAACCCAATAATTTTTTCTGTTGTTTGTTTTCCTAACAATTTCCTTATGAAACCATTCAAAACAGAGACTTAAAAACAATAAACATTTATTATCTCTCAGTTTCTTGAGTCCAAAATGCAGGAAAAGCTTAGCTGGTTGGTTCTTGTTTGAGGTCTTCCATGAGCTTGTATTTTAGGTATCACCTAGAGTTGTGGTACTCTGAAGTCTTTACTGGAACTGCAGGATAGCTCACTTATATTGCTATTGGTAGAATGTTCTATCTTTCAACATTGAGATATCTCCATAAGGCTGCTTGGGAAATCTCTAACATAGCATCTGGCTTCACCAGAGTGATGTAAAAAGCAAGATGGATGTAATGTGTTTTGTATGATCTAGCCTAAAAAATCATGCCCAATTATTTCCACAATATCTTATTGTTATAGAAGCCAGCCCTATTCAATATATGAGGGTAAAAAAGGCTTAAAAATCAGAAGATAGGGACAGGGAGCTCCTCAGAGACTGGCTACCACAATTGTCTGTTAGTTTTACAAAATCTCTAATGTTGGGTCAAAAGTCCTGCCTAAAAGTGATATTGGAGACTTCAAGCTAGTGGATACAGTTGTCTAAATTTTTTCTGATTTTTTACAACTTCAGCCTGCTACCTATGGCCAACAATCAAGCAGTGAAGTGATTTCTTCCATTGCATCTTATGAACCTTTCTTCAGTCTCTGATTTCTAGCAATAAACCTAAATGAGGTAATTTGCTCACGTGGGGCAATTTTAGCCTCTCCATTCTTCTCACTTATGGACATAGAGCTCATCAAATGTGTGTTTTAGTTTCATGCAACATTTGTGTTCTGATTCTGGTGCATGGAGACTTTTGCATTTATCCCAAAATATGACATATGTGTGTATATATATATAATCTATATACATGTATAAAATCCATCATTAGTATGAATTTGTTATGGAATTAATATTTTAAAGTATAAAGTCACAATTATAATTGGAATTTTTCCTGACCACTAGCCAGATGCCGAACTTAATGCATGATCTTAAAATTTGTATAGTACAAGTTTAAAATCAGTTTATGCATGGCTTCTGGGGGAAAAAACCTGGTAGTGGTCTCCGGGGAGTCATAAAGGTAAGCAGAAGAAAGTTTGGTTATATCACCTTGACTCAATTTGAGACATGGGTGGGAGAACAGCATAAAATTGGCCATAATGATCAAGCAGATCCTTGGCTTCAGAAAAGTAAAGGTAAGATGGCAGCTTTCCTAGAACACTGCCATCAATCACAAATTGGTATTTAATTATGACTCTATTATGGTTTGAGAATACAGAATGGGTAAAATGTAGAATAGAATAAAATTCAACACTGCATGTACTGATAGTTACTGCATTATTCTTTTGACAGGTGGACAATTATTGAAGCGGTATTCATTTGTATAGTAGAGATGACTTTATTTTATTTGGTTTCTTTCTAATTTTGTTTGGCATTTCTCCATTAGTGAATCTCTTCACATTAATTGCAATTCCACTGTTTGGCCTGATCTGACTGTCGCAATGCATATGATATCTTATTTACTTATTTGTAAATTATCTTGTAACAAACTATGAGATCCATGTCCAAATGACTATCATCACTCAAATGGTCTTTGAAAATAATGGGTAACATTATAAAGGTCAATACTCAAGCAGGAAATTATTTTGACTAGTGAGATTGAGAATTTATTAAGAATTACCCTTCCATGCTGTTACCAGTATGTCTCTACAAGGTCAATTTCTCTGTCCAAGATAATGAGAGCATAGAAAAATTCAAGTACACGTAGGCTGTCAATTATTGTTCTCTGAAAGGATAAATAGACTTTTATATGAAACATTAAAAATGTGTAGTCTTCTGCCAAGAAATAGTGTTTATATTCAAAGATGAAATAAGTACATGACAAGTAGAGCACAAAAGGGAGTTGAAATCTCAAAGATGATTGAGGTGTTATCAGGGAAAGAAAAATGTATAGATATTAAGAGAATCCATGTTCAGACTGAATATGACATGTAAATGACCTTATCCTCTGACTCTGAATATTAAAATACACCATAATTCCAGCAAAGTGGATGATTTGGGGGAAAAATTGATTTTGCAATCCTCAAGAAACTGAGGAGTTAGGGAAAAGAATTCAAGAGATAGCTATTTCCAAATCAAATAAGCAGAAAATGGATACCCTAAAGATCCAGCACATCAGAATGAGAGAGCTCTGTCTACAGTGAGTGATAGCTATGTGCTAGGTCTTGTGAAGTACTGTGTAGGATACTTTGGGTGCCAATAATTTGCAAAAATGAAGTCAAGTGTTTAAATCTATTACTAGTTGCTAATGGAGAATAAAATAGTTTCTGGATTCTTAAGTTCATGCACAAACTGAAATTTCAAGTTCATGTTGGCCTTCAGATTCCCTAGTTTGCCAAAAAATTCTAAGAGGGCACTGAAAATAACGTCAAAGGAACAAGAATCACAACCAGGTTCAAAGAGACTGAAGAGATAATCTACATGAGTACAATTGACCTTTGTGTTGAGATGGAAGGTTGATGTTATGAATGTGGTATATTTCTTTGTATTTCTTTAATTCTAATAATACCCAGATAATGATTTTTTTGAGTTAAAGCATACCTAATGTATAATATTACAGAAGCCAGATTATGGAATTGTTTAGGAAGCATCTTGAAATCTATGCAACACATATAAATACACATTTGAGTCAACCAATGCTAATGTTAACTGAATCTGCAAAAATTTGTGGATGTCATTCATTGTGAAACATTAATCATTGTATGTTTTGCCCAACACTGGGAAACAATGGAAGGGCCTGCTACAAACTTCATATTACAGCCATGCAATAGAAACATATTTTTTTAAGTATTATGCCTTTATGGGTTGTATATTAGAAAAATAAAACTACTTTTTAATATTTTACATAATGCTTTATATCTATAAACTCATTCTAGCCTCACAGAAATTTTCTAAGTAGTTAAAATGAGGATAATCATCTCCATTTTATGGAAGTTACACCATAAAATTTTTGAGGTCACATTAATTTACCCAAAGGATTATCTTTAGTCAATGAAGAAGGTTAAAGTCAAACACAGGCTTTCTGACTCCTTTCATGAAATCCATCCTTCAAGACGCAGCACAAATCCCCCCCCCTCCCCCCCCCCGCCCTGCAAAGGAAACATTTGACTTTTCTTTGCCAGTACTTGTCAATACTGCAGGTACATTTCCCATGAATCACTTGCCATGTTGTATCCAAATCCAAAAAGAAGAGCCACACTGAGGGAGATAAATACATATGTATAGAAAAAAAAAAAAAAAAAAAAAAAACTGCACCAAATTTAAAGCCAGAATCTTAGTTCTTTAGATCAGTTAAGGCATTTTTCAAAACACACAAAAACTTTTGGAAGGAATAGTAAGAACTAACTAGCATAAGAGAACTGATTGTGATTAAAATTTTGTGGAGGTAAACACAGGGATTAGGTAGGGGCAGCCATTTTTAATTTTCTATACCAGTCGGGAAATCTATGTAGGGCACTTATTTTGCTCATTTACATATCTTAGGAAACCAAATGAATTATTTGTCAGAAAGAATTATCTGGAAAGAAATTAGTGAGCTCACTGTTGCATATCTTTGTGGATATTGCTACACCAAAATTAATTACAATTATTAATAACCGTTTTCTCTGGGGATGCTTCTTCTGCCACCCAAATAAGTCATTCTGTGTTCAAGCTGAATGTGGTCTGTATTTTCTTCTAATGCTACTGCATATTTTAAGAAGTCTAGAAATAATAGTACGTCTGGATCAAAGAGTTCTTACATTTTTAGAAAAGTAAGAACATGTTAGTAATACAGCTACTCAAAAATTGACATCTTACAGAAATAAGTATATAGGTTAGCAAGAGCAACTGGCCTTACAAGAGTGCAGTATCTGGCAGTATTTCTCACCTAGAAAAGTCTATTATTAATAATCCCATGAATATTAATAGGAGTTTTCCATTTACATGGCAAAGAAAATAGCCATATATGTTGTGAAACTATTAAATGACCATCTATCATAGCTGGACAAAACTGGCTGCATTTAGTGGGATGCTGGCTGAAATATTAGACTTCACATAAATGAAACAAGTTATTTTTCTGTGACCTTTTTCTCTTCTTTGCCAATACCCCTTATATTCTGAACAAATTGCTTACACGTGATGCTTGATACTTTGAATGAGCTTGTCAGAGCGCGGATCTTGTTCAAGTCATCCATTTTCTCAGAGGCCAATGGAGAGTAAGAGATAATGTGTAAGGTTACAGAGCTGGGGCACGAGGGACCCTCCCGTTGCATGATTCCACAGCCAGGTTTTTAGTCAGATCATTGGAAAGGCAATGCTACTTGGTATTACACTCCAGACTCTCATCTTCTTTAAAGTTGGTTCAGTCTTAAGCAACCAGGAAAGGCTTCAGAAACAGAAGATCATTCGCTTTCCTTTTTGAACATGCAACCACACATTTAGGAAATCACATCTATCTATATACATTTCACATCATAGTAATCCCATGTATGTTTCTGAGACTAGCTATTTATTTACCAGTGATGCTACTAACAAAGCATTTCTTGATAATTTTGGATATAATAATAGCTACTGTGTTCATAGTGTGAGCTATATTCCAATTGTAGCATTTAGTATGTTTCTTACTAGACATCAAATGGGATGTTTCTCATTGTCTTTCGATTTTGGCTAAGGCCTGCCAGTTGAAGACAAAGGGCAACAGAGAGGTTGTAAACACATCCATGCTGTGCTTCCCAAGAGAGTAAAACTTGATCCAGACATTATAAGCCCCTGTTACTTACTGCCAGGTTTTATGAGAGAAGTTAAGAAGTTTAAAATTACAAGCGAAAAGTGAAGAAAGTAGGAGATTATTTTACCTATGAGAGGAGTCTGCATTTTTTCCCATGGAGGAAGACAAAATGTCATTCTAACTTACCTCCAAGCAGGGAAGGAGGTTCTGAGAGATGTGTTCCTGAAGATCTGGTGGGTACTGATTAAATATTTCTGGGCTTATGGAACTTAGGACCCTTGTTCTGCTAAGAGACCAGAGCAAGTGTGACAAAGTTCTTGGGAGAACTTGACAGATGTACCCTGAATTTTGGGATACATGTGACTGTAAAAATTGACATCTTGCTTCTCAACTATATAATTTTGAAAACAAGCAGCTTTTAGGAGCATGCTGCATTGGCCAGAAAACAGAATCTGAGGGGAAGGGGGGGGATTTCATAAGGGACACACTGAAATATGCAGTGGCTCTGAAAACTTGTAATAGAGCCAAAACTTCTGTAATGGATGTATAATGGCCAAGAAAAAAATGGCAGTAGTAATACCTGGATGTGAGATATGTTCATTTTCTTTTAAGACTGTCCCCTCCATGGACTCTGTCTCTGGAGGTACTTGAAGATGGAAAAACAGTGACAAAAAACACATCTCCCCTGCAAGTGCATTTCACCATTAAGAAAGATTATGCCTCAGTTGTCATACTTGGAGAATAATTAATTATATGTGAATTGAAACACTGAGATGAGGTCAAAATCTTAACCTAAATTGTAAAATCTGAAAGGAAGTCATGACTGTGAACACTGGTTGTTTTTTGGTTTTTGGTAGCCAACGTGATGTGAGCCAAGATGTCATTCTAAATTATAATATAGGGGTATAAGACAGAGGTCCACACAGTATTGTTGAGCAGCATGATGAAAAAAGGTAGTCGTTTTTATGTGCACTTTTGTCAAATTTATCTTGGTTACATTCACTGCATGTATCTCATTTAATCCCTACAGCGACCCTCTGTGATAGATATCCTCCACCCTTCTGCTACAGATAAAGGTTCTGAGGCTTCAGGGAACCCCTAAAAAACTGGGATTTGACCAGGTTTGTTTAAATCTAACATCTAAGCTTTAGTGGTTAGAATTCGGTACCATTCAAAAGAATTTTTTGCGATCATAGTAATATTCTTTATGTGAGCTATCCAATATGATATCTACAAGGTACATGTGGCTTTTGAGTGCGCTTGAAATGTGGCTAGCATGATGGAAGAAGTAAATTTTAATTATATTCATCTAAATTAATTTAGATTTAAATAGCTACATATGGAAAGTAGCTGCTATATTGGGCAGCCATGCTCTAGACAGCTTCATCTGCCCACTGTTCCCAAATTTCTATTGGTCATGAGATGTGTTAGACAATTGCTGTAGCTCTAGTGAGATTTCACATTTCTTGAGCATTTGAAAGCACACACACACACACACACACACACACACATCTTGATTAAGTTTAGAATATCAGTGTTTGAATATGAAGCTGATGCAGCTACATGCCTCTGTGAGAAGGATAATAAGTATGGGCACCCAAAGAGGGAGCAGTGGTTTTCAAAATATGCCAGGATTTAGAAAACCTACAAATGGCAAACAAATGGATTACCCTTTAGGATCTCACTTCTGATGAAAGGTGACCAACTCCACCTTATTATATACTGGATTTTATAAAAGCTTTTATTTGATACATATAAATATACAAGTAACTAGAAAGACGGACATGTAGACAGATGAATGAAACCCACTTTGAAATGCATTAAGAATCTGGGAGAACTTGGATTTTCTACTAGCTCTTTAAGTTATTAGTGGTGTGACCAGAGGCCACTTAGTTACCCTCTTTGAGTCTCTAATTTCTCATCTGTACACTGGGGAGCAAACCAGGTCTGCCTCCCTTGGAACCTTTTCTGAGTTTTTGTTGATCATAAATGTGGTGCCGCATGAGAAAGGAATGTGCGAGCTGTGAAGTGCTACACAAGTGTGGGTTATTATTCATTTGTTACCACAGCAACCGAAGGGCATCTCTGTGACAACAGAACAGCTAACTGAAAAGCAATGATTTAAAAAAAAAGTATTGTTAAGATCGAAGTATGTGATCCTCTAACAGCAAGAAAGCCCTGATATGAATATTTCTCCCATGCCCTTTTTTCCCCAATCAAGAAGTATTACCTATACATATAGATAATGTTTTTAAACACGGAGAACTGAAAAAAATACTATGGTTATTTTTTAAATGTCCTTTCAATGTTTATTTTTCTTTGCTCATGAATACATGTATATAGGTAAAGATATTTAGACAGGTATCATGTCAAATTTTACACACTGAGATCATACTGTGTATTCATTCCATTTGTATTCTTCTTTCTGTATATTCTTTTCTAATGAATTCATGGTTCTTTATGTATATTAATATTTTCCCAAATTATTATTATAGTCATTGTATAATGTTGTATTGCATGGCTATGCCATAATTCTTCTAATAAACTATTATTGAATATTTTGGGTGTCTCTCTCTCTCTCTCCTCCTCACTCTCTCTCCTTCCACTTTTGTTTTTGTTGGCTATTGAAACAATACTGCAGCAAATATCATAGGTCTCTAGAAAGACACAGACAAAATCTCTTTCAAGGAGTGGTATTGGAGCTGAGGGTGAATGCCCAGAAGGAGCTAGGCATTAGGGAGGAGCATTCCAAGCACAAGGGCAAGCAAGTACAGTCCTTTGTGGAAACTGGGTTTAACTGATAAGACTATAATACTTTCCCAGGGTGGGAAGTATAACTTACCCCTCATTCTGACTGGCAGTGTATTAAATGAAGTTATTTCCTTATTTAAACAATTGCAGTTTAGGGCTGTCCATTCCAGGCTGCCACATTTGTGGTGGATTGTCTTCCATACAAGCTTTCCATTGCACAATTGGACAGATGCTAAAGCCGAAATCTCTAAACATCTTGAATCTTCCTCAGTCCTTAAGATAATATTTGCTACATATTATCTTGTCTGGAAATATATATTAGGTGAATTAGTACTTACAAGTGTAGCCTACTATTTTATAAAGTAATAAGCAAAATCAGTCTCTACCAACAGGGCCTCTTCAAAGAGGTTTCATATGCTGGTAATTAATATTTAATTCCTTTATAGAAATTATGAGGGAGACCAAAGAGAAACTACACAGAACTCCAGACCAATTAATTTCTTCTAAACATAAATTTCTGGTGTCTGATACCTATACATGCAGACAGAGTAAAAAACAAACAAAGGAACACAAATATTTGGGAAAAGGATGATTTGGTGATATCCTAGTTATGGAGAAAAAGATGACTCACATTTTCTTTGCTTTCATTTTTATAGTGTAACACATACTGTTTATTTCAAGATGAATGCATCTAGTATGAGTATGACCATCTTCCCTGTCCTATCGTTTTCCAAATAGATTTTTCCCCTCCCCTTAGCATGTTTCCTTAGGACATCTTGGAGGGCTTAGAGTACATTTTGGGATATTACATTGTGATGATTGATGGGGGAGACACACTCAGCTGGGCGACATTTGCCACCTGTACCCTCAATTTCCCATCTCCTAACTCCATACTTATGTAGGCACCCCTGTTTTTCCAATATGCTAGAAAACAATTTTCTGATTTTACAACAAAGTATATTCTTTCAGCTGAAGACCAGAATGCTGAGCTGTTTTAATATACCAAATTTATTTTTAAGCCAACTGCTAGAGAAAGCTTAATGTGTAACCTGTCCATGTTTGATTAATGCAGATAAAAATGTCACCTAACAATTTGAGGAGAGGAATAAAGACCAGGTGTGATCCCAGGTGAACACAGAACACACAACGCAGCTCCAAGCTGTCCTTCTTTATAAGAAACTGCACTGCGCATAAAGCAACAATTTCAGAAAATCAGGAGACGTTAGTGCTGTATTGAGCAGAAATTAAAGGACCCACTGACAAACTGGATTTTGTTGGGGGTTTCTCCCTAAGAAGCCCACTTGACAGATGGGGTGAAGAATTCAGAGAGAGCTGGGCCATGCCATGCAACTTACACAGACAAATACATCCACTGTGCCCTGTGGAAAACAATCATTTCTTGATTTGGCTGTGTACTCCATGGTCAAATTGGGGTTAATTAGAAAAAAGTAGTGACGACGTCCTTAGGCTGCTCTGGCCTGAAGTAGCTGGGCTGAGCTGAGCATCACTCTTGCCAATGCCCTTGTGCCTTAAGACTGAGTCTGGCTGGCAAAGACTAGGCATGGGGCACCCTCTTGCCCCAGAGACCCGTGTGGGTATGTGACAAGGGACTCTCTCTCCCCAGCCCCCTGCAGCAGCCTGAGAAGATTCTTTTTTGATACTCTTGTCCTTCGACTCTCATAGTAAGATAGTCCATTGACCTCACAGAACCTTGAGGAGAAAGAAAATATTGAAATACATTAAAAATAAATTTGAAAGCTTATAAGAAAGAAGACTGGCAGACAACTCAGTCCAATCATGTTCTAGTGCTTTGTGGAAAGTAAAGCTTGTAAATGATTAACCTGGATACTTCGCTGAGGAGATTTCTAAGCAAAGTGTTAAACACACAGCCTGCTTTCTCCTTGCTGAGTAACACTGGTGTGCAACACTAGAGTGCAGAGAGATTGCAAAAGGGATTGTTAAGCAAAGAGGAACCAGCACTTGATGATTTGGAAGATTCTCAGCCTATCTAGATAGGGTGTTCTGGAAAAGGGACCAAGTGTGTGATTGGACAACTGTTTAGCAAACAGTTGAATCAAAAGAGATTAGGTGTGTGACTCATGGATCCAATCAACCATCTTAAGGAAGCTAGGAATAGAGATCATTTATACAGAAAATATCCGTAGAGCACCCTTTTTTCCTGATGGCATGGACTCACATGAAGTGTAACCAAGGCCAGCTATGACTTTCAGAAATTTGTTATCAGTAGAAACATTATCAGCCTGGATTAAAAGGGACTGATATGGGATATGGTGAGGGAAGCATGACTTTGGGGGCAAAGCCACAGTGCAGATGTTGGCAAGGTGGACCCAGAGGGCACAGGCCCAACGAACAGGACCATCTTCTCCTGGATTCCGGAGGGCAGAGATCTCTGTGGGTTCAGAGGGTGGATCTACCATTGAGGAAGTGGAACTACCACCCCAATGAGTCCAGAGGACCCAACATCCATTCAGATAGATGAATTTCGAATCTTAAAATCTAATAGAGTTTGTTCTGCCAAGTTTCAGATTTTCCTAGAGACCATGACCCGTTATTTTCCTTCCAATTCTCTCTTTTGGAACGTGAAGTCTGTCCTGTGCCTATCCCACCTTGTATTTTGGAAGCACATAACTTGTCTGTTCTTACGGGTTTAGAGATGGAGAGGAATTTTTCCACAGAATGAATCATACCCTAAGTCTCACCCATAACTGACTTAGATGATGTTTGGATAAGGTTTTGGGCTTGGAATTGATACTGGAATGGATTAAAACTCTGGGGATAAACAAAATGAATACACTTCGCATGTGAAAAGGACATGAATTTGGGGGGAAGTCAAAAGTCAGACTGTTATGGATTCGGTTGTGTCCCCCTACAATTTATAAGTTGATATTCTAATCCCTAGTGTCTCATAATGTTACCATATTTGAAGACAGAGACATTAGAGAGGTCATTAGGGTAGGCCCTAATCTACCAGGACTGGTGTCCTTATAAAAATTGGAAATCAGAGACAGACATGCAAATAGGGAATATGATGTGAAGAGAAATAAGGAGAAGGTGACCATCTATGAGCCTAGGAGAGAGACCTGGAATAGAACTTTCCTTCACAGCCCTCAGGAAGAAGCAACCCTGAGGATACCTTGATAAGAGGCTTTGCCACTAAGACTCTCCAACAATAAATTTCTGTTGTTTAAGCCACTCAGTCTGTGGTATTTTGTTATGACAGCCCAAGCAAACTAAAATAAATAGATATGAATGAGTCCTTTTCTCCTCCACAATCCGTGATTAAGCTAAGAATGCAGTATTTGTGTTACCAATACAATAAATAATTAAATGCCTACTGTGTGCTGTGCCCAGTACCAACAGCTAAAGGGGATCAAAGAACAGTTAAAATTCAGTCAGCTAATGGATTTCAGTTTGAAATAATCATATTTTAAAATGTCTGGGGAAAATGTGAGTCAGTTACCAACAAATGATTTCTGGAAATAAATAAGTTCATGCATTTGAATTGGAAAACTTTAAAAAAGAGATTGTTTCTTTATGTGACCCCTCTCCACCTTTAACAGTACTCATGGCACTACAGCTAGAAGTTGTAAAGTTATTGTCACAAAAGTCACCAGGAGATGAAAGCAACTGACATTCTCATAGTGAGGACAGCATATCATTGCTTGTTTTGCAGTTTTATCCAGAACTAGATCCATTTTAAGCTCAAATGTATATGTTAAGTATAGTATTTATTACTTTACACTTTTGGGTATGCATACAATGTGTAGCATTTGTGAGGTGAATAAAGTTAACTAGTGACAAGTGTCCCCTTTATTTTAAAGTTATTTTTGGAAGTTTTTTCTAAGTACCATTGAATTACAATATTCTTAATATTTTGAACCCCAAGTTCTTTAGGATATGATTTGCACATGTTATTTTATTTTGCATAGAGAGAGCTTTTACAAGTACTTCTCTAAGTATTCTTTGATTTTATCCATCAAGCAAGATAATTAGCATTATATTACAGTGTTGGGTTTTTTCAAAAATTAATATTGTATCTGAGGACAATACATCTGGCTAATTAATTATATGATGTGGATCAATGGGACAATTTGTTAATAAATTCTACTGGTGATGATGGAAACAGTTCATGAAGACAGTCCATGCATCAGGATAAGACTACAGCCTTCATATTTATTTACTATAAATTTAAGACTAGAGGTAGCATAGGAAAAAATAATGGAGATACCAAAATTTGTAAGTTCATGGACATTTTAGCTGTAGAAATGAGAGTAGGAAATAAAAATCACTAGTGTGGCACCTAGACCAATCACGTAGTGATGGATTTTCTCTTCCTTTCTTTTCTTTTCTTTTCTTTTCTTTTCTTTTCTTTTCTTTTTTCTTTTCTTTTCTTTTCTTTTCTTTTTTTTTTAGTGTTTATTTTTGAAGGAGAGAGAGACAGAGCACGGTGGGGGTGAGGGGCAGAGAGAGAGGGAGATACAGCATCTGAAGCAGGCTCCAGGCTTTCAGCTGTCAGCACAGTGCCCAACGTGGGACTCAAACTCATGAGCAGTGAAATCATGACTTGAGCCAATCGGATGCTTAACTGACTGAGCCACCCAGGCACGCCAGTGATGGATTTTCTGTAGTGAGGTCCCTTAACCATACCTGGTTCTGAGCAGAACGGACTTCAGTAATGTGAGGAAGGTCTAGCAGCTAGAATGGAGAACATGACTTGGAAAAATATCTGGTCAATTGGGATGTTCACTCTTCACTGATGAGAGTGGCCATGGCTATGGAAATTGGAGGCTCCATGTAAGTGGGATTAATGTAGACTTCCTGGACCAGGGTAGTTTGACCTGGTGTGTGGGACATAGGATGCTCTTGACAATTTTAGGTGATCCATCTTCTCGGGAGAGTTTCCCACAATAGGGTGAAGGGTCAAGGAAATGGGTTTGGTTTTTAAGGGAAAGGAGGATTTTTGTAAAAACTAATCTTTGAGTTAATGTTACCCAAATGGTTTGAGATTCCAACTGAGGCTTGCTTCTTCAGGAGGATGGCGGCGTAGGAGGACGCTGGGGTCACCACATCCTGCGGATCACTTAGATTCCACCCATACCTGCCTAAATAACCCAGAAAACCGCCAGAAGACTAGCAGAATGGATTCTCCAGAGCCAAGCATAGACGAGAGGCCCACGGAAGAGGGTAGGAAGGGTGGAGAGGTGGTGCACACTACACGGACTGGCGGGAGGGGGCCGGGAGGGGCAGCCCACAGGCAAAGCAGAGCCCCCGAGTCTGGCTTGCAAAAGTGGAGGGGCTGGAAGGAGTGTGTTCGGACAGCAAGCGGGACTTAATATCTGGAAGGTTATTAGCTAACAGCTCTGCTCAGAGAGCAGGAGGGCTGGAGGACAACGGGAGGGAGAGTTGTTGAGACCAGGACTGATGACAGAGCTCAGCTTGGCGGAGAACAAAGGCGCTTGCCAGCGCCATCTCCCTCACCCATCCCCCAGCCAAAATCCCAAAGGGAACCTGTTCCTGTCAGGGAAGTTGCTTGCACCTCGCAAACACCCAACGCTGTGCTTCTCCGGGTCCATCCCTCTGGCGGTGGGTCTGATTCCCTCTAGGTGCCTCAGGACCCCTCCCAAAGTGGACCTCCAAAGGAGCCTGCCCCTCCGTCCCTGGGCACCTTGCTGATCCACCCCAGCTAATACGCCAGATCCCCAGCACCACAAGCCTGGCAGTGTGCAAGTAGCCCAGATGGGCCACGCCACCCCACAGTGAATCCCACCCCTAGGAGAGGGGAAGAGAAGGTACACACCAGTCTGACTGTGACCACTGCTGGGGGTAGACATCAGGTCTAACTGCGGCCCTGCCCACCAATGCAAGTTACTCCAGACAGCACAGAGGAACAGCCCTGCAGTTCTGCACCACTCCAGGGACTATCCAAAATGACGAAATGGAAGAATTCCCCTCAAAAGAATCTCCAGGAAATAGCGACAGCTAACGAACTGATCAAAAACGATTTAAACAATATAACAGAAAGTGAATTTAGGATAATAGTCATAAAATTAATTGTTGGGTTTGAAAACAGTATAAAGGACAGCAGAGAATCTATTGCTACAGAGATCAAGGGACTAAGGAACAGCCAGGAGGAGCTAAAAAATGCTATTAATGATCTGCAAAATAAAATGGAGGCAACCACAGCTCGGATTGAAGAGGCAGAGGAGAGAATAGATGAACTAGAAGATAAAATTATGAAAAAAGAAAAAGCTGAGAAGAAGAGAGATAAAAAAAATCCAGGAGTATCAGGGGAAAATTAGAGAACTAAGTGATGCACTAAAGAGAAATAATCTATGCATAATTGATATTCCAGAGGAGGAAGAGAGAGGGAAAGGTGATGAAGGTGTACTTGAAGAAATTATAGCTGAGAACTGCCCTGATCTGGGGAAGGAAAAAGGCATGAAATCCAAGAGGCACAGAGAACTCCCTTCAGATATAACTTGAATCGATCTTCTGCATGACATACCATAGTGAAACTGGCAAAATACAAGTATAAAGAGAAAATTCTGAAAGCAGCTAGGGATAAACGTGCTCTAACATATAAAGGGAGACCGATAAGACTCGTGACGGATCTCTCTACTGAAAATTGGCAGGCCAGAAAGGAACGGCAGGAAATCTTCAATGTGATGAACAGAAAAAATATGCAGCCGAGAATCCTTTATCCAGCAAATCTGTCATCTAGAATAGAAGGAGAGATAAAGGTCTTCCCAAACAAACAAAAACTGAAGGAATTCATCACCACTAAACCAGCCCTACAAGAGATCCTAAGGGGGATCCTGTGAGACAAAGTACCAGAGACATTGCTACAAGCATGAAATCTACAGACATCACAATGACTCTAAACCCATATCTTTCTATAATAACACTGAATGTAAATGGACTAAATGTGCCACCCAAAAGACATAGGGTATCAGCATGGATAAAAAAACAAGACCCATCTATTTGCTGTCTACAAGAGACTCATTTTAGACCTGAGGACACCTTCAGATTGAAAGTGACGGGATGGAGAACTATTTATCATGCTACTGGAAGCCAAAAGAAAGCTGGAGTAGCCATACTTATATCAGCCAAACTAGACTTTAAATTAAAAGCTGTAACAAGAGATGAAGAAAGGCATTATATAATAATTACAGGGTCTATCCATCAGGAAAAGCTAACAATTATAAATGTCTATGAGCCGAATACGGGAGCCCCCAAATATATAAAACAATTACTCACAAACATAAGCAACCTTTTGATAAGGATGTGGTAATTACAGGGGACTTTAATACCGCACTTACAACAATGGATAGATCATCTAGACACACGGTCAATAAAGAAACAAGGGCCCTGAATGATACATTGGATCAGATGGACTTGACAGATCTATTTAGAACTCTGCATCCCAAAGCAACAGAATATACTTTCTTCTCGAGTGCACATGGAACATTCTCCAAGATAGATCATATACTGGGTCACAAAACAGCCCTTCATAAGTATACAAGAATTGAAATTATACCATGCATACTTTCAGACCACAATGCTATGAAGCTTGAAATCAACCACAGGAAAAAGTCTGGAAAACCTCCAAAAGCATGGAGGTTAAAGAACACCCTACTAAAGAATGAGTGGGTCAACCAGGCAATTAGAGAAGTAATTTAAAAATATATGGAAACAAACGAAAATGAAAATACAGCAATCCAAACGCATTGGGATGCAGCGAAGGCAGTCCTGAGAGGAAAATACATTGCAATCCAGGCCTATCTCAAGAAACCAGAAAAATCCCAAATACAAAATCTAACAGCACACCTAAAGGAAATAGAAGCAGAACAGCAAAGGCAGCCTAAACCCAGCAGAAGAAGAGAAATAATAAAGATCAGAGCAGAAATAAACAATATAGAATCTAAAAAAACTGTAGAGCAGATCAACGAAACCAAGAGTTGGTTTTTTGAAAAAATAAACAAAATTGATAAACCTCTAGCCAGGCTTCTCAAAAAGAAAAGGGAGATGACCCAAACAGATAAAATCATGAATGAAAATGATAAAATCATGAATGAAAATTACAACCAATCCCTCAGAAATACAAGCAATTATCAGGGAATACTATGAAAAATTATAGGCCAACAAACTGGACAACCTGGAAAAAATGGACAAATTCCTAAACACCCACACGCTTCCAAAACTCAATCAGGAGGAAATAGAAAGCTTGAACAGACCCATAACCAGCGAAGAAATTGAATCGGTCATCAACAATCTCCCAACAAATAAGAGTCCAGGACCAGATGGCTTCCTAGGGGAGTTCTACCAAACGTTTAAAGCAGATATAATACCTATCCTTCTCAAGCTATTCCAAAAAATAGAAAGGGAAGGAAAACTTCCAGACTCATTCTATGAATCCAGTATTACTTTGATTCCTAAACCAGACAGGGACCCAGTAAAAAAAGAGAACTACAGGCCAATATCCCTGATGAATATGGATGCAAAAATTCTCAATAAGATACTAGCAAATCGAATTCAACAGCATATAAAAAGAATTATTCACCATGATCAAGTGGGATTCATTCCTGGGATGCAGGGCTGGTTCAACATTTGCAAATCAATCAACGTGATATATCACATTAATAAAAGAAAAGAACCATATGATCCTGTCAATCGATGCAGAAAAAGCATTTGACAAAATTCAGCAACTTTCTTAATAAAAACCCTCGAGAAAGTCGGGATAGAAGGAACATACTTAAAGATCATAAAAGCCATTTATGAAAAGCCCACAGCTAACATCATCCTCAATAGGGAAAAACTGAGAGCTTTTTCCCTGAGATCAGGAACACGACAGGGACATCCACTCTCACTGCTGTTGTTTAACATAGTGTTGGAAGTCCTAGCATCAGCAATCAGACAACAAAAGGAAATCAAAGGCATCAAAATTGGCAAAGATGAAGTTAAGCTTTCACTTTTTGCAGATGACATGATATTATACGTGGAAAATCTGATAGACTCCACCAAAAGTCTCCTAGAACTGATACATGAAGTCATCAAAGTTGCAGGATACAAAATCAATGTACAGAAATCAGTTGCATTCTTATACACTAACAATGAAGCAACAGAAAGACAAATAAAGAAACTGATCCCATTCACAATTGCACCAAGAAGCATAAAATACCTAGGAATAAATCTAACCAAAGATGTAAAAGATCTGTATGCTGAAAACTATAGAAAGCTTATGAAGGAAATTGAAGAAGATATAAAGAAATGGAAAAACATTCCATGCTCATGGATTGGAAGAATAAATATTGTCAAAATGTCAATACTACCCAAAGCTATCTATACATTCAATGCAATCCCAATCAAAATTGCACCAGCATTCTTCTCGAAACTAGAACAAGCAATTCTAAAATTCATATGGAACCACAAAAGGCCCCGAATAGCCAAAGTAATTTTGAAGAAGAGGACCAAAGCAGGAGGCATCACAATCCCAGACTTTAGCCTCTACTACAAAGCTGTAATCATCAGCATGGTATTGGCACAAAAACAGACACATAGACCAATGGAATAGAGTAGAAACCCCAGAACTAGACCCACAAAAGTATGGCCAACTAATCTTTGACAAAGCAAGAAAGAATATCCAATGAAAAAAAGGCAGTCTCTTTAACAAATGGTGCTGGGAGAACTGGACAGCAACATGCAGAAGGTTGAAACTAGACCACTTTCTTACACCATTCACAAAAATAAACTCAAAATGGATAAAGGACCTGAATGCGAGACAGGAAACCATCAAAATACTAGAGGAGAAAGCAGGAAAAGACCTCTCTGACCTCAGCCATAGCAATTTCTTACTTGACACATCCCCAAAGTCAAGGGAATTAAAAGCAAAAATGAACTATTGGGACCTCATCAAGATAAAAAGCTTCTGCACAACAAAGGAAACAATCAACAAAACTAAAAGGGAACCAACGGAATGGGAAAAGATATTTGCAAATGACATATCAGACAAAGGGCTAGTATCCAAAATCTATAAAGAACTCACCAAACTCCACACCTGAAAAACAAATAATCCAGTGAAGAAGTCGGCAGAAAACATGAATAGACACTTTTCTAAAGAAGACATTCAGATGGCCAACAGGCACATGAAAAGATGCTCAACGTCGCTCCTCATCAGGGAAATACAAATCAAAACCACACTCAGATATCACCTCACGCCAGTCATAGTGGCCAAAATGAACAAATCAGGAGACTATAGATGCTGGAGAGGATGTGGAGAAATGGGAACCCTCTTGCACTGGTGGTGGGAATGCAAACTGGTGCAGCCACTCTGGAAAACAGTGTGGAGGTTCCTCAAAAAATTAAAAATAGACCTACCCTATGACCCAGCAATAGCACTGCTAGGAATTTACCCAAGGGATACAGGAGTACTGATGCATAGGGCCACTTGTACCCCAATGTTTATAGCAGCACTCTCAACAATAGCCAAACTATGGAAAGAGCCTAAATGTCCATCAACTGATGAATGGATAAAGAAATCGTGGTTTATATACACAATGGAGTACTATGTGGCAATGAGAAAGAATGAAATATGGCCCTTTGTAGTAACGTGGATGGAACTGGAGAGTGTGATGCTAAGTGAAATAAGCCATACAGAGAGAGACAGATACCATATGTTTTCACTCTTATGTGGATCCTGAGAAACTTAACAGGAACCCATTGGGAGGGGAAGGGGGAAAAAAATAGAGGTTAGAGTGGGAGAGAGCCAAAGCATAAGAGACTCTTAAAAACTGCCAACAAACTGAGGGTTGATGGGGGGTGGGAAAGAGGGAAGGGTGGGTGATGGGTTTTGAAGAGGGCATCTTTTGGGATGAGCACTGGGTGTTGTATGGAAACCATTTTGACAATAAATCTCATATATTAAAAAAATAAAAATAAAAAAATAAATAAATGTAAAAAGAAAAGAGATTCCAACTGAGGATATGTTTCATGTTATTGTTATATTTAATATTACATTACTTACAGTTTTTTTTGATATTGAGTCCATTATAAACTAGTAAAATCTCCTGAGAAAATTTTAATTTTATTGGTCAAGGGAATCTTAGATTACTAAAAATAACCGTGGTGAGTTGTATTGCATCTGAACTGAGATGTGGTGATAATATCTGCATGCCCTTTGTTTTCAAGTGCTCTGCTTTTACCATTTTCCTAGTTCATACGCTAAAGACATATTGTTCAATCACTCATTCATTTAGCACATATTTGCCATAGATCCAACAGGCGGCAGAAATAGAAGTGAGAAAAGAAGGAAATATTAATGTCTGATATAAGATTTACTAAGTTTGTTCTGAGGCAATGAGTGACTATACATTTATGAATGAAGGATAAAAGTCTTCATTGACTATACATTTATGAATGAAGGATAAAAGTCTTCATTGCAGGTCTACTTCTCCCATTGCTTTGGAAATGTCAGTGCTGCTCATAATGGGGTGAGATGGGTTATAGCGATAGTAGCAAGACTAACCCAAGAGAGGATTGCTGAGTGTTGCAATGGGAAAAATCCATGACATACATGACCCTCTGTAATTACATATATAGCTCCTTTCAGCTGTGTTTGGTAATAGAGAATAGCTCCTTTATCTATTCCATGATGTCAAGTATTATAAGGACCTGAGAGAAGCCGAGAATACCAAGGTAAGCCCGATATGATAATATATGTCTCCTTTCTCCTAATCTTAGGGTAGCCAGACTTAACAAATGAAAATATGATACCCGCTTAAATTCAGATTTTGGATAAACAATGAGCAAATGGACATCCTGTGGCAATTCTGTCTCTTCCATGAAGTTCATTACTATCTACACCACAGACCCCTTAGCCCAATTCTAGAATAGTGCTTCTTAGATAGGTATGCAACATTCTCCACCACTGGCAGTATTTACTCTGACACCCAGGCTGTGGGGACATCCTCCATGGGGAAAGGGATGCGAGAAAAAGTAAAGGTGTGTTTTTGAAAAAATAAATCTTTCTTCATGTGATATATGTGTGCTATGTGGCCCCCAGAGGGATATACCCATGTCCATACTTATCAAATCTGAAAAGAATCACTTTTCTGAGGTGAACAAGTCAGGGGCTGTCTTCAATTATTATTCAGGTGGTTATTTTGGAGACTCACAAGCAGTGATACTAGTAATTATATAGATATAGCTAATATATAATATATATTATGTATGTATAGTTTTTTATTTTTGTAATTTTTTTCAATTTTATTTTTGAGAGAGAGAGAGAGAGCATGAATGCAAGCGGGGGAAGGACAGAGAAAGATGGGAACAGAGGATCCAAGAGGGCTCTGCACTGACTGCAGAGAGCCTGATGCGAGCCTAGAACTCACCAACCATGAGACCATGACCTGAGCCAAAAATGGATGCTCAACTCACTGTGCCACCCAGGCGCCCCTAAATGTATATATAGATATGTCATGTACATATATATATAGATATGTGACATATCTATAGATATGTCATAGATATGTGACATATCTGTATATATATATGTATATGTACATATATATGACTGTCTACTTATATTTTTATATATATTAATAAATATATTATAATTATATTAATAATAATATATTATATTATATATATTATTGTCTACTTATATCTTTTTATTTTATGGAGAAAGGATGAGAGAAGGTAGCCAGACAAATAAAAATATAAAAAGTGAAAAACATACACAAAAGTTAATCACATGATAAGAATTGGCAATCTATTCAAATAATTGCAAGCCTAAAGGAACTATAAAATAAATTACCTCAACATTGAATTTTTTGTCTATTGATTTATATACTATTTCTGTTCTAACCCGTTTTATTTATGAAAATTAATACCAACTTTAAGAAGCTTCAATATTCACTTTTATTATTTATAAAACAATTAAGATACCAGAATGCATACGGTACATACTGTGAGCTTGGTTTTGTACATTTATTCATGTGTCT
Organism: Panthera pardus; assembly: GCF_024362965.1. Classification (NCBI taxonomy): domain Eukaryota; kingdom Metazoa; phylum Chordata; class Mammalia; order Carnivora; family Felidae; genus Panthera; species Panthera pardus. The sequence continues at coordinate 189,356,617 of NW_026526688.1, forward strand.
ACATTATTTCTACTTTAATAAACATACCATATGTGTATCTTTACAATGCCTGAGAAAGATTTAGCTGTCTGGCACTTACACATGTGTTATTAGTTTTATATTAACTTGGATTACTGTTGTTACTATTCTTGCTGCTGCTATTACTACAATTATCTAATGAGCTTGTTATATATATGTTACTATTTTAAATTCTCTTAACTCAGAAGCCCTTTAAACTATGAACATCTAGCCAATCTTAGTGCTATTTTATAAACAAAGATTCAGGGAGATTAAGTAATTTATCCTCTGTCATATAAATGGACAACATCAGAAATGGAAATCTTGGTCAGAAACTATGTCATATAACACAAAAAGCGAATCTTTTCCCTCTACTCCTTTATGTTTGCACCATTTCGCTATTGCGTAGATGAGAAATTGGCACATTCACATCTTTTAATACAAGTTTGAAAATTGTAAAAATTAATTAAGAACACTTACTGTATCCACTCATTTTCAAAGATGCTCTCTCCTCAAAAAAACAAGATCAGAATTCTAGACATAGGGAAGCACATACTAAATTAAGAAAGCTATTCTGTTTCGTCGCCCCAGTTAATACGCTAACTGTTGCCAGCGAATAAAAGCAAGTTAACAGCATGCTCTTTTATCTTAATATCTTAATTATTTATGAGATGAGGGGCTTATTTAAGGATTATCTAGGAAATTACCTTATAACAAATTAGGTAATTGCAATACATGAAACAAAATGGAGTCCAGCAATCCCCCCTTTATTTAGGGGGTTCATTCCAAGACCCCAAGTGGATGCCTGGAACTTCATATTAATATCAAACCTGATATATACTCTGTTTTTTCCTATACATACAGACCTCTGATAAGACTTAATTTGTAAATCAGGCACAGTAAGAGATTAACAACTCTAATAAAATTATAGCAATATACTTAAATAAAATCTTTGTGAATGTGAGTTTTCTCTCTCTCTCTCAAGTATTATTATGCTGAACTTACCCGTCTTCTTGTGATTATGTGAGCTGTAAAATGCCTGCATAATCTGAGATGAATGGCGCAGGAGGTGAATGACGCAGGCATGTGATACAGTGTCAGGCTACTGTCAACCTTATGATGATGCTTCAGGAGGAAGATCATCTGATTCCAGACAGCAGTTGACCATGGATAACTAAAACCACGGAAAGCAAAATTGAGGATAAGGGGGACTATTGTATTACAAATATCTAAATTAAATGGGATATTTCTATATTTTGATTGCAATCAGTTTGGGGAAACAAAACATGAAAACTGCAAATATTAAATAATAATGACTAATAAAAATAATAGTTCTGAAAAGTTGCGTGGACGTGCTACAAGGTAGGCCTGGCTGCAACATATTCAAAACAACACAGACTGTGGCATGAAAGAGACCTCAATATGGTTCCGAAAATTCCTTCTGCATGAACCTTGTCTCGAATAGTAACCTATTCTAATTCCTTGGATGATACTTATAATAATTTGACTTTGTCTTTGTATATTAACTTATGGTCTCTCTTCTTCTACTAATGTAAAAGCTCCATGAGAGCAAGAGCTTTGTTTGTATTTTTCACTAGAGTATCTCTAAAGCCCAGACTAGTTCATAGCACATAGCAGATGAATGCATGAGTGAATGAATGAGTGATCAGATTAGTCAAGGTCTCAATTCTTAGCTGTGCAGTCTTGGGCTTTTCCAGACCCTCAGCTTTTTTAATTTGTAAAATAATGTTAAATAATCATTTTCTCAGAGAATTCCCCTGATTATTAAATGTAAAAAAAATAAAGCATACCACACAGTGACAAGGGGTATATAAGTGTTCAGTAAATGACATTTATTTATTAGAATAAATGTGACGCTTTCACCTTCAGCAGAAAATGATTCTATATTCCCACCCCGTTGTTGAGTTCGGTCATATATTAGGTCCAATATCACGTGAGCTCTTGTGGCTTATGTCACATCCCAATGGAAACTTGCATCTCTCACTCATCCCTCTGCCATGATAATGTGCCTGTTTCAGAGCAGAGTTGCACCTTCAGAACGAAGACATAGGCAGCAGGCCCGAACCTGGCCGTCAACTTGAAGCAGAGACTCAGGCACGACCTGCTGATGTGTAAATAAGAAAAAGATATTTGTTGTTGAAAGCCCCTAAGATTTTGGAGTCATTTGCTATGCAGGACAGTCTTTTGAACATCGACTATTAAAATGTTCTATGGAATGTCAGATGAAATTCGGAATGTCCATCTTGGAATAAAATTAGTTGAAAAAGGATGGGTTTGAGTCGACAAAGGATGAAGAGCGATATATTCCTGTCATGAAAATAAGATATGTAATCGACTACCTCCCCTTTCAGAACATCTATGTCTTTTGTTTTGTCATCTTGGGCTTTACTTCCTTCTTCCCCTCCCCCTCCACCTATTTCAGTCCATTCACTAAGGTCCCATAAATCTAGTTGCACCACTATTGGCAAGGCCAAGCACAGTGTGAAACCTGGTCACTTCTTCAACCGTTTCTATTTTGGACTTTACACTCCTGCTATACGGAATTAGTTCAATTCCTTAAAGCTGTCATGCTGTTTTATGCTTCATATATTTTGCCCAAACTTTCTCCTTTGCCTGGAATGTCTTCCTTCTGCCCCAAAACACCATCTCTTCCACATTCACCAGTGAGGTCCTCCTCAGTCTTAACAATCCAGTCCAAGGGTTGGTCACTCTGCCTCTCATCATCACAGAGAAGTCTCTAGGACCAGGTCATTATTTAATCACCTTTATTGTCCTTGGTGGTTAACACAAGATCTAGCATTTAATATATGTCCAACAAATCCATTTTGAGGTGACTTGGAATGACAGGTCCCTTCAAAGATTAAACGAACAAAAATCTAGAAGAAGCATTCTGACTAAAATCCAATGTTTTAAATGTGATTTCCATCATTACATCTTGGTGAATTAGGTTAGAGATAGAATTTTCAATAGAAGAGGAAATTAAAAGCATTCTTAAGCCTAGAATGTGACCTTTTCCCCAATCTCTCCATCAGCATAGTTTTAACACTAGGTCTTTGCTACATCTCCAGTTGGTATTTAATGACATTAGATCAGGATTACATCAAGAGCTGGCAACTTTAACCAAAGTGGGGGAAAAGAGAGAGAGAGACAGAGACAGAGAGAGAGAGACAGAGAGAGAGAGAGAGAGAGAGAGAGAAGGGGGATTTCTCTGGTTTTGAAAAAATAATCTCAATTTTCTTATTTGAAAATCATGGTGGTAACATTTTGTTGTATTTATTTCATAGGGTTGGTATTAAAAATCCATGAGAAATTGTGATGTACCTTGTTATAGTTAGAATAAATGGATGCAAGTCCATTTTTTTGTGTATCTCATAAGCAGACATGAGCAGGCAAAGGACACAAGAGAACATGAGAGTTTATATATACAGAATAAAAGCTACCCAAGAGCTGTAAAAGAGTCTGTGCAAGGTGGAAGGTAACTCAGCTAATTCTCCAGACATTACAATTTACCTGTAAGACCAATAATAGTTGAGAAGTCTGAAGAAATAAACAGAGAACAATAAAGTTACATTTTTTTAAAAAAAGAGAAAGGTGCAGAGAATAAAATCCTTGAAGTGTGTGGGAAGAAAAAAAAACAACAGAACTGTGTCTTTCATGCCATATGGAGTTTGATACTGAAGAATCATTTCAGTTGGGCCTCTAAATGGCTATTCTTTGTAAGATTTCCTTTCTTGACTTTTGCCGGCGACACATGGTGCCTTGCTGTATACTTTAGAAAACATATTAACTTCTACTTGCTCTTATGTGTCCTCAGTCAGAGAAATGCATTTCAATTTAAAGCCAACAAAAGCATGGAACAAGGAAGACGTACTTGGCTGTCACAAAGAAATGAAATGATGAATAGAACCATCAATAATTCACATGCTCTGCGTACACATAACAGAATGCCTGATTGTCCAAAATGACTTCTACCTTGGTGAAGCACCAACAGATTGTTCTTCACGGGTCTCTTTGACTGCCTGCCTTGTCCTTCGTGTATAAAGTACTTCTTGTTTCTGACAATTTCAATGCTCTTTGCTGGTCTTCATGAAGGACAGACTGGTGGTCGATGGCTAAAAGATACTGGAAAAAATGATAAATAAAGTGTCACTTAGATTATCTCCTGCCTAAGTCCTTCTCTCAATCACACATTTAGAGATTGAGATAAGCCTTGAATTGTCTGGAATGATCCCGATATTGGTGAATTGAAATTTTTGTATGGTTGGGCTGGATACACTGTCAGTCAAGTTTTTCCCCCAACTGTTCCTTCACGTCACATTGCTATAGTGGTTAGAATGAAAGGTTCCCAACCCACATAAGCTTTCAAGGGAATTTACAGATCTGTATAACTATATAGCACATAGACAAAATTTTTTGAACCTCCCTCCCCCAACAGCCTTCACCAAATGAAAGGAAAATGGTAATGTGCCACACTCTTCCTGCTCCGAGGGAGATATGTTCTTATATGTGTGCTGTGATGAGATGGGCAATAAATACTTTGGACACTGAAAGAGGAAATAAAATCTGCACGATGAAGGAAAAGCTAAGAATTGAAATGTTCCCAGGAATTACAGCTGAGCTATAATAGTTTATATAGGATTAGTCCACAGAAGTAATTTTGTAAGTCTCTTGTGGCAGACACAGAACGATAGGGGAACACGGTGATGTACAGGATGTTTCCATTATATTCCATAAATTTGCATTAGAGGTTCAGAGAAACATAAATAATGCATGATAAGTTCTATCAAAAGAATTTCTGGCTGTGGTGAGTGCACACAGGAAGCTGCCTGTAAGGCCGTATTTTAACAGGCCTGGGTAATGGCCTGAATGGCCACGTTCACGCCTATAGAAACTGTGGGGTTTGCAATTTGTCAAAGGTTAATGGAGAATGAAGGAAAGTGAGTTTTTTTTAAACTTTAAGCTGGTTTCCTATGTAAAGATATAAAATATTAACACAGTACTTCTAATACTACCATCTGTCTTTATATTAAAAAAAAGTAATCGAGCATTTTGACTGAGCCACGGCTACTGCAGTCAACCTCTCAATCCTACACCCTTCTCCTCGGGGATGGCTTGACAATGAAGAGAAGAAGGTTTGGCTGCAGGAGAACAGGCACAGGTTGATGAGTGATAATAACTACTGGTTACTGAGGGCTTACTCTGCGCCAACTCCCAGGCTAAGAATTTGACACATTATCTCAAAATTATCTCGTTTAGCCCATATAGCAACCTCATCACAGAGGGATTGTCCATGACTAATAGGTAAATGTCTCTGAAGGAGTAGATTACTGTAGATGATATAGATATATTTATAGAGAGTGTCTACCTCTGAAACTCGGTCCGTTTTCCTCACCACTGCATCATACTGCTTAATGATGAAAATGGTTAATTTTGAGATCAGCTTGGAAGCAGCAGCTCTGGAGGAACCAGTCTTGTCTGAGCCAGAAGGAAAGGGTGAGGGTCCTGGTGACACTTAGCAGTGGGTGCTGCTTGAAATGTTGTAAGGAGAAGGAATGACATAAGGAGAAGCTGAGTGGTTCAAAGGCCCAGGGACACAGAAAGATCTCCAGAACAGCTTGGACCAGTGAAGGCCCTAGATGGTGTGATTGGCTGTGCGAGCTGGGTTGACTGGAGAAGATTAAAGCAATGGGTGTATGCTCGTTCCTGTGAATTGTCTCTAAAAATGAGAAAAAAAAATCCATTTGAATATCTGCCCTCCTCAGTCTTCATTCTCCTCACCCTATTCCATTCCTTCCAGTGAGAAATGTATTTTTTCCTGTTGATCAGTGTTCTGACTAGCCATTATTTTTCCCTTTAGATCTATTCTCCACCCTCCTCAGGCTGCTATGTGCCAGTTTGGTAGTTGGGGTGGGGGGACTGACTGCTATGGACTGCATCACCCTCTGGCTTCTTGTTGGGTTTGGCCAATGGAGTTCACTAGCAGGAGATTGGAGGGCAAGAGGTGAGAGAAGTCAGGATATTTCTTTCCTCTTTCCAAATTCCTCCCTGCCTCGGTCACATTTTTTTCTCTCGAAGTAGCTATGTTTTCCACTGGTGGCACTTTCCCTAAGGGTCTAGTTTTCATTAGGCTCCAGATACATGTCTTTCTTCCCTATCTCATAAGTCCTAATGGTGGTTACCAGCTCCTACCTGTTGCTGGTCTCTTGGTGTCTCTCCCTCCTTTGTTTCAGAAAATCTGACCTCACTTCTAAAAATAGTCCTGTCACCGAAGTCCCCTGTAAAAGTTCCTTCTGTTTGTTTGAGCCATCTGGGGTAGATTCTGTTTCCTGCCAAACTCTGACACACACTAATGATACTCTACTAAAAAAGCTTTCTTCTTGGGAAGTGCTTACCTGCTTACTCTGCTTGTCTAGCCTTAGGTTAAACAGGATTAGGTCCACAAATACGTGCCCATGCCACAGAAGTAAAACCTCAAACGGCACTGCAAAATAAGGGATGCCAACTGTATGTGTGTTTAAGTACAACTGCTTCTATAGACCTGGCTGGATTTTTCAGTATGTTTTTTAAAATGTTTAATGCAGTGACTGACTAAGTGTTTAATTCACTTAGTCAGCAGTGAATGAATGGAACAAGAGTGTTAGTAAATCATATCTTGCTTGTGATGCAGACTTAAAACAAGGTCACTAATTATAGGTATTGAACTGTTTTGCCTGACATGTTCAAGCCCTAGTCCGCTAAACAACTGTCATTTTTAGAAGAATTTTTAAAAAGAAAGAAATGAAGAAATGTGGAACCGATTGAGTGCACGAGCAAATTGGGATCTCCTTTTAAGTTCCCTAACCAAGAGAGAGCCAGACAGGGAAGAGTAACAAGCATTGATTAGATAACAGAAAAAAGGCTAATTCCACCTCCAAATATAAATAATTGCTTTTTGCTTTCCATAGCTTGAGGGAAGCCTAAAGCCAAGAATAATTTATAATCTTACTTTCAATTACTTTTCTTCCCCCAACATTTTATGAGCATCATGTCTGTGCTTTCAATCAGACATGTTCAAGCAATAGCAAATTTGTCTCCAACTTAGCGAATTATTAATTAAGAACCCAGATGTGTTTTACAGAGCAATGGAAGCTAAAATCAATGGATGTCTAACCCGAGGGTTAGGCTCGGGCAATGCTGGAATGAGAGAAATCTATTCCCAGGTCGTACTAATGAGATCTTAAGTGATTGTTTGAAAATGGTGCTATGGCAGGATTACATGAAATAGACTTTTGTATACACTTTTTCTTTCATTTTTTCTAACCCTGGGAAACATAACAATTTAATTCTTTTTGATGGTTCCCACTGGTACCCCTAAGCTTTTCTGGGAGTTATGAAAAATGGAAAGTTAGCTTTGAGCTACATGCCTGAGGAGGAAAACTGAAGTGTTGCCTAGAAATTGGTTAAGGAGGAGAATAGAATCCTCAAACTTTATAATGCTCACCTGATCCCGGTCAGTCCACTTTCCAAGATTATGTTGTCATTATTGCAGGATTTCAGCTCTCCAACCAGTGGTGCCTCGGATCCCAATGCTGGCACACAGGCAGTGTTCCTATAATTAATCCGACCTCTAGAAAGCCAGTATGGACCGATTTTGTTAAGGAGAGAGGGAAGGAAATGAGCATTTGTTGGGGAGTAATTAGGTGATAGACACAGTGCTGGACACTCCATACACGCAGCCTAGTGTGTTCCTTAGAAAGATGTTCATGCTGGATAACAGAATGCTCATTTTTGGATAAAATTCAGGGCTTAGGAGTTAAGTATCTCTATCAGGTTTTCGCCTCTAATAAAGGAAGAGATGGGATTTAATGCCAGGTGTGTCTGTCTTTGGGTTAGCATGTGTGCTATCAAGACATAATACCAGCCCGACTGATTAAAAATCTGAATCTTTTTTCTATGCCAGTTTCGTCTATCTCTGAAGGAAATTCTTGGCTCTGGCCTTAGTAATCTTACTGAAACAATGTAACTTGAGGCATGCTGGCCGACCTTTTCCAGACCTAATTTCCACATCAGTAAAATTACAGAGTTGCAATAGATGTTGCCAAGGATTACTCTGAGCCCGGAACACTTTTATTTTCCTGCTGTATTGGCAAGTTTTTCTCTCCCATTCACATCGTTTTGTTTTCCTCTCCCAATCTGATCCTGACAAAATTAAAGAAAGTGAAAATTTCCCTGAAGGACATTTCAGTTTACCAGGAAATAAAGCTGAAGGGAAAGACTGAAAGCAGGGTGGCATTTATTTCTGTGTGGAAATCTTTCTTAATGTTTACAATCATAGTGCAATTTTGAAGGTGACTATATTTACGTAGTTCATTATAGGAAGACATCCAAATATTATGCTGCCTTTTTTCCTACTAGAAAACAAATATTTCTATGGTGACATATTGATGACACAAAAAGATTATAGGGGTACATAGACTGCCTTGTATTACCTTATGGGTCTTAATCCATTTGATGCAAGATTGCCCAAAGTAATCAAAATATAAAAACAGGGAGGAAAACATTCAAACATCTATAAAAAGGTTTTTTTTTTTATAGAGTGCCAACAAAGCTTCCTCATGCTTTATGATTTGCTTAGAATTAAATTATACGGTAAACATTCCAGAATTGAACAGTTTGGACTAAAATTGGTGAATTCACTTAAATTAGGATAAAAATCTAGCTATATACGGTTTACGAGAGACACATCCAAAATAATATGCCACATAATGCTTATAAGTAAAAAGATAAATAAGGTAGATGATAGACAGTTAGATTGATTGACAGATAATAGGTAGATGATGATAGATAGATAGACACACAATTGATATGTTAGGCAAATAGAAACAGAGAAATAAAATACCAGAGGTAATGAGCATATCAATAAAGCAAAATTTAAGGATTAAAGCCTTAATCAAGATAGGCATATTTTGCATTAAAAAACAAAAATGAGGATAGTTCATGAAGCATATGTCATCTATAAACATTTGGTACATAAAACCAGGACAAAGACAATTAGCAAAGTAAAACTTACAATGAGAGTCAGAATTGAACAGCTCAGGTAGATTTTAAAACCACGAGCATATATAAGATTACATCACAAAATTGACAAGGGTTACTTAATTCCTATTCATGGTATTTTATACCCTACAAAATGCATACTCTACTCTTGTGACCAAGAACCAGTCAGGTGTATTAACAAACAAACAAGAAAAGCATCAACTGTCTATAAAATAAATCTTAATAAATTCCCAAAGATGGAAAATGTAGAAACCACACTTTTTGGCTGAAAGCCAAAAAGCATAAAGTCTTATACAAAATAGTAAAACACATTTTAAATTGTCCACAAAAAATATTTTAAATAAATAAAAATACATAAATAAAACTATAATTCAAAATCATTTAAAGATTAACAAAAAGTAGATAACTCCATATAAAAGCATATGGAATATATCTAAAACCATACTCAGGAGAAAACTTAAAGCTTTGAATCATTTTATTAATAAATAAAAAAGACTATGAAGGAATGGGTTAATATTAAACTTATGAAATTTTTTAAGTAAGGAAGGAAAAGAATTAACAGGGAAATTTAAAACAACTCTTATGACCAAAAATACCAAGAAGGAAATATTAGTAAAATTAAAAGGTAGCCAAATAAAGCAGATAATTATAATTTTGAAAAACTAAAGAAATATTTATGACATTAAAAATAATCAAAGTGAGAGGCACCTGGGTGGCTCAGTTGATTAAGCATCCGATTTTGGCTCAGGCCATAATTTCACAGTTTGTGGGTTTGAGCCCCACATGGGGCTCTGTGCTCACAGCTCAGATCCTGGAGCCTGTTTAGGATTCTGTGTCTCCCTCTCTTTGCCCTTCCCCCACTCATGCTCTGTCTGTCTCTCTCTCAAAAATAAATAAACATTAAAATAATAATCAATGTGATACAACACAAATTCCAATAAATATTCTAAACAATTTTATTTAAGACTTTATGAAAGTAAATGCAAATAATCTAGTGAAGAGAATAATATTTTGGGATACTATAAATTTCCAAAATAAGTTCAGAGCTAGAAAGCATGAAAAGATAATTTTTATAGAAAAATTACGAAGACTTTTGAGGTCTCACCTTAAAATACCTACCAACCAAGATGAATCTACAGGTAAATTTTATGAAACCTTTCGAGACTAGAAAATATATATGTGATACAATTATTTCAGAGCACAAATATGGATATCTTACTAAACTTGCACAACCTGGAACACCTGGGTGGCGCAGTCAGTTAAATGTCTAACTGTTGGTTTTGGCTCAGGTCGTGATCTCACAGTTTGTGAGTTCAAGCCCCACATAGGGCTCTGCGCTGATGCGTGAAGCCTGCTTGGGATTCTCTCTCTCCCTCTCTCTCTCTCTGCCCCTCCCTTGCTCCTGCTTTCTTTCTCTCTCTCTCTCTCTCTCAAAATACATAAAACCACTCAAAAACAAAATAAACTTGCAGACCTCATATCAAAATGCAACAAAGATGGCACTGAAAACCTAAACGATGGAAGAGTTATTCTGAAAACATAAATGAAGAAAATAATGATGATGCAAATAGCACTCGGGGAAATATTAATATAACATATCCAGTGGAAGTAGAGTTTATTTCAAAAATGCAAGGTGGTAAATTTTAGGAAACTCCCTGATATTTTTAGTGTTTTTATCTATGATTGTGTCAATAGATAAATAAGTTAAAAGCATTCTATTTTTGTTACTGTTTTCTTTAATATTAAATAAAATGGAAATAGAACAAAACTGTCTTTAAAAACTGAGAAAGGGGGGCACCTTGGTGTTCTTGATTTTGGCTTAGGTCACGATGCCAGGGTTGTGGAATGGAGCCCTGTGTCGGGTTCTGTGCTGGGCATGGAGCCTGCTTCAGATTCTCTCTCTCTCTCTCTCTCTCTCTCTCTCTCTCTCTCCCTCTTCCCCCTCCCCTACTCATTTGCTCTCTCTCTCTCTCGCTCTCTCCCTCTTCCCCCTCCCCTACTCATTTGCTCTCTCTCTCGCTCTCTCCCTCTTCCCCCTCCCCTACTCATTTGCTCTCTCTCTCTCTCTCCCTCTTCCCCCTCCCCTACTCATTTGCTCTCTCTCTCTCCCCCTCTCTCTCTAAAAATAAAATAAATCTTTAAAAAAATGAGAAATATATGTTTGACAACAACAAATGCCATCAGAAGTGTTCTGGTGCTTTCCATTAAATTCAAGATCAAGTAGGAATGCTATTCTCACCACTACACCACTGTTATTCGGCATTGGTTTCGAGTCTCTAGCTAAAGAGACAGCAATATATGTAGCTTTATGTTTACTCATATGATCTCAGAAGTCACAGGAAGACTCTAATTCTGATTCTGGGACAGCCAGTTATTACCTGGAAGATTTGGAAGAATCCCTTAACCCTCATAAGCTTCAAGTTTTCACTTGGGAAAAGGACATTGATCTCCCTCACTTAGGAGTACTGTAAGGATTCAATCTAATAACACTTGTCAAGTGATTAGCAAAATGTCTGATATTTCAGTATTAATTAATGATAGGGCTATGAACCATATTAGCCATTATTATTATTATTATTATATCCATCATAATTATTATCATTACCTCATATTTTAACCACAATGTAAGAAATTCAATCAAGTGACCGAATAGAAAAAAATAAATAAATAAACCAATTCAAGCTGTTTTACTTATGTATTAGAATGTTTTATTTGTGTATTAGAATGTTTTATTAATACATTAGAATATATATTGAGGACCAATCCAAATTCAAAAGTAAAATGCAAAACCACACAAAAATCTAAGCTAAAATTATAAAATATGAAGAGACATATTTAATATAAATCCATGTGAGACCAATGTTAAGAAAACTACAATTGCTACTAAAAGATTTTAAATAAGATTTTAAGATTTGGTGAAACATATTGTCCTCTGGGATGGGATGATATCTCTCCATCTCAAATAATTTGTATATTTAACTCAATTTAAATAAGAATTCCATCTTTTGATGATTTGGTAAGAAATTTCAAATGTCAGCCAAAGGAGTAAATGTAAGAGAGAGGCCAAGAAAATACTGAAAAATTATGACCAATCAAGGTGCACGTATACTGCTAGAATTACGATATATTATATATATATTGTAGAGATATATGATACGATATGATATATTGTATCATATGTATGATATTATATATTGTAGAGAAAATATGATATATTGTAGAGAAAATAATATTAAATGAGTGTACACAGATATAGATAAATGAATCTTAGCAACCAATTTAATAACCCAGAAATACAATAATCTATAATGAAAATTTTGTGAGATAAAAACATTTCAGGGATGCTTGGGTGGTTCAGTTGGTTAAGCTTCTGACTCTGGATTTCAGCTCAGGTTCATGAGATCAAGTCCCACGTCAGGTTCTGTTCTGACAGTGTGGAGGCTGTTTGGGATTCTCTGTCTGCCCCTCCCCTGCTCTCTCTCTCTCAAAATACACAAATAAACATTTTAAAAATTCTTAAAAATAGTGAGAAAATAATAAAATAATAGATAATTTTGGTACAAAATGCTGTCCCTACTGAAGAAAGTGTCAACTCTTTTCTACACGGCATACACTTAAATTCAAAATAAATGAGTGCTCTCAAGGTTTATTTGAAAGGCTAAAAAACATTCATATGAGCTACAGGATAGTATTTTTACAACCTTGAGTTTTTTGAAGTATGAAGTGAACTCCAAAGTTTATCAAAAAAATTGACAAGTCTGATTATCCAAAAAATTGAAATTTTATGGGGGAAAAGACAATATAAATTTCAAAAAGATCTAAAGGATTGGAATCGCTTTGAATGAAATTTACAGCATAGATCTACTATTTATAATAGACTTTAAACCTTATACTAATTAATAATAAGAAATAATCATTTAAAAAGCCCAATGGCGTAAGCCCATGATGGAAAGACAAATACTGAATGATTGTGTTTATATGAAGTATCTAAAATAGTCAAATTCATATCAAAAAATAGGATAGTAGTTGCTGGGGGGCAGGGGAGTGAGAAATGGTGGGCTGGTAACCAATGGGCATAGCACTTTAGTTAGGCAAGATGAGTAAGCTCTAGAGATCTGCTGTAAACACTTTACCTGGAATGAACAATAATATTACCTTTAAAAATTTATTAAGAGAGTAAATCTCATTGTAAGTATTCAGACCACAATAAAATAAAACTAATACATACATACGTACATACATACATACATACATACATATAAACAGAAACCAAGGCAATTCACATAAGAATAACATAAATGTAATTTGGCTATTGTTGAGAGTGCTGCTATAAACATTGGGGTACAAGTGCCCCTATGCATCAGTACTCCTGTATTCCTTGGATAAATTCCTAGCAGTGCTATTGCTGGGTCATTGATGAATGGATAAAGAAATTGTGGTTTATATACACAATGGAATACTACGTGGCAATGAGAAAGAATGAAATATGGCCTTTTGTAGCAATGTGGATGGAACTGGAGAGTGTGATGCTAAGTGAAATAAGCCATACAGAGAAAGACAGATACCATATGGTTTCACTCTTATGTGGATCCTGAGAAACTTAACAGAAACCCATGGGGGAGTGGAAGGAAAAAAAAAAAAAGAGGTTAGAGTGGGAGAGAGCCAAAGCATAAGAGACTGTTAAAAACTGAGAACAAACTGAGGGTTGATGGGGGGTGGGAGGGAGGGGAGGGTGGGTGATGGGTATTGAGGAGGGCACCTTTTGGGATGAGCACTGGGTGTTGTATGGAAACCAATTTGACAATAAATTTCATATATTAAAAAAAAAAAGAATAACATAAATGTACAAAAAACAACACAAAAAGAATTTAACATTTAATAATTATAAAGACAAAATAAACTGGCAAGCAATAATCAAAAGAGGTAGTTTTTTGTCTCATACTGGCTAAAGAAGATGTGAAAGATTGTGTAGTAAGTTGAATTGTGTTCCCCAAGAGAGGTGTCCAAATTTTAACCCCTGTTGCCTGTGAATTTGGGACTAGGGTCTCTGCACATAAAATTAAGAATCTCGAGTTGAGCTCATCCTGGATATATGGCCCACAGTGAATTCAGTGAGGGGTATCCTTACAAAATTAGAAAGAGACAAGGCACAGAGATACAGAGAAAAAAGGCCATGTGAAATTGGGGCAGAATTTGGAACAACTCAACTCCAAGCCAAGAAAAGCCAAGGATCACCCATAGTCACTAGAAGCTACCATGGAACAGACCCTCCTTTAGAACCTCTATCTGGAAGGACTCAACCCTGCTCACATTTCAATTTCAGATTCTGGCCTTCAGAACTGTGAAGAACTTGTTTCAAGCCATGAAGTTTGTGGTAATTCATTATGGCTACCCTAGGAAACTAATTCAGATGGGTAACATTTCAATTTTCCAAAGAAGTAGGGAAAGCTCTCTCTTCCACTTTTAAATGTACAAAACTGAGTGGCACCTGGGTGGCTCAGTTGGTTAAGTGTCCGACTCAGTTTTTGCTTCTGTCATGATCTCATGGTTTGTGAGATAGAGCCCCATGTGGGTCTCTGTGCTGAGAACGTGGAGACTGCTTGGGATTCACTTTATTTGTCTCTCTCTGCTCCTCCCCCAATCATGCTCTCTCTCTCTCTTTTCCTTTCTTTCTCTCTCAAAATGAATAAAATAAACTTTGAAAAATGGAAAAAAATTGAATATTGGAAGATAATTAGGAAACATAGTGCCATGAAAATCTGTGTAACCATGACTCCACTGCCCAAGGAGTTCGTAAAGATATGTGCATGAGAATATATTGCTACAATGTGTATGACAGCAGAAAGTCAGAAAGAAACTAAAATCTCTCAGCAAGAAAGTGGCATAAAAAATATGGTGAGGTTATAAAGTGTTTATGTATCTAATAAAATAATTACAGAAATATAAATATATGGACTGGGAAAGATATCCAAGATGTATATAACATGAATACAAATCTAGAGAACGATACATATGAAATAACCTTATTTTGCAAGATACATACATACATGGGTTCATAAATCTGATTTTGGATATGTTTTATATGTGCATGTGTTTATTTACACAAATAAATGTACTTATGTACACGAGTGTGTGTTTGTACATGTGTACTTTGTAGAAACAGAGAAGTTTGAAGTTCTGTGTATCAAACTCTTAGGGTTGTTTATCTCTGGGAGATTATTTTATTTAACTTTATATAAAATATAAATAAAAGCAAATGACAGCCAACATCCTTACCTTCTGTCTTGCAGTTGGGTTGGGAGGCAACCAAGTTACCTAGAAGAAATATACGGAGACTGAGTTCAGAATATTGGTTCCAATGTTTTCTGTCCTGTTAGGTTATCACGGATTGGCAGTGTCCCTCTATTAAAGGGCACTGTGCTAGGCAGGCAACCCTAATTTTAGAGCTCTTCCTGGGTTCTGGAACTGCTTCTTTCTTGCCTGTTTGGCTTAAAAGGAGTAATGGCTGTCTGTGATTACTCTGAGACATTATACCATCGTTTTGTTACTTTTCCTAAGTACTGTCCACACCTTTGTTAATAGTTCATGATCATACCACACCTGCCCAGTTTGAGTGTGCCTGTTTCCTTCCTGTTGATTATCCCCGTCCAGTATTCATTAACTGCAGTTCCCTGAGTTTGAACTCACCTGGCTTATGTGAGGCTAATCCATGTCTAGAATCTCAGCTTGGCCAATATGATCACCTCATTCCTCAAGACCTGTCGATTGATTTGGAGTTGTATGTATAACCTATCAAACTGGGCAAGTCAGAGGCAAGCATCGGAATTCTGCTGTAGTTACAGTAAAAGAAGCAATCTTTTCCTATTGAGCCTATCTTTCCTCTGATAAACTGAAAGCCTAATACTTCTGGTGGCTGTTTTTGTCACCACATGGGAAAAGCCTGAAAGAATGATGAAAAGACAGGTAAAAGCAGAATTGGGAAATTAAAACCAATATATTCCTGATGTTATAATTTGAACATATAGATTCAGACGTATCTGCATGCTGACTATCCCTGAACTCCTAAGACACGTGAGCTGGTAAATCCCTTTTCTCGTGGCTCATTTCAGTTGCAACAAAGTTTCCTGAACAATACAAGTATTTTGTGACCGTATTCCCCTCACCCTTTCAGCCCAGGGTAATGACTTCATACTTATGCGGCCAGCTTTCTATGCCAGGAATTTGTGTGACAAATTCTTCTCTCAAGTTGAGGTGATAGTTAATATCCAGCCCAATCAGATTCATAGATTGTGCAGCTTCTCTCTCTCTCTCTCTCTCTCTCTCTTTCTCTCTCCTTTCTCTCTCTTCGATCTACCTTAAAACTTTAAATGAGAAACAACGGTATATTTTATGATTGATTGGAATAAAAAAGGAAAAGAGAATTAGTTCGTAGCTAAGTCATACCCTGCCACCCTGGTGCCATTTCACAAAGCTCCAAATGCTAACATTGCAGGACTGCTGTGAATCCAGACAATTCTCCGATTTCAATCTCCACAAGGCTTGGACCTCCTGTTAACAACAACTACAACCACAAATTGTTGTATTTCTGCTCCCTTATTTCTTCACGTATTTTAATAGAATTCTATTCAACTGTGAAGCTTTGTGTAGATGTCTGTTTCTTTAATGAAAAAAATCTTAACTGAAGGATTTATTGATATAGGACCATGTTCATTTTATGTTTACTGAGAAAAGCTCCTTTAAAATAATGTGATTTGGTTTCTAACCTCTCTCTCTTTTTCTACCTCTCTCTATCCAAGCTTTACTGGTGTTTATAGTGATACTTCCATGGAAAAAATACATGTATATCCCCGATAGCCTATATTCATGTCTATGCCTGGACTTGGGCTTATTTCTCAATTCACACTGAGATCTGCTTTTATATCTTTAATGAGCTATTACTCTGACACTCAGTTCTGCCTCAGCAACTGTTATAAACCCTGATTATAAGTCAAGAAAACACAGTCTGGAAACCAAAAAAAATAATTTTTCAATGACTCAAGTATTTTCCATATTTTTCTCAAACACCATAAAGCTTAGTCATACCACTTTTTAAAAAGCTCCGTTTCTCTCTCATTCTCTTCCTACACACATCCCAGTTTTGCCTTGGCTTCGTCTTCCGGAATCTCCCTTCAAACTTTCCTCCTACTCTAAGCCAAAACTCCTTGCGACCCTACCACTTATACTGATTTGGAACACTTAATGTCCAAAGGGCTTTTCTAGAATTTATAGGACACTCCCTGAGGGCTGAATAAAAGTGGTGAAAGGAGAAATGGGCAGGTCCAGAAAGGATTCTCTCCCGGGTTAATTTCTGTTTTGTTACATAAGTTCTACATTTACAGAAAACTTTAGGAATACACACCACAGTTTCAACAGTGGCTATTTCTGAATGAGGATCCCCCCCCCCCCTTATCTTTAGCAATATGTTTCTGCAAGTTTTGCAAGAGTCATATGTTGCTTTTATAATCACAAATATATGAAGTCGTTGAATAAATTAATATTTGAAAGGTACACATGTCTAAGTAAAATAAGACTGAAACCCTAAACATTCTCTGGGGATGGCCCATGAGAACTGAAGTACCCTGACCCGAAATTACTTCCCTACTGGGTACCTAGCACCTACTGCTATTTCCAAGGCACATCACTTTCCTAACCTAACCTCGATTTGCTGTGTTTTGAAAATGGCATTTCAGGAGGCATAGCTCATTTCCTGAAGGTAAATCATTCTGTTCTCCAGAAAGGACTAAAGTAGGATCCACACATACCGTGCTTCTCTTCTCTACGATGGCATTCGTGCCTTGATGTGATGCATTGAGCCGGATCGCAGAGCGTCTACTAGGTTGTTCACTGCACCAGCCGCAGTCACCTCGTGCCCTCAGGACCTCTGTGGGACGTTTACTTTTACTATGCCTTCATAAATTAGATGAACTGCTCTCCATGCCTTCCTCTTGGCAGAGAGCCTAACAAGTGAAGGGTAAGCTTGACTTTTTCAGTAGAAAAAAAGAAAAATATTTCCTCAGCACTTGTGAAGGTCAGCGCAACTAGGTTCCCATTAGTCACTCTCAAGTAACTAGGAAATGAGAATAGGTGGTGAGCTTCTGACTCGCCCACTCACTGATTCCTTATTCCCTCACAGAGCACTTCTGTGCAGGTGCTGGGGACGAGACGTGCAAGATGCACTCTTTGCCCAGGAGGGACCCCCAGAAAAATGGGAAAAAGACATGAACACATGAAATCCAAAATATTAATGCTGGAAATGAGAATGAAAAAAAGTAACATTCACTGAATTCTGTTTATCGTGTGCCAGGATCTATACAAGGTGATATGCATGCGTATATCATCTCTCAATAACCTTAAGAAAAAGATATTATCATCATCATCATCATCGTCAACTCCATTTTATGAATAAAGAAGTTGAAATCCAAGAGTTTATTACTTGTTCAAGGTGACATGGTAACAAGGAATAGAGTCAAAATTCACAGGCAAGGGGCGTCTGGGTGGCCCAGTTGGTTAAGCGTCCGATTTTGGCTCAGGTCATGGTCTCATGGTTCAAGATCTCCAGCCCCACATCCAGCTCTCTGCTTACAGCATGGGGCCTGGAGCCTACCTTGGATCCTGTTTCCCTATTTTTCTCCCCCTCCCCCACTTGTGCTCTCACTCTCTTAAAAATAAAGAAACGTTTAAAAAAAATCCACAGTCAAGAAGTTTGACTTCAGTACATGTGACGGGGGCTAGACTAAAAGCATGAACCCACTGCTGCAGGAGCCCAGAAGGGAAAGGCCAACAACCTGGAAGAGGTGAAGAAGGTTTGATCAAAGAGGAGAGGGTTCTGGTAGGTCTTGAGGAAGAAACTGGTTCCATGTTAAGGTGCTGTAGAAGAAGTGTAATTCTGAGGAACGTGGTAAAAGGGATCCACACATTCATTCACCATCTGCAGCAGAGGTTATAAATAGTCAGCCTGCGAACAGAAATCCCCTACAGGTAGAATTTGTTTTCTGCCCCCAAGATGTTTTTGTTGTTGGTTTCTAGGATGCAGAGAGGTTGGCAGTCCTTTCTGGCTCTTGTGCTGGTCGGCAGTGTGACCTTGGGCAAGTCCGTGAATTCTTCCACCGGCTGTCAGTTTCCTCATTCAATTGTTTGTGTTTTATTCAATTTTAATGAGATTTCGTTTACATATGATAAACTGCATACATAGGAAATACAGAAATTATTAACTTTTGACCTATATAACTCCATAAACACTCCCAAAACCAAGATACGTGGATCATTTCCGTCTTTCCCCAGTTTCCTCATGCCCTTTGCTATCCATCCCAACCTCTGTTGCTACCCTCTCTGGATCTGTCTCTTTGTCCCCACAGATCAGTTTGACTGTTTCTGGAATTCTACATAAATTCAATCACATAATAGGAATCTTTTATATATGGCTCTGTAGTCAGCATGATGATTGTAAGATTTATCTATGTTGTGCCTCCATCAACATTGTATTCCCCCCCTTTTTTAATTGAGAAACATTTCACTACCTCATTTGAGTTGATTAAAGTTATTAGTTATTGTGAATAAGGCTGCTACGAGCATTGTGCACAGATCTTTGTATGGACATTGGCTTTAATCTATTTTACATGAACATATTTCTTAGCTTTTTAAAGAAACTGTCCAGCTGTTTTCCAGTGTGGTTATACAATTTTACATTTCCATGAGAAGCGTGTGAGACTCCCAGTTGGTCCACAAGGTTGCCAACCCTTGGTTTTGCCAGTCTTTCACATTTTCCATTGTAGAAGAAATATATAGTCAAGCACAATGCTTTAAGACATTTTATAAAATTGGAATTCCTTTGGGCAAGGTTTGCCATTCTAGTTTCTTTCAATATTACCTATTGGCTGATGCCAAACCCATTGTACCATGGCCTGGCCCTGAAATTATTTAGGCCAAACCCATTGTACCATCTGCCTGGCCCTGAAATTATTTAGCAAGAGTCGTATACATATTGTCTTATTTTAACTTCCCATAAAGTATCTTATTTTATTCTCTTGATAACTCTTAGAAGTAGGTATTAGCAAGCCCCCATTCATAGTTAAGGAGGTAAAAGCTAAAAAGAGGTAGAGGTTATGTCATATACCTAAAAATAGCAGTCAGGATGTAAACTCAAGACTGTTTGGCTCTGAAACTGGGTGTTTCCCACACAGACCTTTCAGACAGCAGAAATCACACATGTAAAAATTAAAAACTAGGGAAAGGGCTGGCATGTTTAGAGAGTTTTACTGATTGACTGGATCTGTTCGTAGGACTCACGAGTAGTTAGGACCAGCAATATAATTTGAACATAATAATACACTGTCCTTTTTTTCGAAAAGAAGAAACAAGTTTTGTTAAAGGTATTAAAATATAAATTTTGCTTTTATTCCACACACTCTCAATTTGTATGGTGGTTTTATTTGCTATTTAATGTCGTTCTAAGCAGAAAAAAATACAATTTTAAATGATTAGCAAAAATCTTTTTTGTCATCTATGTATTGTACAATGCCAATTTTATTTTATTTTATTTTTTTTATTTTTTTATTTATTTTTATTTTTTTTATTTTTTTATTTTTTAATATATGAAATTTACTGTCAAATTGGTTTCCATACAACACCCAGTGCTCATCCCAAAAGGTGCCCTCCTCAATACCCATCACCCACCCTGCCCTCCCTCCCACCCTGCCCTCCCTCCCACCCCCCATCAACCCTCAGTTTGTTCTCAGTTTTTAACAGTCTCTAATGCTTTGGCTCTCTCCCACTCTAACCTCTTTTTTTTTTTTTTTTTTTTTTTTTTCTTCCCCTCCCCCATGGGTTTCTGTTATGTTTCTAATGCCAATTTTAAATGAAAATATAAGTGCATTTAAGTCATATGTGGAATCCCCCAAATTATACATTCAGTATTTTGTAGCTCATAGATGCAGAATACCAGAGCAGTGGAAGCACAACATGAACTAATACAACTGGTTTTATTTTACTTTTTGATACATGCACATTCAACCAATATCCATTGTTTATAGCTCACTGGTGAGTAGGAAAGAACTTAAAAAAAACCTATAGGTTATCTTATTTTTCTTTTCCTCTATGCCATGATTTTCATCATGAGTGGTTGGCTAATATGGGGAAGTAATACCAATAAGAAAGGATATGATAGCATTCCCTGGTCATTTGTGTTTCTAGAACACAATTGCCTTCTTCCTGATAGAATTTTTGAATAGAAGACATGGCCTCTCGGGTCTGCCAGGGCCCTGCTTACTCAGTGATAGAGGTAACACACTTCATACTTACTTTGAGTCTTGCTGAACTCCCATCATTCTGTGCCCATGGGACATGATGAACACTATTAAAATGGAATGGCAGGTGACAGTGGGCATTCCTATTCACAGATATCCTCTGCCATGCACTTCCTCCATGATCCCATAGAAATTCACTTAAAAAACAAAATTTCAAAAATAAATTATTCAGAGCTTAACGATGGTAACAGGAAAACGGTATACAAAGCACTGGGGTCCTTCTGAGTGCCGGGTCTTGTGTGACTTCACTGGTGGAAAGCCCATGAACCCACCTTTTTGGATAATGGAGAAATGAAAGACAAGAACAATTTATACAAGTATAGTTTTTACTCAATCACTCACTTAGCAAATAGTTACGAAATACCTACCTTATGCCAAGCATTGCCTTAGGGGCTTGGGATACATCAGCGGACAAGGGACGAAAATAAAAATTTGTCTTCATGGAGCTTACAGTCTATTTTCCTTTGAGGATAAGTAAAATTGGAACCATCTGTTCTTCCTGAAAGATTACTAATGACTAGAATTCAATTCAAAAGAAACAGGCTCTTAAAAAAATCTCATTATAGAAAATCTTATTTCCAAAGATGGTTGTACATGTTGGAGTCCACTGAATGTGTGATATGAAGATAATATGTTTTGTTCCTTCCATCCTTTGATTGCTATCCTGGTTTGAATGACAAAAGAGTTAAATGACTTTTACCCATTTGTTTGCTTTATGTTTGTGTCTTTCCTGGGAATCTATGTAATAAAGACCTCTAATTAGATTTGTCCTAATTTTTCTGCATGTTTTGGTAAAATAAAATGTGACTCTTCATCATTTTTATCATAGAAATTGGCAACTGAGAGGGCTTTATTCTATAATTAATATATCATTGATTGTAGTCACCATTTTGGCAAATCCATTTTTCAGCAAGATGAGCCACTAAGCAATGATCTGCCATAGAGAGTATGGGAAAACGGGGTCTCTTCTAGCCCAGAAGTTCTCAAACTTTAGCATGCATTCACCTGGGGGGATGGTTAAGACACAGATTGCTGGGCCCACCTGCAGTTTGATTCCCCAGAAGAGCGGTAACCCCTGCGATTATGCATTTCCAGGTTTCCAGGTGATGCTTCTGTTGCTGCCAGCCCCAGGAAGTAGACCATCTTACTTGTTCAAAGACAGAGAGCCTAAATGCCTTTTTCACTGGAAACCCATATGGGCTTGTTTATACACACAGGCTTGGGACCAGAACATTCCTTTTTTAAGCTGAAAAATAGACTAAGACTAAGAAGACTGAACTGAAACTGTCATTCTATCCTTGTCTCTCTCTTCACCGTATTTGAACGTGAGTGGCTGTGAGTGTGTGTATGTATATGTGTTAGGGGGAGACAGACAGATTGGCAGATTGGTAGGGAGTAGAGTATGTTTGAGTCAAAGGGGGTAGAAAAGACCAAGAATGAGTGTTTGTGTATATTTGTACAAAAAGATGTAAACAGAGGATGGGAAAAGATAGAGAGACTTAAAAAAAAAAAAAGAGAGAGAGAAGGAAGGAAAAAGACAGGCACATGAAAGCATAGGGAAGGAACAAAGTCCCCAAAAAGCAGCACCATATTTCCCAACCTGTTCTCATTTAGGAAATAAAAAAAAAAATAAAGTAAATATAGCAAAATGTTGTGAGTGCCTCATTATTATCTTATGAAAGCTGGTAAAAAATAACATAATTTATCACTAAGTTACTGCATCAAGCACTTTTACTACTTTATCTCGTTTAGACTGCATCATCATCCTTTGCAGAACCCATTCAGGTTCCTTTTAGAGCAAGAAAAATTTAATTTAAAAGAGGCTGAATGAACCATCTCAGGTCACACAATCAGAAAACAACTCTACTGGTATTTGATATCAGGGCACCTTGGTTGGATTTCACTAAACTTTCACACAGGAGAGTTTTAAATAAATTTAAACAAACAAACAAACAAACAAACCTGAAGTCTTGGGCTGGAGAAATTATTTGCTATGAGCATAATTGTTGTATTGTTATTCTCGTCCGTTTTTATATTTTCAAGTAACAACTGAGTTATTTTAATGACAAGATCTGATAAAGGGAAAGTATTACAGCTGGAAGAGCTCCCCAGAGCTCTGGGCTGAGGTGTGCAGATTGCAGTGAGAACACGGGACACAGCCAGCACCGAAGGAAGCTTCTGGTTTGCTAGTCAGTCTCTCAACACATTTCCTCTGTCGATTTGGGCTTCTAGAAATTATGACACCTCATCAGAGTTTACTTGTTCCAAAGTCAGATGACACCTCAGCCTAGAAAAAAAAAATATTCTGGATAGTGCAAAACTGATTTATATGTTAAAGTAAGTTAAAATTAAATTTTTCTTTTGAGAATTTCAAGACACTGCTGGTGATAAGCCAAACTTTTATTTATGAATTGTTTTCCTGTGATCACTCAAAAAAATCCAAAAGTTTATTGTGTAAATTTTTCACTGAGAATGTAATGCATCCTTATTTTAGAAAAGAATAGATAAAAGGAGAAAACAAGTGTTCGTTGAAATAGGGCAATTATTAAGATTTTGTTCTTTCTTCTACTTTTGCTATCTGTGCATGTGAAATAGCTCAGACCATGCCAGATAAGCCTGTTCTGTGTCCTATGTTTTTGCCTAAAATTTTCCAGAATTTTATAAAATCTTTTCAAGACTTATTTTCAAGTTTTGGGAGTTCCTTGCTGACGTTGATATATATGAAGAAGTATTTAATTTTGTATAAGTGATTCTATATTTTTACTAATATAAATGTCATTGAAATGAATGGAAATATTTTTAGGAATAAAAATATTTTCAGCATATTTTTTTTTTTAATTGAGATGAATTTTCAGAAGAAACCAGAAATGCATGAAAGTGCCTATTTCATTGCTGGCTTATTGGTCCTGTCTTGTGAACAGAAGTGGGTTTACTATGTAGCTCATGGAGTTTAAAATCTGGCCTCCACTCTTCCAGGATTCTTTCCAACAACCTGGGAAGGGCTCTAGCAAAGTGTCAAATCTAATGATCAATTCCTACCTTTGTATTATTTGTCTTAAATTAGGTATACCAAATTATATAAATAGCATTCCTCATGAAACCTGGATTTCTTCCAGATTGTGTGGTAGAGTTTAAAACATGCTTTGGTATTATCTATCTGCTTGGAAAACTGCGATCAGTTATAATTTTTATATATTATACTGGTTATTGTTTTAAGGTGCATGCTTTCTGAATGCCTAATGAGTAAATGCATAATTCTAGTCGTTGTTTTTATTTGCTTCTTCTGTATCTTCTAGAAAGTCAACTGTATCCTTTAGTACAAATGGGTTACATGTGGATTGTTTATTCTAGAGGCAAACATTAACTATGTACAGATTAGAATTAAGGATGTAATCATAGTTTCCATGTAGTAAATCATGATTGTGCTAGATGTTTTATCTATGTGATTTATAAACTTTAGAATATATATGTTAACCCAAGGCAGATCTTTTGCAGAACACACACACACACACACACACATGCATGCACATTGAATGTATATATGTATGTATGTATATATATATTTTATATACACATGAATGTATAAATATATAAAATGCCAGTAACTTAAGAAAAATAATTTTTAAATTATAAATATGAACTTATATATTAAAGAAAATATTTATTTATAATATTAAGAAATCACAAAATTTGACAAATAGTATAAATATCAGTGAATCAAGACAAGAATGGTAATATTTTTGTCAATAATTTCCAGACATACCTCAACAAGGCTGTTGCTCCTACATTTTGGGGAAACACATTATTTGATCACCTTTTCGTGTAATACTTTTGGGATATATTTTTCTAAAATAATATAGAAGCAATCAGTCTTTACTAGAACACCATTGGTCAAATAGGTTTTCTCTTATTCTTCAGGTCAGAATGCATAAGACATATGAATTCACGCATAGATATATACTCACAGTTTGTAGTATTTCTAGAGTTGTGCCCTAAAAACAAAGGGGTTCTGACCAATTGTATTTCATGAGATACCTGTCATGAAAGGAATATTAAGTAAGATAACTGTAGGCACTGTATCAACAGAGAGCATTTCTGTCAGCAGTGAACTTCCATTTTAATTGAGCATTGATGATAACTTCTCTGGATCTAATTTTAAGTGTCTGATGATTAGGAGAATCTTCCCTAGACCAGCTTCTGGCTCTGTGCATTTCAAACCTTATTTATCCTCCAATTTCTAAATACTTTCAAATAGAGTGTAGCATATAGTAGCACATGGTCCTTATGACATTTGACCTCTGCACTTGCCCTTTAGGTCACTGTCCTAAGTCAGCACAGTAGGTCTTAGGAGCATTTCTGGAAGCCATTCCACATCAGGATAAATAGTAATATAGTAACAAGGTGGAACAATATAAACATATCACACCAACCCCCAGCTAAAGGTCCATCCACGTCAACTTTTAGCTAGATCCAGATGATGCTATCATCTGACATAGTGAAAGTATGACAGAGGGGAATAGTAGTGTAGAAAGTGTTTACAAAACATAAAACCTGTGAACATATTGCTCATGTCCCTCTAGGCCATTAGGAGGTAGATTCCTTTCCCAGGGCTTTTATAGCAAATTAACACAAACTTGGTGGCTTTATAACAATTGACAGTTATTCTCTCATAGCCCTTAAGGCCAGAGGTATAAATTCAAGGTGTTAGCAAGACCAGTCTCTCTCTGAAGGCTCTAGAGAGAATGCTTCCTTTATTCTTCTAGCTTCTCGTGGCTCCAGGAGTCCTCTAGTCCAATCTCTGCTTTCATCTTCTCTTTACCTGTGTGTCTCCCCTTTGTGTGTCTCTTATGAAGACACTCATCATCAGATTTGGAGCCCACCCAGATAATCTAGGTTGATCTCATCTCAAAATTCTTAACTTAATTACATCTACAAAGACCCTTTTTCCAAATAAGGTTACATTCACAGGTTCCAGAGACTAGGACAACCTGGTCATAGTTGTCCATTTTTGGGGATGTGGAGGTGGGTGCCATTCAGTTCACTACAGATGGATTCATGCACGAGAGGCCTTGAAACATCCTTCATGAATGTTATGATAAGTCTGCCTCTGTGGAGCTCTATTTTAACAAAGAAGTGAATGAAGTTATAGGAGAAATAAGTTACTTGACCCAAGATTCTAGAAGTAACCAACCAGATATTTAAACTTGGTCTTTTACACACTTTCCCCCATGCCAATCCACCTTTGAATTGTTTTTAGAAGTCACTAGGCAGAAAGATCATTGAGAAAACTCGTGTGTTTCCTCAAACCTTTTTTTAAGGAGGACGCATAAATCAAATGAAAACTTATGACCGATCCACAACTAACTCATTTAGGATACTACTTTTTTACTTTTACATTTGTACACACGAACACACACACATACAATCTGTGACAAGGAGGTGGTGAAAATATTCTGCAGTTTCCTCAAAATTAGAAATGGGAGAAACCACAGTGGATTTCTATTATAAGTGGGACAGTTGAGGCAGGGGTAATGAGTAGTGACTTGAACAAGTTCACTAAGCTGGAGAGTTACCAGCATAGATCCACGATGCACCCACGTCTCTGGCTTCCGATCTTTATTCTCCATTTCCCAAGCTGCCCCAGTTCTCAGTATCTTCATTTTTTTTTACCCTTTTCTTCACATATTTTATTTCTATCAAAGTCATCTCAATGATTTTATTTTAATTAACCTGATGGATTTAAAGGATGAAGTGTATTATGTGCACCTCCTTTAGGAAAATATTTGATGAGGCTAAAACCCATATTCTTTGAGAATTTGCTATCACCAAGTCTTAGTATTTTATAGCTTCTGAATGTTAAATTTTTTTCAGATATGGATTACAAATGAGAAAAAATATCAGAGTAGCAAATTGTCAAAAGCTCTTTTTGAGATCATCATGAATAATGGATATTAAATTCACTTTGCATATTTTGAAAAATTATGCAAATCATATTAAGCAAATTGCTTAAGAAGTGAGGTGTTTTGATAAAAACAGTTAATTCTCTTTTTGTTACAATATGTAAGTGGTGTTTAAGCTTAACCATATGCAAATCCTCTGACTTCCTGCTATATTATAAAAACCCAAGTTATCTAATAATATGCTCTCTTCTCATAATATCAAGGCTTTTGTGCCTTTAACCTCAACTCTTTTTATTCCATTTTTAATTCCATTAAACTAATAATGCATCACTTTATATACCTTCTGAAGTTATTACATTTGTCTTATCAGATTTGTGATTTGAATAGATTTAGAGGAAGTGACCTTCATATTAATTATTCCTTGAACTGGAGTCAGTTCTTGTTATAATTAGGTGGGTAAAGGTGTGTATTCACCAAGCATCCCTGAGAATGCAGAGTAGGAGTGATTGGATCCTCTCTTCAAAGGTTTGAAGTCTTCTAGTGGAGAAAAACCATGTATCTCCAAGCCAGGGTATAGGCAGTACATGTGGGAACATGTGAAGGAGAGGTCACTTCTGGATTTAATGGGTAAGTAGATAGTCAATGTAGACATCACAAAAGCATTGACATTTGAACTGAGAATTCAATTATGGAGAGATTTTGTACATAAATGAGAAAAGGAGAGCATTTGATACAGAGGAACAGGATGAGTAAAAACTGAAGTAAGGAAATATAGGCAGGCTACTTGGAGAAAGAAACACTTATCTGGTTTAATAGACAGGTAAATAAGCTATATCAAGAGTTACAATAGAATATAAGGTTTTAATAATAATAAATAGTCATAAATACAATGCAAATAATAAAACCTACCATATCTTGAACACTCACAAGAGTCAAGACCTTGTATTTAGTGCTTTATGTACTGTTATTCGTCTTAGTCTGTGTAGGCTGTTAAACAGAATACCATAGACTGAGTGGCTTATAAACAGCAGAAATTTATTCTCACAGTTCTGGAGTTTAGAAGTGAAAGATCAGGCACTGGCAGATTCAGTGTCTGGTGAGAAGTAACTTCTTGGTTCATAGATGAGGCCATCTTCTTGCTGTGCCCTCACATGGACACAAGACTGAGAGAGCTTTCTGGAGTCTCATTTATAAGGACACTAGTCCCATGAGGGTTCCACTTCATGACCTAATTACTTCCCAAAGGCTCTACCTCCTACTACCATCATATTGGGGGATTAGGATTTCAACATGAATTTTAGGGGGTCAAAAACATTCAGTCTTTTGCATTACTGAAGACTTCCCCTAACCCTGGGAAGCAGAGAGTAGCTACTTATTCCAGATTAGAAAACCAAGATATAAGGAGAATACGCAAATTTCCTACAATTAGTGGCCAAGGGGTGGACAGTCTTAAATGTTATCACATTTGGGATTCGGTTTCAATATATGAATTTTGTGAGGGATGCTAGCCTTAATGCGCCACTTTCCCATTAAAAGGTATAGTCTATTTCCCCACTTCCTTAATTGGGGCTAGTCTTGTGACTTATTTTGACTACTACAATATGACAAAATGATGCCATATGTTATCAAAGCCCATTATCTCAAGCAACCTTGAACTTTTCCCTCTCACCTTTTTTGAATACTTCTGCCATCATGTGAAGGAGCTTGAAGTTAAAAACAAACAAGCAAGAAGTATAAGAAAAACAATTGAACAGAATCTGCTTGAGGGTCAGCCATGCAGATGATCCCAGAGCCCAGCCCAATGACGAGCTGAATACAGATGCATGAGTGAGCACAGAACTGCTCAGACCATCCATAGAGTCATGAGAAATAATAAAGCATGATTTAAAGCCTCAGTTTTGGGTTATGCGCTTATTGAGAAATAGGTAAGGGATACAGACGTGTTTTCTTTTTCTAGAAAAGCCTAATATACATTAGCTTTGTAAGACCTAAAAATATATTGCATTGAAAAAAACCTGCTTGTCTTTGTTTAAATCGATCAAATTTATTTGACTAAATAAGCATTTGTTGTTGCTCATGAATTTTGTTCAGATTTCTAGCCTGGAACTCTCTATTGAAAGCTGGATTCTTATGATCTGTCTGCAACTTACTTTTTAGCCCATTTTTCATTTTTGTGTTTTCCTACACAATCTATACTTTCAAATTCAGTTCTCAGCAATTCTTAAGCATTTTCCCTTCCTCTTGGCCTTAGACTTTGGCCAAGTTCTTTAATTTTTTTTTTTCTCAGTTGCTACTCATCTTTCAAGGAATATTTAAAATTTACCTCTTTTCTGGAGCTTTTGCTTATTGTCCCTTTTGTAAGTTATCAAATTATTATCTTATGGAATATGTGACAATCAATTCAACAAAGTTCCCCAATTACTTTGTGTGCATCTACTATGTGCCAGGGACTGTGTTGAGACCTGGAATTGCAACAGTGAGTAAGGCACTCTGTTATTACATTTTGGTTATTTGTGTTTTACTGGTCTGGATGTTCCATGAGGGCAGAAGGGGTTTATTAAGTGCATTTTTCAATTTGTAATGCTTTCTTTCCTTGGGTAAATTCTCACCAGATATTTGCAAAATGGTAAGTGAATGAATAATGCAAATAATTGGAGTTTAATATTCATCACTTAATCAATTGCATAACATTGAGCCTTTTAGAACTACAGATTTTTGCAAATCCCTAGTGCAAACCATGAGTGAGAGCACTTGAAATGGTCAATGAGCAAGTCTTCACTCCATTAACTCTAGCAATTGTTCACTTGAATAGTCAGCTTAGATAAAAATATAGTTCATGAACTTTTTATAAGCTTCAAGTGCTTGCCCTTCCTGTTTTCATTAGAAGTCCATATGATGAAACAGCATTTAAATAAGGCCAGGGAAAACATTTAATTACCACAATTAGTGGTTTAAAACAACACAAATATATTATCCTTGGGTTTTACCAGGTTAAAATCAAGGAATCATCCAGGCAACTTTCCCTTCTGGAAGCTCAAGGGAAGACTCAGTCTTCTTGCCTTCTCCAGGTTCAAGAGGCCACCCTTATTCCATCTTCAAAACCCACAAGGAAATATTTCTTTAGCCATTCTTCAATTGCCCCTTCTTTCTGAACACTGTTGGGAACTTCTCCTCTTTCAAGAACTCCTGTAACTAGATTGGTCCTACCCAGATAACCAAGATAATCTTCCCATCTTAAGATCACTAACTTTAATCACATCTGCAAAGTTCCTTTTGTGAAGGCAACATATTCAAAGATTCTGAATGGACTTCTTTGAGAGGTCATTATTACACCTTCTACAACTGAGACATAAACTATTTAAAATTTTTTAATGTTTATTTATTTTTGAAAGAGAGAGAAAGAGAGAGAGACAGAGACAAAGCACAAGCAGGAGAGGGGCAGAGAGAGGGAGACACAGAATCTGAAGCAGGCTCCAGGTTCTGAGCTGTCATCACAGAGCCCAACGTGGGGCTCAGAATTGTGAGATCATGACCTGAGCCAAAGCCGGATACTTAACTGACTAAGCCACCCAGGTGCCCCATATATCAACTGTTTTAAAATTTGTTTCGTATGACACTCAAAAACCGTGTAGATGGAGGGAGATAATATTAACTCAGTTTTTTAGATTTAAAAAAAAAAAACTCACAAAACTGAAGCAGGCCATTTAAATTGCCTAGGATCATGCCATCAGCTTCTACCCCAGGACAGATGACTTCACAACCTCACTTACCAAAGTCATCACCTCACCAAACTAGAAAGCAAAGGAAGATTTGATCAAGCATCATTCATGAATCATCCAAAAAAAAAAAAAAACCAGCAACAAGCATAGTGGGTTAACTGTTTCAGCTGAATAGATAAGTTGATTATTTACTATATGGGTTAACTCCTAATATCTGGAGTATGAGGGGCTTTTCTTTGGTTTTGTCACGCTTTTTATGAGCTGAATGTTTCTGTCCCTCACAAAATTCAGATGTGGAAACCTAACCCCAAATATGATAGTATTTGGAGCTGGAACCTTTGGGAGGTGATTAAGTGATGAGGATGGAGCCTTCATGAATGGGATTAGTTTTTTATTAAAGAGTCTCCAGAGAACAACCTTATCCTTTCATGTAAGAACACAGTAAGATGGCGGTCTGTGAACCAGGAAGTGGGCTCTCACCAGACACCAAATCTAAATCCCTGATCTTAGATCCCTTGCCTCCAGTACTGAGAAATATATGGTTTTTGTTGTTGTTGTTGTTGTTGTTTATTTTTTTCCCAAAGGCACCTTGTCTATATTTTTGTTCTAGTAGCCTGAACAGACTAAGACACATGACTTGTGCTGAATCCAAAAGGCAGAAACTGTAACTCTAATTTCTTCAGTAGTTTTCAAATTCAGAGCACTTTATGGCAGGTAATTCACCCAAGAAAATGTCTATTAGACATCACGTTGCCAGACAAGGTGGGTACAAAATGAGTAAGAAGAGGACAATGAGGAAGATTGACACAGAGACTGTCGAATGCAATACTATGATTTCTCTACAAGAGCAATATGCTGTTAGAGAGAGCAAGATGTGGGTAGCTCTTTCTGATGTAGGGGTAATGGCAGAGGAAGCTTCAAAAAGAGGTGATGTATAAATTGTGTTTTCAAGTATTTCACTATGAAGAACAGGTTGAAAAGATGGAGGAGGCCATTGAACTGCTGGCATGGAAGTGATTATAGTGGATATTTCTAAAAGCCCAAATGAGGTCCAAGGCCACATATATATGTGAGAGCCATAGCTGTTGATGATCTTGGGCAGGTCTCTTCACCTTTTTGGATATGGTTCCTAGACCTTGGATGTTTGCATTGCCAATATTTAGAGCATTTTCTGTCATATGGTAGGCACTAGTGAAGTGTTCAATGGAATTGAACATTACAGTCTGAATATCTGTTATGAAGGTTAAGGAGAATGTTTACATATATAGATATGTTTATATTCACTGATTACATGTTAATAGAAACTAGAATTATCCAATAAGTTTTAAATACAGCATTTATAAAGTGCCCATATTTCATCTACAATAGACCATATTATGATATTCAGAAAACAATAATTTGGGAACCCAAATTCCATGGGGAGGATGAGTGAGTCAAAGAGGAAAGAAAAGAAATGACAGGAAAGACTCTAAAGATGAGAGAAGAAATCAAGATTAGTTGAATTGGATGTGTTTAAAATTGTTTACTAAGGGAGATAATGCGCACAATCAGGAGATGAATCTAGAAAACATAGTCATAAAGTCCTATATGAATGTGAATCATGGGGGAGAACCTGAAGATCTCAGTCAGAAAAACAACCCCCCCAACCCCAAGTGACAAATGGGTGTATAGGGGGGAGGGAGAGAGCCAGGAAATATAGCTCTATCTTGGATTGAAGAGAAATAATGGAGGAACAAGGAAAACAAAGCATCCTTCTTATATATTTGGCCATGAGAAAGACTCTGAAAGAGAAACTCAGAACAAAGAAAATTTTTGAGAGTAAACACATTAAAAAATATCAAGAACAAAATCCAAAGCTCAGATCCTACATAGTTTATCTACATTTGGCAGCCGTACACCATCTGCACCTGAAAGCCCTCTCAGAGAAAGGTGTTTTCTTATTCTCAGGACAATGGATCCCAGGTTATTGAAAATGGTTTCCTTAACACATCAGGGGTCCTTGAGAGAAATGAAGAACAGTGCCATGTTTCCAAGGCTGTAACCCAAAAGGAACACCATTCTTTAAGTCCTGCTCCAGCAGTGAAGCCTCCAAAGAGGGAATTCAGCTGTATTTCCTCGGGTGGATGACTTCACTGCAAACAAGGCTGGGTGACGTTTGCATTGTAAAGCTCATGGAGAAGGTCTAGTCAAGTTTGATGGGCTACAATGATGGATGGACAGTCAGACTTAGAAGTATATTAAACAGAGGGAAAGAAGATATTAATTCTCTGTACCTATCTAATTACACTTAGGAGACTCCTACGTGGAGCTACCAATATTATGAACATAAAGGCCAGTATAGGGTTTAAGAATAATTGCTTGGGGGTGAGCATTTAGATTAGTAAGATTAGTAAGATTCTTCACTTACTAATCTGTTTATATGGTCGGTTTACTTAATGTCCTCAGATCCTCAGGATCCTTATTGGTGAAATAAAATAGTACCTACTTCAGAGATGTTATGAGGGTCAGAAACAAAATGTGTAGTGAAGAATGTAAAGATAACATAGTGTTTAGGTTAATTTTGCTAAATTTTCACTAAACGAGCACTGAATGATATACAGTATGCATATTATAGCAATTATAAGCTGGAAATGCATTTTTATTTTGCTTTATCTTTGAGGAAAGCAGGAATCAGACATATAACTCTCTTCAGAAGATTCTGCCTGCCACATTGTGTCTGAAAAGGGGGTCTTATGTGACTCACAGCTTTTGAACCAGAGCAAAAATAAACGTGAACAGGTCTACTTCTGTAACAGGGCCTTTGTGTATTCTCTGCCCCCCACCTATATTTGCACATGTAGAGATAACTTCATAGTCAGATGCCTAGTCTGTGGTTTATGTTAATAAATCGCTGTTCCATGACCCTTTTATACTCTGGACTAGAGAGAGGCCATGGTTTATTATTTCTGTTTTATGGATTATATCACTGAAACCCTACACCTTAAATGGCTTTATTTTGACCCCAACATTTTAGTTCATGGAATCTATCCCAAGTAAATAATCAGAGAAGGGGCTAAAGATTTATGTGCAGGAATGTTCATCATGGTGTTATTTATTACAGCAAAACATAGAGGAAAAATCCCAAATATCCAACTTTAGGAGATTTATTAAATAAATTATGCTCTATTTATAGGATGGAATTCGTTCAATAGTGAAGTGACATTTTTAGAAGGCGATTTCATGATATAATGTTGGGTAAAGAAAGCATGATTCAAAACTCTCTGTAAGTATAATAAAACATTTCTTTTTTTAATTTTGCAAATTACCAACTAAAGCAAATATGCTCAAATGCTTTCATTTCTTTTCAATGCTTGGATTATAGGATTTCTTAAATAATGTTTTATATTTGTGTAAAGATATATATATATATATATACATATATATAATGTATATTATGGGAAGGCAGTATCTGGCAAGGCAGAATTTCAGAATTAGTATGATTCTATATTTTATATTAATATGTAATATTATATGGAATATATAAAAATAGTATATTTAATAATATTTTAATTATAAATAATTGCAAATAGTTTTAATTGAGTTTTCATTATATATAATAACTAGAATCTGGTTACCACAATGATTTATCTATTCCCTTCTTCACTCACTACTCACTAATGCCAAATCAATGCAATTGAGCCCCATGGGATGAGAGGATAGAAATAATGGAATTTATGATGCAGTGATGCAGTTATTTGTCACATGAAAAGCCTTCCTAAGACCTATTCCTGGGATGATTGTATTAGTTCAACATGTATTAGCTCAGCAAACACTTATTACCAGCATTTGTTAAATAAGGGACCACATTTTCAATACATTTGTGAAATCTTCTGTTAACATTCCACTTCTTGTCATGAAAAGATGCTCAATATCACTCATCATCCGGGAAATACAAATCAAAACCACAATGAGATGCCACCTCACACCTGTCAGAATGGCTAACATGAACAATGCAGGAAACAGCAAGTTTCCTCCGCAATGAGGCAGAGAAAGCAGAACACTCTTGCACTGTTGGTAGGAATGCAAATTGGTGTAGCCACTGCCAAGAACAGTATGGAGGTTCCTCAGGAAGTTAAAAAAGAACCACTCTACGATCTAGCAATTGCACTACTCGGTATTTACCCAAAGGATACAAAAATAACTGATTCAAAGGGGTGCATGCACCCTTATGTTTATAGAAGCATTATCTACTATAGACAAACTATGGAGAGAGCCCAAATGTCCATCAACTGATGAATGGATAAAGAAGATGTGGTATATATGTACAATGGAATATTACTCAGCCATCAAAAAGAATGAAATCTTGCCATTTGAATGACATGGATGGAGATAGAGGGCATTATGCTAAGCAAAATAAACCAATCAGAGAAAGACAAATACTATATGATTTAACCCATAGATGAACATAGGAGAGGAGGGAGAAAAAAAAAAAAAAGAAAAGAAAAAAGAAAGGGGAAAACAAACCATAAGGGAAACTTTTAAAGATAGGGAACAAACTGAGGGTTGATGGAGGGAGATGGCTGGGGGATGGGCTAGATGTGTGATGGGTACTAAGGAAGACACCTGTTCTGATGAGCACTGGGTGTTTTAATGTTAAGTGATGGCTCACTGAATTACACTTCTGAAACCAATATTGCACTGTATGTTAACCAGAATCTAAATAAAAATTTAAAAAGGAAAAAGAAAACAAAATATTCCATTTCTTATAAACCAGTAAAATATGTATGTGATAATCTTTGCTTTACTTACCTTGCAGTTTAAATTAGGATTTCTCAACTTCAACACTATTGACACTGGGGCTGGGAAGTTCTTTGTTGTGGGGACCTGTTCTGTGTACTGTAGGATGTTTAGCAGCATCCCTGGTCTCTATCTCTCTCCTCATCATGAATGCTAAAAATGTCTCCAAATATGGCCAGTTGTCTCCTGGGGCAAAATTTCTCTCAGTTAGAACCATTGTATTAAGTAATAGGCATGTGCCTGAAACTTACAAATATGTTAATTGGAAAGTCTCACTGGGCTCATTTTCTAAATTATCTCATTTAGTTCTTCTGAAAATAACATTTATTTCCATTTTCTGTTGTTTTGGTTGTGCTAGTTATATCAAGACAGTCAATCTTGTTTGACGACATCTAATTCAAACGAATAACTACTTCAAAATTTAATTGAGTGGAAGGGTTGGTAATTAACTGCTTATCTGATTTTAATCATTTTCCTCCCCAAATCAGTTTATGTGTAGGAAAATACTCAATCTAACACATCACAGAATATCCCCGTCAATGATTTACTCAGTTTTCACGGAGGAATAAGCATAGTTTAGTAATCAGAAAAACATCTGTGTCTTCTGCCCGTGTAACTTTGGGAAGATCATTAAATTTCTCTTGGATGTATTCTTTTAATGTATAAAAACATGGAGTTAATATTGACACCCTTCAAAGACTTTGAGGATTAAACAGAAAAAAAGCACAATATTACAATATTAAATCCACTATTAAATCACCTACTTTGCAGATGCAGGATTAACTTTTAGGGCTACACAGATGAATTAGACTATTTCATTGACTTCAAGCATCTCACAGTCTGATGGACGAGAGACACATGCAAACAGTGACCACACACTGAGTAAAGGGTGAAGAACTGTCCTTGCTTTCCTAGGACTGAGAAATTTCCTGGGTGTAGGACTTTTTATGCTAAAACTTGGGAAGTCACTTGTAATCAGGGACTGTTGGTCACCTTAATGATACATACTTCCACTAGATTCTGTAAGAGCACAGAAGAGGAGTATATTTGACTTTGCCAGTGGGGTTTTAAGGATTCAGAAGAGATGTCACATTAGAACTGAGTTTTTAAAGATGAAGTAGGGATTTGAAGGAGGCAGGCTTCTCAGCAAAGGGAAAGGCAGGTGCGGTACACCACGGATTAGAGAGCATACGAAATAGTGTGCAAATAATTTATCATTGCAACCCAGGGTGCAAAGTTGGCAAAAAGTTTCTAGATACAGTGTGGGGCTGGCAAATGGAGGTCTGTTAAGTCTTGCTTAAGAGTATAGGCATTTACCCATTGGGCTACAGCTAGTATTAACTAACTTTAACCTGGAAGTGACATAATCAAGTGGGTTTAAAGAAGATAATTCTGGGGCATCTGCGTGGCTCAGTCGGTTAAGCTTCTGACTTTGGCTCGGGTCATGATCTTGCGGTTTGTCAGTTCCAGCTCTGCGTCCTCGGGTTCTCTGCCATCAGCACGGAGTCTGATTCAGAGCTGTGACGATCTCTCTCTGCCCCTCCCCCACTTGTTTTTTTTTCACTCTGTCTCAAAAATAAATAAACATTTTTTTTAAAAAAAGAGATAATTCTGACATTAAAATATAAGACAGACTGACATCAGACAAGTTAGAAGCCTCAAGGTTCCATTAGAAATCTGTTTCCAGGGCATTATAAACAGAATAGTAAGTTGAATTTAGGAAAAACTATGTGGGAGGAGGTACAGAGAAAATAAGACTTGGTGAGAGATTGAATGTAGGACACAGGGAACACGAAGTGGTGGAAGATAATGTCTAAGTTCCTGGCAATGGTTAGAAGAGCAGAATGTTGGAGTCATTCACAAAATAGATACACAGAAAGATATGCGGTTGGGTATGGGAGGTGGGTGGGTAAAGACAATCAACTTGTCCTTAACCTACATTGGACTTGAGTGCACCTGTGACCTGTGTCCGGTCAGTGATGTCCAGCTGGTAGTCTTAAGTGCAGGTTGAAGAACCGAGCTTGAGGTTGGAAATGAAACTTTAAATGTCATCTGCACAAAAGTCTTGGTTAGATCTGTGGGCCTTGTGTGAGGTCACCCAGGTAGATGCTAAGGGATGGAAGAGAGAATGCTGGGCATTAGACACTAAGAGAGTGTTTCTCTCACTTTCCAGGACTCTTCGTTTCCTTTAGGGCCAGGAGCGATGGATTCTCAACCATAGACATTGAAGGATTTTGACATAGCTGGTTTTAAGAACATTTTCTTTGCTGTTAATTGTGTGCCCAAATTCGTTAAGGGACAGCTTTATAGTATTCATATGAACTAGCATCCATAAAGAAGAAAGAAAAAAAAACATTGATTAAAGTTAGTGCAGCTGGAGAAAAATAGTCAGCAATCAATTACCTCACACTTTCCTAAAAGATCCCTCAGTTCATTTCTTGTTATTTTGGGTATGGGTGAAAAGAGACAGCAACTGAAATCACCTTTATGTTGCTCGGCCAAAAAAGCTCAGCTTCCTAAGTGTAACTGAAATAAGCATAACTCCTTTTTGAGCCAAGAATTAAGGCAGTGAATTCAGCCGTCAATTCCCATTGCATGTGATGTGTAATCTAACAAATTTTCAAACAAGCATTCTGGAAACAATTAAAAGTAAGCAAGCTGCCCTGATCAAAGGCTGCTGATGTTTTAAATTGCATTTTGGTCACCCACAACTACTCTTCCAGAATGTGCCTTGCCCTGTCGGGGCCCAGAGCATGAAAAAGAAAGTTTTTGCCATCCTGCCCAGTGTGAGTTTAAGGCTGTGGGTCATTAGGAAGCAAACACATTAGGGCTAAAAAAAATAATTGTTTGGTTTATAGTCACTTGGGGCTTCAGCTTGAATCAGACCTCAGCTGTGGCCCGGGAAAAGTGCATGCAGTGCTTCGTACAAATAGTTTGCTAATACGTCACTGTAAGAAGCATATGTGATACTATTAACTTCCCAAACATGCAATTTGTGTTGATTTCAGAAAGACAAATACCATCCCATTTGCCAAATGTACTTTGGATTTCCATGCAAACCTAGGACATATAAATAAACATATTTTGTATCTATTCAAGCTCTGCAAAGCCTCTCTGTTCTGGACACAGTTTGAAATTTGGGATCATGGGTGATCATTATCTCATGGTCAAGGATCCTCCACATTTGACAGTACATGGCCAGAAAATAGGGGGCCCATTTCACTCTGGGTCCATCCAAGGATGTTTAAATGCTGTCCATGACCTTAGACAAGACCCCCACTTTATTTTTCAAATGGATTTTTGTGTGCAGGGAACTTGTAATATGCTGCAACAATAAAATAAAAATAAAAAGAAGAAAGACGAAACAAGGACTACTGGCTCACATCCATGTCAGTAAACATGCACTCTTGCAGTTGAAAAATGGAAGGAAATGTAACTATCCAGTCCAAGCCTTTATTTTACAGAAACGGAGAATGTAGCCAGAAAACTTGAGATAATTTGCTGATAGTTTCAGTGTTAATTAGTGGCAGACACAAAACTAATTCCCGAAGGTTTGAATTCCCACTAACATCCATTCCACAGTATGATATTGTCTCCATGGTAAAGTGATTAAAAGTTTTTGGAAAGTCTAAAAAATTGTAGCTATACAAAAATAAATAAATAAATAAATAAACGATAATGTAGCTGTATATGAGTAAATTACAAGAACCTGGGAATTGACAGAGTTCACTGTGTTATTACTTGAATTTAGTCTTCAAAAGTTCTTAATCATAAGACTTGACCCCAACCATTGTAACTATTGGATGAACCCTTGAAATGATATGAATTATGGGGTAGCTTAAATCAGTGATCCCAATTCTTCATTATTCTAGAGTATTACTGCACATCTACACCTTTGCCATGGTCCTGTGGTGTATGGAATATCCTTTCCTGCACCTTGACTTCGGGCTTGATGTGTTTTGGTTAGTTAAGGGTCATCCAAAGTTTTGAATGTTAGTAGTTGTGATGACACAGGCTGGAAATGGACTTGCCCTCATGTGCTCCTGACTTTCCCCATGAGAACACTCCTAGGGTAGCCACTGGTCTAACCCATAATCAGAGTCAAGGACATTCAAAACCAGCCTAGATCAGCTGAATCCCAGCTGACCACTGATGTGTGAATGAAAATAATCATTGCTTGTTGTGAGTGCCTTTGAGATCTGGTAGGATTTGGTTAAGTAGCATTATTATAATAGTGACTGATGAACATTATTTTCTGTGTGAATCCACTTATGTGAGAGTCTACTTTCTATGGGAGATAATAAATGAAGTATTGACTTCAAAGACTCAGAGTTAGGTGGTAAATATTACCCAACTGAGTGATGCTAAGGGTTTTACTTATTCTATCTTACCTCATTGTTTTACAACCCTGAAATATTAGGAGTGATGCATTTTTTAGTTATATTCACAAGGTGTTTTGTTATGGACTGAATGTTTGTATCCTCCCAGAATCATATATTAAAGTCCTAACCTCCAATGTGGTGGTATTTGGAGGTGGGGGACTTTGGGAGGCAATTAGATTTAAATGAAGTTTTGATGGGATTAGTGCCCTTATACAAAGAAGAGAGACCAAAGCTTTCCTTGTCTCTCTGCCATGTGAGGACACCGTGAGTAATTAGCTTTCCACAAGCCAGGAAGAAGGACCTCATGAGGAACTGAATCTGCTGACCCTTTGATCTTGGACTTTCTAGCCTCCAGAATTAAATACAGAATTATATAACAGAAATAAATACCTGTTGTCTAATCCGCCCATTCTATGGTATCCTGTTATAGCAACCAGAAGGGACTAATGTATAGATTAATGGTGAACAAGTGTTAAGAAGCATGATTCTTGAAAGTCTAACTCCCACTTCTTTATAGCTTATTATATTGGTCTTCCCAAACACAAAAAGAAGATGCATGGAGATATATTTTGTCCAATGAATTATATTTTCATTAATGTTTTTCCTACTCTGTTCCCAAACTGACTGCTCAAACTGTCAATCCCCTTCTGGATGGGTTTCCCAACAAGGTGGGTGAAACCCATGACGAGGAATTCAGACTCATATATAGAACAAAGAACAGAGGCAGGTGGTGATGATACCTAGAAAGTACTCCAAGGTGAAACAGGACCTAGCCCTTGGCTGTGATCCACAGAACAGCAGTGGAGTCCATAAATTTGTGTTGAGCACATAGTACTTTCTCTGTCCTGGACTAAATTCTGGGGATAGGATTATGAGTAGACATGACCCTCACTTTGGGGGACTTACATTGGGATGGCACTGGTAGTAAATGGGATATGAGGAGATGACATTACTAACAGGTATTTAGTGATAAGAAGGGAATATGCAGGGCTCACCCTTCCCTTCCTTCTGGTCTTTACTAAAATGCCACTTTAAGCAGTGAGGCTTTCCAGGCCACTTTATATACAATTACATCTCCCTGAACATCTCCCATCTCCCTATCTGCTTTATCTTTCTTCTCAGAAACTATGTAACCATTTTTAAATTATACTTATTTTTCTCCTTTGTTGTCTTTCTCCCCTATTATTACTTAAGGTTTATGCAAAAGAGAACTTTTGCTTGCTCAGTTTAGTTTCTTTGTTACCATTAAATAGCTTTTCACTGCTGTATAGCAATTTCAGAAAGAGTGTTCAGCACATGTAGGTTCTAACAACAAAAATGTTGGGGTGCCTGGGTGGCTCAGTCGGTTAAGCATCCGACTTTGGCTCAGGTCATGATCTCACGGCTCATGAGCTCGAGCCCCGCTTGGGGCTCTGTGCTCATAGTTCAAGCCTGGAGCCTGCTTCAGATTCTGTGTCTCCCTCCTCTCTGCCCTTCCCCTGCTCATGCTCTGAGTCTGTCTCTGTCTCTCTCTCTCTATCTCTCTCAAAAAATATAAATAAACATTAAAAAAAAAGCAAAAATGTCAAATGAAAGAATGTATAAAGAGCTCTAGGTGTGCAAAAGAGGGTTCTGCTTGCCTTATTTGAGACTTTGAGGTTTCCACAAAGGGAATAATGCCTATACCGAAGCTTGAAGCATATGGAAGCATAAGCCCTGTGCAGAAAGGCAAGGGAGTTTCTAAGACATCCAGGAGGCCAGGCCGGTAAGCTGGTATGCACACACAGAAGCAGCTCAGGGACTGTCATTCATATTGATGGTGTGAAGGCACAGCTACTTTTTATGCTGGATTTGAGGTCCAGATGTTTGCTTCTCGTCTGGATTGATGACAAGAGCAGGTAGATGAAGAAATGACATTCTTTTCGAGTCAGATATTTGATGAAACTCATTCCAATTTGACATCAAAGAAGAAGTTGTATGTGATAAGGATGGAAATTCACAAACTCAAAGTAAGAATGTCCATTATCAGAATGGCAGTCCTGCTGATGGGGGACATCTTGGGTCTTGAGAAGCTGGTTAGAGTGGCCAAGGAGAGCGAGTGACATTCCAAGCCCCAACCCCATGTCTGAGGTTGCATCAAGTTCCAGCTTCAGGTTACAAACGGCCATTAAATTGGAACCACAGGCCAGAGGAGATCTATACACCTTCAAAGCTGGAAGAGGAAGATGTTTTTCTATTGGTGGCCTGGTTCCTTAGGAGAGAGGCCCTGTATTAAAGCAAGGATGGAAATATCCAAACAGAATGATTAGACCAAAGCTAATTATATTTTAATTATGAATGGAGGCTATTTTAATAATAACTCCATGATCATTTATTGAAAGCTTACTCTCTCTGGGCAAATGTGGCCTCATTTGATCCTTGCAATAACCCCATGTGACAAATGGTATTTTTAAATTGTTCCTTCTGAGGAAAATGAAGTTAGAGAGGTTAAGTCACATCTGACATCAACTAGGAAGTAGAAAAGTAGGGAGCGTTTATATATTCATTTTTTTTTCTCATTTGGTAACAAACAGCAGGCATCTGCTAGCCTACAAGCACTTGTCCTCCTGGGCGTACAACCAAGGGTAGTCTAAAGTCAAACACAGGCTCTAGACACCTGAGCCTGCTCCCAGCAAAAAAACTATGGGTAAGAGGAAAAAGAAAGGGGGGTGGAAGGGTGAGAACCACTGGCAGCTGCTGTTCTCTGGACAGAAAAGGCAGAAGAAAGTAATTATTGGGTTTGTTCCCAACAGCTAGTGGGAACTCATTAATTTATCTAAGCCCATGTATTCAACAGATATTTGTTGAGTACTTACTTACTACAATTCTGACTCTGATCGAGGTCTTAGGGGTATTGTCGTAAACAAGACACTGACTGAGTAGTTCAGCAATTTCAGATAGTAAGAGAGACCGTACTAAAGAGTGACTGGCTTTCTGAAAGCGGCATCAGGAAGGGGGTCAGCAGGAGGTATCTCAGAGCTGAGATCTGAATACAAGAAGAAGGCTTTGGCGGAAAAGGTACTGCAGGCAGAGGAGAGAGTAAATGAAAGACTCTAGGCAGAAAACACTGAGACAAATTTCAGTCATAGAAGTGGGGTCTGGAGGGAAAGGGGTGTTTCAGGGGCAAGGAGGTGGCCTGGTATGACAGAGTGGGAGTAGCCTTATTACATACTACCTTGCTGTTCACAGTGAGGGACGGCTGGTGTGGGGAGATGATGGAATATTTTTCTCTTTAAATTATTGTGGTTTCTCTCTTTGAAGGCTCACACCCCACAGGAACTGTAATAGGCTGCACTGACCTTTAGTAGATTAATAGAAACATCCCCTGTTAAGCCCAGGAGGAGAATGTCCTCAGAGGTATTATTTTTCCACTATTGAACTACTCTGTGTTCGGTCAATATTGGGGGAGCCCACAGCCCATGTGTTCTTTTGTGTGCGTGTGGTGTGTGTTTTTGCAATTCAAGATTACATAGCACTTTGTTGATAAGATCATTAATGCTTTTTCCAGTTGTTATTAATTGTTTTTCATCCATTTATAAATTGTGCCTCTGCACGCTG
This sequence comes from Panthera pardus, assembly GCF_024362965.1. Classification (NCBI taxonomy): domain Eukaryota; kingdom Metazoa; phylum Chordata; class Mammalia; order Carnivora; family Felidae; genus Panthera; species Panthera pardus. The sequence continues at coordinate 189,400,365 of NW_026526688.1, forward strand.
GCCCCAGGGTATAAGTACAAAAATTGAGTTTTGATTATTATAATAAGTAAAGTATTATTAACGAAAGCAATTACGGTTAATAGCTTCAACGAAGGAAAACAAAATGATAGCCTTTAGTGCCTTCCCACAGGGAAAACCAGATTAAATCACTTGCAGAAAAGAAAAATCTTTATCCTTGGTCCCACCAAACATTATAACTAGATGTTGCCTTTGGATATTTCTATCTCCTTTGTTCAGAAGCAGAAAGGAGAGCTTGAGCTACACAAGGTTATTGCTCATTAGTTGGTCAGATGAGGCTAGATCATAGCATTCAGGATTTTAATCTGGGTATTATTTGTCCCATGTTACAGATGAGCTAACTGAATTTCTTATCTAACTTAACCTCAGTCGTAACTTAAAAGCAGCCCGGTGGAGATTCAAATGCAAATCAGTATTCCTACGCTTAGGATTTTTCTGTGGTTTTCTCTGAAATCTATGATCTGATCCAGTAATGTTATGTGACATTAAAAAATTTCTAAAAAGTTGCTTAAAGAGTAAAAATGAAAATTCTTGCATACCAGATTTTTCGTTTACTAGAATTTGCTACAGAACACAATCTCAAGGTATTTACCTGTATCATGGTTCCCCGCATGGTCATGGTCGGAGAAGGCTGAGGATGATTGCAGAGCTTAAATGTTCTTTAGGAAAGGGTTCTCAGAGAGGTCATGGGGCCAGCATCTAACCATGTATCTCCTGATGGGAGATTTGTTATTTGAACTCAGATCTGTCTCCAAACTTCACTCTCTCCAAGAGAACTCAGGGTTACTATTTATACAAGGCTTTGTTTTTCATGTAACAATTTACTCCTTTTGAATCAAAAGGCCAGCTCAATGTATCTGCCATGAGTTTTACTGCCAGCTCTCTTTTGACATAACACTTTCTGTGTTTCCCAAGGCCTGGCCAGTCGTTGGCTATGCACGGGCTACTAAACATAATATAATAACCCACAGTTCACTGACTTTCGCCCCTGCCTATTCATAGAGTTCCCAGCAAAGTCTTCTTACTTATGCTTGGAAGCCAATGCATGAGCTGAGCTCATGCCTGTGTCTGTAAGCTTAATTATCTCTCAAGGTTTGCTTATCTACTCCCAGCAAACTCGTGAACACCTTCTGTAGTCTGAAGGGATTCCCAGCACCGCTGATGCAGACAAACTCTGTGTCTGATGTTCCCATGTGCCAGGGACCTGCCCTCCCTCTCTCCAAGTTCTAGCCTATAGAGGGAACACGCACAATGGCCAAACAGGAACTAAATTATAAACTTGTTAACATTTTGATTGGAGAGTGCAGTTTGTTTCCACGGCCGAAAAAGGTGACCTAATCTATCGTTCCTATACTGAAAATACCAGGTGCCCAATGAAGCGTGTGCCTTTATTACCCATCCAATTTCAGTGGAGAAGTCTGAATCTAAAGTGCAGAAACCAGGGGTGCCTGGGTGGCTCAGTCAGTTAAGCATCCAACTCTTGATTTCAGCTCAGGTCATGACTGACCATTCGTGAATTACAGCCCTGTGGCGGGCTCTGCCCTCACAGTGTAGAACCTGATTGGGATTGTCTCTCCCTCTCTCTCTGCCCCTCCCTGGCACTCTCTCTTTGTCTCTCTCTAAAAATAAATGAATAAACTTAAAAAAAAAAGTAAAAAAAAAAAAATAAATAGCAAAGATGAGCAGCAAGCCATTTGTTCTGTTTATCATATGGAAAATGAGTTCAAGGGGACCCCACCCTCCCTAAGCTTGAGCAGTACAAATAAAACAAAACAACAACAACAAAAAACCAAAATGTGTACAAGAGGAAGAATGGCCCCACTGACTTTCAGTAAAAAACCATGCCTCACGGTAAACGCAAAACAAGGGACATTCTGCTCTCCCCATTCTCAGTCACCAATGCCCTTCTTACAAGAAAAGCATTGGAGGGGATGGCAGAGAAACAGAGAAAGAAAGAGAGAAAGAGATGCTCTTTGAATAGCCCTTTCTTTTTTTTTTTTTTTTAATTTTTATTTATTTTTGAGAGAGAGACGGAGTGCAAGTAGGGGAGGTGCAGAGAGAGAGAGGGAGACACAGAATCCTAAGTGGGTTCCAGGCTCAGAGCTGTCAGCACAGAGCTGATGAAGGGCTCAAACTCGCAAACTGTGGGATCGTGACCTGAGCCGAAATCAGACGCTCAACCGACTGAGCCATCCAGGCGCCCCTTGAATTGCCCTTTCTAAAGATGGTGCAATCCCTGCCGGAAGTTCCTTCTCCAGGGAAAGCATGAGCTCCTCCAATGCGCACATCGCCACATTCCCTGCAGGTCTTGCTGGACAGCCCTCAAACCATCTTCACCTGAGTAGGAAGAACCCTCTTTTCAGTTCCATGTGGCCCTTTTGCCACCTGTGACTTGCATCTCACAGTATCACTTATGAAAGGATGAAGGAGGGTGCTCCCATCCACAGGCAGTCTGGGCAAAGGACTGACCTCATCCTCAAGGTTCCCCCACCTCTCCCAAGATAAGAGAATCTTTATTCTCCTTCTTTGTTCCAGCCACAGTGCCCCACCCCACGGCGCGCCCACCTCCCACCGCCCCGCAGAGGAAGCTCCCCAGCCCTTGCCCTTGCCAGCATCAGGTAGAGACCACCATGGTGGAGGCTCTGGGATGCTTTCCCCCAGCTGGGTGTTCTGCTCTCTCCTTAGAGCCTCAGACCCTCTTCTAACTACTAATGAGAACCAGCTCTCCTTCATGGCTTCACTCCTTCCTTAATTCTCTACCATATCTTCACTACAGCCTCTGTTTTAATTGGAAAAATCACAAACAAATATATGCAAATCCCAATATTCTTGTTTTCCCCAGGGGTGAGCTTTCATGCTTTTTGCTCTATCTCAGAACTTGTCTGTTACACCCATCTCCTCCTTCTCTACTCTTGTTTGTTTGCTTTGTCTGAGGCTTTTTTTTTTGTTTGTTTTTTTGTTTTTTTGCTTCCTTACTGGTCATTTATTACCAAAGCGCCTATTACTACCTGTAGTTCCTGCAAAATGTGTTCAACATACAAATGGAGGGGCACCTGGGTGACTCAGTTGGTGAAGCATTTGACTCTTGATTTTGGCTCAGGTCATGATCTCACAGTTCCTGGGTCCGAGCCCTGCATTGTGTTCTCTACTGACAGTGTGGAGCTTGCTTGGGATTCTCTCTCTCTCTCTCTCTCTCTCTCTCTCTCTCTCCCCCTTCCCCGCATGCACACTCGGCCTCTCTCTACAAATAAATAAATAAACTTTAAAAAAATATAAATGGATATAGCTTAGACCCTGCCCTCAAGGCCCTGCACCTAACAAACATTTGATATAATTGGGTCAGGAACCCAGTAAAGAGGCAGCAGAGCTGGTTGGTAAGGGCCTGCTTTCTGAGTTCAAGTCCCAGCTCTGTTGTATACATGTGGTAAGATCTTGGGCGAATCACTTCTTCTCCCTGAGCCTCCATTTCCTCACCTGTAAAACGGAAATGATATTAGTACCTACTCTGTGCAGATTATTGTGACAATTACCTGGGTCAATTTATAAAAACGTGTGTAAGAATTGTGTCAGGTACAAAGAACATGCCAAGAGGGCTTGCTGTTATGAAATGGTGACAAAGGTTGGAGTGAGGGATAAACTGGGGTGGAGTGAGGGCTGCCTGAGGAAGTCTTTCCAGAAGGAGAGAATATTTGAGCTGTGTTTTGAGAGAATAGGATTTTTGTCAAACAGGTGCGATGTGGAGAGAATTCTCGTTGGCGATGAACATGTACCAAAGGTTGATGTGTGAAAAGGGCTCCTTTGAACACTGTGCAGAGTGGGGAAATGGAAAGAAATGGTGTCAGGAAAGGAATATAGGTAATAAAACTGGGGACAGATAGTGGAGGGTCCACAGGTATCAGGCAAGATGTTTGCATTTCACCCTATTGAAATAAAGGGAGTTTGGGGGAATGTTAAGCAGCTTTGCTTTATCAAGCCATGATAATCGTAGCAGGCAATGGCTTCTTCTTTTTAAAAATCAAGAAGCAGTGAAGAAGGTCACATGCATTTATTTCCTCCTACGAATTCTTTTCTCTTGAGGTGTGTCCATTTTCTTATTTGAGGATTGTCTCAGGAAAGCCAGAAAATCCCTTCCAGTCACCGCGGGTTACATAAATGAACTAATCTTCTATATACTCATGTTTCAGATCATTTTTCCTCCCCTCCCTCTAAAAATACTGAGGAGTTTTTCATCGAACTTTCTGCCTTGGTCATGTTGTTTCTTGTACTTCCTCTTGGGCAGGCTTCCAAACCTCATGGTAACCAAGAAGAGGCTGCAGTGTTTAGACATTATCCCTTCTGCAGAGTGACTCACAAATGAAAAGTGAAGTGCTTTTTCTCCGGTGGAAGTATGACTAGACTAATATTTGATCCAGGAGTTGGACTATTTGAAGATTACTGGAACTCTGTGGAAAACTGAGTCTGCTTAAGCCTTCTCCAACTTACACAAAGTGGAGATGCCCTCGTGCCTGCAATGAGAACTTTCTCCTTCCCCGGGTCTCTGTTACTTAATCTTGCTCTTTTTTTTTTTTTTTTTTTTTTTGTCCCTTGTAGAGACCGAGCACAAATCTGTTGAGCATGGCTCATCTTACACAATGCACCTCTCTGCTCTAATGCACCAGTGCTTCCCGAACAGCCATGTCTTAGCAATATCAAATGCCATTACACAGTCAATAAAATGTCAGAAAACACAGTGTGATGACCTCATTGCTCATGTGCAGATGCGTTCCTATATTGGATCCCAGTCTCAGTTCTGCACATGGCCCAGGTTTGACTCTGTTTGCACCTTCCAGCCTGTGCACACATGTGTTTGGCAGCAGAAATATGGATATGGATGTCATATTCTTCATAAGCGTTCTTTCTTTTTCCATATGTTGTAGAGTTCATTTCTTTAAGGATTCTTCATGCTCTTTCTTATTTTGAGCGACACACATTCACTTTCTGCAAAACCTTTCCCCTCCTACCCTACTCTGCTAGAAAAAAAAAGTAACAAAATGTGATAATTTCTTTTTTTAGTAGCTGTTTAAGTGTGTGACTTATAAGGGGATGCACAAATCAGGAAGAAAAATCTGTGTCACTAAGATATCATATTTATAGATATGATAATAAGATGGTTTAAAAAGGGCCATGTCTTATTTTTTTAGTTCTTAGCACAGGAATGAACATATAGATCCTCCAGAAGTATTAGATAAGTGAAGGAATTAATGATTTCCTTGACAGTTTGGTTAAGAAGGCAATCTATAGATCAGTTAACTAAACAGCCTACCCAGCTCTGGATTTGTTATATTCCTGTCAAAGGGCTACCTAGCCTAGCTTGCATAGCCTCATGAGCTTTGGTTCATTAACACCCCAGATACAATCAGGACTTGGATAGGTATGGTTCTTATAAAGTTCTTACTTATAAAGCTCAGCCCCAGGGTTTCTAACTTTTGATCTAGACTTTATGTTCTTACTTCTGATAAATGCTCAGCTGAACAATTCAAGTCAGTTGCAAAAATCATTTCCTTTCAGTGAAACAACCTAAGTGATTCATGATGATGCAGTATTAGTGAATCAAAGTGAACCAAAATGACCCTCGTGTGCATTTACTCTCATTACTTTTCATGAGTGATTACTTTTATCTATTAACAATATGGAGCTTATCTATTTAGAGTATGTCTTCCTCTTGTCCTCAAATTTTTCTTCTGGATATTACATACATGCACTTTAACGTCTTTGCTTTCTTTTCAAAACAGTAGTTTTATATTCTGTACGTGAGAAAGATGACTCCCATTTTTCATGATCTAACATCACCACTATAGGATGATAGACTTTGGTTTTTCTTTGGATACTTTTTATCGATTTTAATTGCATCGGCAGGCAAAAAGATGCGTTAGGTGTAAGGGTTAAAACTCTGGTTCAGTCTGTTTTGGTGAGAAACCTGACTCTGCCTCTATCTTCATAAACTTAACTACATCATTTTATTTCTCTCTCCTGCTATTTCTAATTCATAAAATGTTTAAAACCCACTACTAGAGCCATACTGTGAGCATTAAGCAATTTAATTCCCATAAAGTGTTTTTAAGAGTAACTTCTCCAAACTAAGCAGTCTATAATTGCAAGCTGTTATTTAGTGCCTTGGCTAAAATCCCTTTCTGTCATCTGTCATTTGTATTTCTTTCCATAATTCTGCAATGTCTAGACTAGTGTTACTACTAGGAACCACAAGATCACAAAATCTTCTGAAATCTCTATCCAGTCTTTCTTTAATCCACACAACCAAAGTTTCTTCTTACCTCCAAGGACAGGATGCAACCTCTTATGAGGAAGCCAGGTATCTAGAGGTCTTCTTTAGAAGACCCTTTAGAAGAGGTCTTCTTTAATCCAGATTATCTCAACTCATGACTACACCAAGCCCAAGGCCTCCATTAAAACATTCCCTGGAATAACTTATTATGCTAAACTTTCAGGAGCATTTACTAGGTCCTGGGTACCAGGCCGCTACTCTAAGTATGTTACATTGCTAACTAGCTTTATTCTTTGTTTTGTTTTGTTTTAATTTTTTAATGTTTATTTTTGAAAGAGAGAGAGAGAGAGAGTGTGAGTAGGGGAGGGTCAGAGAGAGAGAGGGATACACAGAATCTGAAGCAGGTTCTAGACTCTGTCAACAGAGAGCCTGATGCGGGGATCAAACCCATAAACTGAAAGATCATGACCTGAGCCGAAGTCGGTACTTAACCGAATGAACTACCCAGGCGCCCCTGACTAGCTTTATTCTTAAGCAAGCATATGACTTAGCAAATAGTTCCCAAACCACTTCATGGATACAGCAGACTCATGGAAACACCAAGTAGATTGCCTGTGCGGCTACTGCTGTGAGATGGATATTAGGTTTGGACTAAGGGGTCTGTTTGCAGAGATTGAGCTCCACCCCTCCATTTTCTGCCTTCTTTTCACTCTCGAAAAATTATTGTCCCATGAGAATAAGAACATGTCTGTCTCCCTGCTTCACAACCGTATACCCAAGGGCTTTTACAGTGCCTAGCACACAGTAGGTACTTTGTAAATATTTAGAGACTGAATAGGCAACCAAGCATCAACATATTGTTTTATCATATTATTTTATCATATTAAGTAGTACATATGCAGGCTTGAGGGGAATAATTGGACAAATTTTGAAATGGGTCTGTTGAAGGTCAGAGAAAAGAATAGAATCTTTAATTTATTGAAATTCTACTGTGGTATTATCCCTGTGCTTGACACTTTTACAGTCATTGCGGTTTAATCCTCAGAAATTCATGGAATAAAGAATAATCTCCCATTTATACCCAATCAGTCCTTTATTGCCCTTGACTTATTTTTCTCCCTAATAGGAATAAGAGCAGAACACAACCGTGTACTCTGAATTAAGCCTTAAAACCACAACATGGCCAATTGCATCACACTCTGCGTGATTGGATAACTAGAATAACAGAAGCACTAACAAGCTATGTAGCTATCCAAGTTTCACAAACCAATTTAGCAACTAGGATGGGGTGAATGCAGATTTGCCCCAGGGCATTGTTATTTTCAGCATGCAAACAACCAAGGTTAGTTACTGAAAAGATTTGCAAAGTTCTAAGCCCCCTTCTATCTGCTATGCCCCTCTACTTTCTCCATTGCCTCTCCAGCGCTGGTGGGTCACTCACCCCTATCTGGATCAGAGTTTTGGGAGCCTGGGAAGTAGATGAAGCAAGATACCCATAGTCAACGGCAGATCCCTTTTTTCCCTATTGTTATTATTTTTAAGTCCTCTTTGACATTTTCTACAATGAGAAACCTCCTTCTTCATTTAAGAGGTTTGAGCATATTGAATGTTACTCACACAGATCTAAAAATGCTATTTATATCACTGATTAGAAAAAAATACTTTCCACTAAAAGGGTTTAATTTAGCATAGTATAATGGCAAGTATAAAAGTGCTGGAAGGCTGAAGTCAGACTACCTACATCTCAGCTCTTCTTTACCAGCTGACTGACACCACAAGAGCAATTGTGCTTGCTAAACACACACACACACACACACACACACACACACACACACACACACACACCCCTATCTGTTAGTCTATCTATCATCTATCTATCTATCTATCTGTGCATTTTAAACTCTGTATCAATCTCCTCATCTGTTTCACTGCATGTTTGCTTACAGGCTTCAGTAAGTTAATTCATGCAAAGCACCCACACTACTGCCTGGCTGCCCGAAATAAAGTTTAGCTATTGTTATTTTTGCTGCTGTTATTATTTTGTTACTATTTATAATAAACCAAATGATGAATTATGGTTTCTTTTTTAATGCTTATTTATTTTGATTGGGGGAGAGAGAGAGAAAGAGAGAGAATGCATGCAAGTGGGAAAGGGGCAGAGACAGAGGGAGAGAGAGAGAATCCTGAGTAGGTTCTGTACTATCAGTTCAGAGCCTGACGTGGGACTCAAACTAACGAACTGTGAGATCACAACCTGAGCCATAGTCAAGAGTCTGACACTTAGCTGACTGAGCCACCCAGGTTCCCCTGAATTATCGTTTCTAATTAATGTAAACCTTATATTCTTTTTTCTTTAAACATTTATTTCCTTATTTCGAGAGAGAGAGAGCAGGGGGGAGGGAGGGGCAGAGGAAGAAGGACAGAGAATTCCTAGCATGCTCTGAGCTGTCAGAGCATAGCCCTTCACAGGGCTCGATATTACAAACTGTGAGATCATGACCTGAGCCGAGATCGAGAGTTGGCTGCTGAACTGACTGAGCCACCCAGGTGCCCTGTTATAGCTCTTTTTTTTTAATTAATCCCTTCTTACTCAAGTATCCTTGCTAATTGCTGTGACTCTACATCTCCAGTTGGAATTCTTTGCAATAAAACACTCAGTCTTTTTTTTTTCTTTTTCCTCATCTGCAGGTTTTTTTAAAAAAAGTTTTAATGTTTATTTTTATTTTTGAAAGACAGAGAGAGAGAGAGAGAGAGAGTGAGCTGGGGAGGGGCAGAGAAAGAGGGAGGCACAGAATCCAAAGCAGGGTCCAGGCTTTGAGCTGTCAGCACAAGAGCCCATTGTGGGGCTGGAACCCACAAACAGTGAGATCATGACCCGAGTCAGTCAAGTGTTTAACTGACTGAGCCAACCAGGCTACCCTCTCATCTGAAATTTTCACAAATTTCATCCTGCATATACTCATCTATTCATGTATTCCTGAGTTATATATTCCTGAATCTTTTATTTTTCCTTTATCTATCCATTAAGGTCTTGTTTCTCTGCCATGAGCCCCTCCAATTATTGTAATAGACACCAAGCCAAATTAAAGACGCTATATTGGTAACATTGTATGGGCGGAACTGTTCATGCTTTTGTAAAAGCCTCTCTGGCTTCTGTCTCTCTCTCTCTCTATTCACACATACATGCAGGATATAGGAATCAGGCTATACATAATTTTATATCCATCTGAAGGGAAAATATTGTTAAAATTATATTGTTAGTCTTCTCACAATATAATCAGCTTATAATTAGTTTATTAATTAGTGTTTGAGGCTATAATTTTTATTAGAATATAACGCCCCACCATATGAATCCCAGAATCATTTGGCCAATTTCTATTTAGGTTTTTAAGTTGATCCCAATTTTTCTTTGTTATTAATAATTTTGTGATGGATAACTTTATATATGATTATTTGGGGTTCAATTTAACAGATATTCATTTTTAAGGAATGAAATCTATAATAACATAGTAATTATTAAAATATGTACTAAAGAAATATTGATTTGTTGTATTTTTGCCCTATTTCCTTCTTGCATATATATTGTGGCTTTTTTGGGGGGGGGGAAGATGCAAAACTTGGAGGGCAAACCAGCAAACTATCCTTAGAGTGGGTTAAAAGATGGATCCTCAAAAAACTATTATAAGGCTACTTTGGCAAATTATGCTGATTTTGGACTCGATTTGCTATAGGTTATCTGAAACTAGGAAATAAGATTAAGTTTGATTTACAAAGGTATTCCTCATAATATTACAAGATCTGTTGAAACAAAGGACTTCTTCTTTAGCAATTATATTATGTTGAAAGTCCACTTTAACTTGAAATAGATTAGTCCTTCATAGGTCCTCAGTTTAAGATACTATTCCCTTGGGGCACCTGGGTGGCTCAGTCGGTTAAGCGTCCGAGGCTCAGGTCATGATCTCGCAGTTTGTGAGTTCAGCCCCGCGTCGGGCTCTGTGCTGACAGCTCAGAGCCTGGAGCCTACTTCAGATTCTGTGTCTCCCTCTCTCTCTTGCCCTCCCCTGCTCACTCTCTGTGTCTGTCTGTCCCCAATAATAAATAAACGTCAATAAAAAAAACTAAAAAAGATACTATTCCCTTGGCTGGCATAGGTTTTAAATATCTTTTGTCTTGTTTCAGGTTTGATTCTGAGAAAAGCTGGCATAGCCATATACATGTAGGGGAATCCTCGATTTAATTTTAACCACACATTATAGGTTCGTAGCAAAACAATACCCGGGCAGCCATTAAACCCACTTGATCTTACTCCAGATGTTTCCTGTATCCCATGAAACAAATGCTTGGAGAAGAGCACATTTCCTAAAATCGTCCTGTGTTTAAAACTTAGGTGCTAAACATATACATTCAGTCAAAACGTAAAAAGCAAAGTTCATTTACTCATCCCTGTTGCCTCCCCGCCAGATGTCAAATGAATTACTGATTATGACGGTGGCATTTTGAAGGCTCCCTTCCTTCTCTGCTTCTCTTAGACTCTGATAGACTTCCTTTCTCTTCATCCTGGCAGCTGCTTTTATGACAAGTTAATTCAGGCTTTGAGAGGTTGAAAGATGGGTCACCTTTATGTTTCCTTCTGCCTTTCTCCATCTCAACTTGCTTGTGGGCCAACGTGAGCAAGGAACAATGAAAGGCCAACCATCTAGTTGTCTTCTTGCCTTTGCTTAAGTACTATCAACATTCCCAAGCCTGAGAAAACATGACCCTGGCATGAGACACACTGATTTTCCCTTCCGCTGTCTGGAAACCACTAACCCACACCCATTTCCTCTCCAGGAACAATCATCTCATTTTCAAACCTCATATTGCTTTGGGAAATGGCAAAACAGATTTTTGGAAATGCCAAACTCCCAGGGTTGAGCTTTGGTGGACGGCCAGTCACATCCCCTTTTTGCTTCTGCTTTTCTCTCACCCACATGAGAACACTTTTTATACCTAACACCACGGACTACATCTTAGCTTGTCTTCCATCCCAAGACCTTCCATATGTACCATTTATAGTTTGCTTTCAAACCATATACTTGAAATTAATATTTTTCTAGTGTAATTTAGCTCAGAGTAGTGTTTTCCAGTGTGCTACAAACAAAACGTTGGTGTCTTCCCAAAAGTTATATGTTGCAATCCAACCCCCTGATGTGATGATATCAAGAGTTGGGAACCTTTGAGTTGGTTAGATCCTGAAGGCAGAGCTTGGATCAGACAGCTCCTTTACCCCTTCTGCCATGTGAGGACAGAGAGAGAAGACAGTCTTCTATGAACAGGAAGCAAGCTTTCACCGGACACTGGGTTTTGCCGGCACCTTGATCTTAGACCTGCCAGACTCCAGAATTGTGAGATATAAATACTTGTTGCTAAACCCAGCCACCGTATGGTGTTTTTGTTATAGCACCCGGAACAGACTAAGGCTCAGTGCATGGTAGGCTTGAGATGTGGGAAGATACCTGTACGAATAAAAACAGTGATGCCATTCCCTTGGAGGTTTAGGTTGTGCTAAGAACATTTTTGTACTTTTTAAATTTTTATTATTTAAATGTATTTATTCTCTTGTTTAAAAATAATCTTGCATTGTTCCAATGTGGTGGCAACAGAGAAAACAGGTGGAGGCCGAGCAGATGTTTCAAAAGGTAGCATCTGAAAGTATTATCTCTCAAGTTTCAGAATTTAAAACTTTGTTCTCAACTTCTTACATCATTTCTCTCTTAAATAGATTAATATTCAATTTGTAACAAAATGAAGAGCTTGACTGGTTTGAAAGAACATAGATGCATGATATAATACTCATCAGTGCACTTAGGTGGCTTGGTGGCTTATTGCATTTATTGGACAAGAAGAGCAATACAAATATTGTGACTCTACATGACAGCATTGTCTGAAAAGCTGTAGGCTTTCTTTGGGCGTTTTTCTGCTCTTAGTAACATACAGCTGAGGCAGTGAAGCCAACACTTCAAGGGGATCAATGTAGTAGGTATTCTGACTGAATGGGTCTGGTCTCTCCCGTGGCTATGCCCAGGTTTGACGTGTTTACTGATAAATGTAAATGGAAAGTATTCATTTCTTCAATTTGGTTTTAATCTTGACTTTACAATATGAGATTCTTTGAACAATTGGAGTGAATTTGGGGATTTTTCTTCTCTTACCAATTATTTTTCACCATTCATTTAATCCAACTATTCTACTCTTATCAGTTACTTGAAAGTCTGTTCAGACATAGGGTTTTCTCATGCTGGATTTTGTTACAAATGCGATTACCTCTGTAAGTACTACCCTTTTCCTGTTTATTTTCACAGAATCTCTTCCCACACTGACAAGGTGAAGGAAACAATCCTTTATGTGAAATACATGAATAGATAATATTTGGAAATGTAGTGCTTTGGTCTCTACAGTTTCATTTCATAGAAGCATTAATACCTGAGTAAAGAGATAATCCATTGGTCACTCCTTCCTACCTGGGCCCTCTTTGCTAGCTGAGATAAAATGTCATTGTGGTCAATCCTGTTTTAATTTGTTCAGGCAAATGAGTTTCTAATGCTTCCTGTAAGAGATTAACCTCCGTCCTGTGCCTCAGTGGTTTTCCTGGCAAAAAATGTTTTTATAACGTGTGTGTGTGTGTATGTGTGTGTGCACGTTGTATACATGGATCACCCTTTTCTTTTTCTCCATGATATTTGCTTCAGATGATGCTTCATCATATGCTTCAGATGATGTTAGATGGTTTTCCCATTCTCTTTTTTCATTGGCTCACAGGTTATGTACACTTAGCTCTGTTTCTCTATTTGGAAGCCAATTCCTAAAGATACTGAAGATGAGTTTAGGTTTCTTACTGATTAAGATTTTCTTTCTTTTCTGGGTTCTTTCTGATATTCCTCAAATAAATTACTCTTTCCTTTAGCTGTAATACTCTCTACTGATAATGGGCCCTATATCTTCCTTGGTTTACTGTGGTAAGTGATCCTTTACCACATAGATTTTATGTGCCCTGCATTAGACAGACACACAACTTTAGTTCTTCTACTTTCGGGAATTCAACATCTATGAGGAACCCAGATGTTCATCTATGATGAACATCTCGCATCGTGGTAAGCATTTGGATGTAGAAATGAGCAAAATAGACTGTTGAAGTTGAATTCTAGATGAATTTTTAAAACCATTTCTCACTAAAGCTATTTTGAAGATTTGCAGACTCAAGTATTTGAACAAATACGATTGTCATTTAGACAACAAGCAGTTCAGTTGCATCCTAAATGAAGAATAGATTATAAACTCAATGTTCAGAGTGAAAAATCAATCCAAAATTTCCATTTACAAGATTATCTACAAAGCACGAACACTATTAATGAACAGGAAATGGCTATGAAATTATTTGTCCTAGGTTTACTAAGATTCATTGGTTATATCTATTGTAAGAGAGTTATACAATGCAGTCAACACTCTTGACTTCCAAATTCAAGAACACCTAGTTGAATCTGTGCAAGTTAAATATTCATTTATAATATACAACTACACTTATTTTATAACCCACATAACAATTAGCTCAGGCAGAACATTTTAAAGTCAGTACACCTGTGAACAGCTCCCTTCTCATTGTGCCAGTGTGATTGCAGTAACAGATCAAGATGAATCAATCATCTGTTGATTCTCTGCTAACTCCTGCTGTTCACTTTGCATGAGTGAAAAATATATTGTGTGTTAAGTCACTGAAACTCAGGTATTATTTGTTATCTCAGCATCCCATGGTATGTCCTGACTGATACAATGCTATTTTTTTTATTTTTTTATTTTTTTAATCTTTATTTATTTCTGAGAGAAAGACAGCATGTGAGCAGGGGAGGAGCAAAGAGAGAGGGAGACACAGAATGCGAAGCAGGCTCCAGCTCTGAGCTGTCAGCAGAGACTGATGTGGGGCTCGAACTCATGAACTGCGAGATTATGACCTGAGCCAAATTTGGATGCTCAATCGACTGAGCCACCCAGGCGCCCCTGATACAATGCTATTTTAAATCTTTTCTCTCTCCTCAAACTTTTAACATTTCAACTTTACCTCCTCAGCTCAGAAGATGAATTCCTTTTTTTTTTTTCCCACCAAGAAAATAACACTTCTTTATCCTTCTACCTTTTCTACAAACCCACTTTCAGAAGAACTCATATATTCTGCATTGTTTTCTGTTAAAATGGAAGAACTGTCATTATATGCATGAAGAAAGACTGTCATTTCATGCCCTCCAACTTACTCCAGGCCTTGTTATCCTTGCAGTAATCCCTTCTCCCTCTTTCATCATCAAATTCACCTTCTCCGATATTACTTCCACCAGTACATACACGTATATAATACTGTCTATTTTTAAAACCCTCCCTAGACCAGCTGCTTCTCTACCTATCTCTTCACCTTTTACTTTCTACATATACTTCAAGTACCATTTTCCTAAGCCAGATTCCTTTACTTTTTTATGTCCAATTCTCTTCTTGATTCCTTAATTCCCACCCGTTTACTGAATCAACAGTTTCCAATTACTGCCATCTTACCAAATCCAGTGGTCAGTTCTCATTCTTTTTTTTAAAATCAATCTCTCACACCAACATAACACATAGTTGGTAAAGCTTTCTATTCTGAATTGTTCTTTATTAGGCTTGAAATACTCTTCTCTCTTGAGAACATAACTCCTAGCTTACTGGCTACACTTCTTATTCTTGACTTCTAAGTACTAAAATGCTCCAAAGAAAACAGTGCATAGCACATAGTAGGTGTTTAATAATTTGGAGGGATAAATGAATTAAGGAATTTTGATATTAGTCAATTATCATTCACATGAATTGGGAACTTTTATTATGTTTCTGATTGCTAGTAAGTTTGTCAGAATGTACTTTACCTACTGAGGGAAAGGTGTCATGTATACCTTTAAATTATAGTATCTTTAAAGCATCAGCCACATTATAATCAGTAATTTGCTTATTGATCTTCCTTAGCACATATGAAGCTCTTTTCTGTCTCATTTTTTCATACGTCTGTGCCTTTTAGCTAGTATAAGGCCTGGATGAATAAATTAGTGAATGAATGAATAGCTATCACCCAGTTGATTTATGTTGAGTTTTAAGATAATCAAATAACTTGTGCCATTTTTACATCAACTGTTGTTGAGCCATAACTTCTAGATGCATTGTTTGAGTCATATAAACCTAAGTATAAAAGTTTATATGTTTGTTGATATTCAATTTTATCTGAAAAATTTTAGTTACTTTTCTAGCTAGAACCTTTTCAGACTCTCAGTTAATTGTTGCAAGCCATCAGTTATCTAATATTCGATTCATCTGAACATGTGATATGTATGCTTTCTTTGTCATTAGCCAAATAACTTTGGAAAAAATGTTGACCAGAGAAAAGTCAAGGACAACGTGTCTTGAGTATTCTCTTAGAAATCTCCCTTTTTGTGAAAAATGAGACATGAATCAATCCCAATTGGCCAATTTAGAATAAATATCCTGTGTGGAATTTTTGAGCCATTTATACCGTATTCACTTTTACACCACAACCTTAAATAAAGCATGTCTGAAACTAAGCCCATCGCCTTCCTCCATTTTTATTTTTTATGCAGTATTTTTATACAGTGTTTCATTCATTGTGACAGGAAAAATTATGACTACGTGTAACAAAATATTGATTAGCATTATGGAGAATGACCCAAATCATCATGAACTCCTATTGGCCTATGATTATAGGGCTCATTTAGTAGCCTTCATGTCAGTAAGATTCCAGGTTCTTCTCACCCTTCTGCTCAGTTGTTATGATCATATTGCCTCTTTTTCTTCATCCAAGTCATTGCACATGGCTGTAAGAACGGCTCTAAGAATCAGGTTTCAGGGTTATTTTCCATTTAAGATTTAGAACATAAGAACAAAACATCTTTACTTTTACCGCAGAAAACTACACTGTCCCCTATTACATTGCTGCAAATATCTTCTTGGACATAACTAGCTCATACAGCCTCCTCTAGTTTCAAAGGAGCCTGGACGTATCTGCAAAAGGATTGGAATGGTTTTGACTGCCCTTTCGTCTCTGGGCTGGACACAGTGCAATCCCAAACAAATAAGGACAGTTTTAGCAAGGCTGCTAGCATGAGCAGCTAGCAATGCCTGCCACTCCTTCCCTCCTTTTCTCGCCTTCCTAGAGATACTTTCTTAATTGAGAAAGGCACAGGACTCACACTGGGATGGGAAATACTTTCTATCTATGTTCTGAACACCAGTTTCTCCTGCCACCAATCCATCCCCCCCCCTTATTTGCATCATACTTGCCTCTGTTTTTTTTTTTTTTTTTGCATTTATCCCAACAGGATTACTGTTATGTGTCAACAAATACATCTTATTTAGTTTTATCCTTCTTCTTCCTTAGCATCTGGCATATAAAGGACGATCAATAAACACCTCCAGCAACAAATGAGTCAATGGTTGCCTGCTTGTCAGACACCATTCTAAAATGTAACGTTTATCACAGCACTTACATATTCAGATCCACCAGTACCCCCTTTTCTCTGTTGTGAGAAAGGCAAATGTTTTGGCCTGCCTTTCAGGGCATCTAGAACACAGATCTATTCTCCTTCGATTCTCATTACCCTTCAGTTTACCTCCTGAGATTTAGCCCCATTAGTTTTCCCATCGTCCCATATAAACCTCTCTAGCTGTATTTCGTATGTGAAAGTGGTTTACATATTGTAAAATGACAGTGGAGTGGCTATTTGGAGCACCTTCACCTCCATGTGCGTACTTATGCATGTGCCATATGAAAATTCCTTTCTTTTCCTCTTCTCTTTTCCAAAATCTTTGTCTCTTGGCCCCTCCTACTGCTGAGTCCCTCAGCGACACCCCCACACCCTCACGGCACTCATCTCCACTACTAGAGGCTAATGTTTTTAACATCTGGAACTCGCTACTCAAGAACTTTGGTTTTTTTCGGTCTCAGACAGCAATTCCAACTGTGCAGGGGCCACCAGCAGAGTCAAAGAGTTAATACTTTTTGGGGGTAGCCCATAGCTAATAGCAGATGAGGATTTTAGGAATAAATATTTCAACTTCTTTATCCTTCACTTTGGGTAACCGTGCGTCACGCCATACATGGTTTGTCACAATTCCCATTAGGATTAAGCCCCAGCTATCCATGGCGGGAACTTTCTATTCTGCCACTATAGAGTGGTTTATCACCTTTTTTTTTTGTTTGTTTGTTTTTACTTTACCTGACTCTCTTCCTTTCTCTGTTTCACTTTCCCATTTCTCTGTAAACCTGCTGAAGTCAACTCCTTGTCTCAGTACCTGCTTCCAAGGGAACCCAGATTAATCTACCGGATTAACACCTCCTAATACCCAGACTGACACGTCTCCCTTCGGTTACCTCATTCTTGTGACTTTCACTGATTTTCAGGCTAGTGTTCATTTCCTCTTCCACTCATTGTTGATAGTCACTTATTTTTTTCCTTCCAAATATTTTAGCACATGATTACATTTTTAAATGTTTATTATTTATTTATTTATTTATTTATTTTTTGAGAGAGAGAGACAGAGACAGAGAGACACAGAGAGCATAAGCGGGGGAGGGGCAGAGAAAGAGGGAGACGCAGAATCTGAAGCAGGCTTCAGGCTCTGAGCTGTCAGCACAGGGCCCCAAGAGGGGCTCAAACTCATGAACCATGAGATCATGACCTGAAGTGAAGTCAGAAGTGTAACCGATTGAGCCACCCAGGTGCCCCACCTGATTACATTTTTATACAAGATTTTCAAATGTTACTTATACCACTGTTTATTCTCAAAACTATTCTAAGCTTCACACGGGAAACTTGTCTATGCCTTATGGAAATTCTCTATAACCTCAAACTAACTGTCATAGACCTGGTCACCATAAAAAGATACCACAAGCACTCTCTGTTTGGTTAACTGGCTGTTACGAGTTCATGAGATGACATGCACTTCTGATAATTCAATGAAAGCTGGAAACCCAGGCTTTCATATGAAATTTGTTTCTGATGTTGTAGCTCTTTGATGTTTTCAAATTATACCTGAGTTTGGATGCTAACTTTGGCAACTAATTATTTACTGATGGCTTTAGATATGTCATTTAACTTCTCTGAGCCTTGGTTTCTGCAGTGGGTAAATGGAGCTAATCACCTGTACCTCATAGAATGATCGTGCCAACTGAGGGAAAATATTAAGTATGTCATATATTAAAAGTCAAAAAGGATAGATGTGGTAGTTGATGGGAAGATAGACCAGAGTAGTATCCAACTTGGGTGGGGCAAACAAGGCAGTCAGTGTGATCACCAGTAGGACAGATATATGCCATCAATGAAGTCATTGAGACGATCCCACTAAGGGTGGAGTCCTTTACGTCTAAAATTTCTTTTTAAGGTTGGTAATCAAGGAAGAATTGTTTTCCTGAGAGGAGTTTCACAAGGCAGCCCACTAAAGAAGTTTAGTTTAGAGGTACAGAGGGCAGAAGAAACAGAGCAAGAAGAGCCAGAGCGGGAAAGAAGAGATTGTGATGAAAATAACAAGTTCTCAATCTGTCCTGATCAGTCTCTGTCTGGGTAAAGCATCTAAAAGACCCCCTAGCTAACTGGGAAAATCTAGTGATAAGAAGACAAAAATCTAGACAAGGAACATAACCAGCATTAAGGCCAAGACCCTGCTTCTGGTTATCTGTTTCTAGAGTGAGGAGAAATGGGTACATAAACAATACTACTCATCTGAAAGATGTGTGAATTATTATATTCATGTCACATGAACTTTTGGAAAGAATCCACCCCCAGGCTATTTCACTTATCTCTTTTGCCCAATATTGTTTACTTTTTTATTTCACAACATTTATGATAAACATTTCAAGGAAAACATAACTGGCTTCATTATTCAGAATTTATGGCCTCAAAGGAACTTCTGATCATTTTCTTGGTCCTTGACTTAACACTGTAAGGTCGCTGTCAAGAGAGTTTCTATTGTCACCTAGGGAGACATAGCCTTTCTTTGGAAAATCTGTGGGGACTATCTCTTTTACTACTTTTCTACAATTATTTTGAGAAATCCCCAGTGTCTCATTGAGGCTAAGCAGAAAAATTATGTTATGCCAAATATGGAAATGTGGTAAGTATATTCTGATGATGTTGGCACACACTGATCAATGAATATCAGTTCCAACTAATTTGCTATTTGAAATCAATAGAAAATTTAATGAACACTTATGGTTAAAATCCTTTTCTAAAAATAGTTATCTTGAAAACCACCTTCTAACTGAGTACTATTTGTGAATTATCACAATGCTTTCTGTCAATTTGTTGTTCAGACAAATTTATTTGGGTAATTCTCTACAAAGAGACATCTGCTTTCTCTGTATTCTGTTGAAGCTAAATTCTGATGACCTTCAGGGCCAATAAGTTTCTGATATATGGTGGCTGAGATGGGAGTGGACTCTAATTGCATGTCTAGAGAGGGACTGCTGGATTACATTAGTGAATATATCAGTATTTTATGGAAATTCAAGAGTATCCAAATGACTTAGCTCACAGAATAACAAAAACAAATCTTTTATTTGAAAATCGCCCTGGTCATTTGGGTTAATTGAGTCAGTTGACGCTCAAGCTCTCTGAAACAAACTGTTAGAAAACATTTTGCAAAAGACCCAGGAGTGCAGTAGAATGTTAACTTACACTTCAACTCCGACATATCAAAGGAGAAATACATATTTCAAGTGAAGGACCTCTGAACTATTTAAAATTGATGCTTTCTCTTACTTAGTCAAATATTTCTTGTGCCCAGTTATTTACTGGATACACTATATGTGACATATATAGAAGGGTTTGGTCTAAAAATAGTCAGAGCCTATTATTTCTGGAGGCAGAAATATATAATAATTGTAATACTGTGTGATAGGAGTAATCAACTCTAGGGTGTGGGGGAGATGAATGTATCAGTCAAGGTGACACTTGGGCTGTGTCATGAAGGATGATTTGGAGTCCTATTGGTCAAAAAGATGACATAAAGGACAACCCAGACAGAAGGCACAGAAAGTAAGGATGAGAGTAGTGCTCAAAAATTTCTTTTGAAAGGAAACAGTATTTTTAAAAAATATTTATTTATTTTTGGGAGACAGAGAGACAGAGTGCAAGCAGGGGAGGGGCAGAGAGAGAGGGAGACACAGAATCTGAAGCACACTCCAGGCTCCGAGCTGTCAGCACAGAGACTGACACAGGGCTCGAACCCACAAGGCAAGGGATCATGACCTGGGCCGAGGTCGGATGCTTAACCAACTGAGCCACCCAGGCACCCCAGAAACAGACAGTATTTTAAGCTTTGTGTGCCATACTGTATCTGTTGCAACAATTCAAATCTTCTACTATAGCATTAAAGCAGCTATAGATAATTCAAAGGAGTGTGGTTGTGTTCACTAAGACTATGTGTTAAAAAATAGACAATGGGCTGAATATGGCTCATGGTGTAGCTCACCAATCACTGTCATAGTGGATTTTTTCCTAGAATATACCTCAACAATTCTTTTAGTAGTCTCAACCTTTCAATGTCAAGCTGGACTACAGAAAACTTCACAACAGGCTGTGGCAATTAGTGCCTGGTCCATTCAGGTCCCCACCTGTTATCCCCATCAGAGTTCCTGCCACCTCAAGGGCACTAGATTTGTCCACATTCAGAGCTCCACATTTCCTTTAGGACCGTGGAGATCTCATAACTCCTAAAGGGTCATACCTCTCTCCTAGTCATAAAGTATCCTGCCTCCCTTATGTGCCATCTCAGATGTTCCAGTTTAATTAACTGATGACTGGAGATTTTGTGAACCAAAGGCCTTTTAGGATTTGTCTTCCTAGCCCAACAACTCCTGTTCATCCTCAGACAACATCCCTTTTATAGTCCTTGGGCCAGATTTCTCTTTTTCATGTTCTTGGCATGCCTAAAGAGTATTTGCCTTCAGTAATGAGCTGAAAATCCTCTTTATCATGAAGGTTATCTTTGACCCCAGTTAAATTTGTCTCCTGGGTTTTCCTTCCTCATAACATATTATGCATTTCTCTTCATAATCATGATCTATTACTTTTTATTAGATATTTATATTTATTGGCTTGCAATATTTCTTGTGCTCTTTTATAAATCAGTGAGGGCACAGATCTTCTCCATTTTATTCCAAGTTGCCAACCCAATGAACATTTACAGATGCTTTGAATAGGATGTGATGAATCTGAGGAGATGCTGACTTAAAAGAAAGAACAAACTATAATTATTTTAGCTCTAACTTTTTAGTGATTAAAGCCCAGTCAATGTAGAATGCTGGATAAAATGAGTAGAAAATATGTAAAAAAAAAAAAAAAAAAGACTATGGACAAAACATGGAAAGCCCACAACATTAGAGAAGAAACTGAGAATGATAGGTCAGGGAAACAAGTCCAAGAACAACAGAGGAGAGTAGCACATTCAGCTGACGAAGGAAAACATATTAAGGAAAAGCGAGCAAGTGACACAGCCAAAGGCATCAAAAAATTCTAGTTGGTGTGAACAATCATTAATCTTTGTCCTATCTATCATCTATCTATCTGTCTATATATCTATCTAATTAGAGAAGAAGAAACAGTTCTCTTTCTAAAGTGAACTGATATTGAACTTGCATATACATGTGGAATGACTCTTGGTTTCCACAGTCACCCTCTTTTAAGGGCATCATTATGAACTAATATTGACGATAATGTTAGGGAGGTATGCTTCCCAAGCATTCTTTTTTATCCATTTTTTATATGTTATATCTTCTTTGTGAAAGTGAGGCTTCTCTTTCAAAATATCAGTTTCTCCTAATAATATGGGCATAAAAGTCCATTATTTCTTTCACTTATATCTAGCACTAGTGCCCGGCATGTAGCTCTTTATTTACTAAGGATATAAGAAATTCACAAAAGGATGTGGCTCCTGCCCTCATGAAACTTACATTCTAGTGGATACGAGATGAAAACAAAACAAAACAAAACAAAACAAAACTACAAAATGGACTTTTTACATTCAATTACAGTAAATGCTATGAAAAAGAGATATAATTTAAGGAAGTGCCTAACAAGAAGATTGGGACTTGGAGAAATGAAAAATAGGACCATGCTAGGTAACAGGGGTGAGAATAAGTTGAAAATTATGCTTGCTAGATGAAAGCGTCTATGAGTCCCAACAAGGAAAAGCACATTCAAGGAACTACCAAAAGACTGATACAAATAGAATAAAGAAACTGAGGGGGAGAGTGGTATGAAATTAAGCTAATCTGATAGGCAGGGGCCAGATCACACACAATAGATTGTGACCATGTCTGTCTCGTATGGAGAAGTAATTAAGCTATGAGAACAGAGGCAGGGAAAGCCACCTGGATACTACTGAAATACTCTAGGTGAAAAACAATGCTGCCTGGTGCTTGTAGTGAGGATGGACTGATATGGGTAGATTAATATGTGTCAGAAGGAAAAGTTAAAGTGCCTGATGTTGTTTTTGGATCAGTGACATAATACCTGTATTCAGTGATTGCTCTGGCACAGAGTAAGTCCTCGATAAAGGTTAACAAAATTGTAATTATTGTAATCAATGCAGGATCCTGAAGCTTATTGACCTACGGAATATGAAATAGTTCTTGAAATTTGCTGCCAGGTGAATAATCATCTCCTGATATCAGGAGACTTGACCCACTAGATGGTTTCTGGGCATCCTTCAAACCAATTTTGAATGACATTCTTTGCAGGGTCACCCTTTTTTCCTGCGGAACTTGCACTCTGCCTCTGCAATGGTGTAACCTTTCACAATTGGAGCAGGGGTTGCTGTTCTATGCTGATCCACAGATAAAAATGTAGGATGCATTTCCTGGGTTCAGCTGCCCCTGTTGCTAAGGGCCCAATGACTCTGTCTTCAATAACATATTTTTACTAGAAGCTTCCTCTTTAATTCCTTTGATATGTAGTGCTGAAATCTCATCGAGGGTCAAATTTCATTCAGGCAAAAGTCCCTTTGGAAAACTTCACTTTGAGTTCCATATTCTAGCTACACCATCAGTAAGTTAACTATGAACGTGCTCTAAACAATGGTGTATTGACAGCATAGCTTTGAAAAATGATTAGCAACAACCACAATAGAATTTGAATTAATTAACTGGGGAATTTACAATTTTTAATAATGACTCTTGTCCATGGCAATTCAATAATTTCTTTATATCTTGCAGTTTTACATCAGGCTGAGCTTGTGAGAAATCTTAGGAAGGCCTTACAAATGAAGGCTTAAAGTGAGTGCTCACCTATTAAGGCCCTGATTTGTATACTGGAGGGAATATTGCTGGATGGACAGAAAAAGTCTGGATTGACTGAAAGATCAAGAGAAACTGAGAGTCTTCAGTGGATGGCTTCTGAGCTGATAACATTTAGCCCGAATTAGCCTGATTTAAATCTATGTATATATAAATCCTGGGAAATAAGCTTATAGACCTTAAAATACCACACACAATCATTTCAACTATTTGGATTTTTCAAATTCCAAGGTGGTATTGGAGAGTGAATTTTTGATCTTTTACTACAATGTTTGCTCTTTAATGAGATTTCATTTTATCATTGTCAATAGTTCAGAATAAGCCAATCTTCTTTTTTAAGTTTTTTTTTTAATGTTTATATTTGAGAGGATGGGGGAGGAACAGAGAGAGATGGAGACAGAATCCAAAGCAGGCTCCAGGCTCTGAGCTGTCAGCACAGAGTCCAATACAGGGCTCGAACTCACGATCTGTGAGATCATGACCTGAGCCGAAGTCGGATGTTTAACTGAGTAAATAGAAACCCCAGAACAAGTCAGTCTTATAAATGCCAAATAACAAGAGTAGTTCGCTGAGTGTGATCAAGCAGTTGGGGGATGAGCATCCCTTCCATGAACAGTTCTTTAATGAAGTCAAAGTGACTCAAGTAGGCAAAATCCTAAATTACTGTGATTGAATGCAATAAAACTACTAGGAGGAATTAAATTAATATGGCATATGTTCCCTCATTCAAAATAATCATTGAGCTTCCTCAATGTTCCAAGAACTATTCTAGACACAACAGATGCAGCAGTAAATAAAACAGAAAAAATCCTTATCCTTTGGATCTTACTTTCTAGTGATGACAGACAGACAACAAATAAATGTATATATAAAGAGCGTTGTCAGGGAAGACCTCACTGAGAAGGTTACACATGAACAGAGATTAAAAGAAGGATCAGCCATGTGGCTATATAAATACCCGAGGGATATGAAAAAAGAAAATTGCAAACATTAAAACTTTGAGGAATAGCCAGGAGGTGAGCGTAGCTGAAACCTAGTGGAAAAATGGGAAGTTAGCAGAAGAGGAGATCATGAGATGAGAGAAGTAACCAGAGTTTTCATTAAGTAGCTATTTGAAGACCACCATAAGAATATTTCCTTTTACAGAAAATGAAATGGGCACTGCAACAGATTAAGAATCATCTCCAAATCTTTGATGTGCCCTCCACGGAGGTAGAGAGTAGGTCCCTTCCTTTGAAACTGGGTGGGATTTATAACTGCTTTGACTAACAGAACACAACAAAAGTGGCTCTATGCCAGTTTCTGGGCTCAGGTTTTTACAGACTGGCAGCCTCTGCTTCCTGTTATTTGGAATACTAATTCTTGGAGGGCATCATACTCTGAGAAGCCCAACCCATGTGGAGAAACCATGACAGGCAATCTGATTGACAGCTAGCTGAGCTCCCAGTCAACTGCCAGCATCTACTGCCAGCCAGGTGAATGAGTTACCTTGAACATCCAGCCCATCAAGCTTTCAGATGACTTCATCCCCAGTCACTATCTGTTAGCATTCAGCACTTGCATAAAAAACCCAATCAGAGCCACTCAGCTAAGACCAGTCAACACAGAGATTCAGGAGAGATAATAAAAAAAATTGTTAAAAACCATGATACTTTAATTTGTTATGCAGTAATAGATAGCCATAACAGTATTTATTACAGGTTTATTATTGGAGTCATGATCTGTGTTAAATTTTAAGAGGGTCACTCTTCTTGCTGTATTAAGAATATAGGGCAGATAAAAGTAAAACTATATGAATTAGTTAGGAGGCTGGATAAATAATCCTGACATAAGAGTAAAGCACGTGGACCAGGGAAGTTAAACATGAAAGTGAAAAGAAGGAGTCATATTCTGGATATGTTTCTAAGGTAGCGATAACACATTTTGTTAATGGATTAACTGTGCAGTGCAAGATAAATAGAGCAGTCAAGAATGATTCCAAAATTTTTGTTCAGGAAACTAAACAAGCAGATTTGGCAGTGAGCAGAAGTGACAGAAATTAAGACTTCAGTTTGTGGGATGTTAAGTTTGAAATGCCAATTAGACACATATATAGACATATCCAGTGGGCAGTTCTGTGTATGAGTCTGGAGTTAGGTAAGATTGTCATTCCAGAGACAGACATTTGAGCACTCACTTCGGCAGTACATACACTAAAACTGGAACGAAATAGAGAAGATTAGTATGTCCCCTTTTTAAGGATGACAGAGACTGATATTTGATAGTCATCAGTGACTACCAAGAAAGAGTCCTAGAGATTATGCCCTGGGACACTCCTACTTTAAGCGACCGGAAGGAAGAGAATAAACCAGGAAAGAAGATTGAGGAAGAAAGGCCCATGAAATAGAAGTGACGTGATGAGAGTCAGGGCAAAGGAAGAAAGTAAATAAAGATGAAGGATGGGGTGACAGTCAAGTGATGCTGGCAGGTCAAGCCAGAGGAGGACTAAATTGATCAGTGGACTTCACAACATGAAAGTCATAGTGACCTCTACAAAGTAGCTCCAAGGAGTGGTAGAGGCAAAAACCTCTTTGGACTTGGTTCAAAGGAAAATGGAGAAGAGGAGTTAGAGACGTAAGCATAGACAGTTCTTTCAAGGAGGTTTGCTGTCATAAGGCAAAGAGAAAGAGGGAGTACAGCTGGATGAGCAGGATGAAGAGAAGTAGAGAGACTTTTGTATTGTTTTGTTTTTGTTTTCTAAGATGGGACAAGTAACAATATCTCTGTATGCTGATAAGAATGATGCAATAGAGAGAGAAAAAAAATGTTGCAGGATTGAGAGAGAAATGTCAGAGCAATGTCCTTGAGGGGAAATTTTACCACCGGTGTTAGGAGAGATGGTAGAATATGTTGAACTGATGCCACTTTGTGAGGACATGTAATGGTGAGACTGTTGTTAATTTTCTAAGTGAAACAGCATACAAGGTCATCAGCAGAAAATAAGATTGGGAGCCATTATGTGGGATGCTTGAAGAGAGAAAACAAAGTATGATATAGTTTTCTAGGAGAGAGGGGAAACCATTAGACCAGGAAAATGTGCTCTGATCACTGGGCAGTATTAGGGCCCACTTGATGTTAGTGATCATGAATTTAAAATGAGACCAGCCAGCATAGCTTCTAGTCTCCAATCATATTTAGCTGTGTTGGCGAAGATGCAAGGTAAAATTTAACCAGGGCTAGCATTGTAAATTGAGTAGAATAAAGAAACAAAAAGGTGGGGGGGGGGTGCGAGTTGAGACTGTGTGCAGGGGAATGATTGTAATGATTGTCCATGAATCTGAAGCTGGAGTTTTACTATTATTTTGCCATAACATTAAACACACACACACACACACACACACACACACACACACAACTTTTCATTATGCTAATATAGAGCTGGAAATCTGAGTTCTACTAAGACTTCTCTTTGCTGGACCATCTAATTTCAACAAAAGTCTCTAATTAATTTAATCCACATTTACTGAATACCTGGTCTGTGGATGATAAAAGATGATGGGCAGAGAGCTTCTGAGAACAATTCTGTTGCAAAAGCAAGAAAGGTTGATTTTTGACACTGGTTACAAAGACATTATCTTACTCTGGGAATTCTTTAGTACTCATTAGAGAGGCATTTTCATGACTAGGATTTAGCATCCACTTAGCATTCATAGTGGGCTGAGACCTTTATGGAAAATATAAACAAAATTCTCCCTGCTTTTACGGAGCGTTACAGGCTACCCTGAGCTTTTGTCAAGTACCTAATAAAGACAAGATGAACTTGTTCTAAATTGTTGTTGTAACAACGTGAGAACTGGGATTTTGTTACTGTAAAGTTTAAGAAGTACTTTGCAAATAAATTCAAATCTAGCCAACAAGTTCACTTCTTCAATTATCTTGCTCCAATAAAGTTTACTTCATCATGAAGCATATGCTTTCCTGGAATCCCCATAATGCTAATGACTCCCCCATTCATCATTCCTAATTCCTTATCAGAGGCATATTGCATTTTCTCCTTATAAATCTTTATTCTGATCAAAGAGTCAATTAAAGAGAGATTAATCTTTTTTCCAGGTAGGAAATTTTCTCATTCTTCAACTCGAATTGTAATTACACTTTTACTTTCAAATCTAGTAGTAGAGGCTAGAAAAAAAATTACATAACCTACATAATACCATTACCAACACCGCCATTTTGTACTGCCATTTGCTTTTACCTTTGTAACACTGCCTTAAATAACTCATATATTCTCCTTCTTTCTCCTTATATAATTTGAATCTCAGTGGGAGTTTTCTCAAAAGATTTATATTCCTTGAATAAATAGTGGCCGAGTGTTCTTGCTAAACTTGTAAATGTCTCTTTTCTTCTCTGAATTTGACTCTCTACTTTATATTGTATTCTTGAACTATTTTACTTGCAATCTTTCCTAAATTGCATTGTGACAGTTCAGACTTGAGTATTCTTTTGAAGACCTATTTTCTCCTGAATAGATATAAATATAACTTGAAAACAATGTTAAATCCTGTTTCCTCCTACAAGCTTTGAAACAAAAATCTGAAAGTGTGCCGTACAACATCTGCCTGATGGGCTTCCTCTTCTGGGTATGCTAACGCAGATTGTGCAAACTGGTGCTCCAGTATTAAATGACAGACCCCAAGTTCTATTGTCAAGCACTTTCTCTCTGTTGATTCTCAAAACAGGTTCCACTAAAGTGTTTTCATTTGGGTCTGAAAGGAACCTTGGAAGAAACCTTAGAGATTTTGAGTTCAATCCCCTAATTTTTCATATGAGCTAGGAATTTTGAGACTTGCCCAAGCTTATAGCTTATAAAGCTCATTTAGGGACCAACAAGCCCTAATCCATTTCTTGATTTTCACTTCAATGTTCTTTCTGGTACACCACACCAGAATGAATAAATAACCACACCACTCATGTCTGTGCATTTTATAACTCAAATTACACTGATGGAGTTTAAGATTGTACTGATAGCTGGGCTTTTGGATACTTCTAATTTATGTGACTGTGGCTTAATTTTAGGAACATCTATAATGAATGTCAGTTAGATGTTCCCTGATAATCAGAAATGTCTGGTATGCCAGTTGGCCGGGATTGGTGGTAGTGAAGGTGAAAGTTAGGAAACTATTATAAGAGCGATTAAGAAGCTGCCCACAAGTAATTCATTCTTAAGTGAGAGAAAGTCAAGAAATAGAAAAGGTCTAAAAATTATGGGTCACAATTAGACAGGGGTTCTTAGAACTGTGGAATAACCAGCATTCAGATTGACCTCTGAGCCAATCTGTTTACAGAGGTTTATAATAGAGAATGTTGTTTCAACATTCTTAGCCATACCTTGGAGATGCAAGGTACAACCAGCAGTGTTGCATTCACAGGGATGCAAAACTTGTGGTGTTAGGTATTGGCAGCTTTGGTAGAGGCAATTGTGCCTTTGCCATGGGCTGTCTTGTTGTTCATGACAATGACATCTCTCAAAGAAGAGAACTAGAATTGAAGAGAATGAAAGGTGTGAATCAACTCAGTAATTACAAGGACTCTAAGAGCATAAGAATTGCCCTCTGTAGGACACTCAGAACATAGAAGAAGCTCAGATTTTGTGACCTGTGTAGGGCCTGGGTCAGGCACATTCTGGTATTATGAATCCCCAATCTGGTATGTCCTAAAAGAATATGAATTCTCCATCATTATTATTTGGAACACTTAACTGGGGGTACCTATTGATTAATGATAGCTGGTAAATTTGAAATACTACTGAAGGGAATCAGGCAAGTGTCAGCAGGTTACAGGAACTTACCTATCAGGAGAATGAAGAATGGGGGTAAAAGAGGCCATTACTTTGCAGACTTTTCATCTAAGAAGCAGGGCATTTGAAAAATGTGTGCCTGCTTCTGGTGCAAGTATTCTAATCCTGACATGAATGCTATAAAACTGAGATACCTCTTTTTTTTTAATACAAAGAGTTTTCTAACAATGATATTTTTCTTTCCTAACATATATCATGTTTATCTGAATCCTAAAGAACTTAGCTAGCTGAGAAAAGATTGGAAGTTCCTGATATTCAGAACAAGAAAATCGATATAAGTTTGGCATGTAATGATAAGCACGTTAACATTTTTCTCGTTACGTTTATGTATTCATTCATTGATCAATTGATATATCAGTTTCTTTCATTTTTGATAAACACAGTTTAAACATTTAGTACCTGTACATGTGAAGAAATCTCCCTTCATATAAATAAATCTACTTGCTTAATATTTTAAATTGCTACAGTCTTTTTTTTTTTTTTTTGAAGTTTCTTTATCTATTTTGGGAGGGAGGGAGACAGACAGAGAGAGAGGGAGAGAGAGAATCCCAAGCTGGCTCCAGGCTTTCAGCATGGATACCGACACGGGGCTTGATCTCATGAACCATGAGATCAAACTGAGCTGAAATCAAGAGTCAGACACTTAACTGACTGAGCCACCCAGGTGCCCCTAAGTTGCTACATTTCTATGTCTCAAAATAATACTGGCTTGTTAAAACATTAAAACAGCCACACACAGTATGGTAATGATAATGATAATCACAGCTGATGATTATTAAGTGTACAAGGCAATGTATCTACTATACTTCATACCATTTAATAATTAAAACAATATTATGGCATTATGAGTTAAAATATTTTCTTATTTCCATTTTACTGAAGTACAATTAAAGAAAAAACTTGCCCAAAGTTACACACATTCAATAAGCTTCAAATCTAGATTCAAAGTCTTACTCTAATTCAAACTATATGTATAAAGATATGTTATTACAAATAAGCAAACTCCAAGCTGATGAAAGGACACTACAAAGAGATTCAGAGGATTAGAAACCATTTCAGGAGGATAATGTCTTTAGGGAGAGTTTACAAGAAGGGAGAATTGTCCTTCCTAAGGACATTCCTTCAGACTTTTTGCAGAGAGGTAAATAGTTATTTTGAAAATCTATAGAAGAATTTCATTAGTGTCCTCCTGTCGTTATGAGTATTAGATGAATGATTAGTGGCATGCACTATGTTGATAACCATTAATTGATAAGCTCTCAACAATGCTTCATTCAACACCTAATTTACTAGTTAGTTGCACAAGTCACACTAAAAATACTCAAAATAGCTATTGAGCTGGAAACTAAGAATATTAGCCAACACTCATGTCTAGGAGGCATTCCTACTGGGGAACCACCAGTCTGTAGCTCAGAATCAAAGCTTTGAAACAGAATAAGGCTTGAGACTCACGAAAAAGGCATTTACATCTCTGTGATAGTCCTGAACTGAGAGATCCTATTCCTAGGCCCACCTGAAAATTGTACTTTCACCCCCACTCAATTGCCAGGAAACTACTTTCCAAATCACAAAAGAATCACTTATGATTTCATAAATTATTCTTTTTGCATCCAATTGGCAAGAGATTCATTAGTACACACCATCACTGACTGTCCTTGCACTGGTTAAATTCCTCTTACATCCAGAAACAAAATTTGCAATTGTACTTGTCCTCAGGTTGAATGTGGGAGATGTGAATTGTATTAGCATCCAAGTGAAAGTGAAAAGAATCCATGTGCTTAT
Source organism: Panthera pardus (assembly GCF_024362965.1). Taxonomy (NCBI): domain Eukaryota; kingdom Metazoa; phylum Chordata; class Mammalia; order Carnivora; family Felidae; genus Panthera; species Panthera pardus. The sequence goes on from NW_026526688.1 coordinate 189,431,616, forward strand.
TGAAGAGCAAATAATAAGCCTGGTGAGATCTGTTTGCTCAGAATGAATAATCAGAGGGGAAAAGAAAGGAAGAAGGAAGAATTTAAAAACTTCCCAGCCTAAAAGGAGGGGCACTTCATCCAAAAGATTAAAAAATAGAAGTGATGGGGTATGTGGCTCAGTCTGTTAAGTGTCCAGCTCTTGATTTTGGCTCAGGTCATGATTTCATGGTTCATGAGACTGAGCCATGCCTTGTGCTCTGACCCTGACAGCCAGAACCTACTTGGGATCCTCTCTCTGTCTCTCTCTGTCTCTGTCTCTGTCTCTGTCTCTCTCTCTCCCTCTTCTTTCTCTCTCTCTCTCTCCCCATATTTCAAAATAAATAAACATTTAAAAAAATAAATAGAAGTTATAACATGAGACAATTTTAATGATGAGCTGTCAATGAGACTTTTTAAAATACATTAGGTGCTCCAAGCAAACAGGTTCAAGTGCAAGGATCATAGGAAGACACAACACTCTTCTAGTTTCTAGGGTTTTGTTTTCTTTTCCCTAAAATGGGAATTTTTTTCATTACTTTTCTATTGATTGATTAAGCTCACTTACACATGAATGTTAATATATTAATATTCAATATTCATTATTAATATTTTATTAGTCTTACCGACGTTGCATTTTCTGGAAATTTCTTAGTTCTTTAAAGGCCGAATGTAGTCATGCTTCCAAATGAGAAGTAAGCCATCCTTGGCACCAGCGAAAGAGGGAAAAAGTGTCATTTCACAAAAACCTAAGTGACTATGCTGAGATGAGATGTAATCCTATCTCACACAGTGGCAAGAGGCTTATTCCGCTATCCGGGAATTTGGGGGGGGGGATATATGAGAACACTTATTTCATTAATTAGTAGTACCGAAATTTTTACCTTGACATGGGGTCATGAAAATGTGCCGCAACTGAGTTAATCTGTTATCAGATGCCTCTTCCCATTAGTTTGCTGAAACACCCTCTGTGGCAGATGGCAGAAGACTCAAAGGTCAAAGGTGGGATATTAAATGCTGAGCTTCTGAACATCTGGAAAGCTTTTTTTTTAAAAAAAAAAAAAAAGGAAGAAGAAGAAAGAAAAGTAAATATATGTAGGTGTCATTTGCTGTCTTTCATATTAATATGATAAAGTATACTTCCTTGCAAGTCAGCCGAGGTGATTTTGATTTTGATAGAATATATCACAAGAGAAGACATTTCTCCTTTCCCTGTTACACCTGCACAGACGATTTATTTGCTGCACCCTCAGGCAATGAGCAGCCTGATGGTGATGGAACTCATCAGCATGCCCACAAGCACCATCTGTGCAGGAGCTAGGCTAATGAGCAAAGTAAGTAGGGGCTGGCGAGAGACTGGCAGTGAGGGGAGAGGGCAAGGTGGCTGGATTTAACTCCAAGCAATCCAGAGGTGGACTTTCATATAAAACACTAAGTCTCAACCATGGCTCTTTATTATTAGTCTTACAAGGGGAACTGTTGCAGTCTTTCAATGCTCACACCCTATTCTAGATCAATTGACTCCCAATTTCCAGCGATGGGGTCTAAACAGTGCATTTTTTTAAAGTTTCCAGATGATTTTTATGGGCAGTCAATAAAGAGAACCACTGAAAGAGAAGGAAATGCACTGAATTCACTCTGCTCTGTACATCCAGGTGTGGAATCAATGCACAGGACGTTGCTACTCAAGTGTATTCCAGGGACTACAACATCATCCTCACCCAAGAGTCGTTAGATCAAAGAACCTTATGCCCCACCCTGGACTTACTGCAGTTTAAGAAGATTCTCAGATGATTCATATTCACATTAAAGCTTGAAAAACACTAAGGATGTTGGTTTTTAAATTGTGGAATTCGAAACACTGTGAATCAGGACATTGCTTTTCAAATTGTGGACAATCTATGGGAGAGGACTTAAGGTAGAAAGTATTAATGTAATTCTGTCAGTAAAAATCTGTAGAATATTAAGTCATTAGAGTGGATTCCAGGAGCAAAATGGTGAGCCTTTATAGGTAGAGCCCCTATTCGCATATACCTGTATGGTGAGCAACAGTGATAAAGGCCAGAAAGAGCACCTCTTCTCCACAACCCCAAACTCCTTCAATGGGTTACCAGTCTGCTTAGTCCCAAATCTTAACACACCTACATCAGGTCTTTGTGACCTGTGGTTACAGCCAAGTAATTATTTCTTCTGTGCTTGAGCTCCACCACACATACTATCATTTTCTCAATCTTGCTCTAATCTTTTCCCTTTCATTTCAGATCCTTTGAAATGCTTCTTCCTCTGTCCTGTCACCCACCATGTTCTTAGCCTCAGTAACTCCTTCTCATCACCCTTCTAGATAGATCAGTCTCCTTGGTTATAAGATCATTCCTATTAAGATTACTTATCCTGAACTTCATTAAGCATCCTTTTGTTGATGTAAACTCCACCTTCACCAGTAGATGCAAGCTCCATGAAAGAATGAGCTTATTTTTGCTCATGCTTTATCTTCAGCCATGAGCACAAAGCCGAGCACATTCTACATGGTCAACTAACAGTTATTGGAATCGTTAATACACATTTGGATGAATGAATAAACCAAGACACCTTAGTAAATGAGGGCAATAGTATCAAATGTCCTTGGACAGTCAAATAATGTGAGGACTGGAAAATATTGGATTTAGTGACATGGGTAAAACAAATATCAGGAATGCTACGTATTTGTGCTTCCTTTTGTAACTTCACAAGACTTACCAGCATACTGTGAGTACCAGGAAACACTGTGGTAAAGTTACACATTTAACCTCTTTAACACAATGATTTTGGTATTTATTTGGTCCCAGAACCATTTGCCAAAAATACTAATTACTAACATCCCAGGCAATTATTATTCTGATGAACAGTAGTTGAGAAGTCCTGCATTCCCATGAGAAGCCACAATCCTATTGCATGGGAGCATTTGATGTTGTCCCAGCATGTTGACTCTGACAACTTTCACCTAGAAGTGTCCCTTCCTCTCACATTCCACAGGGCCTGAGGTCAACTGAGAAGGGAAATACCATCCCATATAAACCCGATGGACTAGAGTCAACCAAATATTAGTAAGCTATTGTAATGACTTCCGAATCTTTTGATCACTTGAGACACATTTACTCATCATTTAAGATGTCACTAAAATGTCATTCCTTACCCATTCTCATCTCTGCTTCCATATGTGAGCTGCTGATATAAACTGTGCCCACCTCTGGAATAGCACTTTGCATACTGTGTTAAAGTATTTCTTGCTTGGCCGCACACTTCATAAAGGCAGAGCCTTTTTATTTTCCCCTTGAGCTAGTCCAATATTAGCATGGAGGCTCCTTTAAGAATTAATTATTTCTTCAGTGGATGCATTAATTAACTCTGTTTACCTCTCTGTCTTTGGGATCACTGCATCTCCAACACCAGGCACAGGTCTAACATTGAGAAAAGACTCTTTATATAAATGAGTGAAAATATTTTACCAAACTGAGCCTCAGTTTCTTTGTCTCCAAAGAAGTATTTCTAATGATGAAAGGCGCCATCTATAAAAGTAACATGTACAGGACTTGATCCATAATAAGGCAAATAACAATATTTCTTTATCTTTGAAATAATAGAGGTGAATTTGGCCTGACAGAAGTACAAAACAATCAAATCGTTTCAGGTAACACAGGTACTTACTCCTTACTAATTTCACTAGTTATTAACCTCCAAAAGAGAACATAAGAACAGAGTTATCCCAAATAGTTTGATGTTTTTTATACTTAATTATGCTAATTAATAAATACTACTTAGGGTATGCCTTTTCTACAACAATCCTTAGCTACATAGCTGATAAAGTATAAATGAAGAAAGATAGAAGTTAAGAAGGGAAAATTTTAAATAGGTTAAAGTCTTAAGAAATAGATCTCTCTTACCTGAGAATGTTGAGAGGAGGCGTGATGGATATCTAGTAGACCTTTTTCCTGCCCACCATCTAATCTCCCTTGTTCTTTTCTTTTCTTTTTTTAATTTAATCTTTTATTTTTTTTTTAATTTACATCCAAATTAGTTAGCATATAGTGCAACAATGATTTCAGGAGTAGATTCCTTAATGTCCCTTACCCATTTAGCCTATCCCCCTTCCCACAACCCCTCCAGCCACCCTCAGTTTGTTCTCCATATTTATGAGTCTCTTCTGTTTTGTCTCCCCCCCTGTTTTTATATTATTTTTATTTCCCTTCCCTTATGTTCATCTGTTTTGTCTCTTAAAGTTCTCATATGAGTTAAGTCATATGATTTTTGTCTTTCTCAGACTGACTAATTTCACTTAGTGTAATACCCTCCAGTTCCATGCAAGTAGTTGCAAATGGCAAGATTTCATTCTTTTTGATTGCCGAGTAATACTCCATTGGAAAAAAAAAAAAAAAATATATATATATATATATATATATATATATATACATATCACATCTTCTTTATCCATTCATCCATTGATGGACATTTGGGTTCTTTCCATACTTTGGTTATTGTTTTTTTTTTTTTTAATATGAAATTTAATGTCAAATTGGTTTCCATACAACACCCAGTGCTCATCCCAACAGGTGCCCTCCTCAATGCTCATCACCCACTTTCCCCTACCTCCCACCCCCCATCAACCCTCAGTTTATTCTCAGTTTTTAAGAGTCTCTTATGGTTTGGCTCCCTCCCTCTCTAACTCTTTTTTTTCCTTCCCCTCCCCCATGGTCTTCTGTTAAGTTTCTCAGGATCCACATAAGAGTGAAAACATATGGTACTTTCTCTGTATGACTTATTTCACTTAGCATAACACTCTCTAGTTCCATCCACGTTGCTACAAAAGGCCATATTTCATTCTTTCTCATTGCCAAGTAGTATTCCCTTGTCTATATAAACCACAATTTCTTTATTCATCAGTTGATGGACATTTAGGTTCTTTCCATAATTTGGCTATTGTTGACAGTGCTGCTATAAACATGGGGTGCATGTGTCCCTTCGAAACAGCACACCTGTATCCTGTGGATAAATGCCTAGTAGTGCAATTGCTGGATCATAGGGTAGTTCTATTTTTAATTTTTTGAGGAACCTCTATACTGTTTTCCAGAGTGGCTGCATCAGCTTGCATTCCCACCAACAATGCAAAAGAGATCCTCTTTCTCCACATCCTCACCAACATCTGTTGTTGTCTGAGTTGTTAATATTAGCCATTCTGACAGGTGTAAGATGGTATCTCATTGTGGTTTTGATTTGTATTTTGCTGATGATGAGAGATGTTGAGCATTTTTTCATGTGTCAGTTGGTAACCTGGGTGTCTTCTTTGGAGAAATGTCTATTCGTGTCTTTTGCCCATTTCTTCACTGGATTCCTTGTTTTTTGGGTGTTGAGTTTGAGAAGTTCTTTATAGATTTTGAATACTAACCCTTCATCTGATATATCATTTGCAAATATCTTCTCCCATTCTGTCGGTTGCCTGTTAGTTTTGCTGATTGTTTCCTTTGCTGTGCAGAACATTTGTATTTTGATGAGGTCCCAGTAGTTCATTTTTGCTTTTGTTTCCCTTGCCTCTGGAGACGTATTGAGTAAGAAGTTGCTGCAGCCAAGATCAAAGAGGTTTTTGCCTGCTTTCTCCTCAAGGATTTGAGGGCTTCCTGTCTTACATTCAGGTCTTTCATCCATTTTGAGTTCATTTTTGTGTCTGGTGTAAGAAAGTGGTCCAGGTTCATTCTTCTGCATGCATGCATTCTGGTCCAGTTTTTCCAGAACCACTTGCTGAAGCAATTGTCTTTATTCCATTGGATAGTCTTTCTTGCTTTGTCAAAGATTAGTTGGCCATACATTTGTGGGTCCATTTCTGGGTTCTCTATTCTTTTCCATTGATCTGAGTGTCTGTTCTTGTGCCAGTACCACACAGTCTTGATGATTATAGCTTTGTAGTATACCTTGAAGTCTGCAATTGTGATGACTCCTGCTTTGGTTTTCTTTTTCAAGATCTCTTTGGCTATTCAGGGTCTTTTCTGGTTCCATACAAATTTTAGGATTATTTGTTCTAGCTCTGTGAAGAATGCTGGTGTTATTTTGATAGGGATTGCATTGAATATTTACATGGCTTTGGGTTGGGCAGTATCGACATTTTAACAATATTTCTTCTTCCTATCCAAGAGCATGGAATCTTTTTCCCATTTTTTGTGTCTTCTTCAATTTCTTTCATATGCTTTCTATAGTTTTCAGTGTATACATTTTTCACCTCTTTGGTTAGATTTATTCCTAGGTATTTTATGGTTTTTTGCACAACTGTAAATGGGACCAATTCCTTGATTTCTCTTTCTGTTGCTTCGTTGTTGGTGTATAGGAATGCAACTGATTTATGTGCATTGATTTTATATCATGCAACTTTGCTGAATTCATGAATCAATTCTATCAGTTTTTTGGTGGAATCTTTTGGGTTTTCCATATAGAGTATCATGTCATCTGCAAAGAGTGAAAATTTGACTTCCTCCTGGCCGATTTGTATGCCTTTTATGTCTTTGTTTTGTCTGATTGCAGAGGCTAAGACTTCCAATACTATGTTGAATAACAGTGGTGAGAGTAGACATCCCTGTCTTGTTCCTGACCTTAGGGGGAAAACTCTGTTTTTCCCCATTGAGGATGATATTAGCGTTGGGTCATTCATATATGGCTTTTATGATCTCGAGGTATGATCCTTCTATCCCTACTTTCTTGAAGGTTTTTGTCAAGAAAAGATGCTGTATTTTGTCAAATGCTTTCTCTGCATCTATTTAGAGGATCGTATGGTTCTTGTCCTTTCTTTTATTGATGTGAGGAATCATGTTAATTGTTTTGTGGATATTGAACCAGACCTGCATCCCAGATATAAATTCTACTTGGTTGTGGTGAATATTTTTTTAATGTATTGTTGGATCTGGTTGGCTAATATCTTGTTGAGGATTTTTGCATCCATGTTCATCAGGGAAATTGGTCTATAGTTCTTCTTTTTAGTGGGATTTCTGTCTGGTTTTGGAATCAAGGTAATGCTGGCTTCATAGAAAGAGTTTGGAAGTTTTCCTTCCATTTCTACTTTTTGGACTACCTTCAAGAGAACAGGTATTAACTCTTCCTTAAATGTTTGGTAGAATTTCCCTGGAAAGCCATCTGGCCCTGGACTGGACTCTTGGTTTTTGGGAGATTTTTTATTACTAATTTTATTTCCTTACTCATTATGGGTCTGTTCAAATTTTCTATTTCTTCCTGTTTCAGTTTTTGTAGTGTATATTTTTCTAGGAATTTGTTCATTTCTTCCAGATTGCCCATTTTATTGGCATATAATTGCTCATAGTATTTTCTTATTATTGTTTTTATATCTGCGGTTGTGATATGTCCTCTTTCATTCTTCATTTATTTAATTGGGTCCTTTCCTTTTTCTTCTTGATCAAACTGGCTAGTGGTTTATCAATTTTGTTAATTCTTTCAAAGAACCAGCTACTGGTTTCATTGATCTGTTCTACTGTTTTTTTGGTTTTGATAGCATTAATTTCTGTTCTAATTTTTATTATTTCCTGTCTTCTTCTGGTTTTGGGTTTTATTTACTGTTCTTTTTCCAGCTCCTTAAGGCATAAGGTTAGGTTGTGTGTCTGAGATCTTTCTTCCTTCTTTTGGAAGGCCTGGATTGCTATATACTTTCCTCTTATGACTGCCTTTGCTGCGTCCCAGAGGTTTTGGGTTGTGGTGTTATCACTTTCATTGACTTCCATATACTTTTTAATTTCCTCTTTAGCTGCTTTGTTAGCCCATTCATTCTTTAGTATGATGTTCTTCAGTCTCCAAGTATTTGTTACCTTTCTAATGTTTTTTGTGGTTGATTTTGAGTTTCATAGTGTTGTGGTCTGAAAATATGCACGGTATGATCTTGATCTTTTTGTACTTACTTAGGGCTGATTTGTGTCCCAGTATATGGTCTATTCTGGAGAACGTTCCATGTGCACTGGAGAAGAATATATATTCTGCTGATTTAGGATGAAATGTTCTGAATATATGTTAAGTCCATCTGGTCCAGTGTGTCATTCAAAACCATTGTTTCCTTGTTGGTTTTTTGATTAGATGACCTGTCCATTGCTGTGAGTGGTGTGTTGAAGTCTCCTACTATTATGGTATTACTATCTATAAGTTTCTTTATGTTTGTCATTAACTGATTTATATATTTGGGTGCTTCTGCATTTGGCACATAAATGTTTACAGTTGTTAGGTCTTCTTGGTGGATAGACCCCTTGATTATGATATAATGCCCTTCTGCATCTCTTGATACAGTCTTTATTTTAAGGTCTAGATTGTCTGATATAACTATGGCTACTCCGGCTTTCTTTTGTTGACCATTAGCATGATAGATGGTTCTCCATCTCTTTATTTTCAATCTGAAGGTGTCTTTAGGTCTAAAGTGGGTCTCTTGTAAACAGCATGTAGATGGATTTTGTTTTCTTATCCATTCTGTTACCCTATGTCTTTTGCTCAGAGCATTGAGTCCATTGACGTTTACAGTGAGCACTGAAAGACATGAATTTATTGCCATTATGATGCTTGTAGAGTTGGAATTTCCGGTGGTGTTCTCTGGTCCTTTCTAATCTTTGTTGCTTTTGATACACACACACACACACACACACATATATATATATATATATATATATATATGTATATGTATATTTTTTGGTAAGTATAATAATTTGTATATATTATATACATATATATCTATGTATATATATATATATATATATATATACATATATATATGTATATGTATATTTTTCTGATTCAGCACATTGAATATATCCTGCCACTCCTTTCTGGCCTGCCAAGTTTCTGTGGATAGGTCTGTTGCAAACATGATCTGTCTTCCCTTGTAGTTTAGGGACATTTTTTCCCTTGCTGCTTTCATGATTCTCTCCTTGCCTGAGTATTTTGTGAATTTGACTATGATATGCCTTGTTGATGGTCAGTTTTTGTTGAACCTAATGGGGGTCCTCTGTGCTTCCTGGACTTTGATGTCTGTATCTTTCCCCAGGTTAGGAATTTTTCCGCTATGATTTGCTCACATAACACTTCTACCCCTATTTCTCTCTGTTCCTCTTCTGGGACCCCTAAGATTCTGATGTTCCTTTTTAATGAGTCACTGATTTCTCTAATTCTTAAATTGTGCTCTTTTGCCTTAATCTCCCTCTTTTTTTCTGCTTCATTATTCTCTATAAGTTTGTCCTTATATCGCTGATTCTCTGTTCTGCCTCATCCATTCTTGCCACCGCGGCATCCATCTGTAATTGCAGTTCAGTTATAGCATTTTTTATTTCATTCTGACTATTTTCTACTTCTTTTATCTCTGCAGAAAGGGATTTTAATCTATTTTCGACTCTAGCTAGTATTATCATGATTCTAAATTCTGGTTCAGACATCTTGCTTGTATCTGTGTTGGTTAAATCCCTGGCTGTCGTTTCTTCGTGCTGTTTCTTTTGGGGTGAATTCCTTCATTTTTGTCATTTTGAAGGGAGAATAGGAATTAATGAGGTAGAAAAATTAAAATTAAAAAAATTAAAATTAAAAATTATTAAAATTAAAAATATACACACAAAAGAATTGAATAAATGATGCTACATCGTAGGTGTGTTTTGGTTTGGGTATTGAAAGTGGTTTGACAGATTAGAGAAAAAAAAGGGGGGGTGAAGGAAATTGTTTGAGAATTTGAAAAAATGAATACACTGAAGTAGACTAAAATGAGATGATGGGAGTAAAATAGAATTTGAAAAAAATTACACAAAAGTAAGGAATATAGTAGAAAAAAATTAAAGAAAAATGTTTTTAATAAAAATTAAAATAAAAATGATTTATTTCTCTTTCTGTATTCAAGAAAAAGAAAAGAAATGAAAAAGAAAAAAAAGAGGGAAAAAAAGAAGTAAATCGTTTGCAAATTTGAAAAAGTGAATACGCTGTAGTAGACTAAAATAAAATGATGGAAGTAAAATAGAATTTGAAAAAATTTTCATAAAAGCAAAAAGTATAGTAAAAAACATTAAATAAAAGTATTTTTGATAGAAATTGAAAGTAAAAATGAAGTTTTTCTCTTCCTGCATTCAAGAAAAAGAAAAGTAATGAAAAAGAGAAAAAATAAAAAGTAAAAAAAGGAAATCGTTTGAAAATTTGCAAAAGTGAATACACTGAAGTAGACTAAAATAAAATGATGGAAGTAAAATAGAATTCGAAAAAATTTACACAAAAGTAAAAAATATAGTAAAAAAAATTTAAAGAAAAATAGTTTTAATAAAAATTGAAAATAAAAATAAATTTTTTCTCTTTCTGTATTCAAGAAAAACAAGTGAAAAAAAAAAAGAAAGAAAATTGAATAGATGGACCTGCTAACAGATTGAAATAGGACTGGAATTACTTTATTTTCCCTAGAAGTTAGTCTATGTAGTGCTCTATAGTGCATAAATTAAGCCGGCGGTGAGACTTGTGTTCTTGAAGAGCGAGGTTGGCCCAGCTGGGCGGGGCTCATTGTGACGGCTCCGCTCTCCACTAGATGGCGCTGCTAGCCTCCTGGGGTGGATTGTTGCATTGCTCGTAGGTGCGTAGGCGCATGCACAGGAACGGTAAAAATGGCGGCGCACAGCTACCCAGTCTGTTCTCCCAGATCAGCAAACGTGCACCGTTCTCTGTCGTCAGCTTTCGTCCACTCCCCGCTTTTTCACTGTCTGTGACCAAGCCCCAGGCAGTACCTCTCTCCCATGTTTTGTCTCAGTTGCGGCTGTTTTCCCCGGCCCCTTACTTCCGAAGGACTGCGGCTTTGACCCGTTCCGCCCCTCTGCGGGGGGGTCTCACCGAGCAATGGACGAATGTCGGCTGCACCCAGGAAAGCTTGCTGGACTCTGCTGCTGCCGGTGCCCCGATACTGCAGCCCAGTGCCAGCCTGCCCCAGAAAAAGTTCGAGAGATAGTGTAGCAGCGGCTTTTCAGGGATTATGGAGAATCACAACACACATCTGGCACCAGCCTTCACCCTTAATGACCTTGTTTCAGAATCAGAGAATGTGGCCATTTTCTGGGGTCTGCTGGGACCAGGTGGCTTCAACAGTCTCTACCAAATCTCCTCCAGCAGTGGAACCGCTTCTCCCCCGTGTGGCCCGAGAACCTCCTGGACCCCACTCTGCTCCTGGGGATTCTCCCTTCCCACCAGAGCATCACCAGGTATCGAGCTGAGGAGTTGCAGCCTTTGCGCTCCCCTTGTTTACAGTCTTAATGGAATTTAAACCCTTTCCTTTCTTTCTCCCTTTTTGGTTTAGTCCCTGCGGCTGTTTCCAATTTTCCACTTTCCTTCCAGCTGCTTTTGGGGAGGGGTGCTTTTCCCGTATCCCCTCCCCCTCATCTCCGTCCTCTGCCCACAAAAGCACCTCCCTTCCCACAGCTTCTCGCTCCCCCAGTTCACCTCTCTGCGCCGCGTACCTGCTGAATTCTGTGGTTCAGGTTGTGCAGATTGTTGTGTTAACCCTCCAATCAGTTTTCTGGGTGTGCAGAATGGTTTAGTGTTGTTCTGGCTGTATTTCATGGACTTGAGACACACAAAAAACTTCCATGCTCTTCTGCAGTCTTGGCTCCTCTTCCCTCCCCTTTTCTTTTCTAATCACATCTATTTTCCTTAGGTGACCCTGCTGAACTGACTGAATTGTCCGTGTGGCTTCGAGAGAATGGACATCATTCTCTTTTTTGTCCAGAGGTTGGTAGGCAACTCAGGCTTAATCACACACAGCCAGTAAGATTTAGGGTCTCCCTTATTCGTGGGCTCTATATTTTGAATTCTCCTACTTGCTAAAATATACTGGTAATCCCCAAATAAGCACCCCAATGCTGCCCCAGTTATTCACAGACATGCACATAACAGCAAAATATTTACCACCCAACATATATGTTCCCAGCTAAGGTTGAACACGGTGAAGCCCTGACTTTTTGTTTCAGCTCTGCTACTATAAACAAGTTTCCTTTTCGAGGTCTATTTAGTGCCAAGTTTTTTCACACTTTTGTGCTTTTGGCTGATGTTTAAAATGACCCTAAGCAATAGCTGAAATGCTGTCTAGTGTTCCTCCCAGCAAGAAAACTGTGGGCGCCTTATGTAGAAAAAGGATGTATGTTAGATAATTTTCATTTGAACATGAGGTACAGTGCTTCTGGCTATGAGTTTAATTTTAATGAATCAACATGCATATTATATAAGATATGTTTAAACAGAGACACATAAAGCTATTGATTGGTTTCTAAGAACATGGTGACCAGAGGCTCACAGGAACAGAGCACTGTTCCTGTATCTCACCTAGGAGCCACGGTTTAGCGGTGCTTGCGGCAACTTTGCAGCACATCACTAACACAAATGAAGAAAACTGTATTTCCATGGACTTCTGTGTGCACTAATTGGGAAGAGGCTTTTTCTACCATATTGCTGATAGTATTGAACTCTACGTTGTTGGTAGCTTCCTAACGTCAGAGAAAACCTGTCTGAGAATAGAACCAAGGGAAAAGAAATCAAAGTTAAGAGATAGAAAAAAACGAAAATAGAAGTGAGAGGGAGAGAGGAAATGTGAATGAGAAGGAGGCACTGAGACCTGGTGCATATGAACCCTTGGGTTTTAGCAGCACCTAAACCAAATTTACCTTGGAATTTTTTGTCTTGTTTTGTTTTTTTTTAGTTCCACAAGCCAATAAACTACCTCTTTCTTTCAACTCTTGTTTTCCTTAGATAATTGGAGCTGGTCTACCGATATTTATAAATTAAAGAGTTCTAAATGAAAGACGGATGTTATAAAGAGGATGGTGATCTTGTTTTCTTCTTTTTCAGTTGGAAGAAGGAATCTACTAGTAGTTTAGGAGGGGTTTAGAATTTGTCTTCTATAAAATAGATTCTAGAAATTGAATAGAAATTAAAAACCATAAATATTTTTGAGAGATATTTCAGAATGCTTTTCCTTTAATATTTTTAGAAAAAAAATTACAAATCAAGGTGCCAGGGATGTACTAAGAATAAACTTTGAAGTCATCTTGTCTTTGTTTCAGTTAAGAATAGTTCATGTCTAAATAAGTCCTTTAATGAAAAGATTGAAAGATGGGGATTAAAACATACCTACATTTGAACCTTGATCTATTTACTAGCTTTGTGACCTTAATTTTTCTAGGCTTTATTTTCTTCCTATGCAAAATAGGCATATAACGTGAACTTAGATTCGCACATAGTAAGACCTCAGTTTTTCTTGAAACAACAAATAATTGTAAGAAGTAGATGACGTAATATAAAATGATTGCCAGAGAGGGGCGCCTCTGAGACTCGGTCGGTTGAGCTCTTGGTTTTGGCTCAGGTCATGATCTTCTGGTTCGTGGGTTCAAGCCCTGCATAGGGCTCTGTTTTGACAGTGTGGAGCCTGTTTGAGGTTTTCTCTCTCTCTCTTTCTGCCCCTCCCCTGCTCGTGCTCTCTCTCTCTTTCACTCAAAATAAATTAATAAACTTAAAAAAAAATTGGCAGAGAGCCTTGAGCATGGTAGCATCAATTAAAAGGTGGTTGTTTATAGTTGATCCTTGTTTTTTAAATCAGAATATGTATTCAATTAGGTAATGGAAAGTTGAAAACAAAATCTATGAACTTCCTATTTTGTAATAAATATTATTTTGTCATCTCTGTTTTAGGCATTGTAGGATTTACTTGAGATAATATAAGATAAAAATGTCACCATTTATCCTCTCAAGGAGTTTGTCAACCAACAGAAAATGTAAAGATGTAGATAAATATAATTTCAGGTAGATTTATTATTTAAAAAAAAAGTAATGTTTACTTTTGAGAGAGAGAGAGACAGAGTGTGAGCTTGGGTGGGAAGAGGGGTGGAAAAAGAGAGAGGAAGACACAGAATTCAAAGCAGGCTCTGGGCCCTGAGCTGTCAGCACAGAGCCTGATGCGGGGCTTGAACTTACGAACTATGAGATCATAACTTGAGCTGAAGTCAGATGCTCAACTGACTGAGCCACAAAGGTACCCCTCAGGTAGATTTCCACCCATGACATACACAATTACAACATATGCTGGGGTCCTAAGGAAGAATAGGCATCTAGGAAGGAAGATGATGTGCATGAAATGAGGGCTGAGAAAATGAATCAGGATTCACCAGGCAAGAATGCACTAGAAAGTCCAGGTGAGGCTGTGGACTCTATTGGGGCAACTGAATGTGACTCAAAAGGAATGATATGGAAAAGCCCATGAGATAGCAAGGCAGATAAACCTTTTTTATTTTTGTTTTGTTAATAAATTAGTGGAAGAGACTCAAAAGTTTCAAGCTTCATAGATAAGCTATTCATAGCATACTCTCCAAAGTCTTACTCAAAGGTATGCACTGTTATCCTCAATTTTTACTAAAAATGGGCATGGTTTTGTAAGAACATATTCCAGAATCTCTATCTAAGAAAATTCACCTCACTGGATTTCTCTGCTCTGGAAATCAACGTGCATTTTCAATTTGCATTTCTCTTCAGGTCTTAAGAAACAAATTGATAAATTTCACTTTCCTCCAAAATTATTCTTCTGATGGCTTTAAAATTAGAAATCTAAGTAATTAATGTTACTATATAGTACTTTCTCAATGGCTGATTTAAATTTTTTTTTTCCTATCTACCCATTGTATGTTTCTTACCAGCATTCCCCACCTCCTGAAATTTACATTATCTATTTAAAGTCTTCCTCCAACTTTTAAAAAAATGCACTACAGATTTTTCTTTTTACCCTCCTCTGTTTAAAGAACTAGAATATCACAACAAGAAAACATCTATAAATGCAAGATAGTCATTCTAGAGTTTTGTTTTATTTTTCCCCCCAAAACGTTAATACTAAGTAATAGGTTTTACTGAAATGTATTAGGGATCTGTATTGTTCCTAGTCTCCCTTATTCCACATGAACTACCCATTCCCTTTCCACGTGAATACCTCAGAACAACAGGATTGCATAAAATGAGCCAAGATTGAAACTGATCAAACAGGCTAGGTATAAGTTACAAAGTTGTTGAAGTCTGCTTTACCCACTCACAACGGAAAATATTTGATGGCAGAAGGGGAAGAGAAGTAGGAAAACTGATGGAAGAAAAGTGTCAAGGAAACACTAGTTACCGCTGCACTTTTTCGCACCCGATCTCACTTTTGCCAAGACGCCAAGTCTCATTACCAGTGTGATGGTGGCTGAAATGTTACACGTCCACATGTTTTTGTCCTGCTCCCCATGACTTCACTTTTATAATGAAAACAGTGGAAATACATTGGGAGGGACTAATCCATAAAATGTGTATCTACTTTAACATCCTCTAGTTGAGCTCCATGAAGAAGGAATTGTTTTTATTTTGTAAGGATCCCAAATGAGTTGCAGAAGGATCTTAACAAGAAGTAGAGCAGGAATGACTTCCATGCTTGAAAGCCTTTTTGACAAACAACAACCAAGAAATGTGCACTCTTGTGCACATCAGTAACAGATAAGAAAGACAGCTGTTGGGCTGGCCTCCTCCCTTTCTTTGGAACAGAGCTGCCAAGGGAGGCACTCTCCTGCAGATGCTTCCCACTGGTCAGGTGGGAAGTTGAGCTGTGCAGGCATCACAGTAGGCATTGCAGTAAATCAGATAGCATCTTTTCTGGAAGAAGGCCAAGCTGCCCTTAAAGATGTTAGGTACAGCTTCCTGGTAGCTCAGGGAAAAGGGATCCATTTCAATAATTCCCAAAAACATCCCTCAAAGCCAGTATTTTTGGCAGGAGGGGGTGGGTGTTAAGTAACTTCCTGCTGAAGTTATAGAGGAAAAATGAAAATCCTACATTCATCCTTCCATACTCTGATGCCTGGAAACAGATTTTGGGCCATGATTCATACAGTGAGGTCTGCCTTGACGTTTACTTTTTTCTCCTTTCTTCCCTGCTTTCCTTGCAAAGCAAATAGTTCAAAATTTTGTAGTTGGGAAAGGAAGATATAGGTTAAAAAGATTTCAGGAAAATCCACAAAGAGTGGTGTTCATCCAATGGAAGCAATGGGTTATAGGGCAGAATGGACTCGCGAGTAACTCATATGTATGAATAATATATCTGGTTGACATAACTGAGATGGGGAAAACTTGGGCCTAATTATTGGTTACATAGTCCTGTGGAAAAATCATAGGCTTTATTGGCTCACAAATCTGGATTGAAGCCTTAATCGTATTATTAATCAGAAATGAGAACTTGAGGGAGATTCTCCAAGCCTTTGATGTCACTTTATCTTTTTTCAATACTTATTTTATTTATTTTGAGAGAGAGAGAGAGAGAGAGAGAGAGAGAGGAAGGGGCAGAGAGAAAGACAATCCCAAGCAGGCTCCATACTGTCAGGGCCGAGCCCCATGTGGGGCTTGATCCTGCAAAACCATGAAATCATGACCTGAGCCTAAATCAAGAGTTGGAAAAAAAAATAAAATAAAGAGGCATTCAGACCCCCCCTCCAAAAAAAAGAGTTGGACACTTAACTGAGCCACTCAGGCACCCCTGATGTCACTTTAAAATGGAGAAAGTACTCTTCCTTTGTAGGTGCTCTGAATCTTTCATAAAATAATGTAAAAAAAAAAAAAAGCTGTACTAGTGTCCTATTACTGCTGTAACTAATGATCACAAGACTAGTGATGTAAAACAACACTCATTGTCTGACAGTTCAGGAGATCAGAAGTCTAAAAATCAGTCCTATGAGGTTAAATTTAAGGAATCAACAGAGATGGTTTCTTTGAAGACTCCAGGAGAGAACTAGTTCCCTGCTTTTTCCAGCTTTTAGAAGCTTTCATCTGTCATTCCTTGGCTTGTGGTCACCTTTCTCTAGTCTTTGCTTCTGTCATCACATTGCCTCTTGTCCTCTCTAACCTCCTACCTTCCTTTCATAAGGAACTTTGTGATTACATCACACCCACTAGGATAATCTACCCATCCCAGGATCATTAATGTAATCACATCTACAAAGTCCATTTTTCCATAAGGTAACATAGTCACAGGTTCCAGGAATTAGGGTGTGAGCATGTTTGCTGGGCTATGATATGAGTGTGTTTGTAGGGCTGAGACATAGCCTATTATAAATATTTAGCACAAACAAGCATGCAACAAATTCCAACCCTTGTTTCCTCTTCTATCAGAATTGGAAGCAAGATGGACCTAATCACTCTTTCCCCCAATTTACCATCACCTTGAACATTCTGCTCAGAGGTCCCAAAAGAAAGGCTGAAGGAATCCACTAAGAGTAAAATGGCAAAGCCTTAAAAACCACAAGAAAGCAGAAGTCTTATACTTGTGGTGTATTTGTTTCTTCCTTTGATGAGCGTTTAGAGTCTGGTGTGTTTTATATATCTGAGTTATGCTTGGAAAGCATCTGGAAGAAAACCAAATTATGTAGTCAATTGTAAGTGTAAAGCCATCATGAGTGAATTTTTTCACTCAACGTGTCCTGAAACTAGTTGCAGAAAGCCATTTGGATTTTGAGGATGAGAGAATCATCTTAGTTTTAGAGTTCAAGAGAATCCAGGTCTTGTGACATGAGGGAATTGGAACTGCTAGGTATATTCAGCTTCTGATTTAATATTCTTTCAAATTGCACTGACATCATAATCATTTATCTTCAAAGAAAGCAGAGGGAGGCCAAAATAGTTTCAGTTTCACTCTGTTTTAATGGTAAATTCCTATCCTTTTGCTGATGTCCGCTATAAAGTGATCATTCATACTGCCATCACATGAAATGAACCAACTAAATCAAAATATTTTTCATAGGGGAGTAGCCTAGGGAAGTGAAAGAAACAGCATGCCGGACTTCTCATGCTGGGCTATTTTTGGATGGCCTTCTTCAAGGATCAATTTAAAGCTAACTTCTACAACAAAGCTGTCTTCAACAAGCAGAAAAATATGCCAAACCCACACATACTTAACAAAAGTAGTCAGCTGACTGCACCTGACTTAACTGTACAAAATATAGAGTCTATTCTCCATATCATAGTAGCTACCAAGAATAGTAATTATGGAGATAATGCATAATTCATTAGCTCACTGATCCATTTATTCTTTATCATAGATCTTTAACAAACCTACTATTTTTTCATTCATCATTCATTTAATCATTCATTTTTTTTCATTTCCTCAACAATCAATTTGTATATTTATTAATTTACTCATTCAACAAAACTGCATTGAATATCCTACTTCTGCTCATATTATATTGGGTACGGGAGATTTAAGATTAATCAAATGTATATGTGCTCTAGAAACCCATATCTTGGCCCAATCTTCAGTTAGAAGACTCTAATATAAGAAAAGAACATAGAAATAGAAGTAGGATGTTTTGTTAATAATCACTGTGAGGGCCATGTGGTTCCTTCAATCGGTTAAGCATCCAATTCTTGATTTTGGCTCAGGTCATGATCTTATAGTTCGGGAAATCAAGCCCCACATCGACTCCACTCTGACTGTGAAGATTCTCTCTCTGCTTGAGATACCCTCTTTCTTCTCTCTCTGCCTCTCCCCTGCTCCCACATGCTCTCTCTCTCTAAATGAATAAATACATACACATTTTAAAAAATAATAATAATCCACTGATGAATCATCTTAAATATGTGATATTTGTGATAAATTGTAAATATTTTAGGCAGGTAAATTGTGATATTATAGAGACTAATTCAATGATTGGGAATCTGACTTCAGGTCATTCAAATGTGTGGGACTACATATTCAATTATTGCATTTTTTTTTTTTTTTTTTTTTTACCAGTACAAGACTTTGTGAAGAGTTTCAGCTCAAAATACGTGTCCCGTGTATTAATCTGTGGTTAATGACTAACTGTGTTACTGGTCTCAGAAAAGTATGAATTTTTTCCCAGCCAATTTGTTGTTATACTGGCCAATATTGCTGTGGAAGTTGTATAGTACCATCTCATATTTCACTGGCCACCAAAGTGTGAACGCTAAATCTGGTTTGAAAATGGGAATGGGTGGACCTCTTTGGGCTCCCTATCAAAGCAGTGTAAATGTCACTAAAATAACAGTCTCTGGCTCTGTGTTCTCAAAGTCAGTCTTAGCCATAATTACGTATAGCTAAGACAGCGTGGCCTTTGGATTTTTGACCCTCCTAATCAGGCCACCATTTGTATTTTGGAGGCCTGATTCACGACCGTCCTAACTACCCTCCCTTTAAACCAACTTCTTTCCGCTGTTCCTTAATACTCAGACTGGTATGTGAAATTTCTTCATTCTTCAGATATTTTAATTTTTCTTTCCTCGACACTATCCCCACAAGGCTCTATTTTTCTTGCCTCTCATCCCTCTAGTATTTCCTAAGAAGAGTGTAACTAATAACATAATTTTTAAAAAGTTGATTTATCATTCTTCTCCCTGTCCCTCACATGCATACAGTCATCTGAAAGCTTGGTAAAGTCAAGAGAATTATCTTTTATATTGTCATGTCTCCCATTGCTCGAACCCTAATGTTGAATTGATGAATCTATGAGCAGAAGATTGTATGAGAGTCTTTATGATATCTGGTCAGATACCTCTATGCCAAAGAACCATTAATTATATCAGAGTTCCTGGTGTTCTGACAACTCCTGCATGTCTAATGCTAGCATGCCCCTCCCCCTCACTTTGCTCCTCAGTTCTTTTCATTTGCAGGAAATGCTCAAACTCCTGTGCAAAGCTATCAGTGGCCTTTTACACTGAAGTCTGATAAAAGGTATATTCTTGAAAATGAGAGTTTATAATTCTAGTTTTGAAAGTACAAAAGTAGACAGGGGCACTGGGAAGGAAAATGAGAGTCCCAAACAAAAAACAAAACAAAACAAAACAAAACAAAAACTGAATTCCTAGGAATATTGATTGACTAAATATAAG
Source organism: Panthera pardus (assembly GCF_024362965.1). Lineage (NCBI taxonomy): Eukaryota > Metazoa > Chordata > Mammalia > Carnivora > Felidae > Panthera > Panthera pardus. The sequence goes on from NW_026526688.1 coordinate 189,451,547, forward strand.
TGGTATTCCAGGCACTTCTAGATACTTCATATGTTGTAACCAAATTAATTATCTTAATAACCTTATAATGTAGGTGCCATATCCCCATTGAAACATTGAGACATAGAGGTTAAGTAACTCTTTCCAAGTGTGGAGACAAGATTAAGAACCAAGTATTTGACTCTAAACATCATGTTCTAAATGATTAGGCATTATGATCACAGAAAGACAAAATGAGATAACATGATTATTATGGCTGTGTATAGAAAGATTGCTGTGAGTATGGTTGCCTGCATGGGTTATAGGAAGTTACATTATGAAAGAAAGGGTACTGGTATAAATTCTGATTCTATGTTTTTGATAAAGATAGCATAGGGGCACCTGGGTGGCTCAGCTGGTTCGGCTCAGGTCATGATCTCACAGTTCATGAGAACTGTTTTCCAAATATTTAATACCTGATTCAGAAAAAACAGAAATGAATGACAGACTTCCAGTGACCTTGATTTTGAAACTCTGACACCACCTCTGACTTTGGGGTGAATGTGTTAATGAGATGGGCCATTCCATTTGGAAAGCCAGTAATAGATTACGGTGAATGAATTCATTACTGATATTTTCAAGTCTGAAATGTTTATTTTGGTCAATTCTAGCCTTAAAATCTTTGACTTTGAAGTCTGAAAAAAATACATTTACCTAGAAAAAAACCTGTAATTTACCAGTTAGGTGTGAGATAAGAGATTATAACAAACTGAAAGAAATAATTGCTAAGGCATTTCTCACCAGTCTGCCCTCTTCAAGTGTGTGTGTGTGTGTGTGTGTGTGTGTGTGTGTGTGTGTGTGTACATGCGCATGTGTATGCACATGCATTTGTGCCATTCATCTGGAACAATTGTCTAAGTTTTTGGTTCTGCTTTGGAAGCTAAGGAATGTGTTGAGTTTTGGAATTCCTTTCATGTGGAATGAATCCAGCTCCTGAGGACTGTTGATGATGGACAAACACTGCACAGAAATACCATAAGGAAGACTTCCATTTTCAGTTTGCTTAAGTAATCTTGATAGAAGGACCCAAATATAGTGTTTTCTATGAGTATGACAAGAGCTTCTCGGGTCAAGACATAAGCAGTTGACATAAACTGCACTTTAATTAGTTTGAGTGTATTTTCCCAGGACACATAACTTGCTAAACAGTCTTCAGTGTTTTCTACTTTGGGGTATCAGATACTGTTTCTCTTCCTTTGTGTTCCAATATAACTTTCTCCCCCCGTGCCCCCTCCCCTCAAATTACTCTGTGCCATAGAAATGCTGTGAAAACAGAAACTGTGTCATGGTTACTTTTATGTTATTGGCACTTATTGATACCTGGTAATCAATGGAAAGATGGTTGAGTAAATAGATGTCTGGGTGAATAATATGTGAATGACATGCTTTGGTCCAGATTTGGAGTGAAGTCAGTAACTGTTATAAAACTCAGCAGCCCCCAAATACTCTGTCCCTATTTTACATGCATATTAATTTTTATAAACATGATTTATGCATATTGTTGGAGAAGAAAAGAGATTTGAATGTTCTGTTTCATAAATTATTAGCAATATGAGACAAAGAAAGTCAATAATTAGGAGCCACTCTGAAGATACTAGAGGTGGATTGTTTGTGGACATGACCAGAGGAAATTGAAATAGGATTCTATTCTATTGTTCTTTTCTTCTTTTCTTTTCTTTTCTCTTTTCTTTTCTTTTCTTTTCTTTTCTTTTCCTTTCCTTTCCTTTCCTTTCCTTTTTTCTTTTTCTTTTAATATTCTATCATTCTCCAACTCAAAATTTTCCAATGGCTTCTGTGGACTTATAAACAACATCCTAACCCTTCACCTAGCATACAGAGCCACAACACAACCTGGCCCCCGTCCACATCACTGGCCTTAGCTCATTCCATATCCTACTGTGCTCCATGTTCTTTCTGCAAGGCTTTTGGCCAAGCTCTGCCTGGGTTCCTCCTCAGTCATCTTCACTTACCTGGATGCTTCTCCATCTTCAGGTCCCAACTTTATTAATTCCTTAGAGACACTTTCCTTGAACAGTTTCCCAATGAATCTCCTAATCACTCAGTATCATACCATCCTATTTTAATTCTCTGCATAAATCTCAACATGTTGGAGATGCCACATGTTTGCATCCCAGCTGAGCGTGTCTGAGCATCAGCCGTGTCTGTCCTGACACCAGGTATGTGTAGGTAAAGAAGCCATCCTGGAAGTCCTCCGCCAGTCCCAGCTGTTCTATGTCTCAGGCACTCATGTTATTCCATGGACCAAAGAGCCACCTACATGATGTGTTTTCAGAATTCCTGACTTAATAAATCCCTTTGTTTGTTACACAGCAATAGCTAAAACACTTACTCACTTATCACAGGCTGCAATTATGTTGTTATTTTAATGTTTTTAAAATTCTTGGTCTCTCCCCAAGAATGTCAGTTCCATGATGACATGAATTTTGTTTACTGCTATAACCTTTATACCAGTGCTTGGCACATAGTGGGTGTTCATAAATATTTGCAAAATAAATACTTACTTTGTTAACTGAGCAGGGTAATTTTACATTTTTAATCTCATCAAACACATTCAACAATTCTATATAATATTATCCCCATTTTACAGACGAAGGCACTAAATATTAGAAGGATCAAATAGTTTTCTCCGGTTGCAGAGAAACTATACAACTAGAATGTAAACTAATTTTAATTTGAACTCTTTTATCATAGTCTTACCAAATAAATTGTTGGATTAACCTCATCTCCAGGTTTACCTTCAATTTTAAAAAATAGAGTGCTGAAGAGTGTAGAAACTGAGGCAGGACTCCCACAGTTCAAATCCTAGCCCCTGCATATTTATTTTGTGAACTTGTCTCAATTTTCTAATTTCTAAAATAAGAGTTATAAATTCTGTTTCATGCCCAGGCTGCTTTGAAGACTGAATGAGTGAATATAAGTAAAACATTTATACCAAGACTCGGCACATGAGTATTCTGTAAAACACTATATTATTATTATCATTGTATTGAATGATATTTATGAATTGTCCAACATATTCCCTAATAACCAGATATTATTAATAAACTATTTGCTGATATTTTGTATGTAAAATGTTTATCATACCATAGGCCAAACATATATATGTATCCGAGTTGTAAAATAAATGATTGTAACTATGAATAAGGTATCCTTTTTTGTGATACGTGTGACCTACTTGAGTGCTGTGAATTTTCATCATTGTTGTTGTTAAATAGGAAAACAGTTTTCTCTGAAATGAAAAGTTATATGATTTAGTCTTGGGAACTGACTTGGAGGTGATCTCAGTCAGCTTTCTCATTTTTTAAGGACGGACACCGATGACAAGAGAGGCAAGGCCTCATTTAAAGTCACATAGGCAGCTACCAGTTGAGCCAGAGCAAGAGTCAAGGTGGCCTGAGTCCTGTCCTGGTGCTCTCCAGCCCCACCAAGCGCTGTGGTGCCAGCACATGCTTGTTGATGGAGAAGGGCCTTTCCAGCTCACTGGTTTTCCCAGTATGAGCCAACATCTGCTTAGTTCTCTCTACAGGGGGGAAACCAAGCAAGTGCCCATCTAGACCCCTGCATTCTATCCTTCATCAGTAAAAATTATAATACTGCTTCCGTAAAGTTAGAGAAATACCTGATTCTTCTGGGTTAATCTAAGGTCATGGGAAGCAGCCCATACTTAGAAGACATTGAAGGATAGGAGATAGATTTAAAAGACTGTGCCTTTCTCATGCCTCTGAAACTGTAATTAGTGGCCTGAAGCTACTGGCCACAGCAGTCTGGAACTTTGTACAGCAAACAGCTGTCTTCCTTTTTTAGGAAGAGTTATATAAGGCATTCAAACCACATGGATTTCCTTTGAAGCAGCTAGAACTTTTGTCAATATCATCTTTTATCTCTCTTTTCCCCTTCAAGCCCTCTTAGAAGAGATCTTATCAAACAGGGAATCAAAGGAAGCTTCTGGTGTTACTCTTTCCCAGACAACTTTCTGGAATTCTTAAACATGGAACCAGATTTCTGACAGTCATGATGTGATTTGCACTGGTGTTTTCTCCCTGATGATCTCTCTATAATATCTTCAGGCTGTGTTGGACAAGCGCCAAACAGAGCTTTGACCTATGCCCCGTGTTTTCACGAGTTGAAAATCCATGTCGTCCTTGGGAGCATATAAATGTTACTTGTTTTTCTTCTTTCTCAGAGGCATACATGAGAACTCATAGGTAAATACAAATAGACAAACTACCTCTCTTTTCTATTCTCAGCAGAGCTCAAAAAATCAGTCTACTCTAACATAAGAACTTCAAAAGTTCTCTCAGGTACAAGAATCTGGATCACCTTTTAATTACATCACAAGAAGAAATAAACATGGCAATATTGCCAGACTAGTTACTGCCAAACACAGAATTTTTATGTGATAGCATTGCACAAATAGAACACTATCAAAGGATTTTTTCACAAATATCCCACTTGTGAGCTTAAAATGAGTCTCTGGTGTAAAAGTTGTATTTTTATTGTTAAAAATACAAATCGGTTTACAATGGGCTTCAGTCAGGATTCTTGGTTGTATTCAACAGAAAAATTTTGGGGTTAATTTAAGAAAAATAACAGTGGAAGGAATGAAGGCTGAGGTATGTGGTTCAGTCTATGTGTACACCCACAAGGAGGTAATACAAGTAGGGCTAGCGAACACATTCCTTTGTGCTAGATACGGTTCAATGTGCTCATTCAACCCTTGAATCAGTATTGTGTGGCCGTAACTATTATTATCCCTATTCTACAAAACTAAAGCAGAATTGTTATAGCTTTTGTCAAAAAAAGCATTGAAATATTAAGTGAGAGATCTGAGCGGTAAAGACCACATCATAGGAACATTCTTCTCAGGATGCTTGCTTCTACTAACCACCACAAAGTGCTTCTCTTTCCTCCATCTTTACTGCCACTGGGCACTAGGCATTTGCCTACCATTTTGCATCTCTTATTCCAGATTCAAATATTGGGTGTGGGTATTTCACGTCCACGTCCTGTCTTCAGGGGATTACAAAGCAAATATCCAGCCTTAGATGGTTGGATTCATGCAATAATATATTTCTTAAAACTAGGAATGAAGTTCAGATGCTTAGAAGCCAAAAGAACATAACAGTCACTGCTCTCTCCTACAGTAACTACTAGTAACCTTGGATGAAAAGTTGAAGTCCTACTTAAAGGCTTCCATGAAATTGAATAAAATTGCCACTGTGAAGAACATTAATTGGTTACAAATGTAAATAACCTTGTTTCCAAAAAGGTACCATTTTGGTTTCTATCCCAAGCATAAACGATTTATAATCAGTAACAAGAAAGACTGAGGAGAGTAATTGTATGCCTTGAATAAGTTCTTTAAAACCTGTTGAGAACTAATACTATGGGACTTCAGTTCATAGCAACCCTTTCCAATATAAACTTGAAAGTTAGATAATGCAAGAAGTGAATGGAGGAAAAGAGCTGAGAAAAAAAGAGTGAGCGAGCGAGATTTCTATTGCAAAATGCTTTTGACATGGTCCAGTTACTGCATCACGACTTCATGTTTCTTAATCTTGGCAATAGAATAAAGTCCTCAGCAGAAGGACTTTTTTCAAGTCCAAAAACATGACACTTCAGAGCTCTAATGATAACTTCTCTTTTTATGTCTACGGGATTTACAGTGTTTGCAGATGGAAGTAATTTAATACCGGGGTGATCTTTCATCTAGCCTGTTCTTTCGGTGACCTTATGTTTACTATAAGAAAACACCAACAAGGTGTCTGATTTCTTCATGGAAAAATGGCAACTATTTAAAACAAAAGGATTTTGTCCAGGAGAATCATAAATCTTTCACTGTTTCTGTAATTTAACAAAAAAAGGGCTCATTTGTTCTGTGAGGAGTGTTTGCTTGTGAGACAAGGCCAATTTGACTTTCTCATAAAAAATGCATTTTTTTTGAGGTGGGGGAAGATAGCAGGAGAATAAAAAGTCACTGTTCCATCTATGGCAGGAGAATCAAATCTTTTCATTTCCATGGCTTTGCCTCGAACCATCCATAAGTTATCATTTTGAAAGAAAACCCCAGAATCCTTCCCGGCATTTCCCAGGATGCTTTAACAATAATAGCAGGTTCTTCACGCCCTTCATACATCTCTGCTTCAGCCTGTGTGGTTCCTGCTGATTTTAAAGCTTGTTCTGCACCCTAGAAAGCAGACTCTTCGTGGGATGCGAGAAGCTCTTGGTAACCACAGTAACACACCTTTCCTGGGAATCTTCCCATTGACATTTAATAGGTCGAGTAATAAATAATGGAATGAAAGCTTTCAGCAGAAGACCAGAAGCTGCAACTGAAACAGTCAGGAAATGGATAACAGCTGCCTTTAAGGTGATGAGACGCAAGATGCCTTCCTCTATGGGAGACAGTTTTTCCAATAAGAGACAGAATTTAAATCTGTGCTGTCCATTCTGTTTGCACCATGGGTCTGAGAGATGAAAATGCCAAGTACTCTTGGTTGAGTGCAATAGTACATCCAAAAACATATTACAGACTCTAATCTAGAGTGTAGATTGGCTTTTGGGTATGAATAACTCATTCAGGAATTATAATTTATAAATATGTGTTTTTATGATACTGAGTGAATCCTTGAACAGGGAGAAATATATTATTTTAAACAGTAATTATGTGTTGAGTACCTAATGCATGCCAAAGTGTGCTTATCCTTGGAAATAGAATAGGGAACAAAGCACATGGGAGATACGGACAAGGAAGAAGCAGTGTAGATGCAGGCACTTGAAGATTGAATAGAAGTTAGTTAGGTGAAAGTGAGGAAAGAAGAGGGTCCCCGGTAGAGGAAATAGCTCAGGCCAAGGACTTAGATGCAGAGAAATCATGGTATACTGGGGAACTGAAATTGCTTCAGCATGTTGGTTTCTGGCCAAAAAACATATTCATTCCACATTCAAAAATATCCATTTTTTGTTCTGTGATATAGCAGGAAGTGCTCCAGGTGCTAGGGTATGACCATCAGCATAGTAGAAAGAGAAGGCCCCTTGTCCTTGTGGAGCCTATGACACCATCCATCTTCCCGGTACCCCCTTTCCTCCTCCCATATTTTTGCCATATAGGGAGGAGGGGGTGATTATTTTGCAACAGCAACCACTGTGGACATACTTTCTTAAGATTTGGGGGAGGTAGAGAATTATCCATTTTAATGTGCTTCATAGGACATCTAGCATCAATAAAAATTTAATGGGGTCCCCAAAATATGCTAAGGACTGTGCTGGTTTCAGGCAGTATAAACTTGATTTATAGATTCAGTATATTCCCAGTCAAAATCCTAGCCAGTTATTTTGTAGATATTGACAAAGTGATTCTAAAGTTTATACAGAAAGGCAAAAGACCCCAAACTTTAAGTCTTAATATAAAACTAGAGTAATTAGGAGTGCCTCTGTGGCTCAGTCAGTTAAGCCTCCGACTTCAGCTCAGGTTGGAATCTCACAGCTCACGAGTTTGAGTCCCATGTCGGACTCTATGCTGACAGCTCAGAGTCTGGAGCCTGTTTCAGATTCTGTGTCTCCCTCTCTCTCTGTCCCTCCCTGGCTCATTCTCTGTCTCTCTCTCAAAAATAAATAAAACATTAAAAAAACTAGAGTAATTAATTTGGGGGCCTGGGTGTTTCAGTTGGTTGTGTCCAACTCTCAATTTCATCTCAGGTCATGAATTTATGAACTGTGAGATGAGTCCCTCATCAGGCTCTGTGCTGAGTGTGGAGCCTGCTTGGGATTCTCTCTCTCCCTCTCTCCCTGCCCCTCCCCAACTCAAGAGCACACACACTCTCTCTGTGTCTCAAAATAAATAAATAAACTTAAAAAAATAATCAAAACAGTGTAGTATTGACAAAAAATAGACAAATAGATCAATGAAACCTAAAAGATCACCTAAAATTAGACCTACGTATATATGACTCAGAATTGCTCAAACTTGAAAGCAGCCAAGATAACGTTCAATAGGTGAATACATAAACAAACTGTGGTATACCCAACAATGGAATATTATTTGGAAATAAAAAGAAATGAGCTATCAAGCGACAAAACCATACATTGGAAAATTAAATGCATACTGCTCAGTGAAAGAAGTACATTCTGTACATACTGGTACATACTGTATTATTCCAACTGTATGACATTGTGGAAAAGGAAAAACAATGGAGATGGTGGAAAGATCAGTAGTTGCCAGGAGTCAAGGATAAAGAAGGATGGAGGCATGGATGTAGTGGGTGGGAGTTTTAGACAGTGAAACTATTCTATATGACAGTGTAATTGTAGACACATGTCATTATATAGTTGTCACTATCCAGAGAATGTATGACACAAAGAGTGAACTCTAATGTAAACATTGGACTTTGGTTGATAATTATGTGTCAAGGTTGGTTCATCAATTGTAACAAATGTTCCAAACTAGAAGGGAATGTTTATTGGTGGGGGAGGCAGTGTGTAGGAGGGGAAGGTGGGAGTATATGTAAACTCTATGCTTTCCTCAGTTTTACTGTGAACATAGTTTATCTAAAAGAAACTCAGAGTTTATTATTTTAAAAGGAAAAAAAGATGAATAGGGAACTGTCTTGATCTTAGAGAGCCCTGGGTGAGCTGGGTCATCTCTCTCTCTCTCTCTCTCTCTCTCTCTCTCTCTCCCTCCCTACCTACCTATCTACTTATCTATCTATCTATCTATCTATCTATCTATCTATCTATCATCCATGAATTTGTGTCTTTATCTAAGATTATGACTTGTTTTACAATAGAGGAATACAGAAAATTCAATGTGAATACAGGAAGCATAGACCAGGATTAATTCCCCTGTGTTTGATGGGTAAATCCAACAAAAATGCTAAGGAGAAGAACTAACATTTGTATTGGATAGTGAAGGATGAATAGGATCCCACTGGTTTAAAAACAGTAGAGAACAAATATTCTTAAGCAAGATGAGAAGACATAAAAGTCATCCTGGAAAGTGTAACGAGAGCATATGGTGCACTAGAGGAATAACAAATAGATAAATAAATTGATTATTAGTCTGGAGCTAGAGCATAAAGGGCCCTCTAACTCTCCATTGAGTGCCTACTCCATGTAGGTACTGTGCCAGGCACAACCCATTCTTTATTTCCTAAGTACTTATAACAACCCTGCAAAACAGGTATTGTTAGCTTGATTTTACTGAAGAGAACATTATGCTCAAGGAAACACTCTTAACTAGCCTCAGTGTCAAGGCTGTACATTATGCCAAGGAATGCAGTGAACTTCAGTGAGGCTGGGGAAGGGGAACACTATGCTTGCCTGTACAGAGGAGATCATTTGGGGTGCTTTTTCAAATGCCTGTAGCACTGGCCTCCATATCCTTTATCCAAAACACCAAGGAGATTCTGGTCCTCTCCTTGTACTGGAATGGCAGCTCTAGAATTCACTGTTAATGAAGGAAGTACATTATTCCTGAGATACTGAAGGATTGAAAATAAACAGAAAATCACAGTTGTGTAGTCAGACATGATATTGCATAGGTTTATGCAGTAGTGGTGACGTATATAAATTTAGATCTTTGAAAAATTACTGCTGTGTGTGTGTGTGTGTGTGTGTGTGTGTGTGTGTGTTGAGGGGTAGATTTATGAAGACAAAGAAGTTCATGCAGGAGAGGACTTATGGTAGGTAAGTATAAAGAGTATGCAGAAGAATCAAGAAGAATCCCTTCCTCTGAACACTACCCTCCTCCATGGAAGCAGCTGATCAGGCTTTTTCACTCAGAGGACGGACAAAGTGTTTGGTTACCTCATGAGGTGACATCGGTACCTTCTTATTATACAAACAGTGGGCATTTGATAGACATTTTCTAGGGGCGACATATTTGATATAATTTTCACAAATCAATAAGATGGAATAAAACAGAGCTGCTAAGTAGTTCAAGGGAGTCAACTAGGAATAGTAACAAGAGAGAAACTGCAAACTTCCAGACTCCAAAGGCATAGTAATTCTTAGACACCAACCTATGGCTTTGGATCAATTTGGAAGTATTTCAGTGGTTCACTTGTGCTGAATACTTAATCTGGTATTCTTTCAAGATGTGTTGCTCAAATTATTCCAGTAATAAGTTTCTTTGATTGTTTTTGTATGCAAATATACACAATATATACACACATTTGATCAATAATTCAGAAAAAATTTACTTGGATTCAAAGAATATTAAATGTTTATCTCCTCCACTGGGTTATGAGTTTTAGCAGGTGCAAACACAATGTATAAATGGCACGCAGTATAGTGTCTGGTGTATATTATGCTTAATAAACACTTGTTGAATAAATTAGTCTCCTTTTATAAGACAGTTTCCTAGAAGCCATGTAAATGTCTTCTATAGACAAGAGCCTATAGTTACTGTCTTTTCATATCAGAACAGTTGAAGCCACCAAAGAGGCAAGATATAGCAGCTTTAACTTGTCTCTCTGTCCAGTCGGCACTGCTTGAGTCTCTGACTGCTCCAATCCCCTTTCCTAACACACAGCCTTCTCTCATGTGGCTTCTCTCTGTCCCTGTTCCCATGGTAATTTTTTTCTTTTCTTTACTTTTTTCTCATAATTTTATGTTGCATCAGTACGGCTGCCCTTACAAATCACCTCTAACTTTGACTTTTTGTCTTCTCTCTTGCTTTTCCCACTCGTGGCTCCATGCATCTGGCCCTTGGAGGCTTGTCTTTCTAATCCTCAGGATCTTAGGCTCTTCTCCTGGGGCAACTGGGATTTTTAAAGTTGGTTGGAACATAAAGATGTCCAGACAGCTCTATTTTGTGGGGTTTAATGATACAAATAGAGTGCTCAAAAGTGCTCATTTGATTTATAAATACGTGGCTTTGTCACTTAGGCCCCTGAGAGGAAAATATTTATGCAATTATGTCTAGTTTTTAGCAAAAATAATTTTGTCTATTTAAGGTATGAGTTCTTAAAAAAAACAAAATCTGATTCTTAGTTTTAAAATGCTTTCAGCAAGCTTTCAGTTGTATATGGAGATTGTTGTTTATATTAACATTACAGTTAGTTTTGTAAACAAAGACAAATGGCTTGGATTTTATGGAGGTTATTTTAAAGTTGCTCATAATTTGCAAAGAAGGCCTAACTTTTTACTTAGCATATAATTATTCAAAGAACCAAGTAAAATGTATAGCTATGATTAATAGGACCTTTATGAGAGCTGTTTCTTTTTGTGAAAATACCAGAAATACAAAGAATTTAGCTATTACTGATTTAGGAAACATCTTCCAACATTATAAATTATTTGGATAATTATGTTTTGTTTTGTTTTGTTTTGTTTTTTTTCTGGGAAGCCAGACCACTGTAAGCAGAAAACAGATTCTATGGCCATCGGCCCATAGAAACTCAGTGGGCCTCTCTGGCAGGGCATGAAGGAGTCTGATCCTTGGTCTAATTAGGCATACTCCCTCTGGGACTCTGCTTAGAAGTCAAAATTAAGGTCTGCCTTGTTTCCTTGCAGCAATGGGGAAATCCATTTCAATTCAGCAGCATTCCCTTGATTTGAACACATTTGAGGACTTGGAAGCATAGCAGAGCAAGCTCAAGGGTTACGGTCTGGAGCTGCCAGTTACCAGAATTGGCAGGCACCCCTCCTAAGCTTTTTGGTTTAAAGAGGCTGCTTCCCTCCCACAAGGAAGAAGCCAGAACCATATGGCCCAAACCCCAGGTGGCCCTCCTCCATGGCTTGTGGTTTCCCTGAAACTTATTCCCCAAGCTTGAGGCCTGCCAGAGAGAGTCTGTGATGGCAGATACATGCAGCCATGGTTTTGTAGCTGGTGGGGAAGAAAAACATGGAATTCAATGCCAAAGGCATGGGTGGTGTACTTACTATGTGTCAGACATCTTCCTATGAAGGAGGACATGAAGATGCCATTGTCCCCACCCTTAAGTAGTTTACGGTTTTGTGGCATATTCACTGCTGCTGTTGATCTATCACACACTGTACAACTAGAATGGAAATTAAGACCAGAGAAACTCTGATATGACAGTATTAGGGAAAATTAGGAAGGACACACACTTGGAGTCGTAAGACTCTGGTCGCTGGTTCCATTACTTGGGAGTTACATGCAAAAGTAAATAACTAATGAAATACTTCTTGAACTGTATATGCTTTGTTCACATTGCTAAGTTTTAAGGATACTAATATAAATAAGATATGATCACTGACTTCAAGATGTTTACTTTTATGCCATCCGAGTTTCACCTTTTTCTCAATTATTGAAAATATCATTATAATAATTATTTCCTTTTCAATCTCATTAAGCTATTTGGAAAAGCAAATACGATAGTATACATGAAAAATGTTAATTGTAAAGTATCGTACATGTATACATGGTAGGTTTACATAGTTTATTATATGTAAGTAATTTTCAAGGTAAGAAGGATTCAAATTAGTATATCCTGGTATTAGAAAACAAAATAAAAAAACCACATTTCTGAACTTTCAGACTATTGTTTCTTCCCGTATGCAAATGGTTGTGAAAGTGTGGTCCCTAAACCAGCACCATCAGCATCACCTGGGAACTTAGTAGATATGCAAATTGATGGGCCCCAGTTAGACCTAATGAATTAGAAACTCTGAGGCTGGGGTTCAGCAGTCTAGTTTAACAAGCCCACCACGTGATTTTGATAAAACCCATCATGGTAGAGAACCACGAGTGTGGATGGTCTTGTCTTTCCCAATACAAACTGTCATGCCTTTCCAAGGTTAGTACCATCCAGGCCAACAGATTGGCAAAAATCTCTTCAGGTGTAGAAGAATTTGGATCTGAGAAGAGATGGAGATTTAAGGGGTCTAATTTATGCAAATGATAACTTCACATTGACCAACAAATCTGTTCACACACATTTACTGAACACAGGTTATGTACCAGGCCTTTCACTCAATTCTTTTTCATAGCTTTCTGTTTCCCACGGGACTTGGCTTTTTCAAATGACATGATATATTTTCAAAAAATTAAAAAGCATATCCTGACACTGCCCTCAAGACTGGGAAGATAACTTTATCTATTTTCTACTCAAAAATCTGTTTCCTTTTTTACCTCCTCTATTTTTTATTGTCCTTTTCCCCTCAACTAAGAGCCAGAGAAGACAATGGAGGCTAATACACTGATGCATTTTCCTCGTGTACAAGAAGACTTTGTCGAAAACTCTCCACGGGAAGCCTGTCTTTGTTTTACTGCAATTCCATAATAACCTGGTGACCTTGAAGAGGCAATTCTAGCTTGAAAGCTGAAACATCTTACTGCCTGCCAAAAGCAAGAGGGACCTGCACTTTGGGATTTGTGGAGATTTTATGTCTTTGAAGGAATATTCCCTCGTTTATGTCTTCTTCCGAGACCAGAACCAAGGCATTCAGAAACAGCTGTGCACTGGGAAGCTGCTGGGGTAGATTTTTCATACTCAGCTAATAGGCCCCACACAAACCTTCCTGACAGGAAGCCTTCAGACCAGTGGTTAGAACCCAAGAACTGAGCTTCAAAGTGTTCCTTTGTTTGACAGTGTTTTCTCATTTCTCCACACACCCTGATCGAAAGTTAATTTGGGGAACGTAAGTGGACAGCTTGCTATATCCACCTTCCTCTTTCTTTATATCCTTATATCACTAACTGCTTTCTCTCTGAAACTTTCAGTGCTTTTACAAAGGAGAGCACAACGCAATGAAGCTGACATGCACTGTGGTGGGCCTGACCTAATATATTTCCCTCCTTGGATGCTAGGCTCATATATTGGCAATTTATTAATAGACTTTAATGAACTCCCTTCCATTTCCAAGGAATTCACCTAGAGGAGGTAATTATTAACACAGGAAAGTATAAATACAGTCAACCTCTTATATCACTATCAATAAATGCAGATGCTACTTTGCTTACGGGGCAAGGGAACTAGAGTTCTCGGGTTGCCCTTAGAGTCACAGAAAAAGGAAGGGTAATAGAAAGAAAACTGAAGACATAATAGTTTATGTTTTGCTAAACAGCAAGTCACTTTACTTCTCTAGAAATCAGTCTCATCTGAAAATAAGAGTAACAAATGTTCACTATGCAAAACTGTTCTAAGCACTTTTCAACAATCAATGAACTAAATTTATGTCACAACTCCGCACTGGTAAATTTGTGTGAACTGGACTGGGCCACATAGTGCCCAGACATTTGTTCAGACATTATTCTAGGTGGGTCTGTCAGGGTGTGTCTGGATGAAATTAACATCTGAATTGGCACACCAGAGTAAGGCAGTTAGCCCTCCCAAATGCTGCTGCTGCTGGGGGTGGGAATGGGGTTCTCATTCAATTAGTTGAGGGACTTATTAGCCTCCATAATTGTGTGAGTCAATTCCTTATAATAAATAAAACTCTTTCTCTCTCTTTCTACTTACACACACACACAAACACACACACACGCGCACAAACACACATACACAGATCTATTGTTTTGTTCTCTGCCTAATACAAATCCTGTGTGGTAGATATTATTGTTTTCTCCATTTTAAAAGTGGGGAAACTCACACCAAGAAATAAAGTAACTTTCTGTGATGTTTAAGGTATGTCCACAGATTCTTTGGTGCTCCGATCCAAAGAGGTGAAGGTTAATTCCTGCCCCCTTGAGTTTGGTTTGGACTTGGTGATTCATTTCCTTTTTTATTATTATTTTTTGTTTTAATTACATTATAGTTAACATACAATGTCATATTAGTTTCATATGCACAATATAGTGATTCAACAATTCTATACATTAGTGCTTATTAAGAGAAGTGTACTCTTTAACCCCTATCACCAATTTTTCCCCACCCCCACCCCCACCTGCCCTCTGGTAACCATCAGTTTGTTCTCTATACTTAAGAGTATGTTTCTTGATTTGCTTCTGTCTCTCTTTTCCTTTCCTTAGCCTGTTTGCTTTGTTTCTTAAATCCCACATATGAATGAAATCATATAGTATTTGTCTTCTTCTGACTGACATATTTAGCTTAGCATTTTACTCTCTAGCTCTGTCCATGTTGTTGCAAATGGCAAGGTTTCATTCTTTATTATGGCTGCATAGCATTCCATTGTGAATACATACCACTTCTTTATTCATCAATCAATGGATACTTGGGCTGCTTCCCTAATTTGGCTCTTGTAAATAATGCTGCAATGAACATATGGATGCATGGATATCTTTGAATTAGTGTTTTTGAATTCTTTGGGTAAATACCCAGTAGCATGATTATTGGATTGTAGTTTCGTATTTAACTTTAGGAGGAACCTCCATGCTGTATTCCGCAGTGCCTGCACCAGTTTGCTTTCCCACAAACAGTGCATGAGGCTTCCATTTACCCCCACATCTTCGTCAACACCTACTGTTTCTTGTGTTGTTGAGTTTAGCCATTCTGACAGGTATGAGGTGATATCTCATTGTACTTTTGACTTGCATTTCCTTGGTAGTAAGTGAGGATGAACATCTTTTCATGAGTCTGTTGGCCATCTGGATATCTTCTTTGGAGAAATGTCTGTTCCTGTCTTCCCTTCATTTTTTTTTTAATTTTTTTTTAACGTTTATTTATTTTTGAGACAGAGAGAGACAGAGCATGAACGGGGAAGGGTCAGAGAGAGGGAGACACAGAATCTGAAACAGGCTCCAGGCTCTGAGCTGTCAGCACAGAGCCCGATGCGGGGCTCGAACTCACGGACCGCGAGATCATGACCTGAGCCGAAGTCAGCCGCTTAACCGACTGAGCCACCCAGGCGCCCCACTTCCCTCCATTTTTAATCAGATTTTTGGTTTTGGGTGTTGAGTTGTATAAGTTCTTTATATATTTTGGATACTAACCCTTGATCAGGTATGTCACTTGCAAATATCTTCTACCATTCAACAGATTGCCTTAGTTTTGTTGATTGTTTCCTTCATTATGCAGAAGCTTTTAATTATGAAGTAGTCCCAATAGTTTATTTTTGCTTTTCTTTCCCTTGCCTCAAGAGACATATTTAGAAAAATGGTGCAATGGACAATGTCAGTGAAATGATTGCCTGTGCTATCTTCCAGGATTTTTATGGTTTCAGGTCTCACATTTAGGTCTTTAATCCATTTTGAATTTATTTTTGTCTAGAGTATAAGAAAGTAGTCTGGTTTCATTCTTTTGCATGCAGCTAGCTGTCCAGTGTCTCAACACCATTTGTTGAAGAGATTGTTTTCTCCCCATTGGATATTCTTTCCTCTTTATTGAAGATTAATTGACCATCTAATTGTGAGCATGTTTCTGGGTTTTCTATTCTGTTCTATTGATCTTTGTGTCTATTATTATGCCAGTACCATATTATTTTGATTCCTACAGTTTTGTAATACAATTTGAAGTCTAAGTTGTGATACGTCCTGTTTTGTTTTGCTTTGAGTTTTTTCAAGATTGATCTGGTTATTTGAGGTCTTTTGTGGTTTCATACAAATTTTGGGATTGCTTGTTCTAGTTCTGTGAAAAATGCTGTCAATATTTTGATAGGATTGCATTAATCATTTATATTGCTTTGGATAGTATCGACATTTTAGCAATATTTGTTCTTTCACTCAATGGGCATGGGATGTCTTTCCATTTCTTAGGTCATCTTCCATTTCTTTCATCAAAGTTTTATAGAATTCAGAATACAGTTCCTTTGTCTCTTTGGTTAAGTTTATTACTATATATTTTATTATTTTTGGTACAATTTCAAAGGAATTATTTTCTTAATTTCTCTTTCTGCACTAGTGATTGATTTCTAATGAACAGTATAGGATAGATGTGATGGGATATCCCTCTCAAGATTAACTTATAAAACCACTGTGTCTTCTGTCTTGAGCTCTCTCTCTCTGTCATTCTCTGTCTCTCTGATTACTTGTTCTAGGTAAAGCCATTTAACATACCTGTGAGCAACTCTATGAAGTAACCCATATACTGAGGAATTAAAACCTCCTGTTTATAGCCACAGAAATCATCTTGGATTCTTGGGCTTGTTCAAATGACTCTAATTCATAAGATATCCTAAACCAAAAGTAGCTAGCTAAGCCTCTCTTGAATTTCTGACCTTTATCAATGGTGTGTGATAAATGTTTGTTGTTCTAAGTTTGGAATAGCTTCTTATGCAGCAAGATATAACAATTACACTTGCCAAAGGTCACACAGTTCACAAAAATTAGGATCCCAGTCCAAATATTGTCCAGGATCAATAATTTTAACTGTACCGCCTGTTGCCTGTCCTAATGACACAGTGTCACAGACCACAAGCCTTTTATTATCATCCCCATCCAAAAATAACTCGGATAAAACAGGAGGTCAAGGCCTCCATATCTCACTTCATATAGTTCCTGTCATATGAAAGTTCCTCTTTAAAAAACCAAAACAAAACAAAATAAAAAACAGTAAATCAGAGTAATGGAGTTGATTTTCTTCTTGTTATCAGACCTCAGAGATGTTCTTGTCAAACCTTACCTAACAGGTGAGAGACGCAGACTCAGCTGTGCCCTGGCCCAAGAGAGTGCCTGAAAGAGGTTTGGATGTCTGTCATTCTTTTTTTCTTATTAAAAATAGTATTTGTGGGACACAATCTAATTGAAGCCTCAGTTTAATTGAGATCTAGTTTAATAACTTTCTGATATCATTTTCAAAGAGTAATAACAGGGTGACCTAATAGTTCCCATTTCCCCAGAGACAAATCTTAGGACAGAATAATAAGCCTCGTGTTGCATGGCAAGTCCCTAAATGTGCCTTGCTTCTCCCTTCCAGGCCTCTACACAGGCTGCTTTCGCAGTCTACAAAGTCCTTCCTCCCCTGGTGCTCTCTTCTGATCTGCCTTACATTCAACAGCTTCTCTCATATTCTTCAAGACTAGGTTACATATTCAGTGTCTTCTTTTTTTTTTTTTTTTCTATTTCTTTCTAGTGTTTATTTATTTTTCAGAGAGAGAGAGAGAGAGAGATAGTGCGAGCAGGGAGGGGCAGAGAGAGAGAGAGGGAGACACAGAATCCAAAGTAGGCTCCAGGCTCTAAGCTGTCAGCACAGAGCCTGACACAGGGCTCAAATCCACAGACCATGAGATCATGACCTGAGCTGAAGTCAGACGCTTAACTGACTGAGCCACCCAGAAGACCCCATATTCAGTGTCTTCTAAGATGCCTTCTCGTTATCTTTTTACCCACTGCAATTCCTAGAGTTCCAATAGCAATTTAGATAGCATAACACAGACTAAAAGCATCTGTTCTGGAAGCAAGTAGATCCTAATTTGTCAAGCTTGTGATATATACTAGCTGTGTGTTCTTGGGTGAGTGTCCCAACCCCACTAAGCCTGATCTTCTATCAGGTGGCTGTGTGAGGATTAAATGACTATATAATTGAGAATGGTCCTGGCATAGAAAGACCCTAAATAAATATTAGCTATTATTTTTATTGTATCAAGTGCATATCAAAATGCATGCAGAATTTTCAATTATTTTCTCTTTTAGAATGGGTGCTTTTTTATTGAAATATAGTTGACACATAATGAGAATTAGTACCTTTTGAAGGAACAAATGTGATTTTAGTGTCTTGTCTTTATACTGCTGATGGCTGATGCTATGGGAGTGAGAGAAATTCTTGTTCATTTATCCTCGTTGTCACTTCCTTTAAATATGTCTCCAACTGAATTCCCTAAGTTTGTTTCTATCCAATCATCTGCCAAATTTTTAGGTCTTAAACCTTGACTCATAATGACACCTCTCCCTTCCTTTCACCCTTTTTAAACATTTTGTACATTGTTCATTCTATGCCTTTCGCATTGACTCCCTTTCTTCCGTGCCAAAGGCATCTGAGTTAATCCAATCCTCATTTCCTCTCATTCTCTTTCTCCAACCATCTCTGGTGATTCACAACTTCTCGTACATTTGGTGTCTCCAGTTCCAACATTCTATTCTCCATGTAGATATATTTATTTTTCCCCAAATGGCTCTTATCATATTACTCCCTGCTAAAAATAATTTATTGGCTGCCCATGTCTTAAAAATGGGAAATCTCACATATTTGTTGCAGATTGTAGTGAAGACGCACTGCTTATTTTTACCTTATTCATTTTCTCCCCTTATTGAAACCGTATGGTTTATGCTTCCATAACATACCCCCACGCTTTTCCATCTCCAGCCTTTTAACCATTCCTTTGTCTAAAAAGCCCTCCTGCTCAAACTTTGCCTGTGGAAATAAAGTTGTCTCGCAAAGACCATCTCACCTGTCACTTTCCCCATGAAATCGTTCTTCATTACCTCACTCTTTTCCCAGGTCCAGATGCTACAGTTTCTCCTTGCTTGTGTTTCCATGGCCTTTTGTCTTTTATTTACAAAATTTCTCCTATGCTTTGTGTGATGGGATTTTGTCTCCTTCCCTTGCAAATTTTAAATTCCTTGTACTTTAACCACCTTGATAATCATCTCCCTTCTGAAGTTAAGTGCAGTGCTTTGCATCAAATAAAGGCTCAGATCCTGAATTGAATTGTATTATATAACCAGTTAAAATTCCTGGTAATATAGGTATAATTAGAATTATATAAATGCACTTTAAGATAAAATTATCTCTTTCCCCTCGAGATTTTGAGAGTGACAAACACTGTTGCTGTTCAGGCAACTCTAGCATAAATGTCTTTACCTAAATATCATTATAGTGTTGACACATTGCCTTTGTATGAATATTTGGGATCAAAATTGCTGTCTGTCTGCCTTCCAATTACTAGAAAACCCAAACTAGCCAACTCAAGATAGACTTTTAACAAAATACTTCCCTGTAATGATAATTTCTTTTGGGCTTCAAACGGACTTATTTACTAGCGTTTTGATTTGGAAGTCATTTCTTTTTATTACCTGAAGGGTTTTTGCACTGCCTGGGGAATTGGGCAGCTGCCTTTAATTAGAAAAAGGCCAAGATATTCAACATGTACTAAGATTTGTGATATTTGTGATAGGGTTTGGGTGAGGTGAGGGGAAAGTGTGGATTCAAGCAGGGTAAAATTACTCTTTTTTTTTTTTTTTTTTTTTTTTTTTACCTTTTGTATGTTATTTCCTGAGTCAGTAGGAGAAAGGAAAAATAAGAGTTCTGATTTGTATTCGCTAAACACAGGACCCTGGATAGACTCAATGGGTCCACTACCATGATTGCTGGCCAGCATAGAAACTGCTTTCTGTGGAGCTTCAGGAAATCTAGACCTATTTGAATGAGAAACAAATGGTACTAGGGCAATAAAATAAATATTTTCAAGTATGTATTGTTAATTATTTTTTAAAATTGGGGTTTACACCCACATTTGATCCAATAATTCTTAACCTTAATAAAAACGGCATGTTGCAGAATTCTCACCAGAAAGTTGAGAGGTATCTGGAACACAGAAGACAGGTTTGGCTCACAACACAAAGGCCCTTGACTCCCAGAGGCAGTATTTTTCCTTGAAAATTATTAAGCCCTTCAAATTTTGTAAATAAATCTGTTTGAAGTACAGTTGAGGAGTATATGCCAGCTAGCTAAAAACAAAATAGGTGCCTCATTTTGTTTATGTATTTTGAGGTTTTTTTCCTTATTCTTCTCAAGGTGTTTACTACACTTATACAGACACGCCTGGGTGGCTCAGTTGGTTGAGCATCTGACTTTGGGTCAGGTCATGATCTCACAATTTTTGACTTCTTGCCTTGCAGTGGGCTCACTGCTGTCAGTGCAGAGCTCATTTCTGATCCTCTGTCCCCCTGTCTCTGCCCCTCCCCTGCACATTATCTCTCTCTTTCTCTCTCAAAAACAAATAAACATTTTTTAAAAATGCAAACTTTTGGGATTGTGAAATAAACAACACAATTTCATTCAGAAAGAAACATTAACCGAAACATTTTTTTTTTTTTTTTTTTTACGGAAATTGGCTTTCCTCACTTTTCTCTAGAGACCTGGGAATATTATCAAGGACTGAAATAATTAATTGTCACTAAAGGACACACTTATCAAATATCATTTGCATCAATTTACGGTTCCCTTTTTTCTATATTTAATAGCCAATTAAGATGTCTAAATGTGCCTGTTAAAGAATATCATAGCCATGTTAATAGTGAAGCAACAATTTTATGAAACCTAATCCAGGAGATCATTCTGAATTTTCTACAGAGGAAATTAGCACTGATAACCATCTTTCTGGCTGCAGAATAAAATGAAATATATCATTTCCATATGTGTCTATAACACACACAAATATATTTGAATTTTAAGGGCTTGCTAAATAATAATTCACCTTTGCAAAATTGTCACATCAAGAAACTTGTTTGCCTTAGAAAATCAATATTTATTTTATCAAGTATTACTATAAGTATCTCTAAACAATGCATTCTTTAATGCATTTAATTAGTTAATTTAATTTTAGGATGAAAATTATCAAGGCCATTGAATGTATAACTGATAGTAATATAATGAATCTTTTATTTATTTTTTTTAATGTTTATTTATTTTTGAGACAGAGAGAGACAGAGCATGAACAGGGGAGGGTCAGAGAGAGAGGGAGACACAGAATCTGAAACAGGCTCCAGGCTCTGAGCCGTCAGCACAGAGCCCGACGCGGGGCTCGAACTCATGGACCGTGAGATCATGACCTGAGCTGAAGTCGGCCACTTAACCAACTGAGCCACCCAGGTGCCCCTATAATGAATCTTTTAAAAAAACCTTTTTTTGGGTGCCTGGGTGGCTCATTTGGTTACATGTTCATCTCTTGGTTTTGGCTCTTTGTTTAAATAAACATTAAAACATTTTTTTTAATTAAAAAACTTTTTTTAAAAAATTATTTATTTATTTTGAGAGAGAGAAAGTACAAATAGGGGAGGGGAAGAGAGAGGAAGAGAGAGAAAATCTCAACCAGGCTCCACACTGTCAGTGCAGAGCCTGATGTGGGGCTCAAACTCAGGAACTGTGAGATCATGACTTGAGCCAATGTTGGATGCATGAAGGACTGAGCCACCCAGGCACCCCTAAAAAAAACATTTAATTTGATTGTAGTTGACACACATACTACATTAGTTTCAGGTGCACAATATACTGATTCAGCATTTCTACATTCTATGCTCACCATAACTATAGCTACATCTGTCACCATATAATACTATTATAATATCATTGACTATATTCCTTAAGTCATACCTCTTATTCCCATGACTTAATAATTCCATAACTGGAAGCATATATCTCCCAATCTCCTTCACCCATTTTGTCCATCCCCTCAACCTCTTCCTTGTGGCAACCTCAGTTTGTTCTCTGTTGCAGTCATTATTTTTATGATCTTCAAAGTATCTAATTCTGTGGGCATTAATTTTCTTTTTTCTTTTCAGTTTTTTCTTTTTTTTAGTTTTTTCTTTTAACTCCAGTTAGTTAACATACAGTGTTATATTAGTTTCAGGTGTACAGTATAGTGATTCAGCAATTCTATACATCATCCAGTGCTCCTCACATGTGCACTCCTTAATCCCCATCTCTTACCTCACCCATCCCTCCTCCCGCCTCACTTATGGTAGCTATCAGTTTCTTCTCTATAATTGAGGGTCAGTTTCTTGGTTTCTCTCTCTTTTTTCTTTGCTTGTTTGTTTTGTGTCTTAAATTCCACACGTAAGTGAAATAATATGGTATTTGTCTTTCTCTGACTTATTTTGCTTAGCATTATACTCTCTAGCTCCATCCATGTTGTTTCAAGTGGCAAGATTTCATTCTGTTTATGGCTGAATAATATGCCATGGTGTGTGTTTGTGTGTGTGTGTGTGTGTGTGTGTGTGTGTGTGTCTATATATACATGTATATACATGTACATACACACTACTTCTTTTTTATCCATGCATCTATCAATGGACACTTGGGCTGCTTCCATTCCTTGGTTATTGTAAATAATGCTACTATAAACATAGGAGTGTATGTATACCTTTGAATTCATGTTTTTGTATTCTTTGGGTAAATACCCAGTGTGAGAATGATGGAGAGTAGGGTAGTTCTATTTTTAACTTTCTGAGGAATCTCCATACTGTTTTCCACTGTGACTGCACCAGTTTACATTCCCAACAAGAGTGCATGAGGGTTCCTTTTTCTCCACATCTTCATCAACACCTGTTGTTTCTTGTGTTGTTGATTTTAGCCATTCTGACAGGTGTGAGGTGATACCTCATTGTAGTTTTGATTTGCATTTCCCTGATGGTAAGTGATGATGAATATCTTTCTTTTCATGAGTTTGTTGGCCATCTGGATGTCTTCTTTAAAGAAATGTCTGTTCATGTCTTCTGCCCATTTTAATTGGGTTATTTTGAGGGGGGGTATTGAGTTGTATAAGTTCTTTGTATATTTTGGATGCAAACCCTTGATCAGGTATGTCATTTGCAAATATCTTCTAGCATTCCGTAGGTTGCCTTTCTTTTGTTGTCGTTGCTTGCTTCCTTCTCTGCGTAAAAGTTTTTTGACGTAGTCCTAATAGTTTATTTTTGCTTTTATTTCCCTTGCCTCAGGAGACGTGTCTAGAAAAAATTGCTACAGCCAATGACAAAGAGGTTACTGTCTGCGTTCTCTTCTAGGATTTTTATAGTTTCAGGTCTCACATTTAGGTCTTTAATCCATTTTGAATTTATTTTTAATTTTATTACTTTGCATGGTATATTGTAGTGCTGAAATTTCTAGACAAATTGTGTTCCTATTAAAATCTTTCATCAGAGAACACTGATAAAATCTGCACTCTCTCTGTTTCAATGAGAATATGTATATATATATATGCACACACACACATATATATACACACATATATATAATGAGAATACACACACATACATGCACACACAAACACCTATGTATGTACATATATATATGCACATATATGTATCAAATTATGTGTATATATACATAACATTTATTGAGGTATAATATATATTAATAAAATACATTCATTTAAGCATTCAACTTGGTAAATTTTGAAAAAAATGTATAGAGTATTGTATTCATTACCATAGTTAATATATACAACATTTTATCTCCCCCAAAAAGTTCCTTTGTTCTCCTTTATATCCATTTCCACAATCTCATTCCAGATGAAGCAAGTTAAGATCTGTTCTTCCCACTGGAGATTAACTTTTCCTGTTCTAGAATTTCATATGTATGGAAAGATACTGTATACATCTTTATTGCATATTTCTGCATTCACTCATCGTAGAACTTTTGAGGTTTTTGCATGTTATTTGCTCTTGTTGAACACAGTTTTTTAGCACAGTTTTTTTATCAGTTTACCTACTGATAAACAACTTGCTTGTTTCTAATTTGGAGCCATTATGTATAAAGCTTTTATGAGCACTCCCATATAAGTATGTGTATGTACATATGTCCTCGTTTTTATTGATAGATGCCTAGGAATGGAATTTCTATATTTCATAAATTGTGTATTTACATTTATAAGAAATGCCCAAAGTAGTTCTTTGGTACTCCAAAGTGGTTTTCACATTTTATACCCCTTGAAATGTGTAATAATTTCAGGTTTTGTACATCTTTGCCAAAACTTGCTATTGCCTGTCTTTTTAGTTTTAGCTGTCTAGTGAGTATGTTGATAGTTTCTGTGGTTTTAATTGCCATTTCCCCAATAACTAATGTTGTCGAGATCTTTTTCATGGACTTATTAGATGTTTGTGTATCTTCTTTCGTGGACTGGTCAAACTTTTGCCCATTTAAAAAAATTGGGTTGTTTTCTTACTATGAATTGCACGTATAATCGGGATAAAGTCTCTTGTTACAAATATATTTTGCAAATATTTTCTCTCAGTATGTTGCTGTGGACTTGTCTTTGTATTTTCTTCACAGTGTCTTTCAATAAGCAAATAATATATATGTATATAAAATGTCATTTATTAATTTTTTCTTTGTATTTATGTCTCTTGGAGCTCTGTCTAAAAAAAGTTGTTTACCACATGGTCACAAAGATTTCCTTTGATGATTTCTTTTAGAACTTTTATGGTTATAGATTTTTTGTTTATATTCATGTTCCATTTCAAATTAATTTTTATATATAATATGTGATAAAGGTTTAGATTATTATTATTTTTTCTAAATATAGATATCTGAATATTGATGCCAACACCATTCACGGAAAAGATTTTCCTTTCTTCATTCAATTACTTTGATACTTTTGACAAATATCAATTAATTTTTATGTGATATTTCAGGATTCTATACTGTTCTATTATCCTACATTCCTATACTTATGCAGATATAACACAAATATTTTTTCCAGACTTAAATTTTCTCCTTTTTATCTGGGATTCTGATCACATGAGTGTCATATTTGATATTTTTCCTCAGATACCTGTGGTCTCAGGTTCCATCCAATTTTTCTCCGTTTACTTTCTCTCTATTTTCAGATTCAACAATTCATATGGATAGGTCTTCTAGGTCATTGATATTTTCTCCAGTCATCTTCATTCTGTTATTGAGCCCATCCAGTGATGTTTTTTGTGGTGGTTGTTGTTACTGTATTTTCCAGTTCAAAACTTTCATTTGGTTCTACATTATTTCTGTCTCTTTACCAAGGATTTCTATTTTCTTCATTTGTTTCCAAGAGGATTTACAATTGCTTGCTGGAGCACTTTTATGAAAGTTGTTTTTCTTAGTCTGTTAGGGCTTCCATAAAATAGTACCCCGGACTGAATGACTTACACAGGAGAAATTTATATTTTCTTACAGTTTTAAAGGCTGGAAGACCAATATCAGGCTGCCACAGTGGGCAGGTTCTGGTGAGAGTTCTCTACTGTTCTAGTAGATGGCCACTTTCCTGCTGTGTCCTCACATGACAGGAAATGTGGTGGAAGGGGGGGTGGGGGGTGAGAGAGACAGAGACAGAGAGAGACAGAGAGAGAGAGCTTAAGCAAGATTTCTGGTATCTTCTCTTATCAGGGCACTAATCCCATCAGAATGGAGCCCTGCCCTCATGACCTCATCTAATTCCAGTCACCTTCCAAAGGGCCTTATCTCCAAATATTGTATTGAGATGTAAAGAACAAGGTATGAATCTGGGGGCAGGGTTGGGGGGACCACAAACACTCAATCCATATATTGCTTTAAAATCCTAGTCAGACAATTCCAAAATTTGTGCCATCTGGATGTTGGCAACTTTCTATTGCCTTTTCTCATTGATCCTGAGGACATAATGGTTCTTGCTATGATGAGTAATTTGGGATTTTATCCTGTACCCTATGTGTATTATGTTATCATATGCCGGGTCTTCCTGAGATCTATTTAGAATGCAGTCAGCCTGTTTAGGTCCAGAACGTACATTTTTGTGAGCTGTGATTAAAATGCCAATTTAGTTTTCAAAGCATTTGCAGTGTTATTTTGCTCTATTTACCTGTGTGTTTCCCAAAGGCTAACCTGAATCTAGGATGGTATTTCAGATCCCTACTCATTTCTCAACTTTTGCTGTGTTTCATGCATACTTAGAGGTCTGCTCAAGAATTCATACAGAGTTTACAAATTTCTCTCTGCAACTCCTTCCCCTCTGAACTCCTCCCCTAGCTCTGTTGTTGGGGAAGAGGGAATGTGCATTATGTCCTCACTGCACAGTTGTAAAGAAAGACTGGGTGCTGGCCACAGTCTCTACAGATACAGAGAGGAAATACTATTGTATTGTTCTTTAAATCCTGAGACTCTTGGACAGTCTTCCTTTTCTTCAACTTTCAAAGTGTTTTGTCAGTTGTTTTAGAAAATTTGGTTCTATGGTTCTTTTCTATTTTGTTGTCTTAGTTTCTTAAATGAGTATGGAGGGATGTATTTTTATTATATCTGGAATCAGAAGCCCAATGAGATCTTTTGATGCACTGATTTGACATCTTTAAAAGTTGGTTAATTTTTCTCTTAGTATTCCTTAACATATTCTCTGTCCCGTGTTTTTTGTTTTGTTTTGTTTTTTTCTCTGCTCTACTTTGGGACTCCAATTACACATGTTATTTCTTCTTAACCATATTCACTATATCTTTTATTCTCTTCTTTGCATTTTCCCCTCCTTTTTTGATTTTTCTTCTGGCCTATTATCTACTTTATTCTCGCTTCTTATATATCAAGTTCTATGTTAAGCAAGTCCATTGAGTTCTTAATTTCTGATATTGTATTTTCAGTTCCAGGAGTTCTGCTTGGTTCTTTTATTTTAAAAAACTAATTTCCAGTTCTATGCCAAAATTCTCAGTCTTATCTTTTATCACCTTAAACTCTATTATCTGGAGTCCTTTTGAGTGTTTTTCTAACATATATATTGTCTAGTTTCTTGTGTCTGGTGATTTTTTATTGACTACTAGACAATGCATGTGAACAAATTGTAAAGATAATTTGAGACTTAGAGTAATGTTATATTTTTCCATGAAGGATGCAAACTTGTTTCTTCCAGGTGTCTAGAGGTGCTGATGATTCCATATGACATAGTCTAGTTTTAGGGATTAATATGTGTTGAGCTGTTTTCGTCCATGCCAGAGGTTTTGTTTACAGTTCACCCCTTCTTTAAAAATGTAGCTTCCCAGGGTCCTGTCACAATGTGTGTGGATTTTATCATGACCCTATCTATGATAGACCTTGAACTCACATCTTATATCCATGAGGATCTCAAGATTTGTTGGGCTGTCAGCAGTCTTTCCTGCAACTGGCAAGTGATCTTGGAGCAAGCATGGGACTGTCTCCTCCTGAATATTTATATTCATGAGGATCTCAAGATTTGTTGGGCTGTCAGCAGTCTTTCCTGCAACTGGCAAGTGATCTTGGAGCAAGCATGGGACTGTCTCCTCCTAAATCCTGGCCCTGTCATCCTTTCTTTCTTGTTAATTTTTTGATACCTTTAAGCAAAACAAACAAAAAACAAAAAACCCAAAAAACAAAAAACTTCTTCCCAATCATTTTTTTGTTTTCATGAACAGGTGTTTAGTATGAATTGCCTAGTGAATTAGTCAGAGTTTTCTCCAGAGAAATAGAACAAATAGAATAGAAAGATTGAGAGAGAGAGGAAGAGAGAGCGGAAAGAGACTTATTTTAGGAATCGGCCCATGTGGTTATGCAAACTGGAGAACAAGGAAAACCGGTTGGTATAATTCAGTTTGAGACAAAAGACCTGAGAACCTGGAGAGTTGATGGTGTAAGTCCCCAAATCCGAAGGCTTGAGAACCAGGAGCTCTGATGTCTGAGGGCAGGAAAAGACAGTCATCCCAGCTCAAGAAGAAAGAATAAAAATGTACCTATCCTCAAAGTTTTTTGTTCTGTTTGTCCCTCAATGGTTTGGATGATGCCCACACATGCTGGGGAGGACAGAGTTTACAGATTTTTTTATATAAATCCTACTTAGAATTATCAGAATTATTTTTTCTTTATCTCTTAATACCTATTATTGCACACAAAACCTTAGAAAGCATACATTTAAATATGGGGCGCCTGGGTGGCTCAGTCGGTTGAGCATCTGACTTTGGCTCAGGTCATGATCTCGCGGTCTGTGAGTTCCAGCCCCAAGTCGGGCTCAATGCTGACAGCTCAGATCCTGGAGCCTGCTTTGGATTCTGTGTTTCCCTCTCTCTCTGCCCCTCCCCTGCTCATGCTCTGTCTCTCCCTCTGTCAAAAATAAATAAACATTAAAAAAATTTTTTTAATAAAATATACATCTACAATGGTTGAGTATATGGGTTTGCTAAGAGAAAACTACTTTCTACAATCACAAAATGGAAAAATGTAGGATCTGACCATATGATTAACTTCATCAAAACAAAGACTCAGTATTTATATTCTTTCAAAATTTCACTCACTTTTATTTTCTCAAAATATTACCTATTACCTGATGACTTCTACACATTTATATCTAGCCCCTGATTCTAATCTCCAATTTCTAATTTATATAGTATATATAACAATGCTTCCATTATTCCTTCTAGTTATCTCTATTTTAGCACTTATTCGCTTATTCTTTATGGTCCCCCACCCAAACTGCAGGACAGCTTCTTTATCTCTGTGTAGTACTTATGCTCAAGTCATACATTTATGTTGTGTTAAATGAATAAACTACCGTGTTCAAACAGCAAAGCAGAGAGAAGATTCTATCATATAATTCTTTATATACATTTTAGGAAATATATACAAAATATATATAAGCCACACCTTAGTTCCTCATACATCAGCTTTATCACAACTTTTCTCTTGGTCTCAATGAGAAAAGAGGAAACATTCACTGCCTCCATCTGTACAACATCTCTTCTAGGACATAAAGATTTATTAAGTACGATTTCTTCTTTAGCTCTCCCTGGCTTCCCTGGTTTTCCTTTATGACCTACTTCCCAAACTTTTAATCACTTCCATTACCTTCTCAGAGACATTTTCCAAGTTATTCACATCTCTATATCTGCAATAAACTGCACATTCATAGAGTGGAACAAATACTCCAAGTGCTTTTGAAAAAATCCAGTTGGTCAAAGAAGCTAGGGAAAGAGCAAGAAGAGACTGAATTGAGGTTAACTTCAGGGAGATTTACAAAGCTTTACTCACATATCTTGGTCTCATAAATAGATCAGTCAAAGGTTCCAAAACACTCACTCAGAGCCCCTTTCTCCTGCAAATCTACCATTGAAGCCATGCTACTAAATGCTAATGGACTTTCCAGTGGCTCCTTTACTTACCAGTCAAGTTCCACATGTAAGGCACAACCTTGGCCCTGAAATTATGACATTCAGCACTTGATTAATATTAGGTGAACATTCTATGGTATGGTGAAGCTACTACATAAATATTGTCATTGCTATAAATAACTTACTATCACAGAAGAAATAAGGGTATTTTCTTGAGGACGTAGTACAAAAATGATAAATGAGGGAAGTTGGTGAGAAAAGCATTTTTCTTGGCCTGTGGTCAAAAAAACAAAGCTTTAAACAATCGCAGGGAACTTTCTCGAGATGTGTGCTGAGAAGCAAATTCAGCTAAATATAAATCAAAGGAGTTCTCTTTATTGTAATTCAAGGATGCCACATTATAGGAAGCAAGGGAGATTGCCAGAGGAAGAAACAAATATTTCCTCCCCAATAAAGAGATCTTTGAAAAGCATGGGTTTTTCACTTCCATCTTCACAATTCTTTGATGCCCACAGAGAGTCACGTCATGGCCCGCAGGGAGGCGTGGTGGAGCTCTGGCTAAGAGGTTCGTGAGAACACCGCTATACGGTTAAGTACCACTGAGTTAAAGCTCCAGCTTCACTATCATTTGTGTGCAACTCAGTCACTTATTCTACTTGTGACTTAGTTGACTCATTTCTAAGAGGAATATGGTAATAGCTGGGAATGCCGCATTGTAATCAATGCTTAGTACAGTACTTAACCCAGAACAAATATTAAGTAAATGTTATCTTTGTCGTAGTGTTGTTATGAGATATTTTTCAAAATCCATTCCCATAACATGTATAGCTTTCTGGTTGGCCCTAGCTTATTTTATTAACTCATTACCAGTCACCCATCAGTGTTTGAGCTGGTCTGGGAAACTCGAAACATTTCTCGATCGTGGTGACTTTTTCCTTACGTACTTCCATATACATGCTCTTTCCACACATTTGGTCTCATAAATTTTCATTCCTTATTTCTGATGCTGTTCCAACTTTTCTTCTTCATTTCTTTCCTTAGTCATAAGTAGGTAGATTTAAGTTCTCTCCATTTTCTGTTATTCTAGGTCTTTATTCTTTTTTTTTTTTTTTTTTTTTTTTTTTTTTTACAGTGATACCTCTTACATTCTTTGGATGATTTTTCCCTAGTAAAATGTGAATTCTTCAAAGACAGGGACTATGTGTTACTTATTATTGGGTCTCGCAGAACCTAACACTCTTCCAGACACATAGAAAACACTTTAATAAGGGGAGCCTGTGTGGTTCAGTCAGTTAATCATGTTTCCGCTCGGTCATGATCTCACTTTGTGAGTTCGAGCCCCATGTCTGGCTCTATGCTGGTAACATGGAGCCTGCTTGGGATTCTCTTTCTGTCCCTCTCTCTCTGTCCCTTCCCTGCTCTCTTTCTTTTTCTCAAAAATAAATAAATAAAAACTTTTTAAAAATTAAAAAAAAAAAACAGTAAGTGTTTAGCACATGAATGAATTATATATAATACAACATGGCAAAGCTAAAGTATAAAATAATAGAAAAATTAAAAATAGAAAACCAATAATTAAGAATCACATAAAATAAAATAGAAAAAGTGTCAATGATAAGGGTTCATTTTTATTTGGTGCCAAGAACTCTAAGATAATAAAAATCTTGGTGACACACTGAAAATAATTGCATTTTTAAAATTAAATATGATACCAAACATTTATATTGTACTCCAGATTATAAACAAATATAAAAGTACAAGAGAGTTGGGGCACAGTCGGTTAAGCATCCGACTTCAGCTCAGGCCATGATCTCACAGTTTGTGAGTTCAAGCAAGCCCTGCGTCGGGCTCTGTGCTGACAGCTCAGAGCCTGGAGCCTGATTCCAATTCTGTGTCTCCCTGTCTCTCTGCCCCCTGCCCTGCTCACACTCTGTCTCTCTCAAAAAGTGAATAAACATTAAAAAAAAGAAAAAAAAGAAAAAAAAGTACAAGAGAGTAGTACCCCAATATGATAGTAACCCCATATGTCTATGGTGAAAGAATTAGAAGTGAGTTATATTTTATATTTTTCTGTAGTTCTAAAATACGTAAAAAAATATTTATTATTATTATATGTAGAAAAGACTAATATACGTTTTTATCCTTTGATAATGCTATATGATGAGAAATGCATTAGGACCTATTTAAGCACTATATTCAGGAATTTTCAATTGGTTAAAATATGTGAATCATTAAAGGTTCAAATTCTTTTTACACTATTTTTTTCCAAACTTGGAAAAAATATATGTATATCTACTTAAAACTGTAAATTAAAAACATAAAATAAACTGTACGTGACCCTGTCTATGATATTTTTTCTTATATCACAGTGTGTGATACAAACCCCCGCTGCTCACCCTATAAACATACACATTTAATGGGCAAGAGGCCTGGGAAGACAGATACAGCCCAAAATCATCTTCCCAACAGGAAAACAACATAATTCAAAAAAGCCTTATCTTCTTCATAGTCTTTAAATTGAATTTTTGATCCATCAGGGAAATTGCAAGTCGTAGTCCTTTATGCATATAGATAAAAAGGCTGGAACTCAGAGAGAGAAGATGTGCTCAGTCACTTAGCTAGTTAGTGCTGCAGTTAAAACTAACTTCACAACCCGTGACTCTCACCACTTACCCAACATCATTGAATGATAGAAATAAAGAGGGATTTTAGAAAGCTTCCCCTACAATGATCTCATCTTACAAAGGGATAACTGAGGATTGAAGTAACCCAGTATGTTCCTCTAGATCACAGAGCTTTCTAGAACTGGGCTGGAATGACCAGCCAGGACTCCTATATCCCAGTCATTACATTTTTCCAGAAAAGCAAGAAGTTAGTCCAGCTCTCACCTACGCCACAGTTATTACCAGCAGTATTGGAGTAAAACCTGACCCAACACTTGCATATTATTGAAATATCAACTGAGGTCTAACTTTGTTCTACCAGGGAAGAAAAATAACTATCGATCAAGCATAAGAGTACATCATTTCTTAATTGTGTTCAATCTTGTTTACAGAATCTCTCTGAGGTTCTTATCCATTGTATTCCTTTTCCTATGGAACAGTGATCTATGACAAAGCCAATAAAAAGATTAAAACTCCCAATTCACATAGAGCCTTGACTAGATATGTGTCGGTGTGTGTGTGTGTGTGTGTGTGTGTGTGTGTGTCTTACATATATATTTTCTTAAAATCTTGAAAGCTGCAAAATGTAAAGCATTTTTTGCTTATTTTAAATCTTGATAGATAGGCTAATGTGGCCATTTGACTTATTCTTTACATCACCAAGAAAGGATGACGTGCCTGGAAGAAGCTGTGGCCCATGTGGCTAAGCCTGCATTTCTGCAAAAACACAGCAGGATGTGCCCTATAGTATAGTGGAAAGTAAATGATGTAAAAGATAGAGGACCTGAGGGGCGCCTGGGTGGCTCAGTCGGTTAAGCATTTGACTTCGGCTCAGGTCATGATCTCACAGTCAGTGAGTTAAAGCCCCATGTCGGGCTCTGTGCTGACAGCTCAGAGCCTGGAGCCTGCTTCAGATTCTGTGTCTCCCTCTCTCTCTGACCCTCCCCTGTTCATGCTCTGTCTCTCTCTGTCTCAAAAGTAAATAAACATTAAAAAATAATAATAAAAAAATAAAAAGATAGTTATATTTCTTCCCCAGATTAGCTTAAGTATCCTGAACAAGTTCTTTTATGATTCTGGATATCAATCTTCATTTGTTTGATAAAAGAATTCATGGGAATTTATCATTTTTTTTAACCCCTGGTAATCCCCAAACCTTTCCACTGGGGCTCTTTCTAATAGGCTGTCCAGATGTTTATCAAAAACCTTTGAATCTTAAGCAAGTGGTGCAAAGATAGAAAGTGAGGTTGGAAGCCAAACACATCGAGGAGGCAGTGGTCGATGGAGAACCAGCCTGTAGTGGGCACAGTTCCTGCCTAAAATCTGGGGCCCCTGTATTTGCCATATTCCAATGCCCTGCCTGTGCTGAGAACCCTGAATACATAACCAGAAAACTTCCTTCTGGCTTCAGAGACAAACTAGTTGGAATCGATTATTACTATGATATAGGACTGGATATTTGTAATTAAGCAGCAATTTTAGGAAATCAGTTTCACAGAGAAAAGGGTATTCAATAAACTAATGTCTATCCATTCAAAGACAAACTCCTGTTAAATGTTAATTGTGTTTTGTTGAAATGGAAAGATGCAAAAAGCATTCAATTTGATTTTAGAACCTACTTTTGTGTTTATATCATCATCTCTGCCATTATTCACCTGAAAACCTGTTGCCCTTAAGAATATATTAACTTCAGATCATGTCTCTGACCTGCTAAATACCCTGCCAATTGATTTCCAGTGCAATCAGAATAAATTCTTCCTGTGGTCATGGAGTCACTCTGGGGTCTGGGCTTTGCCTGTCTATAGCTCAAACTTTATCACTGTTCATTCACTTCAGTGTTCATTATGCTCCCAGCTCACAGGTCTTTTGGTCCCTTAAACACAGTAAGCCTTTTACCACCTTAGAAACTTTGTGTTAGCACCCTTTGCCCCGAACGCTGTTCCCCCAGATTTTTGCCTAGCTGATTCCTTCCAATCATCCAGGTCCATGTACAAATTTTACATTCTCAGGGAATCTTCCCTTGTTTATCCCATTAATTTAACATTCCCTCCCTGCTTACTATTGAATTTCTATCACATCATCCTTTTTAATTTTGTCTACAATTCTTATTACCCAATTAAAGTTATTTGAATCACGTGTTTATTCACTTATTTACAAGTTTGTTTTCCCACTCAACGCGTGGTAAGCTCCTTGAGGGCAAGACCTTATCTTTCTTGTCCATCTGAGTATCTGCAGGACTTAGAGTAGAGCTTTTCACAAAGTAGAGGCTAGATCACTGGCACTAGATAAATGAACAAATGAACATTGTTCATATACATCTGTTAACCAGAAATGCAAAATAGAATGTATTAATACTCTTTCACTTGAGTCTTTTCCAAATGTACCAAATATTTATCATCATTAAAGCTTGTGGCTCCAGGAGTAGGAATTAATGCATGTGACACTGTCTGTGATATCAGTGGTTTGGAGGTCATAGACCTCTTGATCTACTTACCAAAACACATGAGTAGAAAAAGCAAATGATAGAGGATGAGAGCAGGAAGGAAAACCCAGAGTTCTCCTCGGTCTTCTTTTCCAGCTTGTTACTACTTCCAATGACCTCTCTTCTGAACTTATGCCCACAGTATCAGGTTTTGTTTGTTTTTCTGTTTCTTGCCGAATTCTGTCTAACATCCTTTTTCTTTCTGCAATATGCCAAACAACTAATTCTGAATTACTTTTTCCACTCTGTAGTTCACTGTTTTGCATCATGAAAGGAGGCTTAGCCGGATAGTACAATCAAAGGACTACTCACATAATTAGAAAAAAGCTCTGCTTTCTTAATTTAAAAAAAAAAAAAAAAAGAGGGAATAAATTTTCTGTCATTCTTTGCTTGCATACATGTCTTATCCCCTGATGCTCAGTAAAGCTGAATTTTCAAATTTGTAACACTTCTTCAGGTCTCTGGGTTTGATTAATAATAATTGTCAGTCCATTAAAATGGATTATGATGATTCCCAAGGAATTGGTTGTTAACATAATTAACAGCTGGCTTTACTTTCAAGACATTAATCAAAAGAGCAAGTTGCTGGAAATGACCAGGTTCTCACAAATGTTGCTAATTAACAAAGGCATTGAAGTTGTGTGACAATGATTCCTGACGCTGTTATCTGCATGATTGTATCACAGCTTTAAATACCCCCAATGTGATATGTTTTCTCAAGTGTTATTAAGCCGACAGGCATTTGAATGAATTTAATTAAAAGAAACAGACTCTAGATTTTGATGTTTACTTTTGGACAGAATGGAGTTAAAAAATTTGCGGAATGGCCATGATACATAATATGTAATATTTTCCATTCATAAATAGGAAACAAATTTTATATATGCTGAGTATCCCTGTATAGTTTCAATGTAGCCTAACTAGCTCTATCATAAAAATAATACTTCTTGGAGAAGCAGGATGCATTCTACCATTATCTGCTCATATCACATAATATTATATCTGTAAATAATGAAAGCAATACCTGACACACACTAAAGAAGGAAAAAAAAGTACAAAGAGAATTTAAAACAATCACCCTAATAACTACCAATAAAGTGAAACCCCTCTTGACATTTTGGAGTATTTGCTTTCAATATCTTCATGGGCCTAAACTATTTTGTTTATGTTGCTATAATTATGATCTGTATGCAATTTTATGTCCTGCTTTCTTTCATAACATTGCCACATGACTGTTCTCTGTTAGAAAATTGATAAAATAACATCTTAATTGGTACATTTATTCCACCAAAAGGATATTTTACATTTACTTAACAATTCCCCTAGGGTTAGAGTCATAAATTTCACTTTTAAATACAACACTGTAATAAATGTCAGTGAAGTAACTATTTTAGGTGCTTTTGTTTCTGGATCAGGAACCAGGATTACTTACCTCTATTCCTGGTAACATTGCCAGATTTAACAAATAAAAATACAAGAGCCCCCAATTAAATTTGAATTTCATATAAATAATGATTTTTTTCAACTTTATTTATTTTGAGCGAGAGAGAGTGAGTGGGGGAGGGGCAGAGAGGGAGAGAGAGAGAATCCCAGGTAGGCTCTGCTCTGTCAGCACAGAGCGTGTGCTGACATTTTTCAATTTATTTTTGAGAGAATGATTTTTTGAATTTATTTTTGAGAGAAAGAGAGACACAGTGTGAGCAGGGGAGGGGCAGAGATAGAGGAAGATACAAAATCTGAACCAGGCTCCAGGCTGTCGGCACAGAGCCCAACACAGGGCTGGAACTCACAGACTGAGATCATGACCTGAGCCAAAGTCAGACGCTTAACTGACTGAGCCACCCAGGTGCCCCAGTAATGATTTTTTAAAATGTCCCTGTGCCCCACGTAATACTTAACATTTACTGAACATGCATAGGTCATACTTAGACGAAAAAAATTATTTTTTGTCTGAAATTCAAATTTATTGGGACATCCTGTATGTTCCCTGGCAACCTTCAATCAAGGTGTTTCTTCCATATTGTGGTAGGCCAGATAATGGCCCCTCACAGATATCTATGTCCTAATCCCCAGAACCCGTGAGATTACATGGCAAAGGAGACTAATGTTGCAGAAGGAATTCAGGCTGCCAACCAGCTGATGTCAATATGGGGAGACTGTCTAGGTGGCCCAAGGTAATCACAAGTGTTCTTGTAAGTGAAAGATGGAGACAAAAGAGATAACCAGAGAGATGGAAGTATAAGCCGTTCAGCTCAACATTGCTGGCACTGAAGATGAACGAAAGGGCCATGAGACAAGGAAAGTGGGCAGCCTCTAAAAGCTGGAAAAAGCAAGAAAGTGTATTCTCCCCTACAGCTTCAAGTAAGAAATTCAGCCCTTCTGACATTTTGATTTTAGCCCAGTGAGGACTTGTTGGATTTCTGATCTCCAGAACTATAAGGTAATCAGTTTGTGTTGTTTCTCAGACACTAAGCATGCAGTATGCTATTTTTAATAGCAGCTACAGGAAAGTAATACCCATGCTTTCATGAAGACATTGATGGTCACTGAGCAATAGGGTAGGCTGGACCCCTTTATTCTCATATTGAGATAATTTTACAAAAGAGTTTCAGAAATTTGAACCAAGACCTAGAGAACGCCCCTCAGGGAAGCTCAAGAGGCCAGACACCTTCCTACTACCACTCTCCGTTCTTTCACATTTAGCCAACCTGGGAACACTACACAGAGTGCCTTAGATCTTGGAAAGCTGACATTGTTTTGTTCTTTTGTTAGTGATTGCATGTGAATGGCTTGAGAAGCAAAGAGGCTTTTTAATTCAAGCAATCAGCATCTTACAGCATTAGTCATGAAATGAACTCAAATCAAAAGATTCCACTTGGGAGTCAAGCTACAGAGTAAATCAAAGACAGCTGAGATGGGCAAATGTTCCTCACAACAAATTTTCTCAATCTGGGTTGATGGGGGGGGGCCAATCGCCAGAACAAGTTTGCAGGTATTCAATATGAAAACCTAATTGCTAAATTCACCAAATTTACACATATTTATTCTTATGAAGGAAGATGTTTCTTTGCTACATGGCTGTGAAATACAAAGGAGACAACTCATTGAATGCTGTAGTCATTTTGCTTTTCTGGGAATGCCTCCCAGTTCACAAGTTTGTAATTAGGCGAGGGAGGATTTTATAGGCCATTTAAAATGTGCATGTTTCACAGAGAGTTCACATCAAATCAAACTTGGAGATGTCATGGTTAAGACAGGGCCCTCAAACTTAAGAAGTTCAAAGCCTATAGTGGAGAGAGGCTCATAAACAAGAACTACACAACGTGATAGATGTTCATACAGAGGAATGCACAGGAAGCTGGGGGGGGGCATCCAGAGGCAGTAATCAATGCCCAGAGGCTTCCATGAGAAGGTAAAGCTTAACATGCCAGCTGAAGGATGAGCAGGGATTTTTCAGGCACTCCTGTACTGTATGTAGGTTTTCGTGCTGAGGAGGTGGAGATGATTTTTTTTTTTAATGAAAGATTAAATATATGAGTTAGTGTGGTCCTGTGCCTATTTACCTAGTTTGCAAGTCACATATGTGTTGTATATATTACAATTCCTTAAAATGGATTTGATTCTCTTCATTCCTCAAGAATATGTCTCTCGTGGCTACTCTTTGTTGAGCATTTCAAGGTCAGTGTGTTAGGCAATTTGTTTCAGACTCAGGATAGCCCTACAAATTTAATTGTCTCATAGATCTGCATCTGACTTGGAACACGGGGTGGCTTTTGGTGCTCTTTACTGAGCTGGGGAACACAAGGAGTAGAGTGAGCCTCTTGCAGAATATGGTCTAAGTTTGGCAAATATCGAACATGAGGATTCTGCTAAACTATGGGCAGTGTCTAAAAGTCTACTTTATGTGTGCGTCTGGATCTTTGAAGTCAAGTTTGGGCAGGAAATACTGACTTGGGAATCATTGGGAATACATGGCAATTAAAGCCCAGAGAATGCCTGAGATGGTCTAGAGAGAAGGAACATCAAGAGAAGAGATCCAAAGAGAACACCAGTGGGGAATAACAATATTTAAGAGAAACAGATATTAAAGGTTAATAGTAATCAAGAGAAGAGTCATCAAAGAGGTGGGGGGGTGGTGGTGGAAAAAGTCAGAATGATGGTTTAGGGGCACCTACGTACCTCAGTTGGTTGAGCGTCCAACTTCAGCTCAGGTCATGATCTCGTGGTTTGTGAGTTCAAGCCCTGCATTGGGCTCACTGCTCTCAGTGCAGAGCCCACTTTATATCCTCTACTTATTTATATATTTATATATTTATAATATATATTATATAAAATAATATTTATATATAAACATTAAAAAATATTTTTTAAAAAAAGAATGATGGTTTAACCAGCATGGCAGAAAATTTCTGTATATTTAGGTGAAATAGAGCAATATCTGAGCAATATCTATTGGATTTTTTTAATATAATTTATTGTCAAATTGGTTTCTATACAACACCCAGTGCTCATCCCAACAAGTGCCCTCCTTAATGCCCATCACCCACTTGCCCCTCTCCACCACCCCCCATCAACCCTCAGTTTGTTCCCTGTACTTATTGGATTTTGCAACAAGGTCATTTATAGTGATTTTGCTAAAAATAAATTCAGAGTTGTGTGGTGGAAACAGAAGGCAGACTGAAATATGACTAGTCAATAGAAAATAAAGAAATAGATTTAGGGCATACAACTTTAGTAAGGAGTTGGACAAAAAGGAAGAAAGAAGGACAATGAGAGAATATGAATGAGCAATGGTATCTAGATGAGGACACAGAATTAGAAAATGTAACTTGTTTTTAACAAGAGAGGCTTGGGTATATTGACATAATAGAAAGGAGTCAGAAGCGTGGGCATATATAATTAAGGGCTTTTCTGGTTGCAAGTGACAATGACCCATAGTAAACAACTTTAGGAAGAAAATTTAAACACCATCACAAACTGTGACATCCAGGGATGGGGCTAACTCAGTGAATCTAGGGATCCAAATGATGTCATTTCACATTCCACAAAAAATAAGAGAAATTCTCTCAGTCTGCATCAGCACGTACAATCCTAGAGAAGGACTTTGGCCAGACTGCACTCACCTGTCCATCTCTGGGCCACTAGCTATGACTAGGAGATTGTGAAATATAATTGTCTAAGCCTGCAACATGGACCACTCTAGGAGGCTGGGTCTATGACTTGGAACTCCATGGGAACAATTAGAGATGCTGAAAGAATTGCTCTCAGTACAATAGCTGATGTCCCCAGGAGGACGAAAATGGGGAAGTTTGGCAGGAGACATCCAACACAGAAGTCAAAGATGCAGGTTAGGGAAATACTGATTCAATAGAGGAAGACCTCAATCAGCTTCAGACAGGAAGTGGCACATCCCTGTCTTGTCACTTCAGAGACAAGTCCTCCCTATCTGTCCCACCTGACATCCCTGGATCCTCTGAGTAGGTTTCTATCCCTCCATTTGCTTTTATCATCTTCCTGATACCAGACATTCTCTAAATTTATCCTACCTATTAATTTGCTTGCATGTGACTAGGCCAGCTTTTCTGCTTTTCAAATGCAAACTCCCTTATGTCAGTGGCCCTATTTATCTTATGTAGTATTCTCTCTCTGCCACCTAAAATCTGAAATAGCACCTAGCAGGTATTTAACACTCAATTATTTGCTGAATTAAAGAAGAGATAGGGAGGGAGAGAGAGAGTGAGGGGGAGTGGGAGAATACTATTTGAGTATACACAACAGCTTCTGGCCATAGTAAATACGATCAATGTGTGTGTGTGCATTTTTCTTAATAACAAGTAGGATATCATAATCATGTGTGTGTGTGTGTGTGTGTGTACCCAGACTATTTTTCACTTAAAACCTATCATCGTCTCTGGGTCAACATATACAAAATAGCAGAGGTGGTGAGCTAAAAAGGTAAAATATTGGGGCACCTGGGTGGATCAGTTGGTTAAGCATGTGACTGTTGGTTTCAGCTCAGGTCATGATCTCACAGCTCCTGAGATGGAGCCCCATGTCAGGCACCCACTGAGCATGAAGCCTGCTTAGGATTCTCTCTCTCTCTCTCTCTCTCTCTCTCTCTCTCTGCCCGTCCCCCACTCACACTCTCTAAATAAAAAATAAAATAAAATAAAATAAAATAAAATAAAATAAAATAAAATAAAATAGTAAAATATTTCTGCCGAGAAGGCAGCACATTAATAGACTTTGCTGCTGCTTGTTGGCTTAGTTTTGCTGCACGGAACCACACTAAAAGATGCAGAAATCTTCATTTTCCTACAAAGAAGATAGGGAATGTGCTCAAAAACCCATCACAAGCACATACATGAAACATCTAGGTGTAATTAATCGAAAGTCTCTCTAAAGTTAAACCATAGTTTGTATGAAGAAACCTTTCAGAATTTCTTGGATCAGAATGTTCCCCAAATATCTCCATAGTGAAACAGAATAAAACTGCCTTTCAATGAAAGTTTTGGCAACAGGATACCCTCTTGTGTCCAAGTCAGCAATGAGTGAGCTGTAAGTTTAACACATGTGGAAACAATACATTAGGTGAACTTGCAAAAGGACATTTGACAGCCATTCTCTTTGAATATCTTGTAAGAGGAAAATTGTTATAAAAAGAGATAAAAACCACAATTGTCTGGTTTCACTTAATTCTCTTGGAGAAGTTTGATTGATAATATGGGTCATAGACAAACATATATACAAAAGCTTTTCATAACGAACATCACTGACGCTTCTTCATATGTGCATGATCATGGATGTCATTGTATACGTACACAAAGTCACGGGTATTTCAGAAAAATTCCTGAAATATGGGTTCATCAGATAATGCAGTAGTTCCAGGATTCATTTGCAAAGCAAGCCATCTAGTAATCTTGTATATGTTTCAGCAATAAACATGGAGGGAAAAGAAATTCTCTAATACCCAGATTTTCGTATGATATGATACATACAGATCAAGGTGAATGTTTTAATGTTCAAGGAATAGAAATAGAATAAGAATGATAGGCCAGTCCAAATCAAGGAAGAATTATTTTCTTGTCTATAATAAGTGAGGATAGTTAGAAAAATCAAATTCTTACTCTTAAATGTCTGTGAAGGGCATTATAACGATTGGGGTGGTAAGTAAGGAGGAAGTGAGGAAGGATATATTAGAGTAATAAAGTCCCAGAAGGATGCTAGGCTATTTTTCACTTAAAACGTACCATCATCTTACTCTGAGGATAAGTTTTAGGATGCTAGGCAGTCTGTCTTTGCTCAGGTTTCTACAGACGTTAGAAGGAGACTAGCACCATGGCGTTAACTTATCTATGCAATTATTTGTTCATTTCTTTGTTAAATCTGCATTAAGTGAGATCTGGTATCAGGCACTGTGCTATTTGCTTGATTTAAAAAGATGAAAAATCTCAGTGTTCATCTTCAAGGAGCCCATGTTTTTGTTTCATTTGGGATGAGGCAGTCTGTTGATGAAGACTTTTTTACAATATAGAGGATGATTCCCACTCAGTACATCTTTTGATCTGGGCAAGAAGGGTCTTTTCCCTGTGTCCCTTTCTTTAGAACCCCTAACATATCACTAACAGAAAAGGGTAAATATATTTATTAAAGAACTCATGGATGCTTCTGTGGCTTGGGGTGCAGTACTTAGCACATTGAAACACAAACTAGAAACCCTAAACATCTGCTGTCATGACTGACCCTGTTTAGGCCCTAGAGAAATAGTTCTTCACTCCTCTGCCCCTATGTCCTTAAAATGAAAGACAACCGCATCTGAATTCTGTAAAGGGCTGTAGTTGTCATGGCTCTGATG
Organism: Panthera pardus; assembly: GCF_024362965.1. Lineage (NCBI taxonomy): Eukaryota > Metazoa > Chordata > Mammalia > Carnivora > Felidae > Panthera > Panthera pardus. The sequence continues at coordinate 189,494,212 of NW_026526688.1, forward strand.
TCTGAGATGAATGCTGCTTTTGAATTCAGGGAAGACTTACAATGCAGTGCTTAAATAAGAGCAAAGACAAATTTGCTAACTGGTCAAATTCTTTATCTGAGATAGCATGGATATAATAAATTCTTTCATATCAAAATGTCCATCTTTTGTATATCCCAGTGGTCCAATACATGTTTCATGGATCCATATGTGTTATATATATATATAATACATAATACAGTGTTATGTATTTATATTAGTATTATTATAAAATATGTAGAAATTCATTTCAAGTTAAAAATTAGAATTTCAGCTTTGTTTAATTTAAAATTTGCTATTAACTTTTGTATTTAGCCTTTTAATTTTTTTAGTATTTTAGAACAATTATTTTTGAAAAACATAAAATTTAATTTTCAGTTTTTACAGCCAAGTTTTATTTTTAGTTAATATACATTCAGATTGTTGACATCTTAAATACAGTTCCATTTTACTTTCATCGGTTAAATATCTGTAGTTGAACACGCATTATATGAAGTTATTGTGTATAGCAACACACTGATTTTACTGAAGTAAAAATCTAGGATTTTATGTACATTTCCACTGCTTTTTGCTATTCTTCCAGATACCTCCAGAACATCATTAGATTATCTACACATTTTCAATAATGTATTCATTTTTAATATTTTCCTAAATTTCATTTATATAAAAACAATAGCCTTAAGCATATCAAAGTAAACAAGTAGATATTTCTGTTAATGCATGTTAAAGCGATACTTCTGTTAATACTTGTTAAAGTGATATTTCTGTTAGTACTTGCTAAAGTGATATTGAGACATTCATTAGTGTGGGCCCCAATTTATACTTTTGTCCCAAGCTATGCAAATGCTACACACTGGCTTGTTCAGATTTCTCTATTTGTTAATTTAATGAATACTGAGGGAATATATTATGCCATACAGGCAATGTCTTATGCCATGGAGGATATGTAATGAGAAATAAAATAAATAGGGACCCTTCCTGAAAATATATAATCATTTGATAAGAAACAGTGGCAATTAATCAGGCAATGGTCAGCAGTGCCGTGCTGTGATATGAGGACTACCGTTTAGTGCACTCCAGGTGCATAGTGGGTACATGCTGGGGGGAGGTTGAGGGAAGGTTTTCCAGAGTAAACTGTGAAATGTAGACTAAAGGACAAGTTCAGAGAGCTAAGGAATAAGAGGAAGTGAAAATATACCCTTCTAGATGGAAGGGAAATCATGGCAGAGACCTGGTTGCAAGAAACAACTCTTTCTAGAAGAAAAAATAGAAAAATACTCATTTATTTTTAGGTATAATATCTGTACAACTTTTCACCCACTTCATACCATCACTCTGATTTGATAGGAAAGGATGAAAATCTCAAATAGCAATGTTCTATAATGAAAACTATATCAATAATACTCGCTAACTCTTACATAGTGTTTACTAAATGCCAAAGCTTTATGGGTGAACATTTTTCATACCCTAACTTATTTAACCATTATAACATCTCTAAGAGGTAGGGACTATTGTTTTTACCCCTTTTACTAGCAGAGAAACTAAGTCATAAAATGATTGTCACTTGTTTAAGATTCTTCAGCTAATAAGATGCAGAGTCAGAATGATTTAGAACTAGGCAATCTGCTCCAAATAATAACAACATTATATTCAACAATGTTTATATAGCATATAACATATAATAATATGCTTATGTATTATTATAAATATAAGTTTAATATTTTTATTATTGAGAGGGCATGCACCAGACCTGTGCTAAGTACTTTAAATTTATTATCATACTTATCCTTCATAAGTACAATGGTTATCACCTTTCTGTGGATAACATTAAGCCTTGGAGACACTAAGTAGTTTATCCACAATCATATAGTTAGGAGGTCGTATAGCTGGAAATCAAAGCCACTTATTCTGATCATAGCCAGGCTAAGCTGTCATCTAAGGGAAAACCATTTGTTAAGTATTCTTTGGAGTATGATTATATAGAATTATAGAGGTTTCTCAGAAAATTCTCAAAGGACTTCAAATTTTATGGTATGACATTTTTCTTAATTTTTTTTCCTAAAAAAATTGGGAAGATGATTTCAAAACAAAATAACTCATAAAAGAAACTATACTCAGATTTTGCTTTTTTATTTCATAATCCAGAGTTAAGAGGCAATATCAAGCCTGATGACACATTTTCTTAAGGGACGATGAAACTGTGGTGTGTTTTTTTCTTTTAATGTGGCCACCATATGTTTTATTTTTAATGGCAATGTTTCTTTCAGATACTTCAGTGAAGTCCTGATAGAAGAATCTCAATGATTTTAAATCTCTTTATTATAAAATGTAGATAAACCACAATTGGTTCAGATCCTTCCCTTCCCATATTTTGTTTTATTTTTCTCTTTCGAATATGGGTCTTTTTTTCATTTCCCATAAGCACTGTTACAGACTGTTCTGAGTTCTGTGGAAAAGTAACAAAAACCTATTTTAATGAGTTTTGGTCAAGTAACTGAATTAATGAATCTTGGTGTCTTTGGGGCCAAGTCTTAGCACATATCCTATTGTTCCTTCAGAACGGGGTTTTTTTTGGCCCAAGGAAATCATACTCTAAAAACAGCCCCCCTACTGTTATGAAATTTATAAGACCCCATCTAATCTAATTTCTCTCTGCCTCTGTCAAATCTGGGATGAATTAGATTGGGTGATCCAAAATTGTTTCAGCAGGATTACAGATATGCACACACAAAAATACACATTGTGATTTTATATTCTATTATAGCTCATTCACAATTGACAGATGACTTGTTCAGATGCAAAATACAGAACATTTAAACACTTACTCATCATGAGAGCCACTATGAACAAGAAACATTTTTTGAACTCTCTTTGTATGTGAAGTGGGATGAAAGGCACTTTAAACCTACCACCTTCTTTTAATATTCCAAAAGTGGATTGCATAGTGATATTATGTCATTAATACTAATGAAGGGGAAGGCCCAGAAAGATTTTAAGAAATATGTCAAGGTTCACACACCTAGAAAGTGACAGTTTTACAGTTAGAACGCAAAAAGTCCAAAGACTGAGCCATCAGACTTGATGAAAAAAGTTTCTGATGTTTGTAGTCACATTTTCTATAAGTATATTGTACACACAATATCAGCATTTCCACTTTGGAACTGTCTGTTCCACCCATCAATCTTCCACAAATTGACTATTTTGCTAATACAAGATTTTTTTTTAGAAAAAAAACTTGAGGCATGTAAAATAAGAGTAAAAATGAAACTGTTGGTGCTATCAAATCCAGCAATAGGTAGACTTCCAAAACCATTTTTGAGCAAATCAACTATTAAATTTGGTATCATTAGAGCATGGCTAATCTTCTAGTACTTTGACAAAATTGGTATGTATTACTCGTTTGCTATAAACTACATCTATCCTTTTACTGTAGAGGGTATTGCAATCCATGAACCAGTGTTTGACAAAATTGATAATGTTGGTTTTATGAAAATATTTTCTTAAATTTCTAAAAAGAGAGTATACATTTCAGAAATTATGCATCAGAAAAACAATTGATTTCTACAAATTTCTAGAAAAAATGCTAACTAGATGGTTTCTGAAGACTCATAAATAAAAGAGGAATCACAAGTCAAAATACCTTTATAAAAAATAATATCAAATTATTCTTATCATTTTGATAATCTAAATGGCTTATTTTTTTAATTTTTATTATTTTTTAATATATGAATTTATTGTCAAATTGGTTTCCATACAACACCCAGTGTTCATCCCCAAAGAAGCCCTCTTCAATACCCATCACCTACCCTCCCCGCCCTCCCACCCCCCATCAACCCTCAGTTTTTTCTCAGTTTTTAAGAGTCTCTTATGCTTTGGCCCTCTCCCACTCTAACCTCTTTTCTAAATGGATTATTTAGTCAGTGGTTCTCTCTCTCTCTCTCTCTCTCTCTCTCTCTCTCTTTCATCTATACTTTCTCCTTTTCTTTCACTCCTGCCTCATTCTAGAGGCATCATCTTCAGTCTAGAAATCAACTAAGTTTATCAAGCTATGTTTGGAAGCAGGAAGAATATAGGACTAGTGACAATAATGAGGAAGAATACAAAATGTCATTAATTTTTAGATGCACATCAATCTGAATAAATGGGCACTTAGGTCTTCAGTGCTCTGTAGGGGCTTCTTCCTGCAACATTCTCATTGATACCTTGTATGAAAACAGACTTGTTGCTGCTATTAATCTGAGAAAGATGGTTTATGTTTTGGAAGATTCAGTAAGATCTCACCTGGAGATCTTGAACTGGAAGATATATTTATCCCTGTTAAATTCCCTCTTACAATCAAATTGCACTATTTAAAAAATGTCAATAGTACAAGTACGTTGGGGAAGAAATTGATAAGTGCAAGTTACATGACATGAGACTTAACTTATGTGACATAACAGTTCATATTAAGTATGAACTCACTTTGTGACATATTGTTTAGAAAGGAGAGGGGAAACCAGTTACATAATTCACAGGCTGTGTTAATACCTTGGGATATCCAAATCAAGAGACTGTATACAATGACTGTACTCTTTAGTAATTAGATTACATTTAGAATCCTGTATTTACTTTGGATGATGCACTTAGATGGGGATAGTAGCGAACTATATTTGTTTAGTCCCTTGGGCATTTACTTAATAGATATCAAATACTTTCTATGTCTCAAGTATGTTGCTAGGCACTAGGTTTAATGGTGAGGAAAATACAGTTAATGTCTTCATGAGTCATAATGCCTAACATGTAGAGAGACCAGGCATTGAACATATAAACTAGTAATGAAAAGTCCTTTGTTTGCTCATATGTTACCATATAGGAAGAACATGAGTAAAGAATTATCACAGAATCAGAGGATATATAGAGATGGTATGACTTTAAATAAAAGCTATACAGCATACAAAGTACTGGCCTTTTCAGATTCAGTTTGGGGGGGGGAGGGGAGGGAGGACACCAAAGAAAAGCATTTCCAGAACTGCTAAAAATAGAGAATCATGAGAAGCCTTGAGAGACATTCATGGATATTCAGATGCCAGGGATAAAACAAATGGTGGCTTGAAATAGATCCCTCAAATTACTGCTGATTGAGTTATAAGCCCTGATTTTCAACCACTTCTCACATCAGCAATTCTATATATTATGACCCAGTGTGAACAAAGCAGGAATTGTTTTCCTAAGGAATTTAAATTTGTTCAGCTAGTAAATATTTAAGTACAAAAGGATGATCAGAACATAGTGTCTCAAGAGTTGCTGCGTCAGGACCAGATCTGAGAGATAACAAGCTATCAAAGAAAATAGGATATTTGCCAACTACTGAGGTGGGAAACAGGACCAAACAAAGTTAGAAGTAGATGTGGTCATTTTTTTTCCTAAAAATGTTGATTATTACGTTTCATCAACAACTCTTGAAGGTGGAAAATTACCTCCTCATTCAAGAATATTATAATGTTTACTGAATTCCTTGGAAAGAAATCAAACTATAACTAGTAACAGTATGGATGTCATGTAACTTCAAGACCTTCCAGACCATTCTTTTACCTTAGGCAGCACTTTATTTTTTACCTTGATACTGTCTTTTCTCTTTAAAGCTATATGTTCCTCCAACTCCATGTCTTTTCTTACAGTTTATCCCTTAGGTACCCAGGGCATTTTACTCAAAGTCTGGATTTTGTTGGTTGCATATTCATGGTGTGGTTCAACATATTCCTCTAATCTCTGTATTTGCTTCAAATTGGCTGATCTATCTGGACACTTCATCAGACACAAGTTTGATCCCTGTGGTAAAATTATAGATGGCTTTGTTCTTCCATCATAATGTGTGTGTGTGTGTGTGTGTGTGTGTGTGTGTGTGTGTGTTGTTAGCAGTCAGTGATATCCAGTGTTTAGATTCCTTAATTTACTAGGGATAATAAAATGTTGGTATTCCAATTATGAAATTTAATTTTTATTTTTAACAGCCATGAATTTATTTAAAAATCCTTTTATGTATCTGCTATTTGTTTAATCAGTTATACAGTTCATATGAGAAAGAAAAGATAAATGCTTGATTTGTTTGTATCACTTATTCAATTTTAAAGATAAGAAATTGGTTCCCTGTCATCTTTAGGCAGAGATGTTATTTTTTAATCACTATAGACTCATGGATTTAAGTACATTTGATATTTTTAATTTTTTAATGTTTCTTTGTTTTTGAGAGAGAGAATGTGTGTGTGCACATACAAGCAGTGGAGGGGCAGAGAGAGAGGGAGATAGAGGACCTGAAGTGGGCTCTGTGCTGATAGCAAAGAGCCCGATGTGGAGCTTGAACTTCCAAACCATGAGATCATGACCTGAGCCAAAGTCAGACACTTAACTGACTGAGCCACCCAGGCACCCCATATATTTGATATATTTTAATCTATTACAATTATTATTCTTACCCTTATTGAAGCTCAATTTTTCCCATCTGTAGTCAGTGATGGTCTCTTCAAGATAGCTTCTTTGCTATCTGGTATGTCAAGATATTTCAGATTCATTGTGCATTTTTTCCTTTAGATTTGAGTTCATCCAGATTTTTCCAAGAAGGGTTAAATTCTTTGAATAAGAAATAATATTCAAAGACTAAAATCTGGGTGCAGAATGCTTACTGCTACTGTATTTTTCATTATCAATAGACAGATAGGTAGGTTGGTAGGTAGGTAGGTAGAGAGATAAAGATATCAGTTGTAATTACTGAAAATTGTTAAACTTTTTTTGCATATGCTATCCCCAATTCTGCTTTTATTATGTGTCTATATCCATATTGTCAGATCACATAGACATTAAACACTTCAGTCTTTCCTTTGTAATTCTTGTTTATTCTGAACTGCATATATAATACATTATATATGAAATATTATATATTTGTTACATAATCAATCTCGAGTTTATTCTTTAGGAAGATCTCAGGTTTTCCCTGAATTATTACATATTAATCAGTTCACTTATGCTCTTCAGTTTTGCTGGAAATAAACTCTGTGATTCACATTTACTTTCATTAAATATCTTAAACATTTTACACTATTTTGTTTTGCCATAAGTGTTGCTGTCAAGAAGTCTGATGATGATCTAATTTTATTTCCCTTATATATCATTTGCTATTGTTATATTGTTTTTTGTTTTTTTTTTCATTAACATCCTGAAATTTTACTAGATTACTTGCTGGTGTTATTTTTTCTGAGTTGGTACATAGTATATGCTTTTTATATATAGTTTTATCTATATCTTTTTTCATTTGAGGAAAATTTTCTTCAATTATAGATTTTAATATATTTCCTGTTCTCTTGCTTTGTTTTCCATTCTCTGGGACTCTTGTTGTTTGTAAACTATATCTTTGCTTGTTTTCAATATTTGCCTTTTTCTTGAATCCTTTTAGTTGCTTTCTTTACTTTTTAAAAAAAAACATATTTTTTAACCTCTTTTTTTCCTGAAGGCATTATTTATTGTGTTTATTAGCTCTTCATTTCCTTCTAGTTTTGTATTTATTTGTGAAGTAAACTTTTTCTTTAAGTCCTAATTCTTTTTTGACTACTTTCAACTCCTTTCTTGGTTTTTAAAAATTGATTTATGTTGAATTTCAGATCTTGCACCATTTTTAATGTCCTAGCTTTTTGATGCCACATATTTCTTTATTTGGGCTTCTAGTTTTTTTGGACTATAATCTTGTATTATCTGGACCTCTATCTCGTATGCCTTTATTATATCTAGATGTTATTTGCTCTTCATTCTTTTTCCATCTTGTAATAATTTTGTATGACATCTCTCTTGATAAATTTCCCTTGTTCATCTTTATGTGAATTTCCTTTTTTCTAAATTCTTAGAAGAGATATGGTTCAGAGTAGGAAGGAAGATGACAGTGGAGTACGAGGACCCTAGGCTCACCTCATCCCACAAATACAACTGGATAACTATCAAATCTTCCTAAATAGTCCAGCAATCAACCTGAAGATGGAAGAACAAACTCCACAACTAAAAGTAGAGAAGAGGCCACAAGTGGGTAGGAAGGGTGGAGATGTGGCTTGGGACAGAACTGGATCATGGCCACTGAGGTGGGGAGGGAGTCACAGCCATGATGAAGGAGAGAGACAGGCTAACACAAGGAAAATGCATGGAAAAAATGAATGCCCACAGCAAGTGGCTTAAGAAGCAAGAAAGCCCAAAATTCATGAGTTCTTATAACCAGTGGTTTAAAGCCTAGAGTTTTAAAGGTCAGTGGGCTTGGCTCTGGGACAGCTCAGAGGCACCAGGGCTACTCTTGAAGAAAAGGCAGGGAAAATGGCCTGGAAACATACAGTGTGGATGATCTGAAGAGCATCTGGGGCATACACTGAGGTTATTTGCCCATTTTGAAGCACATCCTAGAGAGACAGCATTCACAATGAGACCACTCTGGGAACAAAGAAAATGGCTGGCACCACTGCCCTCTCTGCACAGGGCCACCAGCAGGCACCAGCATGCTACCAACAATCACTACCTAACTTGCTTACACCAAGCCTCACCCCACCCCTACCCCCACAGTCAGTGGAACCACCCCTCCCAGTCGTGCTTACCTCAGGCACAGGGCAGCAGACCCCACCTCCCCCCAAAAAAATTTTAAAAAAATGTGCCCAAATCCCTCCTCACACCACATCTCCCAACCTGGGAGTTTTCTGGAGCTTTTGTTCCAGTGGGGATGGCAACGCTTTTTTCACAAGCAGACCAGAGTACACCTAAGTAAAATGCACCACATTCAGGCCAGGCACTAAACACTGTCCACAACAGACAAAGAATCTCTGCAGATGACCAACCTGAAGGATAAAGTGGCCAGGTCAAAGCAGCAGAGTGCACACAGCACACACTGGAGACACTTCAGGGGGAAGCACCAGGCCTTGCGGATCAGGGAACACCACACTGTAGGGCACTACAGGATCTCTTCTTCATGAAGCCAGTACCCTCAAAACAGGAGATATAGCTGACTTTCCTAACATAGAGAAAGAGGCACAGAGACTTAAACAAAATAAGGGACAGAGGAATTTGTCTGAAATGAAAGAACAAGACAAGGCCACAGCTTGAGATCCAAATGAAACAAATATAAGGAATATGCTTGATGGAGAATTTAAAGCCATCATCATAAGGATACTCACTGGACTTGAGAGAAGAGTGGAGAACATCAGTGACACCATTAATACAGAGATAAGGTATAAAATAGAAGGCTAAAGAGCTCAATAAACAAAATGGGAGACTTACATGGTAGAATAAATAGCAGGCTGGAAGAAGCAGAGGAATGAATTAATGATCAAAGAGAGTAATGGAAAGTAATCAATCTGAGAAAAAGAGTGAAAATAAAATTGTGTAAAACAAGAATAGACATAGAGACTCAGTGACTCCATCAAACATAATAAAATTCATATACTAGGAGTCCCAGAAGAAGAGAAAGAAAAGCTGACAGATAATTTATTTGAAGAAATAATAGCTAAAAACTTTGCTAATCTGGGGAAGGAAATCCATATTCTGGTGACATGGAGAACCCTCAACAAAATCAATAAAAGTAAATGCACACCAAGACATATTGTAATCAAAATGGCAAAATATAGTGATACAAAAAAAAATATTAAAAGCAGTAAGATAAAAGAAGACAGTTATACACAAAAGAAACCCCATAAGTCTATCAGCAGATTTTTCAGCAGCAACTTTCCAAGTCAGAGGAATGGCATGAATATTCAAATGGAAATAATATATTCAAATGCTGAATAGGAAAAACATGCAGCCAAGAATACTCTATCCAGCAAAACTATCATTCAGAATAGAAAGAGAGTTAAAGATTTTTCCAGACCAAAGAAAAAAAAAATTGAAGGAGCTCCTGACCACTGAATCAGACTGCTATATGCATATGTTATACACAAACCTAATGGTAATCACAAATCAAAAACCGCTAATAAATAAGCAAAGAATAAAGAGAAAAAAATCCAAACATATCACTAAAGGAAACCAGAAAACCATGAAAAAGAGAAAGATAAGGAAGGATCAGAGAAAATCTTCAAAAAATCTTCAGAAACAACCACAAATGGCAATAAATACATATCTATAAGTAATTTCTTTGAATGTAAAGGGACTAAATGCTCCAATTGAAAGACACGGTGACAGATTGGATTAAGAACAAAACAGAACAAAACAAAACCCATCTCTAAGCTGCCTACAAGAGACTCATTTTAGACCTAAGAACACCTACAGATGGAAAATGAGGGGTTGAAGAAACATTTATCATGCAAATGGATGTCAAAAGAAAGCCAGAGTAGCAATACTTATATGGGACAAAATGAACTTTAAAACAAAGACTGTAACAAGAGACAAAGAAGGACACTGTATAATATAATAATACAGGGGACAATCCAACAAGAAGATATAAAAATTATAAATATTTATGTACCAAATATGAGAGCACCCAAATACATGAAACACTTAATGACAAACATAAAGGAATTAATAAATAATAATACAATAATAGTAAGGGATTTTAACACACCACTCACATCAATGGACAGATTACCCAAACAGAAAATCAACAAGGAAACAATGGCTTTTAATGACACACTGGACCAGATGGATTTAACATATATGTTCAGAACATTCCATCCTAAAAGAGCAGGATACACATTCTTTTCAAGTGCACGTGGAACATTCTCCAGAACAGATCACATATTAGGCCACAAAACAAGCCTCAACAATTTCAAAGAGATCAAAGTCCTAGCACGCATCTTTTCTGACCACAACCTATGAAACTGACAATCAACCGCATGAAAAATCTGAAAGAAAAAAACCCCACAAATACATGGAGGTTAAATAACATGCCACTAAACAATGAATGAGTCAACTAGGAAACAAAAGAAGAAATAAATAGAAAATATAATCAAATGATAATGAAAACACAAAGGTTCAAAACTTTGGGATTTAGCAAAAGCAGTTCTAAGAGGGAAGTTTATAGCAATATAGGCCTACTCAAGAAGAATGAAAATTCCCACATAAACAACCTAACCTTATGCCTAAAAGACCTGGTAAAAGAATAAACAAAACCTAAAGCCAGTAGAAGGAAGGACGTAAAGAACAGAAATCAATGAAACAGAAGGTAAAAAAACAATAGAACAGATAAATGAAACCAGGAGGTAGTTCTTTGACAAAAGAGATACAATTTATAAACCTCTAGCTAGACTTATCAAGAAAAAAAGGGAAAGGACCCAAATAAATAAGATCACAAATAAGAGAAGAGAAATAACAACAAACACCACAGAAATACAGTCATAACAGAATATTATGAAAAACTATATGCCAATAATTGGACAACATAAGAGAAATGGATACATTCTTAGAAACATATAACCCAACTGAAATAGAAGAAATAGAAAATTTGAAAAGACTGATTATCAGCAAGGAAATGGAATCAGTAATCAAAAATCTCCTAACAAACAAAAGTCAAGGACTATATGGCTTCACAGGTGAATTCTACCAAACATTTAAAGAGTTAATACCTATTCTTTTCAAACTATTTCAGAAAATAGGAGGAAAGAAAACTTCCAAATTCATTCTATGAGGGCAGCATCACCCCAAACCAAAAGCAGATAAAGACACCACAAAAAAAGAGGTCTCCAGGCCAATATCTGTGAGGAACATAGATGCAAATACCCTCAACAAAATACAGTGAAACCTTGGATTGTGAGTAACTTGGTCTGTGAGTGTTATACAAAATGAGCAAACATTTCTAATAAATTCTAACTTGATGAATGAGCAATGTCTTACAGTACAAGTATGTGATGCCAAATGTCACATGATCACAACTGAACCAAAGGTTCTTGAAATTTGCTTTGATATACAAGTGCTTTGGATTTCAAGTGTTTCCAAAATAAATTATGCTCACAAACCAGGGTTTTACTGTACTAGCAGACCAAACCCAACAACACATCAAAAAAATCATTCACCATGATCCAGTGGAATTTATTCCTATGTTGCAAGAGTGGTTCAATATTCACAAATCAATCAACATAATACATCACATCAAAAAGAGAAAGGATAAGAACTATATAATCATTTCAATAGACACAGAAAAAACATTTGACAAAGTATGACATTCGTTCATGATAAACACCTCCAACAAAATAGGTTTAGAGGAAAGATACCTCAATGTATTAAAGGCCATATATGAAAAACCATCTAAAATCATCCTCAATGATGATTGAGGGGGGAAAACTGAGAGCCTTTTCTCTAAGGTCAGTAACAAGACAAGGATGTCCACTCTCACAAATTTTATTCAACATAGTATTAGAAGTCCTAGGCACAGCAATCATATAAGAAAAAGAAATCAAAGGCATCCAAATTGGCAAGCAATAAGTAGAACCTTCACTATTTGCATATGACATGATACTATATATAAAAAACTCAAAGGACTCCACCAAAAAGCTATAAGAGCTGATAAATGAATTCAGTAAAGTCACTAGACAATTTCAATGCATAGAAATATTTAAATGTACAGAGAAATTAAGAAAACAATCCCATGGAAATTGTACAAAAATAATAAAACATCTGGGAATAAACTTAACCAAAGAGGTGAAAGACCTGTATTCTTAAACATTGTACTCATAAAACATTGATGAAAGAAATGGAAGATGACATAAGAAATGGAAAGATATCACATGCCCATTGAGTGGAAGAACAAATATTGCTAAAATGTCTATACTATCCTAAACAATATAAATGTTTAATGGAATGCTATCAAAATATCAACAGCATTATTCACAGAACTAGAACACGCAATCCCAAAATTTGTATGGAACCACAGAAGACTTCAAATAACCAGATCAATCTTGAAAAAGAAAAATCAAAACTGGAGGTATCACAATTTTAGACTTCAAATTATATTACAAAGCTGTAGTAATCAAAATGGTATGGTACTGGCATAAGAATAGACACAAAGATCAATAGTATAGAATAGAAAACCCAGAAAAAAACTCACAATTATATAGTCAATTCATCTTCAATAAAAGAGGAAAGAATATCCAATGGGGAAAAATAATCTCTTCAACAAATGGTGTTGGGAAAACTGGACAGCTAGCTACATGCAAAAGAATGAAACCAGACTACTTTCTTACATTCCAGACAAAAATAAATTCAAAATGGATTAAAGACCTAGATGTGAGACCTGAAACCATAAAAATCCTAGAACACAAACAGTAATTTCTCTGACATTGTCCACTGCACTATTTTTCTAAATTTGTCTCTTGAGGAAAGGGAAAGAAAAGCAAAAATAAACTATTGGGACTACATTAAAATTAAAAGCCTCTGCATAGCAAAGGAAACAATCAACAAAACTAAAAGACAATCTACTGAATGAGAGAAGATATTTGCTGATGATGTATCTGATCATGGGTTAGTATCCAAAATAAATAAATAATTTATAAAAGTCAACACACAAAACCCAAAAGTCCAATTAAAAATGAGGAGAAGATGTAAACAGACATTTCTCCAAAGAAGACATCCAGATGGCTCATCATCACTTACTGTCAGGGAAATGCAAATCAAAATTACAATGAGATATCACCTCACACTTGTCAGGATGGCTAAAATAAACAACACAATAAACAACAGGGGTTGACAAGAATATGGGGGAAAAGGACTTGTGCACTGTTGGTGAGAATGCAAATTGGTGCAGGCACTGTGGAAACTGTATGGAGCTTCCTCAGAAAGGGAAAAATAGAACTAGCTTACCATTCAGCCATCATGTTACTAGGTATTTACCTAAAGAATATAAAAACAGTGATTTAAAAAGCTGCACACACCTCTGTTTATTGCAGAATTATTTACAATAGCCAAGATATGGAAGCTGCCCAAGTGCCCATTGAACACACACACATATATATATATACACACCACATCTTATTTATATATATATGTATATATATACATATACATATATATGTATATATATGTATATGTATATGTGTATATATATACATATACATATATATGTATATATATGTATATGTATATATATACATATATATGTATATGTGTATATATATGTATATATATATACACATATACACAATGGAGTATTATTCAACCATAAGAAAGAATGAAATCTTACCATTCACAACAACATGGATGGAACTAGAGAGTACAATGCAAAGTGAAGTAAGGCAGAGCAATACAAATATATGATTTCACTCATATGTGGAATTTAAGAAACAAATTGAGGGGTGCCTGGGTGACTCGGTTGGGTGTCCGACTTCAACTCAGATCATGATCTCATGGTTCATGGGCTCAAGCCCCATGTTAGGCTCTGTGCTGACAGCTCAGAGCCTGGAGCCTGCTTCAGATTTTGTGTCTTCCTTTCTCTCTGTCCCTCCCCTGCTCATGCTCTGTCTTTCTCTCTCAAAAATAAAAACAAACATTAAAAAAAAGAAACAAAATGAATGAGGAAAGGAAAGAAAGAGAAAAAAAATGACAACAACAAGAAACAGACTCTTAATTACAGAGAACAAACTGATGGTTACCAGAGGGGAAATAAGTGGGAAGAAGGGTGAAATGGGTGATGAGCATTAAGGAGTGCACATGTCATAATGTGCTGCAAGTGATTAAAATAAAAACTTAAAAATATAAAAAAAAACTTAAAAATTTAAGACAAAGAAGATATGGTTCAGCTAACTTTTTCCTTTTCTGATGTTTTTATGAAATGTGAAATATGGCACCTTAATTTCTGAGATTCCTTGGCTCTTTTCCTCTCTTCCCCTTGTATCTGGGTCATGTCTATTTTTCACCAATTTTTCTCCTACCTTGCCCAGTTTTGTTTCCACTTAAGGCAGTATTCCTCAATGTGAAGCCCTGTCCTGGAATGGCTCCCTAGCTAGTCAGTTTCTAGAGTTCATAAGAAATAGGCTGCTTCAGGCCCTAAGGGCCCTGACAAAAGCCCTCTCTAATTACATATTCTTTGAGTGAGCAAAATTCCTCCCAGATTCAGCTACTGTTTTCAAATACCCTGACATGACTTTCATTCTTGTGACTTGGTAATTTTCCCCCCACCATTTTATATTTTGGTCTCCATGTGGGTAACTTCTTACTTGACTCCCCACCACCCCCCACCCCGTGTGTGTGTGGGGGGGGGTTGGGGTTTGGCTTTGGCTTTCACTATGTATATGTTTCTTTTGATTTTTCGTGGAGATTTGGGAAAATCCAGAATCTATGTTGCTACCACTGCCGCCATCTTCACAGAACTCACCAGAATTAGTTTTTAATTATTGAGGTTGTGGCCTTGAGCCTTAAGACTTAAAATTTATTTGGGGACTTAGCTATTGTCTTGATCAATTGTCAGAGAAAGATTCTTGGCTTTCTCTTTCAGAAGACCTTTTTCATACTAAAGTGCAAAATCTTTTTGTGTTAGCAAGGTGATTGTATACTATTAATCACCAACTAATAATTTTGGGACTTTGTAAATTGGCAATCCTTGAGTTTTTGTTAGGCAAAGAGTTCTCCATTTCTATTTAGTAAACTTCTTTTACTATCCTAATCCCAAATCTTAACTCAACTGGTATTCTTACTATTAAAAAACAACAATAAATTGCATAATAAACCAATTATCAGATTTAGATCCACATTGCTTATCTGAAACATGCATGGAGAGCACCTCCAAACCTATAGCTTCAAAGGGACCCAAATATTCTTTGACCTAGAGCATTGGATGGTTATGCCTTTCCATTAGCTATCCTGCTACGCAGGAACATTTTGGAGTTTTGGACCACAAGCAAGTGATGTCAAATGGGTTCCTTCTAGTTAGTTGGCCAAGCTTTTGAGGGAAGAGAACATCCAATGCTTAGAATGTGTGCTGGCTTCAAGCCTGCATATCCAGTTTCTTCCCAAACATGAGTTCCCTATTTAGCAATGAAATAGCAGTGAAGACTATTATAGATAACTTTTTATATATTAGAATTCCCTCTACTTATCAGATATCCTCAGATATAAGATATAGAGGCAGGAGGGGAAAGCTCAAATGCCCACAGAAGCAAAATGCACAAGAAATATAAATGAAGTGAGCAATGATAATAAAATTTCTATTTTTACTCCAGAAACACTTTATTAAAAGAAGATTCTTCCCTTGGGCACCTGGGTGGCTCAGTCAGTTAAGCATCCGACTTTGACTCAGGTCATGATCTCACAGTTTGTGAGTTCCAGCCTCGCATCGGGCCCTGTGCTGACAGCTCAGAGCCTTAAGCCTGCTTTGGATTCTGTCTCCCTCTCTCTCAGCCCCTACCCCACTCATGCTCTGTTTCTCTCTGTCTCTCAAAAATGAGTAAATGTTAAAAAAAATCTTTGCCTCCGTACACAGATATGGTTTTTTACTTTTTTTTTTTTTGAATCACGAAGTCCTCTCTAGCACAGACTTTCTCACTTTTTCTTTTCATTTTTAAAATGTTTATTTATTTATTTTGAGAAAGAGAGAAAGAGCGGGGAAGGGGCAGAGAGAGAGGGAGAGACAGAAGCTCAGGTAGGATCTGCACTGTCAGGGTGAAGCCCAATGCATGGAAGGAACTCACAAACTGTGAGATCATGACCTGAGCCAAAATCAAGAGTCAGATGCTTAACTGACTGAGTCAGCCCGTGCCTTCCACCACTTTTAACAAAGACATAGATAAGATCAAACTTGTCTTCCCTTTTAACTCCATTGTACAGGAAGTCCAATAACAACAAATGACACTTGACACTTGACCTAATTATAATGTAAATAAGAGACAGTTATAGGGATATTTTATAATTTTTTAAATTATTATTTTAGAACGAGAGAGAGAGAGCATGAATAGGGGAGGAGACAGAGGGAAAGAGAGAGAGTATCTCCAGCAGGTTCCATGCTTATCATGGAGTCAGACACAGGGCTCGGCCCATGACCCTGGCATCATGACTTGAGTCGAAATCAAGAGTTGGCCACTCAACTGACTAAACCACCCAGGTGCGTAGGAATATTTTAAAACTGAAATGTACAGGTCCCATCAAAAGGTGATACGCAGCTTCAGATGATATTTGTTATGTACTAATATAGGCCCAACATTACTAGATACTCCACTTTTTCAAAAGAAGCAGGACATCCTGATATATCCCAGTTTTAAGTGGTAGTAACTCATTCAAATAATCTTTAAACACTGTGTAGGCAAATATTGTGTGGGCCAAACAAAACACATCTGCAGATGATGGAATACAGTATATTTTTCTGTGAGAAAGCCCACACTCTTTTTTTCTCCTGTATTTTCATTTTTCTTGTGTTTCAAGACCAAGCTCAAGGACTATTTTCTTTGTGAAGCTTTTCTTGAACATCTCCAGATGGTATGTGTTTCACTCCTTTGTGTGCTCTAAACAGACTACTCTCTAAACAGACTCTGTCACAGCATCTCTATATAATTTTTCTACCTATTTGTTTGCCTCTCAGTCTCCCATATTAAGCTCTAGGGTCTTCCAAATAAGAGACTCTAGTGGATTGAATGGTGGCTCCCCAAAATTATGCCTGCACCCTGAACTTTAGATCCTGTGAGTATGACCTTATTTGGAAAAAGGGTCTTTGCAGAAGTAATTTAGCTAAGGATCTCAAAATGAGATCATCCTGGATTATCTGGGTGTGCACTATCCAGTGACACATGTCCTTATAAGAGACATAGGGGAAGGTCATGTGAAGACAGAGACAGAGAGTAGAGAGATGCAACCATAAGCTGAGAAATGGCTGGAGGCACCAGAAGTTGGAAGAGGCAAGGAAGGATCATTTCCTGTAGCCTTCAGAGAGAGCCTGGTGCTGCTAACATCTTGGCTACTGACTTTTAGCTTAAAAACTGTGATAGAAAAAAATTTTGAAGTCCTTACATTTTTGGTGATTCATTACATCAGCTCTGGAGAATGAATAGAGAGACTATGCTTACATAACTTTGTATCTCAAGCCCCTAGCACAAAGTCTGCTATATAGGTGGCAGGCAGGAAATAGATGTAATTCTTTGGGATCAAAAGTATACATTCTCACTCTTTATGGGCTTATGAGTTTCCCTGCACACTTCATGCACTGTGGCAAAATGATATTACATTTTTCATAAATATGACTCTTAAATGGACTTATTAAGGCTCAGTAATCAAACCAGTAGCAATTTATTAGAGTTAGGAAACTTTACATACCATCACTCTCTGCAGAAGTGCATAAAGTCCACTCCTCTCTAGATGAGCAGAGAGGAACAACTACTTCTTCCATATCAGATGTGTGGTGCTGCCCACATGCAGTTTAAAGGCACATCTTTTTCCTAAGGAGAGTGATCATGGTTCCCAAAGGCAAAATAGAAGAATGGGTTCTGATAACAGAAGCCATGGATGTGGACCAAAGTGCTACTTGTTACTAGTGGTAAGATCTTGCATAAATTCTTTAACTTCTTTGAGGGAGTAGAGGAAGAGCAGAGATGATGAACCCTGTATTAAAAAGATTAGAAGGTTAAACACCCTTTCTGAGTATCTAGACATAGAAGGGACTAAAAATATGTTACTTGCCTTCTGGAGATTTCCAGTATGCTGTTCTCTCTTGATTGAGGAATTAAAGCTTGGGAAAGTGTATTCGCTGAGCCTACTGGTTTGAATTTAAGGGTATTAAGTTGGATTTCCTATTCTTAAAATGCAATCCAGATTTCCCTTCTATAATTCCTGAAAAGCAGATTGGGGGGATGGGCAGGGTAAGGAGCTGGGACTTCAGTACCATGAGGACCGTTACATCCTGGAATTGTTCTTTCCCTTGCTAAAAAATTAAAACAAAATGAAAATTGTGTTCTGCCTTGGCTGTCCATTTAACACCCTTCTTCTTGTTGATGGTTAGTTGGTGCTTATAATTGGCATACGATTCATAATGAGGTCACAAAGATGAAATCATGAACCCACAACGAGAATCATATCAATATCAAGGCTTTCTGTGAGAAAGCAGGTCTTGCAAATTATGTTTAGCCTTATCAACTCAATTTTCTCTGTTGGCAAAACATATTCAGCACCATGCTAGTGTTGTTGGTAATTATGTCAGCCTGCCCATCAATCTTTCTAAAAGAGAAATACACCCACCACAAGACCCATTGAGAACAACAGCTTTTATTCTATTCCCTGTGAACCAATCTAAAGGCCTAGGCAAGGAGTCACTAAAAAGTCATTTTTAGTTTTCAGTCTCAAAAACAGGCATAGGTTAAGTTAGGTTATATAAGTAATTTGTATGGGTTAGTGGATCTCAATTGGAGATGACTTTAAACTCCAGATGACATTTGGCAATGTCCGGAGACATTTTTGGTTGTTTCAAATGGACAAAGCAGAAGGCTCCAGGCATCTAGGGGATAGAGGCCAGGGATGCTGCCGATCACCCTGAAATGCACAAGATAGCCTCTACAACACCAAATTTTACAGCCCCAAATGTGAATAGTGCCATGATGGAGAAACCGTAGAATAGGTGAACATGAGAGATGTGTCTGGAAAGGAAAGCTCACTTACATTTGGGGCTGGAGTAGCCATTACAGGGCTTATACACTTCAGAACTTAGAGACAGAAAAACAAAAGTAACATTTTGTGAAGAGAATATACAAACCAAAATGCAGCCTGATTTTGAGCAACCAGTTGAAGGTAAGAATACAGCTATTTGGCCTGATGCCAGATCACTGTGGCCTTAAGGTTATTAGGCTGAGACATTAGTAAAGCAAAGGTCAACTGTACACGATCCTTCATTCCATATTACACAATGCTGAATGAATTGCAAAAATGTAAACTTTATTTTCACGGGATAAAAGACTGAATTTTGGTTACTGAGCATATGGGACCTTGTCAATTAAGGCATAAAGGTACAATAGATGGTGATAACCATAAGGAAGCAAGAGAGGGAAACTTGCTAATATCCAACATTCTATCAAGTCAAGATATTACCTAGATTTATAAAACAATTAATAGAGACTCAAAACTCATTTAAAGGTTAACAATTTCACTGAGGTAATAAAACTAACAATCAAAAGTTTGGAGTGGAAAGGGAAGGGGAAGATTGTGCATGTTAAATCTCTAATTTTTGGAACTCGAAATTAAGAGACAACATATTAAATTGATAATCAAAAAAAGGTGGTAAAATGACAATTTAGCATTAGGAAGGAAATGTCAGAATGAATACACACAAAAAAATAAGAATGAACGTAGCCAATAAATAAGATATTTGATGATGAGTGTACCGTGGTTGAGATAGCAGCAGGAGTCACATAGGAGGTTACTGCTTTTCATCATAGGCCTTTCCATGTGGTTTCTCTTTTTAACCATGTGCAAGAATTTTGTTAATATCTGTTAAAAAATTAATAACATTTTGATTAGTAGAGAAGTTGGGACTCAATACCCCATGGGTTGTCTTTGATATCCCAGCCATCATTCTCAAGTAGCCTCTGAAGCTATTCACAGTTAATACCCTGTTTTGTGTAATAGTTGATTTTATAGTTAGTGTCCGTGCAGTGTTTCCCATAGAGGAGATACTTTTTCACATTTATTATTTCTGTATATTTTTAGCCACCCCGGGAAATGTGGTTGGGGCACTTAGAAAATAGACTGTGAGGTAGATATATGTTCTGGAAGTTTGTTGGAGGCATCCACATGGAAATGAGGAAGCAGGATTGGGCAGGAGGGTATGGTACCCTCACAACATAGTCATCAGCTGATTCAATGGGGAATTCTGGAGCTGAGGTGACCTTTAGAGTTGTCCCAAAAAGAGATAATAGGCCCTGGGCACAATTCTCCCTCATTGACAAGTATTTCCTGGAGGCTTGACCGTAGGGTGAGAAGGCATTCTTCAGCTGAAGGCTGCCCCAGAAAGAGTCCACTGAGAGCTGTAAGCCACGGACACCTCAGCAGTTGGGCAAATCTACGCTTTACTCCTGAAGGCAGCATGTCTGGTCAGTGTCTCAGCATATCTACAAACATCTCTGTTTTATACATGCGGAAAAGAAAGGGCCCTTTATGATTTCAGCTATGCTGACCTCTCCTCACCAACATATCATATCAAAACACACATTTTATAATAGGTCATGTCAATTTTCCTTTACTCCCTACATTGACAGGCTGTGGACTCTCATTTCTCTGTGCTTTTGAGCAGCTATGCTTTCCATCTGAGATATTCTCTTTTCTTCTATAAGACTACCCATGGAAGATCCTTCAGCAATCCTAGGAAGCATACCAGATTAGTTATGGTATCTTTCTTTTCAGCATGCTGTACAATGCTGTAAATTCCATTGGGAAAGATCTTATCAAACTGTGTGTGTGTGTGTGTGTGTGTGTGTGTGTGTGTGTGTGTGTGTGTAAAAATTTGGTCTCTCTCACTAGATTTTGAGGCCCCTAGAATTGAGACTTTGCTTCTTAGCCAAGCACTAAATTCACTGCTTTACCTCCCTTAGGTGCTCAAAATTTTCAAACTGCAGATATCTCAGAAGATAAATGGCAGAATTGTTTTAAATTTTTAAAAATTTTTAATGTTTATTTATTTGGGGGGGGAAGCACCTGTGAGTGGGGGAATGGCAGAGAGAGAGGGAGACACAGGATCTGAAGCAGGCTCCAGGCTCCACACTGTCAGCACAGAGTCCAACGCGGGGCCTGAACCCACGAACTGTGAAATTATGATCTGAGTTGAAGTCGCACGCTTAACCAACTGAGCCACCGAGAGGCCCCTGGAAGGCTTTTAAATTCCAAACTTGATGCTTTATATTTTATACTTCTCCTTTTCTTTAAGTTTATTAATTAGAGAGAGAGAGAGAGAGAGAGAGCATGTATGTGAGTTGGGAAGGGGCAGAGAGAGAGAAAGAGAGAGAGAATCCAAAGTAGGCTCTGAACTGTAATTGCAGATGCCCAGCACAGGGCTCGAACCCACAAACTGCGATCATGACCTGAGCCAAAATCAAGAATCGGACACTTAACCTACTGAGCCACCCAGGCACGCCTATATATTTTATACTTCTAATTTGAGGATCTCAGACAAGTGCTTGTGTCTTTGTGTCCAGGTTTGCCCTACCTACTTCACAGGTCAGGTATAAAAAACAAAATGCTATTCAGATAATGATGTACCCACATTTTACAAACCACTGTATAAGGGACATATTGTGTTTTCTCTGTTATGATTGTGACCCCACAAATTGTCAATTCAATTTCAGGAAATACCTATTTCATCACTATAAAATTGGTTGGTTCCCAACCACAGCTTACATTCACCCCTCTTGACCCATCTACATGATTCACTGAGCACTGAGTTATGCCATTTCCCTAATAAGATACCAAAACAAAACAAAACCACTGCAGTTGAATGTTTATTTTCAAATACAGTATCTGTAAGCATCTACATGATTGTGACTTCAGAATACTATCCCAGTCAATGAAAGAGATTTTCCTCTAAGGTTGCCTCTTGACATCTGACTCATGCCCAAACTAAAAATCTAAGCAACAGGAAAGCATGCATCATTGCCCTGTGTGTATCAGAGGTTTTGTTTTGTTTGTTTTATTCGAGGTTATGTGTCAGAGCCGAGAAAAATACTTTCCTCTTGACTGTCAACTAGAAGAGAAAAAAACCCTTGGATTTACCATAAATGCATTTAAATATCTCTATGATTCTATCATGCTACTAGAGGGATAATCTATCAATAAACAAAAGGAGTTGGCATCTAAAAGTTTATTTCATGAAAAATATATAGACATAGTTCTCAGATGTAACCTACTAACTTTATGAAGTATTCATACTAAATGGACATTAGTGAATAATCCTCAAAAACCTAAAGTTTAACATCTGTCTTTCTCTAAATAAAATATGAAAATTATTTTCCACTTGAGGGTATTTGGAAACAGATATTGCCTGGTATGAAGATTTTCTTAAGTGATGGCTTCATATTTTCTTTGGAGAGCTTTGTAAAAGTTTCTATGCTTATCTAATATTACAAAACTTTATTTGAGAATTATTTTATAAAATATGTGTGTTCTTCTGAGTTTCCCCTGTTCTAGATAACCATGTAAAAGACACCATTATTAAATTAAATTAATCTTGAAAAACAACAGAAAAAATGGGGAAGAGCTTTACTGCAGATATCAAACCTAGATTTTGAAATAGCTGTCATTAATATGCTCATGATAATAGAGTAAAAGATGAAGAATTTACTCAGAAAACTGGAATCTATAAAAAAACCCAAATTCTATATATGAAAAATAAAATAACAAATATTAAATCTCAATTAAGCAAATTTTCCCTCAGGTGGAAAAAAAAAGGCTAAAAGAAGAGAGAATTGGAAGATGGAAGATAGACCAGTAAAAAATCAAAACCAAAACCACACAAACACCACCACAAAAATCCAGATAAGTTGAAGCATGGATGAAAGATATGGTAGAGAAAAGTGAATACTGATTTGTAGATCATGGTAAATGAATCTAGCATTAAGGTAATTAATAAATATTGATCAAAAGAGAGAAACTATGAATAGAAGCAATTTTTGAAAAGAAGATGGCCAAGAATCTTGAAAAACTTACAAACTATCTGAAATATGGATTCACCCTATGCAGTATAAATCCAAAGATAAGTCACACCTAGCTACATCAGAGTAAATTTGTGGACAATCTAAAACAAAGGATAACGAAGAGAGAAAAGACATGGCTTTCAAAGGAGCATAAACAGACACAGACAAAACTGTCAGATAGCCTATCAGCCAAAATATTGGAAGCCAGAGAGCAATGGGATGGTAGCTTCAGTGTGTTACCAGTAATCAGTAGAGCGTGGGGATTGATATGCTACATTTTGGAGTTAAAGAATACTATGTTCACATCCTAGCTATGCTTCTGTCTAGCTGAGTGAACTTCAAAAAGTCACTCTCTAAATCTTTAGTTTTATTATTGAAGAATAGTTGACATACTCTCTGAATCTGAGACTGAATCTTTTCAACCATGTAGATCACACACGTGTAGCATGGGGGAAAATAGTAATATATCCTTCGTAAAGTTGTTATTGACACTAAAGGATATCAATATGTATACCATGTTTAATAGTGAACATGGCATTTCTTGTTGTATTTAGTTCTTGTAAAATAAACACAACAAAATTTATCATTTTAACCATGTTTTGGTGTCAAAGGTGTTAGGTACATTCCCATTGGGCAATCAGTCTCCAGAACTGTTTTCATCTTCCTAAATGGTAGCTCATACCCTTTAAACATGAATTCTCCTTCCTCCATTCCCTAGCTTCTGGAAACCAGCATTCAGCTTTCTGTTCTGTGAATCTGATTATGGTATGAATTCCATATACTCATTCAATATTTGTTTTTGTGAATGGTTTATTTCACTTGTTATTAACGTCTTCAAGGTTCATCCATATTGTAGCATGTGTCACAAGTCCCTTCCTTTTTAGGACTGAATGATATTCCATTTTATGTCTATCACATTTTGTTTATCCATTATCTGTCAATGAGCACTTGGGTTGTGTCCGCTTTTTTTGGCTATTCTGAATAAGGCTGCTGTGAACGTTGGTGTTGAAATATCTGTGGGAGTCTCCGCTTTCAATTCTATTGTGTATATATTCAGCAGTGGAATTAGTGGATGGTATGGTAATTCTATGTTTAATTTGTTGAGGAACTGTTATTATATTCTTAATTATTACTTATATATGCCATTCCTGTATTCAATACGTTAAAAAGACCATGATGAAAAGCATAATGTTTGCCACATTACAATGGATTCTCAGCACCTGGTCTACAGTATGTGTCCAAAAAAAAAAAAAAAAAAAACCAAAAAAACAAGAAAACTTGCTGAATGAATGTGTCGGCAACATAACATGGTAGACCAGTAGACTATAAATGGAATATAAGGGTAGAACATGGAGATTCAAGTCCAAGTAATCACACAGTCCAGCTTTGTGTTCTGGCTTCTGGGCACTTTAGTCACAGAACTTTCTGAGCTTTGCCATTCTTTCATGTGTAAAAGGGAAAAAGAAGAAGCCCAGTACTGAGGAAAAAAATGAGTAAATTTATGTAAAGAGGATCTGAAGTGCTTTGAAGAAACTATGATAGTCTAGTCAATTTTTAACCATTATTCATCCTGAAACAGATGTTCGGCATTTTCACAAAACACACGTATTGTGGTTTGACATTGCTAACACAATATTTTTATAAAGTATATTTTAAAATTACTTTTTCAGAAAATGATGAGTCCTGGTTCTATTCACTTACATATTTAAGTACTTCAAAGTTTTTTCAAGAAATCAAAATATAATTTTTTTGGTTACAGATTTTTCTGAACATCAGAGTGGAGGTTACATTAATTATGTGAAAATGCTGGGGAAAATCTACATAATAATACTGTTTGATACATATGAGAAGATGAGTAATGAAGAAAGAGAATACCTTGCAACTGTAAAAGTATTATAAATGCAAGTTACCTCCTCGCTGTCAGGTTTGGGTGTGGGGTGCTAACTGGGTACGAGGTGATCCCAGGTCCATGGCAGTACAAGTATTCTTCAGTGTAAGGAAAAGGAACTTAATGATTTTAAAGGGAAAATTGGGAAATTGTGTTATGCTGACTTCCAAAATTCAAGTAAGGGATGAAAAATAAGCCACAGGAAGATCAGGAATAAATGTGGACTTCAGGAACAAATAGAATCAGGAACTAAAATGCTGCTAGATCTGTTTTTCTGTACTTTACCACTGCTATTTTGGGAAGTTGGTCATCATATGCTTGTAGATGGGTTTCTCTTCATGAATGGGAATATGTCTGCCTACAGCATATTACTTGGCTTTGCCTACAAAACAGGGGCTGACTTTATTTTATGTTCTAATTAATGGACTTTATTATCTAGATCAGGTTTAAGTTTACACACAAATTAGCAGAAAATACAGGGAGTTCTCATTTATCTATCTCACTAATCCACCCTCTGCATTTCCTCTTTTATTAACATCTTGGATTAATATGGTACATATTAATTTACATCAATTAGTTGTAATTGCTCAGCCAATATCTATGTATTATGATTAAGATATATATTATGATTAAAGTTTATAGTTTACATTAGGGTTTACTCTTTGTGTTGTATATTCTCTGGGTTTTGACAAATGTATGATGACGTATCTACCATTATAGTCACATACAGAATAGTTTCACTGTGCTCTACCTATTCATCCCTCTCTCCCTGCCCCCTCAAACTCAAGGCAGACACTTATCTTTTTACTATTTCCATAGTCTCACCCTTTCCAGAATGTCATATAGTTAGAATCATACATTATGCAGTCTTTTCAGATTGGCTTTTTTCACTTAACTATATGCATTTAAGGTTCCTCTGTGTCTTTTCATTGATAGATAGTTCATTTTATTTATTTATTTATTTATTTATTTATTTAGAATGGGAGCAGGGGAGGGGCAGAAAGAAGGAGAGAAAGAATCTTAAGCAGGCTCCATGCTTAGCATGGAGCCCAATGCAGGGCTCAATCTCAGGGACTGTGAGAAAATGACCTGAGCCAAAATCAAGAGTTGGACACTTAACTGACTGAGCCACCCAGGAGCCTCAGTTCATTTATTTAGTTACTGATAATATTCCATTTTATGGATATACCACAGTTGTCTTTTTTTTTCCATTCATTTATTGAAGGGCATCTTGGTTTCTTCTAACTTTTGGCAATTATGAACAAAGCTGCCATAAAAATTTCTGTGCATATTTCTGTGTGGGCATAACTTTCAACTTGATTTTTTATTATACTTTTTTAATTTTGAATTTTGGGGAAGTATTCTGATTGGACAATCTTAGGTTAAGGAGGTGTCCCAGGATTTATTGGGTTGATTCATTGGTTTTTGTTATGAGAAAGAATTCACTGGATTCATTTATGGAGTCATGAGAGGGAATGATAGCTACCACTCTAGGTACCTGAATGAAGAGCAGAGACTGACCTTAGGAGAGGGCCATGAAGGCACGCATGTGCACTGCAGCCCCTTGTACATTTCACACATTTAATCTCTACAACAGCCTGTTTGAGTACCTGAGGAGACTCACTAAGGTTTAGAGAATTTAAGTAAGTGGCTTGAATTTTAAGTTAGTAGCTGGTGGGTAGAAGACTGAATCTAAGTGTATCCATTTTCAAAATCCATAACTTTTACCTCCAAGCCTACTAGAATCTAGTATCATATAATTTCAGAATATAAAAATATTGCATCCAGAGATGAGGCTCAAATTTGAAAGTAACCCTTACAATATAATATCTTTCATATGGAATTTTTGCCTGCTGCCTATCCTCTTCACACAACCTGCCACACATGGGCTCATCCAGTAATGGATCAATACCTGGCTAAGATTAAGCTTAGTTGCTACAGCCTCATCATTACAGTTTTGAGAATCTTCTTCCCATTCATGTAGACTCTAAAAGCTTATTGACTCAATCACTAGAGGTTGTATTTATACAACCATTTTAAAATTGCAGAATAAAGAAGAGAGAAACCAAATAATTCAGTGTAGTGGCAGAAAATTACAGATACTATCCTTAATCATAATTAAACTGTTATTATTTATCCTGTTTACTTATCCTGTTTACTTATACTGTTTACTTATTACTGCTCAGTAATAAACCACTCCAAAATTTATTTTTTTTTCAATATATGAAATTTATTGTCAAATTGGTTTCCATACAACACCCAGTGCTCATCCCAAATTTAGTAATTTAAAATAGTCACTGATTTTGCTCACAATTTTATGTTTCAGGAATATTGAAAAGACTCAGCTGGGCAGTTGGTCTCTGAGCCATGTTGTGTCAGCTAGGGTCCCTGGGGCTGGAGGATCAGATGCAAACATGGCTTCCTCACACATCTGGCACCTTAGTCCTCCTTGATCTCTTTCTGGACATGATAGGTCCAGATAGGTCCTCTAGGGTCCTTTCAACTTGTTCAAGCTTCTCAAATATGGTGGTCTTCGAGTAGTCATATTTGTTACATAGAAGCCAGAATTCAAGAGGCAGGAACCGAAGTTTCCAGAGCAGTTAAGACTCACACTTGGAACAGATGGAAGAGTCCCACCTCTGTCCTATCCTGTTGGTCAAAGTGCTTACAGGACTCCTTTACACACCCTCCTCATTCAAGGGTACATCTCCTCTTATCAGGAGATGACAAGTCACATTTCAGGAGAGAATGAAGGGTGGGAAATGATATTGTGACTATCTGTAGAAAATATAATCTGCTCTACCACTGCAAAAAAACCTCCCTTCTTTCCTGCCTACCTAGAGCCAAACCATTTCTAAGTGCTGGTAGAAATTTAGTGAGCTCAGAAACTAATCTTGACTATAGGATTTTAGAAGAATTTATTGATCTCATGAATGTTCCTAAGAACATATGATATGTTGTGTCAGGTCAAACTTAAATTAGTTAATTTAAATAGGGCTATGACTGTTGAAACCATATTTGTAGGTATCACTGACTGGGCATTTCCTTTGCGACAAGAATTATACACACATACACATTTATTTTTTTAATTTAATCTTCATGATAATCCTCAGATATAAGGCCTTGTATCTTCCTTTTACAGGTAAGGAATTTAAGGCTGTTAGAGTTTAAATAACTTTGTGGTAAATCTGAGTTCTGAATGCAGTTCTGCCTAACAGCAAAGTCGATATATTCTATACTATACCTTTTAAACCTACATTTGAGTGTGTGTGCATGTGTGTGTGTGAGTGAGTATGAGTGTGTGTGTGTGCATGGAGGGGACTACATACATGAGCTTGTGGGGTTTGGCAGCAACCTTCCCAACTCACACATATGCAACATTGCTTTCACTGAACTCCTACATCAAACCCCTGCCTTTGACATGAATTCCCAAATCCCAAATAATCACTGTCCATCCAGAAAGAGAAAATCATGAACCTGTGGGTTCTTAGGCAAGGCCTTCTCACTTCAACATCACCTACCCTTCAAACATATACATTTACGTAAGGGCCACATGTCATTTTTTGTTATGAATTTTTTTTAAATATGAAATTTATTGTCAAATTGGTTTCCATACAATACCCAGTGCTCATCCCAACAGGTGCCTTCCTCAATATCCCTCACCCACCCTCCTCTCCCTTCCACCCCCCATCAGCCCTCAGTTTGTCCTCAGTTTTTAAGAGTCTCTTATGTTTTAGCTCCCTCCCTCTCTAACCTTTTTTTCCCCTTCCCCTCCCCCCATGGTCTAAGTTTCTCAGGACCCACATAGGAGTGAAAACATATGGTATCTGTCTTTCTCTGTATGACTTATTTCACTTAGCATAACACTCTCCAGTTCCATCCACATTGCTACAAAAGGCCAAATTTCATTCTTTCTCATTGCCATGTAGTATTCCATTGTGTATATAAACCACAATTTCTTTATCCATTCATCAGTTGATGGACATTTAGGCTCTTTCCATAATTTGGCTGTTGTTGAGAGTGCTGCTATAAACATTGGGGTACAAGTGCCCCTATGCATCAGCATTCCTGTATCCCTTGGGTAAATTCCTAGCAGTCCTATTGCTGGGTCATAGGGTAGATCTATTTTTAATTTTTTGAGGAACCTCCACACTGTTTTCCAAAGCGGCTGCACCAGTTTCCATTCCCACCAACAGTACAACAGGGTTCCCATTTCTCCACATCCTCTCCAGCATCTGTAGTCTCCTGGTTTGTTTATTTTAGCCACTATGACTGGCGTGAGGTGGTATCTGAGTGTGGTTTTGATTTTTATTTCCCTGATGAGGAGCAACGTTGAGCATCTTTTCATGTGCTTGTTGGCTATTTGGATGTCTTCTTTAGAAAAGTGTCTATTCATGTTTTCTGCCCATTTCTTCACTGGATTATTTGTTTTTCAGGTGTGGAGTTTGGTGAGCTCTTTATAGATTTTGGATACTAGCCCTTTGTCCGATATGTCATTTGCAAATATCTTTTCCCATTCTGTTGGTTCCCTTTTAGTTTTGTTGATTGTTTCCTTTGCAGTGCAGAAGTTTTTTATCTTCATGAGGTCCCAATAGTTCATTTTTGCTTTTAATTCCCTTGCCTTTGGGGATGTGTCAAGTAAGAAATTGCTACGACTGAGGTCAGAGAGGTCTTTTCCTGCTTTCTCCCCTAGGGTTTTGATGGTTTCCTGGCTAGCGTTCAGGTCCTTTATCCATTTTGAGTTTATTTTTGTGAATGGTGTAAGAAAGTGGTCTAGTTTCATTCTTCTGTATGTTGCTGTCCAGCTCTCCCAGCACCATTTGTTAAAGAGACTGTCTTTTTTCCATTGGATATTCTTTCCTGCTTTGTCAAAGATTAGTTGGCCATACTTATGTGGGTCTAATTCTGGGGTTACTATTCTATTCCATTGGTCTATGTGTCTGTTTTTGTGCCAATACCATGCTGTCTTGATGATTACAGCTTTGTAGTAGAGACTAAAGTCTGGGACTGTGATGCCTCCTGCTTTGGTCTTCTTCAAAATTACTTTGTCTATTCAGGGTCTTTTGTGGTTCCATACAAATTTTAGGATTGCTTATTCTAGCTTCGAGAAGAATGCTGGTGCAATTTTGATTGGGATTGCACTGAATATGTAGATAGATTTGGGTAGTATTGACATTTTGACAATATTTATTCTTCCAATCCATGAGCACGGAATGTTTTTCCATTTTTTTATAACTTCTTCAGTTTCCTTTATAAGCTTTCTATAATTTTCAGCATACAGATCTTATATATTTTTGGTTAGGTTTGTTCTTAGGTGTTTTATGCTTCTTGGGGCAATTGTGAATGGGATCAGTTTCTTTATTTGTCTTTCTGTTGCTTCATTGTTAGTGCATAAGAATGCAACTGATTTCTGTACATTGATTTTGTATCCTGCGACTTTGCTGAGTTCGTGTATCATTTCTAGCAGACTTTTGGTGGAGTCTATTGGATTTTCCATGCATAATATCATGTCATCTGCAAAAAGCGAAAGCTTGACTTCATCTTTGCCAATTTTGATGCCTTTGATTTCCTTTTGTTGTGTGATTGCTGATGCTAGGATTTCCAACACTGTTAAACAACAGCGGTGACAGTGGGCATCCCTGTCGTGTTCCTGATCCCAGGGGGAAAGCTCTCAGTTTTTCCCCATTGAGGATGATATTAGCTCTGGGCTTTTCATAAATGGCTTTTATGATGTTTAAGTATGTTCATTCTATCCCGACTGTCTAGAAGGTTATTATTAAGAAAGGATGATGATTTTTGTCAAATGTTTTTTCTTCATTGATTGACAGGATCATATGCTTCTTATCTTTTCTTTTATTAATGTGATGTATCACACTGATTGATTGGCAAATGTTGAACCAGCCCTGCAGCCCAGGAATTAATCCCACTCGATCATGGTGAATAATTCTTTTTATATTCTGTTGAATTTGATTTGCTAATATCTTATTGAGAATTTTTGCATCCATATTCATCAGGGATATTGGCCTGTAGTTCTCTTTTTTTACTGGGTCTCTGTCTGGTTTAGGAATCAAAGTAATGCTGGCTTCATAGAATGAGTCTGGAAGTTTTTCTTCCCTGTCTATTTTTTGGAACAGCTTGAGAAGGATAGGCATTATCTCTGTTTTAAATGTCTGGTAGAATTCCCCAGGGAAGCCATCTGGTCCTGGACTCTTATTTGTTGGGAGATGTTTGATAACTGATTCAATTTCCTTGCTGGTTATGGGTCTATTCAAGTTTTCTATTTCTCCCTGTTTGAATTTTGGAAGTGTGTGGGTGCTTAGGAATTTGTCCATTTCTTCCAGGTTGTCCAGTTTGTTGGCATTTAATTTTTCATAGTATTCCCTGATAATTGCTTGTATTTCTGAAGGATTGGTTATAATAATTCCGTTTTCATTCATGATTTTATCTACTTGGGTCATCTCCCTTTTCTTTCTGAGAAGCCTGGCTAGAGGTTCATCAATTTTGTTTATTTTTTCAAAAAACCAACTCTTGGTTTCATTGATCTGCTCTACAGTTTTTTTAGATCCTATATTGTTTATTTCTTCTCTTATCTTTATTATTTCTCTTCTTCTGCTGGGTTTGGGGTGTGTTTGCTGTTCTGCTTCTATTTCCTTTAGGTGTGCTGTTAGATTTTGTATTTGGGATTTTTCTTGCCTCTTGAGATAGGCCTGGATTGCAATGTATTTTCCTCTCAGGACTGCCTTTGCTGCATCCCAAAGCGTTTGCATTGTATTTTCATTTTCATTTGTTTCCATATATTTTTTAATTTCTTCTCTAATTGCCTGGTTGACCCATTCATTCTTTAGTAGGGTGTTCTTTAACCTCCATGCTTTTGGAGGTTTTCCAGACTTTTCCTGTGTTTGATTTCAAGTTTCATAGCATTGTGGTCTGGAAGTGCGCATGGTATGATCTTAATTCTTTTATACTTATGAAGAGCTGTTTTGTGACTCAGTATGTGATCTATCTTGGAGAATGTTCCATGTGCACTTGAGAAAAAAGTATCTTCTGTTGCTTTGGGATGCAGAGTCCTAAGTATATCTGTCAAGTCTATCTGATCCAATGTATTATTCAGGGCCCTTGTTTCTTTTTTGATGCTATGTCTAGATGATCTATTCATTGTTGTAAGTGCGGAATTAAAGTCTCCTGCAATTACCACATTCTCATCAATAAGGTTGCTTATGTTTGTGATTAATTGTTTTATATATTTGGGGGCTTCCATATTTGGAACATAGACACTTATAATTGTTAGCTCTTCCTGATGGATAGTCCCTGTAATTATTATACAATGCCTTTCTTCATCTCTTGTTATAGCCTTAATTTAAAGTCTGGTTTGTTTAATATAAGTATGGCTACTCCAGCTTTCTTTTGACTTCCAGTAGCATGATAGATAGTTCTCCATCCCCTCACTTTCAATCTGAAGGTGTCCTCAGGTCTAAAATGAGTCTGTTGTAGACAGCAAATAGATGGGTCTTGTTTTTTTATCCATTCTGATATCCTATGTCTTTTGGTTGGATCATTTAGTCCATTTACATTCAGTGTTATTATAGAAAGATATGGGTTTAGAGTCATTGTGATAGCTGTAGGTTTCATGCTTGTAGTGATGTCTCTGGTACTTTGTGGGCCTTGCAATGTTTCACTCACAAAATCCCCCTTAGGATCTCTTGTAGGGATGGTTTAGTGGTGACGAATTCCTTCAGTTTTTGTTTGTTTGGGAAGACCTTTATCTCTCCTTCTATTCTGAATGACAGACTTGCTGGATAAAGGATTCTCGGCTGCATATTTTTTTCTATTCATCACATTGAAGATTTCCTGCCATTCCTTTCTGGCCTGCCAAGTTTCAGTAGATAGATTTTCCACTAGTCTTATGGGTGTCCCTTTATAAGTTAGAGCGAGTTTATCCCTAGATGCTTTCAGAATTTTCTCTTTATCCTTGTATTTTGCCAGTTTCACTATGATATGTCATGCAGAAGATTGATTCAAGTCACGTCTGAAGGGAGTTCTCTGTGTCTCTTGGATTTCAATGCCTTTTTCCCTCCCCAGATCAGGGAAGTTCTCAACTATGATTTGCTCAAGTACACCTTCAGCCCCTTTCCCTCTCTCTTCCTCTTCTGGAATTCCTATTATATGGATATTGTTCTATTTCATTGAATCACTTAGTTCTCTAACTCTCCCCCTCATACTCCTGGATTTTTTAATCTTTTTCTCAGCTTCCTCTTTTTCCATAATTTTATCTTCTAACTCACCTATTCTCTCCTCTTCCTCTTCAATCTGAGCTGTGGTTGCCTCCATTTTCTTTTGCCCCTCATTTATAGCATTTTTTTAGCTCCTCATGACTATTTCTTAGTCCCTTGATCTCTGTAGCAATAGATTCTCTGCTGTCCTCTATACTTTTTTCAAGCCAGCGATTAATTTTATGACTATTATTCTAAATTCTTGTTCCGTTATATTGCTTAAATCGTTTTTGATCAATTTGTTAGTTGTCGCTACTTCCTGGAGTTTCTTCTGAGGAGAGTTCTTCCGTTTCGTCATTTCAGGTAGTCCCTGGGGTGGCACCGAACTGCAGGGCACTTCCCCTGTGCTGTCTGGAGTAACTTGTGTTGGTGGGTCGGGCCGCAGTCAGACCTGATGTCTGTTCCCAGCCCACTGCTGGGGCCACAGTCAGACTGGGGTGTACCTTATCTTCCCCTCTCCCAGGGGCAGGACTCACTGTGGAGCGGTGTGGTCCTTGTCCAGGCTACTTACACACTGCCAGGCTTGTGGTGCTACTTTGATGGGATCTGGCATATTAGCTAGGGTGGATCTGCAAGGTGCACAGGGGTGGGAGGTGCAGGTTTAGCCGGCTTTGCTGTCAGTGGTCCCCTGTGAGAGGGGACCTGCAGCACCGGGAGGGAGGCAGATCCGTTGGAGGGATGGTTCCACAGAAGCACAGCGTTGGGTGTTTGCACGGTGCAAGCAAGTTCGGTGAACTGGTTCCCTTTGGGGTTTTGGCTGGGGGATGGGCGAGGGAGATGGAGCTGCCAGTGCTTTTGTTCTCCTGCCAAGCTGAGCTCTGTCTTTCCAGGCTCAACAACTCTCCCTCCCGGTGTCTTCTCGCCCTCCCGCTCTCCGAGCAGAGCTGTTGACTTTTAACATTCCAGATGTTAAGTCCTGCTGGTGTCAGAACTCACGCAGTCCAGCCCCTCTGCTTTTACAAGCCAGACTCGGGGTCTCTGCCTTGCCAGGTGGGCTGCCCCTCCACCGCCCCAGCTCCCTCCTACCAGTCCATGTAGCATGCACCACCTCTCTGCCCTTCCTACCCTCTTCCGTGGGCCTCTTGTCTACGCTTGGCTCGGGAGAGTCCATTCTGCTAGTCCTCCGGTGGTTTTCTGGGTTATTTAGGCAGGTGTGGGCGGAACCTAAGTGATCAGCAGGACGAGGTGAGCCCAGCGCCCTCCTAAGCCTCCACTTTCCCTAATGGCTATTATGAATTTTTTGAGTGTCATGACCTTCATGACATCTTGGTGCTCAGGCATACCAAAACTACCAAGTCACTGTTCTAGCTATCTAACTGTGCCACAAATACAAAGAGAGCCTAAGATAAAATGGAATTCAAAGTGTTGTACAGAGTTCAGATAGAATCACTAGCCCGCAGACCAAAAGACAGGTAACGTTGGACAATGCAACCAGCTTTGGTCCAGGCTTAACTGGGACCAAAATCAGGGCCTGCTCTAACCTCCCCACCCCGCCGCCTAAAACCATTTGAATATTCTCCCTGTATTAAACCTGAAAAATATCTCTCCAAAAATGCCCAGCAAATTCCATCATGCATACCATCTATACAGGTTGAAGTAATGGCACAATTATTTCTGTACTATGTACCACACTATATCTTTATTCTCCACACTGCCTACTCAACCTATCTTCCCATCTCCTGTATAAAATTTGTACTTGGTCTGTTTAACAAAATTTAAATAGTTTATTCATTATAATTTAGCTTACTCAAAAGGCCTATAAAATATGTTCATTTTGAATCTATTTAATATAATTCCCACTATTAGCTCAATTCAATTTCCTTATGTTCCTAATATCTAAAGGTTACACAGGTATCTTTTTTTTTCCTGTGAAAATTATCTTGATGTTCAGGTATTATCAAAATAGCAAAAAATAAAGAACACAATTTGTTAGAAAAATGGTAAGTTTTTTGATGTCATAATACTAAGTAATGATAATAATGTTCATAAAACATGATTTTATAAGTAGTAATATTATTCATAAAAAATGCCCAGACATATTTTTCAGTCTATCTCTAAAAGTAGAATTATATACAGTAGAATATTCAAAATTTGTTGAAACAATATTTTACAAGTTTACTTATAATTCCATAATTTTAACTAGAGTATTGAATAAAGACTGTTATGTTTTTCGCATATTTGTCTTGCTTTATATTTCTAGGATATGAAAATAGCCCAAAGAAATTTTAACTTCCATTTTTCCTAGTTCACAAATGAAAATTGAAGGTTAGTCAAAGGAAAACAGCTTCCAGGAAGAAAGACATTCTAAACAAATCAAAACAGCAGCCTCCTCCAAAACCCCAGGCCCAGAGGCAACTCCAACATGGCCAATAAAACTGCATCTGGAGCCGTGAGGGAAGCCAGATGCTGCGGCAAGTAACGTCTCCTGCAGCCAATACTTGTTTCTGCAACTAGCTTCCAAAAAGAGAAGGATTTTTAAGAGAAAAGTTTCACCCTTTATTGATTAACAATGACTGGAAGTTGTGATTAGTAGTAGGAAATACTATCAAAATGAACAAACAAACCAAACACACACACACACACACACACACACACACACACACACACACACATTTTCATTCAGTTTCTGTTTTGTGACGTTTCCTCATTTGCTCATTATTGTGATCACCTTTGCTGAGACTTCATTTTTCCTGACTGCATTCTAAGAAGGCTTCACATTTTCATTGAGGAGCACGTGGTGCCAGGAATTAGTGCAAAGACAAATAGACCAAAGGCAACAGGATCAAGTCCTTTATAATTAATGTCACACCATGGAATCACGTGGCTAAGACATAAACATTACCTTCAATTTCTATCAAAGTGCTCTTTATTATACATGGTTCTTGGCATTGTGAATTCAGGAACACAAAAGTGTCCACATGTTCAGGGATGCCGCTGCTATTTTTGATTTAAAGAATTAGCGGGAACCTAAATTCTATCGTAATGTATTCCTTCCACATTGCCTTGGGCAGCTCTGAGCTGGGCAGAAGGGAAGATCTTAGTCTACCTACACTGAAGCCACTAGAAGGCAAAGTGATAATGTAGCAGTTTTTGGCTTAAATATTCCTGAGCAACTGACTTAAACTTGGATTCTTCCTTTAACAATTAGAGAGAATATTCCATCTTTATGTGGTTGTATTTAGAATTCATTAAATGCTATAAGTGAAGCCCCCAATGTGATTGTGTTTAGAGACAAGGTCTTTATGGAGATAAAGTTTAAATGAGGTCATAAATGTAGGGCCCTAATCCAATAAGATGGGTGTCCTCAGAAACAGAAGAGATACCAGGAGAGCATGTGCACAGAGAAAAAGTCATGTGAAGACAGTGAAAAGGCAAACAGCTACAAGCCAAGGGTAGAGCCCTGGAAGAAACCAACCCTGCCAGCACTTGATCTTGGACTTTCAACCTTCAGAAACTGTGAGAAGATAAATTTCTGTTGTTTAAAGCACTCAGTCTGTGATATTTTGTTATGGCAGCTCAAGCTGATGAAAACAAGTACATCACCTAAATGCATCACCACCTACAGATGTTGAAAATGAAGGGTTCTCTATTTCATCTTCAGAATTTCCATTTCCTCATGAAAGGCTGGTTAGATGAGCGATTTCAGTCGCTAAGAATAAATGAGTGGCCAAAGATGTCTGAAGTGACACAGCAGTCCTCCACTGTACCAAAAGCAACATCAGAAAAACCTGTGTCAAGATTACAAACCTCCTTCCTCACTTGGATTTTTGTAAAAGCAGTTCTTCCCTGACTCTCCTCTAGCTAGGACCCTTCCAATAGTATGAGGAATTATAGGAGCCAAGAATGCACATCCATTTTATAGCCCTAACTCCCCTCCCACAACGTGCCTCAAGAAACTGGAACCCTGGGATTTCAAGCTACAAAGGCTTTCTACCCTCTCCCACAACCTGCCTTCACCTCTTTCTAAGATCAGTCTTTAGGGAAGCTCATTCTGCTAAGGTATGCTTCCTAGACACAGAGGTGGCCAAGAGTGAAGCGGGTTCTTTTGCTCTGAGGTATGGATAAACCTTTGGAATGTTTGTTGGAATGTGCATAGCCCATTGTGGAATGGGAAGAACTTGGAAATCTGAAGAGAAGGAGGATATACTGGAGGTCAGACAGACCTGAGGTGAGAACTCCAAGGAGTTTGAAATTCTCAGTTTGAGTCTGGCCTTCTAGGTCATTTTGAAACATGTATGCCGATATAGGAGAGGAGATAGATTTTATTTAGTGGAATGTCAGCTTAAGTTATAACTATTTTTTTTAATTTTTTAACGTTTTTTTTTTTTTATTTTTGAGACAGAGCATGAACGGGAGAGGGTCAGAGAGAGGGAGACACAGAATCTGAAACAGGCTCCAGGCTCTGAGCTGTCAGCACAGAGCCCGATGCAGGGCTCAAACTCACAGACCGCGAGATCATGGCCTGAGCCGAAGTCGGCCACTTAACCGACTGAGCCACCCAGGCGCCCCAAGTTATAACTATTTACACATGTGATATATGGTCCTTCATTTGTACTTTGCCCCTGGCTCCTGGAATGTTAGGAGAGGGGTAGTCAAATCCATGTTCTGTGGAGAGAAAGAATGAAAACATTCATCTTTAGGAACAGGTTATATAGACATGCTTATAGTTTTACTTTCCCCAATTAATAGTGTGCAAACTGCACTTCTGAGCCCTGGGTTTCTATTCTGCTACTCCATGTAAGAGTGGGGTCAGTGGTAACGGGTGAGGATAGAGGATGGGTCTTGGGCATCCTACTCCAGCAACAGTGTCATCTTGTTTAGGCTTGGGACCCTCACATATGTAAAGTACCTTTTTTAAAAACAAAGTCATTATGCATTTATACTTTAAATAGAAAACACTTGCAGTGCTATGCAATGTATAAAGCATAACTTATTTCATTTAAACCGACACAACAATCTTACAACATAGGTGTCAATGGTCTCACTATTTTATAGATGAGGAACTGCATCCCAGAGAAGTCAGAGAAGTTGCCCAAGATTCCACAGCCAATAATTGATGGAGAGTGAGAAAATAAATCCTACTCTTAGAATTCTAGTCCATCCCATTTCCAGGACTCCATGCTGTCACTCAACTTGTGCTGTACTTATACGTTTTCTTTAAGTAGCATTCAAATTTTAGTGAAGATTCCTAAGAGAGTGCGAGATTACATGTATCAAAAATACAATAAATACATATACATGATTATATATTTATGTATGTTATATATAATCATGTGTATATATCCATATATATGATCATATATGTGTATGTGTGTATATATATACATATGTGTGGATATATATAGATTTATATATATAAAATAAATTCAAAGACCTTAACATCTTGAAAAACTTAACAGACAACTGGATTCTTAAATATATGCAAATTATTATTCAGTTGATTATGCAATCCATCCAGAAACTGGTAGTTATACCATACCTTATAATTAATATC
Source organism: Panthera pardus (assembly GCF_024362965.1). NCBI lineage: Eukaryota > Metazoa > Chordata > Mammalia > Carnivora > Felidae > Panthera > Panthera pardus. Next base: position 189,533,452 of record NW_026526688.1, read on the forward strand.
AGACTGCCTACACAGAATAAAATTAACTAAGTTTGCACTCTGACTAATTTTCATTGCAGCACTGTCACTAAGGAATTTAAATAACTTCAACAGTAGGTTTTGTAATACTCTTCTAATGCAAGGGGTTGATGGAAGCATCTGTTGCTTGAAGTGGTTTCCCTGGACTTGGGGGAAATCAATATTAAATTATCCCAAAATAAGATTTGAAGTGTTATAACAAAAATCCATCCTATGACACTGATAGATTTGTAACTTATTGTATTATTTTTAATGAACACATTATTATGTGGTAAGCTTTCCTCACATTACTATAAGATGGTTACAACTATGCTTAAACACATGAGGTAATTATTCATAAAGCCATCAAGAAAGAGCTTGCTGCTAGAATCAAAATGTGCCTTTCAGATAAAGCACGATTTTTTTTTTTAAATCCCGATTTTTGTGTTGCTCTGTACTGGTGACATAAAAGGACTTGAACATGAATTTTTTAGCTGGGCAGACACTAGTACCTACCCTTAACAGTCACTATCAGAACCCTTTTTATTCCAGTTATAACCCTTGAAGTCAAGTTTAAAAATGTAGTGAAAAACAAATTAATGTAAAAGTGGGTCTTGAAGTATCCAGAAATTTAATAAAGTACACAAAACTTAAATCTGATTTGTTATCAAATTAAAACATTCCATTCTCTTAGAATTGGTGAACACTCAGCAACATCCTTAGAAATTGGTTGTGGACAGTGGTCAGTAATGAGAATCGCTAATAGAATTTAAGCACTGACTGTCTGAAAGTTTCCACAAATTACAAGCTGTATGATCTTTTCGTAAGTTACCTAATCTTTTATAGTAGATGGAATAAAAGTTACCTAAAGATACCAGTTCCTAATTTTTAGAAACTGTACTTGTTTCCTAACAAGGAAAAAGGGTCTTTATTGATGTGATTACATGTCTTGAGATGGGATTTATCCTGGATTTTCCCGGTGGGGAGTAAATGTAATCACAAGACATGGAGGGAGATTGAATATTAGACTAGAGGAGAAGATGCACACACAAGGGAGAAAGCAGTGGAATATGGAGACAGGAATTGGAATGATGCAGCCATGGGCAAGGATGCCAGAAGAGCCAGTAAATGCTGGAAAAATCAAGGAACGATTGATTCTCCCCTAGAGCCTGGGGAGGGAATCCAACTTTGATGACACCTTAATTTTAGCCCAAGGATACTGGTTTTGGCCTTTCGGGCTCTAGAACTATTAGAGAATAAATTTGTATTGCTCTAAACCGCTTGGTTTGTGACTATTTGTTGTAGCAGCCAAAGGAAACCAATACACCTGTCTTTGCTTTCATTTCTTCAGTTGTAAATCTAGAGTAATTATAGTCCTCATTTCACAGAATTGTTAGGAGAATTAAGGAACTGATCCATATACTGCATACAGAATAATGCCTGGACTTACCTACTTATCTACGTGTATTTTCTATCTATATTAGATATAGCTGTACTGCGTCTATACCTATTTATATTATCCATCTATACTACCAGGAATTTTTGATTATTACCCATTTTTGTTCTATATCTCAGGCTAATTTTATGAATAAAAATACTAACTATTGGAAAAGAGAAATATTATTTCACCAAATGACATTACACAAACAAAAAACTTCAAACATTATGAAGTTTACATTATTCAAAGAGTTTATTTATCAACTACTTTATATATAATGAAATGAAATAAATAGCATGACACAAATTTTATTTTATATTTGCCAATAAAATAGCTTAGAAAGGCAAAGTCCTAAATTTGCTGATTTTCTCTGTGAGATACAATGTCTAATTTTTTTAAATTTAAAAAAAATTTTTTTACAATGTCTAATTTTTAACTTGAGATCCATCTTTGATAGAAGTTACTTCCCAGTCAAAAACCTTTAATGCTAGGGTGTGGTATTTTGGGAAAGAAGAAATGATTGCCATCTTTGCTCTCACTCTACAGCACATAGAACAGGGGCAAATACTAGATTCAAAGCTAGGAAGGAGGCCTTTCTTTGTGGACCCCCCTTGAAAAACTGTGGCCTTGGAGTTTAACTTCTCTGGAATTTGGCTTTTTATTCCATAATATCCATAGAACTTTACTAGCTGATTGCAGGCTGACGTCTCTACCTTCTTTTAAATTTCAATCAAGCAATCTATTTTGCTTATTACTGTATCCTCCCTTATGGTATAATTATTCATTTCTAATGTACCCACTCAACTGTAAGCTTTTTGGGGATAGAGGCCATATCTTAGCATCTATGTATCTGCCCCTTCTCTCCACCAGTCTGGACTACCCCATCTTTTTCCCAACCCTGACTCACAGAATATCTAGTGAATTACCTGGCATACCTGCATTCTCTCTCTCTCTCTCTGTTTCTGTCTCTGTCTCTCTCTCTTTTACACACACACACACACACACACACACACACACAGTGTTTCCTTTCTTTCCTTGATGGTGAGAATGGATGTGTAAATAAATGAATAAATGAATTAGACAAAATAATCCTTAAGTTCTTTTAAAATTCCAGCTCTCCAGTTCTCTTCACCACTTTGGACCTTTTTGTACTTCCCACCATTTTTTCCTACCTGGTCATTGGTCTATTCAAGACTTTCCTACATAAAAGAAGTGGTGAGGTGAATTAACAAATTGCAAAAATAAATATATTGCAAAAAACAAATATTAAATGATTAAATTACAAAAACATATTAAATTTTACTGAGATCAGTTTCGGACTGAATGCAGTGACTTGTTTGCTTTATGGACTGCACTAAATTTTTAGGGGTGACTCAAGTGATGGTCAGTTGACAATCTTGAGAAACAAAATACTTTTAAGTATTCTGGTTCTGTTAGGCAGAGTCTGGAGGGCCCAAAACTGTTCTTTGTAAATTTACTTCTCTTATTTTAGAACTCATATTATTACTATTTGTAAATTTTTAAAAATTTTTGAATTTTATTTATTTATTTTTGAAAGAGAGAACACAAGCAGGGGAAGGGCAGAGAGAGAAGCAGAGAGAATCCCAAGTAGGCTCCACACTGCCAGTGCAGAGCCTGATATGGGGCTCAAACCTACAAACCATGATCATGACCTGAGCCAAAACAAGAGCCGGATACTTAACTGACTGAGCCATCTAGGTGCCCCAGAACTAATATTAGTAATATTTGTCAACAGACTAATCCTTTAAGAGTCACATGTCTGTAATTATATTATAATCATCTCTTTAAAAAAATTTTTTTAAGTTTACTTATTTTTGAGAAAGAGAGAGAGAGAGCATGCGAGTGTGAACATGAGCGGGGGTGGGGCAAAGAGAGAGGGAGACAGAATCTGAAGCAGGCTCCAGGCTCTGAGCTGTCAGCACAGAGCCTGATGCAGGGCTCGAACTCACAAACTGTGAGATCATGACCTGAGCCGAAGTTGGATACTTAACCGACTGAGCTACCCAGGTGCCCCTATTGTAATCATCTCTTTAGTTGGCTGTCTCATCTAAGATTCCATCATTTTATTGAGGATAATCACTGGACCTTCCCTCCCTAGGGACAGTACCCAGCAATGAACAGGCACAAACCAAATATTTATGTAATATCTAAATGAATGAAAAAAATGACTACAATCTTAAGATTGAGTGGTTCCTGTTAGAGAAGTTGTGTGTGTAAGGCCATGCATGAGTTAAGGTTACTTTGAGTGATTTTATTACTAATGCCTTTCACAACTGTTTTACTGGATTCTTTGTACAAATAAATCCTGCCCGCATAATTATGTTGACTCCTGAGATCTTCAGAAACATTGATTCTAGTATACCATCAGTTTTTACAAAAGATTTTGTAGAAGAGAGTATCACATGTCCCCATGTAGATTCACAATCCCATCTCAAAAATTATAGAGCACATATCACTTCAAAATAGAATCTTCTGCACTAATTATTCACTATGGGGCCGTGTTCAGGTGGTGCTCTAAAAAGACAGAGACGACTGAACTAAAGCTGATAAAAACAAGCTCCAGCATGACTCAATGCATTTCAGTAGGAGAAAGGTCTGTAAAGTATGCTGAAATCTTGGATCTAGGGATAATGGTGGTGTTTTTGCATAGTCCAAAGCACACTTTAAAATTTAATTTAAATTAAAGTCAGTATAATACAACTAGAATAATATAAACATCCGTGTAAGTTTGTCTTTCAATAAAACATCATTCACCATGAGAAAGCAATGTAGCATAATAGAAAGTACTTGGAATTCAACAGAACACAGTTTTATATTCTCATCTAGCTAAATGACTGCTGGGGCATCACTTAATTTTTAGTATTGGTTTTGCTTTATTATCTATAAGTGTATATAAATATGTGTATATCTGAATTGGTTTAAGAGTTACCTAAAATAATATAAAAAACTTTGGGAAATTCCTGTCATATACTAATTATTTAAACAACAGAACTCATTGTTCCAGGTTTTACAATTTTCTGTATTTTCTCATGTCTGTCTCCATGCCTAGATACTTTTAGTAATTGCAATCATAGTTCATATACGTCCTGATTCCTTTATGGTATTGTTTTTCATTGATCATATTATGGTAGACATTAGGTTTTTGTTTGTTGTTTGTTTGTGTACATAGTCTACAAATGATCAATTTTAATCATTTCAAACGCTATTGCCAGTGAACAATGGCCTCCTGATGGACATGTAGGCTTTCTGAAGCAGGTCTTTAGAAGTGACTTCTGGAATAAGGGGCACTAAGCTTTGACTAGAAATAGCTGCTTGCTGTTCCCATCTGCACTTGATGAGGAAGTTGTGGCCTCTCTTTTTCACTGATGTGGATTTTACCATCATTATCCATGCCTCTAACCTGCGGCCTTGATTACTATAATACTCTTGACTTTGGACTACTTTTGAGCTTTGGTTGGTGAAGACTGCAACAATCTACTCGCTTGTGGGCAGCCACTGCAGGAAGCATACTGTCCCAGTGTTCCATCGTAAAATGCAATGGAGCTGCACGTTAATGAAGCCACAGCAAGGCTGAGTATATTTGAGGAATCACTTGAATATTTAATAAGTCTAAATGGAAGGGAGGTTTGTTTGTTTACTATTTTCCTTTCAGTGGTTGAACAAAAGTCACTTAACAAAAACATCTTAGCTGAATGTTATTATTTCCAATATCATAGGCATCTTACACCAGGAAAGTTAGATTCACAGCAGGGCTTAAAGGCCCGTTTCCAAGCTTAGTGCAAATGGTTGTTAAGAAGTCAAGGTCACCATAAAAGAATATACATCCCTGCCCCAGGTGATGACACCAACTTTATGGAGGGTGATGACACAAAATAAAAAGGTGTCCAGCAATGGAGGAGGGTGGCTAACTTGCTACATAAACAGGTCAAAAAAAAAAAAAAAAGTAGAAGTCATGTCATCATACCATCAAATGCATCTAGGATGTAAGATATGAGAAAAAATATTCACGGTGATATTTCTACAAAGGAAAGGAATAAATAATTACCTTAGGTATTCTTTAAATGTACCTACACATATATGGAATAAAATATATATTTGTAAATGTATATAGTTTATCTCGTACCTATATCTCTTTCTATATAAAATGTATACATATATATCTATACATATATTAAATATATACATATCTATGCATACATTAAATGTATATATATATATATATATATATATATATATATACATAGTTTATCAGTTTCCACACAACACACATATGCAGTGCACATACAAAAATGTATTTATTTTACGTTTCTCAACTGACATCCCATTTCTCCTTTTAGATGTGTCCTTCGGTATTACATCATCCAAGTGCCTTACTTACTTGAAAACATCTCGCCAAATCTTGTTTCCTAATCGTACCTTCCTTTCTGATAAAATGAAAATAATCAAGACGGTATCAACCACCCAGTTTCCGCACAGCCTTTTGTGGTTAGTGATGACCTGCTGTCATCTGTGACGGGCACCTACTGAGAGAAAACATGTGCATTTAGTGCATCCCTGAGTTCATTAACTCGTGTTACAAGGGCAGTTTTCACTGAATTAAGTTTAGTCCACTTTTTAAAAACTTATGGATAGATAATTCTAATTATCATTATGAGTAGTTCTTGCTTTCATGAAGATTGGAAGAAAATACTGGAAAGGGAGATTTAAAGATGGGGTCCTTGCTCAGCCACTCAGGAGCTGTAATGCTTAGAGCCTGGAGGCAGAATTCCAAGGGGGTAAATAATGGTTTTGGTGTCAGATTAACCACAAATTCAGGCTCCACTACTCACTAGCTGTGAAACTTGGAACGCATTACATAACTCTAAATCTCAATTTTCTTGTCATTAAAATGATGAAATTAATTATACCTATCTCAGAGGTTTGTTGTGCCTATTCCATAAGATAATTTCATTCATGAGTCTATACTAAGCACTAAATCATTTTAGTTATTGTTAATATCATCTTGTATGATATGAAGGGGGAATATTCTCCTAGCTTCTAGGTCCCTCCAATGTCAATATCGGACTCAGGAGGTCAGGGGGAAAATTAGTTTCATTGTTGTCTGAAACTGATTGAGTGATTGATGCTGCTAAGTCATTCATTTCTTTAATTTTCTTGTTAATTATTAATTCAATCAGTGATTACTGATTACCTGCCATTAGCTGGACACTCTACAAGGAACTGATGTTCTAAAGATGAATAAGGCAGAGCCTTTGTCTACAGGAAGCAGGTCTAGATCTAAGGAAAGATCCATGGGTGAACATGAATCACAATAATATATTCTGATGAAAGAATGCACCTAACTCATTCTTGGGATGGGGTGGAAAGTAAAGAAGTCTTGAAAAGAAGGAACCTCATCTAAAGTTTAGATGAAAAATACAAGTCATAACTAAAAGAGACAGTGGAGGTTAACTAGTCTGCAGAACTTAATTTAGAGTTGAATCTGAGGGGTTCAACTGAGGCTGTGACACAGCCACACAGCCAAAAACCTGGGAAGCCAGAACTCTTCAACTCTAGAGCTTTTATATAAAGTCATGTTTACCAAGTTGCATGCTGTGTTGTTGTCCATAGACCTCAGGGTTAGGAATTGGGCCAAGATATTCAAACTTACATTCTGGAAAATAGGACCCCTAAGCCAGGGAGCCAGCCCATCTGGGCAATGTTGAAACCCTATAATTTTCACTCATCCCTACAGCAATATTTCCCTTTCATTTGATAGTAAGGTGGCAATTAAAATAAAATGCAATACAGTGTACAAGAAGAGGGAAAAGACAGAACATGAGAGACTCCAGTGAATAGGGGAGGAAGCATATGGCCAGGGTAATTAGCTTCTCTCTGTTAAGTGTGGGCACATAATTGAGAGCTACATATACCAATCTGTATATTTCTGACTTTTATAAGAAACTCACCTAATAGCCAACTCTGGATTTCAATAAAAGTGTCAGAAATATTATAGGTCATTGTCCCACCTTACTTTAACTGGGACAATTTCTTCAGACCAGCTTCAAACCAAGCCTTTCATCTATAAATCTACTCCCAATCCAATTGAGCATTATTTTAAGGTAGAATTTAACTCACTTATTGAATGGTAAGTTCAACATGGTTTACTTGTTCACATCACCATATAAGTCTCAAATTCTTAGTGACACTGACCTGGTATCCCACAAATTTAATCAATTCTGATACTATCTACCTGGAGATAATGTCAGAACCCATAGGCAAAGGGTTCAGTTCCCCAAGATTGACTCCACTTCTGATGCCACTACAGTTGTTACATGTCCTGCTGACCAACTGTATATAAATTGGAGGTTCTCACTACTCCCTCCTTGGGTTCCATTAATTTCCTAGAGTAGTATACAGAACTCAGAAAAAGTTTACTTACTAGATTTTTGGCTTATTGTGAAGAATATTAAAGGATAGAAACAACCAGCCAGATGAAGGGTCCCAGAAAGGAATTTCCCTCCCCATGAGTTTGGGATGTGCCACCCTCCTGGCACATGGATGTGTTATGGTTCACCAATCTGAAAGTTCATGGAACACTGTTGTTCAAGAGTTTTATAGAGCTTAATCTGCAGCCCCTCCCTTTCCCCCTTCCCAGAGGTTGGTAGGAGGGGCTGAAAGTTCCAATCTTCTAGTCTATTGGTCATTCTGAAGACAAGCCCCACCCATCCCACAGGCTTTCTAGGGGCCCCACCCTGAGTTACCTCATTAGCATAAACTCCAAAGGGGGCTTCTAATGAATGGAAACAGACTTATCATTCAGGAAATTCCAAAGGTTTGAGAAATTTTGCTCCAGAGTCAAATATATTTCTTATTCCACAGAAGGAATTTGATTTAAAATATTTATTAATTTTTCCAAGTGAATAGTAGCTAGCCTCCTTATTTCCAATTCATCAGGTCCACCGAAACCATGATCCTTTTATTTTTGGTCAGATGCTTTCTCTGTTGTTAGGATTGTAAGCAGCATAGCACATTCTACCTGAATGGATAGAGAGAATGTTATAACATTGCTTTATTCTAAGAACTCCCAATCCTTTGATGAGTTATCTCAATCAAACGTAAACTGGAAGAACAAGAGGAAGAAGTCCAATTCCCAATTTATTACTCTTTTAGGTAGGTAAGAATTAGGACATAATTATGCATGCTCAGGACTATATAGACTACTTTGAATTATGGGTTGCCCCAATGTAATAAAAATTTAGTGACGCTTTGTCTTATATTGTCAATTAAGTAAACTTCTGGCCTACTGACTAAAGTTTGATATATGTTGTCTTCCTCTGACTTTTTACAAAAGTGAGAAATTACAGAGCTATCTTAATGTTTCAAAAGATTAATTGTCCATAACGCCAATTTGGTTTGCATGAAGTCTGAACAGCTGTAATTATGCTTACTTTCCCTAGTGAATTTACCTAAGAAAATATTTTTAGGTTACAAGTTCCATCATGTTACATTTAAGAGGCCAAATTAAATACAATGAAACCTGCTTATTTCACTATTTTTCTGAGTATTCTCCTACAGTTCACATTCAAATTTCAAAGCCTTAACAAAGTTTCCAAACTGCTGGGTTGCCAACATTTAACTTTTTTCTTCTCGGACATCTTTGAAAAAAATGATAGTTTTTTTTGTCTTAGTAATTATTTTTTGATTAATATCTTCCTTTCCAATTGCATGCAGTCAGCTAATAAAAAGACACAAGGATAAGTAAGATAAATTTGAATTTGAATGTCTCTTCTTAATCACAGATTTTGAACTGATCTCAGTGATCTGTTAACTGAAGTTATCCATTTCTTCACACACAAAAAATAATAATGTAATCATCCGAAGGCAACCCAGTTGGAAATACTAACTTGAAGTCAATGTTGGGAGAATGGAATTTTCATGCCAACTCATTAGTGAGTATTTTAAATATTCACATAGATATTATTTTCTACTTGAAAAAAATACTTTAATGGGTTTTATTTATCAAGAAGAGTGTTGAGAATTCATACCACTTAAAAAAAAATTAATCTAGTGTCCTTAGAAATGGAGAAAAGATGCCAAAACATTGTTCATTCAGTTCCAGAGTGTTCCAGTGTGTTCAAAATGTACTTCAAAAGTTTGCAAGAGTTTTGCTACCTAATGTTCTTAAAACTACTCTCCTCTTGAGGCCTATATCCTACAAAGTAGGCTTCTTTTAGTCCTGTGGTGCAAGGGGAAAACGCAAAGGTTTGAAAAGAGCAGGAGAATGGAAATGTAGACTTCAGAATGTTTATAGCTTAACAGACATCAGAATTAGGCAGTAGTCAGAGTAAGCCAAAAAGTTTAAAAGCACCTTAGAGATTAATACAGAAAAGTTAAGAGATCAGAGGTCTCAGGATTACTTAATAGGAAGCAAGCATAGAGAAAAATGTCTGTAAGAGTCAGAAAGACAGCATTTGGACCATAGTTTTCACTTCTTCTGTGGTTCTGAGCAAGCTATTCTGACTCTCTGATCCTTGTCTATTTTTTTTAAATGATTATAATATTAAAATCTTATAGGGTAACATTTAACCCACAATGATACTATATCCCCTAGATCTAACTTTGCCACCTCCCCCAAAATTAAGTGTAGAGCTTGGGACCTGTGTTTGTATGATTTGATCTTGTCTTCCTGGGAAGATAGAATACATCTCCTGCCCCAAGCTAAGACAATCCACTTTTATACCTGAAAGATTGGAATTTAACCTAAGGCACCAAACTTATTTTGGCTTGACCATTGGACTGATGTGGCATCAAGCAGCCCTCTTTTGCCATGTGTACAGGAAAACAGAGTAAACCATCTAAAGAGAGAAAAAAATTGGGGCACCTGGATGGCTCAGTCAGTTAAGCACCCGACATCAGCTCAGGTCATGATCTCCCAGCTCATGGGTTCGAGCGCCACATCAAGCTCTGTGCTGACAGCTCAGAGCCTGGAGCCTGCTTCAGATTCTGTCTCCCTCTCTCTGTCCCTCCCCCACTCACACTCAGTCTCTCAAAAATAAATAAACATTAAATTTTTTTTTAAAAAATAGAGAGAAACAAATCAAGTAGATTTTAAGGGATAGTTGGCTGTGAGAGCCCCAGAGAGACTGGAATAGAGGGTGCTTGGGGGCTGGATGATTTTCTGTGCTCTGATTATAATCCTTTGTGTGTGTTGCTCACCTTGGGGCCCATGAGACATGACTGTGTTCATGTAATAATTTCTCCCTTTATCCCTAGGTTCACTCAAGTTGATTTTGTTTTCCAGCAAACAGAAGAGTTTTAACTAAGAAAAATACCAACCTCATGATATAACTGTGAGATTTACATTTGATAATTATAAAGTATCATGCAATGCAATATTTAGCATAGGGGTTTAACAGCCACACATATTTCAAATGCCTGCTAGATCCAGGTAATATTACATAAGTTATGTAGAGCATTCCACACAATCTGTTGCCAGGTTAGATGCTCATATTCCCATTTTATAGATAAGAAAACTAAGGTTTGGATAGATATACTGACTTGAGCATAGCAATTAACTCATTTATTTATTCAAAACATATTTATATGCTGCCAGTGAAAGGGAGACATATCAATCATTTATGATACTATGATGAAGGAATAGAAATCACCCCAACCTTGAAAGTTTCAGTGAAGAACAGGAAAAGTGGTTTTAAATAATAGCTTTATAATAGTCCCAAACTTAGGTCCTTTTCAGGCATTGAAAATATCCTTTTTCCCTTGGATGAGAAGTGTTTACAAAGAATACAAGCTTTCTATATTAATAATACATCAAAGGGTATTTCAATCATTTGTTTAATTTGAGTATATTTGTTTGCTTGGTTATTTTCTAGACTGAAATATATGTGACAGAGAAATTATAGTTGTTTTTCCAGTACTTCAGACAACATTTAAGAAAGAAATACTTTGAGGGTCCCTTATAGTAACAAGAGCTAACATTAATTGAACTGTTGCCATGTGTCAAACATTGTTATAAGCACTTCACATACCATTTCTATCTAATTATCTTAATACATCTATGTGGTATTTCTTCAACTTCCTGGTGTGTTAGTAGGGGAAACAACCCCACAGGAGGCATATGGTTGTCATATCGGAGAGTTAGTAGTACAATCAAGATTTAAACCCAGGTAGTGTGATGGTAGCTACTCTCTTAACCTCCACTCTATATTCCCTTGAAAATATAACACAATAAAAATACTACTAAATATAGCGGTTATTTTACATTGAATATTTATGTGCCAAGTCATTACAAAGGTTATATTTATTATTCTACATTCCAGTAATGTAACAGAACTAAAGTTCTATCACTATAAATAATTTTAAAAGAAACTCCATTTAAAAAACTTACTTTAGACCCTGTCACTCCTCCATTATATCAAGCTATACTTGATGCATTTAAGTCCTACTAAAATGGTACCTTAATTTTAGTAAAATATGACCTCCTTCCTACCCTGGCCAAAAAAAAAAAAAAAAAAAAAAATGGTTTTAACAGGATTACAGAGGACAGATTAGATAATATTCCAATATATTTTAAACAAAAAAGTTATCCTAAAATTTTAGACAGTAAATATAACTTACCCCTTGATATGATATGTTCCAGCCTGTTGTGGTGGGCAGAGGGCCCTGTTAGCTATGTCCAGCTTCAAGTCCCAGGTAATGTCTCCAAGCCCCCATTCTTGCGTCTATGTTAGTGGGAGTTAATATGATGATACCAGGTTTCACTTTGTGTCATCATTTTGTTCAGTTGGCATCGGTTGTCTATAGCACTGGGTTTTGAAATAATTTGAGCTGCATCAAGATTCAGAAGAAAAATGTGGCGTAATTAATAGAAGGAAGGGTAGAGAGAAGAGGCTGTATTACTTCAAGACATTTATAGAAGATTTCTGTTTTACTTAAGACAGGTGAATTGCTCCAACAAAGAGACTCCAAAATACATATTGTCTCAAACACAATAGAAATTTGTTTCTCCATCTTGTGACAGTACAGGAGAGGGGAACAAGTTGGTGTGATGTCCTTCCCAAACGGTCATCAAGTGACCCAGCCTGGTGGACATTATGTTAGTTCTTGCCCAAATGGAGAGGGGCTGTTGGGTTTCACCACATGAGAAATTTTTGTGATCCGGGTCTGAAAATGTCATCCGTCACTTCTCACTTTCTACTCTTGAGGTTTTCTGTTACCTAGCCAGTCTAATGGAGAGATAGGCAGGACTCATGACTTCTGTGTGTCCTTAGGAAGAAAATGAAAATATGGATTTTGATGACCAGTTATCTGTCTCTTCCACAATATCTAAAACACCTTTACATTCTAATACTCAACTTGATTCCCATTCACCACATGCTCGTTGATTTAGTGTGCTACAGATTTAAGTCAAGACTCTACTTGGTGAATTTAAGGATTAGTTTTTTTATTGATACGGTGGCAGTAATAATTGGCAAAGTGACCAGTTGTTTAGGTCAGTTAGTAAGCACAGGGCATTAAAAAGTCTGGAATAAATGTTTCAATATTGGTGTTAATTGGTTAGCTTTGTTCTAGTGAAATAATTTTCTGTTTTTTCACTGGGATCTAAGCTTCAGGCTGTAGGAACTTCATCTCTTTTTGTTCAATGTATACCCAGCAACTACAACAGTGCCTGACATGTAGAAGACACTCAATGAGTATCCATTAAATGAATGAACACTTACATCATAAATTTATTGTCATACTTAATGAGTTCTTGGGAAGTTTCCTTTAAAACTATTATCTATAGGGGCGCCTGGGTGGCTCAGTCGGTTAAGCGTCCGACTTCGGCTCAGGTCATGATCTCACGGTTCGTGAGTTCTAGCCCCACATCGGGCTCTGTGCTGATGGCTCAGAGCCTGGAGCCTGTTTCAGATTCTGTGTCTCTGTGTCTCCCTCTCTCTCTGACCCTCCCCCGTTCATGCTCTCTCTCTGTCTCAAAAATAAATAAACATTAAAAAAAATTTTTTTTTAAATAAAAAAATAAAACTATTATCTATAAAGCATTAAACAGACATATGGTTATTATTATTCATTAAATAAGCTACAACTCTCTAACCCTCACATCAATTCCCTTCAGAACTATCACTAGTATGTCTATAAGGCAATTTAACATGAACAAAATATCATTGCTGGCCAACAAGGGGACTAAAAACAAAAATCATTCACATTGAATAGAAAGAAAGGTAACTACACAAGCCAGTGTGCTTGCGACTCTCATGGCTTCTGTCAGTTTACTCAGGATTTCATCTAGATGTTCACTTGTTCACTTTCTCAAGTGTCCCAAATGATACGTTACCTTAGATGATAAGTTACATGATTGTTCTAGTAATAAAATGTTTATTTGTTTTTGTTTTGTTTTTAACTTCTGGTAATATGCCTGAATTCTTCCTGATTTCTCAGACAGTTCTAATTTCACTGAAGCTTGCAGCTCTGTGATAATTGGAATTGCTGCTTCAAGTAACAAATCCATTGCTATAAATCCTGCCTTGTTTATAAAATATTGTGTTATTTTTAAGTACTTGTTAATTGGCTAAATTGACTATTCCAGTTAAAAAAGCAAATAAAAAGTCATTAGAATATAGTACTAAGCAGGATTTTACAATTTACTTGTCAACAGATTTCCCAAGCATAACTGTATTTGGTAAGAACTATAGCTGAAATCTCAAACACAATTCATAATAACCAATGAATTAGTAATACTCTTCCCATGCATAATTGGGCATAACCAGTAACAACTATGAATTGGAAATGAATTTCCCAAGCATAATTGGAAATAACTAATAATAACTAATGAATTCACAATAGGTTTACTAAGCACAAATGTATCTGGTGGCAGCTACCAATGAATATCACAGCTGAAATTTAAACACAATTCATAACTCCAACATTTTAAGGCAGATGACATAATACTTTTTTTTTTTTTAGAGTCCATTTATTTATTTTGAGAGAGACAAAGAGAACGCAAGTTGGGAGGGGCATAGAGAGAGGGAGAAAGAATCCTAAACAGGCTCTACACTGTCAACATGGAGCCTGATGCGGGGCTCAAACCCATGAAGTGTGAGATCGTGACATGGCCAAAATTAAGAGTTGGCTGCTTAACTGACGAGCCACCCAGTCATCCCTAGATGACATAATTTGTAACTCAATATTTCTAATTTAGTAGAATGCTTTTTAGCAAGTGTTTATTATCTTCTAACTGCAATAACTAGAGAACTAGTTTTTTAGTTAGTAGGATTAATTCTGGCTTAGGATCTAGTCCTGCAAACAATTAAAACTCACTACCTACCTTTTATTTTTCACCATATAAAAGCTATTTTTCTACCATTATTATTACTCCATTTATTTCTACTACTACTGTTCGAATGTAGGGCTTCTACCCTATATCTCCCAGATTTACTATTATCACACTAGTTTTTTTTTTCCTGGAAAAGTCCACTGAGGTCTTTTCTATCTTCCCACCTGTTAGTAAGCTCCTCTCTCTTACCCCTTTGCCTAAAGACCTCATAACCACACTACTCAGTGTGAAACAACAAAAAAAAAAAAGTTGTTTAAATGCATTAATAGCTATTATATGTCAGGCACACTGCTAATTGTTTTCATGCACATTGTCTCATTTTCTTGCTATTATAATCTTGTGAGATGGGTATTATACTTTGCTTCTTACACATCTTTTTAAAACATTCTTCAGAGCAGTAACCATATGCTTACCCTAGGATGAATCTTAGCATATGGTGAATGCTTAATAAATAAACGTAGATTAAAAAAAAATCTAAACTCAAGAGCCTATACCTATGCAATATCTAGTAGGTATCTAGAGCTGCAGAACAATATTACCACAATATTAGAAGCTTGGGTTAGAACAGAGTTATAATCTCATAGTTTCTGGCTTCATTTAGGAAAGTCTTCTCCTTCAGGTTCTCACAAAGCCACAGTCAATGCATTAGCTGGGACTGCAGTCTCATCTGAGCTTGACTGGGGAAGGAAGGATCTACTTCCATCCAGGCTCCCATGGCTGTTAGCAACTTCAGTTCCCAGCAGATTATTGGACTGAGTGCTTCAGTTTCTTGCCAGTCTGCCTGCCAGAGGCCTCTGTCAGTTTCTTACCATGTGAGTTTTCCAAAAATAGTCATTCACTTTCCAAAGCTAGCAAGAAAGAATCAGAAAGATTGGTGTTACAACTTCTGTGAGGTGTTCACTTACACATGATTACATACATTTCGTAGATCTTACCCTATTCCATTGATTAGAAGCAAGCCACAGACCATACACCCGCTCAAGGGAAGGGAAGAATCCTTCCCTTCAGAGGGATGATGACCAGAAGGTGAGGGTCATAAAGATCACTTGAGAGTCTTTCCTCCTACAATTTTGCCACCACACTTTCTAAAAAGAAACTTGTTTGATAACAACATAGCATTTATCAGAAAGCCCATATTGATAACATAAGAGGAAGTTTTAAAATCTGGGCAGTGAGAATTTAACATATGGTTAGTTCTAGTTGACAGTAGAGGGCTGTCTGTGGGGTTAAGTTAGCTCTGAAGAAATTGGAAATTTTCTCTCCACACCTTTTATAGTAAGTGGGCACAGTATTAAAATATTTATACAACTTACATAACTGCATCTAGAAATTACGTATTTGATGTAATCTTTTCAGCCACACTTTTTTTTTTAATTCTTTCTTCTAAAAGCATTTTTGGCAACAAAAGCTTACCTGCCCTGCAAGCTTCAGAGAACACCAGCACTATGCTTTGCCAGGTAGCAATCTAGATGCTGAGTTCATTTTAAGTAATAGCAGAATAGGTTCGAAGGAGTACATATCATTGGGTTCAATTCAAATCATTATGCCTTAATCTTTATGGGAATTCTCAACTGCCTTCATATTTTAAATTCCAGCTGATAAAATTTCTTCTGGAATGATATTAAAAATCATAAAATAACACATACAGATGCACATGAATTCTCATTTATATTTTTTATTCTCCTAAATGTGATATTTCCATGTTTAGTAAAATAGCATTACATGTGTAGGCATAGTTTTAATGAAGCAGAAAAGTCATTTTGAGTCGAGGTAAAATTCTTCCCTTCTTACCTCTCTTCACATCTTTCTTTCAAGATTGCTAACAGTAAGATATTTGTAGTTAAATAAATGTGAGTGCCAATTCCGACTCCTTCATTTACCAGTTGTCTGATCTTGAAAATTCACATAACATTGGAGTGTCTATTTCCTCAACTGTAAAGAAAAAAAGAAAGAAAAGGATAATTATACCTGCCTCACTGGGTGGTGGTGAGGATTAAATAAGATTGAATACCTAAAGTGCTTAATGCAGTTCCCAGCACGGGGTTGGCACACTGTCCACGTTAATTTCTTCCCTCTGTCTTCCATTCAGATATCAATTTTGCAGTTAAAAAAATGATGATTCCATTGGAATTGTTTCTCTAAATTAAGTCCAGGCTTTCATAAAGGGACGGCTTTTTCTGCGACTGAGGTGATTCCCATGACTGCACCATTTTGCTACACTGACCATAAGCTCTATTAAATGCCTATCGATATGGTTCTGATATATCGAATCTACAGCTTCAGGTGGCTCATTGCAGGGTTTTGTGTTAATTCTTGTTTAGCAGTTTCCTTTCTACCTAAGTGAAATTTGAGTTACTGGTTGCTTACATTTATGGAAGTTTGCCCAGTTATAGATTCCTTCCATGACACTTATATAATAAGCCCTTGAAATACAATGCTAAAGCATTTGGTAGAGTGTTTTGGTTCATATTCCCATAGAGCATTTTTTGAACATCTGCTATGTGCAGTTCACTGTAGGGACTACAAAGGTGAAAACAAAAGGCAATCTTAAGAATAATACTATTATTAATTAACATTAAGCCCTTACCATATGCTAGGCACTTATCTAAGTAATGTATTTACTCATTCATTTGAACCTCACATCATCCTTTAAGGTGGGTGCTATATCCACCATTTCATGTATGTGAAACCTCTGGGGTTCAGAGAGGGTAAGTTGGGTCACCATACTTTGATATCAGTCACACAGCTCTTAATAGGCAGAGCCAGAATTCAGACCCAGGGTGTCTAATACTATAATCTCTCCATCAGCTGACAACGGCTGACATCTAGAAGCTTGTGGTTTAGTACATTTCAAGAATCTTTTAGCTCATTAGTTATATAAACCAATTTTTGAAATAATTTTTAATTGCAAAAATCCCCACTCTACCCTCAAGCATCAGTTTTGTGTCTATAAAATAAAAGGGCTTTTGTGAAAATATTATTAGAAAGTAACACTGAATGCTCCAGTATGACTACCCCAGTGTGACCCCGGGAAGGTTTTTTCCAGGGCTCTTTACTCATAATGATGTTTATTCATTAATGAATCCCCTCAACACCCCAGGTTTTTACTAAGGTGCTAGGAGTAGTCTGGTTGCTGAGTGTCAGCCATAGCTCCACACTTGTGAATTGTGTTGAACAAATCTATCAAAGGTTCTGAGTATGGAGTGGGCACAATAGTGACTTGGTCCCTTGTTTCTTTATTATATTCTGTAAACTGAATGTTTGTGTCTTCCCCAAATTTGTGTGTTGAAACTTAATACACAATGCGATGGCATTTGAAGGTGGAGCCTTAGGGAAGATCATTAGGTCATGAAGGTGGAGCCCTTATGAATGGAATTAGTGCCCTTATAAAAGAGATTCCAGGAGCTCCCTTGCCCCTTCTACCATGTGCCGACACTGAAAGAAGATGGCTGTCTATGAAGAAGGAAGAAGGCATCAGACACTGATTCTGCCATTATCTTGGTCTTGGCTTTCCCAGCTTCCAAAACTATAACAAATAATGGTTTATTGTTTAAGCCACCCAATTGGTGTTATTTTCGTTAGAGCAGCCAGGATGGACTATGGCAATCTTCATCGAGGCTAGTGGGAGGCATTGACCTGGTGTTTGGGTCTGCTCTGCAGACTCAATCCTTCCATTGAGAGCGTTACTTCAGAGTGATACCTAGAAAATGGGAAGGCTGGAATGCATTCACTATCCTTGCCTTTATGAGGGGGTCATCTCTTTTGCATTATATCACAATTGGTTTCATACATTTGTGAGGAAAATGGGTGCTATTTATTTGCCTTCTTGGAGATCCCATCTACGAAGTTTAACCTATGTTAAAGTGAACCATTTTGAAAAAGAATTGTTAGTTATTCCTGAAAAGGAATACTTTACCTGTTCTGGAGCCAATGAGTATAAGCTTATCTTCTAAACTTTCCTTCAAGATGAGTATTTATTAAAATAAAGGCTGAAATTTGTTGACTACCTATTTACAGAGCACACATTCCTTAACTCATTGAATCTTTACTACAAAGTTATGTTTTATGTCCACTTATTAACCCATTTTACAGACAAAGGAAAGAATAAGACAGAAGTAAAGTAACTAGCCTATGTTCTCACCACCAATGATGAAGCCAAGATTTGAACTCAGAGATTTTATCTCCAGACATTCTTATTTAATCCTGTACTAGATAAGTGTCCTCAATACCTTCCTGATACATGCTATACTAGTTCAAATGATAGAAATGTGAAATAGGGACACTTCTGTATTTTTGAGATAGTTATATGATTTGGTTTTGTTGAAAAATCTACCAGAAAGAGGGGTTCCTAATCCATTTAGGCAGCTCCCCCTTGTCTAGGCTGGTAGAGTCCTGTCTGATACAGTTTTCTCCTATCCTTCTTGTTTGCCAGCCAAGGCTTTACATATCAGCACCTTGGGTGGAGCCCAGAAATGCAGTGGCAGACTTGCTGGTAGCAAAGTACTTTAATACTTTGAAACTAGAAACAAGAAACTCTAGCCAAAGAGACACCTCCAAAGCATCTAGAGTCTATGAGGGCTAGCCAAGATGAACAGTGATGTAATCTGTGCTATGATAACAGCCTCCCAAGCCAGGGCTACTTCTGACTGGTTTGTGAGAAAAAAGTCTAGGTCTCAAGTTCCCTCAGATGGAAGACAGCCATGTTCAGCTTACTTTGGGAGTACCTGAGAAGTACTGTTGATGAAAAATCAACACTTGAATTTGGTTCGTCAAAGACAATTAAAACAATTAAAGGGAGGGAACCATATTTCATTTTCAGTGATTATCTACAAATATTCTTAAAATATGCTTTATTATTTTTTTAGAGAGATTGAGAGACATAGCACATGAAGTGGGGAGAGGGCCAGAGGGAGAGAGAGAGAATCTTAAGCAGGCTCCAGACTTGGGCCCAGCCCAGTTTGGGTCTTGATCCCACAACCCTAGGATCATGACCTGAGCCAAAATCAAGAGTCAGATGCTCAAACCATTGAGACACTTAAAAATATATTTTAAAGATATTCTATTTGGTGAGATTATAAAGTCTACTTTACCTTTAATATCCCAGTTTTTTTCCTAAATTCATTGCATTATTGAATCATCAAGAAGATGTTTCCTTAAAAGTTTAAAGTTTTTTAAAGTTTAAAATTTATAAATTATTTTATAATTGTTATGTTCTTAATAACATATCCCTAACACCACTATGGAGCAGTATAATTGGTCAGTGGGTCCTAATTCTTCTCTAGTTCAGATTGGTAAATATTTTGAACGGGAACTATGTTAAGCTCTTCTATCAGAATATAAAGATAAATATATAAATATATTTTACTTCTTGTTCTTAAGTGTTTAAAATTAGTTTTAAGTATAGTAAATCAGTAACAAAAATAGTTATGATGTTTTGAGAGCTTACTTTGCACCATGCAATGTTTAAGCACTTTGCATTTATTAAATCATATAATTATAAAATTGACCAGATCTCTTTTTTCATCCTCATTTTTTAGATAGAAAACTGATGTACAGAGAACTTTGATATTCTTCTCTAGGTTACATGACAAAAACAGCTTATAAATCTCAGTATATTAGTTTCAGAATATAGAAGATAGGGCTGCTGTACCAAATTACTATAAACTGGGAGACTTAAAATAATAGAAAATAACAGAAATAGTCCTGGAAGGCAGAACTCTGAAATCAATGTGGCAGCAGTGACTTATCCCCTCTGAAGCCTAAGGGGAGGGTCCTTTCTTGACCTGCTAACTTTTGGTGGCTGTCGGGTGCCTTGTGCCCTCATCACTCCAATCTCTGTCTCTTGTGTCCATGTGGACTTCTCTTCTCCTGTATCTTTTCTTCCCTCTTTTATAAGAATATTTGTCATTGGATTTAGGGCCCACCCAGGTAATCTCATCTCACAGGATGATCTCATTTTAAGGTCCTTAATTTGATTATACCTGCAAAGACTGTTTTTTCAAATATAGTCACATTCAAAAGTTCTCAGGATTAGGATGTGGACACACCTTGTTAAGGGTCATCATTCAACTGCTCCAGGAATTCTGGCTGCAATTCCCTTGCTATGACTCTCTACACGTGAATATATATATTGAAGGGCACAATAAGACACCTCCCAGTGGGATGGGGCAGCAGAGAAAGCACAAGTACTTCCATTAGGCAGAAAGAAGTTTGAACTTTGGTTTTACCATAATTATAGTTTGTTTCTCTTTGAGTAGATTATCTATTAGATATATGTTTCAGTTTTTTTGTAATAAAGTATGCTTTATTACACATTCTACCACATCATTTCATGAATATTAAAAAAAACTCAATAAAATAATCAGGTCTGACATTTAATGGGTAAATATAAAACATTAGTGTTCCTTTACTGCCCATGAACAACAACAACAACACGAATGGTGGAGGGAGTGGAAAAATAAGGAGGAATTTATTTCTAGATCAGACCCAAAGATAGAATTTAGAGGAGACCAAAGTCACGATATGTCTTGATGCATTGGTTGATTATTTACAGAGAAGGCAAGTCAAGTACTCTCTAAAAAACATGAAAAATGATTTATTTTGAAAAAAAATAACAGAGTATTTTTACAGGAACATCATGGACAATAATTTCAGTCTGGAAAAAACAGATTGCTGCAGTATAAGGAGGACCTTTTAAGTGTTAGGCTGAGGACCTTTACAGAAATCTGAGGAATTATTATAAAGTTCTGAGACAAATGTATTAAGATATGAGGTTTTATTGCCTGGTGAAAGCATTTTTATAGTAGCATTTATATTCATAATATAGAAGGAACAATTATTTACAAATGCACAGAAAAAATAAACAGAAAATTTAAAGAAGCTCTCTACAGGGGTGCCTGGGTGGCTCAGTTGGTTAAGTGTCCAAATTCAGCTCAGGTCATGATCTTGTGGTTTATGAGTTTGAGCTCCTCATCAGGCTCTGTGCTGACAGCTCAGAGCCTGGAACCCATTTAGGATTCTGTGCCTCCCTCTCTCTCTGCTCCTCCCCCACTCATGCTCTGTCTTTCCCTGTCCTTCAAAAATAAACATTGAAAAAATTTGAAAAATATAAAAAAGCACTGTACAAAAATTCATGAATCTCTGATGACACTTGATATACGTCAGTGATGCTGTTATAGAAGGAATGTGCAACCCTATTAGTAATTGAGGCATATGATTAAAACCAGATGATTACACTAGCAAAAATTACAAATGGGAAAATAACCAGGAAGTAAATGCAACAAAAACTCTCATGCCCTGATTATGGAAGTATATAAAGTGTATGAAAGTATATATGTACATGGAAGTATTTTTATAATATTTTAGAAATATTTTGACATTCTTTGTACATTTATATCAGGGTACATATATAGGTTGACCATAGGATCATTGTTAATAACATTTCCAAATTTGAAACAAATCAAATGATCACCAAAAGTAGAAGGATCAAATAAACTGTGTTGAATAAGTAATGGACTATTATATAATAATGGAAATGACTGAGCCTCAAATGCATATGTCAAGAGGGAGCTACCTTGACAACACACTGAGTGAAAGAATTATGTCACAAAACAGGACATACAGTGTGATTCTATTTATACAACTCTCAACTGCAAGAAAACCGAACGTTCGTTTTAGGATGGATACCTGAATGAGAAACTATAAAGCAAAAAAAGAAACCCAGGAGATTTTAATACAAATTTCAGAATAAGAGCTACTTGTAAGAGAGGGGAGATAAAATAACTTGGTTATAACTTCCAAATCTGCCAAAATTGTGTGTGTCTGTGTGTGTGTGTGTGTGTGTGTGTGTGTGTGTGTGTGTGTTTTCTAAAAACTCAGCAGTATTAATCATGTACTCATTTTAACCTCTTAAGTAAATTTTATGTTTATATATGTATGTATGTATGTACATGTGTCTTTTAGGAATCCTTTTGTATGTTATGTCATGATTTCTTAAATGATGAAAAAAATTGATCCATTTGACATACTAGATTTTAGAGTTGAATTAGGTAGTAATTAGATTAAGCAAGACTCGATCACTTAACCTAATGTCAGTGAAAAAGGAGGCAGGCATGTGCCAGAATTGTGTCTTGAATTTAAAAATAATAATAATAATAATAACCTGTCAAAGATGGTGACGTAAAAACTCACCTCCACTCACATATACACTGAATGTTCATATACACATGGAGCATTTCCTTCTGAAACAAATCCAGAAACTCACTGAGCTACACATCAGGTGACCTAGAATATACCTACACTGAAATGGGTAGGAAAGGCTGAGACACATTCTCACCAAGAACCTCACCTGTGGCACGGAGACATACAGTAGGAAGTGGACTCAAAATTCCCAAGTTCTCTCTGAGGAATAAAGGGTTTGGATCCAACATTCAGGGCCCCACCTTTTAAGACTTCCACCAGAGTGATGTTCCCCTCAAACACCTATCTCTGAAAATTAATGGGGCTTGCTCTCATAAGACTAGAGCAAAGAGTTCTTAATGGGCTCAGGATGACTTGTGTTTATCTCCCCAAAGCTCAATGAAGAGGGAAAAGCCAGAAAGGCTCATCTCCCAGTTTTTTCCTTAAAAAAAAAAAAAAAAAAAAAAAAAAAAAATCCTGTTTTCATACTTTAAAAGCTGTTGCCAGAGAGCCAACCTTCTAATTTTGCATACAACCAGGATTGATCCTGACTGTGATCCTTCCTGGGCACCCTCCAGTGAGGCTGGTGAGTGCAATCTCCACATTCTCTCTGTGGCCCACTCCAGTTCGCCATGTAGTAGAAGAAAGAAAATAACAAAGATAAGAGCTGATGTGAATGAAACAAAGGCAAAAAAGACAGTAGAAAATTTCAATGAAACTGAGCTGGTTTTGAAAAACTAAACAAAATAGAGCAACCTTCAGCTAGGCTTAGAAAGGAAAAAAAGACTCAAATTAATAAAAAATATAAACAAAAGAGGAGACATTACAATTTGTATTACAGGAATACAAAGGTCGTGGGGGAATGCTATAAACAATTAATACACCGAAAAATTGGACAAACTAAAAGAATTGGGTAAATCCCTAGAAACATAAAATCTACTAAGACTGAATCATGAAGGAAAAGGAAATCTGAATGGACCAATTATTATTAAGGAGACTGAATCAGTAACCAAAACTTCCCCACAAAGAAAAGGACAGGATTACATACCTTCATTGGTGAATTCTACCAAACATTTAAAGAAGAATTTATACGAATTCTTCTTCAACTCTTGTAAAAAATAAAAGAGGAAGGAATAATTCTAAACTCATTATATAAGGCCACCATTATCCTGACACCAAGCCCGGACAAAAACAATACAAGAAAAGAAAATTATAAGCTTGTATCTCTAATAAACAAAAATGCAAAAATCCTCAAAAAATATTGGCAAATGAACAATACATTAAAAGAATCATACACTATGATCAAGTGGAATTTACTCCAGAGATACAAGGATGATTCAACATTTATAAATCAATCAAGGTGATATAATATTGTAACAAAATGAAAGATAAAAAGTATATGATTATCTCAGTAGATGAAAAAGAAACATCTGATGAAAATCAACATCCATTCATGATAAAAACTCTCCACAAACTGGGTATAGAGCAAAAATACTCCAACATAATAAAGGCCACAGCTAAAATCATACTCAATGGTGAAAAGCTGAAAGCAGGAGCAAGACAATGATGTCCACTCTCACCACTTTTATTTAACATATCACTGGAAATCTTAGAGCAATTGATCAAGAAAAAGAAATAAAAGGTGTTCAAGTCAGAAAGAAAGAAGTAAAACTGTCTCCATTTGTAGATCACATGATATATATTGAAAATACTAAAGACTCCACCAAAAAACTGTTAGAACTAATAAATAGATTCAATAAAGTGGAGGATACAAAAACAATATATAACAATCAG
Organism: Panthera pardus; assembly: GCF_024362965.1. Classification (NCBI taxonomy): domain Eukaryota; kingdom Metazoa; phylum Chordata; class Mammalia; order Carnivora; family Felidae; genus Panthera; species Panthera pardus. The sequence goes on from NW_026526688.1 coordinate 189,558,213, forward strand.
TTGTGTTTCTTTCTATATGCTAATAACAAACTATCAGAAATAGAATTAAGAAAATAATCCCTCTTACAATTACATCAAAAAGACTGAAATACCTAGGAGTAAATTTAACCAAGGAGGTGAAAGATCTGTACACTGAAAACTATAAACCACTGAAGAATGAACTTGAAGAAGACATAAATAAATGGAAAGACATTCCATGCTCATGGATTAGAAGAATTAATATTGTTATAATGTCCATATTATCTTAAAAAATGTATAAATTAAAAGCAATTTCTGTCGAATTCCTATTGTATTTTTCACAGAAATAGAAAAACAACTTATGTTGTTAGATTTTCACAGAACTACAAGACACCATGAATAGCCAAAGCAATCTTGAGAAAGAAAAACAGAGCTGGAGTCAACATGCCTCCTGATTTCAAACTATACTACAAAGCTATAGGAATCAAAACAGTATGGAACTCTCATAAAAATATATGCATAACATGTTCAACAGGAACGAAAGTCCAGAAATAAATTCTCACATACACAGGCAACTAATATTTGACAAGGAAATCACGGATACTCAATGAGGGCCTAATAGTCTCTTTAATAAATGGTATTGGGAGAACTGGATAACTACATACAGAAGAATGAAGTTGGACTCCTACTTGTACCACACAAAAATTAACTTGAAATATATTATAGATATAAATGTAAGAACCAAAGCCACAAAACTTCCAGAAAAAAAAAAAAAAAACATGGGCAAGAAGCTCCTTAACATTTGTCTTGGCAGAAATATTTTTTATATGACACTGAAAGCAAAGCAACATAGGAAAAATTAAAAATGGAACTAAAGAAAACTAAAAAGCTTCTGCAGAGCAAAAGAAACAATGACAAAATGAAAACACAACCTATGGCATGGGAGAAAATATTTGTAAATCATGTATCAGACAAGGCATCAATATCCAATATATAAGGTCATACAAACCAATAACAACATCAACAAGAGCAAACCCAATCTGATTTAGAAAACGAGCAAAGAAACTGAATAGACACTGTTCCAAAGAAGACATACAAATAGCCAACAGGTACATGAAAAGATGCTTGACAGCACTAATCACCAGGGAAATGTAAATGAAACTACAATGAGATATAACAAAATGCTAGAATGGCTATCACAAAAAAAGACAAGTGTAGGCAAGGATGCAAAAAAATAGGAACACTTGTGCGCTGTTGATGGTAATATACATTGTGTAGTCACTGTGGAAAACAATATGGAGGTGCCTTTAAAAAAAGAAAAGTAGAACCACCAATAACTACCATGTGATCCAGCACTCCTACTTCTTTGTATATATCCAAAGGAAATGAAATAGGATATCCTAGAGCTATCTGCACTGACCTGTTCATTGACCTATTAACAATAGCCAAGGTATAGAAACAATCTAAGTGTCCACCAATGGATGAATGGATAGGGAAGATTATATACATATGTACATGTACATATACATGTATATATATACGTACATGTACATATGTATATGTATATAATCTTCCCTATCCATTCATCCATTGGTGGACACTTAGATTTTTATATATATGTATCTTTATGTATATAAATCTATATATATATATATATCTTTATGTATATAAATCTATATATATATATATCTTTATGTATATAAATCTATTTATATATATAAATCTTTATATATATATCTTTATATATATAAATCTTTATATATAAATCTTAAAATTTTAAATATCTTAAAATTTTATCTTTTAGTTATGCCTCAATAAAGCTGAAATTTAAAAATTAGGTGGGAAACATTATCAGTGTGATGTGTTATAAATGGTATTTTCATTTTCCCTTTGATGTATGTGAATTTTCCTGATTATCATAAATAAAGTAATTTTTACAGGTATAGTGAAAATTTCTTCATCTCCTCTTCCTCCTCTTCTTCTTCCTCTTCCCCCCTCCATCTGCCCTCACTCTTCTCTTTTGTTGCAGTTTTGTTCAGATGAGTTTGATTGTTTCTCTCTGAAAAGTCAGTCCCATGAAAAGCATTGACCAGGATATAAGATACACTGAATGTGGGAGTGGGGGAGGAGTTTCAGGAAAAGAGAATGGTTGGACAGACTCCCTTCTCCTTCCTCTCTTTCTCTGCTTCTTTGGTGAATTGTCTGTACTTAACATTTATCTTTCTATACTATGCAAAAAAAATAAATAAATAAAAGAGGAAAGAAAACAAAGAAAGAAAGAAAGAAAGAAAGAAAGAAAGAGAAAGAGAGGGAGGAAGGGAGGGAGGAAGGAAGGAAGGAAGGAAGGAAGGAAGGAAGGAAGGAAGGAAGGAAGGAAGGAAAAGAAAAGGAAATCTTTTCCTTTCTGGACCAGAGATTAAAGGAAATGAAATTTAAGCTACTTATCCTACAAGCAGCAGGGAATTTGTTTACAAGGGTGTATGCAGGGAAATGAATGAAAGCCCCTGGAATTTTATAAGGTGTGACTCAGATTCAGGTAAAATATTTAAATAACTCTCAAGCTACTTAAGGCTTGCTAAGCATGCAACCTTTCACAAAAACTTTCAATATTACCATTCTAGCATCATACTTATTAGCATGATTAGATTTTACTTCATCCTTTTAGAAACTGCTTTCTGTGGTATGTCTGGTTATTTGTTTGACAAGTTTTTTTGGCAATGTATTAAAAGTTTAATAGCCAAGCATGTAGGAGAGTGAGAGTTATTCCGTCTGTTGATTGAGAAAGCCAAATGGAGGAAAGAGCTATTGCACAATTCTAGAACAGTGTGGATTATTCAGACTATTTCACGAGGTGGTTTCCATCAGACTTGATACACAGAAGAGTGGGTGCCTTCATATCTGAAAAGCTAATGTTTTATTTTATTTTTCATTGTAAAAGAGTCTCTTTTGTTGTAGTTTTGTGCAACTGAGGTTAATTGTTACACTTTTTGGTTACATTTACAGAAAAGCAGATGTTAGTGAAGAATCAGTCATATGAAGGGCATTGATCTGGAAATAAGATAAACTGAAACGTGGGAATGAGGAGAAGAGAACGGTCAGACTCCTTGATCTTGACTGGAGAATACAATAGTATCCTCTGTCTTCAGTAAACTAATAAGAGCAAGTTAAGATCAATGGGAAAAAGGAAAGAATATTTTAAAAGTTCCATCATTTTGCATTTATATAGTTTATCTAAAGAGAACAAAAGGTCAAATGGTTACAGGGCAAGGGTAGGATGGAATGACTTGAGACTTTTATTTATAAATAAGGGAGCTGCGTGATGACACCAATGCATTCCCCTCTGGTTATAAATCACTATGGTTCAATTTCCTATGCAGTTTAACATCTAACACTTCCTTTTGCCCCATAAATATTGCTACAAACTCTAGGTACTCCTACAGTACAAAATAAATAGAAATTAACTTTAATTTAATGGCTGTATCGAGAAGTTATTGGAAGAATTGAATCATGACTATAATAAAAAGTAAGCCTTGAATCATTTTTTTTTAAAGAAAGGCTTAACGTGTACAATTTTAATATTGATAATATGACATTGCTCAAGAATGAATTCCCTAAACAACTGGCAGATGTGATCGTGCAGTTTGGAAACAGGAGAACTTAATATGAAAAATTATATTCAAGGCAATATTTATAGAACAGTAAGAGACCACACAGACAACTCAGCTGATAAATGTGATGCTTCTAACACAGCAAACCACAATCTAAAATGAGTTTTTGAAGTTATATAAAATATTTTTAAAAAGACAGGCAGAGAGACAGAGATATTCACCTGAGAATTCAAGTCCAAAGGAACTTATAGATGAAGATAGTCAATGTTAGGGGAGTGTGAGAAGAATGAGGGATTGAAATTGCCAGAGAACAGTGGTAAGACAGGGGTTTGAGTCTAATTTCATCTTATAGTGGATAAATGTGGATTTTGATTTTCTTTTTGTGATGTCCTAGGATCCATCCCTCTATCCTAACTTATGTCTGAATGTTCGTCTATAGAATCCTTACCTCCTGTTTTATGCATTAATGGGAGAGGACAAAGTAAACATTCTCCACTAGGGCTGTAAAGGAATTAGAACACACTCTTCCTGCCTTATCTTGGCCAGGGACAGTCAGATAACCCAAGGACCAACAAGAAACACTCCCCCTGGACTTTGAAACCTGGAAAGTTACGAACAAATGTGAAATGGGAAGAAGCATATGTGAACATGACTTGTAAAACAGTGGGCCAAATATTAATTATGTTTCAAGAATTATGGCTCCCAGTGCTTTATCTGTGAAGGCTGATGTTTGTGCACACTTCATGGCCAAATTAAATAAATTATAGATGGTCTCTAGTCATTTAAATCAACGTAATGGGAACAGCTAGAAACAGGTAGAAGTGCGTCAAAGCTTGGGTTAACAGAATCCTGAAATATCACCAGCTGTTTTGAAAACTATTCCTATTGTATTTATTTGCTGGTGTTTTTGTAGAGGTTATCAGAAATATGGTACTTTTAAGATCAGTTGTCAAGGGTAGATTACAATTCAGGTCCAACTCAATGTATAAATGTTCTCTTTTCTGACTTGTTAAATCTCTCCCTCCCTTTTCTGCACCACATATTTAAACCGTTGAATGTGAGATTTTAATCTAGTCTGACCTAAATATAACTTTGATAATGCACTTTTCTGATGCTACTATTATTTATAATTCTAAAGATGATTAGTCTCCTATCTCTCTTTTTGAGACACATAAAAAATTCTGACAGATCTCATATGAAAATAAGAGTAACAAATTGATGCTTCCAGTTTAAAACAGTCTTGAAAATGGTGAATTTATTCAGTTGGTTTTGATGAACACATTAAATCTTTCTTTTCCATCATCACTCAAAAGCCTCATAAATATTAGTGCATTCTCTTATATTTAGGTCATTAGCTATCAAACATCCATCCACTTTATTTCATACCAAAATTGATTAATACTCCCTGTTTTAAATTTCAGGAAGACATATTTTATGTTACCAAAGTGTGGAAGAATTGCACAGCTAGGTCAAGCTGAGCCCTACTGGAGGCAGGCAGACTGATCTTTCCTCTATCTTCTGCTTTGATTATCATACAAATAGGCAGATATGTATTTTTCCTCCTCTCCTTGGATGAGACCAAGATGGAGGCGATCCACAGCAGGGAGTGAAATTGTAGGCAATAGAGCATGCCATCTGGTAGGAATATGCTGGAAAATCTTCAGCTTTCTCATTTCAACAAAAGTAAAAGTAAAAGTCTATTAATTCAGCTTCTTGCTTGGCTGAGAAATAAATTCCACAAGTCTCAAATTGCATCTGGTTTACTACATGTCTGGCTCTAATATGTACAATGAAAGCCAGACAATTTGGATGAAAATATTGTTCCTCTCTGAGTTTTTAGCAATTGGAAGAAATAATAGTGTTTTGCATTCCTTAAATTCAGACACCCTCCCTCTCATGCTTCCACGATATTGATCTGGAATGCACAGTCTGTTTGGGCTATTCCTTGGGTGGTGCGGTATGGACTAAAGTTCTCTTCTTCAGGGGGAGAGAATGGTTATGGGAAAGACAGTTCCCCAGATCAGAACACCTGTCAGTGAGACCCCTGACAAAACAATCATGATACTAGCTCTCTGTGCTTTTTACTGGTAAGATCTTTGAATTTTGTCCTTTGGGCATATGACTGCCTTTGGAAACTATTATTATAAAATTTTGACCATACTCTCTTTCTTATTCTCACACCTATGTCTCTATAAATACATTGTAAGTATTTTTAGGGCAAGCGTCAGGCTAACATTTTTGTTATGCTCCCTACAGTGCTTCATATAGTCTTACATATACAAAAAATATTTCATAACTATTTGGGTGATCAAAATAAATGTGGTCTTTTCCTTATGGACACAATATAGCTGCTGTAGCTCTAGTCATCAAACCCATATTCAAAACAGGAAAAAGAGGATGATGGTTGGTCATGCCAGTCTTACCCATCCCTTTCATCGGGAATGGCAAAAGCCTGTCTCAAGCTCCTCATCAATAGATACCTACTTAGGTACCATTGGCCAGAATTATGTCATGTGGCTTTCCTGCAAATAAGAATAGGAATGCAATTATATTTACAGCCTGTGTAGTGGGGGTAGGAAAACGAGTTTAGGAATGTGTTCTGGGTGTTGGTTTAGCCAAACTACAATTCTTTTGACATACATGAAAAACAGTTAGCACAATAGTAAGGACTCAAAAAAAGATAGCTTCTCCTGGCTACTAATTTGAGGGAGAAACCCATTCAGTTTATGGAAATTAATGAAACATGATTTCATAGGCTCAAAGAGATAGAAAAATGTACATAAATTAAGTTAATCATCAGGCAGTACTTAAAATTTTTTTATATTCCACAGTGCCTATTTTTTGTTATGTCTGGAGAAAAAATACTATGCATGTGAATTCATCATGTTCCACCGATTAAAGATTTCTAAGAATCATAATATCTAAAATAATTTATATCTGAAATTGAAATTTAGAAAAACATCTCAAGAGAGAGAAAAAATTGCTTGCGATCTTTATAAGAACTAATCTGACACTCACCAGAGCCAAAAATGCAAACCAGACATTGTCAATCTTTACTCAAGACTATCACCTGTAAAGGCAAGCTTTTTTTAATCCCTAAGCACTGGTTGCCCTGGAATCTAAACCATGTCCTGTATGAGTGGTGGGGCTTCTTTGGGAATATAAGCCATCCTAATCAGGGGTTAGATACATCCCAGGAAAGAATAAACCAAGAACAAACACCAGAGATAAAGCCCAGAGCCAGGCCAGAATAGGAAAGTGTTTGCCAAAATACCAAGCCGAAAGTGAATGATATATACCTTATAGCATCACTAGAGTGTAGAGCAAGAACCATGCTCTACTGGAGTCAGACATGTGTATTTGGAATACTGACTTTGTTATCTGTCAGCTATGGGACTTTGGACAAACTTCTTAATTTCTTGGAATCTTAATTTACTTAATATATAAGTGGGGAACATAAGACATAGCTTTTAGATGGTGGTGAGAATTATAGAAAATATGGGTTCAATATTTAACAGATTATTTATTGGATTTAGTGATTTTATTATGTTGGGATTGTCCCAAAAGCAGGGCCTCAGGCAATACTTGTATTCAGGTAGTTTATATGAGAGATAAATCCAGAGGGAAAAAAATGAAAGAACCAAGGAGAATGAGACAGTGAGGGGGAAGAAAAGAAATCCAATATAAGGATGCATGATGTTCTTTACCACTCTAAGTATTAGGTACTTGACTTAGTCAGGACTGCCTAGGGAGCAAAGAACGAGTGACTTACAGCTGGTTGAAGATTTCCTCCACTGGTTCTCTGTTGGTTGAACATTGCCCTGAATGACTGACTCCCTCATAGTTCCAAGATCAAAACACAAGCCATAGGGTCCACTAAATTTTCTGTGTGAACCATAAAGGATTACAAAACTACCCAAGATTAGAGCACCTAGAAAGCCATAGATTTTGCAGAGAATGTAAAAATAAAGGTTATTGGATATTCATGGAAAGGAGTGATTATGATCAAAACCCACAGGTGACTGTGGATCCAATTATATATTAGAGACACACATTCATTTTAAAATATAAAATGAGAAAATGCAGTTTGGATGAAGGACATTTTCTTTAAAAAGTTATTTTCCAAAAATTCTATCTATATTAAGAGAAGTAATCTTGAAGTGTCTGCATCATCACTGTATAATTAGCACCCCAGGTTATATTTATTTAATCCGTTGAAAGTCTGAAGAAGCACAGCTCTATCTGGCAATGCCGTGATGAATAATACTGCTAATGGAGTTAAAAATTGAAACTAATTGGTTTATGTGATTGTTATTAAGTCCAATTTAAGTTAGTTAATGGAATTTTGTTTGGCTAGGGAACAGAGTTGATCTTTGCAGATGATATTTTAGTTTTGAAATAAGTAGCTGTCACCCCCACTGAATCCATGGATCTAAATAAACGAAATGATAATGTTTCCTGTACCCCTTAGGCCTAAGTTTAATTTTAGAGAAAATGTAGTAAGACCCTTCATAATGCTCCTAATATAGTGGAGTTTCTGTCTAGAATATTTTCACACCCAATCTGAATTTTGAGCACCCTCCGTATAAGACCAAGGCATTTAAATTAGTGTGACAGTTCAGCAGAGTATAAATCCATATCACAGTTGCCTAAATAGATTTCAGTGTCACCCAATGAAGAAATAAATTATTTTTCACGAGAACCACACTTGGCAGGAATGCCAAAAAAACTAGTTAAACAGAAAATATACAACTTAAGACAGTCTTCTACACTATTTGCTATTCTTCAAGTGTGATTGTTCCTTAACTGGCCTGTAAAATACAACCTGACCGAAATTTGAAATCAATATTCATATATGTAGACCACAAGTGGTTTTTTTTTTAAATCTACATATGTGGGGAGCCTGGGTGGCTCAGTGTTTGGACGTTTGACTTCATCTCAGGTCATGACCTTGCAGTTCATGAGTTTAAGTCCTTCATCAGGCTCTGTGCTGACAGCTGGGAGCCTGGAGCCTGCTTCGAATTCTGTATCTCCCTCTCTCTCTGCCCCTCCCCGTCACATGCTCTCTCTTTTTCTCTCTCAAGAATAAATATCATTAAAAAATATATTAAGCCTATGTATGATGGAGTTCTCTCAAACTTTTTGTACATCATTAGTTATCCTAAAATATAAAGGGGAGTTGAAAAAATTCAAAATGGCAATCAAATCCACTTCCTACCACTTGCCATTTCAAGTTTGGCTCATCACTTTCCAGACTCTATTAAAAAAGCAAGAGAAAAGAGATGGAAACAGAAAATGGAAGTCCTGCCATTTCTCTAATTAGCTTCTGGATGAATTCTTTTCCAAAATAATTCTTTCCCAAAGAGCCTAAACTGCAGCATTTGGTATGCACAAGCTCCAGCTAGTGATCAGATCAACACGAGTAAGTCTGTGTATGTGGGTCACACAGGAATTTCATTTGGAAGTGAAATTGCTGTATATGAAGAACATCACCCACAGTAATGTGGACAAAGTAAGAGTAAAGGTCATCTATGCACAATGGGAATGTTCTCCATAGTGTGAGCTTTTCTCACTCTTTGGGAAATGATGATTTACATTGTAGGCACCCAGCAGACAAACTTTCATAGTCATTCAGGCAGCAGCATTAAATGATTTCATCCCCCTGCATCCTAAACCACTCTTTACAACAATCTATATACAATATTTACCTCACAGGTTTCGGTGCAGGAAGAAACATAAGAGATATGTTATAGACAAAGGCTCTAATTGCTTCATTGTCTGTACAAGATCACATTGCGAAAGTGAGTCATAAAAAATTCAGGTTTCTTGCTTCCAAGACCAGTGACAAAATAAAAGAAAATGTAAATGATTACTATCTATTCTGCATATAAAATATACCATTGCAAACCCTTTCTACACAGTAACTCACTTAATGTTTACAATAACCATGGGTTCTACTTAGTATTCTTCCTATTTACAGATAAGGAACCTCACAGTCCCAGAGGCTAATTCTCATGGCCAAGAATACACAGCTAATAATAACATTCTAGGATTTAATCAATGTTCTTTCAACACATTATGCTAACTATCAGGTCATGGGGAAAAGAACTTGTTCGTCTCTATAGGGGGTACACATTTGACCATGATTGATGCAGTTGATATTCCCAAACATGGTGGGGAGGGGGGGGAAAGGAGCCAATCTTTCACAGTGCTTCACTCATGAGAGTAGAATTCAGAAAAGCAGAATATTTAGGAAATATGATTCCTAGTGTAATTGAATTTTCTTGGTTTCTGAGATTTAGTCTATGGTCCCTAACCATTTTGGCAATCTGTCTAAACCAGTGTATTGCTTCTCTTACCTTACTAATCCTGCTAAGTATTTTTACTTACAAAACTTAAGGTTGTCCTGCTAAACATTAACGATCACAACACAGAATTGTAAATACAGAAATAATGCTGGGTATTTACTGATCCTACTCCAAGAACAGTAATCTCACACATAGTAGATATCTAATAAATGTCTAATGCTAAAAATGGTTTCACGACACCCTTTGAAAGTCATGCATCTCTTCTGTCTCTTTGAAGGAGGAAAAAATAAAACGGGGTAATGGAAGGATCTATATTCAAGTCATTTCAGTTATTACAGAAGCTATTGCTGTATTAACCTTTTATGTACGTTGTAAAGTAGACACTAAAATACCTTTTCTGTTTCCAAAAGCTTTCGTGGTTTCATGCTGGTTAACGGATAACATATCAGTGTATAAGGCTTTCCCCAAATTTGTGTCAACCCACTCTTCTGTTACTACCTTCCCCTAGCCTCGCCATGCCACGCTGATGTGACTTACGCTATCCAGAGCGAAATCAGACAGTTTCTGCCTTCATGCCTTTGCTTACGCTGGTCCTACAATTTGGATTGCCTTCTCTCCATCACTGCATTTCCATGTGTTACTCATCCTTCATTACTGCACTCAAAAGCCACTACTGTCAACAACTGTCAGACTGCTCAAATGCAGTAATTCCCCCCTTTCTCAAACCACCATGCTGTTCAGCTCATTTTGGTATCTCACATTTTATTTCAACCTTTAATCTCCTCTAGCTTATTATTACCTGATAATATAAACTTACTAATACCTTACAATTGCTTTCAAAATTTCTATAAATATTTGTATATGCAATGTGTTATACGACCTACTACAATCACTCAAGGTTTCTATCTTATAGGTATTAATAATCTAAATTAGAAATAAAAGCATATAAAGTCTTTTCCATTGATTCAGTTGATTAAATTATGTGTAATATCCTTACTGTACAATTTCTTTGCCTTAGATCTTTCTTTTAAGTTTATTTATTTATTTTGAGAGACAGAGAAAGGGAGTGAGCGGGGGAGGGGCAGAGAGAGATTGGGAGAGAGAGACAGTCCCAAGCAGGCTCCACACTGTCCGTACAGAGCCCAAGACGGGCTAGAACTAACAAACCGTGAGATCATGACCTGAACTGAAATCAAGAGTTGGATGGCTAACTGACTGAACCACCTAGGTGGCTCAGTTGTTTTGTTTTGAGAGAGAGAGAGAGAGAGAGTGCATGCATGAACCCAGGAGGTGCAGAGAGAGGGGAGGACAGAGGATCCGAAGCAGACTTTGCGACTGACAGCAGGAAGCCCAATGTGGGGCTTAAACTCAGGAACTTCGAGATCATGACCTAAGCCAACGTCAGGAGGCTCAATGGACTCAATCACCCAGGTGTCCCTTTGCCTCAGATCTTTGAAGACAAAGACTCATTATATTACGGCATCACTTATCCCCGTGGAAAGAAGTCTGGTTATATCTACCTGTGGGTTATATTTACCTGTGGGTAATTTGCTTTTTCTGTTCAAATGCCTGAAAAAGTTTCTGTGAATTTGAAGTTCAATAACTTAGACATGGTGCATATTGGCACTGATTGTTCTGTATAACATTTTGCTGAAATATTGTCTATTCTTAGCATCTGCCAATTTAGTCTATATTCACTTCAGGGAAATGTTCTTCTATGAAAAATTTGGAAACACATATCCTTTCTTTGTTGCTTTCTAACTTTTCTCTATTTCAAATGTATCAGTTTTTCTTATCTATCTAATTGGTTTAATTGTTTTTTGCCTTTCTTGCCTTGTGGTATTTCTGACTATCCCAAGCTTTTTTTTTTTTTTTAATTTGATTTTTCAGCTGACTCTGATTGGTTCCTTGCTGATTCCAACTTGTTTATCAATTAAGTAATGATATTGTTTCCCTCATCATATTTTCAATATAGCTTTACATCTTTTGTTGTTAGTTTAGCTTTGTGTCTTTTAGACTTTGGCTTATTAAATCCATGTAGCAATTATATTTGCTGTGAAGTGTAACACTGATGAGGAATGTTCTTTTGTTTCTTTGTTTATTTTTCCTTTTAGTACTCGCTATGCCATTTTCTTTTGTAATTTTGCTAACCCCTGGGCAGCTTGGTGACTTTGTGAACATTGAATCTTTTCTTTACTTATCCAGAACTAGCTTGTTTTCTCCACCAAAAGATGGTTTGAGTGTTAGGTATTTGGTGTTCTGTCCATCCCTCTGGAGCTTAGTGGCATGGGGAAGGGGGGCATCCAAAATAGAGGGTGCTCAGTGTTTTTATATTACCTCTTCTCTTTAAAACTGTTTGGCTAAGTGTCATTTATCAAGTTTTATTTCTCCCAGTTGTAGAATGCAATCCATTCTCATTGAGTAGTTACCATTGTGCTTTGACTTGACTCCAGAGGAGCTCCGGAGACTTGACTTTCCTTCTTTTACCAGCTTTTCCAGTGACCATATCCACTGCTGACCAGTAAGAGCAGTGAAAATTTAAGGATATGCACTTAGTTTGTTTTTTGAAAACGTTGAGCTAATGGCAAAAATTCTGCTTAGCTTATTAGTAAAGTGTCTAAGATTAACAGCTCTGCAGAGGTATACAGACACTGAGCTACTATGTAAATTTCTATTTAATTCCCCAACCTCTAATTTCTGAAGCCTTAGATGGCTTTCTTTTCCATGTTTGGTTGCTGATAGTAAATTTTTCTTGTTATATTAAATTACTATTTCATTCGATTCTTGGTTGGGGAGAGGGGTTCTGTTAATCAGCCTTACTCTGTCATCTTAATCCCAAAGTCCTTGTTCATCTCTTTTTAGATAATCCTTCCAAGTGCATTTTTTTTTGTAATTTTTTTATGTTTTTTTTTTGTTTGTTTTGTTTTGTTTTTTGAGAGAGAGAGTGAGTAGGGCAGGGACAGAGAAAGAGGGAGACACAGAATCCGAAGACAGTCTCCAGGCTCTGAGTGAGCTGTCAGCACAGAACCCAATGCAGGACTTGAACTCAGGAACCGTGAGATCATGACCTGAGCAGAAGTAGAAAGCTTAACCGACTGAGCCACCCAGGTGATCCCTAACTGCTTTTATAAAGGCCCACACTCTGACATTTTCAAAGAGGGACGTTTTTTCTGACTTGAAAGGTTATCACTTATGATTGCTATTCCAATGCCCCCAACAGGAAGCTTTACAAAAGGTGACTTTGTTCTTGGGAGTGCCATTACTAATCCTAGCACTAGCTTAGGCACCATTAGAATAGAGAGATTTGAATTCTCTGCCTGTAAAAAACATGCCACTTTGCTAAGGAAGAATAAATAACAAACCTTAGGTATCAAGTTTTGTTATGTGAAAGAAAATAATCACAATGAAATAAACATTGATATTTGAAGGATTAAAGAACACTTCAAGGGGAAATGGGAATTTAAATCTCCTGGATGTGTTTAAAAGAGGATGAATCTGAATAGGAGTTTTAGGGAGTAGTGGGGTTTTGGCTTTGGATGATAAGAAGAAATAGTACTTGCCATGATGGGTACATTGTGAGCAAAGGAAAGAAGAGAGAAAGCACAGGCTGTATTTTTCTGCATCATATTAATCAATTTGGCTCTAGGATAAGGTACAAGAAAAGAGGGAATATAAAGTGATGTTTTAAAATGACAAAAATCATGGAGAATCTGAGTGACATCCTTAGTAACTTATGACTTTAACCTTCAGCTTTGGAAGCTGCCCTCCAGATTTAAGATACCTCTATGTCAGATTTCGGACTCTCAGTCAAAACATTTAGATTCCTTTCCCCCTGTTGAGAAAAATAAGCTTTTCTAGCAAGCCAATCTCATCTTATTGAGTTCAGATTTTAGCAGGCTGACATTAGTAACAAGAGATTAGAGGTGTGAACTTCCTCAATTTATGTTAACAAGGTGCTAAATGCAAAGGCCAATTATGGCTACCCCTGAATGTTAACTTCCTGTCTCCTGAATATCCAGCGAATGAGCTTGATCAGGGTATGGCCCTTGTCCTGTGGTATTTATAGGATTCTCAGCTGAAACTTATTGGATTCCTGAAAGTGTGGGTTGTAGATTCCTCAGGGTATTGAGGAATTTTGTGGGTTCACTATAAATGCCCCAGATGCTTTCCAGAACACCTGGCAATAAATTCCAGCCTCTTTGACTTCCCATTTCTTCTGATGCAGGGTTATTAAATATGAAATATTGCATGCTGAAATTCACGTAAAACAGCCTAATTAGTAATAGGAGGAAGTGAGAGCAAGGGCACACATGGTAAGAAGGGATGATGGAGGGGATAAGGATAGGGCTCTGTAATTGTGAAAACACTGGGAACTTAATCCTTTTCCAATTTTTCAGTGCCCTACCTGGCCTAATAGCTCTCTTCTGCTGACCTTCTCCTATGGTTCTGGCTATTCTTTCTTTTCATGTCTTTTGCCTTTTTTGTAAATAAACATTTTTTTTTAATGTAGGATAGTTTTAGATTTATAAAAAAAATTGTGAAGACGGTATGGAGAGTTCCATATACACTTCACTCAAATATCAACCTATAAAAAAATACCAGGATATAGATCCTATTCACCCTTCTAGGAATGATTTTGTTTGCTTATTTGTTTGTTTCCTCCTAATTCCTTTCCTACCTTCATCATACTCAATGTTATGCCCTAGTTTAGATTCTCAGAAATTCTGATAAGATAAGCTTACTAAAATGATATTGTGACTCAAGTCCATAGATTTTTTTGTGTGTGTTGTTTTTTGGCTTTTTTTTTTAGTTTATTTGTTTATTTTGAGAAAGACAGAGACAGCACTAGTGGGGAAGAGCAGAGGGTCAGCCAGTGCAGAGGCCAGCGCAGAGGCCAATGCAGAGCCCCATCCCATGAACCATGAGATTGTGACCTCAGCCAAAACCAAGAGTCGGACACTTAACCAATTGAGCCACCCAGGTGCCCCCATATATGTTGCTCTTTATGCCTACAACAGAGTTACTCAAAGTATAGTCAATAGACCTCTTTCTGTCTGAAAAGTGTAACCAGTCTTCCAAGTACTAAGAAGCTTGGACCAGACTTTAAGTCCTCTACATTGCTGTGTTTTCTGTCGCAAAATAATTTTTAAGAAGAAAGACATGCATTGATTTACATTCTAGTGCCATCCTCTGGTACATTCTCATTGCCTGTCTACCTGAAAGATTCGTTCTCATTCTTCAAAATCACCTGTGTTATTGCCCTGAGAAGCCTCTGCAACCACATGGACTTCCCCATACATACCCTCCCCACTGACTCTAGTCTTTCATTACATCTGAGATAACCACCAGAATGTAAGTACCTGGAGCAAGGTCCTAAAAATGTATTAAAGAGTTAGGCATATGGAAAAGTGTTTATAATATGTTGAATTGCATAAAACTCAGTTATAGAGTTAAATTGAAAAAATTGATGATCCCTTAGTTTCCATAGCCAGATCATGGAGGAAATAGATTTCATTCATACTGTGGTTTAGGATTTAAAAAATATAAGTAATGAATACCAATGTGATTGAGACAATTGATGTAAGTGCAAAAATAGCAGTAGATGAATAGAACTACTTGCCTGTGTCCTCAAATCTTTGGCAAAATATTTAGGTTGATTTTCCCCATCCATCCATGGTGTTTGCTGTCAATTACTTTTGACAATGCTATACATACTTTTTTGGTTCTTGACTTGTGTATTTGTCAGCAAATAAAAAAGCTTTGATACTTTTTTAATCTAGAAGACCCTGTTTGAAATAAGAGGAAATGACACTAATGAGAAAAAGAATCCATGTCCTAAGTTCTAATCATGTATATTTTATCAATAATTAACACCATACAAAAAAAGTGGCCTTCAATGGGTTAAATACCCATCCATCACTGTAAGCAAATATAGGCAGTTTAAGTTCTAGAGTTAGGTTCTAAAGCAGCAGTTGTCAACAAAGATGATTCTGTCCATAGGTGATATTTTGCAATGGTTGGAGACATTTTAGCACTATGGGAACGGGAATGCACGCTATAGGCGTCTTGTGCGTAGAGGTTAGGTCAGCTGCTAAGCATACTACACTATACAGGACACACCTCACGACAAAGAATTCCCTGGTCTCAACTCTCAGTAGTGCCAAGGTTGACAAATAATAGTCTAGAAGACTACCAGCCACCGGGAGGTCAGCAGATTTTTGTCAGGAAAAATGCGAATGTACCCATGAAGGAAGCTGAGGTCATGCATGTTATATGTGTCAGACAACATAGAAGTGTACTTAACTCAAACTGAGTTAACTCATACATGTTTTCTAGAGGAAATAATCCCTGAGATAACACTCAGTAAGAAGTGAAGTATTGATCAAGAGAATAAAGTTGGAATGAATTTTATAGGAAGGGTGAACTGCATGAAAACATTGAATAGGTTGGTGTCTGAAACAAACTTTATACAGTTTGATCTTAACTAAAAATGAGGCAGGGAGTGGGTGTATATGAGGACAGAAAGTAGTAGGGTGTTTGTGGCTTATCAGAGGTCTGAGACCTCTCAGAAGGGAATTTCCAGAGACAATGAGGATATTTGAGAGCTTCTGCACTCAAGAGTTTTACAGTCTGAGATGAGAAACCTATACCTATGATAAGATATTTGTATACTCTGCTTAAATGTTATACTGGAAATACACAGAGTCTGACAAGACAGCATATAGGACAGGGAAGTTACCAAAATAGAGAGAACCTGGAGAGGCTTCCTCCGTGAGGGAACGTGGTCACATTTAAACTGAATCCTAAAGGATGAGTCACAGGAAGCTGGATGAGCATAGAAAGTGGTACGGAATTTATTCCAGAAGAAAAGAAAGGTGCACAGAACAGAAGGGAGAGAGAGTCTGGAAAATGTCACATTTCAAGTAGTCCAGTGTGGGTACCACAAACTGCAAGACGTGAAGAGAGGAGGATGAACCTGGAAAAGAGAGATTGGGGGTCAGAAGATTATGAAATGTCATCTGTGGCAATGCTGACGGTTGGCCTGACCGTGTAATGCCATTGCAGGAAATAAAGCAAGGGAGTGATTCCATCAGATTTATGCCTTAGGAAATTCATTCTGTCCAGAGAACTTAGCTGCAGAGACAAGGTTGGGAGTCAAGGAGGCCAGTCAGGAGACTGTGAGGCCCATCCAAGCATGAGTAATAGGTGGCCCCACTGAGACCTTCTAACTTACATGGACATGTTATTTGTTTATCCCTTTCAAAACGTGAAGGAGATGAAATATCTATGCTATAAATATTTTAAATAAATAAATGTTTAAATGAATACATAAGTAGTTTCCCTAAGCATATTACCATTCAAGAAAATGTGGACATGAAGGTGAATCAACTTCCCGACTCCCAGAAGTTACAGGGGAGACAATGTATATGTTAAGTGATACCTAAGGTCAGAAATGATGCACTCCAAGATAAGGATGCTGATACCTACAAGTGGGAAATCAGAGCAGGCAGAGGATGACTTCTGCACAGAGAATCAGAAAACACTCTATGATAGTGATGTCAATAGAGAAGGTTACTAATATTGTAATAACTTACATTCAAATAATAGGTGATTGTTATGCATTTATTGTGGGCATTATCTCTGGTAACCTTTAAAACGACCCTAAGTGTTAAGTACAGTCATCATCCTCACTTTACTGATGAGGAAGCCAGGGTGTAAGAAGGTTATGGGATTTACCCAAGGTCGTTCAACTGTTAAATGGCAAAATCAGGAATTCATCCTGGTGCAGATGAAACAAGTAATATTTAGAAAGGTTGAGGCAGGAGGAACATGCTTACCGTGTGGAGGAAGGAGCATCAATATGGGCACTCAAGTAGAGCGTCCCATGATACACATGGAAAAAATAGAATGGTTTATTTTGCCAGCAACCTGCACTGGATAAAGAATCTTCAAATAAGCAGATTTTTTTTCAAGGCATGTGGACAAGCAAAGCCCTAAGAATCTTTCATAATTTAGGTTTTTCATTCAACCACGTACCATAAGTAAACTGTTCTCCCAAGGTGAGGTATAGACAGCTTTCCATTGCTTCCTTCCAGCTCTCTGAGGTGGGCCATCTTGAATAGTTTAGGGCAATTATTTGATCACACATTTCCTAATTGACAAAAAATGTTAATAGTATCTTCAAAATCCCTTACTCCCTAGCTGCCAGCAGAGCATGCATGGAACAGATGCCAAAGACAGCTTGGAAACTTCCAAAAGGGTTGGAAACAGCAATTACTGTTAGTCCCTCTATCTGCCACATCCAGGGCTGGCATCATGAGCAGCCATTGTGTTTGCCAAGGGGCTCAGGTGGCATCCTGAAGGGACTACTTACTCGGAAACCCATGTGGTGATTTGTATTCCCTTCAAATTCCAAGACGAAAATAGAGACCAAGTATATGGACATTTAACCTTTAACTGGAAAAAAAAAATAAAAGAATCGTTTCAAGGAAATACTGTCTTTTAATAGTTTACCACAAAGTTCATACTCAAGATTGGGCTGTGGCCAAAGAGAATCTAGTAAAATTTTGTGCAAAATGACCACCTTCTTCTAATATATCTGGCTGAATATTTCCTCTGTCTTGATAGTGAGGGCAATGGGACGTCCTGGGTGAAACCACTACTCTTAGGTCCCAGCCACCATAGAGGCATAGATCCCTGGCCGCAGTCTCACCTCTGCCTTATGAGCCCTGACGACCTCTGCACATTCTTCACCCTCCTAATGTCTGTCACTCTCCGCCCTGCTGGAGTCCTGCTCATTTTTTGCATCCTGTATCCTCTCTGTGGATACACTCTACTTCCCCACTCTACTTCAGGCCCACATTTAATGTTTCCTTCGGTTCCACCTTCCATAAACACTTCAATTTTAGCCCTCTATCTGAAGTCAGACTTGTAGGCAAACTACAAAAGACAAAAACAACCAGTTTGTACATCTCAATTTTAACACCTATAATACTGCTTTCTGATTACCTATTTGTGTGTCAGTCTCCAACTATATTTTGAACTTTCCAAAAGCTAGTACCAGGTCATATTTATCCCCATCCTCCTAATCCTGGCACAGGATTTGACACGTAGCAGACAGTGAGTCAATAGTGGCTAAGTAAATGGGGAAAAGCATCCTTCTTCTTAAAAATAAAAATTGTATGTTAATTATACTTCAATAAAAATAAATTTAAATATATATGTATAACTTAAATATATATATACATACACACACACACACAGAGAGAGAGAGAGAGAGAGAGAGAGAGAGAGAGAATGCATGAAAGAGCAGAAGAGAGGCAGAGGGAGAAGGAGAGAGAGGATATTAAGCAGGCTCTACTTCCAGAGTGGAGCTGGATTCGGGGCTCCCTCTCACGACTGTGAAATCATGACCTGAGCCAAAATCAAGAGTTGGACACTTAACCAACGGAGCCACTCAGATGCCTTAACAATAAATTTAAAAAAATGTTTCTGTACTTGACAGAGGCCTCCGCATTTTGGACGAAATTTTATTTTTTTTCTATTTCTTAGCAAAATGTAGGAGGTGGGGTCAGATCTGGCATCAAATCCCGACTCACCTTGTAGTTGTTTTACTCTGGCAAGTTAATCGAACGTTGTAAAATAGGAACATTAATAATGACCACTGTGTGGAATTCTTGCAAGAAATAAATGAGATAATGAGTGCAAGGATCTCATTCTAGTGTCTAGTATAAACTGAACTCAATTAATATCAGTTACTACCATAATTATTATCATTAATAATCAGGTAAGTGTTTGATTATCTCTAAGGTGCACTGGGCTCAGAGGCCTTTGGGTTATTGTGTTTCTCTCTTGCTCCACCTGGGGTGAGTGAGCAAATCTTACCTTTAAAAAGCACAAATTGTTCTCCCTTTTTAGGTCTTCAGTAAATTCTTTTTAATTATCCCTATTCATGATTTAGCACTTGCTATGTACAAGGAGCAGAATTTAGGACTCCAGTTTTGAGCTTTGTGATGCTTTCATGACAACTCAGAATAGTCAAGAATTGAAATCAGGATGAAGTAAGAACAGCAGAATAGTTGTGTTATGGTTTCTGGGACCAAAGAAAAAGTCAGGAGAACAGGGAGCATGTGAGCAGCAAGGGGGCCTGGTCTTGACTCGGACCCAGGAGAGCATCAGGATCTGCCAACAAGGTGTCTAATCCCTACCAAGAGAAAACTCGAGTGGCAGGTCCATACCCCACAGAGGCAGGATTTTCCTTTTTTTTCTTTTTTAATTATAAGGAAAATTATTGAACATGCTTGAGAGAAAACTGAATTGAAGTATTCTCATCTATCACCCAGACTGAACAATTATCAAGATTTTGTCATATTTACTTTCCTTATTCCTTTTGTCTATTTTTTAATTGTATGTATTGATTTTTTTTAATTTTTTAATGTTTATTTTTGAGGCGGGGGCGGGGGGTGAAGGGCAGAAAGGGAGGGACACACAGAATATGAAGCAGGCTCCAGGCTCTGAGCTCTCAACACAGAGCCGTATGCAGGTCTTGAATTCACAAACATGAGGTCATGACCTGAGCTGTAGCGAGAAGTTTAACTGCCTGAGCCACCCGGCCTCCTCTGTACTGATGTATTTTGAAGCAAATCACGGACATTATGCCATTTCACCTCCATATACTCCACTAACAGCATCTAAAAAATATGCATTTTCTTACAATTCATAGTATCATAAATATAAAAAAAATGCCAGGATATAGGATACAGGATATAATATTGAGTCCATATTCACACTGCCTAAATGATATCAAAATGTGTTTTTACAGTTGTTTTGGGTTTTTTTGTTTTCGTTTTTGTTTTTGTTTTTTTGCTTTGTTTTGTTTTGTTTTGTTTTTCATATCAGGATCCAACAGGATCTATCATTATATTTAGCGGGAACATCCTTCCGATTTTTTTCCCATATCATCAACTCTTTGCAAACACCCTGTGAGTTATCTCTTAGAATGAAAGTTAGCTCTAGAAGCTTAATTGGATTCATGTTTTCTTTTCTTTGAAAATGATAGTTTATAATAGATAGATCACATCAAACACACACATGTCTATGTATCTTCATTGAGTGAGGCTAAGGTGATCAGTTGGTTCAGGTTGCCTGATGACTCCATTATAAAATAAAGTTCACCATCAGTTTTAACCTAAGGGTTTCATCCATTGATGATGATTGCCTAAATTAATTACTTCATGTGAGGATGCCAAATGACAATTTTTGAATTCTGTCTAACTTTCTCCATGCATTTGCTGGGATTTTCTAAAAAGGACTCCTTCTCATCAATAAAAGCTATTTGGTGACATCAAAATACAGTTCATATGAAAAAGGCAGGAGAAATTATTTCCTTTAAAAAATGATCGTTTTTAGAAAAAGGAATTGATGCCCTAATAACTTTGAATGGTAACCAATGAATTGCCTCCCCGCCCCCTGCCCCATTCCTTTTCTTCCTTCTTCCTGTCTTTTCTGAGTAACATAAGTTTCACTATACTCAATGTTATCTTAATCAATTATATTTCTTGGTTTCATTAATATTATTATTGTTACTTCTATTAATATTTCTGCTAGATGCTTAAATTTCTCACCTGTGACCAACAAGAGACACTTTGTATTTGTTCCTGGGTCCTTTTGAAAGGACCTGTTAGATTTTAAGAGCTCTCTTGCGTTTTGTACAAAAAGTCTCAGATTCATTTGGATATATATTCCTTCTTGAGACTTTAAATCAATCATTCTCCAAATATCACTTGTTCTTTTTGGTGGAGTGTATTATATGAAGGATATAATCTGGGTACTTGGTGCTCTTATACTTATTGTGTTGCCATAGCTTCTAGGCTTTTCTAATAGGCAGAACTAAGAAGTACATATTTAAAAACAAAAACAAAAATAAAAATAAAGAACTTGTGTCCACCCTGATATTTTCAAATTCAGATTTAACATAGCATAATTTATTTATAGTATTTGTATTTCTTTTTTTTGAACAGTGAAACTATTAACCCCAACTATTAACATAATTATTTATTTCGAGCACCTAGGTGGCTCAGTGAGTTACATGACCCACTCTTGGTTTTGGCTCAAGTCATGATCTCACGGTTTGTGGGATCAAACCCCATATTGGGCTCTGCACTAACAGCATGGAGCTGGCTTGAGATTTTCTCTGTCCCTCCCTATCTGCCTCTTCCCTGCTTGTGCGCTCTCTCTCTCTCTCTCTCTCTCTCTCTCTAAATATCAGTAAATAAACATTTTAAGAAACATAATTATTTATTTGAATTTTTGTAGTGAATGTAGACACATACATACACATATGGTTCCAATGTAATATTAGCATGATTAAAAGAAATAGTAGACTATTGAATGCTGTTTAGGATTACTTAAAGTCCTACTCATTCTTAGATTATATTCCACTATGGAAAAATAAAATTAGTATGTTTTAAAATCACTTTAAATAATAATTATTTCCTCTGGGTGGTTAAGTCACCATATTTATAATAGAGTTCTATTTTCAACTTTTGCATATTGCTTTCTTTTACATTCCCACTTAATTTTATTTTGCAGTGTTTCTCAATTTAAAACTCTACAACAAGATATATTTACAGAGGTTGCATTCCTTATTTGTCAGAATATTAGTTTTTTTTTAATTGATTAGTGTTTTAGTTTGTAATGGAGAATTTCATGGATTATGTATATTTTGAGTTAAGGAAAGAAAATATTTCTTTTAAATTATGATTTTATGAGTGTTTCATACAGATTAATAACAAAAAATGTCTCTTAATTTGTTCTTTAAACTATTCTTGCATAGAAACACATTGTGAGATTCTGTGAGCAAAATCTTAAAAAATAATAAAAATATTTTACATGCATTTTTTTTTTTTGGTCAAAAACACATGAAACGAGATCTACCCTCTAAACAAATGTTTAGTGTACTGTACAGTATTGTTAACTATAAACATAATGCTGTAGCAGATCTCTAGAACCTTTTCAAAATCTTGCATGAAGGGAGTCATATATCCATTGAACAGTGACTCCCCATACTTTATAGCACATAGATAGTAATTTATTTTTTCTTCAGTGTTACCTGGAAATAGTGAGCCACATGTAGTTAGCTACATGTAGAATGTCAATAGTTGCTTCTGGATCACCTGCTACAAAGAGTTGTTTAGGACTTGTAATAGAACTTCCCCATAACAGGTAGATATCACCGTTATTATTGTAATATCTACCTCTATAAGACCAAATAAAAAATATAGAAAGATTGTGAGTACTATTTAATATACTGTGTACCACATAATTTATACTGACAGTGCTAGTATAATTATATTGGGTGGGTTGGGTGGTTCATTTGCTTAAGTGACTTTTGATTTTGGCTCAGGTCATGATCTCATGGTTTGTGAGTTTCAGCCCAACATCCAGCTCCACACTGCTGACACCCAGAGCCTACTTGGGATTCTTTCTCTCTCTACCTCTCCCCAACTTGTACTCTCTGTCTCTCCCTCTCTCAAAATAAATAAACTTAAAAAATAATTTATAGTATACCGATGGCTACAAAAGTATAGATATTAATAAAAACCAACATGTACTGAGTGCAAATAACATGCCTATCACCAACCTAAGTGCTTTTCATGCATTTGCTCATTTGACCTCACAGTCATCCTGAATAATAATAATAATAATAATAAAATTAAATAATTATCACAATAAAATTGTATTATTTATAATATATACTTTAAATTATTATTTATATTTATTATATAAATATAATATATTTTACATCTATTATATATTATATACAATAATTACTTATAATTATAATATATAAATTATATATTTATAATATATTATTATATATTTATTTATATTTTTATAATTATATAAATTTATAATTTTATATTATATATAAAATATATATCATATAACATATATAAGAAATATATATTATATAAAAATATATAATATTTATAATTATATAAATATTATATGTATTTATTATATAAATATTTTTTAATATTGTAACATATTATTTATGATTATAATAAAGCTTATTAGATAATAAAATTATTGTTACTTATTATAATAAAAGTATTGTTTACTGTTATTATTATCCCATTTTACAGATAAGGTTATTGTGTCTCCAAAGACCCAAGAAACTAGCTTAAAATTATGCTAGTATGTAATGTGTCTACGATCTAACCCAAACCTACTTGATGGGAATCATGCACTGTTTTATAATTAAAATTCAGAGAAATTAATCTCTTAGATTACAAAGGTAGTAATAATCTGAATTTCATTCAGTCTGTACTGTTCCAAAATCTGTGCTATTTCTATTCTATCATGCTGTTTCTACTTGCAATCTTGCAAGAGAAACAAGATTAAACATGAAAAGCAGCATACATTCTTTATAATCTAGTGTAAAATGTGTGGATCAAGTTAGAAAGATGTTGGTGACCATTGCTGAGTGCTAACATTTTTTACTGATTCATTTAATAAATATTTCTGAGCAGTTACTACATGACAGGTCCATTTCTTAGGACTTGGAAAACAGCCTACATTCTAATGAGGAAGTCTGATTTTGAACAAATAATCATTTAATGTCAGAGGATGAATCATGCTCTGAAAAAAAAAAAAGATAGAGTAAGGGACCAAGAACTACTGTTTTAGGAAACAAGGTTCAGAAGGACTCAGAATGAGACATCTGAGCTGGGACCTGAATGGAATGAGGAGGCAGGTCCTTAGGGAGGGGAAAAGCACGTACAAAGACCCTGAGGCAAGTTCAGTGTGCATCAGACAGACCCAAAGTGACCCCCAGTGATGTCCCACCTCCTGGTATCCATGACTTTATGTAATTCCCTCCTGCTGAGTGGATGTGGGATCTGTGAGTTGCTTCTAACAAATGGATATAGGAAAGGTGAGATGGGATGTTGCTCCCTTGATTAAATTACATTTTATGACAAAGATGATCAGATGTAACTGCCATGTTTACACTATATTATAAAATATAGCAGACTAGAGTGAGAGACTCCCCTTTGCTGGCTTTGGAGAAGGTCATTCAGCCAAGAACTATGAAGTATCTTTAAGACCTGCAGGCCTCAGTCCTACAACCTCATAGAGCTGAATTTTGCCAATAACCACATGAGCTTGGAAGTAGTCTTAAGAACCTGATTACAACCTTGTGAAACCCTAAGCAGAGGACCTAGGTAAGCAATGCCTGGACCCCTGACTCATGGAAACTGTGAGATAATAAATATGTGTGGTATTAAGCTGCTAAAATACTGATTACTTGTTTCATAGCACTAGAAAACTAACAAAGTATGTTATAGAGAGAGCAGGAATGTGAATTTTACTGGAGAGAAAGTGGCAATGGGAAGGCAGGAGGGAAGGAGGTGGCCAGGCATGAGATTATGAGAGCGGTGCTAATCAAAGCATGGTCCACTAACCACACCCATCTCTACCAGCTCTCCATGACTCCAAAATTAAAAGCAAGCATTTAGAGATGTTTACAGCAACTTGACATTGCACAACATTTAAGCAGTGATCAATGGACTCATCTCATTGAGCATAATATGGTCAAGCATAGGTGTTGGTGAATTTACTTAGTCCCTGTTGGAGGAGATATGTGCTGGTATTGATCTGCAAAGAGTTGGTGGGGAGGACTGGTCTTTGTCCACAGATGGTGTTCAAAGAACTGATTTGGAGCTTTACAAGCTAGAATGAGAATTTTAGATTTTATTCTATTAGCTTTAGAAAGTTATTGGAAGTTTTTGAACCAAATTTGTTTTATTGTTTTAATACTTCTAGTTCTTGCAACTGTTCTAGGGAGACCAGTAGTACTGGAGCTGTAGTAGGTAAAAAATATGGTAACCTAGGCCATGGTGATAGGATGGAGTGATTGAGTTCTGTTTGAACACAGACCCAGTAAGTACTGCAGATGGATTAATGTGGGATATGAGTGAAATGGAGGAGAAAAGGACATAACAGTAAATTTAGTAAGAATGTATGCATAGAAACACAGGAAAGTCATCTTTCCTCCATAATTTGGGTGCATTATATTTAATTGGAGGAGAATTATTTCCCATTTATCAGGTTTTATAGGATTTAGTAATATTCCACTTCACTTCTTAGGAGGGAGATTGTGGTGGATAAAATTGTAAGGTGGCCCAAAGATTTCTTGCTCCTTGGTATACACACTCTGTATAATCTCTGAGACTAGAAATATAGTGGAATTCTCTTTTGTGATTAAGTTTTGTTATATAGCAGAATTGACTGTAAGAAGGGGAGATATTCTGAGTGGATGTCTAAGAGATGTAGGAGCAAACAGAAGAATCTCCAAAGTCTAAAGCTGGGTCAATTCAAGTAACTAACAAACTAACTAACTAACAAAATAGATAGATGATAGATTAGGTAGTTAGATGATAGATAGATAGATAGATAGATAGATAGATAGATAGATAGGTAGATATAGATAGATGATAGATAGATAGATAAATGATTACAATGCAAAGTGTTAAATAAGTATCCATGAGTCCATATGGATATAAATTACTGATAGAAATTAAAGGGTGTGTGCCCTTAATAGAATGTGAAAACAATGGCATTTTACCCTTGTGGTCCTCCAACTACAAACACATTACTGGCAGTATAATGAGAGAAAAAACATCAGTCAAATCCTAACTGAGGGATATTATACAAAATACCTGACTAGTAATCTTCAAAACGGTTAAGGGCATTCCAAACATGGAAATCTGAGAAACTGTTATGGCCAAGAGGAAACTGAGAAGATTAAATGTAATGTGGCATGCTGGATGAGATTCTGGAATCAAAAACGAACATTAAAGAAAAACCAAGGAAATATGATTAAACATGGGGTTCAGTTAATAACAATATATCAACTGTTATATTAATTTTGACAAATATACCATACTAATGAAAGATGTTAATGATTGGGGAACCTGAGAGTGTGGTATATGTGAACTCTCCATACTAACTTCACAATAATTTTATAAATCTAAAGCCGTGCTTAAATAAGAAGCTTATTAAAATCTAGATCTAGAGTTTAGAGTCAGAGAAGTCAGTCAAAGCACGGGACATATTTGATGTACTATTACGGATTTGAAAATAGAGGGACCACGGGGTAAGGCATGAAGGTCACCTCTAGTAACTAAGTGTAGCCCCTGATTGACAGCTGGCAAGACAATGGGAACCTCAGTCTTAGCAGCACCAGGAACTGAATTCTTCCAACAAGAATGAGCTCAGAAGTAGATTTTCCCCCAGTATCTCCAGATAAGAATTCAGTCTTTCCAACATCTTGATTTCAGCCTGATGACCCCAAGTAGGACTGATGTACAGAACTTTTGAGTTAATAAATAGGTGTTATTTTTAAACCTCTATGTTTGTGGTCAGTTGTTACAAAACACAGAGAATAGGAAACACTCATCTTCTTTCTACCCACACCTACCATATGTAGATCACCTGCTTTGATGAGTGTAGGAGAAGGAAGCAGGGAAGCCTGACTGCTGATTCCTCACTCCTTTGGGTCAGCCTTCTGCTGAGAGGGCCAGTTCTGATCTCTCCCCTTGGTGTGGTGAGCTAATCAGGGCTGGGGCTGCCCCTGCAGGGGAATGTCTACAGTTGTGGGGGTTAAGTTAGAGTAAGGGAGAGAGAAACCTTGAATACATGACAAGAGCTTCAAGCCATGTTTTTCTCCGTGTCTATACTTTCAGTAACGAAGCTGACATTTTCATCAGAATCTTTTTGGCTCCCAAATTTATATATCAGTTCTTTTTCTGAACTAGAGAGGGCAAGACAGGGTGGTTTACTGAGGTGCTGTTTTAGGGAAGTCAAAAAGAGAGACAAAAAGAAAAACTTAAAAAAAAAAGATATTATGCTCATTATAACTATCAAGGCAAATGGGGTCAGGTTATCAGGGACTGTGAATACCAGCATGAAGCATTTTGATTTAATGAAATAGAAACTCTTTCTTGAACAAGGGTGTGACATGTTGAGAGTCGATTAGTTTTACGGTGCTATGCAGTCCGGGGGGGAGCAGCGATGGAGTGTGTGGAAACAATTATGCCTATGCAAATATTATATAAAATGACTTACCTTTGAGCTTCATATAAAAACTGATCTTGGCTCAGACTGGGACTTGCTTAATAGGCAAGAAGAAAGAATGGTACGAAACATAAAACTGACTCCTTAAAAGCCTGAGACAGGCATGCGTGCTTATGAAAGTTGAATTTTTGCCAGCCAGCTTATAAAAAACAACATGTCATCTCACTACCCCTGGCACTCGCAGCTGTATTTTTATTTCCATTTGTGGGGAAATAATTTTCGAAGAATTTTTCATAATAGTTAAATTCAGCAAAATATAATATCTAAGCGTCATTTAGAGGCCTCAAGTTATCAGACATGGTGGTCATACAGTCCTTCAAAAAGGTACATTTATCTTGACTGGCTGGCTCTTCTCATCTGAAGTGTGAAAGTTGGCCTATTATATTAAAGAATATGTGAATTTTTAATCGCTCTAAGTCATGAAGCTCTGTTGGGGAAATTTTGGACTCGGACACTTAAAAGCTAATAAGGAAAATACTGCTCTAAATCTGCTTTCTTATAGAATTACCACGTTTTAGAGGCCATTTCAGTCATGGATATCCCCCTAGGGCCATGGTCACCCAGATGTGCCACAGAATTGCAAACACAGTTCTAATTGGTATCAGAACTCCGACTCCAGGTTCAAGTTAGCTGATGGGTGGAGGTTGATAGTTCGAGGAAACCAAAACATGTCCCAATCCCAACTATACTCCACAGAATTGTGCCTACAGGTTTCAGGGTCTGCTCTGCACCTTACCTCAATGCAGTGTGATACTGCTCACATGTCTCCCTGAGGTAAGCTGATATCTTACAGCCTTCTTGATTCTCCTTCCTTGTGGCATCAGGTTCCCAAAAACTTCTCAGTGTTGGAATAGAGGCTAAACTTTTATCTAATATGTAACCTCTAGACTATATAGGATAGTAGTTAAATAGGTAAAATATAGCATTAGATTTCCAGATTTCAAACCCTTCTTCCACCATGTATAACTTCTAATTACCCTAAAATACATTAATTTGCTTCTGGAGCCCTCATTTTCCTCATCTGTTGACTGGGGTAAATAAAATAAAGATGACAAAGCAATATTCAATTCTTGATAAGTTACTCTTGGGAACTAAACACATAACTAGATATATGTATTCATCAGAGTTCTCCAGAAACAGGCCCAATACAACATATAGATATAGAAAGAGAGTTAGAAATAAATAGGTTACATGATTATGGAGACTGGCTAGTTCCCAGAACTTCAGGGTGAGTGACAAAGCTGGAGACCCAAGAGAGCCCATGGTTTAGCTCCAGCTGGAGTCTGAAGGCCTGAGAACCAGTGGATCTTATAGTGTAATTCCTTCCTCCCTGAAGGTCAGCAGGCTTGACACCCAGGAAGAACCAATGTTTCAATTTGAGCCAGAAGGTGGGGAAAAATGCTGATGTTCCAGTTCAACCACAGACAGAAAGAATTCTCTGTTACTCAGGGAAGGGTCAGCCTTTTTATTCTACTCAAGCCTTTGACTGATTGATGAGGCCCATGCAAATCAGGGAACGCAATATGTTTTAGTCGGTGCATTTTCTTAAATGTTAATCTCATCCAAAAACATCCACACAGAAACACCCAGAATAATGTTTGACCAAATATCTGGGCACCCTGTGGCCCAGGAAAGTTGCCGCATAAAAGTAACCATCACAGCCTATACAAAGCACACGTTCTATTACTGGGAACATGCTTCAAGCATGATCATCATTCTTTTTTGTTACCTGTCACCTGTACTGTGTAACATATTTGTACTATTTCTCAGGTGAGCATTCACAGTCACATGCTGTGGTTGATAAACACAGATGTTTACAGTGGAGAAAAGCTTTTCTAAGATCACACAGCTACTCTGCCGTAGGATCAGGCTCAGAATTCAGAACTTACTGGCTACAAAAGCCATGTTCTTACAGCTAAATCATATTGCCTACCTTTCTTTTTAAATAAAGAGCAAACTGAGAAGGCAAAAACCAGAGCTCACAAAACTCCCTGGAAGTTCTCTGGGTTCCAGGGCAGTGCTCTGCCAGTGTACGTGTTTATATATAACCATGTGTGAAGCATCTATGCCATTTTTCTGAGAAGTTGAGTAGGTGGCATGTATTTCAACAGCTCATCTCCACCAAATGAGAGCTATAATATATATTTAAAGATGATGTCAGCTTTTCTAAATATAATTTTCAACTGTGCTGGGAAAAATATAAACTGCAGCACTGTAATAATCAACATATAAATAGCTCCCACATCTTTGCCATGCAAATTTGGATGATATTATGGAAGAGGGCTATCAAAAGGGGCCTTCTGTTACCACGCTTTCTGCTAACCAGTGAGCAGCTGGGACTGATGACATTTTTAGTTAAAGCCAGTTTGGAAAGGTTTTTATCCCATGGAGATAAGCTAAAGCCTCAAAATAAAACAATCCCAAACTGCCAATGTTTGATTGGTTTGACGTTGGAATGGTGGTATTAAATGTCTGGTTTTCTCACAGTTTTAGAGAAAAAATACACAGCTTTCCATTGCCCTTTGACTGCTGACAAACTGAACCTCCAGTTCTTTTTGTTGCAGGAATTTCCTCCACCTGGCAGGGTTCAGGAAGCCCAACCCCCTTCTCCAGGGCTGAGAATGATGTCTTATGCAGCCTGAGCACCTGTCAGGCCTCCTGGACAGACAGTCCCCCTACAGGATGCATCAAACACCATGACCCTGGAAAGATATAGATGCACTGGTGATCTCATCACTACAAAAGTCTACTGGGATTCCTTTTGAAGAGATGGACAGATTCCCACACATCACTATCTTAGTTATAGAACAGGATGCTGGGGGACTGTTTCTTTTGGAATGTTGCTAATTCCAGCTAAAGATGGGCAAGCATATATATGGTAGAGGTCACAAACAGGTAATTTCTTGGCTACCTTTGGCCCTGAGACGGGTTTTTTGCAGGGCAAATATAGTGTTATATTTTTTTCTTAGCTTGAATACTTTTAGATTAGGGTTGGGTGGGGGCGGGAGGGGCATGCTCCATATCACTCCATACTCTTCATCCCCTGCTGTCTTATTTCCAGTCTGGTTTATACCTTTATGTTACCTGCCTGTTTCCTGCAGACATTTGAGTTTGGGTCTCCCTTCTATGGAACTCTTGCTATTGAACAAAATGGTGGATAAAGTATTAATCAAAGACTATGTAAACAATAGGCCATCTCAATATAGAAGTTCTCATTTGATCAGGGAGGCATACACTTAGGTGCACAGGGAGAAGGAGCCCTCCAGGAATACTAGATACGTAAGGATCTTCTCCGTGGGATGAATTATAGCTCTTGCCTTTAGCTATTACAAGTTATTATTCAGTCTCATGAAATGTAGTATACCACATTTTCAAGTCAAACTCTCTTTTGCTTTGGTCTGAGCTCTGTACTTTTTGATGAGTTACCTTTCTTTTCTTGGTAAACTAATTTTTTCATTTATTTTTCTCAAAAATAACTACAGTAATTCCTCCTACAGCTGAATGCACTTCCCTTTGAAATGTAATTTTGTCATTCTTTATATCATGACATGGCTCTAATTTTCTACCTCTTTAATCTTGGTATGGTTGTGTGACTTACTTTGGCCAATAGGACATTAGAATATTTAACACCAGCAGAGACTTAAAAAGTGCTTGCTCCTTGGGGATTTACCTCTCTTTCTGCTCTTGGAAACTTGAAGCCACAACATGAATGAGCCCGAGCTAGCCTTTCAGAATAGTCAGATGGAGGAGAGCTGAGGGTCTCTGACCCAAAGTCTAGCAACAACTCTACATGTGAATGACGCCACTGTAGACCATCTGGTGCCAGACAAGATGTCGGTTGATGGCTGAAATCAGCTGAATTAACTCACTCCAGAAGAGCTATTCTTTGGACTTACAAACTTTTGAGACATAAGAGAGGCTTGTTGTCTCAAGTCATTAATTTTTGGGATGGTTCGGTATGTAGCAAAAGTTAGCTGATACATGCAAAATGGGATTAATAATAACAACCTTGTAGTGTTTACTGTGGGGATCATAAGTAATATGTATAAGTGGCCCAGAGAAAGTCCCCCATAAATGAGAACTATATTATTTATTAGTTATCAATCTGAATGAGCTCCTGAGTCCCTTAATGTAATACAAATTGAGTTCGGCTTTTATTTTCCTGCTCTTGAAAATCGATCTTGACTCCTGATATTTCTTGATTCTGATGACTTGGTTTTAGTGTTTCTCAAAATGACACTATATCCCCCTTTTACTAAATTCATTCCCTTCAAAGAAGATTAGAGAAAAAGCCCCATCATAGCCCTGACCTGCTGGAAGTAAAATTATCAAAAAAGGACAGAGTTAAGTGGGAGTGATTCTCTTCAGATCAGAAACTGAAACCTATATTGAATGTTGAGGCCCCCCAATTAATTTATTATAGTTGAACAAATCCTTGGGGAGTGTCTATTTTATTCAAGCTATCCATGTATGTTATTCTGCATAAAGGTAGGTGAATGTGCATAATTCTTATCCATCGAGTCTTCACGAGTTACCAGAGAAGGCTTATGAAATGTAGCTTCCCTTTAAAACAAACTATATAGAGGGATGCCTGGGTGGCTCAGTCGGTTAAGCGGCCGACTTCAGCTCAGGTCACGATCTCGCAGTCCATGAGTTCAAGCCCTGCGTCGGGCTCTGGGCTGATGGCTCAGAGCCTGGAGCCTGCTTCTGATTCTGTCTCCCTCTCTCTCTGCCCCTCCCCCGTTCATGCTCTGTCTCTCTCTGTCTCAAAAATAAATAAAAACGTTAAAAAAAAACTATATAGGATGCTCTAATACATCATACAAATATATACAATAAGACAACAGGAGTGGACACTAAGACCAAGGTAAGAGACCTTACCATAGTAAAGACAGGCTTGGGTAGTTTTCTCAATTACCTTAAATAAGACTCTTTTAGGGTCACTTTTTCAGAAGATCTAAATCAAACTGGCCAAAAAAGACAAACAAAACAAAACAAACAAAACAAGGCAGCATAAAACAGAGTTTCACACGCCTGAAGAATCAAGGGTAGCTTTGATTTGAAAACATGGCCAGATCCACAGGCTCAAAGATATTATCAGGGCTCCCTATTTCCCAGCTCTCTTCTCTGTTTCTCTCTTTTGGCCCATTCATTCTTAGGTAGAATAGTTTCCAGAAACACACTGAATCCCAAATCCAAGTTTGTAACAAAGTAGTTCTTTCTTAAAAATTCAAATGAAAGCCCTCTGTCTGACTCTTATTAGCTCAGATTGGATCATATATTCATCCATGAACCAGCCACTAAAAATGAGTGGGCTGGTGGGTCAGTCCATCCAAAAGCCACAGCTGGAGAGTAGGAGTGCAGAGGATGTGCTCACCCGAATAGAGGAGGGAGAGTTCTCGACTTCCAAAGTAAAGACATATTCATTTTGGCACAGTAGGATTTTTACTTTGGGGCAACAGCTGGGTGGTTGAGTCAGGGCATTTTGCCTGATAGTTCAATGGATAGACACTTTCAATCAGGAATTAACATATTTTTACTGTTCTTTTTTCTTTATATCCAACTTCATTTACAAATATAGGCCAACCATTTGGATGTGTTTGATTTTGTATCTGAGAGGAAAAAGCAGAGTTCAAGGACCATTGTGTGTGCTATTAATCCTGTGCATTATATTTCAATAGTGCATTTTTCTCATTTCCCCAAACAAAGACATGACAAGTCCTAGAGTCCTAGCAACTCAGTGGTTACACCTACTCAATTATGTATTTGGCTCACTTGCAGAATGAAGTAATCAGATGAAGCCTGGTACAGACTGGCTTGAAGTAGAACAAATATGAGAGAACTCATCCAACAACATGCCTGAAGGGGGGAAATATCCTTCACTTTCATTGCTAACTCAAAAAGAGCCATAATTGAATGGTGCCACTTCATATTTCACAACAGGATAGCAGTTGGGAATATAAACAAACAAGGTGAGGCAGAATTCAGAAGGTAAAAACTAGACATGACTGTAGGCAGGACCCAAGAATAAAATAGAAGGCAGAACTAGACAAGGAGCCAGAGAGGACCCTGAAATGAAGCCATCAATCATCCAGGAAACACACAGGTGCTGGCAGTCTAGGCAGGTTTAGAGGATTAGGTGGGACTGAGAACAGAAGGCCTCATCAATGGGATAGATTTCAAAATGAGGGTGTTTGAGGCCCAGGCAACCTCATGTTTTGTGGATGTTTTTTGTTTTGGTGCCAAGCTTACATTTTGGATTAGACTGTGACTGTGGGGGAAGGTGAGCTGCATTAGAGGAAAGTGAACAACAGAGATGGAATAGAGCAGATACATTCCACTTCTCATTGCCATTGACCACTTCCTCCACATCAGACACACGCACACACAGACACACACACACACACACACACACACACACACCTCCCGATACCCCACACATACCCTCAATTCTCCTGGCTAGTATCTACTTGTTTTTCAAGACTCAGCTAAGCCATCATATTCTTCAAGAAGGTTTCCATGGCTAACCCATCTCACTATAAGAGTTCCCATGGCATTCACATTTTATTTACTAAAATTGTATTTTATTTACCTGTTCCTCTGTCTCCAGAAGCCAGAGACCATAAGTCAGTCACCATTTTATCCCCACGATCTAGAGTAGTGTTCATTCAGTGCTGTGTTTTGCTTTTAATAAATCACCAAGTTTAAGTTATGTTCACCTCAAGTAGTAACACCAAAGCAATGTCCATTTGCACAGTGGATGAAAGAAGAGTATGATGCCATCGCCTTCCATGCTTTTCAAACTGTGCCAAATGAAACTTATGTCCTTGGCACAAATTCCAAAATATTTTAATATATAAATTTATATTATTTATGGGCAGATATAAGAAAAATTAAAATGAGTGCCCAAATACAAAGGATACATCAACAATTAAATATGCCTTTTTTGTATTTGGTAGTTCTTCTCTAGATAAGATAATAAAATAATTTCCCAAGTGTGATCTCATTCCTGTTTGAAAACAAACTGATAAGTCAGAGCTCTATAACATTAAACAAATCACCTCACTTCAGATGCAAAATAAGAGAATCCATTTATGTTCTATATTTCTATGAAGCCAGCTTGTTTTTGTAAATTTGTTCTTCATCCCTAATTGTACAAGAATCTTCCAAAGGAATATCGAAAATAAATACAGCTTTTCTATTACAGTGGTTCACACATTTTAATGTGTGGTGAGACCAGTTGGCTGTGAATGAAGATTTCTGGGGTTTCATTATAGTGATTCTGACTCAGTTGATAGAGGGTTGAGCCCAGGAATCTGAATTTTTCAAAAGCATCCCAGGTGATATTGATTCACACCATCTCTTGCAGACCATTCCTTGAGTACCACTGTTTCCTTTATTCCTGTCTTCTTTGTGTATGTCTCTTATTCTCCCCTGACAATCCTTCAAGAAGATGCATGAGTTAGAGAATGAATGGATGAATGAACGAATGGATGAATTAACCAACAAATATAAGTGTCTCCAAGGAGCACTTATGGTTGCTTTTCTGTCATCTCACATATTTAGAGACTGTCCAACCTCAGGTCTAGGCCAGGACTAGCACAGACTTGCTGAAGAAAAACCCCAGCTGAGAGTGTTATTAATAAGTCCAGGAGGGAAGAAGACATGATCGGGAAGCAGGTAAGAGAGGGGCCCACAGGAGATTGTCAGCAGAGGCTGACGTCCTAACACATAATAGGCAAGAGCTGCCGTTCAGAATGAGCCCATGGGAGACGGCTGGTTCTTTACCACGGCCAATTTAGTTTCCAGTTAAGAAAGTTACTGGCCGTAAATTTTTTTTTTCTGGGTTGAACTGGTTCAATTCAAATATCTAGCTTGAAGAGCTTCTTGTTAACTGAAGTAGCCTGGCATCACGGTATGGAAACAGAACACAGGTAATAATAATTAGTATACTGCTAAGTTGGTCTTCAAAAAATTTGGCATTGAAACAAAGAGAAATTAATACTTAGATTTTACAGATGTTGTGGCATTATAAAAAGGTGGTAATACTAGAACCTTTGTACTTAGAAATGATACTTCTCTCCAAGGTGTGACTTGGAAGTGTGGGTGTGACAAGAAACCCCTATGGGTTCCACCCCCAAGCTGTCTTAGACTCATTTTAACTGGTTGTTAATGGTTGTGCTACAGTGCCTAATGGGACTTGATCCAAGAGGACACCTGCTTTCTCTCCTGCTGTCGCTACAAGTACATCTTCCAATTGGCTCTCCCTGACAGTGCGAGGCTATTGGTTTTAGCCAGTGGCCTTCATTTTTCCCACCAATGTTGATGCTACATGGTTACTTTCCTACTGCCCTCTGAGCTCGGCTTTCCCCTTTTGACATGACTTCTGCCCATTACTGCTCCCTCCAAAGAAACAAGTCAAGGAGATCTTTTGAACAAAACTAAGGACCCCTCCTCTCTACCATTCCGTCTGGGAACTTCAGGAACATCTTTGACCCTTTTTTTGCCTCCCTGTCATTTACCAAAGCTTTCATCATAAGGTTGCTCTTCCATTTCATCCCTCCTATTTCTACCTTAGTGCTGGCCTATATTGACCCATTCCTAAACGGTGGACAAGTGCAGTAACTTCCTAAGTGGTTTGCCTAGCTCTGCCCACACTCATGTACCCCCTTGCCCAGTTCCAGAATACACTTTTAAAAACATTACTTTTGTTTTGTTGACATTGTCTTTGGAAACTTTCAGGTGAGTCCTACTATGCTCAACTAAGTTTGCTTTGACCAATGTTTACCAAGCCTCCATGACATCCCTGTTCTGGGACACGTGAGAGACATGCAGATGGATTACAGAGCCAGCAGAAGAAATAGGCTCATAAAGAGATAGTTAATGTGCACTTGGTAGATTTAATGGCAGGAGTAGACCTAGAGGTTGATGAAAGGCTTCCAGAAAAAGCTATATTAAAAAGAATCTGAAAGAATTAATAGAAGGTGGCACAGGAAGGGGAGCAATGGCATTAGTACATTGTAAAAAAAAGGGGGGGGGCATGGAGAAGAGAATGAGCAGAATTCTTTGAGGCTGCAGCAGGTATTTCAATGCAAGTCAGAGATGGACATGAGATATAACCAGAGCAGACTCAGATAGTAGACGAGTCTGACAGTAGGCTAAGGAGGAGAACTTTAGCATCATCTGAAGCTAGTCCTTATCAAGTACAGTTGACCTCTGAACAACATGGAGGTTAGGGGCACTGACACCCCATGCAGTTGAAAACCTGTTTATAAGTTCTGATTGCCCAAAGCTATTAACTGATAATAGCCTACTGTTGACCAGAAGCCTTGCCCATAATATAAACAGTGAATTAACACATATTTTGTTTTAGATATTGTATATTGTGTTCTTACAAAAAAAGTAAGCTAGAGACAAGAAAATGTGGTTAAGAAAATCATAAGGAAGAGAAAATACAAATATAGTACTGTAGTATATTTAACCCCAAAACTCTGCGTATGAGTGGACCCATGTTGTTCAAGGGCCAATTGTAGTAGTCAACTTAGTTCTCACCTCCACATCATGTGATATTCACTAATGTGATGATGGTTTATAAAGCTATGAGATAACATGATACTTTTAGATGGCAGATAATTCAAAATACGGTTTTTATGTTGTGATAAACAGATGTTTGTGGTCTGTATCACAATTTTTTTTTAATTTCTTTAAAAAACTAAAATTAAAAAAATCAGGCTTCTAATAGGTTACACTAGACTAGATCCTAGTATCTCTTGATCATTCACTCTCTTGTGCTTTTAAAAGTAAGAAGGGGCTGAGAGCTATTGGAATTAATGATTCCAATAAAAATGCTGCTCTACCCAAGGTACTCTCCCTGAGGGGAGTGAGTCCAAATGGACACATGAATGTGATTCGGAGTGGTTCTTGACTCTAGAGCAATGCAAGTTTCTTGATTGCAGTTGTGCACATTTTTATGGTGACAAGTTTTTTTATACTCATAACAACCCCAAATAGTCAGGGACTTAAAAAAAAAAAAAAGAAAGAAAGAATAGATGGATCACAGTTCACTACAAAAAAAATTAATAAGTAGATGGATAGATAGATGGACAGAAGGTAGAGCAGATGAGTGAAAGAGAAGTTGAAAAATAAGGTACCAACTTGTCCTTTCTTTCTCATGTGTCTTTGCCTTTTTCCCCTTAGAATATCCTTCTACAGCATTTTTTAAATTTATTTTTTATTTTTATTTTTTCGCCTAGAAAAGAGACAAACCAATTTTTATACCTCTGAGTTCTTCAGAGAACAAGAAACACTCTGGAATTTTTAGTGTTTATTTTGTGCATCACAAATTTGTTTCTTTTTACAAACAGCTTTGAGTGTGATATTTTCATTCACCCACAATTCATCCCTTCTCCCAAGTTGAAAGACCATTGAGAACAGAAATATTATCTTACCCTTTGTAGCCCAAATATAGCCTAGCGCTGCTTCTTTCCAGAGGTAGTGAGTAGTGGATTTTACATATAAATCATGGACTGTTTTCAGTTTTCTTCAACAATATGTATTGCATATATTGTGCTAGGTTCTGGTGATATAAGATGTCTAGAATACAGTCCTAGATCTTGAGGTGCTTGATGACTTCATTCAAAAATAAATCCTTAATAGATCCCATAATTTTACTTTGACATTCCCCCTCTTTTATATTCTCCAGAAACACATTTTATAGGGGTCACATTTTCCTTAAGAGTGAGGTATAGATGATAACATTCATAGGAGAGTGAAGCTGTTTACATTTAACAATTACTCAGAGAAGTATTCAAAGAGGGAGGAAATGAATACATTTCAAAGTTTTCAGATCACTTTTCCCTAATATCTCAAAGTACCACTCTAACTTTTAAGTTTACAATATAATGTGTCCATTACTGTGACCACTTTTTAATGGCATTACTGATGTAGTTCCTATTGAATTCTGGGACATCTGCAAACAAATATAAATAGGTACTGATACTTCCTCCTTAACAACTGATGTCTATATTCTAAAAGATGCAGAAGCAGCAGTTCCTGTATATTTTATATTATTATGCCATATATTAAGGAAAGTTGAGCCTGAAAATTGAGCCTGTAGTTTTAGGACATTTCTAGCATAATTGAATTAGTTATTCTAATTATGCAGTTAGAATAATGTATAATTGTAGCAGGTCCCTTTTTTAACTTCTCAAAGTATACTCATCCATTATGAATCCTATCCATTATTTATATTTATAAGGATATTTATACATAACAAAAATGCTATTTTGTAAGTAGCTCAAGAGTTGTTTTAACCGACTGATGCTGATATTAATAAATCAGTATACGAAGCTGTTGAGAACCAGAATGGTACTCTATGAAATCACAAGCGTATAAGAAAAGGAAGTGGGTCTGTATGCCCTGGAGTCTACATCCAGAGAGCACTAGGCGTATCCAGCACTGCCAGCTACAGCTCTGCTGAACCTGAATGGACCGTGTGACTCCATTCTCTGCGCATCTTCAACCCATTTGGCCTAGTCAGAGCATTTACTTGTCACTTACCAGCTAGCTTGAAGAGTTGAGTCATTAAGTTTCTGCTACCAAGAATTTCAGAAATTTGAAATTGGAGCACTGAGAGACAGAAGTTGCATAAGAATGGGTCGTACCCTGAAGAATCTAGGATAGAGACTATCAGTTTACAGCCGTGTGCGCAGCAAGCACAACAAAGTGGTCAAAAGTTCATGGAAACAGACCACGTCAAGGTGACCTCTGAGAGAGAGAAAAGCAATGGCAGCCTTTGCTAGTCGATTTCTGAAGTACCCATCTCCCTTCTATTTTCCCACTCTGGCGGAGCAGTGTCTTACTCAAGAGGCTGATGGTGCAAGATACTCACTTCCTCAGCCTTTCTTGTAGCTAG
The DNA here is from genome assembly GCF_024362965.1 of Panthera pardus. Lineage (NCBI taxonomy): Eukaryota > Metazoa > Chordata > Mammalia > Carnivora > Felidae > Panthera > Panthera pardus. Next base: position 189,598,142 of record NW_026526688.1, read on the forward strand.
AAAGTGGGTCTTTGGGCCATTATTAAACCTCAGACCTCAAGAAAATACATGGGGGACTTCTTTGAGAGATTTTATTCTGATCAACAAGAAGCACAAGAAAAGAAACTGCTCTTCTTGTCCTCGGACAGTGTTAGGTAAGGATATCATGCCTAGAACAATAGTAGCCATCTTGTAACCATGACATGATAAATCAAAGTACCACAGCCTACATAGTGAAGATAGTCGAGTGGAAGCAGTTAAGAGAGCTCTGATCTCTGGTGATTTTAAGTTCTGATCCAATCTGTCTATAACTGAGGTTGTCTTTAGACTTCTTGATATGCATGATAAGGGATACCCTGTTTTCCTAGCCATGGTGCTTGGGCATACCTTAACAGCCATAAGCATCTGAATTCACAAGTTGTCTTATGCCCTGATCTTTAAGTCTCAAGTGAATCTATCTCCACACAGCCCTGATGAACTGTGATTTTCTTTCATATTCTCACAAAAGAAGCCCCCCACCCCTTTCTATTTCTTCCCATGTGTTTCTACTCCTTGCAAATAGACCGGCCTTGACACGGGCTTTTAGTGATACATTTTTGAAGTTAAAAGCTTTGACTATAATGACAACAGAGTTCAGTTGTGTTGCAACTGTAACCAGAATACAGGTTAGCCAGGCCAGCCTTTCTGGTTATGTACCACATGCTATTTCAAAACCTGGTTGGAAAATAGAGATGTCATTCATTGATGAACTATTCAGTGCTATATAAGAAATGCTATAATAACCGTTTTAAGAATAACTTCAATGCACACGGTGGCATTGTTTAACCTACCGTAAAATTGCAGCATAATACCCAATGAAAAAGGGTCCAAGTGTTCAAAGAAGGAAATCAGAATGGAACCTGAATATATTTAATAACTATTTGAACTTTTTTTGCAGGGAAGTCATTTAATACTTATCCATTTAGATCCCTTTAAAAGGAAGCGTCTCTCCCCAAAGCCTCTCTATTATGAAGCTTCAGTCTCCAGATTGCCAACTCCATTGTCCATAGAGCAGAGCGTGCTTGGAAAAACCTGCCACGTAAGCAAGTTCTCACAAGCCTGGGGAGAGATTAAGCACTGCTATGTGTAGCTACTTCCAAAGATGCCTTGGCTTCTCCCGCTTCACTGCTGCTGTGAAGTCGACAATCCTGGAAATGCATTTTGAGGCAGGGAGTTTTCAAAGTGACAGGCTTAAAAAATACAATTCACCTTTTGCCCTTCCCCTCCCAGCTGCAGGATACTAGGCCTCCTTAGAACTCAGTTTTGTAACTCTGAATATGCACCGATATCTTAAATAAATAGGCTAATCTCTCCTGGGTCACAGGTTTCCAGTTGTAGTTTTTAGTCTAAACTCCCCCCTTTTAAATGCAGATGATTACATGGGAGTGTTTGTGACTGAAACAAAAAGAAAGGCCATCTTTCATATCTCCTAGTTATACACTCTAATCTCAATTTTCTTACGAATTCAGAGAAATAATTAATAGCAGACTTGAACTGGCTCCAGAATTTCCTCTTACCCAAGCTGTTGCTCACTCAAACAGAGAGGAAATCAAGGGGAATAAAAAAGCATGGGAAGGGAAATCTGTCTTCATTGTTTCTCAATTTCGTGGTCAAGAAAGACCTGGGTAACTCGTTATAGTGGAGACAGGAGATACGAATTCTCAGTTCACCTCTGGTACCAATCAGTTTTATGACATCGGTCACTTACACTCTGTTTCCTCATATGTAAAATTAGAATGTTAGACTCCATAATCTCTAATAACTCTTGAATTTTGGAGTTCTTTTTCTTGATAAAATGTAATTTCATTGTTTTAAGGGAAGGCGCAGACATTTTGGAGCCAGAAAGCCTAAGGTTGAAACCTACTTTCAAATTCCTCCACCGTAGATCTCTGGATACAAACGTTATCTGCTCAGAAACTCCATTTTCCCTTCTGTGAAATGGAAGCGACTATCATAGTGTTCCAATTATGTTAGAAAGAAGAAATGGCATCGCATATGGAATTGTATTCATTGAGTTCCATAACATTTTATAACAAACTTTCTATCTCAATAGCTAGCATAATTAGTAGTCTTTAAGAAAAAAAAGCACATGGAATATAATTAGCTTTAAGGAAAATCATATAAAATGTAATTATTAATTACTGAGAAATAAAAATCAACCAGCTGGAAGCTGTTTGCTCAGCTTCTTTATCTAACTTGCTGCTTGAAGCTAGAATGCCTAGTTTTCACTTGCTAATTCCCAGGCCACAGGACGAAAGGGACATGCACAAAGGAATCAGGAGCTCAGCATCCTGATGAAGGAACAATCTAAATAACATGTATGATCACGAGGCAAATGGCACTTCCAGATCAAACCCCCAGCCCACTTTTCCAACCTGATGCCATGCCTCCAACCCCCCTTTACAGAGAAATCAGTAATGCTAAAAAGTAGCTGTTTTTCAGGTGAGGAAACTGAGGCACAGAGTTTGTTTGTTTTTTTCTGAAGGTCACTCCTCCGTTTAGTGCAGAATCAGGACTTGAGAGTCAGATGATTCCAGCCACAAGCCTGCTGGAACCCAGCACTGCCATCTGAACACCGTGCCCCCTGCTCAGTGACGACGCCTGGATTTGCAATGCCGATGCCAGGAAGCATAAGGGGAGCCTGTGCAGGACACTTCTGCACAGCTTGGGTCTGAAGTTCAGGCTGAGGGCAGCTTGCAGCAGGTTGGAGATGGACTTGTGGAGAATGTTTGTATGTCCCACATGTTTGGCATAGCATACACCTCTACTCTCAAACTTGGCAGAAAAGCCGGAATGCCCTGGCTTCGGATAACTCCAAATTTGCACGTATTGTTGATATTGATGTTCTCTCCTCTGGATGGGGATGACAGACGTCTTTTGTCCAGACCTGGCAGCCGTTCAAGAGCAGAGCTGCCTCTCGCCGGATCCAGTGTAGCTGCCAGCACCACAGACCCCTCAAAGCTACCTCAGCAATGTAAATGCCCTTCTTTCCTCTGTCTTCACGATTATGCCTGAAAGTATTGAATAAGCTGAAATGCAGTGTGATTTATGAAGGAGCTGAACCCCAAGGAGTTCTGAATCCTCCCATCCCCCATGGAGAATGGGAGGAAGAACAGAACCAGCTAGGGTGATAGGCCAGAGTCTGGCACCAAAGTTGGATTCCCAGGGGCCGTAACCACCAGGACAGTTGGGAGCTGCAAAAGGTAGGAAGCCGTCCAACATCAAGCTAAACAGAGGGAGCTGGGAGTCAAATGCCAGAGATAACAACTGCACCCTGAATTCAAGGAGGCAGAAGAAGAGAAGAACGTTAAACGTAAGCACAGCATTGCACGTGTTGACTAGGTGACACGTGCTGTCCTATCTAGTTTCTATGAATTACGTCATTTACCCTGCAGTGGCCGCTGTCGTCTTCCATCAAAGAAGGGGCAGCAGATGCTGTGGAGCGTTGAGGATCCCCACTGAGGACGCAAAGCAGAGGGGTGCCTGCCAAGTCACAGGACTTCACCGGTTGCAAAACACGGCACAGCGGGGCGGGCGCCTGGGTGGCTCAGTCAGCTGAGCGTTGGACCTCAGCTCAGGTCGTGATCTCTGGGTTCCTGAGCTCGAGCCCCGCCTTGGGCTCTGTGGTGTCAGCCCGGAGCCCACTTCGGATCCTCCGTCCCCCTCTCTCTCTGCCCCTACCCTGCTTACTCTCTTTGTCTCTCTCTCAAAAATAAATAAACATTAAAACAAACAGACCCACAGACCCACAGACCCACAGACCCAGCTGGTTTGCACAGGCTGATTTGCAGTCAGTCTGACTTTAGGGTCAAGGCAAAACAAAAAAACAAAAAACAAAACCAAACCCAAAAAGGTTATGTGGAATCAATGTTATTATACAAAGTCAGTCCAATACAAAGGGCAGAAAGTATGAAATATATATGCCAGGTATTCATAAATGAGGTAATAGCTTTTTATTTTATTTTTGAAGTAAGAACATGTGTCTCTGAAATGGTTTCTGCCATGAAACTATGAGCTCTAAGAGATGGCTTATCTTTTAGTTACCTTCACACTCATGTGTGAGGGAATACATTAAATGAGATTTATAATTCTCTTCTGAGGAACATATAAATCTTCTTTATTTTACTTATGTAAAATATTTTCAAACTTTGGGGCACCTGGATGTCTCAGTCAGTTGAGCGACCGACTTCGGCTCAGGGCATGATCTCACGGTTTGTGAGTTCGAGCCCCACGTTGGGCTCTGTGCTGACAGCTCAGAGCCTGGAGCCTGTTTCAGATTCTGTGTCTCCCCCTCTCTCTGCCCCTCCCATGCTCATGCTCTGTCTCTTTCTGTCCCTTAATAATAAATAAACTTAAAAAAATTTTAAAAATATTTTCAAAATTTCAATTTTTTGTATTGTGTTTGGCATATGTTGTTATATTTAGACTCTCCACAAATTGGTAGATGGCAGTCAAAATCATGGCTCTAAATTCCTGGGACCTGTGACTATGTTACATTACCTGGCAAAGGGGAATTAACTACCTGATCCTTACCAGTATCTGATGAGTTTCTCATCTCATACCTTTGATATCTGATCACCCTGACTTGCCTTCAGCAAGAATCCTGTTAAATTGGTTTAGCAAGAATCCTCTTATCCTTGATGTCTCTGTTTAGGGATTTTCTCACTCGGCTCCTTGGCTATAAATCCCCACTTACTTCTTGTATTTGGAATTAAATTTGGTTCTGTAGTGAAAACTTTTCTCCCCTATTGCAATAGAGGCGGAATAAAATCTGCCTTTACTACTTTAACTAGTGTCTGGCTCTGATTCTCTTTATAGTACCAACAACATGTAGCTAGCGTCTGATAGAATACCCATGACATATCTCAACCTTTGACTATCTATCGGTGCAACACCAAAGCAGTAAGTTGAAAGTGAAACACTAAGGCAATTATATATTTATTTTTTGTCTGGTGTACTCAACTGCCTCTTAATTTATTTGAAACGATTGGCCTCATTTGAGCAATGAATCAAATTTTAATACTTAAATAGTTATTTCAGTTTCCACTATGAGCAATCAACCCATTTTATTTATTTTTAAAAATTTTAATGTTTATTTTATTTTTGAGAGAGAGAGACAGAGCTTGAGCAGGGGAGGGGCAGAGAGAGAGAGAGAGAGACACAGAATCTGAACCAGGTTCCAGGCTCCGAGCTGTCAGCACAGAGCCTGACTCCGGGCTCGAACCCATGAACCATGAGATCATGACCTGAGCCAAAGTCAGAGGCTTAACTGACTGAACCACCCAGGCACTCCTCAACTCAATTTAGGGAGTGATGGGAAATAATTTTGATATGTTGAGTTTCCCTTAATTAACCTGTCAGCATTTGGTAAGACAGTAAGGAGAATGAAGAGTTTACAGAAAAGGAAGGCTGTTAGAAAGCACTTGAGATAATCCACAAGAGAAGTGGTAATTGCCAGAACCTGGATGGAGCCAGAAGTCTGGAAGGGATGACACATTTCATGAATGTGACAATATCCTTAGAGTTTCGCTCCCAGTGACCTGGTTGGACTAAAAGAACGTAGGAGCTATTGATGGTTCCCAGGATTCAAGCCTTTGCAACAGAAAGATGGTAACATTCACCAAAAGGGAGGTCAGGCAGATGAGCTATTCTGGTGGCTCCGAGAATGAGTTCAGGTTTTGATATGCGGAGTTAGAGACACAGCAGGATGTTAAGGAGGGGATGATCAACAATTCCATGGAAGGAAAGTTTACAGGAAGATAAGAAAAGAGGGTTCAAATAGAGTCTAGGAAAAGACCTGTAGTAAAGGAGCCCAAAAATGAGGATTCAGGGAGGAGTGAGTTTACAAAGGAAAGGAAGAATACAAGTGAATGTCGGAGAGAGGTCAAGAATGATGAGAATGTCTGGGATTGTAGCAATATTTTCTCCCCCTGAAGCAGCAGTTCTGGGAAAGTGGTAAGGGTGGAACACATTTTGCAATTGGCCCACCAGTGAGTGTGTTCAAGGATGCAGAGAGAGTGAGAGAAAAATACACTTCCAATAATTTCAGAGGGATATTTGGAACAGGAACTTGGTAAGGTGGTAGGAACGGTGATTTCATCTGTTTCTGCTAAATCCATATACTGCATTGTTATAGGACAACGCTAATAAAAGAGACACGAATATTAAAATTGAGTGATCAGTTACATTTACAAATTCATGCATTCACAAACCAATGGTAGGACCCTATTATCTTTCAACATATACAGATCAAAGTTTGTATTCCTTTAAATTCATTCAAAATCTTTATCAAATTCTTTCCTCCAAGAGAAGTATGTGGAAATATTTTCTTTGTAAAGCAGTTAAGGGTTTTGATACAATTGGAATAGCAGCCCCAGGGTATTATCTGACCTCCAAGCCTCTCATTTTGGGGAGCTTGATCCACTATTTATGTCAACTGAAACATGGAATTTTCTCATGTCACCAAGAGAAACTTATTATCCCAATAAAGAGAAAAGGCCAGATCCTTAAGAAGTTGAAAGCTCCGACTGATAATTCATGTCACCAAGAGAAACTTAAGTTCTGTGCTGCATAGACCAACTCACCTTGGAAGGCTTGGGGATCAGACAGCCAGCTCTAGAAAACCACAGAAATTTTAGCTGAAGATTATAATTTCAGGCAAGGTTGATGAAAATCTAGATGGTGATCTGTGCCTTGTTCCTTTCAGAAAGCTAGACAGTGACTTCAACCTTCGGAATAGACCATTAATGAAGGGGGGAAATGGGCAGAAAAATGTGTGATACAGACGAAGCACACAGTGTTAGTAGAAAATACAGGTGGGGTGATCCCAGTGGTGAATTATCTAAAATTCCTTATGCCAACTCCAGCAATGGAGATAATTTCTGGCAGTATGTGTATCTCAAAGAGGAGCCAATAGCCACATGATGATTATTATAGCATATCCATGTGTAGCTTGGAATACACAAAACAAAACAAAAACGGGGCTCTTTGGGCTCAAATCAGGTAAAATAACTTATCCTTTATTCTATTTCTACTTGACCACATTGCGCTATAATGTTTTTAATTTGTTGGATTTTGCTGTAGCTTTCCTTTATGTCCACATAGACAGAAGGACTTCCTCCTTCAAAATACTCTGTATGCTTTACTGTAAGAGCATACTTTCTTCTTTCTTTCTTTCTTTCTTTCTTTCTTTCTTTCTTTCTTTCTTTTAATTGTTTTTGTCCCTGTGCAAAACCGAATTCCTCCAGAGTATAGGTCATGCCTTCAGCTTGGAGGGGCTCAAAACACATTTACAGAATAACCTTAATAGAACCAAAGAACTACTTCCTAAAGCAATTTCTATGCATATAAAGAGTTGTGGGCTTTTTTTTTTCCCTCTGACTTTCACAAAAATAAAGGGCTAATATCACCAGCGGGCAAATTTTGTAAAATTACTCTCCAAAGTGCTTCAACAAAACCTGCCAACACAACTCAAACCCAAACTTCCCCCTTCCCTGCTTTGTAGCAAAGGGCCTCCCTGGGACAAGCTGCCAGTCATGCAGACGAGAGCCAAATTGTTTAGTGGATTTGGGAAGTGGACAGATGTTCTCCTGGGATGATGGAGACAGGCACCGCCACATACATTTTCACTTGACGTGTTAACCAATATTCTTAGCCAATTATTCAGAGGCGACCAGCAGTTAATGCATGCAAAGGCAGGAGCTAGAATCATCACTCATGGCTCCCACTCAGCCCCAAACTCCTGCCAAAGTGCTAAATTCCTCCCCTGCTCTGAAAGACACGGAGTTCATTTTGTGTGCCCTTGGATGTGCTTCTTGAGGATTATATTAGAACATCTAAAACTGATTATGAAATGGCCATCACGGATGAATAAATAAAAGAAAATAAAGCAAACGCTGAGGATATATGTCTCAAAATACTGAACGGGAAAGAATGGCTTTTACATATGAGAATGCATTTGAGGTCTCAAAGGTAATTACCCCGAGGCACTGCAATAGTGCAATAAAAACAATAGCAGCTGGGCCACACCAGTGATATACTATGGTAACTGCTATTGAGCTAATTTGCAAAAGAAATATGATGTAATAAGATCTATCATTTTTAATGGAAAATAGAAAAAAAAATTTAAAAGGATGATGTGGTCCATTTCATTCAGAGAGATGACAGCAAAAGAAAGTCAATGACTAGAATCCTTACTGCCAAGCCTCCATATGCACAATGCCACGTATCTCTGCCATTGGGCTTTAAAAGACGCAAACTTGGACCTGTACCTGGAAAATAAGAGACTGGAGGGATGTCAACCTTGTTTTCTAAGAAGCTTACAATCTAAGCATCTTTTTAAAGTAGCTTGTTATTTTAAGAAAAAAGGGCAGCTTATTATTTCTGGGGGAAATTGTGCTATATTAAAAGTATATACTAGCCATTTCTGTAATCGTTTTTTTAGACAAATGTATCCATGTGGCAGAATATATAGGATTGTATCTTAGTGTACAGACAGTAAAACAGAAAGGCTCTGAGTTTGTTTTTTTGTTTTTTTTTTTTTTCCCAAAATAGGCAATAAAATAGGGGTAACTGATCAAGTGATGGTGGCAAACCAAATAAGGGACTGAGCCACCCAGAGATGGGCAATTGCAGGAAGTGGGAGGGAGCGGTAGACATGGAACCACAAGAAGCTGGGGACACCCTGTAACACTGCCCCATAGAAGCTGTGACCAGGGAAAGAGGAAGTGAGAAAAGCGAGAGCCAAAACCACCATGGAGACACAGGCATGGCATTACAACTGTAGGCAGGAGAAGTGGGAGAAATATCTTGCTTCTCCCTTCCTCCCACTCTCAAGTCTCCTGCCGTGCTCCCTATTGGTGAACTCGGACAGGAACTGGCCAACAAGGGATCCTGGGACACAGCATTTTAGACACAAGGTCTGTTCCAATACAGAGCAGGGCAGAGCAAAGATGAGGAAGGGAAGTGAGAGCAACCTGGGGAAAGACCAGCACTGTTTCCAAAGACTAGCCTTGCCACCCACCCATAATCTCTCTCCCGGATGATGGCCACAGTCTATAGCAGCTCTTCCTTAAGAAACTCTGATCTCTCCCTAATCTACTTTGTATTCTGCAGAGAGATTGATCTCTTCAAATCCCCCATCCTGATGATGGGGTACTCTGATCCCTTTGAAACCCTTCACTGTCTTCTTTTGCACTTGGGAGAAAGATAAAATCCTTTGTGTGACCCACAGGCCCTTCATGAAGTGGCAGGGCCACCTCTCCAGGCTCATCTCATTTAGCTCCCCATTACTGTTTGAACTGCAGTGGCTCTGGTCTTCTTGACACGTATTCACTGATTCATTCTGCAAAGCTTTATCAAGGGGTTACTTTCTGCCAGACATTCTTCTTAATTCCAGAGCAAGAGCAGTTAATAAAACAGATGCAGTAGATATTTCCCCAAAGTATGTATATTTTGTGTGTGTGAATGTAGAAAGACAGGCACTAAATAAGACACAGATACAGATTATTTAAGGCAGTTAACAGTGCCGTGAAGGATGCTTTCATGTACAAAAACAGCCACATTAGGAAGTCCTTTCTAATCATGTGACATTTGGGCAAAGATCTAAAGGAAGTAAGGGTGCACCTCCTATGTGATAGCTATATATGCTGTATATAGGGGATGAACTTATCAGGCAGAGGAAAGAGCAAGTGCAAAGTCCTTGAACAATAAGTATAAAATTCTAGAACTTTCCATGTCACTACTTGAGAAAAGGATTTCATACTTTCCTCTCACCCTGTGTTGATCAGATCCTTTAAAAAAATGTCTGTAAGATAAAGTTTCTTGCATAGTTTCAAATGTAAATTGTATATTCATTGGTATGATAAGTTGATAAACAGTTACCTCAGATCCTTAACTGCATACTCTAGGATGGTGGTGACTGGATATCTCTTAGAAAATAGGTTTGCTGCATAAAAGAGAGGAATCAAGTACAGTGACTTCAGAAAGACCAAAGCATATTTTTCCTGCATATAACTGTTGTGATGAGTCTGACAGTTCATGATGTCAAGAACCCAGGCTCTCTATTTTATTTCTCTGGTGTCCCTAGAGTATTTCTGTACTAGCCAAGATATTTTATCAGTATATTCATAATCCAGGCAGCAGAAGAGGGGAAGGTGAGCAGGAGAAAGAGAAGGACAACAATGTCATCTCTCCTACAGTCACAACCCAGAAGTCACATGCATCACTTCCCCGTGAGGCAAACCTGATCGCATGACCACACTACGCTAGAAAGAGGGCTAATGTGCCCTAATAAAAATGCTATTTCCGTGAAAGAAGGAAGGGACAGATATTGAGAGATACCTGGCAATATCTACTCCACCAAGCAAGAGAAACCAAGAAGACAGAGGTCTAGAGATACACATGAGAGCTAGTCAGCTTAGAGAAAATGGAACTGAGTGACCAAATCTGGAAGAACCTAACAACAACAACAAAAACAACAGTCAAAATCCTGCAAAACATCCAAAGAGGAAGCTAAAGGTGCTTCTCAAGTGCTGTATTACACAGTCCAGTCTCAGCTTAAATTGGTGGTAGATTAGGTTCACGCATCAGTGCCTAAGGTGAAATCACTTCAGTCCTGGAATTATCATTATATCTTCTCAGAAAACTGACAGTGTAAACCAACAAATCAACTATCAAGGCATCCTGCCTATACTGTGAACAGATTGCTGTTTTTTCACTGATACCGGATAAAGGAATGGCCCTTTGTTTAATGGTCGGGCTATATGAAAAACCTTTTCTTTGCCTTTAAACTTCAGAATCCAGTTAGAGCCATAGAACAGAGCTGAAACCAACTACAGATTCTTATAATCTGCTAGGCTTGTCCTAGAACGTACACTCATATTGTAGAATGGCCTACTCCAGGAGAAGTAGACAAACTTGGACTGTAAAAGGCCCAATAGTAACTATTTTAGGCCTTGTGGGTCATATGATCTTTGTTGTGATTATCCAACTCTGCTGTTGTAGCACTAAAGCAGGCATAGAGAACATGTAAATGAATGATCATAGCTGTTTCCTAATAAAACTTTATTTACAAAAACAGGTGGCAGCTGGATTTAGCCCAAGAGTCCTAGTTGGCCAAGACCAGGCTTAATCTCTGTTCTTGGAGGGGCGGAGGAAGCATATTTTCTTTTTTACTTCGAAGAAATTAAATGAGTACATGATGTCTCTCGTGTTAGCAAGGACTCTTATACTGTGGCATGGTGTTTGCTCCCTTGTTAATTATGCAGCATAAACAATTCAGGAAGCAGAAGCGAAGGAAGGAATGGCCAGAGGTCGCAGAATCCTAAGTGAGGACTTCATAGAGGAGGCAGAGTTCAGCTAAACCATAAAGGATGCTATTTATTCAGAATCATTAAGAGCACTATACAGGCTGTGTCATTCTATTCTCCAACACTTCTGTGTAGTTTCATAACCACAGAGAGGTTAAGAAACTTTCTAAGGGTCCCAGAGCTAGCAAGAAATGGAGCCAAACTGAGATTTCAACTCAGATGCCTCTCATTTGTTACGCTATTAGCCTTCTGAATTTGAATGGCTTAGGGAAGTTGGGACTTTAGTTTATTGCCTTTCGATATCAGGAGCCCTATCCCCCTCTACATAGATCCATCTCATTAATACTCAGGTCATTTTCAGGGATGTTGTCCCTACTCCGCATTGTGTGGTCATAAACCTAATAAGGAAATAAAAGATTTCAACTATGTTTATAGCGTTGTACCAGGAGGATACCAGTAGGTTTTGGAAAAGAAGAAGCATTCGCTTTCTATAATATCAGAATGCATGATGCCTGCAACAAGTCCAAGTCTGAACTAGGTCAAACTCCTATCTATTTATTCCATATTTAAATTACTTTCTGAAATACAAGTTCCATGATTTCAAATATTTACCACCAGGCAGAAACAAATTAGCATTTTTTTCTTTCTATTATCCTCCTCTCTCTGAACAACAGTGGTGGCTCACCAAGTCATTAAAGGGTCCCATACTCCATGGTTGTACCCGCCACATTAAAGACCAGAGTAAACAGCAGATTTTAATTAGAATTTGGAAAGAGCATTTCTGTGTAAGTAAAATAAAAACACAGGTGGTTTAGTGAGTTCACTCTGAGTCTAAACCCCAAAACACTATTTAAAGAGCAAAGTGGTTAAAGGATTTCGTTTTTCTGGTCAGCTTTACCCCAGGTAGAATCAACAACCCTACCATTCCTGACAGCATGGGGTGATCATGTGCATTTGGCCCCAAGCCAACTGTTCTATGCTTTCATATTCTCCAACTGTAGAAAAAAGTTCTCCAGTAAAATGTCAAGCAGTTTTCAGGCATAATATCATTCATGCCTTATTTTTCCCTTAGCTATCTTAAATTTTTGTTAGAATCCTGATGTTCCTCGGCCCCTGCCTACTATCACCTTCCGTGCCCCCAACCACGACCACCACCCTGGGGAATTTCTTTCTGTTTTTCAGTACCTCTTGTGAGAGCCTATTTCATCACCTTATGTTTTGTTTTGTTTTGTTTTTTTCTCTTCCCCATTAACAATCAAATCAATAGTTATCTTTGGAGCATGCATCTGGCTAGGAAATCATGCTAAAATCAAGCTGGTGACTGATTTGCTGACAATTATTCATCAGTGTCATCGCTGAAAATCTAATTTGGTCTCATTTTGAATGCTGGTTGGACGACTAACACATAATGAGTGAAAAATCTAGACGAACGTGACATTCTGCTTATTGAGATTAAATCAAGTTCTGGTGTTGGTCAATGGCAGGCACTAAGAATCTCAGGCTTTAGAACAGGGCCATTTAGGTTCAAATTCTAATGTAGCCACTTTCCAGCTATTGGAAATGACGGAAGTTACTTAAGCTTTCTGTGGCTTGGTGTCTTCATCTGTAGAATGGGAGTGACGGTATAGAATCTAAGTCAGAGGAGTACTTTGAGGACCACCCAAGTTAACATATACCAGGCATTTAAAACACAGGCTGACATATAAGTTAGTGCTACAGGAGCGTCTTCTATTATTACTTGGATGGTATGTGCCAAAGTTTGAGAGCTTGTACTATATTCAGTACTTAGCACACATTATTTCATTTACTCTCCAGTCAACTCTGGAGAGTTGTGTATTTGAGAAAAAAGATCTCAGATATTTATAGCTCCAAGTTTTACAGTAGTAAGATGGAGAAGCCTGTCTGACTCCTAAATCCATAATACAATAGCAGAATGAAAAGATTTAAGACTACTTTTCTCACCGAATGAATGTAAATAAAGTGGGACATCTTCTAAAGCACATGCATCTACAAACATTGTAATATATATTTGCATATGGACATGCTTCCTAAGCACAATAAATGTTTGCAAAAATGTTTATATTGAAATACACCATCTCCTTTAAAATCATAAAGAATACTTTATACCTTAGGACAGATGGTAACTTGGGTTAGAAGCACATTTCAGAGGCATTGATCTTGTAGCCAGCACCTTCTCATTATTCTTGCACATTCATATGAACTATTTGGGGGAAATTAAAGGTGTAGTTGTTTTAATGAGGCTTTTATGTTTCTTCGGGATTATCTCTAATATTTCTCAGAATACTCACGCTTAAATTAAATATATGGCATATTATGGAGGTTGTTGGGCTTCTTTGTGGCATTTTTATCTCACCTAACTTCCTTTCCAGGTTATTGATTTCTTAGTGCATTTTACTGAATCATCACTAGCTTTTACATGGCACTATTATAGGGTATTTTTAAAAGATCTTAAATTATGATAGCAGTAAATAATGTAAGTGCAGGAACTTGAGTCACCAAAGCATTTGTAGATGTTCCAGTACAGGTAAATAACCAGGAGGGCCAAGTAATACCAACAAGGGCTATTGGCATTTCTCTTTCATATGTAAAGGGAATCTCACCAGGACAATATGAAGGTGCAGTATACTATTTACTTGAATTTCAAGCTTAGACATTCTGTGACTCTTGATAAATTTTGAATATTTGGAGAGCATCACTTTCAAATTGGTCACATAAAATTATTCTTCCTATCACATTACAAGATTATATTTCAATCCCACATAAAATGCTTCCATACCATTTACGAGTGGAGCAAGGAGCTTACTCTTTGCTGTTTTCCATATCCCCTTTGAGTTAGCCTCATGGTTCTTCTGCTGTGCCACTCATTGCATTGATTCCATTGGAGCATTCTGACATTTAGGACGAAATGTCCTGTTTGGTGCAAGGCATTTAGCCCTTCTGGCTTCTGGGCAAACATACCAGTAAGTCCAGACATTGTGGTGATCAAAAGGCCTCCACCCAGTTCATAAAGCCTGGTAGGGAATTAAAATCCCTCCCTCTCAAAATCATTGGATGCCAAAAACCCTTCTTTCCCTGCCAGCCCATTGACCACCTTGCACATTTCCTATTTTCTGATAGTATGCCCATCCTGGCCTTCTCTACACTTCTACACTTCAACGTGATGAAGACAGAGGAAAGTGAAGTGATAGGAATGAAAATAACTGTCTAAGTGGTGAATCTGGGACCTGGGAAAAAATTCTGAGAGGAATCTGGAGGACAGATAAAATCACATGAACGATAATAGATAGCAAAATTAGTAATAAATTAAACATTTCCTGCATCCCAGGCATTACATAAAGTGCCTTGTGTGGGTTATTTTGTGTCTTTATCCTCACAGCAGGCTTGTGTGGTAAATACAAGTCATGCCCTAATTCTACAGATCAGAGAATGATTACATAGTGTTAGGTGTAGGTTAGTTATTGTTCAGTTTTATTAATTTAGGGGAGAAGGTACAGGGATAAGAAGGAAGGGAACGCATTACAGGACAAAAGATAAAGAAAGGGCTTGCCCTTTAAAGATCCATACATAATGGCAGATGTCAGAATATAATGTTAAGTTGATTTTCAGCCTCAAGGAAGTGGATAACACTAAAAGTTTATTTAAAGTTCTTGAGTATTTTCATAAAGGACATACAAGAGGTCAACCAAGAAGTGAGAAAGCCAAGCTAGAGAATGCTATTCTTACACTGATAGAGAGCCACTTAAAACAGTTTTTCTCAGAAAGCAAAACCAATTTCAGCAGGTCTAGAAATTATAGTTAGGCCATCTAATAAATAGCCAGATGACCAAATTGATACTCAAAATGTTTCTCAACTGACTGAAACAACGAGTAACAACAAACACATGGAAATCTATCGAATGCAGAGTTCCTCGCTTTGCTTCAGAAATTCAAATGTGTAAGTAGAAGATAGCAAAGTCCCTTTCGAAAACAGAACATGAAGTCATAGTCCTGGAGATCTGACTCTAGTCTGGTTGCTAAAAAAGGCCGCTTAGACAAATTCAGGCTGCATTAACAGAAGCAAAGTATACAGATCACAGGAAGCAACATTTTTATTGCACTCTGCTATAGACCACATAAAACCTTCACAGTGGTAAAATTCTTGTGAGTTTGGAATCACTGCTGAGCAGAGCATGGAATCAGTGCTGGTAGTATAGGTGATGTTTTAAATCATGGCTGTCTTATCTCACGTGAAGCATTTTTGCTGCTGCTGCTTGATTACAGTCCATCAATTACACTGTAAGTGATCGTGGCCTCAAACCCACTGAGCTCTCAGCTTCTTGGAGGTTGTCTTGCAATACTTTTGGGGGTCACTGCAGACAGACTGGGCTTGTCATAAAATATATTGCATTTTCGCATCCAGGATCTATCCGTCAAGCTGTGTAACCCTTTTATTTATAATGATTTGGGTTAGAGATTTGTCTTGGATAATTTAACAATAATTAGTAGAAGTATTGGTAGTTAAAATTTGCTTTAAAATGTAATGAGTAAGTGTAATGACAAAGTGATCTGGCTTTTCTAAAAAGATATTACACTCAGTAGTCCTAGTCCCAACAAGACTTTCTGTAAACCACTATGAGAGAAGAATCAAAGAAGGTAAGAGTTGGAGAGACTCATAACTAACCAGGAAAAAATCACTAAGACCAATTCAGAAGTGCACAGACATGTGCATACACACATATACATATGCACACCTACACCCACATGTGTGTCCGCCTGTGCACGTGTGCGTGCAGCCTGCTCTCCCTGGATCCCTGTGGTGACGTGAGTTGGTATTGTTTCCACGGAGCTCAACTGAACTACTTTTCCCATAAATCCCTTCTCTGGTTCCAAGTGAGAGTTGCTACAGGACAGGTTTGAATGGGGTTTGAAAAGAGATAAAGGAAGATTCATTTTCACACTTGGAAGGCAGGCAAGGGTGGTTGGCACCATGGCACTTTGCACACAGCTTTGCTGCTGTGCCAGGTTACCTGCTTGGTGGAGCCACCCCACAGCTTGCCCCTCAACTCCTCCGCATCCTGGAGCAGGTGCATTATGAGCTCCGTGGTGCAAGTGACGGATGCTCCTATAGGTCACCTGTACCATCGAGGTTGGAGATGGCAAGAGACAGATGTGGACTCTGGTTTGTCCCCCCGTGTTTCTGCTGGTCTTCGTTCTCCTCCACTTGAGTTCTTCTTTTGTGCTAACCTATGGACTGTCCACTCCTCCCCAACATCGAACACACAGGCTATGGCTTTGCATAGACTTTTAACTAGCCCCTCAGTTGTGTATGGTCTAGTCCCTCAATGAACCCTGTATTTTTTATCTTTTATAGTAATTTTGCTTTTCTGACTGAAGCCTGACTGATTCAAACTAAAATATTAAAGGTGGGATTACATCTTTTGTTGGTTTGGGTTTAAATACAAGCGTTACTGGTTGTGTCATCTTTGCAGATTACATACCACTTATGAGCCTCAATTTCCTTGTCTATAAAATGGGAATGATAATATTTCCTTTGCAAGGTTAATATGGAGACTAAATGGGATCATGTAAACAATCAGTTTATCTCAGTACCAGGCATGCAGTATGACTTCAATTAATGATAATGGTTATTGTCACTTGTGGGTTTGTCACCTGTCACTTTATGATTTTAATATATCATTTAATTTCTCAAAGCTTAAGTTACCTTATGGTTGTTTTATTTTTTTTTTAATGTTTATTGACTTTGGAGAGACAGAGAGACACAGACAGAGTGCAAGTGGGGGAGGGGCAAAGAAAGAGAGAGACTCAGAATCTGAAGCAGGTTCCAGGCTCTGAGCTGTCAGCACAGAGCCTGACACAGGGCTCCAACCCACGAACTGTGAGATCATGACCTGAGTCAAAGTTGGAAGCTTAACCAACTGAGCCACCCCTATTTTAAAATTAAGAAGTAATGTATCAAAATCAAAATTGCCTAAGCCCTTTACCTGTCTCAATTACCCAGTGATGTTAAAAAGCCATGATAATATAAATTATACCTTGTATATTTTCATGAGTAAATTGAGTACCGTTCATTTAGTTCCTGTTTATTTTTCCCTTAATGACAATTGCAGGCTTTTCTTATCCCACTGTTATAATAAGTTGCTTACAAGTCATTGAGCTTTGTCATAGATATCACTTAATTAAGAGGTGTTATTTTTCTACATCTGCCTGTCTACCCATCCAATGTATTCTGATGTTATGCTTAAGAATATGGATTTCCTGGGGCGCTTGGGTGGCTTGGTCAGTTGAGCATCGAGACTCTTGATTTCTGCTCAAGTCATGATCTCATGGTTAGTGAGATCAAGCCCCTCGTAGGGCTCTACAATCAGCAATCTCTGCTTGGGATTTTCTCTCTTCTTCTGTCTTTGTCCCTCCCCAGCTAGTATAAGCACTCTTTTTCTCTCTCTCATAATAAACAAATAAACATTAAAAAAAAAGAATGTAAATTTCCCATTTCTTGGTAGTTCTTATGGTCTCAGATATACAGAACAAAAGCATCCCCAATTTACAACCCTCTTATTCATGCCTGTCCTCTCTTAACACATGGAACAGTCTAGTTCAAAGTTGAATTTACTTCTTCTCTCCTTTCTTCTTCCATCAAGAATTGCAAAACCCTCCACTCTCCCTGCCTGCTATTTAACTCCCTCGCCAAGTCACAATCTCTACTCTATTTTACCACTTAGTTATCCTAAAGAGGAAAAGCCCACATCTTAGGTGTAAAGAAAACAAAATGCTCACATTTGCCAAACAAAATCTCCAAAATTATATGTTTTATCCACATGAAGGGAATTTTGTGGTTGAGGAGGCATTACTGTATCGTTAAAGAGTTTATTTTAACGGGAAGTAGGAAAAACACACACGCCAACATATTTGAAGAGAAAGGAGGTGTTTCTGTATTCTGTGGTTTGATTCATGTTGTCTGTTTTCTTTTAAATACTTGTTGTATTGGTATATTTGAGTTGTTCTTTTCTAAGTCAACGGTTTTCTAGGATAAATTTTAAAATTTATTAATAACTTTATGCCTTTGTTGTCTTTTCATATTCAGACGAATTCATAATCCGTGTTGCTCATATATTTAGTTTCAGTTTAGATTTATCTTAAATGTTTTCCTTCCTCATTTGACCCATCTATGTACTGCCGATCCTTCTCCAGTTCAGTTCTGCGCACCTGATAGTCTGGCTAAAACCCAGCCCTGTGTGTTTATGCTCTAATAGATGATAAAGAAAAATTCTCAAATTGAGTTCTGCTTCCATTTTAGTCCATTTCCTTTTTTGGATTTCTTGTGGATCGGGTTGAAGTATACTGAGAAATTGTTCGATTTATTTTGTTTATTTCATTTTATTTTATTTTATTTTATTTTATTTTATTTTATTTTATTTTATTTTTTGGTCTTCACCTCCTATTTTCTCCCCACTAAATGTTATTCTAAAACTTTCCCCCGTTTCTGCTGGCATTCCTCTGTCCTCAGGGTATTAGCGTAAATATAGCTTCCTTTCTTCTTGCCTTTTACTCTATACCTCCTTACACTTTGTTAACGTTTCTTTCTAACTCTGTCACTGTCCTATCATCACCCTCTCTATGGTCGCTCCCTCAGGTCTGTATCCGTGTAGTGTCACATCCGTGGGTGTTGGACCATAGAGGACTATTGGCTTCATAATCCAGTCTCTCACATCCACTCTACCTCTTTTCCTTCTAAAACTTCTCAGCAACGTGACACCTGGGTGGCTCAGTCGGTTAAGCATTCCACTTCAGGTAAGGTCATGATCTCATGGTTCATGGGTTCGAGTCCCACATCGGGCTCTGTGCTGACAGTCCAGAGCCTGGAGCCTGCTTTGGATTCTGTGTCCCCCCTCTATTTTTGCCCCTCCTTAGCTGATGCCCTCTCTCTCTCTGTCTCTCAGAAATGAATAAATATTAAAAATTTTTTTAAAAACCTCAGCAATCATGCAATAGCACTGTAAACAAGTGAGGGAAACACTGGAGCTTCAGATTATTAGAAGCATTTTCTCTGTCTAGCAAATTGCTGAGCACAAAGAAATGCTATTCCCCTTTCACTGATACTCTTTACTTCTATATACTCCATATTTCTGTTCTCAGTAATCCAAGTAAATATATTTTCTTTTATCTGCAATGTTCTTGCACCTTATATTTTTTAAATGTGCTTGTGTAATATTGTATCATTAAGATTCCTGCAGTAACATTGCCTCTGTTCAGTATATTATAATTTTTTTTTTTTAATTCTGCTGTGCTTGTTTAGTTGACTTAGAAAATTGATGATTGATTTGCTTTCAACAACCAAGATTAGAAATAGTGCAATTCCAGGTGCCTGGGTGGCTCAGTCTATTAAGTATCTGACTTCGGCTCAGGTCATGGTCTCGTGGTTCATGAGTTTGAGCCCCACGTCTTGTGCTGACAGCCCAGAGCCTGGAGCCTGCTTCAGATTCTGTGCCTCCCTCTCTCTCTGCCCTCCCCTACTCACACTCTGTCTCTGTGTTTCTCAAAAATAAATAAACATTTAAAACTTTTTTAAAAAAGAAACAGTGTTATTCCCTTTCTCTGTTACTTGAACCCTTAAAAATATCAGTAGATCTCTCACTTAAGCTAGAAGGTTAAGGTTTCCAGAGCTTGGAGAAAACTCTGACACTTATATTCAGAACATTGATTTTTGTGTGCAGATATATAGCTTTTAGGAAAGAAAATCAATAGCATTCATCAAATTCTCTTATTGTCATTTTAATATTCATCACATTCAATTACTATATACCAGATATTGTTGAAATACTCAGCATCAAATATTTTATTGGATGACCAATGCCTGTAGATAGGTATTATTGTCCCATTTTACAGATGAAGACATGAAAGGCCAGGAAAGTTAAATGAATCTGTCAATACTGAAAAGCTAAAAAGTAGTAAATCTGGGGCTTGAATGTAGCCTTGGCTATAGAACACGCACAACTGGTAAACACTAATGGGTCCAGGTGTACAAATTTTAAAAAAGTACTGCCGAGAATTTCCCTTAGAGTATATAATATAGAGTATATAATAAGCATATATAGAGTAGATAATAAATATATCATAGTACAGTATAGTACAGCATAGCATAGTATAAATTCATGAATGTGTCTAGAAATTATACTGGTTTCTAAAATAGTTTCTAAAAAGAATGTGTGTAGTATAAAAGGAATAGAAGATTCATTATAATAATGTTTTTAATTTAAAATGATAGATACGTGGCATTACTACCTAATTCGTAAAAGAAGGCCTGCGTTTCAGCTTATACAGCCATGAACTATCTCTTTGATCTTGATCATGTCATCTAACCACCAGAGTCTTAGACCAGTTTTCCAAATCATGCACTTAAACCTGTCAGCGTTTTGTGCAATAGTTTCAAGTGATAAATAAATGAATACTTTTATGTTAATAATGTCTTTACTTTTATTTTATATATTGGAAAGAATTAACTACTATATCAAATTGTGATTCAGGGATATTACCTTTTGATAAAATCATTGAATTGAACTATTGAATTATAAAAGGGATTTGATTCAAAGAAAAACACATTGATACAGTGAAAAAACTAAACAGAGTATAGACTTTTGGGTAACAATGAACTAGATGATTCTAAAAGTATGAAGAAAACACAGAGGAAAAATTCCACAAAAGTATAGAATCTGGAACATGAAAGTATCAATACATTTTGAATTTAAATAAATATTGAATAATATTGAATCATCAGATTGATTAAGTAAGTGAGTGAATATCATTTGTATGGCACAGACGTGTAACACCATAGAATGGGACAATTCTTAAGCAGATTTTCATATAAAACAATGTCTATTCAACAATATTATTCAACACACATTTATTGAGCTTTTGTTGTGTGCTCAGTCACTGTACTAGATACAGAAGCACAGTGGAGGACCCGTTAAGCACTGTGTCACACAACACAGAACATAGATGTTTCCTAAATCTTATCTTCAAACACAAACTCAGGGTGAGATGCTCCCTGAAGTTGGGTAATACTCCAGCCCCAGCCAGTAACCCTTTGGTGTTAAGAGTGTTTCTATGTGTGTGTTTGGGGGAATGTGGGTGAAATGTTTTAATTTGTCTTCCAGGAGAATGGTGAAATCACTCAGTTCTCTGTTAAGCTACAAGTCTACCTTACCTGAGTAGGATAGTTATCATCTCATATCCTGCTGTTAAATAGAGTTAAATTAACTGAGATCTCCTGAAATTGTTTAGTATTTATTTTTTGACCAATGTAAATGTCAAAAGAAGCAGCATGAGATTGTGGAAAAACCTGGATCTAAATCCTGACTCTGAAGAATCCTGAACCTGTGCCCCTGTAAATATTAAATGTCCTCAGATTTATCATCCAGGAAATGATGACACTTCAACTTCATCACCAGGCTGTTGTGAGCCTTATAGGAGAAAACATGCAATGAAACACTAAAAACAGCACTTGGAATGCCCTAATCCCAATCCAAACTAGGGCAAAATGAAAATCACAAATTATCTAAATGGAAAACACAAATCAATTCTCTCACTGATTTACAAAAATACCTTTATTTTTATGAGAAGCACTTACTGAATGGAGTTCAAGCACCAAAGATGTGAGGAAGACAAGTATACCATCAAATAATAACAACAAATATAGGAATCAAAGGGACTGAGCCCTTAATCTGTAGGGTTTGGTCTAACTCTGGTTAGTGTCAGAATTGAATTGAATTACAGGACACCCAGATGGTGTCACAGATGCTTGGTGTAGGGAAACACACACACGCACACACATCTGGTATCAGAAGTGTTTTAACTCTGGTAGTGTGTAAAAGTAAAGGAAAGCAACAATTAGCCATTTCCCAAACACTGTCCATCTTTGTTATTAAAAAAAATCTAAGTTACAGTAAACACTGCATAGATTATGTTATTATGTATATTAATTTGTCACCATGATATCCTCTGTTCTTCTTCCTCCTGGTTAAAGAAATAGACACTCCTTTCTCTGCACATGCTTTCTATGGGAGCAATGTAAGTCTGTGACTTGCGACCTTGGGGGTGATCATGTGACCCACTGTGGCCAATGCAATGTGACAAGACTGCAACTGTACTGAGCCCAAGCAGAAGCAATATGAAGCATCGTGGGTCTCCACCAGGACATTCTTCCATCTCTCTACCACAAGGACGGGCAAGTCCAGTAAAACGTTTATTTAACCTGGCTGGCAAAAGGAGTAAACACATGGAATAGAATTAAAATCAGCTCTACATTTCACAAGATGTGGATCTTGGTTTCCAAGCCTCTGAGATTTTAGGGATTGCTTATTACCTACAACAAGCTGACTAATCCAGTTTATTATCCTGCTTTACTGAAGAAAGGAACTTTTACTGAAGAAAGGAAGCATAATTCAGTTATTCTTTGTAAAGCTACCATGCTATGTGGAAATCACCACACAAATCTCCCCGAACCATGCTGCTTAGGAATTTGGGGACATATCCATAAGTAATATCTATTTCCGGATCAAATGCTCACAGAGACTTTATATAAAATGGAAAAACATGGGTTTAATTCTGCCTCTACTACTCTCCTTTTTTTGACCTTGGGAAAATTCTTCACCTCTCTGGGCCTTGGTTTCTTTTTTGAAAAATAATGTTTATTGTACATACTTCCTAGAGTCACCTTGATGATTATACTTAAATCAACATCTTGCCGATAAGTAAACTGAGACTCACTTTCATAATTTATATTAAGATATTTTGATATCAGAAAAAGAGCAACACCTGGCAGAAGTAAGGAAATTTGCCTCTCTAGTCTTTGCAGCATAATTTGGCTTATTAATAATAACAAAAATTATAATAATATTGAGTTCTTACTGTCTTCCAGGCACAGTTCTAAGTGATTTCCAAACTTAACTATCTTTTTTATTTTAAAAAAAATTTTTTAATGTTGATTTATTTTAGAGACAGAGACACAGAGCACAAGTGGGGAAGGGGCAGAGAGAGCCAGAGACAGAATCTGAAGTAGGCTGCAGGCTCCAAGCTGTCAGCACAGAGCTAGACGCAGGACTCAAACCCAGGAACCATGAGATCATGACCTGAACTAAAATCGGACACCCAACCAACTGAACCGCCCAGGCGCCCCCAAACTTACTATTTTAATCCCAACAACTCTCATGGTTACTTAGATCAAACTAAATTGCTAAGAAAACTTGATCCAAAAGGAAATTTCAAAGGCTTGGATACAGATTTGTTTGAACTAATAAGTTACATGTGAATACAGAAACCATCTTTGCTAACAAGCCTAAAAATAAAATAAAACAACAAACAACAACAACAACAACAGCAACAACAACAACAACAACAACAAAAACCCAGCCATGATCCAGGTAAAATATATGGCAGGTTTTTGGTATAAGGTTTTAAAATTCTATCTGGATGTAGTTATGATGATTTTTGTACTAGAGTAAATGGCTTCCACATTTGCTCATATATGTATAATTTATTTAGATGGGTGTCACAATTTTTATATACTTTTCTCAAATCTGGCTTTCTCCAGGAAGACAGTAACTAATGATAAAATCTTTGGTCATGTTGAAATTTTCCATGTGGTAAGGATTAGTATCTGGCCAGGAATAATGTCACTGGAGTGTCATTTTGAAGAGCTATCGCTGCTCATGAGTGCAAAGATTATCTTGGTGAAAAAATGTCACACTCTCTGCACACATGGCTGGGTATGTATTGTAAATTAACAACGGTCTTACAAAGTTGTATCTGGATTGAAGTGTAATTTCATAATGGACTGAAATATAAGTACCTACAAACATAATATGAAAACCAGAGTACTGCCCAAAATAATTTTACAGAATAGTAATGTGTTGGAAAACCTGTATGTTTATCTTTAATAAGAATTCTAACTTAAAGTTAGTTAAATTCAATTTATATTTTTGAGCTTATTTAACATTATGTATACATAATGTATTAATCATTACATATGATTAATCATATGTAATGATTATGTAATCATATGTAACATATGATTAATCATAAAATATGATTAATGTTCTACATCATATATGATCTGATTGCTGTGATATTCCACTAGCATTATTTGTACAACTATTTTTACCATGTATAAAATACATACATATGTATATACATGTGTGTGCATGTTTGTGTGTGGTGTGTGTGTTTATAAAGTTACCAGTTGGTTAGAGCAGTCTTATAATGTGAATATTAGTATAACTAATGTTTTCACCCACTTATTCAAGAGGAAGAAACAGGTTCTAAAAGAATAAATGGTTTTCTTATGCTCCACAGGACACATCCATGAAATTAGAATCATTGTGGCCCAGTTATTTACAGGCTACATGGTAAAAGTCAAATATGGTATTTCTTTTTTTATATAAATGTTTATGCTTCAAAAGAGGGACAGTCTTTACAATCATGAGGGTATGGATTTTGGAATCAAATTCACTTGTACTTATATCATGGGTCTGTTTCTACATGTAGTACCTACAACATTACCAGAGCCTTTAGGGTGAAGGAGTACTGTTTCATCACTACTGAGGTCATTAAAACAGATGTAATTTTTTTTCTTGCCTAAAGAGTAGTAATAATATCACTATATCAAAAAGAGCCACAATATCAGAGACAACAACTAATGTAATCAAAATGCTTAAGAGTAACTTATTTCTTCTATAAGGGCATCTGGGTGGCTTAGTCGGTTAAGTGTCCAACTTGGGCTCAGGTCATGATCTTGTGGTTGGTGAGTTCAAGCCCCATGTTAGGCTCTGTGCTGACAGCTCAGAGCCTGGAGCCTGCTGCAGATTCTATGTCTCCCCCTCTTTCTCTGCTCCTCCCCTGCTTGTGCTCTGTCTCTTTCTTTCTCAAAAATAAAAAAAAATGTTTAAAATGTTTTTAAAAGTTATTTCTTATATATTACCTTTAACCATCACAAAACCCTTCTAATTAGGTATTCTTGTTATTGCTATTAAAGGGATAGAGAGACAGTTCGTAAAGGTGGTATGGCATGACCAAAGTCATACAGCAAATTAATAAAGAAGCTGTGTGAATCTGTCTATCCCTACTTCATCACTCACATGCCTTCCTCCTGTAACAAAACTAACACACTTTTCATCAAAGAGAAACCTCTATTGGAAAGTGAGTTTCAGGGCGCCTGGGTAGCTCAGTAGGCTAAACGTCCAACTTCAGTTCAGGTCATGATCTCAGGGTCCGTGGGTTCAAGCCGCGCATAGGGCTCTGTGCTGATGGCTCAGAGCCTGGAGCCTGCTTCGGATTCTGTGTCTCCCTCTGTCTCTGCCCTCCCCTGCGCACACTCTGTCTCCCCCTCTCAAAAATAGGTAAACATTTAGATTTTTTTTTTTTAAAGAAAGTAGGTTTCTTGTTGTTGTTATTTTGGTTTGTTTTGCTTTTTTTTTTTTCACTCAGTAAGATACAATTTATGAAAAGAGTACTGGTCAAAAACCACAAACCATATATTTTCTAATTCTATTTAAAAATGTATGCAGGAAAATTGCTTCCTTTTCAAGAGAAATGCTGTACAAGAAAGTAGGCACTTCTCCTACCTACAGTGTGAGTTTTCAAAGAGTGAATAGGATAATTGGAATCTGATTAATAAGAAAACATTATTCGCACTGCACAGACTACTACTGGTTTCAATATAATCGAGATCTGGGTCCAGGGAAAATGAGAGTCATAAATTTATTTTCCCATGAGAAATCATAGCAATACTGAGGTATTTTTCAGCTCATTGTTCTGTGAGCATCTCTTTTCTATTTTTTACCTTTATTTTTTTAAACCTTTAATGCCATTTTATTTTATTTTATTTTTGATCTTTGGTGATTGTGAACAATGCAACAATCAAAATTACAAGGTCAGGGTAAAAAATAATAGCAGGAACTATTATAGCAGAAAGAATGTCTGGAAGATTGAAGGATAAAGGGAAGAAATTTATTTATTTGTTGGATGAATTTTACTTAATCAAATAATTGTTTTTGCCTACTATAACAAAATGCATTAAAGATGTGACATTTGCCTTTGTTATTAAGTCTTAAACTCCATAAACAATTTATTCTCCTTTAAAACTTATTCCTTTCTCATATAATTGTGCTTAGAAATGCAGCTATCATGTTAAGAAAAAAATGTTTTGAGACAAAAATTGCAAGATATCTAATGCACATGATTACATATGGTTCATTTCTCTTGATTTTTTTTCAATTTTCCATGAATATATTACTTTAAAATCGTTTAAAGTATAAAGGAATCTAGTTGGAAAATTCAGTTTGGGTATAACAAGACTCATGCAGGCTTTCCGTGGGCTACACTGTATCCATATTAGCAAGCCCCTCTCATAAGTTTTAGTCTTCTTTGATTTTTATACCTTATTTATTTCTTTGTTTGTTTTAATTATTTTTTAAATTTTTTCATGTTCATTTATTTTTTTGGCGGGGAGAGGCAGAGACAGAGAGAGAGAGAGACAGACAGAGACAGAGAATCCAAAGCAGGTCATGCTGTCACCACAGGGCCTGGTGCGGGGCTGGAACTCAGGAATGGCGAGATCATGACCTGAGTAAAAGTTGGACACTTAACTGACTGAGCCACCCAGGCTCCCCTGTTTGTTTTTATTTTAAAGAGAGAGAGCATGACAGGAGAAGGGCAGAGGGAGAGAATCTTAATCAGGCTCCAACACTCAGTGTGGAGCCCATTGCAGGGCTTGACCCCATGACCCTCGGATCATGACCTATGGTAAAATTAATAGTCGGAAGCTCAGCCGACAGAATCACCCAGGCCCAGATTTGTATAACCTTTTTTAAAACTTGTTTTGGACTGAGTTTCCAAAATTGCTCTCTAAATCCCAGGTGCCATATTCACCCAGCATCAATAGTAAAACCAATGTTTCTTCCTCAAATATGTATCAATTACATTTTATCTTTAGCATGGATACATTGGCATTCTTTTCAAGCTTAATAGGTTTTGTTTTTTGTTTTTTTGTTTTGTTTTTACATAATAAGGAATGGAAAATACAGTGTGTGTTATGGTTTTTCAGAGAAACAGAATCAATAGAATATGTATTTATAGATTTATTATAAGGAGTACCTCACTGATTATGGACACTACAAGCACCCAGACTTGCAGTCAGCAAACTGGAGCCTCAGAAGTAATAATGGGACAGTTTCAGTCTGAAGACTAGGAGGCTCCAGACCC
This sequence comes from Panthera pardus, assembly GCF_024362965.1. NCBI lineage: Eukaryota > Metazoa > Chordata > Mammalia > Carnivora > Felidae > Panthera > Panthera pardus. The sequence goes on from NW_026526688.1 coordinate 189,625,744, forward strand.
AGGAACTGCTGATGGTTCAGTTTAAGTCCAAATCAGGAAAAAACTGATATGACAGCTTGAAGGCAGTCAGGCATGAGTAGTTTTCTCTTACTTGTGAGAGGTCAGCCTTCTTATTTTAGTCACACCTTCAGCTGATTAGATGAGGCCCACCCACATCAGGGAGAGCAATCTGCTTTAGTTAGTCTACTAATTCGAATGTTAATCTCACCCAGAGACATTTTCCCAAATACATCCTGAATACTGGCATAAAGCTGACACAGAAAATTAGCCCTCACACTTTCTTTGACATATTTTTCTTAAAAATGTATTCTAGGATGTTTTCTGAAAGAGTAAAATTTACTCTGATGACACTTTACCACCACCAATGATCTTTCTCCTCCCACTTGCAATAGTTTATTTGATAGGATAGTCAATGCAGATGCCCTGGGTGAGGATCCAGGTGGGAATCCCAACTTCAGTAAGTAACTGTTGGCATGTTCCTTAACCTCTGAGAACCTCACTTGCTTGTCTGGAAGTTGGATATTAAGTATGTCTATTTCGTGAATTGCTGTGAGGATTAGGTGAGAATTACACAATGCTCACCTCCCGCACCATTACCACCACATACAAATACTCTCTCTCAATTCGTTCCCCTTATTTAAATCATTTTCTCCCTTGGAACTCATTAATCAGTTTTCGATTCTATGTTGCTGTGTAGCAAATCACTCCAAAACTCATGGTTTTGCGGATTAGTTAGGGCTCCACTGTGCAATTCTTGTGCCTCGTGTAGGACTGGGTCAGGTTCCTCTGCAGTTGCATTTGTGTGAGGGGGAGTGGGAGGTGTCAGTTAGGGGTTAGAATGTGAAAGGCTACCTCACTGGTCCATCGGTCGGTTGGTACTGGCCACACTTGAGATGCTTCAGTTACCCTTCATGTTATTATTCTCCCTCCAGAAGTCTAGACCTGCTTCTAGTTTAAAGCGCTGTAGTTGGGTTTCTAGAGAGCAAATGTGGAATCTCCTGGGTTATTTATAGACTAGTCCTGGCACTGGCACAGACCTTCTTTCACTTCATGCTATTGTTCCAAGCAAGTCACATGATCAGCTCGGATACAAAGTTAAATAGACTCCACCTCATAATGGTAAGAGTGGCATATACCATTGGAGAGACGAGGAATTACTGTTGGCCATCTTTAAGAGCACTGTCTCATACACCACTTTACAAACTTGTATTTGTTTTCCAGGGCTGCCACAGCAAAGTATCATACCGAGTGGCTTGAAAACAGACATTTATTGTCTCACGGTTCTGGAAGTTAGAACTTCAAGGTCAGGGTGTAGGTAGGGTTGGTAAATTCTGAGAGAGATGAGAAAATATTTCTCTGGCCTAACTTCTGGTGGTTTTCTGGCAGACTTTGGTGCTCCTTAGCTTGCAGAAACAATTACAGAAATTGTAATTTCCTTCATCTATTATAGTCTATGTCTATTGTTTCCCGAAAGTGTCCCTTAATCTAATACTCTATGAGAGTAGTTACCTTTATTTTTTTCCTTTGTTTGTTGAAGTAACCCGAGTTCCTAGAACAGTACTTGACATAGAGTAAACTTTCAATAGATATTTGTTAAAAGACAAATGAATGATGTTAATAAAAATGTTAGTATATTATTTGGTACATGAAAAATAGTAACAAATAAGTAACAAATATTTGTTTTTATTGTTATAATAATGCACTGATCCTAAGACATCTTTTGGTGTTCTTTTCAAAAATATTCAGTGACAATATATTACTGTGACTATATATTAAACATGCCAGAATGTGAAAATCTGTACAACACATTTCTTCAAAGTAGGTTAATTAGTAAAATATTTATTATGATGATTATGCTATACCTTAATAAAAATTAGGGAGACATCTTCAAAAAAATACATTACAAATGTGTCTCTTTGTTCATATTTATTATCCACATTGATCGCTCAATGATTCACCAAACAGAATGTCTTTGGTTGTTTCCTAAATTCAAATATGTCCATAAATTATAGAAAAGTAATATTTCCAACTGTATTGTATGTCTTACATGTAATTTTAAAAGATACGTTTGCTATACATCTTAATTTGTCTCAGGAAATGGCACCATTATCAGGAGCAAAAAAACAAGCATAGATCACTAATAGTGTCTGAGAATAACTGTGTTTATCATAGACTTTTCACCTTCCTTCTTTTAAGGGTTAAATTGCAATAGAAATGTCCTAGGATATGTATGCCCAGAATTAAGACCCAGAAGAAATATTGCCTTTCTGTTCTCATAAAGAAGAGCCCCCCGTAAGATTAGTAATTAAAAGCGAGTTTCTCTCTTTTCAATAATATTTAGGTCATTGGCCTACCGAGGAGTAGTAAAGGTAAAACTTTCCCAGATTAACACCATATGCTACCATTCAGAACCATAAATGCTGGTGATGAATTTTTCAGTTTAGATTAATGCTGCTGTCTCTGAGAGAATGGTAAGAAATTCACCCATTAGCCATTGAGTCCAAGAAGGCCTTCATCAGATTTTCCTTCAATCCAGGCATTCAAAGTCCCCAGAGACTGCCAAGTCATAGGGGTGTGCAGAATAAATTAAAGTTAAAATATTGTCCAAAAGAGACCATATGTTTGAGCAGACTGCATTTGCCTTGACGGGGGAATGTAAGTGTTAAGACAAATCATGTCCAACTTGTCATAAAATTGAATTAGGACCGGAAGGAAGATGGAAATTTTAGTCAAGGGAGCTAGGAAGCTTAACAGATATCCTCCTGAAATTAGCAGACATAAGAGTGGTGGCCAAAATGCTCTTAAACATTCAATTTCTTCCCCCGAGAAGATAGAGATTAAAAATCTTGAATGTAGGAATATGAGTGTTTTCTAGTTTTCTCATAAGCATATCGTCTGAAAAAAAATTATAAAAAAGCCCAATATTAATACCCAAATGGTCTCCATTCTAAAATCTAGATGAAGAATATTATTTATTAGTAAACAGAAAAGAGTATTTTAGATTACACTTTTCATATTTATTAAACCTCCTTTGTGTGCCTAGTAATAAATAAAACAGAAAAAAAGATTCTTATTTTCAGTGACCTTATATTCTTGTGTGGAGAGAGAAAATAACAATATGAAATGTTTAAAATATAGAGCATGGAGAGTGTGATTGGTGCTAAGGAGAAAAACCAAGCAGGCAATAGGGTAGAATTAGCTACAGAAGGCTGTAGGGAAAGGCTTCAATGAAAAGGCAAGGAGGTGAAGGTGTGTTATATAGATGTATGAGAGATTGTTCTAAAAATAAAGAAAATCAAAGTGATTACATTCCGGACATACTTTAAACGCAGAGTTACAAGCTTTGTGGATGAAGTATAAAATGTGAAAGAGGAGAGTCAAGTGTGGATCAAAATTTTGGCCTGTGGTTTGTCTATTAACGGAGAAGGGGAAGAACTGAACCAGAGCAAGTTTGGGAGGAAAAAATCAGAAAGTCAACTGTAACACGAGATTTCAACTGCCATTAGATATTCATTAGATATTCAGTTGCCTATTAGAAATTTTAATAATAAACTGGAGGTATGAATTTGGAATTTGGGGGAGTTCTGGAACAGGCAGATGATAGGTAGGTAGATAGAAAGGTAGACAGACACATAAGTAGATATATAGAGATAGAGAGATTGTATCAAAGACATGACACTAGTTGTTTTCACTATGGAGTGTGTATAGACCTTAAAGCATATATATTTAATACAGATATATATTTATATATTATGTTAATATTATATATTATATTATATTATATTATATTATATTATATTATATTATATATATTATATATTTATATTAATACATATATATATTTATATTAATACATATATATATTTATACAGATCAAGCTCTGGAGAACTAATGACCAGCAATGTAAAAGAAAAAAACAAGAATGTGAGGTCCTAGAAAGCCAATAAAAGAAATAGAATCCTGCTGTATTGAATGCTTCTGATAGATCCAGTAAAACAAATACTCAAAATTGGTCACCACCTTTAGTACATGACCTTGTGAAGAACAGTTTTGGATAAATGGTGGGAGTCCAAGCCTATTTGGAGTGGTTTCAAAGGACATTGAGAAAAGCTAGTTGGAAACATCTGTGTAGGTAGTTTTTTGAGAGTCTGTGTTGCAAAAATAAGAGAAGCAAGGCAATATCTGGAATGATGAGTCAAGATAAGAAGGGGATTTCTTAAGGTGGGAGAAGTGACAGTATGTTTAGATATGGGTAACATAGTAGGGAAGAATTTATCACGTGGGAGAAAAGCATGAATTACTGGAGTCACGTATTTGTGTTTGTGGGAGAGAGTTAGTCTTGGGTAAAGTGGGTGTAATTAATCCATGGTTCCAGAGTGTGAGGGCAAGTATCTGGGTATGGATGCAGATTAGTAACTAAACGTGGTGGTGGGAGCTTGTAGATATTTTCTTTTAATCCCTACAATTGTCTAAGTGACATAAGAACAATTCCTGTGCTCAAGGTCTGAGGAGAAGGTAGGAAATAGCATTCAAAAGGTAGGAAAAAGCATTCAGAATAGCATTCTGAGTGGAGAGTAGACTATGGTAACGGAGTTTGATTCTGGTGCAACAATAAGGACCAAGATCAGGGATCATAAATGTAAAATAAGACCAGTCATTTTGCTCTTGTGTTTTCTTTAGCCCTGTTCGGCTGCATGCATCAGGACACAGTAGACGTTAACTAGAATTAACCAAGGTGATTTTGTTTTACTGAGTAAGAAAAACCAGTAAGTGATGGTGTAATGTCAGTGAATGTTTATAAACCATGGATCATAATGAACAACCTTTGGACTGTCAGAGTGTCTTCTTAAGCCTCTGTTTTGATCAGAATGGCTCCACCTACATCTGATTAGGTGGCTGCTCTAGGCCAAGATATAAGAGATCTTAACATTTCTTTGAAAAAGGCATGTCTACAAATACATCTCCCAGGCCACTTGTACTAAAGTGGGTTCTAATAGATGTCTGTCTGTGGGAGAAAACATCAATAAGGTTTAAGATAGCCTAAGGGTTTAGTGGGTTCAGTTACTCTTCAGAATATTGCTAGGTTAAATGCTACTTTCTGAAGTTATGTGGGAAGACTAATCAGTGTTCCTTAAACAGACAAAACAGTGAAAGACCCCGTCTCAGCTGCTCATTAGTATCATAAACCTTTCCCAGAGATGACCAATGCCTGTGTCTTGGCGGTAATAAGAACCTCCTTCTCACTGGCCTCTTCTTTCTAGAAAGATCTATGTTACTCAATATAATTCCTGACAAGTTAAAAGAACTTCCCAGCAGGCACACAGAGAATCAGCGCTATCTTGATTTGTTATTGGCACAATCAGCCTTGAAAAACTAATGGCTACAAAATGTGTAAAAATCTGCAGTCATGAAATGTATTAGATAAAAATGTCCCATAAGGGCTAGATGATATAGGATGTTCAGAAAGGTCATAGTTTCAGTAAATCAAGTATATTATCTAAGGAGAATGACACTGGGGAGTTAGGTTCAAGTCGTCTGAAGACATGCTTTATAAATATATAGCAGATCTATCATTACAGCGATGCGATACATAAAGCCAGCTTTAGGGCAATGCTTTGGGTGAAGTATGCATTGGTTCTACCGCAGTATGGCCTATTCTAGTATTTCCAGTATCTTGCCTGTTGCTGGCTGCTGGCCATTGCAAAGTACAACTGGGAAAGAAAACAAGTGGAAAACAAGAGTGAGGAAAAAATAAAAGTAAATAAGCCAATGTTTAAAAACAAAGAAGATATTCAGTCTGGTCTTGCTTTCTTTGTTGAGGGACTCCTTGAAAAAGCCCTCATGGTCAGTGGCCCAGTATGGATGAAAACACTATGATGCCCTTGTCTTGCTACTGTTCACCTTCATTTCTACCCCTAAAGATGAAAATGCATCACTGCCAGGATCAGAAAGTATGGCATAACGTGGAGGTGAAGATTAGGTTAGAGAGCTGGAAAACTATGGATAAAAGTGCCTCCTCTCTTTGTATTATGAATTGTATTCCATCAGATCTTTAAGAAACATCCAGAGCCATAATAAAATACAAGTTTGAAGGATAATCAGCAATTATCCAACGCAATCCCTCCTTTACAGAAGAAGATACTGTGACCTAGAGAACTGAACTTAACTTCTTGTAACTAAATTGGATCAGAGCCAGAGTCACATCACAGCTTATTTTACTATATTCATAACAATCATTTTTTTCAGCTTGGAGAATCTAATTATTATGAAATGTGCAAAATTCTGTAGTCATGAAATATACTATAAAATTTCCCTATTGCGTGTTTGCAACATACAAAAATATAACAAAATATAACAAAATATAACATAAAAGTATCCTGTTAATATTTAAGGCTAATGGAAAGTGCCATTTTTACTCCAGAATACCCAATGAAAAGGATAGCAGATGCAGAAGTAAAGACAGGGATATTCATTGCAATAAAAAGCAGGGGGCGCCCGGGCGGCTCAGTTGGTTAAGTGTCTGACTTCAGCTCAAGTCATGATCTCACGGTTTGTGAGTTCAAGCCCTGTGTCAGGCTCTGTGCTGACAGCTTGGAGCCTGGAGCCTGCTTCAGATTCTGTGTCTCCCTCTGTCTTTGCCCTTCCTCCCCTGGTACTCTGTCTCACTCTCTCAAAAATAAATAAACATTAAAAAATTAGAAAAAAAAACACATAAAATATGCAATTGTTAGTGACTGGACTCTACACCAAACTATGGAATACTAAAATGTCATTTAAAATCACCTTGCATATGAATATTTAGTCACTCAAAATTATTGCTAAGCAAAAAAACTGTATAGTCAGGGGCGCCTGGTTGGCTCAGTCGGTTGAGCGTCCGACTTCAGCTCAGGTCATGATCTCGCGGTTCGTGAGTTCGAGCCCCCCCCCGTCGGGCTCTGTGCTGACAGTTCGGCACCTGGAGCCCGCTTCCGATTCTGTGTCCCCCTTTCTCTCCGCCCCACCCCTGCTTGTACTCTGTCCCTGTCTTTCAAAAATGAATAAACATTAAAAAAAACTGTATAGTCAAATGGCAAAATAGTAAATAAAATATGATTTTAATTTACAAGACAAATGGACAGGTAACGAGAGTGATGTATATCAAAGTGTTAAAAGTGGGTTTACCTGGGGTCTTTTATGTCCTTCCTATGCCATTTTATTTCCTCTCCTATTTTTTACAATGAAAATGTTTAAGTTACATTATTAGAAACACGCTTTTTTATCACTTGATTTTTGAAGTGTAATTATGGCAAACACTGCGATTAAGTTCTTTTCTTTTAAACGTAAGAACGATTTGCAGATTCATTGTTGGGCACCTTTCAAGCCAGATATATGTTTCCTAAATCTGACATGAAAGCCGTCATTTCCTGTCTTGGCTTTCTACCAAAAACCTTCACTGATCAGGAGAAGGGAGAGTCAAACACATTTGCAGAATCAAAATTTGACGTTTAAAAGTGAGATTCAATCCCTGTGAATGCATAATCGTCCAAAAATGACAAAGGAAACAACCGACTTCCTGATATGTAAATATATGATTCTGGAAATACTAAATAAAAGAATCAAAGATCTTGATTCCTCATAATACCATGGAAAATAAGGTATAAAGACAGAGCAGCAATGACAAAATATAGGTCTTAATGTATTAAAAACACGGCACCAACCTGTAAGGACAGATTAATTGGTGAGGGAAAAATGCATGTCTCTCAGACCTTATTCCATAGCCATGAAATGTAAAGAGTGATTGCAGCTAACTGAAGGCCCCATAAGCTGTGAAAATCATTTGAATAGGAAATGGGCACATATAAAATTCACCAAGCATTTATATAAGCCTTTGTGTCCCCAAATCGTAATTCAGCATGTGTTATCAAAAGATGTAGATACACATTTATGCTTTATAGAACAATCGAAGTAAAAATTCTGCAGCACCTAAACAAATCTACCCATGTTAAAGAAAAAAGAAGTCTTTAATTTCTAGCAAAATAATATATATTAACTGTAGATATTCAGCAAGCCACATAGCCTCTTAAAATGTCAATTTTTATGAAGACACACAAATAGCATTCTCATAAACATTCACAGTCTTGCAAATATTATACTCTGACAGTCATGTTCCTTCATTCAACAAATATTCATAGCATTTTTATCATGTGCTAGATATTATTCTCGGCACTGGGGAAACAACCTTAAGCAAGAAAAAATTTTTGTCTTCTTGGAATTTTTTGGTATTTAAAGGCATCCATCATTAAGTGAAGAATTATCATACTTTATCTATTTAAATATAAGAAAGTGTATGTATCTAATAACTGTATAGTGTGTGGATTTAAAAATATGAACATGACTACTCAGAAAATTTTATTTTAATTCTACTTGTGCATATCTTGGAACACCCTTCAGACTCTATGAAAAGTCAAACATGCATTGAGGGCTTGCAAGATTTTATAATTGGCATTTCCTTAAGCATTGAATTAACATGTTAAATGTAACACAACTAGTGTGGGAAGTTTTTAAACGGTGTACTTAAAACATTCACGGTGATGCAGGAACAAGAAGCACTTTTCAGAACTTTATCTAATAGGGAATACGTTTCTGGACAAATAAAACTTTTAAATTACAAACCTATTTCTAAAGTGGTTTTAGCATTTTATACTCCTACAGACAAAGCATGAGAATTGCAAAAGATTCACCTACTCTCAATATTTGTGGTTACTGATGGTACATGTGTGCTGGTTTCCTCTTGTTGTTTTAATGTTGCCATTTTCCAGGGTACACTGATTATAAACATATTTTCAAGCTCAGTTGGCTGTCCCTACAGATTTCTTTGTGGAGTGTCCAACTTTTTGTTCATTTTTATTTGGTTTGTTTTTTTATTAATAGGTTATAGAAGTTATGTATGTTTCACGGATAATGGTGCTTGGTCAGGTATATATATTCACTTAAAAATTATTTTTATTTAAGTCAAGTTGGCACGCAGTGTTACATTAGTTTCAGGTGTACAACATAGTGATTCAACTGTTCTCAATGTTATGCTATGCTCACCACAAGCATAGCTACCGCCTGCCATCATACCACACTATTACCTGTGACTTATTCATTTTATAACTGCATCTCTCATTCCCCTTACCATTTTGCCCATCCCCCAAGCCCTTCCCCTCCGGCAACCATCAGCTTATTCTCTGATTTTACAGGTCTGATTCTGTTTTTCATTTGTTTATTTCTTCCTTTGGTTCTTAGATTCCACATATGAGTGAAATCATATGGTATTTGTTTTCCTCAGCCTGACTTATTTCACTTAGCAGAGTGCTGTCTAGGTTCATCTGTGTTGTCTCAAATAGCATGATCCCATCCTTTTTTATGGTTGCATAGTATGACATCGTGTGTGTGTGTGTGTGTGTGTGTGTGTGTATACACCTTCCTTATCCATTCATCTATAAATGGACATTTAAGTTGCTTCCACATCTTGGCTATTGTAAATAATGCTGCAGTAAACATAGGGTGCTTATATGTTTTCATTAGCATTTTCAATATCTTTGAGTAAATACCCACTATTGGTATTATTGGATCGTATGGTATTTCCATTTTCAATGTTTTGAGAATCTCCATACTGTTTTCCATAGTGGCTGCACCACCAGTTTGCATTCTCACCAACAGTGCACGAGGATGTCCTTTTCTCCAAATTCTCACCTACACTTGTTATTTCTACAAATATTTTCTTTGTATCCGTGGCATTCCTGTTGTTTTTATTAATGGTGTCTTTTTTTTTTTAGAAAACATTTTTAAATTTGGTTTTAATTTTTTTTAATGTTTATTTTTGAGAGACAGAGTGTGAACAGGGAAGGTGCAGAGAGAGAGGGAGACACAGAATGCGAAGCAGGCTCCAGGCTCTGAACTGTCAACACAGAGCCCGATGTGGGGCTCGAACTCACGAACCCGTCAGATCATGACCTGAGCCAAAGTCAGATGCTTAACTGACTAAACCACCCAGGCGCCCCTGGTTTTAATTTTTATGAAGTCTAAATTTGTCAATTCATTCTTTCACTATAATTGTTTTTGTCTCTGGCCTAAGAAATATTTACATAGACTCAAATCATAAATAAATTCTGATGTTTTCCTCCAAGAGGTTTAAGGTTTTAGTTTTTATTTTAGATGTATGATGCATCTTAAATTAATTTTCATATATGTTACAATGTATAGGTAAAGGTTTAATGTTCCTTTATTCCAGTATAATTAGTTGAAATAACAACAAAAAATTGATTACATTGGCAACTTTGTAGAAAATCAAAAGACTGAGCCAGTGTGGCTCTGTTGCTGGGCTCTATTCTGTTCTGATCTTTGCGCTGATCTTACACCATGACCACATTCCTTGATTATGTGGCTTTATAGCAACTCTCAAAGACATGTAGTATAAGTTGTTTTACGAGACTGCTTTGGATATTCTAGACACTCTGCATTTTTATATGGAGTTCTAGAATCAGCCTGTCAATTTCTAAAATATATGTGGGACTGTATTTAATCTAAAAATCAATTTGTGGAGAATTGATGTCCTAACTGAACTAAGACTTTTAATCCATGACTTTTAATCTCTCAAGCTAATTTTAACATGTTAACATCCTATAAGAAAATTAATTTTGTTTTCTAATTATAGTAGTCACTCCTTGCCAGCTTCATATCAAGTTAGTCTCCTCCATCCATTAGAACACAGAGATCATTAAACACATGGATTGAATATTCACTCTTGGTGTTCCTTCCAATTTTGACATGCCACACTGCTCTCAATTGCCTTACACCTATTTGCTCCACACATATACACTACCACGATAGAAGGCATTAAAATTTGACACCTCTGCCCTATGTTTTGATTTCATAGAGGAACTCACCATTCCATAAAATTGTTACACAGTTTCTACCTCCTTGCTCTGCATTCCACGTATCATGCTATTCTACCACTTTTCAAACTTGTAAAATCCTCTACATCCTTTGAGGTGAAACTGAAATATTCTTTCTTTGGTGCAAGCTTTCCAAAAACAATTCAGATAAAATTAATCAAGAACTATATTGGTTACTTAAGCTTTTATTTTTTTTAATCTGTCAATTCATAATGTGGCATGTTTTATGATAGCATGCTAACAATAGTCTATAATTGTCTATGAAAACTTAGTATGGAAGAGATAAACATATATGTTTTTATATTTTAACATAATATATCATGAACTATTTCAAACATACATAAATATAAACAGAAGGAATAGTTAATACTCTGTACCAGTGGTTTTCAACTAGGTTTATATTTTAACCCCCAGAGCAAAATGTTTGGCAACATTTTAGTTGTCATAACTGCTGGGATAGGGAGAGGTTTGCTACTGGAATCTAAAGGATACAGGCCATAAAGCTTGCTACACATCCAAATATCCTATAATGCACAGGTCAGCTCCCAAACATACACTATTGTCCAGAATACCAACAATACAGGGGTTGAGAAACTCTCCTCTATATTAACCATTCAAATATATCAGGTGATGGGAAGCCTGGGTGACTCAGTTGGTTAAGTGTCCGACTTCAGCTCAGGTCATGTTTCACGGTTTGTGGGTTTGAGCCCCACGTCCAGCTTTGTGCTGACAGCTTGGAGCCTGGAACCTCCTTCGGATTCTGTCTCCCTCTCTCTCTGCTCCTATCCCATTCACACAATCTCTCTCTCTCTCTTAAAAATAAAATAAAAACATTAAAAAATTTAGAAAATATGTATATACATATATATGCATATATGTGTGTGTGTGTATATATATATATATATATATATATATATATATATATATCAGGTGTTAACATTTGCCATATTTGTTTCAGTTACCCCTCATTTAAATAAAATGTTACAAATACACTTGAAGCATTCATTGACTTCTCTGATTTCATTCTCCACCTTCCCTCTTTAGAGATAATAAGTACCTTAAAATGGATGTGCAAGTAACCCCACACTCATGTATATTATATTCTATATTTATCAAAAACTATATCCTGTTTTGTGTACTTATCATACTTCATACATCAGATATCATCACACTACCCAATTTTCTAAAATGTTCTTTTTTTTGATCTATGATATATTCTTAATATTTATCAATTGTGATATTCATATGTGAGGCCATTCATTTTAATAGCTGTACAACCTCCATTTATTGTCTATGTCATTTATCATCCATTGGTATACTAGTGTTGTTCTAAACTATTCTCCATGGCAAATAGTGCTGTGATAAACTTTTTTGTTATGCATTTCTCCTTATATAGTATACTAGGTTGAATAGCATCCCCCATTTGTCCACCCAGAACCCCAGAATGTGACTGTGTTTAGAAGCAAGGCTTTTAGCAGATGCAAGCAAGTTAAGCAGAGATCATACTGGATTAGGATGGGCCCTAATGGAAGGGCCATATCATTATAAGAGGAGAATTCAGACACACAGACAAACACAGGAAAGAAGAGCATGTGAAATAGAAGGCAAAGACTGGATTGATGTATCTAATAGCCAAGGAATGCCAATGATTGCCCATAGCCATTAGAAGCTGGGAAAGAAGCATAGAATAGACTGTCCCTCAGAGTCTGCACAGGGAAGGGACCCTGCTGACCACTTGATTTCAGACTCATGGCCTCCAGAACTGTGAAATGACACATTCCAGTCATTTTCAGCTACACAGCCTTAGGAAACTACAGCATGCAGGTATGTGAGACTTTCTCTTAGTAATTAAAATGAGGACTAGAATCACTGAGTTCTAGGGCATATACATCTATGAATTAAATATTAGAGTTTATGAGATTTTTTTCTTCATGCTCTCTCCTACCTTGGTATCATCAGGCTTTATTTTTAGTAAATCTGATGACTGAGGCAGTATTTTATTGTTTTCATTCACCTTTCTCTGATTGTAAGTGAGGTTGTATACTTTTACATAACTTTTCATTCATTCAATTCTATTATTTTGTGAATTACCTATTTATGTGATTTACCCCTTTTGTGCTTGTGTGTGGTGGTGGTGTTTGTCTTTAAAAAGAAAATGATATGTAGTACGATATAATGTTTACTGGATAGTAAATCTTTGTCCAATATACATTGCAAATATCTTCTCAAAGCCTATAGCTTATCTTTTAAATTTGTGTGTATGGTCTTTCCAGTAGAAGTTGTTTATTATATTTATCAGTCTTATTTTTGAGTTGTTCTTCATCTCTGTTAAATAATTTATTCCACTACTGCCATAAAGCTGTTCTACCTGCTATTTCTAAAAGTTTGATAGTTTCATTGCAACACTTACGCTTTTATGTGATATTTGGTTTTGTCTATGGTATCACACAGAGATCTACTTTTCCATAAAGAAAATCAATGTTCCTTCCACCATTTAATAAGCAATATATCTGTTTCTCACTTTGCTGTAATGCAGCCTCTACTGTGTGTGTGTGTGTGTGTGTGTGTGTGGTTGTTCTATTCTGTTCCAGTGATCGGTTCGTCTGCTATTATCACTAAATCATGTGGTCTTAATTAACATACTTTTAAAATACCTTTGATATATGATGGAGCCAATTGCCCAGCCTTGTTATTCTTCAAATACATCTTAGATATTTTTAGCTTACTAGATATTCTTATGGTTCCATAGAACTTTAGGATCAATGTGTCAAGTTCCACAATAAGCCCAAGAGGGATTCCAATTTATATTACATTGATTTTACAAATTAATTTAGTGTTATCTAACATCTTTATAGCTCTGAGTCTTATAATTCAGAAAACTAGCTTCACTTTATTTTTTTTAACTTAGGTTAATAAATTGTAAAATTTATCTGTAATAGTCTTATGCTCAACTTTTTAGATTTACTTACATAGTTTATGGTCATTCTTGCTATTCTGTGTCATCGTGTATTCTTATTTTCATTGGCTGTTAGTGGTAAATGAGAACACTCTGATTGGACACTTACTTGTCACCAGAATTCTTACTGTTGTGGTATTATTTTTAATAATGCATAGATATTTTTGGATTTTTTATAAATTAAATCCTATTTCATGAAAACGAATGGTGATTTTAGCTTCTCTTTTTCCAGTTGTTATAAAAACTTTTGCATTGTCTCAGAGGTTCTGATGAATATTCAGTACTAAGAATGATGGTGAATACACTTGCTTTCTGCATAATTTCAATAGGACCACTTTCAAAATGTCATATTCAAGCATGGTATTTCTAAAGGCTCAGCGAATGCCTTTAACAAGGGAAGGACAGTTCTTTTTATTTTATTTCATTTGATAAATTTTTCATGATGAATTTGTGATGAACTTCATAAAATTTTTCAAAATAATGACAATCAATGAGTAATCACACAGACCATACCCAATAATTTATAAATACTTCCACTAGCAGGTGACAGGTTGTACCTCATTATAAAAAGTGTGTTGCTGACACTTATTTACTTAATCTTTTTCACATTAAGCTTTGTGTTTGTTCAAATGTGACATTAAACATGTGCCACCAATTTTAAACTTAATACAGTATATGAAGTGTTTATAAGAACTGTATGTGTTTCTGAGTGTTTATGTACTTAATCAAAGTATTTTACGCTCTTTTGAGCAGGTATTTATTTAATCAGGGGTTTAAATGTTTTAGGAAGTGTAAAATGGCTGAACCATATGTAAGATTTCAGAGGTGCCCTGGGAAGAGAGGGAATGAAACAGCAGAGGAGAGATGGAATGGATTAGGAATTCCAGATGAAACTCTGTGGGATGAACACCAGCAGACAACTCAAGAGCGGAAGACTGTACAGAAAATATCAAATGACATAGACACTGCAATGTAATATATGAAAGACACCGAAGAACAGAAGTGAACATTTAAACCGCATGCATTAATATTTTATCTATCTATCTATCTATCTATCTATCTATTTTAAGCAGACTCTATGCTCAGCATGGAGTCCAACCCGGGGCTTGAGCTCGTGACCCTGAGATCAAGAGTCAGACGCTTATCCAACTGAGCCATGCAGGCACCCCATAATAATATTTTTATATACAGCTCTTCAGATTGACTAGAACAGCAGAGGGTACGCTGAGCAAAGCTAAGTCCATTGGGTTACATATCAAGCACTGGAACATGTAACTAAGCACTGCCTGAAATGCCTCACTTTCCTTGTTAGATATTCTAGTTCCAGGGAGTTTACCTATACTCATAGTCCTGAGAAAACCAAATTCAGCATGGTCACATGATAGCATGAGTAGTGCAAAGGCAGTGAGAGTGAATGAAGGAACAGCAAGTATCATTTTGCCTTTCACGGACCCTGGAAGGACTCTGTTTTGGAAGGATGGGGGAAATTTTATTACCATTTACATCATTGTCTCTCCACCTCACCCATCTCTTTCATTTCTCTTCCTGTGACTTGTTGTCTCTGATTATGCATCTCTCTCTTCTGTATACATAGGTGTAAGTTATAGAAATTTCCTAGACCTGTCTTTCTTAAGGAATAAACCTAACAATAACAGAAGGTATGTTTCAAAAGCCACGTGTTGCCTAAGCTAATGAAAATTACTCAAATATCCAAATGTAGTTGTGTTGACCATACAAAAAGTAGAAATCAAGTCTTCTTAACTAAGAAATAAAAATAAGTTGAACAAACCCTAACTCATTATCTTTATTCAAATCATTTATATAGCAATGATCTCAGTAGTAATGGTTCAAAAACATCTTCTAATTTGCTGAAATTTTACTCTAAGAATTAAAATCTAATTTAAAATTAAATTTAGATTACATCACTGTATGATAATTCAGCACTAAATTGCTGCTAAGGAAAGACTACTCAAATATATGGAAATATAATTTTATTCACTGTGTAATTAGTAGGTACAAGTAATAGAGAATTCTTTGCAATATTCTCAGAGTAAAGTCTAAGAAATTAAGTATATCTACTCAATAAATCACATTCTCCTATATTAGCGAATTTTAATTCAACACTTCTTGGTTGGAAGACTTATTCACTTGAGAAAAAACAAAAACAAAAAACCCAAAAAACAAACAAACAAAAAACTAGCAGTTTCCAAAGCTGACTGTGTGTAAGCATATGGAGATGGCCAGCAAGAGGGAAGCTTTCTTCTTTGGTCCCACATGTTCTTGGCACTTCTGCTTGTGTGATCTCATTCAATCCACACAACCTCACTGGATATTGACTGTGATTACCCTTATTTTGAAAATAACAATAAAAAAATCACATTAGATTAAATACCTTGATGAACTTCATAAAGCCTACCTTTGAGAGGCACCTGGGTGGCTAAGAAGGTTAAGTAACTCTTGATTTCAGCTCAGATCATGTTCTCACTGTTCATGAGTTCTAGTCCTATGTTGGTCTCTGTGCTGACAGTGCAGAGCCTGCTTGGGATTCTCTTTCTCCCTCGCTCTCTGCCCCTCCCCCATTTGCACATGTGTGCTCTCTTTCTCTGAAAATAAATAAATAAACTTTAAAAAAATAAAAGCTTGCCTTTGAATCCCACTCTATTACATTCCAACTTTCCAGCTTTTTCCTTTGTACATTGTTGGGCCATTTGGACAACCAGATTTCTTATTACAAATGTCAATTATTCATCCAATTCAAAGCCCTAAGATATAATTCTGAAATGGAAAATGTTAACATGCAAAACAAGAGGGGCTCCTGGGACCTGGAATGTACAATATCTACCCACTGTAGCTATCTCATATTTCATTCACAAACAATTCTGGTTATACAAGAAAACTCGAGCTTGGGTGGTAGGAGGATATGATGGCTAATAAAGGAGCGGTAGCTATGGGGTTAGATGCCATATCAGATACTGTCAACTAAGTTTATCGAGGAAAAACTATGAACCAGGCACAGCGTTAGGCCTTGAAATGCATTCCCTCATTTAATCATGTGAGACATAAAGCTTGGAAAAGAGAAATTAAATAATTAGGGGCACCTGGGTGGCACAGTTGGCTAAGCCTCGGACTTCAGCTCAGGCCATGATTTCTCAGTTCATGAGTTCTAGCCCGCTCTTGGGGCTCTGGGCTGGTAGATCAGAGCCTGGAGACTACTTTGGATTCTGTGTCTCTGTCTCTTTCTGACCTTCCCCTGATCACGCTCTGTCTCTCTGTATCTCTCTCTCTCAAAAATAAACAAACATTAAAAAAAAAATTTTAATAATTTTTTCAAGGATACACAGCTACCAAGGCATGAAGTTCATCCCTCAATTGATTTGTTGTAGATTTCATATAACAAGTTTTTGCTGAAACAAAATTTCAGATGGAAGATCATATCTCTGTGATATATATACATCTATATATATATGTATGTATATCACATATACACACACATATATATACAGGCACATATTCTAATATTAAAATAATTCTCAGTTATATATCCATTAATTTTCAATCCAAAGTTCCTATTTTCCTATAGTTTTCATGTAATAATCTTACATGATGATAACATAATATATATTCACTTCCTATATCTTAGAATAGTTTATGTCAAAATCTATAAATCACCTTTTAGTTGAAGTTATTTTCTATCTACTCAGAAGACAGACCATTAAAACACATAAAGGTTTTGAGTGAAAGAAAAAGACATCTCTGAGGGCTCAACTACTAGAAGATTTAACCACAACACCCTCTCCACCAACACAAGAGCAAAGCAGGCACAACAATAGCAATATTCCCCTTATTTATTAAGAAGGGTATAACAATGAATTCACAAACTCTTGATAAAACATGCTTCTTCATGGCCTAAGCAGAATTTATTGCCATATCATCTTTATTAAGCAGAGAGTAAAAATTTTTAAACGATATTTTTAGGATTTAGAAAAAGATGAAAAGCAATCACAAAAAATGTAAGATACATGCAGTTATCAGGACAGAAAGAAAAAATGTAAGAATATGAAAAAATAAAGAAGAAAGAAAGAAAACAAAGCCAGTTCTTTGAAAATAAATAATTCTATTAAATGGAAGCAGCAGGGAATTTAAGAAAGAAAAAAACAAATATTGAAAATTAGAACTAATGAGAAATGCAAATATAAGAGACTCAAGGACTAAGTTTGTATGGGATAACATTTGGCACAACTATTTGCATTTCAGAAATTTTTATGCCATGAAGACTTTTTTTTTTTAAAAAGTAAATAATGTAATGCTTGGTCTAAAAGAGATTTGAAAACCTTAGTTGATAAAATTGATAATGTAAAAATTATCAAGAAAACTCAAAACATTGCAGACTATGGAAATTTATAGGTGAGATATTTTAAATTTTCACTTGAAAGTTTAATTTAAATGCTCTACACACTGTAATAATTATATATGATAGAACATTGCATAATTTATTTTATGCAGTACATTTATACCTGAAAAAGGAAATACTAAAGGTGAAAATATAAAATATTATTTATGGATATAAATGAAAACTATACATGAATACTAAATTATACATGAATACTAAAAAATTGATTTCCACATGATATTTAAGAAAAAACCTACCTTGAAAAAAAAATTTCAATCTCAGTATTGACATAAAGAATCTGATAAATCATATTAACACGTTAGTAAGAACACAACAGGAGCTCCGTGAAATATAATGTCCCCCTAATGATAGCTCCTACAGAACTGACAAAAAGAGAAAATTTTTCTTAACTTGAAAACGCAAAAATCAGCATTTTACTTGCTGGTTAAAAACAACAGATGTCACAATTAAAGGTAGGAACAAAATTGTCATTATAATTTTTTCTTTTTTTTTTGGTAACTTTTGACAAATGCAAGAAGATAACAGATGTCAGGAAAGGAATTATCATTTTTAACATTTGCAGGTAATATTTCATATAAAAACTATCAAAGACAATAAAAATGAAATAGTACTTAGTCAAATGACTTGATGTAAGAAAAATGTATTACACAGTCACCTACATAATTATGATCTAAAAAAAAAACTTACATAAAGGTTTTGAGGGGAAAAATGTTTGGGGGCTTGACTACTGGAGACCTCAACACCTTTTCCACTAAAATTATTTGCTAAAAATAAATTTAACCAAATTTGAAATTGATTATTGCAATTTACTGAACATCCACTTTGTGTCCAGCACTTTCTTGTGTATTTTGAATATATTATGCCATTCAACTGTTATTCCCATTTTTAAAAAAAGGAAAATGAAGCTCAGAGACATTAACTAATCTAAGTTCCTGCCCCTAGAAATTTGAAGACCCAGGATTAGAACCCAGTTTTTTTCTGATTCCAAAGCCTGTTTTTTAAATATACCAGAAAGCAGTATGAAACCACATAGTATTAAAATCTGATGTTATGGAGGAAATTTTGTTCCCCTGAAATTCATGTGTTAAAATACTAACCATCTAGTACCACAAGATATGACTGTATTTGGAGACAGAGTCTTTAAAAAGGCAATTAAGTTAAAATGAGGGGACTAGGATGTGCCATAATTCAATATGACAGGTGTCCTTAAAAAAGAAGAGATTAGGACACAGACAAAACACAGGGAAGACCAAATGAGGATACAAGGAGAAGAGAGCCATCTATAAGGCAAGGACAGATGTCAATGCAGCACACCCTTTGATCTCCAGCCTCTAGAACTGTGAGAAAATACATTTTTGTTGTTTAAACCACTCAGTCTGTTTTACTACTTTGTGGTAGCCTTTACAGGGTTATTATAATTGAACTGGTTTGACAATTGTAGATTATCCATGAAAATAAATGAGTTGCAAACAATGATTCCTGAAAGAGAATAAAAAAAATATCATTATAAGTGGGCTTCTTATTTTGGAATAAAAATCAATTTGGGCCTCAACTGGAAGTATGTAACAAAGCACAATCCTGTTGATCAAAGATTTGGATGTAAAGACTCCAAATATTTGTAAAGGCAAAAATTTTTAATTTCCAAATGCTTAAATTTTAATTATTAAAGCATTGCAAAAAAGGATTAATCAATTTTATTACATAAAAATAAAATAACTGTCATAAGTCAACACAAACTGCATGAACAGGCAGACATTATACATGGC
The DNA here is from genome assembly GCF_024362965.1 of Panthera pardus. Taxonomy (NCBI): domain Eukaryota; kingdom Metazoa; phylum Chordata; class Mammalia; order Carnivora; family Felidae; genus Panthera; species Panthera pardus. The sequence goes on from NW_026526688.1 coordinate 189,645,796, forward strand.
TAATGTCACATACAAGGAATTGACACAAAGGATTAAGATAATCTCCAATATTCAAAAGAGAGTGGCTTGCCAATGTGACCCCAAAAATATGTTTTGAAATTAATTTAATGACTTTAGAAAATATTTTTTAAATAAATGAAAAACTGAGAACACATTTAAAAAATTGTCTTTATTAAGAGCAACTGGAAATCATTGTTTCATGATACTGGTATCTCTGCCCGTATCTATTCCTATATCTGTAGACATAGGTCCCTCTGTACTTATGTACTAGACTGTGATTTCTTAATCATTTCCTAAGTGGTTGGCAGCTTCAGGAATCTGAGAAACACTGCCTTGTACTGGTGAGAGTGTGGTAAAGTACAATACCCTGTTGTACTGTCTTGGGGCCATTCATTGCTCTACAACCTGACTGGCCGTTAGTTTACTATTGCATGTAAAATAGCATTGGAAATGTTCATACCATTGGCTCACTTATAAGACTTTCTCCATAAGAATTAATTAAATACATGATCAAAGATTTATGCAAGAGGGTACCTGTCATTGCTGTGCTCAAAATTCTCCAATGACTCTTCATTGCTTCCAGAATGTAGGGTTGTCCCTGTGTCCTTACGTTGGTTTTTTAGATCATAATTATGTAGGTGACTGTGTAATACATTTTCCTTGCAATATGAGTCTATTAGAACTTGCCTCTTCGATTTTTCATTTCCCTCTTACTCTCCCAGCTCCAACCACGTTGCCCTCCTTACTTTTCTTCAAACACACTAGACACATATCCACTTCAGGCTGTTTGCCTAGGAGCTTCCCTATCCCTTGAAAATTATCTCTGTGTGGGTGTGGCTTACTTCCTCTTTGCTCCAATGGCTATCCTTAGCAACTTATTAAAAAATTCAGCACCAGGGTGCAGTGAGTGGCTCAGTCGGTTAAGCAGCCTATTCTTGATTTCAGCTCAGGTCATGATCTCATGGTTCATGGGCTGGAGCACTGCATGGGGTTTTGCGCTGCGTGGAACCTGCTTCAGATCCTCTGTCTCCCTCTCTCTGTTCCTTCTCCACTCATGCTCTCTCTCCCTCTCAGTCTTTCCCTCTCTCAAAAATAAATAAATGTCAAAAAATTAAAATAAATAAATAAATAATAAATAAATAAATAGATAAATAATGCAGCACCAACTCCAGTACTGCTGAATCCACTTCTCCTTGCATTAATTTTGTTCTATAATACTTCTTTCCTCCTAACATACTATAAAATTTAATTATTATTATATTTATTCCTTACTTTATCTTTCCATTCTCCCCTTATTCACCAGTTTCTAAAATATGTATTCCACAGGGAGATAGTTAACTAAACTTTACAGATGTGTATTATTAATAGAGTGAGACACATATTATGCAAAGTAATGATCAATGAAGATACAAAGTAATAATAAAAAGAACAATATGCATAAAAGACAGGAAATAAAAATATTAGCAGTGGTTCTCTAGGGATTGGGATTTTTGTTTTGTTTCTATCCCATATACTTTTCCTCATTTTCCACAATTACTAAAATATAAATATAAGGCTAGCATTTAAAAATATATACGAGTTTATTTTTAAAATTGGGGGTTTTGTGAATATATCAAGATAATGTACTCCATAATTTTTATTTTATTTTTATTTTTTTAGTTTATTTATTTACTTTGAGAGGGAGAGAGAGAGAAAGAGAGAGAGAGAGAGAGCGCTCAGGGGAGGGGCAAAGAGAGACGGAAAAGAGAGACCCAAACAGTCTTCCCACTGACAGTTGCAGAGTCTAACATGGGGCTTGAACTCACAAACCGTGAGATCATGACCTGAGCTGAAACCAAGAGTCAACTGCTTAACCAGTTGAGCCACCCAGGCACCCCTGTATGCCATAATTTTTAGGTAAAGATAGATACAGAACATTTATCTGATAAAATGTAAAACTCATTCTTTAACTTTGACAAATATGCTGATCAAAATATCTTTTATAAAGTCTATCATAAATAAATACTAATAAGACTGATGACTATTGAGAAAAGTAATTAAAAATTGCTATTATTTTAGGGGCACCTGGGTGGCTCAGTCGGTTAAGCATCCGGCTTTGGCTCAGGTCATGATCTCGCAGTCCGTGAGTTCGAGCCCCACGTAGGGCTCTGTGCTGACAGGTCGGAGCCTGGAGCCTGTTTCAGATTCTGTGTCTCCCTCTCTCTCTGACCCTCCCGTGTTCATGGTCTGTCCCTCTCTGTCTCAAAAATAAATAAACGTTAAAAAAAATTACAAAAAAAATTGCTATTATTTTCAGCAAATATGTTAAAATACCTAAAAACAAACAAATATCAGATATTCAAGTTGAATATTTTCACAACTAGTGATGTTTTATTAAGATCACATGACACAAAATATAAATGTAGAAATTAATACCTTTCCTGAACACCACTGATTAGAAGATAGAAAACATAGTGAGGAAAGAAATCCCTCACCATGGCTTTCACCATGGCTATTAAAAACATAAGTGAATTTCCAATGATGGTGTTACATCTATATGAAAAAATAATAGCACTCTACCAGAGAGATACAAATTCCAAATTGAATAAATGTAGATAAATTCAATGTACTTTGACAGAAGAACTGTTGTTAAAAACAGATTATTTTTTCTCAAATTATCTTATAAATTTAAATGAATTCAGAATTATACAGCATAGTGGTTAAAGCTGTATTTCTTACTGCTTATGAAAATGAGCTCAAATCTCTAACATGTGTGATATTTGTAACTTCAGGTATCAGTAGGATGAGAATTTACTACTATGTATTCCGAATTCTTGTGGAAATAAATGACATAATGAAAGCAAAGTACTTAGCACAAGGCCTGGGGCATGGTGAGTACTTATTAATCAGTATGAACCCTGATTACAAAATCTCATTTGCCTTATGCTGTTTTTATTTTTGTTTACTTATATAACTTGATAAAAGTGAAAAATATATCACCTAGAAAATATACAGCAAGAAAAACTAAGAAGTCATTTACATTAAAATAAGGAGTCACATGAGGGAATAAGCTATTAGACATATTGTAAAACTACATTAATAAAATCACTATATCAATCACTTATTCATGTATTCACTTGTTCAATAATTGAGATTTAGCATATTCCAAGAATTGTGTTTGATGCTGGAGGTTCAGATATGGCCCTGAAACTCACAAAATGTTGGGAAAGACAAATTATAAAAATAGTCAATTTTAATATAACTTGAAGAATGGTAATCACAGTGATAATGACAGGGATTCCATGATGTTTAAAATATGTCTATATATGTCTTGAATCTTAATACAAGGCATCAAAAGGCCCTACAAAAAATGAAGGAAGAGAATGTGGGGAGAAACTCACTGTCTATATTTGGAGTGTACAAAATGCCTTGTGGTTGCCAAATAAAGCATATTAATAATCTCCCATCTAAAATTTGTCAAGCCATTGACCTAGCAGTTTGCCTAGTGCTTCTAAGACTTCAAGAAAGAGGTCAGAGAAAGATGCCTGGTGAGATGGCCTAACAGAGAGCTATAGGGCCATCCCTCAAATTTCTGGCCTTCTAAGCATGGATTAATTACATGAAATAGAAAATGAAAATGTGAATCACACACCTGCTGGGAAAGTAAAATGGGCTGAGAACACAAAAATCAGGGCACTATCAAGGGGGACTGCCATCTGAGGCTCAGGAGCCAGTGGGGCTTACTCACCTAGGAGGAAGGGACCAAGGATGGCTCAGGGAACTGGCCACTACCTGTTGAAATTAAGACACAGTCACAGAACTTACATTTTATCTCTTTGAGGCATCAATTATGGCAACTGAGGAGGAATGGAAGTCTGTTTTCAAGTAAGGAGCCATTTTTTCTCTCTCTCTGGGAGTGCTGTGTTGAGATGAGATGATGGTCTTCCCTCTGCACTTCTTATGCATTTGGGGCCCTAGACTTGCAGAACTGAAGATAACAAAGAGCTTTTGATCTGATATGGGGAGCAAGCTGAATATTAATCAGAATTCAAAACAAAATAAACCAGCAAATAACAAGTGGGATTTGAAATTCAAAACACAATATCGTTTACATTAGTACCCCCCAAAATGAAATACTTACGTATAAATCTAACAAAATATGGACAAGACCTGTATAAGGAAAACTATGTAACTCTGATGGGCAAAATTAAAGATTAAATAAATGGAGAAATATTCCATGTTCATGGATAAAAAGACTCAATACTGGCAAGATGTCAGTCCTTTCCAACTTTATCTGTAGATTCAGTGTCATCTCAATCTAAACCTCAGCAAGTTGTTTTATGAATATTGACAAACTGATTTTAAAGTCTTAATGGACAGGAAAAAGACCCAGAATAATCAACATCATATTGAGAAAGAACAAAGTTGAGAGGACTGACACTACTCAATTTCAAGACTTAACTATACAGCCACAGTAAACAAGACGGTGTAGTACTGGTGAAAGAACAGACAATAAATCAATAGAACAGAATCCAATACCCAGAAATAGCACCACATAAAAACAGTCAACCCATCTTTGAAAAGGAGCAAAGGTGATACGATGCAACCAAGATAATATTCTCAACAAATGGTATTGGAACAAGTGAGCATCCATGAGAAAAAAAAAATTAGACACAGACCTTACACCCATCACAAAAATTACTAAAAATTGATCACAAGCAAAACTGTAAAATGCAAAACTATAAAACTTCTAAAAGGTAAAACAGGAGAAAGTCACGGTGACCTTGGGTATGGCGATGACTTTGTTTTACTACAACGCCAAAGACACAAGCCAAAAAGAAATAATAAGCTGGATTTCATTAAAAACATGTTTGCTCTGTGAAATGCACTATTCAGAAAATTTGAAGAAAACCTACAGACTGGGAGAAGATACTTTCAAAATGCACATCTGCTAAAGGACTGTTATCCAAACTGTAAGAAGAACTCTTAAAACTGGACAGGAAGAAAATAATCCAAACAAAACATGGGCCAATGACCTCAACAGACACCTCAACATAAAAATATACAAATGGCATATTAGCATATGACAAGATGTGTCTCCCTTATATGTTATTAGGAGAATGCAAATTAAAACAACAGTAAGATAATACTACACACCAATCAGAATGGCCTAAATCCAGAACTGACAGCAAATGATGGTGAGGATGTAAAGCAACAAGAACTCTCATTGCTGGTGGGAATGCAAAACGGTACCCTCACATTGAATGGCAGTTTGATGATTTCTCATAAAACTCATCGTATCCCTACCATACAATGCAACAATTGCATTTCTTGGTATTTACCCAAAGGAGCTGAAAACTTACGTCCACATAAAAACATATACATGAGTGTTTATAGCAGCTTGAAAGCTGGAAGCAACCAAGATGTCCATCAGTAGGCAAAAGGGTAAATAAACTGTGATACATCCAGGCAATGGAATATTCTTTGGCACTGAAGAGAAATGAGCTATCAAGCCATGGTAACATGGGGGAATCTTAAATGAATATCAAAGTGCAAGAGGCCAATCTGGCAAGGCTACATACATCATTATAGTATTATTCCAACTATATGACATTGTGGAAAAAAAAAACTATAGAGACAGTAAAAAGATCAGCGCTTACAGAGTTTGGGGGAAGTACAGGATGGATAGGTAGAGCATAGGCGATTTTCATGACTGAAAATATTCTGTATGAGGCCATAATGATGAATATATGTCACTATATCTTTATCCAAGTCCATAGAATATGCAACACCAAGAATGAACCCCAATGTAATATGCAGACTTTGGGTTATTATGATGTGTCACCATAGGTCTATCATTTATAACAAATGTACCACTAGTAAGAAATGTTGATAATGACAGAGAGGGCTCCCTGTGTGGAGATAATGAGTATATGGGAAATCTCTGTACTTTCCCTTCAATTTTGTAGTAAACTACTCTAAAACAAATAAGTTTTAATTTAAAAAAAATGACCAAAAAGCTAAGAATAGGCTTGCACTTTGCTTAACCAACCCATTTTTCTGCAGGTAAGGAGTGATCAACATAATATAGTTGAAAGCAATGATTAGAAGAAATAAAAACTTTATGTTTATACCCCAAATTTAAATTCAAATATAGAAAAAAAGTCAAGTTATTTAAAAATTGATTAGAAAAAAAAATCTCAGAATAAGATATTTCTAAGCTTAATCAATAGACAATATCAGAAATAAATACCTAGGAATGGTTTATCTCATAAATTTTCAACTAGGGGCTACTCTAGACCTTCAGGGACTATTTAACAATGTCTGCAGGCACTTTCACTTGTCACAAATGGAATGGGGGGCTACTGGTATGTAGTAGGTAGAGGCCAAGGATGCTACTAAACATCCTACAATTCATAGGACAGTCCCTAATAGCAAAGAACCAGCTGGCCCTAATTGTCAATAATCCCCAGGCTGAGAAACCTTGATTTAACTCCTACCAATCTGTGCTTCTCAGGAATCACCAACTGTTGAGGGCAGTTAAAAGCACATTATTCCTAACCTGAACAAAACTTTGGATTTTATAATAGGGGCATTTGTTGAAATAAGCCAAATGAAAACTGTCGGCTAAGATCTGATGCTTAGGCATTCGTTTTTTTCTTGAGTTTATCTGGATAAAGAATATTGGAAGATCCCTGTGATCTCTCCTAATTTAACTGAGTTAGGTGCCTTCCAAGAGGTCACACAGATTCCATTTCTCATGCTCCTCTAATGTACTCTGTGATTTTAGCAGCCTTTCTCAAGACCCCTATTTCCAATTCTGAGAAAAAAAAAAAAAGGCATTGATTTAAGAATAAAGGTTTTAGAGCTTTGACATTTTCTGTTTGCTTCCCACACACACTGGTTTGCACCTTCTCAATCCATGACAGATCCCTAGGTTTTAACTTGCATCCTTTGTCATATTGACAAAGGAAAAGTGTGAAACACCTGACTTTTACTAAGACAAGCGTGTCTCATGCCCCAGTGGAGTAGGCAGAGAAAAGGAGCATTCAATTATTCACACACTCCAACTTTTAATTAAAATTCTTTCCACTGGCCTATTAGTGTCTTGGTATAAAGGAAGGTATAAAGGACCAAAGAGCCATTTCTTTACCTTTCTTTATTTGCTATCTTCATAGTGCCTAAGCTGCAGGATATAACTTTTAATAACAACTTTGGGAAAAGTCTTGAATGCTACCTGGTATTCATTGACTTCAATGGTGAGAAACACAGTGCCCCATTAATAGTACACGTTATCATTTACACAGCCCTATGTGTGTTTTAATGACAGACATTATTTTAGAGAGGGGAACGTTGTACGGAGTTTTATGGTAAATATTTTTGTATCTGCAATTAAGTAGAGTAATTATTTTTCTCCTATTAAAAAAAACTATGAATTACTAGGTTATACCTTTGTCTACAGTGTGCATTTTTCCCTAATGAATTTACAAAATAACAAGCTGATCTCCACACTCCTGAAATACATGTACACTATATCTCCACATCTACCGATTGATTCCATGGAGTCTGTATATAGATATATAATACATATATACTAATATAATACAAAATATAATATATAAATTACAAATGCTTAAGTTAATTATTTTGCCTTCTCGTTCTTGTGTCCCCCCTTCTATGTGGACGGAGGGCTATAAGGAACAGAATGTTACAGAATGTTCCCTGCACATACTCCCACTATAACACAGAAAATTTTACTATCAAAAAGTACCCTGTAGAATAAAATTAAACAACTATAGCAAGAATTTTTATAGACTTGAGAGAAAGGTGTTCTAGTGTTCTAAACTAAGATCATAGGAATAATTTGAATTTCTGGGCTCCCCATCATATTAGTTTTTGTTTTTTAATTGTTTTGTGTTAGTAGTTTTATTGAGGTATAATTTCTAAACAATACACTGCACATATTTGAAATGCACAGTTTGATATGTTTTAGCATATGTATACGCAGATAAAAACTTCACCACAATCAAGGTAACAAAGAAATCAATCACCCCTGGGGGTTTTCTCCAGTGTGTGCTGTGTGAGCTCTGCTGTTGTGTCCTGGCCACTTTATCCTCCAGGCCAGTCGTCTGCAGAGATTCTCTGCCTGTTGTGGCAGTGTTTGGTCCCTGACCTGAATGTGTTGCATTTTAACCCGATATGCTCTGGTCTGCTTGTGAAATGAGACTTGCCTCTGCCACCACTGGAACCAAAGCCTCACAAAACTCGTGGGTTGGAAATGCACTGTTGACAGGGTTTGGGCCTAGTCTTCTGGGGCAGGGGCCCACAGAGCTGTGAGTGAGGTAAGCCCTGCCCACAGAGCTGTGAGTGAGGTAAGTGTGACTGGGAAAGGCTGTTCCACCAGAATGTGTAGCGGGGGTGGGGCTTGGTTGTAAGCAAGTTAGACAGGGAGCCATATACTTGTTCCTATAGGTAGCTCTGTGTATATGCTGAGGGGTCAGGGAGGGAAATGGCACCTGCTGTTCCTTTTTTCTGGAGCGGTCTCTCTGTAAATGCTGCCACTCTGGACATGCTCTGATGAACAGCTAACCTCCCCACCGTGTACCTTTTTTTTTTTTAATTTTTTTTCAACGTTTTTTATTTTATTTTTGGGACAGAGAGAGACAGAGCATGAACGGGGGAGGGTCAGAGAGAGAGGGAGACACAGAATCGGAAGCAGGCTCCAGGCTCCGAGCCATCAGCCCAGAGCCTGACGCGAGGCTCGAACTCACGGACCGCGAGATCGTGACCTGGCTGAAGTCGGACGCTTAACCGACTGCGCCACCCAGGCGCCCCCCCCCCCCCCAGGTGCTCTTTAAGATGACTATTTCCATGCTTTAAGATGACTGGTCCATGTCTGTGGACCATTTGCACTGCCTTGTCTTCAAAATTGGCCCTAATGTCCTCTGAGATTTCCCAGAGCCAAGCCCGCTGACCTCCAGGCTTGCAAGAACTCACAAAATTTGGGCCCTCTCATTTTCCAAGCCAATTGCTATGGGGATCCGTTTTCCCTGTGTGCTCCCCTGTGTGCTAGTTTGTCTCTTGCTCTTCTCCAAAACCATGGCTCCCTCCCCACTGCAGTGGCCATAATCCATTTCTCCCTCAAGCCACGACTCCACACTTCCTACCTTCTTCAATGTGGCCTTTTCTCCTTTTCTTTACCTTTAGTAATTGGAGTTTGTTCTGTCAATCTTCAGGTCAATTTCTGTGGTATTTAGGATGATATGATAGTTATCTAGTTGTATTTCTGAGAGGAGGCAAGCCTAGAGTCCTCCTACTCCATGGGCATTTTCCCTCCAAGCCCTCCAGGTGATTCTGACTCTTCTGTTTATATGAGAATCATTGATCTAGAGTTTGGCTCATTACATCATGAAACAAGTTGGTGAAGAATTCCCTAAACTCTGAATATGCTCCTCTAGAAGTCAACGATATGATGGTTACAGTGATTTACTTAACAAGGATTTGGAATAATCACTGCTTTAAATGGGAGATGCTCAAATTCTTGCAAGGGAGTTGAATAAATTGAGCTTTATTAGGATTGATGAAATGAGGATACTTACTTCCCTAAAGAACAGCTTACACCTGAACATGAAATAAATCAAAGGAAATTCTAGACTTGGAATCTGCAGATGCCATTAATTAGCAGATGAGGTACTTGGCATTCAGATTTAGTAAGAATCTTGACTTGGGGAAAATGGCACTTGATATGCATTATTCTGCTCTTACAGAAAGCTGGAAGGCCCTGCAGGTCCCAACCACACATATGCAGAAGACAATAAGGGACACTAAGTCTTTCATTCTCCTAAACATAAAACTCCACTCTGCAGACTTAAAATAATCTCAAAAAGATAGTGTATTGGATACTTTACATATAATTAGAAATTAGGTATTTTGATCATGGGATGGGGATTATTATTACAATAGACTAAGAAAATGAATAAACTAACACAGAGATATAGAAATATAAGATTAGAATATATATATAGTTTTTGAGTAATATAATAGAACAGAATAATATTCTATGGTAGGTTCTTTTAGCAAGTAGTATTAACAAACTTTAATGCTAACAAAAAATAGTATTAACACAATAGAATTATATTAGGAATCCAGCAAATGAAACATATATGACTATGTATGATTATATACAACATATGCATAATATTGTAATTATATTTATATATGAGTGTGTATTCCTTTAAATATCCAAATCTATTTTTTCCCAAGAGATACTAGCAAAATTTTAGGTACTGAAAATCTATATGCTTCATTTTATTTATTTATTTATTTATTTATTTATTTATTTTTTATTTTTGAGACAGAGAGAGAGAGCATGAACGGGGCAGGGGCAGAGAGAGGGAGACACAGAATCGGAAGCGGGCTCCAGGCCCTGAGCCGTTGGCCCTCAGCCGTCAGCCCAAAGCCCGACGCGGGCTCGAACTCACGGACCGCGAGATCGTGACCTGAGCTGAAGTCGAACGCTTAACCGACTGAGCCACCCAGGCGCCCCTATATGCTTCATTTTAAATCGGGAAAAAAATGAGTTCACAATCTATACAAAAGCCCAACAAATTTCCAACACATAAAATGGTTTAACTCTTTAACAATCCACAAAATATTTCTTCATAAGATTAAGTACTTGACCTGTTTAATTTATACCACAAAAACTCTTTAATGAATATATTTATAGTTACCATGTAACAATTACAATATTGGAAACAAATTACATTTTGCTTCTATGCATTCACCTACCTAATTCACTTATGATTTACAGATGTTTAACTAAAGACTTGGCCTTTCTAGGCTCCTTGGGTTCATTTACATTTGTGTTATGAACAACAACATTGGGAAGATGACAGAAAACATGTCACCTTCTAGACAGCTTGATCTGAAAACACAACCCTAGTCATTATCCTACTCAGAGAAAAGCTGAGATACAAATGTAGACTTACCACAACCTCCCATCTACTTAATCCTTGACTCACACCTTTTTACTCACCCACACAAGCATATCTTTAGAGTAGGGTTTAGATTTTAGAATCAGATGTTGAATTTTGTGTTAAATACGTCTACAAATCTTTATATTCCATACATAAATATTCAAATAACAAAATATTCTCCCAGAGAAATAGAACACAAATATATATTATATACACCTATATGTTTTCATATGTATATCATGTATGTACTATGGATGCATTGCGTATATATGCATATATGCACTTACTTATGAATATATGTATATAAACACTAAAGATAATGGCCCCTGTTTATAAATTATACGATGAGATAAATAGTTAGTAAATAGATGGTTTTATATTATCTCCACAAAGGAACTCCTGTAATATGTTAGATAAAATAGGAGTGAGTGAGGGGTGCCTGGGTGACTCAGTTGGTTAAGCGACTGAATTCAGCTCAGGTCATGATCTCACAGTTGGTGAGTTCAAGCCCCATGTCGGGCTCTGTGCTGACAGCTTAGAGCCTGGAGCCTGCTTTGGATTCTGTGTCTCCCCCTCTCTCTACCCCTCCCCTGCTCATTCTCTGTGTCTGTCTCTCAATAATAAATAAACGTTAGAAATTTTTTTTTAAAAAAATAGGAGTGAGTGAAAGTAATCCCCTTAAAAAGCTTGTAGTTTAGTTAGGGGAGAGAACACATAAAGAGACAAGATATCTGAGGTGAGTAATTAATTATCAAATATGGAGATAAATACATAATGTAAGCGAATTGAAAGATTATATAAGTTTTATCAAATAATGCTTGAAGTACAATAATAGATGTATGCACAGGGTATTATGGCATTGTACAAACACCCAGGTGTTCCTTATACAATAACTGAAGGTATTCAAGTGGTTCACGAAAGTTGCATAGGGAAGAAAATGCATGACCCAAATGGAATGAAGCATGTGAAGAAGACAAAGAAAAGAAACCTTTCTAACATGAAACCTTCTAACAGAAAGAACAGAATACAGAAAGGACATAGATGTAAGAGAATCAGGTAAATAGGAAAACGGAGGAAATTCAGGGTTTCTAAATCATAGTCTATGGAGAAAGGAATGCGAAATGATGAAATTGGAGAGGTATAAGGGGGTCAGTTGATAGATGGTCTTGCATCTGTTTTAACAAGCTTTGACCACGCTCTGTAGGTAACAGGAAATCCTTGAAGAGAACATGACAAGTAGGGGATGTAACACAGTGATTTCCGTGAAGAGTTGTGAGGTTTTGAACAAGGGGGATAGAAGGTGGGGTTCTGTGTAGACAGAGAAATTCAAGAAATAATTAGGAGTAGAGTCATTAAAACCGGACAAATGTGTGTGTGATGGAGAAAGGGAGGCAGTAATGGGATAAATTAAACCTCCCTGATTTCTAGGAGAATATTGATTACATTAGTTTAAGAAGAAAAGGATGAGTTGATTTAAAATATGTAATACCTAGTTTCAAATAAGAAATGTGTGAATGAGTCAAGGAAATGCCTACTGCCCAAAAACCAAGTTTAGGATTTGAACTATTTAGTAATGTGAGACACAAGCCTGAGGAGAAACTCCTATTTCACTCACTTGATGTGTGACTATAGCTTCTTAGAGTTGTACTTAGATTTTCCCTTGTAAAATAAAGTACAATTTGCTATGTTCTCATGAAGATCACGTGAGATAATTTCTATGAAAGAGCTCTTTAAACTCTATGCCTTTCTAACAATAAAGCCATATCATCATCAAATTAACCATGGCTCTCGCAGAGCTACATCCCACATTAGCCTTTGTTGGTCCAGCTAGTCTATTGATGGATATATATGACTTTTAGAATACTTTTAGAAGGCAGGAATGACTTGTAAGTTGGACATGTTCCTTAGAAAGAAGGAAGATAAACACAAATAAAATGTTGGGAATGAAGATGGAACTTAACTGGGGAACCCACTTTGAGAATACCAGGGTAACCTGGAGGGTTAGTATGAGTTCTACTTACATGAAGACCTGGGCCAATTGTGAAAAGTGCTAAAAGGACGCTGAGACTCATGAGTAAGCACTGATATGGAGAACTTAAAATTCTGAAACAAAGGAGAGATACCAAACTTATAGCACATATTCAGAGAAAGCAGATGCCATGAGTAAAGCTGATATTAATACAACACTTTTGGGATGCCTGGATGGCCCAGTTGGTTGAGTGACTGACTTCGGCTCATGTCGGGCTCTGTGCTGACAGCTTGGAGCCTGGAGCCTGCTTCCGATTCTGTGTTTCCCTCTCTCTCTACCCCTCCCCCACTCATGCTCTGTTTCTCTCTCAAAATAAATAAACATTAATTTTTTTTTAATACAACACTTTCATATGCAAGATATCAGTATGGTACCTGAGTTGTTCCTGGAAAAACAATTTACAACTTTGAAAAAGAAAAACAATTGATTGTCAGCTGTCATTTATAGTTCTCTGACAGTACCCTGGAAGAAAACAAGTGAAATTTCTTAAGAAAAGCCTGTATACCCCAGAAAGGTTTAGCACATAGTTTAGGGAATGAACGGAAAGCTAGACATCAGTGGAGAGAGAAATCTCTATTCCAGGGTAATAATAGAAACCATGATAGAAACAGTGAGAAAGATAAACAGCAACAGTGAAGGAAGCAGAGGGCAAGGACTGCATTTTGAAGCTCTCCAGGAGCTGGAGAAAGTTCACTAGACTCATGGGGTGAAGGAGAACAGTGAACAGAATAAGGAGTGGGAGAGGGAAATGAAGAGTATTAGGTGTTCAAATGACTTTATGAGACAAAATTTATGAGATTAAGATTACATAAAGTTATAATCCACACTCTTGGTTGCTCCTCTTCCCCTTTCTCAATAAAGTGGTTCTATTACACATGTATTTATAATTGGTCATGAATTGACACACTCTGGATGGCTGGAGAGGCCCCTTGTTTGTTTTGAAATCACAGGACACAAAGATGACCCTGTAAATGATGAGATGTAGTCTCACAGAGAGAATTCAGAAAGCTCTCCCAAACAGGCTGCTGCACTTACTGAGTGCAGCTTGAGCTGTTATTAGACACAAGGATTATGCTAGTCATCTGGCTCAAAGTCTCAAATGAATTTAAATGATCTGGAAGAACAAATGCTCATTTGCCATATAATATCTACAATATTACCTCTAGTGGTATCTGAGAGGTGAAAATATCTGATGATTTTTCCTCACTGCATATTTCTCTAACCCCTCCTCTTCCCACGCTTCATTATCATCTCCAGCCCCAGTGAAATGGGAATGATCCTTGCCAGCAATGTGGTCTTTGCATTCAACAGTCTCTAGTACATCTTGTCCTCCACAGACTTGTCCAGTCTTAGATAAGAAGTTAGAGATTTTTGTCTATGTCCAGTATATTTTATCTATGCCTGGTTTTTCTTCCCAGTATGGGTACTTATTTCTCAAAAGAAACACCAGTCCAAGGAGAGCATAAGAAACTAACGGGAAATAAAAAATGATAATCAATGATATAACGAAAGAAAACTATCTTGAATTCAGCTTGCAATCCATTTATAAAAAACATGCATCATGCTGTATACAAAATGAAAATAAAAATAATATATATAGTTGTTTTTGATAAATTCAAAGACTCAGATAAAATTCAGTATCTCTTTCTAATAAAATAAACTTATAAGAATATATAGATATTTCTTTCATATTATTAAAGAATAAAAATGTCTTAAATCAAAGGTCAAAATGATACGTAAAGGCAAAAAACTAGAAACATGTCAAACGGTAAAATAAAAGAATAAAAGAAAAACTATAATCATCATTGCTTTTTAAAATTAGTTGAATTGCTTTACACTGCAATTGAAAAGAAAAAATAAACAGCATAACTTATTTAAAATAAAGGAGTTCAACCACAATTTTCTGCAATGCTAATACCTTCTCGTCAAGGGTAGTATCTATAAAGTAATCACAGTGTTCAGAAATTTCTCAAAAATACACTTTCTTTACTAAAAATTGATAGTAATTTTACATTTACTAAAGAAAATAAGACGCATAATAAATATTTAAAACTAAGAACTTCATAAAATGTGGACAATATGAAAAATTAAACTACCTTAATCAACATAAATATTAGGCAAATAAATGAAGACATAATGTTCTTGAACAGGAAAACAACCTAATAAAAGTGTCATATCTTCACAAAATAATTTATACATTTAACAAAATTGACAAATATTTTGTGTTTTTAAATGGATTTTGGTAAACTGATTTTAAAGCCTTTGGTCATATAAACATGGAAGAAAAATTAAGAAAACATTTGAAAAGAGAAGCAACAAACAGAGATCTGCCTAAATTACAAGAACATGATATAAAGTGACAAAAATTTGAATGGTGTTTTATTAACAAGAGAAATATGCACTTAGCTTAATGGGACATATAAGAAAAACACTGAAGTATGGGAGAATGAATTATGTAATGAAGATGACATTAAAATTAGTAAGAATAAAAATATAATTTGATAAATGGTGTCTGGAAATATGGCTAAACTTTTATTTAAAGGACTAAGTTTCTAGGGGCACCTAGGTGGCTCAGTCGGTTAAGCGTCCAACTTGGGCTCAGGTCATGATCTGGCATTTCGTGGGTTTGAGCCCCGCATCGAGTTCTGTGCTGACAGCTCAGAACCTGGAGCCTGTTTCAGTTTCTGTGACTCCCTCTCTCTCTGCCCCTCCCCCACTCGCACTCTGTCCCTCTGTCTCAAAAATAAATAAACATTAAAAATAATTTTTAAAAATTAAGTTTCAATATCACACCATATTTAAAATAAATTCTAAATTACTTATATTTTTATTTTCAGTAATTCAATACTGCACTACAACTATAAAAGGTTATTTGTAGAATACTGGTTGATGCTTGGGATCATAATATCACAGTTTTATGTTTTGAAATTCTGCATGAACAAATACTGTTAACGCTATTAATAGATTTATAAAGCAAACATAACATATATTT
Source organism: Panthera pardus (assembly GCF_024362965.1). Taxonomy (NCBI): domain Eukaryota; kingdom Metazoa; phylum Chordata; class Mammalia; order Carnivora; family Felidae; genus Panthera; species Panthera pardus. The sequence goes on from NW_026526688.1 coordinate 189,661,772, forward strand.
CAAATTAATGAAAAAAAGTTTAATAAGACTTTTGATAATATACTCAGCCACTCTATATCTCTGTTTCCCTGTCTGTAGGATGAGGCTCATAATTGGGCCATGTGGGCCATGTGACATGGGAATGGAGGTGACCCTGTGCTTTAAGAACACTCCTTGTTTCTCGAAACTCTTGTTCTTTCCCTATCCCTCAAAAATGGTATATTTCAGGGCCACCTGGGTGGCTTCGTCAGTTAAGTGTCTGACTTCAGCTCAGGTCATGATCGTGGCACCAAAACCCTTGAAGATATGTTTTAAACTCGCTTACCCTTGGAAATTAGGAAGGAAATTTAGGTTTTGCGTTTTTATGTTAGCATCTTTCTTATCTTCATTTTGTGTCTCAGGTGTTCTCTTTATTTTCCTGTGTTTAATTTTTTTTTTCTATGTAAGCATGAATTGTTTAAGGTAGATGTAAGCTTAACTGCCTTAAACCTCTTTTTTTTTTTTTACAAGGGATATAAAGAAACAGATATACTGAAAATAAAACATGTTTTAAGTGCCTACTAAATGCCATACATGCTTTGTATATACTGAATGCTTTAAAAATAAACCCCAAGATCTACATTAGACCAGTTTATCACTTGAAGAAACAGATCCTCATTGATGTTAAGCAGCTTGCCCAAGGTGACAGAAGCAGAGGGCTTGGGTACACGTGATTCCAAAGGGTCTCCCTTATTGTAACAATTTGAAATTGCCCAACATAGCTGTGTATTTAAAGTTCATTATGTTTGAAGGTCAGGAATGGTTATAACCTCATGTGATGAGAAATAAGAGTGATCAGGTACATTTGAACATGTTATGTTGGATTTTTCTGTAGTCTGAATTATATTGTGCCTTTCAATTAAAGCCCTTTAACCTCACATGTAACCCATCATTAGCTTTTCACAAAACCAAAGATTCTTGGGCACCCCTGAAATGCATCCCCAGTGCTTTGATCATTAAGTTTCAAAGCCATGCCAAGTTTTCCTCTGATTGCATGGCATGCAGCCTTTAGTAGCTTTTATTTTTGTCTTTATGCAAATAAACAAATGCCTGGAACAGGAAAGCAAATCAGAAATGAAAGTCTGTTTATAAGAATGCCAAAACAACTTGTTTACCCTTGTTCCTATCACTCCTCTCTTAAGTCTTCACAGATAGAAACAATGACATTGGATAGGAGTCATCTAAGCAGAATATCAGAAATAACAAGCAGTTAGATTGCTCTACAGACTAAGCTTGCATAAAATCTCAGGAAGTCAAACACTTGATTAATCTAGACCAAATTAGCAGCAAGCATTCACTGAGCTTACAGATGTCAGGCATTTTGCTATGTATTGTATACATTATCTCATTCAATCTTTTTTACAATAGTGCAAAGCAGCTATTGTTATTATTAGCATCGTACAATTGAGGAAACAGAGAAAAAATAAATTGTTACCTGTCCAAAATAATGCAGCTAGGAAATGGCATCATCAGAACTTGAGCACAGACATATATGAATCTATATCATTATGACATCCAAATTCATCTGCACCTTGAGAAATGCCTTATTGGTACTCTTAAAGGTAAGCCAAAATGAAATTCTGTTGTCTCAGAATGTAGTAAATTAAATACTATGCTTATCATTTCTACATTCTCAAATTTTATTTCAAATTTTCAGTCTTCCTAGAGTGTTCAGATTTACCCTGTTCCTCCTCAGCATAGTAAGCCTATTGTTTCTTTCATTTTATTTATTTTCCAAAGCACCTGATTAAATGCATGAGCTTTGTAACCATTGATATATGCAAAGAGATCTGGATTTCTTTAGATCCTTGATGCATTTGGTTCTTCCCACATTGTGTAACTACCAGCTGTTGGGTGGCATTGGCTGTACCCCCAAATCTAGGGGTGGACTCTCACTGATCTAAAACAAGTAAAGTAACCCCAACCACCTTTTTAGCCAGAAGTTCCCGTTTCTTGAACTAAGAGTATCAACAGCCTGTATGCCTTCTGCCACAAGAATTCAAGCAGCAGAAGTCTGAAGTCTTTTATTGGATGGTTTTAGAAACATATTCTCTCTCCCTCCCTCCCTCCTTCTGTCTCTCTCACTTTCTATGTGTGTGTGTCTCTCTCTGTCTCTGTCTCTCTATTTCTATCTCTATCTTTCTCTTTCTGAAAACTCTTAGCAATAATTTCTGCTGTGGTTAACCCTTACAAACATAAGGACAAACAAACAAACTTGGTAACTAAATGCTGTGTCCTTGGCAACATTCCTAAGCCATTGTATCTACCAATCATGCCCTACTTTCAGAATCCCAGTTTGTAGAACCAATTAATTCCCTAATGTATATGCTAGTTTGAGGCAGGTTTTCACTTATATTCAACTAGAAACATCTAATTTATACTTCTGAGATTTTTACCAAAGCTGATGGTGATAGCATAGTTACAGAATTCAAGCTCAGATCTTGGCTCTGTTATTTTAAGATGTTTGATCTTGAGAAAATGATGTAACCTCTCTGAGTTTTAGTTTTATTAATTTTAAAGAGATATTTACTCTGGTTATTGTGAAAATTAAACAAAATATCATATGTAAAACACTTTGTTCTGTACCAACGTGTGGAAAAAATGAATATCATATTTAATGGGATAAAAATCAATTTCATCTCCATTAATCTCTTCAAAGTAAGTCCATCTGGTTCCAGGCACTTCAGTTGTTCTGATTTTCCTTTTGCCACTACAAAGCCATATTTGGTTATATTTTTCTTTTCTTGGTATATTTAAGGACTAAGCTTATTTCACTTCCTCTAAAATATTATTCTTTTTGAGAGAAACTTGGTCTTTCCTGTACTATAAGTGCTCATGGCATTCAAAAAAATGCTCTTTATAGAGTAGGGATTTGATAAATCACTGTTTCTTTTACATGTAAACATATAATGTAAGGGCATTTCATATAAAAGTAAAGCATGCTCTGAAGAGCCATTCAGCAAAATATAGTTTGCCCAGAGGTGTTCATCAATCTCAAATTTATTAACTACCATGCGTACAAAATCCTATTTTTAATTTGAGGTCTTGCAGACATTGTAAGAGTATTCAGGAAGAAAAAAGAGGAAAAACAAGAAATATGTTTTCAGCATGTATCAGGCACTGGTATATACCATGCCATATTTAATATTTATTAACTCTCAGAACAGCAACTATTTATTTCCTCACTTATACAATTATTCAACAAATTCTTTTTGAGCCATAGACATTAAGCTAGATCCTGTGAGTTGCTGTATGTATGTTATTCTGTGATTTAAATTAAATAGGTAATTATAAGAGATCATTAGGTGGGTAAAAATTGTTTTTGGTATTCACATTAAGGGGAGGGAGGAAAGTCATTTGCCCCAGGTATTACAGATCCTAAGTGCTAACGTGTTTGAATACAGGATACTTGAAGGATACAGTGGAAAATAAGATGTAATCTTTGCCCTCAGTGACATAAGATTTATGCTACCCAATGCATCCTTGATGGATATTTGCTAAACAATGATTTTGAACCCAGGCCTATCTTCCTCCAATTTCCACATCATTTCACTGTGCTATACTGTGTTCAAGTAATCCATATTTCAGCCATTATTCTTAAAAAACATAGTATTTCATGGATGAATATGTTTTTGGCATAGTCAAGTCCTATTTTTCTAATACATCTATTAAATTTAAAAACTCATTTTAAGTCCCCTTGTTTGAATATTGAATATAAACCTACTTAATTTTATTTGAACTTTATATTGGTGTTTTGATTTGGAGAGCACATGAGACTTTTCTATTGCATCTTTTCCTTACAAATGAATTAATAAACTGAGTCAAATTGAAATAAAAACAAAAGTCACATAGATTTAATCAAATCAAATAGCCCAGTAAACCAAAGATCTGTACAATCCATCAGATCACTAATAATTATTTTGGTTCAGATTAAAGATAATCAGGGGCGTCTGGGTGGCTCAGTCGGTTAAGCATGTGACTTCGGCTCAGGTCATGATATCATGGTTCACAAATTTGAGCCCACATCAGGCTCTGTGCTGACAGCTCAGAGCCTGGACACTGCTTTGGATTCTCTGTCTCTGTCTCTCTCTCTCTCTCTCTCTCTCTCTCTCTCTCTCTGTGTGTGTGTGTGTGTGTGTGTGTGTGTGTGTGTGTCAGTCTCTCTCTCTCAAAAATAAAGAAACATTAATTTTTGTTAATTTAAAGATAATCAGTTATCCAAAGAATGTTTGACATAATTAACTGAAAAAGGATAGGAATCATCAGAACCAACAAACAAAAAAATCAGTCTGGTTATCATTCCAGTCCATTGGATGGTATGGAATAATTTAATTGTCTTTCCTAGACCCCAAACTCAAAAGTATCTTATACTTTAAAGATTTTTCTGGATCTGGAACCTATGAACTTAGTGATATTTAGAGACAGTTAAATCACTGATTTTCAACCTACTGTCCAGGGATGCAATGCTCTGGAAATCATATACACGTTAATGGATATATGTGTGCACATTCTTATAAGGATAGATTCTATGGCTTTCTTTGATTCCCAAATGAACCCAATATCAAAAATAGTTAAACACTGATTTGCTTTCTTGCCTTTATCAAGCTTCCATATTTGTCCACAAGTCTTTGTTTGTGGTAAATTGGCTATGTCATTTAAATATATTAAATGAGATATTAATGTTACCTATCTCACAAGATGGTTGCAAAGCTTAAATGTTGTAATGAAAGTGAACTGCCTAGAAGTGTGTCTGAAACAATGAAAGGATTATGTAAGACTTAGTATTACACAAGTATTATGAAAGAGTAAGAAAGTATCATGTTGCAGTATTATTTCATTATTACTATAAACACCCATGATATCACTAGTCATTAGAATGTTACTTCCAAACTATACTCCCCAGAGCATTCATGTTCACAGTTGCTACAGATATTCTGTGAAAACTATGTGAAAAGGCCAAATAAGTTTGAGAAATATCTCATATTTGTTCTAAATAAAGATTCATACACATACTAGTTTCTTAAAGATAACAAGGATTACTTAAAGAAACATGTTTACATTTATTTAGCCACATATTTTTCAACACAGAACTCTTTTTTTGGAGGGAATACCTATTATTTTCTTGTGGAGTTTGCAATTTAAGTAATGTTATCCTACCAGATGGTGGTCACTTCACTGCAGATAATGAAATGCTACCAAAATGTAGTTTCTTCTTCAACTAGTATCATATAAGGATGCACTTAGCCATAGTATTTGATACAGTAATTTCCAAGCTTATTGGGTCAATTACAGAGTTCTTTATTCTTGGAAAGCTGAAAATAGTAGAAAAGCATGTCTCTCACACATAAAATGGCCACACAGAAAAATTCCATTTTAAAATTGCCTGGAATTAGAGTTCTGATTATAAATCGTTTGGGGGAAGAACCAAGAGTTAAGAGTAACTAAATGGAAATTGCATCATTTCATAGATTTCATGTAGTCACCTCAACTATGGAATCAGCTAGACAGCCTACATTTATCAGAGCCTAACACCAAAATTTGTGGTCAGAATTTAGGTGTACAATGTATTGTATTGTTTTAGTTAACTCTTATCCTTGGGAATACTTATATTCATCCTATGTTTTATCATCCAAAAGTATATTTGGTAAGTGATTCTTACAGATGTATAGGTTAATAGGAGGCACAGGAGAGAATTTTTTAAAACATACGTATTTTAGTTTCCTAGGATTTCTCCAATGAATTACCATGACTTGGCAGTCTAAAATAACAGAAATTATTCTGGTATAGCTCTGGAGGCTAGAGGTCTGAAAGGTCAGTAGGACCATGGTCTTCCAGAGCTACTGGGAAAGAATCCTTATCCTTCCCTTCCCAGCTTTTGATGGCCCCAGATGCTCTTGGGATTATCACTGAATATGCCCAGTGCCTGTTTTTTCCTCACATGGGCTTTGTCTCTGTACATCTTTCTGTGTCCTCTCCTGTTTTTGAAATGGCACCAGTCATTCGATTTAAGGCTCACCCTAAATCCAGGATGATTTTATCCCAATATCTGTAACTAACTACATCTTCAAAGACTTTATTTCTTGATAGAAATAAATGAGGTCACATTCTGAGTTTAACATATAGTCATTAAGTGAGGAAAAAAGAGGTTACTATTTAAAGCACGATGATACATTCTAGCAAATCTGTCATTAATTCCTGATATTTAGAGAGGCTATATAAGCCAATAGGATTTGTAATTCATCTAATATATAGCTAAGATGGACATTAGAAGACAAAAAGGTAGAAATTCAAATGGATCTTCTTTATACTATGCAAGAACATCAAATACATTTAGGCAGAGGAACTTGATAATTTCAGGGACCTGCAATGTTTCCAGATAATTTTGATAAATTCTACATGTACCATGCACTACATAACACTACAATTCATGTGGAGTAAAAGGAAAGAGATTATCATGATAACAACTTGAAATTTGCAGAGATACTAACCTTTCTTTTTTTTTTTTTTTGAATTGAAAGTCCTTTCTTTTATTATTTTTTTTCCAATATACGAAATTTATTGTCAGATTGGTTTCCATACAACACCCAGTGCTCATCCCAACAGGTGCCCTCCTCAATACCCATCCCCCACCCTCCCCTCCCTCCCACCCCCCATCAACCCTCAGTTTATTCTCAGTTTTTAACAGTCTCTTATGCTTTGGCTCTCTCCCACTCTAACCTCTTTTTTTTTTTTCCTTCCCCTCCCCCATGGGTTTCTGTTACGTTTCTCAGAATCCACATAAGAGTGAAACCATATGGTATCTGTCTTTCTCTGTATGGCTTATTTCACTTAGCATCGCACTCTCCAGTTCCATCCACGTTGCTACAAAGGGCCATATTTCATTCTTTCTCATTGCCACGTAGTATTCCATTGTGTATATAAACCACAATTTCTTTATCCATTCATCAGTTGATGGACATTTAGGCTCTTTCCAACAAAACTAAAAGGCAACCAACGGAATGGGAAAAGATACTTGCAAATGACATATCGGACAAAGGGCTAGTATCCAAAATCTATAAAGTGCTCACCAAACTCCACACCCGAAAAACAAATAACCCAGTGAAGAAATGGGCAGAAAACATGAATAGACACTTCTCTAAAGAAGACATCCGGATGGCCAACAGACACATGAAAAGATGTTCAACGTCGCTCCTTATCAGGGAAATACAAATCAAAACCACACTCAGATATCACCTCACGCCAGTTAGAGTGGCCAAGATACTAACCTTTCAATATATCAAAAACTATAGCAATGAGCTAGAAGAAGAAGAAAAATTACACTGATTGGTATTGCATTTGAGAACTTAGAGAATTTAGCAAACAAAACATCCTTTCTCCTCTCTGCTTTTAACCCAAGGACTCACAATGAACTCACTTCACTAAATCAATTTAAACTGAAAAGAATGTTTATTAAAATGCTATGAGTCAAAAAATTCCATAGCCAGATATGACACACTGAAGCCAAGAAAATTACGACAGTCTGCATGATCCCAATGGCAGTCCAGAAAGTCAACAATCTTCAGAAATCTGTATGTTCTTCTTACCTGAGAATATTACACATTATTTTTATTAGAATCAAAACTGCCTTTTTTATAAAATATGTTACCTTATAACCAAATAAAAGTAACTTCTGCTTTTAAAAAAAAAAAGTGCTTTATGTTCACAAATAAGTGTGGCATTAGCCAACATTTGAAGGTGTTGAAAGAGGAAGCTTATTTGTAATACAGTAAAAAGCATATTGAGTTATTGAGTTCAAAGGATCAAACAGAGGCCAAACATTAGGCAACAAATACTGGGTGGTCTTATAGCAAATGTTTAGAGTCACTGTCTACATGTGAGGACCATAGTGTTTATGCTCAAAGTGCCAAAAACACTAATCAAGTACATACAATTTTAATTTTGTATAAACCTATATAGCAGTTTCTATTTGAAATTATGCTGAAGTAACCAGAACTAGATTTTTCCCTTCCAGCTGCAAAGAACTAGAAAACTGGACAAATTATATGAAAATCTGCTTTTAAATATCAGAAAGTAGTTAACACAAGACTGGCACCACTAAAAGAAGGGGAGAAAAAACATAAGATTGTCTTTTCCTCCTAATAATGTGTGAGGAGCAGAAGTAAGAAAGCATAATAATGATCTAACGATTTTAATTATCTAAATATAATGAAATAGAATTTTTTAATTAATAAATTCACAAAGCTTTTACAAGATGGTGGCTTTCCATAAGATTTGAATCACTTGAAGGATACAGACTGAAGTCAGACAGGGCCATTGTCCCTCAGAAGATCACAGTTTTATTAAAGAGATTTGTAAGTAACAAATAAACATCCAGTTACTGGTTCTGAATGTAAGGATCTTGAAGTTGCCACTTCATCCTAACAAGTAAAAAGCTAAACAGACTCAAATAAATAATTCCTTTGGATCCACAGAAGAGGAGAGGGAACAGGGAAAGCCACAGCAGCCACAATTGGAGAAGACACACAGGCAAACACAGGGAATCGAGGCTTACTGGTGCAGAGACTAAAAGCAGAAACCTCCAGAATTGGTGCTGGGGTGGGAAAATCTGAACCGCACTGACACATTGCAGGAGGTCACACATGGTCACATTAAGCAGTTAAAAACTCCAAGGGGACCCAGTCATAGGAGGGACTACACAGTATTATCAGATTTACTTCCAGAAGCTCCCTCAGATTCTCATAGTGAATATGTGAGAACAATCCCCTCAGGCTTCCAAAATAGGGAGAGGAAAGGGACCATTTTGAAATATTCCAGAGCACTATGTTCCTAACAAGGGGCTGCCCTCAGGGGAAACTAGTTAAACAGAACCTAACCTACTGGTGTATTACCAGAGCCTAATTGAACGGCCTAGCAAAAAACGTTAAAAGTTCTTTAGAGAGAAGAAAAATAAGATAAGTCAGAAACTCTAATCTCCACAAAGAAAGGAAAACCATTGAAGAAGGGATAAGTAAGGTAAAATAAAAACTTTTATTTTTCTTATTCTTGATTCAACAGGTAACAGTTTGTTCAAAATAATAATAGCAACAAAGTTTTTGATTATGTATGCTTATATATATAATGTATATACATACGCACACTTACATATGCATATATATATATATATATATATATGACATAAGTGATGGGAATGACACAAGAAATAGGAGGAAAGAATTAGAATTATTTTGTATTTACAAGATACTCATACCTCCCATGAAGTGGTATATTGTTACTTGAAAGCAGAATTGTCTTAGTTGTAAATGTGTATTGCAATCTCTAGGGCAACCACAAAAAAATGCTAAAAAGGGATTTATATAATATGCTAGGAAGGGAGAAAACATGGAATAATAGAAAAAAGCCCAATTAGAACCACAAAAGGCAGAAAGAGTAGAATACAAAAATGGGAACAAAGAACAATGGCAACAAATAGAAAACAATAAAGAATATAGTAGACACCAATCCAACTGTGTCCAACTGCATCAATAATCATTTTGAAATCAATATCGAATACACCAATTAAAAGAGATATTGTTATAGCAGGTCAAAAAACATGACCAACTCTCTATTGTCTATAGGAAACCTACTTTAATATAAAGAGACACATACATTGAAAGTAAATGGATAGAAGGGACTGAGTGGTTCAGTTGGTTAAGCTTCTGACTACTGATTTCAGGTCACGATCTCACAGTTGTGAGATTGAGCCCCATGTTGGCTCTGTGCTGCGTGGATCCTGCTTGGGATTCTCTTTCTCCCTTTTTCTGCCCCCCACCCCCGCCAACTCACATTCTCTCTCTCTCTCTCTCTCTCTCTCTCTCTCTCTCTCTCTTTCTCTTTCTCAAAATAAATAAAATTTCAGATAGCATAATTTAAAGTAAAAGAAGTTATCAAGGGTTAAAAAGGGCACTGCATAATGGTAAAAGGGTCAGTTTTCCAAGAAGATGCAATAATTCTTTTTTTTAATGGTTATTTATTTACTTTGAGGGTGAGAGTGTGAGTGAGGGGGAGGGGGAGAGAGAGGGAGCAAGCAGGCTCTGCACTGTCAGCACAGAGCCCAACACGGGGCTCCATTTACAAACTGTGAGATCATTACTTGAGCCAAAACCAAGAGTTGGACACTTAACTGACTGAGCCACCCAGGCATCCCCAAGAAGATGTAGTAATTCTTAACCTGTATATGCCTAACAAAGGAGCATCAAACTACATGAAGCAAATACTCTTAGAACTTCAAGGAAAAGTAGATGTATCAGTTAACATCAGGGTGCTGGACACCTCAGCACCCTTCACTCAGAAATGGATAGATACAGTAGACAGAAATAACAAACACACATACATTGTAATTGGTGCTTTAAAGGGACATAGATGTAATTAAAATATAGTTAATTTATGAGGTTGGATGTATGCCCCAACTGGTATATTTCTTATTTTGGAATAGCTCTGTTTGCTTAAATATGCTGTCCAAAATTTAACTGAAAGTGATCTCTTTGTAATCTTCATCCAATACATTATTTAGCCACACACAAAGAAATGTTTGATTCCAGCAGCAGATGCCAACTTTGGGGTCAAACTGAAGCACTAAACACTGTATTTGCTTTATCCTTTCTATGCATCTGTTTGCTTCACCTATATGAGCAGCTTAAACCCAGTCTTCTTTTAGCTGTAAACTGTCAGGTCCTCGGCATTCACGCATGCACGTCAATAACTGCATCATCCACATCAGAACTAGTGAGATATCTGCTCAGTTGAGCCTTAGAATCACTTTTTGATTTTGTAATGTAATAATAAAGCTAACATTGTAATGTTTGGGGGGAAAAATCATGCTTTTGTGAAAATTTGGCATAAAAAATCCTCTATGTATTTACCCAACTCAATGTTCATTTTCTACAAGTAACAGGTTGCCTCAGTTTCTCTAGCCGGTAAAAGTACATATTCTTTAAGTTTCTGTAATGAAAATCAAAAGTAACTTTTAAGCCTTGAGTTTTAATAGTAGGCTGACTTCTTTGTCTAGTTGGTTAGCCACATTTAAATAACAATTTCATGGGAAAATACCTTTCATATAATTTGCGTGGAAACTTCTAAATAAAGAATGTTTACCAGGTGAACTCCCTTGGCTCTTTACCAGTAAGTTCGATTCTGTAGTTATGATTTTATATGCGTTATTAATAAATTTAATAATGAGTTTCTTCAGCTCCAAGATCTTTGGCAAAGAAAAACAATGTCCAAAAGTGAAAGCCAGGATTTTGAATAATAGTTCTTAAATTGATCCCATTTTGACACCATCATAAACTACTTAAAATCATGTAAAGAAGCTTAAAATTTGACCAGTGGGTAGTCATTTATAGGTTTGTAATATAAGTGAACTAAGGTACAATACAGATTGAGTCAAATCACACTAATTTTTTTTTCCTTTTAAATAAATTAGAAAATAATATCGGTTTGTATGCCAAGTAATATGAGAATTAAGCTATTCTAAAATTCCCAATCTTTGCAATCCAAGAGGTCTCTATGTGAATCCTATCTCAGGTACTTCATGGTAGGTGTGCAACTGAGGAAAGCATATGACCTTTCAATGTCTTAAAATTATCATTTCTTTAATGTAAATAATTGTTCTTAATTCTCAAGATTATGTGAAAATTAAGAAACATGTAATATATGCTAAACAAATAACATAGATGGTTTCTAGTATCAGATGTTACTTTTCCTCGAATATTAATTTATAAAATATTTAGTGCCAATAAACGCAACTTAAACACTGGAGGAAACAGAATTATGGAATGAATTCATTATTTATGTGTATTGTCAACTAATTATCCTCTCAACTTTGTATTCAAGGATGACTCTCTTGGTTCACGTTGAATGTCAGGTGTACTCTTTCTTTCCTTGCTCTTTAATTCATTTGCTGTCCTGTCAATAGTTTTTAGAACAGGAAAAGAAATCTGTTTTGCCAAAAGTAGCATACACACACAGGCACACAAGCATGTACACTACTTGATGAAATCAACCCAAATTAAATATTTTCATTTGTTTACCCTTGGCAAAACACAGCTTCTTATGTTTAAGAAAAAAACGAATCATTGATGCTGAGTGTTAAATATCCCATGCAGAGTCGCTTGTTGATAAGTTCGGTGGGAAGGGATAAGGAACTCAAGAATTAAATTTCTGTGGAAAAAAAAAATGTCTGGGTTTAACAATTAGAGGTGGAAAGTGCTCAGAGGACCATGTGCTATATGTTGCCTAACCTGAAAGATTTGAAGAAGAGTATGATATAAACAGAAACAGGGCTTTCTTTTCTACTCCTGAGGTACCAGCATTTATTTGAAAATAAAGGAATCGTCTTCTACCAGAATTTTTAAGTTTGCCTAATTCCTTAAAGTTCTAAATTTTATAATGGAAAATGAAGATGCCTTCTAAGGATAAAGATAGAGCATCTCATCCTTTACTCCAGGTCCTAGACTGTAATCCTGTTTTCAGCTTGGAAAGCCCCATAGGTACCAGGCCATGTGTAAGTGTCCATGGCTTCCAGCATATGGTTCATACATAGCCTATCGCATATTCGGTGATTAACATTTTTAAGTAAATACTATACTATGTCTTTATATGTTTTAATAAGCAAATCAGCATGATATTGCGCAGGCATTTATTTTTCCAAACCTTCTTATGTATTTTCTATAGCCATTTAACAACTGAAATCTGATTCCCAGTGAGTACAATTCTTAGCTATCACTTCTTATGTTCTGTTTTTAAATAAACCCTTTTAGCATTGCACAAATAATATCACTTACAAAAATCTATAGTCTCGCCTCTTAGCAATTTCAATAGAAAAGATGAATTTCATTTACGACTGATAAAATATTAAAAACATTGCAAAGTCCAAAAACAGTTTCTTTGAAGTTCTAAACAGAAAAGGGTTATAAAGTTGTACAAGGAATCATCAAAATATTTACTGTAGAGATTTCGCAACCTTCATTACTTTTATAGGCCAGAAGGTAATACCAATAGCTTTAACGTTGTAGCAGTGGTCACACTTGGGATTACTTTCTTGACCTATTTTTCAGGTGGTTACCATATGTTTGGCTTTAATACATAGGTTTTTTTTTTTATTTACCTCTCTGCATATCCATTACTTTACATGGAAAAATGACTTTTAGAACATGCACTAAATCCATCAAATTATCAGAAATCTATCCACAGAAAGGTAAGATACAACATGGAGGTGGGGAATATGGTTCGAAGAAATCAAAGCAAAATTTGAGGAGTTATGTCCAAAATAAATGTGTTAAAAATTCACAATTACTCAAAAACACATATATCTGGATCATTTCAGGGTAACTGGCAAATGTGATGCTGCTTTTTTTTGGCATGTATGTTTGATCTCCTTTAATCTGAAACAATTTCTCAGACTTTTTTGTATTACATGAAATTAACATTTTTGAAGAAGACAGGCCTGTTTTGTTTTGTTTTGTTTTGTTTTTGTTTTGTTTGGTAGAATGTTTCTCAGTGTGAATTTATCCGATGTTTCCTCGTGAAGAGATTCAGATTATGCCCATTGACAGATTGTGTATATAACAAAGGTTGTATTTTGCCCCTCTCAGTGCATCCTGTCATAGAAATACATGATATAAGCTTGGCCCATTATTGATGAAATTAACTTCGGTCACTTGATTAAAATGATGTCTGTCAGGTTTCTTCACTCTGTCATTATTAACTCACCTTTTGTAATTGATAATTAATTTTGGGGAAAATACATTGGAATTATGTATATATTCTGTTCCTTATCAAACTTTTACAACTAGCTTTAGCATCTAGCTCTGATTGTCTATGCAATTCATTATCCCATTGATAGTTGAAATATGATACATTTTCTAACTCTACAATATTTTCTGCATTTATTGTTTGGTATTCCATGATAAATAAGACATTTACTTCCTTCTTCTTTCCTTTTTCTTTGTCTTCCTTCCTTCCTTCCTTTCTTCCTTCCTTCCTTCCTTCCTTCTTTCCTTCCTTTCTCTCTCACTCTCTCTCTCTCTCTCTCTCTCCCTTCCTCCCTCCCTTCCTTCCTTCTTTTCTTTTCTTTTCTTTCTTTCTTTCTTTCTTTCTGTGTGGACACATAAATTTCATAACTCATTATTTCCATTATTTTTGATGCTTATATTACCCTTGATTTTGGTGGTCAAAGACCATTCAAATGATCTTGTCTCTCTTCATAATACTTTTTTTTTAAGAACTTCCTTTAAAAAGTGATGATAAAGAGCCAGCCATTCAAATATCTGCGGCAAGAAGAAAACTGAGGCAAAGGAAACTGAAAATTAAAAAGTACTTCAGCAGAAAAAAATCTTGGTATTTTAAAGGTATAACAAGGATCAAGTGCTATTACAAGGTATCAATGAGAGATAAAGTGATATAACTTGGAGTATGAGAGATGCATAGACAAATAGGGCCTTGAAGACTCTGACATAGAACTGAATTTTCTTCTAATTGCAGTCACAAGGTAATGGAAGCATTAAAGCCATTATAAAATATGATCTGATTTACTTTCTCAGCAGTCACCTTAGATACTATCTAGAAAACATACTAAAGCGGGACAAGGATGAAGAAGGGAGAATAAAGGGGCTTTTGCCGAAGTTCAGGAATGTGATCATTGTGGTTTGGACTGGAGGAATAGCAGTGAATATGTAAAGAATGTTAAATTCAGGAGGTAATTTGTCACCAACATATTTCCAGTGGACTGGATTATTACAGGATGAGGGAAGGGGAGGAATAAACATAAGTCTGGGATACCTGGGTGGCTCAGTGGGATGAGCCTCTGACCCTTGATTTCCTCTCAGATCATGATCCCACAGTTCATGGGTTCGAGCCCTGCGTGGGGCTTTGAACTGGCATTGTGGAGCCTGCTTGAGATTCTCTGTCTCCCTCTCTCTGCCCCTCCCTCCCATTTTAAATATTTTTTTTAAAAATCTAAAAAAATATATATGTACATGCATATATAAGCCCTAGAAGTTAGACCTGAGTTACTGTATGGCTGATGATGCCACCAATAAAATGAGGAAGCATATCAACTGGCTGTTTCTTGTTCAGTGTCTCACAAGCCATCACTGAAACGTCAGCTCATCTTGCATCACCTGAAAGTTTGACTGAGGGAAGGTCAGCTATGAAGCCTCCCTACATGACTGCTGAAAGGCTTCACAAGAGCTGCTTCCAGGATCATTCACACCACAGTTGAAAGTCTTCAGAAAATCTACTGTTGAGCTCACTCAGTCAGGCCTCATTGTGGGATACTTCAAATGGCTTGTTCCAGAAATAAGCAACCGAGAAAGAGAAAGAGTACTCTAGGCAAAATCTTTGTATTTCCTAATATTGGAAGTAACATCATATCACTTCTACCATATTCTGTTTCTTAGGAGTGAATCAGTAAATCCAGCTCATTGTCAAGGAAAAGGAATTACACAGGGGATGATCCCTGGGAAGTATATGTCATGGGGGACCATCTTAGAAGCTGCTTATCACAACTACCAAATGACACAGCAGTTTTTAGTCCTAAGAGTCAAAGGAAAATAAGTGTGTATGTTCACCCAAAGAAAGGAACAAAAACATTCGAAACAGTTTATTCATAAGAGCTAATAGCTGGAAACAACTGAATATTCATCAGTAAGAGAATAGATAAATATGTTTTGTTGTATACATAAAATAGAAATCTGCAGAGCAATAAAAAAAGAAAAAAAATTAATGCAACAACATGGATGAATCTTTCAGATATTATGTCGAATGAAAGAATTCAGACATAAAATAGTGCATGATATCCTGTACTAAGGAAAGACAAATTTTGTAGAACAATCAGCACTAGAAGTCACCTCTGGAAGATGAGAATAGACTGGAGATGAATAAAAGAGAATCCTTTGAGGTGCTGAGAATGCTTTATATCTTGATTTGGGTGATAGTATAGCAGATGTATACATATATATTCATTTAACTTAAGGTTTTAATTTGTGAATATTACATAATTCACTATATGTATATATGAGTTAGATTTATATATATGTGTTATATGTTATATATGTATAAATATGTTATAACTCATATATAGTAAATTAAGTAAATGTCAAATTCAAAAATTAAAACCTTAGGTTAAATGAATTTTTATATATGAGTTATAACATATATATGTTATATATAAGTATGTTAGATATTTTTTAATTTGTGACTTTTATATATTTTTAATTTTTTAATTTGTGAAATTTCCATAATTTACGTATGAATTATTTATTTCTATGAAATTCATTTACAGTGAAATTTATATAATTCACTATATATATATGAGTTAAAACATATGTATTATATATCACATACATATGTTATAATGAGCTGTAACATATATAAAACATATATGTTATAATTCATTAAAAATATTGATACTTTGAGAAGACTTAGTGACATCCTCAAGGTAGCTTAAAACTTATGGTATGCCTCTGCAAGGAGGGCATAGGTTACAAATTGCTTAATGGTTTTGTAAAATCAATGAGCAGTCAAGGTTAGCTTTGTGCAAAAAAAAAAAAATCACTGCAATCTTGAAACATGTCACAAATCCTAAATCTTAAGAACATTCACAAAATTTGATAGCAATTCTAAAAGTGTACATAACAACAAGTAACAAGTTTTGACTCAGAAAGACATTTCTAAACAAATCTCCTACTTGGTAGCTGTTACTCAAAGACTCTGTTATATAGAATAAAATATGTAAAATGTGAAATACTTTCATAAAAGCTTCACAATTATGAAGAGGAAATGCAAAGCTTAATATATATGTTTGGCGGGTAGTATCAGTATTTGATAATTATTTCTATTGATATGTAATCACAGGAATTTCTTTTTCCCTATTTCTTGTCTATTTGCTCACATGTTGAATAGGTGCTTTAAACTTGAATAGATATTTCTCTGAAGAAGATATACAAATGACTAATAAACGTATGAAAAGACACCATTATTAGTGGTTAGGGAAATGGAAAACAATTTCACAGCCATTAGGGCAGCTTTTCTTAAGAAAAAGTGGGGACACTTGGGTGGCTCAGTGAGTTAAGCACCCAACTCTTGATTTCGGCTCATGTCATGATCTCATGGCTTGTGGAATTGAGCCCTTCATTGGGCTCTGCACTGGCAGCATGGAGCCTGCTTGGGATTCTCTCTGTCTCTCTCTCTCTCTCTCTCTCTCTCTCTCCCCCCCCCCCCACCACCTGCTTGCACACGTGCATATGCTCTCTCTCCCTCTCTCTCTCAAAAGAAATAAAAAATAGACATAAAAAAAGAAAAAGAAACAAATGGAAAGTAACAAATGTTAATGAGGATGTGGAGAAAGTGGAACCTCCCTACATTGATGTTGGGAATATAAATGCTGCAGGAGCTGTGGACAACAGTTTGATGATTTCCCTGAAAATTAAACACAATTATCATATGATCAAGAAATCCCACTCTAGGTATATAGCCCAGAGAATTAGAAACCGGTATTCAGACAAATATTTGTACACAAATGTTCATAGCAACACTCTCCCCAATAGTCAAAAGGTGGAAACAACCAAAATTTCCATCAACAGATGAATGGAATAATGTATGTACCAATACAATAATATATTATTCAACCACAAAAAAGAATGAAGCACTGATGTCTGCCACAATGTACATGAACCTCAAAAATGTGCTAAGTGAGAGACACCTGATGCAAAGGCTTCTGAGACGAACTTAATCACTGTTACGTTGCCTGGGGTGTTGGAGAAATAATGGATAACACTTACTGAGCATGTATTCTGTAATGGCAGGTTTCATGGAGAGACAGAATCTTCTAGGGCTTTTCAGATATAAGATATTTGATCAACTATTTGAAAAAGAATGTAAGCTGATAAAAGCAAGAGAGTTGCAGTGAGCTTGAGAATGGTATTTTCATGGAGAGTGACAAAATTAGCTTCACTAGAATCTATTTTTCAAAAAAAAAAAATTCATTTTGGATTCTTCCCAGCTTTGAACAGGACTGAAAAATTGTTTCTCCATATGACATGATCAAAAGATATCTCAGGAGTGCCTGGCTGGCTCAGTCAGTAGGACATGTGACTCTTGATCTCAGGGTCCCGAGTTTAAGCCCCACCTTGGGGGCAGAGCTTACTTAAAATTAAAAAAAGAAAAAAAAATAGAAAAAAACGACACCTTAGAATTCAGATGTAAAAAATATTCATATATTAAAAAGGTTTTTAAATAACTAATTTCATATTGCTTTTCTCAAGCAGCACTATCCAATAGAATTTTCTGTGATAAAAGTAATGTTCTGTATCTGAATTATTCAACATGGCAGCTTCTAGCTTTTTGTGACTATCAGGATTCAGAAATGTGGCTAGAAAAAAAGAGGAACTGAATTTTTAATTTTATTGAACTTTATTTAACTCCATTTACTTGACCTTAACTTTGGTTAATTAATTTAACTGGCCACATGTGGCTTAGTGGCTACCATTTCGCACAGTCCAATTCTACTGTCCATCCTACTTAAAATATTTAGATGATATGATTTTGGCACAGTTTTAATGTATCTTATCTCTTTTAGTTTAAACCCAGTTTAACCCATTTCTTCCACATAAAGCCTTTTAAAGTCTTTCTGAACTTGTTCTCAAGGCTGCTTCTGTCCTATCCCTTCTTCTACTATCCTTTCCCCAAGATGGCATCTGAGAGTTGGGTGCAGTGGGAGTGTGGGGACTGGTATTTATGTATCTTCAGTATTTTCAGAATGCCCTCTGAACCTTATCTGGGGTGTGTCATTATCCTTTGTCTCTGGACCTCAACCTCTAGTCTCCTGAGTCTTTGTTTTGTAACTAGGTTAACTAGCCTTGGTCATCCAGAGGCCTGCTGGTAGGATTCCCTGAGAGATGGCAGTTCCCCCAATTATTTGGCAATTGCGCTAATGCCTAAACTTAATAACTGTGGATCCTGTCTCTGCTTGTGTGAGTGATTTTCTTCAGGCCTATTCATATCCACTGTTTCTCACAAAACATGCAATTCCTCACTCTTGGGAACAGAAACCTCACCTGGCTTCCCCACAGAGGCTGGTGTGTGCACTTCGCTAAGAGGAAGCCCTAGGACTCAACTCAGGCCTTTCTCTAGCCATTGCTGCTCTACTCCCAGACCCCAGGAGTAGCAGGCTTCTCCCAGAGGCTGCCAAAACTTCCAGCCTCAATCAGGAAGCAGAGAAACCGGCACTCCAAAAACTCTGAGCTTTTCAGCAAGAGAAGATCATGGTAAAATCCTCTGTCTCCTTCTCTCCCCCTCCCTCAGCTGTCTCATCAGTCTTGGAAGGACTTGGTCAGTGGTGTGGTAAATTTGTTTGCTTTCAAGCTTGCGTTCCCTCTAGCTCTTGGCTTACTCTGAGATTAATTCCCTACATTTTGGTTAGATTTTTGGAACCAAATTTTTACAAGTTGATTTTATAAGTTGATTTTTCTAGGTTAAGATTTTTATAAAAGAATCAGAGATGCATTGCCAGATTCTTCTTCAAGGAAACATTGTAGCCTTGGCCGTCAACAGCAGCCTCAGCCCAGGAAGCCGCCTTACCCATCAGGGGTTGGCCTGTATACAAACCACTGAGGAGGCTTTACACCCACAGTTCCCTAGGGGTTGACCTTTCCAGGGCTTTCTGTGACCTGCATGGTAATCCTCCTTCTCCCTCTGCCTGATCCTGCTTCCTCTCTTTTCCACAGGTGTGAATCCCTAATAAATTTCTCACATGCTAAACTCTGTCTCAACATCTGCTTCCAAAGAACTCAACCTGGGGCATTTGGTTTGAAGTTCAAAGCTGAGCACTGACTTTTTTTTTTTCCTAGGCTGTATCTGCCTGCCTCTTATCTATGGCAATAAACCTAATCCCTTTGGCCTAGTCTTAATTGCAAGATGATTCCAGGGAGAAAATATAAATTTTTAAAACTGAAAAATACTTTGGATGATATTTCAAAACATTACCCTGCCTGACTTACTGGGCTACACTGACCCCAGGGAATCTGACAGTCCTGAAATCTGACTTTCCTTTATGAAACTTCTGTGGTAATTAATGACTTTCAGGAGAAAATGAGCATCAAAACTACAACATGTAAATGTGTTCACCTGTGTTTCACATAGCCTGAGTATACCAAAATCTCTACCGAGGACTAGTTCTGATAATTTCACTTAAAAATTTCCCTAATCATGTATTAATAATTTAACATTAACACAGGAGCAAAATTTCAACAAGCATGACATTTTCCCTCTCCGGGCAAAGGATTGTTTCCCTGGAGAAATATGGGTGTGTTTTATGATTCTCTTTCATTTGCATCTTCTAAGTGCCAGGTCCTGATTTCTGCTTTCTCTGCATATAAATTTTCTAGTGTTTGGGTAATAGAACACTCACAAGCTTTCCTACCAAAGAAGAGCTGTGCAGTGACACCTATGTCCCAGTACTGCTGGGGAGTGAAGTTTTTTATGTAATGAATTATCCAAATTGCCGAAGGCACATTTTCAAGTGTTAGAAATTTGTAAACTACCTTAGACGAAAAGATTTCTAAAAAAGCATATAAACTTTTTTTCTTCCCAGTCAGGTCCATTGCTCATGGTTTGTTGTCAAGGTAATATCTGGAATATTTGGAAGTGAGTTTTTTTTTTAAATATCTTTCCTAAAGATAGGTAGACTTTCAGGGAAGTAAAAGTAGCTATTCTACTCCCCATACTTGGATTTTCTCTCACACAACTTTCCTTTTACATGCTGCATTTCATTTCTCTCTGAATCGAAGTGTCCTGGTATCACCTTTTCTCACATTTTACTCCCACGGTCTATGCTTCTAGCATCACGGGATTGGGAACAAAAGCAAAAGAATCACAACAACAAAAAGTAATAAAAGTATTTACATGGGCAAAAATCACATCTCCAGAATATTGCACCTGGACACCACGGTGGTCCACATACATTCCTGTGTCTACTCTGCTACCCCCGTGTATGTGACATAGGATATACTTCAGCTCATGGTCACTCTTGGCTTCCACCTGTAGCATTTTCTGCTTCACCTTGGTACTATGTTTATCTACTTTTTAGTTTTCAGCATGGTTGGTTTCTAGATGTTTCTGACTCTGCACTTTTTATCTGAGGACTCTACTCTTATTTCTCAAAAAATTTTTTTAAGTTTATTTATTTATTTTCAGAGAGAAAGAGAGAGCATGCA
Organism: Panthera pardus; assembly: GCF_024362965.1. NCBI lineage: Eukaryota > Metazoa > Chordata > Mammalia > Carnivora > Felidae > Panthera > Panthera pardus. The sequence continues at coordinate 189,683,038 of NW_026526688.1, forward strand.
CGCACACGAGCAGGGAGAGAGAGACAGAGAGAGAGTCCCAAGCAGGCTCCACACCAGCAGCACATAGCCCAACATGGGGCTCCAACTCAGGAGCCATGAGATCATGACCTGAGCTGAAACCAAGTTACAGCCTTAACAGACTGAGCCACCTAGGCACCCCTCAAATATTTTACACCCCTTTCTAAGTCTGGACCTAAATATACACATGTGTGTTACATAAGCCTTGTTTGTGGACATTCACATTTTATAAATTTTGTTTCTCTGAAGTTCTACCACATATACTAAACTGCAGTATCTTCTTACTCTTTTATAAGACTTTCAGTTTTCTTCCATTAAGTGGCCTAAAAACAAGTCTTAAGTCTCTTGTTCTTCAAAACACTTCCAATGCCGGTCACCTGATGATCTTTCATTTCATTTTTTGATCTCGTTGACTCAAGTAGGGAGGTGTGATGCTGATCATTCTGGCCACTCTGGGTACAAGTCTTAATCTGACCATTTTATTTTTCTTAAGTTTTTTTTTTTCCTCACTCATTTCACATTTGGTTTTGTTTCCTGTCTATATGGTTTTCGCCAGGTCATGCTGTTTTTTAGTAGAATTTTAGTAGAAAAATGACCCTTGTAAATTACTTCATGATACTTTGTTTGGATTCACTTTCAGAAATATCTTTTATTTAAACTCATTCCTTCTTTATTTTTTTTCTTCTTTAGATCAAAAATGGTACAAAGCATAAAAGCATGTAAGATACAAGACACTAACATTCCCTGAATTTTATTTTATGTAACCCCAGAATCCCTACTCTTAATCCATTTAGATTAACAAGAGTGGAGAGTCTATTGTGCATCAGTTATTGAACCAGATTCTGGGGATTCAAAAATAAAACACAGCTTCTCTTCTGAAAGAAGACAACTGCGTAGAGGGGGAAGAATATATGTGAAACAATTTTTGCAATAGACTCTCATAACTAACATTACTGAGATAAGAACACTTATAGGTAAGTCAGGTATTGGTGGGTGATATAAATCAGAAAAGAGTGAGAATCTCCTTACTCTCTCTGAATGTATCGCCATGACACGGGCTCTCATCCATTTTGCCTTTTTTGTTGAAAGGTAACATAGTTTCTGAAGGAAAAAGTGTGCTTGGTTCTAACTCAGGGACCAAAATAGGGTCATCTAAACCAATTTCCTTATACTGTTTTTGTTCCTCTCCTCTACTGATTTCTATTTACTCTGTAGCAACATCAATTCAATGGCAAGCTCACAGCTTGGGTGGACATTTTACCTTATGCCATACCCAGGGCTTGCCTAATTCCAACTTGGTTTCCCATTTGTTGTTTGTTGGAGAAATGTACACCCCCAAAGCTACATGTAGCAAAATGAAGGCCCATTATACTATTTTATCACGAGAAGTAAATAATGCTTAACATGTTTCATATTCATCAGAATAATTTCCTTATGTTTCCATCATTTGGCCATGGGGAATTTCTTTCACACTAAAACCTGTTCCCTGGCTTCGCAAACACTGTCTAGCTCCAGGACCCTTCTGACCTCAGCAGTCTGTTCCATTGCTGCTAAAACAGTGCTTTTCAAGGAAGAAAATATGTTCTGTTCTATTCTCTCACTGTTTCAAGGATGAAGTTCTAATTATCTACAATGGAATTGATATATAAAATATTGTATATATATATATATATATGATATATATGTTATACATATATATATGATATATCATATATCATAGATCATAGATCATCTATTAGAAAGGAAAAGACTTTTCTCCAGTGTCATCTGTATCTTTTCTATTCTTTGTCAGTGTAACAAAAGGTTTTCAGAATATGAACTTAGTGCTAATTAAATTCCAGCAAAGATCTCATGGTATTGCCAGTTCAGATTCATTGACCTTTTCTGTGGTGAGGTTTTGAGGTAGTTCTGTATTTTAAAATCTAGCAAATCACATAGTAACTAATCTTGTATTTGTGAACCAGCCAGAATGTGTTTTGCATCCTCCAAGATGCTTTGAAAAATTATCAGCTGTACCCATCATTTTATCTCTGATATTGTAATAGTCTTTTGAGATTTAGAATGCTTTGTCTGTGATGCACACTGCATATTTAAAGGCAAGCCCTTTACATTAGAAGTTAGCTAGATTCTATTCTTACCAAATAACTTTAAAAAGTTAATGGTATAATCCTGACTATTCTTAGGCAGATTTTTTCATAATGTATATATATGAATTAGTTACCTATTGGCATGCTTTTAAAAGGACTGTAATTTAGAGGTTAGACATGTCTTGCATTGTAGACTTTGGAATAGCACGCAATGAGGTGAACAGTTTATTATGAAGCTTGAACAGAGTGTATTAAGCATTCAGAAGACTAATTCCTTTCATGCCTTGATAATAAATCCACTTTTCTCATGCAGTGAATTCACTTGAGATTCATAGTCTCCTCGTAAACCTTGTAGTAAATGTTTAACCTCAGATTTCAAATGCTATAGTACTTTTTATGATAATAAATGTTATCCCTATGGGATTGTGAATTTGGTGATCATACATAGTGCTCCAGTTGGAGAGACTTTACCTCCCACACACAAAACACAGAGTTCTTAGAGTATTTGATTACCTAAATTCATCAAGATTATTTTTAAATACACATATGCATCCTGCATCGCTATGCACATGGATGGAGTTTTTCTTAGCCTCAATACGATTAATTCTTAAAACAAACCATGATTCAAAAATTTTTGGAGTACAGCCTTTGCTATGTTTCATTAAATTAGGTTGAATTTTACTGTGGAATATTTTAACATCTAATAAATGCTAAGAACTTTTAAGAGTATTTTGATTTGAAAAAAGGCTCCTTTTTTTTATTTTTATTTCTAAAAAGAATGTCACAATTCTGGATTCTAATACAATATCTGAGGTATTTAGGTGCACTTTTAGGTAAGATGACAAGATAATAACAACAACAAAAAAAAGGCCTGGGTGACATTCTTATACAGTCTAAGGATTCCACGTACCTACACTAAAAAAAATTAGTATACACTCAATGACATTCAAAAGAAATCCTTTGAATGCTGAAAAATACTCTTAAAATCTACAAAACAATTGGAATTTAGTATTTATATAACCCAATTAATACATAAACAATGACAAAATGTGAGAAATAAAATTCAATTCAAAATACGTCTTGAATGCTTAGCATATGCCAGCACTGAGATAAATGTTGCATTGTGGTGAAATCAAAGACTAATATTATCCAACATTTGGCAGAATAACCTAAACAATAAAAACAATATTTTATTAAAACACGCACACACACAGAGGCAACGAAATAATAAAGGTTTTACCTTGCTCCTGCTCTTTGTCTAATGTAGATTTCCATGGGGACTTTGTGTGTCACACTCAGTCAGGAACATCCCGATTGCTGCCCCGCCCACATAACTGGCCATGACAGCAGGGGAAGAGAGCACTGTAGAGTCTCACTCTTGTGATTAAATACTCTGGCCCAGAAATGACATCTGTCATTTCCACCTAAAACTCTCTGGCTAAAATGATCCCATGGCCACTCCTAACTTAATAGGAACAGGGACATACTATCTTCTTATGAATCCAGAAGGGGAAAAAAAAATAAAACAAAACAAAAAAGAAACAACAACTCCAATGAACACTAGTAACATCTTCCATACATACACTAGCCTCCATCTTGAAGGTTAATCAATACAGGCAAACACGGACACGAAAGCAATCGTTAAATCATTCATGTGAGGATGAACTTTTTAATGATAGTAAAAGGTACAAGGAGACAGTTAATTTTTAACTCAACCCTCAAGAAAGGTAATAACTTTACTGGAAAAGAAAAAAAAAAGTAAGCCTGAGATGGAAATCTGAATACCAAGTGAAGACAAAGGTTACTTATATTTTCATGATCTTATTGTCTCAGGAGATGAATCTTCTTTTTCTTATCAAAGAAAACAATTTCTGCCACTCCATGGTGCCTCTTCTGTTTAAAAGTTGGTCTCTATCTTTACTGGCATTAATGGTTAGACTTTGAGATGCCATTTTCTGTTTTTCACTTTATCAACTTGGTGCTACTATTCTCATTTAGAAAGCATATTAATTTCAGACAGCAGTTTTCAGATGAAATGAATATTGGGGATCAATAAGCTAAAATTGGGTGTCAAAATGCAAAACTGTTGGTAGTGTTCATGGCCATCATTCTATTGTGTTAGTAATTTTCTGGAAAATATAAGCTGTTTAGATGGATAGTAAAGAATTTTAATCCAAACTGAATCAGACAAGCCCCAAGCAATATATAAAGTGCGTGCTTTTTCTCTTAAGAGATGTATATTTCCTTTTTAATATCTCTTTATATCAGTGACAAGTATAAATGCAAAACATTTGACTTCAAATGTAGAATGTTAGCATTGGAAATGTCTGGGGATGGATAATTGGAAGTGTCTGGGGATAGAATCTGCCATTGGCCGTCCAAAGTAGCTGAGCAAGAGAGAAAATGTGAAATACGGTATACAGGATTGTGGCCAGAAACACCAACCACCACATGTGATGAGTAAGTTGCAGTGAGAAATGATTGCAAAAGAAATTATGGGGAGGCCCTGTGGTATAGGGCATAAATGCATGGACTGGTTGCAGACTACCTGAGCTGGGCACTCAGCTTTACTAATCCTTCCTTTGTCTCACTTCACTCATCTGTAAAATGAGAAGAATGATGGTAAGAAGAGGAAGTGTGATATTCCTGGGGATATAATGCACAGCATGGTGGCTGACTATAGTTAATAATACTGTGTTGCATATTTAAAAGTTGCTGAGAGAGTAGATCTTAAAAGTTCTCATGAGAAAAAAACATTGTCATTGTATAGTGACAGACATATTATTATAAGTGACTATATTTATTATGTTGATCATTTTGCAATACATACAAATATTGAATCATTATATTGTATACCTGAAACTAATATAACCATACCTCAATTTTTTTAAGTTTATTTATTTATTTTGAGAGAGAGAGAGAGAAAAGTGTGAGTGGGGGAGGCAGACAGAGAGGGAGAGAGAATCCCAAGCAGGCTCCACACTGTCAGCACAGACCCTGATGCTGGACTCCATCTCACAAACCATGAGATCATGACCTGAGCCAAAGTCAAGAGTCAGATGCTTAACCGACTGAGCCATCCAGGCACTCCTCAATTTTAAACAGAAGGAAGTGAGAATGGCCAGCGCTGTACAAAACCACCTGCATGCTGTACGGTGTTTTCAGGTTCAACGGTATAGACCCAGTCTCCAGAAGTTTACCTCCATTTACTCCCTGATGCTTATAATACTTCCATAGTAAACTTAAGGTTTTAGTACTTATTAGGATGTAATTCTCTCTAAGCAGGTAAGTTATTACTAGACACTGATAAATGAACCTTTAACTTTCATGAGAGGGATTTAGGGAAGGCTAAAACAAAAGGACTTGAGGCTTAGAGACTGAGAGAAAATGTAGGGCAACTGTTACTGACAATAGGAATAAGACAAAACACAGAAACAACACGCAAGAACCCTACAGTCTGGTGCAAGTTGAGGCTACCAAGACGAGTTTGCTAGACTAAAGGCAGAAATGGAAGCAGAAGAGTTTCAGTTGTGGCATAAAATCCCATAGTGAATAAATACCATGTGGTAGCTAAGCAGGTCACTATTTTCAGACAATTCTATTTGCTCCACTTACTCATTATTACAAATATTATTGTTGTGAATCTCCTGACACATAAAGGTTTTTTTTTTTTTTGACTCATGATTATTAAGTTAGATGGTTATTTTCTTCTCATATCTTCTCACATGCCCTCTTGAGTTGATGTATAATATAAACATATTTATCTCCTACACCTTTTTCCTCTGAGTTATATGGTGATTATTCTCTATCAGTTTAAGTTTTGGAGCTTCTGTATACTTCTGTCCTCCAGTCTTGATGATCCAGGATATTGGAGCCTCTATGATGGGCTCTGTAAATAAAATGTAGAGAAAAGGATACTAGATACCTGATAGTTTTGGTACCATATTGCACAAAACACTTTTATCAGATAGTAAATTATAGGGAGAATAATATTTTGCTTAAAAATTTGCTGAAATATCAATCCAAATCAATCCAATGAGTCCTTTCCCAATTTATACTCTCCATGGTCACTATTACTTTGGGGATCATGGTTGAGTAGAGCCTGGATAATAGCGTCCTATTCATTGCTCTCTCTAAACACTTAACTCCTCACTGTTGTCATTCAGTTCTACTCAAAATTCCCTAGAAATGCTGAGTTCTCTCCTGCCTAGCTTCTCCCACATGTAGTTTTTTTCAACTTGGATTAATTTCCCCATCCCCTCCTACCTAGCTAACTCCTGCGCACTATTCACAACTTGGTGTAGATAATATCAGAGGAACCCCCCCCCCTTGACTAATTTTCACCTTGTATTAGAGCTTCCTCTATATTTGTTTGCCTTCCCAGTTGGACAATACATTTCCATACAGTGATGAGTGTGTTAGCCATTATTATATCCCTGGCACCTAGCATGACACCTCATACCTAAAGTGCCCAATAAATCTCAAATTACAATGGATGAGGCACAGTAATGTTCTATGTCAAGTTACCTGTAGACACACACTATTGCTTATTTCATATGTTTCCCCTGTGAATTATAATCATTGTTAATCAATGCCATTCTACTCTGTAAGGTCTACATGTGAAGCCAAATTGTCCCTGCAAGGATATCAAGAGCTAGGCATTCAACGGGGAAAGTGTAATTCTGAATCCATGCTGTTAGATGTGCAGGTAGATTTTAAGTGGTATTCTTTAGATGACACTATACAGATTGATTGTTCAGGTAATGATCTTTTTTCCAGCTTTGTATATCAAACTGTTACTGACATACAACATATACAAGTTTACCATATACAACATGATTTGACAGATATATATATATTGTGAAATAGTTCTAACAATAAGGTTAGTTAACACCTCCATTCCATCACATAATTACCATTTTTTCTTTTCTTTTCTTTTATTATTTTTTAATGTTTTTATTTATTTTTGAGAGAGAGGAAGAGAGACAGAGCATGCGCAGGGGAGGACAGAGCGAGAGAGGGACATGCAGAATCTGAAGCAGGCTCCAGGCTCTGAGTTGATAGCATAGACTGATGCAGGGTTCAGACTCACAAGCCGTGAGATAATGACCTGAGCCTGTCAGACACTTAACCAACTGAGCCACCCAGACACCCCTAATTACCATTTTTTTAATGTGTGGTGAGAATATTAAAGATTGATTCCCTTAACAGCTTTGAAGTATATAATAAAATATTGCTAATTGTAGTCACTATGCTTTATGTTAGATTCCCTAAATTTGCTTTCTTATGGCTAGAACTTTTTACACTTTGACCAACATCTCCCCATTTTCCCTGACCCTGAAACTCTGGTACTACCATTCTACTTTATATTTCTAGGAGTTTGGCTTTTTAAGATTCCACTTGTAAGTGAGAACATACAGTGTTTGTCTTTCTCTGTCTGACTTATTTCACCTACTATAATGTCTTCAAGTTCCATCCGTGTTGTTGTAAAAGGTATGATTTCTTTATTTTCTTAAAAAAATTATATACTACTTATCTATTTATTTCTTCATCTGATGATGGATACTTAGGTTGTTTCCATGTCTTCCATGTCTTGGCTATTGGGAATAATGCTGCAATGAACATGAAATTTCAGATATCTCTTTGAGATGGTGATTTCATTTCTTTCAGATATATGCCCAGGATGGGGATTACTAGATTATACGGTAGTTCTAATCTTAAATTTTTGATAAAATTCCATAATGTTTTCCACTGTGGCCATACCAATTTACTATCACCAATAACGCACAAGGGGTTCCCTTTTCTCCACAGCTTCTCCAACATTTATCATCTCTTGAATTTTTGATAATAGTCTTACCAAAAAGTGTAAGGTAATAAATATCTCATTGTGGTTTTGTTTTGCATTTCCCAGATTATTAGTGATGTTGAGCATCTTTTCACGTACCAATTGGCCATTTGTATGTCTTCTTTGGAAAAATGTCTTTTAAAGTCTTCTGCCTACTTTTTAAAAAAAATTTTAAATTTTTATTTTCTGCTATTGAGTTGTAGTTTCTCATGTAGTTCTTATTAACCCCGTATCACATGTATGGTTTGCAAATATTTTTCCCCTTTCAAGATTAACTTTTCATTTTGCTGATTGCTTCTTTTGCTGTGTAGAAGTCATTTTAGTTTGATGTAGTCCTATTAGTTTATTTTTGCTTGAGCACTTCATGTCATATCCAAAAAGCCAACGCCAAGACAAATGTCAAGGATATCGTTCCTTATATTTTCCTCTAGAACGGTTATGGTTTCAAGTCTTACATTGAAGCCTTTAATACATATCAAGTTAATTATGAGAGTAATGTATAATCAGGGTCCAATGTCATTCTTTTACATGTGAACAGCCAGTTTTCCCTACACTGTTTATTGAAGAGACTATCCTTTCCCCACTGATTTTTCTGGGCTTCCTTGTCAAATTTTAGTTGACCATATATGCATAGGTTTATTTCTGGAGTCTTAATTCTGCTCTGTTGACCTCTATGTCTGTTTTTATATCAGTATCATATTCTTTACATTACTATAGCTTGTAATAAAATTTGAAATCAGGAATTATGATGCTTCTAATTTTGTTCTTCTCTCTCTGGATTGTTTTGGATATTTGAGGTCTTTTATGGTTCCATAAGAGTTTTAGGATGTTTTTAAATTTCTGTGAAAAATGCCATCAGGAATTGGCATGGTGCTGGGGTGAGGTGGTTCTGGGGACTGTGGTGAAGTTGGGTGCTCACATCACTCCCCTGCGATTGGGTAGGTGTCTCTGTACTGGGATGCTTGGGCTTGAAAGAGGGTGGGTTATGGGAATAATTTGAATCTATCTTTCTTACCCTCTTAAGTGTGTCTTGTCTTATTTCTGTGCTTTACTTGTATGCTGTAATCTTTCCCCTAGAATTTTTTTCTAGATAGTTCTTTTTTAAATTTTTAAATGAATGTTTATTCATTTTTGAAAGAGAGAGAACAGAGAGCATGAGTATGTGAGAGGCAGAGAGAGAGGGAGACACAACTTGAAGCAGGCTCCAGACTCTGAGCTGTCAGCACAGAGCCTGACGTGGGACTCGAACCCACAAATCTTGAGATCATGACCTGAGCTGAAGTCAGATGCTTGACCCACTAAACAACCCAGGAGCCCCTAGATAGTTCTTTAAACTGATGTTGAGGGGGTGGGTGTGACAGATGAGGGCTAAAACTCCTATGCTACCATTTTGCTAATGTCACTCTTTAGCCAACTCTTAAGGAAGAAAATATGCAAAATGTTATCAAGACTTATAAGCCTATTGCTATTAGTGATATTATTGATATGAGGAATGTAAAACGAAAGGGTCAAGATATGCAACATACATATTAAGACAATAAATACAGTAGTGCTTTCTGAAGAGTCAAGGAAAATGAAGTTTGATGAATGTGAAATTTTTCCACATCCTAATATTTAAATACTTTAAGATAGATTTAAGACTGAGACTTTGGGGGCGCCTGGGTGGCTCAGTCGGTTGGGCGACCGACTTCGGCTCAGGTCATGATCTCACAGTCCGTGAGTTTGAGCCCCGCGTCGGGCTCTGTGCTGACAGCTCAGAGCCTGAAGCCTGTTTCAGATTCTGTGTCTCCCTCTCTCTGACCCTCCCCCGTTCATGCTCTGTCTCTCTCTGTCTCAAAAATAAATAAACGTTAAAAAAAAATTAAAAAAAAAGAAGACTGAGACTTTGTGTTTTACAATGGGTAAAGACAATGTAGAACACCCATTATATAGCTATCTTTCTTTCAACTTATGGATGGAAAACAGAGTCATTGAGATCATTACGTTCTCTTGGGGAATGCAAAATCATCAGTGTGTGCTTCAGTGTTGATCACCAGCAAGTATAAGCATATTTGGGGTACTTGAAAAATGCATTTGTTTCACCAATTACAAATAGAATACTTAAGGGGAAAGTGTCTTTTCGAAATTATGCAACACATCCAAGATTTATTATCCTTCAAGACCATATATGAAGGAAAAAGACCCTATATGAGTGTATTTTTATATTTTTAATGATTAATGAGCTGTGACAAAGTAGTTTGAAGGAGGAGACAAAGTAGAGGTAGAGAAATGATCAATAATTTATGAGTAAAGAATAAATGTTCTGTTCAATAAGTATAGACTGGAATGGAAATTACAGAAGCGTATTCTAATTTTTGCTAACCATTGAGAAACTACTATACAAGAATATTTTCCATTTCTTACTTTAATTCCCCATTTGTAAATTTACCAAAATGTGACCTGGAGAAAAGCATCAGAACACAAATTAGGGTACTAGGTCTCAGCTCATCCACCAACCAGCCCTGGGAGACTAATCAAGCCCCTAAACCTCCCTAAGCTTCCGTTCCTTCATTCCTTTTAATTCAACGACTATTTCTTGAGAGTGTAGGGATGAGAATCTCAGATAACACAGAACACTTGCTGTCAAAAAATTTCTAGTCTATTTAAGGGACAGGTGAAGCAATTGTACAGCTACCCATAATGAGACTTTGATCAAACGGCCCATCATCTGCTACCATTGGTAAAAGTTTCCCTCATTATAATAATTCATGATGTGGACCCTCACATGCACCAAAGCAAGAACTCAGCTGGCAAACAGAATTGCTTTGAATCACTCCCATTGCCTCAGGAAAAATACATCACCTCTCCAATTCTCAGTCACCTGATCTATAAAATAGGCAGGAAGGTAACTATCTTAAGAACTAAAACAAACAAAAATCTGCATATAAAGTACACAGAACATTGGCACAAGAGATAGCAAATTTATTCTCTAAATACTGTACAGATTTGCTTGATGAAACTTATCAATCCAAAATAATGATTGAATCATCCAGTAAATTCTTGGTTCTGCTGATGACCCATCATGTGACATCAGGCATATTATTGTTTTCACAATAAGATGGTAATGTCATTTACCTTGCAGGATTGATAGAAGAGTTAAATGAGATAACACTTATTACTAACCACAATATCTAACCCATGGTAACTGTTCAAGAAAGGTATTTTATTATTATAAATATTAAAGTAATTTTGTTCCTCTTTTCCTTCTGTCATTCTTTTTTGAAAAATAACAGAAAACAATAAATGGTAGTTATTACTATTAATATTAGTAGTCTATTTATCAGCAGCACGGATTGTGGAAACTTCTTAAGGAAGGGACATGGACAACTTAACAGTAGTACTCATGATTAAGTAAGGTCATGAAAATGGTTATTATAACCTGTTGTAATCTAAACCTGAGAGCTGTTTGATTAGTTGACTTGTCCCTTTCTTACTGATGTACAATTTCTCACCCAACTGATGAGGATATTCAATCAGGAAAAGTATTCCTTTCCACGGAAAATGACCCCCTAGGATGGACAGAGTGTAGGTAACTAAATGAGAGACCTATAAATGGCAGTGGGGGGTGGGAAAGAGTCTGAAGATTTTGAAAAGCAGTAAGTAAAAAAAAAGTGACAGTTTGTGCTGGGTGGAGGAAAAGTAATACTGTCGTACAGTGAGGAAATAGAAAGTATTTCTGGGAAGTAAAGCCCCACTGATGATAGTAGGCAGCTGTGTGGAGCCTCGGAGACTATGAAGAGTGTCAAGACCATCAACATGAATAAATTGGAGGTCAGGGGATCATGCTGCTCATCAGTCAGTGTCACTGGTGATGAATGTTTCCAGGGGAAAGGTCAGTGGATGAGAGGTGACTGGAGTATTTGAGGGAACAGTGCTCCTCTGTTAAATAGGAGGCTCTTGGAATACTGACATGTGATCATTAAACCTGTCATGTCAGTAGGCAAGGGCCAAAATCAAATCAGAGGGAAGACTGCAAGAGTTTTAATAGGCTGAAAAAAATGGATCAAAATTATTAAATGTCTTTCTATTGAGCTATTTTATTTTTTGAGCTATTATTTTTAGATAATTCATGAGAAAATGCCAATTACCGTATTAGAACACACTCCTTTCTTCAAAAACAAGTACTCTATATCTAAACAATTGCAAAATAAGCCAACTTTTTGTTTTTCTGTACAATTTGTTTACATATCTCTGATGAATGTATGCTCGTAGAGCTGTCATCGGTGGATGTAATCTCAGGTCAAGAGCCCTGGGGACCAAACACAGTGCCAGAATTAAGGAAGGTTCATCTTTAAGCAGGTGCATATTATTTGTGTGAACTGGAATGACTTAATGTATAGAGTCGGTGTAGATTCATTAACTCATTTTTAGATCAAGTGCAAATACATGTATCAGGACAGGTCTGAGGATAAGCAGAATGAACTGGATGCACCCAGACCAGTTCTCAGCATTGTTATCCATATGTGTCAGTCCCTACTCCTTATTTTTTCTGAGGCATAGTTTCTAATCCTGAAAAATGGGGAGGGTAAACCCTATCTCAGATCTGCTATTATAATTAAATAAAATAATGTGCAAAAAATATTTGGTAAATTGAGAGACACATGTTAGGTTATCACTAAATGACAGTGTTTATGTGTGTTTATGTGTATAGGTCACAAAATTTGGCCTTATCCCATCTTAAATCCGAATACTGACTTCATGTGTAAAATTATTTCAGCAAATATCTGTTGAGTCTCAGGTACCATTTTCGTGCCAGATATGCAGCAGTGAGCCAAACTGCCAAAGTCCCAACCTCATAAAACTTACATTCTAGTGGGAGGGAAACAGAAGATAAAGAATACAAACTGGATGTGCAGGACGACGCTAATACATCAAGGTGGGCAATATGCACAGTGCCGTCAGGACAAAGATGGAAAGGACTATAAATTTAGAAATATATGGTCGGTGGTGATTTTAGAGGGAATGGCTGTTGTCCCTCACGAAGATGAGTGAGGGAGCCATGTGGGCAACAAGAGTAGAGCATTTTAGGCAGAGGAAGGAATCTGTAAAGTGTTGTGAGTCAGAACATGCGAGGAGAACAGTGTGGCTGAAGCAGAAGAGCAAGAGTGACTGTAGTGGGGAAAAGCCCAGAGATGTAGCCATGACTGGATTCCATGGGGCCTTGGAGGCCATTTGAGGGGCTTTGCTCTGAGCTCCGAGGGAGATGAGAACCACTGAAAGTTACAAACACAGAAATGACAGGAATTAACTGAATATTCCGGTTGCTCTTTTAAATATGTCTCCAATAATCTCTATTTGAAATTGCCACAATACCCAGTGGAGAAGTTGCTATTCTTGTTGCCATGATTCAGGCAAGGAAATGGAGGAGCAGAGAGATGAGGTCATTGACCAGTGCCACAGGGCTAGTGATAGCTGAGTTGGGTTTCCAGTCCGGGCATGTTCAGTGAACAACCTGGGCTTTTTCCATTTTCAGTTGTGTCGGTTCTATTCCTTGCCATGTCTAATCTACACCTTTGTTGGGTAATAATACTTTTATGTTCATTTCTTCTGTTTTGTAGTCTCTATTTTCAACTCATCTTCTCAGTTTAGCATGTCGTTGTGAAGCATGTATGTATGTATTTTAGATTAGAATCTTAACAAGTTCTAACCTTTTTAATAAACAAGTTGTAATCTTTAATACAACACTCCTTAAGAAGGCACACTTTTCCTTGGGTTGTCTGTTCTTTTATTTCTTCTAGACTGTGTTTTGTTTTGTTTTCTTTTGTTTTGTTTTGTTTTCTAATGTCATTTCCCTTTACTTTCCTCTCTTCTTGCCATCCCTCCCTCTATTCCTCTTTTCTTTTCATCCTCCTAATTTCCTTCCTTTTTTCCTGCCCTCCTTCCTTCTTCCCTCCCTCCCTCTCTCCTTCACTCCCTCCCTTCCTTCCTTCCTAATTTCCCAACTTTCTAACTTTCTAACTTTTTAACTTGCTGTCTCTTTTTATTTTCTGAAGTAAGTTAGGTATTTCTTATATATATTATGTAATTTATCCTACTACATTGTTGCTCACATCTGTCTTTCCTTTTTTTTATTCATCCTAACAGAGTCCTTCTAATTTGTGGTGGCTCACCTTCCCAAAGCATAGCCTCCAGCAACAAGTGCTTGGAAGCTTATTAGAAATGCACCACCTCAGGCTCTGCCCCAAGATCTGTATTTTTGCTGGATCTGTAGGTGATCTGCAGACACATTAACATCTTACAAGCACTTTCCCTGCATAATAGGAGATATGGCATAGGACTTATTATCCTTACTCACTGTCCACTGGTCTCTTAGGTAGAATATGCTTTTCAGATTCACATCTTCAGGAAAGTTTAATTGCAAATATAATCCTATAGCCATCATCAAGAAAAAATTGAACTGATGTCACTAAGATAACAGAATAGAAGTCCCCAGCCTGAGACCCCACAAAGATAGTAATTACACAGCTATTCATAAATAAAAATAGTTCTGGGAGAACTCAGGAGTCTGCAACACAGGGGAACAAAACACTGGGGAATGTCACACAAAATGGGAAGGAAGAATGCCATGATCTTATACAGAGAAAATGCTAAAGATTCCACCACATAACGTTTAGACCACATAGAGGAATTCAGTAGTTTCAGGGCACAAAATCAAGAAAAAAATCAGATGCATTTTTATAAATTAACAGTGAACAATCTTGAAAAGAAACAAAGAAACAATTCCATTTACAATAGCATCAAAAACAGTGGAATACTTAGAAAGTAAAAGACTTATACACTGGACACTATAAGACATTAATGAAAGAAATTAAAGAAGAAACAAATAAATGGGGGAAAGGTATATAGAGTTTAAACATTAAGAAGTTAGGAAAGATAGTCAATGTACATGAATCAAAAGAATTAATGAGGTTAAAATGTTTAACATATCCAAAGCCATCTGTAGATTCAATGCAATCCCTATTAAAATTCGAATGGAATTTTTCAAGAAATAGAAAATGTTATTCTAAAATTTGTATGGAACTTCAAAAGAGCCTGAATAGCCAAAACAATCCTGAGACAGAAGTACAAAGCTTCACACTTCCTGCACTTATATTACAAAGCTACATTAATCAGAACAGTGCATAGTGTCATAAAAACAAACACATTGACCAATGGAACAGAATTGAGAACCTAGTAATAAGTCCATGCATATATTGTTAGCTAATATTTGGCAAGGGAGGCTTGAATACTCAGTAGGGAAAAGATAATCTATAATAAGTAGTATTGAGGAACCTGGCTATTCACATGAAAAAGAATGAAATTGGACCCCTATCTTACACACTCAGAAAAGTTAACTTGAAATAGACTGAGGACTTAAACATAAGACCTGAAACCATAAAACTCATCTAAGAAAACATAGGACAAAGTTCCATGATATCAGTCTTAGTAATAATTTTTGCATATGACACCAAAAACATAAGCCTCAAAAGCTAAAATAAACAAATGGGATTACACATTAATAAACACAGCAAAAGAAGCAATCAACAAAATGTCAAGGCAACTCATGGACTGTGAGAAAACATTTGCAAATTATATATTTAATATTTAAAATATGTGAGATACTTGTGTTACATGGCCAAAAAGTAAATAATTGAATTAAAACAATGGGTAAAATACCTGAATAGACATTTTTCCAAAGACATACAAATGGCCAATAAGTATAGGTAAAGGCACTCAACATCACTAATCTCTGGGAATGCAAATCAAAACCACAGAGAGATACCAACTCGCATCTCTTGGAAAAGACAGATGACAAAAATGTTGGTAAGTCTGTGCTCTGATGGTGGGAATGTGAATTAGTATTGTCACTATGGAAAACAGTATATAAATTCCCCCCAAAACGTAAAAGTACAAGTGCAATGTAATTCGGCAATCCCACATCTGGATACTTATCCAAGGAAAATGAGAACAGGTTATCAAAAAGGTATCTGTTCCCACTATGTTCACTGAAGCATTATTCACAATACGTAAGACATGGAAACAACCTGAATGTCCACCAATAATGAAAGGATACAGAAAAGGTAGTGTATATGAATCATGGAATATTATCAGCCATTCAAAAACAAAAGAAGAAGGGGCGCCTGGGTGGCTCAGTCAGTTAAGCATCAGACTTTGGCTCAGGTCATGATCTCACAGTTGGTGAGTATGAGCCCCACGTCTGGCTCTGTGCTGACAGCTCGGAGCCTGGAACCTGCTTCAGATTCTGTCTCCCTCTCTTTCTGTCCCTCCTCCCACTCATGCTCTCTTTCTCAAAAATAAGTAAACATTTTTTTTAATTTATAAAAAATAATTAAAGGAAATTCTGACATTTGTAACAACATGGATAAAACTTAAGGGCATTATGCTAAGTGAAATCAATCAGATAGAGAGAGACACATACTGTGTGATTTCACTTGTATGGGGAATCTAAAAAAGCCAATTTCATACAAGCAGAGAGAATGGTCATTACCAGCAATTGGGAGGTGGAAGAGATGTTAGCCAAACCGTAAAAACACCAGGTTAAAGAAGGAATCAGTTCTAAGGATCTAACACACAGCATGGTGACTATGGTTAACAATACTGTATTTATGCTTGGAAGAGGCTATAAGAGTTCATCTTAAAGGTTCTCACTATTTGGGGCACCTGGGTAGCTCAGGCGGTTAAGCATCTGACTTGATAAAGTTATGATCTCACAGTTTTGTGAGTTAGAGCCCTGCATCCGACTCTGTGTTGACTCTTCACAGCCTGTTTGGGATTCTCTCTTCTCCCTCTTTCTCTTCCCCTCCCTTGCTCATGCTGTCTCTATCTCTCCTAAATAAATAAACAAACAAATAAATAAATAAATAAACCAAAAAAATAAAAATAGGGGTGCCTGGGTGGCTCGGTCAGTTAAGCATCTGACTTCAGCTCAGGTCACTATTTCACGGTTCGTGGGTTCAAGCCCCATGTCGGGCTCTGTGCTGACAGCTCAGAGCCTGGAGCCTGCTTCAGATTCTGTGTCTCCATCTGTCTCTGCCCCTCCCCTGCTCATGCTCTGGCTCTCTCTCTCTCTCTCTCTCTCTCTCTCTCAAAAATAAACATTACAAATTTTAAAAATAAATAAAAATAAAAATAAATGTTCTCACCATAACAACAATGAAATCGTAATTATGGGAGGTGAAAGATGTGTTGAATAACTTTATTGTTGCAAACATTTCTCAATATACACGTGTATCAAGTTGTCCCAGTGTGCACCTTAAACATATATCACACCATGTAATATTTCAATACTGCTGAAAAGGAAGAAGAAATTTATCTAAAAGTCTTGCTAAATAAAAGTGGAGCCATTTTCTACCCCCATTCTCTCATTCTTTACACATGGAAACGTGAATT
This sequence comes from Panthera pardus, assembly GCF_024362965.1. NCBI lineage: Eukaryota > Metazoa > Chordata > Mammalia > Carnivora > Felidae > Panthera > Panthera pardus. The sequence continues at coordinate 189,700,417 of NW_026526688.1, forward strand.
TTATAAGCTGCAATCTACAGCTTTCACTATTTTTGGGAATCTTTCAGTTTTTGCTTCACTAATTATTTTTTCTGTAAATGTACATTTCAAGGATGCAATGAGCCACTGTTGTCTCCTTCCTTTAATCTTCCTTCCTATCCTGAGTTTTTAATTTTAATTTAATTTTTATTTTTTTAAGTTCATTTATTTATTTTGAGAGACAGAGAAGCAGAACATGCGAGTCGGGGAGGGGCAGAGAGAGAGGGAAAGAGGGTATCCCAAGAACACTCCGAGCTTCCGGCACAGAGCCTGACACAGGACTCGAACCCACAAACCGTGAGATCATGACCTGATCAAGAGTCAGGCGCTTAACTGACTGAGCCACCCAGGGGCCCCCTTTTTTTAAAAATATTTTTTAAAATAGAAGTCACTAAATATTCTCCTGAGAAGAGGTACTGATAGGAAGGAAGAATGCTGTACTCATTCTTTTTCAGAAAGTCTATCCAGTTCTTCAGTGTCTGAGACAAGGGCAGAAAAGGGAGGAGAAATAACATGTCTCCTTCCCCCTTCAGCCCAGTGGGTTTACTCCATTTCTGATGGCAAAATATGCATTGGAAACCAGCTGTGCTTCTTAGGTCATTGCTATAATTAGAAAATCTTTCCAGATTCTGGCAAAATCCGACACTGAGGATTAGTTTTCAGTGTTCTCATAAGACTCAGAGAAGTGAAAATACCTGCCCAAATTACTAAGTGATAGAGACAAGAACCAAGATGTTCACACACACACACACACACACACACACACCCATCTAATGCTTTTCTACTAACATGCTCTAACATTTTTTAAAAAATTTTTAATGTTTATTTATATTTGAGAGAGAGACAGAACATGAGCAGAGCAGTGGTAGAGAGGGAGCCACAGAATCTGAAGTAGGCTCCGGGCTCTGAGCTGTCAGCACAGAGCCTGCCACGGACTCAAACTCAAGGGGCGTGAGATCATGACCTGAGCTGAAGTTGAACACTTAGCCAACTGAGCCAGCCGATCCACCCAAGCACCTCTACATTTTTTAAGCAAAATCTGAGGAATACTAGCACAGGTACTCTCCAATGGCATTAGTATCACTCCATTCACACTTCACTGCATTTTCTTTTTTTTTTTTTTTTTTTTTTTTTTTTTGCAGCTAATGTGGCCCTATATCTTCTAATTACATTTCCAGGTCTCAGCCACCACAAATATCCACAGATCAACGTCTTTTCCTAAACCATGGCCTCCTTGTGGTTACATCTGGGGCCCTCTTCCTTCAGCCTCAGCTGTTTGCATCCTGCTGTGAGAGACTGAGTCCCTGGGTGCTAAACAGACACATGCCCAGGAAAAAGACGAGCACCTATCTCTGCTCCTGAAACCTTTAATTGGTCTGTTCATGTGGTTTATTCATATCAAAACAGAGAATAAGTTTGTTCATATCAGGACAGAGAATAAGGCGAATAAGTACCTCTCTTTGCAAAATAGTTGCATGTTTCACTTTTACCTCATGCCGTGGGAGTCCTAGACTTACAGAGTGTAAAGCAACATCCACCTTATAAACTCGGAGATGTTTGGTTTAATCTAAATTAGTTTAATTGCATTTGTTTTGTGTAAATTTTTAAAACCACAATAATATTATTCATAGATTTGAGTCCAATTGCTCTGTGTTTTCTAGGCCACTATTACCTGCTTTTTGCCATCCAGTATTTTACTGTGAGTCCTGCAAGTGTTATAGATTTTGAAACGTTCAAGGACTGGAAATAGCAAATGGGAACTTGGGGGGCATTATATCAACCAAATCATTATTTTACTTGGAAAATTTAACTTAGTCAAACCAAATAGTAATATAAGATGAAACCCATGTGTATTCAACTGCCAAAAAGTCTGTTTATTTTAAATGGCTTTTATTTCCTCTAATAACACTCCTGGAATATCACTTATAGCATATTCACTTTTTTAATTGTAGTATTTTTAGTTTTGGATGTCCTGAAGATATATGTGTGTGTGTGTGTGTATATATATATATATATATATATATACACACACACACACACACACACATACATACACACACACACACGTATATAAAACTAATTAGTCCTCAGTGCCTATTGATTAAATTCATTTACATTTCATAGTTCTAGAGAAAGGAAAAACATATTAGTGGAAAGTTATTCCAGAATACTACACGTAAAAAAATGAATAAAAATGAAAGAAAACAGGTTAAAATAACCAAATGCTCAATATAGACTCTTATTGCCAATCAATTTTAACATATTCTAGTATTAATCATCCTGTTTAAAACTATACCCACAGATATTTTTCTCCTTTTAGCAATTGCCTTTTATTGCCCCATTAATTTAACATGGTGAATATGTTAATATTCTTGACTTATCCTAGGCTTGTCCATAGTGTCTAAACTATCTTTGTAAAGGATCTTGTATGCAAAATTTATTTCTAAGAACTGTTTATAAATTTTGAAGTGCTTTGGGTCAGTTCAATAAGCATAATGTCATTAATTACTCCAGCAATAATTATGCAGTAGGAATTATATGCCAGGCATGTCTGAGACTCAGAAGAGTCAGAAATGAAATGGCAGTCAATTTGAGCTCATTGACAATGGAATGAGATAAGAATTTTGATGATATTGAGGTGGTAAGGCATAAATATTGCTACTATGCATAAAGCCCTGTGATACAAAGAAGCTTATTTGTTTGTTTGTTTGGCATGTTTGTTTGTTTGTTTGTTTGTTTGTTTATTTATACCTATGTGTAGCTTACAATCCCATAGGATACATTAAGTTTGTACCTTAGTTGAAGAAGACTAGATTTTTCCCCTAGTAGATCCTATCTTCCAGCCAGAGGGGAAGGAAGCCATATTACCAGCACCTGGCTAATCAATGGATATCTTTTTTGTTGTTTTTGCCTCAGTGTTGTCAGTATTTTTGAAGGAATTCTGGAAGAAAAGACTGGTAAACTGTTTAAAGGGAGAAAAACATGATTGATTAGTTTGTTGGCTGTATCTTTGTCAGAGATATAATTATCTTATTGCACTCTGGTGTGGTTACCCATAGGCTAAATTTAATCTCATGTTGAGGAGCTCTTTCTTTGAAGGCGTTTGGTATTTCTGGTATCAGTGTCATCAGCAAAAGATTTAGAGGCTGCATGCATTTTCTATGGCTGTTGTACCAAATTACCACAAACTTAGAGGCCTAAAAAGATAGAAACACATTGTCTTATAGTTCTAAAGCTGAGCTGTCTCAAATGGGTCTCACTGGGTGAAAATCAAGGTGTCATCAAGGCTGCTTTCCTTCCAAAGATTTTGAGGGATAATCTGGTCTTTACCTCCTTCAACTTCTAGAGACCAGCTGTATTCTTAGCTGATGTCCATTTCCCCCAATTTCAAAGTCAGGAGGTCAGCATTTCCAAATCCCTTACTGACTCTGATGTCTTCTTCTGCCTCCCTCTTCTATTTTGAAGGACCATCTTGTAATTACATTGAGCCTACCTAGATAATACAGAATAATCTCTTTAAGTCAGCTGATTAGTGAAACTAATCACATTTATATCCTTAATTCTCCACTGCCATATAACCTAACATATTCAGAGGTTCTGGAGATTAGAACATGAACATCTTTGGGAAGCCCTAATTCTGCCTACTATAAACGTTTGACCAAAAAACTCTCAGTCCCCTATTCTTGGCTATGAATTTCAACTGGTTTTGGTGGACTCTCAGATACGTGTATACAATCACCTTTCCTATGTCTAGGAGCCAAGTAAAAGGGTCACTTCCTGGATTATGAAGCAAAGAGGAGTTAGACTGATCTTGATTTTTCATTCCTGAACACTTAGCAAGGTTATCTACCTCCTTCCTCATGGTTCCGGTCATGTTGCAGTAGTAAGAGAACAGTTGTGAATCCAAATTTGAGCATTAGAAAAATAGCACCACACTGAAGCCAAAATGGGATTGATTTTTTAAGGAAAAATGTTCATTCTTGGGAACAACCTTTGAGACTACAGGGTACTGACATGCATCTACACTTGCCATCATTCATTGCTTGCTAGTATTAGAGACATTTGGCTGCATTTTGTAATATGGCAGCTTTCTTTACATGCAGTAGTCCAAAAATTAATCAAATGTGATATAAAAAGTAACTTAGTATAGAAAACCCCATAAAGTAATAACTTCAAAGCACTATGGAGTGAGAGTAATGAAACTTTGGAGCAAGAAAGAGACCCTGTGTGGAAATTTCTAGTGTTTCTCCATTCAGCTACACTCATGGATATCCTCACTTGATGTACTAACTTGCTGTCATGATCAACTGGCCATTGTTTCCAAATCCTCACTCCCTTCCATATATTAGAATTGTATATCCATGTCCTTTGTTATAGGACTATGTATTGTTTCCTGGTGTGAACAAAGTGTGTGTTGGTGCTTTGTTGATGTTGGACTTGGCCATTTTACCAATTAGTGGAATGTGGATGGAAATGACAGTATGTGTGCTATGTACCTATACCTTAAGAGGTACTGCATGTTTCTCCTTTTTCTCCTGGGCTCCTGAATTTTTTACAATATAGGTAATGCTCCAGATAGCATCTGGTCCAAGAAGAATAAATGACACATGGAACAGACCTATGCTCTACCCACAGCCTGCAATCCTGTACAAGCATGTAGTCATGTAAGCAAGAAAAATACAGGGTTCATCAGTCACTAAGATTTTTAAGTTGGTTGTTTTACTGTATTATGGAAGACGGTATCTGATTACCACAATATCCAAAATTGCACTAAACAAAAATTTCTCTTGATTGTATCATCATGTTTTCAGTAATGCAAATCAAAATGAATCATCCTTGATTCTACTATTTTTCTCAACTTCCATATATAATTAGTCAACTAGGTCCTATAAATTATCCCTATAATTTTTTTTCCATATTTGTCCCTTAGTTACTAATCATCTGCCACTGCTATCGTTCAGGTCAGCATCATTTCCCTGCTTGATAATAGCAGCAGCCTCCTAGCTAGACTGCCTTCATCTCAAGCATTCCAATCCATTCTTCACAATGATCAAGAGTCAGAAAGTGCCAGACCCCTGAATAGAATTTGTAAGTGTCTCTCTATTCCCTATACAATGAAGGTCAAACTCATTGTTGTGAAATGTGCAGTCCTTCATCATCAGATTTCTGCTTTTCTGATTACCATGTCATTCTTCCACATTATCCTATGCCCAACCCCAGTCGTCAAGTCCCTCAACATGTGATTTATCAGTCTCGTTTTTGTCTTTGTTCAAAAACAAAATTTCCTTTTTTAGAAATGTGCTTACTTGATGCATTCATAATCATCAATTAAGTATGCTCTAAGATAGAACAAGTCTTTTTTTTTTGTAAAATATTTCCTGACTCTCTTTGTCCAGACAAAATCAGATGTTGCATTCTTGACTCATATAGTCCATTGCACAGGTTATGACTATAGTACTTATTATACTAGAACTGACAGAACATCTAGAGCCACTGTGATGTACATGGTCCTAGTGACTTGAACAGGATCTGGTAGATTACTTTATGTACTCATTCCCTCATTCATTAAAACAAAATACAAATGAGAACTATGTATAATAGGTGATGCTTTAGGCATTGTGGATAAAACTGAATGAAGTCAACAAAGGACTCCTACCACCTCCATCACCATATAGTGTGCAAGCACAATATTAGACACATTACATATATTAGATGATTTCATTTTCTCAATCACTGAAAATTATGTAGCGTCCTTACTTTACATGTAAAGAAAGAGCCTGAAGCTTAGAGAATCTAAGAAGCAGGAAGTAGTGTGATTCCTCATTCAATTTAATTATTCTTTGTCCAATTTTTCTTTCTCACCTAATACAGGCCAGTAATGGAGCTCTGTGAATGCAGAAGTGGTTATAAAGACACGGTTCAATTATTCTTTGTTGTAAAACAACTGTAGGACATGGTGATGTAAAACTGTTATTTTTCCTTTGTCTCAGTTTTGTGAGAAAGGAATTCAGATGGTTGATCTCTCATCCACATAGTGACAATTATACCCAGAAGATCCACTTTAAATGACTTTTTTACTCAAGCTTGTTGCCTTGGTTCACCTTGACGTCTCTCTTCTCTTCTTTTGCTTCCCTTCTCTTTCCTTCTCTTCTCTTCTCTCCCTCTCTCCCTTTCTCTTCTTCTGACATATCTCAAACTCCAGGCTTCTAACCACTGCTTGGACTTTCTGAGAACATGATAATTTCTGGATAATAGCACATAAAATTGATTTCTTCCTGTCATGAATATCTCAGCTTCAATGTCAAGACCTCAGAGAGGTCTTTCATAACGACCGATCTAGGATAAGTCAGTCACTATCAATTATTTCACTCAGTAGTAATTCCTTGCAAAGAATTTATCAATGTCTTACATATTATTTATTAATTAATTTATTCCCCATAATTTCCACTTGTTTATTCATTATTTAGCTAGTAAATATCTATGGAGAACCCACAAAATATTAACCACTGTTGTAGAAGTTTAGCAAATATCAGTAGGAAAAACAGAGTATTAAGACCCTTGATGGCATGGTGTATCCCCTCTAGAATGTGTATTCCATAAGGAGAGCGGTCTAGTCTGTCTTATTCATAATTGTATATCCAGAACCTAGAAACATGTCTTACATGTAATAGATGCCCAATAAGCATTTCTGACTCACCAAATGAACAAAATTACAAGCTCAGATCAAAGGGAGAGGAGAAATCTTGGGATGATATGAGAAACACAGCATTATTTTTGGAAACTCATTATTATTTGAAGATCATAGGAGACCTCCTTGTGGAAGTGATATTGAAACTCAGAGTTGGAGGATGAGTTGAAGTAGTGACAACAGCATCGTCAGTAGAGATGGGTTTTTCACCAGAGGGATCTGCCTCTTAGTGACAGAAGTTAGACTTGAGATTCAGAAGAAAGGGGAGAATAATAAGAAGAAATATATAATTTTCTCTTTGGGGCTTTCACCATTAAAGCTTAGATCTATATTCATTTTTATATTAAAATAATTGTAACTTTATTTTGAACTCCTAGCTGTTGAAACCATACCTTATAATTACATAGGAAGAAGGTCTTCACGATCACCACAGTGCATTGACTTTTCAATAAAGGCTTTTTAAATTGTTGCTCCCAAATGCTAAACCTGTTTTTGAATTAAATTGAATCGTTATTTTCAAGGGACAATTCGTAATCTTCTTTTAATCATAGATTCAAGATGTATTGGAATTTTACTTAGGATCTTCAACAACTCTTTAACATTACCTGAAGGATGTGTGTTTCAAATCCCTTTTTGCCTCCAAGCTCTTTTCTCAATTACCATCTATCCACAGGCTCTTTATATGATTCTCATAAGTCCTGCATGGTCTCAATAATTCTAAGACTCCAGTTTCTTCCCTGACCTTGGGAAGTTTTCTGTTTTAAAGATACGACAACCACTTTGACTCTCTTTTTTCAGGATCAGAGAGAAAAGCACTATTTCAAGATTTTATCCATATTTAGTTTTGCCTTCTATAACATGTCACTGCGATTACTTTTAGTTTCAGAAATAAGTTAATGTATAAATTATGAAACCACCAAGAAATATAAATTTGATAAGTACTCAAACACTTGGATATGTTCATGAGAATGTAAATATTTAATAGTATAACAAAAAATCAGAAATTAAAACCAGAATTTAAACACAATAAAACTACATGCTATTACGTGTAATCTCAGATCTCTGCTCTTTGAAGAGCATTAGGTAAAGTCACAAGCCGATATTTCTGACGTTTTGTTTCATAACAAGAGTCTTATATTAAGATAGCACTGAACTCTTACTGCCCCTGTATTCTCATGGAGGATGGATAATTTGGTAAATTATGAAAAAGAAACTGGGTGGTCAGAACTCAACCCCCTAACCATTCGGTTTTAGAGTATGGTCTCCAATAAGCTTATATTTTGGTCCAGTTTTGTCCATAATGGTAAATTTACTGGTAAAAGTTCCTCCTTGGTGTATGTGTGTGTGTGGGGGGGGGGGGTCCTACCTATGACAAGGTAGGCGCTGATTCTGAGGAAAAGTCTTTTGTTACCATACAATGAGCCATTTTTTCCAGCAGCTCCACCAATTACGTGAATGATGTTTTTTATCTCCATATGATGAAGTCCTTTTTATATATCTTAACTTGTTCAGAAGTTGGATGGGAGATAGGAATATAATTTAATGAGATCCTTCAAATATCAGTGCTGTAGGACTAATGCAGGAAGCCTATGGGTGCATATGTTACTAAAGTTCCACAGAACTGAGCTCCGTGTTCTTGTTTTGGGGTTAAAAATGTTTGTGCTCTTGGGTAAATCATTTACACTCCATTGGCCTCTGTTTTTCAGTCACTAAACTGAGGGGGGATGAGCTTAGTTCATATATTTCAAACCCTACATTTTCCACAATCCCAAGAGGAAAAGTGGAGGAAAGCCAGGTAGGGAAGTCATTTTGGAGTTCCCACATCTGCTTTAATAAGGGCAGCCCTACTCTAGCAAATATTGAGCCTCCCAATAGGACTTTACAGCTAAATATTTGAAAACCATTCCACAAGGTGATTTCTATTATATCTTCCATTTCTAACACAGTGTGGCTCCGAGTAAAATTCACAGGCAGTGACTTAGTATAATAGGAATTATTCAGGCTTGGGAGCAAAGATGGACCTAAATTTGGATCTTGACTATAACATACACAGTGACGGTGGGCAAGATGCACAACAGAATTCTTGGATGCGTGGATAGCTAGCAAGATAGAGATATGCCATTCTTGTTTACATTAAATGGAGTAGCATGTGGGCAATCCCTGAGATCAAGGAGAGTTTTCAATAACGGCTAACTCATTCCTATTCTCTCCTTTCCATTTTCCAAAGGGAAAGCCTGTTCAATAATAACATCAAATATTTATACAGTATTTTAACCATTTTTACACATGCATTGTCTCATTTGACTCACATGGTTCTCCAGTGCAAGTCTACATTAATTTCCTCCTTTTTAAAGTGAGGAAACCAGCTTAGTGGTCTGCTCAAGTTCATTTAGCTAATAAATGGCAGCCTTGAGGTTTGAACCTGGGCTCTGCAATGCTGAATCCGTGCTAGCTCCCCCGGACTAATAAGGCAGCTCTGAATGAGTCATACATATTCAGTTTCATCTATCATCCTCACTTCTTCTGGTTCAACTCATCCATGTGACTCCTGTAAAATGAAATTGGCAATTGTTTATGGCACCGGTGGTGGGTTGCTATGTCAGCTCATCTACTGAGGCAGCCATTGTGAAATAACGTGTGCGGTGACCCCTCAGTGTGAAGTCTAGCACCTATGTCATACTTGTCATTGTTCAGCACTAATATCTGTCCCGCTACTCCTTAAGTACACTTTCCAAGTACTCACTTCAAGGTGTTTTCTCTCAAAGCAGTTCAACTTCCAGGTTTGGGAAAAATGCAGACTGATAAGCATGGCTTTCCATGTGTAAGCACAATACTTCATTTTTATTCCAGGTGAAATATTATTGAGAATAAAAACATTCCAAATGATTTGCATGAATCAGCTGTTAGTATCTGTTAAAGGATGCTGTCTGCATAATTACTGTTGATTTTGTTATAATCAACCAAATTCCATAGAACATCTAACCCAATTCTGCCATTTCCTGTAATTTCTGCCTATGGGACAGTAACTGTTTTTTAGGTGAAAAACAGAATAAGCAATGGGGCCCTGCTTACTGTAATGATATTTTTATTGCAAGTTTGCTGGGAATATAGTTCTTACAGTCTCTTTGAACTTACCCCCAGTAACATTAATTTCCCTCACCCTTCTTACTCTCTATTCTTTCTCGGACCACTCCTACAAAAACAACAAAGAGATAAAAACGATAAAAACAAGGCAAACAACAGCAGCACATACTCACAAGTCTAGCTGGCAAATGAATGAGGGTGAAATATGACCTATTACATTTTATACTGTGCTTTTCATTGACGCCTCTCTTCCTTGCATACCCCACATCTGGTCCTAAGTCAAATCCTGTCATCTTAATCTTAAAAAGATATCCAGAATTTGATCCTGTTCCACCATCTCCTGTTCACTGACCATATCCACTGTCATTGATTATTCCAATGGCCTTCTAACTGACTTTTCTACATTTTCTGTCAACAGAGTCTCGTGGCAATACAACAGATGAGGTGATTTTTAGTTAATGGAAACCAGATACCATCCTTTTGCTCTGAACCCTGCAATGACTGCCTGTCTCCCTCAGTCAAATAGCCAAAATCTTTGCAATGCCCTAAGAATTCTTGTGAATTTTGGCCCTTTGTTACTCTTTTTGCTACTCTCCCGGTGTTCCTTCTCTTCTAAACACACTGATTTCCTTGTTCCACAAACACATACCTGGCCTCAGACACCTCCTGCCTACGGTCTTTGCACATTCATTGTCTTTACTTGGAAAACCCATCTCTGAGATCTCAGTGGGACTCTATTCCTCCTCTCCCACAGGGCTTTAATCAAATGTTACCATTCCAGTGAGGCTTTCTATAACCCCTCTAAGATTTCTCTTGATGTTCCTTATCCCTTTTTCTTGTTTTATTTTTGTTCTGAGTCCTCACTACCACCAACATACTACATATTTTGTCCATGAATCCTGTATAATTTCTGCCTCTCACCTCTAGAAGATAAATTCCACAAAGACAGGACTGTATCTTATATTGTTCACTACTTTATCCCTAACACCTAAGCCAGTACCTGGTGCTTGGTAGGTAAATATCAGGTATTTGTTGAATGAGCAGCTTTTCCCACCATTCACTTTACAGATTGAGCCCTGATCAGTACAAAGAGGCCAGGTCTCTCTGTAATGCATACCCTTCAGTATCTAGAGTTTGATCACATGACTTCTGAAAATATCAGCTGTGTGACTTTGCACACACCATTCAGCTTTACACACCATTCAGCTTTTTAGTAAAATGAAAACATTCATATGGAAGTCATCTAGTAACTGTCCAATTTAAATGAGACACTGTGTAGGATAATTATTTTAAAATTTTGATATGAGTATTTATGTTGTTATCATTGTATAAAGTTTTATTGCATTAGCTATTCATGATAATTTTCTATTTTTATATTTTATATATATAAAATATATTTTATTTTATATATTTTCTATTTTTATTTTTAATTTTTTAATGTTTTTATTTATTTTTTTGAGAGAGAGAACTCAAGCAGGGGAAGGGCAGAGAGAGTGGGAGACACAGAATCTGAAGGAGGCTCCAGGATCTGAGCTGTCAGCACAGAGCCCAAGGTGGAGCTCGAACCCACAAACATTGAGACCATGACCTGAGCCAAAGTTGGATGCTTAACTGACTGAGCTACCCCGGCATCCCTATGATAATTTTCTGATACAGTGGTAAGGGTGATCCCCAAAAGCATGGAAAGACTTTTGATATGGGGTCAGGTTTGTTTTTTGGTTTTGGCTTTTTAGGAGTTACTTTTTACTAATCTTATTGATTTTAATGAACTTTTTTTTTCTTCCATTACTCCTCCTACCCACCTCTTACTGCACTCAGTAACAATTTACTTCCAGGTTTCAGCCAAAAAAGTTACTTCCTCCACAATATCTTCCCTGTCTTCCGCACAGATTAAATTGGATTTATATTTTATGTGTTTATATAGGATATAAGACTTTATCATTCTAAATTTCATAAATGCAAAAAAATTATTCAGTGTATATCTTCTCTAAGTACCACAAGGAAATGAACTAGATGTTTTGTTCCCATTCTATTTCCAGCATGCGGCACAATATATAATGTAGTAAGTTTGTTTGGCTAAGCAATAATGCATTTTTAGAAAAATTTCAATGTCAGTGATATATCTCAACTTTGAATCCTTATAATACATTTCACCTCTCCATAAGGGCATTATTTTTTCCTCTTATTAGACTTTTTGTTTATACAGCTTATCTCCTTGATTCTTATCGTCTAGATGTTTATCACCTTCATGTTATCCCCCATATATTTAGCAAGAGTCTACTAAAATAATATTTTGAGTATACTATGTATGATAGGCAATTCTAATTTGTTTAATTTTTTATATTTTTGTTTCATGTTGCATGTAGTAATTCATGTGGTATACCTACCCCGATCTATGTGTAGTTTCTCTAATATGAATCTCCATTTTATAGAAAAGGAATCTAAGTTACAGGAAAGTCAGATATCTTGCCACAGAAGTAGGAAATGCAGGGCCAGAATTTTAAGTAAAATGGTGAATTTCCAGAACTTATATTCTGCCAGAAACATAGAGAAATGAGTTAGAAAGTTCCCCAGATGCTGAAGAAATAAGTATTTAGTGGTATGGAAAAATATAACTTCATTGATAATTTTGATATAGTTGTTACTAATGATTAGACTGCCCACTGAATATGATGAAAGTCTTGACACTCAGTAAATTCTAGAAAAAAAAAAACTTTTTAAAAATAAATAATGCTTTGGTTTTAGTACATAGGTTATCAGAACTATATGTACTCTCTCCACCACACACACACACACACACACACACACACACACACACACATTCACAGATGTTTGTGTGGGTTTTTCACCCTGTTGACTAAAACTCACATATGTGTATGTGGGTGTATGAAAAAGAAAAATACAGGGTGTCTGGGTGGCTCAGTCAGTTAAGCATCAACTTCAGTTCGTGGATCATGAGTTCGAGCCCACATTGGGCTCTGTGCTGACAGCTCAGAGCCTGGAGCCTGCTTTGGATTATGTGTTTCCTTCTCCCTGCCCCTCTCCGGTCCGGGCTCTGTCTCTCTCTCCTTCAAAAGTAAATAAACCTTAAAAAAATTAAAGAAAAAAAAAGAAAAAGAAAAATGCAGCCCCAGGGTCACTTTGAAACAGAATGACATAGTTTGTGAGGTACAGTAAAATAAAACAAAATATAATAAAATAAATGTGCTATGTTCCACTTTGAGAAGCCACCTAAAGAGGAAAAGTATTGTATCTTTCTTCAGCTGTAAGAGATTCTGTGTGTGTATCGACTGTCCTGCCAGCTACATCCTGGCCCCTCTATTCTTGCCCTCCATGTTTGACAGCAGCCGATGAGCAGAATGGAAGTTTATAATGAATCTGTCTGCACGAGAATTGCAGTGCTCTTTGCTACTGTTATTGCAGCCAAGGTCTAGACTTCCTGGCTGTGAGCTGGCTTCTTCAGTTTGATTGTCCAAAGAATGCCAACACACATCCACAGAGAAGGTAGAATGGCCAGATACAGAGAGGATGACAAAGCTTTATTAGTTTTGCTTCTCTCAGAAGAAAAAGGGAATGGTTCAGCAGCTTCTCAAGAAGAAAGTGCCTGTGAAGGAAATCAAAACCAATCCAGATAAACTTATAGATGTTTAGGAAAAATAAATTTGGAATTGTTTTTAGAAAAAGATAAAGATTTAAAAGAGAAGGCTCAAATGGGGCGCCTGGGTGGCTCAGTCGGTTAAGTGTCTGACTTCAGCTCAGGTCATGATCTCACGGTTCGTGGGTTTGAGCCCCGCGTCATGCTCTGTGCTGACAGCTCAGAGCCTGGGGCCTGCTTCAGATTCTGTGTCTTCCTCTCTCTCTCTGCCCCTCCTATGCTCACACTATGTCAATCTCTCTCAAAAAAAATAAACATTAAAAAAAATTTTTTAGAAAAATAACAGAGAAGGCTCGAAGATGTTTTGTCCCCCACATACATTCAGCATATCTGATGAAGAATAAAGAAGTATTTGATGTGGAAAAGTTATCTATACCTGAATATGGCTTATCTCTTGGTCTTGCTGTGGCACCACAGGTAAGATTTCTTCACAAAATGCAGGAAAAAAAAAAACACCAAAGAATTGTTAGTTAAGATAACAAAGTAGTTGTGCCAACAACTTCCTCCCTCACCAGTGACGAAGTGGAAGAATGTAGAGCTCACTTCATTGAGAAAATGTCCATCATTCAGAAAGGGGGTAAAGGACTAGAAGGGTAAAAGTACAGACTGGCTAATGGTATTAGGGACAAAGAGGAAGAATCGAAAGTAGATGAGGAAGAAATGGAAGAGCAACTGGGAAAAGCAAAAGGTTGTCAACCTTCATCCGTTGCTAACATTGACAAGACAGAGAAGATCAAGGAAGATCCTATGCAGTTCCCGGACAGAGATGAGGAGGAGGAAGAGATATGATGCTGATTTCTTCAAGGTGAAATGGCACAATGTTTGGGTTGGACCTTAAAGAGCATGAAGCAGCACAGAAGAAAGCAGCTTCTAAATCCAGTGTCAAGGAAAGAGTGGCCAAGTTTGCAGAAGCAAGTTGTAATGACGAGAAAATTATATATTTATATATACATAAATGATTATATAAAGTTAAAGATTATAAAAAGTTACACAAATGTATTTGTTTATTCAATGTACATTCACTTACATTATTTCCTGGGGAACTTACATGTGTAAATGACTTAGTTCACAATAGCTTCTTAACTCTGTGTGTAGTGTCTGCCATGTATCTCAAGAGAGTTGTTAAATTTCTATAGTCAAAAACGTAAATGCAGCATGAAGAGTCTGTATTTCATAGAAATATGGAGCTGGAAAGAACTTTAAAATATAGGTGGTCTCTTCTCAGCTCAGAGAATGGAGGCACAGAAAGGTTAAGGGACCTCGCCAGCATGACACAGAGCACTGATTCCCAGAGGAGTGTTCGGACCATGTTACTTCTCCATTAATTCTCCTGTGAATCATTTTACAGCCTGAAGACTCCCTGTGCAATAAAAGTTTATTAGCCATGTGTCAGGAACTTTGCTAGGTGCTGGAGTTACAGCGATTTATGAGACATAGCCTGTGCCCTAAAGGACATCACAGTCTAATGGTAAAGGTAGGCACAAAACATGCTACAGAATCTAATAAGTGAAATGCATACAGAAGAGAAACACATAGCCCAGCCTAGCGGGGTCACAGCAGAGATATTAGAGTGACCTCCAATCTGAGTCTTTAAATGATAAGTGGGAGTAGAATTTTTCCAGGCAGGTTGTGGAGACAGGGGTAGGAAAAGGTCCATGCATAGGAAAGGATTAGCTAGGAGATACACATAAGAAAAAGCAGTGTGCTATGTTGGAAAGAGGGTGAGGTATAGACAAAATATAAGCATTTCATTGCTGCTGGAGTATGAAAGGTGAAGAGGAAGTTAGCAGGCAGTAAGTCTGCATGAGTAGGTCCAAACCTTGAAATGCCTAGGAGGCCATATTTAGAAAATGTGGAGTGATTGGAGAATTTTCAATAGGAGTGTCATGTTGGGTTTGTATTTATGGGACCTTGGTCCCGGCATGCTCTAAGTAGTCAAGGAAAGCAGAGAGATTAGCTAGGAAGTTGGTACACTAATTCAGTTTTGAGATTTCAGAGACATAAATTAGGGCAGAGAAATTGAGATGCGGGCAGAGGAGACAGATGTAGAGAGATATAGATAGATAGGAATTGTGAAAGGTTTCTTACATAATGAGAGTTTCTAGAAGAGCAAGTTTTGATCTTCAAACTGACCCCAAAGGAGAGAGAAAGTAGGCTTTCTTATAGTTCACCAAGATGTAGGGTAGAAGGGGACACTGGGCAAGAGCAGGAAAGCTGTTCACAACCAAACATTAAACATGGAGCCACACCCTTGATTTACAAATGGATTGCCTTGCCTTCAGTGGCCAAGCATTCCATGATAAATAAATAAGATAAAAGGCTAGAAATGGCAGAGCTAAGGTGTTTATGGTCTTTAAGCTTAAACTATTCACACATAGATTCCAGTGACCAGGAGTCGCAAAACCAGGAAATCAAGGTGGCAAAGGGGCAAGCCATCTAGGGCTCAAGAAAGATTTCCATTTCAGAGGGGCAGTGGAGCACTCAACCCAGAAACTAAACCACGAAGGTACAAATCCAGCCAAAGGAAGAAACATAAGAAGGTAAGATCCGAATGCCAAACCTGCTGCTGATCAGAGGTTCACAAGTCCTCAGGAATTTGGCCAGACTAAGCCTGCAGGTGAAGGTTATTATCGACTGCATCTGGGAGATGCCAGAGTCATGTCACATTTTCAAGAGCTTGCAGCCTAGTTAGTCGAGAGGGAAAGAATTCCTGTGAGTCATACACGGCACACCTTACCTGTAGAAGACAACCAAGGCCATGATCGGAATGAAGACCAGAATGATCAAAGTTCAAATTTTAAGACCTCATGCCAAGTTTATAAACCTACATGTTCTATCCTTTTGGTTAATCCAAAGAGGAAAGAGGAGAGATTTTTCAGTTCTTTAGGACAAGCAGCCTGTCTAAGAAGGCTTGAGAAGAAGATAAAGATTCTCACTGGGTTTTGTGACTGACTACCTGGATGCAGTTGAAATTTTGCTATTCAAAGAGAGCTGAGATAATCACACAAGTAGAATTTAGTCTTCTGTTAAATTCTTTACTTCTTTTTTTTCAGAAGTCACAACCTGATCCATTAAGCTCCTGCTTTCATTTAGTGGTTCTCTCTCTAAGCTGACATCCCATAACACAGGGATATTTTCCAAATATATTTATGCCATCAGTTGAAAAGAATTCCCACCATTAACACACTGTCAAAGACATCATCACCGAAACTGCTAAGTGTTTATACAGAGTCATGGAATCTCAGCAGTTTATTCGAGAGCCTATTGTGCACATTCGTGCCTCAAATATCTCAGCCTTAAGTGGGTCCTTATTAACAGTAGATCTAATAATGCTACTATATTCTGGAGGGAAAAATGAAGGCTGATTAGGCTGGCTTTTCAGTAATGGAGAACCAGTGTCATAATAGAAGGCAGAGGAGTTTGAAAACATGACAAAATTTTCTGAAAGCTGGATGATATATAAAACATTTGATTTATCATCTCTGAACAGCCAAGAGTAGGAACTTCTAAATAGGGTGTTTTGAAACTCTCCTTTTTTAGCACAGTGGTTAAAATCATAGGCATTGGAGCCAGAAAGCTTGGGTTCAAATCCTGGTTCTGGCACTTTCCTGATCTGTCACTCATCCATAAAAACAATAGGAATTAATAGCTGGACTTACCTCACAAGGTGGTGGGGAAGAAATCAACATTCACAAGATGCTTAGAGCAGAGCTCAGATTATAACAGCATTGTACAAACAACATTAGATGAGCACAGGGTATTATTTTTCTTGGGAGTTGATTCTGATAGGTCATTCCCTCACCTTTCTGTCTGAGGACTGATAATTAGAGTGTCAGACATTTCACTGTTTACTCATGTGCTCAAATCATGGCAAAAGCTATACTGTGAGTACAATAAATCCTCTCAATTGTTGCCACATTACTGTAGTTTTAATTCTTCAGTTAATTCTCTAAATTGGCTCAAATTCTCTATCATCCTTGTCATTTTCACCTAATTCCATAATTAATTCTTGATGGGATTTGGTTCCCAATGCTATTTGAGTTCTAAAACAGTCAGGGATTGGAAAGCAGCAGGGTAATTGCCTTGACAGCGTTTTGCTTGGTTTTGTGAACCTTGTTTTGGATATATTCTAGAAAGAAGGATCCAAGATTTGTGGAATTCAAAATCTCATCTTGGCAGCAATAGCATTTGACTTTGCACAGATTGTTAAAGAGGTGAGGTACTTTGCTCAGCAGGTGAGAAAATTATTTCTGTTAGCCATTATGACTGTCATGATTTGGGGAAGCAATTCAGAAAACCACTTTTATAATACTGAAAGGTTTCCTTGACTTTCACTAAAAGAATGGGGGAGCATTAGCAAAATTAATTTAGTCAAAGCAAAGCGATAACCAATGTAATCATCATTTTGCAGATGCATTATTCATTCAGTCATTAATTCAACAATTATTTATTGGGTGTTTTCTGTGTGTCTCTTACTGTTTTGGTATCACAATAAAATGGTGAATAAAACCTGGGACTGGCATCCATATGCCATAGTCTAATAAATTTTAGAAATGTGGCTTTGAATATTAATTCTAAGTATCTACGAGTATAATTGAGAAAGCATTTTTCTTGCTATTACCTCTAATCAGTCCCAGTATTCTTGTGTACACAATAAAACAAATGTACTTGGATTACATTTTAAACTCAGAAGTTTAGAAATAAAGATGATTCTGGGAGAAACTTCCTCAACCACTGGATATATCCCTGTGGTTAATTGTTCAGTCTCAGTGCCATGTGTAAGAGGGATCATTATTTCACTCAGTGGTTCATAACTGTTCTAGACTGTAAGATCTTACAGGGACCATTTTTATTGGTCTTCATATTCCCAGTGCCTAGAAGAACATCTGGAATAATGGTTCTTAGTTCTGGCATTTTTCATTCTTTCATCTTTTATATAGCCATATTAATATGGTTGTCTGGACTTACTGTGGGCCTACTAATGAAGAATCTTCCAAGGTATGGACATGTCTATTTTAAAATAGCCAAGAGAGGTTTCAGATGCTCAGTTAGGCTTGAGGGTTGGGTCCCACCAGTATAGAACTATTAACTGAATGAATGAGTGAGTGAGTGAGTGAACGAATGAAAAATGTCATCACAAATGTGTACAGAAATCATGTTACATATTTCGTTGATATGTACACCCAAATTTTAAACTTTCCTGCAACAGAATTGAAAGTGATTTAAATAAACAACTGTCCATGCCAGTCTTCCATTCGCAATTATCCAATTTGTCAATACCATATATGTCTTACGTCCATTAACTTCTGTATTTCCAAAGGAGAGCTGTACCCATTAGAGACTAGAAAGCTTTCGCTAGGCTGACTCACAAATTAGAGGGAAGGTTCACAAGATGTGAACTAGTTGATTTTTCAGGCGAGCAGGGTGAGTAAGGAGAAAAGTCATTCAAATACCTGGGACCTGAAGGTCCAAATCTTCCTAGAAGTCAGAGATGCTAAGAGTGAAGAGCAGCTGGTGTTCAGCAAGCAGCCCACAAGTTGCAAGGGAAAGTAATGACTCAAGGCAAGTACCTGCACTAATATTTTGTCCCAGAGTCCTCTTTCAGTATCTAGTAACTTTCCACAGGAAAGTTAACACTTAAATATAGGATCTTAAGGAAGAGCTAGTAACGTTATGAATTCTGTTAGATTTACACAAATCTTAAATGAAGTCATGATTCCTTTGCACACTTTTGCACATTTAGGATATGCCTAGAATGTGTTTTTCTTTAAATGCTAGTAATACTGAGAAAACATATGGATAAGAATAAGCTTTGCCAACAATTTTAAGCTCTGAATAATTGCAGTGCAAGAAGTGATTAATTACTAAGTGTTTTAATACTAATTCAATTAACTCCATTCATTTTCCTCACCACACTGTCTTTAATTAGTTGATTTGCCATTAAAAACAGCACATTTGTGACAAGAATTGTACAGGAAAAGAAAAGGAACATGCTGTCATTTGAATTCAAATGCTAATTTACAACCAGAGCCTAGGGAAAGAAATACATTTTGTTTACAAAAAAATCAAAAAGGAAGAAAGACAAACAAAAAACTCACTGCTAGGCAATAGTAAACATATATTCATCTAACTATAAATATCTTCTATAATATAAAGCTTTTAGAATGAATTGTCAGTTAGGAACAACATTTCAGGAATTGGTTCTACAATTCAATCAAATTTAATATAATTTTAATGTTTTTCAAAAGCATTTTTTCTTCCAATGTTTTTACTGCAGAATACAAACATGTTAATCTAATTGCTTGTGACACCACTAATTCCCAAGATTGGATCATTTGATTTTCAGGATAGGTGAGAATCAGATTTCTAGCAGAAAGAACCATCATTATATTGGAACTTAATTGAATACTTGACCTCAACCTGATCTGCAAAGTTATTAATGGGCTAGCATTTATGTAAATTGATATTGCTTTATCATCTTCTTCTTTCCATTTATGTAAAGGGCATTGTGCATAGAATGCCTGGAAGGATGAGTTACATTAAATAATAACAAGGAATATTTTATTCATTTATAGCTTACCTTTCTGGATTACAGATCGTTTAGTATCATAGCAAGTATGCTTTCTCTATTATAACATTCTCAATGCAGCAGCATGTTCATTAAATACCATTGTTAAAGCATATGACATTGTTTTGTAATCTCTGTAGATAGATGCCATTTTAGTGGTGTAAATGTGAGTTGTTATGTGGTAAAAGAGAAATGACACAGAAGCCAGTATTTATTCAGAAAGGTGGAAATGGCAGACATCATTTTCCAATCTGATTTTAATCAAGAAATTAAAATAGTATCTAGTCGTATTTGAAAAGTACTATATCAACAGGATAACACCTGTTGGTCTGTCACTTTGGCTTGCAATTGTGGTATTAAAATGTTTTCATTAAGAATTTATATTTTCATAAAGGACAAAACATAATAGTAAAACACCAATTGACAGCAGTTTATTTCAATTAACATAAGCAATATCAACAATATTTAACTTCAAAAACAGATATAAAAACACGTTCACTTAAAAATTGTTAGTCTTTGAAAACATTCCTCAAAGAAAAACTGTTATCAGCTCTTATAATTCTACTTGTTTTCTAGGGACAAGATTAAAGGCTATAGCACCAAGATACTTCAGAAGAAGGGGTCTTGCGAAGATTTAATCACTATTCCACCTGGTTCCCTCTATGTGCTGAAAATTGATACTTAGTTTATGGCCTAGCAAAGATGAAGTTTGGAGATGAGTGATAAATTTGATTTTATCACTTGATTTTATCACCTGTCCCACTTCTTTTCTAAATGTTTTTAATGCTTATCTATTTTTGAGAGAGAGAAAGAGCATGAGCAGGGGAGGGGCTGAGAGAGAGAGAGAGAGAGAGAGACATACTACCTGAAGCAGGCCCCAGGCTCTGAACTGTCAGCACAGAGCTTGACACAGGCTAGAACTCACAAGCTGTGAGATCATGACCTGAGCCAAAGTCGGACCCTTAACTGACTGAGCCACCCAGGTGCCCCTCCTCTCCCACTTTTTGTAGCCCCTTTTTTCTCCTTCCTTCTTTTCTGATTTCAACATGCCACATGTCGTTATAGTCCTTGCTTTCCAAGGCACCAACCACCGTAGCTTGCAAGGCCTGATGCAATCCATTTCCCACAATGGGAATAGAGTTGAATTTGCCAGGATCTGCTTCGGGCCTAGAGTGAGTATTGAGACAAGATAGGGTAATGTGTCAATGACAATTGGGGTGGGCGTGCTGGCAATGCCAGCAACAGTTTTATACGAGAAATCACTCACTCCTAACCCCCATGATAATTCATTGAACCTGAATCCACCACTGTTGAATTTAGATCCTACATAGTGGTCAAAGGACCATCCGTGGGAAAGTTAAAACAACAATGACACTCCATTTGGCATTATGAGAATTACATTTGCCTCATGGATCTCTGTAATATATAGCATAGTGGTTTACAGGGAAAACTTTGGAACCAGACATATCTGAATCTGACTACCAGCTTCAATGCTTATTAACTATGTAAACTTGGGCAAAAACACAAAGCGATTAAACCTCCGGTTTCTCATGGAAGCATAATAGTACTTTTCAGAGAGGACTGTAGAATAGATTCCATTAAATAATGGCTATTCGGCACTTAACACACCATCATGCCCATGGTAAATGTTCAGTAAATGTTAGCTATTTGTTATTATTATTATTATTATTATTAGAGTCATCAACGATGGTGAGCAATAACAGTGTTCATCAAGCAGCCTCCCACATCTCCAGCTTCCACTGCAATTTGTTGGGACCATGTGATTACTACTGGCAAATGAAATGTGAGGGACAATGGTGTGCATCACCTCCAGACTGAGGCAATTAAGAGGTAGTGTGCTTCCTTCACCTCTCTCTCATTCCCTGCTACTGTGACCTTGGAGACTACATATTCCAGATAATATAGCTACAAGGTAGAATAGTTCCAGCAATTTAGATTGAACTTTATATGAGTGGGAAATAAATCACAGACATAGACATGCTAGGGCTATTTTATTTTATTTTGTTTTAATTTACCATAACATAGCCTAGACCAAACTATCAAATACAGGTATTTTGAGATAAAGATGATAAATCTAATTGCCCCCATTTTATAGTAGGAGATACTAAGGCTCAAAGATTTAAAACAATTTCCCTAAGCTTCCAAAGATAATTAGTGATGTTACCAGGATTCGCTTTCAAATGTTTCCATCCTGTGGAATGTTTACTATAATCTAGAGAACTCGGATTATGATCACCATAATAAAAGAACATTTATGATGAAGATCTGAATCTATGCAAAGCCTCTCAGTCAGCCAGCATAGCATTAACAATCTCTAGACTTACCCTCACCAAAGTAGGTGCTTATAGAATAAGAATAGCACTGTATATTAAACTCTAGTATTCATTGTAAGAAAGGTATTTTTATTATAGTAGGTGTCACTTGATGGTAGGTTAATTATTAAAATATCATCTGCTTCACTGGAAAAAAGAAATCCTTGGATTGATTTTCCAGGCATCTAGTGTTTCACAGGCTCAGCTTGTCACCTTGAAATTTCAGAGATGTTGAACATAGATCACTCTTTTCCCTCTAGAAATACAATTCAGTAATTCAGGGCAAATAAACTAAAATTTGCTTATCTTATTCCTAGGAAAATTGTGGCTTTTGGAATCCTCACTCTTTCTTTGACCTCAAATGGATTTAATCGCCATTATAAAACTAATAAATTAAACTGAGTGCCAAAATTGTTACTGAGTTGACTGATATCATTGATGTGTCATCGCTGTTCCCCACCCTCCCCCACCAAACTCCCTTCCTAATTTGCCAGGTGGAACAAACACGATCAGGCTTACATCTTGCCTATTATTTCAAGGAAATTACTTGCATTCTGAATACTTTCCACTGTTAATAGGTTTTCTTTTTTTTTTAGACAAATTGGTATTCATTATGTTTCCTTTGGAAAAAAAAATGCATTCAAGTTTCTTAAAGTTCCAAAAAAACACCTTTAGCTGGTTTTATTTTCTTTCTCAATATGTACTCAGAGCCCATTCTAACAGAGTTCATACAAAAGCATTTGCTTTTTTGTGCCAATTCTAAAGAGCAATAATGTTTTGAAAGAGAAAACTTTGCTTTTAACAATTTCAGCTGAGTTTTTAACAGTTTTTGAGTAAATGAATTATACAATGCACACTGGATATTTCAACAGACCTAGGATCTAGTTTTAGTTCTTCCAGTAACTAGCTATTTGAAAATAGAAAACTCGCTTACTCGTATTGAGCTTTAATTTAAAATCCAGTGGTGTGGGAAGACAAAGCTCTCTAAGGTCACTTCCATCTCTACCTCTGCACACCGATGTATATACATGGTGCTTTCAATTTAATCTCACCTGGATTTGTGCAATATATTCCTAGCTAATCCTCTGTAGTTAATCTTTTATCCACCACCCACCAAACATTTCTCTTCCCTGTAGTCACTCATTGTTCGATAGCTTCATAAAGTTACAATTTCCATATGATAAAAGTTCTCCACAGTAATTGTGTAATTCAACAATTGTTAGTAAATTCATAGAGTATTTTGCAATCACCACAATTTAGAATGTTTCTATAAACCCCCAATCTCTCTTGTACCTGTGTATGTTTAGTCCTGACTCTCACTAACAATGTGAGACAATGGCTGATCTGCTATGCGTCATTACAAATTTGCATTTTCTGGGCATTTCACCAAATTCAGTTATACGATATGCAGTCTTTTGTGTTTGGCTTCTTCCCTTCGCATAATAGTTTAAGTTTCTACCATATTATAGTATGTATCAGTAGTTCATTCCTTTTTATTGATAAATAGCATTACTTTATAGGGATACTACCACATTTTGTCTATCCATATACCAGATGGTGGAAATTTGGATTGTTTCCAAATTTTGGCTATTATGAATAATGTTGCTATGAACATTTGTGTACACATTGTTTTGGGAGCATAGGTTTTCTTTTCTTCGGGGAAGATTATTAGGTGTGGAATAGCTGGATCTTATGGAAATAGTAACTACTTAAGAAATTGCCAACTGGTTTTACTAAGGGTTGCATCATTTTACATTCTAAGCAGCAATGTACAAAAGATTCAGTTCTTCCGCATCCTGTTCAAATCTTGGTATTGTCTCTCTTTTTGGTGATAGTCATTGTAGTTGGTGTGTGGTGGTACCTCACTGTGGTTTCAATTTGTGTCTCTCTAATAGCTGATATTGTTGAGCATTTTCATGTGCTTACTAGCTTTCAATAGTGAAGTCTTGAGTGAAATGTCCATTCAAAATTTTGCCTATTTCAATCAGGTGGATGGTCTACTTATGATTAAATTGAGAGAGTTCTTTATATATTGTGGATACAAACCTTTTACAGTTATATGACTTATAGATATTTTCTTTTAGTTTGTGCATTTTCTTACTGGTATATTTGAGGCACAAAAGTTTTTAGTTTTGAAGAAGTCCAATTTGTAGAATTTTTCTCTTACCATGGTCATATCTTAGGATTCACTGAGCAACCTAAGGTCACAAAGATTATCCTACATTTTCTTTTAGAAGTTTTATAGTTTCAGCTCTTACATTCAGGTATCCAATCAATTTTGAGTTAATGTTTCGCATATGGTGTGAGTTAAGGATCTAAGTTTCTCTCCTCCTTTTTCTCCTTCTCTCTTCCCCTCCTCCTCCTTTCCTTCCTCCTCCTCCTTCTTTTTGCATAGAGATTTGCAATTGTCTCAGCATCATTTGGACTCACAATTGTGTTTCATTATTCTCTATACCTATCTTTGTGCCAGTATATTACCTTGATTACTGTGCTTTTATATAGTATGCCTTGAGATCAGATAGTGCACATTCTCCAGCTTTCTTCTCTTTCAGAAGAGTTATGACTGCTCTTAGTTCTCTGAATTTCCATATAAAGTTTAGTTATCAATTTCCATTTGAAGAGACTACTGGGATTTTTAAAGAGAATGCATGGAATTTATAGATCAATCTGAAAAGAATCATCTTTTAACAAATATTGAGTCTTCCAGTCCAGGAAATGAAATGCCTTTTCATTTATTTTAAATCATCTTTAATTTCTCTCAGTGATGTGTTGTAGTTTTCAGTGCATCTTGCATTTTATCTTCTATTATAACTAAGAGTTTTATTATTTTTGATGCTATTATAACAAGAACTGTTTTGCTTATCTACCTCAAGTTTTTCAGTGCTAGTGTATAGCAAGAAATTTATAGGAACCATCCTTATCCCCATGGATTCTTTAGGATTTTTTTTCAGAACATCAATATCATATAAACATTTTACTTCTCCTTTTCCAATATGAATCTCTCTGTCTCTCTCCCTCTCACTCTCTGTTATTGCCTTATCACACTGATTAGAACCTTAATTAACAATGTTCAGTAACATTGACAAACCAGACATCTTCCCTTTATTCCAAATATTAGAAAAAACATATTGTCTTTCAACAATAATTTTGATGTTACCTGTGAAGATGCCCTGTAACAAGTTGAGTAAGTGCTCTTCTGTTCCAATTTTGAGGGGAGTTTTTATCATAAATGAGTGTTGCAATTTTTAAAATGTTCTTTCTGCAACTATTGAGATAATCATGTTGATTTTTGTCCTTTATTCTACTAATAAGGTGTATAATATACATGGATTTTGGGTTATTCAACCAACCTTGCGTTCCTGGAATAAGCTTCACTTGGCTGTGGCATCTAATCCTTCCGTAGATTGCTGGACTTGGTGTGATAACTCTTGATATGGAATTTTTGTGCATATATTCATAATGAATATTAGTATGTAGTATTCTTTTCTTGTGAACTTTTAGTTATCAGGCTAACACCTGAGTCATAGTTTTGAGTTAGGTAGTGTGCCCTTCTTCTGTAAGAGTTCTTGAAAGATTGTCATTTATTCTTTAAATATCTGAATAGAATTTTCCAGTGCAACCATCTGGGCCCGGGCTTTTCTTTGAGGGAGATTTTTAATTAGTTATTCAATCTGTTGTTGAATCCCACTAACAGATTTTTAGTTTCAGTTACTGTACTTTTCCTTTCTTAAATTTTAATTTAGTTCTTAATTTTAATTTATAATTCTTTTTTTTTTACCATATCTATTTTTGATTTATTGTTGTCATGCTTTCCTTTAAATCCTGAAATATGCTTTTCTTTAGTTCTTTGAACACATTTATATTTGCCTTTAGGTCTTTGTCTGCCAAGTGCAACATCTGAGATCCCCTCAGTGACAGTTTGTATTGACTGTTTTTTTCTGGTCCAGGCCACACATCTTTGTTTCTTTGCATATCTCAACATTTTTTGTTGGAAACTGGACATTTTAGATAAGGTAGTTGTAACAACTCTGATTTTTTGTGGGGTTTTTTCCCCCACAAGGACTGTTGGTGGTTTTTGTTTGTGATTTCATTTCATTTCTTTTCTTATCTTCATTTAATAGTTTCTTGGACTAAATCTATGAAATCTGTCTCCTCTTCAGTTTGTAGTTATTGATATCTTTGCTCAGTTCATTTTTATTATTCTTGGTTTTTCTTTTAATTTATTTCTTAAAATACACCCAGTGTTAGCATACTTTAGTCATCAACTAATAATTGGACAGAAGTTATGCTCACCCACGTCAAGTCGGTAAGATTTTGGTGTGCTGCATATGAGATATATCTGCATATGTGGAAAAGTTCATTAAAATTCAGATCATTATCACAACTACTCTAGATTTTACTTTCCACTGAGCCCTTTTTAGTTTTCTATGTGCATGTGAGCATCTTCAGATTTGGTCAGAAGTGTGGTTGGTAGGTCTTTTCTTTCTCAGACTCAGTCAAGCCTCAAGCATGTTCCTATATACTTGGTTCAACGATTACCACATTGGGCCAATAGAACCCTTGGTTTTCCCTGTGATTAAGAGTGGGCATCACCACCACTATGAACTGAAATAGTGCCTTTTGATGGCAGCAGAAGCTATTTTTCCTCATGTCTTGCCATGCTTTGGTAGAACTTTTATATCTACTGTCTTGTGGGGGTGTGGATGGGTAGGAAACAGCCTTGAGCCAGAATATCACAGAGTCCCACTCTTCTGGTGAGAAGTTCAGAAGTTTTTTTTGGTTTTTTTGTTTTTTGTTTTTTTAAACAAAATACTTCTCATACTATTTTATGCCTTTGGTTTTATTAATTTCCAAATCACTGAAAAGATTTATTTTTTGCTTTATTTCTGTGTGTGTGTGTGTGTGTGTGTGTGTGTGTGTTATTTTTGCAAAATATGGGGGAGGATTTGCCTACCTTTCTACCCAATTGTAGTCTGAAGCCACTTAATTTTGTTATATATATATTTTTTCTATATATTTATATTTATTTATATATTCATGTTTCTCTGCTTAAAACACATTAGTGGCCTCCCCTTTTCCTTAAGATAATACCTTTCACAATCTTAATATTTAGTACCCCATCAATTGCATCTCTATGGCAATATTTCACTCCATGCGTCCCCTTCTCCCTATGGTCTACCACAGCGGCTTTATTTGATGCTCTGTGTCCCTCCTGCCATATTGCCTTCATAGTTGGTGTTTCCTGCCTGGAGCACCTTCTCCCCCTTTCCCCCACTCCAAAGCTAACTCTTTTTTCCCTCAGATTTTACCTCAGACATCATTTTATTATCTTTCCAGCTAGATTAATTGTCCTATTAAAAATTCTTAAGCAGCAAATAATTCTAAACCTTAGTATTTACCGCATTATTTTCTCTTTATTTATTGCAGGCTGAGAAATAATCTGTTTTGCTTTCCATCATATTCTCGGTGCCTGACAGGATGCCTGGCATTCATTAAAATAAACAGCTGAAGGATCATTTTCTTAAACATTTGTTAAATATGGGGTCTGATTATCCTGAGCTGGTAAATAAAGTTTGACATATAATTTCTTTACATCCACTATGAACCAGACACCTTGGCAGGCATGTAGAATACAAACATGAATTAGATGCGTTAACATCACTTTTGCACATATTAATTCGAATGGGCATTTTCTGCTTTAACTTTATTCCAGTAAAAATACTATCCCTTGAACTAGGCCAGGTAATATTTCTCTCCACAATTGAATGTGACATAGGCAAAGCAGTTTATGCAAAATATCATTGGACACAATGAATTAATGTTTTGAAGTTAAATTTTAATGTTTCACTGATTTCTGTATTTAACGTATAAAATTGTTTCTCTTTCCAGGTTGTAAAAGAGATAGAAGTATGAGAAAATTATACTAGTTTTATAAAGTAAATATTTAAATAACATTATGCTAAAGGTAATGCAATCAATGACAGAAGTCCACAGGTAAAATTTTCTCATAAAATTGTACTTTACCTGACTTATATGTGAGCAACATAGAAACAGCTGATTTTATAATGTTTTTGCTGTCAGAAGAAAAAGAAGTAGAGAAGCAGAAGGTAGAAGAGAAAGGGCAGAAAGAAATGGGAGGGAATGAAGAAAAAGAATTGTTGTACGCGTAGACACTATGGAAAAGTATCCTGTGGTTCCCGCCTGCTCATTGCTGTGTCATTTTCCGTGTCTTCCTGGAAACAGTATGTTCCTCTGCCATTGGCAGCCCTGGCCACGTGATCTGCTGTAACCAAAGGATTATAACCAGAAGTGATGTATATCCAGAGCATGTTTTGCCAGTTCTTTTGTCTTTCTCCTTTGCCACAAGAATCGCACGTTTTGGAAAGGGGCCTTTCCATTAGCCTGAATCCTAAAATGAGAAAATGTGCGGAGCAGAGCCCCCATGTAACCCACAGCCATTATTTGAAATGGGGAAATAAACCACTGTTTTTGAAATCCTCAACGAGTTTGGGGTTATGGCAGTCATACCTAGGAAATGAGGACCAAAACAAGCATTGTAAATTGTTGAGAGCTTTTCGAGGGAAAAAATAGAGAATTCTGGATTTCTGCTTTTTAAATGCCATTTTATTGCAGTGAAAATAAGCCATGTTAACCTGATACACGTTTCCAAATGTTTGTGCACACAGAAACTACATAGAATAGTGAAACAAGTTAAAATAACAGCCACTCCAAAGAATCAATTATTGTTTTCCCCAGGAGCCATTGAAGGAAGTTAGTTTCCCAAAGTCGCTTTGATAAAAGTGATACTCCACAGGCATTACCCCAGGCTTGGATATGAGCTTCCTGCACTAAGGTTTCCAAATGTGGAGGGTAACAGTGTTTGAACTTCAGAAGATAGAAGGAAAAGACACTGATCCTGGGGACTCACAGAAGACTAGATACCCAAAAACTGTTAAATGGGGGGGGGTGTCTTAGTATTGTTTTTGTTTAAACAACTTACTACAAATTTAAGAGCAAGACACCTTCTTAGGTAGCTCTCAACTTACTTTATTTTACTAATTTCACACATCGTGATTTTATTTTATTTTCACATATTGTGATTTTATTTTAATTTATTTTACTAAAATTTTAACTTAATTTTATTTTCTTAGTTGTAATAACTAAAGGGCATGGTCTGAGAAGTCCATTTTCATGAGTTCTTGTTCCCAAAGGAGGAATGTAGAGAAGGGACACAGGGCTTGATGCGTTTCAAGGCTTTTTTTTAAAGGACATTTATTGGAAAATGGTGATACAAAACCATGGAAGCCAGGTTGAATGTTGTTACTGACCACTGCAGAGGCAGAAATTTCATAAGGGATTCAGGAAGAAGCCAAAACCTTAAGTGACCATTTAGGCATTTTTCTCATGTGAGGATATACGGGTCTTTCCCTGACAGGAAATTACCTGCAAGCGAAGCATTTTCATGGTGCACAATTTCTACGTGCATCTCAGACAGCCTTTCCCGTGTCATTTTCTTTCTTCTTACACTGTCATTATAGAATATAGACTTCCTAGGGACAGACATTGCCTTTGTCATTCATTCATTTATTCAACATTGTGGTTTTGTTTTGTTTTGTTTCTCATTTATTTTTTCTTTTTAAAAATTCAGTTCTGCGCTTGCGGTCTAACAGAGACATGTTGGGTAAATACAACGTTATAATAAAATCTGGAGAGGGCTCTGATAGGAGTACATGAGTAGGACGGAGGAGGTGTGCTTGCCTCAGCCAGTGTGCGGGGTAAGTGGTTAAAAAGTGAGCCCCTGTGGCGCCTGGGTGGCGCAGTCGGTTAAGCGTCCGACTTCAGCCAGGTCACGATCTCGCGGTCCGTGAGTTCGAGCCCCGCGTCGGGCTCTGGGCTGATGGCTCGGAGCCTGGAGCCTGTTTCCGATTCTGTGTCTCCCTCTCTCTCTGCCCCTCCCCCGTTCATGCTCTGTCTCTCTCTGTCCCAAAAATAAATAAAAAAATGTTAAAAAAAAAAAAAAAGTGAGCCCCTCTTAGAAAACAATTGGAGCTGGTAGGTGAAGGAAGGAAAAAGAAAGTTCCCTGTTCCCAGGAAAGGGACACTGAGAGGACCAGGGGCAAGACTGGAAACTGCAAGTCACTCCACTGAACTGGAAACTAGCACTTTGAACTTGCTTTATTTTCGTGTGATTCAAATCTTCCACTCATCAAACCATTTTGGAATTTCCATTGCGGTGCCCTTCTTCGTGCTCTCATTTCTAATTCATTTACTAGAACTGACTGCTTGGGTTGGGAGAATTGGTGGTGAGATACACACACAGGTGAACACTTTTTTTTTTTTTTTTTTTTACTGTCATTGGTTAAGTATTTTGTCTTGTTATAAAGTAGTCCCAAGAGTAGCTAATGTTCAATGTGTATGTTTCCTGAAGATAGACTACAGTGGCAATTTTTAGCTTTTCCTGGAAACAACTCCTTTATTTAAGTAACTTTATCCACTCCCTGCACCAACGCCTTAGTTTAACTTAGCTCTCTACCTCCTGACTTATTTTTATTCACCCCCTGGCTTGTTTTTCTAGCTCTGGTCTCTCCATCAACTTATTCAAAGTCAACTTGATCATGTCACTTCCTGGCTCAAAGAATCTTTCTTTATTCCCTCTGTGTCTGGCAACTTCTGGATTCTAGTCCTCCTTAATCAACCTTTTACTTACCTGTTTTCTCTGTTTCCCATTCCTCTCCCCAAAGCCAGACTCTTCTCTCCAATCTGTCCTCTTGGCTTCCTTCATCCATTTTTCTTTCCCATCCCTTTTTCAGACAAGTTTTACTCATCTTTCAAAGCTCTATTCAATTCATTCATCTGCTTTAAAGTTTCCTTGTCAACACAGAGAACACCGCTTCAAGCTGAAGACTTGTTCTCTGAATTTTTTCTGTGCTTTCAGTCAATTCCATGAGACTTATTGCTGAAAGAGATTGTTGTTTTGTATAAATCAATTCTGTCCTTTAAATGTTGGTATTGTCTTCTCAACTAGATTGTAACATCCTTAGGGACGGGAACTGTAGCCCATAGTGTTCTGTGTTCCACACCAGCCTCCCTGTCTAGTGAGCACAGAGGAAACTCAGCAGATGCAGATTGTAGCAGAAGCACTTTTCTTATTTCCGTTCTTCACTTAATTAAAGACTTCAAATTTGTATTTTAAGTAACTGATAAATCATCTTTTAAAGTTGCCTCTTACCTGCTTGCTTCACAAATGCATACAAACACAAAACAAACACATTTAAAATTTAAGGTTTATGATGTATCTCAATTTCAAGAACTTGAATTATTTATGTTGGTCCGTTTATTTATTTATTTATCTATTTATTTATTTATTTATTTATTTATTTATTTATTTATTTATTTATGATTTTTTACCTTTATTTATTTTTGAGAGAGAGAAAGCACGAGCAGAGGAGGGGCAGAGAGAGATGAAGAAAGAGAATCCCAAGCAGGCTCTGCACCATCGGCATGCAGCTCCGGGTGGGACTCCATCCTACAGACCACAAGATCATGACCTGAGCTGAAGAGTCAGACACTCAACTGACTGAGCCACCCAGGCACTCCTATTTCTTTCTTTCTTTTTAAATGCTTATTTGTTTATTTTGAGAGAGAGAAAGCACATGTGGGAGTGTGAACTGGGGAGGGGTGGGGGGGTGAAAGAGAGAGAGGAGGGAGAGAGAGAGAGAGAGAGAGAGAGAGAGAGAGAGAGAGAATCTCAAGCAGGCTCTACACTGTCAGCACAGAGTCAGAGGCGTGGCTTAATCCCACAAACCACGAGACTATGACTTGAGCTGAAATCAACATTCAGATGCTCAAACAACTAACTGAACCATCCAGGCACCTCAGTGTTGGTCCTTTTAATACCTATGAATATTCATGTATTTCAGTTTTGTTACCTTTTTATGGCATCGGCGTGGTATCATGTAAGAAATTTGAAGGATGTCCTTCATAGAAGTGTGCGTGTGTGAGTGTATGTGTGTTTCTGTGTGTACTTGAAATTGCTAAATGCTAAATTGCTAAAATGATGGTCAATGATGGTCACTACTACTAATTACTCCAGTTTGCGTTTCCTAAGAGCAAGATATTATCCTACGTACACACAACATATATATTAAATCCGTAAATTAACACTGATAACAATACCACTTTGTAAGCCACAGATCCCATTTACACTTTGTCCTTATCCAAATAATGACCTTTATAATAAAAATGAGCAAAACATCCTTTCATTCCCTTTTTATTCTGATCAAGATCTCATTCAAGATTTTACTTTGAATTTAGTTGCTGTGCCCTTTAATCGCCCTTAATCTAGAAAAATTGCTACTTTATTTATATATACTGCCCTTAATAGTTTTAACCAATTAGGGCAGATATTCTACAATGCCCTCCACTTTAGGTTTTCCAGCTATTTCCTCATAAATAGATTCAGGTTACACATTTTTGGCAGAAACACCATAGAAGTGATGTTCCATTCTCATCACAGTATATCAAGAGGCACATGAGGTTTATTTGTCCCATCAATGGTAATATTAACCCTAAGTAGGGTACTGTCTGCCAGATTTCTCCACTGTGAAGTGAATTAGTAAATACTTTGTTGCCCCAGGTATTAGAACTGCTAGAATTGCTACAATTTTTTCACTCCAATTGCATGATTGTTATAAACATCTATGTATCTCCTTCCTTCACACTCCAATGCACAGAAACTCCCACAATACCTAAAAAAAAAAAATTTTAAGTAGTTTTAAAATTTGATACGTTATCTACCTAATTAGTTGCCATATGTTTATCTTATTTTAACTTTTGAACAACATATATGTTCTTTCTTTCTTTAATGTTATGCCTCATGAAACCAATGATCATGTATATTGTTTTTGCTAAGTAGGTTCCATACCCAACGTGGGGCTTGAACTCACGACCCCGAGACCAAGGGTTAGTTGCTCTACCGACTGAGCCAGCCAGGCACCCCTAATGATCATATTTTAAAATTATATATCTTACAGCACCTAAGACAGTGTCTAACTTTTAATAAATGTCTAATTGTATACATTGATTCACTTAAATTGGAATACTTGCAATCTTCAAATGCAAGGACCTTGATTTCCTAATGAAACAGTTAATATCCACCTTACTATTTCCACTGTATATTTGACATTTAAATACATACTACTTGATTAGTATTCCACTTGTGTCAAAGAATGATGCATATTTTCACAATAAGCCCCTTTTCTAACTTGATTTCTCAAGCTTTTCTACACACTTTCAAGATTTTTCAGCGTCCAGTGTCCATTCTAACACATTATACTTTTCCTGTATTATCATAAATTGCCATTTTATTAACAATCTCATTTATTCATTTAGTTAATTGGAATAAATTAGGTTCAAGTCTAAGCTATCACTTACTAGTAACATTATCTTAGGTAGATGGATTTACCTACCTAAGCCTCTACTTCCTCCTCTATAAAGTAAGGTCTATATTGTGGATAACCCAGAGTACAAAGTAGATAGCAGAAAAAAGAAGCAGCTTTATAGTACTTCCTCCAACAGGAAGCTTATGCTTCCATTGTACAATTGCCATTCATATAAGAAACCAATGCACCACCAAAACTATTTCAATCTTTGTGTGGAGATGAAATGGCCTATTTTATCATCAGAGATACAAAACCAAGCTTGTAATATGCAAAATAAAAATGTCATCATTTCTGCCTGTAATAATAATGTGTTATAAATACAGCAGCTAAACTAAAAAAACCACAGCAACAAAAAGAGTTATAAAACTAATAATAAAAATAACAACATGAGAAAGGAAGTACAGGCCATGTTTCTTGGAAATGTGAATCAAATATAATGGGGAAATGTATAGAAATAACCAAGAAAGATTTAGAAAGTCAGTAAATGTCAGCAATATAAATATTTTTTAAAAAGATATAGGTATAGGTAGAGTGTAGTACCATACATAGGTATTTAGTGGTAAACTGGAGAAAAGTCACATTTAAATACATTTTCTAAAGACTCCACAGTCAAGATAAACTGCCCACATGTCCAATTGCAAAACACAAAATTTGTAAGATATTCATAAATTTATAATGAAAATAATTTTGAGCAAATAAAGTGGAAAAAGAGTGATTTTAATAAAATTAAATTGATGTCTTCTGCAAGACTTCTTAAGAACATTCTTTCTTAAGCACATTACTTTCATTTGAATGAGACTTGACAATTTTAAGCAATTTTTATAAGGATCTCACACACACACACACACACACACACACACACACACACACACACACTTTATACCTAATACAGAAAAACAATGAGAAAAGAAAAAATGGGTCACACAAACCTAGATCAGCACAGAAACCTGACAAAGGAAAATATCTTAATCATTTTAGGCTAATAGATTTAGCAAATAAATAGCTAGTTTAGATATGAAATAATCATTACAAACACAAGTTCTACAATATTTATAGTTTTCAACGTGCAAACATAGTTAAGGCATAGTAAACTCTCTGCAAGAGTTTACTATGCAATATTATGACTTTAGACATTCTGAACTAATGCATTCCATTGGTTTTGTATAGCTCCAGTATTTTTTAAAGCCAGAATATTTCATAAATTACATAGATTGGAAAAGATTGGAAAAACAGACATACATAGGGTAACATCTGTGGCAGACTGAATGTATTACCTGCCCTAATTCTCCAACTACTTTTGTGACCATTCTTTCTGCTAGGTAACTTTTATTGATCTCTAGCTCTGACTCCGAGATCAGCCATGTGATTTATTTTGGCCAATGATATAGCAAATGCGACAAAGCAGAAACTTGAAGAACTGTGTGATAGGGATTGTTCACTCTTGCTTTTCTGCTATGGCCAGAATATTCCTGGATTACCCTGCAGATAACAGAACTGAGTCACTGCAATCAAGCCAGCCAAGGCCAGCTTAGACCAACCAAAAGTCAGTCAATCCTGGGACATGTGAGTGAGCTCAACCAAGGTCAGAGGTGCCTCACAGCCGATCTCTATCTAACCACAGACACAGGAGCAGGCCCAACAAAGCTCAGCAGGTCTAGATCAACTGAACTCTGCCAACTCATTTGTGTGACACTGAAGGGCTTTGATCATTTTATACATGGTATTTCTTTGGTAATACATAACGAATAGACTGAATAATTCATTATCTGAACCAGGAAACATTGACAAAAGGAAGGAGAGGCTGTGTATTATAGTAAATGGACTCTGTACCACACAAATCTGGAGGAATGTTTGCTTCACTTAAAATCAATCTCTGAGTCTCTTGAAAATTAGAGTCAAGGATACCATATCTCAGTTACAGATTTCCTAGCTAATGGACAATATTAAATAAATGTAGTCCATATATACAGCCTGTTGGCGATCAAGTTTTAAGCATAACACTAATTCATATTCCATACTTACTCATATTACAAAAGGGCTGAGAGAACTATGTCAATTTGTGCAACTGGCCAATAGTAAAAACAAATACATGACTTAAACAATGGTAAATGACTCCTGATATGTGGCCCCAGTATGGAAGATGATAGGAAAGGGTTTGTCCTAAGCTAAATCGGACAATACATTCCCTACATAAAAAGAGCAACCACTTTGCTTCTGTTGCTTGTTTCCAGGTACAATGTAAACACAGTGTTGCTGGACATTTTATTGTAATCTTAAAAGTAGTTTTACAAAAACACTGCTAAGTTGTGGGGTTTTTTAAACGATAAATGTTGCAATTAAAAAACAAAATATCTGTGTAATCCACACACTAAGCATGTATATAAGTCAAATTTGTCTCATTGGCTACCACTTTGAGACCTCAGACCTCTTACCAAGAGAAATGGCTAAGTAGAATAGTTGCGAGGTGCGATTTTCTAAAAAAAAAAAACCAAAATATTTCACTTTGGTGTTTGTTGTATGGTACTACATTTAAAACAGTACCTTCTACGGAGATTCTGTCATCTAACTATTCTGATCTTTTGATTGGAATAAGTATCAAATAGTAGAAATACCAGATATCCAGTCACAAGATATAGATCCTTATATTACTCATCTACTATGTGACAACATTAGCACAAATATTATGTTTTAAAACAACACGCATTTATTATTTTATAGTTTTTATAAATGAGGAGTCTTGAAACAGCATAGCTATGATTCTACTGGAATCAAGACATTGACCAGGGCACTGGTCTTATGTGAGGCTTGACTGGAGGAGGAACCACTTTCAAGCTCACTCAGATTGTTGGCATAATTCAGTTCCTTGCATGTGTAGGACCAAGGGTTACAGGCTCTTGCTGGCTGTCAATCAGTGGCTGCCTTAGCTCTAGAACTGTTCCCAATTCCTTGCCACCTGGGAATACTCAAGATGGTCCACTTGATTCTTCAAATCTAGCAAAGGAAAGAAAGTCTCCAGGAAGACAGATGCCACAATATCATGTACAAAATCATGTACATCTAATCACACACATCCTGTCATCTTTGTTGTGTTCTATTGGTTAGAGACAAGTCACAGGTCATGCCCATACTTAAGGTGAGGGGACAGGACAAGGGCTTGAACATCAATAGGTGAGAATCATGGATGTTTGTCTACCATACTTTGTCATCCTAGAGTTTGTCTACCACACTTCTCCAAATAAGAATGAGGCATATTAAGGTAATATGTTCTCTCTAAAACTCACCAAAACCAGAGTTTCATTTACTTAATAGAAACATAGTTCAGAGAAAGTAATGGCATGGTGATTTGATAGCTGCTTCAACATGTGGTCATTCATACAGATGGCTTTCTGCTTGTTGCATTAACTTGTTCAGGTTTCCTGCATGAAGCTTTAAGTGATGTGTCTCAAGGATTCTAGACTATTTTAGGACTTATACATATTTTTATTATAAGGAGAATTTTGTTATATTCATAATCTTCATAAATGTCTTTTATAGACTCTCTTAAAAATGTAGTATTTTATGCAATATTATCTACTGGGGCAACTGAAGACCAAAAAGGCATCTCGTTTTGTCCTGTGTACCAGGTGGTACCAAAACCCCTATTGAGAGACAGGGAACTCTAAGAGCCCAATGTCTAACTCATTGACCAGCTGCCATGATTTTGAAGATTAGATGTAAAATGGGTAAAATGTTTAAATAGCAGTCTACATTTCAGAACATATTGAAATTTCATCCCCTGCTAATTAACCATGGATGGAAGTTACTATTTGGCTTCCATTGAGCAAATGCAGCAAACTGTTGTCTGCTGGAATGAAATACAAATGTAGCCTATTGGTTCCTGTAACTTCTTCCACTGCAAAATTAACCTTCCCTCCTATCTTTCATTTATAAGGTGGAAACTCATTACTTTTAAAAATTCAATGGAAACATACAAGCCTCTTTGGGAATAGCCTGACTCTTAAAAACTAAACCAAAATACACAGGTAATAAAAGCAAGCCTTGTTGCTATAGAAAAATTGCTCAAATAAGAATTTTGGTGTATTATTGTTTTCCAGCGAACCAATTATGGAGGGTAAAATTGGAACCTAAGTGAATAGCTATTTCATGTTGCTGTAAGTGAACTGCAAGAGTTCTCCATTTCAAAGTCACTTGACATAAAACTTACACATTCCAGACTTCTGAAACTTTCCACCTACTTATATCGCTGCCACTTACACATATCGTTAATCCATCAATAACTCTCAGGGTTACAACAGCCGAATGGAAAAATGGCCAGCGTTCCCCTATTTCATAAATCTCAGGGTGCTTGTGATTCTTGAAAATACTGAACATATTTTTATTTGCTGTTTCAGAATGATTAAAATAATTTAGAAACAGATACTCTTAACTGGTGAGTGATTTAGTCTGGAGTTAGAATTAATATTCCACATTTTCTCATTTTTGGACAGAGAACTATTTACTAAGAGCATTTCAAGCAAGAGGAATTAATATACTTCTTCTGTTGACTTTCCACCTTAATATTAAAAAGGAGAGCATTTATTAGGGAAAATATGATTTCACATTTACTCTAGATAGTTTTGTATAGTGAAAGTTTCATGGTTCATTTTATCAAGGCTTATTTTTCCCTAGTACATGTTGAGTCGTTTATATCACAAAGACTGGGTTATTAATTTTTTTCAGTAAATCTGTCCCCAAAGAAAAACAAAGCAAGTTCCTATACACTGACAATATGAAAATGTAAATACTTGAAAATCAAAATTAATTTTAATTATATTAGTTATGTTAATTTAGAGTTCTTGAGGGTGTGTAACTTGAACAATTAAGAACAAATATTCTGCGACTAAGGAAAATTATAGGGAGAAGCAAAAAACAAAAAATAACCTTGAAGAAAACTTAAAGAAAAAGAACATATTTCTAAAGAAGAGATACAGCAA
The DNA here is from genome assembly GCF_024362965.1 of Panthera pardus. Classification (NCBI taxonomy): domain Eukaryota; kingdom Metazoa; phylum Chordata; class Mammalia; order Carnivora; family Felidae; genus Panthera; species Panthera pardus. Next base: position 189,739,177 of record NW_026526688.1, read on the forward strand.
GAGATCTTGATTTTACTATCACTTTTTTGAAGAAATGAGCAAATAAATCTGAAAAAAAAAAAAGGCCATTAAAAGAAAAGGGAGAAATGGCAAATCATGGCAATTGAAATAATTTCATTGTAATTTGAAAATAACCACTGCAAAGAAAGTAGAGACAAGTAGGACATCTAGAAAAGTCTCAACTATGGGTTGCTATTAAAAAAGTGAAATAGGGGCGCCTGGGTGGCTCAGTCAGTTAAGCGTCCGACTTCGGCTCAGGTCATGATCTCACAGTCCGTGGGTTCGAGCCCCACATCGGGCTCTGTGCTGACAGCTCAGAGCCTGAAGCCTGTTTCAGATTCTGTGTCTCCCTTTCTCTGTGACCCTCCCCCGTTCATGCTCTGTCTCTCTCTGCCTCAAAAATAAATAAACGTTAAAAAAAATTTTTTTTAAATAAAATAAAAAAATAAAAAAGTGAAATAAGTACGAAAGAAAACAAATAAATGGAACCTAGGGTGTGGGCTCTTGTTAATAAAGGCCTGTTCCCCAGGGAGCTTTCAATGACCTCTTGCTCCAACTATAACTCTCTGCTAATTAAAAGCTTTTGCTCCCATGCAGTTGTCTCTAAGTTCCTTAACCTTTGCTGCAGCATTGAAATTGGGTGTTCAATTTCATTGTTTGGAGCCCAAGTAGATATAAAAGACCCTTAGCTTCCTATACCCATGTATGTTCAACACCTCTCTAGTGTGAAACCCTGGAACAATTCACCTGGCAAACACAAGATCTTGAAATCCTTCTGAAAATAAGTGAAAATTGTCAGAAACAAACTTACTAGTGAGTTATCCAGAGGTTTTGTTCATAAAAGTGCTTCGATAGATGAGGCACTAGAGTTTTTCAATTTATGTATGGGCATTGTCAAATTGGTGTGGCAATAAAAATGCCCATGGTTTCCAAACCATCTATAATCATGGTTGATATTTGGAAATACCTTCATTTGACACTTTCATTTCCAAGCGTTACTTTCACACACGTATTTTTGTACCATGTTTTGATAATAGACAATATACAGAGCTCATTTGCCATGTCATCTCTATAGGCAACAGGGAGCTGTGTTAAGTATTTCAAATTCTAGCTGAGACTTTTGTATAGGAGAGTTTTGATACATTTACATTATCATCATATTGGATATATTGGTCTTAATTTAATTTAATTTTTTCTTATTTATTTTATGCTTCCTTTGTGTCCTACCAATTTTTGTTACTTGCTCTTCAATTTCTTTTCCCCTTTACCCTTTTTATGTTTGCACTCATACCAAAGTGGCTAATAGTTACTGAGCCCTTATTATGTGTTGGGCACTAGAGTAAATATTTAGCTCACAATAAATCATCTATTCACAAATCCTGCAAAATAAGTAACTCTTCTTCCCCAATTTACAAATGCAGGACTGATTTGTAACCTACTGTAGTTCAGAAAGTGTAAGGAACAGCAATTGGACTGGAATTCAGGCCTGTTGGATCTAGGAGCTTGTGTCTTAAACATTACAATGCAATATGTCTAATCATCAATGCAGAGTGAAGAAAAGGCTAGCAAAGACAGAGAACACACACCTGGAAGACCCAAAAAGAAATGAGGCTGGGGTGGGGGGGGAGGGCGGGGCAGTGGGCGGTGAATGCTGTCTTTTCTCTCCTAATTTGAAATACTATTCTATTATGTATATCTTCCACATGGATAGATTTAACTATTTCTCCATTTGTCATTTGGTTTACTTCCCTTCATTGTGTTTCTTTTCATTACACTCGTAGTAATTTTAAACCACTTTATTTTTAATTTCAACCTTTGATCATATTTTTAATTGATATGCCACATTAAATGAATTTTAAAATAGTCACCTATAACCTTTGCTAATATTTATTTTTTGATCTTTAAAAGAAATATCGAATATCCTTAACGTTTGTTTAACTATATGATGCATAAGGATTAACTAAAAAATAAATTGCACTATGAATTTTTACAAAATAATTTGTCTCTGACTAATATATGTGATGTATATACATATATACAAATATTTATGTGTATACATACATATACATTCCATGGATCTACTTCTTGAGTCTACCAATAGTTCTATTAATTTGTCTGTCAAAAATCTGGTACTCCCAGATACCTGGGTGGTTCTTGGTTGAGAATCCCACTCTTGGTCATGATCCCAGGGTTGTGGGATCAAGCCCTGCATCAGGCTCTGCCCTGAGTGTGGAGCCTGCTTAAAACTCTCTCTCTATCTTTATCTCTATCATCTCTATCTCTATCTCTCTCTCTATCTTTATCTCTATCATCTCTATCTCTATCTATCTCTATCTCTATCTCTATCTGTCTCCCCGCCCTCTGCCCTTCTCCTCCACTTGTGTTTGCATGCTCTCTCTCTCTCTTTCTCTCTCTCTCTCTCTCTCAGATAAAAAAGATAGGGGCTTCTGGGTGGCTCAGTCAGTTAAGCATGCAGCTCTTGATTTCGGCTCAAGTCGTGATCTCATGGTTCATGGGTTCCAGCCCCACATCGGGACTCTCTCTCCCTCACTCTCTGCCCCTCCCCTTCTCAGCTGTGTCTCTCAAAATAAATAAATGAACATTAAAAAAACCTAAAAAAATAATAATAATCTGATACTCCCATCATACTGACTTTAATTATCTTTATAATACCTTTTAAGAATGGTTAAAAAGTCTGTGTTATACTCCATTTTAACAGTTTTCCCGGATATTCCAGATTATGTACTCTTCTAGATGCACTCTGGAATATTAATTTGGAGAATCACTTTATAAATATTATTACAAATAGCATCTTTAGTGGAACTTTAGGCCCATTACTTTCAGAAACATTAAAACACATATTTGACATATTAACAGAATTGTACAAACCTAAAGATTAATTTAGGAAGAGTGTATGACTAAGATTTATTTTTCTTTAATGAGAAACGTATTGGATTCATAGATGGTTACTTGGAATCAATAAGTATGATCATTTCTTCTCATTTGCACTATTGATATTAATTTCATAATATCAGATCTTCTTTACATGCCTCAGGATAAATATGTATAGTCTACTTCTCTTTTAATGTACAAATATATTTGATTTATCGACTTGCTATTTAATATTTGCATTTGTACTTACCTGTGATATTGTCTATTTTTTTTTTCTTCTATTTGGAAAATTTTTGTCACTGGTGTTACCTAGACTTAAAAATGAATTGGGACAAGTGCTTCCTTCCCTAAAGGAAAAGTGGAAGAACTTAAGAGAAATTATAACAGGGACTCTGACATAGATTAGAGCACCCTGTAAGAGGATGTGATATTTAAAACATGACTTGAAAAATGCATAGAATCTACTCAGACAAGAGATGAAGAGCATTAAAGAAAATCTCCTGGCAAAAAATTCAGCATGTGTAGAAAACTTGAGGAAGCCAAAACTTTGTCAAAGTCAAGAAAATGCTAATAGGCCAGTTCTGTTAGAGGGTAGGAGATGAGGTTCCAGGACCACTCAGATTTGGAGTCAGAAAGAGGAGTGGGATCATAATGTAAAGGAAGCCAAGTAGGAAACGTATCTGGGCACTGTCACAGACACAGTCTTGAATGCTATTGCGAAGTACGTTCATAGGGATATTGTAGATGCGTTGGGAATGTTTTGTTTAAACAAGAACTTCTACTGGATCACATTCTGTAATTTATTGATCTAGCATCTCAACAAGCATGTAAAGAAAGATGATATTTCCACCTGTTTTCTCTGCTGTCCATAGTGTTCATGTCATCTTAAGGCTGGATCCTCTCTTGCCAGTGGAAAACAGAGTTACATGAGTTTATATCCCCTAAAAGAGACTTTTCCTTTTTTTCAGATATTTTCCAGAAGTCTCCCACAAACATCTTTTTTATGTTCCATTAACTATACCTGCTTTTTTCTGCACGAGCAAGGGAAGCGGGAATAACTTTAGACCAATCATGATGATGCTGAGGATGGGATCAGCATCACCTATGGCATGTGGCTGGGTGGTGAAGAGTTATGTGCCTGGGAGAGCTAAGATTCTGTTAGAAAGCAAGAAGGGAATGAGATGCTTTAAAGGAAACCAGCAATGCACACCACAGCATTAATGTAAAATGAAGACTGAAAACTGTGTGTTTGATTCAGCAACCAGGCCATTTGTGATCACAGCAAGTTTCAGCAAACAAGGGGCCAGACTGGAATGCATGGAAGAGGGAATGAGTAGTGAGGAACTAGAGTGAGAGAGTTAACGACATTTTCAACAGATTTTGCCAAGGATACAATAGTGAGATAGAAATGGAGGAAAGGAGGCCTAGGAAGGGCAAACATTAGGGCCGGGAAGACAGAGGTGGGATCTAGACCAAATGTGGAAGTCTGGCCACTAGCAGGATTCATGGGTACCTTCCATGGCAAGGTAGTGGTGAGAATATGCATTGAGATGCAGGACTATTTCGAATCTCTGTGGGAACATGCAACTATTACTATGTGGTGCAAGAATGTTATTTTATGAAGTGCAAGGTAGGGTCATTAACAGAGAATGAAAAAGGCAAAAGAGGTCAGAGTCTGAGGAAAGCAGGGAAAGGATCAAATGGTCAATGGAGAGCAGAAAAAGTTCTTGCCAGGGAAGGCAGATAAGGAATCCAGATGGTGTTGAATGCACAGTTGGGATTGTGTGCAATGGTTTTCCGTGTTTTGAGCATTTGGTTTTGCTTTCTCTATCTTTTTTTTTCTTCAGGGGTAGGGATATGTTATCAAGAAAGTATGTTGTTTGTGTGTGTGTTTGTGTGTGTGTGTGTAGTTGTGTGTGTTTTTAATAATTGTACATGTGTGTACCACTGTGTGGTTTCTAAATCCCCGGAAAAATATTTTTCACTTTCTTAGACATGCCAGCCAACGAGGCTAGACATACATTTATTTTCCTAAAAATTTTCTCCTTAAAACATTCGTTTGAAGAGTACAATTTGGACAAAAACACTTTATATTATTTTGTGGATATTTGCTTTTCCATTAATAACTAAATATGATACTTGATTTTTATGTTTTGTTCATTTGTTCTTCATTTTACCTGGTGCAAGATTTCTTTTCATTCCACTTACATTGTTCTTTCTTTAGAAAAGCTTTAATATGCTATCACTACTATATTTCGATTTATTCTTCTGTTCTATCAATCATTAGTAAGACTTTCCTGACATATGTTATTATGGAAGAAGCTGTAAGAGAGTGGAAACAATCACAGTTATTAGACTGTAGTTCAAACCCAGCATTCCTTATACATGACTAAAGTCTATGCCTTAAACCAGTGTTTTTCAGAGTTTGGGTGTGTCAGAATCACTTGGAACACTTATTAAAATACAATGGCTGGATCCCTTCCACACTTTCTGATTCAGTAGGTTTCAGGTTAGGGCTGAGAATTTACATTTCTAACAAGCTCCCAGGGGTTACTGATACTGCAGATTTGGGGGCCACACTTTTAATGCTTTAAACCATTAAATTGTCTTGCTTCATCAAATTAGAGTAAAGCAATAAAGAGAGGAACTGTGTTGGCAGCATTAAAAACATTTGCACTGAATAAATTCCAAAGGATTTTTAATTCTTCTGCATTTGGGATATGGTTATTTGAGGGAAGCTTTACAGAGGGGGTTATGTTTCAAGCTGAGCCTTGAGGAAGATGCATGGCTTTCTAATGTCACAAACTATTAAACACTGGAGTGGTCTGCCTTTGAAGGCGGAGAGATACTGGTCCATGGCGATGTCGAAGAAGACATGGGATAAACTACTGAGATGGATGTTATTGGTAAAACATAATCAGATATCAGATGTGTTGGACCAGACATCATTCAAGGCCCTTTTCAATGTTGCTGTGCCCTGCTCTGAAGAAACAGGAAGACTTAAGTGTTAAGTAAATGGACTAGAGTCAGACAGGTCGGGATTCAAATCCCAACTCCACAGTTGATTGGCTCTTTGAGGCTGGGAAGAGCATTTAATTGTTCTCAGTCGCCTCCTGTTACTTTGCTAAGGCTGCCTAACAAGGTGTCACAACCTGGGAACTTAAACAGAAACATCTTACCTCACAGTTCTGGAGGCTAGATGTCTGAGATCAAGGTGCTGGTGGGGCTGTGCTCCCTCAGAGGTAAGGGAAGTATCTGTCCAATGTTTCTAGCCTCTGGTAGTTCCTTGGCTTGCAGCAACCTGCATGATTTTTCCTTGTATGTCTGTCTATGTCCAAATTTCCCCAATCATATTTGGTAAGGGACCCACTCCACTCTAATATGATCTTATTTTTATTATTTACAGCTGCAATGACCCTATTTCCAATTAAGCTCACATTCTGAGGGAGGCTAAGGCTTCAACACATGAATGTTGGGGGTATACAATTCAACTTATAACACCCTTCTTACTCTCTTGTAAAAGAGGGTTGAAGTTATCTAACAGGGTTGTTGTGGAAATTAAATGAAAAATGTGTGTAAAGTTTTATCTCACAGTAGCTTTTCAATATATTTTATTATTGTTATTATTATTATTATTATTATTATTACTGTAAAAATGTATCCACTCGTGTCTAATGTTTTAGAAGTAGTCGTCTTTTTCCTGCCTACCATCTGTATTAAAAGTCATAGCATCATCCATAATTCCTTCTAATATACTAAAGATATAGAATTTTTGAAAGATGTACTGGAAAAAAAAAAGATGGCTTACCATTGTTCATTTGTGATTTATTCTGCCTTGCCTATGGAAGGGATTGGATATTTTGAGTCATTTCTATCTAAGCAGAGCACCAACGCCTGTAGGTGGCCCATTCAGATAGAACATCTTCAGGGCAAAGGGCGACTCTCTCTTTATACTAGACCAGCACTTGGTTCTTTTTCTTCCTCTTTTTTTATGTACTTATTTAATTTTTGCCCTGTTTGCTGCCAAAGATGTCCTGGATGATGAGACCCTGTGCTGGGCATGTGACCGACAGGAAAAAAATCAATGCTGAGAGCAGATTCTAACAGTTGAATGGGCAGCATGCAGGTGGTAATGACTTTCAGTCACAATTTGTGTGAGGCCCAATGCCATGCTTCAGCGTGCTAGTCCATTACCAATGTTCCCATGCTCTCAGTCCACTACTAATTTAACTCCCAAAGCTCCCTTTCACTCTCTCCTGTTTGCTCTTGTTCTCTTTCTTATTAAATTACACTGACTTTGGTTAGGGCCTGAATAGAAGTTTCGTGCAGCACAAGGCAAAATAATGTTGCTGTTCCAATACCACCTGCATCATAGGCATTTGGATTGAAGAAAGACTTGACATTCCATAGGCAGGAATGCATTTTTATTATACATGCAATATTTTGGTCAACTTTCTAAGGTACCTTGTCTTGTATCCCCTACTCAACGTAAGGACAGGCAGAAGGATATATAGGGAATACTGTGTGTTTATTTCTATGAATTGTATAAAGTACCCCCTCCTTACCTACCACCTTCTATAATGAGAGGGGTAGAATTAATTTGACCTGAAAGAGAAAGAGAAATTACCTACATTAGTACAGAGGCACAGGTGCCTGGATGGCTCAGCCGGTTAAGTGTACGACTTCAGCTCAGGTCACGATCTCACGATTTGTGGGTTCAAGCCCCGCGTTGGGCTCTGTGCTCACAGCTCGAAGCCTGGAGCCTGCTTCTGATTCTGTGTCTTCCTCTCTCTCTGGCCCTCCCCTGCTCTCTCTCTGTCTCTCAAAATGAAATAAGTGTAAATTTTTTTTAAATATGGAGGCACATTTATATATATATATATATATATATATATATATATGCACATTTTTATTAGAGTTAGGGGGAAAATTAGGGGGAAAACAATCAGTCCAAGTATTTATCCAGAAAGTAACTACCCCTTATTAAGTATCTATACTGTATAAATGTTAATCTTCCCTCCAAACACTGCAAGTTTATGTATTATTCATATTTCTCAAATTAAAAAACAGAGATTTAATAAATATAAGTGACAACTTATAGTTATATCACCGTTAAGTAGACAATTTGACATTGCATCTTGAACTCCTAGATGGGTTCCCTAAAGCCTCTGCTCTACAGAGGTTCTGCTCATATAACCTAAAATCTCTACTTCGGTCGCATTGTAGATGTGCAGAACATATGGTGTATTTAGTTGTATCTAGTCATAGGGCTTTCCCGGCAGGGCAAAGTTGCCATCAATAAAGACCTAGAGTGCTTTTCTTAGTATCTGCTCCTTTACCTCACCCTTTTGTCTGGACAAACTAGAGAAAGGCAGATCCAGGTGGGATTGCTGGATCCTGTGTTAGTGTGTAACAAGCTAAGAAGGCAAGTATTCATTATAGCTTCCAATTTAGTACTTCCAACAGAGCCCAGAATATCCATATCCAAGTCAATTTTAACCTGTTTCCAGCTCAGCTACCCGGCCTCCTACAGTTGGCTAGAAACATACTTATGCTCATTTAATTTATGTATACGTGTACATGTACACACACACACGTATATTTATAATCTCCATAATAACTTTATATTTTTGTCAATCAGACTTTTAGTCATATTCTATCCCAAATTTGGGCATTTTGAGGAGCCCAATACTTTAACATCTACATCTTATATTTTATCTGGAAAATTACTATCACATAATTTTTATCGTGATGGCATTTGATTGTGTCCTACCCTCCTCTACTGTTTCTAGATATATGGTCATTGAAATTACAGCACCTCAGCTAAATAATAATAGGAAGTGGATTATCAAAACCCTCCTTTTCCTTATGAAATTTAGCAATTACATGTTTGTAAAATTTGTCCAATGTAAATTGAATTTACATAAACATTTTTACTCTTAGGATTCAGTGCTCGTCTACCCTCCTGTTGCCACTTGCTTTTACTAGATAGTGTTGAATCAAATGAAGGCCTGTGGATGAGAAGGGGCTATTGGCACCAGTTACATTTTGCTAGTCGACAAAGGACCTGGAGCATCCTGGGAAGACTGAGAGCATTAGGAAACCCAATGAGTGAGGAAATGCTGACTATCTAATTTCTTCCATCAGCCCTTCTGAACAGGGGCTCGATGAGAGAATTACATCCTGAATCTCTAAGTGGCATCTGTATTGCCTAAGGAGTTTCCTTCTCTCCTACACATCTAAGTATGATGCCATCTAAGAAACATCCTTGAGTGAATTGAGACAATAGGCACCAGAATCATTTTCTGAATTGTGCAGGTTAGATGAGGAATCCCAACTGAGGAGGTGAGGAAAGATATAGTGTATGTCTATTAACCTGTCACTCTCAAAAAATATATGGAGACAAGATCATTTGAGCAGCAAACACTGACCTGCAATTTAGGGGCAAGTGGAGAGAATCCATTTCTTCCAATCTAAACTAGGTTTTGTTTTTTCTCATGCTCTCATATAGTTTCTTTGTTTCTTTGTTTGTTTGTTTGTTTGTTTGTTTAAATTCAAGTTAGTTAGCAGACAGTGTAGTATTAGTTTCAGGAGTAGAACCTAGGGATTCATCACTTACATACAACACCCAGTGCGCATCCCAATAAGTGCTCTCCTTAATGCCCATCACACATTTAGCCCGTCCCCCCACCCACCTCCCCTCCAGCAACCTTCAGTTTGTTCTCTATATTTAAGAGTCTCTTATGGTTTGCCTCCCTCACTCTTTTTATCTTATTTTTCCTTCCCTTTCCCTACGTTCATCTGTTTTGTTTCTTAAATTCCAAATGAGTGAAATTGTCTTTCTCTGACTGACTTATTTCGCTTAGCATCATACACTCCAGTTCCACGCATGTTGTCGCAAATGGCAAGATTTCATTCTTTTTGATCACCGGGTAATCTTCCATTGTAAATTTATACCACATCTTCTTTACCCATGCATTAGTCGATGGACATTTGAGACTTTTACTCCTAGGAAGGTCAGTTAATAGGTTTTCCCATTCTGCATACTGTCTTTTCTCCTATTAAATAAAGAAATGCCCACATAGATGTATTATCATATAAATGTGGCCAATAAAGGTGGTATACTGGGCCCATTGGTCACTATCAGTGATGCTGAGGTTATTGTGATATAAATATATATATATATATATATATATATATATATATATATATATAAAGAGAAAAGAGAACTTTGGTAGGCAAAGACTTTACAGGTGAAAAATTATCATAAAACAACATAGCATTTTTTTGGAGCTACAGATTGAGATGTACCCAGAACAGATTGCTTTCTCATGATGAGAAAAGGTCAGAATTGTGACAGTTCTGATTATTTCCTTTTTGTGCCACAGCAGATTTACAAGTTTTATTAGGGTAAGTGTGATAAATAGCAAAACAATAGGAACAATTGATCCTAGGTTTGGAGAAGAAGACATATCATTTCAAGTTTCTAAATCATCTTTATTAACCACTTGACCTTAGACAAATCCCTCAATTCCTCTGAGCCTCAGCTTCTAGAACTATAAATTATGAACCCTTGATCTCAAGGATTATGGTAAAAGTCAAGAGATGAGATATAAACCGGTCCTATGTATGTTCTAAAAAACAATAATGAAGTCTACCAAGAATTGCTGAGTAAAGTGAGAGTATTTTAATTTATTTGTATTTTATGATTTACAGACATGTTATGCATTTCTCTACTTGATCTTCACCAAAAGGCCAGGAAGCAATTTTTTTTATCTGTTTCTCAAAACACCACCTCGACAGAAGCTGAGGAACATCATGTGATATGCCAGAGGTCAGAAAACAAACACATAATTGAGCCTGGACCCCTCTTGTCTGCCTGATTCTAAAGTCCACTTTTTATCGTTTCTACCCTATATATTCCATTAGTCTTCTAATTTTATCATGCCTCCATCGATTGAACTTCTGCTAAGCACTGGCATCAGAAAGTAGACTGTGAGGGCCACCAACTAAAATACAGAGTGAAGAACGAAGGCAGAATCTTGGAACCACAATGTTCTGTCAAAGTCATCGGGTGAACTCCTTGCCTATGTAAAGCTCACCAAACCATTCCAGACACATTGTCAGGGATGGAATTAACTGCTCTAACTCCTCTGCTTAACCGTGCTTGCTACCCCCAGAGTTCCTCCTTACATCATTTGAACTCCCTCCAGCTGCAATTTATGCCCTTCTTCTCTTATTCTTGCCTCATCAGAGAAGGAGAACAGCTGGTCACCATCCTCTCTATAATCACACTTGGGATAATGAAGGCGGTTATGGAGTCACTCTTCAACAATTTCAGTCCAGGTCTTGCTACACAGACCTATTTACTGGAGGAACTGACAAAGATGGCAAGTGGAGGAAAATACATTTAAAACATATTCACACCTAGTAAAATACTGAGTAGGAAAACTGATTTAGGAGCGAATATTGTTCCTCATTATTTTCCCGTGGCTCGTGTTCTGCAATTGTTTAAAATCTGAAGCCCATTCCATAATGGCTAATGATATGATTTTTCATACAATTTGGGTCTGGCTTTATCTGAGTTTGAGATAATTAAGTCAGGAAATCCAAGGTGGAAAAAAAAGGGGGGGGGGCGAGTTGGACAGGGGCCAGCAGGATATTTGATCCAAGGCACATGTGTCTGAAATTAAATTTGGGAGTTAGACTGTGCTATCCTTAAATCAAGACAGCAAATGAAGGGGAACCTTCTGTGTGCTAAGAAAAGGGAATATGTAGGCTGCTGCCTTGTGGGAATTGCAGCGAACAGGGATAATTCCCAGAAACTACCCAGATTGACGGAGCGGCTGTTTGGCACACTAGAGTGAGGGAACGAGAATGGAAGGCTCCCTATAATTACCTTGTCCAAGTTCCTGAGAGATCACCTGTGTGCCCAGTGGATTTAGGCAGGTACAGCTGCAGGAGTGTGCAGGAAATAAGACATTGCTTAAATGGCGTGATTTTTAAGGAGAGCAAGCCCTCCGGTTAGAAATCATTTGGATGCATATTGTTTCATTCATTCTAGATTTAGTTTTTGATACTTTAAAAGAGTTGATGCATCTCAGCATCCTCACTTGAAAAGTATTATTCTCCATTAGCAAACAAGTCAGCTAATGTCATCCTGAAAGCATGATTCTGCAAGAATAGGAATGACATGCCAGCTCCATTTGTGACTCCAGACAAGGTGGGAGAATGGTCAGACAATTCATTCATTCACTTATTCATTCACCCAATCAGCCATCAGTAAAATGGGAATAAACACAGTATCCACCTCTGGCTAGGCTTTATAAGATCTTGAGCTTGCCTACTTATATAATCTCATCTCCTCCTACCTCCCCTTTCATTATGTTTCAGGCATACTGATTTTTGCTGTCTCTTGGTCAAGCCAAGCTCATTCCTTGGTGCATCTGGACTGTTTTCCTCTGTGTTCCCTCCCCCTAGATCTTTCCATGGCTGTATCTTCATGAACATTCAAATATCACCTTGCTTTTCTTCCCTGACCATGGATCTAAACGTGTTATGTTGACACTTTCATTCCTTTATTATTATTTTCTATCTTGTTACTCCATTTTTATTTTATTTTTTCATGGAATTTGTTTTTTAACTTTTGCAATACAAGTACCTATAACAGTGTTTGGCACATCTATGGACTCATTAAATATTAGTTTACCTCAGGTATTTATGTGTTTATTATTTTCCCCTTCCCACTAGAGTGTACTTTTCATGAAGACAGAACTCTTTTATTTTTTCACGTTCACTGCAGCTTACCCAACATTAGAGCAGTGCTTGGAAGAAAGTAACACCTCAATAATTATTTGCTAAATCTTGTTTGTGGTAGGCATTCACATGTGAACAATGTAAGTGCAGTGTAGAACGGTAGATGGTGTGATTTTTCTCTTGTTTTTTCTTTTGTTTAAATGTCTTTTATTCTCATGCATCTAAGATAGGGAGCCTCAAGCTCACAGAGATGGAAGTAGATTCACCATTCTACGTTCATGTTGAGGAGTAGCTGACTGTACAAGTCAGCCCTGACTACTGCAGCCCAGGTAACCCTCTTTCTTCTTGAACTATTTCACCACCACTAGTATAAACAAGACGTGGTTCACTAGAGGTAGAAATAGAGGCTATACTTGAAGTCAGTGCTAGAGAAGCAGTTATAAATATGCAAAAGGTTCTGAAACGTTGGAGGAGGAGTCAGAGGAGGATGCAGGTGAAGTATGTGAAGTCAGAGTCAAAGGAATGTTAGTAGCAATGTTGTCGGTGACATATAATAAAAACCCGCCAAGACCTGCAGCTATAGGAAGCAAATAAATTCAAAAGGAGAGATCAAATTGATTTTGGCAGATAAAGCCTTCTGGAATATAATCCCTCTTAAAGATCCAGAAGTTCCTTTACCAGCCCTTCTTTGTCTATCTAAAAGGAGCCAGATGTTTCTGACATGTAGACTCTATTATCTAATTAGATGTGGTTGCTTATTTTACAAAAGTTAGTCTTCTGAATATTAAGCAACTACAAAATCAGAGTCAAACATAGTTAAAGAAAATAAAAATTATATGTACTATATATATAATGCATATATATAATTATATATGTATATAAAACACTGTGTCATCTGTAATATTATTATCACAAGTTATCATTATACAGAAAAATATTTCTTTAATGTCAATCTCCACCATTAGACTGCAAAAATGTCAGGGACATATTTTAATCACTATTTATTCCTTGACTAACTAAAGTTGATTCAGCAAATATTTATTGAGTGTTTTGTATGACAGTTTACCATGATAATTGGGTAAACACAGTCTCTGTGCCACAGAGTTTGTGTTTTTGTTGAAGGAGGTAAAATGAAATAATACAGGATGATATTAGTTATTGATAAGTGTCTCATAGAAACTAAGAAGCCCTGACATGATCATGACTGGGCAAATGACAGTGACACCACTGAAGATAAGATTGAGATTTGGCCTCAGCAGAATTTAAGTTGAGACTTAAAGGTTGAAAAGAAACCAGAAAGACTGCTCCAATCCTGAAGACAAGGGCAAATACACTCTAAAGCACAAATGAGCTTGACCTGGTCAAGCAACTGTAAGGAGAACTTGACTGCAGCCTAGTGAGCAAAGAAAAAAAACAGTAGCAGATGACATTAGAGAGGTGGCCAAAGAAAAAGTCATGCTCAGTTTTGTAAGCTATTATTAGGAAGTTTGGATTTTATTCTAAGCACACTGGGAGTTTTTGAGCAAGGGAGAATTTTATATGATTCACATTTTTCAAAAGATTCATCTAATTAAAATAGAAGACATTATAGGAAGGTCAGATGGAAAGACCAGTTTTGGAGGTGACCAGGTAAGGGATAAGAATGGTTTTAACTTGGAGATGCAGAGAAGATGGAGATAATACCTGTGGAACATGCGGAGAGGTTAGATGTAGGAATATGGCTAACTACTAGGTTTTGACTTGAGCATCTGGTTTGATGGTGATGTCATTTATTTATATGCTAAAGACTGACTTGAGTGAGAAACAGGTTGTGACTTGAGAGAAACAGTTATTAATAGCATTCTTAATAAATTTCAGAGTTCACTGTATATAGTTATCTTCATATGTATATGAAGCTGAGAGCAAGATTGGGCCAGACATATATAATTGGGAGCCCTAAGTGTGTAGTTAATATTTAAAGCCATTGACTTGGAGATGGCACCCACAGAGAAAGTGGAAAGATTGAAGATAGTAAAACCTAGAACCAATATTGAGAAAAACAAATATTTGGAGGTCAGATAAAAATAAGGAACATATAAAAATTTATAACCAGGAATTACCAATTGGATAAAAGGAGAGCTGTAAGAATGTGGGATCAAAGAAACTGAGAGAATCTTTCAAAAACAGGAGTATTTACTTCCATTGAATAAGCTAAAAATGTGTAAAAGACTGAGGACAGATATTATGGGGTTTTTGTTAGTTTTCAGGTCATTGTTGTCTTGATAAGTACATTTCAATAGATCGGTGAACACCTAGATACATCTGAATCAAAGTACTGAATGTTAAAGACAAATAAGCAATCCTAAAAGTGCTCAGAGAGAAACGATTGATTTGCTTGAAAATAAATGAAGGATGATTAATTATACTTAGAGCTGAATTTTCAGAAGCAGCATTAGAATCCTGAATTCAAAGAATAATATCTACAAAGTTAGTAGAGAATCCAACTGTAGTGAAACTATCACTTAAGAACAAGGGCTAACCACCCACCCACTAGTATAGCTACTATAATTAACAAGTTTTGGTAAGGATATGGAGAAATAAAAACATTTGTGTACTGTTGGTGGAAATGCACAATGGAAACAGTATAGTGGTTCGCCTAAAAATTAAAAACGGAATCATCATATGATCTAACAATTTCATTTTTGGGTATATACCCAGGAAAACTGAAAGCAGGAACTCAAATAGATATTTGTATATCCATGTTCATAACAGCATTATATGCAATGGCCCAAAGTTGGAAACAATCTTAGGTGTCCATCCACAGATGGATAGATAAATAAAATATTGTATGTATATAACACATTTTGTTTATACATCCTCTTATATATATTTTTTACCACAATTAAAATTTTTAAAAATAATTTTGACCCTTCTGGACCTCCAGGATCCAGGATCCCCAAGGGTCTACAGGCCAAACTTTAAGAACTTCCAGTATAAAATATTCCTAATATGAAATATTAAATCCAATGTTGACCCTAATACTTATGTGACACAATCATGTGCAATGGACTCTCCCATGTGTTTTCAACATTCTATTCCTTTAAACATTCATAACAACTTGATAATGTGCCATTGTTCCACCCTTCTCCCCATTTCATAAACCCCTCATCTTCTGGGAATACAACCCATGCTGTATGTAAAATAAAGCATGGTAGCCTGTAAGTAAGTTCGCCAGACTGACCATAAGCAGAACTGAAAGAACCTTGTCTAACCCTCTTGAGCTAACTGGTATCAAAATCTTTCCTAATGATTAATACCTTCCTTTTATCAGCCCTTAAAATTTTAATTTGTCCATTTCCCTTCATTTAAAAAAATTTTAATGTTCATTTATTTTTGAGAAAGAAAGAGAAACAGAGCACAAGTTGGGGAGGGGCAGAGAGAGAGGAAGACACAGAATTCAATGCAGGCTCCTGGTTCCGAGCTGTCAGCAGAGAGTCTGATGTGTGGCTTGAACCATGAACCTTGAGATCATGACCTGAGCCAAAATTGGAGGCTTAACCTACTGAGCCACCCAGCGTCCCTACCTTAATTGTGCTGTAGGCATGGCATCAGGGTCTTTGTTGTTTGTTGGCATTACCCTTCCATTGCTCTAAGAACTCATCACTTCTTTGTAATACCACTGAGTCTTCACTCCTTCCCTGCTCAGATTGGTCCGTTTGTTTTTTTTGTTTTGTGTTTGTTTTTGGGTGTTTTTTTTTTTTTTTTTTTGGTATCACTTCCAGTGGTCACACTTGTGGAAGCTGAAAAAACACCCACACACCATCTTTATATTACAATTCCTCTAAGAATAGCCTGGTCTTTTTTTTTTATAAGTATTGCTAATGTTTAAAAATACTTATTTATTTCCCTCTTTCATGTTTTCCTTTAATTTTTTAATGTTTATTTATTTTTAAGACACAGAGAGGGACAGAGTATGAGTGGGGGAGGGGAAGAGAAAGAGGAAGACACAGAAGCTGAAGCAGGCTCCAGGCTCTGAGCTGTCAGCACAGAACCCAATGTAGAGCTTGAACTCATGAGCCATGAGATCATGACCCAAGCTAAAGCAGAACACTCAACCGACTGTGCCCCCGGGGATCCTAAAGTCTGGGTGGGAAGACAACTGGGGGGTGGCTTTAAACATCCTGACCAGATGAATGTGAACACTACCATGTCTATTCTAGATGGCACACAGAGTAAAATATATAAGCTTGATATTTTACAAATACTCAAGGATGAAATTTTTAAGATCTTTTAACGTTTTTCTTTTTTTTTTTTTTGAAGAGAGGGGCAGAGGGAGAATCTCAAGCAGGCTCCACACTCAGTGTGTAGCCCAACTCAGGGCTTGATCCCACAACCCTGGGATCATGACCTGAGCCGAAATCAAGAGTCAGGCTCTCAACTGACTGAGCCACACAAGTGCCCCATCAAGGATGGAATCTTCTGCGGTTTTAGTGCAATATCTTACAGATGTGGACATTTAATAACATTGAGCTCCTAGTGCTGTATAGATTCTAAAAGACTTGCTCAGTTTTGCTCAAAGTACTGTCCTCAACCCACTGCATCACCTGCGTGAACATCATCATTTGTTAAAAATAGAAATTTTTGGCTATAATTTTCCAGAGATACGGATTGAATAGATCTGAGGTGGAGTTCATAAACTTACCTTTTTAAAAGTCTCCTCATGCCATCCTTAGGTGGAATTTTTAGTACTTTGAGTACAACTGATCCAGAGGATAAAGGATATGACTTTTGCAGGTCATAATGACACTAGAAACTCTCATTTACCAGGAAGCATTCTATGTGTATGAAAATGCAGTCTTGCTAGGTGGCAGAATCAGGTGAAGTGAGGCACACTTCCTCTGTCTTTTAGCTGCATACAAAATGCCTAAATTATCGGATATCTGTAATAGAAAAATGAGAATGTTTTTGAATTGTCTCTTCTAGTGCTTTGAATCAACCTATCTGCAAGATTCTGTGAGTTGACTCTAAGGCACTTAATAAACATATGTTGATTAACCAATCACCAACAGTTGTGCAGGAGCTTTCTAAATTATTTCCAAAATATTGGCTACAAGGAGGTTTAATAGTAGATGGGAAATATCCCAAGAATCAGGGCCCATTGTGATGGAAAGCTGATCTCTCAAGTATCAAAAGACACTGTGACCACTCCAATGACTTTTGGCCACAAGAAGGAAACATTAATTGTGGCTACAGGGAAGCTTCCCACCCTTCCAGCCTGCCAACAGAGGGATACACGAACACTTCATTCCCAGTGGAGTTCAAGACAATGGAGCCACAGTGGTTTTTCCAGAAAGGGTTAGAAAACTCTCATTAAAGTGAAATCATGTTGAAATGTTGAAATGCTCTTGGGGAGGTGAACTAAAGTAAATAGAAAAATGAAACAAATCTGTGAAATAGACAAAATAGCAACCACCACCACCTTTGAGGTGTCAATTTGTAAAATGTGAGTCATGGTAAATATAACCAGTCTCTATTTTTCTCCGTTAGCCGTACCCTATCATTCTAGTAGATTAATAGTAAAATTATAGTTGACCAAAGAAACCTGGTTATTGGAGGCTTCTCACTTCCATTTTCTAATCTGCATTATATTCTGTTACAGAAGCAAGGTCATTGAGTTATTGGGCTGAGGGCAGGCAAACACTATTGATAATCTTCTCTTTGAGCATTTGAGGATTGACAGTTTTCAAACAGAATCCCACAGTCTACTGAATGATGACAGTGTCCTCATAGCTCTAATTAAATATAACACATTTTAGTTATAACTGAAAATAGTAAGGACAATGGCACTTACACCAAAATTGTGCAATCTAAGGTTATATATGCATTTACTTTGTACTAGTGCATAAGTTCTGGAACCAGACTGCCATGGTTCATATCCAGTCTCTTCCACCTATTAAATGTGAGGGAAAGTCACTTAACCTCTCTGTGTTTCAGTTTCCTCATCTGTAAAATCTGGATAATATTACGTACCACATAGGGTGATGGTGAGGATGTAATGAATTGATACATGTAAATCTCTTAAATGGTGCTTGCCCTATAGCAAGAGTGATATGTGTTCGTTATTATTACATGATTGCCCATCAGAAAGATGCTCACATCCCCACCAAGGGCCTAGGTTCAAAACGGTGTAGGCTACATCTTCTGTAAGAATTCAAAAGAGGGGAAGAATCACTGTGGGCCTCAATAATAATAGTCTCCACTCTCAACTTTGCGGTAGCCATCAATGAAATGAGGAAGAAAGTACCTGCCCTGCCAGCATCTCAGAGAAATTTTGATAATTAAATGAAATGGTGATTGGGAAGAGTTTTATGAATTTATAAAACATGGTAACTATGTAATTTAGAAGCATTATTATTATTGTCATTTTGTAAGAAGCCTCAAGGAGTTGGAAGACTTTGAAGGAGGAGCTACAAAAGGAATTTTCCTCCTGCAGGTGGTGGCAAGGTGCCCAAATGCACCCCAGTCGTCTGCACTGTATCAGTGAACAGGCTGAAACTCACTCTTTTTTTTTTAATTTTTGTAATTCACTCTTTTTTGTAATTCTTTTTATTTTGTAATATACTCTTCTTTGATGATAAAAATCAAAGAAGAACAAGAGGGAGAAAGAGAACTCAGCCGCCCAAATATGAATCAAAATTATTTTCACTGACTCTACTGCCAGCATCCAGGATATGAAACTGTCATCTGTTGGATTCCTGAGCTGCCTGTCAAATCCCTTAGGATTGTGGGAGCTAGTCCTCTATTTCACTAGGAGCCTCTGAGTGTTACAGTGTAGTAGGTTGCCTAGTAATTCCTGCATTCTTCTCCTCCTAAAATATCTCAAATGTCAAAGGAAAACAGCATTTTAATACAATTCCCTCTAACAAAAAAGAAAGTGATTATGTATATGATGTATGTGTGATATTTCTTTTTGATAAAACTTAACTCCCATTGTTTCTTTCGGTGTAAGTTTTTATTTGTCATAAATGTAGTGCAGTTAGGTATTGAGTTCCCTTGGGTTTTTTTATATCATCAGGTTCTGATTAAAAGCATTAAGTTGTGAGGTGCCTGGGTGGCTCGGTCGGTGAAGTGTCTGACTTCAGCTTGGGTCGTGATCTCAAGGTGTGTGGGTTTAAGCCCCACGTTGGGCTCTGTACTGATAGCTCAGAGCCTGGAACCTGCTTTGGATTCTGTGTCTCCCTCTCTCTCTGCCCCTGCCCCGCTCATTCTCTCTCTCTCTCTCTCTCTCTCTCTCTCTCTTTCTTTTTCTCTCCCTCTCTCTCTCTCTCAAAAATAAACATTAGTAAAATAAAATAAATAAAAACATTAAGTTGTTTACAAAACATATGAATATATGGGAGGAAGGAAAAAAGGGAGAGGGAAACAAACCATTGAGACTCTTAAAATAGAGAATAAACTGAGGATTGATGGAGAAAGGTGGGTGGGGGATGGGCTAGATGGGTAACGAGTATTAGGAGGGCATTTCTTGGGATGAACACTGGATATCATATGGAAGTCACGAATCACTGAATTCTACTCCTGAAACTGATATTATACTGTATTTTAACTAACTAGAATTTAGTTCATTCTTAACTAAAATTAAAAAAAAAAATTTAAAGAAAGGGGGAAAAGCATTAAGTTCTTTTATTAAATGAAAAATTTAATCACACATTTTAGGGTTGCTAATTGAAAGCCCTTTCCAGACTCATAGATGAGCCAATGCATTGGAGGAAGAGTAAGAAACTGAGGTGAAACCCCAAGTAGAGATTGCTTTGAATAGAAACTTTGTAACTCCCCTGGCACTGTTTTATTGAGCCATCCTCACAGGTGTGATCTGGAACCATTGTTTTTAATAACTTCAACAGCTATTTTAAAGAACCTTACTTACTCTTCTGAGAAGTTTTGGAATGACATGTGGGTATCATTGCTTTCTGCTACTGTGTTCTGTACTCAATTTCTTTTGGTCATCAGGGGCAAGAAAAAAACCTAAATGAAGATCTAAATTTTTAAGGCATTTAACAATCTATTAAGCAGGGAGTCAAAGTTTCCCAGGGCACAAACTATTCCACAGATGTAGGCTGGATGCTTTAGGAGGTGAGATATACCACATTAACAGACTGTGTTTAGACACCTTTGGACAGCAAACAGGTTTCAGAATCAGAAAAAAAATGAGGTTTAGTTCCAAACTCCCATCAGTCTTTGTTCTCACTAACCATGGGTTTCCTAATCTCTTAACCAGAGTATAAAAGATTCTGACATCATAGCGTTGTGTAGAGGTTAAATGAGGAAATGTATGTCAAAATGACTTCTAGACTCCAAAACAGTTTAAAGGAAAAACTTTATTTTCCTGGGTACACAAGTCATCAGGAAACCTAACTGTACCACTTCTGGAAACTGTGTGATATTGTGTGTAACGTTTCTCACATGGTGAGACATGATATGTCTATAAAGGTTAAGAGCTCCATCTCTGGAATTTTGAAAGACCTCAGTACAACACATCAAGGGTTCTGGTTTCATGTCAGAGTCTCCTATTAGAACCTCTACCTGGATTTGGAAATCACTTACTCTCTAAAGTTTCTACTTTTGCTTCACTTTGGGTCTGTGATGACAGTTTTTTTCTCGATTATGCTTGCTCAGAAATGCAATCAATAAGATTTTTAAAATATCGTATTTTTGAACACTTTATTGGTTTTATTGGGATGGTCATTCATGGTGGATAGACAGACTACCAGACAATGGAAATGAAAGTCTGCCATAAGTCATAACTCAATAACAGCACGCCTGCTTGTGCAGAGATCTATAAAAATTTACATCTATATAATTTGAAATAATCAGTATTTTACTATTCAGTGGCTGATAATTGACTTTATTGAAAGACACTTATTCTAAATCACATGTTCTAAATACACTTTCCCTTAGTGTATTACTGTTGTATTCTGAATCATGATCTCCTTTATTCCAAAGTCACATCTTTAAGACTAAAATGTATCTGTTATTTAATTACCCTGAAAACTTCAGTTACTATTTTACCATAGACTATATATAATTGGAGGGGGGTGGGGGGGCATATGGGTGGCTCAGTCAGTTAAGTGGCCAACTCTTGATTTCAGCTAAGGTCATGATCTCACGGTTTGTGAGACTGAGTCCCGCATTGGGCCCAGGGCTGACAGCTTGGAGCCTTC
Source organism: Panthera pardus (assembly GCF_024362965.1). Taxonomy (NCBI): domain Eukaryota; kingdom Metazoa; phylum Chordata; class Mammalia; order Carnivora; family Felidae; genus Panthera; species Panthera pardus. Next base: position 189,761,025 of record NW_026526688.1, read on the forward strand.
TTGAGATTCTCCTCTCCCTCTCTCTCTCTTTCTGCCCCTCCCCTCTCACACACACTCTGTCTTTCTCACTCTCTCTCTCTAAAAATAAGTAAATAAACTTAAAAAAAAAAAAAAACAAAGAAAGAATTGGTCCAATAAAAACTGAGGGATGAGCAAAGTGGGGAGGTAGGGTTCAGAATGAGCTTGTCACATTAGGAAACCATCAATCAAACAAAAAGGCAACCTACTGAATGGGAGATGATATTTTCAAATGATACTTTTGATAAAGGGTTAATATCAAAAATACATAAAGAGCTTATACAACTCAATACCAAAATCTTGGTTAATTTCTTATTATTGCTTTTCTATTTTATATAAGCTGCTTTGCTAAATATGAGAATGACTTTATACACTCTATGTCTTTGAGTGTTTTTGCATATTTAATCAGAATTTCATTATCTCTGCTTTAAATATTTGGTACAAAGATGAATGTTACATATTTTTAAGTTTGATTTGCATTATAACTCAGGGCAAAAGTAAAATTCCAGAAAGTTATATTCCTAAATGTTTATAACTGATATGGGAAATAACATGAGAGACATCTTTTTCATAAACCCATCCACCCTTCTAGTCAACAGAGTAAAGAATCCCTTTATGTGCCACCAGAAAGACTGTACCTTTTCATGTCACTTCTCAGCTTCCTGTCATGTCATTCCCACAGAGAACCACAGCAGACATGTGCTAATGAAAAAAATCTGAAACACATTTGCTCTTCTGTTTTCCAATGAAATTAATGGGCACTGAATGACAATTTTCCATGTCCCTAATCTTTATCATGCCAGGAGTTAGCGCATGTCATTGTCAATGTCGCTTTTTAAACTCCTGGGCAGATATGTTGGCTGAGGATGACGAGAAAAGTGATTTCCAATAAATGAGATGCCTGTCGGAGGAAGAATAGATATCATGGACAGGTGGGTTCTGAGGGCCTCTGTGGCAAAGCTGTTAGCTGACTTCCAAAATTATCTCTGCATTTTATAGTTATTCAGCAAATCTCTTCCACAATAAATAGATCCCCTGTGCTGCTTTAAAAGGCCATGGCATTCATTTCATTCCATTTCACGGAACAGGAGCAGCTTGTTGATTAGATGAAAAAGAAGTTATCCCTGCAATCGTCTGCTTTTCACCCTCCATTTATAAGGTGATTGGAAATTTCATAGTAATGATCTCTTAGTACATTTTTTCTGACATTACTTTTAGAGTCTATTGGGTAGCAACTTTTTTGTTCCCTCAAGGAAATCAATTTGGGGTAGTTGTTTACTATACATCACAATACACAAGCTTTGAAATTTACTACAAACAAGACCTCACTAGATTTCTTTTCTTTCCCTCCCCTTTGGCAGTTTGCCGACAATAAATGGCTTTCAACTCCCTAATGGACATTTTTTTCTAGTCTACTACCACTAGAGCTTTATGTCATCCTGAAGCTATCAGGGAAATCCAAAATAGAAGATTTTATTTTATCCAACCTGTCATAGTCTGTTTCTGGACCCAGGGGGGCTTTTATGTGTGTGGGAGGGGGTGGAGAGGGGGGTGGACTTTAACTCCATTTTGAATAGAAATCCAAGACCAAGCTTCTGAGAAAATCCCTGACAAATGTTTCTAGTTGGGAGAATTGATAGCTTGCCTTTAATAAGAGGAGTTTACCTCCATATCTTTTTAAGATGCTATCTTGTCATATAAGGCAGTCAAGACAGTATGTTAAAGAATACTAGCCCTAAACTGTTAACTACTTGACATGGCTCATTCCTCTGCTGACCTGCTGTGGCTGTTAATAGCCAAACAGCAGCTACTGGTGTGAAAGATTAAACCATAAGGACAGAAAAAAAAATCTATACCCATGATTTCTTCATTTAAAACCTGTCAGGAATGGTATTGGACCAAATTTCCTAAGATGGACCAGATGCTCTGCACATATAATTAAACTTGTTCATATTTTTTATGCTCACTCTCTGTCTGTCTCTCTCATTATAAATTATATATACTATATGTGCTTTTAATAGATATGGTATGATATGATATGATATTACATAATAGGAATAATTGCTTTAAGATTAGTTCTGATTTGGACTTCCTTAGTGTAAACATATTTCTTCTCCTTTACATTATATACACAGCATACTGAATGAATTTAATTTCAAAATGTTCAATGCCCTTTAAACACAGGAAATAAGCTTGCTATCTATTCTTTTTTCATAAATATGGCATCTTACACCCACAAAAGTAAAGGCAATGTGGTGTACAACAAAGCATTGCTATTTATTCAAATTGTAAAATGGACTGCTAAAAAGATTGAAGGGCTGGATAAAACTACCAACTTATATTGTTTTTCATAAATACGTTGATATTCCAAAAATAATAGATTGTATCTATCAGTAAAATCTACTGGTTTATAAGAATTTACTATTTTATTTTATTTTATCTTATTTTATTTTATATTTTATTTTTTAAAATTTACATCCAAATTAGTTAACATATAGTGCAACAATGATTTCAGGGGTAGATTCCTTAATGCCTCTTACCCTTTTAGCTCATCTCCCCTCCCACAACCCCTCCAGCAACCCTCAGTTTGTTCTCCATATTTATGAGTCTCTTGTTTTGTCCCCCTCCCTGTTTTTATATTATTTTTGTTTCCCTTCCCTTATGTTCATCTGTTTTGTCTCTTCAAGTCCTCATATGAGTGAAGTCATATGATTTTTGTCTTTCTCTGACTGACTAATTTCACTTAGCATAATAATCTCCAGTTCCATCCACGTAGTTGCAAATAGCAAGATTTCATTCTTTTCGATTGCTGAGTAATACTCCATTGTATATATGCACCACATCTTCTTTATCCATTCATCCACCGATGGACATTTGGGCTCTTTCCATATTTTGGCTATTGTTGATAGTGCTACTATAAACATGGGGGTGCATGAGTCCCTTCGAAACAGCACACCTGTATCCCTTGGATAAATGCCTAGTAGTGCAATTGCTGCATCATAGGGTAGTACTATTTTTTTTTTTTTTTGAGGAACCTTCATACTGTTTTCCAGAGTGGCTGCACAAGCTTGCATTCCCACCAACAATGCAAAAGAGTTCCTCTTTCTCCACATCCTCGCCAACATCTGTTGTTGCCTGAGTTGTTAATGTTAGCCATTCTGACAGATATAAGGTGCTATCCCATTGTGGTTTTGATTTGTATTTTGCTGATGATGAGTGATGTTGAGCATTTTTTCATGTGTCGGTTGGATATCTGGATGTCTTCCTTGGAGAAGTGTCTATTCATGTCTTTTTCCCATTTCTACACTGGATTATTTGTTTTTTGGGTGTTGAGTTTGATAAGTTCTTTATAGATTTTGGATACTAACCCTTTATCTGATATGTCATTTGCAAATATCTTGTCCCATTCTGTCAGTTGCCTTTTAGTTTTGTTGATTGTTTCCTTCACTGTGCAGAAGCTTTTTAGTTTGATGAGGTCCCAGTAGTTCATTTTTGCTTTTGTTTCCCTTGCCTCCAGAGACATGTTGGGTAAGAAGTTGCTGTGGCCAAGATCAGAGAGGTTTTTGTGTGCTTTCTCCTCGAGGATTTTGATGGCTTCTTGTCTTACATTGAGGTTTTTCATCCATTTTGAGTTTATTTTTGTGTCTGGTATAAGAAAGTGGTCCAGTTCATTCTTTTGCATGTTGCTATCCAGTTTTCCCAGCACCACTTGCTGAAGACTGTCTTTATTCCATTGGTATTCTTTCCTGCTTTGTCAAGGATTAGTTGGCCATACGTTTGTGGGTCCATTTCTGGGTTCTCTATTCTATTCCATTGATCTGAATGTCTGTTCTTGTGCCAGTACCATACTGTCTTGATGATTACAGCTTTTTAGTATAGCTTGAAGTCTGGGATTGTGATGCCTCCTACTTTGGTTTTCTTTTTCAAGATTACTTTGGCTATTCGGGGTCTTTTCTGGTTCCATACAAATTTTAGGATTATTTGTTCTAGCTCTGTGAAGAATGCTGGTGTTATTTTGATAGGGATTGCATTGAATATGTAGAATTTTGGGGGTATTATCGACATTTTAACAATATTAGTTCTTCCTATCCAGGAGCATGGAATGGTTTTTTTCATTTTTTTGTGTGTCTTCTTCAATTTCTTTCATAAGCTTTCTATAGTTTTAAGTGTATATATTTTTCACCTCTTTGGTTAGATTTATTCCTAGGTATTTTATGGTTTTTGGTGCAACTGTAAATGGGATCGATTCCTTGATTTCTCTTTCTGTCACTTCATTGTTCGTGTATAGGAATGCAACAGATTTCTGTGTATTGATTTTATATCCTGCAACTTTACTGAATTCATGAATCAATTCTAGCAGTTTTTTGGTGGAATCTTTTGGGTTTTCCATATAGAGTATCATGTCATCTGTGAGGAGTGAAAATTTGACCTCCTCCTGGCCAATTTGGATGCCTTTTATTTCTTTGTGTTGTCTGATTGCAGAGGCTAAGACTTCCAATACTATGTTGAATAACAGTGGTGAGAGTGGACATCCCTGTCTTGTTCCTGACCTTAGGGGGAAAACTCTGTTTTTCCCCATTGAGGATGATATTAGCGTTGGGTCGTTCATATATGGCTTTTATGATCTTGAGGTATGCTCCTTCTATCCCTACTTTCTTGAGGGTTTTTATCAAGAAAAGATGGTGTATTTTGTCAAATGCTTTCTCTGCATCTGTTGAGAGGATCATATGGTTCTTGTCCTTTCTTTTATTGATGTGATGAATCACGTTAATTGTTTTGTGGATATTGAACCAGCCCTGCATCCCAGGTATAAATCCCACTTGGTTGTGGTGAATAATTTTTTTAATGTATTGTTTGATCTGGTTGACTAATATCTTGTTGAGGATTTTTGCATCCATGTTTATCAGGGAAATTGCTCTATAGTTCTTTTTAGTGGGGTCTCTGTCTGGTTTTGGAATCAAGGTAATGCTGGCTTCATAGAAAGAGTTTGGAAGTTTTCCTTCCATTTCTATTTTTTGGAAAGCTTCAAGAGAATAGGTGTTACTTCCTTAAATGTTTGGTAGAATTCCCCTGGAAAGCCATCTGGCCTTGGACTCTTGTTTTTTGGAAGATTTTTGATTACTAATTCGATTTCCTTACTGGTTATGGGTCTGTTCAAATTTTCTGTATCTTCCTGTTTCAGTTTTGGTAGTGTATATGTTTCTAGGAATTTGTCCACTTCTTCCAGATTACCCATTTTATTGACATATAATTGCTCATAATATTCTCTTATTATTTTTATTTCTGTTGTGTTGGTTGTGATCTCTCCTCTTTCAGTCTTGATTTCATGTATTTGGGTCCTTTCCTTTTTCTTCTTGATCAAACTGGCTAGTGGTTTATCAATTTTGTTAATTCTTTCAAAGAACAAGCTTCTGGTTTCATTGATCTGTTCTACTGTTTTTTTGTTTCGATAGCATTAATTTCTGCTCTAATTTTTATTATTTCCTGTCGTCTGCAGGTTTGAGGTTTTATTTGCTGTTCTTTTTCCAGCTCCTTAAGACATGAGGTTGTATTGTGTATCTGATATCTTTCTTCCTTCTTTAGGAAGGCCTGGATTGCTATATACTTTCCTCTTATGGCAGGCTTTGCTGCATCCCAGAGGTTTTGGGTTGTGGTGTTACCATTTTCATTGACTTCCATGTAATTTTTAATTTCCTTTTTAACTGCTTGGTTAGCCCATTCATTCTTTAGTATGATGTTCTTCAGTCTCCAAGTATTTGTTACCTTTCCAAATTTTTTCTTGTGGTTGATTTTGAGTTTCATAGCGTTGTGGTCTGAAAATGTGCATGGTATGATCTTGATCTTTTTGTACTTACTTAGGGCTGATTTGTGTCCCAGTATATGGTCTATTCTGGAGAATGTTCCATGTGCACTGGAGAAGAATGTATATTCCGTTGCTTTAGGATGAAATGTTCTGAATATATCTGTTAAGTCCATCTGGTCCAGTGTGTCATTCAAAGACATTTTTTCTTTGTGGATTTTTTGATTGATGATCTGTCCATTGCTGTGAGTGGGGTGTTGAATTCTCCTACTATTAAGGTATTGCTATCGATGAGTTTATGTTTATGATTAATTGATTTATATATTTGGGTACTCTCACATTTGGTGCATAAATGTTTACAATTGTCAGGTCTTCTTGTTCCATAGACCTCTTGATTATGATATAATGCCCTTGTTCATCCCTTGATACAGTTTTTATTTTGAAGTCTAGATTGTCTGATATGACTATGGCTACTCCGGCTTTCTTTTGTTGACCATTAGCATGATAGATGGTTCTCCATCCCCTTATTTTCAATCTGAAGGTGACTTTAGGTCTAAAGTGGGTCTCTTGTAAACAGCATATAGAAGGATCTTGTTTTCTTATCCATTCTGTTACCCTATGTCTTTTGATTGGAGCACTGAGTCCATTGACATTTAGAGTGAGTACTGAAATATATGAATTTATTGCCATTATGATGCTTGTAGAGTTGGAGTTTCTGGTGATATTCTCTGGTCCTTTCTAATCTTTTGTTGCTTTTGGTATATATATATATATATATATATATATATATATATATATGTATATATATATATATATATATATATTCATCTTTTCTCCCCTCAGAAAGTCCCCCTTAAAATTTCTTTTAGGGCTGGTTTAGTGGTCACAAACTCCTTTAATTTTTGTTTGCCTAGGAAACTTTTTATCTCTCCTTCTATTTTGAATGACAGCCTTGCTGGATAAAGAATTCTTGGCTGCATATTTTTCTGATTCAGCACACTGAATATATCCCACCACTCCCTTCTGGCCTGCCAAGTTTCTGTGGATAGGTCTGCTGCAAACCTGATCTGTCTTCCCTTGTAATTTAGGGACATTTTTTCCCTTGGTGCTTTCATGATTCTCTCCTTGCCTGAGTATTTTGTGAATTGGACTATGATATGCCTTGTTGATGGTCAGTTGAATTTAATGGGGGTCCTCTGTGCTTCCTGGATTTTGATGTCTGTGTCTTTCCCCAGGTTAGGAAAGTTTTCTGCTTTGATTTGCCCAAATAACACTTCTACCCCTATTTCTCTCTGTTCTTCTTCTGGGACCCCTATGATTCTCATGTTGTTCCTTTTTAATGAGTCACTGATATCTCTAATTCTTAAGTCGTGTTCTTTTGCCTTAATCTCCCTCTTTTTTCTGCTTTATTCTCTATAAGTTTGTCCTCTATGTCACTCTATAATTCTATAAGTTATTCTCTATAAGTTTGTCCTCTATGTCGCTGATTCTCTGTTCTGCCTCATCCATCCTGTCACCACTGCAACCAACTGTGATTGCAGCTCAGTTATAGAATTTTTCATTTCATTCTGGCTATGTTTTTTACTTTTTTTTATCTCTACAGAAAGGCATTCTAATCTATTTTCTACTCCAGCTAGTATTCTTATTATCGCGATTTTAAATTCTGGTTCAGATATCTTGCTTGTATCTGTGTTGGTTAAATCCCTGGCTGTTGTTTCTTCGTGCTCTTTGTTTTTGGGTGAATTCCTTCGTTTTGTCATTTTGAAGGGAGAAAAGGAATTAATGAGATAGAAAAATTGAAATTAAAAAAAATTAAAACTAAAAAAAAATTAAAATTAAAAATAAACACACACACAAAAAATCGAATAGATGATGCTAGACCCTATGTGTGTTTTGGTCTGAGTATTGAAAGTGGTTTGACAGATTAGAGAAAAAAGAATGAGGAGAGGAAAAAAAAATGAAATCATTTGAGAATTTGAAAAAATGAATACACTGAAGTAGACTAAAATGAGATGATGGGAGTAAAATAGAATTTGAAAAAATATACACAAAAGTAAAGAATATAGTAGAAAAAATCAAATAAATATATTTTTAATAAAAATTAAAAATAAATATGAATTTTTTTCATTTTCTGTATTTAAGAGAAAAGATATGAAAAAGAGAAAAAAGAGAAAAAAGAAAAGAAAAAAGGAAAAAAATAGTTTGAAAATTTGAAAAAGTGAATACACTGTAGTAGACTAAAATAAAATGATGGAATTAAAACAGAATTCGAAAAAATTTGCATAACAGCAAAAAATATAGTAATACAAATTAAATAAAAATATTTTAAATAGAAATTGAAAGTAAAAATGAAGTTTTTCTCTTGCTGCATTCAAGAAAAAGAAGAGAAATGAAAAAGAGGAAAAAAAGGAAAAGAAAGAAAAGGAAATTGTTTGAAAATTTTAAAAGGTGAGTACACTGAAGACTAAAATAAAATGATGGAAGTAAAGTAGAATTGAAAAAATTTACACAAAAGTAAAAAATATAGTAATAACAATGAAAGAAAGATATTTTTAATAAAAATTGAAAATAAAAATGAATTTTTTCTCTTTCTGTATTCAAGAAAAAGAAAAGAATTGTAAAAGAGAAGGAAAAAGGAAAAAAAAAGAAAATTGAATAGATGAACCTGCTAACAGATTGAAGTAGGACTGAAATTGTTTTTGTTTTCCCCTAGAAGTCATTCTATGTATCTCTTTATAGTCCATAAATTAAGCAAGCAGTGAGACATGTGTTCTTGTTCTTGAAGAGCGGAGTTGGCCCAGTTGGGCGGGGCTCAGTGTAACAGCTCTGCCCTCCACTAGGTGGCGATGCTAGCCTACTTGGGTGGATTGTTGCGGTGCTCATAGGTGCATATGTCCGTGCGTGGGAGTGGTGAAAATGGCACCACTCAGCCACCCAGTCTGTTCTTCCAGATCATCAATCGCGCACCTGTCCCCTGACTTCAGCTCTCGTCCACTCCCCACTTCAGGGGTTATGGAAAATCACAACACACATCTGGCACCAGCCTTCACCCTTAACGATCTTGTCCCAGCACCAGTGAATGTGGCCGCTTTCTGGGGTAAATGTGGCTTCAACAGTCTCTACCAAATGTCCTTCCAATAGTGGAACTGCTTTTCACTGCATGGCCTGAGAACCTCCCGGACCCCACTCTGCTCCTGGGGATTCGCCCTTCCCACCAGAGCACCACCAGTTATCGAGCTGTGGAGTTGCAGCCTTTGTGCTCCCCTTGTTTACAGTCTTAATGGAATTTAAACCTTCTCCTTTCTCCTTTCTCCCTTTTTAGTTTAGTCCCTGCGGCTGTTTCCAATTTTCCACTTTCTCTCCAGCTGCTTTTGGGGAGGGGTGATTTTCCTGTCTTCTCCCCTGCTTCCCCATCTCCATCCTCTCTCTGCCCACAAAAGCGGTTCCCTACATTTTGCGGCTTCTTGCTCCCCAAGTTCAGCTCTCCACACCATGTACCTGCTGAATTCTGTGGTTCATGCTGTGCACATTGTTGTGTTAATCCTCCAGTCAGTTTTCTGTGTGTAGGATGGTTTAGTGTTGGTCTGGCTGTATTTCATGGATGCAAGACACACAAAAATCTTCCATGTTGTTCTGCCATTTTGGTTCCCCCCCAAGAGTTTAATATTTATTAATATAGCTTTATATGCTGTACCCTAACTTTTACCATGACTTTCTCTTCAGGGCCCAATACTTCTCTTTCCTTAGAATCTATTAGTTAAGTATGCTTTTGTTGTTCTTGTTTCCTATAAGCATAGATGAACACCAATGGAAAATTAAGTGGTCATAATGAACATGGACATTTTTTTATTTTCTCTTCTCCATTGGGAAAGATGTACTGAATTCTAAAAATAATTGTAAATCTTCAGACATATTTGCTTATACTTTAATGTGTTTGTTTCATCTTTGTTGAAAACCCAAGAGAAAAATCCTAATGTTTAGGTTATACTATCAGTTCAAATTTTTTCAATCAGATATGAGATTCATTTTCCACTTCTCCCCCATAACTGATAGAGTGGAACAGCTACCGCTATTACCTGAAGGAATGCAGTTCAGAATGGTGTTTTTCTTGCCTTCTCTGCTCAAAGGAAACTTCAAATGCAGACTCCTCCTCCAAAAGTATTTTAACTAGCAGAACACTCAGTGTTGAAATGTCTACGTTGGTCCCTGCCAGGAAGATTCCATCAACTTCTATCTGTATCACTTACCCTCTTCTGTTGACTTAGCATTTCCTGAAATACAGTCTTCACTGACCTAGTACTCCAGGAAACACCAATTTAGCATGGTAAATTACCATTTTCACTGCTGCCTCAGCTTTTCCGGCAGACTATTTTTTTTTCCTTAGCCTCTTCTGTCAGAGAGCTATGTTTTTGAGGTGGATTTAGAAGTTCAGGACTATTACAGAACATAATGACAGGATGCCCTCAAGTGGTAACATTTACTCTACCCAGAGAGCTCTAAATGGCTTACAACGTGAATGCACAATTCATCTTGTGGCCTCCTTAACAGAGGTGGATAGCATCCCTGTAGCTCAATAAATGGGGTAGCAGGCAAAAGCTGTATCTGAAAGGAGATAACATGCACTTAACCAAAAAGATTTTCTATGTGTCTCAAAATACCATTCCTTAAAATATTGATTGCAATTCTTCCTAATTGTCTACCATTATGTATTAACAGAATCCAATTGGTTATAGGAATTTTTTAAATATATTTAGTGGGATCATTGACCTCAAAAATTGGTACATTTCACAACAACCTCGGTTCCACTAATTAATGACTCTGAAACTCCGTTCTCTCATCTGTAAAATCACAACAGAATAGATGAGACAGATCAAAAGAAATATATGAATGTCACATAGAAGAGTGTCTACTGCAAAGAAGGAGCTCAAGGAAAGATCATTTTAGTTCCATTTCATTTTTCACATTTCTCATTATCAGTGATAACACAGTGAGGAGTCTAGCTCAGAATTCAGATGAGAAAACTGATATTTGGAAAGGGCCAGAAGGACTGAAATGGTGTACTGATACTAATGTGACGACATGTAATAAATCCCTTAGAACTTCCATCTGAGCACTTTTCCAACAGGATCCAAAGCTCTGCCTTTTATATTGAAGTCTTCTGTCATTTATTCTGGTAAGTAGACCTATTCTGGTTAAAACTTTCAGTTACTCAAGTCAGCCACCTCAGAGCTATCCTTGAATTTTTATTTCCTAATTGAAATATTTATTTTTCTGAATGTTTCTTCAATCTGTCACCTCCTTTTTAACAACTATGACAGCTTTGGTTCAGGTCCTCAGCATTTTCCACCTAACTGGGCTTTCCGACATCAGTCTCCTCTACTCACTGTGACTGCTAAAAATTATCTTTCCAAAATACAAGTATGACCATTCTTCTTCAGGTTAGGCTAGTCAATATTTTTTTTAATTTCCAACAGGAAAAAAAGTCCAGTTCTTTACAAATTGTAGAAGGTCCACCAAGTTCTACATCATGACCCTAGCTTTCCTTTCTCTTTCTTTCTTTTTCTCTTTCTTTCTTTCTTTCTTTCTTTCTTTCTTTCTTTCTTTCTGTTCTTCTTTCTTTCTTTCTTTCTTCTCATTTCCCATCTGCACCTGATGACATGCAAAATTCACTTTCTTCCATTTCTCTCTTCCTTCTGTAGGCTATTTTCCATTTTTGGAATGCCCAACAACCTCAATTTATTTACTTTGAAAAACTTACATATCCCTTCACTCTATTCTATTCAAATTTTACCTTTGAATCTTTGAATCTTTCACTACTTCTCCAATTATTCTTTTAATTTTTTACTATGTTTCCATAATACTTTGTATACATCTTTTATTAAAATACACTATTAATTCCTGATTAAAAAGTTGTTTTATTTTCTCGACTATGTATCTATTTAGCTGTACACACTAGATCTTATTTGAATGTTTCTGCCTCAACATTATAATATCTTATAAATTGGAAATCCTGGAAAATGTTTAGTCCATCAATGATTAAATACATAAATGCAAGGCATTAAATATTCTTTAAGTGTTACAATGCATAAATATAGTATTTATGAAATGGGAATTCAATTGGCTATAAATTCAGTATAAATCTAGAAGATAAACACTTTTGTAATTATTTAATCAAGAGTTAGAGTTTAGAGTAGCTCAAACAGCTACAAAGTGAGGAATAAAACCTTGGATATGAGGACTATACAAAGGATGAACCCCAAATCTGTGTGTAAACTTCACACAATCCATTGATCAATCCCTGAAATACCTACAAGTAGAGGAAAAGCCAAGGAGCTAGACAGGGGGTAGCAAATGAAAAGCTGAGGTAACTGAGCACAGATCTTTGCTGCTGCTCACTGCAAGAAAGAGAGTTTAAATCAAGCCAAATTACTGCTTATAACTATAACTATAACTATAACTATATATATATATATATATATATATATATATTCTTGGAAATTAACAATAGTTCAAAACACTGTAATACATCTTCTTTGATTTCCAGCATACAATCACAAATTACTAGACTTGAAAAAAGAAAAAGAATAAAAACACAAAAGACAAACCATAATCAACAGAAAAAATAGTCAGTATAAATAATCTCAAGATGATCCAGATGTTAGAATTATGAAACTAGGACTAGTTTTAAGTTTATTTATTTATTTTGAGGTTAGGGAGACGCAGATAGAGGGAGAGACAGAATCCCAAGTAGGCTCCACACTGTCAGCACAGAGTCAGGCAATGTGTTAAATTGTCATGAATTGCAAGTTTCTGACCTGAGCTGAAATCAAGAGTCAGATACTTAACCAACTGAAACACCCAGGCACCCCTAAAATTAGAACTTTAAAACAGACATTATGATATAATCACAGTTTTCATGAAAAACATGGTTATAATTAATTAACAGGTAGAGATTTATAACAAATAGATGGAAAGTTAAATAACAACCAAATACAAATCCTAGAACTGAAAATGAAATATCTGAAATGAGAAAAAAAGTTATTATTACATATGCTTAACAGCTAATTGGAGAGGGCAGAATAAATGGTCAATTAACTTAAAGATTTATGAATACAAATCACTCAATTTGAACAGAAGTGTAGAAAAGGTGTTAAAAAATAGAGCAGAATCTGAGTAGAACAGTATCAATCAGTCTGACAGATGGATTACATTACTGCAATATTACATAACTGGAGCCCAGGGAGAAGAGGGGAAAAAAGAAAGAAGAGAGAAGAAAGAAGGGATATAGAAGAGAAAATATATATTGTAGAAGAAAATATTCTTGATTTTAGGAAATGCTCTCAAATATTTTAGAACATATTCATTTGCTAGGTCTGCCATAAAAAAGTACCACAAAAGTAATGACTTCAACAACAGAAATTTATTTTTGAAAGTTCTAGAGACTAAAAGTCCAAGATTAAGGTATCAGTAGAATGATGTTCCCTCTGAAGGCTTTAGGGAAGGATCTGATCCAGGGCTCTTTCCTAGCTCCTGGTAGTTCTTTGACTTGTGGCAGCATTCCTACAGTCTTCACATGGAGTTCTCCCTCTGTGTGTACATGGGTTTAATTGTTCCCTTTTTTATAAGGATAACAGATACATTGGATTAGGCCCACCTTAATGATTTCATGTTACCATTTAACATTACCTCTATGAAGACTATCTCCAAATATGGTTATGTTCTGAGACACTGGGTTTAGGACTTCAGCACATCCTTTTTGGAGGACACAATCCAGCTCATAACAGTGATAAAGGGCTATTATGAAATGTCTAATTTAATCTTAAAAGATTCAGAGAAAATATACAGAAAAACATATACAAGTCCGTATACACACATATGTTTCTTTTACAGAAAGAGAGAAACTAGTTAAGTCATTGGGGAAAATGTAAATAATTGGTAAATCTGGATTTAGAGTATTTGGAATTTCCTAAAGAAGTTTACAATTTATCAAGAATAAAAAGTGACAAACTATTAAACATTGTATATCTCCTTGAAGATCCACTGGCATGAAAGGAGGTGTCATTTTGTCTTTCTTAAGAATACAGGAGGGTTAGGAAGTGTCAGACTATGCATGCTTCCTGGCTTCAGCATTCTTGCCCTTTCTACAGTAGGAACCAATTTTATCTCCTCAGCTGTCTCAGCCATATTGCAGCCTCAAGGATAAACAACTGTTCTGAGCAATAAGTATTTAGTGAAATTAAATGGGCATTCTGGGGCTTTGCACTAACTACCTATTGTCTTGATTCAATCTGTGAGCATGGGTCCAGTTATAATATCTCATCTGAACTTTTCCTCAGTCCTAGAAACTCTCTATGTTATTCTTGTCTCTAGGTCCCTCTATGAATGAAATTCCATCTCCCAATATTCAGCCCTAAAAAGAGAGGAATCTGACCTTGAAGTTCCATTCTAGTGAATAAAGAAATTCGTCTTCATATTTCCCCAATACTCATTATCTACTTCTAAAATTTGTGTTAAGTATAGTTAACACACAATGTTACATTAATTTCAGGTGTACAACTTAATGATTTGACAATTTTATACATTATGCTGTGTTCTCCACAAGTGTAGCTACCATCTGTCCCATTAAATCACTACGATATTATCATCTACTTGTGTTTCTTATTCTCTGCTTTTTACTCCTGTGACTTACTCATTCCATAACCAGAAGCCTGTATCTCCAGCTCCCCTTCATCCATTTTGCCCAACCCCCCACCCTCCTCACCTCTAGCAACAATCAGTTTGTTCTCTGTATCTATAGTTCTGATTCTGATTTTTGTTTGTTTATTCATTTAAGAGTGGAATCAGATGGTATTTGTCTTTCTCAGTCTGACTTATTTCATTTAGACTAATAGCCTCTAGGTCCATCTGTGTTGTCTCAAATCACACAATCCCATTCTTTTTTTATGGCCATGTAATATTCCAGTGTGGGATGTGGTGTGTGTGTGTGTGTGTCTCTACAACATCTTCTTTATCCATTCATATGTCAATAGACATTTAGATAGTTTCTATAATATGGCTATTGGGTATAATGCTGCAGTAAACATAGGTGTGCATATATCTTTTCAAATTAGTGTTTGCATTTTCCCTTGGAAAATATCCAATAGTGGAATTATTGGAACATATGGTAGTTTTATTTTTAATTTTTTGAGTAACCTCCACACTGTTTTCCACAGTGGCTGCACCAATTTACATTCCTAACAGTGCACAAGGGTTCCTTTTCTTTGTCAACATTTATTATTTCTTGTCTTCTTGATTTTAGCCATTCTGACAGGTGTGAAGTGATATCTCATTGTGGTTTTAATTTGCATTTCTCTAATGATTAGTAATGTTGAGCATCTTTCCATGTGTCTGCTGGCCATCTGTATTCCTTCTTTGGAAAAATGTATATTCAGGTCCTCTGCCCATTTTTAAATCAGATTTTTTTTTATTTTGAGTTGTATAAATTCTTTATATATTTTAGATATCAACCCCTCATTGGATATGTCATTTGCAAATATCTTCTCCAATTCAGTAGGTTGTCTTTTTGTTTTGTTGATAGTTTCCTTTCCTGTGAAAAACCTTTTCATTTTTATGTAGTTCCAATGGTTTATTTTGCTTTTATTTCCCTTGCATTACGAGACCTATCTAGAAAAATATTTCTATGGATGATGTCAGAGAAATTATTGCCTATGTTCTCTTCTAGGGTGTTTATAGTTTCGCTGCTCACGTTAAGGTCTTTAATCCATACTGAGTCCACTTTTGTGTACGATCTTAGAAAGTAGTCTAATCTAGCTTCATTCTCTTAGTGTGGCCGTCTGGTTTTTTCAGCATCATTTATTGAAAAGACTATCTTTTTTCCTTATATAGTCTTACCTCCTTCATCATAGATTAATTGATCGTATAAATAGGAATTTATTTCTGGGGTCTCTATTCTGTTGATCTATAAATCTAGTTTTGTGCCAATAACATACTGTTTTGATTATTACAGCTCTGTAGTGTATCTTGAAATCTGGAATTGTGATACCTACAGCTTTGTTCTTCTTTCTCAAGATTGGCTATTTGAGATCTTTTGTGGTTCCACACAAATTTTAGGATTCTTTGTTCTAGCTCTGTGAGATTTCAATTAAGAAGAATTAAGATTTCAATTAAGAAGATTGAAATACTGTTGGTATTTTTCTAGGGATTGCAACAAATCTGTAAATTGTTTTGTGTATTATGGATATTTTGACAATATTAATTCTTCCAATTCATGAGCATGGAATATCTTTCCATTTTTTTGTCATTTTCAATTTTTTTCATAAGTGTTTTATAGTTTTCAGAGTATAGGTCTTTCACCTCCTTGGTTAAGTTTATTCCTAGGTGTTTTATTTTTTTGGTGCAATTATAAATGGGATTGCTTTTTAATTTCCCTTTCTGCCACTTTATTGTTAGTATATGGAAACACTACTAATGGGGCACCTGAGTGGTTCAGTTGGTTGAGCATTCGACTTTGGCTCAGGTCATGACTCAGGTCATGATTTCAGGTTTGGGCCCCACATCAGGCTTTGAGCTGACAGCACGGAGCCTGTTTCAGATTCTCTGTGTCCCTCTTTCTCTGCCCCTCCCTCCCTCATTCTCTCAAAAATAAACATTAGAAAAAAAGAAACACTATTATTTCTGTGTATTGATTTATTACTGTGAATTCTGTGAATTCATTTATAGCTTCTAGTTTTTTGGTGGAATCTTTATTTGTGTATATAGTATCATGTCATCTACAAATAGTGACAGTTTAAACTTTTTCTTTACCAATATGGATGCCTCTTATTTTTTTTTTCTTGTCTTATTGTTGTGGCTCAAATTTCTAGTACTATATTGAATAAAAGTGGTGAGAGTGGACACCATTGTCTTGTTCCTGATCTTAGAAGGAAAGCTCTCAGTTTTTCACCATTGAGGATGAGCAGCAAGAATTATATCAGATAAAATAGACTTTAAAATAAATACTGTAACAAGAGGCTAAAGAGGACATTACATAATGATAAAACTGAATTATATCAATTCAACAACAGGATATAACAATTGTAAAGGTCTATGAACCCAACTCTGGTTCATACATACATAAAGCACATATTAACACATCTGGTTCATACATACATAAAGCACATATTAACAAACATAAAGAGAGAAGCTGATGGTAATACAATAATAAGAGGGGACTTTAATACTCTACTTACATCAATGGATAGATCATCCAGACAGAAAATCAGTAAAGAAACAATGTCTTTAAATGATGCATTGAAGCAGATGGACAAAACAGAGATATACAGAACATTTCATCCCAAAACAACAGAATACACATTCTTTTCAAGTGGGCATGGAACATTCTGCAGAATAGATCACATATTAGGCCATTAAACAAGGCTCAATAAATTTAAGAAGATTGAAATCTTACAATGTATCTTTTCTGGCTCATTATCCATTTTAACTGACTATGGTTATAGTCTGCCAACTTCTAAGACTATTTATTCTAATTTTGACCTGTTTTTTAGTATGTTAAGGATGTATACAGAAACTGACTTGGTCAATTTATGCTTGGCATACTATATCTCTGTTTTATCCTTTGAACTAGATTTCTCTTATTGTTGTACTCCAGTGGTGTCATCATCAACTCAGCTCTTGAAGATGGTCCCATGACTGGGAATACCTCACTAATTACTTCAAGATAAATTAGATAAAGTGGTACATAACAAAAATAAGGTGTCCACAAGTCCGTTTTCAATTGAATGTGGTTGTATATGCATACAGAAAATGTAGAAAGAAATTAGTGAACGTTAAGAGTAAGGTAGAATAGTATGGTGACAGATGATAATGACACTTGTAGAGAGCAAAGCATAATGTATAAACTTGTTGAATCACTATGTTGTACACCTGAAACTAATGTAACATTGTGTGTCAACTATACCCAAATTTTAAAAATTAATTAATTTAAAAAATTAATATACAAAAAATATATTTAAAAAGAGTAAGATAGAATACCTTAAAAGTGCTCTGGGAATGGGATGGTCCTGAATGTGTATTCAATGACTGTGGAATTACTGGCCTTATGGTCAGAAAACAATTAAGTTTCTTCTTAAATATAAAATCTTATCTAATGATAGTGGCTGCTGGGAATATTGTGTTGGGAGGGATTCTGTGCCTCTTAAGGGCTCAACTAAATAGATCAGTTAGTAAGATCTTCCAGGTTGTAGAAGCCTTGCCTGCACAAGTACTACATTTTTGCCTTTACTATGCAAGCTTCTAGTCTCTTCACAAAAAGAATAGTAGGATATCTTTGATATAAATGAGGACTCGATGACCCCCAAGGTACCAATCCTATTGCCATGTTTCACTGTTCATTCATGATATACATTAAAAAGAATACAGGGAGTATCACTCACTGATGCTTATTCTATGCCAGGCACTAAGTGTCAGTAACTTTCATTTATATTTTTATAACATTTTTGTAAATTGTATTGTTAAACCAGTGGCATACTGGATTGGATGATAATGAGACACATACATGTAAAATTTCTCTCTTTAGTGTTTTAGTCAATTAATGAAGACATCTGTACCAAAAGAGGCCACCTTGCTTTTTACTCAGGTGGTGCATGGTTAATTTTGTGTTTCACCTTATCTGGGACCCAGTGCCCAGATTTTTGGTCAAACATTATTCTGGATGTTTCTCTGAGGATGTTTTTGGATGAGGTTTGTATTTTAATAAGCGGATCTTGAATAAAACAGATTGCCCTCCATAATGTGGGTGGGCCTCATCCAAACAGTTAAAGGCATGACTAGAACAAAAGCTGAGGGAATTCTTTCCTGAGAAAGAGGGAATTCTGCCAACAGACTGACTCCAAACTTTTTCTGTAGCATCAGCTCTTTCTGGTTCACCAGCAACTTTGGGCTCAAAATGCAACTCTTTCCTGGACCTCCAGCCAACTCTTCCATCAGATTTTGGACTCACCAAGCCTCCACAATTATGTAAGCCAATTGCTTAAAATAAATCTATTTCCATATCTCCTATCAGCTCTGTTTCTCTGGAGAGCTCACTAATACAAGTAGGCTGTATAATTAAATGACTCCTTAACTCTACACTCATTTCAGACACTATATGTAAACACACATCATTAAATTTGAGATCCAATGAGGAAACAGAAGAAAATCAAACAAGAGAGACACATGTTCTGGCTATTTATTGTTGTATAACAACTCATTAGTGGCTTAAAACAACAACAATCTTATGTTATCTTTTGTGCAGTCTTGGATTCTGTGGATTGGGGAAATAGGGAGTTCTAGTTTGGGCTTTCTTATGCAGTTATAGTTAGACTAGCTGGAGTTGGAACATCCGGTGACTGGAACAGCTGAGACTCTGTGTGTGTGTGTGTGTGTGTGTGTGTGTGTGTGTGTATGTGGTCTCAAGTCTCTCTACTTAAAAATTTGGGTTACTTTCAGCTTTTTCACAGATTGACAGCCCCCAAGCTGTTAACAGTGTTCACGTGGCATCTGAAGTTTTTAAGTATGAGTGTTCCCATAATCAAGGCTGAAGCTACATCATATTTTATGATAAAGCTTCACAAGTCACATAATATCATTTTCTTTTGAATTTTATTGATTGAAAAAGTCACAAAAGTACACGCTATTTCAAGGAGAGGGAATAGAAATAGATCCCTATCTTAATAAGAGGAGTGCCCCAAAAGTTTGCAGACATATTTTAAAACTTCCATTTTATTCCTTTCATTCCTTCTTTCACTCCTCTCTTAAGAAACGTAGCCGAGCTCAGTCTCTGAAACTGGTAAGGAAACCACAAATCCTTACCCAATCAGTACCAGTTACCCAATTAGTACTAGTTACAGTGTGTACTAATCAAGAAGCTATTGTAATCTTAACATCTTGTAGGTAATGTCGAAGTAGAGAATAAGAAACAGTGCAAAACCGGTTCCCTGAGCTTAAAAACTTAGCATTATTTGTAAAGTATATACTTTCCCCTTTCTTTCTGAATCCATCTATTTTTTGATAGCTGTGGGTGGCCTAGTGGTTATTTGGTTACTATGTTCTTGACTCTACAATAGATTTATTCGCTCCAAACAGAATCCCAGAAATTTTCCATGTATACAGTTTTATTAACTTTTTTTCCTTCACTTTGAAAGAATGAGGTGATATTAACATCAAGATATCAAGCAATTATTTGGCTTCCCCCTCAATGGCACATGCTAGAAGGTAACTTGAGAAATTTTTAAATTCCACACCGCAACTGAATGGCAAAACAGATTCTGAGGATTTTTTCTTGTCACGCTAATTTAAGCCTGAATAAACTACATTTTTGATAATATGAAAAATTAATTATGCAAAGCCTGAAAAGTTATCAGTTCCTTGTCCTAAATTAATAAGAGAAGTAGTCTGCTGATCAGCTCTTGGAAATCAATGTTAACACATTTTCCTTCTTCTGTTTTTCATAAACAAGAGATCAACAGATGCTTAAGGCATCAATGTCACTTTTGTGTTAAATAATGCATATAAGATTTTAAGGAATAGGTTGGAGTAAACAAAACAAAACAACTAAAAATAAAAAAAAAAGTAGCTAGATAACAGATAGATAGATAGATAGATAATAGATGACAGATAGGTAAAGTGAATTCAAGAGAAGGCATCACATAAAGTAGAAAGAATCACAAGTATAAAAGGAAGGATGAGGAAAATGAGAGAAAGGAGGCACAGGATTAGGACAAAAGAGAAAAGGAAGTGGATGAGTGGATTGAGGGCATGAGACAGAGTGAATAGAATAGTAAAACCTCTATTCTTTCTCTTTAAGTCTTGGGTCCTTTCAAGAGTTTTGAGAAATAGAAACAGATAAAGATGTGGTACACACACATGCACACACTGGAATATCACACAGCTATAAAAAAAGGATGAGCTCTTGCTATTTGCAACAACATCGATGGACCTTGAGTATATTATGCTAAGTGAAATAAGTCAGTCTGAATAAGACAAATATCATATTATTTCACTCATACATGAAATCTAAAACCAAATGAATAAGCAACCAAACCAAAAGCAGAATCACACCTATAAACACAGAAAAAACTGATGGTTGCCACAGGGCAGGGGAGTGGGAGTATGGGCAAAATGAGTAAAAGTGGAAGATATAGACTTCCAGTTATGGGGTTAATAAGTCATAGGAATAAAAGACACCACTTAGGGAATATAGTCAATGATATTACAATAGCATTGTAATGGTGACAAATGGTAGTGGTGAGTACAATATAACATATAGAGATGATAAATCACTATATTGTACACCTGAAAGTAATGTAATATTGTGTATCTTAAAAACAATTTAAGTTAGAAAGTATCATAGATTTTGCCTTCTTAGTATTTTGTAATTATTAACCTCTGAAGGAATTAATAAACATATAAGTAGCATTTTTTAAAAAGTTATAAGACAGACATGCTAATATTGCAGGCATGTGTACTAGGTCATAATGTGATGCTATTTTCTGGAATTTTTTAGAATTATATTTTGTTTTTCAAATACACTGGTTGTATTTGTTCAAAATAAAGAAAAAACTCATTAAATATTACCTAGGATACCACTAGATCAATGGGAACTGCCAATCACATCCAAATAAGTATATAGAAACTCTAAAAGGTGAGACTCCTCCAAAAGAATAGACAATAGCTAAACAAGACACTTCTAGGAAAAGTAACTAAACTCCTTGCATGGACGATGCATCTATTGTAAAATCTGAATGTATTTCACAGAGGTATTTCAGTGAAGAATTTCCCCCTCCCCAAAATGAGAATAGAGTATATTTGTGTTTTAGACTGAGGATTCCTAAGATATTAGGATAGGAAGAGTCTCAAGAGGATATTTATCTCAAAGGCCAATCAAAACATTCCTTTACACAGCTCTGACAGGTAAGGAGATTGAAGATCATCACTCCTGTCTTTACAAGAAAAAAACTTAAACACAGCCCAACTGCTAGAGTAACATATATCCATTCACTGAAGACCTATTTACCTCATTTCCTACAACCTTTATAGTATGTCCAGTGCTCAAAAAAAAAAAAAAAATCACAAGGCATAACAAGTTTCCCCCTCCCCACAAAAAGAATATTGAGACTAAGAAAGCATCCCAAATATGACAGAGATGTTGAAATTTTTACACGGTCAATATAAGCTATAGATGATGTGTTAAGGGTTCTAATGAGAAGTAGATAACCTGAAAGAACAAATGGGTAATATAAGCAGAGAGATGGAAATTAAAAGAATCAAAAGGAAATAGTAGAAATGAAGAACACTAACATAAATGAAGAGTGCCTTTGACTTACTCGTCAGATGACTGGGCATGGTTGAAGAAAGAATCTGTGAGTTTGAAATTAGGTCAGTTGAAACCTCATAAATTGAAATGGGGGGGGGGGGGGAAGAATGGAAAGCACCCATGAACTAAAGGACTGTTTTGAAAGTTGTAACATCCATAACTGGAATACTAGAAAGACAGAACAAAGGAAATATTTAAAGCAGTAATGCCCAAGAATTATCTAAAACTAATAACAGAGAACAAAGTAAAATCTGGGAATCTCAGCAAGCAGGATAAGTACCAAGACCATGAAAATACAAAAAACAAAACAAAAACCCCAAACAAACCTAACCCTAGGCATATCATATTCAACTTGCATAAAACCAAAGACAAAGAGAAAATAATGAAAGAAGTCAGAGGATGGGGAAAAAGCACTTCATCCGTAGACAGGTAAGGAAAAGAATTAGGGCAGACTTCTTATCAGAAACCACAAAACTAAGAAATAGAATAGAAAGAAATGTCTAAAGTGATGAAAGAAAAAAATAGCCTTGAAGGACTTATATAAAAAAATATGGTAGGCCTTGGATAAAACTTCATAGTACATATTCAAATTTCATCAATTGCCCAAATAATGTTTTTATAGTTATTTATTCCAGGATTCAGTGCAGAATCTTTCACTATTTTAGCTGTAATTTTCTTTAGTCCCCTGTAAATATATTCCTTAATCCTGACATTTCCTAAGAACATAGACCAGGCATTTTGTAGAATTCCATTCATTTGGGCTCATAATCATTTAAGCATTTGGGGAGGAATATCAGAAGTGAAATGTCCTTTTCAGAGCAGCACATCACACGACATTGGTTTTTCCCAAAATTGAAGATTTTAACTGATTTCTACCATAAAGTTTTATTTTTTCCTTTGTATCAGGTAATATGTGGGGAAATACCATGATATTATGTATGTTGTAACTCATCAAAATTCATCCACTAGTTTTAGCATCCAGTAATTTTATTAATCCATCACACTATGTTTTTTATTTGATATGCTACTGTAAAGAAATCATATATATATATATATATATATATATATATATATATATATATATGTTGATTAATCTATAGACTCAAGGATTTTTTTTTTATTTAATGGGCTATAAGACATTATTGACATTATTTATCTTAATTCTCAAATTTTCAGTTTTGGATAGTAGGAGCTTCCTAAAGTTGGCTTCTGTATCTTTTCATTAGGTTTCCTTAATTCTTAAAGTACTTTCTTAATTTTTTATCTATTAATGCTTCAGATACACTGCTCCATGCTGGATTTTTTTTCTCTAAGGATCCATAGTCCCTATTAGAGGAGAGCAGGATTTGGAAGCTAAGATGTAGGCACTAATTTTGCACATTGTTAATGAATTGTCAATGATTCTAGCCCCTTTCAATATACAGAGCTGGGAAATGCACGAATACACACACAATTATAAGGATATATGCACATATATAAACATATTTGCCTATTTCTCTCTTTCTCCATGTATATATTTCTATATATATATATAAGAAATATGAATATATTTGCTAAATCTCTCTCTATATATATACATGTATATGTATATATGTGTACGTATTTGTGTATATTTGTGTGTATATATGTGTATATACACACACATGTGTGTATGCATGTGTTCATAAAATACGAATTCATTCACTGCAGGTATATTTAGTCTTACCCTTTTTTATATCAAGAACTTCTTTAACCAATAGTGAGAAACTTGTCTCCTGTTATCTTTAATGTATCTACTCACTTCTCAAGCCAAAAATACATAAAAAGTAGTTTCTGAATTTCTCACCCATATCACTGTAAAAAGAAAATGTACTAACTAGAGTTCAAAATTTAGTTATAGTCTATTTTTGTGGGAGAGAATAAAATTTACATATAATGACATGCACAAATCTCAAGTATGCAATTAGATGGGGTTTGACAATGGAATACTCCAGGGTAACCTACATTATGGTCAAGATATAGAACATTTCCATCCACTAAGAAAGTTCCATTCTGCTCCTTTACAATCAGCAGATCCTCTGAAGCAAACACTTCTGATCTTTTTTTATCATAGATTATTTTTGCCAAGGTTAGAATTTATATAATGGATACATACAGTATATATTTTTCTGTGTCTGGTTTCTTTTGCTAATCATAATGTTCAAGATTTGTCTTTATTATAGTGTATGCCAGTAGTTTGCTCCTTTTATTACTGGTCAGTATTGTTCTACCATTTGTGTATGCTACAACTTGTCTATTCTCCTTGGAATGACGTTAGAAGTCTTCCATCTGCAGAGTCAAAGAGAAGACTCTTATTGTCCAGTTTTTGCCACTACTTGTCTTGGTTTTTCTTGCAGGATCCAAGAATAGAAGGGGGAGAGGCAAGGAAAGCAGATTTACAGCCTACTCCATATTTCATTCTTATTTCGCAGCACCTGTTACTTGGCTTGCCCTCTATTCTAGTCCCAAACCCAATATCAGTTCAGCAACAAAATTGTTGCCACATATACAAAAAATGGATGTTTCCAGGAAAAGCAATTTACTGTTCAGAAAAATCACAGGAACCCAGTTAGCTCAGTACAGGCTTAAATCTTTGAACATTTTCTTCTAGGCATGCCCTGTCAACATTGCTATTTTCCAACTTTTATCACACTTTCACGGGAGAATAAACTACGTCCCTTGCAAGAGGGTTTCACACTGTGTTAAATAAAAGTAAACAGGTTAAAAGTATTTACTTTTTCAATGCACAGTTTGTCTGGAATTTTAGTGTGCTAATGTGAGTCATGAATCTCCATGGATGGGTGTGGCAGTTCTACAGCACTTTCCCAGCTTATTTGAACATAGAAACTGCTTTTTTCCTGATTGAGAGAGAGGCAGATATTTTCACAGGCAAGTGTTCTACAGAATCCCCTCATACAAAGCCCCCTTAATCCAGGCATGTGACAGCGGTTAATTATTCCCAACCCTTCAGGAGTAAGACTCATTTCTGACTGTGCCCTAATAAATCTGTTCATGGCCCCTATTCATTTTCACAATTTGGAAAGCCTCATGCCTCACTAACTCAACCAAGTGTCAGCATTCTCAACTCTGCTTATAGAAAATCACTTGCTCATCTATGTCATAGCCACAGATAATTGTCCCTTTCTTTAGCTGAAGTTTTCTGTATTAAGCCTTCATTATTCTCTATCCTCTACCTAGGGTCTCATCTATATCTGCATAGCTTCTTTGTACTTTTCTTTGTCAAAGCTTTATTGACTGAGTACCCTCTCCAGATCATTACTTGGTAATCCAGATGTCCACTGAAGTCATTTTACCTTGAGAGATTTAAATAGAATTAGGTTGTGACATCACCTCAGGAAATGTTAAAAATCTCATTCTCTTCCCCAATATTTCTTTGAATATCTCATGACTGAATTTCCTGTTTCTGCTAAGCTCTAGATTTCATTTCTGCCTTGTTTTCTAAAATTCTTTCTGTTCTGAAAGACAGACATACATGATTGATGCTTTTCCTTCATTTCAACAATCCACTGTTCAAGTTTGGTTCTACCATTTTCCAATTTAATAATTTTCCCAGCCTTTATGCTTTTAAGTTCACCAGATCTTTTATATTTTCTGAAACTTTATAATATTTTTAAATGTGACACAATGGAACAACCATTTAGATTAATGGTAAGTTGCCTCCTAAAATTCAAGCACACTGGAGCTAGAATCCATGGTTTTTCATAACATTATTATTTCGATTCTATGACAATTGCTTCTCCTAAAATTGTAATACCCAAAACTTCTTTCAGTATGATTTATAAAAGGTAGAGTAACTCTCTTTAACCTATGCTTTATTATCAATACATATTATATTATTTATTAATAAAAAATTCCAAGATTATTGTAATTAGAATGGTAAACATCATTAAAATAATTATTTTTTATCAGTTATATTAACAAGAAGAAAAAGTAACAAACCAATTGGTAAATATTTTTTTCTTTCTCAGCACCTATTTGCTTCATGCATTTTCTTTGTGTCTCAAAAATGAAGCATGAAACAGTCATTTGATAGTGTATCATGGTTAAATTATGATTCAGGAAAGCTCTTACTCACACAGTGGATTTTTTATGAGTATCTTAATTGTGGAGCTAATGCAAACTATAGATTTATGCTGATTAAATCCAGATGGCTTGCTCTCTTGATCCTTAAAACTTTAAATTGTCAGTTACTGATTCTCCTTTTTCCTACTGTGTATTCTTAGTAACAATATCTCTCTTTCTTATTTTGAAAAGATATTCTACTCTTTGTATTACTGGTCTAAATTTCCTTCATGGTAATGTTTTCAGTTAATGATTTTTTAAAAACTCATAGAAAAATGACAGAAAGTATATTTTAAATATTTAATTCTCCCTGAATACCAAAAGCTCTTAGTGTCACAAAAAGTAATAATGTCTTCCCTTTCTGGTACAAAACTAATCATTTAATTTGAACAGTAAGAAAATCAACTTGGCTAAACAATCCAAATTTATCTGTGTTTGTGTTGACAATATCTAATAAGGTTGTTGAAAATAAAGTCTCACTTCTATCTGCCAAGTTTAATTTTGAAAAGTGTATATGTTAAAATGGATCCCTGGTCCCCAGTTGTGCAGCAAAACAAATAATTGCTAAAAAAAAAAAAAAAAAAGGTTAGAAAATAAGCAGTTTGAAGTGGACTTTTTTAAGCTTATTTATTTTAAGAGAGAGAGAGTGGGGGGAAGGGCAGAGAGAGAGAATCCCAAGCAGGTTCCACACTGTTAGTACAGAGCCCAAAGCAGGGCTTGATCCTACAAACAGTGGGATCAAGGCCTGAGCCTAAACCAAGAGTCAGATGCATAACTGACTGAGACACCCAGGTACCCCTGAGGTTACACTTTTCTAACTAGCTAAGTGGTTGATGAGTAATGCTGTGGTGATATGGTTAACTCAGAAGGGCATGATGATTAGAATGGATTTACAACAGTTGGCTCAAAGACTAAGCACTGACTAGTATCTTAATGCCCATTCATATGTGAAAGAAATAAAATGTTGCGGTTCTCTTGGCAGTTTAAACTATATACAAAATAGGGAAAAAATCAAATAAATAGAGGTGCATAAGAGGGTAGGTAAAACAAAATGTTGTCACCTTTCTTCACCTCAGGCAAATGGGGAACCATGATTTTGATAATGTGTCATATGAAGATCTATGTCGACACACAGTTTGGTTTTCTTTTATCTGGCTCTGTTTTAATCAGTCAATAACATCTCCCAAAAAATGCTTTCTTTGAATGAGACTGGACTAGTCACCTGTTTATTCTGACTTTTGCCTTGCAGCCATTGGAAGAAGTTTGGAATTTCTTTCAAGAGGAATGGAAAGTGATTACAGAGATTTCAGCTGTATGAGAAACATAAAAATAGCCATCATTGTTCTGTCCTTCCTACTTTGAAAAAAATAATAAACTCAGAAAACTATGCTTAATGAGAAAATTCAAATGCTGGTTACAAATATCTCATAACAATAGTACATTCTAATTATGATTTATTTAGAAAATACAGAAAAATATGGGGAAAAAAACAAAATTGAAAGCACATATAAATGCATCAGTTAGGGAAAATGTATCAACACTGTGATGAATTTTCTTTCTTTCACTTTTTTTCGGTATGTAATCAGATATAAGATCATACCACATATTGTCTTGTATTTTTCACTTAATATCAGACTTGGTTATATTTAGGTATCATGATTAGTTCTTGAAAACAGTTTCTAATGCCTACAAATGCTATTTCATAAAACAGATGCATTAATTCCATGATTTTGTAATATTTAGAATTTTATCTTTCACACTTTTAATAAAAGTTTAATACATACTCTATTAAATACTTTTAAAAATCAGATATATGAAGAGTTTTCTTAGTAATTATATCAGCATGGTTAAATGTGTGGGTTTCCAGTCAACCTTCTGGGTTCAAATTTCAGCTTCCTGACCATTTAAGCCATATGACCTTACTCAAGTTGTTTAAGCTGTCTATATCAGGAGTTCATTATTTATAAAATGGGCATAAAAATAATAATACCTACTTCATAAGGCCATTAATGGGTTTAAATGAGATAATATATATAAAGAGTTTGGCATACTGCTTGACACAGTGCTGTTGAAATCAACATTGTTATTATTACTATAGATGTCATCATTTATAATATAACTCTCTTGAGAATCACAATGTAAGTCAATAAAATGAAGGCTATGAAAGATGTCGAAACCAAGTAATTTATCATCTACTCAACACATTTCACCGGAGAGTCCTTTTAGGCATAGCAACCCTTGATTAGCATTCAGCAGAATGGACACTGAGAAATTTTACCCTAAATAAAAAATTCAAAGCATTTTTTCCTGGACCTTTGTGTCTGCCTTCCCACCAAATGCCAATTTTAATTCTTACCACTCCACTGATACTGATATATAAGTTCCAAGACAGTAATCTCTTAGCTGGTACACTTCAGTCTATATCTGACCACCAAAATCTTTCTTAATAACTATTGACAGATTAGAACTCCAAATGTCCAGTTCTAATCACATCAAAGACCTCGGGTAGTCTCTTTCAAAGAAGCTTTCACTCAACACTTTTAATTCTTCACATGCATCCAAGTGTTTCCATGATCCAGTAAAGGAGTTCTCCAGCTCTACTGCCATTGAAGAGGATGTTTTCTATGACTCTGGAAACGTTAAAGGTCCTACAATTTCTTGCCTGTCTTTTTTGCCCAAGTTGTTCCTTATATACAAAATATCCTGTACTTCATCTTCACAAGTTTATATCCTGTCTTTCCTTTTGTCATGTTCTTCATAAAAACACCTCCATTTTCCATAGGAGGAAGAAATTTTCTTTGTTTTAGCTTCTATAGCTGCTCTTCGCTCTTCTCTAATTCATTATGTTCTGATCTGTATTTTCATATTGGGTTTGTTTAGGGTGGCTTTACCTTAGTTTTGACTACCATTTATCTATGGTATAGATAGTCATATCTATGACTATCATTTATGTACACATTTCATCTCCATTATCAAACAATAAGTTTCTAAGCAATGTTTCTGATCCATATGATCTTTGTAGCTGTCAGGACCCCAGGATAATGTTTTCCAGATGGCAACTTCTCACGTATTTGTTAAATATGTAATGTTCTAGCCCTTTCCAAAGGTCACCATTACTTCTTCTGAAGATCCTACAGGTCACTGTCCTATCTAATATATATGATTAACAAAGCAACAAGGGGTTCTTATCTGGAATTCAGAAACTGCCCCCCAAAAGCAATACTCTATTATCTTGCCTTAAATGGCAAATATCTTTTTAAAATAACAAAATTAAACTGATTAAGGAGCTACAGAGTTTTTTTTAAGTACTGGATATTTATGAAAGGAACACCATCTCAGCAAGAGAGGAGGTCAGAGTCTCCTTTATCTGCCAAGAAAACCAGAACTGTAGCTCAGCCTTTATTGGACTTAAACAGCATGAGTGTGTTGTTTCTAACGCAATTAAGAGGCTATACCAGGAATGCTGGATATCATAATTGTCAATTAACATGAGGTTCCAATTATTATTCATAATCTCTGTTTACATAAATTGTATCCTGGAGGCTTGGCTTTTCCATGAATTACTGACGGTGATTCTATTTTTATAGATTTCCAATTTCCTGGGTTTAAATATGTGCTACTTTGTTGTACTAGGATAAGTATACAGAGAAAGTACTTGGAGGGAATAATTATCACCAGACAAGCAAGACAAAATGAAGAGGATTGCCATTTCACACTCAAATGAGGGAATCTGAGAAGGAAACGCTGTCACTCGAGCCCCGATACCTCACTACCAAGCTATAGGGGTCATATTGTAAACCATAGCCCCCCCACCCCCTTGTTTCTTCTGGCTGTTCCGCTCCTATCTCTTTAGAAGCTCAGAGCTCAGGAAAGCCAAAAATCCCTCCCTCATTCCTGAAGCAGAGAAAGAAAAGAGTGCCTGGAATTCATCAAGTAGGTCCCAAAATTAATATTATTGTACTTCTGGTTTTAAAGTATTTAAACCCTAATTCCAGTTTCCTTCCTAAATAAAACTTTTCCCTTGGAAAATGAAAAGCTCTTTGCTATTATCATTAGTGAAAATAATAATAATAGTAACACATTACCTCAAGTGAAAACTGTCCTTTGTTCTGAGGATTTCTTATTTTGTATGCAACTGGAAAATTCAAACATCCATACTCTTCAAATTTGATATGAAGAGTCCAAGTTACAGCAGAGGGTACAGAAGATAGTGGATCTGGCTCTGCCTCTCTTTATCTGGAAGGCAGAATGTGTTCATGCATTTGCCCAGTCCTCTCTACCTATCTGAAGTCCCCTCTCCTCCTTTGGGTCCTCCCCACACTGCTTATTGCGATCGACAACTAATGATGACTGTGTATTGTTTCTTTCCTCGATATCCTAAAATACAAGACAACATTTTTCTGCTTTTGTCTATTACTGAGATGCCATTGATGTGAATCATTTGCTGAGCTTGTTTCCATCAGTCCTGCATTCCTATCACCTTCACTGAGCAACTGTAGGAAAAAAAATAAGTTAGAGATTACCCCTAACTTAACTCTCTTAGGATGAGCCATTCCCAGAGAGGGTCCTGCTTGTTCAGGCTACATCCCTTTCCTTCCTCAGAGACCAGCTCTTCATGCTGGAGGCTCGGTTTGCATGGAATGCCCTGAAGTACTTGAATTCACAAAAGAGCCTTGAAAATCTCGCAAGAACTTTCCTTTTAACTTCCTGGTGCATCCTGTGTTCTCTTGGTTTTCAAGCATGAATCCCTTAAGCGAGAAAAAGAAATTGCATTTGGTGAGGTGTTTTTTCTGTCAAACTTTCCTCAAGCAGGATAAGAGAAATTGTGATCTGTTTACTCCACAGGGAGCTTAAAAGTTCCACTTATTGGTTAGATGATGTTTTATAAGATAACATAATAATTCTTTATTGTTCTCTTTCTGTTCTTTTCTCCAGAAAATGCAATCCTTTCAAATGTTAAGTTAATTAAACAAGGAGACCATTAGACCCAGGTGGATCCGTTGCCATGGTGGCCAACTTAAGCAAACCAAAATCTAAGCCTTTAAATACCTCAAGGTCACAAAATTGAAACCTAAGGACAACCAGTTGCAAACAGCCAACTAGGTTTTTAAGAATAGCCAATTAATACTTTCCTTTGCTTCTGCCTTTTGTCTCTAAGTCTTTCCCCAATTCCTATAGATACAGTGCACCTAGCCACTTCCTGTTTGCTGCTGCCCTATTTGAATGATTTTTTCCCCAAAAAAATTTATTCAAATTTTTAATATGCGTCAGCTCATTTTTTAACACAACCTGTATTTTCCTGTCTCCCTGATCTCTCATAGAGAGCTTTGAGCAACATGACCTTTTTAATATCCCCTCACCTCACCGTACCTCTTTGATCCCACCCACTTCCTTATGGAAACCAGACTAATCCCTCTTTCGATAATTGCATCATTTAG
Source organism: Panthera pardus (assembly GCF_024362965.1). Classification (NCBI taxonomy): domain Eukaryota; kingdom Metazoa; phylum Chordata; class Mammalia; order Carnivora; family Felidae; genus Panthera; species Panthera pardus. The sequence continues at coordinate 189,792,733 of NW_026526688.1, forward strand.
AAGACAGGTGTCTTCAGTGAATCCCCCTCCTGAATCTTACACAGGAAGCAAGTAATGTTATTTTGTAGGTGATATATATTTGCCTGCTGTTGTGATAGGGATATTTGTGATAACCAAAGTCTCTTGGTAATAAAATATAAATTTCATTCTTAACTAAAATGTATATTTCTCTTTTTTTAATGTTAATTTCATGTTTGAGAGAAAGAGGGAGACAGAGCACAAGTTGGGGAGGGGCAGAGAGAGAGGGAGACACAGAATCTGAAGCAGACTCCAGGCTCTAAGCTATCAGCACAGAGCCCACTGTAGGGCTCAAACCCATGAACCATGAGACCATGACCTGAGCTGGTCAGACGGCTAACCGACTGAGCCACCCAGGTGCCCCTAAAATGTATACTTCTTTTTTTTTTAATTTTTTTTAATGTTTATTTATTTTTGAGACAGAGAGAGACAGAGCATGAACAGGAGAGGGGCAGAGAGAAAGGGAGACACAGAATCTGAAACAGGCTCCAGGCTCTGAGCTGTCAGCACAGAGCCCAACGCGGGGCTCGAACTCACGGACTGCGAGATCATGACCTGAGCCGAAGTCAGACACTTAACCGACCGAGCCACCCAGGCGCCCCATAAAACGTATATTCCTTAAACACATATAAAAAGGAATCTAGGATCAGGTAACATTAGGTTGACCAAAATGAGCTCCTTCCTCATTCTTCTACTTTTATTTGTTTATGTTTCCCCCCCCCCTTGGTGTTGTGATTCTCTTCCACAGTTCTCTTTGTCTCCTGTGTCCTCCTTTTCTTTTGTAGTATGTTCATTGAATATGTATCTGTCAAGCATTTTCTATGTTATTTGGTCTTCCTCCCATTCCTTCCACAAATAATAATTAACATTTCATATGGGACAAACACGGTCATAGGCTGAGTACAGTGATAGACAAAACAGATAAAAATCTTGATGTCGGTGAACTTACAGTCTACTGATGGAGACCATTATTAAACAAATAGACAAAAGCACATGTAATCACATATAGGATAAATGCTATGAGATAAACGGGGTAATCACTATGACATAAACAAATACAAAATGCCCACTGGTAGATTGTTTGATCAGAGAATATTTCTATGACAAGATAAAATTTGAATAGAGTCCAGAAGGATGAGAAAGGGTCAGCTAAGTAAAGCAAAGGAGGTAAATATATGCCAGGCCAGTTAGGCCTTTCACCAAACACAGAGACTGTTAAAATGAGAAAGATATTCTCCTGGCTTCAAGTTATGCAAAACTCTCACATCCATACAAAGCACTCAAAGCTCTGTATTTCCAAACTTGACCCTTCCCTTGAGTGCAGCTCCCCACCAGAGAACTCTAAATGGAAGGTTCCAAGGTCTACTGAATCAAATCCATCATCTATACACCAAAGCTGTTCTCTCAAAACTGGCAGGTGGACACAGAGTTGAATTGGTCTTGTGTGTCTCCTTGAATCGGTCCACTAAAATATTTTCTAAGATAGGTAAAAAAGTGAAAATTGACAACAGACCTCTGTATTAAAAACTAGAGAAGAGCATATCTTCTGGATGGGATTTCTGTCAGTGCTGTGAATGTGAGTAGCCTGAGAAACCCCTAATTCTACAAATGCCGTATGTTCCAAACTAATGCAAAACAGGATGTAGTCTCAAATAAATTCTAACAATTCTTCGCCTTGTTTCTCCCAATTGTGTCTAATTGAGGAATGTAGACAGCGTACATGCCCAGAGAATTGGACACCACTGGAAGGTATATCTCGGTCCTCAGAAGGTTGACAAACTACATTTGACTTTACTTCAGTCAGAGAACCTAACAGCAAGGAGAAGAAAATACCTTCCGAAATGCAGGCAGCCCAGGGATAATCAGGTATTTGTTGGATATCAGTATTTTGTTAATGTTTATTTATTTTTGAGAGAAAGAGAGAGAAAGCCAGCACATGAGCATGGGAGGGGCAGAGAGAGAGGGAGACACAGGGTCAGAAGCACGCTCCAGGCTCTGAGCTGTCAGCACAGAGCCCGACACGGGGCTCGAACTCACAGTGAGATCGTGTCCCAAACCGAAGTCGGATGCTCAACTGACTGAGCCACCCAGGTGCCCCTTGGATATCAGTATTTTAATGAAAGCCTGGGTAAGGTGAGCTTTGGGTTCATATTTGTGTCTTGGCCATGCCGGCCTTCCGGTGTTTCTCAAGCAGACCACCCTTGGACCTCAGTGCTTTTGCACAGTCTGTGCACATCTGCCTGAAGTGCTTTATGCCCACTGTTTACAGTTCTGCCTACCTTTGTTTGTTCAAGCCTTGCCCAATCACATTTCCCACCCTTCCAACCCTATCACCTGTAACTCTCCAGTGCCTTGTCTTGCTTGATTTTTCCCAGCACAAACATGATTTTACATATTCATACCATGTGTTTGCTATTTGTGTATCATACGAGCAGTAACCATTCCTGGTCTGCTCTTCACATTCCCTCATCATCTAGAACAGTGTCTGCAAATTTAGTAAGTGCTAAGTATATACTCTTTTGATATTTGGATAGCTATCTGAAAGGAGGGAAAAGTCTAGTCATTAGCCAATGAAGAGCACTAGGGACCCAGTTATTCTCTCTGTGCATGAAGACTGTAAACTTCTATTATAGGTGAACACAGCTGTTCTATATGTTTTTAAAGAAATCTATGAAAAGATTACATTCTCCTAAAAATAGGAAAAATAAGATGCCCTAGAAATAATTATTTTCTTGATAAAAAAAAAAACAAACTTTTAGAAAGCATACTGCCTAAGGATCTTAAAATATTTGCAAGACGATGGGTTTTTAAGAAATTGGGAGTAAGATATCACAGCAAGATGTGATGAAATAATTTCAGAGATGCAAAATAATCAGATTAATATGTGAAAATGATACAAGGATATATAAAATGCAATAGAAAAATTGAAATATATCTGCAGGCAATAAAGACTAGAACTGGCATTGTTCAGAACTCAAGCAGAGCTGTAAAGACTCTCCAGAATGCAGAAGCAAAATAAAAATAAAGAAAATGATCCCAGCAAAGAGATATATAGAACAGAGAAATCACTGTTTGAGACAAAACAAAGCTAGAAATCATAAAAGTTGGCATCAATACGGTGCCAGTGTTCCACATGCTTTCCTTATTGTTAACCTTTTAGCACATACAGTAACCCTATAAGGTAGACACCATCATCATACCCACTTTGTAATGAGAATACTGAGGCATGGAGAAACGTGATTTGTCCAACCCGGAATGTGAAATCTACCCATCTGTGTCAAAGTATCCAAGATGTAATAATCCCACTCGGAATTTTAATAAATATGGTTTACTTTTCCTCTATTATCTGATCACTTTTTATGGCCACTTAAAAGTATACAAGCTGTATTGTTATTATTCTTTATTATTCAATTGGCAAGTGGATATAATACATATATTTATATCTCAGAATACTGTGCTTCTGCTTAAGTCTCCTTGTAGTTTTTACATTATTTTCTATGCCTTTGCCCATCTTTTGATTTTACACTGTCCTGAATCACACTGTTTCCGGTTTGTTTGTTTTTTTTTTTGCTTTTACATAGTATATACTTTTATTTTTTTTGACTCAATATTTGCTATGAAAGGTATGTTTGATCTAGCCCTGCCATCTTGTTTTAAGACATATTTTCTTCATTTCTTTTGGGCATTTCTGGCAGGAGAATTGAACAAATACATCCTCAGTTATTTTACAAGAATCACTCAGCTATTCTCTTGACAGAGATTTTATTTCTATTTCACTTAGATCTGAATTATTTAAAAGCAAAAGAGTTACTCTCAACCAAGAATGCAAGTGTCAACCAGTAATAGGACTAAGACATTATTTAACAAGGGAGTGAATGGGCATATTATTTGTTTGTTGACGGTATCAGAAATAAATCCAAAATAAGTAAGAAATTAGCTATATTATTAAAAAATCACTTCCTTTGAAATTAATGGGCATAGAATCTTTTTTCTGCTATTCCTTATTAATCTTAAAGTAAACATACCCTCTCCCTCCCCAGAGGTGATCTTTTTGTCTTTTCCTTCTGGAAAATCACACAGTTGAGACTATGACTTCGACTCAGGTCATGATCTCACTCCTTGTGAGTTGGAGCCCTGTGTTGGTCTCTGGGCTGTGTGCTGACAGCTGGAGGCCTGAATCCTACTTTGGATTCCTGTCTCCCTCCTTCTGTCTCTCTCCCCCTTCCCCACTCAGGCTCGCTCTCTCTCTCTCTCTCTCTCTCTCTGTCTCTCAAAAGTAAACATTAAAAATATTTTTAAAAAAACTTTAGAAAATCTGCTATCAGAATGACATCTAGATGATCATTCAAATGTTAAGCAGGATTTGCTTTTTGCACCCATACAGGTATCTCTCACAGATTCATATATTTTAGACTTTTATCTGCTAATTGAAATGATACTGGAATCCAGAGAGTTTTATTAAGTCTGAGGGAAAATCTCATTATAGTCGCTCAGTAATGAATCATGAAAAGAAACAGTGCTAGATGACTTATTTCAGTATTGTTTTATGGGAAATTCCTATGAAATTGCATTGACAGAACGTCTTTAAAAATAAAATAAATTAATTCATCTATTTATACCAGTTTTTGAAATTTAAAAAAATCATTTTAAAGGTTAGTGAATTTAATTCATTACTCTCTCTGTGAATAAATTTTACATTATCCAGTGTCTGAAAACAAAATGGGTCTTATCCAAATTTTGAAATCGTGAAAAGCTACCCGAATAATCAGAGCGATTCACTCACTTACTTACCCAATAAAATTTTAAAAGAAAACGTAATTCCCGGGGGCGCCTGGGTGGCGCAGTCGGTTAAGCGTCTGACTTCAGCCAGGTCACGATCTCGCGGTCCGTGAGTTCGAGCCCCGCGTCAGGCTCTGGGCTGATGGCTCGGAGCCTGGAGCCTGTTTCCGATTCTGTGTCTCCCTCTCTCTCTGCCCCTCCCCCGTTCATGCTCTGTCTCTCTCTGTCCCAAAAATAAATAAAAAACGTTGAAAAAAAAAAGAAAAGAAAACGTAATTCCCTGCACACATAGAGACCACTGCTGTCTCTGCTGAACTGTTCACAATTGCTTCAGACCCTATAAGATTATAAGCCATTGGGGGTGGAGCCAGTGTCCGGACTATTCACACTATATCCCCGCCTTCTAGGACAATGTGGGGCATATAATACAAGCCAAGCAAACATTGAGAACATACATGAATAAAATTTAGATGGTTCTTTGGTTTCCAGTAGCTGATTGAACAACAGTAATGTGTGTGTGTGTGTGTGTGTGTGTGTTTTGTTTTGTTTACATGTTATCAAAGGATTTACCATGATAACTATTCAATCATGTGTTCCTTCAACAGATTGATGCTACCTGAAGAAATAAAGGTAAGGAATATAAATTTAAGCTTTTGATGATTTAAAGACAATTTACAAAAACGTAACAGACATTTAGTACAGAATATTCATGATGTCAAGAGAGTTTCTCTTCATTAAATCTAAAACCAACTCTCTGAGTTGGAGAGGAAAATTATCCTAGTTTCATAACAGAGAAAACCAATGCTCAAGTGGTTTGATACTTTACCTTAGTCATACAGCTAGTGAGTCGAAATGGGAGGATTTGAAGCCAGGTCTCCTGACACCAGACCTAGCAGAATTTGATACACACAGAAATTCAGTTCTGCCTCTTTAAGTAATTCAGAGCAAGCACTATTTTGGGGGCACCTGGCTGGCTCAGTCAGAAGAGCATGTGACTCTTGATCTCAGGGTCATGAATCTGAGCTCCACGTTGGGTATAGAGATTACTTATTTATAAATAAATAACAACTTTGTAAAAAGCAATGACTATTTTTAATTATTGGAAGGAAATAGAGAGAGAGAGATTTCTGGAGATGTATATAATAAACAGAAATAATTCCAGCATTCCTGATTCTTAAAATTAATTTTTTAAACATTTTTAATGTTTTTTTTTTGAGAGAGAGAGTGAGAGAGAGAGCGCACGAGTGGGGGGAGGGAGAGGGAGAGAGGGAGACACAGAATCCAAAGCAGGCTCTAGGATCTGAGCTGTCAGCAGAAAGCCAGATGCAGAGCTCTAAACCACAAACTGTGAGATCATGACCTGAGTAGAATTGGAAGCTTAACTGACTGAACCACCCAGGCACCCTTTAACATTAGTTTTTTAAACAACAACAAAACAAAACAAAACCAGTTTTGATTATAGAATTTTAAAGAAAAAAAAATATCATGGCCTAAAATGGATTCAATTTTGAAGACACATTCCTTTTTCAGAAATGTTACAGTATGAAAAAAATGTGTAGAGATATAGTTTTTGAAATTATACCTTCTGCTAGCATCTTTTGCTACTTTGGCTCAAAATCTTCTGGGTCCTTTAAGTCACAGTTTAAATTTAAAATAGTGCCTTTTAGGGGCACCTGTACAACTTTGGCTCAGTTCATGGTCTCACAGTTCGTGAGTTTGAGCCCCACAGCAGGCTCTGTGCTGACAGCTCAAAGCCTGCAGCCTGCTCTGGATTCTGGGTCTCTCCATCTCTGCCCCTCCTCCACCTGTGCTCAGCTTCTCTCTCTCTCAAAAATAAACAAACATTTTAAAAAACTATAAAATAATGTCTTTTGGAAATCGTACATAAGGCTAGTGATCTCACACACAGGTCCTCTCAAGTTGTGTCAAGGTCAATATTAGCGTAACGCTCTGCATCACATGACTAAGAAAGATGTCTAAGATTTCACTTATCACGTCACTCCTACTATTATTTAATTTTACGTACTTTTTCATATTCAATCTCATATCATATTCAGTCACTAAGCCTGTTTCCTCATCTGTATACAGACTAAGAAAAATAATACTTGCTGGATAAGGTTGTAATGAAGAACAAAGGAAATGTTCTTATACTTTTCTTTTAATGTTTATTTAAATTTTTTTTACATTTATTTATTTTTGAGAGACAGAGAGAGACAGAGCACAGTGGGGGAGGGGCAGAGAGAGAAGGAGACACAGAATCGGAAGCAGACTCCAGGCTCTGAGCTGTCAGCACAGAGCCTGACTTGGGCTCAAACTCCTAGACCGTGAGATCGTGACCTGACCTGAAGTCCAACGTTCAACTGACGGAGCCACCCAGGCGCCCCATCTTTTAATGTTTATTTAAAACAGGGAGGGAAGGGGCAAAGAGAGGGTGACAGAGGATCCTAAGGGGGCTCTGTGCTGACAGCAGAGATCCCCATGTGGGGCTCAATCTCATGAACCATGAGATCACGACCTGAGCCAAAGTTGGACGCTCAACTGACTGAGCCACCTAGGCGTACCAAGGAGATGTTCTCATGAAATATTTGCTCACTGCTTGATACAAATAAGTTTTCAATAAATATGAAGTACTGTTAGCAATGATTACCCATCATAGCAATGCGGGATGGAGTTGCTATCTTATTTTTAAAAACAAGGCAACTCAGGCCCAGGTGGTTAGGAAACTGGCTTAAGGCCACACAGGCATGGAAAGGCAAAACCAGAACTCAAGGGCACTGACATCCAAGTTGAGGAGCAAACACTCTCCAAGTGCAAGTAGGAGGCAGGTCCCAGGTACAGGGTGTGAGACACACATAAGGGAGACAGGCAGTCACAGGACAACCTGGGAAGAGAAATGGGGACAGAATGAAGCCTTAAGCCCTTGTCCCCAAGGACTGTGCCCAGTCTTCAGCCTGTTTCCTTCACCATATCTTGAAGGAATACGATGATTAGTATTAATAGCTAACATTTAGTGGGTATTGACAGCAATCCCCCCTGATCCACAGTTTTTTTTTCCTTAGTTTCATTTACCTGTGGTCAACCAGGGTCTGGAAGCAGACCATCCTCCTTCTGATGTTCTGTCAGAAGGTCAGTAGTAGCCTAACGCTACAACACATGCCTATGTCATTCACCTCACTTCATCTCACCACATGGGCATAATATCATCTCACGTTATTACAAGAAGAAGGGTGAGTGCCATACAATAAGATATTTTGAGAGAGAAGCCACATTCATATAACCTTTATTAGAGTATATTGTTACAATTGTCCTATTTTTTTTACTAGTTATGGTTGTTAATCTCTTCCTGTGCCTAATTTATAAATTAAACTTTATCATAAGTATGGATGTATAGGAAAACCGTCCTATGTACAGGGTTCTGTATTGGTGTCGTTTCAGGAATGCACAGGGGTCTTGAGATGTATCCCCCACCAGTAAGTGGCTACTACTGCACTGACAGGCCCCATCCTAAACACTTGTCTTTAGCTACCCACGGACTCTTTAGTCCCTTTGCAGATAAAAAACTGAGGCTCAACTAGTGGCTGACAGGGCCAGGTTTCAACCTCAAGTAACACTTAGTATAGAAGCGTACATGCAAGTAAGAATTTGCTCCTGTTTCTCCCAGAGCATTAATAATCAGCAAACAAATGAGATGATAAATAAATGAGATGGGGTGATTTGAGAATTTCAATGACAGAGAATTATTAAAACCCCATTTAAAAAATCACCTTTGTATTTCCTTGTGCATAAACAAGCCATTCTTCGCATTGCCCCTGTCTGATTATAGGATGTTTTCCGGGAGACTTACTCCTCGAGGCTTGAGTCTCTGACCCTGTGGGTCCCCGGGAAAGACAATAGCTTCTTGGGAAACGAGAAGGAAGAATGAAGGAGAAAACAGTATGTTTGGGGACACTTGACTTCTTCTATACCCTGATGTATCATTTCTTTCCTTTTGTATCCATTCACCGTCTGATTCCCTCAGTAGATGTTAACTTCCGGGTGATCTGTTTTAAACTGCTTTATCCCAAGTGCCTAGAATAGTGTGTAGTTCACAGTAGGTATTTATTAAATGGGTGCTGAGTGAATGACTTCACTTCAAAGCGCCAGACTTCCAGGGACCTGGGCTTCAAAGCTATCCATCACCACTCACACATTGTGTGCTCTCAGATGGTTTACTAGGTATCTCAGAGCCTTGTTAAATAAGGATGATAAAGCTTCTGCTCAGAGAGTGTAGTGGTTAAAGGGATGGAGTGCCAAGTGCCTCACTGGACGCCTGGCAGGAGTCTGGACTTCTTAGCTTCTCCTCACCCTGCACACGACTGCCTCTGACCCCTGGTGTAAATGTGGAAGTAGAGAATTAGCATGAAATTCACAGCCAACTTTGTGCAAATGGATCATCTTGTCACTTAGAGTGTGTCTCCTCTAGAGAGTTTACACTCCTAATTATTTGGCTACATTCTCGGCTCACCTTAGCCAAGCATTAACTCAATCGCTAATTTTCATGCTTAATATATTTTTTCAAGTTATTCAAGGAACTAAAGACTGGCTGGGAAAGCTTTCTACTCTCATCCAGAGGGAATTAAGCTAGTCACAATCAAATCTTCCCCCATCAATAACCAATTTAAACCATTATCCCAATTAAATATCATTCCGAAAGCAATCTTAATCAATCCAGACTTGATAGGCTTCCTGAAAGAATTGCCTAATTAAACTCTCTATAGAATAAAATGATTCTGCCTAGTCAACCCAACGGTGACAGGAAACCAAGAAACAGAAGAGAATATTTGAAGTTAATCTTCTGAGAGCATGTAACAGAATTGAGAGACAATGGGGCTAATGTCCCTCTCACGGGGATATTGTGAGGGCATCAAGAAAATTCACATGAATGTTTTTTGAGAAGTACTTTAAAGTGAAAGTTGTAATCATTAATTTTGGAGTGTGGCCTCCATGACACCTGCCTTATTTCTGAACTTGTTTTCTTTCTCCTAGATTTCTTTCTGTAAACCCAGAATCTTGTTCTCTCTTTCATTCTTAGGACTGTCATGTACAGTGGGCAGATTGCTCACTCCACAAAGGTACCCTTTGAAGACATACATGGAGACTAAACTCCAGTTCAGGCACTTCCTCCCCATGCTGATGGTCTATGGAATACTATTTATTCAGAGAGTAAAATCCTTTCCTAATATGCATGTAGCATGTTCTATAACCTTATCTTATCCCTCTGGTGTTACTTTCCCAGGGCTTCCATAACAAATTGAGTGTCTTAAGACAACATAAGAGTCTTCTCTCCTACTTCTGGAGGGTAGCAGTATGAAATCAGCAAAGCAGCACACCCTCTGGAGGCTTTAGGGTAGAATCTATTTCCTACTCTTCCAGGTTCAGGCAGCTGTTGGCATTCCTTGGCTCATGGCTTGCATTTCTCTCTATGGCATCTTCATATCATTTTCTCTTGTGTGTGTCTGTGTGATTGCCTTTTCTCTCTCTTATAAGGACATTTATGATGGCATTTAAGGCCCACCTGCATAAGTGAAGGTAATTCCCTCCCTCATCTTAAACCCTTAATTACATCAGCAATGGCCCTTTTCCCAAATAAGGCAAGATTTATAAATTCCAAGGATTAGGACTTGATATCTTTATATGGTCATTATTCAGCCTGCTGTATCTCCCAAACTGCTTCCAGGTAATAGCACAGTCTTAGGGAACAGCAGAGTTGACTGCACACAGTTGTTTTTTTGTTTTGTTTTGTTTTGTTTTGTTTTTCCAGACAGAGGAGGATTCAAGGACACCCAGGTTTTCATGCCATTTGGAATGAGGGATTAGAACTCCAGCCACACTGTTGTATAAAACTTGGGGAAAATGTATATACCAAGGCTGTCCAACAGAACTCTCTGATCTGTTGGGGCAGATGCTTCCAAACTCAGGACTCCAGACTCTCTGTGCCAATCTTTCTACACCTCACTTCTTTCACCCGTTGGGGAGGAGACAATCCTGAGACTCATATAGAGTTGGTCACTCTTTCCTCTTAATGTGACACGGTAGTCCTGTTTGCTGAAACACAAGCTGTACAGTCCATTTTTAGGAATATTCTAACATTTCACACCTTGTGGCACTGACAAGATAAGTTCTTGAGTCTTTTGATTTCCACCTGCTGAGCATGGGAAAGTAATTCCTGATAGAACCACATGACAGAAAGACCACTAGAACTAATGAAGAAACTTTTCATTACAAAACCCTGACCTCTTTTGGTAAGAAGGTAGAAAAGATGTATATATAAGTGTCTCAGCTGGTAAAAATTATTCTTCTCAGAAATAAGAATAACTTTAGTAGGAAAATTAGTAGAGCTTTGGGTTTGGGGAGAATATTTGTTTTCTTGGTTCCTTATTAAAAGTACATTTTGCTGACATTAAAAGTGAGATATGCTTATTGACTATAATTTGAAAATATGTGCTCAAATTCCACTACTGGGTATTTACCCAAAGAAAGTGAAAGCACTAATTTGAAAAGATACAAGCACTCCTATGTTTATTGCAGCATTGTTTTAAATAGCCAACATACAGAAAAACTTTAGTGTCCATGATAGATGAATAGATAAGGAAGATGTGATACACACACACACACACACACACACACACACACACACACAATGGAATACTACTTACTTAAAAAAGAATGAAATCTTGCCATTTGTGATAACATGAATGGGCCTAGATGGTATTATGCTAAGTGAAATAAGACAAAGACAAATACCATATGACTTCACTTATATGTAGAATCTAAAACATAAAACCAGTGAACAACAAAACAGACTTTTAAATACAGAGAACAAGCTGGTGGTCTCCAGAGAAAGGTGTGTGGGATATGGGCAAAATAGGTATAGGAGATTAACTACAAACCTCCAGTTATGAAATAAACAAGTTAATAGAGGTGAAAAGTACAGCATAGGGAATATAGTCACTAATATTGTGATAACATTGTGAGGTGACAACACTGATCTTGGTGGGCACTGAGTAATATATAGAATCACTGAATCAATATGCTGCACACATGAAACTAATACAACATTGTATGTCAATTATGCTTCAACATACAAATAAACAAACAATAAGTGTATCTACTTATGTCCAACCCCAAATTTCACTAACTTGGCTCAAGCCAAAGCCATTGTTATTTCTACCTGGATTGTGACAATCATATTTGAAGGGGGTGGCACTCAGCCTCCAGTTATCCTCCTATTTGTGCCCGTAAAATGTTTGCACAGTTGAAAACATTTAAAAAAATTAATGTTTATTTACTTTTGAGACACACACACACAGAGAGAGAGAGAGAGAGAGAGAGAGAGAGAGAGAGAGAGACTGAGAGACAGAGCCTAAGTGGAGGAGGGGCAGAGAGAGAGACATATACACAGAATCTAAAATAGGCTTCAAAATAGGCTTCAGGCTCTGAACTGTCCGCACAGAGGCCAAAGCAGGACTCAAACTCATGAACTGTGAGATCATGACCTGAGCATAAAGAAGCTGGACACTTAACAGACTGAGCCACCTAGGTGCCCCAAGAACATTTTTTTAATGACTTCCCACTGCCTAGTATACAGCCAAGTTCTTTAGTAGATGCCTTTCAAACCTAGTAGTTTTGTTTTGTTTTGTTTTGTTTTTTATCTTCTAACTATACCCTTCCCATAACGGTCTCACAATCTTCTGTGGAAACATTTTTCATTCCTGGCCTGAGTGATGTTACCCAGACTATGGTATCTCTGAACATTGTTGCTTCATCTGAAGCACTTCACCTGCCTACTTCTTTCACTCATTTCTCACTCTCTCTCCCTTCTTCCCCATCCTTCTGGGCCATCATTTGTGTGTCACTTTTCCTGGGAGTCTCCTTTGACTCTACAAATCTAGATTAAGTGTCCTTTTTCTGGGCTTCCACGGCACCCCACACTTCTTCAGTCAATGTCTTCATACTCAATCATATTTGCTACCCACCTGGGCATATCATATCGCCCCTAGATGATGTACTCTCTGATGGCAAGGATTATATCTATTTTGTAACAGTATTTCCAGTTGTATCATAGTGCCCAACACATTGGAAGCAGTTAATATATACTTTAAATACATATTAAGTATTAGAAAAAATAAGGTTAAGAGCAAGGACCCTAGATCCATATTGCTTGAGTTCAAATTCAAACTTTTCTTGTTACTAGCTTTTAACTATATGTAAGCTACCTAATCACTCTGAATCTCAATTTTGTCATATGTAATTTGTAGGATTCTCTTCTGCTCAATGGAAGCTGAATCTGTGACTTTGCTTCTAATCAATAAAATATGGCAAAATGATTTGATGTCACTCCATTAATGTGGCTACATCATATGGTGAAGGAGATGAAATATCACTCCCAGGACTGTACATATTACAGTATATAAGATTCTGTCTTAATAGATGGCAGCAAGAGAAATTCCCTGCTGACCTGAGAAGGCACACAGCCATGTCATGGATGGCCTATAGAAAGGACCATGTAGTGAGAAGTACAGGTGATTTCTAAAACCTGAGAGTGGCCTCTAATTTATAGTCAGAAGCTGAGACCTTTAGTCATAAAAGCACAGGAAACAGATTCTGCCTATAATCTGAATAAGCTCCAAAACAGATTCTTCCCTAGTTGAGCCTCCTGATGAGACTGCAGCCCTTCCAAAAGGAAATTAGAGCTGTAAGGGACCCTCAGCAGAGGACCTAGCTAAGCAATGCCTGGGGTCCAGACCAACAGACACTGTACTATAAAAATGAAGCTGCTACGTTTGTAGTAATTATTTACACAGCAATAGAAAACAAATGCATAGTCCCACTCCCTGATAACTACTTGTAGGATTAAATGAATTAATATTCACAAAATGTGGAGAAATATTCCTGTCACTCAGTAATTATTACATTAGTATTCGTTAAATAAAAGGAAAGTAAATGTTTTTATCACTCAAATACATTTAATGTAAATGTTTTATGTTTTGTTTCTCTTTTTCCACTATTTTCACTATATTTCATAGTTGAACTTGTACAATGCATGACTATATGTCATGTAACAAAGGTCATTTTATTGATAACTTCCAAATGCTAAATTTTATAGATGTGTCAGAATTATAGTAATTTTTTCTTATTTTTGGATACTTAGATCCTGCTAATTTTTCATTATTATAAACAGTGCTGACTTAACCATGAATGTTTGAAATCACAGCATCAATTGTTTTATTAATTATTTTTTGAACATATCATTTAAAAGTTTTATTTTCTTCCATTCATGTGTTTGTTTCCTCCCATTTAGCTGCTTAGGATGGACAAATTTTATACTGTTTTTTTTTTAATAAATACTATTAATTAAGTTATAAGAATGTATTGCTTTAAGTTCCTCTAGAATTAAGTCCTTACAGTGTATTGCAATTTACAAAATATGAAAAAGAAGGCATCTCATCCAATGTATCCCAAATAACTCTAAGATTGCAATTACAGATTGAAGTTAACTGATCTTGTCCTTAGAAACAGAACAAATTGCTTAATCTCTCTTCAGCCATTGGCCTGAAGATAAATGATGTATTGTATATATTTTGAACATCAGTGTAAGAATTTATTCTCATTCCTTAATAGCATGTGCCTGCCATGGTTTTAAAGCTATTTAAATTTCTTGATGTGCTATGAGAATTATGTCCATCTTGATGTTACAGAAATTAACCTATCAACTCTCAGAGAATAAAGATCATGACAGTTTATTATTATTATTATTGTTATTGTTATTATTATAACTTTTAATCTAGTCACAGCTCCATGACATAAGGTGGTTCTTAAGAGAATCACAGAAATAAATATAATTTCTTCTATGAAACAAAAGTATTTCTGATAGATCTGCAAAAAGTGTACTGTATTTTGATACAGTAACAAGTGTTACTATCATTTACTAGCTCTGAGCCTCCTAAATAGATTGGAATTGTAACACCTATGTTAATTTTCAATTGTGAGGATAAATTTAACCATGTCTATGCAATTTTTTAACAGCTTTACTGAGTAATCATTAATGTACCAAGAACCACATATATTTAATGTGTATAATTCAATAATGTAGACATGGGCAAACACTCATGATACCATCACCATGAAGTCAAGGTAATCTACATTATGCACATCCAACACCTTCAGAATTTCTTTGTGTCTCTTTGTTTTGTGCATGTATGTGTGTGTGAGGTAAGAATGATTAACATGAGATTTACCCTCTGGAACTTTGATGGGCATAATACCACATTGTTAACTACAGGTTCTGTGTTGCACAGCCAATTTCTAGAACTTATTCATCTAGTTTAATTGAAACTTTACATTCATTAAATAACAACCCTCCATTTCCCTCACACTTCAGCACCGTTTTACCTTAACACAGAGTCAGTATACCACTGTCCACCATTAATGAAAGTGAACCAATGAAAAACATTTTAACTATATATTCTTTACATGTCTGGTACTCTAATTAATTTTCAGTGAATTTATGTTTACACAATGTCTTCTATATAAGACTGCTACATCTGGGTGTCAGAATGAGATCTGGAAAATTTACCCAGTCAGCTGTCAATAGGCTAATATAATCGTTTAGATGAAATGTTCTATTTAACTGATATCAATAAGTGGAACTTATGGCCAAGGATATTATACACACACACACACACACACACATCTTCAGTTTGAAAGGAAAGTAAGGCAGACGCCAGACTGAATTTCATCAAACAATAGAAGTTCTCAAACTTGCTTGGTAGATTCAATTACATGACTGAATTCAGCCAGGGATGGCCATGTTCACCAAGTGGTTTTCAAAGAAGATATTTTTGCTTCTCTATCCAGATGTTATAAGACGAAGAAATAGGAGTAAAGTCTTGGTTGAAAGTTATGGCTGGAGTATAAAATTCAATACTTTTCAAGGTTTATATCTACTCAGTAAATCCTGAATGAGTAAATGCAACCATGTATGGAATTGTACGAATTTGGATATGAAAACTTACTTCAATGATTTTTTAAATTTTCTTTGGACATGTAGACAAATACATATATTTGGATTATAGCTCACTTGCCTCCTTAAAAATACCCAGAATTTTTTCCAGTATTTCACTTTAAAATATTGCGTTCAATATGGTATTTCCTTTAGGTAAGGGCATAGATCACCTTTTCCTAAGGTGAACTGGCCACTCTATTAGTTAAGCAGCTTTAGAAAGAGCGTATGATGGGACTGCCTGGGTGGCACAGTTGATTAAGTGTCTGGCTCTTGAGTTTGGCTCAGGTCATGATCTCATGGGAGCCCCAAGACAGACTCCATGCCTGGATTCTTTCTCTCCCTTTCTGTCTATCCTTCCCCTGCCTGGGCACTTTCTCTCTCTCTCTCTCTCTCTCTCTCTCTCTCTCTCTCTCTCTCTCAAAAATAAATTTTTAAAAAAGGATATTATCATGTTCATCTTATATAGCTATTGATAAAGTATTGTAACACAAAAAATACAGACCCTAAAATGTAGTAGACTGTATTATTGGTTCATGACTATTCATTTGTTCCCCGCACTTGCCATGTTTTCCAATAAACAGAATATATTTTCTTGCCTAATTGCCTTTGGGCTTGGGCATATGGTTTCCCTTGGATAATTAAATGTGGAAAAATATACCATATACCACATATGAGCCAAATCTTTAAATGTGCTTGTGCACATTTCTGTCTATTTCTTGACCTCTATTTATAAGAAAATTATGTCTCAGAGGGGAGCTACCATTTTAGCCTTTTTCTGAAATAAGAAGATACATGGATCCAAGCCCAGCATAGCGCAGAACCCAGGAACAGCCCAGACCAGCCTAAACTAAGCAAATACTTCTGTTCTTGTGTATATGAATAAGAAATGTATTTTCAAACCAATTGAAATATTACGACTGTTTGTTACTGCAGTAAAAGCTGATGATAGATTAGATAGATGATAGATAGATAGACATATACATATAGCTGTGTATCTATCATCTACCAATATCTATCTATCCACCTATCTATCTATTCATATAGATATATATAGCTAGAAAAAGAGATCTAAATCTAGATATATATACATAGGACGTAATACTGATTCTTCCTTAATTTGTGTGCTTGGAGAAATATAATTATTTCCATAGTATTTATCATAATCATAATTATCATTTTAGTTAAGACTTATTTAGCAGCTCTAAAAAATAAACATCAAACTTTCAATTGCTTAACACATTAAGCATTTATTTTTGTTGGTATAACTGTCCAAAGTATCCAGAGTGGACAGGCTTTTCTCCCTGTAAAAGTTAGGGATCCAGCTCCTTTCATTTTGTGTTCCCATCATTCTCGAAGAACTCATGGTCTCTGAGGCCCTCAGATAGATGAAGAAAAACAATGTAGTGAGGGGCCACCTCTTCCTTAACATTTGTTCATTACCTTGCCTCTGCTCACACCTTTGGGCAAGATTGTCACTTTGCTCCACCTATGTGCAAAAAGAGATGGGAAATCTAATTCCTAGCCGAGAAGCTTCTTCCCAGTGACAGAAATCAATGGAAGGGGAAGCAGAACTTCTAATTGGACACTTAGTCTCTCCTCTACCACAATCATCATTGCAACCAGAATTACTGAAAAGTTATATATTCCAGACTCTGTCTCTGGAAAGGCAGCTGTGTGTAGAGGGAGGGAAGGAGAAAGAGGTGAAGGGGAATGTGAGGGAGAGGAGAAGCAGGAAGGGAGGGGAGAGATTTTAAGGAATTGACTCAGACAGGTGTGTGGCTGGCAAGTCAGAAATCGATGGAGCAAGCTGGCAGTCTACAAATTCAGGTAGAGTTGATGATGATATCATCTTGAGTACAAATTCCACAGGGCAGCCAGCTGGAACTTAGGCAGAGTTTCTGTGTTGTAATCTTGAGGAGAATTCCTTCAGGAAATGTCAGTCTTTGCTCCTAAGGTCTTCCACTGATGGACCAAGTCCACCCACATTATGAAGGACAATCTCCTTTCTCAAAGTCTATTAATTTAAATGTTAATCACATCAAAAAAACACCTTTGGAGCAACATCTGGATTGATATTCCACCAAAAAAAACCCCAAAAAAACAAAATAGCACCAGAGCCTAGCCAATTTGACTGTAAAAATTAGCCATCACACTTGCTGTCAGCTTGACTTTCAGTTTTCTAAGTTTCCTCATCTGTTTAAAATGACACCACTTCATGTAACTCTGGTGATGACAGAAGTGCTAATATATATAAAATATGTGGCATAGTCATGGCATAGGACATATGGCCCCTACATGTTGGCTTTTATTCACTCTGGTCCTCCCAGCAGGTATTTTCTGTGTCTTCCTCTTTCATAGATGAGAGGGTATAGTCATTTAATATCTGTGTGTCTCAGTTTTTTCAACCAAAAAGCCATTTGCAGAGTTGTTGTGATGATTATAAATTATCCATGTAAAATACTTACCTCAGAATATAGCACATAGTAAGTAAGATGCTGATGTCTTGGCATGATGATCCAAAGTATTTTTTTCCTCTCCTGTTTAGATATCTCTATCATCCCTGGGAAAGGAAATATGGGAAACTCTTTCTGACAGGAAGCATTAAATTTAAAGCCCAGGAGAAAGATTCAGTGGGACATAGAAGCAGACGTAGTCTCAAGAATAAAATAAATATACAAATCCCAGGTCTTAATCCTCTGTTTTTAATAGGACCGTGCAGTCTAAATTAGAGCACCTTTATCTCAGCAGCCATCCATCATATAATGGAATGAAGAAGTGAAGAGAGGCACTGGAGGCAGGTAGGAAAAGAGAGTCACTCAGATGTATTATTTAACTCTCACTCACCCTTCTTACTCTCTCCCAACCTTTGAAGAGTCTGTTTCCACCCCTGTCTCTGAGTCATTTAGTGTTTATCCAAATCCCCAGCCAGGCAGTCCAGAGAGAGCCATGTTTTGGCTGAATCTCCATGGCCACAGGTGGTACAGACACCTGCAAGCACTTCAGCCTTCCCTGGACAGAAAACAGATCTTGGCCAGGTTGAGATTTGAAATGGAGAGAATAACAAAGATGGTGGCACAGGAGAACAGGCATCAGCCTTGTCAATCCTGTTACTTCTCTGGCTCGTGGCTTTACCATGGCATTCTTGGGAGGATTTGTATCCTGAGAAGTTTTGTTCAGCCAACCGTGATGTTAATAGTACACCATGGACTGCAGAGGAGTCTGAAGGGAATACGAGGGCCCTGTTTGCTTTGGCCAACTTTTTCTGTTGTGAATGTCCTACTTTTGTTATGTTTGGGTCTGACCCGTTGCTGGGTTTCATATACAATTAATATCAAAGTCTATTTTCTTTGTACAACTCCTGGCTTGTCTCAGTCTTATCTCTAAAAAGCTCGTACAAAGCTAGAGTGCATCTCCAAGAGGAAACAGAAGGAATTTTTGATGAGCACAACAACCCTCATCCTTCAAAATGACTTAGTTTGCTCTGTTCTATTCTGAATTAGCAAACTAAAGTATGCCTCTGAGATCCCATCATCTTTGAAATTCCACAGGCTTTCTTGATTGTTTTGTGCGCTAGAGTGAGAAGTGAAAATCTGGGCTTCCTGGGACAATCATTTAGCTTTGAAAGGCAATATTATTCTCAAAAGCAGAGGCTCATGGGTTTTCAGGGGTTAATGAGAGCACTTCAAAAAGGGAAATTGGATTGTTGAACTGAAATATTTTGAATGTATGTGCGTATGTATGTTCTTGTGCTAGGGTATAAAACTTTTATCATATACTCACAGGAGTAAATTCCCCACAAAAATGAAGGAGCTGATGCTTTTAAATTTGAATTATATTGCAACCTCAAAGGAGAATGCCAAATCTAAACATTTTATGAGGAAAATCTTCTCTTGAACTAGAAAATAGCTAAAGCTGCTCTTATCTGTTGCTGTTGTAAAAAATGAAAAATTTGTTGAGTCTTTTCATTAGATATAAAAGCTTTCTTGATATTTTCTCAAGTGAACTATGGGCTATTTTGATGCCTAATCAAACTATTGCAGTGTTTGCCATAAAATGTACCACGTGCACAGAGCCCATCTTTGATGTTACACATCTATACTTAATCATTGTAGGTAATTAATCTTTTTTCTGTTCTCTGGGGACGTCCTTACAATCTTGATCCTGGTCTCATCTAAGATATTTATAAAAAGAAAGAAAGAAATGAATACATATGATGCTATAACTCAGCTGTTAGTTTCCTCTTCTACTTTTTATGCTTCATGCTTTCCCTCCATATAAGATGTGAACAGGGCCGTGTTAAAAGCAGAGTGAGTGAACTAAGTAGCAGACTGTCTAGAGAGCTCCAAATGATGTGGGATGGCAGAGATCATGAAAATAACTTCTATCTTTACCAGTGCTGGGTTTCTGGGGTCTCTTACCAATTAGTAATCAATAAGTCATAACAACCAGGAGAATGAGATGTGATATTGAAATGTGGGCATCACATTCCTCTTCCATGCAATATGAGGAATGACAGAGAGAGAGAGAGAACATGTGTATCCCTAGTTCAGGAGTCTTCAGTATACAAGGGCAAAACTCACCCAATATTTTTATGTAGTTCCAGGGATCTTAGCAACTTGAATGCATAAACATAGAATTAACTGCAGAGTTTTATAGATCAGAGAGGGTTTACTATTATCATTTAATATTATAGACAATTATAACCATATGAGAGAATATATGAGACATTCAATTGAGGAATCAATCCTAAGTGTTTATTACATTATGATAATAAAAAAAATGATTGATTCCTTCCCATATGTTGGGCACTGTGCTAAGTACCTCATATACATCATCATCTTCGTTTTCAAAACTACTCTAGAAAGTAGGCAATACATTATTATCCTCACTTTATGAATGAAGGAACTTCATCTAGGAGAGATAAAAAAGGGAAAGTCACCGTGAATATGGTATTAACCACTTGGCTCTGGTTTCTCCATAGAAATATTAGGAGATATATCAGTGGGAGAGAGTAAAGGGAAGTGGCAGGGAGATTAGTGAATAGGTGTATCTTGTGGAGAGAAGGAGGAGGACCACAAGAGAAAGTCAGGAAACTCTATAGATGTTAATATCAGATTAATATCAGATCATTATTAGTTCTCAGAGCCATCTAGAATATCATCATAATCGAGGTGAGGTTTCTGATATCCTGATTCAGTCTGGGTTTTGTTTCTGCCAGATGATATGCTACCTTCTCCTGTTTTCTTTTAAACCCATTCTGTAATTATTCTTTTGCTTCTAAAAGCTGATATATTTATCTTAAGGAAAATATAGATGCAGAGCTCAACATTTTTTTCACTGCAACTTTAAATGTCAAATCTGAGATGCTTCATTGTTAATTTATTGTGAAATACTGGTTTCATTATCAAAATATTTTAATTCACCATAAAAATGGCCTCCTAGTATCCATACCTCAAGAACTGACTTTTCTTCTAAACACAACTGTTACTATTGGTTGTTCAAATACTACCAGGGACCTTTCTGGAATTGTTGTTTGGAAGCATGAAGGGTTTCATACTCCATGCTTGGTCCCACCCTGTTCTCCAGAGTCGTTGCCTCGCTTCTGGAGCGTTTGCTCATCCAGTGCAACTGGATCTCTGCTTTTGTTCTCTCTTGAGCATTCTGCTTGTTCACATAATTATTCATTCACCAAGTACTTGGAATTTAAAGTCAAACCAAAAAATCCAGTTCCAAACAGTCCTAAAGCACTTGTGGGTCAAAGATACAGTAAAACTGCAATTGCAAATGAATTCCCACTTGCTCCAAAAGCTTCCTGTATTTGCCACTGTTACAGCAGGAAGCACCCCATCTGCCTGGAGACTGGTTTGTCCCTCTTCCCAGACTTTGAGCTCTTGGAGATCAAGGACTATATTTGTCCATTGCATATTCTAAACTCCTGAGAATGCAAGAGGTACTCACCAGTAAAAGAGAATGAATGCATCCATGGCAACAAAATCTTCAGGGCACACCATATTCTCTTTATGTGATATGTAACTATTCTGCTCATGATGGTGTAGACATTCTCCATAAGCTGCCTAACAACAACCATCTGGTCTAGTCTATTATGACAGGTTTCTAACTGCACTTTTATCTCTATCCATTCTCTCTTTTAATTTCCCCATACTCTACTGTCAGGTGTATAATCCCAATATTGCTTTATACGTGTGACTCCTACACAAAATCTTCAGGGTCTTGCCTATATCTGCAGGATCATTATAAGCCTGATGACCAGAATCTTCCATTTCCTAACCCCAGCTATGTCTCCAGTCATATGAGTGGCTGTCACAAAATTACAGCTCTAACTGATCTAAGCTTTGTCTACTCAACAACACTTTTCCCTTTACTCATCAGTGTTTATTCCCCTTATCCGTTCTACCTTTATTATCTTTCTTTATCCTGGTTTTAATACCACTTTTCCTTCAAAGTAAACTTCAAATTTTATTTCTTCTACAAAGATTTCTTAGAATGTGCTCTAGATCTCATTTCTAAAAAACAAAGACTCAGAGAGACATCATAAAATAATCCGAGTTCCATATCAGAACCTTAGTAAAGCACCTTGTACCTTGTACACAGGTTAGGAGTGAGACCATCTCTGGGCATTAGCTTTTGCACATGCCAGCTGGGTATATCATTGCAAACATCGGCTCACTTGTCTGTACTTTGGTTGTCCTCATCTGTACAGTGGTTGTATATTAATTCTTTAAGAATGAAGGAAGAAAAATACTTATGTGGCTTATATGTCTGGCTTCCTTTCTCTAAGCTTCGTTATTTTTAATATATATCTGAGTCCTCCAATGTTTAAACATCTCTAGTCCAGAAAATTGAAATTTAAGTATTAACATTCTATTATTAGGAAAGGTAGAGATTTTTCAATATTTAATGGCACATCAAATTTGGGAAATAACTGGAGGTTTTATGATTTAAAAATATTTTAAAATCAAATGTTCAAATAATAATTTTCAGCTTATGAGATCAAATATTTATATCATAAAATGATGTGTTCAATGGTTTTCTCTGAAGGGGTTAGAAAATCGGAATGGTAACTCAATATGCTTGGCCCTTTTCCAAGTTTTCTGCTTTAATCCCATGAATCTTCTAATGGTATGACCCCTACATGCAAAGGGAGAAATAGGGGGAAAAATGTCCAATTGCAGAAAGAAAAACAGGATTTAATGTGATCATGTCTTGGATTATTTATGTAACCTTTTAAGAATTAGATATGTTTGAATAAAGCACCATCACTTGCTTTGCTAAGACGATGGTTTCATTAAAAAGCCCTTGTGCTGAAACCTGGAATGCATTGCCTGGATAAGCAGGTCAGAGTTCACAGTTGAAACTGCTCATGCAAAGCATGTTCAAAACTACCAGAAAAAAATTAAAAATGATAGTATCTGTCTCCATGTGCATGTGTGTGAGTGTGTGTATTTATGTTGTACACTGAGAAAAAAAGAAGTGAGCGTAAGTACGAGAAGCAGGAGCCAGAAGAAGACAGGGATGCTTGAATGGGATGTAAGTGAGCATCTCACATACCTCTGCACCATCCGTGCAGTGATAAGATGGTACAACTTGAAGACATTTATGGCAGTCTGGAGGGAGGTAATCTTTGGCAAGGAAGACAAAAACAAACCACATTTATCTCTGATGATTTAGCAGATTCATAACCATATATCTTAAACCAGGAGACTCAGGGCATTCCTTTATCTTTTGAAGCAACAAAACAGAGCTTGTCTACCTGTCCTGTGTCTCCCGAGTGAAAATGAGGGCCTCTCACTGGCGGGCTGGGGTCCTGCGGGGGATACAAGTCACCATGGTGGGTCATGCAGGGGAAGTTGTTTTGCAGCTAGAACGGCTGGCTTCCTCCTCTCACTGCCTGTGGAATGCTGACCATGATGAATGGCGTCCTAAGTACTAAATGCCTTGTTAGCATTGGGCATCTGACAAAGAATTGTCAGAATGTCTTACTCAAAGAATTCCAGGGAAGCAGATTTCTTCGATGTTTTCTTTCTTTTCTTCCTCCAACTTTTGTTCCAATGATTGACCATATGTCCAAGGATGAAGCAGAATTTTATGTTGTTCATTCCTTAAATTATTTATTCAGCCTTTTTTTTTTTATGGAGCACACATCGCTTTGGTGAGTAAAATATGTGGAATGACTATTTTTGTGGAGCTAAAATTTATAAAGAAAATAATTGGATAAATTAAAATATACTAAGTCCCGTGAAATATGTGAAAACTTTATGAAAAACATACAGGCTGCATAAGGGGGTAGAGAAAGAAGAAAGTAAGTGTAGGGTGATTAGTTGTTTTAGAGGGCATAGTCAGTATAAGGTACTATGGTATGGATGCATTTGATCCAGGCTCTAAACAAAAGAATGAAATGAGTCAAGATGTCATCTGGGATAAAAGTGTTTCAAGGAGAGGGACAGCTAATGCAAAGTCCCTAAATCGAAAGCATATCCTGATAAAATAATTTTAAAAAGTGATTAGGATGTGAGTTCGGTAGCAGTGGGTCAGGTCACGAAAGGACTTTTATGTTAAACTGAAGCCTATATATCATCATATCAGTGAGATGGGAAGGCATAGGTGGGTTTTTGATAAAAGGAGTGACCTGACTTGTCTGCAGGGAGGAGAGGCAGGAGTCAAGGTCCAGAATGGGAACAAAGAGGCGATTGCAGTTGTCCAGGAAAGAACTGACAGGGTTTGAAACAGGTGATGGTGAAGGAGTACATGGATTATGCACATATTTTGACAGCAAACCGGACAGATTTTGATGGATTGGATGTGGACTGTGACATAAATTAAGGAATTAAGTCTGACTTCAGGGTTTGGGACCTGAACAACTAGAAGAACAAATGTGACATTTGTTAAATTGCAGAATTTTTTTAGAGAAAAAGAGAGAAGGTGTGAGCAGGGAAGAGGGGCAGAGGGAGAGAGAGAGAGACAGAGAGGGAGAGAGACAGGGAGGGAGGGAAAGAGAGAGAGAGAGAGAGAGAGAGAGAGAATCTCAAACAGATTCCACACAGAGTGAAGAGCCCAACACAGGGCTTGATCCCATAACCCGGAGATCATGACTTGGACTGAAATCAAGAGTCAAACGCTCAACCGACTGACCACCCAGGTGCCCCTGCTGATTTTTTTTCTTGTACTAAAATTTATACACAGAAATGAATGCTGTCTTTTAAATGACTTTTCCTAGGAAAATATCTACTCGGTACAGTAATGCTTCAGCTCAGAGCAGCTCAAGTCTTTCTTAAGAATTTCATTCAATGCCTGAGACATGCAAGACATTCAGTTTCATTTTCATTTCACTTTTTTAACCGAACAGTGGAGTGAGTATATTTACCTTGCTTTTGGCCCTTTTGAAAATATGACTTCCAGTTTATTAAGGATGAGATAGTGCCAGCATTCAAGATAGTAAATATAAAAAGCAGCAAAAATACAAAATCTGAAAACTTCATTGTAATATTACCAATTCTCAGGAAGAGATAAACTCTCCAGACATATTCACCAAGATAGTACTAGCTGGTTTCTCTAATTGTATATATAAAACATTTTAACTTTTCATGGTTTGACCATAATGGCAGCCCACAGTGAATATTGGAGTTTCTCAGGAAATTTGGAAACTTAGGATTGATTTGGCTGCATACAAAAAAAAAAAAAAGATGAAGAATAAGGAAGTAAAGAAAGAACAAATATACAAAAGTAAAAAGACTTTTGCTATAAATATTAAAGGATATGTTTTTCTCAAATAATAATAAGTCTAGAAGTCATGGTCTAGGACAGAATGCCCTTGATCAAGGAAGCCAGGGTTCTTCTAGCCTCTTACTTTATTATGTTAGCATGCAACTTTTTTATTCTTATGATTACAATAAATATGATCTAACTCTGGGTTCATGCCTGAGTCCCAGGAATGGGGGAAAAAAGGGAATGGAGAAGGATAAAAGGCCAAAGTCATGGTCAATTTGTGTCTTCCTTTTGTACCACAAAAACATTAGTCTTACCACAAGACCCATCCTGTAGAACTATACTTAAATCCTAATATTCAGAACTGGCTCACCAAGACACCATTAGCTGTAAGAAGTCTTGGACATAAGTGATTTTTGTTTCGCTTTTGTAACTGGTTGTTCTCTTTTTTTTTTTTTTTCATTTTATATTAAACAATAATTCACATACCAAAAAGATTTTGTATGAAAGGGCACAGTTTGATAAACCATTGCAAACAGAACACACCAGTCCAGTCTGTGCCCAGATCAAGACACAGAACATTAGCAGCACCCCGTACCCTGACCTCAGATTCTTTCCCAGTCACTGCATCCTAGAGTGGTAGGCATATTTTTTCTTAGTGGGCCCACTGCTGGCCTGGATATGATAGGATGATAGGTATGATAGGATGGTGCCAGGGGTGAACCTAGACAGCTAACCTTTTTTGAGTTCATGGACAGAGATGTAAGGAGCAGGTAAGGAATGAATAGACATGGACCAGTCATGAACCAAGAGGCAGACTTAAGAGCCTTCTAGGCAGACTTAAGCCTTAAATACTTATGTACCCCCGGTGACTGCATGAGTCTTGTCTTGGGGAAAAAAAACTGTTTTAGTTTAAATTTTATTGTCTCAAATATGTGTCCTGATATAGAGTAATAACCATAATATGAAGGGGTTCAGGGAGAAAAACACAGACTTTGAAAAGTAAACAGATTCAAGTTTGAAATCCAGCTCTATGGTTTCATAGACAAAAAGTTTTGGAGGCGCTTCAAATTCCTTATCAACAAAAGATGGTAATAATACTTTCTTCATAGATGTGTTAAGAAGCTAAGCTAGATGTAACTGCACAAAAATTGAATCTTGGTGTGTTGCCCCCAGTTGACAAAGAGGATTGAGTGCTTTCCACGTCAGCCCTCACCCCTTTCCCCACCTGTCACCAGGCCTCTTCAAGAAATAGCATTCTTTCCTGACCATGAGAAGCATTTGGAAATGGAGGAAGGGAGTGGATATTAGGAGGGGAAAAAATGTAAGGCTTGGTCTGAGAAGGAATTTGAGGATACTGGGAAGAAAACGCTTCAGAGTCCTGGTGATGTGTGAGGGACATACATTTAAAAAGAGAAAAATATATTGGGGCACCTGGGTGGCTCAGTCAGTTCAGCATCCAACTTCGTCCTCAGGGCATGATCTCACGTTTGGAGAGTTTGGGCCCCGCACTGAGTTCTGTGCTGACAGCGCAGAACCTGGAGGCTGCTTCAGATCCTATGTCTCCCTCCCTCTCTCTCTCTGCCCCTCTCCCACGCACATTCTGTCTCTCAAAAAAAAAGAACGTTGAAAAAAATTGTAAAAAGTAAGAGAAAAATATCTCCTTATGCAATGGGATATGTAAATATGCATATTTATATTATATATTAATATATTTATATTTATAAATATATATCCCCATGTATATACATATAGATATACATGTAGATATATAGGTGTGTGTATATATGTTTAGATCTTTTTCACATATTTTCAAAAATGAAAGATGTTTGGTAATATTTTGCAGTTCATTTTTCTGTTTTGTTTTGTTAGTTTTGTTTTGTTTTCCTGGACTGTGTTTCTTGGACTGCTGCAGTCTTCTGAGACTGATCTTTACAGAACTTTACTATATAAGGATTAAAGAGAGAATAAATAACAGTCAGTACAGGACCAGGCACATGGCTGTTGTTCAAAAAAACTAGTTATTTATTATAAATGACTAATTATGTTGTCTTTGCTTAAAGGTATTTTTCAAATAACTATACCAACAACAATAACAATAATAAATAATAATAGATAACACATATTGAGACCTTTGCAAGACCTTGGACTGCTCCTTTATTCCCGGTAACAACGCTAACGGCAAGAATAATTGTTACCCATACTTTATAGATGAGGAAACTGAGACCCAGGAAAGGTCCAGTAAGTTCTGGTAAAATAATATATAATATAAAATAATATCTGGTAAAATGATACAACTGGGGTTTGAACCTAAACAGTTTTCAGACTAAACACGCAGTACCATGAGATTATTGCTTTACTTTACAACTGAGAGTTGACATGAAAATAAAAGACTTTCAAGGATTAAACAAAAACTGGAACTCTGCTTGAGCAACACAGCTAACCCATGTCCTCACTGATGGAGTAATTCCCAGGTGCCAGAAAGAGTCAATGTGTATCTCTCTATTTTAGTAGCTGTATCACTGAGGCTCCTAGAAATTTATTATTGTGTCCAAGATCAGGCCACTCGTAGACAGGGTCCACGATTTGAACCCAGGACAGAGTGACTCCAAAGCCTGTGGTCTTAACCACTCTGCAGTAACACTGTCACCAATTCAGTGTTTTAATGACACAGGTGACTTCTTACTATGCCCTGAAAGAGTCATACCGTAAAAGTTTTTGAGAATTGATAACTAAGAATACTGAAATGAGGTCTGAAGCCTTGAGTTCCGTAAGACATTGGGCGATTTACTTGGTTATGTTGGGAAGTATTTCTTTCTAAGGTCTCTTTTGTCATAACTTACAGGGGCTGTAAAATTCTTCACATGCATAAACTCATTTCTTCCTTGAATATTATTTGGTCTTATCTATGAAACGGAGACATACCATCGCTGAGAAATAGTCCCTAATTTGGAATAGTATGAAATTTATGGAAAATCCTGTCCTCTGAGAAAGAAATTCTTTAGTCCTTTAAAGGCTGGATTTATATATATATATATATATATATATATATATATATATATATATATATATATCACTGAATCCTCAGGACCAAAAATAGTTCCTGGGACTTAGTAAATGCAAATGGTTTTTTTAATGAAAACTAAAATGAGAAAGATATTGCCTTTAAAAATAGATATTTTCCTCTAAATTTTCACTTTAATGTTTAGATGCCAATATCTGATGAAAACCATGTTATCTGGTTACTTAGGGTTTCAGGAGGGTGGATAATGTCTGCAATTCCTGCAGCAAGGAGGCAGGCAGGAAGGCATGCCACACACTCCTGAAAGTGTAGAGCAACGCCAGGGCAAAGGGTAGTGTTAAAGCTCTCAGTTCAAACTGGAGATCCCTCCAGGTTGACATCTGTTTCACTTTATTAGGTGTGGCCACTTAGTAAGACAGAACTCATTTTTTTTTCGTGCACTGTCTTTATTCTGACTAAACGTGCCTCTAAATTCTGCCCTGGACCCGTGAAGACCCAGAGAGCTTTCTCCTGGGGTGGCAGCTTTATGATTAGGAATCTAACCAGCTCTGTGGGGTACTCCCTCTGTCCCAAATATTCTGAAATCCTGATCATCTACAGAACGCAGTTTCTTCCAGTCAGCTCCAGAACTGCTCCCTTCCTGACAAGTATAGTGAAACTTGATTATTCATCTAGGAAAACACCAGTACTCAAAACAACCTGTTTCCAAAATGTCTATAAAGCATCCACCTACAAGTGTAGTTTTCTAAAAGCCAGTTCTACTATGTATCCTAAGGAGGGGGAGGGGAACTAGAAAGGTTGGGGGTGGGAGGTAGTTCCATGATCCTTAATTAGAGAAGTCTGCCCATTAAGGTCTTCTCCTAGACATTTAAAATAAACATTAATATTTGAGAGGCTAGGAGACGTCACAGAATACGGGAATATGTTTACTTTATTTAAACGTATATGTTTTTCCAACTTCTTTTCACATAGCAACGATTAGTCTCCCCAGAGTACATGTTGGGCAAAATTGCTCTAAATCAGTGGTTCTCAAAGTGTGTTCTAGGGTCCCTTGTGAGGATTACCCAAGATCTTTCAAGGAATCCGTGAATTCAAAACTGTTTTTGTACAAACGTGACCTTGTTTACTCATTCTCTCACGAGTGTAAGTAAACTCTTCCAGAGGCTCTGTGTGGTGATATATTGTAACAGACTGAATGCAGAAGCAGCTATGAGGGTCCTGCTGTCTGTCCCCTAATAGATGTTAAAAAGATTTCAAAACAGATGTAAAATGCTACTTTTCTCACTATTTTTTTTCGTTGGGAGAATATAGTTATTTTTAATAAAAATGTCTTATTTTTGTTAACTTCTAATGGGCTTATTATTGTTATTTTCAGTGGATTAATACATATTTAAAATTTATGTTTTAATATCTGGTATGGTATATATCAACAGTTATAGCCAACTAAGGCAACCTCTGTGCAGGGTTGGCAACAATCTTTAACAGAACCAGGGGTCCTGAGTCCCTCACATT
Source organism: Panthera pardus (assembly GCF_024362965.1). Taxonomy (NCBI): domain Eukaryota; kingdom Metazoa; phylum Chordata; class Mammalia; order Carnivora; family Felidae; genus Panthera; species Panthera pardus. Next base: position 189,822,831 of record NW_026526688.1, read on the forward strand.
TGAGAAATACTGCACTCTACTACTTTGAGAGCAAGTATCAGAATTAACCTACTCTGGGGAGTGGTTTAAAGGGTATGAAATATCCCAAAAATGGCCTGAAGGAATGTAAGGTGCAGATATGGGGCATAAAAATATATCCATGAGTCAGTAAAACAACCAAATAATTAGGAATAAAACTCTAGGTTCAATTTCCAGTTCTGTTTTTATTTATTTACTTTTTTTTCTTATTTTGAGTTGCCCACTGATTTTCCTATAACTTAAGCTTTCTCAATTTGGAAAAAAAAAAGTATTAACTGTGATAAAACAAAACAAAATAATAACTAAGATAATTGTTGTGAGGAATAATGAAGCATATGTAAAAAGATTTTAGACTCAAATAATTTGAGTTCATAGCTCCCTTCTATTATTTATTAACTACATGAATTCACGGGCAACGACCCACACCTTCCAACACCTCAGTTTTCCCAACTAAACTATGTTAACTATTGTTTCTATCACAAAATTTATGGATGATTAGACCATACTTGACACATAGTAACCCCCAATAGTTGATTGGTCGTATTTATTTTGCGAATTATTAACAACGACAACAATAGGTATTGTTTTGATTAGCTATTGCTGAGTAAAATAACCACCCCAAAACATAGAGACTTAAAACAATAACCATTTTATCATGTCTCACAATTCCCTGTGTTGAGTATGGCTCAGCTGGGTTGTTTCTCTCTGGCACCACGGAGAGTGTCTCTGGTATTTAAGTCAGATGTTATGACTAGGGTAGGATGTCTTGCTCCCCTGTGCTTTCCCATTTGGCCTCTCTGTCCGCATGGAAAGTCCTCCTCCATGGTGTTTCCATGTGGCCATTGTCTCTGGCAGACTAGTTGGGGCTTCTTCTATGATGGCTCAGGGTTTTAAGAGGAAAGAGCAGAGGGCAGAGCTCAGAAGTCCCATGACACTACATACTCCGTATTCTATTGGTTAAATTAGTCACAGGTTCAAAGGAAGAGGATGTAAGTTCCTTCTCTTGAATGAGGTATGATTCATTTAAACTACAAATGCTATATACAATTGGTTGTTATGATGTATTATATCAGTGCCAAAGGTTCTTTCATGGAGATCTGACATCTAGATAACAGTTTTGTGACTGTCAGCACCAACAGGAATCTATTAGTGATATATATGTAGACTGCACTGTGTAGACACCACAGTGAGGAAATGGGATATTATGAGTGTGAGTCTGTAGCCAAAATAAAACATATTGGTCCATGTAGTATGATGAAAAAAGCAGCAGCTTTGGTGCAAGGAAAACCGGGGTTCAGCACCTGGCTCTGATGCTCCCTAGCTCTATTTTCTGACACTCAGTTAAGTCACCCATGCTTGTGTCCCAGATGCCATGGCTTTGTAAAAGAAGGAAAAAACTACCCCAAAACTTAATGGTTTAAAACAGAGCAGTTTGACTAGCTCATGGGTCTGCAATCTGGACAGGAATCAGTGAGGAAATCTTTCTCACCATCAGCTGGGGTGCTCGAAACCTGGGGCTAGAATATCTGAAGTCTACTCACATGCTAGCACTTGGACTTGAATATCTGTGGAATGGAACAGCTGGGGTTCCTTGGGCTAGTCTCTCTATCTCCATACGGGTACTGAAGTACGCTGAGTTGACCACAGCTGAACCTCTTATGTGGAGGTACAAGCTTCCAAAGACCAGAGAGACAGAGAGAGAGAGACAGAGAGAGAGAGAGAAAGACTTTATAGAATTTATACAGCATTGTATTCATTAAGAGTGAGTCACTTAATGTTGATGCAAATTCTAGGGATAGGGAATTAGATCCCACTTGTTGTGGAAGGAGTGTCAAAAAATTTGCAGACATGTTTTAAAACTTAACAGCTATGATATCTCCTTAAATAACTGCAGATTCAATGAATGTCGATAGAGGCTCACTATACATTCATTTCCTTTTTCTCCCCACCTGGTCCATTCTCCTGCTATACCCACACTTCAACTTACCAAGATAATAATTTCAGACAGAGCATCATTTCAAGATCCCCTGTATCACAGGTTTCTCTGGAATCTTCCAGTGGTTTCCAAGCAGATTCTTCTGTGCTGGTTTTGATATCTGCCTAATATGAAGCAGATATCAAAGCTTCTTAGAAGCTTCAAGTAATAGTCTAGAAAGTCTAGTTTGAGGCAGGATGAACCAGGCACTAGCTTTCCTTCTGGGAAGTCCTTCTCTTCTCCACTGCCTGACAGTAACTCAACTTGCTTTAGGGGAGTGTGTTGACTCCAGGTAGCTCCAATATCAAAATGAAGCCTGGAAAAGCATAAGGACTTCCTTGTGAGACCTGGCATGGGCATTTGTATAGGGGAAAAGAATGTAGAGGCGATCTCTGAGGTCTAGAGGACACTCAGGATGAGTCTACAGTGGGCTTTAGTTCATTGCAGTCCACTGTAATTTTAATGCTGCTGCTAGTTAATTTGCAAATGAGTGCAGGTGTCTCTGCCTCTCTGAGACTCAGTCTTTCTGTTTTTCTCCTAACTCCACCACCTGGACTTACTGATCAGCAACACATTCTTCAAACTTTAGCTCTCTTTTAATTTTATTCTCTCAAAGTAGAATAATCCTCCTCTCTTTGTGGCCCCACAAAAACATATACAGATTTTTATTATAAAGTTGATAATACTTTAATAGTTCCTCACAATTTTCTTGTCTGCTTTCCCCTACAGGGCCAAGCCACCCATGGCGAAAGCAGACATCTTGGTCATCATCCTGCTTCTGGTGCTTAGCTCATCACTTCTCACAGAGTATATGCTATATGAATAGTTACTGAATAGATAGATAACCAATGGCTATGCTAACATACCCATCCTTTCCATCCCTTATGCTTGCTGTAATGGTACCGATAAGGAAAGCGTGAATCAATATGCTTTTAAAAGATTAATCCATCTCTCAATGCAATGTGACTTTATTATAAGTAATCTTATGAAGTGAATGTCAAGAAAAGAACAGGGAAATCATCAGGTGAAAACATAGAAAAATAAACATGATTGTGTGTTTCTACTCTTGGCTGGAAAAAAAAACAAATGTGGAACGGTTGGCTTCTTGACTTCCCTATTTTCAGTGCAGTTTAGATAAAACAGTCATGGCTGTAAAGGGTGAGTGAGCAGTATATTGCACTGACAAGCTTTGAACTGATATCATATCTGGAAGTACTGAAGGACCTAACAGTTTTTGTTTTTCTGTTTTTGTATTTTTTAGCTTGGAGAAACAAAGACTTAAGACTCAAACATTCAATAACAATTAATTTGAATTGTGTAGAGGACTGTCAAATAGAACAGACACTCAAGACTTTTGGTTAGACCTACAGGGAGAATCCTGATCAATGGATGGAAGCTGAAAAAAAAATGCTTTTTTTTTTTTTTAATTTTTTTTTAACGTTTATTTATTTTTGAGACAGAGAGAGACAGAGTATGAACGGGGGAGGGTCACAGAGAGAGGGAGACACAGAATCTGAAACAGGCTCCAGGCTCTGAGCTGTCAGCACAGAGCCCGACGCGGGGCTAGAACCCACGGACCGTGAAATCATGACCTGAGCCGAAGTCGGACGCTCAACCGACCGAGCCACCCAGGTGCCCCCAAAAAATGCTTTTTAAAGCAAATGACTGTGAACCTGGCTTTAGCATCAGAGAGAAGAGGTTAAACTCTCAGCTCTGCTATTTACTTGCTATGTTGTCTGAGACATGGGTCTAACCTCTCTGAACTTCATTTTCTTGATTTCCAAAATAAAGGTAAAAATAATTACCTCATAAGAATAGTCTGCGGATTAAATATGCAAGACAAGTATAATGCTTAATCAAGTGCCTGGGCCATAGTAAAAGCTCAATCAATCAGTATCAGACTGAACTTTATTACCTTTAGAGCTGTTTCAAATTTTTATTTTCTCAGCCTGGGAATTTAAAGTTGGCAGAGACAAGAGCATAGACTTCTCAGATTAGCTAGTTATTATCTATAAGAAAGCAAGGTTTAGATGGAGTTGTGCAGAAGGCAGGCTATTCTCAAAATGGCAAAGAGTATGGCCAGGAAATTCTGGAGTTTGGGAACCATATCTAGGAAGGTAGGCATAAAACTGAGGCAAGAGGAGAGGAGAATATCTTTTAAGGAATATAAACCTCATATCAGAATCTTTGCTCATAATTTTGTCATTATTTATTTTCATAGGAACCCTGCCAGTGGTGATGATTTTTTTAATCTTAAAAAAAAAAGAACACAGAGGTTATATGTTCAGTGCAAACGATATTAGAGACCAATGAAATTTAGCAGTTCACTTGAAAGAACTCATATTGTAGCTGAGAAGAAAAACAATAGTATGCCCAAATATGTCTATGTTCTTTATAAAGCCTTAATATATACACAGAACTGAATATTTAAGCCAGCAGTGGACTGATTGTCCAGAAAGGAGTAGAAATAGTTTCCGTTTCCAGACACATATCTCCATTAATGTGTTCATCACCACATTCGCCTTGTTTGGCAATAATTCCATACTAGTGAATCATGTTGAGTGTATTAATAATAATAGGTGGCCTTTATTGAGCACTTATTGTAAGTTCCATCTAGACATGAATTTGAGAGTTTGGTAAATTTCCTTTCCAGAGATGTGGATATTACCCCCAAGAAAAAGTATTTCATTTTCTGTCTTTTTTCCTTCCTTCCTTCCTCCCTTCCTTCCTCTCTTTCTCTCTTTCTTTTTCATTCTCTTTCTTTATTTATGTGTTTCTTTCTGGTTTCGATTTATTTTTCTCTAATTCATATAACCCTGACTTGGGGAATTGTAAAGTTGGGGTGCAAATGAGATCTCCTCAACTCTAAATCCATGCTTTTGTCCTATGCAAGAGAATGAGCTGCCTCCATCAAGTCTTGGGCAAGCCAGAGAGCCAAAAATCTGTTCCACAGAGGGGGCTAAGGTAAAGATGCCTGAGCTGGAGCTGGTGGAAAGACAGCCCCACGTGTCTGACAGGATAATTTCATGGTGAAGTTGTCAGAACACTAACTATCCACATGAAAGCACATATATTCTTTTTTAAAATTTTTTTTTTAACGTTTTATTTTATTTTTGAGACAGAGAGAGACAGAGCATGAACGGGGGAGGAGCAGAGAGAGAGGGAAACACAGAATCTGAAACAGGCTCCAGGCTCTGAGCTTTCAGCACAGAGCCCGATGCGGGGCTCGAACTCACAGACCGTGAGATCATGACCTGAGCTGAAGTCGGACGCTTAACCGACCAAGCCACCCAGGCGCCCCGAAAGCACATATATTCTAACCGAGAAAGACACTGTGCATGAAGTAAAGGAAAGAGTTTGAAAGTAGCGGGAAGAAGAACTTGAACCCTAATCACTGAGTGATATGTGAGATAAAGAGAACACCTCTGGGCCTTGTTTTCTTCATCTCTAAAATAAAAAAAAAACTGGAAGAGTAAAGGTTGAATATATTTTTCAACTGAAAAATCATATTGTTCTACTTGTCCATTACCAAAACCCAGTCAAATGTATGGCATTTGAATTATGTATTTTTCCTACGAATGTGGGTGCTGGAGAATCTCAGACAATGGAAATATCATCCACAAACAGAAACATTTGCAGTTCTCCTGTGGATGCACTTAAAACTCTTTCAGTCTATAAATGATGGTAGCTTTAACGAATTATTATATTCTTCTCTTGATTGAATATTTTGGCAAGAAACTTTAAATAAAACATAACTTGGACTGTTTTGGAATTAGAAGCAGGTGACACAATATTTTTACACCTCAAAATAATTTTGATTGGTATTTTGGCACAACTTGCTCAAGAAATTGGCTTTAACAGTAGAGCGAGGAATTATGTTCAGTTGCTACCAGGAAAGTGTTCCACAGGGGTTATGTAAAACAAATCCATTCTTAACAATGTTCAAAGAGAAAATTATTGTAGAGTGTGCTTCTTTTATATGCAAATAGAATTTGAAGTTGTACCCTGGCACTTTCTACCCCACTGGAATTATATAACCACATATTTTATCTTTCCTACTCTCTGCCATGTATCCAGAGCACCCAGGCAACCAAATGGCTAGAATTATTCCTCTTTATTTTTCAATGTCTAACGCATGGCAGTCCTTTTGTAGGAGATAAGGCAAATCACTATTGCAAGGCATTTTTGAAATCCATTCTGGGTTCTTGATATTTAAACGTGAAAAGGTTTTAGACAATAAAATACCATGATTGCTTACAAAAATGCACCCATGTGACTTAGAAAAAGAATTCACATGCTCTCTGTCTCTCCTTATGAGCAGTTCATGAGTAAGATTTTTTAGTTGAATTTATACACACATATACGCACACTCTCATACACACAATGTCATGTTACTTTTGTATCTACATACATAGTTGGTTATCTAAAAGGGAACTGGGCTAAAATGCTTGATCTGTGACCCAAAAAAGGCATTGATGAACAAATTAATTATGTGACTATTTTATTTTAGAACAATTAACTATGTATTTTATTTTAGGAAGACACATTTAAATGTACATGAACAAATGTCTTAAATTTCCTTAAATATACTCTTTTTTATACAGTTATTTTTACATCAATTATAACTCAGCTACAACTAGTCATTAAACAATTTTTTCTCATGTAAGTTTGTTAATGTTTTATTAATTTAATAAAGGTGCGAAATAGACCATTAAAATCAATGAATTAGGCAATAATTATATTTTCTATTTTGTGATAAACTTTGTGTTGGTACTGTAGACATAAAGTGCAACATTTTGTTTCCTGACTTTAAGCATTTTGTTATCCGGTGTGGGGCAAAGGTGGAGGGCAGGGATTTGTGTCTAAATCTACATGGTACTCATTCAGTAATTGTTTCCTGAATGAAAGAAAACTGATAGATGAGACATAATTTTAGAATAATTAAGCACTAATTCCATGAAGTATTAAGCCATTAGAATTGAGACAAGAAAAGCTCAGTGTATTCATTTTGGAAGTGTAAATTTCTTAAAACAAGATAACCTTAAGAAGTCTTTTAAGAAAGAGTGGGCTGGAAATCAGCCAAAGAAAAGGGAGGCAACGTGTGAAAATAGCCAGGGACCTGGGTATCAATAGGAACAGAGATTTGTGGAGAATGACAGTAGTTTAACCAGGTATATATTTCAAAAATTTTTTGATGTTATTTATTTTTGAGAGAGAGACAGAGTGCGAGCAAGGAAGGGGCAGAGAGAGAGGGAGACACAGAATCAGAAGCAGGCTCCAACCTCTGAGCTGTCAGCACAGAGCCCAAGCAGGGCTCGAACCCACGAACCTCAAGATCATGACCTGAGCCTAAGTCCTATGCTTAATCGACTAAGCCACCCAGGTGCCCCTAACCAGGTATATATTTTCAAAATCGTACCCTTATTTGATTCAGAGGTAGCATCAATAATGGCCATATTATTTATTTCACTATCTCATTCCTAAAGGGTAGATGTCACAAAATTATCAGTACATTTAACCTAAGTTACCTGTATTCTCCAACCAACAAGCATGCACACAGACACTCACACACACACACACACACACACACACACACTCACATGCACATACAGGCATTCACAAACACACACACACACACACACACACACACACACACTGTCTCTCTTACTCTCTCTCTCTCTCTCTCTCTCTCTCTCTCTTTCTCTCATGCACCTAACATACACACAAATTACCTTGTATCTGGTATTCCCTAGCTTTCTTCTCTGCTGAATTTTTTGACTTGGTCTTTTATACTAACATTGATTTTTATAGCAGATGAATCTTTTAGAGCCTCAAATAGTAGAGTGGAAAGAGATCTTTCATGAAATGAATTTTAGCAAAAACTTTACGTTTCTTCATAACCTGTGTGCATCACTTAAACTCCCTGAATTCAAACTACCTTTCAAACAGAGATAGAAAATACCTTATATCCTACAATGGATATCCTACAATGCTTTTGAAGATCAAATGGAATAATGGCCATGAAGGAATCTGTAAGTGCCCAAGTAGTAACAAGAACAAAAATTACTATCCGGACGTATAGATACTTCTGAGTTAATTCACCAATTATACAGTAATACGAGATAAATAATACGGTAACTACCTTAAGATTCATTACTTTATGCTTTGACATGTTCTCTTTGCTTTATGTATAATCAAATCTGTGCTATGGTGTGTAAAAAATCAAGGTGTCAATAAAAAGAGGAAATAAAAGATGTACAAGATGAGTCTATAAAATCACATATAGAGTGGTTATTTCTGCAGGCACAAACATTTTTGTCTTGACTTAGATGCACCTCTTCTATAACTCACATTGAAAATTCTTCGCAACATTTCCGAACTCATCCTATATTGAATGTCACCAGTGGTAGAAATCATCACCACTTGAAGGTGGATTTGACTTTTGCAAACTGCTGCACATCAATCACGCTGAATCCTGGTAAAAGAGTGGAATGATTAAATTGAGCAATAGAATTTTTCATTTAAAAATACACTTAAAACAAGCATATATATATATGTATATATATATATGTCTATAGAGCAGCTTAAAAGGAGATTTGACATCATTTTGGAGAACAAATACGACTGAACTAATTGCATTACTTTCATGGCTGTGGATATAGAACGTCTTTGGATACAGAAAAAAAGTCAAGATTGTTTTTAAAAATCAAGCCTAATGCATCATCATCACACCTTATCCACCGCCTCACAAGAAGAACTCAACTGGGTTCAAGTGTCTGCAAAGTCATGGAGATGAGACAAAGTACTGACACATGCACAAGTCCTTGGTCTCACACTTCATCTGGTTTTTCCTGAACTTATTCAAATAATATACTCAAATAATACATGTCTATTGGTAGTGGGGACACTGAGGAGGAGATATGAAGGGAGATTAAAGACAAGAAGCAGCCAGCATTAGCCGTTTGGGCTCATGGAATGAGGCAAATCAGTGTGGACAATCTCTGTTTACAATAAATCTTTAAACTAGTTACTTTCTGCATGCTCCAGACTCCCCTTCTCAGACACTCCGCCCACAGAGCACAGACCCTGCCTGGATGCTGTCACCTTGGATTATGCAACTGGATCTTCCTCTGTCTCCTCAGCCAGACTCTTCTAACTGTTATCACTCCCATGCTCCGTCCCTCTTTCTCTGTTTATCACATGTGAGCTGACTCTCTTCCAGACTCTTCCATGCCAGCCTCTGGCCTGTCTCGAGACAGTCCTTTAAGAGGATCTGGACATTCTCTACAGGATGATTTCAATTTTTAGACTACTTATTTACAATGTGGCTACAATTTTGGCCTCTATCTCTACTCTCCTGTCTTTCAGGATTAAGGCTTTATCTCAACATAGATCATATCTGCCCAAATCCATCACCTTTCCATCTCATCTTTTCCTACTGATTTGCACTCTACTAAATACTTCGCCTACCACTCCACCATCCACAGCTACTTATTGTGTTATATGTTGGGTAGCCAAGAGAGAGCTAAATTATATACTAAATTCCTACAGATTTATAAAGACTCCACAGCTGAGTGAAGATAAATTAGAGCAACCATCTTATAATTAAGGATGCCTGCTATGCATTGTGGACACTGTACTGGGCATTCTAACTACTCAGTCACTTGATCCTCCAAAAGACCCTGCCAATTTACAGATTCAATAATTATTTGTTGAATAAATGAATGTTAGTTTGCAGTACTCGGATTCTTCTTATCGGGTCACCCACCTGCTGCCTGGAAGGGTGATTCAGGAGCAAGATTCCAGGAGAAGGAATGAGTTTAGCAAGACTGACCTTCACACAAAAATCAAATGGCAATACAATTTCTGTTCTGTGCCAATACTTCAAGAGGGACAAATAATGTCCAATAAGGGGAAAAGAGATGATGATGCTGGGGAAGGCTGTGGCCTTTTGGTGGAAGCTATCCAGGACTTATCCTAAACTCATTAGACACAGTACCAGCAGCAACCTGGTCAATTTTATACATCTTTAATGATAGGCTTCATTTCTGGGAGGTGCTTTGCCTATATAAGATAGAATCAAAGCGTTCATTCATTAGCATGAGGATGGGTTTGGGTTTGCCCCCCTCAAAGTCAGGTCAGAAAACTGTCCTAAGAAGGGAATTTTTCTCTAAATATTCCATCTTTGCTTATTATGTATTATAAAGATTTTTTCCCAAGATTATCTACATTCAAATCATTTTATATAGGAATAATAGCGCACATGTCCATTATTTGTTTATTTAATTACATATGCAATGCATGTGGTTGATGGCCTCAAGAAGTGAGTGTATCAGAGTTTAGAGGAAGGGAAAGGGCAAATCAAGTTTATTATGCCCCTTCTACCTGAGACCACAAGCTAAATACCTTAAATCATGTCATTGGATTCAATGTCAGTCTGTAAGGTTATTATTACTTCTACTTTATAAATGAGAAAACTATGTTTTTATCAGCATAAGAAAATCTCCCAAAGTCACCCACTTAGTAATCAGTAGATCGTTTTAGAGGTTTTTTTTAATATTTGAATAATACGGTTGGTAGTTTTTAAAAACAAAATGAAAATCCAGACTCTCCATCTCCGTGCACCCAATTTTTCAGAAATACATACGACGGTCGTATTTAAATACCGCCGTTTAAAATGATCTCTTTGTGCCAATATAATTGTAAATATAAACATACATTTTGGCACTAAAATCTTGAGACGTTTTATTTTGATACTGTCATTCAAATGACATGGAATATTCTCATATTGTTTTAAATAGTATCATGGAAGTAAAAGCAGATTTTTAAAAATCTCGTGAAACACTAAGGTTCTGGAAGATGTGTTCCAGTTGTTCTAAGGAATCGTTATTTTGATTGGGGCTGGAGTTTTGCCCACCATTGATTGGTCTTGATAATTATGAGGTCCCCACCCAAGTATAAAATGTGGTCATTCTAAATCATTGAATTTGTTCTTAATTTGTTCTTACTCCAATTTCAGAATGTTTGCTCTAGTTTTAGTAATTTTCTTACCACTGTACAGAACCAGTCTCTGGAAATTCAATCAATACAATAAGGTGAAATTTTATATTTGAAAAATTTACTGTGGTATGTCTAAAGTTCGCAGTGTGGGACTTCTGAGTCTGGTTTCTCCTCTCCCAGGTGACAGTTAAGTAGTATTTACTCTTTTGTAGTTACTTTTGACATTAACATTTTGCATGTCCTTCTCCAGTGATGTGTTTAGTGGGGAAGGCGTCTTTCCCTTGAGTCCAGAATTAAAGGGATCATCATAAATATGACCACAAGTTGAACAGAAGCCAAACAGCTATTGGTGATCATAGACATGATAATGGAAGTCAAAGACTGACATGGTTCATGTCAGTGAAGGGGATTACTAAGCAGTTCAAAGCACCCAGTTGCAAGGAATGCTGTCTGTGGGCTGCTCTCAAAGAAAACAAACCCCACCAGGGATAGGGAAGGCTGGATTTTGGAGCTATGAATCCTCAAGAACTAAGAAAAGGGGAAGAGAACATAGCCGGTATTCATTTAACACTTATTATTATGCTGTTTAATTTTATATTCCATTTAATCCTCGGAACAGTCTTGTGAAGGAGGTATTATTTCCATTTTACAAATGAGGAAACTGAGGACCAAGGAATTCCACAAATAGTTAGTAATGAGACCAGATGTATAATTTATTATAATGGGCATTAAAACCCATGCTTTTTCTCATATGTCTTCTTTTCTTTCTACTGAGGGAAATAGATGTTGGTGCAGGGGATTCATTTGGGGTGGGGTAGGTAGCAATTCTGAGTTCGGGATTCTTTTTTTCCTCCCCTGAATTGCTTTGAAATTAGTATTAGTCCTAGGTTTCTTCCGTTTTCATGTCCTTCTTGGTAGATAGAAGATGATAATTCCATTCTGCAGCACGCTCATGATTCTGGATTTAATGTGTGAATGAACAACTCTCATGAAATTTCTTCATAAAGAAGGTGTATGCATGGAATTAAATGTGTAATTATTTATGAGACCCAATTATAGTCAGTATTTAATGTTTAAGAAAACAGAAATATATGAAGTTAGCCTGATCCAATGAAAAGATGTTAGTAGAAACCCAAATTTTAGTTCCAGCCCTTCCCCTAACTAGTATGGAGTATTGTCTGTTCTGTTTCCTCATGTGAAAACAAAGAGAACTTTTCCTCTATATATGACCTTAGATCTAACATAGTAATATAATCTCTGGCAGGTGATAGCATTTTTTTTCTTTTTGTTAAGCATTTTTTCTTTTATGTTAAGCATTACAGAAAGAGGAGACTAATGTAGCACTCGTACATTACCTTCAGATTGACACAGGACTGTTGATACATGGCAAATCCCATCAATTAACCTTATTTCTTCATTAGCTATTGTGTGTGACTTGGTCACAATCTCTGCGCCATCTATGATGATGCCTTAGCCCTTCCTCCATTAATTATCTTCCTTACAGGAGTATATTAGTACTGACGAAAACTGAAAAACAGCAGAGCCAGAGAGTGAAAATGCGTCTTCAAGTCATGTTTTTCCCCCATACCACCCAATCTCAGAAGGTGCCATGTCTAAAAAGTTGCAAGGTGAGTAATGACAGTGAGGCTATTAATAATAGCTATCACCACCTGAGTCAGGAGTACTAGTTTTTACATGGCCACCTAACTTAAGACTCATAGCACTTACTAAGTTCTCATCCCTCCCCACTTTTCTTGATAATAAGGAAAGTTTAGCCTAACTAAGTCAGTGCTCAAATAGTTGGTAAGGGAGAGAATCAGGAATGTAGACCTTTATACCTTGAAAGTTCACTCTATAAATCCTCAGCATCTATAAATCCCCAAACTCTATTGCCCACATGGGTACCGACCCAAAATTTTAGGTTTGCCCTATTTTTATAATCTTCACAAATTAATATTTTTAAATCCACCATTGACTGTCCTGAATACACATGTGTATGTATATGTACATATTTGATCATTTTATATATGATAACCAATCGTTAACAACAATTCTTCAAAATTATTAAAATTGTGCTGGAAGGAATAGAGGTACGAAGAATTTCCTAAGTCCCCCCGTGTTCTCATGATTCATAAGGAGTAGAGCCAAGCTCGGAACACAGGTATGTTTAAAGCCAAATCTCTTGTCCATCCCATGGTTTCTCCACTGCCCCATGACAGAGTCGTTTGTTCACTACACGGTGACTGCTTAAGAGCTACCATGCCAGGCAACTCTTCAGACTTGCACCAGTCGAACTAAACAGAGTTGCCCCATATGGTAAGTACAACTTGCCAGTTACGATAATTCATTAGAATGGCCTCTGGGATTTTTGGTTTCTCACCGAACTCATGCTATTTACCTTTTTACTTGAACAACAAACAGGGTTATTGGAGAATGAGCTGGGTGAGGAATTCGAGCTCACTGACCACTCCTTTGCTCCGCCTCAGGCCAAACCACCTTCAGATCACCAAGCCTTAAAAATGCAGCTGGGAATCCACTGGTGTGCACAGACATTTTTGACTGAGAATCAAGAGACCTGGATTCTGTTACTGGCTCTGCTGTGAAACAACAAAGTGACCTTAGCAAGTTGCTTGCCCTCTCTAAACCTCAGTTGCCTTGTCTGTGGGATGAAAGTTTTGAAATCAATGATCTTTAATTGCCCTTCTACTTCCCTCTAGCCCCCTCCCAGAATGCTGCTGCCATTCCAAAATTGCTACTAGAAGAGAGAGAAGGAAACAATAGTAAACAATTCTGTTGTGTGGCTGCCTCTGAGCTCCTAATGAAAATCACAGTGACTTACTCACAAACAAAGGAGCTTCCTTCCCAGTATTTGATTTCTTGAAGGAGAGAGTTCAAGATTTACGTAAATAGTTCCTTTCCTCTGATTACTTATTCAGGACAAGTACTCAGTTTCCAAGATTCCTGGTGCAATCCTCAGGGTTGCCTCCTCGTTTTCCATTCCCTCCTTAGTGACTGTTCTCTAGGTGACAGCACTCACTGGGTCCCCACTTCCCTACCACGTTCCTCCACTTTATCACCATCACCCAGACTCTTCACGGTGAAGCTTTTATCATGCTAGCTGACATTTTCACAAAGGCTGTCAAGCAAATTCCTGGTGTCTTTGAGGTCCATTTGTGTCACCTGTGCTTTAGATAACCTGGCTGGCTGATGCAATCTCCCACCTGGGACACCCGTGATAGCTTTTTCTACACTTAGCATGAGAATCCATGTCTCCAATAGCAGTACCTCGTAACTGTAGGAAATGATTTACATTTAGAGAAATGAAGACGACAAACTCTGTCATTTCATGGAATGAGCTGTGTTAGAAAGCAAATAGGGACTCTGAGCTCAAGGGGCTTTATTCCTAGAAGACAGAGCCTACCCTTATCTAGAGATCTACCATCTTCCCTCCTCACTTATTTCTATCCATAGACAGTCACTAAGCATGTACAATGTGCCAGACATGGTGTTACATTGATATCCCTGTTCCCATAAGGTTAAAGGTTTAGTCTATCTTGACTACAGCAGAGATTGCATTCTGCTATAAGTGTATAGTTTTTATATGGTTCTCTGATAGATTTATGAGGTTTTAGAGAGCAGGAGCCTCGTCTAAATCATGTTCGATTGCAATGGTTACAAATACTTCCTGGCTTTATATAGGGGATGCTTAATAAATATTTATAAGTATATAAAACCATTGGTTTGTGTACATTTATACAAGTATATAGCCACCTGCAATAGCTTTTCATTCAATTTAAAATAAGACCCAAATGTCTTGCCACAGTCACAAGGCCTCCTTTGGTCACCCCTCTGTCTCACCTTCTGCTGCTTTCACTCTTACCTGCAGTGATCCAGTCCCCCTGACTTTCTCTTTGTTCCCTAAGTGGGTCAAATTCTTATTAACCTCAGGACCCTTGCATATGTTATACACTCTCTGCCTGATGAGTTTGCCCTTGAGAAAGACATAGTGATCTCTTCCTTCTACCTCTGCTTTCGATTCAAGTGGCCTTCAGCAACTACCTGCTCTTTAGTTTCCTGTGGCTTCACTGAATAATTGCCTATGTCACTGCTCTGGTGTATTTTCTTCAGAATATTTATCATTACATAGGAGCACCTGGCTGGCTTAGTTGTTGGAGCATAAGACGCTTGATCTCTGTGTTGTGAGCTCGAGCTCTATGTGGGTCTGAAAATTACAATAAAACCTTGGCTTGCAAGCAGCTTGTTCTGTGAGTGTTATGCAAGATGAGCAAACATTTTTAATAAATTTTAACTTGATAAACAAGTGATGTCTTGCAATATGAGTAGTACGTGATGCTAAATGTCACACAATCACAACTGAGCCATGGTTCTTGAAATTCGCTTTGATATACAAGTGCTTTAGATTACAATCATGTTTCTGGAATGCATCATGCTTGCAAACCAAGGTTTTACTGTGCTTAATAATAAAATCTTGGGGGCACCTGCGTGGCTCAGTTGGTTAAGCATCCAACTTTGGCTCAGGTCGTGATCTCTCAGTTTGTGAATTCAAGCCCTGCATAGGGCTTTCTGCTGTCAGCACAGAGCCTGCTTCAGATCCTCTTCTCCCTCTCTCTCTGCCCTTCCCAAGCTGGCACTCTCTCTCTCTCTCAGAAATAAATAAACATTAAAAAATAAATGAAATAAAATCTTAAAAAAAGAATACTTATCATTATGTAAAATAACTTAATTTTCTCCAAATTGACAAGTCATGACCTCATGGGACGTTTTTCTAAATAATTCTAACCCTAGAAAATTAGACTAATTTCTTCAGTTCCTTAGAGCTCTGAAATCCTATTACTTCTTATCAAAGGAAAGAAAAAAAAAACAAGATCATGCTCAATTTCTAACATTTTTCAGTCAAAAACATTTTGTGTCCACTCCTTAGGTAAGAGTACAATAGTTGCTGTGGTGAATTAGAGATGAGTTAGTCACTTTCTTTGCAGCAAGAAGTTGTTTATTTTTTATTTAAAATATCACTTGATCTATGAAGTTTTTTCTAATCACTTCGATAAGAATATAGTACTCATTCTTGTGGGTTTTCATCATAATTTATTCTTGTTGCTCTTGGAATTATTAATTTTGGGGGCTTTTTGCATTTGTTTCTTTTTTAAGGCACATAGTGCACACAATGAAAGAGCATATCTCCTGCATTAAAAGTATAATAAAATGTTCTGAATCCATAGCTATACGAATCCTATTTGGCTAGGAATATCCATGAAGATGAATGGAAGAAGAAGCCCTATGAACTAGGGCTTAACTTACAGCAATATCTCAACAGTTGTTTCTAAAATAGATCTAAGCAGAGGGATCCTCATTTTAAGTAAAATTTAGGAGGCTGGGGTTTGCCAGATCTTTGGAGAAGAATATAGTGGAAATCATAGTTCATTAAAAATTCATTCAGCTGTATATCTTTTTGAATGCCTATTCTGGAGATACAAATCCACCTCTTCTCTCTATAGGAGCTTTATAGGAGAGGAAGATATTAATCGCATGAATAAATATGTAGTTCAAAATGGTGACACTCAACATAAATACATATAACAGTGGGCCTTATGTAGCCTAGGGGTCAAGGATGGCTTGGCTAAAGAAACTAAGGGTCAATTTGTCACGTTGCTTTACTGACACAGTTTTCTTTGCATCTCCTTGGCAGCAGTAAGTTCCCATATTTCACTTCAGAGATCAGGTGTTAATGGAGCTCAGCTATTCTCTCCTCTGCCTCAGATTTTCTGAAAGAAGATCCAATTAATCCAACTAGCTTGATAGACCTTTGAAAAGCACTCATACAAATATGTGTCTTAGGTCAACCCACAGACTGGCCATCATCATTGGGAGATCTCTTCATGTGAATCAACTGTGGATAGGTTGTTATTCACTTAATAGTGAAATAAAACTCTTATGTGTGAGAAACCTCCATGAAGAGGTCTATGGGATAGACAGCCATCCAGAGAAAGGGTCGTGGGTGTGACAAGACCCTGGGGCGAGGTTGGGGAGGTAGTGCTCTGGAGCACAGGCAACCAAAACTTAAGGAGCTCACAGATCTAGCAGCAGTAATGAAACAACTACCGCAATGTAGAGGGAAGCACAGAAGTTTGAGGAAGCACAGATGAGTAGCTCTCAAACCAGCTGAAGTGGGTCTGGAAAGTTACCTAGAGGAGACAGTGCTTGAACTACATCCTGAAGAGTAAAGAGAAGTAATAAAGAGGGGCTAAGAGAGCAACATGATGGCAAGCCTGTAAGACAACTCAAGGAGTTGAAAATTAAATGAGATATAGCATGAAGTCTCATATCACTGATAAGCACATCACATAGTGCTTGATATATACTTCTCAAATATCCATTTCTTAATTGATTTATTTATCTAGATACAAGTAAGACAAAAGCTTGATCATTAGCTTACTCCCTGAATGCATGATAATGATAATGGTATCAGTTTTACCTACAGGAAGTTGAGCAGAAAATATAGTTTGTCTATATCATAGGAAAAAAGAGAATATTCCAAGGAATTTACATGGGAGTGTGAAAAAGCAGCAAAATATTATAGTCATCCAACTATATTTGCATTTTACATCACTGAAATGAAGACTGTGAGTTTCTAGATGACTATGTTCAGAACATTGTGCTTTCCAGATTGAGTCCAGAATGAGGAGAGATATTTACCCTGGCTCCTTCTTAGAATCAGTGGATTAGGTTGCAGATATGAGTGCGAATATAAAACTCCTCTAGACTCTTGAACATTTGCTTCCAGGAATAGAAGAAAAGTGAAAGCATAACAGGTTCTTATCTGTTTCTTATCTGTTCTCCATTTATTGGAGCTCAACAGCAGGACAGCAACAGCCAACTCATGGAGAGTGAGGAAAATGCCCCAACTCTGTGCACAGTACACAGGACAGACTTGCCAGATAAAATAGACAGTGCCCAGTTACATTTAAAGTTCAAATATACAATTAATAACTTTTTAATGTAACTATGTCTCATTCAAAATGTCGGCTCTGTATATACTAACAATGTCTTTTTTGTTTCTTCTGAAATTTTAATTACCTGGGTATTTCTTATTTATATTTGTGAAATCTGGCATCTGTTCCAGGATTAATCTTGATGGACTGAAAAAATTACCCAAATTGGCCCTAGCAAACATCGATGATCTGTTAATTAAAAAAAATGTTTTGGGGGATGATTTAAGGTTTATTAACCAACACAAACCAATGGCTTGAGATCTTTAGTAATGCATGAATTATATCTCTGGCTATCACAAAGAAGATAATTGAATGGACAAATAAATCCTTCTGCAATATCGGTAAGTCTCTCTCTCCCTCCCTCCCATTCTCTCTTCTTTCTCTCTCTTTTCAGCTGAGCACTTAGAAAAGGAAGTGGAGGAAGAAACTGAAGAATGGGATGATATGTATACTTCAGAAAATCACTTGACAACATGGATAGCATTTGAGATGACTTACTTTTCCCTTAATAAATGAACTTCAGAGATAATCTAATGATGACAGTAAGGTTAAATGCAGTGATACTAAAAGTTTCTACTTGTCACTATTCCTACAATATTATTAGAAAATGTTTCTTCAAGAAAAAAAGAAACACCAGGCATAATTTCCTAACCCTTATTATGGATCATACACCGACAAAAATATGCTCATTTGCCCAACAGATAACAACCATTCAAACCAAATTAATTTAACTATTCAACGATTAAACATATGAAAATGTAGATTATTTAAGTGATTTAAGGGAATGTGGGTTATTTAAGAGAAAACGTTAAGTAATGAAGACTGAGAATAGCAGCACAACAAAATGGCATTGATGTTAAAACGTTCTTGCATAGGGACACTTGTACCCCAATGTTTATAGCAGCACTTTCAACAATAGACAAATTATGGAAAGAGCCTAAACATCCATCAACTGACAAATGGATAAAGAAGATGTGGTTTATATATACAATGAAATACTACTTGGCAATGAGAAAGAATGAAATCTTGCCATTTGCAGCAATGTGGATGGAACTGGAGGGTATTATGCTAAGTGACATAAGTCAGGCAAAGACAGATACCATATGTTTTCACTCATATGTGGATCCTAAGAAACTTAACAGAAGACCATGGGGGAGGGGGAGGGGGGAAAAGTTACAGAGAGGGAAGGAGGCAAACCATAAAATACTCTTAAATACTGAGAACAAACTGAAGGTTGATGGGGGGGGGGGTGGGGGAGAGGGGAAAGTAGGTGATGGGCATTGAGGAGGGCACCTGTTGGGATGAGCACTGGGTGTTGTATGGAAACCAATTTGACAATAAATTATATTTAATATAGAAAAAACGTTCTTAGCCAAATGTAGGCCCTGAAAACATTGTTTTAATAACTTGAAAGATATTGAGAGAAACCAAATTATGTCTCACTTAAGCAGGAATTGATCTATTCAAGTCAGAGCTAATAGCTTTAATATTTTGAATAGTGTTGTCACCTGCTCATATAGATTTAATTGTCATCTCTGTGTGCACAAGACACAGATTTAATAATCTGACCCTTGAGATGGCAAAAAGCAGTTCACTTCCATTCCATGGTGTATCTCCTTTTCTTTTTCCTTGAGAAAACAGTCTTCAGTCTTAAAGGATCTTTTGAACATTTCAATTTAAATCAAATCAAATCAAACCTCTACAGAGTTTTGCCTTCTACATCAAGTATTCCAGAATCAGCTAGGAGATTTTACCCAAATCCCAAGGTGATACAAGACCATGATTGTGGAAATTTTCAGTTACTTCAGCTTTCATATTTCATCTTAGAAGGAAATAAAAGTTCCTTGTTACATGGTTTTAAAAAAATCACTCCCAATTATCCACTGTTCAAAATAAAAGTAAAAGACTCCTTTCCTTTTTTAGAGATACGCATACACTTTTTTACTAAGAAGAGATTCCATGAGCAACCTGTGATAAACATATATGTACGTACATGATATACATATATTTACACATTATATTGATATTACACATGCATATATACACATATATATATTTAAAGAGTAAGGATAGAAGGAGTTTGATTTCACTACTTGTATGAGTGTGCCTATATCTCTATTATATATAAAACACACAGTAGCCAATTTTAGAAAGCCACAAATGTCCATTGCCAGGCCAGATGTGTGCATTCCTATTTTTTTAAAGTTCTAGCTTTCTGCTACCCAAATGGAAAATACTGATCAAATCTGCAAATATATATTTATTTATTTATCTCCACACCAAGTAATAACCATGCCATTAGAAATGGATACATAGACAGTGCATTACACTAGGCAGTAATTTTTGATAGAGACAAATCAACTCAAAAAATTCGAAAGTACATGAATTAAAAAGAGAAGGGGATTTGGAGAAAGCATCAAGACTAGATAAGTACTAAAAATACCAAGGTTAACTGAATAAACATTATGAAAACAAAATTTAGCCAAGGGAATAGAAGGGAAGTAGCAAAAATACTTCAAAGCACTCCTTATTTTCATGAAAAACAATGATGTGATTAGCATCAGTTTTCTACCCTAGAGATTTTTTTTTCAGAATTCTTTTGTACATTATTCATATTCTAAACAAAAAGAGCTAAACTGGCTTCAAGCTGATTGGTAATTGTGCGGCAACCACGTTGTTTTGACTCTGCTTTCATGTTCATTTCAATAAAGTTGCCTAAAAGGAACATGAATAGCCAATGCACAAAAGAAATACAAATAAAAAATGCAGACATGAACAACTGTTCATTCTTACTAGAAATCAGATGTGGGAATTAAAACAATGGAATACTATTTTTTTACACACCAAATTGACTAAGATTTTAAGAACAAAAAATGCTAAAAATTGCTGAGTGTGTACTAGGACAGGCAGTTTAGTAAGCTCTCAGTAGAAATAAAAATAGTGCATTTTTTGGAAAGTGATTTGGCATATATACATCAACAATCTTAAAACAAAGACTATAACAAAAGATAAAGAAGGAGAGTATATAGTAATAAAATATTCACACCCTGTGACTCAGTATCCTCATCTTTAAGAATCTACCTGAATGAAATAATCATAAAATTACCTAAAATGTATGTATAAGGTTGTTACTGCTATTATTTATTACAAAATATAATAGAAAGAAACCCAAGTATTCATCAATACGGGAATGTTTAAATAAGTTTTGTTACATGAATGCAATAGCACGTTATGTAGTTTTTCAATGAATATCTATAGCCAAGGGTACATGAATACAAAATAATGCTGTTATAACAAGATGAAAAACCTTAAGTTTTATATTCAATATTATTTCAATTTTGAGACACATGGGTGTGCACGTATATATCTGTTTGTGTTTATGTGCCTATGCATCTGTGTTTTTTCACATTCATAGTTAATGCATCAGGAAAACATTGGAAAAAATGTACTAAATATGAGTAATGCTATCTGTGGATTGGAAGCAGCATGTGGATTTTAATAACATTTCGTTTTCCATATTTTTCAAAATTTTCTATGTTGAGTATGTAACAATTCATGATTTTTAAATGGGTTTGACTAACAGATTGATGTTATAATTTCATGTGAAGTAAATCTATTTTAATCTGCCAAATTAATCTGCCAACACTTTGATATATGTAAATGATAAATCAGCTGGGAAATGGAAAATGTTTAATTACAAAGCTGAATGGCATTGCTTTCTTCCCTATCTTCTCCTACAAAAAAGAAATGTGTACGATTAGCAATTTTTTCATAATTTTATGAGGATTTAAGTTTAGTATTAGTTTCCCTGATTTAAAAACTATTAACATGATTACATAAAAGTATGTAATTGAGTTACGACATTGCCTCATGTTAAAATGAAAGTATCACCTTTTTGGAGTTAAGGCTCAAAACAACGCATTTTGTAAAGTTTAGATGTTATAATTTATAACATGAGTCTTAAACACTGGAAATATTAAAGCTATACATTTTTCTATAATTTACATAGAATCTAAATCATGCATTATAAACTATTTTTCTACATTAAAAAGAATAAATTGATTTTTTCCTTTCTCCTTTTTCATGAATCTCATCAATTTTTGATCTTTTGGAATAATAAAAAATGAAATCTGTTTCCTCTGTAGTATGTTTCATTTACACAAATAACTAATTGAGTCAATCCAAAACAGTAATTAAGACAACTGTAAAACAAAATGATTAATTTTAATTGACTTTCCTAATATAACAAAGTAGAAAGAGTCAAATATTTTCTCTGAATATTGAGAGCCCAACATTTTCAAATTTTGTTTGTTGAGTAATTTGGTTACCATCTGTAGGTCAAACCATATCTAAGTCACTTTCAATCTTGCTTGATGCTATCACTGTCTCGAAATTGTGTATTTTATAGGAATCAAGAAGTTAAAATCTGTTATTTAAATGCATGTACAACAAAATGGCTAAAATCTCAGTCAATATTCAGGATGATACAGATTTGAACTTTGAAACTCAACTCTCTCACTGATTAAGTGTAACTTTTCCAAAGTTCTCAAAAGTTTTAACTCTCCATTTCCTCACCTACAGAATTGGACCAAAAATCTACCTACCTCATTAGGCTATAAAAAGATATAATGAGGTGATACCTGAAAAGTTTGTAACCCCCTTACTTGGGGCTTCCCTAAACCCTCAGTTAATTCTATCCATTAATATGTACTTATAAAAAAAATAGCACAACCACTTCTGGAATCATTAGTACCTAAATGCCAGGAATTGCATTTAGAATGAGTTTTCTTCAGAATTATTTTTTCTCACTGCGACACCTGTACATTGGCCCTTTTGTACTACATGTCAATCTTTAATCACTCTGCTAGTAATAGATCAACAACTCACTCATCTAGCACTCAAGAGTGGGGTGTTTACAGAATCCTGTGTGTAAAACAAGAGAGAGACATTTAGTATCTTCCTGCTTATCTTTTTCCTCGTGACTTTTTAAACTTTATCTCTGAAGTGGTAAAAACAAACAAACAAGCATAAAATGAACAAACAACCAAATGAAAAAACCAAGTCATTGTTGTGAAAAAGAGGCCTGTGGTATGTTAAGGTGGCACAGGAGTTTATTCCAATTTAATTTTTCATAAATGCCGCCATCTAGTGTTCACTAACCCAACTTTTATTACTGACCTTAAAAATGCACTGTCAATGTGGAAAATGTTCCCCAGTTTCACGGAGGCAAAGAGCATCAAGTCAATGTATTTCATGTGTCCAAGTCTTTTAAAAAGACTTCTGGTTTCTGAAATAAACAAAACAATCATGGCAGCTGAAGTCCAACATTGTAGATATGGTATGTAACTCTGAGAAATACAAGTGCACTAAAATTATAGTTGTTTCCCTCTCTCTCTCTCCATCTCTCTCCCCCTTCAAGCATCCTTTAGAAATGTTTTGCTCTCCACTGTATCTCTGGATCCTGACATAGTTCTTGGTACATAGGTGGTGTTCAGTGAAATGTGTCATGCGTATTATAAAATACCTAATGTCTGTAACCAAGGGACTGTCTTGAGCAGTTCTTACATATTATCTCATTTAATTCCTACAACCTTTGAAGAAGGTTCTAAAATTGTTTTCTTTTACAGATGAGGAAACAGAAGCCTGGGGCAATTGAGTGACTCTCCAGGAACATGTAGCTGGCAAGTGGCAGATCAGGATTTGATTTCAACCATTAGTGGCCAGTGAATCATCAAACTTAAAAACATTGGTTGGATATCAGAATGCCTACAGCCATGTGCACATTAATTGATAAATGACAACTGAGAGAAAAACATTTGGTTCATCTATCAATTCTTAGAAGATATCACAGGATTTAACACATATGAAACAGAACTGAAACTATGAGGGTAACTGAAACACAAAATGGCAACACTTATCTTGTTCTATCTCAAATAATAAATGCACATTAATAGGTTAGATGTTTGATATCATGCTTTTTTGTGTGAGTTGATGCCTCTCCAATAAAAATTTCATGAAAAAATGTGCCAGCTTAACTACAGAAGTATCTAGCTTATTTAAGTTAGTGATTTATTAGTGTGATTTTAATTATATTATGCAGTTTGTTCTATTAGATTTGCATGTGATGTGGCAAACATTCCTTATTTTTTGTTTTAATCAGTATCTCTTTCTATTTTTTTGCTCTACACAGACAAACTGACTTCTTCTAAGCTTAGGTGACTTTTTCAGTTCAGAAATCTGACATGAGATTATTGATGCCTGCTAAGAGGTCACCCTCTCAGTGGGCAATAAATACAAAAATCTATACTTTTTTTGTCCTCGAATTCAAACAAATATACATTGTTAGTTAGCTTAACTAATTTCCAGAGTAAAAGAATACTCAAAAAAAGATAAAATGATGCCAATGCCTTCTCATCAGGATGTTGTGAACAACTGCCTCAGTTCCCCACGGAAATAGGAGTATCCATGATGTGACTACCTAATATAAATTTAAGAGACTGGTATGATTGAGGATAGATCAAGGTTAAGTCTATTTTTCTTTTAAAGGAGAGTAACTTCTCTTGAAATTCACTTGTGAAAATATTTGTAAAATCTATAATAAAAATGAATGTAAATAATAGGACTAAAAATTACATTAATCATTAAGAATACTCGAAAGCATCCTAAAGGTAATCTTGTATGTTGTTGAATTTATCGAAGCACCAAGTGCTAAAGTCTTACAGAGAATATCCATACAAACCTTATTTGTCAAATAAGAAAACTGGAGCTGTAAAATGTTAAGAGCTTTATCCAAGTGCAAGTGCTATTTATAATCCAAGACTAAAACCTGGAAATCTGTTTCTCAATACAATGCATTCAATACATGCACTGCATGGAAAAGGAAAATTTTTCTAATTCCTCAAAACAAAATCTTGCTGAAAAGGAGTATTAAAGGGACAGTAGTGATGGAGTTATAGACCCAATAATCATAAGACAAGTACATAAGTAATCATAACTCATCTAAGCATTCTTTTATACAATTAATCATTCAACAACCACCTACTAAACAAGACTCACAATCTTACAAAAATAGACCAAACTTCAAATAGTGATCCCATTTTTACCTTTTCAAACATGATGGGAGACTTTCTGTAGCTAAACATATCAGATATTAAAGCAGTATCTATATGGCAAAGTTTTGAGATGTCAGAGCTCTTGTCTTTCTCTTTTTTTCTTTCATTTTTAAAAAATATTTTTCCTGCATTTATTTCTAGATCCTTTATAGCAATTTGTTACTCTATTATTGGTTCCGTGTATACTTGGCTCACTTAATGGAGCACAGTTTGGCCAGGGAAGGCCCTTCATGGGTGTTTATTTAAAACGAATACCTAATTCTCTGGGGTAAGCCCAATTTTCTTTGCTTCCATGTCCTCCCTCCCCTTCCATTCCAATAGGAAGACATTTACTGCCTCCAATTTTTTCTATATTGCTTACAAGGAAGAAAATACATACAAATATTAAAATTGCATAAAAAAAATCAATGTAAATGTTTTTCTATTAAAGAAACAATGCACTTTTCAGCATGGAGTTACTCATGGCTTAAGCCAAGCCTACGTAGTTGCTACTACCTTGTTACTGTGCTTTGGAGGAGCTTGTTTTTACTTCACTCTCGCCAGCATAAGGATGGAGTTACCCCAGTCCATCATCTACCTCCCCAAATTGCCCATACAATTTTGTGTTTTTGTTGTTGACCAGATCTAAAACAATAAGATGAGAACTCACCACATTATATGCTGTGTATAATTTGTAGTGGAATGGATTGAGAGATTTTATTTTGTAGTGTTACAAATCAAATATTGAAAATTAAATGGAAATTCATAATTTAACTTTTTCTCCCAGGCAAACCCCAAGACCAAAGCAAAGATTATGTATAGTAGTATTCTCAGGTCAATCTGCCAATTAAAACCTACTAAGATAGCTAACATTTTTTTCTATGTCTATAATTCTAGTCTTTCATTTTATAATTTGAGGGGCATAATACTAATAAGAGTTGCTGAGCAGATTTTAACCTTATCTTTAGATGTGAAGAGATAAAAAGATACATGAAATTACACTTATATCTCTTGTTCCATCCACATTCTGAGAGCAAGGTATTTTCAGTATCTAAGTTGGATTCAATGTCAGTGCGATTTATAGGCATATGAAGTGAATTGCTGAGGCATAGCTGGACTAAGGTAATCTAGCTAGGGAGAGAACCAAATACAATAGAAGTAGGACCCCCTATGGAATTTCAGGTATGGCACTATTTAGGTTCGGTTTTACCAGCCAAAAGACATTCAACTTTATTTTTTTTTATACTTTATTTTTTTAATTTACGTCCAAGTTAGTTAGCATACAGTGCAACAGTGATTTTAGGAGTAGATTCCTTAACGTCTTTTATCCATTTAGCCTATCACCCCTCCCACAACCCCTCCAGTACCCCTCTGTTTGTTCTCCATATTTAAGTCTCTTATGTTTTGTCCCTCTTCCCATTTTTATAATATTTTTGCTTCCCTTCCCTTGGGTTCATCTGTTCTGTGTCTTAAAGTCCTCATATGAGTGAAGTCATATGATATTTGTCTTTCTCTGACTAATTTCGCTTAGTGTAATATCCTCTAGTTCCATCCACATAGTTGCAAATGGCAAGATTTCATTATTTTTGATTGCCGAGTAATACTCCATTGTGTGTGTGTGTGTGTGTGTGTGTGTGTGTGTGACATTTTCTTTATCCAATCATCCATCGATGGGCATTTGGGCTTTTTCTATACTTTAGCTATTGTCAATAGCGCTGCTATAAACACTGGAGGGCATGTGCCCCTTTGAAACAGCACACCTGTATCACTTGGATGAATACCTAGCAGTGCAATTGCTGGGTTGTAGGGTAGTTCTCTTTTCAATTTTTTGAGGACCCTCCATACTGTTTTCCAGAGTGGCTGCACCAGCTTGCATTCCCACCAACAATGCAAAAGAGATCCTCTCTCTCCGCATCCTCGCCAACATCTTTTATTGCCTGAGTTGTTGATTTTAGCCATTCTGACAGGTGTGAGGTGGTATCTCATTGTGGTTTTGATTTGTATTTCCCAGACGATGAGTGAAGTTGAGCATTTTTTCATGTGTCAGTTGGCCATCTGGATGTCTTCTTTGGAGAAGTGTCTATTCGTGTCTTTTGCCCACTTCTTCAGTGGATTCTTTGTTTTTTGGGTGTTGAATTTGATAAGGACATTCAACTTTACATTATGACAGAACAAATATACCCATACTTAATATCTCGCATTTCATGTGAGTTTTAGAAAATAATATGCTTGTATTACTTCCATAAAATTATATATATGCACACACATCTACACATATAGATACATCCATGCATACATGTGTGTGCATACTTACATTAGTTTCTGATTCCATTGTATCATGTCATGGCATATTACAGTTTCTACAATAACTCCCTACTCCCACACCTATAATATTCAGATAATATCAAATAGACACACTGAGATTCTAGAGGGAGTAACTTCTATGCCAGTTCCCTCTGGGATTGAGGAATAAAGGGTAATGCTGCAGCGGGTGGGAGATGGCCCCTCCTAACCATGCTACATTCACACTTTACTTGGGCACTCATTAAGTTAATTAGTGACTTATATTTTCTCTAGTACAAGTTGTAGATTACAAATTCATGGTAAAACTGTTTTGGCTTTCACCCTCAGTGACAAGAGATGCCTTTGGAGGATTTTGAACAAAAGATTGACATAATTTGATTTGTATTTTGAAAGGGTCACTGACTGTGTGCAGAAAACAGAATGTAAACTCACAAGGGTGGATTTAAGGACACTGGTTAGGAGGCTACTAAAATAATACAAGCAAAATGTGATAGTGGCTTGGAATAAGATGGTAAGAAGTATAACTGGTTGCTTTCTTTCAAAGAAAGACTAATTTTAACTAACCCACAGATTATTAACTTAATTGAAAGAGAAGAGAGAGTCTAAAGATTTCCTAATCATAAGGCTGATCCAATCAACCGCGAAGTCACAACATGACAAAGAAGTCTCAATAAATCAAGTGAACAAATATTTATGACTATAGATACAAATATTTGTCCTTCATTTCCTTGAAAGCGTAAGAAAGTCATAAAAATGTAGAAAATTATTTCGATATGCCAAGTGTTTCAATATTAGTGAATCAATTCATGTCACTTTTTAAAAAATTACATCTAGTTGAATGTACAAAACATTTGATGGAATGCATCATCTATGCCAAAATAAAAAAGTTTTGTGAATTAAGAATCGAATTATATTTCTTGGGATGCCTGGGTGGCTCATTCGGTTAAGCGTCCAACTTCAGCTCAGGTCGTGATCTCATGGTTTGTGGATTGGAGTCCCGCATTGGGCTCTGTGCTGACAGCTCAGAGCCTGGACCCTCCTTCAGATTCTGTGTCTCCCTCTCTCTCTGCCCCTCCTCGGCTCGTGCTGTCTCTCTCAAAAAACGAATGAACATTAAAAACAATTTTTTTAAAGAATCAAATGATATTTCCTTATAAGAAAGAAGACAATCCATCTCAGATCTAGAAAGCTAATATAAATTGTGAATAACACTGTAAAGACATTCGCCTTAGAGTCAAATTCCAGGAAACAAACTCAAAGATATCTAATGTCATTCCTAAAACAGGTTTCCCCCACTATCTGAAGATAGAACATTCCTGTGAAACCTCTTGCATAACCCTAAATGGCTTAAAGCAAAGAAGCAATTACCATTAATTTATATGGAAAAATTTTTAAGCGGTCCCAGACCTCAAAAAAAAAAAAACTCTCTTAGGCTTTTCTGATATCTTATAACACATCTTGCTAATGGATGCACAAAATAAACAGAGATAAAGCCCAGATGCTCACACAGTTCAAAGCTCTAGCAGCTTGATGCTGAGATAGCTTAGTGTAGTTCCCAGGGAAGGAGCTTGGCGAAGCTACTCTGGCTGCTTGGGATGCTCTACCCCTGAAAGGCTTTCTGCAAACCCACCGCTGAACACTATTTTCCCTTTGCCTTTTTCTGGTAAAACTGAAAATCCTCTTCAGGTTTCTTTCAGTTAGTGAAACAGGTATTAATGTAGGTCTTTAGTGAAAGCAAAGTGGTGTAAGGCAAACTTTCAAGAGGTAGGGATACCTGTCTTCAGCTGTGGTTCCTGACCTGTGGCCATTCCACCAGCATTAAAATGCATACAGAGAAAATCTATGCAAAACGTTTCAAAGGTATTTAAGAAAGAGAAATCCACAACAAACAATTGACAGCAATTCAACTGACAGTATTGTAAATCTGCAAATTAATATTTGTGTGATTATAACATACAATTGTATGGAATAAGACTACTATGAAAATACCCAAATACCCAAACTTCTGTCATTAGAAAAATGCAAATTTAACTATGATATGTCTACTTCACCAAATTGATCATTTTTAATGAAAAGAATATAAAGTTGTTTAAAAAGTTCATGTTTACAGGAGTATAAATTACTTAACATTTTCAGTTGGCAATTTAAAACACATAGGAAAATCTGCTCTGGCACTCCTTCTAACCTAAAGATGTCATTTCTACATAAACTTCATAAAAATTCAGTCATAGGTGAAATCCAAAAATCTTCTTCACAACGTTAATTATTATAATGAGAAGTTCTTTAAAAGCAAAATGAAACATTGATGTCCTAAAAAAGGAAAATGGCTCATCAATGATAACAAATCCATGTGATGGAATACCATGCAGTGATTAAAAGTTGAGTGAGAAAGGATTTTAATAAACTAGACATGTTTCATGATATATTAAGTTTAATTAAACTGGTTTCCAAGTACTATGTGCAGTACAAAACAAAACAAAATCAATTTTTTCCATAATGAAACTTTAAAAGTTATATACACATATTCCAAAATGTGACTGTTGATTTTCTCTAAGTGGTAGGATTCTGGTATGTTTTTTTCTGCCCTTTGCTCTTTAGAATTTCTTAAACTTTTAAAAATATACATGCATTATTTAATAACCATATGAAAACAGGGAGCACAAGTTATTTAAAATAATCCAATTGAAGACTTTTTGATGCCAACGGAGAAGAAGGTAAAAGAGTATTGATTAGGGGACCAATTTTGCTTTAGAAAGTCTTACAGTTCATTCTTTCAATAAGCATTGATTGACTCTCTGTTCCATTTTATTCCATCGCTAGACACAAGACATTCGAAGATGAGTTAGTTACAATTACTTTCTCATAAATCTCATAGATCAGTGGAGGAACCTGACAGATGCAATGTCAGTACAATTGCAATGAATTAGGTATTAATGTGGCATTAAAGGTCAAAAAGGAGGGGTGTAACTGCTGAGGGTAGGAAATAAGAAAAGTCTTCCTAGAATAGTAATCTTAGAATCAGTTTTAAAAGATGAATAAGAATTTTCCACATAGAAATAGTGGGCAAAATCATTCTAGGAAAAAGGCACAGCATGAGAAAAATGTGGAGAAGCATGATTCAAGTCCTATCATTGTTAATTATTATCACCATATCACAATTGTTTATGAAAAGTCTGATAATGACCAAAATCCTAAATACGGAGCTGATTTAAATACCTTCCTACTTATTATTAGTCCTTTACAAAGATTTTGTTTTTTTAAAACAAGATAACAAGTTTTATTTCTATAATCAGAATATTCTATTGAAAACATTGTTATAGTATTAGTTACCTTTATTTTCTGGACATTGACTCTGTACCAGGAAGTGACACAAAGCACTTACCAGTGTCAGTCAACCTCCTAAGACATCTCACTTATCTGAGGTAGGTCGGAAGGAATACCTCTAACTGCCCGCAACCTTCCCCTTGCCCTCCCCAAATCCCTTCCACCTGTCTCCTCTGCTTGGCTGTCCCCCATCTCTCTCCCTCCTCCTGCAAGACGGAGGCCTCTTCCTAACACTCTTCCCTATCATGATTTCGACATTCCCAGTCCTGATGTGTCATGGTAGCTCATTTTTAATACCTCCTGTTACCTTTCCTCTTCAAACAACAGTTCCAGAATACCATAGTATCAGGGACACTAGAGTGCCCAACTTTGGCTCAGGTCATGATCTCTTGGTTTGTGAGCTCAAGGCAGCCCCACATCCAGCTTGCTGCCATCAGCTCAGAGCCCACTTTGGATCCTCTGTCCCCCTCTCCTTCTTCCCTTCCCCCACTCACACTCTCTCTCAGAAATGAATAAACATTTAAAGAAATTGAATACCCATATTTTATGCTTTCTTGGCATCATATGCATACCCATTCAAAATATCTTATCCTGTGTCATCTTGAGCGATCGCCTCTTTTTCAACTAGCCTGGCATCTAACCCAGAATCTGATACAATATGGATGTACAATGCTTATCAGATGAATGAATAATGAATCTTATCCAAAAACATGCTACTACACAATTCAGTAGAAAATTTCTCAGTCTTTAGTATTATTTCTTAATACAAATCAGGATAAAGTGACCACCATGTTTTATCTAAGAAGTGAATAACTGGAAATCAGATTGAAACACAATATCTTAAGACCCCCAAATATCTTAAGTCTTACCAAATTGAACCAAGCTTCAAAAGCAAAACAAACAAAAAATAAAAAACCTGTTCAAATTGAACTCAGGTATATTAATTTCAAAAATGATTTCACTGAACAGACACAAAACAGCTTAGCAGCCTGAACAAATTAGTTTATTTCAACCAGAATACTAGTGAATAAATCATGAAGGTTTTATTTGTAAGTAGAAAAGTCAGTGTTTTGTTTGATACTCTATCTGGCCTTAAAAATAAAAAAACTATATTTTATTGAACAGTGGACTCCATAGGCCCAACAAATAGCCGCAGAGAATGAGGATACATCTCTTCTCTCAAAGGATAGGTATTTGCTGCTGAGTGGTCCAAGAACTTCTCCAACTCCCAAATTCTCTTATGCAAACACCCATGATGTAATCCAAGTCCTCAAATAAAAGGCATGTGAAAGAAGGAATTCACTCTTGCGACATTTCTTATTTGCATGGTTGCAAAATATCCTTGAAAGAGCACAAGAAGCATATGGGCCACACAGCAGAAGTTGACAATTTTTTGGTATTTTGCCTTGGTCCATGAGAACTTCTATCCTATTCTGGAGAGTTATAAGTCTTGTCAGCAAATGAGTTACATAGACTGTATAGGCACTACCGGGAGGCTTTGGATAAAAGATAAAACTGGCTTGTAAGCCTAGAAACTGCTTTATAAGCTAACTATTTGAGACGTGGGAGTGTGCACTTTGCATATGTAGATTTCCAGCAATGCTGACCACAGAGGTCTGGATAGAGCAGTGAGTCAATAAATGTTTAATGAATAAGTAAATTAATTAATGGATACAGTATCTTTAATGAAACACAGTTTGATATGAGGCTGGAACCGAGGTATGATTTCTAACCAGTAGCCATGTAAGAACCCTTTTGCTAAAACTTGCTGTGCTAGGCAAAAGTCACATATGAGCATCTGTCTATATCATAAGCTATGAGTATATGAATATATGTGTGCAAGTTTGTACATATACTTATGCATACAAGTATTCTCCTTCAATATATGGGCCTAAAGATATGCAAAAAACCAAAATGTGTGACTTTAAACAACTAAGTAATTTAAGAATATTTTCTGGTGAAAATGTAGATATTTTTAATTTCTTAACTTTGCTGTCTATATTTTCTAAATGTTCCAGAAAGATATATGCTATTTCCATAGTCATTAACAGATATATGTTATGTCCATATTCATAATAGTAGTTTATTGACAGAAGATATTCATAGAATTATAGAAAGGAGAGAGACTGGAGTCTCTTTACTGTGAAGAGATTAAATACTATTCGCTAGATTGAATATATGAAAATAGAAATCCAGTTCAATAGTTTTTGTTTTGTTTTGTTTTGTTTTGAGGACCCATTCCGGGTGAAACTTTCTAGGTGCTGTTTCTGAGAAGTCAGTTACAGACATGACTAGAAATTATTCTCTGCCCATGATTTTATTTCTTTTCATTTTTTAAGTTTATTTATTTATTTTGAGAGAGACAGTAAGAGTGTGAGGTGGGGAGGGGTAGAGAGAGGGAGAGAGAGAGAATCCCAAGCAGGCTCTGCATTGTCAGTGCAGAGACTGATGTGGGGCTCAATCTCATGAACTGTGAGATCATAACCCGAGCTGAAACCAAGAGTCAGACACTTTAACGACTGGGCCACCCAGGAGCCCCTCTGTCCCATGATTTTAAACATGGGTTGAATCAAAAGGAGTATATATGATCAACCCTTCATTAATGAGAAAATTCAGTTACCTAGAAGCCTCTACTATAGCAGCATTCTGATTAACTGAGGCTTTAGTGTATTTGTGGCGATTTAATATGTATCCTCTTGAGTTGTCCACCTCACTCTCCCTCAGATTTTCTCAGGGAACAGGGCAAACAACTAGAAAAGGGTCCATGTCCCTTCAAGAGGAGAAAGGATTTGCAATGAGCCCAGTGGAACCTTTGGCAGGAACAGTAAGACCTTGGTCTTTCTGACTGCCAGATTAAACAAAGTAAGTCAGCTTAGTTGATTCATCATACTAATACTGAAAGTATCTTAGAGGAACAGGTCAGGGATCACTAATCCTTTCTTAGTGGCTTTATTATCTTATTAGATTTAAGCTAAAGGAAAAACAATCCGATAGGCAGCCAAAATGCTTACAGAGAATTAAAATGCTTTCTGAGATTATTTGGGACTGAATACAGTTTCAATCCTAGCTTAAAATAACAGGCAACTTTCCTTCCATTCAGTTGAATAAAAGAACAGTATATATGTATTAAAAATGTGAAATATTTGGAATGTAAAACCACTTTCCCATCTACTGAAGTAATTTCCTAATTGGTCTTCCAGGTTCTTAGCCCTCATTTGCCAGTATATGTGACTCCTGCTCACCAATCTCTCCTGCCTGTGCGTTGCTTTCTGCCATAGTTCTCAGTGGTTGACATCTGGAAGCCTAGCCTTAGAATTTTCTGGGGTGTAAGGTCATTAACTCTAGGGACAAGTCTCAAGTCCTCCACGTGTTTCCCTTGCACAACAAATGATTAGAACCACTGGCCTAAAAACTACTATATAAAACCCGTAATGAGGCATTCCATGTCCTCTGAAATCTGTCCCTGAGCTGGTTTACTGAAGTCATGTCACACCATCTCTCTCTGTGCATATTAATGAGCCAGACTCTTCCTTGCTTCCTGATCTCATCATGCTTTCCCAGGCCTTTGGTGCTCTTCATTCCATCCTTTCTGCTTGTATTATTGAATTCTTTGCTAACCCTCAGAGCTTTTTTGATTCATCTTTTTTATTATTTTTTTAATGTTTATTTATTTTTGAGACAGAGAGACACATCGTGAGCAGGAGAGAGGCAGAGGAAGAGGGAGACACAGAATCTGAAGCAGGCTCCAGGCTCCGAGCTGTCAGCACAGAGCCCGATGAGAGGTTCGAACTCACGAACCATGAAATCATGATTTGCGCCAAAGTCAGACGCTTAACCGACTGAGCCACCCAGGCACCCCTTGATTCATCTTCTAATGTTCTGGCAACTAAACTTCACCAGAGGCTCCTCTTGCCCAGCATTCACCCTTCTGGGACCAGAGAATAAAGACTTTTGAACCACTGGACTGCACAATTTAGAAATGCTTGGAGGTACAGTGGTTCATGGGCATGAGTATTAAGATCCTACCCTAAAGCTTACACTTGAAACTAACCCCTTTGTAGATATCTCTTCTTTGTCCTTAACAATAGTTCATTACTACAGAATCTTATGTATCCTATAGAGTCAGAATAGTAGAGCAAAAATAAAAAATAAAATAAAGAATTATGGGCTTTGAAGTTCAATTGTTCTGGGATTCATAATCAGGACTCCTACCTACCATCTATATGATTTTAGACAAGTAACATTTACCTCAGTTTACTGTTTTCTAAAATAGACATAATGTCTCAGGGTGTTTATGAAGATAATTAAAAGTTTCAGAATTCTGGTTTTTATTTTACATGTTTTTCCACATTGTGATTTCTCAGAGGATAATGTAGATTCTTGTTCTAAATCAATATCTAGTCAATGTTTGCTAAACTTTAGTTCTTTAAATAACTGATTGAGATGTTTTAAAATACTTCATCAAATTCCCTTAGACGTGTTTGCTTCAGTTGAAGTTTGGGGCTGTTGTGTCCTCCAAAAATTAACTCCCCAACCTCAGAATATGAACTGCACTTGGGTCTTTTAGGAACTCATGACTTAAAATCAGGATATTAGGATGGGCCTTAATCTAATGTGACTGGTATCCTTATAAGAAAAGGAGGTTAGGACACAAACACACAGAGGGAAAACCATGAGGCAACACAAGAAAAGATGTGTCTCTTGCCTAGGAGACAGGACTGGGAGTAAAACAACTCTCTGACACCTTCAGCTTAGACTTCTAGTCTCCAGGACTATGAGACAACCCATCTCTGTTGTTGAAGTCACCCACTCTGAGGCACTTTGTTATGGCAGTCCCAGCAAACTAATAAACCAAATCTTGACTTTAGTGCTATAATTGGTACACTTGAAATAAAGATGACCTTATTAAGGTGTATGTGCTAATTTGGTATGAACGTAAGATAGCATTATAAAATTAGAATTTTCACCTAGAAACAGGAGAGCAACAAATTTTTCTTGCTAAAAAAAAAAAATCAGAGCCTGAAATATCATATGTGTCCCTAATGGATGATTCTGTGTCATGTAGAAGATATGCAATAAGCTTGGTAAATAAGCTGTGAATGGGTTGGGCTGTATTTCGGGGATTTGTTAGCAGTGAAGCTTGAGCAGAGTGAATCATGAATGAACCTCACAATACTTGGAGACAGATTAATAGTTCCTGTTTTAATTTGAGTGTGCCAAATAAATGCCCAGCCACATTCCCTGGCAGTGTGTTGGATTCCAAATGAATGGAGGTCCCCTAATTGTGTCCCTGAGCAAATATAACCCAATCAATTACATTTGTATAACATGTTATGGATTTTAATGTATTTTCTCTTACATTTTCTCATTTAGTCTTTATTAGGATTAAACATAATAAATATTGTAAATTTAGCATAGCTACCCAATGGCTTAGAAATATGGTCCTTTTCTCAAGTACTAATGCATGAACATGTGCAGGAACTAGGATTTTGACTCAAGATCTGTATGCTTCTTTCAGTGATGTGGCTGCTACACCATACTGCTAGTTTCTACTGTTCGAAAGCCATTACCCTGGGACCAAAGAGAGCAGATGTTAAACCCACTAGACCATGCAATTTTAGGTTGTTTTGGGAGAGCAGTAGTTGGTAAGGAAGAGTATGAAAATCAAAGAAGAGATACCAAATCCTCTGGCAGAAATTACAACTTTGCCAAGATTCTGCATGTTATAATCTTGAAAAGCAGTGCTAAAAAATCCCATTTTATTGGGGTGCCTGGATGGCTCAGTTAGTTGAGTGTCAGACTCTTGATTTCAGCTCAGGTCATGATCCCAGGTTCAGGATATCAAGCCCCGCATCAGGCTTCACGCTAAGCGTGGAGCCTGCTTAAGATTCTCTTTCTTCCTCTGCCCCTCTCCCCCACTTGTGTGTGCTCTCTCTCTTTCTCTAAAAAAAAAATCCCATTTCACAGTTGAAGAAACAAAAGTTCAAAACATTACCTATCTAAGATCACACTTATAACCAGAATTTGAAAGTAAGTCTGTTGTACTGCAGTATTTATATTTTTCCCTCTCCGACACCTGATTCCCACTTTTCTTTGATTTCAAGAGAATTATCTAAATCTGCTTAATTATAAAAAGCAACAACTACTAAGGAAACATGGCTGCCCTCTTGGAAAACTCCCGTTGCCAGAAAGTCTTGATTAAAGGACTACAGATTAGCCCTTACATAGCATCATCTGTATCAGCCCCACCCTCTCAGTGTGGCCGGAGATCAGGGTGCAGAACAAAAAGCCTGGTCTTTAATCAAA
Organism: Panthera pardus; assembly: GCF_024362965.1. Classification (NCBI taxonomy): domain Eukaryota; kingdom Metazoa; phylum Chordata; class Mammalia; order Carnivora; family Felidae; genus Panthera; species Panthera pardus. Next base: position 189,859,859 of record NW_026526688.1, read on the forward strand.
AACAAAGATAAGATCTATCATTTATGTACTTTTTCCTAGATACTGTTCTCAATTTTTGAAATCCCCATAAGACTGCTATGAGGTAGATAATATTAAAGTAGGAAACTGTGCACCAGAAATTAAATAACTTGCCCAAGGTCCTATAACTAGCACACACCAAAATTAGGTTTGGAACGCTATTTTATATTGCACTTTAAAATAGGTTAAAATTATGTTTTAAGATAATGTGATATTTTACATTAGTTGTCATCTATTAGAGCAGTTGTGAGTAAATCTAAATATATTCATTCACTAATTTATGCAAAAACATACTCACTGAACACCTACTATGTGCTTGGGACTGAAGAGACACCATAAGCTTTGTTCTTCCTGGAAAAAAAAAGTTTTATTCCTGGAAACAAACAACAAGCAGATAAATGCATGCTTATTTAATGTATAAATATAATCAGTGCTTTGTTGGAAAGATACGACATACTGTGAAATAACAGGAGAAGTAAACATTTACTTAGTGAAAAAATTCCCCTTCTTAGTCAGTTACTATACTTAATCTGATAAAAATTAATATTCTTTCCTACATACGTATAATTCATCATTTTTGTTCTCCCATTTTACACTCATCAGGTACTTAAGTTACATCATGAACTCTATTTAAATTACTGTATAAAGAATCTATATTTTTGTTAACTTGGTAATAATGCCCTTATTCATCTTTATAATAGAGCTTTGGGTAGAACTTTGCTAAATGCCATAAATTACATCAAAGACTATTTCAGGCAGGTTTCTCAAATGTTCATTTGGTTAATAAGAGGAAGACTGAAATGTTTTCTGCCTTCCCAGCTCATTTATATCAAAAGAACATCAGGAGAAAATTACCCCCTGGCCTTTTAGGATATGTCTGGTATACTATAATTGCATATCAAGACCTTGCCAAGTTTGGGGAATGGGGGCCAAAGTCAGTGTGTGTGTGTGTGTGTGTGTGTATGTGTGTGTGCGCACATGTATGTATGTGTATGCCTGTGTGTGTGTGTGTGTGTGTGTGTGTGTGTATGGCTACAACTGTTTTGGTTATGAAATACTTTATCACATACTTTAACTGAATAACTAAGTTCCTCTTTTTAAGTGCGAAATAGAAAGTGCCATGTGGTAAAAGATTAAGGGATCTGAAATCTTTCAGAACTGAATTCAATGCAGGTTTTGATGCTTATTAAATATGTGTCTGTAGGCAAATTAATTTACCTGAGGCTTCATGTCTACTTATCTATCTACCTGTCCATCCTTCCATCTATGTGGAAGATAAAGAAAGACATTTCTTAGTATCAACTTAGAATTCAATGAGTAATTTGTCTGAAGTCCACACAATGCCTGGCACATGGTAAGTTCCCAATCTGAGATGATTGCTATTTTTATTTTATTTTATTTTATTTTATTTTATTTTATTTTAATAATGTATTATCAAGGTAGCCAACATACAGTGTACTCAGTGTAGTCTTGGCTTCAAGAGTAGATTCCTGTGATTCATCACTTATATACCACACCCCGTGCACGTCCCAACAAGTGCTCTCCTCAATGCCCATCACCCATTTTCCCTGTCCTCCCACCCCACCACCCCACCAACCCTCAGTTTGTTCTCTGTATTTAAGATTATCTTATTGTTTGCCCCCCTCTCTTTTTGTAACTTATTTTTCCTTCCCTTCCTCTATGGTCTTCTGTTTAAGTTTCTCAAATCCCACATACAAGTGAAAACATAGCATATCTGTCTTTTTATGACTTTTCTCACTTAGGATAATACCCTCCAGTTCCATCCACATTGTTGCTAATGACATGATTTCATTCTTTTTCATTGCCGAGTAGTATTCCATTATGCATATATATATATATATATATATATATATATATATATATATATATATTATATACCACATCTTCTTTATCCATTTATCAGTTGATGGACACTTAGCCTCTTTCCATACTTTGGCCATTGTTGATAGTGTTGCTATAAACATTGGGGTATATGTGCCCCTATGAATCAGCACTCCTGTATCCTTTGGATAAATTCCTAATAGTGCTATTGCTGGTTTGTATGGTAGTTCTATTTTTAATTTTTGAGGAACCTCCACACTGTTTTCCAGAGTGGCTGCACCAGTTTGCATTCCCACCAATAGTGCAATAGGGCTCCCCTTTCTCCACATCCCCACCATCTGTTGTTTATTGAGTTGTTAATTTTAGCCATTCTGACTAGTGTGAAGTGGTATGAGATGATTATTAACAAAACTCTACACATACATTTAAACTGCAGACATGGGTGATCTCAAGGATAATGTGGAGAGACACCTGATGCTGGAGGGTTTTCTGACTTTCTTCTGGAGTTGAATTTCTTATCTAGTGAAGATGGAAAGAATAGCAGATGTTCATTTCTAAGTTTTGTAAGCTTTAAACCATTGACAAAAATGCCTCATTGAACACTAAAAATCAAGATGTTGGAGGTGGTCTATCATAGTTAAATTAGTATTAAAATTATTTGAGACTTTGTAAAGACGTCCAACTGTGTGCCCCAAATGTGGACAGGGACTATCCAATTTAGAGAGTAGAACAAGAACAGCAAAATTCACAGAAATTCTTAAAATGCTGAATATTTACCTGAGATGTCAAATATGACAGATTGATAGAGCCATTTTGAATAAAATGACAAGATATAACATATTAAGACTATGTAACTGTGAGTAACATTAACTTTTATTCATTTTGGCTGGAAATGCAAATGTGTAAGGAGTCTGCCCAGGCTAACACTGTTTCACAAAAAGTGAAAATTGTTCTCATTCACTTTGCATGCATGCATTCATTTGTTAATTTAATAAATATATATTGAGCATGTCATAGGCATTAGTGTTATGAGGACAAATAAAAATGATCCTAAACATTCCTGCTACTGATTGATGGATATTTCCCCTACAGACATAATTACAGTGCAAAAAATTGTAGGAAAAATGAAGAGGAAATGACTAATGCATTATAGATGAATCACAGAGGGCTTCATGGAGGAGGTGAGGTAACAATGAGGAGAATCTTAAAGAAGTTTGGTTGCTCAAAAAAAAAGAAAACAACAGGGGCACCTGGGTGACTCAGTCAATTAAACATCTGACTTTGGCTCAGGTCATGATCTAGCATTTTGTGAGTTTGAGCCCCACATCAGGCTCTGTGCTGACAGCTCAGAGCCTGAAGCCTGCTTTATGCCCTTCTCTATGCCCTTCCCCCACTCTGTCTCTCTCTCAAAAATAAATAAATATTTTTAAAATTGTTTTTAAAAAGAAAAGAACAAAGATCTATATTTTTATAGACAGAATAAAAAGCATATATTAAAGTGAGGGGGAATGTCATGAATGACGTTTAGTGTATAGGATCGTATGATGTATCTGGTAGTGTAGATATCAAGGCAGGTTTGGGCCAAATTACGATGGTCCTTGTCTGCTAAACCTGAGTGTAGGTAGTCTCTTGCCTTACCATCCTTCTTTTCCAGTCTCCCACACTGCCCACTGAGCACTTATTATGTGCCAACCACTATGCTAAAAAATGTATTGACTTACAGAACACTTGCAACAACTGTAAAAGCAAGTACTAATATTAACTTATAAAAGAACAGGCATTTAAAGTTTCATAAGATTAAGTAACTGTGATTTAATTCAAACAATCCAATTACAGAGCCCATGTTCACATGCTATATGTTATATATGTTTCCAAGATGATTTTTAGGATAAAAGGGAGGAGTTAATATAAACAGAATAAAATACAAAAGCAATTCTATCAGTAAAATTTTACTCAATTGGACACTTGGAATTGACTTAGAGAATATGAACTGTTTAAGGAATAAAGACACAGATTAAAAGATAAAGGGACTGAGAGTCTACCACATGGGTGCTGACTGAAATTTACAGGACTAAAATAACAAAGAGTTTCATGAATAACTAATACGCCAAATCAAATATAAACACACTGTCAAGTTCTGAATCAGTGTCTCCGAGAGTGATGATATTGGTATGAACTGGAGTTCCCGGTCTAATTTGGCAGGGGGTAATAGCAAATAGCATTCTCAATGTGTGGCTACCTATTTTTCTAGAAGGGACATATTCTGGGTGTTAATATTTTTAAAAATATATGCTTTTCAGGGGCGCCTGGGTGGCTCAGTCGGTTAAGCGTCCGACTTCAGCTCAGGTCACGATCTCGCGGTCCGTGAGTTCGAGCCCTGCATCGGGCTCTGGGCTGATGGCTCAGAGCCTGGAGCCTGCTTCCGATTCTGTGTCTCCCTCTCACTCTGCCCCTCCCCCGTTCATGCTCTGTCTCTCTCTGTCTCAAAAATAAATAAAAACGTTAAAAAAAAATATATATATATGCTTTTCAGCATGCCACTTACTACCACTTGATATCTGTATTAACTTCGTTGCTTAACTTTTCACATATGTGTGAAGTCTGTGGGTCAGACTTAGGATCAACTAGTCTTGGCTCTGAACTGTAGGTTGGGTTGAACTCTGTTGCATGTGTTTTTGAATCATAATTGTTTAATCATAAATTATCCATGCCATGTTCTTATAACAGGTCATAGGAATTCATAAGGTCAAGGCAAAATATACCCACACGTTTAAGCCCATATCATGTTTACTAGCATTATACTAAGCCAAGAGAGTCACAGAGCTAAGTCCAACATCATGGCTCTGGAAAATACAGTCCACCCATAGTGAAAGCCAGGCAGAGTTACATGGAAAAGGGTATAGGTGTAATTAATCTCCACAATGCACAAAAAGATAAGCAATGAAGTACCTGTGCTTTTTAGATTAAATAAATTACTTAAGTTATCTTGAAGGTTGATAATTCTCAAATTCTTCACCATGAGAAGACATTTTTAAGTTTCTAAATATTATTTTATAGCCATTTCCTATGTCATGACAAACTAGATTATTAAAAAATAAAAGTATTTCAAATAACACACTCTGTAAATTGATTTAACTATCGGTAATTTAACTACAATGTATCTTAATGTGCTGAGAACAAATGCCAAAGCTGGTGATCCAACTACTGCACTGTGAGGTGAAATCTCCATTTCCTTGCTGAAGTCTGAATATGTCTGTTTTCTTAAAATTCAGGCACTGAAATCCTAACCTCCAAAGATGGTTGTATCAGGAGGCGGGGCTTTGGGGAAGTAGGGAGGCTTAGGTCAGGAGGGTAAAGCTCTCATGAATGGGATTAGTGCTGTTATAAAAGAGGTTCTAGAGAGACCCTTTGCCCTTCAACAGTGTGAGGACAGAGAGACAAGGTGCCAGCTGTGACCTAAGAGGGCCTTCACCAGAATGTGGTCAGGCTGGCCACTTGATCTTAGACCTCCAGCGTCCAGAACTGTTGCTTGCAAGTTACCCAGTCTGTGGGAAATTAGTATAGTAGACAGAGAAGACTAAGACGCCATCTTTACCTCAGAAGTCATCTACACCACATGCACAATTTTGGTTTCTGATATACAAACCTGATACAAGAGCTAAAGTCAATTCAAAAATAGGTATTTCAAGAAATCAAAGATGGTGGTAATTTCCCCATGAATCAGTTTTGAATACCGTCTTGGGAACCTCTTTATAGAGCAATAGTTCAAAGTACACACTCTGTAAGTCAGTTATTTGATATTCTTGAGTTTCGTTTTCTTCTATAAAATAGAGACAATAATACCTAGCTCTTCAGACTATTTTATGGATTAAGTGAGATCATTTTGCAGCAGACATATCCCAGAGCCCTAAAGATGGACACAGGTAAATTATTATAATTATTTTTATTACCATTATTTCTTCGTACCTCAATGTCCTCATCTGTGTAAGTACAGTAATACTTAATCATGAGCATTCCAAGAGCTGTGTACACATGTTCTGAGTGTGTCCAGGAGCCCATGACTTGGACTCTTTGATTCTTTTTAACCAAGGAATTTCAAAGAGAAACAAGTATCATGTCACCAAAACACAAGAGAAGAAACCATTGTAAACCCAGAAGATAGAATTAAAATAAAAAATAAGACTTGGGACATTCAGGTAGGAAATTGTAGAACTGAAGGAAGTTTTAGAAGAGGCAATGAAATGAGAAGGAGTTTCAGAAAGAGAAGAAAGCTGTATATACACCTGAAGATGGAAATCAGTTTCATTCCTTTGCAAAGACAAGCAGGATGTTGGCAGCATTTTTTTGAATAGTTGGGATAAAAGATAAAAGTATGGCTTTTGAAGAAAACTATAAATATATTACCAAAACTTCCACTCTTCAGTATTATCTCCCAAAGGAAAATAGATATAAAACTACAACTCTTTTCTCATGAATCTACAGCCTTTGAAAACCTTTCTAATGTTAGAGTTGAAACTTGTTAGGATTCAATTAAAAAATATATCAAATCTGCTATCATTTCTTCCACAGATAAACTCTCTCAAATAGAATATGTACCTTCTAATGACTCTTCTAAAATTAAGCAGCAAATTGGATTTCCCAAGTCCCGAGTTTGCTTTAGCACTGGTCACTTTTGAATTGCGAACAAGATACTAACTTTCCAAGTTAAAATTCCATTTAACAATAGCAAAACGCAATTTTCTGTTATCTAAGAAAAATACTTTATCTGTGCATTTATTTTTATCCTTTCTTTTTAATAAAAGGCTTGCAGTATATTGGGACATCAAAAACTCATAAAGGTCATTTCATAAATAAATCAAAATCACAGCATCTAGTGTTGCTTTGAAAATGACAGAGAACAAACAAGTAGGGGGAAACATTTCCTGAGAAAAAAACCAAACCCTCTTGAAATATTTCAGCCCATACTTACAAATTTATAAAAATAATGATATTAGTATGTGACCATGGGCACAAGATAATTTTTTTAATAGCAGTGAAATAGTTTAGGCTTTTTAAAAGTATCAGATCATTATATGTCTGTAATATATGTGTATACTTATGAAAAATATAGATATTGGTGAATTATACTGACACATCTCTTGGAGCACCTGGGTGGCTCAGTCAGTTAAGCATCCCACTCCTGATTTTGGCTTGGGTCATGATCTCACGGTTCATGAGATCAAGCCCTGTATTGATGTGTGTGCATTCTCTCTCTTTTTCTCTTAAAATAATTTAAAATGTAAAAAAGAGGGGCGCCTGGGTGACTCAGTTAAGCCTCTGATTTCAGCTCAGGTCATGATCTCACAGTTTGTGAATTCAAGCCCCATGCTGGGTTCTGTGCTGACAGCTCAGAGCCTGGAGCCTGCTCCAGATTCTGTGTCTCCCTCTCTCTCTGCTCCTCTCCTCTCATGCTCTGTCTCACTCTCCTTCAAAAATAAACATTATATTTTTTAATTGTTTGAAATAACATAAGCATTTCCTGAATAAATGCTTTTATTTCAAGTGTTGCCTTCTCTGTAGAATATTCTCAGAGTTATACATTTAGATTTAACCCTCTGTTCATCATTTGGGTTGCTAACAGAGATTTCAGTTCTCCAAATCTAAACACATTTTGCTTCCCTACTTCCTCTGACAGTTAAGTGTAGTCATGTGACTTGTTTGGACCAATGAAACATAGGAGGAAGTGAAATGTGTCACTTCCAGCTAGAAGCTCTAAGACACAGAGTGTGATCTGTCATGTATGCCCTGTTATGGTGATTATTAAAGCATGCATCAAGGTCAAACCTTTGTTAGCTTGATCTCTGGGTGTCTATAGTAGCTAGAACAACCTACTTGTCTGCATTCAACATACAGAATGAGAGACAGAAATAAAATGTAGTTATGTTAAATCACATAGATTATGGAGATTGTTACTACAGCATCCCTTAACCTATCCTAATATAATTGCTCTTAATTTCATGATCTAATTTAGATGTATTTTTTCCCCGCTGACAGCTCTTCTTACTATATTATCTAGCTATGTCTGTTTCTTCATTAAACTGCAAATATTTTTAGAATCTGGTTCCTGTATTTCCTTTTAGGCATTACAGGCATGTAGTAAGAACTAAAATCTATGTTCTAAATAAATACTAACAAAAAATAGTTATGTAATAATTTACTTCATCGACTTTTATGTTCTGAAAAATTATAGAATTTGCATATTTTCTGAACATTTAATGGCAGGCAAATAAACAAATGTATCATTTCTACCTGAAATAGTAAGTAATTGGGAAATACAATAATGTAAATTGATCAATTACCACTTAATGTTGATATTTATAGCCTGAAAATGCAATCACTCCAAATCCCATATATACATTCAATAGAATACAATTTTAGATTTTACATTCTCAAAATCGGGGCACATGAAATATATGAAACTTAGAAATAGAAATAGTATCAATAACAATAAACTTAGCTTAGGTAACTTGATGAAGGTCAAGTTCCTCTGACGTAAAAGTGAACTCACAGTCCATTTCATTACCAATGAAGTGTTTCCTCTATTTCTTTAAAAAATAACAACTAAATATGTCTTAAAGGCAGATAATATGTATTCCCATATAATGTATAATTTCCTTTCCTATTATTTAAAATTTTCACTCACACTTAAAAAAAATCCTCCACCCATTTCTTCGTTTTTAATTTTATTTATTTATTTTGAGAAAGAGCAAACCAGTGAGCAGAAGGGGCAGAGAGAAAGGGAGAGAGAGAGAGAATCTCAATCAGGCACTGTATTGTTGGTACAGAGCCCAGTGCGGGGCTCGAACTCACAAACCACAAGATCATGACCTGAGCCAAAATCAAGAGTTGGATGCTTAACTGACTGAGCCACCCAGGAGCCCATCTCCACCCATTTTAACCAAACAACAACAACAACAACAACAAAAACACCAAAAAACAAAAAACAAAAAACAAAACCCACTTGCTTTTCTAATGAAAAGTTCCACAAGTTTATAAAGCAGTTCTCAATTGGACTCTTCAATTTATAATCATAATACACTGGTAAGTATCCAGAAAAGATATCTGAGGAAAAGAAAGAAAGAAAGAAAGAAAGAAAGAAAGAAAGAAAGAAAGAAAGAAAGAAAGAACACCTAAAAATGCCTCAGTCTTTGTTTACCCTGAGTTCATTGTGGAATTGGACATTGGGAAGAAAAAGTCTCTTAAAAATGTAAAGCTGGTTTTATGAATGTATGGTGTTGGTAACAGCGGTGTTAATTTCTACCACCCTTTACTTTATCCATTTCCTATTATTGATATTTTTGGTTATAATCATATAACCACACCTCATTTTTTGCCCAATGTAGTGAAAAATCAAATCATGTCAGTGCAGAACAAGGACAAAAAAAAGGAAGTTATTATTTGGGGTCATGTAGAAAAAGTCGTAAGTTACAGACCTGAATTTTTCAAATCAGCTTTCACTTATTTAAAAAAGCCTTTGTTTTTTTATATTTTCATGTTACTCTGCCAAACGGGGGCACTCTGCAAATAATTGTCAAGGGTTACATGTGATATATTCAATATCTTCTTTGTCAGCAAGAAACATCATTCCTGAGAGAGATAATTGAGAGGTTTAATAAGGGAACTATATTCAAGGTTGAGGATGGGTTTATCAAATAGAACATGGATTGGTACAATACTCTTGGGGCTAGTGACAGCAGATTTTCCTACCTTTGGGTCTGAAGAATTAAGTGGAGGGCGTGGTTATGGAACCCAGCTAAGGAAAGGTATGGAGAGGGTCAGAGGCTGATGAGAATTAGGGGAAAGGGACACATCCAATGGTGGGACCCAGGAGGAAGGAAGCCAGGGTAATAGATTCCCTGTCCCTGACCTCATTCCCCTCCCTCTTTCCAATGTCTGCCTGCACTTCACATTGACCACACCCCACACTCAGTTGAAAGCCAGAGAGCAGGAAGGGAACTCCAAGATGCAGTTCATAAATATAGACCCCTGGTGTGTAGACTGGATTCAGAGGCCAAGTAGAATATATCGAACACCTCCTGCCCCTTCCCTTCTGTAAACTATAGTACTTTCAACAAGGTACCCACCAAGTCACTCAGTACTTTTCCAACAGAAAATGTGCCTTACCCAATTAAGTAATTATCAATAGTGCATTGATAACGTATTTTGGACAGAGCTAAAAACTTAAAAATGCTAGAGTCCCTTCCTTTAGAAATTCATAACAGCATAGGGAACAAAGACATGTTAAAAATCTAAGATTATACATATTGGTAATTACTATTGGTATGGATATGGATGAACAGAGAAAAGATAAATGAATCTTCCTGTAAATAACTCCTTTAAAATACTGGATTGGATTTGCCCACTAAAGCATAAAACAAGGAAAGATGTTCAACGTCACTAATCATAGGGCAATGCAAATCAAAACCACAATGAGCCAGCACCCCACACCAGTCAGAGTGGCTAGTGTCAAAAGACAAGAGATAAAGCAAGTGTTGGCAAGGATGTGGAGAAAGGGAACCCTCATGCATTGTTGGTAGGAATGTAAACTGGTATAGCCACTGTGGAAAACAGTATGGAAATTCCTCAAAAATACTAAAAATAGAAGTACCACATGATCCAGCAATTCCATTCCTGGGTATTTACCTGAAGAAAATGAAAGCACTAATTTGAAAAGATATATGCAACGCTATGTTCACTGTGGCATTATTTGCAATAGTGAAGATATAGAAGCACCTGAATGTCCATTGGTAGATGAGCAGTAAAGAAGATGGAGTATATTACAAGGTGTAGTATCATTCAGTCATAAAAAAGAATGAAATCTAGCCATCTGCGGCAACATGGATGGACCTAAAAAGTATTACGCTAACTGAGGTAAGTCAGACAGAGAAAGACAAATACCATATGATGTCACTTACATGTGGAATCTAAAACTCAAAACAACAAATAATAATCAAACAAACAACAGCAACGAAGAGAGACAGATTCATAAATACAAAGGATAACTGGTGGTTGTGAAAGGAGAGGGGGTGGGGAGATGGGCAAAATAAGCAAAGGGGATTAAGAGGTATGGAGTTCCCGTTATAAAATAAGTAAGTCACAGGAGTGAAGAACACAGCATAGGGAATAAAATCAATAACATTGCAATAACATTGTATGGTGACAAATGGTGACGACACTTATTGTGGTGAGCATTTCATAATATATAGAATTGTCAAATCTATAGGTGTTGTACACCTGACACTAATATAATATTATGCCAACGATACTTCAATTAAAAATTTTTTTAAGTTAAAAAATTTAAAAAGCCAAATTTAACTAATTTGGATTGATAAAATAAGTAAAATAAAATAAAATAAAATAAAATAAAATAAAATAAAATAGAAATACTATCAGGATGGTGAAGGCAGTGTCCAATTCCAGTCATATACAAGTCAACTGTATGATAGGAAATAAGAATTCAAAAGGGGTACAATAAAACAAAACAGGCCTTATTAACCATATATCAAATGCCCTAATAACATGCTATGTTAACCTGAGAACCTGGCTTTTAGCAGATTTTCCTGATTACTCAGTAGGTGCCCTAAATCCCCCTTCTCCCCTTCAGTCTCTCACTGGCGTTGTTCCAGGCAGTGTTATTTCCTTTCCGTAGTTATATGCTGAGGTCTCTCATATTGGTGATCAGAAAGCCAGTATCAGAGTAACGATTTAAAATACAAGGATCTGGTCCTATTAAATATCTTTGCCCACTTGACCCCTTAAGTCTAAACTTCTTTAGATGACCAGTAAAATGAAGAATTCTTTTATTCTTATTTCCTTAATGAAATAGGCTGTTATTTGTCAGATTTTCCATTCATTTTTTGGTTGCATATGTGCCTATATCTGTGCTAAGGGCTCAAATAACTAAGGGCCCTCTAGAAATATGACCACCTCAGGTTAGACAGAACTCTTACAAATCGATAAAATCCAGAAAAACTTTCACCCAGAATATTCTATGAGAATGAGGCTGTTTGGTTCTCTTCTATCTAGGCTACTTTGGGAGCCAATAGGCTGTGTGGGAAGGTGAGAGTGTTTCGGAGCTAGACATATTTGTACTTGAACCCTTTCCATCATCTTACTGGCTCTCTACATTGGTAGCAACTCTAAATTTTGAAGATCCAATTTTATTGCTTGCAGTTTTTCTGAAGGATACCACAGTTCCTTTGAAGGGAGAATATATGCACATATACGCATATAAGAATAAACAGTAAACTTTCCAAACCTCAGAGTCTTCACCTAAAAGTAGGGCACAGTGCCTATTTTTGGTTTACCACGAAGTTGAATAAACTTGCGGATATGGGTAGGAGAGGTCCACAGATGTAAGGAGTATAATCTAAGCCCCTGTCATTGCTAACTAGGTGACTTACCTTTGCACAGTTTACTCTTTGGTAAAATAAGAAAATACTAGTCAACCCATCAAACTAATGGGTTGCCCACTTCTAATGAGTTGGTGCAGTTTAAATATTTGCTACAATATCAAGGTAATAGTAAGCATTCAGTAGGATTCCCTCTTTATATAAAGTCTTGGTAAGTGCAAGTTTCCTTCTTCCTACAACCCTGTGAGCACCCTGTAGTAGTTTTATAGAAGCTTGCTAAATCAGGGCACTTGAAGAGAGGGGAAGTTGTTGTTCACTCTTCTTCCTGTTCCTCCCCTGGATTCCTTTGTGATTCCCCACACCCTGCCCCCCTTTACTGTCTTTTTTTTTTCTCTCTTAAGGATTTGTTTTGTCTAGCAAGGAGCCATAAAGGATGTGTAGCAAAAGGAAGACTTAAAAGTGCCTTTTGGTGACAGCGCATACATGCCAGAGGGAGGCAAGCTGCCACAGAGATCTCAGCCAGCTGCCATGGGAAACTCATACCTGCATAATCAGGCTAGATGAAAGTGGAGAGCTTCCCTCCATGATGCAATGGGGGGCTGGGGCTGTGGGGAAGCCCGCATTCAGACGCAGCTGGAGAAAAGGAACACACACACAGGGAGGCCAAAGCCTTATTAACCCTAATTGTGATTGAAAGCCATGGAAGAGTTCAGTGGTGTTGAGGGGCACGTGAAATGACCAGACCTGGAGCCTACAAAGGATGGTCCAGAGAAATCCTGTGTGATACAGCGTTTCTTTATCAAGGATGTAGTTTAAAAACAAACAAACTGGTAATAAGGCTGATGGCCATGATCTCCCCCATGCTAAAGATTGTGTGACTGACGTGCAGATCACAGAAAGCTTGCTCAGCAGATTTTCTTGTTGGGTACCTTGTGGGTCAGGATGTGTGTGTTTGCACACCATGCTCGCCCTCTAGCACACTTGCTCTGTGCTTATTTTTAAATCTCTATGTATTACATAAACTTGTACCTGTTTAAGATTCTCTTTCTCAAGAAAATACATAAAAGAAATGGAAGAAAAGCCCATGAGAGTATTCAAAAAAGGAAAAGGGGAAGGAACAACAAAAAGTGTGAGTTAAAATGAAAACATAGCAAAGCAACATAAACAAGGAAATTTGTGTGTGTGTGTGTGTGTGTGTGTGTGTGTGTATCTTTTGGACAAAAGGTAAAGACAGAGTTTTCATTTCTTTTTAATGAGTAATAGCATGAATGCATGAAAGCATAACATGAAGGCTAAAATATAAATACAGTTTTGATAACTCTTGCCCTCCCAGGAATAAATGAATTTATCATACTTTTTTTCCTTCTGAGAAAGATCTTTGATGACAGTTTGTTCACAGGATTTTAAGTTGACCTAGGAAAAAGATATGAACACAATAGGCAGTTATACCCAACAAGTTTATGGGCAACCTTTGGGACAGGGTTGCATGACAGGGGAAGTCCCCCAGGGGACCACCATCTAGAGAGAGCAAGGTCAAGGGAGCTCCAGGGATGAGGGAAATCCAGAAGGAACTCGCTCACCTAGAGTTCTAGCCCAGCAGCAGGCTGGGAGTCTCTGGGTCAATAAACTGAGAAGCATAGCTTGGGACTTTTATAACCACAAGGATCTCTCTACCAATGGCCAACAGATGTGAGGTGAGGGTTCAGAAGGTATGCAAAAGAGGCAGGCTCTAAATGTCTGAAAATCCACTTGTTGGGTTACTTTTAAAATAAATGAACGTGTATAAATTTGAGTTTGTTGACAGCAGGCTTTCGAGCTAATGAGTCTCATCCTGCAGTGAAGAAATAAACACCTAGGTCCCAATACATGAAGGCCATCTTTGGCTCATTTATGTGACATAGTCCCACCATCTGGTTTACCTGTTACAGTTACCATAGTTACTGAGGGTGTGGCCTGGAATATGCCCTAACTGGTATTGTCAGTCTATACTCTGCCTTGGACCCAGAAATTGAGCATATGGAGGCATTGAGGAGTGAGGGGTGATTGAGGAGCTGAACTACAAAGTCAAGATCCGATGTGTCACTCTAGCCCCTTCTTTCCAACTGTGGCCACCAAAAGCTGAGATAAAGCCACAATGAGGATGAGAGAGCGTTTCGATAAAATGAATACATATATGTAAACATCCTAGGAATACAGAGCTTCCCCTATAAGTCTGAGTATAGGCCCTAAGGGGAAGCTGAGCGTTCCATCTCAATTCCATATAGCTGAATGTTTGCATGCAATATATGGATGTCATTTGTGTTCAAGGCACCCTACTGGGAAGCAAAGACAGGAAAGGAGCCCTGGTTCTCAAGTTTCTTGTAAGCTCATAAGGGGAATAAGACCTACACACACGACGGTACTGAAGTGGGTAGAGTCAGGTGTGTCAAATAGGAGTGCTGTCCACAGAGTGTCACTGGGTTCAAAGAAGGTACAAACACATTTCATAAACACAAGCTTCTCAGAGAAGGCAGAAACTGCTTCCTAGAATTAGAGTCTAATTTTGCTCTAAGTCAACTTCATAAAGTGTCCAAGGCATGCTATTTTCTCTACAGAGAATATGTGATACTTTGTCTTTCCCCCAATATGTTAAAGTGATATCTCAGCTTAATTACATGCATTGGATACATTGCATTAAAAGAGTATGCTGAATACTGTTTTTAAAATTCTATTTAGCTCAGGATTTTAATACAGTAATGAACAAGTCAGACTTCCCTCTGTGCTATGGTTACTTTAGGTTTAAATGAGAACGATTTATTCAAGCATTATGCATGCATTTGCCCTGCAAATATATATATATATTCCTAGAAGATTCACAATATGGTGGTTCAGAGTTAAGCATGATGGAGACAGGAAGATATATATATTGGACAAAGACTTTCTCAAGGACTTCAGAGTAATGTTATGAAATAAGCATAGAATCACTTATTCATTCATTTATTCATTCAGTGAGTATATTCTGAGAATACTCTGTGCTAGGTGCTGTTCTAGTTTCTGGGCCACCAAGTCATGGTGCATTCTGTAAAGAAAATTAAGGCAGGAGAAAGAGACGATCAGAGATTTTAACAACGGACATGGGAGCAGACAGAGTTAGAGAAGACAACAATACAGGGGCACCCAAATTAATAAGACAGCATATCCTAGGTCTTAAACAGATTACTGACTAAACTGGGATAAGAATCTGTGTCTTCCGAATCTTATTCAATGCTTACTTAATATTCATAGGACAGTGAGGAGAGGAGAGGATACAGAGTAAAGTGGGAGTTATGGCAAATCCAAGCCAGGTTAGGGTAGACTCTAGTTTGGATGGTTCATAAGGTTGCTATGTGCAGTCAGTGGTATAGGGCTGAAAATGTGGATTAAGAAGAGATTGTGGAACTATGGAGTGCTGGGCTAAGCAGTTTGTCTGCAATTTCCTAGGCAACGGGGAACATTCGCTTGAATATGTATTCAACTCTCACTGCAAAATGAAACAATTGAAAATCTCCATATTCTTCTCATTCATTATGTAACTCATTCAACCTTTATGGAACACCTGCCATGTCTGCCCTGTGACAGGCACATTGATAAGAGCCCTCCACAAGGAACCCACAGCCTAGTGGGGCAACATATACAAATAGAGATTATGCCAATTGAACTTGACAAGTTCTGTGGTAGCAGCTTCTCCTCCTTTCTCTCTTCCCCCTCCGCCCTTTCTCCTGTGACTGAAGTGATCACACAATGCTTACCAGAACTCAGAGAAATAGTACCTAGCCAGTTTGGTGGGCAGGACCAGGGACCCTATCCAACTGAAGGTAATATAAACTAATTCTTAAATGATAGGAGCTTTCCAAAGAAAAAATATAATGGTAAATAGAAAACAAGCTGATATTAGGCATTCATCATCACCACACTAATTTTGGTATATGGTATAGGGTCAGTGCAAGTTTTTTCTGCAATTCCCATGATCCTGAATGCTAGTAATGGTAGTCCTAAAATATTTCAGTAAGTTTCTCTTTGCCTGAAGTAAAATCTCCCCACTCCCAAATAAAATCTGATTAACTCTATTCCTCAAAACCAGATTCAAACATCCTCTCTCCTTTAAAGCTAATCTCAAAAGAATTACTTACTCTTCCTGGGCCCACATAGCCCACTGGACTTCCTTCCATCACAGAGCAACCCTCACACTGTTCTGTAAATTTTGTACCTGTTTCTGTCAGTTCGAAACTTTGGACCACCTGAAGCACAAGACCGTTTTGGTTAACACTGTGTTCCCTCTGAATAGCATCTCAAACAGGGTAGATAAATGGATGGAAGCATTCTGAAATGCCTCCAGAGAAACTGTTCAATCATTTCCGGACGTTTTTGTCAGTTATGCTTGATTGTACATGGATTCTTTGACAACCCACAAGACCTGGGCCATATTATACTACAGGTCTCCATTACTAATGGAGTAATAAACAATTTTGGACACCTGGAACAGAAAAATGAACCACAAATATTTTTATTAATGAATATCGATTCAGTAAACCAGATGTTTTATTTGGCCAATTATTTTAAGATAAAATGAATTTGTAAACTACCTAACGACTCTCTATGAAATGTGTATGTTCAGAAGTGAATATTTACAAAATCCTGTCACTTGAGTTAAAAATACTTCTACTTCATGTATTTCTTTTTTCCCCACTGAGGTTGCCTTTATTTCTTCCTGTTTTCTTTTGTAACTTCATTGATTTGACTCAGGCTACTCTGATGCTTTCACACTGTCCATTCTCTTGTTGGGCTTCTTTGCTTGCTCGTGATCCCAAACTAATCACAAATCCAGTGAGCAGGGGTGCCAACTGACATTGCTGTCAGGGTATTTTAGACATGGGATAAATGTAATTGATGATGAGTTCAAGAAATTATGAGTAGGGGCACCTGGGTGGCTCAGTCAGTTGAGTGTCCGACTTCGGCTCAGGTCATGATCTCATGGTTCATGGGTTTGAGCCCTGAGTTGGGCTCTGTGCTGACAGCTCAGAGCCTGCAGCCCGCTTAAGATTCTGTATCTCCCCCTCTCTCTGCCCCTCCCCTGCTCGTGCTCACTCTCTCTCTCTCTGTCTCAAAAATAAATAGTTAAAAAACTTTTTAAAAGAAATTATGGGTAAAAAGAACCACTGAAGATCTATAGTTGCAAATATAGCAACCGAGGCTGAACTCCAGATATAACAATTATTTACAAGTATAGTTACTTCACTAGACTCTTGCTGATGAACCATTCTGAAGAAATTTCAGTACAGATTCTTTATCTAAACCAGTTCAGGAAAAAGGATGTATAGCTAAGGAGAATCTGAAACTACCATGTGCTAGGCTTTAAAACTTAGTATCGTTCTCTCCATTCTAGACATACAAATACTAGGGCTAATAGAAGTTAAGCAATTTCCCCAAGACTACTGGTGGGCAAGGCAAAATAGGACCCTGTACTTACACTCATATCATCTTACCTATACTGTACTCTTTCTAATGCTCTGTGTTGGGAGCAGATACCACTGGGAACATTTCAATTTTTATCTGAACTAGAATGTAAAAAAAAAAAAAAAACAAAATAAATTAACAAAACTACTTGAATGAGTTTTTCACATTTTTGTTTTTGTTCCAAGTCTGATGAACATCTGCAAGGACTCAACTAAAGTCTAAAGATACAAGATCTTATTTCGGACTAGTATTAATACTTTTATGATTTGGACAAACTACCTTATCCCTCTGAACATTGACCTTTTCATTTTAAGATAATGTTGATAATATCTCCCAAGACTGCTTGCCAGGATCATGGTCATTAAATGAAAATAATGGTTCACAAACTATAAATCAAAATCTCATGTTTCTTTGTTAAATCTCCACTACGCACAGTAAACTACACGTAGTTCTTACGGAATACAAAGATTGGGTTTCCCACTCGTATAGCCTGGATGTTAACAGGTAGACTATAATAAAAAGGGATTAGGGATTATCAGCAGATGTACGGTCCACATTTCAGGTTTTGCACTTACTGGCTACATAACCTTAGTATATCTGAAATGTTATGGTCCCTTTGTTTTCTGAGTAGCTGTATAGACATATTTCCCTTATTCTGAAATTCTAGACACAGAGATGTTGCTCAAGAAAATTTACTTTGACTCGGCAGCTTGACTTTACTTTGACTTACAGTTTACTTTGACTCAGTATTTGATGGACCATTCATAGTCCATCACTGATGGACCATTTGGGGGTAAGTTTGCCAGATTTTTCCACTGTACTGAGAATATTCTCATTTTCTCTATTTTCATACTCAAATCACTGCTGGTTCAAAAACCAAAATTTTATCTTGTTATTTAAGATGGAGTAATGAGTCTCTCCTCGGAACTAAAATATCCTTTATACTGTCATAGAAATAAAAAGATTCTTTTTTTTTAAGTATTTTATTTATTTTTGAGAGAGAGACAGAGACAGAGACAGAGACAGAGACAGAGACAGAGCATGAGTGGGGAAGGGGCAGAGAGTCAGAGGGAGACACAGAATCCGAAGCAGGCTCTGGGGTGCAAGCTGTCAGTACAGAGCCCAAAACGGGGCCCGAAACCACAAACCGAGAGATTATGACCTAAACTGAAGTCGGACGTTTAACCAATTGAGCCACCCAAGAGCCCCAGAAATAAAAAGATTCTTAAATACAGCTAAGGGCAGCTTAGTTTTTCTTTTTTTTTGTGGGTCTTATTTCAAAATGTGAAAATATATTCAAAGTTATACTATCATACCACTATTAACTAAAAGGAGGTTGTACAAGTATGCATTTTTCTATCCGTGTTATATTGAATATATATTGAGTTGCAATCAAATGAGACTTAGGCTATTTTTGTTTGAATTGCCATTGAGCAATTTTCCCCATATCCTACATTTTAAGAATTAATTTATTTAACCTAACTGCTTTTATATCAATTAATCTCTGCCTCTCAAATTAGCAAGTACCTATTATTTCAATTTGGCGAGATATTTTCATATTTTATTATCCAGCTACTTTAGCATTTTATCCTAGCTATATTATCCACAGTATTGTTCATCCTATAACTACATATTTTAGTAAGTGGTTGATACATTTTTAATGGGACAAAAAAAAAATCCTATAAACTTTTTCCAGGAACTAACAAGAAACAGAAAATTAAAATTAATCACTGAAGTCTTTCCTATTGGTGTTGGAAAAACAATTAAATTAAAGTTGCAAACTGTTGGGGCGCCTGGGTGGCTCAGTCGGTTAAGTGTCCGACTTCGGCTCAGGTCATGATCTCGCGGTCCGTGAGTTCGAGCCCCGCATCGGGCTCTGTGCTGACAGCTCAGAGCCTGGAGCCTGTTTCGGATTCTGTGTCTCCCTCTCTCTCTGACCCTCCCCCGTTCATGCTCTGTCTCTGTCTCAAAAATAAATAAACGTTAAAAAAAAATAAATAAATAAAGTTGCAAACTGTAGATTCAATAGCCAAGAAGAAGGTGTGGAACTCAGAATCTATGGTGAGCTGGTCAATTGAATATTACAATAGGAAGCGCAAATGGTTTCACACTCAATATTTGACATGTGGTTGGTTTGAATCATATAACTGGTGAGAGTTCAGATAGCCAGTTGATGAGGCAGTTCTGGCTGGAGTTATCAAATCCCATTTAGGCAATTTGCCATATATTCCACTTTATGTCTTCTAAAGAGACAAGAACACCACCACATGTCCTTGTGAGAGGCACGTGGACCTCTGGACCTCAGTTCACCTTTCTCTTAATTAAGTTGAAAAAATTTTAAAGCGAGAAGTTCTTATTCTAAAATGCTAATGCTCTGCAATGATAATCATATTTATTTATCACCTACTTAGTGTGAAATTATATAATCTTATTTGAAGCTAGAACTGGAAAATTGATGTGTGTGGAAATTATATCTAGATAAACCATATTTCATTATTTTTATAAATCAAATTTTATTTGTTTTAAACTCCAATCTCTGGCTAGCAAGTTGTCCAGTTGAATCCTTGGGGGTTGGAGCAACTTCCTCCTTTTTCCCATGATATTTTACCTTGTGATATCTGGAACTTACAAAGTCTGAAGATATTGAGAAAGAGTCTCTGGTTTTCACTACATTTTATTCCTGAAGCCCTTGTAGATTATTCAGTAGTGAGGAGAAGAGCCTCAGATATATCAACCCGTTGCAGACCAAGCTAGAGCCACTGCACACTGGACCTGTGGTCTGGCCTCAAAGCAACCACGCCATCACCCCCAGATAATTTCCTGTCACTTTTGAGTGTTTATACCTGTGGGTAGTGCATGACTCCCACATGAGAATCCCAACCCTCCTCACTCTTCCTAGTCTCAAGGAATGTAAATCTTTCCCACTGGGATTAAGATATTAAGATATTTTCTTTTCTCCCAGCTCTTCAGCCTCCAGGCTTATCCATCCCCCATTATGTCTGACTAGTGCATCTGAGTGTCTTATTTTCTATAATCTAAGATTCCTATCACACTCATAAAACCATCCACTTTATTTTTTTTCTCTTTAAAGTCATTTTTATTATTGCTTCGTCGGCAGAGCCCTCTCTGTGCCCAGTAGCCCTTCCAGCAATGACCTACTGGGCTATTTCCATTCTTCCACTTGTATATCTACCCCGGCAAGGAAGTTGCTCTTTACAATCCCTACATTCTTCTTGCCCCACTTTTTCTCAGTGATAAACTCTTCACATCCGTAAACACAACCACTGCACTGTGTAGCTGAGGATGTCTCAGAGGAGTTTGGGGAGAGACAGATTTTTGCCGTAAGTCGAACCTCAGGTCATATTTGAATTGAGAGTTTCCAGCAGCTGTGCTTTAAACAGAACAGCTAACCCTAGTAGGAGGTGGTAGGTTTGAATTGTGCTTTTAGTTTCTCTTGTTTACTTATGGATTAAGTAAAAATAAAACAAAATAAAGCAACAAACATTCAGATTCTCTGTCAACTGGTCTTATAACTCCAGCCTGAGTGCTCAGAATTTCAACATTAAGCCTGATTAAACATTAATCATGAAAACCATCCACTTTAAACAAAAGCAAGAAAAAAAAAAAAAGTGAAGAATCCAGAGTATGGTACATCATGAAAGCCTGGATAATTGCTATTGCTATTTAAAAAAACAAAGGGGGGTGCCTGGGTGGCTCCATCAGTAAAACATCTGACTCTTGTCTTCAGCTCAGGTCATGATCTCATGGTTCATGGGTTCAAGTCCCACATCAGGGCTCTGTGGAGCCTCCTTGGGATTCTCTCTCTCCTCTCTCTGTTCTCTCGCTCTCTCTCTCAAAATAAGTAAATAAATAAACTTAAAAAAAAAAAAGAAAAATGAGAAAGATGCATTTTAATACTTCTGTTATTTAATCTATAGCAGTAGAAAGAAGAGAAAGAAATTTGTGTCTTAACACTCCATACACTTTTGTAAAATAATTCAATTTAGATTTCTGGAAAGATACCCATTTAAACCATATTTTGGGTGCAATTGCTCCTGTTCTAAGTTTTCATCAAGGTTAGACAACTTTGTTTCTATTAGCTATTTATGCAAGTTGACTCAAAAACATTTAATAAATAATTGCAGAAATAACAATAACTATTTGACACAGCTTTTGCACCAGAAATATTACTGACTAGCTTATAAAATAATCTAATTAATGTAACTTTAACATAATAATATGAAACCTAATACACTTCTTGAAATACATATCTATGAATATAAACAGAAAATCATAGTACATATATTGTTTTTTCCCATTTTTTCCCTATGAAACAGTATCTCAGAAGCCTCTTTCCATGTCATTGTACACCCATCGACTTTGTTTTCGACTGCATAGTATACTTGTCCCTTCAACCACTCATGGGATATTTAAGATGGTCCAATTGTTTTACTATTGCAAATAGTGCAACAATAGATATCCTTTTATATAAATGGCTATAGACCTGATAGTATCTCAGCAGAGTTGATTCCTAATCATGAAATAAATATATGAAAGAGTAGATGCATCTTAAAATGTCTCAGGTGCTTCCTAAATACTGTCCCCAAACGTTCCAATTGTACATCCAGCAACAGTGCACAAGAATTATCCTTCCCTTCTGCTCTCTCACCACTAGAGTATTCTAAATCTTTTGCAATTTTTTTTTACAATTTAGCCTGTGAAATATGGCAAATGTGTTTTTATGTAGTCACCAGTGAAGTTGAGTGTTTTTAACATGGCTATAATGTATATTCCTTTTCCTCCGAATTGCTTTTTCACATCCTTCACTCAAAATTTATTGATGTGTCTTTGCATTATTTTATGTACCTAGTATATTAGGCAAAATGAATAACATTTACTCAATTTATTGATGAATAAATTGAGAGTTAAAAAAATTAGGTAATGTGTCCAAGTGGCATATATATAATTTTAATCTAATCTCTTTGCTTGACTTTGTAGCTATGCTATTAACGACTACACTAAATTATTTCCATAGCATCTTTTCCAGTATTTACACTCTTCACCTAAAAATATATTTCCCTAAATCTTATTTAAACAGATATCATATCAAAATAGCAGAAATTTGCAGACATATAAATAGACATTGTTTTTCTTATGAATATTTATATAGAAAAATGAATTAACAGTCAGGTCTTCTCTTCATTACCATTAACTGCTCTATTGATAATCATAACTTAGTGAATATTTATTTATTTATTTATTTTGAGAGAGCACGGGGGAAGGGCAGAGAGAGAGGGAGAGAGAGAATCCCAAGCAGGCTCCATGCTGTCAGCACAGAGCCTGATGTGGGGCTCAAACCCATGAACAGTGATATCATGACCTGAGCTAAAACCAAAAGAGTAGGGTCCTTAAGCAACTGAGCCACCCAGGCACCCATAGGTGAATAATTTTCTTTTTTTTTTTTTAATTTTTTTTTAATTTTTTTTAACCCTTATTTATTTTTGAGACAGAGAGAGACAGAGCATGAACAGGGAGGGGCAGAGAGAGAGGGAGACACAGAATCTGAAACAGGCTCCAGGCTCTGAGCTGTCAGCACAGAGCCCGACGCGGGGCTCGAACTCACGGACCGTGAGATCATGACCTGAGCCGAAGTCAGACGCTTAACCGACCAAGCCACCCAGGCGCCCCATTGGTGAATAATTTTCAAAGTAAGTGTACTTAGCCATAAATATTCTATTTCTCTCCTTTGACCTATGATGTAGTTGCCATGGAAATGAGATTCTGTTTCTTTGGTATACATATACATATATATACGTACATACACATATACATATATACATATATATATGTTGAAAAAATAGGTTTTTTTTCCTTAGATGTTCATCAGTTATGTATTAAAAATGCACACTTTATTTGTGGAAATCTGAAAATACATTAAACTGAGAAAAGGATGTGTGGGTTACTGATTTCCTGTATTCAACTGACTACAAAATATATTGACCAAGGAGTAAAAGAGATAATTATTTTTTTTTATACTTTCAAAGAAGTAAATTGATAGGAATTGATGATTATCTTCATGTTTAGAGTGTATTTGCTTTCATCCTTTGGGTTCTGTGAAGCAATACCTAATTTAAAGTTTAATATCTTTCTTCTGTACCCATATGCAGCAGATGGCCCAGGCAACTACCTCCTACTATCTAATTCCTTAGTGACATTCATTATTCATCAGAAAGGAAGTTAGGAAACATTATCTTTCCAATTTCTGGCTTGCTTAATCAAACAGATTAAAGAAAATATCCTGTAGTTAGCAAAGGAATTATATTTAAAACCACAAAATCATTAAAAAGTAAAACCTAGTGGCCACCCATTGGGGACACTTGACTATTACTCCTCCACATAGATAATTTAGTTGGAAAGTGTAACTAATAAGAAACAAATGATAACTGCCTTTGCAACCGGACTCAGTTTCCAGAGATATTTTATTTTGAACCACAAAAGTCTGCCCTAGATTGGCTAAATTCACCTCCTGCCCATCTCATTGGCAGCCAGTCCCTCCATGCATCTAACTAGAAGCTTGCAGACCACTTGTAGGTCAGGGAAAGTAAACTGAATACTGATTCCATTGGCATTTTGAATCCATTATTATCCTATGTGTTTTTCAAAGTCGACACCAGGGAATAAGGCTATTTCTATATTGGTTGGTAGGGAAAGACACACAGAAGTGGTTTGATGCATATAGTACTTCAGACTTCAGATGCGAAGGTAAAAAACCCAATTAATTCTGACTTAAACAATAGGGAATTTTGTTGACTCCTGTAACTGCAAAACTCAAACTAGTTCTGGGTTCAGATTATGCTGAATTTAGTTAGTAACTCAAGCGATATCATCAGTACTAACTCATTTTCTGTTTCTTGGCCTTCATTTCCTGAGGGTCTCTATTTTCAAAGTAGCTTTCTTCTCAAGATAACATGAGGGCAACAGCAATGTGAACCCTGGGTCCTATTTTCTTTGCAACTGCAAAAGCGAGGAACCACCTTTCTGCTTATTACTCATACCAGTAAAGTAGCCATGATTGTCTCAGGTAAAGTTCTCTCATGTAGTCTCTGAATCAGTGACTGAGGCCAGGAGGACTGTGTGATCAGATTAGTTTAGGGTCAAGTTGAGTGCTCATCTTTGAAACTAGGGAGAGATTTACCACCTCAGCAATCTACTTTCCTTTGACATAACTTTTTTTTTTTTTAATTCATGAGCTATTTTGCAGTCTGCTGTTAAATTCCAAATATTTGGGAATTCTACAGATATACTTATGCTATTGATTTCTAACGATTCCATGGTGCACAGAGAACACACTTCTCATGATTCATCCTTTAACTGTATTCAGACTTGTTTTATGGACCAGAATAGAATCTATGTCATTGAATGTTTCATGCATGCTTCAGGAGAATATTTTGTTGTTGAGTGAAGTGTATTACAAATGTTTATTAGGTCAAGTTACTTAATAGTTTTGTTCAAGTCTATGATATTTTTACTGACTTTCTCTGTATTTCTTATGTGAACTACTATCCAGGTGGATTTCATCTATTTCTCCCTTTTTCCACTCAAGTTCTTTCATGTCATTTGAGGAAAACACATTTAGAGTTGTTGTATCCTTTTACTAAAATGACCCATTTATCATTATATACGTTTCTCTTTATCCCTGGCAATATTCCTTGTTCTGAAATTTAATTTGCTTCTTATTAGTACAGTGTATAGTCACATCAGTCAGTCATATGTAATTTTTTTAATTTTTTAAAGTTTTTATTTATTTATTTTGAGAGAGGGAGAGAGTGGGAAAACCAGAGAGAGGGAGAGAGAGAATCACAAACAGGCTCCACACTGTCAGTGCAGTTAGAGCTCACAAACTCTGAGATCATGACCTGAGCTGAGATCAAGAGTGGGAGGTTTAACTGACTGAGCTACCCAGGCACCCCTCAGTCATATGTTATTATTGTTTAAATGGTATTTTGTCTGTACTTTTGCTTTTAAACTATGTCTGTCTTTATATTTAAAGTGAGTTTCTTATAAACAGCACATTGGTCTGCCTTCTTATTCACTCTGAGAATATCTCACTTCTCATTTGAATCCTATACCAGTTGCATTAAAATGTTTATATGGTTCATCTTAAACCTACCATTGTGTTATTGTTTTCTATTTGTTCCTTCTAGTCTTCCTTTTTTATTTTTTCGCAATTTCTTTTGCATTGCTTTGTTTTATATTTTTATGATTACATTGTATATCCTACTATTGAATTATTTGTATACCTTTGTTTTATTTTTTAACAGTTACTATAACTCTTATTTTCAATCCTCCCTGCCTAACGTTCCCTTTTCCCTCTGGGTGTTTTTAAGAGTGTCTCTATAACTCTTATTTTCAGTAATTTGCTTATGATGTGACTTGGCATTTAAAAATTGTTTATTCTGGGGCGCCTGGGTGATTCAGTTGGTTAAGTGTCCGACTTCGGCTCACGTCATGGTCTCCCGGTCAGTGAGTTCGAGCCCTGCATCAGGCTCTGTGCTGACAGCTCAGAGCCTGGAGCCTGCTATGGATTCTGTGTCTCCCTCTCTCCTGCCCCTCGCCCATTCATGCTCTGTCTCTCTCTGTCTCAAAAATAAACGTTAAAAAATATTTTTAAAATTATTTATTCTGTATGCCATTCCCCCACTTTTTTTTAAATGTTTATTTATTTTTGAGAGACAGAGAGACAGAGCATGAGTGGGGGGGGGGGGGCGGCGCAGAGAGAGAGGGAGACACAGAATCAGAAGCAGGCTCCAGGTTCTGAGCAGTCAGTACAGAGCCCGACACAGGGCTCAAACTCACAAACCGTGAAATTATGACCTGAGCCGAAGTCGGTCGCTCAACTGCCTGAGCCACCCAGGCGCCCCGTCATTCCCCCATTTCTTAAACTTCAAATTTTCCTGCTATTATCCCAGAGCTTACTGAAACTCAGGTTAAAAATTTTGTTTTCCTATCTGCATTATTTGGGTTGGTTTCTATTGCTATAACTTCAAGTTAAGTTAACAATATTTTCCTGATATACCTCATATGTGGTAAATCACATGTGTATTTTTCATTTCTGATATTTTATTTTTCATCTCTAGATTTTCTGATTGGATTTTTTGCATCTGCTACTTCTCTCCCTCTCATGGTGATGTTTTCCTTTACCTTATTAAACAACCACAACATTTTGATTGTTGTCATAATGTCTGTATCTTCTAGTCCCCTTACTTATTTCTTTTCAGGGTTTATTTCTATTAAGTATTTCTTTTCCTGCTAATGGGTAATATTTTCCTGCTTCTTTGTATATCTGGTAATTTTTATTGAATACTGGGGTTATAACTTTTATATTGTTGGTTAGTGGATATTTCCGTATTCCTTGAAATAGTATTTTATTGTGTCTTTCTACCCTGGTAAGTTTCTTGACTCATTTAGATTATTTCGAGGCTTTCAAATGGGGTCCAGAGCAGCATGTATCCTAGAACTAAGTTAGTCTCATGACTAAGGCAATACCATTCTGAGAATTCTACCTCGAATCTCATTTATTATTGTATCTTTTGACTAGAATTGATGGAAACACAAATTTTCCCACATCACATCATGAGCACTAGAATTTTCTTTGTCTACTTCTTGTAGATGTCTCTTTCTTAGTTCGCACAAAGTTTCCTTCATACATCCACTGATCAGTATCGGTCAGCCTGTTGAGAAGACCCCTCTGTAAGTCTTTGGAGTTCTCTCTCCCCCTCAAAGATAGGGCTTAATTTGTTTATTTCCCTTTTTGGAGACCATAGCCCCATGCTTCCAGTTTTCTAAGTCTAAAAATGGCTCTCATAGACTATCCAGTTTTTGTAATTGTTTAAAGTAGAGAGGTAAATCCATTCCGTGTACTCTATCTTGGCTCCATCGGGAATTTTAAAATCTTATTGGATCATTCAAGGCAAAGTATATACTGTAAAAACAATATAATAACTTCAGTGGCTTAATATAATAAAAGTTTATTTCTTACTCATGATATAGGTCAAAGCAAGGATATTGGGTCAGGTCATTCTCCAGGCCAGCTGGCCCCTACACCATCTCTCAGGACTCAAGCTTCCTCCATTTTTCTGTGTAGCAGGCTCTAATGCCTCCTAGTTTTCCACATTCACTGGGCAGAGGCTGAAAAGAGAAAGCATGGAAATATTGATGAACTAAGCTTAGAAGTATCCTATTTCACTACTGCCCACATTCCTTCAACCTGAACTCAGTCATATAGTCCCACCAAATTGCAAGAGACGCCAGGAAATGTAACCTAGCTGTATGTCTAGAGCAGTTCAGTCCAATAGAAATAAAACGTGAGCCACATATGTAATTGTAAATTTTCTAGTAGCTGCATTATAATGTAAAAAGAAACAGATAAAAGCACTTTTAATAATATATTTTATTTAGACAAATTTATTCAATTATAGCAATTGAATTAGACCAATATATTCAAAATTTTATTATTTCAACATGTATTCAATATAAAATTATTAATGACATTTTACATTCTTTTCCATACCAAGTCTTCAAAATCTGGTATGTATTTTATACACATTCAGGACATTTAAATTCAGATGTTAAATTTTAATCAGAAATATTTATTGCTATTTATATTTCATAAAACTTGTAGTTAGAAAGTAGATTTGCAAACCCAAGTTCTTCCAAATGCTCCAAATTTTATAATAACTAAACTAATGACTTTCTTTTTTGAAATTTAAAGTAAAAACTAAGTAAATAAGTAGTCTAGTTCTTCGGTCACACTAGCTACATTTCAAGTGATCAACAACCATATGTGGCTAGTAGATACTATAGGACAATATATAGGTCAAACTCAGGGGTTGGCAAACTCTGGCTCATTGACCAGATCCAGAATGTGGCCTGTTTTTGTATCTCAGAGAGCTGAGAATCTTTACTTTTCTAAATGGTTGAAAAATCAAAAGTAGAATAACATTTTGTGATAAATGAATGTTATATGAAACTTGAATTTCACTCTCAGTTAAAAAAAATTTGCTTGAAACACATCCACTCCCATTCATTTATGCATTGTCATTGGCTGCTTTTACACTGCAAAAGCAAAATTGAGTGGTTGCAAGATAATGTATGGCCCCATAAACCTAAAATATTTACCTTCTGGCCTTTTGCCAAGTATTGGTCTAAAACATAAAGAATCAAAGTTTGTGAACACATTGACATCTCTTCCATCCTTGTAATTATGAACTATATCATGACCCATGGAATCATTAGGGAACACATTATGGACATTATTTTGTATTTATGACAAATGCCACTTATTATATGCTGAATGCTGAAGACCAGAATTTGGAGATCTAGGGAAACGAATGCAATATGTCAATGGAAAATAGGTTAAAGAATGAATTGAGTTAAAAAAGAAAAACACTAAACTAATGGAAAACCAAAGGGAAAGTTTTATAACACTGACACCACACACTTATAGAATGGCTAAGGAGTGTCTTATGAAAAAGGATATCTACGGTTGTACCACTGCATCCAATAAAATTATCTGAGTGTTCCTGTGTACATCCTTAATTCTCCTGATAATTTCTCTTTACCTGGGAAGTCCTTTATTCCTGTCCATATCAAATAAACTTCACCCTTCTGTTCCTTCTTTTGTAATTCTCACTTTACATGCTCTCCATGAATCTGTCTGACTTCCGCCCTGTGCCAGCTAGTTCATTCTTGCTCTTGATAACCATTAGTAAGTCTATGCTTGTATTTTTGGCATTGTCCCTCTTCTAGCCACCTGACATCCCAGTGTTCTACTTAGGCTCTCCTGTGGTTAATGTTGCTGAAATTATGGATTTCCGAAGCTAGATCCTACAGTGGCTTCCCCATCCTACATATACCTTCAACATAGTTATATCTCTGAAACTGCATTCTATCTTGAACATATCTTTTATAGTCTTTCTGCTGAAGCACGAATGTAATTAAGGAAGAAAAATAAATTGGAACAGATGGTGCAGTTATACTATGCTTCAAGGAGCAAAAATAAAAGTGAAAATATACAGAATTTGGAAATCCTGCCTAGTGTGCCAGATTGACTACTGACATCTCAGTACCACTGCCTCCCCTCTGTATTCTCATAGTATCACAGGGGTTTGAAATCTGAAAACCACATTTCCCTGACTTCCTGGCTAGTTGGGTAATAGCTTACGGTCTGACTGTAAGAGACACTGATATGAGATTTAAAACATGGAGGAAAAGAAGAAGCCATTGCTGTTATACAATGGCCAAAGTTGGTAGAAATGGGGACAGAGGGCAGTGGATAGGTTTTCAAGACATTCCACGTAAAACTTTTTCACATCATTGGGAGGGCCTATAGTCAATTTCTACACCGCTTGATTTCCTGGAAGTTAATAGGCTTTCACTGACTCTTGGCCATACAACTCTTGTAATTGAATTTTAAGTTACTATTTCTGTTTTAAATTTCTTCCTGTTAAAAATACTTCTAGCGGTTGGTCTTTTATAATATTTTGGAATTTAGTTTTTTAGCCAAGACATTGGCTTCTTTCTTTTTCTTGAATTTGCTATTCATGAATTTGAACTTCATGGCAGTGTTATCCCCATTCAAGTCATTAAATGAGTTCACAAATAAATATTTAACATGTATGTATGTGTGTGTGGGGGGGTGCATGCACTCAGAAAGAGAGAGAGAGAGAACAGAAAAAGAAAGAAAGAAGAAAAGGATGAGAGAGAGAGAGAGAGAGAGAGAGAGAGAGAGAGAGACAGGACCCAAGGAAAAAGACTCCATAGACATTACAGAGATTATCTATGTTGTTATTGACCCCATACTTATATGTTGTAGTCTATTGTGCTCAGCATTTGGGGTAAGCTCCTTTTGTAAAGAACCATCTTATAAAATACAAGAAATATATCATCCCTGATCCCCCACCTACTAAATGCCTACAACACCTTTAAATAATTGTGACAACTTAAACTAGATTTTCAAAATCTCCCCAGTTATTGGCAGAACCACATCTGAATCACTATTTTAATCTATTACAAACTCACCTATTTCTAATATTCTTAAGTATATGTCTTTTCAACTTTATTCACAAAGAGCCTTTGTAAAATAATTTTTTGAAATGCCAATGTATTATGTCTCCAGAACTCCTTTGCATACCATTTCTGTGATGCTGTCCTCCAAAGTAAACAATGTCAGTGTGGCATAAATTAATGTCACATAACTTATTCACTATAATTGCAGCCTGACTCCTGATGAGCAGTCCTTTCTCTTTAATGCTTATAATTCAATATTTTAAAATTAAATTCTAACCTGAATTGAAACAAGATGCAATTTCTGCCTATACAATTAGGAAATGTTTAGAAGTTTCCATTCCTAATAGCAATGAGAGTACAACAAAATTGAAATTTTGTGTATTGGGGAGTGATGGGTAAATGGTCCAAAATTGCTGGATGACAAAAACAATGTGCATCAGCAAACTTAAAATATGTACTTGTTTTGACAAATTAATTCCATTCTAAGAGTCTCTCCTATCCTTATTATCTGTAATATAAATACAAGTTTAAGATCAGAGATGCTTATTCTAGTGCCATTTAAAACTGGAAACAACCTAATGTTCTAACAATGTGGGAATGATTAAATGAATTGGGGTCTTCATATGATGAAATAATATGCACCCATTACAAATGTGCTTTATGAAACTGTCCTGTCATGGACAATATTAAATTATATATGAGCCTAGAAAATTGCATTTTAAGATATCACCTGAAACCATAAAAGATATAAGCAATACAAGTTTTTTTATAAAAATACTTTAAAATATTTAACAATGATTCTTCCCTACCCATCCCACTCGGTGAAGGGGCAAAGAGATGGTGTATTACATGTATTAGTCAATATTCAGTAGCATATGTGCAAGAAAAACAAAATCTCAGTAACTTACAACAAGTATGTGTTTCTTGCTCACACTACATAAAGGTTGAGTGTTGTACCTTAAAATACCCTCAGGTTCCATGGTCTCGTTGGTCTTAGATGGTTTCCCTTGAGCTTGGCTTCAGTCTACAGATCAGGTTTAAATGTCCTCTGAAAGAGAGCGTTCTTTGTGGGGTTTCCTTTGGTGGAAGGCAATGACACAAGAGGGCAAAATGATTCCAATGATGTACCCCAAATGTGCATTACAAGAATCCAAAAAGTGTGGAAAAAATCTTCACTGCCTCTAAAGCTTCTGCTGGAGCATCATACCCAAGCCACCCATATTTCATTGACCAAAAGAAGTCACATACACCAGTCCAAAGTCAGTGGTCTGGAAAAGTCTACTCTGCAAGGTAACATTAGCAAAGAGAGCAGTGGACAATTCTGAATAAACCTAACATACTGAGGTGGGGTTTGTATGTTTGCTTTGTTTTCCTTTATATTTATTTACTTTTTGCTTTGCACTTCATTGTATTTTTCAAATTTGGTATAATTTACTTTTATACATGATTTAAAATTTTTAATACATTTAAAAATTTTAAATGTAACACTTAGGCATAAAACAAAACTTTACCTATGAAATGTACATATATAATAAAATCCATAATTCTGTTATCATTTTTACCTAGGTTTAGTAATAAACTTTTCATCTTTTTTGTAATATATCCTAATGTCCTTTTTGAAAAAAAAAACATTTATCTTATTTGTCTATTCCAGTATTCTGGACAATTGCTACTTCTCATAATTTATAGAGTGTATTTTCTTTGGTTCAACAAGATTATTTAAAATCATTTTAGAATTCTGAAATAAAACTCATTTGTTGAAATTTCTAGATAGAATATGAGTAGTTAGGTGGTCCCTTACCATTTATTTGTACTTGTTGTACTTGTATGGACAATAAACAGGGGCAAGATTAACTGATACTTTTTTTTTTTTAAGATTTATTTATTTTTGAGAGATAGAGAGCAAGCAAGGAAGCAGCAGACAGAGGGGTGGACAAAAGATCTGAAGCAGGCTTTGTGCTACAGCAGCGAGCCTGACCTGGAGCTGGAACTCACAAGCCAAGAGATCATGACCTGATCCCAAGTCAGACAGTCCACTGAACCACCCAGGACCCCGAAGATTATCTGTTAAACAGGAGAGGGTAAGAGTGGAGATATGGGGGCTCAACAAGAATGAGAGATTTGAAATAAAGTTCATGTGGAATAAAAAAATTATTCAGTAAGAGACAGTTGAGAAAATCACTGAGAGAGAAAGAAGGTCCAATTCATACCATTCTTGTAATGAAGGATTGGAAACAATCCTATCCACCATTCCCTGAAGTTGCTTTGCATTTGGGACTTTCAGCAGAAAGCTGAAAGAAGCAACCAGTGGCACTTCCACTGTGAATTTCTTATTTAGTATTTAGTTACTTTTCTTAGTAAAGAGAGATTCATTTAATTCTTGGCATATTTACTACTTACTATCATTACCTTTATATATAACTCTAGGTTTAATGGCAATTTTGTTTACTTCTGTTTATTTAATAATTAGTTCATAGACCTTTGGGCTATACAAACATGATTTCAGATCCTGGCTCCATCAGTACCGGAGTTGTTGTGACATTTGAGTTACTAGTAATTAGGCAGTAGCTCTTAATTATCATCAGCAGCATTATTAAACAGAACAAAGAGACGCACAATTAGAGAACAGAGTAAATGAGTGCTTTGCCGAGGATAAGAAATATGAGGATCTTGGGAGAGGTACCTTATAATAAATAAGCAAATAAGTAAGTAAACAAACAAATAAAGGGGTTCTCTGAGACTTTGAATATCATCACCAGGCAAATCTGGCAGTAAACAGAGATTGCAACTGTGTACCTAAAACCATCGGGAACATCCAAAACGCTACTAAAAGTGATGCAGAGATCATTTGAGTGACATAACTGGATTGTGACTCAAATCTGAAAGTGGAAAACTAATGGTTTGTATTGGAGAAAGACACCCATTGTCCGGAAGAGCCAGAGAAAGACATTCCAAAGAACCTCACAGTGAACAAGTGCATCCAGCCACAGAATATCCAAAAAAAAAGATACCTGTTTACCAGCTGCCTTAGAGTGGTACCTCCTCATCTGGCCCAACCCACCGCTTGCCTGTACTTTGTTTCCATGCTTTCCAAGCAACATTTGAAACGGTAATCCAGTTTCCCATGAACCACAAACTGGGATGGGAATTTTCTGGATGAGAGAGACAATAACTCTGGTCATTTGGAAGGAACGCCCCTTCTGAAATGAATGTACTGGTGGTTGGTTTGTATGGTTCTTTCTCTTATGTGTTTAATTACTGTGAGTCAGGGATTCCAATATTTGTGAATGCTGCAACACTGACATGAATGTTTGAGGGCACCAAGATAATATCATCCTAGGAGTTGCTTTCTGAAAAATTAATTAGCTTTCACTTGTCACCCCTTATTTACTGCCCTTCTCGGTCTCCACCTACAAAATCAGTCGTCTGCAACTGCCCTACAACCAGCAAATTATGTATATCTATAATCCTAAACTGAGTTGAGTAAAAATAATATTGAAAATCTGTCTTAATTGTCAGATTTCCAAACAAATGTGAAATCCCAGATAATTATTATTCTCTTGATTGTCTGTATGTGAGAACATAAAAATGTGTTGGGTGGTTAATAGTCTTCATGTACACTGTATATAGGCCCATAAAAGTAGTATTTTTGGTATTTATTTTTCCTGTTATGTCACCTATTATTTTAATGTTTATTATTTTTTTTAAATTTATTTATTTTTGAGACAGAGCATGAATGGGGGAGGGGCAGAGAGAGAGGGAGACACAGAAAGGAAGCAGGCTCCAGGCTCTGAGCCATCAGCCCAGAGCCCGACGCGGGGCTCAAACTCACGGACCGCGAGATCGTGACCTGAGCCGAAGGTGACCTGCGCCCCGGTCACCTATTATTTTAACTGCAGTTCAATTTGAGTATTGCAAAGCCAGCATTTGTTCTGGGATCTCAAAATGTCATGGCATATCCTGAGTTACAAAGAGCTGCAATATGAGTTTACAATCTCAAACATATGCTACCCACCAAGAAATACAAGAGCCTCCCAGTGAATGCCATGGTCACGATGCTAGTGGTTTAATTGTTTGGTTTTGCTACTTTAATTTTTCCAACGTGTTTTTAAACATCTGGGAGTTACGTAAATCATTAGCAGTTTTGAGTGGGTTGTGTGGTTTACACAGGCACGTTGCATGAAAAAAAAGTTTTAAAGATAAAATTGGAAATGGGAAATTTCACCCATAAAAGGAAAACCTTATAGTCGTTCAATGGAATGAACACATTCATAATTTGTAACTTTCCCACCACATCACTAAATCTTGGCACTGAACAGAAATGCCAAATGTAATGTTTCACAACCTATTTTTTTTCCATAAACATTCATTCTTTTTACACTTGGAGAAAAGTGTTGTCATTTATGTGGAACAAAAAAAAAGTCACTAAAATAAAAACATCTGGGAAAAATAGGCCAATATGTTGAGATCTAGGGGGAAGCCTTCCTGCTTATTGTATTCTGCTTTTTTTTCATTAAAGGTCAAATTCTTCGTAGAGCTTTATATATCTATTGTAAGTAGCATTTTAAGATAATATCTCTACTAAATTATGATTTCCCGTGCATTGCCCTGTGGTGGAGTTTTCTTATACTATTAGAAGTTTCTAAAAAGTATAAAGGGAACATACAACGTGAGTTAATGGTTGGCATGCAGGTCGCTGCTTCTGAAACACTGCTAGAACTTACTAAATCGATATTTGACCATTCAATGATGTCATATCTCTTTGGGGGTAATTCAAAATGTCTATTTCATCTCTGGTTAAATGCAATTTCATGGAATAGAAAACTACTTCATAAAAATTAAATATATGTACGGTAAAGAACGTATGAAAAATACATGCCACTCAAGAGTCAGGGGATTTTTTGTAAAAGAAATTTGAAAAAAAAGGTGTAGTTCATTTGCTGTAATTAGAATTATTTACAAGATTCAATATGATGTTTTTATCTTTGTGTGCTTACCTGAAGTTTACAAAGCTAAGATTGTTTTTCCTTGTTGAATAAGTACACTTGACTATTTTTGCTGAATAGAAAGAAATAGTCAGTGAGCTTCACATGAGATTGAAAACTATTTCATTAGAAAATTTTC
Source organism: Panthera pardus (assembly GCF_024362965.1). NCBI lineage: Eukaryota > Metazoa > Chordata > Mammalia > Carnivora > Felidae > Panthera > Panthera pardus. Next base: position 189,895,774 of record NW_026526688.1, read on the forward strand.
CTCTTTTTGGACTACTTAAAAAAATTCAAGAGTGGCTACTAGGTTTTTGAAATAAAATAAAAATCCAAGCTAGAAAATCATACTTTATGGTAGTGACATTTTTTGACTCCTCAAAATCTACTCCATCCCAAATGAATTGTCCATACTAATAAAAATAATCCCATCCTGGTAGGAAATAACTTATAGGCATGAATATGTCTCATTTCTGGCCAAAGAGACAGGAAACATAGCTACGAGTTTTATTCTAGAAAATATTTATGAAAAGAATGAGATACTGGGAAAAACAGTCCCTTTACGTCTTTGACCACTGCTATGTTTACATGTGATGTCTGGAACCGATGCAGCTATGTTGGGCCATGAGGGTAACCACAGCTAACTTGACAGCACATAAAACCAATTCATTAAAGTCAGTGTGGAAAGAAAGAATTGATTTCCTGCATGACCCAAGTTGAAATACATTTCTCTGGGCTTTTATTATATGTACCAAGAAATTTCTTTATTCTTTAAGTTAATCTGAGCTAGATATGTCTATTACTTGGAAACCAAGGCCTTTTAACTGATACAAAAAAAGGTGATTTTTTTTTTTAAGCATCAAGGGTCTAAATTTTCCTAAGTACTTTATGAACCTTAATCCTACTTAATTAGCAAACAGCCACTGAGGTAGAGGTCATTACTGTTACTTTAGTAATACTAAAATGGAGGTTAAATGAGGGCAGATATCCTACTCAACTTACATAGCTAGAAAGTGATGGTTCTCAATATGAAACCAAATTTTCCAACTCCAAACACTTTAACCTTATGCTTGTGAAGGTTTTCTCGATTACATGGAAAGTTTGAGATAGTTTCCATTTGAGCACTAAGCAATACCACATAAAATATAATTTTTCTTTGTGTAATTTCTCTTTAACTGTAAAACCCACAATAAATAACAACAGCAATGAATGTTACTAGATAGGCCCATCTTTTTCATAGAAGCTGATTAATCTTATCAATCAATCCAGTCTATGTTATATACAAACTATACAGTATTTACTATTTACCACATGTCTGGGATTATTCATGCCTGCATAGTGTGGGAAGGATACATATAGGATAGGCATGGTCGTTTCTCTCACGGACAACACAGCGATGTATCTGATGCATCTGAATTGTACAGGTATACCTCAAAGAATCGTTTCCTCAATCACATGTTTACTCTGTTCTCCAGTATTTCCTTTTGCATGGTCTTCTGGTTCTCATTTACCAACCAGTTGTCATCTCCTTTCCACCATCTAGTTCCTATTACTACTTTGTGTCCCTTCATATATAACCAGACACATGGAATTATTCTGTCTTAATTAGCCCTCTGCTACAGACTGAATATTTGTTTCCCCCTCCCGCCTCTAAATTCACATGTTGAAATCTAATGCTCATTGTGATGATATAGGAGGCGGGCCTTTGGGAGGTGCTCAGTTCATGAGAGTGGACCCCTCTTATGTGGGATTAGTGTTCTTATACGAGAGACCCCACAGAGCTCCCTGGACCCTTCTGCCATGGGAGGACACACTAAGAAGCCTGCTCTGTGAGGAATCAGGCTTTCACTAGACACCAAATCTTCCAGCACCATAACCTTAGACTTCCCTGTCTCGAACACTATCAGAAATGAATGTTAGATGTTTATAAGCCACCCAGTTTATAGTATTTTTGTTATAGCAGCCCAAACCAACTAAGACACCTTCATAATCATTTTTAGAAATTTAGAATAAGGATACCATCCTATTCATACTGGTATCCTTCAGAGCCCCTAGCATTTATTCATTAAAAAATATTTATTGAGTGCCTGATGTGTACTGGGTAGCACGGTAGGGCTCGAGGATAAAAAGAAGAACATATGAAATACATGGGCCCATCATGATAGGTCCTTGGGAAGTTTGGTTAAATTTAATTTAATATATCCCACAATAATGCAGAAATGAGCCTCTACTGATCATCCTAAGAATGGGGGGTCACATGAAACATAAGGTTAATGGCTAAATAATGCAGTTAAAATTTAAGGTTAAATGCCAAGCTGGTACACTGCATTATGTAATTTCCTCACATAATGAAGATGGGTCATTAAGGATTCAACACTTTCAAGCCTGCTTAACCCAAACAACAATGAAAAAGAATCTAAACACAATTTTCCAGCTTTCAGATGGATGACGTTAAATTGGGCAAGACAGCAAATAATGAGGGATAATAAGGAAGAACTCAAATCATCCAGTACATTAACGAAGCTGATGTGCAGTTAATACTGAAAAAAATGCATCACTCTGCTGCTGTGCGAGAAGCAAGAAGATATTCCTTCCTAAAGGGGCAATAGAAGATACACCCACACGTCTCTCCACGTTCAGATAAGACCCTTTTATCAACACTCAGTTCATAGGTCATCTTTTCCATGCTTCCTTTTCTGCACAAACCACCCCCCCAACTGTTCTATCCATACCTCCTTTGTGTGATAGACTATGTTGTCAACTCTTTAAGAACAGAACACATATCCAGAGCTGCCTCCGGTCTAGAAACTGAGCTAGGCATTTTATATACACTATCTCACCTTATCCTGGAATCAAATCTGTAGCGTCCATTAGGAGAAGATGAAAGCTGGAGTGTGGATGCCTTACCTAAATTCCCTGAGGTCACAGAAGAAGCATAGAGCCAAGCTGGACTTCAGACTCAGGAATGTCTGACTTCAAAACCATTATACCTCCTGCAACCCTAAACTCTCTCTTTAGAGCAAGGTTGTTATTTAGAGAGAATGTTCATATAGTGAGTGTTTGGTAGTATTAGTTAATTCGGTGAATAAAATGGTAATAAACAGGCTAGGTAATTAACAAATTAATTAATTAATTAATAAAGCATTTCTATAATAAATTAATCTTATGTCCAAAAGAAAAGTGTTACTACAACTAATTTTCTGACTCAACTAACATTGATTCAGAAGTGCAATCTTAATTGTTTAAAGCTTTGTGTTAGCTTCAGTGACCATTTCCACCAGTGAGAAAACATACAAAAAAATTCCCAAGCTCTTTTGAATTCATGATAGATTATTCTACATAATCTTTCCAGTTTCACTTGCCTGGCATGGGAAAATATCACTGTTTTTCATTTAACTGAATTCAAATGAAAAAAAGATCAACTAACTGAAATTTTTCCCATTTTTATTTATTTATTTTTTAATTTTTATTTTCCCCAAGAGAAAGAGGCTAGTGACATCTCAATAAACTGATACTGGGATTAAAAAAGAAAATTAAAGTAACTTTCTGAATATACACTTATGACATTTAAATTTCTATCCCAGTCTTAATCCATCTGATTTCTGACAAAGGAACAGGGCTACATGTAGTGTTTACATTAGCGATGTTAAGCACACGCTTTATTGTGCTTGGCCAATATTTCGGTTCTCACAGAAAGAGGACGACTATGTAAACAAAATTTCTATCACAGCCAAGGAAATGGCAGAACATTTTTTAGAATGAACTAAGTCATAAAATGCCAGGTTTTTTTTAAATTTACTTTCAAGTACCTTACGATTGTCATATAGAAACATAGCAAGCATTTTGATGAAAAAGCTAAATTTCCACAAAAGCAACAAAGCTTTTATAAGTGCTCCTCCTGTTTGAATAAACCTGATTTTGCTTCGCTCACACAAAGGAGCTAAATTCTGCTTGACATGACCAAGAACTGTCATTCAGAACCCCACATCTGAGACTGACTTTTACTTTTCAGTTAGCCTCACTAATGGTGTTATCAGCTGGGAAAGCTCTTGGTTCCAAGCAAAGGAAAAATGCAGGTAATAGTAGCTTAAACAAATAGGAGTATATTCCTCTCATACAGAAAGATGTCTGGAGGTAGGTGACTTTTGGCTTTGCTCCAGGTTGTTTAGTGACAGCACCAAGGATTCCATCTCTTACAGGCTCCTGGTGGGTGGGGCAAACAGAAAAATAAGTAAATTAGTAAAATGTATACTGTATTAAAATAAAACCAGCTGTTTTAATACACCTTAAAATTTCAGTAATTTAACATTATACAGGTTTACTTCTTTCACAAGTAATAGAAGTGGGTAGGTGAGCAGTTAGGCACACGTGGTCTTCTCTATAAACGTGTTTAGAGACCTCGGCCAATGAAGGCTTTGCCGTCTTCAGCAAATACCTTCTGCTGTCACCCTGTGACTCTTCTGCATTCCAGCCTACAGACACAGAGGGAAGAATGAGAGTTCTAATGCTCTGCACACAGATATTGATGACTGGATTGTAAGTACTGGGGGTGGGGGTGGGGTCTTTCCAGAAGCATATCTAATTTGAGACCCCCTTGCCCACTTTGGTGACAAGCATGGTCTTGTGTTGAGTTAGTTAACACATAGGATTTCTCAAATTTTTCCTTCTTATGAGAAGTATGTTTAGTTATAATTTGCCTAATTCTCTCACAAAAGAGCTATAAATTAAAATTACTTCTGGGGAACCTGGGTGGCTCAGTCAGTTAAGCATCATCAGACTCTTGATTTTGGCTCGGGTCATGATCTCATGGTTCATGAGTTCGAGCCCCACATCAGGTTCCATGCTGACAGTGGGGAGCCTGGTGGGAATTCTCCCTCTCTCTCTCTCTGCCCCTCCTCTGTTCTCTCTCTCTCTCAAAATAAATAAGTAGACTTGAAAAAAATTAAAATTACTTCTGACTATTACTGTTCTGGCTGTTTAAATTCCAGAAAAGAGGGGTGCCTGGCCGGCTCAGTCCATTAAGTGTCCGACTCTTGATTTTGGCTCAGGTCATGATCTCACAGTTCATGGGATTGAGTGTTGTGTCGGTGTCCACACTGTGAGCGTGGGGCCTGCTTGGAATCCTCCCTCTCTTCCTCTCTCTGCCCCTCCCCTGCTCATGCTCTGTTTCTCTCTCTCAAAATAAATCAATTAAAAAATTGTTTTAAGATTCCAGAAAAGAATCCTGTCCCGGTGCATTTTGTTCATCTTGTCACCTGTTTTGTCAAGGCTTCTTACACATTTTGCAAGTCTATGGTAAAATAATAATTTGCCAATGGCTCTTAAATAATAATATTTTCAATGAGCATTACCTCCTTCTGCCTCTGTTCTGGTGCTTTTGCTCTTTCCCTGGAATGCTCCAATGTGCTCACCAGGTAGGCATGTCTCCTTCACATATGAAGAAGCTGAAGCTAAAGGTGGGAAGTAATTTGTCCATGATCCTCCTAACTCTGAAGTTAGATATGTAGGTATTACTTTAACAACTTCCTCTCTCTCTCTCACCCCCCGCCCCCATCACAAGCCATTGTACCATTTCAGCAAAATCATCTCTTTAATATTTCTCCAGTTCAGTCAACAACGTTTTTTCCCATTTCTCTAACCATTGTATCAATTTGGTCACTATCATTTGTCACATGGGTTACTGCTACATTCCCCGACTTGGTTCTTCCTAATAAGTATTGTTCCCCTACGATGCATTATACCACTGCTAAAGTAAACTTTCCAAAATGGAAATAAATACTTCAACTCTGGATTGTATATGGATTAAAAAATTCCATCTTATTATCATTCTTATTATTGGTGTCATCATTCAAGTTGTTCCTTCCTCTGATGAGGGAAGTAAGCGGTTAACATTTTCTTACTCTGCCTCTAGTCTCAAACGTCACAAAACCACTTTGCAAAATCCACAAGAATTAAAATACTGCAGGAAACCTCAGGAAGGCCTTCCAGAGGAGACACATGAGAGAAAAGGACATATTGTTCAGGAAATTAGAGTACAGCAAATATCAGAGAGACCATTTCCCATGACTACAATGAATTAGCTGCAACAAACCAAAACACACAGATAATTCTCCACCAACATGTGGCTCTGTCATTAGGAGCAACTTATTTCTTTGTAAAGAAGGTATAATGATGAGACAGGACTCCTGGGATTATGCTTTGAAGGCAAGCTATCGCTATAGAGGTTCTGTTCATGGCCAGAGGTAGTCTTTCAGGTATCTCTGAACAATGTAAGAACTTACCACATTTATAAAGATCCTGGACTATCACATTTCAGTGAGAAAACTGACATTATAGCTGAGAGTTTAAGAGCATAAGCTATGTAGCCAAACTGCCTGTGTGTTTCAAGTTGGATTCTGACACTAATTGGCTGTGAGACTTTGGCCAAACTATTCTGTTTGATTCTCTGTGATTCGTTTTCCTCATCTGTAAAATACAAATAATGTTACCTAACAAAAACAACAATAACAACAACAAAATAATTAGGAAGGTTGTACCAGCTACCTGTGTGTGTGTGTGTGTGTGGGGGGGGGGGTGTTGCCAAAAAGGTTGTGTGTGTTCCTAAAAGCACTGGCATATTTTTTCTGTTACACAGTATCATAATTTTTATCTTTTATCCTATACATGCATTTTCTTATCTCAAGTTTACTTTGGCCTGCTTCTCATAGAAGGAGAAGAGAAGAAAACACCAAAAGCTCTTTATTTTATTATAATTTGGAAGAAACTTAGACTTCCACTACTCAAAATCCCTTATTTTATACTTTAGGAAACAGAGACCCAGAGATGTGACTATTTATTGAAAAACTTATCCCCCAGAAGAGGATAACTTTAAATAATTTGGCCCGGACAATTTTATTCTTGGTTTGATGTTCTTTCAAATAAACTGTATTATCTTTGCAAATGTCCATGATGTTCAACATTTTCCTTGAGAGTAAGTGGGAAGAAAGGACTATTTTCTCTGAGAGAAAGCCAAAGAAGCTAATAAATCAAATGACTTACACAATAAGATGTAGCAAAGAAATAGAGATTAGAATTGCAATCCATGACTCCTTTTCTGAAAGTTATTTCCCTGCTTACAAAGTGATGAGCTATGACTTTGGGGGATATTATACAAAAATATGTATCTTTACAAGTTCAAGATGAGTCATAATCTTACTTTAAAATTTATGGTCAACAAACACAAATTTGCACCACATTCTGATCAAAATTCTAATACTTTTCTCTATTAAACTGGTCTAAATATAAAAGACTAAAGACATCTCGCATACGTTTTTCATTATTCTTGGAACGTTATACTTCTAATTCAGCATATCAATATGTAACTGGGGCAAAACCGTTATTTTGGAGAGGAAGGGGAAAATCATCTGTATTATCTACTATTAGGTTATTACATCAAGCAGAGCCATTTCCCTAGCAAAATCTATGAATCCACAAAAATATATCAAACATTTGAAAGTATAAACAAAGAGAAAATTATATATAAGTCTGCAAAACTTCAAAGGAAGAGTGGGATTGTGAGAGAAAATAAAACATCTCACAAATTTGGCTCAAAGTCCTGACTCTCTCTTGGAATCTGAAGCATCTGAAATCTTTCGGAAAAGCTTGGTTTCTAGAAGGTTAAAAAATATATAAGCTGAGGGTATTTTCCTGTCTTTTTAGCTTTTTGTCAGTGAATCCTATGGGTGGATGTAAGGAGTTCCAAAGCACTGGTGTTTCAAAGAGTTTAATGTCTAGATAGTTTGGGGCTTCAGAATTGAGGAAAATTTATCTTCTAAAACCAGAGGTTGCTGGAGACTATTTTTTTTTCACTACAACCCACAAATCACTGCAAGATGCCCCTCACATGTAGTAGTGCGTGTATCTTGTGTCCTTTGGAATGTAAACTCCAATGTATAGAGACACCGGCATTGTTTCCTTGTCTGATTGCCTGTCACTGTCGATCTTGGGGGCAGGAGAGAAATCATTGCTAATGACTTCAGAGTTTGCATGTCCTACGCTTACTTATTACTGGAAAGAATAAAATATAATGAACTGATATGGACAAGGAATGCAAGGAATAAAATATTTCTTTCAGACTGTCGGCAAGCAATGGAACAAATGAGATTTATGGCAGAACTGGATACGTGATTTATACTTTTGCTTGTTCTTCATTTAAAAGAGGAAATTAAAACCACACTTGCATATGATTCAATCTTTGATCACTAGAGAATAGCTGCTGTGAATTAATTATTATAAACTCCATTACCCCTGGTCACCCAGGTGCTGCATCCATACTACCTTCCAACTAGTGTCCCAGGAGAAAGAGTTGATTTTTTCTCTTTTCTTTTGTTGTTGTTGTTGTTTTTGAAAATTGTGCAGGAAAATTATCTGGTATTTTGGTGTTTCACTGAGAAGTCATTTATTATTCAAGGGACTGATTGAAAAATCTCATGGAAAAAGCATAGTGAAAAGAAAAACCCAGATTAAGTTCTTAGCAGCATCTCACTGGCTCAGAGAAGAGGGTGTTTATTCTCCTTTCATCATCTATAAGCCTAGAATCAAGTACTTAGTTTTACTAATAAAGATTCTCAGATCTTCAGCTCTGATAATTACCATTTAATTCTATAAGTAAATGTGGAAAATATTTATTTTATTAAAAAAAAGATATTTTGTTCACTTAACCTCCAGTTAAGATAATAAAAACATTTTGTATATAAACATTTCAAGACAACAAATTATAACAACATTGGGAGAGCTCTACGATATGGCAGACAAAGAATCTGTTTAAGAGATGCTAAAGTAAATATCTCAATAAAAATTCAATAAAATATATACTATAATTATGTAATTAATCGTAAGAAATCAAAACTCCTTGAAGATGATATTTTTGAAAACTACCGATGGTACAAAATATAAATTGTGAAAGAAGAAAAATACAAACAGCTAAGAATTCAATCAACTATTATAGCTGAGAAATCTAAAAATCTAAGGTGTTCCATGTATTTGAACTTGTGAGCTGAAAGCAGGTGACTGTGGAGCAGTCAAGTATGATCAAGGACCTCAATGAAAAAATGGCACAGGACACATTACCTTAACAAGGTGGGCTGGCTCTTTAGATGTTTCCGCAACTGAAACATTTACACTTGCCTTTTCCTTTGATTCTCTCTGTAGATGCTATGTTTATGGGTAGAAGAAAAGGAACAAATCTGTGAGGCACTTGAATAAGAATGAAGAATTAGGATTCTTCAGATTGCACAGGATAGAAATGTAACTCAAGAGAGTTTAAACATAAATAGAAAATGCAGTGTCTCAAGTTATTTCAGACACAAATGGATCCAAGAAATTAAATAAAATAACTGGAATTCTCTTCCCTCTCACTTTGACTCTCTCTGTCTATTAATCTTTCTTTAACCATCCATTTCTCCATCTCTCAGCACTGTTCTCTGGGACTGCATCATTCTCCAGCAGGTTGTTTCTAATGTTGGCAAAGGCAGGACCCTGCAGCTCTAATCTTACAGCTCCTGGTATTGGTGATTGTAAGAAAATGTGTACCTCTCTCCTAGAAGTTTCAACAAAACCCTAAGAATTCCTGACATGAACCTGATTTGGCTCTTATCCCATTTCTGGATCAATTCCTGTTGCTGGGAATAAAATAAAATGACTGACTGACCTGAGTCTTGTGCCCATCCCCATGAAAACCCCAGAGGTTACAAATATAGCACAAGTGGTCCCCAAGAGAAAATCAGGATGCCAAAGAACACAGAAAGAATCCCGGGCAGGAAAACAACAACAACAACAACAACATATGTCCACTACAAGCAAATTAAGAAATTGTCCTGAGTATGAGAATGTTAAATCTATTGCCAGTTGAACTGCAAAAGAAATATTCAAGTCCTTCCAGGAAAGAAGAAAACTCATTAATTTTTACACTTTTAATGAATTTATGCCTTTTTAAAATACAATTAGGTGTTACTGCTAGTTGGTTTTATACGGGTATGGGGATTTTTTCGTACATATTTTGTAGAAATTGTCAACATAGGGATTTTTATTATCAAGTACTAATATTTTAATGAACTTATTTTTATGCCAGTTTATCACATTTTAAAATATATTAAGGAATATAAAATAAAAGATCATTATCCATAGCTCTACTACCCCAATATTTTGGTATCTGTTTCTTGCAGATTATTTTCCACTGTTATCTCCTTACTCCAAGTTGTGGTTGTTTGGATTTTTTTTTTCGTAAATACATTTTTACTAGGTATTGTATGCAATTTTATAGCCTACTTTCTTTACGTAACATTACTGTAAAATTATTCTCTTTGTTATTATAAACTCTTATTGGAGGATTTTAATGGATGAATAAAATCTCTTTCACAATATAGCCTTGCTTCTATATTTGACAATTTATATTGTTTTCAATTTTTTATGCTTTTAAACAATGCTACCATGAATATCATCTTCCCAAAATTATTTCTGAATTTCGGATTATTTCCTTAAGAAAATTTCCTAGAAATGAGATTCCAGAATAAAGGGCTACGGATGTGTTAGATGAGGTTCGTCTTTGCTTTTTATTTTGTTTTTCTTTGCTTGATGATTCTTTTTAAGTGTATCTCAAATATTAACTTTAAAAAATGTTGGAACATTTAACTTAGTATTCATTTAACAAATATTTTTGGAACACATATTAGGTGTCATAGAGCACAGTGTAGGGATATCTGTCATTCAGTCTTAGGGAGAAAGAGAAGGACTCTAAACAGAAATGACCTATAAACTGAAGAATGAATAGGAATCAAGAGAATTAGGTATAAGAGAGAAATGCATTTCACAGAGAGGAAATAAAATGAGAAAATGTATGGCATACTCAGAAAATCGCATGTATTTCAGTATAACTAAAGACACACGAATAGAGGGATACCTGAGCTGGATTGCAAAAAACTCACCTACACGAACTGAGGGAAATGAAGAAGGGAGGTTAACAGAGTGAGATCCTATACAGCCTCTGCTCTCTACTGTTTCATCCATAATCTCTCAGAGTTTTGCCCTCAGTTTGGTGAATTTCTTTGCCTGACACAAAATCTGAAAAGTGCTATTATCTTACAGTGCAAAGGATGAATTTGAAAGGAAAGAGCACACTATAGAGTTTTTGATCAATGTGATTCAGTCAGTGCCTGGTTTAGGAATATGAATGGGGAAACATCACTGACAGAGGCCTTTGTTCTTCTCCCATCACAGAATGATCTCCAAGAATTTCCTTTAGAAAAGGTTGTTAAAGGGGAGCCTGTTAAAGGGTGGCTCAGTCAGTTAAGATCTGTCCTCATCTATGACCAACCCGGTCATGATCTCACAGTTCCTGAGTTTGAGCCAGCATCAGGCTCTGTGCTGACAGCTCAGCGCCTGGAGCCTGCTTCGGATTCTGTGTCTCCCTCTCTCTCTGCCCCTCCCCTGCTTGTGCTCTGTGTCTCTTATTCTCAAATATAAATATTTTAAAAAATTCAAAAAAAAAAAAGAAAAGGTTTTTGAAGCCTGGCTCACCTTAGGCCCACAAAGCTTCATGCAAGTGCATGAAGTTGGTTCATTCTGGCCTCATCCACCTTGGGATGTATAGCTCTCAAGCCTCCCCTCCAAGGCAGTGACACTGGACACAGGCAGATATGCACAAGTGGATGTAGCCTGCACATCTGTTTCACTAACTCACCTGCCAGAAAGCCCAGACCACGCTTTTAAGAAATCCTTAGTCAGGAAGTTGTAAAAGTGAAACAGTTGTAGAGGAGATGAGGAATGGATGGGCTTTTCCGGAGATCTGGGTCGTTTCTGTGTCTTTCTCCACAACTCATTAGAGAACTTAATTGAATCACTTTCCTGTCACAATCTCCCCTGTCTGTGAAATAAGGATAATTATTGCTGCTCTTTCCTTTGCCCTTTGATAACTTCACAGGGGTGTTCAGAGATATTATGAAGATTAATAAGCCAAATGCTTGGAGAGTGCTTTAAGCTTCCCACAAGGGAGAGAGCTGCAAATTAAAATCCATTGCTCTAAGAGTAGGAGAAGCCAAATATCAGAGGTCAGTAACCAGAGCCCTGGCAATCCCAACTGCTGGCTTTTTTGTGAGAGGAATAGGGCATGTTCACCACGTTCACAGGCATCAACCCTGGCCCATACAGAATGGGACATCTACCTCATATCCCAACATCCCTTGCTAGGTCAATTCCAGAACTTAATTTAATTCATCAAAGTTTGATGTATTCAATGCACATTTGTTTTTGGTTGGGGTGGGGAGGGTGTAGGTGTGACAGACTAAATAATGGCCTCCCAAACATACCACACCCTAATCCCCAGAACCTGTGAATAGGTGACCCCAAATGACAAAAGGGACTTTGCATATATAATTAAGTTAGGGATGCTGAGGTGGGGAGATCACCCTGGATAATATGAATGGTCCTAACATAATCACAAGAGCACTTACAGTAAGGAGGTAGTTAGTTGGAGGAGATACATGATGGAAACGATGGTTGGCGATGATGTAGGAAAGGGCTTTGGGCCAGGGAAATGCAGACAGCCTGCAGAAGCAGAAAAAGGCAAAACAACACTTTCCCTCCTAAAGCCTCCAAAAGGGATGCACTAAGGACATCTAATTTTAGACTTCTGACCTCCAGAACTATAAGATGGTAAACACATTTTGTTTTTAGCCACTAAGTTTGTGGTCCTTTGTTACAGCAATAATGGGCAACCATTACTGGAGACACGGTGTAGCCAGTTGGATGGTAGCTCTCCCAAAGATATGTACACATTCTAACACCCAGAACCCGTACATGTGATTTTATTTGGTGAAGGTGTTTTTGCAGTATGTTAAGGATGTGGAGATGAAATCATCCTGGATCACCCAGGTGGGTCCTGATTCCAAAGACGGTAACTGCCTCTGTAAGACCTAACAGAAAATAAGACACAGGTGGGAGGAGAAGGCATGTGAAGTGGAGGCAGAGACTGAAGTTGTTCAGACAAACCAAGGAGAGCCTGGAGCCACAAGAAACTGAAAGAGTCAAGGAAGGACTGTCCCCTAGAGCTTTCAAAGGGTGCATGGTCCTGCCCCGGATTTTGTTTTTGGAATTGTGGCCTCCAGATCTATGGGAAAATAAATTTCTGTTGTTGTAAGCATCAACAGCCTTTGACCAATACAAGAAGAAAAGAGAAGGCAGAATCAGCTCTACCTGTCCCTTTTTAGAAAGGACTCCAACTTATTGCCCTGAGCTGCCATAAAACTACCATCTGCTGCAAATCTGAATGAAATGAGAATGGTTTTTATAAAGAAACTGGATGAATGAATATTGGTTGGTTAACTAGAAAGTGTCTGACATATATCCCCTTACAGAATTCTGTTTTCAGAGTACTTGTCAGCTACTTGATGAAGGGAGGACACCCCATTAGCCTTGCTGAGTGTCGATGGTTCATGTACTAAATGGGAAAAGAAATAGATCTTGACCATCCATAGGGTAATGGTGAAGCTAGAATAAGAAAATTGATGTGAAAATTATCTGCAAACTATAAAATGATCAACAAGTTGAGTTTTTCTGATAATGATAATTCAAGGGAGTTAGCATTAGAAAAGTTTGATTGCCAGAAAAATAGTGCTCATATTTCAATAAGGACTTGCAAAATGTTATGCCAAATGCATGATTGATAGACATCCACCATGGCCAGGATCCTATTCATCGGCTTAGCCCAGAGAGCAAACAAAGCATGGGCACAGGGTGTAACAAGAGGTACTTTGCATTCGCCAAAACCCAATGATCTCCCTCCCTATCCCCAAGGGTACAGAGGTAGTCCGTATATCCCAGCTTCCTTTGCAGTGATGTGTGCCATCTTCCTGAGCAGAACTGATGGATGCCACTCACAAGCCTGACCAGTCAAATCTCCTACATGATGCTTTTCATGCTCTCTCTTTCCTCAGGCTGAATAGGGAGAACAGGACCTATATGGTACAGAGGTACAGGATAAAGAGCCTAGATTTCTAAAAGACTGCATGAAACTGAGCCTTTAAAGAACTATACTGCACTGTTCTGTAACATAAACTATTATTGTGCAAAAAGAATCATTCGATATTTAGGGGTATTTGCCATAGCAGTTGGCTTTGCCTGACTAACACATACAGGTGTACTGATGACTGGGCAGCGATTGCCCCTCGGGATGCAGGAAAAGAGGGGTGATGCATTATAGGTCCAGAATTTAAAAAACAACAATAAAAACAATCAGTCTGTTTTTTATTATCACCATACACTGACAAATCGAAACAATATCAATGATAAAATGTTCCTTCTCGTGCGGTAGAAAGAGATTCTGCACGCATGAGGGAGTAGAGGATAGGAGACAGAAATTGCTCTGTTCCCGCTGCATCTCTGCTTGGTACGCGACTGCTATGGGGGAAGAAACAAAGCATATCAACACTGTGCTTGAGGACAGAATATATGGCTCTCAGTTTCCACTCTGCCACTTCGGAAATGAGGCTCTCTGATCATTCTGTCTGGGAAGTAGATTTCATACTTAATTCAATGAGTCTTCTGAGGATCACATGAGGCAATGGTTGTGAAAAAATAGTAAATTTTACAAATATCATAAGAATGAATACTGGTATTATTATTAATTTTTAAAATCATTTTTATATTCCCTAAGCACAAGATAGTCTCTCTCTCTCACTTATACATGTGAAATCAGTTTTACTTCATTGAACAAACTATTTTTCTTACCTACATTTCAGATGTACTTATATGAATAGAGATTAACAAGTATACATAAAAGATTGAAGTGCTTGTTCACAGACAAATATTGACTTCTTGAAGTACCATATTGTTTTAAGGGAGGAGCCTTTTACTCTTCTTAAAATGGTGCTTACAAGAAAAGAAAATTAAAAGAAAATGACTTCGAATGCCCAGCTTGCTTTTTTGTTGTGTTTCTTCCCTCTATTCTTTCTGCAGAGAATATTCCTTAAACGTGTGCTGTACTAGGTCCTGGTGTCCAGATGAATAAGGCATGATCCATACCGTCATAGGGCCAAGAATCTACAGAAGCATTTGTCTACATAAAAGAGCATTTGTAATAAAGTGTAGACAGGTGCTACCGCAGATATGTGAATTTTATAAAGCAGTATGTATTTATTTACTTTAGTAAATAAGTGCATAAATAAATGTATTTAATAAATAGTTATTTAATAAACAGTTGAAAACTCAAGTTTGATTGCTAACTTTTGATTTTGCCAAATACAGAAACTGAGAAAATCCCATTACTTTGCATTTTCATAAACTGTGAAACTACTGAACATCAGATATGCAAAAAGAACAGGCTCTCAGTATAGTCAGATTCCTGAATTTATACATGGGGATTTATTTTTAAAACATCAGTTTTTCTTGGATTGCCTGGGTGGCTCAGTTAAGCATCCAACTCTTGATTTTGGCTCAGGTCATGATCTCCCAGTTTGTGAGATCGAGGCCCATGTCAAGCTCTAGGCTGTCAGCTTGGGATTCTCTATGTCCTTCTATCTGTACTCCTCTCCACACTCTCAAAATACATAAACAAACTTCAAAAATAATCAAAGTTTTTCTTATTTTTTCTTGTTTCACCACATACAGGGTACAGGCCCTGGCCTTCAGACCTTCATGGTGAAATGCGACTCTTAGGGAACACATAAGAGAAGGCAGGCTGCCTCTAGAAGGATCCAACCAGTGGATTCCATATGACTTGATTTCTGGAGTTGTGGCCCTGGGGAAGAGGAGTGGGTTCTGTGAAGGTCAGGATAGAGTGTGAAGGTAGTCAGAAAACTATAGTTACTGGAAATTATCTAAAGGCTAAATATAAAAGCTGAAAAGAGGGGCACCTGGTGGCTCAGTCGGTTAAGGCCCGGACTTTGGCCTAGGTCATGATCTCACAATTCATGAGTTTGAGCCCCGCATCAGGCTCTGTGCTGACAGCTCCGAGCCTGGAGCCTGCTTCAGAGTCTGTGTCTCCCTCTCTCTCTCTGCCTCTCCCCTGCTCATGTTCTGTCTCTGTCTCTCAAAAATACATAAATGTTAAAAAAATTAAAAGCTGAAAAGGTATTTATAGGTAGGCAGAGGGTGGGAGAGCTGGAGATGGACTTCTAGGCATGGGAGGCAACTTGGGGAAAGACAGAGAGACATACAGTAGTACAGCACTGAAGCTGGCCATTGTGAAGGATGAATGGTAGATGGGAAACTGCAGACTTAGAGTCCCAGTAGAGCACAGAGATGGGAACATGGCACTTATCCCATTTTCTGGATTGTTTCTGTTCCAGACACTGCCTTCCACTGAATTGGAATTGATTGTTATGATGTGTGAGATCGTGGAATCACCCTTTATTATGATAGTAACACTTTTGGACTAATTACAATTTCAATACCAATTGTGATGTCAAACAGTAAAGAATAGCACATTTTAAACGTTCTCAATACTAATTGTGATGGGATGACCTTTTCCATCACATGTTGCAGTGAAGAAAAAGAAAAATCACTCCAGAAATAAAGATAGGGTCATGAAACCACCTCCATAATGCCATTCGTGTTTGTAAAAAAGACAGGTATACTTCTTCTTAAAAAAAAAAAATTTACATTGATTTATTTTTGATAGACAGAGAGAGACAGAGCACAAGTGGGGGAGGGGCAGAGAGCGAAGGAGACACAGAATCCAAAGCAGGCTCCAGGCTCCGAGCTGTCAGCACAGAGCCCGACGTGGGGCTCAAACTCACAAACCGCGAGATCATGACCTGAGCTGAAGCCAGACGCCCAACCAACTGAGCCACTCAGGCACCCCGACAGTTATACTTCTAATATTAACATGAAGCATTAACAATTATTCACAAGATGGTAGCCCTCCTCTGTAAGAGAGCTGTTTCTAGTGTTATTTTAAGATATCTGAGTTAACAAGCAAGAAAGGACAGGTCGGAACTCATGGTCCAGACCAGGTTTTGGCATCTGTCCATCCTCCATCCTCCTGAAGGGAAGCTCCTACTACACCTTCCTCAGCAACACAAGTCCTACAAGAGGTCAATATCTGTGTAGAAGGCTGGAGATTTTAGAGCGATAAAAATGAGGCAAGGTGAAGAACCCCACCTAAGGGACCAAAAAGAAGTAAAGGCCAAGGAAAATGGGTAATTTAAATGGAGGTTGGAGGTGAGGCCTTGCCAAAAGAATTATCTTTATGGGGTTATGAAAAGTTATGGCCGATACGTTCTGCTTACTGAGTACATACATAGGAATGAATTTGCTAGACTTGAGGTAGCACATAGGACTTTTTTTTTTAACATCCTCATAACCCTTTCTTTTGGGTGATGCCCACTCTTGAAATTGAGAGGAAAAAGCTAACTGAAAGTTCTTTGGGTTTCCATGTGTGAGTTTGTAAGCTGGAGGGAAAAAAAAATAAAACCTGCTTGCCAACCACCATCACCACTAAGAACAACAATGTATTTGACATATTTTGGTGATAAAAACGAGAGGGCCAAATCCCTTGGTATTTATCCAAATGAACTGAAAACTGACATCCACACAAAACCTGCAATCAGTTATTTATAGCAGTTTTATTCACAATTTTTAAAACTTGGAAGCAACTAAGATGTTTTTAGTAGATGGACAGATAAATAAAACTGTGGTACCATCAGACAGTGGAATATTATTCAGCGCTAAAAACAAAGGAATTGTTAAGCCATGAAAAGACATCCCGGAATCTTAAATTAACTACTGCTAAATGAAAGAGGTCAATCTGGAAAGGCTACATACTGTATGACTCCCATTACATGACACTGTGGAAAAGCCAAAACCACGGAGACAGCAAAAAGATCAGTGGTTGCAGAAGTTAGGAGGGAGGGAGAGAGGGATGAACTTACAGAGCACAAAGGATTTTTAAAGCAGTAAAACTATTGTATATAATACTGTAATGGCGAATACATATCATTACATATTTGTCAATATCTGTAGAAGTACAACACCAAGAATGACCCCTAAGGTATACTATGGACTTTGAGTGATAATGTCATTGTAGGTTCTTCAATGGTAATAAATGCACCACTCTAATGAGGAATGTAGATTGGTGGGCAGGCTGTATATATATGGGGGCTGAACTATATGGGGAATCTCTATGCTTTCTAGTCAGTTTTGGTATGAACCTAAATTTCCTCTAAAAAATGAAGTCTATTTAAAAAAAAGCGAGGAGGCGAGGCTATGAGTGATGGTCACCTAATCAGTAAAACTAGGTCCCCTGCCTGCTTTGATTATAGAATCTAAAACACACCTGCAAAAGCTAAGTGATAGTTTAGTGGTTTTGAATGGTATTCTGTGAATGTGCAAACTAATATGTGCAATGGTATTCTGTGAATGTGCAAGGGAAACTGGGAGAAGCAGAATAACTGTGTTTCCAGGAAACAAAAGGGAATGACTTTGACATACAACCAGTTGGTCTCTGTCACCCAAGGAAATAATGGGTCAAGGCCAATTATAGTCTGTGAGCAATGGTGCAAGGGCTGAAGATTGACTTGGGACAGAGGTTCTGAGATGACTCATGAGAAATAATACCCAGAAGGACTGAGTGGTAAGTTCTTGACCACCTAAGGACAAGTTGTTGAAATAGAGGACATTATGAAACATTGTAACAGGTGTGCAGAAAAAGAGCCACCATGACTCAGAAAAGTTCTTTCCCTTTCTATGTCACTGGCAAGCTACAGGAGTGAGCAGCACATTTTGAAATGACCCAAGGAGATAAACACACACTGTAGGACACAGAGAGACTACAGTTGAGGAACTAGACAAAATGAAACAAGCATCTACAGTTTGGGGCTGAATTATAGAGAATTTAGCCTTTCATATGAAAATCTCTCTCTCGACTGACCTATGTATGTTTGCACATATTGATTGTGTGCTCTGGTAACTTAGTAAGTACATCCTCTTCTCTATAAGTTGTATCATTAGTTACCAAGAACATAAATCCCCTCCCTTACTCCCAGGCATCCACCTTCAGTGGTATGGCATATAAATTATAAATCAGAGGCAGCTAACATCTGGCTGCCTCTGGAATTACTTAGTGGCCCGATTCCTACATATTTTAAATCATCTTACCTGTAAAATTTTTGAATCAAATCTGCTTACGTTTAGTTTGCTTTGAGTAATCCTCAGACTTAATTAACCTGAGCTTCACAGATATCAATACTTTTGTTTGTTTTGTTTAATGAGTCATAACCACATAACAATTAGCATTTCTATACAGGTTGTGCTGAAAACCAAGGTAAGTTCTAGAATAAACTTAAGGTTTCTAAACCGTGCCCACTGCTGCTGTGCATAAGAGCCACACAATTTTCTTTCCTTGGAGATAACCTGCCCCTGTCCTCCTGGAACCACAGGTATGGGAATGGGAGCAGAGAAGAATTTCTGATAGAAGGGGTATAGAGTGGGGTCTGGAGGGGGCAGAAAGCAGGACATGGCATGCCACCTATTGTTTGAGAGTCCTCATTCACTTCATCTCTATTAATAACTTGTCTCCTCTCCCCTTCCCTCACCATGGCTCTTTTTAATGAAAAAAGCACCATCTACAGTGGTGGAAGGAGGAGGGACACTTACATAGAGATGGGATACTTCACTCATTTTTTAGTAGGGTGTTCTTTAACCTCCATGCTTTTGGAGGTTTTCCAGACTTTTTCCTGTGGTTGATTTCAAGCTTCATAGCATTGTGGTCTGAAAGTATGCATGGTATAATTTCAATTCTTGTATACTTATGAAGGGCTGTTTTGTGACCCAGGATATGATCTATCTTGGAGAATGTTCCATGTGCACTCGAGAAGAAAGTATATTCTGTTGCTTTGGGATGCAGAGTTCTAAATAGATCTGTCAAGTCCATCTGATCCAATGTATCATTCAGGGCCCTTGTTTCTTTATTGACCATGTGTCTAGATGATCTATCCATTTCTGTAAGTGGAGGGTTAAAGTCCGAGATGGGATACTTCAATAAAGATGGAATATCTGTTTTAAAAGATCAGAACAAGTTATAAAACTATTAGATTTAATTTCAAGTGGTTCCTGGAGGAGACAAATAAGCCAAGGACCACTATTCCATCCAATTAATTTCCTGTACTAGAAGACCCAAACTGAGCTCCCAGAACAGAATTTTTGCCCTGCTGGACATGGCTTCACTTACTTCTCTTCTTTTGTAAAACTTACTCTCCTCTCCCTATTCTGAAAATTGTCCCGTAAGACCTGTCTTCCTCTTACATGTCCTTACCGACCTGGCCTGAACGACTGATCTCAGGAAGGGTACGTGATTCATGATGGGTCAATCAAGGACCTACTTTGCAATTTTTCAAAGTGGAAATGTTAGATGGAAAGTCCTTTCCATTTGTGTGACTAAACTAAAGATGTATGTGGCCAGGAGGCATCCATGGACAGGAGTATGTATTCCTATGGGCAATGCCAGTCTAAGAGGTTAAAAACCTGATTAGATAGGACAACATGCTCTTCTACCCATGACTGAGACTACTGATTCCTGTGATTTGGTTTATTAGGCTAATAATTTCAACTTTCCTCTCCTTCTTTTAAAATTTTAGTGTGTGTGTGTCTAAGCCTGCATAATGTTTATGGTCCTCCAAGCCAATTTGGATTGAATTTTGATCAAAATGACAACAACAACAAAAGAGCCCTGATTAAGCTACCTGGGGAATTTGTGAATTAATGTGCATAGGAGAATGGTTTTGTTAAAGCTAACTCAAAAGTGGCTTTTATGGATAAGCACCGCAGATCCCAAAGCCCATACGTGTTTAGTAAATATAAAGTACTCATTGGTAACGCAGAGAAGTTACCAATGGTTCAAGTTCCAGTTTCTCACTCTTCAATGAGAAAATGAGTTTATAAGCTTGGTAGACATTCCCCAAAATAATATATATGAGATATCTAATAGTTAAGAATATTCCTGATCATGTTCTTTATCATGAATAGACATATATTCACGGACATTATTTGAATTGAGGGGAGGATGAAGCCTACTTAAAGTTAGGCTTATAAGGTAGAAGAAAACATCATTTCAATAGAAAAGAAAAAAATGATCTTTTTGACATCCAATTTTTCTTAGTGGTGCCTGAACTCCAATACAAAGTTGAAGGAGAGGGGTTTGAGTATGTTTCCAAAAAGACCGAGCTCCAATTTACTAAATGATATAAAAACACTAGAATAATCTATTAAAATTATGATCTCATTTATCAAGTAATTTGTAAAGAGAAATGTGCTTTGAGATGGCTGGAGGCCCGCATTTCTGATTTGAAGGTCTTCTATGACCCCCACATAGAACAGAAGAGTGTCCTGAAATAGTTTTCATCCCCAAGGCCCCAGGATAAAACACAGACAGCAACTCCAAATGCAAAGCTGACTAGGCTCTTTAACGTAAAACAGGCGGCTTCTGTAGGGCCTTTTCAAATTGCCCCTTCTTCCTGCAACGCCCCAGAGAACCAAACATGAAATACCACTGAAAACAAAAGAGATACCTTGGGAGTGAACTCAAATATCCTCAAATTCTCCTCACTGTGACTCACATATGACAGAATTTTGAATATTTGAAAGTAATTCACTAATGTGTTCCACATACAGCCCTCTAGAAAAGACAGGGTGGATGTGTACTTAAGGTTCACTAAGTATTTACAATAACTTTGAGACCCACTGAAAAATATAGCATTTCTGACGATTTTATGTAGAGTAATATCCAACCTTTTGTCCCACGGTTCTGTTCATTTTGTATTTCACTGTGAAACTGCAGAAATTAAACAGGCGATACACACACATATATGTGTACATTTTAAAAATTATTTCTTGAGGGGGGAGGGGCAGAGGAAGAGGGAGGGAGAGAATTCCAAGCAGATTCCACACCCAGCATAGAGCCTGACACAGGACTCGATCCCAGGAACTGTGAGATCATGAACTGAGTCGAAATCAAGAGTCAGACACTTAACCAACTGAGCCATCCAGGCACCCAGCACCCCAATTGTACATTTTTTTATACGTACATTTTTTACATGTGGCATTGGAGAGTCGGATAAATGTAATGCTTTTAAGTTACGATTTTTGCTTCTTTTTTTTAATGTAGCTTCTGGAGTGAATCTACTTGAATCCCTGGAAATACGTTTTATAATATTAATAAGACAACTTGAGGTCTCAAGCAATCTTTATGGAACTAGGCCAGATATTATTCAGAATTCTATTTTTACATTATATAACAGTACTAGGATTTAAAGAAAATCAAATTAAGAGAAAATGTCAAGATACCAATTTGTTCTGTGACAGGTTTTTATTTTATCCACTTTCTTTTTTTTTTAACAAATGGCTTTTTTTTTCTTGTCAGGATTTCATCAATAGTTTGAGCCCCTTGAAAGATTCCAACTGTCTTTTCCCATCTTATTGTCCCGGCACTGCCTTATGAACCCCACACTGCAACCAAACAGATATGATTTAGTTCCCCTTCCCGATTTCCCAGTGGAAAAAGATAGGACTGACCTCACAAAACAGCCATTCCACCTGAAATTATGTGAAACCTGGCCCCTCTGACCTTCTGTTTCCTCATTTATAACAAGCTAATAATAACACCTGCTTTGCAGCCTTATCAAAATAGTTAATATTTGGAAAACACCTAGTATATACAAAGCACTCAAAAACATCCTTTATATTTTTTGCTATTATTGCCTTCTACTTCTCCCTCTAGATTTTGAGTTACTTGGGAATAACAACTTATAAATCTTATATCTCCCGGGCACTTAAATAGAGGGTGCTCAAATTATGTTTAATTGAATAATGTGTCTCCCTTCAATCGGTGTTCCTTTATCATTACCCTTTACTTCCTTTTCATCTGTTACTATTTTGGCAAACCCAAGTCATATTCCTCATTTTTCATAAGGGTCTCATGCTCTGGCTCCTCCTCCTGTGACATGCATCAGGAATTCTAAATTTATATAGCTATCTGAACATATCGTATAGTGTAACCTTAATTGTTTTACATGTTTTCTTCCCTTTGCTTGCAACATTCTCATATATAAACTTAACATTTCATTTAATATTTGTTGAGCACCTAAATGGAAGATTAGACTATTATGGAAAATAGTGTGAAGTCTACAGCTTTGAACTAATTAAGCATTGCCTTTTCCCTTGATGGAATCATCTCTTCTTTCTGAAGAAGTCTGTGGACTCTTCAATAATAGGGTGAGGGTTGAAGTTGGGAGCAGTGGGAGAGTCTGCCCCTGCAGGGAAGAGTATTTCATTACTGGCCTTGTTTAGAATTCCTGGGTTAGAGTAATAGTAAAAAAGAAGGCTTTCAGTCACACATTATTACTATGTTAAATTATCTACAAATAATGCATTACCTTATTACCTGCATCCAGGGTTGCTGGCTCCTTAGCACCCTCAGAAATACTCAATGGGGGACTTTGGTAAAAGAATTTAGATCATGAGAATACATAGTCATCATTGAGTATAACAAAGGAAAGAGGATAAGCTGGCAGTTAATTAGTATTCATCATGAAATGCATCTCATAGTATCTTAGACTTTAACACCCAGAAGCCAGGTTACTTCAGGTACAATCAGGTGAAACACTGATTGCACCCAACTTTTTTCCAACATCAGGATCCAAAACTCCTATCTCCTACAGGTAATTATGGACAATGACACAGGGCTCAAGAGAAAGCAGAGACTTGCATGTGTTAAGAGAATTGGGTGGTTGGGGCGCCTTGGGTGGCTCAGTTGGGTAAGTGTCTGATGCTGGATTTTGGCTCAGGTCATGATCTTACGGTTCCTGGGTTCAAGCCCCACATCAGGCTCTTGTGGACCTGCTTAGGCTCTTGTGGACATTGTGGAACCTGCTTAGGATTCTCTCTCTCTCTCTGCCCCTCCCCCACTTGTGCTCTTTCTCTCATAAATAAATAAACAAACAAATAAATAAGAATTGGGTGGTTATGGAAGGTGAAAAAACGAGATTGATATCTGTATCCCTATGTTCCTTGCAGCCTTATTATAGTAGCCAAGATATGGAAACAACATAAGGGTCTATCTATGGATAAATGGATAAAGAAAATATAGAACACACACACACACACACACACACACACACACACACACACTCTCAATGGAATATCACTCAGCCATAAAAAGAATGAAGTCTTGCTATTTGTTAAAACATAGATGGACCTTGAGAGCATTACTGTAAGTGAAGTAAGACAGAGAAAGATAAATAAGTATATGACCTCACTTATACGTGGATTCCAAAAAACAAACAAAAATGAAAACAAAAACAAAACTTAAAATAAAAAATACCTCAGCCCAGAAATAGAGAACAGATTTCTGGTTGCTGAAGACAGTGGGTAGGCAAAATGGATGAAGGAAGTCAAAAGGCAGAAACTCCTAGTTACAAAATAAATCATGAGGATGTAATGTACAACATGGTGACTGTAGTTAATAATAAATGCTGTATATTTAAAAACTGCTAAGAGAATAAATCTTAAAAGTTCTCATCACAAGAAAAAAATTATAACTAAGTATGGACTTATTGTGATGATCATTTTGTAATATATACAAAAATCAAAACATGTTGTACTCTTGAAACTAATATAATGTTGTATGTCCACAATACCTCAATAAAAAAAATAAATACATTTTAAAAATGAGATCAAGTATGAGGGAGGGCCCATGGGGATGAGGGTGAGGGTGTCTCCGAACTTTGAGCAAAGCTACTCCAAAGTATAGGATTAAACACAAGAAAAATGAGTTTTGGATGCAAATTTAAGAGTTGACAAAATCCTCTCCTGAAACTCTACCATCATGTGTTCTTTACATGGTTAGGACCAGGTTATTTGGACTTGAAATTAAGTCTGATAGTACTTTGTGAATGTCTTACCAGCTCTCACTGGGGCTAAGGAACCTGGAATCTGCCACAATATAGAGTTGAATGGTGGGATTATGTATACACACCTACCACAGTTAACTAACAAAAATAACTTTCTGACAATCATCTTTCCATCTTTTCTCTGTTATTACAGAGTTGAGTATATCAGCTCTTTTGCATGGTTCTGGAACAAAAGAAGAGGGCCATGTCTCCCTCAGGGTTCATGTTGATTGCTTCCAGAAACTCTGGAAATCTTTGTTGACATATTTACATCCCACTTCCAGTGAGCAATGGAAGGGCCAGGTTGATTCACCAAACAAATTGTCATCTCAGGGACCACTGGGGAAAAAAGTATCTCATTGCACAAGTGAGCCATTTGTTTTTTGTGTAATTTGCCACCCACTTTGCAAGTAAGGGTGGAGCTGCTGGTTTGAAAATGATGGATTGCCCTAAATGGGCAGCTACTGAAATCCTGCAACTTAAATGGGTCACACTAAGCAGAAGATAGCTTTTCTGGCAACAGAATAAATTGTCCTCATGTGGCATTACTGTTCTCAAATGTATGTCCCTGCTCTCCTGTCAGATGAAAGCCCCAAACATTTCTCTTTCTTAGATTTTCTTTCTTATTTTCTCCCCAGGTTTATTCCTCTGAATAAATTTGGTCTTTAAATTCTGATCTTATCTGTTATTCTTCACCTGAACTTTCAATAGCTTTAACTACTGATTAGCAATCAACGTTCCTGAGACTTATGTTTCATTTTATTTCTGCATATATGATAAATATCAGAAGTCTCTGTTACCTGTCCTGTTAAGAAGCTATTTCCTTTGTTTCATCTGCACCTTCCCTAGCGTGCATAGCTCCATATTTAGTCAATGAACCTGGATCCTGAAATAAAGATATAGGAGATAAGATTTCTGACCTCCAGGAAGGTCAATGAACATATGAGCAACTAACAGACTTACATTTTGATAAGTGCAATAAACAAACTCACAAAGGTGAGTGTTTCAATGCTGAGTATTAAAGGAAGGATGCACAAAGAAGGAGGGTATTCTGAATTGATTCTTGCAGAGAAATCCAGTAAGGATTTGTCAGTAAATTATCCCTTGACTAAAAAAAAAAAAAATTTTTAGTAGCAGCTTTATTGGAATGTAATTCGTTAAACATAATATTTATACTTTTAAAGTATAAATACTTTGGTGGTAAATTAGTATATTCACAGAGTTGTGCAACCTTTTTCACTAATTTTAGAACATTTTCATCACTCCAGAAAGAAACACTGTATCTTTTAATAGTCAATCCTCATTGTCCTTTCCCTGCAGTCCCTGGTGACCACTAGCCTACTTAACGTCACTTTACATTTACCTATTCTGGAAATTTCATAAAATTGGTGTCATATAATAAGAGGATTTTTCTGACTGGTTTCTTTCCCTTAGAATAATATTTCAAGGCTTATACTTATTGTAGCATGTATCAGTGCTTCATTCTTTTTTATGGCCAAATAACATTCCATTGTATGGATATGCCACATTTTGATTACCCCTTAATCAGTTCATAGACATTTGACTTGCTTCCATTTTTGGCTAATATGAACAATGATACTATGAATATTCATGTACAACTTTTTATGTAGACACATATGTTCACATATGTTCAATTTTATTGAATGTATAGCTAAAAGTGGAATATCTGAGTAATAATGAAATTCTATTTTTAGCTTTTATAGGATAATCCAAACTTCTTATCAAAGCAGCTGAACCATTATACATCCCCACCAGGAATATATGAAGCTTTCAATAGGTATCCTAGCAGGTGGAAGTGATTATCTCATTGTGGTGTTGATTTGTATTTTCTTAATGACTACTAATATTGAGAATCTTTTTATGTGCTTATTATAATTTTTACTATATCTTCTTTGGAGAAATATATATTCAAATCTTTTACTCATTTTTTCCTTAGACTTTTTTGTGGAGTTGTAATAATAACACATTAAGGATTTAGCTATTTCTCAGAAACATGATTTATAAATATCTTTTACCATACTGTAGGTTATCTCCTAACTTTCTTGGTAGTGTCTTTTGATCTCCCAAATTCTTGTACC
Source organism: Panthera pardus (assembly GCF_024362965.1). Lineage (NCBI taxonomy): Eukaryota > Metazoa > Chordata > Mammalia > Carnivora > Felidae > Panthera > Panthera pardus. The sequence continues at coordinate 189,922,519 of NW_026526688.1, forward strand.
AATGAAGTCTGATTGCATTTTTGTTGCTTACGCTTTTGGAGTCATATTCAAATTCATTGTCAAAAAGATTTACTCCTGTGTTTTAAGTGTTATATAGTTTTAACTTTTAAATTTAGATCCTTGGACCACTGCAAGTTGATTCTGTACTTAGTGTAAGGTAGGAGTCAAACATTCATTCATTCATTCATTCATTCATGCATCCAGTGGTTCTAGCATTATTTGCTGAAAACACTTTTTTCTCCCATCGAATGGTCTCAGCAACCTTCTCAAAAATCAACCAATTATAAATATAAAAGACTCTCAATTCTCCTTCATGGGTTTCTGTCTACCCTATGTCAATGCTATACACTTTTGATTACTAAAGTTTTGAAACTTTATAGTAAGATTTGAAATTGGGAATTATGATTCTTTCAACTTTGATCTTTCTTGATAATGTTTTGGCTGTTGTGGATTCCCTGCATTTCCATATGAATTTTAGGATTAGTTTGTCAACCTCAGCAAAAAAAGCAACTGGGATTGTGAGATCGAATCGAATATTGAGATCAATTTGTAGAGTACTGCTGTCTTAACAATACTCTTAAGTATACTTGTTAACAAGACTTAAGTCTTCCAATCCATGAATATGGGATGGCTTTCTACTTATTTAGGTCTTCTTTACTTTCTTTCAACAATGTTTTGTATTTTTCCAGTGAACTTGCATTTCTTTTGTTAAATTTGTTCCTAAATATTTTTTCATTTTTATGTTATTATAAATTGAATTGGTTTCTTAATTTCATTTTCTGATTACTCATTTTTAGTCTATAGAAACACAATTGGCTTTTTAACTTTTTTATTTATTTATTTTGACAGAAAAAGAGAGAGAGCAAGTGGGGGAGGGGCAGAGAGAGGGGAGAGAGAATCTCAAGCAGGTTCCATACTGTCAGCCCAATGTGGGGCTCAAACCCACAAAATGTGAGATCATGACCTACATTGAAGAGTCAGACACTTAACCAGCTGAGCCAGCCAGGCAACCCACAATTGAATTTTTAATATTGATCTTGTATCTTGTAAATTTGTTGAACTGGGTTATTAGCTCTAACAGTGTTCTGTGTATGGGTGTAAGGAAGAGGATTCCTTAGGATTTCCTACTTACAAGATCTGTCATCTGTGAACAGAGATAGTTTGACTTCTTCTTTTCAAATCTGAATGTCTTTTATTATTTCATTTCCTTGTCTAGTTGTCTTTTCTAGAACATCCAGTCTGTTGTTGAATAGCAGTGGCCACATTAGACATTTTTGTCTTGTTCCTGACATTAGGGGAAAGCAGTTATATTTTCACCATTAAGTATAATGTTTGTTACTGTATTTGTATACCATATGAGAAAATTCTTTTGTATTCATAGCCTGTTGACAGTTTTTATCATGAAAGGACTTAGATATTATGAAATGATTTTATGCATCTATTTAGATTATCATTTTGTTTTTGTCTTTTGTTTATTAATATATCATATTACACTGCCCAAGTTTTCAGTGTTACACCAACTTGAAATCTTGATATCAATCCTACTTTGTCATGGTATATTATTCCTTCTATATGTTGCTGTATTTGGTATGTTAAGGATGTTTATACTTATAAAAGAAGTTGGTTTCTAGTTTTCTTTTCTTGTGATATCTTTGTCTAATTTTGGTAAGAGGGTCAAACTTGCTTCATAAGTTTAGTTAGGGATTTTATGCCTCTACTGTTTTTGAAATAGTTTTCACGTGCTCTGACAACAATGGGATAAAATTAGAAATCAAAAAGAGAGGGAAATTTCAGAAATTTACAAATATATGGAAAATGTAAGCATAGTCCTAAATAATCACTGGTTAAAGAAGAAGTCACAATATACCAAAACGTATAGAGTTCTGCTAAAACAGTGTTTGGAGGGAAATTTACAGCTGTAAATGCCTACATTAAAAAAGATCTCGAATCAACAATTCAAATTTCAAACTCAAGAAACTAGAAAATAAAAGCAAATTTAAGTCAAAGCAAGCAGAATGAAGGGAATAATAATGATTATAATAGAAAGCAATAAAATAGAGAACAGAAAAATAGTAGACAAAAATCAACCACAAGTTAGTTCTTTGAGAAGAACAATAAATTTGGCGAACTGACAAGAAAAAAAGTCATTTTTTCAAAAAAAAGATAACAATTATCATAAGGAATTTTGTAAACAGTTATAAAAGTTGACATTGATAGAGTTGATGTCTATTCTAGAATCATTTTATAGTAGCAGGTATTAACTTATGGTAACTGGTTTTTTGTGTGTTTTTTTACATTTTTTTTCATGTTTTATTTATTTTGAGAGGGAGAGAGAGCACAAGCAAGGGAGAGGATGAGAAAGAGAGACAGAGACAGAGAGAGAGAGAAAGAGAATCCCAAGCAGGCTCCACCCTGTCAGTGCAGAGCCCCACGCAGGGCTCCATCATGACCTGAGCTGAAATCAGGAGCCTGATGCTTAACTGACTGAGCTACCCAGGCACCCCTAAGGGTAATTGTTTTTATTGTTAACTTTAACTTCCCTGACAAGTGAATATTCTAATTTGTCAACATCTTAAATATGACTACCTATTAATTTCAATATAGGTTCAAAAAATCATTTGTAAGCAAAATAATATGATGTATGACCTAGAGTAGCTATTCAACAAACCTTTAATTCACCCCTCAGTTCTCTACATGTGTCCATTCCTACTGCAGTTTCACAATTTCTCTCACATGGTTGGCTCTTTGTCTAACTGGCCTAATGAAATAATCTACTCAAAGTGTTCACAGACTTATTTAGGAAATTCATCAAGTGATATTTAACTCTGTCTTATATGATGACAGCCCACTGAAGTCAGGAAGACTCTAATCTCCAAGCATCATCAATTCTGAGAACATGAGCAGGTTACTTGATTTCAATGTTCCTTAGACATTGGGATGAAAACAAAACATATACCAGGAATTTGTTGTGAACATTAAGTGACCTGATATAATTCAACCATCTCACACAGATCTGACAAGATTAAGAGTACAAAAATATTTTTGTCCTATCTCTTGGTCTTCCTTTCCCTTTTCTTCTTTGGGATGTGGTTTTATATATGCTTAAGTGCCACAGAAAGAAAAATTCCATCAGATGAATGCAAGATCCATTGAAGCTGAAAAATGAGCTTTTCTGACATTCTGGTTACAGTCATTGCAATTTCCTCTGAAAATTGTGCCACGTGCCCAGGGGTAAGCAGATGTTTAGCTGATCTCACCTTCGCTCATGAGAAAATGATTGCTTATTTGTTCGTCTATTTTCTTCCAAAGGAAGTAAGCCTAGAAGTAAATTGCTAGCTTCGAGGCTTCAAAAAATCATTGGTTCACCCCATGTGTATATTAGCCTCCATTTTGAGCCATACCATGGATCTAGTATGACGACTAGAAGGTACATCACTATAATAAGGGTTAATGGTTTTGCATCAAACCCCCTCCCACATTCCAAAATAACAGTAATCTTTAACAAAAGAGAACATATGGGAAATAGTTACTTTAATCAAACAGGTCTTTTGTGTTGCCTTTTACTAGTGAATTACTTCTCATTAGCTCATTTTATGTGATGCAGTAACCATGGCAATGATCTTCCTCTTTCTTAAGCCATAAAACATATGGAATCTGGGCAGTTGTGGTGCCACAGCAGTTGTCAGATGATTTCTACTTCTAGAAAATCTGATCAGGCAGTTGCAAAGCAAAATTTAAATTCCATTCTGTCCCAGAATTGTTGAACACTGGAATGATACAGGGCAAAACTTCAGAATAGCATTGTTCAATAGAATTTTCTGTGATGATGGAAATGTTTCACAGCTGCACTGTCCAATATAGAGAGTAGTGACTAGCCTCACACGGCTCTTGAGAACTTCAAATGTGTTTAGTGAGACTGAGGAAGTGAATTTTAAATTGTATTTCATTTTAATTAATTAAACTTTAAATTCATATGGCCACACGTTGCCAGTGACTACCCTGTCGGACAGTGAATCTCTTGACTGATTGGAAAAATAACATTTTCCTACTGAAATGTGAAGAATTCTTGGAACACATTCTAACACAAAATTTTTTTAATAAGAAAAATGCTGTCCAACCAGTTCTTATAGGGCTTAAAATTATATCAAAATTGTGAAATTAAAAATGCCTTAAGGAATGTAAGAAGAATAGTTACCCACTGACATGTTCACAACCCAGATGCTGATATTTCCAATGATTTTCCCCTCTCCATTCTTAATTTGTAGTGATTGCATTCTTCAACTATCACCTCTTTAATTTCCATTTCTCTTCCTCTGGCTCACTTGCCTCCACTGATTTCTATACCCACTTGAGATTACCTACCTACTTTCTCATTGTTCCTTATCTCCTTTACCTCCTTTACTTCTCTCTTCATATTTCATCCTTTAAAACAATTTCTTGCGTAGGCTTTTAATTCTATCTCCTCTCTTTCCTTTATCTGGAAAGGACCTAACCTTAGCTTAAAATCCAGCTCCCCTCCCCATAGGAGCAGCTGAATGTGATTGGAGAAAAACACATATGCATACTAACATATCTCATTTTATATCCATGACTATTCACAGGATGTGACCCATTAGTGTTAATTAATTTCCTTAGATCTTCCACGTATCAAGAAGGCATGAAATCTCCAGTCCTCCAACCCAAGCTCTCTCCTCAAATGTGACTGTTTCTTGACTCAGAAGACATAGAAGGAATCTGAGGAGGACTTGCAGAAACTCCTGTCATCAAAGCTACCAGCTTGGCCCATTGCTCTGACTTCCTCCTATTCTGATGGATAAATTCACTGTAAGGACAATTCATCCACCTGTGCACTATATCTTTACTCAAGGAATCACTCCTGCAAGTGGCCCTCCCTGTACTGCATCATATTGATCACTCATATCTCCACACAACACCTGAAATATGCTTTCTTAACAACAGCAAAAAAACTCAATTCTTAACCTGATTCCCAATCCTCCAGTCTCCTCAGACCAACTGCTATCTAAATACATAGCAGGGACCCTTCTCTCCTGCCTAAGGCAGACATAACTAGAAACCTTCCATGCTTAAGGGGACTGATGCCCCTTGGACACAGAGAGAGGGGAGAGGGGGCACAGGTCACAGGATACCAGATTTCAACACCAACATCCCCCTTGCTTCTTGCCACCACCCCACTCATACCTTCATGGCCACTGCTTATGCACCCTGGGAGAGCATGGCAGTGCTCTATTGCCCACAATAAACCTGCTGTGATTGCCAAAAAACAAAAACAAAAACAAAAACCCTGTAGTCTGTTTTCTGCCTTCATATCCTCTCCTCTTTCTTAAGCCATGGGAGGCTTTCCCCCTACTACATCTGCCATAATTACTTTTGTCAATTATCAATGACTTTAATAGTCATTTCTTAGTCACTATTTCACTTGACTTAGTAATATTGGATATACTTGAATACTCTATCCTCTTTGAAATACTTGATACACTTGGCTTTTGGAAATCACTCTGTCACAATTCTAATACAATGTCCCCACAGTTCCTTTTCAGTCTTCTTAGCTGGTTTCTTTTCTATAGAACTGAGACTGACCTCCACCAAACACGAGCACCATCTCCCACCTTCAGGCTTGGTCCTTGGACTTCTTGTGTGTCACTTATATTCTTGATGATCTCACCATATCTAATTTTTCCAAATGGCAAATATACTCACATTTCCCCAAATCCTGAATTCCAAACTCATACCCAACATCATATTTTATATTGCTACTTGGATATTTAACGTGCATCTCAAAATTAAAATTCCCTTTTCATCATACCTGCCCTTTCATCATACCATCATACCATCATCACTGACATTCTCATAAATAGAACTTCCATTTTTCTACTTACTCCTCCTCTTTCTGCTTCCATTCTTGCCTCTCCTCCATATATTCTCCCCACAACAGAAAGGATTTCTTTCATTCATTTATTCTTTCATCCATTCATTTATTCTATCTATTCATCCATCTATTCATTCATTTATTCTTTCCCCTTCTCTCTCTTTCTCTCTCTCCATCCCTCTCTGTCTCTTTGTTTTCTTTAACTTAAATCAGAACATGTTTTTTCCTTGCTTATAAATCCCTTGCATTGGACCTTGGTATGTCTCTGACTTTCTTAAAATCTTCCCTCAGTTCACTGCTGCAACCTTACTGTTCTAAGAACTCGACAACCACAATTCCATTGCAGAATTCCTGTATTTACTGTTCCTTCTGCTTAGAATCTTTTCCCCAACATATCTCAATGGCTTGCTGCCTCATTTCTTCCACATCTGTCCACAGTGCCACCTTATAGATAGGACTCTCCTGACCATTCTATGCAAAATAGCAGTGCGATGTTTTTACTCTCCATCCCTCCTACTCTGCCTTATTTTCCTTCACAGGATATGTCACCCTGAGGCCAAGTACAAATTATTTTGTGTATGTTTTATTGCCTTTCTCTTCTATTTAGACTATAAACATTTTAAACGCAGCAATCCAGTCCTTGCTGTATTCTCAACACTTAGAGTTATGTCTGCTACAAAGAAGTCTATCTACTTTATTTTTGGTCCATTTCATAGATGGAGAAAAATTTAGAAAATTACCATTTTTAGTCAAAATTTTGTGCTTACCTGATTAAGGGTCAATCAGCAACTATTTTAGTGAAATATCTAAACAACTGCATAAATAATGTTGGCAACAAAAATACCAACCACATGGGGTTTCGGTCTGTGGGCTGTTCTCCATATCAGTACTTAGAACTTCATGCCTCCTTTCCGTCTGCTCATTCGCTTTCTTAGGGTTAAAATGATCAATAAACTTCAGATGAGATACTGAGTAGTAATATTTTACCATTGGAGGAGATAAATAACTGGATTGTTTAAGGCTCAGGCTTCATAGTCACACAACCAAACTGGCTCAAGCGCATACTAACCCCTTGCCTGAAATCACTCCATTTCTCTGAAGCTGTTTTTTTAGATATAAATATGAAGATAATAAGAATACCTTCTTTATTACGTTATTTTGAAAGTTAAATAAGGTGAAATATATAAGGCACCTGGCAGAGCACCTAGCAAATTTACCTGCACTAAGGGTTGGCAAACTTTGGCCCAGGTGTTTTTGTAAATAAAGTTTTATTGGAACACAGCCACTTCCGTTTCTTTATGTATTGCTTGTGGCTGCATCATGCCACAACAGCAGAGTTGCCTATGGTCTACAAAGCCTAGAATATTTACTCTGTGGAAATACTTAAAGGAAAAATTTTCTGACCTAGGAAGTACAATATAGTGATTACTTTCATTAGTCAAACAAACAAACAAATTCCATTAACAAAACAACTCTTGATTTTGTGTGTTGGGGGGGGGGATCTTTGAGGTTTGAGATCAAATAATAGTAATCACTTATACAGTACTTACTCTTTCACCTTATTAACTCACTCAGTTCTCAAAACAACTTTGTAAGGTAGGCATTATTATTATCTCCATTTACTAATGAGGAAAATGAAGCACAGGAATGTAAATTTACTCATAATGACACAACTAGTAAGCAGTGTAGCTGGCATTTAAAATCGGTCTTAGAGTATGGAAACCAATTTGACAATAAATTTCACATTAAAAAAATATAAAGTATAACCCCCAAATGTTACAATGATGAAAAATAAAATCCAACCCCATAATCTTCAAAAAAAATAAATAAAAATAAATAAAATAAAATAAAATCAGTCTTAGAGGAGCGCCAGGATGGCTCAGTCAGTTAAGTATCTGACTCTTGATCTTGGCTCAGGTCATGACCTCACAGTTTGTGAGATCGAGTCCCACTTTAGGCTCTTCACTGAGTGTGGAGCGTGCTTGGGATTCTCCCTCTCCTTCTTTCTGTGTCCTCCCATGCTCTCCCTTTCTTTCTTAAAATAAATAAACTTAAAAAATAAATAAATAAAATAAAACAAGTCTCAGAATCTATCATCTCAAATATTTGTCTTCAACCTAAGTCACATAAAGCCATAAAGATGCACTCTTTACATCCAGGTTAGAAGGGAAGAGGTACACTTTGGGTCATGGCATCCTTGATTAAGTTTGAAAACTTGGTTTTGCCCTGCCAATGAATGTATGTATTTGGGAAAAGTGAAAAACTGGGAAGCTGACTTTACTTCCAGGCTGTCTAACAGTTTTGGAGAAACAAACAAGAGATTGTGAGAAAGGGACTTCTTATGAAATTGAAGAAAAACTAATGCTTTGGATGCGGTCAGTGTTACTGGCAATGTGTGTGTGTGTGTGTGTGTGTATGTGTGTGTGCATGCATGTGTGTGTGAGTGACTTTGCTTTTTTTAATGTTTCAATTTATTTAGATTTGAGATACAAAGAGAGAGAGAGAGAGAGAGAGAGAGAGAGCAGGGAAGGGGCTGAGAGATGGGGAGAGAGAATCCCAAGCAGGTGCCACACTGTCAGTGCAGAGCCCAATGCGGGGCTCGAACCCATGAACTGTGAGATCATGACCTGAACTGAAATCAAGAGTTGGACACTCAACCAACTGCACCACCCAGGTGCCTCTGATTGTGCTTTTAATAATGGCTCAATACAGTGCAGAGCTGGGTATCCCATTTACTCACATCAGCTCAAGCCCACTGAAGTTGCCACCCCCACCAGCTCATTTGATGGGCATCACAAATTCACATGCCAAGACAAGCAAGAAATGAAGACAGGAGTATAAAAATGAGGAAGGGATGTAAGAGGCATGTTAACACATAGAAGGTTAAAAGAACACAAAGAGAGTAAAGAGAACAGACTTTGGGTTTAAACGTGGGCTCGAATCCTGAGCTCACAAATTGCACACTGATTGACCGTGGATAAGTTGTTTGGCCTTTGCTGTTCTTTAATTTCATATCTGTGCAACGATGATTATAATATTACCCATAACAGATGATTATTAGGGAGATTAAAGCGTGTGTTACTTCGAAACTGCATAGTGTATAGTAAGGACTATGTAGGAAGGACTATAACACTGACGGTTATTATTATACCCTACAGTAGACTTTGTCAGGGCTTGACAACCAGTCAGGAATTGATTATTTTACCTTTGTATTCCCAGTGCCTAATGCAGTCCCTGGCACAAAAGTGTTGATTAAATTAAAATGCTGCTCATCTTCCCTTTCTCTTCTAAGTAGAAACTTATTCTTACCTTAACTAACCCCACCTTCCCAATCCATCAGTGGAAAATAGTCATTATCACATCATAAATAAAGTACTGGTCTTGAAATATGAGTACTTGATCTCCTACTTTACAAACTCAGCTTCCAATCTGTTAAATGGAATTAACAACATACGACTTACCTATCTCTCATGATAATTGTAGGAATTCGATTAATGTTATAGAGGTTTTTAAGAGAAGATATTATATAAGCAAAAACAAATGGGATTATTCTTTGTTAGCACATGTAAATTTCTCCCAATTTTACCTCCCTGTAGTTCATCCTTCCTCCAGTAAGGAGAATAATTATTTTCACAAGGAAAGCCACACATGTTACTCAATTCAAACCATCAAATGGTTTTCCAACAGACTCAAATAAATCTGAAATGATCTCCATGGCTTCCAGAGCTCCCTCTCCAACCTAGTCTCCTCTTCATACCTTACACATTGCCTTTTAGCCCTTCTGTCCTTGTGGCTTCTCTCATGTGAGCCAAGAACACAACTAACTTAGGGCATTTGCATCTGCTATTCCTTATGCCTTGAATATTCTCCCCATAAGTCATCTCTTTACCCGATTCTGGTGTCTGCTCAAATACAACTGCTTCTGAAAGGGCTTCCTTAGCAACTTTAATGCAAATTACATCTCCTGTTACTCTTTCTACTTTCCTTATTTTATATTATAAAACACTGACATTATATTGCATTAACATTATATTGCACACTGATGTGTTTATTGCCTGTTTCTTTCACCAAAATGTAAACTTTAGAAAGGAAGGAATTTTTTACTAAAAGTTTTTGTATCCTCAGCCCTTAGAATAGTGTCTGGCATCTAACAGATGCATATTAAATGTTGGATTGAATATATCAAAGAAGGTGGGACAGCATAGAAGTCTCTTGATCTCTTCTAATGAAAATAATACTGGTCTTAAAAGTTAGGAGATCTGATTTCTTGTTATAGTTCCTCTAATTAAAGTTTGATATTGGGCCACTCCATATTCTCTAGTTGTAGTTTTCTCATTTGTAAACTAAGAGTTAAATGGAATTTTGAGTTTTTAAATTCTGCGTGATATAGAGGCTATATGAAGAAACTTGGTTGCACAAAGGGGATATTTATGAACCCGGCTTCAGAACATAATCCCTACTTCAGCTACATATTTTGTTTTTAACCTATATTTTGGGGTCTCACAGACACTAATGTTAGTGTTTAAAGACCAGATTTCATGGCTAAGAGAAAAAGAACAGAAACAATCGAGCCCTAATTTGTTTGTTTCCTTGCTTACTTTCTTGGAATAGCCATCTCTGCTTGGTCAACAAATTTATCATAATTCGTTATGACAAAATAAACCCTTAACTGTAAGTGTGATGGTCAACACAGAATTGCCAAGGATTAACCTGGGACCACTTTTTGTTTTGCGTCTTAAAATGTATTAGCTTTGTTGATGTGATATATGTTGCTTGGCAATTGAGAAGTAGAAAAAAATGTTAAGCAATAATTGAAGATGTAACATCAGTTTTTCTTTAGAGTTCTTAGGACAAAGAGGGAGCCAAGTATAAGTGATGAATTAGGGTGTTCTTTCAAACACATATAGTAACTGTTTTTAATTTCCATAAATCAGTCAAGACATGCTAAATATGTTAAGAGTTTAATCTAGGACCTAGGAAATAGTCCAATAAGTGCTACATTTTAATAGCCCATGCATAAATAACACTTTGCTGAACTGAGATGAAAATTTCAGCACCAGTTGTTTGGGTTTTCTTCAAACTTTCTATAAAATGTAAATTAAAGTAACGGTTTCCTCCTAAATATATGGTCTGAGTGGCTCTCATATTTCTCTTAGATAACCTGAAAAAATTTGCAGGACTTTCTGGAGAGTGGTTGGATAACTCCACTGCTCTCAAACACTCCACTGAAGTGAAGAGAGCGGCTATAGATCATGTGGTACTGTAAACTTGGGAGCATGATCATTAGCAAGACGGTCGTTTTGATCTTTACACAAGTCTGTCTTAGAAACAAACTATGAACACCTATGGAAAGACTCAGACTTCCTAAATCTTCCTCAGTCCCAAATCCTTAGCATCCAGGTCCAAGAATTTCAGATGAGAATTCCTGGAGATTTGCCCACTTCTTGTATCCAAAGCTTGTGGGGTGTGGGGGAAGGGGACACCTCTAAATTAAAAAAAAAAATCAAAACAAACAAATAAAGGAGACATACAAATAGTTGAGTTTAAGTGTCAGCTGTCCATGTCCTAAGGAAATTATAACTCTTGCAGCTCAGTTCTTGAAGATTAGGTAAAACTGACAAGAATGTCATTTTGCTTCCCACACACTATTCTGACCTAATTTTCTTTCACCAGCCTTCAGTTTCCATCAACAAATTCTCAGTGACAACATGCACGCACAGAAGAAGGCTGTTCTGTGTGAGACAGGCCAGAACAATGTGCAGGCTCTGTAGCAGAAGCAGGGTAACGATTCCTGACAAAGGTACCTTTCCATTCGTCCTCAAAATATGGGCCTTGGGGAGGTAAATTCACAGAAAGCCTTTAAAAATAAGTGGTGGATAGAACTGAAAATAAATAAATAAACCACTGGGTAATCTAAGTAGGTTGAAACCCTTCTCTGAGGCAAAGGAGGGACCTGCATCCATCACATAGTGACATTATAAATCTGTATGCTTTGCAAGGCAATGACATGAAAAATTAGACTGAACAAGCCATAGATGCACAATTTGTCAGCCTCAAAGGAAAGGTTAATGCAAGTTAAATATTGACATGTCAGCAATAAGGATTACGCCAATTATAAATTTATACCAACACCCACCGCACTTTAATGATTGTGTGACACTGACAGGTCAATAGAGGGTGGGAGAATGACAACTGAGAAGAACATCGTCGAAATTAGCACAGTTGAACTTTTGAAGATCTCAGTTTTTTCCCCTCTCTATTTTACCCTTTGTTATATATTTACAGAAAAATAGATTTGCTGTAAGGAAATGGCTCACGTGATTTTGCAGGCGGACAAGTCCCAAGATCTACAGAGCAGGTCTGTAAGCTGAAGACTCAGGAGACCTGATGGTGTGGATCTGGTCTGAGTCTGAAGGCCTGGAACCAAGGAAGAGGTTGGTACATTTCCAGTTTGAAGACTGACAGGCTAGAGACCCAAGGAGAGCTCATGCTTTAGTCAGAGTCCAAAGTCAGGAAAAAACGCTGATGTCCCAGTTTCAAAGGCAGTCAGGCAGGAAGAATTCTGTCTCACTTCAGGTAGGGTCAGACTTTTTGTTCTATTCAAGCCTTCAACTGATTCAGTGAGGCCCACCCACACTGAGGAGGGTAATCTGTTTTACTACTCAGTCTACTGACTTAAGTGTTTATCATCCAAAAAACCTTCACTGAGACACCCGCAATAAAGTTTGATCAAGTATCCACGAATTCTATGGCACAGTCAAATTGACATACAAATAACTATCACAACTTTCTTCTGAATTCTTATGTGAGTAAATACTAGCATCTAACAATTATCAAACACTTATTATGTATTGGGCTCTATGCTAAACACTTTATATTTAAGCTCCTGTAAGGATACCACAATTCTATGAAGCTTTTAGCATTTGCGTTAGTTTCATTTGCCAGATGAGAGGTGAATTAAGTTGCTGGTAAGTGAAGGGGCCCAGATTAAACCCCATGATTGGAAGCTGAACTCATGGTGCTAACCACTGTCTTTTATTGATGTGGAAAGATATTCTCAGGGCACCCAGGTGGCTCAGGCCATTGAGCATCCAACTCTTGATTTTGGCTCATGATCATGGTTATGAGATCGAGCCCTGCATCTGGCTCTGTGCTGACAGCACAAGGCCTGCCTGGGATTCTCTCCCTCTCTCTCTCTCTGACCCTCTCCCGTGCATGCTCCCTCTCTCTCTTTCTCTTTTAAAATAAGTAAATAAACTTTAAAAAATAAAATAAAAACATTCTCACTAACTAGTATTCAAACAACTTAGTACAAAACTTATATATAATATTATGAGAGATAAAATCTTCATTTCGCAATCATACTGTTTCTGCTTCTGCACACCCTCCCATGGAACATTTCAGGAACTAAGTGAAAAATATCTGTTAAAATGTAATGAGAGTTAATCACTGCAGTTACCCAGAAGGAAAAGAAAAATATCAATGACTCAGCAGATAAAAATAAATCATGCCTTTTGAAATTTAGTTGTAACTATTTTTTGAAATAAATTTATTTTATTAAATAGATATATATTGTGGAATTTTGTGTTTTTTTCAATATATGAAAATTATTGTCAAATTGTTTTCCATACCACACCCAGTGCTCATCCCAAAAGGTGCCCTCCTCAATACCCATCACCCACCCTCCCCTCCCTCCCACCCCCCATCAACACCTCAGTTTGTTCTCAGTTTTTAAGAGTCTCTTATGCTTTGGCTCTCTCCCACTCTAACCTCTTTTTTTTTTTTTTCTTCTCCTCCCCCATGGGTTTCTGTTAAGTTTCTCAGGATCCACATAAGTGTGAAAACATATGGTATCTGTATTTCTCTATATGGCTTATTTCACTTAGCATCACACTCTCCAGTTCCATCCATGTTGCTACAAAGGGCCATATTTCATTCTTTCTCATTGCCATGTAGTACTCCATTGTGTATATAAACCACAATTTCTTTATCCATTCGTCAGCTGATGGACATTTAGGCTCTTTCCATAATTTGGCTATTGTTGAGAGTGCTGCTATAAACATTGGGGTACAAGTGCTCCTATGCATCAGTACTCCTTGGGTAAATTCCTAGCAGTGCTATTGCTGGGTCACAGGGTAGGTCTATTTTTACTATTCTGAGGAACCTCCACACTGTTTTCCAGAGTGGCTGCACCAACTTGCATTCCCACCAACAGTGCAAGAGGGTTCCCGTTTCTCCACATCCTCTCCAGCATCTATGGTCTCCTGATTTGTTCATTTTGGCCACTCTGACTGGCGTGAGGTGATATCTGAGTGTGGTTTTGATTTGTATTTCCCTGATGAGGAACGACATTGAGCATCTTTTCATGTGCCTGTTGGCCATCCGGATGTCTTCTTTAGAGAAGTGTCTATTCATGTTTTCTGCCCATTTCTTCACTGGGTTATTTGTTTTTCGGGTGTGGAGTTTGGTGAGCTCTTTATAGATTTTGGATACTAGCCCTTTGTCCGATATGTCATTTGCAAATATCTTTACCCATTCCGTTGGTTGCCCTGTAGTTTTGTTGGTTGTTTCCTTTGCTGTGCAGAAGCTTTTTATCTTCATAAGGTCCCAGTAATTCATTTTTGCTTTTAATTCCCTTGCCTTTGGGGATGTGTCGAGTAAGAGATTGCTACGGCTGAGGTCAGAGAGGTCTTTTCCTGCTTTTTCCTCTAGGGTTTTGATGGTTTCCTGTCTCGCATTCAGGTCCTTTATCCATTTTGAGTTTATTTTTGTGAATAGTGTGAGAAACTGGTCTAGTTTCAACCTTCTGCATGTTGCTGTCCAGTTCTCCCAGCACCATTTGTTAAAGAGACTGTCTTTTTTCCATTGGATGTTCTTTCCTGCTTTGTCAAAGATTAGTTGGCCATACTAACTTTGTGGGTCTAGTTCTGGGGTTTCTATTCTATTCCATTGGTCTATGTGTCTGCTTTTGTGCAAATACCATGCTGTCTTGATGATGACAGCTTTGTAGTAGAGGCTAAAGTCTGGGATTGTGATGCCTCCTGCTTTGGTCTTCTTCTTCAAAATTACTTTGGCTATTCGGGGCCTTTTGTGGTTCCATATGAATTTTAGGATGGCTTGTTCTAGTTTCGAGAAGAATGCTGGTGCAATTTTGATTGGGATTGCATTGAATGTGTAGATAGCTTTGGGTAGTATTGACATTTTGGCAATATTTATTCTTCCAATCCATGAGCAGGGAATGTCTTTCCATTTTTTTATATCTTCTTCAATTACCTTCATAAGCTTTCTATAGTTTTCAGCATACAGATCTTTTACATCTTTGCTTAGATTTATTCCTAGGTATTTTATGCTTCTTGGTGCAATTGTGAATGGGATCAGTTTCTTTATTCGTCTTACTGTTGCTTCATTGTTAGTGTATAAGAAGGCAACTGATTTCTGTACATTGATTTTGTATCCTTCAACTCTGCTGAATTCATGTATCAGTTCTAGCAGACTTTTGGTGGAGTCTATAGGATTTTCCATGTATAGTATCATGTCATCTGCAAAAAGCGAAAGCTTGACTTCATCTTTGCCAATTTTGATGCCTTTGATTTCCTTTTGTTGTCTGATTGCTGATGCTAGGACTTCCAGCACTATGTTAACCAACAGCGGTGAGAGTGGGCATCCCTGTCGTGTTCCTGATCTCAGGGAAAAAGCTCTCAGTTTTTCCCCATTGAGGATGATGTTAGCTGTGGGCTTTTCATAAATGGCTTTTATGATGTTTAAGTATGTTCCTTCTAACCCGACTTTCTCAAGGGCTTTTATTAAGAAAGGGTGCTGGATTTTGTCAAAGGACTTTTCTGCATCGATTGACAGGATCATATGGTTCTTATCTTTTCTTTTATTAATGTGATGCATCACGTTGATTGATCTGCGAATGTTGAACCAGCCCTGCATCCCAGGAATGAATCCCACTTGATCATGGTGAATAATTCTTTTTATATGCTGTTGAATTCGATTTGCTAGTATCTTATTGAGAATTTTTGCATCCATATTCATCAGGGATATTGGCCTGTAGTTTTCTTTTTTTACTGGGTCTCTGTCTGGTTTGGGAATCAAAGTAATACTGGCTTCATAGAATGACTCTGGAAGTTTTCCTTCCCTTTCTATTTCTTGGAATAGCTTGAGAAGAATAGGTATTATTTCTGCTTTAAACGTCTGGTAGAACTCCCCTGGGAAGCCATCTGGTCCTGGACTCTTATTTGTTGGGAGATTTTTGATAACCGATTCAATTTCTTCACTGGTTATGGGTCTGTTCAAGCTTTCTATTTCCTCCTGATTGAGTTTTGGAAGAGTGTGGGTGTTTAGGAATTTGTCCATTTCTTCCAGGTTGTCCAATTTGATGGCATATAATTTTTCATAGTATTCCCTGATAATTGTTTGTATCTCTGAGGGATTGGTTGTAATAATTCCATTTTCATTCATGATTTTATCTATTTGGGTCATCTCCCTTTTCTTTTTGAGAAGCCTGGCTAGAGGTTTGTCAATTTTGTTTATTTTTTCAAAAAACCAACTCTTGGTTTCGTTGATCTGCTCTACAGTTTTTTTAGTTTCTATATTGTTTATTTCTGCTCTGATCTTTATTATTTCTCTTCTTCTGCTGGGTTTAGGCTGCCTTTGCTGTTCTGCTTCTATTTCCTTTAGGTGTGCTGTTAGATTTTGTATTTGGGATTTTTCTGGTTTCTTGAGATAGGCCTGGATTGCAATGTATTTTCCTCTCAGGACTGCCTTCGCTGCATCCCAATGCGTTTGGATTGCTGTATTTTCATTTTCGTTTGTTTCCATATATTTTTAAATTACTTCTCTAATTGCCTGGTTGACCCACTCATTCTTTAGTAGGGTGTTCTTTAACCTCCATGCTTTTGGAGGTTTTCCAGACTTTCTCCTGTGGTTGATTTCAAGCTTCATAGCATTGTGGTCTGAAAGTATACATGGTATAATTTCAATTCTTGTATACTTATGAAGGGCTGTTTTGTGACCCAGTATATGATCTATCTTGGAGAATGTTCCATGTGCACTCGAGAAGAAAGTATATTCTGTTGCTTTGGGATGCAGAGTTCTAAATATATCTGTCAAGTCCATCTGATCCAATGTATCATTCAGGGCCCTTGTTTCTTTATTGACCGTGTGTCTAGATGATCTATCCATTTCTGTAAGTGGAGTGTTACAGTCCCCTGCAATTACCACATTCTTATCAATAAGGTTGCTTATGTTTATGAGTAATTGTTTTATATATTTGGAGGCTCCGGTATTTGGCGCATAGACATTTATAATTGTTAGCTCTTCCTGATGGATAGACCCTGTAATTATTATATAATGTCCTTCTTCATCTCTTGTTACAGCCTTTAATTTAAAGTCTAGTTTATCTGATATAAGTATGGCTACTCCAGCTTTCTTTTGGCTTCCAGAAGCATGATAAATAGTTCTCCATCCCCTCACTCTCAATCTAACAGTGTCCTCAGGTCTAAAATGAGTCTCTTGTAGACAGCAAATAGATGGGTCTTGTTTTTTTATCCATTCTGATATCCTATGTCTTTTGGTTGGCGCATTTAATCCATTTACATTCAGTGTTATTATAGAAAGATGCGGGTTTAGAGTCATTGTGATGTCTGTAGGTTTCATGCTTGTAGCGATGTCTCTGGTACTTTATCTCACAGGCTCCCCCTTAGGATCTCTTGTAGGGCTGGTTTAGTGGTGACGAATTCCTTCAGTTTTTGTTTGTTTGGGAAGACCTTTATCTCTCCTATTCTAAATGACAGACTTGCTGGATAAAGGATTCTTGGCTGCATTTTTTTTTCTGTTCATCACATTGAAGATCTCCTGCCAATCCTTTCTGGCCTGCCAAGTTTCAAAAGAGATCAGTCACGAGTCTTATAGGTCTCCCTTTATATGTTAGGGCACGTTTATCCCTTGCTGCTTTCAGAATTTTCTCTTTATCCTTGTATTTTGCCAGTTTCACTATGATGTGTCGTGCAGAAGATCGATTCAAGTTACGTCTGAAGGGAGTTCTCTGTGCCTCTTGGATTTCAATGCCCTTTTCCTTCCCCAGTTCAGGGAAGTTCTCAGCTATTATTTCTTCAAGTACCCCTTCAGCACCTGTCCCTCTCTCTTCCTCCTCTGGGATACCAATTATGCGTATATTATTTCTTTTCAGTGTATCACTTAGTTCTCTATTTTTCCCCTCATACTCCTGGATTCTTTTATCTCTCTTTTTCTCAGCTTCCTCTTTTTCCATAATTTTATCTTCTAGTTCACCTATTTTCTCCTCTGCCTCTTCAATCCGAGCCGTGGACGTTTCCATTTTATTTTGCATCTCGTTTAAAGCGTTTTTCAGCTCCTCCTGACTGTTCCTTAGTCCCTTGATCTCTGTAGCAAGAGATTCTCTGCTGTCCTCTATACTGTTTTCAAGCCCAGAGATTAATTGTATGACTATTATTCTAAATTCACTTTCTGTTATATTGTTTAAATCCTTTTTGATCAGTTCATTTGCTGTTGTTATTTCCTGGAGATTCTTTTGAGGGGAATTCTTCCGTTTGGTCATTTTGGATAGTCCCTGGAGTGGTGCGGACCTGCAGGGCACTTCCCCTGTGCTGTGGTGTATAACTGGAGTTGGTGGGCAGGGCCGCAGTCAGACCTGATGTCTGCCCCCAGCCCACCGCTGGGGCCACAGTCAGACTGGTGTGTGCCCTCTCTTCCCCTCTCCTAGGGGCGGGATTCACTATGGGGTGGCGTCGCCCGTCTGAGCTACTTGCACACTGCCAGGCTTGTGGTGCTGGGGATCTGGCATATTAGCTAGGGTAGGTAGGCAAGGTGCACGGGGGGCAGGAGGGGCAGGCTTAGCTCACTTCTCCTTAGGTGATCCACTTCAGGAGGGGCCCTGTGGCAGTGGGAGGGAGTCAGACCCGCTGCCGGAGGGGTGGCTCCGCAGAAGCACAGCGTTGGGTGTTTGCGCAGAGAGAGCAAGTTCCCTGGCAGGAACTGGTTCCCTTTGGGATTTTGGCTGGGAGTTGGGCGAGGGAGATGGCGTTGGCTAGCGCCTTTGTTCCCCACCAAACTGAGCTCTGTTGTCCCAGGGCTCAGCAACTTTCCCTCCCTTTGTTCTCCAGCCTTCCCGCTTTCTGAGCAGAGCTGTTAACTTATGACCTCCCAGATGCTAAGTCCCGCTTGCTGTTGGAACACACTCCGTCCGGCCCCTCCGCTTTTGCAAGCCAGACTCGGGGCTCTGCTTGGCCTGCGGGCCGACCCTCCGCCCCGGCCCACTCCCGCCAGTCCGTGGAGCGCGCACCGCCTCTCCGCCCTTCCTACCCTCTTCCGTGGGCCTCTCGTCTGTGCTTGGCTCCGGAGACTCCATTCTGCTAGTCTCTGGTGGTTTTCTGGGTTATTTAGGCAGGTGTAGGTGGAATATAAGTGATCAGCAGGATGTGCAGTGAGCCCACAGTCCTCCTACGCCGCCATCTTCTGCCCTTTCCCCATATTGTGGAATTTTGAATCTTTCTATCCAATATCAGCAGTGGACACTTAAGTAAAATTTTTTGTGAGACCACTGCTGTATATATCACATGAGTATGTTTACCTTTTTACTGATGTTGACTGATACAGGTTACATCAATGTATCTTTTTTAGAAAAGAAAATATAAAATTTTAGAATAAAATGGTCAACAGATACTTTCAAAAGAGAGGTCTTACATAATTGTGGAGAATTTTAAATATCTTCAATGTAACTATAATGTGCAGTTACTCAAGATATAGAGAATTCAGAGAAATCATCTTTTGGTAAAGGATAAGAGGTTGTAAATTTCCTCATTATGTGAACCAAAGTAGGTAACTGGGAGTTGCCTCATTTTGGCAGCCATCCACAGAAAAAAATAGGGTATGTACTTAAATATTTCATGAAAATTTTTAAAGAGCATGATGGAAATAATTGAAAGCTTATATACATATTAAATTCACATTGGGCACCATAACTCTTATTAAATGTCATTTAAGTTTTTAAATCTCCTAACTACAACTCATATACCAAAAGTTTTAGGAGCATTACTAGCTGACCTATCATTTCAGATTACTGCTTCAACTTTTATATTCCTACCTTTAGAAACCACTATTATTCAGAGACCTCCTGATGCCTAGAGAAATGAGAAATGCATAGATCTACAATTCCTATGAATTTGATCAAAGTAATCAGTGTGGGCTTTCTTAGTGGTTGTGTTTTCAGAACCACTGTGTTTTCAGATATTTGTATATCTCTTCCAAAAATCTCCACCTTGTAGCTAGGTGCCACAAGAATGAAATTACTGCCCATTACTACACAAGAAAGATCCAAGATGAAGCTGTTGGGACTCAGTCACAATTTGCACTGACAAGTGCAAAACAACATATACTTAAAGAAAATGTTGATAGCCAGTGATGGTTAGTGGAAATAAAATGACATGCTCGTCACAACTATTATGAGAATAAATTGACATGACCTTTCTAAAAAGTGTTTGGTAGTACGAATCTTAAAACAAAAAGTAGGCTGACCAAGTAATTTTATTTCTAAGGAATATTCTATCCAAAGAAAATAATTGAGAAATAATTTAAAATGTTCTATATATGAAAAGAATGTTAGCATTAGTCATAATTTTTTAATGTAGCATAATAAGAAAACTGGATAGGCTCAAGTATTAAAATGTAGTTTGTCAAGCAAATTATGGTGCACCTATATAATTAAACATTCTGTAGCTATTAAAAATTACATTAAAGAGTTTATTATGGACTGAACTGTGTCCCACCAACTTATATGTTGAAGCACTAATTCCACTGTAACTGTATTTGGAGTCAGGGCCTTTCAGGAGGTAATTGAAGTTAAATGAAGTCATGGCCTTAATCCCATAGGATTGGCAGTGTTTTTGAGGAGAGACACCAGTTCTTTCTCTTTGAGTAGGCACAGAGGAAAGACCACCTGAGGATATAGTTAGAAGGTGGCCATCTGCAAGTCAGGAAGAGAGGCCTCACTAGAAGCCAACCTTGTTGGCACTTTTATTTTGGACTTCTAGCCTCCAGAATTGTGAGAAAATAAATTTCTCTTATTCAAGCCACTCAATCTGTGGCATTTTGTTATAGCAGTCCAAACTGACCATTACAGAGATCACTCATTAATTAAAAAAAAAATACTCATGAGGTATTCTTAAAAAGACAAACATAGTTAATTAAAAAGTTGCAATACAAACTTAATTTTGAAAAATTCAGTGGCAAAATTTAAAAGAGACAGAACATATTCAAAATGTTGAACATCTTTGACATTGGCCATAGCAACTTTTTTCCAGATATGTCTCCTGAGGAAAAGAAAATAAAATAAAAAAGAAACTGTTGGGACTACATCAACATAAAAAGCTCCTGCACAGCAAAGGAAATGATGAACAAAACTGAAAGGCAACATATGGAATGGGAGAAGATATTTGCAAATGACATACCTGATAAAGGGTTAGTATATGTTAGTATATGTACATATATATACATATACACACACACATATATAATGGAATATTACTCAGCCACAAAAAAGAACTAAATCTTGCCATTTGAAACAACATGGATGGGGCTAGAGAGTTGAATTCTAAGCAAAATAAGTCAGTCAGAGAAAGACAAAGCCCACATGATTTCACTCATATGTGGAATCTAAGAAAGAAAACAAATGAGCAAAGAAAAGAAGGAGAGAGAGAGACAAACCAAGAAATTTAATTTAATTATAGAGAACAAACTGATGGTTACCAGAGGGGAGGTGGGTGGGGGGATGGGTTAAATAAATAGGTGACAGGGATTAAGGAGTACACTTGTGATGAGCACTGAGTGATGTATGGAATTGTTGAATCCTATACTGTATACCTGAAACTAATATAACATTGTATATTAACTAGAATTAAAATAAAAACAAAAAAAATCAAAATAGTGCTTCTCTCTTACATTGGAATTATTGGTTATTTTAATTATTTTTTTCTCTATTTTCTCTATTTCCTTTTTTATTAATAATGCCCATGGATTGCTTTTTGTCAAATAAAAATAAATTTTATTTTTTATTTTAATATGAAATTTATTGTGAAATTGGTTTCCATACAACACCCAGTGCTCATCCCAAAAGAAGCCCTCTTCAATGCCCATCACCCACTTTCCCCTCCCTCCCACCCTCCATCAACCCTCAGTTTATTCTCACTTTTTAAGAGTCTCTTATGGTTTGCCTCCTTCCCTCACTGTAACTTTTTTTTCCCTTTCCCCTCCCCCATGGTCTTCTGTTAAGTTTCTTGGGATCCACATAAGAGTGAAAACATATGGTATCTGTCTTTCTCTGTATGACTTATTTCACTTAGCATAACGCTCTCCAGTTCCATCCACATTGCTACAAAAGGCCATATTTCATTCTTTCTCATTGCCAAGTAGTATTCCATTGTGTATATAAACCACAATTTCTTTATCCATTCATCAGCTGATGGACATTTAGGCTCTTTCCATAATTTGGCTATTGTTGAGAGTGTTGCTATAAACATTGGGGTACAAGTGCCCCTATGCATCAGCACTCCTGTATGCCTTGGGTAAATTCCTAGCAGTACTATTGCTGGGTCATAGGGTAGATCTATTTTTAATTTTTTGAGGAACCTCCACACTTTTCCAGAGCGGCTGCACCAGTTTGCATTCCCACCAACAGTGCAAGAGGGTTCCCGTTTCGCCACATCGTCGCCAGCATCTACAGTCTCCTGATTTGTTCATTTTAGCCACTCTGACTGGCGTGAGGTGATATCTGAGTGTGGTTTTGATTTGTATTTCAAATTTTAAAAAATATTAATAGTTGGGAGTAAACGAAATAGGGCAAATGTCATTTTGAAACGTAAGGTAAAAAGTGTCAAAGTTCTGGTCTTATAAATTGGGCCCAGAGTTAGAAGCAATGCAATGTCCAGAAGTCAACTCAGGGATCACATGCCTTTAATCTAAGTGAAAGCAAAGGAAATGGGGTGGGAAATCAGGGATCAATTATCTTCCATGTATAATGGGATATCCCCTTCAGTCTGGAGGAGGTCACAATCACGTGAAGCAGCTCATGTCCATCTTGCCTTGGTCAAGATGGGCTCAGGGGTCAAATACACACTGTGCAGGAGACAGGAATTTCAGACAGTCTGGCCATGACACCCTTGTGCAAGGAGGGGAGTGGTTGGGGCACTGAGAAACCCACTGGCAGACCAAATGAAGCTCTCTTCACCCGGCAGTCTTGGAACCCACATGACTGAAACCAGATAAACATAAAGGTGACAGTTTCACGGATCACACTCACACAAGAAAGAGATGGAAACAAATTTTTTAAATTTAAATAAATAAAAGAGAAAAATAAAATTTTCAGTTCAAATGGATTAGGAAATTCAGGAATGAGAAATGAAAATGCCAATGAATAATAAGCCTTCCAAGAATGATCTATCATCTATCATCTATCTATTTATCTATCATCTATCTTACAACAAATCTACACAATCAACATATATTGACCTTTTTCCTAGTGCCTTATTGAAAACAATAAATAGGGAAAAGACTGAAAGATAAAGAATTCTGTGTAGCACTCAATGGAATCCAAATCAACCAAATGTTACATACATGATTTTGGTTGTCGTATTCAGTTCCATTTAATTTCCATTTTAATTGGAAAGGTGCACTGGAGAACAAAAAAGATGATAAGCCATCACAGAAGTTATTAATTCCAGGAGTAAGGAAGATAATGTTTGTATTTGCCAGAGAAGAGGCAATTAAAGTGAGATTATGATTGAAGGGGATAAGAGGCAAGGCATACAAAGTAGAGCACTAAAATGTTCAGTGGAATAATAGCAGTGAGAGGAGACATGTGGCATTATGATTGGTTCTGATACAAATTTCCAGAAATGTCATATAATCTGTCCTATATGATGGTAATATCCATATTAATAAATTATGGTACAATAAAAATATTGTGACAGATACATTGAGCAATATGTCTTAAATTCTAATCTGTAGATGCATGAAGAATAAAACTGTGGCGTTACAATAGTAGTGATTTTAATAAAAATGATAATAACTACAATAAGAGTAATAATTAATATACTTTACAATTTACCAAAGGCCTACACTACATCACCTTATCACTTGATCTTTGAATTTATACTTGTATTTAAAAAGCTTTTTTTTAATTATAAATACACATTTGAGGTCATGCTATTAAGACACTTGGATCCTTTAAAAATTTTACTGTTTGTGGGGCGCCTGGGTGGTTCTGTCGGTTAAGTGTCCAACTTCAGCTCAAGTCATGATCTCACAGCTTATGGGTTCCAGCCCCACCTAAGGCTTTGTGCTGACAGTTCAGAGCTTGCCTCGGATTCTGTGCCTCCCTCTTTCTCTGCCCCTCACTCACTCACGCTCTCTCCCTCTCTCTCTCTCTCTATCAAAAATAAATAAACATTAAAAAAAATTCTACTGTTTGCAAGTCTGTAATCCAAGTATCATGTTAAATATTCTATTTAATAGTATAAATGACTCATCTATGGAGGTGGATAAAAAGTGTATTCTTCTGGCTTTACCCACTCCAAATGTCAGAAAATGA
This sequence comes from Panthera pardus, assembly GCF_024362965.1. NCBI lineage: Eukaryota > Metazoa > Chordata > Mammalia > Carnivora > Felidae > Panthera > Panthera pardus. The sequence continues at coordinate 189,947,031 of NW_026526688.1, forward strand.
ACTGTATCTCTAAGTAAAAAGTAAATTTATTGTTTCATACGTCAGAGAAGGACACAAATAGACGTTGGGGCTCAAATATGTTAGCAGAGCTATTTCTCCTTTTATCCATTTGGCCTTTTGAGGAGGCTTTTGCAACTTGGTAAACATATTGACCATCTATGCCTTTTTACAAGCTCTTTATAGTAAGGAGACCTTTCCCCTAATCTCCAAACATCAAGATTTGTCACGTTGGGTGATGTACCCATACCTAAATCTGGTGTATAAGAACACTTCATCACCAGCCTGGATCATTCCCCTCTCCTATCCTATAGGAAGTAACAGGATTTTGTCACTGGTAGCCCCACTGGGACCACATGGAGTCAGGGGAAGTGTCTTCAAATTCCTTAAAGAAACATGAACATGGATGATGGAAAAGCTTAAGCATAAAGAGCGCGCGCACACACACACACACACACACACACACACACAATGCCAACTACATTCCATGACAGGAGAAAAGATATATCTCTAAGGAAATATATTTTATTGTTTTTATTTTTTCATCGTTTTTAACTTTTTTTCTTTTTTTTAAATGTTTATTTACTTTTGAGAGACAGAGCATGAGTAGGGGAGGAGCAGAGAGAGAAAGAGACATAGAATCTGAAGCAGGCTCCAGCCTCCAAGCTGCCAGCACAGAGCCTGATATGGAACTCAAACTCATGAACCGTGAGATCATGACCAGAACTGAAGTCAGATGCTTAACCGACTGAACGACCCAGGTGCCCTTTTTTTCTTTTCTTTTCTTTGTTTTTCTTTTTTTAACTTTTTTGATGTTTATTTTTGAGAGACACAGAGACAAAGACAGAGTGTGAGCCGGGGAGGGGGAGAGAGAGGAGACAAAGAATCCAAAGCAGGCTCCAGCCTCTGAGCTGTCAGCACAGAGCCAGATGCGGGGCTCAAACCCACAAGCCATGAGATAATGACCCAAGCCAAAGTCTGACGCTTAACCTTAACCGACTGAACCACCCAGATGCCCCAAGAAAGCTATTTTCTTTTTATGCCACTAAGAAGTTTTTCTATTTTGTATTATTCATATGTAATAGCTCTAATAAGGTACTTCCCTAGTCTTCTTGGATTTACAATGTCACAGCTTTTCAAGGATATAGATTTTCAATGCACACACACACACACACACACACCATGTAAAATGCTTCCAGAATAAAAAATGGTGTCAGATTTCTCAACAGCAGAACTAATAGAGAAAAACTGAGCAGTGTTTTAAAAATTCTGAGGGAAGATAAGTTTCAACTTATAAAATCTATAACTAGCCAACCTATCAATCGAATGTGTATATATAATAAGGATACGCTCATACAGAAACCCATTTGGGGGAAGCTACTGGAGGATGTGCTTCAACAGAAAGAAAATGAAAAGCATGAAAAAGCAAAAAAGCACAGGGTCCAGGAAACAGAAGATACAATCTAGGTGAGAAGCAAAGAAAATTTCTGGATGTTGTGAACAAAGAGCTCTGATAGAGGTCTATGAAGAGCAAGAAGTTGCAATGAGGCAGATGAAGGGAAAAAAAAGAAGAAAAGAAAAAAAATAAAAAAAGTAGGACTCCAGAAGAGATGCTCCTAAAGAATAAAATAAATCAATTTATTATGAAATGTTTTTGAACACCAAAAAATGGTAGTTCCATTGGAAAGTTTGAAAATAAGAATATAGAAGAAGAGTATTAATTCCAAGAATAAGAAAATGTTGCACAATAATGGAAATATAATTACACCTCCCTATATAGCACAGGTTGAAATAATACTTAGGTCCTGAAAATGAAAAAGCAAATTTTTATTTTACAAATAATGATGCTATAAAAATTCAATGGTTTGCAAAATGTGTCCCAGGCCACAAATGTCAGGATCACCTGAGAAACTGTTAGAAATGCAAATCTTAGGTTGCCCAGCCTCAGAACTGCTGAGTCAGAAACTCTGAGGATGAGGCCCAGCAATCTGTTTCATAAGCTCCCAGCTGGTTCTGACCTATGCGAACATGTAGAAATCACTGCTCTAAACATATTAGAAGGGTATGACTGCAGGAACACTAGAATATAAAGAGTTTCCAAGAGGACATGATTACGAAAGCTAAACTCCATCTTCCAGAGTGGAGTATTAATGAAAAACAGAATAATCAGAATAGTAATATAAGACTATTCCTAAGAAATATAAAATAAGTACCAGATGAAAGAGGTAAGGGGGACCAAGAAATAGGAGCAGGAAGTATAGGACGGGGAACTATTACTTTTCTTGATAACACTTTTAATGGTATTTGACTTTTTATTTTATTTTTTTAAACTACATTTTATTTATTTATTTTAAATTTTTTTCAGAAAGAGAGAGCTACAGTGGGGGAGGGGGCAGAAGGAGGGAGAGTGAGAGAAAATCTTAAGCAGGCTCCACATTCAGCTCAGTGCAGAGCCTGATGTGGGGCTCAATCCCATGACCCTGAGATAATGACCTGAGCTGAAATCAAGAGTCAGATGTTCAACTGACTGAGCCACCCAGGTTCCTCGGTATTTGACTTTTTAAGCTAAGTAAATGTAATTTAGTGAGAACAAACAAAAAAAGTGGTAAGTGATATGTGAACACTGACAAAAGCATAGATTTTCAGGAAAAATAGAAAAGACCAGTAGATTTGTGCAAGTGAATAATATCCTCTCCTATTCTATGCAAACTGTGCTTGTATCCATAATTGGCACGAGTCTTTGCATTATTTGCCTGGCCCTAGAGGCATTTGAGTTTGCTACTCAAATACATATTTTCTGAAAATAAGGTGTCACAGCTAGAGATTAAATGGACATCTCAGAATAACCATGTTAACGAATAAAGACCTAGCTGCCATTTATTTATGTTAACCATGTTAATGAATAAAGACCAAGGAATCTGATAGAGGCAATAAAGTAGTGTGATCAGTGTTTAGAAGAAAGAACGACTGAGGTACAATTGTATGGGGGAAAAGAAAACTGGAGTCAAAAATATCCATAAAACAAGTTTAGGAACTGGAGGAAGCACAGCCCTGGAATTGAAAGCAGAAATTTAAGATCATTCCTAGAGCTTCCATATACAGATGCCCTAAAAGCAAATGGACACTCAGATCTGCAGTGTGGGAACAATGAAAAAACCGGGGTATCGAGTTGTCCACTGTCCATCTCTGCAGGAGTAGAGGTTAAAACTATGGCCCTGATAAATTGAGAAAGAAGGACAGAACTTTCTCGAGGAGCTTGACATTATTGGCATTGTGGGTTCTTTATTTTCCTATTCAGACTATGACAGTTCAATAAATATTGTTGGTGATGATCTATTGTTTTCACAGTGCCAGGGCCGTGTAATGTCTGATCATATAAAGCTAACATGAAACAGTGATTTATATTTTCCATGATTATTTGATGGATAACTAAACAGAATGTCCAAATATACACACAAATGAATTGATTAACCAGCCTCACTTTTCAAATAACCTCTGTTTTGTATTCAGCTTTCACATAGACTTTTTTGATTTATCAGAAGATTTAACTGTGTACAGTTTTTGGGTTTACATAGAGTAGGGTGAATTTTAATGAAAATCATTTATCATCTTCAGGACTTAGCCAATACATGTACAAGTCAAGCCTCTTACTCTCTTGCAAGGTTCAGCATATTGCAATGGAATTACATCAACTCCTAGAATAAGGACTTTAGGTTTTGAACTCAGCCTCTAAAAATTAATAACAATTTTTTAATAATGATAATGACTCAATCTTTAAAATAATTATTTATTCTTGGCTTTTGTAGCTCAAACCCAATAACAGTTATAACAATAATAAAAATCATTTGTTGAGCACCTATTATACACCAGGTTTTCTATTAGTAATTTTTATACATTAACATTAATTTTATTTAAAATTAATGCAAGTTTCTCTACTTCATAAGTAGAAACATCGAAGTTAGAAGACCATATGAAAATGTGGTCATATGGCTGTTAGGAGAACATAAAACTAAGTTTTCTCCCTCCAGTTATTATTTTCCCCCATTACAACAGAAGAGAGATGAGCAAAGAATATAAATTGATCTCATGTTTATCTGTGTTTAAAGCTCACATTTCTTGCGGCAATGCCACAGTGTATCACAAAAGAATTAAAGAAAGTAAACAACTTCGTCCAGTTACTGCATCAAACTCTCAAGATGTTGAATAACTGATAAATGAATGAACAACTCCATGAGTATTTATTGGCGTGAACTAAAATCTTGACATATATTAATGCAAACAGAAGAGCTAAACATGATAGCTCTCTGTCATTTACTAGTATTTTACACGTGATGGAACAGGTTAAGAGAAATTAAATCCAGAGAATAAATAGTTGTGGGAGTGAGGGATGTAGGGGTGAACCCTGGTATAGCAAACTTCAAAGCCCATTCTTTTAATACTATGTCATGCTGCCTCAAAAATAGAAGCCAATGTTCCCTGTCAAATATTCCCTGTCAAGACTAGCATCCCAGTATAAACTTACATTGTGCAGTGCAAAATAGAGTAGTGGAGGAATTAAGAAATAAAAGACTGTGTATCTATTATTTATTTTTAAATTATTTTTAAATCCCATGTGCTATGTATATTATTTTACACAATATTTTACTTAATCTCGTCATAACTTTAAGCATGAGATATTTCTTTGAGTATACTAACTGTTACATGAATAGATTCCAGAAGTTACAAGGGCTCAAAAAATGCTGGGAGTTTACTTCTTGTTCACACAATATTTTTAGGTCAGTAAACAGTTATGCAAAGCAGTTGTCTTCCATGCTCATTCAGGGACACAAGAAAAGAGGGTTTCCATCTTCAACATGTGGGATTCAAGATCACTCTTGAGATCACCTCCATTACATCCATCCAGAAGAGGAAAACCCCAGAGGAGAGTCATGTGGAAAGTTTATATGGAACAAGCAAGGAAACTGTGTTCGTTACTTCAGCTCACATCCCTGTGGCCAAATCCAACTATAGGGAAAGTGCGAAGCACAGTTTTGGGCAGACAACTATTTCCCAGGTACAATTTCCATTCTGGAAAGGGAAACATGAGCTTTTAGATCATCTCTGACACATAGGAGTATAATAAGTAACTCCATTGTTCATATAGGGGAACTAAGTCTTAAAGACATTCCATAACTTGCCCAAGGAGTCAAGGTTCTGGAAGTGTTAGTTCATAGGCAAGCCTCACTGGCATTCAGCAAACTGTAGCCTATAAGCCAAATCTGGCTGGTCACCTGTTTTTACTGACAAAGTTCTACTAGAACCTAGCCATGTCCATTTATTTATGCATTGTCTGTGACTGCTTTCACACCACACTGGCAGAGTTGAGCAGGTGTGACAAAAGACCATGTGGCCTATGAAGCCTCAAATATTTTCTATATGGCCCCTTGCAGAAGAAGTTTGCTGAATGTATTGATTCCTATTGCTTCTGTAACAAATTACCACAAACTTGGGGGCTTAAAATAACACAAATTTATTATCTCATGTCTTTTATAGTTCTAGAGGTCAGCTGTCACAAATAGCTCTTCCTGGGCTAAAGTCAAGATGTTAGCAAGGCTACAATCCTTAGTGGAATCTCTAGAGGAGAATCAATTTCCTTGCATTTTCAGCTTCTAGAAGTCACCTGCCTTCCTCAGCTTGTGACTCCTTTCCATCTTCAAAAGCAGCAAGTCTCTCTTGGCAAGCTGAGTCTTTCTCATGATGCATTATTCTGACACTGGCTTTTTTTTTTTGCCTTGTTATTCATTTAACAACTTTTATTATTATATTTGGCCCACCTGATAAACCAGGATAATCTCCCTACCCTAAAGTCAGCTGATTAACAACCTTAACTTTTATCTGAAATCTTAATTTCCCTTTGCCATTTGCCATGTAATATTCACAGTATCCGTGGGTTAGGATATGAACATCTTTGGAAGGTGATTACTCTGCCTATCAAACTGACTCCTTCTTTCTACCACCTTTTTTCCCTAAAGGAGAAGTAAGGCTACAGTCTGAAAAACTGATCATAGCTTCAAAGGATGCTTAAAGTATGGATGAATAGAAGGGATGGAGAAGAGTACTCAAGTAAGAAAATATTTGGAGGAACTGTAAGGAAAAAGTCATTGAGTCAGAAATATGTAGGGTATGGAATGGATGGGAATTCAGGGATTTGCATAAAAGGAATGCACAAAGGCTCTGGAAGTTGGATCTAACTAGGTAGAATAAGATTATGTAGGATTTTAAAAAGACAAAGAAAAATACCATTCTTCATTACAAAGTTACAAAAGAGAATCCTTATCTAGTTTAGGAAAAGCATAGAGATATAAAGTATGAAATAATAAGGTGTTTAGTTTTTCAAATTTGGAAGTGCTCATACTAGCTACTATTGAACATCTATTCTGTATAGAGCCCATTATAGATATCAGTCTGTACAGAAGTCATTAGTGTTCCCAAGTTATAGATAAAGAAATTGAGACCCAAAGCAGTTGTTTTTAAGTTTGAAGAAACAAAGCCAACAAACACTGAACCTTGGCTTTCTACCCCAAAATGTCAGAAACCATGTATTTGTTATATTGTGGAGTTGGGATAAATATTGGGAACTTCCATCTGTTTTCTCAATCTCTACAGCCTGAAATCTAGATTTATTGTGGGTCACACCAAACCTAGGTGGAAATAGTTAGGTATAGTTGATACCTATGATTTGATTTTTCTCTTACTTTTTTGATTTACAAGATTAATAATAAATAACCTATGTGATTAAATATATGGGCATTTAACAAATGCATTCTAATCCATTTGCAAAGCACCATTCAAGGATTGATTCTATGGTTCTACAATGCTCTCTTTTGTATTTTGAATTGCAAATGCCCTACCACCATTTCTGCACGTCAGTGTGAAATTCCTCCAACTGTCCTAAATACAGAAAGGAATAAATTGCATTTTCAGTACCATGGAAATAATTATATTTTCAAGGTCACAATCAATCATCATAAACTCACTACCTTCCTCTTGGGAAAAGAATGATTCAAATCCCTGATGTATTGCTTTTGTCATTCTGAAAAGAATGTGCCCACTGATACAGCAAGTTATGAAACAATCTGCATGATAGAAATTAATTATGCTCTTCAGTCTCTACTTCAATTTATGTTTCACAAAATAATAGCAATGATGATAATACTAGTATATATAATTATTATTTTTGTGTACTTCATTATTTAGGAAATGTCTTTATATTCAGTGTCTTGTTTAGTTCTGATAATAGTTCTCGGAGTCAAGACACTGATGACGATCATTGTTATCTTGTGGATCAGATGGCCTGGGAGGTTTTAGAACATTTTTCAAGGTCATGCAATTAGTAGGTAGAGGTGACAATCAAACCCAGGGTTCTTAAGAAAGGAAAAAACAGATGGCCTTTGTGTATGTTTTTAGAAGTTATATAAATCAAACAAAGCAGATCTTTTTTTCTCACTAATCTGTAAACAGAGCTGACCAAAATACAATAGTTAATTTGACAGATTCTGATTTCAGTGCTCCTAGCTTCTGGACTTATCTGCCCTTTCAAGTACTCCTTCCTCTTTGATGCGGATACTGGCTGTATTTTCTTCTATTTTTGTTATAATAGAATCCTGTAGGGTAAATTTTTCAACCAATCTTCAGTGAGGCACTGAACTCTCTCACCATCTTGATTCCTATTTCACTTAACACCAGTTGTTTCTTTTCACTGATTCTGGTTTTTATTTTAATATTTCTTCATGCTTCCCCTTTCCCTTGAGTCCATTTGAGTCTCTTTGGGAGCCAAAACCCATCTTTTGATGTCCCAGTTGAAGTTGAGATAAAACATCTCCCTGACCTGAGAAACACTGGGATGGAGGATGGAGAAGCCAGGAGGAGCTAGAATGGATCATGAAAAATGGGTACAAATGCACAGATGGTATGGATTTGTTTTCCTGAAATGGGGAGGGGAAAAAAAACGTAGAGAGTCTGAAATAACCCATAAAAACAAAAGGGCCCAGGACGTGGGTAAAACCAGGACCAAAGGACCTCTGGTAGGCTGCAAATGTTCTGAGTCATTGGGTCCATGAACCCAATCTGACTTGAGAACCAAAAGGGGTTCCATTTGTGAGGGAATATGAAATATATACAGTAGTAGTAACTATGCTTAACAGTGCTCTCCTGGGTTAATTGTGATACTCAGAACATTCATCCCTCCTTGAGCAGCTTGCAAATTGGAGAATGTTTAAGTGAAATCAGTGGGTTAGAGCTCTTTGGACAGAAGTCATTTTGCTCAAACTGATAAAAACTCAAATACAGGGTTTTTTTTGTTTTTGTTTTGTTTTTTTTTTACTAAGTTAAGGAAAAATGTAAATAAGATGTTTGCTTAAAACATAGCTGAATCTCAAAAAAGAGTGTCAGGGACCTGTTGGTCTCCATCCTTCAGGTTTGCTTTGTTCTGTGTTGGCTTCACTCTCAGGAAGGAAATCCCATATCATGATCATTCTAGATTGATATTCCATTCCACCTAGTAATGCCCATGTAAAAAGAGATTCTCTTTCCTAGTATTTCTGGCAAAAAGCCATGGGATTGAGTGTCATTGACTTGGAGTGGGTCATAATCTACTCATGACTGAAACACTGTGATTGTGAATGGCCAGGTCTAGGATATGTGCCCCTACATGTACTGGGGTACAAGGCCAGGTCATGAACTTAAAGTGGGGAGAAGCAATTATACAAAATAAATGTTAGTGCCATTATTAGAAGAAGTGAGACTGGGCTCTGAACAAGCACAAAACAATGCATATGTTCCACAGATAACTAGAGATAAGACTTATTAATTGCTTATTATGTGTTAGCAATTTGGAATTGCTTTACACAAAATAATTCAGTTAGTCTTTACAACAACCATACATGAAAGGAAAACTGTTATTGCTTTTTTTTTTTTACAGAGCACAGTGTGGCTGAGAAACTTCTCCCAAGCACACAGGGACTGCCAGAGAGAGTCATCAGGTAAGAACACAAACCTATTATTCAGGGACACACACTCTGTTGGGCAGACAGAAATCAGTCCAGGGATGAGGAGAGAGGCAGATACCTGAAAGCTGACTTGCACAGGAAAAGGGGGGATCTGAGGGAAAATACTCTTTCTGGATAAAATGCAAAGTGAGAATGAACACTTCTTCTCTTGCCCAAAAGGTACTCATATTTGGAGTGGACCAACCACACTGGCCACTGAGTCCACATCCATTAACATGGTTCAGCCCCATCCCACAGCAACCCCCCTCATTCCTTATGCATTGGAGTTTCTTTCTGTTCTTCCACGCAAAGATCCTCTTACTTCCTGTCCATCACATAGACTGTGTGCACCCTCAAGCTTCTTTCCCATCTTTGATGCCCTAGTGAGTCTACCCATTCTTCAGATCTCAGCAGGAATGTCCCTTGTGGGCCCTAAATTAAGTCCCTTTGCTCTAAGTTCCTAGAGCCTCTGGTATTTTCCCATCAAAGCACTAATCATATGTCACTCTAAAAACCTGGTTAATGTTTACCTTTGCAGATACACAATAAGCCCTCTGAGAAGCGTCTTCCAGCATTTGGCTGCAGGATCCTAGGTTTTAGTCCTAAAATTTCACATCCACTCCCTTTCCCTTCTATTTATAATATAATAGTTTCATTAGTGGCTAAACAAATACAAATAATCCCTCTTCCCCCTACACACACACACACACACACACACACACACACACACACACACACCTCACCTGCTAACAGTGCTTCTCAGTTAAAACAGAGCAGTAGCTTGGGCTCAAGGGCAAGTGGAACCTTTTGCTCTTTCTTCCTGTTTGTTCCCTCAGTTTGGAAGGTGTGACTTGACCACAGCAGTCTTGGCAAAGGTTCTTTTCAACTGCACACAGCAGTCTGGGCTGATTAATACTCAGGCTAAGCAAGTGCTTACGGAAAAAACTGACTAGGGACAAAAATTAACAGAATCAGCAATGTTTTAAGAGCTCTCCACATCTAAAGATCTTAGTCTGGCCTTACCACCAAAGACAGACAAAAGTGATGAAGGCTGACGGACTGAAACTGCCAATCCTTATGGTTCGAGATAATGTTTTGTTCCTGAATATTACCCACATTTTTTCCTGATCAACTTCCTGACTGTGGAAGGTATAGCATGAAGCATAATATTCCCATAGAAAAGTAGATATAATTCTAATTTGTAGCTAGGCAAGGACTAAAAATCCCCTAATACAAAGCTACTATAATGTTGGGAGAATGTGGTGTGATTTGGACGACATGGTGTGAAAGCCCACCTCTAAAGGTCACCAGAAACACACCTCTAGTCAAAAGAATGTTTAGGCTATTTAGCTTGCTACAGAAAGGAATGATTTACCTCAGGGGAACCTAGGCAGGAAGAAGTAATTGGAAGTAGCTTCTTATAGGATTTTTGTTTTCATCATGTTAAGGGTACTGTTTAATGCCCATCACCCATTTTAGCTATGCCCCTACCCACCTCCTCTCTGGTAACCATCAGTTTGTTCTCTAGAGTTAAGAGTCTGTTTCTTGGTTTGTCTCTCTTTTTAACTTTACTTGTTTGTTTTGTTTCTTAAATTCCACATATGAATGAGATCTTATGGTATTTGTCTTTACCTGACTTATTTTACTTCACATTATACTCTCTAGCTCCAACCATGTTGTCACAAATGGCAAGAGTACATTCTTTTTATAGCTGAATAATATTCTATTGTGTGTGTGGATATACATATTGTATATATATCCACACACACAGTATATATTTTAAGTTTTATTTATTTATTGATTTGTTTATTTATTTATTTTGAAAGAGAGAGCATGCATGAGTGGGAGAGGGGCAAAGAGACAGGGGGAGAGAGAGAATCCCAAGCAGGCTCCACACTTTCATCACAGAGTCCAACACGGGTCTCAGTCTCACAAACTGTGAGATAATGACTTGAACTGAAATCAAGAGTCAGATGCTTAACCTACTGAGCCACCCAGGTGCTCCTACATGTATGTATACATCACATCTTCTTTATCCACCCATCAGTTGATGGACACCTGGGCCGCTTCCACAGTTTGTCTATTGTGGACTCGGGTATTTTTGTGTATTTCCTTATTTATAAAATGTCTTTCTATTCAGTGTCTGTTCAGTTCTGATAATTGTCCTTTTATAGGATAAGAATAATAGAGGGTTCTAAACAGGGCTTAGAGAAGCAGGGGCCAGTTGGAATTCAGATATTATCAAAAAGTGAATGCTATTTAATGACTGGGTATAATAATAAATCTGAACTAGGAGGCAGGCAGAACAAAGTGGAGTTAGAATTGCCATACTAAAGAAGGAGCAGTCACTCAAAGAAGGCAGTGCATATCAGACGAGGATGGTTAGTCACTTTTGTGGTCATAAGGAGTCTTGTCTATAGCTTATCCAAACTTGGTCAGAGTGGCTATAGTGTTTGCCTTGCTTGGCCATTAGTTATGTTCTACTTGGAACATTGCACTCTGGTGTTAACCACCTTCTCAGTGGTTCAGGTTGGAATAACTAAGTGAAGTTCCTTCCTTGTGATCTATAATCTTGTTCTCTCTCCCCTCTCAGACCTCAGGATGCAATCTCACCGTTGTCATGCGATAAGAACACACCCCGCTCACCAGTACCAGAGGGAATGGAATAAGATGGAGCCAGCCCAGGAAAAGCATCACTCTTTGACAGACTACTAAGCCCTGAGTATGTCTCAAGAAAAAGAAGAGGGGAGATGTGGCACTTCCTTCCATACAGAAATGAATCTAGTCCTCTCACTGATCTCCGACCACAAAGAAGAAGAGTGGAAGAAACCTCACTGTTCTACTACTGCCTTCGAGACACAGGAATCCAGCCCACTTATCTAGTGTGTCCCAGGAAATGTCTCGGATTCCTAATCACAGTTCAGTTATACTACTTCCCTTAGGAAGAGTTGGTAAGAGAGTAGAGACAAATCCAGCTTAGGAATGGCAAAAAGCATCTTGCAAGGACACTCGAAGGCAGAAGAGTATCATATTTAAGGACTTGATACTGGGCTTTAGAGCCAGAAAACATAGTATCAATTTCTAATCCCACCATACCATTAGTTTTCATGTCATAGAAGGCAAGTACTAAGACTGTTCTGAAAATCTGTTCAGTAAGGTTGTTGTTAGAATTAAATGAAAAAAAATATATATATATATATATATTTATATATACACATAATAATATATAATATAATATAACATAACAACATATAATATAATATATAATATATAATTTATAAATATATATTTTGTACAGTCTCTGGAACATATTGTGCACACAGTAGCCATCGGGAGAGTTATGGAAGAAACCACTAGGTCATGATAGTCCAGAAAAAGCAAGCCAATGCTGGCATAAAAAAAGAGATTTCTTAATGGTGACAGTGTGAGAAAAACTGGGAATTAGAGATGAAAAGATGGCCCTTGTCCTTATGAAGTTCTCAGGCATTATTGAAATTGATATTTAATGTTGACAATGTAACATTTACATTCCTATTTATAATATAAATGTAGATGTTTTAGGAAGTGTCTGAGGTCTATAACACAGTCAGGAGGTGTGGTGTATTGACAAAGCTGGCCCTGGAAAATAGCACTGGACAAGGTCTCTGAATTTCTGTTCCTCCATATTCAGAATAAGAAATTTGGGGAAAATGGATAAGGAAGTGTTTTCTGGATTCAAGAGCAGATGTTTTATCATCTGCATAAGAAATGGCATTAGGAGAAATTTTTTTGCTAGCAATTTTAGAAGAAAAAGGTCCATTCTTGCTGCACTGAAGTGTATTTGGGTCTTGGCTTAGGCAGGGGAGATTGCATCAATTGACCCCTGGATACCTTTGCCAAATTTGAAGTCATAATAGAAACTACATTATCGGAAATTCATTTTGCCATACATCTCAAAACAAATCATCTTCAGGGGTCAGTGATTCTGATTTTGCTCAGAAATGTCATCAGTATACACTCTTGCCCTTTGTTTTCCCAAGGTTTTTACTTGTTTCTCTAAGTAAAAGATAACACTTTGATGGCCAAAGTAGAATGATCCCTTGCATAGCAGTCTTTTTTTTTACTTTTGGTAACATCTGGTAGGGAGCCAGTACAGCAGTTTGCACTTGTTAGTAACAAGGTTACAAACCCACAGAGACACAAGTGCAATCCTCCCTGGGAGAATAATTGTGTGGAATGGATTTGGTCAAGCAACTTAACCTCTCAGGCATAGGCTTCCTAAAAAATAAAGGAAGATGGATTAGGAATATTTTGGATAGGTTTGGATGTTCTTGATACACAAGGCATTTTCATTAGTTAGAAAAAGGCATTTAATTTAATGACATAAAGGTCAAGTATTTTGGTACACTATGTTATCAACAATTCATCTGGATAAAGGATATCTGCAAGTTTCTGGCTACACACTATTGTTGGTAAATTGAAATCAATAGAGCATTTAAATGTTATTGATTTCTTTTCAGATTTAAGGGCCACCTGTATATAAAATATATTGAAACTGAGTTTAAAGTGTATAATCTTACATTGTTTAATGACATTCAGAATGGGGGCTGATTTAAAGATTTTTTTTGAGAGGGAAAAATACCATAAATCTTATACTTTATCTCTTTGTCATGTTACATATTTAATTCTTAAATTATGAAAATAATATTAACAATAGCTAACATTTACCAAGCACCTACTTTATAGCAGAAGCTGTGCCAATATTCTCTTTAATTTCACAGTAACCTTACAACGTAGGTATGGTATTGTTAGCTCCCGTATATGTATCAGGTGCCTGGTACATGGTGGAGTCAGATGTAGCACATCTAAAAGTGTTCATGATGACGTAATTCTCCATAATTTGAGGAGGCAGAAAAACACAAGGGAGAGTATGGTGGGTTGTCTTGAAAGATCTTCCTCCTCCCCACTGATGAGTCAAGTGCCCCATATTGATACATGCTCTTGTTATTTCCCTTCCCTTAAATCCGGACTGGCACTGAGATCAGCCCATGATTGAAAGAATGTAAGGGAAGTGTGACTGAATGACTTTTGAGGCTAGCTTAGGAGAATCCTTACAGCGTCTTTCAGGGTATGTTTGGGATGTTCCTCTGAAGGAATGTTCTTTAGCCTGATCACTCTTTCTCGCTGACCAGTCTGGCCCATAGCAGGTCCAATGTCATGTTTGTACTGAGATAATAATAACCTAGATGGATGTCTATGCAGATGATTATGAGGAGAACTCAAACAAATTGAAGAATCCTAGGCTGCAGTTCCCTTATTTCTTTCCTTTCTTGAATTGAAACGTTAGGAATGCCCTTTGCCAGGCCTTGGTGATATAGGGATAAAGGAGACAAGGCTCCCACCACAAGATGCTCATCAGAAAAAGACACAGATCCATTTAGAACAGACGTGGGGAAGATTCCAAGAAAACTTTCCAGGTAGATAGTGCAGCAGGTGTGGGAACCCCTGACTAAGAGAGTTTGTGGCCCTTGGTGGAAAGTGGAAAGCGTGTGCCCAGATCTGGAGCTTAGCACGGGATAAGGCTAGGAGGCAAGCAGGAACAGGACTAGGTTCCTTCTATGAAAAAGGAGGGGGAAAAAAAACCCAACAACACAGAGAAATGTAAGACTGTATTTTATAGGGCAGATTTTGATAAAGTCCAGAAACTTACTATGTTTGAAGAGCCCACACATTTTTCTCAATCCTAAAAAACTAAGGTTAATTTTCTCTGAGTCAGAAAACTGTTGACTATTAATCCTTTGCCAGTGGTTCTGATAAGGAAACAGAAAGCAGAATTAAATTAAATCAAATTTTTTAAACTATTCACAGTACAATATCCCGGGCACTGTGCAAAAGCAAGAGAAAATCAGCACAATCCTTACCTTCTTGGAGCTTGGAAATCAAAATAAAGGAAATACTATGAAGCAATGGGGGAGATCTGGAGAAGCTATATAAGGAGAATTCCCTCATCTGGGACCATCTCTAAAATAACATTAACTGAAACTTATTTAGAGCTTAGCACTTCTATAAGATGCTCCGACTATTAACTTGTTTAATTTTCACAATATATGTGTAATTTGGGTATTATTGTATAATGTGTTATCTGTGCCTCTTTTAAAGACAAGGAAACTAAGGTATAAGAAAATTAAGTAACTTAATGTTTCACAGCTTATAACTAACTGGTGGGACCTGAACTGAAAACCAGGCAATTCAGTTTGAATATTTTCTCTTAATTGTAGCATGATAATAGGTCGTGTTGTTTCTGGTCAAATTGTAAATTTCCTATGGGTTCCTGTGGGTTTCTCCAGTGCCCCCACAAGAAATGATAGGGGCTTAGTGTGAGGCTCAGGAATCACATTCTTTTAAGCTTTATTTATTTATTTTGAGAGAAAGAGAGAGAGAGAGAGAAAGGAAATGAGAATCCCAACCAGGCTGGGCACTGTCAGCACAGAGCCTGACAGGGGCTCCAACTCACAACTGTTGGATCATGACCTGAGCCCAAATCAAGAGTCACACGCTCAACCGACTGAGCTACCCAGGCGCTCCAGGAATCACAATTTACACAAGCACTCTGAGAGACCATGAAGGGTACTGTCCCCAGACCATACCTGAAGAAACACCCCCCCTAAAACATAGAGTCACCACATGTGGGAATGCAAAGTCATTGTGATGGGTTTTAGGGACACTAACTGGTATTGCAAGGAGCATCATATAGACACAAACACAGGGCAACTGGAGTCCTGCAAAGCCTCCTGGCTGCCTCCCTACTCTCCATGAGGCATTTATATATATATATATAGATATATATATATATATCTATATATATATATATAGATATAGATATATATATATATCTACATTAACTTCCAGAAGGCCAAGGAATGAATAAATACTTGGCCAGCCACTTCAGGGAGGAAGTTCCTTGGTCCTTCTCTATGTCAATTATAAAGAATGAACTATGGCCAATTCTTGTCTATCCCAGCCTGCTGGTTAAAATCTTCTAAATTAACTTCACTCTATTAAAATCCTACTTTTATTTTTAGTCATATACTTCCAATTCCAAAACTAGTCATTTGAAAAGCACAAAATGAGACATCTCAACTATGCAATATTACAAGTGTTCTCTTAAAAGTAATTCAAAAGCATGGGTTTCAAACAGAAAGCGATTAGGCTGTTGCAGACATTTTCACAAAAAGCAACTCCCATATGCATTATTTTCTATAAACATTTCACAAAAGGGTGTGTGTGTGTGTGTGTGTGTGTGTGTGTGTGTGTGTGTGTGTGTGTATATATATACACACACATATATATGTATATATATATTTATATATATATATACATATATATGTGTATATATTAATTAGAGTGACATTTCATTTGACACCTGTAGTAACTCTTTCCATGATGGCATCTTCCTTTTGATCTTGTCAGTCTGTAGACTGTATAATTTGCTGTGCGGCAAAGCAAATGCTGCCTCATAATTGACCCCTGGAGATTGGTGGTGGTGCATACAGATGACTTTTCTAAACAAAATATCATATCAACTTCCCTTAGGCAAAGGATCTGAATCTTACTCCTATATAATACTTTGGTTTCTACTTTGAATCCCACCTATAAAAACTGACGCCCAGATGTAGGCAGTGAGTGACTCAGGGTAAAATAGGTAGGAAGGATAGGAGGTATTTCTAGAAGGCTGTAAACACACCCTCAAGATCATATGAAAACCTCATTCCAGAAAGTCTGAGTTTAGTTATATTGTAATGGACTTGCCTCTTTCTGTCTTCCTTTCTTTCCTCCTTTTTTCCTCCAATCTTCTCCTTCCCTGTCTTTCTTTCCTGTTCTTTGAGCTTCTGCTGGATGTATTAATTTTCACTCGATTTCATCACTATGAAACAGGGAAGGCAAGCTACTGTTGATTGTGTACTATGTTCAGGAATTTAACATTCAGATTAAAATGCAACATTATAGGGACACCTGGGTGGGTCAGTCAGTTAAACGACTGATTCTTGATTTCGGCTCAGGTCATAATCTCATGGTTCTATGTGAGTTCAAGCCCTGTGTTGGGCTCCATGCTGTCAGTTTGGAGCCTGCTTAGGATTCTCTCTCTCTCCTTCGGCCCCTCCCCTGCTTGATCTCGATCTCTCTTTCTCTCTCAAAATAAATAAATAAACATTACAAAAATAAAATGCAACATTATACTCATATAATGTTTCTCCCTTTCTTCCTTTCCTTCCCTCCCCTCCCCTCTTCCCTCCTCTCCTCTCCTCACTTCTGCTTTCCTGTGGGTTGCTTACAGGTCTTGGAGTTCTCCTCCCAGAAACTCCTTCAATTTACCTTCAAATTTAGAAGTAGAGTTTTCTACCTCAATGGAAAAAAATCATAAAATCGAACCTAACCTGGCCAATTTGGATTTCATACGTATTTCTTTTGAAAACAAACACAATATCACCGGATAGTTTTTTATCAGCTAGACTTGGGTCACTAGCATCTCCTTGGAAGCAGGAAATGAAACTCCCCACCCACTGCCAAGCTATATTATTCAACAAATATCCAACAAATATGTATTAGACACCTATCATATGCCGGGCACATATCACATGTTGGAGGTACTTTAGTGTCTGCAGTTATGACACTTCTATTATAATAAACAGAAAACAGGGTATCATCAAATTCTCAAACTAAATCTAAATACTATTACCTGAAGAAAGGGAAATAGATGCTGGCCAGGCAAAGACACACACACACACACACACACACACACACACACACACACACCAATGGTCACTACAAGATGGGAGTTGCATTCTTACGAAGAGTGGTATAATGTTATAGTAGAAAGGAATTACGCACAGTTCAGCCTATCTTGTGGATAGAACAACTGAGTCCCAGAAAGGGTAATTAATTCAACAAGTAATTAAGAACACTAACGTTTTTGGTACCATACTTTTAACCAAGGGTTTCTCATCCCAAATGAATATGGTGTTTTTCTTTGGTTTCCTCAGTCAATACTTTAACATCTGACATCTACTTGCTAACACACATGGTAAAGGATAAACTTGGTGTAGGGAAGACACTAGGTTGGGGTCAAATTTTTCCCATTTCTTGGAAGCAAGGTAAATTTTAGTCCTTTCTTGCCTGTACTACAGTTAAGAATTTCTAAGAACCCATCCCCCCCCCCTCCCAAAAAAAATCCTTTGGAAAGATCCTGTGGGTTCTATCCATTCTCTGAAATTTACAGGGATTTGAATAGGTCTTGAACTAAAAATTATCATCATCTTCATCATCAACCAATTCCCTGTTTCTGTATTTTCACTCAAACCAAAATCCAGCAAAATCCACCCTTTAAATGCCCCTTTACCTGAATTTTCCTCTACTAGGTTCATTTTTAAGGAGAAAATTCCAAACACAGCCTTCTTACTATCCCAACCACTAATCCCTCCTATTTCTCATGTACTTCCTGTTTAATGATTGTTTGCCTAATAAAACTACATAGGGAAATTATTCCAAACTGTTAACTCTCATTTTTCGCCCTAGAGAAATCCTCCTATATACTTTAATGATAACAGCCATTTCCCTTATCCATGCTTATTGTAGAGATCCCACTATTTTCTGTACCTCAGACCTTCATTATTCTAAACTCTATTACAATTTCTATAATAAGTTCTCATGCATGCAAAAGTTTGCTAACTTAATAGACCTACACTAAGTTTCAAGAGGGAATAATCTCCAGACCCTGACCCATCTCCCCAAGAATGTTCCAGGGGAAACCTACCTTGGAGGTTCAGTGTGTTTCAGTAATGGCAACAACATACAACAGGGTCTCCAAAGGCATCTGTTACTTCTTTTATCAGGAGCCCTGGTATCCTCTTTGGCCAAACTCAAGGCCATCAAGTGGCCATTTGTCTTGTGGACAAAGGATATCATAAGATAGGTGAAATACCAGGCTCCTTAGCATGCTTTCTGAACTTGCCTCTGTTTACCTACTATCTACTTCTGTCATTCCCCGACCAAAGCTTTATATTTAGTAGCATGGATCTGCTGCTATTTCCCTGCATATACCAAAGCTTTAAAATGCCCTCAAATTTTCCCATTTGTTGATCCTTTTGTCTATTACTCCCTTCCCTATTTACCTGCCTTGTGTTTTTTATTATTTAATAACTCAGCTGGGGTGCTTGGGTGGCTCAGTCGGTTAAACATCTGACTCTTAGTTGCAGCTCAGGTCATGATCTCATGGTTCATAAGATTAAGCCCCATGTCAGGCTTTGTGCTGATGGTACAGAGCCTGCTTGGGATTCTCTCTCTCCTTTCTCTCTACCCCTCCTCCACTCATGCACACTCTCTCTATCTATCTCTCTCTCAAAATAAACATAAAAAAATAAAAAATAAACATAAAAACTCAAGTTACATATTGGTACATGTTGGCAACTCTAAGAAGACTTACTTGATGATACCTCAGTATAGGGTGATTAAAAATAATTTAATACATTCAAAAACTTATTATTATTCCATTGTGTATAAACAACAGTTAAATAAGGTAGAGGGTAATTTGTATCTCAAAGAAAAATTCAGTTCCTGATGACTTTCAGGTGACTTTTGCAAAATCATTGTGCAACAGATTATTACATTTGTTTAAAAGTCTCTCCAGTATGCAATTGGTTCTATGAAACTAGTGCAACCTTATTTCCGAAGACAGACAACCATGGTATAAAAAGGAAACTCAGGGGCACCTGGCTGGCTCAGTCGGTAGAGCATATGACTCTTGATCTTAGGGTTGTGAGTTCAAGCCTATGTTGGGTATAGAGATTACTTAAAAAAAAAAAAGGAAAACCATAGGCCAATATCACTTATTATAATAAATGCAAGAATCTAAATCAAACATTTTCAAACAAAATTCAATAGTGTTAAAAGTTACAATTAAAAAAAGGTAATTTATCATAGGAATAGAAGGGCGGTTTAATATACAAAATGTATATTTCATCTATCTAGTTATATATTAGGAGAGAAAGTAATTTCATGAAACTTAGCATTATTTGTAATAAAATCTCTCACCAAACTAGGACTATAATGGAACTCCCTTAATCTTACGAAGGTATATGCACTCCACCGCTCCCACAAAAAAATTTAGAAGCCTCTTTCCAACCCCCTCTCCCAGCATCACGAACAAGACAAGTGTCACCACCACTGCAACCACTTAACATTATCCTCAAGACATAGATAGAAAGATATAGATAGATAGATAGATAGATAGATAGATAATAGATAGATCAATAGACAGAGAAGAAAACAAAGCACTTATTATCTGTAGAAGATATAACTGTTCACATTTTTAAAAATAACTTTAAAACCTATAAATAAGCCAAAATAGACAGCAATATAATAAAAAAATAATATATACAATAGCAACAAAAATTAAAGTACCTAGGAATAAACAAAATATGCACAATATATTTATGGGAAAATTATGACTTTGATGACTAACATAAAAGAACATCAAAATAAATTGAATGGTACAGCATATGAATGGATGGGAAAGTTCAATATCATACAGGTGCTATCTATTTCCAAACTGATCACTAGGTTCAATGCAATTCTGATGAAGACTTCATTGTTCCTTTCTTCAGGAATTTAATTGGCTGACCCTTGAATACATGTGAAAGAGATAAAGGCCAAAAAAGTTAGCGGAAACAGAATAAAAGCATGTGTAAACATGTTATTCCAAATATTAATATTATTATGAAGCTACATTACATAAAGAATGGGTGGTATTTGTACAGAGTTGGACAAATTGAACAAATTTATTCTGTTTGGAATAAAACATGTTCCAAAAACAAAATCACTAATATATGGAAATTTGTTATATATGAGCTGACACTGAAGACCACAGAGAAAAGGAGAGCCTATTCAATTTATAATGTTGACGTGTTTATTATTTAGAAAAATAAATATAGATAGATCCCTACTATTATGCCATATATGACAGATTCAAATGGGTAACAACTAAAATGAGAAAGAAACTTAAAAAGTATAGAAGACTATCTTTATAACTAAATTTTTCCTAAAACTTGTTCAGCATAAAAGTAAATACTGGTAAATTCAATTATATTAAAATTTAAAACTTCAGTTCACCAAAAGACAATATTAAGAAATCTGTAATGCATATAACTGCACAGATTTGTATCTGGAGGATATAATGAATTCTGAAAACTAAAGCTTTAAGGTAAGAATGATTCTCATCTGGTACTACAAGAAATGCAAAGTGGTACAACCACTTTGGAAAACAATCTAGAATATGTCATAAAATTGATCATACATATATCCTATAATCTGGCAGTTCCATTCAGCTATACAGTTAAAGTCAGCCCTAGAGGAGCACTTGCTTATGGAACAAGGATACATGTCGAGGATGGTCCCAGAAGTATTTGTAATAGTAGACATATCAAGTTAGAAGGTAAGTTAATGGGCTTCTGTTCTATTGATATGTGCCTTGCCTTATGTTTGTGTTGCATATTTTCTACTGAACTATTAAATACTGCATAATTTAAAACATTACAACATTTTAAAAATTCATGACATGCAAGGGGCATAAATAATATTCTAAGAAAATTCAGAAGAGAACATCGTTATCTTAAGATTATTTTAAGATTGTGAGAGCAAAGACATTCTTGTGTGTGGCAGCATTTTAACAGGCCCTGAAGGATGTATTATTCATTATTTATACCTTGCCCTGTTTTTCAAAAGATTTTAAATTGCTTATAAAAATGTTATGAAACAAAATTAAAAAGTAACAAGGTGCAAAAACCAAGATTTAGGGAAAATAATGAGTAAAAAACAAAAAGGGAACAAGAAAGGCATAACATTAGCAGATTGGAATTCATAGCATTCAGTTAATTATTTTTAGGAGGTGGGATGTCAATTTGTCTCTAGCTGAATGAAAACAAAAATATTATCAGTTATTGTATCACCAGTTAATAAGTCCATTAAAAGAGAATGGCAGGGATTTTTGGTTCTTTGCTTGTTGGTTTGTGTTTTGTTTTTTATTGGCACTATCTTCTTAAAAGGAGATGCTATGAAATATGGCAACAAAGGCCATTTTGAGCAAAAGAACAAAATTAAGATACCAATATAAAACTAACTAAATACACAAATAAGTAAACAGATGATGTAAACAGGAGTCAAACAGGAATTCTACCTGCCTTTGCTATAGATGCTTGATGATGATTAATATGTTTCCAAGGACAGACTGGGGTCAGAGAGACGGAGAATAACACTCAGTGGTACTCAAAGTGTTGACCCTGGACCAGAAGTTAGCAGCACATCCAGGGAATTTGTAATAAATACAAATTCTTGGCAACACTCCAGACCTACTGAACTGGAAATCCCAGGTTATCAGCCCAGAAATCAGTGTTTTTAACTCCAGGCAGTTCTGATGTATTCTGATGATTGAGAACTCCAAGGCTAAGGAGTTTGGATTATAAACTGTATGTAATAAAGGACCACTGACATTATTGGCATCCAATCTCAAACCCCTTTGGGTTCCTGTGCTCCTGTATCCCAGGGTCCAGGATAATTTCTGTCATTCAGATATGGCACTATGAGCCAAAGAATATACTCCTAGCTTCTAGTGCTTTTCAATCTTGTAAGAAAATTTTAAAGCAGGATTTCTCAGGCTTAATAACTTTGACATTTGGGGCTGGGCAATTCTTTGCTCTGAGGGGGTTTCCTGTGCATTTTAGGATGCTTAACAGCATTCCCATAGGGTGTTTAATAGCATCCCTGGCCTCTCTACCCACAAAATGCCAGTAACATCACTTCCCTAATGTCAGTCAGTCAAAAATACCTCCAGATACTTCCAAATGGTTTCTGGGGGACAAACCTGCTCCAGTTGAGAACAACTGTACTGAAGTATTCCCAAATTAAAATGAATAGCCTGGGTGTCATTCAACCCCTGAGACTGCTCTTACCTTTATCCTTGGTTCTACCAGCATTGTATCAAGGATCAGATTGGATGAGAAATTTTTCTGAAGGGCTGCATATGCCAACTCAGAGTATATCCAAATTAAGCTGATAATGAAAATGATATGATAGTCATGCAAATAAAACTATAATAATTTAGCTAAAAGAACTTGAAATGGTCTTCCTCCAGAAAGAGAAGCCAGAAATGTGGGAAGTTAATTCCAGGGCCTTTCAAAGATAACAGACTTCCCATTAAAGCCAATGCTAGCCCAGAAGAATTAATTTTAAAAAGATTTTGGATGACGAAAGTCTTTAAATTTGAATATACAATTATCTTAGGAATTTATTAAACATTCATATTCCTGGGCTTTATTCTCAATTATGTTGATTTAGCAGGCCTGGCTGGGGCCCAGGAAATAGCATTTTAATAAGCTCTCCAGGTATTTTTGATGCAGGTGTGGGCTGGAACTACACCTTGGGAAATACTGCTTTTAAAAATGAATAAAGGGAAGTTGAGTTACTTTGCTAACAAAGACACACTTCCTTTTCAAATACAGGTTTTAGTCTGGACTATTCACTGTCACCTTTTATCAAAAGGAGCAGACAAATGGGTATTGGTGAAAATAAGTGAAACAGCCCTGATATAAAACAGTAGGCACTGATGGGTGCCATGGCTAATTAGAATACGACAGTAGCTACTAAGCTACAGGTGATCATTGCTCATCAAAACTGATGTTCATGAGCACCAGATCTCCTGATATCTAAACATAAGCTGGACATCTCTGATTTTTATGGCAGTTTTTCTGATCTTAAAAAGATAATTATCAGTAATTCGACTTCTGTTTAGGATCTTAATTTTTCAGACCAGATTTGGACCACAAACCGCAGGTGGTGACATCTGTCATAAAGGAACCAGTCCATCCAAGGACTAGTGGAATGAAAGTCAGAGTGGCAGGATCCATGTCTAAGCTGAAGGTTTCTTTGAATTGCATCTCTACTATACACAAAATCCTCACTGTTGTGTGTTTGTGTGTGTGTGTGTGTGTGTGTGTGTGAGCACTGTAGCCCAAACTTCCAGTATGTAAAGCTGTCTATACTTGTACACCCAATGTGTTGGCTTGGAAAGAAGAAAGGGAAAAGATGCCAAGGGGAAGGCAGACATTTCTAGCCCTGCCTCTTGATGGTTCCAGTGGAGATGGCCACCATTGCATGCACTAGATATATCCATCTGAGTTCCCTTTGGAGATGAACTGTCCAAGAGGCTAGATAAAGCCAGAACTGGAAGATGAGCAGAAAGACACAGCACTGGGAGCTCACCAGAGTGTCACTCAGTCTAAACCACCTGCCTACATACAGAAATATGCTTTGCAAAAGGAAGGTGAGAGGTCAGAGCCTAATTAAAGGTAATAATAATAGTTATCCAGTTAGTTAGAGAGCTAGCCCCTAAACAGACATACACACACATGTACACACTTGCAAATTAGATATCTGGTGACACACAATTGGTAAATCTTGAAGCTGGAAATTAGGACCTATGTCTGTCTGTCTACAAAATTCATGCTTATAATTTTCACATAGGGTTTCCATTCATAAATGATTTAAACAGAAAACTATGCAAATACCAAGTGCACAGTTTTGAATCATACCTGCTCTTAGATGAACATTCAAGGTACTACATGAAGTTAAAAGGAATGTTCTTAAAGCAGCACTCAGTCTTGATGTAATGCAGTTGTCTAATTCTAAAACTCAACTTGTTTTATGACAAACATAAACCTAATGATAGTTTTTAAAAAAAATTTTGGCATGAAAGAAACACTACCTTATAGGGGAAATATAAAGTCCTAAAAGTCTCTCTCTCTCTCTCTCTCTCTCTCTCTCTCTCTCTCTCTATATATATATATATATATATATATATATATATATATATCTTAAAATGAAGAAAATTCAGTAGTTCTCTTTCTTTCCAGAATGTCTAGAGCTCTATAAAACCCTTAACATTGCTGCAGCCTGTAAGGAAGAAATACACAGAAATTTCTAGACAGCATATTCACAGAATTGGAAAACTTGGGTTATTCTAGCATCTTCACATGTTTCTGAAATAACAAAGAAATACAGAAATAGCTTCAGAAAAGGAATACTAATGAGTAAGACTACACCCTCAAGACTGAACTTTTTGAATTTGCATACAGAAAGCTTAAAAACTTTCTGAATTTAATACAAGATTATTGACACAAGAAAGTGCTCAGTACATGAGCCTCTGAGATACGGATTTACATGGAGCCCAGAATTAGGACCAAAAGAATTAGGACCAAGATACTTTGTAAGAATTGTGTGCTAATTAACCCTCTCTCCCCCAATTTAATACCAGTGTTTCACAGTGGAACTGCTATTAACACTTAGTACAGGGAAATTCTTCTTTGCAGAAACTGTTCCAAGCACTATAAACAATGACAGTAATTCCTCATCCCCTAACTAAATGTTAACACCTCCAGGCAAGAAAAATGTCCTTGACCATTAAATGCTCCCTAGCAATGCAGAACCATCCCCTAGTTGAGAACCATTAATTATGCCTGTATTCTGTTAAGTAAACGTGTGGCGGAATCTTTGTTTAAATAACTATAGTATTTATTCCATGATATTTCCCCAAACAATCCTGTTTGAGCTAATAACATCTAAAGAAAAGAACCACTTCACATTTAATTAAGAGCAATATTTGGGTCCCTTCAATCCTCCAGTATTTATTAGTCATAATTCCAGAGGATACTGGAATTATCCTCTGCCATTATCTACTGCCACAAGTGAGTGGACAGGCTCCACCTGCATCCTCCCATCTTGAGAATGGTCCTGCTGAGAGCCACCATTTGTTTGGTTATTACCCTCACTAAAAGTCATCTTTACTGTCTTTATCTAATTCCAGGGGTTAAAAAGAGAAGTCCCAACATTTCAATTCCATTCTAAATCCAATAAAATCACAATGCAAGTTCAGCAAAATTATATTTATACCAATTATAGTTCTGACACTATACTAAGTGTTGGATATAAAATGGTGGATAACCAAGACATGGTGTGAATCTTGAGAAACTCATATTCTAGTAGAAGATAAACAAATAATTAGTATAGAATATGATTAATGCTAAATGAGTGCATAGTATAATAGTACAATCCTGAAGCAACACAGAGTGGAAAGTGAATACCCTTATCACAGATACAGAAGGCATTTTAGCAGATACTCAAATCCTGAGCTCCTAATGGTAAATAGGCATTCATTACATGAATGTTTTTTCTAAGCATTGTGATTAGCCTATGGAATGATAAAAGGCCTTTAACCAAAATAGCTAATGGAATATAAAAATTTATAATATTTCTATAAAGAAGAGCAGAGAGTGGTAGGAAAGTAGCCTAAAGATAGAATTAGATTCAGTTCATTTAGGACCTAATGCATGTAAGATGACAGTTACATCCAATTGCTTAAAACCCTCAAATGGGTCTCCATTATTACAGAACACTACTCAGCAATTAAAATGAATAGATGGGCACCACCAGGGATGAAAACTCAAAATAATTACGCTGAGTGAAAGAAGTCAGACAAAACAATAGTATATGTAGTACTATTCCATTTATCTAAAACTCTGAGACATGCAAATTAGTCTATAGTGAAAGCAGATCAGCAGTTGCCTGGGGATGGAGGTGAGGGCAGTAGTGATGGGGAGAGAGAGAGATTACAAAGGCATACACAGGCCTTTGAATGTGATAGATATGTTCACTTTCTTGATTGTGAGGATGGTTTCATGGGGGTATTTCTATGCCAAAAGTTATAAAATTACACATGTTAAATGTGTCATTTACTGTATGGCAACTATACCTTAATAAACTTGACAAAAAACTAAGCAGGCAAAAAAAAAAAAAAGTGTTCTAACAGAAGACCATGGAGGAGGGGAAGGAAAAAAAAAAGGGAGCCAAACTATAAGAGACTCTTAAAAACAGAATAAACTGAGGGTTGATGGGGAGTGGGAGAGAGGGGTGGGTGGGTGATGGGCATTGAGGAGGGCACCTGTTGGGAGGAGCACTGGGTGTTGTATGGAAATCAATTTGGCAATAAATTTCATATTTTTTAAAAAAGTGTTCTGCATTGCATTTGACTGCCTAAAAGCTATCAGAATACACATAGAACCCCAAATAGTTTCTCATTGCAGTGGTGTTACAACTGGGTGAATGGGGGCCCTGGGAGAAAGGGGACTTTTCTTCACATATTTCTCAATTCAGTTAATCAAATATTGTGATGTACATTCTCCATACCAAACACTCATGCTGACATTGAAAACACATTACTAAACAATACAGGAAAATCACTATCATTGAGAAGAATATGGTGTGATCATATGTACCATATCATTTAATTTAAAATATTAAATATAAAAAAGTTAATTTTTTTTTGTAAAATGCTGATTTCTAAAATCACTGTCTTTGCATTCATGCATATGTATATGTAATATGTGTGTGTGTGTTGGGGGGTTATTCATTTTATTTCTCCTTCCTATAATTATTTGCCTGGACTCTTTTTCACCTTTTATTTTATTTCATTTTTATTTATTTTAACTTACATCCAAGTTAGCTAGCATATAGTGCAACAGTTAATTCAGGAGTAGATTCCTTAATGCCCCTTACCCATTTAGCCTATTCCCCCTCCCACAACCCCTCCACTAACCCTCTGTTTGTTCTCCACATTTAAGAGTCTCTTATGTTTGGTCTCCTCCCTGTTTTTATATTATTTTTGCTTCCCTTCCCTTGTGTTCATCTGTTCTATGTCATAAACTCCTCATATGAGTAAAGTCATAAGATATTTGTCTTTCTGTGACTAATTTTGCTTAGCATAATACTGTCTAGTTCCATTCACATAGTTGCAAATAGCAAGATTTCATTCTTTTTGATTGCTGACTAATACTCCATTGTGTGTGTGTGTGTGTGTATATACATATATGTACATATATATAATATAAAATATTATATAATATTATAATACTCCATATATACATACATATATATATATATATATATATATATATATATATATATATAATGTCCATTGATGGACATTTGGGCTCTTTCCATACTTTGGCTATTGTTGATAGTGCTGCTATAAACATTGGGGTACATGTGTCCCTTCAAAACAGCATACTTGTATCCCTTGGATAAATACCTAGTAGTGTAATTGCTGGGTTGTAGGGTAGTTCTATTTTTAGTTTTTTGAGGAACCTCCATACTGTTTTCCAGAGCAGCTACACCACTTTGCACTCCCATCAGCAGAGCAAAAGAGATCCTCTTTCTCCATATCCTTGCCAACATCTGTTGTTGCCTGAGTTGTTCATGTTAGCCATTCTGAGGTGTGAGGTGGTATCTCATTGTGGTTTTGATTTGTATTTACCTGATGATGAGCGATGTTGAACATGTTTTCATGTGTGGGTTGGCCATCTGGATGTCTTCTTTGGAGAAGTGTCTATTCATGTCTTTTGCCCATTTCTTCACTGGATTATTTGTTTTTTGGGTGTTAAGTTTGGTAAGTTCTTTATAGATTATGGATACTAACCCTTTATCTGATATTTCATTTGCAAATATCTTCTCACATTCTGTCGGTTGCCTTTTAGTTTTGCTGATTGTTTCCTTCACTGTGCAGAAGCTTTTTATTTTGATGACGTCCCAATAGTTCATTTTTGCTTTTCTTTTCCTTGCCTCTGGAGACGTGTTGAGTAAGAAGTTGCTGCGACCAAGATCAAAGAGGTTTTTGTCTGCTTTCTCCTCCAGGATTCTCATGACTTCCTGTCTTACGTTTAGGTCTTTCATCCATTTTGAGTTTATTTTTGTGTATGGTGTAAGAAAGTGGTCCAGGTTCATTCTTCTGCATGTTGCTGTCCAGTTTTCCCAGCACCACTTGCTGAAGAGACTGTCTTTATTCCATTGGATATGCTTTCCTGCTTTGTCAAAGATTAGTTGGCCATATATTTGTGGGTCCAATTCTGGGTTCTCTATTCTCTTCCATTGATCTGAGTGTCTACTTTTGTGCCAGGACCATAGTGTCTTGATGATTACAGCTTTCTAACAAATCTTGAAGTCTGGGATTGTGATGCCTCCTACTTTGGTTTTCTTTTTCAAGATTGCTTTGGCTATTCAGTGTCTTTTCTGGTTCCATACAAATTTGGGGATGGTTTGTTTTAGCTCTGTGAAGAATGCCGGTGTTATTTTGATAGGGATTGCACTGAATATGTAGATTGCCTTGGGTAGTATTGACATTTTAACAATATCTGTTCATCCTATCCAGTAGCATGGAATATTTTTCCATTTTTTTGTGTCTTCTTCAATTTCTTTCATAAGCTTTCTATAGCTTTCAGTGTATATATTTTTCACCTCTTTGGTTAGATTTATTCCTAGGTATTTTATGGTTTTTGGTGCAATTGTAAATGGGATCAACCCCTTGATTTCTCTTTTTGTTGCTTCATTGTTGGTGTATAGGAATGCAAGTGATTTCTGTGCATTGATTTTATATACTGCAACTTGCTGAATTCATGACTCAGTTCTAGCTTTTTTGGTGGAATCTTTTGGGTTTAAATACAGAGTATCATGTCATCTGTGAAGGGTGAAAATTTGATCTCCTCCTGGCCAATCTGGATGCTTTTTATTTCTTTGTGTTGTCTGATTGCTGAAGTTAAGACTTCCAATACTATATTGAGTAACAGAGGTGAGAGTAGACATCCCTGTCTTGTTCCTGACCTTAGGGGGAAAGCTCTCAGTTTTTCCGCTTTGAGGATGATATTAGTGTTGGGTCATTCATATATGGCTTTTATGGTCTTGAGGTATGCTCCTCCTATCCCTACTTTCTTGAGGGTTTTTATCAAGAAAGGATGCTGTATTTTGTCAAA
Organism: Panthera pardus; assembly: GCF_024362965.1. Classification (NCBI taxonomy): domain Eukaryota; kingdom Metazoa; phylum Chordata; class Mammalia; order Carnivora; family Felidae; genus Panthera; species Panthera pardus. The sequence continues at coordinate 189,976,936 of NW_026526688.1, forward strand.
TGCTTTCTCTGCATCTATTGAGAGGATCATGTGGTTCTTGTTCTTTCTTTTATTGATGTGATGAATCACATGGATTGTTTTGCAGATATTGAACCAGCCCTGCATCCCAGGTATAAATTCCACTTGGTCGTGGTGAATATTTTCTTTAATGTATTTTTGGATCCAGTTGGCTAATATCTTGAGGATTTTTGCATCCATGTTCATCAGGGAAATTGGTCTATTGTTCTCCTTTTTAGTGCAGCCTTTGTCTGGTTTTGGAATCAAGGTTAATTCTGGCTTCATAGAAAGAGTTTGGAAGTTTTCCTTCCATTTCTATTTTTTGGAACAGCTTCAAGAGAATAGGTGTTAACTCTTCCTTAAATGTTTGGTAGAACTCCCCTGGAAAGCCATCTGGCTCCGAACTTGGTTTTGGGGAGATTTTTGATTACTAATTCGATTTCTTTACTGGTTATGAGTGTGTTGCAATTTTCTATTTCTTCCTGTTTCAGTTTTGGTAGTTTATATGTTTCTAGGAATGTGTCCATTTCTTCCAGATTACCCATTTTATTGGCATATAATTGCTCATAATATTCTCTTATTATTGTTTGTATTTATGCTGTGTTGGTTGTGATCTCTCCTCTTTCAGTCTTGATTTTATTTATTTGGGTCCTTTCTTTTTTCTTTTTGATCAAACTGGCTAGTGGTTTATCAATTTTGTTAATTCTTTCAAAGAACCAGCTTCTGGTTTCATTGATCTGTTCTACTGTTTTTTTTTTGGTTTCAATAGCATTAATTTCTGCTCTAATCTTTCTTATTTCTTGTCTTCTGCTGGTTTTGGGTTTTATTTGCTGTTCTTTCTCCAGCTCTTTGGGGTGTAAGTTTAGGTTGTGTGTCCGAGACCTTTCTTCCTTCTTTAGGAAGGCCTGGATTGCTATATACTTTCCTCTTATGACCACCTTTGCTTTGTCCCAGAGGTTTTTGGGGCTGTGGTGTTATCATTTTCACTGGCTTCCATGTACTTTTTAATTTCCTCTTTAACTTCTTGGTTAGCCCATTCATTCTTTAGTAGGGTGTTCTTTAGTCTCCAAATATTTGTTACCTTTCCAAATTTTTTCTTGTGGTTGATTTTCAGTTTCATAGCATTGTGGTCTAAAAATATGTATGGTATAATCTTGATCTTTTTGTACTTGCTGAGAGTTTATTTGTGTCCCCGTATGTGGTGTATTCTGGAGAACATTCTATGTGCACTGGAGAAGAATGTCTATTCCACTGCTTTAGGATGAAATGTTCTGAATATATCTATTAAGTCCATCTGGTCCAGTGTGTCATTCAAAGTCATTGATTCCTTGTTGATTTTCTGATAAGATGATCTGTCCATTGTCATAAGTGGGTGCTGAAGTCCCCTACTATAATGGTATTACTATCAATGAGTTTCTTCATGTTTATGATTAATTGATTTATATCTTTGGTTGCTTTCACATTTGGACCATAAATGTTTACAATTGTTAGGTCTTCTTGGTGGATAGACTCCTAAATTATGATATAATACCCTTCTTCATCTCTTGACACAGTGTTTATTTTAAAGTCTAGATTGTCTATAAGTATGGCTACCCTGGCTTTGTTTTGTTGACTGTTAACATAATAGACGTTTCCCCATCCTCTTACTTTCAATCTGAAGGTGTCTTTAGGTCTAAAATTGGTCTCTTGTAAACAGCATGAAGATGTATTTGTTTTCTTAGCCATTTTGTTATCCTATGTCTTTTGTTTGGAGCATTTAGTCCATTGACATTAAGAGTGAGTACTGAAAGATATGAATTTATTGCCATTATGTTGCTTATAGATTGGAGTTTCTGGTGGTATTCTCTGGTCCGTTCTAGTCTTTGTTGCTTTTGGTATTATTTATTCATTCATTCATTCATTCATTCATTCATTCATTCATCTTTTCTCCCCTCAGAGAGTCCCCCTTAAAATTTCTTGCAGGGCTGTTTTTTTTTTTTTTTTTTTTTTTTTTTAAAATATATGAACTTAATTGTCAAAATGGTTTCCATACAAAACCCAGTGCTCATCCCAAAAGGTGCCCTCCTCAATACCCATCACCCACCCTCCCCTCCCTCCCACCCCCCATCAACCCCCAGTTTGTTCACAGTTTTTTTATTTTAATTTTTTTTTAACGTTTATTTATTTTTGAGACAGGGAGAGACGAAGCATGAACAGGGGAGAGTCAGAGAGAGGGAGACACAGAATATGAAGCAGGCTCCAGGCTCTGAGCTGTCAGCACAGAGCCCGACGCGGGGCTAGAACTCACGGACTGCAAGATCATGACCGGAGCCGAAGTCGGCCGCCTAACAGACTGAGCCACCCAGGCACCCCTGTTCTCAGTTTGTAAGAGTCTCTTATGCTTTGGCTCTCTCCCACTCTAACCTCTTTTTTTTTTTTTTTTTCTCCTCCCCCATGGGTTTCTGTTAAGTTTCTCAGGATCCACATAAGTGTGAAAACATATGGTATCTGTCTTTCTCTGTATGGCTTATTTCACTTAGCATCACACTCTCCAGTTCCATCCACGTTGCTACAAAGGGCCATATTTCATTCTTTCTCATTGCCATGTAGTACTCCATTGTGTATATAAACCACAATTTCTTTATCCATTCGTCAGCTGATGGACATTTAGGCTCTTTCCATAATTTGGCTATTGTTGAGAGTGCTGCTATAAACATTGGGGTACAAGTGCTCCTATGCATCAGTACTCCTTGGGTAAATTCCTAGCAGTGCTATTGCTGGGTCATAGGGTAGGTCTATTTTTACTATTCTGAGGAACCTCCACACTGTTTTCCAGAGTGGCTGCACCAATTTGCATTCCCACCAACAGTGCAAGAGGGTTCCTGTTTCTCCACATCCTCTCCAGCATCTATGGTCTCCTGATTTGTTCATTTTGGCCACTCTGACTGGCGTGAGGTGATATCTGAGTGTGGTTTTGATTTGTATTTCCCTGATGAGGAACGACGTTGAGCATCTTTTCATGTGCCTGTTGGCCATCCGGATGTCTTCTTTAGAGAAGTGTCTATTCATGTTTTCTGCCCATTTCTTCACTGGGTTATTTGTTTTTCGGGTGTGGAGTTTGGTGAACTCTTTATAGATTTTGGATACTAGCCCTTTGTCCAATATGTCATTTGCAAATATCTTTACCCATTCTGTTGGTTGCCTTTTAGTTTTGTTGGTTGTTTCCTTTGCTGTGCAGAAGCTTTTTATCTTCATAAGGTCCCAGTAATTCATTTTTGCTTTTAATTCCCTTGCCTTTGGGGATGTGTCGAGTAAGAGATTGCTACGGCTGAGGTCAGAGAGGTCTTTTCCTGCTTTTTCCTCCAGGGTTTTGATGGTTTCCTGTCTCACATTCAGGTCCTTTATCCATTTTGAGTTTATTTTTGTGAATGGTGTGAGAAACTGGTCTAGTTTCAACCTTCTGCATGTTGCTGTCCAGTTCTCCCAGCACCATTTGTTAAAGAGACTGTCTTTTTTCCATTGGATGTTCTTTCCTGCTTTGTCAAAGATTAGTTGGCCATACTAACTTTGTGGGTCTAGTTCTGGGGTTTCTATTCTATTCCATTGGTCTATGTGTCTGCTTTTGTGCCAATACCATGCTGTCTTGATGATGACAGCTTTGTAGTAGAGGCTAAAGTCTGGGATTGTGATGCTTCCTGCTTTGGTCTTCTTCTTCAAAATTACTTTGGGTATTCGGGGCCTTTTGTGTTTCCATATGAATTTTAGGATTGCTTATTCTAGTTTCGAGAAGAATGCTGGTGCAATTTTGATTGGGATTGCATTGAATGTGTAGACAGCTTTGGGTAGTATTGACATTTTGACAATATTTATTCTTCCAATCCATGAGCAGGGAATGTCTTTCCATTTCTTTATATCTTCTTCAATTACCTTCATAAGCTTTCTATAGGTTTCAGCATACAGATCTTTTACATCTTTGCTTAGATTTATTCCTAGGTATTTTATGCTTCTTGGTGCAATTGTGAATGGGATCAGTTTCTTTATTCGTCTTACTGTTGCTTCATTGTTAGTGTATAAGAAGGCAACTGATTTCTGTACATTGATTTTGTATCCTTCAACTCTGCTGAATTCATGTATCAGTTCTAGCAGACTTTTGGTGGAGTCTATCGGGTTTTCCATGTATAGTATCATGTCATCTGCAAAAAGCGAAAGCTTGACTTCATCTTTGCCAATTTTGATGCCTTTGATTTCCTTTTGTTGTCTGATTGCTGATGCTAGGACTTCCAGCACTATGTTAACCAACAGCGGTGAGAGTGGGCATCCCTGTCGTGTTCCTGATCTCAGGGAAAAAGCTCTCAGTTTTTCCCCATTGAGGATGATGTTAGCTGTGGGCTTTTCATAAATGGCTTTTATGATGTTTAAGTATGTTCCTTCTAACCCGACTTTCTCAAGGGCTTTTATTAAGAAAGGGTGCTGGATTTTGTCAAAGGACTTTTCTGCATCGATTGACAGGATCATATGGTTCTTATCTTTTCTTTTATTAATGTGATGCATCACGTTGATTGATCTGCGAATGTTGAACCAGCCCTGCATCCCAGGAATGAATCCCACTTGATCATGGTGAATAATTCTTTTTATATGCTGTTGAATTCGATTTGCTAGTATCTTATTGAGAATTTTTGCATCCATATTCATCAGGGATATTGGCCTGTAGTTCTCTTTTTTTACTGGGTCTCTGTCTGGTTTGGGAATCAAAGTAATACTGGCTTCATAGAATGAGTCTTGAAATTTTCCTTCCCTTTCTATTTCTTGGAATAGCTTGAGAAGAATAGGTATTATTTCTGCTTTAAACGTCTGGTAGAACTCCCCTGGGAAGCCATCTGGTCCTGGACTCTTATTTGTTGGGAGATTTTTGATAACCGATTCAATTTCTTCACTGGTTATGGGTCTGTTCAAGCTTTCTATTTCCTCCTGATTGAGTTTTGGAAGAGTGTGGGTGTTTAGGAATTTGTCCATTTCTTCCAGGTTGTCCAGTTTGTTGGCATATAATTTTTCATAGTATTCCCTGATAATTGTTTGTATCTCTGAGGGATTGGTTGTAATCATTCCATTTTCATTCATGATTTTATCTATTTGGGTCATCTCCCTTTTCTTTTTGAGAAGCCTGGCTAGAGGTTTGTCAATTTTGTTTATTTTTTCAAAAAACCAACTCTTGGTTTCGTTGATCTGCTCTACAGTTTTTTTAGATTCTATATTGTTTATTTCTGCTCTGATCTTTATTATTTCTCTTCTTCTGCTGGGTTTAGGCTGCCTTTGTTGTTCTGCTTCTATTTCTTTTAGGTGTGCTGTTAAGATTTTGTATTTGGGATTTTTCTTGTTTCTTGAGATAGGCCTGGATTGCAATGTATTTTCCTCTCAGGACTCCGTTTGCTGCATCCCAAAGTGTTTGGACTGTTGTATTTTCATTTTCGTTTGTTTCCATATATTTTTTAATTTCTTCTCTAATTGCCTGGTTGACCCATTCATTCTTTAGTAGGGTGTTCCTTAACCTCCATGCTTTTGGAGGTTTTCCAGACTTTTTCCTGTGGTTGATTTCAAGCTTCATAGCATTGTGGTCTGAAAGTATGCATGGTATAATTTCAATTCTTGTATACTTATGAAGGGCTGTTTTGTGACCCAGGATATGATCTATCTTGGAGAATGTTCCATGTGCACTCGAGAAGAAAGTATATTCTGTTGCTTTGGGATGCAGAGTTCTAAATAGATCTGTCAAGTCCATCTGATCCAATGTATCATTCAGGGCCCTTGTTTCTTTATTGACCGTGTGTCTAGATGATCTATCCATTTCTGTAAGTGGAGTGTTAAAGTCCCCTGCAATTACCACATTCTTATCAATAAGGTTGCTTATAGTAATTGTTTTATATATTTGGGGGCTCCAGTATTCGGCGCATAGACATTTATAATTGTTAGCTCTTCCTGATGGATAGACCCTGTAATTATTATATAATGCCCTTCTTCTTCTCTTGTTACAGCCTTTAATTTAAAGTCTAGTTTGGCTGATATAAGTATGGCTACTCCAGCTTTCTTTTGGCTTCCAGAAGCATGATAAATAGTTCTCCATCCCCTCACTCTCCATCTAAAGGTGTCCTCAGGTCTAAAATGAGTCTCTTGTAGACAGCAAATACATGGGTCTTGTTTTTTTATCCATTCTGATACCCTATGTCTTTTGGTTGGCGCATTTAATCCATTTACATTCAGTGTTATTATAGAAAGATACGGGTTTAGAGTCATGGTGATGTCTGTATGTTTTATGCTTGTAGTGATGTCTCTGGTACTTTGTCTCACAGGATCCCCCTTAGGATCTCTTGTAGGGCTGGTTTAGTGGTGACGAATTCCTTCAGTTTTTGTGTGTTTGGGAAGACCTTTATCTCTCCTTCTGTTCTAAATGACAGACTTGCTGGATAAAGGATTCTTGGCTGCATATTTTTTCTGTTCATCACATTGAAGATCTCCTGCCAATCCTTTCTGGCCTGCCAAGTTTCAAAAGAGATCGGTCACGAGTCTTATAGGTCTCCCTTTATATGTGAGGGCACGTTTATCCCTTGCTGCTTTCAGAATTTTCTCTTTATCCTTGTATTTTGCCAGTTTCACTATGATGTGTCGTGCAGAAGATCGATTCAAGTTACGTCTGAAGGGTGTTCTCTGTGCCTCTTGGATTTCAATGCCTTTTTCCTTCCCCAGTTCAGGGAAGTTCTCAGCTATTATTTCTTCAAGTACCCCTTCAGCACCTTTCCCTCTCTCTTCCTCCTCTGGGATACCAATTATGCGTATATTATTTCTTTTTAGTGTATCACTTAGTTCTCTAATTTTCCCCTCATACTCCTGGATTCTTTTATCTCTCTTTTTCTCAGCTTCCTCTTTTTCCATAATTTTATCTTCTAGTTCACCTATTTTCTCCTCTGCCTCTTCAATCCGAGCCGTGGACGTTTCCATTTTATTTTGCATCTCGTTTAAAGCGTTTTTCAGCTCCTCCTGACTGTTCCTTAGTCCCTTGATCTCTGTAGCAAGAGATTCTCTGCTGTCCTCTATACTGTTTTCAAGCCCAGAGATTAATTGTATGACTATTATTCTAAATTCACTTCTTGTTATATTATTTAAATCCTTTTTGATCAGTTCATTAGCTGTTGTTATTTCCTGGAGATTCTTTTGAGGGGAATTCTTCCGTTTGGTCATTTTGGATAGTCCCTGGAGTGGTGCAGACCTGCAGGGCACTTCCCCTGTGCTGTGGTGTATAACTGGAGTTGGTGGGCAGGGCCGCAGTCAGACCTGATGTCTGCTCCCAACCCACCGCTGGGGCCACAGTCAGACTGGTGTGTGCCCTCTCTTCCCCTCTCCTAGGGGCAGGATTCACTATGGGGTGGCGTCGCCCGTCTGAGCTACTTGCACACTGCCACGCTTGTGGTGCTGGGGATCTGGTGTATTAGCTGGGGTGGGTAGGCAAGGTGCATGGGGGCAGGAGGGGCAGGCTTAGCTCGCTTCTCCTTAGGTGATCCACTTCAGGAGGGGCCCTGTGGCAGCGGGAGGGAGTCAGACCCGCTGCCGGAGGGGTGGCTCCGCAGAAGCACAGCGTTGGGTGTTTGCGCAGAGCGAGCAAGTTCCCTGGCAGGAACTGGTTCCCTTTGGGATTTTGGCTGGGAGTTGGGCGAGGGAGATGGCGCTGGCGAGCGCCTTTGTTCCCCGCCAAACTGAGCTCTGTCATCCCAGGGCTCAGCAACTCTCCCCCCTTTGTCCTCCAGCCTTCCCGCTTTCTGAGCAGAGCTGTTAACTTATGACCTCCCAGATGCTACGTCCCGCTTGCTGTTGGAACACACTCCGTCTGGCCCCTCCGCTTTTGCAAGCCAGACTCGGGGCTCTGCTTGGCCTGCGGGCCGCCCCTCCGCCCCGGCTCCCTCCCGCCAGTCCGTGGAGCACGCACCGCCTCTCTGCCCTTCCTACCCTCTTCCGTGGGCCTCTCGTCTGCGCTTGGTTCCAGAGACTCCGTTCTGCTAATCCTCTGGCGGTTTTCTGGGTTATTTAGGCAGGTGTAGGTGGAATCTAAGTGATCAGCAGGAGGTGCAGTGAGCCCAGCGTCCTCCTGTGCCGCCATCTTCCTAGTACCTCCGCAGGGCTGGTTTAGTAGTCATGAATGCCTTTAATTATTTTCTGGGAAACTTTTAATTTCTCCTATTTTGAGTGACAGCCTTGTTGTATAAAGAATTCTTGGCTGCGTATTTTTTCAGTTCAGCACATTGAGTATAGCCTGCCATTCCTTTCTGGACTCCCAAGTTTCTGTGGATAAGTGTGCTGGAAACCTGATCTGTCTTCACTTATAGGTTAAGGACTTTTCCTTTGCTGCTTTCATGATTCCTTCCTTGCTGGAGTATTTTGTGAATTTGACTATGATATGCCTTGTTGATAGTTGGTTTTGTTGAATCTAATGGGAGTCCTCTGTGCTTCCTGTATTTTGATGCCTTATCCCAGGTTAGGAAAGTTTTCTGCTATGATTTGCCCACATGGCCCTTCTACCCCATTTCTCTCTCTTCCTTTTCTGGGACCCCTATGATTCTGATGTTTTTCCTTTTTAATGAGTAACAGATTTCTTTAATTCTTAAATCGTGCTCTTTTGCCTTAGTCTCCCTCTTTTTTTCTGTTTCATTATTCTCCATAAGTTTGTTCTCTATATCACTGATTCGCTGCTCTGCCTCATCCATCCTTGTCGCTGTGCATCCATTATAGATAGCATCTCAGTTATAGCCTTTTTTATTTCATCCTGACTAGCTTTTACTTCTTTTATCTCTGCAGAGAGGGATTCTAATCTATTTTTGACTCCAGCTAGTATTCTTATTATCGTGATTCTAAATTCTGGTTCAGACATCTTGCTTGTATCTGTGTTGGTTAAGTCCCTGGCTGTCGTTTCTTCCTGCTCTTTCTTTTGGAGAGAATTCCTTCATTTTGTCATTTTGAAGGAAGAAAAGGAATTAATGAGATTAAAAAAATTAAAATTAAAGATAAATTTAATAAGATTAAAATTAAAAAATTAAAAACAACACAAACACACACACACACACACACACACACACACACACATGCACACACACACAAATCAAATAAATGATGCTAGATCCTAGGTGTGTTTTGGTCTGGGTGTTGAAAGGGGCTTGACTGATTACAGAAAAAAGGGGAAAAAAGGAATCTGTTTGAAAATTTGTAAAGATGAATACACTGAAACAGAATAAAATGAAATGATGGAAGTAAAATAGAATTTGTAAAATTTACAGAACAGTAAAAAATATAGTTGAAAAAATTTTAAAAAATATTTTTAATAAAAATTCAAAATAAAAATAGATTTTTTTCTCTTTCTGTTTTCAAAAAAAGAAAAGAAAAAGAGAGAAATAAAAAAGAAAATTGAATAGATGCACCAGGAAACAAACTGAAATACGATTGAAATTACATTCTTTTCCCCTAACATTCAAACTATGAAGCACTTTATAGCTCATAAACTATGCAGGTGGAGCGACTTCTATTCCTGGAGGGTGAAGTTGGCCCAGTTGGTCAGGGCTTAGTGTAATGGCTCCATTATCCACTAGATGGCGCTGCTTAGCTTACTGGGGTGGATTGTTGGGGCACTTGTCAGTGTGTATGCACATGCACGTGAGTAGTAAAAATGGCGTCACTCAGCTACCCAGTCTCTAGTAACAGAATTCTATTCTCCTCAATCAGCAATCTTGCACCCGTCCTTTGTCTCTGGCTTCCATCCACTCCCCGCTTTTACACTGTCCGTGACCAAGCCCCAGGCAGCAACTCTCTCCTGAGTTTTATCTCAGGTGTGGCTGTTTTTCCCGACCCCTTACTTCTGAGAGACTGTGGCTTTGACCTGTTCTGCCCCTCTGCAAGAGGGTCTCACTGAGCAATGACCTGGTGCCAGCCACACCCAGGAACATTCATGGAACCGTGTTGCTGCCAATGCCCAGAGACTGTGGCTGGGTGCCAGCCTGCCCCAGAAAATGTTCATGCAATCATGTAGCGGCAGCGTTTCAGGGATTATGGAAAATCACAACACACATCTGGCATCAGGCCTCACCCTTAATGACCTTGTTCCAGCACCAGCATCTTATTCACCTTTTAAACTTCTACTTTTTTCTAAAGGCAGATCTAAAGTGCTCCTTCATTTGCGAGGTTTTTCCTAATCTCAATTGTACACTGGGCACCCCTTTGTGTATGTCCTCACAAAGATTCAACCATACTTCAATCATATAACATATTAATCTTCTTTCTCTTATTTACTGGCATGAGTGTCTCCACTACAGTATCATCTTTATGAAAGCCATTGTCTGTATATTCTGAGCAATTATTAATGTGCACAACATATGAGTATATACTTATTGAAAGAATTGATGTGATGCTTCTCAGTCTTATCTTAGTTCATATGTTCTAAGGCAGGAATGGAAAAGAGATACAATCTGCTGTGGCAAATTCAGTCTACCAGTGTTAGTAGGCCTCTACTGACAAAAGTCCTAGTGTCATTTCTGAATTCTACACAGAGGGTCTTGTTTGTTTAGAAACACCTGTCATGGGTTTAGTAGGGGGATATGAGGATATAAGCACCACATGCTTGCAATTTCTAGAATTAGAAGTATGTAATTAAAACATTATACAAAACAGTACTTTAAACCAGTTTTCTGTCCAAAATGGAGTGCTACCATTTTTTCCTAGAATGCATATCCTTTTTTTCCTATTTGGCATTTTGGGTGCTAAAATTGAGATGCCTTTCATCTTCTCACATACCCTTAATTAGATGAGAAAAAAAAAACAGTGACAGATATTTGGCTCTATAAAAAATTAATATTAAATTGTGGGTGATTGAGAGATGATGAGAAAGAGAAGGGGGATGGTGGTTAAAGATGACTTGGTAGAAGTGGACAAAGTGTAAGAATCTCCTTGACAGGGAAGGTTCAATGATGTATATGTGCTATGGCAAACCCACCCTGTGTGACTGGTGTTTCTAAATGTCAAGGGATTTCAACCAAAATCTGAACCAGATCAGAAAAAAAAGAATGGCTACAAGATGTAGACACCAATAGGTTATAGAGTTAAGTGTAAGCGTGAGGACCATGGAGCTTAAAGTGTTTATAAAAATGTAAACATGGAGCTTCTGGGTGGCTCAGTTAGTTAAGCACCTGATTCTTGATTTTTGCTCAGGTCATGATCTCACAGTTCTTGAGTATGAGGCCCGTGTCAGGCTCTGTGCTGGTGGTGCAGAGCCTGCTTGGGATTCTCCCTCACTCTATGTCCCTCCCTTTCTCTCATGATCTCTCTCTCTCTCTCTCTCAAAATAAATAAACTTTAAAAAAATGTAAACATTACACAAATCTTGAGGAGGCAATTAATATCTTATGAAATATGATAGGAGAGTAAAGATTTTATGAAAATATCAAAGTACAGGACTGTCTGGATTACAAAGATCATAATATGATCATACCCTTCTTCACAGATTATAATAGATCTTTGATTATTATTTTATTGAATTCTTATGACTATTCTCGAAGATCAGCAGGTCAGGAATCATTATCTTTTTGGAATGATCTGAACCTTCCAGAAGTTAAAAACCTAGAACCAGTGAGTCAGGGAAGGAGAATGATCCAACATTTCCTCCCCCTTTCTTTTCAAGGTCTCTCCTCCTCTTCCTCCTTTCCTTTCTTCCTCTCTCCTTCTTCCCTCCCTCTGCCCTTTTCTTTCTCTTTCTTCTCTCTTTCTTTCATAGATTGAGCATATGTGAACCTTCATTTAACACTTAAAAGCTTGTACATTGGGGTTTATGGTTTGAAATATAGGCAACAAACATACACAGCTATAGATGAAGCTATAGGAAATAGTGAAGTTGAAGGATCACTATAATAATGAAGTTGAAGGTGACTTACTTTTTGAAATAAACATGTAATATGAACTTATATATTGCCATTGACTTTTCCCCAGGAATTAAATGCAAAAGATTCTGATCATGTAGATCTGGCATATTTGGCCTTAATCATTTCAACTTTTACTAAAATGTGACTTCTTGGGGTTTTGTATGTATGTACCAGTATACTACATGTGTATAATATACTGCATATGTATATATGTATACATGCACACACACACACACACACACACACACACACACACACACACAAATAATTTTAGACCAAAACCAAGGAATTCTCTCTTTATGTCTGTGGTTGTTTGACTGGGTTAGGAAATTGCATTTATAAAAGGCCTTTTGGCCAGAAACGATGTTATGCTCTGAAAAAGAAACTTCTTTCTTCTTTGATGAAGACAATTTTTTTTTTCTTTTCATGGGAACTAAACCATTCTCCAATTCCCCTGGTGGGATATGAATTAATATAGTAGAACAGAGTTTACTCTCAACAGCTGCGACTTGCACCTGTGGTGTATTTTTTAATCCTTTTTCACTGCAGTATGATAGAGAAAAAAGCAGGGGGAAAGGCTTTATGGGACCTTCCAACTGAGATGCTTAATGCATTATTAGGAACAGAAATTCTCAGTGGGATTTACCCATTCCTATTAGGAATTAGGCTTAGAGAATCAAATATGAAAAGCATATAACATTTCCCCAACCTGAGCTGAGATTGGCAGTGGGATCCACACCCGTCATTTTCTGGGTTTTCTCCAATCTGTCATATCAGGGTTCCCCAGATAATTTCATCTCCTGCCTTCTTTGATCCATAGCCTATAGTGCAGAGGTATTTATAGCTCCACACTGGCATTATGTGAGCATCACTGGCCAAGACAGAGCACACAATCAGCTTTGCTGTATGCTTGTTCCACATCATTAAGCATTAATGAAGTGATCTCTAATTGTTTCTCATTCCTGGACTCCAGGCTCTTTATTGCTCAGTACTCCTGTATAGCTTTCCTTAGAAGTCAAGTTAACCCTCCCAACTGTCGAGATGGCAGGCTGATGCTTCCCTATGGAGGCAATATCATTAACCTGCTATGAGTTGGAAGGCAAAGGAAGGGGGAAGGATGTTCTTAATCATGGGTATCTAAAAAACATCCTCAGTGCAGCTTTCAGCTGCCAATTCTTTCACCTCTGAATCCCATGTGTTGCCATCCACTTTCAGCTTCGTGTGAAGATCTCCGCCAACTATTAAAACTATCTTAGCATCATTCATTGCTATATGGAGAATTTTTCAGCAATGGATGTGCATAAATGTGTACAATTTCTGGGGAAATGCCTCTAGGAAATAATGTCTATTAAGAGAAAGTTGTTTAGAAACTACAATTATAATGAAAGCAGTCAATTTACACCATCACACACACATAAGGGTTTTTCATATGGTTTGTGTGCATATTTTGAAAAAAAATGCTTTAGATGCGTCTCAGCAAAACAAATCCTTCCCATCAGAAATAGAAATAATGGTCAACTTATACATGTGTTTTGAGAGAAGAGGAAAGTTTTATTGCTGACTGTTGAAAAAGAAAAGTGAAAGGAGCAAATGCTAATAAAGATTCTCACCACACTTGACAATTTAATAAGTGGAGATTATGAGAATATTATTATCTTAGCAGAGTATTGCATTTCACCCAGAATCTCCCCATAAAGCCCATGTGGCAAATCTAGCTTAGAATTCAGTGCTAACTTTCAAACTGGACAAATATGACCCGAAATCTCCGAACACAGCAAACAGTTCCTGTTGACCAAGTAGTAAAATAAAATTCAGGAAGGGGGAGTGGTGAGTTTGTGAAATTCAACAACCTCAGGAGTTATTAGACAGAAGACTGTTCATTTTTAACGAGGACTGTAGGGTATTTAGGGTACACAAATGAATGTGGTTCTGATTTAAAATATCAGCCACATATTGCATACAAATATTTAAAGGAAGGCCAAGTTGTAGTAAACTTTCTATGCGGTCAGGTTACATCAAAATGCATTCTAAAGGGTTTGATTAATATGACTGCACTGAATCAGAAAAGGAATCGATACTAATTATTTTCCACTTATTTTGAAATATTAGTGTCCCATATTGAAGCCAAAAGTACCTAAAGAACATATGCTCCTTTAGGTATCCATTCTCATCATTTTGCATCTCTGAGTTTCTGTCTTCCCTTCAGGACCTCCCATAAAAGTGTCAGCCAGCCATATTTTTGCTTAAGCAGATGCATGTGCCTCTTTGACTCAGTTTTCGGCCCTTGTGGCTCCAGGGGTTCAGTGCTTATGGCATTCCCTACAAGAACACGTGTCGGTGGCTGAGATTTCTGCATGCCTGTCACTTCTTTTTGGATTGTACTGCACAGTTGAGTGGGTCTGTCCTTTGAGTGACTGCAGGGACAGGGGCTGGGAGACAGTCAGAAATCAGAGTGACAACTTAGCTCAAACAGATCCTCTTATCACGTCCACTTCAGAGGACAAGTGCCTGCAGCTGCATTTCTACCACATCTGTGGGCTTAAAAGTACATATTTACTTAAAGCCATAGGATTTTCAAATCTGAATAGGAGCTTAGGGCCCCCCTTATTTTTTTTACAGTTGAAGAAAGTGGCACCTACAGAAATGAAGGGGCACTGTTTCCTGGTGAATGTCAGGACTGGGACTTGAACTTGTGCCTACTGATGCTTGGTACCCCTAGAAACAAGGCTCTTTTTATATTCCCTTAAGATTACATTATTATACCATTGGGCCAGGGCTGTGAAGGACTTGGGTACATCTGTGGTGTGAGTAGAGTTTTCCTCTTTTTTGATATAGTCTTCCTACCTCTCACACCACTGAAACTGCCTTACAAATATGAGCAGTTGATTTATTTAGAAAGAAAACTTTAAATGAAAATATAGTTTACTAGTCTAACTCCATTATCCTTTCTGGGAAAGCCATTCAAAGTCTATATCCTGCTTATATTTAATCTCTCAGTGTATGTGGTTAATATAGGATCTCTCAGTATACCTATAAAAAAGGCACTCAATCAATGTATTTCATTTGAATTAATTGTTTCCTTGAATTATTTGGGGATGTGTGTACAAAGGGAAAAGTGGGCTGTCAATTAAACAGATGAGACTGTCCACATCAACAGAATTCAAGTGTATTCATAGTATGGAATAATTCCTCCCATGAAGAAGGTTATGTATACAGTAGACAAGTACTTCCAGCTGTACTGTCTTAGCTATCCACCAATTTACCCTTCCCTGGCCTAGGCAGTATAAAAAGAAAGGTGTTAAGAGGGTGTTAACAATAGGGCTGGAAGGAAGGTTCAATCCATTCCAGATGTGGTAGTTGACACCTTGTCTTAACTTTGTTCTCAGTCTAACACCTCATATATCATTGACAATGGGCCAATCAGGAAACACACCCAAAGATTGAGGTATCATGATTAGGTGCTAATAATTAGGGCTGGAATTCCTTTGACTGAAACAAACATTTTGGTAGTCTGTTTCTCAGAGTTTCACACTAGATCTTTTTTACCTGACTTTGCAATTATACTTTTTAAACCCAATTTTGCAATTACATTCCTTTTATTCTATTGCTCACTCTATTTAGAAAACATGAGTGTGCTTTGTTTTCCTTTTTTCTACCCTATTTGGAAACCACAGGATATGATATTCTGAGCTGTATTGCAGAACCTAATTTATCACTAGGTATGGGTTTAATGCTGCCTTTTTGAAAAACAAGAGGGTAAAAAAGGCAAGTAGTTTTTAGTTTTATTTTGAAAAGTATTTTAACCCGAAAGACTTCTTGAAAGAGCTTCAGAAACCACCAGGGACCACCCTTTAAGAACCACTGAATTAAAAGATATTCTCATTAAACTGATTAATCTCCAAGAGTTTGGAGCATGAATAGAAATAGAAATAGAAATAGAAATAGAAATAGAAATAGAAATAGAAATACAAATACAAATACAAATACAAATACAAATACAAATACAAATAGCTTCTATCCTTCTCAGGGATAGAAGCTGAGATTTGAAAATGGGTAACATACTGAAAAGGGTGGAGGACATTTCTTATACTGAGAAGAGAAAGACTGAATCAATGGAAGGAAGAAAGCATTTGACTAATGTAGAATAGGTTGTTCTAGAAGACCCAAGCTTCTTCAGGTGTGGCAATGTTACAGCACTTCAATGAGAGAATAGCCTAAGACAGGTACAGATGCTTGAGGTTACATTTCAGTTATACACACATTTACTTACAGATAGTAAATGTCCAAAATCTATGACAAAACTATTGTTCTCCAAAACTCACCTCCAGTGTATCTGAGAGGAGCAAGAGTGCACCAGACCATTTAACAAATCAAGATCCCTATCAAAAGAGAAATTAATGAAATCACTTACCTTAGTTAGATGGAGGAACCCTAAACTGAGGTGAAGTTGTAGCTCTACAATCCGATATTCATTTTAGACCTCACTGAGAAGCTGACATTTAAGCAAAGACAACACATGAGGAATGCAACTACGCAGCTAGCTGAGTGAAGAAGAGCCACTGCAAATGTCCCAGAGTCAGGAAAATGCCGGAAATGTTTTAAAAAACTAGGAGGAAACCAGTATGTCTAAACCAGAGTGGCAGTGGAAAAGAAGTTTAGAGAGTAACAAGATGTCAAATTGTGTAGGGTTTTGTAGAATTTCAGCTTTTACTCTAAGTGAAATGGGGAGCCATTGCAGGGTTTTGAGCAGAGAACTAACACAATCTGATTTATATTTAGAAATAACTACTCTTGACGATTCAGAAATAACAGTGAAGGGAGGGGACAAAGAAGGAAGCAAAGAGAAAAGTGAAGGGCTACTGTTGAGTCCCCAAGGTGATCTCTCCCAGTTCCTTCCTTCCCTGTATTAGGCACTGCAATATGCTCCTCTTCAAACTTCACAGGGGGAAACTCGTTCATCCCCCTCCTTTCGAAGCTGGGGAGTGCTTAGTGACTTACCCGAATAATAAAATGAGATGGAAGTAGCAGAAGGACCTCATAAAAAGTTTCAAACAATTTCTTTTTAAGTTCACTCTTGAGAAATTCCAACTAACAACCTAGCCGCCATGCTCTGAGAAACCCAAGCTACATGGAAAATCCATATGCAGATGGTCCAGTTGACAAGTCCACCTGAGCTTCAGTAAACAGCAGTATCAATAGCCAGCCAAGTGAGTAAACCATCCTGGACATCTAGTCTCATGTATCATCTGACTATAAATGCATGAAAGACCTCAAGTAAGAACCATTCAGTGGACACTTCTCAAACCCAAACATAATGGAGAAAAATTAAATATTGGTTTAAACCATAAAGTTTTGGAGTAACTTGAAATAATTTATGCAGCTATACACTATTTCTTAGCCCATAAAGAGGTAGCAGAAGAAGAGTGAGAATAGAGTCTCAAAACAATTGCTGTAGAGCAAAATGGATCATCTGATTGATTGATGTGTAAGTGGATGGGAAAAAAGCCCAAGAATTAAGGATGACTACACGATGTTTTACCTGAACACCAGAGAGGTAGAAACTGACATCAAGTAAGCTGTTGGATCGCTACAGGTGGAGAAAACATAGGTGAGGAACAGGCTTTTGAGCAGAGAAGTCATAAATAAGTGATTTATGAATTTGTTTGGTAAAGTAGGATGGGCAAACAGGAAACATTAAAAACAGAAGATTACAGGAAGACTACTATTAAAATCTATTCATAAGGTAAATCTCTGACCTTCTTAACAGTCATTTCAGAATGGACGGCAAACAAGAAGAAAATGCGTAAATCGAAGAATATGTCAAAGGAGACAAGGACAAAGTCAAATGTCAAAGAAAGAGTCATATTACTTGGAAAATATGGTCATAGTTTTTGAAGTCACACACCAAAGATGATGTCAAGAGTTCTAACAGTCAGGGACAGATAAATGGACATTCCCTTAGCAATGATAAATTTGTGAAAGTATATAAAAAATTCTGAATAAACTGTTCTAGTCATAAATGGATACATGAGAAGGGAACACATGTACATATCCGTTTGTGGAAAAAAAACGCCATGGATTATGATTTTCCTATTTCAAGTGTATGTCAGTGCATTTTTGTGTGTATTTTCTTCCTATATGGCAATGAGATGGAAAGATAGTTTTGATTTTGTTTATTTTCAGAAAGAGGGTAAACATGTCATTTTCTGTCTTATTCCAAACTGTTCAGGTTAAATGTTGTGGCTTTATTTGTAACCCAGAGGAGCTTGAACTTTCAAGGAAAATCCATATCTCAACAGATTTTCAGTATAATTATATTAGTGATCCAAATAGATTTATATAAGCTTCGATTAAATATCAAAAGTTAATATTCTGCATGCACAAACCCCAAGCCCACCTTTGCCCTTCTGACTTAGGAAGAAAATAAATATAAACACTTTTAAAAGATCAATGCCCAAAAGCATTTTTTAAACAAGGAACAGAGAAAAGGGGTGATTCTTTGTCTTTGCTTTTATAATCTCATCTCTTTGTTATGCTCCCTTGAGAAAAGAACAAACGGATGGGCATAATATAAGAAGCAGAAGTAGAGTCAATCCATTTTGTCAAACTGCAAGAAGAATCAACACCTTTATCTTGCTGCTTGAGATTCAAATGTAGTTAGAAACATAATTCCATTTTTATCATATAAAACTTGATTCACTTCTCACTGCCAGTGTTCAGAGCAGTTATCCAACAGACATGAATGGTGTTGATTTATTTTCCTATACTCTATCTACCCTGAAAGCATAAAATATGGTACTCGCCACTAATTTTTCAGCCCCGTCATCAGTATTTGATACTGGAAATTCAACTTAAGCCTATTAATGCATACACATATAAAAAATGTGCTTTAAAATTTTGGGGGTATATGATTTCATTATATTTATGGAGATGCCTAACATTTTACAGTAGTAACTATGTGGCAGGCAGCTTTCAAAAAATTGTGTGTGTGCATCATTTCTTTTCATCTTAACAAGAAACTTACAAGGTAGGCATTATTATCCCTATTTTACAGATAAAGAAACTGAGGCCCATTGAGATTAAATAACTTGTCAGTGTTACACAGCAAGTAAATTGCAGAGCAAATATTTAAACCTAAGAAGTCTGGCTATAGAATATATACTCCTAATCACTAGACTGCTTACTCAGGTACATAAGAAGAAAAAGAGTGCTATCAAAGAAACTAAGACTGAGAAAAAACAACATTATGAATTATTGGTGAGATAGAAGAATTTTCTAAGGGCTTATAGAAAAATTTCTTAGCTTGGTGATAGGAAATATCAAATGAATCTGGATTCATGCACATCAGTGGGTGGTGAATAAACAAACTGTGGTATATCCATGCTATGGAACACTATTCAGTAATAAAAAGGGACAAACTACTGATACATGCAACAATCCATATGAGCCTCAAAGGCATTATACTTAGTGGAAGAACCAGTCTCAAGCACATATGCACTGTATGATTCTGTACGGAGGTTAGGAGTAAAAGTAGGGGTTGACTATAAAGATATAGAACATGTAGGATTTGGGGCACCTGGGTGGCTGAGTCAGTTAAGTGACTCTTGATTTCGGCTCAGGTCATGATCCCACGGTTCATGAGATCGAGACCCACATTGGTTTCTGTGCTGACAGCATGGAGCCTGCTCTCTCTCCCCCTCTCTTTCTCTGCCCTTCTGCTTCCTCAAAATAAATAAGTAAACTTAAAAATATAACATGTGGAATTCTGGGGATGATGGGACTGTTCTAAATCTTGATTATAGTTGTAGTGACACAAATCTACATGCTTAAAAATTTAGTCAATTAATTTTATCAATGTGAACAAGTCGATTTTACTGTATGATAACTTAAAAAATAAGATTTTATTAATCCTCAGGGGGGGGAGAAAGGAATCTTGATACAAGACTTGGCCATTCTTAGGGCACCTGGCTGGCTCAGTTGGAAAAGAATAAGACTCTTGATCTCAAGGTTGTGAATTTGAGCCATATATATATACATATATATATATATATATATATATATATATATATATGTATATATATATGGAACAAAAAAAAAATATATATATATATATGGAACAAAAAGACTTGGCTATTCTACTTAAAACTGTGGATGCTTGATCAAGTTGCTTAAACTCTTATAGTTTCAGTTTTTTTCCCTTTAATTAGTAAGTAACTAAAAATGCCTAGCAGCATGTTATTAATTGTAAATTTTGTGAGGTGCTCAGTACCATGGCTGAATATTAGAAATACTCAATCCATGATTATAAATACTGTTCACGGTCTTGAAAAAAAGTAAAAGTAGCTTCCTTTGCCCTATTTTCAGATTTCTGTATAATAAGGATGTGATGATCTGATCCCAGGAAGGAAGGCTCGCCATCCACAAAAGAATCATTCTACAAAATTTCTATTTGGTGATTTTACTACATCCGTGGGAACACTGTCTTCTTGTCACTATCCAAGCCAATGACTCCTCCAAAGAAGCTGTATAGGACATTTTTGAACCATGGAAGCTAAAGAAATGTTAGCCTTTTTTTCCTCATTTTTCTTCAGCCACCTCTACTTCCATTGCCCTGCTTAAACACCAGTCGTCCTTTCTGCAAAGAAGCCCCCCTCTTTTCCTTTCAGCCACCAACTCCACTCTCTTCTGCTCCATGAGGCCCTAGCTTGTCCCTCCCATGAGTTCTCCGAGTACCTCACTGTCTGAGTAGCTCCTGCTGTTCCGTAACCACATACAACCTGGTAATTGACACAGTATATCATATACTCATGCTGTGCTGTGCCAAAGAAAACCCAAGTTCCTTGAAGGCAGGCAGATATCAAACGGAAATATATTACAAAGATGTTGTGTGTCTGGCCTTCTCAGTACTTCATATGCACTGTTTGTTTTTTTCTTCAAAACAAGCCTTTTAAATAGGAAACTTTACCCCTATTATGTACAAAAAGAAACAGAGTTAGTCACTATCCCAAGGGGAAGTCACATATGTTGAAGCTGGGATATGAACCTAAATGTGACTCAAAATTCACTCTATTTTATTTACTTTTACACCAAACAAAAATACATTTTTTTCTTTATATCTCACAGGAAATTAAATATATACAAGGTTCATGAATTATCTGTAGAACTTAATTGAATTGAATATTTCCTACCTACATCAGCATTTTTAAAATAATAGCTTCCAGTTTCCTGAGGAAGACGATGATTGACTTTTACCAAATAAAAGTTTCAGGTGGGTAAAAAAAAGGTTTAAAGATGTTTTTACATTCAACTTCCAAATATAAGACTTGGGGTTTTTATTTTCTTATATCTACTCTTCCTTTTCCCTTCCTCTTTTTTATTATTGTTCTTTCTTCTTCTCCTCCTCCCTCTAACCCTCTTCTTACTCTCCTTCTTCTTCTCTTTTCCTTTCCCTCCTCCTCCCCACTTCCTCCTCTATCTTCTTCTCCTCTTCTTCCCCCACTCTCCCTTCTTCTTTTCCTCCTCTTCTTGCTCTGTCTCTCTGTTTCTATCTCTCCCTTTCGTTATTTTTATTTTAAATTAGATGGGCACCATTTTTTAAAGTTAAAAGCATATCTTCCTAAGACACTATTAATATGTATTATGGATGCTATTGAGCAAATCAATAAGCCACATGTGAATAACAGGAACTAATTTTTTGTTTCCTTTTCAAACAACTAGCTATATGGGAACTTGGCAAAGGAAAAAAGAACAAAGAAAATACGTCAAATAATTTTTCTTGTAAGCTGATGAAAATAATTAATTGGAAGGCAGTTTCTGATGCTACTGAAATAAGAATTACGAAAGGAATAGAATCTGCAGAAGAGTATATCTCCCCTGCTTTGCTGTGCTGTGGATGCTCAAATGCAGTCCAATTCTAACCCACTGGGGGAAACCTCCTTTCATGGGAGCAGCATGTGAACCAAGAAAACTCAGGACTCTGGTAACAGGACTCAGGAAAATTTATAACTTGGCGTTCAATAGCAAAAGTCCCACATATTGCTGGACCTCACAGATATATTTCAGATCTGTTAGAAAAACACATTTTTACAATGTATTCTAGAGTCATATGTAAAGTTAACTTTTACTGATAACGCAATATACACCAGCCAATGTGGCTAAGAACTTTACATCCATTGTCATATTCAAATCTCTAATGATCAGGGATGATTTTCATCATTTGCATGCAACATGAGAGTAAACTAAGTCACAAAAAGGTTAAGAATTGTGTCAAAACACCTAACCCCCCAGGAAGGGGATAGCACAAGCCAGACTGTGAGAGAAACCACTGAGCTACCTGTGTTCATAACAACTACATTATATTGCTTCTCCTGAGGAATGGCAGCTTCTGGAACCATTTTCACTGATATTTGATAAAGGAGTCCATATATGTAGTCTACCCTACTGTATAAACATTTGCATTTAGCTGCCAAAATGGGATATTTGCTATGCATTCCCTGAAATTTATTCTGAAAATACAAAAAGCTTTGTTTGATCATTGCTCAAATGCACTCTCAATTATTTTTCAAGCTAGTTTCCTTGGATGGGTATTGATGGGATTTACGCTCACAGAGAAATCCAGCTGACATGCAAACAAAGACAAGGAGAAGGCTTAGCTACAAGCTAGTATCATCCATAATAATTGACCTTGTACTGTGAATTTTAACTGTCAAGCAATTGAATTTCAGACTCTAAGCAAAAGAACAATTGCTACATGGGTATAAGGATACCATTATGAGGTTGCACCGACTTAGGCAAGGAAGAAATCAGGTACTGCACCATCACTGCTTTGGTGGACATGAAGGTCATCTGCAAAAGTTCACTTATCTGGAGAGAATGCAATTAGAATTCAGGTAATAAACTGGTTCACCAGATACCAAGACAAATGCACTCAGGATTCATTTCAATATATCCATATAGAAAAATGATTTCATATATTTTGGAGTCCATAGGTTTATTAAAAGGATAATGATATTATGGCATCATCATGGATATAACATATTTTTACGTGAGGGAACTAAATCAAGACTGGTGTTTATTTTTACTTGAATTTGTTTTTTCAGAAAAAAACAAAAAACTTAGTAGATTTCGTGAGATGGACAATTGCTTATGACATCTTTATTGGTGTTATTCAAAACTATTCATTAGCAACTGCTATGGGATGATTTGTAACCCCCTAAATTTATATGTTGAACCCTAAGTCCTAGCACCTCAGAATGGGACTATATTTGGAGATAGGGTCTTTATTTTTTTTATTTAATTTAATGTCAAATTGGCTTACATACAATACCCAGTGCTCATCCCAACAAGTGACCTCCTCAATGCCCATCACCCACTTTCCCCTCTCCCCCACTCCCATCAACCCTCAGTTTGTTCTCTGTATTTAAGAGTCTCTTATGGTTTGCCTCCCTCCCCCTCTGTAACTATTTTTTCCCCTTCCCTTCCCCCATGGTCTTCTGTTAAGTTTCTCAAGATTCACATATGAGTGAAAACATGATTTCTGTCTTTCTCTGACTGACGTATTTCACTTAGCATAATACCCTCCAGTTCCATCCACGTTGCTGCAAATGGCACAATTTCATTCTTTCTTATTGCTTAAAGTAGTATTGCATTGTATATATAAACCACATCTTCTTTAACCATTCATCAGTTGATGGACATTTAGGTTCTTTCCATAATTTGACTATTGTTGAAAACACTGCTGTAAACATACGGGTACATGTGTCCCTATGCATCAATGCTCCTGTATTCCTTGGGTAAATTCCTAGCAGTGCTATTACTGGGTCATAGGGTAGTTCTATTTTTAATTATTTGAGGAAACTCCACACTGTTTTCCAGAGTGGCTGCACCAGTTTGTGCATGATTAAGTTAAAATGAGGCCTTTACATAAGTGTGCCTTGCTCCAATATGACCAGTGCCTTTATAAGAAGAGGAAACTTGGACATATAAAAAGGTACCAGAGATACACAGAAAAAGACCATTTAAGGACACGGTGAGAAAGGGACCATCTGCAAACCAAGAAGTGTTCAAGTCTCAGAAGAAAGCAAATCTGCCAGCATCTTGATCTTGGACATCTAGCTTCAAGGACTGTGAGAAAGTAAAATTCTATTGTTTAAGCCACCCAGTCTGTGGTATTCTGCTATGGCCACTCTAGCAAACTAATATGACAACTAGCCTTTAAGATATTTTGTCACACTGGCTAAAGTTTCTCCCTATTCATAAGACATCTGAGAGTTTAGTGTTCTTAATATTAGACTCAGGAAGCTAATTCTTTTAACAAAATTGAATATAGGGGCACCTAGTTGGCTCAGTCGGTTAAGCATCTGACTCTTGATTTCGGCTGAGGTCATGATCTCACAGTTTCATGGGTTTGAGCCCTGTGTTGGGATCTGGGCTGACAGTGAAGAGCCTGCTTGGGATTCTCATTCTCTCTCTCTCTCTCTCTCTCTCTCTCTCTCTCTCTCTCTCCCTCTCTCTCTGGCCCTCCCCCACTTGTACTCTCTCTCTTTTTCTCTCAAAATAAATAAACAAACTTTTTTAAAAATTGTCTTTTAAAAAATAATGTAATGTAAAGAGATGGTGTTTTTTTAGACTGTTCTCTGCCCTAAAGTCTTAATACATCCTGAACAATAAAAGTGCTCAGTTTAAAATAAAGGGGGGCAGATTAGAGGGGAAAAATGCAATTCCATTCAGGGCATAGTAGATTAGAACTGAAGAGTACAAGGTTCAAATCGCTGCTCTGCCCTTGGAGAAATTACTTTACCACTTTGTCTGGTTATCCTTCCAGCTCTAGGACCATTTATGAATATAAATTATCTCCAAAACTGACTATAGAGAGAGAGCTAGATCAATGGCAAAGAATATCTGGTTGTTCTTCCAAAGTAGCCAAACAGCCTGCACAATTGTGAATCAATTTCTTGCCAAATTTCAATAGACTGAAAGGTAATATCATCTTGCGTCTTCTCTTACCTGTTAGTAACCAAATTATGACAGCCAGTTAACCAAATTGACTGATCTCACTATCAATACTCTTCATGGAACAGACAACAACCTGCTAATAATTTAATTCCGAAAGAATACCGGTTTAGGGGTAGAAAAATCTAGTTAACATTCCAGCATTGCTATACTGGGCTGTTTCAACCTGAACATTAGTAGGAATATATATATATATATTTCTTTTCCTTTTTTTTAAGGAAGAGAGAGCATGGGAGGGGCAGAGAAAGAGGACGAGAGAAAATCCCAAGCAGGCTCTGCACTGTCAGCACAGAGCCCTTTGAGAGGCCTGAACTCATGAACCATAATATCCTGACATGAGCCAAAATCAAGGTCAGATGTTTAACCAAATGAGCCACCCAGGTTCCCCAGGAATTTATATCTTTAAAAAGCTTCCCCAGCAACACTGAATATAAAATTTGTAAATTAATGTACTATACTAACTATAAGCTTCGAAAGAACAAAAAACAAGTCTCTCTTTTCATAGTTTTGTCTCTAGTTTCTTGCAAAATCTACAGTACAGAATCAGGAATCAACATATACTGGTTGAATGAATAAATGATTATGATCTTCTGGAAAACACAGGTATTAATACTCATTACACAGATGTTGCAGATTAACAGAGATAAATGACATATATTACTGTGCAGAGAAGGTGCTCATTAAAGGGTAGTTTTGAGATTACCATTCATTCATCTTATTTTATTTTGTTCCCGTTACAGTGTGACCAGTTTGTGAGGCATCAGAGCTACAAAGGTGACAAGACATTTTCCCCAAGTCTACCACAAAGAGACGCACAGTGATTGTATCATACTACAAAAAAATTAGAGTTTCAAAATTCACGTTTTCTTGGCACAGAGTCAATATATTAAACTATTTCTTGGATAGTTCACCATAAGGGAAATCTTAGTTGGAAAAATTAATGAGTTCAAAATCTCAATAGCTGAAATACAAGTGTTTCTGTATGGCCTAGAGGTGGTTTTCTTCCATATGTTATTTAGCCATGTCCTTCCTCAGCCATCCTCTAGGGTCTTTCTGTCTCTGTATTCAGCTGGAGGACTGCGGGACATGGAAAGAGAGCCGGAAGAGGATACAACCTCTTCCTAAACACCTCACTTTGAAAGTGATGCATAACATTTCTGCCCACAGGCCACAGCAAAAGCTGACTGAAGGATCATACCTAGAGGAAAGGGAATCTGGAAAATGAAGCCCCTCCCTGAGAAACTGCTTTGCAGAGATACCTTCTTGCTGTGCAAATCTGGTGGGCAATTTTAAGCATTTGTGCCAGAGGGGCCCACAATGGGTCAAGCACGGCCTGCCTGAGTCAGGAGAACTTCACAGAAGTGGTAGCACATGGTCTGAGACCAGAATAAAGAATAGGCGTTATCCAGTAGATAGGTAAGAATATCCCAGAGGAAGTGAGCAACATGTGCAATGGCCAGCAGGTTAGACACAGAAGATGTTAACAGGAAATAAGGGAGCTTCCATCTTGGTTCTACACTGACTGTGTGATAGTGAATAGTGGATGATGAGTCTGGAGGGACAGCTAAGGAGCTGAAGATGAAGAGCCTAAATGTCATTATAGTAACACCCTATCTTCTCATTCAACTCTCCCTTCCCCTCAGTTTCCATTGATTGGGTCCAGGTCCTCACAATCATTCTCATTCTTGCTCATTCATGAGGATCATCTGCTTGCTACACAAGGCCACTGAGAGTGAAATCTTTACTATTCAATGACTGACCTTTTAATTCTCCCAATTGCCTGTGTAGATAAAGCCTGGTCATGTGTCTCAGCCAATTGGCCCTCTATTGAGAAGAGCAGTGCAAGTTTCTCTCATTGACACAGACATGACTTGAACACACCAAGGACATGGGCAAGGGGGCTGTTCATATAGCGTCTACTAATTAACTGCCTTTTGAAACGTAGGCAGTTCAGTGTATTGTGTCCTGGTATTGTGTTTCCTCATCGATACCCTTCAGCCGAGAGAGTTCAATCCCCAGTGACAGCAATATGTTCATTTATTTTTAATATTCCATGACCTACTCAGGGTTATGGCCTCATTAAAAAACGATTGATGTCTTTGGCATAAGCCTGTGAAGTGTCCTTGTTGTCTGCATTTAAACATGATGAAGAAAGAAAAAAATGAAAAAGGGTTGCCCTAGATCTTTCCAAGAATGTAACAAAAACTGACAAGAGTAATTGTTTGCTACTTTGGGGACTTACAAAAATAGATAACCAATCAAATAAGGTCAGTAAATTTTGTTTCTTCTATATGTGGTTGAAAAGGTGTTATTTTTAAAGTTTTAAATAGTTACCATTAATGGGAAAATCTGGCTTCTTATTAAATTGATTTAATTAATTTTCTGTATAATAATAGGATATGAGAATATGTGGAATCTTTTAAAACTTATTTATGTAAATCCCACAGACCATCTTTTCATTGATCTCTCTATAAATACTGTACTGGGGAGACTCATGAATAATGTGCATAAGTCTGCATGGTCCAGACTAAAATTTTAAGTACTGACAGCTGTCAAGAAAATGTGACTATTTGTAGATTGTGTGGAAATTTACAGACAGTTACAGTAAAGATACGACTTTAAACAGAACATATGTTTGCTCTTGTGGTTGTTGATAACTGATATTTAAAATGATGTGTTTCTCCTAAAGCCCTTCTTTGTCCTGTAGAATTTTCTGAATGACACAAGAAAATTACATCCTGCTAAGCATCCTTTTGCTAATACCTCCATTGTATGACAAACTGATTATTTGAAAACTGGATGTCAACATTTGGTGCATATGTTAGCCCAAGCACTGACTAAGTATCCAGTGTATACAAAGAGTGCCTCGGGAGCTGAGATGCAATGATCAACAAGCTAAGATCCCTGACTTTGACACATTCATAGTTTAGCAGGGAAGAGGAGTATGTAAAAATGATTCTACTGAATTTACATAAATGTTAGAAGAAAGATGAACACAAAGCCCTCTGGCAGCAGAGGCAGACAGGAGAATGAAAAGAAATTTGCAAAGGACTTTAGGGTTATATAAATCCAGATTAGAATATCAGACCCTTTACTTCTCTGTTACCTGTGAATGGTGTGATCTTGAGATTCCCATTTTACTTCTCCAATCTCATGGAGATATTTAAAGTACATGATGTTATTAAAAATAATCCAGCAAATGGCTGAAATGATGTCGGACAGAGTATATTCCTCCAAGTGTTTGTTCTTGAAAGGTCTTGAAAGAAAAGTAAAAGTTTACTAGGTAGAGAAGAAAGGAAAGAGGAATATTCTAGGGCAGAGGAAAAAGATGCGAAGGTACAAAGCTGTATGAGATTAGTGACTTAGGGTTCCATTTCCTTTTCTTCAAACAAAAGAGAAAAATAGCAAATTCCTATTTAAGAATAAAATAAGAAAAAATAATGCTTGTTGAACACTGTCTAAAAAACTTCATAAAGCTTCAAGTTCAGTACATCCTATTTTACCAACAAAGAAGCTGAGATGCCAATATATGAATTAACTTGCTCTGAATTATTAGACTAAGTACCAAAGCCTACAGAACACTGACAGAACCAATTGCTGGCCAGGTTGTGGAGTAACAGAAACTCTAATTCACTGTTTATGGGAATGTAACATGGTACAACCACTCTGGAAACCAGTTTGGCAGTTTCATACTAAATAAACATACTCTTGCCGTATGATCGAGCAATCCTGCTCCTTGATATTTACCCAGATGGGTTGAAAACTTACATTCACACAAAAACATGTACACAAATGTTTATAGTAGCTTTATTCATAACTACCAAAACTTGAAAGCAATGAAAATGTCTCTCAATAAGTGAATGGGGGTAAGGGGGAAACAGTGTCACCTCCAGTGCTGAGTAAAGAAAAGAGCTATCAAAACCTTGTTAAGTTAAGAGATTAACTTAAATGCATATTACTAAGTGAAAAAAGCCAATTCATGAAAGCTATATACTGTATAATTCCAACCATGACATTCTGGAAAAGGCAGAACTATTGAGACAGCAAAAAGATCAGTGGTTGCCAGAGGTTGCTAGAGTCAGGGGTAAGAATGATGGACAGATAACAGAAGATGTTTAAGACAGGAAAAATACTCTGTATGAAACCCAATAGTAGATAAATTTCATTGTACATTTGTGCAAACACAAAGAATGTTTAACACTAAGAGTGAACAATCATGTAAACAAGGGACTTTGGGTAATTATGATGTGTCAATGTATGTTCATCATCAATTTTAACAAATGTACCACTCTCTTAGGAGCTATTGATAATGGGAAAGGCTGTGTTCATGTGTGGGGGCACAGGGGTATAGGAAACTCTCTGTACCTTCCCCTCAATTTTGCTGTGAACCTAAAACTGCTCTTAAAAAAATAAACTCCTAATAAAAAAATAATAAAATCTAAAATTCATGTCCACTTAATCTTATCTCCAAAACCTATGCTATTTTCATCTCATTAAAACTTGGACTACGATTTAACAATTCTAATTGGCACTGTATTAGGGAGAGAATTCTTACCACTCAAAAGTATGAATCCAATATAAAAAATATCTCAGGTCACTTCTCCGCCAGACTCCTTGGTAGCTGTCAGTGGGAGATCCTTGTCATTGTCCCCTCACCTCCTCTAACCCCAAGGAGCCCTAAAAGTCTCAATCATGTGTGAGTATATCTCCATACATGTTGGCCAGGCTGGTGTTCAGAATGGCAATGCCTGCTGGGAGCTCTATCACCTGGAACACAGCATCCAGTCCAATGGCCAGATGCCAAGTGACAAGACCACTGGGGGAGATGACTCCTTCAACACCTTCTTCAATGAGATGGGTGCTGGAAAGCAAGTGCCCAGGGCAGTTTTTGCAGACCTGAAACCCACAGTCATTGATGAAGTTCACACTGGCACCTACTTCCAGTTCTTCCATCATGAGCAGCTCATCACAAGCAAGGAAGATGCTGCCAATAACGATGCCCGAGGACACTACACCATTGGCAAGGAGATCACTGACCTTGTCTTAGACAGAATTCGTAAGCTGGCTGACCAGTGCACAGGTCTTCAGGGCTTCTTGGTTTTCCACAGCTTTGGAGGGGAAACTAGTTCCATGTTCACCTGCCTGATGGAATGTTTCTCTCTCGATTATAGCAAGAAGTTCAACCTGGAGTTCTCCTATTATCCAACCCCCTATGTTTCCACAGCTGTAGTGGAACCCTACAACTACATCCTGACTACCCACACCACCCTGGAGCACTTTGATTGCACCTTCATGGTAGACAATGAGACCATCTATGACATCTGTTATAGAAACCTTGATATTGAACACCCAAACTGTACTAATCTTAACCGCCTAATTAGCCAGATTGTGTCTTCCATTACTGCTTCCCTCAGATGGAGGGAAGCCCTGAATGTTGATCTGACAGAATTCCAGACCAGCCTGATGCCTGATCCCTGCATCCACTTACCTCTGGCCACATATGCCCTGTCATCTCTGCTGAGAAAGCCTACCATGAACAGCTTACTGCAGCAGAGATCACCAATGCATGCTTTGAGCCAGCTAACCAGATGGCTCCAAATGTGATCCTTGCCATGGTAAATACATGGCTTTCTGCCTGTAGTACCATGCTGATGAGGTTCCCAAAGATGTCAATGCTGCCATTGCCACCATCAAGACCAAGTGTACCATCTAGTTTGTGGACTGGTGCCCCGCTGGCTTCAAAGTTGGCACTAATTACCAGCCTCCAACCATGTGGTACCTGGTGGAGACCTGGCCAAAGTACAGGCAGCTGTGTGTATGCTGAGCAACACCACAGTCATTGCTGAGGCCAGGGCTCGCCTGGACCACAACTTTGACCTGATGTATGCCAAGCATGCCTGTGTGTACTGGTATGTGGATGAGGGCATGGAGGAAGGAGAGTTTTCTGAGGCCCATGCCTTTGAGAAGGAGTATGAAGAAATTGGAGCAAATAGTGCTGAGAGAGAGGATAAGGGTGAAGAGTATTAACCTGTCTGCTACAATTTTACACTCTGTTGTCCTGGGACTATCTTAGGACTTCTTGGAAGCTGTCCATTGTGGTCCTAACTTGTGAATAAAAGTGATGTTTCTATTTTAAATGTCAAAAAAAGAAATCTCAGTCAAGTTGGTTGTTGACCGAATTATCCAGCAGTATTTTATTTAATACTTAACAGCAAGGATGTATAATTATCTCTGTATAGAAATTGAGGCTCAGAGAAATAATACTGAAGTCCTTAAGCATAAATGAGAAAACTCAGAAATCTAAAACTTTGGGGTCACCAGCTCACAAGCGGTAGAGTTAAGAATCAAACCCAATTCTATCTGACTCCAAATCCCCATGTCTTTTCCACCACATCTGGATGCCTCTTTTGATTTATAATTTGGCCAAAAACTATACCTATATAAAATTGACTGCATCTGGACATATCTAACAGTCCCTTGGACTGCTGTCTTGTATATATCACTGAAAATGATCCATAACTCTCTTTCATCAATCTCCTTTTGGGAAGAACTGTATTTAAATAAACTGACCAAAAAATGAAATGGAAGTTCAGAATGACTGGCACTATAAAAACCAGGAAAATTACAAAGTAAAATCCCCCAGCATCATTCCCCTCTGTCTAACATGTGGACTCTGATGGTCTTTGCCCCCCATTCTATATTAGTTAAGTCAGAATGTGCTTCTCCAAAGAAACTTTTTTAGCCCAGATGAAATAGTATCCCGAAAAGCTGATAAAACAAATAATCTTTAAACCAGGTAATATCAAAACAGCAGCTCTCAGGCAGTTAATACAAATACAACCACAATCCAGACACTCAGATTTCAAAACAGTTTTTCTCTTTACAAACATACTGATTTCAAATTTAGCAGTAGTATCAAAAGTGGGCTTGAAAATAAGATTACATATAATAATATATAATATAATATAATTAATATAATTATTAATATAATATAATTATATATAATTACATATTAATTAATACTATATTAATATATAATATAATTAATTATATTATATAATATATATTATATTATATATAATGTACCTATACATATATAAATAAGATTTGTATGTACCATACATAAGAATGATTTATATATAGGCATGCCTGGGTGGCTCAGTCAGTTAAGCCTCAGACTCTTGGTTTCAGCTCAGGTCATGATCTTACAGTTCCTGAGATCAAGCCCCGCATTGGGTGCCCCTCCCCCTGCTCACACTCTCTCTCTCAAAATAAATAAACAAAATATTTATATACAAACATGTAAGTATATAATATAGTACATATAATGTACACAGTATATAATATGCGATATATGTTACATCAGATAGATCTTTCTCCTCAGGTCACTTTCAGAAATACAATTTCTGAAATACAAATCACAGTTGTGGCTGTGATGTTGCTGTGGTTAGCCGTATCAGAGATTATGTGAAGAATGAGAGGAATTAGACCCTTGAATGGCTGGGATCTATTTTCCCTATTCAGTTACTCTTCCTATTCAACAGATAACTAACATTAACTAAGCACATTCAATGAGCCAAGTGTAAGAATGTTCATGTATTTTTCTACACAGTCCTTACACCATCCTTAGGAGACCTTGCTAATTTTGTCTCTATGCTGTAGATGACAAAGCTGTAACACTAATAAGTTAAGTTACTGCTTATGTTCTTGTAGCTGATATGGAAGAGAGAAGCAGGATTAATAGCCAGGCAATCTGGCTTCAGAGTCTACATTTGATTTCCTCTCCAAGTGCTCATTTAGTGTATACTACATAGTAGATACTGTGCCAATGCTTTCACTACCATTTAATACATTCATTCTTTTACCTCCTGGCCACCTGCATTTGAGACAGCTCAGGTAACTGACCGATCAAACGCATCACTCCTTTTTCTCTCCCCTATCACCTTAGAAAGCTTGGATAAGGAGTGGTCTCTGCAAAACGGGACATGAGGTTGTGGAAAATGCTCTAACGTACTCTAAGAAGTGTCTTGTGCTCCCAAAGTAGCTTTTGGTTAGGGGTGCAAAACAGATAACAAGGCATGCAGCCTTTTGAAGTCCAACCAGATGAAGGAACAATCGATGGCCAGCTGCAGAGCTCAGACCTACAAAACTCCTCCGCCAATTCCCAGTCATCTTCCCAGGGAGCCACATTGTTCTCATCAGCATGCTCCATAAATTTTGCAGTAGGATGCGAGCTGCTGGCTTGAAGCTGACACTGATTGAAAAACCTCGCCCCAGGCCAACGGCTGTAAGAAGAGAACTTGGGGGTCCAGAAGGAAACACCGAGGCTTGTTGTTCAGCAGATTTGTCAGCATTTAGAGATCACAGGAGAGATAGAGAACACCAAGATAAGGCTAATTCCCCCAAGGGGAAATATTGTAGGGCTATAATTTCTTTTTCTTTCTTTCCTTCTTCTTCTTTTCTTTTCCTTTTTTTTTTTTTTCTTTTTTGTTACTTTGGTCAAGCAAAAACAAAAATTCAGTATCAGGCAGGTTGTTCTTGGTAGTTACAAAAGGATATTAAGGAGATTAGGTCTGCCAGGGTTTTTTTATTTTTTTTCTCTTTACCTTCCAGTGAACTTTCTCCTTTCTCCCTTCAAGCAATAGAGGGTGACTAGGCTACAGAAACCAGGTTTTGTCTCATTAGAGAGTAGCCAAGGGCTCTCTAAACTCATAAAGCCAGAGAAAGATCACAGATAAAACAAGAGAGGACATTCAGGTGGGGATGACAAGAGAGTGCCGAGAGGGTTATGTTAATAATTACAGTCTGACAGTAGGAATGAGACCCCTATTAAAAAAAAGCTACTTTATGATATCTTAACAGCACTTTCAAAATGTGCATAATAAAGCCAATTTTGAAGTTTCCCACCTCCCTTCCCCAATAAACCTAACAGTTCTCCCCAGGAAGTTATTCAAAAAACAAAAGTAAATACTTTCCTTTTTCAAGCAGAACTGAGTCATTTTTACAACAGGAAGAAAATGAAATAAAACATGCACTATAATGCATCGAGATTGCCTTCTTTAGCATGCTAGAAATTCTGGAGGGCACATGCTTGGATCCATAAGGCAATTTCCCTTGCTAAAAAGCTTACAGTTCACTCTTTCCAAGCTCTCTCTGAATTCGACTCTAACCATTCCAGGTCTTTCCTTTCTATCTCTCCCTTGCTTTTCTATCACATTCCCAGGTATCTGTCAGTGGACAGTTAAGTTGTTTCACAACTTAAACACTTTAGTGTTTATTTGTTCATGCTACAAATTTTCCAACAGACACCTGGGGATGAACACTGGCTGGTAGTAATGTAAAAATGAGAAAAATCAGGTCCTCACTTTGATTAAATCACAGCACTGGAAAAATAGATAGATGCATAAATGTGTAATTACCCATTGTGGAGCGTTATAATGTAATGTTTATAAACACATTCCATGAGGTCCAGTGCACCTGGCTTTGAACATTACCCTTTTCACTTATTAAGTACATTGACCTTGGTTAAGTTACTTACGTTTTCTGAACCGTGATTTCTTCAGTAAAGTGAAGATTAATGCTCACTTCAAAGGGTTAAAGCAGCAATGAAAATAAATGTGGTGTATAAAATGCTTAATAGTGAATATTCTAGTAATGTGGCACATAATATGTTAGATAAGTGAAGTATTGTGGAGGGGCATGGGAAGGTCTGACACAGCTAAGGCTTCCCACAAGATGTAAAATTGGAGGCTGGGTCTAAAACAGGTATCACAGGCAGAGATGTAAAAGGTAGCTAACGGGACATCCTAGAAGTGAAATCCATATGCAAGTACACAGAATGACAAGTAATTATTTGTGACTGAAGTGTAGGTTCATACTGGGTGATAGAAGCAAATGACACTCGAAAAATGAGTTGGGAGAAGACTATGAATGGACTTCTGTTCCATGCTAAGGAATTTTAATCTCTGAAAATGGGAAATAATTAAAGCTCTATCAGAAGTAATATAAAATCGCAGAAGCCTCCTTTAGAAAGGGAAATGTGGAGCTCAAAGTGCTGTGTAGTCCATGGGTAAGAGTAGGAGGAAGCTGGGGGCAGAAAACCAGTTCAGGGATATAGCAAGAATCTATATATAATATTTAGATATTATATATACATATATATGTGTATATATATATATAAATTTATATTTTATGTAAGCATGTTTGTATTATATAACAATACAGATACAATAAAACCTACATGTATACATTAACATAAAAGCAGTAAAACCTAAAATCGAGCAGTAGTAATAAAAATGAAAATAGTGGGGGTGCCTGTGTGGTTCAGTAGGTTAAGTGTATGACACTTGATTTTGGCTCAGGTCATGATCCCAGGGTTATGGGATCTAGAGCCCTGTGTCAGGCTCTGTGCTGGGCATAAATACCTCTTGGGATTCTCTCTCTCCCTCTCCCTCTCCCTCTGCCCTCTCCCCCAACTCATACATTCTCTCTCTCTCTCTCAAAATAAATAAACATTTTTTAAAAAAGAAAGTAGGGATGGGAGTGACAGAGAAGAACACAGGAGGGGCGCCTGTGTGGTTCATTTGGTTAAGTGTCCGACTCTTGGTTTCAGCTCAGGTCATGATCTCAGTTGTGAGAGACCATGCTTATGTTGGGCTCTGCACTGACAGTGTGGATCCTGCTTGGGATCCTCTCTCCCCCCTCTCTCTCTGCCCCTCCTCTGCTGGTGTGCGCTCGCTCTCTCTCTCTCTCTCTCTCTCTCATAAATAAATAAATAAATAAATAAATAAATAAATAAATAAATGAAAAAACAAACAAGCAAACAAAGTTAAGAAAAAAGGAACAGAGGAACTTTATGACTGAGTTGATATAGGTGATTAGGAATGTGGATATGCCAAAGGCATTTCCAAGGCTTATAGCCTGGGAAACTGAATGATTTGTGATACCCTTCATGATTATATATAATTCAAGATAATAGACAGAGGGAGTATGGTGGTTTGGATTATTATTCCCCAATTCTTTATGGTCACCCCATATATGGCCACACCCTTTACAAGGTGACTTTGCTGTACCTCCCACTGAAGGTAGGTACCTTTCCTTGTTTCACTGATGTTGAGCTTGGCTATGTGATTTACTTTGGCCAATGGAATAGGGATCAAAGTGTCAGTACACCAACTGCAGGCTGAGGCTTTAATAGCTATCGTTTATTTCTACTCAGACTGATGTATTCATTTTAGGGATGCACTAGGAGAAGTGCACACTCCAGGTCGCTTTCGGTCCAAAAAGAATGAGAAAACACATGAAGCATACACAAGTTCAATCCATAACCTAGGGAAAATCCCAGTCCAGCCCAGCCAAGTGACAGCCTGAAGCAAGCTTCTCGAACTAACCTGCAAACCCTATAAGCAAGAAAAATAAATAAATTCTTACTGTTATATACCTTTTTTAATTTGTTTACTTAAAAACATTTTTTTTAATCTTTATTTTTGAGAGAGAGAGAGACAAACAGAGTGTGAGTGGGGGAGGGGCAGAGACAGAGAGGGAGACATAGAATCCGAAGCAGGCTCCAGGCTCTGAGCTGTCAGCACAGAGCCCGATGTGGGGCTTGAACTCACAAACTGCGAGATCATGACCTAAGCCAAAGTTGGACGCTTAACCAACTGAGCCACTCAGGCACCCCTATACTTTCTTTTTTTTAGTTGCAGCATGATAATATTATAAAATATTTTATTATAAAATATTATAAATATTTTATATTTTATTTTATTTTATTTTACTTATGCCTTCTTGAAATAGTGTTTATTCAGCACTATTGTGGCAATAGTCTCCTAACAGACAGAAACAGTGACATTTGAGTATTTGGTTCCAATTTGTTCCCAAGGCCCAACTATCTCTCCACCCTTGGATTTTCTGAGCTGCCACAACAGTACTTCAATTAGTCCTTTTTTTTTTGTTTTCTGAAGTGGAGTAGAGTAGTTTCTGTTATTTGTCACCCACTGAATTTTATTAGACTTAAAATTCTGTGAGATATTTTAATCTTAATTATCTTTCCAGATACAATAGTAGAATAATGAGGCCACATGTTGGACCAGGAATTACGGATAGGAAAGGACCATTTCATGAAAGATTTAGTCAATTTGTGAATTAATTAATTAATTACAGAGTGAATTCCATAGCTATAGACTATATAGCTAAGCATCTTGAAACCATATTTCACTGAGGAGTAACAAAAGGACTGAATTAAAGAGTATGGGTAATATAAATATTTAAGATGTGGTTAAATAAAGAATGGATTGAGAAGGAATATGAATGTAAAGAGACTAAGAAATAAGGGTGCTGTTAAAGCAAAATAAGAGTTTTATGAAAGAGGAAGTGGTAAACAATATCAAATAGCAATTAGGTTAGATAACCGTTAGCAGAATTAGATTATGAGTGAATTTTCCCTCTGAGCAATTACAGTTATGTTTGTGCCAGAGGAGTCTGAGAGTCTTTGCAGAGAACAAACTTTCAGAGAGAGGAAAAGCCTTCCAGATACTAAAACGTATCTGGAAAGGAAAAAATGAGCGGGGGGCGGGGGGGGGGGGGGGTAGTTAGAGAGGACAGGAAAGAAGGAAAAAATTGACAAGCCCCAAGGTTGTGCTTAAAACATTTCCTGCACATGAGGTGATTCTCCTCTACTTCGATTTCTAGTAGACTGAGATTGGTGATTAAATCAAAGCAGTTTATATTTATGTATTTACATTATAATGAGTCATGCTGTGTACAAATGAATTCTTTAGAAAATGTAGTGTTTAAAATTTTGTCCCATTTTTTTTGTCTTTAAAATTCCCACATTAAAAACTCTACTCAATTCTTACTAAACATGAATAGAGGCAAATAAAACCGATTATGTGATCATAGTTTTTGTGTCTAACAAACTAGCCTTGGCTTACTTAGGCATTTTATCTACCATAGGAAAACAAGTTTCAAATTGGATACTAGAACACATTAACTGTCCTTAATTGGATCTGTCCAAATTAGCTGAATTTACTTTAAAAACAGATGTGCTACGAATGTACTCACTGAATGGCCATGAAGGGAGAGAATTTTTATGTCTCTTTTTATAATTATGTTTCCTGTATATAGAACAGTGTCTGACATATAGCGGTTTTTAGAGAGTGTCTATTGAATGAATCAATAAGTGAACATGTGTCTTTGGTTTGTTTGCCCTCTCTCAGTCTTAAGTCTTGAACAATATGCTCTCAAGGTTTTCCTCTCTCCCTCTGCCTTTTTCCTCTGTTTCAATTAGTAAAATCTGGATAGGAATTTTCACTATGATGAGAATACACTATAGCGTATGTATGTATATATGTTTATACGTTTATAGTTATTATGCTTACTCAGTAATAGCACCCACATAACAATGTTCTTGAAAGAACTTGCAATCAGTCTTGTTTCATGCTTCTTTTGGAGTAAATATTAAAGTAGATGAGTAGAGCAGTAAGTGTATCAAGGTGGTGGTATGGTCGTACTCAGTGGAATGCTAGAGTACTGGAGTACCAGGAGAATCCATCTGGTTTTAGAAGTTAAAGTATAGGGACAGTTTTCACATACTCTATCTCTGCCCCTGACAAAGATTAACAGGACTTTGTCAGGTTGTCAGAGTCACAAGCAAACAGGGTAGAATTCAAGGGCAAGCCTCCTTACCTGGATAAAAACAGGAGTGTCTATCAGAGAATGGCACAATAAGTCAGAGAGAGTAATCAGAGCCAAGACCAGAGTCAGGCTATAGTTTGGGAAAGCACATCTTCAGGAGGGGTGTGAAGACCGCCTACTGGATTAAGATTACCATTGTAAGATCTTATCTGACCAACTAGGTTTGGACATTAAATGGGATTGAGTCTGCAGGCCTGGAGACCAGCAGTAGCTGACTTTCCCTGTGGCCAGGAAATATTGGTAGATGCTCTCCTTGTGAAAGCCCAGATAAGACCACTGCCCTGTATTTACCACGCAATCTGGAAGGGATATCCAAGACATGATAGTTTGTTTTTAAATTTATCTCCTAAACCTCTGAACCTCTGAATATTTTCCCGTTTTTTCTAACACACTGTAAACTTTGCTAAGAATGTTTTAATGCAATGGTTTGTTTTGACAAAATAAATTTCTGTTTCATTTACATTTATTATAATTTATAGAATGTCTGATATCTGGGAGTTCATTGAGGTTCATTCAAGTTCTTTGGGTCAGGAAACAGGCCATTTCTGGAGACCATTTCAATTTGGGGCAATGTAAGCATCAGATACTATAACTAGACAAAAATTTCAAGTGCAGCTAAACTAATGTCTACTAAAGAATATTTTCTGTGGTTTCTTAAGTGAGAAAAATATCAAATAATATCAAATAATGTTGAGAAATGCCACACATTTCCTTTTTTGAAATTTCTCAAAGCATATTAGATTTTAAAATGTGAAAGCTTTACTTCAATGAAAACTATGTATGTTTCAGCCACCTTCAAATAGTGAACCATAGACCACTTTATGCGCAACGCATCAATAAATAACTAGTAGAACACTAGTAGCACTGAATAGCTGAAGTCATTTAAATGTGAACATTTTGTTCTCTTTATTTCAGGAGTTTGAGGGGTCCTTAGCACAAGGATCTGTTCTTTTTCTTCTTGTTTTCTCATTCTACCCATCTTCCATTTGGGACTGTCTCTGCTTTCGCTTCAACTATTTCCCACACCAAGCTGAAACTGACTCCAAGAAACTTTACTTGATTTACAGAATTTTTCTGAGGCCCATACTCTCATCTTTAACTACTTTCTGGACTTTTGCCCTTGGTTGTCGTACTAGAACACTTAACTACTCATTCTATGCCTCCCCCAACCTCTTTCCCATCAGAATGGATTACACCAACATACACTTGAGAATTCCTGAATTCCCTCTCCTATGTTACTTCCTCATCATCCCATTAAAACAGTCTCAAAACCCTGTCACTTTCACCACCAAAGAGCTTGCAAATCTTCATCTCTTCTTGCACACATTAACACAAAAGAGTTATATTAATTTGAGTTTCCTGTGACAACAAAATCTGAGACAGGGACTTGAGTGAGGGTAGTTGATTGGTGAGGTGATCCCAGAGCAGGAATAAGAGAGCTGGAAGAGTGAGCCAGTGAAGGAAGAAAAATCAATCAAAGCTGTGTTACTGTGCTGCTTCCCTCTGTGGGTAATGGAGCTCAGTGGTGCCGGGGAAGCTCTGCAGAACCATGGAGAATGAACCTCAGAATTTTCCCTCTGAAGGACGGGAAGTGGGTCTTTATTCCTTCTCCCCTTCCCATATCCCTTCTCCTTTCCCATTGAAAGCGTAGCCCCAGGAATGTTAAATCTCCAGAACTTCTAAGCTACTCTGCAAATAAGTTCTGAGACAGAAAAGCTGACATAAGTGAGGTGCTTGAAATAGCATGCTGTCCCAGGGCACAGAACTGCCCAACAGAGCTTCAGGGGAAACCAGCATAGTGGGTAAAGGAAGCAGTGTTTGCTAAACAGCCTTTTAACTACTCTTATCTATTTAACTAATCTAGGCTTGCCCCTCTGGAAACCATTCTTCACCCTGTCTCCAGAACAATCATTCTTACATTTGTATCCATCAATGCAACACAATTTCTTAAGTGCATTCTCTTTGCCAGGTACTGCTCTATGTGTTGGTGAACAGGACCAGGACCAGTTTTTTAATTTACACTCTAAAAGGACACAGATAAAAATAAGCAAGACAGCAAGGACAACATAATATCAGAGAGTGGTAGATCCAATGTAGATAATTAAAATGAGTTTGTATAAAAAGACTGGGTATAAAATGAGTTTGTATAAAAAAGACTGGGTAGGTACTTGAAATTACCTAGAAAGCTATTACAAAGAAAAAAACGACAAATGACTTAGTTTGGCTCACTAGAAGTGGGTGTGCAGAGGAGTGTATGGGTTCAAAATACGTTTAGGAGTTAGTGGAGTGAGAGTGAATTGGATATGAAGGCAAGGGAAAAAGAAAAACAAGAAAGATGCCTAAATATTTGGTTTGAGCACTCAACAGATAGCATTACCATTTTTTGAGACAAGGAAGCCTGGGGGAAGAGTGAGTCTCAGGAAGAAATAATGGGTCTCTGTTGACCCATGTTAAACTTGAGATTATTATTAAGGTATACGTGTGGAGGTAAACTTAAATGTGAAATTGTTACTCTCTCACTTAAAAATTCTTCTAGAACTCTATTTGCCCTCAGGATAAAGACCAAACTTGTTAGTAAGACACATAGTGTGCTTACAAAACCATCCTTTTCATCCAACTACATATTCTAACATTTAGTCACATTGATATCTATTTGCAAGTCTCAAAATGTCACGTTCTCTTCATGCCTCTCTAGATGTTGCTTCCCTACAACATATTTCTATTCTTTCTTACTCCTTCACTCTCTTCCAAACTTGGTCCTGGTTAATCCTTTGCAGACCTTTCCTGACAACCCTGTCCTGAGTTGAGTTCATCCAATCCTGAGTTGCAAACACCTCACCTTCAGTCTGTGTTCTCTGTACTTGTGTGTAACATAATGCTTAACACATCATGTACTGTATTTTCCTCCATTCTTCATTTATTTTCCCCATTAGCTGATGTGCAGGAAATTTGTATTTCCGGTGTTTAACACTTTTCCTCAATAGTATTAAATAGCTGATTCTGGTGCTTGAGTAAATCAATTAAGAAAAGAATAAATGATAGATGAGTGGAAAAAAGAGAGACAGTTGAACATCACACATGTTCAGTTAGCTACACATTCTTGAGTATAATATAATATTAGTTTTACTCTATTCATTAGGGTTCTTTCTTTGGAGGTTTATAATGTCATGTTTGTAATTAATTAGAAAACTTCTTACTTCTACTTAGTAGTTAAAATTTATAACTATGTATATAATAAATAGTAAGCTGAAGAAAATATTGAACAATTCATTTTCATTTATTATTTGTACCTACTTCCCCTCCCCTCAAAAAGGGTAATTTAATGTAGCAAACTGAGATAAATATAATAAAAGGATAAATTAC
The DNA here is from genome assembly GCF_024362965.1 of Panthera pardus. NCBI lineage: Eukaryota > Metazoa > Chordata > Mammalia > Carnivora > Felidae > Panthera > Panthera pardus. The sequence goes on from NW_026526688.1 coordinate 190,018,923, forward strand.
ACTTTGAAGAAGATGAGGAAATCAGGGAAGATATAATTTAAGGGTCAGTAAACAAAATAAAGCCATCAGTCAACTAAATAGCCACAGGGTTCAAAGCTAGCCAAAAGGCATAGACATATTTGGAAATATGATTTTTAAAAGTCAGTTCAAAATGGAATCATCAGTTTTAAAACAGTTACAGTTTCCATAGGAAAAAAAGCAAATAAAAAAAATACTGAAGTTAAGTAGAATATTTCTGAACCAAGCAACAAATATATTCCCTCTGAAGAAGAGAATGGTGTGTTCAAGTAGGTTTATTTAGAATAAATTCTAGTGTTCTTTCCCTTATAGAATAATGATTCAATGATAACAGTTGTAAGGCTAGGTTTGTGGGTCAGTCCAGGTTCAATCAGAGAAGGAGAATCTCTGGGATATATATTTAATGAGAAGATTTGTTACAGATATTTGACCATATGCAATTGTGAGAGCAGGATAAGCAATTTCTATAGGTTATTGAGTTCATGTCTGATATTAAAGCTTGAAGTCTGCAAGGCATGTAATTGGGAAGGGAAGATAATATAATGTGGGTGAAAAAAAGGATGAGCTGGAAACACAGCAGCAGTGGGAGCCCAGGACAGTGTGAGACCTGTGTCAATTCTTGCTGACTTTGACCTTAATGGGGTCAGTGTCTTGCAGGGCTCTGCATCACAGAGCTAAACATATACACCTGGTCCAGGAGGCAGAGCAGACAAAGATGTATCTAAGGAAAGGTTGTTGCAGGCCTGAGCACAGGCTTACACCAGTAAGCACAGATGCAGACAAGACAATGTGTGTAAGCTACACCAGGGCTGTTATTTCACTTCCACCCTTCATATCTCACAGCAGAATCCCTCTTGGGACCCACCCTGATAGGAACAGGAGTTTTGGAAAGTGAAGTTCAGCTTAGGCAAGTTGACCCATTGCCAAAGCCAATGTAGTATGGCATAATGGAGTTACAAATCTAATATGTATTGAGTAAGTGAATGGAAATCTCGGATGGACTGATGGATAGATAGGTGGATGCATGAATAAATGCATAGGTCTCTGCATTCTTCCCAAAGGTTATTTCTCTGCCAATCTTCTTTGTAATGCCTTATCACCAATTCAAATCATATGTGCTTTATGAAAACAATGCATGATTACTATTATAATTAACATAAATTAAGATTAAATATTAACAGGAGATTGATGCAAAGTTTGCAGCTGAAGGTCTAACTTTAATATTAATAGCTAACTCTTACCAAGCATTTACTTGGTCACATTAATGATATGATTTAATTCTCACAACTTAAGAGATGTCTTATGTCTTATATCTTTCTTCTAAAAGACAAGAATTTAGTTTTGCGTTAGGGTTACTGAAATAAAATTAATTTTTCCCCTAATTTTGGCCTTTCTAACCTGATATTCAAAAAGTATTGTTTTTCTCTTAAGCAATCTTACTAATCAATATGATAGATTCCCCAAAATGGTATCATCTTGCACACCAACACCAAAGCAGAGAGCTGGATGCATTATTCTGAACCCCAGGACAAAGAATATAAAGATAAAATCAGTTTGGGTAAACATAAGGTAGTTGACTGATATAAGGAAGGGAGTCAAAACCAGTTTATTGCATCTGTAGTTACTTAGGAGTGATGGACAAATGGGCTCCAAGAACTATTTAATTTTATAAATTTTGGGGGCGCCTGGGTGGCTCAGTCGGATGAGCAGCCGACTTCAGCTCAGGTCATGATCTCGTGGTCTGTGAGTTCGAGCCCCGCATTGGGCTCTGTGCTGACAGCTCAGAGCCTGGAGCCTGTTTCAGATTCTGTGTCTCCCTCTCTCTGACCCTCCCCTGTTCATGCTCTGTCTCTCCCTGTCTCAAAAATAAATAAAACGTTAAGAAAAAAAATATTTAAAAAAATTTATAAATTTTGTTTAGCGAAATTTAAACTGTATTCTTCAAATTGAGAAAAGAGAAAATATACAAATAATGAATTAGTTCCACCTACATAGACATATTTTTATTTTATTCTATCATTGTTTTTCCCATACTTATTAATTTGTTGGGTTAGCTCAAATTGAAAACAGAATAAAAACTGATGTTATTATTTATCCATCAACTGAAGACCAGTGAGATATGGGTTTTCTGGGATTCTCTGGAAATGTTCTAACTTAAAATTCAAACATTTTCAGAGGACATTAAGTCACCAGAGTAAAACTGGCTGAAAAAGCTGTTTAAATATTATTTCAAATGGCTTTATAAACAATTTCTTAATGAGTTTTGAACAATTTTCTCAAAGAAAAGCACTGTTCTCATCATTTCAGATTTGAAAACATTTCCTCCTTTGGGTAAAAGGACTAAAGTCTGTGTGAATCTGTGATATTCTAGGCACTGTGATCATCTCATTTAATTATTTATAGTGATCATCTCATTTAATTAAGCAAAAGCTCACTAAGTGTTTTATCTTTCAAGTTTTTACTCAGTGAACTTTAAATAGTTCACAGGCAAATGCATTGTCCAATGCATTCTCCCAGGCACATAGTAGATATTCTGTAATAACTTATGGATTAATTGATAAGTTCAATTCAGTCTAACAATTATTGACTATCTGCTCTGTGCCTGACACTAGGAATGCAAAGATGAATCAAATGGAATATTTGCTCTAAGAAACTCAACATCTAGTGCAAGAGTCAGGGCTGTGGGCAAGAAAGTACAATTAAGTTCAGAAAGTAGTGCAAGTTCCCTTGCAATAGACACAAGGGAAAAAGTTCCTTGGAAACAGATGGCAGAGCAATAAACTCTTGGTGTGCTTCATCTTGCAGAAGTGTGGGGCTTTCCTAGCAGGAGGAGAGGGTATTGCAACAAATGACGGTAGGATAAAGAAAATATAAACATTTGGTGCAATAGGAAGGACAGTATAGATGGGAAGGGATGGTTGCCTTTCCAGTGTGGCTGGAATGAAAGTTGCGTGAAAATGGAAAGGAGTAAAATTTGGAATGGTTCAATGGAAGGAGACTGTGAAGAACTATATTCAACTAAAAAAATGAATTTCATAATCGAGGCAAGAAATATTTGAGACTCTGAATTTGGGTTAGCTTTGATTTTAGGAAATAAACTTCTGGGAGCAAGAGTTTACACTGTGCAAAATAATTTTCTTATTTATTAATTGTTTCTAAACCCGTGATGGAGATACTATCATTATTTCCATTTTTTCATTACATTGAAGAAAATGAGACTTGCAGAGGTTAAGTATCTTGGCTCATGTGAAAGTCAAGCTCCAAAGCCAGGTAGGTCTGAAAGGTTATTAACCTCTACAGTATCAGTGTCTTTCCAAGTTTCTAAGCTGGAATATATTGTCAAATGGACCCTCATAAACAGTAACAGAGGCTCAGATATGCTTTGAGTGCCATTTCTTGCCCGATGAGAGCACTGTGTATAAGAATTGAACATGGGGCGCCTGGCTGCTCAGCTGTTTAAATGTCCGACTTTGTCTCAGGTCATGATCTCACCATTTGTGGGTTCAAGCCATGCATTGGCCTCTGGGCTGACAGCTCAGAGACTGAAGCCTGCTTTGGATCCTGTGTCTCCCTTTCTCTGTGCTCCTTCCCTGCGCTCTCTCTCTCGCTCTCGCTCTCTCTCTCTCAAAAATAAATAAACATTAAAAAACAAAAAGAAAAGAATTGAACTTCAAGGGGTCTAGGCCATGACTAACCAAAGCTATCACCAATCACATAAATTAGTTTGAAAACGGAACTAAATTAAGCAACTGCTGATTTTAAAAATATCTGCTTAGTAGCTGGAACTAATAGCCAAATTTTATTTAACCCAAGTTTATGTTTCTATCCTCATAGCCTAGCAGAAACTCAGCAAAACTTATTTTTTAAAGAAAATAATAACCTAATGATGGAGAGATGCAATGTGCAAGAAAATGCATAGAGGACAAAAAAAGCAAAGAAGGAACTGGAGACAAAAAATAATGGATTTCAATTCTTAATGGTGGTTCGTCCTAAGTCAGGCATTTAAGATTTCACATTATCCATTTCATCATCTGCAAAATGAATGTAATATTATTCGTCCTGTAAACTTCTCACATGCTTCGAGTGAAGAGCTTGTGAAATCATGTATGTGAAATTGCTTTGTAAACTTTTAGGTCCTGTAGAAACATTTGCTTTCAACATCATGATAGCCCTTTGATTAAAGTACACTTTTAACCACTGAAAGGGGGGTTCTGTACACTTCAATGTGATATTGAGATTAAACTATCTTATTTGAAAAAGATCAGAGATGGTCTTCAAAATGCCTATGAAGTACCATGCATATCTATACATAGCATCAATCTATGAAGATTGAGTACTTATTTGAGGCTGTGCCAAGACTCTATCTGACAAAGCCATCGATAGACTTCACAAGGCATCAGCACTTCTTGTGAGGGCATAACAAAAGCTCTTTTGTAGCTCAAGAAAGCAAAATTAAAAATGGAAACAGCCAGAGATCTTTTTTCATGCAAAAAGTCAGGGAAAAAGTGTCTAGTAATACAAAGTGAAGAAATTTAAGGACAGTGACTATAACTTAATTACAGTCTATAATTATAAATTCAGTACATTAAATAAAAAATCACATGTTCCTTTTAGCAAAATCAACCTTTTAATGAAGCTGAACACCACTGTCATTTGTTAAGTGTACAAGAAATGGCAAATCTTGTTAGTGTAATCCCTGAAAACCATGTGGTATTTTATAAGATAGTAAAAACAGGTAGAGAAAATATATTCCAAAGTAAGCATTAAAGGAACAAACAAATATTTATTAAAGGTAAACACATTGACATTGAAGGTTATGAAGCAAATATGTACAACTAAATCGATGGTAAAAAGATAAAAGCAAGATGAAACATTTTATATGGCAACAGGAATAAAGAAACAGAAATCTAATATTTGAACTCTAGTACATACTTTATAACCAACTAATGTGATCCCCTCATCTATGCCTCAATTTCCTCATATATAAAATGAGAAGACTGGAAGAGATAATACCTAAGGTTGATATGATTTTATTATTCTAAGCAAAACTAGAATAAAATTCTATTTGCCTATCAAAACTTTGAGTGCTGATATGACATCAAAGGTACTAAGAAGGCTTTTTTTACTCAAAAATTACACCCATTGCTCACTCCAATGTTCCAAATACATAAAAGAATATGTATTAGTTTGTTAGGACTGCCATACTCAATATCACAGTCTAGGTGGTTTAAACAACACAAATTTATTTTCTCATAATTCTGGAGGCCAGAAGTCCAAGATCAGGGTGCCTCTATAGTCAGGTACTGGTAAGGGCTCTCTTCTTGGCTTGCATATATATGGCTGCAATCACTCCATATGCTCACATAGCCCTTCCTAGTTGTGTGCAGAGGAGAGAGAGAGGAAAAGGTAGGAGAGAGGGTTAAGGGAGGGGTGCGATAGGGAGAAATCTCTTCCCCTCTTCTCATAAAGCCACCAATCCTATTGGATTGGGTCCCCAGCCTCATGACTTCATTTAACCTTTATTACCCCCTAAAAGCCCTATCTCCAAAAATAGTCACTTTGGAGGTTAGGACTTCAACATGCAGGGAGAGAGGTTGCAAAATTTGGTCCATAGCACCAACATTTAAAAGATGTATAAAAAAATTACTAAATTTTCCCAATAAGTAGGCTCCTTCTTGGTGTTCCAGTTATAAAGACAGATGGAAAAGTTTTTTAGGCAACTTTGAAAAAGATCTGGTGGAGAAGAAAGCTGGATCAATAATGCCCTAAAGGTATGAAGAACCAGAGGAGAAAGTGATCCTTGACAAATGAAAGTTAAAATTATTCATGCTTTTACTCAAGAATATGGTTAGTTTGAGGTTTGCTTGCAGGTAGGGTTTTTTAATTCACCAATCTACCTTTGGATGGAAACCAGCTTTAACCCAAAAATCCAAATGAGAGCAAATTATATCTTTTCCCAAAGAGCATAAATAAACCCAGGGCAATCTGATTTAGTTTGTTTATAAAGGAGATCAAGGAAATAGGTGCTGGAAAACTTTACATTTTCTCCACTTCTGAAACTCTCTCATGGTTGGAGGCTAGTAACAAAGTAAATAGTCAGGTAGAATCATACTCTATGTCTACTTTCTCTCCTCTGCTAGACCAATCTGCATGTGTTGAATGCTCTACAGTAGTCAAACAGATTGAATAAAGAGATACTTGTACATAATAGAAATGCCTGGGTGTCCAAATCCAGGAAGGTCTGTAGTGGTTAAATGACATTACCTTTGGAACTAAGTTTAAGCAATTCCTGGTTCTATCACTTCTTTATTATTGACCTTGCTCAAGTAACTTGAGTGTCATTCTGTTTCCTCAGCCATAAATTGGATATGGTGATAATACCTGATTCAGAGGGTTGTGCTGAGGATCAAAATAAATACTAACTTTTACAAAATGTCACGCTGTTGACACATGTTAGTGGCTCTACCGCTATTACTACTACTATCGTCATTATTATTTGATATGATAGAGGAAAGTTGCCATCATTCAGTCTATTCTCGTGGCACCATATAAATCAGTAAGGACTTCTCTAATTTTGTCTTTCTATCTGGCAGCATGCAAGGCACTGCATGGGACACAAGAAATGTACACTATATTAACTATCATCCATGGGCTAAGAATTCAGATGGTGAAATTATGATATTTCCAAAAGCCCTTTGGAAAAGAAAATTGAGGCTAAGATAGAACTTAAACATATTGTTCAAGGTCTCAGAGCAAAGAAGCGCTGAGTTTATACCAGAGTTGTCATCTGATTGAAACATCAAGCTCCAGGCTCCATATCAGTTCTGAGAACTCTATAACCTGATGGGAAAGGGCATAACTGTGCCAGATGGGGTGGAGTTATGACAGTTCCAGAGCTAAACCAGACCAGTGACCTTTGGTCCCATTAGTGCTCGGTTCTCAACAATTCAGCTGACAATAGCTCCACAGCTTTAGTGGACAAATCGACAATGGTTAATGTGGATTACAGCTGAGGCCCCAACTTGACATTATTTTTGGTTTCTTTTCTACAGACAATATCTCTTCCTTAATGTCAAGCAGGAGTAGGGCTGAGGAAGATCTCTCTGGGACAGAGGGATTTTAATCTCGTCTACAACACGCATGCCCTGAATTTCCAAATTCATTCAAAATGTTTGTCTTAGTATGCATGTGATTCAGACTCTAGGTCAGACCTAGCTTGTGAGGTTAAATAAAGGTAAAAGCCTAAGTTTCTGTGCATACCAGAGATGCCATTGTAATGTTTCATGACTTTCCGGAAAGTGGACTGGCAGAGGAAGCAATCACCGTGCTGTAGTTTTTGTGTAATATTTGTACATTCCACACCCTGACTCCCACCTATAAACACTCGAAGGAAATCATAAGCATAGTTAATGACATATTAGATGTAAGACCTCTGTTTCCTAAGGACATTCTCCAAGGCAGTTGTTCAAAGGGAGCCTGGAATTTTCCATCAGAAAATCGTTCTCTTTCTTAATAATGATCTCACGTGACATGCATTCTTTTTTTCTTTTCTTTTCTTTTACTCTTTTGATAGATCTTACACTGTGAATTCTATGGGAAATGCTATTTCTACAGAGTCTGAACTTTACTCTCAGAAATGCAGGGTAATCCTAGGAGGTTAGTAAGAGAACTTCTGACAGAATGTATTTGATCTACAATATAGCCTGGCCCCAAAGATACCCGCAGCCAGATTTCGGGAGCAAGGCCAGGGTCTGTGCAGCATCAGAGCAGACCAGAACCCAGAGCGCTCGGGCCCCTCACATTTGTCCATGCAGGATAAATCACATACTCTAACCAAGGTTGTGGCCACAGTTTGCCAACCAGATCTGTTTCCTCCCAGGAGAAACTCATAGTTGAATGTGATTAAAAAAAAAAAAAAAAAAAAAGAGGGAGAGAAAGAGAGAGAAAGAGAGAGGGAAAAAAAAAACCAGCCAATGTGATATATTTTAAACATCCAGGAGATTTCACAGCTTCTCCAAGGGAGTAGATTTCCAAGTGGATTTCTAATAGTAAACTTAAGTTGAAATATTAGTCTCTGCTCCTTACATATCCCAGACTATCGGTGGACAACTAAGACACTGATATGTGACCAGCCTGGGAGAAGCTTTGGACAATTAGGTCTTGACTTTAAAAAGTACTTTTATTTGCTTCAAAAAGGACTCTTGCACTAACGTTCTAACTACTGAAAAGCCAAAACCCTCTCTGTTAAAAAATGTATCCCTTTAAATATATCTCACAGGAAGCATAGAATTCTTTTTTGTCTCTTTCTGAAATAATCCAATTGTAACTGCTGAAAAGGACTTCCTAGAATGAAAAAAAAGAAGTCTAGCAGTAAAACTCTTTTTGTTATTCTAAAAATGAGGCAAATGTACTATATGGTGGGGAGGAAGAAAAAATTATTTTCTTTCATAAAATGTTTTTTGTTAAGTCAACATTATATGTGAAATCATAAGCCTATCTGTGGAGCTAGATTGCATAGATTCCCATCTTGGGTGAATTTCTTCTTATATTCTTTAGTTTCTTTGACCAAACCCAAAAAAAAAAAAAAAAAAAAAAAAGAAAAAAGAAAAGAAAAGAGAGAGAGACAGAGGGGCTAGCAATAGTGCTTACTTTATGGGTTCTTGTGAGAATTAAATATGTTAATACTTGCAAAACACAAAGCACTCAATAAATGCTAGGTATTATTGTTAGTAGCTATTCTAAAAATCTAAACTTAATAGAAGGCATATTTTCCTCCTAAATTTGGATCTCTATGTATCCAAACTATGTCATAATCAACTATATGCATTCCCTGGGAGGCCAGCTAACTCCACCAGGACATGCCTGGCACTTGGTTTCCAAATAGACTCGCCATCTTATCCTATTAAGCACTTATCCCTGTATGTTGTAATTTTCTTTACTTGATCATATCCTTGTTTGTGTGACCTCCTGAAAGGCAATTGTCTCAGTAGATACTAGCTTCCTTTTCCAGGAATGCTCCAGGTAAGAATAACCATAGACATAATATTTTCTGCTGGAAGTTGACTATTGCGTATATTACTTAAAAAAAACAATAACTCTGCTTTAATAAGAACATCAAAAACCTTCTTTGAATGTAAGAACAAATAAACTTGGAGCATAGCCAGATCTGGGTCCATAGGTTATCCACCTATGTATCTCCTGCAGTTTAGGAAGAGAGGTGAGTTGATCTGGAGACTCACTCAGGGTCCTGACAGGAAATTGATGTAAACCAAAAGGAGCAATTATGGAAACTTTAATGATAGATCTATTTACAACCTAGGGACAGGGTTTAGGAAACCAACAGGAGACAACACAGCAATAGCAAGATTGTTCTTATTCTCTGTCAATCTGAACAAGCAAAAGGAGGGAATAGCACCAGGAAGCAGGTGACCTGTGCCCGTAGGAGAGGTCTGGGGGACAGAGGTTGTGGCCAGTCAGCAACAGCCAACTTGCCATCTTGTCAAGAGGGAGCTGAGATCATAAATATTCCACACTTTATCTTCTTCCACTATTTGTACCCTGCCAGGCCTTCTCATTGTCCAAGTGCAAACCGAAGTCAGAAGCCAAAGAACTTTAGATGATGCAGTCACTGTGGCCAGCTTCCCCAGAGCTCACAATAAGGTAGAAAGGGATGACAGTAAATCTGGGGATGCAAATATCCTGCAGGGTCAAGAAATGCTCTGAACAATACATCGAAGCATTTCATTTTTTTAAATGTTTATTTATTTTTTTAGAAAGAGGGCACACTTGCAGAGGAAGGGCAGAGAGAGGGGGACAGGATCTAAAGCAGGCTCTGTGCTGACAGCAGACAGCCCAATACAGGGCTCAAACTCATGAACCTCAAACCCATGAACTGCCAGATCATGACCTGAGCTGAAGTCAGATGCTTAACCTACTGAGCCACCCAGGATCCCCACGTGTGTTTCTTTTTTGTAGCCTTTCCCATGCTATAAAAGAATCCGGAAAGCTGGTGTTAAAAAAAGGCTTTCAGGTTTCAGAGAACCTCTCCAAATCAGAGTGTCAGAGTGCAAACCCATTAAAATAGAAAAATAATGACAGAAACTGGTTCTGTTTTTATATCTAGGGGGCTTCCTAGGTTCATATTAAAGATAATTTGAATTAAACTTTGTTTGGAAACTTTATCAACTTTTGACTGAAGGGAGATATATTTCCAATAACTAGCTGTTCCATATCTAAAACAGGAATCTCCTAACTTTGTTGACCATAAAGTCTGTCAATAAGGAAAAGCTGAGCATGCACTCATAATACATATGTACTTATTAATAAAGTATATATAATATACATATATATATATACACTATTCTAATATTTTACATGCATTATAAAACACATAATTGTGGAAAGTAATAACAGATGAGACAAAACAAACATAAACAGAGTTTAAGATTTTCTCCCTTACCCCTATGCACATATTAGTTACCCACTTTACACATGGATTTGGAGACTCATTCAGTCTGTAGAGACCTTAAAAGACCATTAGAATCCCACACTTAACCCAATGGTATTCTAGGCACAGTATTATTCTATCCCATGAACACTTTAGAAGTCAGGCTCTTAAGACAGAACACAGCCACCAAAGTTAGGATTTTCTGAATGATCAGAAGATGCTAAACAAATATCTCATTTCTGAGAAACATGTTAAGGTATAGCTAAGTGTTGGCAGCACTCTGTTCCAGTAACCCCACTGAGAAGGTCTCATCTTCATTTTACAAAAGCGGAAACTAGGGCATAGAATGTTTTGGTAACTGTTCAAGATGATCTTTTTCTGTCATAAAACCCAGGTATCCTGAGTTCTAGTTGAACATTCAGTCTCAAGATACATGGCTTCCTACCTAGAAAATTTTTTATAGAAGAAATTTATGGAATAAACCAGCATTGGATCACAGAAAAGTCTCTAGCAGGGAAAGATATGTCATGGTGCCTCAGAGAAATTATTTGCTCAGAGAAGTTAAGCAAAATGCCTGATGCTTACCTGGTCTCTTGGTTTCTGCTTTTCTCACTGGGGCTGAGAAATCCAAGCCCTTCTCACTGGAATGTGAGTCACTCTGGGCCTGGTACTATGATTATCAGATTATCATCCCTTTTTCTCTAGCACCTGATAGAGTGGCTAGCAACATAGATTCCCAATAAAATGGCCAAATAAGTAAATGTTTACTCTTCTGAAACATAAATTGTGTGTCTTCAAGGCAGTGAGAAATTTGGCAATCAGAATTAGAGAATTATCTCAAAGTATATATATATATATATATATATATATATATATATACACATATACATATATATATATATACACATATACATATATATATATATACACACACACACACACACACACATATATATATATATATATATATATATATGGGATCTGCTAAATTGAATTAGAATGAATTGCATTAATATAATGGGAGTAGTATGATGATTTGCAGTAACCCTCATCAGTTAGCCACAGGTACTATAACCTTTTACCATAGTCCTGAAACCATAACATCCTGTCCTTAACTTGGTGGTATTTAAGAATTACTCTGGATGGCATTCAAATTGCAAACCTTGAATACTGCATACAGCAGCTATCAACTGCTTCTCTTTATATACATATATATAAAGTTTTAAAAATATTCCATAATCTTTAAAGATCATGAAAACTACCTCAAAATATCCCCTGTAGTTAATTTCAACAAAGGGAAAGAATTCTTGGCCAGTAAGTCCACCTCGTTCACAGCTTTCACCAGTTAACAAGGTACAGTTCAATTCCATTTTGCCTCCAACTCCGTCTCATTAAGCTTGGCTCCAGTTCAAGCCCCCTGAGCCCCTCCCACTGTCCCTGAATGGTCCCGATGTTTCACTTCACTAAAGAAGAGATTAATTTGTAGAAAGGCTTCAGCACATTCCAGGGTTGCTCAAGTGCACTTCTTTTCATAGAACAGGCTTTTGATTTTGTGCTTTAAATCAAAGGCAGAGAGCAAAAATTCCAAGTATGTATGGGCTTCCGACCTTTAAAAAAACAGGATTGTTCAGATGGAATTTGACACAGAAATGCTCTACTCCACTACTCTTGTTAGTTTGATTCTTCCCCAAGATACCCCCTTTCTTCTTTCTACTAAATATCAGCATTTCAATCAAGTTGGTGTTTGGCAAAGCATTAAAGATAAGTGAAGAGTTCGTTATTAGTAATTTATTCATATTGACATTTTAGGGGTTTTATTTCCTTGGAAAACACAGTGTCTCCAGTTAGGAAACCTGTTTGGTAGAAAATATATTAATACACTATTTTCCGTGTCATGGGAGATAATATATTTACTTGGACACTGAATCAGGCACTAGTTAAAAAAAAAAAAAAAAACTATATGTGGAAAAATATTTTTTAATATTTGTACAAACTTCTGAGTTATAAATTTATGACTTCAATAGAGAAAGGAAGCATAGAAAGCATTAAATACTTTCAATAGTACCTTTGAAAGACTGTTTTCAATCATCCTTGAATCTTCTTTATTCTACCATTCCTATTTTTTAAGCTTACCATTATAGTTTAACTTAAAACCTGTGGCAAGCAAAATGTAATCCAGTCACAAGAAAGACCCTATCCCATGTGGGAGGGAGATGTTGCTTTGATCTTGCTCAGGATGTCTATTAAATAAAACAGTAGGTCACCCCTGCTTCTTTGGTCTGATTCTATGTACACACACACACACACACACACACACACTCTTTGATGAACAATTTGAGAAATAAAGACAGTTTCAGTAGGTTGTATACTCAATGCAATGATTGATCTAGTTACAAAATTATTATATCTTTCAATATTCAACAGTTGACTTTAGGGGAGAATAAGGATACCATGGCTGTGCAGGACTTCTGAATGCTCAGAATATATTTAAGTAATAAGCTGCATTTGAGGAACATTTTTGACCTTTTCAAAATGCTTTCAACTTTATTTTGCAGACCCTTTGACTACATGAAAAGAGGTGCTCTGATTGATTATAAAGGCGGGGGGGGGGGGGTGGGTGCTGTTGATAGCTGCAATTGAAATTTGATCACTGGAATGGGATCTACTAAATTGAATTAGAATGAATTGTATTAATATAATGGAAGTAGTATGATGATTTGCAATAACCCTCATCAGTTAGCCACAGGTACTATAACCTTTTACCATAGTCCTGAAACCATAACATCCTGTCCTTAACTTGGTGATATTTAAGAATTACTCTGGATGGCATTCAAATTGCAAACCTTGAATACTGCATACAGCAGCTATCAACTGCTTCTCTAATGCCATGTTGCATTCCACAGTTTCTTCTTTGTACATGTATTAGAGTATAGGACAAGCAGAGTTCTATACCTTCTTCAATCACCTAGACTTCTGATTTAGTCAAGTTTCTCTCAAGATGAAGGAAAAACAGTTTCCTGGAACATAGAAGTGGCTGGAAAAGGGTTTTGAACCTGCCTAATTCAAAGTAGGGTGGCCAACCAACAACAACAAAAAAAGCGCCCAGGACTAGATGGTTTCATTGGCAATTCTACCAAACATTTAGAGAAGAACTAATGGCATTCTTTCTCAAACTCTTGCAAAAATTAGAAGAAGAAGGAAGACTCCCAAACTCATTCCACAAGGCCAGCATAATCTAAATTCTAAAGCAATCATAGCAATCAGACAAGATAAAGAAATATAAGGCATCCAAATTGGAAAGGAAGAAGTAAAACTGTCTTTGTTTGCAGATGATATGTCATGTATAGAAAATCCTAAAGGCTCCACCAGAAAACAAAACAAAACAAAACAAAACACAAAACACATTACAACTAATAAAAAAGTTCAGGGGTGCCTGAGTAGCTCAGTCAGTTGGGTGTCAGATTTTGGCTCAGGTCATGATCTCACAGTTCATGAGCTCAAGCCCTGCATCAGGCTCTGTGCTGACAGCTTGTAGCTTGGAGCCTCCTTTGGATTCTGTGTCTCCCTCTCTCTTTGCCCCTCCCCTGCTCACACTGTGTGTGTGTGTCTCTCTCTCTCTTAAAAATAAACATCAAAAAAAATTTTTAAGAACTATTCAACAAGTTCAATAAAGTTACATAGTACAAAATTAGTATACAGAAATAAGTTGTGTTTCAATACACTAATACTGAAATATCTGAAAAATAAATAAAGGAATTAATCCTAATCACAATAAAATAAATAAAAAAAAAAAAGTAAAAATCGTAGTAATGTATTTAACCAAGGAGAGAAAAGATCTGTACACTGAAAATTATTATAAGACTTTGAAGAAATAAATTGAAACAGCCAGAAATCAAAAATGGAAATATACTATGTTCATGGATTGAAATAATTAATATTGTTAAAATGTCCATACTACCCAAAGCTTTTTATAGATTCAGTGCAATCCCTATCAAAATGCCAGCAGCATTTTTCATACAATTAGAGAAAAAGCAATCCTAAAATTTGTATGGATTCACAAAAGACCCTGAAAAGCCAAGGTAATCCTGAGAAAAAAGAACAAAGCTGGAGACATCACACTTCTTGATTTCAAACTATACTATAAAGATGGAGTAATAAAAACAATATGGTTGTGGCATAAAAATAAACACGAGTCGAGAAATAAATCCTCATACATATGTTCAATTTTTGACAAGAGGGCCAAAAATACTCATATAGGAAATGGATAGTCTCTTTAATAAATATTTTTGGAAAACTCAGTAACCAGATATCCATCTGAATAACCAGATGTGGGGGCGCCTGGGTGGCTCAGTCGGTTAAGCGTCTGACTTTGGCTCAGGTCATGATCTCGCGGTCCGTGAGTTCGAGCCCCACGTCGGGCTCTGTGCTGACAGCTCAGAGCCTGGAGCCTGTTTCAGATTCTGTGTCTCCCACTTTCTCTGGCCCTCCCCCGTTCATGCTCTGTCTCTCTCTGTCTCAAAAATAAAATAAACGTTAAAAAAAAAAATTAAAAAAGTAAAAAAAGAATAACCAGATGTGGAAGAACAAAATCAGACAACTACTTATACCACTTAACAAAAATTAACTGGAAATGAATTAAATACATAAATATAAGAACTAAAACCATAAAACTCCTAGAAAAAAAACATAAGGAAAAAGTCTCTTGACATTGGTCTTGGCAGTGATTTTTTGGATATGACACCAAAAGCACAAGTACCAAAAACTAGAATTTATAAGTGGAACTACAGCAAAGTAAAAATTTCTGCAGAGAAAAAGAAACAATTGACAAAATGAAAAGGTAGCCTATGGAATGGACAAAAATGTTTACAAATCATGTATCAAATAAGGGATTAATATCCAAAATGTATAAAGAACTCATCCAACTCAATAGCAATTTAACAAGCAATCTGATTTAAAAAAGAAAAGAAAAGAAAAAAAAAGGCAGAGGAACTAAATACATATTTTCCCCAAAGAAGACATACAAATGGCCAACTGGTACAGGAAAGAGTGTTCAACAGCAGCACTAGTCATCAGGGAAATGCAAATCAAAAACACAATGAAATGTTAGAATGGCTATCATCAGAAAGACAAAAGATACCAAGTGTTGGCAAAGATGTGAAGAAAAGAGCATTGTTGGTGGGAATGAAATTGGTAGAACCACTATGGAAAACAGTATGGAGGTTCCTCAAAAAATTAAAAATTGAACTACTATAATACCAACAATACCCCTTCTGGGTATATGTCCAAAGGAAATGAAAATAGGATCTCAAAAAGATATCTGCACTCTTATGTTCACTGCAGCATTGTTCACAATAGCCAAGATATGGAAATAACCTAACTGCCTATCACCAGATGGGTGGATAAAGCTATGGTACATATACACAATGGAATATTATTCAGCCATGCAAAAGGAGGTTCTGCTGTTTGCAAAAACATGGATGAACTTTGAGGGCATTCTGCTAGGTGAAATAAGTCGGATGGAGAAAGACATATACAGTATGATATGACTTATATTTGAAATTTTAATTTTAAAAAAGTTAAATTAATGAAAATAGAGTAGAATGGTAGTTGCTAGGACCTGGGGGGGGGGTTAGTGAGAGAAATGGGGATATGTTGGTCATAGGGTATAAACTTCCAGATATATAATAAAAAAGTTCTTGAGATCTAAAATACACTATAGCTAACAATACTATATCGTATACTTGAAAGTTGCTAAGAGAGTAGATCTCAAATGTTCTCATCGCAAAAAGGAAATGGTAATTATGTGATATGATGGAGGTCATGTTATGCTAATGCTATGAAAGTAATCCTTTTGCAATATGTAAGTGTATCAAACCAACACTGCACACCTTTGACTTAAACAATGTTATATGTTAATTATATCTCAATAAAGGCAAAAAAATAGAAAGGAGTAATGACAATATGATAACTCTGTGATACTAAAGATTTAACACATGAATTTCTTTTGGATTGATAAAATGTAACAAAACAAAAGGAAAACGTTTATCAGATACATGATGCTATGGAATTACAAGAATTAAAAATTTTATCATTAAAACAACAACAATAAACCAAAATCCAAAGAAAAATAACCAAGATCTGACAGTGAAGCTGCCATAGCTACATAGCCATTTAGTACAGTACACACAATACTCTTGGGCATGCCCTTTAGGGATTGTACTCTGATATGCAAGTGATCTCAAATGGGGCCTCTTCTGGGTCTCTGCCACATTCCAAGAAGAAATAGAGAAGAGGTATCTATTAGAGACAAACTTAGTCCTAGGAAAAACAGTGGGCCAAGTGATAAGGGGCCTCCTTTAGAAAGAGGAACATAGAAGTTTTTAAAACTCCTTTTCCACTGAATAAGTTCTTTCCTCTTTGTAATGCTCCTCTTCTAGAATTGCTGCAGTAAGCAGCACATTTCCCTTCAGAGGGATCCCTTTCCCAGCAGAAACTAGTGTGGAGCCCAGAGTAAATAGACCTAAAATAGAGTGCTTAGAAGAGCTGCTACCTTTCTGTGGGATACTTCCATGTATGGTTTGGCTCACTTGAGAATGAGTAGATTGGAAGGGCAATCAGGATAAAGAACTAGGAAAAGAGGCCATAGTAGGTCATCAACCTCTCTTTTCTTGACTTTGTTACCACCAAATACAATAATTGACACTTACCTTTGATGTAGCATTTGCTAGGTATCAGGCACTTTCTAAATGTTTCACATCAATGAACTCATTTGATCCTTTCACTGACCCTATGGATCTCATTCTATAGATGAGAAAACTGAGGCCAGACAGGATAACTCCATTATCCAAGGCCCTACAGCTAGTAAAAGGCAGAGATGGTGTTTGAACCCAGGAATTCTGACTTCAGGAAACTGTACACTCAACTATCACACTATTGTAGTGAACGTAAAGAAGCCCTTTGTGCTCATATCAATTTCAACTCATAGGCTGGGGGGGGTCCCAAAGGCCAAATATTAATAAGGACAAATGATAAAATTGCCTTGTGTATTTCCCTTGAGGGCTCAAAGAAAGATGGCTACAACCATGATAAAACACATCAGCTGGATATAAAGCTCTCCATCCATAAAACAAATGTCTTTTTTTCTCATGGTGCCCCTGAATCTCAAGGATTGAGTACTTGGGAGTACCTAAAATAAGCAAGACCTATTGTCCTAAGTGGCTATTCCAAAGTCCTGAAAGGTCACTTGTAAATTCCCTTGTGATCCCACTCTACAGCGTCTTATCAATGAATCATACTAATTTTAATGCTGGATTCCACTTTGCTTTGCCTCCATTCCATTCTAATGTTTAAATATATAATTAACACTAACTTTGTACGATTTCTACTATATACTATTGGGTTACCTTCTTGTCGATAGTCCTACCATCCAAAAGTCAGATTTGCTTAGCATTCTTGAGCTGGTGAATACGATATTTGAGAAGCAAATACAGGCACAAGATAAGCTGGTTTCAGAAGCTAGGCTTAACTAAGAGTCAAAGACTGTCCCATATCCCATCATTCTGTAGGCTACAAGCCTAGATTCCAGAGAAAAAAAAGTAACGTGGCCTCAAGAAACACATGATCACTATAGTTACATCACACTGTCTCCTGGCATACACAAAGAGGAATAAAACAACCCATCAAAGAAAACCATTTACAAGGAAAACAAGGTGTCCATGTGGAAACAAATCAATTACTGGAAAGTATACACCCAGACAATTTCTAAACAATGTCCAGTCATGATTAATTTTAGTTTTAGGAATTCAACAAAGAAATATTGTCCATTCAGAATCTCTAGTCCTGCTGAGATTCTGGGATGTTGCCAATGGCTCAGCTAACTATTCACAGATCCTGGCAACCTGTGTCTGAAACTACACAGTTAGATCACCAGATTACCAGGATTGCACTTCTCTAGTCTTTACAGCCATCTGCTTCTTTTGGTGACACAGAATCCAGCAAAGGGGAGCAGAAATTGCCATCCCAAAATATGGCTCTTTGGCCTACGGATTATTTTAGGCTGATTATTTTTAAGAAACAGCAGACAGAGGAAAACCTCTGAAAACCAAGTAGAAATTACCCTTTTGTAAGAGACATTAACATTTACAAGGAATATCTCCTTTGGTTAGGGTGTTTCCCTCTGTATACCAGGAAGAGGAGGAAGGCTAAATCTCTAGAAACTGTATCAATAAAGCACTTAAATTAGCATAACAACCATTCCCTTGTTTATTGTGCTTTGCCTGATAACCTTTCCAAACTGGCTTCCCCACCCCCAACATCTTCTGTCTTTAGCTAGAGATGGTTTTTAAGGTGGTGGCTCAGCCCATTTCAGGGATTTGCTCAGTTTTTTGGTCATCGCCCTTGTATACAGGAGGTATGCATGTTATTAAACTTCTGTCTGTTTTTCTCTTGTTAATCTGTGTTTTAATATAGGTCATATCTCAGTCAAGAACCTGGAAGATTAGAGGGAAAATTATTTTTCCTCCTTTCCATCAGTAAGAATTTTTCTCCCCAGTTCTGCTAGCCATAGGAATCCAGTTTGTAGGTCAAACTCACTCAGGCATATCAAGGACCTAACTCGCAAATCAAACAAAAATGGAATCCACCTAGAGTCAAGGTGTAATATATGCAGAAGTTAAGATAGTGAATTTTGTTGTCAAATTCAAGTCCTGGCTCTACCATTTCCTATATCTTAATCTTGGGAAAATGACTTACCCTTTTTTTCTGAGGCTAAGTTTTCTCATGGGTGAAATGGGGATAATTATAGTACTAGCTGACTCAGAAAATCATCTGTAGAGCTACTCAACGTGTGATTATTGGACCAGCAGCATCTTGTCAAGTCACATGGGAGGTTGCTAGGAATGCAAACTCTTGAGTCCTACCCCAGAAATCTGAATTAGAACTGCAGGAAGGGGACGCATTAGCTAAGAATCTGTATTTTAACAGCTCTCTAGGAGATTCTTAGGCACACTTATGTTTGATTCACTGATTTGAAAGCATTAAATAAAATGTGAAGCCTTCAATATGGCTCCTGGTATGCAATATGGCTTCAATATATGTTAACTATTATTTTTATTAGCGTGGAGGAGCGGAGCTAAGATTTGACTTTGATCAAAGATTTAGGAGCTCAAAAGGCTCCAGTGAACTACTAGTAAAGACACCAGCAAGTTTCAAACTAATTGGAAAGGGACTGTAGAACTGCCATTTCACCCGTTTCACTTTGTAAGATCTCCAGTGCATTTCTAAGATTTCTTTATTCCTCGTACCTATAACCCATTCAATTACAAGCCATAACCATCTTGCACCTTCTTAAATATCATTTCCATAAAGTAAAACATGACTGATTACAATGTAAAAGCCCACATCCATATGGCAATATGAATCATACTTGAAAACTGGGAGTGGTCAAAGAGACAGAACCCTAAATGATCGTCCTTTTGAAAGAGCAGAGCTGCTAATCAGCCCATTATGGTACCAGCAGAGCAAATGCCAAGAACACGTAAGAATTTCTGTGGGTACTATTTAACTTGACAAGAAAGTTTGGTGGCTATTGTTAATATTATCTCAGCTGTAGGCAGTCAGTGTATAGTTCACCTTCTGTAACTAGAGAGAGAAGAAACATCCTTCCTCCAACCCACTTTTGGACACCCTGAGGAACCCATAAGAGGGCTCTGCGAATTACACACACCCCACTCCCAAGTTAACTCCGAAAAGTCTATCCAAAGAAGAGTATCATCTTTTACATCTATAGTATCATGGTGTCTTACTCTTTGAAAAATAAAAATCTTGGGGCGCCTGGGTGGCTCAATTGGTTAGACGGTTAAGCGTCTGATTCTTGGTTTCAGCTCAGGTCATGACCTCATGGTTTTGTGGGTTTGAGCCCTGCATCAGGCTCTCTCTCCCTCTTTCTCTGTCCCTTCCCCTTCTCATGCTATCTCTGTCTCTCTCAAAATAAATAAATAAACTTAAAAAAAAAGAAAAGAAAAGAAAAGAAAAAGAAAATTCTTGAATTTAGGGTTTCAGATGAACAAGTTTTTACTGAATGCATAAAGACCTTAGAATATATCAAGTTTGATCCCAAAACAAAACTAGGAATAACTTCTCCAGCAACCTGGATGGAGGGTCACATAGTTCAAAACACGTCGAGTAATGAGGCTCTAGGTGCCCATTATTTTAGATTTAGCTAAGAAAATACCTTTCTATACTATCTGCACATGCAATACTGCCTAATGCTGGCTCTTTTTTCCTAATAATCTATATTAGATATTAAAACTTTATCACTACTGTAGAATCCATTTTATCAAACCTGATCCGCATGGTAGTCAATTAATTTAAAAGGTTGAATAGAGCAGGAAAACATAACAGTTTTAGCCAAAACATATTAAAATGACATGCTTATGTCCATATTTGTACTTTCTTTATTTTTCTTATATAAATTTCACCTATAATGCTTCTTAAAAAATATCCAACTCCAGAATTGTTAAATTGAAGCTAGAATTTAGAGGCACACGTGAAAGATATCAGCCTATTGCATTCACCTGAAAATTTATGATTGTTTTCCCTATCTTGTTGTACCTAGGTCTCACCTACACCTAATTTCTAAAGTATTTTAAGAAATTCTCCTTCATTGAGTCTTTTAACATAATTTTTACTATTATAATTAATACTCCTTTATACTTTCACACTTTTACTTAACTGAATTTATGTAATATTGAATAAAATTATGTAAGTAATGACAAGAAATACTGACATAATCCCATTGGGAATCAAAAGGAAACTATCTCTGGGTAAGCAAACAGCTCAGCAAGTTACAATGCCAGCAAATCACTAAACCAGAAAGGAGACTTCTGACCTAAATGCTCACAGTGTTGTGGATGCCAATATGTTTTATACCATAAAGGGGTTTGTCTGATGAGTCTACTACACGGAGCTTGGTTAAGACAAACTGTTTTTGAAGTATTTTATCATGGAAACATATGGTGACATATTATTCATAATGTTGTGTGTATTCATTTCCTATCACCAAGTAGAGTAGTATCTTGCAAAGAAAGACAGAAGAAAGTCTGGGATGTAAAGCAGAAGTCCCAAACCATGTAATTAGATACTTGTGATTTACGAATAAAGTTTACGTGAAGATTAATTTATAAACTTTGCTGGAAAGGCCAACCGTTGGCTAAGATGCAGCAGGGGCTAGAACGTGTGTTTCATTTAGACCTGCGACATGATGCAAAGCATGTATCTTCACTGATTCCACTGCCTTGTCCTTTTGACAATGGTGTCTGATCAGTCCCCTGGATGAATAAACTGACACATTGTACATGTGTCTGTACACGAGCCAGCACTTAATTAAATCATGAAATTATAAATGGTACTCTAGAGTATGATCTGCAAGGATTGTGCCACATGAATATTTTATCTGGAGTTAAGAGCCACATTTACAGAATCTCTGAGAGAATAAAAGACATTGTAAAGCCCTTGGAATATAGATGGTGATACAAAATGTCAATCATCTTCATAGTCTATTTTCCCAGAATATTTCCTTTATGTAAAGACTAGGCAACAAAATTGTTAGGTCCTAGTGTTTGCAAACCTTTAGCTCTATGAATTAATGACAAATTGTTTTCTGAAATAGTTGTACCGGTTTATTCTTTCATCATCATGGATGAGAGTTCCTATTCCTCCACATTTTACCGGTATTTAATAGGTAAAATAGTATCTCATTACACTTTTACTTGCATTTTCCAGATTACTAGTGAAACTGAAAATCTCATAATATATTTACAGTCATTTGTGTCTCTTCTTTTGTAAAATTCCTGGTCATGTCTTGTTCATTTTTCTATTTGAATGTTTTGCCCTTCATTGTCTCGATCCTTATGGGTTCTTTATCTTCCTGAACTTTCTTATTAACCCTGGGATATAGGTGTGATTTTCCTCCTTTACAGATGAGAACCAGAGGAGTAGGAGAAAAAGAGATGTGTGCAGGATCTCACAGAGATAGCAAATGAGGGACAGCAGGCCGAACCCAGCTCTGTTTTACTCCAAAGCCCAGGTAGCGTCCACTAAACAAGCCTTCTTTATTTTTGCTGCTGCTTTCTTATTCCTATACCACAAACTCCCCCTGGATTCTCTGTGGAGAACAATTTCAGTGTGAGCCACACTGCAATAGGAAGTAGAAATGAAAATGCTCAAAGGAAGGTAGAATATTCTGGAAACAGCTAGAGAATAAACCAGCTCCTGAACTGAAAGAATAGAGGATATTTGGGAGATCTCCTTTCTTCTTACTGCTCTGAGCCCATCATCAATACTGTCATCAATTACAATAATAATAGTAATAATAATAATAATAATATCAACCATTCATTGAGCACTTAAGGTGCACAAACCTCTGAACTAAGCACTTCAGGTGCATCATCTAAGTTAATCATTATGGCAACCCAGTAAGTTAGGGAACTGACTCAATCCTGTTGCTAGAGGAGGAAGCCCAGTTTGAGAAGAGATACAGAAATTCTCCCAAGGCCACATCATCAGGAAATGGTAGGATCTGGGTAAAAACCAGTTTGTTTGACTTTGGAAACTGCAGTTCTAACAAGTGCTTATATGTCACATGCCACTAATCAGAATGCTATTGTATAACTCCTGTCTGTTAGTCCCAAGCATGTATACATTTATTTTTCTCTGTTGTTACATTATCTAGCAGATGAATAACCATACATTGAAAATTCAAAAGGCCTGCTGGTCCTCAAGTATCAAGACCACTTAGGCTAATTTTCCAAAGAGAATTATTGTTGACATGCACACATGTTAATAAGAAGTGCACAATTAGGTCTTTTATGGGACAAAGGCATGGCTTCAGAGTTCCAGGAGTCCATGAAAAGGATTATCTTGATGGACAGCAGAGATAGGGCATGCATCAACCTACTGCTAGAATCTCTGTAGAATTAGAGACTGTTTTTTTCAAACTCAAGGAAAAATATCCATAAAGTTTACGGAAAATCCAAGTACTTCTCAAATGCTTTTCACAGACATTTTCAATGCTTTTTTGGCTTATGTGAAGCATATCATCTGTCATTTATGAAGAATCACTCTTCCCCAGATAGAAAGCAGCACTCAACTTTTGGTTAGCATACTTGAAAATACAATGTTTACTGCCCTGAAATATATTTTTATGTGTCATTTTTTATATCAAGCATAGTTCATGATATAATAGTCTGATAACCAAATACATATAATTACATAATTGTGTAGCTTGGTGATTTTTTTCATTGGCATCACCTAATACTTTATGAGAAACAACGTTTTCAAAGAACCTAAAACAAACAACAATCAGAATAGACACAAGCACATAGTAGGTGTTCAGTTAATACTAGTTGAATAAATGAGTAAGATGCTAGATCCATAAAAGGGCTAATGACATTATCATCCAGAACGTTTCCCATGTTTGTTCAGAGCTGTGATTCAAGGATGAGGTTACTCTAGTTACAGTTTCAGAAATACATATTGAAAACAGTATTTCCATAATGAGGCAAAAATCAGATTCACTCTACTCCTGTATTAAAAGTACTGTACTTTTTTAGTGGCCTTACTTCAAAAAAGAGGCAACACCATTGCGAATGCACGACCTGCTTTAATCTCCTCAAAAAAACTTGCGCTATTTTACAAATGAGGAAAATAAACGCCGGAACGTACATTTCAAGCACTAATGAGTCACTGAGCCAGGATTCACTCTTGAATCTCCTTGACTCCAAAGCTCATGCTGTCTCTATTGGAACACATTTCTGTCTTTTTTTTTTTAATTTTTTTTTAAACGTTTATTTTTGAGAGAGAGACAGAGCACGAGTGGGGTCGGGGCAGAGACAGAGGGAGACACAGAATCTGAAGCAGGCTCCAGGCTCTGAGCTTTCAGCACAGAGCCTGATGTGGGGCTCGAACTCACGAACCATGAGATCATGACCTAGGCCGAAGTCAGATGCTCAACTGACTGAGCCACCCAGGTGCCCCAGATTTCTGTCTTAATGCTGTCTATTCTTCTGGGCAAACACAACCAAAATCATGTTGGGGTCTAAAAAGAGGAAAGAACTAGCATATATTAATGACATATTTGAATCAGATATTTCCAATACATAATCTCATTCATCATTAAGAAAATAATAATAAAAGAATCATCATATCAGCTCCATTTCTACAAGTCAGGAAACTGAATATCCAGAGAAGTTAAGTAGTTTGCCTAAGGATGGATTGGAATTTAAGACCATATCTATCAATTCAAAGTCTTCTTCAGAGTATTAGAAGTCAAAGACAAGGAGGGAAATGACACTGAAATGAAGGCATATTTTAATTGTACATTTTACATATTCCAAAACTATCTGAGAATATTCAATCAATTTCTACTGATCAGGAAATTGAGTCTCAGAGATGTTCAGAAATTTACCTAGAATAATGGGATCAGAATTCAAGTCCTCGTCTATTGATTCAAAGTGATTGTTCTTCCCATTAGAAAATAGAATTTTTTAGCCAGAAGGACTTTTGAAATAGTTGAGGCTAGACTCCTAACTTTATTGGTAAAAGAAAACAGAGTGTGAGGGGAATGTTGTTTCTTGGAAGGTGATGGAAGAGCAAGAGCAGTACTGCATATGCTACACTACTTCTCGCTGTTGACTGCTAAAGAAGTTTCCAGCTCTGTTATTAAAAAGTCCCTCAACAACCTTTAAAGGAATTTAACTTTGTATATTTAGTAATTATGATAATTTAAATCTGGAAACAATTGCTTCAGTCAACTCCAACAAATTTCTTGGAGGGAGGAGGCTGGTGGGAGGCACAGTCTCCTTTTGCATATTAATATATCATAGCACTTAGTGCCCTCAACTTATGTGTGTAGGATAAATGCAGAATGAAAGAATAAATCAGGTCAAATCATATTTAAAGGTATATTCATTCTATTTTCAACTCTTTGACAAACAAAAGCCACTTTTGTCTCCTGGAATATGGATTGTCCTTTCCCTACAATCCAATTTATATACGTCTAAAAGATACTGTCCTCACTTTGTCAATAGTTCCCTCCATGGGTGCTGAGTGAAAGAGGGGTTACACCGAATCAAGGTAAGAACAGGGGATGGGATGAGATTGGAAAAGACCAAGGATTCTGAGGTTGGCAAGAGTAAATGACAAGGAGAAGAGAAAAAGTAGGTGGCAGAAAATGAAAACTGACTGTTGCAGGAAGGTTATATCTACTTGCTTGTGCATGTAAATACATGTACATATACTTGTGTGATAGAATTTGTCTAAAAAGGACAGTTAACAATAGTATAGTTGTAACAGGAAGTTGTTTTTATCAAGCAATTTAAGGGCATATAGAGCTCCTACACAATCAATTCACAGTCATGGAGTGTTTACTGTTAGAACTGTTCTCTAAGTACCAAGGCCCAGGACTGAACCAAAGTTGCTGTCCTCATGGGGCAGCAGGATAATTTTTTTTTCATGCTGTTTTATAGCTGGTTAACCAAGTATTGACTATGTTAATTCTCAAAATAGACAGCAAATTTGTTTCTGTTAGCACATAAAACAAAAAGTAGTGGCAGGACCCAAAATAGTGTCCAATAGCCAGAGCTAGAACAATTTGAGCAACAATATAAATAATGTAGCATTGGATTATAACCCAAAGTTTAAAATAAATGCATGATTCCATGTGTTACAAAGGACTGAATAAATCAATATGGTGAAGCAACAGAACTTTCTTAGAGAATAATTCTGATACCAATGACCAGAAGAACAAAGCTTAGATGTCCTCCTCTATCTTCCTTGAGAAAATGCTAGACTTAGTAGTTCTTTCCACAGAATGGCACAGGGAAATGGAAAAATAACAACTGCACAATGAAGAACCTGAAAAACACTATATTAAACAACTGATGAAGGTTAATATCGTTAATATCACCAGCAATGTCATGTGGGTATCATGCACCCCTAACAGGATGTAATGAAAATGGCACTCCATTTCTGTGGTATTCTTCCCCAAATCTATACCTCCATTCTAATTGTGAGAAAATGATCAGACAAACCCAGTTGAGGGCAATTCCACAAGATATCTGGCTCCAAATCTTCCAAACAGTTGAAGTTATGACAAACAGGGCAAGACTATTATAGACCAGAAGGACTATGGGGACAACTAAATGAAATGTGGTACCCTGAACTGGATACTGAAAAAGAGGAGTTTAATGGAAAAACTGCTGAAATCAAAATTAAGTCTGGACTTTAGGTAATAGTAATGTGCCAATGTCAAGTCCTTAGTTTTGTGAAACGTACCATGGAAATATACGGTGTTAACAATCAGGAAAACTAGGTGAAGTGTATATGGCAACTCACTACATTATCTTTGCAAGGCATCTGTAAATCTAAAAATATTATAAAATCTAAAAGTATTATAAAAGTCTTTTCAAAAACAATGGCAGAAATATTAAAAAAACAAAATAAAAAGGTAGATGTGGGGTGCTGTTCACAGGAGCGAATACCCTAGAAAATAAAAGCCTCTAAACGTGTTACATACAAGGACAAGAATTTTGCCATGGACCTGGGTAAATTTCACCCAGGGAACTCTTCTCCAGCCTTGTGAAAACTCCAAAACCCCCCTTCCCATACTGGGCTGATTATCTGTGTCAGCAACTACAATTATAATGAATATAGACAAGTTTATGGCTGTAAAAGCAAGAATGAGATGAAGGAGAGACGTGGATTTTGTCTTTGAAATAGGTGACAAAAGGTTCCACCATGTGAGAACTTACTTCCCAGACCCTGAGTATCACTTGCTAGAAATACATACTTGGTAGGAAAAAAAAAATCTAAAATAAAAAACATGTGTGAGTGAAGCGCTATGAAAGGATAATTTATATCTCCAGGGATCTGGGGAAGTAACTAAAATAGTCAAGGAGGCCTGTATTTCATTCACTTAACAACAGTTGGAATGAGAACCACTGGGTCATGCCCACTGTATTTATTTCTGTATTCCTAGGGTTCAAACATGGGAGGTATGAATGAATGAATGAATGAAGAAACATGATGGAAAAAATATGATGAAACTGTAGGAAATATCACAACATTAAGCTTAATAGGGGAGATACTTATGAATGGTTCTGCTATTTAAAATAAGAGACAATAAAAGCAGTAAGAGGTTTAAATAAAGAACCATAGGAGTTCAGAGGACCCAAGTTCTGATTTGAGGTTAAAGACCCGCCATTTATGCTGAGCTTTAAAGTACTATTAGGACCTGGGGTGCCTGAGTGGCTCAGTTGGTTAAGCGTTTGACTTCAGCTCAGGTCATGATCTCACTATTTGTGAGTTTGAACCCTGCATCCAGCTCTGGGCTGACAGCTCAGATCCTGGAGCCCGCTTCAGATTCTGTGTCTCCCTCTGTCTGCCCCTCTGCTGCTTGCACTCTGTCTCTTGCATTGTCTCAAAAATAAATAAACATTTAAAAAAAATTTTTTTTTAAGTACTGTTAAGACTTGACCATGTGATATGTTTGGGTTCATTTATTCTCTGGTTGTGTGTGCTACAAAATGCTCACTTAAAGCAAGAACATCAAAGTTTGAATTGCAACTCCACATCTGACAAATACACACTTAACTTCTGTAGCTTTAGTAATTTTCTCAGCAACACAGAGAGGATGAGAATACTTATTCCTCTCACTCCTTTGTTGAAAAAATTAAAATATATAAAGTTTGTAAAAAGCCTGGCAGAGCAGAGTGGCTAGTAATGGCACATGACTATGAATTTAGAGGAAAGTGATGGACAGTTCACTGTTCCTTGTCTAGATGGGCAACCATTTGTTTGGTCTAACCACTCCACAAGGCAATGGTATTCCCACAATGCCTGGTGAGGCAATGCTATGTCTAACAGTGGGATTTTGCATAAGGTAGAGCAGGTAGGACTTCCCAGATCCTTGACAAACACAGTTTTCAGGTGACCAGCCCTGAATGCAATAGTCATTTCCCTTTACTGTTAAGATTTAGATTGGTGGTTGCCAAGACACTCATAAGTTGGTATCCAAAAACTCAGTTTCCATCCCTCCACTTAGTCTAGTTGGTTTACACATTGGTTTATCCTTTTAATAGATGGTTTTCAATAGCAGTTCCCTAAAATGATATAGTAATATAACTTCCACTCTGGATTTTAAAAATCTGGTCAGGAGCTGAATAATGACTCCTTATATTTTCAAATGCAAAAGGGACATCCGCAAGTCTGTAAGGGTCATAAGTAACTAGTAGGGAGTGTAGTATCTGGAAAGTAGCTGGTCATTTGAGACATCTTTTCATAGTTCCAATATCAGTTGGCCTTCAATCTTCTCTCTGATACTCCAGAAATCCTGCAAGCTCTTTATTTAAACACACACACACACACACACACACACACACACACACACACACACACATTACTGTAGCTAAAACTTTGAAGTCCAGGAAATCTATTTTAAATGTCTCCATCTCAGGCATTCAGTGGTTTTGTGTCCTCGTTTTTTAGTTAGAAACATGTCATGAAAACTGGGGAAAAAAATAGCATATTAGGCTTTAGAAAGTATTTTCACTTGATTTCATTATTTAATGCTCACAATAGGAATCTATGGGTCAGTTCATCATCTCTAATTTCCAGATGAAGAAACTCAAGCTGGGAGAGGTTAAGTGACTTGTTTAAAGTAACAAGGCAAGTTAGTAAGTCTTTTAACTCTGTGTCTAGAAATTTTCTCCACTATGCCCTGCTGTTAATACCTCAGTGTGAATTAATTTTAATTAGTGCTTCCTTCCCAGGGCTATTGGCTTTTAAAATAACATAGCAAGTAAAAGGACGTATTCATTAATGCTGGAATTTAAGACATTATAGACTTCGAGTAAGTAGATATTTAAAGGAAGGGAAAGAACCTTCTGGGTGTTCCATAAATCAGATAAAATTTAAGTGAAGAATACCTACTTGCATGTAAGATTTATTTTGATGATATCATTCAGCTGTGACCCAGTCTTATTAGTAATATTATACATATTTAATTTCCTAACTTAAGATTCTTTTCTGGCTCCAGTAATTGTGAGTCAGGACAGCAGTTGTACCCTTAGTTTCTGTCATCATTATCAATGGCAGACCAAAGGACAATTACGTAAAGGACCGACGGGGGGGGGGGGGGGGGGTGTAATTTGAAAGCATGAAAAGCCCTAATGATTCCATAATCGATCTACCACTATATCTGACATCTGAAAAGTCAGTAATTGATAATTGGTCACGTTGATAAATCAAACATCATTTATGCAGATCTTCAAGAAGCTGGACTCTGAGGGGAACAAAACCCAGTAATCACAATCAAAGATCTTAGAATGATTGTTTCCCAGCTTTATTGAGATATAGTTAGCATAGGGTGACTTGAAAAATGGTCCTGTTGGGAAGGGAGTCATTAGTAGAGGGGTTTAACAGTTTGATCTTTGAATTTGTGTCATGGATGGGAAAAAAAAAAAAAGTACAGTAGATAAGCCCTACACTGTGGATTTTTTGATACATACCAAAGAATAAACAAACAATGAAACCTGGATGGGGATGATGATAATGACGATGAAGTTGATCTTGACACATACACACATAGATTATTGTAGCCCCCACACAGCCCAGAAATGGTAAAAAAGCACTGAACTATGTGTTAGAAGAACTGCCTCTGCCATTCACCAGCCTTGTGGCCTTGGGAAGTCATTTAATTTCCCAGCCTCAGTTTCCTTATCTAGAAATTATTCTACATTAGACTTGAAACCTTGGCCTCCCTCTGGGATAGAAGACATTCTTTGAGAAAGAGGTAGAATTACTGACAAGCACTCATCCATCTACGTTAACCTTTTTACTGTGTTTCATGTTCTGGAATCAAAGATAATTACAAAGGTAATTCCCACGCCTGAATCCCATCCCCATTTTCCCACACTCCCTGGGCTTACAGGGCTTACGCAGTCCAGGCTAGAGGCAAATTCATTCACAAGAGAAAAAGCACAGTATGATGGTTAGGACTATGGGTTCTGGACCCAAACTACCCACGTATGAATCCCCACTCTTGGGCAAGACACTTTAGCCTCTCTGTGCCTCTTTTCCCTCAGCTGTGAACTGATGTGACACTAACACCTAACTCAAAAGTATTACTATCAATTTGTTCATGTCACTTTTAGAAAAATACCTGATATTTATATGTACTACATAAATGTTTATTAAATGAAATAAGAACCATAGCATGTTGTTAAGTGGTATAAGAGAGGTATTCACCATTCTTCTTGACCAGGGTAGCTTTGCCCAGCAGGGGATATTTGGTAATAGCTGGAGACACTTATGGTTGTCATACAGAGAGGACCTTACCGGCATCTAGTGGGCAGAGGTTAGGGATGCTGATCAATATCTTACAATGAATAGGACAGATACCCACAACAAAGAATTAACCAGCCCCAAATGTCAATAGCGTCAAAGCTGAGAAATGCTGGTATATACAGAATAGCAGGGTAATGAGGACCAAGGAATTATTCTGGGCTGGCAGGAGGTGGGAAGACATTGTAAAGGTGAAGTTAAATAGGTGTTTGAGAAAGATACAAAGCCATCGCAGGCCTAGAACATCCCGTGGCCAAAGGCAATGAGATGAAGTCCAGGTGTGGCCTGAGGCCCTAAATCTAAAATTGATTAAATCACCTCCTAAGTTGTCAAGGAACTCAGAATCCATGAGTTTATAATTTGTATCATTAATTCATTTGGTCCTCCTCATCACACTAGAAGATAAATATTATTATCCCCATTTTACAGATAAGAAAATGAAAGCATAGAAGAGTTCTGAAACTTGCCAGAAATGTCATAGCCAGTAATGATTTTAGTATAGTTTGTGATTAAATTTATAATTCAAAAAGTGTTATTTATAGATCACATAATGCCAAAAGAAGTGTTTGATGGTTTGCAAAACACACACATACAAGACTGTTAAATAGAAAGAGGAAAATAACATTTAAATGTTACATACAGAAAGCCTTCCGCAAGCAATAGGGAATGTATAGTGTAAAAACTCTTTGGTCTTTATGAAGTCTGTAGCAGAGTGAGAAATTTGACCCTGTCCTCTCTCTAAGCCAAAGTGAGAAGGAAAAACATCATTAGGCACAAAGATACTGTGGTCTGATGAAAGGAAATCAACTGATGTTATTCAAGAGGTGGCAAATATTCCCCAGGAACTCTTTTCTGAAAGCAGCTCATCATAAGGGACACTGTCGTACAAGGTAAGATGAAGGACTGTTAAGCAGACACATCAGGCTGCGTGTGTAGCTGCAGACTTAGGCTATTCTATCTCCTATAATTAAATATTTAGTCATTTGAGGATGCTGGGAAAGTTTCCTAACTTCTATTAATTTTCACCTTAAAAACGGAGCGATGACATATAGAATTTAATCAGTCTGTGAACAACAAGAGCTTTCTTTAACTGTCCTCATATCTTGATGTTGGTTCCACTCAGCTGGAAAGCCTGAAGCAATGATTAGGTCTGTTGCTAAGGATTAAGCCACTGATTTATGCGCGGAAAGAATGTCACCTACTTCTCCACGAAGGGCTGTTCTTCTCAGCTGGGCAGCCAAGGGCTCCATTCCTCTTCCCTTCCAAACCAAGGAAAATGTTTTAATTATGACTTAAACAACTGTTCTGGACAAATCCAGAAATAGATTGCCATGGGAATTCTTTTCTTTAAAAGGAATGGCAAGAGTTTACCATAAATACATGGTTAATGTATGTTCTGCTTATATCCCAGGTTCCATACCCTTGAAGCAAAAGGCAGAATAAAATTACTTTACTGGTGATATTTTTCAGTAGGGAATTTTTAATTTATCCCACTGACATGTATTGAACACCTAAGTTGGGTTGCTGTCTTTTCCAACTTTTTTTTATAAACATCTTTTTTCTTAAACACCACATGGACCCATTATTGACCCACTACTTAGATCAAAAGCAAAATAGTAAACTACTATTCAACACATGTGATATAAACATAGCATAGTGCATGCATTCATTCATCTAGCATTTATCAAGTGCCTACTATGTCCCAAAATTTGCACTGAAATCACACAGTATGTAGAAATACCAAGTTTTTTCAAAACACATCTCTTGATGTTGACTGAATTGTTCTCCTCATACCTGTGAGCTTACTTTTCAACAAACAAACTGGTTTTTCAGCTGCCCTTCTATAGGGAAATGGGTTTCAAATATCTTCACTCAATATGAAGCTGTGCTAAGCCAGAGTGAGGGCTTGTAACAACGTAAGGTAGACCCTCAGCCCTAAAGCCACTGGACACCAGAGCAATTTCTATCTGCTCAGATATTTTATTTACCAATTCCATAAGTACATATGGAAATGAAAAGTCTGACAAATGTGCCCTCTTTTTTTTCTCCCAGCAGTTAAATCCCTCAGCATTGTGGTTTGGCAGAAAAATAAAACTGTAATGTGCTTCCAAATATCTGCTGTTTTTTATCAGCAGGACTGTAAGGGTACCCCACCTTCCATCTTCCATCTCTTTCTCTCTCTCTTACATGTGCACGCACACACACACACACACACACACACACACACACGTTTCCTTTTTCTTTCTCTCTCTTCCCCCTAAACAAACTTGATCTGGGAGAAAATTTATATAGAACCGAATATAAGGCAAGCATTATGCTGCTGTCTTCTGCAAACCAAACGTTGCCCCATTGTGCTCTTCTAACTGAGGGGTTTGGAGATTGAGAGGAGCAGGAAGCCCTGTGTGGACTGCAGTTCAGGGGGTCGGAACAAGAAAAGGAACATGGGAGGCACCTGGAAGAGGTCAGTGTTCCTACACTTGAAACAAGTGTCTAAGCAAATTTGAGTCAATGAAACACACAGCAAACACCTGGAAAACCAGGTGCCTCGAAGCCAACTTTTGGAATCCGAAGTCCTGTGAGGGGAGTCTGGGAAGGGAGGAATTGTTTTTTGTTTTTTGTCCTGACTCAAAATTCAGGGTTGCTCCTTGTGGAGACAAAAGTCCAAGGACATTTGTTGACAGTGGAAGAGAAGAGGGATTCAAAATAGCATCTCTCTTCTTTTTCACCTGGCAGTTTTGGAGATGAGGTTTCTGTCTCCTGCCTTCCGAAAGTATCTAAAGATCCTCCTCACGGATAAGCAGGCAGTCTCAGGCTCAGCAGGCCCAGTAACACTGACATGTATTTGAAAAGTTTTGACAGATAAATAATTCTTGGCTGATATCCTGGGTTAAATATCATCAACTCCCCCTTACACCTGCTAGGGCAGCTGCAAAATAGCTGACCCTGGTGACTAAGGTCCAGACCATGAGAAAGTGGCAGCACCACCACCAACTGATCACTGGGGTGATTTGTTCTCAGGGACACTCCTCACAATGACTTTAGCCCCTCAAAGAATGCAGCTGGAATTTGCAACTCAGTGTATTTCCGGAAATGGGGGGGGGGGGGCGGGTAACAAGCTGGTCTTCACATTTTTTTTCTTCACATTTATTTTTAAAAGCCCATCAATATGGAACCAGACCTTTGTATGTTTTAAGACCATGTATGAGGAATTTCACCAAGAAATGAACAAATCACAACACCTGCTTTTTCTCAGTGAGCATGGTCAGGAGTTACAATTGCTCTTTGTTTTTGGGGGGTGTTGTTGTTGTTGTTGTTTCAGTACAAAATATGTATGCTACAAAAACTGGAATCTCTTGTTCTGAGTACCTTAGAAAGAAAAGTCATGAAGCATAAACTGAAGACAGAACCTACTTTGAAAGAGAGATCAGAGAGATTCTGAAAAAGAGAAAGAGATAAGTAGGGTATAAAGCAGAGTATATGTACAATTATCAGTGCTTACAGAAAGACATACATATTAAGTAGATTATGGAGCATCAAGAATAAAATTAATGTGGATATGAATTTATCAGAACTGCAGATCTTTTTCCACTGAATATTACTTTTACCTTGTTCCTAAAATAGATGACTGTGATATAATAATGATAATAATAATAATAATAATAATAACAAGAATAATTTCCAGTAATAAAGTTCCTGCCATGGGCTAGAAACTATACTTGCAAGAAAAGTATCAGAAGCTCTGTTTTAAAGACGAAGACGTTGAGGCTCGGTCAAAATAACTAGTTCCAAAATGTATTCAGTCTTCAAGTACACATTTGTCTGAACCTCAGGTATGTGTTAGCAAAAACTAGACACACTTTCGGGTAGTTCAATGTCGTTTGGCCTCTCTTATTAACCCATGTTATACTATACTCACCAACAAAGATTTTTCTGTTTAACTCCCTGTAGTTTGTATATAGAGAAAACAATAGTCATATGAATGTTTTTCAGTGTACATATATATCCCTTTTCTAGAAATACTAACATGGTTCCAAAGAGACTTCCTTCACTCCCCAGGCTCCAGCCCCCATGCCTACTTCTCTTGTCCTTCCCAACTGACTGAGAATCATCTAAATAGTCAGGGAACTCAGTCCTATATTATATACTCTGGTTTATTTATTTGGATATTGCTAATATGCATTATACTAAAGTGTAAGAAAATTTCACTTTCTAAAATGGAATGAGTATGTGTTGTCTAGTTATGTAGCAAATCTAACCATTGTGAGTAAAGCAGAAGATGCATTCCAGAGGCACCACCCATGCTCATCATGGATTTGAAGAAGGAGAAAAGAATATGAGCATGTGAGAGGGAGTGTTGGGTTTGAGTCTCAATTTATCATTTACTACCTGTGTAAGAGACTTCTGTGTCAGAAGTCTGCCTGCCTGGATTCAAATCCTACTTCATCCATTTAATACCTGTGACTTTTGGTTTTGTTAATCTTAACTCTCTGAGTCTCAGTTTTATAATATATAATTCAGAGACAATGATAGCCCCTGAACAGTGAGGATTAAATGAGATAATTAATTAAAAGTTCTTAGAGCAACACTTGGCACATAGTAAGTTCTCAATAAATGGTAAGTATAGCCATCATTATCATTATACCATCATTATTAGCATTCTCGTTACAACTGTGATTTCTGTTACTATTGTGCTATTATTGTCAATGTCTCGAGTCCTTCATGAAAACAACCAAAAAAGTACCAAAGCAGTAATTTTTCAAAAAAAAAAAAAAATTATCGTATTTAACCTATGATATTCATTTTATGAAAATACAGCTTTATGAAAAATGAAATAATCCATTCAAATAATGGTAAACTGGTAACTGATAGACCTGATAGTGTATCAACAGCCCCAAAGATTCTTCATTGGCCGCACCTAGGGAGGAGACTGACTATCTTGATATCTCACTTGACGCAAGTCACTGAGTAAGTCAGAGAGCCATTCTGGAAGTTAAGAACATCCACTTTAGAGCTTTAGCGTTAAGCCCACCTACTTTGAAATGCCAGCTCCAATAAAGTTCACTTTTCTTGTCTATATAATGAAACTAAAAATGACTACCTTGAAACATGTTGTAACGATTAAACACATAATGTCACAAAGGAATGAAAACTAACATTTACTGAACTCTTATTTAATGCCACACACTGGGCTAGGCACTAGGAATGTATTAACTAACCTATTCTCCACGACAACCATGTGGCACATGGAATTGCAATACCTATTTTTGTCACTGCTGAATAAAATGTAACTTCAGTTATTTAAACCAGTGCCTTCGCTGTGCTTGGCATTTGTTTTCAGAGACAAAGCCTTTCAAAGACTCTCCTCTTCCAGGCATCATTTCAGATCACCACATTATCTGCCCAGGTTCCCCACTGCCTGTCTTGCCTGAAGGGCTCCAAGCTGAGTGTGGGAGAATTTACCAGGGAGAAAAACCATTTAGTTTTACCTGGGTGACAGCAGTTATGCAGAATGACAAAAGGAGCAGTTAAGTTACAAGTTAAGGATGATAATTCACTCTCCCCAGGGACTGTCACTCAGAAAGCCTTGAGAAAAACTAACAGCAAACTAATGGCAAGGCTCTATTGTTAACAGTCATGTCCCCATGATGCCTTGGCATTCTGAAACAATAAGGCCAAAAATGCAGTCTGCTGTCCCTCGAAAGCTCTCCAAGCACATATGCTATATCTCAAGCTGTCATTCCTTGGAGACTCACCATGGAATGGTCTTCAGGTCCATTAGCCATGGTGGCTCCATAGTAATGGCTCCCTAGGACCCTCCAAATAACTTACTTTCAATCAGAACTCCCCAATAGTTTTGAAAACACATGAACCAAGGAGTAGGAGAAACCTGGATAGTGAAGTATAGACTTCCTTAATCAACACAGATACGAGTGTGGGAGGAGTTACCAAGCCAGACCCTGACTATTACCACCTTTGCACACTATGTGAAAAGTGTTACCCTGAAAACCTCTGCCAAATAAATATCAATTGTGAATGCCCATATCTCCAGGAGTTAAAACATTTTACTGATTTCTAATCCATCAGTATTGATTTGAATATCTTCATTTTACTTGCTCTTTGCGATGGTCTTAAGACAGCATCGTACTAGTTCACAGTAAGCTGATGTCAGGTAGCATGTTTATTGCTTGCATCAAATAGCAATAAATAGAGTAAGGGAAACGAACAGTTTTTGAGGGTTTACTATGACCTAATATACCAAACTGTACATTAGCACATGCTATGTAGCATAAAGATAAATAAGATCATGGAGCCAGCTAGCCAGGGTTCAAATTCCTGTTCTTCTACTTCTTGCTGTGAGATCTTTGGCAAAGAAATCTCTTAAACTCTTTATGCCTCAGTTTCTGGAACTATAAAGAAGGCATAGTATTTGCCCTGCAGCCATATGGTTGTTATTAAATGAGTTAATACATGCCCTATGCTTCAAGCAGTGCCCAACATATGATAACTGCTGGATAAACATTAGCTCTTACTAGGGACTCATTTAGCACATTTAACAGCTAATTTAATCATTTAGTCTTTTTTTATTCCCATTTTATTGATAATGACACTAGTGCTCAGGGAAACTGTAATCTGCTGAGGGCTGCAGGGAAGAACTGGGACAGGAACTACAGCCAATCTGAATCCAAAT
Organism: Panthera pardus; assembly: GCF_024362965.1. NCBI lineage: Eukaryota > Metazoa > Chordata > Mammalia > Carnivora > Felidae > Panthera > Panthera pardus. Next base: position 190,056,476 of record NW_026526688.1, read on the forward strand.
CTCCTGTTTCTCAGTCACTTGATTCTATTTCTCTAAGAGCAGGGGCTTTGGGAAAGAGTCAGAACAGAGGTCAGATCCCTCAGGCTGGCTTACCTGCTGGATGACCTTAGGCAAATCATCAAAATTCTATTAAACTTAGTCTCCTCATCTGTAAAATGAAGATAGTCACAACAGCTAACTCGTAGGAGAAGTAAGGATTTGGAGAGGTTTTTCTGGTACGAAACGAGCAGAAGGCTCAGCCCGTGCATGTTACTTTTGGTCACTCACCATCTGCAGGTCTATTTGCGGGCACTCTATTTGTAGGTCACCTGGAAATACTGGTAAAACTCTTGCTTTCTTTGGGAGGGAAGCACTAGACAGACTCCTGGGGGCAATTCTGCATAATATCTTATTTTTCTAAATAACTTCCTCGCAAAGAAATATTAGTATTAGGCAAAAGATTTATTAAGCTTGTATAAAATTTAAATTTAAAATCATGTGAAAGTCTGTATGACCGCAAACTGTTAGCCTCTATCACTTTTGATAGAGTGAGCTTAAAATCCAAAAAGTTAGAAGCATGGGAGAGTTGAGCTTTCAGGAATGTGTCCCAGCAGAAGGAATCTAGGAAGCCGAAACTCAGATGTTAGCATTCTGAACAATACATTTTTATTAAGCACTTACTGGGTAAAGCACCGTGAGTACCAGCCAAGTGGGCAGAATTTAGGTTGGGGCATAAAAGAAGCTTGGAGACCAGTCTCTGACATAGCACACAAGGAACAGAAATCTTACCAAAAGAGATACTTAGTGTGGTTCGTTCCTGACACTTGGGGTGTGGGGGAAGGTGTAGAAAGAGCACAGGTATCTGAGACTCGGGGTTGGGCCAGGAAACACTGCACTGGAGTATAACTCATCCCAAGCACTGCCATAAGGGTATGGTGGAGGATGGGAAGAATGATACAAGACGTCTCAATAGAGACTCACCTGCAAGATGGGACTAGGTGCTCTCCTCTGTGCTCCCAGAAGTCTCTGTGTCCTTCTCCAATGGCTACAATGGTAACCACAGGCTGTTAATCTTTCTCACCCACCGGACACACTAGAGGTCCTTGTACAAAAGGCCCAGATCTGGGCACCTGGCTGGCTCAGTTAGTAGAGCATGTGACTCTTGATTTTGGAGTTGTAAGTTCGAGCCTCATGTTCAGTGTAGAGATTACTCAGATACCCAGTGTATGGTATATTCTGCTATAGCCTAGGCATAAGAGGCATCAATTAATTGGGGGACAGTGACTTAAAGTGAGTGATTCAGACATATCTTCCATCGAAAACTACTGCTTTGGGTCTTTCTTAATTTCTTCTGGCTCTTATTTCTACCATCGTTTTTTTTCTCATACATTAAATCCACTGATTTGACAACACTTTTACATTCCTTCTCCCAGTGGGTTGCAGTCTCTCCAAGTCCTACGAGTGAGGTGAACAAAGTAAATGCTGAGCTACGGCTGGATCACAATATAACAGGGAAGCACCTAAATCAATATAAACATGAAAACCTTCATCGTCTTTTCAGCCCAAGCTTCCCAAACATGAATCTGTACAACCCTCATGACACCCTATCCCACATCCAGCCAAGGAACTGCAATTTACTTTTAACCATCCATGTGACGAATAGTATGGAAAACCCCAAAAAGAATGCCAGCTTAAGGTTCTAGCTTACTCCTAGTGTTGTGGCCCATAATAAATTGCAGCCTATCTGAATGAACTTGTTTCTCAGATTTTTCCATTCCATTTTTTTATATCGTCATGAATGTGGTTAATATCCACAGCTTCTTGGGGCGCCTGGCTGGCTCAGTCGGTTGAGCGTCCGACTTCGGCTCAGGTCATGATCTCACAGTCTGTGAGTTCGAGCCCCATATCGAGCTCTGTGCTGATGGCTCAGAGCCTGGGCTTGCTTCCGATTCTGTGTCTCCCTCTCTCTCTGCCCCTTCCCTGCTCATGCTCTGTCTCTCTCTGTCTCAAAAATAAATAAAAACATTAAGAAAAAAAAATTAAAAAAAAATATCCACAGCTTCTGGTTATCACAGCAAAGACTCAGGATTCATTGGAAACTCATAAGAAAACAGAGTTTTTGAGTATCGGAGAGAAATAAGGACAATCACCACTAAAAAAACATTGTAATTCTCATGAGCTCAATGCAGCCACAGTTTCCTGAGAAATCAGTTGCCTTACTCACATGTATAGACTTTAATCACTTCTGAGGACTCTGGTGGGGGTAGGGGACATTCTGAGTTTGTCGTTACGGATGGATTCAAAGTAGACATTTAGAGTATGTGTCCTGACTGGACGGACTCATTCCTAGGCTTAAGTTCTCTGTTCTCCGTAGGTGTTCCTTGATTCAGAAGTCATAGTGTTGGAGGAAGAAACAAAAAAGCAGTCTGAGTATTTGTCATTTGGGGGCGATTTTGACCTGAAAGATCAGGGATATGAGAATCCCTTCTTCAGTTGAGAAATCTCTAGAAAGCCCAATGCAGTAATCTTCCTGTCATCTGCCACATCTTTCCACTTTTCCTGCCATGAGTTCCACAGGTGTCTGCTTCTGACCCAGGTGACATCCAACAGCTTCTACTTCATCTCCACATTTCTCTACATATAATTACTGCCCTCTTATGATAATGCTAAGTACTCCTGTTTCATTACTTTTAGGTATTTTGGAGGGCATACTGTTTTTTAAAGCCAAAGCTATTTGTTACTCCTATCATGTCATCTTTTTCTTTCAAGTAAACCACAAATTCTTTTCACCAATGGCAAAATGAGCCCTTTCAAAGATTTCTCTGGGTCTTTTATCTTAGTCTTCTTATAAACATAGAGATGAACAAAATGTCAAATTCTGAATCAGTATGCTATGGTCTGAAGAGCACCAAATTGGATTTGAATCCTAGCTTTGCTTTCCAATGACCTTGAGCATGTGAAAGTCAGGCAAGGAATTACATATGAAGAACTATCTGGTCACTTATAGACCTATCTCTCAATCTCTAAATCTGTAATTCTATGATTTGTTGGCATATATAATATAATTTCTAAGACATTCTCCAAAGAAATCAACTATGTATTAGAAAACTATGTGTTAATATTTATTTCAAAATCAAGACAGTAATGTCCTCGTTTACTGAGGCAATGGAATGAGTCAGATAAGGGTTTGAACACTGTATCCTTCATTCAGCTGTTAAATAACATTTCTGAGTAACAGTTCCCTCAATTTTAAAACAAAGGGATAATGTCCTTCCTCTATGGTTTTTGTGAGAATTAACAAGGTAATGTATGTGCAAATGCCTAGCATAAGGTATGACACATAGGGGTCAGAAAATAAATGAGAGCAATTCTTACTATTATTGACACAAAGCTTTGTTCTTTTCAAAGCCCATTTATATACATTATTTCATGCTAACAGACTAAGCTAATGCTGCCAAGAAATTTCATGTAAAAACATATCCCAGGGTCAGTGACATTGTAAAATTCCCATCTTGAAATGAAGAGACTGTCTCCTGATTTTCATTTGTAGCAATAAACTCCTTCAATCTATGTTTCATTCATTCAAATATCTCCTTGACCCATCAGCTTTGTAGTAAGTCTCTCATATTTTATTTATGCAGTCATTAATATGGCAAATATTTATCAAGTAGCAACTATATGCCCGAATCTGATTTTATCAAAAGCTAGTTTCTTATATGGAGAAAGGACTGGGGAAAAAAGACTGTTATTGTACATCAATGTGCTTAGTGTGAGCTGAAAGAAAGAAAGAAAGAAAGAAAGAAAGAAAGAAAGAAAGAAAGAAAGAAAGAAAGAAAGAAAGAAAAGAAAGAAAGAAAGAAAGAAGAGAAGAAAGAAAGAAAGAGAAAGAGAAAGAAAAGAAGGAAAGGAAGGGAAAGGAAGGAAGGAAGGAAGGAAGGAAGGAAGGAAGGAAGGAAGGAAAAAGGGAGAGAGGGAAAAGGGCTCAAGTAATTAATTGTTGAGATGGATATTAAAAATATTTATCAACTCTAATAATACTACATTACATTTCCACAGTGCAATAAGATTTACCAAGCTCTTTTCCCAAAACATACCCTGGTCCACCCACTTTGTTCTAAACCTACTAAACTCACTGGCATTCAAGTCACCTTTATTTCTAACCAAGACTCTTAACAATAGTCCCCCTCCCCCTTCAGTCTCTATGTTTTCACTTTTTGAGTCCTAACATACGTTTTCTACACAGCAGCTAAAATTATCCTTTAGAGTGAAAGTCAGATCATTCTCCTTCCTGGTTTAAAACCTCCCAATGCCCTCCCCATATGCATCTCCAACGTTGCATTCAACAGCAGCTTCCTGTCCTTTGGATTCGGCTCAAGCCACAGCAAACTGGCCATTTCTGGAGCCAGCAGACCTGGTTCTTGCCTCAGAGACCCCACACTGACTATTCACTCTGTCTGAAACATGCTGCCCTCTCAACCTCTTGAGGGTGGCTCCTTTTCATAATTGAATCTTGGCTTTCTTGAGCTCTTACTCTGAAGTTGCCCTGTCTATTGTCACACTATATTGCCAATGTTTCTAGTCTTGTTTCCCCAGCTCCGTATCATTACTTATGAAAATGTGTGTTTGTGTACTCACGTGTGGTCTAACTTCTCCACCAGAATGCAAGCTCCCTGAAGGAAAGAATGGTGTTTTCTCATTATATACCTGCCACACAAGGAAGCCAGGACCAGGGAGGTTATGCAGGACATAAGCAAGTAAAGGGGACAGGAAATAGTATCTAGGATAATTTCTACTTGTGTTTTATTACATTTCTTGGCTGGAGAATTTGTGCATATAAAAAACTTGGCCGCTTGTTTCAAGGAGTCTGAATCTAGTTCTTAAAATATTATCTCGTCAATAGTTAATGATCCAGGAGTTAGACCACAAGACAACAAAAATAAAATAATGTAACAAGACTGAATATGATTGTGTGCCAAAATAATCAAAGAGACCGTAAGTGCTCTGGTTTTGCACAGAATTTAAGAAAGTATGTTACAAGAAAATTTTTTTTTCCTCCACTAAATACTATCTATTGTTCTTTGAATTCATGCTGCCTGACTCTGTGGTTATTTGATTTTTGTTTGTTTAACTGAATGTCATATCATAGGGTCTCCTAAAATTACCATATTTCATATATTTATTATGTAAATTAAGCTTATTTCAAATCAGTTATCTCTTGACCATTTTAAAAAATGTTCCAAAGCCCCTTATGATAAATGGAAATACAATACTGGTGATGTTCCAAAATCAGCATTGTGGTGGGGGAGCTGGGGTCATTCATTTGGGACAATTTGCACTTTTAGCAAAATTCAAAGAAAGTAGCTTATATGGCCTGTTTATCCTATTTATTTTCAAAGCCATTATAGTTTATAATTTTTAAATATCCTGAAAATCCAGTTAATCCTAAAATCCATTTAAAACTTTTCCATAAATTCTATCTCCAACCCCTTCCTTTCCCCCACCCTCTCCATACTATCAGAGCATTCTCTAACAGGCTCAGTCCCTGTTTTAAAAATATGTGGAGAGGTTCTGCATCCTCAGGAAGATGATCTGAATGAAAAAACCCACACAGCTCCCTTCTCTATAAATACCTTCCTAGATCAGTGGTCTTCCTTGTGGACCTCTGCTCTCTTTCCATTCCTGGTTCTAGCTAAACCTACAAATTTAACCCCACAAAATAAATCCTACCCTAGTTAAGCAAGATAAAGAATGCAGTAGATCATACAAAAAGTACCTAAATGCTGCTGTTTTCAAGGCAATATGCAGGGTAAGAAAGTGTGGTTTTTTTCCTTTAAAGGAACAAATAATAAATATTTTAATTTTTACAGGCCATTTATCTGTCTCAACTACTTTGGCATTGTAGTGCGAAAGCAACTATAGATAATACACAAACAAATGGGCGTGGCTGAATGCCATACAATCCATAATAAAATTAGGTCAGATATGTCTTATAAATTTCACAGCATCAGGGTGCCTGGTGGCTCAGTCTGTTAAGTGTCTGGTCTTGGCTCAGGTCATGATCTCGCAGTTTGTGAGTTCGAGCCCCGTGTCGGGCTCTGTGCTGACTGCTCAGAGCCTGGAGCCTGCTTTGGATTCTGTGTCTCCCCCTCTTTCTGCCTCTCTCCCACTCGTGCTCTCTCTCTCGTGCTCAAAAATAAATAAACAGTAAAAAAATAAATTTCATAGCATCTAAATATAGAAAAAATATGTTGAAAAAATAGAAAAAATATTAGTAATAATGACTTCTCTATTTCATAGATTTCAGTGATTAGTCCATTTAATTATTACAAGTACTTTCTGTGGAAGATACGGCTATTGTCTCATTTTATGTGCCCAGTATCATGAGCTAGTAAGTTCAGCAGCCCTGTGACTCCACAGTTTATCCCTTGTTCTAGCCTAGGCATAAAATACATATAAAGTTGTATTCAGTGTCAAATCAAGCAGCATAAATATCTTTATAGTCAAAGAAAACAGGAAAAGAATACTGTATGTACTCATTAAAGCCAAAACTTAAGTAAAATTACCATGAAATCAAGGAAAGAAAAATGGAAGAAAAATATTTTAAGATAAAAAACAATAATTAGAGAATTTGAAAACTGAATATGAATTTTTTAAATAGTAAGAGCGAAATTTTACATTAAGGCAACTAAATAGTTACAATTCTAGAAGCTCTGAAAAAAATAATAAAAAATACAAATTTAATGAAAAAGGATAAGACCACTGGAACTATTTTTTTTTTTAACGTTTATTTATTTTTGAGACAGAGACAGAGCATGAACAGGGGAAGGGCAGAGACACAGGGAGACACAGAATCTGAAACAGGCTCCAGGCTCCGAGCTGTCAGCACAGAGCCCGACGCGGGGCTTGAACTCACAGACCATGAGATTATGACCTGAGCCGAAGTCGGACGCTTAACCGACCAAGCCACCCAGGCGCCCCTGGAACTATTAAGAGATTATAGCAAGGCTGCAAGTTTTAAGGTTAGTATTCAAAACATAATCACTTCTCTATGTATCAGCAATGATCGAGGAGAGTTTGAAATTTAAAGTAAATTACATTCATATTAGCATCCCAAAACATGAAACGCTTAAGTATAAATCTAACAAAATATGGATAAGATCTAAATGAGAAAAACTATAAAACTGATGAATCAAATCAAAGAGCTAAGTAAATAAATGGACATATATTCCCTATGAATGAATAGAAAGACTCAATACTATCAAAACGTCAGTTCCTCTCAACATGATGTATAGATTCAATGCAATATCAACTAAAATCTCAGCAAGTTAGTTTTTAGATATCAATAAACTGATTCTAAAGTTTATATGGAGAGACAAAAGATCAGAAAAACCAACACATTATTGTAGGGAGAGAACAAAGTTGGACGACTGATGCTACATGACTTCAAAACTTACTAAAAAACTATAATAATCAAGACACCATGGTATTGGTGAAAGAATAGACAAAGAGATCAATATAATGGATTAGAGAGCCTAGAGACAAACCCACACAAATACAGTCAACTGATCTTTGACAAAGGAGCAAAAGGCAATACAATGGAGAAAAGCAAATTTTTTTCAACAAATGGTACTGGAACAGCTGGACATCCACATGCAAACAAACGAATCTAGACACAAACCCCACATTCTTCACAAAAATTAACTCAAAATGGATCACAGACCTAAATGTCAAATGAAAAAATAAAATAAAATAAAATTCCTAGAAGATAACATAGGAGCAGATCTAGATATTCTTGGGTATGGCCATGACTTTAGCTACAACACCAAAGATCCAAACCAGGAAAGAAATAATTGATCTTGGATTGCACTAAAATTAAAAACTTCTGCTCTGTGAAACCCAGTCAAGAGAAAAAGGCAAGCCATAGACTGGATGAAAATACTTGCAAAAGACATATCTGATAAAGGACGATTATCCAAAATATACAAAAAATTCTACAACAGGGAGAAAATGAACAACCCACTTTAAAAAATGGGCAAAAGACCTGAACAGACAACTCACCAAAGAAGACATACAGATGGCAAATAAGCATATGAAAAGATATTCAATATCATATGTCAGTAAGGAATCAAAAATTCAAAGCAATGAAATACCACCACATACCTGTTAGGATGGCCGAAATCCAGCACACTGTCAATCCAAGGACAGGCGATGATGTGGAGCCACAGGAACTCTTACACACTGCGAGTGGGAATGCAAAGTGGCACCGCCACTTTGGAAGACAGTTTGGCAGTTTCGTACAAAACTAAACATACTCTTACCATATGCTCCAGCAATCACGCTCCTTGGCATTTACCCAAAGAAATTGAAAACTTATGTCCATACAAAATCTCTGCACAAATGTTTATAGCAGCTTTATTCATAATTGCCAAAACTTGGAAGCAACCAAGATGTTCTTCAGTAAGGGAATGGATAAACAAACAGTGATACACCCAGACAATGGAATATTATTTAGTACTAAAAAGAAATGAGCTATCAAGCCATGAAAAGACATGGAAGAAACTTAAACGCATGTTCCTAAATGAAAGAAGCCAACCTGAAAAGGCTGTTTACTGTATGATTCCAACTACATGACCTTCTGGAAAAGGTAAAACTATGGAGACAGTAAGAAGTTTAGTGATTGCTGGGGTTGGGAGATAGAGAGGGATGAACAGGAGGATTTTTAGAGTAGTGTCACCATTCTGTATCATACTGTAATGGTGGATACATGTCATTGTTAATTTGCCAAAACCCATAAGCGACCTAACACCAAAAATGAACCCCAATATAAACTATAGACTTGGAATAATAATAATGTATCAATGTAGGTTCTTCGATGGTAACAAATGTACTACTCTGGTGGGGAATGCTGATAGTGGGGGAGGTTGTATATGGAAACTCTATACTTTCTCCTCAATTTTGCTAAGAATCTAAAGTTACTCTAAACATAGCGTCTATTTAAAAGGGGGGGAGGAAGGATATGACTGATATGGAAGACATTACAACTTTTATGTATTCTTTTATGTATTCCAAGGCAATATGCAACAATATTTATCCAAAAGGAAATAAAAGAACTTAATAGAAAAATACATAGAAACAATTTGAACAGGATACCAAAAAGTTATTTAATGTTAAGATTAAAAATCAAACTGAGCTCAGGTTTTTTAGCTCAGTTTTTTTCAAACTTTAAAGAAAGTGCTAGTTCCTATATGGTACTTACTATATAGAAGAAAGGAATAAGGACACATTTGAATATTAAAATGAACACCTATAGGAGGCAGATTATAAGAAATTATTTTCTTCTTTCTCATTTAGAGTTTTTTAAAATCGTTACACAATTAATACACATAATTATGCATTTTATGTAAAATAATGAACATACATTTTTTAGACTAAAGTGTATAAATAGAAACATTTGGTTTATAGTCTGTGACCCAAATATTAAAAACAAAAAAAACATGGCATAAATTCCTGTGTCAAAAAAAAACCTTATCTTCATGAGAAGTGGATATTAAAGCGTAAAGAGAAATGGAGAATAAAAACAAGTGTCCAAACAATCTACCCGGAAGGGTAATGCACATGTAATTAAGATATTCATGCAAAATGTTGTGTGCTATTAGTAATATCCGCTTTTCTCGTGGACAGGTTATGATCTGTGAGGGCATGGGTCAGGTATCCTCAGGTCTGTATCTCAGTAAGGAAAGTAAAGGTTGGGATTTGGTTTGTTTCTTCCTCCAGCATATCCCTGGACCTGTAATAGCTCCCAGCATATTGCAGGCCCAAGGTAGAAAGGTAAATATTTCTTGAATGATTAGTTATTTAGTAAAGAATACATGTGTGCACGCACACACACACACACAAACATATAATTTCAATATTATATTTCAAACTTTATTAGAAACTTCATTTATATAGTCTTCACTTATATAGTCTACCTTAGGATGTTTCTGCTTGCTTTATTTGCCTATTTCTTTTTTTTTCCACTTTTTTTTAAGTTTATTTATTTTTGACAGAGAGAGACAGAGCATGAGTGGGGGGGGGGGGGGCAGAGAAAGGGAGACACAGAATCAGAAGTAGGCTCCAGGCTCCAAGCTGTCACCATAGAGCCCGATGCAGGGCTTGAACTCACGGACCATGAGATGGTTACCCGAGCCGAAGTCAGACACTCAACCAACTGAGCCACCCAGGTGCCCGATTATTTCTTTTTTCAATGTTTACTTATTTATTTTGAGAGGCAGAGGGGAGAGAAAGAGACAGAGAGGGAGAGAGACAGAGAGAGAGAGACGGGGGGGGGGGGGAGAAAGAGAGAGAGAGAGAGAGAGAGAGGGAGAGAGAGAGAGAGAGTCCCAAGCAGGCTCCAATGCTCTCAGGGCAGAGCCCCATGTGGGGCTCAATCTTACGAGTCATGAGATCATGACCCGAGACAAAATCAAGAGTTGGACCCTTAACTGACTTATTTGCTTATTCTAATTGTGCTAGTCATTGCTGCCGATCACCAAATATTTCTGGCTCCCTGTCTTCCAGGCACATGGCAGGGTTCCAGTTCCCAGGCCCCTTGAGGCTAGATGTGGTCACTTCTGTCCAATGAGCTACGGACAGAAATGACAGGTGCTGAAGTATTTCATTATGAATGCAAGCTACTTTAAAACTCTTTTAGGGGCACCTGAGTGGCTCAGTCGGTTAAGCGTCTGACTTCAGCTCAGGTCATTCTCAGGTCATGATCTCCCCGCATCAGGCTCTGTGCTGACAGCTAGGAGCCTGGAGCCTGCTTCAGATTCTGTGTCTCCCTCTGTCTGTCCCTCCCCCACTTGCACTCTGTCTCTTGCTTGGTCTCAAACATAAACAAACAGTAAAACAAACAAACAAACAAACAAAAAAACAAAAAAACCGCATTTATCTATCTGTCATGATAACATGCGATGCTCAAGATGATAGTGTTTCATAGTCAGGCGATGTGTACAGAGCTCTGAGGTCACCTGCAATGGACTGCAGAATGAGCAAAAAGCTAAACCTTTGTCATTGTAGATCATGATGACATTGAGATGATTTTTTGCTACAGAATATACTAGTCCATCCTGATTGATGTGCTCACTCATCAGTAAAAAAATCTTTTAATTACCATTACTTTATAACGAGTTTTAATATCTAGTTTGATACATTATGCTTAGTATTCCTCTTTTTCATTATTTTCCTAGCTACTACCCCATGTTTATTTTCAATGAAACTGATCTGTGTTTTATTTTGGGTTGTATTGAGTTTATAGATGAATTTGGGTGAATTCAAACTTTTACTATATTGAGTATTGCAATACAAGAGTGCTCAATTACTTAAAACTTCACTTAAGCTCAACAGAATTTTTAAAAAATTTTGTCTTCCTATAAATAATACTTATTTTTTCAGTCCATTCCTAGGCAGTTCATCCTTTGTTTTAGATCACTCTTGTATATGGGAACTTTCTAGTATGATTTTTATTTGGTTATTGTTTTTATATAGAAAAAACATTAATGTTTATATATCAACTTTTGAACTACCTAAATAAATTCCCTTAATTTGTCTTATATTTTGTTTTTATTTTCATTTTCATGTTTCTAAAATGTGTAGAAACATGAAGGATATTAATTTTACCTCCTCCTTTGACATATTTATACCAGCATCATTTTTAAAAAGTCATATTAGGTAGGAAATATTTATACAACAAAAGAGTGGAGAATAAGAGACCATAAAATAAAGTTCTAAATCATATGGCACTAACTGTAAGTGGTATAAATAGTTTTGAAATTAAAATGAAGTATTACCACAACTTAGAAGGTCATTATGTTGGGAAAAAGTAATTTTCCATAAGAAATACTCGAAGCTATATAATTGCAAAAGTATTTTACTGCTGCAAAACAACAGTGAAATGAGGTATTAAAATCTGTACATTTCACTAGTTTTGATGTTGGCCGTAGTCAGCAATATGTTTCCCCACTTATGCAGGCAGACCCTAACACACCCAACTGAGTATTTCCACATGGTTTCTGCAAATTGTTGTATTTAAGATTTGTTGCAATTAATATTTAGGTCTGCTTCTTAAGTCCAAACATTACAGGCATGTAGGCAAATTTCTCCCTGCAAATTCTGCAGATGTCAGGGCTATACCAACTCCTGCTTTGTTTCCTTTGGTCTAAATCTCTTTCTTCTTATTATTGGTTTCTCTGACATCATATCTCTTACAGAATTATTTATGCTCTGGTAGTACCTGACCCTTGGTGAACATATTTCAGTATTTTAGCTCCATTCCCATTTCTTGTGCTCAGAAAATGAGTGATATTTGTGAGCAAGTGAATTTGTCGTTGTTTTTATTGACAAACAGACCTAAGGTCTGGAATTGAGAAATGAATCTTGTGTGTGAGCGAACATTCCTAAATTACAACACTTTGTATTCCCAGTAGTTGGTTCTTCTAGCCCACAGTTCCCTTCCTCAGGGTGGTTTGGAACTTTAGGGGGTGTTTCTTATTCTCATAATGAGGTGGAGAAGAGTTGCTGGCTTTTATTGGGTATGGTCAGAAATGCCAAATATCTTACAATACAAAGTAAAGAATTAAATTGCTCCTTTAAACCAAAACCAAAATCAAATAGAATACACAAAAAATAGTTGAAACAGCCTACATCCTTAAAGCTGCTTCCCCACCAAGGAAATAAAGGGCATTTTTGCTCAAGATCTGATTCTTGCTTCCCAGGTAGCCCCATGTGCTTCTCCCAGACATACAGTGGTAGTACTGTACTTTCCACTTCCTTTCAATTTAAGCTTAGTTTATGGTTTGTTTGGGCCACTGAAATGTGAGAGGAAGTGATATGTGTCACCTGCAGGTAGAAGCCTTAAAAATAATTTTCCAAGTTTCTTTTTTTCCATTCTCCACATGGTAGAAGTAGGTGTCAAAATAAGACTCTGATATCCTGGGCCCCTGAGAGAATACATGATGCCTCCGAAGAGCCATATTGTGCCCATAATGTGAACAAGAAACTAACATCGATCGTATTAACTCACCAAGAATGTGAGGTTGCTTGTTATTGCCTCAGATCCTAGCCTACCCTGATTGATGCTTCCCCTTTGGACAATAGGAGTCAAATCAACTCTCTGTACCTCTTATGGACTGTATTATATCTGCCCCAAATTCACAGACTGAAGCCCTGACCCCAATGTGTCTGTATTTGGAGACAGGGACTTTAGAGAGGTAATTAAGGTGAAACAAGGTCATGAGGGTGGGGCCCTAATCCAATTGGACTGGTGTCCTTGTAAGAAGAAGAGATGCCAGGAATACACACACACACAGAGGAAAAGCCACATGTGGCCATGTGAAGACACAGTAAGAAGGCAGTGATCTGCAAGCCAACTAGAGAGGCCTCAGGAGAAACCACACCTGCCAACACTTTTGATCTTGGAATTCCAGCCTCCAGAATTCTCTCTCTCTCTCCCTCTCTCTCTCTCTCTCTCTCAAAAATAAATATAAAAAAAATAAAATAAAATGATGAGCTACAACTTAATAGAGCTATCAGAATCTATCTCATAGTGTTATAGGAGGATATAGTAAGATAATGAAAAAACACTTAAGATCAGGCTTTATTTATAGGGCACATCTAAATGAATATAAATTTTTGTTATTATAACCTCTAGATTGAAAGGCATTCCATTATGCATTGACTAAATCAGGAAAAGTCTTGCTTGATAAATTGGTTGGCTCTAGGGAAGCAAGTAAAGGCCTTGCGTGACCCTGGAAGGAACGTCTCATTAAATGTGGTAGCCTAGATGCCTCCCTTGCCTTTACTCCAGTCCTGGCCCTGATAAACCTTGCAAACTTTCTGCTTCATCTGCCAAGTTCCTTTTCCATTATCAGCCTCTATAGCAAGCGAGCGGAGGGCCCTACTAGAGGACTGGGTGTTTTTAGGATACTAGTTCCAACACCGTCTCTGCCAACAATGTAGTAGCAAGATTCTCATACACCCTATACTCTACCCCAGTCAATTTATAAAGCAGTCCAAAACGCTTCTAGTCTTGCAAACAACAGTGATGACAAATTAAAGTTCAATGGGCAATTTACTCTAAAAATCAAATAACTTGTAAGAACATTTAGAAATGCATGAAAGAGACAGACAAGGCAGGGTTTGGTAGCAAAATGCTACAGGATACTTTATTTGAATTTTATAACAAGAAAATAAAGGCCAGAGATGTGTTCCTTTTCACACTAAAGGAAATAGCTTCTATCAGCTAGAAGATCAGCTCCAATAACTTCGAGGATCTATTTGGCTTTATTAGGTCTGTTGCCATTGTGATGGGCTAAGAAGTTTCTTTTGAAGAAAAGTAATTACTGTACCAGAGCCCCTAGTCAAAGAAATGCAATTGTGTTTTAAAAACCCACTTGCTCAGCACAATTTAGGCTCTCTGTGCCTTTCCATAAGCTGGATCGATAGCTAGCAGATATATAGATCTCCACGATGGTTAGGACTTAAATCTTCTCACTTACATTTTATAGTGATACTACAATGAAAGAAAAACCAGTGTGCAAAACGTATTTACCAAGAACCTAAATAGTACTTTATCACATTCACAAAGGAGTCACTAAAGTATCGTGGGGGTGTTAAGCAGAAAAGTATAGGAAAGAATATTTGTTGAATGTGTACCTTTGGCCAGGCACTGCAAAATGTGATAATTTGACTCGCATGATTTGAATGATATGATTTTCATTAACACCCACATAAGTGTGGGTGGATAATGCCTGAATCACCCTCAACAGGATACATGAAACTAAAAGGAAAGAGGAGAAATCTGAACCACTGCCAAACAATTACCTAGCTATATTTAGTGAAAGTTTTAAAAATTGATGTTTGTCTGAAATCCCTATGATGTATTCCTTGCAACTGGCACTATCTCTATCTAGATGTGCAGTAAGTTGTATACGGTCTGAACAAGTGTTCTGTTTTCCTAAGTGACGCCACCTTCTTCCTATAGTCCCTTTGAACAACACCTGCTTGCCTGTTATGAAAAGATATTGAAATCAGATAGATGCACTCAAGATCATCACGGTAAAATTTTGGGACCCAGAGTGGGCAACATCTTTTCCTGAATGGCACTTGACAAGTTTTATTTCTGATGTGCTCTCCCTAGAATTGTTGCTTTCTAAAGTGAGGGCCACCTGACACAATTTACAAAAAAATTTTCAAGAAGAACAATCATTTCCTCAATGTTGGAAGGTTTATGTGGGCTGAGTCCTGACTTTCCTTCCAACCAACGCAGTGACCCACCCCTAAGCAGGAATCTTTATTTAAAACATTAATGCAGGACAAATTCAGCTTAACATAACCTGAAGTATTAACTCTCGTAATTCTGAAACGGGGAATACAAATTAAAAGTAAAGTGATATCTTCTCTAATGTTGTGCTTTAGCAGGCTTTCATTTGAGGGGGAAAAAAAATCCATCTGGCCTTAATAAAGGTTTGTGCTTTCCAGGGTCTTGGGGTATATTGTTTCTTTTACATTTTTACAGTAAGGGCTAATTTTTAGTGCTATGGAACTAAATTTTTTTTAATTTTTTTTGAAAGAGGTCAGTCTTATTGATTCCATAAGTCTTCATTAAAAAATAAATGAATAAGCGCTGAGCATCTCCTCTGAGACAGTGTGATAAGTCCTATGCCAGAGAGAAGCGAGATGTGCATGCTAGAGAGAACCCGCAGGTTAGGCAAAGCTCCCTGGAGGACAGGGACCTGGGTCAAATTTTGGAAACAGTCAGCAATTACCAAGATGAAGAATGGGAGGAATAACTCTGCAAGCAGAATGAGAAGTGAATGCAAATCGCATTACTGAGGTCTGATTATGATGCATTTCCATCTAAATCCTGTATGTTCTCAGATGCCTCACAAGCATCCTTCACTGGCAGCCTGCACATGTGCACCTCCATCTGGATTCCCCATCTCGGGCAATGGCACCAGGAGTAACTCTTTCTCCACATCAAAAAGCATGAGTTAAACTGGACTCCTCCCTCTTATTGCATTTAACTACAATGGTAAAGGAATCACCAAATGTTCTCTGTTTCATCTGCTAGGTGTTTCTTTAAGCTTTTGCTTCCTCATCTCCAGATGTATTTACTTATTTAAATGCCTTTTTCTCTTTCATCTGCACAACTGCTATTACTAGCTTTTTAAAAATAATTCTCTACCTTTTAAATTACACAGTTATTGACAGTTGTAGTAAGGTATATACCTAATGCTGGGGATCAAATGATGAGTTCAGCATGGCCACAGACTCCAACAAGATGGTACTAGTGAAAGAACTAGAGACATAAAGAGAACGTTCTAACAAGATATTTTAAAGAAATGCACAGAAAACATATGAGTAATAGAGAAGGATGGAAAGCCTTCCAGATGGATTAAAATCCTGTAGGGAGATTTCAAGGATGAAAAGGAAATGCCATAGAGAAAAATATTGCAGCACAAAAGGCAGAAGTAGCAAAGATACAAGATACTATGAGTTATACTCAATGTTGCTGAAACTTCACATTTTGGGAGTAGGAAATGATGAGAGGTAAAGATACAGGGCAAAGCAGGGGCCAAGTTAGGCAGCATCTTGTTTCACGTTAAGTAACAACAACTGTAATAGTATCACTTAGTGAATGCCTAAGACTGCACTCCCCTATATGATTATACACTTTTGTATTTCATCAAAAGAACTTTATTTGGAAAAGATATTATTTCCACTTTACAGATTTACAAGCCAAGGCTCAGAGGGAATCTAAGCTGCTGAAGGATTCTGATGCACTCAAATTCAAATTCAAATATGATCTAAAACTGTATTCTTCTTTCTCATTTCTGCCTTCCCCCAAAGTCTCTTTAATTTATTAACAGTTGCTTTTGCTTCTACTTCCATATTTCTCGCTTCAATTACACCCAGTCACCAAGGGATTATGTCATTCTGTTAGCTTTGGATGATTCTTATTTGCCTTCTGTAGAAGGTTCACACTTCTTCAAGTGGCTTTCAGGCTATGTTTTCCTCCTCCTTTATCTCAGTTTCTCTACACCCATCTTCCACCTTAGAGGTACCAGCTCTTCAATTTTCCTGAACATGTCTCTATATCACTGTGTGTGCTGTTTCAGTTTCCTCAAGTGCCTTCTTCTACTTTATATCTTCCTAGATCCCTGGAAAATACATATTTATTCCCCAGCACTCTGGAGGAAGCAAAACCTGATGTTAGTTTCTTTCACAAAGATATATCTTCAAAAACTGAGGATTCACTTTCAAAATATGTAAGAATGACTACAAAGACATGGAAATAAATACGACATTTAGCCAAAGATCATATAAGAAATGTAACCTTCTATAAAGTCATCAAGGTAACTGTATGAGGGAGTATAATAAAAAGATATATTTTTCTTTCACTGCTCCAGAAGGAAACTATCATCATTCCCACTGATGTATGCCTGCCTCTGAATTTTCTAGCCTGTGTTTTATAATGTAGGTACTTAGAAAGATAACATGTATGGCCTAGCCAAGGGCACTATACAAATCAAAGCGTGACCCATCCATTTCTGTTCTGTCATACGGAGATTGCAAAGGGTGTACTTTTCATGTTCCACATCATTAGCAGAGCCTAACACCAGATTCAGCTGCATGATGTCTATGCCTGAAGGTGGACAAAGGAATTGAGATATTCAAAGATGTGTGGGTATGGACAGCTGAGTCACAGGTGTGATGTCATTTATCCTATCCCTCAGCACCCATTCAGTGAGAACTTACTACGTTCCACATTACCTTGAATAGACATATAAGACCATAATAAAACTCATGATCTTGCTGGGGAGACATAACATAATACATGGGAAAAAATAATAATATAAAACAGATAATACAACACATTTCATTCCACAGGAGAAGATCCTAAAATAAGCAGTTGAAGATAGCTTGTGAGTGAGTGATGGAAAGAGCACCGGAGTCAGAAGTTTGGGTTCTGTCTCCATCTCTGACACACAGTATCTCTATGATATACAAGTTACCTGAATTCTTGGATTTTTGAGTTCAGGTAAATGCATTTGTTATGCCAACTTCACCAGGCTTTGGAAAGAATCAAATGAAAGTGTTTCTAAGAGTACAAAAGAATACACAGAAGTATAGTGCAAGGTAATTGCCATGCTAGAAACAATATTTTAGTGAATCACGTACTCAGAAGTTTCTATGTTTACTCTTCTTCATTCACCTTCAAGTTGGGTGCTTCTCAGACTTTCTTATTAATCACTCAATTAAATCCTTTTTTTAATCCAATAATTATTTGTTGAAAACTATTATATGCCAGTCACTGTTTGCAATGCTGGAGACTCAATCGTGGACAGGTCACATAGCTGTATCATGCAGAAACTGTCTGGCAAATAGCGATTGCTCAATAAGTGTTAGCTTTGCATTAAAAAAAATGGACTCTGCATTGGTTAAGGACATAGAGAGAAACTATTAAAAGTGAAGAAAAGATCTGCATGATTTAAAAGTTGCCTGGAGAGTGTAAAGTTTTTTTTTATTGCTGTGACAAGGATTTACAATCCAAAATATATAACAGTTGCTTGAAGGGGCCCCTGTGTGCCTCAGTCAGTTAAGCGTCTGAGTTTTGATCTCAGCTCAGGTCATGATCTCACGTTCATGGGACTGAGCCTCACTTATGGCTACTCTCTGACAGTGTGGAGCCTGCTTGGGATTCTCTCTCTCCTTCTCTCTGCCCCTCCCACACACTCACACATGCTCTGTCTCAGTCAAAATAAATAAACTTAAAAAAAGAACTGATTTTTTTGGTAGTAGATTACTAATTAATTAATTTCCAAACTTTAATAATTAATTCCCAAACTTTAATAGCTGAAAGACAAAGGACAGGAGCTGGCAGTTCACACCAGAGACAGGATAAATAACAGTGAAACCTTGACAATTTTTGGTCTCATTAATAAAAATTATGTGCGTATACACACACACACATACACACATACATATATATATATATATGTGTGTGAGTGTGTGTGTGTGTGTGTATATATGTATACACACACACATATACACACATACATATATATATATAATAGTCATATAAATATAACCTAATAATGGTGTATTTCTATTGCTGCACAACAATATTTCTACAAGGCAGTAGCTTAAAACAACACATACTTATTGTATCACAGTTTCTGTGGAATAGAAATTGTAATGGCTGAGCTGAGGCAGCTGGGCCCTCTCCTGGGGTCTCACAAGGCTGCGGTCAAAGAGTCAGCTAGCACTGGGGTCTCATCTGAGGCTTGCTTGGAAAATCCAAGCTCACTTGAGTTGGTGGTAGATCAGTTCTTTGTGGTTGTGCTCTTACCTCCTAGAGGCCACACACTGTTCCTTGCCATATGGAACTCCCCAACATAGCTGATTGCTGCCTCAAAGCCAGCAAGGGACAGATTAGCAAGATGGGCATTATAAAATAACATAATCATGCACACATAATCACATATATTCCATCACCTTTGTCATATTCTATCATTTCAAAGTAAATGAAGGGCCACCACCACACATAAAGGGAAGGAATTACAGAAGACTGTGAGTAACAGAAGGTACAGATCACAGGGCCCACCTTAAGATTCTGTCTGCTAAAAGCACATCAGGAAATATACCCCAAGGAGGTAATTCAACATAAAAAAATACCTAGGCAATAATGTTTATTGGTGTATTGTATATTATTTCTGATAACTGAAAGCAGTTTCAACTCATAAATAAGGGCAAGAAGAAAAAAAGGATATAAATGGCTAGACTCTTGCAAATTAATCTGACTGTACATTATGTATCTTAGACACGAAAATTAAGAGATTTACACATATATAATTGAAAAAATAAAAATGCAACAATACAGGGGAAGTGAAGACAGAATATTCAATACGAGATCATAGCAACTAGACAAAATTTATCTGAATAAATATTTAGAGTAGGAGAGGCTACAATATTTAGGAATGATTTTTATCACTTTTGCAAGAGTTTGGCTACTGTTTAGCATCCTTAAAAAACAAAAGAAAATAATTTACAAAAACACAATATTATTAAAATATAGAAAACAAAAAATAAATTGTAGAAAAGATTTTTTAAAACTCTACAGTATGAGGGGCATCTGGCTGGCTCAGTCAGAGGAGCATGTAACTCTTGATCTCGGGATTGTGAGTTTGAGCCACATGCTGGGTATAGAGATTGCTCAAAACAAAACAAAACAAAACAAAAACCCACCTTTACAGTGTGTTTTTAAAAAATATCACAAAATTGACAAAATTCTAATTAAGAAAAAAAGAGAAAATGAAAAAGCAATTATTAGGAATGAAAAATGAGGCATAATCATATATTCAAAAGAGTTTAAAATATTTAAACACAAATATTGTGTGCAAAATTAGAGAAACTAATTGGAATATTTGAAGAAAAATGAATGACTATCTAGCGAAGTATAAATTATCAAAATTGATCCCAAAGAGAGCAGAGAACTTAAATAGACAAATAACTATAGAAAAGATGGTGGAATAAATTAAGTATTTTACCATTTATAAAGGTATGAGCCTAGATTCTTTTATTAGAATTATATGGATGAGTTCTATATAATCTTTAAATTTAATTTTTTGCTTAATACATGTAAACTAGCGCTATTAAAACCTTTTTCAAATTATAAAAGATTGAAAGCTCCTCATTCCATTTTTAGAAATTAATGAAACCTTAATATTTTAATATCAAGGTAAAAAAGATATCAAAAACTTTACACCAATCACATTCTGAATAATAATGCCCAGTTTCTAAATTAGAAATTACAAATTGGGAAATCAGTGTACCTTCCACTCAATTTTGCTGTGAACCTAATATCACTCTAAAAAGTAAGTTCTAAGAAAAGTTGAACTCTATTTATAAAGTAATAATACAGCATAATCAAATTAAATTATTCAAAGAATGTGAGGATCTCTGTGTATACTGTAGAGTACATTAAATCAATATACTGAAAAGAAAAAATAAATTCTTAGCATAACATATTTAAAAATGAATTTGATACAATTGATATATTGATGCAATTCATCATTTGTAATCAAAAGTTATTAGGTAAAGAGGGGACAAAATACTATTCAAACAAACAGAAAAGACCATTCTAACTAATTAGATGCAATGTCATTTCCATTAAAATTAGGAATAAGACATTATAATTCTACATTGCTACAGGGACACTAGTTAGTAAGTGAAAAATAAAGTTATGTATCTAAGTCCACTGACTGTTGAAAAAGAAAATCATCTCTCTTTACAGACATGTTTGCACAACTAGAATCATCAAAACAATCTAGTGTAAACAAAACAACACACATGCATACAAACACACACAAAGATGAACTATCAAAATTAGAGACTGATAGATACTCCAAGTATATTTCTGCTGTCAACCAGATAGAATGAAAAATGAAGAAAAATTCTGTTTATAAAAGTGGTGTTAAATGACACAATACTTATTAAAAATCTGTGAAAACTGTTTAAGACTCTCAGATGAAGGAAATAGTAAAATGTTCATTGAAATGTATAATCTAAAACCTGAAAATATAGAGTAACAACCATGTATTTCAATAGGAAAATTATAATCTACAAAAGTGTAAATCTTTCCATTATTATAAGAGAAATGTATTATAAATAAGAATACCAACTTATCATTCTGGAATTGGATATGATGATTGTGAAGTCCATTTGAAAGGATATATATCTGATTATGGCAAACAAAACAAAGCAAAACAAACCAAAAGGAATAGGGAAGGAAATTTGTCTGAGTCTATACCAAAACTTACAATAAATCCATTATAGAGAAGTAATATACCAACTGAATAGATATATAGACAACTGGCTGGTCAGAATCACTAGTTCAACATAGATCCACCTGGGAAAGTATGACTGAATATATGACAAGTTATAGCAGTAAGGTAGCAAAATGGAGGGTTATGTCATGGCCAACACAAGCAGCAAGCCATCAATAAGAAAATAAAGCATAGGCCACATAAAATAAGATAATTTTAAAAATAAATTTCTTACAGATGATTTAAAGTAAAATTGTGTAATAAAATAATTATGTTACATAAATACATTTAAATTAAAGATCATAGTAAATAATGATGTCCATATACATTTGATAAATTTATACATATATTTAAGATAATTATTTAAATAAAATTTAGGAGGGCTCCTATAACTTTTTTGGGGAAAGAATAAACCCACCAAAGTGAGAGAAGGCCCAGATATCACACACAAAAATGGACATAATAAGGATTTCATGACAGAATCAAATAAAATAAAATATTTGCAACTCACGT
This sequence comes from Panthera pardus, assembly GCF_024362965.1. Classification (NCBI taxonomy): domain Eukaryota; kingdom Metazoa; phylum Chordata; class Mammalia; order Carnivora; family Felidae; genus Panthera; species Panthera pardus. The sequence continues at coordinate 190,078,837 of NW_026526688.1, forward strand.
GATAGGTAGATGACTGCTATCTCAAATATATGTAAAACTCTCGGCGCCTGGGTGGCTCAGTCAGTTGAGCGTCCGACTTCGGCTCAGGTCATGATCTCATAGTTCCTGAGTTCAAGCCCCGTGTCGGACTCTGCACTGACAGCTCAGAGCATGGAGTTTGCTTCAGATTCTGTGTCTCCTTCTCTCTCTGTCCCTTCCCTGCTCATGCTTTCTCTCTCTCTCTCTCTCTCTCTCTCTCTCGCTCAAAAATAAGTAACCAAAAGAAAAAAAAAACTCTCCCATAATGATAAGAAAAAAATGAAAACTCAGGAAATTATATGAATAGGCAGTTCACACAGTAAGAAATCCAAATGGACAATAAACACAGAGATTATCAGCCTCACTGGCAGTGGGAAGCTTAAGACATAATGAAAAACCGTATTTCACCTCTCAAATTAAAAAATAATGTAAAGTAAAATAAAGCCTCATCCTAGTAACTAGACCCGGTAAACAGGCAGCCACATGGCTGGTGGTAAGAATGTGAGTCGCTACAGCATTTTGGAGAGTGATGTGTCAACATATTAATTAAAAACCTGAGTCCGACAGCCTTTACATTTCACTTTGGTTTTAAGTACTGCAGAATGAAAGCTCATATATGCAAAGAAATATGTACAAAGACACCTATTGTGGTATTATTGGGTGGTGTGGGTGGGGGGAGTGGTGCTGGCCAAAAAGCCAACAAGTAGGAAGAAAGAGAAAAACGCTGCAAGAAATCCAAGTGTTGGTTAACTGACAGTTCGGTGCATGAAATATTATGCAATATTTTAAAATAATGAATTAGTTTTGTATTTATTGACCTAAAGAGATGTCCATGTTATAGTATTAAGGGAGTAAAGCAAGACGAAAAGGAATGTGTATACAGAAAACTACAAAACCCTTATATGTGTGTATCTGAGCTTCCACGAGCAAGGAGTTAGACCTGGTACCATATCCCTCAGGGTGTTAACATCGGTCACTGTACGTCAGGCCACATGGGGACGGGTGGGGGGGTTGAATTGCCTCAATAGTTGTAATGAACTAAATTTTTTAATATTTGAGAAAAGAATAGTAAAGTTTAAAAGAAAAATGCACAGGTAGTTTAGAAGAGGCAATAGTGTTTACAGATTTGCCAAGTTTGAGATTCATAGTCACGATGTCCTGTTGCCATTGCTGGTAATCTATTTCTGTTCAGTTCTTAGTGTTACATTTGGTTAAAAATGTAAGAGCTATACAAGGGCCTGGCTGAATGTGAGATGGGATGTGGAGAGAGAAATGTAAGCTAACTGCCCATCCCTTAAATGTTGGGATTCCTCGGTCTTCTGTCCCAGACCCTCTTCAATTGGCTGCTGACAGATAGAACTGCAACGTATTAGAATTGCTTGCTACTTTCTGGTCCCCCCTAAATACTTAATAAGGGCCTCACATGGCCAGGGACAATGACTGTATTATTTACTCCTTCTCCCTGAATATAATTAGTATCTGTAAACGAGTAGGTATTCAACAGATATGTGCTCAATTGTGGGAAGAAAGAAAGAAAGGGGAAAAAGTGGAAAGATCCAAGATACTTAGCACAGCCCCTGTCACACGAATGATTTTTACAGAACATTGTCACCCCCACAGCCCTTTCTCACTCCCGTCTTCCTGCCCCCATTCCCTTAGTCCAGCACATGGCTCATTTTCCTGATTTGGATACCATAGCCAAGCAACAAAAAGGTTATCCAGTGATTCATCAATTCCTCACCTCCCATGCTTAGCTTTTCTGGCTACATTTCAGCCCCTGGTGGGAGATCCACAGCCTTTGGCTATGCTTGCCGAATGGCCAAAGTGCACATCTGGATTGAGCATTTCATTTTCAATCCAAACCTGGTTGTATTAACGCTCTGTCATACTTAATATATACTGGGCAACATGTAGTCTGCTAGACTTGTACTCACTGGAAAAAGACAAAGCATGACATTGTTGAGGTCATACCAGCAGGGGGTATAATTCTTTGTAAAGCTATATAATATGTTCCAAATATACTGCAGCTGTTGATAAGTTTTATTGCATTTGCAGTTAGGGACCTTATTATATTTGCAGCAAAGATTTATTATATTTACTTTTATTACTTTAGCAGTTTGGGATATTTTCATATTTGTCATGAATGTATTCCATTTATGCTCATTGAGTTTATATCTTAAGTTTGCTACATGAGCAGGCTATGAATAATTTCACCTGTTGTCATTATACTTGCAGTCAATTTTCATTACCACTCTGCTAATATTTCACAGTATTTGCAGGTGCTGCATATTACATTAGTGGTTTGAGTGTTTTAAAGTCATCAGTAATGGGGCAGTGCAACCAGCTGAAGAAAGGGCACAGACCTATCAAATGCTCAAACTCCTGGCAGATGGAGGGAAATATGTTGGGCTAAGGAAGGTGGCCATGGCAACTAGACTCATTTTAGGGGCCTGTGTCCAAAGGACCTTAGTCTGACGTGCTGAGGCTCAAACTTCAAATTATCTATATCTTATTGCTTAAAATTTCCAATATTCTTCCACTGATTAACTAAATGAAGATAAGAAATCAAGCTTGAATTTATGACAAATTATGTTTTCAAAGTGAGTCCCTGACTGAATTCACTCTATCTTGAAAAGCTAGGAGACAGTCAAATAAAACCACACTGGAGGTGAGTATTAGCAGAGTACTTGACTTAATTCTTAGAATTAGGGGCAGGCTTTGACAGCAGGGTAACACTCTAGGCTCTCACCATTTATAGCCGCTGTAGTCTGTTAATAAGCAGAGCGTCTGATGCGAAACTTGTTTGAGTTTACATGACTTACTGTTGCTGTTAATGGAACCAGTAAGCAAGGCAATTTGGGGCAAGGAGACACCTGGAATAATCATGGCACATGCTGGTATCAACAGCTGCAGAAGAAAAATAGTAATAATCATAGCAGCTTAAGTTTATTGAGTATTTACTACTTGCCATCACTGCCGTAAAGCACTTGCTTGAATTGAATTAATTAATCCTCATGACAACTCTAGGAAATGTTTATAAGACTTAGTTCCATTCTATAGGTGAGAAACTGAGTCACAGATTATTTAAGCAACTTGCCTAAGGGCACAGAGTAGGATAATAGAGTCAGGTTTGAACCCAGGTAATTTGACTTCAAAGTTCATGGTCTTAACCCCTGGACCATGATGTTAATTTCTAGTTTCCGAACTCAACCAAGGAAGACAGTTTCCTATTCCTTAATCAAATAACGATTTATATTTAGTTCTTATTCATGTTATGGACTGTGCTATGTTCATTGGACTTTCTCCAGACCTAGAGACTCCTACTTAGCCAATATTTAAATAAATATACTTTCTTCCAATTATACGGGAATCCACTAGTTTATAAGAATATATAGTTTTTCTCTCCCAAACTATTTTTAATACTTTGACATCAGTTTAAAGTCAGGGAAAAAGTCTATATCATTCTTATAACCCTTCTGCCCCCACTATATGCTAAAATAATGTATGCTGAAATTAACTATAGAAGTTAGAAGTATAGTACAATTCTTCATGAATCATCCCTTTAGCTAAAACAGTGAAAAGACAGAGTCCTGGACCAGAACTGAGAAAACCTAGATGTCACTAATTGTGTGACAAGGAGAAAGCCACAGGCTTGCAAAATATCAATTTCCTCATCTATAAAATAAATAAAACAAATACTTTCTCTGCCTCTCTCATAGATTGTTATGAGGCCATAGGGTTACCAGATTTAGCAAATAAAAATATAGAAAGCCCGGTTAAATTTGGAATTCATATAAAAACAAATACATTTTCAGCATAAGTATGCCCCATGTAATATTTCAGACACACTTACATGAAAAAAATATTGTTTATATCAAATTTAACCAAGCATCATATATTTTATAGGGCAATTCTACAAGAGGATTGAGTGAGATAATGCATGAAAATGTAGTTAAACATTTTGACATTCTGACATAACACATTAAGATGGTAAATATGGCTGATGCTTCCAAAATAGGAAAAAGTACTCAGGAAGGATTTACTACAGAGTCCTAATGTTGACTGCCTCCCAAGAAATTGATCTCAGTAGGTGGAGGGCTCTATCTGTGGCTACTTTGGAAAAGAACTGACTCTCAGCCAGAAAACACTCAAGCCAAGAGAAGGTAAAGATCTTTTGTGAAGCAGGGTGTGTGTGGTGGTGGGGGGGGTGGCGGGGGGTGGGGGGTGGGTTGCAGCATTGTCCATGGACCAATGCCAGGCTGGCTGCACTAGGAATCAACAGATGGGAAGTTGTTACAAACACAGCCTCCTGGATCTCACCCTAAGAACTCCAATATATATATAACTGTATTTGTCCAAAATTCTATCATTATTCAGCAAGATTTCCAGATGATTCTGGGGAGTAGCCAGGTTTCACAATCACTTTTAAAGAGATTTTCAAGGGATATAAAACGCTTTTGTCCAGAACACTAAAGACCACTGCCAGTGGCAACAATTAAAAAAGCCTGGTCTCCAGGATGGGCCTTAACCTCACCATCTACATCAGACATTTGAGGAGCACTGGCTACAAGCCAAGTCACAAATCTTCTGAAAAGGTCCAATGTCTGACCCAACTGCATATTAAATGGACCAGATACATTAAATAGGACTGTTATTGTTTAAACAATAGAATCCTAACTCCAAATAAGTTAAATTTAAAACAGTGGAAGTCCATGTCCAAGCTCTATGCTCATATGGTACTCTGCCATCAGAGCCACAGTTTTCCATGTTTACTCTCCCCTTCTCTCTCCTCTTCTGTCTCTTTCAGAACATCCCCCAACTAACTTCAGTGGCTCAGCAGAGTTGATATATACCTATCTTAAACCCTAAATACTCAGGATTAGCCAGTTCTGAGTCACTTGCTCACCCATGCCTCGGGAATGAGTTAATTTTACCAAGCCACATAGACTAAAACAAGAGGTAATGATTCTAAATGCTACAAACGATTTCTATTAATAGAAGAAAGTATGGTGGAAGGAAGGGTGTTTGTTACAATAGATTATAAAAATAATGACATGAAAACTTCCAAAAAGATCAAAGTTAAAAGAGGGGAAAATAAAAGAAAAAACATGTGAACTAAAATTTTCAAAAAGCACTTTCCAAAACCCTAGTTCTATTGAATATTCTGGAATAAATGTGGTTCCTTGGTCAAAATTTTTGAAAATACAATGTACCATATGTGCTACTTAAGACATGAAAATGGCAAAGTACCATATAAATCCTATGAAAGGTTTTTCAATAGAAAACATTGTTCAACTTGATCTGACCCAGATTTCTGAATTTGAAAAGAATATGAAAGAGTTTTAATAATGGAATATTATGGGGAGCGCCTGGTGGCTCAGTCAGTTGGGCATCCGACTTTGGCTCAGGTCACAATCTCGCGGTTTGCGAGTTCGAGCCCCGCGTCAGGTTCTGTGCTGACAGCCCAGAGCCCGGAGCCTGCTTCGGATTCTGTGTGTGTGTCTCTCTCTCTGCCCCTCCCCTTTTTGTGCTCTCTCTCTCTTTCTCAAAAATAAATAAACATTAAAAAAAATAGTAAATATATAAAATAAAGATTCTGATTTAATAAGTCAGAAGTGAGGCCTAAGTAATTCAGCATTTTGGATGCAATGCCATGGGGCACCACACTTCAGTAGCAAGGTTCTAAGGACACTTCAGGAAATGCGGCCCTGGCTGCAACCTAAGGTCCTTCATGGCCATTTTTGTGTCCTCCCCACCTTAGCAACCTGAGCTCTTGTGCAGGGTCTGGCACATGGAGATGCCCATAACTATTTCAGGATTAAATAGACATATGAAAAGATTGAGCCACTTGAAAGCTTTGCTCTTTGATAAGATTTAAAATTCAGACACCTTTTCTATTAGGTTAAGCAGAGCATCCTCATATGGGTTGAGGGAGGAAGAGGGAACAGTAGGGGAAGGCAGATTTACAAGAGGCCTTAGGCAATGAGGAGGTGCTAAGCTGAGGGTCCCAATGGAGGGCCAATGGAGGGCCTAGTGGAGTTATATATGGGCACGGTGATGGGAAATTAAAACATTACTCTAAAGTAATGGTCTTTAAAAGTTTTCAGGCCCAGGTACCTGAGGAATAGAGGTCTTTATTCCTGTAGCTCACTTGAGAACAGATTCTCAACTGGAGATGGTGGAGTTAAATACCAGAACTCTACCTGCATAACTTAGTCTGAAAAGAGCCCTCCTCTCCCACTCATTCTGATTTGTGACCACACTCCTTATCACCACATACTTAGAAGCACTGGTCCAAAAAAAAAAGCATCGAGGAGTTTTATAAGATAGTGCTTCATAAGGAAGGTTCTGTTGAATACCCTAAGCAACTAGCATATTCTAATCATCATCATCACCATCAAAATAAGTAGATTGAGGAAAAAAATCATACCAGCTGCATATTTATACGAGCATCTCTTTCTCTCTTTGATATTAGTATGCAATTAATGAACATTAGTTTCTCAGATCACTTAAGTTCTCAGTGTTTGTTTCTTCTTTTGAGAAATGAAGTTCAGAATCTTGATGACACTTGTTGGTGGCAAAATAATAATTCTCTACTTCTCATGCTTCCAGGTGAAGAAACTTCAGTTAAATGAACTTCCGGCTCTGCCTCCACCCATCTTATTCCTTCCATGCTAGGAGAAATCAGCCAGCTTTGTGGTGTGGTTAGGAACAAAAGTTAACCATTCTGGCCACAGTATCTTCCTCTGTTCTGTCTGGGTTCTCCCTGCTCACATAGAACTGCATCCTGCTCTTCTATGGAGTGGGTGGACTCTGCCATGTTAGACAAAGTCTTCAATCATGCAGTACTACCTGTGACAAGGTGAGTATGTTCAATTTGGGAATAAAGTATTAGCAAGCCCTCTTGCTTAGAGACGTATAGCCAGTGTCTACATTTACCATAATATCAATAAAGCAGATACCCTGATTCTCCTTGTCTCTGTATCCTGGATTTCATTTTGTTCTGAACTAAGGTTAGGAACAAAGTTGTTAGTTATTAAATTCCTTCAAATTCTAATATTTGCATGCATTAACCTGGTTAGGAACCTCGAGAAAATATAAGAAGCAGCTCTGGGGAACAAAATACTAGAGCGCGTGGGCAAGAGAGACAGAAACAGAGAGACAGAGGCAGAAAGAGAAAGAGAGAGATTGGCTGGCAGCTTTATTCTTAGTGCTTTTAGTAAGTGTGGCCCAAGTGGAATTTTGTCCTTGGTGGATCATTATGGTTTATGAAGGCTTTGTTCACAGCTAACTGACTTCACTGATATAGGTAGGGCTATTTTTAGCAGGCAAAGCTCATAGAAAATATAGATCTTTGGCAACAAGCCTTGCAAGGACCTTGGAAAACTTGGACAGCTCTACCTTATTGAGCAGTCCATGCTGGCCTTGACTATGTAAAGGCACAGCTTGATCTTGAACTACAAGATTGTGACTTGACCTCTGCAGAAGCCATTGAGGTAGAGATTAGACATTATATGTAAGATGATGCCAAGGTGAAAAAGTATAAAACTGAAAAGATATCAGGCAAGTCTCACTTTAAGTCATCCACAGAACAGGAGAGAATGGCAGCTTCCTTTGGTGGGGCAGGGACACTGTGCTGCGAGATTGCATCTGGGAAAAGGCAAAGACCTAAAGGAAGCCTAGTAGGCATCATTTTGTTTGGGCAGTTCATTTCACTGTCAGCCCTCCAATTAACACAAAGTAGAATAACTCTAACCTGATTGTTCATGGCTTAAGGAAGAATCAAATAATGAGGCAGATTTAGAACACCCAGACTTATGGGTGGAATAAAAGATATTTCACAAGCTGAAGCCATAAATTCACCCAGAAAAGGGTCATAAGTTTCATTAATGAATGAAAGAAAGTGTTGAACTGCATTCAGGGAGATAATAAAGGTGATATCTTTAACTCTGTTTGTCAAATTACTATCACTCTCTCCCTACTGCTTAAGGATTCAGGTAGAGGAAGGGAATATTATTTGTTGAACCCCTAAAACCTCAATTAAAATAACAAGTATTTGTTTTTAACTTTTCAGTTAATTTTTTTTTCTATTTTCTTCTTACCATCACAACAATGCCAGGTAACATGTAATGCTGGCCATGATTAAGGGAGTGAAAGTGTAATGGTGAGGGGCGCCTGGGTGGCTCAGTCAGTTAAGCATCTGACTTCAGCTCAGGTCATGATCTCATAGCTTGTGGGTTCAAGCCCCGCATTGGGCTCTGTGTTGACGATTCAGAGCCTGGAGCCTGCTTCAGATTCTGTGCCTCTATCTCTCTCTGCCCCTTCCCTGTTCTCTCTCTCTCTCTCAAAAATAAATAAACATTTAATGGTGAAAACTGATGGATTCAGAATATACCTTGGAAGCAGGGGCAATGGAACTAGACAAGTATTGGATGTGAGGGAGAAGAAGAAATGCAGGGAAGTATACCTGCTAGGTTGTAGTATTCATTAATCACATAGTCATAACTATGTAATTGAGATGATAAAGATAGAAAAGTAGCAGATGTGGGGAACTGAGACACAGCTTGTTTAAATTCAGGTGAGTTTACTTATCTTTATAATATTTTCCAATTTCCAAAACAGGGCTGATAATTGCTCTATCCTCCAAGTTTTACCATGGGAAGGAAATGAGATATTCCATGGAAAAGTGGCTTGGAAAAGTGAAATAGCTTCTGAAAATACAAACTCTTCACTGAAGCAGTTATCTAGGTAATATAATGAAAATTAATTCTTGTTCTGAATTTCTACAGGTGGTAGATGCCAAAAACTGTCCCCATTTTTAAATTTTGTGGAATTTGTCTTGGCTCTTCTTAAATGAGATTATTTAACAAAAATGACAATAAAATCTTCTTTAGTTCTCTTTTTAAAATAAGCTAGGATAGGATATCTAACACGGAAGGAGTAACTAATATACTCCAGACCCAGATCATCCACTTTGTAAGCATTACTTTATATTTATTTAATTTCCTAATCTTCACATCAAACCTGAGTAGCTATTACTATGCCCATTTGTCAGATGAGATTCAGAGAATAAAAGTAATAGGTACAAGCCTACAATGTTAGTAAATAAGTAAATCTAGAGTTTTATCTGAAGTTTTGATAACATGAAAATGCATTTGGTTTAACAAATAGGTCTTTTCTTCTTTTTTTGAGTATTTATTTATTTTAGGGACAGCACAAGCAAGGGAGGGGCGGAGAGAGGGGGGACAGAGGATCTGAAGTGGGCTCTGCACTGACAAGCTGAGAGCAGGGAGCCTGAGGTGGGACTCAAACTCACAAACCATGAGATCATGAATGGAGCTGAAGCTGACTGAGCCACCCAAGTGCCCCAGGGTTCAACAAAAGCCCCTTGAGAGCCCACCATATGCCTGGTGCCCTGGCCTGTCTATCCCAGCAAACTTTCCCAGTTATATAACAGAAACAAAAACAAGCAGACATAAAAATGTGAACAAGACCCTGGGCCATGATAAATATTCATTTTAGCCTTTTACCCCTGAGGATATGAAGTCTTGCTAATGCAGATGAAATAGTTTGGGATAGTGATTCTGGACTATAAATCTAAAACCCGAAGCTGTAAGGTTTTTGTCCCTAGTTTAGCTGACATTGTTTTCTTCATCTCAGATAACAACCTTCCCCAGAAATTACATACTTTGCTAAGTTTATTTATGTAGCAAAATTGACAGCGTGTGCGGAGACTGTAAGGGGTGGGGAAGGTGAAAACTTGTGTAAATGTCCAGGTTCCTGTGGTTCTATGTCAGACATAGAACAGAGAGCAATGATTCAGATTAACCAATGCTCCCTACTTCCTATAAATAGAACAAGTTACATAAAACAACTCATCATTTTCCAAAATGTGCCCTTTGAAAGTATTCCCTCACACTGTGGGATGAGGGCAAGAGAATGTCTGTAAGTATATAAGAATGCCAGATTCCTCAATTTAAGAACCAGATTAGAACTTCAGACCACTTCTAACTATAAAGTATCTGTTCATGGATGTATCCAAAATCCATTTGGTTTATTTTTTCTTTTTTATATTGTAATTTGTACTGGAGGAGATAATTCTGATGAGGTAGATTATGACAAAAAGAATATGGTCCAGACAATATAGCAGATGCTCAGTGGATACCTATGGACTTTATCATTCAATAATCCATCTTTACTTCTTTTTTCATAAATGTTTATTTATTTTGAGAAAGACACAGAGAAAGACAGACAGACAGAGTGTGAGTGGGGAAGGGGCAGAGAGTGAGTGAGACACAGAATCTGAAGCAGGTTCCAGGCTCTGAACCATCAGCACAGAGCCTGACACGGGGCTCAAACACACAAGCTATGAGATCATGACCTCAGCATAACCAACTGAGCCACCCAGGTGCCCCTCCATTTTTACTTCTATAGTGTTTTCTACTGGCAAGCCATTTTCATATACAATACCATAGTGACTGTTTGTGGTGAAAAAAAGAAAACTAAGAAGGAGATGATTATTTCTATTAACATAATTGGGAAAATCCTGGCAGAACTTGAAATCATATATTCTGGCTGTTCCAAAACAAAGTTCTGCATTATTCTCCAATGAATATATTTTCCTTGGGCAACAGGAAAGATACACTCATATAAGTACATGTATTACTATTATTATTATTGTTGTTCGTATATTTTTATTATATTATTATTATGTTATTAATTATGTCTTAGTATGCTTAGGTTGCCATAACAAAATTCCATAGACTGGGAGGCTTAAACAATAGAAATTTACTCTCTCAAAGTTCTGGAGCCTAGAAGTCCAAGATGAGTGGGCCAGCATGGTCAGGTTATAGTGAGAACTCTTTTCTGGCTTGTAGATGGCTGCTTTCTTGCTGTGCCCTCTTATGGGCTTTCCTTGGTGCACACATGTGGACAAGGAGACAGAGAAAGAGACAGAGAGATCTTTTCCTCTTCTTATAAGGTCATCGATCCTATTGGATTAAGACCCCACCCTTATCACTTCATATAACCCCAATTTGTTCCTAAATACCCTATCTCCAGATAGAGTTACTTTGAGGGTTAGGGCTTCAACATATAAATTTGGGGGATGCAATTCAGTCCACAGCATTAATAGAGTAAGAAACATTTTTTTCAAGAGTTCCCACAATAGTTTTATCATCTAACATACAATAAAATATCTAATGGTAATGCTATTTTGTATGCATTTTTACATTATAAAAGCTCTTTCCTAATTTTTTATATTACTACTAAGGTGAAATATTTTTTGCAGTGTTCAAATTATGGATTTTTTTCTTTCTTAATATTAAAAGTTTGATGAGAAAAATGTTCCTTTTCGTTGGAAAATGCAGTTTCAAATTATTTTAGTTAAATGTGCAGTTTCTATTTATTTTTTTTTTAATTTTTTTTTAATGTTTTATTTATTTTTGAGACAGAGAGAGACAGAGCATGAACGGGGGAGGGACAGAGAGAGAGGGAGACACAGAATCGGAAACAGGCTCCAGGCTCTGAGCCATCAGCCCAGAGCCCGACGCGGGGCTCGAACTCGCGGACCGCGAGATCGTGACCTGAGCCGAAGTCGGCCGCTTAACCGACTGAGCCACCCAGGCGCCCCTCTATTTAATGTTAATAGAAACTTGAAATAAGATTATGGCTTATGCTCAAAGTCCACAGTTATAAAGAACACTATCTTTATCCACTAAAGATAAATAGATAAATAAATAAAGCATATCCTATTAACTCAAAAGACCTGTTTAATAAAGAACAGGAAGGAAAAATTATAAATCAACAGAACACGATGATTAAATTCACTGGTAATAAAACACATGCAAATTAAAAATAAAAATCACATTTAATATCAAATGACTAAAAATCATAAATTCCCAATGATGATAAACTTTTAAAAAATCATTATCTTCATACACTACCATTTACATTATATATTAATAAGATTCTCATTTATAATGTCACTAAAATATTCAAGACTTTGACCATAGAACCTCTCTCCTAGCTAGGAACATTTCTTAAGAATATTTCAAATTTTTTCTAAATTAGAGACAGAAGGATTTATATGCATAAAATGAAGGAAAATGCTGAGCAAGTTTACCTAAATAAAAATTTATGAAGCCTTTTAAATAATTATGAATACTATAAAAATGGGAAATAGTTTATAATATAATAAGTGAAAAAAGGAAACTGAAAGTTATGAACACCTCAAGAGTACAAGAAACACACATACAGACAAGAGCCAGCAGGCAATGTTAGAATATGTGCATGTGCACACACTGGCACAACAGAGCCATTAATGAACTTAGGTTTTTGAATTCTGAATCATCTATTTTATTTTTAAAACTTTTTTTTAGTTTACTATAATGTTTTAATAATAAATGAAATCCGATGGATATAAATATAACTAAAATAAATAATGAATATAGATTTAACATAAGATTTTCATACATTACGTATTTCTGCACTCAGCAGTATTTTTTCTCAGTTTAGCTCTAACAACAAAAGTTGAAATGTAAAGGAAAGCCAAATGAAATTTGGCTAGCACAATACATGACAATAGCCTGTAAGTTTAAACTAATTATCCATTTGATTATAGTAAGGTCAATAGCCAAATTTATAAATCTATACATGATTCATGGGAGACTACAGGGAGGCAGAGAAGCATTTTAATAAATCTAATCATTTTAAAATTTCTTATTTTACTTTCTGTTGCTAGTACAAAGCTTAGCAGAAGGCAGGCACTCTATAAATAATCGTTGAATTGAGTTACATTTTGTAAGAAGCAGATCATAAATTAGATGCTAATGTATGAATACATTTATATAAATTATCTTAAATATTAATTAATGCAAAATATAGGACATTTCTATGTCTCTTTCTGAATAGATAAAATGAATATAAAGAAAAGAATGTAATCTCCACAATCAAATAGAGTAGGCACACAGTAAATATTTATTCAATGAATGAATAAATAAGTTAATGACTATATGAACACATTTGCTTACTCTTTCTTAGATTGTCTCTTCCTGGGGAGTACTATCTATCAGTGTTTCTCATGGCGTGGTTCCCACAGCATCACCTGAGACCTTGATAAAAATGCAAATTCTCAGGCCCATCCCAGAAACTCTGGGAGTGAGGCCCCCCACTCTCTGGCTTGACAAGTTGTCCAGGTGATTCTGAGGCATGTGATGTGAGCTCAAGTTGGAGAACCAGTGATCTAGCCCAAGTAACATTGCTTAGACCATGCATTCTACAGTCCCTATCCCCGTAAAAGAGGGAGGCAACTGGGCTCACAAACACATGCTCTAAGGACATTATATGTCAATGTGAGATTTAGTTTTGAATTAAAGAGCCCATCTTTAAGAAAGTTTCAATAAAACTTCAGTAAAAAATAGTTAATGATGTGTATCCTCAAAATCTGGAAGATATAGGTAACCTAGTATTAACAGGAAAGCCCTCAAGTAAAGAAAATAATTAAAGACTGTGCCTGAAAATGAGATTTAAGTAAGCTCCTAAATCAACATTTGATCAAAGCATCAGACAAAATCCACATCAGGGTAAAAGGCTGAGAAAGCTAGTTTGCCAAAAGGCCAACCAAGGGGTCCCCATGGGAAGAAAATCTATACTTTGGATACTTATAGAAAAAAAATGAGTTTGGAAATCAACTTTGTCATTCATCAGAGAACTTACACAGGGGGAAACTCTACAAGCTTTTCTGTTGTGAGAAAATCTTCAGACAAATGTCTAAATGTTATTTCTCCAGAGAATCCATTTCGGGGAGAAGGCCAATAAATGTGATGAGTGTGGGTAAGCATGCTGTCAAAGGTGATATCTTCATGTTTACTCATGAGTCCATACAGGAGAGAAACTATATGAAATAAAATCAGTATAAGGAGGAAAATTTAACTAGACATGTCTTGGAAAAGCCACATAAGAAGCATTCCTAAAACATATGCAAGTTAGTTGTGGGTTGCCTGCTCTTAAAGGATTACTTATGCTACTGTGCCCCTTGGTTGCTGGTGGTTAATGAGTAAATTCTATTTAATGCAACAAAAATTACATGTGTGGTTACTACATGTAAAAACATTCTTAAAGTCTATGAAGGCCAGTAAGAAATGAACAAAGCATAGTGCCTTCCTTCCAAGAAGATTGCAATCAACCCACAGAGATAACTCAAAATGCAATCAGTTGTTTTTGTCGTTCAAACTCTAAGTAAACCAGGCAATGTGTTTTAAAAGTGACAAAATACAAAGAATGGATGCATATTCTTCCAGTGACTAGAATCTGGAGAAGTTGAATAAGTTGAATGAACGACGCGTAGGGTTTCAAAGGGTAAAGGGGCTCGGAAAGATCATTCCGAGGTGGGAAAAGAGATAAAAGAGGAAAAAAATATGCAGGAATCAAGAGAGAAGAAAGCATAGTATGGTGAGCAGAATAATGCCCCCTTTAAAAGATGTCCATGTCCTAATACCCAGAACATGTGAGTATGTCAGGTTATATGGCAAAGGGAATTAAGGTTGTGGATGGTATTAATGTAACTAATCACCTGTCTTTAACATAGGGACATTATCCTGAACTATGTGGGTGGTCTCAATGTAATTGCAAAAGAGAGAGAAAGAGAACAAACGAAGCACGTTGGAGTCATGCAATCGAAGGTTTTAAAGATGGAGGTAGGAAGCCACAAGAACCCAGGAATATGGGCACCTTCTAAAAGCTGGAAAGGCAGAAAAATGGATTCTACCCTCTAGCCTCCAGAAAGAAACACAGACAGGATGACACCTTGATTTTAGCTCAGTGAGACCCACTTGAAGTTCTGACCTCTAGAAATAAAGGAGAATAGATTTGTCTAATCTTAAACTACTAAGTTTGGGTAAATTGGCATAGTAGCAATAGAAAAGTAATAAACACAGATTCTGGGAAATGACTGAACCACAGTGTGTTCTGTAGATTTCAGGACAGTACACGGAAGGCAAATTGGTACCATGGTGAGAAGGACCTTGACTCTCAGGGTAAAGCAGATCTAAATCCAAAATTATTGTGAAAAATCATCATAAATTTGAGCTAGGGATTTTGGAGGGTTCAGGGGTTGTGCAGATTGAACCTAGAAGTAGTGTGTAGGATGGATTTGAAGACAGAAAGATAGGAGGCAGAAGTCTCCCTGGGAACCTGATAGTAAAGTTTAGTTAAGATGGTCTCAAGGTCTGAAAGGCAGTGGTAGCAAGAATATTAAAGAAGAAAGGCGAGAAATATTACAAAGATTGATCTACTTCTATGTGGGGGGTTTGGAGCCTGGGGTGAACTGGAGGACTCAAAGCATTTCAAGAGAAGATACACAATATATCATATATATATAACATATAAATGAAATCAAAAGAAGCCAGGGGAATGGGAGAGACAGTAAGACAGTATTCATTTTGAACATATGAAAAACGAAAGTTGTATTTTTATATTTAAAAAGTGGAATATATGCCAATTGGATCTAAATAATATTCTGTATACCCAAAATATGACAGAAACTCAGCTGCTCACCAAAATCAATTCTTTACTTCCAACAGAATGGAGATCCCAGCTAGATACAAATCTAGACTAAATGTCCCAACCTCTCTTGCAGTTAGAGCACACAACTGGGCTCTCTCCATTGGTATGTGGGCAGAGACGATGTGGGAAAATTCTTGGTCAGAATTCTGAAGAGAGCTGGGGTTCTATTTCCACAGTTCCTTTGCTCTTCTGTCCCAAGGGACTGCACAGCCATACGCAAGAGAGAGATTGGGTCAAGGCAGGGCTGAGGGGAGGAGAGGTGCTCTTTCTACCTGAACAATCTTCCAGGACGATTATGTGAGGAAGAAATGTCAAGCCACTGACACTTTTGTTTCCACAGCTGAGCCTACCCTAACAAACACAGAGTTTCCATAACAACATGTGACATCAGTAAATCTAGTTGTGACTTTCTTTATAAATGTCAAACTGTCAAACTCCATCTATGCAGATTTAAATACACACAGTCACATGATGATGCACATACAACCCCTTTAAACTCAGAGTTTCTTCATTCAAATATAAGACGGCCATCTCTTTCAGAACTATCTTATATTGGATGCATCGACATGAAAGATAAATCTATATAAACATATCAGCAATGCATAAATGCATTCAAATTCAAAAGGAAAGTGAAAAGAAAAACAACAACAAAAATGTATTATTGCCCCAATCGAGAGACCTCTGGGACTGTATACATTGTCACGTTTTCACAAAAACAAATATACCCATATGTACACATATACACAGGATAAACTAAGAGAAAACCCTGTTATTGTCTCGAAGTTGGTAACAGTTTGTAAATGATTTGGGCTGCAATGTGGGCCAGTTTTCTCTAGGATGACAAAAGAAGAACCAAGCTGATGGTTTCTAGAGGAGGATTTTCTGGACAAAAACTTCATCTACTTTATATCTTTTAGACTGAACCACAAATGTATCACCTCACAGCTCATTAGCCTTAGAGAAGGAATAATTTAGCTAATCATTATCCAGCCTTAATGATGCATGGAAATGGGCTGAGCTCAGCTCCAGGCAGGCTGACCTGTTCCATTCTGAGGAAAGGGCATCCAGGCCATGGCAGCCACCTCCAGCGTAAGCAGACTAAGAGTCACATCAACTGAAGCCAGGGGCCAGGGGAGGGGCCAGGGAGGGGGAAAGGGCTCCTTTCAGTTTTGAAATTTCAGTATTTCCATACTGTCAGGTCTCCACATGCTGCAATCCAAAGTAAGATTAAAGTCAAAAGACAAGTGGGTGTCTGCCATGTAGGTACAGGAGGAATCTGAACATTCTGTAATTCTGGGATAGAGAAAAGAAGGAAGGAAGTGCACTGATGGGTGTTTATAAGAGAGATTTTATACAGCCAGCTTTGCCACCCTGCCTTAGCTCCATTTCTATAGTAGTCTCTTCATTTCCTTCGCTGGGTGAATTCCAGTCTTTGCTCCCTAGCTCATTGTAAGTGCTTACTGGTTTTCTTCATTGCTCTTGCCACCACTGCAATTAGAATGATCTTTCGTCTATTTCCTGCACTGGAGTGTATATTTTCTAAGAGAAGGAAATATAGCTCATAACTCGGCATTTTAGTTTCCTTATGATACAAAAAGGAGATTTATAGTAATATGACTAATCTCACAGGGTTGTTACGAAGGTTAAATTGGTGAAGATGTGCAAAGTGCTTTGAATTGTGCTTGGCATAGGGTAAGTGTCCCAGGCGTATTTGTCATCATTGCTATTGATTATTATTGTTCAAATGAATCAAAACATAGTCTTTGTCCATGAGGAGTTTCAATCCACTTGGAATTAAACTTAAATTTATTACAATTAAATAAAAATAAAAATTTGGTTCCTTAGTCACACTGGCCACATTTCAAGTGTTCAATAGCCACATGTGGCTAGCGGTTACTGTATTGACCAGAACAGATATAGAACATATCCATCATCACAGAGCCTTCTATTGGACAGTGTTGATCTAAACTGCCCTCTCGTCAATTTCCTAATTCCCTTTCTCTTACACTAAAGAAAAGGCATCGCATCTATTTCATCCATCATTTTATTTCTAGCACCAACTTATTTTTATTGATTGAATACTTCTACAACAGTCAGCTTAGTCTGTAAGTTCTCTCCCCATATTCAAAAAGCAAATCAAAGGTTTTCTCCAAATTTCAGACTTACAAAGCACATTTCTGCCTGAAATCTCCAGTAGAATGGCCTACAGAAAAGCACTTTGCATTAAACATGTTTGGCATCACTCCTCTTGATGTGTGTTGTTTATAGGAGTTGGTGACAGCAACATCTACACACAGTTACATGTGACAATCATCGAAATCATCTGTGAAAGAGGGAGCTAGCTGCCTCTTTAACCCTGTTCTCCTCTTCTTTGCCTGGATACATGACCCAATTATATTTCCCTGCCTTCTTTGTATTCTGATTTGGCTATGTGACCCATCCACAAGGCAGTGGAAGTGGAAGTTATATGTATAATTGTCAGGCTGAGCTTTTAGGAAGTATCTCTTCCTCCTACGTGCTCTATTTCCGTTTCTGTCAGCTGGATGAAAGTATTCCAAGGCAGTAGAGCATGGAGGAACCAGAAGATGATGTATTTGGGGTCCGTAAGTCACCACATGGTGAAAAGACACTACCCTGCCAGGAACATCTTCTTTGGAAAGTTGTAGGAGACATAAAGCTCAATTTTGTCAAACCTTGGCAATTTGGGGTCTGTTCGTTATAGGATCCAGCATCATTTTTACTAGTATGTCAACCTTTCTTATTTTCTGACCCTCATGTGTCAAATTCAAACATAAACTGTGCTGACCATACACTAAGTAAATATTTTCTGGACTACCAGGTATATTCCAGTATCCTATGTCTCTCCCATTCCAATTCTTACTAATTATTATGTCTAACTCATAAAACGTCCTACATACTAAATTAAGCAAATAATCCTCATAACATCAATCAAAATTCAAATCCACATTTTCAGTGTTCTCCTTTTATTTTTGCCTCAAACACTTTGTGTCCCCACTAAACTAGACTGCTCATTATTTCTGTGTACCTCCGCTCCATTTTCTCACTTCTATGTATTGTTTTAGATGTTTACCATGCCAGGATACCCACAGGTACCTTTCAAAATCATACTCCTCTCTCAAGGCCATTCTTATATTTAATTACTTCCATTATATTTTTTCTTCTCACGTTTTTCTATGTGTAGTAAGTTTATGTCTTTGCGATCCCAATGTACCTTCTTCAATCATCATACCTGGCACACTACTCCATAAGAGAATAGGAGACAATATATAATAGTTCTGTCTCTAACTGAGCCATAATAAGTACCTGAAGGGAAGGAATTCTGCTTTATTTGTAACTTAAAACAAACCAACCCAGAAACAGTGTCATGAACATAGTAACTGTCTTAAACACTAAAGACTAAGCAAACAATATAATGATGAAGAGTAAACCCTTGAAGAAGCCACAAGGCTGAATGAGAGCCACCTTCTGCTTCCAGGAACTCCCAGTCTAAGACTGGCAGCTGGAGGGACTTAAGGCAGAAATCTGATCAGCATCCTTGACATCTGGCACTCCCTCAATCCCCCGAACCTCTCAATTCATCAAAAAGTCTCATTAGTGTCACCTGTCAATGTTCTCTCAAATCTGGCTTATTCTATATCTAATCCAAATTACCATCACCTCTCGCCTGGGCACCGCGTAACATTTTTCATTTGACTCACACAAACTGAAGACAGGATAATCTTGTTTTTTACTGACGTTGCCACCTCCCTTTAAAGCTTCTGGCCATTTTCTGTTTCTCTTAGAACAAGCACAGAACCCCAGATGGATCTGGTCTTTAACTCTCTCTCAGCTCACCTACAAAGATCCCCTTTGCTTTGTCTAGCCACAGGAACCTTATATTGATTCTATCACTCAATCTCAAGGTCTCTCCTTAGGGATGCCTTTCCTCATCTGCTGTATTAAGCCAAATCCTCCTAGAGGTGCCCTACCACAATACCACGACCCTCACAGAATTTACCATGGTTGTAAAAATAAACTCAATTCTGGGGCACCTTAGTGGCTCAGTCAGTTGAGCATCCAGCTTTGGCTATTGAGTTCGAGCCCCACATTGGGCTTGCTGCTGTCAGCACGCAGCCCGCTTCGGATCCTCTGTCCCCCTCTCTCTGCCCCTCCCCCACTTGCACTCTCTCAAAAATAAGTAAACATAAATTCTAAGATTGTTTGATAAATAAATGTCTGCCTCCCCTACGAGAGACAGTTCTATGTGAGTTTGATGAAGGCAGGGACTGTGAATTTTTATTGATAGCTGCTTGCTTGACATATGGTAAATGCTCTATAAATATTTGTTGAAATAAAGAATAAATGAATAAATAATTCTGAATCTATTAATCCTTTCGTGAAACTTTTTCTTAAGGAGCTAGTGTTTGGCTGATGAGTCAGACATGCAACCTGGAGTTACACTGCATTGTTACAGAAGTAAATGAAAATAATTATAAAGACACAAAGAAGCTCTTAATTTTACTAGGTAGTAAAGTTCAAAACGTGAAAACATCTTGGCTAAATTTTAAAGGATAAAGCAGAGCACACCAAGGAGAGGTGTTGTGGGATGTAGGAAAGAATGTAAGTCAAATGAAGCCACTGTATGAAGCAAAAATCGTGAAAGAACTTTGCCTGTTGCGGGAATTCACATTCTGAGAAATAGAAGTAATGTGGCAAGTTAGAGGCCACAGAGCCAAAGGCAAAGTGTAGAAATAAAGATAAATGCAGGCGGTTTATCAAGGGACATGTGATTCTATTTTCTCCCAAAAAGTTATCTCATCTTAATTTACATAAGTGGAATCACCTAGCTATATAAATAAAAGTGATAAAGCTTATAAACAAACTTTCATTTAACTAATTTTTTCCTGAAGTAGTCTCCCAATTGGAATATATGTTTTAAGGCACACATCGACATGCTTTTGTAATATTAACCCCCAGTGTTGTTTCTATATATGTATATTTTTTAAAGAACAATATTAAAATTGCTGTTTTTGTTTTCAGATACTGGTGCATTTTTCTGCAAGGTGCCATGGTAACTATTTCTTTAAATAAATACTGAACACACTATCCAAAGCTTACTTAATTGTCGCATATATTTGCTGCTTAGTAATTTTATAATAAAATTCCCAATGCTGCAGCTATGTTTCTTGCCAATACCAACCTTTTCCTTAAAAGGAAATGCTCCTAACACACAAAGACAAATGTTTTCATTAATTTCTACATCTATAAAGATAAGTGTTCAAGTTTTAGCTAGCAAAAACATGTCAAGGATATTATACAAATAACACCCCTCCCCCACCACTTCCCACCTTGGTTTTCTGTTTGATAAGGCAAGTTTTGGTTACAAGAACTTTCGGCCAATGACAACAGTGACAAAACTGTTGAAAAAAATTTTTTAGAGTGACTAAGAATTCATTAAGAACAATTCCTTTTCAGTGCTTTGGACTTTACAAATGACTGTGTGTGTGTGTGTGTGTGTGTGTGTGTGTGTGTGTTTGGTCATACTGTATCCTAACAAAGTATTTGTGACAAGGGTATCCGTATTAACAAATGAAGGCTCAGTGACTCAGAGAAGTTAAATGACTTGCCCAATTTCACCAAACAAATTAGAAGTATCAGCCAACAGGACCTCTCATAAGGTGTCTTACTGGAATTCCTATGGTGTTTACTATCAGAGGTGGAAGTATTAATAGATATCACAATATAAAGATACCATAGGAATACTTCTCCTTAGTTAAATATGTGTCCGTTCTTCAAAACTAATATGCTGCTCGATTCCCTGTACTTTACTGGGTTTCAAGATTTCTGATGTTATCCTAGTTCAAGGAACAGAAAATAACATTCTTCTTGAACATTGCATTGCTATAAAAATAAACTGAGTATTTAATTACTTTAAATCTTTGCTACAAATGACAGTATAATAGAAGTTCTTATACTCACTACATGGCATAGACAATAAAACGCTTTTCGTCGGGAATATTTTCTTGAGTTGTAATTAATCGTTTTTACCATAGAGATCAACCTCGATATAATAAAGATAGGCTTAAATATACATTTTCACGTCTGTATTTCACTAGTTGACTTCTATTCTGAACCACGGACCTGTGTTAATAACAAGCACAAAAGGCAGTATATGAACTGACGTTCACGTCACAGGTTTGGATCTTGGGTATGCACAAAAAAAAAAAACCACACAGAGCTTTTGAACCTGATGAGCCCGGCCCAGCCTTGCAGCATCTCCCTCACTTATAACAGTTCAGTAAACTGTATGATATTATGAATTAGAAGAGAATAGACTCAAGTCTCTTAGGAGCATACTATTGTTGTCTAATACAGAAAGTTGAAGTTTAGAATCAGATAACTCTAGGCTAGTCCAATCCCCCATTTCTTCGTGGTTGATATTAAATGAATTACTTAAAGTACTGAGAATTTGATTTCTTTATCTGTAAAATAAGAGAATTCCTATCTCTTAGTGTTGTGATGAGGAGTTTTAAATAATATACTAAATATTAAATAATATTAGACAAAATATGTAAATATTAAATAAATATTAAATACTATTACTTAAATAATATAATGTAACTGCTATTTTGTTTCACTCAATAGGATTTAACTTCTCACATAGGTAAATGTAAGATGCTATAGGAAACTTCGTATTTTCAATAACTTCTCTTTTTTTAAGTGTTTTCTCAACATTACTGTATCTATCCATTATAAAATGTCATGTTTATTTTCATTTGTGGTATCCTTTCTCAACTCTGTATCTTTCCATAATTGCTATAAGTTGTGGAGAGCTTTGCCAATATGGAAAAGTTATCTTTGCTGACTAAAGCAATTTTCTTTAAAATAAACACAGGTTTTGTGGCTACCCAAGAGCCCTCTTTGTGTGTACTTAGAAAGAACTAACAATGTGGTTAGTTGAAAAGGTTTGGGAGCAAAGTACAATGTAAACAAAATTTTCTGAATTTTCGATGGTTAAGAAAGTAACTTGGAAGAGTTAGCTTGAGTAGCTTTTTGAGTAACTTCTACCTCAAGATGATTTAAAGTGGACTGATATATCTGGCTCACCCAACGTCTCCTTACCTCTTTCTTCTAGTAAAGCATGCTACTTCCTCTAGATAAATGACTCGATCCCACCCTAATCCAAGATCCACATGGCTCTGATTCCAGGAAGAGACCTTTTCTCATACAACTCCTGACACGTTTAGAAACACTAGCCAAGCTTGGCTCATCACAATTCTTACAATTCTTTTCTGAATCTCTCCTCTATCCCTTGTTCATTGCTCTTTCCTCTGGATTCCCTAAGGTAATATGAAATACAGCTGGTGTTCCCTATGACCATATCTCACTTCTCCCTCAGTCACATGGGAAACCTACTTACAATAGGTCAGAATGAGCTAACAAAGACAAAAGCAGAGCCCATTCAAGCATTCATTCTGTGAACTAGTCATTCGTTGAGCTAATTTGGATACCGTACCTACTAACAGCCAGTTCTAGATACTGGGAAAATGGCAGAAAAACAAAAGAAATAAAAGTTCTTGCTTTCATGGAGCTTACATTTTTTTTTGTAGGGGAGCGAGCAAGAGAGAGGAAGAAATAGAATGGAGGAACAAAAATAAAGATACTCAATAAACACAATGCAAATGCAAAACATTAGAAAGTGATAAATGTTATGCAAAAAATAATACAGATTGAGGGGATTCAGAAGATGCAGGTTCAGGTTACATTATTGAATTGAATTGTCAATGTATGGCTCATTAAGAAGATAAAATCTGATCCAAAACTTCAGGGAAGTAAAGATTTTAACCATATGGCTTCTTAGGAAAAGGCTAGATGAGCAAGAAGTACAAAGGTCCAAAGGCATGAAGTGGTCAGGAAACAGAAAGTAGGTAATGTGTCTAGACCAGAGAAGGAGAAAGGGAGAATACTAGGGGATAATATGAATATTACCTGGAAATTAAGTCATATAGGACCTCAGCGAGTACACCACAGTAACAGTCTAAAGAAGAAAAACCATATAACTGTATCCACTTGTACAGAACAAAAAGCATTTGACAAAATTTATCATTCGTTCCTCATTAAAATTCTCAGAAAACTAGGAAGACAAGGGAACACCCTCAACTTAATAAAGAGATCAGACATTTATACAGCTCTTATTCAACATGTTGTAGGTAGCGTGCTACAAATTACATCCAAGTCACATCTTACTCACATCTTATAAGTTAATAAACTGTTTTAGGAGGTTAAATAACTCATTGACAGCAATCCAGCTGGACTGAGGCATACTGGTTAGATAGGTCTCATAATGATCCACTGAACAAGTTGAATGATAATCTACATGACATTGGACATGCAATAAATTGTCACAGCTAGAGACCAACTCTGTGAGAGTGATATAGCGTTAAATTCTACTGCATAGGCTATGTCAAGGTGCTAACTCATGGAAAAATCTATTTTCGGGTGAGACTATAATTGACAATGTTTGTATAATTTTTCTTAAGTTTCTAAAATCCCCCCTACAGTCATTGACAATAAATAAGCAAATAACTGCTATCAATATATAGAATATTGTCCTAGAATACTCAGGTGGAGACAGAATTATAGCATATGGCTGTATTCCTCAATCAATAAATCAGGCAAACCACCAGTATTATGCATGACCCACATTGGGAAGCAAAGTCCTTTTTAGAAAAAAAATCAAGTAATAAATAAATAGTATTTAAAGAATACAATTGGGTTTAGTGCATAAACAAATGTACTTTCTCTGCCAATGATAAAAGAGCATCAAAGTACGAAGTAGGTGATGCAGCACAGAAATTGTGAAATAAACCAAAAAAAGATTATCAGAATCAATGGAAAAGAGAAAGATAATTTAAGCCACAAAAGAGATGTGTTCCTTAGACATGGTGGATCAAAATGGTAAATACTTGAGTAAGAAGTAATTGGAAATTTGTAACAGAACTCCATTACCACATATATTTCTTTTAATACATAGTTTATTCAAATTTATTATATATAGCACAACATACTAATGTCTCCCTACAACCTATGTTATCTTGATAAAGTAAAGCATTTTTGCAGCTCTGATTTTCAAAAGGCCATTTGATTAATAAGGGATGCTAGCAAGTTGGATTTGTTAAGACTATGAACTGTGGAGACGCCATTACCGGGGCTCAAATCCTAGTGCAGCTGTTTACTAACTCAGAGTCCATTTTATCTTTACTAATGGAGGATTATAATCAATATGAATCTCACAGGGCTGTTGTGATGATAAATTAAATATTTTATGTAAAGGTGCTTAGAAGATATCTGGAAAAGAGTAAGAATTTAACAAATGATAGCTGTCATTGGTTTTTGAGAACATGGGGTGCACCATGCTAATAATGGTCACAAACTAGTGACATGATCATGAAGAAATTATTCACATGACCAATGATTCAGTGGCTTTATGCATTGTTTATTGTAATCATTAGAGATAAAGATGATGAAATTATATGAATGTATAGAAGTAATATGCAAGTGATGGTGCTAGTGATTATAAGTATTGTGAGATCGTTAGTATTGGTCAAGAGCAAGATGTAGTCAAATTCTGGATTTTTCTTTAACTCATGTTAAGGTTTTATAGCTAAGCATTTCTATTCTAATAAAAAACCCTTTAAATTGAAACCTCTGCAGAACAGTTGGAGTTTTTAACGGGTATCAACCTCTCATACCATACTCCCACATCAATTTACTTTTATAATGCAATTTTGCAATATGAAGTTCCTTAGGAACAGAACAAACTAGTACCCAAAGTGCTACTTTCATGTTAGTCTTTGAATGTCAATATCCATGATTATCATAATAAAGATTTGGGGGTCAAGATCTGCAAAACAGGATTAATTCCTTATGATATCCAATTTCTCCTTGGATTGGGCAAACTTAATTTTACAAAATTCTTCCATAGGGAATAGAATGTAATTTTTGAAAAAGAGAACATTTTGCATTGCATTTATTTAGCAATTCAAATCATTTGGTGCACCAAATACCAAAAAGCTAGAATGGAAATTTGTGGTTCCTACTCACAAAAAAGGTCTTTTACCTTTAGACTGGTCATCTTTCTATGTGGAATCTTGATGCATGTACCCATGTGAACCTGCTCAGAGCAGCTCTTTAAAGCCTCACACATTTCTTGGCACAAAGCACATCCTCAATGAATCATATGTAAAAAATGACAAAGTTAGAAAATACCAAAATACTCATTCCTGGCTAGAGAGAATTAGAACTGCTTCAAGGGGCATTGACATTTGACGTGGGCTAATATGCATTATGAACTTACACAGTGGTTTAAAAATCAACTTTGCTCTGTATAGGGCCAGGAATCTTCGGTGTGCTGCCCAGGTTGAAAGATTTATTTCCTGATTTGGGGTACATACTTGACCCAAAAGCCATTCCGAGCCATCTGCCTCCATCAGAGCAAACACTCTCATTTAGAATGCATCTATGCAAATTCTTTGTGATACAGAGTCACAGAGGACCAAATAAATCTGTGTGTGAGTGTGCGTGTATGCATGCATGCTGGGGTTAGGAACTACCTCACGTGTGCCTTTGCAAAAGGTCTGTCCTGCATGGATTCTCCTTCCACCCACCCCTCACTCTCAGGACCACACTCCCACACCCTCTACACTCAGATTTGTACAACCCTCTCTTCAAAACTTAGTTCAAGCTTCTCAGATCAGGGGATCCCCTCTCTCAAACATTTAACTTTTTCTCTCCCCATGAGATTTCATCCCTTGATGCCTCTTGGTTTGCAGATTCAAACATCACCACAGTCTCAGCTTGTGCACTTTATGTCCCAATTCCTGGAGAAGAACCATGTTCTAATTGCATGAACTGGTTTGAATATGGGCCTCTGAGACCCTACTGACCATATTTCCCCTGAGATGAGAAAACTCTGTTAAGATAAACATACGTTTTCCTCTGAGCCAGCACAGTTCAACCCCATATTGATGAAAGGGCATTTATTCCATTAGCTGAGACTTACTCTGTTGCCTAGAAACAATTAAACACTATTACAGACTGAATGTTTGTGTACTCGTAAAATTCATATTTTGAAATCCTACTCTCCAATGGGGTGATATCAGGATGTGGGACTATGGAAATTAATTAAAATTAGGTGAGGTAATGAGGGATTGGGATTAGTGTCCTTATAGGAGTCACAAGAGAGTTTGCTTCTTCTCTCACTGCCATGTTGAGGATACACCAAGAAGACGGCCATCTAAGAATCAGGAAGCTGTCCCTCACCACACACCAAATCTGCTGGTTCCTTCATCTTGGAGTTTCAGCTTCTAGAACTATGAGAAATACAATTCTGTTGTTGACAAGTCACCAGTTTTGGTATTTTGTTATAGTAGCCTGTGCTGACTAAAACAAAGATAATCTATCTACATTTGCCTTCTATGTTGCTTCTCTGTTCCTCTACAAGAATAGCAGCAGTTTTGCTGGATGAGGTATTATTATTATTCCCCTCCCCTCTTCCTTCTGAGAAAATGGGGGCGAGAGAAGGATACTAATTCATTCCATTATCCAGAAATATATGTAAATGGTATTTCAAGAAGAGTGTTTCAAAGTTAGTGATAAGTCCTCTGACTACAGAAAAATGAGAAAACAATGAGAATTAGGCTGGGGTCAAATGTGGGTCTAGATTATTAAGGGCTTTTATAGTTCACCAAAAACTTTTTTTTAACTTTTTAATGTTTTTGTTCATTTTTGAGAGACAGAGAGAGAGCACAAGCAGGGGAGGGGCAGAGACAGAGAGGAAGACATAGAATCTGAAACAGGCTCCAGGCTCTGAGCTGTCAGCACAGAGCCCAACGCAAGACTCGAACTCAAGAACTGTGAGATCAGACCTGAGCCCAAGTCAGACGCTTAACCAACTGAGCCACCCAGGTGCCCCTGAAGTTTTAATATAAACACTTGCACGATAACCAGCGCTGCTGCCACTTGAGACATGGTATAATCAGAAGAACCTATAACTTCCATGCTCAAGTTCTAGAAAAATGTTCTAACATTTTTTTTAATGTTTATTTATTTTTGACAGAGAGAGAGAGAGAGAGAGAGAGAGAGAGAGAGACACGGAGCATGAGCGGGGGAGGGGCAGAGAGAGAGGGAGACACAGAATCCAAAGCAGGCTCCAGGCTCCGAGCTGTCAGCACAGAGCCTGACTCAGGGCTCTAACTCACAGACCACAAGATCATGACCTGAGCTGAAGTGGGACGCTCAACCGACTGAGCCACCCAGGTGCCCCTAGAAAAATGTTCTAGAAGAAAATATTCTGTCTTGCCAATATATCTGTACCTTAAACCCCTTAACTCATTCTTTGTTCAGCTCTATGACAAAAGTCATTAACTTTTACAGTTACACTATATCGTTTGTCATATATTCGTTTTGTTTTGTTTTTAAATGTTTATTTATCTTTCAGAAAGAGCACGAGCTGGGGAGGGGCACAGACAGAAGGGGACAGAAGATCTGAAGCGGGCCTTACACTGACAGCAGCAAGCCCCATGCGGGGCTTGAACTCACAGGCCGTGAGATCATGATCTGAGCCGAAGTCAGACGCTCAACCGACTGAGCCACCCAGTGTAAGAGGTCATACACTCTTAATAAGCAGAAATTTAGACAAAGGCTAGAAACTTCGGAATCAGAAAGACCCTCATGTCGACTAACATCTTTATTTGTCACCGATAAATCTTTGACTTATCTATAAAATGGAGATAATAATACTCACTCTAAACAATTGTTGTACAGATTAGTTAAGGGTAAAATTCCCCTTTTGTTCTTTCCATTACAAGTCAAGGGAAAAAGAAAATTTAAACCAAAACAAAAAGAGCCTAGTTGGCACATGAACACATGCTATCTACTTAAATGCAAGTCAAATCATCCTATGTAACTGTGTCACTCTTTTTTGTTTGTTTCATGTTGCTGTCATATTAGAGCTCAAAATTTCCCCACAGCCATTATATATAGCACAATGCATTCCCAGGGGACATTTTCTTCAAGCAATTATACACATTTTAATATGATACGCTTTTAGTTTGTACAACATGTTTCATGCAAATCACATCCCAAAATGCTATGCAGAGTTAAATAATTCACTTAGAGGATTCAATAATACATAAAGAGAACTGGAAGAAGAAATTAGGAGATGTTGGCTAGACAGAGAATTGAAAACCTGAGGTTGTTAATAAAGGAATTAACTCTGGTGAAGCAAAGAATTAACAGTGAACAAAACAATTGCTGCAGAATATGTAAAGTGCATGGAGACGCAAGATGTTATCAGAAATTTAATATTCCTTATCTGGATGACAACAGGGCCAAAGTAATGTAAAACAAAATATCATGAACAGTAAAATAAGAGAAGAGATTCCAGAAACAGAAATTAAAAAGTCTGTAGGACTTAATAAGGGAATGACAGAAATCCCTTTATCTATGTCACTGAATCCTGGATATGTTGTGCTTATAAAATACTTTGGAGTAGTAAAGAATGTGCTTCCCCAGAAGGAAATGAATGGTTAAGAACGGCAATTCCTGCAGCCTGCAGGTGCTTGAGATACTGTCATAATTCATGGAAAAGTAGAGGATTTGGATTCAAAATTAACCTGACCACGAGGCTCTCATTCTACCATGTATTACTTTTTGCTTGTTTACCTCTGCATGAGGGACTTCGCTTTGGGTTTCAGATTTTCTCATCTACAAAATGTTGCTTATGACAAATGTGCAGAGGGGAAGATCTAAGCACTCTGAATTGTAGAACAATCTTAAACAAACTTTACTTGTTAGCTCTTCTTGTGTCTTCTCCTGACTGGTTCCCTTGGGGCTGGACATTTCTCTGCTCATTCATACTTGGATTTATTCAACCAGCTGATGTTTTGTGAACTATTATGTTATTCCAGGGACTGATTCCACTGCTTCAAATAGTGTTGAACCAAAAAGACACAGATGCTCCATTCATAGGGTGCACAGTCCAATGGGGAAGAAAGAGATTATGGAAGCA
This sequence comes from Panthera pardus, assembly GCF_024362965.1. Lineage (NCBI taxonomy): Eukaryota > Metazoa > Chordata > Mammalia > Carnivora > Felidae > Panthera > Panthera pardus. The sequence goes on from NW_026526688.1 coordinate 190,108,490, forward strand.
AAAAAACAAACTGTGTGAGATCAATATGGAATTCCATAAATGCTATAAAGGAAACAAAGGAAATGTGAAAAAGAATAGAAGCTGACCTGAAAGTTAGAATATCCAGAATGTCTTTCTTTTGAGGTGACACTGGAGCTGAAACATGAATAATTAGGAGTGAACCATATGGGCAGCAGGGAAAAGTATGTTCTTGGCAGATGAAGAACATGTGTGGAGACTTTGAAGGGGGAAAGACCCTGGTACATATGAGGGAAGAGAGCGCCTTGGAACAGCTGGGCTTCCTCTGGGCTCAGAAGCTTCTGTGCTTCCTTCTATCCCAGTGTATCTCTCACACTGTAGTATAATTTTCTGTTTCCTGGTAGACCTCTTCTACAGGACTAGAGTATTAAAATTAGGAGCTGGGTCTTTCTTCTCTGTAAATTCATCTTGTCAATTAGAGATCTTAATAACCTGTAGGTATTCCATAAATGTGTGTTTAACTAGTGAAAGGACACTAGCCCCCGGGGTATGCAACTAGGAAAGTAAATATTTTAGTGGAAAAATAAACAAGTTGAGCTACACCCCTGTATTTTGATTATATACCTCCACCATTCAACAGATCAGAAAAACCTGTAATCTAAAAGGTAGCAGAATAGCCCTAGGGTACAGATAGGAATTAGATAGTACTTATCCTCTATGATCTCAGAATATAGTGGGGAGAAGAGTAAGTAAATGAACAATTAGAGAAGTGTGTGTTAGGTTTTATGACAGATGCCATTGTGACAGGCACAAAAATCAGCCAAGGGTATCTTTGAAGGATTTCCTGGGATGGTTTCTGCTTTTTTCTATAATATTTGTTTCTTAAACTAGATTCAGTCAGCGCATTCTATTTAAGAAATAATGATTGCACTTATAAAATGTGCAGAGGCTTATTAAAAATAACAATTTACAGAGACTTCTCTCAAAACATGATGGGGGTGTACATAAACAACTCCTGAATGAGTCATTAATTCAAGGTACCGTGTGAATCTCACTGGATTACTGATAGGAAAGAATACTTTAGGATATCATAGAAATCTTCATGAAAGAGGTAAAACATGGGCTGATCATGAAATAGGGAAGGAATTTTAGAGAGTAAAGAGTAACATAAGATACAAGACATAGGTAAAAATAGTAGTTACCTTAGTAGTAGTTTGTCCATATTCAAACAGGGATAGTACCTTATTATTCCTGTTTACAGATGGAAAAACTGAAGCTCAGATCAAAAGTAAGTTTTCCAAGGCCACACAGTAAGTAACGAAATTAAAATATGAAACACAAAGTCCAGTGCTATTTTCACATGGCTGGTTGAGATTTTTTGATGTATTGTTCCAGACAGATGGATTTATAAGTGGGAATCAGCAAACATTCCATACCATAGATCCAATTAGTCCTAGGATCTACAAGTAACTTGTTTGAGACACTCCTGCTACTCTGTCTCTCCTCAAGCATCTTTCCCATGGAGCCTACAAGTACCGAGGAGACTGAATAGATGGTGGGTGTAATGGACTGAATTGTGCCCCCCCCCCCCCCCCCCCGTTCTTGTGTTGATGCCTTAACCCTCAATATGACTATATTTGGAGATAGCGCCATTAGGGAGGCATTAAGGTTAAATGAGGTCATAAGGGTGGAGCCCTAATCTGATAGAAATGGAAACCTTGTAAGAAAAAGAAGAGACACATGAGAATTCTCTCTGTGTGCATGCACAGAGAAGGAGCCATGAGAAGACACAGTGAGAAGGTACCACCTACAACCCATGGAGAGCAGCTTCACCAGGAGCCAGCCCTGCTGGCACTTTGATCTTGGACTTCTAGCCTCCAGAACGGTGCTAAAATAAATTTCTGTTGTCTAAGCCACCCAATCTGGCATTCTGTTAGGGTAGCCTGAGCAGACTAATACAGTCTGGTAAGGAGACAGGTGGTAATTAGCTTTTGTAAAATTCCATACCCAAGTCACAGAAGGGCTGTTGCAACCCACAGGATGATATTGGTCACCCGCACGTTACCGCCTGGCCAGTGGACCAGAGTAACTGTGATGAAACAAATCTATGAGATTCCAAGATGCAGAATTACTCTGAGCAGCCTCATTTTCTATCATGACTCTTTTTATGATCTCTTGCCCTTTATCTTGGTCTGAGGCTACTGTGAACATTGCCTCTTCTTTCTTTCTAGAAAACTTCTATGGGAAGAATGGCAAACTCCATTTTACACATAAAGAAACTGAAGACAAGGAGTAAGTTGCCCAAGGTCATAGAGCCAATATTTTCCTCAGTTTTCTAGCCTGTTTGGTCTTATTTACACATCCCTGATGTTGGATCATAGGCTCCTGACTGTGGGCTGACATTAATCTCTAATATTTCTCATTCAATATAAGAATCTATGCCCTTTCATCAAATTCCAAGTCATAACCAGAGTGGGGCAATCCTGGAAGCCCAGACACCCATCTTTGAATCCGGGTTCATCTTAAACTGAAGTAGGCAAAAGAAAATGGGTTTAGGTTAAAGCAGGCAGGAGTCAAGTTGAAGAATTAATACTCTGTTAAGCTGCCAAATCCTTCCTTCCCCAAATATGGAAACTGAGGCCAGAGTGGTTATGATTGTCTGAAAATCACATAGCTATCTAAAGACATTATAGTTATGTCCATGTGTCTTATGGGAAAGGAATCATAAGCTGGAGAAAAGAAAGAAGTATGAAACTATTGTTTTGTTTAGTTTTTAGTTTGTAAATCATGAAGAAACTTCAGTGCATAGATCACAGAAAAAAAAAATGCATTGAGGATTTTCTATGTATCACACAAAGTATTTCACATTAGGGAAGCTATGGCGAAGCAAGCAATTTTAAGTCCACGCCCAAATACAGGAATAAAGCTCACTGAAACACAGCAATAATAATCCTAGGTGTTCTGCAGACATATCTACAGACCTCCCTTCTCCACCTCCAAAAATTCTCAACTCCCTCCCAGGCTTATAGCCACACAGCAATCTAAATCAACTGTTTGTTCTTGCAAATCTCATTTCATAAACTGTTATATCTAACGTTGACCTCAATTTAAAGTGCATGACATCTATACTTCCCTGTACCTTCCAATTTTGCAATTCTTTCCAAAATAGCAATCACATTTTTTCCAGCAGGATGTATTTTCTTACAAACTCCGTTGCTTATTGTCCATTTCCATTTCAGCCAATACCCAGGCAGACCTTCTTGTTTTACTCCTTTATTTGTGAGCTGAAACACTGAGAGTGCATTTACTACTCAGTCAGCCATGAATCCTCCTGGGTATAGAAGAAAAAAATCTACTTACCCAGAAACTCTCCATCTTCCAGGAGCCTCTGGGGGGAATTCCTATACTTTCTTTCCAGAAAAGAGTTTGGGGAGGGGTCAGTGGCCATAGACTTCTGGAAATTACAGCAAGAAGCCTGGTGTTATAAATTTTTGTTTGTCCTGCTTCATGGAGAAAGTCTGACCTCATATAACCCAAACCTTCACCTTAGGTGAACTCCAGCATCAACTACTGTGTGAGTCACTCCAAAGGAGTGTAAGTTGGTGGGATATAATTTAGTGTTGCCCAGCAGGAAAGAAAATAACCCACTCTTTACACCAAAACACCAGTCCCGTAACAAAGAACTCAGTCAATCAACTGGTCAAAAAGTTTTGCCTTAAAAAAAAAAATCAACTAAATGGATTATGTGTGTGTATGTGTTTTCATTTGATTAAACTCTTTTGATTTTTTTCTTGTTACCAGTGATTAACTGAAACCAAATGCTTTGATTAGATCAACAAAAGAAAATCTCATTCACTTAAGTGCTGCTATGAGCTGGTCAGGGATGTAAGATGCTTCTATGTACACCATCTCATTTAATCCTTACTAAGAATATTCTGAGAAAATTTACTAACTCCTTTATCTGCCTACATAAAATTTGGTTCCCTAAGCAGCTTGGATGATAGTCTGCATCAATTAAATTAATCTTCAATTCAAATAATCCTAAATGAATTTTATAATTGTTATCTGTTGTCCATAGGTCACTTTTTCTTTTTTTTTTTCCCAAAAGCTGGCAGTTTCTGTTCACAGTTTGGGTGATTTAAAGACATGTACTCTACATCAGTGGTTCTCAGCCTGAGGTGATTTTGCACACCCATACCCACTGCCCCTCCCCCAGTGGGAATATTTAGCAAACTCTGGAGGAATTTTTGGGTTTTATAACTGTGTGAACTGTTGGTGGGTGGAGACCGGGGATGCTGCTGAACATCTTACTGAATGGCCCTCCACATCAAAGAACCACATAGCCCAAAATGTCAACAGTGCCTAGACTGAGAAACCCTGCGCAGATATTTTCTTCTAGGTTGTATTCATTTAACAAACATTTATTTAATGTCTGTTATGACCCAAGGGGAAAAAAAATCTAATACAGAGTCCTTGAGCTCAAGGATTTCACAGTCCACAGAGAAGAAAGAATAAAGACAATGTGCAGTGGTTGGGGTCTCATAAATGCCAGGTGGTATGCCAGAAAGCAGTGACACAACCAGAGGCCAATACAGATATAGCCCTAACCTCACTGAGTTTACAGTATCGTGAGGGAGATAAACACCAAATACTCTGTGTTTCAAAGAGGCGGAGGCTGCTTTTAGACCATTTAACCCGAGGACCAGAAAGGGTTGCCCTGTGGGACTGACATCTGGAGAAAGTTCTAAAGGATGAAAAGGGATTCATAGTCTTTGAGAAAGGCATCACAGAATGTGTGAAGATGTTACAGACTGGGGAAAACCAAAGGAAAGGGAGAAAAGCATGAGGTGAGGCTGCTGAGGTCAGGCAGGGGCCAGATGCTATGATAGATACTACTCCACCATCATGAAGTATTCTTAACCTAGACTCATTTCAAAGAGGAATTAATACCAGAGCTAGGATTTGAGAGTTGGATTGCAACTTAGGTCGGCCAACTAGGTCGGCAAAAAATCCAGGCAAAGGCAACAGAGGTTAGAGGTGGCATGGCTTGCTGGAAGGTGGCACGGGTACGAATGTCAAAGCAGGTGAGCACTTGAGTGCCTGGAATGGAACGTCAGGATTGAAAGTAACCGGGCCCCCTGCTTCCTCGTGTTTCCTGTCTAGATACGGGAATGGTTTAAAATGACTTCTTATTTTTCTTGAATATATATGGGTGTGATTCCTAACAGACTCTTTTTTATAAGCTTTGTGAACTTCAAGGAGCCTTTTTACCCCAAGCCCAGGTAGACCTTGTCCCAGCAGGAGTCTAAATTTGATGGATGAAACGGGATCTTAGCCAGACCTTTTCCAATCCCCTCTGCCCTGCCTTTCTCTAAACTACCCTTTATAACTGATTGTACTTCCTTAGTTTCAAGCTCTATTTCAGTAAAAAGTCCCAGTTCACTTCGGCCTCATGACTTTGCACCTTCACACACAATTCTGGGCTTTGCAGAGCCCAGTGGCTTTTTGATTGCTGGTGTTCTTACGACACTTTTAGCAAATCACTCAGCACCTCCCACACACAGCCAGCTCTTCACAAACAATGGGAGTGCGTGAAATTCAATTCACAACACTGCAGTTTACACATTCCAAACTCACTGAAGAGATAAGCCCTCCAATTAATGATCTCCCTGTGTAATTGCTTTCCCTCGCTTACCCAATTTGCTTTTGATCATGCTCTGTTACAAATTCCCTCACCTGCTTACACGGTGAGTTCCTTTCAAAAGAAACCAGTGGGAGCTGAAGGGAATGGGCTGGATAGTTGGATACACAGTGAGATGGTTTTAAGTGGATTTTTGACCTGTCATCTTTCTGCTTAAGACTCCCTAAGTGTTGTATCAGGACTACCTGAGGTCTCCTTCCTGGCACTTCTCACTAGGTTATGAATACAAGTTGTTTTCTTTTTGTTCCTTTTACTTTCTAAGAGACTGTCTATCTTGAAAAGAATGGAATCAATCTCAATTTGAATGCCTCCTGCATGTCCAAAGCCAATAATAAGACTAATCAGCCTGATGGCTGATTTCCCCAAGTGACAACGCAAGCTAGGATGTCAACTATTATAACGTGTTCATCTGCCATTGTATCCTGGGGCTCTGTGTGAGGCACATAGTAGGAGTTCAGTAAATATTTATAACACAGCTATATGGATGAATATTTAATAATGGCATTAAACTCATGTTAAGGATTTTTTTTAAGAAGCTGAAACACATGAAGGCATGAAAAAGAAATATACACAGAGAGCAAATAAGTTAGGAACAACATCAGAAGCCAGAAGTTCTGATTAAATAAGGCTGGTGTGGGCACCTGATTTTGCAGTTTACAAGTGCCCTGTTAGCCTTGACATGATAGTAGCAGAGGGCTCTTTAAACGCTTTGAGAACACTTGTGTAAACAAAACAAGACTGGTCCTAGAGTAAGAAAACCAGGTCCCAAGACTGGGTCTTCGGATCAGGTTCACCATTTGCTAGTTGAGAATGGACTTCCCTGAGATTTGCACTTTCACAGCCCCGGCCTGTGCCAAAGAGAATGCCAACATCTACCTCCCAGGCTAAACACAACAAGAGGCAATTGAGAAAAGGCATAAAGTTATTTACGAACTGTAAAATTAACTATAGTTATTTAACAAAACAAGAATGGATTAGAGTCCATTAAGATAGGCACTCTAAAAGACATGTTTGAGGACAGAATAAGATCTGACAACTGGAAAAACTTCTCTATTTTTTATTTTATTTTTATTTTATTTTATTTTATTGTTATGTTCAGAGAAAATGACTTTAGGTGGCCTTAATAGTCTATGGAAAATATCAGCATTAGAAAATAGGGGCGCCTGGGTGGCTTGGTCGGTTAAGCGTCCGACTTCAGCTCAGGTCATGATCTCATGGTCCGTGAGTTCGAGCCCCGCGTCGGGCTCTGTGCTGACAGCTCAGAGCCTGGAGCCTGCTTCCGATTCTGTGTCTCCCTCTCTCTCTGACCCTCCCCCGCTCATGCTCTGTCTCTCTCTGTCTCAAAAATAAATAAACGTTAAAAAAAAAAAAATTAAAAAAAAAAAAAAAGAAAAGAAATGGCAGGGGCACCTGGGTAGCTCAGTCAGTTGAGTGTCCGACTCCTGATTTTGGCTCAGGTCATGATCTCGCAGTTCATGGGTTCAAGCCCTACATCGGAATCCTTGTGCTGCCGGTGCGGGTGCGGAGCATGCTTGGGATTCTCTCTCTCTTTCCCTCTCTCTGCCCCTCCCCCGCTCATATGTGTGGGGACTCACACTCTCTCCCAAAATAAATAAATTTTAAAAAGACGAAAATAAATGGCATGCCACAGTATTCTTGATATAATATTTATCTGATATCACCTACTATAATCTGAGGTACATTATACACTTAGGGTCTGCAGGCTGGTAAGGCATTCACTCAACTAACACTTATATAGGCCCTTTATAGACTGAACTGTGGGTAAGAACTTGTCATAGGAGTCAGAGCGCAAAGAGTCCTAGTCTTACTAATTTCCATGACTTGAGTTTTTCTTTGCATAAGAGTATGATTATCCCTGAACAATTCTGTCCTAACACTCTACTAAGGAAATGGAAGTAGATAAAAGGTGCCTTTATTTCCTCCTCGTCAAATTGGCTGCTGGATAGTCACAAGAGGGAGCTGATACATTACACAAATGAATTGAGTTTTCTACAAAAATACATTCAGCAGTGGCTTGAAGGTCACACGCCAGCCACACGGAATAATTTAGTCCCATCGTTTCATTTCTCTTTAACCAACACTCTATGCTTCCAATTATCCAAGAACCATTCAGGAGGGAGGGGGGTATGTGAGGGGAATCCAAACATGAAGGCTTCCCCAAATCTGACAAATAAACACTGTGGGAGACTTAAGATACATTGGTTTCCTAACCCAAGACAAATACTTCCTTGGCTTTATTAACACTGAAGAGACAGGCTGAATTTTTCAAAAACTAAAATAAAAGAGGTCAAAAAGAAGATCACCTCAGAGTATCTGGAGCATAAAATCAGATAATCTGACTCTCCATGGGTTTCTAAACTTCTCACACTGAAGAAGTTCTCTGTATATATTACATATCCTATATATGGATTAGAGAAATATGCATACAAACCTCAACATTCAAGATCATTCACCTAGTTTTCCTTTTTCAAGTTGCTTAGACAGCTATACTTTTGAAGCTAGTCCCTCTATATCTTGATGACCAAAAAATGCCTTTCTCAATTCCATAACATCCATTTATGTATCTATATTCATCACATTCATCCTTCACCCTTCCATCTCTCTCCAGCGTCCAATACAGTAGAGTAACAGTAACTTCCTGCAAAAGTCAGAAAGTCTACACAAAAATAAAGTATGTTTTAATCAGAACATTTGTGAATTCTCCTGCTTGAGGATGAGCCAGGAAATGGCATTCCCAGGCCTCTAGTGGGTAGAAATTTCTCTCATCCTCCTATGAATCTGAAAGCACTGTAAGTTTTTTTCTCTCATTAGGCAATTGTGTTCATTCCCTTCTATTACAGATCACCTGCAATTTGTCTATTTGTTGTCTTTCCCAGAGTATATTTGAAACTTCTTACAGACTGGCTCGTATTCTGGTTCATCTCTCTTTTCTTCACATGACCAAACACTGTGGTTTATGTGACACAGCAGCCACATATATGATTGTTGCACAAAGTAAGAGGGGGGTGAATGATATAACACGATAGCCTGAGAAAACTTCAACGTGTTAGTTGAGAAAACTCCACATACAGAAGCATCTCTGAAAATTCCTGCATTTTATGATCTACGTAGTAACATTTCTACCCCTTTGTGTCTATTATCATATGCCATTTACTATTACAATGAAATGTCTCATCATGTGACCTCTGGAACTAATTTGGCAGAGTTTGCAATTCCAGATAATAGTTCACTGAAGCTTCATTACTACACCAGTAACCTAATAAAAAAAAATAGAATTAAGATCGACTACAGGAGAACTTGAAGTAGTCTGTCACTTCAGATGAGTGATGCCATCATTAACCTTTAAGGTCACATTAGCTATTATTGAAGTGTCACATATCACTGTGTCAAGATTAAATTAAACAAACTATTACCTCATTATTATGCTAACAAATCTCAAGCTTATCTGAATTAATATTGTACAGACTGGAGACCTCCTTAGGCAGTTTACTAATAGCACACAGATTTAAACTATTTAGATGTAATGTATGAGATCAATTTCCTAGCTGGAAAAAATAATCGTCTGAAGCTACTTTCAGTTACGGTAAAGTCTGAACAGATCTGGGAGTAAATTACCAGTTGGCATTTAATTTTAAAAGCAACATGTTGAAGGAAAGTTGATGCCTATTGATTTTATTCTGGAATCTTTTTTCCTTAATGCCAAAATTTCTAAGGTATAATAAAATAAGTTTATACTTTATCTAAAGAGAATACATGGCTTCGAAGCATCAAAGACAGCCTGTGATAAAAAAGAGCAGCGCACTAGATGTCTTGTTTTGAAAAGGTTATCATCCAATCAATACACTAAAATACGGTGTATGAGACGTCAGAGACAGCTGGCTGGAGGTGTGGGTTAATTCCAGTTTTATGTAATGGCTGGGAGAAGGCCAGGACTGTATCTTGCTTCAATCCAGTAAATATTAAGTCTTATAACAATGGCTCTGGAAGGGACTTTAGAGATCAACTAGTCAAACCCTTGCCATTTCATGAATGAGGAAAGAAGTTCAGAAGGTTTAAGTGATTTGCTCAAAGTTACAGAGCCTAAAGCAGTATCAGTGAGCAGAACCACAGTTGTACACAAAGGGCTGGCTGGAAGCAAGAATCTGTACAAGAAGCCTCCTTACTTCGTTATCTCTAAAATTTGTGAAAAAGAAAATTGTGTCAGTTGAGCAGCAGACATGCTATGTGGTGGAGATTCTATTAGTTCATAAAAGTGCTCTTTCTGATATAACTGGACCTATATAGACATGCTTATCTTCAGTGAGTACCCAGCTAATCCAGAATGAGACTTGTGCCTTTGACATATCTATAGATTATTTATCACTGTACTTAATTATAACATAATATGAAGCCTTTGTTTTTCTCCCCCAGTCATTTTTATAAAATAATAAAGCAAAACAAAATAAAATTTAGTATTACATTTACATAATTAAACATATCCTTATGAACTTTCCAAGGTAGAACTATTGACTGACAGCTAATGCCACCATGGAATATTTTGAGATTTCCTTTGTGATATATCACAGCAAGGTTGAAACTGAGTATATGAAGGTCAATTTACAGGTGTCAATCTCTCATATACAAAATGAATAATCACTCAAGACTTGAAAGTATTAAAGTTGAGAAAAACATGGTAAAGAACATAAGCTAAGCGAAATATTACTGAAATGAAATTGAGGATATGATTACCAAGGGACTCTAAGGACTTTTTCAGGGTCAATGACTCAGAAGGTAAAATGAATGGGAGAGAAAACAAAGAGGACTTTTACCTTCCTGCTCTTCTAAATAGTGCTGCTACACAGTCAGAAAATAAGAGATGGCGATCACAATGTCAACATTGAAATTCTAACATTTTTGATATACAGATATACAAAGAACAAAAAATGATAATAATATTTAAAAGCATATAGCTGAGACTACACAGTGTCGAAAGTACAGATTAAAGTGAAAAATGCCAGGGAAAAAGATGGACGGTTCCAAATATCTAGATGTTGAGGTATATGGAACCTTAGGTTTGGTAAAGTAGCCTCCTGGGCTTCCATGATGGATAAGGTGGACAGACAGTAGGCAGAATTCTTGCTTTCCCATTAGCTCACCAAGCAGACCAGTTTTGCTTCATTTTTACCTATTAGAACTCTAAGAAAAATTTTATTTGAAGGCAATAATTCTATTGATCTGGACAAAATACACAATGTTTCTCTGGATTTTTCATTTTCCATCTGGATGTAGATAATCATGGAGACACCCAAATTTTCTAATCAGATCAATTTAATCATGTGCATCTCACAGAATTCTTTTTTCAACAGAGTACCTGGTGGTAAGTAATTATAAACTATCAACTCATGTTTAAAATTCTGAAGATAATAATTTTCTCATGTAAAGTAGTATGAAGTACAGACTTTGAGAAGCATTTTTTTTTTCCATGATATGCTTTCTTGCTCCAAAGTTACTCACTTCCTGAACCACACCACCTGCTGATTAGATTGGTAAGAATAGACTCCTCCCACTCCCCCACCTCTGGGTAACTACAATCAATCAATAAAATAAAATAAAATAAAATAAAATAAAATAAAATAAAATAAAATAAAATAAAATATCCTATGGTGCCATATTCCCTCATGCTCTCATGGCCACATCCAGCGTCCTTTGCCTATTCCAATCCGCCCCAACCCCACTCAGCACTCCCAGTCCACCGCACCCTTCACCAATCCTTGCATGATGCATTCTTTTAGATCAGAGGCCCTAACATTTTTGTGTATGTTGTAAACCCCTCTGACAGTCTAGTGAAGCTTATTTACTTCATGTCAGAACAACATTTTTTAAACTATTACATGTATATTTGAAAACAAAGGAAGACAGTTGACATTTTTTAAAATGACAAAATTTTAAATATATTTTTTTCTTTTTTTGTTAATTCCTTAAGTAGCAGGATCTTGCAGCAAATCTAATGACTACCCTAATTTTCAATTAGTAATGAGTTAAGTGATCTTTTCATATATCCATAATAGCTATAATATGATTTTAAAAATACCATGATTTTTATTAGGAATAAAGTCACAGGTCTACCAGTACCAATGACATCTGCTGTTCTCATTTGTAGTTGATGGGAATGCTAAACTAGTGAAATTAAGAATGTATATTGTTCTAGTCCAAACCAGTGGACTCCTGAATTAAACACTGGGTTAAATTCTAGATTTCATTCAGGAGTTACCTTCTCAGAACAGAAAGTTTTTTAGAAACCATTCTCTACCTTCATAACTACCCTTTCTCAGTATTGTGAAAGCAGCATATATTTGCTTCTACCGGGTAACTTGGCCCAGTGGCTCACCATTTTATTATTAGTTCTATTTCACGAAGTATTTATTTTAAATACAAAAGTAAGACACAGATATGTTCTCATTGTCAAAATTTGAACACAACAGATAAAGGCAAAAACTACTGACTAACTTACCCTCCCCCACCACTGCAAATTACCTTTCCTAAATCCCATTCCTTTCTTCTAAAAGTAACAACTGTTATAATTTTTGTTTGTGTTCTTTCAGATTATGTTTTAAGCACATATAAAAACCATTATTTACTATTATAAAATAAATTGCTGTTTGTGTGCATTTGAGAAGGCTTTGAAAATATTAAATAATATAACAAATGCCTGTATCCCAAACACTCAGAATTAATAGCATTAACATCTGATAGTACTTGTTCAAGGTTTTTCAGGCAATGACACATTACAGATAAAGGTAAAACCTCCTTAAGCTCTGAGATCCCTTCAGTTGCATTTCCCTATACACTATCTGGACCATGAAGAAAAAAAGTACATAATGAGTTTAGTGCATTTTTTATATACTAACAGCTTATATATGCCCATTTTTATAAATTTATACATACAGATACACAAAAGATATAATTTTGACATATGTTTAATTTCCATGGATTGTATCATATTGCATATATGATCTTGTATTGTTTCTTTTTCACTCAGTTATGATGTTTTATACATCTACCCATACTTCTATTTACAGATCTAGTTTATTTGTATTAAAAGTATCATATAATATTGCACTATATGACTATACTATATTTTATTCATCCATCTACCTACTGAAGAATATTTTTCTAATTCAAACATCTTACCTATTATAAACAATACTGCAGAGGACCCCTCTAGATATTTCTTTGCAAGTGTGGGAAAGTTTTCCTTTGCAGAACTGGAATATATGAGCATATTTTCAATTTTATCAGGATGTGTCAAGTTATAAAATGTGTCTATTTAAATTCTCAGTAGCTGAGGATGATCGTATTTCCCCAAATGTTTGTTACTGTCAGATTTTTTAAAAATGTGATGACATTATTGAGATATCATTGAAGTAAATACCATATATTTGAATAGTACAACTTCAACGATTATGACATTTGTATATGCATATGAAATCAACCACAAAATCAAGATAATTAATGTTTCCATCATCACCTGAAGTTTGCTTGCACCCATATGCAATATATTCTCTATTCCACCGCTGTCTCCAGGAAGCTACTGACATGTTTTCTGACAGTATAAATTAGTTTATATGGTCTAGCATTTTATATCCATGGAATCATGAAGTGTAAATGCTTTCTTGCCTTGTTTCTTTCACTCAATGTAATAATTGTGAGATTTATGTTCTATATATCAATAGTTCATTCCTTTTAAGTTTTAAGTATCCATTCACATATTTATGGACATTTGAGTTGTTTTCATTTTGAGGCCATTAGAAATAAAGCTTCTAGGAACATTCGCTTATAAGTCATTATTCTTACATATGTTTTTTTTTCCTCTTACATAAATAACAAGGAAGAGTATGGCTGAGTCACAAAGAAGGTATACATTCAATGCTTTAAAAAACAGCCAAACTATTTTGCAAGTGTTGTACCATTTTACATTTCTACCATCAGTATATGAGACTTTGTTACTTTATTTTTTTTTCTTTTTTTTTTTTTTTATTTTTATTTTTGGGACAGAGAGAGACAGAGCATGAACGGGGGAGGGGCAGAGAGAGAGGGAGACACAGAATCGGAAACAGGCTCCAGGCTCCGAGCCATCAGCCCAGAGCCTGACGCGGGGCTCGAACTCACGGACCGCGAGATCGTGACCTGGCTGAAGTCGGACGCTTAACCGACTGCGCCACCCAGGCGCCCCGAGACTTTGTTACTTTAAATCCTTGTCAATACTTGGTATGCTCATTCTTTTTCATTTTAGCCAATCTAATGGATATGCAGCAGTATCTCACTTTGATTTAAGGTTGCATTTCCCTGCTAATTAATGATATTGAGTATCTTTTTATATGCTTATTTTCTATATATATCTCTTCTCTTGCAAAGTGTCTAATATTTTGCCCAATATACATGGAATGGTTTATCTGATTGAGTTGTGACATTCTTTATATATTCTGGAAACAAGTCTGTCTCATATATATGTTGTAAATATTTTGTACCACTATATAACCTTTCTTTTTCATCTTAAGTCTTTCAATGGCAATTCTTAAACTTTAATGAGATCCAACAAATTATTTTTATGTCATGCTTCATGCTTTTTAAATTTTATCTAAGAAATCTTTGCCAATGTTGGGGTAGCAAAGATTTTATCCTGTGCTTTAGATGTTTTATTCTCTTAGATTTATAATTAGGTCTATGATTTATAACTTGGATAAGGCCTTCATTTGTTCTGGCTATTCTGAATCCTTTGCATTTCCATATATATTTTAGAATCAGCTTATTAATATAAAATAAAAAACATGGGCTAAAATGTTGACTATCATTGTTATGAATCCTTAGAATAATTTTAGAATTTGACATGTTAATAATTATGAGCATTCCAACTCATGAGTACAACAGATCTCTCATTTGTGTCTACAGTGGTTTTGTTAACATTCTATAGTTTTTAATATGGAGAACTTGGCTATGTTTTGTTAGATATATCCTTAAGCATTTGGGGATTTTGGTGCTATTATCAAAGGTATTTTTATAAAGTTTTATTTTCCAATTGTTTTCTCCATCTAATATATGCAAGTACACATTATATCCACAAATCTTGATATGTTATATTCTTCCATTGTCATTGATTTTCAAGTATTTAAAAGTGATATTATCTGTTCTCTGCCAAAATTTCTGATGTCATCTGCACCTTTATGCTTCTTTTTCATTCCTCCTGATGATATCGGCCTACTTTCTACTGTTGAACATGTTTCAAGAACACCAGTCTCACCTTAATGCTTTGGTAATAACTGCCCCCTCACTGGAACTGAAATCCTGCCCCCAGATCTCTACATTCCTGGGTTCTTATTTTCACCTCCCTGCACTTTATTTTCACCTCCCTATCCTGCCAATATAATGCCCCAATCTCTTTCATATATATTATGGCATTTATTAATTGATATAATCATGCTTGTTTAATAGTGTGTTGCTTTAATATCTGTTTTCCCAACTAGTATGTTTACCCAAGTAAAGGATTAACTTTGTCTACTTTGCTCACTGGTGTATCCACACAATACTAGATAGTAGGGACCTAGTAAATATTTATGAAGTGTATTATCTTTGTGAATATTCAAAATAATCCTATGGGTTAGCCACCATTATTGCTAACTTTTAAAGATGAGAAACATGGTGCTTAGGAAGACTAAATAACGTGTTAAAAATAAGATGCAGAGTCAAGATCTGAATGCATGTCTATCTAGCTCTAAAGCCTGAATTTTTACCCACTGGGCTATGGGGCCTAGGATAAATGCCAGACATCTTGTTTGGACCCCCTAGTGGATGACAAGAAAATCCAGAGAGGGTGCTGCTTGATGGGAGAAAAATTGGGAGAAAAAAATAAGATTGGTATTAAAATGTTCCACTTCAGATGCTTGTGGGACATATAATTGTATGGTAGGTATGGAGGTGATGGTGACACATCTGAAATGCCATCATTTGCAACTCTCTGTCAGAATGCCATGTGAGGATGAATGAGAAAGTTCAGACACTAGCATCATAAACAAATGTCAACATGTTACCAAAGAACAGACCTCAACATTTTAATAACTGAACTACAGTAGTTCCAAACCAAAATAACTTATTTCTAAATGGCTTAATATGAGCAAAGTGCAGACAAATGCTTCCGTATGTGTTCTTTCAGTAGGAAGCAGTGCATGTATAAGGAACACACCACAGTTTCAGTGGAGCAATTCTCCAGAGGTTAGACTCCATGGTGAAAAACAGACCAGTCTCTTCCTTCTAAAATTAAATTTCCACTTGGTGTTTTGATAAAAGATATTTTCTTAATTTTTATTTCCTTGAGTGATGCACATTTGATGAGAAAATAAACACTGACCCTAAAAATAAGTTATTTAATTACTTTATATTTGCCTTTGAGATTTAGTTTCCAAACTCTCTCAGCTCTCTAATGCCGTATGTAATTTGTACTGCATAAAGAGAGGCTTTTGAGTTTTGTATCCTACTGCTTTGAGACTGAAGTAAGAAAAAAAAAAAGCCTGCCATTTATTAGAGGTGGGTTTTGGTTATAGTCAAAACTTTTGACCTTTTCGCTAATGGATACAAAGGAAATTGCAAGTCAGATAACAGTTGTTCCAAACCAGAACTCAGACTAACACGTGGAATTAAATATGACCTGAGGCACAGGCTGATGCAGTGTGGAGTCAGCAGGCAGGGCACAGCTCATGTAAAAGGATGCAACAGGTCTAATCCCAGCTCAGTCACTGTCTGGTGCCTTGGGCAAGGGACTTTCTTCTCTGACTTTCAATTCCCTCATCTGTTTGGAACCTGTCTGGTTCACATAAGGTATTACTCTAGGAGGTGAAAATCACAGTAATCAGTGTGAATATTTCTCTAGCTGGACTATCGGTAAAAGATGTTGGTATATTTTAAATCACGTTCATCTATAACAATGGTGCTGCCAATGTCCTTTGTATTGGAAGCTTTGCACCATGGATCGAGGGCTGATTAGGGAATGTACAATGGTGCACTTACCCCTTTACCTTCAAATAAGATCCATGATTTTAATGATACTCTAGTATACAACATCTACTTCTTTGCTCCTGCGTTGTACTTACCTGGCAAAACTCCAGCTCCCTACCTGTGTCCAATCTCTACTTGTGCACTGAATTTGGTTAGATAAAACCCTACTAAGTAGATTTACTTCACACAACTCTAACTTCACACAAGCCATTATGGATACCCAGAGACTATACTACCAATTTATTTCCTTTTCTATTTTCCATAGAAAATAGAACCGTAACTGTTCTAGGATTGCATTTCATTGACAAAATGGAAAGAATTAGAAGGCATATCAATATGCTCTGACCAAAATATCTACAACAAAACTACATTTGCATCTACAGAGTCCTACTTCATGGAAAGAATTAGAAGGCATATCAATATGCTCTGACCAAAATATCTACAACAAAACTACATTTGCATCTACAGAGTCCTACTTCACCACACTTATGACAGATGTACTGTCCATGCACCTAGGGACAGTCCCAACAGTGGTGTGCTTGAATTCATCTTTTTTCACCCACTTGAGTTGGTCATGGATGTTTCAAAATCTGTAATTCATCCACCTGTTACTCTTCATTGGATCATGCTCATTAGCATATAAATATACTATAATGACTCTCAAGTTAAAAACCAACAGGAAATTCTCCTTTGACTCTCCAATGCCTTCCAGATTATATTCGTCTTTATAGAAAACCTTCTCAAATTATAGTCTTTATAGAAAACCTTCTCAAAAAAGGTACATATATGTTATGTTACCAACTCATTTCCCATTCTTTTCTGAACCCAATCTGATCAAGCATTCAACTCATCATTCCACTGAAACTGCTCTTTTCCATTAGAAGCCCACATACTTCTTCAGTTACCAGCTATATCTGACATAGTTCATCAATGTCTTTTTGAAACTCATTTATTCACTTCAGGGATATCTCTCTCAGTTAGTTCTCTTTCTACATCACTGGCAGCTTTTCATTTACCTTTGTTTCTCATCATATTTTGGTCTCTAGGCAATGGAAGGGCTTGGGTGTCAATCCTCAGATTCCTATTCTATCTATACTTATTCACTAAGTGATCTCTTTCAAACTCAAGTTTTTAAATATTATCTCCAGTCTGACAACTCCCAAATGTGAATCTTCCATCCAAGTCTCTCCATAGGACACTAGACTCATAAATACAACTACTTCCTAGACATCTTCACTTAGATGATGAATAAGGACTTCAAACCTAATGTTTCTAAAAGTGGTAAGCTTGTTTCTCCTCCCTTAGCCAGCAGGCTTGCTTCCCCTGCAGTCTTCATCTTATTTATTGGCAATTCAAACTTTCTAGTTGTTCATGCCAAATCATCCGTGCTACAGATGTGCATAGCTTGAGTTTTTCTTTTCTTTTTTCTTTCTTTCCTTTTTTTTTTTTTTTTTTTTTTTTTGCAAATGACCAATGGTTTCAACACCACTTTTGGAAAAGGTTATTCTTTCTCTACTCAATAGTTTTTGCACCTTTGTCAAAAATCAATTGACCACATTTATGTGGAACTATTTTTGGGCTTTCTATTCTGTTCCATTGATCTATGTGTCAGTCCATTCATTTTTATCAACTTTATCTTCAGTACTTAAAGTAAGACTGGGAACACAGTACAATAGATAAGAGAACTGTTTTCCTTATAACAGCAGATCTTTTTGGCATGGAAAGGCCTGTTTAATGTTCCCTTAACTTGGTTACATAGCATAAATCCTCAAAGACATGCAAAGTCTCTTTAATCTCTATAAATGTTGTTATATACAAATACAGCTTTAAACAAAGATAAATATTAATATTAAAAGTGCTGGAATAAGCGCCTGATAACTAATTCCAAATACAGTGATTAAATATTTGAAGAGTTCTGGATAATGAATCAAGCTGGGTAAAAATAAATGGAGTATTTTGAGCCAACTTTTACCATCTTTTCGTGAATCATTAATCAAAATACAAGATTTCTCTCCTTTAATCTTTTATTTGCTAAACCAATCTAAAATCCTCTGAAATTATCTTAAATTTCAAAGGGTAGTTAAATTATTAGGGTGTTGATTATTTGGCTGTGGCTTGTTTTGCAGGGAAGCTCTGGAGACTCTCTTAGGTCAACCTAGAGCAGTCGACTTTGAGCTGCAGAAAGACAAGATAGTAAGACCTTGTTTTGATTTGCAAGTAGTATCTCCTAGTTTACAGTTTGGAACTTCCTTGCCACTTTAAGACACAGGCAACCTCAGAGGTAGGAGAAAGGACTAGAAATGGAAATGGAAGTAACAAGAATGTCTAATTAAAAAAAAATAGTTTGAAATGGCCCTAGTGCACGTCTGCTATTCACCTCTTGTCCAGCCTTTATTTGTTTCATATCCCTCACAATGATACCAGGCACTGTTCTAAGCCATTAACATACAAATTCATTTTATCATTACAACATGAATAGGAGGTATGTGCAGGATTAATATTGCCTTTTCATAAATGAGCCAAATGAAGCAGAGAAAGATTAAGTAATTTGACCAAGATTTTACCACAAGGAAGTATTAGAGACGCAATCCAAACTCAGATAATCTGCTTCCAGAGTTTATATTCTTGATGTGATCTTTATAAATGTTAGACAATAGTAAGGAGAAAATATAATCATGAATCATTGAAATTTTCATCTATGATTCCTTATGACATAATATGTGTTTGATTGAATTGTATGATGCAGGCATTTAAAGTTTAAATGATTATACCATAAGCAATAATAGAAGTAAATACAGTATTTACATTATGTATGAAATATTGTGTATACTAGCACCTGTATCTAATTTAAAATTATTCTATGCTCTTTGAATATTATTTCCCCTCTCCCTGCTTGCCTAAGCCCTCCTCATCTTTCAAGACCTCCTTTTCCCTTGAAATTTGAAAGCTGATTGTTCTTCTCATACCCTAAGATAAAAACTTTAGAATAAGATAATTAAAGCATATAATCTAGGCCAAATATAGAACACTTTATGGTATGAAAGTTAAGAAAGAAGGAAAAGGAAAAAGTTTGTGGGGTCGAATGGAGTAGAGAGAAATAATATCTGATCTGAATCATGTCTAACTTAGGACAGATATGATTGAAAATATATATAGTTAGGTTAATAGGGTACAGTGTCCAAATAACCTAGCATCAGTATGTCTGTGTTCCCAGAACAAGTCAAGAATCTGCCAGATAAAGTTGTCACCAAGAAGATCTGTTCCTGGTATGATACAGTTGTAGACACTTGATTGGACTTTGGAGACAAGACCTGGCTTCCTAGGAAGGGAGAATAGAGAGGGAAAATGGGTAGCACAGCCCAGAATGTTTCTATTTCTTTGAAACAGGTATAAAGAGGGAGGGGAATCTGAGGACTGAGTCTGCATGACAGTATAATTGCACAGAGAGAGAGGGAGACACAGAATCTGAAGCAGGCTCCAGGCTCAGACTTTTCAGCACAGAGCCCAACATGGGGCTTGAACTCATGAACCAAGAGATAATGACCTGAGCCAAAGTAGGACGCTTAACCAACTGGGCCATTCAGGTGCCCCATGTGATACCTTTTTTTAATGTTGCTATTAATATCTATGGTGAGGAAATGCCATTATGTTATTTCTGCATTCTATTTTTCTTGTATCTCTTGTTTACTTTTATGTGAGTCATTGCTGTTATTACATGCAGGCATATTTAATAACTCATCTCTATTATTAAATATAGCCTTTAACATTTTAAAGTGTTCTTGTCTCCTTTATGTCTCTCAGCCTCATTCAATTTTGTCAATTTTGTCAAATACCAAAATCATGACCCCTGTGTTTTCTTTTTCATTTGCAGTTGTCTAGTACATCTTTGTGCACTATTTCATTGTAAACGTTTCAGAACCTCTTTGTTACAGATGCATTTCTTGTATGCAGCATACTGAATGATTTTTTTTGCTAACTGTGATATTAACTCAGCACCATCTTTAGCCCACTCCTATCTGATGCATTTCCCAAAATCTCCTTCTATGTATGGTTCTGGGGAAAAGACTGTAAGAGGAACTTGTATGAATTTAAAAGATCAAAATGAGTGAAAACATATGATATCTGTCTTTCTCTGGTTGACTTGTGTGTGGAACTTGAGAAACTTAACAGAAGACCATGGGAGAAGATAAGGGGAAAAATAATTTCAAACAGAGAGGGAGGCAAGCCATAAGGGACTCTTAAATACAGAGGACCAACTGAGGGTTGATGGCGGGGGGGGGGGGGGGGGGGGATGGGTGCAAGGGGGAGGGGCGGGGAGGGAGGAGGGGGGGGATGGGTGCAAGGGGAGAGGGGAAAATGGGTGATGGGCATTGAGGTGAGGGCACTTGTTGGGATGAGCACTGGGTGTTGTATGTAAGCGATGAATCACGGGAATCTACCCCTGAAACCAAGAGCACACTGTATACACTGTATAAATTATATTTTAAAAAATTAAAAATAATTTTTAAAAGATCAAAATGAAAGAGAAGACATTCTTCTCTTAAGGCAATTGTAGCTGGACAATGGGCACAGGAGAAATTCCTGACAACTCTTATTAAAGAGTTACCCTCATCTCCCCTACAGGTTGAGATATTTGGTGGAGAATTCTCAGATTCTCCAGAATTGCAGCAGCTTCCAGTTTGAGAATGATCGATCTACTTTGGTACTTCCAGTTGAGATGTCAGTGTTGACTCATCTGACTTGCAGGAGACCCTCTAGCTTTCAGCGGGAGCTTCACTGATCCCTGACCCTCCGCCTCTTCCAACAGATATTTAATCCCCTCATTCTACATTAAAACAATTATACCTGAATATATAGGGTGGCTTCTGTCTTCCTGACAGAACCTTGACTGATATGTTAATTGTTCGGACTTTCTGAGTTCCGCGGTATTTTTCACCTTATGTTTACAATCTAAATGTCCTTTTACTACAGTCTCTCTCTCCCTTTCCTCTTTCATCCTATTGTCACTCTCATACCCTCTGCATATCTTGAGTATTTAGACAAATTTGTATTATTTTGTAATAGTTACCTTTATACTTCATTCTTTTTTTTCTTTTTGAATAATGTCTACTTGTTTTCTACCACAAGCGAGTTTTTTTGAGTAAAACCTCTTCCTTCTCTGCCTTCTCTCTCATTGTACCTAATTTAAGGACATATACTTTAACTCCTAGTTTATGTCCATTAGGCAATCAATAAACTCATTCTGCTTTCCTTCCTCTCATTCTTCCTAAAATGATTTTAGTTCTATTGATAAAATTATATTCAATGCTTACTGTAAATACTTATGACAGTGCTTCTTTAGGCTTTTTCAATACCCTAAGATCCTTCTCTAGTACATTTCTTATGAAGGACTCACAAAAAAGTAATTGACACTATGCATGTTAGTAATAGGATATCTATATTATGTAAAATGTATTTACATTTTAACATCAGTTTGGATGTGTGACTGTGGGCTTACATTTTTTTTCTCACATATATTACTACATTGTCTTCTGGCACAAAACAGTACTTGCATAAATTCTGATAACCATCTTATTTTTCTTGCAAATGACTCTATCTTTTGGGGAAGATGCCTAAAAATTGTTTCTCTAATGTCCAGAATTGTGCTAAAAATTAATCTTCCTGGTGTAGTGTGTCCTTTCAATATGTAGTTTCAAGTAATTTTTTATTCCAAGAAAATTTAGTTGAATTCCAATTTCTAGTATGGTTTCTTCTCCTCCTCTCCTTCTTCCGCTATGACTACCATTATACATATGTTGCATCATCATTACCCCTTTGTGTATATATCATTATCTCAAAGCCGTTTTTTTCTTTATTTCTATTGTCTTTCCTTTTTTCTCTTCTTTCCACTACCTACATCCCTATGACCTATCTGTGGTCTTCTTTCTTGTTTAAACTTTACTTCTGAGGTTATCTTTTTTTCTTTCATTCCTTATTGTTGTACGAAATCTGTTGGTTCTTTATATTCTCATTTGTTGAATGAATTTTCACCAAGATTTTCTAATTATGATTTCTATTGTTTCCTTAATTCCTTTTTGGATGATTTCAAATACCAACATAGGTTTTATCTCTTTTTGTGCATGTCTTTCTGGAAATAATTAAATGTCTACAGGCATGTTGTTTTGCTCACTTTACTTACAAAAATTTAAAAGATTTCTATTACAATATATTTCAACAGCTGATTTCTAAGTGAAAATAGGTTTTCCTGGACTCCTAGAAGGGGAGGGTAGGCTAAAATACCATCTAATCACATGACCCTAGAGCAATTTTCTCCACTCTTGTCATATAAGATTCAAAAAGATGGCCTTCTATTTTCTGAGATGTGCTAGCTCTATTCCTTTTGCTGACTTTTATATGAACTATCTCCTTTGTACTTAATGCCTATTTTCTGCTCAGTGTGCATTCCACTCACTGTAATTTCACCTACATCTGGTGCTTTATTCTAAAAGTGAGGATTTCATTAACCACAAGGCTCAACGTTGTCTGAAATTCCTTTGGTCACCATTAATTTCCTTGAAAAGCTAAGCCTCTGTAGACACTTCTAGTTGAGCTGCTTAAGATTTTTCCATCAAGTTTTCTACAACAAATGCACCAATTTCTGGATTGTTCAGTGCTCAGGGACATTTGAAGATTATTTACTCCCTGTTTCTGCTTTTTCTTGCATATTTGTTGAAATCATACAGTTCTTACTGCTGTTTTTGGTTTGACCCCACACATAAAGGAATAATTTTCATATGATTTTCTTGTATATGTTACCTGTTATATTACTGATATGTTATTTTAGTGGTTATATCTATTTCTGTAAGGAGGTTCTGGGCTATTCAAATAAATACACCATCAGCTACCATGCAAACAGAATATTTATATTTGTAACTACTACCCATAGACAAAATGTATTGAAAGTGAAAAAAATATAGCCATTAGAAAAATTTTTTTTCAAATGTTATCTTTAAGATAGACTTAGAGCTACAAATCCAAAATTTATTGCATTTGTATATCTTTTAGCAAGGCACATTGTTGTGATCAAGAGAAGGTTAATTTCATCAAACTTAAGAAAAAAATACCTGATTATTATAAGTCTAGGTGAATCCAACTCAAAAATGGGTTTTTTTTTTATTGTCCATGAAACCACTTAAAGCCCTGGGGCTTATTTTGATGTGTATCGAACATAAGGCTGAATAGTCTCTTAGCGCTTTCTCTTTCAGATTTCTAAGATTTCAGTAAAATAGCTTCCCTGGTGTACCTAGGAAGACCCAAACACGTGTAATTTATGTGAGAGACCATGAATTAATCCCATCCCTCTCCCTAGTGAACGAGTTTTCATGTAAAGTTTTCACTTGATATAATGGTGAGTGATAAAAATATTTAATTTCCAATTAATCTATAGCACAAGAATGTGGATTCTAACATGGACTAAAGTACTAAGCTGTGTTACCAAAAAAAGAGACTATCAACTCAAAGAACAAATCCTTAAACTAATTTAAGGTGTGTCACTCCCTGTATTAGCCAATAAGCATTAAGTAGAAAGCATTTTTCCAAAATGTAGGCTTTAGAATAGAACTTGGAATTCTCTCATTTTCAATCTTCAATTTTATAAATCTAAAATTCTCCTCCCTGGGGTGCATAGGTGGCTCAGTCAGTTGAGCGTCCAACTTTGGCTCAGGTCATGATCTCACAGCTCGTGAGTTCGAGCCCCACGTCAGGCTCTGTGCTGACAGCTCAGAGCCTGGAGCCTGCTTTGGATTCTGTGTCTCCCTCTCTCTCTGCCCCTAACCCACTTGCATTCTGTCTTTGTCTCTATCAAAAATAAATAAACATTAAAAAATATTTTAATTAAAAAATAAATAAAACATAAAAATAAAAAATAAAAATAAAAAATACAATTCTCCTCCCTACTCATAGTAGAGGGTCATTTATCTATAAGATAACATGATTTAAGTCAGTTCTCCTCTGATCATGTGCACTGTGGCTGAATTACAGATCCAAGGTTATTTTTTAATCGTTTGAAATGCTCTTAAATTCAGAGAATACAGTTGGAAGCAGATTAGGCTGAATTCTAGGAAAATCCTCTTCCTGGTACTTAATGAAAGCAAGGTGAATCAAATTTCAGTTTGAGTATTGTAAACCAAAATATGCAAACCCTATCTTGGCTTTCAAAAATCTTTGTTGGAAGAATCATAGTGTTCAAATTTGGAAAACCTGCTGAGTTTTCCCTATCTGGCATAAGTGGTCAATTTTGGCCTTTTTCCCAGGGAAATGTTGCACATAGGATTTGATAAAGGAGTTTCATATTGGGCTATTTCCCAAATGCTTAGAGAAGACATATTTCCATTCTAGACCAGAGAGGCCCAGAGAAAGAACAAGGAAAAAATTAACTGTGTTCTGAACAATCAGGATAAAATCAGGAAATATAAACTGAACAAGATCGCATCATTCTGAACCACAAAAATTTGCTCAGTCCAAAATTCCATTTCTTTACCCAGAAACATGTGCATTATCCTTGAAAGATCCCCCAGAATCCCAGAGCGCATCCCTTCCTAACTCAACAAGCTCCCCTTAAGGTATTTTTTAAATTAACAACAATATGATTATTATAAATTGATTGAAAATAAATAAGAGCAATGCTTTGCTTAAAATCAGGAACATATTAAGCCTCACCGCATGAGATATAATCCATGAGCACAATAATAAAACAAGTGAGTGGCATTATGTCAGAGACTTGCAGCTGTGAAAATTTCTGCCTCAGTATAGTATTCATTTTCTTCCCAGGTTCTTGGGGGAAAAAACTAAATATAGAGGGAATCTGATTAGAATGCACATTGCTCTGTAACATGGACTACAACTCAGTCTTTCTGTATCTAGTAAAACTCCCTTGACATTACAAACCTAACCATCAATATTAGACAAATTTCAATAAGCAAGCTTGACAAATTCCCCAAATCTTAAGATATCTTTAACATTGTCTTATCCTACTTTTGCCCCACATTATTGGTAGAGAGAGGACATAATTTCTCCAAGCTTACACAGCTAAGTGCAAGAGCCCTGAGTAGCATACCATTTCCCACATTGGTATTATCTTGAAGACAGTAGCACTAGACTGAAGATTTTCAGCAAATTCCTATTTCCAATTCACTCCTCAGTCCTCGGTCCTGTATTTCCAACTTCTTCATGAATGAACAATAAGCCCTCATCGTCAACATTTTCCAAAATTATTCATTTTCCCTTTCTCCCAAATAAAACTCTTTCTTCTCCTATTTTACCTCTTATAGTGGGTGATGTCAGCATTCATCCAATCTTCCAGTGGAACACCACCGAGGTTATCCTAACCTTTCTTTTTTTCCTTTATCTTGTATGATGATTTGCTTCTACCTCCTGCCCCTCTTGTTTCCCAAGTTTCTCATCAGACTGTTAGTCCTCTATCCAATCCAGAGCGCTTCTGAGTTCGAGTCACCATTATTCTTACCTTTTAATTGAAAATAACTCCTAATTGAATTCTTGTCTCTGTTACTTCTTTGACCCATTAACCATTCAGCCCTGAAAGTGCTACTTTTAAAATATGTCTTATTGTACCATTCCTTGGTCTGGAGTTTTCTATAGGGGCATTTCCTCATTACTTTTCTACAAATTTCTCCATCTCCATTCAATGATCCTAAAGAGGACATTAGGTTTCATATGAAACAACTAGCCCATTACTTGGCGAGGTCATTCTGATATTTTCCCAAAGCTCATCCATAAAATACGTAAGTTTTGCTTTAAGAAAAGCAAATGAAAATGTATAAATTAAACAGTATAAGAGAGTTAGACACAAATGCATTGACTTTCCCAATTGTTTACCCTTATCTCATTAATAGGAGTTTTGTTTTATGTATTTTGTAATATGGGGGTTTTTTTGCATTTTTGTTTTATTTTGTTTTTGTTTTTTTTAATAATCCTAGAAATTATCTCCAAAACCATACATAGTGTTATATATCTATTGCTGATTTTCAACTTGATACAGTATATCTTCCTAATATAAAATAAAATGGTTATGATTCAATTACCTCCTGTCGTGCTTTTCATATACCTGTTCTTCCCAAATTATGTCAAATTTTATTTCCAGTGTCCTATTCATTTATATAGATTTGCATACTTACTTAAATTTTTACAACCTATCAAATGAAGACATTTCTTTCCTTTTCATGATATTAGCTAATACAATGCCCCATGTACTTCTATGTTTTATTTACCACTACTTTTTCCATAAATGCTTCTGATATTTATTCTTTTTATTTTTATAAACCGAGTTCAATGAACAAATATTTATTGAACACATACCACACAATACAAGGATAATGGCACTTCATCGTGTTTCAAGTTGCTGCTAAACATCCTACAATTCACAGGACAGCCCCCCACACTAAAGAATTATCTAACCCCAAATGCCAATAGTCAGATTCAGAAAAACTGCACTAAGGTCATATAACTTTCATAGGATTTTATTTATTACAGTGAATCCATTTTCTTCAATGACTTCCTTAAACTTTTGACTTGCTGTTCTACTTTAGTTTATTCATCTTCTAAGCCAACTGTACAGTTAAAAGCTGGATTTTTAAATTTTACTCAAATTTTACATGATGTGTTTTGAATCCCATGTCTTCCTTCTTCCTGTATTTTGTCTTAAATTTGTTGGAGTGCATTCTAGAAAATCACTTTAGGAGGTTAGTGGTAAACTTTAGGAGTCCATGTATATCCAAATATGTGTCTAAGCTGCACTTGCCCTTGATATTTTGGCAAGGAATAGCCTTTTCCTTTGGAACTTAGAATAACTTTTCCCCCCCACTGTCACATTCAGTTTTGCTGACGAAAAGTCAAATACCATTCTAATTCTCATTTCTTTGTGAGTAGCCAGCTTGTTGTTTTGTCTCTGTGTATTTTTGGAATCTTTTAAAATATCTTTTATACTCTGAGATTTCATGAGGGATGTGCCTAACTGTGAATTTCCATTCATCCTCCTCTGTCCTTGATGGACTCTTTTGTGCTGATGATGCACATCATAGTTTAGCTCTAGGAAGTTTCATCTTACTATTCCTTCCCTATTTTCCCCTTCATTTTACTATCCTAAGACAATCTGTCCAGCTCCTATTAGAAATCAAATATTGAATCATATGCGCTCTAAAGCCAGGATGTCACTGAATCCCAATTATATCTCTTATTACCTGAGTGACTCTGTACAAGTTACTTTACTTCTGTGGAGCTCAGTTCTTGAGTATGTAAAATGGAGACTACAATAGCACCTACTTCATAAGGTAATTGTAAGGATTGTGCTGGCATTCACTTAAACAAATTAAAAGTTTATCTGGCTCATAATGCCTTTAAAATTTTTTCTAACATTATTTCTATATGTTTAGTATACTACACTCTGCTATCTCTATAGGTCAATAAAAATACTTCTGGCCATTGCAAAATGACAATTATACAACTTTTCTCCTAGATAAGATTAGATAGCAATTAGCAAAAATAATACATATGTAATTTACTTATCAGTTCTGTTTCTATAAATACTAGACTGTCAATATGATCACAGATCCATTTAATTACTTCAGCTTTGCAAAACCATTCCAAAGATTGTGAAAAGGAAGTTTTAGTGAATGAATCTCTCCACTAACAGATGCTACCAGTTGTTACATACATACATGTGTATACATACACATATATACAAAGAACAAAACCTCATACAACAATTCAACAGACCTTGACAATACCATTCCTTCTACATCAACTCCATTAAGAAATATCGGACATTCCCTTTCCCCTTTTGACACTCATTTTTCAGAATACCGCCCCCCCCCCGACCCCGCCAATCTGAGGAAAGAGCATAGTCTTTGCATCAAAAGACTTAACTTCCATCTTCTCTCCATCATGTGCTACCTGCAAAGTCTTAAGTAAGGTACCTCCCAAGGTTTCAGTCTTCCTTTAGTTTCTGAAATGCAGTTAACCAAGTGGTGTAAATGAGATAGACAGTACATGGCATATAGCAAATATGCAAGCTTAATCTCTTCTTTTCTAACCCTGATTTCAAGCAAATTAACTAATGGGAGAAAGAATGAGGTGTAGAGAGTGATCACAGACTATAGCTGAACCTGCACATAAAACTCTCTAATTTGGTTCTACACCTGTAGAACCAAAGTATTTGGTATTTCATAAGTGACTATGGTATCATCATATATTTCACATCTCTCTCTTTATATTTCACTTTAACCAACACTCACATTTCTTTCAAGTTTCATTTTGTTGAACTTTAAATGCTCATTATAGACAAGGTATATGGAATGTTTACGTTCTCGTGTCTAAGTTTCTATCACTTTCAACCTGTCAGGAATATTTATTTCTCCTAAGAATAACAGTACTGAAAACATAGGTTTTCTTCTTAAAAAGAACTACTATTTCTTTTCCTCAATGGGAATTCTTGATATTTTGGCACAAATATATGGAAAAAATAAAATCTAGTTGGATGAGTCCCAAAAGGAGAAATATTTGACAGGCTTGTTCTGTTAATAGTAATTAACTTAAAATGCAAATTTTAACATCACTCTCTATATAATAAAATCTCTTCGGCTAACCTCAGAGTATTAAGTGATTACAATTTTAATGGAAAATTTCTGGCAAAATATTCACCATTGGCTTGTATAATGTCCCAAAGAAGGTCTTTTAATACCACCAAAGGGAGAAGGTTAAAGTCCATTGAAAGTGCCCTTCATTTTCCTGGAATGGTGCCTAGCTCTTGGAAAGCAATTTACAAAAGGCCTTTCTTTCTACTATAATCTTTTTTTTCCTTCCTGATGACTCTTTTATTTTAATGCTTATATAGAGTGCCAGATAGCCACTTAATGCAATGTTCTGGTGCATTAGGCAGTGTTCATGAATGAGTGAAAAGATCTAAGATATGGAGAATGTGAAGATTGGGAAGGACATGAAAAAATGAGCTAGTATCATTGCCAGTATCATTTATTAATATCAGCTGAAGAGATCATTGCTTTTGCAAAGAGAGGCACCGACCACCTCATTTGTTAAAAACAATTCCACTCAAAGTAACCACCAGTTAAGGAGGATGTTTTCCATCTTCTCCCCCTTTCTCTTTAACCTATACCCATATATCAGAGTCATCACAACCATTATAAAATTCCTTAGCTGCCGTCTCTGAAAACTGTCAAATTCCAGATTTTTTCAACTAATATTTTATTTAAAGGAGGTAGGACAAAAACATGTATAATTTCAGTTATTCAGCCCAGTGGTGGATTAGCTTCCTACTGCTTTACTGCTGCTGTAAAAAACAAAACGAAACAAAACAAAAAAACTGTATTGGATTAAAACCATACAAATTCGTTCTCCTAGTTTTAGAGGTCAGAAGTCTAAAATCAATGTGCTGGTGGGGCTCTGTTCCTTCTGTGAGATTCAGAGGAGAATCCATTTTCTTGTTGTTGCTGTTTTTGTTGTTGTTATTTTATCTTCTAGAGGCTGTTTGCACTTCTTGATTCGTGCCCCCTTCCTCCATCTTACAATGGATCAATTCATCCTATGTTTCCATTATCCTCTCATCTTTTTCTTCTATGGTCAAATCTCCTTCCCCCCCTCCCTCTAATAAGGACATGTGTGATTACATTAGCCCCATCTAGATAGTCCAGGATAATCTTCATATCTCATATTTCATCATCACAACTGCAAGGTCCCTTCTGCCATATAAGGTAACACCAGTTCCCAGAAGTGGGACGTGGACCTCTTCAGAGGACCATTATTCAGGTCACAAGTAGAAGTGAATATGCAGACTCCATGATGCATTCAGACAAGTTTCAAAAATTACATATTTGCCAGGTATTAGACCTATTTACATAGAAATATGAGAACCACTATACTATTTACAAGAATTTCCCATAAAGAAAAAGACTCATCAAAACTATTAAGCGGGGCACTTGGGTAGCTCAGTTGGTTAAGTGTCCGACTTCGGCTAAGATCACGATCTCATGGTTCATGAGTTCAAACCCTGCCTCAGGCTCTCTGCTCTTAGCGCAGAGCCTGGAGCCTGCTTCAGATTCTGTGTCTCCCTCTCTCTCTCTGCCCACCCCCTGCCCCGTTCACACCCTGTCTCTCTCTCACATATAAATAGACCGTAATTTTTTTTTAAAGTATTAAGCAACATGATTACAAAAACATTTTAGAAATTAAGAATGGAAATAATAAGTCCAAAATAAAAATGCGTACAGTTGAAATGTAAAGATTTCAATATGATTCATATACTTATTACCTCAAAAGTTCCTTTTTTGTTGTTTTCACCTAAAGGGCTAAGGCTATTTGTAGTAGTTGATATGTTTTAGCTGCTAAAATAAGTTATATGGCTTCCTTAAAAATATTTAGATATTTTATAACTATTTGAGAATGCTTTTGGTAAGGTCCCTTTTGAGGAAATGTCTTAGATGGCTCGGGGCCCTATTTACAAATGTCTGGAAGGTCAAATGATATTTGTCAGTCAGTCATATTTTTTTTAAATGTATTCATCTTAAGACCAAAACTGGATACTGTGATTGAGTTGAAAAAGTTCTGATTTCCAGGAGAGTTCTATGTTTAAGGCCACTGAAATGAATTTTCCAGATAAACTTAGAATTTAAAGGTCAAGGGAAAGAGTTAATAATGAATAAATTATCAAAAAAAGTGCTTCTGTTTTGTTTTTCACAAACCATATACCAAGTCAAGGTTTAAATGAATAGTATCTTAAAATGATAATGACGCCGATAACAATATTACTGGTTGGCATTTTATACATTCACATGCACAAACATACGTACACATATATCCATGGAATTTTTTTTTTAAATCTCCACATATAATACTGAATCTGGATATGGAAATAATGCCATAGGTAAATAAAGTTCAGAGATAGCATACATAAAATTGCATACTAAATGCCAAGACCAGGGTAACCAAGATTATGCAGTCTTTTTATCTCCCACAGATCTAATTTGGAATACAAGTCTTTGCAATCTGATTCTAGCAATTACCTGGAATTGATACATATCGATATCATGAACCCTAAATTTGGGAGGAGCTTTAAGAAAAACAGCATATTTGTTGAAAAATGTAAATACCAAAAGATACAGGTTCAGGTCCAACTTCTGTTCTTAATAGCTGTAAATTCAAGAAAATTACTCACTTCTCCAAAAGTCAGTAATTTCTTTTTTTTTAATAATTAATTTATTTTTAAATTACATCCAGCCTAGTTAGCATGTAGTGCAATAATGATTTCAGGAGTAGATTCCAGTGATTCATCCCCTATGTATACTACCCAGTGCTCATCTCAGCAAGTGTCTTCCTTAATGCCACTTTTCCGTTTAGCCCAACCCCCCACCCACAGCCCTTCTAGCAACCTTCAGTTTATTCTTTGTATTTCAGAGTCTCTCATGTTTTCTCCCCTTCCCTGTTTTTATATTATTTTTGCTTCCCTTCCCTTATGTTTATCTGTTTTGTATCTCAAATTCCCCATATGAGTGAAGTCATATGATATTTGTCTTTCTCTGACTGACTTACTTCACTTAGCATAATAACCTTTAGTTCTATCTACCTTGTTACAAATGGCAAGATTTCATTCTTTTTGATTGCTAATACTCAATTGTGTGTGTGTGTGTGTGTGTGTGTGTGTGTGTGTATATATATACATATATATATATATATATATATATATATATATATATATATATATATATCACAACATCTTTATCCATTCATCTGTTGATGGACATTTGGGCTCTTTCCATACTTTGGCTATTGTCAAATCTGTAATTTCTGGGAGAGTTTTAAAACTTGACAATCGGTAGGAAAGAGGAAAACATATTAGCTAGTCCTTACATTCTTAGTTCAGAAGTCATATGCTCAAAGATGTAGAGTAACTCAAACATTCAACTGGAAGCATAAGTAACTTTTTTCACCAGTCTGCATGCCTCAACTAAGACACTCCACACATCTACAAAAGTTGAGTTCATTTTACTAGCTCACACAGAATCCTCTGCATGTGTTATCATTATGCTACATATAAACCAGGCTCACTACTCTCATCTCAAGCAACTGGTGGCCGTATAAGCAAGTCCAGGTGATGGTTTCCACAGTTCAATTTATACATCACATTGTACACATGATTTATTTTAAAGGTTATTTATCAGGTATGTGGTTTCTAGATACACAGGTACTTCTCCAGTTTTTGTTAAGGTGGCTGTCTTGTCCCACCCCATGTAGAATTAACTACACCCACAGCATTAATACTTTCTATCTCTTCCTAGCCTCTCTCTACTCTCTCCTTGAACCTCTGTTCTAAGGAAAGACCACAGAAAAAAGGCTCCAGCTGAAGATGCAGATATCACCCAAAATCTCTTCTTCAGTTCATGGCAAACACTATGTATAAAAAGAATTGCAGACATTTTCTGGAAGAGATGAGCCTCTGAGTGGATTTCTCTGGATGGAAATTTATTGTACCCAGTCTGTCAACAAAACTGACAAATTGATGCAGCTGGGAAAACTCAATTCTTTCTCTACTGACAATATATTACAGAGTCCAAGCATGGATTCATTTGTCTTTATTTCAAAGTTTCAAGCATATACTTTATTATAAGAACTGCACTAGTCTGTATGTACATTTGTACATATGCAAATATGTAAGCATTTTTGCAAAACACGGGTCAATCGATTGGCAGGTAAAAATTTTAATTATCTTTACAATAATTCAATTTCATTTTCAGGGCTTTCTGACAATATTCTGGTTAGAGAACTACCACATTTTCAAAAGACATGTTGCTTTTTCAGTCCTAGAAAAAATATAACAGCTTGCTCCCCTTTGAGAGATATCATAATTTCACTTCAAAAAACTTATGATGAGTTAAAGTAACCTTGTCCAAAGCCACTATGATGTTCTTCTGAAGCTAGATATGGTAGTATTTATTCTACCATAAGAATAAGTTGGGAAGAAATGCATATTTAATCACTCTAACTGACATGTACTACACCGGATGGTAATTTCAACCAAATATTTTAGATCATTATTAAAGGTCTTAAGATATCAGTTTTAATCACTGAGTGCATTTATCATCCTGGTTGTTTCAAACCATCAAAGTTTAGACAAGAGAAGTCAGCTACCTACAAATCTCTTCTGGAAACAATAACTCTATGGTTCTTATGTATTTATTCCTATTTATAAACTTACATTTCCAACAAAGCTTAAAGAAGAAAGAAAATTATTTTATTTTTCGATGAGTTCTAAATTACAAAATAATCCATTTCAGGTGTACATGTCTGGGGGTTGTGGTGATGTGAAACTAGATTTCAAGCTTTGCATGGTAATAGTGCCCTCTCCTATCAGCTGCCTTTGTTCCGGGTACAACAGCCTTCAGGACCGCCAACTCACCACATCAGGTAACAAGGCAGGAATTGTGGCAATTTACTGAGTCAATTTTGAGTGTTCCAGAGATCCTAAATAAGATTTGCTAGAACTGTAAATGTCTGTACTTTTGAGTAAGTTCATGGTTCCTTGTCATCTTGTAACAGCTATCTTTGGTATAAACAACAGCCTCCAATTTCCCTAGAAATCACATTTTTGCGTTTAACAAATCTTACAATATCCAAAATCCAAAATCTTCTTATAAAACTGAGACATTTGGAATATTTAGAATAAATTTATTCTAGCTACAAAATTGAACTTCTTAAATAAAACTCCACAGTGTCCATGTCAAAATTTAAATTGTTAGCTGGTAGTTTGTGGCAAAGATGGTTAAGTAATGAAGCAAATTTGAAATTATATATTTCTCTGTTGAGATTATCATTATTTGTCTTACCCAAGGCAAATGACTTGAACTGGATGTCTGAAATACAACTTATTCAGGAATAGTTCTGTAAACATATTTAAATAAACTGTAGAGGTATTTTATAAAAGTAGTATTTATACTAAAACATGATATTTATTACTTCTTTTGTACTTCAAATCAGAAACACAACAGAAGAATTAACACAAATCTTCTAAGTTCTGTTCTGAGACAAACTATTTTAAATTTATTAACTTTGACACTCTCTTATGTTACTTGAAGACATAGGATAAAAAATACAAGGATATTTAGTTCCAAGATAATTCCTGGGCCACAACAATCAAAAACCATGGGCTCTCTTGAAACAATTTTTTAACCTTTTTCATCATCAGTATTGTGATCTTTCCCAAATATGCATGTAAGCAAGACTGGTATTAAATATAAGGAATCAACTATTTGATAAGAAGTACAAAATCTAATTTTGGGTTTAGCTGTGATTTCAGTTTCCAAGAGGCTCTCTTTCCCACTCAAACATCTCTCTAGTATGTTTATTCATTTTGATTTAAAGAAAGGAAAGGAAGAAGGGAGGGAAGGGCAGAGAGGTAAAAGAAGAAAGAAGGAAAGAAGGAAAAAAGTAAGGAAGTGAGGGAGGGAAGAATCTAGAATAGGAAGTCCATACTTCCAGCACAGCACAATTAGACATTTCTCTCGAGTGAGAATATTCACTGGAGCACATGAAGCACTGCTCAAACCTGTACAGCAGTTACCCTTTGTCCCCATTACGTACCAGCTAAAGTATAAGGGCAAAGATTCACATGGGACAAGTGTGGGAGCTACTTTGTCATAGAAGCATCTTTCTTCATAAAAGCCAAGATCTCATTTCAGCCCAAGGGTTCCCCCAAGAAATGCACTCAGTTAGAAGATTCACTTGCACTCAGGGGAACCCAAGGCATGGTTCCCATCACATATTTATAATGCACCCAGGCCACTGCCATGTACCAAATCAGAAGTTGTCTTTACTATAAATGCTAATGATTCACTATTATCAGATTTCCAGGTAAACTAGCAAAAGGAGAAAGTGCTTTATTAATCAAAGGCTATAGAGCAAAATATGTGTAGCTATTTTCTGGTACTTGTTCTTAAAATCCTTTGCTATTGATTATGACTGTGTTTTTAAATCATAAAAATAATATATACTTACCTGCACTCAAAAGAACCCAATATGTACAATATGTACAATATCTGGGAAGTTAAATATATGGAAGCAAGAGAAAGAATAATATATCTATAACCCTACCAAATGGAAACACCACTGTTTGGATATTCATTTATTTCTTTTCAACCCTATTAAATGTGTTTTACATAATGGGAACCATTATTCTCAGCATTTTCCAGCTTGTTACCATATTTTAGCTCAATATTACATCATAAATGATTTCTCTGACATTGCATCATGTAGAGATATGAAATCTGTTGATTCTTGTCAAGTTTCTAACATGTAGGTACTTGTGCACTATTTTCAATAAATATTTACAAAATTTCACAAAATATATTCATTTGAGTCCTGTGTTTAATTTAGTTGTTTTTGTTTTGTTTTGTGGGGCTTGAACTCGGACCCTAAATCAAGACCAGAGCTGAGATCAAGAATCAGATGCCTAACAGACTGAGCCACCCAGGTGCCCCCCTGTGTTTAATTTTATTTTGAAATACATTAACACAAACTCTCTATATAAATGTATATATGTATACATGCATGTGTGCGTGTATTTATTTATTTATTTATTTATTTACAAATTTTGGCTTAAAGACTGATATTGAATAGATTACCAGTGCACCCACCAAATAAAAAATCGCCAATATATTTCAAGTCCACTGTGTATGCCTGATCTCAGTCTTCTTCCATGTAAGAGGTAACCTCTGTCATTAATTCTGTGTTTATTATTGTTTCTCCTTTTTATTGTCTTTGTCATATGTTTATATTCCCAAAAGAATGCATTGTTTAAGTTCTCATTGTTTTTGTTTTTGTTTTCAAAGTTTATTTTGAGAGAGAAGGGGGAGAGGGGCAAAGAGAGAGGAGAGAGAGAATCCTAAGCAGGCTAAGTACTGTCAGAGTAGAGCTGGACACAGTGCTAGATGTAACTAATTGTGAGGTCATGACCAGAGGCAAAATCAAGAGTCCAAAGCTTAACTAACGAGCCACCCAGGCACCACAGGTTCGCATGTTTTAAACTTTATATTAAAAAATATATATTTTTTGCTTGCTTTCAGGACTTGCTTTCAGGATTGTCCTCCTGATTTTTGTATTCATCTTTGTTGATGTACGTGTCTAAATTCATTTGTTTTCACTCCTGTTTAGTATGAGTTGCATTATTTTAACATAATTTATTTATTTACTTTGTTGTCATGAGAATTTTTCCCCAGGCTTCTAGTTTTACAACTGATATTGCAAATAATGCTAAGCTACAAATATTTAAAAGAACTAAAAGTTTTTTTTAAGTATTAAAAAGTATTTGCTTAGTGTTATTTTCAATTCTTTTAGTTGCAAACTCCCACTTTCTTATGCCTTTTGTAATCGCCTTGCAGTTGGACTTTTTTAAGCCATTGCTCAATACGCTTGTCTATTACCTGGAGATTACGTTCATTTTGATTACTGATATATTTGGATTTAGTTCTATTTCCTGTTTTGCTTTCTATTTATCCTACACGCTCTATGATTCTTTATTTTTCGTCTTTTTGAGAAAGTATTTGACTAGATATTATTTTTTTCTCATGACTTTCTTCTCCCTTTATTAGATCAGAAAGTATTTCTTTTTTATTTCCTCATTTTCTCTCCAGATATCTTAATATGTCAATCTTTTAAGCAAAGATAACATTAATCAGTATCTTTACCCTGTTCTTCCTCAATATCTTTGACTATAGTCATCTTTTTTATTAAATTCATTCGACAAAGCAGTCTAGTATTCTTTCAAGTTATTAAGATGAAGAAGACATGGTCTGTAGCCTCTAAGAATAAACATTCTTGTTATAAGAGTTTTACAAAAATATCTTCCCTGTTCATGGAAGTAAGTGAAATGAGAGCATGGTGGAAAGTGTCATAGGGGAAGAATAGTCCATCCATCCTGAAATACAAATATTCCTGCAGGACTTGATGATGGGCTTGGTTCCTGACAATGATGAGGAAAAAGGATACAAAAGAAAGTTGAGGAAGAGATATTTTAGTCCCCCCCATAAAATGCATAAGCATAAGCTCAGATGTCAAAAACTGCCATCTAGACGAAAACTTCCCAGTGTATTAAAGGTGCTGAAGCAAAGAGAACAGATCAAGAAGTACTAGATTTTTCTAGAAGAAAGCAGAGAGGAAGTAAAGAGACTCCAGTAATTTAGAACATCTGATGTATCCAGAGCACCTGGAATACTAGAAAGGAAATTGCTAGGTCAAAGGTATAAATGATGTTAAAATTCTTGATATATTTCAGATAGTTTTCATAACTATGTCTGCCATTCTCTTTGATGTTCCTCCTATTCCCTTACATCTCCCCCTTTAAAGCCAACTTTCCTGGCTTGCATTTAAAATACCAGCCTTCCCTGATTTAGTATAGCACATTGAAACGAGTCTAAGTGAATTCAAAACTCCTCCCTTTTCCTAGGAATTTCTCCATCGTCATTCCCTGGAACAAGGAAGGGCAGCAGCCTGCCTTATAATGTGTGACTCTGAGACCAGGTCATGGCTGTTAAACTCAACAAATCATCCAATACTGTCTAAAACCACCATCTTCCCTCTCACAGAAATTTGGGGCTCAGATTAATAGTAATTTGTGTCAGACTCAAATTCTGTATGTACTTGGACCTATGACTTACACATTCATTAACTGTGAACTTGTCATATTATATACAATGTAGAAGAAGGGGAGTAGGGTAGGAAAGAATATCTATTTGGTGTAGACAGATATTTCGGAGAACTCGGGTCTAGTACCATAGCAAGGCTGGAAGGCCTAGGGAGCAGAAACTCAGAGAAACAGAGAAACTTGCCAGACTTAATCCCTTCCCAAGGCCACTATCAATCTATTCTCCGTAGTGTAGCCAGATTAATCTCCCTAAAACTCAAATGTCTTTGTCACTTTCCTGCTTGGCAACTTGTTCACGATTCCCTATCACCTACCTAGGATAAATGCTTAGCAACTAATATGTTATATAAAGTCCTTCCTATCTTTTTCTTCCTTATTTCCCAGCCTCAACCATCAAAGACACTCTCTGCACTCACTAAAGTCCAGTCATGCTGAATGTGCCATGTATTCTCTCACTTCTAGAGCATTACAGTTTCTGTTCTCTATGCATGTTTATTCATGACATCAATTCCAGTGTACTTTTCAAGACTCTGCTCATGACCTCTCCTCCCAGAATCCTGTCCTTAGACACCAGACCGTGGTCTCAGAGAACTCTAAAAATTTCCTTTAGGAGTTACCATATTACGCTTACATGTTTTATATGTGTGTGCACACATATTGAGCCTCTACTAGCCTATAAACATATGTGTAATACCAAATTTTACTGAATAGATGTAACTCATTCCAGGGTTTATGGCTCAATGGGGTGGAGCACTGCATGGTCTTTAGGAGACCATGTGAATCTTAAACTGAGCACTTTAAAGCAGTGCACAACCTGCATAACCATGCATTGTGGACCTATTGGTCTATTTTTCTCACACACAACTCAACCCCCCTTCGCCCCCCCAAAAGGAAGGTGATTTATTTAGTTTTGTAAAAGTAAGACCTAGCAATAGTACCCAGTAAAAGCAGGGCTTCAGTTCAATTGCTGAATTACTGACAGGTGAAAATAAGATTATTATTTAGTCTATTATTTTTATTTAGCAAGTCTTTGATTACAAGTGAGTTTTTTGAAGTTGATAAAACATTTAATTACTTTCTGATGAATTATGGGACTTTTTCCTTTTTGATCCGTATGAACTTTATGTATAAATGATATTACCGTTTAATGTGTCATATGTGTTGCATGTAGTGTTTGCTTCCAGTTTTCTATTTGAATTTTAATTTTATGATATTTTTACAAAATATTTCAAAAGCATCAAATCTCATATATCCTTTTGTGATTTTTCCCTTGCTTTTATGATGAGAGCATCTTCTCATCCCATCTTACAGATTAAAGTATATTTACATCTGTTTCATCCTTTTTTATTTAATCCTGCAACTATCTGGGGTTTGTTTTGTGGTGTGGTGTGACTTAAGACTTACAATTACTTTTGTTGGAGAGAAAATAATAACCAATTTGTTTCAGAGTCAAATTAAAAGGGAGAGTCTTTATTTGCTTGGCCATCTAACTGCACAGTGCAAGGGAAGAGTATCTTTCACTTTTTCAAAACTGTATTTCGAAGTCATAAAAATCACCATTGGCTGGACCCTGAGGCTACGTGTTCAAAAACCCAATGTGTTGTATGCTGTTACTGTTTCCATATTCTTGTTAGCACTTTTATTTTCTGTTGTTATTGTTAGCACTTTTAAATAATTGAATAAAGTAAATTATCATGCTGCTTTGCAAGAAAAAGAGCTTATATGTGATGTCTGAGGTTGATCCAAGAGTTGGAAATTATATTTCAGTCCCTGCTCATGCCAAGATCACATATTTTAATCTAGAGACCATTTTGACTCCCAACACAGTGTTAACTGCTAATCCTTCTGAAATCAGGGGAAGGACATAATCTTCTAAATTCCACTGAAGAAAAAGTATTCCAGATAGGTCAAATGAACATAACCAAACTCAAGAATAAATATTTCAAAATTGTAAGTTTTATGTAGTTTTTGTGAACTAGTACATAGGAACTGGAGTCCACCATTAAAATGTTAGTGGCTACCTTGGGCTGTTATTGTAAGCTATTAAGGAGCCACGTTCCACTGATCTCTGCTATCAGGTGTGTGCCTGACATCAGGTGTCAGGCAGATTGGACTTGCTGGTTTAAAATGGCTTCCTGGGTCATACGTGATGACTGGATCCTCCCTCCACCTGCTCCCTTACCCTCCAGCAGGCTAGCCCAGCTTGTCCACATGCTCAGTTCCAAGGGCATGAGCCTGGAAACTGTTAAGACCTCTTGGGGCATAGGCTTGAAACTGTCACAATGTCACATTTGTCACACCCTCCAGATCAAAGGTTTAACAGATACAAGGCATGGGGAAATTGAGCCCACCACTAAATGGGCAGTATTGCAAAGAATGATGGCCATTTTTGCAATTTCGCACAAAGAGATGTAGCTTTGTGTTTCATTCTGGGAATCTCTACTTTGCAGGTGGGATGGAGCGAGGTCTTCAAGTGAAGCAGAAAGGATCTCATTATGACACTGGTGGGCTCTATCCCACACTCCCCTTGTTGACCTGTTCCTCCACTAAAAATAAAAAATCCTCTTTTACTGCATTTGTATAAGGTGGATAACAAGAGTATATTCTTTAGTGAAACTGCAGTAAAACTTTTCATGGGCCTAAAGCATTGTGTATAATGTGCCTTTTGGATAAATCAACGCTTATTGCAGGGGAAAGAAAGAAGAGACTTCTAAATCATCCTCATTTACTTTTTCACTAATCTACTTTCTGTCTTCATGAATTTGTCTATTCTGACATTTTGCATAAATGGATTCATACAATATGTGGTCTTTTTTATCTGGCTATTTTCATTTAGCAAAACACTTTCAAGGATCATCTTTTCATAGCATACATTAAGTACTTTATTCCTTTTTATAGCTAAATAATATCCCATTGTATAAATACACTGCATTTTGTTTATCCATTTATTAGTTGATGGACATTGAGATTGTGTCTACTTTTTCCCTAATTTAAATTATACTTGTATAAGCATTCATGTAGAAGTTTTTGTGCAGACATGTTTTCAATTCTCTTGGAGATATATATAGAAATAGATATATATACATAGACATATAGATCTATACACACACAGAGAGATATATGTACACACCTTAGAATGGAATTGCGAAAGTGAAACACTATGTTTCACTGTTTTAAGAATTGCCAGACTATTGTCCAAAGTAGCTGCACCATTTTATATTCCCACTTGTAGTTTATGTGGGTTCTGATTTCCTCACATCACTCATTATTATTATTCACCAGTACTTGTTATTATCTGACTTTTTTATTACAGCCATCCTTGTGGGTAAACTGTCTCACTGTGATTTTGATTTCCATTTCCCTGATGACTAACCAGGCTTACCCTCTTTTCATGTGCTTATTGCCATTTACATATCTTCTTTGGAGAAATATCTATTTAAGTCCTTTTGGCCTATTTAATTGGGTTATTTTTTTTTATAGTTGACTTGTAAAAGGTTTTTCGGTACATATTCTCTATATGAGTCCCTAACCAGATATATGATTTGCAAACATTTTCACCCATGTATAGGTTGTCTTTTCATCTTCTTGGTTGTGTCCTTCATAGCACAAAAGTATTTTAAATTTTAATTGAGTCCAATTTATCTATTTTTACTTTGGGTATAATATTTAAGAAACCATTGCCTAATTCAAAGTCAAAGGAAATCTTCAAAGGAAGATTTACTCCCATGTTTCCTTCTAGTTTCAGCTTTTACACTATGCCTTTGATTCATTTTGAGTTAATGTTCGTATATTGTATAAGGTGGGGGTCTAATGTTATCCTTTTGCACATAGATAGGTAGTTGTCTGGATCTGTTGAAAAAAACTGTTGTAAAAACTATTCTTTTTTTTAAGTTGAAGTATAGCTGACGTGCAATGTTATTTTAGTTTCAGGTATGCAACATAGTGATTCCACAATACTATACATTATGCTATGCTCTGCAGGGTATGTGTAGTTACCATCTGTCTCCATACAAAGCCATTATGATATTACTGACTGTATTTCCTGTGCTGTACTTTTCATCCTTGTGGCTTATTTATTTATAACTGGAAGTCTGTTCCTCTAAAATCTATTCTTTCTCCCAGTGTATTGTCTTGACACCCATGTCAAAAATCAATTGACTATGAGAGTTTATTTCTGGACTCTCAATTCTGTTCCATTGATACAAATCCTTATGCCAGTACCACACTGCACTGATTACTGTAGCTTTTTAATAAATTTTGAAATTTCAAAGTGTTAGTCCTCTGATTTTGTTTCCTTTTTACACAATTGTTTTGGCCATTATGGGTCCATTTCCCTATGAATTTTGGAAAGCTGGTCAATTTCTGAAAAAACAAAAAGGGCAGCTAGATATTGATAGGAATTCCTTGAGTTTGTAGATTAATTTTGGGAGTATTATCACCTTAACAATATTAAATCTTTCATTCCATAAAAATAATGTCTTTCCACTTATTTAGATCATTTAAAATTTCCTTTAATGATATTGTATACTTCCCAATGTACAAGTCTTATACTTCTTTTGTTCTAGTTTATTTTTAATGAATGTATTGTTCTTGACATTATTGTAAATATTTTCTTAATTTCCCATAGTTTTAACCTTAGCTGCTATCTAGA
Source organism: Panthera pardus (assembly GCF_024362965.1). NCBI lineage: Eukaryota > Metazoa > Chordata > Mammalia > Carnivora > Felidae > Panthera > Panthera pardus. Next base: position 190,151,543 of record NW_026526688.1, read on the forward strand.
ATCAGTTACAATATCAAGACAACTTAGTAAGTATCTAATATATATATACTAACAACTTTTAAGCACAATGAAAATTTTGGCTTATGGAGGATACAAGGATTCAATAAATAAAGCATGAAATAATATGAAAAACATGTTGATCTCTGGCCCAAGTTCTTTGAACAGAGCTCCTAAAATCTTTACAATTTCCTAGGTAATAGGAACACTAGGAACATCTTTTGTTCTAGTATTTGAACTTTGACCCTGGTTCCTGATACAAAGCTCCTAAATCCTTTAGAATGTCCTGGGTAATAGGAATACCTTTTGTCCTAATGAGGCAACTCTTAGTGGGCTCCCAGATGGTTTCAGGATGGGAGCTGGTCACCAGAATGACCAAGCCATGATTAGAAGCTTAGAACTTTCCATACTACCTCCCACTTTCAGGGAGGGGAGTGGGACTGGACACTGAGCTGACTGACCATACCTATGTGTTGAGGACCTCATAAAAAAATCCCAAAAGTACAGGGTTCAGAGAGCTTCCAGATTGGTGGACACATCCACGTGCTGCAACTCCATGGGGGCAGAATGTCTTGTGCTAGAGACACTTCCAGACTCACTCTGTGCATCTCTTCATCTGACTGTTCGTCTTTACCCTTTATTATTTCCTTTACAGTACACTGATAAACATAATTTAGTGTTTCCCTGAGTTCTGTGAGCCATTCTAACAAATTACTGAATCCAAGGAGGGGGTCATGGGAACCCCAAACTATAGAGAGTCAGTCAGAAGTACAAATGACAGCCTGAGACTTGCAACAGACTTCTGAATTGGCACAGTCTTGTGGGACTGAGCACTTAACTTGTGAGATCTGATGCTATCTCCCAGTACTAGACAGTATCAGAACTGAAATGAATTATAGGACACCCTACTTGGTGTCACAGAGTATTCACTGATGTGTAAAAAGCCCACACATCTGGTTTCAGCAGTATTGTGAGTATGAGAGTAAAAAGGAAACACAGGAATGTTTCCCCAAACTGTTGTAGGACACTCTTATGCCATATTAAATGGCAGAGTATCTGCTATATAATAAATGCTTGTGAATAGCAAATAAATGAATGACATAATGATGGCAGTGGTGATAACAATGTTTGCTTTACTTATTTTTTATAATTTTTTAAATTAATTCATTTTGAGATAGAGTGAGAGCATGAGCGGGGGAGGGGTAGAGAGAGAGAGAATCCCAAGCAAGCCCTGCACTGTTAGTACAGAGCCTGATGCAGGGCTTGAACTCACGAACCATGATATCATGACTTGAGCTGAAATCATGAGTCAGATGCTTAACCAACTGAGCCACCCAGGCACCCTGATGTTTGCTTTAATCAAAGGCAGAATATGTAGCCTCTTAGTCTATTCATAACCCTACTTCCTAATTCCTGTCTCTCACTCTATACTCCAAGAATTCCAACTACTTATATCTCCTAGAATGTGCTATTTCACTCTCATACACATCAAAGAATATGCCTGGAACACTTTTATGTCCCCTGCCCAAAGCTCCCTATCTTTGCCTAACTCTTTCTTACCTCTCTAGTCTCAGCCCTGTCTAACTGCCACTTCCATTAAGAAGGCTTTCCCAACATTTTCAGGTTGGGTTAGGGGCCCTCCATGTGTCTCCCATGGTGACTCCCAATTATCCCTGTGGTGGCACCATCACATATCTCTTTGGTTGTCATGCCTACTAGGTTGTAAGCTCCTTGAGGTCTATCTTCACCATCCAGAACAAAGGCTGCTACATACCAAGTGTTCAAAACATAATCAAACACAAATGAATAAAATTATCCAGAGCAGTCTGTGTCTCTAGGGTATTGGATTCAATCAACATTTCTCCCTTATTTTCCTGTTTTCTTTGTTCTTCCATTACCTTTCTACAATTGTCTTACTCTTTATTTTAATTTTTATTGTCATGTGTCTATTGTCAAACATGGTCCTGGTTGAAAGCATCTTGAATGATTCCCTCTGACCTTAAAATGGTCATAAAACCAATTAATTGGTAAATAAAACCATGATGAGACAACTCTGAAGATGGATGCAAATCACATTTCCAGACCCATTGCCTATTCCCACAATACCCACACACCAACTGGGGTTGAAATCATATCATGCATTTGAAAAGACAATTTTTGACTCACTGGATGTGGTAGTATTTGGTATTTTAAAACTATGTATAAAATCACTATGTTTTCAAATCAGTCTATTGTTTCACTCTATTCTCTTCTTTTCACCAACATGTTCTCTGTATTGCACATCTGACCTAAGGTTTACTGACCATGAGATGTTAGGCATGTCATTTTACTTCTCTGACTCCTGGCAATGATATGTGAACACTAACACCCATTTCTCATGTCATATGGAAGGAATGAAATCTAAAAAGTCATGTAAGCTGTCATACCCTATTCCTGGCATATTGAATATGTATAATGATTTCCTTCTCTATCCACCCAACCTCCTATATAGACACAACTACGATCTTCAGATAAACGCCTAGATAGAAACCTTATTTTTTAGTAGGCATGTGGTTGATGGTCACTTTGAACCATTTATCAATAAAAAATAATAATAATAAACATACTATGAGAAAAACAAAATAAATTGATTTCTTACATTCCTTTTCTTTGTTATTTTTATAAATGTTATTTAAATCTAAGAAATTATTATACTCTCTTGGGATTGGCTCTGGTTACTCCTCAATATATGTACCTCCTTTTAGAATGTCAGTGTTGTTCATGGACACTACCGTATTTTGCTCAGAGTTGAGTATTTTCCAAAACCCTGCAACCCATTTCCCCTATAAATTATTCTTATTAATGTTCCCATACTAAAATGCCTACATATTGCATTTTTTTTTAGTGCAGGGGGTGATTTCAATATTTCAAAGACCCCTATAAATCAAACATAGTGTTGTAAAAACCAAGCAATTTGGCTGGAAAAGCAAAGACATGGTTCCTGTCTGACATTTGCATCAGAAAGTCAGCCAAGCTTCTGAGTGCATTAGTCCATGGAAACAAGAGTCCTCTTATGATAAACAAGCGCTCTGGGAGACAGGGTATTATCACAAAGAGGATTATTTATGCTAGTTCGAGAAACAAGAAAAGGGGAAAAATGTAATCCCCTTCAGATCTTGAGGCTGCTGATCAAATAAAAATTTCAAAGTAAAATTTTTGAAAATTGGCTCTGAGAGTGCTTATGGTTTTAGTCAGAAAATAAGCGGGCAGAGGGACCTGGGAATGGGAGAATATCGACAAATAGAAGAGCTAATGCTGAATTCTCTTGAAGCAGGATTTTAATTCTCTTAAATATCAGAAGCTACCCCAACTTCATTATAGACCTCATTGGAAATAAAACCATCTCTGTGGGAAAAAAAATAGACTTGTATATATTCATTCAGAAATGCACACTCATTTGGAAACACAGATATGAAGTCCAGACTAGAAAACATACCCTCAAAAAACACCCAAATATGCCCATTCACAAAATTTGCATATTGATTCTGAAGTCATAGATAGGCTTAGGGATGAAAAACAGGACCAAGGGTTTAGCCAAATCTGTAATGCTCAAGAGCATAAAGTGTCTTTAAAGTTAAAATGCCAAACAAAAATTAATATCTTCTATTTTTTCTTTAACATGGTTCAAGAAAATTCTCATCTAGATTGGTCTCTGGTATTATTTTATTCAAGACAAAGAAAATTTCTTCTAATATATACAAAGGAAGCATGATTTTTACTTATATCATAAACATATAAAGCAATCTGGGTCTGTTCTGAAAAATAGATGAAAAAATGAGGGAAACAAAAAAACCAAGTCTTTCATACATACCAGGTTAAAAACTGACTGTAAAAACAACAACAACAACAACAAAAACTGACTGTAGTGACTGTGGTCACCTGTGAGAAAGTCAGACTCATTTCAGAAACCATAGAATAACAGTATCAAACATATCAGAAATGATGCAGTTTGTCAGGCATGGCTTTAAATCCCAACTCTGTCTGCCATTTATAAGTTCTATAGCACTGGAAAAGATGTTTATCCTCTCTGTGCCTCATTCTCTGCATCTTTAAATGGAGGTAATAAATATTTAACTTTCAGACCTTTGTTAGTATTCCATAGTCTCTCGTTTTAGTTATAATGCCAGGTACATATTAAGGTACTCATTCAACATAATTATTATATATTAATATAAAAGTTGCTTAAAATAGTTCATAGATTACATTTAATTTAAATCAACTCTAACATAATCTAATTCAAGCTACATTAAATGAGTAACAAAAGATGTTTAAAAGAGATTAAGAATTTGAAAGCACAACTGTATGACTAAAACACTCTTTTATTCCAAATGGCTGTTTATCAGTAAAATTCCTGGGATTTCAGGAGAAAGGGAGCCCTTGATGTGCAGCCACAATAAAACAGATGAGCAGACCACAGTGCACAGGTTAGAGGTGACCTTAGGGGAGATGACAGGTCTCCAGAAACAACAACATAGTGGTAAACAACAACATAGTGTCAAGTGGAAAATCCACCCCATCAAGCAGTTGTCTTCATTACTCAGCACCAAAAAAAAAAAAAAAAAAAAAAAGGGTCTGATGGATGTTTCCCAGTGAATCAGCCACCTGCTGTTGGTGCTCTTGTGTCCTAGGGACTCAGGTTTGAAGCAATCTTCCATTCTACGTCTCTGTAATCTTATATCCTAAGTTATATCCTAAAGGATAGGTGCAGCTTGATTATGAGATAAGAATATGGCAATTTAACAAGGGACAGTGGCTAAATGGAGGGGATCTAAGTTCAATACCAGAAGAGAATGGAGCTAATAAAGAACATGTTTGGAGCTATTAAGAGAATGCAATGGAAAGATTAATGTAGAACACTTAGCACATGATAAGTTCTCAGGAAATGTTGGTAAATGTTTTTATAGAAAAGTGTACAATAGAATCAACTATTATTCTTAAACGAGCATATTAAGTTATTACTTTAATATTATGTCTAACAAGAACTTCTGTCAACATGTCCAAAGACTGAGATTAGGATCAAATGTCAGAGATCAAAAACATCGAAGACAACAAGACAATGAGACCCAAGAAGGGGATCAAGATAGTGACAGTAAATTACAATAGGGAATTACTAAGAACCTTTTGTTAGCCAAAGAATAGAAAGGGAGATAGCTTATGCCAGAGGAACAAGAATGGGACAAATATAATTCCTACAGCCCATTTCACATCCCTGTTCCTCATTTCAACTTTCAACTACTTGTGCCCCATGAGACCTTTGCTACCTGCAAATGAATATCTTTTCTTTTCCTAGGTCATTATATCATAACCATGTCCCACACGACCAAAACCTTGCTTTGTGACTTCAAAATGACAGCTGATAAATATGTTAAAACTGCCCATGTTGAGGAGATATTTTATTTTATTTTTAATGCTTATTTATTTACTTTTGAGAGAGAGCACAGGCAGGGGAGGGACAGAGAGAGAGAGGGGGAGATACAGAATACAAAGTAGGCTCCAGGCTCTGAGCTGTCAGTGCAGAGCCCAATGCGGGGCTTGAACTCCTGAACTGTGAGATCAGGACCTGAGCCAAAGCAGGAAGCTTAACCAACTGAGCCACCTAGGTGCCCCTTGAGGAGATATTTTAAAAGTCTCTGGCCCACTTCTACACTCAGGATATAGATTTTTTTTCTCATAGTGTTTGTGGGAGGGGGGAAGCACAATTTATTATAGACTGAAATGTATTTCATCAAAATCCGTATGTTAAAGCTCTGACTCCCAATGTGACTGAATTTGGAGATAGGACATTTAACCTTAAATTAAATGAGTTCCTAATATAGAGATTTCAATCTCTCCCTGTCTCCCCCAACCCCCTGTGCAGGCACAGAAGGAAGCCCATGTGAGGACACAGTGAGAAGGTAGCCTTCTGCAACCCAAAAGAAAGGTCTCACCAGAGACCAGATACCAACTCTGCCATCGCCTTGCTATTGGACGTGAAGCCTCTAGCACTGTTAAAAAATAAATGTCTATGGTTGAAGCCACGCAGTCTGTGATATTCTGTTACTGGGGAGGAAGAAATTTTCCTCTGTCCAAGATTTTTTGTCTGGACTATTAAATTTGCATGAAACAGATTAACAGGAGAAAATCAAATTTAGTGTCCTATGTATAAGGAATCCACAAAGACATGAAATTCCAAAGACAGGCAACAGGAGGCTTACCTGACATCCTGGGCCAAGGAGAGGAGTAGGAGTCTCAAAGAGGAGGAAGATCATTACCAGATCTGTAAGAGATGTCTGGAAAAAAAAAAAAAAAAGGCTGCCCTGTTATACAGATAAGTTTCTTAGGTGAAAAGGAATCTCTGTTAATAGCTCTCTTTCTGATATAGATTCTCCTTTACAATGTAAATTGAGGTAGCTGAAGGGGAAGTTAAAAGCTTTTCCTGAATTAGTTGGGTTTGATTGCATTTTACTCAAAATAGTCTTCATGTCTAAATGATCCATATTGGGGCAGCCTACCCTTGGCCCCCACACATGTGTCACAGTAGCCCTTACACACTAATATATGTACAGCCTTATCCAAAGGACTGCATAAAGTGGTGGAAATTTCAGATATCCTCAAAGACAGGATAAATAAAACATACGAGTATGGTAGATTTTATAAAGTCCTCAAATTAATCTGCATAAAGTCTTAACAGCATTTTTCTATTATCATAGTTAAAAATTTTGCTTAATTCCGGGGCACCCGGGTGGCTCAGTCGGTTAAGTATCTGACTTCAGCTCAGGTCATGATCTCACAGGTCGTGGGTTCGAGCCCCGCGTTGGGCTCTGTGCTGACAGCTCAGAGCCTGGAGGCTGTTCTGGATTCTGTCTCCCTTTCTCTCTGCCCCGCCCCCACTCACACTCTGTCTCTGTCTCTCTCAAAAATAAACATTAAAAAAAAAAAACTAAAAAAAAATTTTTGCTTAATTCTGCACACTTGAAAATTAATATATTATAGGGCTCACTGAGTGTTTATTATTCAAATATTGACTGATAACCAAGGAGAGAAAACTTTCCAAAAGCTACTAATACTAGGATTCTGAATTTATTCATCAGCTTTTGGTGGGTGGGGACACTAAGATGAGGAATCTATAGAGGTGAGACTGTAATGTGAAATGCTGAGAGCATAGCATTCTTTTTGTTATGGCTCTCATTAATCAATGAATTTCACCAAATAAATCAACTGAGATTCTCTTTATAACCATGATACTCCATATACAGGCACATCTGTTTTCAAATTCTAGGTTCTCAGTGTTTGTTGCCTCCTACTAAAACCTCCCTACTTCCCTCCAAAGTTACCTTTCAACCTTTCTTTAAGGAGGATTGATAAGGTAAAAAAAGGAGTGTAAAATCTAGTGGAATCTGAGTCTTTTTTTTTTTTTTTTAATTTTTTTTTTAACGTTTATTTATTTTTGAGACAGAGAGAGACAGAGCATGAATGGGGCAGGGGCAGAGAGAGAGGGAGATACAGAATCTGAAACAGGCTCCAGGGTCTGAGCAGTCAGCACAGAGCCTGACGCGGGGCTTGAACTCACGGACCTCGAGATCATGACCTGAGCCGAAGTCGGATGCTTAACCGACTGAGCCACCCAGGCGCCCCAAGAGTCTAATACAATAAAAAAAGTCAAAGGATTTTAAAAGTATATAACTCTAATATTAGATAGTTGATTTAACATTTTTAACGCTTAAAAGGTTTTAAGATTTTTTTTCTTTTCTTCTTTTCTTAGAGAGAGAGAGAGAGAAAGAGAGCAAGCACGAGTCGGGGAGAGGGGCAGATGGAGAGAGAGAGAATCTTAAGTAGGCTCCATGCTCAGAGGGGAGCCTAGGATCATGATCTGATCTGAAATCAAGAGTCAGATGCTCAACCAGCAGAGCCACCCAGGGCCCCCTAAGATTGTTTTAAAATAATTGGAAGCTCCTGGGGCACCTGGATGGTTCCATTGGTTAAGCATCGGACTTCGCCTCAGGTAGTGATCTCATGGTTCTTGAATTCCACCCCCACAACGGGCTCACTACTATCACCTTGTCAGCGCAGAGCCCATTTCGGAACCTCTGTCCCCCCCTCTCTTTGCCCCTGCCCTGCTTGCATGCTCCTGCTGGGAAAATAAGTAAAGTTCTGCACCATAAGATGGCCATGGGACTAACATAAACTCTAGTTCCTAGCTTAGAGACTCTTCTTCCAGAGGTTCTTCTTCCTGCCCTGCTTGCCATGGGTGCCAAATTACTACTAATGGGGAATGCGGAAGTAACAGAGGATAAATTGTCCCCCATGCTTGTGCTTGGGACTCAGATCTCTGGAGAAGGAGCTCCTCTGAGCCCCAAGGTGTAAAATAAGACTCAGATCCACCAAGATCTCCGAGTGCCACTTGGTTTTTCTGCCAGCGATCCAGCCTGGTTCCGTAACACTCTCTCTCAAAAAATAAGTAAAACATTAAAAAAAATAATTGAAGTTGCTCAGAAATTTCTCCCCATGAACGGGAGGAGTGAGACAGTGATTATGAACTGCTGAATATGTCCTCTTAATGCATGGATATATTCCCTAGTATTCTTATTATCACTGGCCCTACAGCATTTTCCCTCGCACGCACCTAACTTTTCTTATCATTTTCCTAAGGAGAAAGCTCAAAAATTATTGTGTAAGCTATCCTTCCAGACACATATTTATTTATCCAGGGCAATTTTTAAACAATTTCATGGCTCATAGACATCTGACCTCAAAATTTTGGCAAACTGATAGGCTTGTGCAACGTTTTTGCTCCTGCATTTTTTATTATCTTGTCATCCTTGTATTTTCAGGGTTGAATTTGTTTTGTGTGCAAACTTATATTACTTGTGTTCCCAGGTTTTTCTCTCAAATTGAAAATTCAACTAAAGCTGATGGTTTAAAAAATGGAGATTTTAACTACCCAAGGCATATAGGAGAATCTGTGAGACCTGTCTAATCATATAATCAAGTAATTGAAAACAAACCTTGCTCCCCCCGACCCCCCAAGGGCTTAACTCTAGCTACTACTTTCAATGATTTAATTTTCTTCCTGTTATGTCATCTCCCACAAGATTGCCTGCAAAACAGGCTTGCCAATGGCATGTGAAAACTGCAGCTGCCTGTTTCCTGATGGGTGGCAAAACAACATTAAGTAGATATGTGTTTTCCTTCTCTTTTAGAGCTGAGAACCTAGTATAGTGCTGCTGCCTTGATTATAATCATTCTTCTTCTTTGATCTACATATTTAAGTGACTTTTGACAAGTACTCTCCTCTCTCTGAATTTCAACTATCTTATCCATTGAATGTAGACAATAAGAGCACCCCTAGAGAACTGTGCAATGACATGCATGTGATACAGATTACTAATTATTCCCTAGTATCCATTTTTCCTTTTCTATTTTTAATAATGAAGCCACTGGGTTTCAGCGGAGCACTAGCCTCCTGGTTAAAGACTATACATCGCAGACTCCCTTGCAGCTAGTTAAGACCCCCTAAGTTTCCGCCAGCTAAGGCCAGCTAATTGTGATGGAAGTGACGTGTTCAACTCCTTGATAGTGTCCTTAAATGAAGTTCCTTCTCCCCTCTGTCCTCTGTCCTCTTTCCCAGGCTTAAATTTAACATTCTTCTGGGTATGTCTGTGAGGTGTTTCCAGATGAGATTAGCATCTGAATCATGGATCCCCTTCCTTCATAAGGTGGCACCCTCCAATCTGGTGAGGGCCTGAATAGAACAAAAGGTGGAGGAAGGAGGGATTCACCCCCTTTTCCTGCCTCGCTGTCTGAGCTGCATCATCTCATCTGATCTTTGGCTTTCAGACTCAGATTTAGACCACTGGCTCCTCTATTTCTCAAGTCTTCAAATCTGAACTGAATTACCAGCCAGCTTTCCTGGGTCTACAGCTTGCAGATGACAGATCGTGGGACCTCTTGGCTTCCGTAATCATATGAGCCAATTCCTCATAAATATCTCATGACATAGATACAGATCTATTTAAAAAGACACAAGCCCAAAATGGAACCATTTGCCGCCCCCCCCCCCCCCACAAGAACAGCTAACGGAGACTTACTTACAATTTCAACCTATCCCAGGAATGTGACCTTTTAAGAGTCAGTCTAAAATTTCCTGATCCACACTAGTGAGGTCATCTGCATAATAAAAACAAAACCCTATTGTTGCAGTTGCCTTCATCCCAAAAAGGGGTCCTGCCCAGAAACAAACCTTTCTTTTCTTTTGCTAATAAGTTCTCACCCCACCCTCTCATCTGTAAAAACCTTTTATTATGTACAACTCCTCAGAGCAGCTCTCTACCACTGGATGGGATGCTGCCAGGTTCATGAATTGCTACTACTAACTCTGTTTCTCTGGAGAGCCTTAATACCCGTAAACATGCAAATTCTGTGGAAGTACTTATCAGATAAAAGAGCTATTTAATCATGTATTTAAATGTCTGTGATTTCCCTGCTTTAATCTGATTCATCTTTAGGTATCAGATCAAATACGCCTTTCTCTCTGAATTCTTCCTTGATTTTCTTAGGCATTTAGACACTTGCTGTGCTCTGTTTTCACATGATGGGTTATAATGCTTATCACATCCTATTATGTATCTTGTCATTTCTTGGTCTCCCTCAAGTCAAAAGCTTGATTTCCTTAACCTTAGCTCAGGCCCTAACTGGCTTATAGTAGGTGTTCAATAAATATTTTAAAATAAATAACTAATGCCAATAATATCTTCAACCTTTACAATATGTCAACCACATTCTGATCCCACAAGGTAAGGGGCTATTATTTGCCCCAATGCACAGGTGAAAAGCTAAAAATTAAACAACTTGTTCAAAATCATACAGCCAGAGCTTTGCGCAGTGGCGGTATTATAGCCAATGAGGTTTACCCAATGCACGATTATTGCTTATTCAAAATTACACAGCCAGTAGGAATCAAGGAAGATTAGACCCAAGGTTTATATGATATCAGTTCGTGAACACTTAACCACAACTTTGCACCCCTTCTCAGCTGACGGAGAACATGAACCAACCAGAAGTGCCAAGCACCAGCTGTGTGCCTCTTATTGTGCTAGGCACCAAGGTAATAAAAAAGTTATAAAAATCATTACTTCTGGCTCTCAAAAACAGATGTCCTGTTTAAACAGAGGCAAAGAATATACAAGTAAATTCTCAATCGTGTGTGATGGGTGGAGGGAGAAAATGACTAAAAATCAAATAAATATCCCCTAATGGTCTCCACCAGTTTCATCTAAATTCATGAAGGGAAATGATGAAGTTCAATGATCTGCCATATGATGGTGGTATAAAAACTCTTCTCTCCATAAGCATATTTATTTCTAGCTTCACTAGAATGATGGACTATTTATTCACGAAAATAGCCTGGTAAGAAAATACACTAAACTATGAGCTAGGATTAGCATAGATTTCCAAAGAAACTAATCATGCCCAAAAACATGAGTCTTTTTGTCATACCATTCTAAGATAAGTCAATTAAAGATCATTGAAGAAGTACTGGATTATATTTCATTTATTCAGACCCAAGTTAGTGCCTCAGGAAAACTTGCGCTCATATTAAGCAAAATTGTTATAGGTGCTGAACGAGTACTGTCTAATATACTGCATACTAACTGAAAGGTCATAAAACAAAGAGTAATCACAAATTGCCTGGCATTTAGATGAAAATGCTCAGACTACAAGAATTTACAAAACAGATATAATGCAAAAGTGATGACTGTGCCAGATTATTTCTATAAACCGAAATGCAGAAAATCGTAACTCTCTTATAAATGGGAGGGCCAAAATGTCAAATAAAACAATAGTTTGAGAGGTTATCCTCCACCTATCTAGTATTTGTTTTTTTTATATAACTATACACACTACGCACATAGTATCATTTTCATGATTCATTCAACAATTCATTCAACATGAATTCATTCATTCAAGTTAGTACCCGCTCTACAGAAGGCATTAGAAATAGGTAGAAATAGGGGCACCTGGGTGGCTCTGTCGGTTGAGCATCTTTTGATATCAGCTCAGGTCATGATCTCACGGTCATGACATTTAGCCCTCCCTGCATGGGGCTCTGTGCTGAGCGTGGATCCTTCTTGGGATTCTCTCCCCTCTCTCTCTGCCCCTCCCCCACTAGTGCTCTCCCTCTGTCAAAAATAAATAAACTTAAAAAAAAAATGTAGATAGAGACCAAAGACTTTGTCTTGTAGAATGTTACACACATTAAATCATTTAATTAAGAGTATGCCATGGCTATTATAGGCTGACCATGTCCCCTCAAAAGACCTCCTTCCCCCATAAATATGACTTCATCTGGAAATACATTCTTTGTAGATATGATCAAGGTAAGGTCATTAGAATAGGCTAATTCAATATGATTAGTGATCTTATAAGAAGAGAGACACAAAGACAGATAAAAAGGAAGGTGCTTATGTGAAGATGAAGGCAGAGACTGGAGGTAGGCTGTCAAAAGCTAAAGAACTACTGGGACTATCAGAAGCTAGAAGAAACAAGGAAGGATTCTTCCCAGGATCCCCTAACTGACCCTGAATTTTCAGACTTCTAGACTCTGGAACTGAGAAAAGAAACTTACTGTTTTAAGAGAAAGAGAGAAAGAGAGACAGAGAGAGAGAGAGAGAGAGAGGCCAACCAGCTGACATTTCCTTGGTGCTTAATGTGTGTCATGCTTTGAAGTAGGAGCTATTCATAATGTATCTTTTTTTTTTTTAAGTTTCTTTATTTATTTTGAGAGAGAAAGAGTGAACAAGGGAGGGGCAGAGGGAGAGAGAAAATCCCAAGCAAGCTCTGCACTGTCAGTGCAGAGCCCACGGGGGCTAGATCCCACAACCACCCTGAGCCAAATTCATGAGTCGTTTGCTTAACCAGCTGAGCCACTCAGGTGCCCCCATAATTTATCTTATTTAAAGATGGTGTAGTTCTGTACTTCAGAGCCTGGTCTCACATGCCAGCTGTTTGCCCTTGGCCAAGTCAGATAACTTCTCTGTTCCTCAGTTGATTCACAGGGTTGCCGTAAGGATTAAATACGGTAAGACATGTGAAGTGTTCACATTATCACTATCTTGGTCTTCCAACTCTCAGAGGTAGCGGCCAAAAGAGCATATGCCTCAGTATCTGTGAGACCTGAAGTCATATCTTGTTCCACTAGTTTCTATTTTGTGACCTGTGGCTAGTGTAGTCAACAATTTGCACTTCAGTTTCTTCATAATTAAACTGAGGACGATACCTATTTTTTAAGACGGTTTTAAGGATGAAAGGTAATGAACTCAATTTGCCTATCACCATGCCTGGCAAAATAAAAATTCTCATAGAATAGAAGCTGTTATTGTTAAGAAAATTGCATTGCCCTTGGAGCTCACTACTTCAATTTCAAATTCCAATGGTTGTTCAGAAGCTATTTATATTTTAATAAAAAATTCTGATTGCATGTTCATAATCTTTCATGATTAAAAGCATATACATCCATAATCCCACAGCCCACCAAGCTTATATCCCTAAACCCTTGAGCAAGTTTTTCTTCTATATTACTTTTTATTCTGCACTATTTTTAAAGACATACCAGATGTCTGAAGGGTGAAGGGGTCAGTTAAAACTACTGTTCAGTGTCAGACATGGTAAATTACTTATCCTACGCAAACATGTTCTTAACATCCAGATGCATTTTGCATAGCTGTTGCTTGCTTAAAAACCAAAGATTAAAAAAAATATTTGAGATACTCAGTTTTATGACTTATATGAGATTAACTTAGAAATACCTATTTCATGAAAATATTAACTTGGTTTGGTTTCAGTTTTATAATTCATTTTAAGATCATTTTATTCTATATAAATTCCACCTGTCTTTAATTTAATTAAAAGCAATTAATATTTACTAAGGATTTACTGTGTGCTAGGTCCTGGGAATAAAAATACAAAAATGGTATACCCCTTGCTATCTAAGAATCTGAATCTATTGTCACAGATAAATTGGAGACTTTGATTATCACTAGAGCAGGGTCATTATATATTTGGTACACTCTGTAAAAGTATTCAAAACTATTAGTAATCAAAAAAACAAACAAACAAACAAAAAACTATTAGTAATTATTATTACGAAAACAAGATTAATTCTATTGATCTTTGACTCAAAATATACAATTCCAGGGGCGCCTGGGTGGCTCGGTCGGTTAAGCGTCCGACTTCGGCTCAGGTCATGATCTCACGGTCCGTGGGTTCGAGCCGCGCGTCGGGCTCTGTGCTGACAGCTCAGAGCCTGGAGCCTGTTTCAGATTCTGTGTCTCCTTCTCTCTGTGACCCTCCCCCGTTCATGCTCTGTCTCTCTCTGTCTCAAAAATAAAATAAAACGTTAAAAAAAAATTTAAAAAAAATATATACAATTCCAATATAACAAAGTTGTACACAACTTAAGGTCTTTTTATAATTAGTTGTAAGTATATATGCAGGTTCAAATCTTCTAGTTAATTTTGTTTGTGTACTTCCTTGCTTGCTTGCTTTTTTCTATTTTAGTTAATTAATTCCATCAGTGTTTTATGGCTGGGTAAGAGGGTATAGTGTTGAATCTGGGGCACTACAGAAATCCTTGTCAATGAAGAATCATCTAGGTTGTCAGAAAATTTGAGTACTTTCCTCACATAGGGGGAAAATATTTTAAAATAGAAAAACTCACAAAAATATTTTAAAATGGGTTGTAACTTATCTCATACCATAAATATGTGGTTGACATCCAACAGATCGTCTATATTTATTGAATAAAACCATCTTCCATATTTAGCTATCAGAGCAAGGTATTTGAAAATAGGTAACAAATATAGGAAAGTGAATAAAGCAATTCTAAATGTCATTCAGCCTCCCATTTAAAAGACTTGAAAAAAGATGACTGTTCCCTCACTGTACCACAGACTGAGTGTCCCAAGTGTTAGATGAAATTAATCTGAAAAAATGAAGGTCAAGATGTAAAGGTCAAAATGACACTCTACCCTTCTCATAGTGTTTATGCATTATACCAGATAGTTTTCATATGATCGTTTCTTATCATCTAAAAAAAATATCCTGGAATGCAGGATAGCTCTTCTTATATTCATTTTACAATGAGAAATCTAACACTCAGAGAAAGAATTTTTACAAGGTTACATAATTAGTAAATGGAAGTATAGAAAGTAAGGTTCAAGACTTTTGACTCTATAATGTAATCTGGTAAAAATATGTAGGTCATTTTTTGACCATTTTAACTTCTGGGCTACTTACACTCTCTCTAGCATACTAGTTCTGTTTTATGTGCTAGACAATTCCAATATACTTTTTTAGATTATTCTTCCCCATCTTGGCCTCTCTCTTTCAGTGTTGATGCCAACTCACCTGCCACAGTCACTCATGCCCATGGCTCCACCTCAACCTTATCATTTCCAGCTATGGTGACTGTCCTGTGTCTTTGTTCCATGCATACCCTTCTCTGACCAGCATCCCCTTTCTTTCCAGCTTACTCTATATTCCAATTCTACCAGTCCTTATGTAGCATCATGACTTAAATCCATTGATCCTACTCTTTTTTTCTCCTTGAAGGGCTCAAAAATTAC
Source organism: Panthera pardus (assembly GCF_024362965.1). Classification (NCBI taxonomy): domain Eukaryota; kingdom Metazoa; phylum Chordata; class Mammalia; order Carnivora; family Felidae; genus Panthera; species Panthera pardus. The sequence goes on from NW_026526688.1 coordinate 190,167,181, forward strand.
AGGCATTATCTTCTTTATACCCAGAACTCTCGTCTCTCTCTTTTTTTATCATACTACTAGATTGATCTGAAAAAAATAAAAGTGAAAAATGTTAAGAATTTATAATATACCCCATTGGCACAAGGAACTGGGAAAAAATAATTCTATCTTTCCAGCCTGCTGAGAAGTAGATGACTCCATCCTCATTTTACTTGAGAGAAAACTGATCCTCGTGGGATTAAGTGACTTGCCCAATGCAATAATTAATTTGTGTCAACTTGACTGGGCTAAAAGAAGCCCAGATAGCTAGGAGAACACTATTTCTCGGTGGATCTGTGAGGGTTTCCATAAGAGATTAGCATTTGATTGGTAAACTGAATAAAGATCACCCTCACCAATGTAAGTAGGCTTCATCCAACCAACAGAGGGACTGAATAGAACAAAAGGGCAGAGGAAGGGTGAATTTGCTCTCTTTCTTGAGCTGGAAGATCCATTTCTCCTGCCCTCAGTCATTGTTGTTTCTGGTTCTTGGGTCTTTGGGTTTGAAATGGAGCACCATTTCAATGGTGAAGACATTGATGTCTTCACTGGGCTCCAGTTTGCAGACGGCAGATTGTGGGACTTCTCATCCTCCATAATCACCCAAGACAGTCAGTCCCTCATAATAAATCTCTTTCTATGTATCTCTCTCTATAAGTACCTATATCTATATATACTCACATAAAGATAGATATCCTATTGATTCTGTTTATCTGAAGAATTCTAACAACACCCAATGTCAAAACAATTTAAACCTAACTTCCCTACAGAGACAAAACTTAGTGAAAAGATTACCATTTTAGGAATCTAGAAACCCCTAGATTGCAATTCAAAAGCAGACTCTGTGAATTAGTTTAATAGACTAAAAGCACTTGAAAAAATAACTGCAGATAATAAGCTATGTTGAGAATATTAAAAATAATGTCTTTTCATCTATTTATTCATACAGAAGATAGATTCAATATCTTTGGTTTAGAAATTTGGAGGATAGGATTATCAAATTCAAAGCAATTCATCATGCGGTAGGAGAAACATAGATAGATTGTATCTATATATCTATGTCTTTGTCTTTATTTTTATCTATCTTTATCATGTTTATCTTCATCTTCTCTGGAGAATCTGGAAAACCCTGACTGATACAGGGACAAAAAAATAATTTTGTAATGAAACCAGCAAAAGTTTACTGTAGTTTGGGGGAAAATTTTAGTGATAGTTCTGAAGGTAAATTGCCATATTTGAAGGAAGGTTAAAAAGTAGAATCAACAGAATTTGGTGGCAGATTTAATGTGGAGGAAACCTAGAAGTGATTAAGTAAAAACATGGAGTTTCTGGTTACGTCTATTTGGACTAGAGTGTTACTCATCAAAATAAATTCTGACTTGATTTCAGAGATTTCTCCAAGACCCTCTAGAGAAGAAGAGACGTAGGCAAGACAGTAGGCTCTGTCAGTCTGAAATTCAGAAGAGAAGTGTGGGACAGAGGTATAATTGGTGGGTCATTGGGATACAGCCAATGATTAAAGGTACAAGAGGTAAGGTGGGCAGAGAACAAAGAGGAAGAAGAAAAGGGAGGCCCAAAATCGAGCTGAGAAACTTCAACAGTAAGAAGTCTTGGGTTCTACATTATTCTTGATCCAAATACATCACACCACAAAGAGCCCAGGCCTGTTTCCCAGATTTCATGCTAAAGTTGGGACAGTTTTAGCTAAAAGAAAGAACTGAGTTTGTCAGACACAATGGCTAACATTGGCCAACTTTATCGAGTTTCTAATATATTGTTCTCTCCAAAGACACTTCACAGGTAGAGTAAACTCAGAGGTTTCCTCTTCCACAACGTCCCTACTGATCACCTCCCTCTTCCCTGGGTGCTCATCTTTTCAGCATGTACCTCCGTTAGAACAGTTGAGGATTTCTACTCTGCCTGTCCAAACAGATGTTTTTGTTCTATAAGGGCAGTAGCCATAGCAATTATCTGTGTCCCCACTACTCGTCTGGCATTTACTGGATATTCAAAGAGCCGTTATGAAATAAGTTCATGAAATCTTGTAAGTGTATTCTTTATTTTACCATAGCTATTATTGCTAGAGTCTTCGGAGCACAAATATTTTAGCAAAAATTCCACTTCCAAATCAACTTTCTAAAGGCTTTTAAGGTAGAGTATGAAGTGCCATAAATCTACATTCAATCTACGCATTTTTCTTACATAATGTGTTTCCCTTAATGATAACATTTTAATCAGTACTTTGTGGATCCTTCCACGAAGGTCGTTTGCTTCTGATCTCAGCAATCCATCTCTTGTGCAGCAGAAGACCTTGTATGATGGCTCAGGTACATCAGAAAGCCAGAGCCCAGGAGTTTGGCAACGATAATGGAAAGGAGGTGTGCTCTACACCGTGTCAACTTATCACCATCTAAGAAGAGAAAGTAATTTGAAGGCTTTCATTCTGTTTGTGGACAATGAGGTCAGCATTAAACATTTTATAGAACTGCCCCCAAAGTGACCTCCTCTAACAACTTTTCCTCAATCTGTCAGGTTCTATGTGTTCAAAATAAGAACTGTGCATTCTACATCTCTACTCAAGGTTACTGAAAATCCTCTTTTGAAAGTGCATCAATGGTTTTAAAAATACACATGGAGAGAAAACTGAAACATGCATTTTCTAAGAAAAACAGAATTAAAAAGCTTCTTCCTTGTTGTTTTTTGTGGAGTTTTGTTTTTGGTTTTTTTTTTGTTTTTGTTTTTTGTTTTTTAAGATGGAATCAGCTTTGATGTGATGGGTGCACTGAACATGTCAGGCAGAATGCTATCAAAAGAAATAGTTTGAAGCCGTTCCTGGGGGAATTTATATTTTGATGTCCAACTGTCCTTGTCTTACATAAAAGTATTTGGTTTAGACAAAAATTTACTTTGACCCAGAAATGACAAACATGTACAATTAATGTAAAAACAACAAATCTAGGCCTTGGAATAGGGGACTTTGAACTCTTTGATTAAAGGTAGTTCAAATAACCTGACCATATATTGCATTTATAAGAAACCCCAATTTGTAAACTGGGAAAAAAAAATTCTTTCACTAGGTGCTCTGAGAAAATGGCAAATCTGGAAACTGAATCTTGAGTATTCTTTTCGTCACTGAAAGATGACTAAAATCCACTGCTTCAGCAAAGATAATGTCCACATTGCCTGACTAAACATCTTAAGAAGTTAAAGAAATACCTCTGTCTCTCTCTGTCTCTGTCTCCTTTTCTTCTTTAACAAACCAATTGACAAGAAAATGAGAGCAAAACAATTCTTGTTAGAGACCAGGGATAATTGTCAACCCACGCTGTTTTTCCTTACATTTTTGTTTTGCCTGAAGCTAACCTCATCTGTGAGTAAGGACCCTTGTGCATGCTAAAGAAACCAAATCCTTTCTGATTATAATCAAACAAAAACAACATTTCATGTATGAGACTTCAGTAACCACTGGGCAGCAAATATGCCCTTTCAGTGGGCAAGACCATCCAAATCTCAGACAAATTTCCTGTCTGACTTGACATGCACAGAAGAAAATGATATGGAGCCTTAAACTCAGCCCCATGGCTTTGCCTGGGGAACTTGGCTGGAGCAGTTGCCCAAAGCAGAAATGCTTCTGAAAGAGAACTTTTCAACCTCTTGTCTTCTTTCTTTTCTTTAACAGCAAATTCCTGCCGACCCCTGCTCAGCCTGGAGGCATTTGTCTAACAAGTGGAGGCACATCCTCAAAGGCAGAAAGAGAGATATAAACCTTTGCCCTGGAGGATTCCAGTAGGAGCTGAGGGAACTGACTGGAGGTAGGGGAATGAGAGGGGAAGCTTCCAGCTTCATGCACAGTCATTTGCTAACCTCCAGCAGACAGACCACCAAAGAGCAAACAGGAGCATGGGAGCAGGTGAGGGGGGACCTGGGGGGAAGAAGATAGAGGTGGGCTGCGGGGACAGGAGAGGAGGGGCCAGGGCGGAGGTCCCCAGTCATTGTATTTCTCTTGGGAAAAAATGCACATCTAGGAAAGGAGCTAATGTACAAGATGAGGAATCCCACTTAATGTCAGTGTGTTCTATATTTGGGGTTTGCATTTATTTTATGTCTCAATACGATGGAGAAGGGCCAGCCATCCAAATCCTGACAGTACCCACACATTTAACTCAGTATAAACCGTGCCAGTTTTCTCAGTGATGTGCAAAATCCAAGGCATTCCCATTTGACAAAGCTCCTGCTCTCCTAGAAAAGGAAGTCACAGAATAGGGTTATAAAAATGGGCTCTATTTTCAAGGTTCATGTTTAAAAATTAAAAGGATGCAATAAGCACCTCTTCTAATATTATCTAAGCAGACACATACTGGGAGAGTATGCTTAACTTCATTTGCAAATAATGCCCAAGTAGAGAAGAGCAGGCTGGGGCACATGAGGTCTCCCATCTTCCTGCTCCCAGGGCACAGGACCAATCCCCCTCCACACCTCACTACCATCTTGGGCCTCACCTGGAGAGGCCCTGAATCCAGGTACAGGGAAGAAGGCTCAATCGGCTGAGTCAGCCTGTGTGCTGAGAATCATCCTAAGTGTCCTGTGATGAGTGATGAGATGGTGAGTGGTGGCCCTTCAATACTGCTTAATGGCAGGAAGAACCTACCTCTGAGAACTGCTCACCACCCTCCCAACAGAGAAAGTTGCTTTTTAGTAACCTTGCCTTCTCACAGTGCATAGGACTGGGCTACACTGAAGGAGTCTGAAAGCCATCTCCAAGTGTCGCCTTTCAGGCTGCAGAACTGAATTAACTGAAACAAAACCCACTCATGAATGCAAATGCACACTCTCTCCTGCACACACAAGGTAGTCAGGAAAAATAGTGACCTTTATAAAGCTGTGCCCCAGGCCCAGTGTTGATGCTGGCTAGCAGAGGCTGCTTAGAGCAGCGGTGGATGATGTGAATGCTGTAGCCCAGCTCCTGGGTGCCCGCCTGGGCACCGAAACCTGCTCCATCACTCACTATTTGTATTCTGTCATTTAGGTCTCGTTTTCTCACCTGTAGAAGAGATCATCACAGTACTTATGATTATAGTTGTCAGGAGGACTAAATGGCTTAGTTCGCGTGAAGGTGTTCAGGAGCACGCAGGTGCATAATGAGTATCTACTAAGAGCTGTGAATAGGATATGTTCACTCCTCACCGTAACTTAAGCCAGTATCTATTATTGGCCCATTTTACTGATTATCTCTGAGACTTAGTGCACATCTTGGGCCAGTGAGGAAGCCGCCTGTGTCACATCATGTATAAAAAGCTAGGTGGAGGTTCAAAGGCAAGCGTGTCAGACTCGAATGTCTTCTACACTGATTAATTTTTATTTTCCCACGTTATTGACACCATCCCAGAACAAGTTGGAACTGATGCAAAACTAAAGGGGAAAAATGCAGTGCACAGCATTTTTCACCTTTTTTCTTTTTCTTTTCCTTTTTAGGAAACAGGAATAGAGAAAGCTGGACAGTTTATTTTACTTCATTTTACTCATCAGCTTCCCTTTTGTCTCCTCTGGCTCCTTATCTTTCTCTCTTCTCCTTTGCTCTCTTTCTAATGATAAAATGATCTGACATAACACAAAATGCAAATTATGAGCTACCGCCTTAAATTGTTCCAGTTCATTTAGCTCACCACGAGCATTCATTACAGCTAATTATCCTAACAGATTTTTATTATTCATAATTATTTTTTCATCTTGTAATGATCATAAATTTTAAAAATTCTGGCCATCACGAGTCACCATTCATGTTTGTCAGGGATTTTTTTTTTTCATTTTTCCTTACAAAACATTTAGAAGCTCATTATCATTGATATATTTGTAGGTTGGTATTACTCATATCGAATAAAGCCCTTTCGGGGTATTCGCAGTGACTTCAGAAACACAGCAGTTCTGAGGCCTAATGACAAACTGATGCTGTGCTTAATTTTAGAAAATCAAATTAACCTCCTCTGATTAAATGTACGGCAGGTTTCACTGTGTTAACTCTGTCAGGTTCAGGACTCCAGGCAGAGAGAGATACTTCCTTAACTCATCACTATGCAGAAAGTTGTTTGGTTTTTTTTGTTTTTGTTTTTTTTTTTAAGATCATCTTCCCAAACTGGCACATGAGGCAAGTACCAGCATTCCCCGGGAGTGAGAAAAGTATGAACAACCACCACCACCACCACAACCCAAAACCTCTTTCTGTTAATCAGGTAAGTGTATTTGCACCATCAGTGATCCCAATCAGGGGTAGCAGGTGCACATCTCAGGCCACACGAAGCATATCTTATTTCATTATTTTCTTTAGATCAACTTAGTTTGGTTCAATTGCCCATTCCTTGTCTAGCTGGTGAGAATTTCAGCTCTTCTCAGTACATCACATTCTTTGAAGTGCCAAGGGCTCTTGAAGGGCACCCTGCTGGGGTGGTGTCAAGATCAGGGACCTATTCAATGCCGAGGTGTCAGGTGGATGTCTCTGGTGGCCTATCGCCCACCCTCACTCCCTCCCGCCCACATGCCTCTCCTTCATGGTTCTATCAGTTTGGTTTCTCTGCCACGACTGAGGCAGAAATTTTTGACTTAGCTGGGAGTCCTGGACACAGAATTCATCCTCCTGGTGCCCCCCCTTCCCCTGGTGCTGGAACATCCTCAATGTTATCTTAAGTAGTATCAGTCCCCTTCTTCAGCTAGACCTACAGCATTCACTTCTCTGTGGCACAGTGTGCAGGAATTCACCAAGAGGCAGTCTCTTCTCTGTCAACATGCTCATCTTACGGAGATCTCCTCCAAGTGCAGGGCATGAAGTAGCCTCTAATTACTCAGGATTCCTAAATGTGAACCGCAAGTTCTCACCTACTCTCTGAGCTTCAGACTGTATACTGTCTCAATCTCTTCTTATGTATCTAATAAACATTCTAAACTTTGCATGCCTAAATGAAAATACTGATTAGCTTTCCAAAACCTGCTTCTTTATAGTTTCTCCATTCCAGTAAATGGCGCCCTGCCTTCTCACTCACTAACTTGGCCTGAGAGTCATTCTTGATTCCTTTCTCTCTTTTCCACAGCTCAGCAATCTGTCGGCAAATCCTACCAACACTGTCTCCAAAATACAGTCAGCATCTGACTGCTTCTCATGATCGTCCCTGACAAAATCCTAGAGCAAGCCCCACCACCTAACACCTGGACATCTGCAACTCGTCTCCAAAGCCTCAACTTGGGGCACTCATACTCCATTCTCTGTGCAAGGCAGATCCTTCTAACGCATAGATCAGATCATGGAGCACTTTGGCTTCAAACCTTCCAGTTACTTTTCACTGCACTTAAAATCCAAACTGTCCTTTCCTGAGAGACCATATGATCCGGCCCCTGACTTCCTCATCTGCTGCTGTACCTTCTGCCTCTTTCCCCCTCATCCACAACATTCCAGCCATACTAGCCTCCTCCTCATCCTTAAATAGAGCTAGCTTATTTACCTGTCCAATAATATGTACTGGTCCAGGTGTTGTAATAAAATACAGGTCTTTTTTTTTTTTCATTTAATCCTTGCAACATGCATTTAATCCTAATTTTTAAATTGGGTACCATTATTATTGCTATGTTACCAATAAAAAATAGAAGCTTAGAAAACATATACTATTATGTGGTTGATCAGGATGAGGGAAATATGAAGCAGATAAGAATTTTAACACAGGTTGGTTGAGTTGGTGTCCTGGCACTATTTCCTCTGAGTCAGACAATTTCAAATAGAGGGGTTTCCTCCATACTTCACCATACTGCAAAGCTTTGTCTCACAAACAGTCTTCCTACCCACACTGGCTTCATCAGTTACTCTCCTTAACCCTGGGCATCTTTTTCACTCAGTCGCTTAGAAATTACAAGTCCGGGGCACCTTGGTGGCTCGGTCGGTTAAGCATCCGACTTCAGCTCAGATCGTGATCTCACAGTCCGTGGGTTCAAGCCCCGTGTCGGGCTCTGTGCTGACAGCTCAGAGCCTGGAGCCTGTTTCAGATTCTGTGTCTCCCTCTCTCTCTGCCCCTCCCCTGTTCATGCTCTGTCTCTCTCTGTCTCAAAAATAAATAAACGTTAAAAAAATTAAAAAAAAAAAAAAAAGAAATTACAAGTCCAAAGACAACTGAAATAGATTAAAGCAAAAAGAGAAAGACAGTGAGATAGAGAGTAAAACAGAGGCAGAGAGAGGTTAGGAGAAAGAAAGATGTTCTTTGAGGCTGAACATACTCTATCAAAAACTAGAAACAACTGAAGTTGCCATCAACAGAAGAAGGATATGTACATTATGGTTCCTCTTTATTAGTGATTCTCAACTGAGGGCAATTTTGAACCCCAGGAGACATTTGGCAATATCCAGAAATGTTTTTGCTTGTCCCATCTGGGAGGCAGGGAGATCTAGTGGGTAGGGTCCAGGTACGTTGCTAAACATTCTACGATGCACAGGAAAGGCCCCCACAATAAAGAATTATCCAGTCCAAAATTTCAGGAATGCTGATGTTTGGAAATCCTGCTTTATGATGGAATTTTACATTGCTAACAAAAAACGTTTGAAAAGATTATTTCATTACATGGGTACAAAGCATGAAGATACGTAATGATAGATGAAAAAATGGAAGACAAAATGTATATGCTTTGATTTCAAGAAAAATACGCAACACACATAACTTCTGTAGAAAAAGAAGACCCAACAGAGATACACCCAAATAGTAACAACAATTATCTCTGGGCAATAACATGGCAATCATTATTTTATTCTTCGTGCCTTTCCTTAGACTCCTTCAAATGAACATGTATTACTTTAGGCATTTTTTTTCTTTTAAATACTTCTGAATTTGTGTCTCCAGCTTTGCTCAGAAGGCAGATGAAAACTGTCCCTGGGGGCCTTCCTGGACCTTCAGTAAATAGTGAAATATCTGAATCAGCCATATCTAAGAATTTCTTTACTTGTTGATAATAGTTACAGAATTTCACTTCCAAAACATGAAGTTCCTCACAAGCACTACAGATCAGTCTGCAAGCTGAATCTGACTTATATAAACGAAACCCACAAAAAGCCCAAAGGGACGGTCGTCCCAGAAACGCAGAGATAGGATGGAGGCTACAGGCAGCCTTGCTGCACTCAGGGACCAGGTCTTCAGAGAGGACGCGCCAGGAGGGCCGAGGTGGTGACTACAGTACAGACTTGGAACAAGCAGTTGATGTACCGGGAGTGTCTCCAGCAGCAATACAGGGAGACCTGTGGCAGGCGTGGCCCCTGGACTCCTTCAGGCTGCTCCAAGTGTCCTTAAACTTATTGGTCAAGAGAGGAAGTTAGAGATGTCACCATCTCTCTTATTTATGTATTCTGTCAACATTTAACCTGTGCTCACGATGTCAGTGAGCATTTTGCAAGGCACTGGAAATACAAAAACGCATGTGTGCAGAAAATGATAAAACAATGAGAGAATGAAGAGATAAAATTATTCACAGGGTATTTTGGAAGCCCTGAGAAAGAGGAGCATGTAACTCAACCAGGCTGGTGTTTGGGGAAGACTTTCTGGAGGAGATGCTACCTGAGACCAAAGACAGATGAAGGGGAGGAGAAGCCAGGCCACTCCTGGCTGAGAGCATAGTACTTGCAAGGCATGGAGATATGCTAGAAGCCGCACTCTAATTTCAGACCTTGGAATCAATGCTGGCTTAACTACAGTCCTTTAAATATCATCTGCATGAGTTTTGTCCTATCCATGCGCCACAGTTACTATTACGTACTTAAGATTTCCATATGAATCCAACTCACATTTTTAACAGAAATAAATTTGCTTATAGATTAACTGTATATCCCATTCCACTGAAGAAAAAGCAACTCAGTTTGCAACAGAGTATGCATAAAAATATAGTGAAAAGTAAGCAATATTGCTAAATTATAGCTAGATATTGTTGGCTGCCAAAGATAGCTGAGTCTGGTCTTCTTTTTTGAAAAGGGAGAGGTGCAGGCATTGACAAAGTATTAAAACATCTAACTTAGAATTTAGACTCTCTAAACAGGAGGAAAAGAATTGGAAAGGGAATAACATCACACAATGTTATTTACTACTATATGAAACCAGATTCCTAAGAAACCAACAATTATCTAACTTACTATCTAAAAATCAACTCCTGCAACCCCATCAAGAATTCTGTTGGAAATACTACTGTTCTAGTGCAGTGCTTCTCGAACTCTGAAGTGGATTCGAATCATCCAGAGGTCTGGTGAAAATGAGGATTCTCACTCCATAGATGTAGGGTAGACCCTGAGATTCTACATTTCTGATAGGCTCCCAGGTCATGCCCATGCTGTTGTTTGTGGGACCACACCAAGGATAGCATGGTTGTAGATGTTACTACATACATCACTAGGAAGGAAACACAAGGAAGGTCGTGCTCAGAGAAAGGCGTAGTTTTAATTTGTGGGAAGGAGGAGATGAAGTCCTCTCGGGTTTACAGTGTTTCATCAGCAGAGGAATTGATTGGTCAGCATTAACACTTTATGGCACTGAATTATAGTGATTTGAGGTCAGAAACCATTAAACACACACAAATGCACACACTTCAGTATGTCTTTTAAGAGGGAGGAGGAGTGAGGTCCTACCTGGCCCGTTCAGCATTTCTCAGCTGGAAATTGCCAAATCTCCCCGTCAGGGGGCCCTAGTTGTTGGTAATATCACTGGGTTCTAAGAAAAACTCTAATGAGGAACAACTCTGACCTTCTTAAATACAGTTGGTCCTGGAATAACATGGAGATTAGAGACATCGACTCCCCGTTGAAAATCCATGTGTAGCTATGGACTTCCCCCAAACCTGACTACTAATCACCTACTGCTAACCAGAAGCCTTACCGATAACATAAGCAATTGATTAACACATATTTTGTATGTTATATGTATCATGTACTGTATTCTTGCAATAAACTAGAGAAAAGAAAATCATAAGGAAGAGAAAACACATTTACAATATTATACTGTACTTACTGAAAAAAAATATACTTATAAATGGACCCACAGAGTTCAAGCCCATGTTGTTCAAAGGTCAGCTGTATACTCTTACCCTAAAAAAAGTGACTCTATTTTTGGATACCCATGCCTTTCAATTGGATCTTGTCTAATCTCTGAGCCTGAGTCCGGTTCAGTGCCCATTCACTGTACAGGCCCACTCAGGCTTTACTCGGAACACATTAACTGAACTTTTACAAGGAATGCTGGGGAGAAGAATAACAGAAGACAGAAGTGACACAGTTCAGATGGCAAGCTTTCTCAATGTTATGGAGAGAGAGCAGCAATCATATCCCCTGGGTCCACACAGCTATGCAGCAGCCAGGCAAACCTAGATCTGGTACAGTTGGCCAAAACACAGAAAGCAAAACCAATTACTCCAAATCCAGGAGTAATAGTAATGTTTGGTCACCAATGGGCATCTAATTAGCCTGGCGATTTCCTCTTCGTGCCCTGGAGTCGTGACCCTGGGCACAGTTGTAACCTTGGACAGTCATCACAGACTCCATCTCCCTAAATTCAAAAGTCATTTGTCAGCTCTCAGCCTATGCCAGGTGACACCAAAACAAGCCATTTTAATCTCCTCAGGCAAACGGCCAGTCAGCTAAATGTGAAATAATCAGCCAAACTGATGTTTAACTGAACTGACTAGGTGTCTGGTAACTTTTTTTTTCCCTTTACTCTTCTGAATTGACAGGTCAAATTAGTCAGAAGAAATTTCCAGCCCCAGGGAGACAAAGCCTAAATTATTTCTCCATGCTCTTTCCAAGGGAAGGTTAAAATGACCCACCAGAGGCACGTGGGTGGCTGTCAGTGGAGCGTCTGACTCTTGATTTCAGCTCAGGTCATGATCCCAGGGTTGTGAGAACAAGCCCAGTGTCAGGCTTTGCACTAAGCATGGAGCCTGCCTGGGATTCTCTCTTTCTCCCTCTGCCCCTCTCCCCAGCTCATGGTCTCTCTCTCTCTCTCTCTCTCTCTCTCTCTCTCTCTCTCTAATACAATACAATACAATACAATACAATACAATACAATACAATAAAAATCACCCACCACAAAGCTCACTGCCACTTTCACTCCATTACTAAAGTCACACTCAAGAGAGGCAAAGATAAATCAGTTTTGTTTAACAAATAATTCATTAGAGTTTACTATCCACTAGATACTTTCCTAAGCTCTTTACTGACATGAACTATTTCAATCCTCTTCACAATCCTTGAGGAACCTCACCAACCCCATTTTACAGATAAACAAACTGATTCACATAGAGGTTAAATCACTGAGAGAAAAGCAGAAAGCTAGTTAGTGCTAGAGCCAGAATCACTCCAGGATACCCAGGCTCCTGGCCACGAGTGCTACACTCTTTGACCTCAGACCCACTGTGGTCAGATCACACACCTAAGTTTATAGACATCCTTCAGACATTCAGAAGTCTGAAGATACTAATGAGCTGGAAGTCATGGAGCCAGCAGTGGCCAAGACAGCGAGATGTTTTTGCAGAAGAGATCTGGTAGGATTACAGTTGCCCTCCACAAGCATTGACAAGGTTATTATTTATAGAATTAACATATTATGAGATTTCTCCAGCAGGCCAGGCTGGATATAATGAGGAAAAATAGATATGATATTCCATTCACTCTGTTTGCTTATTTTTTCCTTCCTCCACTCAAAATTATTGTGAGCATGACACAGTAGTTCAGAGCCGGGTCATTAAAGTTGAGCAGACAGGGGTGTAGGTGGTCAACGTTCTCATGTTTAAAAGCTGCAGTTGCCATGTTTTCTCTATCCATTCATTGAAGGGCATCTATGTTGTTTTCATATCCTGTCTATTGTGAATACTTAATGAACATGGGTATGCAGATATATGTTTGAGATTCTGATTTTATTTCCTTTGAGTGTATACCCAGAAGTGTGATTGCTGGATCACATTGTAGTTCTATTTTAATTTTTTTTAAGAACTGCCATGTTGTTTTCCACAATGGCTGTACCAATTTATATTCCCACTAACAGTTCACATGGATTCTCTTTTCTCCACATTCTCACCAACATTTGTAATCCTTTGTCTTTCTGATAATAGCCATCCTAACAGGTGTGAAGTAATACTGTATTATGGCTCTGATTTGCATTTCCCTGGTGATTAGTTGAGCACTAATGTTGCCCATTTGTATGTCAAAAATGTCTATTGGATGATACACACACACACACACACACACACACACACGGGAGTACTGTTCAGCCATAAAACAAAAAGAAATCTGGCCATTTGCAAAAACATGCATGAATGTGGAGGGCATTATGCTAAGTGAAATAAGCTAGACAGAGAAAGAAAAATACTGTCTGGTATCACTTATATGTGGGATCTGAAAAAAAAAATTAATGTCAATTTCATATAAACAGAGAACAGAAAGAAAAAGAATGATGGTTGCCAGGGCTGGTGGAAAGGAAAATGGGGAGATGTAGGTGAAAGGGTACAAATTTTCTAGTGGAGAGAGGCAAGGGCAATAAACACAAACATATGTAAACATATGATGAGTTTTATGGTGATAAGTGCTATGGAGAAAATAAAACAAGGAAGGGGGATAGAGAACATTGTAGTGTGGTCACTATGCTATATAGGGTGATCAGGGAAGGTCTCTGAAAGGTGACATTTAACCTGTAGACTATAAAATCATGAGCCAGAGAAGAAGTGGCCAAAGATATAGGAGGCAATAAGAGAGTGGATCCCAGGAGCCACATGTAGGTGATATGGCAAAGAGGATGCAATTACCAATTTTCTTAAATGTTGCTGATATACAGACTCATAATAGATATTGGAGTTGACAATGAGAAGGTAACTAGGGTAGGTCAACAGTAATGAGTTGCTGTAATGAAATGATGAGGACAGAATCTGAGGGGTGGGTTCAAGAAAGGCCAGAGGAGAGGGAAGGAAGATATATAAATGACTCACTGAGATTTGCTGTGAGGGGAGCAGAAAATGGAGCTTTGCATAAGAGGAATGTGAGGTCAAGGAGTAAATTTTTTTCCTTCTCTCTTTTTTAGATGGCACATGACAGCATATTTATATGCTGATATGAACGATTCATCAAAGAGAGAAAAATTAATAGTACACAAAAGAGAGAAAAGGATTGCTGGAACCTTCCCTGAAGTGGAGAAGAGGGTATGGGATCCACTACACAAGGGGTGCAGTTGGACTCAAAGAGAAACATAGATATTTCATCCACAGTGATAGGAGAAAACGCAGGGTAAAATGGGCTCACATCCAGAGAGGATAGAAGATGTGCTTCTTCCTTTCTGTTTTCTTTTGCTATTTTAATAAAACAGAGAGCAAAATTAACTAGCAAAGACTTGGCATGGAGTGGGGAGTAAGTGTAGAAGGTCTGAGGAAAGAGAGAAGATACAAAATAGTCACCAGGACAGCAGAAGGTTGGTCTGGAGAAAGGCCACGAAGCTACAGCTTGTGCACCAAATCCAGCCCTCTGCTTGTTTTTGTAGCTACTTTTGTTGGAAGACAGCCACACCCATTTATTTATGTACTATCTATGGCTGCTCTCCTGATCAGATAGTCAAATTGTGACAGAAACCATATGGCTCCCAAAGCTTAAAATACTATCTGGCCCTCTACAGAAAACATTTACCAACCCCTCGTCTAGAGTTCAGTTGGATTTTGAGTTGGTTTCAAGAGTCACAAGGTTATGGTCACAAATTTGAAGGGAGAGTGGTAAGCATGGATGTGACTGTTTGAATATGTGGGGCTAGGACTGGGGAAGGGAAATTCTCTCCAGATATCTTTAGCTGTTCAGATACATGTATGGAAGAAGAAGAGTTGGAATTAACCACGATAGGTGTTCAGTCAAAACAAATATAATAAAGGTAAAGAAGGGTAGAGAAGCCGAGGGAGTATAAAAGTTATGAGTAATGGAGCCTGGAATCAATGCTGATTAAGTGAGGTCATGAGGGGAAGAGTGTCAGGAAAATGAAATGTCAGGGGATTCTAAGTCTTAGTGGGCTTCAGGAAATATTAAATTAAAGGGAATGAACCCTAAAGGCATGAGGAAAAAGAAGATGCTTGAAGTTAAAATTATGGAGGGGTTACCATTTTGGAAAATAAGGAAAGGCAAGTGAATCAGTTTAATGAAGTGGGGATAAAATACAGCAAATGTAGTAATACTCTTCCAAAGGAAAATACCATACAAATTTAAGAGATCATTTCCAATCTCCTAGACCCGTATTTGCATGTGTTATAGCGTTTCAATTTGGGGAGCACACTTAGAAAGCATAAGCAATGAAGAACTTCCCTTGTTTGTCTAGTTTCCAAGATATTAGTGAAATTGCATTAGGAAGAGGGAAAATAAAAAGCAGGTAGGCGAAAGTGTATGAGTTTTCAATGTATGTCTTATTAATAACGCCATCTCTCCAGGGAAATGGCACTGAAAGACACTACCCAGGATTACTGTCCCTGGAGTGGTTTAGATGACAGATATAAAGCAGGAACAGCAAATTTTGTTATTTCCCTACACTGTTGATGACATGGAGCCCAGGCTGAGTTATGTGAGGTTGTTCAGGTCTTTCCAAACTAAACATAGTTTGTCAGTTTTCGAAATCGTAAAGAATGACCCATCTTCCTACCTTTACCCCTGACCTCACTCATAGCTTTTTCTTTTTTAATTATTGTGCCTCTTACATCAAACACTTAAATGGGGAGATTGCTGGTCTTAGCTGACTCTACCCGTGCTTTCCATCCTTCCTCATCCACCTTCAAAGTTATGGATGCATTCCAAACTGATTAAATGGGTCATAGCCTTTTGGAGAGGTCAAAGCCAGCTGGTTCCAGTCAATTGTATTCCTTCCAATTGACAAACGATAAATGGAGTTTTTGCTCAGGCGGTTGGCTCTACAGTTGGTGATTGATGACTTGATATTATGCCTTTCAAGCTGGAGTAACATCTCACCCCCAGCCAGAGTCCATGAATCTATCTAGATCTGGGGTTAGCCCATCTGCCCACACTACAAAACACCGTATATGAGACTATTTCTAAGTTCAGTTACATAGTCAAGGAGATATTTATGAATCCATTTTCTTCAATATTTATAGAGTAGACATATACACCAATCTATTGGCTGTGAGGAAATAGAGCTCTATCTTTAAGGATAAGTAGTCATTCTTCAATAAACAGAAGGAAAATCTGATTTTTTTTAAAAAAGCAAAGAAAAGCACATGAAGAGAGATAATATTCAGAAAATTTAAGTAATTTGATGTGGCTGTAGCATAGACAAAGAACAGGGCATAGAAGGGCAGACTGCAAAGATAGACTGGATCCAGATTAATCAAAACATTCATAAGGGGAATATATTTTTGGCAGTTCCAAAACAAGACATGTTATCAGAATTACTCACCTAGACACTTAAAAATACAGATATCTGATTCTAGTCTTACTAAATCAGAATCTCTGAGAGCAGGACCCAGAAATGCATATATTTTAAAAACTTAGTTTCAGGAACTATCAGAGCCTTGTTACTCAAAGATTGGATATTTGATAGAAATGCTGAATCTCATAGCAAACCTGCAGAATCAGAATCTGCAATTTCATAAAATCCTCAAATGATTCCTATGCATGTTAAAACTAAGAAGCATGGTCTAGTCTAGAGAAAGTCCTTAAGAGTACCTAAGTGTGTGAAATTAAAGATCAGAAATACATAGTAGGCTTGTGCAGCACTGTTAGTTAAAAAACAAAAGGAATGCATATGAAAACGTGTACATTTGGATCACCCTTTCAAATCTGTCCCACATGGTAAACTGAGTATTTATCAGTAATATAAAATATGACTAGCTTTCATAAAATCATACGGGGAAGCAAGGGAGGGGTAAATGTCACCATTGATCATAAAATAACCTCTTATGACCCAAAATCCAATCCTGACATAAATCTGCATCTCCCGGGATCAAAAAATAACCTCAATATTTTAGAGCCAATGAAAGGCATTGGAAACTTTACTCAGTTCATTATACAATGAAAGGAAATAGCTATTACTTTT
Source organism: Panthera pardus (assembly GCF_024362965.1). NCBI lineage: Eukaryota > Metazoa > Chordata > Mammalia > Carnivora > Felidae > Panthera > Panthera pardus. Next base: position 190,184,262 of record NW_026526688.1, read on the forward strand.
AAGAGCATTTCACATTTGTCATTCCTGATTCACATACTTTAATTCCAGGCTAAATTGGAAATTTAACCTAGCTAAGGACAATGGAGCAATAGCTGACTATAAAAAGCCGTCATCATCATCATCGTCGTCATCGTCATCATCATCATCATCATCACCATCATCATCATCACCATCATCATATAGAGAACATTTGCAAATGTCCAGCACTGTGCTACTATTTCACACAAGCACTGGTTTCTCATAGGAATTATCACTCCATTTAACAGATGAAAAAACTGAGATGTTGAATGGGAATGTCTGTGGTCACATGGCTAAAAAGCAGCAGAGTTGGAATACAATCCCCTATCATCTGACTTCCTATGTCTTGCTTCTGACCACTCTAACTGAAACTTAATTGTAAGAGGATATGCATGCAAGCCCCAGCTATACCATCCTGCAGACTTCATCATAAAATGTCTCAGCCAGTTTCTCCACCTGCAAGTCAAAAAAGAAATATCTAATCTACCAGGTTTTTAATGATTTGCTGAGATTGAGTCTGAGAAAAAAAGCATTGTATGATGCAAATCACAATAAGCAATCAACAGAGAGCTGTTATTTTGACCTTGCATAGCTGTCTCTGAATAATTATAATTATCTTATAAAATTGTGTTTCTATCAAATGCACACTTCTTGAGAGTAGGAAACTCTCTACAATATCTCTGGAGTGTGTGGTCGGGTAGACAGGTTAGACACCTAGTGAAGGGTTTCTAACTGAAAGAAATGAAAGACAGTTACCTGTGAAAATAGAAAAAAGACACGGTGACAGTTTGGAAAAAACATTAGCTGGGGAGCAAGCTGGTCTAACTTTTTCTCCAACTCTTGCTCTGATAAACTATATAGCATTGGACAAGTCATTCCTGTACTCCAAGACCCCACACTGTCATCAGTAATATGACCACATTGGTCTATAAGACTTCTAAGCTCTCTTTTAGCTCTAAGATCATATGAGTCTGTGTTTAGGCATCGAAATTGCTATGCTCAGAAACCCCGAGGTGTTACACCACTTTACAAAAAACCCGCTAGACAATGGATTACAAAGTATATAATGTCAGGGTCTAGAAGTATGACAGTAAACTCTAAGGGAAAAAGAATATAGTCAGGTTCTGTTTTATCCTGTGGTTTATACTTGGATTTCATCTACTCATTTCTGAAAAGCAGTAGAAAGGACAGGTAAAGTTTCTGCTTTTCATGGAGCTTACAACTGAATGGAGGAGACAGAAGAAAACAATAAACAATGAATTAACTACATTCCGATACATGCTGCGAAGGAAATAGGGTGCTGAAGTCAGGAATCAACTGTGCCTTGGTGAAGGAGAAGCTTAGGCAGGAGAATGGTCAGACCTCCATTTCAAATTGTTGACATTCAACTGAGACCTAGACCTGAAGGGTAAGAAGACAGGATAATTTCAGGCAAGGAAAAAAGCCAACACTAAAATCGTGACATTAGAAAGAAGTTGGCATGTTGGAGGACCAAAAAGAATTCAGTGTTGTTGGCACAAAGGAGTAACATGGAGAGAGGCACAAAATAAACTTGGTAGGAACCCTGACCTTGGAGTCCTTGGCTAAAGGATGGTCTATTATTTAACTTTCCTGATACAGGTTTTTAAGCAGAAAATTTATAGCAAATATTCACTGAGTTCTTCTTATTTATCAGGTGCTGTCCTCATTGCCTTTCATATATTAATTTATTTAATTATCACCATAATCCTATGAGGTGGGAACTGTTATCACCCATGGATGAGGAATGTGAACAAAGAGAGGTTAATTAACTAGCTGAGGATCACACAGCAAGGACATTTCTGAGCCCAGATTCATTACTAGGCAGCCTGACTACAAAGCCTGTCCTCTTAACGAATGTGCCATGCAGGTGTGTTTTATAACTTGGAGGTTTCAGGTGCTTGATTTGTGTTGACTGAGAACATTCCAGAACCGAGTTTGATTTCCCTTTTCCCTACGTTATGAAGAAGCACTGCTTGACACGATGTAACAGTACAAGGAGTGTTTGTGAGTGCCATGAGCCCAACTCCTTCAAAATGAAAAGTCAACCCTTAAAAGAACAGACTAGTAAGCAGAAGGTTGCTGATATCTGAAAGATTATTTTCTTAACACATTTCATGACACATTTAGCTTGTGTCTTCAGACTCAGTGAAATTAACCTCAGTATAAGCTTGATTTATATTATTCTGGATGAGGTGGGGTTTTTTTTTGTTTATTTGTTTGTTTGCTTTTTTTCAGTTAAAACAACTGACTCAGATCCACTGGCAGAGTTGCTCAGAGTTCTTTGTGCCTCAGTTGGCACACCTATGAGATGGAGATTATATACCTATGTGCAAAAATAGACAAATAGTTCAGATAGAAGAGTAGTCAGATAGATACATAGACAGACAGATAGATAGATGATGGATGGACACACAAACAGGCAGGCAGATGGGGCAGATATATGAGAAGGTATTTAATGACACTTCTATTATTAATATGCTAAGCAAACAATAATGTCAATTTACATATATATTGAGTGTCCTGTGCGTCAGTTGTGTTCCAACCATTTTGCATGAATTCTCTTAATCCTTTACACAATTCCATAAATTACATATAATTACCTCCATTTTACAAATGAGGACACTGAGGCACAGAGAGATTAAGTAACTCCTTCAAGGTCACAGAGTTATTAGCAGGTAGTGGTGTCAGGATTCACGCCCACCAAATCCATCTTTAGACTCTTTCTCCTAACCACTACCTCTACTCTCCCTCATGCATATCTTAATTAGTCCTCCTTTACTACTGTCAGGAAAGACTCATTCCTTTTGCTTTTCCTAACCTCACTATATAGAGCATAGTAACACTGAATAATATTTCTGATAGCTGTCAAAGAGAGTAACTAATTAAAAAGGAAGAGCATGTCAGTTTCTTCTTTGCAGGGGAAATCCTTAAAATAACATTTATCTACCTCTCTGACTTTGTGCTTAAAGAGGCAGGTCAAGATATCTGGAAAGAAGTCAGCCTTTTCTGAGGCACCCTAAGGTGGGTGCTTATATCCTAGCCCATGTTCCCATAAAACTTTCTCTCTCCTGCTCCCATAGCCCTATCTAGAGTCATTTAATGGGTATCTAAAGGCCTTGCCAATGTACCCAGCCTGTATCTGTCCCGGAGTTGCTTCCAGCATACCCCACAGTAGAGCAGTCAAACTTCCATAGCACGAGTGTGTCCACAGAGAGAACTTAACCCATTGGGATCAGCTGTGTTAACAATGCACCATTTTTGTTTTGATAGCGCCCAATGCATCCTCACTATAGAACAATTACATCACGAAGATTGCTGTGCTTCCTGATTATACCTCTTTCTTACACTATTGTATAAGTGATCAAGGGTAGGTGCTGTCTTGTTTCAGAAAGTGTCCGGATTTTTTCTTTTTTTCTGTAAGAAAGATATAATTAAAGATATTGCTAAGGACCTCTCACTATTTTTGTGTCATCTGCCTTTTTTTTGATTGCTGGAAAAAGCTTCAATTTTATGTTTTCTTTTGTAGAAAATCAAAACTGGAATAACTGGGCATCTTTATATATGCATCCCATGTTTTTTGGTCACCAGAAAACTACAGGTTAATTCTTTCTATCTATCCATCCATCCTTCCATCTTCCCATCCATCCATCCATCAGTCTAATCTAAGAAAGAATCATCTCACTAAACATTTAGTGAAGGAAGGAAGGAAAAAATTGATGTCATATAGACTAATGTCCTTTACTAAGTATCTTGAAACAGTATGTCATAGATGAATAAGATAGGCACTACATGACACAAACCCATCTGTACAACTGGAAGAAACACTCGATTTTTCTATCAATATTTTCCCTAAATACTCATATTTTTTGGTAAAAACAAAATAAGGCTAAATACAGAGATAAAGAAATGCACACAGCTTTGGCAAACAATATAGCCACGAGAACACATCTAATCAGTCATATCTACAGTAGCTATATTTTGGTAAAAATTCTGCCTATACCTGCACTCGAAATCTAAAACTTGCCATGGCAAACACCTGCTGAGATACGTTCACGTACTGCTATTCTTTCTGTAGTAAACAACTTTTGTCTAACACTCCCTGTTCCTTGGGGAAATTGCTTCTTTCTAACTTTATTGATTTGATTTGAGTACAACTGCCACCCATTACCCCCCCTACCCCCCGAGCAGAAAAGCTGACCTGGACTTAATGAATCATAACAGCCCATTTTACTAGCCACAGTGTTTGATCCAGGAATGGACAAATGAACAATGTGGAGCCAATGAATCTTTCTCTTGGAGTACTCAGTTTGGAGCTGGATGTAAAAGGATCACAAAGCTACAGTAAGGTGAATTGAAGGTGTTCATTGTCATCTTCTCCACGATGTAGGAAAGAGTGACAAGTACAGTGTTGGAGAGAGAGAGAGAAGAAATGGGAATAGGAGGGAGACAAGACAGGGACTAAGGACTTCCTTCAATGGACTCGTTTGTCCCTTTCACGCTTGAAATCAGCTCCACTTCTGGACTCAGACTCAGCTCATGTTCCCACACTTAAACCTGCAGGTGTTCTAACTAATATAGTTCCTGAGAATTCTTTCTCTAGTCACATTAAGCTATTAAACTACTTGTTATTCAGGTTAGAATGCATTTTTTCATACTTACCTCTGCATTATGCACACATACTCTCTATTTCAGTTATTTATTGCTGTGTAACAAACTACTCCAAAACTTAGTGGCTTAAAACAGTCTTTCATTTTGCTCATATTATTGAGAATCAGGAGTTTATAAAGGGCCTGGCTCCATGCGGCTTCAGCTAAGGTGTCTGGGACTAGAAGTCATACTTCTAAGTCTCTTCATGTACATGTCTGGTGCCTAAACACAAGGCTCCCTGGACTCTCGTTCTCAGTGTGACGTCCCATCCTCAGAGTCTCTTGCCAAGGCTCAGACTTCTCACACCCTACGGGCTTCAAGCAGGGGCTCTTCTGCAGTGGCTTATAAGAAGAAACATCCTAAAAGCAAGAGTTCCAAGGGGCCTAGGTGGAAGTGTAACGTTTCTTAAGGTCTAGCCTCAGAAGTTACACAGCATCAACTCTGCCACAGTGAGAGGCAAAGGGCCAGCCCAGTTAAGGACTGGGGACCACATAAAAGCAGGAATACCATGAGGTATGGCTCATGGTCTCAGGAGAGATCTTTAGAAACCAGATATCACCCACCCAACTCTGTCTGGAATTGGATGTCCTTGTTGTCCTGGTTATTCCTACATACCCCTGGGTTCTTAGCACAAATACTCCCTTCTCTGACAAATCTTTCTTTCTTCCCATGTACATACTTCTGTCACAGTGTGTTATATCTCCTTGTAGTATGATTTATGAGTTTGTCTCTATACTAGGCTCTGAACACCTTGAGGGGGTTAAAGATGTCTTAATTCATCTTTATATCTGAGACCTTAACTTATCGCTGGTGCTCAATAAATGTTGTCTGGGTGAACAAGCATATATATGTCAACACATTTACTCTGCAAGTTGAAAAAAATTGCAGAAGATGGATTCAAGTGGAACTCTTGCTCCCAGAGAAGTTTCTGGGTCAGGACTACGTCAGCTTGTGGACTATTTCCCTACATGATATTTTCACACATGATGTCAACTAATATCAGGATATAAAAAATCGACTCAGCCCAAAGTAGTCAAAGCAACTGATGTCAAAGTGTTACAGGATCCTGTCACCTCGATGAGCCCTGTCCTTCTCACACACTTCAAGAAAACTTGTGAAGTCATACATTTATCTAGTCAGGTCCACAAAAAAAAAATGTAGCACAGGACAAAACACAGCTGGGATTTAGTTAGAGGAAAATTATTTTCCATGATTTTTCTAATTTGATATTTCATAATATTTACTAAGGCTCCATGTGACTATGAGCTATGAAGGTACCGCCCTTACAAGGATGCATTATACAACCCTCTGCAGATGAGAAGCTGATACACGTGAGCTGATACACGCGAAAATATAGACACTTGCATGTAAGTTCCAATAACCACGAGGGTGAGATACACATCCCAATCATTGCCAACAGAAAATTAGATTATTCTAAGCTTCCTTCCTTTCACCTTACTAAGTGTAAATCTAAGAAATCACAGGAATTTATGTGTGTGTATGGTTCTGTGCGTATATGTGATAAGAACACATTACATGAAATCTACTCTCTTAACTAATTTTGAAGTACATGATCCCATATTGTTAACTATAGACACTAGGCTGCACAACAACAAATCTGCAGGACTAATTCACCTAGCATTACTGAAACTTAGTACCCACTGAGCAACAACTCATAAAAAAAACAAAAACAAAAACAAAAACAAAAAACCAAATAATGAAAACAAAAACCAAAGGGATACAACATTCTGGAAGGTGTTGGATATGTCTCTTTTTTCTTTATTCTGGTTAAGGTATCAGAGGTGTTTGCATATGTCCAAACTCATCAATTTGTACACATTAAATATATGCAGTTCTTTGTATATCAATTACACCTTAATAAAGCTGTTTCAAAAGAAATCAGTCAAAAATTTTCATTTTCTACTGTTATACTTTGTTTCTGTAAAGAATAAGGAGGGACATACTTGAAGAATGAACTAAGAAGACCAATGAAAGGAAAAAAAAAAAAAAAACAACACAGAAGATAACTGAATGCTGAGATCAGTAAAGAGGACAGATCCTTAGAGAGAAACAAGGAAAAAGAAAACATAATTTGGGATAGGGAATGGGTTGAATGAAAACCCCACAGCAACCTGGAAAAACTCCGAAATAGAATTTTTTTCAAATTGTGGTTTGACCCATGCTGCCGCTTAATTAAATGTTAACATGCAGGTTAAGCTCAGCAAGACATTAGAAATAGTAAGATAAGAAGATGAATCCACAGAAATATTTAGAGAACAGCAAAAATACAATGAAAAAGAAAGTTAGAGGGACACCTTGGTGACTCAGTTAATTAAGCATCTGACTCTTGATCTCAGCTCAGGTCGTGATCTCAGGGTTGTGAGTTCAAACCCTGCGTTGGGCTTTCAGTTGGGCATGAAGCATACTTAAAAAAAAAAAGGAAAGAAAAGAAAAGAAAACAAAAGAACAACAACAACAAAAAAAGCTAGAAGCATATGACAGAGAATGAGAGTGATTCATGAAGCTATGTGATAATTGCCAGGATGTTCCAGGCCCAAAGCAAGACACACAGTGTAACCTGTTTGGATATTTACTAATTTGGCAGGCAGTGAGTGTTCCTACGCCTGCTGACTCTAAAACTTTATTGACATTACCTCTCAGAGAGGAGTTGTTAGCATCTTTCATCAAAGTCTCTCCTCGAACACGAGAAATGGGTCACATGTATCCAAAATTTGTAAGAATTATAAACCAGAATTTGGATCCCTCAAGAGTATGGCTGTCAACTGGGAGACATCAAACACCAGGACCAGACTGTAAATTATCACAGACTTTGCAGACCATACTATCTGTCACAATTGCTTAACTCCGTCTTGTAGCATGGAAGCAGATAAATACAGTATGTACTGAAACTGGTATATTTTGTGTTTCAATATAGTTTATGTATTATGATGGAATTTTGAATTTCATTTGGTCTTCACATGCCACATTTTTTTAATATGAAATTTATTGTCAAATTGGTTTCCATACAACACCCAGTGCTCATCCCAACAGGTGCCCCCCCACAATGTCCATCACCCACTTTCCTCGGCCTCTCCCTGCCGCATCAACCCTCAGTTTATTCTCAGTTTTTAAGAGTCTCTTAGGGGTTGGCTCCCTCCCTCTCTAACCTCTTTTTTTTTCCTTCCCCTCCCCCATGGTCTTCTGTAAAGTTTCTCAAGATCCACATAAGAGTGAAAACATATGGTATCTGTCTTTCTCTGCATGACTTATTTCACTTAGCATCACACTCTCCAGTTCCATCCACGTTGCTACAAAAGGCCATATTTCATTTTTTCTCATTGCCAAGTAGTATTCCATTGTGTATATAAACCACAATTTCTTTATCCATTCATCAGTTGATGGACATTTAGGTTCTTTCCATAATTTGGCTGTTGTTGAAAGTGCTGCTATAAACATTGGGGTACAAGTGCCCCTATGCATCAGCATTCTGTAACCCTTGGGTAAATTCCTAGCAATGCTATTGCTGGGTCATAGGGTAGATCTATTTTTATTTTTTTGAGGAACCTCCACACTGTTTTCCAATTTGCATTCCCACCACCAGTGCAAGAGGGTTCCCATTTCTCCACATCCTCTCCAGCATCTATAGTCTCCTGATTTGTTCATTTTAGCCACTCTGACTGGCATGAGGTGATATCTGAGTGTGGTTTTGATTTGTATTTCCCTGATGAGGAGTGACGTTGAGCATCTTTTCATGTGCCTGTTAGCCATCTAGATGTCTTTAGAGAAGTGTCTATTCATGTTTTCTGCCCATTTCTTCACTGGATTATTTGTTTTTCAGGTGTGGAGTTTGGTGAGCTCTTTATAGATTTTGGATACCTGCCCTTTGTCTGATATGTCATTTGCAAATATCTTTTCCCATTCCATCGGTTGCCTTTTAGTTTTGTTGATTGTTTCCTTCGCAGTGCAGACGCTTTTTATCTTCATGAGGTCCCAATAGTTCATTTTTGCTTTTAATTCCCTTGCCTTTGGAGAGGTGTCAAGTAAGAAATTGCTGCGGCTGAGGTCAGAGAGGTTTTTTCCTGCTTTCTCCTCTAGGGTTTTGATGATTTCCTGTCTCACATTAAGGCCTTTATCCATTTTGAGTTTATTTTTGTGAATGGTGTAAGAAAGTGGTCTAGTTTCATTCTTCTGCATGTTGCTGTCCAGTTCTCCCAGCACCATTTGTTAAAGAGACTGTCTTTTTTCCATTGGATATTCTTTCCTGCTTTGTGAAAGATTAGTTGGCCATCCTTTTGTGGGTCCAATTCTGGAATCTCTATTCTATTCCATTGGTCTATGTGTCTCTTTTTGTGCCAATACCATGCTGTCTTGGTGATTACAGTTTCAGCAATCAGACAACAAAAAGAAATCAAAGGCATCAAAATTGGCAAAGATGAAGTCAAGCTTTCACTTTTTGCAGATGACATGATATTATACATGAAAAACCTGATAGACTCCACCAAAAGTCTGCTAGAACTGATACATGAATTCAGCAAAGTCTCAGGATACAAAATTAATGTACAGAAATCAGTTGCATTCTTATACACTAATAATGAAACAGAAAGAGAAATAAAGAAACGGATCTCATTCACCATTGCACCAAGAATCATAAAATACCTAGGAATAAACCTAAAGAAAGATGTAAAAGATCTGTATGCTGAAAACTATAGAAAGCTTATGAAGGAAATTGAAGAAGATACAAAGAAATGGAAAAACATTCTGTGCTCATGGATTGGAAGAATATTGTTAAAATGTCAATACTACCCAAAGCTATCTACACATTCAATGCAATCCCAATCAAAATTGCACGAGCATTCTTCTCGAAGTTAGAACAAGCAATCCTAAAATTTGTATGGAACCACAAAAGACCCCAAATAGACAAAGTAATATTGAAGAAGACCAAAGCGGGAGGCATCACAACCCCAGACTTTAGCCTCTACCACAATTTTTTTTTAATTTGTTTAGCAATTTAAAAATGTAAAAATAATCTTAGCTTTCTGGCCATACAAAAATAGAGGGCAGACTGGATTTGGTTCATTGTAGTTTGGTGATCCCTCATACAGACTAACTCTAGTTAGTGACAGAATAAAGGGATCAATTCTTTTTGCACCTATACATATCCAAAGGTGTCAGCTAGAGTTACCTTATCTTGTTTTTAAATCTGATTAGTTTGGACTACTATTCCACAAGTTGAAAAGCAAACGTCCAAAGTCTTCTCTCTCCCGCTTTCTCTTTCTTTGTGCATATGTGCCTTTGCCTATCTCTGACATCACTCTCTATCTCTATCTCTGTATCTCTCTATGTCCCTCCCACTCCCCCCACAACATTTATTATCCCTCTTTCAACTCATCCTTCAGTTCCAATCAGCTACAATGTAGCAAAATTTCTTGTTGACCTACATTTGCTAACACTTAAATGGTTGGAAAAATTTTACCGGGATAATATTTTGTGTCATGTGAAAATTACATTTAATTCAAATTTCTGTGACCACAAATAACATTTTCTTTTGGAATACAATCTGGAAATTGCATTATAATGTTTTTATATGCAGGAAAAGAAAAGAGTTCTAAGAATCAGACAGCCCTGAGTTCAAGTTAGAGCCCCACCAAATGAGTACTATATATAATCATTGCTAAGCAACACAACTAAATTTCAAAGTAATTTAAAAACACTTTTTAAGAGGGCACCTGGGTGGCACAGTCAGTTAAGCATCCAACTTCAGCTCAGGTCATGATCGCATAGCTTGTGACTTGGAACCCTGCATTGGGCTCTGTGAAGACAGCTCAGAGCATGAACCCTGCTCTGGATTCTGTGTATCCCTCTCTCTCTGCCTTTCCCTCACTTATGTTCTGTCTCTCTTTCTCTTAAAAACAAATAAGCATTAAAAAAAAAAGTTTTAATAAAAAAATTTAAAAAAACACTTTTTAAGCAAAATTAATGGAGTCCTATTTCAATTAAGTCATTCAGCCAGCATTTAAGCCTGGTCAATGACACAGCTGAGATTCAAACTCAAGTCAGATTCTGGAAACTTTCTTCCTCTAACAATGATGCATTATCGTTTTCGATCAAGTCATTTTTTCTTGTGTAGGCAGTTCTGTGTAGGGACTTCTACAATAATCAGGATTATCAGGATAGAGAATGATTTCCTCATGGCGCAAAATCTCAGAAGAAACTGAGGGTCAGAGAGCTAAAATGAATTTCAGAAGAATCCTTGCCGTTTTCCCATGCTCTGCCACAGGGAATCTAACTGGATATGGATGGAAAGAAGTGTAACAATTGCTTGTTTGTTTGGTTTTTCGTTTTTTTTTTTTTAATCAGAAAAAGGTAATGGTCAACAGTTTTAAGAAATGGACAAGACAGACACAACAATAGAAGTGAGTGCACAAAGTCCTGGCTCTGAGAGTCCAGGGAGCAGAGACAGTGGGGAGAATGTCTTTCAGCGGCTCATTTCAGTGGAGGGACCACCCCGACTTGTACAGAAAGCTTTATTACAGACCTTAAAAGAACCAATAAATGAAATATCAAAAATCACAGAGCAAAATAAAAAAACCTGAAACACTCAAGAGGAGAAATTTGGAGTGTAGACACATAGACCAACCACCTAGATTCTTCTTAATTGCTCTAGCAATAAGTCCCTCAAGGTTTGCTACAGCTGCAGAGAGCCACAGCAAACTCTCCTTAGGGTCGTCCACATCTGATCACCGATCAGTTTTTGGGTATTAAGGCCCAATCATTTTGGCTCAACTTTGGGCGACTCTGATGGTCTGTGTTTGTTCCAGAGCTCCTTGTCGAGTTGGGAGAGACTTTGCCACGCCTTTGACATGATTCGGTGTCTCCTTGGACCCAATCTTGCTTTCCTCTTCTCTCTTCCAAAGGAGCTAATTCCTAATAAACATCAAGCAGGCTAAACTCCATCCTAGCATCTACATCCAGTGATGCCAACCACCAATAAACGATACTGAAATTGGTCAGAGAAAGCAGGTACCGTGAGGGGTTCTGGAGATGGATCACTTGCTGCCCAGCTGGCAATAAGGAGAGCCCACCTACAGCAGGCGGGACATCATGAGACCTTGTTCCCCAAAGAGAGCACACTTTCTCCAGGAGACACAGCAAAGGTACTACACAACCATTGGCTACTACAGAACCATTGGCTACAACCATTGGCTACACGACGGGACCTTCTGCCCAAGGACCAGCAGTGAAGGAAAGGAATCACCATCTTGGCAGAAGTCACTGATCACCAAGGAGACATCAGACTGCGGTCACAAAATGGGGGTAGAGAGGAATAGGTGTGGCACCCAGGTGATCTCCTCAGGCTTGTTTTGGTAGCTTCTTGCCCAAATTGTAACTTCACAACAACAAAATATGAAATAACACTTATGTTTTCCTGTGGAAAAATATCTGCAATCTAAGAATATTATCTCTGGCCCCAATTTTTTTCAATTACGTATCAGCAGTAAAGAATCAGAGAATTTAATTCAAAAAATATGACTTAACAATATAAAAATAGAAATAAAGCTCCAAGAATGTACATTTTCCCACCATGAAACCATTTAACACCCTAAGAATATTAAAAATTGAAGTCCAGTAACAATAACTATTGGAGACGATGTGCCTGAAACTTGTCTCAAAGTTACATTTTGTGGTTTATAAAGTTGAAACTGTTGACATCTTCCACTCTTCTATGCAGACCCTGATTTTTGTATTTGAGAGACTATTCCTTCTGTAGGTGCTGAGATAACAGGGAAACTCAGAAAATTCTGCAAAATGAACAATATTTTCAGTCATTTTTCTATGCTAACCTGTACAAATTAGAACTCAAATGTTCTCACAGGTATTATTTCTTTCTCCATTCAGAGTATATTTCTTCAACAAATATTTTGGCAGGGCAAAACTCATCAAATAACTTCTCCATTCAAATTTTTTAATGTTTCGAAATCACATGCTGTAAAATTAGGCCTCATCAATTTTGTTTCACTCTGTTATTAAATATGAATTCAACCAGTAACAACTCCAATGAATTTTTTTTACCAATCAAGATGTTCCAAAGCACAAATAGGGAATTTCAAAATTATGTCTTATACATATTTGAGCACTCATTCTTCAATCTGTTAAATTCCTACTTTGATTTTGTTGTAATTAAGTGTCATTGACTTCTCATTTGCAAGCTTTGTTGTCAATAACCATAATTCAATAAAAGTGTCAAAATCTGAAGTTTCATGGATTCTATCCATGAAACACTTGATTAAAGTATTCCAGCAGATTCTGATTTTTCAAAAAAGCAACCAGGATTGAGAAGATTCAGTTATAGGTGAATACATTCCAATGCAGTAAGTTTCAATGTAGGTCACGTGTGATGACTTTCAAAATAATTGTTCTAAGGCTCAAACTTTCCTAAAATCTAAGTGATGATGGACAGCAACGAGAAGCACGTACACTCTTGAAGAATATCTATATTTATTTGCAACTGTGATTAAGTATAACATAAAATTTACCATCTTAATCTTTGTAGGTGTACAGTTTATTAGTGTTAAGTACATGCACAACGCTGTGCAACCAATTCAGAGAACTCTTTCATCTTATAAAATTGAAGATTTATACCCATTGAATAATTCCTCACTTCCCCTTCTCCCCAGACACTGGCAACCACCACCCTACCTTCTGTCTCTTTTCATTTGACTGCTCTAGGTACATGTAAGTGGAATCACACAGTATTTGTATTTCTATGGCTGACTTAAATTTGACTTACCATAACGTCCTGAAGGCATGTATCAGAATTCCCTTCCTTTTAAAGGCTGAATAATATTCCCTTGTATGTATTTACTGTTAACCTTAAATATAAAATTGTCAGTTATTTTACCAGAAAAAAATGGTTTTTTTTTTTTGGGGGGGGGGGGATAGTAGAGAACTGCAATTTGGTGCAAGCATGATATGGCAAAACCATAGTCAAGTCAAACAAAGGAGAGAAACATTATTTTACAAAGAAATAGTTGGAGGTTGGCAGGAATCGTTTTGAATGGAAGTCCACTGGAGTTCAGGTGATGACAGTTTCTCATTGGCTGAGCTGCAGGGGGAGTCGACTTCTTATAGGAAATGCAACGTACATCTTTTCCCTGTTGAGGTCTGTAACTGACAATTCTTTCCATAACCGATGTCAAATGGTATGGCTCCTCCTTCTAGCCTTCCAACTCTACTTTAGTGAGGTCTCTCTTTATTAATTTCCACAACACCACTGACAGGCTCTTTCCTTGACCAAACTTTAGTTAGACTCCTCTGAGCCCTCTTCTCAAATAGGCCTCAACCTCGGCCTCTGTCCTTGCTGAGGCTGCATAGCTCAGTCTTAGCAAGAATCCTGCTAAGTCAGTATGAAGACAATACTCAACTCTTGATATCTGGTCACTCTTGATATCTGATTAAGTTCCTCATCCCCCTCTGATATTTAATCCCTTGGCCTGCTTTCAGCATGAACCCTGCTGAGTCTAAGTTGGTTCAGCAGGAATACCCTCCCTTAATGCCTCCTCTTTAAAAATTCACTAACTACCTCACTCTGCTCATTGACTATAAATTCCCACTTGTCCTTTTATTCCTGATTTCTTTCCCTATTGAAATGCCCCTGTTGCAATAGTCTTGAATGGAGTTTCCATTACTGTTTGAACAAGTGTCAGAATAATTTCATCTTTGATAGCACATTGTGTTTATCCACTCATCAGATGGACGCGGGTTGCTTCTGCCTTCTGGCTGTTGCAAGTAACACTGCTATAAACATGAATGGACAAATATCTCTGAGACCTGGCTTTCAATTCTTTTGAGCATATACCCACAAGTGAAATTGATGGATTACATGGTAATTTTTTGCCCAGCTTTGTGAAAAATCCCTATCCTATTTTCCACAGTGGCTATATCATTTTACATCCTCCCCAAAAGTGCACAAGAGTATCAATTTCTCCTTGCCAACACTTGCTATTTTCTGGGGTTTTTTTATTTATTTGTTTGTTTTTTTAGAGTAGCCATCCTAATGGATGTGAGGTAGTATCTCATTATGGTTTGATTTATGTTCCTGTAAGATTGGTGACGTTGATTATCCTGTCATGTCTTTCTTGGCTATTTGCATATCTTCTTTGGAAAAATGTATATTCAAGTCCTTTGTACATTTTTTAAAAATTTTATTGTTTATTTTTGAGAGAGAGAGAGAGGGAGGGAGGGAGGGAGAGGGGGAGGGGCAGAGAGAAAGGGAGACACAGAATCCAAAGCAGGCTCCAGGCTCTGATTTGTCAGCACAGAGCCCAACACGGGCTTGAACTCACAGACCACGCAAGACTGACCTGAGCCAAGGTCAGACGCTTAACCAACTGAGTCACCCAGGTGCCCCCTTTGTAAATTTTTAATTGGGTTGCTTGTTTTTGTTGCTGAACAGTAGGAGTTCATTATATGTTCTGGATATTAACCCCTTATCAGATATATAATTTGTAAGTATCTCCTATTCTAGAAGCTATCTGTTCACTCTATTGATTTTGTATTTTGATGTACACAAGTTTTTAACATTGATGTAAGTCAATGTATCTATTTTTACTTTTGTTGCTTGTGCTTTTGGCGTTATATCCAATAAATCATTGGCAAAATTATGTCATGAAACTTTTTCCCTATATTTCCTTCTAAGAGTTTGGTAGGTTTCTCTTTTATGTTCAGATCTTTCATCCATTTTCAGTTAATTTTTGTATATAGTGTTTGGTTTGGTAAGGGTGCAACTTCATTCTTTTGCATATGGATACCCAGTTTTCCCTCTGTTGAAGGGACTGTTCTGTTCCCATTTAATAGTTTTTTCATGTTTGTTGAAGATCATTTGACCATATATGTGAGGGCTTATTTTGGGGTTTTCTATTCTATTCCATTGATCTATATGTATGGTTTTTACCACTAACCACCCTATTTTGATTACTTTAGCTTGGCAATAACTTTTGAGTTAAGAAGTGTAAGACCATCAACTCTGCATTTTTTCAAGATCGTTTTGGCCCTCTGGCGTCCCTTGAGATTCCATTATGAATTTTAGGGTAGATTTTGTAATACCATTTACAAAAAAAATGTTAATGGAATTTTGATAAGTATTACATTAAATCTGCAGATTGCTTTGGGTGGTACAGACATCTTAACAATTAAATATTCCAATCCATCAGCACAGGATGTTTTTCCATTTATTTGTGTCTTCTTAAAATTTGTTTAAGCAATGTTTTGTAGTTTTAAGTATATGTATCTTTTGCCTTGCTGGTTAAGTTTATTCCTAAGTATTTTATTCTTTTTGATGCTTTGAAAATGATAGTTTATTTTTAATTTCCTTTTCAGATTATGCACTATTCTTGAATAGTACGGTACGCAGTATAAAGAAATGCAACTGATGTTGTGTATTGGTTTCTTATCCTACAAGTTTGCTAAGTTCTTTTATTAGTTCTAACAGGTTGTGGGGTTTTTTGTATATGTGGAATCTCTAGGGATTTCAACATACAAGATCATATTGCTGCAAACAGAAATAATATTACTGCTTCCATTCCAATTTGGATTCATTTTTTTCTTTGTTTTGCCTAACTGCTCCTTCTAGGATGTCCAGTACTCTGTTGAAGAGAAGTGGCAACAGCAAACATCCTTTTTTCCCCAATCTTGGAGGAAGGGCTTTCAGTCTTTCACCATTGATTATGATGTTAGCTGTGGGTTTTCACACATGGTGTTCCTTCTATTCCTAGTTTGTTGAGTTTTTATAAAGGGTGTTGACTTTCACCAAATGATTTTCTGCATCAAATGAGAAGATCATACAGGGGTTTTTCCCCTTCCTTCTGTTAATGTGGTGTATTATATTGATTGATTCCACTCTTTTCTTTCTGTCCCAAGGGAGGAGCTGGGAAATGGGTGCCATATTAGTTTTCCCTCCAATACTACTTATTATGTTTCCCCAACCCAAACTCAAAATATAAAGCCAGAAAGGTATTCCATTGAGAAATTTGTGTGCTTGTCAGGAGGGATACTAACATCAGGCTTTAATTTTCTGAGCTATAGAATTTCAAAGACCCATCCTATTCTGTTACTGGGTCAGAACATATAGAATGTTTTTCTGCAAAATTTGACTAGCATCCTTGGTAAGGCAAAGGGATTTCATGTCAGACACTCTCTTTGGAACGCTTAAATCTAAACCTTGCTGAAGCTGCTTAGAACTGCACTGCAAAGAGCAGAGAGACTGAAGTTTTAATGCAGGCTTGACTGGACTTTTAAAAATATCAAGAAATGAAACTTTGTTTATATATGAAAATGGCCAAAAAAGCTATGGATCAGTTCAAAGACAGATGTCCCCAACTTACAATGGTTTGACTTAAGATTTTTTGACTTTATGATGGTGTGAAAGTAATTGGTTGGTTAGGTATACTTTGTGTATTTTCTATTTACAAGGTTTTCAACTTAACAATGTATTTATTGGGAGGGGACGCCACTGTAGTCGAGGAAGATCTGTATTGGACTGGGAAGGGGAGGGACGATGCAGCAAAGAGAGTGACAAGAAAAGAAGTAAATTGGTCTCTGCTTACACTCCTAAGTCCACCACTTTGAGCGTACTAGAGGTAGATGTGTAAATACACGGAAAGGTATGCAGGATGCACTGCCAACATTTAAAAAAAGAAGAGTTCATTTCATCTCGAAATTGCCATAGACAGCTTTGTAGAGAAGGTGGTATTTTGGGGTGTGAGCTGGTACTGAAGGGAGGTGGAGTGTGGGGGTGAGGGCAACGTTACAGATGGGACAAACGAGAACACTGAAAAGAAGAATGTTTAAGATTTTCCAAGGAAAAGTTAAGCACCCAGTTCAATGAACACAGAAGGACTACAGAATGTAAAATGTTAAAAGATCTGGAAAAATATACTGATGTGTGATCCTGAAGGTCCTTCAACTAGAATTGAAGAGACGAGAACTTTGATGGGGAGGGAGATGGCAGTTTAGAGTAACAGCAGTGAAGTGTAATTTCCTGAACAGAACACTAAATGATCAAAGTAATGTTTTAGGATGTGTAATCTGACATGATGGAAGTCAAGTGGAAATGTGTCAGGAAACAACCTTAAGATTTCACCTACACCATATGCTCCCTCATCTTTGGGTTTCTTTAAAGCATTCCCCATGCAGTTTACCTGGGGCGCCTAGGTGGCTCAGTCGGTTAAGCTCTTGGTTTCGGCTCAGGGCATGATCTCATGGGTTTGTGGCTTTGAGCCCCACATTGGTCTCTGCACTGACAGTGAGGACCCTGCTTAGGATTCTTTCTCTCTCCCTCTCTTTCTGCCCCTCCTCCACTTGCACTGTCTCTGTCTCTCTCAAAACAAGTAAATAAACTTAAAAAAATTTTTTAAAGTAAATAAATAAAGCATTCCCCACGCAAAGTTAACCTTCCACCACCTTCCTTCATTTCTAGCCTGTAAATAAATGCATTAACTGTAAATCCACAATTAGAACCCTGGTCATTTGACTCCCAAAACTCACATTTTAACCACCACAGAGTCAGTTCACAATCAGATCTATTATGAATACTCTTATATCACTACCATTTCCCTCATGATAGTGGGGAGATGGGAAGACTCTGTAAATCATGAAGGACTTTATTTTATTTCACTTTATTTTCTGCTTTCATCTCAGGATCATACTAACATGATCTTAACTTAAGAAAATATTGCTGACTCACCAGGAGTCCAAGAAATTAATCTGCACATCTCTAAAACAATCCAAAGTGAGAAACAGAATTTATATTGGTTCCCAAGCTGGAGCTGTCTTTGGTAATTTTATTCTTGTTTTCTTAAGTGCTCTGTGTTTATTCTTTAGTGAGAAGTCCTCACAGAATACCCTGCATATATTTTGACTAGGGTCTTAACTAGGGCCCTTTGCATTCACAGAATAAAATCAACCACTCCAAGGACCATGAGCCCAAGAGTCTGGTTTCCATTTTATCTTTCTGTAAAACAGAATGCTGTAAACTATGAGAACATGTGTGAATGTACCACTGGAAGGTGCCCTTCCTGAGTCTCTCTGGACCATCTTGAGGTTAGCCCTATAAACATCTAGTGTTCATAACGAGAGTGACTGGTCTTCTTTTATTTTTTATTTTTTCTCCATGTTTATCTTACTTTAACTGCAAAGGTCTGTACAGACACCTGTTTAATGATTATGATAGTAAAATACTTGAATTTGTCGCTCTAACATAAATTGAATTCTTTAGTCAAGATCTCTGTTTGACAAACATAAATGTGTGACAAGATTACTGTTCATAACCACACCTTGCAATTGTGGACATAACTTGTAGCACAGCTTCTGCTTACAATAAACTCATTTGAATATTTTTCTCATTTATACACTGTGCTTGACTCATGTTTTTCAGCTGGGAACATGTAAAATCATATGCATTTTAGTTTACAAAAGAAGTGTGGCATTTTCCCCCTTTGATATGAAAACATTTATTAATGTTTGAATGGAGCTTTCAAAAGTCAAGCAGATTTAATTTGAAACTTATGAATAAAAGATTTGCACTTGGGTTAAATTTTTCTCCAAGGCACCTGTGTCTTTCCTTTATCGATCATTATGTTGCACAAGAAAGCTGTGCTAATTCACTGTACTGCTATTTTAATTAATGCTCAACTGAATTTATTCATTCAGCGATACAACACCAGCATCTGCAGGCATGGGTCAGTACTCTGAACTCTTTCTTCAGCATGCTTTTCTTTCTAGGGAGGACTTCATGCAAATGAGAGCAAAAATCCTCTCGGTTTCAAGTCATAATCAATTTAAATAAATTATTTTAGAATCAATTTAGGCAAAGACCTAAAAATCTGATGCCCAAGACTACCCAAGATTTTACAATAAAACTAATGCATAGTTTTCAACACATCTCCCACATGGAAAGTATAAAATGTTGAGAAGTTAGAGATTAAGGAGGAGTTTTACAGAAAGCCATTGGGATGCTAGGAGTCCTACTATTCCCAAGAGGTCAGGGATGGGAGTTTCTACCCTTCACCTCAAACCTAGGGAATCCAATGGACACTTGGGATGTTTAATACATGTCCTGGAAACTTGGGAGATGAAGTGGACTCATTTATGTCTCTTGCCTGAAAAATGTAAAGAGGGAGAAGCTGACTAAAGAGGCCACTGGAAACAGCACTGGTAATAGCAGTTTGGGAATCAATTGCATTGCCTAAGAAGATATGGCCAAAGTAGCTGGTTCCTATGGTACACTATGCAGGAGAAAGTGAAACAGAATGAGTTTTATTCTCCCACAGGTATAAAGGCAAGGGACCTTGGAAGATCCCTTGAAAACTAGAATTGTATTTTCTGTCACCAAAAGCTTAAGAAGTCATAACTGCCCAGGCAATTAACTTAATATACTTACCTGTTTAGACAATTAGATCAGAGAGTTGCCACTGAGGGGAAGAGGGTCTCAAGAGAACCCAGAAAACTTATCAATGAATGCATGAGTCAACTTTTCAAACAGCTCCTAGACCCAGGGAGCACTAAATCTAGTTCATTCACAACATCTTTTGGAATGAAAGCATTTTTTGCTGTTCCATGTATCTTTCCACCAGTGCTGAAAATTTCCCAAGTTTCACTGGTCAAAAATGTATGGAAGAACCAAAGTTCTGGTAGTGGAAGGAGCAGCACTCAGTGAAGCCCTGCCCCTACTCCTGCATGCAATCCACTTGAAGCAAGTTCTAGCTAAGATATGGAATGGGAAAGTTGGCCTGCCAAACAAAGTTTTGAGATTTTGATTACTACTCTACACTGAACAAATTAATGAACAGATTGGTAATCCTTTGTGGGGAGAAGTTACAAAGAACTTTTCAATAACTGAGTGTGAGCAGAAGATTCATGAGGCCCAACCTAACTCTTCTATTCAGGTGGACAGAAGAACCAGTCCCAAAAAGTTGGGTTTGAATGGACAGTAGGGGGCATCGTTGCTAAAAAAGGGGATCTTCCTTAGTCAACATAGTGGTTTCACTTCCCTCACCACCTTCATGCGGCATATACGTGCTTGTTAAAAATCTGTACATTTTCTACAAACCAGTCAGTTCTTTGTCTTCTTAAAAGTTATTCCATAAACCCAAAGGGCTGTGATTACTGAAAAAGTGATCTTGGCACCACCAACAAGATTATATTTACTGTTGTCCTTGCTCTACTTGCTCAGTGTTCTGTAATCTGGCTTCACCTCCTGCCATATGCGTGGACTGTCTCTTTTCAAGATCATTCATGGCTTCTCTTCCTAGTTATGAAATGCAATGTAAAATGTACAAACTTCGCTTTAGCGCAGCTAAACGCTCCCTTCTTCATTCCTCTCTTCCCACGACTTTTCTAACAACCCTCCAAGTTGGGTTTACTTTGTAAGAACTCAAGCTCTGCAGTCAAGACTTCTTGAGCTTCAAACCCTGATCCATCACCTGTAGCTGCGTGCCTTGGGATATCATTTATTCTCACTAAGCGTCCATTTCCCCACATATAAAGTGAGATCATAATAGTATATAACTAGGCACAGAGTCTATTATATAATAAAGTCAATGTTAACTAGCCTTTACTATTTTTATTGCCAGAATCATCTAGTCTCTGCCTCGAGTCTTTACCTCGAACTCAATTCCTCATCCTACACATGAAATATTTGTATTTTCTGGAGTTATGTATGTGGGTCTCTTCTCTGTATACTTTACATATTCAATGCATTTCATTTCTATACCTGCAACTATCACCTATGTTCTTAAATTCACAAATTTCCTTCAGGCTCACACCTCTCTTCTAAATTACAGATCCAAATATATAGCTGCTTATTAAAAACTTCTGCTTGTTACCCATTACCTCCTCAAACAACATTTCTAAACTCAAAGTCTTCAACCATTCTTACCTTCCAATCCAATAAACACAGCCACATGCGTGTGCGTGGCACACACATACACACACACACACACACACACACACACACACACACACAAAGACATGCACAACTCTTTCTGGTACTTCATTTCCTAGCTAGGTACTAACATAAAAAACATCCAGGTCACTTATGCCAGAAATTGATGAGTTCTCCTAGATTTCTTTTTGTCCCTCATTTCCCATCCCAATTTGTCACTAAACACTATGCTCTGCCTCCCAAATATTTCTTAAATAAGTCAACACTCCTCCATTCCAATTCTCGTAATTAGAGAAAAATAAAGGCTTCTGGCCAAAACACACATAGTTCTTCACGGTTTAGCTACTACCCATCTTTTCTCCCTTAAACCTTGATTATCAGCTACATGCAACTATTATAGTTTCCTGAATGCATCAGATTTCTCTTTCTTTCTTGGCTTTGAATACTGTGTTCTCCATGCTTGGGCTGTACCACTTGAGTATATAGTTGATCTAAAACAAGTACAGACAAGCTGAGCACTACTGACCACGTCATCTCAACAATGCGTGCATGTAAGTATCATCACCATTCCCTTTTTAGAGAGGAGCAAAGAAGCTCAGAGAGGTTAAGTAACTTGCACCTGGTCCCTCACCTGGCAATGGTCAGAGCCACTTCTGGAATTATTTAGGTGCTAAGTAAATGTTGGTTAGCTGTTGAATCTTGGAAATTATTATTCCTGTTATTTCTCTTCTAAAGGACATCAAAATAGATTTTCAAAACTTTTGAGTAACATCCAAAATCTTATAACTGGTTCATAATAAAGCAGAACTTTAAATCTTTTGTTATACTTGGTTACCTTTTCCAATTCATTAAAAAAAATTGCAAAATAAATCATTATGGTACAAAGTGACCACAATTCTGTTCAAACAGTTCCCCCTCACCATTCTGAACATGACTTTTTTCCATTCCTTTCAACAAAATCTGAATAAAATACTATATCCCTCTCTAACAGAACTTCCTGATCTTCCAGTTTATGGTGATTCACTCCTTTTTTAAAACCCTGTGACATTTCCAATCTATATCATCTGGGCTAAAACTTAATCCTAGATGACTTTCATTGCTTCTTTCTAAATCCTCTTTATAGCAATTATCTTTCATTAAGGTATAAAGTACAGTTCTTAGTATATAGTTTTCTGAGTTTTGCTAATGCATAGTCACACTAAATAACCAAAATCAAAAACATAGAAAAATCCATTAACACACAAAAAATTCCCCCATTCCCCTTTGTCATCATTCTTCCCTCTTACCCCAGTCTCTGACAATAATTGATCCATTTTTGGGGTCTATACCCTGATATTGTCCAGGATGTCATACACATGGAATCATGCAGTATGTAACCCATGGGAGCTGCCTTCTTTCACTTACT
Source organism: Panthera pardus (assembly GCF_024362965.1). Lineage (NCBI taxonomy): Eukaryota > Metazoa > Chordata > Mammalia > Carnivora > Felidae > Panthera > Panthera pardus. Next base: position 190,207,292 of record NW_026526688.1, read on the forward strand.
AGAACACATCTGAGATTCGTCCATTTGTACATGTATCAGTAGTTTGTTCCTTTTCTTTGCCAAGTAGTATTCCATAGGGTGACGCACCACGATTTGTTCATCCATTGACCTGTTAATGGACAAGTTATTTTCAGTTTTTGTCAATTGTGAAGAAAATTAACACAATATTTGCATACAATTTTTACATTAAAAAAGTATTTGTTTCACGTGGGTGAATTCCCAGAAATGGGATTGTAATTGAACCTTTAACATTTTTAAGGGATTACCAACCTGTTTACCACAATTAATGTACCATTTTGCATTCTCAACAGCAAACTGTGAGCATCCCAGTGGCTCCACATCTTCACAAACACTATTATGTTACTAAAATCCTTGCCACGTTAAGAGTAGTTATTTCATCATGCTCTCAACTGAGATTTCCCTCGTGACTAACGATGTTTAGCATTTTTTTACATGCGCTTATTTGCCATCTGCATATCTTCTTTGCTTAAGGTATCAGTGTTATTTTTTTTCAAAAACATATTTCAATTATTGTTTGTTTTCTTCCCATTGAGTTCTAGGCGGTCTTCATTTATTCTGGATACAGATTTCTTATCAGATATGTGATATTAAATATTTCCTTTCAGTCTATAGCTTGTAGTTTTATTTTCTTAAGAGTGTCTTTCAAAGAGCAGCAGTTTTGAAATTCTCTATGTTGATAAATTCCAACATATCTTATTTTTTTTTTCTTTTGTAGATTGTGTTCTGGTAGTATAACTAAAGAAACCTTTGCCTATGCAGAGTCACAGAGATTTTTCCATGTTATTTTCTAAAACTTTTACATTTTTGGATTTTATTTTTAGGTTATGTGACCCATTCTGACTTTAAGAATCAAAGATTTTGTTTTGCTATTTGCATACAAATTTCTAATTGTTCTAGCATCATTTGTTGAAAAGATGGTCATTTCAACCATGAATTGCCTTCACTCCTTTGTTAAAATTCCATTGATCATATGCCTTTGGTCTACTTCTGGACTCTCTACTATTTCTTTGATCTTTGTATCTGTAATTTTAGCCACACTGCTTTGAATAATATAGCTATATAAGTCTTACAATTGGGTAGTCCAAGTACTCCAAAAAATTTGAAAAATTCTATTCTATCCTAGTTCCATTGCCTTTCCACATAAACTTTAAAATCCGAATATTGATTTTTAAAACGATATTTTGTTGAATTTTAATTTAGACTGAGTTGAAGCAAATGAGCAATTTAGAGATAAATGACATAGGTAATAACTCTTATAATTCATGAATAATGTATATATATCTGTTCAAATATTTCATTCACCACTGTTTTTTTAGTGTTCAGTGTACAGAATTTGCACACATTTTATTATACACACACCCAATTATTTCATGTTTTTGGTACTATTATAAATTATGTTTTTAAAATTCAAAATAAATAATTTTTAATATATAGAAATGTTATTAGTTTTTGTGTATTGGCTTTATATCCTGAAACTGTGCTAAACTCATTTTTTTAGTTTCAGTGGTTTTGTGGGGGTTTTTTTATGTTTATTTATTTTTGAGAGAAAGAGAGCAGAGGGGCATAGAGAAAGGGAGAAAAAGAATCCCAAGCAGGCTCTGTGCTGACAGTGGGGCTTGAATGCAGGACTTGAATCCACAAACCATGAGACTGTGGGGCTCAACATGGAACTCAAACCCAGGAACTGTGAGACTCAGTGATCTGAGCTAAAACCAAGAGTCACATGCTTGACTGACTGAGCCACCCAGGCACCCCTAGTTCTGTAGCAGGATTCTCGCATAGAGAGTCGTGACATGGAGGCTTTTCTTTCCAGGAAGCAACTTTACTCATGCCAGCACGGCTCATCTGGGTTTGTACCTGAAGAACTGAGCCCCGAGCACCACGTGGTGTAGTTTATTATACATTTTTTATTTGTCTCCCATATACAGTTAACACACAAACATGAGGTCTGATTAAGTGGTCTCATGTTACAAGGTCGTGAGGGATGTTGTCACGTATGCGTATAGCCAGGTTGCCGTGAGGTTTTTTGGGTGTTTTTGTTTTTGTATTTTTTATTCCTCAGGGAGGGGACCCTACCACAGTTCCAGTAGTTTTTTTGTAAACTCTTTGATATTTTCTAAATAGATAATTATGTGGTCTGAAAATAGAGATTGTTTTATTTCTTTCACTCCTACTGGTATGAATTCATATCTTTTTCTCACCTCAGTTTACTGACTAGAACATAGAGTACAATATTCATGAAAGTGGTAGGAGTGGGAAAACTTGTCTTGTTCTCGATCTTAAGAGACAAGCGTTCAGTTTTCCACCATTAACAAGTTAGTTATCTTCTTGTGGAGACAGATGCCTTCCATCATGTTGAGGAAGTTTCCTTCTGTTCCTACTTTGCTAAGAGCTTTTATCATGAATGGATATTGAATTTTGATGAAGTCATTTCTGCATCTTCTGCAAGGATCAAATGATTTTTCATCTTTAGATTGCTGGTGTGATAAATTATACTGATTAATTTTTTAAATAGGCTCTACCCTCGACCTGGGGCTTGAACTCATGACCCTGGGATTATGACTCATGTGCTCTACTGACTGAGCCAGCCGGGCACCCCTGGTTAATTTTCAAATGCTGAACAATCATCACATTCCTAGGATAAACTTCACTTTGTCACAAGATATGCACACACACATACACACACACACACACACATACATATATTTCTATATATGTTATATAAAATTAAATTCTCATCCTGGGGAAATGTATATTTAGAAGAACAGGGTAGTCTGTTCTGTTCCACGTTTAAATCAGAGGCCGGAACAAAGCAGTAGAGTGCAAGGTCACCAGTACGCTAGTGACAAGTAGCCATATTCAAAATGGCACTAAAGAGATAGACACAGATTATGTAAGGTCTTAACTACTAGGGTCAAAAACATACAACGTACATATATATATTTTTAAGAAAAAAACAATCTTGGGCTGTTTTCTGCAAGGTAAACTTAATATACCGAAATATGTTATGAATGACAACTTAGGGCTTTGATAGTTTTATACCACATTAAAGTATGAGAATCTAAAATATGAAAAGTGACAATCTTGCTGTGTAGCACTCAAAATATGTCTCTCTTCCATTCAGAGTACAATTTATAAATATATTTATATTTTTGTACATATATACCCTAAGAAATTAAAACCTTATTCTGTCTGGAAAACCTCAAATGGTTAAAACTATGAATTTTTTTATATTTTAGCAATGAACACATAATCAAATACCCAATCATCAAAAATAAGGTTAACATAGGATTTTATATAAGTTGCATAAAATGTAATAAAATTTAAAAATTGGGAAATTTAACCAAGAGGTTAAAGAGAAATAATGTTAAAAAGGAGCTAGAAGCATTGGTAATGTTTTCCAAAACTAAATGACTTGCAGTTTGAAAGGAGATTGTATTTGTTCTAAGAATTAAAAATCAGAGACTCTGCAGGCAGGCGAGTGTTCTCTCTAGAAGTAATGAATTCCTCCATCACTAGGGTTGTTTACGCTAGAATGTATGGACACTTCCCAAAGACGATGTAGACAAGATTCAAGCAAAGAGGTGAAAATCTGGAGGGAGAGAGAATAAAACTATCACATAAATGACCCACAGGCTGTATTTTATCTCCTCCATCTGGAGGCTATAGTTCCTGAAACAGACAATAAAATTGCAACAGTCAGTCGTGCTCTGTTCTCTTGATTTCCTTGGCAACCGTGAGCATAGTTATGCTTTCAAAGGTTACAAATGTTGGTGTATTCTCCAGTGGGAACACCAGCGCTACCTTAAGGACTCTCCTTGGTCAAAATGCCCCAGAAGGTATGAATTTGTTCCTGAATTATATTGTAGCAGGGATTGTTTAGATTCTTTACAAGGAGGTTTATAAAGAGGATCTGAGGTCAAATGAGCCAGAGAACAGGATACTCCCCCAACCACACTGCGCAGTGGCATCATACTAGCACATACCTGAGCCTTGCATGAAATCAGAGCCCAGCATCAGCTCCACAACCCCCTCTTCCTTCTCTTCTCAGCCCAGAGCCCATGTTGAAGAAAGCAAAGTGCTCTAATAGACTGAAGCCAGCCAGAGAGTCACATACATGAATCACTGATCTATGAGAATTTAAGCTACGAAAAACAAAAAATATGACATGTTCACCGGGAGACTTCCCTTCCCTAGATTGCCATGGAATCGTATGGAGAACCAAACTCCAGGTCACACACTTCAGAAACTAGCATTTTTCAGAGTTCCACCTGCCTTGGGTCGCTGTCTGGGTCTCCTGTCGCTGCCAGCTTAAGTCTATGCTATCCACTCCAGTGAATTTTCCGTGGCCTATTCATGCAGTGCTTAGGGCCAGGATTGTTTGGTTTCATAACCTACATTCTGTCTTAAAGTTGAAGTCTTTAAGAGTTGCCCGTGGCCTTGGATGTAAGAATGTAATGTCCAGGTTGCCTGGATTCTGGCTGGTATACCCAGAGAATGGGAGAGGAGGAAGGGGGAAAGTATTCTGTTGTGTTGTACTTGATAAAGCTTCTTTTTTCCTCTCGGTTAATAGGAAAATAGATGCTTTGTAAATCTTCAGACTTGCTGTAGGCTTCATGTTTAATGGGGTAAAGGATATCCAATAGTTTTTCAAAGCACAGCACAGCTGGAATAAAATAACCCAAGTATTAGCAATTTGCATGCTCTATATAGAACTGGCCATATTTTTACTGAGTATTTAAACAATGCACTTAAAGCATAAGGTTTGAAACAAAGACAGACACACTAACTGCTTTCAAAGTGTTTCTGGTCCTTACAGTGATCTGCATAAGCCTCTTAATAAGACAGAAATCCTATTGGATTGAACTGTCTCACTTTAGCAAACCATCATATCACTCTGTAGCCCTCTTTTAGAGGTTGTCACACAATTCCTTGATTTTTCCACTCTTCTCTCTATATCTGAAAAATGGAAAACTTCAAATGTGATGTGATCTTAAAATCAACTTAAATGAATAAACATCATTGTACAAGATGCTGTGCAAGTCACTTTTTGCTCCCTGCCTTCAAGGAAATCACACTAAATGTTTAGGAGAAGAAAATAAGCAAATAATGACTACAAGTTGATAAGTGACCACAGAAGAGGGCGGGCTTTATGGAGCTGGCTCTTGAAGGGTCAAGGAAAATTTCACAGAGGAGTTATGCCCAAGTGGGATTTTTAATGACAAATGGAAATTCCTCCCAACTGAAAATTAAGGATATTTCAGAGGGGAGATGATAGCTTTGTGTGTTCAGGAATCCACAAGTGACTCAACACGGCTGTCAGATAAATAAAGCACTGCTTGAGGGGATGGGTTGGCAAACTGCTAGAGAGAAAACTGGACAGATGGATGAGGGAGAGATCAGGAAGGACTAATGTGCAATGCTAAGAAGCTTGGACTTCACTCTGTACAGAATTGGAGGCCTTTGTTGGATTTTAATCAGAGGAACAGTTTGATGAGATTTTATTTTAAAAAGGAAGTTACACGAAGGCGAGATTAAATTGAGACAAGACTGGAGGCTGGGGGATCAGTCAAGATACTATCGAAGACTCGGGCAAAAAATAATTAAGGTTTGCATTAAAGTGGAGGGTGGATATATGGGGGTACATTAAAGAGGTAATTTGTGGGTGGAAGCTACCAGACCAGTGATTGGAAATTGTGGCGGAGGGTGTGAGGGCTCAGGGGAGTGGGATATGTGTGAGAGAAAGATAAGGATAATTTCTAAATTTCTATTTAATTTTCCTCCCTAGAAACATTGTGCTCTACATCCTTGCTGCTCCAAACGTGGTCCAGGAAGTTACTGGAAGCACTGGCATCAACCAGAAGTATACTGGAAATGTAAATTATTGGACTCCTTCGCAGAACATCCGATTGCAAGGTCCAGGAATCTTGCTCTCCAGGTGGTTCTTATACATGCTACCATTTAAGAACCGCTGCTGCATGTGATTAAAACCAATATCCTATACATCCCTCCCATGAAAAGTTTTCCTTTCTCTCAGCCGTCTCTGACATCTCTATTTCTCGTTGTACTACTGCCTGAAGGCTAAACAAAAGCAGCCTGGAAAAGTGGTGTCAAATTTTGGAAGTGAGCAACCTTTTTCCAATACCAAATCTGAGGCTGAGTCCATATGGCTGTAGCAATTTAATGACAGCGTCGAGGTGTTTCACAATCCACTTGGTGTCATTCCAATATGGTGTGTGCCTACTTGTTATTGCATTAGACAAAAACACTTAACAAAGAATGGACACTGCAGTACTTGAACCTATGTCTATTTTCTCTCCACTGTTCTCATTTTGATACTACCAATGATGGCAGTATCCTACTGTGATGCCCTTTATTGTAAATGCCTCCATTGTAAATAGTGCACGAAAGAGAAGCCGAACTTACAAGGCAATCCTGAAAGGATGGAAAACCTTGTTCCTAATTAGGCTCTTGAGTTTGAAAAACTCTATTCTTTTCATGAGAGGAAATACTTCAGACTGCGCATCAGGAAAAAGAGATGGTATATAAGAATTGAGAATAGGAGATTGACAGACGAAAGGGAATGTCCGATTTGTTGCATTTCTGAATAGAGGTTTTTCAGTGTTCTGCCTTAGATTGTTTCACACTATCTACTATTCTCTCCCTCTTTTTTTCTCCCACAATTGCAGTGTTTCGAGTTGTAACTTTCTCAATTCATCTCCTTCCTCTCAATTTATTAATCTATGTTCTGAATGAGAAATCCTTTTAAAGGAGCATGCTACTTTCTCCTTTTTCAAAGAAACATCCCAGTGAAATGAAAATGAAGATACCTGCAGAAAGAAAGGAAACAAGGGGGGAAAGCAAGGAAGACCACAGTTAGATAAAAGATAATGAAAGCCCCCTGCTGGGCTCTTACACAAATGGTAGAAGAGACAGTCCTGGGAATGCAGCAGACAAAAAAGGCAGAGCACTAACCTCCACTTAGGATTTGAAAGAAGCAAAAAATTATACCCTTTCTGCTCCCATGAAGGAACAACAGGACCACCTAGGAGGAATCAGAAGAGATGGGGCTCCCCCTTTCTTTCAACAGAAAAAAAGAGAGAATGCAAAAAATCTTGCAAATTATGTAAATTCTAATACGCTGAAACTATTTCTATAAGGATATTCTGGAAACTCCATTCAGAGTGCTGCCTCGGTCACAGTTGGTCCTGGAAGTTTAAACTTATCCCATAGATACTGCCACTGACTGACACAGCTTGGGATACCTTCTTGGAGGACTGTCTTAAGGACAGTATTTTCTTTCTCTTGCTCTGCAGTATTTTGGTGGTTGGTCGGTTGGTTGGTTGGTGTGGTAGGCTGTATTTATTGTGTTTGTTTTATTCTCCAATAAATAAACTGTAACGATGATGTGCAATGCAGAGCCCATGGTTGAATTCTGAGTATGTGGCGTGAGAGGTGCTCCTCCAGAGCCAAAACCTAACAATCTGGTACTCATGTGATCAGAGGCAGTAAGTTGACTCAATTCACCAATGACTTCCTGGGACTGAGCTTTTGTGTTTCAGTCCCAACTGAAGTTTATTTGTGGGATATACAGCTCCTATGACACACCACCAGTCTTCCTTCCTTTCCAAATATCTCAGAATGCTGGCTAATCAATCCTCCCAGTGAGATGCAACTTGGGTTTTGAACAATGGACAGGCAGGATATTTGTACCGACTTTCATGTGAACAGGGCCAAGGTGTTTGGTAGCATCGTATTTCTGGTTCACAACTGTGTTTTTAATCCATCTCTGGAAATCCTCAATTTTAGCAGTCGTGTAATTTTAGCCCTTTCTCCCCTTTCTTCATTGGTAATTACTTTAGGTAGATAAAAACACTGTACATTCCCATTTTTTATTCCCTTATACTCACATGTATATAGTATCTTCTTTTTATTTTTACGGAGTAGACCATATTAAACACTGTTCTACCTCCTCCTTGAGGCTAGGCAAAATATGTAGGAGTAACAGAAGTGCTTTTTAAAAATTTTGCTTTTGTTTAATCCTCATTTGGTTGTTTAAAGCTCACCAAAGGACAGGAGACTTGCATAGGCTGGGGACTCTCCTAGAGGCTTCCATATATGTTCAGGAACACTGTGTCACATGTGGTCCTTCCACTCAGTGCCGCTAGAGAAAGGATCACTTGGCTGCCTCCTCCCCTTGTGAGGGGCATGCAGACCCTCGATCCCACCACCCTGAGGAAGAAAACCAAGACTCCCCTGAGACTAAATAGAGTTTAGAAGGTTAACTTGGCTGTTATTCTGGGAGGAAATCAGGACACTCTCAGAAGTCAGACCATATGGACAGCGATATGGAAAAATTTAACAACATGCCGTGTTCAAAGAAACATTAGGTGATGTTGGAATTTGGTGTGTGAATGACAGGGCTGTGTGTACCAAATACAGCACACAAATTCAAAGTGCAGGTGCAAACTGTAAAGCCCAAGACCAGGGGTTTCTCAGAGTATCAGAATTACCAGGACTGATAGCTAAAAAATGTAGATTTCTAGGTTTCACTCCCCCAACTAATAAAATCAAGGATCTTCTGGTAACAACCTCTCTTAAGAGCTAGCCTAACGATTCTGCAGAGGACTAAATTTGAAAAACCAGTGTATAATCCATCTTAAGGTTTTAAAAGGCTAAATGAATCAGTTTATTATTGCTTTTCAAGTTACTTCATAAATTAGATAAGCATTATTCTAACTTTATACAATATATTTTGTAGGTAGAGCAAATATCGGACTACAGAGAGGCTGTAAAAATAAAAACAATATATATGTTAATTTCTCTTAAAGACACATTACTAGAACTGCTTATAAACTGAAAGTTCCAATTATTTCTTTACTAGTTGCTTCGTTTCAGATGAATAGATTACTGGAATTCAGCAGCCATTAAAATAAAGTCAATTTCCTGATCATTATCAATTACATTTGCATGCTTCAGGTTCAAGACCTTTTAGTGTTTCCCAGACCTTATCCCTAAGTTAGTCAATTTTTAATATAAAATTCCTCTCTAATAGATATTGATTTTACCACGCCATTATTTAGGCCAGACCATTATTATTACATTATACCTGAAAAGCTTCTTAGCTGCTTATCGAGTCTCCAAAATTCCATGGCATCTTCATCATGACAACTATAACCTGCATTTACCCAATCTATTAAAGGAAGAACCTGACATGGGGTATAACAATTGGAATGAAAGAAGAGACAGTGTTCTTATTTGTAGATGCTATGACTGCACACCTAGAAAACTCAGAAGGCATCACTGAAAAGCTATTACAACTAATAACTGAGGTCACTAAGTTACCCAATAGCAAAGTAAACGTATAAAAATCAACAGCTTCCCTATGTAACAGGAAAAGAACTTACAAGAGATCATGGAAACAACATCATTCACAAAGTCATCATCTTTGCAGTGCTGGAGCAGCCCCAGGATCCTTGCGGAAGGCAAGTGGTCTATTCCCCCATCCAATGAGGAAGTGTAATTTGGCAGTGCTGGAGCCACACTTCCTACATTCGAATTCCAGCTGCTGCTTACTGGATATGTGATTCAAGGAGATTATATAAGCCTATGCCTCAGTTTCCTCATCTCTAAAATGGAATAATTAAAAAAATGTTTCATAGAGTTTTATATATATATATATATATATATATATATATTTATACATACATATATATACACACACACATACATATACATATATATGTAAAATGAGTGACGATTATATATATGACTATACGATTAATTTACTTATAACTCTGGTGCAAATGGGAAACACTGAATTAATCTTCACTGTCATTATGCGGCACCTAATCTTCTGTAACAACACCAGTCTTGTGCAAGCACCTATGACACAGCATAGCTTCAGAAATAACCAAGACTGAAACTGACCATTTAAGATTCCTTCCAATCTTGAGATTCTATGGTTCACTGAAATTGTAACTTGGTATTTTTATTTCTCATTTCCTCTATGGTTTTGGTTAGATTGAACACTGGAGGTTTAGTACATACATATTCATGTTCTCTCACCTGTAACAAACTAAATTGTAAAGGGGGATAGGGCAGTTTTAGCTAAAAATCTGCAAAACAGGAATCTGCTCTCTTTTCTCTTATACAATGAATGAAGAATTATGAAGGGAATGGCTGACACAGATGAGCAGAAGGAGAGCTGAGGAGGGACCTCTGCTGAGAGGGTTTGCTGAGCCAGCCTGGCTGAAAGGGCACTTAGAAAGGTAATGTGTTGTAATGCAAAGAATGTGGGCTCTAGTGCCAAAGGGCAAGGTTATAATCTAAACTCCTACATTTCCCATCTGGGGTAATTTAGTGGATCTCACTTAAACCCTGAGCCTCAGTTTCTTCATTTCTAAAATAAAAATCAACAGCATCTGATTCACAAGACTATTGTGAGAATAAAATTAGGAGCTTGGCAAAAACAAAGTGCCCTGTGAATATCAAAAGTCAGGGGTTCGTCACCCCACGTAAATTTCTCTCCGTTTTCTAAAATGCAAGGCCTCCATAGGTGTCATTATACCTGAAATTATGCCATCAAGGATTCTTTTGTAGGAGAGAAAGCAATCTCTTGCAGGCATCTTTAGCTGTTACATCACATTCCCCTTGGTAAGAGAAAAGCCATGTTCCATGTGAACATAAGCCAGATTCTCCAAATAGCTGAAGGTGGATGCTGTGGAACATTTTCTTTATAAGCTCAGGCCACAGCTTAGTCCAGGTGAACAACACTATATATCTTTATGCTCATGATCTCTATTCATGAAAATTTCCATAGTGAATAAATAAAATTAGACCATGTGTTTTCCATTTGCATGGCTTTAAAAATAAACATAAAAATGTATCATTTTTTAAAGTTTAAATAGAACAGGTGGCTTTTCTGATATCCCCATTTTTTCAACCACTCACCATTTCTTTCTTTTACCAAATTAAAAAAAGAAGGTATCTAGATACACACTAGAGGTTCCAAGTCAAAAATAAGGATCACATTAAATAAATCTCCATAGTGACCACTCAAGAGATGTCCTTCCACTGGAGAGAATCTGCTTAGAGAAATTAACTTTTAGGGAAAAAAAAGGGGGTGGATTTATATTGCTACAAGGTGAAGGCCTTGACTTGGAGAACCAAAACCAATAATCTGTATAGACACAAAAGTCTTTGAGATTATAGGTTTACCCTTTTAACACACCAACATCTGCTTAACAAATATTTAGATGATTAACAAATAGCTGCCTTGGGTAATTTTTTTTCTAGTGAATCAGCAAAAGTTTTGATCAAATAGACAAGATATTTTGATGCTAAGAAAACAGAGCTTAATAAAGTCTGAATTTCTAATGCTAGTTCCTTGAATGATATGGCCATGAGGGTTTTGTTTATTTGGGATTTTTCGTTTTTTCAGGGACAGAGGGAGGGAGACAGAATTGGAAGCATATGATCTGACTGCATTTGTTTTACCAGCCTATGAGGAATATGCTATAGAAATATGAGTAGAAACCTAGATCGGCCCATAGAGGACTCAAATGGTAAGTTCTAGATAACTTTAAGTTTTACTGGTAGGTCGAAATTTTCATTAGTCATGAGCTGCAAGTAGAAAGAAGAATGGCATAGAGAACGGGACACAGACTTTGGAACTAGAGAACCTGAGCCCCAAACTCTGCTACTTTGATGCCAGAAGTGTAACCCTTGTGAGTTATTAATGTCCTAAACCTTATGCTCCCTAACAGTATCCTAAGGGCTTCTGAAAGGATTGGAAACAAATCTAAAAGAATAGAGAATCAAACGTAAACTACTGGGGCTACAGCAAAATAAAAAGCATTTGCACAACGAAGGAAACCATCAACAAAATGAAAAGACAACTTACTGAATGGGAGAAAATATATCAAATGATGTATCTGATAAGGGATTAATATCCAAAGTGCATGAGAATTTATATAACTCAGAACCAAAACAAACAAAACCAATCTGATTAAAAAATGGGCAGAAGATCTTAATAGACACTTCCCCAAAGACATACAGATGGCCAACAGACACATGAAAGGGTGCTCAACATCACTCATCATCAGGGAAATGCAAATCATAACCACAATGAACTATCACCTTGTATCTGTCATAATGGCTACCATCAAAACACAAGAAATACAAGTGTTGGCAAGGATACAGAGAAAAAAGAACCCTCATGGGTTGTTGGTGGGAATGCTCACCCTACTCCTCAAAATGGGGCTTCCTCAAAAAATTGAAAGTAGAACTATCATGGGAAAAGATATTTGCAAATGACATATCGGACAAAGGGCTAGTATCCAAAATCTATAAAGAACTCACCAAACTCCACACCCGAAAAACAATCCAGTGAAGAAGTGGGCAGAAGACATGAACAGACACTTTTCCAAAAAAGACATCCAGATGGTAAACAGACACATGAAAAGATGCAATGTCCCTCATCATCAGGGAAATACAAATCAAAGCCACACTGAGATACCACCTCACGCCAGTCAGAGTGGCTAAAATGAACAAATAGGAGACTATAGATGCTGGCGAGGATATGGAGTAACGGGAACCCTCCTGCACTGTTGGTAGGAATGCAAACTGGTGCAGCCACTCTGGAAACAGTGTGGAGGTTCCTCAAAAACTAAAAATAGAATTACCCTATGACCCAGCAATAGCACTGCTAGGAATTTACCCAAGACATACAGGAGTGCTGATACATAGGGGCACATGTACCCCAATGTTTATAACAGCGCTTTCAACAATAGCCAAATTATGGAAAGAGCCTAAATGTTCATCAACTGATGAATGGATAAAGAAGATGTGGTTTATATATACAATGGAATACTACTTGGCAATGAGAAAGAATGAAATCTGGCCATTTGCAGTAATGTGGATGGAACTGGAGAGTATTATGCTAAGTGAAGTAAGTCAGTCAGAGAAAGACAGATATCATATGTTTTCACTCATATGTGGATCTTGAGAAACTTAACAGAAGAACATGGGGGAGGGGAAGGGGAAAAATAGTTATAAACAGACAGGGAGGGAGGCAAACTATAAGAGACTCTTAAACACAGAGAAAAAACTGAGGGTAGATGGGGTGGGGGAGAGGGGAAAGTGGGTGATGGGAAGTGAGGAGGGCACTTGTTGGGATGAGCACTGGGTGTTGTATGGAAGCCAACCTGACAATAAATTGTATTAAAAAATAAAAGTAGAATTATCACATGATAATTCCACTATTGGGCATTTACCCATAGAAAATGAAAACATGAATCCAGAAAGATATATGAACCTGTTTACTGTACCATTATTTATAATAGCCAAGGTATGGAAGCAATCCAAGTTCATCAACAGATGAATAAAGAAGATATGGTATATACACCACACACACACAAACACACAAACACACACACATACACACACAGAGTGCAATATTATGCAGCCTTAAAAAAGGATAAGATTGTGCCATTTACAACAACATGGATGGACCTAGAAGGTATCATACTAAGTAAAGTAAGTCAGACTAAGAAGGGCAAATACCATAGGATTTCACTTAAGTGTGGAATCTAAGAAATGAATCAAATGAACAAAGGGAAAAGCAGAAATAGACCCACAAGTACAGAGAACAAACTGGGGGTCGCCAGAGGAGATGGGCAAAATGGATGGAGAGTGGGAGGTACAGATTCCCAGATACGGAAAGAATAAGTCACAGGGATGAAAGGTACAGCGTGGCGAATATAGCGAATGGTATTCTAATAGCGTTTATAGTGACAGATGGTAGCTACACTTGTGAGTACAGCATAATTAATGTTGAATGACTATGCTGTATACCTGAAATTAAGGTACCACTGTGTATCAACTATACTTCCATAAAAACAATTCGATAAAATAATAGAGAATCACCTAGCATGTAAAAGTGCTGAATAATACTAGCTGGTATAAAACTTGCCCATAATAAAAGAAAGTTCTGTAACGGGGAGATGAATCTTTGTCCTGATTTTACCTAGAACCCTGATATAATAAAGGTGAAACATCAAAGCAACAACAGACCTTGCCTTGGTCTATGTTTCTAGGGATGCTGTTCACTGGACATTTTTACTCTGGGCACAGGAAGCACCGGCAAATAACTGGATTCAACAACTGTGAGCTTCTTGTATTAAATAACTGCTTGGATTTATTCTACTTGGCAGTACACAAAGCCTACAGAAGTAGTCACTAGGAAAGGGTGACCCCACATGATAGGACAAACTGTTTACAACACGGTTACGTGCTTCTGGTTTGAGTTCTCTATGTCTTTTGATGTGTGGTTCTGTGTCAGCCACTGATCACCCCTGTGACTCTCGCCCACAACCTCATGCCCCTGCTGTGAGTCCACGTGGGTACCAGAGCTGTGATAAAACAATCTGTGTGGAATCTCAACTCCTACGGCTGCAAATAATTAATTTCAGTTTTAATTTTTAAAAAATCACTTACATTTTAGATACTCAAACCAAGTGTGACCAGGAAATTGTTAACATATTACTACTTTGAACTGCAATTCACTCCATTGCTGTGTAAATGCAGCAGCTATAAAAATGGTCGCCTGGGTGGCTCAGTCGGTTAAGCGTCCGACTTCAGCTCAGGTCACGATCTCACGGTCCGTGAGTTCGAGCCCAGCGTCGGGCTCTGGGCTGATGGCTCAGAGCCTGGAGCCTGCTTCCGATTCTGTGTCTCCCTCTCTCTCTGCCCCTCCCCCGTTCATGCTCTGTCTCTCTCTGTCTCAAAAATAAATAAACGTTAAAAAAAAATTTAAAAAAAATGGCTTCCCCCTTGCAGGGTGCCTACTCTGTAGGAGATGCCCTACTTGATGCTCTCCTCATCTGACTTCCTCTAATCCTCCAAACAATCCTATGAGCTATGTGTTTTATCCCCAACTTGAAGATGAGGAAACTGGATTGCATACCTACGTAAATGAGATCTTCCAAATCATACAGCCCATGAGAAACAGATCTGAGGTTTGAATTTCGATTCACATGACTGCAAAGCCCAGGCACCTTCTTGTCTAGAACAGCCTGCTCCACAGCAATCCCCATCATTACTGTGAGGACTGTGTCTTAAGAGCATGGGCTCTGGAATCAGATGGCTTCGGATGGGATCCCAATTCTGCCACTAAATTCAACTGTGTGGATTAATATTAATAATTAATAATCATTTCTGTAATAATATTATGAATATATTAATGCTAATAATTATTAGGTAACAATAATAATAGGGGTATCATGAGGCTTATACGAGTATATGGGTAAAGTAAGTTAAGAATGGCTTGGATGGAGGCAAAATCTACCTAACCGCTATGTCAGCGAAGTACTCTATAAGGGCTACTAAGACAAATGCTTGGACACTTCTTGCAACTCCATCAACCTTGTATCTATGGTCTTCCCAGTTCTCCTAACAGAGGACAGACATCCCTTTAGTTAGAAGAGCTGTAGCTACCTGTACAGTCTTCTGCATTTTAATTATTCTTTGCTCATTTGCCCCTGACTTACACAGACAATTACAGTTTAAAATGCAGATCACAGCAAGATTTCATTTGCATTTTAGAATATGATGTTAGACTCTATATTGCCTAGACGGTTCATTTGTTCTGTATGTAAATTGTATTTTATTCATGAAAATTTGCACTGGACTCTACGTTGTGATATAAAGCCATTACACTTAACTGAAAGAAATCTTCCCATGAAGCTGCTAATGAATCTCTTTTTCTTTCCTCTCTGGGTTGTAGTCAATTAGGAGCACAAAATAAGCCAAATCAGAACTAAAATATAGTACAACTTTATTACTATGCTATATCCCTCTCAGAAGCTAGGATATCAAACCAAAAGCACTCAGAGTTGTCCACCCAATGGCAAGAGGAGAAGTTGAAAGAGAACAGAAATATGCAAAATTTTATCCATACAGGAAAAATGACTTTGCCCTGAACCATGGTGGTAGGCGTAGAAGAGACAGGAGGGAGGCACGATGACCTAACATGTCAAGTTTTCCCCAGTTTTCCAAGTCAAATGTCACTCTCCCTCAAACAGGGTCCCTGTGATTCAAACCCCGGATATTCTTTCTCTCTTTTCCACCTTGCCCTTACAACATACCACCAATGATGGCTCTTGATCACTCTTTTGTACTTGCTGTTGGTGTTTCCAGAAACACTCTGCTACCTGGTTCTTGACTCACTTCTTACTGTTCGCGTCTCAGGTCAAAGGTCACCACCTCAGAAAGACCTTCAATAATCACTCAAATATAAAAATTCTCTCTGGCACCTCTATTACATAATCTTGTTTTATTTTATTCATAGTATCTAAAATAATTTTTGTTTGTTTACTTGTTTATTGAATGGCTTATCCCACTGGATGGGGTGGATAAACATTTTCTATAAAGGGTTAGATAGTAAATATGTTAGGCTTTGAGGTCTATAGGATCTCTGCTCCAACTCTCCTACTCTGCCACTGTAGTGCAGGAGTCACAGGCAAACAGAAATGAATTAGCACAGCTGTGTTCCAATTAAACACTATTTTCAGAAACTAGCAACAGGCCACATTTGAATGGAGGCCATAGTTTGCTGACCTCTGTATTAGAACACTACCTCCAGGAAAACAGAACTTAACCTGTCTTGCTCACTACTCTCTCCTCTTCACCTAGAACGGTATCTGGCATTTAGCAGATTTCAAAATAATACTGTTGTGTGGATAAACATTCACATGCTAAGGTCTGGCAAAAAAAAAAAAAAAAATCTCCTCATGAAAAGCAAGAAGGGGGGACATTTTCCCCTAAAAGGGTTAAACATAAAATCATATATTCTCTTCCTTCATATAGTAATTAATAAATAACTTGGAGTTGAATTGATTTTTTTTATTCGATCTACACAGAAAACTTCTGTTAGGTCTCACTTACCAGAAAAATCATGGACTCAAAAGATTCTGTTTAAAAATTAATTTAATTTGAAAAGTAAGCCAAAGTGATTTAGGGCTTTTGAGAATAATCAAACTGGATGACTAAAGCAATTAGGCGGTTTTACAGCCATTCTTGCTGGGACACAATTGCTTGGGAAAGGGAAGGATAATCAGGCTCAAAACCTGAATCCAGTCGCTGCTCTGTCATTAGTTTTCTGTGACTTCCAGGTCAGGCATTTCAATCTCTGAGTCACAGTTTTCTAATCAGTAAAACTGTGGGATAACCTAGCAATTCTAAGAGCACACGTGTATTCAGGGCCTACTATCCAATAGGCATGTGGAGTAGATTGACACATGCTACCTAAGAATAATGCTATGAAGGTAGAGATTCCATTTTACAGATGAGGAAACTGAGGACAAAGGGCTAAAGCAAATGAAAACTGGTAGAATGAAGATAATTATGTAGGTCTTGTGACTTCAGGTCCATAACCTTATCCCTACACTAGGCCTACTGATATCTAAGTCCCCAGTAAGGTCAAAAGAATCTATGAAGCTGTGGTAAACGTACTTCTAACATTTCAATGTTTTTCTTCAAATCTTTTAGGCCTCCTATAAGATCATCTTACTGTGACTCTCTACGAAGTTTGGTGCTATGGCAACGACGAGCATAAAGTAAAATCTACTGCAATAAGGGGAAGTGTTACACAGCATGCGAATATAAAATCTTTATTCATGGCAACAAAATGCCCATTATGCTGTTGTTGAATGTTTTTAAGTTGATTTTCAAAGTTTTGGACCAGAGGAGACTGTTTGTATCTTGTGTGCATTTCACAGGTAAAGAAAAATGAAACCTGCAGAGAACTGATTTCCCCAGGCCTCTCAAATGAGTAGTCCCAGAACTGGAGCCATAGCTCTGATAGCCTGACGCCCAACTCAGTGTCCTTTCCAAGGCCCACAGGCAAAAAGCAGTAAGATGGAACGATGGGGAGATATCTACCATTCAATATGATGTTAGTAATAATAGGGCTGTGTGTGTGTGTGTGTGTGTGTATGTGTGTTGTGGTGTGTGTGTCGGTGTGTATGTAGAGAATGAGGAGGTGGAAATTCAGGCTGAGACTGAAGTGTGTGCTGAGGACTATGCTAGGCATTTTACACAGATTATTCCAGCTCTATAATCATACTATAAGTAGATATTATTGTCATTATCATCATTTTATAAATGAGGAAACTGAGCCAAGAAATATTAAAGAATTTAGTCAAAGACAAATAATATGTCATTGTGGAGAAGTAACTTAAACTCAGGCAATGAGATTCTGGAATCCATATTTTTAACACCTATGTGAAAATACTCCTAAAGGGGATGAGCCTGTCCCTTAGAAACCAGTGCTATTGTCTGAGGTTCTCATTACTGGCTCTAATCAGTTTAGGGGTCACTGACTAATCTAGAAAAGCCTTCGATGTACAGAGACATACCAAGATGATGACAATTTTATTTTGTTTCCCAGACAGAGGTTATGAAAAAGTTCTACAACTTAGCTCTCCTCAGTGTGTATTGTGATTAAATACATTTGGGAAACACTGACTTAAACCAAACAAAACATGTTTTGTTGTTTTTGTTTGCTTATGGGAATTCTCACAAACCTAAATATTCTAAAGGCCTTGCAAATCTGGAAGTGTGGTTTTTTAATTTTTGGCCTCTAAAACTGTGAAAGATTTAGTACACAATAACTCCTAAATTTATTTGTCCGTGGAGTACTTTCTCTCCACATTTAAAAAAATATCTCAACATCTGCCTGAATTAAAGTTCCCTATTTATTTCATTGCAGAAGTCAGTATAGAAAGTTTGGAAAAGGAGGAGCCATCCATAGAACTCCCATCGTTTTATACAATCTGTAAATGGACACAGGACATGAAAGTTGGATAAGAGGAAAGAAAGATAAAGGAAAGGTTTGAAACAGAAGGTACAATTAGGAGATTATAGAATTGTGTTGAATGTTGAACCTGCATACCTTAGGCAAAGAAGACACTGGCACAGGCAGAGAAAGGGATGAGGAGGACATCAGATAATCACAAAAGGCACACCCAATGCCTACAGGTGGCTCTATTGGTTTTTAATGTAATTTATTGCGAACTTTTCCTCGGTGTGACATCACATTCCAACCAATAAATAAAAACAATTTTCTTCAACTAAGGATGCTTAGCATTACTGTAGCATCTGTCATACTGATCTTGGAACAGGAAACTAAGGACAGAGCAAAGTACGTATTTGTTATAGGCTGAGTTGTGTCTTTCAAAAAGATATGTTCAAGTCCTAACTCCTAGTGCTTATGAATGTAACCTTATTTGCAAATGGATCTTTAAAGATATGATCAGGTTAACATGAGAGCATACTAGGTTAGGATGGGTTCTGATCCACTATGACTGGTGTCCCTTTAAGAAGACAGAATATTGGACACAGAGACACGCCGGGAGAAAGTCATGTGATGATGGAAGCAGAGACTGGAGTGAGGAGCTGATGAGCCAAGAAAGCCCCAAGGATTGCCAGCAACCAGCAGAAGCTCAGAAGCAGTGAGGAAGGCTCCTTCCCTAGAGCCTTCAGAGACAGCACAGCTCTGCCAAGTCCTTGACTTGGGAGTTTTGACCTCTAGAACTATCAGAGATGAATTTTTGTTTTAAGCCATCAAGTTAGTGGTACTTTATTCCAGAAGCCCTAGAAACTACAACAACCTTGATTTTAATCTAGGCATAAGGCAGATCATAATTCTCAAGCAGCACTACAAATGGCCGTGTATGGACTAGCGCTTTGCCTCTTGTGAATAAGATTGCAATGTCGAGACAATAAAATTATATTCTCTGCACAAGTAGTGAAGCAGGTTGAAAAGTGAATAAATAGCACAGCAGGTACGAAGACAATTTAGTCTCTTCAAAGGCACTGCCAGTTTCTAGTGCTTGAAAGCTTACTATGGACACACAACACAAGGTAAGAATCAGCAAGAGAATGTCAAGTACAACCATATGCCCAAAACATTCTGAAGCAACAGTGAACAACAGAAGTCAATAAAGAATTAAGTGCTATGAAGTGTGGCTCTCTCAACTAATCTTTGACAAAGCAGGAAAGAATATCCAATGGAAAAAAGACAGTCTCTTTAACAAATGGTGCTGGGAGAACTGGACAGCAACATGCAGAAGAATGAAACTAGACCACTTTCTTACACAAAAATAAACTCAAAATGGATAAAGGACCTGAATGTGAGACAGGAAACCATCAAAACCCTAGAGAAGAAAGCAGGGAAAAACCTCTCTGACCTCAGCCGCAGCAATTTCTTACTTGACACATCTCCAAAGGCAAGGGAATTAAAAGCAAAAATGAACTATTGGGACTTCATGAAGATAAAAACTTCTGCAATGCAAAGGAAACAATCAACAAAACTAAAAGGCAACCAATGGAATGGGAAACGATATTTGCAAATGACATATCAGACAAAGGGCTAGTATCCAAAATCTATAAAGAGCTCACCAAACTCCATACCCGAAAAACAAATAATCCAGTGAAGAAATGGGCAGAAAACATAAATAGACACTTCTCTAAAGAAGACATCCAGATGGCCAACAGGCACATGAAAAGATGCTCAACATCACTCCTTACCAGAGAAATACAAATCAAAACCACACTCAGATATCACCTCACGCCAGTCAGAGTGGCCAAAATGAACAAATCAGGAGACTATAGATGCTGGAGAGGATGTGGAGAAACGGGAACCCTCTTGCACTGTTGGTGGGAATGCAAACTGGTGCAGCTGCTCTGGAAAATAGTGTGGAGGTTCCTCAACAAACTAAAAATAGATCTACCCTATGACCCAGCAGTAGCACTGCTAAGAATTTACCCAAGGGATACAGGAGTGCTGATGCATAGGAGCACTTGTACCCCAATGTTTATAGCAGCACTTTCAACAATAGCCAAATTATGGAAAGAGCCTAAATGTCCATCAACTGACGAATGGATAAAGAAATTGTGGTTTATATACACAATGGAATACTACGTGGCAATGAGAAAGAATGAAATATGGCCTTTTGTAGCAAAGTGGATGGAACTGGAGAGTGTTATGCTAAGTGAAATAAGTCATACAGAGAAGGACAGATTCCATATGTTTTCACTCCTGTGTGGATCCTGAGAAACTTAACAGAAGACCATGGGGGAGTGGAAGGAAAAAAAAAAAAAAGGTTAGAGACAGAGGGAGCCAAAACATAAGAGACTCCTAAAAACTGAGAACAAACTGAGGATTTATGGGGGGTGGGAGGGAGCAGAGGGTGGGTGAGGGGTATTGAGGAGGGCACCTGTTGGGATGAGCACTGGGTGTTGTATGGAAACCAATTTGACAATAAATTTCATATTAAAAAAAGAAGAAGAAGAAGAAGAAATGTGGCTCTCTAAGACCTGCAAAGTCCATGGCAGAAGAGAGATCAGTGACCAATGGCGTTGCCGTGGAAAAAATATAAAGTATGGGGTTGAGAGTAGTGAGGTTGTTGACCTGATCTTGCAGAGAGTACCTAAGGGTAACTAACAGGGGATATTAACATTTTCATTGTTTTAACTTAGTTACTGTAGGTAGGACTTTCTGGAAAACAGATGCCGATACTAAAATTTGGATGAATGAGAGGTACTGGTGACTACTCTAGAGAACAGCATGTAGGAGGGTGAGAGATTCAAGGCTAGGCTGAGGAAGAAATTTAACTGCCATGAAGTTGAACTAAGATAGCCTTTAGCATATCCTCCCTTGAGAAAAAGGAACAGGGGCCTTTCGACTCCTGCCTCAGTCAACCAGGTATTAAATGTGGGCCCCCAAAGGGAGAGGGATGTACCCTGAGGAAAGGCACAGTCTTTTTGACTGACGGCAATTACCAAAGAGGTGTCAGCTGAGAGCCAATCGCCACCACCACTCCAAGCAGCTGAGAGTGAGTACCTCAATCTAGCAGGCAACATTTGGAAGAAGCCTTTTTCTCTTTCCACAAGGAGACTGGGCCTCCTTACAAGACGTTACAGGCAATAAAAGAATATATATAATTACAAATAAATTAGAAATGATTCATATATTAGAAATATATAATTAGATTTAAATCTATAGAGGAGTCCATGTACTTCTTGGCTTTTAGAAGATTAATTGCTAAATAATGTTTCCTCCAGGCAAAAATTTCCATGGGAACAGGCTCCTGAACCTTTTTATTATTTTTGTTTGTTTATTTATTTTGAGAGAGACAGAGACAGCCAGCTGGGGAGGGGAAGAGAGAGAGGGAGAGAGAGAGGGTGGGGTAGAGGAAGAGAGAGAGGGTAGGGGGGAGGGGGAGGGGGAGAGAGAGAGAGAGAGAGAGAGAGAGAGAGAGAGAGAGACAGAGACAGAGACAGAGACAGAGATAGAGATAGAGACAGAGAATCCCAAGCAGGCTCCACACTGACAGCACAGAATCCGATGCAGGGCTCGAACCCACAAACTGTGAGATCATGACCTGAGCTGAAACCAAGAGTAAGAGGCTTAAATGACTGAGCCACCCAGGCGCCCCCTCCTGAACCTTTTAACTTTGTATCCCCAGGACCTACAGCAGCACCTGGTCCCTAGTAGACTCTGATTATTTGTTGTACGAGTGAATGAGCAGTACGAGTTTCTCAGACTGATAAGCAGTCTAAGAAAGACAGTGTGTGTGTGTGTTTTATGAGCAAGTGTGGAGTTTCAAGGGTGATTTTAATACATTTTGGAATCTACAGAAGCAGAAGGCAGAGTAAGGGGGAATAATTTTTGATGGAACACAATTACAGACGGCCTTGAAAAGCAAAGAGGTTTAGACTTGAAGGCATAGGAAACAGGAAGCCAACGAGGTTTCTAAGCAAGGCACAAGATAAAAGCATTGTCTGAAATAAATGATCTTGGCAGTGGAAAACTGAAAAACAAATTATTCCATCAAACAAGTTGTTTCCAACAAGGGCTGTTTAATTTAATTTATTTTGTTTTTAAAGTAAATTTAGTCAAACCAGTTTTTCTTATGGACAAAATTAATTTTAGGGAACTTCTTTCTTTATTATGAAATTTTAATTTGCAAAGATAAATATATTTCAAAAGGGAAAACAAGTACCAAATCCCCCCCCCAGAAGAATTCATTGCTGACATCCTTTGAGTCAGAAAATAATTTTGTTACCTCAATTTTCACTTAAATTATAATATGTGTATTTTTCATGCTATTGAATATTCTTTGGAAACATAATTTTAACAATTTCATAATATTCAATTATATGAATTGTTTATATGTACTTAACTATTTCTGTATTGCTGAAGGGTTTTTTTTTCACATTTTAATATTTTAATTTCTATATTTCAAGAACTACTGCTTCAGTAAGTATCCTATGCAAAAATATTTTTGGATATTTTGGATCATTTCCTTAACAAAATATTTCTCAGAGGGGAACTACTTACTAGTTCAGGAAACATTAATATTTTGACATATTTTTTAAATATTTCCCAAAATAGGTTATATCAATTTGAACTCTCTCCAAAACTGAGTATGCCAGTTTTCTATACACTCATCAGCCTGATGGATTTCTATTAAAAGGAAAAATATTGGGGCACCTGGGTGGCTAGCTGGTTAAGCATCCGACTGGACTTCTGCTCAAATCGTATCTCAGGGTCATGAGACAGAGTCCTGCATCAGCCTCCACCCTGGGCGTGGAGCCTGCTTAAGATTCTCTCTCTGCTCTGCCCCCGTCTTCCTCCCCACGTCCCCACTCACATGTGCTCTCTCTTAAAAAAAAAAAAATTACTGATTACACAGGCAATAAATTATGTTTCACCATGGCTTTAATTTAAATATTTTTTCATTTCCAATGGGTTTGAACATTTTACTCAAATGTTTATTAACCATTTATCTTGGATACTCTGTAAATTCTTTTCTCATTTCTTTGCTATTTATATATTTTTAAGTTTTATTTATTTAATTATTATTTAAGGAATCTCTACACCCAAATTTATTTAAGTAATTCACGACCCTGAGATCAAGAGCCAGACACTCTTCCAACTGAGCCAGCCAGGTGCCCCTCATTTCTTTGCTATTTAACTCAAGCTTTCAGTAATAATATTTGTTCTCTCATAAGTCTTTTATGAGTTTATTATATAATAAAGCAATTAATCTATTACATGTTGCATTTGTTGGAAATATTATAGAGATAGAAAATAATTTAATTTCCCATGTTGATTTCCTTTTGTAATTTTTTCCATCTCTTTTTAAAATTACAATGATTTTTCATTCCTAGATTTGATAGTGATTCACTTTTACTTTTTGTACATGCTTTAAAAACCTACATTTTATTTAAAAAATTTTTTTAATGTTTATTTATTTTTGAGAGAGAGACAGAGCATGATCAGGGGAGGGGCAGAGAGAGAGGGAGACACAGAATCCCAAGCAGGCTCCAGGCTCCGAGCTGTCAGCACAGGGCCCCACGCAGGGCTCAAACTCACAAACCGTGAGACCATGACCTGAGCAAAGTTGGGCGCTTAACTGACTGAGCCACCCAGGCGCCCCTACATTTTTAAAGAATTTTTTAATGTTTATTTGTTTTTGAGAGAAACAGAGACAGAGTACAATCAGGGGAGAGGCAGAAAGAATGGGATACACAGAATCCAGGCTCTGAGCTGTCAGCACTGAGCCCAACGCAGGCTTGAACTCATGAACCGCGAGATCGTAACCTGAGCTGAAGTCTGAGGCTATACTTAGCCACCCAGGCGCCCCTAAAAATCTACACTTTAAAATGTAACACTTTAAATCTGTCTGAAATTTTTTTGGTCTATGGAGTGAAATGATGTATCAGTTAGGGATCATGATTACAAAGAAAAAGTCAGGTGTCTCTGCCACTATCTCTGCCAAAAGATCGAGTCTAAGCACCACCCACTTCTTCATTTACTAGCATATGACCTAAGTCATGAGCTAGAAGATAACAATTTTTGAACCCTAGGTCAAATGCTCCGATGCACCACTGAAAGAGGCTGGGAGACTGTTCAAAATTTTGACTTTGAAGAGGTGGAATTTACAACGTGGGAAGTTCTCCAAGCATAACATGGGTATTCAAAAGATGCTGAGTTGCCAAAAAACGACAAATATTCCTACAGATGAGGAAACAAATCAGCCATTGTTTCAAAAAGCTTGCCAACTGTGGCAATACAATTTATTAAGTAATCTTTCATTTATCCATGAATGTTCTATACTTCCTTAAAGCATATTAAATGATTACATCTAGTAGGATGGGCTTTTGATTTGGACACAATTTTTAATAGTAGTACCCTGAGCATTTGGGAACTTTAATATAAGATCTAAGCCAACCAAGAATCACATACACGCACACACCCCTTATGTCTCTATATAACAGTGACTTTCATTTGTATGCACCTTGAAATTTTAATTTGTATCTCCTCTATTATGTTATTTAGCCTCTCTTAATCCTCAAATAAAGCTAATCATGGCACCCAAAGCCCATGACTCTAAATCACTGATATCAGCGTTATCTCCACTTTACAAATGATGAAAGATAATCATATCTAATATTGTAGATATACTGATTAATATGCACAGATGAGAAATTCTATCAGCTACCATATTTCAATGTCGGAAACAACTAGGTGTGCACTTCAGTGATAATTTTTTCCCCTAGGCAGTTTACATTCTGGTTCATTCGGAATGTAGAATTATCATCCTCCTGATTACAAAATCACTTAGCACACTCCTCCAATTTCCACCAAGATCACAAAATCAGAATATCAGATGAAAACTTTAGTCCTCAAAAGATTTACCATGAATTTTTTGGTAAAGTTGTTTTTTTTTAGTTCTTATATCTTAACCTTGGGAGTGTAATTAGCCCAATGCATAAATTTTCTTATGGTTCTATAAATTACAGAGATTATGGTGGGAAGGGGAGTTGAAGGTAGAAATTAAAGACTGCACATTCTAGGGAGTTGTGAATAGAGCACATTAAAAGGCTACCTTTAATGTGGGAAATTTAAGGTCTGCACAGCTTGACCTAAGAAATAAGATATCCCACATACAGCTATAGAATAACAGTTCCAATCTACAGCATGCCTAAGGAGTATGAGGCACCCTTAGGTTCCTTTCAACTCTAAAAAGTATCATTATTAAAGAAAAGGAAAACAACTTTTTTTTTCCAACCAACATGCCTAGCCTCAAAGTCCATGTTTTTCCCATTCCCACCCTTTCAGAGGTCAAAGAGGCAAATGTTTTGTTTTGTTAAGATTTTTAAATTTATTAAAAAACAGAGATCACGCAAGTGGAAAGGGGCAGAGAGAGACGGGGACAGAAGCTCCAAAGTGGGTTCTGTGCTGATAGCAGCAAGCCAGATGTGGAGCTGGAACTCATGACCCATAAGATCATGACATGAGTCTAAGTCAGATGCTCCATCGACTGAGCCACCCAGGTGTCCCAAACAGGCAAATGTTTCAGCATCCCCCCGTTCTTCATCTCTTTCTCCATATATGTGTTACTGATGTGTCCACCTGGGCATCAGTGTGGGAGTCAAGCCTCTCTGTGAGATCTCAGAAACCAGGAAAGCCAGTGATTCCTGACCTTAAATACTGCAGTACTATGGTACTAAAATTCCACTTTTTATATGAATTTCAGTATTAAAAATGAACATGCTGGGAACATACAAGTTTATTAGAAATGTAGGATTGTCAGAGAAAATAAAAACACTGGCAAAAATATTCTCAAAATCCCTATAATTTTCCGGAGAGAATTTCACAAATGTTGTTAATTATCCTTAATTATAAAAATATACACTAAAGTGATGACTTTAGCAATGGGTCACTGGTAACAAATGTGTGTCACTGGAGCACATTTACTGATGCTCCGCCTGCTTCGTTCCAAGCCACAACCTCACAGTTCGCAGGCATCAGATCAGAACAACACTCAGATTAGCTGCAACCAGCAGAGAAGCTGGCCTGTTTTTCTCCTGTCTGAAAACATCATAGGAATCAACTGGAGAAACTGATATCGTGTGCAAAGTCACTGATACACCAGAGGCCACAGTCTTTTCCTTGCTCTACTCATATAACGTCTCTTTCTTCCCTGATCCCTGAGGAAGGCTACACTATTTTGAGGCCACATGGGCAAGGTGGATAATGTTCATGAAAGAGAAGGCTGTGGAAGAGAGATGGAAGAAAGCAAGGGACGTAGGTACGCAGAGAAAAAGGAAATTTTCAAACAGTCCTTAAGTATATGATCCCCTTAAACTATAGTGTATAATTATTTGACAGTTATGAGTCAAGACTCAACTACAGAGTTGGGCCAAGTGCCACCATTTTAGGCACTGAACACAGAGCATGGAGGGTCATGGGTTTATAAGCATAAAAGGTGAAGTTAACCTTCTTCCTGCCAGATTAAACATTTAAGTATTTTTTTTTGAAGATGAAGTGGTGAAAGTATTAGAATTCCCACAATGCGTTTAATAGTAATGTTTTTGACAGCACTGCCTCAGTATCTGCAAGTCTGTTAGCATCACTGTTGTTATCTTCGCTAGTTGTTGACTTCAGCAGAAATTCCCAAGATGAATAATGCTTAGCATGGTGCGGTTTAATGTGATCGAGTCATTTACTTTACATAGTTTTCAAATATAACATTTAAATTTTTAATTAAAAAATAAAAATTGGGGGATGTCTGGGTGGTACAGTCGAATAAATGTCCGACTCTTCTTTTCAGTTCAGGTCATGATCTTATGGTTCACAGGCTCAAGCCCCATGTCAGGCTTTGTGCTGACAGTGTGGAATCTGCTTAGGGTTCCCTCTCTCCCTTTCTCTCTACCCCTCTGTACTCACATTCACACACTCTCTCACTCAAAATAAATAAATAAATAAATAGATAGATAAATAAATAAGTAAAATATTTGACAATTTTGAAAAAAATCAGTATTGAAATTAGTATTTGAATATTCTGTTGTTTTCATATTTTAATTACACTATCAGTTTCCCCCACTAAATAAAAGTTTAACAAAAGTTAAAAAAATATGAGTTTAATCATTAATCACTAGCCAGGTTGGTATGTCTATTCCAATTTGGTATTAATAAAACAAAAAAGACTACATATATTGACAAAGAGTCTCTCCTTCACCAAACTCTAGTCAGGTTCTTCTGAGTCCTCTTCCCATCTACACTTCCCTCTACCCCTCAACACCTGGGCTCCCTTTGTCTCTGCGTGTCCAATTTTAGCATGAATCCTGCTACACTAGTTAAACAGAATCTCCCACCCTCCATATCTGTTCACCCTCCATATCTAACAAGGTTCCTCATCCTACTACCATCTCCCAGGTGACGTCTGATCACCCAGTCTGGTTCCAGCAAGAACTACGCTGGTTTAGCTGAAATCCCCCCTTATACCAGATGTTTCCTGTTAGTAATTTTCCATCCACTACACCCTACCCTACTTCCTTGGCTATAAATTCCTACTTTTCCTTGTTGTATTCAAGGTTGAACCAAATCTTTCTCCCTCAATGCAAAACCCCACTGCCACGATTCCTACAACTATCATGATGGTCCTGAATAGAGTCTATCAACAAATGTCATGAATAATTTTTCATTAAAAATATTAAGTAATCAATTAACTTTGATTTAATATTACCATCACAAGCATAGTAATAATAATTTCTACTAAATTACACTTTTGAATCTCTTTTAGATACATTTTTCCTTTTTGTTATATACCTTTAGTTGATCTGTAGATTGCTTTATTCGTAGTTTAATTTATGAGAGAAATCACAACTTTTCAAGAAAATCAAGAGCTTCAAATTAAGAGAAGTGTCTTTCTGAATCTGCTTTCCTGAACTTACTTCCAGTTCACATCTCTTAAACATTAATATATTGTTTCTACAATTGATTTTGGAAGACGAAAACAATAAAATCGTTTCTGGACATGATGAACTAGAGTAAAAATTGGTGGTTAAAATGACACTTTAGTCTCAAAGTTTCCAAACTTGCAGTGGTGAGTATAAGCAATAGACCCTGGGAAGTAAACCACCCATAATCCCGGGGGGGGTCCCATGAGAATTAAAATATTTTTCAAACTATATTGATAATGTACATTACAAATATGGAAAATTCCCTGCCAGATCATGAGCTGAGGGTATGACTTCAATCCGTGTCCCAGAAACATCGAAGTTGAGTGCACAGATGCCCTAGACGAGTCAGAACTAGAGAGTTTCTTTCTATATAGAAATCCCAAGTGCAATCACACATCATCTAAGATCCACTGAGCATTTCTGCCAGTCACTGCACAAGGCTGTGAGGATGTGGGGGCATCCTTGCCCTCAAGGATCTACAGTCCAGCAGGGAAGACAAACAAACACGTAATTATAATGGAGTTTTATTATGAAAGCATCTCTAGGTCAGAACTAGGTCCTTTGGACCTTGAGGAGTGCATCATTGTCAGTAACGTATTTTTCCCAAATATATGTTGATGCCCCAGACTAACTGTATTATTAGCCTCATCCAAACAGGCCAAATGTCAATAGAAAAATCCAAAGCAACTTGAGAAATGTCACACCTTTTGTATACGGTAGTGAAGCAGAGTTTTCACGTGTTTCCATCACCAGGTATTCTTCTGTGGTCAGGTTTTAAAGAAATACGTATGGGGTGCCTAGCATAGCACCATGTTGGATAATGAAGGAAATAACAAACAATATAAATGACAGGAATCAAATATGACAGGAATCATATTGATGTTCAGGACTTTGAGAAAAATAGGTGAAATTAGCAAAAGAACAAACAGAACTGTGTTTTTACAGAAAGAATTTCTAGGGCAAGTACACAAAAACATAGAAGTGGCTAAGCATATTTAGGAAGCAAGTTTTTTATGAAACAACATTTGGCCAGGGGATGAGAAGGCTGTCTTTATAGGAGAACATGCCAGAACTTTCAATATGCTGGTAACGCTGCAAATTTCAAAGAAGGTACATAGCATGAAAAGTTTATCGTAAGTACTTGCCTTAAATAATCAACGTTAATAGATTATCAAGAGTCACAACACTTTGGGAAAGTCAAAGTCACACTAAAAAGTCAAAGTCAAAGTTACTCTAAATATACTATTAAGTAAAGGCATTTTAGAACTAAGGAGATAGCCTTATTCCAACATTCTTCTATTTTAAGGCACCAAATTAAAGCATAAATTCTTTCCTTGACAAAACTTGGAACAAATTCCTTAGCCTGGGAGATTTTCCCCTCAAACATGAAGAAATATGTGTTAGCTATTTTTGAGTAGTAGGAATGTAAAAAATGTGTATTTTTGAGAATTGGAGACTTTTTTGTCCTTGAATAACTCAAAATTTCTTTGTTCTTCTGAATCAAATTTAGCAAGTAATTAGTGCATAATGAGAACCAGTTGTAGCATCAGACTCTATTTAGTCAAAGTGCATTAAAAAATACATAGGAAGACCAACCGATAATCTGAATTCGCTTTCTAATGACGCTAACCTCATGAATGTTGTTAAAGAATGTATCATGGGCTCAAAAATCTGTTTTGCTGATTTCCAGAAAGCCCTTGGGGATTAATTTTCTCTCCAAGCTTTGTCCAACAATATATCTGAAGCAAATGGGAGTTTTGAATCAAAGATCAGCAGCATAGAAGCAAAGAGAGTCTCTAACAGAGCCTAGTAAGATGATTGCTCAAACGTCGGCTCACTTGTTAGCTTATTGGCCATGCTTTCACGCTAAGCACAATGCTGAAGCCTACTAGCATCCTATTCTGGAGACAAAAGTCTCACTCTTAAACCCACACAAAGCAAACAAATTATAGGCAGAAATTAATCCGTCACAGCAAAAGCAGGTGAAGCACAAAGGCTCAGACGATTTTAGCCCTGCCAGAAAGTTCCTAAAGGGTGTAGGTGTGAGAGTGAGCAGGAGGGATAAGAAGGAAAAAGACATGGTTAGCAGCAATGCGGGAGTTCCTGACTGACAGTCATTGCAGAGCTGGGGGGTGTCAGGGTTCTGCCAGCTTCTTTTTCACTTACCACTCAAATTTCGGAAGTTTATTTACCTCTTAGGTAAAGTTCAAAGCTTGTCACATGTCTTCAAGTGGTGATTCAGGGAGCTAGGCTCCTGTCATCTTATTTGCTGCACTATCTTTACTAACAACATTGGCAGACATATCTGCATGAAGCTACCAGAAAGAGAAAGAGCATGAAGGATAAAAACGTGTGATATTTCATTAGCCAGTCCCTAAAGTGCTGCACCCACTTCCGCTCACGTAAACTAGAACCAGTCACAGCCACATCTCGAGTGTGCAAGACTGGGCACCATGGTCTAGGATTGTGTCCAGGAAGAAGACACAGATTAGTGTAACAGCAGGGAGAAAAAGGACCTATTTTACAGAGAAACAGCCCTGCATTCTAATCCCATCCCAGTTCTGCGATCTACTTGATGAAAAGCAGAGGGCAGGTTAGTTAACCCTCAGAGCATGGACACACAGGTTCACTTTCCCCTTCCGATTCATCCCGGCTTCCCTATCAGATTTCATACAATGTTCCCACCAGGAGCAAGGTGTGTATAGCAGCTCAGCTCATCTGCAGGGTCTAAGGAATACAACTCATGACTTCATCAAACATACCTATATGTTGGTCTTTCTCCATGTCTTCTGAATAAAGAGGATGAAGCTGCATAAACCAGGAGCAAAGACAAAATGGAAGCAGACACAGAAGGCAAAGGAGGAGATGAGGGGAGTCGGCTCAACTACTCCTTATCGCCGAACTGTGGGCACGTTCCCCATTTGCATTTCCTTATCACACAGCCTTCACACAAAATTGACAATCTAGCCTTCCTTCCCCCAAATACACCACTGAAACACTGTGCTAACGCGAGTGTTCTCAAATTTTAGTGTGCACCAGAATCATCTGAAGAGCTTACAGGACATGTTAGGCCCACTTACAGTATTTCTAACTCAGTACATGTGGGGAATGGCCAGTGAATTCACATTCCCAACAAATGTATACAGGTGGTGATTATTCTGCTGGCCCAACCCATACTTTCGAGAACCATTCTCTACAACGTGATTCTCATTCCTGACTGAAAATCAGAATTTGGAAATTTTCTAAAGCTCCAGACTACTCAGACCAATTAAATCAGAATCTTTGAGAAGTGAAACCCACCACAGGTGTTTTTATAAGCTCCCTAGGTTGAGAACCACTGCTCATGCAGGATACAAAATAGATTTCTTTATAATACCTTCAAGAAATTATCTTCTGGGTCATAAATCTGAAGACACGGTTTGGATCTGCTGCGTTTGCCTTGGAGCCATTGCCTGGGGCGGTCCTTGGTGCACAGCAGGCACCTATCATAGTTGAAGCTCTTACTGAAGTAGTTGATTTCCTTAATTTCTCTGCGGTAATGAATAATACTGACATCCTTTCTTTTGAGCACATCTCTCATTTCACAATTTGCATAAGGAGTTATTCTATTTCTTCCGTGACATTAACAGCTGTTCATTTGCTTGTTTGTTTGCTTACCCTGCTAGTTCCTTCTCCACTCAACTCCAAGGCTTGCTCTGGGTCCTGTGTATTACCTTCTCCATGTTAGTGTTTCTGTCGTAAGTTCTCTCCATGCAAATCATGTTAGCATGCTTCTGAACTTCCAGTGACCCCCCCCCAACGTTAGAAGGGATGAGATTCCTCCCCCACAAATTACTTCACTTGTTACTCTGAGAAAGTAACTGTTAAGAGGTGTCATTTGGGGAAGTAAAAGTGTAATTAGACATAGATCGTAATAGCAAAACAGCCAATATTTATTGAGCACAGGCATTGTACTAAATAAAGACTTCACATGGGTCGCACCATTTATTTTTCACAAGAAACTATTGTATCACAAGATACAAATCATATCCCCATTTTACAGATGAGGAAAGTAAGGTGCAGGAAGGTTAAATAATTGGCCCAAGGTCATGTAGCTAGTGAAGTACAGACAGAGACTTCCAAAGAGTTACTCTGGCTCCAGAAATCAGGGTCTAACAACTCTATTATGGAAGAGTCTGAAAAAGAGGTTTAGAAATCAGAACAAGATTATAAAATTTAAAAAAAAGATAATAATACCTCCATGGGAGAATTTTCAGATTCAATATAACTAAACAAAGGCATTAAAATAATTAGGCTCGAATGAAAAAAATCATCATAGATGTTCATGGAAAAGGAGGGAAAGGGGAGATCACATGCATCAGGAAAAATCAGAAGGAAGATGGGTGAATGGCTGTGGTCCCTGAGTTGATCAGTGAAAAGGATTCATGGGTGTTTCCCACTGACCTGATGTGGGCAAATCAGGAGACAAAGAGCTGACTTGTGATCATCTTGGTACCTTTCCAATAATTCAGTTTATAGGAACAGAAGGAATTCAGCCTCAAGAAGCTATATATTATGTGAACACTGGTTTGTGAGGGGTTCACAAGGAGCCTAAGGCAAAAAGTTGAACTAGAGATGCACATCTGCACCTACGTCAAGGGCACTACAGGTACAAGAGTCCAAGAGAGACCTAAAAAAAGCCCAAAACAGTAATCCTAAGATAAAGAAAGACCTAGCTTTAAACACAAGACAGCACCAGAGAACATAAAGCCAGTTACATGAGAACAGATTAAATTTATGTCCTTTTTTACGTTATCACTTTTCCATCCCCTTTCTTTAAACCTGAAGCTCTCAGAATCTGGGAAGCAAACAAATGGTAGTGAAGGAAGAGAAGCAGGCAGAGAAACAAGAGGGAAAACAACCAATTACAGGCTTTTACCCTGAGGCAGGTCGGGCCTGACGAAGGGAGAAGACTGACATTCAATCAAGTTCATGGTGTTGTTTGTTTGTTTGTTTGTTTTATGGAACTATAATTTATTTAATGATAAGAATTTAGTTATTCCACTAATAATCATTTAGTTTGTTTCCAGGATTTTGCAATTCATACTTTATTATTTTTTTTATTTAAATTCAAGTTAGTTTAACACACAGTGTAGTCTTGGCTTCAGGAGTAGAACCCAGTGATTCATCTCCTACATATGACACCCATTTGATAAATAATATACGCTAAACACCAAATTTCTGAATTAAAGTAAGATTTATTTCTTAAGGTGACTATAATTCTGCATTTTATCTGAGTAAAAACATGGAGGAAGACCAACATACAGGTATGTTTAAGTCATGAGTTGTACTTATGTAATATGCTGTTCATGCATGTGTAAAAGAAGTCTCAGGTGACATTTTTATTGTTTCCAACTCAGAATGGCCACATATTTGTCTAGAACAGTTACAGAAAAGGCCTGTAAGATGTTTTCTATAAGGAAAAGTGATGGCCTTTGGAGTGTGGAAGGCATAACTCAAAAGATCCTGAATTTTCAAAGGTCTGGTTCAAGGAATGTGATGCCATCTTGGACAGGAAAAATGTTTGGGTATATGCACCTGATTTTGTCATTCGAATTGTCCTTCAGTCTATCATGAGTTCTGATAGAGTAATTAACTATTTAAAAAAAGTAATTTTCTCCTTATATTTCTAAATAACATGGGGTACCAGTATCCATGGGGTATGTTAGTCAGGTTTGGAAAATAAAACAGGAGATGATCTAGATATTTCAAGCAGAAAAGGATTTAATACCTAGAATTTAGTGCCAATAACTCTGGAAGAAAGCAAGGCTGGAGAAGGCTGACTGGCCACCTCTCAGATACACCTGACCTGCCTTCTGAGAATCATCAAGTTTCAACCAGGTCAGGAACTCCAGGAAACCACTCTCAGATGGTCGCTGCTGCCTGGAATATTAGGCAGATGATTTTCAAAGTGTCCCCAGAAGCCACTGTTGATGTTGAGACTCAAATCTGTTGAAGGCCAGGTGCTACCTACAACTGACAAAGAAGTATCATGGCTTCCGCCCCCTTCTATCTTCCAACACTAATGCAGTGTCACTTATTAGAGGAAAGAAAGCAAGCCAGAAACACATAGTAAGAAATGCTGGGAAATATAGTTCCTGGTCTTCTGGCTCCTGAGACACCAAGCAGAGCACAACAGGGACACTGGGAATGGTGCTGAGGACC
The DNA here is from genome assembly GCF_024362965.1 of Panthera pardus. NCBI lineage: Eukaryota > Metazoa > Chordata > Mammalia > Carnivora > Felidae > Panthera > Panthera pardus. The sequence continues at coordinate 190,242,338 of NW_026526688.1, forward strand.
ATCACATAATCCAGCACATGAGGTATTCTCAGTGGAAGAGACCATACACTGGCTTGTATCAATTAATATTTTCAAATAAAATAGTAAAAATAAGTAGGTCTGTTCAGAGTTTTGATTCTAAAAAGATCACCGTTGGTTCCTCTAAAGCAGATGCAGCGTTTTCCAGACATGACAGGTTCTCCTTTTGCCCTCTGCACCAGCCTCTGAGAATGCATCTGTCATATACACAACATCAGACACAGGGAAACAGGCGCAGGGAACCATGTACAAAAACGTATCAACCCACGTGAGCCCAGAAGCAGGCAGACACACATGATACCCCACACGGATTCCAATCACAAACTCTGTACTGATCAGAAGGAACATGGCTCTAAGTCAAATCCATACCTTTTAGCAGCATAAAGGCATTAGAGCTTAACCAGCAAAAACAAATCAGCAAATGTTCCAAGGAAATTCTAACCTTAATCCTTCCTTAGATATCAGTTTTGATCAAGGTTTAGCAAATCTTCTCAGGAAACGTTTATTTCAAAGTCTGTATATAGCATGTTTTTCCTCTTAGATAATAAAAAAATCCTAGTATTATGAAATGCTGGATTAAAGTGGATATGAAAAAGAATTAAGCAAGTGTTGATTATTGATCCTGCTCTCTCCATTTCACCACTTCCTCCCACCTCTATTCACCTCCTCCCTGACACCCAAGTTGGCATTTTTAAAATTTAGATCTCATTTGTGATCAAATCTATGTCTCTCGTCTGTTTAAAAGGCTTCCAAGACTCCCCATAACATAAAAAAAAAAAAAAATCAACTCTCTGTAACAACATCCAAAAGGCTTTTTAGAACTGAGTCCCTATCAACCTCTCCTCTCCAGCCTCAATTCCTACCATGCTCTTCAATTTTAATTGTAAATGGCTCTATTTATTCCTACCTACAAATACTGATGTGAGGGTTAAATGAGATGATGTAGGCAAAGCACGGACAGTACCTGGCATATATCAGATGCTTAGTAAGTCTTCAAACACCTCCTTTATAATGTACGCATACGGGTGGCTTTCCATATATTATCTCCTAAACATTCACGTACCCCTTGAGGACAGTAAATGAGACTTAACATCTCCATTTTTAAAAAACTATTTATTTATTTATTTTGAGAGCGAGAGGAAGAGAGCGTGTGTGTGTGTGCAAATGGGAGAGGAGCAGAGAGAGAGGGAGACAGAAAATCCCAAGCAGGCTCCATGACTGTCAGCACAGAGCCCGATGTGGGGCTCAAACTCATGAACCGTGAGATCACGATCTGAGCTGAAATCAAGAGTTGGAGGCTTAATCGACGGAGTCACCCAGGCACCCCAGTATCTCTATTTTGTTAATTAAGAAGCCGAGGCTCACAGAGTTTGTGTGGCTTGCTAAAAGTACGACAGCTGGTAAGAGGAGGGGCTGGCAATAAATCTACTTCTGAATACAAGTTAGAACACGCTCCACTACTGTGTATTCCTTCCCCTATAGATTTACGAAAAGTTGCATTTAGTTACAGTTTGTTCGTTGCCCCACTACCATAGTGTCTGTGCCAGACATCTGCCATTTTCTTTCAGATCCATTCCCTGGTCACAGTGGGCTGTTTCTGCAAACCTTCCCAAGCTGCCTTTGCCAACAGGCTTCTAACCATGTGCGGTGAATGGGAGACACTAGTGGAGATTGAAGGCAGGAGGGAGGAAGAATCTAGACTATTTTACGGTCTCGATCTTGTGTCTGACAGTGGCTGTATCTCTGCTATGGTACCAGGCTTCTCTGGGCAACTTCCACTGATGTCCACGATCCCAGGGCATATGCGTGGCTCCTAGACCCTAGTGGCACGACCTCCTCATACTAGTTCACTTCTAGGGGTAGAAGGTGGTTGCACTTCCTAGCACTGTCAAGACTTAGATTCCCTCTTAGGACCCTATTTGGCCTTCCAGCTTTTCTAAACCCCCTGTATTTATGCTCTCATGCTGAACCATGGATCTCTTTCCCTGACTAGACCTTAATTCATAAGTGGCCACACAAAGAATTTAGATATTTTAATCAAATTTGGAGTTACAGCCTTCACTGAAATCATCTCATAACATCAGACATCTTTATTGTCTGAGCAGACAATATCCATTCTCCTCTTTTCCATCTTAACAGAACCCTGACTTGTTAGAAATGACAACTTATCCAACTAAAACTCAAAACAGCCAAGATTCAGCTGCTGACGTTAGTGGTCACATGATTAAATTCTGGCTAATGAGATTAATGGTTGGTAGGCCTTTGGGGAAAGTGCCCCAAAATCACTTTACTTAATTGCCAAGTAACTGTACTCACTTTTCCTGCTTCTTCCTGTCAAGGATGCAGACATGACTGCATAGCTCCAGTCACCCTGTGACCATGAGAAGACCTGAGAGATGTCATTTAAGATGAAGACTAAAAGTACACAAGAGCCTGGATGACTGAAGACACATATGGATCCCATGTACCAGCACGGGACCACCTAGATACTCATATTACATGAGAACCACTATTTTCCAGGTACTAGGATCTGTTACTCAATACTAAAGCATTCCAAACTGATACAAAACTAAATCTCACTATTCTTGCATTTATTTACTGATTACTTCATTCATTTCTGCTATGTGTCAGGTATTATGTAAGAACCTGGGTGTATAGAGAAGGATCAAGGCAGAGTTCCTGCCTTTAAGAAGGTCACAGTGGATGGGGTGCCTGGGTGCCTCAGTCGGTTAAGCATTCAACTTCAGCTCAGGTCATGATTTCACAGTCTGTGAGTTTGAGCCCAGCGTTGGGCTCTGTGCTGACAGCTCAGAGCCTGGAGCCTGCTTCAGATTCTGTGTCTTCCTCTCTCTCTCTCTCTCTCTCTGCCCCTCCCCTGCTCATGCTCTGTCTCTCTCTGTCTCAAAAGTAAAAGTAAATAAAAACATTAAAAAAAATTGTTTTTAAAAAGAAGGTCACAGTGTAGTGGACAGTCAGACACAGAAATGAGTTGTTAAAACTGCAGAGAGGCAACTGAGTACAAAAAGGTAGCATTTAGGGAATATAGAAAAGGAGTAAGAAAACCTAATTCCTGGGGTTAGGGACAGCTTCTAATGGAGTCATGGGAAACTGAACCAATAGAGATTATTAGGAAGAGCTGATTTGAGGTGCTGTACCAAGATGGGGCTGGGAAGAAGGGGGCCACGGGAGAGGGAAACGTTACAGGTAGACAGGAATTAAAGGAAATAAGAAACATATTGCTATGTGGGAGGAACTTCCAGCAGTCCCGATTTGTTCACGGGCAATGCACAAACCAGAGTGGTGACACACAAGTCGAAATTAGGGCTCAGTTACTATAGCGCCTCCTGCACTATGACCCAGAGTTCACACTTAGTGCTGAGGGCAAAGGGGAGTCACTGACGTTCTCTGATGTTCTTTTAGCAAGGAGTGACACTACTAAATAATGTGGCCCCTTCAACAGCTGATAAGCTCATAAATAGCACAATTCAATACAGGAAATGCTTCATTTTGTTGTGAACTGTTACCAACAATTGGCGTGCTACAGGCTAGTTTCTCCAAGAGTGACTATCGGCAATTGCTGACCAGGATAAGAGGTGCAGTCTAAGACTGGAGGCAGTCTTCCATAAGTTGTGAGCTTCGAGAAGCATGTGCATTATTTGCTCAGTAAATACTTTCTGCATGAATAAATCAATGAAAAAAATGTATGAGGAATAAGGTTTCTCCGCTCATTCCCAGAAGTAGATAATCAACAGCATTTAGTGCCCACCACATGAACATACCTTCATTCTCTGCCCCAAAGGAGTCAGTGTCTTGAGTTTTTTTGCTTGCCAATTCAGGAGCAAAGTATTCTGTATGCATGAAAAGGAACCTGGTGGCTTTTATTTACTTGTGGGCTTGGAGTTTGTGGTCTCACGTGAAGAGTTCTAGAACAGCAGCCCCAGAGAAACTGACTCAGATTCCCTCCAGCTACTTAGGAGTCTCCTTCTGTCTTAGTACCTATTAATAAAGAAATACAAATATTGGGGCACTTGAAGAAACTGAATCCTTAGATTCACTTCATCAGAGCTGGGGAAAAAAATGGTTTTGAAATCTAAAAGAGATTTTTAGGGACACATGGGTGGCTCACTTGGTTAAGATTTCGACTTCGGCTCAGGTCATATCTCGCAGTTTGTGAGTTAGAGCCCCGTGTCGGGCTCTGTGCTGCCAGCTCAGAGCCCAAAGTCTGCTTCAGATTCTGTGTCTCCCTCTCTTTCTCTGCCCCTCCCCTGCTTGCTCTCTCTCTCTCTCTCTCGCGCTAAAAAATAAACATCAAAAATATCTTAGAGAAATTTTTAAAAATAGTACTATGTATGTCTTCAGGGAAGCTAGAAAGAGAAGCATTTAAAGAAATGCACCCTCCCTACAACTAGGTGTGGGGGGAAGAAATCCAAGGCATATAGTGAGTGGTGGCAGAATCCAAGAGAAAGGAGAGCAGGCTGGATCTCTGGGGAGCTTGGAAAGAAGAAAAGATATATGGATGTGTTCAGGCTTAGTCACTGTTAAAAGGGTCTTGGAGGCACAGTGAAATGGCCATGGATGGTCTCTCCCTAAAATTTCAGATCTAGCCAATAAGGCTTGAGATCTTCTTGAAGTCATGCCTTTGCACAGATGTTGCCTAGCATGGTCTTTAAAGCTTCAATGAAAGAGAAAAGTAAAATGGCAGGAAGACAGAAAACAAGAAAAGAGGGGACAGAGGGAAAAAGAAAAATTTGGAGCTATTAGGGAAAAACACTAAAGCTATGATACAACACATATCTTGGTCAGGTCCAAGTTGCTATAACAAAGCACCATAGATTGGGTGCCTTATGAACAACAGATCTCTTGTTTTTTTTCACAGTTCTGGGAGCTGAAATTCTGAGATTAGGGTGCCAGCATAGCTGGATTCTGATGAGGACTGGTTTGAAGACTGCTGATTTCTCCTTGTATTCTCACATGGCCAAGAGCAAAGAGAGGAAGCAAGCTCTCACATGACTCCTAGAAGGGAGCTAATCCCAGTCATGAGGGCCCCACCCTCATGACCTCATCTCATCTGAATTAAAGGCTCTACCTCTGAATATCATTACACTGGGAGCAAAGTTTCAATACATACGAATTGGGAAAGGGGGGCACAAACATTCAGGCCATAACAACACATTTGAAAACCAATCTTTTCAAAATAGAAAAGACAGTAGAATAAATTATATGTCACCACCAAGTACAGCAGAAGGGTAACAGGGTTTGAATTCCTAGAGTTCAGGAGGGTTTGGCTTTTTACTTATGAGCTATATACTGCTAACCAATTTATTTGACCTCAGTAAGGCTCAGTTTCATCATCTGTTAAATGGAAACAGTGTCTTCATCACAGGATCAGAGTGAGAATTCAATGAGATTGAATTTGTAAAGGACTTAGTTCTTTATCTGGCACACAAAAAGCATTCAGCAAATCGTTAGCTATTTAATAATGTACAATAAAAGCATATTCTAATTCATCAAAAAACTACTTTATGCATTTATTATGTTCTTACTATGTCCTTGGGCTGTATTACTGAGAAAGACAGTATCCTGTTCTGGATGGTATTCACATTCCCAAGCAAGAATGATAGACAGGCAGATAACATCAGTGGAGGGTGCCCAACAGTAAGGTAAGTGTAAGTACAAGGTATTATAGAATTGTAAGAGATAAACACAGCAAAAGGCTAGATCACAAAACTCCAAAATAATATGGAGCTTACTTGAGAGCAGGGGTCCACTGAAGAGTTATAAGCAGAAGATGGAAATGTTTTGACTTCAGAGAAATGAAATTACTACAGTTCCAGCTAGGAAGGAAATAGAATGAAGACAAAAAAGAGAGAAAGAAAAACTGTGTGGTACCAGTTATTCAATTCAGATTTTTTTTTCCTTTAAATTTGTGCATTCTAGTCAAAGCTACAAAAATCTGTGTTGATTACAGGCTTGATTTTAAGAGAATTCCTCCTAACACTAGGCATGGTGCTAAATAAAAGCGAAGAGTTTAGAAGGTTTGTTGAATGTATAACAAATGTCATTCATGTAGGTATTTGAGAAGTACCCACGACATGCATGAAAAATCACTAAATGGTTAAAGTATTTCACAGACATAATTACACTTGAGTGCAGTAAGCATAAGAACTCTGATGTAGGAATAAGAGCAGAATCTATCCTGTAGGGCTGAGGTTTAGGGGAAGACTTCACCCAAAAGTTGATGCTTGTGCTGCATCTTCAAAGACAAATGCGTACTCGACAGAATAAGGACAGGAGCTTCTAAGCAGTAGAAATAAAATATAAAATATATCAGAGACAATAAGACTACAACTGCAGAATGGTTTATAAACAGGATACCATTTATTTTTAGAAAAAGATACATGTGAGTATGTACATTGACGTTAAGTTAGGGCTTAGAAAGCAGACTAAAAAGAATGCACCCCAACGTGTTGACAGACCATGGTTTTGAATTCTGGGGATGAGAATGAATGTAAAGGAAAAGAAGAGAAAGGGAAAATTTTACATTTTGCTTTATATACTCCTATACTGTTTGACTTGTTACAGTGAGAATGTATTTATCCATTACTTGCATAAAAATAAACAGCCTACATTCAAAAAAAAGAAAAAAAAAGAAACGTAATAAGTTCCAATGTATTGTTTGATGTAATTGGGGGCGGGGAGGGACATGCATAAAGCTTGCAGAAGACAAGAGTCTTCAGGTAATCATGGCAGGATCCTATAGGACGTCGTGTGTGCTATCAGAGCATGAGGACTTTACAGACATCAGGGATCAATAAATCACATAATAAGGAGAACTAAGTGAGATACATTTAGAAAGATAGCAGTAATGGCGCACAGAGTGGACAGAAAGGGAAAACCACTGGCATTAAGAAGAATAGTTACAAAGTGTATTAGTGAGGATGGGCTAAGTGATGCCATGGTAATGAGATCTAGAATCTCAGGTGTTGTTCTTATCAACCCTGATCCATGCCAAACTCTTCAGCCATCTTGAAGGCACAGAATCTGGAACATCTGACCTCAAGGTTTGGTCGGGGAGGGAAAAAAAATGGGTGTGGAGAAATAATTTCTGTTTTTAAATTTCTTAGGCCAGGAGACTTATGCATCACTTCCACTCAAAGTCCCCTGGCCGGAACTGTTTTGTGCCTCTCATCTAACCACAAGGGGGATGGGAAATGTGGGGAAGCTCCTGGATATAATCTTATCTCTGTCACAAAATACTATCAACTTTGTTGGTGAACTGTAGGACATACTGAATACAGAAACCAGGGCACTGAATTAAGAATTATTTATAGGGCACAACTGACAAGACATATTAACTGGCGCATAACTGGGCAGAGGGTGGGCCGGATAAAAGCAGAGGAGTAAAAACCAGAGGTTATTAAAGGGTAAAGAAAGGATTAAAACGACAACCTGGCTTCTCAGTGAACACTTAGCTGGGTAGTGGTGGTGCTACAAACTGAATCGGGAATCTATGTGGGTGCGTCATGGGGAGTGGTGAAAAGTAAGGACTCAACCTTTGCCTGATGTGGATGCAGAACCATTATTTAGGAATTCTAACTAGGCAGATGGAAATAATCTTTGGGAGTCACTGGCACTGAGAAGGAAGTGTAGGTCCCTGAGGACTGTTGAGTATGTGATCAGCAGGGGGCATGGGCAGCAAGCAGCAAGTCCCACAAGATATGTGAACCCCAAAGATTCCTTCACAGGTGTGCTGTACTTTCGTCTCTGTATAAAACCTATTTGGCTGCAGTGGAATATTGTTAAGAGGCAGAACTCTGGCCTGAGTAGACTGTGTGATGTTTTGCAGGGTGTAGTATCGGGTATGCTGTACTGTAAGTCTAAGTCTATTACAGTGTTAGGCCGGTGCCAAAGAACGAATGAGTAGGGCATTGCTGCAATGTGTTAGAAGTTTGTCTGGTTGGTCAGTGAGATGTACAGGCAGACAACAACCCTACCCAACCAGTGTGGAGGGAGCCCATTCAAGTAGTGCAATGACTGTGTTTTTTTCTTATATCATGATACATTTTTGAGCTGTATCATAATCACTAATGGCTTTCTTTTTTAATGTTTTTTTTTTATTTATTTATTTTTGAGAGCGAGAGAGAGAGAGCGAGCATGGGAGGGACAGAGAGAGAGAGAGAGAGAGAATCCCAAGCAGGTGCTGTACTGTCAGCATGGAGCCTGATGTGGGTGGCTTAAACTCACGAGATCATGACAGGAGCTGAAATCTAGAGCCAGATGTTTAACCAGCTGAGCCACCCAGGTGCCCTCATTAATGATTTTTGAATGTTGTTTTGAGTTCTTTAATCCATTTGACATGATCTCCAAACCCATCTTTCTAATTTTGTAATGCCTGGAGCCCATACATAGAAAATTGGTACAAAGTCAGCAGAAAGGAGCCTTAAAGATGAGAATCTGGAGACAAACCACACGTGGGTGTCCTGCAGAGGTGTGGAACAGAAAGGAGAGGGAGTGGCCACAGAGTAAGAAAAGTGGATGGTCCATCCAACAGTGGATGGTTTCGTGGAGGCCAAAGCAGCAAAACAACGGAGCGGTCACCCGGGCGTGACATAAAGTGCCCTGCCCCCGAACACTGGAAGGATCACTGGCAGGCTTGCTCAGAGTGGTTTCAATGGAGTGTAGGAGCGGGGAAGTGCCTAAGCCAGAGGGAACTGAAATGAGCTATGACTACAGCAAACTTTTGAAGTTTGGATGTGTTGTGCAGAAAACAGACCAAATTCTCTCCATATTTTTCCTTTATTCCACACCACTCTCAATCTACTTGGAGCACTGCTGATTCACTCAGTCTAGAAATACAATGATGTTTAGAACAAAGAGGCACATACAGCACACACATCTGGTTGGATAATGCACAGATCCACAGGGAGCCCTAATTTAATAATATAGCTAATGCTCAATATCCTTCTCTTTCTTTAAACAAAGTAAGAAATGGATAGACTAATGTATTTCTTGTTTCCTTATTCACATTCCAAGATGACAACATGTTCTTTATGCATTTCCCCTGCCAAAAATACTAAACCTTTTATAAATGTCCATTTAAAAGTCCACAAAGGAAACGCTCACAAATAAATATAAAAATTGTCAAGCTTTGATTATGACCCAAATCAGGATCCACTTAGCAGCTATTTCTTTTCTCCTTCACAGAAATATCTCTTGGATATGCATTTGTCATGGAACTCATTTCTTATTTCTTCCTCTAAGTAAATAAAACTGTGACAATCATTTCCATCTTCCCACAAAGTCAGCATGCAAGCATCAGTGGTCAAATATGACTACAGCATCCTGACTTCCCACACTGGCACTTGTTCCATAACACGCACTGTGGATACTGAAATGGCATCCCCTTATTTTTCCAATGAAATTCAGTGTTTACCAAATATCATTCTATGGAGAAAAATGATATCTGCTGCCATGTTTGCAACACAAATGCTTTATATTAGTCAAGCAACAAGTTCGGAAACATGTTTTAAGTGATGGTTACAGAGATTTGTTTTGTTTTTTGTTTTTACTCCCAATAGCAATGCATTTTATTTTTCCATTTGACATTGACAAAAATGTCTGTGCTACTCAAGAAAGGAAAGTTCTTGGATATCATGTTTTATGCAAGGGCATTTTTTTCCCCTTACTGGACACCATGCTCCTCTGGATAAACTCTCATTTCTGATAACTAAGGAAACTTCACAGTGTTTTCTTTCTCTATCCATCATTTAACTCTCATCCTTGTTCAGCGTTCTCTCCTTTTGGCTCCCTTTCCAGTTTTACTCCCCGAGTTGTGATCCATGGGTGACTTCATTGATTCTCACGATTTCAAACGGAGTCTATGCACTTATTATTCCGCAAATGATAGTTTATTCTCTTTCTACTCCAGGCACATACCTCCAATAATCGCATTAAATGCAATGTGAAAAAATATAACTATCTTTACCCCCAAATCTTGTTTAGCTCCAAAATGGTATGTGATAAATTATGACACCATCTCTTCAAGGTCAAAACAAAGAAATTTTAGACTCCTTTCTCTCTTCCAGTACTCCACCTTAACAACCACTTTATCAAGTATTACTGGTTTTTTCCAAGAAATTACCTATCTGTCCAATTTAGCTTGTCTTCCTTATCTCCAGTGCAATCCCCATTAGGAATCTGAACCCTCTCTTCCAGGCAAGTGCAACAGCTTCCTACCCAGTATTCCCTATTTCCAGAAATCTCCTCTCTCTCCGGTCCATCTTGTACACCTTATCAGAGCTGCTTATATAAAATAAATACATTTATCTACTCACCTTGAAATCCACCATTGATTTCTAATCATTTACAATATAAGGTCCAAAATCATTAAGATGGTTTAAGATTCTTTACTGTCTTGTCCCAAACTGTGTCTCCAAACTCACCTCACAGTTCTTCAAGAGCTCCTTCCATTTTATGAACCTGTGCCCTTTATTCAGGTGGCTCCTTGTGCCTAAAATACCCTTACGTACTACATCCCACTAGTAAACTTCTACACACTTTCAAACGTCATTACAGTAATTGCAAATGCTCACCCAGATCTGTGTTCTCTTCTTTCTGCATGGCACAGTCATAGACATACACATGACCAAGTTCCAGACAATGAAATGTGGGCAGAAGTGATGTCTGTCATTTCTAGGCCCAGCCCCCAAAACTAGCTGCATAATTCTCTGTGAGGACTCTCTTCCTCAGGTGCCAACTGGGTGCATGGGATCAAGGGAAGGCCTCTCTGATGCTTCAAGAATATCACTGCATAAAGCCTGACACAATGAATGACTTAGGTTAGGAGGCACATCCTGGAGGAAGCCTGACTCACTAAATGACTCCACAGAGCAATGCTCCCTGCCAGCCAGCACTGTAACTGTAGCATAAACGAGAAAGAAACTTTTTTTACACTGAGTCACTGAGATTTAGGAGGTGTTTGTCACAGCAGCTCTTGTTACTTACCCTAACTGATACAATTATAATGGTTAGAATTCTCAAAGAACTTCAAAGAGACTGATAGCTCTTGTTATGTTAACAAATTCATGTCCCTTATTCAAAAATAGTATTTTGTACTTTTTCTTGCTATAGCTGTATTTTCTAAGTGAGATTTTCCCAGGAAATGTCCAAGAGAAGATAATAGGGGTGCTCCTAAAAAAAAAAAAAAGAGAGAGTTCCAGAAGCAAATACATTTGGAAGAGACTGGCTTACACAAATTTAAGTAAGTCCATGTGACTGCCAGTACACTGAGTTACAGACTTCTTAAGTTCTAATGTACTAAAGAACTTTGGGAATCTCCAAGAGGAGTTACAGCATGCACCATTTTCCAAACCTCTTTAACCAAGAAATCTTTTTTGAAGACACATTTATCAATAACTTTTAAATCCGGCTGCCAATTAGTCCACTATGAGATTTACAAGATAGGCTGTAGTGAAGATAATGGCTTCTGTGAAGGCAGGGTCTATACCATACTCAGTTCTGCATGCATCGCCAGCAGGGAGCGCATTACCAAGCACATTAGAGAAGTTCCTTTATTTGTTCATATATGCCTTTTTTTTTTTTTTAGTGGGGAGCCTTTGTTTTCACACCAAACCAATCTTTTAAAAAAGATTTAGTCCTTCAGGTTCTCCTCTCAAAACATATCCTTTCATCAAACTCCTCATGAGCAATGTAGATTTCCTGGAGTTTACCAAAAAAGCTTGTGATAAATGAAGGACAGTTGGGGTTGCACATCAAACAACTAACACCAAAATAAAAGCTTGTTCTCATCACCACCCCTCTTTAGCGATGACCTGCAGGATTCCATCTCTCTTCCTGCTGTATAATCTCTTAATCTTGGTTCTTTACCAGCTCTCTCAATCCAGGGTGATAATGATGTATCAGTGTAGGTTTATCACTTATAACAAGTGGAAAAGGATACTGATAATGGCAGAAGCTGTGTGAGAGGAGGGGTCAGAGGGTACATGGAAACTTTATTTTCTGCTCATTTTTTTTTCTGGGAACACAATACTGCTCTAGAAAAAAAAAGTTTATTAAAAAAACAAAATACATACTTTGATGTGACAATAGAAGGGACTGTCTATAGCCAATAAATACATAGAGAGTCATAGATTCCAAAAAGGTAGAGAGTCAGACAAATTATATCACAGACATCAGAAAGGAGATTTCAGGGACAGGGAACCCAATTTAAGAACCTTGCTTCCTGGGGTGGCTTAGTCGGTTAGGCATCCAACTCTTGACTTCCACTCAGGTCATGATCCCAGGGTTGTGGGATCAAGCCCCGCATTGGGATGTGCACTGAGCATGGAGCCTGCTTAACATTCTTTCTCTCTCTCTCTCTCTCTCTCTCTCTCTGCCCCTCTCCCCCACTCACACTCATGCCCTCTCTCAATCAATCAATCAATCAATTTCTAAAAGAACCTTGCTTCCTTTTTAATTATTCCCTACAAGGTATCAAGAGGACTAAAACAAAGAATTCCAACATAGCAAAATGGCGAAAAAAACAAAAGAGAAAAAGAGAAAAAAAAAAAGAGGAAAGGATATAGAGTAAGTTGCTTCTAAGATGGCACTCATCGTTCCTGCCACCTAATATCCATAATTTTCATAATTTCCTACCTTCAGTAACCAGTAGAATATTTCAGAGTTATTAGTAAACATTATCTCTGTGATTAGATTACAAAATTCTGACTTGGTAGCCGACTCTCTGCCTTGCCTAATGGAGCAAGATGCCCATGTTGGGAAGGCCCATGTGGAAAGGAACTAAGGATAGTCTCCTGTCAACAGCCAGCTAGAAACTCTGGTCTCCAGTCCAGAAGCCCAAAAGGATAAGAATTTGGCAATCAGCCTCATAAGCATTGCTTGGAAGCAGATCCTTCCTCAGCAGAGTTTTCATACGACACCCCAACCCTTGCTGACCCCTTAAATGGAGCCTCATGAAAGACCCAGGAAAGCTGTGCACAGATAACTGACCTACAAATACTGTGAGAAAGAAATGTTTGTTATTTTAGGTCCGTAAGTTTGTTTTCATTTTTATGCAGAATAGATAACTAATATAAGGGTCTGCCCGCTTCCTCTGCCAACTCTCAATTTAATGCTAAATACTTTGCTTTAATTGAATATATTACTATAACTGTGTGTCAATGAAACTTAACCAAAACATTTAGCTTAACCAAACATGCTTAACCAAAACATGCATGGGGAAAACTGCCATGCAATTTAGTGTGAAATATTCTGATTGAGCACATAGTGATGATAATAAGACATGCACTGTCTTGAACCTTTGGGTCAGTAATACACTAGTAATACACTAGTAGTCTGTACATCACTACTGTATTATTGTTAGTAGCTATTATTAACAATCACTAATTGTTACTGTTAAACCTTACACAAATTATATAATTTCTCTGAGTTCCAATTACCTCACCTTTTAACTGGACACAGGCAGAGAATTACATGAGAAAATGTCTGCAAAATGCCAATACAATTCCCAGACTACAGAAAGCATTTAGTAAATATTAATTCCTATTATTGTAAAATTACAGAAGAATTCCAGTTACCTGTTAAACCAATTTATACCAATACATAGCCTAAGGTTGTAGACCTAATGACACTATAGTAATACAATTTCTTGAACATTACTTACCGTCTTCTTGTGAAATAGGCAAATCTAATAATTTTCCATGAATCTGTGATTAACAGACTCTGCTATTATCAAAAGGACCTTCAGTGATACTTAAAAGAGAAGAAAGCTATAGGGAGAAGGGAGGAAAAAAGCTGGTTTTGCAAATCCTTACCCAATTAAATGTTACTGTTACCACAAAATCAAGGCAAAATAGAAGTCAAAAATATCTTTCTTTCCTTGGGAATAACTTCTGTCCTCAAACCCAAACAAAATAGACTCTGCTGAAAAGCTCAGTAAAATTAGAAAGGCAAGAATAATATGCAGTTGCTTGTAGTCCTTGGGATCAAAAGAAATTCTCTTTCCCTCAAATAAACATTTAAAGGGGGGGGGGGGTGACTCATTTGGTTGAGTGTCCTACTCTTGATTTCATCTCAGGTCAGGTCATGATCTCATGGTTCATGGGATTGAGCCCCACGTCAGGCTCTGCGCTAAAACACAGAGCATGCTTGGGAGTAACTCTCTCCCTCTCTCTCTCTCTCAAAATAAAGAAATAACAAACAAAAAAACTCTTTCTCTTCTGTATGGAACCAAATAAAAGTATTCTTGATTCAATTAACCACATAGTGAGATAAAATTATTACTTAGCCATAGTGCATTATCTTTCCTTAGAGTCTCGCCTTTATGTCTACTCCATTAAACAATGATTGTACATCTTTTCTAAATAAACACCTAACAAAAATTCCTGAACATGTAATAATAAATACAGAAGACTTGAGAATAATTTCGTGATAAAAAGTTATTTATGAGAAGCATACACTTAGGAAAATATAAAGCAGATGAGACTGAAAGAAAAAAATCAATCTCAAGTTGGTTAAAAGATACTAGAAAAAATGAAAACAGTATGTGCCATACCTATCAGTGCCAAGCACTCACTGTATTAGGTACTATCTTATTCTCGAAGTTATCTTGCAGAAGTTCCTGCAAGTTGGGTATCATTTCCATTATCTTTCTACTGACTTAGAAATTGTACCTCTGAGATTATTTTATTTACTGTGATATATGTAGATTTACATTCTCACAATACTTATATCCTAAGTTTTTTCTGAGATTTTCCAAAAGTAAAGCCCTTTTTGTCCAGAGCTTTGATGAAAACTGGTGACTCTAATTTTACAGAGAGAACAAGGCTGCTTTCTACCCAAGCATTTCTATAAAGGATTACCCCACAGTGAACCAAGTATCCATGACAGAACCAAACAATACACACACGAAGATTCTGAGATTTGAAATCAGAGAGTTTACCTGAGTTCCAACCTAACTCCTGCTACCTGCTAAAGAACTGTGTTCTCACCTTTCAGATGACAAGGGAAAGGAGCACCGACATGAACCCTGTAACCAACCCTTTAATTTTGAGTTTTGTTGATATTCAATTTTGGGTTTGGTTGATATTTTATTTTAAAGTTCAAATAAAAATTGTACTGAACCATTGCAATTTTTGCCAGAAATTTCTGAGCAGCAAGAAGACTGAGGAAGGTTCAGGGAACTCTTGGTGTGAAATTCTAGATCACTTACTGAAGCATTTGTCCTGCACACACTAACTGCAGTCACCCTGGTACAGGTGAAAGGGCAGGTTGGGCAGGGATTGTCATTTTCAGAGTACAGTCTGCTGTAGGCTGGCAGCAACTAAGTGCCTGGTGTACAAACACCATCTTCGTTCAGTTTATCTGGCTCAAGCACTGCTGTCTGCATTTAAGAGAAGCTTCCTATGATTTTAAAGATCTACCAGATTAGAAGCTATGTTAGTTTCATCGGGCCTCCATAAAAAATGATTACAAATTTGCTGATCAAAACAATAGAAATCTATTCTCCCACAGTTCTAGAGGCCAGAAGTCCAAAGTCAAGGTGTCATTAGGGCCACATCCCCTCCCAAAGTTCCAGGGGAGAATCTCCCCCTGCCTCTTCCCGTTTCTAGTGGTTCCAGATGCTCCTTGACTTGGAATTGCATCATTTAATCTCTGCCTCTGCCTTCCCGTGGCCTCCTCCCTTGTGTGTCATTGTGTCCCTTTTTCTGTCTCTTATAAGGGCATGTGTCATTAGAGGGAGAGCATACACTAAAACAAGGATGATCTCACCTTGAGATTCTTAATTACATTCACAAAGAGCCTTTTTCTAAATAAGGTCATATTCACCAATTCCAAGAGTGGGACATATCTTTTGGGGGTGACCTTCAACCTTCTCAGGAAGCCTGGAACTCAAGCACCCAGACTCTGTGGAGTCAGGTACACCTGGGTACAAATCTAGTCCTCACTCCCAACTGAATGACCCAGAACACTTTTCTCATCTATAAAATGCAGACAGTATCACTACTAATGTCCTGGTTTGTGGGGAAAAATAACACATCAGAGACAGTAAGACCCTTAACATAATGTCTGGTACCAACGTTCCCTATTATTACTAGCTATTTCCTCAATAGCTTACATGAATGGAGATGGCTAAGCCTTATGCAGGCAAGAGCAGCTGGCCAGCATCCAGCTAGAGAGAACCTAAAACATGGACATCATGAGCCTCTTGTCCTAATTGAGCTAATTTTGTAAAGTAGAATCTCAATGCTACAAGGAAAATGATCATGTAGGCCAGTGCACCTAATTCTACAGATGATAAAAAAATAGTAATCCTCAGAAGGAAAACATGTTTTACCCTTAACCGCATAAAAGTTAGTAGCACAACAAAAACTAGAACCCAGCATTTCATCTTCCCCATTTAGTTCCTACCTCTGCACATTATTACTTGTTAGATGAATCATTAGTGGTGATTATCCACACTGACATATAAAGAAATTAAAATCTTGAAATTTTTTTTTTTTGATATTAGAACATTTTCCCAAAACTGACTATACTTCTATAGTAATTAAGACTAGGAATTTTAATTATAATAGCACATACTGGTATAGCAGTCTGGAGCAGATTCCCTGAAATAAATCAACATTCCCTCCTTTTCCATTGACCATCGATAAGAAAAGAAACTCACATGCCCATGTTGAGCTACTCACCCCTCCAGTGTATAGTAAAAAGTGCATAACTGTGTTTTTATGCTAATGAGCTCAGAAATTTTCTAATCATATTATGCTTATTGTTTGTGCCATTATAAATTTACCAATTATCCTGTGTAAAGAATATGTTCCTGAGATTGCAAAGGTGGAGTAAGGGGGGGGTGGGGAGGAGAGGGGAAGGACTTAAGGAATGGAAAACATTCAAGTCATTTTATCCACATCTGATTTCAATACAGTCATTTCTGCATTTATCTTCTCTCCCTTCTAGTGTGTATTCCTTGCCGTCTTACAATGGAAAGTTCCTGAGGAGCCCATTTTGTCCTACCCACTGCTACCTCTACAAGGCACAGTATGGCACCAGGCGCACGGTGAGTTCTAAATAATTTACTGTTGAATGACTTAACATTCCTCTTAATTTATTCTCACTTAATAAATATCCATTAAGTTAGACACATAGAGGAGCTCACTATCTACACTGTCACTTGCATCTTCCACAAGATGCACTGCACGTGGTTACTAATCAAACATGTCTGTTAGATACACCACAGAAAGAATTTTGGAAGATTGCAAGTTGGGTTACTGACTTTTTCCAAACAGAAATATGGTTAACCTCATCTTAAATTACCTTTATAGCTCTAAAGCCACTTCTAAAATAATTCTAACATTCCAAATTGGCAAATTTTATTTCCAGAGTTAAGGACAGAAGAAAGGACCTATGTATTAAAAATGAATTATGGCACTAGTTTGGTCAGTGGAAGTAATCTTGGGGCTTTGCCTAAAGTCTTTAATATGGTCCATCTAGACTTGCATGGAAAGAGTCTACCACTGTGGGCTATCGCTGGACTTTGGAGGGTATATCATCATTCCCTCAGGGCGTCTACGACAACCTGGGCAAGACCACCACTTAGCTAGTTGATAATGAGTCTGGGTGTTAGTCTCAGATTTTATTAAATATGGCCATTATATTAGAACAGCTCAAAGCAGAGCTATTTCTAGAAGAAGCTCAGACTGCATGTCAGGCCAGGGTACCAAGATGTCAAGTTTGCCTTTAGGCTCAGTACTTATGCTCATGAAACAAAAGTTAAAAAAAAAAAGATTTGATTGTTACACGAAGAGAGTGTATTAGTTTGCTAGGGCTGCCTTAACAAAGTACCACAAAGTGAGTGGCTTAAACAACAGAAATATACCATGTCACAGTTCTGGAGGCTTGAAGTCCAAGATCAAGGTGTCAGCAGGACTATGCTCCCCCTGAAAGCACAACAGAAGTGTCTGTTCCAGGCCTCTCTCCTAGCTTCTGGAAGTCCCTTGGCTTGTAACAAAATCCCTCCAGTCTTCACGCGGAGTTTTCCCCGTATGTGTCTCTGTCCAAACTTCCCCTTCTTATAAGGATACAGTCATATTGGCTCATGGCTCCACTCTGCTCCAGTATGACCTCATCTTACCTAATTATTTCTGCAACAACCCTCTTTCCAATCACGTCACATTCTGAGGTAGTGGGGGTTAGGACTCAGCACCAAGGTAGTCAGAGTTAGGATTTCAATATCTTTTGTGGTGACACAATTCAACCCATAACAGAATAAATTTTTAAAAATGTGCCAACCAGGTACGATTTTTGCAGGGAGGGGCACGGTAATCCAAAGTTCTCTTATTTCGGGCACTCACAACTGTGTGTACAGGTAGGCTGAAGTGGTTTTGTAAGCTAAATGTAATTTTTTTTTAAAGTTTATTCATTTTTGAGAGACAGAGAGTGTGCAAGAAGGGAGGGGCAGAGAGAGAGGGGAACAGAGGATCCGAAGCAGGCTCCACACTGACAGCAGTGAGCCAGATGTGGGGCTTGAACTCACAAACTGTGAGATCATGACCTGACCCAAAGTCGGACGCTCCACAGACTGAGCCACCCAGGTGCCTGGCTAAACGTAATTTTTAACACAAGGTTCTGTGAGGACACAGTCTCTCCCTTTCCCCCACTCATGACAGCCTGTTGAGGGAACCCAGGCTAACCTAGCCAAATGTGAAAATGCAGGCACAGACCCACTGGCCAGAACAAATTCTGCGCTTATCACCTGGACAATCTGACTGATGTGAAAGAGCTGGATTTGATGGATGCCAAAGAGCAGTGGGCAAATGACCCTGCTCAGGCAAAGAGCCTGACATTTTTTTGGAGGGAAGACATTATTCAATTATTCCTCCTCCCTCCAGTGCTGATTTTCAGGCAGCCCAACACTATGCATTTTCAGCCCTTCGGAGTAAAGCACTTAGCAAGAGGTTGCGTGTTGTTTCAAACTGAAAGAGACACAGTACTGTTTTTCCACCCTTCCTTGAATCAATGTGGCTACTTTCCAATATTAATAAAAAGCTCTGTTTCTGCAAAACTAACCTCAAACTCCATTCTCTCGCCTGAGTTCCAAGGATTTGATGACAAACTTGGCATACTAAATTTTACAGATCCAAATCAATGCTGAACACAAAAGAAAGCCCGGTGCCCTATGGTAATACAAGAGCATGATTATTTTTGGACTGAAACCGCTTAACACAAGCACAGCTGCAAAGGTCTTATTCCACTTCCAGAAGATGGTCTTTATGTTCCAAATAGTATCCAAAAGTCACAGAAACCAAGCTCAGACAGCATTATTAATATGAAATAAAGTTATGTCACACTTGGTTTTCAAAGATAGTAAATCCACCAACACCAGTAAAATTAAATAAATATTTGAAGTCTGAAGTTAACATCTACGAGAGAGCCAGGAAAAATGAAAATTTCAAATCTGGTTTAGGGAAAAAAAATGTCTTTTTCATTAGCTTCTCCCTGACCATTTAAAGTTAACTACACATTGACTACAGAATGCTATTTATTCAATGATGAAATTTCTATCTAAATTGAAATTACTGAGGATAAATATACACGCACATAGAACTGACTGTACTGGCAGGGTGGTATGCCCCCATCATGGGTGTTCGGATACACAGTCTGATCATGTCACTTCCCTGCATAAATGTGTTACTGATGCCCCAGTGAAGTCAAAGCACCTCTCAAAAAGCCTTGAGGAATCTGGTCTCTGGTTGACCCTTCAGCCTCCTGTCTAACCCACGCTTCTCACCTCCCTAACCTTCCTCCAGGATCCCATTACACCCACACTTCTCCCTTCTGGGCACGTTGTGCATATACTGTCCCTGCTCCCTAGAAGCCTTGAGCATCTTCACTCGAGGACTCAGTATTCCACAAGAAAAGTCTCTGAAATGGGTTGGGGGCTCCTTTTATGTGGTCACCAGTGTTGTAGTTTTTACCATATGTTTTGTACTGGGAGATTTATAGCTTTACCTTCTCTCACCAGCTACATGCCCCTTAAGAGGAGAGACTCGAATAACTCCTGTTATTTGGTCATTGGATGTTTAATAAATAACTACTGAGTGAATGCGTGAAAGTTATTACAAGATTTTCATTAACTGTATCTCACACATATGATAATTTGTCAAAAATGAAATAATGAAACCGTGCTTATAGAAAAATCAGGATCAGTATAAATGAGAAAACAGTTGTTTTCTGTTCTGCACTGGGTCAGTGATCCTGTAGGGGATTTTTGCTCAATTTTGAACATCATATCGTTTATGATGTTTTTTAATTTTTCAAAGTTTTTAAGTTTATCTTAGAACTCCTAGGAAAAATGTAAGTCAAAACTTATTTAATTAAATACGTTTTCCTGGTATCCAGAAATAACATTTGTTGATTATTTTTGCATCTGTTTTCTAAAACCTCTCCCCGCCCCTCTTTTTTTTTTTTTTTAAGCAAGCATCAATATTTAAAAGAGATGGTGACAGACTAGACTATATCAATCTAATGTTCACATGATGGTGAAGAATCTAGAAACAACTATCAGTGTGAAAGAGAAAAAAATGACATTTTTCAAAGGCACAATGACTGTCTTTCAATATCCACAAGATCACCGTACAGAAGAGAAAGTAAGCTCAAATCTATTACTTTTGAAAGTAGAAGTCGTATCAAAAGATATCCCAAGCTGTATTCCAGCTTAATATAAGAAATAACTTCCTAAATATTTGAGCTTTATGAAAATTTATGTAGCTTCCTCTTCAGGAAGTGAGTTTCTTCTACCTGGAGGTAAATAAACTGAAGCTAGTTGCCTATTTGTTGAGAATATTAAGACAAGTGATACATCAATCAAATTAATCCTGAAGATGACCTTGAGATGACCTCTGAAGTTCTCCCAAGTATGCAATTTATTGATTCCATGACAACGGATTTTAAAATTCATTATCAAGAATAATTTCAAATGAGCTAGTCTCTTTCATTTGGGGCAAGAAACAATATACTAAAGAAAAATAATTCATTTTACAGAAACCCAACAAATGTGTATGCATATATATAATAAATATATGTTTACGTATAAAACACTTCCACTGTGCAAAAAGGATGAGAAATATATATAAATTTCAAGAAAAGGCATGTAATAGAAGGTTCACTAGAGCGCTATTTGTAATAGTCTCAGTCTGGAAACTACCCAAATACACCTCAACAACAGAATAAACAAAAATTATATATTCATTCAGATTGGAATACTTTACAGTCATGAGAATGAAGAATTTAGCACTGTATGTAATAACGTGGATGAATCCCATAGACAAGAGGTTGAGTAAAAGACACAAAAGAGTAAATAAAAGCAGGCACAACTAATATTTTGTGTTACAAGTGAGAATAAGGGTTACCCTTGTGTTGGATTTTGACTCACAAAAGGCAGAAGAGGGCTTCTGGTGACTTTCAGTTCCTTGATCCCAGCACTCTTTACACAGATGTGTTTACTTTGTGAAAATACATAGAACTGGACATACAATTTGTGCATTTTTCTGAACACACATTGTATATCAATACAAAGTTGTACAAACGGCCTCTATGTCTATTCATTTTCTATATTTGATACTATGCAAAAAGCCATTACAGCAAAGTCATAGGATTTTTATTTTAAAGAATTATTAGGAGGATCTAAATAATGTGAAACAGGCTTAAAAAATTATATAAAAACTTATGAACAAAAAATGTGCTTTAGAGACAAACACTAGCAATGAACTCTGGTCACCTTGATATTATTTCCTCTAATTTGTGCTGAAATCCATATGCAATAACAACTAATTACAGATCTCTTTTAGGTTTGTTTGCATGCTGTTTGAAATATGTTGGGTTTATTTTTCATGGGAAGCCTGGCAGAAATTAAACCTCCTAGAATTTTTTAAGCATTTTCATTTATGGATAAAAGTATATAGCCATATTATTGAGCTTTCAAAAAGCCTTCCACTTATTCAGTAGAGCAGGTGCACTGATTTATCAGACCATAGCCACAGTCATTCAGATAATCTCTATGCAAACAAAAGCCCAACTTTTGTTTTGTAAAGCCAGATTCTTTATACTTTCCAAAGCCAAACGTCTGGATATTCCTACTGGAAAAAAAATTAATACTGGACCATGTAATTGACACAAAAATATTATTTTTTCAGATATTGGCAGCATTGTTCTGGTACAGCCGTCAGCAAATGTTTTCTGGGACTGTCCATATAGTAAATATTTATGCTTTGCATTCTGATGTTCTCTGTCACAAGTACTCAACTCTGCTCTTGTGGTGCGCAAGTAGCCATAGACAATATGTAAACAAATGAGTGTGGCTGTGCTCTGATAAAACTTTATTTACAAAAAGTGAGTGGGCCAGATTTGACCTGTGAACTGTAGTTTTCAAACTAAGTTCTAGGAGAATAAAAAGGTGTTTCGATTTGTTTTATTTTGTTTCCCCTTTTCCTGTGTGGCTATCAAACCAGTAGAGTATCTAATGTCATCATTCATTGGTTCCTAATCTGGCAAAACCAAATTTTTGGATGCCCTTATACTCTTCCCATTATTAAAGTTTGTCAGAAACAATCCATTTATCTAGCATGCACAGACTAACAGAAATGTAGGTCTCATGTGCTTTTTACTAAAGTTCCCCCAAATGTTTTCCTTTTGAAATATTTGTTCATAGTCTTTTCCTAGTTAATTACTATTGACCCATCAAAGTTTAGCTTAAAACTCTTTACAAAAAAAAAAGCATTTCCTGACACCCCAGGCTAGGTCATCTCCCTTCACCTCTCTCCTCCCTCCACTATTTCTCCTTTATGTCATTTATCACAGTTTATAAGCCATTTGGAATAGTTGTTAATATCCCAGACTCTAAAGCCAGACTGCCCAGAATTAAATCTCAGATACAAAATTATTAGCCCTGCAAATTTTGACAAGTTGTTTACCTCTCTGTGCTGTGCCCTCATCTTTAAAATGGAGGTAATAATAGAAACATACTACATAGAGCTGTTGGAGATGATAACAATAACCCACTACATGTAGTTATTGGAGGTTATAACAGTAACCCACTACATAGGGCTATTGGAGATAATACTAACCCACTACACAGGGGTGTTAGAGATAATAATAGTAACCTACTACACAGTGTTGTTGGAGATAATAGAAACCCACTACACAGGGTTGTTGTAAGGATTAAATGATTACATAGGGATTAAACACTTACAACAATATTTGCAGAGCCAAAATTATGTGTTATTTGTAATAGTTAATAAATATTCGAATATACATCTATTCATCTATTAAAAAATATTCATGGGGCAACTACTATGTACCATATATCCTCCATAATACACAATAAATTTAATAGCTTATCATAACATCATGTATTAGCTTGCAGCTCTATAGGTCACAATCCACTGAGATCTATGTCCAGAGCGTCATAAGACTGAGATCAAAATGTTGGCTGGACTGGGCTGTTATCTGGAGACTGGGAAAAGACTGAGGTCCTTCCCTTCCTGGCTAACAGCCAGGACCTATTTCAGCTCCTGAGGACCATATGCATGCTTTCTCTTGTAGCCCCTTCTCTTCAAACCAGCAATGATACATCAAATCCCCCTCATGCTTTGAGTCTCTTGGACTTCTTCATCTACCAGAGAAAGCTCTCTGCTTTTAAAGACTCATGTGACTAAACAGAGGCCACCCAAATAACCTCCCAATTTTAAGGTCAACCTATGCCTTATAGCATAATATAATCCTGGGAGTGACATCTCATCATATTCACATGATATTTCACAAGGGCATGGAATCTTTGACTTGAGACAAAGGTGTATAGGGAGAGAAGGTTAGAAATTCTGCCACCACAAAGCACATAATGAATACTCAATAGTACCATGAATGAACCATAACTTCACCTCATGTTGACCACAGGCTCATATGGACTTTAAATAAATGTACTGTTACTGAATAAACTATGTATGATGGTTGCACAAAATTTTTTTAGACTCTATAGAAGATACTTAATAGAAAATTCTTTAAGACTGAAAATCGGGAGCAATTTTCTTAACTAGTACTCACCTGGAAAACAATGAGGATGAACTCCTTATACCATTCATTTACTCAACATCTATTTTTAAAACACTACTATGGGCATTGTACTAGAAGCTGGTGGAAAACAGTAGCAAATATACAGAATTCCCACTCTCACAAAACTCACATGCTAGTGACAAGACTCAGGACAGTGGTTAAGAATCTGGAGCCTGGTTGCCTATCTTCAAACATGGGCCCCGATTCTCACCAGCAATATAATCTTGGGGAAATTATTTAATGCCTTTTGCCTCAGTTTTCTCATCTGTAACAGGTAAAAAAAAAAAACATACTATATGTTCATAAACTATTATGAGAATTTAATTAGTTAATTAAATTAGCTCTCTAATATTTATTAATATGAACCCTTAGAACTTTAGCACAGGATTTCTCAGTCTCAGCACTGTTGACATCATGGGTAAATAATTCTTTGTAGTGGGGGCAGTCCTTGCCTTATTGGATATTTAAAGCAGCCCTGGCTTTGATCCACTAGATGCCAGTAGGGCAACACTCTCCACCCTCCCCCACCAGTTGTGACAACCCAAAATGTCTCCAGACATTGCCAAATGTCTCTGGGGAGCAAAATGAGCAAAGTCACACAGGTAATTGAGAACCCCTGATTTAGCACATAGTAAATTTCCAACATATATTAGCTATCACTATATTTAATTATCACCTGACTTTGAAGGGTGAAAGGAGAGCTTTCTCATAGGAGGTAACTCTTGCACTGAGTTGTTTATCACAAAACCCCATATGTAAAAAGCATCCAGTACAATGTTTTGCAGACATTTAACCAGTCAACATTAATTTCTCTTTCCTCCCATTCCTCAAAACTAACTTAAAGTGCAGTCTCTCTCAGAATTCCTTGTTTTTTAAGTTTTATTGATAAGGACTCCATTTTTAATTTCATTTTTATCTTCCCCTTTCTAGCCTGTTAGCCAACTCTTTCAACATCAGTTATAATCTTACTTCAGGTCATTTACTTGAAGGAATGGCTCTGCACAGAATAACATAAAAAGTAGAATAAAACCATTCCTGAATGTAATGTTCAGGTACCTCCCTGTATTCCTGTCAAAACTGAAAAGTGGCTTCCCAGAAAAATCTTTTTTGTGTTTGTTTGTTTCAATTATTTTTTGTTGAAAACTTTCTTAAGATGTATCAAGTTTTTGCTTTGCTTTGGTAACTATAAGCTGATGGCAATAACAGAAGTTGTCTTTAATGATTGAAGATCATTCCAGTGCTAGAGGCATTGCTATTCTGAGCATTGATCTTTCTAATACAGGACTGTAGATGTATGAGACTGGGGTGCTGAGCACAAAACATATGAAGCTTTTCCACTCCAAATCATCAATATTGGTTTGTTCTCTTGTCACTGGCTTTATCCTCAAGTGTCAGAAATGTATCTGCTATTGTGGGTTTCAAATCAGTCGTGCCTGTTTAAAATTACAATGAAATATTGTGTGCCCTAAACTACATTTTAGGGGCATCAACTGAAAGTAAATATTGAACCCTGACAAGACATAAAAGAGATTAAGAAAGGGATTGAGTGTGGGAGGATTTTAATTTTAATTTTAATTTGAAGTCAGAGTTGGTCTTCATTTCAACTGGTCAATGAAATATGAGTGGAACTAAGGTGTCTCACTCCCAAGCAGAAACTTGCAAACCAGCATGTGGTTCATATCATGTCCTCTTTCCCTCTGTCAAGAGATCAGGAATAGTCTAGATAGAAGACTATAGATAGACTATAGAAGACTATAGATAAGAGACAATAGATGCAATTGTCTGGATCTCAGAGTAAAAATGGCATGGAAAAACCATATTGAGATGAACTTACAGCAAGAATGAGAAATAAACCTTCAATTTTGTGTTTGTTACCACAGAATAACCTAGCATTTACTGACTGATATGTATAATAATAGTGATTCATTATCGAACAGTTTTGCACTCTCTATATATACCAGGTAAAAAGAGTATATACTTACAAATAAGGAAATAGAAGTATACCTGTCCCTAAAGGAGCTTATAGCATAGTGAGATTCAAATACCTACAACTGGGGCGCCTGGGTGGCTCAGTCAGTTGACCGTCCGACTTCAGCTCAGGTCATGATCTCACCACTCGTGGGTTCAAGCCCCACGTCGGGCTCTGTGCTGACAGCTCAGAGCCTGGAGCCTGCTTCAGATTCTGTGTTCTGCTCTCTGCCCCTCCCTCACTCATGCTCTGTCTCACTTTCTCTCAAGAATAAATAAAACATTATTTAAAAAAAAAATACCTACTAACTGGAAAACTAGGTAACTATATTCCCATTACTGCATTCTCAAACTGGCTGCTTCTCTATGGCAAAGCAGAGAAGATGAAGCATTATGTAGGCAGTTAAATAAGAAAACCTTGGAGGCTGGGCAGCTCCGTGAACCTAATTAACAAGGTGGTTATCTTCTCCTTTGGCAACTACAATCCATGCCACAAACATGGATACAGATAGGGCAGATTCGATGTCCAACTGCAGTGGCGAAGCCATGAGGGACTGTCAGGACGTGTTCCCTCTAAATGTCCATGCAGAGAAAAACAGAACCCATTTGGCAGTCAACACTTTCAGCTCTGAATGGGAGACATGGTTCCCCGCACTCCTTGCTGCTCACTGCATCACCCAGAACTGCTCTCCAGGGTAATCAAACACTACTGTGCACCAGAGGGCATGGGATGCCTGGTAAAGGGACACCACAGGAACACAAAGACCACTTTATTATTTGGCCGTGGCTGGCATTTGGTTTTCCAAGGAGTCTGATGTATGGAAATGAAGCAATTGAAACCAGCATGATTTGGGTCTGATGGCTGTCCTCTTCTCCCCTAACAGGAGTAGGCAGCGTTTTATGAGCCTCATAAAAGGGTTTATGAGGCTTTGATGGGAAGTTGGCAGCCCAGGCTGCCTACACTGACCTGATGAAAAACAGCTCTTCTCTGCACCTACATGAAGGGTTTATGGTTGCAGTTGTTTGCTCAGAGCCCAGGTAGAGTGACGCCAGGGAAGTCAAAGAGATGGGCCTCAGAAACGAAGGAGGAAGAACTGAGCTCTGGCATGTCAGAACTTAGAAAGGCATCAGCACTACCAGGAATCTTGAGCCAAGATCCTAGAGAACCTGAGAAGACTTCATCCATTGGGTACTCTTAAGAGATGCCCTTCTTCCATCCTTCCTAAATGATTACGGTCTTCCTCCCACTCTACATCAGGACACTTCTGGTTTGATGACTCAGAGCATGAGCTTTGAAGATGTAGGGCCAGACTTGAATTCCCCCCACCATGACTTGCTATCTGATCCTCTGATTCCTACTCTTGCTTAGTAATGAGCCAATGAAATTATTTTAACAAAGTTCTTAAAACAATGCCTGGTGCCCAACTACGACTGAGAAATTAATGGCCATCACTAGCAGATGTAGGTTTGAGATGTAATTCCATCTTAGGCAGGTCAACTGACCTGACAGATTCTTAGTTTTCTCACCAACTGCATGGAAACGATGGAAGTGGGAAGGAGAAATAAATTAAGATACTGAGTGCGAACATGGTTAGTAAATTTTAAGGTTGAATACAAGGGATCATGCAAATTCTAAAAAGCACATTCTTGAATA
This sequence comes from Panthera pardus, assembly GCF_024362965.1. Classification (NCBI taxonomy): domain Eukaryota; kingdom Metazoa; phylum Chordata; class Mammalia; order Carnivora; family Felidae; genus Panthera; species Panthera pardus. The sequence goes on from NW_026526688.1 coordinate 190,270,101, forward strand.
ATACCAATATTAATGTTTAAATGTTAATATCATGTGTGCCATGTGTCAGAGTCGCTTCTAAGCACTTTTATGTATTAATGCATTATCCTCATTACATCGCTATGACCTATCTACTTTATTATCTCTATCCTACAGAATGGAGGAAACTGAGGCAGAAAGGTTAAAGAACTTGCCTAAAGGAGAGCAAATATTAAAACTCAAAGAGTCTGACTCTTTTATCCTTGCTGTATTCTCTGTAATTTCTATACATATTTCCAAATTTACATACACACTTCGAAATTGTCACACATGCAGATGTGTTGCTCTTAATGAACCAGATGGTGGGTTCTATCTGTGTGTTAAGTGTAGCTATAGCTAATTCCACAAAGAGAAAATGTGTGGCTTATCAAGATTTATGTATTTTTTTTAGTGGTGCATTCCACAAATATTGACTGAAGTCTTACAATGTGGTAGGCATCATGGCAGACACTGGCAGAGGCACACAGCATATTTCTCAAATATTTTTCAAGATTTCTAGATCTACTACTTACAGACCATTTAGTCAGTTTCACACAACATGACTTAACTTCACCATGACTTCTACCATAATCACTCCAATTAACTACATTCTCAAATGTCACATTCTAGTTGCTTGTTCCAATGTTTGTGTGTGTGTGTGTGTGTGTGTGTGTGTATGAGATCACCATACCAACTTTATTCAAAGTCTTTGTTTACTACCTTTTATTTAAAATTCCCTACTCCCCCAGCTCATATAGTGACACTTTCCCCCCCGGACAGCAGTTTCATTGACTCAGTTTCCTCCCAAGCCATTATGCATAGAACATCCCCTGAACCCTATTGCTTCATAATCAAACCCTACGCCCCAGCATTCAATGCCCTTCAAGATCACATCTCATACTACTTCTCTAGCTTTCCCTTCCACTATCTCCTTCATGCAGAAACCCTTCAGCATGCCTCACTCTTCATTATTTGTCCTATCTCCGTACTTTTATCCCATCTGTTCTCAGAATTAACTATCTTCCCCATTTAGTGTTTGGTTCAAGACATCCTTCTCACTTCGGGCTGAGCCACAGCTAAAAGTAACATTTCCTTCTCCATATCCCAATGGTAATTTGCCATGCCACTCTGAAGACACTTACTGTATTTTATCCTGAACTACAACCCATTCTGTGCTTGTCTTTTAGCCTCCAGGAAGCTGTAAACACTTTCAAGGCTAGGTCTTCATCATTCATTTCATTCTCAAGCCTGGCATAGATTTGTACTCATGATAAATGTTCAATAAGTGTTACTGGGTGGATGGTTGGATGGATGAATGGATGGTCACAGACTCACATTACTAATCAACTAAGATTTCTATTAAGGCATATGTCTTACAACATTTAGGATGAGAACTGATTAAAACATCCATATTAGCAGTTGTCATCAGATACAATTTTTTTTCACTTTAGAAATATTCTTAATTTGTAATCTGAGTAAAATCACAGGGGAAAAAAAGGTTTTAAAAATAAAAAGTAATTGTTGCTGGCAGCACTGGCTGGAACTCTGGGATTTAGCATACTGTATATTGGCCAAACCCACAAAAGTCTCCAGGGCCTCTATTTCCTCCTCTGAACTCTGAAGTGAAGCTAAACAGAAATCCTCTAAGTGTCTGTCTGGTTCTGGAAATGTCTAGGTCTACCCTGCATCCTTCCACGGATAGTTTGGACACAATATATATTATTTCTTCAAACAAGAAGAAATTAAGGAGGAAATTCCATGGCACGCCATTAACAATCATTTGTCATTGTAGCTGGGAATAAATCAGAGTTCACACCTACCAGTGTGCTGTTTTAGAGAAAATTCTGAAAAGGATATTTATGAAAGAAGAAAATGGCACCTACCAATATTCTTGGCCAAGTCTAAAATTCTAGAATTGTGTGTATAAGACACCCTGAGTTACACTGAGTAGTGGTTCTCAGAACATGTATATGTATATGTATATGTATATGTATATGTATATGTATATGTATACACACACACATACGTATCTCCATATATATGAACATATTATGTGTGTGTGTATATATATACACACAAAAACATACATCTACATGTATATATATACCTATATATCCACATGTTTATTTCATGTATGTATATACATGTATACACATATATATTTATATATGCATATATATACAAAAATTTTACGTATGTATACTATGAAATATTCAAGAAACAGAAGCTTTAAAGGAGCAAAAAAAGTGAGAAAGAAGGGGTGCCTGGGCAGCTCAGTCAGTTAAGTGTCCAACTCTTGATTTCAGCTCAGGTCATGATCTCATAGTTTGTGGCTTTGAGCCCCACATCAGGTTCTGCAATGAGAGCACAGAGCCCACTTGGGATTCTGTCCCTCTCTTTCTGCCCTCCCCCACTCTCTCTCTCTCTCTTTCTCTCATACACAAATAAATAAACTGTTAAAAAATGAGAAAGAAGACAAAGAGATGTGGTAGAAATGGAGCTAACTCTATTCAACTGAAATAAAACAATTTTTCCATTTATGTGCTGAAAAGACAAAGGAAGTGCGCCCTTTTAAGATATTTATCATTACTCTCCTTGTGAAGCCAGTGCTTTGTACTTGTCAGCAAGGAGAAGAGAGCTAAAATATGATGGAGTAGCAATGAACGTATCTTGTATCATGCCCATTATTTTATCAGATTCTTCTAGCCCCTAAATTCCTCCTAAATAAAACAAAACAAAATAATAAAAAATAAAAGTAACCTTTCCTTCATTTCCCATAAAGGCCTGTGCTGGGAAAGTACACTAGCATGAGACCTTAAAAGAGTGTCTGCCTCATCTGCACGGACGCATCTGTCAAGTCCATGCAACAAAAGAATGAGTGGGAGAGGCAGTCACAAATCATCAAGATTCCAGCACAGGTACCTCATTTTGTAAAAACGAAACAAAACAAAAATGCCCAAAAGAAATGCCACAACTATGATCAGAAGCAAGTTATGAGCATTACAGGCGAGAATGTCTTCAACCAACTTTTTCAGCAAATGGAGAAAGCTTGATTACTTTGGATTTACAGGCACAGTTGAAGGGGAGGATCCTGGCGTTGCTGATATTTGCACGTCCATCATATGCAAAGCCTTTTAAAAGTGTCACCCCATGGTTTCCTCACAATGACTTTGTAAGACACATCCCTTTTCCCATTTTTAACAAATGGGGCTACAGAAGTTGACCCAGTTAATAACTGGTAGGGACACAATATGAGACCAATCTGCCTGCCCCAAAGGCTATGCTCTGGGCTTCACTGTAATTCCTTTGATTTCATCTACTACCATAGACATCAGTTTTAGAGTGCTTTTTTTTTTTTTTTTTACTTGATTACTTTTCACCTTACAACAAGTAAGAAATAGTAAGGTTGAGACATTATAACTATTTTTAACTTTATGGATGGCCTCAGGAAGTTTAAATTATTTGCCCAAACTCATGTGTATCTACTCATGTAGTATCTAAGACAAATGGTCAGATTCTGATTTTAAAGCTAATTCTTCCTGTAGTAGCACATACTGCATTTCACCAAACTTAGTATCAAGACAGAGCACTGCATATGTTTTTATTCCTTAACACACAGTCCCATTTTGAAATAATAGATGAGAATTATACACACATACACAGACATACATAGTACACTACAGAGTTACTTTAATAAATATTACATGTTGAAATGTGTAATTTTTCATTAATGTGAAGATTCCCAGCCAAATTGTTCTACCATAGGAATGCTGAATAAAGAATAGCAGAAACTCCTCCAGCCAAAGAAAATTGCATAAACACAAAAAAACACTAATAGCTGTACTCTGTAAGAGTAATAGCGGCATGTCTTTGCTTGATTGGACTAAAACGGCATTTTAATGGAATAACCTTCATTTGACATTTAGCTAACTACTATTTCACAGAATCATGTTTCATTATAAAATGAGAGCCAATCTTAGCAATGATTGCAGCACTAGTTATTATAAAAATGTTTCTTATTTTATTCTCCCAATCGTTACCCTCCAACTCCTACTCAAGGATTTGTTTTCCTGCTTCTGATTTGAAGGAGGAGTAAAAGGGGACAAAAAACTTCCCAACAGGCATTATCCTGAGAAACAATATTGCTTTACAATCTCCAAAGACCAGCCACATGCGCTAGCACATTTTTTTTTTATTATAACCACCATTTGAAGACAGCTATTAGTTTTCCTTAAATGAAAGAAAAAGTTGAAGTCAAACATGTCCAGTGACTTTCCCAAGGTTGCAAAGCTACGGTGTATCTGAAATGAGAGCTGAAACTCAAATCTAGTCAATGTCCAGCCCGTTGCATCACCTCTTTACACTGGAACTTAATTTGACTTATCTCGGGCTTAGAGAATGCTAAGAGAAGGATCATCAATATCAGGTAAAACCTGAGTTCCAAGGGGTTTCTTTAGGAACTCAATCCAATTGTGTTTCTAATCTTAAAATCCATTTTTCGTTTAATCTCAGCTCATTAGAACTGAAACAAACTGCAGAGAACATTCACTGAAAAAAAACATTATTTTGTCCAATTATGAACCAGAGATCATACTGGTCCTAGAGATACAACGATGAAGAAGGCAGAACCCATGGCTCTAAATACCTGCAATGCTAATTATTTGCACAACAAAAAGAAACAAAATGTTAAGGCTGCTGGGGTAGAAGTATGTGCAAGATAGAAATGGATAGAAAGGAGAGAATACTTAATTTTGCCACTGGGCACAGAAAAGGGGGGCAGAAATTCACAGAGGAGGTTAACATTTTAGTTAGAACTTAATGTATACATGTTCTTTAAAGCAGAAAGGAGGAGTGAAGTGGTGGCTGGATGGAGATCTGGTATACCAGAGGTCTGGTGGACTTGGAGGGAACAGCAATGGGATTGAGTGTGAATGTGAACCAGAGAGGGAAAGCTGGGGGGGGGGGGGGGGGGGGGCGGAGAATGCATGTGTTTGTGGGAAAGTGTTGGCAACTGAAGACTAAGCATCATTAGCTCCTCACAGCACCTTGATGTGAATCAGAAAAGGGTGCCCCTAAATGGACCAGATATTCACAGTCACTCTCCCCGGGGCCAGCTGTCTAACGTGGTGGCCTTGAAATAGAGAACACAGAAGAGATACAGAGCAGACAAGATGAGATTGAAGACACAGTGAAGCCGCGTAGGGTCTGAATGCTCAACTTTCTCCCATGTTATGCAGTCATTAAAGAGTTTTACAAAGGAACAAAACTGGCAGCAGAAAGATGGCAGAAGATGACAGCAATTCCAATGAGGTCCAAATCACACCTTACAACTAACTTCCTTTTCTAGAACTAATTTCATGTTCTCTCAAGAGATAGGAGAAAAAATTTAAAATAGTCAATTAAGGACAATATATGCTCCTTCACATTTTTAAATGATGATGATGATGATGATGATTATTATTATTATTATTTAATCAGTTTAGGCACAGAGAATGCAGGGTTTGTTTCCCTTTCCCCTGCCCTTAACTTAAAAACTAAGTTTTGAGTTGGGAGTAGGGAACTTACATATCAACCTGGCATCAGCTCTGGGACCACATGTTGGCATTGTTGGCTTCTCCTGTTTCCCAGAGAGAAACAGGTCGGCACCCTGCCTGGTCTCTGGATATCCTGTGATAATGCCTACAGAAGTCTAATTGATCACATCGGATTCTTTTAGGTATGCTGTCACACCTATTTATTCAATTAATATTTATTGGGTACCTGGTATATACCAGGCAATGATTTAGGTTCTACAAATAGGCAGTAATAAGCAAATGAGGCAGAAGTCTCTGTCTGGTTGTGTTTAAATCCTACTGACTGTTGATATCCGTGCTGTAGTTTCTAGGCTTAGGTCCCAAGCCCCTGCCCCTGTGACCTCCTCTCCCCAATTCCAGACCTCCTTTAGTTTGGGACACCACTAACCCCCTGTGGACGTCTTCTTCAGTCATGTGTAAACTACTTCCCACGCATCAGAGTATACTGATGTCTTGCTAAATCCAAGGTTGGAGTGTCCCCAGGTTATGCCATAAAGAGTAGAGAATAATGTTCCTCTGAAAGGGGGTGAGTGGGGAGCAGTACATGGACATCCCACCCCCTGCCCTTCAATCTCCGTTTCCCTGTCTGAAACTCAACCCAGAAGAGAGCTTCTATGTCTCCTTTCCTCTCTTCCTGTCTCTCTCATTCTCACTTCGGTCTCATGACTTAGTCATTACAACAAAAAGCCGTAGCTACTCAAAGGGGAAATATACCTGTGCCATAACTATTAAGAAAATATTGTCTTTATTAAACAATGATTCAGATTCAAATTCATCGAGGTCAGTCTAACACAGGAGGCATGAATGAGGAGAAATTTAGAGCAAACACTCACACAGATTTGTAGGTTAGGTAGCTAACTCAGCTGTAATACCAAGGATGATGTCAAAGTGTCTTCCTGGGCACCTGAAAGGATGATGACATTATTCACAACCACAGGGGACAACAGGAAAACTGCAAAGATGCTCGGCTCAGTGTGTGTGTGTGTGTGTGTGTGTGTGTGTGTGTGCACGTGTGTGTGCGGTGTGTATTTGCCTGCTGTCCTTGAGGTATTTGAGAATATCTGGTTAAAAATTCCCACCTCTGCTCAAAAACTGGGCTGAAGATCCCTATGTGTAAATCCTTAGCACAGAAGTAGTATTTAAAGCCATGGAGAGATCATCTCATCCAACTCTCCCTCCCCACCACCACCAACCCATTTTGTAGGTTCAAGAGTTTACTCATAAGCAGGGTCAAATGGCTATTTTCTGGCAGAGGCAATCTAAAGTTCTCCTCACTTCCAGCCCCGCAACAAGGTCCACCATAAGTTAGCAAACCATGTCTCAGATGGAAAGAGATGAAAGAGGAAACAAAATCTACAAATTTCAACCACAATGTTAGACTCAGAGATATTGCACATGTGAGAAAATTTTCAAGTTAAACTATCCCTGGATGAACTGTTGTGTGTGCTTCCTGAGACACCTGCCACATTTACTTGTCACCAAAGTGAGCAGAAGAGTCCCCCGGGCAAGAGATCCTTTGCATAAATTAGGTGTGAAGGATGCAAAGCACATTTGCGATGTCTCTATAGGAGAGCAGAGAAAGGCTGGTTTGCTGAACTTCTTAGAACAAACTCTTTAGTCAGTGATTGTGTTACTATAACATGAATAGAAATGACTGCCTGTGGAAAGAACAGCACATCTTGGGGGGAACACCAGTTTCCCCTTCCATTGGTTCTCAAACAACAAAATAGTTCTTCTGAAAGAAACAGTCTCCAGAGTAAACCTTGTGTCTTCTCCTTCAGATTAACTGATCAAAGCCCTATTAGTCTCACTATGACTCCCTGACAATGCAAAACATGTTCCTCTACAGAGTCATGGACTGGGGCTCATTTTCTACTATCGGTTTAGCACAATTTACTTCTTTTTCACTCAATTATGTCAAGGTGTCTAATAGGAAAGTTGGTTATGTAAGTTTAAAAGCTTGCAAATTAAAAGCCAGTCGAAATTTCTGTGTCTCATGGGGGGCGTAATGGGAAGGAGAGCTCCCTCCCTCCCACATGACCATATGCTGCTCATCCTTTATGGCCCAACTTAATTATCTCAGTACCTCATGTTCTCAGTGTAAGGTCCAAATATTCGAGAAGATAAAAACACAGCTAGCTTTGGAAAACAAGTTGCAGAATGATAGATGATCACACATTAAATTATCCCCTGAGATTTCAAACGTAATCTACCATTCTGTGAAAGATCACAAATTCTTTTCTCCAAAATAAAAATATCAAAAGAAGGAAAAATCATTTCAAGTGTACTCCCAAACCCCACCGCCCACATAGATCTGCAAGGGAATCTGTTTGTCATTCATTTGTTCTTTCAGGTAATAACCAGAGCTGGGTTCAAATCCCAGCTCCACTACTGGTCCTGTCTTATGTTCCCGACACTCAGCTAGGCTTGGCAGAGAAATGCTTTTGAAGAACTTCAACACTACCTGAAAAAGCATACGATGCCGTGTGGAGCGAGACATGCAAATAAATAACTGCCATGTAAGTTACTGGGTGATGATGATAATGAGGGCAGACATGTGCACGAGGGAGCTCAAAGGAAGGGAGCAGGTAGTTCAGAGAAGGCATTCCAACAGAGCAGAAGAGCAGGAAACTTCTAAGCAGTTACAAGGAAGATGGGGTGCGGCACAGGTGGACTGCTTTATGAGACAGAAAAGACGGGTGCCGCGCCCTTCGCAAGGACTGCTTTATGAGAAAATGGTAAGTAATTACTATCTGTCCACATGTTCCTTATATTTTACCATATGCCCTCTCCCTTGAGTGCTGTCTTACTTAGAATACTGCTCTTTTTCCCCAGAACCTCCGCTGTAAACTTCAACCAAGACTGTCCTGTACACGAAACCCTGACTTCCCAGACTTTCCCATCGCCAGCTCCAATTTTAGCACTGATTCTCCTAAACAAAGGAACTGGTATAAATCATACTAAGATGCCTTAAGAGTTTCTTGGGTGATTCAAATCCCATCTCTCCCCTCTACTAGCTGTGTGACACTGAGCATCAATTTAACTTCTAAGCCTCCACTTGTTCATCTGCATGGTAAAGACTGTAACTCACTGGACCATCTGAACATTCAACAGTCAATACCATGTATCTCTAAATAAAGACTGAGAACATTTTCTTCAATGAAAATATCCTAACGTAAGTTTTTGGCAAATTTGATACTGTATGTTTTTATGGATATGTTCAAAATACTTAAATACACACTTTCAATAATTAAGCTATATGTTATTCACTCACATAAAATAGTATTTTATGTAAATCACGTCAGAATTTAAAATATTGCTTTTCCAACTCGTATTTTATGCATCTGCTTTTTCTAATCGTTCAGATACATATTCAACATCAGCCTTCATCATCACAGAACACAACTTTCAGAGCGCATCCTTGTTCCTTGAAATAACAGAGTTTTATATGTTGTAACATCCTTGTATGATGCTGTCTCTGGAATTTTATTCTAGGATTCAGGTGCCCATCTGCCTCCCCTGAATGTGTTATTAAAAATTCCAAAAGGTTTGGTCTAGCTAGGTAGAGATAATCCAAATAGAGAGCTGAAGAATGACAAAATTAAATTTAGGAAAAAGGGAGGGGCGAAAGGAAGGAGAGACGGAAAGAAGGAAGGAAAAACTGAAATACAGTTACGTCTAAAATGTTAATATAGTTATAAAATCATTACAAAGTTTAACGTAAAACAGAAGATAAGTGATATTAAAATTTATAATTTAATACTATATAACACTGAACTGAAAATCCTACATTGTTCATTATAAAGAGAAAGTGGGGTGAGGGATTAAGAAGTAAAATCACCCTCAAGTATTTAGTCAGTATACAAATTTTTTTTTTGTCTTCAGTCATAAATAAGCATGCACATGTTTTAAAAAAAGGTGAAAGATCTATACCAGAGTATAGCATGCACATATTTAAGAAAGCACAATACTCCCCCTTTGAAAACAAAGAGTAACCTCACTCTACCTATCTCCCTTTCCCCAGAGCAATCTCTCTCAGTTCTTTAGCTGGATAGTCTTATTTGCCTCTTCATTCTGTGCCCTTACTGCTATTACTTGCCTTCTCGGTTTCAGTTGTAATCTATCAGACTCCTCCACGGGAGACGAAGCTCCAGCACGGTTTCTTTTGTCAGCCTCCAGCACGCATGCGTGTAAACGCAGGCACGCGCACGCAATGCACGCACGCACGTACAGGCACATGCGCGCGCACGCACGCACGCGTTCTCGCACGCTCGCGTTTTTATTACCCCGTGCTTTCCAACGTGGTTCGATACGTTTACGTGATTGTTACCAGAAAGGTGCTCTTCAGAGCTTGTAACACACCGTGGAGTGGTGATTAGTTATCCCTTCCCACAAAACGTGAACTTTTGGAAGAAGACTCTTCCCGAAAGACCAGCTTAGATTGGAACTGACAGCGAGCGGCTCTCGTCACGGATTTCTGGGAGGGATCGGCCTGAGCAAAAACTTGGAAAAAAGAGTCTCCTGGGAGGGGCTGACTATACAGCCCCTGGGGCCGCAGTTGATCCCAGAGCCCAACGACAGGCATCTTCCCTTGCCTCCACCAAGCATCTTAAATTCTCCTCACCCTCTGCTATCACCTTGGCACATTTCAGGGGCTTAACCCTGATGCTGTGGGCCAAACCTAATACACGAAGGTTCACAGTCTTCTCAGTTCAGGGTTGCTGCACATATCCGCTCACAGTTGCCATGGGACAAGGGTGACCAGGAGGCAGCCAGATCACCCTGGTGCCTCGCATGTCCCTCTCTGCCACCATTTTTCACCCATGCACAAGCTGATTCGTTCATAAGCCAAACTTACTTTACTTCAAACATTGGTATAGAACCCCTTTATAGATCTACGTGCAAGCCAGAGAAGGAGCACCGGTGCAACTGTGGGTGACATGCGAGTCTACCTGCCCACGTATCATACAAGTATTCTCCAGTCCCAATACTCCATCCCAGATACACCATTTCCACCTTGGGATGGACAGCTGCTGGACTTGTTCAGCACTGGGACCCACTTCATGGCTCAGTGGGTGTGACAGACCTCCATAGTAATGAGAAGTTCTGGCCATAGGGTCATTTGGTGTCTGACAGCCAAATGGTCCATCTCTCCTAGGGCCCAGTAACACGCCACAAACTGTTTCTAAAAGGACGTACAGGAAATCGTCTGTAGTAAATGGCACGGTCTCATTCTAGGATCCCAGGGTTTTGAGTTGTGAGTCTCCTACCGAGCTTGCCACAAACTCTACAGTGCATCCTTGCCCACTACGAACACTTCCAACACCACGGAGTGTACAGGATCATATGACCCAAAAGGAAAGTTGATTGTCTCTTGGCCTAGATTTGCTACAGCGCCTTTCCTGCTTCAGGCCCCACTCAAAGCCATGTCATTTGGTATATGTGCCATTCAGTATATCTGTGACAAAATGTATCTGTGTCACTCAGCAAATGGCTGGAACAATATTCCTAGATACGGAATGTGTTGTTCCATATCTTTGCCTGATAGGCTTGTAAGGAAAGATAAGTGCTCATGTGAGCACACAGTGAGCTAGCAGCACCTGCCAGCCAAGAGAAGCAGCTTTGGAATGAAATCCACCTTGCCAGCACCTGGATCTTAGACATCCAGCCTCCAGAACTGTTGGGAGAGAAATTTCTATTGTTTGAACCACCCAGTCTGCGGTATTTTTGTTTGTTTGCTTGTTTGTTTGTTTTTTATGGCAGTTCAAGCTGACTAGTATCTAAAGAGGCATACTAGATCCTACTTTTCCTTAGTTTTCGGAGAGGGATGCTGCCTTACTTTCCGAGGGTAGCCATAACACGGTATTAAAAACTGAGAGGCTTAAAGCAACAGAAATTTATTGTCTCACAGTTCTGAAGGCTGGAAGTCTCATATCAGAATGCCTGCGTTGGTTGTGTTCTGGTGAGAGCTCTCTCCCATCTTGAAGCAGTCACCTACTGACTGTGTGCTTCCATGGCAGAGAGAGAGAGGGAGAGCAAGCCCTCTGATGTCTCTTCTTTTAAGGACACTAATCCCATCATTAGGACCCCATCCTCATAACCTCATCTAATCCTAATTCTCTCCCAAAGACCCCATCTCCAAACACCATCACATTGGCATTGACACATGTTAGAATCCTAACATATCCCTAATAAGTTTTACAAAGATGGCACGAGGAATATTTACACTCAGATTTTACTTATGAATGCACGCGTAAGTATCCTCAATAAAATACTAGCCCATTGAGTCAGACTTGCTACTGCTCACCAGTATTCATTTTCCCATCTTTCTGGGCAAATGGAAGGATTTTACTTCCAGGTCTTCTTGAATTTAGCCAAGGCCATGTGAGTTTCTATAGCCAATGAAATGCACAGAAATTAATGATTTTGGGTTACTATCAGTGTATTACTAGTGCCCAATTCTTCACCTCTCTCTTCCCCTGCTCCACAGACTGAGGCAGTTGTGTTCAGACACAGAGAAAGTACCAATTTAACACCTGCCAACAGTTGCCCCAGAGACTCACCCACACCCAAGGAGGCTTTGTGAGGCTAAAAACTAGTCTTTGTTGTTTTAAGTCACTGACGTTTGAGATTATTTCTAACCACGAAATAATCTAGTTTATATGACAGATATGCCAATCAATTTCAGTGGAATATTTAAATATGTAAAATCCAATTATCCAAGGAAAGAAAGGGGGAATCAGTATCAAGAAGTCTACTATCTTAAAAACACTGAGTAAAATTAAAACTGTATATGCATTCAGATAAAACTTTATCACTCCACTCAAAAACACAATTTTCTGTATAGGGACACCTGGGTGGCTCAGTCAGTTAAGCCACCGACTCTTGATTTCAGCTCAGGTCATAATCTCACAGTTCATGGGTTTGAGGCCCATATTGGGCTCTGTGCTGATGGCATGGAGCCTGGTCAGATTCTCTCTCTCTCTCTCTCTCTCTCTCTCTCTCTCTCTCTCTGCCCCTCCCCTGCTCATGCTCTCTTTCTCTCTCTCAAAATAAATTAATTAATTTAAAAACAAACGAATAAAAGAGGGGCACCTTGGTGGCTCAGTCAGTTAAGCGTCAGACTCTTAATATCAGCTCAGGTCATGATATCAAGGTCATGGGATCAAGCCCCATGTCATCTGCACTGAGCAAAGTTTGCTTGGGATTCTCTCTCCCTCTCTCTCTTCCCCTCTCCCTGAAGTCTCCTGGACACACCTGCACTCACGCATGCTCGCCTTCTCAAACTAAATAAACTTTTTAAAAAATAATAAAAGAGTTCTTACTTAATGTGCTAAGTACTAACCAAACACCAATTAACATCATGTTATTGAAGAACCAACAGAGACATTAATACATAACTCATGAAAACTAAGACCAAGGCAGTTATGCTCGCTATAAAAACCAAGATTGAATGTCTTCTCAAAGCTCTAGACAATGAAATAAGACATGAGACTCTTTTAGAAAAGGAAAGACAAAATTATCATTCATAAATAATTCTATATTCTACTGAGGAAATATGTAAGAATTATCTGAAAAACTCTTAGAAGCAATAAAAAAAATAACTCAGTTGACTATGAAGTGAATAAAAAAGCAAGAATATCAAAAAGGTCAGAAATAATCATTCACTCAGCTAATATTTTTTAAACCCCTACCATGAGTCAGGCTCTAGCTCTAATAATATCACAGTGAGTAAAACAGCAAAATGCTTAGCTTTCTGTGTATAATAATAATACAATCAGTAAAATACATACAGATATCTTACATTTAACTTCACTAATCATCTCATCCATTCCTTTAAACAAGTCGTTTTTGCATGAAAATTCTAACTTCATAGGAACATATCTTCCATAACTTTAAATCAGGAAAATAATAATATATTATATACATTAACCCCCCAAATCCAACCAATATCCTACAACATAATTAAAACACAATCAAATACCTAAATATTAATAACAAATTTTTACATTGGGATGTAAAATACTTACCACTGCTTTTGCACACCAAATGATTGATGTTGTTGTTAACAAATAGCTTCTGGCTACATAGTTTCATGATCTACATCTCCTTAGTTGACATTCACCTCTCCCTTGGTGAAATTTTAATGTTCTATCAATTGTATTTGGAATATAACTCAAGACTTTTCATGTACCTTGTTTTGTTTGAAAAAATGTAGACTTATGCAGATATATATATATATATATATTTTTTTTCTTTTTAAACACTGGCCAAACAATGTTGCATTCAAAAACACCCTGTGAAGTCTGGGTCTTAATAACCAAGAGGTATTTCACTTAGAGAATATTAATCGGGAGGTATTTATAGGATTTTTCTGTAGTAGGTTAAATTCTGGTAAGTGCAGTAGAGAGAAAGAAAACTGAGAAGGAGGATCAGGGATGTGGGAGGGGAAACAGGTATTGGCAAGTTTGAATCCGGTAGGTGAGGAAGGTCTCACTGAGAAGGTGAGATGGAGACTTAAGGGGGAGGGGAAGAGGGGGGAGGGGGGGGGAGTTCACCATGTGGTAATCTGGCAGACAGGGAATTGACACTGAGTCAGAAAAAAAATAGGATATTTGAAAGGCCCTGAGGTAGGAGTGTATCTGGGGTCTCTGAGCACAGCAAGTTCAGAATGTCTGCAGTGGCAAAAGCTGTATGAACCAGGGTGAGTGCAGCAGGATGGCCGAGAGAGAAGCAGGAAGGCAAGGAGGGGAACTGGACGATGACCTGAGGGTTCCGAACACTATTGTAATTACTGTGGATTCCACTAAGGGGTTTTGAAGGTCATGAGTTTTGAGCTGAGAAGACAATAATACATTTCATCAATTCTAAGGCATAAGTTTCATTTTATTTTCACATTTTAACATCACTGAAATAGAGATATGTTTTGCAGTCAATGCTGTATTATGTGGTAAGTTTTTTCCAACTTAGTCATATATAAAATGGGATCTTGTAAAAATCTATGTTGGCCTAACTTGGAGGACTGAAGTAATGTAATCTGACTTACATATTAATAGCATCATTCTGGTTGCTGTTTTGAGAAAAGACAAAAGGATACCAAGGGCAGCCTAAAAAGAAATCTAAATTATTTGGAAATAAAATAACATATTTATACAAATGTCATGGGTCAAATAAATCATACAGGGAATTAGATTCTATTTTAAACTCAATTTAATGAATAAAAATATAAATTTTTGTTCCTTTGATAGAAATATAGACATTTAAATGCTTAGCTTGGAAAGAAAGATTTGTTTACAAATATACAGTATATAATAAAAAAATGCTTAAAATACAAATAAATTCATAGAAATATATTAAAACGTGTAACACAAAGTATAGTGTTTCTTACAGTGTTTTTACAGAGAATCTCGAGTACATATGTAAATGTTTGCACCTGAATTGTTTGTAAAGATTTATTATACAGCAGAAATTTCTACTGCTAGCATGTTTATTTTCTACTTAGAAAAAGGAACAAGAATATTTTTAAAATATACAAAGGCAATGTGTTGTATTTTAACTTCTATTTGTCTCACTTACCTTTGCTTCCTCTTCACAACTGCCTCCACCTTGAGGTTAAATCTGCAAAGGTCATTTTCTGGGAATCAGTTTCCATATGCTCAATATATGTCATAATTCCTAGTGTTAAACTAGCTGAAGAATAACTGGTAGGATCGCTTTCTTCACTTCTGGTTTCGCAACCTCTTATTCTTGATTTCTTGAAAATAAGAAGACCCTCACCCTTAATGTAACTATGGTGAGTTGCTCTAAAGAAGGGAAACCTCTGGTTTGCTTAATAAAAGGACAGTTCAGGGATGTCAGAGAAGCCTTCTTAATCAAAACTTAAAATTTCAGCCCGACCCATCGTAACAAGAATTTCCAACAAAATTTCATCTTTTACATTTAATACATATTAGCAATATTTTAATATATTTACATTGTTTTTCCCATGTATCAATTTTTGAATTGGGAATTCCATCCAGAAGAAACTACAAAATATTTAGAGCTTTTTGGCCGTAAGAAATTTTAATTTCCATTTTTTTCTACATATTTTTTGTTACAGCAATGGCAGATGATGAATCAATAAAAGTCTTTCAAAATAAAAATACATTGGGATAATATATGGGTAAATTGTAATGGAAAAACAATTTCAAAGAGATAAAAAATGATGCCTACTTCCTATAAGACAGTTTCTGCATATATTTAAAATGGATATTTATTATTTAAAATATAAACTTTTCTGCATTTTTTTTAAAATTTTTTTTTAATGTTTATTTATTTTTCAGACAGAGAGAGACACAGCATGAGCAGGGAAGGGGCAGAGAGAGAGGGAGACACGGAATGTGAAGCAGGCTCCAGGCTCTGAGCTGTCAGCACAGAGCCCGACGCGGGGCTCGAACTCATGAACTGTGAGATCGTGACCTGAGCCGAAGTCGGACGCTTAACCGACTGAGCCACCCAGGTGCCCCTTTTCTGCATTTTTAAAATGTTGCAAATAAAAAATAAAGTGTAGTATTATTGAAATGCACATGACATTAACATGTATTCTGTATTTACTATATGCTTGCATCTTTACTAAGTAATTTCACAGCTATCCCATTTCATTGATACAAAAAGACTGCAGGATGGATATAACGCCCAAACAACAGATGAGGAACTTAAGATCCAAAGAGGTTAATTATCATGCAAGGACCACCGAGCTAGTAAGTTGCCAAGCTTGGCGTTTAACTTAGGTTTCTTGACAACCAACACAAATGACACAGCTACTTATGTTTTCCTTTTTTTAATTTTTTCTTTGACAATATTAACAATTTAAATAATGCATCAGACATACTTAATAAGCACCATGCATAAGAATTAGAAGTCGTGGTTTCTTGTAATCTAGTCAGCAAGATAGGCTATGCCACAATGCATTCAATCAATCCTTCCTTCTTTCCTTCTTTCCTCCCTTCCCCCTTTTCTTCCTTCTACTTTCTTTCTCTCTTCCCTCAACAAATGATTACTGTTATATTGCTTGTCTGACACGTTGCTTAGCACTCAGAGGTCTATGCTCTATCTTAAGCATATAATTTATAGCAAAACTCATAACAAGGAAAACTTCTGTTATAGGAGTTAGAAGGGAAGGAATTCTGTAATGTCAGTACTTAAGTATTTCTTGAGTTGAACAACTAAAGTCACTTCTCAATATTACTACTAGTGCTTACAACTTAATTCACAATTATCTCAAGCTCATTAACTAATTACCTTTTAACCACTCACTCATTCTTCACAAGAAAGAGAGAAAAAAATCAGCATTATGTGCCTGGGAGTCTCGTGGACACAAAACATTAAAGGGAAGTGAATTCTTTAAAAGCTCATAAATAAGAGTGGCAGAGACCCTGTCGGCTCAAACTCATCTGCCACCCTGCCCTCCATGCCCCATACTCTCACTGTCCCCCTACACATTCTTCCCTATAAGCTTTAGCGTGCTTATTTTTTTACATCTCTTTCTCTCTTATTAAATGATAGGTCTTTGAAAAATCCTGAAGTATCTTTAGTGCTTACCGAAGCTATATAGTACTAGGTTCTAAATAACAAGTGCTTCGTCAACGAATAAAGGCATGACCTCTTGACAGTACTATAGCAGTATGGCAAAAAGCAGGTAGGGAGAAGAGAAACCAATCACAGATCAAGTAATATTGTCTTCATACAGAGTTCTGCCAGTCTTTGATGCCATTTCAGGAATGGGAGCAGGTAGTGATGTCTCCTCCTCCTAGATTCCACGAAAACAACTGATACAAGAAGAAAATAAGGAAAAACGCACCTTACCACTGGAAACCAAAGCAGGGTGACATGCACAGAGATTTCTGTTAGATGTGATAATGACCAATATAACTGCTAAAGGATGGAGATGTTTATTTCTCACATGACAGTCTCAGCATGCATATTGCAGGTGTGATATCCAATGGCGTGTGTTTGGAACCCAGGCTTATTCTATCTTCTGCCATCCCTAATGTGCAGTTCATATCTCATGCCTAACAGGACTTTTCTAGCTCCTTCCACCACATGCACATTCCACTGAACAGGAAGGAAAAAGAAAAGGACTACATGAGTTAAAAGGCATGAGGTTGCACCTAGGACGTCAATTCCCCTATCCAGACACATGATCCAGTCACATGATGAAAACCAACTGGGAGGGAGGCTGCTTAGACTGTCTTTAGCTCGTCAGCCATGTAACCAGCCAAAACATCTAATCCTACAGAAGAAAAAGAGGAAGGAAGTTAGTGGGGGGAGAGCTGATAGACTGTGCCAAAGTATAGTTTGAACGAAATCAGATTAATGTAAAAGCAGATAGAAAATCCTTTTGTATGCAGGAATAGCATTGTTTTCTGGAGGAAAAAAAAATGGAAGAGGTCTAGTAGAGAAGGTAGGATGGATTAGCATAACTCTCAAGGGCCCCCAGTAAAGGTGCTGGCACTTCTGATGCCAGAGGTCACAGAGATCAGAGAGTCATCTGTGGCTGTCAGGGAAAGAGAACTATCTAGGAGGGCCCCTGAGAGTTTGGACAAAATGACAAGGAATTACTTCGCCCACTAAAAGTTGTGGCATTAGCTCCATTTTAATCCCCACCATCCACCTGTTCCTCATTGCTGGCTACGAGGAGGTAGAATCAGTGAAATCTTTTTCTCTATCCCTTCATTTGGATCTGTAAGAATCAGACAGAAAACCTCACTGACAGGATTCATTTCAACCTACTCAGTCTACACAAAGCCAACAGGGCCATCTCTTTGAAAAGATGAGCAAAAAGAAACGTTCAGATATAGAAAAGATACCATGGTTCAAAAGAAAGAGAACAGTCTGTGGAAGATGCAAACACACGTCAGTGGAACAGATTTGCTGCCAGAAATGATATTTTTGAAAACACCTGAATTTTGTTCTTAACAAGTTAGAGAAGACGTACACAGCAAAACAACTAGTACAGGCTGTCGTGAATAAAGCATGATTTCAGATCAGGAAACAATACTCGGGGATTAAACACATGATTGCTGAATTAACAACTGCAATGTAGATTGTCACTGAATACAATCAAAAAACAAATTAGTGAAGAAGAGAGCTAGCCTAACAAGTGATCCTAGATGCCAGAATAAAAAGAAAAAGTGACAAAAACAGTAACAGCAAAGATTAAAATAAAACATGAAGACGGAAGTGTGCTTAACAGGTGTTTAACATAACAATTCATAATTTGAAAGGTCGCCCAAGGACCAGAAAAAAATTAGTGAAAAGAGACACATTTTCATGTTATCCTCCTCATTTTACACAGTCACAGTAATGTGCTCAATTACATTTTTCAAATTCAAAAATAAAGGAGAAAGACACTTGTTTGCATGTACTCAAAATAAGAAGGAAGAGAAAGAAGGCATGGAGGGAGAAAGGAAGGAAAAGCTGTCTTTCAACCTCCAATAAATGCAAGTTCAAAATGTCAAAGACTCTGTAATCTTCTTCGTCTGTAGCACCTAGGAGACCCTGGCATATAGTAGGTGCTCAATAGGTTGAATAAATGAAATTTCTGTGTTTTCAGTCGACAAACTTTTGACCAAAAATTCTACAACAGCCCATCTTGCTGTTCTGGTATAAGAAAAACAGAACAACAATCTCATATGTGAATTTAGAGACTACACTTTGCTCTCATATCCTTTGTGAAAAGCACATTAAACGTTTTGTGACAGTTGGCTGAGAAAAGAATGAAAGCCTAGACACAAAGATAGGAGGGAAGCCTAGTATTACAAACAAATGGTAATGAGAAATAAAATTACATGTAGCGTAAGCCTGAACAGTTATTGTTAAAGTTTATACACTTAAAACAAATGAGAAAATACTTCTCACAAAGTATTATAATGTAAATTAAAATAATATATAAATATGTATATACTTACAATGTTCATAACCTTATAATCACATAAGAAAATACACATTTATTACAAGCCTGGAACGTGAGTCCCAGATTACAAAAACAAAAATTGGGGTTTAGGTAGGAAGTAGCAGAATAAAACCACACTGAAGTTTCTGTTTTATTGTAGGGAAGGGTATGTGCACAACACTTTCGACTTGACGTTGATCATATCACAGAAATGTCCCATCAGATATAATTTTAAAAACAAAATGAATTTACAAAGAAATGGAAAACAGAATTGATGAAATTACAATTTGTCTAAGCCCCAAATCCATGCTGGGTGCTGATTCACCCCCTGTCCTTTTGTGGTTCAGATGCCTGCATTTCTGCTGCTTGCTGGTCAAAAATGAATTTACGGAAACCTTCATGGCGCACCAGGAGTGGAGAAGGTCTCCCACCTACTTTGTCATCGCGTCCCTTCACTGGTAGCCATGTGAGGACAGGATTCCTTCTTCTGCCTGGTCTCTTGCTGCCTGCCTCAAAGTGCCACCCTGGCAGGGGACCCACACCCATCTGCCCACCAAGGCCTCTGGCTCATACCCATCACATTCCACCAGCCTGGGGCCATCAACAGCTGCTTTGTATTGTGCTTACAAAGTTCAAGTTGCTGTTAAAGGACCTTCTGGCACTACTTCTCTGTTACGACATTTCAACTCATTTGGACCTGAGATTACCCACATGGAGATTGCTGGCCTGGCCCTCATGGTGTCCAGCCAGCGTTTACAACATAGTCAGGGGAAAAGAACCTCTTCCCAGAGGTACGGGTGGATTATTCCATCGGGAGTAATTACAGGACTAAGGAAGCTTCCAGCTCACTAGTTCTAGTTGGTGACCCCTCTCTGGTGTTTAAAAGCACTTACATTTGCATACTGCACACCAGTGTGCAGTGTGGGGGTCCAGGAATTCCTAACACTTCACGTCTCATAACAAAGCCGCCCTGTGAAGGACTAACTCAGCAGGACCTAGAAATGTATCCATGGTCTCCATCCTGCCTCAAGCTCCGAATTTCTCACTCCCTGAATCACCTCTCACACCAAAGCAAGCACTGAGGAACTGTTGAAAGCCACTGTATTTGCTTTCCTCTGTTTGCTTTTCACACCTTTCCTGCTTTGGGGGAGGTGATCCGGCCGTTCAGATTTAAAAGAGCCGCTTCTGAGCACTAGGCTCCATTGAGGAGTGAAACTAAACAGGAAGGGAGAAGGTTCACAGAATTCTTTATAACCTCTATGTTAAATAATGTCAACAGGATGCTGAGAACAAGATCTGTCGAGGAAATTCCACAACTAAATGATGAAAACTGATGGTACCTGAAAAGAAAGTCCTGGCTGGTGTTTGCTTTGATCTCAGGACCCAGTTACAGAGGAGCTTGGAAGGACAGAGTTTGGAAATAAAGAAGAAAAATTAACATCAAATAATCTAAAGAGTAAGACTATTGATTCAGATCTAGAGCTTAGCTTTTGGGAGAAGTGACCTATGTTAGTTTGTCCCCAGCATTTAGGATTTATCTTTTAAGTGTTTCTGTAAAGGCACTAACTTCAATCTCAGAACACACCCAAGTTAATGCAGAGATAAGAAGGGCAAAATATCACCTCCCTCCTTTCCGTTCACCTACTCCAGGGGACAAGCTCCCATGTGGGAATGCTTAAACTTGCCCCAGTCTTTCTCAGAGACATCAAAGGATGCTGAATTAGGTTTAATAGTTTACAATTGGAATTTGTCTTTATGAAAACGTCGGGCTGTGTAATTTATGGAAATTAGGCATGCAAGCATCTCCATTGTGCTATGAGGCATTATGATACAGTAGGATTAGGCAGGAAGACAGAGATCTCATGATATATGAAAATACTTTGTGTCTAAACACTGCTCAGAGGCTGGAGAGGGATTTAAAAACCCTATTGTCCATCACAAGGATGGGGGTGGGGAGGGGAGGAGGACAAGAATAACCTCATAAGGAAGGGGGGGAGGACAAGAATAACCTGGTTTTGCTGTTGTTGTTTTAAATGGAGGAAGGTAGCTCTTCTGTGTATTTGTTTCATATTTTACCCTGAAGACCACACAATATATCGCTTTGTTTTATGCTAAGAGGGATTCTTTTTTATGTGTTGTGTTGCTTTGCCAATAGAAAGGCAACATTATAAATGCTTCAGATAACTCTGCCTTGGGATAATTTTCATTTGTTTAAGCTAGAAAGTCTGGCAATCTCTGGAAAATATTGAGAATGAGAAAATCTGGGATTTTCAGAGAAGTTTGGATGGTTCCTTTTTCTCTTTAATAAAGTGTTAGTATGTACTTTGAGAGTGGAAAAAACTCATTTTGGTTGAGACGCAGTTGGTCTGCTATGTTAGATTTAAAAGAAATGCATTTCATAAGTTTCTTAGAAAACACTTCTGTGAAGGTTTTAGAAAAGACAAGTCAGCAACAATAATAATCATAATAAATGGTAATAATGAAAACATCACTGTAGGCATGCCATTTGTTTTTCAAAGATTACCCACATACATTTACTTAGTTGATCAAAGCACCTTCACTTGTCTGGAAATTCAGTTCAATTTACCTTTGCAATATTCGGTCTCAGCCAGTCACAACCAGCCAGGGTAGGAATAGTTTTTAAACAGCAGTGAGCGTCCTGTCAGGAATCCAACGAAATTTAGCAGGTGTTGCTTTGGCTTTCTGGAACTGAAAAGAAATTCCAGAGATATTCACACTTACACTTGCTGAGGGCTCTATAGAGCTGTGCTCAAAAATCACAAACTACTTAATGAATGGTTCTCTCTCTATATTTTTTTCAAATCTGCTAATGACATTGTGTACATGTAATGTCTGATTAAAAAGAAGAACTAGGGATTAACTTTGATTATTTGGAAAGACTGTGACTGCATATAAAATAACTTCCTCAATCTGCCTTAAAAAAAAATTGGATGCAAATCACTGAAAAACATGGAACCCAGTGGAAAACTGGATCAGATGTGCCATTTTTATAGCCGTACAAATAAACACATTTCAAATTCTGTTTGTTGGAGGCTCTTATTTTGGAACAAGAAAAGTAGCCCTTCTTTTGAAATGGGAACCCTGCCATCTAGTGGGTATTTTGGGTATCACGTCTTAGATCATTTTTTGACAGAAATCAGTAAAGTTAAATCGTGAGTCAGAGTTTAGAGTGTAGAGCATTGTGGAACTATTTTATAAATGGAGAAATTGAAGCAAGAGAGTATAAGAATTCTTCCCAAAGGCTTAAAGTTAACTAATGGTAGTGTTTTAAATAGTACCAAAATAACTGGGCTATAAATACAGTATTTTATTATTCCATAGACATAGCATTAATTATATTTTCTTTTATATAGCATCTTTGCAATTTTTATTGCTGTTTGTTCAATGAATACCTTTTTAATTATTCACAATTAATCTATAAAACAAATTCTACATTATTTTCTAGTTCATTATTCCTTTGCCTGGAGGTCAAATTTCAATCATTTGTGAAAAACACTTTGTTTTTGTTTCATTTTTGGTTTTGGTTTTCCCTGGTGAAAAAAAATAATCCAGAGGTAGGTACTACTATTCTGGCAAATTTTTATACTTCACAGAGTCTTTATCTTCTCTTTTGAGTTTCCTAAATAACCGTTGGCTTCTTTTTAAAAAAATTATAGTACTATGTGTTAAAAATAAGTTGTATAAGTCTTCTATTTAGAAGAAAACTTTAAAAAATTGGTGAAAGAATAATTACTTTACTAGGGAATGACACAACTGGAAAAAATAATTGTTCTATCATATTAAAATATTATCTTCAAGTAGTAAGAATTCTCATTTACTTGTTTACCCAACAAATGCATTCTGGGTCCCTACTAGATGTCAAGCATGGGGATGCTATAATAAATAACACACTCCCTCTCTTCAAGAGTTTTGTGTACCAGCATAGGCAAACATACAGCTAACTAATCATCTATGCTGTGGACACTCTGACAGAAGCGTGTATACAAAGTGCAGCAAAAACTAGTTAGCTCTGTAGTAATGTAGGTCCGAGAAGTATTCACATAGGAAGAGAAGCTGTTCATCCGCACAGAAGGATCAGCAGAAGTTTTCCAACTAGATGATTAGGAGGAGGGTATTCTTTTTTTTTTTTTTTCAATATATGAAATTTATTGTCAAATTGGTTTCCATACAACACCCAGTGCTCATCTCAAAAGGTGCCCTCCTCAATACCCATCACTCACCCTCCCCTCCCTCCAACCCCCCATCAACCCTCAGTTTGTTCTGTTTTTAAGAGTCTCTTATGCTTTGGCTCTCTCCCACTCTAACCTCTTTTTTTTTTTTTTTCTGTCCCCTCCCCCATGGTCTTCTGTTAAGTTTCTCAGGATCCACATAAGAGTGAAAACATATGGTATCTGTCTTTCTCTGTATGGCTTATTTCACTTAGCATCACACTCTCCAGTTCCATCCACGTTGCTACAAAAGGCCATATTTCATTCTTTCTCATTGCCACGTAGTACTCCATTGTGTATATAAACCACAATTTCTTTATCCATTCATGAGTTGATGGACATTTAGGCTCTTTCCATAATTTGGCTATTGTTGAGAGTGCTGCTATAAACATTGGGGTACAAGTGCCCCTATGCATCAGTACTCCTGTATCCCTTGGGTATATTCCTAGCAGTGCTACCACTGGGTCATAGGGTAGTTCTATTTTTAATTTTTTGAGGAACCTCCACAATGTTTTCCAGAGTGGCTGCACCAGTTTGCATTCCCACCAATAGTGCAAGAGGGTTCCCGTTTCTCCACATCAGGAGGAGGGTATTCTGGGGAGGAGGAATAATGTGGATGAAGGTCAGGATTATAAAGTATCTCAATGTGATCAGGAAGAGGATAAGCTCAAGATGATCAAAGCATGTGTTTAGAGGTGGTGTGAAATTAATTAAATAAGGAGGCCATTGCACTTATGTGGGTGTAATGCCCTGGCAGCCTTTGTAAGCAAACCAGAAGCTAAGCTGGTAAATGCTTCAAGGCTATGAAGTCAAAACACTAGGGACAACCAATCACAGTCAAGTAGGCATTAAGCTATGGCCACACAATAATGTCCTTACTTTGCCTGCCTTTTCTCTTGGAAAGTCTCTCCCCAGCTTCTGTTGGTGGAAAGCTGCTCACCACTTCTGGTGGGGTGCTGCCTGATTCTGAATAGATTCTCAGTTCATCTTTTCACAGTGAACACAAGATGCAAGTATGGAGTGGGCAGGGCAGTGGCCTGCCAAATTTTTAGGCAGCCTTGTTCCTGCTGGGGCAGCACATGGACAAAGATGAATTCAAATGCCCTTTTGATCACCAACCATCTAAAAGGTGTTGACCTTTCCAGGCCCAGAATTTCTAGGGGAAGTGGGTAGACTTTAAGTAAAGCAAACTACCCTCCATAATGTGGGTGGACCTGGTTCAATCAGTCTTCAAGGTCTTAAGAGAAAAGATTGAGGTTCCCCAAGAAAGAATTCTGTCTCCAGAACTATAGCTGCAACATCAACTCTCCTCCAGCCTTCTAGCCTGCCCTGTGTATTTCAGATTTGACAGCACCCAAAATTGCATGTGCCAATTCCTCAAAATAAATATTTTATTAATAATATAATATAAATATATAAATAACGTCTCTGTATCACTATCAATGTAGATACAGATACAGATACATTCTATTTCTTTAGGTTGTACTAACTGACTCATATATCAGGAGTCAAAAAGGCAAATAACCGTCAACATTGCTATGCTTTCAAACATCCCTTCCCAGGACTCTCTGGGTCATCTGCTTCTCCTTCACCCCAATTTCCTTTGTGTGCTCTGCACAGTTGATTTTCTTCCATGCCTCATTGCTCCATTTTGATTTAATGATGGTACCAGAATTCCTCTAGTTTGGCTTTTGAAGACCCTCCAGACTCTTGTGTGCGTGTTCTCATTCTCCTACTTTTCCTCCAAAAGGTAGTATTCTCTTGACCTATTAGTAGCCCCACAAGACTCATCCATAGGACCAAAGTATTCCATCTCTAGAATGTAAAAATATCTTCCACACAAACTTCCAGTAAGGATTAAGTGATACATTATGTGAAAATTACATGTGAGGAGCAAAAGTCATGGGGACTGCATATTTTACTGTCATTATGAGGCTTTTGACGATGAGGACAGGAAGCCGGGCAAAATGGCTATGGGTTTCGGGAACTGAAATTTGTCAGTCTCCATTCTTCCCTGTCTGATAAGGATTCTGGCAACTGTCTTCAGAGCTCCTTCACCCTTTGTGTATCCTCCCTCTAAATGGTAACAGAAACTTTTCATGATGTGGTGATTGTTTATCCCAAAACAGTACAGCACTTGAGATCTATCCAACTACAGGCAAGGATATACATATCATCTGTGAGATCTATCCAACTACAGGCAAGGATATACATATCATCTGAACATAAATAACTGCAGTATTGCAACAACTGCCACCAATCACTCACTAAAATGCTGGTCTCATCAGTCCTTCTCTAAACATAAATTTGACATGGCTTTTGAAAGTCTATGAGAAAAAGTCAAAACCTTTACCTGGACATTCAGGTCATGCTCAATCTGGTCTCAATCTATCTTTCCATCCCACTTCCCTTGAGTCATCTACACAAATTCTATTCTATCCAATTTGATCCATTCAGCTATGTTAACATACTTTCCTTGCTAGATGCTTTTAATCAAGCAATGGGGAAACTTCTCCATTGCATGCTAGTTGACCATATTTTTTCTATTCTTCAAAAGACATTATTATTCAAAGTCCCTTTTATTCTGTGAAGCCACAAAAGGATCCTCAAACACAGTAATCTCTGGAATCCTACAGTAGTTACTCTAACTCTTCTGTTACTCACATCTTAGTTGTCCAGAAACCAAATTTATTCTGAGAATTTATTATGTGGCAGAACTATGCAAAGTTCTGGGACATAGACATTCAGAGGTTATAAAACCCTTCCACTATTAAGTGAGGGAGGAGGTGCATATTTAACTATGATACTTCTTTTGGAGATAAAAATCAAGACAACTTTTGTAGAGAATGAATGTCATTCAGCCAAAACAGAAAACCCAGATGTCCTTCAATGGGTAAAGGTTAAGCAAACTATGGAATACTACTCAGTAATAAAAAGGAACAAAGTATTGATCCACACACAACTTAGACCTCAAGGGAATTATACTGATTGAAAAAAGAAAAACCTAAGAGGTTATATACTACATAATTCCATTTATATAGCATTCTTTTTTTTTTTTTTTTTAATTTTTTTTTTCAACGTTTTTTATTTATTTTTGGGACAGAGAGAGACAGAGCATGAACGGGGGAGGGTCAGAGAGAGAGGGAGACACAGAATCGGAAACAGGCTCCAGGCTCCGAGCCATCAGCCCAGAGCCTGACACGGGGCTCGAACTCACGGACCGCGAGATCGTGACCTGGCTGAAGTCGGACGCTTAACCGACTGCGCCACCCAGGCGCCCCTATATAGCATTCTTGAAATGACAGAATTATGGAGAAGAAAAGACTAGTGGCCACTAGGAACTGGGGTGGCCTCAGAACAAACTCTTTAAGGTAGATGGTCAGAGAACTCCAGGAGGGACACAGATATAAAATATAAAAGCTATAAACTTCCTTATATATTTGACAACTATAATTTTCTTTTTTTTTTTATTTTTAATGTTTATTTTTAAGAGAGAGCCAGAGCACAGTGGGGGAAGGGACAGAGAGATAGAGACACAGAATCTGAAGCAGGCTTCAGGCTCTGAGCTGTCAGCACAGGGCCCAATGCGGGGCTCGAACCCAGGAACTGGGAGATCGTGACCTGAGCTGAAGTCAGATGCTCAACCGACTGAGCCACCCAGGTGCCCTGACTACTATAATTTTCTTAGAAAATGTGCAGATGAATTGGTAATAGGTACACAGAAAACTCACCACTTAAAAATAAAGGCAATGATGAGCTCCGGGAAAATTAAAAGTTACACAAAAAATGAAATCTATCATATGTAATTTAGCCCACCTGTGAATAATATTTACACAATCATAATACCATAGACACTGAATACTGAGTACTTAACCAACATTTGCTTTAATTATATTGGGTGAGGAAGGGAAAAGAAGTGTTTGAGGAAATGGTAAGGAGAAAGAAAAGAGATTTAAGAAACTAAATGTTTGGAAAACAGGGAGATTCCTCAAAAAATTAAAAATAGAACTATCCTACAACCCAGCAATTGCACTACTAGTTGTTTATCCAAAGGATATAAAAATGCTGATTTGAAGGGGCATATGCACCCCAATGTTTATAGCAGCACTATCAACAATAGCTAAATTATGGAAAGAGCCCAAATGTCCATCAACTGATGAATGGATATAGAAACTGTCGTATATATACTTATATATGTATGTTGCCATCTGCAACAACATGGATAGAACTAGAGCATATTATGCTAAGTGAAATAAGTCAATCAGAGAAAGACAAATATATGATTTCACTTATATGTGGAATTTAAGAAACAAAACAGATGAGCATAGGTGAAGGGAAGGAAAAATAAGCTAAAATCAGAGAGGTGACAAACCATAAGAAACTCTTAAATACAGAGAAAAAACTGAGGGTTGCTGGAGGGGAGTTGGGTTGGGGGATGGGCTAAATGAGTGATGAGCTTTAAGGAGGGCACTTGTTGGGATGAGCACCGGGTGTTATATGTATGTGATGAATCATTGGGTTCTACTCATGCAATCAATACTACACTGTATGTTAACTAACTTGAATTTAAATAAATTTAAAAAAAAAACTAAATGTTTGTTTTTCATAGTAGAAGGACAATACATGATGTCCAATCCTGAACAATTAGCAATGTTAGCAATATACACATATTATTAGATGATAGGGTGTAAAATACTATTAGAAACAATACAACTTTTGAAAGTTACTCCCTCTAAGAAGAAGAAGGCCAGGTTCATTTTTGGTTTTAAATTTTAATAATATTTTAATCATAAAACCATCAGATTTACTGAAATTTAAAAATTCTGAAAAGATATTACTATATAAATAACTTAAGTTCATAACTTTAAAACCAGTAATACAAATTCTACAGCCTAAACAAAAGCAATAATCAGCAATGGAGACAAACACAAATGTAGGAAGATGCTTCTCAGAGTTAATAATAATAAAGAAAAATTGGAAACAATCTAAATGCACATAAAAAAAGGATTAAATACATGGTGGCACATCCATAACTTTGAAAAGCATAAAACCAGTTAAATGTTCTCAAAATTATTAATAGCTTAGAAAATTCACAAATTTTGTTAATGCTATGGGGTAAAAAGCAAGGTAGAAGTGACATCGACCCAGTATGACATAATTATATATCAAGGAAATAGCTAACATGTTAATAGCTGCCAGGTTGGTATGATGATTTTTTTCCATATTCTTTTCTGGATTTTGCAAATTTTTCAAATTTCTAAATGTCTTCCTTTTACAATCTGAAAAACAACAATTTAGTCTTCAATTACCAGTCAATTGTCCTTGATAAGTTTGGAATGCAGGATTTGAACTCAGAATGGTTTGATTGGGTTCTGCTTTCACTAGCATATGAACGCAAATAGTTTCTGACTCTTATGCCTACAGCATGGACAGCCCAGAAGATGCTCAGGGATTACTTAGTCCAATCCAGAAGTCCTTCCAGGCACAGACCCTTTAGAACACGTGTCGTTAAAGGTCACAGCCCCAGAATCATAATCCTTTGTGTAAACACACCTATGCCATGTCCAGCATTGCCTCACAATAAAGGGACCGTTATATTCTACACTGTAGATCTGAAGGCTCTGTTTTGTATTCTCTTTTCAATATTTTCCAAATTAGGTTTACTCATTTGTGGTGAAGCTCAGAGCAGCTTCTGATCAGACTGCCTAACGGCCACAGGAAATTGTTTGGGCAGTATGTTAATTTGCTGATCATGTATAACATCAGTTGTGTGTGATAGAGCAAGACAAGTTTGGATACTAAAAAGCTCCAGGAAAAATATAATCAGAAAGAACTGACAGCACACTTGACCTACTCTACAACAAAGCAATTAACATCAAGTTTGCTGAGAGGTATTCATGGGGCCCAACTGGGGAAAAAGGATATGATCTCTTTTCAGAACTTAAGTCAGGTACCATGACACCTCTCTAAATCTCTGAGTCAGAATTGTGCTTTGATTGACTTAGCTAAAGTGCATATGCTTGGTAATTATGCTGGTTGGCAGAGGAAGGCAGATATGATAATGATATCCATTCAAGAGTAAAGATAATGCCAAATCTACTGATTTACTTCAAATGTGAGTGGGTGAAAATGGTTGAACTTTCTGCCCCTTTACCCACACAACGCAACTAACTGTATACATGTTTCATGTTCCATGTACTAAGATTTTTTAAAGTTTCTTCTTTTTGTCAATATAGATGAATCTGAATTTGCATATCCAACACTAAACCTCTGTTCTCTTTATCAGTCCCCATCAGCAGCCCAACAACACTGAGGAATTGATGGGCATAAAAGATACATTCTTATGACCGTTTGATTTTCTATAAATTGGGACATGTTTTCTTCCTACTCTAATTATGCCAGGACTACACCCCACAGGATAAAAATGCTCATTCCCAAATCTTCATAAAAACAAAATATTAAGCAAATATTTAACACACCTGTATGCACTAAACATTGTCAGTTTAATAGTTATCATTAATATGTCTTGTAGATTCAAACCTCAGATCTACCACTTATTCAATTGTGCAAAATCAGGTAATTAAAAACCCCTCTAAGTAGGACAACGTAACATGTCATGCAAAGGCAGACTTTTTCACAATTAAAGAACCACTGTTGTCTGCTGAGACAACATGTGTAAGTTAGGACTGTCCGGACAAACCAGGGAATAATGGTGTCCCAACCTCTAAGATTTCTTCTCTTTCCATAAATTAGCCTAACACCCCTAAAAGTGATAGGAGAGCTGTAGGAGACGACAGGTGTATAAAGTGTTCACAGTCCTAGTGTTTGGCATGTAGAGTCTCTCAATGACTAGTAGCTCCCTCTCTTCATCCTTCAATTTTTCCTCAGCCCACATCAAAGTGTTTACAGGTAAACAAAGACAACATGTGAGATAAAATCCATTTCATAAGTTTGTTCTACAGGTTTTTTTGCAGTCTCATCCCAACCTGCTTTTCCAGATTTATTTCTCATCATATCCTACCAATTTCCCAAACACGCATAACCACACTTACACACATGTTCACATACCTTCTATGTTCTATATCATCAGTATGATCTGATTTACTGGATTTCTCACTTTTTTTAGAACAAAAGAAGCCTTTTGAATCCCTGTCTGTACAACACTTGCTCTGCCTTGAATTCTCTATCTCCTCCCCTTTTCTTAAATCTGGGAATCTCTTTTTTAGTTGCAAGAACTAGCTGAAATCTAACGTTCTCTCTGAAATCTATGTATCACTAATCACTTTCTGTTTAACAAACTGCCCCCAAACTTCGGTGCCATTGGACTCATAATTTGTGGATCAGCAGTTTAGGTGGGGCTAAACTGGATGATTGGATTACTTTGTCTACAGTTGGCTGCTAGGCCATGTCACCTCTCATGTGAGGGGTTGATGACCTGTTTTAGGGAATAAGGGGGGGTGGAGGTCAGAGTGATCCTGCTGCTTCTCCCATTTTCTCAAACTGCTTCAGCTTGAAATATTCAACATGCCAAGGTGTCATATTTTGGGACACCATGTCCAGAGCTCCATCAAAACCAAGTGGATATAGGAAAGGCTACTCAGAACCTAAGTCAAAAGCTGACACAACATGACTTCTGCCAACTTCTTTTGACCAAAGCAAGTTACAAGACCAATCCAAAATCAAGAGGTGAACAAATAGATTCTACCCATTGCTGGGTGGAGCTACAAAGTAAGTCACCTCACAAAGGATGTGGATGACAATGAGTGAGAAGTTAGAGCCATTTATGTAACCAGTCTGTTAAATCCACCCTTACTGTTCTAGAATGAGTTAGTGGATTTATTCTATGTGCTTCCCTAGAATTTGCCCCCATGCCCCTGTCTTCCATATTTTTTAACCAGCTATGTGCTTCTAAGAACGCATAACCTTTCTTTGTTTAGCTTGGCATTAATGCATGAAGTTGTATTATAGATATATAATAGCTGTTAAATTAATTAACTATAATCATATATAAAGTACCTATATATTATTGAGTGTGAATGATGGAACAGTGATTAAAACCCATGGGGGAGGGGAAGAAAAAAAAAAGAGCTTAGAGTGGGAGAGAGCCAAAGCATAAGAGACTCTTAAAAACTGAGAACAAACTGAGGGTTGATGGGGGGTGAAAGGGAGGGGAGGGTGGGCGATGGGTATTGACGAGGGCACCTTTTGGGATGAGCACTGGGTGTTGTATGGAAATCAATTTGACAATAAATTTCATTTATTGAAAAAAACACAGTGATTAAGTTGTTGCAAATAGAACTAAAAGAGATAGACACTTTTTTTCTAACTTTGTTTTACACGTTCATTTATTTTGAGAGAGAGAAAGAGCATCAGTAGGGGAGGGACAGAAAGAGAGGGAGAGAGAGAGAATCCCAAGCAGGCTCTGCACTGACAGTGCACTGCAGGGCTAGATCTCACCATCTGTGAGATCATGACCTGAATGGAGATCAAAAGTCATTTAACCCACTGAGCCACCCAGGTGCCCAGAGATAGATACTTAATTGCAATACATAATGCAAATCACAACATCAACAGGTCTACCCAATGGTGGAAATTCATTTTCAGCTTAAACTCTATTCAAAAATGTTATCACTAGGGGTGCCTGGGTGGCTCAGTCAGTTAAGTGTCTGACTTTGTCTCAAGTCATGATCTCACAGTTTGTGGGTTTCAAGCACCACATTGGGCTCTGTACTGACAGCTCAGAGCCTGGAGCCTGCTTTGGATTCTGTGTCTCTGTCTCTCTCTGTCTCTCAAAATAAATAAACATTAAAAAAATTTTTAAGTGCTATCACTATATAACAATACTAATAAAAATAGCCTTAGTTGATCCCGGTGAAATTCTTAATATTCAACAACTTGACCTACAAAAAATGGCAGTTTCATGGTTCAACCAAATAACAATGAAGTGGTAACATTCATTTCCAATTGTCAGTGAGCCTGAGAAAGCAAACCAGTGTTTATTTCAGGCTGCAGAATTGCAAGGCTAAGCAAAATGAGGAGCAGATATGTCATAGAACTTCACTGTAGGGAGTAAACCCTCTTAAGGTTAAGTTGATAAAGATGTATTATGGACAATAATCCCAGATATATATTAAGAATACTTACCATTCACAGATAATATCCTAATATCATTTACAGACCAATAGCAACCAACAGCAAGGTGAAGCTACAGGCAAATGATTATTGTAACAAGGTGGGACCATGGGGGTGCAACACATCTTAGAGAGTCAGGCCTCAACAAAGCATTCATCTGCTGAGAACCGTGTGCTGTGCTGTACGAGTGAACAAAACACACTAAGAGAGTCATAGTCTCAAGGATTAATTCTGCAAAGAGAAGTTCATGTTCATGACACCTAAAAATAGGCAGGAAATTGAATCAAAGATATAGGTACAGACAGCACATTATAACAATTCTGATTATGGGGAAATCTTCCCAGAGAAAGAGATGTGTACTCACAATCTTTAAAGATGAGTAGGATTTAAGAAGGTAGGCCAGGGAGAGTTGAAGCATGGCTTAGTCTACTATGACTTCAGCAGGGATTATATTCTTGGAGTGACTGGTCATGTTCCTCCAATCTTCTGAATAATAGTAACTAATATGCTGTATTTACTGCTTACTACGTGCTAGTCAATTTGCTATGTGCTCTGTGAGCTTTATCTTAATTCTTCCCAAAACTCCAGAAGGTAAATAGTATTATCTCCATTTAATAGAACCTTAGAGCAAACTGATTCTTAGAATCCTTGAATAATTTGCTCAAAGTCGCACACATAGTGAGAAATTGGCAAAAAATCAAGATTTTCTTAGCTCTTATCATGTTAACTTTTTTTAAGTCTATTTCTGGCCAATTACTTTCTAGTAATAAAAATTCTTGGTTTTGGTTTTAAATTTGTGTTTTATTTCCCCAGGTAAAGACACTGACTTATCTTTGCACTTTGAACAATTCAAAGACAGCATTTTATGCAATGTAGTTTGATAAATATTGTTGGGTAAATCGGGGCTCTACAACAAGGATTGGCAAACTATAGCCCACAAGCCCCAGCCAGCCTGTGCCCTGCTTTTGTGAGTAGTTTTATTGGCTCACAGCCACACCCACTCATTACCTATTGTTATGGCTGTTTTCATACAACAACAGAACTGATCCCTTTCGACAGAGACCATATGGCCCAAAATATTTACTATTTGTCCCTTTACAGACAGTTTGTGGAATCCTATTCTAAAGGAAAGGAAAGTAAGGAAATACATTTAAACCCCCAGCAAAATTTTATCTTTATATTATTATAAAACTTTCCAGAATGAGAAATTCCAGTGTCTAATGTGGATATGTTATGTCTACTAACCACAAATATTTTCTTAATCCATTCTTTTAGTATCATAATTATTTTCATTGGCAGAAACATTATATGTTTTATTTTCTTTATTTTTATTATGTATTATTTTTCGTGGGAGGTACTTTATGGGCTTTATTTCATTTAATCCTCATAAGACTCAGTGGGCAGGGATTATCATCCCCATTTTACTAATAAGGGAAGTACAAGGTAAAGCTATTTGTCACCGGCCCCTTGGAGGAACTGGAATTTGAACACAGCCAACCCTGGATTCTATCTTCCTGCTGTAGTTTCAATCCATTCTCATGTGGCAAAAATATCCTGATTAATTGCTTATGAACATATAGTGCCCTTTATTTTAAAATATCAGCAATCATTTCTCACCGTTATCATATAAATGGGAATATCCCATTAACACTTGAAAAATGTCAAGCCCTAAAGAGGTCGGGTGACTGGTGCTCCCAGCCATGCAGTGATTTACAAGAGGAGACAGGAAGAAGCAGCAAGCCTGCAATTGAGGGCATTATTTCTCCGTGTTGCCGCAAAGTTTGTGACCTTAGGGTCGTAGAATCTTAGTATTGGACAGTTACTTAAAGATCATTTGATCCAACCCCCTATCTGAGGCTTGAATTTGCCCTTAGTGTCTCAAGAGACTTGGCAATTGGGTTCACACTGATGATGCAGTTAGTCAGGTCCAGATACTGTCATGGACATTTAATGTGCTTCACCCCATTTAATCTTCACAGCACCTCTGGGAGACAGGTATTAATTTCATAAGATAAGGAAACTCAGACTCAGTAAGATCAAGTCATTTGCCCAAGGTCACACAACTGGTAAGTAGTTAAATTAAGATTGAGAGGCACACTATCCAACACTAAAACCTCTGTTCTCTTTATCAGTCCCCATCAGCAGCCCAACAACACTGAGGAATTGATGGGCCTCCCAGAAAGACTCTTTGCAAACTCTGAAAGACAGTGAAATCTAAGGGGTGACTATTGTTAACACTTTCGTGGTAGGTGACAGTGAATACATTTCCTACTAAAGGAGAAGTACACTTGGGAAGTACTAATAACATAGAAGTCAAAAAAGAACTTAAAATCGCTCAGCTACCAATTTATTACAAATAAGTGTAATATGTCCCTCTGGCCAGATATTTAACAGAAAACCAAGTCCATCCATGACTGTGGGCAAAACCAGCCAGCCCCACTTCAGCTCCTTTGTAGTTTGGACAGGACACTAATACTTTCGGGTCTTTGCTGGTTACCACCACCCTAGTACTCTACATACCCTCATACACCCTCATGTGGGTAGTGAAATGTCACTGGACACACACTATATTTTTGGAACAGCTTTGTTGCTATACGTTAAGCATATCTTCAATGAGACCCGCCACACTCAACACACACACACACACACACACACACACACACACACACAGTCCTGTCTCTATTACTCCAGTACAATTCTTTCCACATGATGGTCCCTGTGCAACATGGAATGACACATCATCTAAAGCCTTGCAGGGGCGCCTGGGTGGCGCAGTCGGTTAAGCGTCCGACTTCAGCCAGGTCACGATCTCGCGGTCCGTGAGTTCGAGCCCCGCGTCAGGCTCTGGGCTGATGGCTCGGAGCCTGGAGCCTGTTTCCGATTCTGTGTCTCCCTCTCTCTCTGCCCCTCCCCCGTTCATGCTCTGTCTCTCTCTGTCCCAAAAATAAATAAAAAACGTTGAAAAAAAAATTAAAAAAAAAAAAAAGCCTTGCAACATGGTGAGTTTAAGGAAGTGAATAAGTGAGCAAGTGTAAAAGAAAGAAAGAGGCTAGGCAAATAAATGAATAACTATTGACAATTACTACATGCTTAGTTTAAACAGGCATTGTGTGAAGTGCTGCACGTTCATTTATTCCATGCAACATCTCTGTGGGATTACACTTTAATTGTTCTCAGTTTCAGAAGAGAAAAGTGAGCCTTAGGACTAACTTGTATAAGTTTACAATGAGCCAAGGATTGGATCCTGCAAGCCCTTTTAATAAAGAAATCACAAACATACACATGCACACGTATGCATACCCATATATTAAAAAGCACATACAAATGCAGAGGGAAGGCTCCCAGGGTACCGGACAGAGTCAGTATCTCCTGCTGCGGTCTTCCAAGGAAATAACACTTTTAGAGAACCCCAGGGTCCTCTGGTTCATTTCTGACAGCTCCTCCTCCTTGTCTTCATGATTATTAGCTTAGGCATGGGAGCCCCAATTCCTCTCCATTTGCAGCATTTCCTGCTCCAGACTTATCCTTTGATTTGCTTTTGTCAGACCTCAAGCACTCATTTCTGGCCTCCCTCCAGCTCCACTCCTGCCCCTTCCCCACACCGTATAATGTCAACTCAGCACAAGAGTACGGGACTTTCATGAACTTCCTTGGGGAAAGCCAACTGATGTCAAGGTCTGAGCATTCTTTTCCTCATTTTTAGAGTACAGATAATAATGTCTGCACAGAGGACTCTTGTGTGGATTGGAGTTGGTGAATGTAAGTTGTAGGTAATGAATCACAAGTATCTACTAAGAAAATTACAAGCTGAGTACTTCCATCTCACGTAAGGTTATGTTTTCCTTTAACTGCTGAGAAAACCCTAGGTTGGTGTTTTCAATTGCACATGGTCATCCAAAGAGCTGAGTTTATAGCCTTAACTATTCATTGAGTCAGAAATTATTATGGCGGCATTTTTTTGTAAAGGCTGAATAATTTTATTGCCTTCAGTGAGATTGGTAGCTGAGGAAGCTGAGGCAATGATGAAAATAATTAAATCATGTGCTTCAAGGCACAAAGCAATCAAACAGAGACGAATACAAAGAAATTTTGCCTTCATCTCCGATTTTTTTGACCTCAGTCTACTACCCCCAATACTCACCAGAACCTGATACTACCCACGGGCTGAGAAGATAGAGCAACTGTGCCTTTCACCAACAGCCTAGTGAGCCGTGGGTGCCGTGGCCAAACAGGATCTGATCCAGACGGCCAGATGATGAGGTTCTGCCAGAAACGAGCTTTATTTCTTTGGCTCCCCTCCTCCATCAACTGACTCTGTGAGGACTCCTAGTAGCATTATTTATTATAATTAATTGTTTCACTTCACTGATCAAAAGCCGCGTCCAAATCTGATCCAAGGACGAGTACAGTCCCTGAAATTCATGAATCTTGACATTACAAGCCCCATAAACCTTCAATGAGGAAAGGCTGGACGCGTGTGCAGAAATGCCCTTGCCGCACTTTTGCAGGCATCAACTCTCAGTGTGGAGCAGAGGAAGTGTCTGGCTATGTCCAGATTTGGGAACTTCTGATGTCTTCTCTTGCATTGGAACCCCCAAATGTAGCTGTGGCTATCTCTGCAAAATAGCCTTTCAGAGAAATGCATCCTTGTAATTGTAACACATCCCAAAAAGTTCATTTCTAGATGGTTAAAAAACAGGAACCTTGGTTCCCCTGTGACATCAAATGGGTATATAGTACAAGCTATATACCATTATGATGTCATGTTACAAGAAAGCTTTAAGAAATCCTACTTCAATTTTATTGTCTTTATTATAATTTACATATTATATATTCTTTAGATTCTTCGCTGCCAACTCTTACAGAAATAAAAAAGAAGAATAATCATCATCTTTGTGGTAGGTGCCTAAGCTCTGTGCAAGAGAAGTTTACTGTATCATAGTTTCATAACAATGATTTCAAAAATACATTTCACTATGCTTCCGTCTATTTGGGCTCGGCATGTAGACTGTAAGTGCCTTGAAGGTAATTTCTGTGTCTCATACCTGTTTTCTTCATCTTCACAAATGAAAAGCTCTCCTCAGATTTAACATTCAACAACTATTAGCTGGTTGCTATGACTCCCCTTTAGCCTCAAGCTTCCTGACAGTTTGTTCTCCCATTAGTTTGCTGCAGAGTATTTTCTAGTTCTTAACTTGAGTGTGTGTTTCCTCTCCTAGCCCAAATACAGGAAGGGTATTGGAGGAAGATGAATACGTTCAACCAAAGTGAGGGTGTGTCTTGAGGTGGTGGGAGACAGCATAAGCAATCCATCAAGGACACTGGATATCAGTGAAACATTCATTGCTCATCTTGACTTTCCATTAGAGAGCTTCCATAGTCCCCATTGACTCTTTCCTATATAACACTCACTATAGCATTTCCTGTGGATTACTTGGACATTGCATCACGCTGACAGAGGCATACCTTTTTCTTCTTTCATTGAGAGGCGACTTCCTGAGAGGGAAGGTTGTGTGTCTGTGAAGAACTGCCTGTCTAGTTCATGGCTCACTAAAATACAGGGGCAGATTGTGGGCTGTGATATAGAATAGGGTTATTTTTATTAAGTAACTAGGAAGCTTTTGAGAGTTGCATTTCAGAAAAAAATGTAAAGCAGTATTTATGTAGCGACGGGAAAGATTTTTTTGTACTTTTCTATAATTCATAATTCAGATATAAAGAACTGTGTATGCTTCTAGTTTATATTCTAGATTTCCTTTTCCCAGTAAAAGGGAAGTCTCAAATTGCCAAAATTCACCACCTCTCTTCATTTGAAATGTATAAAGGAACATGTAAAATCTACTCTATAGCAGAAGAAAAATCTAATTCTTAACTCATTAAATGATTATTGAGTTCTAACATAGATAGGGAAGACTGCTTACAGTGAGGAAAAAAAGTAAAGTTATAAGGAAGGCCTAAGAAAAGCTTCCTATCTTCAAAGAGCTCCTAATTCCATGAGAACATAATACATAAATATATAAGCTTATGGATTCATTCCAACTCCTGTGTTCTAGTAATCTAAGCCTTGGAGAATTGCAACAACATTCATAAAGCCTCTGAAGGCAGAATAACAGGAGTCATCCTTGATTCCTTTGTCTCTTTTATTCCCCCTGACTAGTTATAGATCCTACCTCCTTAATATCTCTAAATTAATCTCATCCACAACATCCTCCTGCCTGACCAGGGATCCATCCACAACATCCTCCTGCCTGACCAGGGATCCATCAGTTCTTGTCTTACTTCTTAGTATAGTCTCTTAATTAGTCCTTTTGTGTCAAATCTCTAATACCTTCATCTCCCCAATCCAGGCTCTATATTATAACCAGGCTGATCTTGCTTAAATTAAGTTTAACTGGCCTTGTAATCCTCTTACTTACACAGGATAAAATGTAGACACTTTAGCTTAATGCATAAGGTCCTTCATAATTTGATCCCTGCCTGATTTTCTAATTCATCTTTGCCATTCTCTATAGTCTATAAACTCCAAGACAACGGGGTCGTTTTTCTTGTGCAGCACCGTACCCTTCAATGCCTACCAGAGGATGTTGCACACAATAGGGGCCGATGACCTGGAATGAATACACCCTTTGCTCCAATAAAACTAATCTATTTTTTACTTCATGAACAGCCTGTGCCAGTGTTGTTTCAGGATCTTTTTAGCTATGCCTTTCCTTCTCCCAGCAATGCTCTTCTTAAGGACAAATTCAATTCAAGGACACCTTCTTCCAGAAGGCCTTTCTTCTTCCTCCTGGTTAAGATGCTCCTCTGTTGTGTTCTCATACCCTTCTGGGTTAGCTCTGCTATAGAAGTTGCTGCATTTTCTGTGATAACAAATTAATCTATCTCTGGGTTCTTCTGCTCTGATGCTCCTTGACAGCAAGGCTCCTGTCTTAATTGATTTTCTATACCCAGTGCCATTATGGTACCTGGCTTAAAGTAAGCATTTGGTGAATGTTTAATGAATATATGAATGAGTTGGATGACTGGGAAAATGAGTAAGAGGGAGTTAATAGATAGATATACTTCCCTACACAGCCATACAAGGCAGTATTTACTATTAAATGTAGGCAAGTGAAGTAGAGAACAGGCTCCTAGGAGGAAGACCTCTATTTGTTAACTTTTCAGAGATGATTCTCACCTTAGTGCTAAGGAGACTTTGGGGTCTGAAGAGAAATAGCCACTATTCTTTCCTAAGTTCAGCTTATTAATTATTATATAGTTAATACTTCTCTTAATATTAACACACTTATTACATAACTCATAGCTCAAAGCTGTATGCATTTAACAAATTAAATATCCCTCAACATTCAAATCAGTTATATGCTTCTCAAGTCAACGATGTAAAATTCTCGGGGCGCCTACATGGCTCAGTCGGTTAAGTGTTTGACTCTTGATTCTGGCTCAGGTCCTGATCTCACAGTTGTGAGACTGAGCCCGTGTCTGACTCCACTCTCGGCATGGAGCCCGCTTAAGATTCTCTCTCTCTCCCTTTCTCTCTACCCTTCCCTGATTGCAGTCTCTCTCTATCAAAAAATAATTTAGAATGTAAGATTCTCACATGTGCTGTAAATACCTTAAAAAGCAAACATAAAGTAGTAGAGTGAATACAAAATAATTAGTACAGAGCCTGGCTAATCCCTTTTGATTATTCAACTCTCAACTAAGCATCATTTCTCAGATAGGTTTCTTTGATTGCCAATCTCCATCATTTTCTCTCATAGTCCCCTGAAATTCCCTCCAAGCATTAATTGAACTTGTAGTTGTATGTTTGTTTGCTTAACTGTTTATCATCTCTCTCTGCCACTGGTCTATATAAATTCCACAAAGGCAGAGATAACAGAGGTTAACTCTAAAAACGCTGTTCCTAATGCAGTGCTTACACACAGTCGGCAGACAATATTCATTGAATGATAACATACATTGTTTTAATGCCTGTAAACTCCATGCAGGCAGATATGATGTTGCCTTTCCTTACCAACACCCCATTACACACACACACGCACACACACACACACGATATATAGATGACACTAATATTTTGTGAATTAAATAAACAGAACTAAAGTTAATATCCCAAATATATAAGGAACTCATACAACTCAGAAACAAAAACAAACACACACCTGCTTAAAAATTGAACAAAGAACCTGAATAGATGTTTCTCAAAAGAAGATATACCAATAACGAACAGCTATATGAAAAGGTGCTCAACTTCAGAAATGTCAGGGAAATGCAAATTAACACCACAATGAGGTATCACCCCACATCTTGAGAATGGCTATTATAAAAAAGACAAATGCTAATGAGGATGTGGGGAAAGAGAATCCTTGTACACTGTTGGCAGAAATGTAAATTGGTACAGATATTACAGAAAACTGTATGGAGGTTCCTCAAAAAATTAAAAATAGAACTCAGTATTATCCACAGTAGCCATATTATGGAAATAGTCTAAATGTCCATTGATGAATGAATGGACAAAAAAAATTGTAAGAGATATGTTATTTATATATATTAGCTATATACAATAACTTACTAATATTATGTTAGAATAGAGTATTATTTAGCCATAAAAAAGGAAATCCTGCCATTTGTGATAACATGGATGAAACTTGAAGACATTTTGCTAAGTGAAATAAGCTACCCAGAGAAAGGCAAATAATGCATGATTTCACTTACATGCAGAACCTGAAGTAATCAAACTCTAGAAGCAGAGCAGAATGGTAGTTATTAGGGGATGCAGAGAGGAGGAAATGGGAGAGATGTTGGTCAAGGGGCACAAAGTTTCACTTATGCAAGATAAATAAGTTCTAGAGAGATCTAATGCACAACAATGTGAATATAGTTAACAATATTACATTATATACTTAAAATTTGCTAGGGGAGTAAATATTAAATGTTTTCACCCCCCCTCAAAATGATGGATATGTTAACTAGAATGACTATAGTGAATATTTAACAATACATACATATATCAAATCAACAAGTTGTACACCTTAAATATACACAATAGTTGTCAGTTATAGCACAATAAAGCTGGAGGAAAAAATGTGTGTACCGATACAAAGAAAATTAAAAGATGAATAGTGCAAGGTGCGAATATAGCAACCTAAATGCACAGTTTTAACTGGGGCCCAATTAAACAGCTTAACTACCTACAACAGTTCAAGCAATAGGTAACATTCTTATGTTCATTGAAATCCAACAAGAATCAAGCACCATTTACTATCAAGCAACATATTACAATAGGGAATATGTCTGCAGAATAAAAACACATTAAGAATAAAAATAGAAAAATAATGATAGAACAAAGAGCTCCAAACAGCATTCTATTTAAAGATTGAAAGACTTAGGTTATCCTTGATGGGAAAATTACAATTTTTGTTTTCTTCTGGTCCAGTTGAAGAAATAGAATTGGGGATGATAACAATCTTGTCTCCCAAGTTTACCTGGGATGTTTAGTGACAATCCTACACAACATGTAGGATTAATTAAGGTCTGTCCAGGAAGAAGGAGCTCCAACAGGGTGCAAAACCAGCATTTGGAGGCCATGGGTTATGCAAGAGGAACACGATGATTTCATCCTGATAGGAAGAGGTTACAGGTTCCCATTGTTAGTGACAGACAGACAGCATTTGGATTTCTCTTTGGATAGATTTTCCCTGTTTTTCATCAGCCGGTAACAAGAATATATGCCTGGTGGAAGGGGGTGGTAGGGGGATGCTTCTAAGGCATCTCCCCATGTAGGACCTTGAAGCCTTCCAAACCATTCCCCCACACTACTGTCAACATGATTTAGCAAAAACGTGAATCCTGTGATATCATTATTTCCCTAAAGCGTTTTAGCATCATCTCCTTGTTCTTGGAATAAAGCTCCAAATCCTTATCAAAGCTTATAGGGCTTCATCTTTCTCATCACATGAAACACGCTCTCCCTTTTGAGTCCTCATTATACAGGTGTCCCCACTCTGCAATGTGTCATAGTGCTTCTTCCCTAGGACCTTCTTCCCATGTTCTTATTCAAACTTACTCTTCTTGTAAGTTTTCAGGTGGAATAGTTTTTATAATTAAAATACTCAGAAGGAGGGAGAAAGGAAAAGAGAAAGGAAGAGGGGGAGGGAAGAGAAAGACAGACAGACAGACAGACACAGACATGGAACCATGAGTATACGAAAAAAGAACTGTCATCATTCCACCCCATGGCCACATCTTCTAGGATTATTTAACCTCATTAGTCCTCCCTTTCATGATGTCTTGGCCTTAGTACTTTAAGAGAACACTTTGAGAGATTTTCCAGTATATAAAGAAAATTGTATGTTCTTTTGATCATACATATGCATAGTATATACACGTGTTAATTCAGATGCCTTATTTTACTTGTAGCATATTATTTTCTTTATATATATACATACATATTTTCTTTATATATATATATATATATATATATATATATATATATATATAAAACTTGTAAGTATATAAAACTTGTATATGAGTATATATATATATATATATATATATATATATATACATATAACTTGTAAATCGTTTTATCCCTGATACAAAAATTATATTCACTACAAAAAAAAAGCCAGGTTTCTTTAAAAAAAGGTTTTTTTATGTTTTATTTTATATTTGAGTGAGAGAGAGAGAGAGAAGGGGAGGGGCAGAGAGATGGAGACAGAGTCTGAAGCAGGCTCCAGGCTCTAAGCCGTCAGCACAGAGCCTGATGCAGGGCTCGAACTCACGAACAGTGAGATCATGACCTGAGCTGAAGTTGGACACTTAACCAACTGAGCCACCCAAGCACTCCAAAAAAAAAAAAAAGCCATTTTTCAATGGAGACACATCAAAGCCATAGGGAACTCCTTGGCAAGGCTTATTAAAGTTATCACAGCTTACCTTTTTAAAAAAAATTCTTCCTTATTCTTACAATGTTTATTTTTTATTTTCTCTTCTAATTTCTTTTTCACCCATACTTTTCTTTCCTCTCTATATATGGTAAAACTCATGAACAGTTGAAGTAAATTAAACTTACAAAGGCTCTCTCAGCTCAGCAAGACAGCTTAACAGTGGTGTTAATAGATGCTAGAAAGCACAAATCATTAATCTGTGAGAAACGAGAAGTAAGACAATGTTTACGGAAGATGGGCTTTTTTTACTGCATGGTCCCACTAAACATGTCCTCACTCCCCAGCCATATCACTACAGAGATAAGATTTGTCATCTGTGGATACCAAAAACAGTGGATACAGTCCCAGGACTGTATAGATGCTTCATCTTTCTCTGTGCCTCTGTGTTGTTTATCAAAAAGCATGGAGACAAGGGACTTCAAAGGGAATTCCTTCCTCAGATCAGCTCAGTGGGAGGCTGAGGGGGACAAGAAACAAGCTCTTGATTGGTATTTATTGAGTGCCAAATGTTTCCTCAACACTGTACAATACACAGGGAAAGACATGGTCCATGCCCCATGGGGTTACCATCTAAATAGGACTGATGAGGTGAGGCATAATTGGCTGAATTCTTACCCTGTGTTGATGACTTCTCTATGGGAACCCAAATCGTCCTCCGTGGAGACTGGTGCTATTC
The DNA here is from genome assembly GCF_024362965.1 of Panthera pardus. NCBI lineage: Eukaryota > Metazoa > Chordata > Mammalia > Carnivora > Felidae > Panthera > Panthera pardus. The sequence continues at coordinate 190,314,590 of NW_026526688.1, forward strand.
ACCAAACCTTAACAAGCACGTTATGTCCTCTGAGAGCCTGGCACAGTCAGCCCCATCAGGAGGGAGAGCTCAGTGTTTGTCTAACTGCCTCTCATTCAGTCTCCTTCCTCAGACAGTCTACAATGGCCTCGGCAGCAGTGGGAAGTCAATAGAAGGCTTTGTGGATGATCCAGGAGAATCAGGAAGACCCTTATCCTGGAGACAAAAGCTCAGCCTAATACTTCTAGAATTGCTCTCCTGGCTGCCATTTTTAACATATCGCTTCGACGGTTACAGCCCCCCACTTGCTCTCCTGTTTCGTCTTACATTCAGTGGAGACCTCTGAATTCTGCCACAGATTGGATACTATCCTCTTGATGGCCAGATTATGCCCTCTGGCCAGCCTTGCAGACTCTCATTCTGCATATCCTTACCAAGGGGCCTCACAAGTCTAGGAAAAACTTTCTCTTCTCCCCACAACAACATTGTTCTCCTTTTATATACCTATCCAGAGAAACTAAAACTTAACCCAGTCCATGTCATCTCTGGTCCACCATCTCACAACTTACTTTTATAGTTTTATTCCCTGTGTCTAAATTTTGATCTATTTTTGTTTATTTTTAATTTCCATTTTGTCTCACAAGTATCTATAACTGCAGCTAAGGAATGTATAAATATATAAAATCTTATATAATGTTCTTATGGTAGAATCCAGAAGCTATTTTATTTCCTGAGCACTTCTAAGAGGTCCTTGTGTAGTCCAGAACAAGCTAGTGGTTTTTTAAATCTCTAACTAAGTTCAACTCTAAAATATATTATATTATCTTTTGTGGCTTTTATTAATCTTTAAGTTCAGCTGACACAGAGGCTAAGAACTGTGGGTTAGTGCAGGCCAGGGAGGAGAGAAAGCCCTAGACTATTCCAACCTCATAAATCTTATAGCCTCCAAAGGTGCCTGAACATGGGTCACTTGGTTGCCACAGCTACCAGAAATGTGGCCAGTGAAGCTGTCTTTTGTCTACCAATAGGCTATATGTTTGACTAATCAATATGTTAAGCAATGGACTAGATAGAGCCATAACCAAAAGGCCTACATAGTCAGTAAATGACATAAAATATAAGGGATTCATTCAATCACTCAAAAAATATGTATTGAGAATCAAATTTTTCCAAGCACAATTCCAGGTGCTAGATATTCAATGATGAGCAAAAATCAGATATTATCATTAACTTCTTAAGATGCACAGTAAAGAGGAGAAACCAAAACTAAGCATGCTAAATGCATCTAAAATTGCAACTCTGTTAGAGTCTGTGAGTGAGAAGCACATAGTGTTAGGGGTGTACAACAAAAACTTGAACTTGAACCTTTACAGGATGTCACAGAAGGCTTCCATTTGAAAGTGATGATGGAGCCAGGATCCAACTGCAGAAATGGCTCTAACTAGGCAAGGAGTGGAGGGAGGAACCAGCCATGAAAAGACAGCAATGTCGTGGGCAGAGGTTTCATTGTTCTAAGAAAGAGTGTACTAAGAAGTAGTGACAGTTTTTCTAATTCTGCATACCCCCTTCCTCAAATGGCATGTCCCCTTGTTCCCACTCACCTGGACTCCTTTTATGGCACTTGAATTTCCACCTTGCATTACAGTTCCATATGATTCTTCGGCTACATTCTTCAAGGACAAGTTCTCCATGTTTTTCTTTAAAGCCCCCACAGTACCTGGAAGAGTCCTTGGATACGATTTTCAAGTGAAACAAGTGAAGAAACCAAAAATATAACATTCAAAATTATATTAAATACAAATATTTCTATTTATTTCTTAAAAATGAGAATGGGGCAGACATCTTGAAGACACCTCATATGATATATGAGTCATATATGAATTTGAGTCATAATGAATTTGAGTTGAGGAAATAACTAGAAACCAAAAAGAAACAAGAAGTGAGATAAGAAGGGCATAGGAAGGATGCAACCAACATCCAACCAGGAGGTATTGGGTGATATTGGGATCCTAGTGGTTTGATGTCCTATGAGAGGACTTTGGCCTGGGCAAGTTGAGTTACAATGGAACCCCCTTTAGAAGTATGGAACTTCTGGGGCACCTGGATGGCTCAGTCGGTTAAGCATCTGATTTCTGCTCAAGCCATGATCTCACCATTCCCAAGTTCGAGCCCCGCATCAGGCTCTATGCTGGCAGCTCAGAGCCTGGAGCCTGTTTCAGATTCTGTATCTCCCTCTCTCTCTCTCTGTCCCTCCCCTGCTAGCATTCTGTCTCACTCTCTCTCAAAAATAAATAAATATTAAAAAAATTAAAAAAAAAGAAGTATGGAACTTCTAACAGAATTACTGACAAAGGATGATGACAAAATACTTCTTTATATTGACTTTGATGTAAGAAAGAAAAAAAAAAAAGACATTGGGAGGAAAATTGCAAATCATAGGTATGCCCTCAAAGACTTACTGCTGTTTGGTCTAGAAAACCATGCCAAAAAGCAACTTCATATGGACACCTCCAGTTGCTAGGCAGAAAGAAGTGCACATTCTCGATGAAAGAGTTTGTCTGTAACTTCTTAGACCTGAACAGAATTCTGTGGATTAAATTCACACAGATATGTATTAACTAAAAACTTAAAAATTCATAAGAAAACAACTTACCATGAATAGAAAAAGAAATCATGAAAATAGACCCCTGGGATTCCAAATAGTGTAATTATCAGATCCAGAATATAGGGCAACTATGCTTGAAATGTTTAAAGAAATAAATATCAGATGGAATTTAAAATATGAATAAGAAACAAAAGAGTGTAAAAATATAACAAGGAATATTTGAAAAATAACTTTTCTAAAAATGATGAATTTCAACACTGTAGTTAAAACCTTAACATAGAGTTTAAATAAAAGCATGTACACAGTGGAAGAAATACGTAAGTGAAATACATATCTAAAGAAACTAGAGAATGCAACATAGAAAGGTAGAGACATAAAATATGTGAAGGAGAGACAAAGAACGATGGAGGAAAGTATTTTTGAAAAACTAACATGCCTTCAATCAGAATTCTAAAAGGAGAGAATAGTAGTAATGAGAGAGGTAATACTGGAAGGGATCATATTTTAAGAATTGATGATGACTTAGAAAATCAGAACAGGATTCACAAAAACACCAACAGAAGACATAAATAAAAATCTACTTCTAGACTCTTCTTAATAAGTCTGCATAATGCCATCAATGAAGGAATTACTTTTAAAGCAACCAGAAAGAAAAAAAAAGGTGATTGCTTATTATAAAAAAGAAATTAAACAGCAGGATTCTCAGTGACAACAATGGAAATGCTGAGACAAAATATCCATAAATTTAACACTGTATACCAGCTAAGTCATTGTTTTTGCAGGCAGAAAAAAGGAAATGAGAGATTATTATAGTATGAAGAACGTACTACCAAGATGAAGGCAAAATGAATCTCAATAAGAATTTTCAAAACATAAAAAATTAATAGCTAATAAAGAAACTGGAAAACATATAAATAAATCTAAACAAACATTGACTACATAAAATAAAATTAACTAAGTCTAATATGAGGATTAAAAATTTGAGATAGAACTAAAATGTTATATATATGTAATGTGTAAGACAGATAAGGTGCCTGGAGTTAAAGCATTCTATGTTCTTGCATTGTTCAGGAGGAGGATGATTCACTCAATGAACAAAACTAATATTAATAAATCTGTTTAGATAAGACGGAAGTTAAATATGCACATTTAATTTTTCAGGTAAACAAAATAATAAAATTAAAGTGTACAACTTCTAAAATTATAAGCATATTTCAAGAAAATTAAGTTAAAAACCCACAATCACCACAACAGTAGGTGTGGAAATGAGGTTTTTTAAGATGCATAAATAAAGCAGAGTATATCAAAAACACAAAATAAGAATAATAGAGATATGTTCAAATACATTGGTGATTAATAAATGTTGATGAACCAAATTCTATGCTCGGAGATCACAGATTTTCAGATAGTATGTAAAATAGCAAAAATTCAACTACATGTTATTTGCAAAGAACAGATCTAAAACTTTAGGATACAAAAACATTGAAAGGAAGTGAAAAAAATATGTCAAGACACACTAATATTGAGATAGTCCATTTATATTATTATCAGACAAAATAGGAAATAAGGCCAAAAAGCATTATTTGGAATGTAAGGCCAACACTTAATACAAAAAAGTTTAACTCATCAAGTTAAACTCATCAAATGTTTATTTATTTTGAGAGAGAGAGAGAGAGAGAGGGACATGCAAGCAGAGGAGGGGCAGAGAGAGACACAGAATCTGAAGCAGGCTCCAGGTTCTGAGCTGTCAGCACAGGGCCTGATACGAGGCTCAAACATATGAGCCATGAGATCATCACCTGAGCCAAAGTCAGACACTTAACTGACTGAGCCACCCAGGCACCCCTACATCAAGATGATATTTATCGAGATTTTATGCACAGAATTATATGACTTTAAAATACATAAACCAAAAAACATCCATATTATAAGGAGAGTTTGGTAAACATAGTGTCATAAATCCAAATGCCCTCGGTAAATTTTGTTGATCTAGCAGACAAAAAAAAAGTGTATATGGTTTGTTTGAACATACTGAAAATATGTAGAACTTTATCCCCCTAATTACAGAACACATATACTTCCCAAGCACATGAGACATCCACAGAATTGGTCACACATAATATAAAAAAGCAAATGTCAACATATTTCAAAGAAAACATTTACAGCCCATATTATTTGTCTAAAATGTGCAGTTAGAAACCTATAACAGGGTTGCCTGGGTGGCTCCGTTGGTTGAGTGTCCGACTTGGTTTTAGCTCAGGTCACCATCCCAGGGTCATGGGATGGAGCCATACATTGGGCTCCTTGCTGAGAATGGAATCTGCTTAAAATTCCCTCTTTCTCCCTCTGCTCCTCTCCCCAGCTCGCGCTCACTCACTCGTGCTTTCTCTCTCTCTTTCTAAATAAAAAAAAGAAAGAAGTCTTTAACAGTAATAATAGTAAAAATTAAACTATGCATTTGGAAAAGTAAGCTTTAAATAACACATACGAGGGGTTCCTGGATGGCTTAGTTGGTTAAGCATCCGACTCTTGATTTCGGGTCAGGTCATTATCTCATGGTTCTTGAGATGAGCCCCATGAGGGCCTCTGCACTGGCAGCTCAGAGCCTGCATGGGATTCTCTCTTCCCCCTCTGTTCCTGCCCCTCCCCCATTCACTCGTGTGTGTGTGTGTGTGTGTGTGTGTGTGTGTGTGTGTGCGCGCGCGCGCGCGCGAGCGCATGCTCTCTTTCTTCAAAATAAATAAATAAACATGAAAAAAGCAACAAATAACACATATGACAGTCAAATATCAAAGCAGAGAAACGTCACCACATTACCACTACTTTATAAATGAAGAAACTATATTGCAGAAATATAAGGAAGTTGCCAAAGGTTGTACAGTCAGAAAGTTGCAATGTTGGGTGTTGAACTTATAGGATCTGACTGCAGACATTTTACCCGTTCACTGAGCTTTTATCATCATTCATTCTGAAATGAATTCAGATTTACCCATTGTGTTTTCTTCCCTAACCCAGTGGTTATTTAGAAGTGCGTGTGTGTGTGTGTGTGTGTGTGGCGGGGGGGGGGGGGGGGGGGGGGGCTTGTGTGTTTGTTTTTTGCTTTTTGTTTGTTCGGTTGCTTTGTTGAAATGTAGAAATATTTGAGGATATTTTTAGATTCCATATTGATTTTTAAATTAATTCTATTTGGTAAAAAAAAATACCCTGTGAGATTTCAGTCTTTCAAAATGTACTGAGAGTCATTTATGGCCCTGCATGTGGTGTATTTTGGTGAATTTTCACGTGCATTTGCAAAGGATTTATAGTAGTTGGAGCAAGTTGTTCCTTGTAAATCCCGATTAGGTATAGGTGGGTTGGTAGTGTTGTTCCAAACTTCTTTATCATCCCTAATTTTTTTCTACTTGTTCTATCAATTTATGAGAAATGGTTCTCAAAATTCCCAACTATGTGCTTTTTGTCTTTTCTCCCTTTAATTCTGTCACTGTTTGCTTTATGCACTTAGAATCTCTGTTACTAGGTGCACACACATTTAGGTATATGCATATTCAGGATTGAATTTTTGATAGCATTTCATTTTTTTAAGTTGATTTTTAATTTTTAACTATACTTTGGATTAGTTTTAGTGGTTGCTGTTGAGACTATAGCATGCATCTGTTTATTATCACAATTTACTTAGAATTAATACTATAGTACTTTCTGTTGTTACACATAATTCTGCTTAACCACCCTTTCATTTATACTACTGTTGCTATATATTCTACTTTATATGTATTATAAACCCAATACAATTTTATTATTTTCCTTTAAACAGTCAACTTCCAGGTCGCCTGGGTGGCTCAGTTGGTTAAGCAACCAACTTCAGCTCAGGTCATGAGCTTGCGGTTCACGAGTTCAAGTCCTATGTCTGGCTCTGTGCTGACAGCTCAGAGCTTGAAGCCTGCTTCAGATTATATGTGTCTCTCTCTCTTTGCCCCTACCCCGCTTGTGCTTGGTCTCTCTCTCTCTCTCAAAAATAAATAAACATTAAAAAATTTTAACAGTCAATTTCCTTTTAAAGAAGTTGACAGACAAAAATATATATGCTTCTTCATTTTTACGTCGCCATGGGTCCTGATGCTCTTCATTCTTACCCACAGATTCAAGTTTTTATCTAAGACCATTTTCCTTCAGACTGAATAACTTCCTCCCAGAGCAGGTTTGATGGTGATGAACTATTATCATAACTCTTTGTTTACATGAAAAGGTCTTTGATGGTACCTGATTAATTAATAGTCTTCAGCAGGCTTTCTTACCTTTACAACAATGTTAATGACTAGTCCAATAGTCAGCATTCTCAAAAGTATTGTGGAAACAAATTTATTTTCATGATTTCCAATTAATTGCATTATATGGCATTATATGTGCCCTCTGTTTTTTGTTATATATGCTATATGTGCCTTCTGCCTGATCTATCAAATAGCTAAAGAAACATTTTAAATTTCACATGCTTTCTAATTTTTCTATGTTTAGTATAGTAGACTTCAGTTTTTTAACAGTTAATGCATACAATAGCTATATTTGAATACCTGAAAGGCTGTCAAAGGAAGAGAAATTATACTTATTTTCTTATAGTGAAATATCTTTCTAACTCTTAGAATATCCAAAGATGGAATGGATTGCCTAGGAAGATTCTGAGATTACCATCTTTATATGTTGCTTAACATAGCCCTGAAACATTTGGAAAGTGTCCAAACATGATAATACATTCTAAATAAAACTTGGGAAAGCATTGGATTACCAGTTTTAAAGTTCTTACTGTAATAATTTGTGATTACATGACATAGCACTTGATATATCATTTAATATACTCTGAAAAGGTATGAATTTGAAAAATATGTGATTTATTTGTACTTTAAACACTTATGTAACAATTCAAAGCCAAAGCAATTAAAATATCTGCAATACTAAAAAAAAAGAGAGAGAAAGGAAAGGAAAGGTCTTTATATTGCGTTAATTGTTGAAGAATATTGTTATTGGAAAGTGAAATGTAAGCTGACAGATTGTTTTTGCTATTCTTTCAAGTCTTGAAAATATGTTTCCATTGACTTCTGGCTTCTGTTATTTCTGATGAGAAGTCAACTATATGTGTGAATGTTCCCCTCTGTAAGCTGGTGATTAATAATCCACTTGTAACTAGAATACAAGCAAAGTAGAAGGATGTGACATTGGTGACTGGGAATGTGTGATTTTGTAAAGGTTTATGGAAAGAGTGAAAGATAGCCAAGTCCTTATCCTCTGTCATTCCATCACCTATAGCCAATAGAAAATGCCCCAAATACAAGCATCAAGAAGTCAACATAGAGGCATATTATTCAGAGTAATGGAAATGAATAGATAAATTAACCAAATGTAGAAGCATTGCCTCTGATTAGAGAAAAATGGAGTGTGGTCAGAAATAACTTAATTTCATAATAAGCCCCATAGAAATAAATTCTTTTAAACAGATTCCTCTAAATCTTTAGTTAATATCACAACTATATTTTAATGACTTATGCCTTTTTAGTCAATCTCTGTCCCCCCAAATACAGTTCCTATTAACCATGAATCTCTTTTCCTATAATTTTGCCTTTTCTAAAATGTTATATAAATGGCATTATAGAGCATGTAGCCTTTTAATTCTGGTTTCTTTCACTGATATAATGCTTTTGAGATTCATTCTTATATATATTGTATATACCACCAGTTTTTTTCCTTCTTACTGTGGAGTCATATTCTATTGTATGAATGCACCATAATTTGTTTCTATTCTCCAGCTGATGAACATTTAAGTTATTTCCAGTTTGGGTGACTATGAATAAAGCTGCTGTAAATATTTACATATAGATTTTAGTGTGGGTGTTGCTATAATCTAGCTTGGGTCAATATCTAGGAATGCAATTTCTGAGTCATATAGTTAGTATATATTTAACTTGAAAAGGCACTGAAAAATTAGTTTCCAAAGCAGCCGTGCCATTTTGTATTTTCACCAGCAGTGGGTGAGAGTTCCCGTTGCTCTGAATCCTTCACTTTACTTGTTTTTGTTTTTAGTATTCTAAGTGGTGTGTCTTTGATTTTCTCAGCAATGCTCGACAGTTCCTAGCATGCAAATCCTTCACATTAGTTGTCAGATTTATCATCACATATTTCCTGTTTTCAGGAATTATTGAAAATGATGTTGTTTTTGCTTCAATCTCCAGTTGTCCAAGGCTAGTACATAAAAATACGACTTAATTTTGTACACTGACCTTGTTTCTACAGCATGACCAAACTCACTTCTATATTCTTTTAGGGATTCTTTGAGATATTCTCTGTGGACAATCATGTTATCTGTATTTTTTTTAAGTTTATTTATTTTGAGAGAGAGAGAGAGAATGCACACAAGAGTGGCAGAGGGAAAGGGAGAGAGAGAATCCCAAGCAGGCTCCACACCGCCAACTCAGAGCCTGATGAGGGGCTCAAACTCACAAACTGAGATCATGACCTGAGGTGAAATCAAGAGTCAGATGCTTAACCGACTGAGCCACCCAGGCACCCCTCACGTTATTTGTATTTTTTTAAAAAAAAGGTTTTATCTGTTTCCAATCTGCATATCTTTCATTTTCTTTCTTGCCTGATGCTGTACAAAACTTAGAGTGTTTTAATTTAATCTAAATGGGCAAATCCAAGTCACCTCACCTCAGACCTTATGGAGCACCTCATATGCCTATTATTTCTCCCACTGACACTGTATTTTGAGTGTAAATACGTTTGTGTAATTAGACTCCCAGGTTTCATCATCTCTTCCAGTAGATATGACTGCAAGGTTAGATTTTTGGACTAGGACACAGTGTGTTTGCCAGAGCTGGGTTGGGATTTCAGAGGCTGGGCAACCCGTGTTTGCCTTTCCCTTCCACTGATAAGGAGAATTGAGATTACCATAGGTGATTATTAGAGGGTATTGTTTTTAAAACTTTATCATAAACTTAACATGTCTAGAATTGAACTCTTTATTGCACACACACATACACACAGAGTCATATTTCTTATCTTAGAAAATAGCATCACCCAGTTGCCCAAACCAAAAACCTAAAAGATAACCTTACTTTTTCCTTTCCCCCTTTTATGTATGCACACTCCCAATAAATCTTACTGATGCTACCTTTCCATCACTCCTGATACCATCTGTTACATAGATGGTCTGGAGATGTCCTCTGTGTATGAGCCTAAAATGTCCCACATTGTTTCCTTCTACACAGCAGGCTGGGACCATTACCGCACAGCCTATTGGGGCCAAACTCAAATTGTCACACATCCAATTGCTTTAAATATAGTGCAAACACCAGCTTTTAGCCATTTAGAGCCTACCTCCTTCACATACTTCATTAAACTACACCTAACACAACTAATCATAAATAAGATAAACTAAACTAAGTTAACTAAATAATAACTAAACTAAAACTAAACTAAAACCCCCAATAACTAAAAAAAAAAAAAAAAAAAAAAAAAAAAGGCCCCAGACTGGGGCTGCCCTCTGGAGCTTTCTGAACTAGAAACTCCCTTCTTGGTCTTGAGTAATATCACCTAGACATGCAAGCCTCTTATTTCCCCTCCTCTCTCCCCTACTTGATATTGGATAGACATGGACTGCTTGACTCAGAAGGGTTTTTTTTCCAGTTCTCATCTATTCCCCAAGGTCTCCTGGTAGGATTAGCTTTCTTCATGCTGATTTCAGTTTTATAATGTCAGCTTCACAAAACCCTGATACTACTGTACTTTCAACTAGTTCCTGGCTTTATTATGCCAATGGAGTAAAATAAATAAATGAATAAATAAGCCTCAAGATACACATGACCTATCAAATTTAAAATAACCAGATGATAAGTTTAACTTTAAAATCTCAACTACTACATGTTAATTTTTCTTTTACAACCTATCTCAAAAATATACAACCTCTGCGTATCATGCAGTAAGAAGCCAGTAGTAAGACTTTTAAATGAGATTATTTCTTTAAGTAATGGAAAGAACAAGTGACCGCTGAGCCCAATTTTGTCCTGAAAGCACAGATTCTAGAGTGGCCCATCAGATACCTTTTGCTCACTCTCTCTCCACACACATAGAATATGTTTTATACATGCATTATATGTTTTCTGTGTGTGTGCATTCACGTGTCATTGTGTATGCACATTTCATAAAAAATAATTCAGAGCCTTTCTCTCAAATTCAGTTTCTTGAACTTTTATCATTTGTACTCTGAATCCATGTGAATGGGATGGGTTACCTTAGACCACCCCAGCTACTTGTGGAGGGGAGAGGAGTGTGTTGCTACATTTAGTTCATTTTAGTAGCTGCTCTGCTTTCCCCCGAGAGCTGCCCCCCAGAGTCACCCTGCAGGGATGGCAGAACCATCTGTTTTGCATTTCACTCTGCTCATAGCACAGTGTTCTATTTCAGCTTTCTGTGCACTGGATCCGACTGATGACATTTGAGGTGGCTTCGACCCATAGTGATGAGGATCGCAGAAGATGATGGGCTCGTTAAGCACATCTCATTTTAGACAAACTGCAAGTGGCATTTTGTTTATATGGTTCATTTCGCCAACAAATTAGATTTCAAACTGATTGCTTTCCAAAATGGCTTTGTTCATCAATTCTAAGACCAGGCAATTACAATCAGAATCCTAGTAATTAATGGTCTCCTATATTAAAAATGTTTTTTAAACAGCAAGGCACTCATGAATTTCAACAGAATGTAAAATCTATTCTTGCTCTTTTAATCCTCTCAAGCACTGTACAGTGTAGAAATGAAGTAAAGGTCTTTGCACAACTTTACTGAGTAAAAAAGAAGATAGGACACCCTCAAAACAAAGGCACATAAGCCACTCAGGTCTCTTTATCATGAAGCAACTAAAGGCCCAGAAGAATAAGAATAAAAAGTTTAACATCCTGGACCACTGGGAACAATGGTATTGAATTGTGATTGAATATTATTTGAGTCATTTTACTCAAAATACAATTTCTAGTCTGTGGCATTTTCATTTATTTGAATTCGTGCTCAAGGTGTGTAATTTAGTAGCATTACCTCTCATTCTTCAAGTTTATTTTGAAAAGTAAGATTATTTATGTTGCATTTCTGAAATCAAATTAGGAAATGAAGAAGTGTAATAGAGAACATCCATGAGGTTTTCTTAAACTTTCGTTGGCCAACATGTATAATAAATAGCTATAGCTTTTTACTGCCAGGAATGGCACAGATTCCTCGTAGAATCATTGTCCAGTTCAAATCTTACCTACAACACTAAAATCCTGATGATTTTGGATAATTTTCACAATCTTTTTGTTGTAAAATAAAACATAAGTTCAGATAACCATGTAAATAAAATGTATAGCTTAATTACTATTACATGGAAACCACCCAGGACAAGAAATAGTTGCTTCCTATTTGAAAAGCCCCTTTCATGGGCCCCATCCCCATCATATCCTCTTCTTCTCATCCTCCCAACTAACTATTATCCTGGCTTTTCTAGTAATTACTTCCCTATATTTTAAAAAATAGCTAAATCATCCAAATGGACATCCCTAGTCTTGGGATTCAGCCATTTATCCAAGATTTAGAAATGTTATTTCACGTCTCCAAATTCTAAACTTATACTGGTAATCTGTAAAACTCAGATCATTTAGCTCCCAGGTGTGTCTATATATGTATGGACCTAGCTCAGCACAGAGAAGGTGCTCATCCGTGCTTTTCTTTATCCCTGCTCTCTTACTAGAAAGGCAAAATGGCTTGCAGAGAAGACAGCAAGGACAAAGGTCAGCCTCCAAAGAAAAAGGAAAATCCATGAAAGTCTTGCATAAAAGAGCAACACAGTGAATTCAATATTGATTGGCACATTTTGAAGGAAGAATCATGAAAATCCTCATCAATCTAGCAAGTCGTGAAAATATCAATTCAGAAATGAAAGACTTTTCACTCTGGCACATGTTCTCTTAGACCTCCCAGGCTCTTGAGGCATGATTTTTATCTCAACTCTTTCTATAACAGATGGTGAGCTCCTTGAAAACTGGGGATTTCTGACTTGGAAAGAATAAATCATCCTTGAACTCAAACCTCTCTCCATATTGTAAAGATGGAGTCATAACATTTAAACAAAGAGTAATTTTCTCAAGGTCGAATCACAAAAACTCAGGATTCCATTTCTGATTTTTCTGACCAACTCAAGTAGTTTCTCTCCAGAAGCACTGTATTCATTCTGTTATTTTTCTGATCTAAAATCTTGCTGTAGTTTCTCAGACCTACTGAATGAAGTCCAATCATCTTTCTCAGACATTCTTATCAGTGTCTGTCCTCTGACATTCTGATAGGTAAGATCACACTTTCTTCCATTGGTTTGTTTTTCAGAGGGAAAGAATGTTCTAGCAGCCTCCTCTCTGCTTAACAAGAGGAGTTTCTGAGGCAGATTCTTTACTGAGCAGTGTGGTGAGTGTCAAGCTTCAAACAGGAAGCATACTGGGGCTCTGGGTTTAAGGGAGATGCCGGGGTCTACTAGGATGCTGCCGGAACTAGTATTAGTGGAGAAGTCTAGAGGGTTAGCCTTGAGAAAGAGTGGAGAGATGAGGTGGTTAGCATTAGAAAAGAGATCTGGAAGAATCTCTCCATGGTATCTTCAGAAAACATCCATTTCCTGCTTGTATATTACAGGGGAACAATAATCTCTGAGATGCATCAAAGAATAGAGTGCTGCCTCAAGAACGACATAAACACAGAGGCTACCCAAGGGAAATCAGGACAGTTGTTAACTCTGGACCTTTCACTTCCTTTATTCATACTCTTTGCTGCACAAAAATATTCCTTCCCCTCTGCCTCTACAGATGCTTGTAAGTATGCAAATATAATTCATGAATGCCTATACATCTTTGTAGCCAGCACGGTTCAAACTTCATGCATATTGTCAATTAATTCTCACGATGCCTTCAAATACTTTTATTATTCCCATTTTACAGATGAGGCTCAGCGAGATTAAGTGGTCTCCCCAAGACACACAACTAGTAAGCCATAAAGTGGAAATGTAGACTCAGGCAGCCTGGCTCCAGAGCCCATGCTCTTAACCACCACAGTCTCTTGCCTCTTTGATATCATGGTACATGTCAATCAGTTATCCTTCCACGTGAATATGTTTATCTTCTCAATTTAGTGACAGGCTCCCCAAGAGTAAGTAGTTTGTCTTTTTCTTTGATTACCCTCTACAGATCTTCTTGACCCGACTCTCTTATTGAGGTAAGGAGTTTGCTTGGATTATTAATCCAAATATTTAAAGTTAAAATAACTATTGTAACAAATGAAGCCTGATTTCATATGCCAACATGAAAGCAGAGCTTGTCCGAATGAAGTTAAATAATTTGTCTCAGGACAAAGAACCAGTGTTAAGTGCTAAGAGATTTTTTTTTTTTTAATCCAAGACTCTACTCTATGGCCCAAATTCCTACCTACCCTGCAACTTTATATTATAAACTTTTCTTAAGCCATCACCCTTCAGACAAGAGAGCAAAATATTACATTACCTGATTAAGGAGGATGATATGTAAGAGGATAAATTTTTACGATTTTAATATTATTTATTCAAAAGTATGTATTGAGTGTTCCTATGAACTACTAAAATGTAGCGTACCTGGCCGCTAGAGATACTTTCCTACATTTATAAGCTCTAGGGAAGTAGAATTTGAAATCGTGTAAAGGAAGACCATGGCTAACAAATGAAAATGTCTGAAAGTGTCAAGAGGTGCTGAAATGTGAATGTGCTCTGTGACGTTATGAATCCCTTAGTGGCAAAGGTTTGAAGCACAGGTATCCAGATAATAATCCTCTGGAAATAATGCCAGTGTGGACTACATGCTTTGGGCAGAGGACTGAGCCACAGTTCCTTTCCATGCCAGCCCTAACAGTTTATAATTTTAATATTTTAACACAATCTAATGCACATAAAGGACACTTAACAAATGCCACTGGACCGTGACAATTAGACACACACACACACACACACACACACATCAATAGCACTGTATACATAAAATAATGCTAAGAACGTTATGCATGTCTTAGCAGTGTCATGCATTTAAATTCCTGTCTTCCTGAATGGTTATAGCAATCCTTCCTATAATTTAAATTCAAATTGACAATATTTGAATTTCTTGTTAGAAACAATAATTTTCTGACAAATGATTCTTCATTTGCCTGAATAGCATAAACTCATATATTTCTTTCACCACCAAGCAAAATTTATACTTTCTTTCCAAATTAATGTCTCCATTTGTATTCTAAAGACTACCATGTTACACGAGGAAACTAAGTGCTTACCACTTTGAATTGGTTTAATGTCCCTTACCGTTCCCTCTACTGAGCTTTTAAGATTTCTAGAAAGGGAATGCAAATTAAATTGTGTGAGGTAGAGATAAATGCCTCTTTCATTCATAATAAATTGATCTAAAAAGCTTACTGATCATCCAAATGCTACATCTGGACTTGTTGTTATCACATGGAAATTCATTATAGAAAATATACTATGCAGATTAAGATGGCTAATGCAGCGTGTAAACTATAATTTCTGCTATGATTTAGTATTATACTTTCTCATCGAAGGGAAGATTGCCTTGACAGGCATTCCTCAGCTGCCTCATGTTCTTGCATTGAACCCAAAGTATTTGGGACAAATATTTGTAGGAAATACCTACATGGAAAAGCATGTTCATGAGGTCATATTATTTGCCTAATTCCTGAAAAATAAACACTGCTTTGGTCTACAGGACACTCTCTTACCCAGCTACTAAGTGAGACACTAGCCAGAAACTCAGGTTTTTGATGCATGTCAAATGGCTATGTCACTCATGAGCCTCTGACACAGTGTTGTCCAAAAGAAATAAATGTGAGCCACAAATACAGGACACATGTAATTTTTTAATTTGGTAGTGACATTAAAAACAGTAGAAGTAGTATGGAAACCAATATGACAATAAATTATATTAAAAAATAAAATAAAAAATAGAAACAGTAGAAGTAAACAGTTGAGAATAGTGTTAATATATTTTACTTAGCTCCATATATGCAGAATATTTTTATTCAATGTTATCATCATAAAAATATTAATGCTACCTTTTACCTACTTTTTTGTAATAAATCTTTGAAACCTGGTATGGATTTACACCAAGAGTACATTTCAGTTTGGACTAGCCACATTTCAAGTGCTCAGAGCCTACCTGTGGCCCACAGCTACTTCAAATCCCAGCTCCCTCATACTTATAAACAAGGGCAGCTCATGGGCCAGACACCACAGCTCTGAGAGCTATGTTTTCCAGATTTCAGTGATCACCAGCTCCTACTTTTCAGCCCTTTTTCTTGTGGCAGATCATGATAACAGGCACCCGCGTCGTCATCATTTCACTCTTGAAAAGTGAGAAGCCATACTCGCAGAATATTGAAGTTTCCAATCGCAATAACGAGTGGGTGTAAAAGAAGTTTGGATTTTTACTACCTAAATTCTCACACTTCAGGGGGACGGAGCAAGCAGGTCTTCTCAACCTCCCCTAATTTCATGGCTATGGGTGGTCAATCAGTTAGACCAGACCCTGTCGATCCCATCTTTGGTTCCGAGGGTCTTCTTGATTTTCTTTTTTGTTTTTTTTTTTCTTCACCCCACTAACTGGGCCACAGGATCCTAGTGAAGCCCAGCTCTGTACCACAAAATGCCACCTGCAAATGAGGAAGATTGAAATCTTCGCCCGGCTCTGCTCTTTACGTTCATTCCCCAAATCCTGGTGTCCTTAGACTCAACTGTAAAGAGAAATTTATTCATCAGAGGTCTCCCCGTGGTCCACAGTGATGTATATGGCCCACTGATGTTCTCAGTACAACCTGTAGGGTATTATATAACTTGAATTAGTTGACAATACTTAAAAATCAGGAGGCTTCAAAAGAATCAGATTCATCATTTTTGTGTGTGAAGAATTATATCCAGTGATCCTGTGTCCCAATTCTTGCATGGGACCTTAACATTCTAAACTTGTGTCCCAACTCATTCCTTTGATTTGACCCATTGAGAACTCTGGAATCATGTATGTTCCTTGCTGGGTATGCTTGTGTTATTGGATTTGGACTGCTGAGCACCGCCAGGGACAGGGTCAAGCCTTTCCATCTTACTTATCCTGCCCATGGTTCACTGTCAGGCTGTCCCTGCCTCTGTGCTGAGCCCTGACAGCAATGACACTGATGACTTGGCCTGCGATAATTATTCTTCCTTGGTCACCAAAGTGCTCATGAAACAAAGCCATGATTAATCTCTGCTATAGAACTTACTCAAGAATCAATGGCCATGCTGTTATTGAATTATATGTGAAATGAAGCACGAACACAACAAAGAGACATAATTCTTGATCAGAATTATGTACAAAACCTTATTGCGTTGGGCAGTTAATATTCAGCCTGCACCTGGAAATTCAATAATCTAGGCCTGTGCAAATCCTAAAAATCCAGCTTCTTAAACCTCACATTTGGTTCCTAAATCCTCACTTTGCTCCTCTGCCTAACTTGCAGGAAACCTGATTATTGAATTAATATTCCTGTATTTGTCAAACTGCCTACATTAGTTTCCCAGGGCTGCCATAATAAAGTCCCACAAATTGGAGGCTTCAAATGATGAGAATTGATTCTCCCACAGTTCTGGAGGTCAGGAGTCTGAAATCAAGGTGTTAGTAAGGCCATACTCTCTCTAAAAGTTCTACCAGAAATTCCATTTATACCACTTCCAGCTTATATTCTATATTGTTTAAGAGTCTTGCTCTTAGATATTAGAGTAAAAAGACTCTGGTTCAAATCCTTACTTCATTATGTACTAGCTTTGCAAACTTGGAAGGGAGCTTCACCTCTTTGAGCTTTTAGTTTCTTCACTCTGAATTAAGTTGAAAGATGGTAATCACCTCGCAAGGCTGCTGTGAATTTAAATGAGATGATGCATATAAGCCACTTGGAACAGAGCCTAGTACATAGTAAAAGTTCAAAAAAAATTCACAGCCTTCATTATTGGGGACATAATTTTTAGAGCTATCTTTATAAACTTGAATTGTAAGCTCTTTGGAACCGTGCCTGTAATCTGATCTCTATTAACATGCTATGATGCACAGACAAATACTTAATACACCAAAACACTCATTAACTGAAACCCATGTAATTAGAATTAAACCATAGCTATTTTTTAGGAGTCACTGTAAAGAACTTTTGTGCAACTATTATTACCAAATTATTCTCTGTAGTATAGAACTGTAGAACTGTTCTCTGTAGTATAACTATACTGAAAACATCAAAGTCAAAAGTACCAAAAACCTATTAGGCTTGTACATGAGTGCCTCTGGCATTCACTGTACCTTCCTCAATGAAACAACTTTAATTCCCTCTCCTTGGTGAATATATGTCAGGTTGTGTGATTCTTTCTACCTCTAAACTCCACTCCACTTAATATCTTGCCAGATATTCAAAATTTCCCATGTTTCGTGATTTTTGGACTGTGGCTTGTAACCTATTAGGACACAATTAAATCAATTCAATTAGGAGGCAAAGAGTTTTTTTAAAAATAAAATCCAGTAGAATAGGAGGGAATAAAACAGAAAACAAGACAATATATGAGTGGATAAGTTAGGATAAATGGGAATAAATATTGCTTTGTGAAACTTTTGTTTCTGTTTTATACATACATATGCATAAATATGTCTGTGTGTTCTAGTAGGTTATATAAAATGTATCCCTCACTAGCAGTTCAGGCATTTGCTAACAGACAGCCAGTGTAGACATTGTACGTGAGTTCAGGCATATGCTAACAGACAGCCAGTGTAGACATTGTACGTGTATATTCCACACTGTGGCAGATCACATTTTTGGCCTTCCTGGTTTTTTTTCTCTTTTTTCAATTTTCTGTTTTATTTTGAAGGTTTTCAAACCTACAGGAAGAACAGTACAATGCATACCCTATATTCTTTATGTGGACTCATCAATTTTTAGGATTTTGATGCTTTGGCATTTCCTCTGTCTCTAATTACATACTCATTATTGCTATTCTTCTTCTTAATCTTAGTATTATCGTGCTGGGCTACTGAGAGTAAATTATAAGTATCGTGAGCCTTCACCACTAAATACTCGGTGTATTATCTTCTAAGAACAAGGACATTCTCTTACCTAACCACAGTACAATTACCAAATTCAAGAAATCTAATATTAAAAATAAAATGCTATTATCTAACATACAGCATCAAGTTTTGCCAATGTCCCCAATAATGTCTTTTTTTTAGGAACTTTCATTTTTTGTGGGGGTGGGGGGTTCAAGATCCAACCCAGGATTATGCTCACATTTAGTTGTCTGGTCTTTTTTTTATCTCCTTTAATTCTAGAACAGTTCCTCAGGGCTCAGTGTGCCATATCCCTTTCTGCTGCCACACGCACTTTCATCTAATGGTTTTGATGATTCTTCCTGATCAATTATGGCTCTGGTGGAAAGTTAGTTTTTATACATTCAAAGAATAGAATATATGTACACATGACACATATGTGTCATGTGATTTATGTGCTTTACATCTAATCTTTGCAATAGCTGTGAAAAGCAATCTCCATTAAATAATAAAAAAAAAAAAACAGGATCTCTCTAAATTTAACCCAGGGTCATGTAGGTTGGTATATCTTAGAGCTAGTATTTGAATCCAGAGCACTTTCCAGTATATCATCCTGCGTCTGATAGGCATTGATTTAAACTGATTTTGTCTGATGTTAGTAAGTTGCCCCACTCTCCTTTGGTTACTATTTCCACAGAATATCCTTATTCAAAATCCTTCCACTTTCCATCTATTTGTACCTTCGGACCTAAAGTGAGTCTCTTATAGACAGAATGGAGTTGGATCATGTGTTGTTGGTGTTTAAATTTATTCTGCCAATCTCTGTGTTTTTATGGAGAGTTTATTCTATTCACATTTAAAGCAACTACTGAACTGAGAACAAACTGAGGGTTGATGGGGGGTGGGAGGGAGGGCAGGGTGGGTGATGGGTATTGAGGAGGGCACCTTTTGGGATGAGCACTGGGTGTTGTATGGAAACCAATTTGACAGTAAATTTCATATATTAAAAAATAAAAAAAATAAAAAAAAAATAAAGCAACTACTGATAAGAAGGCATTTATTTCTATCATATTGCTATTTGTTTTCTATATGCCAACGGGGGCTTTTAGTCCTCATTTCCTTTTTGCTGTCTTCTTTTGTGTTTAGCTGAGTTTTTGCATGAAGTGGTTAAATTTCTTTTTCACTTCCTTTTGTATCTATCCTTCCTTTATTTTATTTTTGGTTCCCCATGGGGATTACACTCGACATCCTGAAATTAGAACACTCTAATTTGAACCTATACTAGCTTAACTTCAATAACATACAAAAATTCTGCTTCATTAACAGCTGTGTCTCTATCTTTTTCAGTTCTTAATATCACAAAATGCCATCTTTATCAGTGTGGCCAAAAACATACACTAATAACTTTTAATGCACTATTCTCTTAACTTATGGAGAAAACAGGGACACCTGTGTGGCTCAGTCAGTTAAATGTCCCACTCTTGGTTTCGGCTCAAGTCATGATCCCACGGTTCGTGAGTTCAAGTCCCAGTCGGGGTCTGTGCTGACAGTGCAGATCTGCTTGGGATTTTCTCTCTCCCACTCTTCCTACCCCTCCCCAGCTCTCTCTATCTCTCTCTGTCTCTCTCTCAAAAAAAAAATACATAAACTTAAAAAATATGTAGAAAACAAAATGTGGAGTGACAAACTGAAGTTATAATAATACTAGCTTGCAGGCTAATGATTTTCTTTGATGTTTTGGTCCCTTACACACAAAACAAAAAGTGGAGTTACTCACCATTGTTAAAATACAAGATTTTATAACTGCCCATGTACTTAACTTCACTCTGCTCTTTATTTCTTCTTTTTTTTTTTTAAATTTTTTTTTTCAACGTTTTTTATTTATTTTTGGGACAGAGAGAGACAGAGCATGAACGGGGGAGGGGCAGAGAGAGAGGGAGACACAGAATCGGAAACAGGCTCCAGGCTCCGAGCCATCAGCCCAGAGCCTGACGCGGGGCTCGAACTCACGGACCGCGAGATCGTGACCTGGCTGAAGTCGGACGCTTAACCGACTGCGCCACCCAGGCGCCCCTCTTTATTTCTTCTTTGACTCCAGTTTACTGTCCAGTGTCCTTTCCTCTCAATCTACACAACACCCTTCAGCATTTTCTGATGTCAGGTCTAGTGACAGTGAATTCTCTCAGCTTTTGTTTACCTGGGAATGTCCTTAATTTCTCCCTTACTTTTAGAGGACAACTTTGTTGGATTCAGGATTCTTGGTGGACAGTTTTTCCTATAGTAGTTTGAGTATATCAGCCTTGTGATTTTTTTGTTGAAAACAGAACATTTGAATCTAATAATGTGGTTAATTCTGGAATCAGATTCTCCCTCTTCCCCAGGGTTTGCTGGGTTTGGTGTGTATGTTTTGTTTTGTTTTGTTTGTTTGTTTATTATTATGGCTTCTCTGCACTGCATACCCATCTTGAGGTGTAAAACTTAAGGTCTTTTCAGAGCCTGTGCCTTCCCTTAGGTATATGTGGTCACTTTCTACTTTCCCCCATATACAGAATTGCTTAGTCTTCAGTGTCTGACTCCGAAAAGGGGAAAAGAGAAAAATGAAGGACCAGGAGTAGGGAGGTCCCGGCCTTTTACATTCCATGGAAGTCACTTCAGCCAGAGAGGGGCCTGCAACAATGGGTCAGGTGCAAAATCATGGCCACCACCCTGTCTTCACCTCTGTCATCAGGAGCAGCAACAAATGATCAGAGCACAAGTCCTGGATATTTGGAAGACAGTGTTCTTTCCGCACACCCTGGCTCCTGAAAACTGCTGCAAGCTGTTCCAGGAACAACTGCACAGCTGCCTGCCACATGGCTGGATTTGGGGAATGGGTAGCAACTACTGTTCTAACAGCTGAAATTGACTGAAATTAATCACAATTTACTGTTCAAGTCTTCCCCTGGAAGTTGCAAGCCTTCAACAGACTCCCGAATTCCAAAATAGTTCTGTTAGACAGATCCTGCCAAGGCAATTGTTGTCTACATGGGGAGCCAGATTCCTGGTGCTTTCTAATCTGCCATCTTCCCAGAATTCTCCTCTTCTCAATTCTTCACTCTTCCCTATATTCATGTCCTTTGTAATGTTACTTTACAATACCTCCCACTGAAGAGATGGAATATATTTCCACATTAATTTGGATTAGGCATTTGACTTCATTTGAGGATGAAAGTGTGGTGTGCTAATTTTGAGTCTAAGATCTTAAGAAAAGTGTGAGTTTCTAAGGCATTCTTTTGAGCATCTGCTATCTCCATAAGAACATTTCCAGGCTGGTCCCAGGAAGGAGATGAGAAAGATGTGATACAAAGCTCTGTTCTGTAATTGGGGCCAGCCATGATCAGCTACCTATCTCCTGATGTGTTCCTGAATACAGCCAAGATCATCAGAGCCTCTCAGCCAAGCCTATCCTATGCCAGTCATTCTCCACTCAACCCACAAACTTGTGAGCTAAATAAAAACTTGTTATTCTATAGTATTAAGGTTTCGTGGCTACTTATAAAGACAGTATTACTGCAGCATAAATAATAAACGCACAAACAGCCCCCAAAGAATTGTTGTGCCTTTGCTTTCCAACATTCACAACTTATTATACCCTTTTCCTTTGTTTCTCCACTGCTGGTGTTTTCCCCAAGAATTCTTCTTGCAGACCTAAACACTTGTTTCACTGTGTTTCCATAACACCAATCACATAACCACGTTTTCAAGGACAATGCATTGCAATTTTATCTGTTCTCCTCCACCTCTCTCCGTACTGTTATTGCTTCCCTCGACTCCCACACTAGATTATGACCCACTCCTAGTGGAGAATTAATGTGGTACAGTGGTTAATAGCACAGGTTTTGAATGGAGACAGGCCCTGGTTATATGCCTTTTCGAGCTGTGGGAAACAGAGCATGTGTATTAATCTCGTCGAGCCTCTTATCTACAATGCACATAGTATAATCAGCTTCTAATTTACGTGGTTTTTGTGAATACCAAATGAGATAGGATGGATAAAGAGTCCAGACCATGACTGACATTTAATAAATTATTAATAGCATTTACTTATCTTTATAATCATAGGATTTAGCATATTGACTGTAGAACCATAAAAATGTTCAATATATTGAACCAAAAGTTGGTAAATTTAGAAAACAGGGAGAATAAGCCACATGTCATCAGGATTCAGATACAAAAAAAATTAAGATAAATTCATAAGAACATAATCCCAAGGCATTCTAGGGTAAAATAGAATCAGAATAGATTTTTAGGTTTTGATTTTGGATATGATTTAAAGTTTTTACTTTTTGAAAAATAGTAATTTTTCTTTTGTTGTGTTTCTTTTTTCCTTTTTTCCTAACATCCAAGAAAGATGAAGATCCAGGAAAAGCAAAAATCAGTTGACAAAGATTTAACTTTTTACTTAGAATATTATGTATTAATTTTTTCAAAAGAGTAAAATTAAATTAGGAGGAAAATCTATGTCAATAAAATATTCATTTTTCCCTCTTTTTCTACTTAGTGATTTATGCTTAAACTTTAGAAGAAATATAACATTGAGAAATGCTCCGATAGGGAAAACATGGGCTCTGAAGTCAAAACAAACCTGATGTTGAATCTCAACTTTCTATTTAGTTATTTTGTGTACTGGAGAAAGCTACTCAACCTCTTGAACCTTAGTTTCTTTACCCCTAAATTTTGCATAGAGTTGCTGTAATAATTAAGTTTGACAAAGAATTTAAAGTGCCCCTATAATAGAACGATTGGACCCAATCCTTCACCACTTCCCCCATCTACACTTTTGCCATGTCCTCAGGAAGACTGTGCATCTCTCATGTACTTTTAGCTTGGCTATAACTGGCTTTGGTCAAGACACAGGTGGGTAGATGTGATAAATATTCCATTTCTGAGCCTAGGTCCTCAGTGGACCTAGTACATTTCTTTTTGTGTTCTTGTGCTACTGCCATTGTCATGAGAAGAACATGCCTCAACTAGCTTACTGGTCAAAGGAGAATGAAAGTCACATGAAGTAGAACTGCTCCTATCACTTCACTGATTTGCAGCTTGCAACAGGGCTGCCCAGCAGAGCCCAGCATAGATCAAGAGTACCACCAGCACTGACTAGCAGATGCTTGAGAATAAATGACTAAGTCACTGGTATCAGGATAATTTCTTATGCAGCTGTATTGTTGCAAGAGCTAACCAATACAATTCCCAACACTGTGGCAGACACATACTAAGTGTTTGATAAATATCCGTTCTCTGCTAACATAACAATATGTCATTTGACATTATAATTTACTCTCATTAAACACCAAAGAGAAAAACTCCTTTCATTTTACATGGTTTGTTTTGAAGGCCAATTACTAACACAAATATGTGAAATAAAATACTAAGTAAAAATGTAAAGGTGACAAGCTTGAGATTCTTGGTTTTATCTGGTTAGTCTCAGTGTCCTATTGACCCCTAATCATTATTCTGCTCACTAAACCATTACAGGCTAAAAAAAATAGTATAATAGTATGAACACAGTATGGGATAAATTTAAATCATACCCATACCCATTAAGCGGTGACCACAATACCCATTAAACTGATGATATATAGTTTCAGGGATTTGGATACAAGCTCCCAGTATGTTTTACATACACTCTTTAAATCATATCAGTAAGTGAAATATAATGTATTTATTTCCCCACCCAAGTGGAATTTGAACCACAAATGGCAGGTGATAGATTCACATTTCACTAATATAATCCTCCACACAACTCCGTTTTCTCAAAACATAAGCGCCTAACACCTGAAGACTTGAAGTGTTTTTTTTGCTTGCCTCTCAGCTTTTTCCATTCTTTCTCCAAGATACACAATGAAAAAGCATGCCAAGTCTCAGGTTCCCTCTGAGACCTGATAGAAGAGTAATTTCTCATGATCCATCACTTAAGTACTCTTCAATTTGGTGTCTAAAAATGCCTCAAATAAATATCCCCACTCCAAATCCAGATTAAAAATCACTCCTCTTGCCCTCAACAATTTCCTTTAGCAACAGAAGTATGCACAGTTTGACAAGTAATATCAAAGAAAGAACCTATGGGGAAAAAGTCTAGGAAGTGCTCAGCAATGCTGTATTTATTTGGTTGATTTCCTACCAGAAAACCTAAGCCAAAGAACAGAACTATGATTTTTAAATGCCCCATGACAACTTTCGCAATAAGAAAGTTCTTTACCTAATTCTATCCAACGCTTCCTTTGAAAACTAAGTTCTACTCATTTGCACTACTCTGTACCATATTCACTAAGTAGATTGAAATATAGTATTTAAAAAGTCCTCAAATTTAAAAGGATAGCTGAAATAACGGAGTCTCCACTTGACACTTTCTTTCTTCCTTTATACTTACATGGTATAATACATGATTCATTCACTTGACAAATATGCAAACATCTATCATGTCCATGCATCATTTAGATACTGAGGAGCCGACAGTGTCACAGAGGAGTTATGCATTAATCAAAAGATCAGAGAAAAGGGGAGCCTGGGTGGCTCAGTTGGTTAAGCATCTGACTTAGGCTCAGGTCATGATCTCACGGTTTATGAGTTTGAGCCCCGCGTCGGGCTCTGTGCTGACAGCTCAGAGTCTGAAGCCTGCTTCACATTCTATGTCTCCTTCTCTCTGCCCCTCCCCCACTCACGCTCTGTCTCTTTCTGTCTCAAAAATAAACATTAAAACAATTTTAAATCAGAGAAAAAATATAAAATTAAAACTATAACAAATACAATGAAAGAAAGGTGCATGGTATTGTGGGAGTATATAACGGCTTGACCTAGTTTGAGACTCTGGAGAAGCCTTCTATGTAGAAGTGATGTTGGAGCTAACATATAAGAAATAAGTAGATGTTATCCCAGTAAAAGAGTTGGGCAACGGGGTCCTCCCAAGTGGAACCATCAGCATAAACAAAGTAGGTAGTTTATTCTAGTAACTAAATGAAAAAGCCCACTGTGGATAGAAGAGAGTGTTAGAGACAACAGCAGGAAATGAGGCGGTATGTGAGTCACAGAACTGACCAGCAACATGCTCATGTTGAATGTGTCCCTCCAGATCTACTCTGCAACCTTCTCCACTAAACCTTGTGCCTTAGAAGATGCAACTTTGAGGGGCGCCTGGGTGGCTCAGTTGGTTAAGCGTCTGACTTCGGCTCAGGTCATGATCTTGCGTGAGTTCAAGCCCCACGTCAGGTTCTGTGCTGACTGCTCAGAGCCTGGAGCCTGTTTCAGATTCTGTGTCTCCCTCTCTCTGACTCTCCCCCCGACCCTCCCCCGCTCATGCTCTGTCTCTCTCTGTCTCAAAAATAAATAAACATTAAAAAAAAAATTTAAAAAAAAAAAGAAGATGCAACTTTGAGAACTCCATCACTGAGCTGCCTTGCCTGCTAGCTTCCAGCTATGTCCAGCACATGTGTCCTGATGAGAGAACACATGTTATTTGTTATAGTTCAAATAAGACATGACATAGCTTGGACAGGAAAATAATGGCAGAAATATAGAGAAGTTTGTGAGCTCAAAATGGGGAAAAAGCATTCCGGGGTGGGAGTCTTAACATTTCATGCATGCAACTTGATGGAAGGCAACATCATGGATTGAGGAAAGCACCTGGAAAAAAAATCCAGGTTTGCAGATGACAATCAGGCATTTGTCTTTGGATGTGTTCAATCAGAGGTAGCTTTGAGACATCCAAGTGGAGACGTGATAGTTGATACAAAGATCTGAAACTAACGAAAGGTCAGAACTTGGGGGTTTACATTCGGGAGGTGTTAGCATATGGTGATGATTAAAACTGTAGCTGTATGTGAGGCTTTCCGCAGGGTGAGAATAAGGTACAGGCCCAGCTCTAAGGGAACTCTACCATACACTGGCCAGTTTAAAGAAAACAAACTTAGATTTAAAAAAAAGGAATAGCAGAGACTCAGTGGGTATATGTGACACCAGGGAAAGATGGTATCACAGAAGATAAGGAAACAGAGTATATAAAACAGTGAGAATCATATATCTCCAGCTGACTGAAAATATGTGAAAAAATATTCTTCTTACTGTGTCATTATAGTCCCTTGCTTTTTCAGGGAATAAATGTTATGTTTTAAAGGAAGGTGTCTTCTATGTCAGAGAGCAATTCTACTGCACTTAGATTTTGATTTTGACCCTTCCTGTTGTCTGCCTTAAAAGAAGATCGTTTTCATACTTCTTACCTGTAATAAAGTCCCATGCTGTGTCCTGCTGCTTCTGGCTATTATTCCTCACCCCAAACAGAACTATAAATTGGATCCAGCACTAGGAACTTGAATTCCGGTTTACGTAGGTCTTATTCTAACAAACTTCTGCCTGCACATAAAGAAAAAACAAACACACGGAGGTCAACTTTTCCAAGGATACACACTTAAAAAATCGAAGAGTTGGATTATAACTAATACTTTCTGATTTTTAAATTCTCTCTTGCATGACACATTAAGGCCACACCATAAATACTCAATGGTACTCTCTCCCAACCCTCCATATTGCAAGCAAGATGTAATAAAAACAAAAACTCAGTAATCGGGAGACAGAAAACACACAAATTGTAAAGCTCAAAAATCCAAAACTGTAAAATCATAGATTAATAATGACAGCAGCCTTAATCTCATCCTTTGAAAAACATGCCAAAAATATCACCAACTGGGTGGCTTAAACCACAGGCATTGAGTTCTCAGAGTTTGGGAGTCGGGGAAGCCTATGACAAAGGTCCTGGCAGGATCCACTGTCTGGTGAGATCCTGCTTCCTGACTTGCCAGTGGTCACCTTCTCCTTCCTTCCTCCCATGGTGGGGAGCAGAGAACTGTATAGCAAGTTTATCTGTCTCTTTTTATACAGGCACTGATGAGGGCAGAGCCCTCACCACCTAAGCCTCCTAACATCCCCACCTCTTAATATCATCACACTGGGGATTAGGATTTCAACATACGAGTTTGGGGACGGGGAGTGGGAGCACAAGCATTTGGTTCTTAGTAGCTTTTAATATCCTTGAAGATAGTTCTTATAACTTTTCCAAACTCGTAAAAACCACTTCTCATTGTCAATAGTGCAGACTGCTTCAGTGCTGTAATGTGATTGCACGGTCAACTTGCCTGTGGCTCAGGGCACCAAAACAAATCTACTTTTGTTCACACTTCCTTTGTTTTGTGGACAAATTGGTCACCTACCAAAACCAAGCAAGAAAAACAACCTGTGGTCTTGCTACAGAACGTATTTGAATAAGCTTGTTTTAGTGTCTCTGTTTCACTTGCTTCTTTATTCACATAAGGTTCTTTCATAGCAGTTGCTTTTGCTCTAATGAAGAGTGGGTGAACATCAGGGCATTCCTCTGACAGTGCAGAATGGCTGGGCTACTTCAACATTAGGCCAATGGATCTGGTGTCACAATTTAATTAAACCAACTAATGTTATCATGAGCGCCATGTGAGGGCTGTGTTCTCCACAGCTATGGAGAACCTAATTATTAAACCCCTCCCCCCGACCATTGGCTGACAAACAACATTGTGCCTGAGGAGTAGTGTTTTACATGGCATTTGGTTTTGTTTATACATGGTGTTTGTTTTACCGTACGCGAACATTATAAGGCTGTGATAAATTGAGGTCTATCTCAGTTTTTAGATTATAATTATCTAAACTGAACTGAAATGGAAAAAGTTTATCAAACACAATATGACAAATTAACCCAAGGAGTGGCCGCCTCGTTGGAAATTAAATGAACCAACAACAGGCAAAATTTAACAGAAATTAGCAGTCAAATTAAGACATGTGATTGGTGGACTGTGAGTTGCTAGGGTAATAGTACCAAAGATGAGTATCCTTAAACCTTATGATGATCTACTAGTTGTCATTATTTTATTAGGCCAGTGCTACTGCAAGTCAAACTAACACAAACCAGCGTCTCTTGTTTTGCTTTGGATCATGGTCAAATACAAGGATTTTTCCATGCCTCCCACAGTTTAGTGCCTAACTGTTCTCAATCAGGAGGAAGACTGAGGAACAAAGTAGGCCATGTACTGTAGGACAACCCCACCTGGGAGGCTGAGGCCTTGGCCACTTGTCTTGGGATTGTTTTTCCTTCACCTGTGAACACATAGTTCTGAAGAAGTGTCACAAGGGCAGCAGGATAGAGAAGACCTACAGTGTCACAGTCCTAGGAGTCAATTTATATAAATTACAATCAAGGGGGAAATAAAAGATGTGCTACAGTAAAAGACATGCTTATATGACATCATGAAAATTTTTGCGTGCTTTCGTTTTTGTAACATTTCTACGAGATTAAGAGGTCCATCTTTCAGTGATCCAAATGTAAAAAAAGAAAGTTTAATTGGATATCCACCTTGTCAAACATCCTATAAAGAAGGGACAGAGGCAGTTCATGTCAGATGAAAAAAACAGGGACCAGACCATATCCATGTAGCTCAAGATCACCTTCTCAAGCAGGCAAGTGTGGAAGGACAGAGTCTCCAGTTCTGCTCAGGCCATTTGTCTTAGTTTCCTAGGACTGCCATAACAAAGTACCACAAACTAGGTGCCTTAACACAACATAAACTGATTGACAGTTCTGGAGGCAAGCAGCCCAAATTCAACATACCAGCAGGATTGGTTCCCTCTGAGGGCTCTGAGTGACACTTTTTCATGCTTCTTCCTGGCTTCTGATAACGGTTGGCAATCCTTGTCATTCCTTAGGTTATAGACACGTCACTCCAATCTCTACCTCTGACTTTACATGGCTTTCTTCCTATGTTTCTCTCTCTCCCCCTTTTATAAGGAGAGGAGTCGTATTTGAGTAGGGCGCACCCTACTCCAGCATAATCTCATTTTAATTAATTATATTCGCTACAGCTCTATTCCCAAATAAGGTGGCATTCTGAGGTTCTGGGTGTTGACACTTCAAAATATCTTTTAAGGGGACACAATTCAACCTACAAATACCATTTCAGCAATTCTAAAGAAGGATCTCACCAGAAAATGGCTGAGAAACTAGTGCAGGCAAAATCTGATTTTTACCTTCTATTTTCTTAAATAAAAGACAAAATTTGTTGAAAAACAGCTGTTTTTCTAACATCCGACATAAAGAATTGAAACCTCAATTCACTGAATTTATAAGGAAATACTAGGGGTGCCTGGGTGGCTCAGTCAGTAAAGCATTCAATTTTGGCTTAGGTCATGATCTAGCAGTTCATGAGTTCGAGCCCTGCATTGGGCTCTGTGCTGACAGCTTGGAGTCTGGAGCCTGCTTCAGATTCTGTGTCTTCCTCTCTCTCTCTGTCCCTCCCCCGCTCATATTCTCTCTCTCTCTCTGAAAAAAAATGCACATTTAAAACAAAATTTTTATAAGGAAATACTAACCACTTTATGGCCTGACAAGATGGAAGTCTTCCCTGATCTTTGGCAAAAATATTCCCTGAAATAAAAAATTCATCCCATGGAATAATCTTGTGTTACTTATCTTCCATGGTGAATCTGAGTGTTAACTCTACAGAAGTATCTCAATAAATGTGTCTTAAATATTCTAATCCAATATGGTCTCCCTTTATTAGGAACTATGTAATTGCCAAAGGTGGTTTCTACAGCTACCTATGGAATTCTTGGGAACTCAAAATGCCAATTTAAAGTATTATATAGTGCTTGACCCTGTATTTAATAAGCCAGATTATTGTGTCTGATTGAGTCTAGCTGAGACATTAACAAATACGAGTTATAAGTCAGGCCACAGAAATATTAGAAAGTATATCCCTCTCCTAAG
The DNA here is from genome assembly GCF_024362965.1 of Panthera pardus. Lineage (NCBI taxonomy): Eukaryota > Metazoa > Chordata > Mammalia > Carnivora > Felidae > Panthera > Panthera pardus. The sequence goes on from NW_026526688.1 coordinate 190,345,131, forward strand.
ACAAGTTTGTCTCAATAAAACAAGCCTAGACGTGGATTACCATGTCTGTACCTAATATTAAATTACCAGAATACCTTGTCGGGCTATTTCACCTTCCAGTATCTGGTGCCTAAAGAATCTTAGCAAGCAGCTGAGGGATAACACCTTCTAGAGAGCTAGTCAGCAGAGGGATTTCTGCTTTGCCAAATTTAGTGCCAAGAGCCCAGGTCTCCCTAATTGTAATCGTAATTCTCTGTAAGTCAGTCGATGACTCTCCTGACTGTCTTCAAGACTCTGACTCCCTGCCTCAAAAACCAAAGGTCAAAGGAGGGCCCATTAGCAGTTCTGGCTGCATTCAGACACCAAGAACAGCAGGGTTTTCCTGATTAGAAGCATAGGGCAGACTGACTTATATGTTCAGATATATAGCCAAATGTGTTGGAAAGAGAAAAGATACAGCAAACAAGGCCCCCTGCTAATATCTCCAGCCTGATCTCTCATCACTTCCTGCTTCTCAACCTTTGCTCCAGTAAGATTGAATTTCACCCAGATCACCAAAGTTGACGCATTCACTCATTCTGCTTCTTGTTCACATTCTTTCCTACCTCTGGGTCTTTACACACTTACTCCCTGCTGTTACTAATGCCTTTATGAATCTTGCTTTACTTACAAAATATCAATATGTCCTTCAGAACTTGGATAAGTGTAGCTTTTCTCAAAAATGGTCACTGCTCTCCAAATCTGTGCCAGGTGCTGTTTCTCTATGCTCCCAATGGCTTCCTATACTGGGATCACTTGAAGCACTCACCACACTGTATATTGTAATTGCTTGCATCTTCTACTGCCTCCCTCACTGGATTTGAGGTCCTTGAAAACAACAACTATGTCATACTTACCTTTGTACCCTTAGCAACTAAGATAGTGACTGTCCCATAATAAATGGTCAATGAACATTTATTAAATGAATCACAAAATAGACGCTAATTTTGGAACCAGAAAACAAGTAACGTAGTTCTAGCTTAAATTCTTCAGGACATCGTGATCATTGTTGTCATATTCATGACCTCAGCAAACTCAGCCATGACTTCTTTGTTTTTCATACTTCTGCTTTCATGAACTTCTTCTTCTCTTTTCAGTTATAAGGTAAAGTTAATTCCACCAGCATGGTGGTTGGTAGGAAGGTCTATCATACATAATGTATATGAAGGAGGTTTATAAAATGTGAAATGCTATAGAAATTCAAGTTACTGTTGATCTTTGGTAGAAAGTAGAGAAAAGAGTGGCTGAGTGTCTGCAAATACAACTTTATTGTAGGCAGTATATTACATCAGGGTAACCTGGCACATCCACTCTCCTCTTTCCTTTCCTTTCTACCAAGTATGAGAGGCATGGTGTAGGAAGACACACTGGGGAATGACTATTTTGGTCTGGGCACCAATAAATCCCTTGCAATATTTCTCAGACAATACCGTGTTAGTTTCCATTACTGGGACTTTTCCTGACTGGAATTTGAATAAGGTTTATTTACTTAGAGCTCAAATTTGGGGGAAAAACACTATTATTTTCACTGAAACATTTAAAATTGAACATTATAACACACACATATAGGTTTTGCCTTTGACCATCAATGAATCTTCTAACAAGAATATGGTGAACGTATACCTGCAGAGATGAAGCTGTTTTCTTCTCCCCTTACTGAATATCCAAGTTTCACAAATTCCCTCTGCAAGTGCCCAGTTTATAAACACCTTTCTCCTTGATGCTTTCTCTGGAATTCTTGGAGATTAAAGGCTGGTTTCTGGCACAAGTACTGCCAGAAAAGCTTTTCTCATACAAGAAAAAAAGCAGAGTGTATCTTTGGTATATCCTGGTTTCTTTCCATTAAAGTATCTTTCACTAATATCAGGATGAAAGTCATTAAATTACATCAAAACTAACCCCGTGCTATTTGGCAAAAACAGTACAAATAAGCTGCCAAACATTGGTTGGTGTGTACTAAGGAAGGATCTAGAAATTTCAAACAAGGCACTGGTGAGAAACCAGGGGGGAAACACTGACAGATTGCTTTCATCAATCTCTAGAGTCTGCCCCTTCTGCAAATCTCCTTTAGCCAATCAATGGTGTTAAAGAAAGGCTCTAAGAGCATGCATTTAACTGTTGATTTATGCAGATCATGATAAATAAGCAATGCTCTATAAAGGATTGGGAAAAGAACCATTTCAAAGCTTAGACATAGAAACTATGGCAGCATATAAACCTGTGCCAACTCAATTGAGTAGTCTAATACAGAAAAGAAATCCAGTTCATGAGCCAAGATGACAACTAACACACACACACACATGCATACACACATATACACACATGTAGAAACACACACACACACACACACACACACATATATATATATACACACACACAGACATACATATACACAGAACACATACACACACATACTCGTGAGGTGAAAAGTCAAGAAAATTCCTCAAAATACTTTTTATTATTGCCTGACTGCTGCTGCCGCCAACAAAAACTTTTCGATGTAATTTATCCTCACCAACACAGATGATGTGATTAAAATAAAGGAGCAGCTGGATACCTCGGAAGATGGGGGAAAACCATGCAGTGCAGTGGAAAGAGCCAGGCACTTAGATTTAGAAGAGCAGGGTCTTAATTCTTGCTTCCCAGTAGTGGCTTATGTATCAGACACTGGATGTAAATCAAAGTCAAAAGTGGGAAGCCTTTTATGTACACTGCCTTAGAATAGTAGCCTAATGTTTGGACTGCTCAGTTTTTTTAAAATTAATGTGAATTTGGCTGAAATCTGAGCCCTTAAGTCCTATTGTCTTATGCCAGGATCTTTGCCTATATCATGTAAATATCTGAATCTGTGACTGCTGATTTAAATTAACCAAGTCTAAATTTCTTCATTGTAAAATACTGTGGGTGGAGGCTTAGATAATTCCTATGTGACCTTTTAGTCCTAGAATTATTTAGAGATACATACAAAGCATGGCCATTCTGACATATTCTGGGAAAAGAAAAATGATACAATCGTAATACAATATCCCAGTCTCTAAGCCAATCAAGAAAATACAAATGGTATAAAAGTAAACTTTTGATTTCATTTGTAGTCCACCAATTTTAAGACACATGCATTTTTAAAGTGGGAAGGAAGTCACTGAAAGAAAAACATTAGAAATGAAAGTAACAAACTGATAACCCCACTGCAACTGCAAAAACAAAACATCGAATAAATGTGGTGCCATAACTGTAAATCAGTAAATACTTATATCAAATGAATACCAACATCAACTACAAAATAGAAGAATATATAAAATTCTAAACACAGATCTACCTGGAGAATGGGCATGAACATTGAGTCGGGAGCCAACATTAGGGAAACCATTTCCTTCTCTGTATCCAGTCTTTCTTTATAAAGTTAGGAATTTGGTAAATGATCTTTAAATTCCGGCTCTAACAATCTATAAAAGACTAGAGCCAGCATCGGTTTCCTTCACCCTGAGTATTGTTAATCCTGCTTCAAGGAATTCATCTAAATGCAATTCATGCTTGATTTTCATTCATAAGGAGCTCCATGGTCTACATAGACTCTAATTGGAAAATTAGTATTGTTTCAAAAGCACCAGCTAAGTCTCAAAATGAGATGCCCTCAGTATGACATGCATATCTAATTTCTTCCACGGCTGCATAAAGTAAGCAAGAAAAGCATTCTCAACCACTCCTGACAGCTTTTATCACAGGCTATTCAACAAATGTTTTCTGTCCACTTGTCCAAGAAAGCTGATTAGACAAAACAGCCGGTGGAGGCACAAAGAACAACATTCATTACTTACCAAGGGAATAGAAAAGACATTTAAAATGAATGAATAGCAGACACAAAAATGATTCCTGGAAGAATTACATACACATTTTTTTGTGTGTGAAATTGTCAGGAGTGTGGTATACTACAATCTTAGAAGCTGATTTTCCATTGCATTGCAGGGATAGGTGTGATTCTTTGGTTTTAAATTAAATGTATCTGATACAGGCTCCCACTGAATACAAAATTCTGATCTGCGTATTTCCCAGGTCACTGCTCTTAAGATGATTTCTCAGAAGATATCTACACGGTCTGGAATGTTCAAAGGACTTATTAGCCTCCATTAAGGAAAGGTATTTGGAAGCCCTGGATCTTGTCTTACTTCTTATAATCAGTCTGCTCCTTTCAAGGGGAGGGAAGGGTTATTGGTGATTAATATGCAGAAAAGAGTCCACTCTCTGTCCCTTTCTCTCCAACACACACACAAGGGAAGGTTGGTGTTCATCCTAAAGTTTCAAATCCCCATGTCTTCATCTCCTAGAGTATTCCTGCATTATAGTGAGAAATTCTCAGCTTAGTTGAACATCTCCCAATGCCTTTTGCTTTATCTTTTCTACCTCACATTCCAGTTTCCCATGTCGTCTACCTGTCTGGCAGTATGTCTGGCAGTCAGTGAACAGATGAGGTTTGACTGGGGAGGGAGCAAAAGAGTTAAGGAAAAGAGCGAGGAGGTGGGCTGTGAGCTTTGTGTCAGAGGGGCAAATCATTCCTCGGCCATGCCCGCCTACGTTGAAGGTCACCTGTGAATTTAGGTAGGGAGTCAAGCCAACTCACCCTGCCATTCCCATTCCGGCTCAAATATTACTAAACAAAACCAGGAAGGACCTTAGCACTTTTAGAGGCCAGCTTAAGGGTCGCCAAGGAAACTTCTGTGAGATTTTGTTTTTATGATAAATGGGATTTTAACTACAGAATCATCTTAGAATCAGCCTCCTAGCTGATTTCTACAGATTGGTTCTTTTATTTTTATTTTTTATTTTTAAATTTACATCCAAGTTAGTTAGCCTATAGAGCAACAATGATTTAAGGAATCTACTCCTGTTTATTGTTTCCTTTACACGAGAAGTGAAAAACGGGTCTGCAGTCAGACTACATGGATTCAGATCTGAGCTCTACTAGGAAACAGCTCTGAAAACGTGAACCAGTGAGTTAGCCTCTCTGTGCTTCAGCCTTCTCATCTGTAAAATGTCACTGGCTATCGTATTTCATTTATAGGGTATTAAACACATGTCTTGTTGCAATTGCTGAATGTATGTTGATTATTACCCTTATGCTTCCATACACCAAGAGTATCATTAAGTAGGGGTAGTTGAAATGACCTACAACTTTGAAGGCACCATAACCAGTTTGGATGTAAGATATTTTATTACATATGTACATGTACATATATATTACTATATATTATGCATGTATAATGTGATACACACATATGTGTGTACATGTGATACACATACATACACACTCCAAACATTCTCAATCAGAAAATAATAAAAGTGAAACCTAACTTTTCTTGGTTTTCTAAGGGTAGACTCCCATTATTTTCTCTAAATATATTACCATAACATCTTCATCTGAGAGGAGGCAGTTCTATTGCACTCCGAATAGCAAACCATGTTTACTAGAGAACATCTTCTCTCAAGATCCCCCCTATCATCTATAAATGATGCAGGTTTATCTTTGGAATGTATTAACGTTTAAATGAATACACTAAACAAAAAGGTGAGGTTGATCAGATAATCTGCATCCTCCTTCTTCTTTTGATACTCTAATCCTATCCAGAAAAAAAAAATTAACATTTGAATCTCTCTGTATAAAAGCATTCTGTATATATCATCTTACTTGCTCCTCAGTGAATGCAAAGGAATTTAAATTCAACTAATATCTATGGCAGACTCACTATGAACTCATTACTCTGCTATTTGTATTTTAATTGTCACCTTTTACCTTCAAAATAAATTGCAAGGAATGTCCCCCTTTCTCAGTGGAGGACACTGAGGCACAAAGGTTAAATGATTTGCTCTAGCTCACACAGACTATCTGGGGCACTGGCTGTGTAGTGTTGGCCAGGCCTGGGTCTCGTGCTCTCCCCTAGATCTGGAGGGTGAATCTACCTGCATCATGTACATGAAAAACAGTAGAGAGAATGTTCTTCAGAAAGAAGAAATGGGTCATTTTACCTGAAAGAGAGACCTAGTCAGACAAAAATCACATGCTTACTCTAGTTATGAACATACAGCCTTCTCCTCCCCATCCTTCTCTACTGTCAAGTAAATCTTCTAAAGAATCATTCACTAAAACAAAGTCTTTCAGTGACTCAATTAGAATATAAAATCAAAATGTCTGAACCTATGACCCTTTTTGCTCTGGCCCCATTGATCTTTCCAGTCTCATACACTCTCCCTCCCTCTAGTGCTCACTGAGCCTATGTCAAGAAGTCCTACATGCTGCTTCGTGCATCCTATCCTTTGTGCTCCTTCTTCTATCCTGTGATTTTGTCCCTCTTTCCCTGTATGGTGAAGCATACTCTTCCTTTTTGTGTCTGTCCATGTGTCATTTTCTTGGTGTCTTCCTCCCTGGAGAGCTTAGCTCATCCTTCTTGTTCCCACATCACCTTCCCAGCCTCTGGGTGGGCACAGATCAGTCACAATAAGTCAGATGAATATTTGTAGGATCCTAACTCCCTCCTCCATACCCCACTACACTGTGAGTTTCTATTTATTTAGAGAGTTCACACCGGGAGAGGGGCAGAGGGAGAGAGAGAGGGAGGGAGGGAGGGACAGAGAAAGAGAGAGAGAGAGGGAGAGAGAATTCTAAGCAGGCTCCACACTCAGCATGGAGTCTGATGTGGGGCTCAATCCCACAACCCCAGATCATCACCTGAGCTGAAATCAAGAGTTGGACGCTCAAATGACTGAGCCACTGAGGCGACCCCACTGTGAGTTTCTTAAATAAACTTTTCTCGTGTATTTTGGTAGTTTTGGAGCCTAGCACAGAATCTATAGTAAAATGAGTGCCTCAAAAATATTTTCAGAGTTTATGATTAACTGATAGAATGAATGAATGAAGGAAGGAAGGAATGAAGATATGAATAAGTACATTTGTGTATGTGATCTGAATTGACTCCTAACATTGGCTAATCTTCCTCTTTCAAATTTCTTTGTTGAAAGGAAATACTTTGAGACCAACTCAAAAGGGATATTAATATCAAATATTTTAGAAACAGTCAAAGGCTTCATGAACTTGGGGGCATTTTCCAACCATATGCTTTTCATCTCCTGGTTCAGCTGATATAGTATGGAAGTAATTGAATAGCCACTCTTTTCTGGGATGTCAACATACATTTATCAAGGTTTCCAGGCGGTTAGTTTCTCCTTTGAAATTTTAAAAGATGTGACTCTTGGCAATACAACATAAACATTAGATTATTTTCCCAATTTTTGCTTAAGAACTATCATTTGATTCATCTGCCAAGATAACTTCATTATGTCCTTGGGGCAATTCAATACACCAGCTATTTGTGTCTCCATTTTTCACATTCACCAAGCAAGAACTCCAAATCTTAAAAGAATCCAGCACAAACCTTTAGGAGGTGGAGTCAAAAGGTAGGGCAGAGGGAGAGCATTAACTATTGTGGGTTCTCAGAGGCTTATTAAAAACAAGATACAATATTCCCATTCATTGTAACAACTTCTCTCTCTTGTCTTTTCTTCTTCCTGTCACTGAGTTTTGAATTAATCTAGGTTTTATACCAACTCTATCGTTTCAGACATCAGCCATAGTTCGTCAATCACACAATGCCTTGAATACTGGCTTGTAGTATGCATGGGTCATCTTTGACCATAACAAATGTACTGTCCCAGCCACACCCTATTTTAATTACAAAGCATAGAATCTTAAGGCTGGGTTGGCAAGAGAAAGAAGATCTTGGACTTGGGCATATCAGGACTGAAAGGAATGAGGGCAGAGGCCCAAATCACATTGTCATGAGGAAGACCAGATCAGGGCTGCATTTCTTAGGAGGCTGGGTTGCTGAATCCATGGGACCACAGGAGTATCCTAACAGGGACAGCTTCACAAATGTGTGTATTACTGAGATTTCTGAGAGATTCGTCTGAGTTGAATCAGCCTTGCGTTCATTATCCAGGGGTTTAAGAAAGTGGCTCCCCTCACTGAGGGTGACAGGAGGGAATTGGGCCCTAGATATACTGGGCCAGTAAAAGGTCTCCCACAGCAGAATTTCATGCTGGAGAAAGTTGTCCATAATAGTGACAGAAACTGAAACCTGTTAAGGAAACCCAAACTGACTCAGCAAAAGTACAAATTCATGTAGAATTTCTCCAGACTGCCACAGGGAGGTAATGCACAGAAAAGGGTTTAGAACTGGCCTTCGAGGCTGGTTCTTTAACTTACCATATGTATAACTTGGAAAAATCACTTAACCTCTTTTATGCCTCAGGTTTATGTCAAACAGGATGATTTCAGCAGCAACTAACCAGTCAAAACAAAAACTCTGACCCAGTTTGACGTTTAAAGACAGTAAATGCATTGGCTCATCAAATCAGAAGCCCTCCTTAGTCGCATCATGGTGGCAAAATGTCTGCAGCCGTTTCTGACTTTGTATCTGCTCACTATTAAATTGAGAGGAAATTTGCTTCAGGATCTCTCTTTTCAGAGCGAGAAAGATCTTTTTCCCTGGGAGCTTCCAGCAAACCTTCAGCCCAAAATGGGTCACATGCCTATTCCTAAACCAGTTCCTAAGACCAGGCAATGCCACGAGCTTAACATCTTAGGCCTGAATTCCTGGACAAACCATTGGCAAGGGATGGCGCTATTGTTAAACCAATGGTTAGATCTCCCAGAACCGGGGATGGCCTCAATTTTCATGGGGGTATTTGGTCTATGTTGGGAAAGGTGAATATCTGAACCAACTAGATACATAGAAAGGAAGCAATGGGAAGCAGAATTTAGATAGGAAGCTAAGAATAACACTGACAAGGTTCCTTATCTAGAAAAGGGGGATAATGATAATATTGTCCACCTTGGAAGCTGTTGGGAGGATTAAATGAGCTAATTCATAGAAAGCATGTAGCTCGATAAATGTGGTGGTGGGTGTTTCTGTTACTATTATTGCTACTCTTGTTTCCCTCACTCTGTATCTTTCCTGCTGCATTTTGCTCTTCCTCCACCTGCTTTATCCCTGGCGTTTGAGTCTCTGTCCATTCTCTTTTACTCAGATCATCTATTTGGTTGTTGACACTAGGTTTGCACATTTGTATTTAATCGAGGGGCAAGTACACCGGCATCATCCTTTAAAAATAAAGGCTCTAATCTCATCAAAGTCAACAAACACTTACTGATGTCTCTTGATAGTAGGAACAATGAGGGACACAAAATTGAACAAGACAAAGCCACTGAGTTCGCAGAGTTCATAATACTGATGTCCAGCAGTGTGACTGGCACATGGTACCCAGTAAACTTTGTTGAATTAAATTGATGTTTAATGGGAGAAACATATGTGTGCAAGTAATCGATGTAAGTCAAGTTGTGATAAGTACCATAATAGAGATATAAATCAGGCATTTTAGAAGTTGGTAACAGTGGAGGTAGAAATATTAATTCAAACTGGGATGTTATTTGGAAAGATTTCTTTGACGAGTAGAAGTCTGAAGCAGAGGGTAAAGAATTCTAGCACAAGTTTAGGCCAATGAATGTATGTGCTCAATTTCCAACCACCAGATGTATTCTTGTATTCCATCTGTCCATTCTACACATGAAATAAATTTAGACAGTTAAACTTCATCAATTGCTTATCTTGGAAGGTTTTCTGATTTTGGTTGGATAAAAATTGATGTTCAGGGAAGTTTTCACTAAATATCACATATTCTGCCTATTAAGTAATAAGTTCTAAAACAGAATACCAGATGAAAGGCATTTGAGAACCAGGATCCAAAATTGCTCTCCACTGCATGTATGTATAATTTCTTGATGAGGCAAGGCAATGTCTGACATAGTTTCCTGTGGTCTTCAGAATTTGCTTTTTCAGCCCACACAATCCTGCTATTTATTACTTCACATTTAGTTTGCTTTCAGTAATGAAAAAGATTTAAAGATAACAAGATGAATACTTGGAGGTTATAGAAAACCTGGCTTCACTTTCAAGCCAGAAATAACTTGTAGCACAAGTTAGCAACTCCAAAAAACAGAGTTAATAAGGGAGAAATAAGCATAGCTTTGTGATTTTAACTAAGTGACCATTGCTGTGATAACAACATTGCCACCAACTGGTGTAATTTTTTTATCATTCATTATCATGACTAGCAGAAGGCATATTGTACGAATATAGACAGCATAGGAAGAGGTCCAACTGGCAATTGTTGAATCTCAACACATTATGCATGGCAGTGAAAAAACAAAATGGATTTCAATTCTCCAGACACTCATCTCTGTAGTATATTTTAACAACAAAAGACAAAGCCTCTAGTTCTGAGCATACCAAGTATGTTTTCGTAATTTTTGTCTCTGTGCAATTTTCGATTTTTCTTAATAAAGCAGGTGGTTAAAAAAAAAGGAAACCCTGGCATAGACTGATCTCCATAATGTTTTGACAACATTTGTTATAAGTATGATTCCTATCACATGAGATATTTAAAATATTATTCTCATTCTGTCATAAAAGTGAAATCTTTTTTTTTCTTACACATAAAATAAGAAATATGGTTAAATTCAGGAAATTTGTCCAAGGAACATAATAATTTTCTTGAGATATCAGATTTGGTATTTTCTCTTGGAAATCCAAACCCAACGCCGAGTTTGTGAGTGATAAAGACAAACCAACGTGACTACAAACAACTACATTAACAATACAAGTCTGTATTTGTTTCATTGTATAAAATAAGGTAACATGATGTATAATTTGTAAGGAAAAGATTAAGAAGTCGAGTATCTGCAAGGCACCCGTTGTTAGAGGCTCTAAGTGGAAAATATAAAACTATAATGCCTTTTGAGTTTTTTTAATAGTTTCCATGGTAATCACTCTTCAAAATACATGAAAAAAACACTGAGATTGACGAGAGAAGACAGAAAAGGTTGCCATGAGTAGCATCCTGAGCCTTCTATTCCCTGGCATGTGTGCAGAAATGTGTGTACTCCTCTCCTCTCTTCTTCCCTTTCCAGCTGTGACACATACACACTCACGTTGAGTATATGTGGGCACAGACACACCACTTCTGGATTTGAATTCACAATAACTTGAGAATCACAGGTAAAGAAGCACTGGTATCCATTAGCAAAGAAGGCTACTTGTTGAGACCTGGGTTTAGAATACTAAATATATTATTCCATATACTCCATCCAGATAATATTTAACATAAACAAGTGGAATATTAAATAGACTAAGATCTCTCAAGCAGTTAGATTTTATTTCGGAGTCCAGAGTCCAGATTGTCTTATCCATCTTCATGAACAATCAGAGATATCTTCAGCCAGAGGATAGGGTCTCAGAATCTTGGTTGGGACGTGGGACACGATGCTAACAGTTTATAGATTATAGAGTTAAAGGTCTTTAACCAGTCAATAGTTACTGAGAACATATGCATGGTAGGTATTGTTTTAGGTTCTGGCAATATCAGTTAACAAAACAGAAAAAAAAAAAGACCTCTTATCCTCACAAAACTGTAGTCTAAAGAAGAGAGATGGGTAGGGGCACCTGGGTGGCTCAGTTGGTTGAGTGTCCAACTTCGTCTCAGGTCATGATCTCGCGGTTCGTTGGTTCAGGCCCCATGTGGGGCTCTGTGCCAAAAGCTTGGAGCCTTAAACCTACTTTGGATTCTGTGTCTCCCTCTCTCTGCCCCTCCCTCACTCAAGCTCTGTCTCTCTCTCTCTCTCAAAAATAAACATTAAAAAAAAATTTAAGACTTGTTAATTGTATTTGTTGGATGATCCATGTTTATCAATTACTGAGAGGGATACCCTAAAAATTGCTCATTCTAATGAGGAATTGTTCAATTTCTCTGTCAATTTCTGCTTGTTTACATTGTAATGCCCATCCAATATTTGAACCGAGCACATAAAAATGTTTTCTGTTAATTAAATGTCTTACAACTTTGTGCCTCGAGTAATTTCCAAGGACACAGAAGAAGAGGGGGTATGTTCCATAAAACAGCACATCCTGGCTGCTCCACCTCTAGGACTGTCATTAAGCCCCTCTCCTTTCCTTCACTGAGAGGCAGAGCCAACCGCTGAGGTGAGGGCTAGAATTTTTGCTCTACTCCCCAGACACAAATTCTGCCTTCAGTACCATGGCTTTCCTAGTAGGGGGCATTCTCCCAGCGGACAAAAGATCTCTTCTTATCTCAATTAAGGAAAATGATGATTAGACCCATGCAGCAGTCCAGAGCACACACGCAGGACGGGAACATCGGATGCTCCCAGAGTGGAGCCCCAGCTCCACCCCACCCCCACTACTTAGTCACCTTCTTTCCACAAGCTTCACTACACACGATTCTAAATTGAGGGAAATACACCTGCGTCGACTGGAATGATCTGAAGGAAGTCTCTAACAGAGCCCCTGCCACAATACAGACACTGAAAAACCTCAGCTGCTATTGTTTCTCTATCATTTGTTTTAGTTGAGAGATTGAGGTTTGGGGTAGAGAGGGGAGAGGCATATAAACTCCTCCATCTGTCTGAGAACTGTAAGAAATCAGTGGATTCCCACTGAGTCCTGGGCCACAGGTCCTCAGCGGTGGCTCAACGCCACTCGTAAGTGAAACCATCTTACCCCAGCCGTGCGAGGGGCACGTACTGTTTCCATCCAACCCCATGACACACCGAGTCACCAATTTGTTCAGACAAACAAGGCAGCAGCATGAAAAATGGAGGTATTTGCCATGACTCTCCCCAGAAAGTAGCTCCACCTGAATTCCATGCTCAATTTCCACATCTGAAATGCATGATATATGCATGAAGGGAAGATGTGACTATAGCTCAGGCTGCAGTATTGTATTAAACAATACGTATAGATGTTCTCACAATTCCAAAGGCTGGAAGTCTGAGTTCAGGGTACCAGCATGTTCCAGTTCTGGTGAGGGCCTTTGGCTTGGTTCGCAGCTGGCCACCTTTTCACTGTGTCCTCACGTGGCAGAGAGAGAGGGAATGCAAGCTCTCTGGTGTATTTTCGTATTAGGGTTCTAATCCCATCATAAAGGGTCTACCCTCATGACCTCACCTAAACCTAATTATCTCCCTAAGACCCCTGTCTCCCCATATCATCACATTGAGGGTTAGGGCTTCAATATATGAATTGTGGTGGAACACAACTTAGTCCATAGCAGGGACCAAATAATGTCTCCGTTTCACCTTTCATCCAAAAAAGTCCTATGTTGAGAGAGGTTCCGGAAGATGGCGGCGTAGGAGGACGCTGGGCTCACCGCATGTCCTGCTGATCACTTAGATTCCACCTACGCCTGCCTAAAGAACCCAGAAAACCGCCAGAGGATTAGCAGAACGGAGTCTCCGGAGCCAAGCGCAGACGAGAGGCCCACGGAAGAGGGTAGGAAGGGCTGCAAGGCGGTGCGCGCTCCACGGACTGGCGGGAGGGAGCCGGGGCGGAGGGGCGGCCCGCCGGCCAAGCAGAGCCCCCGAGTCTGGCTGGCAAAAGCGGAGGGGCCGGAGGGACTGTGTTCCCACAGCAAGCGCGACTTAGCGTCTGGGAGGTCATAAGTTAACAGCTCTGCTCGGAAAGCGGGAAGGCTGGAGGACAAAGGGAGGGAGAGCTGCTGAGCCCCCGGACGACAGAGCTCACCTTGGCGGGGAACAAAGGCGCTCGCCAGCGCCATCTCCCCCGCCCATCCCCCAGCCAAACTCCCAAAGAGAACCAGTTCCTGCCAGGGAACTTGCTCGCTCCTCTGCGCAAACACCCAACTCTGTGCTTCTGCGGAGCCAAACCTCCGGCAGCGGATCTGACTCCCTCCCGCTGCCACAGGGCCCCTCCTGAAGTGGATCACCTAAGGAGAAGCAAGCTAAGCCTGCCCCTCCTGCCCCCGTGCACCTTGCCTACCCACCCCAGCTAATACGCCAGATCCCCAGCACCACAAGCCTGGCAGTGTGCAAGTAGCCCAGACGGGACACGCCACCCCACAGTGAATCCCGCCCCTAGGAGAGGGGAAGAGAAGGCACACACCAGTCTGACTGTGGCCCCAGAGGTGGGCTGGGGGCAGACATCAGGTCGGACTGCGGCCCCGCCCACCAACTCCAGTTATACACCACAGCACAGGGGAAGTGCCCTGCAGGTCCTCACCACTCCAGGGACTATCCAAAATGACCAAACGGAAGAATTCCCCTCAGAAGAATCTCCAGGAAATAACAATAGCTAATGAACTGATCAAAAAGGATTTAAATAATATAACAGAAAGTGAATTTAGAATAATAGTCATAAAATTAATCGCTGGGCTTGAAAACAGTATACAGGACAGCAGAGAATCTCTTGCCACAGAGATCAAGGGACTAAGGAACAGTCACGAGGAGCTGAAAAACGCTTTAAACGAAATGCAAAACAAAATGGAAACCACGACGGCTCGGCTTGAAGAGGCAGAGGAGAGAATAGGTGAACTAGAAGATAAAGTTATGGAGAAAGAGGAAGCTGAAAGAAAGAGAGATAAAAAAATCCAGGAGTATGAGGGGAAAATTAGAGAACTAAGTGATACACTAAAAAGAAATAATATACGCATAATTGGTATCCCAGAGGAGGAAGAGAGAGGGAAAGGTGCTGAAGGGGTACTTGAAGAAATTATAGCTGAGAACTTCCCTGAACTGGGGAAGGAAAAAGGCATTGAAATCCAAGAGGCACAGAGAACTCCCTTCAGACGTAACTTGAATCGATCTTCTGCACGACATATCATAGTGAAACTGGCAAAATACAAGGATAAAGAGAAAATTCTGAAAGCAGCAAGGGATAAACGTGCCCTCACATATAAAGGGAGACCTATAAGACTCGTGACTGATCTCTCCTTTGAAACTTGGCAGGCCAGAAAGGCTTGGCACGATATTTTCAGTGTGCTAAACAGGAAAAATATGCAGCCGAGAATCCTTTATCCAGCAAGTCTGTCATTTAGAATAGAAGGAGAGATAAAGGTCTTCCCAAACAAACAAAAACTGAAGGAATTTGTCACCACTAAACCAGCCCTACAAGAGATCCTAAGGGGGATCCTGTGAGACAAAGTACCAGAGACATCACTACAAGCATAAAACATACAGACATCACAATGACTCTAAACCCGTATCTTTCTATAATAACACTGAATGTAAATGGATTAAATGCGCCAACTAAAAGACATAGGGTATCAGAATGGACAAAAAAGTCCTATGTTGTATTTGTTGCATATGTTACAGGCCTGTCTAAACCCGCCAACCTATTTTTTTGTCCTTTAAGCAAACAATACAGACAAGCTTAGAAAGTTAATTTTAAAATTTTGATTAACTTAAACTGAGCGATGCTGTAGCAGGTGTCCAACATTTAATTAGAATGCCTTTAAAGAATTCAGAAAATATATGTATCCAAGAATTACTTTTTTCTACCAGAAAACCATAGAGAAAGACATTCACAACTTCTTTAACTACATGTGCTTTTAAATCAAACACCTGTAAAAAGTGACAATACGTAAAAGCCATGTCACTTCAGATCTAAAATGTTATTTATTGATTTTTCTCTGACCTTGCTCCAAATTATATTCCAATTTGTGAGAAAGCATATGTTGCCTGGACCCTGGCTAGTAAGGGTTTAGGGAAGAGTGCAGCAAGGAAAAAGAGCCCACTGCAGACACCTTCTTTGTCTCTGAATTCCTGTAGGAATATGTCCATCACCTGTCCTAGGGCATGTATCACTTTATCTCTGATATTGAAGGTATTTGTATGTGGCTGACAATTTCATGTCCCAGTAGGTAGAGGAAACGACTATAGAAAAGAGCTTATATTTGACCAAGGAGGAGGAATTGGTTGGTGAAGTGGATGTGACAGGAACCTGGGAAGAAAATGACCCTCTTATATATATGCTCTTCTCATTTCTATGACAATCAATTTCAAACAGTCTGTCTCAACACCCCCCAAAGCACATGGGTATTTGTCAGGTCATATTTCCTGATTTGAGTTTCAGAAAACTTCATCTCAAACTGTGTTCATTTCCCTTCTCAGTGTATTAGGTAGACTTGTTATACTAAAGAATCTAATGCAATGGCTTTCACAGTACAGATACTCAGAGAATTTGTTTTGTTAAATAGATAACAACACCTGAGAACTAAGAAGGGGTGTGTGACAATGTCATCCTTTTGGTTTTCTCCTCTCAGGCAAGTGCAGTGTAAGAGAAGACTACAGAATTTCTGCCTAACTTTATCATCTCCTTTTGCTTTGGACTAATCCTTAAGGGAAAACAATCAACAAGTATCTACTGAGTAATTAATTACTCCATATACACTAGACAAGAGAGCTAACATTTTCTAGCACCTACGTGCCAGGCAATATGATTGGCACTTTTGTAAATTACCTCATTTAATCTTCAAAATAAATATACATAATGGGAATCTGTATTTTTCATGTTACAACAGAGAAAGCTAAACTTGATAGAGGTTAAGCTGAACTAGGATTGGCAACTAAGACTTTCTGACTTCCAAGCAGACACCCCAATGTTAGAAAGCACTGAGCGAATTGTCCTAAAAGGATACAAAAGCCGTACTCATTTCTAAACCAAACTGAAGCTCCATAGCCTAACTAGGAAGAATCACAGACTCATCCAGATTGAGATTCAAGGATTTTAGAAAGCATCTAATCTCATGTGCTTGCTATACACATGAGGAAACCATAGGGTGGATTCACACGGTGCCTTGCCAGAAGCCACAAAGGAGTGAGGGGCAAGGTCAATCTAGAAATAGGGCCTCCTGACTCGTGTTCAGCAAGGTGACATGCATTCTCTAGCCTCTCCATGAGATTTAGACGTCCCTCATTTGCCATGTTTTAAAAGCACAATGATCACGGACACAAAGATGGTGACGTATGCATGACCCCTCTCTGTTCACACTCTAGTGGGAAAGAAAAAAACTGTAACAAGTAATCACTACACAACGCTAGGCTAGACTAGAGGAAGAGAATAGGGAGTGGTGTTTGCGAGAGCATTTTTTTAGCATTCTTTGCTGCTAGTGAGCTTAATTCAACCTGATCTACTTAGGCCAAGGTCTGCTTACACCAGGTATTTTCAAGTTCAATTGCATCCTCTTAGAATGCTTTCTCCCGTTTCTGGCCAACACTTCCCAGGACAACAGCCATCACTCTGAGGAAGGTTTTCCTTGCTGCAGAACCCTGCGTTTCTCTTGCCATATTTCATTCTTCAGTCTTCCATAATCAATGGGTTCTCTGGGTTCTCCACCAGTTTCTGAGCCCTTCAAGCATGAAAATAATGTCCTGTTTGTCATTACAACCTGGTACCTAGCATTTAGTAGATGGAACGAACTCTCATCAAACCTGTTGTAAATGTCAGACGAATGATTGTGAAAAGTCATTTAGACATCTATCTTTAATTGTTACATTGATTCTGTTAGTAAACTGCCTCTTAACACAGTTTTTACAATCTCTTTTTGGACACTGACCACACTCCTGATATACTAATATTCTTGTCTCAAAATCAAGGCACTGAAGTCTGCCTTTGGGACCTCCTGAGGGAAGTGTGGGAATTAATTCCCTACAAGAAACAGTCTTCAGCTAAAGGCTGAAACACTGAAACAGAAACTCACAGTAATTTTAAAATCACTGAACTGAGGGGCACTGGGTGGCTCAGTCAGTTGAGCATCTTGATCTCGGCTCAGATTGTGATCCCAGGAATACGGGATCGAGTCCTGTGTTGGACTCCGCACTGAGTATGGAGCCTGCTTGAGATTCTCTCCTTCTCTCTCTCAAACTAACAACAAACAAACAAAGTATTTAAAATCATTGAACCATGCCTTTTCCCTTGGAATATACCTCTCCTTCCCCTAAGTCGAAGAAGCCACATCCATGTTCTAATACTGATTTGTAAATACTTCTTGGAATAATAAGTTTGTTACAGGACAAAGCCTTCATGATTCTAACTGTAGCACACCTTGTCTCCTTTGACATACTACAGAATGGCTTTAAAGATTCTGATTCTTCACTTGGTTTGTTACAAAGACTAAAGAAGTCTAGGGCACCTGGGTGTCAGTCAGTTAAGCATGTGACTCTTGATTTCTGTTTAGCTCATGATCTCATGAGTTCAAGCCCAGAAGCTGGCTCTGTGCACTGAGCAAAATGAGCCTGCTTGGAGTTTCTCTCTCTCTCTCTCTCTCTCTCTCTCTCTCTCTCTCTGCCTCTCCCCTGCTCATGTTCTCTCTCAATAAATAAATAAATAAATAAATAAATAAATAAATAAATACTTTAAAAATATATTTAAAAATAAGTTAATAAGTAAAAAATTTAAAAGCCTCAATTCCCATAATAGTTTCAACTCACATGTGGGAGTTTGATCTATGGTAAGTAGGAGACAACTCAGTTCCTTCTATGGTGTTCCACAGGAAATCCAATCAGGTTCATAATCCTGTTATTTTGTAGAGATTTGTTTTCTAAAGACTACATTGTCCTAAAACAGGATGAAGATTAGCTTTTGTGCAGTAGAAAGAAATTAATGTAGCTTCTATTTATACTTTTCAATTGGGAAAGTCCCTGCTCAACAAGGATAGGAAGAAGAGAAAACAGGAGGTTTCACACCTACATGTAAATGCTCTTTTACAGAAGTAACACATGTCAGTTTGCCCAACGTCATAAGCCAGAAATTGCATATGGCTATACCTAATCAGATTGCAAAGGAACAAATAAATCCTCTAACACATCGAGAAGTAGCGGGAAACCAGATATCAGGGCAAATAGTGATGTCTGCAATTCTAACCCTCATAAAGTAGAAAGGTAACTTGAAAATATTTCCTTCAAAGACATCATCGGTTAGAGATCATGCAATTCAAGCACAAAATGCAAATACAAAATGAGTAAAGAAAAAAAAATCACAGCTGTTATTCCTCCTACTATTATTAGTTTTATATTAGCAAAATAAACAATAAGTTCATAAAATTTGATAAAAAGTAAAATATCCACATACTCACATTATCAAGAAGACTTTGATATCTGTGGTCATTAATAATGATCCTCACCTTCTATGAATGTCATACGTAGGCATATTAGCCAATTTACAAGTAGAGTAATACATGTACGTGATAAATTAATGTCTATACCTATATAAAGCTCTCTCTCTATGTGTGTGCACGTGTATGTGCCCATACATATGTGTACATAAATGATGTATAATAATGTAAAGAATGTAAAATACATACATGTGTGCATGAATAAACCTGAAAATATGGACCTTGGACCTTTTAGGAATGCTATTCCTGAGAAATGGTTTTATACAGAGTCCTCAGAAATGTGCTAGGTTGCTGTCAACAAGGCTAACGATAGGACAGCTTTGTGGCCAAAACATGTAGGCAAGGGTAGACAGAGGCGGCAGAATATAAAATTCTATGAGAATGATAACACACTTCTGACAACTAGTTGAAGCTACCTTTTGCTTAGGTTGTTTTATCAGCCACTGTATTTCTCTGAAGGGAAATTTGAGAGACTTGGAGAATATGTGCCTCCCTCTGGGAACATGCAAATCCTGTGCCATTTAAGGAACATTTTATTCTTCAACTTGGTCTGTTGACATCTTTTCATTAATTATATTACCCTCAAGTTGTGAAAATGACACAGTTGAAATGCCAAAGTCAACACAAGCACTGGATGTTTCTGATTTTTGGTGATTTTCCACACAGTTGGTTTTTTTCGTTGTTTTGTTTTGTTTGCTGGAAAAGGATCTAGCCAGGTTGCCTGGATGATTCTGTATGAAAATATTTTAAAAAGGAATGAAAGTGGGGAGAATGAGGAGGAGGACGAGGAGAAGGGGGAGGAGAAAGAGGAGGAGAAAGGAAGTGAGGGTGGTATAGGAGAAGAAATCTAAACTGTGTCTTAAAGGCCTCAACACTGAACATTTACAGTCACTAAGATATCCTCATCAAGCAGGTTTGAATTGTTATAATTTAATTGATAGCCTGAAAGGAACAAAGGAGGGGACAGAGGAAGGAACAAAGGGAGGAAGAAAGGAAGAATGAAATCTAATACATTTTGGGGTCCCTGGGTGGCTCAGTCAGTTGGGCATCCAACTTCGGCTCATGCCATGATCTCACAGTTTGTGAGTTCGAGCCCCAAGTCAGGCTCTGTACTGACAGCTCAGAGCCTGGAGCCTGCTTTGGATTCTGTCTCTCCCTCTTTCTCTGCCCCTCCCTCCCCCCACATGCTCTCTCTCTCTCTCTCTCTCTCAAAAATAAACTTAAAACAATTTTTTTTTAAAAAGAAAGAAAAGAAATCTACTACATTTTGGTAGAGATTTCTTCTGTGTGATTCTCCCAAATTGTTTTCAATAATGAAAATTTGGGGCTCAAAGGCATGGTAATAAAAACATAATATTATATAATGAAATATTATCTTACTTGTTTATTCTCCTTTTTCTTATTTTCTTCAGGACAAAATTTCAAGGACTTACTCAGGCAACTGAAACATGGCAAGACTTTTATAAATTTTTAAAATTGCATTCTTTCCATCTTCTTGATTTCCTTTTGATTGGATTTAGGAAGACAAAATACTAGATGAATCACTTGGATTATTACTGACTAGAGTCACTGTGTGTTTCTAAAATTGAAATGAAAATTATGAACAATATGATTTTCTTCATGGACCCAGTAGTTTGCCAAATAAAACAGGTAACTAGATTCTCATTACTCCAAGGCTTATGACCATGGGTGATATTAATTATAAATACCAAATCTATTGTTTGGAAACATTTTCAATTATATTTAGTATTAGTTGAAGATTCTTTAGTTCTTTCATACAAATACATACAGTATTAGGAAGCTGCTTTATTTAAATAAAGGGTAAATCACAGAACCAAAGTTGTTAGAACACAAAATCAGCAAAAATAGAAGCTTGTCTTTCCCACACTGTTTGTTTCATTGGTTATGACTCTTAATTTTACAAGACTGTAATTTTAAGTCTTATGAAGCATGGGATTTTTTGTAAAGTCCCCCAAAATGGAATAACAGTTTTTCTCTTTTAATTTTGCCAGACTGCAGTAAGAAAACACGGGAAACCCATTAGCTCAGCAAATAGAAACATCATTCCATGTACTTAGCATCTTTGGTGGGAATTTGTGCCTCTCAGAGTAGAAATGAACATTTGATGAGGTAATCTGCTTTCTCTTATATTGAAAAACCAATCTTTCAGGCTAGAACCAGTTTTATCTGTTTGCCTTGTTTTTTAAGCAAAACAGCAGAATGTATTTTTATATTTATATTCATATTTGCACAGCCTTCTTAAATTTGGGGGGTTTTTCCTACATAAGAAAGCTGCTATGAATAATACCTCAACTGAACAGTAAGGGATGGAAACCGAAAGTCAAATAACTTGGATTGAATGATCTTCTTTTATTGATCATGAGGATGATTTCTATTCATATCACAAGAAAAGTATTATCTGGCATTTCCAAGCTAAAACCTAAGCAAGGCATCAATCTGAGAAGGTCAGAGGCTCTTAGAGGTGGAAGGAAGCCTAGAGTACAGCCCCCACCACTAACGCCTCTCCATGAACGGTGCATATACAACCTGGGCTAGAATCGCTGAGGCGCAACTTAAAAAGGAACACCCTGTATCAGACATACTGAATTACAGTTTATGCCATGAGCATGCTCTCTAACATTTGAGAACAAATTTAATTTTCTTTCACATGTCAGCTCGTCAAATATTGAAGACTGAAGTTGTATTGCTGTAAAAAATTTTCTTTCTAAATATGCTGTGTCCAGGCTCACTAAAACATCTGATAGAAGATGTGCAGAGGGCCATTATTTCTCAAGACAGATTAAAGATGGAAGAGATTCGTATCAAGATGGTCATTAGTCAGAATTTATCACTCCTTGTTTCTTGGAGACTAAGAATGAAAGGCATTAAATTAGACAATGCATTCAAAACACTTAGCCAGTGTCTGGAACACAATTAAGTCCAAGCTGTAGTTGTGGCTGTGGCAGAAACAGCAGCCGTGCCATAACAGTGGTCATGGAGGCAGTGGCATCAAAGCTGTGCTCTGCTGACTCACTCCTACCCGCCTGCCTTCCCGCCCTCCCTCCTTCCTCTCCTTCCTATCTTCTCCCTTTACATACTTTTTTGGTAATTTTTGGTTTATCCAAATCATATATACACATGGTAAAAAAAAAAAAATCAAACATTACAGAATAGCTTTAAGAAAACAAAACTTTTGGGGCACCTGGGTGGCTAGTTGGTTAAGTATCCGACTTCAGCTCAGGTCATGATCTTACAGTTCGTGGGTTCAAGCCCCGCATCAGGCTCTGTGCTGACCACTCAGAGCCTGGAGCCTGCTTTCAATTCTGTGTCTCCCTCCCTCTCTCTCTGCCCCTCCCCTGCTCATACTCTGTCTCTCTCTCTTTCTCTCTCGAAAACAAATAAACATTAAAAAAAAAAAAAACTTTTATAAAAAGTTTATACACCTCATCAAACCAGGTCAAGTTCAGCATTATTGCAAAATCCTGGAACGTGCAGCTCAGAACTTCAGTGTCTGTGCAGATCCACCTTGAGAAAGAAAGAGGCCGGGGCACCCCAAACCTCTCCTCAGCACCTAACTCCACCACCATCGTCAGAGGTGTGGGGGAGGATGGTGATGCCCCCACGTTAGTGCAATTGTCCCACTAATGGATCCTCAACTCATCATGCCAATTTTAGGGCTACCCACCCCGTTGGTAATCCCTAAGAATGAGCCCACCCGGACGGATCCTCATCTCTTCTGAAAGATCCTCTTTTGCTATGTGTCTATGCTGCAGTGGCTTCCCTTGTCCCATCTATTCTGTCTTCCAAAAATCTGTGGAAATCCCTATCCATAATCATACTCATGCCCACACACTTTTCCTGATTTCCTTTGATATTATGGGAAGGGGCTCAAAGGAATGAGAGACTCCTTTCTCAACAGTTTAAAGTATAGAAACAACACTCTTCCTGTGATATTTATAGATGCTTTCAGAATTTGGTCCAGTTCTTTTTTTTTCTAATGTTTATTTATTTTGAGAGAATGAGAGGGACAGCATGAACAGGGGAGGCGCAGAGGGAAAGATAGTGAGAGAGAATCCCAAGCAGGCTCCACGCTGTCAGTGCCAGATGCAGGGCTCGAACTCACGAACCGTGAGATCATGAACTCAGCTGAAATCACAAGTTGGACACTTAACTGACTGAGCCACCCAGGCACACCATGGTCCAGCTATAAGAAATGGTGACATTCATTCCTCTAAGCCATGTTATTCCATGAATCCCTTCCTTAGAATTTTTTTTTCCCTCCCTTTCTAAAATCCTGAAAAATGAAATCTCTCTTTGGACAACAAATTCTCCACTAGTCTTTGTACTCTTGTCCCTATAAACATCTGTTGTAACCAGATTTTTAAAAGATTCTGGGTTTTTTTTTTTTATCAACAAATCTTTTCTAATATCCACACATAGATTCCTTGACTGTAGACAATTCACACCTACATTTTATTCCAGACTCAACATGAGCCTCAAATTGAAGTTTGCAAGTGATATTTCACTCACAGCCACTCCACTACTATTTTTTACAAAGACTTATACCTGCATAAAAATACCTCTAAAGTAGGTGCTGCTATAGCAACTGAGTATCCCTTTTAGCAAAGGAGGCCTAAGGGTGCCAACTACAAAACTGACAATTCTCTTGGTAGTTCCTGACTGTATCAAAGCTGAAAGATACTTTTTTTTTTTCTTAAAAGGATGTTTCTTCCCAGGGTCCCAGATCCCAGAGATCTGGAGTCAAATTTGAATCCTGCATCATACTCTGAACATCATCCCTAAGAGCAGTGGTATTTCTTAGCTTCAGTGCTGCTTTTGAACTTTCATAATGAAGGTTCTTATTTCACTTCACATCCTTCCAAAGTTGATTTTACAACAGGTTTTCATATGAGCAGCTCATCAAGGGAACCACGGAAGAAAGTTGGAAATATGACCATTGTTAAGATAAGAATTATGATACCAGCTATTTCTTACTGGGCGCCCAATACATGTCAAGTGGGATACTAAGCTCTTTACATAAATTACCTCATTATATCTGTATAAACAACTTGTCAATTTAATGGGAAGAAATTAAGAAGGAAAGAAAGAAGGAAGTAGGAAGGGAGGAAAGAAGGGAGGGAGGGAGGGAGGGAGGAAGGAAGGAAGGAAGGAAGGAAGGAAGGAAGGAAGGAAGGAAGAAAAGAAAAAAAGAAAGATCCCTGAAGTCCATTTAGCTTAACTTTCCATGCTATTGGATGAAAGCCTCCATTATACTGTGACATATTTCACTTCTGGATGTTCCAGCTAAGCATTCAGTATCAGCCAAGCCCAGAGGCCAAAAGAGTTTGGAGAAGATGCTCCTCTTGAGAAGAAGCTGAAAAACTGGTTTTCCCAACTATGGACATGCATCCAGTGGGAATCTATCCAATTCAGATATGTGCATTTCATTTGCATATGTACATGTGGATATATATATTTGTGTGTGTGTACATATATATTTTTTTCTTTTCTTTTTTTTAATATATGAAATTTATTGTCAAATTGCTTTCCATACAATACCCAGTGCTCATCCCAAAAGAAGCCCTCTTCAATACCCATCACCTACCCTCTCCTCCCTCCCACCCCCCATCAACCCTCAGTTTGTTCTCAGTTTTTAAGAGTCTCCTTATGCTTTGGCTCTCTCTCAGTCTAACCTCTTTTTTTTTTCCTTCCCTTCCCCCATGGGTTTCTGTTAAGTTTCTCAGGATCCACATAAGAGTGAAAACATATGGTATCTGTCTTTCTCTGTATGGCTTATTTCACTTAGCATCACACTCTCCAGTTCCATCCAGGTTGCTACAAAGGGCCATATTTCATTCTTTCTCATTGCCACGTAGTAGTCCATTGTGTATATAAACCACAATTTCTCTACCCATTCATCAGTTGATGGACATTTAGGCTCTTTCCACAATTTGGCTGTTGTTGAGAGTGTTGCTATAAACATTGGCATACAAGTGCCCTTATGCATCAGTACTCCTGTATCCCTTGGGTAAATTCCTAGCAGTGCTATTGCTGGGTCATAGGGTAGGTCTATTTTTAATTTTTTGAGGAACCTCCACACTGTTTTCCAGAGTGGCTGCACCAGTTTGCATTCCCACCAACAGTGCAAGAGGGTTCCCGTTTCTCCACATCCTCTCCAGCATCTATGGTCTCCTGATTTGTTCATTTTGGCCACTCTGACTGGCATGAGGTGATATCTCAGTGTGGTTTTGATTTGTATTTCCCTGATGAGGAGTGACATTGAGCATCTTTTCATGTGCCTGTTGGCCATCCAGATGTCTTTAGAGAAGTGTCTATTCATGTATTCTCACCATTTCTTCACTGGATTGTTTTTCGGGTGTGGAGTTTGGTGAGCTCTTTATAGATTTTGGATACTAGCCCTTTGTCCGATATGTCATTTGCAAATATCTTTTCCCATTCCATTGGTTGCCTTTTAGTTTTGTTGATTGTTTCCTTTGCTGTGCAGAAGCTTTTTATGTTCATGAGGTCCCAATAGTTCATTTTTACTTTTAATTCCCTTGACTTTGGGCATGTGTCAAGTAAGAAATTGCTGCGTCTGAGGTCAGAGAGGTCTTTTCCTGCTTTCTCCTCTAGGGGTTTGATGGTTTCCTGTCTCACATTCAGGTCCTTTATCCATTTTGAGTTTGTTTTTGTGAATGGTGTAAGAAAGTGGTCTGGTTTCATTCTTCGGCATGTTGGTGTCCAGTTCTAGCCGCACCATTTGTTAAAGAGACTGTCTTTTTTCCATTGGATATTCTTTCCTGCTTTGTCAAAGATGAGTTGGCCATACGTTTGTGGGTCTAGTTCTGGGGTTTCTATTCTATTCCATTGGTCTATGTGTCTGTTTTTGTGCCAATACCATGCTGTCTTGATGATGACAGCTTTGTAGTAGAGGCTAAAGTCTGGGATTGTGATGCCTCCTGCTTTGGTCTTCTTCTTCAAAATTACTTTGGCTATTCGGGGCCTTTTGTGGTTCCATATGAATTTTAGGATTGCTTGTTCTAGCTTCGAGAAGAATGCTGGTGCAATTTTGATTGGGATTGCATTGAATGTGTAGATAGCTTTGGGTAGTATTGATATTTTGACAATATTTATTCTTCCAACCTGTGAGCATGGAATGTTTTTCCATTTCTTTATATCTTCTTCAATTTCCTTCATAAGCTTTCTATAGTTTTCAGCATACAGATCTTTTACATCTTTGGTTAGATTTATTCCTAGGTATTTTATGCTTCTTGGTGCAACTGTGAATGGGATCAGTTTCTTTATATGTCTTTCTGTTGCTTCATTATTATTATATAAGAATGCAACTGATTTCTGTACATTGATTTTGTATCCTGCAACTTTGATGAATTCATGTATCAGTTCTAGCGGACTTTTGGTGGAGTTTATCGGATTTTCCACGTATAATATCATGTCATCTGCAAAAAGTGAGAGCTTGACTTCATCTTTGCCAATTTTGATGCCTTTGATTTCCTTTTGTTGTCTGATTGCTGATGCTAGCGCTTCCAACACTATGTTAAACAACAGTGGTGAGAGTGGACATCCCTGTCGTATTCCTGATCTCAGGGGGAAAGCTCTCAGTTTTTCTCCACTGAGGATGATATTAGCTGTGAGCTTTTCATAAATGGCTTTTATGATGTTTAAGTATGTTCCTTCTATCCCGACTTTCTCGAGAGTTTTTATTAAGAAAGGGTGCTGAATTTTGTCAAAGGCCTTTTCTGCATCGATTGACAGGATCATATGGTTCTTTTCTTTTATTAATGTGATGTATCACGTTGATTGATTTGCGAATGTTGAACCAGCCCTGCATCCCAGGAATGAATCCCACTTGATCATGGTGAATAATTCTTTTCATATGCTGTTGAATTCGATTTGCTAGTATCTTATTGAGAATTTTTGCATCCATATTCATCAGGGATATTGGCCTGTAGTTCACTTTTTTTACTGGGTCTCTGTCTGGTTTAGGAATCAAAGTAATACTGGCTTCATAGAATGAGTCTGGAGGTTTTCCTTCCCTTTATATTTTTTGGAATAGCTTGAGAAGGATAGGTATTATCTCTGCTTTAAACGTCTGGTAGAACTCCCCTGGGAAGCCATCTGGTCCTGGACTCTCATTTGTTGGGAGATTTTTGACAACCGATTCAATTTCTTCACTGGTTATGGGTCTGTTCAAGCTTTCTATTTCCTCCTGATTGAGTTTTGGAAGTGTGTGGGTGTTTAGGAATTTGTCCATTTCTTCCAGGTTGTCCAGTTTGTTGGCATATAATTTTCCCTGGCATAGTATTCCCTGATAATTGTTTGTATCTCTGAGGGATTGGTTGTAATAATTCCATTTTCACTCGTGATTTTATCTATTTAGGTCATCTCCCTTTTCTTTTTGAGAAGCCCTGGCTAGAGGTTTATCAATTTTGTTTATTTTTTCAAAAAACCAACTCTTGGTTTCGTTGATCTGCTCTACAGTTTTTTTAGATTCTGTATTGTTTATTTCTGCTCTGATCTTTATTATTTCTCTTCTTCTTCTGGGTTTGGGGTGTCTTTGCTGCTCTGCTTCTATTTCCTTTAGGTGTGCTGTTAGATTTTGTATTTGGGATTTTTCTTGTTTCTTGAGATAGGCCTGGATTGCAATGTATTTTCCTCTCAGGACTGCCTTCGCTGCATCCCAAAGCATTTGAATTGTTGTATTTTCATTTTCGTTTGTTTCCATATATTTTTTAATTTCTTCTCTAATTGCCTGGTTGACCCATTCATTCTTTTGGAGGTTTTCCAGATTTTTCCTGTGGTTGATTTCAAGCTTCATAGCATTGTGGTCCGAAAATATGCATGGTATGATCTCAATTCTTGTATACTTATGAAGGGCTGTTTTGTGACCCAGTATGTGATCTATCTTGGAGAATGTTCCATGTGTACTCGAGAAGAAAGTATATTCTGTTGCTTCGGGATGCAGAGTTCTTTTTTTTAAAAAAAAATTTTTTTTCAACATTTTTTATTTATTTTTGGGACAGAGAGAGACAGAGCATGAACGGGGGAGGGTCAGAGACAGAGGGAGACACAGAATCGGAAACAGGCTCCAGGCTCCGGGCTGTCAGCACAGAGCCCGACGCGGGGCTCGAACTCATGGACCACGAGATCGTGACCTGGCTGAAGTCGGACACTTAACCGACTGCGCCACCCAGGCGCCCCTGCAGAGTTCTAAATATATCTGTCAAGTCCATCTGATCCAATGTATCATTCAGGGCCCTTGTTTCTTTATTGACCATGTGTCTAGATGATCTATCCATTGTTGTAAGTGGGGTATTAAAGTCCCCTGCAATTACCACGTTCTTGTCAATAAGGTTGCTTATGTTTGTGAGTAATTGTTTTATATATTTGGGGGCTTCTGTATTCGGCACATAGACATTTATAATTGTTAGTTCTTCTTGATGGATAGACCCTGTAATTATTATATAACGCACTTCTTCATCACTTGTTATAGCCTTTAATTTAAACTCTAGTTTGTCTGATATAAATTTGGCTACTCCAGCTTTCTTTTGACTTCCAGTAGCATAATAAATAGTTCTCCATCCCCTCACTTTCAATCTGAAAGTGTCCTCAGGTCTAAAATGAGTCTCTTGTAGACAGCAAATACATGGGTCTTGTTTTTTTATCCATTCTGATACCTTATGTCGTTTGGTTGGAGCATTTAGTTCATTTACGTTCAGTGTTATACAAAGATATGGGTTTAGAGTCATTGTGATGTCTGTAGGTTTCATGCTTGTAGCGATATCTCTGGTACTTTGTCTCACAGGATTCCCCTTAGGATCTCTTGTAGGGCTGGTTTAGTGGTGACGAATTCCTTCAGTTTTTGTTTGTTTGTTTGTTTGTTTTTTCTTTATCTCTCCTTCTATTCTAAATGACAGATTTGCTGGGTAAAGGATTCTCGGCTGCATATTTTTTTCTGTTCATCACATTGAAGATTTCCTGCCATTCCTTTCTGGCCTGCCAAGTTTCAGTAGAGAGATTGGTCACTAGTCTTATCGGTCTCCCTTTATATGTTAGAGCACGTTTATCCCTCGCTGCTTTCAGAATTTTCTCTTTATCCTTGTATTTTGCCAGTTTCACTATGATATGTCGTGCAGAAGATCGATTCAAGTTACGTCTGAAGGGAGTTCTCTGTGCTTCTTGGATTTCAATGCCTTTTTCCTTCCCCAGATCTGGGAAGTTCTCAGCTATTATTTCTTCAAGTACACCTTCAGCACCTTTCCCTCTCTCTTCCTCCTCTGGAATACCAATTATGCATAGATTATTTCTCTTTAGTGCATCACTTAGTTCTCTAATTTTCCCCTCATACTCCTGGATTTTTTTTATCTCTCTTTTTCTCAGCTTCCTCTTTTTCCATACTTTATCTTCTAGTTCACCTATTCTCTCCTCTACCTCTTCAATCCGAGCTGTGGTCATCTCCATTTTATTTTGCAGCTCATTAATAGCATTTTTTAGCTCCTCCTGGCTGTTCCTTAGTCCCTTGATCTCTATAGCAATAGATTCTCTGCTGTCCTTTATACTGTTTTGAAGCCCAGCAATTAATTTTATGACTATTATTCTAAATTCACTTTCTGTTATATTGTTTAAATTGTTTTTGATCAGTTTGTTAGCTGTCGTTATTTCCTGGAGGTTTTTTTTGAGGGGAATTCTTCCGTTTTGTCATTTTGGATAGTCCCTGGAGTGGTGCGGAACTGCAGGGCTCTTCCTCTGTGCTGTCTGGAGTAACTTGCATTGGTGGGCGGGGCTGCAGTTAGACCCAATGTCTGTCCCCAGCCCACTGCTGGGGCCACAGTCAAACTGGTGTGTACCTTCTCTTCCCCTCTCCTAGGGGTGGGATTCACTGTGGGGTGGCATGGCCCAGCCTGTCTACTTGCACACTGCCAGGCTTGTGGTGCTGGGGATCTGGCGTATTAGCTGGGGCAGATCGGCAAGGTGCACAGGGGAGGGAGGGGCAGACTCAGCTCACTTTTCCTTCGGTGATCCACTTCGGGAGGGCCCTGTGGCACTGGGAGGGAGTCAGACCTGCCGCCAGAGGGATGGATCCGCAGAAACACAGTGTTGGGTGTTTGCGAGGTGCAAGCAAGTTCCCTGACAGGAACTGGTTCCCTTTGGGATTTTGGCTGTGGGATGGGCAAGGGAGATGGTGCTGGCTAGCGCCTTTGTTCCTGCCAAGCTGAGCTCTGTCATCTGGGGCTCAACAACTCTCCCTCCCGTTGTCCTCCAGCCCTCCCGCTCTCCAGGCAGAGCTGTTTACTTATAACCTTCCAGATGTTAAGTCCCCCTTGCTGTCAGAACACACTCTGTCAGGCCCCTCCGCTTTTGCAAACCAGACTCGGGGGCTCTGCTTTGCCAGCAGGCTGCCCCTGCACCACAGGTCCCTCCTGCCAGTCTGTGTAGCCCACACCACCTCTCTGCCCTTCCTACCCTCTTCCGTGGGCCTCTCGTCTACACTTGGCTCCGGAGAATCCGTTCTGCTAGTCTTCTGGTGATTTTCTGGGTTATTTAGGCAGGTGTGGGTGGAATCTAAGTGATCCGCAGGACGCAGTGAGCCCAGCGTCCTCCTACACCACCATCTTCCCGGGAACCAGAAACATACATATATATATATATATATATATATATATATATATATATATATATAATAAAAGATGAACAAAAAGAATCTTGAGAATTCTTAAAACCAAGCTTTGGAAAAAGAACCATATAAAGGTTACTTTATTTTTTTTTCAAATCTTAGTATATTGTTGCAAGAATAAAATATGAAACAAATGAGCTGTAGTTAATACTTTTATAGAACTTGGCTTATCTCCTAAATGTGTGGTTCTTTATTCCCCCTAGCTTTACTGAAGTATAATTGACAAATAAAATTGTATATATTTAAAGTGTACAATATGATGATTAGATATACATATAACTTGTGAAATGATTACTATAATTAAGTTAACTAACACCTCCATCACCTCATATAGTTACCTTTTGTGTGGGTGGTGAGAACACATAAGATCCACTCTCTTAGCAAATTTCTAGTACACAATACAGTATTATTAAGTATAGTCATCATGCTGTACCTTAGATCCTTAGAAGTTATTCATCTTATAACTGAAAGTTTGTACCCTTTGACCAATATCTCCCCATTTCTTCCATACTCCAGCCCTTGGCAACCACCATTCCAGTCTCTGTTGCCATGAGTATGACTATTTTTTTATATTCCACTGATAAGTGAGAACACACAGTATTTTTCTTTCTCGGTATGGCTTATTTCACTTAGCATAATGCACTCCAGATTCATCCATGTTGCCAAAAATGGCAAGATTTCCTTCTTTTTTATGGCTGAATGACATTCCTGTGCATGAATGTGTGTGCGCTCACACATGTGCATGTACACACATGTAATATATATATTACATTTTCTTCATTCATTTACCCATTGATTGACACATCATGGTTATTGTAAATAATATTGCAATGAACATGTGACTGCAGATTATCTCTTCAAGATACTGATTTTATCCCCTTCAGATATATACCCAGAAGTGATATTGCTGAATCATACGGTAGTTCTTTTTTTAATTTTTTAAGGAACCTTCACACTGCTTTCCATAATAGCTATATCAACTTATATTTCCACCAACAACATATAAGGGTTTTTTTTTTCCTTTTCCTTTTTCTCCACATCCTTGCTATCACTTATCACTTGTTTTTTTTACAGTAGCCATCCTAAAGCATGTGAGGTCTTATCTCATTGTGGTTTGGGTTTGGATTTGCATTCCTCTGATGATTAGTGATACTGAACACCTGTACATGTACATGTTGGCCATTTGTATGTCTTTGGGGAAATGTCTATTCAGGTCCTCTGCCCATTTTTTAATCAGCTTATCTTTTTTTTTTTTTTTTTTTTTTGCTATTGAGTTACGTTAAGTTCCTTATATATTTTAGATATTAACCCCTTATCAGTTATGTGGTTTACAAATAAATATATAAGCTGCCTTTTCATTTTGTTATTTCCTCTGTTGTGCAGACACACAGACTAATTGAACAAAAATAGGGAGCCCAGAAATAAATCCATGCATATATAACCTTTGACGAGGGTGCCAAAACACACTGTAGAGAAAGGATAGTCTGTTCAATAAATGGCATTGGGAAAACTAGATATCCAAATGTAAAAAAATAACACTGGAGCCCATCCTACACCACCCACAAAAATTAACTCAAACTGGGTTAAAGATATAAGGGAGTGCCTGGGTGGTTCAGTCAGTTAAGAGTCTGACTTCGGGGGGCGCCTGGGTGGCGCAGTCGGTTAAGCGTCCGACTTCAGCCAGGTCATGATCTCACGGTCCGTGAGTTCGAGCCCCGCGTCAGGCTCTGGGCTGATGGCTCGTAGCCTGGAGCCTGCTTCCGATTCTGTGTCTCCCTCTCTCTCTGCCCCTCCCCCGTTCATGCTCTGTCTCTCTCTGTCCCAAAAATAAATAAAAAACGTTGAAAAAAAAAATTTAAAAAAAAAAAAAAAAAGAGTCTGACTTCGGCTCAGGTCATGATCTCACAGTCCGTGGATTCGAGCCCTGCATCGGTCTCCATGCTGATGGTGCAGAGCTGCTTGGGATTCTCTCTCTCTTTCTTTCTCTCTGCCCCTCCTCTACTTGGACTCCCCACCCCCAAATAAATAAACAAATAAATAAACTTAAAAAAATGTTTAATGGATTAAGCACTTAAATGTAAAACATGAAATCATAAAACTGCTAAGAGTAAAACATAGAGGGAAAGCTCCTTGACATTACTTTTGGCAATGATATTTTGAACATAAAGTTTACTGTATATACTGTGTACAAGAAATGAGGAAGGACAGTCAGTGAATTACCAGTCTCCAGTTCCTTCACAGATGGAAACTAGAAATAATCCTTAAGTGTGTGCATATGTGCACATACACACACATGCACCCGCACACATTTGCACCCACAAGTGCTGTGAGTGGTGCAGGATGAGAGGTGGTTAAAGGAAGAGTTTGTCATTTTTCTGCAAAGACCAAACAATCTCAAATGAGCCCCATATTATGTTTTCCTTGATCAAGTGATGTTCTTCCTGTATGAAGGCTTGTTAGTAAGTCATAATCCATGTTACACACTTGCTCACAATGTTTTCTAGTTTCCACCAAAGTTGCAGCCCTCAACAAATGTTGCTGGTATTTGTGTATTAATTTAAAGAATATTTATTGCACCTGCTCATCTATTTAATTAATATACACTGTACTAGGAAAATGGAATGAATAAAGGAGACACATCCTATCCTTCATGAGCAAGACACCCAAGTGATCAGAAAATTATACTAGGCTGGATAATTACGATGATATTAAAGGTGTCCCTAATATTGGCTGAAGACAGGGGATGGGTGGAGAAATCAGAAGAGTTGATATCTAAGCTCAAGTAAACAAATTTTGTCAGGATACTGTAGGAATGTTCCAGCTGAGGGAACAGTATATAGAAGCCCCAGAGGCCAGAGGGAGCATGGTGTTGTTATGGAATCCAAGCATCCGGGGCACAGGTGGAATATCTCCTGGAGAAGTGGCTAGAGATAAAACTGGTGAGTTGGGCAGTGACATGAGCTTAGAAGGACTTGAAAACCATGGTACAAAGTTTGGAACTTCATGCTAGAGGTATTAATAATTTGACAATGGCTTCTAAGAGGATAAGTGGCATGATCACGTGTTTTAGAAAGATTGCACTGGCTGCAGTATTCCACACCAATTAGCAGGGAAGTGGTGTGAATGCATGTGGGCCATTTATGAGGCTCTTGTGGGACTCTGGTCTCTTACTGCCCACAGTGGGGTCCTCAAACCATCACTCGGAAACTTTGCAGAAATGCAGACTCTCAGGCCCCATCCCAGAATCACTGAGTCAGAGTCCACGTTTTTGCAAGTTCCCCCAGGTGATGTGTATACACACCAAAGTTTGAGATGTGTTGCACTACAAGAGTGGGGCACATTGGGATCATCTGGTAAGCTTCAACAAAATTTTGATATCTGGACCTCACCCCCAGAGATTCTGATTTATTTGCAAACCAGTGGTTCTCCAACTTTGCCATGCATTAGATTCACCTGAGGAATTTGAAAGCTGCTGATGCCAAAGCTGCATCTCAGACTAAGAGTAGACTAGAAGGAGATTTCTACACCAGAGATATGTCAGAGACAGAAGACTGATAGAAGTCATGACTAATGGGGTATGTATGGAGAGTGACAGAGAGCAGTCAAGGATGGCAGATGGCACCCAGGTTTCCAGTGTGAGAAAATGGGGGAAGCATGATATCCAGCAGTCTTGCTCTCTGAGTTCACAGTGCCTCCAATGTGCCCTGTTGGCTGTTGCATTCTCTCGGGAAATTTACATTTTTTGGATTGCCCAGTGGCAATGAAAGAGGGTCTTTGAACACACATTGCTAGGGAGAATATTTACAAAGACTTAGAATTCTAAACTCAAAAGCAGATTTCCTCAATATGCAGTAACAGTGATTTCTATTTCCTGTGCAAACATTTCAAAACTGAATTGAATAGTGAATAGTACAATGTCCCAGCTCTACTGGGGAGGGCAGCACCAGGTTATCCTGTAGATCATAAAGGAATTGATCACACTGCCTTCCAATCATGTGTTTTTTTGTAGGATTCCACCATCAGGCTACAAGCTCCTTGAGGGATACAGTGTCTATTTACCCCAGAGGCCCTGGTATCCATAGAAGGTGCTCTTGAATGCTTGAATGACAGCACGAATGTTCAATGAATAGAATGTACTTTACACAAAGGGATAATAAATTCTCTTTGATGTAGCTGCTTCAAAACTACATTTTTTTCCCTTAAACTGTTTGGGTCTTGTTGTCTGTCTACAACTATAGAAAGTTTGCAGCAACCATTGCCAATTAAATGCTACACACATTCATTGGTCCACAGGGATATTATTTCTGATTAAGAATTAACACACTTTGGCGTGAAGCTGTCAATGTCAATCGGCTTAAATCAAACTGAATGTCAAATCACTTAGCGTATGGCTTATCTATATCTAATGCTGAAAGCAAGGGTGACATTCTCCTGAAGAGGAGACAATCCTGTATACAGTGTGCTGCAGGATCCTTAAAGGGCCAAACCCCATCTGAAAATGTGTATACCTAAAGTCTTCTATTTAAAATTTTCAGTACATGTCCTTTCATAAGTATGTAAATGTACAGTGTAAGGGGCCAGTCTTCCCTGTTCCTCACACCATTCCCCGAGACTGTATCAGTGCCTGGTACAAAGTGAGCACGCAGTAAATACTGGCTAAATGAAGAGACATGAACAGTGATTTGCCAGAGCAAAAATAACTCCGCCCGCCACCACAGATCCCTGTTAGCATTCACGTATTTGTACTGCTGTTTGTTTAAATGCAGTGAGAGTACTTGAAGGCAAGACTTTAAATTTTCTGGCAAAGAAGGAGGAGATTTAAATAATAATTGGTGAAAAAATTATGAGTCCTGCCTGTGCAAATGAGATCATCAAAACCATTACCAGTAGCTTCGATGGTTCTCTCGTGAAAGCAAATTTCACACCATTGCATTCACCTTAGCCCTCATAGAGCGTCCCTTTGGATTTACAAATAAGTTAGGAAAAGTCTTCCAGAAACTGGACGTTCATAAGTAA
The DNA here is from genome assembly GCF_024362965.1 of Panthera pardus. Classification (NCBI taxonomy): domain Eukaryota; kingdom Metazoa; phylum Chordata; class Mammalia; order Carnivora; family Felidae; genus Panthera; species Panthera pardus. The sequence goes on from NW_026526688.1 coordinate 190,380,886, forward strand.
AGAAGCATCTATGCCAGGACTTCAGATATGAACAAATATGTTATATAGTTAATAAAAGAGAATAACATTTATTGAGAGTTTACAGTATACCAGACAATGTTTTAAGCTGCCATTATCTTTTTTTAAATTTTTTTCAATATATGAAATTTATTGTCAAATTGGTTTCCATACAACACCCAGTGCTCATCCCAAAAGGTGCCCTCCTCAATACCCATCACCCTCCCTCCCCTCCCTCCCACCCCCCATCAACCCTCAGTTTGTTCTCAGCTTTTAAGAGTCTCTTATTAAGCTGCCATTATCTATTAATACCTTTGTTATTCACAAGAAACTTATCAGGTTGGTATGCTCATGATCCCCATTTTACAGATGAGGTAGTCAAGGCTGGGAAATGTTAAGCAACTTACCCAAAATTACACAGCTTTGTGGTAGAAATGAGTGGTTGATTCTCGTACCCAAGCACAAAGCAGAAATGTCTTTAATAAAATGTAAACACAGTTAAAACCAGTCTGATAAATCTCTGGGCATGTTTAAAGGGAAATAGTTAAGTATGGCGAACCTATCACTAGGATGGTCATTTTAAATTGGAGAACTGATCATTCATTAAGCACAGAACTAACCAAGGGGCTCCTGGTGGCTCAGTTGGGTAAGCGTCTGACTCTTGGCTCCTGTTTAGGTCATGATCTCATGGTTTGTGGGTTCGAGACCTGCATGGGGCTCTGCACTGTCAGTGCAAAGCCTGCTTAAGATTCTCTCTCTCTCTGGCCCTCCTCTGCTCACATTCTCTCTCTCTTTCTCAAAAAACAAAACAAGGGGCGCCTGGGTGGCTCAGTCGGTTAAGCGTCTGACTTCGGCTCAGGTCGTGATCTCGCGGTCCGTGAGTTCAAGCCCCACGTCAGGCTCTGTGCTGACTGCTCAGAGCCTGGAGCCTGTTTCGGATTCTGTGTCTCCCTCTCTCTCTGACCCTCCCCCGTTCATGCTCTGTCTCTCTCTGCTCAAAAATAAGTAAACGTTAAAAAAAAAATTTAAAACAAAACAAAACAAAACAAAAAAACCCCAGAACTAACCAAAAGAGTGCCTTTCTTGTGCTTATCATTGTTTTAGGGGATAGGAACGCAGTGGACTGAAGTCAGAGAATGCTCCTGCTCTCATAGACCTTACATCTAATAGGAAAAGATAGATAGTATGCATGGAAATACATAAATGTAATATTTTCAGATTATGGCAAGTGCTATGAAGAAAAGGGAGCAGGGTAATGTAATAGAAAGTGACTTACAAGTTACTTTAAGTTGGGTGGCTCAGAGATTTCTCAGAAATAGTGACATTTGGGCTGAGATCTGTGTTGACAGAAAGAGACAGCCACTTGAAAAGCTAGGAAAAGAGAAAATCTGCATAAGGAACAGCAGGGGAAAAATTTTGAGCTTGGAGCTCAAAAAGCAGAAATGATGCCAGTGTGAGAAGGAAAGAACAGCAAGGGAATGGGAGCGGAAGGTGGGGAGGAAAGAGAAGGAAGCAACTCCACTGGGAGTTTTGCTATAATTGCATCAGGTGTATAAAATCATTTGTGAATAATTAACAACACTTTAATACTGTGTGTTCCCAGGCACTGAAACAGCGAGCCTCTTATTTATTCCAGGCCCCTTTGATTTCCTTCAGTAAATTTTCATGGTTTTCTTTATGTAGGTCTCATGCAATTCTTAAATTTATTTCCATGCATCAATGTTTTTGTATTATAAATGGGGTCTTTGGGGCATGTGGGTGGCTCAGTCAGTTAAGCATCTGACTTCGGCTCAAGTCATGATCTCACAGTTCGAGGGTTCAAGCCCCACATAGGGCTCTGTGCTAACAACTCAGAGCCTGGAGCCTGCTTCAGATTCTGTGTTTCTCTCTCTCTCTCTCTCTCTCTCTCTCTCTCTCTCTCTCTCTCTCTCTCTGTCTCTCTCTCTCTGCCTCTCCTCCACTTGTGTGCACACTCTCTCTCTCAAAAACAAGTAAATAAACATTAAAAAAAAAGTAATAAATTGGGTCTTTTTTTTTTTTTTACCAGTGCATATATTTTAATTGTTTTTCTCATATATTTTCAAAGAGGTTATAACAACATGGCAAATCTGATGAAAAATTCTTGTCCTCAAATGATATAGGTTTCTGTAGTGATCAAAATTCTCTTTTCTTCCTTAGAGCTGAATAAAAACTGACCCACTTTTGTTCTCCATGAAGCTCCAATTTGACCACCTGTCTTACAAATATTCCTCCTTCCCCTCTCCTTTCCTTCCTTCCTTCTTTCCGTTTATTCATCCATTTAATAAAGATTGATTTCAGAAACCTATTATATGTCAGACACTATGCTTGAAACACCGAAATATAATCTTAAATTGCTTATGGCCTGCTTAGGTCAGACAATTAATAAGCAGTTAAGGTACAGAATGATGAGCTCTCATAGTGAAGAGCAGAATGTTATGGGGGTACAGTGGGGGCCCCTCATCTAGCCTGAGGCTGGGGGTAGAAAACACCTTCATGAGAGACTCAGCCTAGAGACAAGGAGACTTGGGCAGAGACTGTTGGAAGGGCCCAAGACAAGTGAGTATATTTCATCAACCATGAAACAACCACCCAGTTCAACTGATCTGTACAAAAAATATTTTTTCATGATATAAGTAACTCACGAATACATGTTCAATATAAAAGTCCAATCTAAAAATGGGAATGTGGAAGCAAAAATTTTAGTATACATTTTCTCTACCTGAAAACCTTACAGATAATAATTTTTAACTATATGGTTATACTGCCTGCACCTATAGAACTCCATCATTCTTTTTAATATGTACACAATTATTTTTTATGCAGAAGTGATATGTACTCACATATTCACAGTAAGAAAACAGCATTAAACCTGAAAGTAGAAATGGAAATGCCCTAATCTTCCTGCAACTATCCATTCACATTCTCATTCCCCAGGGTAAACTCTTTCAATATCAGTGTATTCTCCCAGAAATCATGTGGTGTGTGTGTGTGTGTGTGTGTAAATGTTTTCTCCATTCTCTTAAAGCCAAGCTGCTCTAGGGACCCAGCAGGACACAGACTCCCCACTTCTGCAGTGCTGATCCTTGTCTCTGGGAAGAGCTGTGAGGGACATATACACAGGTGGCTTGACTGTGCATCACACTAGACCCAAGGAAGGTTCCATTCAATGTAATGTGACCTCAGGACATGCCAGTCACAAAAGAATTGTGTTTTCTGATGTGAAACATTCTTTTAATGGAGCAACGGGCTAACGGAAAACAGAACATGATTTTATTACTAATGTTGGAAGGAGGAGGGAGACTTTTCTTTGTAAGTTATTCACTCTCTTCATCCAAGTCATGCAGCAAATGCATTTGGGTAGGGGCACTGTAAAAACCAACAGGATCCGCAGGTACAGAACCTATTCTAATTGCCACCTGCCATAAAGAAACTAATACTGTATTCTCCAGTTAAAGACATACAGTTTTATATGCTTCAGGGCTATGGGTGATTCTAGCTCCTGGTTCCATGATAATTTATAGTAAATGAGGCATGAATTCATAGGGATTATTTATTTACTTTGAAGTGATTCGGTGATCTGTGAATGACCCTATTGCTAGTTAATAGGAGGAAAGACGTGCTTGTCACTGGAATAAAAGGAAAGGCATATAACACACTCCACATACAATCTTCACAATTTCTCCCCAAAAGGCCTATGTCAATAACATTTGCAAGGAGATAAGTAAAGCAAAACTATTATCTACAAATGAGGGATAAGGAAATGGATGCCCTCAAATCTAGACACCTGGCTTGTCCAGTTTTACTTAAAACCAAGTTTGAGCAAGTTGAAACAGGGGGCCTTTTCACCACAGGGGCTCTTGAGGTTATATTCAAATATTTAATGATTATATAAGCTAAGATTAACATTGCATTTCATATTTCATAATGCAATTTTACAAGAAAAAATTCATAAAATAACTCAGTTTAAAATAAATGTTCGGGGTACTGTGCACAGCATTTTTTCGGAACAAGAAAATACGGACTCAGGAGATTTAAAAATTTAGTTCAGCTTATGCCCCTAAAAAGTGACAGCATTCAAGCGACAGTACTTCGACAGGAAAATTCCACTCTGCTCCTATACATTTTATTACACCATCACATCTAGAATCTCAAGGAACTTAAAGCCTGCATTACCCTATTTCCCCAACCCCATGTAATAGCCAGACACCCTTTCTTGCCAGAGCAGAAGCCTTAAGGTACCAATAGTTCAAAACTACAATCATACTATTGGGAGAATTAGCAGCTAGTTCCAAAACCAAGTACACTCAGTCTCCTTATGAAAGTTAATTAGCTGTTCTGTCTAAATAATCACAGTAGCTTCTCCTAAGAAACCAACACAGCTGTAGTCTTTAAGAGCTCATTGCATCGGTCCTTAAAACGTTTTAAGCTTTACTCTTAACTGAAGAATTTGGGAGAGATTTTCAAAAGTTGACCACATGGGGGCAGTATGACCATGGCATTGAAAGCCTTCCAGACTCACAGTTAAGGATGAGAGTGTGCCGCCAATTAACTCGGGAAAACATCCTTTTGTGTCTTCTTTGACTTAGAGATATGCAAAAAAGATAGCAAGCTGTGCAGTGTCTGAATAGAGAGCTCGTTTTGTTCCATTCAGCTTAACTAGAGGGATAAGGGTGCAGGATGAGGGGCAACACTGCCGCCTAATGAGCCAATTATTCTGAGTGGCACAAATACACCTAGGGACCTGGAGAAAGGTGCTTCCATATGAGCAGGAAAGCAGAGAAGGACTATAATTTTAGGATTAAATCACGGGCTTAAAATGTCCTTGGGCTCAAAATCTCTTCTCTTTTCTTCTGTCTGACTTTCCAACAAAGAAACAGGAAGGAGATGTTTATATTGGCATTGTCCCTTTTTTGTTGGTGTCTTTGAATTTGTACAAGTCACATTTTCCTAGCAATAAATCTACAGAGCAACCAGCTTGCAAATCCTTGCATTCAAAATATTTTGTCCTGTTACCCTCACATACAATTCTATTATGGAGGAAAATTGCTCTCACTCTGGGGTGTGTGTGTGTGTGTGTGTGTGTGTGTGTGTGTGTGTACATCACCACCCTCCCCCTTACTGAAAGGATTATCTCAATCCTCAAGGTAATTCTATACAGTAGGTGCCATTATTTCCATTTTACAGCTAGGGAAAGCAAAGCCAGGAGAAATGAACTGAACCGATTCAAGTTCCCACCAACAGTAAATGGGCAGAACCTGATCTATCTGATACACAAAACCATAATTTTCTTCCTTATCATAGTTATTTCATATTCAAGATAATATCTTCTTCTCTTTTAAATAACCTTTGTTTTTTTTATTTTGTTATTATACAAATTTGTTTTTAAGTTTTTAGAGAAGTCTCAAAAAGGAAACAAGAAATAGCTGACTAACTCAATGTCCAAATGAGCCCTGATGTCTATAAAGACAAAAAGGAGGAAAAGTATAAATATGGATCTGATTTGAAAAAACAACCAGACGCAAAGGTACAAAAAAAAAACCCCAAACACACACACACACACACACACACACACACACACACACACACACAAAAACCTCTATGACCCATACCCACACCCTTCTCCACCAACATTACTACTATACTAATAATAAATCATTTAAAATTCAAGTGTAATATATGGTGGTGTATGTGATAATATAAGCCAGCACTTACAAAGCATCAACTATTAGGACTTCACAGTTTGAAGTACTTTAAAAGTATTAGATCAATTAACCAAATCATTTAATGTGTATGTAGCATCATATATTCATTTTTCTTTATACTGAAGAGAGCATACTCTTCAAATTATTTCATTTTTTCTTATTTTTTCCCTTTAAATATATAACTTGGAAATCCTTCTATATCTATGAAGGGTGATCTTTATTTATGTAGTTAGAATATTTCACAGCAAGGATTAATTATAATTAACAGATACCTATAGTTTATTTTTTCTCCCTATGATCTTAACTGGGAAACATGTATGGTTAGTTTTCTTTGTATTTATAAATCACATCTTCACAACAACAATAAAAACTGAATATGGTCAAAGGGTGGTTAGGTTAGAAAGGAACTGATAAAATGAATAGAAACATTGTTTTTATGGTTTAGAAAACCATTGTATAACAGTGTTACCAGCCACCTTGAGGCTACAGCAAGCAGCACTGACCAAGGACAGAGGTCACTGAAATACAGATCAAATTATCCTGATCCCCTACCCCTGGGTATTGAAAACCTCCTTCATGACAGACACTCTCTGTCAAGCATTTACATCAAATAAAAGGATCCTCATGCTTTGAGCCCATGGCCATAGGTTCATCCACATAGTTCTTTCCACCAGCTCCTTTACCCTGATTTTCCAATCATGTTCCTTCCAACCAAGACATCCTCCACTGTCCAAGAATGAATGAATGCACACACACCTGTATCTGGAGCTGCTTCTCCCTTCACACCAAGCTGAAGACAAGGTGTGTGAGATTCTGCCCAATAAAAGGATTTCTCTTCACTACTGTCCTTCAGCACCACCCCTAAGTGGTGCTATAATGGAGCAGTGATCCATTTTTGACTAACATCAACATATCATGCCAACCCATTTGTGAACCGGCATGGGCCCTTTCCTCCTTTGTCAGTTGGTCATAGGAAATACCCTAACACAGATGTGTGTTGAGAGAGCCTCGGTAGCCACACATTGTGCAATATGAGAGTGAGTCTCGGCTATCTGGTTATATAATTTACATAGGCCTTTTGGATCTGCCTGTGCCCTTCCCATTTCCATAAATTTCCTTCATCTAAGGAATTGCTGCTTTTCCCCATCCACCTTTGTACGATTTGGTGTGTTTGCCAATACTTGGAGTATGACAGGCATTTTGGTAGTGTGATGGCACCAATATAGTGAACAGCATGAAGGTCTGAGTCAAGATGGTTAAGATCTCTCCAGGCACTGTTACAACAGAGTGTTGGAGAATTAACATAGACCCCAGTGAAGACAATGAATGATGACTGCTGTCCTGCCCTGTGAAGGTGAAATGTTTTTGGCTGCCCCCCCAACTTATGAGGTCAAAAAGAATTTACCAACCAAGGATATGCACATCAGTGTTAGAAACTGTTATGATCTGCTGCCATAAGGTATCATATCCAGTCCAACAGCTGTGGTTATAGTGCCACCGAGTTAAGTTTTTGGTAGCCCCTCGTAATCCTCTACTATCCATTGGTGTTTGCAGAGCCCGTGATGGTTAAAGGGGCAATGATGAAACCACCACCTCTGTATCCTTGAATATTTGACAGCTGAAGTATCATTTCTGATCAACTATCATGGCCAGGTATGGGGGAGGTCAGTTCAGGAGTTTACAGTCTTTTCTAAATTAATAATCTTTATGCCACAGTTTGGAGGACCAATATGAGCATCACACAAGATGCTAAGTCTTTCTATTCCATTTGAGTCCTGAACAATAACCATAAAAACAAGGTCTTGGGTCCAAACTCCATTGACTCCCATGCTTCCATTGGCTCCCACTCTAGCTGGAGAACTCCTAGTATTAGTACTAGCTTATACCCTTTATCTAACAGCTGAGATCTATCAAAAGTCTAAAGTTTCCTCTTTCCCCAATGCAGTTACCCTGCCAAGTGGCTGTGGGTCATTTTAAGGAAGGACAAGAGGTATGTTTACTATGTAAAACTATTCTTTCAGAGATCATCAAGGAGATCTGGCATCTCCTTCCACTAGTAGGTTCTGGGTCTATGAACTGATATATATCTGGAGACTGAATGAGGGAGCATGATTTCTTATTGTGTCAAATGACGTCAGCCTCTGCCCCCTAGCTCTTAATGTTCTTTGACATTACAAAGAAATGTAATGTCAGAAATTATGTGAATGATGTGAGAAACACTTGAATTGGCTTTCCATTTCTCTTTCTCAATCCCTCTCTCTTCCTCCACCCCTGCCCCACTCCCCTTTCCCTTCCCTCATTTCCCACATCATCCAAGAAATGTCATAATAATTACCACACCTATTTCTGTTGGACAAGACACCCAATTGCCACTCTGGCCTTGATGACAATTATGATCATTATTTCTATCTTGCATCTGGTATTCAGATGCGGCCATGTGGCTTCTGCCATTCCTAAGATCCGTCATTTATATGTGAAGGAGCTCAGTTTTTTGGCAACATCTCCCACTGTCTAACCATGCCTACATAAAACAGCCACAACTGAACTGAGCAAAAATCCAGTGCACCCCTCACAAATGAACTCCATACTCTCTTGGTGAGGGTGGATTCCCTGGGAAACATAGTCAGCTGGTACATTCTCAAAGGTCTTATGTAGTAGAGTCATTCAAACAGTTCCACCTGCCCAAGCCTTCGATCAATTCCTTAAGAAACTTCCAAGAAGGTTGTGTCATCACCACCCCATTCACTGTATGTAGTTCACCTTTATATTTAATGTTCAAGGTGCCTATGCAGAAGACCCAGATATCTTTTCCAGACCACAAATCCAGAGTCATAAGTAAGTACTCTGACATAAAAAATTCTCTCCAAGCAGGCTGATAGTCTTCTCTGCCTACCCCAGTACCTTCTAATTCCATTCTCACAAATGTTTCTGCAGTTCTTGCCAATATGCATTAGCCAACTACTGAAATTCCATTGGGGTGTAAGCTATTTTTCCTGGGCCCAGACAGTACATCTTCATTTAGACAGTGAGTGCTAGGATCTGACCCTGGATATATTGTTTTGGAGAAAGTGAGGGGTGATGGAGGCAGATCTTGAGGAGAACAGGAGATAGCACTGTGAGGCCCTGTCCCAGGGCAGAGTTTCACACAGTATCCAAGTAAGGACAGAATGCTTCCCTCTAGCAAGAGGAAGGTGGCTTCCCCTTCCTATGTTGGGCATGCAAGGGAGTTTGAGGGTTCAACATCCTAAGGCTCAACCACCCAAATGTTCCTCAGCCAATTTTCAGGCTTCCTCTCTTTTGCTATCAAGGTCCTAACAAAATAAATAGGCCATGGCTGTGCATTTGGCCAACTCTGTAGCTCTGCTCCCTGATTCTCTACAAAGTCTGTCATAGCTAGAACATATATCACTGCTCTTTGAAATAGCCATTAAGCCCTTCTGACTTTCACAGCATGCTTCAAGTTGGCAGTTTATTGCTCTGAGTCTATTATTTTATTTGCTAAGAATTGCAGTGTAGTTAATCCACTCTAGTATTTTCTAATTATCATTTTCCCCAAAGTGTTTACTTATCAGAGCCTTTATATAAAATTATGTCTCACCTACTCCTTTCATCTCATCCCAAATAATCATAGGTGAAAACATCAGTAATTGTAAGGTCACTGAATCCAGGGGTTATCCCCCAACTACTTCCCATCAGTATGGGTCCTATAGTGCCACTGGGCCATGAGTAATCCAGCTCCAAAACAGATTCTTGGAGTCTGCTTTTCAGGATTTTTCCTGATCCCAATTGCCTTAGCCTAGAGTTCCCAGAAGGCAGAGTTTGCACTATTATTGACAGGAAATAACAGGTGGGAAACAGGATGGTATAAGAAGAGATTACCTAGATAATTACAAAGGGAGTTAAAATGGCGGAGGAGTAGGGAGACCCTAGGTTTTTGACTCATCTCTCAAGCGCATCTAGATAAATATCAAATCATTTTGCACACCCAAAAAATCTATGAGGACAGAGAGGGCAAAATGCACAGCTGGAGGTGAAAAAAACTGCCATATCATGGAAGGTAGGAGCTGCCAAATTGATTTGGGAGAGTTAAGAGCTGTGAGTGCTGTGATGGGGAGGGAGACTTAATCAGGGAGAGAGGAGCAAGAGAGAAAGAGTGAAAGCACAAACAGGGGATTGCACAAGAAAAACTCTTTCCCAGAACCACTGACTGGGAAAATGAGAGGGGCTGAATACCACAAGTTTTTGTTTTTGTTTGGTTTCTTAATGTTTATTTATTTTTGAGGAGGGGGAGGGGCAGAGAGAGAGGAGGACACAGAATCTGAAGGAGGCTCCAGGCTTTGAGCTGTCAGTGGAGAGCCGGACATGGGGCTCAAACTCACGAACTGCGAGATCATGACCTGAGCTGAAGTCAGACACTTAACTGACAGAGCCACACAGGCACTCCTAATTCTACCAGACATTTAAAGAAGAGTTAATACCTATTCTTCTTAAATTGTTCCAAAAATTAGAAATGGAAGAAAACTTCCCAACCCCTTCTATAAGTCCAGCATTACCTTGATTCCAAAACCAGACAAAAACCCCACTAAGAAGGAGAATTATAGACCAATATCCCTGATGAAACTGGATGCAAAAATTCTCAACAAAATACTAGCAAATCAAACACAACAGTACATTAAAAGAATAATTAACCACTATCAAGAATTTATTCCTGGGATGCTCCAGGGGTAGTTCAATATTGACAAATCAATTCAACATAATATACTACATTAATAAAGGATAAGAACCATATGATCCTTTAAATAGATGCAGAAAAAGCATTTGACAAAATACAGCATCCATTCTTGATAAAAACCCTCAACAAAGTAATGATAGAGGAAACATCTGTCAATATCATAAAGGTCATATATGAAAGACTCACAGCTAATATAATCCTCAATGGAGAAAAACTGAGAAAAACTGAGAGCTTTTTCTCTACGTCAGGAACAAGACAAGTATGTCCACTCACCATTACTACTTAACATAGTACTAAAAGTCTTAGCCTTAGCAATCAGACAACAAAAAGAAATAAAAGGCATCCAAATCACAGGGAAGAAGTCAAACTTTCCCTCTTTGCAGATGACATGATACTCTATATAGAAAACCAAAAGACTCCACCAAAAACTTTGCTAGAACTAGTACATGAATTTAGCAAAGTCGCAGGATATAAAATCAATGTACAGAAATCTGTTGCATTTCTACACACCAAAAATAAAACAGCAGAAAAAGAAATCAAGGAATCAATCCCATTTACAATTGCACCAAAAACAGTAAGATATCTAAGAATAAACCTACCCAATGAGGTAAAAGATCTGTACTCTAAAAATTGTAGAACACTTATGAAAGAAATTGAAGAAGACACAAAGAAATGGGAAAAGATTCCATTCTTATGGATGGGAAGAACAAACACTGTTAAAATATCTATACTACGCAAAGCAATCTACACATTTAATGCAACCCCTATCAAAATACCACCAGCATTTTACACAGAACTAAAATTTTTATAGAACCAAAAAACGACCCCAAATAGTCAAAGCAATCCTGAAAAAGCAAAGCAAAGCTGGAGGCATCAAGATCCTGGACTTCAAGCTATATTACAAAGCTATAGTCATCAAGACAGTATAGTACTGGCACAAAAACAGACACATAGATCAATGGAACACAATAGAAAACCCAGAAATAAACCCACAACTACATGGTCAGCTCATCTTTGACAAAGTAGGAAAGAATACCCAATGGAAAAAAGACAGTCTTTTCAACAAATGGTGTTGGGAAAACTGGACAGCAACATGCAGAAAAATGAAACTGGACCACTTTCTTACACCATACACAAAAACAAATTCAAAATGGATGAAAGACCTAAATGTGAGACAGGAAACCATCAAAATCCCCAGAGGAGAACACAGGGAGCAACCTCTTTGACATCAGTCATAGCAACCTCTTACTAGACATATCACTGGAGGCAAAGGAAACAACAGAAAAAATGAACTATTGGGACTTCATCAAGACAAAACCTTCTGCACAGTGAAGGAAACAATCAACAAAACTAAAAGGCAGCCTACAGAATGGGGGAATGTATTTGCAAATTACATATGTCATAAGGGTTAGTATCCAAAATCTATAAAGAACTTAACAAAATCAACACCCAAAAAAATAAATAATCCAGTGAAGAAATGGGCAGAAGACATGAATAGACATTTTTCTAAAGAAGCCATCTAGATGGCTAACAGACACATGAAAAGACACTCAACATCACTCATCATTAGGGAAATACAAATCAAAACTATGATGAGATAGCACCTCACACCTACCAGAATGGTTAAAATCAACAACACAAGAAATAACAAGTTTTGGCAAGGATATGGAGAAAGGGGAACCCTCTTACACTGTTGGTAGGAAAGCAAACTGGTACAGCCATTCTGGAGAATAGTATGGAGGCTCCTCAAGAAGTTAAAAGTAAAACTACCCTATTAATCCAGCAACTGCACTACTAGGTATTTATCCAAAGGATACAAAAATGCTGATTGAAACAGGCACATGCACCCCAATTTTTATAGCATTATTATCAACAACAGCCAAACTACAGAAAGAGCCCAAATGTCCATCAATTAATGAATGGATAAAGGAGATGTGGTATATACATGCAATTAAATATTATTCAGCCACCAAAAGCAATGAAATCTTGCCATTTGCAATGATGTGGATGGAGCCAGAGTGTACTATGATAAGTGAAATAAGTCTTTCAGAGAAAGTAAAATACCATATGATTTCACTCATATGTGGAATTTAAGAAAAAAACATGAAAAACAGAGGAAAAAAAGAGAGAGAGGGAAACAAACTATAAGAGACTCTTTATGATAGAGAACAAACTGAGGATTGATGGAGAGAAGTGGGTGGGGGATGGGCTAAATGGGTGATGGGTATTAAGCAAGGGCACTTGTTCTGTTGAGCACTGGGCGTTATATGTAAGTGATGAATCACTACATTTTAATCCTGGAGACAATATTACACTACAATGTTAACTAACTAGAATTTAAATAGAAATTTAAAGAAAAAAATAGATAATTGTAAGATAACAGAACAGATTCTATAATAGAGATATGAGCAATATCTACAATTCATCTGAGAAGGTAGTTAACTGAACTTGAGGAATCAGGGATGTCTTCATGGAGAACTAAGGTAACAACATTTATTCAGCATTCACTCTGTGTCATGATCTATGGAAAGCCCTTTGTATTTAATACTTTTAATAATCCTATGATGCAGGTAGTTCTGCTGGCTACATTTTAGATATGAGAACACTAAGTAAAGTTTAATGAATTCCCACAGACGCTAAGTGACAAAGCCAGAGGCCATGCTTTTAAACACTGTGCTAAACTTTTTATTTCTAGAAAACTTGATATCAGCCTGATTTTTAAAAGACAAGCATTTTTTTGTTTTTGTTTTTGTTTTGTTTTGTTTTTTTATCAACTGTACAAGAAGGAAGGATAACCCTAGGCAAAAAGGACAGGAGATGCATAGACAAATAGATGTGAAAGGGACCGTCATACTTTAGGATGATAAGAAATTCAGTATTAACCAGGAGTTATTTGAAGGAAGTCTTAGCTGTTTGGGCTGCTAAACAGAATACCACAGACTGGTATAAACAACAGAAAAGTATTCCTCACAATTCTGGAGGCTGGGAAGTCCAAGATCAAGGTGCTGGCAGATTCAGTATCTGGTGAAGGCCTTCTTTCTGGTTCAGAGTGCCTATCTTCTCACTATGCCTAAGGGCACTATTCCCATTCACAAGCCACCCCCATGACTTAAACACCTTCCAGACAGTGGCCTCTAATACTATTACACCTTCTAAAAGTTATCACAAATAGTCTATAGCAGAGGGTAAGACGGATGGAGAAGAACAAATGGTACAGAATGGGTGAGTGGATTCACCGTGAGGAGGTCATAAAACTCTGAAAATGAATCATGGCTCTGAAGAAAGGCAAAGGGACCCAAGAGATTGTGCCTCTTCATTTCTGTCATGTTCCCTCTCTCCTCCCTGGGCCTAAGTGGCAGACAACTTGCCTTGTCTCCATATTACTTTGAGCAAGGCTGTCAACCTTACTATCCTATGTCACTAATGTAACACGAAAATAAGGACTGCTACCTACCTACCTTTAAAAGATGGTTATAAAGATGAAATGAGATAATGTAAGTACAGTATCTAACACCCATAATTAACTTATATCTATTTAACTGTAAGCTCTTGTCTAGAGATAGAAATACAAAGAAAGCAAGAGAAGAAATAACAGTTCACCAGTATGTGAAATCCCACTTTCAATAATTGGTAGCTCTTCCTTGGTGAGAAGGGAGGTGTGAATCTGCTGTTCCCATATTTAGTCCCAGTCCCTCTCTGCCTCTCAGAGTGTGAGCATCTTACAGGCAAGAAGTCATTTGTACTTGAAGCTATAGCTTAGCACAGTGAATGAAATAAGGTACATATTCAATGAATGTTCAACAAATGTTTGTTTATATCTTTGTTACTATTGTTATTCTCCTCCACTCTCTTCACCTTGCAGGCTGCAGTCTCTGACATCAACTGATTTGTCAAATTTGCTATCTTATAGAGACAGTTATCCTACACTGGAGACTCAGCCCACCCTGGCTTAAAGAGGAATCACTGATCTGCCATTAGTTATTTCCTTTGTGGCTACTTAGAAGCTACTCCTAAGTAGAAGTATCTACTCAAACCAGAATCTGTCCCTGACTTCTTGTGTTCCCACACACACCTCGCTCAGACTCAATGTCCATCTCCATAAATTTGACTCTAGGTCCATCTGATCAGCAAGCTCCCTTGAAAAACCCCACAGAGAAAGAGAATAAAGAAAGCATCAATCCCAAACTCTCTACCCCTTATATAAGTCCCACCTCATATACTGGCCTGGAACTATTCTCTTCCTACAACTACTGGCAGAGGAAATACCCTTTCCTATCCCTGGAAACTCCATCCCCCCACAAAGTGTGATCTGATCTCAGAGTCCTGGAAATCAACACGATCTGACAGTTCATTCCTAGAATAATTATTTATTTAAGGTTATTCAGCTCTGGATGTCACACATCAGTGGTTCTGCCAGGAATATATTGTGCTATCCCAGTGGATCCCAACTCTTTTTCCCTCCAATACAGTCTTTCCTCCAATAGTGATGGAGAAGAAAATCAAGCCAACACATCCTTCACAGGTGGTCTGCCCTCCATTCTCCAACTCCTGGGAGCAAATGCTTAGACAAGAAAACATGCAAACATTTACCTAAAACAAAAAATAATGTTTAGACATAGAGAAATTTAAAACAAAATTTAGAGTAAAAAATACCTTGCACAGTTTTTAGGGACCCAAAATATATGTCTAATGTTAAGTTACCAAATGGCTTAATATTGCCATCAGCTGCATCTACATTTGGGTAATTAATTCCACTGCAAATTGGGTCCTTCCCAAGAATGCAAGATGGGTCTTGGGATGTGGGTTTGTCTATGTCAATGAAATTAAAAGACTCACCAAAATCCTCCTCTCCCAGAAAAAGAGACCTATGACCTAAAGACAAAGGCAAGTCCTAAAGACAAAGACAAAGGCAAGTCTCCATGCTAAAAGGCAGATTCCACATATATTAATTGATAGAGTGTGTGGAACACTGGCCCAAGCCTTCAACTGATGTTAGGGTTTTTGTTTGTTTGTTTTTTTATCATTTTAACTGTCAGTTTTTATTGCCTCACATCATGTCAACGTACCACATATGCACGAAGTCTAAAAACAGATCCTTGTTCTCTTTTGACTTTCAGAGTCAAATGACACAAAAATATATCATCATCTCCATCCCTAATTTGTGCAGGGGTTTGATCTGAGACGCTTTGAATATCTCATGTGTTGCATGAAAGTTCAAGTTACAGGGTCGAAGTGGTTTACAAGCCAGTTCGCTTTGCCAAGTGCCCTTTGTGGAAGAGTTAGCACTCTGAGGACTGGGCCAGTTCACATGAATGCCCGGTGGAATGTAAAAGGATCTCTAGAGCAGAGAATTTTTGGGTGTTTCTATGAAACAGAAAAACAATACTAAGAAAGCTAACTGAGCCTTTTTTTCATGAGACTTAAACAGCAACACTTCAACTAAAATCATGAGCTTATTTCAACAGTCGTTTCATTTTAGCCTGCATGGCTTGCATTTTATATCTGGAAAAGTTGAGACAAGTGCTATGCGCATTTAATATTTTGTTGGAAGATTAGAATCTCTGAATGTTAGAGTTGGCACACACACACACACACACACACACACACACACACACACACACAGATCATTTTCCCTACCGTGTTCACTTTAGGGCCTGGCAGCTGTTGGGGAGACTAAATGGTGTAGGAGAAGGTGAAAGGATTTGGAACACAGAGTTACCAAATACAAGTCAAGCACCTCAATTTACTGGCTCTGTGATTCCAGGCGAGTTACTTCTCCTCTCTGAATTTCATTTTATCAGTCATAAAAGGGAAATGATAATAACACCTACCTCATGGAAATACAGTGAGGCCTGAGTAAGACCAGTGTATATATGGGGAGCTCTTAACATTCTGTCAGGTGTTGCACAAATTACATGGAGTCACCCTGCTATGATGTGACAGCGTGTGATTTGAATACAGAGGACCTTAAGTGTAGTCCTCATTGTACCACCTGACATTTATAAGTATCAGAGTCCTCATCTATAAAAGGGGAAATGCACACCTCCCTCATATGGTTTCTGTGATCATCCATGAGGTGCCTATAAAGCAGTTATAGTGTCTGACACATAGAAACACCTAACATTAGACATTTGATCATGAAATTGATGCTCCTTCACCAAGTATTTAATGAGACCCAACTATGTGCTGGGCACTTTATCTTGTACTGGGAAAGAAGTGGGTAGAAAGTTACCTGGCTCTGAAGGGACTCATCATGTAGTGGGAGATATTTTACTTCCCATCCCCAAAAGTGATCACAGGCTTCTCATTGTCCAGAAAATAAAGTTCAGGTTCTTTGTTTGGCATTCAAAACATTCTACTGTGTGACTCCACTCTATCACCCACTGAAACTTCTTATACAATCTATGCTTCAATCAAACTAAATTTCCTGTGTCTGTGTCATCACTCATTGTATTAGTCAGGGTTCTTCAGAGAAACAGAACCAGTAGGAGATTTATCATAGGGACTGGCTCATGCAATTATAGGAGCTGAAAAGTCTTATGATCTGCACCTGCAAGCTGGAAAAACAGAATGCTAACCTCTTCTAGAAACAGCCTCACAGACACATCCAGAAATAATGTTTTACTAACTACTTGAGCATCTCTTAGTCCAATCAAGTTGACAAATAAAATTAACCATCACACTCAGATTCTCCACCTGAAATATTCCCCATCCCTTTCTATGTCAAAAGCCCACACTTCCTTCATAGCCCAGCCAAATGCTCTCTACTGTGAACATCCAGTTCTCTGCTTCAATTTATGTCCCTTAATAAGAACCATCTTCCTCTCTACACATCTTCTGGTATACCTGAAGATGCCATTCCCTGGCCACAAAATGGGTACAATATTACCTACTTCAAGTCAAAGAAAAGAATGCCCCCCCCTCACTTTAAGGATTAGTTCAGGGGTAGGCATGCGACCCAATCCAGGCTGATAAGAACGACACCTAGCATTCATGCAGAACTATTCAGAAATAGAATTTCCTTTTACAGTAGGGTTAAAGTAGCTACTAAACCAAAAGGCTGTGAATCAACAGCAACAAGATACCATCTTACCTACAAGAATACCCAACGCAGAGGAAAGCAGAGCTGAGAGATGAACAGAACCCAACTGCTGATGGCATCACTGACTACTTAGATGGATACCCCTTTACTTTTAGTTAGGGAAGCCAATCCATTTCCTATTATTATTTAGCTTATTTTTTAATATGAAATTTATTATCAAATTGGTTTCCATACAACACTCAGTGCTCATCCCAACAGGTGCCCTCCTCAGGGCCCATCACCCACTTTCCCATCCCTCCCACCCCCCATCAACCCTCAGTTTATTCTCAGTTTTTAAGAGTTTCTTATGGTTTGACTCCCTCCCTAACTTTTTTTTTTCCCCTTCCCCTCCCCCATCATCTTCTGTTAAGTTTCTCAGGATCCACATAAGAGTGAAAACATATGGTATCTGTCTTTCTCTCTATGACTTATTTCACTTAGCATAACATTCTCCAGTTCCATCCACATTGCTACAAAAGGCCATACTTCATTCTTTCTCATTGTCACATAGTATTTCATTGTGTATACAAACCACAATTTCTTTTTTTTTAATGTTTATTTATTTTTGAGACAGAGAGAGACAGAGTGTGAGTAGGGGAGGGGTAGAGAGAGAGGGAGACACAGAATCCGGAATAGGCTCCAGGCTCTGAGCTGTCAGCACAGAGCCCGATGTGGGACTCGAACCCACGAACCATGAGATCATGACCTGAGTCGAAGTCGGACGCTTAACCGACTGAGCCACCGAGGCGCCCCAAACCACAATTTCTTTATCCATTCATCAGTTGATAGACATTTAGTCTCTTTCCATAATTTGGCTATTGTTGAAAGTGTTGCCATAAACATTGGAGGACAAGTGCCCCTATGCATCAGCACTCCTGTATCCCTTGGGTAAATTTCTAGAAGTGTTATTGCTGGGTCATAGGGTAGATCTATTTTTAATTTTTTGAGGAACCTCCACACTGTTTTCCAGAGCGGCTGCACCAGTTTGCATTCCCAGCAACAGTGCAAGAGGGTTCCCATTTCTCCACATCCTCTCTAGCATCTATAGTCTCCAATTTGTTCATTTTAGCCACTCTGATTGGTGTGAGGTGGTATCTCAGTGTGGTTTTGATTTGTATTTCCCTGATGAGGAGTGACGTTGAGCATCTTTTCTTGTGTCTGTTGGCCATCTGGATGTCTTCTTTAGAGAAGTGTCTATTCATGTCTTCTGCCCATTTCTTCACTGGATTATTTGTTGTTCAGGTGTGGAGTTTGGTGAGTTCTTTATAGATTTTGGAGACTAGCCCTTTGTCTGATACGTCATTTGCAAATATCTTTTCCCATTCCGTTGGTTGCCTTTTAGTTTTGTTGATTGTTTCCTTTGCATTGCAGCAGCATTTTATCTCCATGAGGTCCCAATAGTTCATTTTTTGCTTTTAATTCCCTTGACTTTGGGCATGTGTCAAGGAAGAAATTGCTGCGGCTGAGGTCAGAGAGGTTTTTTCCTGCTTTCTCCTCTAGGGTTTTGATGGTTTCCTGTCTCACATTCAGGTCCTTTATCCATTTTGAGTTTATTTTTGTGAATGGTGTAAGAAAGTGGTCTAGTTTCATTTTTCTGCATGTTGCTGTCCAGTTCTCCCAGCACCATTTGTTAAAGAGACTGTCTTTTTTCCATTAGATATTCTTAGCTTCTATCATCTGCAATCAAGAATATGCTGCTGACCAAGATGACAACTTATTTTTATTTGTGGCTCTTCTGAAACATTGGAATGAGTTTTTGACCACTGTAGGTGCTCAGTAAATGTTAGGTTGGATTAATCTATAACTCATGGAATGAAATGTAATGGATTCCAAATGGCATTCAACCTTACTAACACTTACCCTGGCTCATTAAGGCAGAGGAAATACATCTGAGCCAAATGATCTATTTGTAAAGACCATTTAGCCATTCAGCCTTTAAGTTTCCCTAGGGCCCTAAATGAACTTGTACTCAGCATAATAACCTACCTAGATAAGAAAACTATTTTTCCAAGTGTTTTTAATTCTCATTTTAATTTCTTTAAATTTAATTCCAATAGAGTTAACAGTAATCCTCATTTTAGAAATGAGAAGAGTTGGAAAGATGAATTGATTTCCTACAATCTCACAGGAAGCAGGCAGAACACTATTGTGGAACCCTCTGTGATTCCAAACTTGATGATTCCAAAGGACTAGTGGTCCTCTGTCCCATTTTGTCTTCAGAGGGTAAAAGTAAGAACTTTTAGAATCACCCAGCTGGGGCTGAAACCTCATCTCAACCAGCTGTGAAGCACTACTTCAGGGTCTAGGGCATAGTAAGCACCAAATAAATGACAGTTTTTATTATTACCATTAACACACATTTTGGTGATTTCTCAGTCCACTAGAAATTCTAAACAGACTCAGAAATCTTGGAGGACCTTCTTATGACTATCTCTCAGTGTCACTTATGAGATTTCTCTGTCTCGGGGGGAGAACAAATTACCTATCCGTCGCCTCAATGGGAAAAACATAAGGCATAAGTTACTGGTGCTTGTGTTAGGATTAATTTCCCACCCATTAACTGCAGAATTTCCTCACTCAAAATAAAATGAAACTTTTCTGGGCTCATTGAGGGGAGAATATTATTTGGTTACTGCTATAGATTTGCTAAATTTCGTTAGTTTTAGAATCTAATTTAAGTTGGGGCATTATAAGTTACAGTAGGAACTTCTCAATAGATTATGGGAATTCGATGACTGTGGATGAATAAGAAAATGTGCCAATAAATATAAAACTTAACCCTATAAACCCGAAATGACTTCAGAAATTCTTGCCTCCAGCTGCAGGGGATATTAAAGGACAATTGCCCCCTTCAATGACTTTATGTCTCATCACTGTCCTCACTGTCAAAGGACAGACCTGTATAGAAAGTACCAAGCAAACAGACATGACAGAAAACAAGGTTTTCTGACCCCCCCCAAAAGGTTACTTAGAGCCATTGTAGACAAGGTTTTATTATGAAAGCTTATTTTAATTTCTGTTGGTTTAATCTAGCTAGACCAAAAGTGATTAGCTTGTAAATGTTTTTAAAAATAAACACAACTGATGATTTAAAAAATTCTTAAAATGTGTGCACAATTTAAAACGTGATATTTAAATTGAAAGCATGCCAATACAGCAAAAGAGAAGACACCCTTCTCCCCAAGGGGAGAAATATTTATCACTTTAATTGCCAACATGGTTTCTTTGCGATAAAGGTCTCTCCCCAAATATTTAAATAAAAAGCTGAAGAAGAAAGGATGTTAGGGGGAGGGAATTAACATATGATGAGCATCTATTTCATTCCAAGTATTGTGCTTGATGCTAAACACACGAGTGCCTATCATTCTCCCCAAAACCCTCGAGATAGGTTTCCTCACTCTATTCAAAGGGCCTTTGAGCACCCGAGGAACCCAGTAATGGGCCTATGTTCTTCTCACCAATAAACGGCAGTGTTGAGACCTATAAAAAGAAATCAGTGTTGTGATTCAAAATCAAAAACCTCCAGAGCTCAATTCTTCGCCTATTTATCAATGTTCTCATAAGTCAGTCATGAGTGTTTGACCTTAAGAAATTCGTTATATTGATGTGAGCCAGAGATAAGTTGTTTGCCAAATGATTTCCCTCTTCTATACATGGAAGCTTCCAGCTTCCCTTGGAATTGTGCACCCACGTGACTGGAAATAGGCCAAAGGAAAGTGGTGGGCGTGATAACCAGCATCCCCAGGCCTGGCCCATCAGAACTTCCCACGTAATCCTCGAGGCTTTCCCATCACCACATCTCCCAACCACATTCAGATGACCTAACAGAGGACCCCAAGGCTCCGTGGGTATTGGAGCAACAAATTGGAAAGAACCTGGGGCTTCCATGACTCCATGAAGCAGAGCTACGATGCCAACTCACGCTGGATTGCTACATGCCTGGAAAACCTTCATTAAATTAAATCTATCAATACATGATAAACAATCTATACTTAACACTTTTATGTAAATGCATCTACTTTTTTCTTGAAAGTATTTATCATATTATTTATTTTATTATTATAAATATTATTTTATATGATTTTACATTATTTACTCTCTTGTAGGTTTGATGTGCTGGCTAATTCCTTTCTATTACATGAAAATAAAATCAGAACTATTTTTCAAAGTTCGCTGTATAAAAATCTTATGTGCCATATATTGAGATACACTGCTACTCTAATTACTTCTTTGTGCTTGGTCAGGTAGTTGGCCCCCAGTTCCACCAGGACCCTGAATATCCAAAGTGAAAGTTTACGTCGGGATATTCACACACAGGCGCTGTGTCATCCCAATTCAGCAACTGCCCTTCAAGTCCAGAGGGCCCAGGTCAGGAGGATGGAATTGAGCAGTAGTCCCAGAGCAGCTCTGGCTTAAAAGGTAGCGGAAAACCTCTTGGGGAGAGGCAGAAGAACTGAGGCCATCTGCCTCTCCCGACTGCTCTGACCTCAGCCCTCTGGTTGCTGTGGTTCCCTAGGAACTACTGAGGACTGAATACACAAGAAGGGTGTCCCTTCCTGCCTGCTCTGCATTTGGACAACCAAGCCAGCTATGCTCACTCCCTCCTACGTTACTCAGACCTATACACTCAACTTACATGACATTCGACCAGGCATCTGCCCCAGAACCACATCTCTCTAGCCTACAAAAAAACCCCTTCTAAGCCCATGACTAATGTTCTGAAAACTAATTCTTCTGAAAACAGAAGAATAAGAACTCATGGAGGACAAGGGCCATATCCTAATTATCTCTCATTTCCCAGAAAATCACAGAGCACGTAATAGGCACTAAATGAGCATTGGCCAAACTGAATACCAAGGATTGATCTGTTCAGAGGGAAAAAAAAGAAAAGTTTTCATATCACCTCATAGTGATTCACTTCAAAAGAGAGAATTGCTTTAAGAATTCCACAAAAACAGCTTACAAATTTTCAGGAGGCAAACAAGTGATAACCTAGTTTTCCTTCCTAGAAAGGAAACATGAAGATGTGTTTGAAACCCCACTGTAAAACTCAGATGACTCCCAAGTCTAATAAATTAAGACAGAGTTGGCATTTATAAGGAGTGGGCTCCTACTAAAATTCAACTGCATCTACACACACACACATCACACACATCATATATACACACACATATATACCATACACACACACACACACACACCATACACATACACACATACACGCACAACATACACATATACCACACACACACACACACACACACACACACACACACCCCATATACCCACACCATAAACACACACACACACCACACACCATTACACACCATGCACACACACATGCACGCATGCACACTACCGTTTCATTAAATCAATTAAACCTGCCAGTGTTGGATGGTGATGCTTGGAACTGTCTGATGTTGAAAATCAGTCCACCTAACCAAAACAGAAGGGAAGAGGGAAGGACAGAGATACAGAAAGGCAGAGAGACAGAAAATGAGACAGGGAGAGCTTTTAGTACAAAATATATTTAACATAAAACCTGGTGACTCTCCAGTATGGCAAAGCACTAAGTAATTACTCTAACCCCAGACATCTTTTCTATACAGGCTTTCTGTGCATTCCCTTTCTGTTATTTATGGAAACATGGCGGGGGGAAGGAGATGAACTCTTACCATGGCAACCCTTGCAGAACATGTTACACCTAATACTATCTGTCATTGGTTAGATAGAGAGTAGTTCTCACCAGGAAAAAAAAAATGCATTTGGTTTGATTATATGAGTGTTTAAAACCCATCAGGGAAAACACACAAAGCAATTAGAAGAGCCCTCACTTTGTCACCTCAAGTGTTGAAACAAAGCTCTGAGGTTTCTATTTCTTTTTAATAAAATCCTCATCTCTCTGTGGAAGAATTGACAAGTTTGTATAATTGACGTTTAAAGTCTTCATGTGAAGACCATCTTCTAACATTGCCCTAAGATTGAAGATAACGAGTATGTTTAAGATTTCTTTCCAGTTCTTTTCATCCAAAATGAAAATTTTCCTCCCTCAGTATTTGTTTCCTCTCAGGTGTTTGCGCCCAGGTTACCATGGATTTACCTCTGAATCATTAGGTCACTGCTGTCACTGGGCCAGTTCCCTTTCAGCCTCTCTCTCCCCACATACCCCCTTCCCCTCAGCCTGTGGCCTTGTGGTCTTCTAGAGACAAGTAAACACCTATGTTCTCTCTCCTGGTTTCGCTTTTAATTACCTTCTCTGGGCTCTGGCTTCCTGTTTTTTGAGAAGCCTCAAAGAATTGCCTGTGAAATGTAAATACTGTCATGCCACAGGAACATAAACCCCAAGGAGAAGACGCTGGTGGGGTAGCACTGCATCGATGCTGTGGCGTGAGGCAGGCGAGGAGACAAGTTTTCATTTTCAGGTCATCAATCCACAACTGAAATACATGGAGGTTTTTCCAAAAAGGCCTAGCCTATAAAGTGGCCCAAACAGAATGTCACATTTTCAAGGGTTAGATTAATCAGAAACCCTTTGCAGACATACTCAGGAACATACCTCTGTTTTGATCATTGATAGCATGCATTGATGCATTCAGAAAGCATTTTTGAATGACCGTGTGCTAGGAACTATGCTCAAATACAATAGTGCCTATTAATTTTTACAATCTCAGTTTAGACTTTAATTCCTTTAGAAAACATTCTCTAACTTCTAGGACTGGGTCAGGTATCCTCTGTGTTTCCCTACACCCCAAGATTAATCTTAAAGTAGCACCAATTGTTTTGTAATTAACATCTTTTTGTAATAGGATAAGCTAAGTTTCAGGTGCAAATAAACTTCCAAATTTCCATAGCTTAACAAAGCAATCGTTCTCAAATCACGATCCAATGTGAACTGAGTGGGCCCCCATAGCAGTGCACTTACCTAAGAACCCATTAAGGGACCCCTGGCTGCTTCTATCCTCAACTTTCATACTGGGAATTCTCTGCTTCCAGCTAAATGCATAGGAGAAACAGAAGGGGGAAGTTAGGATGAGGAAGATCAAGACCAGAGAGAGGCCACACCCATTCGTAACTGCCTCAAAAGAGTTAAGAATTGGCAAGAATTAGTGATACTGACACCATCCAAATTGAGGATGGGAAATGTGGAGGAACATATGGATATTTAGTGAGAAATTTCACACTCTGCCCCTATATGCAAAATTAAATTGTAAACTCTTTGAGGAGAGAGACTGGTTATGTGAGAATGTTTTAGCATTGACAGCATGTTTGTAACTCCCAATAGGAGTTAACCAACAGACACAGAAAAATCCAAGAAGACCGATGTATAAGCTCATTATTAATAAAAGAGTTCAGACTTTTTTCTTGACACAATAACAACTTGTGATCTTAAATTCACTTTTGTTGCTAATATACCAGCAAGAAACAAATGTAACATGTAAGTTTTTAAAAAGACAGATATTTACAAAGGAAGAAAAACTGTAAGCGTGTGAGGGTATAAAATGATCCCTTCGCTTTGGTCCCTTCGCTTTGGCAATTTCTTATAAAGTTATACATCTACCTATGACTTAGCCATGCTGTCCCAGGTATTTACCCCAGAGAAAGAAAGACATCTACCCACAAAGAGAACTGCACGATTCTCTTAAGAATTCTTAAGAGAGTTGCTCATAACAGGCAAAAACTGGAAACAACCCAAATGTCTCTAAATACACTATAATATCATAATATCACCATAGAATATTACATACCATAAAGTCAAATGAAATAAAGGCTGCTCGTGCAACAGCATGAAAGAACCCCCAACACATCATGTTGAAGATGAGCCAGACACAAAAGAGTGCAGACTGTACACAACCCAACCTACATGAAGCCCATGAAGACGCAAAACTAATGACGTAAATCTGAAAGTACTTATCTTTGTGGTAAGTGAAAATTCTATGGTAAATCATTTATAAAACTGTGTAGGGTAGTGAAAATGATGTAGATGTTGTTTGGGATATACATAGGTTTATACAACTATCAAAATTTCTCAAATTGAACACTTCAGATGCATGAATTTTATTTTACTTAAATAATACTTCATTATGACAGCAAGGAAAAAACCTGTAAGTAAATGTTTGGAGACGTTCAAAACTGTTCAAAAAAACTTGTCAAACTTTTTTGGAAACCTTAATGAAAATACACATCATACCCACGGAGAGGAAGTCTCAATCTCATAAAAGTAATAGTTCTCATTAAATAAATCTACATGTTCTATCAAATTGTATTCAAAGTCTCAACACATGTTTGTGTGTATGTGTGAGTGTGTGTGTGTATGATCACCTCGATAGCGGATTATAGAATTTATATAGAAGAATACAGAGCCTAGCCTAGCCTAGCCATGATAACCTTGGAATGTGATCACAGGAGGATGAGTAGAAATATGATGAAAAATAGAAAGATCTAATTTATCAGATAGTAAGGCATACTATATAGATACAATATCTAAAACAATGTATATTGAAGCAGATATAATAAACAGACCAATAGAATGGGGAAAAACCTTCCTCAGAGTAATAACTAATATAATCCTCACTCTCCAGCATAATCGGAATTCCTCTCTCTATTGAAAAATTTGCATTTATACACAAATGTGTTTGTATTTTTTCTATCCTTAGAAAAGTTATTTTAACCACACTCATCCCTCTTTGTTAAACCACTTTATTTTGAGGTATGATTGACATACAAAAGGCTGTACATATTTAATGTATACAACTTGATGAGGTTGGAGATAGTTGTACATGTGGTGAAATCATCTCCAAAATCTATGCCATAAATGTGCCCATCACCTCTAAAAATTTCTTTCCATCCTCTTTATTGTTAATTTTTTGAGATAAGAACAAAAGATCCACTCACTTAGAAAGTTTTTAAGTATGCAATACAGTATTGTTTTCTGTAGGCATTGTGCTATACACAATTTCTAGGACTTACTCATCTTGTATAACTAAAACTTAGTACCTTTTAACTAGTATCTCCTTGTCTTCCCCTCCCCCCAATCCCTGGAAACCACTATTCCACTCTGTGTTTCTATATGTTTCTATTTTAGATTCCTCATATGAGTGGTATCATTTAGTATTTGTCCTTCTATGTCTGGATTATTTCATTTACCATAATGTCCCCCAGATTCATCCACAGTAAGGCTGAACACTATTCCATTGGATGTATATACCACATTTTCTTTATTCATTCATTCATCAGTGGACATTTTGGTTGCTTGCTTGTCTTGGCTATTGTGAATAATGCTAGACTGAACACGAAAGTGCAAATATGTCTTCGAGATTCTGATTTCAATTCCTTTGGATAAATACCAAGAAGTGGGATTGCTGAGTGATAAGGTAGTTCTATTTTTAATTTTTTAGGACCCTCCACAGTGTTTTCATAGTTGCTGCACCAATTTACCTTCCCACCAGCAGTGCACAAGGCTTCCCTCATTTCTTCACCCTCATTTGCAGCAAAACGCCTTGAAAAAGAGTTTTCTGGAATTACCATCTCCATTTTCCCTCTTCCCATTCTCTTAAAATGTCTTAAAAATCAATTCCTCACTCCCATCCATCCACGGAAAAGGTCGATCAAGGTCAACAATGATCCAAATTGATCTTTTCAGCAGAGAGTTTTCTCTCATTTTTACAATTACTTTCTCTTTCTCGGCTTCCAAGTCAGTACACTCCCTTCATTTTCCCACTTCCTCGCTGACTATTCCTTCTCAGTCTCCTTTCTGAGTTTCTGGTCCTCTCCCTTACTTCTTAATTTTGAAGTAGCCCAGAGTACAATTCTCATTTCAATTCCCTATTTATACTTAAACCCTTTGTGATCATACCCAATCCCACAGCATTAAATGCCATCCATACACCATGACTTTCAAGTGTTAAGTCTCCAGCCCGCTCCTTTCTCTCAAACTCGACACATATATACAACTGTCTCCTCAACAACTTCACCTGGAGTTCTAATAGTTCTGTGAAACTAAAAAAAATAAATACACTCCTGACCTTCTGCCCAAACTGCTAAACATATAATTCCCCATGTTAGTTGCTCCATTCTTGCAATTGTTCAAGTAAAAATACGTGAAGTCTTTGATACTCTTCTTTCTTTAAATCCACAAACGCACAACAGAAGGCCCTATTTTCTCAACCACTTGCATTGCTACCACAATGATGTGAGATACCATTTCTTTCTGACTTACTAGCAGAAACCTTGTAACAGGTTGCATTGAGCAAACAGGTTAACTGCTATAAAAAACAATCCCCTACTATGAACGACCTAACACAATAAAAGTTGATATATATCTCATGCAAAGTTCAAAGTGGATGCCCCTGGTCTGGTGGTTCTCCCAGGATACTCTGTTCCTAGCTGTACTGTGGAAAACCCCAGACCTCTTTCATCTGATGGTTCTACAATTTCTAAGGCTTCAGTACTGCTACCGGAAGTGACATAATCACCTGTGGTTACACTGCGTTGGACAGAACCCAATACATGGTAAAGTCACCTGAAAGGGATCCCGGAAAATGTAGAAGAACACACAGCACAGAACGTCCACCACAAAAGCCTTCCCACACGTGTGCTTGTCTCTCTACATCTATTCTCAACACAGCAGCCAGAACAATCTTCTTAAAACAAAAGTTAGCTCATGTCACTTCTCCATTTGTAATCTTACAGGACAGACCATTTTACTCAGACTTGAAGCCAAAGATCCTAACAGTTGCCCAAGGATCTGCAATTCCAGAAACCCCCATTAGTCCTCTCATCCCACTTTCTACTTCACCCAGGTCCAGCCACATTGGATTCATATTGTTCCTCAGATATTCCAGGCATGCTCCTAGCTCAGGGCTTTGGTCTATGTGGGTCTTTTGCCTGGGATACTCTTCAGATATCTGCATGGATATGTCCCTAATCTATTTCAAGTCTTTGCTCATACGCCCTCATGTTAATGAGACCAACTCTGAACATCCTATCTATTGCTGCTACAACATGTCCACCCCCTTCCTGGAACTCCAACTCTTATTCCTTATCTGGCAGCCCTAACTCTTATCTCTCCCATTTTCCTCCCTGACTGGCACTCCTAACCTTCTTCCCCTTCCTAAGATGTGTGTGTTCTCTCTCAATCTACCAGAACATGAACACCTAGTTAGTGATTCTTTATCTTTGGCATACTAATAACACCTTGAATGGTGGCTAGATTATAATAGAAGCTCAGTCAATATATAGTTTTAAATGAGTAAGTCATTTCTCACTACCACCTAACTTAATAGGTACAATTATTATCACCCCATTTTACAGGTGAGAAACTGAGGCACAGAGAAATGTAACCATGTGCAAAGTTACTTTGCTAGTGAACATCTGGGAAGTGGTGGGGCTGAGCTTCAATTTCTGGTAGTCTGGCTGGAGGGTCCATGTATACAACCACTAAACTCATCTGTTTCTCCATTTGATACCCCTGGAACTATTCTGATCCATACTGCAACCTCATGAGTTAGGTATGATTAGTAGATATATTTATCTGACAGATGAGGAAACTGAGGCAAAGTCAGACTAACTTGCTCAATGCCACACAGTGAGAGCTAGAGCCAGGTTTGACTGAGACATTTTTGTCTCTAAAACTTTGCTCCTAAGTACTATGTATATGATTTTAAGAATTCTATTGCATGAAATCACCTCTAGATAGAAATAATAAATCTCTCCTTTACTGTTATAAAAACAAATCACAAGGTCTGCTTCAGGGCTGATTTTTTAAAGTGCTGCAAGTATCATTTTACTGAGTGAATGCACAACCACATCATATCGTACTGCCTACCCCCAACCATCTAATTACTTAATGCTCATAAAGCCTAAACTGCTGACCCAAATCCTGTGGTCTTTCCTCTCCATGTGGTAAGTTCTCAATCAACTGGATGTTCATATGGGTTTAATTCAATGGTTTTACTGACCTGGACTATTTCCCAACTGAGTTCACCTAAGTACCACTGAGGATTGCCATCTGAATAGGTTTTAATCAATCTAGTTTCTATGTGTGGGAGCCTTACAGTAAAGTCATTTGGTATTTACAGCATGAGAATGAGGATTTGAGTCAGTTTGTGGAGCCCAGGGCCCATTTACCAACAGTGGCACTGATTTGTCAAGAAGAATAAACGACTGGTTGTGCCCCTAAATTCTGCTTCTCAAATGGATATTCTGACTAGTATCTCCTTTTTGCAGCTGCTATTAAAGGTAAAGGTATCTAGATATCAAAGCATATACACAAACACTTAAAACTTCCTACAGATTCATGGTTGGACCTCATCTACATGTGCTCTTGGGTTAATGATGGGTCTTATATTATCATTTAGTTACTCTGAGTAGAAGGACATCTAAATTGTTTCAGCCCTGAAAGGGAGCCTGTGTTGATGGGTCTTCCAGGTAGTTGCTCAGGGATTCTATGAGTGGCCACTCAAGATTGACTCTTTGTATAAAACCCTGAGAATGCACTATTTGCCCACCTGAGCTCTTGTACTTGGTCATCTCTTACTCTCTGTGTGGTTGCTTCTCTGCTTGAGAAATTCCTTTGTCTAATTCTATGTGATTCCATAAATCATGCTGCCCCACCTTCATATGGACAAAGGTGGGCATGTAATACATACTGCTGGTCAGAAGGGCTGGACACAAGGGCTGATACATAGGGGTGAGCCTGCAACCTAAGTGGTATTTGAAGACGAAAGAATAGGTGAGGAGTGGAGAGGCATTTCACAATAAATATTATTTGTCCATTGCTGCATAACATATTTCTCCAAAACTCAGCAGCATAAACAACACACATCTCAGAATTTCTGTATACCACAGATTTGGGTGTGCTTCAGCTGGATTACCCAGCTCAGGGTCTCTCAGAAGACTGGAATCAAGTGTCAGCGAGGGACTCATTCATCTTGAGCCTCCCTAAAGGAATATATGCTTCCAAGTTCTCTCGTTGATTGTTGGCAGGGTTTAATTCTCAGGGACTTTAGGACAAGGAACTCAGTTCCACACTGACTGTTGGTCAAAGACCACCTTCAGTTTCGTGCCACTTTGGCCTCTCCATATGAAACTGGCTTCCCCAGAGTGAACAAGTAAGAAGTCAAGAAAGGTATCACCCACCACAGAGAGAGTGCTGGAAAGACAAAAGTTACAGCCTTTTGTAACTGAATCTAGGAAGTAATAGCCCATCACCTTTAGCATATTAAATTTATTTAAAGCAAGTCACTAGGACCAGCCTATGCTCAAGGGAAGGGGATTATCAAGGGCATGATGATCAGAAATGGCTATTAGCCAGATTCATTTTGGAAGGCTGGTTACCACAACAATGTGTCTATATATTTGTTCCCTAAGCTGATACTAATTCACTTGGGACAAATTAGAAAAAGTATCCCTCCCCGCTTCCACAGATCAGATGCAAACCAGATGTACCCCATGTCAGGAAAAAAAGCACCCCTTACTTAGAGAAGGCATCCTTGAGCCAGAGATCATGGCTTGGCCTACAGAGACCATCTCTGAGGAGTGCACACACTATCATACTGCAAGTAGCAGCTCTGTGTACATTACTGCTTCATTTTCTGTCCAAATCAATTCTGTGTCAAATAATGCTACTTTGGAAGTAAGGACCAGCCTGTCCTGTTTGAGAAGAGTGAAGGTTTGGGAAAAGACTACAGTCAATGTCATATCATTCATTAAATGAGATACTGTAAGTAACATCTCTGAAACTGAGTTGCTAGCTCTCAAGTACTAAGCAAATGTAAGGACATATCTAGTCTGGTGAATCCGACCAACATATCCCATCCAGTAGCAACACTTCATTTGGAACACCCAATAAATGAACTCGGATTCCCATGCCACTTTTAGTCGGCAAAGTTTCATTGAGCACCATTTTGTATCAGGCACTTTCAGGCATAGGAAGTCATGATGCCAAATAATAGTGTCATATATGTGTTAGCCATTCACACAGGTGGTATTTAATTTGACACCTACATGGACTCAAATGCTCCTACATTTCTCCAACTCCAAACCATCTCCCCAAAATCCTCAAAGGAGAAGAGCTAACTCAGTGTCTATGTGCCATATGCTATGCTGTGTAGTCTATCTTTGTTGAGCCAATGAATAAGAAAATATAGATAAACTAATAGGCTAACTTTCTGGAGCAACTATCTCTCACGTAGTAGTGTCCAAGATGCTTTTGTCTTGTAGCTCCGTCTCAAAACAAGGCCTCTTTCAGACTTCTTAGAGGAAAAAGAGGTGGAAAATTTTTGCTGTGGCATTTCACTGCTTTGATCTGGAAGTGAGCTGCATCACTTCTGTTCATAACTCATTGTCCAAAATTATTCATATGACCTGACCAAACTCCTAAGGGGCTGAAAGGTGTGGTCTTCTGTGGTCCAGAAGGATATGGTAAACTCTAATAACATCCCCTACCACATTCACATTATCTCTCTATAAATGATGCTGCTAGGTCTCAGAGGGTGTAGGCAGTATTTCCGAGACTATCCAGAAAAGTCTGGATTAGAATTGCTAATTCTAATTACTACCACAACATCCTACCACTTGGTGGAACCATTCCTTTGGGAATTACCTTACGAAGGTATTAATTTCCAAATTACATGCATTAAACAGGACACTATTACTGCCTTACTTCAACCCTATCCTAAAGGAATGAGCTCTCTCTTATATCTGAATATCTCTCACCTAGACTTTACCTTTCCTGTGTCATTTTACATCTTCCACCTACCCAAAAGACCATCTGAAAATTCTGTGTGTGTAGCTCTAAAGCTCTATGCACACACAGCTGTTACTTGAGAGAGCCATTTTTTTTCCATCCTGTCTTTAAACATATTTGCTTTCAGAGAAGACTTCAATGTCCATCCTGTGTCATTAATAGTCACAGAAAGAAAGCATTTCATCTTCCAATCATCCCTGCATTCCTCCATCAGACATGTCTAAGTAGTACCTAGAGGAGGAAAGCACCATCTGAGAAGGGAGGAACCATTAATGGCTGGGGCAGTATCTAATGTCTTCCCTGAAAAGCCATGAGACTGCAGATCTGACTTGGTTTTTGTCTCTCTTACTGACCTTGTATATCTGACTTAAGAAACACACAAACAAAACCTTAGTAGAAAAATATAGGAGCCTAATTAAGCAAGAAAAAGACTGAGTTGTCAGAGTAGAGGTTTGCTAATATGTTGTGCCAGCCACAAAGACATTTTAGCAATGTGAATGGTCACGAAATTTTCAGTCTCCTAGAGCAGGCAAAACATGTAAAAACTGATACCTCAAAAAATAAGCTGTGTCATGAGACAAGTCCACGCAAATACATTTAAATTTGCAGAGAAGAAAGAGACCATGTCCCGTTGAGATCACCAGTGAGGGCCTCATGAGGAAAGCTGCATTTGATAATAACAACAGTAGTAATAATATAAGTAAAATCAAGTTAATGCTAACTGAATACTTACCTCATACCAGGCATTTTCCTCAGTGCTTTATATTTATTAACACATTTAGACCTTAGAATTATTTTAGGAGATATTCATTCATTTGCCAGATATTTATTGAGCCCCTACTGTATGGCAAGCAGAGTTCTATTAGCTGAGGTTACAGCAAAGAGCAGGACAGAAAGCATTACTGCTGCCTTGAAGGTTACTTTCTACTGAGAGCTATCACTCGAATCTCCATTTTCCAGGAAACTGAGGTGTGAGGAAGTTAAACACCCTGCCAAAGGTCACACACATTTTTAGTATCCAAGTCAGGATTTGCTTGCAGTCTGTAAACCATAGAGCATGCTTAACCACTCTGCTCTTCCAACATGGGTGATAGGGTGAGAATAATTAAAATAACAATAATGTCAACTGACATTTAGCATTTGGTTGGGCATTTAGCATATGGCAAGTGCTATGCAACCTTATATGGGTTATTTCATTTATTCCTCAAAATAATCCTATGAGTGCAGTAACTGGAATAATAATGACTTGGTAAGAGCCTGTGCTCTATTATCTGACCACCATATTTTAAATGCTAGCACTTCCTAGTATTTAGCTGTGTTGCCTATTCTTCAATTTCCTCAACTGCAAACTGGGTGACACACGTAGCCAGCACCAAAGATACTGAGGCTGTTGCCATCGTGTTTTTATTTGCCTCTGCCTCCTATATTGCCTCTTTGGAGTCAGGGGCATGTCTCAGTACTACTCACTGTGTCCCACACTGCCTGACACATTGAAACTCCTCAGTAAATACTGAATGAGTTAGAGATTGGTAGAATCAGGGACTTTGACCTTGTGGAATAATTTTCATGAATCAAAATGTATGGCATGAGCCATATGATTTCAAGAATTTCAACATTCCAGAAACTACCCTAGAAACCACAACATATTGGACAGATCACCCTTCCTCAATATAGGAAATTCACCATAAGCCACGGTAAGCACCTGTGGCTGCATGGAAGGCCCTGGATACCCAAAGGAAATAGGTGTGTAGTGCAGGCCAAAGGGACACAACTTGTTCTCTTTCCCTGCTAGCTTGAGTCTGGGCCCAATTGCAAAGAAATTGGATCAGACAGTAACTTCAAGATGTACAAGTTTTCCTAGCATAAGAAAGCGTACCCTGCAGCAGAAATCCAACCAGAAGCTACATTTGTGGGTGATAATGCAAGCCATATCCTGATGTTCTAAACACATTATTAAATCCTCTGCAATTACAGGAATCTACTGCTAAGAGTTGCAGCTAAGCCACTTTCAAAGTTGGCATGAAACCGAGAAATGAAGAACTCAGGCTCCATCCATTTTCTTTTTCTACTAATGAATACTCCTTTTGTTCCAAAGTCTCCCAAGTGACTCCCTTGACAATACAGGTAATTAATGGACCATTCTTCTTGATTCAGATACTGTTGAAAATGTAAGAGGACTTGATAATTGAATCTGCATCCAAACTTTCCCATTATCTAAGTGACTAATAAATGTACATTAAATTAATAACAATTTTTTTCTAGGAACTTCTTCACAGCTAATTGATAATGCTCATTCAACAAAACAGAAAATGGAGGCAGAGAAGTCTTTTTTTTTTAATATTTTTTTTAACGTTTATTTTATTTTTGAGACAGAGAGAGACAGAGCATGAACGGGGGAGGGGCAGAGAGAGAGGGAGACACAGAATCGGAAGCAGGCTCCAGGCTCTGAGCCATCAGCCCAGAGCCCGACGTGGGGCTCGAACTCATGGACCGTGAGATCGTGACCTGAGCTGAAGTCGGACGCTTAACCGACTGAGCCACCCAGGCACCCCAAGAGAAGTCTTGACAATAAGACTGGAGCAGAAATTTCCCTTGATTCTTTTTAAAATGAGATTTGAAATCGGACTTCATTAAAATCAGCAAGACTTAGGTCCATCATTAGGCTCTCAAAAAGTCAGAAATAAATAAGTAACACAAGTGCTTCAGAACATTGTTTTCAAATTATTTAAGCCTAAGTTCTGTTTTGTTTTGTTTTTTAACTCTAACGTAAAGACTTGGGATAGGGTAACTTTCAGAGTCAATAATAATAATACTATTTAATGCTTCTGGTATTATTGAATTTTAAAAAGATCTTCAAGCGTGCCTGGGTGGCTCAGTCAGTTAAGCATCCAATTCTCGATTTCGGCTCCAGTCATGATCTCATGTTTAGTGAGATCAAGCTCCACATTGGCTCTGCACTGACAGCATGGAGGCTGCTTGGGATTCTCTCTTTCCATCTCTAGCTGCCCCTCCCCCACTCATTCATGTGCACACTATCTCTGTCAAAATAAATAAAGAAACATTTTCAAATTTTTGTTGAAAAGATTTTCAATTATCTATCAACCATCTTTAGGACACCTCAACAATAAAAATTAAAATATGTTTGGCTCTAATTTTTGGAGTATTGCAAAACGATAGTCTAGGAGTCACAAATGTTTGAACCATACAGAAACTTACCTTTTCTGGAAATGGTCTTAGTGAATGTTAGGTAGTGTTCCTTCCGTCTCCCAAAGGAACTTCTCCAATGACTCCATATGCACAAGGCAGAGTTAATACCTCATGTAGAAGATGCTACAGATGAAGAATTCCTCAAATAGAAAGTTCTTTTCCTGAGAGCTCCAGTGGCATCTTACTGCATTCAAGTCAAGTGCAGAAAAGATTACCATAGATTTGGCAACTGTTCACACTAAAGTATCCCAAATATTGCATTATTTGGTAAGATATAAGATGAGCAATAAATGACTGTTCATAAACAAAATGTCAGCTGCTATTTCATGTTTTTTCACAGCAGTGTGGACAACTTATGGGTCAAACAGAGAAGGAGCTGAGAAAAGTCTTTCTGAGAGCTGTAGCCGGAATTACAGAGGATGTACCTCAGGTCTGTTTCCCAGGAGAAGGGAGAGAGAATTAAAGAGACTAGAAAAAAAAGACAGTGTTTTGGGAGAACAGCAAGTTGACTGGTGTTTCAAAATATTCAAGGATTCAGAAATTGTGGCATGTAAGAAAGAAGTGTTCTGAATACCTTGATAAGAAATGAGTAGAGCAAGTTTTCTTAAATACTAGTGTCCCATAAGATATTAATGAGCATTCCTCAGAAACTATAGGTTTTTATAGTCAAATAAGCTTGGGAAATGGTAAATGCTACATTCCCCATTTTGGAGATTCATCTATTTAACATGGTTCAACCTAACATTTTCTAACTCATTTTATCAAGGAACAAATCTGCCTCCCTCCCCATACACATACCCCTTCCTCCCTTTTTTCCTTCCTTCCTTCCTTCTTTCCTTCCTTCCTTCCTTCCTCATTCTTCTGTCCTTCTTTTAATTATCTTTTCTGGATACCCATTAACCTCTACCACTATGTACAACAGTGAGTCATTGCAGGCTTTTGATGAGAAGAATGACATCACCAAATTTGCATCTGGAGTACATGAAAGGTGGATTGGAATAGGGTGAGACTAGAGGCAGAGAGACCACAGCATTAGATGTGAAGAATTGATAAGACGTGGGTTGGATGGCCCCACAGAGTGGTCAAAGTGAAAAGAAGAGAACAACAGTAGTAACTCTGATGCCTCCACCATCTATTACTGGTGATGACTTTAAGATAGAAAACAGAAGGAGTCAGTTCAAGAGAGAAGATGCATTGTTTAGCTTTTGAAATTTGTGGTTTCTGTGGCACATTTCTGGGGAGATGTCTAGGAAGCAGTTCAGGATGTACAGGAAGGATTCAGAAGAGCATCTGGGATATGGTGTTAGGAGTCATCAATATTTAATTGATTTGTGAAGCAATGCAAATGTTAAACTTTTAAAGCAAAATATTATGTTAAGGTTAATTTTTAGTATGGATTTCAATCTACTGCAATCCACAACTTGCAGAGTCTATTATTAACTTGTAAAAGAATGAGAATGCTAGGTAGCAAATGACGCCTACAAGTCAGAAAACTTGGGTTTCAGCTCCCCTGAGAATCCAAGATTTACAAAGTTGAAAGAGGTAGATCACTTAGCTCCCTGGTGGCTGTATCTATCATGTGCCAAGGCAACCGGCTGATCATTGAAAACATTCAGTGTAGCCAGTTATCAGGCATAAGAGGGACATGAGTAAATCTCGACTTGTAAAATTTCTAAACCCAATCGTTTTTTTAATTAGAAATCATTACCTTTACCCAGTTCCCTCCACCTGAAATTCTCCACAACTTGTTTGTCTCCTAGATAAAACTAAATCATCTGTAAGTTCCAGATGAAGGTCCATGCCCTCCACAAAGCATTTTCCAGCTGTCTTCACCAACACTAAAGTTAAAATAAACCACTCTTTTTCAGAGCTGTAATGCTTCAAAACTATCTGTTAGGGAACGTAATACACCACACTATTACTAGATGGGCTCATGTCTTTCCTCCAGATTACACTGTGTGCTCCTCTAAGGTAAATCTTGTTTATCTCTAATTCCCTTCCCTTTACCCTTTTTGCCTGGTACCTTGTAAAGTGCCATTCAGCTCCTGTTGAATGCAGAACGAATACATTTGAACAAATGTGTATATGCATTATGAAATATATGAAGGCAAGAATGAAAGAACAATGCATGTGTAAATGAAGAAATAAAAGGAAGATCTACACCAGCCCCTCTATACCAGGATGCTGACATTGGTTCACCTGGTTTGTTGAAATTTGCTCTTTAGGAAAACTGAGAAGTCAGGATTCTGAAGTATTTCATATGGGGTTTTAGGCAATTCATAACAGTCAACATTCACATTGGTGCAGGGAAACTCCACTTATTTCACTGGATCCACACAGAGACAGCCATTGAATTTCCGGTTAGAAAGCTGAGGGGTAAGTCATCTCGGACAAGTTCCAGATGAAGAAAGCGGGAAAAACTGTTTACATGGTAATAATTTTTGTTCAAAACATCACATTGAAAGTGGAAAGGCCAAAACCAGGGGAAAATATCAGACACTGGCAAAAAAATATTATGAAGGCTGATTATGTAAACCTTGTCTTATTTGAAAGGTAAAGACTGTAATCCACATATCAAGTTCAAATTTCCTGTTTAAATATTGTTAGTTTGAATGTTAATCTGAGTTCCATGTTTGATTGCAGGGATCAGGGCTGCAAATATTGATTACCATGAAATGAAAGCAGAAATTCATTTCTGAAAAGGAAGCTGAGGAGTGCATTTATATGAAACCAAGTAATAAATAATACCTTGGGATTCTGACTCATTCCCAAACCAGAGTGTAATTATTTCCTCTTTCACCGTGCTTCCTCAGCCTCCTTTCAGTTGACTGAATGCACATCCCATATCTGGGCACATTTACAAAAGCTAAAACAAACAATCCAAGTAGCCAAACACCATGGCAACAGACCCAAACTTGACACCACTAACTCACAACAATAAATCTCCATAGATTTCAGAGCCACCATCAGATCCCCTGCTTTGTCCTCCCATTACAAAGCCTCACTTTCCCAATGAACTATAGGGAGTCACTGTTTTCATGCCATGACTCCTAATAATTGCCAAACCCAAGCTGTGACAGACAGTAAGGGGAAAAGCTCACAACAGAGAATCCCCAGCTGAGCAAAACCTGCTCCCCTGAACACAGTTTGCTTTTGAGAACAGTCAGAATGATCAGGTTATAGTTGGGAGACACAATCTTGCAGAAAGTTAATGAGCTAAACACTTCACGGTGTGAGAGTCGCTTGACCCTAATGTTATTCTTCCTTTGACAAATCTCCAGGACACAGAGTATGTGGATTCACTATATATTTCTACATGATCTGGTTGTGACATCATATTTGTACGTAGGTTTTTTCATATATGACTGATACACTAAGTTTGAAAGGAAGGGGAGAACTGAGGCAGAAATCTTGATGTGGGTCAATGGACAAATAATTTCATGTGAACACAAAACAGAAATCAGGAAAATGTATACTGATACTTTCCTTGAAGCAGTCAAGCGCCTTAAATTCTCCTCTGCTTTGTCCGTATACAAAGAACCCAAATGTTGCATAGACACAATAGAAGGGCACAAGCAGAGCTTAGTAATATCCACTTCAATGGGCCCCAAATGATAGTAAGTAGATGGATAAAGGCTACGACAAAGTTTTCACCACACCAAGGAAAAGAAATAGACAATAAAGAGGATAAAGTGAAGTTTTCAGAAATTAAATGACTCATCTCAATTCCGAAATTATGTCCTCTGCATTTTATTAGTGTTAAAATATCCTCTTATTTATAATATGATGGTAGGGGCAAAAAATATTATATTTTTATTTAGTTCTATTTTTGTTGTTCTTTTTTTTATTTGGAAAAATTAAAAAGAAAAATAGCGGCTCTCGAATGTAATTAAAAACATATATCATTTTATGAAAAATGGAGAAAAGTATGGAGAATGATGTAATACATGCTTATGTTTCTCAAACCTTCGATTAATGATCAACAATGTGTCATTTGGTATAGTTTTGTGTTTTACATAATTAAGCAGCTCAGATTCAGCTGGAGTCCCCTTGACCTCCAATCTCAGTGGCCTACAATTTTAGGCAGTAGGAGCAGGACTAGATTTTTAGCTCCAGGTTCCCTTCCATTACTCCAAGTGGTTCCTTGTAATCAGAGAAGTCCTTGGACAAGTGGTAAATGATGCTCCGAAGAAACATCTCACGTGTGGATGTTCGAAGGAATGCAAAGGACCTGACCAATAAGTGAAAATGAGAAACAAAATCAAGCATTTACATCATAAACTGTAGTCTCTAGGGGCGCCTGGGTGGCTCAGTCAGTTAAGCGCCTGACTTTGGCTCACATCATGATATCATCACTCTTGAGTTCGAGCCCCGTGTCTGGCTCTGTGCTGACAGCTCAGAGCCTGGAGCCTGCTTCAGATTCTGTGTCTCCCTCTTTCTCTGCACGCCCCCCTCAAAAATAAGTAAAAGTAAAACAATTTTTTTTAAATAAATTGTAGTCTCTGTTCCATTAGGGTCTTATAGTTAATTCCCAAATCTTTGGCAGAGCAGACACAGCTCAAGAGACAAATTTTCACATTCCTTTAAAACTATAAATGTCATACATAATCTCATTGTTATTGGAACAAATATAACACCATTAAGACAATTTTGGAATCTGGTCACTCCTCCTCAATAATGTGCGTGACTTTGGGCAAATTAATTATCATTTTTGAGCTTTAACTTCTTTATCTTTAAAATGAGAATTATAATACCTACCAAAAAATTAAATTTCTTGTTGAAGGATTAAATGAAATAATGTAAGTAAGCACATTTAGCACTGTGCTCAAGAAACACTACCAATTATTGCTATTAGTATGGTTTTTCTTCTACGGAGGTTACATGCTAATCCTAAAGGTTTTGAGTCTGTTACGTCTTTCAACCGCTGTGTTCTATTCCCCAGCCTCCATCAAGGCTTCCTAACACACACCAGTTGCCAGGAATCTTTCCTAAACCTTCAATACAGAGAATTTATCTTCTTATGTGCAAATCTTATAATCCAAATGACTGTAATTTGCATATATAGCGGGTGATCTCTGGACTGAGATCTACTTGGGAAGTTAAGGCATAAGCAATTTAATATATCAGGCAAGAGATAAATATATGAATATCCAATATGCAAGATGCCATATACAAAAGAAAGAGAAAATCTCTGAAAGTGTTTCACGATACGGGTCAAATAAATGGTATGAGAAATGTGCTTTGGTTTCAACAGATATTAAGAGTCTGGAATGACTGTGGAAAATTCTGTAGTGAGGAGTCCAGTGCTTGGCCATTAGGGATGGGTAGAATTTGGTTTGGCTGACACGAGGATGGCTACATGAGTAAAATCAATGAATAAAGGACCTGGATTAACCCAGAGAAACTGGAGTAGTACAAAGTGATTGCAAATAAATCTCAATTTTATGTAGTTAGATTGAGGCCAGGAAGTGGAAATATCAAAGTTCCCAGCCACCCAGTACTTCTGGGAAGGTGCCATTTGGCAGAAATTTCCTCAACTCTGCTTTGTGAAATATTTCACGCCCACCTCTATTAGTTCCCCTTAGGGCAATTGTAGTATTCTTTTTCAACTTTTTAACTTGAGGGTTTTTTTCTTTTCTCCAAATTTGGCTTCTCATGATTTTTTGCTTTCCTGTTTCCTGTTAGTCTCTGACCTGCCTACCACCCTCTCCTAATGTAATATTTCCTTGTAACATCTAAACTATGCCCAGTATGGGACCTCTTCTTCCTCTGTCTCTAGATGCAGCCAAGACAAACGCTCTGTTTCTGACACCATTAAACCTGTTCCCAGGACTGTGAGAATCTGTACCTGCCCGGCCAAAAAATGGAGGTTTTAACCTCTAAGCAGAGGGGAGCCATTGAAAGTTGAGGAGGGGGAGGGGAAATTATGTCAGAAAACAGTTGTTGATCTTTTTGGGTCAATGGGATTTCAAACACTAGAATCTCTGGTAGCCATCTTAGAAAAGTTAAAAGGTGGCAAACATTACTAACCACATCAATAAAAATTTGGCTCAGTCAGCGTGATGCCTAAGCAATCACTGTGTATCATTCTGCGTGTACCATTCACTCAACCACCAGTCATTCTCTGCCTTTAAAAAAAAAAAAAGGTTTTCTGCATTAATCAATCTTTCATATTCTTGTAAGGTGAGGTTCTCACACAAATGTTAACTTGGAGCCAATTTAATGCTCTGTCTCTCAACTGTAGCATCTGCCTCACTGGGCAGCCCACTCAGCTACATTCCCTACTTGACAGAGACAGCCCCATAATAATTTGAAAAATAAACAAGTGCTGTGAAAATCCATGTTAAATACTATTCAAAGTTGGCAGCTCACCTGTGAAGGTCTGAGGCCCATTTGCATACCATGACATTCCAGTGGTAAGGCCCTGGTACGGAATCTAAAAGGCAACTTCGTACTTGGGACATGAACTCCTTCCAAAGCATAGCACCAATAATTACTCAACCAGTCTCTATTTAAATATTTCTGGGTAGTTTCTCCGAAATCATATTTGAGATATTCAATTTGTAAAAAGTTTTGTCTTGTGTTGAATCGAGGTCTGCTGTTATCCACTGGTCCTAATCTTTTTTTGTTGTTGTTGTTCAGAATTAACAGAATAAATCTTACTCAGAAGCAGACGTGAAGTAAGGATTTTTGTGCCAGTGATTTATTACGGAGGTGCTTCCACAAGAACTTGTCAGGGAGTGGGAGAAGGAGGCAGAAAAGGGAAGATTTGAGTAAAGGTGCAATGACAAAGTCCCTTGGAGGGTGGCTTTGGCCTGACTCTGCAAGGGAGATGTCTAGAATAAAAATGACACCTCCTAAATTTTTTCCTACTTGGGGCAAGGAAGCTGTGCTTTCTCACTCCAACATGAATTAGTCAATGACTAAAAAGCCACTCTGAGGACCTAAACCTTTTGCATATTTGTCCTTCTGTGTCTGTGGGCAAAGCAGCTGAGCACCCTGAGAACAGTCCCCTGAAGGAAGATGTCAGGTGTGAGCCTTTGAAAAACAAAGAACATGGAAGCCAGAGGCAGAGATGACAGAAATGATAAAGGGATCTGAACACATCAAAACGGAGACCAAGAGTCCACTACACCCTTCTTCCTTGTGAAAGCCCTTAATGCCACTGTAGACAGTCTTCACTTCTTCTCCAAGTCTCCTTGTGTTTCTATTAAACCTTCCTGGTTCTTTTGACCCCAAGTTTGCATCCAAACCTTGTGAGAACTGAGTAATACTAAGTTGTGTTTGATCTATCATCTCTTGAAGAAAGTGGAACTTCAGTGGAACTTTCCACTATTTGTGGGAAGACACTGAGGTGAGCCTTTCAGACAGCAAAGGTTAAAAGGGTTGGATGTTAATTTCTGTAATTCTCCACACGTCAACTGCAAACAGAAA
The DNA here is from genome assembly GCF_024362965.1 of Panthera pardus. Classification (NCBI taxonomy): domain Eukaryota; kingdom Metazoa; phylum Chordata; class Mammalia; order Carnivora; family Felidae; genus Panthera; species Panthera pardus. The sequence continues at coordinate 190,423,806 of NW_026526688.1, forward strand.
ACATGGTGGCAAAGGATTTCCAGAGAAGCCCGCTAGACAGTCTGCGTCCCTTCCAGGGAAGCAACCAGACCCCATGCTGAAGACCTGAAGTTTCAGCTACAATGGTTTTCAATTCAGCCATGTTTATAAAAACAGCAACTTGGGAGCTTGAGGAAATTTTGACACCAAAAATTGTTTGAATTTTAGAGGCTGAAAAGTGCATTTCTAGCCTTTGGAAAGGTCACCCTTCCTGTTTTCAGGTTTATGAGCCGCAATGTTTATGGTGGCTCAGTTTCAACTCTTATTTCTTTCGCCTGCAGGGCATTTCTGTGTAAATGTCACTTTCTCCAGCCAGCACACGCAAGGTTGGCTTAAGATGGGTTTATACGTAGCTATCAGAAGCTCTGTTCCCATGGGCAAGGGTTGGTTTTTTTGTGCTTTTCCCCGTGTATTTTAATTGATCTTCCTGTTCATTTTGTGCTGTTTAAAGAAGCGTCTATAGTCATAAAAAAGAGGACCTCTAAAACACCAACAAAACCGGCACAAACCAACCAACAAATATAAAATTGTATCACAACACTATGTCCACATTAGGTTTGAAGGTTGATAATTAATCGTATTCCCCAAACTGGAGTTTTATGTTTGGTAATTAACCATATTCTTTCCTTCTCAAAGTTAGAAACAATTAGGAATAGACATAGGAGTCACAGGCAGAAAACAAAGTACTTGCTTTTGCAGAAGAGGGTGACGTTAGCATTGCCTGAACCCATAGACAGTGGGTTGCCTGATTCTCCTACGTTGTACTCAACAGAGCAACAGGACTGTGGCTGGCCTCTTCTGCAGGGACAGCACCTTCACCAAAGCAAAATAGTTTTGGGGACAGGGCAGGGAGAGAGAAAGGAATGAAAACAGGAGCTAGGACACTCTGGTTTGGGCACCATCTGTCACCTTAGATAATCTACGTTGCTTATTCTCAGCCTTGGGCATCTCATTCATAAAATGAGTGCTGTGAGAATTAAATGAGATGATGTATATAAGGTATTTTGCACAGTTCCTGGTGCATAATGAGTATTCTATGATGAGTTTCTCCTGTTATCGAGAATATTATTTTATTCCTATCTTCACCACAGATTCTTAGGATTTAGGAGCTTCTTCCTGCCTATTTTTCTCCAGCTATAAATGCTGACATATCCAAACATTTTTCTTGGCATTTGAGGCCCTATAGAAAGGATTAGATCCGATGGCAGCCCCAATTCTAGGATTGCTCCAGAGGAATCTTTTTGACATCACCTGGTCCATTAAACATTTAATGAATCCCTGTGTCCTACTAAGCACAGAATTAGGCACAGAGAAGGGCTGGAATTTGGAATGAGATTTTCCACAGAAATAATGTTTGCAATACATGGATTGGGGGGTGAAGCAGGGAGGTAGTGGTTTTTTAATTGCATTTGCTAACATTGTTTATGTGGCAAAGTATCAAGTTCCCAACAGCCAATAAGCACATAAAACTTGAAGACCTGAGAGCATCCCGTGTTCACCGAATATTCCAACACAAAGAGAATTATACATTTCAACATGCTATTCAAACTAATACAGTGGTTCACTTCTTTGTATCCATATTATACTAGAAGTTTCAAAATCTCTAGGTCATAAGAGTAGTTCCCAAGCTTTACCAAGCCCTCAGGAGGGAAATAAACACTTCTTTAATCTTTCTAAAAGTCAGTAAACCAGACAGAGGGGCACCACACAAAATGACCCCCACACACTATTCCTTAAGAAGTTACTTGTGAATTATTAACGGTTGGTCAGCAGCAAAATCTTCAAGACAAAGACAGACATGAAATACGAAGGCTCTCTACTCAGAAAAGTCATTACAGTTTGCAAAGTTCATATTTAAATACTTTTTTTTAATGTTTAGCTCCTGCTCAGCAGTCATGGATGGCCTTTCCATCATGGCAAATTTAAATGCATTAAATTACAGCCTCTTTTTTTCTATTGTGGTTTATGTAATTAACCAGAGCAGAGGTAATGTGGAAATACTAGGATTTCAGTAATTGAGACACTCACAATTAGCACTGATAAAAATTTATAGTGCATCATATCTTTATAAACTCAAAAAGAACCCACTATATTTCACAAGAGTACATCTACATATCAAGTTTACACATTTAGTAGTAAAATCAATATGGTCACTTTCTACAGAGGTTTACTTAACACGCTGGGTAGCTATGAGGTGACTTAATCACAAGTCAGACTTATGGAAATGCTAGTAATTATTTTATTCACTTATTTACTCCTTAATTACAGAAATATTTATTAAGCACCTACAATGTGCCAATTGTGTGAGTAACAGATGTGATTAACACAGATAGGATCTCCTCCTTCTTATAGGTTACCATCTAGTAGTAAGCATAGATCTGACTCTCATTGTGAATTTCACAATTCTTATAAACAGAACTAGCACTTTATTATGTATGATAGTAATTCAGTCTGCATACAGATATACCATTAATTTGTATTTTACTAACATCCATAATAAAAGCAATTATCTTGCTTCCTAACTCTCAGTACATTTTAGGCAGACAATGAGAAGTTCCCACCATTGTTCAAAAATATAAAGCCAATAACAGTACTTGCTACCATTCATTAAACACTTACTTCTTGCCAAGCATTGTTATCAATGCTTGACGGATTTTAATACATTTAACCTTCACAATCATATGAAGTAGTTACCATTTTTATCCCCATTTATTAGATGAGAAAACTATAACCCAGCGAGGATTCAGTAACTTGCTAAGATCACTCTTTTGGTAAGAAGTGGAGAAGGGACCAGAATGCACAGTAGTCATGGTTTTGAACACTGCAAGGTACCTACTCTCCAGTGGAAGATGTTCCCTCAGCATACCATTGTCTTCCTATTTTAGCAATCCTTGAAAGATGCATTGGGGGCTATATAAAAGTATAAGCTCTTTTAGTGACAATTATTGTGTCCAGATTTCCATGAAGTGGTAAGTGTTTTGAGTACCATACAAAGGCCAAGTGGAGTAGTTATTGCATAATGTTATGTGGTGACCTTTTCTTTGTCTTGATAGCAAACTGCAGTTCTTAATAAAAATAGCTGGGACAGGAGAAGAACCAGGGATAGATTTTAGGTCAGATTTTCCTGTCAAAACTATCATTTGATGAGAAAAACATCAATTCCATAATACTCATCATTAGTAATTATTCTACATTAAGACAGAACTGAGATAAATAAAATGGTTTGGAATGCCTCTATTCCAAGAAAACTTCTTAACAGAACAAGGGCCTGGCTATTCAAGCTTTTACCTACAGACCTGGGTCATGTGAATCATCGATGTTTGTGTGAAGCCACATGGAGACATATTGAACTTAGTTGGAAAAACGAGGTAAGAGATTTGGCACCACAACTTAACTTTTTGATCTTGAGAAAACTCGTCATTTAACTGTTATAAGCTTCAGTTTATCTGTGAATTGGGATGCTCTCCATACAACTAAACACACAGAAGTATTTTTGAAGGGTAAAAAGACAAAGGATGTGAAAGTGCTTTATGTACTCTACATAGACTCAGTTTAATTCAAGGCACAAACATGTGTTGAGTGCACTCTATGGGATAGGGATTATGGGGAGCCCTGAGGTTACAAGATCAATGGGACCTATTCCAAAGCTTTAAAGGATCATTATCACTAGCATGTTAGTTTTAAGTCATGTTTATGGCACAATAGAGTTGCATTTTGTATGTGATACATACAATTTATAGTACATTTAGACCCCTTGTTTCATAAATATTTACTGTTAGTGTATGTTCATTTTTTAGGACATAAGGCATAATTTTACACTTTTAAATTATTGTTGCGGCTTTGTGTTTTTATGACATGCTAATCACCATTTCTGTGATTTATTTGTTGACAAATCCTTGGTTGAAAATATAAGTGTCAAATATAATATTGTTTCCATAAGAGGCACATTCCACTTTATAACATGTGTTTTAGGAATACATTATACTCTAACTTGGAGGCTATATTTTAAGTTTGTTTTTCAAATTAACACAGTAAGAGCCTAAAAAATGGATATTTTTCTCAAATAAACTGAAGTATGATATATAAAGCAAATATAGAAAAGCACTAAATATTCTTCTTAATCCTATAGATCATGGATCTGAGGTTTATTTATGATGATTAAATATGCACTCTCCCCTTTTCTCCAAGAGAGAAATTATCTCATTAGTTATTCACTTGTTTATCATTCATTTAATAAGCTTCTATTGCATGGTCACTATTCTCTGTGCCACAAGGATATGAACAATGAAAAAATTACCAAAGGAATTAATGATATAGCCCCCACCCTTGAAGATCTCCCAGAAATAAACATTCCCTGGGTCAGGATGCAGTATCGAGGATAGCTCAGCTGAGAAACAGAGAAAGCCTAGTCTCTTGCGGAGCCACCGTATCAGCCCTGGAATATCAACCCCCTAGACAGCACATTTAAGTAGAAAAATAAAATTCCTAATCAGTTTGAGTCATTTTTTGGAAAGTTCCTGTTATTCATAGCTGGATGCAATTCCCAACACATAAAGATCTCTGATTCATGTGGAGCCCAAGAAAGGGAGTTTTTACCTTCTGGGCAGAAACAAAGGTAGAAAGGGGCTCAAGTGAAATGATGATAAGAAGTTGGGCAGTGCTACACAGAGTACCAGAGACTTTACAGGCAAACTTACAAGGAGGTTTAAGATCTACCTAAAAGCAACTACCTAAAAGCTGTGGGGAGAAACATCTCAGGCAGAAGCAATGGCAGAAGCAAAGGTGTGGAAGTTATGAAAGAACAAGGCATATTCAGGATTAGTAAGTATCTCTGGTGTGACTGGGATGTAGGGAATTAGGGGGGCATTGGGATGCAGAAGAAGCAGATTTATGAATCACCTGAAATGCCATGCTAAGTAGTTTGGACTTCACCTTACCAGGCACAGACAGAGCTCAAGTGGTTCAGTGCATCCACCTCATTGGTACCAACAGCCTCATTCAGATGTTTCCCCAGGATCAGAGACAGCTGAACATTGCGGAAAAGTGAAAGCTTGGACTGTGGCTACTGGAAGAGCTTATTAAAGAATAGCAGATGTCCTACCAAACAAAAAAGGCAATACACTCCTTTGAGTTACAGCAGAACTACACCTGCCATTAGCCAGCCTTTCCAGAGGCTATCCATGATGCTGCACTTCAATTTCTCTAGATAAGCTATTTGTTCCTTTTCAGAATATGATATAAATCAAATTCACATGAGTCATTCTCTAGGGAACAATTGATGCACACAAGTCTCTGCTCCATCAGGAGGCCAGCATTACTGTCTATAGAAAAGGGAGTCCTTGAATTTTTGTCATTTTATATTGCTTTCCCTGTACTTGACTTCCATTTTATGATTTCTATCAATCTCCTCCAAATAAAACAAAATTTAGCAGACATTTCTTGAACACCTATTATGTGCCAAGCACTGTGCTAGAAATGCAGAGAATTTCAACTTTATGGTGATAAAGGTAGACACAATGTTTAGGTTAGTACAGTATAGTTGGGGATGAGGCACAGTAAATAGGGTTGCCAAATTTTGCAAACAAAAGCTCAGGATGCCCAGGTAACTTTGAATTTCAGGTAAACAATTAATGATCTTTTAAATGAATTTGTCTCAAATATGACATGGGTCATAATTATAACAAAAACAATAGATTGTTTGTCTGAAATTCAAATTCAACTGGGTATCCAGTATTTAATGTGGCAACATTAATAACAGAATCTGTGCAAAGGAACGCATAAAAAAAAAAAGATATTTTGGTCCCTAATAGGGGTCCCAAGGGAATGTTATAACAGTAACTTCCATTATTGAGTGTTTATTTAGGAGAATACCCAGGTACAACTAAACTAGTTGCTTACATCCTGCACTCACTTTGATTTTGGGGGTGCTCATACTACAAACATTAAATATTTTGAGTATCGTTCACTGCTAACATCATTTAGTTCACCACAAGGATACCTTCAAAGGAAAACAGGGATACTTAGCATTCTACCTTTTAGTAATGCAAAAGAGGTGATGATACCCAAAGCACAAACCGAATTGGCCTTTCCCATGCTTCACTATTTTGTTTTCAGCTGTGTTTAGATGGAACCCAGTGAATCCTCTGGACAGGGCCCGTGGCCAGGTAGGGAATGAGAGCCACTCTCAAAGGTAGTTTGGACAAGGCCAGATCAGGCCAGGAAGATAAATGGGCTGCAGAACAGATGGGCAACAGTGGGGCACCATCCAGAACGTAGTCAATGACCAGAAAGACAGGCATGCAAGAGAGGGAGGGAGGGCAAAGCCAGGCAGGGAATCCAGGCCTGAGGCTGCTCAGGGTCCAAAACAAAGAGCTGGGACTGTCAGCTGATAGAGGCCCGTGTCCAAGACTGAGTGTGAGGACCATACTCCAGTTCCTGGAAAGGATGAAACAGGCAAAACAGAGGTCTCAGGTTTAGAGGGTCCTAGTTTACTAAGCACATGGAAAAAATTTTACACAGAAACCAGTGTTTTGTTTGTTTGTTTGTTTGTTTTTAAAGGTATGATATAAAATCAGAATTTCTATGAAAGCAAAGATTTTTTTTTAGTTGGAATTCATCTATTCAATTACCAAATAGTGGTTGAGCATATATATGTATCATGCCATGTCCAGTGACAGACAACAGAAGTATAATCACCATTATCATCATCATCCGCTAATAGCAGCCAATATTTTTGAATGCTTACAATGGACCTAGTTATCTTCCGTGCTCTTTGCATATATGAATTCATTTTATTCTCACAACAATCTTATGAGGCAATTTCTATTATTACACCTGATTTACCTATGAGGAGACTGAGGCCAGGGGAAGCACACTGGGATTTGTTCATGGTTATACCTGGTTTGGAGTTAGCAAATTAGAATTTAATCCAGAAAATTGGGCTGCAGAATTCATGTTCTAAACCCCTGTACTGTACATGTCTTAAAACGATCACCAGTCTCCACCTCTGTCCTCACTAAGCTCCCAGAACAGAGATGATAGAGAAGACATACTGGTAAATAGCTACTCATAGCACACTAACATCACACAGGCTATCAGACAGCATTCATATAAAGTCTTGGTAACCCAAAAGAAAAGGCCAATTGAGATCTATGGATATGTCTCAAAAGGGACAACATTTTTAGCTGCATCCAAAATGGTTGGTGGAATTTCGTCATTCAGGTAAGAGTTTTCTGGACAGAAGAAATGGAATGATAAAGACCCCTGGAAGGGATATTTGGGGAGGCAAGTTATTCCAAGAGACTGGAACTGGGCACACTAAGGAAAGTGGCAGGTGTCAAGAATGGGCAGGTAGAGTTAGATTCACTTTTGTGTGCCCCTATAAAGCATAGACCCCACAGGAGAAACTCTAGGGAGCCATTCTGGGTTGTAAGCATGGAAGTGACACCATAAAAGCCAGGAAGAGCGTGGAAATGGATTGAGTGATGGGAAAGACAGGTTCTGGGTGAAACTGAAGTGAGTCCCAAAATGTAAATGAAGTGCTAAAATACATTCAGTCTCAGGATAGGCAGCCCAAGCCAGTCCCAACTCCCCAAGAAGCAGGAATACAGAGACTGGGAAGCAGGCTGGGCTGATATATAATAATGATACTAATAGAAAACCCATTCAGATGGCTCTTACCAAGTGTCAGGTACTGCTCTAAGTGTTTCACACCTATCAACTCTTTAAATCTTTACAAAATCTGCATTTTGGAAGTGAGGAAGTAGAGAACTTAAGTAATTTGCCCAGAGTCATATAGTTAATTGGTTGGGGAACTTAGCTTTGAACCCAAGCAGCATGACACTACAGTCCATGTTCTTAATACACTCTACTGCCTATAGCCTATGTTGCCTATAAAATACAGAATGGAAAATAGCAAAATATATAGACTCACTAATTATAATTGTAAAACTTTCAGGACCCAGAAAAGTCATTGTGCTTCCAGCATGGTGTGATAAAGGAATTGGGTTAAATCAGCAGCTGGAGTGTTGAGCTATGAAAGAAGAAATAAAACTTCTTTCTCTTGATCCCTTTGGTGTAAATGATACAATCCTGTAACTGACTTCTCAGTGAGGACGCAGAGGTTGACTATAGAGTTTTATCTCAGAACCAATGAAGAATGGGGTTCAACTTTATCTCCACTATTGTAAAACTGTGGGCTAGATTTTTTTTAACTTGGGCCTTCATTTTCTCTTCTGTAAAATGTGAGTGATAATAACTACCTCATAAAGTTGTGGAAAGGATTAAAGAGGTCATATGTGGAGAGCATTCGACGCATGGTGAGTTCTCAATAAACAGTAGTTATTGGGTGATTGTAATTATGGGGAAGATGTGATGAGTTCCCTATATCAGAAAACAAATGGCCGTTACAAGGGACATGGAGTTGTCCTTTCCAACTCTTGGATTTGAGATTCATTCCAAGATATGGACAAAGCCACGCAGGGGAATTTCTGTGATGCCATCCCACTAACCCGATGTGTGATGATATTTAGTCAGGTTCAGTGCAACAATAGTTGAAAGAGAAGCCAGAAAAAGAATGCTGGAGTTCCATACTGCAATGTGGAAAATTCAGAGAACACAGAGAAAAAATATTATGAAGACTTCCGACAGTGAACGGCTAGTGGACAACATCCCTAGAATCTAAGTTCCCAATGCCTCAACTCATTCCTCATCAAATATTAGCAGGGGAAGGTTTCCTCCAGAGGAACAAATCTCTGATATTATCACACTGGACAATCAGAAAACAGGAATCAGTGTCATAGGTGTTGCTTTATCCACATTTGGAATGAATCCATTTTGGCATCCTGAAGCCAACACTGTTTGTATTTATTGGAGCTGAGCTAGAAATCCAAGTTAGGTCAGGTGAATTAAGCCTTATGTAAATTTACAAGACTTATATACACAGGTATTTTCTTTTCAATTTTTTATTCAGTTTTTGCTTTTTGTTCATTTTCCTCTGCATTATAATCACTTGTAGTAACATCTTGAAGATCCACAAAGGCTTATAATTAAAGCTCTTGAAATAATTATCACTGAACTAAAGGAAACATTTTTAAAAATTGGTTGCAAGGAAGTATGCAATGCAGATAAATGCCTCTTGCCACTTTATAGGACTTGAAGTCCACCCAAGAGCCTGAGGGTAAGCCCAAAATGTTCCAAAGTAGAGACACTGGATGTCCCTTCTACTTGCAAAAGATAGAAAAGGAATGAGGAGACCAGGATTTGAGTCCTAGTTTGGGTATTCATTTGCTTTTGAGCTGGGAAAGTCACTTACCTCCCTGGTAAGTCATTCACCTCACATTATTCAGTTGTAAAATGGAGTGGTTGTACTGCATAGTTTCTAAGGGCTTGCAGGCTTAGTGAATACAGAAGGAGACACACTGTGCTTACATCAAGAGGTCATGTCTCCAGGAGTGGTCAAGGGGCTGTGGCACTACATTGCCCAGTTCCCATCCTAGAACTGCCACTGACTCACAGTGGGACCTCTCAGGTTAATCGTTTAGACTTTTGGTGCTCATTTCCCCCCTCTTTGTAAAACTAGGATAATGATGACAATGTTGTCCTCATCAGGTTACTAGGAAAATTGAGTGAGTTAACACTTTAGCATAACACAGTTCTTAACATAGTAGCTATACTCATCTTAAAATATCTCTATAAGAATATCTCTATAAGAATATCTCTATAAGAATTGCCCAATGCCAGCCACGTGTTCAGTTATTTACTTAAATTTTATCATCCAATCCACACAGCCCTCCTGAAAAACTGATATTCTTATCCTCGAGGGTTCAGTACCCTGCCAGGAGCTATACAACTAGTGAGGTCCATGGTGGCATTTGAACCATGCAACGAAGAAACACCCAAATCTTTGCACCTTTGACCATATCACATTGTCTCCCTGGTTCTTTCCATTCTTTCTGGCCCTTCCTGCTTGCAGGACCAAGGTTCATCACATAAAAACTAGCAAACGAACGCAAGGAGATGTGATGTTTAAAGCTGCATTTGCAAAGACTTGAAAGTCTAAAAACCAGATAATCCTGTGTGACTATGGAAATCAATTAACTTCCCTCCTCCACAGCTCCTTATTTTAGTGAATGGTCTCACCTGCCACAGAGTCTCCCAAGCTAAAAGACAGGATTAATACTATATAACTGAAAGATGTAACAATGAGAGGAGAGAACATAACAATCAAAAGAGAAACACAATGAGATTATCATACAGATGCCAAAAATGGCATTAATAAAATCAAATGTCTATTATACATAAAAACATGTTAAAAACATCACATGATAAAAGTACCACTAGGAGACAAAATTCATGATATTTAATCATGGCACATATGAGGCATTACCATTAAAATCAAAGAAAAGAGAAAATAACCATTGTTACGTTTACTATTTCAGATTTCATCTCTGGAATACCTAGACGCTCCTATAGAGTGTGAAACTGTACAATAGGTATAATATTATCAATGTCGAGAAAAATATTATTAATTGAAAGTGATGTTTACATATCTATAAATCTCAATAAATCAACTTAAAGGTCTCCTGAATGATAAGAAACAGGATTTCTAATAAAGTAACTGAATACAAAATAAATATTTAAAGATTAATAGCATCATGTCTTACAAATACTACTGCAACAGCCTCTTCTGGATCTGCTTCCTCTTGCTCATACTCCCTAAAGTGTATTTTCCGCAGAGCAGCTAGAATAATCATTTTAAAACAGATCTGATCATACCATTGACCTACTTCAGATGTTTCAACAACTTCCCATTGCACCTTAAACACACTCCACACTGAAAACTCTGCCCTCGTCATCCTGTTCAGCTTCATCACCTGCCTCTCCCCCTTGCCTGTGATGCTTCAGGCCCCTTCACATTTTTTAAGCTTCTCAAACATGCTCAGGTAGACTCATTCACCTCAGGACCTTGCATATTTGTTCTGGTTGCCTTGTCTATCCTGGTTTCTTGCTTTTTGGGTGCCTGGATACTTCCATTTCTTCAGACCTTGGCTTCAGACCTTTCCTTAGAAAGATCTTCCCTTGGGGTACCTGGTTGGTTAAGTATCTGACTCTTGATTTCAGCTCAGGTCAAGATCTCCCAGTTTGTGAATTCAAGTCCTATGTAGTTCTCTGCACTGACAGCTCAGAACCTCTCACTCTCTCTCTGCCCCTCTCCTGCTCGTGCTCTCTCTCTCTCTCTCCCTCTCAAAATAAATAAATAAACATTAAAAAAAAGAAAGATCTTCCCTGAACACGTTATGTTGGTAGCTTCTCTACTAGCCTTCCAAATCCCACATACTCTTATTTTCAGTCACCAAGTACATGTATCATCTGAAATTATACATTCACTTCTTTGTTTATATGGTTAGTATCTCTCTCCTTTTGTAAATTATACTTTATTAGGGCAGGGACCATAACTGTTTTCATGCAGTTCCCATAACATTTCTGGGGAAAACTGACTAAGCGATTCTAAGATTTGTAGAAAATAATAAACAGACAATGAGAGTAACAATAATTTTATAATTAAAGTGAAATTAAAAGGGAACCGACCTTGCCACATATTAAGAAATACTGCAAACCTACAATCATTAAGGCATTTAAGTAGAATAAGTGTGAAACAATTGTTGGTGAATGTAAAAACAACTATCACATTCAACAGGTAAATGGATGGATTATTCAACAAATATTATTAAAGAATTTTTCATCATAAGGCAAAAAATGTTTGGTGTTTTACTACACACCATAAACTGGAACAAAATCCAGATTAATTTATCTGTTAAATGTTAAGTAAATAAATAAATCTAGTGGGTAATACTTCAAAGATCTGAAAGAATTCAAGAAACCGTGAGATCATGACCTGAGCCTAATCAAGAGCCTGATGCTCAACCAACTGAGCCACCCAGGCTCCCCTAGAGAAAAGCTTTCTAAGCTTAAATATAGTGAATGAAAAAGACATCTCTACATCAGACATAATCATGGAAGGGGTGCCTAGGTGGCTCAGTCAGTTAAGGTTGGTTCAGTTGGTTAAGCGTCCAACTTTGGCTCAGGTCATGATCTCATGCTCGGTGAGTTTGAGTCCAGTGTCAAGCTCTGTGCTGACAGCTCAGGGCCTGGAGCCTGCTTCTGATTCTGTGTTTCCCTCTCTCTCTGCCCCTCCCTCTCTCCTGCTCACATGCATGTGCGCTCTCTCTTTTATTTCTTTCTCTCAAAAATAAATAAACATGAAAAAAAATTTACCCCCCAAAAAACCATAATCATGAAAAACTTCAAGTGAAAATTACCAAGAAAACTAATTATAAGAAACATGCTGATAAGATATTCTTAATCTATAAAAAAGTGTTTACAAGTCAATTTAAAAAATCACTCAAATCCCAAAGCAAAAGTAGGCAAAGGAAATTAGCAAATAATTCACATAAGTAAAATGACAAATATGGACATATGAAAAAAAATGATGAGCTTCCCTGATAATCAAGCAAATGTGAATTTAATGGCTAATATTTTTTAAGTATTAAAGTAGCAAAGAGTTTTTTCAAAGATAATCCTAGTGTTGGCAATGATGCATTACACAGGCACTCACCCATAAGGATAAGCAAGGCTAAATTGGCATACCATGTATATTTTGAAATGGATTCCTAAATGCTCCTAAAAATTGCCCACACCAAAAAAAATTGCCCACACCAACATTCTCCTGTAATACAGTCTTCATCTATCAAAGAACCATGCAGTGCAGACCCATAACATCAGCATCCCTGCATCCTACAACATGAAAATCCTAGACCCCCACACCTCATCTTTGCCTTTGTTCCTTAGCACCCACTATATTCCTTTGCTACTTAGGTCTTCACCCACTGGTTTCTTTTTCATCCACAGATCCATATTTTTCCTTGGGACATAACAACAGATTTGGCTTCTTTAACTGTAACCATCAAAACTCTCTTGACATAGCTTTATACTTGCCTTCTGAAGTCTTTCTTTGTTTTTGCCCTTGGTGGCCGCCTGGGCTGACCCTTCAGTCTGTCATAGATTCGTAAGGAAAGCACACTTGCTAGGCAGCCCTACCCCTCTTGTGATGGCTAATTTTGTCGAGTTGGCTGGGCTAAGGGATGCCCAGAGATCTGGTAAAACATCATTTCTGAGTGTGTCTGTGAGGGTGTTTCTGCAACAGAAACAGAATTTAATTTGGTAGACTGAGTCAAGAAGCTCCATCCTTCCTAAGGTGGAAGGGGATCATCTAATTCCTGAGGGCCTGAGCTGAACAAAACGGCAGAGAAAGGGAGAATTTGTTCTCTGCTGGACATCCGTCTTCTCCTCCCCGCTAACATCAGCATGCTTGGTCCTCAGGCTTTTGGACTTAGACTGGGATTTACACCCTCAGCTCCCTGTGGTTCTCAAGCCCTCAGGTTTGGATGAGAACCATATCATGGGCTTCCCTAGGCCTTCAGCTTGCAGATGGAAGACTGTGGACCTTCTCAGTCTATATAATCATGTCAGTCAACTCCGCAGAATAAATCTCTTTCTATATATGTGTATCTTCATCTATATGTGCACCTACATCTATGTCTATATCCTGTTTGTTCTGTTTCTCTGGAAAACCCTGACAAATATATCCCTTATTAGAGGATGGGACACTTATGTATTTAAAAGGCATTTCTTTAAGGCTGTAGAGTCCAGAAGCCTAAGGATTTGGATACTGTAAGTGGCAAACCAACTCAACTATAATGAGAAGCAAATAATTCCATTGTCAGCTAGTGTTCTGGTTACACAAAAGCCAAGTAGTAACTGTGAGTGCTTATCTTCAGCACTCAGAGCATTATCTAGGTGTTTGGTGATTAGGTTCAACTCTGCTACTAAATGATCTGAACAAGTGGTAAAACTTGCTGAGCTTTATATATATTTCTCATCAGGAAAATGAAAAGTTCAGATAAAAGCAGAGAAACGTGAAGTTCTCTGGTACAGAAAAAGATCATAGGTTGGAGTCAAATAGAACTGAATTTGAATGTTAACTTTGTCCCTTACTCCATATGTGACATTGAGCAATTTTATGTAGCTTCTCTGATCCTCTGTTATCAGTACAGCTCTAACATGTACTCCAAACATACACCAGACATATAGCAAACATATACTATGCCATAATCCATGAACGGCAGATATCAAAGAATCCCAGAACCTCAGAACAATAAGGGGCTTAATCCTGGGTGGTAACTTGAATATATTGAAATTCAGAAATATAACTGTGACTATATATGTATGCACTCTTGTAGTATAAAGGCAGTGATGCTTTAGACTCTTACCCAGAAAATCATATACTAAAATATGATAAACTAGAAGAAGTCTTATACTAAAATTATAGCACTCTGGGTTATTTCTTTTCAGATATTATCCCTAACTAGACTTGTGTTTTTTCACTAAGTCATTTTTACACAGGAATTTTCTCTTCTGTAGAGTAACAAATGTATTAGTTTATACTTTTTTAATTTTTAAGTAACAAAAAACCAACTTGAACTAGTTGAAGCATTAAGGAGAATAAGTAACTGAGCAGCAAAGATCAAGTGTAGTGTGAAGTTTAAGTGTGGCAAGGATAAAGTACTCAAATGATGTTAACCGGGGCTCCATTTCTTTCAGGTAAATTCTTTCCATGCAGGACACACTGAAAAATTCCACTTCCCCATAGTGCTGGCAAAAAGAAAAAGATCTCATAAAGAATTCTGATTGGCTGTTCTTGAATCATGTGCCTATTGCTGAACCAATAACCTTGATGAGAGCACCACGTGTTTGTCTGGACCTGAGTCATGTTCTCAGCTCTATGGGTGCTAAAGAGGGTATAAGAGCCCGCTACCAACAGAGCCATGTGGAATTGGTTCCCCAGAAAAGTTGATGGGTCCTTTACCTAAAGGAAGAGTCAATGTTGGCCTGGAAACGAAGGATGGTACCTTATATGATCTCAAGTTTCTTCATAACTTGTTTTTTTTTTTTTTCTATTTTCTATTACTCTAGGCCTCATCACAAATCAGCACCTAAGCAGCTAGTTAAAATCTGAAGCAAGGATCATTTAACATTACAAAAGAGCAGAAATATGATGTTTTAGGACAAATGGAAATTTTGCACTAATAGATGCTTTGAAGTGGACAAACAGCAATCACTAAGCATGTTGTTTTGTGCCTAGTAGAACACAAGGCTTCTTGGAAAGGCACGCGGTGCTTATGTTGGAGATGGGTAAAACAAGGCAAGCATGTGTAAACCATATGAAACATTCAGCAAGGCCTGTGAACATGTTTGAAATCAGAAAACTTACCACTTGGGTACATCACCTCATGTAAATCCCTGAGATCCTCCGGCTTGGACCTATAAAATGGGTACATTAACATTAATACCTTCTCCAAAGAACTGTAAAGACCAAATGAGGTGCACCTAAAAGCATTCCAAAAATATAGTGTGGTACAGACACAATTATTTTTACAGAAAGGCTTTAAACGGGTGCTAGATTTTGTGGCACGATTTATAAATGCTACAGAAATTCGGAGAAAGCAGAGGACAGTGGGTAATGGTCTGGTGATAACGGGAGGTGGGATTGGAACGGGGACTGACAGGATGGATGTGGCATGGACACAGACAGGAGAGATAAATGTGTTGTGACAGATGAAGTTTTATGATTTGACTCTGGACTAACTTTCAGGAACTTCCAGCTTCATAGTTTTCTACCTTGTGCTAGCTAGTTCACAGTCAAGTTTACAGTTTTTCTTTTACTGTTCACTGTTTCTATTTTGCTTTGAAAGCATGGACAAATTCCACAAGTTTCAGCTGATGAAGAAAGCATTGTATGGAAAACGTGTGCCAGAGAGAAAAGCTCTCCGGTGCTTATAGAAAAGAACAGAGATCTGCCAAACAGTCTGAAAACAATTTGGAGTCTGGTATCAATGGAGGTCCTGGCAAAAGTCTGCCAAGAATCAAATACTGAACCTCATCCTTGGCATTTCAAGTGACAACTGTTACATAAAGAAATTGGAGCTGCTGAGCAGTGGACCCTACATTAGCTTCTTTCAGAAATAAAATATTAAGCAGTTTTTCTTTCCTCTAGGCTCTGATATCATTCCTATTCTACTCCACTGTTCAATGATGATTTATTATGTTCTCCTCCATGCCAGGAACTTGCTAGGTTCAAGGAAGACAAAGATGACAAATCATTGTACCTGACCTCAAGGTTCTTATGTCTAGTGATTTAGGCTGGAATGACAATTCAAAGATGGTGACACAAAAGAAGGTGAATTTTCAGATTGCCCATGAGAGGCAGACATGGAGACACTGTACAATTCCAATATGAGATAGAGCAGAATTTGACTAGGACAATTTAACCCTCAAATCTGAATCAATGAAATCATTTTTACTGAATGGAGACACCAAGGGAATTAAGAGGCACAAAATTTTTTTTTTTATATTCAAGTTGTACCCATTTTACAGATGAGGATCCACAGAGCCATAAGGATTTGTGTAGAGTAACACAATTAAGAGGTGAATTTTCTGATTCTAAATGTTGTGTCCTTTCCCCATACTTCTCTGCACTGTTCTACACTGTCTACATACATTTGCTTTGTTCTATCTTATCATTTTGATATAAGGCAGATTGTGAATTAATTGGTCAAGGAGTAATTGAACACATATCATTAACAAGGTACTATGCCAGACACTGGAGACACCAAGATGAAAACAACATGGTTCTTGTCTTCAATTGTGGATAACAGGTAAACAAGTTCCTATTACATAGGGCATTGTAGTATGGTATCTAAGAGCCTAGACTTTAGAAGGGTTTATAGATTACAGAAATATTCAGGAAGGAAGGATTGGTAAGACTTGCTAACTGACTGGAGGTTTAATCAATTTTCTCTATTTTCCTGGTTTTTATTTCATAGATTTCCACACTTGTTTTTATATTTCCCCCCATATCCTGATTTTGAGTTTACTTTGCTTTTTTTCCTAGTGTTTTAAGGTCGCTTAACATAACTGATTATAAATCTTTCTTATTTTTATTTTTATTTTTTAAAATTTTTAAAAATATTTATTTTCTTTTGAGATAGAGAGACAGAGTGTGAGTGGGGTAGGGCAGAGAGAGAACGAGACACAGAATCCAAAGCACGCTCTAGGCTCTGAGCTGTCAGCACAGAACCCAATGTGGGGCTCGAACTCACGAACTGTGAGATCATCACCTAAACTGAAGTCAGACACCTAACTGACTGAGCCACCCAGGCACCCGAAACCTTTCTTATTTTTAATCTGAGTATTTAAAAATTCAAAATTGAGCAAAAGACTTGAATAGACATTTCTTCCAAGAAGACATGCAACCGACCGATAAACACACAAAACGATGCTCAATGTCACTAATAATTACAGAAATGCAAACCAAAACCCCAATAAGCTACCATTTCACACCCATTAGGGTGGCTATTATCAAAACAAAACAAAAAAATAAGACAACAGAGATGTTAACAGGGACGTGAAGAAAGCAGGACCTTTGTTCATTGCTGGTGGGAATGTAAACTGGTGCAGTCACTATGGAAAAGAGTGTGGTAGTTTCTCAAAAAATTAAATATTGAACTACCATATTGAATATTAAATGTTGAACTATCCAAAAATTCCACTTCTGAAAAAAATTCTATTTCTGGGTATATATTAAAATAAGAGAATCAAACATATATTTGTACATAAGTGTTCATAACAGTATTAATCACAATAGGCAAAAAGTAGATGTAACCCAAACATACATTGATAAATCAACAGATAAACAACATGTAGTATGTACATCCAGTGGAATATTATTTTGCCTCAAAAAGTAATGGAATTCTGCTATAACATGGAAAAACCTTGAAGACATTACGCTAAGTGAAATAAGCCAGATACAACAGGAAAATATTGTATAATTCCACTTAGGTGTGGTATCTAGAATAGTTAAATTCTTAGAAAGTAAAACAGTGCTTCCCTGGGCTAGGGGGAGAGGGATAGAGAATAATTGTTGTTTAATGAGTACAGAGTTCTAGTATGGGAGGATGAAAAAGCTCTCAAGAGTTTTGTTTTTCTTTTGGAAAACTAAACAATATTTTGGTTGCATGTTATGGACTGAATGTTTGTGCCCCCCCCCCCCAAATTCATATAGTGAAGCCGTAACCCTTAACATGATGGTATTTGGAGATGAGACTTTTGGAAGATGATTGGGGATAGATGAGGTTATGAGGGTAGGCCCACATGATCAGATTAGTGAGTTTGTAACAAGAGGAAGAGAAAAAGAGATCTCTCACTTTCTCTTCTTCCGTGCATGTACTACAGAAAGGCCATGTGAGGACACAGCAAGAAGTGGCCTTCTGTAAGCCAGGAAGAATGTTCCCATGAGGAACTGAATCGGCTGGCTGATCCTGATCTTGGCCTTCCTAGCTTCCAGAACTGTGAGAAATAAATCTCTGTTGTTTACATCACCCAGTCTATGGTATTTTGTTACAGCAGCTGAGCAGACCAAAACACTCCATCCTATGATTTTTATGTTTTTATTTGATTTCAGTTAAATATTTTCAATTTCTCATGTGATTTCTTCTTTGACCCATGGGTTATTTAGAAGCACTGTATTTAATTTCCAGATGTGTGGGAATTTTCCAGATACTTTTTGGTTGATTTCTAAGTCAATTCCAATGTGGGGCAGAGAACTGAGACATCTGTTTTTTAATATAAGATATACTCTATACTGGTAAAGAAGAGAATGTACATTCTTTAGCTGATGGAAAGAGAACTCTATAAATACCAATTAAGTCAAGTTGGTTGATAGTTGCTTCTAAATCTCCATTGATTTTTCTTGAGTTAGTGATGGAGGGGTGTTGAAATTTCCAACTACATTTGTGAATTTCTCTATTTCTCCTTTTAGTTCTATTATTTTTGCTTCATGTAATTTAAATACCTGCTATGAGAGTTATACCCATTTATATTGGCTATGTCTTTATAATGAATCCATCTTTTAACTATTATAAAATGTAATTCTTTATCTCTGGCAATAGTTAGTGCCCAGAAATTTACTGTCTCTGATCTTAATATGCCCACCCTAAATTTCCTATGATTAGTGGTATCATAGAATATCTTATTCTATCCTTTAATTATTTTTAAATACACTTTATTTTTTAGAATAGTTTTAGATTTATGGAAAAATTTAGATTCTGGGACTCCAGTTATAGAATAAGTGTGTTAGGTTGATATTATTCACAAATTACTTAAGCTTTACTTTTGTTTTTGTTTATTTTTCCCTGCCTCTGTTCTTCATTCCGGACAGTTTTTGTTGCTATGTTTCAAGTTCACTGATCTTTCCTTCTGAAGTGTCTAACATGTTTTAAGAGCACTCAGAGAAAATTTATTTCAGATATCTTATTTTCTAGTCCAGAGTCTCTGTCAGTTTTTGACACATTTCTCCCATGTCTTTCTTCTTTAGGTTCATGTTTCTTTAAAAGCTTGAGCATATGTATAAAAGCTCTTTTACAATCTCTCTCTGCAATTGTTTCATCTCCATTATTTATGCACTTATTTCTATGGTCTTATTGTTTCTCCTGGGTATGAGTCACAATTTCTTGCTTCTTCACATGCCTCATGCTTTTTGATTGAATATACCAGATATTGTGAGGTTTAGATGGCTGGGCGCTAAATTTTGGTTTAGTCTATAAGAGAGTTTTAGACTATTACAGCAAGAAATTGCTTTATTTGCTCAACAATTTTTTTCCTCTTGAGTATTATTTTCAAGCTATTTTAGGGGTAATCCACGGCAGACTTACCTATTGGTAAAATTTAGTACCATTACTAAGACACAACTCTTCTAGGGTTTTTAATAATTGTCCCATATATGTAAGAAGTTCTCTCCATTCTGGGTGTAAAAGTCAAATGATTTCCAGTCCTGTGTGAGTCTGGAAATTATTCAGCTTACAGTTCTCAGGAAATTTTTCTTCCCACAGAAGCTGTTTCACATTCATACTTGTGGAATTTCATCCAATACATTCACAGGCTGGTATTCAATCAGAGACTTAAGAGGACTCCTATGCAGATTTTTGGAACTCCTTCTTTGCTCTGTTTACTTCTCTCCAAAATCCCACCCTGAAAATTCTATTCACCTAGACCTCCAGACATATGTCTCCTCAACTCAACAAAACCACTGTGCTCTGTTTGGGTTCTCCCTGCCTGCACTAATGTCAAAAAAACAATTATGCTATGTTTTTGACCAGTTTTTCTAGTCCAAGATTGGACCAATACTGTTATGGCTGGAGAGAGAGAAAGAGAAAGAGAGAGGACAGAATTCTCCTCTGAAAATGGTTTGTCAGTGGGAGGAAGCATTAAAGCAGCATAAATCATGTGACCAGAAGCCGAGCACACTTTGGTCATCTCAGCAAACGCAAGCACGAGGGGCCATGACAGCCAAGAACAAACACCCTAGTACATGCCAGCTCTGCCCTGAAGCCAACACAGATCAATCTCCTTTTCCTATACAACTTCAGTGTCATGATTTTACAAAAGGACCTTCTTAATTGCTCCAAGGAGGAGAGAAGGAAGAGTAAGGAAAAACCTAAAATGACTGAGATAGGTTCCAAGTGACTGAGAAAATGTAGGATAGATGGAAAATATCAAAGTTTCAGCCATTGGGTAAAAAGAAATTAGATTCAGTTGTAGAAACAGAAAATTACTTCCCCCCCCAACAGCAGTTTTACCAGGATGACAGCGCAGCATAGCTAAGAATTACCCACCCTCTGTTATCCACTGTTCGCCAATTGCTTTAGCTATGCTCCCTTTGCATCAAGTACACTGTAAGTTTCCCAAAGACAATTTTTATATTCTTTTTAACATCCCATAACATGGAGCACAGGGATGAGACCACAGGAGGAGATTTTTAAGTGTATATGGAAGTTTACCTGCAAATCACCTGCCCCTGTCTCTTTGTAATGCTTCCATGAAGTTGCTCCAGAGCTTATGTTCATCTCTTCTTTCTTTAGTTAGAGGACAATGACCTTACTCATGATATTTTCCTAGACAACACTTATTGCCAACCTTTTCTCCCACTGCCACAGAATGTATGAGACAATTTGTCCCAATATTTTGTTCAGAAAAATATAATCATTGTGTTTTAAATCATTACAAGAACAAGAAACTTTCAAGTTAGATCTCTTTTTCAACTTACAACTCTGAATACAACCATTCCATGAATTTCCCACTAGACAAGCATTTTCTTATTTGTCAAGTAAAAAGAGAGAAAAGGCAGTTTAAAAATATTTTCCCATTTCCTTTTCCAAAAATTTGTGAAAGCAAAAATAAGTTCAATTGTGTTATGCAACATTGATACTACATAAAATCTTCGGATTGTTGGGACAAAGATATGGCAAGTCTTAGAGAGAATGTGATTTTATTTGAAATACATCACTGTATTTTATTTCTTCAATTTATGTACAAAACTCATGCCAATAGGGCCACTCCATGAGAAAATGGAGTAAAAAAAAAATCTATTGGTAGGGGAGGGGGTTGCTGAGGGAGGAGTGCAGCTCAAAGCTGCTTGATTTAGACTGCAAACAATCAGCAGGGGTTGCATAACTAATTACACTTTTAAAAAATAGTGGCTTGTCATTGGTAAGTAGACTTTGCTTTAAAATAAAACTTTAAAAAGTATCTAATTTGCTGGCTTTCAGATGCATGGTCAAAGGAGGAGCTAAGCAGTCTTTGGGAGTCCATGGTTGCCATGGAAACGTTTATAAGTTGATCTTTCTATGGTGAGAGATGCTTTGCATACAGGCCATCTAAGGTGAGACAAATCCCCAAGGGACAGACTCTAGCAATGCCAATTAATGAGAATAGTGTGGAAAAATCATAAGAATAGGAATGGGGGAGGGCAGAAAAATGGCTATTGCATTATGGAAAAGTTAGTGTCAGATTTTTACAAAAATATGTTGTCTGAAGACTCAGATTCTACTGCTTTCACTGTGTGGAATGTTGGTTTGCAAATTTTGGGGTCCTACATATCATTTATTGGATGTTTGCCCTGAATAATATATCTGATCTCTCTGAGCTTTAATTTCCTCATGCATAAAATGGGGATACTAATGCTAACCCTGCAGGTTATTAGGAGATTTAAAAGGGAAAATATATGTAAAATGCCTAGCATATTTCCCAGAGTATTGCAGGTGTTCAAGATTTTAATTTCTCTTCATATTTCACTGGAATCCTGTAAGACTTAGCTTACTATTAGAGAAACGGATATCTGGTCAGTCTCTATACTCCATTTTTGGTTGTAAATCTCCACTAAATATTCATAAAACTATTGAAATCATTTGATTCCTCTGTGGCCTGCTCACCTACTCAAATAGTTGATTTAAATCAACATAAAGAGATAATGATAGTTGGAAAACAGGATGCCCTACTTAATAAAATATCCTGTGTACAGAGGAACAACTTTCCAAATAATTTTATACAACCAACATATCAATCACTAAAATATAGGTTGAGTATAATTGAATCTCTTTGATGATTCAGAGGTTACTTAGTTTCTTTCAGGGCTGAGGTTCGGGAATATCCATTTCACAGAAGAGTTGAAGTGCCAATTAACTAGATTAGTTTGATGAGGAGGATGGGGGAGGTGACCTTATAAATAGCTTTGGAGAATTTGTGCTCCATAAATGTGTTGCTGTCTCCTCCATCAGGCAATATGTGAAACACAGATAGGACAACAAATCAAGCTAGTCTGAGTCCAGGATGAGCTCATTAGAGTGGATGAGGGAAACACAAAATGGACATTAGCAGCAGAGGAATGTTTTAAGTGCAAGTGTAGACAGAAGTACAGAGGGAAATGGAGTCACAGAAAAGGCTATCTTAGCCTAGCTTACATCAGGCATCAGAAAAGCCAGATTAGTTTACCTAAGACATAGTTTGATAAACAAGAGGACAACTCCGCTCCAAATTTTTCAGTGACAACCCACAATCTAAGAATGAAGATGACAGTTTTTAGCCTGTCATGTAAAGTCTGTCCTTCACAATCAAGATATCAGCAACTCTTGCAGCCTTCTCTCCTTTACCTCATATAAAGGAATTCTCCACGAAGGTTCTCCAAACACACCTGATGCTCCTCTGAGGAAGCACTGGCTCTCTACCATCCAGAATTTCTATGATACCAATCCCCACCTTTACTAAAGGCATAGACATTATGGGGCTTAGATGAAAGCAACAGCTGACCAGCAGGCAAGAACCAGTAGTGGGAACCGATCGAGTGTTGCCATCATTGCTCTAACCAACATATGGATCCTCATCTTTTATACCCTTTAATGGTAATGATTACCTAAGGGTGTATTATCTGTGGATATGACATTGCAAGTCCCCAGCTCATTTTCTTTCTCACAATAACTTGCTCCTCGATCAATCCTTGCTGATAATTAGGATTCCCATACAGGTGTCCCTAGATATTATTACGGCAGAGACAATGTTATATATTTAAACACCATTTTCTCTTTCTGATAGCATAGGAAGTCCACATTCGCATCCCATGGAGTTAGACTGAGGTGATATGAGTGAGTTCTGGTCAATGGGGTGTGGCAGAGATGATGTAGGTAGACCTGGCTGTTTACACATCCCCTAATATTCTCCAATTCTCCCTTCACTGCACATGCGACTTTGGAGACCACATGTTCCAGACAGCATGGTTACAAGATGGAAGGAGGCTACCTAACTTACACCAGACTTAGTGTGAGTGAAAAACAAACATTTAGTGAAGCCATCACAACAGCTAATGTTAAGTATGCTGACTAGCATAGCAAATAAATATATCTTATTCCCCAGCCTTACTTTAAATTTTTCTGCTTTGGCTCTTTTCTTCTGCTTACTAATATGCTGAATCTTCTTGTTCTACAAGAATTAGCTCAATCTTCACCAATTTACAAAGCCTTCTGGACTTTAGTATTCATTTTCCCATTGCATTTAATATATATGTCATTCATTTCACTTACAGGATTGTGGCATGTAAAGAGAAAGTGAGACTTCCACCTTTCTGACCCAAATCTTGAGTTTTCAGAGCAGGCCCCATGACCAATCAGCTTCACAGATGAAGAACACAAGCCTACCTGCACACTCTGCCACATTTAGGACAGAAAAGGCTGGTTTAGAAGGCCAGCTACAGGAACCTACCTGGCAACAGACTGGACTGAATAGGATAAGAATCTGATCGGTCTGCTGCACTTGGAGAGAGGAAGTGAAAGAGCAGGCGAGAAGGATGGTATGCCTTCCGTAACTCAGTGGGGGAAGTAAAAAAGGAAGTGTGAGGCATGGCTCTGGCTTTAGAGTCACATCAATGGCGCCCACGAAGGGAGACAGTCCCAATGTCGGTCGAGCTGTTACTAAATGAAATTAGCTATTCCTCTTCTCTTGGGGGAAAAAAAAAAGTAAAGCAGAAGTGTTCCCTTCAATACTCCTCCATAAGGAGAGGGAACAGATGCACCATCCCCCATCTTCTATGGGCCAAAGACAAGATGTATAGATTGGAGGGGGAAGGATCCACCTCTACCACCAACAAACTGACTCAAACAAGGCTGTCTCATCCCCACTTTCTCACTTTCCAAACTATAATACTGCTAATGGCAGTGTAGACGTAGTATGAGCAAGAAAAGAA
Source organism: Panthera pardus (assembly GCF_024362965.1). NCBI lineage: Eukaryota > Metazoa > Chordata > Mammalia > Carnivora > Felidae > Panthera > Panthera pardus. The sequence goes on from NW_026526688.1 coordinate 190,448,509, forward strand.
GGATGGATCCAATATAAGAAGGCTTTTTTTTTTTTTAACGTTTATTTATTTTTGAGACAGGGAGAGACAGAGCATGAACAGGGGAGGGTCAGAGAGAGGGAGACACAGAATATGAAGCAGGCTCCAGGCTCTGAGCTGTCAGCACAGAGCCCGATGTGGGGCTAGAACTCACGGACCGCAAGATCATGACCTGAGCCGAAGTCGGCCGCCCAACCGACTGAGCCACCCAGGCGCCCCATATAAGAAGGCTTTAAGAGCGAGTTCACACTGAATTCTATTTTAGATGGACTTTGGATGTTTCAGTCTGTGTTGATTCATCAAGGGATGATAAATAATACAGCTGATATAAGGAAGCAAATAAATGTGAAAAGAGAGCTTTTATTTACATTCCATTTTAACTTATCTTTTCTCTTTTGGACAAAATCAGAGTTAGGATATAAGACCAAACAAGGAATTAGCTTTTCAAATAGTACATCGAATATGGAAAAAATAAAATTCTAAGGGAACATCACCATCCTCCTTGAAAGGTGACATGTGATTTTAGAGTGAGCTTGCTTTTGTTTAAACTAGATTTGCATCTTAGTAGAAGCTTACAAGCATGTAACCTGTGAGGGGATGGTTGCCATGACAACATTAATGAGCCTGTCCTATGACCAGAGATATTGTAAAAAGAGAATATGTTTGTGTTCCCACTTATTATTATATTGGTCTCTGCTTTCTGGACAGGAAGAGCTGAAAACTCACTCTAACAGACAGAAATATTTATTAATGGTCTCATCATGAGCCATTCAAACTTTAAATAAGTAAGGATAATTCTGCAACATTAAAAAAAAAGAGTAAATGTCAGCTAAAAACCATTTAGATAAAAAGTGTGTTGTGTTTATAATGGGCTACTGCTATAAAACTGGATGCTATTTTCTAACAAATAATGTCTGGAATTTATCATTAGTCTAGTTTGGCCTCTTTGCTTATACAATCTTTTTCACTGAAGGATTTCAAAGCCTTTTCACTTAATAATCAAATCAGTTACCCTTCATATGCCTCTTAATTAAACAATAAGTATTCACTGAGTACTATGAGTTTACCAATTATTATATTTCTGTACTATACTGGCTCTTTAAATATAACATAGCTTCTCAGCCTCAAAACAAAATCGACAGGGATTATCCATATTTAACTTGAGAAAAGTGAGGTTCAGAGAGGTGGGTGGGTGGGTGTCTTGGAGCCACACAAGCAGTAACTAGTACTATGAATTCTACCCGTGTACAAAGGCAGTGGTTTCGGACATGTTATCCCTTCCCTACCAACAACACTCCCCACCCCCACCCAGATGTTCGTGATGTGTTGAGCTCTCTAAAGACATACATTGTAAAAAGGGCAAGAGCAAGTCCCTACTCTCCAGGAGTTTTCACTCCAGTCAGATAAGACTTATTCATTTGGAAAAAAAAATTAATTGAATTATGAGTCTTGAGACCCAAGATTCATGACCCAGATCTGACACTAACTGGCTGGATATTCTTAGGCAAGACATATATTATTGTTGTGCTTAAGTTTCCGAAAACTACTATTTAATAAAATCTGAGTCACCAGTCAAACCAGAGCTCTCTGGAAATAGATTAGGCTAACTCAAAAATAGATTGCCTGCCATAAAAAAGGATTTAACAAGAAACTGACCACATAACAAATAATTCTATGCTGAAAACTGGATTTAAACAAAGTAGAATGTGGCTTTTTGTTTGTATTTTTAAATCAATTATTGAAAAATGTATGTTAAAATCTCAATTATGGCTGTGAATTTTTCTATTCTTTTAGTTGTATTAATTTTTTCATATATTTTAAAGCTATATTACAGATATATACAGATTTATGATATAGATATCATACTGTTGGATATATTCCCTTTTCATTTTGAAATATTCTTTTGTATTTCTAATACTTTAAATATTATTGAATAGTGCTTCTCACCTATAGTTTATCTTACTATTTTTATAGTTATATCAGTTTTTCTCTGATATTTGTACATTCTTTTTTGATCATTTTACTTTCAATCTTTCTGTGTCTATATAAATAAGTGTTTTTAACCTTTCTTATAATACTCTTTCTCTCCCCCCTCCTCTCTCTCTCTCTCTCCATCTGTCTCTCTCAATCCTACTGTTGCCCCAGATCTCTAGCTCTGAAACACTATAGAATAAATAATTCTGCTTTCCTGAGGTTACAACTTTCCTCACCAAGCAGCTCCTAAGGGGGAGACCAGTTATGTTTTGGGGCCAGAATCTCTCTTAAGTACCGCAATATTGTGGAAAATTTCATTCTGCCTTTACAAGCTTTTGGTCTTGCCTTCATGTGCCATTCCTCTAGCATCCACATGGCCCTAAAACTCAAGTCTCAAGTCCCAGTTCATCACTCCTGCCCAACATGACCCTAAAAGCTTGACTAGCTTTTCGTTCCGCAACAAAGGCTCTCTGTCTTGCCAGCCTGCTCCTCCCTTACATCCAGAGCTGGCAAATGCTCCAAGGGCAAAACAAGTCTTCTCACCTTGGAATAGTTATACCCTTCTGGAATTATGGCCCATTTATTTATCAATTCTTCCTCTAATCTCTGAAGTCTTTAAAGGTTTTTTTTTTATTATTAAAATTTGGGGGGGAGGTTTCTAGTTGTCCTGGGGATGTTAAGCTGCCACAAGTACCCACATCATACAGAGAAAGGGAAATATACACACATGCAAAATGAGCACATTAAAGTGTTCAACTGAACTCTATGGAGGCTTAGGTCATTGTCTCTCAAGAGTAGCCCACTGATCACTTGGAATGCTTGGTAAACATTATGTTTCCTATGCCTCCCTGCACTCCTGTTAAATCTTTACTTTCGAGCAGATAACATCTGTATTTTTCTGTAACTTCTCAGGGGATTCTCATGCTTCATGATATCCACAAGATTTCAATCACAAACATAGTACTTGACTTTGACTGAACTCAGGAGCCAGACTTTTTGTTTGGTCTCTACGTTTACAATATTTTTCACAGTTCTGGGTGCTCAATAAATATTTTTTAATGTCTGTTTAATTAACAATAATAGCTACACTTACTGTTGGAATACTATGTGCCAGGCACTTTTCTTTTTTAAATTTTTTTTAAGTTTATGTATTTTTGAGAGAGAGAGAGAATGTGCAAGCGGCGGAGGGGCAGAGAGTGAGGGAAACAGAGAGTCCCAAGCAGCTCCACACTGTCAGCACAGAGCCTGATGTGGGGCTCAAACCCATGAAACCATAAGATGATGACGTGAGCCAAAACCAAGATTCAGATGCTTAACTGACTGAGCCACCCAGGTGCCCCTTTTCTAAACTCTTCATAGGAATGAACCTACTTGAGATTCATAAAAACCCTACGAGATAAGTCCTACTATTATTCCCCATTTCTAGGCAAGAAAACTGGGGAGCAGAAGGACTGGGTAACTTGCACAAAGTTCAGCTACACAGTGTGAGAAGAAGGACATGAATGTAGGACAGTGAGTCATACTGGGCATCGTCTGTAGCACTTCAGTAGACTGTCGTTTGGAATCAATACTGAATGAACCTAATTCTGTGACTTCATCTAGCTTTGTACTAGATATAAAAACTCTTATTTCTACCTCTAATACTTACCAAACATTCTTACCATAATTTTTAAATGATGACATTATAGAACCTGGATTAGTCAGGATTAGGCCTGTCTATATTCAAGTTATAGATAGTGATACTTTACAGTTTTCTTAAAAGCCACCATTTAATTGACACATCAGACAAAACAATGATACTCCCCATTTCCTCTATAAACTGTATGAGCCCTTGCCTGTGGCACCCACACTCTCATACATCCATATACTAGCAGGAAGTACTCCCAAAATTTGAATGGCATACTTATCAGAAGTCACTTACAGGGGTGCCTGGGTGGTTCAGTTGGTTAAGCATCTGACTCTTGATTTTGGCTTACGTCATGATCTCATGGTTCCTGGAACTGTGCCCCATGTGGGCGCTCTGTGCTCACTCCAGCAGAGCCTGCTTGGGTTTCTCTCTCCCTCTCTCTCTGCCCCTCCACTGCTCCCTCTATCTCTCTCTCAAAATAAATAATAAAATAAAAGCTTAAAAGAAAGAAGTCACTTATACTTCTCCCTAATTAACAGTTGTATCTGTTACTATAATTATACAATTTAATCAAATATTTGTATAAATTAATAAAATATGGATGTGAAAAGATGCAAGTTAATAAAAAGTTTGCCATTGAAACAACTATAAAACATTGGGAAGAAACAGAAAAATCCAGAAGATTATAATTTCAAATTGCTTAGATCAATGTCTTTAGGTTCTTGGTCCACTTGAAAAAGAACTAAATGTTAAATCTTAGATGATGCATTATTAGTGTCTCATCTAAAGGCATGTGTACTCAAAAGGGCCTTGGTATTTTACCAAATATTTACTAAGTAGATATAGTTCATGCATTATACACTTAAGAAAGAATGTTTAAAATGTAAGTTTATTCATTCAAAAAATTCTACTCTGGGGCACCTGGGTGGCTCAATCAGCTGAGTGTCCAACTCTTGATTTTGGTGTAGGTCATGATCTCATGGTTCATGAGATGGAGCCCATGTTGGGCTCCACACTGAGTGTGAAGTCTGCTTGGGATTCTCTCTCTCCCTTTCTCTTCTCCCATTCTCTCCTTCTCTCTCTCTCTCTCAAAATAAATAAACACTAGAAAAAAATTCCACTTTAGCAAATTCAATTATCTGCTCAAATTTCACCTTATCAGTAAGGATGTCTCCTGACTATCCCAAACCAAATGGGAACCCTTTCCCTTCCTTGGAACTCCCTATTGCCTTTAGCCTTCTTTACTTTAGTCTCTAACTCTTATCAATAACTCACACTACATGGGCGCCTGGGTGGCTTGGTCGGTTAAGCGTCCGACTTCGGCTCAGGTCATGATCTCGCGGCCCGTGAGTTCAAGCCCCGCATCGGGCTCTGTGCTGACCGCTCAGAGCCTGAAGCCTGTTTCAGATTCTGTGTCTCCCTCTCTCTCTGCCTCTCCCCTGTTCATGCTCTGTCTCTGTCTCAAAAATAAATAAACGTTAAAAAAAAAAATTATTAATAACTCACACTACATATATACTTTGTTTTGTTTACAGTGTATATGCTATTGTAGGTAGAATAATCCTCCACCAAAAAGGTCCATGTCCTAATCTCTGGAACCTGCCTTACATAAAACTGGGGACTTTGCAGGGGCATCTGACTAACTCTTGATTTCAGCTCAGGTCATGATATCACAGTTTGTAATATTAGGCTCCATGCTGACAGCACGGAGCCTGCTTGGGATTCATTCTCTCTTTCTCTCTCTCTCTGCCTCTCTCCTGCTTATGCATGTGCACACACTCGGTCTCTCTCTCTCTCTCTCTCTCTCTCTCTCTCAAAATAAATAAATAAACTTTAAAAAAAAGGTGTGTAGGGTTACTTTGCATATGTGATTAAGGTTAAAGACCTTGAGATGGGGAGAGTATCTTAAGATATCCAGAAGGGCCTAACTTAATCACATGAGTCCTTTAAAGAACTGAGGTCAACATCAGAAAGAGATGTGTTACAAAGAAATGGAAAAAAGATTCCATGCTCCTGGATAGGAAGAACAAATATTGTTAAAATGTTGATACTACCCAAAGCAATCTACGATATTCAATGCAATCCCTATCAAAGTAACACCAGCATTCTTCACAGAGCTAGAACAAATAATCCTAACATTTGTATGGAACCAGAGAAGACCCCAAATACCCAAAGCAATCTTGAAAAAGAAAACCAAAGCACGAGGCATCACAATCCCAGACTTCAAGCTATACTACAAAGCTATAATCATTAAGACAGTATGGTACTGGCACAAGAACAGACACTCAGATCAATGGAATAGAATAGAGAACCCAGAAATGGACCCACAAACGTATGGCCAACTAATCTTTGGCAAAGCAGGAAAGAATATACAATGGAATAAAGGCAGTCTCTTCAGCAAGTGGTGCTGGGAAAACTGGACAGCAACATGCAGAAGAATGAACCTGGACCACTTTCTCACACCAAACACAAAAATAAACTCAAAGTGGATGAAAGACAGGAATGTAAGTCAACGTAAGACAGGAAGGCATCAAAATCCTCAAGGAGAAAGCACGCAAAAACCTCTTTGATATTGCCTGCAGCAATTTCTTACTCAACACATCTCCGGAGGCAAGGGGAACAAAAGCAAAAATGAACTACTGGGACCTCATCAAAATAAAAAGCCTCTGCACAGTGAAGGAAACAATCAGCAAAACTAAAAGGCAACTGACAGAATGGGAGGAGATATTTGCAAACGACATATCAGATAAAGGGTTAGTATCCAAAATCTACAAAGAACTTATCAAACTCAACACCCAAAAAACAAATACTCCAGTGAAGAAATGGGCAAAAGACATGAACAGACCCTTCCCCAAAGAAGACATCCAGATGGCCAACCGACACATGAAAAAATGCTTAACATCACTCATCATAAGGGAAAATCAAATCAAAACCACAATGAGATACCACCTTACACCTGTCAAAATGGCAAACATTAACAACTCAGGCAACAACAGATGTTGGTGAGGATGAGGAGAAAGAGGATCTCTTTTGCATTGTTTGTGGGAATGCAAGCTGGTGCAGCCACTCTGGAAAATGGTATGGAGGTTTCTCAAAAAACTAAAAATAGAACTACCCTACGACCCAGCAATTGCACTACTAGGCATTTATCCATGGGATACAGGTGCGCTGTTTCAAAGGGACACATGCACCCCCATGTTTATAGCAGCACTATCAACAATAGCCAAAGTAAGGAAAGAGCCCAAATGTCCATTGACGGATGAATGGATAAAGATGATGTGGTATATATATACAATGGAGTATTACTCAGCAATCAAAAAGAATGAAATCTTGCCATTTGCAACTACATGGATGGAACTGGAGGGTATTATGCTAAGTGAAATTAGTCAGTCAGAGAAAGACAAAAATCATATGACTTCACTCATGAGGACTTTAAGAGACAAAACAGATGAACATAAGGGAAGGGAAACAAATATAAAAACAGGGAGGGGGACAAAACAGAAGAGACTCATAAATATGGAAAACAAACTGAGGGTTGCTGGAGGGTTGTGGGAGGGGGGATGGGCTAAATGGGTAAGGGGCATGAAGGAATCTACTGAAATCATTGCTTCACTATATACTAACTAATTTGGATGTAAATTTTAAAAAACAAAAAATAAAGTTAAAAAAAAAAAGAAAGAGATGTGTTAATGGAAGAATAATCATCAGAAAGATATAACTTTGCTGGCTTTGAAGATGGAAGTGGGTCATGAGGCAAAGAATGAGAGCAGCTTCTAAAAGATGGAAAAGACATGGAAGTGGATTCTTCCCTAGAGCTGCTAGACAGTAATGTAGCCCTGCTGACATCTTGGTTTTAGCCCAGCAATACCCATGTTAGACTTCTGACTTAGACATGATGAGGAAGAAACTTATGTTATTCTAAGCCACTAAGATTGTGGTAATTTGTTACAGCAACCATTGAAAATTCATACATGTCCCTTTGCAGAGCACAAGCTCAACGATGACAAAAACATTGTCTGGCATACAGGAAATGTTTAATAAATATATGTTGAATGGATGAATAATGAATGAATATGCCAATAAACCAACGAGCTATCTCCTTCTTGTCATGATATCGTAGCACAAGAGGGATTCTACTAAAGTAATACTAATAGTGATACTATCTATTAAGTGCCTTTTATTAGTCAGGCATTTATGTATATTCATTTTCCCATTTACCCATGACAGCAAATGTTAGGTATATTATCTCCATTTTCCACAAGAGCAATTTGGGACTCAAAAGGCACTAAGTAACTTGACCAGGTCTAATTAACTAAAAAAGTCTTCCATTAGGATGTTACTTATAAGACTAATCAAATTTATTTTTTTTAACTTATGGTCAGTAAAATAAAAGCTAATTAAAAGCCAATCAAAACCAACATATATAAACAGTGACCTTGAAATGTAATGAGGGCTATTTATTTAATCAGTATGTAACAAAGGCATTCATGTCCAAGGCCTCAGAGTTTGTATATGTGTGTGTGAGTGAAATAACACTTTCAACACTCCAGTGATTTGAGTATCTGAAAGCACAGCAATTAGGCACCCTGCCTAATTGGATTCCCCATTAGAACTCCACATGTAAATTAATGGACCATACCCAGCCCTCATTCAGAAGGTCAGCTTACAAACACTGTAGGCATAATCTCTCAGAGATGTGTTCGTGTCCCAAACAGCAGCTACAGGTTGAGCTCCCACTGCTCTCTGCTATAACCCCTATACAACCCGTAGCTCACTGGTCCCTGAACCCAGCACTCATTCACATCCCTGCCTTTGCTGAGACTGAACAAGGAAAATTAGCCTGGCCTCAGAAGGCAGACCCAACTCAGGGAGCTTTGGTATTGAAATAGTATTTAAAATTATGTTGAAAAGGAATTTATGGTAGAGTGAGTTAGAGCAAAAATCATTTTCTGTTCACCCATCTGACAATGCAGGTGTGACTGAAATAACAGAATTTTCAGTCGTATTTGGATTGAGAGATCAGTTCAGCTATTAGCCAACTGTATGGCTTTTGGCAAATTCCTTAACTCCTCTGAGCCTCAGTTTTCTCATCTGTCAAATAGGCATTTTAATGGTTACTGCACTGTATAAAACAAATAAATAGGAAAAAAGCATTGCCCTCGAAGTTTCACAGAGTTAAATCACACCTTTAAGAATTAATGTAACTTTGAAATATGGAAACAATCAAAATATTCTAAAATGGGGAACTGATTGAATAACTTCTGGCAAATCTCTACAGTGGATTGAGAGCAGATCCAGGAATAGAACATGTTCCCTTTTGGTTTTCTTATTTTACCTTGCAAAGAGGCACTCAAACTACATCATGGGAGTATCTGAGAACACAAGGAGAGAGCACATTCTTTCATTCATTCGTTCAACAAATACTAAGTATGTGCTATGTATCTGGTTTTATTGTAGGTGTAAACTGAAGTGTCAAAAATGTCTACCATCTTGATACTAACACTCCAGGCTGGGAGACAGACCACAAACATAATAAATATTAATTATATAAATTATATAAATTATAATGCATTTTAAAATGCATTATAAGGTAGTAAGTGTTATGGAGAAATAAAGGGGGGGGGGTAAGGTAGTAGTGAGAGACAGAAGAAATGGAGTTGGAATCTTCAAAGAGGGTCCAGGAGAGAACTCACTAAGGTGACATTAACAAAATCCTGAAAGAGGTGAATTTACTATTGTGAATATCTAGGAAAAGAGCATTCCATGCAGAGAAAATAAAGTATCAGAAAGTGCTACAATTTAAAAGTTCTATACAAATATACACAGAAATTTAGCACCTGAAGTATCATTTAAACCTATATATGCTAGTCTGGACACAAACATCATTCAGAGTGATTCAATGACCCACATGTTCCAAAGTGTCCAGCTTGGTTCATGGCAGAGACCCAGGCTTATATGATTGACTTCTGATCAAGTTCTTTTCACCAAAACTCAATTATTACATTCTCTCTACATTCATTACGTACAATTCATTCTCCTTTGATGTCTATTTGAACATTACAACCCCACATCTCTAGGGGGGAAAGGCTGTATTCAAATAAATAACATCTTATTTTGGCTTGAAATATCTGTACAAGAAGTCAAAAGGCAGCTTTAGTGTTTAGTTCAATTCACTGGAAGCTAAGGAATAAGATACAGATACCCACCTCTTGCTGCCTTGACCTCACTAAGTGTTGACATCTCCTAAGATCAAAGCATCACTAAGCTCTGGGAATCCCCATATCCCTGGTGAGTAACTACTCCCATTTTCTAGGACTTGGATGTGTCAGCCAAAATATAATCTTCCATTTCAAAGACAAATGCCTCTATGTGAAACACTATAAGCCCTCAATTTAGTCTGGCAAAAATATATTTCAGTAGAATTGTGAGTATTTGGGAGTCTCACTAAATTACCTAATAAAGTATTTTCTTCTAGTTGAAGGTGTATTATAAACAGAGGAAGAATAGACAGAAGGAAACATTTCACTGAGGGCCCTATAGACCAGATATGCCCCACATACCTGGGGCAATTCCCCACAACAATCCTATGATGTTGGCCTTATCTTCCTGTCCCATTTCACAGGTAAGGAAATTGAGATCCACAAAGATTATGCAATTGGCCCAAGGTCACCTAAATAAGAAAGAGAAGAACAAAGGCTAACAGATTCCCCCAGTCACATACCAGGCTATGCAAAATCATAGGGGCCAAGATAAGGTTATGGGTTTTATTATTATAACAGCCATTGTGTCCACATGTTGGAAAAGGATAGAATGCTTACAGAAGAGTCAGAAAAAAGAGTGATGAGATAAAGTTGTTAATACATGTCCCAAAGAAAAGTACATCAAGTAAAAAATGAAATTGTGTTGAAGGATAGATTTCAATAGAATATTACATAGAATCTTTCTTCTATGAGGTCCCAAGAAGTGAAAAAAATCTGCTCACAAGGAGCTTTGAACCTAGGTAATTAATGAGGAAAGAGCAGAACAGACAACTGTGATTGCAGTGCCAAACCAGATCAGTAGACATTGAAAACAAATTTAAAGGAGAAGAAGTGTAGGGGCAGGGGAGAAGGAAGACAAGGAGGAAAAGGAGGAGGAGGAGGAGGAGGAGGAGGAGGAGGAGGAGGAGGAGGAGGAGGAGGAGACAAAGATGACAAAGAAGGAAAAGAAATAGAAGGAGAAGGAAAAGAAGGAGAAGGAGAAGAAAGGGGAGGAGGAAGAAGAGAAGAAGAAGAAGAAGAAGAAGAAGAAGAAGAAGAAGAAGAAGAAGGGGAGGAGGAGGAGGAGGAGGAGGAGGAGGAGGAGGAGGGGGAGGAGGAGGAGAAAGAAAGAGTTGAGGGAGGAGGAGGGAAAAGAGGGGGAAATAGAAGAAGAGGAGGAAGGGGAGGACAGGAAGGAGGGGGAAGGAGAGGGAAAAGGAAGTACCTCAATAACTATAAAGTAGGGATATATGTGTTGGAGGCAGAGGTAGAAAAAAATGTTTTTCAGTGCCATCATATATATATATATATATGTATATATATATATATATATATGGCCAATTTTGGAAAGGTCTTCCATCAAAAACATCACAAGGGCAATCTTTAGGATTTTGACATTGAGCCACAGTGTCCAATATGGTACCACTAGTCACATGTAGCCATTTAAGTTAAATTTAAATTTAAATTAATTAATTTTTTTAAATTCAGTTCCTCACTCAAACCACTATAGTTTTCAAATGCTCAATGGCTACAGATGTCTGGTGGCTACCATCTTGGACAACATATATCTATAGGTAAATAGAGTATCATCATTGTAAAAAAGTTCTATTGGACAACACTTATGTAGAGTTTTTTCAGAAAAACTAGTCAAATTGTGAATCCATAAGAACCTAGCACAGCATACAGTAGATGTATACTTAATGATAAGTATTTTTGAATGGTTGAATTAAGCTGGATTCAGAATAAGTTAGAAAGATATATATTTGTAGGGTGGCATATTTGTAGGAAGAAAATATTTGCCACTGAAATTTTAGTAAATCAATTTATAATTGAGATTCAATGTCAGTGGATTTGGAATTTTTTTTAAATTTTATTTATTATTTTGAGCAAGAGAGAGTGGGGGAGGGGCAGAGAGAGGGAGAGAGAGAATCCCAAGCAGGCTCTGCACTCCCAGTGCATAGCCCGACTAGGGGCTCCATCCCACAAACCACAAGATCATGGCCTGAGCCAAGATCAAGAGTAGATGCTCAACCCATTGAGCCACCCAGGTGCCCCTGTGATCAAACTTTCATCCCAAGTTCTCAATTTATTTTTTTTATGGAAATTCATTGCTGTTTCTGTTGTGATTTTTAGAACTTAGAAATTCTTTCTGTTTGAAAACAGATGTAGGCAAAGTAGAAATGTGTAGCTGGATGCTATCTTTATACCTTTCTTGGATCAAGAATCCAATACATGTTCTTTATACAGAAAGAGTATAGAATATCTGCCTTCTATGTGACTTTAGGCAATTCTTCTCTTCCCAGTTTCTGCTCCCCTTTCCCACCTTACAATATTGTTGTGAAACACAAGATAAGTATGTGAAAGCATTTTGAAGGTCATATATATTTTTTAATTATTATTGTAATTTTGGGGGAAGCAGTTAAGTTGCTATAAATCAACTGTTGAAGGTTGGTATGGCTAAAAATATTAAAAGCCTTTCCCAGGCTAATAATTAACTTAGTTGTTCTGTTGCTTATCAAATTGAAACACCTGTCTTTTCTGTTAATGTTTAAATTCACTTGAGAGATGTCATTTATGTTTGTTTGGTTATAATGGAAACACTGGAGCCTAGGTCCATTATCCCTTCCCCCTACCACCTGCTCTCAACTCTTCCTCTTTTCCTGTCTCTGCTATGGTCTCAAAACTATGCTTGTCTTCACTCTGCCAGCACATTTTTAAAAACAATAAAAGTTTGAGTCCAGAGATGAACAAAGACATCCAGAGACAAATGGAAACAGCACTCTTCAAAGATTTATTTGACAAGGAATGTTAGTAAAAGAAAAGGAAGACCTTTCATTATTGCCTCCATAACATTCAACCTCAATGTTATTATTCTGATGAAGTTATCATCACTATTAGTATGCCCAACCTATTCTATTTAGGTCCCATATTGACACATATGATATATTTATATTTAAATTTCATATATATCTTATACTTTTTATTTTCAAAGCAATTTATAGTCAACTAGGCATTTTCACTTTTATTGGTTTGTGTGACTCTCTAAGCTACTTCCTAAGATGGTCAGGCAATTACTTCTATCTCAATTTTTCTGTAGGCTCAGAGGGGTGAAATAATTTGCCCAAAGTCACACATGCTGGTATATGGTAGAACTGGGATCTCGTTTCACTAATGTTATCCAGGCCAACTTCCAAATGACTCTGTCTGGAAACTAGTATACATATTGATTTCCAGTTGCCTTAAACCTTCCAGTGTTACCTCTTAAGTCTCTATAAATTATTATTTTCTGTTATAAATCTTATAATTCTATGAAAGCATTAACTTCAAAAAGACAAACAAATTTGTTTTTCTAGATCACCTACTCTTCATGCTAACCATGTTCTGCAAAATAGCTTATAAATGCCGGACAGAAATAGAAAGTTCACAGAGGACTCCATCAATACAGAGGTAAAAAACCTTCACAGGAACCCAAAATCAAATCAGTCTGTAGTGTGAGAGAGAGTGTGTTTTGTTATGAAGAATTTTTTTCTATTCAGACTAAAAAGATCAAAATACTATAGACAAGATAAATTTGCAGGAAATGAAAGTAAGGTCACCAACTGACACTTTGCTCAGAAATGCCACGAGCCCCATCAGCACGTGCACGCGCGCACACACATACACCCGCTGGAATTATTCATAAGGTTGACTTTTCAAACACCTTTTTATTGATTTTTGTTGGAAAACAGCCTTTCAGCCACAGTAAATAGTACCACAAATAAGCTGGCCTGGGAGGGAGCTGTGTTCTGACAAAACTCTTTTTGCCTTCAGTGAACCCATAAAAATGGAATGCAGAAAGTGGGCAGAACGCCTACTCGGCTATGAGATGAGACAATGTGGCATGTGGGCAGAGCAGGAGATTTGGAGTCAGAAGAATTAGCTCTTATAATTAAAAACTGAGCTGTTTTAGTATTTGTACAGAATCAAGTATAGCTATACAAAAGAACACACATACAGCAAAGCATTTGAGGGCTGGAAAATGGATTTGATGGATAGAATAACTCATAATGAAAAGACTCCCTCCAAAATGACTCTTTTGGTATAGTGCCTACATTTTTCATTATGTCAACTAGGATAAAATACTTTGTAATCTGAGAAAACAGTTTCACTCAGCAGCTGTTAGTAGTGATGAGTTTGGTCACCAATATCACTCCAGAGGAGATGTCTTTTTATTATTTTGCTACCCACAAAAGTATTTATTTTCCCATGACTTTAAATGATCGATAACTTTGTAGATTTTCTTTGGCATGATTTTGAAGATATTTCTAAGGTTTTCTCAAGCTCTTACTCAGGTTAGTGTTGCCTGCTAGCTAATTTCTTGGGTCCTGTTTATTGCAACATGAAAAGTTATTGGAAAATGTGTAGGACTGATTGTCAGGGGGCCCGGGTTTGACAGCCAGTCTTGAAATGACCTGCCCCTGCACTATTTTGCTCAAACAGCCAACTGGGCTGCTCAGAACAGATATAAGAGTAAACCCCTTTGTAGGCTTTGCTGCTCCCAACTTGGGACAATTTCTAAGACTGTCAGAGTGACACCACTGTGACAGGATTAAATCGTGGAACACACAATGGCCCGTTTTTCTCATTTTGAAAGTTGGATGACTGCTACATTCAACCCACACCCAGAATTTCTCCAAACCTCCCACTTGATTCATTTCCTCTCCCTAATTTTGTAGGTATTCACCCCCCAATACAATTATAAATTAGTGATTAAACAGGGAGAACAAGACTATACTTTACTTCTCTTTGCCTATATACATTTCAGTGATTAGCACCACCCTTTGCAAATAGTATTTGTATTAATATTTATTAAATAAACAACTGAATTAAGTATTGCTGTGACTTTGTATGACCAACCTCTGTCTCTGTGTCACAGTTTTTCCATATTATTTAAATAAAGATGTATAGATTGGAAAGGTGGCAGAGTACAATGATTAAGAGTGTGGAATTTGGGACCGGAGAGAATAGATTCAAATGCTACATCTGCTGTATGACCTTGGGCAAGTTACTTAACACCTCCGAGTTTCAATATCCTCATTTGTAAAATGGAGATAATAATACCTATAGAAAATGTGATGAGAATTAAGTGCAATAATGTATGTACAATGTGTAACATAAAGCATAGTTGTAGTAGTAGTAGTAATATAATTTAAAAGTTATTTTTTTCTGGCTCTAACATAAATCTATATTTTCATCAAAAGGATGTTCCACTAATCAAGAACACAAGAAAAGCATCACAAAATGGCTCCCTTCTGCTCATTGAGTCCCTGCTATACTTAGCCATTTTCTGGCCTCAGTAAGAAGAATATTGGTATGAGAGAAAATGACTTTATTGTGCCATCTTCCAGCTTAAACTAAATGTACATTTTGGATGGGAGGGGGAAGAAACCAGAAAAAAAGAAACAATTACGGTTAATTAAGTATAGTATTTTTGAGAAAGGAAATAGAATGCATGAACCCATTAGAGTAGAACATTAGTATACAAATAACATTAATATGCAAAAATCATTTACCCCCTTGGCATTCCAAACAATGTTGTCTTACACACTTAGAAACCCTGCCTCAGTTACCTAGGAAAAAATTTTCTGAGAAGAGTAGACACACAAATATACACATGCCACACATACAAACATCAACATATGCACATGCCTGGTCAGACTGATAAGGTCTCTGAAGTAGACACACCTTAATAAGAATACAGCCAGTTTGATAGCAATGCCATAGAAATCCAAGAATCTGACAAATTCATGGTACTAAACCTTTTGACATTGTATTTTTAAACTGAAAATTGGGTGATTTGAGAGCTACTAACATTAGAGCATTTCAGTTTGCTACTTGTACATTTTGTACACATACTATCAAAGTCGTTTCTATAAAAGCCACCAATTTTTGATCAAATAATTTTAAATGCAAGTATTGACTTAGAATGCCTTTTTTTTTTTTTTTAGCCTCTATCAGCTCCCTTCCTGTTTGCTACATCTGCACACACCATGGCTTCTTAGGAGACAGCTCATTTTGGTCTTTGGTCCATTCATTCACTTTAGAAATATTTATTGAAGGTCTCCTATTTATTACATTTTATTGTATGTGTACATGTGGTATGTACATTTTACAAGGGAGGAGATAGTCAATAATAAGTAAAAAACTAATAGGTAAGTATACAAATAGATAATAGGGTAATTTTAGATAGTGATCAGTGCTATAAACAAACTAAATCAGTTTTCTTTTAGAAATTTTTTACTTTTCATTTTTACATTTAAGTGTTTGATCAATTTTGAATTAATTTTAGAATATGCTGTGAGGTAGATATGGATAACATTTCTCTTTTTTTTGTATATGGATCTCTAATTGTTCCATCATCACTTGTTGAAAAGACTATCCTTCTGCACTGAACTGCCTTTGGAAATATGTTAAAATTTGTTGTCTATATGTGCATGAGGTCAACTTTTGGATTCTACTAAAAAGATAAAAGAAAAAATCAAGAACATATGAAAGGCAAAAGAGAATAAAAATATAACAGAAGAAGACTGATTATATTAGATATAGATACAAGTGAAAATGCTAATAACATGTGATATATATGACAAATGATAAATAAAAGCCAAAAATGTTTCAGGTAAAGCATAAATAGCAATATTACCTTTAGGTAATGAAATTCAAATCAAAAGGCAAAATGGGGCTAATTATGTTGATCATCAACAAAAATAAATGACACATATGTAATAAAAGACACTGCTCAGTTCCTCAAGATGTACTGAAACTAGTGGATAAAATACATAAACATTTTAAATATAAAGTAAAAATCACAAAGCAAAAGCTTGAGAATCCTAGGGTACCAAACAAGAGTGCTAAATTAAACTAATTAAAAGACTGAAAGGTGGAGAGAAGAAAGCTGACAAGGTAGCAATCTTGAAACTCAGTGAACCACTATGAATTCCCTAGGTTTTCTTTTTGTTTCATATGTCCCAGACTTGGAGATTAAGGAACAAAAGAACATAAACAGGTACAAATAAAAAGCCCCAATAAAAGCCTCTCTACCTTGCCAAAGAAGTAAGATAAAACAACTAGATGGAAGCCTAGCAGGGCAAGAAACTTTTAGACAATAAACTCTATATTCCAGCCAAATACCATAGAAAAATTGTGGCCCCACTCCCACCCACAGAAGCAAAGACCACGGAGAGAGCCTAAACTCCCACCCAGTCACATAAATTAAACCCACTCTAACTGGTTAAATGATAACATCAACAGAGTGTAATAAGTTATGTGTATAGAATGCCTAGAGCAACCACTAAAAAAGCTATAAAAAGTGGATGCCTGGCTGGCTCAGTCAGTAGAGTATATGATTCTTGATCTCAGGGTTGTAAATTCAAGCCCCACGTTGGGTGTAGAAATTACTTAAAAATAAAAAATTTTTAAAAACTATATAAAGAGATACATTCAAATACACTATAGGTAAATCAAAAGGAATTCTAAAAATTGTTCCAAGTAACCCACAAGAAACCAGGAAAAAGAAAATAGACAAGCAAACAAACAACAACAACAAAAACCAGGAAGAATAGAATATAATTAAAAATAGCAGGCTTAATGTCTAAGATATCAATAATTGCAATAAATTAAAATGGTCTAAATATTAAAACTAAATGACAGAGATTGAAAGGATAGATTTCAAAACGTGACCAAACTATATGCACAAGAAATTCATTTCAAATATAAAGATATAGAAAAGTAAAAAAGTAAATAATCAAAAAAGATACATCATGCAAGCATTAATCAAAGTAAAGCAAAATTTACTATTTAATATTATGTAAAATAGATTTCAGAGCAAGGAAAATTACCAGATACAGAAAAGGACATTATATAATGACAAAGGAGCCAATACACCAAGAAGACATAGCAATCCTAAACATGTATGCACCAAACAACAGGGCTGCAAATTATGTGAAGTAAAAACTGATAAACTGAAAAAATTAAATAGAAAAATCTATGACTATAGTCAGAATCTTCAACACTCCTCTCAACAATTGATAGAACCCAACACAAAACCTGCAAACATATAGAACTCAACAACACCAATTTAACAGGATCTAATTCTCATTTATAAAACACTCCACTTAATAAAAGATTTCAAATTATTTTCAAGTGACCTCAGAACATATACGAAAGTAGATCATCTTGTAGGACATAAATTAAACCTCAACAAATTTAAAATAACTAAAATCTTACAGTGTGTGTTTCTTGACCACAATGGAATCAAATTAGAAATCCATAAGAGGAGGGGCGCCTGCGTGGCTTGGTTGGTTAAGCATCCGATTTTGGCTCAGATTATGATCCCACAGTTTGTGAGTTCGAGCCCCACACTGGGGTCTGTGCTCACAGCTCAGAGCCTGGAGCCTGCTTTGGATTCTGTGTCTCCCTCTCTCCCTGCCCCCCCCCTCACTCACATTCTCTCTCTCTCTCTCTCTCTCTCTCTCTCTCTCTCTCATCTCAAAAATACAAATAAACATTAAAAACTCTCAATCAATAAGAGGGAAAAGAAATGAAAATCTCAAAACACTTGAAAACTAAAAAAAGAAACCTAAATAAGCCAAAGGAAACCAAAAATACATTGGAAAAAAATGAAACAAAATATATCAAAATGTGGAACATAAAACTGGTGATGAGAGGGAAAATTATGGCCTTATATAAATTAATAAAGAAGAAAAGTCTGCAATTGATGGTCTAAATTTTTACCTCAAGAACCTAGAAGAAAAAGCAAAATAAGCCAAGAGCAAGCAGAAGGAAAGGAATAAATAAGATAATGGCATAAATCAAGGACATCAAAAACAAAAAAAGTAGAGAAAATCAATGAATAAAAAGAAATAGAAATTTATAAGATCAGTGAAACTGACAAACCTCTTGCAAGACTGTCAAAGAGAAAAGACAACACAAAATTATCAATATTAAGAATGATGTAAGAAAGTGGTCCAAATTCATTCTTCTGCGTGTCGCTGTCCAGTTTTCCCAGCACCACTTGCTGAAGAGACTGTCTTTATTCCATTGGATATTCTTTCCTGCTTTGTCAAAGATTAGTTGGCCATACGTTTGTGGGTCCATTTCTGGGTTCTCTATTCTGTTCCATTGATCCGAGTGTCTGTTTTTATGCCAGTGCTATACTGTCTTGATGGTTACAACTTTGAATACAGCTTAAACTCTGGGATTGTGATGCCTCCTGCTTTGGTTCTCTTTTTCAAGATTGCTTTGGCTATTTGGGGTCTTTTCTGGTTCCATACAAATTTTAGGATTATTTGTTCTAGCTCTGTGAAGAATGCTGGTGTTATTTTGATAGGGATTGCATTGAATATGTAGATTGCTTTGGGTAATATCGACATTTTAACAATATTTGTTCTTCCTATCCAGGAGCAAGGAATGTTTTTCCATATTTTGGTGTCTTCAATTTCTTTCATAAGCTTTCTATAGTTTTCAGTGTATAGATTTTTCACCTCTTTGGTTAGATTTATTCCTAGGTATTTTATGGTTTTTGGTGTAATTGTGAACAGGATCGATTCCTTGATTTCTCTTTCTGTTGCTTCATTGTTGGTGAATATGAATGCAACCGATTTCTGTACATTGATTTTACACGCTGCAACTTTGCTGAATTCATGAATCAGGTCTAGCCGTTTTTTGGTGGAATCTTTTGGGTTTTCTACATAAAGTATCATGTCATCTGTGAAGAGTGAAAGTTTGACCTCCTCTGGCCGATTTGGATGCCTTTTATTTCTTTGTGTTGTCTGACTGCAGAAGCTAAGACTTCCAATGCTATGTCGAATATTTTGGGTTTTCCATGTAGACCACTTTCTTACACCATACACAAAAATAAACTCAAAATGGATGAAAGACCTAATGTGAGACAGGAAGCTATCAAATTCCTCAAGGAGAAAGCAGGCAAAAACCTCTTTGATCTTGGCCACGGCAACTTCTTACAACACATCTCCAGAGGCAAGGGGGGAAAAAAAGCAAAAATGAACTATTGGGACCTCATTAAAATAAAAAGCTTCTGCACAGCGAAGGAAACAATCAGCAAAACTAAAAAGCAACTGACAGAATGGGAGAAGAGATTTGCAAACGACATACCAGATAAAGAGTTAGTATCTAAAATCTATATAAAGAACTTATCAAACTCAACACCCAAAAAACAAATCATCCAATGAAGAAATGGGAAAAAAGACATGAATAGACACTTCTGCAAAGAAGACATCCAGATGGCCAACCGACACATGAAAAAAATGCTCAACATCACTCATCATCATCATCAGGGAAATACAAATCAAAACGACAATGAGATACCACCTCACACCTGTCAGAATAGCTAACATTAACAACTCAGGCAACAACATGTGTTGGCGAGGATGCGGAGAAAGAGGATCTCTTTTGCACTGTTGGTGGGAATGCAAGCTGGTGCAGCCACTCTGGAAAACAGTATGGAGGTTCCTCAAAAAATTAAAAATAGAACTACCCTATGACCCAGCAATTGCACTACTAGGTATTTATCCAAGGGATACAGGTGTGCTGTTTCAAAGGGACACATGCATCCCAATGTTTATAGCAGCACTATCAACAATAGCCAAAGTATGGAAAGAGCCCAAATGTCCATCGATGGATGAATGGATAATGAAGATGTGGTGTATATATATACAATGGGGTATTCCTTGGTAATCAAAAAGAATGAAAACTTGCCATTTGCAACTACGCAGATGGAACTAGAGGGTATTATGCTAAGCAAAATTATCTAGTCAGAGAAAGACAAATATCATATGACTTCACTCATATGAAGGCATTAAGAGACAAAACAGATGAACATAAGGGAAGGAAACAAAAATAATATAAAAAGAGGGAGGGGGACAAAACATAAGAGACTCTTAAATATGGAGAACAAACAGAGGATTACAGGAGGGGTTGTGGGGGAGGGGGGTGGGCTAAATGGAATCTTAATGGGGCATGAAGGAATCTACTCCTGAAATCATTGTTGCACTATATGCTAAGTAACTTGGATGTAAATTAAAAAATAAAATTAAGTTTAAAAAAAAGAATGCTCTGTGGCCAAGGGATTAAAAAAAAGAAGAATGAAACAGAGGGATACCACTATATATAGATCCTTCAGAAAACAAAAGAATAAAGAAATACAATGAACACATCTACGTACATGATATTAATAGCTTAAATGAAAGACTATTTCCATCAAAAAACAAAAACAAAAAAACAGAAACAAATACAAAAACACTCGCACATCTAGCACAAGTCACCCAATGTTAAATAGCCCTAATACTATTAAGATTGAATTCATAATTTCAAAACTCTCAAAAAAGGAATATCCAGTCTTAGATGATTTCACTGGAAAAATTTAGCAAGCATTTAAAAAAGAATGAATACCAATTTTACACAATCTCTAACAGAAAACAAAAGAGAACACGCTTATTTTTACGAAGCTTGTATTACCTTGTTATTAAAAACAGAGGGTATTTCCTTAAGGAATAAAGTTACAGAAACCTTTAACAAAATATTAGCCAACAGAATTCAGCAATATGGAAAGATAATCATGAAAAATATTCACATGGATTTATTCAAGGGATACAAGGCTGGTTTAATGCTGAGAAATAATCAATTTAATCTATCATATTAATAGGTTGAAAAAAAAAGTCATGATTGCAGAAAAACCATCTGCCAAATTCAACACCTCTACATTTTAAAATCTCTCAGAAAAATAAGAATAGAAGGAAACATCTTCCAACTTGATAAAGTGCATCTACAGAAACCTAGAGTTAATAGTATACTTAATGGTAAATGACTAAATGCTTTTCTCTTCAGATTGGGAATAAGGAAAGGAAGGCTGCTCTCAACAACTTTATTCAACATAGTGCTAAAAGGTCTAGCCAGTGCAATAGGCAAGAATCTAAAATTCATACAGATCAGAAAGAAAGAATAAAACGGTCCCTATTTGCAGATCCCATGAGCCATTGCCTATGTAAAAAACCGAAGGACTCTACAAAAATACTCCTGGAACTAACAAATTACTTCAGCAAGGTTACAAGATAAAATATAAACCTGTAAAAATCTAAGTGCTGATGAAAGAATCAAAGAACATCTGAATAAATGGGAAGATATACCATGTTTATGGATTCCATGTAATAAAGGATTCAATAAAGTAAATATTATATTGAGTTTCAATATAATAATTGAGACTCAGTACAATAAATAATTGAAACTCAGTATAATAATCAATTCTCTCCCAAGCTGGCATGCATGTTTAACACAATTCCTACTAAAATCCCAAGAAGATTTTTTGTAGACACACACAAGATTATTCAAAAACTTATATGGAAGGGTGGAGGGTGCCTGGGTGTTTCAGTCAGTTAAGCATCCCACTGGATCTCAGCTCAGGTCTTGATATCAGGGCTGTGAGTTCAAGCCCCACACCGGGCTCTGTGCTGGGCATGAAACCTACTTAAAAAACTAATAATATGGAAGGGCAAAAGAAGTAAATTAGCTAAAATAATTTTGAAAAAAAAAGTAGAGGGAATCAGTCTATCCAATATCAAGACTTATGTAGCTACACTAATCAAGATTGTGTGGTACTGGCAGAGCACAGACACATAGATCAAAACAGAATACAAAACCCAGAAATCAGCTCCACTGACTTGATAAAGGCAATTCAGTGGAGGACAGATAGCCTTTTCAGTAAAAGGTGCTGGAACAAATTTTTATCCAAAGGGGGTGGGGGGGGGGGATTAACCTCAACCTAAGTCTCATACCGAATACAAAATTTAACTCAAATGAATTACAGAAACAAATGTTAAATATATTTGAACCTTCAGACATTTCCACAATACTCTACTCCCTGACCTTTTACAACTGACACTTGCTTATCTTTAAATACCAGCCTAAATACCATTGCCCAGAGGGACTATCTAAGTAAAACCTCTCCCCATCCTCAATGATTTCTGTCATTACACTATGTTCATTTCACTTAGAGACCTTGTCTCTTCATTTATTATTACATAGTTTTTTTTTAAACGTATTTACTTGTTTACTGTTTGACTCTCTCACCAGGCTCTAAGCTCTCCACATGTACAGGAACCACTATTTTATTCAGGAATATGCTCTAATCATCTAGCATGGTATCAGAAATAAGATAGATATCCCAAGAAATAGCTGTAGACAAAATGAATCTGCCTTAGAAGGCCAAGGGAGCCTTGTGAAATAGGGGTCTTGATGTCTTTCATCATATCCAGAAGTCTGATTATGGGGAAAAAGCTCTGAAGTTTTCAAATGGGCTTAGTGCCTAGTTCCTCCACTTAACAGTTCAGTTAGCTAGACTAATTGAGTAAATTATTTAAACTCTCAGCCCCCAGGGTTTGTTGTAGTGAATTAAATCATAAATTTAAAATTTACATACTAGGAATTAGATAAAATATCGCCTCCTTTCTTGAGATGAATTGACCTCTTCTTGACCCCTAAATTAATGAGTATCTAAGCAAAATTCTTTACATTCCTGCATTCATTTGAACTTTACATAACAGTTTCACTTGAGAACATCTATGGTTATTTACAAAGAATTATTAGCCACAAAACAGAACTAAAAGAAATGATTTTCCCTAACTTACATGATACTTTATAGGAATAAGGAAGATAAGGATTTTAAACGACCCACTTCTCTTTAAATTATATACATTTTTGTCTTCAACACAGCAGTTACTAGTTTCTTATATCTATCTTTGGGAGAATGATAACCTAGGATAGGCAAAGGAAGATACTACCTAACAAAACCAGATTCCTCCTGCCCCCCCCCCCCCCCATCAAAAAGAGGTTTAAGAGTAAAGTATATCCAGGGGTGCTTGGGTGGCTCAGTCAGTTAAGCGTCTGACTCTTGATTTTGGCTCAGGTCATGATCTCATGGTATGTGAGTTCAAGCCCCACACTGGGCTCTGTGCTGACAGTGAGAACCCTGCTTGGAGTTCTCTCTCTCCCTCTTTCTCTGCCTCTACCCTGCTCACACTCTCTCTCAAAATAAATAAATAAACTTTAAAAAAAAGTTAAAAAAAAAGTATGTCCTTGAAGTATCTTCATAGCCTTTATAGTCAATAACTCTTAGGATTTCATTCCTTCTAGATAATTCTATTCTAAAAAAATAATAGTGGTCTTCGAAAATAAAAGGCTTTTATGAACATCTCTAATCTATTCCAAAGAAGGACTGCTCTCAGTGGACTAAGGAAGAACATCATTCTATTTGCTCAGTACCATCTACCTGGGGCTTGAGGAAGTATCAGCCATTTTGTAGGTAATTGACAAATATTTGTTGCATGAATAAATGAGTGAATGAAAAGCAACCATGGTTGCAGGAACAGATTGTGAACTCAATAGACATATAATATACCATAGTAAGGTGAGACAATTCCAACCTTTTTATTCAGACTATTCTAACCCTCTTATTCAGCATTTCATCTATTCTTCCATGTATAATAGATCTGAAAAGAGGTCTCTGTTTAAAATTTTTATAGATGTGAGAAGCCAACCACAGGCAGACCATTTCACCTGCATTCCATTCTAATCACTGGTATATATTTTCTTCCAAAGAACTAAATAAAGTCCATCCTCCCTTAATGTCCATCCATTGCCCCTAGTTCTTATCTTTCATCCAAGAACAGCTCACCAAAAGCTTCAAGAAAGTTATAACTCCCCTGGTATTCTGAAATTAATATAAACTCTCAGTTAAAAAAGTGGGAAAAAGACATGAATAGACATTTTTCCAAAGAAGACACCCAGATAGCCAACTGACACATGATGCTCAATACCACTCATCATTAAGGAAATACAAGTCAAAACTACAATGAGATATCACCTCACACCTGTTGGAATGGCTAAAATCAAAAACACACAAAATAACAAGTGTTGGCAAGGATGTGGAGAAAGGGGAACCCTCTTGTACTGTTTGTCAGTGGGAATGCAAACTAGGGCAGCCTCTCTGGAAAACAGTATGGAGGTTCCTCAAAGTTAAAAATAGAACTACCCTATGATTCAGCATATGCACTACTAAGTATTCACCCAAAGGATACAAAAGTACTGACTCAAAGGGATACATGCACCCCAATGTTTATACCAGCATTATCAACAATAGCCAAATTGTGGCAAGAGCCCAAACATCCACTGACTGACAAATGGATAAAGACACACACACACATATATACATGCACACATACATACATGCACACATACACACAATGGAATATTACTCAGCCATGAAAAACAATTAAATCTTGGGGTGTCTGTGTGGCTCAGTCAGTTAAGCATCTGATTCTTGGTTTCAGCTCAGGTCATAATCTCATGGTTCATGAGATTGAGCACTCCCTCAGGCTCTGAGCTGACAGCGTGGAGCCTACTTGGGAATCTCTCTCCCTCTCTCTCTGTCCCTCCCCTGCTCACACTCTCCTCTCTCTCCAAATAAATAATTTTTTTTTAATTTTTAATGTTTATTTATTTTTGAGAGAGAGAGAGAGAGAGAGAGAGAGAGAGAGAGAGAGAGAACGTGAGTGGGGAAGGGGCAGAGAGAGAGGGATACAGAACCTGAAGCAGGCTCCAGGCTCTGAGCTGTCAGCACAGAGCCCGAAGCAGGACTTGAACTCACGAACCAGGAGATCATGACCTGAGCTGAAGTCGGACACTTAACCAACTGAGCCACCCAGGCTCCCCTAAATAAATAAGTTTTTTAAAAAAGATTAAAAATAAAAAACAATTACATCCTGCCATTTGCAACGACATGGATGGAAGCTAGAGAGTATATGCTAAGCGAAATGCGTCAGAGAAAGACAAATACCATATGATTTCACTCATATGTGGAATTTAAGGGAAAAAAAATGATCATGGGAAAAAAAGAGAGAGGCAATCCAAAAAACAGACTCTTCACCATAGAGACCGAACTGACAATTACCAGCGGGGAGGTGGATGGCAGGGGATGGATTAAATAGGTGATGGGAATTAAGGAGTACATTTGTGAGGAGCACTGGGTTGTATGGAAGTGTCAAATCACAGAATTGTACACCTGAAACTAATATTACACCGTATGTTAACTGACTGAAATTTAAATAAAAACTTAAAAAGATCTCAGGATGGTGGCAAGAAAACAACTATATATTTTAATAAATGTCTTATTTTAGAACACTTTTAGACTTATAGAAAAATTTTGAAAATAGTACAGTCTCCATATACCCCCACAATCAGTTATCCCTGTTATTAATATCTTACATTTCTATGGTACAGTTGTTATAATTAACAAAACAATATTTATACATTATTACTAACTAAAGTGTGTATATATATATGTGTGTGTATATATATATATACACACATATATATATACACACACATATATATATATATTTTTTTTAGATTGCCTCATCTTTTTACTTAATGTTCTTTTTCTGTTCCAAGATTTCATCCAGGATACTGTATTAAATTTAATTGCCATGTCTTCTTAGGATACTCTTGGCCGTGACAGTTTCTCAGCCTTTCCTTGTTTTTTGATAACCTTGACAGTTCTGAGGAATATTGATCAGCTACTTTGTAGATGCCCCTCAAATGGAATTCATCTGATGCTTTGCCTCATAATTACACTGGAGTTATGTTTGGGGATTAAGACCCCAGGAGTAAGGTGCTATTTTCATCACTTCAAGGGTATACACTATCAGCAAGACTTACTACTTCATCACCTGGCTAAGTTGGCATTTCTTCAGTTTCTCCACTCAAAAATTACTCGTTTTCTTCCTTTATACTCCTGGAAGAAAGTCACGATGTATAGCCACACTTAAAAAACAGAGAGTTAGGCTCCTGCTCTATCAGGGTGAAGGATCTACATAAATTATTTGGAACTCCTCTCCATAGATTTGTCTCTTCTCCCTCATTTATTTATTCCATCATTTATTTATACTGCTATGGAGTCAGATATTTATTTCATACCTATATTATAATCCAATATTTTAAATTTCTTTTTGCTCTAATTGTTTTCAGCTTTGGACATGAGGAACTCTTTCAGTTGGCTTTTGAACCTTTTGACAAACATCAATGATTGATTGTGGGTTTTCTTTTTTCCTCTTCTGTTGTTGTGTTTTGTTCATTTTGTTTTGTTTTGTTTTGTTGTTTTGTTTGTTTTGGAGCACTTCCTAAGTTTCTGACACTATAAGGTGTTTCAGGTTCATCTTGTGTATATCCTTCCTCATAAAATCAGCCACTTGTCTAATAAATACTGGTTCTGCTTGTTGAAGAATGGTATTAGAAATGAAAATCTGGATGCTAGACGTGCCATTGCTTCTGGGGTGTTGCTGCCTCTGGGCTTTCTCACTACATAAAGCAAATAAATATATGTGTGTATACTAACTATTATATATCCATTATCTGTATTTCTATATGTAGCTGCCTGTATCAATATTAAGCCAAACATTAGTTTACAATGATGTCTCCAACTCTAATCCATTATCAATCCATTATCACATGTATCATTCTAGGCTCCTACCCATGCTTCCATGTAAATTCCCACTCCAACAGTGAGAAACCTGGTTACAGTCACATACCATTTCCTTAATTTTTCTACTCCACTATAAATGCATTTCTGTATCTCTTTTTTTTTTTCATCTTCTAGACTGCACTCAATTCTATAGTTACTCAGGTCAGCACCTTTTCTCCTTACCCCTCAGTGAGGTTGTTTCATAATTTGGAATATAGTTAGACTATTTTGACACATTATGAATCTACTATGAGATTTCCCAATATCCTAAATGATTTTTAACTTTGCATACATTAAGTTTTCACCAATGTCCAGTAAAGTTCCATGGGTTTTGACAAATGCATAGTGTCATGTATCCATTACAACACCATAGAGAATAGTTTCTGTATTTCATCTATTCCCTATATCCTCCCTTGGCCATACTCCTGGCAATCACTGATCTTCTGTACCACCTTTATAGTTCTGCCTTCTCCAGATTATCATATAATTAAAATTATAGTGTGTAGCCTTTTCAGATAGTTTTTTTTCATTTAGCAATATGTGTTTAATATTCATTCATACCTTATTGTTTGTTGTTCACTCATTTCTTATCATGGAATGCTATTCTATGTTATAAATGCATCACAATCTTTTTATCTATCTATGAAAGACATCTTAGTTGTTTCCGGTGTCTGATTATTATAAATAAAGCAGCTATAAACATTCACATGCAGGTTTCAATATAGACACAAGTTTTCAAATCACTTGGGTCAATATCTAGGCACATAACTGCTAATTCTTGATCATATGGTGAGACTATATGTTGCTTTATAAAATACTGCCTGTCTTTTCAAGTGACCATACCATTTGCATTCCCACCAGCAATTAATAGAGTTCCTGTAGCTCTGGATTCTCACTGGAAATTGATATTGCCAGTTTTATGGATTTTCACCATTTCAATGTATGTGCCCACTATCTAATTTTTAATTCAATATTTTTTGTTGCTTGTTCCAGTAATGACTGCTTAGGTAACTGCATAAACTGAACAGCAACAAACCAGTTACCTTTAGTTAGTTCCACCTTGAATATGAGAGGGGGACTGTCCATATGAGCAGGGTTATTGTGCCTGGACAATTCAGTCTCTGGAGCACTAACAATCTTCATTATTGCACTTGGAAATATTTTTTTTTGGATAGAGAATAGGAAACCACCTTAATTTTTTTCTACAGCATAGCCAGTTATCACATCATTCCTCTACAAATTTGTATATCCATTTCAATTAGTTACCAATTTATTTAAATGTGGGTTTGTTTCTGCACTATTCCGATTCTTTTGTCTGTTTGTCTGTCATTTTATTACTACATTGTCTTGTTACTATGGATTTTGCATTTTGTCTTAGTATAGGAAACTGGTTTCCCCCTATCTATTTTATCCTTATTTTTCAAAATCTTTTTATCCATTTGAAAAGTGTATTCTTCTATATCAATTTTAAAGTAATTTTCCAAGTCACCATTCCCAAAAAGTTTTCCTGGAATTTTGGTTAGAATTGCTTTGAATTTATTGATTAATCTGAAAGAAATTTATATGTTTACAATGAAAAATTATGTCCTTCATGAACATAGTATGTTTCATCCTTTG
Source organism: Panthera pardus (assembly GCF_024362965.1). Lineage (NCBI taxonomy): Eukaryota > Metazoa > Chordata > Mammalia > Carnivora > Felidae > Panthera > Panthera pardus. Next base: position 190,477,550 of record NW_026526688.1, read on the forward strand.
GTTTTTATTTTAGGTACTTAATAGTAACTGCAGCATTTTTTTCACTAACATTTTGGTACACTTTTTTAGACAATCCCTAGATACTTCACAATTCTTGTTGCTTTTATAAATGGTATTTACTCTATATTTCCTGGTTGGTGATGGATGGATCCTATTGATTTTTATTGCTGATTTTAGATCTAGCATTTTTTGCATTATGTTGTCTTTTATGCCCTCGATTGTCATTATACTGGGTCTAGATATAATATTTTCTTATCAATTCTATCTGTGCTCTGTGATTCCTTTCCACTTAAGGATTCATATCTTTGTCCATTTTTGAGAAGTTCTCATTCATTAGTTCTCCTGCTAATTTATCTCCTGCATTTATTCTTTGCTCTCCTTTTGAAAGACCTTTCAGTTACCCTTGATACTTCTAATTCTATCCTCTCAATTTTCTCTCATTCTTTCCACTTATTTAGCACTGCCTGTCATCTTCCAGGCGAGTTCTACAGCTTGATCACACAGCTTACTTGGTTTTTCGTCAGGTATATATATTCTTTATTTCAATATATCCATGCAGTAGTCGTTAGTTTAACAGTATTATTTCAAGATCTAACTATTCCAGGTGTTTTTTCATAATTATCTGATCTACTTTATGTTTCCCATATTCCCTTTTATCTTTCTGATAACATAGAATACATTTATTTTAAATTCTTACTTTATCTGTTCCATTACTCCTACATCCTGTTTTATGCATGTTCTATTTGTGTTTTTCCTTCCTAAGGCTTGTACTCCTTACATCTCATTATTTCTTCATGATTTTATTTCTTATTATCCTAGACTGAGGTATGCATTGTTCTTAGTGTCTCCCTTGGAGTAGAAGTGAGATCTTGGATGCTAAACTGGGAAACTCAGGGTGAGGACCATCTAGCAGATTAATTATCTAATTATTTCCCAATTACCTTTTTTTCACATATATGACAAAGCCCTGATATCTGTTTCCTGGAACTGCATATTTAGAAGCATCAGAGGATTTTAATGTATCTTATTTTGGCTGAAAAGACCTGCATGATAAATAAAAACTAGAAGAGCCAACCTAAAGAATCTCAGGAATCAAATGAACTCAGTTTTTTTATTCTTGTCACTTTATTTGATATCTTTGTCTTTGAGACTGTTTCCAAATGAATGAATGTATTGTATGAATGTTAACACTAGCATGTGGTAAAGATAATTAATTTTATTTAATTATAAAAGGGTCTGTCTTATATATTAAATGTATATGTCTTCCTAACCTAAATATTTTTCAGACCCTCCCTAATTTTCAAGACAAAATACAAAAACAAAACAAAACAAAACAAAACAAAACAAAAAAAACCCCATATTTCCCTAATCAACAATAGGAGACATTGTAAAGCATGATCTAACATGTAGGAAAAAAACTAATCAAGAAGTATAGGCTATGATAATCTATAAAAATTCATTACCTGCCATGGTACAGATTCCATAGAGAGAAGAAATGGAAAGACAATATTGTCAATATTAGACATACAACTAGGGCAACTACGCTACTCAATTTCCTGTCAGTAAAGCAATAGTAATATTTGATCTACATATGCCCCCATATTAACAGTGAAATAGACACTTGGAAAGGGAGTAAATTTCATGGAGCATTTAAAGCTTCATGGTTAAGGGTACAGGTATTCTTGTCAGTGAGCTGAGGTTTCAATGCTGATGCTTCACAGCTATATGGCCTTGGAAAAGTGACTTCATTCCCTTTGTTTTTATTTCCTTGTCTGTAAAATTGAATTGACAACAGCAGATACCCCTACAGGGATGTTGCAGGAATTCAAGCAGAGAGTGTATGTAAAATAGTACATGACATATGGTACCACCCCCAAAACATTACTAATTATTATCTTGAGTGAACATGAATATCAAGTGGGATGTACAGACTTTTTAAAAACAGTTGCTACTGGCCAAAGGGTTCAAGCAGCTCAAAGAACATTTGTTTCCCTTAAGCAGTTGAGTAAACATTTTAACTCAGAGTCAGTAGATAGAATGCAATTCTATTATATTAAATAATTCTATCTGCTCAGTCACAGATATCTTTTCTGTTGCTAATCAGCTGACCATCAAAAAGGCAAGATTTTCCTGGATAATCTGGGTAGGTCCTAACTAATCTCATGAGCCCTTAAGAGTGGAGAATCTTTCCACAGTGGGTCAGAGAGACATGTGACAAGGACTCAATCTACTGTTGCTTCCTTTGAAAATTGGAGGAAGAAGGCCACCAAGCAAGTAATATGGTGGCTCTAAAATCTGGAAACCACCTTCAGCTTATAGCCAGCAAGAAAACAGCACCTCAGTCACACCACTGCAAGAAATGGGATTCTATCCATAACCTGAATGAGCAAGGAAACAAGATAGTCTCCTAAAGCCTCCAGCAAGAAATGCAGCCCACTCAGTACCTTGATTGTAGCCCATGGGATCAGTGATGGAATTCTGACCAACAAAACTATAAGATAATAAATTTGTGTTGTTTTAAGCCAACAAGTATGTGGTGAGTTGTTATGGCAGCAGCAGAACACCGATACTAGAGGCAAAGATTCTTAAAAGCCAACTATCTGCCAAAACAGTGAAATTCTCACATATTATTGCAAAAGCATCATTGGTAAAACTGACACTATGCCCTGTACTAGGATCCTGAGCAAAAACCTCAGAACACATGCCCAGGTTCCTGTTATCAAAGGCAGGCAGGCCCTTCCCCTTTATGTATATTATCAGACATTCTTTTGTGTAGTGAAGGAATTAGCTGTAAACATATGTTTTAGGATGTAGATGGTGTCATGGACACAGGGATAGAAGCAAAGAAGAGAGACACAATGAAAGGTAGGGATGTTAGGATTATAAGCCTGTGTACCACTCATTGCACACCCTTCTATTTTGGACAAGCCAAGCCAGATGTAAAATATTTGAATTTCTATATCACATGTCCTAAGCATCTACTGAACAGCTTCTGCTTTATTTGCATTCAGGTACCATATCAACCATTTTTATTCTACCACATAGTACGCAAGAACTGTCCCTATCTCCAATAGTTCCAGAATTGGCTGAATTCCAATAACCTATCCTCATTCCTTGGCTACTGTTATTTCAGGAATGGGCAAGAAATTCAGGCCTAAGCTAATCAGTATATTACATTCTCCTGGCAATAGAGTTAGTCCAAATCATGGGACCTATGCTGATCCAATGAGAATGCCCCAAGGGATATAGACTTTTCTTCCTATGGTTGTTGTTGTCTAGCCCTTGAACCTGCAGCCTTTCCTTCTATTATGAACAAAGCCATATGAGGACAAAGCCACACAAGCCATAGGTCAGAGCTCCAGGTCAGAGCTGGAGACCTAGTGTAAAATGAGATCCATTTGTGGTCAGTCCTACCTCTGCACCATTCAATTACATGAGCCAGTAAACTTCCCTTTCTTACTTAAGCCATTTAGGCCAAATGTTCTTTTATTTTCAATGAAATATTTCTGCCTTGTAGGCTACCATACTATAGTGCACCTAAAAGGCCACACTTCCTGGAGAGATGGCAGAGGATACAATGATTGCACAGTGAGGAGAGACTGGCATTAGAAACAAGACCATACAGCTGGTACCTGATGTGTTCCTTCAGGTTGAATACATAAAAATATATATTTATTTATTTATGCATACATTTGCATATTATCAATATGATTATTTATCAACTTATATATAGCATACTCAGAATATGACCAGTTACTTCAAACTAGGGTGTTTTATTGTCTTAGTAAAATTTTGATTTTAATAGTCCTCTTTGATTTACTAGTCACCAGAATTGAGTGGATCCCACTGATATTAGCAGCACAGAACATGGTGGTCAGGACAGATCTGGGAAGCAGCCTTCCTCCTATGTCAGTTTGGCTCTGCAGCACATACAGGGGAGCTAAGCAAGCTCCATGAAGACAGAATTCTCAAAGAAATGCTGCTCACCTATGTCATATGTCCTGAGCACCATAATTATAGACACTAGAATCAAGGAAGGGCCTTAAAGCAAAGGCACTTCTCTCTAGGAGTAGGATTCTAAAATAAGCTTAACAGGTAAAAACTGCATATAACAAAAACTATACTTGAAAAACCTCTTAAATTGCTCATAAAGCACAGTATATACATTGTTGTGTATATTTAACTCAATGAAATAACGTGTATATGTAAATGTATAATGTATTTAATAATATATATAAGGCATATGTTTCAAAATATCATTTTACAGGATTTCTTTATCTTACCAAACACAACTGAATTAGAGTAAGTCCAATGGAGCCCCACCATATATTCATATGTATATACATTCTTTCACATAGAATGCATAGTAGTTAGGTGGCTAAATGAAAAGCTATAAGTATACAGACAGATGTGGATATAGCAGTCATCCTTGACTTTACCCTCTGTCTTACAACCTACATGTAAGTGTCAGAAACTTCTTTCAGTTTTACCTTCCATTTCACCACCTCCATGGCTGGTTTAAGCCACCATCATCATTCACCTGATTCATCATAATAGTTTACTTAGGGGTCTCCCTGTTTCACTCTTGACTCCCTCAGTATATTCTCAACACAGCAGCCAGTGACCCTGGTAAATGTAAATGAGACCACTTCACTCCTCTGCTCAACATGGTCCAATTGTTTCCACCTCAGAGTCAAGAACAAATACCCTTACGAAGACCTATAGGACCTGGCTTGACCCAGTGTCCCATTTCCTCTGTCACTCCACCTACTTTGTGTCTCCGTGGCTTACTCTCCTGTAGCCACTCCAAACTCTACCAGGCACATTTTCAATATCAGGGCCTTACACTTGCTTTTTTTCCTGCCTAGAATGCTCATCTCTGAACTGTCCATGTGACTTATTCCGTTATTTCTTCAGGCCTTTAGTCACATGTTGCCTTCTTATAGATTCCTTCCCTAAATTCTCAGCCCACCCTGACCCCTCTCCTTAGCACTCACCACTACCAAACATAACATATATTTTACTAATTCACCTTGTTTATTGTCTATCTGTTCCTCTAACATATAAAGCTCATAAATGCATGGATTATTTTGAATCTTTTTGTTTGTTGTAATACCCCCAGTACTTAAATAATGCCAGGATTGTTAAATATATCTTGAATGTATGAATAAATAAGTGCACATAGATGAGCTCCATTAATTTGAGTCTATGTAAAGATGAGGAAGGGTTAATTGGTAATGATCAAGCCTATCCTATATGTTGTTACCCAGACACAGTTTGTGGAGAGACATTACATAAGTTATATAATTTATTGAATCAAATAAAATTTATTGAATCAAATTTATTGAATCAAATCAAATATAAAAGTACACAGGAATTCTTATTCTAATTACTCTTAACCAGCAATAAACCTCAACCAATTTGACTGTTGTGGACAGAGCCCATGACAGATTTTACATTTCCTGTGCCAAGGAATTCATGCCCTGTATAATCTCTTCTCCTTGAGAGTAAGGCTTATGACCTGTTTCTAACCAAGGGAGTATGGAAAAGGTTATGGGATGTCACTACTTCAATTAGGTTACCTTATATAGCAAAGATCAAAGTGTTGGTCAGTGTAATTAAAATCCCAAAGAGGCTGATTTTGAGTTCCAAAAATGGGAAATTATCTGGATGGGTCTGACTTAATCAGGTAAGTGTCCTTTCAAGAAAGCTGGGTCCTTCCTCAGGTGAGATTCTTCTAGCTGGCTTGAGGAAGTAAATAGCCATGTTGAGGAAGTCGAAGCATCTGGGATGTGTAAGCATCCTCCAGGATGTTTAGGAGTAGGAGAAGCAGAAACTATGCTAGAGCTCTGGCAGGCCTGGTTCCATAGTCTGAATACTTGGCCATTATAATACATATCATCTCAATAGTTAGGGTACAGGATTTTTCTGGCCAGGGATGCCAGAAACTCCCTTGAAACCAAGAACCAGGGATCTTTGGTCTTTGCTGCTTCCTTCTTCTAGGTGGGTTAGGAAGGGGATAAGTGTTGGCTACTTATCTTGGTCTAGATTAATTTTTTCTCTTTCACTCACTGAAGCTTTGACAATTACTGGGCTATCAATAGGTGTCTAACTGAAAAGCCAGCTTTTTCAGTGAAAACATTTTCATTTCCCTAAGTTATAACATAATGAATTTTCTTTTACTCTGATGTTTCATTGGAAATATAACATTAAAAAAAAATATCAACAATCTATTCTTACTGAAGCTTTCCTGGAACAGACTTTTAATGGCAACATGATATCTCCTCTGTTTTTTGCTTTATTGTCTTGTTTCTGGCATTTTAGCTTTAGCCACAGGAGGCAACTTTAAACAGCTTGGATTTTGTAGTAAACATCTGACAATATGTGCAAAACAGAAGGGTCTGGTACTCTGGTAATGACTTCTAACCTAGAGATAGGAAGAAAATGTTAGAAGTATTATGCATTTAAAGTTGGTTAACATTAGGTTAATGGCAGATAACACATTCATTACATTGTACTACAGTAAATACTTTTTGTCTCAGAAATTAGGTAATTGTGCATGTCAATTTTTATTTTTTAAACACATTTTCCTTCTTGGAATTTAATAAGGATTTTTGAAACATGCATAACCTCATCACATGTGATAATTGACTAAAATAAACTAAAGCCAACAAGAGAACATCACATTCAGTGAAAACAACTCAAAACACAGCTTACTTTTGAAGAAAACTTGTAGAAACATCTATGGAATGACTAATCTCATTATAACTCTGGATAATTTGTTCAACCTCTCCTAGTTTTGTTTTTTCTATAAAATGGAGGCAATAACAAAGATTAGATAGGCTTATTTTTTTGAAAATATTAAGCACAGTAGATGACAAAGTAGGAGCTTTATTGAACTTCCCTTCCTCCCTCCTTCCTTCCTTCTATGGTCTCTCTTTCCCCCTTTTTTCTTCTTTTATTCCTCTCTGTGCTTTCAAGAAGTCTTCAGGGAACACTCAGAGAAAGTAGAAGAAAAAAACAGGAGAAGAAAGTGAAATGAGTCTGCTTTTGATAAGACTGGAATTACACTGGGAAATGGACTTCTTAAATGGCGATGCCCCTTAGCTATTTCAGCACCAGGAGGAAGAGTGACAAATCTTACTGAGGAAGCATCATAATGCTCAGGATTCTGTGCACTGGTAGGTTTATTCTCAGCTTTGACTCCCAATAGGAAGTAATTCTCCTTGGCAAGAAGATTAAAGCCTCCTTCCTCTAACTATAGCAGCTATACTGATATTGCTAAAATGCCAGAAAGAAAAAAAAAAGACTGAAACAACATAGGTGGCTAAGATTAATGAGGTAGAGTACTGGTCCCTAAAGCCATTTTTGTTAACAAGTAAAGCAGGTAATCAGCATTAAGTAGTACATACTGGAAGAAAGCAAATCCTTCCAGAGAAATAATTTAGTGTAGATTCAGATTCCAAAGACTACTTTGAACAAATGCATAATCAAAATCATGGACTTTCTGCAACCAGTAATAACTAAAGGAAAGTGGGCATCACAGCAAAAGACAGAGCATACAAGATAAATCCTGGACTAGAATTATTCCCTTAGCCCCTGCGTTAGTTTACTTTTGCTGTGTAACAAATCACCACAGATTAGTTGCCTAAAACAACACACATTTATTATCTTGAAGTTTCTCTGGGGTCTGGGCACAGCCCAGGTGGGTCTTCTGCTCAATCTTAGAAGACTCGAATCAAGGTATCAGTCAGGCTGCATTATCATGTGGAGGCTTGATGGAGGAAAGATCTGCTTTCATTTACATTGTTGGCAGAGTTCAAAATAAACATTAAAAAAATTTTACAAAAAGAATTACCTCTTACACATCACTTCTTACAGGAAATATCCTGTAATTCCCCAGGATAACACAGATGCTATCCTAGGTGAGAGCAAAATATCTGGTGAAATGTTCAACTATAAGCAATTCTATTGTTTTATAATCATGTGTAGTGTAGATTATGCTACAGTAACAAAATAAATTCAAATTCCAGTAGCTTAATACAACAAGGTTCCTTTTTCACAATTCAAGTCACAATCCAATAAAAGTTGGGTGGATCTCTTAGGAAGCTCATTTCCAGGTAGTGACTCAGAGATCCAGGTCCCTCCTATCATGTAAGTTCACCACATGACATGTACAAGAACTGTAAAGAGAGAGCTATATTTTAAGCCCAGGTCTAGAAATCACTTCTGTCAATGTTCCATTGACAAGAACTAGCCATATGGTCCCAACTCAACAGAATAAAAGGAGCTGAGATTTGTAGTTTTCCTGAGTTTCCAGGCAATGGAAATGGAACTGCTGAATATCTAGCAAGTCTCTGCCACAGTGGCTGTTTTGCTCACTTCACTCTGAACAGCTTGGACAAGACTTTCTTATCAGTTCCACCAACATACCACCAATAATAATTGTGGGCACCAAAAAATATTAAATAAATTAATGAAAAAGTACCCCTATTTGTATTCATGCCTTTATGTTTTGGGCACTTCCTTACTAAAATGTTAGAGAATTAGTTTGTTATAATAGAGGAGATTACTCCCTTCATATTATAGCTTTGTTAACTGCTCAACCTGGGACAATGGCTGCCTCCACCCCCTTAGTTAGTCTATGAAGCAAGGCTGGAGTAAGTTATCAAAGTCAAGTCACAAACAAAGAAACAATCATACCTTAGAGCAGAATGAAGCATGAGTAGTTTATGTGTGAACACAGGCTAGAAACAAAGAGTGAAGTATTTTTGATATCAGATGATAGGCAACAACATTATGATTGGATAAATAGAAGTGGTTGACTCTATGGAATCATTCTGATGTCCAAAAAAGAAAGAAATGAAAGGAAAGATACAGGACATTTATCAGGATGAGAACATAATCTGGTCAAAATAACTTCTCTTGGTCATGGTGGTTGATTTCTTAAGGTGGCACTCTGGTATGCCCCATTTAATTTCTAAATCAAAATGTAACCATATCTGACATAGTTTGACACAACCAGAAACCATCTTTGTTAAGCAGTATATTTTCTAGCCTGACTTATCATAAAAAAAGAGGACCTGAAGTATCCACTACTATGTATCTTCTATTTAAGTCCACTATTCCAGATTACTTATCTATGGGCCATGAGTCCAGTTCTGCATTGAAACAAAGCCTACATATAGTCTCTGTCCTCAAGTATGTTGTCAGCTCATCAGGGAGAAGAGCTATTGATGGTAGTAATAACTAGTAATAACTACTCCACTTGAGCCAAAATACATATAATTAACTCTGTGTATAAATCAAGGTGAATCCCTTAATTTTTTTTAACCCCAATGTCCCAATCAACAAAATGAGAACATTGAATCAGATGATTTCTAAACGCCCTTCTCACTCCAAGGTTCTAGGATACTATGCTCTATAATTGACGAAAACTTTCAGAATCCTGTTTTGGCACAATAGGACTAAAAGAGCTTGTGTCTGGAATAAATGAGAAAAATTTCTACTAAAGATACCGGAGTCTGTTTGATAGAGATGTCTGGTAGCTTATCTCTGACCTATTCTTAAAAGGTCAGAAACTTCTTGAAAAACAAAAAACCAAAAAAACAAAAAACACCCTTACCAGGACAGAATTTCTGCATTTACAGTTGTAAGTGGTTCCCACAGGTGTGAGATTCAGTGGTTTGTGTTACTACTCTCACATCCTTTGAGAGATGATCCTATATACATGTTTGGCTTCCTCTTCCATTCTGAAAATGTTTATAAATATGAGTTTCCTTCATTCCTTTAAAAAAAGGGAAAATGGTGTATCTACCATAACCTTTGGAATCAAGCAGACCAGAATTTGAACCCCCAACCTGCTGCTTATTAGCTACATCACCTGGGGCAAATTATTTAACTCTCTGAGATTCAAGTTTAAAAATACATATATAAATAATACAAATCTGACAGAATTTCTCTGAAATAATACATATGAGGTATATCTAAATAGTAGGCACTCAAAGAATGGCCATTGGGTTTGCTTGTTTGTCATTGTTTTAAGGGAAAGAATCCTGTCCTGAGGTTTGGAGATTAAATAATTAACCAAGTCTGATTCCATACAGCTACCAAACGGCACAGACTTTGGAAGTATATCTACCTGATTCTTTTCATTTTTCTGTCACCCCTCACCCCTCACTGGCCCTTCTTTCCATGATTTTATTGGACAATATTCCTTATACTTTATTCTGATCAGAGTTTTGGAAAGATGCTAGGGGTAGTTTATTATAGAATATAGTCCTCCAAATTTTATTAGACTAAATGGTCATAATTTTCCCCAGATGATCTGGCTACCTGGGGTCTGAGGTCTTCTGATTTAGCAATTCAATTCTCTTTGCTTATGTAGAGAATAAATACTTTTAATAGTGAAGTTTTGTCACATTATCAATGACTTAACCACAATATTGCTTTAAAAATAGTAAATTATTTCAACCCAAATACATAATCTCTGTATTTTATAACATTCTGCATGTTTCCATTTTAAAGAATGCAATAATGGTCATTTAATAATGATTCTGTTTTATTAAAGTATAAATTATATGCAAACTTGCAGAAACAAATCTACTTTATGAAGAGGTCAATTTATAGAAAGATCAGGCCATAAATTCAGGACAAAATGATTTTTTAAATCTTTCTCAAAGTTAAAAACATTGATAGTGTAGCTTTTTATTTCCAGTAGTAAATAAATTTCCCAAATGCGTAAGTTGAAGTCTCCCTGAACCTACTTCTCCTCTCTGTTCAGCTATTTGTATTCCTGACCCAGAGCAATACAACCTGACTGTCAATGAGAATAATTTCTACCAAGTTATTTTTAGTAAAGGAAACTGATTGCCAATTATAAGGAGTTTCTTAGTACTAAAAGCTTTACCAAAGACTGGAACCAAAATCTCGTTGACAGTGACAGAACATACATCTTAATGAAGCTTGCATTCACACTCTGCAAAGTCAAGGGTGTAGTTTACCATGGCCTATGCTTTGTCCCTGCCTCCTTTCCTCTCAGGGTATGGGGAACAAGTTCACCAAATTAGAAAAAGCACAATGTCAAAATCAAAGACAACTGTATGTAAAATTTATGGATTTTTTTCAAGGCCCTCTCCTCCTTAAGTGGTTAAGAATAATACTTAAGAGCTCCCCAGAAACTATAGTGTTAGGTACTGAAGGGACAACACAAAAAAATTAACTTTAAAAGCAACCTTTACCATCAAACATCTCACTGTGAATCTAAAGGAAAAGAAGACAATTGTGGGATGAAACAAACATCATTAATGCTTGAGGGTTTCCAGTTCCTTTCCAGCTTAACTAAATGGGCAACTCCTTCTCTGCTAAGGTTCTTACCTCTTCATTTTCTAAGAATAATCATATTTGCCAGGATGCTTCTTTTGGGTTTTGTGCTGCAATGATCATGCAGGAATGGGGGTGTGAGGGTATGAATACATAAGCTAAAGCTGAATAGGAATTCCTCAGGGAAGCTTAGGGGGGAAAGGGGGCAGGGACAGCTACGTATATGTAAGGAGAAATAATAAAAGAAAGATGAAACGATCACAACCAACACAGTGGAAATAAAAACAATGATAAAAGAATATTATGAGCAATTATGTGCCAATAAAACGGGCAATCTGGAAGAAATGGACAAATTCCTAGAAACATACACACTACCAAAATTGAAACAGGAAGAAACTGAACAGACCCATAACCAGTAAAGAAATCGAATTACTAATTAAAAATCTGCCAAAGAACAAGAGTCCAGGGCCAGATGGCTTTCCAGGGGAATTCTACCAAACATTTAAGGAAGAGTTAACACCTATTCTCTTGAAGTTGTTCTAAAAAATAGAAATGGAAGGAAAACTTCCAAATTCTTTCTATGAGGCCAGCATTACCTTGATTCCAAAACCAGACAGAGACCCCACTAAAAAGGAGTACTACAGACCAATTTCCCTGATGAACATGGATACAAAAAAAAAAAAAAAACCTCAACAAGATATTAGCCAACCAGATCCAACAATACGTTAAAAAATTATTCACCATAACCAAGTGGGATTTATACCTGGGATGCAGGACTGGTTTAATATTCCATAAAACAATTAACGTGATTCACCACATCAATAAAAGAAAGGACAAGAACCATATGACCCTCTCAATAGATGCAGAGAAAGCATTTGACAAAATACAGCATCCTTTCTTGATAAAAACCCTCAAGAAAGTAGGGGTAGAAGGAGCATACCTCGAGATCATAAAAGCCATATATGAATGACCCAATGCTAATATCATCCTCAATGGGGAAAAACTGACAGCTTTCCCCCTAAGGTCAGGAACAAGACAGGGATGTCTACTCTTGCCACTGTTATTCAACATACTATTGGAAGTCTTAGCTTCTACAGACAACACAAAGAAATAAAAGGCATCCAAATTGGCCAGGAGGAGGTCAAACTTTCACTCTTCACAGATGACATGATACTGTATATGGAAAACCCAAAAGATTCCACCAAAAAACTGCTAGAACTGATTCATGAATTCAGCAAAGTTGCAGGATGTAAAATCAATGCACAGAAATCAGTTGCATTCCTATACACCAACAATGAAGCAACAGAAAGAGAAATCAAGGAATCCATCCCGATCACAGTTGCACCAAAAACCATAAAATACCTAGGAACAAATCTAACCAAAGAGGTGAAAAATCTATACTCTGAAAACTATAGAAAGTTTATGAAAGAAATTGAAGAAGACACCAAAATATGGAAAAACATTCCATGCTCCTGGATAGGAAGAACAAATATTGTTAAAATGTTGATACTACCCAAAGCAATCTACATATTCAATGCAATCCCTATCAAAATAACACCAGCATTCTTCACAGAGCTAGAACAAATAATCCTAACATTTGTATGGAACCAGAAAAGACCCTGAATAGCCAAAGCAATCTTGAAAAAGAAAACCAAAGCAGGAAGCATCACAATCCTGGACTTCAAGCTATACTACAAAGCTGTAATCAAGACAGTATGGTACTGGCACAAGAACAGACACTCAGATCGATGGAATAGAATAGAGAACCCAGAAATGGACCCACAAATGTATGGCCAACTAATCTTTGACAAAGCAGGAAAGAATATCCAATGGAATAAAGACAGTCTCTTCAGCAAGTGGTGCTGGGAAAACTGGACAGCAACATGCAGAAGAATGAACCTGGACCACTTTCTTACAACCATACACAAAAATAAACTCAAAATGGATGAAAGACCTAAATGTAAGACAGAAAGGCATCAAAATCCTCGAGGAGAAAGCAGGCAAAAACCTCTTTGATCTTGGCTGCATCAACTTCTTACTCAACACGTCTCCAGAGGCAAGGGAAACAAAGGCAAAGTGAACTATCGGGACCTCATCAAAATAAAAAGCTTCTGCACAGCGAAGGAAACAATCAGCAAAACCAAAAGGCAACCGACAGAATGGGAGGAGATATTTGCAAACAACATATCAGATAAAGGGTTAGTGTACAAAATCTATAAAGAACTTAACAAAACTCAACACCCAAAAAACAAATACTCCAGTGAAGAAATGGGGAAAAAGACATGAATAGACACTTCTGCAAAGAAGACATCCAGATGGCCAACCAACACATGAAAAAATGCTCAACATCACTCATCATCAGGGAAATACAAACCAAAACCACAATGAGATACCACCTTACACCTGTCAGAATGGCTAACATTAACAACTCAGGCAACAACAGATGTTGGCGAGGATGAGGAGAAAGAGGATCTCTTTTGCATTGTTGGTGGGAATGCAAGCTGGTGCAGCCACTCTGGAAAACAGTATGGAGGTTCCTCAAAAAATTAAAAATAGAACTACCCTACGACCCAGCAATTGCACTGCTAGGTATTTATCCAAGGGATACAGGTGTGCTGTTTCGAAGGGACACATGCACCCCAATGTTTATAGCAGCACTATCAACAATAGCCAAAGTAAGGAAAGAGCCCAAATGTCCATCGATGGATGAATGGATAAAGAAGATGTGGTGTATATATATACAATGGAGTATTCCTTGGTAATCAGAAAGAATGAAAACTTGCCATTTGCAACTACATGGATGGAACTGGAGGGTATTATGCTAAATGAAATTAGTCAGTCAGAGAAAGACAAATACATGACTTCACTCATAGGAGGACTAAGAGACAAAACAGATGAACATAAGGGAAGGGAAACAAAAATAATATAAAAAACATATTTTTTATACGGAGGGGGACAAAACAGAAGAGACTCATAAATATGGAGAACAAATAGAGGGTGGCTGGAGGGGTTGTGGGAGCAGGGATGGGCTAAATGAGTAAGGGGAACTAAGGAATCTACTCCTGAAATCATTGTTGCACTATCTGCTAACTAATTTGGATGTAAATTTAAAAAAAATAAAATTAAAAAAAAAGATGAAATAGTTTTGAGAATAGTTTCTTAATGGAGATTGAAAAATTCAATTAGGAATCAAAGTTTCTTTGAAATATCTTCCTTAGTTGCCGAATTGTGCTTCTTGGATTACACTGCCACCCTGAGAATGAACTATGTGAATGTGGCCCTTTATAAGGTACCCAGAAAACTGGCTGAAGAAGTCTTTTAAGGTAATATGTAATGTAGTTTAATTTACTGGTCAGCATCTCTGTGATTAAACCTTTTGGTGTGCTGTATTTTTAGAGCAAGACATTGAAACAAGTTTATATAGGCAGGATGAATTGATATATGACACCCAGGCTATGTTCTGGGCTCCAGTGACATTGCATCTCTTTCCTTTGACACAGACAGTAGATCTGGTCTGCAGGTGTGAACATACTTAGAGCAACAGCACATCCAGGGCATCTTGATTTGTTTTTGTTTTTAATTTTGTATCTTTGTTTTAAAAAAAGGTACGAAAAGCGTTCATCGTGGGAAATTACAACTTTTTCAATTTTTGTACATTTATACTATGGTCTGATACTGACTTTCTTTTTGAATTATCTACAGGGGGGAGGTGGCAGCATAATCAGTTTTAAAGCTCTAATCTTCTAAGGGTTTTAATTTGGTCATAATCTTTGTTCTCAGTTCAATGCCTCAAAAATGACTTCTCTGCATTAACTTACTTTAAATTTAGGCAATCAAATTTTAGAAATTCTAGAGAGATTGATAGTAAGGAGAGAGGCAACATGATGTTGTGGAAGAAACATTTAAATAGATTGAAAGAAAACCTAGTTAGCAGATCAGATTCTACTACTTACCTTGCTCTGTGACCTTGTACAGTTTCCTAAAGTTCTCTGGGTCTCTTGTCTCATCTGCAAGCTGAAGGTGTTGAACTAAAACAGTGCTTTTTAAGCCTTTGTTCCAACCCTACATACCTCATACCTGCAACACTCCTACCGTAAACAATGGCTCATTAGGAGAACAATCCTTGTGGCAGGTAGAAGAGACACAAAGAGAAGAAGGGAAAAATCTCTGAGCTTCAAAAAACTCCCTAAGTCATTTTAACTTTTCCTCCCCACAAACCCCAATGACAGTTCACTGCACCTGAGGACATCCAGAATCCCTTGTGACTCTGGTTTTCTATGACAAAGGCTTACCTTCTATCTTTGAATGCTTCTAATTGCTATTGAAAACATATGCACATATCATTTGAAGGGTAAGGAAATCTAGGTTTAGAGAGTCTTAGTCTCTCGCCCAGCGCCTAAAGGTAGGAGCCATGGTTGCTGATCCCATGTTTCTAATCTTCCCACAGAATGAAGCTAAGCTTCTGACTGCAAGTAACAGCACGTAAGTTTACCCCACTGGCACTCAAGGCATCTTAGAAAGAAATAGCTGTCCTCTTTAATATCAACCCAGGGACCCTTTATTTCATTAGGTTAAATAAACAATGGCTGAATGAGTGCCATTACATGAGTGCTTTACATCTATAAACTCATTTAATACTCCCCCAAACCCTAAAATGAAGATACTATTATTTCCATTTTGCAGAGGAGATAACTGAGACATAAAGCTCAAAATTACACAGTTCAGAAATGCTGGAGGTGGTATATGAACTCAGGTATTTGGGTTCCAGGGCCCTTGGTCATAATCACTCTTCAAAGATCTTGAAGGTTTTATATTTCATTTATCATTCAGAATGTAGACATAGAATCATGAAATCAGGGGGCCAGTGGAAGAACATAAAAGAAACACAGCAAAGCATTATTAGAGAAGGTGATAAAGAAGAGAAGAGAAGGATTTGAGACAGAATTCTGGTGCTTCCCCTTACTAGCTGTGTGATCTCAATCAGGTTACTTGATATCTCTGTGCCTGAGTCTCCTTAAATATGACATGGCATTGAGAAGGATACCATTTCAAAGGATTTCTATAGTTGCCAGAATTAAAAGAGTTAAGTCCAGTGCCCCACACTGAGCATGGCACCTAACATTGCCCAAACAGAAACCAGGCATTCTTAAATGCCTTCTGTAGATGCTGCTGTCTCTGACCAAACAACTGTAGTGTGTGTAAAAATAAAGTGTTCAAGGTAAAACATTATGTTCAGCAACATGGATCACCCAATACAAGGCTATGTGCTGTAACCATGGAGATGGCTTTACATTTTATCTTTAGGAGATATAGTTTTCTAGAAGTCTTTCCATGAGGTCTACATCCTTGACTAGTGCTGACGGCAGCTCTCCTTTTGTTTATTCAATTAAATTCAACAGCTTTTCTTGAGCATCACCCTCCTCTCCTTCCTCCCAGCTCAAGCTCTCACTGTTCTAACTTGGATTTTTCTCAGCCTCTTCCTACCTCATTCCACTGCCTCCTTTCACTAAGCTCCATTGCAAAATCCACCTCAGCCTTCTACACTGCTACCAGGGATATATTTACGATAAGTAAAACCCAACCAGATCAGATCCTTACTTAAAATATTCCAGGAGCTCCTCACAGTTCCCAAAGTAAGCTCACATTTCTTAGTCTGCCACACAAAATCCTTCATGAACTATGCTTGGCTTTCCACTCTAGCCTCATCTTATGCCATTCTCCTTATCTCCAAGGTTTTGGCCATACTGCATTATGTGTCCTTCACCCCTTGCCCTCACGTGCTGCTTCACATCTCTATGTTTTGCACATACAGCTACATCTTTGCATGTAGTTCTTCCTGACACTCCCCAACACTTCACCAGGGCTCTTAAACTCAAGTATCTTCTTATCCATTAAGACCCAGCATCAGCACTGGGGACCCTAGGATTACTTTGTTGACTACCTTCCCAACCCTGTTGAATTTGGTTTCCTAAACATGCTTACAAATGTTTTGGTAAACAAGAAAAGTTTACCAGTTTTCTTTGCTTAGTAGCATAAAAATACAATGCTATGCCTCCTACCTTTTGGAGGAGCATGACGGGGGTTTCTTTATGAATTTATCCCCATGTGCTAACCTCAGCCATTACACTTGGTGCATTAACTTGCGACATATTTGAGGACAGAAACTGTGTTTTTAATTTCTGTATTTCTAAGCTATGTCTGGCACATAGTGGGCACTAAGTTCTCCTGTGCTGAATAAATGCACAATGAATGAAACTCATTTGAAACAGGTAAGTTCACAAGAAAATTCATAAAGAAACCCCCACCATGCTCCTCCAAAAGGTAGGAAGCATAGCGTTGTATTTTTACGCTACTAAGCAAAGAAAACTGATAAACTTTTCTTGTTTATCAAAACATTTGTAAGCTTGCATCTGGCACACGTCATTGATTGCAATGGTAGAAAGGATGTTAGCCCCATTCACACACCAATATAAGAGACTATAAGTGACTCACAACCTGTCTCTGTCAGACCGTTATATCAGAAAAAAAAACAGGTGGAAAATTAGAATTTTTCTATGAAATTTGAATGTCAATATATTTCATTAAAAAATTAGATGTGAGGGGCACCTGGGTGGCTCAGGCGGTTAAGTCTCTGACTTTAGCTCAGGCCATGATCTCACAGTTTATGGGTTCGAGCCCCGTATCAGGCTCTGTGCTGACAGCTCAGAGCCTGGAGCCTGCTTGGGATTCCATGTCTCCCTCTCTCTGCTTTTCCCCTGCTCGTGCTCGCTCTTTCTCTATCAAAAATAAATAAATGTTAAAAATATTTAATTAGGTTTGAAGCAATAAATTTGGGGATTTATAAGTGTTAATAATTTTTATTACCTTCCCCCACCCTCATGTTTGAAGTTCTACACAATGCAGGGACAGATATCATGCCAATGGTAGCATATGTGCTGCTAAATCCAACATATGGGGAGAGGTGAAAGAGGAACTTTAAAAATGATCAATTTATCATTTTTAGAATTTTTGAAGATACGAGTCCTAGCACCTCATTTCTCAACCCTTATATAAAAAGCATGCCTACAAAGCTGTATCTGTACGTGTTAAGGGGACACATGAAGGATTAAACACAGTGGGGTGAATCATCTGATCAGGAGTCTATTTTCAATTGTAAGGTCTTGTAGACAATTGCCAGAATGAAGTAGAATATATTAGGCTTGGGAGGGGTAGATGGAAGGGGGGTAGTGGACGGCTGGGGTCTGAGCATCATAAAACCAGACCACACAAGACTTCTTCCATGTTCTCATCAGCTTCACTGTCCAAATCCAACTGGGTTTACGAACAAGCTCCAAGTTCAGTCCCCTTCATGACCACATACTCCCAGAAACTACTGACCTCACTTTAGGACCCCTATTGCCACTGTCTTTGAAATCTGAGGCCTTGTTTGCTAATATACAAAATCTGTCAAGGATATTGCTACACACCATGTTAATTTAATTAAATGTTTTTAATGAAGCAGAAAATTAATCAAAAGTTGTCAGAAGAATATGTCAAAATCAGTCTTTACCAATGTCAACACACTGTTTCAGGAACCTTCCGCCACCGTTATCTGGCAGCTTCCCTTATGAAAATATTGAAACAATATTGACTGAATGGAACAGAAACAGAAACCTTCATGAAAAGACAAAAAGGAAGCCCATTTTCTTTGTTTGTGAAAACAGCAGTCTGTGTAAGGTCTATTTCCTTTCAGGCTAATGGTGAAGAGTAAGCCATGGCATTTTAAAGAACTGAAGGATCTGGAAGGATTTCTAATAAATGTAAGTTGTGCTAGTTATCATCTTTTCTCCAGAGAGCCCTTCAGGATACCCACTCTTACTTTTCTCAGGAAGGGTAGGACCCATATTCCTGTGCCTCATCATGCCCCTATTTGTCAAATACAACTATTTCAATTTTGGTATTTGTTTGCCCCTCTTAATAAAGAGGGAACTGTCTAATCATTTATACAGCCCCCATTTCAGAATTAATTATACAGTATAATTATACAGTAAAATTCACCCTTTTATAGTATAGTTCTACACATTTTGACAAACATATAGTCATGTAAACACCACCACAAACAAGATATAAAATGGTTCTGTCCCACCAAAACATTTCCCCATGACCTTGTGCTATCAACCTCTGCACATAAAATATATAGCCTTTTGAGCCAGGCTTCTGTCACTGAGCTTAACACATTTGGGATACATTCATATTGCATGTGACTGTAATTCATTCCTATTTATTGCTTGGTATAGTTTCATTTGATGGATATACCACAATTTGTTCAACCATTCTCCAGCTGAGAGATATTTGGATTATTTCTAGTTTGAGACAATTACAAATAAAGAGGCTATAAACTTTTGTGTACAGGTATTTGTGCAAATGTAGTTTTTCACATCACTCAGATGAACCCCTAAGGGTGAGATCTCTGGACTGTAAAATACATGTAGGTTTAACTTTGTAAGAAACTGCTGAGCTATTTTCCAAAGTGGCTGTATTATTTTGCAATCCCACCACTAATGAATCCTTATCAGACTTGCCATTTTCAGCTTTCTCTTTAAAAATTTTATCCATCCTGATAGGTGAATAGTGGTATCTTATGATTTTAAGCTACATTTCCCTAATGACTATGGTGTTAAGCTTTTCAGATGTTTATTTTATATCTTTTATGGTGAAGTATCTGTTCAAATCTTTTATTATTTCTTCATTGGTTTATTTTCTTACTATTGATATATATTATTCAATATATTATTATTGTATTTATATTTATTATTATACTGAAAAGAAGTACCTTTATCAACAAATATGATATTTGTAAATATTTTTCCTTGCCTGTAGATTAAATCATTATCTTAAAATTGTCTTTATGAAAGCAGAAGTTCTTAATTTTAATGAAAGCTGATATACAAATATTTTCTTATATAGGTCACACTTTTGGTGTCTTGTCTAAGCAATTTTTGCTCAACCCAAGGCTCAAAATTTTTCTCCTATATTTCTTCTACAAGTTAAATAATTTTACATTTTATATTTTTTACATTTTTGTCTGAGATCCATTTTGAGTTAAATTTTGATATGGTGAGAAGTAGACAGCAAGTTCATTGCTTTTACATGTATATATTCAGAGGGTCCAGATCATTCATTCAAAAGAATATTCTTTATTATTGAATTGTCGTTTCACCTGTGATGAAAATCAACTGACCATATGTGCATGGGTCTATTTCTATAATCCTTATTCTGTTCCACTAATCAATATCTCTATCCTTTTACTAAAATCTATACCTTATAGACTATTGTAGCTTTATACTGTCATTAAATCAGGTAGTGTGAGTCTTCCAACTTTGTTCATTTTCAATATTAGTTTGGCTATTCTAGTTTCTTTGGATTTCTATATAAATTTTAGAATCAACTGATCAATTTCTAGTGTTTTCTGATTTTAAACATCAGATCTGGCATATAATTTGTGAGATGTGTACCTAAATATTTCATGGTTTGGGGTGCTATTGTTAAGTGGAACTAAATTTTAAATTTCTTTTTCCAACCTTCCATCACTGGTATACAATAATAAAACTGGCCTTGTATATTGACTTTATATCTTGTGACTTTGCTAAACTCATTTATTAGATCTCTAGAAAGCTTTCATATAAAATCTTTGGGGTTTTCTATGTAGATGATCAGGTCAAAAAAGAGACTGTCTCAATCTTCCTATCCAATCTCTAAATTTCCAGTACGGGGTAGGATAGGAGCAGTGAGAGTACATATCCTTGATCATAAAGGAAAATCATTCAGTCTTTCAACATTACATACATTATTATCTGCAGTAATTTTGCAGATGTCCTAAATCAGGTTAAGGAAGCTCCTTTCTTTTCCTAGTTTGCCGAAAACATCTTTCATGAATGGATGTTGAATCATGTGTTAAATTATTTTTTTGCATTTCTTTAATGATTCTATGGCTTTTTTTGGCTGTTGTTGTTCTTTATCTTTTGGTATAAATTATATTGATTGATTTTTGAATACTAAACCAGTACTATATTCTTAAAGTAAACCAAACTCAGTAATTATGTGCTATCCTTTCTATTCATCATAGAATTAATCTTGTGAAGTTCTGTTAAGAATTTTTGCATGTGTCTGTGTTCATAGGAGATATTAGTTTTCTTTCCTTGTAATATTTATTGCCTGGTTTTGGTATCAGGGTAATGATGGCCTTGTAAAATGGTTTAGGAAGTATTCCTACTCTTAATTTTTTAAGAATACTTTAAATAGACTTTCTATTACTTGTTAATTAAACATTTAGTTCAATTCTCTCATGAAGCCATTTGAGCTTGAATTTTCTTCCTGAGAAAGTTCTAACAACAAACACAAACTGTTTACTAGATATAGGGATATCTGGGTTATCAAATTCTTCTTGAGTGAGCTTTGAGAGTTTGTGTCTTTCAAGGAATTTGTTCATTTCCTTTATCATATTAATTGAGTTAAAGTTAATAATAATCCCTAATTATCCCTTTAATGTCCATAGTATCTGTAGTAATGTCCCCACTCTCATTTCTGATATTGGTGATTTATAACGTCTCTTTTTGTTGAGCACTTTAGCTAGAGTCTATCAATTGTACTAATCTTTTCAAAGAAAGATATTTTCAGTTTCATTATTTTTTTCTCTATTTTTTTCATTTCTAATTAATTTATTTCTGCTCTCACCTTTGTTGTTTCTTTTTTCTACTTATTTTGGGTTTAATTTGCTCTTTATATTGTTGTATCATAATGTAGAAGTTTGGGTCACTGATTTGAGACTTTCTTTTCTCCTATAGGTATTTATATAAGTGTTGCTTTATCTGCATTTCATCTAAATGTTGAAATGTTGGTGCTTATTTCCATTCAGTATAAAATACTTTTCTAATGTTTGTTTATTTTGAGATAGTGTGTGCGCGGGGGTGGGGGTGGGGGAGCAAAGAGAGAAAGGGAGAGAGAGAATCCCAAGCAGGTGATGCGAGACTTGACCTTACAAGCATTAGTTCATGACCAGAGACAAATTCAAGAGTTGGATGCTTAACCGACTGAGCCATCCAGGTGCCCCTAAAATACTTTTAATTTTTCTTGTGAGTTATTTAAAATTGCATTATTTGGTTTTAAAATATTTGACAATTTTACAGATTTTTTTGTGCTATTGATTTTTAAATTCCATGTGATCACAGAACATACCTTATATGACTTTGGACACTTTAAAATGTATTCAGATTTGGTTTACCGCCCATAATATCATTCTATTTTGGTAAATGTTCCATGTATATGTGAAAATAATGCATATTGTTTTTGCTGGGTGTAACAGTTTATAAATGCCAATGTGATCAAGCTGTTGGTAGTGTTGATAAAGTCTTCTATATGCTTACTGATTTGCGGAAATCTATCAATTATTGAGAGAAGGGTATTGAAATCTCCACTATATTTGTGAATTTGATTACTTCTTCTTGTAGTTGTATCAGCTGTTGCTTCATGTATTTTGAATATCTATCAATAGGTGCAGCATGTTCAGCATAATTACGTCTTCAATATGTTTGGCATAGTTATATCCTCCTGATGAATTAATCTTTTTATGTTTATTAAACTAAAATTTTTATGTTTGTTCTATTTGCTTTAAAATCTACTTAGTTGAACATTAATATAATCACTCCAGCTTTCTTTTGATTAGCTTAGCATGGTATACATGTTTCTATCTTTATTCATTTAACCTATTTGTGTCTACATTTATGGTGTATTTGTCATAGGCAGTATATGGTTACTTCTCACATTTTATCCAATCTTAAAACTTTCTCTTTTATTTGGGGTGTCTAGTTCACTTAAATTGAATGTGATGTTATTATTGACATGATTGTATTTAATACTACAATCTCGATATTTGTTTTTTCTTTGTCCCATATATTCTTTGGGGTTTTTTTTCTCTTTTTCTGAATCCAATTGATTGCATGCTTTTTATTATTCCATGTTTCTTCTTTTTGGCATCTAAGCTATGGTTTGTAGTAGTATTTTACTGTTTTTATTACAGAAATTTAACATACCACAATATGCCACCAATAATATTATGTTACTCCACAAATAGTATTAGAACCTTACAAACTATACTTCCATTTATCCTACAGTTTTTCTCATTTTATAAACATACCATACATTTTACTTTGACATTTGTTATAAATCCCACAATTGTAATGACTTTCCTTCAAATGGTCAATTTTCAGAGTGATTTAAAATATTAGCAGAAAATATTTTATATTTGTCCACAATTCGCCATTCCTGTTGCTCCTCATTACATTTTATAGATCCATATATGCACTGTTATTACTTCCCTTCTGCCAAAAATATTTTCTTAACAATGTCTTATAATAAAGGACAGTTGGTGATGAATTCTTTTATTTTTTGTATTTCTGAAAAAGCCTTTATTTTCCCTTCTTTTTTAAGACGTACTTTCACTGGATACGAATTCTAGGTTAATAGTTTTTTCTTTCAGCACTTAAAGATTTTTTTTCCACTGCCTTAATACCTATATTGTTTCCAATGAAAAATCTGCCACTTTCTTACAGTTGTTCTCCTGCATATACTGTCCCCCACCACCCCGCCATGGATGCTTTAAGATTTTCTCTTTATCATTGATTTTAAGTAATCTGATTGAAAAGTGCCTTGGTGTTGTATCACTTGATGTCCATTAAGATTCTTAGATCCATGAATTTATACTTTTCATATTTAGAAATATTTAGGGCTTTTAAAATATTCTCTCTGCTTCTCCTTCTTTTCTCTTTCCTCTCCGTTGGGGACTCAAATTTATATATATTAGGCTGCTTGAAATTTTCCCTCAGCTCATCAAATGCTATGTTAATTTCTTTAATCTTTCTTCTCTCAGTGTTTCATTTTATTTTTTTATTTGAGAGAGAGCTGGAGGGGAGAGGGGCAGAGGGAGAGACAGCGAGAATCTCCAGCAGTCTCCACACTCAGCACAGAGCCCAATGCAGGACTCGATCTCATGACCCCGGGATCATGACCTGAGCCAAAATCAGGAGCTGGACACCCAACCAAATGAGCTACCCAGGCACCCGTCTCACTGTTCTATTTTAAACAGTTTCTGTTACTATGGCTTTAGGCTCACTAAACATTTATTCTGTAGTTTCTAGTCTTTTGTTAATTCCATCCAGCATATTTTTCACCTCAGAAATCACTTGCCATGTCTAGAAGTTTTATTTGTCTCTTTTTAATAGCTTCTATGTTGCTCTTTAGCATGCCCAGAAATTTTTTCTACGTTCTTGAACATAAGGACATAGTTATAACTGTTTTAATATCCTTGTTCACTAATCTCATCACACATATAATTTGGAGGTTGGTTTTGGTTTATTAATTATTTTATTCATTATGGTTTGTATTTCTTACTCCTTTACATGCCACATAATTTTTTTATTAGATGCCAGACACTGTTAATTTTGCATTGTTGGGTGATGGACATTCTGTTATCTTTTTTTTTTTTTTTAATTCTTAAGGGTTCTTTTGAGACAAAGTGAAGTTACACTGAAATTATTTGATCCTTTCAAGCCTTGTTTTAAACTGTATTTAGCAACACTAGAGAAGTCTTTAATATAGGGCTCATTTCGCCACAGCTAATCTACCCCATCACTTTCAGTATCCAAATGTCTCGGAGCTGTCCAGTATTCTTGGGTGCTGAGATGTTTCCTCCTTTAGTCATAAAAAGGCTTGTGGGATAGAACTTGAAACACAACCACAGAACATATTAAATTTACACAGAGGACAAGGCATTAACAGTAAGGTCCTTAAACCAAAGCAAGGATCTTATTCCTGAGATGACCTGAAGTCACCTGTTCCACAAGTTGTGGTTTTGGAACGCATTAAAAAAATCCAGCTGCTTCTGGAACTTCCTGCAACACACTCCCGAGTATACCCTATCCCTGGTTCACTAGCTTAAGAATTTTAGGGGACTTGGCTGTATCAAGTTCAAGTTTCTAAATCTCCATTACTTCCCTACCTTCCTGTTGTCTTTTCATGCTTTTACCTCCTCTTGTACAGGCTCTGTAATACCAAAAGGCTCACATTTCTTTCCAAATGGAGTTTGATGGCCTCCCAGATAGAGACACAAAAGGTCCTGCTGCTCTCTACAGGGCTAAGACGGGATGGAACCTGGGGAAATGCCCATTTATTGTCCTAAGAACTAGAAGGTAAAAGTGTTTTCACTTCCACATAAGTCAAAACAGAAGTAAAGGGTAGTTTGTAGATATGGTACATCTAAAATATATCAGATACATATTCCAAAGGGACAATCTTCTCTGAGTAACCCAGAAAAGTTAACAACTTGCCCTATTTCATACAATTGGTACACAGAAAAGCTGGGATTGAACCCCTGCCTACCTGACTCCTCTCCTGTCCTATGTGGGCATCCATTCTTGATTACTCCACACCAAAATTCATGTAAAAATATTCACCACAAACTTTTGAAGTTGACAGATTCTGTTGTTTTGCAGTCCACCATTTTTTTTTGATGCATATAATTTGGAGGACTTATATTCTCATATAAATGGTTATTCTTATAAAATAGATTCTTCACCATATACAGACTCAGGAATTAAGCCTGACATACAATAGGTATGTCACTTCACTTGATTCTCATAAAAATGCTATCAAGTGGTTACAGTTTTTTTTTAATGTTTATTTTGACAGAGAGAGAGTGAGTGAGTGAGAGAGAGAGAGAGAGAACAGGAATGGAGGAGGGGCAGAGAGAGAGGGAGACACAGAATCCAAAGCAGGCTCCAGGCTCCGAGCTGCCAGCACAGAGCCCGACACGGGGCTCAAACCCATGAACCATGAGATCATGACCTGAGCTGAAGTCGAACGCCCAACTGACTGAGCCATCCAGGCACCCTGGTTACAGTTGTTTTTATTCCTATTTTACATCTGAGGAAACTGAGGCTTAGAGAAGATTAAGCAACATGCCAAAGATCACGCAGCCAATAATTAATAGATCTAGGAAGCAAAAACAGATCAGAAAGACTGCAAAGATCCTAATCACTATGTTAAACCGCCTCATACACGAAAATGTATGTTCAAATGTCAAGAAAATCTTTCTTCAGATGACTTTACAGGAAACTTTCATATAACAAAACTCGCATTGACAGCAACCAGGACAATAACAGTCTCTTACATTAGGATTACACTTTCCTGTTCACAAAGCATTTCCATGTATTGTTTTGTGTCCTCATAACTTGAGGACCCACTGAGCTCCTGAAATTTTCTACGATTTGACTTGTCCTTTCGGGTAGAGAGAAACACACAGAGAGAGAATGTTATTACAACTTGATTCTTAAACCAAATGAGCATGAAGAGTGGGTTCCAATATAGGATTCTGGTGGCCCAGAGAAATCTTTCTCTAAAAGAGAAAATAAAACTAATGGCATCAGGAGTATTGCAGTAAATAGCAAATTAAGGTTTTCATTCTGCTTGGTCTTTATTTTTCTTTAAGATGGTGAGAAATGTGGGGCACCTGGGTGGCTCAGTCGGTTGAGCGTCCGACTTCAGCTCAGGTAATAATCTCACAGTCCGTGGGTTCGAGCCCCGCGTCGGGCTCTGTGCTGACAGCTCAGAGCCTGGAGCCTGCTTCAGATTCTGCGTCTCCCTCTCTCTCTGACCCTCCCCAGTTCATGCTCTGTCTCTCTCTGTCTCAAAAATAAATAAACATAAAAATAAATAAATAAATAAATTTTTTAAAAAGATGGTGAGAAATGTAATTTAAGTTGCTCACTTTCACACATCCTAATTGATAGACCTCTTCCTTATGTTTTGTTCCTAAGAATTAATGTTTGTATTTAATATCATACTGTCATTATCTTGTTTCCTCTACACTGAAAGGAGTTGTCTGTTATTTGCAGGTGTGGAGGGCCAGCTGGAAACACAATTCCCTTCTCTCCTTCCCTCCTCCCCCTGATCATTGGTTATTACACATAATTACATGGCAGCATGTATTAGACTTTATTATAATGCATAACAGTGTGTTTTAAGTAAATTAGGAATTTGCATATCAATTCAGGAAAAAAACTAAAATGCCATTCAGGACCTTTTATTTACATCCGGAGGATTCCTAGATTTTAGGGAATTGCTTCTTTATCTCAGGTCAGTGTCTAAAATTTGAAAGCATAATGAAACCAGAGCGAAGGGGGAGGGGCCTATATCCTGTGCTGGGTTTTCTTCCTCTCTTTCCTCCTCCCTGTCTTAGTAACCAGCTAGGCAAATGGTTACTTAGTAACCAGGCAAGTCAGGTGTTGGCGACCTAGGGCACACAACATTTTCCTTATCAGGTTTCAGCCCTTTATAGCCAGCAAGTAGCTAGCTGGTGGTTTTAGTACTTCTACAGCGAAAAGAAATCAGGGCCATCCAAAGCAGACACAACCATGTTCCCTGGGGTGTCAAGAAATAATAAGTCACAATGAGCCCCACAATTACCCTATCCTGGCCCTGCCTGTCACTTTTTGTGCTGCACCCCTTATCTTTCTTGAGCCTGAATGGAGTTGGCCCTGGTAAAGAATTGCTCTGGGACTTCTAGACCATGGACAAGGGCACTGGGGGGGGGGGGGGGGGGTCATCTGTAAGCAGAGAGGGGAGAAGGAATCTTGTTTCCTCCTGAATTGCTCAGGCTTAACTACGTGGGTGTTAAATCATTCCTGATGGAGATGTATGTCCCTCAGCTCATTAACATAATTTGTAAAAGTATATTTTTGCCTTTGGAGAGTACTGGAGGCTATCAGAGGGTGTCATTTTCCACACGAAAGTTCATCACAGGTTTCATTATACAAAGGCTTTGTTTCTGCTCCGTGGTATTGTGTGTTCATTTATGTATTCAGAAATTCAAGGACCAGAAAAGCTTCCTTTCATTAGGACTGTTTTTTTTTTTAATCTATACAATCTTTTTGAAAGTAAGATTTAAACTTTTGACTTTCATCCTGGAAAATAACAGTTATAATATACGAATAGAT
Source organism: Panthera pardus (assembly GCF_024362965.1). NCBI lineage: Eukaryota > Metazoa > Chordata > Mammalia > Carnivora > Felidae > Panthera > Panthera pardus. The sequence continues at coordinate 190,505,899 of NW_026526688.1, forward strand.
TTAGGGAGGATAAAAATAGAGAATAAAATAATCATGTAAGAATAGTGGGATTATGGAAGGATTTTTTTTCAATTAAATTGCTTTAGTACCAATAATAAATATATATTTCCTTGAATTTAAAAATACCACCTAATAGCCAAATGCTTTTACAATGGAAACATGTAGCTAAGCTGGTGTTAGTTATAAGGTCAATGATTTCTATTGTGTAGCCAAAATAGAAACTACTATTAGGTTGAATCACTAGGCATTGCCAGTATTCAACCCCTCTGACCTACAAAAATAGTTTCTTGGGTTCAACTTAAACCATCTACCTGGTCAATAACCTATTTGCTTTAACAACATAGAAAGGTAGTTTTATTCATTTTGTTTATTTGTTTGTACCTTTATTTTATTCCATTTAGGAGTTGAGAGGGGAAATGGCATTTAATAATTTTCTTCCCCTCTTAGGATTAAAAATTGCAAGAATTAGGAAGAAAATGCAAGTAATATTCTTTTGCTATTGTTGTTTTGGTTTGCATTTTTCATATTAGTTCTCTTTAGAATCATGATTATCTTCAGAATTATTCCATCTGCTAAAAAACATATTAAGACACTTTAGAAAGGGATAGCTGCCCAGTGTCCTCAAGGGAGACACCTCGTGTGGCTTGTGGAGTCACCAACCAGCACAAAGCAATTCCCCTTGGAGGAGTTTTACCTGGTGCTGTATGACAGCTGCCCCCAAAGAACCACAGTCAAATGAAACTGAGTAGGAGACAGAAGACAGAGAGAATGGAACTATCCACATTATTATTCCCCAGGAAGATCAGCATTAATATGCCCAAGCATCTCAACATGCCATGGAGTTGGTCACATCATATATTTAGGGACACAAATTCCACTTCTGCCAGGTAATGGGCTTCTACAAAAGGTGATGGGCAAAACACAATGGTAATGGAAACAAACAAAACACACAAAAAAGACCTGTTGGGATGAGCACTGGGTGTTGTATGGAAACCAATTTGACAATAAATTTCATGTTAAAACACACACACACACACACACACACACACACACACACACACACAAAGAAGGACCTATTCTTTGGGATGAAAAGTTAACTTCCAATTTGAAAGAGAACAATTATGGTTCCCTTCAATCTCTAAGCATTTTAACTCCCACACAAGGTTCAATTCTATTAAGAGGAAGAAACATGAAAATTAAAAAATATTGATCAAGCCACTCTCTGCTAATGTAGTCATATATGTACATCTTTATTTCTATAAAAAATATATACCATGCAATTATATATGTGTGTATATAAACATACATACCTACCTTTGTTTTAAAACTTTGGTAATCAGATAAGGGAATAAGAATTGGAAGACTTCCGAGAGCGCCTATAACACAAACTCCTTATTTTGAGTGAGATACTGAAGCCAAATGTCATATGAAGCTGGAATTAGAGGCCAGGACTCAAGTACCCATCCCACTGAGGCACACCACAACTCTTACACCCAATAAAATCAACCAAACCTAAACTAAGTCAAATTCCCCATCTTCAGGAAAAGAAGTACTTAAATCAAGCTGAAGAAAGTACTGTGGCAGAAATTACAAACTACCTTCTGATACCCATTTTTCCTATCTTTGTTAGTAACCAAAAAGTAAGCTTACAGCTGGGTACATTATCACAAAAACTATATGTGACTTATCTCTGGCAAATTAACTATCAAGAGGAAGGCTTAGTAAAACTTCTAGTAAGTCTCCTTAAAAGGGAGGATGTATACCTCTCATCTTCCTTTCCTCTTTCCTCTTGCCAGGAATGCTGATATATTGGCTGAAACCCTGATGGCCATTTTGGACCAAGACACAATCTGTTGTGAATAGCAGAGCAACAAGACAGAAGGAGCCTTGGTTCCCTACTAACCAGGGAGCACTAACAACCAGGTAGGGATGTAGCCCCACTGACATTTAATTATACTTTGAGAAAGAAACTTCTTTCTTACCTAAGCCCCTGCTATTTAGTGTCTTTCTGTTGTATGCAGCAAAGTCTAATCCTAATATAAATATACAAAGTATATATCTAGAATATTGTAATTAATGTGACTTAATAATGGGGAAAATATTGATTTAACCTGTGATTTTTTTTTATCCTAAAGTGATTGAAACATTAATCAAACTTTATATTATGCTTCCATTCTCATTCCTACCTCCTGGGTATATTAAATGTCTAAAGTCCAACAAGGTACCGATAACTAGGACAAGCTCTTTGATGGGAGGCAGAGAGGCAAAAGTTCATTATTCTATTTTCTATATATTATTCAAATTCATCACAATTCCAGTTATGCAGTTTGACTATTTATTTGACAAATGTATGGAGGCAGAAGTAAAACAGATGTTTTGAACAATTTGTAGATTTAGGTATTGTGGAGCGGGGTGTGCTTGTGTACATATGCCAATAAATTCACACCATTCTCACTATCCTTTCCATATAGAAACCTAAGAAAAAATGGTTACACAACATTTATCAAAGAATACCATTCAAGGGAAAACAAACATCATACAATGCTCATCATAATCTGGTTTTACTGCTCACCCCTAATTTTCATGGTTGTCTAATCTAGTCCTTCTTATTTTTATGAACAGTTCTACTCTAAATATTTAGCTCAGAAACTAATGTCTCATATGAGAACAGGAATAAAAAAGCTAATAACAATATAAGTAATAATGATTTTACTTTTCCATTGTGCTTTCATACAAAAAGCTCCAAGTGTCTTATAAATTATATATACAGGGATCACTTAAACCTCATTCTAAAAGGCTGCTACTCTGAAGAGAAAATTCTCAGTAGTGTTGTTCAGCAGGAAAGAAGTCTGCTGTGTCCATGTGCAACTGTGGGAGGAGATTTAGAGAAGCAAAGTGTAATTCTCTACCCAGCGGCACTAAAAGCTTTGAACAATCCCTTTAAAAAATTGTCAAGGGAGCTTTTAATCACCAGAAGCAGTCAACTCTTTGTTTTGGGTCTTATCCAATCAACGTGGAAACCTCTGCCATAAAATAGCATGCCAAATCATCAGGGGTTATGAAGTCAGCTCGACTTCATTAGCAATAGTCTCCTTGCCAATGCCTATGTCAAGTAAGGAAAACAAAAAATCAGAAGGCAGGCAAAAAATGTTGCTCTTGAAGCTGATGACAACTAGACTGTGAAAGATGTACAACTAGCTGCATTTGTCTACTTTTGCTCCCTGCTTTCAGTTTTTCTGTCCAAAACCAAGATCTGAGAACTTACCCTCTACTGTAGCCACCTACCACAGAGGACAACAGCAAAGGATGGTCTTCTTACCCCTCTGTGAAATCTTATCAACTTTTGTAGACCATGACCTAGGTATTGCTGTCATCTCTGTGAAGCCTACTGATTGCACCTACAGCAGGATGATCATTCCTTTCTCTTAGCTGCTTCAGCTCATTTTTCATGCTGTTTATACAGCATGTGTAAGTCCTATAAGAGATGATTTTGAATTTTTCTCCTCTATAAAGGATTTGCTTTTTATGTACAGTGGTAGTACCTTAGCATATTTCAATCTCAAGGAAAAGGCCTGAACAAAGTAGGTGCTGAATGTTTTATTAATGACTGAATAGTCCAGTCCACTATCAACTCCAGTGTAGGCAATTACAAGAACCTCCTAACTGAGCTCCCTGTTACCATGCTCACCTTCCACTCCTGTTGTGAATGCAGCAGTCAGAAACAGCTTCAAAAACTGATTATTCCACCAGCACTTCCCCACTACATCTCTCTCTCCATCCACCTTCACCATCAGGCAGGATGTTGGTGCAAAGAAGTGTTAGGCATAGACTGTGCAAGTGTTTATATCTCACGCTAAATTGGAATTTATCTAATGAACAGGGAAATAACTAAAAACATGACCAGATCTGTGATTTAGAGAAACTTCTCTGATTAATCTGTGAGCAGAGCATATTCAGGGAAAGGAAAACTGGAATGGAAGGCACGGTTGCCAGGCAGCCACAGTGGTCAAAGACAGACATGATGAGGATCTGAGCTAAGTCAAAGGCAAAAGAAGTAAAAAGAGAAGTATGGATTCAGGAATTATAAATAATGTGGGTTCTATAACACCAGGGGACTTTTTTGTAGGAGTCAGCCAGAAAAGCAGTTGTTTAAGAGAAGAATCTGGGTTTGCAGAAAAGATAATAATTTTGGTCTGGGACAAATTGAGTTTGAGGTGTTGGGAGATACCTAGGTAAAAAAAAAAAAATAATAATAAGCGGATAATTGTGGATTCAGACCTGGAACTCACAAAAGAGAGATAGGCTGGAGATGAAGATGGGGAAGCTGCTGGTTGTTATAGGGTTCACTCAAAGATGACCTTGTTGAGAGCCCTACATAAAATGAAGATACCTGGGATAATGATTTGGGAATTGATCAGAACATTCTCCAGAGCAGAGTAACCTAAAATAAATGGCATCCTAACAGTTAAGAAAAATAGTATATGTTCAATAAACAACAGACATTGACTTAATTTCATATGAATTACAAAAACAGAAAACAAAACCATAGTTCATTAAAACCTGCTCATTGTCCACAATTTCCAACACTGGGTCATCACCTGAAGGTGCCCAAAGGAAGGTTCTCTGACCCTAGAGAAACAAATATAAAATGCTGGGATTCACTGAAATATATTACACACTAAGTTGTGACTGTGTTCCAGATAGGTGTTTGGCACCTACCCACACTATAAGGGAGATGAATTAGCTTATATATTATATTCTTTTTGTTTAAATGCATCCTATCACAAGTTTCACAAAGCATGCTAATACATTCTTTGCATCCACCTAAGTCCAATAGTGAGGTTTAGCTGTGTATGATATATGGCAGCACTGTGACTGAGTTTAACTATCTTACTGAAAGAAAATAGCACTGACGAGGAAACAAAGAGTGCACTACTGTGAAATTATAATAAGAACTTACTATGAATCAAGCACTATTCATTCACTCATTTGTCCCTTAAACAACCACAGGAGATATTAACATTATCCCCATTTTATACTCTCCCCCAAAAAACTAAAGCACAGAGAAGTTAGTAACTGTCAAGGTCACAGAGCTTATAACTGGTAAACGTGAGCTTGAAACACAAGCCATCTGGCTCTAGAACCTGCTCTTTAAATCACTCAGATTCCACACCTTCCACTCTCTAAAATTTCTCAAGGTCTTACTTTTGGGGAGACTGAAAAATTCAATCATTCCTCCCGTCAACAGAAAGTAGGAGCTAAAAAATTAAATGCTGACTTCATGCATTAATAAATAATGAATAGACATTCTATTATATCATCTATCACTCCAAAATTCCACTGCACTGACATTTTTCTGCTTTCTACTCAACCAGACCATCAACCTTATTCTGACTTCTTTTTGTAGACCATTCTGTTCTAAACACAATGGTTCATCATTTCAACACTGCCCTTACTAGCACTGTAGAGTGTCATCCCTCAAAATTCAACTGGATTAATAAATCCAGATTTCATAGTCCCTGTGTCCCTGCAGGAGAAACACACAGGGAGGCTTCATGGGTGGATGACACGTGCAGTTGCATAGGGGCCCATGCTTGTAGGGCCCCATGTTTGGTTTAATGCTCTGCTGTCACTGTCTTGAAATTCTTAATAATTTTTTGAACAAGGTGCCTGCATTTTCATTTTGCACTGGGCCCCACAAATTATACTGCCAGTGCTGAGGTCACATAAATTCATTCTAATTTCAAACCAGCCTTCTCTTGATTTATTTGAAAAATGGTTTATTTATTACAATTGGTAGCATTTTATAAGGAAAAAGAGAACAGCTGTGGCAATGTGTAGTCAGAGGAGTTAGGGAAGCCATCTTAAGAAGATAAGATTCCTGAGGCACCTGGGTGGCTCAGTCTGTTGAGTGTGTGACTTTGGCTTGGGTCATGATCTCACAGTTCATGAGTTCAAGCCCTGCATTGGGCTCCCTGCTGTCAGCACTGAGCCTGCTTCGGATCCTCTCCCCCCATCTCCCTCTGCCCTTCCCCAACTTGCACTGTCTCAAAAATAAATAAAACATTAAAAAAAACAAGAAGGTCAAATTCCCTCTGAGTTCTGAAGGATGAATGGATACTAAGGAGGCCTACCAACTGGGAGAAGCACATCCCAGGCAGAGCCCTGAGCGTGAAGCACCTGGTGGCCTAGTGGGAGTAAACAAAGGTCATTTAACACAGTGCAGACCAGAACAAGGTCAGGCTGCAGAGGAAGTCAGGCAGGATCATGAAGGAACTGTGCACCATGTTAAGAATTTTGACCTTCATCACACAGAGCAATGGGATTCCACTGTACCATTTAAGTCAGGAGAGGGACAAGATCCGATTTTTATTTAACAAAGTCACAACAAGATCTCATGTCTTTAAACTTGAAGTTACCCCTCACCCTGCACTGATATTTACCAGATCATCAATTCCTTTTTTCATAGTTCTCCAGCTCCAAATGCTCCCTTTTTACACTTTGCAGATGACTTCATCTACTGTCTCTAAGAAAGCTAAGGTTTCCCAGCTTCATTATATCTTCGTATCCTCTGCTCCTATCACCACACAATCCTCATAACTTTAACATGGCTTTGTGTTTACTCGGGCTTTCTTCCTCCTCCCCTGTCTTAGTACAAGGTATATCCTTCATGCCTTTCTAGGCTAATGCTTCAACTACAGTCTTAATCTCACCCTCTTTTATCCCCAACTGGCCTCACATCCCACCCAGTAGAATAGGGTAATCAGATTCTCTTCTTTTTCCAGCATCTTAGATCTCAGACTAACAGTTCTCTCCCCTTAGCCTGTAGCTATAGCTCTATGCTTCCAGGAAAGGTGGGAAAAGCAGAAGAATATCCTTCTTTTCAGCTACCAGTCCCTCTTTTACTCTTCCCTTACTGACCAATTCCTTAAAATACTAAAGTTGCCATCTCTACTATAACTCTATGGATTGGATTTGTATCCTTCTTTTGCATAAAGCCTTTAAGACTCTTCTCTCCAAATGTGTACTAGTGTGAATGGTTTTTTGGAACCAAGTAAAGGCATCTTAAAATGCTATCTTAGTTTGAACTCACTGCCTCAGGCAATCAAGATCTTTTGGGATCCTTAATCTGATGGCCCACATGTTTTCTTTTCCCTACAGCTGTGAGTGATCCGTGACTTGACAATGCATGCCTTCTATGTGATCATGGCTTTATGAGTGAACAGGAATGGGTAAAGGGTACATTTTATACTGATTTGGAATACACCTTATCTCATACATAGAAATATAATTGTAATTCTTTGCCTATTTTCAAATTCATTCTTTTGGACCGTTACATTTTGCACTGAATAAGCTACATTCAAATTTCTGCTTAATAAATCGATGGTTAAACTGCTACTATCATTTCTAGTGCCAGAAAAATTAGCAAAAATCTACTTAAATAAATTCTTAAAAAAAGAAATCCATGGATGTACATTTGAACAAGAAATATTTTTATGCCTAAAAATCTAACTAGAAACAAAAGCACAAGTGTCTTATGTCCTATCAGACGGTGCTCATTTTAGGCAACAATGGTTTTCCCAGCATGCCTCAGGGCATTATTACAGGTTCTCATGCTGCCTGGTCTCATCAAAGCTGTGAGTGTGACCAGGGTCGGCCAGTTTGTGTACAAAGGTTGCCCTAAGAGCCAAATGAGAAGGGGACTGAATGGGAGAGTATTGAGATTTCAATGCCTATTCAATCTTTTGCTTTTTGAAAATCCTACAGGCTTAAAACTAGGCGAAGAGAGGATCTAATAACCTTGCCTCATAATTAGGGTAATCTTTAACAGAGCATTGTATCTGATTTCAATAACTACATAGCAATTAGATGATTATTGGTGCCCGGTAAAAATATACTATTAAGCATTAAGGGAAAAAACACAGAGGAACAATAATCACACTGTATTTTACATGGAGCTGTAACCTGAAGCATAATAATTATCATGTGCTATAATCTCCAGAATATAAATAACAGTGTATAGACCATTTGAGAGAGGAAGAAAAATGAAAAAAAAAAAAAAAAAAAAAACTCAACCGGGACCAACTAAGAAGCATATGTCAGCTTTATGAAAGCACGGTCAATTGGGGAGAAGGAAACAATAAAAATTATAATGACCTACACAATGGGATTCCTACCACCCAAGTCCATGGACACTATGTCTTGGATACATCCCTACTGCCACTGTCCTAGCTCAAGCCAGAAACATGGTTTGCTTAGACTGGTGCAGTACTCTTGTATTCTCCTAAGTAGTCTCCTTGCTTCCAACCTTTATCTGCTCCTGTGCACTCTCCACTCTGCCACCAGAATTTTCTTTCCAAAATATAACTCTGATCACATCACTTCCCAATGTAGAAATCCTCTACGGCTCCCCACTGTTGACAGAATAAAGTCCAGATTCTTTAGCATAGCAATCAAAGCCCCTCAATAATAAACCATCACTAACCTTCCATTTCACCTCTAGGCAATCACCATCCTCTTCTAGCTTCTACCCTCCCATATGCTACATTCCAGCCATGGTAGATGGTCCACCAGGTTCTCCCACAGCCCTACTTTTGATAGATTCTCTTTGGACACTGGAGCCTAAGTGCATGAATCCAACCTCAGCTGTACCTCTTCTTAGTTGTGTAACCTGAGAGAAATTATTGCTTTGTGCCCAGTCCTCTCATCTGTAAAATGGCAATATAATTAAAGTGCCTAGCACATAGCATTTCTTAAAAGCTATTATACACACAGTGCTTAGAACACTGCCTGGTATACAGTATGAAGCATTTGTTTCTATTGTTTTTACTGACTCTTGCCATCCCTTCATTAGTGACTCTAGTCAAATGGCATTTTCTTAAGGGTCAGCTCTCTTCCTCTATCACTGTTAGGTATCATAGACCCTTCATTTTCTCTTCTCCCATAGCACCACAAAACTTGGATCATATAATCAAATGACATGAACCCTGGTTTTATTAAACACCTAATATGAGTTATGCAAATACTAACCACAGATAAATTACATAAATATAATTAGCACCATTATACAGATAAGGAGACTGAGAATCAAAGTTGTAAATGAACTTATTCAACCAGCAGGTAGAAGAATTAGAATTCAAATTCAGCCCAATACGACCCAAACCTATTATCTTTTATCCATACAATATGCCACCCAAATGCAAGACTCAAACTCTGCATGAAGGACAGGTGTTTATACAGCTGTTTCTTGCTCTGGACTATAATCTTCATCTCATTTATTTCTTTTCTATCACAGCAATTTGCCCAGTAGATTGCATGTGCTCAGTAAGTGTGTGTGTGACCTTTCAAAACTACACTCTAAGGGAGAAATGTTCAACAGAAATATAGTGTGAGCCACATGGGCAACTTTTAATTTTCTAGTAGCTATCTAAAAAAAAAGATAAAAAGAAACAGGCAGGGCACCTGGATGGCTCAGTTAAGCATTCAACTCTCGGTATCAGATCAGGTCATGATCTCACTGTTTGTGGGATCCAGCCCAGTGTCAGGCTCCACACTGAAAGCATGGAGCCTGCTTAGGATTCTCTTTCCCCCCTCTCTCTCTGTCCTTCTCCATTCCCCAGTTCATTTGTTCATTCTCTCTCTCTCTCTCTCTCTCTCTCAAAAAAGAAACAAGTAAATTTATTTTTTTTAATGTTTATTTATTTGTTTTCAAGAGAGAGAGAGAGGCAGAAAGAGAGGGAGACAGAGAATCCTAAGCAGGCTCTGGGCTGTTAGTGCAGGGTCTGATGCAGGGCTTGAACTCACAAACCATGAGATCATGACCTTAGCCGAGATCAAAAGTTGGATGCCTAACCAACCAAGCCATCCAGGTGCGCCACAAGTAAATTTAATTTTAATGTTTTATTTAACTCAATGTACTTGCAATATAATCATTTTAACATGTTATTAAAAATGTTTAAAATGTTAATGAGATATTCTGACTTCTTTTTCAGACTAAGTCTTTAAAATCCAGTCTATCCTTTACACTCATGAGATACTCTAATTCAAAATGGCCACATTTCGAGTGCTCACTGGCCACCATGACTAGTGGCTACTATATTGTACAGTGCAGGTTAAAGGAACATGGACTGTAAACAGAAACTAAAAGGTATATCATCCATTCTGCTTTGTGGAAGTCAACTTAAACAGTCCAAATAGACAATACACACCCTCAATCTCAACCGAGTGCCTCCACTACATTCAGACAATGGCTCCACTCTCCATACTAGGCAATTGGGTCCTTCTGCAATCCTCTGAGATTCACACTTCTTTTCGTTCTTCACTGCCTTAGACAAAGTCCACACGAGACTACTAAACAAAGCTCCTTTTTTTTAATCCAAAGTAATCTTACTGGGTTAGCCTACATTATTAATGAGCTCCCATAGCCTTCCAGACACTTTGTGGATGGGGGAGGATTAAGAACACACCTACATATGTTTAACCTTTCTTGAGGTATTTTTGAAGTTCTGTCTTTGTTTGAACCAACGACCTATAGAACATCTCTACATACAAGATTTTTAAGTTACAAAATGCCATGTGTTTGACTTGACACATGGCACAATACCCAATGGTATACCTTGACTCATTGTTTGGCACTCAGTAGAGAGTTATGTGATGAAGAGTCTCGTGGAATTACCATGATTTAGAGTACAGTCCACATGTGGGAGATATGACTGAGGGCAGCCTTGGTCTTCAAAGTCTTCAAAGTTAAAATAGAAATGAACTATAAATAATCCCTCAACTAGAGAAAAGGATGAAGAAGAGCATTTCAGGCAGAATAACTAGGCCAAAACAAACAAACAAACAAAACCTCTCAAGGAGGAAATAATTTAATATATATTTACATAGCACTTAGTATGATCAAGGCATTATTCGACAGACTTATCAAAGGTTAACTCACTTAAGCTTTATGCCAACTGACTAAAGTTGACCATTTTTGCAGATGAAGAAAAGTGGTTAAATGACCTGAAAGCTTACTCTGTTAGAAACCAGTAGCACTGAGATTTGAACACAGAGCCTCCACTTCCAGGGTCCATGTTCTTAACCACTATGCTGTGCTGTCTCTTTGTGGCAATAATCTACTCTGATTATATTTTATGAATTATGTTTGATCTTAAATCATTTTGATTCTTGATGGGCTACTGAAGTGTTTGGACTATCCTAAGGTAAAAAAAGATGCAGGTTAATTTTGATGTGATACACTAGGATCACCTCTTGAGTATTCTACAGCCTGAGAAAGCAGCTTGCATATTTGAACACTGTGTTTTCATAGTGATCCACTCACTTTACAAGAAATGTATAAGCAAGGTCTATCTATAAGTTCCCATCACAAGGAATATGTAGCTCTAGCTATAGGAACCATATAACAAGGAAATATATTTATTAAAATTTTGGGGACATTCTAGAGACAAATAGTAATACAGGCTTTTTCTTTTTTCTTTCAGAAATGTTTTGAGTTGTTATGTGGGTACAACCAAAGTGTTTGTTTTATTTCCTCTCAGTGACAACTTTGACAAAATCAAAACAGAGTAAGATAAAAATCACTATCCTCAAAAAACTTACATTTTGGTTCATTTCAATTCAATTTGACATATAATTATTTAGCATCTATTTACCAGGTTTTCAACAAATCTATTTTATAATTTTTAAATCCTCGACATTATAGAACTAAACTGAAATTGATTAACATTCCACTCTTATATGTCTTATCAACACACAGAAATAAAACTCATGAACTAAAAAACCCAAAACAAAACTAAAAACAGGGAAAAGCCTATCAAACTAAATCTGGATCCCAGCCTTAACAGCTGAACAGAGATTTTTAAATTTTTGGTAAATGATAAAGTTGTATAGAAATCGAATATTTACAAATTATTTAAAACCTGGAATCAATGACCAGAAATTATACAGTTGGATCATGGGCAAACAGCAAGAAAAGGTCATGAGTAAATCTACAAGCAAGATAAATAAAACACAATCCCTCCTTCAAGGAGCTTAAAATCTTCCAGATATGTAAACAAATGACTATTATATGCTAAGACAAATGCTGGACCAGAATTAGAAACAAATGTTATGCAAACACAAAAGAAGCCACAACTAATTCTAGTAGAGTGGAGGGAATGGGCATCTGTTGCTTTTCAATAATTTTTCAAAGAATTTTTAAGAAAACATTCAGCTAACTACAATAAAAGAAAGAATGAAATAAATGTATGAGTCCAACTGAGATAACTCTAAGGAAAAGGTGACTGATTTTGCCTGAGGAAGTAAGGAAAAGCTTCAATGAGGCGTGATGTTTGAGCTGAGATTTAAGGAGTACATACTTTTTGTTTGTTTGTTTTTCTGCTTCTTTTTTTCTTCTTAAGTGACAGCATGGAGGGTCACTTAGAGCAGAGGAAGCATGCTCAAAAGATCAGAGATATAAAATATCAGAAAAAATAACTGAGCTCTGCATCTAGAGAGCTCTTATTAAGTCTTTGCTTGCAATAGAATTTGAGGGCCAATCAATGTATTTAATTCCAAAACAATTTACTGAGAACTTCTTAGGCACCACTACCTTGCAAAGTAATTGCGTTACAATGATCTGTAAGACAGGATTTCTCTTCCTGAAGAGTTCAAAGCTGGTAGGAGAAACAAACATATGAATAAATAGCTGTCCATCAGCAGAATGTCTGCTATAATAAAGGTCTAGTATAAGGTACAGGTGACACCATTCAATTCTACCTAGAGATTAGGGAAGACTGGTTTAAAAGTATTATATTAGAACTGGGTCTTGAAGATGAATAAGGAAAAGTGACAAAAAAAAGGAAAGTTTCTTTCAGGCAAAGGGAGCATGTGCAAAGGTATTAACTATATGAAACATGATTGCATATTTATGGAAAAGCAGGAATTAAGCATTGCTTCAAAGAAGGCAATGGGTGAACATAACACTGGAGACGTGTGCAGGAGTCACACAGTGGAGAGTTTTATATGAAATGTATAAAGTGACTTCATTCAGTAGGCATTGGGGGCCACTCAGGCTTTTAAGTAGAAATGCAACATGATTAAATTTGGTCTCCAATCAAAACTGGATTGGAGGATGAATTAGAGAAGTTAGGATCGGAGGACCTGTTAGGAGGTAATGGCAATGATAAGATGATAGCCTGAAATACTTAAGTGGATTAGGAGGTAGCAAAAGGGACAGGATTGAGAATGTTTCAGAGGTAGAACCAATGTGATTTAATGACTTGCTAAAGTAGGGAGGGTAAGGAGGTTGATAAAGATAATTTCTAGCTTCTGGATTGAGCCATAGATGAATAGTGAGGACATAACCAAGATAGAACAGGTGCTGTCTTCAAGAGAACAATGATGACATGGAGAAGTGGAGGCTGATGTTGTAAAGCAAGAATACTACAAGGAGGAACAATCCATTCAGGCTTTTGAGGACACCAATCTATCAGACAAATCTGCCATCTGCACACATCTTCTATTTACTTTGTGTTTCTTCTAAAATAAAAGAGCAATCAATCTTCAAATTCATTCCACTTCCAGGGCTTGACTATCCCTCCTACCTGGGATGTTCATTGCAAAAATGGGTCAGATTAAAACAAATCAATCAAGTTGTGTCTGCCAAGTTAACATCTCTGTAGGAAGTTAATTGACCCTGCTTCTGACACAAGCCTGCATGACAGATGAGAAGTGAGGGAAGATGGGACATAGCTGGCAGTTCATGATACAAACAATAAGGAGATGCCCTCCTCTATAAATGGATTGTCTGAACAGTAGGATCCATGGAGCAAATGTGTGGGGAAAGTCAGAGGGTTAAAAGGGTGTCTGAGGTTGAGGGAAGCAGGTTTACAGCCATAGCTGTCATGGCAACTCTGGGGAAGCAATCAGACTCAGACAATGACAGGAAAAATGGGAGGGGACACCCTCTCTCTGCCTTAATGAGAAAGGGGTGCAGAGCAAGAAGGATGTGATTGCACTGGATTTGCAATCATAAGGTCTGGGTTTGTGTTTGACTTTGTGGAGACATCGCATAACTCATCTGAAATTAGTTAATTCATAATTAAAAAGAAGTTCATAATACCTAGCTTACCTCTTAGCAACTGGACAATTTGAGAAAGCATCTGTTTTCTCATCAGAAAAATGAGCTGACACCTGCCTTATTTTATTTTATAAGACTGTTTTGAAGAATAAAGGTAGTAACTTAAGAGAAGGTACTTGATAGAGTGAAAATTGTTGACCAAGTTTTGAGGTCAAGGAGATCTTGGATCAGTAATCAAAAGATAAAAGTTCTCATCTTTACTGTGTCCTAAATTTGAGATCTATCACTTTATTTCTCTGGACCTCAAAATGGAGTTGAGACTAGATGGTCTTACATTCCCTTGTATCAAATATTTTATGCTCCAAGGATATTGGTTAGTCCACTTGGAGTTTGGGGTCACTAGAGAAGTTTCTGACAACTTAGAAAGAATGTAGGATTCTGTCATAAGATCTGAATTCAATTTCCTTTCCAGCTTCTTAGTAGGCATGTGACCTTGGGAAATTTACATAACTTCTCAGAGCCTCAGCTTTCTCTTCTGTAAAGTGGATTTTAAATATCCCACGAAAAAGGGGGTGCTTTACTAAGCATAAAGAAGTATATAAATTACTTACTGCCATCTGGCCTGAGTTGCAACTCAAATCAATCACCACAACCTAACAACCTTCCTGATGCTCTTCAAATCTAAATTAATAATAAACGAACTTCTGACAAAGCATAAGCCAGATACATCTGCAGGGTGTTCCAACAAATCAAAAACACTGAATACACCCGTGTTGTGAACTAAATGTTTGTGTCTCCTCAAAACTCATATGGTGAAACCCTAATACCCATGTGATACTATTTGAAGGTGAAGCCTTGGGAGGTAATTAGGACAAGACGGTAGGGACCCCATGATGGGGACACTGCCCTTATAAGAAAGGAAAAGACACCAGAGTGTCCTTTGTCCACTTTGTGAGGACACAGGGAGAAGGTGGTCATCTGCAAGCAAGAAAGCAGGACACCACCAAGAACTGACTCTGCCTGTACCTTAACCTTGGACTTCCCAGCCCCCAGAACTGTGGGGATCTAAATTTCTGTTGTTTAAGCCATCTAGTCTATTGTATTTTGTTACAGCAGCTGGAGCTAAGACATACGTTGTGACTCTTAGGTAAGGAGATTAATTTTCCTGTGGCTTTTGAAAATGTGTCTTTCACAAAACATGCTTATTACAAGGTACAGTATGACCTTAGCTAAGACAGCCACTGTGGCCACAGTCTGTCAGCTACAGAAATACTTTGTTTATAAGGAATTACAACTAATCTCTTATTTTTAAGCATCGATCTCCTCTTAATTCACCTTTATTTGGTAAAATTCATGTTTCCCTCTTAAAATCTTGTCCCCTTCAAATCCCTCATAAACTACATCCTTTCTCAAAGCTTAATGCTGACCAGAAGGCTCACAATCCCTCTCTACCTTCTGTGGCTCTCTATTGCCTAATAGAGGGCATAAGAGATCCTTAACAACCTGGCTCCCTTCACACACCCCCCCCCCCAGCATGGGAGAGCCACCATAAAGCAGCAATTGACAGCACAGCCTTCTAGATCAGAAGAACTATTATTTGACTTCTTGTCATTAGAGTTTCTCATTTACAGAAGACATTATTAATATCTACTATGTAGTTGTTCTGACTAAATGGAATAGAGTATATAAAGTGCGGCATGTTAATATGTCCTGTTCATATTAAATGTTCAATATTAATGTTCAATGTTCAATAAATGTTCATAACATATTAAATGTTCAATAATTGGTAGTTAGTAATATTATCAAAGTATCTTATGCTCCAGCTAAGTTGAAAAGTTTGGCATTTCTCAGGCCTACACTGTCCTTTTAGTTCACAATTCCCACAACTCATGATGACCATCCTTCTTCGGCAATGCTGGGAAAGTATATCCATGCCTCTCCACTTATCATGTCTTACTTTACCTGAGAGCTGTGTGAGCATATGGCTTACTTCTTGGCTAAACTCTCAGCTCTGTGAGAATGAGGCACATGTCCAATTCATTTCTCTGTCACACTTGGTGTCTAACATAGTGCCTGGACCAAAGCTAGTGATCAAACTTTGTTCACATGCTTGAATGAATGGAAGAACGGATAAACATAAATGACATCTGCTGAAGGCTGGTGTCAATTTCAGCAACTGTCCTTTTTTCACAATTGAAACCATTCCTCTGTGTTTATTGTCTTAATTGTGGTGATGGTTTCATGGTTGCCTGCATATGTTCAAAGTACATACTTTATGTAATATTTTGTATATCAATACCTCAGTAAAGCTGTTTACAAAAAAAATAAGAATAAATAAACCATACTTGTCAATAGTATGAAGGGGAATCAAAGGTCTCCTGGCCTCTGCTTAGTACATTTACCTTGGTCTATTCCTTGGTGTCTTGATCACAAGAGCACACTTCGTCTGTGACCTTTGACCAAGAAAAGACAAAGTTGGCTTTTCTCTGTTAGTACTTGATTCTGAAGGACTGTCCATAATCTTTTAGATACCCTCCCCAGTGACATCACAGAAAGGGATGGAAAGCTTATGATGAACACATTTTCTCCTTTGAGTGTAGCTGTCTACAATAAAGAAATCATTAGTGATGACCACAAACCTTTCATCCTATTCATTACCTTAGGACTTAATAATTGTTTTAATATTTATTTATTTTTGAGAGAGAGCCAGAGTGCAACCAGGGGAGAGGCAGAGAGAGAGGAAGACACAGAATCTGAAGCAGGCTCCAGGCCCTGAGCTGTCAGCACAGAACCCGACGTGGCACTCAAACTCACCAACCGTTAAGTTCTCACTGAGCCAAGGCTGGATGCTTAACTGGCTGAGTCACCAAGGTGCCCCTAGGGCTTAATAATTCTTAATAATAATTCCCATTCCAGGACAATGCTGGATAAATCAAGTTCCTCTGTTCCTTAGTGTTCCCCGTCTATAAAATGGGTATAGCATAAAGATGTGAAGAAATGGATAAAAGATCATCACCCTGAAGTTAAACTACTTTTAGCTTTACCTAGCTATTCCCTAAGGCTACAGGCTCCCCTCAGCTCAACCCTCCTACTGCTACGCCTCTGGGTGCTGGTGATAATAACATGTGTAGATATTTATTCATTTCCAGAGGAAGAAAGGAACTAATATTTATTGAACACCAAAATGGTATTAACAGATTACATCTTATTTGAGGTAGATACATACAAAATTTTCTGATGGTAACACTTGTGTGCCCTACAAGACAAAGCCAGGATCCCAAAGTCTAGGTCTTTCTATCATCTGGAGACAAGAAAGCCTAGGGAATAAAACCAAGCATACTGGAGTCACATAGACCTAGGTTCGACACTGACTTCATTATTTCATCACAGTGAGGCTAGTTTCACCACTAGGACATCTGTTCAAAGACTGCAGAAAGTGTTTCTGTCTTGCTTATTGCCCCATCACAGCACCTGGAAGGATGCCTGATACATAGGAAGGGATGATTAGTGCTTTTTAAATGAATATCTTGAAATCACTTGACAGTGTAATAAGTACACAATAAATGGGATTTAGGATTTATTCAGAATTCAGAATTTAGAAGTTGCATATAGTTGAAGTTTTCCAATGGTAGTGGTAGAAAGACTTTGGAGGCTGTGTCTCATTAAGCTAAAGGAACTGTAGCCCAGTGAATTACTTGCCTTGAGTCACCCAGCTAGGAATTGAACCTTCAATTCCTGATATATTTTTGGTTATCCCTTAGTTATTTTGTATATTAGCCCACAGAATCTTAGGCATCATTGTTTAATAATAAAACAATAAAAGCCAGCACAAAGTCTTTCACATGACATAAACATTATCTCTTGTGTGTTCAGTTGCTAGAGAGAACTAAAACCAAAATTCTGAGGATCCCTAAGTTGTTGAGAACTCCCTAGAAATAATACCGGAGTTGGACCCACAGGCCAGAGGCAAAAGGTCACTAGACACTACTGGATAATAATGAACTGCACACAGGCCCTTGGGTGCTTCTTAGTGAGCTTAGAAACAAGCAACTCCAGCACTCACTGGGGCCTATGCTGTCCTCATGGTCTGACTTGTAAGGAGATAGAAACCCTAGGACTCTAAACAGAGAACATGTACATGGCATCTGTGTTTAACGCAAATTCAAAGAAAAAGAAATGTCAGGTTAGAAATCAAAGTATTCTTTGTACAAAGAGAGAATAAAAAGAAAAACACGGGCAGCTGAAAACCTAGGCCATGTGGTTCAAATTCCATTTCATTAGTATTTCTTTGGTGCCTTTGTTCTCAGGGTAAGGTGTAAGCTGTGGTTTAGTTAATGCAAATTGTGGCCATAGTTGTAAACCTTTGAGAGTGCTCATTAGGGTCCATTTGCATTACCTGCCCACAACAGAAACCCCAACCTAGGGAGGTTGTTAAGCTCATCACACCTAGCATATTTCCCAGAATAAATGTGTATCTGCTTTTCTTTTTCATAATACTTGTTAAGCATTAATAAACACACAAAGTCCTCACTCACAGATCTGTAAGAAACATTTCTTATTTAAACCATGTTTTTAAGTGACCCAGGAAATATGGTAGCTTTGCTTATTCTACTCTTGAAAGGGTTCCACCCTCACAAGGTCAGCACGAAGTAGAAGCTGATGGACTCAGAGCTTCAAGATCAGTTCCTTCCCGGCTAACTGATTACTGGGAGCAATGTCAAAGCTCAGCCTCCTGGAATGAGCCTGCCTCCTCTACTTAAGTTCCTGTACTGACCAAAGAACAACCCAAGTTAGCACTGTTCCCAGCCAGCTTGTTTGTTAATCAACTGGAAAGCTAAATCCTTTGCCTTTCCCCATCATCCAAATAACCCCCAAATCACTAAGTTTCTCTGCTTCCTTATTTGGGCTTCTTACTTCCAAGCAGCTCCATTGCAAGGTATACATGATTTCAAAAGAACACCTGAGCTCTGCTCCACAAAGTCTTTCAAATTGTACCAGGCCCTTGAATTCTCAGGAGGTTAACCCAGGCTTGTTCTCATGATAATAGCAGAAAGGCAAGAGAGAACAGAATTGTGGAAGGCCTCTTGAGATGTAGGCATAGACATAGAATGGCCACATTGTAACTTCTACCATATTGTTGTAGAAATAAATGAAGACCCCAAATGACAGCAAGAAAGGTTTTTTCAGAGATTGATATAGCAAGGCAGTCAGTCACTATCACTTGCATTTGGTAGAGATTCAAAGACAGGCAGAAGAGGAAGAAAGCATTATAGTGGGAAAAAAAATAGAAGATTTCAAGTATGTTCTGATTGGAGGCTGTTGGCATAGGAAAGATATAGGTGGGATAACTAGAAGGGGGACATCCCATGTGATTCGTTAGGGGTACCTATTTAGATTTCTCTGGTTGGTCCTAATTTGGAAATGGGAGCAAAAATTAGAAAATCTGTCAGTTATTAAGTCTTGTCATTTGGGGCCAATTGTTGTAGAGGTTATTGTTTGGGCTTCCAGGACTCTTTGTTCCAAAAAGAAGTTTGAATTTCTGATTACTATTTATAGTAGGTTGGCTTCTTGGGCTGGTTGCTGCCAGTTGTGGGTCAGAGTTCTGTTTTTATACGTAATCTGGCCATTGTCCATTTGTGTATTTGGTCGCTCATTTCTGTTGATAAAACAAGTCACAAAATTAGCCCATAGTCAAGGATGGGGAAATAGATTATATTTTCATGGGAGAAGCTGCAAGTCTATATTATAAAGGATGTGGATACAGGATCATCATTAACTGAGTTCAGTAAGGCAGTCAACTGATAACAAGCTTCCAGAATGTGCTAAGGCACTGAATGTAAAATATGAGAAAAGAGTCAAGAATGACTGCAAGTGCTTTTCCTCTAAGTAACTTTAAGAACAGCATCATAAAATGTAGAGGACAAGAGATAAAATTAACAATTCCATGTTGGATTTGATACCTTGCAAGCCTATTAGATATTAAACTAAAGCTAGCAATTGGATGTACAAATCACTGGGGGGAGTTAGATTGGAAATAGTAATTTGAAAGTATGCGACTAAAAGGAGATGTCTTAGTCACCTCAGGCTGCTATAACAATGTACCATAGATTGGGTGGCTATGAACAGAAATTTATCTCTCACAGTCCTGGAGACCAGAAGTCTGAGACCAAGGTGTCAAAATGGTTAGGTTCTGGTAAGAGCCCTTTTCCTGGTTTGTAGACTTCTCATTATATCCTCAAATGGTGGAAAGAAGATGAGAGAGTGCTCCAGGATCCCTTTTATTAGATCATTAGTCCCATCCATGAGGGCTCCACCCTCATGACCTAATCACCTCCCAAAGGCTCCACCTCCTAATACCATCCCATTGGGAGTTAGGACTTCAATACATGAACTTGGAGGGTGGGACATAAACATTAAGTCCACTGCAGAAGAGAACATAATTTATAAGCCTTGAAGATTAGAAAGATGTAACAAAACAGATTAAGAAGTGACCAGTACATGACGGGGATCCAAGAGAGAATGGCATCCCGGAAACAAAGAGAAGAGGTGATTTAAGAGGGCATGATCAGTATGATCAAATTGTGTCAAATGTAGAGCAAAATGAGGACAGGAAATAGCCCACTGAATTTGGCAACATGGAAATCATTAGTGACCTTGACACGGTGACCTCCTAAGGTTGTTTCTAGACTGTCTTTTTCTTCATCTCTACTCCCACCGCTGGGAGGCTAACCCCACTTCTACCATGGGAGATTGCAGTATACTTACAACTGGCCTCCTCACACCCACTCCCCACAGTGAAACATGTCTAATCCTTGCCACCAACATCACCACCCCATTTAAATCCCTACAATACCCTCACATTGTTCTCGGAACAAAGTCCAAACCCTTAATATGATCTCTACACACATGGCCTGTGTCTCTCTTCAACAGCCCCCAACTCCACTCCCACCATGCTGACCTTCTCCCTGGAGTGCTACTCTCCCTCCCACCAAAAAGTCTTTTCATATGTAATTGCCTCTCTCTGAAACATTCTGCTTCCTGAAACCCACCACTTGAGCTGTGTGTGTGCATGCATGTACACATGCCTGTGCCTTGCTATGTCACAAGCATTCTTCCTCATTCTGCTTAAAAGGGAAACAGGGGACCTGGTTGGCTCAGTTGGTTAAGCGTCTGACTTCGGCTCAGGTCATGATCTCATGGTTCGTGAGTTTAAGCCCCATGTCAGGCTCTGTGCTGACAGCTCAGAGCCTGGAGTCTGCTTTGGATTCTGTGTCTCCCTCTCTCTCTGCCCCTTCTCCGCTCACACTCTGTCTCTCAAAAATAAATAAAACATTAAGAAAATTTTTAAAAAATCGGGGTGCCTGGGTGACTCAGTCAATTGAGCATCCCACTTCAGCTTAGGTCATGATTTCGTGGTCCGTGAGTTCAAGCCCTGCATCGGGCTCTGTGCTGACAGCTTAGAGCCTAGAGCCTGCTTTGGGTTCTGTGTCTCCGTCTCTCTGCCCCTTACCTGCTCACACTCTGTCTCTCTCTCTCTCTCTCTTTCTCTCTCTCTCAAAAATAAATAAAAACATTAAAATTAAAAAAAAATTTTTTAATAAAATAGGATAGCAGTCCACGATGTCTAGCCTGAGTTAAGTCCCCTAAATACCCAACACTCTATACCCTACTCCTCCATTACCCCATATCTCACATATCCTGAATTTGATTTTGGTAAAACTTTTCAAAGTTATTGCACAGTTTAATATCTGCCTCCCCTCTATGTCTGTTGGCTCCTTGAAGACCATCACATCCCAACTCCAAAAGAAGGCTTAATTAATATTTTTTAAATGTCGTTAAATTTTTTTATGTTTTGTTTATTTTTGAGAGAGAGAGAGAGAGACAGAGAGACAGAGAGAACAAGTGGGGGAAGGGAAGAGAGAGAGAGATACACAGAATCCAAAGCAGGCTCCAGGCTCTGAGCTGTGAACCCACAGCCGATGCAGGGCTTGAACTCACGAACCGTGAGATAATGACTGGAACTGAGGTCAGATGCTTAACTGACTGAGCCACCCAGGCGCCCCTACTTAACTAATATTTTTTAAATAAATCAATAGATATAGATTGAACTCTACAAAATATTTATTATTGTCCCCATTTTACAGATAAGGAAACGAAGACTCAGCAAGATCAAAACCTTTTTCAGGACTCTAACCAGCTTTGCCTAACTCTCAAACCCTAGCTGCTACCTGCTAATGTTTTGTTCATGTGTGTGTGTTCACCACTAGCTGGAATATTTTAAGGGCAAAGTCTATATTTTATTCATCTCTGAGTTAGAGCTTATCTCTGGATTGTTGGTACTACAGTGTCCAGAAATATTGATTGAATTGAGTTGCAGAGAATCGAATTTCCTAGATTTGAGCTGAACTGAGCAAACATGCAAACCTTATAAAAATATGTTTAGATTTATCTTAGGAATTTTATATTTGGTTTATAATAGCAACTTCTGCCTCCCCCTCCTCCCTTCATTGCTATGGTTTCCTTCTTCAGGGAAATCTTATTTTGCATCCATACTTACAGCTAGTTGATTCTGGCAGAGGTTACCTCCTGCCCTTTCTTGCTTCAAGCACTATTTGTGTTTGTCTGATGGAGAGAGAATTCAGCCCATTATGAAGCAATAGAAATTGTGTGAATGCTTTCAGCACTAGAAACAGTGCACTTATGGGAAGTAGGGCTCTCAAGCTCCGCAGACTGCAGACCACTTTGGTGAAACAGAGGATGCCCACAAACCACCAACCATCCTCAGTCCCACTTGGGGCTGCCCCAAATGAAAACCACTCCCCAGGAAGTGAAAGGCTGTACTGCCTCTGATGAGCTGCAGACGAGACAGTGCCTGCTTTTATTAAATATCATAAACAAATGACTTAATAATACCAGAAACCAAGCCATGGATACAATAATAAAATAAATAAGCACTGATGCCACAGCCCACAGACCACCTGGTTCTCCAAATGTGGAATGTCAGGTGGTCCCCCAAAAGACTTAAAATATTCTAATTAAGGTGGTAATAATATTGATAAAAATAATAAATAACAATATTAACAATTAACTTTGAATACTGCAGTAAAGTTTATAAAGAAGTTCACATTTGCTCTCTCACATCTAAATAAGTCTAAAAGGAATATGGGACTGAGAATATAATGACAATTCCAGCACAGGTGACGGCTCAAAGAGTTGAGTGACAGGCCAAATGCTTCATGGTCAGGGAGTGACAAAGCCAGGATTTCAACCTCTAACCACCACTAAAGGATAGACCACTTATACACACCTGCTTGGCCATCTTGCTGATTTGGGGATGTGGTAGACTGAATTGTTTTTCCAAATTTTTCACCTGCCCTCCATTATAGAATTATACATCTGAACACTCTGCCATATAACTTTATATAGTTTCTCCCACTATGAGAGGGAATAATTCCCTGCCTCCTTGATGTCTAGCTGACCATGTAACTTACTTTGGCCAATGAAAGTTAATGAAGATAATGTAAGCAATAGCTTTAAAATGTTTGCATGGCTTGAATGACTCTCTTGCGATCATTTACCATGTGAAGATGCCCAGGGCTCTGGAGTTTGAGAAGACATTTAGGGTAGACCTGCATCCAACCTGCATGCGGAAGCCAAATACAGATGAATCCATCCAAATCCAGTTGAGATCAAAGTCCAGGCAACTTGCAGATCCATGAGTGAAGAAACTAAATACTTGCTGCTATAAGCCAATGAGTTTTGAGGTCTTGAGGTTGTTTGTTATGCAGCAATATTCTGACAACAGCTGAATAGTACAGGGACTATGTCTGATTTGGGGACAGGGACTGTGGCTGAAGGGTGATAGGACTGTCACAATGTGCAGATATGAGCACAGGTTTTGAAGTCACAACTCGAAGAACTAGGATTCAAATACCACTTCTGTTGTGCCTTAGCTGTAGGACTTTGAGAAAATTACCTGACAGTCTGAGCTTTATTTTATCTAAAAATAGGAATAAGAATACCTAGTTTATAGAACAGCTGTATAGATTAAGTGAGATCTTTCATTCCAACAACTAAGTAAAACCTCTACTTTTTTTTCACAAAATATTTAGATTGTGGGCAACTTGAGGTTAGCAAAGTGTCTTTAGTTCTATGTGCCACTTTTTGAACACCAGGACTTAATCAGTATTTATTCAAGGGCAAAAACAGAAAAGAAGGAAAAGAATAAGGAAGGAAGGAGGAGAAGGAGGGAGGGAGGGAGAGAGGAAGGAAGGAAGGAAGGAAGGAAGGAAGGAAGGAAGGAAGGAAGGAAGGAAGGAGGGAGGAAGGAAGGGGAATGACAGTTAAAATGCAACTAACTTCTAGAACTCACATGAGGAAAAGTGCTCCCACATGCCATTCTTCCCAATACATTCCTCACAGCTCAGCTGCTAGGATATACAGACAGCCTAGATGTACATGCAGAAGGTTATAAAGTATGAGAAATAAAAATACAGAAATGAATGTGTTCCTTGTGATTAGAATCATGTTAATCACAGACTGACCAGAGCTGGAACCACCTGGCCCCTAGTTGCTTGCACCTTCTGTGTGCAGGGGGTATGGCTAGAGCTCAGTAACTATGTGCTGACTGAGAAGAGGATGAATGAGTGACTTAGTGAATGGGGGTTCAGACAAGCCACTTGATAACCTTCTACAAAAGAAGAATATGTGGGACTGTGCCAAGGCAGTGAATCAAGAAGTACCCACACCATGCCATAGGCCTTCTGGACCAGAGGGTCTCAGTTTCCCTATAGTCCTAGAATTCTACAATTATGGCAAGGAAGAAAAGCACAGCCATAAACACCACAAGCAGGCAGTTAGTGAGCTGGTTGCCTGAAAAACACTTTTATTACATGACAACATTAATGTTTTTGTTTCTGGCACAAATTACTACTTTTTTAATAATAAATATTATATAGGCACCACATTATCAGGTACTGACACATCTAAAGCCAGCAGAATTTGGCCACTGTCTTTTTAACGTTTATTTATTTTTGAGACAGAGAGAGACAGAGCATGAACAGGGGAGGGGCAGAGAGAGAGGGAGACACAGAATCTGAAACAGGCTCCAGGCTCTGAGCTGTCAGCACAAAGCCTGACGCGGGGCTCGAACTCACGGACCATGAGATCATGACATGAGCTGAAGTCGGACGCTTAACCCACCAAGCCACCCAGGCGCCCTGCCACTGTCTTTTTAATATCAACAGCTGATATTTTACTCCGGAAAATTCTTTTGATACCCAATCTGTCTCTAAAAAAATGTTGGTTTTCCTGGGCACCATCATTTGTTAGGCACTGAGGATACAGAGATGAAAACCAAGTCCATTTTATGTTGCCCACTGAATCAAGTTCTCCATGGGTTTGATCACTTTTTGACTTGTTATGAACATGCAATTTCCCTAATGCTGACTCACAGCTACTATCAGTGGGAGTCCAAAAGCCCTTCCTTTCAGGAGTTTGGTGAAACTCAGAATATTTACAAATATTCCAAGAGTTTTTGACTCTCCATTTTTATCCCAATCCCTCCCCCATGCTATCCATACATAATTTATATTACCAATTGTGGTGTTTTTACAGCTCACCATGTTTCTCCTTTCAGCCATACCACCTGCCCCGTGGAGTCACAGCTAAGTGACTCCAAGAACCAAGCTGAATCATATAGGTCCTCTTATTCAAGAAATTAAAACTTGAAAAAAAAAAGAAATTAAAACTTGAGCCAAGACACATTGTTGTGTATTAATTAGCTACTGCTGTGTAATAAATACCCACAAAATTTTAAATGATGAACAACAACCTATCATTTCTCATTAGTCTATGGGTCAAGTAGACAGTTCTGCTGATCTATGCTAGATTTATTTATGCATCTCAGTCAGCTGCAAGTAGGATAGGCAGTTCTCAAATGAGCTTTTCCCATAGCTGGGGGCTCAGCTCAGATGGCTGGGATCACTCAGCTCTTCTCCATGTGCCGTACTATCCAGTAGGCTAACCCAGGCACATTCTCATGGCAAAGACAAACAAACAAAGAAGTGGAAATCTGCCTATTCAGGTTTCTGATTACATCGCATTTGCTACTCTTTCAGGGCTAATTTTCAGAACCAGAATGAGAGAGGCCCATACAGTTACAGAGCAAATGGCATGGATGCAACAAGGTCTTTAATTAGGACTATTAATGCCACTAACCACAGGTTGGAAGTCAATAACACTATGGTAACACCCCAGAAAGAAGATATATGGAGGCTCAATGCTGATGTCCCCAGAGATTCCCTGACTTATGCCTTCCCAAGATTTGATCAATTATATGTGCTAGCTTTCTTCAATTATGTAAACTACCCCAGAATCCTGCCAATAAATCACCATTTCAGCTTAAGTCCACCAGCCAGTTTCCATTATCTGCCATCAAAAATCATCATCATCATCATCATCATCATCATCATCATCATCATCATCATAATCATCATCAACAACAACAACAGCAACAACAACTATAATGAGCTCTAAACAGTACAACACATTTTGTCATTTCTAGGTACAAACATTTCTCATATTCATCCCTTCCTTGCCACAGTTGGAGTTACTGTGTCAACTTGGACTTCCATCCTTCCCAGCCTGAACCACTACAAGAGGACTTCTGAACCAGAGTATTGAGCCACCAGACTGGGGCCTCATGTCAAAATGTTTTTGAGTCTTTAGTATTCTTCAGTTAATATTATTTGGTTTACTTACTGTTTTTGGTAATTTCCAAGTATTAGGTGTCCCACAACTCTTAACAGAACAAGTTGGTGATTTTCTATGGAATTCAGTGAGAGTTGAGAAGCTGTTCTTTTCACCTTTTTCAAATATTTATGATGCTGTTTGAAGAGAAATATCTTTTTATCATTTTTTACTTAGTAACCTGTTTTGGGGCCTCCCAGTCTCTATTTAACATGCAAAAATTAATAAGCAAATGATAAAGATTTTTTTTGTTACTTTGCCTGTATTTATTTATTTATTTTTTTATATTCAGTTGATTTTTTTTAATTTATTTTTTAATATATGAAATTTACTGTCAAATTGGTTTCCATACAACACCCAGTGCTCATCCCAATGATAAAGATTTTTTAAAGAAATGTGCTATTCATTCTATCTTCAGTAGAGAAAATAACATTATAGTTTTACCTTAAATTTTACCTGTCCAGCTTTATGATATTAGAATTGTTCCAACAACATGATGATTTGTTTGTTTATAGAAATCTAAGAATTACATTAAAATTTAGTCAATGACAAGAGAAGGAACCAGTAACTAAACTGAGGCAGAGGGACTGTAACAGTTCATGGGTATTGAAGAACACTCTGACCCAGTCTTTTGTGGTTAACTGAGATGTTATACATAAAACACTAGTCACATATCTCTTTAAAGAATAATTTCGTTGCCTTCCAGGACTGACATAGTCATGTAGCTGATACAGTTGTAAAGTGTATATGAAATGGCCTTTGCTCTCACTATATGAGGAAAACTGTATGTAAATTTTATGATGTCCCTTTCAAAACGGTGTCATTGTCCAAATTCTACCTTCATTTAACTGTTTTCTCTTCTTTTCATTTAGAGATTTGTTGCCTTGGTTTTCATTCTAAGGCTTTCAAGGTTTGGCAAACGAGACTTGCAGATCAAATCTCACCCTCCCTCTTTTTGCAAATTAAGCTTTATTGTAACATAGCAGTGCTCATTTATGTTTACATACTCTCCATGGCTGATTTTGTATCACCTGAGCACAGTGAGTAGCAGCATTAGAGACCTTATAGCCCACAAAACCTATTTACTAAAGTTCCTTTCCAAAAATGCATGCTGATCTTGGTCTAATGAAAGGGGAATTGCCTTGGAGTCAGCAGATATGGGTTAGAACCCAAACTCTACCAGTAGGAACAAATCATCTTCTCTGAACCTGACTTTTCTCATTCTTAACTGGAAATAATAACCACAGCCTCATGGATATATTATGAGGATTAAATGAATGTGCAAAGAATTTGGGACAGAGTATACCTCACAGATATTAATGTTTCCATTCTTCCTCCCTTGCCCACTACACACAACCCATTCACTTTCTCTTGAGCAGTACAATTTCAATCTACAAAATACTTATTTCAAATAAATTCACTGGCATGTAAAGGATAAAACCAAGGCTTCTTATGATCCTCATATATGTGTAATTTCTTGTTCCCTGCCCCCCCCCCCTTCCTTTCTCCTGATGCACTTTCAAAGGAATGGAGCAATCTGCACATCTACAAGTTTGGGTAAGACATTGCTCTATAAGGTGAAAGCAAATAAGCATGTTAAAAATGTAGGTGTGGCACCAAGTTATTCAAAACCAATACAGTTTAAGGTCCACAAAATGCCTTCCCTTCAGGTAACAACAGAATCTCATTACAGCTATGGCTCAGTATTCACAAATTTATATTAATGCTTGACAATCCAATTCTAAATTGTGCCACAGAAATTCTCTACAGAAGTGCAAATTTTTCTAGTCACATAGTTGTCCTAATCCTTTAACTCTCTTTCTCACCACTTTCAGAGACCTTTTTATGCTTCTGTGACAGTGAAACATATGTTTATGAAGATCACCACAATTTTCAAATTCAAGTTCTGACAGTCTGAAGCCACTACCCTCACTCACAAAAGCATGTTCTCTGTATCATAAACCCAGTTCCTACTTTTCTGTCCTTGGTCTCTGATTCCACTTCCCAGGCAAACAGAAAAGCTAAGCTCTAGCTCCAGGATGGGGAAAAGAATCCCAAGATTCCAGGCTATCATTTGCCTACAGTCTGCTGTTTACAAAATGGAAGTGGGTTATTGAAGAAGCAATGTCCAGCTGGAGTGAAAAGAAGCTGAAGTCAGGTAGGTTGCTCAACCAAACCAATAGTCCAAAAAGAAGAAGTCAAGAGTGAGCACCAGGTTTGAAAATTCCACAGGAGGAGTAATAAGAATGATAATTGCCTTTTTAAAAATACTCTCTTTGCACTGGGCAGTATGCTAAGTCCTTCAGTAGGGTGACTATGGTCATAAAGGTTGTTAGCCACACAGTACTGACCACATTTGAATGGTACTCCCTAGAGTCATGCAGTACCTGGTCTACATAGTCATTCATGGCAGGCCTGTATAAATATATCATAATTGCATTGTTGCACTGAGTATTTTCTATGCAATACAGGTTCTATGTCATTTAATTCCAGCAACAAGCCTCTGAGGTAGATTTTGTTACCTTCTTCTATCCAGATCTGGAAGCTGACTAACAGTGAGGTTAAATAACTTATCCATGTCTACACGGTTACTAAGCAGAGGAGCCAAGATTCAAACACAGTTTTGCCTTGCTCCATGCTTTTTCCACCATTCCACTGTGCCTCTTCCTAGTTTATTGCTTGTTAGTGAATACCTTGTAGAGTAGAGGAAGTTGAGAAGCTTTTACAGTTTGTAGTATTCTACTAGAACTTATGCAATTTCCCTGCAATGAGATAGGAACTCATAGAAGAAGACAGAGCTCTTGGAGGCCATGAGGGCACCATTTAATAAACTACTGGATGAAACTTTGAAGTGAATAAAGACAATTATCAATTCTGAGATGAAATCCAAGTGAACAGATCTTACATCCTCCCAGAGGGTTAGCTTCCTCACAAGAGAGGCATTCATACTGGGACAACCTGGTCAATTGTTAACTTAGTTGCTAATAAGAATTTATTTCCCACCTGTGTCAGAAATCATTACTTCCAGCTTTAATGATCAACTCACACTGGTTCAGGCTCTTCCTCTTATCATAAAGCTTTACTTGGATCTGAACAAAGAACCTAAATCAAAACCACCCAGTTATTTACTATGAGAAGCAAGTTTCCTCATGAAGTGATTTAAAAGAGAAATTGTTAAGGTAGTGCTATAAGAAAGAGAATGAACAGAGTCAAAGACCAGCCCAATTTAGTCAACTGTGGATGATATCACCACCTCATTCCTGAAAGCAGCTTGACCTAGAAAGGAAAACAGCCTTTGGAATCTAAAAGACCTAAGTTTCAATCTTGCTTCTCTTTAAATTGGAATGATGACATTGATCTCTGTGGTGTGATGTAAGGATTTACAAGAAATTATTCACAGAGGGCCCAGCGCATGGTGCATGGTACACAGTGGATATTCTATAGAAGTCAGCTCACATCTTTCCATCCACAAGTGCCTGTGGTCTGTTAGCCTTGGAAACCTGACCTTAAAATCCTAATTCACATGAACCTGTCAATATTTGATTGCATGCAATTTGAGGGCAGTTCCTTTTGGTTACACCCAACACAAAGCACACATTCTACCTAATAGGCACTTAATAATCATTTGTTTAACTAATTAGTTAACTAGTTGACAGAATATATGGAATGGTTAGGGTCTCCCTAATG
This sequence comes from Panthera pardus, assembly GCF_024362965.1. Taxonomy (NCBI): domain Eukaryota; kingdom Metazoa; phylum Chordata; class Mammalia; order Carnivora; family Felidae; genus Panthera; species Panthera pardus. The sequence goes on from NW_026526688.1 coordinate 190,536,398, forward strand.
TTAAATGCAACTGAGATTTAAATCTTAATATTTAAGAGGTAAAATTGTAATGTTGGATTTCAGAAGTCATCAGAAAAGAGAAGACATTCAGAAAAGACAATACAAAAGAACACTGGGGTTTTCATGATGTTCCACACTATTTGGAAAGATGATGTCTAATCCCTTTTCTGAGGAACTGTATTATTGGTCATTTAAACTAGTACTAGAAAAGGCTAAAGTGATAAAGATTCCAATCAATTCCTCTTCCATACTCCCTAGAGACAGGACTACTTACTACTATCTAACATCATCTTTGCCCTGCCAATAATAGTTATTAATTGAACCATGGAAGGATACCAACCCAAGGATAAGAGAGAATCTGGGTTAGTAAGCTGTAGGCCCTGAAATTATAAGGTCAAGTTGACTTAAGAATTAAGCCTCCCATTCTGAGATGGTCAATTTTAGGGTCGTATGTGCTAAAAAATAAACAGGGAAGGCTAGTTTGCAGGAAAAAAGAGAGAGAGAGAATGGATCCAATGTGCAAGGAAAGAGAGATGAGAGGTCATTTGTTTCTAAAGACAAAGAGAGCAATGGAATTGCTGCCTAGTTTTTGGAAGCCTTCCAGTTCTCAAAATCTATAGCTTATGATAGCTATGAAGATCCATATTTATGTACTTCATACTTTATGAAGTACAGTTACTGTACTTCAACTCTTGGATTCCATTAAAATCCTTTGAGTCCTTATAATAAATTTCTATTTTAAATTCCCAATGAGCTACACTGAGTAGGTTTCTATTTAATATAACCTAATTATCCCTAACACAAATCTTAGTCTTACAAACTAAGTTATCAAATATAAACCAAATGTTTCTTAGTTCCCCAATGTACGTTCATATGTCAGAAATGTCCTCTCTGGCCCCCTTATGATTGGGTGGGTCATATGACTAGTGTCACTTCCAGGCTAAGCACTCAATTGTTGATAAGAGACAACAGGACTCATCTTTTTTTTTTTTTTAATGTCACAACAACAGGTCATGTTCAAGATAGTAGCTGTTCTATTAGCTTGAGTCTCTGAGGAACTGTGATCAACAGTCTGCATATTAACTTACTAAGGACATTAAGCATGAATTAAAAATAAGCCTTTTCTATGAAAGCCACTAATATTTTGGTGTTGTTTGTTACTGCAGCATAATGTAACTAAATTGACACAGAGATTATTTTAGGATGTTCCCCAGTGGTACAAAAGGTAAATGTTGCAGGCATGAATGAAAAAGAGTAAGGGAGAATCAATGTCAGTACAAGATCATTGTTAGATATTATAGAAGGGAGAAAGTAAGTACAGGGCTAAAGTCACTTGGATGAAGCCAGAGATCAAGTACTGAGAAACACTGGAAGAGATGGCAAAATGTAGTAAAAATGTCATAGGGCTAAAAATGCTTGTCATTGCCATTATCAAGGTTCAGGGTATTGGATTCATCATACAGGAATGGATATCTAGTTAAACATGCAGCCCTATAAGGTGGCCATCAGGTGAATGCAGAAAGGGATGAAAGATCGCCAACGTGAATGAAATATGAACAAAAGCATCTTAGAGCACTATTCACAAGAGTATGAAGGTCAAAAAGTAAGGGAACAGCAACCCAGTGTGTTAATTTCTACAAAGTCCTTCACATTTGTTAAATATAATATCTATATTAGTCCCCTCAGCATAACAAGAATCTGGATTGCACAAATTATGGTTCCTGGTTTCAAATCTAGGTTCTGCCACTTACTGATTCCATGCTTTTGGTTAATTCTTTAAGCTCTTTCAGCCTCAGTATTCTCATCTGTAAAATGGGGATAATAATACAACTCATTGAGGATCATGTTGACAATTAAATGAGATAATGTTGATAAAGTGTGCATATAAAAGATTGAGTATTTCAATTAACAATGCATAGGAATTACAATCATTATTTTCAAATACATAAAACACTGACAAATAATGGATAAATTAAGGTTGTTTTGTAAAATCCCAAGGGGCTTGACATAAAATCAATAGATAATAGTTATGAGATGACACATTCTAGTTTAATGGAAATGGAAACATGAAAATTTTATAACTGTTAAAAAGATGAAATTGACAGCATCAAGAAGAATGAGTTCCCATTTGGGGGAAGCATTCAAGCAGAAGCAATCAGTACCTGGAGACCAAGAGAGTTGCTGTAGAAGCCGTAAGATGGGAACTTTTACAGTGTATTATAGTTTGGAGTATCTATGTCTCTGCAAACTTGCCTTGTGCATTCATTCATTCATTCATTCAACAAATGGGAACTCACAACCTTCTCTGTGCCAAACACCATAGGCCAGGGGCTAGGGAAACAAGGTGTACTAACTCTCAAGGAACTAAGAGGCCAAAAAGGAAAACACACACAAAACAAAACAAAATAAAACCATGCAATGATTCATTCAGTCACTAGAAATGTGAAAAGTTCTAGGAAGGAAGATGGAGAGTTCTAGCACAGGGTGACAGATTGGGTAATCACAACTGTGAGGTCAGGACAGCTTCTCAAATAAATTAGGATTTAACTTAGTCCCAATGCACATGCAGGAATTTAGGTAGGTGAAAGACAGCTGGTTGGGGAAAGAACATTCCAGCAGATGGAATGGGTGGTACAAAGAACTGAGGCATGGAGTAGCTTGGTATTTAAGAAAGGAAGAAGAGGCTTGTTTGGTAAGAATGTTGTTGGAAAGAAGGAAAAAGAATGCAAAATGCAAAGAATGAAAAGCCCAGATTCCACATGGTTTTGGAGGCCAGGTTAATATTGATTTAAATGGCATGTTATAACTCCTTCCAAGAACAAGGTCAAAAAGTTTCAGAATCCTACCTTGGATGGGTGAATTTTGCAGAATAAAAATAAGAGTTTTATTCATACAGCCCATCAGGGTCATGTGTGAACACCCATTCTGTGCAATAATCAGGATTCATGTCCAAATACAGGAGTTGATTTCAATTTCACAGCCCCTCCATTACTCAGTCAGTATTATTTCTTGCTTAAAATTCTGCCATTAGCAAACAAAAGGTATTATGTCTTACAAGGTTCAGTAAAATACCATAATACCAGGAAAAGTGTTACAGGGATACAATAGCAGCTAAAATACAAGAATGCCAGATTATAATGTGAATGTACACACTCATATTGTCCCTACTTATTGAAGGAAATAAAGACTTTTTAAGGAAAAAAACCTGTTACTTCACAAATGTGCCCTACTTAATGATTCAAGTTTGAAGATAGTCCAGAGCTTACAATTTCACAGGGGAGAGGAAGCAGAGTAAGCAACTGGAAAAAGCAACACTCAGAGTCAACCACCTCCAAGAAGATAACAGATTCCCATGGTTGTCAGGATTCAGAAGGGAGCTAACCCTTCCTTAAGTCAGAGTAAGAGAAACCAACAAGTAACAGTAGATTGTAAAATGATTGCTTGGTTGACACATCTCTGTGATAAATTGCATCAATAGTCCTAATTCCCTGCTTCTCCCTAATTCTATATCCTTTGCCATATATTTTTGTAGTGTCATCCACTGTAGATGAGGGTACCCCTACTTCCTAATTTGGGGCTCAAACATATGATTTTCTTTGGCCCACAGAATAAGATGGCTTTGAAAAGTCTTGTATGCTTCCACTTGCTCTTTTGAACCTCTGCCATTGCCACTGTCAAGAACAAACTGGGGCTGGCTTGACGATCCTAGCAGGAGGATGGAGCACAGCCACCTGCAAGCCAAGCCCAGCCAAGATCAGTCAACCCTCAGTCAACTCACAGACTTTGAGAAATAATAAATAGGTGTTTGGGGATGAATTGCTACACACAATATCCAACTGATACAGGAGTATGGCCCTCTCCTCTCCCTATGATAGACTGTGCTCCTCCATTAATATCTGTATACTCCAAGAAGGAGGAGTCATCTGGAAATTAATGTTACTTTGTCTGCAGTGTTCAAGGCTCCCATTCGACCCAATACCATGAACTTTGTTCACACCAACTTGCATGAAAACAGCAAAGAGCCATCTGGTGTCAGTGAACTAGCAGGTCATCAAACCAGTGCTGAGTCTTAGAGAGACTGGCAGAGCCATGACTCAAATTTCCAGAGTTCGAAGTGGTGGAACTCACCATTCTGTCCAGGGTGCTTTTGGAAATATGTGTCATAGGGGCCACATGTTTGCACCAACCAAAACTTGGTGCCTTTGGCACCACAGAATGAACACAACACAGAAGCAATATGCCATCACTCTGCCCTGGCTGCCTCAGCCTTACTAGTGCTGGTCATGTCTAAAAGTCTTCGTATTGAGGAAGTTCCTGAACTTTCTTTGGTGGTTGAAGGCTATAAAAAGACCAAAGAAGAATGATATCAAAAAGGTCTATGCCTCTCAGAGAATGAGAGCTGGCAAGGGCAAAATGAGCAACTGTCATTGTATCCAGCACAGGGACCCCTGCATCATCTATAATGAAGAAACATTAAGGCCTTCAGAAATGTCCGTGGAATTACTTTACTTAATAGAAGCACATAGAACATTTTGAAACTTACTCCTGGTGGGCATGTGGGGCCTTTCTGCATTTGGATTGAAATGCTTGCTTTCTGCAAGCTAGACACTCTGTATGGCACTAGGGGTAAGCATGCCTCCCTCAGGAGTGACTACAATCTTCCCATGCACAAGATGCTTAATACAGACCTTAGCAGAATCTTGAAGAGCCCAGAGATCCCAAGAGCCCTCCAAGTACCACATAAGAAGATTCAGTGCAGAGTTCTGAAGAAGTATTCACTGAAAAACCTGAGAATCATATTGAAGCTACACCCATGTGAAAAGACCATGCACCAGAACACCATTCTTCACTGGGCCAAGAATCACAAATTCCAGATGGATAAGGCAGGAGCAGTATTAGAAGCCAAATCAGATAAAAGGGTTCCAGGCCAGAAGCTTGTGGTAGGGAAGAAAGGAAAGAAGGCTGCCAGTGTTAAGAAGCAGAAGAGGAGGAGGAGTTACAATGGCAGTGTAGTAAGGGGACCCCGGGCTTGCCTCGTCCCTCAAACATAGCTAGATCAACATCAAATCATTTGGAACACCTAACAAATCGATCTGAGGATGAAGAGAACGATCCTCACAATTAGAGAAGAGAAGGTGGCAGGTGCGGAGATGTAAAATGGGGGAGAGAAAAGCTGTGGTGTTGCAGTGAAGAGGGAGCCCTTTTCACAGAGAGAAGACAGAGAAAAAGAGAGGGGGAGAGAGCAGTGCATGGGGTTCATGCAAGAAATACACTTCCCCCAAACCACTGACTGGGGAATCAACAGGAACTGACTATTGCAAGTTTTTACAAACAATGGAACTCAAATTCTGAGGTTTTAGAAGTTAGCACCATTTGCTGGAGTCAAACCAGGTGGGCAGCAGTGCTCCTAGGGAGACAGGCAAACACTGGACAGAGTGGACAGAGGACAGTGTGGTGTAGAGATCCCCTGGGTCGCACTAGGAGAGAATGTTCCCTTTCCTGGAGTACATTTGGAAGAGGGTATACTGCCTCTCCAAGGACAAAGGACTGAGTGGGCACCAGTGAGCAGCCATTCATCCGCAAGGGACAGAAATGCACATGGAGGACAGATAACCTGATCACAGCTTTTTGCTGTGCTTCACCATAAACTCCAGGTGCCCACGCAGCTGTGCAACTGCTTCACTGGGAAAAAGCCAGCACCAGACACAGCACAGACCTCCTCCTCTGGAGAAGGGAATCTGGTCTGTGCCTTGCTGATCCTTTACGATTTAGAGTGTTGAATCCCAGCCACAGGCCAGAGATAAAACACAGGAGAACTGTGGCACTGGGCATTCATTGGCCCCAGGCACAGACAGGTTGAGGGCAGGGATCTGATGGAAGCCTAGGACACAAAAAGGGAGGTTGTTCCCTTTTCTGTGAGGGCTTCCGGAACAGCAGTGGGCATGAGCTCCCCTAAACAGGGATAAGAGAGTGGCGTGACACCATCTTCCCCTGACAGCCAGCATGTTTGGAACACCTACATTCAATGAACAACATAGCACCCTCAGTGGAGGGTGGAGCCGCTTACACCAAACCTCGCCATGCTGGGCCCTGTAGGGACATCTTTTCTAAAGCAGGTCTGACTGTGAGCCAGCATGGCAGGTCTCTCCCCCAGAGAACAAGCACAGACCCCCTGTATGCACCAAGTCTACTGATCATAGAGTGCTCCAAAGTGTCAGCTTTAGTTCTGGTGGAAATAGGACTAGGCTTTCTTTGTTTGTTTGTTTGTTGTTGTTGTTGTTGTTGTCATTGTTGTTTTCTTTCTTTCTGTTTCTTTGGAATGAGGCTTATACTTTTTTGTTTATTTGCTTATCTGGGGATTTTTTTTCCTTTTCCTTTTCTCTCTCTTTGGATCAGCACTTTTTTATATTTAATCAGGCTTATTTAAAAAACAAATTAAAGCACACCTAGTTAAAGGTCCAAACACTCTCCACTACAAGCAAGGAGGTACTCTGCACACGACTTACCTGGGGCAAAGAGCAGCCAAATCATAACAGTAGAGTGTACACAGCATATATCTTAACCATTTCCTGAAGCACCAGGCTTTGTAAAGTGTATAACCCTTTCTCACTATAGCATTACTCTCAGGATCAGGAAACATAACAAGACTTCATAACACACAAAACACAGAAACCTAGACAAAATGACAAGATGAAATAATTCTCCCCAAAAGAAAGATCAAGAAGAAATCACAGCCAGGGATTTACTCAAAAAAGATATAAGCAATATATCTGAACAAGAATTTAGAGGAACAGTTATAAGAATACTAGCTGGGCTTGAAAGAAGCATAGGAGACACCAGAGAAACCCTTGCTACAGAGATAAAAGACCTAAAAAATAGGTTGAAGTTAAAAAAAATGCTATACCTGAGATACAAAACTGACTGATTGTAATCACAATGAGGATGGAAGAAGCCAAGGAATGAATAAGTGATATAAAAGATAAAGTTATGGAAAATATTGAAGCTGGAAAGAAAAGGGAAAGAAAACTATTAGATCAAGACTATAGACCCAGGGAATTAAGTGATTCCATAAAGCACAATATTATCTGTATCACAGGAGTCCCAGAAGAAGAGTAGGGGAAGGTGCAGAGGGTTTATTTGAAAAATCATAGCTGAGAACTTCTATAATCTGAGAAAGGAAACAGGCATTCAAGTCCAAGAGGCACAGAGACCCCCCCCCCTCAAAATCAACCAAAACAGGTCAACACCAAGACATGTCATAGTAAAACTTGCAAAAAATCAAAGAAAAAGAGAATTTTGAAAGCAGCTAGGAACAAAAGGTCCTTAACCTTGTAAGGATAGACATATTAGGTTAGCAGCAGACCTGTCCAGGGAGTTGGCAGGTCAGAAGTGAGTGGCATGATACATTCAATGAAATAAATGGAGAAAATACTCAGCTAAGAATACTTTTAATATTTTTAATGTTTTTCTTTATTTTTAAGAGAGAGAAAGAGAAAGTATGAGCAGAGGAGGGGCAGAGAGAGAGGGAGACACAGAATCCTACACAGGCTCCAGGCTCTGAGCTGTCAGCACAGATCCTGATGTGGGGCTCCAACTGAAGAACTGTGAGATCATGACCTGAGCCAAAGTCTGACACTTAACCATTTGAACCACCCAGGTGCCCCACAGCCAAGAATAGTTTATCCAGCAAGGCTATCATTCAGAATAGAAGGAGAGATAGAGTTTCCAAAACAATCAAAAACTAAAGGAGTTTGTAAACACTAGACCAGCTCTGCAATAAATATTAAAGTGGACACTTTGATCAGGAAAGAGAGACCAAAACCAACAAAGACTAGAAAGGAATGGAGACAATCTACAAGCACAGCAACTTTATAGGTAATACGATGGCACCAAATTCATACTGATCAATAATTACTCTGAATGTAAATAGACCAAATACTCCAATCAAAAGACATAAGGTATCATAATGCATAAAAAAACAAGATCCATTGATATGCTGCTTATAAAAGATTCACATGAGACCCAAAGACACTTCCAGATGAACGTGACGAGATGGAGAACAATTTATCATGTCAATGGACATCACAAAAAACACAAAAAACAAAAAAAAAACTGAGTAACCATACTTATATCAGACAAACTAAATTTTAAACCAAAGATTGTAATAAGAGATGAAGGGCACTATAACATAATAAAGGGGTCTATCCAGCAAGAAGATATAATAATTGTAAATATTTATGTGCCAAACTTGGAAGCACCCAAATATACAAATAAATTAACAAAGAAACTCATTGATAGTAATAGAATAATACTAGGGGACTTTAACACCCACTTACAACAATGGACAGATCATCTAAGCAGAAGATAAGCAAGGAAACAATGGCTTTGAGTGATACACCGGACCAGATGGAGTTAACATATATTCAGAGCATTTAATTCTAAAGCAGCAGACTACACATTCTTTTAAAGTACACGTGGAACCTTCTCCAGAATAGATCATACACTGGGTCACAAATCAGGCCTTAACCAGGACAAAAAGATTGAGATAATATCATGCATATTTTCAGACTACAATGCTATGAAACTTGAAGTCAAACACAAAAACAAACAAACAAACAAACAAAACTGGACAGACCACAAATACATGGAGATTAAAGAACATCCTACTAACTGTGATGGGCTAACCAGTAAATTAAATAAGAAATTAAAATAATAAATGTAAGCAAATGAAAATGAAAACATGACAATCCAAAACCTTTGGGATGGAGCAAAGGAGGGCAAAAGAAGGAAGTATACAGCAAAAAGGCCTATATCAAGAAGCAAGAAAGGTCTCAAATACACACCCTAACCTTAAACCTAAAGGAGCTGGAAAAAGAACAGTAAATAAACCTAAAACCAGAAGAAAATGGGAAATAAAAATGAGAGCAGATACAAATGATATAGAAATTTTAAAAAATAGTAGATCAACAAAACTAGGAGCTTGTTCTTTATAAGAATTGACAAAATTGATAAGCCCCTAGTCGTAGTTATTAAAAAGAAAGAGAAAGGACTCAAATAAGTAAGATCATGAATGAAAGAGAAGAGATTATAACAAACACCATGGAAATACAATTATAATAGAATATTATCAGCAATTATATACCAATAAATTGGGCAATCTAGAAGTGGATAAATTCCAAGAAAGATTAGAAACTACCAAAACTGAAAGAGGAAGAAACAGAAAATTTGAACAGACCCATAACCAGTAAAGAAATTGAATCAGTAATCAAAAATCTCCCAACAAATAAGAGTCTAGGGCCAGATGGCTTCCCAGGGGAATTCTACCAGACATTTAAAGCAGAATTAATACCCATTCTTCTGAAATTGTTCCAACAAATAGAAATGGAAGGAAAGCTGCCAAATTCATCCTGTGAGGCCAGCATTACCTTGATTCCAAAACCAAAGACTCCACTAAGAAGGAGAGTTATAGATGAATATCCCTGATGAATCTGGATGCAAAAAAATCTGCACAAGATACTAGCAAATCAAATCTAACAGTACTTAAAACAATTATTAACCATGATCAACTGGAATTTATTCCTGGGCTACAGGGTTGGTTCAATATTCCCAAATCAATCACCATAATACACCACCTTAATAAAAGAAAGGATAAGAATCATATGATTCTTTCAATTGATACAGAAAAGGCATTTGACAAGATACAGCATCCATTCTTGATAAAAACCTTCAACAAAGTAGGAATAGATGGAACCATACCTCAGTATCATAAAGGCCATAAATAAAAGACCCACAGCTAATATCATCCTCAATAAGGAAACACTGAGAACATTTCCCCCTAAGATCAGGAATATGACAATGGTGTCCACTCTCACCATTACTATTTAACATAGTAATGGAAGTCGTAGCCTCAGCAATCAGAAAACAAAAAGAAATAAAAAGCATCCAAATTGGCAAGAAGTAAATCAAACTTTCACTCTTTGCAGATAACATGATAATCTATGTGGAAAACCCAAAAGACTACACCAAAAAATTGCTAGAACTAACATACGAATTTATCAAAGTTCAGGATATGAAATCAATGTAAGGAAACCTGTTGCATTTCTATACACCAATAATGAAACAGCAGAAAAGAAATCAGGGAATTGATCCCATTTACAACTGCACCAAAAACCATAAGATACCTAGGAATAAACGTAACGAAAGAGGTAAAAGATCTGTGCTCTGAAAACTGCAGAACACTTATGAAAGAAATTAAAGAAGACACAAAGAAATGGAAAAATAGTCCATGCTCATGGATTAGAAGAGCAAATATTGTTAAAATGTCTATACTACCCAAAGCAATCTACACATTCAATGCAATCTCTATCAAAATAACACCAGCATTCTTCACAGAGCCAGAACAAACAATCCCAAAATTTGCATGAAATTAGAAAAGACCCTAAAAGTGATTTTGAAAAAGATAAACAAAGAGGGAGGCATCACAATTCCAGACTTCAAACTGTATTGCAAAGCTTTAGTCACAGGACAGTATGGTACTGACACAAAAATAGACACTTAGATCAATGGAACAAAATAGAGACCCCAGAAATGAACCCACAACTATATGGCCAATTAATATTTGACAAAGCAGGAAAGAATATCCAATGGAAAAAAGACAGTATCTTCAACAAATGGTGCTGGGGAAACTGGACGGTGGCATGCAAAACAATGAAACTGGACAACTTTCTTACCTATACACAACAATAAATTCAAAATAATGAAAGACCTACATGTGAGACAGGAAACCATTAAAATCCCCAAGGGAGAACACAGGCAGCAATCCCTCTGACCTCGGCTGCAGCATCTTCTTATTAGACATGTCACTGGAGGCAAGGGAAACAAAAGCAAAAATGAACTATTGGGACTTCATCAAGACAAAAACCTTCTGCACAGTGAAGGAAACAATCAACAAAACTAGAAGGCAGCCTACAGAATGGAATAAAATATTTGCAAATGATATACCAGATAAAGGGCTAGTACCCAAAATCTATAAATAACTTATCAAACTCAACACCCAAAAAATAAATAATCCAGTTAAGAAATGGGCACAAGACATGAACAGACATTTCTCCAAAGACGACATACAAAAGGCTACATGAAAAATGGCTACATGAAAAAGATACATGAAAAAAATTCTCAATGGCACTCATGATCAGGGAAACACAAATCGAAATCACAGTGAGGGGTCCCCTGAGTGGCTCAGTCACTTGAATGTCCAACTATTGATTTTGGCTCAGGGCATGATCCCATGGCCACGGGATTCTCTCTCCCCTCTACCCTGCCTCTCCCCTCTGCTTGCTCACTTGCTCTTGATCTCTCTCTCTCTAAAAAATAAAACAAACAAACAAAACAAAACAAAACCACAATGAGATACCATGTCATACCTGTCAGAATGGCTAAAATTAACAACTCAGGAAATAAGAGATGTTACCAAGGATGCAGAGAAAAAGGAACCCTCTCATACTGTTGGTAGGAATGCAAACTGGTGCAGCCATTCTGGAAAACAATATGGAGGCTCTATAAAAGTTAAAAATAGAACTACCATATGACCTAGGAATTGCACTACTAAGTATTAATTGAAAGGATACAAAAATACTGATTTCAATGGACACATGAACCCCAATGTTAATAGCAGCACTATCAACAATAGCCAAGTTATGGAAAGAACCCAAATGTTCTTTGACTGGTTAATGGATAAAGAAGATATGGCATGCACACACACACACACGCACACACACACACACACACACACACACACAATGGAATATTACTTGGTGATCAAAAAGAATGAAATCTTGTCATTTGCAACAATGTGGATGGAACTAAAGTGTATTATGCTAAGTGAAATAAATCAATCAGAGAAAGACAAATATCATGTGATTTCACTCATATGTGGAATTTAAGAAACAAAACAGATGAATATAGGGGAAGGGAAGGAAAAATAAAAACAGAGAGGGAGACAAATGATAAGAAACTCTTAACTAGAGAGAACAAACTAAGGATTGCTGTAGGGACGTGGGTACGGAATGGGCTAAATGGGTGATAGGCATTAAAAAGGGCACTTGTGGGATAAGCACTGGGTGTTATATGTGATTAATCACTAAATTCTACTCTTAAAACCAATACTACACTATAGGTTATAACTTGAATAAATTTTTGGAAAAAATTTAAAAAAAAAGGAAAAAGAAACCTTTGGCAGGAAAAAAGCCTGCAGCTACCAAGAAACCAGAAGCATAGAGGAAGCCTGCAGAAAAGAAACCCACCATGGGAGAGGGGACAAGATGGCAGAACAGCATGGAAGTTTGTTTTGCATCTCTCATCCATGAAATACAGCCAGATCAACACTAAACCATCCTGCACACCTAGAAAACTGTTTGAGGATTAACACAACAATCTGCACAATCCGACCACAGAACTCAGCAGGTTCATGGCATGGAGAGGTGAACTGGGGGAGACAGAAGCTGCGGAGGGAGGGCAGGGAGCTGTTTTTGCTTGTGGAGAGAGAACAGAGATGAGGGGAGAGTATGGGAAAAGCACCCAAAAGCAGCCGGAGAGAAAGTGGAAAAAGTGGAAACAGCCACAAGGACTGAACAAAACAGGGCGAAAGGAGAGGGTTTAAATTCCATTAAGACTCTATAAACAGGGGAGTGCAGAGTCTAAAACTCCACAGCTTGACACCTGGTGGAGCTCTGGTGGGAACGGTGAATCCCCAGAAGCAGAGAGTGAAGTCCTTGGGGTCCTTGGGCCACACAGGCAGAGGTGGTTCCCCTGCTGGAAGGACATTTGGTAGAGGCTGTGTGGCCATCCCACAGGCAAAGGTCACAGCAGACCCCAGAGAACAACCACATTTGCCAGTTCTGGAACAAAGACGTTAAGGGTGAAGCCTGGCACCAGATGTATGTTGTGGTTTTCCATAATCCCTGAAAGGCTGCTGCTACGCGATTGCATCACCTTTTTCTGGGGCAGGCTGGCACCCAGCCACAGTCTCTGGGAATTAGCAGCAGCACAGTCCTGCAAATGTTCCTGGGTGAGGCTGGCACCTGGCCATTGCTTGGTGAGACCCTCCCCCAAAGGTCTGAGTGGGTCAAAGACGCAGTTTCTCAGAAGTGAGGGGTTGGGAAACACATCCGCATCCAAGATAAAATTCAGGAGGGAGGTGCTGCCTGGCAATCTGATAGCTTGGTCATGGACAGGATACAAGTAGGGAGTGGATGGAAGCCAGAGACAAAGGATGGGTGCATGATTGCTGATAGGGAAGAACAGAGTTCCCATACTAGAGACTGGGTAGCTGGGTGGTGCCATTTTCACCCCTCCCACACATGCGCATACTCACTTACAAGTACCACAACAATCCACCCCAGTAAATTAAGCAGCGCCATCTAGTGGATAATGGACATTACACTAGGCCCCACCCAACTGGAACAACCTCGCTCTTCAGGAACACCACAAGTCTCTCTGCCTGCTTAGTTTACGGACTATAAAGTGCTTCATACTTTGACTGCTAGGGGAAAACAAGGTAATTTCAGTTGTATCTCAGTCTGTTCACTGGTCCATTTATTCAATTTTTTTCTTTTTTGTTTCTTTTCTTTTTCTTGAATACAGAAAGAGAAAAAATTATTTTTATTTTCAATTATTATTAAAAACATTTTTCTTTAATTTTTTCTAATATATTTTTACTTCTTTGTAAATTTTTCAAATTATATTTTGCTTCCATCATTTAATTTTATTCTATTTCATTGCATACATTTTTTCAAATTTTCAAATGTTTTCCTTTTTTTTCCTTTTCTTCTTTTTCTTTTTTTTTTTTTTTTGTCTTTTCTTATCTTTCTCTTTTTTCTCTAATCTAGTAAGCCCCTTTCAACAACCAGACCAAAACACACCTAGGATCTACCATCATTTGATTTTTGTGTGTGTGTTGTTTTAAAATTTTTAATTTTAATTTTTTTAACTTATTAATTTCTTTCTTCCTTCAAAATGATGAAAGGAAGGAATTCACCCCGAAAGAAAGAGCAGGAAGAAATGACAGCCAGGGACTTAATCAACACAGATACAAGCAAGATGTCTGAACCAGAATTTAGAATCACAATAATAAGAATACTAACTAGTCTTGAAAACAGATTAGAATCCCTTTCTGTGGAGATAAAAGAAGTAAAAGTTAGGATGAAATTTAAAAAATGCTATAACAGACCTGCAATCTTCAATGTTGCCATGGCGGGAAGGATGGATGAGGCAGAGCAGCAAAGCAGCGCTATAGAGGACAAACTTATGGAGAATAATGAAGCAGAAAAAAAGGAGGACTAAGACAAAAGAGCCCAATTTAAGAATTGGAGAACTAAGTGACTCATTAAAAAGGAACAATATCAGAATCATAGGGATCCCAGAAGATGAAGAGAGAGAAAAAGGGGTAGAAGGTTTATGAGAACAAATCATAGCAGAAAACTTTCCTAACCTGGGGAAAGACATAGACATCAAAATCCAGGAAGCACAGAGGACTCCTATTAGATTCAACAAAAACCAACAATCAGCAAGGCCTATCATAGTCAAATTCACAAAATACTCAGGCAAGAAAAGAATCATGAAAGCAGCAAGGGAAGATAACGTCCTTAACATACAGGGGAAGACAGATCGGGTTTGCAGCAGACCTATCCACAGAAATTTGGCAAGCCAAAATGGAGTGGCAGGATATATTCAATGTGCTGAATCAGAAAAATATGTACCCAAGAATTGCTTATCTAGCAAAGCTGGAGAGAGAAAAAGCTTCCCAGACAAACAAAAAGGAGTTAATTGACTACTAAACCAGCCCTGCAAGAAATTGTAAGGGGGCTCTCTGGGGGGAGAAAAGGCAAAAAGAGAGAGAGAGAGGCAGACCAAAAGCAACAACGACTAGAAAAGACCAGAGAACACCACCAGAAACTCAAACTCTACAGGCAACATAATGACAATAAATTTGTATCTTTCAGTACTCATTCTAAACATCAATGAACTAAGGGCTCTAATAAAAAGACATAGGATAACAGAATGGATAAGAAAATAAGATCCATCTATATGCTGTTTACAAAAGATCCACTTTAGACCTAAACGACACCTTCAGACTGAAAGTAAAGGGATGGAGAACCATCTATCATGTCAATGGTCGACAAAAGAAAGCTGGAGTAGCTGTACTTAAATCAGACAATCTAGACTTTAAAATAAAGACTGTAATAAGAGATGAAGAAGGGTATTATATCATAATTAAGGGGCTATCCACCAAGACCTAACAATTATAAACATTTATGCACCAAATGTGAAAGAACCCAAATGTATGAATCAGGTAATCACAAACATAAAAAAACTCATTGATAATAATACCATAATAGTAGGGGACTTCAACACCCCACTTACAACAATAGACAGATTATCTAAACAGAAAATCAACAAGGAAACAATGGCTTTGAATGACACACTGGACCAGATAGACTTAACAGATATATTCAGAACATTTCATCCTAAAGCAGCAGAACATACATTCTTCTCCAGTACACATGGAACGTTCTTCAGTATAGACGATATACTGGGACATAAATTAGCCCTAAGTAAATACAAAAAGATGGAGATCATACTGTGCATAATTTCAGACCACAACGCTATGAAACTCGAAATCAACCACAAGAAAAAATTTGGAAAGGTAACAAATACTTGGAGACTGAATAACATCCTACTAAAGAATGAATGGGCTAACCAAGAAGTTAAAGAGGAAATTAAAAAGTATATGGAAGTCAATGAAAATGATAATACCATAGCCCAAAACCGCTGGGGCACAGCAAAGGCAGTCATAAGAGGAAAGTATATAGCAATCCAGGCCTTCCTAAAGAAGGAAGAAATATCTCAGATACACAACCTAACCTTATGCCTTATGGAGCTGGAAAAAGAACAGCAAATAAAACCCCAAACCAGCAGAAGACAGGAAATAACAAAGAATAGACCTGAAATTAATGCTATCGAAACCAAAAAAAAAAAAAAAAAAAGTAGAACAGATCAATGAAACCAGAAGCTGGTTCTTTGAAAGAATTAACAAAATTGATAAACCACTAGCCACTTTGATAAAAAAGAAAAAGGAAAGTCCCCCCAAAAATAAAATCAAGAATGAAAGAGGAGAGATCACAACCAACACAGCAGAAATGAAAATAATAATAAGAGAATATTATGAGCAATTATATGCCAATAAAATGGGCAATCTGGAAGAAATGGACAAATTCCTAGAAACATACACTATCAAAACTGAAACAGGAAGAAAGAGAAAATTTGAACAGACCCATAACCAGGAAAGAAATCAAATTAGCAATCAAAAATCTGCCAAAAAACAAGAGTCCAGGGCCAGATGGCTTTCCAGGGGAATTCTACCAAATGTTTAAGGAAGACTAAGCACCTATTCTCTTGAAGGTGTTCCAAAAAATAGATATGGAAGGAAAACTTCCAAACTTTTTCTATGAAGCCAGCATTACCTTGATTCCAAAAACAGACAGAGACCCCACAAAAAAGGAGAACTATAGACCAATTTCCCTGATGAACATGGATGCAAAAATCCTTAACAAGATATTAGCCAACCAGCTCCAACAATACATTAAAAAAGTTATTCACCACGACCAAGTGGGATTTACACTTGGAATGCAGGGCTGGTTCAATATCTGTGATTCATCACATCAATAAAAGAAAGAACAAGAACCATATGATCCTCTTAATAGATGCAGAGAAAGCATTTTTTTTCAATATATGAAATTTATTGTCAAATTGGTTTCCATACAACACCCAGTGCTCATCCCAAAAGGTGCCCTCCTCAATACCCATCACCCACCCTCCCCTCCCTCCCACCCCTCATCAACCCTCAGTTTGTTCTCAGTTTTTAACAGTCTCTTATGCTTTGGCTCTCTCCCACTCTAACCTTTTTTTTTTCCTTCCCCTCCCCCATGGGATTCTGTTAAGTTTCTCAGGATCCACATAAGAGTGAAAACATATGGCATCTGTCTTTCTCTGTATGGCTTATTTCACTTAGCATCACACTCTCCAGTTCCATCCACGTTGCTACAAAGGGCCATATTTCGTTCTTTCTCATTGCCGTGTAGTACTCCATTGTGTATATAAACCACAATTTCTTTATCCATTCATCAGTTGATGGACATTTAGGCTCTTTCCATAATTTGGCTATTGTTGAGAGTGCTGCTATAAACATTGGGGTACAAGTGCCCCTATGCATCAGTACTCCTGTATCCCTTGGGTAAATTCCTAGCAGTGCTATTGCTGGGTCATAGGGTAGGTCTATTTTTAATTTTCTGAGGAACCTCCACACTGCTTTCCAGGGTGGCTGCACCAATTTGCATTCCCACCAACAGTGCAAGAGGGTTCCCGTTTCTCCACATCCTCTCCAGCATCTATAGTCTCCTGATTTGTTCATTTTGGCCACTCTGACTGGCATGAGGTGATATCTGAGTGTGGTTTTGATTTGTATTTCCCTGATAAGGAGCGAGGCTGAGCATCTTTTCATGTGCCTGTTGGCCATCCAGATGTCTTCTTTAGAGAAGTGTCTATTCATGTTTTCTGCCCATTTCTTCACTGGGTTATTTGTTTTTCGGGTGTGGAGTTTGGTGAGCTCTTTATAGATTTTGGATACTAGCCCTTTGTCCGATATGTCATTTGTAAATATCTTTTCCCATTCCGTTGGTTGCCTTTTAGTTTTGTTGGTTGTTTCCTTTGCTGTGCAGAAGATTTTTATCTTCATAAGGTCCCAGTAATTCATTTTTGCTTTTAATTCCCTTGCCTTTGGGGATGTGTCGAGTAAGACAATGCTACGGCTGAGGTCAGAGAGGTCTTTTCCTGCTTTTTCCTCTAGGGTTTTGATGGTTTCCTGTCTCACATTCAGGTCCTTTATCCATTTTGAGTTTATATTTGTGAATGGTGTGAGAAACTGGTCTAGTTTCAACCTTCTGCATGTTGCTGTCCAGTTCTCCCAGCACCATTTGTTAAAGAGACTGTCTTTTTTCCATTGGATGTTCTTTCCTGCTTTGTCAAAGATTAGTTGGCCATACTAACTTCGTGGGTCTAGTTCTGGGGTTTCTATTCTATTCCATTGGTCTATGTGTCTGTTTTTGTGCCAATACCATGCTGTCTTGATGATGACAGCTTTGTAGTAGAGGCTAAAGTCTGGGATGGTGATGCCTCCTGCTTTGGTCTTCTTCTTCAAAATTACTTTGGCTATTCGGGGCCTTCTGTGGTTCCATATGAATTTTAGAATTGCTTGTTCTAGTTTCCAGAAGAATGCTGGTGCAATTTTGATTGGGATTGCATTGAATGTGTAGATAGCTTTGGGTAGTATTGACATTTTGACAATATTTATTCTTCCAATCCATGAGCAGGGAATGTCTTTCCATTTCTTTATATCTTCTTCAATTACCTTCATAAGCTTTCTATAGGTTTCAGCATACAGATCTTTTACATCTTTGGTTAGATTTATTCCTAGGTATTTTATGCTTCTTGGTGCAACTATGAATGGGATCAGTTTCTTTATTTGTCTTTCTGTTGCTTCATTGTTAGTGTATAAGAATGCAACTGATTTCTGTACATTGATTTTGTATCCTTCAACTCTGCTGAATTCATGTATCAGTTCTAGCAGACTTTTGGTGGAGTCTGTCAGATTTTTCATGTATAGTATCATGTCATCTGCAAAAAGTGAAAGCTTGACTTCATCTTTGCCAATTTGGATGCCTTTGATTTCCTTTTGTTGTCTGATTGCTAATGCTAGAACTTCCAACGCTATGTTAAACAACAGCGGTGAGAGTGGGCATCCCTGTCGTGTTCCTGATCTCAGGGAAAAAGCTCTCAGTTTTTCCCCATTGAGGATGATGTTAGCTGTGGGCTTTTCATAAATGGCCTTTATGATCTTTAAGTATGTTCCTTCTATCCCGACTTTCTCAAGGGTTTTTATTAAGAAAGGGTGCTGGATTTTGTCAAAGGCCTTTTCTGCATCGATTGACAGGATCATATGGTTCTTCTCTTTTTTTTTTTTGTTAATGTGATGTATCACGTTGATTGATTTGCGAATGTTGAACCAGCCCTGCATCCTAGGAATGAATCCCACTTGATCATGGTGAATAATTCTTTTTATATGCCGTTGAATTCGATTTGCTAGTACCTTATTGAGAATTTTTGCATCCATATTCATCAGGGATATTGGCCTGTAGTTCTCTTTTTTTTACTGGGTCTCTGTCTGGTTTAGGAATCAAAGTAATACTGGCTTCATAGAATGAGTCTGGAAGTTTTCCTTCCCTTTCTATTTCTTGGAATAGTTTGAGAAGGATAGGTATTATCTCTGCTTTAAACGTCTGGTAGAACTCCCCTGGGAAGCCATCTGGTCCTGGACTCTTATTGTTGGGAGATTTTTGATAACCGATTCAATTTCTTCACTGGTTATGGGTCTGTTCAAGCTTTCTATTTCCTCCTGATTCAGTTTTGGAAGAGTGTGGGTGTTTAGGAATTTGTCCATTTCTTCCAGGTTGTCCAATTTGATGGCTTATAATTTTTCATAGTACTCCCTGATAATTGTTTGTATCTCTGAGGGATTGGTTGTAATAATTCCATTTTCATTCATGATTTTATCTATTTGGGTCATCTCCCTTTTCTTTTTGAGAAGCCTGGCTAGAGGTTTGTCAATTTTGTTTATTTTTTCAAAAAACCAACTCTTGGTTTCGTTGATCTGCTCTACAGTTTTTTTAGATTCTATATTGTTTATTTCTGCTCTGATCTTTATTATTTCTCTTCTTCTGCTGGGTTTAGGCTGCCTTTGCTGTTCTGCTTCTATTTCCTCTAGGTGTGCTGTTAGATTTTGTATTTGGGATTTTTCTTGTTTCTTGAGATAGGCCTGGATTGCGATGTATTTTCCTCTCAGGACTGCCTTCGCTGCGTCCCAAAGCGTTTGGATTGTTGTATTTTCATTTTCGTTTGTTTCCATATATTTTTTAATTTCTTCTCTAATTGCCTGGTTGACCCACTCATTCTTTAGTAGGGTGTTCAGCAGTAGGTTCTAAACCTCCATGCTTTTGGAGGTTTTCCAGACTTTTTCCTGTGGTTGATTTCAAGCTTCATAGCATTGTGGTCTGAAAGTATGCATGGTATAATTTCAATTCTTGTATACTTATGAAGGGCTGTTTTGTGACCCAGGATATGATCTATCTTGGAGAATGTTCCATGTGCACTCGAGAAGAAAGTATATTCTGTTGCTTTGGGATGCAGAGTTCTAAATATATCTGTCAAGTCCATCTGATCCAATGTATCATTCAGGGCCCTTGTTTCTTTATTGACCATGTGTCTAGATGATCTATCCATTTCTGTAAGTGGAGTGTTAAAGTCCCCTGCAATGACCACATTCTTATCAATAAGGTTGCTTATGTTTATGAGTAATTGTTTTATATACTTGGGGGCTCCGGTATTCGGCGCATAGACATTTATAATAGTTAGCTCTTCCTGGTGGATAGACCCTGTGATTATTATATAATGCCCTTCTTCATCTCTTGTTACAGTCTTTAATTTAAAGTCTAGTTTGTCTGATATAAGTATGGCTACTCCAGCTTTCTTTCGGCTTCCAGTAGCATGATAAATAGCTCTCCATCCCCTCACTCTCAATCTAAAGGTGTCCTCAGATCTAAAATGAGTCTCTTGTAGACAGCAAAGAGATGGGTTTTGTTTTTTTATCCAACCTGATACCCTATGTCTTTTGGTTGGCGCATTTAATCCATTTACATTCAGTGTTATTATAGAAAGATACGGGTTTAGAGTCATGGTGATGTCTGTATGATTTATGCTTGTAGTGATGTCTCTGGTACTTTGTCTCACAGGATCCCCCTTAGGATCTCTTGTAGGGCTGGTTTAGCGGTGACAAATTCCTTCAGTTTTTGTTTGTTTGGGAAGACCTTTATCTCTCCTTCTATTCTAAATGACAGACTTGCTGGATAAAGGATTCTCGGCTGCATATTTTTTCTGTTCAGCACATTGAAGATCTCGTGCCAATCCTTTCTGGCCTGCCAAGTTTCAAAAGAGATCAGTCACGAGTCTTATAGGTCTCCCTTTATATGTGAGGGCACGTTTATCCCTTGCTGCTTTCAGAATTTTCTCTTTATCCTTGTATTTTGCCAGTTTCACTATGATATGTCGTGCAGAAGATCGATTCAAGTTACGTCTGAAGGGAGTGCTCTGTGCCTCTTGGATTTCAATGCCTTTTTCCTTCCCCAATTCAGGGAAGTTCTCAGCTATTATTTCTTCAAGTACCCCTCAGCACCTTTCCCTCTCTCTTCCTCCTCTGGGATACCAATTATACGTATATTATTTCTTTTCAGTGTATCACTTAGTTCTCTAATTTTCCCCTCATACTCCTGGATTTTTTTATCTCTCTTTCTCTCAGCTTCCTCTTTTTCCATAACTTTATCTTCTAGTTCACCTATTCTCTCCTCTGCCTCTTCAATCTGAGCCGTCGTCGTTTCCATTTTGTTTTGCATTTCGTTTAAAGCGTTTTTCAGCTCCTCCTGACTGTTCCTTAATCCCTTGATCTCTGTAGCAAGAGATTCTCTGCTGTCCTCTATACTGTTTTCAAGCCCAGCGATTAATTTTATGACTATTATTCTAAATTCACTTTCTGTTATATTATTTAAATCCTTTTTGATCAGTTCATTAACTGTTGTTATTTCCTGGAGATTCTTCTGAGGGGAATTCTTCCATTTGGTCAGTTTGGATAGTCCCTGGAGTGGTGCGGACCTGCAGGGCACTTCCCCTGTGCTGTGGTGTATAATTGGAGTTGGTGGGCAGAGCCGCAGTCTGACCTGATGTCTGCCCCCAGCCCACCGCTGGGGCCACAGTCAGACTGGTGTGTGCCTCCTCTTCCCCTCTCCTAGGGGCGGGATTCACTGTGGGGTGGCGTTGCCCGTCTGGGCTACTTGCACACTGCCAGGCTTGTGGTGCTGGGGATCTGGCGTATTAGCTGGGGTGGGTAGGCAAGGTGCACGGGGGCAGGAGGGGCAGGCTTAGCTCGCTTCTCCTTAGGTGATCCACTTGAGGAGGGGCCCTGTGGCAGCGGGAGGGAGTCAGATCCGCTGCCGGAGGTTTGGCTCCGCAGAAGCACAGAGTTGGGTGTTTGCGTGGAGCAAGCAAGTTCCCTGGCAGGAACTGGTTCCCTTTGGGATTTTGGCTGGCGGATGGGCAAGGGAGATGGCGCTGGCGAGCGCCTTTGTTCCCCAACAAACTGAGCTCTGTTGTCCTGGGGCTCAGCAACTCTCCCTCCCTTTGTCCTCCAGCCTTCCCACTTTCTGAGCAGAGCTGTTAACTTATGACCTCCCAGATGATAAGTCGCGCTTGCTGTCGGAACACACTCCGTTCGGCCCCTCCACTTTTGCCAGCCAGACTTAGGGGCTCTGCTTGGCCAGCGGGCCGCCCCTCTGCCCCGGCTCCCTCCCACCAGTCCGTGGAGCGCGCACCGCCTAGCCGCCCTTCCTACCCTTTTCCGTGGGCCTCTCCTCTGCGCTTGGTTCCGGAGACTCCGTCCTGCTAATCCTCTGGTGGTTTTCTGGGTTAGTTAGGCAGGTGTAGGTGGAATCTAAGTGATCAGCAGGACCTGCGGTGAGCCCAGCATCCTCCTATGCCGCCATCTTCCTATTCTCCCTCACAGAGAAAGCATTTGACAAAATACAACATCCTTTCTTGATAAAAACCCTCAAGAAAGTAGGGGTAGAAGGAGCATACCTCAAGATCACGAAAGCCATGTATGTAAAACCCAATGCTAATAGCATCCTCAATGGGGAAATACTGAGAGGTTTCCCTCTAAGGTCAGGAACAAGACAAGGATGTCCACTCTTGCCACTGTTATTCAACATAGTACTGGAAGTCAGTCTCAGCAATCAGACAAAACAAAGAAATAAATGTCATCCAAATCAGCCAGGAAGAGGTCAAACTTTCACTCTTCGCAGATGACATGATACTCTATATGGAACACCAAAAAACTGCTAGAACTGATCCATTACTTCAGCAAAGTCACAGGATATAAAGTCAATGCACAGAATATGGTTTCATTCCTATACACCAATAATGAAGCAACAGAAAGAGAAATCAAGGAATCAGTCCCATTTACAATTGTCCCCAAAACCATAAAATAGCTAGGAATAAATCTAACCAAAGAGGAAAAAAATCTATACACTGAAAACTATAGAAATCTCATGAAAGAAATTGAAGAAGACACACACACAAAAAAAAATGGAAAAATATTCCATGCTCCTGGATAGGAAGAATAAATATTGTTAAAATGTCAATACTACCCAAAGCAATCTACATATTCAATACAATATCTATCAAAATAACACCAGCATTCTTCACAGAGCTAGAACAAATAATCCTAAAATTTGTATGGAACCAGTAAAGACCTCGAATAGCCACAGAAATATTGAGAAAAACAAAAACAAAAACAAAACAAAGCTGGAGATATCACAATCCCAGACTTCAAGCTGTACTACAAAGCTGTAATCATCAAGACAGTGTGGTACTGGCACAAAAACAGACACTCGGATCAATGGAATAGAATAGAGAACCCAGAAATGGGCCCACAAACATATGGTCAACTAATCTTTGACAAAGCAGGAAAGAATATCCAATGGAATAAAGACTATCTCTTCAGCAAGTGGTTCTGGGAAAACCAGACAGCGACATGTAGAAGAATGAACCCAGACCACTTTCTTACACCATACACAAAAAGTCAAAACGGATGAAAGACCTAAATGTAAGACAGGAAACCATCAAAATCCTCAAGGAGAAAGCAGGCAAAAACCTCTTTGACCTCGGCCACAGCAACTTCTTACTCAACACGTCTCCAGAGGCAAGGGAAACAAAAGCAAAAATGAACTACTGGGACCTCATCAGTATAAAAAGCTTCTGCGCAGCGAAGGAAACAATCAGCAAAACTAAAAGGCAACCAACGGAATGCGAGAAGATATTCACAAATGACATATCCAATAAAGGGTTAATATCCAAAATCTATAAAGAACTTATCAAACTCAACACCCAAAAGACAAATTATCCAGTGAAGAAATGGGCAAAAGACATGAATAGACACTTCTTCAACCGACACATGAAAAAATGTTCAACATCACTCATCATCAGGGAAATACAAATCAAAACCACAGTGAGATACCACCTCACACCTGTCAGAATGGCTAACATTAACAACTCAGGCAACAACAGGTGATGGCGAGGATGCAGAGAAAGAGGATCTCTTTTGCCTTGTTGGTGGGAATGCAAACTGGTGCAGCCACTCTGGAAAACAATATGGAGGTTCCTCAAAAAATTAAAAATAGAACTACCCTAAGACCCAGCAATTGCACTACTAGGTATTTATCCAAGGGACACAGGTATATGCTGTTTCGAAGGGGCATATGCACCCCCATGTTTATAGCACCACTATCGACAATAGCCAAAGACATTTGGAAAGAGCCCAAATGTCCATCGATCGATGATTGGATAAAGAAGATGTGGTGTATATATATATATATATATATATATATATATATATATATATATATACACACACACACACACACACACACACACACACACACACACACACACAAAATGGAGTATTACTCGGCAATCAAAAAGTATGAAATCTTGCCATTTGCAACTATGTGGATAAAACTAGAGGGTATTATGCTAAGCTAAATTAGAGAAAGATAAATTATCATATGACTTCACTCATATGAGGACTTTAAGATACAAAATAGATGAAGACAAGGGAAGGGAAACAAAAATAATATAAAAACAGGGAGGGGGAAAAACATAAGAAACTCTTAAATACGGAGAACAAACAGAGGGTTGCTGGTGGGTTTGGGGGGGGGGGGGCTAAATGGGTAAGGAGTATTAATGAATCTACTCCTGAAATCACTGTTGCACTATATGCTAACTAACTTGTATGTAAATTTTTTACAAAAAAGCTTCCAATATCAGTCAAGAAAAATGCTCTAACTTTACATGTCTCATTACAATCAGTGATACTTTATTATCTATTATTTCATTTGTAGGTGGAGACATTAAGGCTCAGATGAGTTGTGACATGGTCAAAGTTGCCTGGAAAAGAAACAGATTTAGCCATGAAAAAGAAAAGAAAAAAATAGAAGCCCACCACGGAACTAAACAAGCCTGCTGCATAAAAACTTAAATTTGTGTATTCCATAAAAGTCCAATCATTTTGGACTGCTAATTTTGAATAAAGACCCGATCGAAGGTAATGGGGGGGAAAGACAATGTCTGACTGCAATAGTCCCCCCTTCAAAGTATTTTGCTCATAATAAAATCAGAGGTACAATAAGACCCACCAATAACACAAAATAAAACAGGAGCCAGGAAATTAAAGAGATGAGAGGAGAAAGATAGAGGAGAGGAGCAGACTTCTGAAGCTTTCTCAGGGGCCAAAAATCCTAGCCATTAAGATAAAGAAAAGAAAAATGTAGAAAAGAGATCAGAACCCACAGATATTTACAATGGCCTGAAGAGCATTCACCTGAAGTGTGGGTGCAATGGAAAAATTACAGACCTTGAAATGAGAACTTGGGTTCTCAATTGCTATGTAAATGTTCTGGGCCCTTTATTCTCACTAGTCCAAATAAGAAAATAATGCTCTCTTTTTCAGAGAGTAGATATGAGGATTATACAACACTATAGTATTGTATATAATAGTACAATAGAAGAGTAGCACTTGGCAGATAATCAGTAAATGATGGATACCAATATTGGTAATATACTAAGTTAAGTGTTAGCTTAAGTTTCTGGTCTCCATACTCTATCTTTTTCTCAAGACCTGGTTGCTTTCTGTCCTAGTACACATCACTGGTTCCCAGATCCTTTCATTTGCTCCTTATCTGGTGAACCAATACCCCAATCTGCCCCTTATCATCCTGCCTCTGACAACAATAGAAAGGATGACAACATAAATATAACTGCAAAATGAATTAACGGTTAAAATTTATGGAGATACTTACTCGGCATGATACTAATAAGCCTTTTATTTATATTATATCTTTTTATCCATGTATTGGCCCCACTGTTTTCTCATCATCTCCATTTTACAGATGGGAACACTAAGAAACAGAGACACCAATTACATTACCTTTTCCAAGATGATTTCCATTAAGCGGTGGTGAAAGGATTTAAATTCAGGGCTTTATGATGCCAAATATCACCCTTTCCACGGCTATACCACTGCACCTCCCAGACTCTAAGAACTCGTCCGTGCCTTGACAGATTCATGACTAGATAACCCACGCTTCTGGGTCAACAATTTCTGTGTTCAGGTGTGACAGATGGGTAGGGGCGAGTGCTCTTGACTCCTAAACAGAGAGTCCAGTGAGAATTTCCACCCTGCGAACAGGGACTGGCAGGAAGACCCTATACTCTTTCTCAGAAAGGACAGTGTAGAACAATTTCCAACCTTCCATTGGACTCTTCAACCCCCCTGGAGCCAGGCTTGCACAGGGGACCCTGCAGAAATTATCTATTTTCCATGGACATCTATTTCCTGCTCTCGGGCACTTCTACCCTCTCTTCAATTACTCAGATGGCAGTGTAGCAACTCAATCAGTGTGTTCCAGGAGGTCACACTTTGGGAAGAATCTTACAATGAATTACAATATCATTTTAGATCCCTAATCGCCCAATCAATAATTTAGGGAACAAAGGAAACATTTTCTGGGAAAGCATTAGCTTGAAACTGAAGAGCAGCTTCTCATCCCTTGGAAATGACACAATTTTAACAAGGGTGGAGTAGAGAGAGCCTGACCACTGCCTTTCATACACTCTTACTTGGTCTCCTTTCCTTCTCGCTCTTTTTCTCACTCCTTTTTCTCTCCTTACTCCTCTCCTCTCTCCTGTCTCCTCTCTCATGTCCTCTCTTGTTCTGTCTTCCCTGGCTACTGCTATTGCTGTTCCACATTTTTTCCTCATCCTTCTGAATACTATCCTTGCTGGTGCAGGAACTAATTAGTACTGTAACAAATCTGCAGCTATGAAGTATTCATTTTTCTTGGAAACAGATCAAAACCATTACCCACAATGTTGTTTAAATTCATTTTGAAGTATTAGTTGCACTTAAAATTAAAGATTCACCTTAAAGAAATGGCTATAATTCAAATGAAAATTTTATTTTTTCCAGTGTGCTTAGCTGACTAAAAATATTTCATTAAAAAATGTCAAAATAGGGGCGCCTGAGTGGCTCAGTTGGTTAAGTGTCCAGCTTCCGCTCAGGTCATGATCTCACGGTCCATGAGTTTGAGCCTTGCATGGGGCTCTGTGCTGACAGCTCAGAGCCTGGAGCCTGCTTCGGATTCTGTGTCTCCCTCTCGCTCTGCCCCTCCCCTGCTCATACTCTGTCTCTCTGTCTCTCTCTCAAAAATAAATAAACATTAAAAATAATAATAAAAAAAATTTTAAATGTCAAAATAGATAAGATTCTAAGAGTTCAAAAGCTGTTTTTGAGAACTCACATGGTGGTAAATAATATATCCAACTTGTTGAAACCTTTGAATGATTTCCAAGAAACTACTTCAAATGCATTTTTCTCTCTCTTTCTCTAGTTGCTACTGATTGCTGGAGCACTAAAAAAAAATCCATTTGGTTTGCGAACAAGCAATACTTCAAAGAAAAGTAAACTGACAAAGACTTTTGCCCCAGAAATCCTCAATCTCGGCTGAATTTGAGTACAAAGTCACAGCCTAAGAACCCAAGTGCCCCACACTTCTCCAGCCACCTCAATGATGATTCACCAAAGCAACGCAAAATTGTAACAGAAAGTAAGCTTGTAAAAGACAGCCAGTATTGGCATGATCCCTGAAGAAAAGAGAGAACAGAGAACTAGCAATTACTAAAGGATAGATAATTGACTTCTTTTTTCCTGAAGAAAAATAAGAAATTTGGATAGATCAGTGATATCAGCTGTAAAAGTATCCCCACATCCCAGCTGTCAACCTGGCAGACACCTATAAATCCCTCTAAAGCCTGCGGATCAGGAGATTAGACTTGTCACATAAGAAAATCCCTATTTGGAACCCTAGGTCTAGGTGATCTTCAAAATCTTTTTCAGATGTAAAAAAGTCATTAAAACTAGATTATTTTCTCAGGTTTCCATGGCAAAGGTAATGGTGGAAACCCAGTATCCTGATTTCTAGATCAATTCACATTAATTGATATTGCCTCTTCAGGTCCTACTCCCATCCACTCTACCCAAATTCTCTGGTCAGTTCTCAGTCCATTTCCCAGGCAGTGATCTCCAACTCCAGTTGCATCAAAATCACCTAGATGCCTGTTAAAACACAAATAGTTCAGCTCCACCCCGAGAGTTTCAGATTCAGTAGGTCTACATTCACCCAAGAATTTGTATTTCTAGCAAGTGTTATGAGATAATTCTCCACAAGTCTAGTGTTTCCTCACATCTCGCAAGCAGAGTCACTGGCTTCCTTTTTTCTGGACTACCTTCCAAGGATTTTGTATAGTGAACAGCCTTAGGAGATAGACAGTAAAAGGCAGGTTTATTTATATCCTGTTTAATAAAGATAACAATGTTGTTCTCCAGGGCAAAGTTCAGGAAAACTTACTGTCCATTATAAATGATCAGGATTCCTTAAGCTCATGATTCTTCTCCTTTAATGCCAACCACTTTTTGTGCAGGCATTATCTGGCCCTCCTGCCATTGCCCTGTGAGAATTAAGGCTCTGGGACTGATATAAGCACTTTATATATGACATATTTTAATTTATTTATAAGGCTTTTGTCTACATCTCCTTCTCAGTATATTTCTTGAGTTCCAGGATGCTTACTGTGCCCACTCCTCTACTGTTCCCAGGACTTAAAACAGAGTCAAGTACATAAAAGGTACTCAGTAAACATTTGTTTAATGAATGAATAAATACATAAAAAGGAAATGAATAATAACCCAATAAGTTTGGCACAACTCAACTCTATTTTATAGATGAAAAAACAAGAAGTTGAGTGGGTTTGGATAACTTAGCAATAATCACAGAGCTAGGAAATTATAAAGCTGGTATTTGGACCTAAGTCTCTGATTCTCCCACCTAAACTTCTAATCACTATGTTCTACCATATGTCTGTGAAGAGAATTAGAACAGAGAGTGGATACCAGTAGGTCCGTCTTGGCTACTTGGTAATCCCAATGATTGTTTTCTCCTTTCTACAGAGCTACTTTCTAAATTTTCTACCAAAAAATATAGATATAAGTATTTTACATATGTCTATATATGAATGCATATATATATGCATGTACATACATATATATGTATATCTATGTGCATATATGTATGTATATATATTTTTTATAATGAGAAAAATTTTATTTTTAAAAAATCTAAGGAATGGACTTATTTCAATGATGCTTCTACCACCAAAAATACTTAAGAATGTCTCCTCTGGAATTGCACTCAGAGATAGTGAAAGAGGCAGAGAAGAAAATGATTCTCCATACTTTGTCACACTTCATTTTGACCCCACATGGCTTTGCCCCCACTCATCCCTTCATTTAATTGTCCAGACCTGCTCTGATTCCAAAAAGTATTACTTTTTATCCAAAATCAAATTGTCTCTTGTGGACAAAGATTTGCAACGCCTGAAGAAGTTAAAGGAAGTCAACATAAACTCTAAGTAGACAAACCATACCATAGGTTCCAAAAATACTCCTGAGCATCTTTGGTATAGGTGGCCTAGTCTCTGGAGCCTATTCATTTAAACATGATCTACACTTATTTCCAATATATGAGTTTCAAAAGCCAATATCCTGAAATCAAGGTCATAGCTCAGGTTTTCCTCTATTATAATTCTTTGAAAAGTGATTGTCCTCTTGTCTGCAACTCTATCATGATGACAGCTAAGCAAGAACCCTGCCCATCCCCACATTCCCTTGCCATGACAGCCCAGAGCTTATTGGAAACACAAAGGAGGAGCTCTGCCTCCCACAGCAGTATTTGGACCCATGTAATTTAGATTCACTAAGATAATCAGTGTGTGATCATTAAAAGAACACTGTACTGTTTACAGTTCTCAAGCATTGGGGACATTCTCCTTTGTTCATTATACTCAATTAGAAATTTGAATTAAGGTTTCCATTAAGCAAACACTGATCTCTTTTCCCATGTTTATTGTGGAACAGAAGCCAACAAGCCTCTTTAATTCCTTTCCAAGTTCTGTATATGAGTTGCATTGCTGAGAACAAGGTTGGTAATATAATTGCTCTCCCTCTGTGTGTTTGGGCCACTTGGTAGGAGAGAATACAACTCAATCAAAATTCTATCTTCTGAAAATCATTATAATTTTTCAATCTTATTTACTTAAAATTTGGAGATACATTTGTAGAATTTTGAGAAAATCAAAATATACTTTCTGAACATTGACTTTATAAATAATCTTATGGTATGGTGAAAAGAACCTCACTTCGGAAATCAAAAGCCTGGATTCATGTCTCAGTTCCACTTACTAGCTGGGGGACCTAGGGGAAGCTATTTAATTCCTCTGAGTTGAGGTTTTCTGACTGGTAAAAAATGGATTTATAATACCAGTACAGAATACCTCATAAAATTATTATCAGTATCAACTGAGATTATATATATATATATATATATATATATATATATATACACATATATATATGAAAATACTGCTAATGTTTATTATTTAGAATTAACAATCACATAATCATTGAAGGTAATCTTCAAAGACATACCTAATTTTTAATTTGATGCTCCTGAAATGTTTCATTATAATACAGTCTAATGTCTCATTGGAACATTTAATCTATCAACAAAGAGCATAATAGGAGGACAGTTTCTATTTAATCATGCAAGAATAATTATAATGGGAAGGTTACACTTGAAACATCCAGTCCTGTGGGTGGGGGAAGGGGATGTATTATGCTTCAGCTTTCAAATTCACAGAAATGGATCCTTCCTTTCTTGTGTGGCATTTCACAATGTTTTTGTCCTGGGAAAGGGGTGGGGCAGGAGCTGTAGAAAGAGGGACAAATTGGAAAGGTCTCATTTCTTTTCAATTACTATAGCCAGACTCCAAGGACATCATTCACAATGGGTAGTACAAGGAGACGCTCCCTCCAGAAAACACTTTAATTATCAGCTGCTGGCATGTGTCCAGGAGGGAGCTGGCTATCAGAGGCTGGGAGGCTGGAGCAAGGCTTTCAACTGGCCAGATTCAGAAAAGGGAATACCCAGGGAGGGATGCAAAGTAATTACCATCATCAAGAACAATTGCAACAATACTGGAGTTGGGCTCGGGTTGTTCACAAACAGGCAATTCCTTTTGTGCAGACATTTGTGTTGACCCCCTCGTACAGACGCTCCAGAAGGAAAAAAGCAGGCTATAACCTTTTCCTTCTTAATCATCAACATTTAGCAGGGTAAATGTCATCTGCTGTCTGACTTTTCATTAACCATATAAAATCCTGGGAAACGGTCTCTGCATTTACAGATATGCTTTTTTTTTTTTTTTTTTTTTTAATGATTTCCTCTACTTCTTTCCGTTTTGTTTTAAAAACCAACTATTTCATCTGCACGCCCCCGCCCCCACCCCCACCCTCCCCACAGAGATTGTTGGAGGTGGCACTTCTGCAACCTCCTCATCAGAAGTTTCTGAAGGCAGAATTATTGAAAGCAAATTGGGTAACTACGCTAACGAGACTCAATTTAACTGTCATCAGGAAATTATAAAATAGCTTATCAGAGATTGAATGTGAAGGAAAGACCCCGAGGATTGTCATTTAAGAAGCAGTAGGTTAAACTGTGTGGGGAAGATTTCCTTTAGCTCGTTAGTACTTGAAGTCACAAGCATTTAAAGATCTAAGACACACCAAGGGAACAAGCCGGCCTTCGGTTCTCCTGCTGGAGAGGGTGATTAGCTGGAATTAACAAGAGCACCACTAGGGATTTCTTCCCAGATCAATTCAAACAACAGAGTTACCCTGACACAGAAATCTTAGGAAACAGTTAACCTGGGTTTGCAACGCTGTGTGCATGCCATGGGAGGAGTGTGTACGTCTGGCATTTTCTCTCTGCAGAGCAGAATGTCACTGGGAAATTATTGAGATAAAAACACATCTACCCTGCACCTGTCAGAGTCATGTCGTGATGAGAAAAATTACCCCATGGTGCCTGGTTCTGTGGATGTCTCCATTCTATTCCCCAGCCTGCCAGTCACTTACTTGTAGCTCCATGAGCAAACTCCCCTAGGCAGGGTTAATGGTTGGGGGAGGAGGGTGGAAAGCCATCAGTCAACTATTAGCTTTAGCAAGCATTTCACCAGTCAGATTCATTTTGTTTAAGCTGACAGTCACACAGTGTAGGACAAGAGCCACTTCCAAACTGCAATCTTAGATGGTCCCCATCTAGGCCTGGGCCCGATCTCTATAATGTATTAGATGCACTTCTCAGTAGATGGCATTAAAAAAAAAAAAAAAAAAAAAAACACAAGGCCCACCACAGACCAGCTCCCTGAGGGGAAGAGACAGTCCTGATTAAATAAAATTTTAGGCTTATGATTTCAATTTGGCGGAGTCCTAGACTTGCCATTAAATATATTCCTAGATGAGTTGGGGCTTGCTATCAGGAAACCTGAGTTTGAATCCCAGTTCCACCACAAACTGAATGACTCTGGGCCAGTCACTCAAGCAATGGAACCTTATCTCCAAACATAGAGATAATGAGGAGAGGACCTACCCTCACAGGAGTAGAACAGGCATCAGCCTAAGCAGTGTATTTCAAACACACTGGAAGGCATGAAGCAAACTGATACTTTACTGAATGGATGCTCAAACCAAGATTAGCCTGATGGTAGCCCATTAAAAAATAATAACAACGATTATGTAAAATCATGAAATGGGATTTTTGTATCATAAATTAATCCTGTCTTCAAAATAAGCCAGACTACAAGCTAGATAAAATACATTTTAATTCACTAAATATCCCCAGTTCACTCCAGATAATGCTATTAGAGAGTACAGCGTACCTATCTGTGTTTTTTGGCAGAAAGAAACTGGCTATTCTTATAACAAAAAGATGTACTAGAAGTTTATCAAGGAAACACAAAATTTAAAATTGTCAAAATCAGACTTCAGATGTGACAGGTAACAGACTCTCCTGGACCAAACTTTAATAAGGCTCCTCTCGGTCCTGTTGTCAAGTAGTCCTCAACCTTGGTCCCTGTCCCGTCTTTGGCCTGCCTATATCAGGAATCCTGGTAGGTCAGTTTAGCAAGAAAAACTCCTGATCCTTGATGTCTCATCTTTGTAATTTTCCATCCACTGACCCCATCTGATCCTGCTCCTTGGCTACAAATCCCCAGCTGTCTTTGTTGTATTCAGAGTCCGGCCCCATCTCTCCCTTCTATTTCAACAGCCATGACCTCTATTGCAATAATCTTGAATAGAGCCTTCCTTAACCTTTTAACAAGTGTCAGACAATAACTTTAATACATGCAAGAAGGAGGCAGCATGGGATCAAGAATACGAACACCTGTGAACAGGAATTGTTTTCTCTCCCACTGTGAGTATCACCATGACACCTCCCAACTTCTCCTGGCCTTAGGAGCACTTGCAAAGTCCTGTATGCAAAGTCCTGTATGGAAGTCAGGTATGTATGTATGTATTGGTTCAGACTAGGTTCCCTGCCCAAGCTCTGGCTTCACCAGGTGACGGAAAGAGAAACCACTTTCTCTCTAGATTCTGTGGACAGAGATGAAGCAGGTAAGATGTTTTCAAAATAGAAAGGATTAGATGCTGAGCAGCCAGAAATGTTAATTCTGTTGCTGCTAGCCACTGGGTGTGGCCCATATGCCAGAGAAGAAGGTGAAGAGTTGTTATGCCCACTGTTACAGATCAGGAAACTGAGACTCAGATAAATTCAGTGCCTTTTTCAAAGATTATACATCTAAGTACTATGACCCAGG
Source organism: Panthera pardus (assembly GCF_024362965.1). NCBI lineage: Eukaryota > Metazoa > Chordata > Mammalia > Carnivora > Felidae > Panthera > Panthera pardus. The sequence continues at coordinate 190,570,442 of NW_026526688.1, forward strand.
TCTGTCTGGCTTGATCTTTCCACACCATTCAGCTGGCTCCCATATAAACTGATTTAACCACTGAGCCCAGGGCTGAATGAAATAGCAAATAAGAAAAGAACTTGTAAGGGTGCCCGGGTGGCTCAGTCCTTGAGCGTCTGACTCTTAATTTCGGCTCAGGTCATGATCCCAGGGTCATGAGAACAAGCTCCGAGTTGGGCTCCATGCTGGAGCCATGAGCGTGGTGCCTGCTTAAGATTCTCTCTCCCTCTGCTCCCCTCCCCAACTTGTGCTATCTCTCTAAAAAAAAAAAAACAAACCGAAACAACTTGTAAACCAACGTAAGAGGAAGACACTGATGAAAAATAAAATCAGGGTCTCCTTTTTCTTCTGTGAAAACAATGCAAGGTGTCTCCTCCTGTGCTTCACACAGAGGAAAAGTGGGAAATAGCATTGTCTCACATGGGCATGCATGCACACTGCCCACTGCTGCAGAAGCTGTACCCCACCCTTGAAGGAGGAGGCTGTGCATTATTGTCTCTGTGCTGTGTGAACCTCACTGCCCCAAGATGCTAAAGCTCCCTGTGCCATGAATATTTATGATTCCTATCTGCCAAGCACCAATGGAGACCAGCTTGACCGGAGGAGGATGCTGATCAGAAAAGGCTTTGTGCCCTCCTTGCAGATTTTTCATACCTGTGAGCCAATGACATTCAAAACAATAACAGAAATTACTCATTGTGTGTTTTATTTCTTAGTATTTCAATGATTTTTATCCATATGGAGCTGGACAATGGAGTAAATAATAATAATAATTTGAATTTCACGTCTAAAACCTTTCATACGAAATTATAAATATTTTTTCTTTCCAACCCTCCATGCAGGGTAGAATAATAAAGTATAAAGATTAAAAATAAAAGCCAGGCTATGGGGCACCTGGGTGGCTCAGTCAGCATCCAACTTTGGCTCAGGTCATGTCTTGCAGTTCATGGGTTCAAGCTCCACATTGGGCTCTGTGCTGATAGCTCAGAGCCTGAAGCCTGCTTCAGATTCTGTCTCTCCCTCTCTCTCTCTCTCTCTTTCTCTCTCTCTCTCTCTGCCCCTCCCCTGCTCATGCTCTGTCTTTCTCTCTCTCTCATAAACGTTAAAAAGAGAAAAGAAAAAAAAAAGTCAGGCTAGAATCTTTGCTCAGCAACCTATTAACAGAATATCTTGGAGAAAGTTACTTAACCTCTCTAAGCCTCATCTTCTCCATCTGTAAAATGGGGATAATAATGGTGTCTACTTCATAGGCTATTATGGGAACTCAGCACAGTACCTACCATGTAGTAAATGTTAAATAAAGAATAATTATTATTATCTTCATTTTACAAAGGACAACCTGAAGAAATAAAGTAACCGCCAAGATCATAGGCAGCAACAAAGACTTAAATCGTCTTTTGATTCCAAATACGAATCATTTTCCATTGCACCTTGTATTTTCTGCCCAACTTCCTGCTGGCTTTTACACACACACACACTCTTGCTGTTTCATATTTATTCTTGAATCTACTATAATCAGTAAAGAAGGTAAGAGATTCTGCTCTGGGCCCAACCGGTTTGCAGTGGGAACACAGGTCATAGGTCTTATCCTCCAATGAGAGCCACCCTTCGCTGGGCACATCTCTAGCATCGTCCTCTTCCTTAGTGTTCTGTTAGGGATGTGTTTCCAATGTCTGTATTTAAGAACTTCTCAAATTTCTATTTCTGTGTGACCTTGTTCGTGAATTCTTCACGTTTACTCCTCGCTGGGTGAGGAAGGACTTCTTTGCCTAAGGGCTACTGTCACCCAACATGAGATTCTTCATCTAAGTACAAAACATAACCATGACCCATAGATTCATGAAAGTAACAGGAAAAGAAGCTCAGCCAAGAGACACAAATGCCACACCTAAGAAATCGAGGACGCTTATGTCTTCATGTGGGAAAACAATCCAACTACTGAATGAGCCCACAAGATGGGCAAAATGCAGGCAGAATTAGGGGTTTGAAATAAAGGAGAATAAAATATACTCCCTTTTTACACTGCACCAGAATCCAGCCACACCTGGTGTAAGCCCTGAGAAAACTAGAAGGTGACTTGATTATAAATTGTCAAAAATTATTAGATCATTAATTCTAATATATATATACACACACACATATAAGTATATATGTATATGTGTATACATATATATATAAATGTGGGAAATACATGTTTACTGAGGGGAATGTACATCCCCTGCAGAATGTCTCAGGGATGCCAGCCTACCCATGCAGGGCCAGTTCTCTGATGCACAGGTGACCACTCCCCCCAGCTGCGGTTTCATATTATGAGGCTGAATTGTGTCTTGCGAAGTGCAGGGACCTTGAGGTCAGACGGACTTACACTTAAATTCTGACTCAGCCGTTTAGTAGCTGCCAGGGGTTGCTTTGTCTGCATGAGCCTCAGTTTTGCCATGGGTAAAAGGGAGAGAGTTACACTTATCTCCCAGGATTGTGTAGAGATTAAATTAGCATAAACCAACTCTGAATCAATAAATGTTACTTTTATTCCAAATATTAGAACTTAAAGTGGATGTATTTTGCATCTATGACGTGCATTACCTTTTCCCAAACCCTTTCATTATTATTATTTTACTTTATCATCACAATCCTGTGAAGTAGATAGATAAAATTAAGCCTATTTAACATGGGAAAACTAGGCAGAAAGGTTATTTAGAGTCGCCCGAGGGCACAAGCCAGCTGGTGACAAAGCTGAGCTAGATTCTCGTCCTTTGATATCCTGTCTATTCTCCTTTCAGCCTCCTCTAGGTCTTTCTGACTTTATACTTGAACACGTTTCCACCTGGACAAATCTCCTAGGTACTCAGGTCCCATGTGTTTTCTCTTCCATTTTCTTTTATTCATTCACAACTTGATTCTTCTTTGTACATATATTACATCCCCTCCATAATTTATTTAGAGGGAAATGATTAATACAAGTGCTAATATAAATTTCTACTTACCTTCAAAATATCCCCCATCTCACAATTCCTTCCAAGGAATGTTTCTAGTATTAAAAAATATATATGTACAAAATTAGACAACCATATGTTAAAAGGTATTTATCATTATCTTGGCATGGGTCTGATCTCAGAGATTTATTTCAAGCTGAAAAATTTTAGGTGTTAAAAAAAAACTTTGATGAAACCAATTAGTAAACACATGTATCTAGTATCTTTAATATGCTTTGATTTAATCAAAATAGAAATCAAATTAAATTCCTGTACTCAAACTAAATTTTCTATGGTTTAAGTAATAATAAAAAGGTAAAATCAAAACATTACAATTTAATGTAATTTTCTAATCATGTTTCTAGGCTCCCAGAAGGACATTTGGCAAAATTATATGTTATACATGAACTGTTTACAAGTTGAACAAGATGTCCCATTAGTCAGGCTAAAAGTTATAGGGAGATGAAATAGCCTAACATTACTTGCCATATAGGTAACACTCACTAAAGGTTTATTATTTGCCAAGTATAGTACTAAGCCCTTTACAGTACACTGGTCCTTCTTAAATGCACAATTGCATTAAATAAAGGAAACTGAGTCGCAGAGAGATTAAGGTAGTGGCTAAGGGTAAGAATCTCACTTCAAGTAAGTGGTAAAATAGAGAACTTAAGCCCATTATCTCTCTGAAAGTTTTCAAAACTACATACTCCTGACTATTTATTCAGTAATTTCATCCACAAGTATTTATTGAGACCTCTGAAGTGCTGTGTGGAGTTCAAGATTCTGGTGATAGAGGACTAAGCAAGAAAGGCAAAATCTCTGCCCTCCTCAAACACATTCTTTTGGGAGCAGATGGAAAATCAATACATGAACTAATGAACAAGATCACTGCAGATGGTGATAAGTGCTATAAGGAACAGGATGATGAGCCAAGGAGTAAGAGATAAAGGCAGCTGACAATTCCCATGCACAGTTCTTGAAAACCCACACTGGAGAGGTGACATTGAAACCAGGTCCTGAACAAGAAAGTCACCTGACAAGAGAGGCCTGGAGGCGAAGTCTTCTGAAAAGCCATGCCCAGGAGACCTGCTGGGAGGTCCGAAGAACAGAAGCAAGGCCAGGGCAGCTGGAACACAGCATGGGAAGGGGAGCGTGGTGGGAGTTGAGGTTGGAGACAGACAGGACCCAGTCCCATGACAACATGCTGTCACGTAAAAAGTAAAACATATGGTCATAAAGAACCCACTACCCTCATGCAAACATTGCCAAGAGTTACAGATTAAAAGATATTTACGTCAAACGCCTTATAAGGGATTTAGCCTGCATATCAGTATAATATGATTATTATATTTTTATATTCAGGTCAGAAAAAAAATTTCATTTTCAGCACTGTAAATCAGTTTTGGCTTGAGCTATTAGTTATGTTATGTGGGGACTATTAAAAACTTAAAGTAAGCCTCTGCCTGCTGCCCCACCCCCAACTTTATTGAGACAAAGTTGGCATGTAACATCTTATAACTGTAAGGTGTACAACATGTTGACTTGATACTCTTATACGGTGCAATATGATTACCACCATATGTCAGCTAACTCCTCCAATCACTGGGCTTTAATTTACAAATTCACAGAGGCCTTTTTGATATTATTAATGTATTTAAAATAAATTTAAAATAAATGCTGATGCATCACTATTTATTCAAGTCCTTGGATTTTATTCCAACAGTAATGAGAAGTCACTGGAGGATCTTAAGCAGAATTTGTTCATGTTTTTTATAATAATCTCCCAGACATACTCTCCTTCCCCTTACTTACTCCACCACTTACTAGCTGAGTGAGCCAACCAATGACCAGGTCACTTAATTTTCCAATTCACCTGGCTGGCACTTCTCTCCCACACTCTGTCTCCATCACAAAGATGATACCAGCTCTTAGATATATGGTGGCCCTTCTCACCTCTGGGCCTTTCTTTGTACATGCTGTTCACTCTACATGAAGCACTCACTCTACTTCCTACTTCTCTTTGTCCTGTTGGGCAAGTCCTATCATCTAAGATTGTGACCAGGACCACCTCTGCCCTCATACTCCATTCTGAGCTTTGGAGATTTCTTTTTAATTGTGTACATTTTTATTATAAAAGTTTTATAATCTCCTGAAAAAATACTGAGAAAAATGAAAAAATATATAAATATAATCCTCCTACTGCTCTTATGCAAATACAGCTTTAAGTTAAAAGGAAGCTAACATTTGCAGAGTACTATTTATCCACATTACAAAGCATGGCTATCAGATGGACTGTCAGGAGAGGAAAATGTTGTGTGGACAAGTAAACACCAATGGTTTCCCAAAGTGCAAGATGCTTCACACTACAGTCTGCAGTGTATAAGCGACTCTGCTCTTGCCTCTTTTCCTCCTTCCTTCCTTCCTTCCTTCCCTCCTTTCTTTCCTTTCTTCCTGAGGCATAATTCACATGTAAAAATTCACATTTTTAAAGCGTAAAACTTAGTGGTTTTTAGTATTTCACAAATTCTGCAACTGTTTGCAAACTGGTCCCTGTACTTGAAAAGCAAGGAGAGACCAAACAAAGAGGCTACTCCAGATTGGTAGGTAGCAGTTTTAATAGGCATGGGAACTTACTCGGCTTGCTTTGGACAGCCGCAATGGCTAGAATCTTTAAATTTATAAAATATAAATTTATAAAATAGAGACCTTAATGAGGCTTAGTCAGGTATATCATCCAGATGGTCTCAACAACACCTTACTTTCTTAAGGCTGCATCCTTGAAAAGGACCCCACTGTGGGAATGGTGCACAGAACATATATTCTAAGCACAAGGTGGGGGTCAAAAGCTTCTGATTTGCCTGGGTCCAGCTCCAGGGTCAACCGGTGGTCACGTCCTCTCAATGACCTCCTCGAACAGCAACTACCACCACTATCTAATTCCAAAACCTTTCATCAGCCCAGAAAGAACCTTATACCTGTTAGCAATCCCTCCCTATTCCTACCTTACCCCACCTCCTGGCAATCACTAATCTAGTTTCTGTTTCTATGGATTTGCCTTTTCTGGATATTTCATACCAAAGGGACCACACAGTACGTGACTTTTTGTGTCTGACTTCTTTCACTTAGCATACAGTTTTCAAGGTTCACCCCATACTGTAGATTATGTCAGCACTTTACCTCTTCTTATGGCTGAATAACATTCCATTGTACAGATATCCACATTTTGCTCTTCTATCTATCAGCTGGTAGACATGTGGCTTGTTTCCATTTTGGGGCTACAATGAATAATGTTGCTGTGAACGCTCATGTACAAGTTTGTGCGTGAATGTATGTTTTTATTTCTCTCGGATATATACCTAAGAGTGGAATTCCTGGATCATATGGTAACTCTTTGTTTACCCTTTTGAGAAACTGTCAAACTGTTTGCTAAGTTGGCTGCACCATCTCCGCCAGCAGTAACGAGAGCTCTAATTTCGCCATATTCCCACAAACCATAGTATTGTCCATTGTTTTTATTGCAGCCATGCTAGCGGGTATGTAGTGGTATCTCGCTGTGACTCTGATTGACATTTTCCTAATGGCTAATGATGTGGACCATTTTGGATGCGTTCATGCTTACTTCTTACTTTTCCAGGTTGTAAATTGATTTGTGTTTACGTCTGTCTCTCCCCTACATTATGAGTTCCTCAAGAGTAAATACAGTGTCGTTTGTCTTTGAATCTCCAGAAACTGAAATAAACAGATGAGTGAACAAACTAACAAAAAGACATAAGACTTGAGGAATTCCAAAAGGCCATGCTGCTAAAATAACTAATACATACATAAATACATAAATAAGTTAATTCATGAGTTAATTAAAAGGAAAGATATAGAAAGAAAACAAATATACTAACACGGTGGCAAAAATTCAGACAAAGGAAAGAAACCTCTGTTAAGATTGATCTAAAGATGAACATTTTGACTGATATTTTAAGGAGCAGTGAGAGACAGTCAAGCAAACAACCAAGGAGAAGGGCACCCAAGCAGAGGAAAGAGCTGTGCAAATGCCTCAACACATAGCAAGAAGATAGATGATAAATGGAGATGCTATCCAAGAAGTGAACAGCATCAAATCAAATGAAACCCTATCAATACCAATAAAGGTTTCTATCTGTGGTGGTCATTGGGACTGCTTGAAATGTTTGGTTCTCTCATTCAGTGACATGTGATACAACAGCTGTTCTCCACCCAGTTGAATGCAAGAAAGGCCATTACTTGCTCTGACCCATAAAAGCTGAGAGGCCAAAGATATGGGTCACTTCCCCACGGAAATTTGAAGAACCAGCATAGGATTCAATGCATCTGTTTGCCTTGCCTCACTGATTATGGAAGCCTAGGATAAAATAGAGCCTCAATTGGCCTCTGATATCCAGAGCCCCTAAGCAGACTGTATTAATCTGCTTGGTCTGCCATAACAAAATACCAGACTAGTGAATACACTGAGTGACTTAAACACCAGATATTTATTTCTCAGCATTCTGAAGGCTGCAAAGTCTAAGATCAAGTTTTCCACTGACAGCCCTCCCTCTTCCTGGCCTGTAGATGGCCACTTTCTCACTGTGTCTCAAATGGTGTGGGTGGGGAGAGAAAAAGGAAGCAAGCCCTCTGGTGTCTCTTCCTATAGTGCTATTAATTTTATCATAGAGTCTCATTTTCATGACCTTCATCTAAACCTAATTACCTCTCAAAGGCCCCATCTTTAGGGCTTCAACATCTGAATTTTGAGGGACACAGTTCAGTCCACAGTACAGACTCACAGTGGATATGCAACATGAATGAAAAATAAATGTTATTTTTGTTACCACACAAGAGATTAACCCATATTGAATGATGAAATATTTTATTCTAAGGTATTTGAAAAGACATCGTGGGGATTTAATCTGGGGCATGACCTGATATAATGTGTGTTTTTTAGTGTTTATTTATTTTGAGAGAGAGAGAGAGAGAGCGAGCGCACGTCCGAGCAGGGAAACAGCAGAGAGAGAGAGAGGGAGAGAGAATCCCAAGCAGGATCCACGCTCAGCACAGAGTCTGACATGGGGCTTGACTTCACAAACTGTGAGATCATAACCTCAGCCGAAATAAGGAGTCACTCAACTGACTGAGCCACCCAGGCACCCCAACATATGGTTTTAAAAATGTGTAAATGTTTTCAAAGAGCAAAGAAGAGCAGCAGAGGGAGAGAGAACTGTTGGAAGAGTAGTTACAGATATCCAGAAAAGAGTTAATGTTGGCTTAGACCAGCACACTGAAAGTAGAAATGGACAGAAATCATTTAAACTTGCAATGGACAAGGGGCACCTGGGTGGCTCGGGCGGTTGAGCGTATTGCTCTTGATTTCGGCTCAGGTTGTGATCTCACACTTTGTGAGATCAAGCCTCTCATCAGGTTCTGCGCTGATAGCACAGAGCCTGCTTGGGATTCTCTCTCACTCTCTCTCTCTGCTCCTCCCCCACTCTCTCTCATGCACTCTCTCAAAATAAATAAATAAACTTCAAAAAATGTGCAATGGATGAGCGTGGGGAGTATGAAAAAGAGAGTCAGTTACTATCTCTGTGTCTATAATGGTACTATCAGCCCACAGAGTTGTAGGGGAAGATAAAGCTTTTCTGTGAAAGAATCTAGCACATCACCCTCTCAGGGTTCAAAGTTAGCTCCCATTTTCCTTTCCCCTCTATCTTCAACACCATCACTGCCACACTGTCCTAGGGCTGAAATCAACAATTACATTTTCCTCAAATTATACCATTGTCTCATCATTGTGGGGGACCAGAGTAGGAGAGCCTGAGTCACTAATCACAAAACTTGGCTCACCACATATTTTACCCAGGGCTACTTACAAATTTGATTTCTGTTTACCTCTCCTCAACAATGAGCTCTGCCTATGGCTAACAATAAATGATGCACTATTCACTGTGAGGCAGCTTGATGGGGAAGAAAAAATCAAATGAAAGTGGCTCACAGTGCTATTGAGGCAACTCTTTCACTTGTAATTATTCTTGACAACCAGAAATTTGTGGAAAGAGAAGATGTTTGGATCATGTTGTTTCCAGTATGCTTGTGACCACTTGACTTCAGTGAAGGGAATTGGCTGTCCCTTCTCTTTATAATAACCACAAATATTTCTTTAGGAGAGCAATCAGTTTTTCCTGTAAATACTGTTCAGTTTGGAATTCTATTTGCCTAATTGTCTACTGCAGCAACAAGGTGGAAAATCTTATCATTGTTTTTAGTCATGACATATCTAGTGATTTAGAGCAGGCTTAGGACAAGACCATAATTTTGGACTGTAGACATCAAACTCCATCTGGATGGGAGTGGGCAAGGGAAATATTTCTTGCACAAAATATTTCTGGGTCTAATGTCTTGTTGCTAAGAGCATATTATTTTTGGAAGCATTTTTTAGAAGTTGATGCTCAACAATATAAAGTAGTTTTTACACACCATATGCATTAGAAGAGAAAATGCTTCTCAGTTGTAATAAGGCCAGGCAGTCTCAGCAGAGTAAAGATAGTAGTGTTGGCTATACACAGATAGGGTGAGAGAGAGTGCTCCCCAGCTTGCTTCAGTGCTGTCGCTCAAATGCCCACACCATCATCATGAAGTCACCTAAGCTTTTAAATGCCCAGAGACCAACTTGAGAGGGAGACAGGAAATGAATGAATCTTTGAAGGGAGACAAACAGCCCTGGGTAGGAATTAAACTGAATATTTATCAAAAAGAGGCTGGGGGCAGTGGGGGGGGGGGGGTGGTGCCTGGGTGTCTCTGTCGGCTAAGCGTCCAACTTCGGCTCAGGTCATGATCTCATGGTTCGTGGGCTCAAGCCCCGCATCAGGATCTGTGCTGACAGCTTGGAGACTGGAGCCTGCTTCAGATTCTGTGACTCCCTCTCTCTCTGCCCCTCCCCCACTCACACTCTGTCTCTGTCTCTCTGAAAAAAAAATAAAAACGTTAAAAATTAAAAAAAAAAAAAGAAAAAAAGAGGCTGGGAAAACCTAAAACAGATCGTTAGAATTGCTTCCTTTTGCTAGCAGTGGAAAAGGAATTCAGGAACAAAATATAGACATTTATGTACCACAGGATTACTGAATAATGTCCCCCTCTCCAAGATGTCTACACATCTTTGGATCCGCCAGAGCATGTGAATATGTTACACAGCAAAGAGAAATTAAGGGTAGAGATGGAATTAAGGTTGATAATCAACTGTCCTTAAAATATGAAATTATCCTGGATTATCCAGAAGGACCGGTGTAATCACAAAAGTCCTTACAAGTGGAAGAGACATGAAATGAAGAAACTAAGGTTTACATTGTTTAATTTGCCCAAGGACACATAGCTAGTGAGGGGCAAAGTCAGAACTTGTTGAATCAACCTGGGACCTCTCCTATGTGACTCTACTCCAGCTCTGAAATACAACCTGGGAGTTTCTTATATTCTCTCTCTTTTGATTATTTCTTGTTTTTAGTCCTATACCCAAAGCTCTGTAAAATTTTCCTAGCAGATGCTCTGTGGTGTTTCACAATATATGCAGTAGAGATTCTTATTTCCACATAAATATCAAGAGAGGAGTAGTCTATTTAGATTTAATGAAGCAGAGAAAGGTAAAAATGGTGTGTGCAGAGGTTAGTACCTATCCTGAAAGCACAATGAAGGGCACAGGGCATTCTGTTTTCCTTCTGAGTATTTAGATCCTTCTCTGCTAAAGCAAACCCAAGATATTCCTCTGCGAAGAGATCCAAGCTGATTATGAATACAATGCATGGCAACATCTGTGGTTTGCACATTGTTGAACTAAAAAGGCTCTAATGTGTTAGAGCAGAGGCCAAGCAACCAGTATCCATGGCAACTCCATGTTTAGTTTCAACCGACAGTTGTGAAGAGTATTCAATCAGATTCTTATATTTGTCTAAATGGCACCCAATAAATATTTCCCATAGCCAACATTTTTGTCTTGGCTTGGAAACAAAGGAAAGGGAGACCTGGGTTGGGGAGGAGGACAAGGGGAATTTACCAGAAACTTTAGGAAAGCTAAAATTGATGTTCCACCTGGCAAGTGAAAAAGGCCTGAGGAAATTGTAACAGGTATGCATATAGATGTGAGTGTGGAGGGTGAAAAACAGTCAAAATACCTGGCCTTAATTTTATCATTAAAAAGTACCTTCAAAACGCTAATGAAATCTGGTTGTGTTTACAAACTAGTAGTCTACTATTATTTATTGTTTACTGAGTGTTCATTCAGGCATTATGCTAGGCACTTTACAAACATTATCTACTCCTCACAAACACACACAAAAACCTATAAGAAAGCTATGATTATCTCTGTTTTGCACTGAAGGAAGCTGCAGTATACAAAATTTAAACAATTTACCCACTGTTATAAATTTCATCTGTGAAAGATTTGAACTTCCATCTGATTTAAAAGTCCCTGCCTTTTCCAATGTTTCACATTCCAAAGGGACCAAGGGATATTAATTTTAAAAAGTTTTCCATCCTTGTTTCAATGAATGTTTCAATAATAGGATAGCATTCTGGCAAATAATAAATTTCAAATTCAAGCCTGAGAATTTTTATTACTATAATAAATAGTCTTATCAAAAAGTAAACAACTCCATATTTCACTGGAAAATAATTAAATGTGTGAATATTCTTCATTTGCATGTGATTTGCATGTGTTCATTCTAGGTCAACAAAGGGTAGAGACCGGGAGGGGCGACCCAGCCAGCTAGATGCCAGAAACATGAGTGTGAGTGCCCAGAGTCCTAGATAGAGACGTGAACAGAAAATTGGACAACAGAAGCTGCCCCTCCCCATGTGAGGATCTAAACTCAAACTTCAGGGTGCCTGAATGGCTCAGTCGGTAAGCTTCTGACTTTGGCTCAGGTCACGGCTCAGATCATGATCTCACGGTTCGTGAGTTCAAGTCCCACATGTGGTGAGCTCAAGCCTTGCTTTGAGCCCGAGCCCTGCTTCGGGTGAGCCCCACTTCTCTCTCTCCTTCTCCCCATCCCTCTCTGCCCCTTATGGGATTCCCTCTCTTTCCATCCCTCACTCACTTGCACCCTCTCAAAAAAAAAAAAATTCCCCCTACCTTTTGGAACTTGAGGCATTCCTAAATTGAATTACTAATTTGCCTCTTCTGTCACTTAAACCATCTCACTGCCTGCAACTTTCCAAGTTTAACTCCAGAAAAGTTAAGATGAAACGAAAGCATCATCAGCCACGTCTGCAATGTCAATTGGTTATTGGTTAAGCAACTAGGATAAGAAAGCAAATAGTTTCACTGAGGTATGATTAATATACTGTAAACTATATGTGCTAACAGTGTACAATTTGATAGGTTTTGATAAATGTATACATCTCTGAAACCATCACCACAATCAAAATAATGAACATATACATCTCCCCCAAAAGTCTCCTCATCCCCTTTTGAAATCCCTCCCTCTGATATTGCCCTGCCACCCACCACCATCCCCAGGTAACCACTCATTTCCTTTCTATCGCCATAAGTTAGTTTGCATTTTCTAGAATTGAAGGGTATTCTCAATTCACCTGGCACTGAGCTGAAGCACAGGAACCAAATAAAGTCACCACAGCCATCTACTGTTCCCAACAGGAGTCCTGACAAGTTTCATATTTGAAGCCCACTGGTGGGCTTAACCTAATTAGGTTAGTCTTAACCTAATTTCTTCATCCTACCTAGTGAATATTTTATTTTATATATTGTATTTTCATCTCTAAATGTTCCATTTGTGTCTCTTCTATTCCTTTCATTTCTATGCTCAGCATATTCAGGATTTTAAAATGTTTATATCCTTGAGCATATTTAGAATATTTATAATAGCTGTTTTAAGGTTTTTGTCTAATTCCACTAACTTTCCCATTTTAGAAATGTGTTTCTATTGATGGACTTTTTTTTCCTGGTTATGGGCCATATAGCAGTGGGCCTTCACATGACTAGTAATTTTTTTTAGATGGCAGACTGAAAATTTTACATTGTTGGGTGCTTAATTATGTTGTGTTCCTTAAATACTGTTGAATTTTGTTTTAGCCCCTGTATTAGTTTCCTACTGATGCTATAACAAATCCTCACAAACTTAGTGGCTAAAACAACAAAACCTTATTATCTTACAGTTCTGAAAGACAGATTCCAAAATGAGTCTTACAAGGCTAAAGTCAAGGTGTTGGCAAGTCTAGCTCCTCCTAGAGAATCCATTTGTTGTCTCTTTCAGTTTCTGGTAGCTGCCAGAATTCTCTTAGTTTGTGGCTGTATCACTCCAATTTCTGTTTCCATCAGTACCTTGCCTTCTCCTCGTCTAAAGTTAAATCTCCCTCTTAGACATCATCTAGATAATCCAGGATAATGTTCCCATCTCAAGACCCTTAATATGTCTTCAGAGTTCCTTTTTTCATATAAGGTAATATTTAGACAGTTTCCAAGGATCAAGGCCTGTATATCTTTGGGAACCATTATTTAGCCTACCACAGTGCCCTTTTAATTACTTAAAGAGCAAATTTAATCCTTACAATCCTTGCCTTTAAATTTTATTATGGCAGGTCCAGAGTCACCTTGCTCCAATTTAACCCCACTACTAAGGTACAATCCTTCTAAGAACTCTACCAAATGCCCTAGAATGACAAGCTATGGTTTGTGGAAATATGAACTATTCTCAGTCCTGTGCGAGCATCAGAAATTTTTCAGCCTATTGCTTTCTAGTGGTTCTTTCCCTGCCTCAAGTATTTTCCTTTCATACATGTACCTATTAGTACTTAGTAAAAAATTAGAGGGACTCCTCTGTAGATCTCACTCTCTCATTTTCTTTCTTTCATCCCCCTCCTCCCTCTCTCTCACTTGCTTACTCCATCTCTGTTCCTCAGATTTTAGCTGCCCCAACGACCCTGAACTTCAATCTCTGTCTCTTCAACTCAGTGAGGCCACCAATCCTGTTTCTGTTCCTCTTTCAGATAGTAAATTGGGACAGTCATTCGGCTTCCCATGTCTATTTCCCTTCTCTAAGGCATCACACTCCTGCACTGCCTGTTGCCCAATGTCTGGAAATCATTAGTTCATATAATTTTCCCAATTATAGTTGTTTATGGCAGGAGAGAAAATCCTTTTGCAGGTAATCTTTCAGAAGAGGAAACAGAGGACTCTAGGAATTGGGTTTTAAAGAGTCAATAAGAAAAACACAGTCTTTCTGTGTGACATAAAAGAGTTCAAACCAGCACCTTCCAAGCATACAACTGGCAGAAGCACTATGACCAACATCCACAGGTACAAAGGTGGCATGTAATCATTTGCATGATTAGATAAATCCCTTTAGCCAAGTACTATTTCAACTTAATACTTTGAAGCGGAAAACATGTCCTTTTGCCCATGTCATAAAGCACTACCAGAACCGATATTGTTATTTTCTTTTGCACTAACTAATCTTAGGAAACAGATTGGAGAAGATAATCTAGAGGAAGTTTTAAAAATTTTTAGTAACTATAAAAAACATCTAATAACTATAATGTACATATAAAAAAGTACATATCATAAGGATACAGCTTAGTATATTTTCACAAACTGAACACATACATATTACCAGCACCCAGTTTAAGAAAGTCCATTATCAGGATTCCAGAATTCCCTACTCATAATCCCTTCCCATTTTCTCCCCCTACGATGATATCCATAATCCTTACTTCTAACAACAGAGATTAGTTTTGCCTGTTTTTGTGTCTTATACATGAACTCATAATTATGTATTCTTTTGTGCTTGTGAGATTCATCTATGCTATATAGTTGTAGATACATCATTCTCATTGCTGAGTAAATTTCCATTATGACAGTGCAACACAAATTTATTTTCCTTTCCATTGCTGATGAACATTTGAGTCTCTAATTTAGAGTTATTACTAACAGTGCTGCTATGCACATTCTTGTGCATGTATGTCTGTTGGGGAACATAACACATACATTTCTAAGGGTATTTATCTAGGAATAATATTTCTGGTCATAGCTTATATATATATTTAGCAATAAGAGATACTATCACCCAGATTTTCCAAGGTGCTTGTAACATAGGTCACTTTTTAAACCCAGTAGTCCGTTTTGAACGCCAGAGAAGCAACTCTAGGTTCATGTTCCCTGGGATGTAAGAGATCAGTGTCAATGAGTAAAACCAAATTTCCATTTCCTCAGCCAAGATCCAGGTATAATTTCCTCTAGTTCATTTAAAAGCCATAACAACAAATAATAATTGCTCACTAAGTTAAATAACCGAAAATAAAACAAATAAACCTAACAATTTAAAACACGAGAGTTAAGAATTATCTCTTTTTTTTATAGCAGCAGAATCCTTTCAATATAAAGCAATTTTCTGAAAAAATCTTCATATATAAAGCCTATAAAAGCCAGGGAGCTCTGGAGACAGCTTTCTGGAACCACAGGGTTTGAAGAGCCCAATTTGAAAATACTGCTGTGGTCTATCCTCTGCTGTTTTAGAATAAGGAAATTCAGTCCCAAGGGGGAAAAAAATTCCTTCATGGGGTTACACAGCCAGGCAGTGAGAAAGCCAAGGATTAGAACCCAACTTCCTCCTAATCTCCAATTCAACTCACTAGCCTCACCCTGTTGAATGGTATCCTTCTCTGGACTCAAACACTGTGATAATCATGCTCCTGCTCAATTCAAAGCAAGTGCAAATAGATTTGAGGAGACTCCCATCCTTTTGACAATCCTCAACTGGTTATTTGCTCTCAAAGTTGCTTGACTCACATAGAGCAATGCATTCTTCTACTATGGAAAAGAACCCACTCTACCCATAAAAGAGGGGAAGCCTAAAGCTACTACATCCAGATGCTAGTTCAAAGAAAAATATGTTTATTGAATGTGAATGTGGATAACTGAATACCGAATATGGACAAAATTTATGACCTCCTAAAGTCTACTGGAAAATAGACAATGTGTAAATGTGCCCTGCAGTGTGTGCATCTACTTCCAAGTAGCAGAAGATTGAGCTTTTGAATCTGACCCAAATATTTTTTTCAGAGTGTTGGAAAAAACACAATTTGAATTTTTTCCAAGCAATTGACTTTAGATCTGATTTCTAAAGACCTAGAAATCTTGTACATCAAATGGCTCTTTAAAATTTTGCAAAGACTCAAATAAAGCTGAATTCAATTTTCTCTTGAATAACATATGGACTTTCAAACAGGCAAGGGAGGAGGTGGCTGGCAAAATATGTTTTCAGTTTTAACACATTAAAAAAACAAAAACAAAAACAAAATAAATAAAACAAAAATCATGGCTGGATTTGTCCTGCCTCATAAAAGTGACCATTTTTCCTGTCACTGATGACTACTAGTTTTTCTTATTATTTTATATGAAATAATTATTCTTCATGCTAATTGTACTTGAGCAGTTGCAGAAAATGGGCTGATTTTACAAGGCAAGGCAAGCCTCAGATAAAGTAAATATTCCTGACAAATCATCTGGAATAAGGATTATTTCCAGAAACTGACAAAAGTTAACTCCGGATTAAGCACCAAGATGTCAATTCTAAATCTCATGAGAGAATTTGGGTTTAACTAAGAAAGAGAAGAAGGAGGAGGAGGAGGACGACGACGAGGAGGAGGAGGAGGACGAGGAGGAGGACGAGGACGAGGAGGAGGACGAGGACGAGGAGGAGGACGAGGACGAGGAGGAGGACGAGGACGAGGAGGAGGACGAGGACGAGGACGAGGAGGAGGAGTGGGGAAAGGAAGAGGAAAGTAAGAAAGAAAAGAAATTCTAGAACTATTACACCAAATCAATGAATTAATCAGTCCAAAAGTGACTCTCTGGACTCTGGCATCAGAAAGATTGTTTTGTTGTGGAATTCACAGTTTTCCCCAAAGTGTATTTTCTGTTTTGCTTTTTGTTGTTGTTGGGTTTGGGGGGGGGGGAGGTATGTGTGTGTGTGTGTGTGTGTGTGTGTGTGTGTGTGTGTGTGTGTTTTACTAAGGCATAAATGCATGAGGGAATTTACCAGAGTGATCCAACCTCTCTCAGTTACCAAAGTTTTTCAATCATATATTTATCCAAGAGTTTTAAAAATAATTTTTCCTATCCCTGCTATATAGCCTTAGCACACATTTAGCCCCATCTCATCAATGTTTCAGGGAAGCAAATTCAGTCAATAGATTAGGGTCCTGCCCCCTAGGTAGCTAACTAGGGGTTATGCACATGGCCTGAAATTGGAGGTGATTAAATGAGTTCATGTCGTGGAAGGAGGAAGTCCTTTCACCAGAACTGGGATGAAGGGGCTGAGGTCAGGGCTGCCTCATTATGAAAAGGGTCTATAGTTTTTGCACAGTCCAGCCCTCACTGACTCTCCCAGTCCCACCACAGGGACTAGCAATATACCTCCAACAGTCCCTACACTGCTCTAGGGGATTTAGTCATACAGAAGACCCTCTGGCTCCCAGAACATGCTATGCTCTTTTGTGCATCTGATTCAGAGGATGTTGCTCCCTCTCCCTCTCCCTTTCTCCCAGACCTGCTATTCCTTGTTTGAAGACATCGACTCTGTCACTATCCTAGGCAGAACTAATCAGTCCTTCCTAATACCAACAAAAATGTTAGCCAATGTTTACTCCTAAACACATCTATGGACTAAGTACTATTCTAGGTCCATAGAATATTTTATTTAACTCAAAATGACACACCTGTGAAATAGTTACAGTTATGATTCTCAATTTATAAATGAGGAAACTAGCATATGTTTAAGAATGGAAATGTAAGAAAGAAGGAAAAGCCAACTAAACTTATGAGGGGAAAGAGTGAGTGACCCCTCCCCCCCTGAACATGACCTATGAATTAGATCCCCCAAGTGACTTCAGTGCAAGTCATTGCACCATTATAGCATCCTTCTTCCCATGCTTCTCCGTCTGCTGTGGTCTGAATGTTCGTATCCCCCAAAACTCTTACGCTGAATTCTAATTCCCAAGGTTATGATATTAGGAAGTGGGGCTTTAGGGAGGTAATTAGGTTATAAGGACAGAGCTCTCACGAATGAGATTAATGCCCTCATAAAAAAAGACCAAGAAAACTCCCTGGCCACACCCACCATGTGAGGACACAGCAAGAAGACAGCAGTCTAGAAGGAAGGCCTTTACCAGACATGGAATGTGCCAGTGTCATGATCCTGGACAACCTCCAGAACTGTGAGGAATAAACTGCTGTTTATAAGCCACCCAGTCCATGGTATTTTGTTATAGCAGATAACTAAACGCACTAAGGCACCATACCATCATCAAGGATTCAATAAAATGTAAATACATCAGATATGCTGATCAGAATTCTTACTCAAAGACAAGAG
This sequence comes from Panthera pardus, assembly GCF_024362965.1. Lineage (NCBI taxonomy): Eukaryota > Metazoa > Chordata > Mammalia > Carnivora > Felidae > Panthera > Panthera pardus. The sequence goes on from NW_026526688.1 coordinate 190,588,818, forward strand.
AATCCATTCCAGCTAGTTTAAGCATAAAGTAATTTGGTAAAAGATACTATGTGGTTCGTAGAATCTCTGTGAGATCCAAATTACCACACTTATGCTACTTAACCCAACATAGATGCAACTAGGTAAAATGCATCTAGAAAACCCATTCTAGCCCACCATGGAACTATCCTACAGAAACCATCACTGCTCCAAATGCATGTATAATACTCGGAATTGGATACTAGAAATACCACACCAGCTGCCCTAGATACTTCTCCACAACTTTTAGAAATTTTGGCCTCTTCATGGCATATTGCCCCTTCCCTTCACTTAGTTTCACCTCCAAATGAGGAGATCTTTTGACTGGCAGATCCTAGGTCATGTGCCTACACCCCAGCTACAAAGAAGTTTATAGCAATGTTGGTTTTGGCTCTTCAGACTCTATAATACAAGAAACCAATATCCAAGTTGGTTGGAATGAGTTTTGAGGGAACAAACTAAGAGCTTTTGATCTTTAGTAGTTACCAAGTAAACAGAGATAAAAACTGAGGAGAGCTGGGGTAGGGGCTTGACTAGTTTCGAAGGCATGGAAAGGGGTCAGAGGGCTCCAAAGATGGTAAATACTCAAGAGATAATAACAAGATCATTCTCCTAGTGGTGGTAGCCTGGGAGAGGAGGGGAGGCTGACTTGAAGAGAGGCTAAAGTGACAGCAGCCATTTCTAAACAATATATCTATTCCAGTTAATTTATATTCATTTTTACACTGGAGCTGCCCAGCTTGTCTCTCCACAAACTATTTCAAGCCATTCATAGACAAGCTTAGGCCTAACAGGAAAATGGAATAACCTAAGCAGAGATGAAACTGAGAGAAGAAAAATGCTGCATCCTGTATAGAAAATGCTTTGGAAAACAGAAACCCACACTACTATTTATAACATTCTTCATATCAGTGGCACAACCAAAAGCTAAAGTACACAATACTCAGGAGATTGTCATTCTAAAAACACACTGTACCTTAAGTGACCTTGGAGAAACAAGAAATTATATCAAATTGATAAATAGTTGATTAAAACACATTTTTGGCAAACTGGTATTTCAACACAACGGTCATTTAAAGAACTGATATGTGTCCAATTGTTCTTAGGAAATTGCTGTTAAGCCAATTAACCTAGAACTATTAGCCTAAATGTCTCCTCCTCAGACTAGTTAATCTGTAATAACCCTCTCCTACTCTACTGCAATCACATAACCATTGCATTTAATTTATAACACTTAACCTTCTCGGAAATTATTTTTATTCATTTATTAGTTTGGGGTTATACTGTCTGTCTAATCCCACCAGAAAGTAAGCTCCATAAAATGTCTTATCACACCTCTGTATCCCCACCATCTAGAACAGTTCCTGGTACATAGTTGGTGTCTAATAAAGGTTGTTCCCTAACAGTAGTAAATAATAATGCTTACCTTATAGATTTTTTAGTAAGATTAAATTTATCAGTATATGTTAAGCATTTAGAAGACTACTTGGCATATAATAGGACCTCAATAAATGCTAGCTATTATGATTTATTTTGGAACAGTGCTCATATTCTTTGGTTTTCTTCTAAAAACTTGTGCCTAACTTACTTGGATTCTAAATCTGGATTTTAGTCAGAGGACCAATGGTGGTCCCCTAGTAGTTGCACGTGGTCCACAGGCTTGTTGCTGCAACATTAATGTTTAATGAAGTATAATAATATACATTTACATCTGCTACAGATTAATAATTTACATGTGATATTTAATATGAACCAGAATTCAAATCCTTAGTGCATCTTCAAAAATGTTGCCATCTGGCCCCCAAATCCCGGGGAATATTTTGCAGTGAGAAACCAGAGTGGGAGGCCTGTGGTCCAAGGGGTTTCTCTGCTTCTCTGCCCCTCCCACCAACAGAGGTGGCCTTGAGAAACAAGCAATTAATAAAGGTTTAAGACTTCAGGAGCAGATGGAGCTGGCCCCCTAGATGCCTTTGCAAACTTATAATTAAAGACTGCTTTGTGTGTTTGTCTACTGAACGTTGCAATCCTAGAATATTGGCACTGCAAAGAACTCCCAAGATCACCTGGGTCCAGCCCTTCATTTTACAGATGAAGGAACAGAGAAATAAAGTGAATTAATCAAAGACACACAGACTGTTTAAGAAGAGCCAGTGCTAGATACAGGGCATTTCTATAATAAAATAATTTCTAGTTTTCTGGAGTTTCTTTTTGGATAGGTGTGCCTGAGTTTACAAGAGATAGAATTCATGAATTTTTTTAAAGCACTTATCCTTTGCAATCTCAGGGAATGATTACCCCATCTCCCTTTCATGTGCTGACTTTTGTGTTTTATAAAGAGGTTTGGTTTTTTTCCCCTACTTTGGATTTTTTGTTTGTTTGGTCATAACATTATTCAAACCCAAAGTCATGTTCAGAGAAGAGGAAAGATATCTCTATCCACACAATGCTGAGTCCATCATAAGGGCTTATTAATTGTTTGTGGGCTTCAAACAAACTATATCTTTGGAGATCAGAATTTAAGAGCTTAATGAGAAATAAGGTCAAAATTATTTCCTGAAATAGGAAAACCTATGTTTCAATTATCCATTCTATTCACACATGTGAGGAAGACAAGCTATAGTAGGTAAAAGGGCTACTTGCTTCAAAGTTAGGTAGAGCTGAGTCTGAATTCCAGCTCCACGGTGAGTATCAATGGAAGTCATTGGATGTTTTGAGGAGTGACTTGTTTTTCAGACAGTTGCAACTGGCAACTGTGTAGGGAAGGAATCAGACAAACAGACATGGGAGGCAAGGAAAAGAGACCATGGCAACCTATAGGACAAAGGGTAATAAGTGATCATGTCATTCCCATTATCTAGGGTCACCAAAAATTGGCAACAATCATCGTACCAAATCAATCCTACCTGAGGAGGGTTGAAATACATACATACATACATACATACACAGGAGAAAGAGAGTGCAAAAGCAGGTTAAGGAGTGAGGGAAGAAAGGGAGAGAAGGTGGGAAGGAGGGAAGGAATGAAAGAGAAGAGGCAGGGAAGAAGAACTCTCAGGGCACCTGAGTGGCTCAGTAGCTTATGTGTCTGACTTCAGCTCAGGTCATGATCTCACAGTTTGTGAGTTCGAGTGGACCTCAGTGCTGACAGCTCAGAGCCTGGAGCCCACTTCAGATTCTGTGTCTCCCTCTCTCTCTACCCCTCCCCCACTCACACCCATCTCTCTCTCTCCATTAAAAATAAATAAACATTAAAAAAAATTTAAAAAGGATCCTTTTTAGGATCCTTTCCTATCACCCCCAGTGTATTTTGTTCAATGGATTTTTTAAACCAGTGGTTCTCTCAGTGTGGTTATCTACTAGCAGCATAAGCATCCCTGGAAACTTGTTAGAAAGATAAATTCTTAGATCATACCCAAGGTCAACTAAATCAGAATCTCTTAGATGGGACTCAGCAATCTGTGTCCCTAACAAGCCAGCTACGTAATTCTGGTGCACACTCAAGTTTGAGAACTAATGGTGTGTGTGTGTGTGTGTGTGTGTGTGCGCGCGCACACGCACGCCCTATAAGTACAAGGTGTACATAAAGTCCTAGCTCAGTCTGAATAGAAAATAAATCATGTCTGTGATTTATTTACATAAATAAATATAAAGCAATTATATAACATAAAGCAATTTGCAAAATAGAACAGAGGATAATTATTCAAGATTTAAATAAACTCTTAACTTGTTTTAATATCTTTATTCCATTTTCTAGGTAATAAGCCCTATGTATAATAATGGCTCTTTCCAATTGTATCCAATATGGTGGTAGACTTGTTATATATTAACATTCGATATTTTAAATCTGAATAAACCCTCTGTCTCATTTTGCAGATTGCTCACATCCTATGTAGAAACAAATTTATTACAAATTCAAACTTCACAAGAATTTTATGGACACTTTAATATATAATATAAACTTATGTGTATTTATGTATGTGTATATAATTTATGTGTACTTATATAGTTATAATTAGGTAATATGCAAGGATTTTTCAAAGTAGCTGTTCCTTATGATATATTTTGTAGAACAGATGGGTTGTGATTTTATGAGTATATGGGCCTTGGTTATAGCCAGATTAATTTATTCCATATTCCGGGGATATCTTTGATTTTTTCCTACCTTTGCTCGTATATTTTCCCCAGCCTGAAATGTCCTTCCCATTCTCTTTATAGGTTCCTGGGCCCAATGGGGGAAGGGGGTTCTCCCATACCAACAAGCAATACTCTGGACACCAGCTGGGTGTCCTACAGTTCAACTCAATTCTGACATGGTCTATCCAGAGGTGGCATCAGGTACCACAGGTTAAGGGCTCAGTCCTACAAGACCTCCCCCAGATCCACCCCCACCAACCTCAGATGTCAGAACCAAGCCCAGATTATTACCTATGCTTCTGACAAACCAGCTATAGCGTGGAAGTTCCAACAGCCCCCTCCTTGAACACAGACACCAATCACAAGCCCAGGCTGTTACTTGTACTTGTCACTGACTGGCTATAAATCAGACATTCCCAGATGCCCTCCTTGGGTTTGATTAATTTGCTAGAGTGGCTCACAGAACTCAGAAAAACATTTTACTTACTAGAGCACCAGGTTTTCTGTAAAAGGATATAACTCAGGAACAGCCAAATGGAAGAGGTGTGTATAGCAAGGTATGTGGGAAGGGACATACAGCTTTCATGCCCTCTCTGAGTGCACCACTCTCCCAGTAAGTACCTCTATGTGTTCACCAACCCAGAAGCTCTGAACCAGGTCCTTTTAGGTTTTTATGGAAGCTTCATTACATAGCTGTGAATGATTAAATCATTGGCCACTGGCAATTGATTCAACCTCTAGCCCCTCTTCCCTCCCTGGAAATCGGGGGGGGGGGGGGGGTGGTGGGGGGTGGGAATGAGAGTGCCCAACCTCCTCTGCCAGAAGTCATTGAGAGGATGTAACCTGCCAACTGGCCTGAGAGCTGAAGAGAGCAATCAGAGGTTCCTCAGCCCCTCCCTTGTCCTTGAAATGGATGTGCAGTCCCCCATTCCCTCACTGTTTTCAAGGACATAGCATTGAGATAGTGATGTGGGGTGGAGAACACCTCCATGTGATATACATGGCTGAATCCATTTAAGGTCTCTTTATAAGCTTTTAAGATTCTGGTGGATAGGTGCAGAGATCTACTCATCTTACTGCCACTCATGACAATACATCTTACTGCCTCCTATGTAAGTTCCCTGCTACCTACCACTCTGGGTGGCCTGCATCTTTCTTCAGTCTCTCCCTGTCCTCCACAAACAGATGCCAGTTTCAGATTTCACCCAGGTAAGCCCCCAAGTTTATGAACCTATACCCTCCAATCACAAGATTGGTTCTCCTGGCAACCAGTCCCCTTCTGGGTCTGAAAGTCACCTCATTAACATAACAAAAGATACCTTTATCACTGTCTTGCTGTCATTAGGATATTCCAAGGGTTTTAGGAACTCTGTGCCAACAAAGAGCAAATATATCTTTCTTACTATAAATCACAGTATCCACATTCCTGTCCTGTCCTGGAAAGCTTCACACGATCACCTAGGTTGAAGAATATAAAAAAATACATATTTTGACCTGCAGTAGCCACAGGGGAGCTAAACCATTGGAACACTGGGTTCTCTCTGGCTATTAGGCTGGGTGCCTGAGATTTTAGCTCGTGCACATGAAGAACCAGGAAAGAGAGAAACTTCCTTCCGATTATTGACAGAGGTCCTGGACTGCCCAGAACAGTGCCTAGATGGCCCAGAACAGTGGGACTACTGCTACTTATACACCTTAGTATGCTGGACCTTAGCCCCAAATAGCAAGTTGGGGGGCAAATGACACTCCCCAAAAATCCAGAGAAGATTGAACAGAACATGGAACATGAGCAGAAACTAACAAAACAATACAGCTGGAAGAACAAAAATATTTTAAGGAGGCCCTTGAGGAGATCATTGTCTAGCACAAATAAATAGTTTTAGAAGTAAATTATCTATAAAATAGGTATTCCCAGAAACTACTAATGATATGGAGAACAAAGGCAAAAGAAATATAGAAAAAATCTAAATTTCCATTACAGCCCATTGACAAGAATTTAAGACAGAAAGGGTGACCATCCTCCAGGAACTTAGCTGCCTCAATGTTAATACTTTGCTAGAGGCAGAAAGCCAATAGCCAGACCTCCAGGATCCTGATAGTCTCCTTTCACTTATGAAAATCCCTTTGGAAACTTCCTTTATCTCTACGCCCCCAAGATACATGTTATCAATCATCCTCTAAACATATAGCTTACTGATACACATCTGAAGGGTCTCAAGACTAAGGTTTTACTGAACAGTAGTAAATGACCTCTCAGGTCCTGGAAACCTTGCTTCCAAATTTCTTAGAGACTCATGCTATCCCTAACCTCTTCCCCCAACTTGAAAGTATATAATCAGTCACTCTTCACAATCCCAGTGCAGTCTTTCTGTCCACATGTCCTGTCCCTGTACTTTAATAAAACCACCTTTTCTTTTCACTGAAGACATCTCAATAATTCTTTCTTGACTGTTTGCTCCTGGACCCCAACTTTTCACATCACTAGAAGGGAACGTGCAAAGAGGAAACACTGTTCTGTGGTGATGGGTTTATGGGTGATTTTTCTCTCTTTAATCAAATTTTCTTTAAAATAAATGTGATACAGAAAATGTTTTCTGTATTAGTTTGCTAGGACTTCCATAAAAATCCTCACAGGATTGGTAGTTTAATCAATAGAAATTTATTTCTCATAGTTTTGGAGGCTGGAAGTCCAAGATCACAGTGTTGGCACTGTGGTTTGGTTTCTCCTGAGGTGTCTCCTCGTGGCTTGCAAGCTTCTTGCCTTCTTGCTGTGTCCTTACTTGGCTTTTTCTGGGTGTGCATGTCCCTAACGTTTCCTTTTTATTTTATAAAAACATAAGTGTTATTGAATTAGGGCTGCACCATTATGACTGCATTTGACCTTAATTAACTCTTTAAAAGCCCTGTCTCCAAATATAGTCACTTTGGGGGTTAGGGCTTCAATATATGAATTCTGAAGAAGCACTATTCAGTCCATAACAGTTTCTAAAAGTGAAAAACTAGTTTATATTAAATAATGAAATAATTGAGCTATATAGTATAAAGTACCAGATTTCTGACAGCGAAATAGAGGGAAAGCATCAACAGAGGACTAGGACGCCTGAGTGGTAGTCTTGCCTTTGCTCTTTACTCTGTGACTGATCAAGTCATGTTTCTCATCACTGAAGAAAGGTCTTTTGCATATGAGAATTTCTCAAATTCCTTATGTTTTAAAAATTCAATATTATTTCAATAGAAATTAGTCATTAAAAACCACTGAGAAAAATTATAAAGATTAAAGTTATTATAATGGAATGGTTTGTTCCATACATTGAGATACAAAGCACAGCCCATTACTTATTCTGAATTATAGCTATCCTGCTTAACCTGAGGTTCATTCATCAGGGTACCAAGAAAGGCAATTGCAATCATTTTTCCTATTTCACTACCTTCTTCCCTCCTGAGGTTCAACAAGAATCGTGGGGTTTGTTTTGTTTTGTTTTGAGAGACATAGAGAGACACAGCGTGAGCAGGGGAGGGCAGAAAGAGAGGGAGACACAGAAAATGAAACAAGCTCCAGGCTCTGAGCTGTCAGCACAGAGCCTGATGCAGGGCTCAAAACCACAAATGCGAGATCATGACCTGAGCTGAAGTCGGACACTTACCTGACTGAGCCACTCAGGCTCCCCAAGTTTCAACAATAATTATAAGATATTTGAATGGCATCTAGAAAGTGAAAACAAGCCTCTGGCTTTCAATCCATCCTGACTGCAGTTGAGGTACTCAGTGTCCATGTTCTTGTGCTCCACCAGAAGGGTGACAGTCTATTCTTTCAGTGTTTACCAGATATCTTATTTCCAGCCCACACAACCTTCTCACTCCATCTGACCACCTCCAGGAGCTTCATGGGAGTGAGGCATAGACTCTTGCCACACTGAGAAACTGTGAGGTGTTCAAATTCTCAGTCTTGGGGAACACATTGCTCTACTTCTAAACTCAGGTAACTTTCAACTCTCTATCTTTAGACCACCCCCCTGCTCCTCATCAAAAAATCAAACTCTATTTCTTAATGGAAACAAAGCCCTATGAATTCTCCCTTGGGCCCTTATAATACAAGTCTGTGGTTGGAGAAGGGCTACAAGAGGAAATTATTATCATCTTTTCATGAGTCTGCTTCTGATAGTTAATTTTATGCTTCAAATTGGCTGGGCCACAGTGCCCAGGTATTTAGTCAATATTATTCTGGACATTTCTGTGAAGGTTATTTTCAATGAGATTAACATTTAAACCAGTGGACTCTTGAGTAAAGAAGCTTATGCTGGAAACTGTGGTGTGCCTCATCCAATCAATTGAATGCCTTAACATAAAAAAGACTGACTTCCCCTCAGCAGAAAAGAATTCTGTGGGCAGAATGCCTTTTAACTCAGACTACAGCTCAACCCTCTGTCTCCAGCCTGCCGGCCTGCCCTGAAGATTTTGGACTTTTATCTCCACAATAGTAAAAGCCAATTCCTTAAAATCTGGCTCTTCCCTAGATAGGTAGGTGGGTAGATAGATAGAGTGAGCAAAGGTATCTATTTGTAACTATATAGACAGATAGATACAGACATAATCATATATATATATATATATATATATATATATATATATATATATATATATATAAAAGCATGCCTCAGAGATATCGCAGGTTTGGTTTCAGACCGTATCAATAAAGTATTTCAATAATCTCAATAAGGTGAGTCAATTTTTTTTTGGTTTCCCAATGCATATAAAAGTTGTGTTTACACTATACTATAGTCTATTAAATGTGCAATAGCATTGTGTCTAAAAAATGTATATACCTTAATTAAAGTATACCTTATTGCTAAAAAATGCTAACCATCATTTCAGCTTTTAGTGAATAATAATCATTGGTCATAGATCACTGTAACAGATGTAATAATAATGAAAAAGTTTGAAATACTACAAGAATTACCAAAATGTGACACAGAAGCACAAAGTAAGCAAATGCTATTGGGAAAATGGTGCCAAAAGACTTGTTCAACACAGAGTTGCCACAGTCCTAATTTGTAAAAACAACAACAACAACAACAACAATAAAAAACACAATATCTACAAAGCACAATGAAGCAAAGTGCAATAAAACAAGGTATGCCTCCACACACACACATATATGCACATATATAGAGACAGAGATCAATATAGAGAGATAAAGAGGTGGTAAAAATGGCCCTTTACTTCTGTGATCTTACTTTAAAATTCACATAATCCCAATCTAATCATGAGGAAAACATCAGACAAATTCCAGTTGAGGGACATTATACAAAATACCCAACAGGTATCCCTCAAAACTGCCAAGGTCATCAAAAGGAAAATTTTTAAAAAGGGTTGAGAAATTGTCACAGCTAAGACGAGCCTAAGGAGACACGACAACAAAATGTAATGTGGGATCCTGGATGAGATACTGGAACAGAAGACATGAGGTAAAATGTATGGAAATAGGAATGAAGTATGGACAAACAACCTAAACTGTTGATAGTAGGAGAACCAGGGTACAGCATATGGGAACACTCTTTACTATGTTTGAAATTCTTCTGTAATCTAAAACTACTCTAAAACTAAAAGTTTATTAAAAAAATAAATTAAAAGTTTTTATTTTTAAGAAATAATATGGCTAAAGTAAGAACAAAAATGGTAGTTTAAAGAAGACTGTGATACCCAGTCACTCTAAGACAGTGGGAATAAGGAACATCAAAAATCGACTTGGAATCTCTCTGCTGATTCCCTGATAGAATTACACACTTAATTTTGAAACTTCATTTGTTCACTGGGAATGGAAACAATGCAGATATGCTCTATTCTGGCTGGTGGTATCTGCTTTGTTGTTTTCTTTCATTTTGTTCTGTGTCTTCCTTTAATTTATGAACAGAGGTGAAGCAATCCAACTTCTCAGTTCATGGCATATTGTTATCATTGGTGCTGGATTCACCCCTTATTATGATTTATACCTGTTTGTTCACCAACACCAACTCCTTTCTCCTCCTATACACATAGGCAACCACTGTAACATGCTTTGTAAGAATTTGACAAAAGTTCAGCATCCCATACTCCAAAAAGCCTAAAAAATGATAATGCTGCCAGTGTCTTCTTTTCTAATAGTAAAAACTTTATCTGAGATTAAAATCACTTAAATAGGAGCTTTAGAGTGACTAGTGGTATTGAAAGGCTCAGTTTTATTCGAAAGCTGTGGGTTTAATAGGACATTATTAAACCATTTAATCTCTCCTGCAGAGACATTTCATGCTGTCCCTTCAGGGAACTTTCCCTGCAGGAGGTCCTGGAGTCAGCCTGTGGCCAAGTTGGTGACAGTTCAAGAAGTTCATCCTGCTCTAATTTCAACTGAGCAGTAAGAGCACTCACAGCAGGAAATTCAAATTCAAAAATATCAAGGAAAAATACACACTGCCTTTCATTTCCCAGCACCCAGGATATTAAACCCAGATGACCACGGTGAAGGCAAGGGAAAGACAAATTGCAAAAATAAGCACTGTTATTCTAAGTCACCAGGTCATTTCAAGTGACAAATATGCCGATTTTACTTCTAGGGGATTCACTATCCTCCCTAAGGGAAGAGAAACATGTCCTTAGAAGATATTCCATCAAGGGCATAGCGTTATCTAAGGAAATTGATTGGTTTTGCAAAGATTAAAATTCAGAGTTTTACATGAGTGATGTTGGTTTTGAATCCAGCTTTGTTAGGTCATTTCAGCACCTTGGTGCTAGCAGACCCTGGGGAAACCTGGGCATGGTTTCTCCCCTCTCTGGCAGCCAAAGTACACCTGTCAACCTTTGTTCTATAGTCTGCACGAGGCAGCAGATACAGAGAAGAACAGAGCTTTGGAGGGAGGGAAATGGGCTCGAATCCCGCTCTCAGCCCAAATCAGCCGCTACTCCCTGTGCGACTTCGGGGAAGGGGATCTGTTCCCTTTCTGGGCATCAGTTCCAGCAGTTCAGGATTACAGAAAACAATACTCATGGGGCACCTTCAGCAGTTTGACTCTAGTCAGACTGTCAGGCAAAAGTCAGATAGATTTTTTTTTTAAATCTCTAGGAAGGCTGCTACTTTGGAGTCCATGTGCCACTATATACTTCATTTAGGCCAGCAGAGCAGAGCCAGTTTCTTTCCCAGGGTCGAAAGAGGTGTCTGCTTCTTCATTCAAAGTCCAGATGAAGCCGTTGGCTTGCAGTTGAGGGGTGTGTTCAATGGGAACCGTTTAAACATCAGAATTGCACTCAGCATAGCTGACGCTCCTCAAATGAGAAGCATTTGAAACAGAGGACATTTCAGAGAGTAACGGTTTCATGTGTCCATTTTGGGTTACTCTAAGCCAAATACTGATTAGTAGAAAGCTAACCAAAATTGAATCCACTATTGAAATATACACTATGCAAACTCCTTCCTTTCCCTCCTCCTTCTCTTCCTCCTCTGCCACTTTGTCTTCCTCTCCTTCTCCCATGCAAGTTTAAATGCACCTAAGTTAAATGCATGTAGGATTGTATGCTGCAATTCTGCCACACTTACCTTGCACCATGTTAGTAAACGAGATCAAGTACGTAAAGCAGGTGTTCCCATGCCTGGCGCTTCACAGATCTTCAATAACGGCAGCTGGTGTTTAAGATGAAGGCATGGCTCTGCCAGCCCCTCACGCTTAGCTCCACTCTCTCCTCACCAAAAGTGACAAATGTAATTTCAAGACCTGGGTTTGTTTTACTTTGGCTTCCTCCCAGAACTTCATTATTATAAAACCTTCCTTCCAGTTCTACAGAAAGACTGAAAATTCACACAAACTTGCTTGAAAATTCTTGGAGTTTAAGAAAGGTATTTGGAAGCAAATTAATTAATATCTAGAGTATGAGAGTTTCACAGTGAAGAGAAAAACAAGATTCGAAAGGAAGAGCAGCATATACTTAAGAAAGATCGTATGAGACAGTAAGCAGAAGACGGAATCTGGAATGATATATATCAGAGTTTTAAAAGTTTCTCTACAATTCTACTTTGGGCAGCTTGCTTAATTTCCCTGAGCCTCAGTTTCTCCAAATGTAAAATGAGAGAGAAAACCCAACAAGTGATTTATATTGGCAAGGGTCCAGAAGGAAAATAAACACGACCCTCAATACTTCAACAAAGAGACTTTAATACAGGGAATTGGTTAAACAGTTTGGGGGATTAAAGACGCAAAAAGGAAACACTGAGGGAGAGCACATGGTAATAACCACAGGGCTGGGGATAAAAGGAAAGAAGTTTTGATGTTCGGAACAGCTACTTCGGATGAGGAGCTTGCCAGCCTGAGACTTAGACCTCTAAGGGGGCACTGCCTGCCAGGAACACAGAGGAGGGACACAGAGGAGTTGGAGCTTAGTCTCTGAGGAAGGAGTCGTGTCCACTGGCACCAGGACCTCTGAGAGGTATGACTGAGGCTGCTTCTGGGATTGCTGAAAAAACCACTGGAGCCAAAGTGCCTTTTGGGGGCAACGCTGACAGTTAAGAACAGGCAAACAGCATGAAATATGTCCCTTTCCCCTCCATCCTTCCTGTGTCCCTCTCAGTCTCCCAATGTTCAGACCTTACAAGGATCCAGCTGGCAAAGGAGAACCGTAAATTGCAGAGTCCCAACAGAGCACAGACAGGTGGGTGTGGAGCCAAAAGATAATAGAGTAACTACTCACACTTTGTTTCTCACAAAACCACACAATATAGTTCACACAGGATCTAGCATTGACTCTTTAACCTTATATTCCAAACCGAATAACGAACCTTTATTAAAGAATGGAGCTTAAAAAAAATTCATGGTCATTTACTCAAAAAAACAGTATTGCAGTTGGTAGCACAGATGTGGGTGTGAAAAGCTGTGAATTTACATTTAGGTCACCTCATTTCCTAGTTGTAGGACCATGAACAAATCATTTAAATATTACTACTTATTATTATGTATTTCTCTTCACATTGAAATTCTGGTTCTTGCCTTTTTGCCCTCCAAGTCTTCCTTTCCTTCACCCTCTTACATGTCCCAAACTGAACATCTCCAAAAGCCTGATAAAGATTTCCATTTAGATGTCTTATTTCTTCTATATCTACTTACCTAAAATTCAACCAATATTGACTGAGTTACAACGTCACAGATGGCAGATACTAAAACAAGACTAAGTTATTAAATTGAATGTTTATCCAATGCCTATATATACCAGCACCATGCTTGGTACGGAAAATGCAAAAGTAAATAAAACATAGCCAATGTCCTCAAGTGAAATTCGTGAATGTAGCATACAATTATAAAATAAGGCAGCAGGGAAGTAGTACGTACAGGTTCTCATAGGAGCCCATAAGAGGGAACACCTCATTCTGGGGTCTTTCTGGAGAAGTTGGCAGCTGACCCAAATCTTAAGATGACTAGGGGTCTTTCTGGAGAAGTTGGCAGCTGACCCAATCTTAAGATGACTAGGAAGTATCAAAGTAAAGACATAAAGGATGTGGGAAGTATTTAAAACAAACTCATCAATTATCCCCTCTCTAGTACATCTTTAATGTCTCATTGTTCAAGAGATTGTTTCCCTATTCTAAGTAATAATAATAATAAACTTTATTCAGTCACTTTCTTGACCTACCATTGCTTCAACCTTCTGAAAAGCAATGTATCTCCTCATCACCTATATCGCTTAATAATCACCATGTACTGGGGCGCCTGGGTGGCATCCGACTCTTGATTTTCGCTCAGGTCATGATTTCATGGTTGGTGGGATTGAGCCCCACGTACAGCACACAGAGCCTGCTTGGGATTCTGTCTCTTCCTCTCTCTGCCCCTCCCCTGCTTGTTCTCTCACTCTCTCTCTCTCTCTCTCAAAATAAATAAACTTAAAAAAATTAATCACCATGTACTACTCATCACCTGAGCTTAATCGAATTATGTCATACTTGCTTCGTATTTTTTTAGAGAACAAAACATTACAGATGACGTTAATGGTCCCTTTATACATTTATCCAAACACATTACCTCCTGCCTCAGGATAGTATTCACTATCCTGACTTTGCATTCATTTATCTTTCCTTTGCATGTCTTATACTATTATTATATGTGCATGCATCCATTAAAAATAGAATTTTGTAGGTTTTTAAACTTCATATAAATGATGTCTGTCATTTTGTATTTTTCATTTTGCAGGTTGCTTTTTTAAACTACTCTACTTTGTGTTTCTGAGCTCTATCCACAAAGAAGCATATGCTCTCATTCATCTGAATGCTATAAATTATCTCTAGTACTTACAAATCACTATTTAATTATTATCCTATTCATTCTAGTTACTTCTGGTGTTTTCCTATTATCAGCACACTACTATGAATGTTCCTGTATGTGTCTCCTGGTGCATGATGAGCAAGGAGAAAGTGGATTTGCTGGACTTTGGGGCAGACATGGATTGCACTATTAATGTTCAACCCAAATCTTTTCCCCCACTTATTGAGCTCCTTCCCCACTCTGGTTCTAAAAGTGAAATCTAACACCAACCATCTGAAACTAACCCTGAACCATCAAGCATTCACTACCCCCATTCCAAAATTAAAGCACATTTCGAATTGACCAAATATTGCCAAATTCCTCTCTAAATTGGTTGAACTCTCACCAGTTGAGTGACTGGTGAGTTGAGTGACTGGTGAGTTGAACTGGGAGCGGTATGTGAATTGCTAATATCTCCATTATCACCCTTAAACTTTGAAGTTAGCTAACTTTAATTTTATTTTTTCAATTTTATAACTGTGAAAAGGTGTCTCACTGTTCTATTTTATATTTCTCTAATTATTAGCGAGGTTAACCTCATTTTCTTAAGCCTGTTAGCCATTTACATTTCCTCTTCTGCAAATTGAAACATTTTCATTTTAATACACTCAAATTTATTTACTTTTCCTTTATAGTCGCGTTTTTTGTTTCTTTTTTATAAAATCTTTTCCTAACCCAGGGTCAAACAGATTTTCACATGTTTTTTCTTCTAAATATTTGAACATTTGCTTATCACATCCTGTCTCTAGCCAAATTGTGTACGGTGTGTGGCAGGGATGTGATTTTAATTATTTTTTCCAAATATTTTTTTGCCAAATAATTTTTTGCACTAATTTTTAATGCCACTTGTGTTATATACCAAGTTTCCATATATGCACGGACCTTTTCTGTGGTATTGGTCCATTTATCTATCCCTTAACAAATGCCACATGTCTTAATTAGTATGGTTTTTAAAATTAAGAATTTCTTACTATCTGTAAGGCAATTTACCATCTTTTTCTTTTTAAAAAAAAATGTTTATTTTGAGAGAGTGTGCATGTATGCACACATACGCACACAAGTGGTGGAGGCGCTGAGAGGGAGAGAGAATCCCAAACAGACTCCACACTCAGCACAGGGCCCAATGCAGGGCTGATTCCATGACCATAAAGTCACAACCTGAGCCCATATCAAGAGTCTGATGCTTAATGGACTAAGCCCCACCCAGGCAGCCGTACCATCTTTTTTCTAAAATTGTAACTACTCTGTCCCTTTCTCCTTCCATATTATTTTTAAGATGAGTTTGTCAAATTCCATGAAAAATCAGGATTTCAATTAAAATTTCATAGAATCTTTACCTTGGAAGATTAATATAGTCATTATATCTTTTTATCCATGAACATAGTATATCTCTCAACTTCTTCACATCCATTTTGTGACCTTCAAAAATATTTTGTGGGGCACCTGGGTGGGGCTTAAGTCGGTTAAGCATCTGACTTCAGCTCAGGTCATGATCTCGAGATTTGTAAGTGAAGCATCGAGACTGCTTCAGATTCTGTGTCTCACTCTCTCTCTCCCCATCCACTACTTGTGCTCTGTCTCTCTCTCCCAAAAAATAAATAAACATTATATATATATAAATACATAAATATATAAATATATAAATACATAAATACATAAATTACAATATATATTACTATATATATAGTAATTTTCATATATATATACATATATATATACACACATATGTGTATATATATATATATATAGTAATTTTCTCCATAATTGTGTTAAATATATCCCTTGGTACCTTATGATGTGCTATGTTATTAGATATTCCACTCTGTTAGTTCTGGTGTTTAACATGGCTATTAATGTTTTCACACTGATCTCACATCTATTAAGTTTACTGAACTCTATTATTTCTGGTAGTTTATAGAGTCTATTAAATTTTTCTATTGAAACAATCACATGGTTAAAAATATTTGTCCTACTCTTTTCAAACTCTAATCTAGCTCTATCTTTGATTTATTGCACTAGATACAGTTTCTAATATAATGATAATATAAATGACTCAATTTGTCATCTTTAGTTCTTCCTGGCATTAGTAAGAATGCTTATAAAGTAATACATTAAGCATTATGTTCACTATGAAGTTTTAATAAAAAATAACCAATTTAAGAAAGTTTCCCTTCATTTCCATTTTGCTGATAGTTTTTAAAATAAATAATATTTATATATTTAAATAACATACAATATTTCATATAAACTGTGGCTGACTATTGAATTTTATCAGTTTTTTTCCTCTATCTGTTGAGTTGACCGTATGGTCATATAATAGGCCTTTTTAATCTGTTAATATGATGAATTACATGATTAGGTCTTCTCATATAGAGCCATCCTTACATTGTTGAAATAACTCCTATGTGACATTTATATACCTGAGAGGATGTATGTAGACCACACATAAGCTGACTTCAATTTCTTTATATTTTATTTAGAGTTTCTGAATCTCTATCCCTAAGTGAAACTGATCTATAATTTTATTATCCTTTTTTGATTTAGTTTAAATATCAAGATTATAATATTGTCACAAAATAAACTGAGTAGCTTTCCTTCTATTTTAATTCTTTGAAACAGTTTTATAAGATGAAGATATGTTCCTCAAAGGACTGGTAAAACTTACTTGTTAAAATTATCTATGCAGAGAAGACAGATGACTTTAATGTTTAGGTGGGCTGAGGTTAATAGGTAGAAAGAAGGAGAATTTTCATTATTATCACAACTTCTTTGATGATTATTCTTTTATTTATGTTCTCTACATCTTCCTGACTCAAATTGGTATCTTAAATGTAGTTTTCTAGAAAACTGTTTATCTCTGTGTTGAAACCAATTTTTTGTAGCATAAATATGTTTACAGTATTCTTTCGGATGTTGTTACATCCCTACTAGATACAAGTTACATATTTTTTTTTACTCTTTTGTACCTTTTTGTTCTTATCAGTTTCTAATCAAAAATAATATTTAGATTTTCTTGGTTCTTTGTATAGTTCCTTTATTTTCTGTTAAAAAACCTTTTTTGGCTTTTTATTATTCTCTTTTTCCTACAATCCTTCCTCAGTGTTTGTTTTTTGTGTTTTGTTTTGTTTTGTTTTGTGTGTGTGTTTTTGCTTCTTGAACCAAATACTTAATTTATGTTTAACCATTTATGTGTTAAGAAATGCACTTGAGGTATTATTGATGCATTCTTCCAATATTTTGTAATTTTCATTGTATTTTACTCTTTAATTCATTAATTATTTTTAGTATAATTTCACTTTTGAAACATATTGGGGCTTTTAAAATATTTTCTTATTGATTTGTAATTTAATTGCCTTTTGGTTAGAGAATATGGAATTTACTGGTTCTTTGAAATTTATTGATATTTCTGTGTCTGAATGTGAAGTAAATATTTCACATGTACTTTAAAGACATATAATATTGCCTATTTGTTCAACTCAGAGTTCTATGTTATCTGTTAGAGTTAGCTTCTTAATTGTGTTGCTTAAATATTCTCTATTATTACTAATATCCCTTAAGCTTGTTCTGTAAGTATTAGACAAGGGTTAAATCTCCCACTAAAATTGTTGATTTCACCATCTTTCCTTATATTTTGTTCCATTTTTACTTTATCTTTTCCAAGGATATGCCCTTAGTTGCAAGTGGATTTTGACTGTTAAATCTTCTCAGAGGATTATTCTTTACATAATTGTCCTCTTTTTTATTAATACTTTAATTCTACTTTGTATGATATTAATATTGCTATAGTAATTAGTTTATTTTCCCATCTCTTTGTTTTTAACCTCTCCACGTAATTTTGTTTTTGTGGTGAGCTTCAGCAGCAGCATATGGCTGGGTTTTGTTTTTATATCCTAAAAATCTCTTATCTTGTAAAGACTTAATCTACTTATACATATTGTTAATACCTGACATATTTTGAATTATTTCTACATCTTATGTTGTGTTTGGAGTTTACCAACATTTTCTTTTCTTCTTTATCTTTTTTCCTTTTCTTCTCTGCATTAGGTAATGGTTTGTACATGCCTTTTTCTTATCCACCTGTAGATTTTACCATGGTTTTAGTTAATGTTTTAGCATACAAAATTAGCTACACATTATCCTAATAATCTAAAGATTACAGTATTTTATCTCCCTCTTAGACACAAGGATTTTTGCACTCTTTATCTATCAAATGTCCCCTCCTTAGTTTTATCTTTAAGGAAAACATGACATTGAGGTTATTTGTTTCTTTTATGTCAACTCTTAATGAAATTTTCCAACACAATGTATAAAATTTCAGTGCCTTCTATCATATCTTGTAACCCAGGGTTTACCTCTGTACTCACTTTTCTACACTCTGTATCTTCAATGATTCTTACATTGATAATATTTGTGTAGTAAACTTTTGTACTTTTATATATCTAAAAATATATTTATTTATCTTCAATCTTGAATAATAATTCACCTACGTTATTATTCTTGGTTGACATTTTACAATGGTACTTAAGAATCTATCAGCCTCTGTTTTTGCTGATTCAAAAGTCAATTAATAAATCTAACTACTGTTTCTTTGCGAGTAGTCTGCCTTTCCTCTGTAATGGCTTTAAAGTCTCCCTTTCTCTCTGATATTTTGCACCTTCCCTACAATGAGAAAACAGTGTTGAACACAGAGTGAATTCTTCACTACTATCTTTTTTTTTAATTTTTTTTTATGTTTATTTATTTCTGAGACAGAGAGAGACAGAGCATGAGTGGGGGAGGGGCAGAGAGAGAGGGAGACACAGAATCCCAAGCAGGCTCCTTTGACGCGGGCTCAAACTCACAAACAGTGAGATCATTACCTGAGCCAAAGTCGGTTGCTCAACCGACTGAGCCACCCAGGCGCCCCCTTCACTACTATCTTTAATGCACAAATTCTCACTCTGTGTCCAGTCAGTCTAGAGTTGACTTTGTTAGAAGGTAAGACTTCTCCCTCACTCCCCATGTATGTATATAAAGGGATGTCCCTAGCAAGTGTCTTTCCTTATTCTTGCTCCACCTCTTACACACTCCTTCCACCTGAGACATTAGGTTGGATTGAGCAAATCCATTATAAAGGCTGTACGCCGTGGATGCTCAGTAGGTTGGGCATCCAACTTCAGCTCACGTCATGATCTCATAGTTCATGGGTTCAAGCCCCGCATTGGGTTCTGTGCTGACAGCACAGAGCCTGGAGCCTACTTCAGATTCTGTCTGTCTCTCTCTCTCTCTGCCCCTCCCTGCTCATGCTCTGTCTCTCTCTCTCTCTCAAAAATAAACATTAAAAAAAACATGAGTTTTGCCAGCTTTTAAACTTTTGAAATGGAAATCATATGGTATAGTTTTGTGTGTATGTTGTATTGTTTGACTTAATACTTGTCTGCAATACTTTAATTTTTTTATTTTTTTTAAATCCAAGTTAGTTAACATATAGTGTAATATTGGTTTCAGGAGTATGTAATATTTCCATTTTTAATAGAAAGTATCTGGTTTTTTTGCTTTGTTGCCTTAAACACACACAAAAGTCTTTGTCAGACTGGGTCCTAAAGTAATTTCATCTGGAGTGAATTCATGTTCTGATTTTTTTTATTATTTTGTGCATTATCCTTTTCAGCATTAATTTTTTCATGTGTTTTAAATTCTGTCTACAAGTTTGTATGAAGTAGATACTTTCTAAAAATGTGTTTTAATGCTACTGTTGTGTGTGACTTGTTTTAGTGTTTCACACTCACACCCTCCTTGTGTAAAAGTTTTGTAATTATCTCTACCCATTAGCCTGGTGTCCAAATCCAAATCCAGGCCTGCACTCTCACAGTAGGACCGTCACAGATCCAGGCACAAAGCCAGGGGGCGCTGAAACCCAGTTCCTAGTCATGGGGCTGTGCTTCTGTCCCTTCTGAATCTCTGTTCCCACCTCCACTCCTAAACTCCTCTTCACTCCACAACCTACAGCTTTTTAAAGCCAATCAACAATTGTATATCATGAGGCATTTTTTTTTCACTACAGTCTCTTTTCACAAGTGGTAGAAACTGTTCAGCCTTAATCACTGACGTGGCTATGCTCCCCACCTCATGAGGAGCACATTTGCAGAAACCAAGCTCCCAGATCCACTCCCTGCTTCAAAACAGAAAGCCCAGAAGGTCTGTACTGCAGCTGTCACCAACACTGTGTTTTTATTTGCCTTGAATTTAGAACCTTTCACTAAGTCTTTTATTATCCTTTTTACTTGTTAAAATCTATTATTATGTGTTTGGAACAAAAAAGATATTTACACAGAACAAATACGCTGCCCCATCTTGAGCACATGTCTCAACTCTTTTCTTAAGCCCTTACCAGCTAACTTATGGAAACAATGCTCTCCAAAAAGGGTTCTCTTAACTGATCATCTAGCTGCTTCAGCTAAGAGGTAGTGGCTTCCCCTCAAACCTTACTCTTGTCCATCTTCTGGACACATTTCATATTGATCATATCCTTGGGCTAAAAAGCTCTCACCTCCTTTGTTGTCCATTACCTTGTATCTTCCTCATCATCTTCCTCTGTAACTGTTCCTTCTCTAGTTCATCCTCTCTCTGAACTCTCACTCCCTTAATGTGTGAATTAACCCATATAAACCCCTGGCTTTGTCTTTCTCTCCCTCTTCTTTACACTCTTTCCTTGAGTGACCTGTACTTCTATCATTTTTACTCCCAAGTCTCTGCTTATACTGCTGGCACTTCTTCCTAGTTCCACCCCACATTTTCCATTGTTTTTTGGACATCTCCAGCTTGATAAACTGCTGGCTTCTTATGCATACTCATCCCAACTCCCATTGTTACCTCCACCAGATCTGCTCTTCCTCCTCAGTGTCACCACATTCCCAGGTACTTGGATAAAAACTGCTGAGGTAACTTCTACATCTTTCTCCCTCTTGTTCTCCACAATTAGCCAGTCATGAAATCCCACAGGTTAAACCCATATCCCTTCTCATGGTTATTCTAGACACTTCTCTAGTTAGAGCTCTAATTACCTCTTACCTGAACCATGTACTAGTCCCCACCTTATTTCATTGACTCTAGTCTCTTTGTTCCCCAGTGCACCTCACATTCAGCCTTGACAGTCATCTTCCAATGGCACAGTCTGATCATGTCACTTCCTTGCTTGAAAACTGCCAGTGCCTCCACAGGTCCTACAGAGTAGCACACGACACATTTTGGCTGCCTTTCAAAAGATTCAGTGATTTGGCGGAAATTTCTCCTTTATGTATCCTTCTAACTATGCTTCCAACCAGTTATCCTGCTAAGCATGACCTATGATACAGCCACACCTAAAACTTCTCCATGTCCCCTTTATAAAATTCCTTCATTTTCTCACATTATCCTTCTAACTGGAATTTCTTTCTCTCCCATACCTGTCAGTTCAAACCTTTACTCTTTTTCATACCTTAGATGAAAAGTTACTTCCTCCAATACTTTTTATTCCATCAGCCAAAATTAGTCACCCCTACCCTGAAACTCCTCTAGCATTCTATCTCCACTTCTATTAAGCCACCTATCCCTGTCCATCATCTAGTATACATATAAACATGCTGCATAACTGCTGTGAGACTATAATCCCCTGAGGACAGAGCCTATTTTACTAATCTTGGAGTCTTTCACAAAACCTGAGACAATCACTGACTCGGTATAGGCATTTAACAAATATTTCCCAGCTGAGTTAATGCATTAAAGACATGGCAGAAGAGATACATGCCTTGAATTGGAGACTGAATGAGTTAAAAATTCTTCTCCTCCCAGATTCAATAATCCTCTGCTTCTCAAAGCTAAAGACAAAATATATTACCATAGAAATTTGTGGAATTGTAATTAATAGTAGACAAAATTAATAGCATAACCAGCAATATTTTGGGAATATTTAGGCACAGTTTATATCTAATCCTGTGTGACCAATAGCCTTCCATAATCTCAAGACTCTTCAAGAAAGACTTGAAACTGAAACACCTCAACTTATCTCTGCATCCAGCCACACTGTATGCAGCTCGGTGAAGTGAAGATCTCACTTGGCACCCGTAGCTCAGACTTCACACTCTGACAAGCGTTGATCAAACTCTTGGTATATCAGCACTGAGAGGGGCACTCTGGCCCAATATGAGGCATATTCTTTAGTGGTAAGACTAGAATATTTGATGCTAGGCTGAAATGTTTACATTTTTATCTTACAGGCCTCAGTAAAGGAAAGTTTTTCAGAGGTGAAGTCAGCATATAAAATTTTAAACTTTAGTAGAAAATTTGGTCTAGTATCATAGAAGGGTAGAATGATGAGTAACACTCCCTCATATTCTAACATGTCATAGAGCCAGATCAGTAATTCTAAGCCCCCCAACTCAATTTACAGTTAATATCTTGGCACTGTTTTCAGAGCCTAACTACACATATTCAGGAAAAAATCTGAGCAAAAATTGTAAATTTGCCTCCAGGCATGTAAATGTTATTGCATAATTAACTGAGACATGGATTAATGTGACTAAATTCACAAAAACAATCCCAATTAGGGAGCTGTATCTTGAGAGGTTTTTTTTTTAACCCAAGGACCCACAGAATTTACTGTTTTGACTGTTTTGATTTCTAAGGTTTCCTCTCCAGCAAAGGCTCAAGATTTCAAAAAAAACTATGGGCTTGAATGAAGGAGCTTGAGGCACTTGAAAGGATGCTTAAGGAGCACATTGCCAAGCTTTCTGCCAAGCTTTCTGCCAACTCTGAGGAACATTTGTAACTGTGTTCCCGGTGGGATGCTTACCTATCCCTGGGGAAGATGTTTTCTCTGTAAAATCTCTGATCATTCTGATGGCATCTAAAGTAAAACTAAATGCACACATTCAGAAATCACTATATCCTTATGGGGTGTCATAAAGGTAATATACAATTTCTCTTACCACCAGTATCAGCTCTTCAACCTCCCAGGCCTAAATAAATTCCTATTACACTAAAATGAGAGGCATTTCAATTCTTGATTATGTTTTGCCTTTGTATTATCTATATATGAATCCTACATAACATTCTACATCTTCTATTTCTCCCCCATAGACTGGTTTTAAGTGCCATTAAGTTATATTTAGCAAAAGACAAACATATCTACTTAGTTACTCACATCACACATAACATCTAAGCAAGTGCTCTGAGGCATTATTTTTCATTTTCTCATCAATTCGGTAGTTATCCCAGACAGATCGTGTCAGTGCCTACTGAATCTTTTCTTCTAGACCTGTGCTCTTGGTGTGCACTCTGGGAAAATAAAAACCTTCTGAACTATTCACACAATGGTACCAGGAAACTTCTCTAAGAAAAGTCTATGAACAGATGATGGATGGCACAGAATCTATGAAGAGCCATTGCACATCACAACCTATAAGAATAAAAAGCCTCCTTTTGTGCTTCTCTCTTACACTATTCCAAATACCAAGTCTCTTACTGTAATTCTTAAATTCAAAAATAGTAATAATAATAACTCAATAATAATTCCTAAACTCAAAAAACTTAAATTCAAAAATAATTTTAGTTCAAGGACAGTTCTTAAAAATCCAAATATTTTCTTTCGGGTGTTTTTTTTTAGTGTTTATTCATTTATTTTGAGAGAGAGAGGGTACATGCATCCGTGTGTGGGGTGGAGGGACAAAGAGACAAAGATAGAATCCCAACAGGTTCCCCGCTGTAAGCACAGAGCCCAACATGAGGCTTGATCTCACGAACCATGAGATCATGACCTGAGCTGAAATCAAAAGTCAAATTTCTAACTGACTGAGCCACCCCAGCACTCTACTTTTTGCCTTGTTTCTAAAGTAATTGATGGCTAATGAGTTTTATCTCTATTAATACTACTATTACTGCTAATAGGAGTATTCATTTTCATTAGATGTTATTGAAACAAACTCAGTTCAAGTTCTCATAAGCAAACCAAAAGGGAATTTACTGGCTTCTATGGCTAAGAGGAATATTTTTTAGTAACTCACAATGTTAAAGAAAGAGCTATAAAAATGAAGGTCTCACTGACTCAGTGCTGCCAGGACTCTCTTGGTCACTTTTATCCCCACTTGCCTCTGTGTTTCGGCCTCATTCTCTCCCACAACTGGATTTCTATCAAGTGACTAAGAAATATGGTCATTGGCATCTCTATGCCTATGCAGAGCAGTTGGGCAAGACAAGTAAGGAAGGATAGACTAATTTCCCTAGGATCCAATACTGATCCCTAGAAAGAACCTAATTAGGCCTACCTAGTTCAAATACCAACCCCTTAGATGGAAAACTATGATCAGTCAGACCTGAGTCAAGGGGGAAGGTAAGTTACAGAGTGTAAAGAGACAGGAAGGCTCACAGGAAAGGCTGAAGAACAGTGGCTTCTAAAGCCCATTAAAAATAATAATAATTGGTATCTGTGTAACATAAAGGTCATACAAGGAGGCCCACAAATAAACAAATGTGTTTTGATAAGCTTTTAAAAGTGAAATTAGTATTAGGGCACCTGGGTGGCTCAGTCGGTTAACAGTCTGATTTCAGCTCAGGTCATGATCTCATGGTTTGTGAGTTCGAGCCCTGCCTCAGGCTCTCTGTTGTCAGCACAGAGCCTACTTCAGATCCTCTGCCTGGACCCTCTCTATCCCTCCCCTGCTTGTGCACTCTCTCTCAAAAATAAATTAAAAAAAATTTTTTAAGTGAAATCAGTATCAACCTTTTTAAAATCCTGAGATTCCTCTCCAAAAATCTTTATTTCCAGGTTTTCTTCAAAAAACAAAAGATCTGGTCACATATCCCAAATGTTAACAAATATAGTTAAGTTGAGGATGCCCCTTTTCATTGGGACATGCCCCTTCCCATTCACAATGGCCTATTTCATTCATTTATGTCACTCACACCTGGTCCTGCAGGCACTTGAGAGTATGACTTGACTAGTGCAGCCCTTCAAAATTATGAGCATTATTTCTTTCCAGCTTCTTGGCAATACTTTGCCATTGGCATTATCTTACCCCAAGGAAGCTGAACTCAGAGTTTTCATGATATGCTCAAGGTCACAAGGCTAATAAGTGGAGGAGCTGAGACTTATAATGCACATCTCAAATTTAGGGTTTTAAAGGAGCATCTTTCAACCTTACTTTTTTTTTTTTAATTTAAATTCAAGTCAGTTAATATACAGTGTAGACTTAGCTTCAGAGTAGAACCCAATGATTCATCTCTTACATGACACCCAGTGATCATCCCAAGTGCTCTCCTTAATGCCCATCACCCATTTAGCCCATCCCCCCTCCCCTCCAGCAACCTTCAGTTTGTTCTCTGTATTTAAGAGTGTCTTATGGTTTGCCTCCCTTTCTCTTTTTATCTTATTTTTACTTCCCTTCCCTTATGTTCATATGTTGTTTTTCTCAAGTTCCACATAAGAGTGAAAGCATATATTGGTCTTTCTCTGACTTATTTCACTTAGCATAATACCCTCTAGTTCCATCCACATTGTTGCAAATGGCAAGATTCCATTCTTTTTCATAGCCAAGTAGTATTCTAGTGTGTGTGTGTGTGTGTGTGTGTGTGTGTGTGTGTGTGTGTGTCTGTGTCTGCGTCTGTGTGTGTGTGTGTGTGATAATCTTCTTTATCCATTCACCAGTTGATGGACATCTGGGCTCTTTCCATAATTTGGCTATTGTTGATAGTGCTGCTATTAACATTAGGGTGCATGTGTCCCTTCAAATCAACATTTTTGTATCATTTAGATAAATGCCTAGTACTGCAACTGCTGGGTCATAACATAGTTCATTTTTAATTTTTTGACAAAAGCATACTGTTTTCCAGAGTGGCTGCACCAGTCTGCATTCCCACCACAAGTGCAAAAGAGTTCCCTTTTCTCTGCATCCTCACCAACATCTGTTATTTCCTGAGTTGTTAATTTTAGTCATTCTGACAGGTGTGAGGTGGTATCTCATTGTGATTTTGAACAACAAAGCAGGAAAGAGTAGCCGATGGAAAAAAAGACACTCTTCAGGAAATGGTGCTGGGAAAACTGGACAGCGAATGCAGAAGAATGAAACTGGACCACTTTCTTACACATACACAAAAATAAATCCAACCTTAGTTTTAAGCAGTGAAATGCTTCCTATCAGAGGAAACCTTGAGTGGATCACTCATGTGTCAATTAATGGAAGCTGAGCTCTGCAGATGAGGAAAGAGTGCAGGGCTGGCAATTCAGACTGGAGTCCCACCAAGCTTGGGAGTTGTCTACTTCACTTTTTGACTCCATCACCATCCCTACTCTCACCCCACCTCACACTGGCTCCTAAGGCACTTTTACAGAGCACAGTGAAAGACCTCCTTGAATAATGTAATTGAAGCAAGAGATATAAGGTATTCTCTAGTACTCTGAGAAGTCTTCAGAGGGGTGAGAGAAATACATTTATAATATACTATAGAACATAATGTAACTTGTAATATATAATTATAGAAGATTTCATTGTACTATATATTTTAATATTTATATATATAATTTCAAAGGATGTTTACAATGTAAAATAATATACCTGCATAGCTATATAAATACTATCCTATGAAAAGAGCTTCCAAAATTTTTGTAATCAAATAACTCAGGTGAGAGAGGATATATCAGTCAGGGCTCATTCAGAAAAAGAGAATCCACTCTACTACTTTGGTACGAAGCACTCACTATAGAGTTTAGGAGATTATACAGCCATTGGAAGATCTGAGGGAACAGAAGTAAGAGGAGATGCCTGTGAAATCAGGGAAGTGCTGCCCAGGAGCAGCTTGGACAGCAGCTTGAGCTCAGCCTGAAACAACCAAGTGTTTAGGGTAAAAACCTCCCTAGAAAGCAACTCTGGGTTTGCATCCAGACAACACTGGCTTCTCCCAGTCTTCTGCCTTGCAAGTCCTATGCAAATTCCTCTTATTAGCGAATTTGAGCCTGCAGCAATATAGGGATGGGAACAATATAGGGATGGGAACAATATAGGGGTGGGAACAATATAGGGATGGAAAGCTCCTGACTTCTCTTCTGCAAATGCAGAGAAAACCTTAGAGAGGGGCTGCAGGCATGCAAAGTTGATGACAAACAATTCAAACAGGGGCACTCTAAGAACAAATAAATTTGGGCAAAGAAAAAAAATATATTCCTCATCTAGATGGGTATCGACTGAAGGGTGTCTGTTCAAACACATCTGAGGCCTCTGCCCTCAGTCTGTGCAGTGCCTTCTGGTTCTCTCCCTTGTTGAGATGAAGGACTGTAGGTGGAGGTTAAGACAGAGGGAACTTTTGGCAAGTATGTACTAAAGGAAGCACAAAGTCTTCAAAAAACAGATGTATCAGAATGAAGGTTGGAGTCACATATCATAGCAAAGGATGCTATTTTCCTACCCTCACAAGTCTCTTTTTTTTAAAAATTTTTTTAATGTTTATTTTTGAAGGAGAGAGAGACAGAGCGTGAGCAGGGGAGGGGCAGAGAGAGAGGGAGACACAGAATCTGAGGCAGGCTCCAGGCTCTGAGCCATCAGCACAGAGCCTGATGCAGGGCTCGAACCCACAAACTGTGAGATCATGACCTGAGCCAAAGTCGGACGCTTAACCCACTGAGCCACCCAGGCACCCCCACAAGTCTCTTCTAATTAAAAAAAAAATTATTTTTTTAGTCAGGCACAAAGCTTCTTAGAATAAAAGTCTCCATTCTCAACCCCTTTGTAGCCCTATGACTAAATGTCAATGATAATAAGCAGATGCATTACATAGAACTCTGAGAAATAATGCATTCTTTCCCACTTCTTCCTTCCTACTGCCTGAAATGGCGATGTGACGGTAGGAGCTCCAACAGCTATTGTGCACCAGATGATTCTGAAAATGGAAGCAACAGGGTCAGGGCTGGCACAGGAAACAAGTACAAGTCTTAGTCCCTGATAAAACTGTACAAGTCACCTGCAGGCTTCTTTTACATGAGAGAAATAACCTTCTATCTTATTGAAGCCACTACTGA
Source organism: Panthera pardus (assembly GCF_024362965.1). Taxonomy (NCBI): domain Eukaryota; kingdom Metazoa; phylum Chordata; class Mammalia; order Carnivora; family Felidae; genus Panthera; species Panthera pardus. The sequence continues at coordinate 190,617,300 of NW_026526688.1, forward strand.
GAAAAGTGTCCTTGTTATTAACAGCCAAATGCAATTCCTATTTGATAGATGATTGAAGTTATCAGATGATACTTGCTTGGAGTGCAAGACAGGCCCCAAAATGCAAACATCTTCAGGGGATAGGTAGGTAACCGGAATAAATAAATGACATAAGAAAAGGAGGGGCACTGGGAAGACCATCGTGATCAGAAAACAGACAATGCTAACTGGCTTAACACAGAATGTTGAAGATCAATTACTAAATATCTAATATCTCTATTAAGTATTAATTATTAAATATCATACTCTCATCCTCAATAGACTGGTTTTTCTAGGTCACAAAAATGATCATGTCCCTTCCCTGCTCAAAGTCATCTCCATTGGCTTAGGATAAAATTCAAACTTCTTAACCATGGCCTATAAAGCCAGTAACCTCTTGAACTTGCCTATCTCTCCAGCCTTGTCTCTGCCTTCTTTCTCCATCATCTTTGCACTTCAGCCACATGCAGGTGTCTAGGCCCATCCTGATCAATCTGGAATGCCCTCCCTATCTCCTGTTGTCCACTTTGCCTTACCAGTACAAGTCATTACTTTCCCAGAGGAATCTCAAATCACAGCCACCTGTGTGAAGTCTTCTCTGAATACTATGAATGTTCTAAGAATGAAGATGCTGCTTTCAGGTTCAGGAATTAGAAAAATAATAGTTGTAGAGGTGCCATTTTAGGTGTGGCTTAAGCAAACTTTTGAAAGGCTAAGGCACAGGGAATAAAAAGTATATATGAGAAACAGAAACTTCATGAGCAAAGGTCCAGAAGTGAGAAACATGCTGTTTGTTTAAGCAACAGCAAATGGTACAGCTTGGTTATAACACTGGTACACACATAGGACAATCTTGCTAGAGAGAGCCCAAAATGCTTCATAAATGATGTGCAGTTAAAACATTTCATAAGAATCTTATGCGTGAAGAGCCTTATGCTAGATTCAGTAATTGTACAGTCAAAGACATAGTCTCCACCCTTAAGGAATTCAAGTTTACTAGGAGAAACAGACATGTAATAGGTCATCTCAATATGTTTTGGATAAATATTATGATGTATATATATATGCATGGTGGGCTCTAGGAGTTCATGACAGGGATTACACTCTCATTTACTAAATGTCTAATACACTATGCACTTTATACACATTATTTTACTTAAGACTCATAGCAGCCCTCGAAAGTAGGTATTTTTATCTTCAAATTAAATAATGAGAAAACTGTGATTCAGAGAATTTAAGTAACGCTGTCCAAGGTCACACATATATTAGTAGCATTCTTTCCACTACATCATGCTAAAGGGAGTTTACTTAACTTGGTGGACAATGAGGTGTCATTGAAGGGTTTTGAGCAAAGAAATGACATACTCAGAGCAATGCCTTAAGAGGATTAATGTGGTAGTGATGTAAAAAAATAAAGCACAACAGAGAGACCAATTAGAAAGCTATGGCAAGTCCAGGCTTGAAATGATGATCTTCAGAACTGGCTGTTAAAAAAAAAAAAGGTATAATTATGCTTGTGTGTGGCAGCCATTAGTGCTGTCCACCATATACTTTCACCAAATATTCTGTTCCTCCCGCTTCTGGGCATTTGATAATATTGTGCTTCTTTGTCCCCTTAGAGTCAGGTGCAGTCATGTGACATGCTTTGGCCAATGGAATGTGAGTTGAAATTACAGGCTTCACCACACTGTCTGTTTTCCCTTATATCACAGCAATGACAAATGATCCAGAGGGCACTGGCCCATTAGCCTGGAACCTGGAGTAAGAATGATGTAGAACAGAACCCCCTCTGGCCCACCATGGACAAGAAGCATTGGTGAGAAGTAAAATTTGTTTATTTTAAGTCACTAGGACTTAGGGCTTGCTTGTTACTGCAACATAATTCAGCTTACTCTAACTGATGCCATATCTTTTCCTGAGACTTACTCATTTCTAGCACTGCTTCTCAAACTTTAATATGCACTCTAATACCTGGAGATATTGTAAAAGTGTAGATTCCTGTTCAGAAGATCTGAAGCCCAAGATACTGTATTTCTAACAATTTCCCATTCCCAGATGATGTGGATGATGCTGGTTCATATTACAGTATTGCAAGAATCTAAAACTGAACTGCCTAAGATGATAGCAAATACCAAATGACTACTTCAATTTAAATTAACTAAAATTAAATATTCAGTTTCATAGCCAACCCAGCCACATGTCAAGTGTTCAAAAGCCACATGAGGCCAGTGGGCTACTGTATTTAACAGCAGAGAACTGTGTAAACACTTACACTATCATAAAAAGTTTTATCAGACAGTGCTGTTCTAGAGCAATATCCAGAAACACAGTGACAATTAGCCCTGACATCCTGGGGGACGGGGATGGTCATCAGGCAAGCAAAGTTGCTGGTATCAAACAGTCATCCAATGGAAAGCAGCGTGGTTTGAGTCCCAGGACATGAAGCTGAGACGGAAACAAAATGTGACATTCGATCTGAGTACAGAATAAATCCCTGCCTTGCTTAATCATTTTATTTCCCCTGTGGATCATTTTAAGAGATCCCATTTCAGGGAAGGCAGTTCCATGGAGCCTCTTCTTTCTTTGCCCTGATCTTGTCTGTCCAATTTGGCTAATCTATTTACTTCCCCCAGAAAACATACGACACCAAGTATAACACTTGTTTTTGATCTCCTTTCCCCAAGAAATCAATAGCACTCAAAGAGAGCATGCCTGTAAGTGCTGCCAAAAGAGCTATAGAATTACACAGTACAGTAGGCATGTGGCTATGATTGGATGCTAGCTGCCGCCTGCTGCCAGTGATGTTCTACACACTGGTGCCCACTCACCTCTCTCCCCGCTCTTTCCCTTCACCAGTAATTCAGACAACAGGAAAAACCTCCTGGTTCATCTCATCCCCTCTTTCTTGTTTCCATTGGCCCTGAAAATAGCAGACCTCCTGTTTTGGACTAGACTTTGGCAGGGGTTATTCATATGAGATCCATGGGCACAGTGTAATTGTATGTAAAAACTTGGTGTATGTTGCATGGTTCCCAATACCCACCCCCAAGCCAGACTAACAGGGAAGTGGGGACAGACTGTAGCTGGCTCCATCCAGATTCTGGTGGCCCAGTGCATCCAGGGAGGAGCAAAAAGAACCTAAAAGGAATAAAAGCATTGGCATAGACATAGAGAAGAAAAGACATGAGTGAGATACTGCTTGTGAGAGACAGGTTGTAAATGACCTGCTAGAAAAACCACTGAAGACCAGAAGGAATCGAGGAAAATGTCATCTAGGATACCAATTTAGACCATATTCCCCATTAAACAGTAACTCACTTTTCACCCTTCCCCATATTACCAAGACCTGAGTCACATTACCAGGGAATAATCTTGGATTGATTAAAATCACCTCACCTAGCAGCAATGAGGATACAATAAACTTCATGTTAAAGTTGTCATCTACTATACCCAAGTTGGTAGACAATGTAATTTCATAGAGTCTACAGACTTTAGCAGATTCTCAAGGGACCTATTGGACCAAAGGTCCACACTGCTGTCTGAAGATTTCTGACAAAGGATATGATGCATCTGAAGTACTAGCAGAATTGGCCGTGTCCTTTCAAGGGCCTCTATCTTCTACCTTCCTGCCTCCCATTGTTAATAATGTCATGTTCGGGGGTGCCTGGCTGGCTCAGTCAGTGGAGTATGTGACTCTTGATCTCAGGGTTGTGGGTTCGAGCCCCACATTGGGTGCAGAGATTACTTAAAAATAAAATCTTGGGAAAAAATAATAATGCCACGTTCAGGACTTGCAGAAACATAGTACCTTAGTCCTTCTCTGACAATTTCGTGCCAATATTTCTTTTTTTTTTTTCAACGTTTTTTATTTATTTTTGGGACAGAGAGAGACAGAGCATGAACGGGGGAGGGGCAGAGAGAGAGGGAGACACAGAATCGGAAACAGGCTCCAGGCTCCGAGCCATCAGCCCAGAGCCTGACGCGGGGCTCGAACTCACGGACCGCGAGATCGTGACTTGGCTGAAGTCGGACGCTTAACCGACTGCGCCACCCAGGCGCCCCTCGTGCCAATATTTCTAACTGCAGGAGACAATGAATTTACCCCTGACACCCCTCTCCCCACTTCAGAGACCTGAGGCAGACCCCCAATGACCACCACAAGCAGGTCAAGTTCTTTGAAGTCTCTGTAATCTAGCCATTCTTGTTTAAATATAAAACTCATGATTCCTACCACAGATCTTCAAGTACTATCAATACCCAGAAAGTTGGGCTGTGCTATTTTGTGGATTCAGGTACTTCCTGTCACACCACCATGGACCCTCCAGACTTATAACTCTGTGTGAGAAGCATGACAGACTTTGTTGATTCCTTGAACATTTTGTGTGCATCCACCAGGTGCCTACCCCTTTCCAGATGCTCATGACACAGAGATATCTTTAAAACCCTGCCCTCAAGGAACTCAGTCTAGAAGATACAAAGACAAACAATCATAATTCTGGCCATGGGTCTGCTACTGCAGAGTAAGAACAGGACACAGGAGATCAGTGGTGGGCAACAAGACCTACTGAGGGGCACTGAGATAATCTGGACAAGTGTCTTTGCTTACTAACTTTCCCCACAGGTGTGAATCCCTTTAAAGATGAAAAAAAAGAGAACATCCTGGGTTTTCTTGAATACCCAATATCCTAGAAGGTCTCACTAGACATGTAGGCAGCAGATCTACACATTAGTTCTACCTTCTCTACTGAATTTTTACATAGTTCCTGCTCACTCAGTTCTGTTCTCTGAGTTGTGATTATCATACCCATCCCTGTAACATGAAGGTGGGTAGAAAAGGGTAGCAAACAGAGCCATCTGTGGCAGTACATCTTTCCCAGAGGGTGAATGCAAGTTCAGTCTACTGGAAACACAAAATGGGCCCTTCAGCAAGTCTCTGGTACATTCAGAATGAGTCCATTTAAAAATCCATATCCAATACAAAGGTCAGCAAACTTTTTCTGTAAAAGGCAAGACAGTAAGTATTTTAGGCTTTGCCAACCATGCCTAGTCCCTATTGCTTCTATTCAACTCTGCTCTTGCAGCAGGAAAGTGGCCCTAAACAAGCCCTCAACAAATAAGCATGGTTGTGTTTCAATAAAACCTTATTAATGGATACTATAATTTCAATTTCATCTAATTTTCCCTTTCTAAAAATACCATTGTTCTTTGACTTTTTTTTTCAAGTAGACTCTATGCCCAGCGTGGAGCCCAATGCAGAGTTTGAACTCACAACCCTGAAATCAAGACTTGAGCCGAGATCAAGAGTCAGACTTAACTGACTGAGCCACGCAGGTGCCCCTTCTTTGACTTTTGTAACCATTTGAAAATATAAAAACTACTGTTAACTGGAGGGCTGTGCAAAAGCAGGCAGTATTTGCCCACCCTGTTGTATGAGTAAAGCTACTGATTTCCATCACATGATGGTAGGGTTTTCTTAAAACCAACTTGCCATCATGTGGCATCATGTGCCATCATGTGGCCATGTCCCATGGCCATGATGACTGAAAACTCATTGAGGACATGGAGATGAATCTGTATGTACAAAAGATTGCTTTTTATTCTGTGCAATCTTTTCAAATTGTTAGATAGATGTTGTTGCAGCACATCTGGTTCAAGGAAGTTGAAATTTTCATATTTTTATTTTTTGCAGGAAACAAAGAGAAGGAACTGAATGATTTCACCTACCAAGAACAGAGCACAGTAGCCAACTCTTAACAAAATCAGACAAAGGACAGTGGCAGAATAGGCAGGGCCCCAGGCAAGGCACACTAGTGGAGCACACAGCCTTCTGTACAGCCAGCCTCCCACCACCTCTCCCACCAGGATTATTGGTCTTCACAAGCCATGCTGCACTGCTGGGGTTTGTATTCCTGTGCATAAGACAAGGTCCCCGAACTGTACACACAGCAGATACGTATCAATGCCAGGAAGTGTTATCACCACACACTGCCTGCGTCATGAGCCATGAGCAAGGCCAGCTGCTCATGAGTGGAATTTTCTAGTTATCAGAGAGCTCTCAAAAATGCAAAGTACCGCTGAGTTCCTTGGAGACTCAAATTGGATTTCTCTTGTTTTCTTTTTTCCAAATTCAGGGATCAAGTTGGGGTAGCAATTTGGGTATTTTGTTCAAGGGCCTAGGAAGTAAACTGATATACTTTCTGCAAACCCTCTTCCTGCCTCCATGCCTACTGTCTCATATACATAACAGATCTTTAGTGATTCAATTCTATCCCATTCACTTAATATTTAGTGAGTCTCTCCTAAAATAAGCTAGTTACTGGAGATAAGGCAGTAAACCAGACAGATTTGATTTGGATTAGTTGGCTAACAAAGAAAACAGACATTTAACTACTAATTCAAGTATAACACATATTACAGTAAGAGACATATCAAGTGCTATAAATATATCTAGAAAGGGAATACAGCCTACTCCTGGATGTACAGAAGGCCTGCTTGGGAAAGACCCAAAGTTGGGTGGCTTGGTAAAGAGGAAGAGAAAATTTTCAACAGAGGAAATAATGTATGTGAAGAACCTATGGTAGAGACTATGGTATAATCACAGATGTAAACTGCTAAACTTCTGGGGCTCCTGGGTGGCTCAGTTGGTTAAGCGTCCAAATTCAGCTCAGGTCATGATCTCATGGTTTGTGAGTTCGAGCCCCATATTGGGCTCTGTGCTGTCAGCTCAGAGCCTGGAGCATGCAGCCTGTTTCAGATTCTGTGTCTCCCTCTCTGCCCACCCCCCCCCCCAACCACACTGTATGTGTGTGTCTCTCTCTCAAAAATAAATAAACATCAAAAAAAATTGAAAGAAGGGACAAGGGCAGGGACTATGTCCTTGTTCAACTCTGCTCTTAGCACAGGGCCTCTCACAAGTGTTCAGTGACCATCAGCAGCAACACGCAGAGCTAACCTATCCCATTTTTTCTTCCTTCTATATACATCTTTACTACTGGGCATATTGCATGGGGATTAATTATTTGTTTACAGTTCATTTCCCCATTTAAACCAAAAGATGGATTTTGTTTTGTATTCCTAGTACCCAACAGAATGTAAGGGCTCAATAGTGAAAGAGGATAAGAATGAAAGAAGGAAGGAAGATAAAGGCAAAGAAAGTGAACTAGAAAGAAAGAACTTCAGTGCATTAAAATAATCATTATTGTGGTAGATTAACTTCTTCCCTTGGCAACCAGAAGGGTGGCAGAATATGGCATTCTAGGTGTGGAAGGAAGAGAAGCCTACCTCCTTTCCATCCCTGTCTCTTGTATCTCTTTTTTGTCACTTTTTAAGTGCCAACTGTACTAGTCAGCTATTACTAGAATAATGCTGTATGACAACCACTCCAAAATTATTGAGCTTTATTTCTTCTTACAGGTCTCAGTCCATCTACAAACTGGCTGGGCCAAACTGAACTTGTGGAATCCAGGCTCCAGTCTGAGGGTTGGAGTCAGGTCCTCTCCACACTGTTTTCTCAGTTTGGCTTGGCTCTTGCATTCCTATGAGCTCTATGGAAGCTCTCCCCGTTTTGGATGGTACCATTTTCATACCTTGGTTGAAAGCCAATAACCTAATCAAATTGAGATCTGTCTCAAAGCTCACTCTAGTATTTTGCATCTCTCAGGTTGTCTCAATCATCCTGTGGCAAGAGAGAAACCAGAATTGGTTTTTCAGGGTAGAAGATATTTTCATCTTATTTTGTGATGAAGGGAAATAGCCAATAGAGAGGAAGAAGTTAATGAGTCAGGAAAGAAACTGATTAATTAATGGAGCAAAGGCCTGAAAAGACAGGAAGGTAGAGGATCAAGGGCATAGGTGGAGGAATTGGCCTTAAACAGGAAGAAAGGGAAGAGGCAAGGAGTCCCTTCCATTCAAAGAAGAGAGACTGAGGATGAGAGTTGTTAAAGACAAAGGAGGCAAGGAGGTGAGGAATATGTTCTAAGGACTCTATTCTCTCTGGCTGTTTATCACCAGAGAGAGAGGGAAGAGGTGGTGAGGAAGAGGCCATCAGGAAAGAACTGTAGAGTTGAAAGAGCTTCCCGGGAACAGGAAGAAGCACTGATAAAAGATATGTAAGAGAAATGTGTGCCAAGAAGAGTTAGGGTCCAACTAAAGATAGAGATCAGCAGTTTGTTAGGGTCCTCATCTATACTATTCTGGGATTTTTCTCCAAAGTGTTCAGGCACGAGGGTGTAAGAGCAGAAAAAGCTGGTGGCTGATTGTGTCCAAGACTGGCTGTAGGCCTTGTAAGTCAAGGAGCCAAAAAAGCAGAAGGTGCTGAAAGAGAGTGGTCAAATAGATGGGTCCTGGAATGGAGGCTAAATGGAGAGGGAAATGAGATGTACACAGTAATGAAAGACAAGTCAAATAATTTAGAAATATGAGCCAAGTCACAAAAGCCAATCCATCTCTTAACTATAGAAATCAATAAATCAACACAGTATATGTTTCTCAAATTTGTTTCAAAGAATGCAAATAACACATTTTCCCCCTCAAGGAGCTTACAGACTAGATGGGAGCCAGATCAATGCATAAATCAATGAATGTCACACACACACACACACACACACACACACACACACACAAACATAGCTATATTTCAAAACTTTCAAGTATTTTAGAACTACAATGTGAGCTAGAGATTGGTAGCTAGGACAATATATCCTCCCACCCTGACACAGAGCCAGAACTGGCTACCTGACTTCTTCCACTGGGGAAGGAACTCTTACCCAGACCTACCAACAGATGACAAGAACCTTCCTGGCAGACAGGATAGGATGTTAGCCTTTATGTCCTAACTATCTGGCACAGATACATGGGGACTCAATAAATGTTGGAATGAATCAATAAATGAATGAATCTCTAGAATTCCTGAAAACAAGGGAACTGAGCTCAGGTGACTAAAGAAAGTGCTGAATGGATAAGTCAGGTGTGCCTGGGTGAACACGTGAGAGTGGAGCTGTTTTCCACAACTTGCTTCACAATATGAGTGGGTGAGTTGGCCTGATTTACAGGGCCAGGAAAGGAGACGACCATATTACCATAGACCCCAATGCACGGCCAGCCCTGTGCTGAGTACTCTGGGGATATAGAGGAAACAGAAACCTTGTTTTCAATTGTATTCTTTATCCTCTAGTTGAGGAGATTTGACGTACATAAAGCCATGATGCTGGCAAAGAATCACTAAAACAGTATGCGACATCATGCTAGAGCTGACCATGTCCACTGCAGGTAGAATTACATGAAAATTAAATTGTGTGTGTGTGTGTGTGTGTGTGTGTGTGTGTGTGTGTGTGTGCGCGCGCGCGCGCGCGCGCGTGTGCGTGCGCATGCACATGCATGCATATTAGCTAGAGAAGACAATGGTTGTTCTGGAGCTGATTTTAGCTGTATCCACACAGTAGACACTTTTTCCCATCAAATTCAGCTGAAGAGCTTTTGTAAAATCACAAGCTAGCATCCCTACAGATTCTATACAGTAAATCTGTTGTAGAACAAAATAACCTCTTTATTTTAAAATTTTCATAAGGTGATTTAGATGTCATCAAATTGGGAGAGCCATTTATTTAAACAAGTTGAAAATGGAGAGATTAGCAATGAATAAAGAAAAGCTACCTTTTACATCCAGATGAATTGTCTTAATGCAACTGACCCACAATAGAATGAGAAAGCAAATTACAAAAAAAAAAAAACCACAGTATCAAATAACAAAAAGAAAAGGTATGTAGACCTTGCTTCATGAAAACGGAGGAGTGAAAAAGAGCCTTTGAGACTCTATATATTAACAATAACTATGTAAAAAATAAAATGCATTGATATGGATCTAAGGTGAATATGAGGTCTACAAAGTTATTAAAGTCTAAAATTAAGATTTTAACTATCATTTTTAAATACAATGTAATACTTATGTTATGCAGATACAGTTTTTTATCAAAATCCTTATAAGCTACTAAATAGTATCAATATGGTAAATGATTAAGTCCCTTAACGATGTGATCACTATTTACTCATCATGGTATAGTGGGGGTGTGATTATTTTCTCCAGGGAGCACCTGCCTTAGAAGGATGAAGGTGAGGGGCACGTGGGTGGCTCAGTCGGTTGAGCGTCCGATTTCAGCTCAGGTCATGATCTCGCAGTCTGTGAGTTCAAGTCCCGCATCAGGCTCTGTGCTGACAGCTCAGAGCCTGGAACCTTCTTCGGATTCTGTGTCTCCCTCTCTCTCTGGCCCTCCCCCACTCATGCTCTCCCTCTCTCTCTCTGTCAAAAATAAATAAACATTAAAAAATAAAAATTAAAAAAAAAAAGAAGGATGAAGGTGAATTCCAGGAGCCTCTGACATTTAAAATATAAATGAAGTAGTGGGATTATTTTGGCGTAAAGAAGTACTTGATACAATTTCACCACAATCTGAATAAAGAGTTGCATTAGGAATGTTTGCTGCACATTTCAGTGAAATAGGGGAGGTATCGTGATGATGATAGTTTTTGTTGATGAATGTAATAATGTCAGCAGGGGAAAGATCCATGAAGATATGTTAACTTGTACTTAGGTAAGACTGTGTCACCAGGAGAAAGGATTTATCTCTTGTAACTATAGTTACATGAGTAAAACAGAGTCTCTATTATTATCTGTATGGAGAAGGGAAACATAATTAAATACCACTACTGGAAGAATGGAGTAGTGGAAAGTAAAAGGTAGGAAAGAGGAAGGTAAGTCAAAAACTACCTTGCAGTTTAAAGCAACAAAGTAATTAAATCCACAAATGCACTAAAAAATAATAAAAGCTTGGAGTACCTGGGTGGATCAGTCAGTTAAGTGTCTGACTCCTGATTTCAGCTCAATTGGTCATGATCCCATGTTTTGCAGGATCAAGCCCCACGTCAAGCTCTGCACTGATAGCGCAGAACCTCCTTGTGATTCTCTCTCTCCTTCTTTCTATGCCCCTCTTCTGCTCACTCTCTCACTCTCAAAATAAATAAATAAACTTTAAAAAATAAAAAATAAAAGCTCTTATAGATACAAAGAGTTTTCAAACATATTTTTTGTTGAATTACTTATTTAACCTTTACAACAGTCCTTAACCATAGGTATTATTTTTCTCATTTTATAGAAGAAAGGATTAGTAAAAATTCATATTCATAGGGTGCTTTCCAGTTCTCAAAGTGACTTCATAAATATAATTTAATTTTAAAAATGAGTGTCCATGTTTAATAGAGAAGAAAATTAATCCCAGAAAGTTAAATGACTTGTCAAAGGTCTCATGCCTTGTACCGTCATATCCGACGTTCAAACCTCTCTTTTCTGACACTTGGATGGTTGTTCAGATTGTTTTGCTCAACCTATGGAGAGTCAGGCCACATCCACACAAGGCATGGTCAACATCACCATTAGAAGCCCAAATATGACCAATATGTTTCTAACCCACCTAATATGTTCACCCAGTGAGAACTGCTTTTTCAGCTCAGGGGAGAGATTTCAAATGTGTTATGAATAGTCTCCCCTTGGGCCAGGAGCAAAGATCTCAGATTGCTAACACCTTATAAAGTGTCCAAATGCCCTACTTGCTAATCTAGAAAAGGTTTCCAAGGTCCTGGATGGAAGTGAGGGCATTCTTACATGATGGGTCAGATAAGCTAAGGCAGAATCTCAAGTAGGCTGAGCCTCTATGGCTGGTAGCTGGTCCTAATCAGGCAGGCAGAAGCCAGAGAACTTTCCCTGGGTTGGCTTCCATTCAGCTCCTGGTACTGACAAAGGATGGGAACTGGCTCTGATATACTTCAGTTTGTCTCTCATAGCTTTCAAGCCCTTAGGGTCCCTTCTATCATATTCTCTTTCCCACCCAATGGCAGAATTAATCTAGCTGTCAAAAAGGAAAAGCTGGCTCATCAAACATACCCTGGAATTCTTTAACACTTGGTCATCTGATATTGCCACCTAATTGCAGAGTTATTTCAAGATTTGCTCCTCAGTAAGTGACTCCTGGAAGGATAAAGCCTTTAAGTACCAACAAATATATGTTTGGTGAATGTAGGGTATAGTAAAGAAAGACACAATCTCATACCTTAATAAATTATACAACCATATTATTTTGCATCATCCAGATTTTTCCTAGTCTCTATCCCTTGTTTCTCCAGCAACAGCAGAAAATGCATCCTTAATCCTTTTGATATTTGTTACCATGGTGAGCATGTAATAAGTTTAAAGCAAATACTAATTTTATTAGATACAACTATGACTGATTCAGTGACCTTCTACAGAGGCAAGCACACCCAATTGTTAGATCCAAGCCATCTCCCTTGAGACTCACTATTGCCCACACACCCTCTTGGGTAAAGAGTTTGCAAGCTGCTTAAGCAATTTCACATATCAGACATAGAGGCAGAATGTTTAAAGTCATGATATTCCAAAAAGGTAGGACAAGACAACACTATCTTCATTCTAATTCAGTACAAGAAATGATTTAACACTAAATGGAAGATTTCTTCTTTTTGTTTGTTCCCCTACCAGGTATTCCAGGATTAGGGGATAAAAATTCCAGAAGGAGGAAAACAGAATATTCAACAGATCCTCTTCTCTTCCTTACCTTCCTCCTTTTCCCCACCTAGAAGCTGCATTCAAGTAGATAAACTATAGGAACATACTCTTTGGGGCTTGCAGCATCATCTGTTTGAGAGGTACTTTTGACTCTGAAGATGAAACAGAAAGGTCCAGAGAAGATACAAAACACAGAATCCCACCCCAGGAGCCCAGCTCCTGGTTCCTCCAGGACATGCTCTGGTGGCTGTCACTTTAGACTGCTTTAGACTACTTTGCATTGGGAGCATGTCACCATAGCCCCAATCATTAAAACAAGAGGTGTGGCTTTCAGCTCTGTGAAATCAGATTCCACAGAGCTGACAACCAGAGCTCACCTGGGCAGTATTTAGAGAACCAGGACATGATAGGGACAAGAGGCGACCATGATGCAGCGCCTGGAGCAGCTGGGCAGCTCCCTAGGAAGACCGTCTTCCAGAAGTGCTGCCAGCTATGGCCTCAGCTCTAAAGGTGACATGGAGGTTCTGGCCACACCTTGATTCCAGCCAGCAGGGAACCAGCTACAGCCAAGAGTGAGAAAAGTCCAGTCCTCTGGGCATCATGTTCTTCTAGAACTGAAGGGCCCTTCATTTGTCACCTTCCTCCTGTACTACCTCCCTTCCCTAATATATCCCAAACTATAGCATGTTTAATAAACAGGAAACAACAAAGAACAGCAAAGCTAGACTGTTATAGTAGTCCAACAAAGAGGTGATGATTTTCTAGACTAGAGAGTACTAGTGAAACAGACTTCAGATATGTTTTGAAAGTTGAATTACTAGTTCCCACTGATGGAGTGACTTGGCAGGGCAGGGAAAGAAAGAGCAAAGTCAAACATAAATTCTGGGTTTCACAAAACAGATGAACAAAAAGGGAAGGTGGGGGGTAGAAGAGAGGGAAACAAGCCACAAGAGACTCTATGACAGAGAACAAACTATGGGTTGGCAGAGGGAGGTGAGTGGGGGGTGGGCTAGATGCGTGATGGGTACTAAGGAGGGCACTTGTTGATGCGCACTGAGTGCTGCATGTAAGTGATCAATCAATGAATTCTCCTGAAATCAATATTGTACTGTATGTTAACTAAAATTTAAATTACAAAAAGGAAAAAAATCAAGTAATATAAAAAGAATTCTAGGATTCAGTAACTATAATTCCTCCTACATTCAATTTGTCAGATACTTAATGAGGATCTATCATGTGAAAGGCCTTGCTCCTCAATCTGCAGAGAATATCACTAACCTCATGGAATTTACAGCCTTGTTGCAAAATACTGAAGAAAAGATAAAGTAAAGCAAAAAGGAGCAACAGCTAGTATGTGACACAAGATAATCACTTTGTTAACTATTTTTTACATATAGTAATTATTTTAATACTCATTCTATCATTATCTTCATTTTACGGACCTGAGGTCTTGGTCCATAAAATGAGAAAGACTATAATTTGCCCAATGATTGTTAATAAAGTACCACTTAATTGATCTAGGAAGGGAAAAAAATCTGCTTTGGAAAAATTAAGTGTGAGAAATCTGTGAGATGTCCAGGTGGAGTTGTCGAGTAAGGAACTGGATATGTGTATCTGGAATTTAGAGAAAAGATTAGTTTGAGATACAGCCTGGACCATCCTCAACATGTAGCCATGGGTTAAATGAGATCTCCTGGGACAGACAGTAGACAGAGACTAGGAGACCAGCCAGGACAGTGTCCTAAAAAAAGACCAAACATCAACAGGGAAGGCAGAGAAAATCACACTGGCACAGGTGAATGGAAAAGGGTAACTAGCATGGTGGACAAAAAGGCAAGAGAAAAGATTTTGGAATCCTAAAGAGAGGAGTAATAAAAATGCCAACACTTACAGCATAAATTAGATCTTCTATTTCTAAATACTCTGTTAGTCAGGATTCTCCAGGAAACAGAACCAATAGGATATATATAAATATATACATATATAAAATATATATTTATAAAACCCAAACCAAAAAATACTACCTGTTTTTTTGCCTTACCAGGAGTCAGGCAGAAACAGACCCAAATCTCCTTTGACAAAAATATTCTAAACCCAAGATTCAAATAATTCCTACTGAAAAACTTCCAAGGAATACTAATTCACATTTGAAGTGGCAAATCATGAGGAAATGAGCCATTGTGAGTGTGAATAACCAGCAGAAGCAACAGATGGCAGAATCAGACCTGCAAAAGCAAAGATATTGGAATTCTAAAGCCAGAATATAAAATAAATATTTAAAGTAATAAAATAGAGTATCAAAAGTATGAAAAAGCATCAAAAGATTATTTAAAGATATCAAGCTGATCTGAAAAAGAAAAATAGAATGGCTAGAAATGAAAACTATGGTCATTAAAATAGAAATTCAGTGGACATGGTAAACAGTTTTGATATAACAGAAGACAGAAAGAGTGAACTGAAATTTCAGAAGGAGCTACCAGGATGAAGGACAGGAAAGGAGATAGAAAATATGAAGAAAACAGATCTTGAGAAGAGAGTGACAAAATCTAAAAACACCTAATTGGAATTCTAGACAGAAAGAACACAGAGAATGGTACAGAAAAAAATTTTTGAAAAAAGTAATGGCTAAGAATTTTTCCAAATTGGTTCCTAAGGTTCAAGTCCACTTTCTCTATTAAGGAATAATCTAGGGGTGCCTGGGTGGCTCAGCCAGTTAAGCCTCCAACTTCAGTTCAGGTCATGATCTCACTGTTCCTGGGGTCAAGCCCCATGTTGGGTTCTGTGGCGGCAGTGGCCTGCTTGCGATTCTCTCTCTCTCCTTCTCCCTCTGCCCCTCCCCCACTAGCACTCTCTATCTCAAAATAAATAAAAAAAAAAATTTTAAGTAACAATATAAATTAGATAACATAGCCCCTATTGCTCATTTCCCCTAAGGATGATGGGCAGTTGTGAGGTGGGAGGGGCAGATATACCACTATCAGAAAAAAAATGGGCATAAGGCTCACAAAGCTAAGCCATGAGGAGTCATATGCAGCACAATTAAATTCCTCTGACAAGAAGGCATCAAAACCTCAGAAAAATCTAGCCTCCAGTGCTAAGTGAGGAAGACAAGCCACAACTTATGTAAGAATGGTCTAGATATGAGGTTAAATAACTCATTCTCTTACTCTTAGTCTAAGAATTTTATGGAGAGAAAGAGATGGTTTCCTCAAATTAAGGTAAACAAGACTGTCACTATATTATCAATCTTGATTTAGGGTAATTCAAAAGTCCTAAGGGGAAAAAAAATCCCAGAAAATAATAGCATGTAAGATTGGCATAAGTGAATTTTTCACATACCAAAATTCCACCCCATTCAGTGACATAACTTTTTATTTATTATCTGAGTACAGTTAATACAAAATGTATGTTTCAGGTGTGCAACATAGTGATGCAACTTCTCTATATGTTATGCTATGCTCACTGTAAGTGTAGCTACCATCATCACCATACAATGCTATTACAATGCCACTGACTATATTCTCTATGCTATACCTTTTGTTCCCATGACTTATTCATTCCATAACCGGAAGCCTATATATCCCATTCTCCTTCCCCCATTTTGCCCATCACCCACTCCCCTCTGGAAACCATCATTTACAGGTCTGATTTTTGGTTTTTGGTTGGTATATTCAATTGTTTTGTTTTAGATTCCACATAGAAGTGAAATTACACACTATTTGTCTTTCTTTCTGACATTTCACTTAACATAATACCCTCTAGGTCCATCCATGTTGTCCCAAATGGCAAGATCTCATTCTTTTTTATGGCTGAGTAATATTCCAGTGTGTGTGTATGCATGTGTGTGTGTGTGCGCACATGCACGTGTGCACGTGTGTATACACATTTTCTTCATCCATCTATCGATGGACACTTGGATTGCTTCCATATATCAGTTATTATAAATAATGCTGCAATAAACATAGGGGTGCATTTATCTTTTCAAATTAGTGTTTTTCTTTTCTTTGGTTATATACCCAGTAGTGGAATTGCTAGATCATATGGCATTTCTATTTTTAATTTTTTGAGAAACCTTCACACTGTTTTCCACAGTGGCTGCACCAATTTACATTCCCTCCAACAGTGTACAAGGGTTTCCTTTTCTCTACATCCTTGCCAACATTTGTTATTTCTTGTCTTTTGGATACTAGCCATTTTGAGAGGTATAAGGTGGTATCTCATTGTGGTTTTGACTTGCATTTCCCTAATGATCAGTGACATTGAGCATCTTTTCATGTGTCTGTTGGTCATCTGTATGTCTTCTTTGGAAAAATGTCTACTCAGGTTTTCTTCCCATTTTTAATCAGATTATGGTTTTTGGGTTTTGAGTTGTGTAAGTTTTTCATATATTTTTTATATTAGCCCCTCATCAGATGAAACTGGACCACTTTCCTATACCACACACAAAAATAAACTCAAGATGGATTAAAGACCTAAATATGAGACCTAAAACCATCAAACTCCTAGAAGAGAAAATAATTTCTTCAACATGGTCCATAGCAACATCTTTCTAAACATGACTCTTAAAGCAAGGGAAACAAAAGCAAAAATTAACTAGTGGGACTACATAAAAATAAAATGCTTTTACACAGGGAATGAACCATCAACAAAACCAAAAGGCAACCTGGTGAATGGTAGAAAACATAACTTTTTAAAATTTAGCCCCTACAGTGGTTTATCAGTTAGGGTGACTTGTATAACAAATAAAAGAGAACCCAATTCAGACTATCTTAAACATTCAAAAAATGCATTGGCTCAGCTGAAAGTTGCTTAAGAGGAACCTAAAACCATATGTCACCCTCATCCTCATGCAGGAGGTCAGATGCAACAGAAGTTCTGGACTCATACATACAACAACACTCAGGGGGAAAGGAGAGAGATTACTTCCAAAAGGATTCCCAGAAATAAAAACAACTTTCCTAGAAGCCCCTTAGTAGACCTCTCTTTACTTCATGTTATCCAAATTAGGTCATATGCCAATTACTGGACCAATCACTGCCAAGAGAGATGGAATTATCCTTTGACCAAATTATGGTATCTGGCATGAGCTGTAGGGTAGATAAATGATTTTTCCATTTATGGGGATAAAGAACACTGGAGGAGAAGAAGATTTGTTGGAAGAATATGAGTCCTATTCTAGACATAATATCATGTTGGGGATAATTACATAAAGAGGAACCGAGGTCGGGAATGCAAAGGGTAGACTAAAGCAAATGACATGAGAGCAAAGAAAATTTTAAATACCTCTTTCCAAAAGAGCTAAGGAAAAACAACCCTGGGATTGGGAGCTGCCCTCCTCTTCTGGTAAAGTAGAAGAGCGGCTGACTGCATTTACTTTGGGAAAATGTGTTCACAGGCAGAGCTAAGGACTAGATGACCCTAGGTACTGGAGAAGATGTGTGAGAAATACTTCCTCAGCTACAATGTGTAAATCAAATGAGCTATTCAAAACGTATCAAACCACCAGGTTACTCCATGTCTCTAGGACCAAGGAGGAAACTGAGAAGTCAAAGTCAATACTTTTGAATTGTAAACTAAGAAAGGCATCAAACATTGGGAAGGTACACCAAACTTAAAATGTGTTATCTCTTAATATCTGCAGTCTCCAAAAGCCAAAATGTATTTATAAGCATCTCCTAGAAAATCTAGAGAAGAGTATTGGTTAAAATTCTCTGACATCTGGACATAATGAAAAAGTTCTGGAGACATAGAGTGGTGATGGATGCATAATATTGTGAATGTACTTAATGCCACTGAACTGTACATTTAAAAGTGATTGAAATGGTAAATTTCATGGCATGCACATTTCACCCCTATAAAAAGTTCTCTGGCAAATAAGAAATAACACAGGAATCAACTGCACCATATCCATGTTTATCAACTTAACATATGCAAAAATCACACTGACCGTCTCTTTATATGGTGGTCTGGATTTACTGCTTTATCTTAGTAAATGTTAAAAAAAGAGACAGAGAGAGACTTTTATACATGGTAAATAATAATAGCTAACTTTGTGGAATTTTAAACTATGGGGCCAGGTATTTTGTTAAAAGCTTTATATACATTATCTCATCAAATCTCTACAAAAACCCCATGCCATACTATTTGCTTTATCCTCACCTTGCTGATAAGGAAGCTGAGTTTCAGAGAGGTTAAGTAGAACTAAAAGGTGGTAAACTGAGATTTGACTGAGGCCCAGGCGATTCTATTCCAGATTCTAATTATTACATCAAACCAGTTCCTCACACCTGTAAATTTCTCAACTGTTATGTTCTTCTACTGCTTAGACTTTAAAAGTATAAGCTCTGAAGCTGATAAAGGAGCACTGTACCTTTTGACGAAGTAAAAGCTAGTTTTGAAGTTAAACCAAAGAATATTCACTAAGAGATTAATACCAGTTTGGCTAAAGGACTCTAGAGTAGAGCTCAATCATTGAAATTACCCTCCCCAACATGGTTGAGGCCTTTGAAAATATTTTACCAATCATCTAATTTAGAATCCTGGGAGTCATAGTGGAGTAGAATAACACCCTCAACATTCACACCCACTTAGTGTGACACCAAAGAACGTATACTGTACATAATCTAGAAACCCAATTTTTGATGATAGGGAGCAGATCAGTGATTCTTTAAGGCTGGATGTGGAAAGGCTGGAGTTGGCTGGAAAGAAACACAAGAGAACCTTTTGGGGTGATAGAAATATTCTGTATCTTGATTGTGTGGATGATTACATGGATGTACATATTTGTCAAAACTCATCAGTCTGTGCACTCAAAATGGGTACATTTAAGTACTGCTGGTTTTTTTCTTTTTAAACATATTTCATATATGCTTCCTCCTATCTACTCCTAGACCTCTGCTCATTTTCTACTTGATCTATGACAGTCTCACAAATGAGCTCATTCCTGACTCCCCAGGCCCCCTCAAATCTACCCACTACAACACCACCAAGATCATCTGGTTTGTTGAATGAATGGGTAGATGGATAGATGGATAAATGGATAAGGATCTGAACTAGACATTAACAGTAATTACTGAATTCTATTCAGTAATTACTGAATATCAAATCAAGGAATAAAAGGAGATCCCATTTCAAATACTGGATGCAAATGGATAGAAGGGATGTACTGGTAAAATATTCTGGAGGTTTAGACATGTTTAGGGGAACATCCCAAGTGCAGCAATGAATAAAGAGCTTGAGGTAGGAAAGTGGCATGATGGTATTTACATTTTAGAAACTATTTTTATGTTAAGTAACTTCATGGAAGAACAGGGTATGTCTCTCCATTTTTTTCAGCCTTGATTTCAAATATTAGCTCCATCACTTGTAGGCTGGATAACTTGGGCAAGTTACTTAATTTCTCTATATCTCAGTTATCTCATCCATGAAATGAGAAGAAGAATAACCTTCCAGAGTTTCTGGAAAGGTTAAATGAGCTAATACATGTAAAGTACTTAGAATAGTGATAATAATAAAGTGAGTGCTTAGCTATTTTTGAAAAATCTAACAATAAGAATTTTGGGTTTTTTTCCATATAAGTCCTGGCCTTGCTTATAAAATTTATTCTTAAAAATTTTGTTACTACTAACAAATAGTATATTTTCCCCCATTTCTCTGTCTAGTTGCTTATTATCAGGACAATGAAAACCAATTAATGTTATATTTTTATCTTATATTCAGGAAAATCACCAAATTCTCTTACTGTATAAATTGTTGTTAGTAGGTCCCTAGAATTTTTTTAGATAACCCAACTAAAAATCAGCAACTGGAAACAGTTTTATCTCTTTTTTACCTATTTTAAACCACTTAGTTCCTTTTTCATTTTCATAGTGCATTCTCAACATTTAAGAAACTATTAAATAAGAATGATGGGGGCTTCTACTTCTAGCCATGAATAGTACAGACATCAGATTCAACATCATATTTTAAAGAACTACAAAACAAAATGTATGAAAACAACTGCTTTCAGTAAATAGACAATCAGCAGTGCAGGATTATGGTCCTTGAGAGAAGGGAAAGAAGAGGAGCCAAAAATAGACACAAATCTCAAAAACATTGTGCTAAGTGACTGTAGTGTGACACTACAGAATATATACTGTATATACACTACAAATCCAATCTATGATGATAAGGAGCAGATCAGTGGATACTTGAGGCTGGAGGTTGGAAGGAGAAAGTTGGCTGGAAAGGAATACAAGGGATTTTGGGATGATGGAAATATTCTGTATCTTGATTGTGGTGACAGTTACCCAGATTACATGTTTGTCAAAACTCACCAATCTGTGCAATTAAAATGGGTACAATTTTTTCATGTCAATTATACCACAGTAAAGTTTATTTAGAAATATAAGAATGGTGGAAATCAGCACCCCTTTCTAGTAATTTATTTTTTCATAGTTAATTGTCCATGTTCTCCAGATTTCCATTTTCTTTTCACAGGACTATATCTTAAATCAGGTTCGCTTGAAATAAACTCTGAAATGGAGATTTGTATGAGGTTTATTGGGACGTGCAATCAGGAAAGGCACCTGTAGGAAAGTTTGGGAAGTGTGACTCAGTAGGTGGAGCACCTGAACTGTGAAGCCAACAGTGGCAGGGGCTATCCCACTAGGAGCTAGGGCGTTTCAGAACTGCCCCAAAAGGAGACAGGAGGGAGGGGATCTTATATTTCTTCATCAATCAGTTTTGAGATGTAAGCTGTCTCCAGTACATATTGGACCATATATGCTGGATGGTAACTTGGGCAAGACAGCCCACTTGGCCAAAAGCAATGCCTGGAAAGAGATACAACTGTGAGCCATCAGCCATGAACACTCCCCACAATAAGAGAATGAGTCTTGCAGTCATGAAAGGGGCACCTGGGCAGCACACCACGGTGTCCACCAGAGGTGTGTATAATATTCTCTGATGGTTCTTTTCATCTCTTTGTATCTTTGCCATGTCTACTTTCTCTTTAATGTGTGATCTGTTTCCGTGATCATATTTTCAGTGGGTTTATTTAATTTCAGTGGACTTCTTGGCTATCAGCTCTTTAGCTGATCCATTATTTCTACTATAGTTACTTTTATTTCATTTCATGGTTTATCTTAATTCCTTTTTCCTAGTTTCTTTGTGTGTATTTGTTATTTTACTAATTTTTAAAAAAGCATTCATAAAAAACTAAAATAAAATAAGCATTTTTTTCTCTTTTTTTTAACATTTATCTATTTATTTTTGAGAGGGAGAAAGAGCATGAGCAGGAGAGGGGCAGAGAGAAGACAGAGAGTGAATCCCAAGTGGGCACTGGCTGTCAGTGCAGAGCCCAATGTGGGGCTCAATCTCATGAACTGAGAGATCATAATCTAAGCTGAAATCAAGAGTCAGATGCTTAACCAATTGAGCCACTCAGGTGCCCCTCATTTTTTATTTCTTTAATAGAAGTATATTTAAGATACTAAAATTTTCTCTCTGCATAGCTCTAAGTACCTCCCATAGGTTTTTGGTACTGAGTATTTTTTTTTTCGTGTAGTTTATAATTTCCCTTTTAAATTCCTTTTGGTGCTGGGGCGCCTAACTGGCTCAGGTGGTAGAGCATGTGACTCTTGATCTCAGGGTCAGTTCAAGTCCCATGGTGGGCATGGAGCCTACATAAAATAAATGAAAATAAGTAAAAGTAAATTTATTTTAGTGCCAGGTTTATCTAGTGGGGTTTTGTGGTTGTTGTTGTTTTTTAATTTTTTTAATGTTTATTTATTTTGAGAGAGAGAGAGACAGAGAACACAAGTGGGGAAGTGACAGAGAGAAAGAGAGAGAGAGAGAGAGGGAGACACAGAATCTGAAGCAGAGTCTAGGCTCTGAGCTGTCAGCACAGAGCCCGACGCGGGGCTTGAACCCACAAACTGTGAGATCATGACCTGAGCTGAAGTCGGACACTTAACCAACTGAGCCACCCAGGTGCTCCTAGTGGAGTTTTTCATAAATTCCAAAAAGATAAGACTTTTGTCACCTTTTTATTATTTAATTTTTATTGAATTATGATCTAAGAATATGCCTTTTCAATTTTGAAGGTTTAATTTATGATCAAGTAAATAATTGATTTTTGTAACTATTTGATAGGCAAACGAGTATAAATATATTGCCTTCATAAACTGTTGCATTAACATAATGTCCCTTGTTATTTTATTCAATGCAGTTGACCTTGAATTTCCCCACATCAGAGAGCGACACTGCCATGCCTGTTTTCTGTTTGCATCTGTCCTTTTGCTTTGCTTTTATATCCCTTTGACCTACCTTCATTTTCTCTTCATCAGTTTTTTAAGCATAGAGAAAGATGTGGATGGATATAGATATAGGTATAGATATAAATATAGATTTTTTTAAGTCATATAGCTCAGTTTTGTGTTTTAACCCAATTGAAAATGTATTTTAAAGGAGAAAACTAAGACTGCTCATATTCTGTATGAATTGATTCTATCTTTTCATGATACTTCACTTCGATTATTTTACATTAATATCTCTTAATTTTCCTTTGTTTGCGGATTTGATCATATTGCTATTTTCCCCCTTGTTGATTTGGAAT
This sequence comes from Panthera pardus, assembly GCF_024362965.1. Lineage (NCBI taxonomy): Eukaryota > Metazoa > Chordata > Mammalia > Carnivora > Felidae > Panthera > Panthera pardus. The sequence continues at coordinate 190,640,486 of NW_026526688.1, forward strand.
TCTGAATTTCATGGTGACCACCTTCTTTTACCTGTTGTCATAATCACAAAATCTTCTACTTTTGTGAGAAAACAAGATACCAACTATTTCCTCCCTCAAGACATTTTATTCCCTCTCCTTCCTCCACCCCAATGAGATGAGCCTAGTTTTGCTAAAGTGGAATACGACTTTTTATTCTACCTAATTATTTGATTTTTCCTTATAGTATATCAGTATATGTCTTCTAAAACCCCTCGTTTAGCACCCGTTATTACATATTCCCAATCTGGTCTTATCCACTTTGATCTAATTTTTGGAGACAAAGAGAAATTGAGATGGATCCTGCACTCTTGTTCCTCACTCCCCATCTTTCTCCACCTTAAAGTATTGGTTATTTTCTCATCAATCCATCCCAGAACCAAGGGACCCCTTTCAGGTGTTTATTGGTTTCATTGCTCCTCTTCTGAAATGTCTACCCAAGTCTCAAAGATCTCTATCCTTAAGTCTTTTACTGTTTCCCTCTTGTCTTCCTTTTTTTTTTTTTTTTTTTTTTTTTTTTTTTTCAAATTTTGTACTTTGATGGGGCACCTGGGTGGCTCAGTAGGTTAAGCATCTGACTTTGGCTCAGGTCATGATCTCACTATACCTGAGTTCAAGCCCCCGCACCCGTCTCTGTGCTGACAGCTCAGAGCCTGGAGCCTGTTACAGATTCTGTGTTTCCCTCTCTCTCTCTCTCTCTGCCAACCACCCCCCTCCCCACTTGCATTCTCTCTCTCTCTCTCTCTCTCTCTCTTGCTCTCTCTTTCTCTCTCTCAGAAATAAACATTACGAAAATTAAAATTTTGTACTTTGAAATAATCCTTACGCTCCCAAATTTGAAACCAACAGTGACAATCCCTCCTTCAATTCTTCTACAGAATTGTTTACACAGGAAATCATGGGAATTTAATTGTTGTTTTGGTGGTGAATGTTTTTGGTGGTGGTGATGGTGTGTTCCATGACAAAGCATGTGTGTGCTGCATTTGAATCTCATCTAGTGCCTTATTATTTTTTTACACATAATGTCATCCAGATATTGTAAGGCACATGTTCTGTTTGCAGATCTGATAGGTTTTCCTTTGTGACTTCTGGGTTCCTAGAATGTTCCTCTGTAGAAAAGTTCATCTTACTGGTCTCTTGAGGTAACTCAGACAAATGTAGACACAGCCACCTTTGTTGCAAGTGGTGAAGCTGGAGCTGAAATACTCCATCCTTCCCTGCCTCCCACCAAGAGGACTAAATTATCCTACTGCCACTTTGGAGGCAATAAATGACTGAACAAAGGAAAATACCTTTAATAGTAATCAGCTGAAACTTATGCAGGCAGTATTTTCAAAACACAAAAAAACAGATAGAGCTGAGAATCTGTTTATACAGAAGGTGGAGGAATCAAAGCAGTGTTAGAGACACCAGAGGTGGGGGAAAGATGATCTTGTGGTTATAGAAGGGGGTGGTGGGAAGATGACAGGTTGAAAGGGTGAGATATGCTCCCCATGGTATATTCCAAACCATGAGATCTTTCCTTAATACCCCCCCACCCCCACTATATTCCTCCCCTCTTACTATGAGAGGTACAGAAAACAGGTTAGCTAAGTAGAGCCATAATTCCTAGTCCTTGAAATTGATTGTAGGGGTGCCTGGGTGGCTCAGTCAGTTAAAGGCCTCACTCTTTGTTTTGGCCCAGGTCATGATCTCACAGTTTGTGGGTTCAAACCCCAAGTCGGGCTCTATGCTGATGGTGTGGAGCCTGCCTGGGATTCTCTCTCTCTGCCCCTCCCCAGATCAATCTCTAAATAAATAAATAAATAAATAAATAAATAAACAAACAAACAAACAAACTTTTAAAAAAAGAAATTTATTGTAGGTTACTCATTTGCATGCTTTAGTAGAAGAAGCGTTTAACCTCCACCAACTTCAGTTCTGCTCAGTCCATGGAAGAACAGTGTCTGGTGTGCCTCCTGGTGGTTATCACCTGGTTAAGAACTTGCCCTCCCTTGGGGAGAAAAGTGACCCAGAGAAGATTACAGACCACCAGATGATGACTCTCCCCACCATAAATAATCATGAGAAAGATTCCTTTGATCTCCATTTCACCAGGGACAGCGAAGAAAAGCTACTCTGAGGTATAAAGAAAAGGTTCGGAATGCAGATTACACCACTAACAGTATTGATAATTGTTATGATGCATTGAATTCCTTCCATGCACCAGTAATCACGTATGCATTGCTTAATTTAATCCTCCAAATACCCGGCAAGGTAGATGAGGGCCATGAATATAAAGTGACAGGTCCAAGGCCTCCACAACAAATAGGTGCTGGGGCTGGAACTCACCCTGAGGAATGCCAGAGTCCAATACCCTCATTCTTTCTAGATGACCCCACTGACTCTGTCACAAAATGAACAGCATAAACAAAACACCCCCACATAAATCAGATGTCATGAAAATGCATCCAAGATGTGGACATGCATAGCACCTTCCTATGGAATGTGTCATACAGTTAGGCTTTCCTCTCTCTGCTGGGAATTTTCCTATTCCAGAGGTGGAACCCAATATTGGAAGATACAGTGTTCTGAATCAGGCTTCCCCAAAAACAGAAGTACCACAAGGTCTCCCTTGTTCACAGACCGTGAAATAACCCTTTACCCAGAAGACTGAGAAAACCATTGCAGAAATCCCAAGGGAGGGAGGGAAATGAGCGATGGATGGGGAAAGCTATCCCTGGAGAGAACCCATCATGTTGCCTCTAGCTGGCTCTGCACATGTCTCACTGAGGTGAGAGTGGTCTAGCAGTAGAGAACATCGCTCCCCCAGTGCATGTGTTTGAACTGTCACTACATCACCTTAACACACACAGTGAACTACAGTGAACAACCAGGACTTGGCAGTTAGACGTGGGTGTGAATTTGGCTATGCTCCTACAAACTGCATTTCTTAACCTATCCGAGCCTCAGTTTTTTATCAAATAAATATGGATGAAGAGACCTCATAGAGTTAAAAAAGTAAATAAAATAAAATTTATGAAAGTACTTAGAACATAGGTATTGAAAATAAATGATAGTTAAAAAAAAAAAAGAAATGATAGTTACCCTCCTTTTTGGCACACAGCACGTTAGGACACTATAGGTCAATTCAGGTATTGCCCACTTTCTGAAATTCTCCATCACTTCACTTCACTTTTACTAAACACCTACATTGGTACAAATATGGTTGTTGTCGTTGTTGTTGTTGTTTTTTGTAAAAGCAAAAATCTCTTCAGATTTCTTAGTTTGCAATGCAAACTTTCAGAAAGCTAGAGATTACTCTTTGCTTTATGCCATTTTAACCTATGAATGGTTTCCTAGGAAGGTTCTATTTTTGAATAGCAAAGGAAACTTGTATTTCAAAAAACTAGCCCAGTAGCAATCTGGTGTTGGACTAGAGAGACAGGTTAGAGGAGGTTTTACAGTTAACTGTGGTTGAGAAAAGACCATACGCTTTCTCCCTCCTTTAAATTCACAATGAGCATAATTGTCTTAAAGGCTCAAACTCCCACTATATTAAGAAAGGTTTCCTAAATTCATATGGCCTCTAAAATGTTTTTATGGTTTTGTAACACTGGGTTACATCCAGAGAACACATATTTTTAAAAAAACAATATTTTTAAAGGCGATTTCATTCTTTTATACAAATGACACCAAGTGTCAGAAAGGAATTCATTTTTTCATTATATTTATATTACTTTTATCTGAGGCACCTAAGAATACCCAGAGATAAATTGACAGCTATTGAGACAGGCAGGCTGATCTGATCCTCATATTACAGTATTGCAACTGCCAAGAGACATGATCCAAGAAAGATTGAAAGCAACAATCAGAAGTCACAAAAAAGCCGTGCAGAGCATTTCTTAAACTGAGAAAGACAGTGAAATATACATCATCCTCTCCAGAGACAATGACAGACAAAGCCTCTCGTCCTCAAAGTCCCCATTTTGTTCTCACAGCCAGCACCCCACTCTGCTCTCATAAAAGCCACAACAGCGCATATACAGGAAAGAACACTGGACTTGAAAACAAATACTGAAATTCAAACTCTGGCTGTGCCACTAACAAGGTATTTATTCTCTCTAGGTCTGTTTTCTTAGCTATAAAATAGGGCTAGCATTACATGGATAAGATCTTGTATGCAAAATACTATAGTACAGTCAATTAATGTTGCATTTAACTGAAGCATTTGGAAGACAGATACACATGCCAAATCAAAATTGCAAGGACCTTAAAGATGACCTACTACAACCTCCTCATTTTACAGAAGGTGAAACTGAAGCCCAGAAAATGAAATGGTTTGTCCAAGGTCACACAGCTTATTAGTGCCTGAGCTAGGACTTCGACTTGGGTCTTCTAATTTTTTTTTTTTAAGAGAGAGAGAGCATGAGACGGGGAGAGGGGCAAAGGGAGGGAGAATCAGAGAGAGAGAGAGAGAGAGAAACAGAGAGAGAGAGAGACAGAGAGAGAGAGAGAGAATCTCCAGTTGTCCCCAAGATTAGCACACAGCCTGACATGGGGCTTGATCTAACAACCTTAGGATCATGACCTGAAACAAAATCAAGAGTTCGGTGCTCAACCAGCTAAGCCACCCAGAGGCCCCTGAATATTTTAACTTTTAATCCAGAGATCTTCCCACTATACCCAAAGATCAGATTCATCTTTACTTGTGTTTAACATCAAATGAGCATAAAATTAAGTTGAATATAGCAAAGGATCTCGTAAGTAAATATGAAACCATCTTATCTAACATATTCAGGGAAAAAGGAAATTCTGGTTAATCAAAGAATCTGTCTCACGGAAATTAAAAAATTCTCCTCACAAAAAGGTCAGGGAGCCCTGATATACACCACACATAGATTAATGACTTTCAAATCATGTGAAAGCAATACAGTTCACCTTTGAAACTAGGCTGGACATAATTTCCTCTGTCTCTGATGACTTTGGATTATCACATTGCCTCAAGGCAACCACGATGACTATCAATCATCAGCATATGAGGGCATAAACTTAGAGCCCCACTCTGAGATTACACTGCATGTGGAGGGCTGGTTAATAGAGCTCTGGGTTAATGAAAATCCAGGTAGCAGAGGAAGTGCTGTGTACAGATTTATGACCAGTTCCCAGGAACTAAGTAATTTGGAAGATTTTGTACCTTTACTTTTTAAAAAGATAGTCTATTGCTTAATATTTTACTAATTTCACAGTTAAGTCAGCATCATAAAGCAGAAAAACAATGTAGACAGTTGAAAGAACCTCGAGACTTGAATAAAATCTAAAAGTCAACCACTCTCATTTTGTCCTTTAAAAGAGAAAGAGAAAGAGACCCAAGAGGTGACCATATTTAATAATTAAAGGCAGAGAAGGGACTAGAACTCAAGACTCTCAATGCCCTGCCCAGAGCTCTATATTCTATATGAGAATGCAGAATCTCATATTTGATGTTTCACTTTTTAGTCAGCAGAGCCAAGGGATGTTACCTGGAATTGAGGGCAAAGCACTCAAGAGAAGACATCTGGCTTACAGTTGCCTTGAGCAAGGAGAAGTGTCTGCTCCAAAGAATGAAAAGTCTCCCACTTAGTTACCACTAACCTCTCCCAAATGTGTCTACCCTGCCCCACACATGCCCAGAAAGTTCCAGCCGTGCACAGGGACAGAGCAACAAGCTCCCACTTACTGCACTACATGGCTTCCAAATGCCAGCTACCATCCCACCTGGGTGACCCCCAATCTTTTCACGCTCAATATACGTTTGCTGTCTTCTCCTAAATCTGAACTGTTTCCTGCCTTCTCTATCTTGGTTGGTAGCAAAACCATCAACCCATTACCCGAGCTCGAAACCCAGAATTCTCCTCTTCCAGGACTGCTGGTTTTTCCAGACAGAATATCTCTTAATGACTTTTGTTGTTGTTGTTGTTGTTATTTCAATCCCAACTACCACAGCCATGGTTCAGCTTCTCATCATATCTCACATAAGTTACTACAGTGATATTTCTCCTTACATAGCTGTCAACCATCCCACCCTACCTTCAAACACAACCTGCTTTAAACCCTCTGATGTTTCAATTCAGGATAAAATTTCTTAATATGTTCTTCCCATTCTTGCACCTACCCCTGCCCTCACAATGTTACACTCCAGGAACAGCAACTACTTATACTACACTGCGTTATTTCTTATCTCTGTAACTTTGACCCCGAAGTCTCTCTACTCATAATGCTCTTCTTTTCCTGCTTCACCAGATCATATACTTGAGTATCTTCTCTTCACGCTCTAAGACTCAAGAAGTCACCCTCTGTAAGACCTTCACATCCAACCTACAGGATATATTAAGTACCCCTCCTCTGTTCTTCCAGATTACCCTAAACTTAACTCTCTCTTTGCCCTTACTGTATCATCATATAATACCCATTGAAATGTCTGTTATTCCTACTATGCTGTGAGTCATTTGGCAGCAAGATCAAGATTCTGTCTTATTCCACTTTTGTATGCTCAGTACCCAACACACTTAGCAGACTCTTAATAAATGTTAACTTAACAAGCAAGCTAATTCATTAACCAATGGCTCTTTCCCATCTTTCCTGCCCTTTTCAGTTAGGTTCAAAGGATAACATCTTCACCCTCCATGGGCCTATCCTGGGTGCAGAACCATTCACAATGAAGAGTTAGAAGAATCAGTCATGTGATGATCAAGCAATCAGGCAAGTCTGGTAAGCAGACACATCATTTCTTCCATAGTGAAAATGAGGTGTAGCTTTTTTATTCTCTCAGATGCTGAAAGCTGCAAATGCAACTGAACCACAGAAATGCCACAGCAACAACAAAGACTAAACATTTTTGCACAATTTGTTAGCATTTGCAGACCACCTTCCTGGGTGTAGCTGCATTCCAACCTCAGAGCAATTCTAGGAAGAGAGAGTCAGTTATTATCCCCATTTACAGGTAAGAAAATTGAGGCTTCAAGAGACTATTGAACACACCAAAGTCCAAAGAAAAAGACTCACATCCTACTATTCTGACTTTCAGTACTCTACAACATGTGGCCTCAAAATGTTTTTATTCAAAATAAAAATCAAAGCAATTATCTGAATTATGATGGTGACCGCAGTTTCCTAAACTTCAGGAGCATCACATGCTGCTACCCAGGTGCTCACGGCCCACCCTGCTGCCAGTCTGGCTTCCTCTCCTTGTCAGAAGGGATGAACACAGCTCCCTTTAGGACCCAGTAACGGATGCTGTCCAGAAACAGCTTGAGAAGCTGCCTGACCCTCTCCCTACTTCTGGTTGCTTAGAAGCAAGAGAGCAAATTAGTATCCAAACAGTCTCCTTAGATAGAAGGCATAATTCATACAACAGGTCAAATCCTATCTAAAAAATGCCACTGAACAAAATCCTCAAGTGATAAAGAGATTCTCAGGCCTCAACCATGGACTATTTGTTAAAAAGCAGCCTTGATGTGACAAAGTTCCAAATATATGTGTGTGTGTGTGTGTGTGCGCACACACACACAGTCCCTTTTTTAAAAAATTTATTTTGTGCTATGTTCTTACTAGGCTTTTGATATGTTAACTCATTAATCCCCATAACATGCTTTTAAGACAATCTTAATATCTCCATTTACAGCTGAGGAAATTGAGACTTACAGAGCTGCAGTGACTTGAGTCTACACGGCTAGTTCTACACTAAGTGACAATGAAGTCACACTGAGTTAAAACTATTTATCAGATCCCTACTTTACCACTTGCCTACTCTGTGTAAGATACTTGATCTCTCTAGCCTCAGTTTCCTCTTCTGTGAAATGGAGTAATCATAATAACAGTCATCATATGGCTCTGCTCATTTTTAGGATCCCATCTCTGTTTCAGGCAGTAAATGGAGAAGACAACACGTGGGGAAAATACACAAAAGTTCTTATCGATCTTGACCCAGAAGTGACTCACGTCACTTGTATTCCCACTTCACTGCTGAGAACTAGTTGTACGCCCGTTCCCACAAGCAAGAGGGCCAGGGGAAATACGGTCTTGTGGTATGCCAAGGAAGGAGAAAACACAACACTGAAGCCTGCTAGAACACTGGACACCCCTGCTGTACCTTTCACATAGCTTTATTTTGAGATTTAAATAAGATAGCATGTGCAAAGCGCCTTGTGTATTATAAGCATGCAGAAAATGCTAATTACAATAACTACTCTTGACAGAACCAAGAGAAGAAATCAGGATTTATGATGTTTCATCTACCATCTTTTTACCCTTGGAGTATATTGCTTCTTTGAATTTATTCTACCAACTGTACCTAGCCCTTGCCTTCAAAGAAATTAATAAACTCTACAAGGACACTAAGTGACTATTATAATTGAAAACATATACAAAGATCTATTTAAAACAACTGGATAAGAAGCATTCACTTATTCATTGTTATTTAATTAATAGATATTAAATATTTCCAATGATCCAAATACCTTTGAGTATATATCATAAAGACAAACCAGTGTTTTGTGGCAGATTTTTCCATTATTTTAATTATAGGCTTGCTATACAATAGCTACCAGAACTCTCAGCGGAGATACACAGCGTGTCCTGATTGAAAGGGATGTGGGAGGATCTGAGAATTGGTGTTATCTGTACACCACGTGCCTGAGAAGTTGCCTGAGAGCAAGTCTGACCACCAAACCTCCTGTCCCAGCAGAACCAAACATAAGGACACCATGCAGGTCGTAAACATCCCATTCCTTAAATTTCTTTACAGGTCAAGAACCATCAGGCAGCAGGCACTTACTTACAGGACAAGGTACTAAACTATGGGACAGTCCTAAATAATGAGCAAAACTGACAGTGCTGGACTGTTTACTCTCTTGTCACTATTCTCTCATTCCCCTCTGAATTATGCTTTCTCTGCTGATTCCTACGACATTCAATCCAGGCATCTCTTAGGACAACGAGGTCATTCCAGCTCGTGTAGCCATCATAGCAGAGCTTAAGATGCAAAAGAAGGAAAGAAAGTATATAGAGGTTCCTTAAGAGTTTATTTCAGCTTGCTGATGAGTAATGGCATCAGCCAATCATTTCTCCTCTAAACAGTTATTACACATGTACCATGTACATAACAAATGCAAAAAGACACGACTCCCATCCAATAGTAGGGTCATGCTTAAAATATAGTTTAAATTTTTCTATACACCTCCTCAAAGTTTAAAGTAAAATAAACCTTTAAAACCTTCCACCCATGTGATTAGCCCCAATCAGAAGTGGCCTGTCTTCAAATAGCTTTCTCTCCCAGTCACTGACAAGTTAAAGATGCACCAAAGAAAGTAGTCATGACACGATTCCAATCCAATGTTCTTTCCCTCTTCGTCTTCTCCAGGTCCTCAGCTCAGTCCTGAATCCCCCAGACTGCATTCTAACTTCTTCGAGAGTGCTTTCCACTTCTTTTCAAAGCCTGCATAAATTTCAGTCTCGCTTTCTTCTGGACATTGTTTAGATCTCATTTCCCCTCCTCACATTTGATGTACCTGACTATGCACAGAGAACTGGCAGTTGGGACACTCTTTAAACTTTCAATATTAGTGCACAGTAAGCCCGTTTCTCTAAAAGACAGGAAACTCTATCATGATGTAGCCAGATTTCCCTTTAGGGAAGCCAGTCGTTCCTGGAAAGCCAACAAAATGTCTTAGAAAGAGTTGGAAGGTCTTGTTCTTACTATGACCCTGTCATTTGCTAGTTGTGTAAGCCTGTTGATAACCTCCTCACTTCATAATTTTTTGCCATATCCATAAGCCATCTGCCTGTATTTCCACTTTTTCTTCGAATGTAAATGAAATAAAACTTTAATAAATTTAAATTTAAAACTTTGAATCAACATGTAATTGGAAATGTATCATTATCCATGAATCCTAAAAATAAAGTTATAACTATTGAAATAATTTTATCTATATATCTCCTAGTATAATATCATATATTACCACTGTTATACATGTAATGCTTTAAGAAGCTCTCAACTTTTAAAGTCATCTCACCTTTATGATTATAAAATTCTCCCCTTATACATTTAAAATCTTGGCAAATGCAGTGATGTTCTGAATGTCTTATGTGGAACTGAGCCTGTAGTGAGCCTTGCTATACTGCAGTTGATACTGAGTATGATTTATCTCGGCCTAGAGCCTGGTAGTCCATATTTATATCAACACCAAGGTCTTTCTGCCTCTTCTAGGTGGCATCAAGGGGGGGATGTTTCCTCACCTCCCACAGGAAACCTACATTGTGGCATCTGACCCTGATGGATGCAGGATGATCCTGCCACTCTACCATGAGTCTATTCTCTTTGCACAGTGGTACACTGTGCACATCTAGGTACCCACTCTCTGGAGCTGCCTACTCTTAGCTTCTGTGTGGCCATGAGAATGCACTTCACAGAGTGCTCAGTGCTCACAAGGGTTCTAGCTGCTGAGCTCTGAAATTCTCAGCAGAGTTTGTGTGAGGCCATGACTCACATGGGATGCCTCCAGCCAGGGACTGAATGGGGCAAGATATTAAGACAGAACCATCCCTGAAAGACACAGCATTTCTCTAAGGGTCAGCTTGGGCTCTAGGACCCCTGATAGCTTTGCCCAACCTTCCTTCAACTGACATGACAGACTGTCATGCTTCCATACAACACTCTCCCCTTCTCTCTTCACAAGAGGTCACACTTGCACAGAAGTCTGATGGCTCTCCTGGGCTTACCTGGATCCCTTATTATTTTCTCTCATTCAGGTGTTATTCCTATAAAATCCTGGCATAGTGTATCTCATGTTGATATCTTCTTCTTGAAGAACATGAGTTTACACACCTCCTTTCCTCTTTCTTGGTTTGGGTAGGAGACCTTGCTCAGCTGTAAGTTTCTTATTTTGTAACTGATTTGTTAAATGAACTAGACTCTAAAGAAATCAAGTTTATTCTTTCTCATCACTGCAGATCTGCAAACCTGCCCTATGGGCCCATTTCTCTCCCTCCTGCATATAATCTTGGGTAGGTTTTATATCTCTTAGAGTAAGGTTTCATTAGGATAAATAGAAACCCTGAAAATGAACGGCTTAAATAATATAGAAGTTTATTTATATCTCATATAAAACAAGACTTGGAGTGAAATGTCCAGGAGTAGTATTGCTGCTTCATGTTCCTCAGGGACTTGGGTCCTTTCTAACTCACTGTTCCCCCAAACCTAAAATGTGTCACCCCTTCTGCATCTTCATAATCCAAAATGGCTGCTGGACATCTGGCTACCACATACCCATTCCAAGGAATAGGCTAAAGGAAAAATAAAGGAAAGGAATGCTTAAGGAGATTCACTATAAGTTTTACACAACACTTCTCTTTGCAGTTTATTGTACAGAAGGCTGTAAAACACGGTTTTCTAGGTAGGGTGCAATTTGCCTAGTTGACAATCCAGTTTTGTTACAAACTAGGGAGGGGAGAATGGATAGGCAACTGGCAGTCCCCCAGCTTCCATTGCTTTTCCAGTAATTCAGTTGTTCCCCTGGTCACAGTCCTATAATCAAGGGCTTTGTCCATCATAATAAAACTCCAAACCCTCATCCAACTAAAAACACCTCCATTTATACTAGACAGTAGGGCAAGATTAGTTTCTGTACTGTCTCACCTTTATCCTCTTGTGCATTGATTGGATTCCAGTGGCTCTCCAATGTTGCAGCTGGAGAAGGAAGAGAGATGGACAGAAAGTTCCAACTTTACTAGCACAGTTATAATCTAGTATTGGGATTCTCTGTGCTTAGCAGAATCCAACTGCTTAGTTGTGGTCTAATGGGTACTTTTTTGGGTTCTTCAGAGATACCTAAGCCCTGTACTGTTCACACCTAGAGTTTCATTAATGCAGGTGTGTCAGAGACTGCCATTCCCCCAATATGGAATCCAAATTAGTTTTTGAAGTTTATTTATTTATTTATTTATTTATTTATTTATTTATTTATTTAAGCAATCTCTACACCCAACATAGGGCTTGAACTCATGACCCTGAGATCAAGACCTGCACACTCTTCTAACTAAGCCAGGCTGGCACCCCTAGAATCCTAATTATTAACTAGACACATGGCCTCTAGCCCTAAATACATTTACCAGTTTACAGTAATGATGAAACCACTATCAACAACTGGCTTCTGCTCAGACAAATAAAGCACTTGGAAGTTGTCACCCCCCTTCCTCACAACAAGAAAAAGAAACTCAACAAACTGAAAGTCAAGAGCTCTACTTAATTCCATCAGAGAATTGAGATCGCAAGGAAAACCAATGCCCTGAAAACTAAAGACACAAACAGGCAAATCCAGAGAATCACAACTTACCAGGAGTGGAAGCTGCTGGAGCCAAGAATAGGTAGAGAACTTAAGCTGTAATGGATGAACTGTTGGAGGCTGACGTGGACTGCTGTGAGAGTTTAAAATGCCCAGCCTAATAGAGGAGCCCCGTACTTTCATGTGTTCCTGTTGTGTTGCCTCCAGGAGCCCATCAGGTTCTGATGGTGAAGACTGGAAGAAACTCCTTTTGTGCTTCCAACAGAAAGGGAGAAAAGAAATACCCAACTCCAGTCCTGCCTATAACCTTCCTCTATTACCTAAATAAAAAATAAGTAAATAAAAAGCTGAGAAGCACTTGTGAAGGTCACAGCCCATGACACATACTCACTAAAAGATTGACAGTAGGGGCACCTGGGTAGTTCAGTTGGTTATGCATCCAACCCTTGATATAGGCTCAGGTCATGATCTCACAGTCATGAGATTGAGACCCATCTCAGGCTCCATACTGAGCATGAGCCTGCTTGAATATCAACATCCATCTCTCTCTCTCTCTCTCTCTCTCTCTCTCTCTCTCTGCTCCTCCCTTACTCATGTTCTCTCTCTCTCCAAATAAATAAATAAACTTAAAAAAAAAAGACTGAGAGTGAGTGCAGAATGTTTTCCCTACTCCTCCCACATCTTAGCACAACACAACAAGACCCTGGATAATAACAGAAGATTATAACTGAAATAGCTGCAAGGTTATGACTCTATTTAAGGAGTTCCTACGGGAACCCAAAGACAACCCAGAAGACAAAAACTAGAAGAAATTGAAGCCTCAGACATCTATAGCTAGTACAAATAGTAAACAGCATAACTCCTAGTGAGATAAACATAAAGCCTCATACTAAAAGCCTATTTACTTTTCTATTACCCAACATACCATCTCTGGCTTTCAACAAAAACTACAACACATGCTAAAAGGCAAGAAAAAACACAATCTTAAGATACAGAGCAAGCAACAGTAGTAACAGACTCAAATGTGACAGAGATTTTAGAATCATCAGACCAGGCAAAAATAATTATGATTTATATCCTAAGGCTCTAATGGAAAAAGTGGACAAAATGGAAGAACAGATGTCATGTAAGCTAAGAGGTGGAAACTCTAAGAAGGATTCAAAAGGAAATGCTAAAACATAACCACTGTAACAGAAATGAAGACTTGCATTTACCAACTTCCTCTCTGGCTAGGGGTAACTGTATGCCTGGATTCTGACTAATAGGATGTGAGAAAAGTTGCTACATGCATCTTTCTGGTCATGCTTTGAAAGGGCATGCCCTCTGTAGTAGTCATTAAGATTGTTCATCCACAGTCCACTGTAGGATTGTAATTCCTGACTCTTTAATGTTAGGTGCAGCCATGTGACCAGTTCTGGCCAACAGGTGAAGGGCACAATCATTTAACTGCTGTTGCAAGACTATCCAGCTTGCCCTTGTCCTGCCACAGGCCTTAGCAATGCTCCTGATGATGCAGGTCCAGCAACCCATGTTAAGCATATAACGTGAGCAAAAAATAAGCCACTAATATTTAGATTATTATTACCATGGCACAATTAAGCTATTCCAACCAATCCCCCTCCCCCTTCCCCTGTCCATCTTCTCCCTAGCTGAAACTCAGACATGCTAGTGAGCCACCTTGGACCATGTGAACAACATCCTACTGACATGAGAACAACAAAATGGAAGGAACATGGGTCTCTGAAGAATTCTCAGAGCAGAGTCTTAATACCAGCTCAGATTTCTCTGTGAAAGAGAAATAAACTTCCAATTTGTTTCAAATGTTTTATTTTGTTATAAATCCTGAATCCATATACTGTCTAATAAAGTAGTCCATGCCTTATCTGGCTGATTGCTTCCTCTTCTGTCTCAAAGAAATTCTAAAAGCCCTATTGTTACCATAACATTATATATCTTGAAGTTTTGTTTTACCAGGCCACTGATGAACAGATTTGGACATATCACTGCACTAACTGTTAGTTCTCAGGAAGTATTAAATAGAAATGCTGAATGTTCATCCATATGCATGTAGCCACATGGAGAAGTGTGATCCCTACCCTACCCTGGCTTTTGTTTGAAATCCAATGTATTTAGAGATAGGAGTTTAAACGGTGCAACCATTGAAATGGCCAGTATTGCCAAAGGGGAAGTCAAAGAGCTGGTGATGTTAAAAAGCACAATAGATAAGTGATACGAAGTCTTTGTTGAACTAGTGAGTGTGTAATCAGATGTAATTACAATGCCTTAAATTAAGAAACAGTCCATTTCTCAACTAAATCATTCCCCAAATAAAGTCACATAAATACTATATACTCCCCAAATAATTGTGTAATGATATCACTTATGATACCATCTACAAGACTGAAATTTTTCAAGAACAAACTATAAATCAAACTGAATTAAACAAAGGGAACTGACTGGGTCCTCTGACTGAAAAACTAGATAAGCCTTCAGGTAAAACTTGATCCAACAGCTAAAACAATCACCAGAAAGTGGTTTCTCTGTCTCCATTTCTGGGTCTACTTTTAAGTGTTGGCTTCAATCTCTAAGGCACCTCCCATCATACCTCCAATCTCAGGGTGGCTGCCATAGAACCACATGTTCCTTTGTTTATTTCCATCAAAAAAGAGTATTCACCCAAACACTCAACAAAACTCTGGAGTTCCAGTTTGACTCAACTAACTTAGGTCATATGCCCATTTATGAGCAGAATAGGTGAGGGCTAAGTTACTTGCTTCATTTTGGGGTAGAGGAGAGGTGAGTGAAGTCAGCATCCTCTGAAACATGGGAAGAGACAGATATCTGCAGCATAAACTGTCAGTTCCTTTTCTTCCCACACAGGCAACTAGAATGCATTTTCCTACTTCTCTTGCAGCTAGATGTGGTCATGGTACTGTGCTGTGGCCAATGGCATGAAATCCTTGCCCATGACAACATTTCACATATGATCCTCTCTATCTTTTCCCACCTGTCAGCTGAAGAGAGGACTCTAAAAATTTAAAGGAGGGCACAGCCAAGAAAATGGAAGAAGCAGAGATCTCTGAATAAGTATAAGCCACTTTACCAGGAACACCCACATTAGATGATGATATGGCCAAGAAATACACTTTTTATAATGCTTAAGCATTGAAAATTTACCATGTATTTATTGCAACAGTCATTATTACTTTAATATAATACTAAGAAGTACTGGACTGACATTTCCAAGAATAGGGCAAATGGATGTGGGACAGCCCCAAATAAGCAATGTCCACTGCAACAAGGGTTTTTAAAATTTGGGTTATCTACAAATAAAATGGAAGCAATTATGTTGCCAGAAACATCTCAGTCTACATACATTTTCTTTTCTAGAAGAGGAGCATTGTAATGACTTAGCCACAAACCAAATAAACAAAGCAGCAATTGCCTCTTGTACTATAATAAGCCTTTGCAAACATGCCCTGCATTTGCACATGGCTTCCTTAATAAATGGACACTATTTGCTTATGTTCACCAGCAATCGTATCAAATGAGAGATGCAATTTAAATTTGCTCTGCATCTCAGGTAACCACTCTTCAATACAACTAGCATTTTCGAAAATAAATGTATTTTTCTAAAATCTCTTCCTTTTCAATTTTAATGTGCAAGCACAAAGCAGGCAGAAGAAAGCAAAAACCAAGAGGCATAGAGAATGCAATATTGAAGAAGCTGTGAACAAGTTCCACAGCCAGTGAGAGAGGCAAAGGATAGTGACTGGTTAAAGTCCAAGCCAATTACCTCCTATCCAAAATGGAATATGCCAGAGTGGATTGAGATTGGTACCAAAATCAAAGCATGAGCAGGTGTTTTTTAAAAAATCAGGAATTGACATGCCAGGTGACAGATAAGTATGTGCTCTACCTGGAGAGCTCCTTCCTTTTCAGCTGGATAGATTCTACTCATCTTGCAGAGCTGAGCTGAAATATCACAGCCTTGGGACAGATTCTGATAACCATTGCCTCATTACCTCCATGTGGTTATTCTCCTGTTAAAATTACATTAATAACCTTCACTCCTCTTCTATAGTTCTCATTATAATTTCAGAGTTATCTGTGTAATTATTTAGGGCCCATCTTCCTATCTAGAGTGAAAGTTCTATGCGGGGCAAAGACCATGCTGCCTTGTTCACCTGTATATTTCCAGGGCCCAGCACAGTACTTGACACATGGGAGGGACTCAATTCCAATGGCATTCCAGTGAGTGGTGGGGTTGCCATCAAGCTATTTTAAAAGGACCAAATGCCCAAGTGTATCTTAGCATCATATTTCCCATTTGACCAATTAAAAAAAAAAAGCTAAAAATCAATGGAACATTGTCTCTTAAATCATCTAATAAATCATGTGTTTTGTAAAACACTTGGAAAGATTGTGGGAATTTTTTTCTGGACTCTTTTTCTTGCAGACAAATACTACCATATCACTACATATCGGCTGCTATCTCGGAAATGATGACAATTAAGCAGATATGGACCAACCCCTTATCCTCACCACAGCCCTCCCCTCATTTCTTTCCCCAGAGAAGGACTATGGCCCAGTCTAGGAACTTCAGATTAATCTATTTAGTCATTCAAACTTTGTCACTTCCTTGCTACATAATCCCCAAGTCCCTTGCCCTCTCAGACAGCCCGATTTTCTCATTCTTACAATGACCTAAATGTATACCTCAAAAGGTTGTAAAATGGAATGAAATAATACAGGTAAATGGCCTAGCTACAGGTCTATCACAGGGTATAAATTTCCTATTATTTTGTCTTTCTTTCATGGCATTTCCTGTCTTGAAGTCCCCTCTGCCATTCAATCTTAATGTACTCTCCAGACGTTTTTCCCATTTCCTCCTTCTTCAGATCTACTTCAAGTCTGCTCTCAGAGCAGAAAATACTTGATCATCTAGTTTGAACAAAGGCCTCAGTAGTTGACTGGGTTTTCTTTCACAAATGAACATTTACTCGGATTTCATATAACCTTATTTAGTATACACAACAACCTTATAAGATACACACTACTTATTAACTACTCAGCTTTGATGAGAACCCTAAAACTCATAGAGGTTAAATTACCTGACCAATATAACCTGGCTTGTAAATGGTGTGCCTGGAATTCAAAGATGAGTGTGCCTGACTCCAAACCCACTCTCTCTAAAGCATCATGCAGCCTTTCTACTTTCTTCTCTTAATCTCCCTGCTCCACCCAAATAGCAAAAGCTTTCATTGGACAGTGGCCTGGTTAGATGCCAAGTCTAGACCCAAACTGTGTTACCACATGTGGCTGGCATGAAACTGCTAATTCACAAAGGTCCAACCATGTCATCTTCAGCCAGGACATTGTAATAGACACCTTAGCAGATGACTCTGACCTCATCAACTGTCATCAGGAGGCATCTGTGGTGATAGACAGAAAACAGAGTAGAGTGAAAGCTATCTGGATAACGAACAATCTTACAGTCATCAACCTGGAAAATATTCTTTATTCCCCACTGAAATCGCAACCACTTCAGAAGATATAGTTTAAGCTGAGGACATTTAGGTCATTTTAGGCTTTAGGAAGAGTTACCATTCCTTAACTATCTTAACTTTATTGTGTAATAACAATTGGATATAGAAATAGCAATGACCATTGAAATGTGGTTGCTATACTCAGTATAATCAAATCAGAAAACCTAGAAGAATGTACATGCTAGCATTCTTGGCCTAGAGGCTGAGACCTGTCCATATTGAAAATGTTAGTTCAAACACAAGAAAGATCCTAGGCAAGAGGGCCAAAATGAGATGTAGAAGGGAACCAAATGAGTCAGAGACCCAAAACCAAGGATTCCAAAGATGAAAAAACTCTACTAAAACTCTACTACTATCTTCCTGGTTAAGGAGTTCTATAGTAAAAGAGTTTAGTAATTTAACACCATACCTAATGCCCTCCTACACTGTCCTCCTACATAAAATATACGCATTGCTCTGTGTGTGTATGTGTGTGTGTGTGTGTGTGTCTGTGTGTGTCTGTGTGTCTGTGTGTGTCTGTGTGTTTTTATGCTTACACTGAATATTAACAGTGGCATAAGTTCATTCCACGATTTGGGCTCCATTCTCAAAAAGAAAAATCTTTTAATTGTCTTTACAAAGTCTTAAGTTGGATAACCCTATTCAAATATTGTTAAAGGTAACTGTACCAAATCCTTCCTAAGAAGTATAGTAACCTTCCTGAGACCCACCCTCTTTGTGTTCAGACACATGATTCAAGTCACCCGTCTCCCTTAGAAAATGATGTCTGGACAGAGCCTGATCCAGTTTGAATGAACAAATAAATGGACCTCCATCAAAGGTCCTCACCAGCAGAGATTTTCCTTGTAGCCAACCCTTCTCTCATCCTTACTCAAGAAGCATTTTTTTATGTTTGTTTATTTTTGAGAGAGAGGGAGACAGAGCATGGACAGGGAAGGGGCAGAGAGAAAGAGAGAGACAGACAGAATCCAAAGCAGGCCCCAGGCTCTGAGCTTTCAGCACAGAGCCTGATGCAGGGCTTAAACCCACAAATGCAAGATCATGACCTGAGCCGAAGTCAGATGCTTAACCAACTGAGCCACCCAGGTGCCCCAAGAAGCATTTTTTTAAGCATCTATTATATACCAGGCCTGTGTTAAGGACTGGAAATACCTTCAAGGGACTCACTAGTAGACACCAGACATGGATGTAGAAGCTGCACTAAAACAGTGTGGCTCTTAGAATAAAAGTGGCAGCACCAAAGAGAAAGCGGTTGATTCTAGATGGGGGACAATGGCTCTCGAAACATTTTCAAAGACAAAAACAGAATCTAAATCGAGAAAGAAAAGAGTGGCATTCTCTTATTGTAAGAGAGACAGAGAAAGAGAGGGAGAAGGAAAGGGAGAGGGGGGGAAAGAGAGAGGGAAAGAGAGGGGGAGAGGAAAGGAGAAGGAGTGGGGGGAGGAGAGAGATGGAATCTTACTGCAGAATTTTTAACACTAAGAGGCACATTAGTGGTAGCCTAGTATCCAAATCTGACGGCCCACATACAGAGCTGTGTAGTAGCTCAGTTCCCTGAAAACACATTTCCAAGATCCCTTTTATCTATTAAGTGTGAAATTGTAAACCATTGATGATTTTGAAGAGGGTGACTAGACAGAACCTTTTCTAATCACAAATAAGAAACTTGAAGCAAGTTTGGCACCAAAAATTGACATAGACACAGCAGGGGTGGCAAACAGGGGGTGAGGTCCTGTGGCTGGCAAAGGCACTAGGGAAAAACATAACAGTATTACCAGAAGTTAATTAAATGCTGACTGTGTGTTATCAGTACCTTGTCCATTTTATGGGTATCAACTAATCCTCAATCCCATATAATAGAATTATCTTCGTTTGATAGGTGAGGAAGCAAGGCAGAGACAGATGTTAAGCAATTTGCCCAAGGTCACAGAGCTAACAAGTAGGTTATCTACATAGGAGGAAAACCCAGGCAGTCTCAGTGTAAAATCCCTACTGAGAATCTCTTTGCTAGTTGGCCTCAAAACTAACAGTGTTGTCTAATCAGTTTGGCAGGAGGCAGAGTCCAGAAGGATGACTAGCAAACTGATCCTGGAACACAAGTTACTAGGTCTATGCTAGGTACTACCCTCCCTGCAGAGCCAGAAGTCATAGGCCTGCTGCTGATGTAAAGGGAGAGATGGTGACATATTTCACTGGATAAAGTGTACTTTCTCTGAAGCCTAAAGTCAGTGAAGTCAATAGTTTCCCTGAAATTAGTACAATAGCAGTCCCTTTCACCTAACCAATAATATTAAAAAAAAAAAAAAAAAAAAAACCCTGCATAGAACCTTCTAGAAATAGCCTCCTCTCAATTATCACTTCCATAACTCACAGGGCCCAGAATTTTCCATTTCATGTCTGTTCTGTGTATTTAAACCCATGATCTTCATATTAATTCTTCCAAAATGACATTTTATCATGGAGAGTATCTCCATTTAACTTCCCTGTGTCAATATTAACGGTGGCATTTGCGTGTTTATTAGGTAAAAATTGGGTCCTGACAATCATGCAGTCAATTCCAGGGCCTGTGAGCTCATTCATCAGGACTCTTCAATTGCTTTTTTAATTTCTTCTGTTGACACTGACCCTGTATGAGGTTATTTATAAAAATCTTTATGAATATAATTTATGACTTAATTTTAACAAGTATTAGATGGATGTTATCACTGAGTCCATGACCTGAGGTAGTGAAGATCCCTATCACATAGCATCAAGATTCATTTAAATTCCTCATTTTGTGATTCCTTTTCTATTTTCCCAGAGGCACTAAGGGTCAAATATAAATGAAATAAGAAGTGTCTTTCACATTAACTGTTCTTTATTGATTCCTTAGAGCAGAAACGTAGATATTTCTAAAGCAATTGAAGTGTTGGAAAAACAAAACACCTAAAAGGAGACAAAGAATATTTTCATGTGTACTATAACAATTATACTATAAAATATGTTTTCCAGTGTACACTATAAATATGTTCCACATTACAGTAGTCCTATTTCTAAATGAAAAAAAAAATAGAAACATAATTTTTTGTACTGGAGAGGTCTTAAAAAATGTTCATTCAAGGATTTCAAACTGACCATCCATAGGATAGATAATGTTTGGCCTATCCAGAATTTTAAAAATAGGAAATTGTCACAAAAACCCTTGACTCCTAACTACTTTTGAAAGTCAAAAGGTCTGGCAACACTGCGCCCATACCTCCCCATGGCAGTAAATGTCCCTCCGGGAAATGGTCTGTGCACTCTTGCACTCTCCTGTTGTCAGAGTGCCATGCCTCATTTCTGTCTTCTACCTTGTCTTTTCCTTCCCTCATATTACTTGACTGATTCCTAGAGGCTTTGGAATTGTTGCCATGTGTTCTTGTTTGACTACCTCACTTTATAGATGAGGCAACTGAGAACCAGAGAGATTAAATAACACATCCACACAAGGAAAAGGTCTCAGTCTAGACCCCAATCTCCTAACCTCCACTGCAGTCTTCTTTTGTCTTCAACAATGTCTATTGGACATATGGATACATATTATTTAATACCTCACTGAGTGTAATGAATAGGTAAATATTATTATGCCTCTGCTCTTGCCAAACACAACTGTAATAATAATGACTATTTACTGATCCTAATGGAATTCTTTACCACCTACATATCTGTCATCAGAAGGAAATACTAGCTGTGAGGATTGCCCAGAATGATAAGATGTGATGCCATATTTCGTTGATTTCTGTCTGATGCCTGCAGTAGTGATTCCTCAATACTCTAAACACAAGTACTGCTGAGGTCAGGAAACCACACATGGTCTTAGAAAAGGCTGATGATAAAAAGACTAAGAAACATCACCTGTGGTAGGTAAGCACCCAAGATGCCCCAGTGATCCACATTCCTTGTATCATGCTCTTAAGTAATTCTCCTCCCCTTAAGTGAGGGTTGGACTTAATGAATCACTACTAAGGAACAGGCTATGGCAGAAGTAATAGTATGTCACTTCCAAAGATTAGGTTATAAAATACTATGGCTTCTGTCTTAGGGCTCCCAGTTGCTTGCACTTAGACTGCTTGCTGTGTGAAACATCAACTGTCAAGTTGTGAAGCAACCCTGTGAAAAGAGCCATGTGGCAAAAGACTGACACTTGCCAGCAACCACACAAGTGAGCTGGAAGCAGAACCCCCTTATAGTCTACACTCTGGATTAGACCACAACCCCAGTCAACAGCTTGACTGCAACCTCATGAGAAATACTGAACCAGAAACATCCAAATAAGCCCTTCCAGATTTCTGACCCACAGAAACTATGTAACAATAAAAAGTTGCTGTATTAAGCCATTAAGTTTTGGGGTAATTTGTTACACAGCAATAATCAAATAATACAGACCCACTAACCATAAATAGAGGTCAAAGATTCCTGAATTTCCTATGTGTATTGGGCCACCTAAATTTTTATCACATATTGAAAGTAACATATATGTGTGTATCAAACACATGTGTGTATATATACACAAATACACATATGTATATATAAATGTATTTATACAATATATTAATATAAATATTTATATTATATAAATATCAAAATTGTGGGATCACATACTGATTAAGAACCCATGTACAAGGGGTGCCTGGGTGGCTCAGTCAAACATCCAATTTTTGATTTCGGCTCAGGTCATGATCTCACGGTTCATGCGTTCAAGCCCTGTGTTGAGCTCTGTGCTGTGTCAGCACGGATCCTGTTTGGAATTCTCTCTCCCTCTCTCTATATCCTTCCCCAATCTCTCAAAATAAATAAACTTTAAAAAAAACATGTACAAGTAAAATAGAATATGTTCAAAGCCTGGATCTGTCATTTATTAGCTCAACGACCTTGTAAAGATACTCAGTCTTTATTTTCTCAACTGAAAAATGAGATTAGCATTCTCACTGCATCTTATAAATAATTCTACTTTTATACTTAATCATACTTTATTGTAGTTATAGGTGCAGTCCACTCTGAGGTCAGACCAATTCGAATGGGCTCAAACCCAATACCAGCCAAAAGGTCATCCATGCATTCTAAAACACCCAGGCTTCATGGCTGGCTCTACCAGCTCACCCTAGACTAGACTCACCTTGCCCAAAGGTACAACCTCCTCTGGGCATGGAGTTAAGGAAGGGCTCTAAGGAGTAGCCAAGAGCACAGATACTCTAGTATTGTTTTCTCATTCCCTCCACTTCCATAGCTTCCACCAATTTGTTCTCCAGCCCCTTAGTGAGAGCCCATGAAATTATTTTTATAGCCAGAGTAGCTGATAAAGGAAATGAATTTTGTGTAACCTTCATTCTTACAGACTTTTTACAAAATCTATACTTTTTTTTCGATGTTGAGAAGCATCAGATTGACCAATCCATGAAATGGTGTTTATAGATACTTACACCTTGTAAAGATGATATGTGATTATGTATCCAAATACCATATACTCTTGAGGGGATAATGACTAGCCGAATCTTTGATCATGCGACTTTTATACTGTTCAAGATGAGTAGAGAACTGTCTGAATAAACAACATATTTTTAGCCAAAGTTCAAGATTTGTAAACCATCATCATACAGATCATTACTTTCTATGCATTTTCATAATTAACATTTTGTCTTACTCTGTAAAAGAGAAAAAAATTTTCACAGAGCAGCTTGCTCAGGATTATTTATAGATGTAAAAACTTGTTATCCAAGGTCAGTAACAGCTCCATCCAAGAGTCCTAAGTGTTTGTGGGGGTCGCTCTGGCTGTTTTTCTGTCACCAAACCCAAAAAAGTAAGCCTGAGCAATTAATTATTCATAATTTGATTAAAATTATTTAGAACCTATTTAAAATGAGACACCACACATACCCTCAAGTGGATTAAAATCTCATAGCAGAGACATCAATTTGAAGAAAGAATAATAATACAATTTATGAGGAACAGGTTCAGTGCTTAAATGTCCTGGAGGAGCACTAGTTATTCAAAGCTGAAAGGAAATTCTGCTGGCAGAAACAGTGAAACAAATCTAAGACAGAGAATTTGAGTTAAGTCTTAAATGATGAGCACGTAAACACGGATGGGTGGAGAAAAAAAGAAGTTGACAGACCTCCACCTCTAATCACACAAAGGCAAGGTGTGGAATGCAAGCAGGTGTTTGAGTAGCTTCAAGAATACAGAGCTTAGGGTATATGAAGATTATGTGAGAAAAGAGGATGGAATGGAAAGATGACCCCAGATCAAGAAAAACACGCAGACATGAAGAAACAAAAGTGTAAGGTAGGACAGTAGCAATTAAAATGAAAAGAAGGTCAACAGATTCATGAATGACAGCCAACTTAGAAAAGAACTGTCACAATTAGAAAACTGATTGGATATGTGTAGTTTTTATTTGAGGGCTTTGTTTTTGTTTGAAGCAAAAAGTTTAAATAAGGAAGAAATAAAAGATATGAAAATAATGAAATGATCAAAAAGAAGGGATACAGCAAAAAGAGGGGTTAATCTTAGAAGACATAAAAAGGACAGTTGAAAAGGGTTCTATTTGAGGAGTCAGTTGGACACACATGGTTTAGGACAGTGGAAAGCTTAAAGGCTAATGAGGGAATGAAGGGAAAGTAATTAAGAGAATTACTTTATTTATTTATTTATTTATTTATTTATTTATGTATTTATTTATTTTTAGAGAGAGAGATAGTATGTGAGCAGGGGAGAGGGGCAGAGGGAGAGGTAGAACCTTAAGCAGGCTCCATGCTCAGCGCACAGCCTGACACGGGGCTTGATCCCACAACACTGGGATCACGACCTGTGCCAAAATCAAGAGTCAAACACTCAACCAACTGAGCCATCAAGTGGCTCCAAGAAAAGTATTTTAAAAACCAAATGCCAGACAGTATAATAGAAGATCTAACATAGATATATCCAAGTCTTCAAGAGACTTAGCATTGAGCTCAGTCTTGAAAATTCATCGTTCCTACATACTGCAACAAGGACAGGCTAACTTTTTCTTCAAAGACCAGATAGTATTTTAAGCTTGCATTGGTCTCTGTTGCAACTATTCAACCTGCCACCATAATGCAACAACAGACAGAAAATACACAAACAAATGGGCAGGGCTATGTTCCAATAAAACTTTATTTAAAAACACAGGTATCCAGCCTGCAAATAGTCACCTGCCAATCTCTGCTGCAGAATGTTTTATGATGCCACTTTATTCAATATAGATTTATTGAACCTCTCGTTTTTACTTATAATGTAAACCATAGAAAAAAAATAGTTACCACTTACAGGGTGCTTATTATGTGTCAGACACTTTGCTAAACACTTTTAATATATACTATTATACCTCACTTGACACAAGATTATAAGGTAGGTATTACTATGCTATCTCCTTTTAAAGGTGAAGAAGTTGAAGACAACAGAGATTAATTTGTCCAAGGTTACTGGTAAATGGTGAAACTAGACTTTAAAAAGCAAGCTAGAAATTCCCCTTCAGGCAGTACACTAGACTAGATATTGTGAAAAATCCTTCCCACTGAAAAGTATAGATGCTGGAAGAATTACAACAAATATGGTTTAAAAGGTCATTTCTGATCTCAAAAGAAAGCAAGAGAATGCTCCCCAAAGACCAAAAAATTTAGCCCTATACTGTAAAATGGGTAAGTAAATGCAAAAGCTGGGACTTCTGCTGCCAAATGATAATGGTAAAGGGACCTTGGGCCCATAAACAAACCTAAGACTCTTGCACAAAGAAAGACCTATGATGGCTGTAAAGGGGCTCCATCCCTAGTGAAAGGTCAAATTAGGAAAATAAAATATTCACCTCCTGCCAAAGAATTGGGGGTAAAATTCTGACTGTTTCTCTATTGTAGCTTCTTATCATGATGAAATGTCCCTTTTGTCCCTGGCAATATTCTAAGGTTGAAATCTACTGTCTGTTATTGATATGGCCATACTTGCTTTCTTATGCTTATGGCTGTCATGCTCTACATTTTTTAATCCTCTAACTTGCAATTCTGTTTGTATATTTATAAACAGACAGCAGCAATGACCGCAAGACAGACATATATAATCCAAAAAAAAAAAAAAGAGATGAAATTTAAAAATCTAGTGTCCTCAGAGAAATTAAAGAAATCTTTAAAAAAACACAGGACACTGTGAAAAAGGGGACAACTTGAAAAATGGAAAGATGTATACTGAATAATTTAAAAGACAATTAATCTACAAGTATATATTGCAAAATGACAAAGATATACACAGATTATCTTGGTCACTTTTTCTATGCAACCAACAACTCTAAACCTCAGTGGTTTACAGAAAACATGTATTTCTTGTTTACGTTACATGAGGGATTGCAGGGTGATGGCAACAAATGTGTTTGGTTCAGGAGAGCTTTGCCCAGATTCAAGTTTCTAAAAAATAGGAGAGTCAAAATTAGAGCCAGAGGAAATCAATTCAGGAGACTTAATGTTAGACTAAGAAGATTTTAAGAAAATAAAGACAGGAAAAAAAGATGGAGGAAATGACAAAATACATGTTTTTTAAAAAAAGAAATTTTATGTTTTGGCTCCCTCCCTCTCTAACCTTTTTTTTTTCCCCTTCCCTCCCCCATGGTCTTCTGTTAAGTTTCTCAGGATCTACATATGAGTGAAAACATGTATCTGTCTTTCTCTGTATGACTTATTTCACTTAGCATAACACTCTCCAGTTCCATCCACGTTGCTACAAAACGCCATATTTCATTCTTTCTCATTGCCACGTAGTATTCCATTGTGTATATAAACCACAATTTCTTTATCCATTCATCAGTTGATGGACATTTAGGTTCTTTCCATAATTTGGCTGTTGTTGAAAGTGCTGCTATAAACATTGGGGTACAAGTGCCCCTATGCATCAGCACTCCTGTATCCTTGGGTAAATTCCTAGCAGTGCTACTGCTAGGTCATAGGGTAGGTCTATTTTTAATTTTTTGAGGAATCTCCACACTGTTTTCCAGAGTGGCTGCACCAGTTTGCATTCCCACCAACAGTGCAAGAGGGTTCCCGTTTCTTGGAGAATTTTTAAAAACTAGTATAGAGAGAACACTGGTGTGCCTGGAGTAAATTGTGTGATTAGAGAAGCAAAGCTGGAGAAATACATTCCAATGAGACAACAAGGGTTCCCCATGCCATGCTAAGGAGTTTGAAGATTCTACGAACAACATGATAAAAATAATAACAATCAAAGGTGAGCTTTACAGAAACCTATGCTTTCCCAATTCATCTAAGGCAACTCTGATTTCCCTCCCTTACCTTCCTGTTGGTTATTTATCTTCCTCACTTCTTTTTTAGATTTTCTAGGAGCAGGATCCTACCATAGAAAAATAATCACATAAGAGATGAGGGACAACTAGTGTCACAGCTAAATGATTATTGTACTGAGATCCCTAAAATAAAATGTGACCAATTCAGGCATGTATGCTCTAGAAGAAACTGTTTTCTAAATATGCTACACTGTTCTTTTGGTAATTTGATTGTGGTGACAGGTCAGTCAGGCTATAATTGGTTTTAATTAGCCTCCCTACCGCTGCAATATTCTTTACCTACATGCAAACTGTCAAAAAGCAGGAAGAAGGGAGGGCGAGGGAAGGGAGAGAGATTGGTTCATTTTCCACCTTTTTTGAAATGCCAGAGAGATTGTTTTCAACCTGTCTTACAAGCAAATGCCCCAATTTCCAGTATAAATGAGGGGAAATATGTCACCATGACAGCTCTAAGAAAGAAATGCCTGATTCCTTTAGCAAGAGACAATGAACTCAATTTTGTCTTTTGTAGAACAATGTGTGGTTTCTAGGGTTCAGGGAGGAGAAAAATCTCTACATCCCCTCCCCAGTTCCTCCTGGTAAAATATATTTGAGAGAGTTGTCAGAAACTAAGTAAAGTTCATACAAATCAAGTAAATACATTTAGAGATGCAAATGTTTTGTATTACTAAGCATAAAGGGACTGTGTCTATATATGGTGTCATATATGTCACAAACAGGAATAGTAAGACAATTTCTGACTGACTTTAAAATGTTCCCATATGTGTTTAAATTTTATCCAAAACATAATGTTATTTTTTTTAATTTGAGACTATTCAATCATACCAAGTCATTTCAGGAACTTCTGCCTCTGAGAAGCTACTGTTGTTCCCAGCAGAGTCTGAATCAGAATTTGCCTGGGAAACTGACCTCTAAGGTCCTTTCAATCACTGAGATTCAAGATATTGCACTTTTTTAAATGATGACAGGGATCAATCAAGATCATTCTGGGACAAGTTTACTCCAGGCTATACAGCTCTATCTTCCTTTCTCCCATACAACTATTCAGCATATAATCACATAGCTCACTCAGCCAAACTAAGATGGCAAGCAGAAACACTCGTGGACACTCAAATCCCCACTCCCCCTTGGTTTCTAGTAAAGACAAGACAGACAACAATTGCGAATTCCTGGGGTTGGCAGCCATTGCTATTCCCTCACCCTGCCCCTCATCCTGAGAACCTCAGCAGACTGGTATACCCAGACCCTCATCCTTAACATAACTAGTGGCTTTCAGGGATAAAAGAAATATCAAGTCATTTAGTCCACTGAGCCTTTGGATACTAAACATAAAACTTACACTTATAAACTTCTAGGGGTATTGAGTTGAGGTAGCCTGTTTCACCTTTGGCAAAACTAATTATTTCAGTGGTCTTCCTTTATGTGCAGTGGAACTCTGCCATTCTTTTTAATACTTATTGTAAAACTTCACACAAATCTATTCAACACAAAGCTTCTCAATCCTTTGCCCTCTTCAACTACTTCCATTAACTCCACTTTTACCCCTTGGGGTAACAGAGAGTCAGACTAATCCCTCTTTCACAGAACAGCCTTTATATAATATTACATATCTTCCCCAGTACTCTTAAAACCACACGCAAAGTGTCTCCTCTCAGCAAACATCCCAGCTCCTTTAAAAGTCCTCTTTACCAATGGCTTTAAATTGCTTCATCATCCTTGATACTTTTCTGTGAATATTCTCAAGATTACCCAAGTTATGGGTCACCTGTGGCATCCAAAACTGAGTCTACTACTCTAAAAGCAGACTGAGCAACTCAAGGTAAAGTAGAAACATCTTCTTGTTCATTTTTAACATTATGTCTCCAATACTGCTACCAAAGGTCACATTACAGGGTTTGTGTTTTATATACACCAGGAAATTATATCTCCTTGATCCTACACTGTGCAAATAAATTTGGGAACTTAAATGCATGACCTTGTATTTATATTGATTCTATGTAGTCTTCCTAGATGTGGCCTTAGATTCCACTGCATCTAATCCCTCCAGATCAAATTCACAAGCAAGAATCCCTTCTACAAGCCAGCATCCAGATTAGCTCATCTATCTTAAAGCTGAAATCAGTCTCTTAACAAAGTAACTGTTACTACAGACATTTTGAGTAGATGATGTTTCTTTTCAGTGCATTCCACACCTGTTCCTTGCCTCAATGAATGGCATCACCACCTATCTCTTTGGTTTTCCAACTTAATAATCCAGGAAGAAACTTTGACTCCTTCTCTCCCTACATCCTGTTAGTCCAAGTCCTTTTGCAATCACCTCCTAAATATCACTAAGATCTATCAATTGGGCTTCATTCTCATTGCTACTCCTCTTTTCAGACCAAATTCTTCCATTGTCAAATACTGAACTAAATCACTAAACTGCACATAAGGCCCTTGATTTCTTCCCAACCTCAACAATCACCATTTGTACACATCAGAATTCTGTGTTCTTCCCAGTTTTTTACCTCAGGAATGTATGCCCATGCTGTCTCTGCTACTATGAACATTCTCTGCCCCTACCTCTTCAGCCAAACATCAGAGCTCCACTTGAGTCTTTTTCTATAAGAAGCTTCCATTGACTGCACTCTCAAGAAAGGTGCAGATGCCTTCCCCATGTGCCCCACTGACAGATCTGTCTCATGCTATGATAAACTGTTTATATTTACTCCAACTTCTTGTCTCCACAGCCTTCTTCACTCTTATAAGGGCCTCTGTGATTACCCACCTGGATAATTCAGAATAATCTCTTCATCTCACGATCTTCAATCACATCTATAAAGTCCCTTTTGCTATGTAAGATAACATATTCACAACTTCTGAAGTTTAGGACATGGACATCTTTAGGGGTGGGGAAAGAGGTCATCATTTTTCAGCCTACCACATAAGGTGAGAGTTAAGAAGCAGAAGCAGAAGGGCATTCTACACTAAAGGAATAGCATGTAGAAAGGCTCTGACATGAGAAGGAGCACAGTGCACTGAGCTCCTGAAAGAAGGCAATGTGGGTAGACAGCAAAAGATATGAGATGACATGGAAGATGTAAAAATGGACCAGATGATATAGATGCATGTTAGTCATACTGAGAACACTGACTCCAGTTCTAATAGCAATGGGAACACACTGGAGGCCATCAAGCATTGAGAGTGATATCATCAGATTTATATTTTTCCAGAAGGTCACTCTGTCTTCGCTGTGAAGAATGGACTGGAGGTACCAAGGATGGGAGTAGAGGTAAATTTTATCACATTCCTGGAAAACATCTTAGAACATACGTTCATGATTCTTGGCATCTCATGTGACCCACAATATTATTATCAATAATACTACTGTTTGATAACCAAATTTCCTGACATTTGCCATCGCTTGCTTTGTACAAATCTCTTCTCAATAGTCAGCAGCTCCCTGTGATATATAAAGCACTAAGCCTTTTAGGCAGATGAGAAGACTAAGGCTCAAAACATTAACTATCTTGCCCAAGTGGTTCATTCAAAAAGAAGCTGAGCCAAAACTGGGACCAAGACTCCTGACTCCAAGTCCTCTGCTTTTGTACTTTGATTAGCATCTTTCCCTCCTAAAAACAAACATTTTAACAAGTCTAATATGTTTTCATTATGACTTTACAAACTGGGTCACTCTTACTTGTCTATTTTCTAGCCACGCAAGCAGATAATAACGCATTACTGAGTTGATCTGGTCATAAGAGTTGACCATAACTACCATCACCATATCACTTTAGAACATGCCTCCACAACATGGGTCGACTTACATCCCACACTCATTGGTTGAAGGAAGAAAGGAAATTCCTCAGAGATGTTGCTTCATTTGCAGTTTGGAGAATGGTGACAGCTCTCTGCTTATAAGTTACACAGTTTGGAAAACAATTAGTCTCTAAGCTTTCTGTCTTTCTTTCCCCTGGCAGGCTCCCTGTTGCTCTCTGCTCAGCATAACAGACCATTAAACATGTTGGGTCTAATGTAATGACTCATGTAGCATGTTCGCTCCTTCCCATCACATTAATCACCAGTTTCTGTAATATCCTGTTTGTTAAAACCAAGCAATAATGCAAATCCTCATAACAGAAACCCTCAATTAAAGGGAATTTGTTTCCCCTGAACCTCAGCACAAAGAGAAGGAATCAAATGACAGTAAAACCAAGTTAATGGACATTTTAAAGAAACATTTTCAAGAAACACTTCTAGTTGCTGGCATGAGGCCAGGACACAGTGAACTGGGTGAGAAAACCAGGAAAGACAAAAAATCCCAAATCCTGAGTTTGCCATTAAAGATGTAACCCGTTTCCTATCACATTCACTAATTCATTAAATCATTCAAGCTGAGTCAGGGGCTCCCAGCGGGGGAAAAAAAGCACTGCACTAGCCAGGGTGCTGATTACTAAATGAGTTAATTTCTATCCAAACTGACCCTAACAAGAAAAGAAAACTCAGTTGCTTCACGTACTTCTGGACTCAGATATTCAAATATCCAACAGAACTGTCTCTCTTCATCAAAAATTCTGCCTTCTTCCATGTTGGTTTCTGTTACTCCGTTTCTACACTTTGGGCAACAAAATTGTCTCTAGCCATCCCAGGCTTTATAGTGTAATTTGGAAAAACCAATGGAAAGGGAGAGTGTCTTTTCCAGTATTTCCAGCAAAAATACTAGACTTGATTCATCAGGCTTCATCTTTTTTTTCTGAAGCAATCACTATGGGCAAGGAGATAGTACTGCCAACAGGCCAGTTATCCCCTGCTCCTTGCCAAGCAGGGAGGGTGGTCAGCTCCACTTAAACTACATGAACTGAGAACATGAACCAAAAACCCAAGGCCTTCTTACCAAACAAAAGAGAAATGGATTTTGCTAGATACAAACTGCAGATGCCCTCTACAGCTACATATGCATCAACATGCAATAGGTGTTATAATTTAGGGAAGCATGTGTAGAACATGGGAGAACATGGACGAGGAGAAGAGCTAATTCTATCTATGGGAGGGGAAATCAGGAAAGACTTGCTATGTTTGAACTGAGTATTAAAAGCTAACTAGGTGCACACTCCACCTTGAAAAGTAAAGGAAATTACTTTCCAAAGCAAAATCACAGAGCCTTGAAACAGAAGGGCCTGCTTGTGGAAATGTAGGAAAGTCCTCCACTTCACTTCCTCCCCATCACTGCTGCCCCTGGATCTTCACAGGTATGTCCACCTCTACCTACAGGTGTCTGCCTGCTCCAGGTCCCGAGCTGACACTCAGAGTAACATGACATGTACCAAAGGTCTCCT
Organism: Panthera pardus; assembly: GCF_024362965.1. Lineage (NCBI taxonomy): Eukaryota > Metazoa > Chordata > Mammalia > Carnivora > Felidae > Panthera > Panthera pardus. The sequence goes on from NW_026526688.1 coordinate 190,672,986, forward strand.
CTCCAATAGCTAGGGAGGCTGAGTATCGTCAGGATCCCAGCAATAAAATCCAGAGCCACACAGAAGAGAGCTAAAGTCCAGGGCTGCCCATTGTGACACTTTCCCTGCCAAGTCCCCAAGATTGAACTTCCTGCCTGGTCTCTGCTTATTCCATGTCCAATCTCATATATTTGCTGAGCTGCTGCTACAAGCCAGACCACATTCTACGCCATGAGCATAGAAGGCCCCTGATCTCACAGAAGTTAATTTCTACCTGAATAGAGGTAGACAAGAAATACAAACAAATAAATGCATTAAGTCATATCAGAAAGTTCTAAGTGTTATAAGGAAAATAAAGCAGTTGGAGAATAGTATGTGAACTGGGGAGGGAGCAATTAAATGAAGGGAAGGGCTTCCCTAGTTAGTGTGGTCAGGGATGGGCTGAGGAATGAACTTTTGAAATGACCTAAATGGCATGAGGCCATGCACAAACCTTGGAAAGAGCATCATCTCAGGCAGAAGGTATACTAAGTTCAAAGGTCCTGGGGTTAAAAGCAAGCTTTGGCCTGTCAGAGGGTTAGAAAGAAAATATCTCTGTAATAATCCTACAAAATCAGAGCTCAAGGCCAAACCTAAATCCTTACTAAGGCCCCAAGCTTTTGCCTCCCTTCCTCAAAAGCAGGAATCCTTCCGCAATAGTAAACTTATCATGTATTAAACATCTACTATATTCCAAGGACCATGGCAGACAAATGCACTCACATTTCAGAACCAGAACCATTGTAGTCAACAGAATTTCAGAGGAATTCAAAAATTTACCCAGAGTCACACAATGGAGAAAGGACTAGCTCAAGATTTAAATAGAGATCTCAGAATCCAGATTCTTCTTCCTGCTTTAGATTTGTTGAAATAAAATATCTCTACGCTGAAGTAAGTGATGGAAAACATACTGCTAATTCTTCCCAGAGGTTAAGTGTGGAGATCATTTACTCCTGAAACTTGACTCCTAGTTCAAATCAGGAAAAAAGTATTTGAAAAAACATGATATACCACATTAATAAAAGAAAGGATAATAACCATATGATCATTTCAAAAGATGCAGGAAAAGCATTTGACAAGTACAACATCGATTCATGATAAAAAAAAACCTCAACAAGATAGGGTTAGAGGGAACATAACTCAACATAATAAAGCCTATATATGAAACACCCACAGCTACATCATTCTCAGTGAGGAAAAATGAGAGCTATTCCTCTACAGTCAGGAACAAGATAGGGATGTCTACTCTCACCAACATTATTCAACATAGTACTGGAAGTCCTAGCTATAGCAATCAGACAACAAAAAGAAAGAAAAGGCACTCAAATCGGCAAGGAAGAAGTCAAACTTTCACTATTTGCAAATGATATGATACTCTATATAGAAAACCCAAAAGACTCCACCAAAAAATTGCTAGATCAAAATCAACATACAGAAATATGTTGATTTCTACACATCAATAATGAAGCAGCAGAGAGAGGAATTAAGGGATCAATCTCATTTACAACTGCACCAAAAATTAAATGAATAAATAAATAAACAAACACACAAACAAACAAACAAACAAACCTAGGAATAAACCTAACCAAAAAAAGTAAAAGACCTATACTCTGAAAACTATAAACCACTGATGAAAGAAATTGAAGATGACATCAAAAAATGGGAAAACATTCCATGCTCATGGGTTGAAAGAGCAAATATTGTTAAAATGTCTATACTACCAAAAGCAATCTACATAGTTAATGCAATTCCTATCAAAATACCAACAGCATTTTTCACAGAGCTAGAACAAACAATCCAAATATTGTATGGAACCACAGAAGACCCCAAATAGCTAAAGCAACCTTGCAAAAGAAAAGTAAGTCTAGAGGCATCATAATTTCAGACTATTTAAGCAGTATTACAAAGCTGTGTTGATTAAGGCAGTACGGTAGTGGCACGAAAATAGACACATAGATCAATGAAACAGAATAGAAAATCCAGAAATGAACTCACAACTATATGGTCAATTAATCTTTGACAAAGCAGGAAAGAATATCCAATGGCAAAAAGACAGTCTTTTCCACAAATGGTGCTGGGAAAACTCAACAGCAACATGAAAAGAATGAAACTGGACCACTTTCTTATACCATACACAAAAATAAATTCAAAATGGATTAAAGACCTAAATGTGAGGCCTGAAACCATAAAAATCCTAGCAGAGAACTCCAGCATCAACCTCTTTGACATTGGCCATAGCAACTTCTTTCTAGATATGTCACCTGAGGCAAGGAAAACAAAAGCAAAAATAAACTATTAGGACTTCATCAAAATAAAAAATTTTATGTACAATGAAGGAAACAATCAACAAAACTAAAAGGCAACCTATAGAATAAGAGAAGATACTTGCAAAAGATACATCTGATAAAGTGTTAGTATCCAAAATATATAAAGAGCTTATCAAACTCAATACCCAAAAACCAAATAATCCAATTTAAAAAATGGACACAAGACATGAACATTTTTCCAAAGAAGATATACAGATGGCCAACAGACACATGAAAAGATGCTCAACATCATGCATCATCAGGGAAATACAAATCAAAATTACAGTGAGATATCACCTCACACCTGTCAGAATGGCTAAAGTCAACAACACAAGAAACAAGTGTGGCAAGGATGTGGAGAAAGGGGAACCCTCTTACACTTTGGTGAGAATGCAAACTGGCATAGCCACTCTGGAAAACAGCATAGGGGTTCCTCAAAAAGTTAAAAATGGAATTAGGGGCACCTGGGTAGCTCAGTCAGTTGAACATCCAACTTTTTTTTTTTTTTTTGCTAGTTTCAAAACCGTTTTTCCTGCTGAATAGTTCTTTTTTTTTCAATATATGAAATTTATTGTCAAATTCGTTTCCATACAACACCTAGTGCTCATCCCAAAAGGTGCCCTCCTCAATACCCATCCAACTCTTAATTTAGACTCAGGTCATGATTCACAGTTTATGAGACTGAGCCCCACATTAGACTCTGCAGTGGGCCTGGAACCTGCTTACGATTCTCTCCCCCTCTTCTTCTGCTCCTCCCCCACTCACACACACACATACGTTCTCTGTCTCAAAAAAAATAAAAATAATAAAATAAAACAACTCAATGATCCAGGAATTGTACTACTAGGTATTTATCCAAAGAACACAAAAATACGAATTCAAAGGGATACATATATCATGATGCTTATAGCAGCATTATCTCTAATATCCAAATTATGAAAATGCCCTAAGTGTCCATCAATTGATGAATGGATAACAAAGAGGTGATTTTATATATAGATAGACATATGTATATGTATATGTATCTATATATAATTACTCAACCATCAAAAAGAATGAAATCTTGCCATTTGTAGTGACATGGAAGGAGCTAAGGGTATCATGCTAAGCAAAATAAGAGAAAGACAAATACCATATGATTTCACTCATGTGTGAAATTTAACAAATAAAATAAATGAGCAAAGGGGAAAAAGAGAGAGAGGCAAACCAAGAAATAGGCTAACTACAGACACAAACTGATGGTTACCAGAGGGGAGGTGGGTAGAGGGATGGTAAAATAGGTGATGGGTATTAAGGAGTACACTTGCTGTGAGGAGCACCGGGTGTTGTATCAAGTGTTGAATCACTATATTGTACATCCGAAACTAATATTACATTGCATGTTAACTAACTGGAATTTAAATGAAAACTTTAAAAAAGAGAAAGAAAATGTAGTGAGTACACTAAGGTTAGACAGTTTAGAGCTTTGTCAAAAGCAAGAAATGAAAAACAAAAGACAAGTCAAGGAGCTTGTTATTTGTCTACAGTAGCATTTTTAATGTGTTTTAAAGAGCACATATCTCTAAAGAAGATCCATGACAGATGAGGGGAAATAGAAACTTCTATAGTCAAGTAAGTTTTGGATATTCTGCATCTACTCTTGAAGAGTCACGATGACCCTTAGTATATTAATGACTATGAGAAGTCCTGCAATAAAGAAACCTCTTTCTTTCACTTTGCTTAATCCAAAACTGCCCCAATGTATTAACCCCAGAACTCCTCTTTCAACACCATGTATACATATTCCCTGAACCACTATTCCTTAGACTCCGCTGGGTAAAATGTTGGTCTACAATAAGTCAGACAAATAATATTTCTCCTATATCACTCTGGTAGCATATTTACAATAGTAGCCCTGATCTGTTCATACCTCACCATATCTCTGTGCTTGGTAGCTCCCCCTACACACACACACACACACACACACACACACACACACACACACACTCATTCTGAGCTTGACCATGCGATGTGCTTTGGCCATTAGCACAACACCAAACACATGCTTTAGGAAGAGACTTGAAAACTGCCTGTGTCCTGGAGCCTGCCCTCTCTGGATTCCCTTGGGTCCACTGTCACCATCATGTGAAGAATCCCACGCTAGACTCCTGGAATATGTGGAAAGCACATAGAGCAGAAACCACCCATCCTACCTTAGGTGTTTCCTAAACCAACCCAAAGAACCTATTAACTGACCAATGGAAAGTGAATGAACTCCAATTTGAATCACCCAGCTGAACCCAATCCAAATTGCTAACTGACACAATTGTGAATTAAAGAAATGGTTGCCATTTTAAACCACTAAATGTTAAGATGGTTTATTATAAAGCAAAAGCTAACTAATATACCCACTAACTGAAAAGTGCTGGTACTATGCTCTTAGAAAAGCCTGGAAAATGAAAAAGTTCTGAAAAATGAAGACCTCTTGGTTTCTATATGCACTTCTATTTTAGGCCACAATATTATCACTTTTAATAATGAAATTTTTATTTTAAAACCCATTTTAAAAATGAAATCCAAAGGTTCTTATCACAGAACCTATCCTTTCAAATAGAGGTAAACACAACTGAATCTTAAATGTTTAATTAGTGATAGATTCAGGAATTACCTTGGAAGCTCACAAAGGTGTTTACCTTGATCACACAGCATCATCCCTTTGTGGACTAATATACCTCCCTTTGTCAAAACAAACATGGGCTCCAATTATTATAAACCAAGTAAGCGCATTACAATTTTTAAGAGGCTTCTAACCCTCAGAGATTATTTTGATCCAGGGAACCTTAAAATTAATAAACTGTGAAAGGTGTATCTTCAGTCCTTGTTGGATGAAAATGAACATTAATACCCTGCTGATGAGTCATTAACACATCTCAACAGTAAGAAATAAAACAACACTGTTACTTTCATTAGGAGAGGCCCAGTTAATTAAGTTGATAGTGAAGGTCAGAATGCTGGAACTTGGGTTTATGAGGAACTGAAAACCTGGTAAGTTTATTAAAATTTGTATTTTCATCGGCAACAGGAAAATTTTTTAAATGATAACAGAAACAGCAAAGTGGGAGTTTACAGAAAGAAATATCAACTCAGAAAGTCATCCCAGACATGTCTTCCTTTCCAGTACACACTGTGAAAATATAATTCTCGGCTCATTAGGGAAGCAAAGGTATGAGTGGAAAGAAATGCTAATTATGCATTAGCTCAGTTAGAGAAATTCAAATGGGGTAATATCACATGGACTGATAGAGTAAGTCATAAAATTTTAAATTCCAGGCAGATTACTGCAAATGGCTTTTAAAGAAGCAAGCCAGTTCCCATTCTCCAGCAACCACAAACTGGAAGCTGGGAACTATACGCATGAGCAGAATGTCAAAATTCACTCTAGAGAAGGTGATAAGCAGCAAGTGAAATCTACAGAAATTAAGGGGAGAGGTCAACTCTTATGCCAATGTCTAGGAAAGTCATAATATACAACTAATGCTGGGGTTAGAAGAGCGTAAATTGAATAGAAACTGGGAATTCAACCTAAGGAGACCAAAAAGTTAACTACCAGGTATTCACAGGCATTAAAACAGTCATTTTCCTGTGTTATAAACAGGACAATTTATCCATTTTACTGTTGATGGGCATATATTTGGTTTCCATTTTGTGATATTATAAAGCGTGCTGCTATGAACTATCTTTTGTGTGTCTCCTGGTGCACAGGTGCCAGTTATTTTAGGGCTGTGGTTCTTGTTAAAATCACCTTGGGAATTTTTACTAGATACTGATGCCCTGGCCCCATCTCAGACCAACTAAATGACTGGTTCAAAACCTTGGGGTAGAGACGGGGGAGGTAGGAGAAGGGAAGGGTTGGTAAAGGAGTAAAAAGGTAGGATGCCAAGCATTTTTTCCCAACATTTAAATTTGTAGATATTTACATTTCACCCACCAATTGTCCCAAAAGTATTTTTATACTTGTTTCCTTTTATTTTACAGTTGAGGACCCTGTTTAGATCTATACCATGCATTTAATCATTATGTCTATGTGATCTCTCTTAATCTAGAACACTTTGCCTTTTCCCATTACATTAACTTTTTAAAGAGACCAGACCAATTATCTTATAGAATGTTCCACATTCTGGATTGTTTCCTTATAGTGTCATTTATCTTGATCCTCTATCCATTAATTTCTTGTAAACTGGAAGTTAGCTATAGAAATTTGATTACATTCAATTTAAACCTTTTTAGTTAGAACACTTCCTAGGTGATGCTATGAAGTCCTACTGCATCACATCAGGAGACCCATGATGTCAGGGTAGCCCCACTATTAGTGATACTAAGTGTGGCCACTTGGTTAATGAGGTAATTGCTCTATCTCTGCAAAATAACTTTTCTTCATCAAAATTAAGATGAATGGCTTCATTGATTCTAGGTACCTTTGAACAGGAATGGCTCTCCAACTTGTATTTCACACTTGTCTCCTGATTCAGTGGACAAAGTTGTGGCATTTGAGTCATACAGAAACTGTGAGGAAAGACAATGAAAGTCACCAGTACTTTCTTTCCTCATTTAAGAATCTAAATAGAAAATCAAGTATAGGATTTATTAAGTATCTGGGGCACCTGGGTGGCTCAGTACGTTAAGCATCTGACTTCAGCTCAGGTCATGATTTCATGGTTCATGAGTTCGAGCCCCACGTCGAGCTCGTGCTGACAGCTCAGAGCCTGGAGACTGCTTCAGATTCTGTGTCTCCCTCGCTCTCTGCCCCTCCCCCACACTCTCAATCTCACTCTATCTCTCTCTCAAAAATAAACATTTAAAAAGTTTTTTGAAAAGAGAATTTATTAAGTATCTACTTTGCTTTGGACCAATTATACTTTATCTTATTTATTCCTCACAGTAACTTCATAAGGTTATCACTACTCTTACAATTTTAAAAAAGGGAAACTGAGGCTCAAAGGAATCAAGTCACAGGCTCACAAAGTAAATGTAAACTAGCACAATTCCAAAGCCTCTTTTCACTATTCAATTCCGTCTTTTCCCTCATAACCAATATCATTTCTCCTGTAGGTCTAAAGCCCTAAATGAGAGAGACCTGTCCATCTGTCATTCCATCTTGGTTGGAACCAAAGCCTCTAACCACTTTCATAATAACCCTTCTGACCACTGTTCTCATCCAGGATTAAGCCACATTGACTCTATTCCAACAGAGTTTTCTGCAGAAGAGTAAGCAACATTTCCTACAGGAGCTACCTAAAACCCACAAAGGTGAAGTACATGACAGAAAGCCACACAATAAATAAGACAACAGCCTTCAAAAGCAGTGTGGGGTATGTGTTGAAAAACATAGCTCTCAATGAAATTCAGCTGCTAAGGATACTATGGAATTGGCACTCATAAAGACAACACAAGAGAGATCAAACAGGAAGCACAACCCTGAACAGAGTGGGACTTTGAAAAACAGTTCAGAATACAAAAAATTATTATGGCTGAAATCAACTGGGCAATTTTATAGCAAGGGCTTTACCAAATTATCTCTAATCACTTTCACAACAACTCTAATAGTTAAGTACTAAATGGATCCCTTTGGAAAAACCAAGGATCAAAGAGCTAAGAAAACTAGCTGAACTGGAATGTAAACCCAAACTGTCTGCTCATGGATCCATACACTGAACCATTACACAATACTTCCTTACCTATACAGTGTTAACAGCAAAACTAATACAGAAACTCCATGCTAACCAAATCTTCCTCTACAATATTGAAAGTTAGTATTATAGTAGTAAAAATAGAAGTTCTAGAGTCAACCTACCCAGGTTCAAGTCAACCTGTCTAGGTTCACATCCTAGCCTCGCCAACGAAATGAACTTGGGCAAGATTTTTAACCTTTATTTAAAGATAATAATAGTTCCTACGTCATGGGGTTTTTGGATTAATGTATACAAAGTGCTTGGAAGAACACCTTTCAGTAGGTAGTCTGGAGAAATTAATTATTATTTTTAAACTGTTTCCTTCCATTTCCTCTATTGCCATTTCAGCTGACATTCTTATTTATCACATCAGTGATTATATTCTCTAAAACTCATACCTGTTTATTTTTGAGTCCACTCCCATCTTTAACAATAATTTGATTTATTCTTACTTGATTATTAAATCTTTTCACCCACTTCTCATTTGGTGCTCACAACCTTTGAGGTACTCAGAGATTATCATCTGCTCTTGTTGATGAAATCTTAATTCAGAAAGATTAAATGACCTAAGGTTGCTCAACTAGTGAATAAAATAGTTAATATCTAGCACTCAAGTATACTACCTCCCAAGTTCAATATTCTTTTGCTAATAGCACATGGCTTGATGTTTGTCAGATTCCAATCTTCCTAAAATACAGCACATACTATGTCACTTAGCATGAAACTCTTAAATGGCTCTCTTATGTGAAGTTAATAAAATTCCTCACCCTACAAATATGGCTGAGGCCTATATCCCAGTGTTATCTCCTACAGTCACATTTACTCCAAATTTGACACCTCTTTTGCCCCCATATAATCTCTTTCCGTCTCTAATACCTTCTCTCTACTCCTGTACCACCACCTGTTAAAAACCACATCCATCTGCCAAACCCATCTCAAATGACAAGAATTACATAAAGCTTTCACCCAATTCCCACAACTCAGGTGAACCATATGTCACCATTTTACCTATTACCACTTACTACACTGTAAGATGTTGGAGGGCAGGTCTTGTAACTTCCAACAGCACACCGGGCATATAGCATGGACTCAACAAATACCTGTTGAATTAAATTAGGTTTATGCTCCATCAAATTCAAAATCAAAGTAAAGAGTTATAAGGAAGTAGCAATGTCCTGACTTGTATATGCTTAGGGGATTTGGAACTGCCTCAACTATCACCTCAGTTATGTCCCCAGTGCCTCTTGCATTTCCTTTTACTTTATGCCTCCACTACCACTCTGGCTCAGGCTTTGGCTCCTTCTCTTCCCACAGCTTTAATGTTCTAGTGGTTTGTCTACCTGCTTCCTCTTCTCACTCCCAATCATCCTTCCAAGGGTGCCCGGTTAATCTTCTAATAGTGCATCTCTAATCATTCAATCAAGCAATTTGATTAACATCATGAAAGATTAATTAAGACCCCCTCCAGTACAGTCAATAAAGCAGGAGCACTTGCCAGTGAGAAAGGCTGCCAATACCCTCCAGGTAGGTTGGAGCCAGTATTACAGTAGCCACTATGGGATGTCTAAAATATAACTGAATGGCAGGTGAGAGCAGGAAGTCATAAGCAAAGCAGACAGAAGGAAGCTGTAAAGATAGACCAAAAAAACCACTCAAACAACCAACTTTACTGTGTTATTTTAGGAAAAAGTAATGTCCTGCTAACTCAAGAAGTGGTCAGCAGTCTGGCCTTCATTCAAAGTGGTCACCAATCATCTTGACAGAAGCAGTCATAAGGAACTCTTGAACATCATGGCACCAACCCTCTGGTGGTATCATAACTGAGCCTCTTCATTCCCCAGACTACTCCCCAAAGGAATTCAAGTGATCGCACTGCAGCTATAGAACTCAGGTGGGTAAAGAATGTGATGCAGTGGAATGAACCTGAACTTAAGACACACACCTGGGTTTGAATCCTGCTCTACCATCCCGTAATTATATGATCTCGAGCAAGTAACTTAACCTCAGCTCTCACATCTTTAAACAGAGACACTAATATCCCCATAATTTGGTTGTTTTAAGGATGGTGGGAGGTAACGCATATAACATTCCTGACACACAAGTTTATTAAGTAAGTACAAATGGGCCTAAAGGACAAAAAGAACAAGCAAGACTTCCTACCTGGGTCAGCCCTGAATTTGCAGAACTCTGAGTTTTAAGAAAAGGATCAGGACAATTCCGTGGGCCCTCTCACTGTTTTAGGGTACTGCTTTGATCCTGTAGGCATGTATTCATTCAACAACCATCAGTTGAATCTCACTCTGGACTAGGCTTAAAGAACTTAGGCTTTACAAAAAATAAGATTTGGTGTCTCCCTAGTGTTGCTCATGAGTTAAGTGAGAAAGAAACAAAAGCAAATAATTATGGTGTAACAAGTGCTATAAATTACGAGCACACAAAGGAAGGGGGTGTAAATTGTCTAGGAAGATAAACAGAAGATTTACCTGGAGAGGTGACATATGAGTTAATGTTGATGAATGAGTGACTGATACCAGGTTTCTCTTAGGGAGAGAACTATTTGATTAGGAAAAGTATTCTGATAAGGCTTGCCTAAGAAAAGACAGACCTTGAGAGAAAGAGTTAGAAAGAGACACTAAGGGAATGCTGATCTTCTCTGCCTTAGAAACAGACAGAAATTTAACTGGTAGTGAAAATCTGAGAAAAGACAGCAAAAAAACACAAATAGCAACTGGACTTTGTGAACAAAGCGACAAGAAGTCCCTACAGCTAAGCTTGCCAAAGTACTCAAAATAGCCCATTTTGGTTTGTGGGTTTGTGTGTGTGTGTGTGTGTGTGTGTGTGTGTGTGTGTGTGTGTATTGCTACAGACTAAAGTCTCTTCAATTCTCCAAACTGGCATCAATGTCAAGCACAAATGTCTTGAAGCTTAGAGAAAATCCATTGGAAAAGAACAAAAATAAATTTATACAGTTGGTCACAAAGAAGAAGAGAAAGACCACCATGGAATGTAAGACAAAGCAATATAGAGTTCAGCTAAGGAAAGAGGTCAGTGCCAAAGGCACTGTAAAGACCCCATGGGAGAGAACGGGACTTCCAAGGGAACACAAAAACAGGGCAGCAGTCACTTGGATCCAAATCTCAAAGGGCAGAGTGACCTCCCTGATCATAGACCTGCAGGGAGAGGAATAGCACAAAAGAAGAGTAATTCCACACATGGGAACAGGAGGGTAATGTGAGAGCCAAAGAAGATGAGTAGCAAGAGAATAAAAGAAAAGGAGAATACAGAGCCCCACACTTGACTGGCCTTTTTTGAGACTATTCATTTTGTAAGGACAAGAATTCTGCCTTTGGAAGTCAGACCAGGTTCAGCCCTAGGATGCTGCTTCTGTGGTTCGATCTCTTCTCTCCTAGGACCCTTCCTCTGCACTTCCACCTCAGAGTTGATGGCACTCTACCTTGTACAGAGTTACTCGTGTTCAAACATCATCTTCAGGAACAGGGACCAGGGCTTACTTGTCTTTGTATCGCCAACACATAGCCTAATATACACGGTAGGCATTACAAAAATACTCAGTGACTGAATTACACAAATACTCTCTGGAACTCAACTTGTGAATACATGATTTCAATTAAATATCTTGGTTTTCTATTCCAACCTATAGTATTATTCAAAATAATAGTTTTCATCTATTAAATTTCACTATATGCCAGGAATCTCACTAGATCCTTTAAGCATATTACTTATTCTTTTAGAACAAGAAAAGTGCCAGTTTACACCACCTACATTAGAACCTGGTATATAGAACACAGTCAAGAAATGTTTCTCGAATTAATGTATGAAGGAAAGAAGAAGAATGGGAGGCTCAGAGAGATAAAGGAACCTGTTTAGGTCACTCTGATTCTTTTTTTTTTTTTTTTTTTTTTTTAATATATGAAATTTACTGTCAAATTGGTTTCCATACAACACCCAGTGCTCATCCCAAAAGGTGCCCTCCTCAATACCCATCACCCACCCTGCCCTCCCTCCCACCCCCCATCAACCCTCAGTTTGTTCTCAGTTTTTAACAGTCTCTAATGCTTTGGCTCTCTCCCACTCTAACCTCTTTTTTTTTTTTTTTTTTTTCCTTCCCCTCCCCCATGGGTTTCTGTTATGTTTCTCAGGATCCACATAAGAGTGAAACCATATGGTATCTGTCTTTCTCTGTATGGTTTATTTCACTTAGCATCACACTCTCCATTTCCATCCATGTTGCTACAAAAGGCCATATTTCATTTTTTCTCAGTGCCACGTAGTATTCCATTGTGTATATAAACCACAATTTCTTTATCCATTCATCAGTTGATGGACATTTAGGCTCTTTCCATAATTTGGCTATTGTTGAGAGTGCCGCTATAAACATTGGGGTACAGGTGCCCCTATGCATCAGTACTCCTGTATCCCTTGGATAAATTCCTAGCAGTGCTATTGCTGGGTCATAGGGTAGGTCTATTTTTAATTTTCTGAGGAACCTCCACACTGCTTTCCAGAGCGGCTGCACCAATTTGCATTCCCACCAACAGTGCAAGAGGGTTCCTGTTTCTCCACATCCTCTCCAGCATCTATAGTCTCCTGATTTCTTCATTTTGGCCACTCTGACTGGCGTGAGGTGGTATCTGAGTGTGGTTTTGATTTGTATTTCCCTGATAAGGAGCGACGTTGAACATCTTTTCATGTGCCTGTTGGCCATCCGGATGTCTTCTTTAGAGAAGTGTCTATTCATGTTTTCTGCCCATTTCTTCACTGGGTTATTTGTTTTTCGGGTGTGGAGTTTGATGAGCTCTTTATAGATTTTGGATACTAGCCCTTTGTCCGATGTGTCATTTGCAAATATCTTTTCCCATTCCGTTGGTTGCCTTTTAGTTTTGTTGGTTGTTTCCTTTGCTGTGCAGAAGCTTTTTATCTTCATAAGGTCCCAGTAATTCACTTTTGCTTTTAATTCCCTTGCCTTTGGGGATGTGCCGAGTAAGAGATTGCTACGGCTGAGGTCAGAGAGGTCTTTTCCTGCTTTCTCCTCTAAGGTTTTGATGGTTTCCTGTCTCACATTCAGGTCCTTTATCCATTTTGAGTTTATTTTTGTGAATGGTGTGAGAAAGTGGTCTAGTTTCAACCTTCTGCATGTTGCTGTCCAGTTCTCCCAGCACCATTTGTTAAAGAGACTGTCTTTTTTCCATTGGATGTTCTTTCCTGCTTTGTCAAAGATGAGTTGGCCATACGTTTGTGGGTCTAGTTCTGGGGTTTCTATTCTATTCCATTGGTCTATGTGTCTGTTTTTGTGCCAATACCATGCTGTCTTGATGATGACAGCTTTGTAGTAGAGGCTAAAGTCTGGGATTGTGATGCCTCCTGCTTTGGTCTTCTTCTTCAAAATTACTTTGGCTATTCGGGGCCTTTTGTGGTTCCATATGAATTTTAGGATTGCTTGTTCTAGTTTCGAGAAGAATGCTGGTGCAATTTTGATTGGGATTGCATTGAATGTGTAGATAGCTTTGGGTAGTATTGACATTTTGACAATATTTATTCTTCCAATCCATGAGCAGGGAATGTCTTTCCATTTCTTTATATCTTCTTCAATTACCTGCATAAGCTTTCTATAGTTTTCAGCATACAGATCTTTTACATCTTTGGTTAGATTTATTCCTAGGTATTTTATGCTTCTTGGTGCAATTGTGAATGGGATCAGTTTCTTCATTTGTCTTTCTGTTGCTTCATTGTTAGTGTATAAGAATGCAACTGATTTCTGCACATTGATTTTGTATCCTGCAACTTTGCTGAATTCATGTATCAGTTCTAGCAGACTTTTGGTGGAGTCTATCGGATTTTCCATGTATAATATCATGTCATCTGCAAAAAGCGAAAGCTTGACTTCATCTTTGCCAATTTTGATGCCTTTGATTTCCTTTTGTTGTCTGATTGCTGATGCTAGGACTTCCAGCACTATGTTAACCAACAGCGGTGAGAGTGGGCATCCCTGTCGTGTTCCTGATCTCAGGGAAAAAGCTCTCAGTTTTTCCCCGTTGAGGATGATGTTAGCTGTGGGCTTTTCATAAATGGCCTTTATGATCTTTAAGTATGTTCCTTCTATCCCGACTTTCTCAAGGGTTTTTATTAAGAAAGGCTGCTGGATTTTGTCAAAGGCCTTTTCTGCATCGATTGACAGGATCATATGGTTCTTCTCTTTTTTTTTGTTAATGTGATGTATCACGTTGATCGATTTGCGAATGTTGAACCAGCCCTGCATCCCAGGAATGAATCCCACTTGATCATGGTGAATAATTCTTTTTATATGCTGTTGAATTCGATTTGCTAGTATCTTATTAAGAATTTTTGCATCCATATTCATCAGGGATATTGGCCTGTAGTTCTCTTTTTTTACTGGGTCTCTGTCTGGTTTAGGAATCAAAGTAATACTGGCTTCATAGAATGAGTCTGGAAGTTTTCCTTCCCTTTCTATTTCTTGGAATAGCTTGAGAAGGATAGGTATTATCTCTGCTTTAAATGTCTGGTAGAACTCCCCTGGGAAGCCATCTGGTCCTGGACTCTTATTTGTTGGGAGATTTTTGATAACCGATTCAATTTCTTCACTGGTTATGGGTCTGTTCAAGCTTTCTATTTCCTCCTGATTGAGTTTTGGAAGAGTGTGGGTGTTTAGAAATTTGTCCATTTCTTCCAGGTTGTCCAATTTGCTGGCATATAATTTTTCATAGTATTCCCTGATAATTGTTTGTATCTCTGAGGGATTGGTTGTAATCATTCCATTTTCATTCATGATTTTATCTATTTGGGTCATCTCCCTTTTCTTTTTGAGAAGCCTGGCTAGAGGTTTGTCAATTTTGTTTATTTTTTCAAAAAACCAACTCTTGGTTTCGTTGATCTGCTCTACAGTTTTTTTAGATTCTATATTGTTTATTTCTGCTCTGATCTTTATGATTTCTCTTCTTCTGCTGGGTTTAGGCTGCCTTTGCTGTTCTGCTTCTATTTCCTTTAGGTGTGCTGTTAGATTTTGTATTTGGGATTTTTCTTGTTTCTTGAGATAGGCCTGGATTGCGATGTATTTTCCTCTCAGGACTGCCTTCGCTGCATCCCAAAGCGTTTGGATTGTTGTATTTTCATTTTCGTTTGTTTCCATATATTTTTTAATTTCTTCTCTAATTGCCTGGTTGACCCACTCATTCGTTAGTAGGGTGTTCTTTAACCTCCATGCTTTTGGAGGTTTTCCAGACTTTTTCCTGTGGTTGATTTCAAGCTTCATAGCATTGTGGTCTGAAAGTATGCATGGTATAATTTCAATTCTTGTAAACTTATGAAGGGCTGTTCTGTGACCCAGTATATGATCTATCTTGGAGAATGTTCCATGTGCACTCGAGAAGAAAGTATATTCTGTTGCTTTGGGATGCAGAGTTCTAAATATATCTGTCAAGTCCATCTGATCCAATGTATCATTCAGGGCCCTTGTTTCTTTATTGACTGTGTGTCTAGATGATCTATCCATTTCTGTAAGTGGGGTGTTAAAGTCCCCTGCAATGACCACATTCTTATCAATAAGGTTGCTTATGTTTATGAGTAATTGTTTTATATATCTGGGGGCTCGGGTATTTGGCGCATAGACATTTATAATAGTTAGCTCTTCCTGGTGGATAGACCCTGTGATTATTATATAATGCCCTTCTTCATCTCTTGTTACAGCCTTTAATTTAAAGTCTAGTTTGTCTGATATAAGTATGGCTACTCCAGCTTTCTTTTGGCTTCCAGGAGCATGATAAATAGTTCTCCATCCCCTCACTCTCAATCTAAAGGTGTCCTCAGATCTAAAATGAGTCTCTTGTAGACAGCAAATAGATGGGTCTTGTTTTTTTATCCATTCTGATACCCTATGTCTTTTGGTTGGCGCATTTAATCCATTTACATTCAGTGTTATTATAGAAAGATATGGGTTTAGAGTCATTGTGATGTCTGTATGTTTTATGCTTGTAGTGATGTCTCTGGTACTTTGTCTCACAGGATCCCCCTTAGGATCTCTTGTAGGGCTGGTTTCGTGGTGATGGTCACTCTGATTCTTAGTGACAAGGCAAAACAAATGCCCCCAGATTCCCTGTCCACCTACTATTCTTCACATATTATAACAGTGTTACACTGAATGATCTTGAATGCTCAAGAACATTCCTTGAGGGGCGCCTGGGTGGCTCAGTTGGTTAAGCGTCCAACTTTGGCTCAGGTCATGATCTCACGGTCCGTGAGTTTGAACCCCACATTGGGCTCTGTGCTGACAGCTCAGAGTCCAGAGCCTGTTTCAGATTCTGTGTCTCCCTCTCCCTCTGACCCTCCCCCATTCATGCTCTGTCTTTCTCTGTCTCAAAAATAAATAAACATTAAAAAAAATTTAAAAAAAAGAACATTGCTTGATTATTCAGTAGGCTGAATAAGGGTCCCCCAAAGATGTCAATGTCTGAATCCTAGAACCTATAAATACGTTACTTTAAATGGTCAATGGGTCTTTGCAGGTGTGATTAAGTTAAGGATTTTGAGATGAGATATTACCCTGGATTATACAGGTAGATCCAGTAAAAACAAAACAAAATGCACACACATACACACACACACACACACACACACACACACACACACACACACAAAGTGTTCTTATAAGAGGGAGGGAGACAGATATGACTACAGAAAAGGAACGTCAGAGTGATATGGCATGAGAAAATCTTAACCAGCCATTGCTAGATTTGAAGACAGAGGAAGAGGCCATGGCCCAAGAAATGCAGGCAGCATCTAGAAGCTGGAAATAGCAGGAAACAGATTGCCTCAGAGTCTCCAGAAGGAATATAGTCCTGCCAACACCTTGAATTTAATCCAATAAAACTTATTTCAAACCTCTGTCCCCCAGAACTGTGAGGTAATAAATTTGTTATTTAAAGCCACTAAATTGGGGTGCCTGGATGGATAAGTCAGGTGAGCATGCAACTTTGGCTCAGATCATAATCTCTCATTTGTGGGTTCAAGCCCCGCATCGGGCTCTGTGCGGACAGCTCTGAGCATGGAGCCTGCTTCGTGTTCTGTGTCTCCCTCTCTCTCTGCCCCTCCCCTGTTCCCACTCTGTCTCTGTCTCTCACGTAAGTAAGTAAGTAAGTAAGTAAGTAAGCAAATAAATAAATAAAGCCACTAAATTTGTGGTAACTTGTTATAACAGCAATAAGAAACTAATATACTGCTCTAATAATCTTAAATAATAGGTCATAAATGTCAAGCAAGTACTCTCTGAGTCTTAACTCATTCCAGAGTTTTCTACCAGAAGTTTTGTGCTATAGTAGAGACATGGACTTATGTTCATAATTGGACTAATAATAGTAATGTCCTCCAGGAATCTTGAAGGCTCTCCTCTGAGAAGATATTCTGCTGCCTTCCAATTTCTATTGTTGCTACCACGAAATAGCTCTCATTCTAATATTTCTCTTGTGAGTAATCTGATTTTTCTCTCTGGTTACTTTTCGGAAAATTTTTTCTCTGGTATTCTACACTTTCATCATGAAAGGTTGAGTCTTATTTAATATTATTGGGATTTTTTGTATTTCCTGAATCTGAGGATTAATGTCTTCCAAGTCTGGAAAATTCCCAACCATTATCTCTTCAGTATGACCTCTTTCCAGTTCTACCTTGAATTCCTATTAGGCATATATTATATTCTTTCATTTTGTCTTTTTTGATAATGGTTTCAGGAAAAAAGAACTATAAGTAATCGCTGACCCCCCCCAAAAAAAACCCTACAAAAGTCTTGGAGATACTATGTTCCCAAACCCAATCTCTAGACTAAAAGATAAAGGTATCTACTACCAATGAAATACTTGATAGGACAGCCAAGAATTCATCAATTTTTTAAGCATGTAGGGCTACATTTTTCAGCTAAGTCAAATGAAGGGCCCATCATGATGTAGTTCCCTATAAAATTTTTTTAGGATAGAAAGAGTCTTGGGTCAATTTTTATTGTGCGATATTTCAAACAGACAAAAAAACACATATAAAATATGTACTAATGTATAAATTATAATTATATGAACCATCAGTTTAACTACAGTCCTGTTTAAGAAAGAGAATGCTACTAGTAGCTATTTAGCCAACTATGTGCCCCACCCCAATCTAATTCCTATAGAAATACTAATTCCTGTAATACCTCTACCAAAAATAACTACCCCAATTTTATGTTTAAAATTCCCTTTTAAAAACACGTACATTACAAACCAATACATTATTCAGCTTTGCACAGTTTGAACTGTAAATGGAACCATTCTGTTTGTATTTGTCATCATCTTGCCTGTCTTGCTAAATGCTGTTTGCAAACTTCATCAGGTTCATATATGCTTTTCATCAGGTTCATTCACTTACTTCGCTCCTTTTCACTATTCCACTGCATAAGTACATTAAATTTTATTTATCCATTATCCTATTTATGGACTCTTATATAAATGTTTATAGCTTTACTTTTACAAATAATACTGCTACACATATTCATGTACCTGTCTACTCTAGAAGTTCAAGAGTTTCCTGAGAGTTTATATTTAAGAGTGGAATTGGTGAGTCATGGGAAATTTGTTATGTTAGTTATCCACTGCTGTATAAAAATGTTATCCTGTATAACCAACCATGAACTTAGCAACATAAAATGACACACATTTATTATCTCACACAGTTTCTTGAATCAGGAATCCCAATACAGCTTAGTTGGATCTTTGGCTTCAAGGGTCTTTCACAAAGCTGCAATCAAGATGTTAGCCAGGGTTGAAGTCTCCTTGGACTGTTCAATTGGGGAAGAATATGTTTCCAAGTTCATGTGCTTTTGGGTAAGATTCAATTCCTTGTATGCTATCTGACCAATGGCTTCACTTCCTTGCTGTCGGTCCACCCTCAGCTGTTTGTTATGTGAGCTTAAGCACAGGGCAACTCAGAATGTGGCAGCTTGCAACATTAAAGCTAGTAAAAGAGAGCATCTGCTAGCAAGATGGAAGTCAGAATTTTTTGTAATCTATTACGGCTGACATCTTATCACTTTGTCCATATTTCTATTGAAACATGTCCCAGGTCCTGCCCACACCTCAAGGGGAGAGAAGTTACACAAAAATGTATGTACCAGGAGGTAGGGATCATTGAGAGCCACCACAGAATCTGTCTACATTTGTCTTAAACCACACAACATAATCCCAAATTGTTTTCCAAAGTGTTGTATCAATTTATATTCCTACCTACAATAACTAAAAAGCTTGGTCTTTTACATCCTCATCAATAATTGTTATTGTCACACATTTTTTATTGCCAACTGTTAGATATAAAATATGTCATCTAGATATGGTTCTAACTTTCATTTCTCTGATTACCGATGAAGTTTAACATCTTTTCACAGATTTAAAAGTCATTCTTGGGGCGCCTGGGTGGCGCAGTCGGTTAAGCGTCCGACTTCAGCCAGGTCACGATCTCATGGTCCGTGAGTTCGAGCCCCGCATCAGGCTCTGGGCTGATGGCTCAGAGCCTGGAGCCTGTTTCAGATTCTGTGTCTCCCTCTCTCTCTGCCCCTCCCCCGTTCATGCTCTGTCTCTCTCTGTCCCAAAAATAAATAAACGTTGAAAAAAAAAATTTAAAAAAAAAAAAAAAAAAAAAAGTCATTCTTGTTTCCTGTTTCGTGAAATTACACTTTCAGTCTCTTGCTCTTTTTTCTATTGTCTTGTCTTTACTCTTTTTAGAAGTTCTTTTATTATTTGTTAATACAGATTCTAACACCCTGCCTATTTTAAGTGTTAAAATATCCTTTCCCAATTTATGGCTTATAGTTCTACTTTTTATGGTTTCATAATATTTTATATTAATTTTTATGGCTGAATTTATCAATCTTTTACTTAACTTTTTGTGTTTTGGATATTACACAAGATATGTTTACTTACCCTGAAGCTATAGAGATAATATGCTATGCTTCTTACTAACAAGTTCTAAAAGTATTTTCCTACACATTAAGTTTTTAACCCATTTGGAACTTTCTGTGATGTAAAGAAGTCATCAATTGTTTTTCCATATGAGAATCATTTGTCCCAGAATCATTTATGGAGTAGTATATCCTTGCCCACCCCCCCAAAGTAGACTAATATGCTATCATGTATTAAGTTCCCCATATGTGTGAGTCTATCAAAATTTGTTCTTATCTTTCATTGTGCTTTTGCTCTAAATACCAACATAATGCTATCTTGTATACCAAAGCTTTGAAATCATTATTGATATTAGGTAAGGCAAGCACCCTTCTGCATTTCCAAAACTATTCTTTCTCTTCAGGATTGTCCTATATTCTAAATTTATTAAAAGAAGCTTGTCAATTTTATTACTGAAAAAAAAAATCTCCTGGAGATTTTGATTGAAATTACATTGAATTTTAAATTAACATGGAAAAAATAATATTAAAAACTAATCTTTACATAGCATTTACTATGTATGGGGACTTTTTTTTTTAATGTTTATTTATTTTGAGAGAGAGAGAGTATGAGCGGGAAAGGGGCAGAGAAAGAGGGAGACACAGAATCCGAAGCAGTCTCCAGGCTCTGAGCTGTCAGCACAGAGCCAGACATGGGGCTCGACTTCTGACTGAGCCACCCAGGTGCCCCTGTGAGGCACTGTTTTAAGTGTTTTATATGTACTAACTCATTCATTACTGAGTACTACCTTATAATGCAGATACTACAGATGAGGAAACCAAGACCATGAGAGAGGATGTACAGATGTAGATGTAGATGTAAAGATACTAAGACTACACAACTAAACAGTTATAGGGCCAGGATTCAAATATATGTATTCCTCCAGAATCTGTTCTGGAATCAACCTTTTGTTGACACTGCCTGTGTTAGTTTCCTAGGGCTGCCATAATGAAGTTCCACAAACCATGTGACTTAGAACAACAAAAATATATTGTCTCACAGTTCTGGAAAAGCCCAAAAGCAAGGGGTTGACAGGGGCAAGCTCCCTCTGAAACCCACAGGGTAAGGATCCTTCCTTGCCTCTTCCAGCTTCTGGTAGTCACAGACACTCCTTGGCTAGTGGCAATACAATTTCAATCTCTGCCTCTGTCTTCACATTATTTTCCCTCTATGCATGTCAGTTTCTGTGTCCAAATAACACCTTTTTATAAGGTGGCCAGTATTCAGCGGTATTTTGACCTCATTTAGCATGAGCCATCACTTTTTTCCATATTTTGAGGAGCCATCCTAGTAGGAACTTTACACCATCTCCTGGGGTCCTTGCCAGGGTGTTAGATCTTGTATCCCAGGAGAGGGTTCTAAAATCTATAAACTCTCCCTTACCCAATTTTAATTTCTCCCTTGATCAAGTACCCTGAAACACAGTCCCACATATTCTTCCCTGGCTTCTGCTAGTACATATCTGGCTAGGTCTTTTCTTTCTTTATCAGGTCTAGTATATTTCCAGTTGGATTATGTAGCAACTTTAGCCTAGTTACAACCCTAGTTATAACCCTAGATATAGCTAATAGCCAGGAGAAAAGGTGGGGCAGACCCTAATTAGAAGGATGTCCTACTTCTAAACACTCACATGTTTCAGGGAATCAAGCTTCAGGGGAGGAGTATCAATCCCAAAATCCCCATTCCAACAGTCAGAGTCTTTCCTAATAGGGGTCCTGACCTTGGTGTAGCACATAAACCTCGGTTGGAAGTTTAATGACTTTTTGGAGCTCAAAAACTCTAAGTTATGGACTGGGTCCTCAGCTTTCTCTAACCTCCCTTTAAAATAGATGCAGTCCTCTTTACTGGTTCCCAAAAAAGTTCTCAGGCCTTTACATTTGGCTTTCAACTACCTGTTATTCACCTTCAGTCTTCTATCATCTTTTTCTAGACCTTCAATAGAGCACAGTAATAGCTAGGCAATCCCGTTGTCTTTTTACTTATATTTTCCACCATATTTTACAAATACCCATAATACTTCACACTAGCTAGGACACTGCCTTGTACCAAAATACCCCAAATCACCACCAGTGAACGTTTTCACAACTGGACCACCATCTTTTCCCAGAGATTATCTGTGCTCTTCCTGCCACCAAGTGCTGGGATCCTAATTGCCCACCAAGCAGTAAATGATACAATTCCAAAACCCCCATCTTATTGCCAGCTTTCTTGGCCTATTCTTATACCAACTGCTGAAGTTTGGGTTCTTCAAAAAGCTGATCATGAGACAGAGGTTAGTGTTCAGGATGTTCATTAGGAAGTGTTCTTGAGATTAACACCTGTGGAAGACAGGGAAAGGAAGCAGAGGGTGAAAGTTCATGTGGAATACAAGTCCAAGAACCTCAGCTGAACCTGCAGGGAGCTCTGAATATGAATTGAGCCATTAAAATTGCCCCACACTGGACAAAAATAGCTGGCCTTTATATCCCAGCCTCAGTCATTCATTGTAAGTGAGCCCAAGGATAAGGAACGCAGTGGTTCTCTGTAGCTGAGGCACTCCTGAAAGCACAGACAGCTGGAGGCTGTCCACTGATAGATAGCACCCCAGGAAGCTGGCATAAAAAGGACTTCCTAAAAGAAGGATCTAGGTGGCATATATCTATCTCCACCAGAGCTGGGTCTTTGAGACATCTAATAAAACTGACCTTCATCTGACAAGTTTGATCCAAAAGTAAATAAGATAAATGAGACAAAAAATTTAAAGATATTAGGAATGAAAATAGGATAAAACTAGAGATAAAACATTTCAAAAATAGATTATGAACAAATTTATGCTAATATATTTGGAAACCATCACATATCAAAAGTGACTCAAGAAGAAATAGAAATATTGAATAAATCTCTAGTTTTAAGAAAGTGAGTTAGTAGGTAAAAATCAACCCCCCAAAAATCATTATGCCCAAAGTGAGTTTTACCAAACGATGAAATAATTCTAAAGTTAAACAAAGTCAGATAAGGAATTAAAAAAGAACATTTTCCTACACATTTATAAATGTTAAAAAAATTTTTTTCCTATGATCCCAATTAAGTCAATGTTAACTCTATGTACATAAAATATATAATATAGGTTTGTATTGATATATATTAAATTTAACATATGTTTATATACAATCTATACTATATATACATTTTATACACATACATATTCTCATATATATACATATTACATAAAATTAGAAGCCGAATATCTATAAGCTAACAATGGTTGTCCAAGCATGGTAAAGTGGTGGGTAATTTTTATTTTCATGGTTTTTGTATGTTACTAATGTCTATAATGAATGCGTACTATTTTAACCAGGGAAATTTATTATTTTTAGTAAAACTAAAAGATACGTACCTCTACTCACTACAGATTCATATTAACAGATTCAGTTAAAAGACTCATGAAAATTTTTGCTAAATGCATTTCTTTTCGAGACAAAGGGCAGATTAACTATCCATTCATCCCGATTTTCTAAGCGCTACTTTCTATGACAGGAAAGCAAAATTCCTAGAGCATATTATCCCTTTCCTCTGACAAAGTATTAAAAGAAGAATGAGGAGTCATGGATCCTAGCTCTAGTCTTGCTTCTAACCAGCAATGTGATTTTAGACAAGTTGCTGACACCCCTGGTTTTCAGTTTCCTCAACTATAAAAGGAAGAAACTGGATTATAGGGTCCCAACATTCTTTCCAGCTCTACAATCCTGTTATTCTCTAAATGCCTTCACTGGGTATACCCACTGCTCTTACAGAAAGCCTAAACACAAATCTTCCATTTAAACAGCGGAGCTATATTCTCCTACAAACCATAGTTGATATGTATGTACACTTAGGCACTCAATGTCACGATCTAATTCCAGGAAAAACAATTTCCCTGAATGTGAAATATAAAACCCAAATATGCAAAAGATAACCATGGTTATCTATGAGTGGTATAAATTTTTTACTCCCTCCAAAATGCAAGGCTTTGGCATAAGTATAGTGAGAAAAAAAATTAAGAAAATATATTACCTGTTCTCAAAAAATATTGCAGCTTAGTAAATATGTGCATAATGCAAGTTGCAAAGTATAGAACAAAAAACACTGTATTCTCTTGATATCTGAAAATTTGCAGTTCAATTTTAACTAATCAAAAGCAAATTGAAAGCCTGTATGTTATAATTTGCCAAGATATTTTTATTGGGGAATCATCCAGAAAACAGATATTGAACCTCTTTCACAGAATTACCTAAGCCAAACTGCCATTCTGGAAGCTTGTTTTAACAGATGTCAGTTGCCAGTATAATATAGCACATGCTATATCTTCAGTAAAATTTAATGATCAAATAAAATAAAATATATTTATTTGTATATATTTTAATTGCTCCCTATGTGACAAAAGGATTATATTTTCAAACTACAGTTGACCCTTGATCAACACAGGTTTGAACTGCATGGGTTCACTGATACATGCTTTTTTCAATAAATACAATACAGTACCGTAAATGTATTTTCTCTTCCTTTTGATTTTCTTTTTTTTTTTTTTAACGTTTATTTATTTTTGAGACAGAGAGAGACAGAGCATGAACGGGGGAGGGTCAGAGAGAGGGAGACACAGAATCTGAAACAGGCTCCAGGCTCTGAGCTGTCAGCACAGAGCCCAACGCGGGGCTCGAACTCACGGACCGCGAGATCATGACCTGAGCCGAAGTCAGCCGCTTAACCAACTGAGCCACCAAGGCGCCCCTCCTTTTGATTTTCTTAATAGCATTTTCTTTTCTGTAGTTTATTGTAAGAAAATAATACGTAATACAGATAACATACAAAATATGTGTTAGTCAACTATTCGTTATCAGTAAGGCTTCTGGTCAACAGTAGGCTATTAGTAACTAATTTGGGGAGAAGTCAAAAGTTATATGCCAATTTGGGCTGGGGGTTCAAGGGGTTCAGTGCCCTTAACTGCTGTGTTGGTCAGGGTCAACTGTATATTCTAATATAAGTGTGAATTTTCTCTTGATTTTTCTGGAATCTAATAGGAAGCTGTCTGTTTGACATCTTTGGGAAAATAATAGGATTTAGAGTATATTCATTTATAATGTTACATAGTTAATAATAATGGCTGACATTTATTGAGTGATTACTATGTCTTGAACACAAGTAAAAGCACAGGTTCTGGAGCTAAACTGTCTGGGCTTCAATCCCTTTTCTGCCTCTTAATAACTACATGTTATTTGTCTTTCCAAAACTTAATTGAATTATCTAAAATATGGCAATTAAAATCATGTCCACTTCACAGGGTTTTGATGAGGATTAAATAATTAAATATAAGTAATGTTTGAAACAGTGCTTTGGTATACAGTAACTGCTCAATACTGGTAGCTATCTTTGTTATTATCATCAACGCTCCCAGAACAATCACATGAGAGATTCACTATTACAATACTCACACATAGATAAGAAATAGGCACAGAAAAGTCGAACACTGAACCCAAGTCACAAGGATAGTCAATGGTGAAGTTGGGGTTTCAATGCAGATAGTTTAACTCCAGGAAAAATAATCCTAATAATATAACCAACAAATATTCATTAAGCATCAAACATGCCCCAGGTTTTGGTCTACATACTTGGTATACAATGAAAAACACAACCATCAGGCTCTCTGTTCTAATGGAACTTAACATTTTGCATTGTCCACAGAAACTTAGCTGCACATGATGTCTAGGTTTGATGGTACTATCAAAACAATTCCTTGGGAAGAGTTTGAGGAGCTTGACCTAAGAAGTTCATGGCAACTCAGAACTACCTGGAGCTGCAAGTTCCATGAAGACCCCGTGGGCAAGAAGGCACATCCCTGCAACAATCCAGTGATCTTAACCCAGGGCAAGAGCAATACCCTCTGGCAGGTTCAGTCATCACTCAGTGCCCACTTTTTCCCATACTTTGGTCTCCTGTTTTCTTGTTTCCCCAGACTCCTCTCCTGCTTCACATCACAGCACCTTCCAGTGACCTCCAAGTAATTAGATCTGGCTGCCACTCAAGATCCCACCTTGCAGCCAATGAACTAAGCATCACTCCCTCAATGCTTTCTAGGACTAACACTGCATACACTCTGGCTTGCCCTCTGCCCAGCTGGCCTTGAGCCAGCCATAACAATAGGACAAAGCCTCCCGACTTCTAAGCAATGCATCTAAAACTAAAGTTTAGAACAGAGCCTGAATATCAACTCATAGATGACTGAACAATAAGAAAATTTCTCAAAATGATAATCTCAGTTTCTGCCTTCCTTCCCTCCAGCCACAACCCCCCTCCCTCCACATATTACCTGGAAGCATAGCCAGGTTCTAACATGGCAGCCTGCCCATCTGCTCAACAGAATTGCCTGAAACAGAAAATAAATCCTCTGCTCATATGGTTGACAAGCTGGATGACTAATTGCAAAGAAGACCAGTAATTTATTGGAATAGAAATTGAGGTCATTTAGGCAGGATTTTAAATACTTTTTTCCTAGCCAATTTTTCAAATTGACTTAAAGAAATGTCACTCTCTAACAAGCTGAAAGTGCATCAATGCCCTAATCTGACTCCATTCTGTTCTTTTAGCCAGGCTCTCTGTTCTCCTGCCATTTCTCCATACGTTAATTGAATACTGGATGTTTATGCTACACATTACACAGCATTTTTTGCACTTGTATTAATTTCTCTTCATGATATAGGAAATACAACTCAATCCAAAAGAACAGGATTCAAAGGCAGAAGCTATAAACTAACATCTCAGTTTGTCACTTAGTAGCCACGCCCTTGGATCAGTCACCTCTCTGCCCTCAATTGCACTATCTGTAAAACCAGGTAGCACCTGCACTACACATTTCCCAGGAGTGTTATCAGGTCAAGTGAGATATGAAGATCACATTCTTGTGAACAGGAAAATTATAAACCTCCATATAATGGATAGTTATCAGAGAGGAGATGTACTGATATTTCCTAATCCAAGGACTACAAACAAGAAATCACTGCATAAAATCAACCAAACACAGGAAATGTTTCTCTTTATTTATTCCAGGGTAAATACTTCACTGAGACTCCATTTTCTCACTTCCTTCTTGCATCTTCTATTGGGGGTGAAGGAAAGAAAACCTCTCTGAGCCTCACTTTTTTCACAAATACTTCTACCATCAGGATAAAGTGATAAATACAAAGGAAAGGAAACGGTGTTTGGTGGGGAGGGATGTCTTCCCTAAGGATGTGACATTTAGCTGAGCTGTGAAAGAGGCAGTAGGTATTAACTGGCTATGGTGGGGTGTGGGATAAGCAGCACACAGTCTGACACTCCTCCAGGCCAGGCAAACCCAAGTAGACCTGAAGAGCAAGGTGAGTCTGACAGCGGAGAGTCAGTAAGGGCTACATCATTAAGGATTTGGGACTTTATCCCAACATCAATGGGAGAGCTGTGCATACTGGCAGAGAAAATTTCCTGAAGCATGGCAGATCCTGTCACTACTCTGTGTAGGCAATGCTAGTGATGACACTGTCAGAACAAATTCTAGATCGTTAACAATGTGGTCAAGCTCCTTCACAATCAGGGACAAACCTATAATTCCAGAGGTTTCTCCCATTCCTCGCCTGTGTGTCTCTTACTCCAGCCAAATGCACATGCTCTGTGCTGCAACATTACCCCACAAAGTATTTTTTTTTCACAAGTGGTTCATATGATTTCCTCTGCCTGAAATGCCCTCCAATCTCTTCCTGCCCTTCTGCCCCTGGAAAAGACCTACCCATGTTTTGTGACCTAGTTCTAAGGCCACCATCTGCAAGAAGCGTCCCCAATCCTCCTAAACATACAGGACCTCTAAACTTGCCTACAACTCAGTAGCGCTCCTACTGTGTTTATCATGTTCTCCCTCAAGTTGTAATTATTTGGATATTTTTCTTCTCTCCTGTACTTGATTCATAAGCTCTTTGAGCATGTGGGCCATGCCCCAATCATCTTTGTGTTCCATATGCCTAGTTCAGGATAGAGGTGAATGAATATTAAATTATGGCATGCAAAATAAAAGCAAGAAATTAACCTCATTGATAGCATAGTGTATTGCACTTTTAGCCCTTAATAGGATAGTCATTGATATTATTTCTATAAAAGTAAAATAGCATCTGAGGTATCATCATTTTTATCTGCAGCTAAATTTCAAAATATGATGTACTTTCTTCAAGTATTATGAGTAAAGATGCTAGAAACATTCTTTTACAAGCATTTCACATATTTTTACTATCACACAAGTATCACCCACAGTACGTTAGAAACCTAGCAAGTCCTTCCACAAACTAAGAAATACATTTTCTCTGGGAAAGATAGGGTGTTTTCAACTGTTCTTGGTGAGTTATTTAAGGAAATCTAAAGTACAAATAATCAAACTTACATAAAAACCTACCCTTAAGCATACATTTTTCTCCCTGCATTTGAGATGTCTAATCAGTTAGCATTAGTTTTTCTTTTGAACTTTCAGAAAGGTTAATCTTTCAAATCTTAATGTGCACATTCATTAAAGGCTTACTTATGGTTAAAAAATAATAATTCTCTTGTCTTAGTTTCATATATTAGTAGGAACACAGATACCTAGTAAAGGCCACATTCTGTAAGTAAGACTCTAGGCTTTTCCAGAGGCTTGGGTATCCACAGCATGCTAACATATATACTAGAACAAAAAGACCCTGTAGGCCCTTTGTGAAGGTAAAACGTTCTATGTTTAATAACATGGAAGCAGCATGTAAGATTTTTTTAACTAAGGAATTAACTTGAAAATTCAGGCCTTGAAAAATATTTATCTATAATAGTATTAAGTTTACAGGTATGTGCAGAATTTAGTAAAACACAATACAAAAGCAGTCCAAGTTTATTTATTTGTTTTTTTTAGTTTATTTATTTTGAGAGAGAGGGAGAGCACAAGCAGGAGAAGGGCATAGAGGGAGAGAGAGAATTCCAAGCAGGTTCCACACCACCACCACCACAGAGCCCGACATGGGGCTTGAACTCAGGAACCATGATGTGAGCCAAAGTCAGAAGCTTAACTGACTCAGCCACTCAGGTGCCCCTAGAGGTCCAAGTTTAGATGGAGACATTATACTGACACAGGGTGTTCCATGTCTTTGAAGTGAGAAACCACTATGCTCACAATGGAACCCTCCAAACCAGACAAGGGTAGAACTGTCCAGAAGAAATTAAAAATCAGGAAAGGGTGTAGTAGATGATAGAGCATGGGCGGGGGGTGGAGGCCAGGGAGTGATGGGGTAAGCAGAAAAAATAGCATGCCCCAGAGTGTTGATAGCGAAAAATTATCAACCTGGTCCCAAAGTCTTAACTCCAGCCAACTCATCCATGACCAACACCATCTACAGCAAACAATGATAGGGATAAAGTGCCAGGCAGCCAGTCACTTCTCATGGCAACATCATGGACCTTCTACTTTCATCCTCACTGTTCCCACCCTGATGCTCATATATGTGGTTCATTCTCACACTGATGTGTTCTGACACTAACAAGCGCCAGGCTCTGTTCCTGGCTGTGGGAACACCACAGTGAATAAGGTGAAGTTGCAATGAAAGGTACTTTCCAAAGGAAAAAATGGGATACTGTAGGAAAAATAAGAGGGTCAGGAGGCAGGACAGGCAGAAACCATAAGTGCTATGTACTAATGGGATTTATAGTTTATAAATATTATACCAATGTATTATACATATTAACTGAAATACTATCTTCTCTCATCACACTTTTATTTGGAGCTAAATTAAACATAAAAAGGTGAGAGTTTGAGACAGCTTTTGTGTCCCAGATAAGGTATGCTTGGCTCATGAACAGCTCTTGAGTGTGTCTACATAAAATTTCAATAAATGAAAAGCTTAGATTTTATGTGTACACTTCAGTGAGCTTTGATAAATATATGCGTCCATATAATCACCACTCTAATCAAAATATAAAACATACCCATCACCGTAGAGAATCTCCCTCTTGCCTGTTTCTAGCCAACAACCCCCCCCACCCCAAAACTACTACTCTGACTTCTAACACTATAGTTAGGTTTTGCCTATTCTAGAATTTCATATAAATTGGATCATATAGGAGATATTCTTTTATGGTTAATGTCATCCAGTCAGCACAGTATTTTTGAGATTAATTTATGTGGTTTGCATATCAATAATTGCTATAAAGTACTCCACTGTATTAATATGTTAATGTGTTTATCTCTTCACCTGTTGGTGTACACTTGGCTTTCTTCAAGTTTAGGATTATTATGGGCAAAAATGCTAGAAACATTCTTGCACAAGCTTTTTTCATGCATATATGTTTTTTATTTCTTTTTGATTAAGTATTTAGGAATAGAATTAGTAGATCATATGCTGACTCATTACAGAGAATGAACTGGGAACAAAATTAGATTCAAAGAGACAAGGTAGAATGTTTATACAGTAATTCAGGTGAAGGGTGATGAGGTCTTGAGCTAAGGTAGTAAATGATAAAGGAAAAGGAGGAACACGAATGGAATTCAGACATATTCAAGAAACAGATTTGAAAGGAGTTTTTAACGGATTGTCTATTACAAAGGGAAGCAAACAGAGATTATGTTCAAGTTTAAGGCTTGGGCCACTGTGTGTAGGTAGAGAGGCTCGCTATGAAAAAGGTAAGAGATTTTTGAGAGGTCCAAATGCCCAGGACAATAGGGGCCAAAGTTCCTTCCTGATCCCGACAGTACATCAAACAGTCACACAACTGGGCTCCTTAAGCTGGCTAATGATTGGCATCCCTTCCAACCAATATCCTTTAAATATTCATACAGTGGAAGAAGTAGAAACTTATTTTTATTAATACAATTATATATATATAAAGAAATGTATATAATATAATAAAATTATTTTGTAAAAAAGATTTAACTACCTATTTACTACCACAGGCAAAAGCAGCTAATAGCCAGGAAAAAATTGGGAAGTGGCAGAGGTTAAACATTCCCCACTTCTGTGTGATACTTTATTTCTCTCTCCAGTTTTCTTTTTTAAATTTGTTTGAAAGGTAAACATTAGAAAACTTCTAAAGGCTTACATTTAAAGGTTTGAAATTTAGATAATAACACAGAACACTAATTCCTGGTAAATGGCATTAACTGTGCTTTAGTTTTGGAATTTTGGCAGAGGCTGTAGACTTTAAGTCCCTGCTACTGTACACACTTCTGAGAAGACAGGTTGTGATAAACACGCACATAAAGACACAGACACATGCACACACATACACAGATACATACACATGTACACACCAGATTTATGGTCCATTTTGGCAAGAGAGAAAATACTACATTTTGCTGATTTATTCCAGACATGTTTGCCCTTTTTAGATCAGCACTTCTGGCAGCTCTGTACCTGCTGCCTTCAAACCTAGCCCCATTTATGCCCCCTGTTGACCTTCCTACCCAAGACAGTGGAGGCTCTACGTAAGGCTGTGTCCTCAGGACTCAGGCTTGGTGATGCTTCAGCACTGTGTGGGTTCTCCGGACAAAGGACAGTCAGACAGGCTGGGGGAGGGGCCACATCGACCCCATCGGCAAATGAAGTGGTGACTCTACCTTGAAGCCACTGTGCAGAGAAAGTTTGGGTTCTGACGGAGTCACATAGACATTGGCTTGAACGACCAGGCATTCTGTGCTGTCTGTGCAATCCTGAGTAAGCACATGATCCCTCTGAACCTCAGATGTTCATGTGCAACCTAACTGAACTTGGCCCTCGGAAGGGATGTAGCTGGATTTCACCTTGAGGCAGCAAATCTGTCCACAGGTCCGTTTTGGAGTTTTGGCACCTCTGCTATTGGTAAGCAGCAAATCAAATTCCATAAACAATGCCATCCCTGAATGACAATTCACTCCCATGTCATTTCCTCTAGTTTCTTTTCACATTAAAAAGCCGTATGCATGTCAACATAATCACTAAAAGAGTAAAAATGTAATGGTTTCAGAACAGTTTGTTACCCCACCCAGCTAAATATCTACCTCATGGGATCTTGGGTTTAAATGAAAGGACATGTGATTCTCCCAAACGCCACAAGATAATAACACTTTAAAAGGATGTGTCACAAGTTCTAAAGATAAATAAAAAACAAAAATACGGTTAAAGATAATAGAAGGATAAAAACAATACAAGGACAACACCAGTGAAAGAAGATCAGTATTTGCATACATAAATCATAGTATTTTATATTTCACTTATTTATTTAAGAAACCCTTACTGTTGTCTTGTTACGACCACATATCCATAAAGCAGTGAGGATGGCAAGATAAACAAGGCATGAAGTTTATCTCCTGGAGAGGAAAACATGAAACCATTGATTATAATACACAAATAATGATAGAGCCTTCATGGAGATGAGTTCAGAGTGTGTGTGCCACACAGAATAAAAAGCCCCAGCTAGAGAGAGTGGAGTGAGAAGCTTCCAGAGAGTGGAAACATCTGGGTGGAGACCTGAAGCATGATCGAACAAGGCAAGAAAATGTACTTCACAAGCATTGCTTGTAACTGCTCTTTGCTTTAAGGAAGTGAAAAGAAAATTAAGTAGAGTAGGGTGCTTGGGTGGCTCAGTCAGCTAAGCGTCCAACTTCAGCTCAGGTCATGACCTCGCAGTTCTTGAGTTCAAGCTCCTCAAAGCTCCTCATCAGGCTCTGTGCTAAGAGCACAGAGCCTGGAGCCTGCGTCGGTACTATGTCTCCCTCTCTCTCTGCCCTTCCCCACATGCGCACGCGCCCGTGTGCTCGCTGGCGCACTCTCTCTCTCAAAAGTAAACAAACTCAAAAAAAATTTTTAAAGAAAGAAAATAAGGATGATTTCATTAATTTAGTCCAAAAATAAGTATTACAAAGTTATAGTCTCAAACGGTCTATATATAAATATACTTTAACAAAGGTAATAATTTACTTTTTTAAGTTTATTCATTTACTTTGAGAGACCACGTGCTTGTGCGCAGCAGGGAAGGGACAGAGAGAGGGAGAGAGAATCCCAAGGAGGCACTGTGCTGTCAGTATAGAGCTCTAGATGGGGCTCAGATCCCACAACCTTGAGATCATGACCTGTGCCCAAAATCAAGACTCAAACGTTTAACCTAACCTAACCTAAACGCCACCCAGGCACCCCATAACAAAGGTAATAATTTAAATATTTACTGAGCTCTTTTTCACGCGTTTAGCACTACACAAAGCACCTTATAAGCAGTGCCTCATTTAACTATCACACCGATAACTATCACTCCTAAGTATGCACCATCATCACTGTCATTCTATAGATGAGAAAACATAGGTTTAAGGAGGTTAGGTAACTTGCTTAAGATCATGCATCTAATTAGTGGGAGACAATTCAAACCCTCATCTGACGGCAAAATACAGCTTCTCCTATGAGCAAATGTATACATAAAAATATATACAGAGATAACATGCATTGTTTAATGTATCCCATTGTACCTGAAGAGCTGTTTCTGTAAACCCTGAAACATACGTGCTGAATAAAATCTGCAGATTATTCTCAGGCAGAATACATTTGATGTGTTTGACAATAATCAAATTATTGGTGCTGATTTAAGGTGTTACTGCTAGAATCCTCTCTGGCTTCAACGCAGGCTTTTCCGTAACTATCCAGCAGTGCAACACAACTGCGCTGGCATCCCTGACAAGCCTGCAGAGGTTACAGAGAGGCTAAAACATAGGAGCACCAGCTTACTTCCTTAATTACTGAACAAAGTACAAGTGGTCACCAGGGGAAAATAAAATGCCTCCCTTTATTAACTAGACAAATACAATAGAAAAATTATGGTTTCTAAGCAATATTTATCTTGCAGTAACTTCTCAGCAAATTTATTCCTACTAGACAGGAATGGATAATTGCACCCGAGGTAAGATGATAATATTAAAAAAAGATAAATTAAAAATACCAATAATTAAATATTGCCTATGAAGTGAAGCTAACGCTAATTAGACATGGTAAACAATAAAGGAAATTCATATTGAGTTGTCCAACTAAAACAGAGATTTTCTTTTATGTGATTCTCAGTTGTAGAAGTATTGTTTTCACTTAATAAGCTTAATCTATATGATTAGCAATACAATAATTTCCCCTAAGTGTTCACTGCTATTAGACACAAGGGCTTGACAAAAAAAAATAATAATAATAGTTGTCTTAACTTTGCTTTTACCCCTGTGATTGCTATATGGATATTTAGCCACATTGAGGGTATAGGTAGGTGACACGAGACTTCAGATTTAGACAATTTTTTACTCCTCTCTTGCCCCGCCCCACCCATCATGCATCCAGTGTTTCAGAAACTGCAAAAAATGAAGAGATAATTACATAGACAGAATAATTCCAGTTCAGGCGATCTCCTCTATTTGCTCTTTCGATTCTTGTTGCCATTTATGTTACATGCTGAAATCTAGAGGCAGATGCACGTGACATCACAAAGATGGTCTGTTTTTCTTCTTTCTCATGCACATGCTTCTTTCCGTTCCAAAGATGCAGGTAGAGCAGGCGATCAAAAATTAACCCACTAGGGCCCACGGACACTGCACTGCAGAGGTTAACCATAGTTAAATGCCTATATTCATGCAGAGTTTAGCCATATAAAAGCCACATTTTAAGTACTTACATTAAGTACGATTTTTTTTTTAAATATAGTAAAGGAAGCACTTTTTAGGTCTTAGATCTAGATGCATAATGAGATTTAAGAAAGCATTAATAATTACAGTGTTGATAAAAAAGAAAAATGAATCTAGTTGTGGATACACAATTATATGCATAAACCTACGTGCACCCGCACACACATATACACACTCAGATGCTTCAGGAAATGTTTTATAAGCCTGTATCTGTGCACCGTCTCCTTTTTTCAAAGACATAACAGAATTCTTTGCCCTTTTTTCTTAAAAGGGTTGAAGGCCATTTAACCAACCTGCTAGACAGAATCTCTTGCTAATGAACAAGAATCAGGCAGAATGTTAAAATAGTACGTATTTGCTTTCAGTGCATTTTAGCCCCAAATGGACTAAACAGTGGTGTCAGCAAGTGAAGGGAAGATAAGGGACAGACTAAGAATACATCATGTGGAAAAAATTGCATTAGGCCAAGGGAACAATATTCTTCAAATACTGCTGAGGCTGGGATATTAAGAAATAAAATTTAAACAAAGAGAGGGAAAAAGATGCGCCTAGGTCCTGCTGAAATATTGCTCTGACACTGTCAAATTTAAATGTGTATTTAAATGTGAGAAATGTAAGAGTATATCTGCTCAAAAAGAAATATATATATATGAACATACATATGAATATACACACATATAAAACTGATACCTTTTTTCAGGAAAGGTGAAAATTACTTTTGCACAAGAGAAAATATAATCATATCCTCAGCCCAAAACCAGGTTACATTATATTCATGCACTGTCCATCATGCAGAATAGCTGAGGTCATTAGGGTAGAATTGTTGGAATTAACCTTCCTTTGCTCCTTTGGTTTTTAAGAGGCCAAGATCAAAGAGCAGGTCCCATCAAACCCATTAAAATAAAAACATAAATTGTTGGGGGCTGGGGAAGGACTCCCAGGAAAATTACCCCTTTCTTTTTACCCTTTCAGTACAAAGCATTATTGCAAAGAACTTCACTTTATTTAGATCCTTCTCAATACACTACCTATAATTCAAGTGAGAAGAAGGTTGGTTTGATTTGTAGGAAAAATCTTTATAGGAAGGAAAATAAGAAAGAATTAGAGTTTTAAATAGGCCTTTCTGAGCTTACAGATAAATCTGTTCGTTGTATATGTAGCATTTCCAAATGTGGGACCGACCCTGAAACCCGGCTGTCTTTGCTGAGACCTATCATTGTGCTTATTTATTCCTGTGCATTATCCTGTAATGGCCCCACAGAGATGATCTTCTTTCAGCACCATCTGCTACTAGGAAAAACAAGAACATACACTACACCTGTTACAAGCTTCCCCACATTCTAAGTCTTCTCTCTAGGCAAAATGGTAAATTATGTAAGCAATAAACAGCAATCACCAGCTGATAGGGAGAGACAGGTCTTGATTCCGGCACATTTTAATCAAGTTTCTAACTGGTATTGAAACTGGGAAAGTGAATTATTTGGCCACCTAATCTGTAGGGCATGTCAGCGCTTAACACCAAAAATGTTGCCAGCTGGTTATCCAAAGACTGTCTTGGGCTTTGCATTATGCTGATGCAATTCCTTCCAGAAATGTTGTCTGGCATGAATATTTGTGATCAACAGACTGAGAAAACACAAAACCTGCTTGACATCCATACTTGTGAAGTATATCTACATTAATCCAATATATACTTATTGAGTCCCTTCGAGGGCCAGGTGCTATTCTAGCCACTGAGGAAGACGGTCTTTACACCACAGCAGAAATCCACACGCTCCCCTTTACACTAAGCTTCCCAGCCCTCGAGTTGGCCAGGTCTCTACATTCATCAGTTTCTCCCTGCTGAGGACAACCCAGAAGCAATGTCGACTTTAAGCCAACTTTCTAAGAGCTCTCCAGAGCCAAATGTTTTCTAAACACCCCCAAAGGCTACTCCTGCACATGTTGCTTCACAAAAACTACATAGATGAAAAACTTCCTTTTCTAGGAAAAACCAATTATCTCGTGCTAAACACGTTGATTTTTTTAAGCCTGCTGTTTTACCACAGGTTATTGTTTTACTTATCTATGCATCAAACAGAAAATATTTATTGAAATCAACTATAGCACCAGTGTTCTATTAGATGTTTATGAAGAATACAAAAGATTTTGGTATTTCACACTGGAAGCAACTAAAACTTCTGAAAACCTACCCTGTTCCAGGCACTGCTAGATACATCTCATCAAAGTTCCTCATGGATCCTTAACCTTAACTGGGCAACATAATTCACCTAAAGCAATTAGATAATAACTGTAATTTCAAATTGTATGTTACTGACCATGAATCCTATATAGATAGAAACAAGGGAGAGAACAGAGTGGACTAGACTCATCAGAGAAGGCTTTGTGGAGCAGGGAGAATTTGATCTGGACTCTAGGAGAGAAAGGATCTCTATAACGAGAAAGAAGGACAGTGCAAAGAAAAATGATCACAACAGCTGAGAAACAATGGTATGGATAAATCAATAAAGATCTATAAGCAGGAGTAAAAAAAAAAATCACCTATCCTCCTAAGTTTGGGTCAGTGCCATTGCATGAGTACACGTGTGAGTGTATGAGCACTCTTATGTACTGTAACTTAGGGTATGTCTGACCTTATATAATCCATTACATGTGTATGATGGAGAGACAAAGAGAAAGACTATCTGATCCATTCATAATGTATCATTACAGAATTGCTTTATGGAATAATACCATCTCAAATTGCAATAACATGCTTATACACATTATAAAGAAATACTACTAAAATTCTCATCCCATAATTAGAATTATATCTTGCAAAATGCTTATCTCCCTTTTGAATAGACAGTCTTAGGAACAAATGAATAGCTTGTCTATTAATTAAATGTGTTAATCCTTCACATTACTATTTTGATCGGGTAACTTTGGAGAGGAGACTATAGAATGCTCTCCTACACTGATAAATCTAAATTAATTGCCACCTCACAGGAAACAGATCTAGGCATTGTTACAGACAGCCCAATAAATATACTTACTAAATGCAAGGCAGCGGTCAAAAAGTGTATAAATTAGACTACATTAAGAAGTGAATAGATAATAAGAAAAATGCCATTAAACTGTAACATAAGCCAATGAATGGGGCATCCTCACT
The DNA here is from genome assembly GCF_024362965.1 of Panthera pardus. NCBI lineage: Eukaryota > Metazoa > Chordata > Mammalia > Carnivora > Felidae > Panthera > Panthera pardus. Next base: position 190,710,821 of record NW_026526688.1, read on the forward strand.
TTTACATATAATGCATTCAGCTCACTTTCCCTCCAAAGACAAATACCTTTGGAGGTAATAGGAAATGCAAAGGTCCAATGAAGGGCAACAAGATCACTAAAGGCCTGTGCATGTGGCAGGAATAAGGAGAATGTCCGCAGAATGTGAGATGAAAATTACTTTGCCCACTTCATCCAGGGAGGTGAGAGGGACAGAATTCACAAATTCACACCGAATGATGAAAAGATACCATCATAGATACATGAAATCATCCCAGAGGAAAACACAAGGTAGAAAAACCAACAAGATGCATGTGTTGTATCACTCAAGACAGTCCAATTTCCTTTCTTCACTGCATGGGGATCCCAGAGCTTTGGAAGTCCTCCGTGGGGGTCCCAATGTCTTCTCTAACAAGAAAGGGGAAGGCCATTGGAAGGTCACAACTGAAAAAACTAATAAGGCCATACTCACTAATTTGCTTTCTGATGTTTCCTGATTCAAAAAGGAAAAGGTACAAATAATACAAAGCCTGTATTAACTGAGCTAAGGCCCAGCATCTTGAGAGCACAGAGTAACAAAGAGAACAGACTCAGAACCAACATGGCCCTGGTTCAAAGCCCAACTTGGACACACACATGTTAAGTGAGCTCAAGCAAGTTACCTAACCTTTCTGTGTCTTCATTTCTTCATCATTGAAATAAGCATGGTAATAATAGTCCCTATTCTATAAGGTTGTTGTGAGGGCTTAAATACATATGAGGTGTTTACAACTGTGCTTAGAAGGTACTATTGGCCATCAGCCATGTAATCATTGTTCACAAGTTTAAAACACAGTTTTATGGACAGCTTCCAAATGGCAGGCACCATCAGTCCTCACAATTCACTACTAGTGCTATGGATACCTCCATTTTGCTGCTAATGAAACAGAAGCACAGAAGGGTTAAGTAATTTGCCCAAGGTCACACAGCTAGTTAGTGTTAGATCCTAGATATGAACCCAGACAGCCTGGCCTCCATGATCTGAGCATTTCAACTTAATACTTTACCCACCACTTGCAATTATTGGGTTCCCTCCACTATCATCAAAAAAAATAAAAAGGCTGAAATCTGACATCTCTCTCTGTTTTGTTTTGTTTTGTGTTGCTTTTTGTTTTACTTTGTTTTGTTGCTGCCTGGGAGTGAAGGGGAGAAATAACACCTGGGATAGAAGCTCCAAAAGGGCAAGGCCCTTATCTGCTTTATTGACTGCTATATCCCCCAATGCCTAAAACAGAACCTGACATAGAGTAGGTACTTAAAATTCATGTATTAAATGTAAATGATGAATCAATGTATGCCCATAGGAGTGTATTTATGATACATATGAATCTAATTATCACGCAAGACAAAAATGTGTTTTTGTTGGGGAGGTGGAAAAGTTGAAAACAGCTATTTCTGGAGGGTCTGCAAATCGTTCTGATTTAGGAGAAGTAGTCTTAGCCAGAAAAGAGGAGATGGGTAGATGGCCCCTAAAGCTTCCAGCATGAATCTGGTTGTGTGTGGCTTTCTTGGAGCTTGTAGGAAAGACAGAAATGAAATATCTGCTCTGTATCAGGCACTCAGTACTAAGCTATTTTGGACAGTGGTTGCATTTAACTTGGAGAATACAGACAACAGCCCAGGAGAGCAACGGTGTCAGATGAGGCGAATCAGGGTAGGGCTGAGGAATAGTGAAGGGCAACAGTTGGGGACTCCAGAATTTTCCTGTGGGAAGCACTTAGGGGTAGCATACTTAGGTGACGCCAGAAAACATGCCTTGAATGTGTATAAGACTTCAGTTTTTTCTTAAATTGTGATTTGAAATGGGTTTGTAGATAGAGATTAACATAGAAGGGACCTCTAGCTGCTCTTTCCTACCCCTTGGCTCTGCTCTTAAAAAGCAGATTCTTGACTACCATGGAGAAGTAATCTTCTGCAGGCAAAAAAATGGCAGCAGGTTAAGGGAGGGTTTGGACAAAGAAAAAAAAACACAGTGAGAGTGGCATCTGAGGAGAGGATGGATAACAGTTCAACATGATTTCAAGCCCACAAGATATTTTTGGACCTGCCACTGCCACCCTATTCTCAGCCAGTCACCCTGTCATCATGGCCGCCATTTGCTGAGTACCAGAAGCCTCGAGCTCTCCCTAGCTAGGTGACATCAGCTGGGCTGAGTCCGGCTCTACTTGGCTGTTTGAGAACAACTTCTCAAGCCACTGACCTGAGGAGAAACATAAACCCTCCCAGTAACCCTTATAGCAGAGGGACCAACTGGAAATGCCAGCTGGGAAAACAAAGGCTGGCACTGGATAAAGAGATTTTTCAGAGATTGGCCTAACTCACCTTTTCACCAGCACACTTGTCCCTCTCCTAATCCCACTGGCCACTTATCTTATGTGAAAGAACATGGTGAGAATAGGGAAAAGCCAGCATTTATGAAGGCTCTACTATGTGCAGACATTGTATACAAGCACAAAAACAATTCCATAGTGATGCCTCGGTGGCTCAGCTGGTTAAGCATCTGGCTCAGGTCACAATCTCACCGTGAGTGTGAGCCCCACGTCAGGCTCTGTGCTGACCGAGCCAAGCCTACTTAGGATTTTCTCTGCCCCCTTCTGTCTGTCTCTCCCCCGCTCATGTTCTTTCTCCCTCTCCCTCTCTCTCAAAATAAACAAACTTTTTAAAAACTTTTTTAACATTCATTTATTTTTGAGAGAGAGAGACAGAGCATGAACAGGGGAAGGGGCAGAGAGAGAGAGAGAGAGAGAGAGAGAGAACCCAAAGCAGGCTCCAGGCTCTGAGTTGACAGACTCAGCTGACACGGGGCTTGAACTCACAAACCATGAGATCTTGACCTGAGCTGAAGTTGGACGCTTAACCAACTGAGCCACCCAGGTGCCCCAAAATAAATAAACTTTAATAAAAAACAATTCTACAGATATTATTATCCTATTTTTATAATTAAGGACCAGAGATATTATAAAATGTCCCCATAGTCACAAACTTGAAAGAGTTTGTGTTCCCTCCGAGTACAGATCATGCCTACATATTTTGTCAGCCAGCAACTATAGCACTTGTATTCGTCAGGGTCCCACAAAGATAGGAGATTCACAACAGAATGATTTGAGAAGAGTTTATTTAACAAAGTGGCTTTTAAAAAGTTTGGATGTATGAGAACCATAAGGGATAGCACAATAACCTGGAGTTAACTGTGGCAACTGAGCTACTAGCACCCCTGAGCCCAAAGAGAGGAGGGAGGGTGTGATCACTAGAATATTCAGAAGGAGGAGGTCATATAAAATTAGTCCCAAGGGTTAACCCCCTCATGAGAGGCAGTGACCTTCAGTCCAGGGCACTCTCAGTCTAAAGGGATCTTACAGGAAAGGTAAATATATCCCAACCCCTCCCCTCTCTTTCCCAGCTTGTGCCAGGGAACCATTAGTCAGCCCAATCAGAAGCCCAAAGCAACCCTGTTGATATAGCCCATGTAAGTCAGCATCCCAGGGCAGAGGAGAGGGAAAGAGAGAATGGAGAAGGCATGGAGGAATAAACTGAAGATATCTAGGACTGCACTGTTTAAAAAAGATAATAAAAAGGTGAAATCCGAAAAGATATCTCTTGCCTTCTCCCTAGTTTTCCCTAAAACAACTTACTCATCAAGATCACTGGATATATGCTGCTTTCTAAGCTTCTTGGACAGCAATGTAATTGTCTATGAAACACAGAAATCAATTCAATTTAGCGAGTGTTTTTGCCTAAAGATGGTCTCCAGTCTGAGACCACGATGATCCACAAGATGACCAGATCACAATAACATGGGGTGAGGAGGTAAAAGGTAAAGGAGAGAAAAGCATCAGGGGTGAAGATGTTGCCCAATAACTGCTCCCACTTTACATTCATGTTCAGCCTCTAGTCTTGGTGGGAGGTCCAGCCCAGCAAATAGCAATCTCAAGCATATGTGAAAGATGATGCTCCTAAGCAAGGAAGAAAATAGCCCTGGGGGCTGACACTCAAAAATGTCAAGATAGATTCAAATTGTTAACCTTTTTACTTGTACACTTAAAGAAAGTGTTTTTATCAAGCCATTTAAATGCTATCTACCTGCTTCCCTGAAAATGTGTTCTAAGAAAGTTTTGTCTCTTGTGATCTCAAATCTGTAGCCCTTTTCTATGTGTCTCTTGTCCTTTTCTTTTTGGGATGATAAACACAGACTGCATAGTTGGCCAACTCTTGCACCTTTGTTATCTTTTTCTTTTGTCTCTTCACTCATGAAGAGTTTTAGCAAACATCTAGAAGACATGACAAAAACAATCACATTGTGCTTTACAATGTGTGCTTTCTATTTCATCCTTTTTAGGTCTTTTTAAAATTTATTTATTTATTTTTGAGGGAGAGAGAGCACGAGCAGGGGAGGAACAGAGAGAGATGGAGAGAGAGAATCCCAAACACAGGGCTCAAACCAATGAACTGTGAGATCATGACCTGAGCGAAAATCAGGAGTCAGGCTTAATTAACTTGAGCCATCCAGGTGTCCCCTCATAGTTCACCTCAATTTATATTCACAACAAACCTCATGATGTCGGCTTGGAGAATATTAGCATTCCCCTTTGACACACATGGAAATTGAGCCCACAGAAGAGTGAACTTCTCTATACTCACATGGCACAGACTAGCCCACAGTGACCTGCAAGGCTCTATGTGACCTAGCTGGACCTCCCTTTCCTGCCCCATCTCACACCATTCACCGCTTACTCGCTAAGGTCCAGTCACATGGACCTTCCTTCTGCTCCTCCAACACATGAATTCACTCTGTCCAGCCACTGCATTTCTCTAGGACATTCTCCTTCATATCTTCATGTAGTAGACTCCTTACCTCTTGGGGCTCAATTCAAGGGCTACCTCATCAGAGAGACCTCCCACAGACACTTGGCACAAAGAAGATCCTGTGGCCCTATCATAATGACATCATTCTGCTTGTGCTTCTTCACAGCCCTTATCATTATCTAATATTACCTTATGCATTGATTTATTTGTTTCTTGTTCATTATGTCTCTCATCCCCTAAAATATAAGCTCCATGAGAGTGAAGCTCTTCTTTATCTAGCTCACTCCTATATCCCAGCACCTACAGCAAATACTCATCACAATTTCTAACTGCATATTTAGGTAATTTTTAAAAATATACCTATTTATTCTCTATCCTGTAAGCTCTGTAAGAGAAGGAGCCATATCTATTTTGTTTATTGCTATGTAACACAGATCAGGCACTTAGGAAATATTTTATTAAATAAAAAAAGGAAGGAAGGAAAGGAAGAAGGAAAGGAAGGGAGGGAGGAAGGGAAGAAAGGATGGGAGGAACTCATTTTATTTTGCCTTTAATAAGGACCAGACACTCTGCTGGGCCATTATTTTTTTGTCTCATTTGGCCCCCAATTATCTGCAAGTACATATGTTGTCCCTAATTTTGCAAATGAAAAAACTGAGGCAAGGGGTGATTATATAACTAGAAGAGTTCTCACAGGGAACAAGTATACAACAGTGTCTCATGCTCCAAGCCATGCTCTTTCCAACCACATTATACTACCCCTAAGCACACTTAGACTTCATACCCCCAAGTAAAAAGAGAAGAAGCTACAAGACTATGGCTTTAGATCAGTATGAGAAAGAATTTTCCCTCAATAAGAGCTGTTATAGGCTAGATAGAGCTGTCTCTGGAAATGAAAAATAGGCCCCCAGGTCTAGTGGTGAGCAGGTGGGGGTTGGGACCCATACAAGAAAGAGAGCCAGATGGGAAGATGGGCAGATCAGAGAACTGATTACATACAAAGGGAATGAACAAATACATAAATATATTGAGGAGCCAGGTTTTTCCACCATCAGAGAAGTGAGTTACAAAAATGCAAAGGGAGAAAGTTGGAAGGAATCCTGTGGTTTTGAGCCTACCTGGCACGTGGATCTTAATTTCTAAATACCATTCTCCACGAAAAGGAACCAGAGTTCTTTGTACTATTCTTGTCATGTTTCTGTAAGTGTAAAAATATTTATAAAGAATAAACAAAAATCAAAATAAAAAGGTAACAAGTTTCATTCTCAGTGGGTGTGCAAGCATAGTAAGGCCAGTGTTTCTCAAACTTTACAGTGCATACAGTCTTTTGGGAATCTTGTTAAGAGGAAGACTCCGATCCAGGAGGGCTGAGGTCAGTCCAAGATTCTACATTTCTATCAAGCTCCCAGGTGAAGTTGATGTTCTGGTCCACAGACCAAACACTGACTAGCAAGGGATGAAACAACCACATGATTATGATAACAACCTAATTACCATTTAGGAAGCAACAGCGTCAGGCATTGTCCTGGGTGTTGAATGTGCATAATCTCTAATCCTTAACCACAATTGATATGTAGGGCCTGGAAGGCACTAGAAATACAAAAAAATTGCCCAAGCCAGAGCGATAACAGTAACAGTATGTACTGGGCATAGGAGTCAGAGAGATTTGGGATATAATTCCAAATCAACTACTTACTCATTGTATAGCCCTGGCAAGTTATTTAATCTTTTTGTGCTTCACTTTTCTCCTATTGGATTGCTTTGAGAAATAAATGGAATAGTGACTGTAATTACTTAATGCAGGGCCTAAAATATACAGCAACTGTTACCAGGTGGGGCTGATGCTCCAAAGGATGTGTCCTTCCCACCACACTGCAACGAATATGGATTCCAGTAAATAATCTTTAACATTCCTCACTCTCCATCAGCAGGTTGGCATCACAGAACGAAGGAGTTTTGTAAGATGTGCATCCAGAGGAAGAATCCTAAAGAATAATTATGTACCCAGAATGGCCAAGGAGAAGAAAAGGCCTTTTTCGATGAAATAAAGAGCATCCACCAAGAAACACTGCCTGAAATCATGCAGACAGGTGCTTCTGGTAGTGAGGAGACCAGTCCGGTTTGAGCACAGGGACCACGTAAGCCCAAAAGAAGCCAGCAAGTGTATGAAATGGTAAGTCTGGGGCAGCCAGTTGCTACAGTGCTTCAGAGGCAAGTCTGCCAGAGTTTAGCTTGCTTTCTTCTGTAGGTGGCCCAGACAGTTTTGTTGCAAGACAAATCTCTGCTTATTGAACAAATCCTCTTAAACTGTCTGAACATCAACAGACTGCAGCTTTGAAATCCAGATTACAACTCGTAGCACTCATTGGGCGTATCTTTGATGACTGAATTAATCTGTAGCACAGTTTCTTTGTGCAAACAATGTGCTGTTGCTAACATAAGGACACATCACCAACCAGGAAAGGGCTAGTTCATTAAACACACCAGGTCCGTTTGAATTGCTCGACTTCCAATGTCTTTAATTTTGCAGGTTTTAATTATCCTCTTGCCTACATCACAACAGAATCCATTCTCTTCAAAAGCATCCACATTCATTCTTACAGCCCTCAGAATAAAGTGATTTATTGTCTGCTGTGATGGATATGTGCATCCTTTATATATTGCTCTTTGAGTAAAACATCCCCCATCCACTCATATTTCTTGAAAACTATTTAATTTCCACAATTCCATCATTTCACTTCGGAAGATCTTACTATCACCTACTCAGATTTAAATTTCTGTGTCTGCAGTCATTTACAAATTACATCTCCCCACCTGCTCTCCTTGGATGTAAATTGGCTGAACATCAAGAGAAAAACCATTCTTTGTTGCTCTGGTTCATCCTTCAGTGAACATACCCCAAGAACACTTGCTCCTAAACTATTTCTGTTTGCCAACCAGCAGCCAGCCAGCAACCCACCCACCCACCTGATGGTTGAGGAAAGATGACAGAAGGGAGAGGAAAAGAAACTGGGGAGGGATGAGAGAGAATCCAATGACCAATATCCTGGCCCTATTCCAACCTGGATAATTAGTCTGCCTCTATTTCGAACATGTTTCCCTTTTGCAGCATGTATGCATGTGTGTGTATGTTGAGTAGGGGGAAGGGAACTCCATGACAAATTATTTTTTTCTCTTTCTTCTCAGCCATGATCCATTAGAAATAACCTTAAAATTATAACTATAATCCTGGGTAGAGAAGCAAATGTCTCACAGTTCTACCTAAAAACCGCTCAAAGATAGGTAACCATGCAGAATTTCTAAAGGTCTTGGAAGCTTTTGCCATCTCAGAAGGCAGCCTTTAAAAGCACAGGAAAGGAACAGTAAAATAAACAACCCCTATTAACAGGAACAATGTGAGAAGGCAAGGAAGAGGCCTTGCCCCCCCTGATGGCTTCTGACTGACTCATCCATGTTTTGTCCTTGGCCTGTCCCTCCTTTGCTCTTATAAAAGCTATCTCTCCAGGTGACATCAGGGGCACAGATGGGACTTGGGAGGATGGAAAAATGAATTCTTGTAGCACAGCCAGCTCCCTCTCTTAGAAAGATTGGGCTTTAGCCATTTGATAAAGACTGAAGATTTCATTCGAGAGGAAGCGGAGAATTAAGTCTTAACACACAGCCAAGTAGTTTAGAATAATTCCCTTAAGCAAGCACTTCTGGAAGGCATCCACCACATACACCTAATGACAAGAAAGCACCAACAGGTACCCTCAAGGTCTATGGGGAGAGGCTTAAATAGTCCTCTACAAACTGGATGTTTTCATTATGGGTGTTACATTGAAATTCAAAGAAAATTTTGTTTTCTCTGTATGTATGTTCATACAAAATATTCATTTTAATATAAAAACATAATGTTTTAAATTAGTTACCAGTGATGGCCCACTTATATCTATACCCACTACCTTTATCCTTTTTGTCTCCATAATTTGTGGTACATTTCTGGGGGCACAAGAGGTGCCAACAGAGGTCATCTCTGTTCCATGCCCAGCTATCTCATGTTTCTTTCCTCTTTCACACATGAAGTGATAAAATCCTGGGAGAGTAAATGAGGTTTCTCTTTGCCTCAGTCTTTCTACTGCCCTGTGATCCACCAGCTTCTAAATGGGGAAATTCATCACTTCGCAGGAAAGGCAAATACAGAGAAGAGCCAGGAAGGCAAATAAGCCTCTGAATGGGTTGTTGGTTTTTCTTTGTTTTGTTTTGATTGAGAGCTGAGAAAATAATTTTGAAAGCTGAAGTTGTCTGTTTAGGCTAGACTTTAGAGAAAGAAAACAGGGTTGGAACTCTAAAAAGCTAATGGCTTAGAAGACTTAGAGAAGAAAGTTTATAACATCAGCTGTAAAATGAAAACAAATATTGTGCAAGCCCTTTTTTTCCCTCAACAAAAAGACACCAAATTTTAAAAAGCCAGTGAGGGGAAGAAATTAGAAGGAATAAGATTTGATTGTAGGTAGTGGCTCTAAGGGATCCTTCTGCCTACGTCCAGCCAAGGGCCAGAGAAAGCTGATAAAACTCCATGCAGTTTAGGTATTTCCTGAGCAAAGGCAATCTGTAAGTCCCTTCCAAAAGAAGCCCTCTCCCTAAACCATCACATACTCCAATATCAAGTATCTACCATCAAGCCATAGTAGAGTCGAAAGACCATGTTCAGGCAAAGAAAACTGAAGTACCTTCAACCCCACCCCAGAAGCCTCTAAGACTCAAGAATAACATAGGATAGAGACGTCAGAAAAACACAATTACACATGTTCCATATTTATATATATGTCCAATGTCCCCTAGCATGCTATCAGTAATGTTACTAAATCACAAAGTTCACATATAAGAACTGCTGTAGCCCAGGTAGGGGAGATATGGCAAGAAACGGGCTGTAGTAAGGGACTGCCACACTAGTGAATAATCAGGTATTAGAATTAATAACACAGGTAAGGTTTACGTAAATCAAAAATCTAATTAAGTAAATCAATGATACCACAGTTGAGTACTATGGAACATTCTGCCAGTAGTCTGACATCTTTACACCACCAAATCCATCAAAGGTCACTTTCATTTACTTACTGTTGGAGAGATTAGAGTGTGTTAAAGAAAGTATTCTGAAACATTTCTACTTATTTTCATGAATTATTGGTTGTTATTTTGGGAAACATTTATCCAACCAAGTATTTCTATATCTTCTTAGCAAGTTTTTAATGTTAAGAAATAGCCATTTGTTCAGTAAACTTTTATTAAGTATCTATTGTAAGCTAAGTATCACGTTAGGGTTAAGAATTTGGTGCCGGTGTCTAGAGCCATGCTTGTTACATAGGAGACACTGATATTAATTGAATAATTACATAAAATATAGGTAAGATGCATCACTGGGAAACATAATTTCTAAATGTTTTCCATGCCCGCAAGAAAAATTCAGAAGTGCCTGAGAATTGGGCAGTTGACCTAGGGAGACAAGAATGCAAAATGGTCTGCAAAATCCAGAGACCAGAAACACTGGTGTTGTAGATAATTTAGCAGCAGATTAGACCTAGAAAGAGATTAACAACGAAGAAATGTGCAAGGTATAACAGCATAAGATACCAAAACAGAAATAGAAAGACCAAGGATGAAAGAAAAGGCTGCCTCCCAACATGTGAACCACACATGAGCTCTCCAAAACTGAGACAGACATCTCTGAAGAGAACAGAAAAAGAATCCAGGGCAGGGGGTGGTGGGGGCAGAATCTACCAAGTTTTGGTATGATTGAATTCTCTGCTCTTAAGGAAACAGAGGCTTAAAAGATAAGCTTAGTTCAATTATTAGAGGAACAAAGTTTCATATTTGCACATTTGACCATAAAACTGGGAGAGTAGTAAAACCTACTACATATGGAAGAAAGAACTAGGATTTTCTTGGTACACACACTTGCAAAGGAACGGAGCATGTTTCCAGCCCCAAGCTGTGTGGCTCCAGCAATGATTATTCTTTCCATTATATCATGCAATCTCTCTAAAAGACTGGTCTCAGTTTGTCAAAGGACTTTTTTCAGGTTATTTAAAATTTCAAATCTTAAAAACCAAAAGGAGCTGTGTGTTTTACTGGTGAGTAAACCTCATAATGCCTTGTATTAAACTGATCTCCCAACTGACAGCATCATTTAATTATCCAACCTCAATAGACCAACGTGAATCTGAAAGGTTTCACTCAGCTATTTTAAACAATAGGTATGTGTTTAAAAGATGACATCTGTAACCACCGGCCCTGTGTGCTAGATGCTTTACATGTGCTGTCTAGATCCGTCCTTCTAAAACTGTGATCTTCAAACCAGCAGCATCCCCTGGGAACTCACTAGAAATATATACTAGATATACCTTGACCTAGAGTCCGAATCTACATTTTCACAAGGTTTCCTGGTGAGCTATATACACTTTTACATTTATATTCTTTTCCCCTCTTTCTCCCCCACACCTAGAACAGTCCCTGATACCTAGTCATTGCCTAGTAAATTTTGCTTACTGAAAAAACAAATAAAGAGAGAATGTGTGAAACCATAATATTGGAAGAGTGGTCAGCACAGCGGTCAAACTTTCCAAAGATGGCTGAGTGAGATGAGATGTAGAGTAAAACGTGAAGCAGCTGTTAAAACCAGAAAGGGGGGGCACCTGGGTGGCTCAGTTGGTTAAGCCTCCGACTTCAGCTCAGGTCATGATCTCACAGTCTGTGAGTTCAGGCCCCATGTCAGGCTCTGTGCTGACAGCTCAGAGCCTGGATCCTGCTTCGGATTCTGTGTCTCCCTCTCTCTCTGCCCCTCCCCTATTCATGCTCTATCTCTCTCTGTCTCAAAAATAAATAAAAGCATTTTAAAAAAGAGTTTAATAAAAAAAAAAAAAAACCCAAAAAGGAAATGAGAGTCTTTGGGGGGGGGGGGGGGGAGGTTAGCAAATAATGGTGATAATCCCAGGGAAAACAGCAAACAGTCACATAGCCTCCAAAAGGAGGCTTGAAGCTATTAAGTTGGACACCTGATGCTGGTCTCTGCAGCACCTCTGCTATTGGACAAGGTTTGTCTTGTCAAATTCTTAGAGCACGTAAGAAAAGTGTTTCAGTGATCACCACCTACAGCAACACAGATACAAGATGCAAGAGGAAATTACTCATGCTCAGAAGTGCACTATTATCTTACTAAAGGAAATATCTGTGCTCACCTCTTCCCCAAAGTGAGTTATAAACTCCCAAAACTGAACAGGAAGAGCACTGGACAGAGCTGGAAAACCCAGATTAAATTACAGCTCTTCACTCCACTTGCTTCAGGACTGCAGGAAAGTTGGTTAAAGAAGTTTCTTCATCCCCTCAGGCAGATAAGTGGCCTCAGGTAAGGTTACTCAGGTTCACAAAGATTACGTAACTTGCCTGAGGCTATAAATCTGGTGAGTTCATTTGAATACTCATCTGTCTGATCATAAAATCCATGCTCCAAGTTGTTTTGAATTTGTCACCAACACTATTGAGATGCTGACTATATAAACAGACAACAGCCAGACCATCAACAGAAACAGAACTCTGACCCTTAACTTCTACAGCAACCTGCCCAAGAATCAAACCACAACCTCTGTAACAATCTGCCCACAACAGCTAAGACTTTATCAACAATTGACAGCTTCCCTAATTTTTGCCCCACTTGCAAGTTGGGACCAACCAGAAAAGGCCAATTATGCTCTGCCAACCAAGACGGAGTTTGTGCTGCATTTAGATATTCTGGCCCACCTCCAGCTTCCCTAAGACAACAGTCTCTAATCCAGGCATAGCTGAAACCCACTGCTTTCTTCACTGTAAAACTCTCCCACTCCTCTGCCTGCCACTGAGTTGTACCAAACACAAGTGATGGTGCTAACTCCTTTGCTATAGCAAGATCTAGATTAAAAAAAAAACAAAAAACAAAAAAAAAAAACAACTTTTGCTTATTCTCATTTGGATGCTCTTCATTTATGTATGAAAGAAACCCCAGAACCTAGCAGAATTCCAGGCACACAGTAGGTGCTCCATAAATGTTCAGTGGAATTGAGCTGAGCTGAAACTACAACAGAGCAATAATAACAGATAATCATAAGTACCTCACAGTGTTACTATAAGGATTAAATTAGATCATCTAAGTAAAAAACATTGTGAAAGCTGTAATGGTCTCTGGAATCCTAAGGTCTTATTAACATAAAAAAATAATGTATGATCAAAACTACATAAGAGAGTAGTACTATAATGTTTATTCTGGGGATTCTTCTTTTTTGTTTGTTTTTATTTAAATTCCAGTTAGTTAACTTATGGTGTAATATTAGTTTTAGGTACAATAGAGTGATTCAACACTTCCATGCAACACCTGGTGCTCATCACAAGTGCACTCCTTAATCCCCATCACCTGTTTAACCCCTAACCCACATCCCCTCTGGTAACCATCAGATTGTATAACCATCTATACTTAAAAGCTGTTTCTTGGTTGGTCTCTTTTTTCCCTTTGCTCATTTGTTTTGTTTCTTATATTCCATATATAAGTGAAATCATATGGTATTTGTCTTTCTCTGACTGACTTACTTCACTTAGTATGATACCCTCTAGCTCCCTCCATGTTGTTGCAAATGGCAAGATTTCACTCCTTTTGATGACAGAGTAAAATACCATTTTACACACACACACACACACACACACACACACACACACACACCACCTCTTCTTTATGTGTTCATCAGCTGTTTCCATAATTTGGATATTGTAGATAATGATGCTATAAATATCAAGATACATGTATCCCTTTGAATTAGTATTTTTGTATTCTTTGGATAAATAGTAGTGCAATTGCTAGATCATAGGGTAATTCTATTTTTAACTTTATGAGGAACCTCCATATTGTTTTCCAGAGTGCCTACAGCAGTTTTCATTCCCACCAACAGTGTAGCAGGGTTCCCCTTTCTCCACATTTAACACCTATTGTTTCTTGTGTTGTTGATTTTAGCCATTCTGCCAGGTGTGGGGTGATATCTCATTACAGTTTTGATTTGTATTTCCCTGATGATCAATGATGTTGAGCATCTTTTTACATGTCTGTTGGCCATCTGTATATCTTCTGGAGGAAAATTTCTATTCACTTCTTGTGCCCATTTTTTAACTGTAGTATTTGTTTTTTGGGGTGTTGAGTCTTAGAAGCTCTTTATATATTTTGGATGCTAACCCTTTATCAGATTTTTTATTTATTTCCAGCTTTTTAATTATGTGAATTCAATAGCCAAACAGAAACCCTTTCTAGATTCTTTCAAAACAGTCATAACTAACCAAGGTCTTAGCAGGAGAGATTCTGGAATTCCTAAACCCTCCCTTCCTGCTTTGACCAGAGTTTCACTATATATTCTCAATTCAGTTCCTCTAACAAAAATACACATCTTTAAATATGCCTGCCTATGCCAGAGAAGAAAATATAAAAGACTGCAAAGAGCTGCCACTGTTATTCAACATAGTTTTGGAAGTCTTAGCTTCAGCAATCAGACAACACAAAGAAATAAAAGACATCTAAATCAGCCAAAAGGAGGTCAAACTCTCACTCTTCACAGATGACATGATACCCGATACAGAAAACCCAAAAGATTCCACCAAAAAATGGCTAGAACTGTTCCATGAATTCAGCAAAGTCGAAGGATATAAAATCAACACACAGAAATCGGTTGCATTCTTATACATCAATATTGAAGCAACAGAAAATCAAGGAATCGATCCCATTTACAATTGCACCAAAAATCATAAAATACCTAGGAATAAATCTAACCAAAGAGGTGAGAAATCTATACACTGAAAATTATAGAAAACTTGTGAAAGAAATTGAAGAAGACACCAAAATATGGAAAAACATTCCATGCTGCTGGATAGGAAGAACAAATATCATTAAAATGTCAACACTACCCAAAGCAATCTGCATATTCAATGCAATCTCTATCAAAATAACACCAGCATTCTTCACAGAGCTAGAACAAATAATCCTAACATTTTTATGGAACCAGAAAAGACCCCGAATAGCCAAAGCAATCTTGAAAAAGAAAACCAAAACAGGAGGCATCACAATCCCGGACTTCAAGCTATACTACAAAGCTGTACTCATCAAGATGGTCTCGTACCAGCACAAGAACAGACACTCAGATCAATGGAACAGAATAGAGAACCCAGAAATGGACCCACAAACGTATGGCCAACTAATCTTTGACAAAGCAGGAAAGAATATCCAATGGAATAAAGACAGTCTCTTCAGCAAGTGGTACTGGGAAAACCGTACAGCGACATGCAGAAAAATGAATCTGGATCACTTTCTTACACCATACACAAAAATAAACTGAAAATGTATGAAATACCTAAATATAAGACAGGAAACCATCAAAATCTTCAAGGAGAAAGCAGGCCCTAACCTCTTTGACCTTGGCCGGACAACTTCTTACTCAACAGTTCTCTAGAGGCAAGGGAAACAAAAGCAAAAATGAACTACTGGGACCTCATCAAACTAAAAAGCTTCTGCACAGTGAAGGAAACAACCAGAAAAACGAAAAGGCAACTGACAGAATGGGGGAAGATATTTGCAAACGACATATCCGACAAAGGTTAGTATCCAAAATCTATAAAGAACTTATCAAACTCAACACCCAAAAAACAAATACTCCAGTGAAGAAATGGGCAAAAGACATGAATAGACACTTCTCCAAAGAAGACATCCAGATGGCCAACTGACACATGAAAAGATGCTCAACATCACTCATCATCAGGGAAATACAAATCAAAACCACAATGAGATACCACCTTACACCTGTCAGAATGGCTAACATTAACAACTCAGGCAACAACAGATGTTGGCAAGGATGAGGAGAAAGAGGATCTCTTTTGCACTGCTGGTGGGAATGCAAGCTGGTGCAGCCACTCTGGAAAACAGTATGGAGGTTCCTCAAAAAATTAAAAATAGAACTACCCTATGACCCAGCAATTGCACTACTAGGGACTTATCCACGGGATACAGGTGTGCTGTTTTGAAGGGGCACATGCACCCCAATGTTTATAGCAGCACTATCAACAATAGCCAAAGTATGGAAAGAGCCCAGATGTCCATCGATGGATGAATGGATAAAGAAGATGTGTGTATGTGTGTGTGTGTATGTGTATATATATATATATATATACACATACACACACACACAATGAGTATTACTCAGCAATCAAAAAGAATGAAATCTTGCCATTTGCAACTACGTGGATGGAACTAGAGGGTATTATGCTAAGCGAAATTAATCGGTCAGAGAAAGACAAAAATCATATGACTTCACCCATATGAGGACTTTAAGATACAAAACAGATGAACATAAGGGAAGGGAAGCAAAAATAATATAAAAACAGAAGGGGACAAAACATAAGAGACTCTTAAATATGGAGAACAAACAGGGTTGATGGAAGGGTTGTGGGAGGGGGGAATGGCCTAAATGGATAAGGGACATTAAGGAATCTATTCCTGAAATCACTGTTGCACTATATACTAACTTGGATGTAAATTTAAAAATAAATACATTTAAAAATTTTTTTAAATTAAAATTAAAAGTAAAAGGATTGCAGAGAACAAGTAGTCCAGATGCCATTTTCGTGTCTCTTACCTGCTAGCATGTTTCCTAAGCTTTGGAGTTCTTATATCTTAGAGCTCATCTACACTATTTGATGCTTCCCTCATTTCCTGACTCACCTGAATTCAAATGGCCTCTGCCTGGTCCTAGAGCTTCTGCCTGGTCCTACCAACCTGTCGTCACCCTGAATATCCTACTTCTTCTTACTTGCTGGAACTAGAGTGCCTAATCTAGTTTCTAGATTCCAACTTCCAAGGACTGGGACTTTCCTGTTAATGCAGATTACATCCTCAAGCAAAGCAGAGGATTGAGACTAACTTGCAGGCTGCCAACAGAGAGCCTTCCTCTGTAACATTTTCTGGTGAAGTCATTATACACCAGGGCCTGTTCCTAAGTTTTATGGGTCAAGAAACTCAACAGTCAGTCTCTTAAGAAGTGACAGTCATTTTAAGGTAACTTGTGCCAAACATACCCAGAAGAAAGTAATGTTTAAACTCGAATACCTGCCATTTATTTCTGAACCAGACAGTAGGCTATGAGCTTTGTGACACATGAACTCCTTCAGTCTTCACAGCAGAGAAAGTAAACGCAAGTTATCCCCATCCATAGGTAAGGCTACTCAGGTCCGCAGAAACCTTGCCCAAGTTTACACAAGATAACTTGCCTAAGGTTATACATCTTCTGAGTTTTGAATGCTCATCTGATTCTGAAATCCATGCTCTCAGGCACCATTCTATTCTACATGTCTTCATTCTATATAGCTTCATTTTCAATAAGAATATATTAATATATTAATCAATTGGATCTTGGGATAGCAAGAAAAATGAATTTTATCCCTGTGGGAAAGCAGCACAGAAAGCCAAACTGTAATTTATAATTGACTTGATAAGCTTGAAAACTTAGCAAGGAAAGTAAGTTGGGTGATGTAAATGTTTAAATAACTATGAGCTACTAGAGGATAAGGAATTGGGTTCTTATCTAGCATTGTGTTCTGGTAGATTAATGCTCAATAACTATTGGCTAAATAAATGATGGGATTCACCGTAATACTGTAATGCGCTCATTTCTACCGTAAAAATACACCTTGGGTGGCAGACACGGATGAATATTCTCAGACAATCACAAAATTGATGGCACATGTGCAAATTGGGATGATTTAAAGAGGGTTTAATGAAAGAACTATTTACAAAAGTGTGAGCATGGCATAGGGAAAGAGCATGATCCTGAGCCTGTTAAAACTCCATAAGCCTGGGGCGCCTGGGTGGCGCAGTCGGTTAAGCGTCCGACTTCAGCCAGGTCACGATCTCGCGGTCCGTGAGTTCGAGCCCCGCGTCAGGCTCTGGGCTGATGGCTCGGAGCCTGGAGCCTGTTTCCGATTCTGTGTCTCCCTCTCTCTCTGCCCCTCCCCAGTTCATGCTCTGTCTCTCTCTGTCCATAAAATAAAATAAAATAAAAAACTCCATAAGCCTAAGAGATGGGGAAGGAATGGCCACTGGGACCCATAAAAAAAGTTTATATAGAGGACCATCTTAGACGAGCTGTGATCTCTGATCAAGAGAACAGCTACTTCTAGGTAATCCTTCAAGAAGAAAGCTGAGGAAACATACCCTGACTTCCCCTTTTCATTCCCTCTAGCCTCCTGCCTGGACTCCCATTGGCCACACCAAACTGGAAGCCAAAACCCCAGCAACTCTATGATGCAGGCCATACAGGTCAGCTTCCAGGGCAGAAGGGATGGAGAAGGTTGGAGAGTGGATCTATGGGAGAAAACTGCTGCATAATTGCATACCCGATATCTAGTTCCCATGCTTTCTTCCTTTTTAACAGCTCCTTACGGCACAGTTTTGGTCAGTGGCTTATAAGCCAAAATCTGCCTGAAGTTTTGAAAATTTTTTCCTTTCCAAATATAGACGCCATTCCTTCTTTCTTATGCCTTCCGCCTATCTCTTACCTGCATGTAGACAGGAGGACAGAAGATGAGCAGCCATCTTATTACTGTGAGGCAGGCATGAGGATGACAGCCAAGGATACCAGAGCAGAAACATGAAAGGAGACAGGGTGTCTGGTGGTAGCAGCCCAGATGATCCACTACCAGATTTAGTCCAAGAGAAAAATAAGTCACCCCCCAGGTTAATCCGTGGGAGTCAGACTTCTGTTTAATGTGGTCATCCTCAATCTTGAATTGATATACCCCATGCACATAGCTAGGAGCATACCCAGGTCAAGTCACCTTCTCCCCTGGACAGTTTTGGGTGCCTATGCATAAATGTTGCGTCTCTAAACCTTTTCTCTTTGTCTTTCCATGCTGATCTTTGCTCTTCCATCCTCATGCTTATTGACATCCTATCAACTAAGCTATGATCAGGTTTTGGTTGACTGGGAGTCACTGTTTCTTTACAGTGAATTACATGGCTTTGTTCTCATCTGTTATATTCTGATTTCATTAATCAAACTCTCAAAGTTCCAGGAATGACTTCCTATCACTTCCTACAATCCAATCATGTAGTGATGGATAACAGAATTATCTATTGCCAAAATAACAGCTAACATTTGTGGGACATTTACTATGTGCCAGGCACTGTGGCATATTTCATTCTTTTATTCCTAGCTTTATTTTTAATCTCATTTTATAAATCAGAAAATTGAGGCTTTCAGAGATTACATTTCTTGGCTGGGTTTACCCTGTTAGCAAGAGTAGCAGCCAGTATTCCAGCCTTGGTAATCTAATTTCAGAACCTGTATTCTTGAAGAGCAATGTATTAGAGTGGTTAAGAGCATGTTCTCTGAAGTCAGACTGCCTGAATTTTAAATCAAGAACTGCTATTTAGCAGCTATGTGATTGTGGAGTTAATTAACTTTTCTATGCTTTGGTTTCCATACCTATGAAATGCATTTCATGAGCATTAAATGCATCAACACACAGTGCTTAACCCAGCATGTGGCACAAAAATGGCAACTTGACAAATGCTAGTTCCTATTATCCAACACAGAAGTTATTTGGTGACTCTGCTCAGACAAATAACAAGATGGCATCTCTTCAGAACCAGAGTGGAATGAAGAAAGCACTGGACTGGCCATGTGACTTAGGGAAGTCATTTACCATCTCTGATCCTCACTTTATACTCTAAAATGGGAATAAAAATCCATACCTACTTCACAGCATTTTAGGAGTATCAAGTGAAATCACCTAGAGAAAGGACTCATAAACTATAAAGGACTGTATAAATCTAAGTCATTCAACTGCTTACCCACTGAAATAATCCAAGATAATGGGGCACCAGCCAGTAGTGATTTTCCTCTGTATACAGTATAGTAGAACCACTTTACTCTTTTGGAGCAGTTGTTCAAACCTTTCATGGAGCTCTTTAAACTTAGTCTGACCTCCACTGAGTTTTTAGGCTCAAAAAAGGTCTCAGGAATAATGGCAAGATCTTAACATTACATGGATCTTTCATTATGTCCTTGGAATGTCCCTTTCAAAGTCAAGTTTGAAAAGTCATGGTTCACAATGTGGATACTTCAAGGTATGAGTAATTTAGTCATTCTGTTTATTGAACACTTTCTATAGGTCAGATCCTTACTTGTCACTAGAGATGGCATGGAGATAAACATGAAGACACGCCATTACAACACAATGTGCCCAGAAGGGGGACCCTGCCTGGGAGAGTGGAGGCTTCCAGAGGAGGTGACATATGAGCTGAGTCTTAAAGAAGGACACACAGAGAAGGACAAGAGAAGGAGCAGGCAGTCTTTAAGCTGACCTATACGGGAATGGCACAAGAAATACAGTCTTTTACAAGAAGTTTAAGCCCTTTCTGCAGCCTCAGGCCTCATTAGTGTGGTCTGTCTGTTGGATAGAAGGGCAGAGAGACAAATGAGGAGTAAGGGCTGCAAGAGGCAAAGGCAAACGTCCTACTTAACTGACTCAAGCCCATCTGAGCAGCTTAGTTCAGATTCCCCCCATCCTATCATTAAAAGATGGTATGTGTGTGTGTGACAGAGACAGAGATAGAGACAGAGAGACTAACTTCTGTTTGACATTTTCCTTGGATATCTTAGTGTCTTCCTGTATGATTCAAAATAATGCTCAGTATTTCAGATTTTCTACCCCCAACCCATATTCCAAGTTAGCATCTTGGTATTTGTCAGCGGGGGGAGGTGGGTGGAACTTATACGATCTAGTCAGGATTTTTTCCCAATTTTTCTTAAGATTTTTTACAAATAGTTTCTAATGACTTTAATAAATATTAAATAAATCAGTGTGTACCTCACAAGAAGCCATATTTGTTAAATAAATAAACAAACAACTCAAAGATCTTTACAGCCTGTTGCCTCAATGGTCAGGCATTTGTTATTAAATTTTAAAGATGTGATTCCAGGATGAAAATCTCTCTGCAGAAACAAGAGCCTTTTCTCAGATTGTCTTGCTGCTCTTTCCAAGTTTTGGGAGAGTTCACTCAGGAGAGTCCTTCATCTGTAGAGCAACGAGGAACCAAGAGATACAGGCATCCAACAGCTCTAAGGGGCCCTCAATGAGCTGGGTTCAGGGTAGACCCCAGGATACAAAGGTGAGCTGGACATAGACCCTGCACTAAAAAAGATCACAGCCTGGAATCCTGGGATTTCTGACCCATCGCTCTGCCTAAAAACAATCCGGGATTCGCCATCTCTACTAAAATCCAAAGCCAGGTTTCCCAGCCACTAACACTAACTGACAATTAAAAGTGTCAAATTTGAGATTAGGAAGATTCGTTTTGATCTACTCACCCCATTTTACACTGGATCTGCATGTTTCCGCAGCATACTAAACACTTTTTCTTATGAAGAACTGTTTCCCAAAGTCTAACCACTCGGCAACTATCCTCCGTGCCACTTCCCAGCAGGCCCCTCAGCCACCCCAGAGCCTCAGAGAGCTGGTCCTCCTTGTCTGTCACACCAGCTCCATCTGGCCCTGATTAATCACTGCTCTCCCACATGACACTGAATTCATTCCCCCAGTGTTATTTCAGTCTTTAAAATCATCCTGCCTTTTAAAACTCAGCTTTTTGCCCATCTCTAGCCCTGTCCACCTAATACAAAATGAAGGAGGTATCTGGCAGTTTTCCATTTATTTCATCTCTGGGGATAGCAAAACTAGATCCTTTGATCCAGGAAACCAACTCTGCAGCATCAGCTATCCTATTTGACCTAATGATTGAAATCTATTAATTAACCACCAAATCTTCACTACATAATGGGGCTGATTATATGAGTGAGCAATTCCACTTGAGACAAAGAAGAATTTTATTACATAGCATTTACATTTTTTAATTCAGCATTTTGAGGACTATTATTCACATTTGGAAAATTATTATTTGTCTCATACAAGGTAAATTCTCAACATATGCTTTTGAAAAAAATGAAAAAATGAATAATTGAAGGACAGTTTGTATCTTTACATTCTAAAGCTCAAAATCACTATGAAAGTAGGTATATAGCTACAGAAAGCTTGAAGCAGGAGAATGACATGGTCCAATTAGTGTTAAAAATGTGTTGCTTTCATTTAACCTTTATTGGCTTCCTAGGAGTAATATGTAATACTCTAAAAATCTATAATTCACGAAATAGGCCGAAGAATGAACCATTTAGATTCAGCCCATCAAGAAATCATATTTTTCTAAACCTAACATTCGGAAACAAGAAAAATCAGCACTTTTACTGGCCTCTAAATATTCCACATATATTAATTTTTCTCTTCCAGGTAGATTGTACCTTTCATGAAAACAGAGATCTTACTCCTCTGATTTTTATCTCCCATTATAGTAGATGCTCATCAGTACCCTATGGCTGATTATTCGTCACATTGACCTCTGTAACTTACAAATACCTCTCTCGCTGCCTCCACAACTCCCAACTTGCTCATTCACTGAGTAAATGTAGCACCTATCATATACTAAGGCCTGAGCAAGGTCCTAGATATGTAATGGCTCCTGCTTTCAAACGGTTTACTAAATAAGACAGTGGTTCTCACATTTCAGCATGAATCTATATCACCTCTGAGGAGGAGACTGAGAATTTGCATTTCTCATACAGGTCCAAGTGAAGCAGATCACAACACTTTAAGAACCACTGGTCTGGAGGAGCCAAGATGGTGGAACAGCATGGAAGCTTTTTGTGTGTCAAGCGTCCATGAAATAGAGCCAGAACAACACTAAACCATCCTGCACACCTAGAAAACAGACTGGAGGATTAACACAATAAGCTGCACAACCTGAACCACAGAATTCAGCAGAAAGAGAAAAAATTCATTTTTATTTTCAATTTTTATTAAAAATATTTTTCTTTAATTATTTCACTATATTTTTTACTTTTGTGTAAATTTTTTCAAATTCTATTTTACTCCCATCATTTTAGTTTAGTCTACTTCAGTTTATTCACTTTTTCAAATTTTCAAATGATTTATTTTTTTTCTTTTTTCTCTTTTTCATTTCTTCTTTTTCTTGAATGCAGAAAGAGAAAAACTTCATTTTACTTTCAATTTCTATTAAAAATATTTTTCTTTAATTTTTTTTACTATATTTTTTGCTTTTATGTAAATTTTTTCAAATTCTATTTTACTTCCATCATTTTATTTTAGTCTACTACAGTGTATTCATTTTTTTCAAATTTTCAAACAATTTCCTTCTTTTTTTCTCTTTTTTCTCTTTTTCACTTCTTTTCTTTTTCTTGAATACAGAAAAAGAAAACATTCATTTTTATTTTTAATTTTTATTAAAAATATTTTTAATTTTTTTCTACTATATTCTTTACTTTTATGTAAATTTTTTCAAATTCTATTTTACTCCCATCATCTCATTTTAGTCTACTTCAGTGTACTCATTTTTTCAAATTCTCAAACAATTTCCTTTTCCCCCCCCTTTTTTTTCTCTAATCTGTCAAACCACTTTCAACACCCAAACCAAAACACACCTAGGATCTAGCATCATTTATTTGATTTTTTTGTGTGTGTGTATTTTTAATTTTAATATTTTTTAATTTTAATTTTTCTACCTCATTAATTCATTTTCTCCCTTCAAAATGACAAAACGAAGGAATTCACCCCAAAAGAAAAAGCACGAAGAAACAACAGCCAGGGATTTAACCAACACAGATACAAGCAAGATGTCTGAAACAGAATTTAGAATCACGATAATAAGAATAATAGCTGGAGTCAAAAATAGATTAGAATCCCTTTCTGCAGAGATAAAAGAAGTAAAAAATAGAATGAAATAAAAAAGCTATAACTGAGCTGCAATCATGGATGGATGCCATGGCAGCAAGAATGGATGAGGCAGAACAGAGAATCAGCGATACAGAGGACAAACTTATAGAGAATAATGAAGCAGAAAAAAAGAAGGAGATTAAGGCAAAAGAGAATGATTTAAGAATTAGAGAAATCAGTGACTCATTAAAAAGAAACAACATCAGAATCATAGGGGTCCCAGAAGAGGAAGAGAAAGAAATAGGGGTGGAAGGGATATGTGAGCAAATCATAGCAGAAAACTTTCCTAACCTGGGGAAAGACACAGACATCAAAATCCAGGAAGCACAGAGGACCCCCATTAGATTCAACAAAAACCAACCATCAACAAGGCCTAGCATAGTCAAATTCACAAAATGCTGAGGCAAGGAGAGAATCATGAAAACAACAAGGCAAAAAAAGTCCCTAACCTACAAGGGAAGACAGATCAGGTTTGCAGCAGACCTATCCACAGAAACTTGGCAGGCCAGAAAGGAGTGGCAGGATATATTCAATGTGCTGAATCAGAAAAATATGCAGCCAAGAATTCTTTATCTGGCAAGGCTATCATTCAAAATAGAAGGAGAGATGAAAAGTTTCCCAGACAAAAAAAAAGTAAAGGAGTTTATGACCACTAAACCAGCCCTGCAAGAAATTTTAAGGGGGACTCTCTGAGAGGAGAAAAGATGAAAAAAAAAAACTATATATATATATATATATATATATATATATATATATATACACACACACACACACCAAAAGCAACAAAAGATTAGAAAGGACCAGAGAACACTACCAGAAACTCCAACTCTACAAGCATCATAATGGCAATAAATTCATATATTTCAGTACTCACTCTAAATGTCAATGGACTCAATGCTCCAATCAAAATACACAGGGTAACAGAATGGATAAAAAAACAAGATCCATCTATATGCTGTTTACAAGAGACCCACTTTAGACCTAAAGACACCTTCAGATTGAAAGTAAGGGGATGGAGAACCATCTATCATGCTAATGATCAACAAAAGAAAGCTGGAGTAGCCAAACTTGTATCAGACAATCTAGACTTTAAAATAAAGACTGTATCAAGAGATCAGAAGGGCATTATATCATAATCAAGGGGTCTATCCACAAGAAGACCTAACAATTTCAAACATTTATGTGCCAAATGTGGAAGCACCCAAATATATAAATCAATTAATCACAAACATAGAGAAACTCATCGACAGTAACACCATAATAGTAGGAGACTTCAACACCCCACTTACAACAATGGACAGGTCATCTAATCAAAAATCAACAAGGAAGAACCACTGGTCTAAGTTTCCTCAAAAAATTAAAGGTAGAACCACCCATATGATCCAGTAATCTCACATCTGGGAACATATCCAAAGGAAATAAAAACAGGATCTCATGCCCTCCCATGTTCTTTGCATCATTATTATGAATAGCCAAGATATGGAAACCACCTAAGTGTCCATTGATGGCTGAATAAAGATATGGTGTGTGTGTGTGTGTGTGTGTGTGTGATGGAATACTATTCAGCCATGAACCACAGAAAGATATCCTGTCATTTGCCATAACATGCATAGAATGTTGAGGGCATCATGCCAAGTGAAGTAAGTCAGGGAGAGAAAAACAAATAGTGTATGATCTCAATTATATGTGGAATCTTAAAAAGCCAAACTCCTAGAAATAGACTAGAATGGCAGTTATCAAGGGCTGTTTGGTAGAGGAAAAGGGAGATGTGGGTCAAAAGGTATAAGATATAAGATGAATAAATTATGGGGACCTAGTGTATAGCATAGTGATTATAGTTAATAATACCATATTATACAGCTAAAATTTGCTAAAAATTGATCTTACATTCATCACCACAAAAAAGAACTGGTAATCATGTGTACAGGTGTTAGTTAATACTATGATAGTAATCATCCTGCAATATATAAGTGTATCAAATCAATATGTTATACAACTTAAACTTACACAATGTCACATGTCAATAATATCTCAATAAAGATGGGAAAGAAAAAACAAGAACCACTGGTCTAGTGGATTCCTAGAAATTGTTGAAAGAAATTGACAAAACAAATGAGAAAGGCAAGAGCCCAACTAAAAAGGACTCATATCCCTAGTACTAACTTCCCAAGGAAGAACTCACCCTCTAAATAACTGTTATTAAAGTCTTGAAAATACTCCCCCTGCAAAAATTCAAGAAAGCCAGGAATTCTGATCCTTTAAAAAACATTTTTTAAAAAAACATTTTTCTTTCTTTCTTTCTTTCTTTCTTTCTTTCTTTCTTTCTTTCGAGAGTACACACACAAGCCAGGAAGGGGCAGAGAGAGAGGGAGAGAGAAATCCTAAGCAGGTTTCTCACTGCCAGGACAGAGGTGGATGTAGGGCTCGAACTCAATGAACCATGAGATTATAATCTGAGCCAAAACCAAGAGTCAGATGCTTCACTGAGCCACCCAGGAACCCCTAAAAAAAAATCTTCATGAAGACAGAATAAAATGTCTGAATCAGAACTGAGAAACCTAGTTTGCATTTGAGTGTTTTTCTGTCCATTCATAAATGAACTTGCCGAATTGTACTAAATACGTTTTACAATGCTTTTACAATTAGACACTTGCCTGAAAACATGTCCTAATAGTCAAAAGTGCCATCTCCCTCTTTTAAATCCTATAAATTGACACCAAAGCTTGTGTAAATTATTAATCTTTTCAATTTATTAATAATGATACAATAAGTACATAACTGCCTTCTCCTTATAAATAATTCAAACAATATAGACAAAGTGAAGCCCTCCCTGAAAAGCCATCCTCTGCCCCTCCCTGACTTGAAAGAAAGCAGTATCAGGTTGGTGTGTATCTTTTCAGTTATTTTTTTCTACATAATTTCACACTGTCTACTGACAGAAATTTACAATTTTGTTTTTATTTCTAACATCAATATTATAATATGTGTATTCTCCTATAATTGGCATTTGTCCCTTAATATGTTATGGTATTCTTATGAAGTCATTACATATAGACATAACTCATTATTTCTAATTTCTGTATAGCATTCCATAATATGGAAATACCATTATTTATCATTACCACCCCCTTTGCAACAGACATTTAAATTGATGCTAATCTTTTACTATTGCTAACAATGCTGCTATGAACATTCTTAGGCATGCCCTATTTTGAAGTTTCAAGCATGATATTACTGGGTCTAAGAATATGTACATTACAACATGTAACAGACTTTGCCAAACAGCCCTCCCAAAAGGCTATACCAATTTGCACTCTCAAAGTGTTCAGATACATCCTTTCCCCACACTCTCACCCACGCTGGATATTATCAACTCTCCAAATTTTGCAATATGTTAGATGTTCAAAACCAGCTTTTCAATGAGCTTATAAAAAGTATTCTTCAATCCGAATGCATCTTCTGAATTTTTACTCTTCTTTTAAAACCCTACCTGCTCACACATGCACCCTCTCCCTCTAGTCCCCCCCCCATATATAGTTTTCATTCTTTTTTAAAAATTTAATGTTTATTTATCTTTGAGAGAGAGAGAGAGAAAGACAGAGTGAGGGAGGGGCAGAGAAAGAGGGAGACACAGAATTCGAAACAGGCTCCAGGCTCCGAGCTGTCAGCACAGAACTTGAAGCAGGGCTCGAACCCACAAACCACAAGATCATGAACTGAACTGAAGTCGGATGCCTGACTGAACCACCTAAGCACCCCATATAGTTTTAATTCTATTAACTGATTTTCCATTTCTCCCTAAAGAAATTTCCTAAAGTAATAGAGATATCAGTCTTCTCTGAGTTTGTCTGAATTCACCATTATCTTTTTTTTTTCAATCCCCTTCCTCTGAGTCTACCTTTTTAAAAGACATAAACTCCATAAAAATAGAACTACCCTAAGATCCAGTAATCACACTTCTGGATATTTACCCAACAGATACAAAAATACTAACTCAAAGAGATACATGCACCCTATGTTTATTACAGCATTATTTACAATAGCCAAACTATGGAAGTAGTTCAAGTGTCCACTGATAGATGGATGAAGAAGATGCAGTATATATTCACAATGGAGTATTATTCAGCCATAAAAAAAAGAAATACTGCCATTTGCAACAACATGGATAGAACTACAGAGTGTAATGCTAAGCAAAATAAGTCAGTCAGAGAAAGACAAATACCATAGGATTTCACTCATGTGGCCTTTAAGAAACAAAACAAAGAACAATGGGGAAAAAAGAGAGACAAACCAAGAAAAAGACTCTTAGCTATAGAGAACAAACTGATGGTTAGCAGAGGGGAAGTGAGGCCAGATGGGTGAAATAGGTGACGGGGATTAAAAAGCACAGTTACCATGATGAGCACTGAATAATATATGGAATTGTATATTGTACACCTGAAACTAACATAACACTGTATATTAACTATACTAGAATTAAAATTAAAAATTTAATTGGAAAAAATTTTTTAAATAAGTAAATAAAAGACATGAATTCCAAAAGGAAATACATCAAAATAGTAATGGTAATTGCTTTCTGAAGGACAGGTGACATTTTCTCTTATTTGTTATCTTTGTCATCTCTCCCAAATTTTCTCCAATAGCTAATATTTGTGGGGTGCTTACTATTTTCCAGGCACCGTTCTAAACACTTCCCATGCTTTTATCTCATTTTATCCTCAGAACAAGCATATGAAGTACTACCATTATCCCTGTTATACATACAAGGCAGAGAGAGTTGAAATCCCTTTTCTCAGATCCCACAGCTCTGAAGGATTTGAGCATGGCAGGCAGACTCCAGATCTTAACCACTGCACCACACTACTGCCCATGAATATGTACTATTTTTATAATTTGAGTAAATAAAATGAGACCTAAATATCAACAGAAAGCAACTATATATAACTAGCCAAAACTCAACAGCATTATGACCTGTAAGCTTATCCTTCCCTTGTGATCTTTCTTAATCCTTCAAAGTCATTTCTACCTCCCTGCCACACCAAACCTCGTCTCCCCAACCTCATCTGCATCCAAAGATTTGAATATACAAACTTAAATAAACTTGAGGTTTTACGCTCTTTTAATCTCCCTATAATTCATTTTTATCAGCTTTCCTTTGTCTCCAGTGAAGACAGGGGTTCTGTAAAACACATACTGTAATTTAATTGTTGGCGCCTCTGTATAATATTCTTAGCCAGTTCTTGCTTCTTTTTTGAAGTTCCTCGAATCTTGCTCTTCAGCTGATACTTTATATTTTCTGATACCAATGGGAATGGCCACAACACCCAACACTGACACACAGTTCCCCCGGCAAAGTCTCCGCGGTTAGGTTTGCAGCTCCTTAGCAATGGTAGCACTGACTGAGAATCACCATCAAAGAACATCAACAGATTGCATTACAATCTGTCAATCCTTCTCTAGAGAAAGAAATTGGCAACTCGTTATATTAAAGAACCGCAATCAAGCATCTGGAATATGGCAGTGCACGTCGATTTTATGTGAACTGATGAGTTTCAGCAATTTATTATCCCACACTTTTTGACATAATCTTATCCACAAAGTCTCTAATACAAATGTACATTCTGCATGAGTAACAATTGTTATTTGAGCCACACCTTTGTGAATACCCTCTATTTCAGAGATTCAGCTTTGCAGAGTTACATATAGACTTATTCCAAAGAGAAAATTATGTACCTTTTAAATTCTAATTAACAAATTATCTGCCCTCTTCATTTGCCTCATACCAGCAGGAAAATTAAGGCAGCTTCTTAATAAAGCATTAGTGTCAATCCACCCTTTTAAGCAATAACCTCCTCATCATTTTTCCACATAGTGAGAGTCAACAGTTCGACAAAGCAGACAGGCAAAAAAGACCTAAAAATCTCACCACAGTAGCTACAACTTATTGAGCACTCACCTGTGCCCAGCACCGTGGCTCTGTTTACCTGCACTATTTCAGTAAATCTTCTCAACTGTCATATGATGTGTTATCATCATCCCCATGTCACAAAGAAAAAAAAAAATGAATCTTAGAAATTAAAAGATTTGTACAAAGCCACATAGCTAATAAGGAGCAGAGGTGGACTATCAGCTTTGCTGCATAACAAACTACCCCAAAACTTGATGGTTTAAAACAACCACCATTGTGCTGTTTCAAAGGGACACATGCACCCCAATGTTTATAGCAGCACTATCAACAATAGCCAAAGTATGGAAAGAGCCCAAATGTCCATCGATGGATGAATGGATAAAGAAGATGTGGTTTATATATACAATGGAGTATTACTCGGCAATCAAAGAGAATGAAATCTTGCCATTTGCAACTATGTGGATGAAACTGGAGGGTATTATGCTAAGTGAAATTAGTCAGTCAGAGAAAGACAAAAATCATATGACTTCACTCACATGAGGACTCTAAGACACAAAACAGATGAGCATAAGGGAAGGGAAACAAAAATAATATAAAAACAGGGAGGGGAACAAAACAGAAGAGACTCGTAAACATGGAGAACAAACTGAGGGTTACAGGAGGGGTTGTGGGAGGGGGGATGGGCTAAATGGGTAAGGGGAACTAAGGAATCTACTACTGAAATCATTGTTGCACTATATGCTAACTAATTTGGATGTAAATTTAAAAAAATAAAAAATAAAACAAGTTAAAAAAATAAAAATAAAATAAAATAAATTAAAATAAAATAAAATAAAATAAAATAAAATAAAATAAAATAAAATAAAATAAAACAACCACCATTTATTTAGCTGATAAATCTGCAGGTCAAGAGATCTGGGCTCAGCTCAATTGATCTCAGCTAGGCTTCACTAACGTGTCTGCAGTCAGCTGCTGGCTCAGCTGGGGACAGGCTGGGGTACCAGGGTTCTTATCCATGTGGCTTCCCATTATCCAGAAGGTTAGCTCAGGCTCCTTTACATGGTAGCCTCAGGGTTCCACACAGAGAGAGACACTGCAATTACCAATGTGTATATACTTTTTGTTTCTCTGCTTGCATTGTATTTTCTACTCTCCCCTTGGCCAAACCCAGGCCCAAACCAGCCCAGATTCAAGTCCAGAGTAGAGAGGGTCTCCATCTCTTGATAGACTATTTTTGCAGTGTGCTACAAGTTTCAACCCACATGTTGCTGATGCCAAAACCCCTACTCTGCGCCACTCCTGAATTTGGCCGCAGATCTACCTACCCCCCGCCCCCCACCCCCTGCTCTGTTCTGTGTCACATGGATACTGATTTTTGTAGGCTGAGTTTCCAGGCACCCATGAAAGCCAGTGCAAAGGAATGGAAAGAGACTGGAAGACTGAAAGAAAGAGAAGTAGGGTAGACTTCGCCCTCCCTCCCTCTCTGCCTCAAGCTGCATCTCTAGCAGTGCAGTCTCCTCTGCACAGGTATGGCATGACTTCAATCTCCACCTCCTCCATGTGTCTCTTCTGCCTCGGAGCAGTCATGGCTTCCTGACATTGCTAATCTCAAGGTTTCCATATCATTCTTTGATTTCTCAGCCCCTCCAAAACCTGTGTAACCAATTCTCTGCATTACATTTCTTCTGTTCTAAATATTTAACAATTTCTGTTGTTCTGGTTGAATAGTGAGTGCTACATACACTCCCCTGATCTTTTGAGTGTCCTAGGTGGAATCACTTTGTATTCCCTTCTACAGTGCTAAGCACAATGGAAACAACCACATTCATCCACTCAGAAAGCATTTACTGAGGAACTAACTACTCAGCCTAAAACCCTGAGCAGAGACTAAAGCTACAAAGTTCAATAATACCTTACAAAATTAAACCAAAGGAGACAGGTCTATGCACAAATAATAACCATGGTGAAGTTCTTTAATGACGATATAGATAGGCTTTATTGACAAAGCAGGTCAATACGCTAGGTCAGTGCACACGATCTAGAGTCAGATCACCTCGATTGTAATCTGGGGCACTTTTACTATCCAAAAAACAAGTTATTTATCCTCCCCTTCCTCCGTGGTACATCGGGGGATAATCAGATCCACTTCATAGGATTCCTGTGCAGATTAAAAGCAATAATATCTACACTGGAGCTTAGGCTAGTGCCTGTCTGGCCCATACGAAGTGTTCAGTAAGTGTTAGGTATGACTTTTATGAAAACACAATGGAAGAAACATCCACTTGCTTTGCGTATAAGGGAACCCTTCCCAAAAAGAGGAGGCCTTTCAGAGGACTCTTAAAAGAAGAGTAAGTGGTCACCAATACCACTTCCCAAAAGCAGTCCCTCCAAACTCCATCTGAAATTGATTCATCCTCCCTCTGACTACCCTCATCATTTTGTTTTCATACTCCTAGTATAGCAAAATCTCATGTTAATTTCTGTTACAGCTATTGATGCACATGCTTTATCCTCCCTACAAAACTGTAAGCTCTTTGAGGACAAGTGCTATCCTCCCTACCCTTGTCCATCATGGGAAGTTTACAACACTGCTTGGCAAATAAGCAGGTATGCCAGGTTTGGGTTGTTTTTTAAGCTTTTTTTTTTTTTATTCCAGTTTGTTAACATACAGTGTTATATTAGTCTCAGATATACAACACAGTAATTCAACACTTCCATACATCACCCAGTGCTCATCATGACAGGGCACCCCTTAATCCCCATCACCTATTTCACCCATCCCTCCAACCACCTTCCCTCTGGTAACCATCAGTTTGTTCTCTACAATTATGTTTTGTTTTGTTTTTAACAAATTTCAGTATCTCTGTGGTAGTTGCAAATTTTAGGACAGCATCCATTGTCTGTGGATGATGAAAGTGTGACCCAGTAAAACCTTGATACAGCATTTGTAGACTAAACGTCTAATACACTTATTACATTAGACACTACAAAGTCTAATACACTTATAGTGTATTATAAATGTGCCTGCCATTCACAGAAGATATGAACTTGGAAAATAACATGAATGTCTCTCTCTCCCATAGAGCATCACACATAAACTGTATCTCTTGAGAACACTACTTATAATGATATTCACTGACATCAATTTTACAATACCTTTCAGCAATCCACTGCAAATCATAAACCTCAATGCAAGAGAGGCCTTATTTATACTCAATGAAGTAACTTATAACTGATGTAAACCTGTGTTATACTGATAGGTAGTTTTTGCTACTTATTCAGAAATATTTATTAATTGAGTAGCAGCTAATGAAGAACAAAAATCTCATGTTTTAAATATAGCAGGTTCTATATATAGTCAATTTTTTAAGATCGCAGCAATTATTTCACTGACCAGTGTGCCAATTATTAAGCCATTGTTTCTCAACTCCAAACCCACTCTGCTCACTTACTGTGTGAGGCTTGAACTGAACAACCAAACTTCTGCTTTGGGGTTCACCAGAGGGAGGGAACAAAGCTGGAGAAGGAAAAGAGCAACTGTTCATTTTTGTTTGCATCCTGCAGACATCCTGTTGATTCCTTACTCCTAGGGGAACAGCACCATAGCCAATGTTTCTTCACCTCTGGCAAGGCCTTCCTAGAATAGCAGTGGTTTTCCACCCTCCCCCCACTGGGAGAAGCAGCCTCATCCTGCTGACCCCGTGACACGAGTACCAGGCAACTGATGCTCTCACACTGAGGCCAGAATTTCAAATTAATTTTAAAAGTCTGCTCTTTCTTCCTATCAACTTTATTGAGCTTTGATTTACATTTTAAAAAGTTACTACTTTAACTGTACAGTTTTGGCATTTACTAATGTAACGTAATTATCATCCCAATTAAAATACAAATAATTGGGGCACCTGGGTGGCTCAGTCGGTTAAGCATCCGACTCTGGCTCAGGTCATGATCTCGCAGTCCGTGAGTTCAAGCCTTGCTTCGGGCCCTGTGCTGACGGCTCAGAGCCTGGAGCCTGCTTCGGATTCTGTGTCTCCCTCTCTCTCTGACCCTCCCCTGTTCATGCTCTGTCTCTCTGTTTCAAAAAATAAATAAACATTTAAAAAAATTTAAAAAAATACAAATAATTTTCATCATCCCAAAAAGTACCTTCGTGTTCCTCTGCAGTCAATACGTCTCAACACACAAGGTCCCAGAGAACAAATTATCTGCTTTCGACTTTTGCCTTTACTAGAATTTCATTAAGTTGAAAGCATGCAATGCATACCTTTTTGTGTCTGGCTTTGTTTGCTCAGCATAATATCTTCAAGATTCATCCATGTGATAACAAGAATCGGTAATTTTTTCTTTTTATTGTTGATAACTATTTTTCGTATAGATACACTATGCTTTTTAGATCTATTTACCTATTACTGGATATATAGTTGCTTCCAGTTTGGGGATATTATGAATGAAATGGCTATGACATTCATATTCAAGTAATTGAATGAACATATGTTTTCATTTCTCTTGGGTAAATACTTCATAGTGGACTTTGTGAGTCATAAAGTAGTTGTAATGCTTAGCATTATTAAAAACTGTCAAGGGGCACCTCGGTGGTCAGTTGGTTGAGCTTGGTTGAGCATCCAACTCTTGATTTTGGCTCAGGTTGTGATCCCAGGGTCATGGGATCAAGCACCAAGTTGGGATCCATGCTACACATGGAGCCTGCTTAAGAGTTTCTCTCTCTCCCCCTCTGCCTCTCTCCCCAGCTTGCTCTCTCTCTCTCTCTCTAAAATAAAAAAATAAAAGGAGTTTCACCAGAGGTGTAAGTAAGAAGCATAAAAAAAAAAACCTGTCAAACGATTTTTGAAAGGGGTTGTACCACTTTATACGCCTATCAGCAATGTTTGCAAATTCTGGTTCCTCCACATCCTCACCAGCACTTGGTGTGATCAGTCTTTTAATTGTAGTTATCTGCTGGGTGTGTAGGGGTATTTCATGGTGGTTTAATTTGTACTTCCTAATGACTAATGATTTGTAGCACCTTTTTGTTATGTTAATTGACCAGTCATATATCTTTTGTAAAGTACCTGTTCAAATATTTAGTCCCATTATTATGTGGGTAATTTGTCCTCTACTATTGAGTTATAAGAATTCTTTATATATCTTGAATGCAAGATTTATCAGATTTATGTATTGGAATATCTTTTCCCCAGTCCATGGTTTCCCCTTTCTTTATCAGATTTATGTATTAGAATAATTTTTTCCCAGTCCATGGCTTCCCCTTTCTTTTCCTATAAGTGTCTTTCAAAGAACAGATCTTAATTTTGATAAATTCCAAATCATCAGTTTTTTTTTCTTCTCTGACCACGATTATTGTGCCATAGGTAATTATTACTTTGCCTGCACAAGGTCAGAAAGAATTGTTTCTATGCTTTGTTCTAAATGTTTTAAAGTTTTAGCTTTTACATTTAGTTATATTCACCCAGTAATAGAACCTCAAAACATAGGAAGCAAAATTTATATAACTGAAAGTGGAAAGAAATAAATTAACTTTGATCAGATATTTCAGTATCCCTCTCTTTGTCTTTGTCAGCTCGGGCTGCCATAACAAAATACCACAGACTGGATGGCTTAAACAATAGAAATTATTTTTTCGCAGTTCTGGAGGCTGGAAGTCCAAGATCCAAGTGTCATCATGGTTGGATTCTGGTGAGAGCTCTCTTCCTATTTACAGATGGCTACCTCCTAGCTGTGTCCTCACATGGTAGAGAGACAGAGAGACAGAAAGCTCTCTGTTGTCTGTTATGAGGACACCAATCCCATGAGAAGCCACTCTCATAATGTTATCTAAACCTAATTACCTCCAAAGGTCCTATCTCCAAATATCATCACTTTGAAGGTTAGGGCTTCAACATATGAATTTGTGGGGAACAAAATTCAGTCCATAGCAATAGTAGATAGAACAACTAAACAGAAAATCAGCAAGGACATGGGAGATTTGGGCAGTGCTTTCAACCAACTTGACATTAAATGACATTTGTAGAACACTCCACACGACATCAGAATAAACTTTATATTTTTTCAAATGTACACAGAACACTTACTAGGTTATGTCATATTTTGGGTCATTAAAATTTTTTCAAAAAATTTCAAAATATGTTCTCTGACCACAGTGGAATTTCATTAAAACTCAAGAACAAAAACATTTCTGGAAAATGCCTAAATATTTGAAATGTAAATAACACATTTCTAATAACCCATGGATCAAAGAAGACCTCAAAAAGAAAAAATGAAAGTGGTTTGAACCGAACTGAATGAAACTTGAAAACGTAATGTTTCAGAGGGGATGCCACTAAAGCAGTAATTAGGGAGATATTTATAGCACTAAATGCCTATCTTTAAAAAAAGGAAGTTTTCAAACAAACTTTGCATATTAAGAAATTAGAAAAAAATAAGAACAAATTAAATCCAAAGTAAGTTGAAGAAAAGAAAAAACAGCAAAGATCAGAGTAGAAATCAATGAAATAGGAAAAAATATAGATGAAACAGAAGATTCTATTTCGTTAACGAATTCATTCTCCCTAAACTAATCTATACATTAATGCAATCACAATCAAAATCCAAACAGGCTTTTTTTGTAGAAACTTGACAAGCTGATTCTAAAATTCAGGTAAAAGTGAAAATGACTCAAAACAGTCAAAACAACTTTGGAAAAGAAGCACAAAGTTGGAAAACCAACATTGTTTGATTTCACAACATATTATAAAGTAACAGGATATTAGTAATAAACTAATATAACATATTATAACAGTAATCAAGAGGGTGGAGATTGACATGAAGATAGAACAATGGAAACAATAAAGAAATAGACCCACACATATATAGAAAACTCATTTTAACACAGATATAAATTCAATTCAGTTGAGATAGTATATTCTTTTCAGTAAATGGTGCTAGAACAATTAAATATCCATATGTAAAAATTTATTCAAAATGGATCACAGACCTATATGTAAACCTAAAAGTATAGAACTTCCAGGAGACAATTTTTGGAACCTTTGATTAGACAAAGATTTCCCAAATACAATATCAGAATTACAGTCAATAAAAGAAAACACTTTTGAACTGGAGCCCATCAGAACTTAAAACTTCTGCTTTTTGAAAGACCCTGTTAAGAGAATGATCAGACAAACAACAAAAATGAGAGAAACTATTTGCAAATCATATATCTGATAAGGAAGTGTATCTAGAATTATAAAAAAATCTAAAAGCCCAGTAATAAGGAAACAAAAATCCAACTCAAAAAATGTACCAAAAAAGCAGATACTTTACCTGTTAGAAAAGCATAAGTTTAAGAAGACTGACAGTGGCAAGCACTGGTGAGAAGGTAAAGGAGCCAGAACTCTCATACACAGCTGCTGGAATGTAAAATGGCATAATCATTTTGGAAACCAGTACGGCAGTTTCTTAAAAATCTAAATGTACGCCTGCCATATAATCCAGTCATTCTAGCCTAGGTATTTACTCAAAAGAAATGAAAGCACACATCCAAAGACCTACACATGAAGGCTCATAGAAGGTTTATTTACAGTAGCCCCAAACTGGAAACAACCCAAATATCCATCAACAAGTGGACAAGTGGTATATCTACACATGAAATAGTATTCAGCAATAGAAAGATATTGTTGATACATGCTACAACATACATGATTCTTGAAATAATTATGATGTATGAAAGAAGACATAAAAATAAACTTACACTAAACTATTGCATTTGCATAAAATTTTAGGAAATGCAAGCTGATCTACAGTGACAAAAAGCAGATCAGCGGTTGCCTGAGGATGAGACACTGGGTGGATGGGTGGAGGGAGAGACAGGGATTATAATGGTGCACAAAGAAACTGTTGGAGGTGAGGAAGATGTTCATTATCTTGATTATAGTGATGGTTTTGCATATGTCAAAACATCACATTTTACACATTAAATATGCACAGTTTACTGTAAATCAATTCTACTTCAATAAATCTATTTTAATAATAAATAACTGAATGTTTTCTGCTTCCTGACTGAACTTTGATTGTTATAATAGAAATTAAGGAAGGAAGGAAGGCCAGAAGGAAGGAAGAGGGAGGAGGAAAAAGGAGGGAGGAAGAAACTGTAGCATGAAATTAAGTGGAAAAGGAAAGAAACAGATGAAATGGAATGAAGTGGGAAGATTCCATCCCTTTCAAATTCAAAAAAAAAAAAAAAAAGCCTTTCTGCATAAACTAGAAAATCATTTGGGGCCTTACCATCTTAATTATTTAAGAAGAAAACACCTTAAGGATCCTTCAGTATTTGATGGCACGGGATTAGAGATAAGAACATATATTATTACACTTTGATAAACCTTTACTTAAACTTTTATTTTTTTAACTTATTCATGAAAGCAGTATTTTCGAAGGAAGAAATACACATTCCCTAATTTTGCCCTATATATTTTATAAGTATGACAATGCCTTCATTTTTTCATTTTGTTAGTTGGGCAGGTTCAGTTGAAGGAGGCAGGGCAGTTCACTGCCTAGTTCGTGGGTCCAGCCCCAGATCTTAAAACCCACACTGGAAGATCTCTATGGCATTTCCCATTCCTCATAGGATGGAAGTAGCAGTTGTATAAGGTTTACTCCTCAGATCCACTGAGGAACTTTATTAATTACAGAAAAACACTTATGCAATAAACATGTGTGTACTTCTAAGGACATTAAGAGTAGCTCCTGGTGACACAGCCTGCTAGTTGACCGTAATGTCCAGCCTCTCTTTCTTCCTTTAAAAAAATTTTTTTAATGTTTATTTATTTTGAAAGAGAGAGAGAGACCACAAGTTTGGGGGTGGGCAGGAAGCAAATGCCCTGTATCGGGCAAATACTAAAAAGAACGCTGAGTTCTCCATCTTTTAAGAAAGTACATTTTTCTCTAAGCTTTCAACTATACAGCAATAATTAAGAATTGGAAACTTATTTATCCCCCATTTACCCCTACCTAGTCTTCATAACATAGTTCAGGAAATGTGCCATTTTAAGACTCCTTGGTCTTTTTAAAATAAAAATAATTTGATCATTTTTAGAATAAAATATTGCCATCTAAAACTAAAATGTGTGTCATGAGGATACTACTCAAGTCTAACATGCAAATGTGGCATTTGCTCAACCACTGAAATGCAATCCTAAACTCCCACAACTCCTTTTCAAGAAAATATTACTGACATCACTCCCCATTATCTATATTACCTATTTCTAGCAATAATCCTCTATCAGCAGTGTACAATAATAATTCACACTGGGCTCAGCTGAGCCATTTTACTGCTCCCACCTGACCTCACTCATATACCTGAAGGTTGTCAAGGGGTCAAGAGATCCAAGACTGGGCTCGCCCATAGCAACTAGTCTCTGCTCCACTTGTCCATCATCTCATTCCTGGTAATATGGAGGAAGCTCAATCATGCAGGTTTTTTGGTCACATCATATCCATTATTTCACTGGCAAAAGCATGTGCCTGAACCCAAAATAAGGACTATGGAAATATACTCTGCTTCTTTACTGGGATAAATTGTGAAGTCACATGGCAATAGGCATGGGTATATGTACAAGTGAAGAAAATTAGGGCCATTAAAGTATCCTACCAAAACCCATTGTATGGGTAGTGAGAATGATTACTTTTTTTCCATACCCTATTCCCAATACTCCTGACACCAGGCTTAGGTGGATGGTCATCCCAAGCAATTCTCCAATACCAGCTGGGTGTCGTACAATTCATTTCAATTATGACAACCTGAAAATAGTGTCAGACCCCAAGGGTAAAAGTGCATTTCCACAAGACTGCCACCCTACTTCAGACACCAGCTGTAAATCCAGGTTGTCACCTGGGCTTATGACCCATTGGCTATAAATTAGAGATTCTCATGACCCCCCTCCTCGGGTTCAATAATTCGCTAGAGCAACTCACAGAACTCAGAAAAACAGCTTACTTACTAGATTACCAATTTATTATAAAAGGATACAATTTAGAAACAGCCAGATGGAAAGGATGCATTAGGTAAAATATGGGGGACATAACACAGAGCTTCCATGCCCTCTCCAGGATCACCAACCTCCCAGCACCCACATAAAAGCTCTCTGAACCCCATTCTTCAGGGACTTTTGTGGAGGCTTCTTTATGTAGTCATGATCAAGTCATTGGCCATTGGTGATTAATTCAACCTCCAGCCCCATTCCCCTCCCAGAAGTCAAGGGATGGGGTTGAAAGATCCAACCCTCTAGTATCATACAGTCAGTTCCCCTCACAACAAGCCCCCATGTTTAAGGGCTTACCAAAAATCACCTCATTAATATAAACTCATGTGTATCTGAAAGGGGTTTGTTAGGAATAAGAAAAAAGACACCTCCCTTGTTCTTATCACTTAGGAAATTCCAAGGGTTTTAGGAGTTCTGTGCCAGGAAACAAGAGGAAAACCAAATGCAAATTTTTATTATAAATCACAACATCAGGGGCGTCTGGGTGGCTCAGTCGGTTGAGCATCCAACTCTTGGTTTTAGCCCAGGTCACGATCTCACAGTTGGTCATGAAATCGAGCCTCATGTTGGGCTCTACCCTGAGTGTGGAGCCTGCTTAGGGTTTTCTCTCTCTCCCTCTCCTTCTACCCCTCCCTTGCCTGTGAGCATGCATGGGCAAACACATGCACTCTCTCTAAAAACAATCAATTGATCGATCAATCACAACATCATAGGTACACACACACATGCTCATACATACATACACACTTATGTTCTGCTTTGTCTCCTGCTATTTGTCACCTCTCTTAGAGAGGTCCTTCCTAAATATCTTCTGATTCAAATATAGTTATAGCTACACTGGTACAGTAAAAGCATAGACTGAGTCAGCCAACATATTCATATTCTGGAAATGTCACTAACCAACTTTGTAATCAAGACAGCTTTGGAAATAATCTCAAGTTTCTTTCCAAGTCCTAATTCTCAGCTCTGTTTAGTTTACCTTCCCACCATTCCCTTCCAACTTCCACAACCATCAAACACTACCTTCATTCATTTGTTCAGCAAACATCAACTGGGTGCCTTTTGTATATTAGGCCCTATTCCAGATAGTGGGAATTCAGAGAAACATTAAGCCAAATCCTCACCTTCCAGAAAACATAATCCAGTAGATGCAACAGACAACAAAAGCAACAATGCAATGACAAGTTGCAGTGTAAATGCCCAACAATTAGCTTTTGTGACTGCAATGTGAACGCCTGACATTAAGTTCTCACTGTCAAGTCACCCTTCCAAAGACACCTGTCTCTAATAAAT
Organism: Panthera pardus; assembly: GCF_024362965.1. Taxonomy (NCBI): domain Eukaryota; kingdom Metazoa; phylum Chordata; class Mammalia; order Carnivora; family Felidae; genus Panthera; species Panthera pardus. The sequence goes on from NW_026526688.1 coordinate 190,751,752, forward strand.
AAGTTGCCAGCTACACAACTAGATAAAGAACCAGGCCACCTCACCCATGAAGTTCCCCTTTTAGAAGGCCCTGGGTGACTTAGATAACCAACTACTTAAGTGACCCTGTGTTTCCCTTCCTGTGCTTTAATTCCTGCTCTTATGTTTTAAATTTACCAATAAGGAGTGAACCCATGAAACCATAGGCCCTCCACGCTTGATCCCAATAAAGGCAGAACCCCATGTTCACTCTCTCTCTACCTACTAAAGCCATTCTTAAATGTAGGAGGAAAAACCTTGTGGGCTCAACAGGCTCTGTTTTCTCTCAAGAGTCTAAAGCAAATGGTTAAGCCTCATCATGCACGGGTATGTCTGATTAGGTGTGTGCATGTAGGCACAAAAACTATAACAGAGGCACATTCACAGACTCCCCCACTCTCTCTTCAGGTGCAAGAGTTTCCTGAAATTGCCTGCCAAGCCCTCCTCCTCACTTCTAGAGAGGAAAGGGTTTTTTTCCCACTGAAAGGAAAGCTAAGCTGGTCTTCCTAATAAAATGCTGAATAGGTGTTGGAAGGGAAGAAAGCATAATAAAGCTAATCAGGCCAAACCTGATTAATAGGAAGAAATTTTTAGAGAATTGAAGAATGAGTTGAGTGAGCCTATGGAGATGAGAGAAGAGCATAGAAAAGGAAAGGGAATTCTAATGAATGTACAAAGAAAACCCCTGTATTATTAGTTTTTCTATTAATGCATAATAACTACCACAAACTTGGTTGTAGAGCTGAAAAAGTCCTCACTTTCTAGCTGACTGTCAGTGGTTGGGGATCACTCTCAGTGTCTAGAGGTTGCCCACAGTTCCTTGCCTCATGTCTCATAGTCCATTCACAACATGAGTAAATTTGCTTTCTTCCAGGCCACCACTTCTATTTCTTGTAAAAGTTCGCCTGATTAGGTCAGGCCCATCCAGGAAATTTCTCTTTGATTAACTCAAAGTCAACTTTGTATCCTAATCAGGGGAATGATATCCTTCATAGGTCTCCTTCACACTCAAGGGGAAGAGATAACACAAAAAAGGGTGGAAATCTTGGGGGCCTATTGGACTGTATGTTCGAAATGTCTTAATATGTTTTAGGAATGATAGTAAAGAATGGAACTCCTTTTCCTTAACTTTGCTTGTCAAATTGTGTTTTATTAACAGTGCTACAAAACCCAATGCTTGGTCTTAGGGTTTATAAAAGAGAAAAAGAGAATTCATGAACACTAGGTTCATGGAAAACCTAGTGGAAACATGGAAACATGGAAAATACTGAAACATGGAAAATACTGAAAAGCTTGTGACAGCTCTTTGGGTCTCTGAAAGTCTAGTTTCAGAAATTATAATACCATATTCAATGAACATATGCTTTCAAATAAATACAGTAAACTTATGTAGGGAAAAAATATCAATATTTGTATTTAGAAAATAACTACACATTTTTAGATATATTTAAATTGCCTACGTAGAGCCAAAAAGGAAACCTATCTTGTCCTTATGAGAGGAAATATTATATATTTTTAATATTTTAATATTTTGATATCGCTATTTATTATATAACAATGGATAGAGACTAAGTTTGTTTCTGCTTTCAAGATTTCTTATAATGGTAACTGGAAATTAACCCAAACACAAGTTTGAAAGAGCCATTGTAAAAATGGAGGATGTTTAAAGGCATACTATTAAATAAATCCTTATAAATTCATTATAAAAAAAAAACCTCAAAGGTACTAATGGCATAAATTTTTTTGTTTTTGGACATATTTCACTTCACTAGACATTCACAACAGTATTTAAGCATCTGCTTTACTTTCTCCATTTTCACAGTGAAGTAAGCTAACACTCAGGTGAGATGATCCTATCAAGACCACACAGGTGGTGAGGAGTACTCTCAGGGAGGAAACAAACCTAGAATTTTCAAGTCCACAGTCCTTACATTTTTCCACTATGCCACAATGGTTTCTCAGTCATTCATCCTTGTATACATTCATTCAACAAACATATTATTTAGTGCTTGTTATATTTCAGTAATGGTCACAAGCTCTGGGCCATACAGCAGTAAACAAATACTTTTAAGCTTTGCCTTCATAGAGCTGTGAGTATGGTGCATTCAGAAACCCAGTGTAAATTTTTCCCCCTCCTCACCCATGTGAATAAAATTAATTACCTCATCTGTGAGTCCAGAGCATGTGATACTTACTACTTTGAGAGTACACAGCATTGTATCATGGTTTACTGTATTCCAGACAATAGGCCATGCAAGGTACCTTCCAGGCTCCCTTCCTAGGATGCCTGCCAAGCGAATGGGTCACGCATTTGTCACAAATCAGAGGATACAGAGGAAAGGAAGGGAAGGAACACACAACCTCAGTTGATTGTCACTTTAGAAGAGGAAAGGAAGGCCATGCTACACTAAATCACTGAGACTGCTAAACAGGAAACAAAAAATACACAACAGAAACACACAGGTTTAAAACATATTTTAACTGCTAGAAAGAAACTGAGTCACTGAGAGTTGCCATCTCTCTTCTTTCCTGCAGCAATAACTGTTGTTCCATCAGAATGGCACCGTCAATAAACATTCTTTTAACATATCATTTTGCTGGTTTATTGTCACTGGAGTTTAACATTTTTCTCTGTCGCTCAAGAGTTTCTCATGAGGGAAATAAATGAAAGCAGTGGGTTGCCTGCAAAATCCTGGGTAATGTTAATCTAAATCCCCCTACATTCTCTTGTTCCTCGGACTCTGAATTATATTAGCTTTGAAGATTCGGTATGATACCATATTCATACAGTTATCAGTTAACAAAATCTTTGTCACCCCAAATTAATACCATAATATGGTATAACACAACGTAACATCACATAGCATAATACAGAATTTCAGTAAGAAAAAAATATGCTCACAGAAAATGTCATTTTTTCTGAAACTAAAAGGGATTTATGGTGATTTATCCTTGGGGAAAAGATGGATTTTTGGATGACTGAATTTGGAATTAAAATAACAAGTTATTAACAACTGGGTATGTATTCCTCACTTATAAGCTCTAAGACTTTGGCAAAGCACTCAACTTTTTACCAATTCAGTTCTCTTGCCTATAGAATGGAGAAAACAACAGAATCTACCTTGTAGCAGTAAAATGAACAATACATATAAAGTACATAGTTCAGTACCTGACAGAAGTAACCTCTCAATAAGTGGTAGCCATTTTCATGCAATGTATACATATTAAGCATACATTCCTTTCTGTATGTGGCAGCCAGACTCTTAAAGAGTCTGAGATACAAAATTAGGAAAAAGTCCTCCCAAGTTCCCTTCAAAAGAACAATAATATTTCCAACCACTGGAGAAATATGTTGCAAATAATTCTGCTCAAGTCTTTTACTAGATTCTTGCTTGACTAATGGGGCCACTTCTGAATTTGGCATTTAGAATGCTCACTAAATTTATCCTTTACAGAACTCAGCAACATTCTGTTCTCCATGGCTACATGTTTTCAGCATCTATTACCTATAATTTTTCTTTCTCTGTCTTCCTACAAGAGTTCTCATTGGTTATGGCCACTAGCTGGGCCTTCACTTTATTTCTCAACATGTACTTCTTAAGGAAAATATTCTTATCTTGCTTATAAAATTATTCTTCCTATGTGCAGTCGGAGTTCTGACAACTATTGCCACTCTTCTTGCCCTAACCCAGCCAGCTTCTCAGCCTGACCACCTGCTTGTCACTTCACTGTGTCCACTGTTCCAAGGACATCATTCTTTTCTGCACTATACAGATTTAGAACATAAGTGTTTGATAAACAAGGCAAAAGGAAAATATTTAAAAGGCAGAAAAAAATAACAGAGCATCTGCTAAATGAATTAATGTCACAAATTTTAGGTAAACATATTTTCTTAGAGATTATTCCAGGTGCAGACCAGAAATAGAATTTTGACAACTATTAAACTCCAACTTTATGCCAAGCACTCAACTGAGTGCTGACATAGCCATAAACAAGACAAATGTGGTCTCTGCCCTCACAGAGCTTAGACTCCAGGGGGCATGCAGGAAAGACAAATGCAAGCAAACAATGATAACAAAGTGTGAAGGCAAAGGTAAGGCTATCAGAGTGAGGCAGAGACAGTTACCTATGCAACAAATATTATGCTCCTGTGTCCCCCCAAAAATCATAGTGAAGCCCTAATCCCCAGTGTGATGGTATTAGGAAGTGGAGGCTTTGGGCAGTAATTAGGTTTAGATGAGGTCATGAGAGTAGAGCCCCCATGACAGGATTAGCGTCCTCATAAGAAGAGGCAAGGACCAGAACTCACTTTCTCTTCCATATGAGGATACAGTGAGAAGGTAGCTGTCTGCATGCCAGGAAGAAGGCCCTCACCAAGCCAAACTTGCCAGCATCTTTATCTTGGACCTCTTAGCCTCCAGAACTATGAGAAATAAATGTCTGTTGTTTAAACCCCCCAGTCTGTGACATTTTTCTAACAGTAGCCCAAGCTGTCTAAACCAACTCCCTTCCACAGTGTCAGGCAGTGCTACTCAAACTATGGCCATGAACTGGTGCCCATCTGCAAACTATGTTAGTGGCCACGATGAGACTGAGTACAGAAATGGAGAATTTAAAAACTTATCATTTATCTAAAACTTATATAACTTATAAATTATAAAAACTTAGAAACTTATAAATTTTGGTAATTTTGGATCTGCTAAATTTTAATAATAAAAATATCTTGTGTTTTGTATGTTTTTAATACATTTTTAAATATAATACATTTTAATTATATTTTATAAAATTATTGGTCTGTGATAGATTGTAAATAGAAATAATAGCTCTTTACCATAGATGGCTTAAGAAGCCATAGCCAGCAAACTATATTTTCCATTCTCCCCTTGCATCTAGGTGAGGCCTTCAAACAAGCCTTCCCCGTTAGTGTGTGAAAAGAGGGGTGTGTGCCACCTCTAGGCCAACATGGGAATGAGGTATTGTGCCTTCTCCACACTCTCCCTTCCTTCTTTCACCACCAGCTGCATGCAAATGATACCAAAGTCTGAGGGACAGCAAAGCCATACAGTGGGAGGGGTCCAGTTCCTAAATCACTGTGAGTAGGAAGGCTGCCTCCTGGCCCAAAACACCTGTATTATATAAGTATTATGGGTTGAATTATGCTGAAGTTGTAACTCCCAGTACCTCAGAATGTGGCCTCATTTGGAAATAAGTCTTTACAAAGGTAATCAACTTAAAATGAAGTCTTAGACTCAGCCCTAATCCAATATGACTGGTGTCCTTCTAAAAAAGGAGAAATTTGGGGGCACCTGAGTAGCTCATTGGTTGAGCGTCCAACTCTCAGTTTCAGCTCAGGTCATGATCTGGCAGTTCATGGCATCAACCCTGCATTGGGCTCTGAGCTGATAGCGCAGAGGCTGCTTGGGATTCTCTCTCCTCTCTGTCTCTCTCTCTCTCTCTCTCTCTCTCTCTCTCTCTCTCTCTCTGCCTCTCCCCTGCTTTCTTTCTCTCTTGCTAAACATTGTTTTGTTTTTTAAATGAGAAATTTGGACACAGAGACAGACATAGAGAACACAATGTGAAGACATACATGGGGAAAAAATGGCCATGTAACTGGAGTGATGCACCTACAGGTCAAGGAACACCAAGGATTACTGGCAAATACTGAAGGTTGCAAAACACAAAGAAGGATTCTTCCTTACAGCAATCAGAGAGAATAGCTGACACCTTGACTTCAGATTTCTAGCCTCCAGAAATTTAAGACAATAAATGTTTACTGTTTTAAGTACTTTTGGTACTTCGCTACATGAGCTCTAGGAAACTATATAGTAAGAAACTTTGAGTAAAACCATTGAAATGTGAAAGTTAAATTAGTTAACATCATCCTAACAAATGCAGAGAATATACTGTAAGCAAGTCCACTGTGGACTACAGGGTCAAGAGACATCATGTCTGGGGTAGAGGCCTTTAACAGAGATCTGAGGAATGAGTAGGAATCAGCCAGCATAAGCAGGGAGAAGGTACTCTGACAGGAAAAAGGGCTGATCACAGAAAAAAAAAGGCTTTTCAGGAAAAAGGAACAGCATGTGAGACAGTCCTGAGACAGGAAAGAATGTGGTTGATCCAGGAACTAAGAAAAGTCCAGTGTATCTAGAGCATGGGGAACAGGAGAACAGAGGTAGGTAGGTAGGTAGGTAGGTAGGTAGGTGGGTAGGTGGGTAGGTAGGTAGGCAGGCAGGCAGGCAGGCAGGCAGAGGTCAGAGCTTACAGGTTCTGAGAGTCAGACAGGTGTTTGTAGTAGCATCAGCAAGGACAACAGGGTCCAGAGACAGTCATCAAAAAAGAAACTGTTAATTGGTTCTGATCCATTCTCTCTCTCTCTCTCTCTCTCTCTCTCTCTCTCTCTCTCTCTCTCTCACACACACACACACACACACACACACACACACACACACACGGGCCAGGAATGATTAAACCTCCCCCAGTGCTCAAGTCTGGAGGGAGCTGGTGGAGAGAAGAGTGATGCTGCTGAGAACACATAGCCATACAACAGCAGCCCTGAGCAGCCAGTGCTTTGAAAGAACATTGAAGAAAAGCAACAAAACTGTGATGAGAAATTATCTTAGTCCATTCAGACTGCTATCAAAATATCCAGATACTGAGTGCCTTATAAGTAAGATTCATTTCTCACAGTTCTAGAAGCCAGGAAGTCCAAGACATGGCGCTGGCATGTTCATAGATGGCCATCTTCCCACTGCAACCTCGTGCAGTGAAAAGATTAAAAGGGCTTCTTTAAAGTGCATTAAGACCTACAACAAGCATCCAGGATGTGCTAAGGGATTGAATGTGAGTTATGAGAAAAGGGAGGTGTCAAGAATGACCTCCAAGTGCTTTCACTGTATATAAGTAGAACAGACTCCTAAGACATAGAAAGCAAGGGATAGAATTAACAATTCCATTTTGGATTCAATACCTCGCAAGACTACTAGACATCTAAATAGAGATATCAGCTGGATATACAAGTCAGGAGGAGATATGCTGGAAACAAATTTAGAAAGAAGTGACCACAAAGAGGTATCTTAGTCCATTCAGGCTGCTATAACAAAGTGCCATAGACTGGGTGGCTTACAAACAACAGAAATTTATTTCTCACAGTCATGGAGGCTGGCAGTCCAAGATTAAGGAGCCAACATGGTCAGGTACTGGTGACAATCCTCTTCCTTGTGTGTAGACTTCTCATATCCTTACATGGCAGAAAGGTGAAACAGCTCTCTGAGGTCACTTGTATAAGGGCATTTATCCCATTCACGAGGGCTCCACCCTCATGACCTAATCACCTCCCAAAGGCCCTACCTCCTAATACAATCACCTTGGACATTAGAATTTCAAAATATAGATTTTGGCAGGGGGCGGGGGGGACACACACATTCAGACCATAGTAGAATTTAACATCAAACAATTGAGGAAGCCGAGATTGAGAAGTCTCCAAATTGATCTTAACTTAATACACTGTCTTAGGGTTCTTCAGAGAAACAGAACCAACAGGGTGTGTGTGTATATATATTTATTACAGGAACTGGCTCCTGTGGATAACACAATCTGCTGTCTGCAAGCTAGAGAAGTGGGAGAGCCAGTGGTATAATTCAGTCCAAGCCTGAAAAGAACCTGGTGTAAATCCTGCAGTCCCAAGGACCAAGGACCAGGAGTTCTGTTGTCTGAGGGCAGAATATGGACATCCCAGCTCAAGAAGAGAGAGACAATTCACCCTTCCTCTACATTCCTGTTCTACTCAGGCCCCCAACAGGTTGGCTAATACCCACCCATTTTCGTGAGGGTGAATCTTCTTTACTGTCTTCTGTATAAAATGCTAATAATCTCTTTTGGAAACAGTCTGAGACACACTCAGAAATAATGCTTTACCAGCTATCTAAGCATCACTTAGCCCAGTCAAACTGACACATAACATTACCCACCACATACAATGAAGTAGTGTTTCCATGACCAACAGGTGCGGGATGTGGGTCAACAGAGACTAAAGGGAGGGAAGAAAGAATCATAGCCCAGCACAAAGTACTTTGTTTTGACAATGCAGGGCTAAGGGTTGGGCTAGTTCTTAGAAGAGATAGGAAGTTCATATCCAGTTATCATTTATAATGAACTAAAATGTAATTATGGTTAAGTTTTATATATATGAAATAAGCTGTACATAGTTCTCATTTGCTAGTGTGAATTCACTAGTAACCTGCTAATTATTTCATAAGGTTTCTAGTTAAACTCTTCAGATAGTTTTAATTAAAACAATAGGGGTGCCCAGGTTGCTTAGTCAGCTGAGCATCTGACTCCTGATTTTGGCTTAGGTCATGTTCCCAGGGTTGTGGGATCAAGCCCCATGCCGGGCTCCACACTGGGCATGGAGGCTGCTTAAGATTCTCTCTTTTCTCTGGGGCGCCTGGGTGGCTCAGTCGGTTGAGCGGCCGACTTCAGCTCAGGTCACAATCTCACAGTCCGTGGGTTAGAGCCCCGCGTCGGGCTCTGGGCTGATGGCTCAGAGCCTGGAGCCTGCTTCCGACTCTGTGTCTCCCTCTCTCTCTGCCCCTCCCTCGTTCATGCTCTGTCTCTCTCTCTCTGTCTCAAAAATAAATAAAATGTTAAAAAAAAAAAAAATTTTTTTTTAAAAATAAAAAAAAAGATTCTCTCTTTTCTCTGCCTCTCTCCCCCACTTATGCCTTCTCTCTCTAAAATAATAATAATAATAATAATAATAATTAATAATACAGAAATAAGTAATAATATCCAAATGATTTTGACTCCATTAACAATTGTAAAATTCTGAAGTCCAAAGTAGGTAAAATAAAAAAGTAATTCTTCCCAAGCCACTTATAAAAATGATCTAAAATATATTCCTCTCTAGACATGTTATATGCTATGATAGGTCTTAATGTTCATCCTAAGCACATAGTCTACTTTGTACTTTTTTATGGCTTCGTTTGCATGTCTGTCTGCTTTTCCCCCACCCCACAAATGAGTTAAATTTTTGAAATCAATATCCCAAAGGCCAACCCTGATGTAAATGAATTGTCATTATTTTCATGCACAGAGAACAAAGTTTCCTTTTCCCCTGACTGTTGGCATAACACTTTCCCCCACACTCCCACCTCAAAACGCACATGCCAAAAATGTTGATCACAAATGAGAGACATTTGCTATAATAAGTGAAACAAACAGAAGAGGTTATTGTGTTTTGAAATTTGGGAATCTGGAACTTTCAAATTCTGCCTCAGAAAATCAGCCAAGGCTGAAGCAAGCTGTGCGTTTGAATTTCTTGGATGGGGACCACCTGTTCTTGGTGAACTCCAACTGATGAATCTGTTCCCATGAAACTTCTTTTATTGTGCCTTTGTCACGTACACACACCCTGGGCATTTCACAGATGATTGTGGAATGAAGGAAGGAAGGCAGAGGGAGGAGTTGGGAGAAAGGGAGGACATAATGAAGGGAAGACAAGCAGGCAAGAAGGAGAAGGGAAAGGAAAGGAAAAGGAAATGATGTGTGAGGAAAAGAGAGCCTGCTGAGCTAGAACACTGAATCTTCTGTTTCTGTCTGACAGCAAGACAAGATCATTTTGAAGTATTAAGGCCAGGGCTGCAAGAGGTAGTCAACAAAAAGGGCAAACTTCTCTTTCCTTTTAATGTCAAATCCCAAATGTCAAACAACACAGTGATCTCTGAATTTCACTTGGATGTGGCCACTAGGTACTAAAAGCAGCCTATGGTTCTTGGGAGAGAGAAATAAACTCATCCATATTCGAGAGGCTTCGCCTCAGCTTTTCCTCTGCTTGAGTGTTGTTTTCCCAATTCTTCCCCCACCTGTCTCCTTCTTTCCATTTAGGATTCAGACCAAATGTAATCTCCAGATGAGAAGTTCCTTGACCATCCACTGGTAAAATAAATAGCCCCTGTATCTGATTCTCTAACACTTATCACACTAGCTAATGTTTTTATCATGTCTACAATTGCTAGAACATAAGCCTCATGAGAACAGGAATTTTGCTCCCACAGTCTTGTTTTCTGCTGTATCCCCAGTGCCTGAAAGAATGCTGAAAACAAAGAAGGCTTTTAATGAATGATGGCTTAATTAATGAATTCATGTTTCTCTTTCTTTGATAAAGAACAGTGAAAGCATGTGTGCCCTACAATTCCCACCATCTCTTCTACACTGGGTTCAGATCCACTCTGAAATCCAACCTTAATATTTATAATAGCATAATGATTTCTAAATCACTAGTCTTCTTGTTTTCCTAGAGGTCATTTATCATTGTTAAATTTCTAAAGGGCTGAACAATCCCTTTATATAATTAAACTATTCGTGAGACTTTATTGATTCTTTAAGAAAGTGTGTATGTGGGTACACTTTTCTTTATCCAAAAAAAAAAATATACAATTAATAATTTTAGGCCTTCACAATAGAGTTTTGACACTTCTGGCAGGTTTTTCAGACCAATTCAATCAATAGAAGAATAATTTCAGCACACACAGACAAAAAAAAAAGATGTTTACCTAATAGATAAATGTGCCATTGGGTAAGAAGTTATATGTATTGTAAACTTAGAGCTGAAAACTCTCAGAAATAATGAATTATACAAATTTTATGCAACTGTTTTTTTCTATCATTCAACAGTCTCCATAGCAACTTTGGCATTAGACTGTGTATATGCTACCTTGAAGACACAAAGCATCATTCTCTCTAATCTATTTCAAGTGAAGTACTATTTCTCAGCATTATGTTCTGCCCGTTTAGAGGGAAAAAAATGTACTGCGTCCTACACGATGCTGTTGTGTTAGTTTCACATTGGTTGGCTTGATGGAGTTTTCAATTCTCTCTTCTGTTAAAATTTTCAAGTTGCTAAAAAGAAATAGGACAAGATAATGATAAAGTTAAGATATTTTCCTTCCTGGTGGGCTAGAAATTAATAAGAGTGGAAAAAGTAATAAAGAATATGAGAGGCAAATTTAAAAACTGTACTCTCAAGATTGCACTGGAGTGAAAATGAGGGTATGCATTCTTAAGAACAAAAGCCAAGCCACTCCGTTACAAGATGGTTTCCAGGGACCAAGTAATATTCTGTTTCTTGATCTGGGTGCTGGTTAAACAGGTATGATCAGTTTATGAAATTCGTGGAGTAGTACATTTAGGGCGTGTGCTCTTTTCTGGATGTGTATTGTACTTAAATGAAAATGTTTTTAAAAGTCATACCATAACAAACGCCATTATATTGTATCTGAGGGGCAATACAATCTTTTCTTGAAAAAAATCTGAGAAGTAAGCATTTTAGGCTTTGTGAGTCACTATCTCGTCTTTTTGAGTTGTTTGTTTGTATGGGTGGTTGGTTTTGTACAATCTTTTAAAAAATGAAAACCCATTCTTAACTTGAGGGCCACACAAAAACAGGTGATGGATAGCATATAAATCAAGAGAACTTGGGATCACCCAGGAGTGAATGCAGGTAGAGAGGAGAGAAGCCCTGGGGCTTAAACTACACCAATTAAAGCTATTAATACAATGAATTATGTTACTAGATTTCCTATTAAGCCTTTCTTACTTCTGTAATAAATACAAATATCTATTATGTATCATTCTTTAATGTACTACCAAATTTCTTTGCTAATGCATATTTAGGATTTTTCATCTTTCACTGTAAAGTGAGATAGTTTTATCTTATCCCTTTTTGTAAAATTTTTCTTAAACTTTTCTTTGTTATCAGTGTTATACTTGTATCACAAGAATTGATTTGGAAGCTTTCTTCTGTGCTCTAGAATAAAGTAACAATGGAAGTACCTGCACTTTAAAGTTTTCATAAAAGTTTCCAATAAATCCATCTAAGCCAAGTGCTTTGTTTTTGTGGAGGGAGGTGAGTAAATCTTTTTGATAGCAGCAATGATTTAAATAGGGGTTCCTCTTCACCAGACCTGTTATTATATACATTAAACTCAACCTTCACGACAACCTAATGAAATGTTTGTATTATCATTATTATCATTATTACATCATTGTCAACTCCGTTTTACATCTAAGGAAACTGAAGCATAGAGAGGTTAAGTCAGGAGGCAGCAAACACACTGTCCATCAACAGATGGAATTTAATGTAAGGAATGGATTGCACAGGTTTTCAAAAGCTGAAGGAGCCTAAAAGGAAACAGAGGTACAGCAGGAGATAACTGCAGAAGAGATAACCCACTCTTCAGAGGGAGCAACAAAGGGGAGGGCTCTGAAGTTACAATAACCAAGGGGCTGGGAGGAGGGACAAAGCCCATAGGGCTCAGACCTCAGGGGCACAATGAAGATCCCACTGGCAGATTCCATTCTGGAGATCCAATTAGAAGCAGGAAGATGGAACTATCCACCCCTGCTAGATGACAAACAGAAACAGCAACAAACTAGAAGAAAGCCCAGTCTAGATCACTGTCCCACTTTCTCAGTGCTCCCACCAGCAGAAGGCAGCGGGCCAAGGAACCAGTGGAACAGTTTGCCAACAAGCCCCAGCCCCAGTGTCAGAGAACATTTAGAAGGATCAGAGGCAGTGGATGGGAAGCCAGGACTTCTCTATTTCTCTACTTTTTTGCCTATGGAAGTTGGTCTGCTGGGATTTTCTTTCTCTTCTGGGTCAGTTTTGTCATATGTGACATATGCCATGTGTCTAAATTATATTTTCTTAGCCAACTATTTCATTAGAGTTTAAATTTATTTTCATATTTGCACAAAATATTGTACAAAATATTGCACAAAATAACTTTCTATAATGTTTTGTTTCCTTTTGCTTTGTTTTTCCTTATTATTTCTCTTGCATATATGCACTTTCTTCCTCTTATCTATTTAATCTTTTTTTTTCAAATCACCAACTTTTTATTTTATTTTTTTAATTTTATCTTTAACTTCTTCCATTCTGCTTTCATCTTCATCAATCCTTTCTTTCCTTGGACTTTCCTTTGGTTTACTTTGCTGCTCTTTTTCTATCTCTTGCATCATATTTTTATGGTTTCTTTTTACTGCTATAAATAATAAGGCTATACATTTTTGTTCAAGCATGGTTTATACCTAGGACTCACAAATGCAGTATTTTCACCAATCTTTGTCAAAATAGTCTACATTTTCTGCTCATCTTTCCTTTTTCTTCAAGTCTTTTAATACAGCTTTAAAAACATTTTTTCCAGGGTGAAAAGCTTTTGCATTTGTGCTTTTGCCATTAATTTATAGTTTTACTACATTGTAATAATGTTGTCTCACTTTTTCCTTCATTTTGGAATTGTTGTCTAATAAATACACAATTTTATGACAGTGTCAAAAGCATTTAAAAAGAATATATTCTCTATTATCAGGGTACAGAGTTTGATATATATCACATGAAAACTACTTTACTGATTATATTGTATAAGTTATCTACATACTTATTTTTGTCCTCTTGATCTTACTCTAGAGAGGTGAATGAAAGCTTTCTACTACTACTATTTTTTGTCTACTTTTTATTAATTGCTTCTATTTTCTACTTCATAAAGTTGTTGTGTAATTTCCCACAAAGATAATTATGACAACTGCATCTTCATTGTGAATTTTATCTTTCAACATTATAGAACTGTTTTATTTTCATTGCTAATTGAATTTTTATCTCATTTAATGACTCTGGGACTAAACATTTTGATGTCATAGATTTTAGACTGCAATCCTCACTTGCTTTTTTTTCATTTGTCTGTATAAATTTGTTCATACTTTTATTTTTAACGTTTCTGAACTACTTTAAATGTATCTTTTGGACTCAGCACAAAATTAGGTTTTGTTTGATGCTCCCATCTGAAGATCTTTTTTCTTTTAATAGATAAGTGAAGCTCATTTACAATTACTAACTTACAACAATTTGGGTTTCAGTTCTGTCATGTTATAGGTAGAAAGGTGGATAGAAGAAGCTCCCTCTTCTATTTTCTTTTTATACTTCTGATATTTTGGAAGGTTTGTATTTTGTTCCAATGGTTACCTTTAGTCAGTGTTGGGAGTCCCCAGTACCACCCCCAGGTTCAATTATTCACTAGGCAAACTCACAGGACACAGCACATAGTTGTTCTGAAGCTATGATTTATTATAGTGAAGAATACAAACAAAATCAGCAAAGAGAAAAGGCACAGGGGGCAATGACTGGAGAACACCAGGCACAAGCTTGCAAGAAACATCCTCTCCCACTGGATTCACATAGGATGTGCATAATTTCGCCAGCCACAAGTTGTGATGTCACATGTGAAATGCTGTCTAGCAGAAAAGCTCACTAAAGACAGTACCCGAGATTTTCGCAGAGGGCTGTTCATACAGGCACCCTCTGTTCAGCACCTACCAAAATTCTAGCTTCTCAGAAGGAAAGCAGAAGTTTAGCATAAACCATGTTTGCATGAACAATTTAAACACAGTTAGCTACTTTTTATCAGTTCTGAATGGTGGGAACCCTTGTGAAATTCAAGTTCCCAGATGCCAGCCACCAACCAACCTTTCAAGTGGGCCTTTTAAGAGACAGTAGTCTCAGGCCTCTTCTCAAACATTTCTGTACCTACATTTTTACATTGTCAGAACATACAATATTAACATGCCACACTGACACCCTTACCTTACCTATGGTTTTGTCCTAGAACATAATTAAATGTGTTCAATGTTCATTATTTATTTTACCTCTTAGCAGACTGGAGTTCTACAGTAAATTATCTTAAGAGCTATATGAACAATACACCCTGAACTTTTGCATATTCAAAACTATATATGGGAAAGACCATCTCGGTTGGTCTTTTTCCCCTGGGTAACTTGTAGGTGCTGCTCTACTCTCATCTGAAATTCAGTGCTGAAATTCAGAGAAATCTGATAACTGCCCGATTTTCTTCTAAGTGACATAATCTTTTAAACGGCCTGCCCGCTAAATTCTTTCCTTTATATTTACAGCCCACTCTGCCATCTTGGCTTTGGCCACTCTGGGTCATTTTTTCATGGAACATGATACATCCTTTTATACATTTACTGTCTGTGTCCATGCAAAATTCATATGTTGGGATTCTTAAGCTTCAGCACAGTAATATAAGGAAGTGGGTGTTTGGGAAGTAATTAGGTCAAGAGAGTAGAACTCTCATGAATGGGATTAGTGCCTTTATAAAAGAGACCCCAGAGAGGTCTCCCTGCTCTCCACAATGTAAGGATACAATGAGAAGACAGCCATCTGTAAACCAGGAAGAGAGCCCTCCCAGACACCACATCTGCCACCAACCTTAACTTGGACTTCCCAGCCTCCAGAACTGTAAGAAGTAAATGTTTGTTGTTTAAGCCACTCAGTCTGGGATTGCCTTTCAAATTTTCTTTTTTTTCCAGGGCAGCATTCATAAAACGTATTTTTATATAATTGTTAGATTATATTGTTTTGGGGGTTTCCCTTTGAAAGCTCCAACTATGCAAAAATTGAATTTCCTTTGTCTTTATTCTATCTCCATCTTTCCTCATTCATCGTTGTATTTCTTTGTTTCATCTGCTTGTTTTTCTCATTTCTTTATTTTATGTCCTTTATTGTGCTTCCTCAGATGTCTGTTCCCTGTTGTACTCCTTGTAATTTAGTCTTCACTGCTAAATTATTGTTTTTCTTTTTCTTCTCTTTCCTGAAATCTACCACTTCCTGCTTCAAATTCTCCAGCAGTCTTACTGATACCTTCTGTTGACTGCTCAGCTCTTTCCTGATGTCTTCCATGGTATTAATGCAAAGCTGAAATTGCTATAGTAATGCTGTTTTATTCAGATTGAAATGATGAATTATAATTTTCATTTACTTCATGCAACATTTTCTTATGAATTCTCTATGTAGGGGAATTTTGATGCTCTTACGCACATTTTTCTTACAATATTTTTGTCTGGATGCTGTCTTCAATCCACTTTTGTCATTCATATTTAAATGAGTTGGATTTTCCTAGACCAGCTATTAGCAAGAGCGCCGGTGGGTAGTTTTCTAGGTTTCTTTGTTCAAAAGCTCTCTCTGGTACTGCTAGTGGCAGACTGTTTACAATATAACCCACACCTGCTTTGACTCTTAGTCCTGACCTGGTTCAGAAGAGCTTCTACTCCTAACTGCAATTTCCCTTGGCTCCTTTACTTGCCATTGATTACAAGGGGGTATATGTCCTGCCTTCCCACCTGTTTGCTGGGACCTTTTCATGTTCCCTCATTCTTTACCCCATCTTCAGCCCCATCATTCTCATGAAGTTAATGCTGACTTCCTTTGCTTGGGCCACAGTTACGTGTAACTTAGAGCTTGTGAATACTCTGTTTTCTAGCTTTGTTAAGAATCTAATTTGAGGGCTTTTTTTTTCTATTCTCCTTATATATGATTTCCAAGAAAAGTGGAAAGATTTACAACTAAGCTGCCCCCATGTTCCTGTCATATCCCTTCAATGATTAATTTATTTCTGCTGAAATTGTAGGTGCATGAACAATTGCCAATCCTACTGACAATAAAACTGGTCAAAAAGGAAGTCAATGCCCTGTATTTATGCTCGTACAATTTCCAAAGTATTTTAATGATATCTTTGGGATGCCATCTATATCTAATGTATTTCTAATGCCCTCTGATATGAAGTGTTGACTCTGTAAATATTTTTTATCTGAGCAATGTATAGTGGAATCATAATATCATCTTTCATAAGGATAATGCATGTACTAAAAGCCCAGCTAATAGTGCAATTCCCCATTTAATTATCTCTTCTGGCATAATATAACCACCTACTTACAATTATTATACTCATCATAATTAAGTAATAGAGACACTCTGTCTCTGAATATGTGAATAGTACAATTTGAACAAAGGACAGAGTCAGAGTACAACTTTGAATGGCTTTCACACTATTTACCAAAGCATTTTGCTATTACAAAAAATGTTCCACTTTACATAGATTTCTATTGATTTACTAGTAAAGGCAAATTCCAAGAAGAGCATTTCAGCTAAGTGTGTACAAATGGTTAAAAGTTTCCCAAGGAGGTGGTACAAACCTGGGTTTGAATTCAGTGTCTTTGCTTATCACCTACATGAATTTTCAAAGTTTCACTTTCTTAATATTTATATAAACCATTTGTCCAACCTTATTACCCTGAGGTACACAGTGATGTCAACCTTTTAATATCCAAATTAGTACATTTCAAATCCCACTCTGTGAATCCCAGTCCATATTCCAAGCATTCCCTTGGTGACAAGTGGGCTCTCTCTGTCCACACCAATTGTCCCACTTACCACTGCCAAAAAATATCATCAGCCCCTGCAAAGGGACCTCTTCCCTGATGCTGATTATCCATCTGGTATAGACACTCAACCCAGGCATCCTTGGAAATTCCAACCAAATCCCCAATAACTGTCTCTACTGCTGCCATTTTCAACAGTTCCTTGGGGGTCAGGATCAAGAAGGATTTTAGCACCAGTGATATGTTAGATCCAGAACCAGCCTCCCTTTCCAATCACTTAAATCATGGGCACAGACTTCTCTTCTCTCATCATTATGTTTAGTAACATAGTAAGCATTTCATAAACAATTGTTGGGTATGTGGAAGAATGAGTAGAAGAATGGAGAGCAGCTTCCCCCTAGAGTTTGAAAATCAGATGAAGGAATGCATGGCAGGTGTCTAGCTCAAAGTACCATGGGACCTAAAAAATAATAGATTAGTTCTCAGTCATTTCTGGTGGTAATGGCAAGTCATATAAAATCTCTAACGCACATTTTAAAATGTGATTTAAAAAGCAACAAACATTCACTTTTGAAATAAAAGTTAATTCCTCAACGCTGGTAGTCATGGATGTAAGCAAAATCAGCAATTAAATTTTATTTCAATACCAAGATTCTTGAAACCATAACTTCCAAATATGCACAACCCCACTTAAACAATAAATCCACAGACTTTGCTTCCTCAATTTCAATGACTGCAACTACATTTTTTAGTTCTTTTGATTAAAGGTTTATTTTCGTACTACAGCACAGTGAAAATAAAAAGTAAGACAAGGCAGCAACATTTTACCATAGCAAAGAAGAAAGCAAAGAGCAGAAATTCTCTGAGAAATTAACTTTTTCTTCTTTTGAAAGCATTGTGTTAAAAATAAGCAATTTTTGAATAAACAATAAGTGTTCAAATTCTTATCATACTAATTTTCATAGCCTTTGAAATAATTGTGAATTTATTTCATCTTTCCATAGAATTTTATTATACTTCTTTGAAAAGAATTTCTTTAAAAAGCCATTTGTTTCATATTATTAATTATGATTATAATTCTTGATTGTGATTAATTTTGTGACCACTTTTCTCCCACAACGTTACTTGGATTTGCCTCATATTCTTCATGGTTAATCTAAAGCTGTGATGACACATTGTAGACATGAATAAATATTTATCAGATTAATGAAATGTGATACCATATATATACATTTATATATACGTATATATATGTATACATACATATATATACGTATATATAAACATATATATATATACACCATTTCAGTAAACAGAACCATAAAACTATTGATGAATAAGCTCTAAACCCATGCTTGTTCTCTACTGAGTACAATTTAAGATAATCAATGTTAAATTGAGAGTGTTCTAGAATCAGGAGTTACTATTGGGCATTATAAAAACTAGGGGAATTGGGATCTAAAAAAAATAGGAAATATAATCTTGAATAAAGAGAAAAAAGAGAATTTAATTAATTTGCATTTCCTTCCCCATAAGTTCCAAGTAAATATCAACTCAGTAAGTCCCTTCGTTAACTGCTCATGCTTAAGAAGTTGACAGTAAAAATGACCACATGTTCCTGATATTCATGTCAGGTTAGTTACTAATTGTTTTGTCAGGTCTGTTGAAGCCAGACCACACTCCCAAGGTGGGAGTTGAGAAATTCCTTGCCAAGGATGCATCTTTCCTCCCAATCACCCACAAAAAGATTAATCCTGAGCCAGAAAAGATAGTGTAAAGATAAGAAGACAGAAAGACTTCTTCCTTTATTTAGAGCTAAACCCAACTGGACAAAGATTCTGAGGTCCAGAGAGGCCTGAACACTTTGAATACTGAGTCTCTTGGCCATATAAAACCATTCTGAGACCACTGGCTCTGTTAAGTCTTAGGTTTTTATGGCAACAACAGCAAGAGCCACACAGACAAGGAATGATCTTCTGGGGTCACCAAGTCCTCTGACCTCAAGAGTTGGGAGGACTGAGTTCTGGTTGCATTTGTAAGTAACAAAAACAACCAGAAATGATAAATTAGACACCAATTAATCCCTAGGGATTATGGGACATATCAACAGAGAGGCTCTAAGGAATGATTGGATAGATGCTTAGCTAATATATGGACTTGTAGGAATTAGGAATTGTTGCATTTGGAAATATCAAGCATTATATCCCAACCTGAACATTCTAGTTACTTTTGGAAAGGAGTATTAAATTGAATCATGGAGAAGTTAGACCTGAAATCTCAAAACAAGGGATTCTGGGAATCCTTGTATAGAACAGTGATATAAATTCTACAGATATGACATGCAGGAAACAAAATCATTACTTTTTTAAAAATTTAAATGTAAACATTTAAATTTAACATTTAAATTAAACTTTAATTAATTAATGAATTTAATAATTTAACAAATTAAATTAAGATGTAAACATTTTTTTAACATTCCAGATCTTTGAATGTTCTTTTATCAATTTATATAATAACACTACATACTTTCACTGACCATTGAAATACTGCATTCTAAAACTAAAACTCATAAAATCATAGACTCTAAGAGTTAGAAGTGACTTCTGAGGGCATTAGGACCAGAATTCCCCTCTATAACATCCCAAACCACAGGAATAACACAAGATAATACATTCTTGGATGGGACTTATGATCTGTGTAGGATGAACCAGTCTCCTAAACTTACTGGCTAAATACATATGTTCTCTTAAACTAGGCTATCACTATGGGGTTAAATGGAGCATCACTTCATTATGACTCAAGCCTACTATAAGAACTAATGAATAGACTCCTTTACCAGTTACTTCCTACCAAAGAAAACATATTAAATATCTGCTTAGAAATCAAGTTCACCCTAAAAAAGAAAAAAATAAAACTTCTGAATCTGAGGGCTTAGTAACTAGCATTTGTTTGTGGGTGTAGAGCACAACCTCCGTTAGAATTCAGAAAGAATTCTGGGCTATAATCCTGATACAGACACACAACAACGTTATTTTCTTAGTCTTACCACTTAACTTCTTTTCATGAACTATAGAATATTTTTAAACCTACAATAAACATTTCTAGTGTGGTGGTATGGCATTATGTTAACTTGGTTATAAATCACTCACACATGAGAAAATAAGTAGGAGGGGGTTGGTCATGAATACTTCGGTTTGTCTTATTGTCCACACTGTAGGATAAATGTCTCAATAAGGATTTGAAATTTTTCAAAAGAGCTTTTAAGTACTCACATAGTGCTGGCCCTATTTCATATACAGAGAGGGGCACACAAGACATGCAGATGGCTTTTAATTATGCACTGCTCCTGGTTACACCATTTGGGGTTGGCTTATTGGCCTTTCTCCTCTGTCAGAAAGGATCAACTCAGAGCATTTGGATCTTCAATGGCTTGCATTTAAGGCCACTGCAATTCTTTAAGCTGCCTATGCAAGGTTAGGGCAATGCTGAAAAATAAAAACTTCACTGTTACAAAAAACCTTTTAGAAGGTGTTATCACAACTGTCGTAGATAAAGTGATGTTGTCTAGATGGGTTCCTGTAACACCGGCCTGGAATCTCTAATTAGAAAACTAACATCGTTTCTCTGAAGACTGCTCCCAGTAGTGTTCCAAAATTTAAGCTGTTTTGCTTAGCTTTCAAAGCAAAACATATACTTTTGAAGGGACAAAGGCTTTCAAGTTTTCCATAATGAGTGAGCATACTTTTTAAGTGTTTTGACAGGACTGCTGTCACAGATATTACTAGAACTCTATTCAATATATAAAATAGTTTTGAACAGCATGAAAGTATTGAAAAAAACAAATGCTAAATCCCTGAGGAAAAAAACATGTTCAGCAATTTTAAAGAGTTAACAAAATAGTTATTTCCTTGGGGGAAATTATGACAGTGCTCTTCTTGTGTCAATTACTTCCCTTTGTATTGAAGCCTTGCCTAATTTTTTAGTCACCAAACAGAAAATTAGAAATTAAGATGCGGTGAGTTACAAAATGCAAATTATAATAAAATATATGTCAGAAATGTTTTTAGACAATTAAGTAACAATTCTTATCATTTTGTCAGAAAACAAGAGCGGCAGAATGGTAGAAACATTATTGAGAGTTCTAACTCCAAACAACACAATGTCAGTACTAGAGGTCATGGAAAGAAGTTAACTGATAGAAAAATATGTAAGAAAAGAATATCTGATCTCATTTTATAGCTTTTATAGAGCATACGGAAGCCACATATCTGAAAGTGTGTGGAAAAGATTTATGTGGCATAAAGAATTACATGAATAGTATTACTAGAAAAATGTAAATGTACTCTCTATTGAAATTACTATAGCTGCTTAGCTAGTCACTTTTCTCAGACATTAACCTTCCAAAATGAATGTGAATACTTTACTCTCCTCAAGCTCTAGCCCATCTGTGTATGGTATAATCCCTGAAAAATTCAGTGGATATAAGACTTTACCCTTTTCTGAGAAACTCAGGTTTTGACATTAGGTGGATGGCTCCTATTTTTTTGCAGGTCACAGAAATCTATGGGCAAAATCACCAAAGTAACTTCGTTTTAATTTGTCACCATAAGCTGTTTCCTTGAAATGTACCCTCTGTTCTTCTCTATATTAAAGATATTTAAAACAGGTATCATTTATTTCCCTGGGAGGCACAGCTCGCGCTTTACAGATCTAACAGTTATTATACTATTCTAAGTATTTGATATAATGAGTCTTTTCCTATGTGTTAACCTATGTTGAACAATTCAACCTCTTCTAGTTCAGGAATGTCATATAAATATGGTCATCTTAATGTTTCATGAGTCATATAAACCCTTACTAATTTAAAACAGACTGATAGTTGCCAATAATTCTCCTGGATATTTTCTAATCTTGATTGACATGGATGTCACTAGATCAGTTCTGCTAAGGTAATTTCACATCTCTCAACAAGAAAGAAAGATAACGAGATTCTTTTCTGAATTCAAGAAGTTAGCCCATTGGGGTTGGCTATTTGAATAGTTCTGACTCAAAGTTGTAGGAAACATGGAAACTCAGGAAAAAATTCAGTCAAGATTTCATCCGGACATAAAACAATATAAAATACTATTTATTCCTATCGTATTGGCAAAAACTAAAACTGTTATTTTAACCACTGTGTTGGAAAACCTATATAAAAATGGAAACTAAATGAATTTGAACCTGCCTCACTCCAATAACAGAGTTATTTTAAGATGAATCATAAACCATATTAGAAAAACTAGAAACATAAAGCTCCTAAAAGCAAACAGAGAAGAATATCTTTGTAACCTTGTGGTAGGCAAAAATTTCTTAGAACACACAAAAAGAACTAACTAGAAAAGAAAAAAATCGATATATTGTACTTCATCCTAATGAAAATTTCTGCTTATAAAGTCACACTGTGGAAGAAAAAATCCACAACACACATATCTGATGAAGACCTTGTACAAAATATATAAAGATTTCCTACAAATCAGTAAGAAAAAGAAAACTCAATTTTTAAAAAAATGGACAAAAGACTTGAACAAATCATTTACAGAAGATACATGAATGGCCAATAGACATATACAAAAGGTGAGGTGCCTGGGTGGCTCAGCCAGTTAAGCAGTCGATTCTTGTTTTTGGCTCTGTTCACAATCTCATGCTTTGTGAGATCAAGCCGCTGACAGTACAGAGCCTGTTTGGAATTGTCTCTCTCCCTCCCTCTCTCTGCCCCTCCCCTGAGTACACACACTTTCTCTCTCTCTCAAAATAAAAAATTAACATTAAAAAATGTATATATACAAAGGAGCTCAACATTATTAGTGAAAAGGAAAATACAAATTTACATTTCCACAGCTACTAGAATGGCTAGTATCTACAAAACTAACAATACGAAATATTTGCCAAGATGAGAAGCATCCAGAACTCTCATGAATGCTGATTGGAACATAAGGTTGTATGGCCATTTTTGAGAGTTACATGTCAGTTTCTTCAAAGGTTAAATATGCTTCTACCTGGGGTGCCTGGCCAGCTCAGTCAGTTCAGCGTCTGACTCTGATTTCGGCTCAGGTGATGATCTCACAGTTGTGGGACTGAGCCCTGCATTGGGCTCTGCACTGAGCACGGAGCCTGATTAAGATTCTCTCCCTTTCCCCCTCCATGGCTTGTGCATGCTCGCGCTCTCTCTCTCTCTCAAAAAAAAAAAAAAGCTTCTACCCTATGACTCAACAATCCTCCTCTTAGGTATTTCCAAGAGAAAGTCAATGAAAAACATATGTCCACAAAAAGTCATATTCAGAGCCCCAAATTGGAAATAACACAAATATTTATCAACAGGAGAATAATTTTTTAAATGAAGTAACTTCATACAACTGACCACTACTGATACTTGCAATATTTGATATTGAATCTCAAAAATGAAAGCAAAGAAGCTAGAAACAAAAGAATACCTACTGTATGATTTTATCTACATGAAACCCAACAATAGGCAAAATTAGAAATCAAAACAACACCTGCTCCCGTAGAGCAGAGATTAGGGGAAGGGGTCAAATATACCTTTCCGAGTAAAGGAAAGATTCTATAATTTTTTGTGTGTGCCAGTTACCTAGGTGTACACAATAGTTAAACCTTAAGGAACTGAACACTTAAAACCTATGGATTTATTATATGCAAATTACAACTCAAAAACATTTTTACAAATTCAGTGTTCAATAGCAATCTACATATATTCCTAGAGGTATGGTAAATTAGTGCAGAAATACTGGCACTTGGTAATTAACCTTAAAAACCTTAAAATGTGAAAGACCTTTGACCAAGTAATTCTATTTACAGGAATTTATTTTAGGGAAGCAAATCAAAGACCTCTGTATATACATACAAAGACTTATGTATATATATACATACATACATGTGTATATGTGTGTGTGTGTGTGTGTATAGAGAGAGAGCATTAGATTTTTTATTCCAGTATTATTTATAACTTAGAAAAACTGGGGCAACCTAAATGCCCAATGGTAGCTTAGTTAAGTAATGATGTATCTGTACCTTGAATATTGTGTATCCATTAAAATATTTAACGGTAGCCTCTGCAATCAGACAACACAAAGAAATAAAAGGCATCCAAACAGGCCAGGAGGAGGTCAAACTTTCATTCTTTGCAGATGACATGATACTCTATATGGAAAACCCAAAAGACTCCACCAAAAAAATGCTAAAACTGATTCATGAATTCAGCAAAGTTACAGGATATAAAATCAATGCACAGAAATCGGTTGCATTCATATTCACCCACAATGAAGCAACAGAAAGAGAAATCAAGGAATCGATCCCATTTACAATTGCACCAAAAATCATAAAATACCTAGGAATAAATCTAACCAAAGAGGTGAAAAATCTATACACTGAAAACTATATAAAGCTTCTGAAAAAACTTGAAGACACAAAAACATGGAAAAAGATTCCATGCTCCTGGATAGGAAGAACAAATATTGGTAAAATGCCGATACTACCCAGAACAATCTACATATTCAATGCAATCCCTATCAAAATAACACCAGCATTCTTCACAGAGCTAGAACAAATAATCCTAACATTTGTATGGAACTAGAAAAGACCCTGAATAGCCAAAGCAATCTTGAAAAAGAAAACCAAAGCAGGAGGCATCACAATCCTGGACTTCAAGCTATACTACAAAGCTGTAATCATCAAGACAGTCTGGTACCGACACAAGAACAGACACTCAGATCAATGGAACAGAATAGAGAACGCAGAAATGGACCCACAAACATATAGCCAACTAATCTTTGACAAAGCAGGAAAGAATATCCAATGGAATAAAGACAGTCTCTTCAGCAAGTGATGCTGGGAAAACTGGACAGCAACATGCAGAAGAATGAACCTAGACTACTTTCTTACACCATAAACAAAAATAAACTCAAAATGTATGAAAGACAGGAAACCATCAAAATCCTCAAGGAGAAAGCAGGCAAAAACCTCTTTGACCTTGGCCACAGCAACTTCTTACTCAACACGTCTCCGGAGGCAAGGGAAACAAAAGCAAAAATGAACTACTGGCACCTCATCAAAATAAAAAGCTTCCGCACAGTGAAGGAAACAATCAGCAAAACTAAAAGCAACCGACAGAATGGGAGAAGATATCTGCAAACAACATATCCAATAAAGGGTTAGTATCCAAAATCTATAAAGAACTTATCAAACTCAACACCCAAAAAACAAATACTCCAGTGAAGAAATGGGCAAAAGACACGAATAGACACTTCTCCAAAGAAGACATCCAGATGGCCAACTGACACATGAAAAAATGCTCAACATCACTCATCATCAGGGAAATACAAATCAAAACCACAATGAGGTACCACCTCACACGTGTCAGAATGGGTAACATTAACAACTCAGGGAATAAGAGATGTTGGCAAGGATGCAAAGAAAGAGGTCTCTTTTGCATTGTTGGTGGGAATGCAAGCTGGTGCAGCCACTCTGGAAAACAGTATGGAGGTTCCTCAAAAAATTAAAAATAGAACTACCCTACAACCCAGCAATTGCACTACGAGGTATTTATCCAATGGATACATGTGTGCTGTTTCGAAGGGCCACATGCATCCCCATGTTTATAGCAGCACTATCAACAATAGCCAAAGTACAGAAAGAGCCCAAATGTCCATCGATGGATGAATGGATAAAGAAGATGTGGTATGTGTATGTATATGTATATATACATATACATATATATTCATATGTATATGTATATATACATATACATATATATTCATATATATATGTATATATATACATATATAATTTTTGAATATATATGTATATGTATAAATACATATATATATATAAATTTTGAATATATATGTATATATATATTCGAATATATATGTACATATATATTCGAATATATATGTGTATATATATACACACACACACACACAATGGAGTATTACTCCATGCAACTACATGGATGGAACTAGAGGGTATTATGCTAAGTGAAGTTAGTCAGAGAAGGACAAATACCATATGACTTCACTCATATGAGGACTTTAAGAGACAAAACCGGTCAACATAATGGAAGGGAAACAAAAATAATATAAAAACAGGGAGGGGGACAAAACATAAGAGACTTAAATATGGAGAACAAACAGAGGGTTACTGGAGGGGTTGTAGGAGGGGGGATGAGCTAAATGGGCAAGGGGCATTAAGGAATCTATTCCTGCACTATATGCTAACTAATTTGGATGTAAATTTAAAAAACTAAAATTAAGAAAAAGTCAGTAGTCCTTATGAAAATATTTAAAAAAATTCAGAAATGGAAATCCATATATTATATTGAAAATATAGGTGTTGGTTCATTATTAACATGTTAATATAGACTTAAATACATAATAGGTATATTTTTTTCAATTATGTCTCTATTAAAGATGATGCGCAAAAAAATATATAATGGTAAATAAAAGTATTTTTCAATATGATATTAATTTTAAAAAAGAATTCTAAAAATCAGTATATACAATATGGGTATTAATTTGGCTGCTTTGACAGTAACAGTGGTTTAAACTAAATAGGCTCATTTTTCTTTTGTGGAGCTGCTTTTCAGTTCTACAAAGATCCAGATCTTTCTATCCAGTTGTTCTACTACCCTTGGAATCTTCTATATGATTAAAATCAGCTCAATATCACGTGTCTGCATTTCATCCCACAGAAAGGATGAAAGAGAAAGTGAAAGGTATGCAGCTTTCTTTTAAGGATGTGAACTGTAAGCTGCACGTGCCACTTCTCCCATCCGACCAGTCAGAACATGGTCATATCATGTATCTCAATCAGCTCAGGCTGCTATACCAAAATACAACAGATTGGGTGGCTTATAAACAACAGAAATTCATTTCTGACAGTTCTGGAGAGTGAAAGTGCAGGATCATAGCACCAGCATGGTTGAGTGAGAGCCCTCTTCTAGGTTGCAGAATTCACCTTGTATCCTCATATGGCAGAAGGTTTAGGTAGCTCTGTGGGATCTCTTTCATAAGGACACTAATCACATTCATGAGGGCTCCACCCTCAAGACCTAATTTTTCCTCCCAAAGGCCCTACCTACTGATAACATCACTTTTGGGGGTTAGAACTGCAACATAAATTTTGAGGGGGACGCAAACATTCAGACCGTAGCACCAAGCTACTACCAGAGAGGCTGAGAAATGCCTCTAACTGGGCCACTCACTATGTGCATATGTAAAACTGGAGAGAGGAATAGTTCTGATACTAAAAGGAAGTAAGGGAGAAGAGATGAGCTTGGATGAACATCTGGGAGACCATACTGGAGCACTCATTTAAGCAAAGCTGCATCATCAATGTTTTTAACAGCACAGAGGATGAAAGCACTAGGAAAAACACAGATATTGACAACTCTGAATCAAAAAGCCACATGGGAGAGTCAGACTCTGAATGTAAAATGGTTTTAAGACTACTTTAACCAATTTGTTTTTCTTATTATTTTCCTTTTTAGATATGCTCTAAAGTCATCCATGATAGGGGCGCCTGGGTGGCTCAGTCGGTTAAGCGTCAGACTTCGGCTCAGGTCACGATCTCGCGGCTGGTGGATTCGAGCCCCGCGTCAGGCTCTGGGCGGACAGCTCAGAGCCTGGAGCCTGCTTCGGATTCTGTGTCTCCCTCTCTCTCTGCCCCTCCCCCGTTCATGCTCTGTCTCTCTCTGTCCCAAAAATAAATAAACGTTAAAAAAAAAAAAATTTTAAGTCATCCATGAAAGAAGTATATATCATAACAAACCTAAAAGAACTTTCCCAATGAGTATAGGCTTTTTAATAGAAAAGAAAAAGCAGTATAGTAGTCCTTCCTTATCTGTGGTTTTGCTTTCTGTGGTTTCAGTCAAATGCAGTTGGGACACTGATGATCCTCCTTCAATGGACCATCAGAAGGCCAATAGTAGCCTAACACTAGGTCACAGTGCCTACTTCACTCACCTTACCTCAACTCATCATGCAGGCATTTTACTATCTCACATCATCACAAGAAGGGGGAGTTCAGTACAATAACATATTTTGGGAGAGTGAGAAAGACCACATGCACAAAAATTTTATTACAGTATATTTTTATAATTTTTCTATTTTATTAGTTATTGTTGTTACTCTCTTGCTGTGCCTAATGTATAAATTAAACTTTATCATAGATTTATATGTATAGGAAAAAACATATACATAGGGTTTGGTATTAGCCATGGTTTCAAGCATCCACTGGGAGTCTTGAAACATATCCCCCCGCAGATAAGGGGGGACTACTGTGTGCCACAGTTTAACTGACAGCATTTCTTCTTTCTTAGTGGTTAAATAAGTGATAAAAAAAATAGTTCAAACTATAGTCAATCCTGTCTTAGATCTAATAAAATATAGTAAATTGTTAGTAATTATTTGACTTCACTAACTATTTTACATAGCTAGGATTACAATTGGTCTTCATATCATTCTTTACATTCCTACCTATTTTCCTTTTTTTTTTTTTTGCAATTAACAAAATTAGACAAATAATATAAATTTTAAATAGGCCAGTGAGATATCCCGATGTACTAGGAAGTCTAAATTAAAAAAATCAAAAAGGCTTGAGTGCATTAGTCCAAATATTAAAGAGCCAGGCTTTCATATTTGAGTGTGGCTTGCCTGAGTCTTAAAGATGCAAGTAGGGAATACTTGCAGGGGCTTGGCTTTTACATGGTCTCAGTTGTATAATCAATAGATTATTTCCATTTAAAAGCTAAACATAAAAAGGGCACCTGGGTGATTCAATCTGTTGAGTGTCTGTCTCTTGATTTTGACTCAGGTCATGATCTCACAGTCCTGAAATCGAGCCCCAGATCAGGCTCTGTAGTGGGGGCATGGAGCCTGCTTAAGATTCTCTCTCTCTCTCTCTCTCTCTCTCTCTCTCTCTCTCTTTTTTTCCTCTGGCTCTCTCTTGCTTTCTCTTTCTCTCAAAAAAAAAAAAACAAAACAAAAAAATAGCTGAACATAAATATAACTAAAGAATATGTTGCCCTGATTGTTTTAAGAATGAGTGAATGAAAATGAAAAAAAAAAAAAAATAAGCAAAAAAAAAAAAAATGGATGAGTGAATGAATAAGTGGCAAGCAAACAAATCTGTTACTATATCTGTTAATTTATCTGTGAAGCTAAACCCATGGCAGTCTCTTTCTCTGCACCCTAATTTATTTCAAAATTAGCAATATACTATTTGAGTAGATACACTTCTGTAATTAGAGGCTTTTGCTCTCTGAGCTTCTTACACCTATCTGGATGTCTTAATCTAGATAATGGCTCATCTTATTTAACACATGTTTTTAAAATTCATTTAAGTATAATTTTATCCTTTTTATTTTACTATTATATCATCTCTCAACTTATTTTCATCTTAATACATCCTTATCTCACTATCTCATCCTCCCCTCTAGATAGTTAGCAATAATAACATTAGAGCAGTTTTAATTCAAACCTATTCGAGAGTATTATTCAACAAAGAAACTATTCTATTCAGAAACAGAGTGCTAACAACCAGATTTATTTTGAATATAAAACAGAGCTTACAGAATAATTTAGTTCTTTATAATCTATGATCGCACAGCAATATCACCTGATTATTAGCTGGAAATAAGCAGGAAATCAGGTGCTATATCCAGTTTAGCATCCATTCTTACAACTTTTTATGAATCAACAGTACCTGGCAGGAAAACACAAGGACGAAAGCAGTCCTTCTGTCCAACCCATTAAGGACTAATAAAAATAACCAAAACAAAAGTTCAGGTAATTTTATCTGACCCTCCTCTGGGTGTAGGGAAGCCCAGAAACTGAACTTAACTAAGATTAATCATGGGGAACAAAGCATATTTTCCCAAAGGCTCTAGTGCATTAAACCAAACTGTGTGATCTGATGGTCAAGGTCAAAGATGGACACCAAAAGCAATCTCTGGCAGATAGCACAAGCAGGTTATCAGTCTAAATGGACTAGGCTAAATGGGAAAAACAGAAAAAAGCCCTCAAGCTGAAAACCAAGGAAACCAAAAAAGGCTGACAGCATCCAACTAGAAAGTGAGAGGTAGAACATAAAAGATTTTGAAATGCAGGGACACAATTTTAGTTCCTTTTTATAGAAAAATCACCATACCTGTGAATGAACAGAAAAGGCACTATTAAGGTCACTATATGGATATATGTGCTTTAATTTGCATATCATCTCTTTCATTGAACAGCTTCCTCCCCATGGGGCCCTTCCCTGCTTTAGTTATAAGAGTGAGCACATGACCCATTTGGCCAGTGAAGGCTCTTCATCCCTCCATTCACAATGATGGAGCCACAGGATGGACCTGTACCTGAAACCAGACGAAATCTATTAGATTTGATAAAGCAACACTGAGATTGATAATGTCTCCTATGTACTATGATAACCATGGAAGCCTGGAGCTCCAATGGCATAGAAGCTGTCTGACAATGAAACCAAAAGGCCCATCTACAGAGCAAAGGGCAACATCTAGTACATCCTGTAAGCTCTTGTACCTAGTATTGTTTGAAATCAACTCAACTCTAAAATTCACACATATATAGAAAGCATATATTGTATCTATATCCTTATTTAAAAAAAAAATATGAACATGCTCTATACACTGTTTTTCACTTAACAATTCATCTTATGGAATGACCATGTTAGCACTTACAGATCTACTTTTTTACTCCTTAACAGCAGCATAAATTCAATTGTGTGGATGTAACATGCTATATTGTGCCAGTTTTCTGTTGGTCAACATTTCAATTGTTTTATGATCAGTTTCAATATCAAACTAAACAATAATGAATACCCTTATAGTTGTCTTTTTGTACTCTGTGCAAGTGTATCTCAAGGTTTGTAGGCAGCAACTAAAAAGTTGATTCTAAAACTAACATGGAAATTCAAATGATCTAGAATAGTCAAAACAATTTTTAAAATCAATAGTGAACAATTCAAATTACATAATTTCAAGACTTAATGTAAAATTATAGTAAATGAAACAGCATACTTCTGGTATAAGATCCAGTAAATAGATCAATGTAACATAATACAGAATTCAGAATTCAGAGAAAAACCAGCTAATGTACATACAGTTAACTGGTTTTCAACAAAGATACCAAAATATCAATTCTTTTCAATAAATTGAGCTGGAACAACTAGAAAAAAACTTGGAAAATATAAACCTTGACCTCCACCTCACATCATACAAAAAAATTAATTTGAGATGGATCACAGACCTAAACGTATATGCTTCCAGAAGAAAATTCAAGAGACAATCTTTACAACTTTAGGCAAAAGTCCTGAATAGATGCTTCACTGAATCACTGAATATGTGACTGGCCAATAAGCACATGACAAGTGCTCAACATCACTAGTCAGCAGAGAAATACAAATTAAAACTACAGTTAGGTATCACTTCACGCCTGGGAGAATAGCTTAGATTTTAAATTCTGACAACACCAAATACTGGCCAAGAAATGGAGCAGCACACATCAAACAACACACCTGCCAGTGAAAGTATCAAGTGGCACGATCACTTTGTAAAACCATTTAGCAGTTTATTGTAACATTAAACATACACTTACCCTATGACCCAGCAATTTCACTAAGTATTTACCCAAGAGAAACGAAAACATACAACCACAAATCTTGCACAAAAATGTTCATAACAACTTTATTCATGGTAGTCAAAAATGACCAAAATATCATCATAAGGAAAATAAATTCTAGTACATTCAAAAAATGAAACTGTACTCGGCAATAAAGGGACAGAGAATATAAGAATAAAATGGAGTAAATGTTAATACAATAACAACATGAATGAGTTTTCAAAATTATATTGAATGAAAGAAGCCATACTGTAGAATTCTATTTATATGAAGTCCAAGAACAAACAAAACTAATCTACAGGGATAGAAAAATCTGAAATAGCCTTATGGAGGTGAGGGTTGACTAGAATGGAACATGAAAACTTTCTAGGGGATGCCAATGTTCTTGATTGGGAACTTGGTAATATGGATATATACTGTTCTCAAAACTCATCAAATTGTACACTTAACATTTGTGTATTTCTATGTATGTAAATTTGCCCTCAATAAAAAATATTTTTATTGCAGTTTTAAAGATATAGTATATATACAATGGAATACTACTCAGCAATGAAAAACAATGAAATCTTGACATTTGCAACAATGTGGACGAAACTGAAGGGTATTATGCTAAGTGAAATAAGTCATTCAGAGAAAGACAGATATCATGTTTTCACTCATATGTGGAAGTTGAGAAACTTAACAGAAGACCATGGGGGAAAGGAAAGAAAAAAATATATATAGTTACAAACAGAGGGGGAGGCAAACTATAAGAAACTTTTAAATACAGAGAACAAACAGAGGGTGGAAGGGAGTGGAGGGGTGGAGGCGGGGAAAATGGGTTATGGGCACTGAGGAGGGCACTTGGGATGAGCACTGGGTGTTTTATGTAAGTGATGAATTACGGGAATCTACTCCCGGAGCCAAGAGCACACCGTATACACTGTATTTTAGCTAATATATATATATAGATATATATAGATATATATATAGATATATATATATCTATATAGATATATATAGATATATATGTGTGTGTGTGTGTGTGTATGTATACACACACACACACACATATATATATATATATACATACACACACAAAAAAAAAGAAAGCGAGTGAAATTAAATGCATATATTTAAACCACCTCTTTACCTGTAAGTCAAGTTGTTGCTAATTTTTTACCATCATAAGTAACCCTGCTGTGAACACAAATCATTGGCTGAAGTCCCAAAAGTAGTATTGCTTTAATAAATGTATTTTAAAACTTTTTGAGACATATTATAAACTTCTTTCCATAAATAATGAATCGATTTATACTCTCATCTATTATGTATGAAAATATCCACTTCCCCCACCTCCCCAATATTAAGTATCATCATTTTATAAACATTTAACAATAATTAAACACTAAACAATAAGAAGAATTACTAAAACTCACAGAGCAATTATTATATCCCAGAACCTGTCTAAGCAATTTATCTATATTAACATCCATTTGATATGCAAATCAACCTTGAGTTAGGTACTACTATGACTCCCATTTTACAGGTGGGGAAAGTAAAGCAAAGAAAGATTAAGTTACTTACCCAAGAGGAAAATTCAGGAGGATTACTCAGTACATTTCCTTCAAACTCAGGAATTCTAATTCCAGAGTTGGTGCTCTTATCCACTATAATATTATTTCTCATTGTTACTGTAAATATTAAATGATTTGATTGTTGGTGTGGCTGAGCTTTCTCTAATGCTACTGACCTCTTCTCTTGTGAACTGCCTTTTTGTGTTCTGTGCTCATTTTCCCAATAAGGTGTTTTTAAAAACTTTTTAATTTGTAAGAATCCTTAGAAATGAAGGATATTAACCCTTTATCAGTTTTATCTATTGAAATATTTTCCCAGGATATTTTTCTTCTATCACCTTATTTTTTCAGAATTTTTCACTTTATTTTAAAACTTTCTAAAATATGTAATATTTTCCTTGTGAAATACAGCCTATGTGGTCTTAATACATCAAAAATAAATATCAATGCATTCCACAAACATCTCATCTCTAATAATTACTTTAGAATTCTAAAATTAATTTAAAATTTTAGATAAATAAATGGAAGATAGGTGTATGTGTTTTTACTCTAACAAAAATAGAATAAATTCTATGATAAACCTCTTCCTTTCTAATTGCCTTTATCTCATATGTTTAATACATCTGTAAGCCATATTACTTTTAATATTTTAACAGAGAAAAAACAACAATATATATTCCCTTCTTAGGAACACCATACATCTATTGTGCAAGCCAAAGATCTAACTGCTATACTTGACTTCTCTTTCCTTATATTTAGTATCCAATCTACCCATCAAGTCCTCCAAAACATACCTTTAATATGTTTATTTCTCTTCCTCTCCATCACCACCATCCCAACCCAACTCACCATCATCTTCCACCAAAACTACTTGTATATTGTATAGCCTCCTCTGATGTCACCTCTCTCCCACTCTCGCCTCCCCGTCATCCATTTTCTACCCAGCAACCAGAGTGCTCCTTTCACAACGTACAAGCAAGACCTCTTGCCCATTTAAAACTTCTAATGATTAGACCACAATTAAAATAAAAACCAACTTCTTTCCCAGCTCACAAAGTCCTAAATAATCTGCCCCTTGCTTTTGTTCCCACTCTCATCTTTGGCTACTCTCTTCCTCATATCCTATACTCTAGCTGCAAAAACCTTTCTTAAACTCCTCTAACACACTGGCATTCTAGAGCACCTTCAGTGTTTTGCATAGCTGTTCCCTACAGTTAGATATCTGACTCCCCCTGCCTGTCCCCTCCAATCGGTATAGTTTGCAAATTACCATCTCAGGGAAATTTTCCTTGACCTCCCAGTCACTTCATATCATGTCACCTTATTTAACTCTCTGCATACTACTTGTCACTCCCTGATATTTTTGTTTGCGCTCACTATTTACTTGCTTATTTTCTATTGTTCTGATTAAAATATAAGTTCCATGTCTTTAGACCTTGTCTGTCTTGTTAACACTGTATACCCAGCAACAATAGCAGTACCTAAAATGTTGCAGGTCCTCACTAAATATTTATTAAAAGGAGGAATTGTGAGGTATCTGGAAATTATCTAATACCAACAGATAAAATTAAACATTTGTGTTCAATATATACAAGATAACTTTTAGAAAATTAGAACTACCCCAAAATAGAATGCCTGGTCTCTAAGGCAGTATACAAAAAGATATCAGACAGCCACCTATCAAAGAAGTTGGAAATCTTAGTTCCAAGCAACATGGCCAACATGCAAATCTTCTTCCTTTTTTTTACACTGCTTGCATTTGCTACCATGAACCTCTGCCCATTCTTCAACCCCTGTCCTCCATGCTCTTCTTACTCTCTTGGCTGCCAACTGCCCTCAATCTGTGTCTTGCTCTTTGAACTTGACCTACAGCTCTGGCCTTCCCATCTCCTTGGAATAATTTTTGTTCTTTAGGAATTAAACACAAAAGCAAAGCAATAGCAGAGAACAGCTATAGATAGCAAATCATATAACTTCTTATCCCCAATCACTAGCCACTCACACATGTACTCTAACAATTCATAGTTAATCAGGTTCTGTTCCCACTTGGAATTCCTATTACACATGGAAACATGTTTCTAATACCTTTATTCATATGATAGACCCTTAACATCCATGAGAAATGTTTTAAAATGTGACAATGTATAATTTCTCCCACAAAAATGAAGTATAACTGAAAAATTTCAACTGACCCCCTTCCAATTCATAAAGACTCCACAGGGCAGAAACAAAATTATTAACATAAATTCTATGACTAAAATAAGCTGTACATTATATGTGCCTCAGCAAAATGGCAAAGGATTTCCAGGGTCATTCAGAAATACTTTAAAAAGCACACAAAAATTAAAGCCAATAATTCCAAGGTTTTCTCTTTTCTCTCCTTGGCATCTTATTCAAAGATGCATTTTTATGCCTCCATGCCATGCTTTTTAGATTATCAAATAGTACCATATGTAATTATAACTAGATTATAAACCATTTACTTGACAACTATGCGTGCCTGCTCTTTTAAATCTAATAATTCAGTGCTTCCAGAAGTTTTATAACGTACCAACAATTCACTCTGAACAGCCTTAAAACTGTGTCCTCCAACAGACCATTAACCTTCGCACCTGTTGTGGAGGACAAAGATGCAGATTTTCCTAGTCCTTTTCATAACAATGAATTATAGTCTGTTGAAGGCAAAAAAAAAAAAAAAAAAAAAAAAGTATGAAGTCGATTCTCTTGAAAAGGGTCCTCTATGATGATTTTAATGTCCTTGGTCATATTTTTCAAGTGAAGAATTTGCATGTCCATATAAACATTTTAGTCCATTTCTATTTGTTTCTAAAAGAATTGTATATTCACATATCAGCAAGTGTATACGGAGTGATTTATGTAAATTAGTCATTAAGCTTATACCTTTCTCCACTTGGAAAGTGAAGTGTTTTTAAGAGTAGGCAGCTCATCTACACTTATACAAAACTCTGTTACACCAAAGATCCTTCATTTCAAATATACAGGTACCCAAATCCTTTTCATTGCTACCAGGAGAGTAAGGATACAGGTAGACTGTATCAATTTAGGAGACTGTCTAGTCTGAGCATTAACCCAGGAGACAGGAAGCTGGTAAAATCCAACCAAATTGAAGTAGTTCACTAATCTATTGGTACTCTCAACTGAAGCCAGTAATTTTTAAAAGGAACATCCTTGGGAATAATACATTATACTTACTAAGTGATTTTGCTCAACTATTAAACAAGATACATATTATATAGACATGAACCACCTGTGTCTTTAGTGGGTTTTTTTTTGTAGTTATTTTTTGAGAGAGAGAGAGAGAGAGAAAGAGAGAGAGTGAGCGAGCAGGGGAGGGGCAGAGAGAAAGAAAGAGGGATAATCCCAAGCAGCCGCCACACTGTCAGTGAAAAGCCCAATGTGGGGCTCGAACTCACAAACCATGAGACCATGACCTGAGCCAAAATCAAGAGTCAGGCACTTGACCAACAGAGCCATCAGGTGCCCCCTGTGTCTTTAGTTTTGACCATCAGTTCCCCTCCCACTAAAAACTGGTCCACACACACACACCCTTGGCATGACTGGTCAGTGTCTGTCTGTTACCTCTGAGACTGTGTTCTCTTCTTCAGTCTTCCTGTGTGGACTGCAGCACACTCACACACTTTTAAGGTGTTTATTCTGCACCTCTTTATTATATTACTCAGGCTTTCCTGTTCCAATAACTAGTTCTCAGAAGCTCATCTTCCCCTTCTAAATTACTTGTCTTTGCACACTTTTCTTCTCTTCTGCACTGCTCAGTCTAGACATTATACTTGACTGCCACTGCCCCTTTCAGGTTGAAAATATTTTGCCTTCCAATGACGTTGCTGGAAACCCCTTCATCTTTCCTGTCTGAATGTCTTTATGGGATACTCCAAGGCCACTTTGTTCTATATTTTACCACCAATCAGAGCAAACACAGGCACTTTAAGAAATACCTCTGTGGCAACATCCAACATCTCAGGACACTTCTTGCCTTTTATTCCCATTTGCTTACTCTGTTTCTGGGTCTCTGATTCCCAACACATAACTGATTATCTTCCCAGATCCGTTAAATTAACACTTCAGTAACTATATGCTTGGTTCTCAATTCCAACCTCAACCCTAGACTATTTACGTACCTAGTGTGACTCCATATTCTCAGGCTCCACTTTTAGGAAACCAGACTAAGACATTCCCTTATGGCCAAACTTAATTCTGGTTAATATAAAATATAAGAAAACAAAGAAAAACTAAAACACATGTTCTATGAGGACACATTTGCCCTAACACTGGCCTCTCAAAGGAGACTCGCCAACTCTAGTTACTATATCGCCTGCCACCCACCACTAAACTAAAACACAAACAGTATCCAATTTTCTCTCATTCATTTGCAATTCAAGTTTATCAACTTTGAATCTTTACCTGACCCCAAACTTTTCATTCTCACTTCTTACATTTCCAACCCTATAGTCCTTCAGACTGTCACTGATGGTATACTCCTTGGTCTACAAGCCTGAGAGTCCTCAAACATTGTTTTGACTCATGCCTTTACTTCCTCAAATCCTGTGTCACCTCAGGTTGAGTGGGTATCTCTGCCCCGGCCTTGTCTTTACAAGTTGTAGTCCTGGAGGTAGAGGAAGGGAGTATGTAATGATTTCATTTTTAATTTCAATTATTTTTGTAATTATAGTTGATGCACTGTAAGATTTTTGAATCATTGAACTAAGCCCAGGCTTCTTTAAAAAGAAATATAAGACAGGGAGACAGATGGCTCAGTTGGTTGAGTGTCCAACTCTTGATTTCAGCTCAGGTCATGATCCCAGGGTCATGGGATCAAGCCTCATGTTGGTCTCCATGTTGAACATGGAGCCTGCTGGAGATTCTCTCTCTCTCTCTCTCTCTCTCTCTCTCTCTCTCTAAGATAAAAAAAATGAAAAATAAATTTTAAAAAAAGGTAAATCTAGGGAGAGGCAAGATCCCATGGACTTTATTATAGTGCCATATCAGAAAGGAACTTGAAACCATTAATGGTTACCTATCTCCTAAAACATGGCATGTGAAATTTATTCCCATTTAAAAACATATAGAACATGTCCCAAAGCAATAAGAATTATGTGTAAATTACACAGTCTGAAATAAAGATATTTGGTAGCTAGCTTCCAACTACAAACAAAATGTCTGAAACTTAAAAATTCTTATTGGTCACCAACTCTCATCAACTCCTTTATTTTCTCCCACCTTTAATTTTATTTTTATATAAAAAAGTAAAATAATGTTACTTTCAGGTCAATAAAGAGGTCACCAGTTGAAATGCAGCCAACAATTCTAACAACTTTGAACTCTCATTAAAAAAAAAAAAAAAAAATTACCAGTGCTGTATGCCAGTTCCCTAGGTAACCAAGACTCCACTTCAAAAACGGACTGGATAAACAAGAGAAAGCAATACATACACATACACTACACCAAACAAAAGGCAATTTTGCTTCATTTGCTAAAATAGATTTTACCAAGTGTTTTTACATGGTGGCAGATGGTAACTGCATTAATATTTATGTTGGACACGGCAAGAGAGGCTCAGAGCAAAAGGACATTAGATTGAAGATCCATCCTTGGAAATAGGTAAAAATCAACCTGTCTGTGTAGAATGAGCACATGCTACCAAATATGAGTGTAAATCCATGCTCTCCCACCCCACGCTATCTTGGATAAGGATTATATTCTCTGCACCTCAGTTTCCTCATGAATAAGAGCTAAACTGGAAGACTGTAATGGGGATTAAGTAAGATAATGCTGGTGAATCACAGTTACAGCTACCACTTCCCACGTGCTCACCTTGGTTAGGCATGTGTAACAACCTAATGAGTTAAATATAGGCACCTCCATTTTACAGCCGAAAGTAAGATTCTAAGAGTTTAAATAACACATGGATGTTATTTAATGCCACATGACTAATACGTAGCAGACATGAAATTCAAACCCAGGACTGCCAGAACTCAAAGTCCATGCTCTGGACTATTCCAGATTCCTGCAGTAGGACAGTACCTGAATCAGACCAGGCACTCAATAATGCTTTTTCTTATTAATCAATATTTTAAATACAAGGAGCACCTTGAGGGCTTCGAAGCTGCACAACTCTAGGGGAGCCATTCATCTCAGGGTCTGTATGAATGATACACTCTGACGAGTTGTGCGATGCACTGCACAGCCTGTACTTCTGTACAAAGTGACCCCTGGGCACTAGTGTTCATAGGGCTCTATAATCAAGAGAGAAAAAAGGGGACAGAAATATATTCAAAGAGGATTTCTATCTGTAGTAGGCCTATAATATTCAGGCTCTCCCAGCATCTTCTGAACAGCTTTTATATGTTTCAGGGATGCCCTAAATTATGACTTCACCTCTTTAAGTTGGAATTTAAAACTCCTTTCCTAGCCCTACTTGCTTATACTGTTTGAGTATAAGCATATATAAGCATGGGGCCTGGATTAAACCAAAGTTCACCTATAGATTTCATTTCAAAAGTGATCAACGTGAGGCACTACATCTGACTCTCTCACATCCCCAGATATTTAATTTTCACTTTTGCCAGCTCCTTATGACAGAGCCTTCTTTCAGACCAGTTGTCCAAGCCCCACTTTCTACCACCAAAGTAGCCTAACAATGTTTTCTAAACAAAGACTCTCCTCTTCCTAAAATAACTCCTGTGCCATCCCAGTGGTCAAGACAGCAATATTTTTAAGTCTCTACTCATGTGATATACTTGCTATAAGTGGATACACACAGAAAATGCTAAATAAATTCTAGTTTCCTTAATTTTTTCCCTATATATCTTATTATCTCTACAAGATCAGACACTGGGCCTTATTATGCCTCTCAGTATAACCACTGGTGACCAGAGTTGTACATCAGCAGGGCCATGTTTGTTGAGAGTAATGATGATCTGTTGAGGATAGTGGTGGTGAGGACCCAAAACACAAAGCTAAAGGGCGCCCATAACCACCTGCTATAGACTGAATGTTTGTGTCCCCCAAAATTCATCTGTTGAAACCTAATCCCTAATGCGATGTTAGGAGGTAGGGCCTCTGGGAGGTGATTAGGTCATAAGGACAGAGCCCTCATGAACAAGATTAATGCCTCTCTACAAGAGGCCCCAGAGAACTGCCCTGCCCCTTCTGTCATGTGAGGACACAGCAAAAAGATGGTTGTCTATGAACCAGGATGTGGGCTCTCACCAGACACCAAATATGCCAGTGCAATGATCTTAGACTTCCAGCCTCCG
The DNA here is from genome assembly GCF_024362965.1 of Panthera pardus. Lineage (NCBI taxonomy): Eukaryota > Metazoa > Chordata > Mammalia > Carnivora > Felidae > Panthera > Panthera pardus. The sequence continues at coordinate 190,792,540 of NW_026526688.1, forward strand.
GAACTGTAAGAAATAAACTTCTGCTGTTTTTAAACCATTCAATCTATGATATTTTTGTTATAGAAGCCTGAATGGACTAAGACATCTCCCATCCCTAAAAGTTGTATTTCATTTTACAAGTGTTCCTATAAAGAAGAAAGATGGAATTTATTCACAGCTTTTGTTAATTCTCTTGTCCCTTTTAAATAATGTATTTTGATTTTTAATATAATCCTTCAAGTAGCAGAGCCTTCTTTCCATCTTGAATTCTTTTCCTTAGTTCAACTACTACTTTTGTTTCACTAAAACAGCTCTCAACTAGGCATTGCCAAAGGCTCTTGGTGATGTAAATTAATTCCTATGGGCTCAAGCATAATCATCTGGTAAGAGAACAGTAGTGAAAATATGATCTGCCTTGGGTATCAGGAGCTGCCCGGGCCAATATAGTTATAACCATTATATATACAGGCAAACCCCTCAGCAGAACCTTAATCCCTTCTACTCTGTCAGAGGCCTTAATGACTTAATGATTCTTAAAATACAGGACAATATGCTATGAATACAGATTATCAACCTCCCACCCCCTTTCAAACTCTCCAGGTTGGCCAGGTTGGCCTTGGTAACCTATAAATACTAGCTGATAACTCCTATGTGTGTTTATGCATGTGCCTATGTAGAATCGACCCATTCTTCCCTTCTTCTGAATATCAGTGAATCTTTTTTTAATCTCATATCTGCAGTATGAAACTGACAGAACCTATTTCAAGAGTTGTTCTCAGAGTTAAACGATATCAGGTATGTAAAGTACCTGGCACAGTGCCTGGTATAAAACAAAGCTCAACGGAAACAAGTTTCCTGCCCTTCCTCTTCTCCTTCTCCTCCAGCCCCTAATGGTTTCTCCTTGCCCTGAACTCCTCTAATACAACGCTTTGTTTCTTCTTTTACTCATCTAAACCCTGGTAAGTTATTCTATTTAATTCATTCAGTACTTAATCAACATTAAATTTGTTCAAAACTGTTCGAAGTTGGGATATATGTACAAAATACACTCAGGACTTGTCCTCAACACATGCACAGTGTTGTAAGAGCAGAAAATTTTTGAAATTAAACAGAACTGCACTACAATGTACTCTCTGCTATAAAAAATTAATGTATAAAGGACAGAGTGACAACCAGGGCTAGAAAATATCAATGAAAGCCTCAGCAAAAAGATATTTAAGCTAGGCATTAAAAATTAATAGGACTACATCATGAGAATGTGGCAAAAAAAGTAACTCAGGCAGAGGAAAGAAAAAAAAAATTCACCAGAGCAAAAACTTCTGTAAGCATATTAGACTTGTATTATTAATTATGATTATCAAGACCATACTTTTTAAAGTAAAAAGCAGGATACACAAATACAAAGAAAACTATACGGACATCTGAACAAAATAGTTTGAAAACCTAGGATATACAGTTGCCATTTCTAGAAAAGCAAAATAAATGAACAAAAACCTAATTATCAAAAGAATAAGGAAATGGTTAAATAAGTAGTGACTAACCAAATTAAGGAACTATGCAGACTTTAGTAATGATAATAATGGAGTAAATGTAATGTCATTTCAAATATTTAAAATAATATAAAATTGAAAATTCTTATTATAATATGTGAACAAAGACTTTAAAGGAATATGCATAAATAAAATAGCTATTTGGTGTATTAACGGTGATTATTTTATAAAAACCTTTTTGAATCCTTTTACGATAACGCTTTAAAAATAAAGGATGAAGTGTGTCTATTCAGGTAATGCTTTTTATTGACAAAATTATTTTAAGTTGTTTTTCAACTTAATTTATAACAACCTTTTTTATTTCCACCAAAAACAGCAAACCAGAAGCATCATGTACTTAAGCAAATATTCCCATAATGTTAACTTACACTGTCCTGTCCTCCTCCACCCTCGCCATCACCATCCCCAAAACTCAAGTTACTCCCATTTAGAAAGGCTGTGGCTTTTCTTTACTCACTGTATGGCATATTTTATGTTCAAAGCACAGAAATTTAATTACTTATAGTATAAGGATTTTGAGCTGAAGTTGTCTCAATGAGAACGCATTTATTTGAAGACAAAATGGATTCTCCTATTTCTCGCCTTTTTTTGGACAAAAAAGATAAGCCAGGAAGATCTTCACCGGACACATGATATCTAAACATGAGGTTGTCAATCTCATGTGGAGTCAAAAGGAAGAACAGGGAAGATCAAAAGTTAAGAACATGTTAATTTCTTATGTTTTTCTATTTTTATTTCCTAACATTTAAAATCAAGAATACTTTAGCATTTCATCTCAATGTACCTAAAAGATCCATTTTTGAGTTTCTAATTAACTGATTGTTATAGAATTTTACTTTCTGAAATTGTAAGATAAATGCACCTATCTTTAAGAAACCATCAAAATAATTAGGAGTCAAGAATGTCACCATTCAATTTTAAAGAAGCAAAGTGAACTGAATTTACCTTATTAACTGTCTTTTAAGTGTGATAGATGTGCTTATGCATTTTATTAGATTTTTAATAAACGTAACAAAATGTACTACAAACAGTAAAATAATTATTTCCTTCAATGCTCAGGATTTTTTTAAATGGCATTGAATACCACAGTTTCTCTTTCACGACAATTATTAATCTTGAAAGGTCAGCTATAAATATCTTTTCCTAATATCTTTGTGGGTTGGATAAAAACTGAACGTCTGCCTAATGAGCATGGTGCTTGTCAGCCTTGATTTTCTTTCTGTGGCCTTCGGTGATCGGCACCTCGAAATACACTTCCTAGAGCGACTCAGCAACAGGAGCTCAAATCTTTCTGAGGTACCTGCTGTTATGGGAAGCTCGCAAGGAAAGCAAAGAGAAAAGGCAGTGTGCTTTCGGAATAACCAGAGACAGAGGACCGAAAAATGGAATATATCTCTGCCACATATATAAATACATTATATGTAAACAGCATGTTATAGCTTATTAAGTATCTTACACACAGCTCCTGCACTTAACAGATCATGGAACAACTTCAGAGAGCCCAGAGACATAGCCATGGCCGCTTGGCTACCAGAGAGCCTCGAGATGGAATTTTCCTGTCCCAAATCCTAGTCTACTCCAAGTGTAACAGTATAGCTCATGGTGTTTGTAATGAGACAGACCGAGGCTTGAGTTTCAGCTCTGCCATTTCCCAGTCTTGGGCAAGTCACTCAAGACCTATGTGCCTCAGCTTCCTTATCTGTAAAATGAAGTAATAGGAGCCTAGATTGCATAGGGTTGTTGTGAGCATGAAATACGGCACATAAAGCCTTTCGCACACATGCAGCCCCAGGATCACCCTAATGCTAGTTGTCGTGATTGCAGCAACAGCTATTACTGGCATTCTTCTCCAGATGCAGCTGTCAGAACTGTTACTGCAGGAGGCAGCATGGTGTAGCAGTTAGGAATGTCGAGTTCTCACGCTAAACCTTATCTGGGTTCAAATCCCACCACTGCCAAGTAAAAGCTATGTGACTTATAGACAGGTTACTTAACACTCACTCTGTCATCTCAGTTTCCTCCCCTGAAAATGAAGGCAGTGATAATAAAACCTAGTTCTTTTGGCTGCTGGAAGGATTAAATGAGTCACACATACACAATACTTAAAATGGTGCCCAGTATTGGAAAGTACTTAATGAATACTAATTTTAATCTATTGTCATTACTATCTTATCAATTTCCAGCACCTTCCCCCAAGTTCCTGACAGTCAACCCTTTTAAAACAGCTGAGCATCTATTATATGCAGATGCTAGCAGTACATTGAAAGAAAATGATGCTTCCTACCTTCGGTAGGCACAGTTACAATCTATTTTATTAGCTAGGACATAAATCTACACTAATGACGCAAGGCATCATATTCTAACTGCCAATGAAGAGTAAAGACAACAGGTGAGACTAAAGTCCAGAGGAGGAAACCAATTTGAATGCATCAGTCTTCCCTCTTTGGGAGCAGATTTGTTATTTATAGCCAAAGAACCAAGGAAATAAGGAAATGAGATGTGGTTCCAGGACCCTGGAATTTCATGGCCCCACAAAATTTGCTTAAAAATCAAGGTGAATGAAATAGGGATATCTAAGACATTAGAAATGCCTTAGGCAGGCTGAGACATTAAGAAAATTATCTACCTTCTACTCATACTACAATTTCTTTAAAGAAATGTATTTTAACAGCAAAAGTAGATAGTAAGAAATAATCTCATAATATGAAACAATTCTCACCAAAAAAGGGAACCAATGATTGTGAGGGTGTGTGTGTATATTGTACATAGGTACATATATATTCAGGTGCACACTTTTTCTCTTACTACTCTCTCTTTGTTTCTGATTTCTCTTCAGACTGTTGAAACCCTTGAGCAGGCTGAATTCACAAATCAGTCTTTGGCAACCACTGGGGTAAAGTGCAGTGCAGAACACAACAGGTGTGGACCAGATCTATACTGGCAGAGCAAAGCAAAGAATTAGATCATTTTAATCAAAATGTTTGGCTTCAATTACTGAAATAACTTCTTTCTTTACCAATCTTTCCAAAAATCTACTTCCACTTCCTGATTCTGTTGGCTGGGATAAAAACTTTTTTTAGACTTATCATGCTAACAACCCCAACCCAAGGAATAGGGGCCGCAATGAGTTAAACTGAAAATCATAAGCCAGGCCAGTAAATGGAGATGAATTGTTAGTGTTCCTAGAAAGAACAGCTCCGTTTTCCAGATTTCCTGAGGAAGGAGCTGCACAAAGTGGCTTATTTGATTTTGCAGACGGAAGCAGGTAGCACAAATCTAGCAGGAAACAGAGCTCTCAAGGGAATTATTCAGGGAATTTTTGAAAGGAAGCATTTCAGAAAAAAATTTAAATAACTCTTCCAAGCAAAATTGGAAATATTATTTAGAGGAAAGAGCACAGACTGAATCCCTGTACTACCACCTACTAGTGACATCTTGGCAACCCTCTAACCTCTCTGAGCCTCAGTTTTCTCATCTACAAAATGGAGAGAAAGATCATACACACTAGCAGAGTGAAGGATTAAATTACAATTATATACACTGCCTGGCCATTATTAGGTGTTCAAAATGGGTAGCCATTATCATTACAGTTATAAGGTTCACTCGTGTGGGGACCACTAAGAGTATTTATTCACCAGCAAACATGTGGTTGGGCACCTGCTGAGTGACACAAGTCTTTGAATCCAAGGTCCTCAAAGTCCAGGGGGAGAGACAGGGAAAGAGAAATAGTGCAAATGGATTCTGACTGATTCTACAAGAAAAAACATAGACAAGGTAACAGTGACGGGACCATGGACAGAGCAATCAACTGTGTAGAGGAGGCTCCAGGAAAAACAAAACACCTAAAATATTTTTGGAAAGGTGTGAAGGACTCATTTTGTGTGGAAGGCTGGGAATGACATTTCAGGCTGGGGGAACCACATATGCAGAAACACGGAAATATGGAGCACCCTGGTGTGTTCAGGACACTGTAAAAAATCACTTTCTAGAAACCATTCCCAAACATTTAATTTGTCACAAGGGCTTAAATAGGATATTCATGCCATTTTATCAAATACAATAAAATCTCACAGTGCAACAAGTATGGTCATAAAAGCAACTGGTGATTTGCTCCTATCCATTCAGCATTCCCACCGTGCAACGGTGAAGGGTTAGTTCTCTTCTGTGAGAAGTGTGGCATTAAAGTGGCTCTTCTCCCATGATTCAGCCCTTTTTTAGTTCAGCATATAATGTTACACTTCGATTGTAGCAACTGGTCTATTTCCTATACCTCTAACAAGTGAAAAACATGTCTTTCTCTGCACAGTGACTAGAATAATACTTTCAAAAATATGTATATTATTTCGGCTTAACCCTGCAACAACAAAGCACCACAATCTTCATGACTAAATTTTTGGAGCCACATTGATCATCACAGAGGGAACGGACTATATTTGCATACTAAAATACAAATTATTTAGTGCCAAAATAACACAGGAATTTAGTACAGATTCTTGTCAGACTGGATATAGTTAGCTTGTGCTGACTTTTGACTGAGTTATTCAATGGTTTTATTAATATTTTAAAGGATAACATCCTAGCTATTTCTGAATCAAAATCTTAGGTTTCAGTAAATCTTTCCTAGATTTCATTAGCCTTGGAAATATCAACCATTTGCCAAATGAAAAGAAACACACACCCAAGAGTAAACTCAAATTGTCGGACACCAAAGAACACACATTACTTCTCAGCATGCTTTTCAGTATCCTTAGAGTTTCAAGAAGGAATCGTGACTTTAGAGCCTTAACAGACTTTAAAAGCACCTTCATTATCTAGATTGGGAAACTGTGGTCCTTGAAAACTGAAACCATGGCTTATTCACTTACAGAGTCTTACCAGTTAGGACTGAAAACCCAACCCGAACAGGCTTGAGTAGAAAAACACTTTTCCTTGACTAAAAAGTCCAAAGGTAAGGCTGACTTTGAGGTGTGGCTTCATGCAGGTGCTTACCTACATCAATGGTGTTACCAGCACATCAAGTTTCTTTTTTAAATCCTTATCTGCCATTGCCTTCTGCTCTCTTGGCTTTCATTTGTGACTCCATGTGGCAATAAGCAGCTCCCCCCACCTCCTCTCAACATCAAATCTCGAAGAAAAGAAGATCTATTTCCCACATCTCTCCCCCAAAATCTAGGATTCCTTCCAAGGGCCCATGGCAGTCATTTGCCTACTCTAAACTGATCACTGGATCCAAACAGGAGAGATGTGATTGTTGTAGGCCTTTGGGACAAGACACAGCCTGAACCTATGGGTGGAGTCCCATCTGGTCCATACAGACAGAAGATGGGAAAAGGATGGGTTCCCCATATGAAACTCAGAAGTCATTGCTGAAAGAAAGAAGAAGAGAGTCTAAGGGGACAAACATCTAATTAGTCCTATTTCTGCTACTTACTTCATGCAGATCAGAAGAGAATGACATAAAAGCTCTGACTACATGGTAAAAAAAATATCTCACACTAAAAAAACATAAGATTTAAATATGTACATGTGTATACACACAAAGCCCTATGGTATAAATGTGGGAGGTTGCAAAACTACTTCAGATTGTAAGCAAACCAAGCTAATGACCTCATCTTCATAAGTCATGAAACAGCCTTCACACACCTTTACTTAGGTGTAATTCACATAGGGAATACATGGGACTTTAAACAGGAAAAGCCTAATAGCACTGCACTTTTTCCACAAAGAGCAACTCTTAATACTACCTGTTATCTACTTCAGAGAGAGTTTAACTGCTTATGGGAGATAGCATACACTCCTAAAGGAAAGGACTTTAGAATGACAGAACAGTCTTCTAGGTAACACCCAGTCTTGAGTGTGTTTGTGACAGTGTGTGTGTGTGTGTGTGTGTGTGTATTTTTTTAACTGCTCCAAACCAGAGTGGTGAACTATAACCCTCTTCCCACCACACCAATCACAGACAAAAAAAAGCATTTGTCAAGGATCTTTCAACTTTGTCATTTCCTGCATTGCTTAGATTTATGCAATAGCAAGTCAGAACGGAAATAGCTAATGCAATAAATATATAGTAGCTTAATTCTATTTGACGGTGAAAGATGGAACTCTAACCAGCTAAAGTTGCTCTATACTGAGGAAAAACATTCCATTACAAGAAGCAATCAGTCCAGTGGAGGATATCCCGTGGATGAATCAATGTGGAAATAAAAGGACAATTCCAAAACAAACAAACAAACAAGAAAACAAAAACAAAAAACATCAAAAGAAATAATCCCTCTCTGGCTGAGACCTTAGGACCTCCACCATCTCCCTTAAAATGTCAGTTGCTTGAAGATAAGAATCTACCTTAGTTATCCTTACATCCACAATAATGAGCACAGCACAGCTTCCATCGCATAGCAGGTGTTTAATAAATATTTTTTAATGTATATTTTACTTAAATGAACAGAGCTGAAATGAAATAAGAGACTACCACTATGTTACCCCTTTTGACAAAAGCATTGCCTGCCAATAAGCACTCTGATAGGTTAAATCCAGACCTAGATCCACCCTGGTCCAATCTATCTATCTCTGTACTATTTGCAGTGTGCTGGGTATATTAACATGAGCTTAGCAAAACTGGCATAGTCCATTACTGTCCATTCTATGTTTCTCAACCCTTCCTTTATCTGTCACAGTCCTGCATTAAAATGGGGCCCTTCACAGTTATCATTCAAGATCACAGAACCCAGTGGACCAAACCCATGTTTTTAGGAAAGGTCCTATTACGACTTTGAGCAGAAGTGGTAAGTAGTCCTCCTAACAGAATTACGTACTAATAGGGACTCTTGCTATTTGGCTGAGTGACATCTTACAAGATAAACCCTATATAAAACAATTGCAGTTTATTATGATGAATTTTACAGCCAGACACCTAAGTCAAATATTTTAGAAAAAATTGCTTCTTTCTATGTTTGTGTGGTACCTCTTTAAGCACATGTGCTTTATTTTTTTTTTTTTAATTTTTTTTTTTTCAACTTTTTTTTAATTTATTTTTGGGACAGAGAGAGACAGAGCATGAACGGGGGAGGGGCAGAGAGAGAGGGAGACACAGAATCGGAAACAGGCTCCAGGCTCCGAGCCATCAGCCCAGAGCCTGACGCGGGGCTCGAACTCACGGACCGCGAGATCGTGACCTGGCTGAAGTCGGACGCTTAACCGACTGCGCCACCCAGGCGCCCCAAGCACATGTGCTTTAAAATCTGAGATACTCCATCTCCTAGAATCCCATATGCCTCTTGTCAAATTCCAGGGAGACTGCCTCCTCCTGTTCGGTGGGTCTCAGCATGTAGAAGTAAAGAAAAGACATACTTAAGGAGGGTACGTTAACACAGCTTTCTGACTTGGAGAAGAGCCAGAATCCGGAATCATCTTTCTGGCTTCCCACTCATTGTATCAGCCACTGTGACATTCAAATAAAGCCAATATGGACCGGATTACAAATCAGAAATCTACTGTAACCCTTTCTGTTGCTCTTCCAGAACCTTGATACCCAGATCGGTAAATGTACTGGGCAGAACAGAACCCTTGAAGTTGGCAACCATTCCTACACCAGTAAACCACCTTCAGCAGAGCAACTCAACAACCTTTACCTCCCATGTCACTCTAAGCCATGTATCACCAAGCCTCTTGTTCTCAACTCACCACTGCTGTCAACTTGATCTGGACGATTCTGGATTCTAGTACTGGCTTTTGTGCACTTCAGTACCTCCTCTGTAAAACGAAGGGATGAACTGATGACCTCTAGAGTCTACCAGCTCAAAAATGACCTCATGTCTTATAAACGTCAGGTTGATGTGAAAACTGAATGGTCATTAGTTTGAAATAAACTTTCTGACTTGGATTAAGCTATGAATTTTCTTAATAAATAACATTTATGGAGTACCTATTATATATTAGGCATTCTTTAATGCTTGACATGTCTTCATCTATTTAATTATCAGAGTCCATATGAGGTGGGTACAACTGTTATCCTCATTTCACAGGTAAGGAAACTGAGACAGAGATACATTAAGTAAACTGCCTGTGGTCATGCAGCTAATGTACTTGGGATTTAAATGTCAGACATCTGGGTCCAGAGCTTACACTCCCAACTACTATTTTATACTGACTTTTAAGCTTGTTTTTCTGTTGATACTACTCCCTCAGCCCAGAATAGTCTACCTCCCTCATTTCAACATTTGAGCAAATATTTCTTGAATGTTCCAGGAACTGTGCCTGGGAACAGAGTTAGAGTGGAGGAACAAGACAAGTCCCTTCCCTCATACAGCTTACTTATAATAATAGATACGGGTGAGAAAGCAAGTACATACTAAATAACTGGATATGATACAGATTTTTAATCATTGTTCTTATTACCCTGTACCATGGACTTATTAATTACTGGTGTGTTATTATTATTAATGTATGATACCACTGAGAGCAAATACAGAAGGCATTTGTCTTAGACTTGGGTAGTGAGAAATCTAAGTGACTTCTGAAGTGACATGTGGAGGATGAATATTGAGCCAGACAAAGAATAGTACTAGTGAATACCTTGCAGTAAGACAGAGCATAGCAGAGTCAAGGAACTCAAAGAAACTGAATAAGGCTCGGGCAGAGACAGCAAAGGAGAGAAAGTGATGAGAGACTGAGCTGGAGAAGTTAATAGAAGTCAAATCCTAAATAGCTAAATTAAGAAGTTTGGATGACGGCAGAATAAACTTTAAATTCATGGAGCTTCAACCTCAAGGCCCCCCACTTCCACAAAATCTTTCCAAGGCCCTGGGAGGGCACTAATAAGGGTTCATACAATCATATATTTTCAAAACTTTTGCAAAAGAAAGATATATTCACTACAACCGGTAAGGATAGCTAGCTATTCCACTCTGACTTTGCCTCTGTCAAACCTCCTGTTATGTCCATTGACACTGAAATGACGAGGTCGTTTTGGGGATCTAGCAAAGGAAGTCAAGTTGACTATACATTTAGTTTGGGTTTACTCTAAACTAAACTAAATGTATTTCCAAATATGGTGAATTTACTGCAGGCCATCTCAGATGAAGAAAGTTTTTTTTCTTTTTTTGATGAGAATGGCATATTTGATAAAGTTTATGTGCACAATTTTTATTGCCATTTGGGAAGGCAATTTCCAAAAAACAAGTGAGAAATTATAGACTCTTAACTTGGGTACATATAACAGGTCTTGTTTTATCCATTTTAAATTATTTTTAAAATAACTGATAAGTTTCAGATTTAAAAAATGAAATATGAAACAGAAGCAATAAAGATAAGGAATGAAATCAACAGAAATTACTCTGAACTTAAAAAGCAAATTGTAACAAAAAGCTTTCAGATCATACCAAATGAAATGATTAATCAAGAGGAAGAAATAAATTTTGAATAGAAGTAATGAACAGGCTCTTGGATATTTTGATAATCCAATTCATGAAGAGGATTGAATCACGAACAAACTTGGAAAAGATTTCAATTTCTTGCTAATTTGACATGAAATACTTAAATCAACAAAGATGCCCATTAACTCTCAATACTCCACTACCAAGTGCTCTCTCCCTCTCTCTGCCCCTCCCCTGTTCACTCACTGTCATGCACTCTCTCTCAAAATAAATAAACTTTTTTTTTTTTTTTAATTATAGAAAGGGGCACCTGGGTAGCTCAATTGGTTAAGCGGCCGACTTAGCCTTGGGTCATGATCTCACGGTTTGTGAGTTTAAGCCCTGCATGGGGCTCTGGGCTGACAGCTCAGAGCCTGGACCCTGTTCAGATTCTGTGTCTCCCTCTCTCTCTCTGCCCCTCCCCCATTCACACTGTCTCTCTCTCTCTCTCTAAAAATAAACATTAAAAAATTTAAATATATATATGTGTACATATATGTTATACATATATATGTATATATGTATATATATGTATATATATGTGTATATATATGTATAATATATATGTACATATATATATAGAGAGAGAGAGGGTGGGGGGAGAGAAATGGGGCAACTGAATGGTTCAGTTGGTTAAGTGTCCAGCTCTTGGGTTCGGCTCAGGTCATGATCTCACGGTTCATGGGATCAAGCCCCACATCCGGCTGTGCACTGATAGCTCAGAGCCTGCTTGGGATTATCTCTCCCCCACTCTTTCTGCCTCTCTCTCTCCCTCTCAAAATAAATAAATAAACATTTAAAAAATTACTTAAAAAAAATATTCTACCTCAAAAGGGACATCAATGGCAAACTGTTTAATGTCATCAACTCTACTGGTACTAAAGATTAGTCCTGAATAAGAAATTCTAAAATGCCCTAAAATCTTACAACTCCTATTTGGAAGGAATTTAATAGAAGTTTCTTTGAATTTGGCTATAGTCTTAAATAGTTGCATAGTCTATAAGCGAGTCATGACATTTTTCTAAAAGGAAAACTGTTCTAAAAAAATGTTAAAAAATCAAATTTTGATTACCAAAGAAACAACTGAATTTTAAACCTATGCTGTCTATAAAAGATATTATAAAATCACTGTCATATGAAAAAATGATCAAAAATTATGCAGCTAACAAATGAAGAATAGGTATTCCAGCAGTGTGGCAGAAATATTTATTTTTCTCAATTTTAGGATTTTTGTGGTATTTCTTGGATTTTTTAAATGTGTAATTTGTTGTATTTTCTTTTTTCATTCTTAATTAAAGGTTTACTTTTGTTCTTAATTTTTGTACTGATAATTTTGTGTTGTTTTTCTTAAAGAGGGTCCCCAAAATTGTATAAACACTAAACTCTACCCCTGAGTTTGGACATTATTGCAAGGCATTTTGTTCTCTTCTCTCTAGTCTATTCATCCTTTAATGCTCAGCCCAAATGCCATCTCTATACCACTGTTCTTTGTGTTGCTGCCTATTTTCACGAAGGAAAGAAGAAATTCAAACGTTTTAAGCAACTACTCTTCTGGACAAATCATGCTATGTGCTTTATGACATTACCTCACTTAATCCTATGTTTCTTGAAGGCAAGGCAATTGTTTTTCATATTTCCCAAAATAAAAAAATAAATGCCGGTAGTAATGACTCTTGCCTTTAATGAATGCTATTATGTTAATTTTATGTCTTAACTAGTCCCTCTTAAGTATGTTGACTGAAGATAACATTTAACCCTTTGGGTGACCCATTTTAAACGTGGACATAGTTTCCCAAAATGCAGCTTCTGGTTAAACCATAGTTTCTTTGCCCATACACACAGTCCTTCCAAATGTTACAGTTGCGGGGGCAAACTGTGCATTTATACCCAAGATAATCACACGCCTGTAATTGCACTTAAAACTCTTGGGACTCTGGTACACTATGTTTTCTGTATCTCACTCTGCCTGAATATATTCCCTTCTAACTAATCATAGTCAGTTCTTAACATCCCCACTGAGAATGACACTCTAATCCTCAGGGATTAAGCAGACACTGCCCCTGGTCTTCAGCATTACATTGTTAATCCATTAGGATTAACAAAAGTACAATTTGAAAAAATGAGGAAATAATTCCACTGCCCATAATTTAGGATGGCAAAATCAGATCGATTAAGGCTGCCAACATATGATATAATTAACACAACCATTGTATGGAGGATATTGCAGCACATATGGTATGATATGTAAAACCAAACAATGTTTTTTATAATGTGTGAATATAGATATTATAAAGTTAAAGATCAAGTGGAGATCTCTTCCTTAGTTCCTCCTTGGGCTGTGTTTTTAACATGACCCTGACTCTATCAAGTGTCAGTTTCATATTTGGTGATGAAATTGTCTATTTAAATAGAAAGTTATAACCAGCATTTTTTACTTTATATGTCAGGTTCTTAATAGTTTCCTAAATAACAAGGAACACTCTTAGTCAGTTGGCATTTTCCAGTGTTTTAATTGCCTGCTGTGATATAATTATTGTGACATTTTGGGATGTTTTTAACATCCTGAATTAAATATTCTGACATCCCACAGAGCACTTCATGAAAACAGTCAAACTGTATTCAAGTCATTAGCAGTCTACAGCTGTCCTTTAATATTAAAATTATTTTCCAACACAAAACACAGATGAAAATTAAAGTATTTAACAACTTTGAGCTCGGGTTAGATTTGAGTTCTATATTACCCTAATTTATCAGGGAAAGAAGATCAGGGTGACTCTGAGATTCTCCCATTAAACTTTATCTAAAGCACCAAATGAATTAGGGCCACCTCATGATAAAAGAAAATGAACAAAATGTACTGATTTTAAAAGTGCAATTAGCCTCCCATTACATAGCCACAAATTCTACATCAAGGATAATCACCAGAACACTACATCTCTTTATTGTCCTGGAGAGCTGGCTTGCTTTTTTTTTTTTTATTCATGCACTTGTCTACCCATCTATCTGTTTATTTTTTTAATATGGTATGTTCAAATAAAACCTGACAGATAATTCAGGTAACTGATATATTTTAAATAACAGACTCCACACTGTAATTCTGTGGCAAAGTCCTAATGGGTTTCCAAAGGGAAGGCCTGCTAGATGGACCACTGATTAGCATAGATAACGCACCATTGTCACCTGGATGTCTTATTAGCATCTCAAATTTAGCACATCTGAAACCTTCTCCTTGATTCCCTTACCTTCTCCTCCCACAGACTCCCCCATCTCAAGAAATGGCAACCCCATGCTTCCAGTGGCTCAGCCCACAATCTCATCAATATCACTGACTACTCTCTTGCTCTCAAATGTAATCCAAACCATCAGAAAATCCCATTGACTAACATTCAAAATATATGCAAAATTCAGCACTTCTCACCACCTCCTCCTTTGCCTCTTACTTAGTTCAAATCACCAGCATCTTTTTTTTTCAATTGAGGTAAAATACACATAAAATTTGCCAAGTTAACTATTTTTAAGTGGGTATTTCAGTGGAGTTAAGTACATTCACAGTGTTGTGCAACCATCACCACTATCCATTTCCAGACCTTTTTCATCATCCCAAACAGAAATTCTGTGTTCATTAAACAATAACTCCCCATCCCCATCCCTATCCCCATCCTTATCCCCATCCCCATCCTCATCCCCACCCCAGCCCCTGGTAACTTCTAGTCCACTTTCTCTATGAATCTGATTTTCCTAGATACTTCATATTAGTCAAATCATACACTATTTGTCTGGCTTATTTCACATGGCATAATGTTTTAGAGCTTCATCCAGATTGTAGAAGGATCAGAATTTCATTTTCTTCTTAATCTGACCACTGGATGTCTATACCACATTTTATTTACCCATTCATCTGTTGATGTACATTTGGGTTGTTTTAACCTTTTGGCTTTTGTGGATAACGCTGTTATGGAACCTGGTATACAAGTACCTGGTATATGGAACCTGGTATACAAAAATCTACTTTTGATTTCTTTGTGTACATATCTAAATGGAATTGCTAAACTATATGGTAACTCATTATCATCTTTTGAATGAACACTAGTATTCTGACTAGCCTCTCTGTATCCACCCTGGTAACTCCATAGTCCGTTCTCCCCACGGTAGTTAGGGTGATCCCTTTACAACTTAAATTACATCATGTCATTCTCCTGTACAAAGTACTCCATGGTATCTCATTGTTAGAATAAAATCTAAAGCCCTTCCTATGAACTGCAAGAATCTCCATGATCTGACCTCTGCGAGCCTTCCTGACCTAGCCCCTGTCACTCTTCACCTTTGCTCACCCTCCAGTCTACCAACCTCCCTTCTGTGCCTCAGACCTGACATTCACGCTTCTGCCTCAGGACCTTTCCACTGACTGCTTCCTCAGACTAGATAACCAGATAGATAACTGCATGGGTCCATCCCCCATTTCTTCAAGGTCTCTGCCCAGATATAACCTTACCAGCACTGCGTTCTTTACCTCCTTATCTAATGTAGCCCACAACACACACACACCATTCTCTATCTCTCTCTTAACCTGCTATATTTTTTCCATAGACCTTCTTACACCTGGAAAATCATAAATTTCTTGGTTTATTTATTAATTGGCTGTCTTCTCTCACTAGAAAGTAAAATTCCAAGGTCAGGGACATCATATTGTTTATTGCTGTGTTCCAGGAGCCTAGATGGATGTTCAGCACAAACAGGACCTTAGTAAGAGTGGCTGATGTTTCTGTGCTCACTGCCCTCCCTTCTGCTCTGAAAACAGGTTCTGGGTTTTATCCAAAGGGTCCTGAACATCAGAGATACCAGCCATTTGCAGTCAGTAATGGGCTCACTGGAAACTAGTATCTTCCTAATCATCTCAACTGCTCTTTCCATGGGAGTGATGGCGAATAGAGGGGATAGAACAGATTTGGGTTTTTTTCCAGTAATTTATTTTTCCTTATTATTTGTTATGTTCCTTCTAGAAAATGTAGGGAATCTAGGTGAACACAAAAAAGAAATTAAAAATCCGTAATGTGCTAACCAAAAGGTAATGATTCTTAATGCTTCCATGTATATCCTTCCAGTCTTTTTTCCTATTTATATTCATTTTTCCTAAAAAATGGAACCAAATACATATTTTTATATCCTGCCTTTTTCACTAAATGGCTTGGTCATGAAATATTCTCTGACAACATTATTCCCAATGGCTGGGTAATATCCATTGTGCATAAGTACCATAATTTAACCCTGTATATTGGGCATTTAAATAGTTTCCCATTTTTCTGTATTATCAGCAATGTGGCATCTTTAAAGCTAAATCTTGCAGGCTGCTCTGAAAATGTCCTCATGATTAATTCCTAAAAGTGGGATTTGGGGGTCAGTGACTACAAAGAGTTTTAAAGATTTTCATATGTACTATGAATTTACAATCTTCCAAGCAGGGCAGGAGAATATACACATTAGGGGTGCCTGAGAATTGTCACCAAAGCTACCACAGTTGCTCAGTGGAATAAGCAAAACTGACCTCAGGATTAGGCTCACGTGGGGTTGGACTGGGAGGAGCATAAGCAAAGGAGATTAGAATACAGGAAAAGTGCGTTGATGGGAACTAGAGCCAGAAATACAAAAACAGACTTTACCTTCTTCACAGTCTTTGCACTAAACTGAACAAGGTGATAAACAGTAGTACTTCACGCAGGCACAATGGTCACAGGAGAAAACAAACACGACAAACTTTAGTAACAACAGTGGATGAAATTTCAAATCACTGTAATTGTTTCAAATGCTTTGGGCCAACTTCTGATCAGATTAAATCACTGTGTGATGTGGTCATGTGACTGACAGAGAACTTGTACTAGAAGGGGGAGGAGCATGTTCTTCTTCTTTGTAGTTCAAATATTAAAATTTGTTTTATAATGCGGTTTAATTACAGGAACATTTTAAAGAAACATGTCTGTTTTTCGAAAGTTTATTTCATTAAAGCCTGATCATATAAGCTGTGCAACACCTTATCCAGATATAAGCTGAAATGGAACATACTACATGTCACTGAAAGTAAGCAAGCTAATGAGGTCAGTACCAGTGTCCACACTGTTTACAATCTGTTTATGAAAATGCCCACGTGGACCAAGGGACAGCACCACTGTCAATCTATTAAAAACTGGTAAAGCTAATTTTTCTCATTATTAGATGAAATTAGCATCTGCAAGTACTACTATTCCTTCTTGTACTCCACTTTGGAAATCACTGTTCTAAGGAAGAACGTGTTATGCCTTAGGAAAATATAATTACAATACCATATAATGTGATTTATACTTTTCAAAGCACATTAGTGTCTGCAAAGAGCTGTCAGTACTCACTGCCTCCACTTCTCACCATCCAGTGCTCAATGTCTTCCAAACACCCTTCACCTTTCGAATGAAGGCTTCCTTTTGGTGAAAAAATAAATTAAAAAAAAAAATACTTCTCAGTCTTCATCTGTCTCCATCCCCTTTCAACTGTCGAGATGGTTACTATGCCTTGTCTCTTTTTGCTTCACAGCTTATTGAGGCATAATTTACTTACCATAAAATCCAACCCTTTTAAGTAAAAAATTCAATTCTTCTCAGTAACTTTACAGAACCATGCAATCATTACCAAAGTCCAATTTTAGAACATTTCTATCACTCCGCAATCATTACCAAAGTCCAATTTTAGAACATTTCTATCACTCCAAAATATCCCTCAGGCCCATTCATCCCTTTTTTCTTAAAAATTCCCTTTGTTTGGTGCTGTGACAGCACATTCCTAATTTCTCTATTGTCTTTTTCCCTTGGCCTTTCCCTCCTACTCTATTTCACCTTTAAATATTGATATTCCCTTACACTCTGGTCTTAGGTTCTCCTTTCTTCTTACTCTGCACTACTTCCCCAAGCCACCCCGTCCTCTCCATGACTTTAATTGCCATCCCTTCTACATCAAAACCTCTTCTCCATCCGGGGTGCCTGGGTGGCTCAGTCGGTTAAGCGGCCGACTTCGGCTCCGGTCATGATCTCATGGTCAGTGAGTTCGAGCCCCGCGTCGGGAGCCTGTTTCAGATTCTGTGTCTCCCTCTCTCTGACCCTCCCCCATTCATGCTCTGTCTCTCTCTGTCTCAAAAATAAATAAACGTTAAAAAAAATTAAAAAAAAAAAAACCTCTTCTCCATCCATATCGCTTTCCTGAGCTCCAAACCTTTGTGTGTTCACTTGTGTACCTGCTGCTTTCCGTGGAAGTCTAGAGACATCTCCAACAGAACATCCCTAAAAATGAATTTGTTATTCTCAGCCAACCCAAACTTCTTCCTCCTCCACTGTCTCATCTCTCTATAAAGATGCCACTAGCATCTTTCACTTAGTAGCTCATACCAGAAAACCTGAACATTATCCTTAACTCCTGCCTCTAACTTATCATATCCAGTGCATCCCTGCTCTCCACCTCCAGGGGTACTCCCCAGCCCCAAAGCACCTACGTTTCTTACCTGGATAACTATCATAGCCTCCGAAGATTTTTCTGCATCCACTCTGCACACTTTCTACGCTTTCCCCCCTCCCCTGCCCCCACTGCTTTCACAAACAAAAAGTTCCTATAATGAAAATCTATTTAAAATGTTTCAATGGTTCCTATAACCCTTAAAGTAGATTCGAAGTTCTTTGGTTTTCCAAGTGTCCATGGATAAAGAAAATGTGGTATATAATACGATGGAATATTTGTAAGCCATAAAAAGGAAAGAAATCCTACCATTTGCTATAACATAGATGAACCTTAAGGGCATTATGTGAACTGAAATAAGGAAAAATTCATTACCACAGCCTACAAAGCCCTTCACCATCAGATCCCAAATGATCCCCTAAGTTCACATGCATCCCTCTCATTCTTGCTCACTGAAATTCCACCACAGTGTTAAGGCACCAAACTTCCCTCACAGAAGGTTATTTCCTCTCCCTGAGATGTTCTTCCCTGAGTCTCTCTACCTCTCAGTCTTACTCATCCTCAGGCCTTCACATATATGTCCCCCTCCCAAGAAAAACATTCCCATTCAGTTTCCCTGAAATACATACTCCCACGTAACACCCCCGTTTTATACTTGTAGTACTCATCATAACTGTAATTAAATAGCAATCTACATTATTTATGTCTGTTTCCCTCCCTAGGCTGTAATCTCCATGAGGACAGGGACAATGTTAGATTTGCCTCATGGCTATACCCTTAGGAGCTGGCTCGGTGCTTAACACATAGGAGGCACTCAGTAACTATTTACCCAAGGACTGCATGGTTTCATTTGGTCCTTGCTGAAATCCTCAAAGATAACCAAAAACATTCACACTGATTGGAAAAGAAACTAGCATTCAGAGAAGGTAGGTAACTTGCCCAAGATCAATCACAAAGGATTTTAGAAACATAAATAGAATAATGCATTGAGCAATTTAGAATGCTTGCTTAATCAAAACTGAGTAATGATTAATGATACTCATTTTCATTAATATTGTTCAGCTTTTAAACAAATGTTCCAGCCAAGGAACAAAAGGAATTAGTCAGCCTTAGGAAACAGAGTTACACTAACTCAAAAAATACTTGTGAGTTAGAAATTAACACATATTAAGTTACTCCCTCTCAGGAAAACCTAACCCATGGCCAGCCTACTATTTGTATGCACTATTCGTAGAAAGATGACTGATAAAAGCAATTCATGGTTTCTCCCATTGCTATACTCAATCACCACATACTGAATAAACTGCTATGAATCAAGGACTCACTGTATGGGATAGTATAGTAGACAGTACCACACCTATTAAGCACTTTACAAATGTTTGCTGACTGGATATACGAATGAGCCAAAACTTGAACCCCCAACTTTCTAATTTAAATTTTACATGTAACTTATACCTCAATTATAAAAAAATCTACACATAATTTCTTGAGCCTCCTTGTTTCTGGGAATTTACATGAACTAGCTTTTTAATGGTACTACCTACCAGATTACCACTACTAGGCACCTTAACATTGTCAGAACTCTCTGGAGAGAAAAAACAACAATTTGAAATAAGATGTGAATGTGTAACAGACACAAGAATCTTCTCTAATAACACAACAAATACACCAGTAAAAACGAAGGATTAAAAGCAACAGATATTATTCAACAAATACCTGTTGAATATCTACCATGTGACACATAGTGTCAATAATGATGTCAGCCACATTTGTGTAGTTCTTTAGAGTTTACAAAATCTTAATACCTACTCTTCCTGGTGCTTCTCAGGAATGAACTCTAACACTACAACCTGTGGTCTAATAGCCACTTGATTTCTGATCCAATCCCTCTGAGACCCAACAACCAACATAGTGACAGCAGATTAGTCCTATGAGTTTAGTACTCAGTGTGCTAAAATGAGTCCTGGTCTCTCCTAAGCACACCAAACCATGGCGTTGCCTTTAACACTTTTGGAAATAACCCCTATGACTGGTTCTTCCACAGGTCCTGAATAGGACTCCAGTTCTTTCCCTAGACCTGGAGTCTTGCCCTAAACCTCATCTAAATACAGCCTTGAAAATTACACTAAAACTTGCTGGTCCACTGTCAATGAGATTGAGACCATGTCTGTGAAATTTCCCCTTATAGCAGAACAGAGTAGGCCCAAGTCACTAGTCCAGCAGGTCAACCTCAAGAGTTGATATCAGGGCCAGACAAGCCTTGACCAGGCTCTGTAGACATCAACATTACCAGAAGTGATGGTCAGAAAAGCCAACGGTCACAAAGGCCGCACCTTAAACCTGGGCCAAGGATTTTACTTATAACCAACAAGAGTAGATGATACAGAAATATCAGGAACACAGTCTGAGTCAAGAATCAAAGTGGGTAAGAAGCAAAAGGTTCCCAGGATTTAATTTTGAGACTCCATTCCTATTAGTACTGAGTTAGTAAATGGCTGGGTTAAAGGCACAGGCATGAAGGGAAAACTGGAACTTGCAACCAAAAGAAAACTAGGGCGGGTCCTTATAACAAGATAAAGTGTATTATTCCCATTTTACAAATAGAAAACTGAGGCTTGAAACCTCAAGTGATTTGCCCAAAGAAGAACCCTGGTCAAGGGCTAAGATACACCTAGCACCAGACATCCTAATAAACACTATAAAAGCTTGTTGACTGGATAAAGGAATGAGCCAAAATTTGAGCCCTAATTTTCTGATTCATATTTTACATGTAACTCTTGAGCCTCACTATATATAGAGTTTCACATAAACTTGCCCTTTAATGGTATTTTCTACCACCACCCTGCCTCCATTAGTGCTAAAGGAAAGCCAAATAACTCATGATTAGAGTCAGGCGGGTCTAATGTGAGTCACTTTTGCAGAGGCAAGTTTTAAAAGAGAAACAGGAATCTGCAGAAAGATCTGCCTTACAGTGGCAATAAGTTAAAATGTAAAAATGGAAGCCATCTATTTGCATGTTCCTGAGAGAAACCAAATTTGCCTCCCTGGAGAAGCATTACAGTTTATTTCTGTACCCCAAAGGCAAAATCACAGTGGACACAAAAGTGCTAACTTAAATGACATCCCGGAAATGACAACCTCTACATAAAATATTCCTCTCTCAACCCTCTTTTCTCTATACGCTGTCTGGTCAAAGCAAGGGGTGGAGAGTACCTATATGTTAATGCACTGAATATATTAATAATAAACATTTGTTTTGAACTCTATTTTAAATTAGTAATGAGACTTTCAGACAGAGAGCTCAGTGGAAGTCTGTGTTTGTGAATAACATAGGTTAATCATTGAACCACCCTATGAACTCACCGGGCACTATATAGAATAAACATATGACTACAGTGTGTCCTTTTTTGCCCCTGTGTTACTTAACTAACAGCCTAAGCTTGAGAGGACATTCTTGTAAATGATAGAATAAAATGTAGAAAATAACAATGAGACAAGCCAAAAATCTCAACAGATGGAGACATGAAAGGTTAAGGCTGACATTCCTTCTTTAAAGTCACTGTGATAGGATGAGGGTAGAGAAATGTCAAACAGAAGGGAGGTAAAACAAATGAAATTCACCACAGTAGCTGGCTTATGTCAAAATCTCAAAGGTGACTAGAAAGGCCTTTCAAGTCTAAATAAAGATGGAAAAATACCAATAATTATGTCTTCTATTTATCACCTTTCAGTAGCTGGAGACATTTTACAAACTTTAACTCATTAATCCTCACCACATGACTGTGAGTCAAGTGGTTGACAACTGGTCTACCTTGTTTCACAGAAAAATGATGAGACCCAGGGGATGGAATGAGTGGCAGAGTTTCTGCACCATGCCTGTAGGGCAGTCGGGGAAGGAATTTAAGAAATTCTAGCAATTCTAAAATTCAGACGCTAAACCCACAGAAACTTGGGCTCCCAAAAGAAATGTACCATTATAGCACAATCCAAAATCCTAAGACTGGAGAGCTATTTTCTTCTAATTAGCTGCTGGAACTATAATTCTCTGATCTGTTCCTTCTAGGTGTTAATGAGAATTTTTCATTTTTGAAGAGAATCTTGATACTGTCAGTAATAATAAATTCGGAACCAGAGCTTTAAGGTCATATGCCATTATGATGAGGTCCACATATTACCCTGTACCCATATTACCCTGTACCTGTATCATTGTTCAAAATATTTGTTGTCACTCTCTGAAGAACATTGTAATCAAGTGTGGTCTGGTGACTTGTGTTGCCCTTCTCTGTGAGAAGATGAAATAACCCTACCCTGTTGATGTTACGCCTGACCATGTATCTATCTTTGGCCAATGAAAGGTAGGCAAAGTCGCATCTGTCACTTGTGAGGAAGCTTTAAGGATTAACACATAGTTAGCCATGTGCATTTCCCCTCTGCTGTGAGACCTGCAAGTTGCAGACAGAGATCATGCCATCAGTTCTCCCAGTCACACAGCTAAAAATGGACAGAGCTGTGATTTGAACAGAGACTACTGAGCTCCGGCACCTGTTCTCCTAGCCATTATTCTGTAATTCCACCACTGTAACAGTGTGGCCTGAAAGAGTCTGGTTGAATTATTCAGTAGAAACCATATAATCAGCAATTTCTTTAGGCACTGGTGAGAAACAGGCTGAGGCTTAGAAAGGTAATGATCAATTAAATGTTTTTATTTTTTGTATGCATGTTTGAGATCTTTATGTAAGAAGTATATTTTAATATTAGGTAGAAACCTGTTTATACTTTAAGAAAGAAGAGACTCTGTCTAATAGGCTAACACCTGCCCTCAAGGATTTCAATTCCAATTCTTCACTCCCAACAAAAGCTGGCCAACTGAAAACTTCTGAGTTCCACTCTCCTCTTTGTAGGGCCTTTTAACAATGGTTACTCTTCCCAATCATTAATTCTTCTTCGTTTCTGTTTTTCTACTCTGGAAACAGAGATCCAAACTACAACCTTTGAATATAAGCTCCTATGCCATTCTGCCACTTCCCAGTCTTCCCCATGAGAGTAATCAGCACCTCCATTAAGCCAGTGACTCAGGACCCAAATCTGGAGACACTCTTTGATTCCTCTTTCACTCACATCATTCATTTAATTCTTCAGCATATATTATCATTCTATCTTCAAAATACATTATACATCCCACTATTTCATGCATATCCTACCACTACACCCAAACTCTGAGCATCAATGCTCCCAGGACTAAAGCAATAGACTCCTAACTGGTCTCCCTGCTCCCACTCTTGATCTCCTACAAATGGTTCTCCACAGAGCAGCCACAGTGATCCTTCTAAAAGATAAATGGGATTGTGCCATTCTCCTCCTTTTAACCCTCTAAGGGCTTCCCACCAGGGGTAAGCTGGTCAATGTTTAAAAACCTGTGTGAAATCACTGAGCACAGTGCTGGGAAGAGATGTTAACAGTCTGATCTTAAGTAGCATAAATGGGCTCCAAAATTTCATGGTTCCCACCACACTTAGAAAAAAGTCCAGAAGGCCTACTATGACTTCAAAGCCCTACATGGTCTGCTTCTACTACCCCTCAGACCTCAATGTTCTTATTCACGGTCCTCCAGTCATACTGGCCTCTTTGTTGTTTCTCAAACATCCCAAGGATATGCCCATCTCAGGGAATGCTCCTGCCACAGACACTCACAGTGAAGTGACATAGCCTCACTTCATTCAAGTCTCTACTGAAATGTTGCTTCCTCAATACACTAATTAGGACCCCTCCTTCTCCAAATCCTTACCCCTGACAGTTTTAACACATTCTACTAAAATTGAATTTATCTGTCTATAAATCCACTGGGGATGTAAGCTCCTTGCAGCAAAGGACATTGCCTTGTTCACTGCCATAGACCCAGCATCTAAAAAATTTCCCTTAACATTACAGATGCTCATTAAGTAATGACTGACTGAATATATGAATGAACAAAGCAACTAATGAATGATATTTCTCAAAATAAAAATACAGAAATATGACAATATGACAATATGGAAAGGAGTATGGGGCAAGGACAAGCATCTGTCCTAACGGAGTCCCTGAACAACAGTGAGACCCAACTTATAACTGCCTTGGTCTTTCAAGCAGGAGTTGGGGAAACAAATGACAAAAGTGAAGACTGAAGGCAAAAATAATGTGATAAAGAAAAAAGGCAAGACTCAGGTACAAGGAGCTAGAGTTGTTTTAAAGAAAGAAAAGAATAAGGACAAATTAAGCATAATTCTGATCTAGTAAAGAAGGTCCATGAGTAGTGGTCAGGATAGTCAGGCACTAATCCAAATACTGCCACACACATGCTAAGAGATCTCAGCCAAGGGATTCCACCCAGTTTCATAATCTATATTTAAAAATCTATAAAAAGAGGGAATGCAATGTCACGGTTTCTCAGACCATTTGTTACTGCATAAGATTATATGGTTGCAAGCAACAGAAACCAATTCTGGCTACCTTAGGCAGTAGAGAACTTTAGAAAGGGAGATCGAGTAGCTCTCAGAATCAAAGGGAAGCCTGGAGAACCAGATCAGGCAACTAAGCACAGGAACTAAGGTGGGACACAGTATTTCACAGCAAGAATAGAATGATAATACTACCAGTATTAGCAGCTGCAGTTATAACATATACTGTAGTAAAATATGTACCAGGCACATCCTAAACTGTTTTGATGTTCTAACTGATTTAATTTTTAATTTGAACCTAGGCTATTAGGCTCCTGAGTCTCTGTTCTCAGCCACTCAGTATACCACATGACTTCTCTGACGGGTAGTTACTTCAGGGCCCCCAGTGACTTTACCCATTTTCCTGCCCTTGTGTTATTTCACCAGGATTCAAACTCCCAGGAGAGGCAGCACAACTGAAAGGATTTGGGGCTATTTATTACCCAGCCCTTGGCTAAGGGTGGATGCTTCAGTTGTCGGATCTACTCCTGAGAATGCACAGAAAAGAGCAAAAGGAACTCTCTTAAAGGGAATTCTAGGTGGCACTGCCTAAAGCAATGGGAATGGATCTCGTGCAGCCAAATACAAAAGTCTCTTGCACACCATTCCATTTAATTTTGTAATTAAGGTTTCTAAGATTTCCGAGATCCCTCTCACCCCACTATGTGACTGATTTTCACAAAATCTCTTAAGAGTCAAGCAGAAACAGGCACAAGACAAACCAGAATAGGACACTAATGTACTTTATAGAAGGAAACAAGAATAAGAAAGAAAATTGAGGACTATTTCCTGACCTTTTAATGTGTATCAGAGCACTGTGCTAACAGCTTTACATGTAATCTCATTTCATTCTCTCAATGTTATGAGATAAGTATTTCACATGAGGATATTGAAGGTTAGAAAGATCTAATGATTTGCCCAAGGTCACACAGCCAGTAGAACTGAGACTTACCCCAATTTGTCAGTTTAGAATTTTAATTTTTATAATTTATAAGATATTAAGATATGCTTGACTGTACAAAAATTCGAGTGGTCTTTTAGGTGATGGGAAAACAATCCTAAGCATACATAATATGCAAATTATTTTATAATAAAAGCCTGAGAAGATTAAATTAAACCATAAATGTGAAAATAGCTTTAAAGCTAAAAGCACTAATTAGACTGAATGTATTATGTTATAATTAGTATTCGGATATTAAAATCACATATTGATTATTGAACCAGCAAAGTAATAAAAAAGAATTTCTTTTATAATAAAAGCATCAAAACCTTGAACTTTCCTTATAATCATGCATATTAGGTGTTGACAGCCCTGTTATCTCCAGCCCAGGGAAGGAGAAAGCAGGGAAAAATGGAGAAAACTGAGAAGGGAAAAAGGTTGAATGCTGATGATGCCTTCCAGTCACCCTCGAGTCAAGTGAGTTATCCATTCAATTTAACCCTCCATTTCCCTTACAAGGAAAAAAATCGGTTCACTTGTAGGAAAGTTTTTGCTGGCAATAACCATTATTTCAAATCGTTTTTTTTAATTAAGGGGAAGAGAATGCAGAGAAATTTCTTTTCTTCTCAAAATACAGAAGACGAAACATCAACGAGAAAGATGCAAATAAATAAATAATCAGTCTTACAGATCCACATATTTATCTATTTGTGAATATTTGCAGATAGGGGTGGCTACATCTACATATGCAGTATCCATACAATACACAGAACAGAAATAAACACACCAGAACTTTTAGCCACAGATAGAAACTGCAGGTAATGCAGGTTAAGTCATTAACTAATTACACGACTCTGGGCAAGTCACTTGATTTCCTTTTGCCCTTTGGTCCACACCCCCCCAGATGGGCACTACACAGAAACTCCCTGAAAACCAGATGTTACATCAAAGCCAATATTTCCTGGAGGCCAGCCTTGCTGACTTCTTTGAAAAGCACTAAATTTAGAAGTAGCGTGCAAATAACACTGCTCGGATTAAACTCGGTTATTAGTGGTCCAGATGATAATCAAAGACAAACAGATGGTCGCTTAATGAATGTTATTGGAAGGAAGGCATCTTTAAATATAGGATTTGTGTGAAAAGTTTGCTTTTTCTTACAAGTTATTTTGATGATTATGTTAGAATATTGGCATCTCTTTTTAGAATATAACCTTGTGGAGCCTCATAGACATGTTGAGCAAGATCAAAGCTTTGGAGAGCCAACGATAGGTTTCTCCAAGTCTAATAAGCAAAATTATGCAGTTAGAATGGAGATCAAAAGCCTCAAGAGAAAGCATATAGTTATTGAGAGTCAGAGTACATATCTTAAGGAATCAGAGATGTCAAGTATACCTAGCTTTTCAGAAACCTGGCATGTGAAATCATGTCTATACCACTGCCAGAATGAGGAATGGTTGTTTCTTTTACAAAAGATTTATAATAGGATTCCTTGTGACCCAGAGGAGCCTAACAGCATTTAAAACAGGTTTTATTTGTTTTTTGTTTGTTTGTTTGTTTGTTTTTTCACAAAGCATGCCATTCTCCTTGCTCAGTCAGTGGCTATATTTCAACCCCTTCTATAAGGAGGAAAGCACTACAAACTACATGCTAAACCAGGCAAGACAGCTTTCCATGTTACAACTGGAGACTGAACCAGCATCAACTCATGCAACTGATGTAAAAAGTGTCAGGCACTTGTTACAAAAGGCATTTGTCAAAAAAAATAAATAAAATAAAACAAAACTACTCACACTTACCAGTTTCCATGGAGTACAACTGGGGTTGATGGAGGCATAACTCTGAAGGTTATATATTACTCAGGGTCCATTCAGGATTCAGAAACCACACTAATTGAATAAAGAAAATATTCAACTAACTGAATGTTGACTATAAAGTATTCTTAACTAGATGTAAAGTTATTAACTAGGTAACTGAAGGAGTAAAAAGTAATCCTGGGCTTCTAAATGCTTCAACCAGCTCTCTGGTCGGAGAAACCTGATTTGCAGCATTCGCCAATTTCCATGGTGTAAATACTCCCAGTGTGGCAGACTGGCAGATTTCCAGCTACCAAAGTTTTACTGCCTTGCAAAATTTCTGAAAATTTAACAGTGGGTTTTCACAAGCCAATATGGGCTGATTACGAAAAGAGGTAGCAACTGTAGGAAACCGCTCACACCCTTGGGGCTGAAGAATACAAAGAGGCTGCAATTATTCAAATTTGGAAGCTTGGAGGGGCCCCACAGAGCTGAACCAGAGATCTGAGGAGGGAGCGCTGCTGCACAGCTGCTGCTGGTAAGAGAGCTGAAAAGAAGCCCATGGGCCTGAGATCCTAAAAAGGTGTGGGGAAGCCTGTCTGAGCCTTGCCATCCACCACAAGACCGC
This sequence comes from Panthera pardus, assembly GCF_024362965.1. Lineage (NCBI taxonomy): Eukaryota > Metazoa > Chordata > Mammalia > Carnivora > Felidae > Panthera > Panthera pardus. The sequence goes on from NW_026526688.1 coordinate 190,820,780, forward strand.
TGCCAGGCGCCAGCGCCTGCTCCACGGTAACCACGGTAACCACGTGCAACCAAAAGGCTGGATCAAAAACAGATATGTCGGAGGAGATGCAACAGCACTCTGTGCAGTGTGCTATTCAGATGTTGAAGAAACGTAACAGAAAAGGACCATTAGGAAGTTTGACAGGAAATACAACCCCGCATGGGTAGGCATCGTGGGGAACTTCGGTAGTCACCTGCCCCATGAAACCAAACGTATCTACTCCTACTTGGGCCAAGTCCTCATTTTCTGTTCAAACTGGATTACAAGCACAGACAGTGCCACACACCTAACGCTCCATCCAAAAAACAGGGACTGCAACCTAAATTCCACGTACCAGAGGCTGAGATCTTGAGGCTTGCCTAAGAGAACACTTCGATCTCTGTTTTGTGAACCTTTATCGCCCTGCTTTGTGCAGGGCATTCTTTGTCCTACCGTGTTGTGGTTACTTAAAAATTAGCAAAACAGCTTGCATCTGTATTTTCTATTCCATGCCTCTTGGCCTTTTTTTTTTTTTTTCCTCCTTACTCTGCTCCTTTCCAAAAACAAAAAACAAAAACAAAAAACATAATAAATCAACAAAAAGGAGATGTGTCTGGTGCTGCTACCTCCGAAGTGGCGCACAATATCTGGAAATGTCAGAAAAAAACGTAAACGAGGTTCAGTTACGAGTCCGGGAAGGAACTCCGTCGCATTACGGAAAAGCTTCACCACAGCGAAGGTCACAGGAACAGGAAACAGATTGGAAGCCAACAGGAAGCAGGCGGGAAGGAGCACACCCTTTCCGCCCCTTCCGCTCAGCCCCGCAGTCTCCCTCTAGGGCCCCCTAGTGGAGGAGTAGCAGGGAGTGTCTGCAAAGCCGCTCGTAGTTTGCAGAGTCTGAGCCTCAACCCTGCGGAGCTGAATCTAGGAAGGAGGGTTTGGAGCTGAAAGGCAATAGCTTAATAACTGGCACAGTTATAATCGGAAGAATTATGCCTTATACTTGTACAACTCTTCACAATTTGAAAAGCTTTTTAAAAAAAATTATTTGAAATAACGACTACGATTTACCACTGAATATTTACAACGTGCCAGGCACCATACTAAATTCTATACACAACCTATCTCGCTATTTTCACAATAATCTTGTAAGATATTGTTAGCCCCATTTTGTGTATGAAGAAATAGAAGTACAAAAAGATTAAAGAAGAGTTGCCAAACATTGCACAGGTTGATGGCAATGAAGTGGTTCTCAAACAAAAGTCCTTTGACTTCATTTCATCACTCTGCCTCTCAGCCACAAGGTATCATTTTCAGTCGAGGAAAGAAACCAAAATGTCAACACCAACTTCATCTAAGGTTTACTCAGGAAGATTTATATTAGAAGATTTATATTCTTAATGGGGCATAGCAGAGATGGCATTAGTCCTAACAGGGCTTGCTCTCAGCCATGGCTTGGAACAATTGTTGTGGTATGCAACAAAGACTCCAATTAAGAGGTCTATCTGTTAGAGTTGGAGGTCTGCTGGAAGTCACAGAACCACAATAATGACCAAAATAATTCAGGGGTTTCAGTTTTCTCATGTAAAATGAGCTCAGAGTTTGGCAGTCCAAGAATGATATGATAACACTGTGATGCCTTCGAGGATCTAGGTTCTTTCTAATTTTCCACTCCATCATTCTTCCCTTGCAGGTGTCTTCCTTTCTTGTGCTGCATCGCTGTGACAACGCTGTTCCTTCATATCAAATGTTGAGTCCATGTCTTAGTTAAGAGGGGAAAGACAAAGGGCAGCTAATTCCTTTACAAGAATTTTCTCAGAAGCCCCTCCCAGGAACGTCTGCTTATAAGTCATTGCCCAGAACTGTGTCCCATGAGTACTCACAGCTGAAAGGGAGGCTGGGAAATGCCTTTTGTAGCTAGGGATATTTTACACGATAAAATAGGAGTGCAGTGAGTTTGAAAAAAAGAAAGGCTGGATATTGGTTTGCCCATTATGCACATGAATCACAAAACATAAACAGGACTGGTAGGATCAACAGCATATCTCCCCTTTACCTATTTATCTGTACCTTTTCCCAACCTCTTCACTTTTCATTAACTCTGTGACCCAGATTTCACAAGGCAGCTTCAGTTGAAAGTATTCACCTCTTTGTCTCCATAAGTTCCCTCATACTTGCCAGCCCTGTGTCCTGACTATGGTTTAGAAAATGTGTCAGTATAAACTACTTACTTTTTTTCCTGTCGTATTATTTAACAATGCTTCAGTTTCTTTTATCTGTTGATTTAGGCAAGGCTGACTTTGAACCTAAAGTCCCAGAATGTCTGTCTGTTTGTCTGTAGTTGTTTTGTTTTGTTTCGTTTTGTTTGTTTACCATTTTGACAAACTTTTGTCTTTTCAGCAATTCAATTTAACATTCTTGAGGGTTTGGGCCCATTACTGAACCACACTGATATGTCAAGAGGGCATATTACACATATCATATGGAGTGATATTTTCCTTCAACCAAGTAGCTGCTCTCCTTTTCATTTAAGGTAATTGTGAATTTGACGAGTGAGGGTTGGGAGATCTAAAAGCTAGGCCTGTGAGCTATTTGCTCTCTCCCTCACCTCTCTTCATACTACCTTAACCATAATAAACAGACCCTTAAACAACAGGTGGAGTTCAAGAAGATGGGAAAGTATTCCAAGTAGGCACAGCACCCTGCACCTCTTTTCCTGTTTCTCTTCCTTCCTCTCCAAGAGATCATGGTCATGAGAATCAATGGTGGCCAAAGACTTACTAGGAAGATGTGTGAGGTAAAAGGCAGGTGACACACTATAATTACTTTGCAATATCTTAGACTTCATTTTACCAGATTTTCCTAAGATGTTGATCTCTGTGTGCATTTGTGTGTTTGTGTATGCCCTTAATTCTACACACCTATACCACCGCAGGAGGCCCTTATGCCTTTTTTTCCTCTTTCTCTCCTGTTTTTTTAAATAGATTTTTAGGACAATTTTAGAATTGCAGAGAAAATGAGCAAAGAGTACAGCATTCCCATGTTCCCATAAACCCCCCCTAACACACACTATACTTTATTATTAATATCTTACTTTAGTGTGGTACATATGTTACAATTAATGAGCCAATATTGGTGTATTATTATTAAATAAAGACCATAGTTTATTAAGATCACCTTAGTTTTTACTTAATGTCATTTTGCTGTTACAGGATCCCACCCAGAATACCACACACACATGTACTTGTCACGTCCCTTTGGCCTTTTCTTGGCTGTGACAGTTTCTCAGACTTTCCTTTTTTTAATGATCTAGACAGTTTTGAGTAGTACTGCTCAGGTGTATTGTAGGATGCCCCAAACATTTTTCTGGTGTTTTTCTCATGTTTAGTCTGGGGTTATGGGTTTGAGTGAAGAATATTATAGAGGTAAAGTGTCTTTTTCACCACATCATATCAAGGGTACATACCATCGACATGACTAGTTATTGTTGATGTCGACCTTGATCACCAGGCTGAAGTAGTGTTTGTCTGGTTTATCCACTATAAAAGTCACTCTTTTCCCCCCTTTCTATACTGTCTATGTTTTGCATGGAAGCCGATGTGTGCAGCCCACACTAAAAGAGTGAGAAGTTATGCGCCCCCTCTTTAGGGTAGAGTATTTACACAACTTACTTGGATGTTTTCTGCATTGGAGATTTGTCTCTTCTCCCCCATTTATTTATCTACTCAACCATTTGTCTATGTCAGTGTAGACTCATGGATATTTGTTGTATGCTTTGGGATATAATCCAATACTACTTTATTTTTAAATTAAATTATTTAAAATTAAATTTGTTTGGCTTAAATTGTTCCAGCTTTGGCTACTGTCATCTCTTTCCATTGCCTCCTGTGCCGCCTCAACATATACTTTTCAATGTGAGTGGTTTTTTTTTTTTGGGGGGGGGGGGGTTGGCCCTTCCTTACTTTTGGGCACTATTAAATACACCAGGCTCATCTTATATTATTTCCTGCCCCAGTCCTAGAATCAGACATTTCTCCCACTATATTTTCATTTTTACTGTCAATTTTAGTTCTTTCAACAATTGGGAGAAATGGTTTCTATCTAGCAATTAGCAGCCCTGGCAGGCAACTCCAAAGCAGCATGGGCAGTAGAAGGAACAGAAGGAATGACAGGAAGTAATCCTGTCACCATCCTCATCCCTTACCATTGAGTCATCTGCAGCAGCAGAGCCCTGGACAATTACCCTGGAGGACTAGCTGCTTCCAGCTTCTAGCCCACAAAAGCAGCCTAACTGGGAAACTGGCCTATCAAGGGCCTCCCTGGACATGTCCTGAGCCAGGGGGCAGGCAGTGGAGGATTCTTTGTTCAGTAAAGATGCATGAGGTGCCTGTTTCCTTTTGCTTCCAACAAAGAGATGAGAAGCAAACACAATAAAATAAGTTCAGAAGATGCAGATCCCTAAGCAATACAAGGAATAGGGGTTTCACATCGTCCTTTCCATGGAGTTCCCAGGAATGGAGTCATAATTTCAGATTGCCAGAAGAGGAAAGCCCATCTGCAATAGGAAGTCACTTCCTGGGCCCTAGAGTGGATGCTTTCCCTCTAGAAGAACCTCTTTTCTCTCTTTCCTGTAGGGAAAAGACTTTTCCCTTTACCTTACAAAGAGGGATCACCCATGCAGCACTTCTGCACCCTCCAGAAATGGTTCAAACTCTGATGCCAAAAAAGAGAAGGATGAAAGGAGCCCAGGGAAAATCTCTGGTGAAGATGGAGATATTCACAAGCCCCTCAAGATATCTAGATACCCTTATGAGAGTTGCCAGTATGTGCAAAGTGGCTAGTGAGTCGTTCAACAAAGCAACGTCAAATAAGAAACACTGCCATTTCCTGAAGGTGCTAGAAGTATGTTGGTGGGACCACCTTACAGAGAAGGGGATCCAGCAAAGTGTGTGCTCCTGAAAGTGTCAATAAATGGATGGAAGGAAAGAGATCCCAAAAAGCTGGCTGGAGTTTCCCTTCTGGTGGTTCTCAGAGGCTGCTTCTTCCAGAAACCCTCCTTGGTCCATGGGCTGGCCTGGGCTGGGCATCTCTGAGTATCTAAGGCTGTGAACTCTCATTCACTTATTAACAAATGATTACTCAGCCGCTAACAGGAGTCGAGCACTGAGCTAGGTGCCAGGGAGAAAGAGATGAATTATACTCTGCCTCAAAACTCACACACCAGAGAATAGGAAACCAGGGTGAGGGATTACAACATATCAGGATATAATCACAATATCTTTACCATGTTGAACGACAACAGTCAAGACAAAATAAGAATAATTGCCCAGGCTGGGAGGCAAAGGAAGGCAGCGTGGGTAAGGAAGAAACTAAACAGAGTCTTAAGGGATGACAATTAATCCTCCAATTCCACTCCTTGACCTTTCTTCATATTACCTGTTATAGTATTATCATATTCTTCTCTTTACTCAGTTATTTTTTTCTCTTTAATTTCTATTGTAGTTACTTCTTTGACTCACTCACTGTATCAGTCAGGGTTCCACCAGAAAAACAGAACCAATAGGATATATAAAGAAATAGGGATATATAAAAATAGAGAAAAAGAGAAAGAGAGATTCATTGAGGGTAGTTGGCTTACACAATTGTAAAGCTGGCTAGGCACGTCTAAGATCCTTCAGATAGGCCGTGAGGAAGGGTACCTTGGAAACTCTCCTACAGGAGCTGATGCTTCAGTCCACAGTTAGAATTTTTTCTTTCTCCAGGAAACCTCAGTTCTGTTCCTGAAGACTTTCAATGAGTTGGATCAGGCCCACCCAGATTTTTCAGGATAATCTCTTACTTAGAGTCAATGGATTATAGATGTTAATCATCTACAAATACCTTCACAGCAACACCCAAATAAGTATTTCATTGACTAACTGAGCTTCATGCCTAGCCAAGTTGACATTCATAGAACCGACCATCATACTCACCTATCTTTTCCTACGATTTGCCCTGAGGGCACCATTCACAGAGTGCCCTCTATCTCACACAATGAGATAGATTCCTCCAGGAGCTTCACAATGTGGTAGGCCTGTCTCTTCAATGATTCCCCATCTCTCCTGTCCCATCACCGACTACAACGTCAAGACTGCCTGGACACAGGCCTGGCCATAGCTGCCTGTCTAGGCATACCTAGTACACAGATCCCTACTGAGCATTTCCTGGATAAGCAAACAAGACTATTGTAATACATGTGGAAGGGGAAAGGACAGATAATCATTCAGAAAGATGGTAAATGCAAACCACATTATTTTAGACTCTCCAAAAAACTCTCCAAAAAACAAAAAAGAACTTCCATTCCTAACCCTTCCTTCCCTTCTCCTTTATTAAAATGTATAGAACAGGAGTTCCTGGATGGCTCAGTAAGTTAAGCATTTGACTTTTGATTTTGGCTCAGGTCATGGTCTAACAGTTCATTAGGTCAAGCCCCATGTCAGGCTCTGCCACCGAGTATGAAGCCTGCTTGGAATTCTCTCTCTCCTTCTCTCTCTGACCCTCCCCTGCTCACATGCACACATTCTTTCTCTCTCTCTCTCTCTCTTTTTCTCTCTCTCTCTCTCAAAAATAACAAATAAATAGACATTTTTTTCAAAATGTGTAGAACAGAAATTAATTGTTCAGTCCCTGTGGTCAAGTAGATTTGAAATCTACTTGACAATTTCATAACCACTGTGAACCTCAGTTTTTTCACCCATAGCATGGAAAAATAATAGATCATACCTTGGAGAACTGTTACAAGGATAAAATGAGAAAAAAATATATGCAAAAGCGCTAAGCACAAAGACAAGCATATTATAAAGTTTTTTTTTAATTAACTACTATTATCATTAAGTACCTACTATGTGCCAGATAGAGTAGGGAATACTGAGATTAGTAAGATCCTTGACTATGGGGACTATAAAATCCAATGAGAAATATCCGACATATAAACAGTCCGACAATACACTGTGAAAATTCCACAGATGAGTAAGCAGAGAAAGAAATAAGTACTCCAGCCTGGGGATTAGAAAGACTTCAGAGTAGAAACTCCAAATAAGCTGGGCTTCCAAGGACCAGTAAAGCCTCCCTGAACAGAAAGGTAGAGAAGGGCATTGTAAGCATAAGGAATAGCATGTGTAAGGGGCAGAACAATGGGAAAGCAGTGTGCCTAGACAAGAAGTTCAGTGTGAATGGAGCACAGGGGGCATGTGGTGGGGGGAGGAGATATAGGGGAAGGTAGAGGAGGTGAAGAAGTGGGGGGATGGCTACAAATGTATCCATCTGATGAAGACTGATATGGCATGCTGAAGAGTTTGGCCTCTATTCTGAAGGCAGTTGGAGGCTGACTTCCAACTCTGCTTTGGGCTATGGAGCAATTGTACTGTAAACTGATAAAGCAGAGTTTGTATTTACTCATCTACAAGCTAGACATAGCAAATGCACAGATCCCCATGGGTATATTCCTCACCAAGGTCATCAGTAATCGGAGCAGAGGAGGGCCAGGAGGGTTATATATACCAAAAACAAGTCAACCATGGCACCCATCCAAGCCCATCACCATACATCACCCCACATGGCTAAACTTACAGAGGATTTGGGGAAGAAGAAAATTCTCTTAGCTAAAACAAAGGACACATCTCCAAACTTCTCTCACTTCTCTTCCTTCTACATTCACCAGTTCTGTACCACTTTACCCATTTTACTATTCCCTCCTCCTTCAGCACCTGCTTCTCTTGGCTTCTAGGACCCCTCATTCTCCTGGTTGTCTTCCTGCCTCATGGGATGCACCTTCTCAATCTCTTTTGCTAGTTCTTAATGTTGTAGCCCCAGGTTGCAATCTTTGGACCTCTTCCCCATCTTCACTCATTCCCTAGGTGCTCTCATGCAAACATATTACTTTAAATACCATCAATATGCTGACAATTTCCAAATTTATATCTCCAGCTCAGACTTCTCCCTTGGATTCCAGACTCTGTGTTTGATTGCCTGCTCAATATTTCTACTTGAGATGTCAGGCATCTCAAACTTAAAATGGATAAAACTAAACTTTTTGGTCTTCCAAGCCACATCTGTTCAGTAAACATAAATCACATGAATCCTTTTAAGGTATAAATCTTATCATCTCATTCCTTTACTCAAACCTGTACAAAATTTTCTCTGTTTAATCACATAGTAAATGCCAAAGTCCTTACATTCTACAAAGCCTTAACTATTGAATTCCCACTCCTTTACCTGCCTGACATTGATCTCCTATGACTCTCTACCTTGATCTTTCCACTGCAGCCACACAGGCTCTGTTACTTTTTCTCAAATACATCAGGTGCACAGTAGCCTCAGAGCCTTAACACTTGCTGTCCCCTCTGCTCAGGATGCTTTTCCTCAGATGATCGAAGTTCAGATGTCATTTTCTCAGTAAAGTCTTCCCTAACCACATTATTTAAGATGTTAACTCCACCACCATCAATATCCTTTTCAGAACCTTCTATCTCTTCTGCTTCATTTTCTCCAAGGCACTAGTCACCATCTAACTGGACATGTCATACATTTTTACTTGTTAATTTATTGTCGTTTTTCTGCCTCCTGTGCTGCCAACACTAGAAAGTAACAACACATGAGGATTTTTTTTTCTGCTTTTTTTCACTGACTTATCCCAACTGCATAAAACAGAGCCTGACACAGAGGAGGTCAATAAATATTTTCTAAATCAGTGAAGCAATATAAGGAGAAAGAAATGGATTTAGAGCTTGAAGACACAGGTTTGAATGTAGATTCTGTAACTTATTTTATCTACCATTTTGTCAAATGATTTATCCTCTTGGCCTCAGGTTCCTCATCTGCAAATTGGGGATAATAACCTCTGTTTCACATGTATGTAGCAAACATTAATTAAGACTATGTATAAAAACACAATATAGTGGGCACTCAACAAATGATTATATACTCATTTACCTTCTTTAATTTTTCTGACAAATCAAAAAGCCAACCCTGTAATAGATTAGAGTTTCATCCATTGCTAAAAGTTCTTAGAAAAAGTATGATTTGTAAAAACTGAGTTTAAACATCTAAATTTCATAAACATTATCATTTCCATAATCTGCATTTTATAAACATTATTATTTTTATACTACATATTAACTCCTCAAACGTCAAAAGGAAGTTAGGGTCCAGATATATTTTGCTAATTAAGATGATAGACTAAAGTAACAGGTTGTCCGTTTTATGTCAGGTATTCATTCACAAAAAATTTTATTTTGCAAACATTTATTAAGTTCCTGCTATGTTCCATGCACTGTTCTAGGCCCTGAAGATAGAGTAGTGAAAAGTTGCTGACTTCATAGCATTCGTATTCTAGTGGGGAAAGAAATGAACAGATATATTGAGACAGTAATGTGTTACAACAGAAAAACAGTAGAAGGGAGCAGAAAGTGATACTGAAGACAGAGATATTTTTATAAGATAGTCTGATTAGGTGAAATATGATCAGAAGCCTGAATGAAACAAAGGACTAAGCTATGGGAACACCTAGGGAAAGAGTGTACCATGCATAGAAAACCATAAAGAGAAAAGCCCTAAGGTAGAAACAGATTTGATATGTTCAAAAAACAAAGAAACAAAAAGAGAGTCAGTGTGGCTATAGCTGTGTAAGTAAAGGAGAGAATAGTCAGAAATGAAGTGACAGATTACCTAGGGACCACAGCATGTAAGGAGTGACAGGCACTGGCTTAACTACTAGCCATTAACCTTTAAGAGATAGGATGTATTTTATAATTACATGGCTGATGTTTGGTTAATATTTTGGCATATGTCACACAGTTTTTTTCTAGGAATTTAGTAATGCTTTTTTGTTGTTTATTATTGTCATCACACTATAAATACAGTCTGGAAACTTGTTTGTTTGTTTGTTTGTTTTCAAATTTTTATTTACATTTTAGTTAGTTACTGCACTACTAGGTATTTACCCAAAGGACACAAAAATACATATTCAAAGAGGTATATGCATCCTGATGTTTATAGCAGAATGATCAACAATAGCCAACCTATGGAAAGAGCCCAAATGTCCATCAACTGATGAATGGATAAAGAAGAAATGGTGTATATATACAATGGAATATGACTCAGCCATCAAGAAGCTTGCTTTTTATAGTTCATGTATCACACATTTTGCACAGACCTTTGCATTCTTGGAACATATATATTTAATGGTTGTATGATGTATCACTATGCTTGTGTGCTCCAATTTAATTAACCATTCTCCACTGTAGTTGTTTTTTATATTTCACTATTGTACATAATGCTCAGACTTGGATTAAGATGGTGGGCCAGGCTAACTTTCCCTCCTATCTGTCCAAAATCTCTAGAAATGACAGAAGAAATATATCGGAAGGAGAGGGGAAAAGGAAGAGGAGAAAGTGGGCAAGAAAAAGAGAAAGATGAAAAGAGAGAAGAAAAAGAAAAGGATGAAGAAATAATTTTGCTATCTGTGGACCAGAAGTAAGCTCATCATCAGTGGACTAGAAATTGGTAGGAATCACTAAAAGATAAAAACCGAAGGGATCAGATGAACATAGGGAATCACAATACAAAATATACTCAGAAGGATGCTATGGAAGTCCTACCAATGTTCCAGGTCAGATACAATTAGTACAAGGAGCAGGAGAAACCTTTTAGCTCCTATCAGGGTGTCAGCTGAGGAACTATAATCAGAGAAGCTTTGCAAGTCAGCCCTTCTCTGAGCTCCTTCATATTGAAAAATTAACAGTAGATTCACTGCTCTGGACTACAGACATGCTTGTGATGGAGAGTTAGGAGAGTGCCTAGGGAGCTAGTTCCACCTGAGCCCCCATATCCATAAGTCCAGCATACCCTACCTATATCCACCTATATCCAGCATACCCTACCTATATCCACCCGTAATCACCAAATTCTGTAGCCAAAATTACCATTCACACTGAAGCACTGAGGATTTCTCAAACACGGAGATGAGCAAACAGCATGCATCTCTAAACACCACTAACTCCACAGAAGAGAAGTGAAAATGGTTCTGGAATAGCAGAATAAGAATCTCTCAAAATCTACCCCTCCATGAAAGCAATGAGCACACTGGAACATATTATATAAATTAATACTTTCAGAACTCTGAAAATTAACAAAAGGCTTGAAACAATCCAAGGAGTGTTTATTAAAGAAAAATGACTGGTTTTCAGTAATAACAGGAAGCCTTTGTGGTACTTTAACTTACCCTATTCCCATCCGCTCTCCCTAGTTTTATAGTAGGCTTGAAAACCAACAGCCTTGCAACTATAATACTTATGAAAAACAGCATCCCATAGCCAACGGGAGGTACAGAACACACTTGGAATCACCAAAAATCTCTGTTACAAGAGAATTATCATTATTTGACCTGTCAGGCAGCTCCCCGGTATCATAACAGTGTGTTCTTAGATTCTGCATGTTAATCTGGCATCTATTAAGCATAGGGCCAAACTAAAAGCTACATGTTTACCTCTCTTCTGCATGTCAGCTTCCTTGAAATTCACCTGTCATGTGCTGATCCAAGGCTGGGTCCCTATCCACCTTCTTATCTGACTCTCACACACCAAGCCAATATTTCCCCTGCCCTAAATCATCTTAAGGCCAGGTACCAGGCAACTAGAGACCACGCCTATAGCCCAAAGTATGTCAGAATTATTCAAACTGGTCGATCCTAAACTATTTATTCTGTCTTGCTTTGCCTTTCCTTCAGAAACCTCAATAAATGTTCCAGCTGAGTCTTTCCCCTTAAGTCTGCTTCTACCTAACCAAGCCTGGTATTTCCCCTGTGGCTTTACATGGTATGGTGCATCCCCTTCTATCAAGAAATATAAGTAAAAAATTCTTCTTTCAGTAGGCTTGGCCTCTGTGTGTCATCATTCAGTCATATCCCAGGTATAATTTTAAAACACCTAGAAATTCCCACTCAAAGGACTTATCTTTACTTGACCTGACTCAAGAGCTGAATCAATGTAAACAGCCTTTTCTACGGGGCATTTATTGGAAAAAAAAAAAAAACAGTGGCAATTATTTAATATTACAACTGCCTGGGTGAGGATTAACAGTTGGGGCAAACACAGAGCTAACTAAAAACTTCAAAACATATTTTTTTAAGCTAAGTAATGAGACGTTCATGGAAGGTTTTGAAAGCTCCCACATATTCCTGGGAATCTAGAAAATAAAGTGCATACACAGTACTGGGTACATGCCCAGGAAAGACCTGAGAAGGCCCTTATCTCTGACCTTTGACTGAGCTTAAGATTCTGCGAAGTAGAAGGTGAAGGCTGAGGCAGAGCTGTAAGTACCAGAACGTGGAAACTATGCCAAGCGTATGCACAGAACCCTTTGACAAAGCCAGGGAGAATTGGTTCAAAGCATTCAAGGAAATGCCTTCTAATCTTCAGTTGACCACTAAGCTAATTGAACAGAGACTTCAGTGACCACACATGACAAAAAAAAAAGTGGCTTTACAGAATTCATTCCAAAAAATTGCTACAACAAAATTCAACAACAACAAGCCATGGGGAAGGGGAGGAAAAACAGTTTTCAGAATTGGCACATTAGATTATTTTAAGTATCTAATTTTCAACAAAAAAAGAATGTGAGAAATAAAAAAAAAAAAAACAGGAAAATATGGCCACACACACACATACACACAGTAGAAACAGTTTCTGAGGAAATCTGAACATTGGACTTACTAGACAAAGATTTTAAATCAGCTGTGTTGAGGGACCCCAAGACCACTCTCTGGCTCATGATTCACTAGGACTCAGAGAATTCAAAAAACCTGTTATACTCATGATTACATCTTGTAACAGAAAAAAAATATATAGCTATTAAAATGAGAATGGAAAAAAGCACATAGGGTAGGGTCCAGGAAAAACAAGCTTCCAGCTGTCTTCCCCCAGTGGGATCATATGGACAATGTTTAATTTCCCAACAATGACTATGACAACATGTGCGGAGTACTGCCAATCAGGGAAGCTCCCTAATTTTGGAGCCCAAGCCTTTTATTTGGTAGTCATTCATGCCATCTCAATAGACCTAGAAAAAGCATCTGACTAAACTGGATCTCCAGTTAGGATAAAATACTCAGCAAACTACGAATAGAGAGGAACTCCTCAATCTGATCATGGAAATCTGAAAAAAAAAAAAAAAAATCAGAATTAACATCGTACTTCATGGTGAAAGACCGAATGTTTTTCCCCTTCTGATCAGGAATAATACAAAGATATCCACTCTCACCATTTATATTGGTGCACTGTACTGGAGGTTCTCACCAGGGACAGTAGACGAGAAAAATAAATAAAAGGTATCAGATTGGAAAGAAAGAAGTAAAATTATCTCATTCACAGATGACATGATTATGTAAACAGAAAGTTCTAAGCAATACACACACACACAAACTATTAGATCTAATAAAAGCGTTCAGCAAGATGCATTCAGCAATATCAGTTTATGAAAGTCATATACATTTTATATATTAGCAATGAACAATACAAATATGCAATTAAGAAAATAATTCCATTTATAATAGCATCTAAAGGAATAAAAATACTTAGAAATAAATTTAACAAAAGAAATGCAAGACGTATATACACTGATAACTACAAAACATTGTTCAAAGCAAATAAAGAAAATCCAAATAAATGGAAAGACAGATGTTTATGGATTTGGAAATCTTGGTATTATTAACATTGCAATACTCCTCACACTGATCCACACATTCAGTACAGTCTCTATAAAAAATCTCAGCAGCCATTTTAGCAGAAATTGACAAGTTAATTCTAAAATTCATATAGGAACACAAAGGACCCAGAAAAACCAAATCAATCTTGACAAAAAGCATAGTTGGGAACCTTGCTGATTTCAAAACCTGATACAGAGCTACAATAATCAGGGATGCCTGGGAGGCTCAGTCAGTTGAGCGTCTGACTTCAGCTCAGGTCATGATCTCTCAATCCATGAGTTCAAGATCTACATCGGGCTCTGTACTGACAGCCCAGAGCCTGGAACCTGCTTCAGATTCTTTGTCTCCCTCTCTCTGCCTCTTGAACTCTGTACTCTGTCCCTCTCTCTCTAAAATAAATAAACATTAAAAAAATTTTTTTTAAAAGCTACAGTAATCAAAACAGTGTGATATTGACATAAGAACAGATGTATAGATCCTGGAATAGAATTGAGCATCCAGAAAGAAACCCTTGCATTTATGATCAACTGATTTTCAACACAGGTGCCAAGAATATTCAATTGGGAAAGAATAATCATTTTAACTAATGGGGCTGGAACAATTGGATCTCCATATGCAAGAGAATGAGGTTGTATGTTATCCCTCACACCATCTGTAAAAATTAACTCAAAATGAACATATATGTGTAATTATTTTAAAACTCAACACATTAGGGCACTTAGGTGGCTCAGTCAGTTAAGTGTTTGACTCTTGGTTGCAGCTCAGGTCATGATCTCACAGGTTCATGAGTTCAAACCCCACATTGGGCTCTGTGCTGGCAGCATGTAGCCTGCTTGGGATTCTCTCTCTCTAGGACCCTCCCCTGCTCATGCTGTCTCTGAGTGTGATTATGAATATATAAATATAAAGAAAGAAAGAAAGAAACTAATGTTTATACATAATATAAATAAATGCATTTCAATAAATATATTTATAAATAAATATATATAATTTTAAAAACTCAAAACATAGATTTAATGTTTATACATAATATAAATAAATACATTTCAATAAATATATTTATAAATAAATATATATAATTTTAAAAACTCAAAACATAGATTGTATAACATAATGAACATAACTGAAGATTAATATGAGCCAATGCTCCCAGAACGCAGTATGAAAGGACAATGTGTTAAATATATAAAAGAAACTTCAAGAAATATGTCAACTGGATTCAGAAGTTTAGAACTCATTTAACAGGATTTCTGTAAATAACAGCACAGAGAATGTAGGAGAAGAAATAACCAATGAAATAAAAGAAGAAAATTTCTCAGAACTAAAGAAAGATACAAATTTTTCAATCCAAAGACTCTAAATAAATATGAATTTTCAGAATTCCAAGGAAAAGAAAAAAATTGTAAGTGCTTTCAAAGGAAGGTGACATGGGAAGAGGGGGGGATTAAAAGATCCACTACAAAGTTCTGAGAATTAGGTTGGCATCAGAATTTTCATTAATTTTAGATTCTAGATATAAGGGAGCATTATCTTCAAAGTTCGAAGGGGAAGTGATTATGAGCCTACACAAAAAAGTATTCGTATTATTCTAAAATTTTCACTTTTAAAAACTTGGTATAACAAAAACTTCTTAAAGGCATAAAACAATTTAAGACAATACAATTGGGATTCATTGAAAAATTAAGGCACACTATTTCCATTTATTCAACATATGTGTATTGTGTTCCTACTATATAGCAGGCAACATCGCAGTTACCAGCAACACAAAGATGAACAAGATACAGTCTATTCTCATTATCTTGGGTTCAGTATTTGCAAATCTGACTCCTTGATAAAATTTATTTGTAACCCCAAAAATCTATATTTACAGTCATTTCCAGGCATGCACAAATTTGAAAATTTTGAGATGTCTGATATACACATTCCCAAATGAGGGCAAACAGGAAGACACTGCCTTCTTATTTCATCTTTCATGTAAACAAGTATCTGTTTCATGGATTATTCATTACGACATTTTCCTCACTTTTGTGCCCTTTTTTTAGGGGGTGGTATCTAACTGGTATTTAAAATTTTAAATTTAAAAAGCACACCAAGCATGGTGGTATAGTGCTGCATAGTGTTCCTGAGCATAAGAAGCTTTTGATGTGCCTTATGGAGAAAATGTGTGTTAAATAAGCCTTGTAGTGCTGTAGTTCAATTGTTAATAAATCATCAATATATAGTAAATAAAGTGTATTAAACAGAAACACACAGTAAAAACAATACAACTGTATTGATCAGTTGCTGAAAAGATTGTGACCAAATGCTCACAGGAACCTGATCCTGTATTCATCTTAGGAACAAAGCTTCAGTATTCACTAATTCAGTGTTCACATGACCTTATAGAAATAACCGCAATGAGTAATGAGAGTAGACTGAATATTGTTTGCCCTCAAGTACAACACAAACTTTTACAAATATACATAATGTTGCATAAATTTAAAAAAAATTTAAATCCCCTAAAAGCCTGAAAATAAACTTCAACTATAGTCTTTAAACTTTCCCAGCTGCTTTATCTCTTCTTTCACTATCAAAAATGTTCTACACATAAACTACCAGTTCTATCCTTCTTAAATTCCTAAAAACATGGTAACATTTATGCCGGTGATTGCACCAGTCATCTTTTCTGGGTATTAAAGCTCATTGCATTTCTTCTTTATTTAAAAATCATTATATAGGGGTGCCTGGGTGGCTCAGTTGGTTAAGCGGCCGACTTCAGCTCAGGTCACGATCTCGTGGTCTGTGAGTTCGAGCCCCGCGTCGGACTCTGGGCTGATGGCTCAGAGCCTGGAGCCTGCTTCCGATTCTGTGTCTCCCTCTCTCTCTGCCCCTCCCCCGTTCATGCTCTGTCTCTCTCTGTCTCAAAAATAAATAAAAC
The DNA here is from genome assembly GCF_024362965.1 of Panthera pardus. NCBI lineage: Eukaryota > Metazoa > Chordata > Mammalia > Carnivora > Felidae > Panthera > Panthera pardus. The sequence goes on from NW_026526688.1 coordinate 190,837,438, forward strand.
GTTAAAAAAAAAAAGTTTTAAAAATCATTATATAAAAAATAATAAATAAAAATCTATAATTATTGTTTTAGACATTTTTAGAATTTCTGTGGGCGTCTCAGATATAAAATCCATTTTATGAGGGGGGAAATTTCTATTTTTTAATCTTTAATATAGGTAACCACTTCCTTTTTTTAAATAAATTAGCCAATAATTAACTAGTGAGAAGTGGCGATACACAAACAAATAAAATTAATAGCACAAAAACTGGAGTACAAGAAATGGTGAGCTTAATGAAGACAAACTGGGAAAATTTATCTTCATATTAATTTTTCCAAAAAAGAGATTTTTAAATTTGTTTCTTACTCCCTCAAGAAACAGAACACATTCATCAAGAAATAACCTTTTCTTGTAATTATTCTCCTTTATTTGCATATTTGACAAGACTTGCTTCTGTCAACCACTTATCTGTAGTACCACGATTTATGAGAGAGCTAAAACGCAAGGATTAATGAGAATATCAGACTAACATATTTTGAAGGCATTGTTACTCTTGTAGTCTTTGAACAATAAAACTACTAAGCTTGTGTACCATTTTGTTAATACAGGGAATCAAAATTCAAGTGTGAGAGAGTGGAGAAGGAATTCTAAAATCCTTCAGCTGTTTTTTAATGTACCTAATTGTCTCTGTTGTGAGAACTAAGAGGACCACGATTCCCAGTTTGCTGGGGGAGGCTGTCCACTATATATCAACATAGTTTTTTTTTTAATTTTTTTAATGTTTATTTATTTTTGAGAGACACAGACAGACAGACAGAGCATGAGCAAGGGAAGAGCCAGAGACACACAATCCGAAGCAGGCTCCAGCCTCTGAGCTGTCAGCACAGAGCCAGACACAGGGCTCAAATCCATGAGCAATGAGATCATGACCTGAGTGGAAGTCCAACACTTAACCAACCAAACCATCTGGCACCCCCATAGTTCTTAATATCACTTCCTTCCACTGGAAAAAATGTCCTGGCAGTGAAGGATATGTGGAGAGAAGGATAGATAGATGGGGGTAAATATCATTCTCTTCTTTATTTTGCCATTCTCTTGTGTAGTATTCTTCCCTGTGGTCTACCATTGTTTGCTCTGGCCCAAGATAACACAGATTTTAGGATAAGAACCATATGATCCTGTCAATCGATGCAGAAAAATCATTTGACAAAATTCAGCATCCTTTCTTAATAAAAACTCTCGAGAAAGTCGGGATAGAAGGAGCATACTTAAACATCATAAAAGCCATTTATGAAAAGCCCACAGCTAATATCAGCCTCAATGGGGAAAAACTGAAAGCTTTCCCCCTGAGATCAGGAACAAGACAGGGATGTCCACTCTCACCGCTGTTGTTTAACATAGTGTTGGAAGTGCTAGCATCAGCAATCAGACAACAAAAGGAAATCAAAGGCATCAAAATTGGCAACAATGAAGTCAAGCTTTCACATTCTGCAGATGGCGTGATATTATACATGGAAAACCCGATAGACTCCACCAAAAGTCTGCTAGAACTGGTACATGAATTCAGCAAAGTTGCAGGATACAAAATCAATGTACAGAAATCAGTTGCATTCATTTTTTTTACTTTTTTTAACGTTTATTTATTTTTGAGACAGAGAGAGACAGAGCATGAATGGGGGAGGGTCAGACAGAGGGAGACTCAGAATCTGAAACAGGCTCCAGGCTCTGAGCTGTCAGCACAGAGCCTGACACGCGTCTCCAACTCACGGACCGCGAGATCATGACCTGAGCCGAAGTCGGCCGCTTAACCAACTGAGCCCCCCAGGGCGTCCCAGTTGTATTCTTATACACTAACAATGAAGTAACAGAAAGACAAATAAAGAAACTGATCCCATTCATAATTACACCAAGAATCATAAAATAACTAGGAATAAACCTAACCAAAGATGTAAAAGATCTGTATGCTGAAAACTATAGAAATCTTATGAAGGAAATTGAAGAAGATATAAAGAAATGGAAAAACATTCTGTGCTCAATGATTGAAAGAATAAACATTGTTAAAATGTCAATACTACCCAAAGCTATCTACACATTCAATGCAATCCCAATCAAAATTGCACCAGCATTCTTCTCAAAGCCAGAACAAGCAATCCTAAAATTTGTATGGAATCACAAAAGACCCTGAATAGCCAAAGTAATTTTGAAGAAGAAGACCAAAGCAGGAGGCATCACAATCCCAGACTTTAGCCTCTACTACAAAGCTGTAATCATCAAGACAGCATGGTATTGGCACAAAAACAGACACATAGACCAATGGAATAGAATAGAGATTCCAGAATTGGAACCACAAAAGTATGGCCAACTCATCTTTGACAAAGCAGAAAAGAATATCCAATGGAAAAAAGACAGTCTCTTTAACAAATGGTACTGGGAGAGATGGACAGCAACATGCAGAAGAATGAAAGTAGACCACTTTCTTACACCATTCACAAAAAAAAAAAAAAACCCTCAAAATGGAAAAAGGACCTGAATGTGAAATAGGAAACCATCAAAACCCTAGAGGAGAAAGCAGGAAAAGACCTCTCTGACCTCAGCCGCAGCAATTTCTTACTTGACACATCCCCAAAGGCAAGGGAATTAAAAGCAAAAATGAACTATTGGGACTTCATGAAGATAAAAAGCTTCTGCACAACAAAGGAAACAACCAACAAAACTAAAAGGCAACCAACGGAATGGGAAAAGATACTTGCAAATGACATATCAGACAAAGGGCTAGTATCCAAAATCTATAAAGAACTCACCAAACTCCACACCAGAAAAACAAATAATCCAGTGAAGAAATGGGCAGAAAACATCAATAGACACTTCTCTAAAGACATCCGGATGGCCAACAGGCACATGAAAAGATGCTCAACGTCACTCCTCATCAGGGAAATACAAATCAAAACCACACTCGGATATCACCTCACGCCATTCAGAGTGGCTAAAATGAATAAATCAAGAGACTATAGATGCTGGAGAGGATGTGGAGAAACGGGAACCCTCTTGCACTGTTGGTGGGAATGCAAACTGGTGCAGCCACTCTGGAAAACAGTGTGGAGGTTCTTCAAAAAATTAAAAATAGATCTACCCTATGACCCAGAAATAGCACTGCTAGGATTTACCCAAGGGATACAGGAGTACTGATGCATAGGGGCACTTGTACCCCAATGTTCATAGCAGCACTTTCAACAATAGCCCAATTATGGAAAGAGCCTAAATTTCCATCAGCTGATGAATGGATAAAGAAGTTGTGGTTTATATATACAATGGAATACTACGTGGCAATGAGAAAGAATGAAATGTGGCCTTTTGTAGCAACGTGGATGGAACTGGAAAGTGTTATGCTAAGTGAAATAAGCCATACAGAGAAAGACAGATAACATATGTTTTCACTCCTATGTGGATCCTGAGAAAGTTAACAGAAGACCATGGGGGAGGGGAAGAAAAAAAAAAGGTTAGAAATGGAGGGAGCCAAAACATAAGAGACTCTTAAAAACTGAGAACAGGGGCGCCTGGGTGGCGCAGTCGGTTGGGCGTCCGACTTCAGCTCAGGTCACGATCTCGCGGTCTGTGAGTTCGAGCCCCGCGTCGGGCTCTGGGCTGATGGCTCAGAGCCTGGAGCCTGCTTCCGATTCTGTGTCTCCCTCTCTCTCTGCCCCTCCCCTGTTCATGCTCTGTCTCTCTCTGTCTCAAAAATAAATAAACGTTAAAAAAAAAAAAAAAAAAAACTGAGAACAAACTGAGGGTTGAGGCGGGGTGGGAGGGAGGGGAGGGTGGGTGAGGGGTATTGAGGAGGGCACCTATTGGGATGAGCACTGGGTGTTGTATGTAGACCAATTTGACAATAAATTTCATATTAGAAAGAAAAAGAAAGAAAGAAAGAAAGAAAGAAAGAAAAAGAAAGAAAGAAAGAAACACAGGTCAAAAGCTGCTTCTTCTTATTGAGGAGTGAAATGAAAAATTTTTATCAGTTCATGTTACAGAAACAGTTTTATTTAATCTGATATAAAATTATAAGATAATTTTTTTTTTGTTTTCTGGCACCCAATCATAAATGTTATACCACCTCATACGAGCAATTGCAAAAATAAAGGTAGAAACAGACTTCTGTACCCTATCACATCACAGCTCAGTCAAAAGAAAAATTTGGTCGTCTGTGTCAATATGAGAATTCCAGGCCTTTGGGTGCAGACTAAAAATAGCACTTTGGACTACAAAGAAACCACAGACTTCCAAAGCATCGAGCAGAAGTAAGTTGAAGAAAAAAAGATTTCTCTGCAATGTTTTTTAGTTGACTTGCATTTTATTTAAAATAGTTGGTAATTTTCCTTACAAAGGAGTAGACAGCAAGTATTTCTTTTCCATTTTAATAATAATATTAATAATAATGATGATGATGGGGTGCCTGGGAGGCTCAGTCTGTTAAGCGTCCGACTTGGGCTCAGGTCGTGATCTCACGGTTTGTGAGTTCGAGCCCCAAGTCTGGCTCTGTGCTGACAGCTCAGAGCCTGGAGCCTGCTTCCGATTCTGTGTCTCCCTCTCTCTCTGCCCCTCCCCCGTTTATGCTCTGTCTCTCTCTGTCTCAAAAATAAATAAACGTTAAAATAAATAAGTAAATAAATAAATAAATAATGCTATTACCTTTCTTACCACATCTAATTGTTATAAGGAACAAATGACAAAATAGATATAAAATCAGGTTGAAAGTTGGCAAGTACAACACAAATCATTCAAATGGTTTATTAGTAGAAATAGCATTAACAGTTTAACTAATGCCTAATTTTAACAAATAAACATAAAACTTGTTAGAAATATAGCCAAAGTGTTAATGTGCATGCTTTTGATGTGTTTGGCAACAAAACATTTTTTTCTTTAAGAAATTAGATTCACTGTGATACAGTCTTCAGATGTTCATGAAAGGCCCTCATTATTTCAAATGAATGAAATTGTAAACTGAAAATATAGGGTTAAACAGAGCTTCATAATGCTTTTATGATCCTTATTCATTTTCTACTTTATATCATGGGTAAAAGTATATACCTTATATCTCATTCATATCCTAACCTCTCTGAGGACAAAGTTCCTGTTTGATTTATCTTTGTAACTTTCCCAGAACCTTTGCACATAGTTGAGAACTTAGTAATTTTAAGTCAAAGGCATCCAACAGAAAAAAAAGCAGCTAGTTTCAAATCCAGGTCTAGATAGATAACATCAAAAGCCTTGTCCTTTTCTGATACCATAGCAGTACCATAAGCAAGTCTCTCATTTTGTGAAACAGTGTTGAGGGTTCTACGGACAGCAGGTCTTACACATATTTCAGATGTAAGTCAACCTATACACTTGGCTTTAGGTTGGAAGTAATTTCAGCTCCCCAAGTTGTGTTCCAACGTCATGTTTTTCTCCCACCCCACCACCCCTGCTCTCCTCATCTCAAACCTTTGCCTCCTTGGTTCTTCTCCACAAAGAAAAAGTACCTAGAGCCCGTTAATCATATGAGCTCAAAGTAGATGCTGATAGTAACATCTCTACCTCCAGAAAGGACCCACAGAATTCCTCTGATTTGAATTCAAATTGATAATCCATATTTTGAAAACGTTAAAATACAAATGTTTTCCATCAGCATCCTTGTTGACATTAAACTACTGAAGAGCTTCACTACTTCAAAGCACTTGTATGCCATTTTGTCCCTGTGTCCCCAGTGCTGACCTCACCATGGCCAGGTGCACTCAGAGAACACTGGTATATAAAGTCATCAGTTGGGTTTGCCTCACTGCTTGCTTTTCCTGGCCTTGTTCTCTAGCATCTGGATTCTTAGGGAAAATACTGGAGAAAGTAATATCCAAGAAATCTATTAATAACTATTGTCCTACATTTTCCCAAAGCATGATCCTCAGAAAAATGGTCCCCAGAGATGCTCTACACACACACACACACACACACACACACACACACACACACACGAAGGAAGGAGGAAGAAGAGAGAGGGAAGGAGAGAGAAAGAGGAAAATAAGGAGGTGGAGAAAGAAGGAGAGAAGGAAGGAGGAAGGAAGGAAGGGAAGGAGGGAGGGAGGGAGGAAAAAAAGGAAAAAAGAAGTAAAAAGAAAAAAGAGAAACTGCATACCTTACATTTGATTGCAGGTTGACAAGAGATTTTCACAGCCCTTTCTTCCCTAAGGGCAGGAAAGAGGCCTCTGTTATGCCCCAAAAGCTAGTCAGGCCTGTGGAAAGTGCTTAACAAATATTTGTTCATCAAAAAAAAAAAAAAAAAAAAGTAAATGCATTTTAAATACTAAATACTCTGAGAAGAACTACAGTTTGAACTGTCTTTTTTCAGTTTTGCTTCACTCAGAATTACCCAAATGTATCTGAACACAAAATCGTTTTTTCAAAGAAATAGTGTTATGTGGATCACATTCTAAGAAATGTTGATAGGCATGGTAAATCAAACCAAGGAAAACCTATTTTGCTCTAAAGGTTAGGAAATATTTTGTTTGAATTCTCTAGAATCTTGACTAGCTCTGAAGACACTTCCACTTTTATCCAGTGGTCTGAATAACTCCCCTTAGAGAGGGATGTTCAAGAAGGAAGTAGCAACCTTAAAATCTTTTCAATTCTGCTCAGTTTCCTGACATCATGGGAAAATTAACCAGCTCAGTTGTAGGAGATAGCTCTGAGTTCTCAAATGGACTATTTTCCTCAGACTGTGTAAATACCAGTTTCTCAGATTTTTGAGATAAAAATACAACACTTTATCCCAATGTCAACATAATTTCTTAAAGGTGAAGAACAACAACAAAATCTTGAACACTACCAGTGACTTAGTTCTACAAGCATAGAAAGAACTAAGAATCCCCCCAAAATTTTAGAATTCAAACATCTGAGTTTTATATTTTTAAACGTTTTTTGAGACCAAATGTTAAAAGAAGTAGGTTGCATTCTTTCAAAATTGTTAACAGTGATCTTACACATATATGAGATTTTTTTTTAATTTACCCAAAGTTTGGTTAGCTCCAGTTCCTCAAAGGAGACCTAAATGCTTTTAGTTTTCAAGTAGATGTATAAACAAGATGGCTGTCCCCTCCTTTGTACAGAATTATATGTTTTTTAAATATACAAATAAACAGGGGCACCTAAGTGGCTCAGTCAGTTAAACATCTGACTCAGTCTCCGCTCAGGTCTTGATCTCAGGGTTGTGAGTTTGAGCCCCACTTTGAGCTCCACATTGGGCATAGAGCCTACTTATAATATATAGATATATAATATATAATATATATATATTAGAGATAGAGAGTCTCTATTCCAAGAAGTTCATTACCTTTCAGAAACCATACAGATACAAAGTATAAACACAAATATTGCACTGACATGACTCAGCTGAAGCAAATTAGTTAGCAGTCTGAGCCTCAGTTATCTCCTTGTGAAATAGGCATACTTAATAGACCTCACTCCATAGGTTATTGTAAAACTGATGGAAAAGTTCCTAGCACACAAAAATCATTCAATGTTAGCTTTCATTCTTAGCCTAAGCCCCTACTTTCCAGAAATTAAAAATAAGATCCAGACAGCATAAAAGGGGTGGGTGTCCAAAGCAACATAGCTAGTTAGTATCAGAGCAGGAATTGTAACTTAAATTTCCCAACACTGATGGAGTTATCATCATAACAACAAAAAAACAAAAACAACAAAAAAACAGCAGTGAGAAAAATAACTTGAAAACACATAAAACTCAATGCACAAAGGAACTGTAAATTGACACAACTGTGAGAAACAATTGATTTAAGAGTTACAGAAACACTTGAGGGAATGAAATGGTTATATCATAAGGTTGGTCAGGATGGCCACACAAGAATACTCCTAAATCAGGGCCCCCCGGGTGGTTCAGTCGATTAAGCACTGGGCTCTTGATTTTGGCTCAAGTCATGATCTCATGGTTCGTGAGTTTGAGCCCTGGATCAGACTCTGTGCTGACAGTGCAGAGCCTGCTTGGGTTCTCTCTCTCTCTCTGCCCCTCCCCTACACATGCTTTCTCTCTCTCTCAAAATAAACCAACTTAAAAAAAAAAAAAAAGAATACTTTTAAATCATATTTTGATTAAAAGCAGGAAGCGGAAAGATGGAGAGAAGGCAGCTGGGGGCAAGAGATGGTAGCAGACGTTTGAAGGCTGTTAACAAACTGCATGCCAGGACCAGCAAACAAGCTCTCCTTTCCACATTGAGACTAAGGCCTGGAGTAGTGATGACCAACATTTACTGAGAACTCTCTATGTGTCAGGCACTACTCTTACTTCTATCCAACATACAGGAACCCAGTAAAGTAGGTACTGGCATGATTTTCACTTCCAGGTGAAAAAAAATGAAGGTCGAATATCTTGCCTACAGCCAAATACTTCATAAGTGATGCAGCCAAGAGTTAAACCCAGGTAAGTCTAACATTAGACCCCAAACCAATTTTATGCTAGAAAGGAAAAAGGGAGAGGAAAAAAGCAAGGGAAATATGATTACTAAATGTTTTTGTTTTCTTTGTAGGCTTAAACTTAAAGTATTTTATTAAAAGATAAAGATATGTTTTTGCAAACATGTACATCCATGTAAATCATTGCATACATGATTTTTACCAATTTTCTGGTATATTTTAAGGAAACTGTTGAAAGTAGTATATAAGTTGGGCTTTTTTAAGTCAAAACAACCAAATTTGAGAGGAGAGGGTTCCATGTTTTACAAAAGTTCAAAAAACTTTCTGGTACAAAGAATAAGTTAAATCCAAAGATTCCAAACATAATCACAACTTATTTTTAAAATTCAGTCCTATCTGACTACATTTATAAGTGGTAAAGATTCAATAGCATGAAACTTCAAAATGATGTAAGGTGTAAATGAATCAACAACAAAAGGAACAAGAGATTGGTATAGTATATCACGAGGCTTGACAAGATGGGCAAATTCAGCTTTAAGGTGTTAAAATATGTTCATCTTGCCATGCTTATTAACAAGAGTGGAACATTAAGAACACAAGACTCTGGGATCCTACAAACCTGTTTCTATCCCAGATCTGCAACTCAACGGCCACGTGAACACAGCATATTACTTCATTTCACTAAGTTTCATTTTCTTTATGTGCATGAGGAAGATAATCTCTATTTCACATACAGTAATACACATAGAGTGTTTGTCACAGGGAGTGCTACATAGTAGGCATTACAATTAATTTTAACACTACACAGATTATATTTTGCTTTGAAATTTATAATTTTGTAAATGCTACCAGTGACAAATTGAATAAATTATACTTAGTTCTCATTTTCTTTGAACATTTACGTCTCATTCTCTTTGAATACTTCATCACTCATTTGATCCTTTGACTTCTCCTTGACCTTCTCTCCTTTCCTAACTTCTGTAATGTTGAACTTTATTGTCTTTCTGCCCATCTCTGTGATTGCAGTTATTCATTTCTTTCTTCTCCTATTCTCTTAGGGTGAAGTAGCCCAAAAATTAGCCCTTGGCATTCTTTCCTCTCTTCATACTCTCTTCCTTGAAGCAAACTCATCCACTCTCATAATTGCCTTAATCACATCTAGGTAGATAGCAACCTACTCTACCTCCATACTGACTCCTCACATGTACTCCTCGCACATATCCGGCTGACTCCAGACATTTCTATGTGACTGTCATGCAATTTGCTTTCACTCATCATGACTAAAATGCCAGTCACTGCTGACCTTGCTGTGGCCTCTGTGTATCATCATGCATCATTCCAAACAAAAGGAACATACTCTCAATGTAAGTAAAAAATGAATTGACTAGAAGGCTATGTGGGCTAGTTCACAGGATCCCTGGGAAGGTTGGAGAACCAGCCTCAGAAAATAGGCAGAAATGAAGGGGAGCAAAAACACAGCCAAAACCCCACAACAGACCCAGGTTGCTAAGGATGCTGCCCTTATGTCATGACTACCCAACACTTACTCTCTTGCTACTGGGCTCACAACTCTGCCTCCCAGAATTATCTCTGATCATAAATTGCTCCCTTACATCACTTCCTCAAGAACCAGAGCTCCAGATGGGAGCATATGATGTTCCCACACTAGGTCACAAAGTTACATTTTAGCTATTCAATGTAGAAGCTAAGAGACAGATGATGTGTTCCCATACACACACTTCTGGCTCCTATGGTGGAAGGTAGGACGCTGCCTTCCTATTTTAGGATCCTTTCAAAATAGAAAGAATATTTGGGTGCTGGGCAGCCAAATAAAACATATGCTTCTATACCTTCCAATAAAACTAGCTTTTCTGTCTGACCACACTGCTTTTGTCATCAGCCCACGATCGCTATGTGTATCCTTGATCATCAATATGTTTTGGGGTACTATAAAACTTTCCTCACAGTGTCTCTATCCTAGTCCAGTATCTCATCACCTCATATGGTGCCTTTGAATGATCTTCTCCCTGGATCCCTGCCTCTAGATTCTTTTCTTACACATTTGTGCTGGGCATTTGCTCTTTTAGTAACAGTGCTCCAATTTTCTTTAGATAATTAACTCTCCTTCATCGCATCTGGGACCGTTAATCAAGGTGACCTGATTTCCAATGCAATAGCTGATCCATGACCCATGATAGACCATCACATGCTTCCTCTTGGAATATAGATATTGACCAGATGTAACACAAAGACTGAAAATGGTCATATCTAATTTATTTCAGGTGATATGTTATAACAGTTCTGTACAGTAATTCCTTCTACCTAGACTCCTAGAGTGTACTTGATCCTGTGTTTTTCCAGTCTGATTCTCCTGACTTCCCATCTGTGGGTTCCCCCCCAAAATGACTTTTAACTTAGTTTTCAACCACAACTCTCTGATTAAACACTACTTTAAAATCCATTTTTTTCTGAAATATCTCTTTAATCATATGGCTGCTCTGTTCAAAAACTTTCAAAATCTTCCCACAGGACAAATACAAAATCTTTTCAAATGTTTTCCAAGGCCTTCCCCACCATGGTCACAATCTGTTATGGGTTGAATCATGCTCCCGCCTCTCCAAAATCATATGTTAAAGTCCTAATCCTTCAAAATATGACCTTACTTGGAAATAGGGTCATTGTGAGGTAATTAGTTAAGATGAGGTAACACTGGAGAAGGGTCAGCCCCTGATCTAATATGGCTATTGTCCTTATAAAAAGAACATGAGGTAAAGAGAGATACATACAAAAAGAAGACCACATGAAGACACAGAGAGAAGACTATCTATAAGGAATGCTGAAAATTGCCAACATTTTGATCTCAGACATCTAGACTCCAAACTTTGGGCAATAGTTTAAGCCATCCATGTTTGTGGGTGTTTTGTAGCCCTAGGAAACTAATACAGTATCTTTCTGGATTTAGCCTCTACACTTCCTAACAAAAATAATTTTCTCCAATAGAGAAAATTGTATAATAAAAATTGTATAATAAAAATTGTATTGTATAAACTATACAATTCTCTTTATTTTTATGTACACTTGAAATTTTTTTGTAATAAGAAATTTTTCTCAATCCCAACAGATTTTCTTCCAGGAACTTCACAAGCTGATTCTAAATTTTGTATACAGAAGACCCAAAAAATCTGGAGAAGAAAAACAAAGTGTGGGAAAATGCTTATCAAGATTTATTATGAAGTTATTTTAATTAAAACGGTGTCTTATGAACACAAAGATGAATAAATTAACCAATGGACCAGAATTAGAGTACAAAAAACAACAACAACAACAACAAAAACAGAACCATGCATGTATAGAATCTTGATATCTGGCAGGCACCACTCTACAGGTAACTGAATGCTGCTGGGACAGCTGGTAGTCCACATGGAAAAAATAAAAGTAAAATCAAATCCCTACCTTATGCCGTATATACAAATCAAATTCTAATGAATTAAAAACATGTGTGTGATGGTAAAACTTTAAAACTTTTAGAGGAAAATATAGGAGAATATCTTATGACCTTGGAAAAGCAAATGATTTCTTAAATGCAAACTATTAAAGAAAAGACTTATAAATTCTACTATAATAAGATTAAGAACTTCTTTTCATCAAAAGACACCATAAAAAGTGTGACAAGACAAATCACAAACTATTGAGGATAACTGTAACACAAATAACTGACAAAGGATTGGTTACCAAGATACATCAAGAACTTCTCTGGCTCAAAAAAAAAAAAAAAAAAAAAAAGTCAAAACAACTCAATAGAAAATTTTCCAAAGTAATGGGACAATCATTTCACTACAAAGGAAAGCTAACTGTCCAATAAACATGAAAATGCCCTCAACTCCATGAATAACAGAGAAATATAAACTAAGACCACAATGAAGCAGATGATATACCCTCTCGATTAACAGAAATTAGGAAAGATAACAATAACAGATACTGACCAGAATGCTGCTGGTGAGAACATAACTTGGTGCAATTACTTTAGAAAAGAATTCAGCATTATCTTGTAAAGTTGACCATTCGCATCCCTACAATCCAGTAATTTAACTCCTAGGTATATATCCTAGAGAAACAAGGAAACATATTTAAAAATATTCATGTCAGTGTTGTTTCTAGAAGCAAAAATAGTGGATCTAACAAAAATATCCAATAACAGAAGGTTGGATAAATTATAGTATGTTGACATACTGGATTATTATGTAGCAGTGAAATGCAATGAACAAAAGCTATATATGACAGTAAGAATATAATGTTAAAAACAACCTTGAGCAGGAAAAAGGCCACAGAAGCTTACACTGAGTATGATAAAACTCATAAACAAGCAAAATTGAATAATACATTGTCTAAGGATACATGTATATATGGAATTTATTGCTAATACAAACACAAGCAAAGGATAAACATAAACTTCAGGATAGAATTTATCTGACTGGGATAGAGAAGAGGAGGCCCGGAATAAGAAGGGAAGTGTCCTAAAAGAACACAAATGGTTTCAATAGCATTAGTAATATTCCATTTCTTAAATTTAGTGGTGGGCTGAATAGTGTTGGTTATGGTTATGCATCAAATCTTAATAGATATTGCATGAGTCCTTTTTTTTTTGATACCTGATATGTAATAAAAAAAAAATTAAGGAAAACGTCTCCACATTCTGAGATGATATAGATTAGTTTTATGGCTACATTCTTTGCACTGAAAGCATTAATGCTCATGGTGTTTATCTTGATGTATGACAGAGGGTGATTCTCTATGTTCATTTTTTTCCCAAAAAGTTAATACATCCATTTTCTATTGTCGCTAACACACTACCACAAATTTTGCCTAAAACAACATACATTTATTAGCTTATAGTTCTCTAGGTCAGAAGTAATGAAGTTCTTTGTTCAGGATCCCAAGGAACTAAAATCAAAAGTGTTGGCTGAACTACCTTTCTTCAGTGGCTCTGGGGAAGAATCTGCTTCCAAATTCTTTCAGACTGTTGGCCAAATTCTGGTCTTTGTGGTTGTGGGACTGAGGTCCACAATTATTGTCAGCTGGAGGCCACTTTTAGCTCCTGGAGGCTTCCCATATATGTAGTCAGCAATGGAGAACCTACCTCATATGAATCCCTCTCACATTTCAAGTCTCCTTCCAGAAAGAGCTTATCCCTTTATAGGGCTCATCTGATTAGATCTGGCCTACCTGGATCATCTCCCTATTTTTAAAATCAGCTGATTTAGGAACTTAGTTACATCTGCCAAATCCCTTCACAGCAGCACCTAGATTCATGTTTGACTGAATAACTGGGAGAATGTGTATCCACACCAAGAGTTACAAATTTTAAGGGTCATCTTTGAATTCTGCTTACCACTATTCTTAGTTATGAAACTTAATTTATTAAATAATTCCTCCCGTTGCCACTTAGTTTTTTATGGCTTCATCATATTGCATATGGTTATATATACATCAAGATCCTGTTTCTAGGCTACTTATACTTTAATACTGATCAGCTTATCTTTCTTATAGCATTTCAATGCAATAATTCTTAATTAGAATATTTATAATGTATTTCAATATCTGTTTGGCAAGTTTCCCCATTGGCAAATTTTCTCTCCATTGCTGGTGAAAGCAATCCAGTGCAAACTAACTGTTAACATTTGTAAATCATATTAAACAGTACCTAACATATGGTCAAGGTGTCTAATGCATAAAAAACTAACATTTTTGGACTTGTCTTAAATATTTTCCCATCAGAGAGGCCTCTGCTGACATTCCACACTAAAGTGGTCTTCCCATCACTTTCCATTCTAGGACCTCTTTTAATATTAATCACAGCCTTTATCTCTACCTAGTATTTTCTTATTTGTTTATTTATCTGTTTGTTTTATTTGTTTGTTCGTATAGTCTGTCACCATCCATTAGAATAAATGTATTCTATGAGCATAAGGAGACTTGCTCTGTATGTGCTAGATATTCAATAAATGTTGCAAAAAAGAAAAAAGATGTAGATTTACGGGAAGGATACTGAACTGGTCATAGAATGTAAAAATTTGTAAAAAAAAAAATATATATATATATACACACACACATATATATATATACGTATATATATATATATACGTATATGTATATACATATATATGGAACGAAAGCTCTGGAGAGCTCAACACCTGGAACTGGCAACTTCATACCTTCAAGACATTGCTGATCTTAAGGCTTGTCACTGCTTGTCTCTCAGGACTTTTATTTTCTGCTGCCACACATGAGTTTTCTCCAAGTGGTAGGAAACATGGCTGCATGCAGTCCCAGATTTATTCTTTCAGCTTCACGTCCTGAAAGCCAGTGGAATAACTCTCCTAGGTTCAGTTTTTTAAACACTGAGATGGTTTCAGATCGTCTCAGTTTGGTCTGAGCACTTAACTTTTTTTTTTTTTTTTTTTTGCCATTGCAAGTTTGTTTGTTTTTGGTAAGTCAAAAATTTTTTATGAATAAAATTTATTGTCAGATTGCCTTACATACAACACCCAGTGCTTATCCCAACAAGTGCCCTCCTCAATGCCCATCACCCATTTTCCCCTCACTCCCACCCCCCATCCACCCTCAGTTGGTTCTCTGTATTAAGAGTCTCTTATGGTTTGCCTCCCTCCCTCTCTGTTTGTAAGTTTGTGTTTTTTTCCTTTCCCTTCCCTTATGGTCTTCTGTTAAGTTTCTCAAGATCCACATATGAGTGAAAACATATATCTGTCCTTCTCTGACTGACTTATTTCACTCAGCATAATACCTTCCAGTTCCATCCACGTTGCTGCAAATGGCATGATTTCATTCTTGAGCACGCAAGTTTGTACCAGCTACTCTAACAAGGGAGATGAAGTATTATTTTAGGCCCGGTCTTGATTACTCACTTACCTCTGCATGCCTCACAAAATTGTGTCTACTACAGCCATCTCATCTATGAATATGGTTTATCTCTTTATGTCTTCCTTTTATTATCTCTCAACAGAGATTTGTACTTTTCTAGATATTATATTTTCTTGTTAACATTACTCTTATGTCTATTTTCTGTAGCTTTGTGAATTGCATTTTTTTTTCTTCTTCTCAGTAGTTATTCCTGCTAATATGGAAAATGCATTGATTAATTTGTATTTGTTTAATTGGCTACTTTGCTGAATTCTGTAGTTTGGAATGCCATAATAAAAATTCTCCTGTTTTTAATATTACAAAATAAGGAATCTACATTCGAGAACTTTTACTTTTCATAATGGCCATCTCTCCTACAGTTGTCATCTTGAAAGTCATACAATTCTAGAACATATGCCCATTACCTGCTCCTCTTCTCTGAGGACTTCTCCCAAGCCCATTCTGTTTCATCCAAAGTATTGGGCCTTTGTACTGGGTCAACTCTGTTACCCAACCACAGTCAATTAGACAAGGTGGACTAAGGAGCTCTCCCTATTGGGCATTGACAGCCTGGAATAAGGAGCACACATCAGTTATCTGGAGGTGCTGAGCTTGTATACTGAAGGCAGAACTCGTTTTTGATCAGCCGTCTTTTCCCCTCCTTACCATCACCATGTGCATAGAAAAGTAGAAAAAAAAAGACTAAAAAGGGAGTTGGACTGAGAAGTAATGATGCAGGTATGCAAATTATAATGGATTTTGTGGCTTCAGAGGAAAACAGAGAAAGAGTAAATTTGGATCATTTGTCAAATTCTGCTTTTAGATTTACCAAACACAGTTCTTTGTGTATTTGGATTTCTCCAAGATATTCTTGTTTATTTCAAATAAATTGCCCCTCATGTTAAGCTATTTTTGTGTGGGTTTCTGCTACTTGCAAATAAAGAAACTCTAAGAAAAGAAACTATATCCTATTCTAATCATTCTTTCATTGTGCAAGACATTTTTGACATAATTACTCTAGAATTGTCTTCCAAGATTTGGACATGATCTTACATTTGATGGCATATCTTAATCTTTAAAAAAATTACAACGACCAAAGTCTTTCAAAGATGTATAACTTACACACATGAGATTTGAAGAACACTCACTGAATATTCATTTTATGTTAAATAATAGGCTTAATTGTTTTATAATAACAACTTGTTTCTGGAGCATATATTCCTGGAGTTAGTGTATGAATGAAGTTATGAAGATAAGTTCAGGAATTAGATTTTCTTGGTTCCAATTCTGGCCCTGTCACTTACTGAGTAACAGCGAGTTATATAGTTGTTGTGAGAGGTAGATAAGATAATCTATAAAAACACTTAAAACAGTGTCTTTCATGTAGTAAGTGCTCAATAAATGTTAGCTATTGTTACTATTACTACTAATAACACTATTATTACTCTTACTATATGCACTGTGTAAAGCAATGTGGTTACAAGGGAATATCTACCGAACGTTAGAAATTTCTGTCTTCATGGATGCACAATCTACAAATAATCATTTGAACTTGAAAGGAATGGAAAATCATGCTCTCCTTAATGATATAATTGTGTGAAATTGTACACAGTAATACTTTAAATGAATTAAATAAATATAAGTAGCTTACATAACATAGTAATTTTCTCAGAAGACTGATTTAATGTAAAAAACATTTGGCCACTTTTGAGTAAATAACCTATTAGTGCTTTTGTCATTCGGAGCGTTTCTTTATTCCTGAATACTATTTAGTCTCTGGTATTTATTGAGCATTTACTATGTGCCATATTCTAGGTGCTGTGGATACAGCTATAAATACAAACAAGGTCCTGCCTGCATGTAGCTTGAGTTTTACTGTAGGGAATCAGGCAATAAATAAATAATATAATAATTTTGGGCACTGATAAGTTCTGTGAAGAGAAGAAAACAGAACAAAAGAAGAGTAACTGAGATGACAGATTACTCAGTGAGTCCCAGATATCTGAGGAAGTGACACTGAGTAAAATCTAAACAGTGATAAGGACCAGCCTAGAGTATTGTATGTGTCTGTCTCAGCCATAAAATCCCTTGTGGCCATAAACTCGGCCAAAGTTTGTTTAATTCCTTGTTTTTTAATTGCTGATCCTTCAAATCTTTTTTTTTTCACTAGTAGTATTTGGGCACAGAAAAAAGCATCTGAATTTAAAGCCTGTTGGCAACTCATACTGACTATTTTAAAAGAAGTCTATCTTCCTTGTCACATTTTGAACTGCACATAATGATACAAAACTAGGAGGAGGTGCAGTAAACACAAATTTTGTTACCCAATATCCCTCCTGGAATGACTGAGACCAGTTCTGGAGTCCAAGATATGGGGAACTTTGTGTGAACATACCAAGCAGAAATCCCTCCTCATTTTTTTAAAATTGAGGTATAATTGACATACTGTATTATTTTCAGATGTACAACATAATGATTTGTATGCATTGTGAAATGATCACCACAATAAGTCTAGTTAACATCCATCACTGTACATAGTTACAGAATTTTTTTCTTATGATGAGAACTTTTAATATCTGCTCTCAGCAAATTTTAAACAGGCAATCCAGTATTATTGACTATAGTCGTCATGCTATACCTTACATCCTGATGACTTAATTTATAACTGGAAGTTTGTACTTTTAGACTCCCTTCACTCATTTCACTGACCCTTCATCCCCACCTCTGGCAACCAACAGTCTGTTCTCGGTATCTTTGAGCTTGGGGCTTTTCTTTGTTTGTTTTTAGATTCCCTATATCAGATTGTACAGTATTTGTCTTTCTCTGTCTGATTTATTTCACTTTGCATTATGCCGTCAAGGTGCATCCATGTTGTCCCAGATGGCAAGTCTTCTTTTTTTATGGCTGAATAATATTTCATTGTGTACAACTTCAGTTTTGCATCAGAGATTTTGGCAACTCTTTCTAGTTCTGGGAGAATAATTAGGCCTCATGGGAAACCTGGACGAGCTCTCGGAGGAAATAAAATCCTTATATTATAATGTGTGTGTTTCACAATTGCTGCAAATTCTGAACATGCTAAATGCTAAATCAAGCTGTATTTGTGAACTTATTTCCAACGAGTCTACTAAAAACTCTTAGCAAAATAATGAGTTCTGTTACTTATAGGAAGGAAATAGAAGTAATATTCAAAGGCTAAACTGAAAAAGATGCAAAGAAATGTAAAATCAATGAGCCCAGGAATTTTTAGGTTAGGTGTCTTATGCGTCCCACCGCATCTGATCCACCTTTAGCCAATATCACCTCTAAATCTTATCCTTTAAGCCTCCATTGAAATGTCACTTTGAGGTTATATCCTGATCACTCTGTACCAAAAAAAAAAAAAAAAAAAAAAATCTACTCTATCCCCCTATTTTATGCTCTCATTACATTGGTTTTTTTTCTTCATTACCTTACTTTGTTTCTTTTAGAAACCTTCCCCCAATTTGCAGTAATTTGCAGTAATTTGCTTGCTGTCTGCTTGTTCATCATTAAACAACTAGACCGTAAGTTCCTAAGGGCAGGGAAGATGTCTACTCCAGTATGTTCTGGGTTGTATGTCAAGCACCTTCAGAGCACCTAGTATGGAGCAGATACTCAATAAATATTGGTGGAACGAGTGAACGAATGCCATCCTCTCTCCCTACTCAGCTCCATCGCCACCAGACGTTCCATTTTCATCAACTTGTTCTTGCCCACGTTCTCACTGCCCACACCTGACCATCAGCATCTACTTCCAGCCTCAGAACCACTGTTAGTTTGGGTTCTTCATGCACTGCAGAAAGACACTCTAATGACTGGATAAGAGGAGCTGAAATCTAGTTCTTAGTCTGTCTCCAGCTGTGAGTTCTGGCATGCACTGTGTCCACCTCAGAGGGAACACTTTTCTTAAATCTCAGTCTCCATACAGGCTAGCGGAGGCCCCTTCCTGACAAGTCTCACTTCTGTGCTCAAGTCCATCCTCTGCTTTGTACCCTGTTATGGATTGAGTTGTGCACCCCACTTGCATCTGCCACAAAAAGAACATACTGAAGTCCTAGGTGCCAGCACTTCAGATTGTGACCGTATTTTAAAAAGGGGTCATTGCAGATATAACTAGTTAAGATGAGGTCATACTAGAGCAGTGTGAGCCCCTAATCTAAAACGACTTGTGTCTTTATAAGAAGGCAACCATGAAAAGACAGAGACATGCAGGGACAATGCCAAGTGACAATGAAGTCAGAGATTAGAGTAATGCAGCTGCAAGCTGGATCTCCAAGATTGCCACCAAGTCACCAGAAGCTAAAAGAGGCAGGGAAGAATCTTCCCACAGACTCAGAGAATGGCCCTGGCTAAGGCTTGATTTCTGACCTCTGGCCTTCAGGCCTGTGGGATAATACATTCGTGTTGTTTTAAGCCACCCAGTTTGTGGTTCTTTGTTATGGCAACCCTAGGAAACTAATACACATGCCTAATATCTTCTTACTTTGTCAGGTGAGGTGGTAAACAGAGACCAAAAAATAAATGAACAAACAGACCCAAAAACCCTGTTTACTGTCTGCTTAGCAGATACCTTTCTCCCTGCATCAACCGTTTTTCTCCTCAGTTGGATAAAAGTCTATTACTCCAAGGCAGAAGCTATAATAAATTCAAGGAAGTCCTCTCTACACAATCAGTAATGTAGCTGATTTCATACCTGAGTTTGCACAGAAAGTCTATTGTGGAATCATTTCTTTGAACTTAGAAATTAGACTTTACACAAAGTTTCCCTGCTGCCTACTACATAGAGCTAGCTTTGCAAAATAAATCCAGTGATTAGAGGGGCGCCTGGGTTGCTCAGTCAGTTGAGCACCCGACTTCGGCTCAGGTCGTGAGCTCGTGGTTCATGGGTTCAAGCCCCGCGTCGGGCTCTGTGCTGACAGCTCAGAGTCTGGAGCCTTCTTCAGATTCTGTGTCTCCCTCTCTCTCTGCCCCTCCCCTGCTCATGCTCTGTCTGTCTCTGTCTCTCAACAATAAATAAATGTTAAAACAAATAAATGTTAAAATAAATAAATAAATAAATAAATAAATAAATCCAGTGATTAGATACTAATGGCTGTCACAAATGTATTTGGCCAGACGATGATTAGAAAGAATATCGGGGCGCCTGGGTGGCTCAGTCGGTTGAGCTTCCGACTTCGGCTCAGGTCATGATCTCACTGTTCGTGGGTTCGAGCCCCGCGTCGGGCTCTGTGCTGACAGCTCAGAGCCTGGAGCTTGTTTCAGATTCTGTGTCTCCCTCTCTCTCTGACCCGCCCCCACTCATGCTGTCTCTCTCTGTCTCAAAAATAAAATAAACATTAAAAAAAATTAAAAAAAAAAAAAAGGAAGAATAGAAGCTTCGTCACCCTAAAACATTCCAAAAAAAATTTCCCTTACCCCTGCCACGTGTTGAAAATTTTTAAAAATAAAATTTTCTTCACCCAATTGTATGCTCTTTTTATGTGTCTATCATAGACAGTCTGGGAGAAAAAAAAAATAACTAGTTGAAATACAAAGATATTAATGGCCAAAGAGACAATGAGGTATATTCAGACCAAGATATGAACATAGAACTTATTGATCCTATAACACTAGTTTCCCATCTGCAGACAGAACAGAGTATTTAAATATAAAGTAAGCAAGCTAGTAAAGCCAAGCCAAACACTTTTGAGTGGGTACTCTACCACTACAGTATTAACATTAATACTGCAGTATTACAAAGATTACTGAAATACCAAATTCATCCTTTTATCATAAGAATACTTTCAGAAAGAAATAAAACCAAGTTTATTAAAGCAGCATTCTTTGACCTCATTTCATGAATGGAATCCATGGTGCTGGCCCAAATGACGTTTTTATTTTTCACCTTTGCTAAAAAATTTAATCAAGTAAGTTATCTTTTTTTAAAATTATTTTTAATATTTATTATTATATCTTTCTTTTGAGAGAGACAGAACATGAGCAGGGGAGGGTAAGAGAGAGAAGGAGACACAGAAGCTGAAGCAAGCTCCAGGCTCTGAGCTGTCAGCACAGAGCCCGACGTGGGGCTTGAACCCACAAACCGTGAGATCATGACCTGAGCTGAAGTTGGATGCTTAACCAACTGAGCTACCCAGACACCCCTCAAGTAAGTTATTTTTGATAAAATTTACTAGTTAATAATTTTTTTGAACTTTTTGAAAAAGAAAATTATTATGCAAATACATTCTAATTCTAGAATGTTTGCAAATCCGGGCTTGAATTGAAGCTTGTAGATGTAGTTCTATATGGATTGGGAAACGTCACCTTTATGGCCATCTCATTAAAATGAGATGGTGGATAAAAATTTATTTTCTGGAACTTTCACAATATGAAATATTTTCCATTTGAATCCTCATGCAGCTATACCATGAAATTCTAAAAATTTCAAGCAAATTACCCTGCATGGTAGTATTTTTTTAGTGGAGCAAACAATTTTAAACTAGCCTTTCATGTATTTTAAGGATGAAAATGAGGGTTGTCTGGGTGGCTCAGTCAGTTGAGTGGCCGACTCGTGATTTTGGCTCAGGACTTGATCTCATGGCCTATGACATCCAGCCTCACATCAGGTCTGTGCCTACAGCTCACAGCGTGGAGCCTGCTTGTGATTCTCTCTTCCTCTCTCTGCCCCTCCCCAGCTTACCAACACATGCACTCTCTCTTTCTGTCTCAAAATAAATAAACATTTAAAAAAATCCTTTTAACAAGATGAAAATGAAATATTCACTGAACAGCTTCAGTTATTAGAAGAGTGAATACATTTAAGGCACATTTTCATGTATAATTCTGAAACTGTCTCACTTATCTGGGAGAGAAAAAGACAAATATTTTTTAAACTTCCCTGTCCTTCCAAGTGCTTCTTTTTAAAAAACTAGTTTCTTTTTATCCACTCATTCATTCATTTACTTATCCAAACACTTACTGAGTGTTTGCTTTCTGTAAAGCGCTGTTAGATGTTATTATTTTATTATTCTACATATGTGAGCTTTTTTTCTTTAATGTATATGATCTTTAACAAAATCCAGGTGTTTTCCTGGAAAAACAAAAGTAGTAGTGTTCTTCTCTAAAGGAATTAAGCAAATAATCTAGGGGAAATTATGGCAGCTGACCATAGCCATTAGTACCCATGGTAGACTGCATGATTGGCTCAAAATTCTTCTTTCCCTTCCACAATGTGCCAAGGGCCATCATGGGCAGAACACGCATCCCATCCCACTGACTTTGGACTTGACTGTGTGACTTGATTTGACCAGTGGGATGTTAGCCAATGTGATATAAGGAGAGGATTTAAATGTTATGTTTTCTTGCTTGTTCTCATGCACTTTTGCCATCTTCCTGATAAGACCATGCCCCAAGCAGCCACAGATTCCAAAATGAAACATGGAGAGTATATATAAGCCTGACCTGTGACCTCTAGCCAAGCCTACCTGATCCCAGAAAACCCATAAGCCTGTCAAGCTGAAAGAGGCAGAGAGAGGGAAGCAGGGAAGGAGGGAGGGAGAAAGAGAGAAATGAACTTAGGAAAATAAAAAATTAAACTCCTTGGCTATTCATTGAACATAGTCCTAACATGTTGACAACTTATTTTGGTTATAGATTTTTAGGATCAACCTGTAAAGCACAGAAGATTTAAATGTGATCACAGAATAGATTGTAAATGTTATCAAATTTGATGTAAAAATACAGATGATGAAAAGTAGAAACTGAAAGGGACAGAAAGAGCAAAGACAAAGGTAAGGGTGCTAAAAACCTTCATCTTGAGAGACAGAGAATCAAATATACTGTCTGTTGAAACAGGCAATAAAAGTATATTATATATATTTTAAAGTGTAATCACTGTATTAATTTTCTAGGACTGCCATAACAAAATACCACAGACTGAGTGGTTTAAACAGCAGATACTGATTTTCTCATAGTTTCAGAGCTGGAAGTCTGAGATCAAGGGGTGGGCAAAATTTATTTCATTCTGAGTCCTATCTCCTTGGCTTGCAGATGGCCATCTTCTCATCGTGTCCTCATGTGGTCTTTTGTCTTTGTGCACATTACCAGTGTCTCTTTGTGTCTAAATTTCCTCTTCTAATCAGCACACCGGGGCCTGTAGTTTGACTAATCACCTCTTTAAGGACACTGTCTCCAAGTGCAGTCATGTTCTGAGGTACAGGGTGTTAGGATTTCAACATATAAATTTTGGCAGAACACATTTCAGCCCATAATAATCACAAATGTATTGAAAAGTAAATATTAAAATAGTGATAGACCTATAATGAAAGATAGGAGGAGGAGAAAACGGGTAGTTTGATGGTATCTAAAATTGACATTGAGAAATACTGGCAGATGTAGATTACTAAGAGATGTGAAGCTAATTGAGGGCTGCCACACAGAGTCATGCAAATTCCACAGGGTACAACTGAATATGGCAGCTCTGATTGACCACAAGAATAAATATTAATATTAACAGTCAAAAATTAAAAGTAGTTTTCTTTGGGAGAACAGAACTGGGATTGAGGAAGGGAAAAACAGACTTTTTTTTTCACTAAAAAAAAAAAAAACATTCAATACTAATTTACCCTGAAATACACACACACACACACACACACACACACACACACACAACTTGGACAAAAAAATTGAACTGCCATTGAATAAAATAAATAAATAAGAATTTCATGTCTCCTTTGCCTTCTCCCCATTACTGCCTATTTCTAAACCTTATTAGGTCTTGAATAGATTATGATAAAGTCTTATAAGTGTTTTCCTTGCTTCTAGTACCCTCCAACACATCCTGCAATGCTTCTAGAGTATTCTGTCTCAAATAAAAATATGACCTTGTCAGTGATCCTTGCACCCCCTTTTTGATGTTCCTTATCATGGGAGATAAGAAGACTTTCTCTCTTATAACTCTCTGATAACTCTCTTAGTGCCACTTTTTGTTCTCCCCAGACTAATTGTTTGAGGTTTTTCCCATTCATCATGCTCTTTCTGCCTTTAGTCTCACATTATCTGGCTGAAATGCTTCCTTTTCTAAACTTCAACATTCCTCCTCCCCTCCCCAACTCATTGCCTCCATTTGGTTTATTCTTGTCTTTTCATCCAGTTGTCCAGGTAATTGGCTTTAGACAGAGCTCTTTTACAGGACTTAGCTTCCCTCTCTCCTTTTGTGAGCTCTGTTCTTTGGTGTTGGCTTCCCTCCTGAACTCAAAGTAGTTAACTGGTAGATGTGTGTAGCACATCTCATGGAAAAGAGCAAGGGTCTCTCCCAAACCTCACTGTGTCTCATTGGCCTTGGACAGGTAATGTGGCTATACTTGGGCCAATCACTATGCCAGGGGAACACCATGTTCTGATTGGCCAGTCCTGGGTCACCTGCCCACAGGAGATGGAGTCAACTCCATGGGAAGCAGATAAATTGGGAATAGGAGAGGGAATGGTCTTCAAGGGGAAATCAAAATGTAACTTCTAAAAGGGAAGTGTACAAATACTGCACAACAAATATTATACACTTAGGTCATGGTTACAAAAACGGATTCTGTGGCTTATCACTGAAGACCCACTACCTAGTGTAGTAGCACTTGACAAATGTTAGGTGCCCAAAATGTTTGTGGAATTTTTATGTCTGAGGTATTGTTTATGACTAAAAGATACATTTTATGATAATGTGTGTATCTTAAATACTGACATTTTAGGGGCGCCTGGGTGGCTTGGTCGGTTAAGCGTCCGACTTCGGCTCAGGTCATGATCTCACGGTCTGTGAGTTCGAGCCCCGCGTCGGGCTCTGTGCTGACAGCTCGGAGCCTGGAGCCTGTTTCAGATTCTGTGTCTCCCTCTCTCTCTGCTCCTCCCCTGTTCATGCTCTGTCTCTCTCTGTCTCAAAAATAAATAAACGTTAAAAAAAAAATACTGACATTTTAAAACCAAATCATCCACTTTATACAAATGCAAGTTGTTTAAGATATTTCTGTAAAAAATGAACAGTATTTTTGTAGCTGCATATAAATTCCAGTTGTATTAAGTATGCAAAGTGGAATTCTGTCACATTTTTATATTTACAGTTGACCCTCAAACCACATGGGTCTGAACTGCATGGGTCTACCTACACACGAATTTTTAAAAATAAATGGAATGCTACGTGGCAATGAGAAAGAATGAAATATGGCCCTTTGTAGCAACGTGGATGGAACTGGAGAGTGTTATGCTAAGTGAAATAAGTCATACAGAGAAAGACAGATACCATATGTTTTCACTCTTATGTGGATCCTCAGAAACTTAACAGAAGACCATGGGGGAGGGGAAGGAAAAAGAAAGGTTAGAGAGGGAGGGAATCAAAACATGAGAGAATCTTAAAAACTGAGAACAAACTAAGGGTTGATGGGGGTGGGAGGGAGAGGGGGGTGGGTAAGGGGTATTGAGGAGGGCACATGTTGGGATGAGCACTGGGTGTTGTATGGAAACCAATTTGACAATAAATTTCATATTAAAATAAATAAATAATAAAAAGTAAATAAATACATTACTATAAATATAGTTTCTCTTCCTTATGGTTTTGTAAACATGTTCTTTTCCCTAGCATTCTTTATTGTAAAAATACAGTATATGATACACATAACATACAAAATACATGTTCATCAACTGTTCATGTTATCTGTAAGGCTTCTGGTCCACAATAGCTAGTAATTTTTGGATAGCCAAAAGCTATACTTGGATTTTCAACTGTGCAGGGGCGTTGACACCCCTGACCCCTGCATTGTTCAAGAGCTGTCTGTACTGCTGTTTTGTTTGAACTGAGAAAGTCATGAGAAATCCATCCCAAAGTAGTTGACATTTTGGAGGGCTTTTTATTTTATTTCATTTTTAAAAAATCTATCTTAACTTAGAGTGCTTTACAACCAATGCTTTAAAAGAAAATGCTGCTTCGGCAGTAAGTTTTGCATAATCTTTAAAGTGCCAAAATAAACCCTCAGACAGATCAAGGGATTCATAATAGAACAAGAGTCTGCTTTTTAAATGCATAAAGAGCACATCTGAAGGTTTATTCTCAAAAGTGAGTATGTGCAAACCAGACCCCTTGGAGGAATGGAGGTGTGCTACCAGGCATTCATTCTATCTTGACAACTCAGTTTTTCCGGATAGCATGATGCAACTATTTCATTAGCTGCACGCGAGCCACTTGATTCTTCTCTCTCCCTATTCCTTGTAGAACCTATCTGGGCAGCTATTTAATGATACCAGGCCAAATTCTTTCTTCCCTTCTTCCTGCCAAATAGTACCATAATTGTCATCAAGATGTGATCATCTGTTTCACATTACTTTAACTCATGCTGAATGAAAGCACCAGTGTGATTTGCCATGTCACTTCTGCTCTTATTCTTGAAAAGTAGAAAATATGTGAACATTTCTTTTTATTCCTTTTTCCAAATCATAAGACCAGTGAATAAATTAACATTGTCCTATTCGAGGCATTATACTATTTTATTAGAGAAAAACAGATGGCTAGAATGGAAAGAGGTTTTAAGGGAAGAAATTTGTTGGGGGAGGGAGAGAATAAAGACTCTACTTAATAGAATATAAAAGCTTTCACAG
Source organism: Panthera pardus (assembly GCF_024362965.1). Taxonomy (NCBI): domain Eukaryota; kingdom Metazoa; phylum Chordata; class Mammalia; order Carnivora; family Felidae; genus Panthera; species Panthera pardus. Next base: position 190,864,423 of record NW_026526688.1, read on the forward strand.
TCCAGAAATGTTCTGCCCAGTATGGTAGCTTCTATCCACATGTTAACTATGAAATGTGGCTAATCTGAATCGAAATGTGCTGCAAGTGTAAAATACATACAGAATTTCAAGAATTTAGGATATATAAAGAACATAAAATACCTCACTAATAACTTTTATGTTGATTATATGTTGAAATGATGATGTCTTAGATGTATTGGACTAAATAACATATAGTCTTAAAATTAATTTCACTTTTACCTTTTAAATGTGGCTACTAGAAAATTTGTAATTGTGCATGTGCCTTGCACTGTGTCTCATATTTCTACTGAACAGAACTGGTTCACAATTTATATGCCAAGAAATGAGAATGATCAGATGAAATGTAAGGAAAAATAAAATCACATTTTTAAAGTTTATTTATTTATTTTGAGAGATAGAGGGAGAGAGAGTGAAGAACAAGGAGAGAGGGAGAGAAAGAATCCCAAGCAGGCTCTGTACGTCAGCGTGGAGCCCAACACTGGGGTCAATCTTGCCAACAGTGAAATCATGACCCGAGCTGAAATCAAAAGTCGATGCTTAACTAACTAAACCACCCAGGCACCACAGAAAAAATAAAGCCACATGTAACAAGCATTCTCAAACACTATTTTCTGTTCTGAAAAGGCTTATTTGTAAGAATATTTGTCTCTCTAATAGAAGTCAGGGCAAAGTAGGTAAATTTTTTTCAATAAAGTGGCTATTTGTTTTTGCCTGTCTGGATATCTATATTCCCTTTTTCTCTTAATAGCGCCCTGGTATTCCTTTGAGGAACCATCTTTCCCTGAATCTGAGTCCATGTGGTTAGAATGAAGTTGATTCATGATGCTAGAATTGGTCATGTCAGCCAGGCCTAGCCAATCAGAATATTCCCTTGCCTTGGTCACAATAATTGGCTCAGGAGATTGATATAAGTTGGTTAACAGTAAATTAGCTCTAGAGTTTGGACTAACTACTGAAAAAAGAGGTGTTTGGTAATCTGGAGGATTAAGTCTATAACTACTCATGGCCACCTTAGCCAGTATATGGGGAGATCTGATCTAAAAATGAAGACAACCAAGAGGAAAGCAGCGGTAAGAGACAGTAACAGATTATTATTATTCTTTTTAGAAGTGAGAGTTCTGCAAGCTGTAACTTCTTTTTTTTTCTTTTTTTTTAAACGTGTTTACTTATTTATTTTGAGAGAGAGAGAGAGAGAGAGCGAGCAGGGGAGGGGCAGAGAGGGAGGAAGAGAAAGAATGCTAAGCAGGCTCCATGCTGTCAGTGTAAAGCCTGACGCAGGGCTCAGCTGGATCTGACAAACTGTGAGATCATGACCTGAGCTGAAATCAAGAGTTGGGCACTTAACTGACTGAGACACCCAAGCACCCCAGAAACAGATTATTTTTAGTACTTAGATTCATTCTATGACTAAAGCTATCATCTGAAATTTTTCAGAATTTTAATAAATTCCTTTACTGATCAAACAAATTTAAATGTAATTTCTGTCCTTCAAAACAAAGAAATAAGACTAATGTAAAGGGATTATCAAATAGGTAAACAATCTGCATTCATACAGTCCAGTGAATACTCAAGGAGGTTTGTCTATGTTTGAGTAACTGTGCTAAGTGCTGATGGAGGAGGGCACAAATTTGTTCATTATTATCATCCATCCATCCATCCATCTGTCCATCTATCAAGGAAGCACTGAGTGAGATCCTCTTCCATGCCAGGCATTACTTTAATCACTGGAGAAGCAGAAATAAAAATTCAGACTGGCAGACACTGATTATTTTCCTATTTTCTAAGTTATCTATGGGCCTGTTACTAGTTCTTTTTGCTCTCTCCAATAGTGTTCCAAGTTTCCAATTTTTCACAAATCAAACCTGTTATATAATTTCTATTCCATTTTTGTCTCGGGAAATTCTTTCTTGGATCCCTCCCCATCCTACTCACATTTGGACTTGCTTTCAGGGTTTGCTCTCAATTCTCATCTGTGACTGCCCTTCCTTACCTTCAAAATTCCTTTGACCTCTCCCTTATGTTGGATTCCCTGTTTCTTTGTTGTGAAGAAACACATCCTCCAGCAGTATCCTGAAAAGGAGTATATGGGAGATAAATGTTTTGAGATCTTGCAAGCCTGAAAACCTCTATTCTATTCCCATAATTGACTGATAGTTTGGTTATTTCAGAATTCTAAATTGGAGATCATTTTTAGTTATAATTTTGAAGACACTGCTCCATTGCCATCTATCGAGAAGTCCAATACTGCTCTGTTCCTTATCCATTGTATATGGTCTACTTTTATTCTCGGAAGTTTTTAGAATTTTCTCGTTATTCCTGGGATCCTGAAATTTCATGGTTATGTCTTGGAGTGAAACCTAATAATCTAGAGACTCATTTCCCTCAGTTCTGAGAATTTTCCTTTTATTATTTCTTTGATAATACTCTTTCCTCATTTGTTCTTTTCTCTCCTCATGGAACTCATCTCTTGTTGGTCAAATACTGGACTTCCTGGATTGATCTTGAAATTTTCTTATCTCCTATTGTCTGTCTCCATATATTTTATTTTATTTTTATTTTAGAGGGGGAGAGAGAGTAGGGGAGAGCATCAGAGGAAGAGACCGAATCTTAAGCAGACTCCATGCCCAGTGCAGAGCCCGTCACAGGGTTTGATTCCACGACCCCAGGATCATGACCTGAGCTAAAATCAAGAGTCAGATGCTCAACCGACTGAGCCACCCAAGTGCCTCTCCATATTTTTTTAACACTACTTGGGAGAAATATTCTATCTCAACACTTCTATTGAATGCATATTTATGAATGAAACTCTTAAAACATTTATTGGATGCTCTGTCTACATGGGTAGGCTTGTGACTGATGGACTTTACTAAAGTGTGATCAGGCAGAAGGCCAGTTTTCTCTGGGGAGATTTTCAAATGTCAGCATTTGTAAGTCTTTTCTGTGATTCTTCTGAATTTCTTTTGAGAAGAATCTCCAGTTTCCTGCTAAAAGGTACAAATCAAAGTTATGAGTATTGTAAGAACAAGTTGGGGGAAATTTAGCAAAATTGTACTTAATCTGTGTTTAGTCTGCAACTTTAGCTCCTCCTTCTATCACACTTGTTGTCCTCAAATCCATAATCTCTCCAGTCCAATTTCTCCAAAGAATAAATTTCCTATCTCTTGCAGAAGTTGGGATAAAGCCTGGCTGTACCTGGTGCGGAGGCAGTCAAGAGGAGGAGGTGATTGTCACAGCTTTTTACACAATCTTCCAACCAATTCCAGGCTTTTAGCCCTGTCTCTCACCTCTACCTCTGCTTGTAAGTCTCTATTTCCTTGGGAAAAGGAGAAAGAAATCATGGAGACCAATGATATTCAAAATCGTTGCTGAGTTTTATATTTAGATTGTTTTTTCTTTCAAGTTTATGATTTAGAGCTTAATGACTTTAGTGCATAAGAATAAGATCACACCATTTTGCCTATTAAATTTGAAAGCCTCTAATAGGATAATATTAGATTGTTCTTTACTCCCATGGTTGCATAAGTGATTATTAATTATAATTTAAATCTATATTATAATTTAAATCTTCAAGTATGATACAATTTTGACATACTGACTACTAAGTTAAAAGGTGCTAAAGCAATATCCCAACTTCACATATTTATTCCCATATCTTCTTTATAAATGTGAATCATAGGTAATTTAACTGCTTCTTTCTTTTCTATCTTAATTTCACATCTGTTCCCTAGGTGGATATTAATATGGGCCACTATCATATTTACTGTTTAAATAAACCTTCTTTATGGTATTATTTTAAAGTAAACTTCAATCCACTGGATTTCACTTTGTAGCTATACTGCTGGGCCACTTCATGGGCCTCATCTTTATTTGCATTCTGTACTATTTTAATATCAAAATAAATATTTTTTATATGTTGAAACTGAGAACCAATTCCTAGCTATTGTCAACAGCATGGAAAAACAATCCCAAATTTGTAAATTGTTCATATTTCTGTTCCCTAAGGCATTTTGGTAAGTAAATCAATGAACTTTATTCATATGAGACATTACAGTTTATTCTGTATCAGGAGTTTCAACATACAGAAATGCCAAATGATGTTAATTTCTTGGTTTCGAATATAACCTCTGTAAAATCCACACCATCTCCTTTTGCCACTGTCTTGACATCAAGAATGAAAAATAAGTTTGAATTTATGAGTAGGGCTTAAGAATGGTGGTGGGACGGGAGTGAAAGAAGTCTTAAATCTTTCATATTTTCTTCCCAATTTGTTACCATTTCGTTTCAATTCAACAAAAGTCTCTTTGGTACCAACTAAGTATAGAACGCAGGTATACAGAAATGATGAATACTCAGGCCTTGACTTCACAATCTTCAAGGTGGTAGAGTAGAACAATAAGAAACATTCATAAATAATGATAATACATGGAGGAATATACTAATACCCATAAGAAAAAGTATAAATAAAATGTGTCAAGAGCACAGAAAGGAGTAGTTTGGAGGTACTTAGTTTGGAGGTACTGAACAAACTCAATGAGAGTAGAACAGCTTGCAAGTGTCAGATGGGGGGCAACAGAACACCTAGTTTGGCTGAATGATTGATATATTAAATACTGAAGGATGATACTTTTGTGTTTGTATCACTATATTCTTCCAAATCAACAGTGTTCCCTCATGAAAATCAGGTAAGTCTAGGTTTCTCAATTTCTGATTCCTTACAAGGCAGCTTTATCACCTTCTTTTCTGCTTGCCAATATAAAGCGGTGGTAAATCTGGAAAGACAGAGTTGGAAATTCTAGCTCCACCACTAACTACTTAATGATGTTGGATAAGTTCAACTCACTGAGCCAATTTCTAATTCCTTCTCTGAGAAATGGGAACAATAATAAAAGTACCGTGGCACTTGGATGGCTCAGTCAGTTAAGTGTCCAACTTTGGCTCAGGTCATGATCTCAAGGTTCATGAGTTTGAGCCCCACCTCAGGCTCTGCGCTGACAGTGCAGAGCCTGCTTTGGATCCTTTATCTCCCTCTCTGTGCCCTTCACCCACTCTCTCTCAAAAATAAATAAACATTAAAAAACTTAAAAAAAAATAAAAGTACTTGTTGCATAGGGTTATGGTAAAGGTTAAGTGAATTAATAATGCAAATAAATGCTCAAAAAATGATGGTTATTATTATTGTAAAAAGAATCAAAATTAGAAATTAGGAAATCTGATCTTCAGTTTGAGTACTACTACTTATAAGCTGTGTGACATACACAAATTGCTAATCTTCTCTGGGCCTCAATTTCTGTATCTGCAACAATAAGGAATTGACCTATATCATCTGTACTGTCTCTAAACTATAATAGTCTAGGTGACATTTTTATTTGACTTTGATACTAAACTATGCAATTGGACTAAATTGGCTCAAATCGCCACCATTAAGCATATAATACAGTGAAATTATTAAAAGGCTGAAAATGAAAGTGATATTGAGTTAGGCTGGGGGAGTAGTTTCAAGTGGACACAAAAAGAGTAATGATAGATCAGGTCCTATTATCATCTGCCTGGGTACAAGAGAAAATATATGTTAATAGTATTAAATTCAGATTCCAAACTCAAAGGTGTATGATTTTGTTTTTTTAAAAAAATTAGAAAACATGCTTACCCTAATTTCACTATTGGTTATCCTGACAGTTGAGGGCTTGACTCTTCCTAATACAGTGAAAATTGTGTCCAAATAAAATATATTTAATATGAAGATGGTAACAGGGTGTAATAGTAATGCTTAAAGAATACCTAATGGTGGAACTGAACAAAGAACATCAAGAAAAAATATCTGAGATAGCACCTATACTGGATCACCTATCATACCTATTTTTATGTCTATTAAGAACAGTCTTGAAATAGGAAATAGGTAGACATTATAATATAAGAAATGAAGTGCATCACTGTTTCTGCTTCTTCAATTTTTATTCCCTGCTGTGAAATTTTATCTTTGTTCCCGACAAAATGTACCAAAAAAATGTTGATAGTATCTGGAAATGCATCAAGAAGACAAAATTATTCCTCTATTTTAGATATCTCTTAATTATTTAACTGCAGTATTGAAATTAAATGCACCAGCATGTATATCTGAGATGATGGTATCCTTGGAGTCCATACTCTCATGAGAAAAAGAATGCTGAGAAATCTTTGGCTCATAAACCTGGATGAATCTAAGATGTTTGCATAAAATTTAGCATAATATGATTATGTGGCTGATTAGAAATTTTCTGAAAGGGGGCTATGTTCCATGCCCTAAATAATTGGTTGATCAAATTTGTCTTTGATTTTTAGATCTCTGACCAGTGCAGTGCACTATAGTTCAAAACTAAAGGAAATATAGTAAATTGTGATTTTTTAAAGCATCTAATAAAATTTACTAAAAAAAATGGCTTCTCAGAATTATGAATCATTTTATAGTTAATTAAGGCATTGAATATTATGCCTCATAATTACAAATATCTAATTCATACAAAAGCGTTCAGGTGTTATTAAATTAAAAAATGTATATTATGTTTGTGCTACATGTTGGTAATTCACAACTGAGTAGGTATTTTACAATCCTACTAGTATATTGAGCTGTTTCTTTTTGTTGCTAAGTATAAGAATAGCTTTCATTTTCGGTTAGTATCTCAAAAAACATGACTCTTCTCATACCCCTTTGTAAATTTTATATTTCTCTACTATGGAAACATGAGTATTTCAAGCCACTCCAATTTATTTGTATGTTTTAATTATCTTCTACTAAAATGTACCCCAGATTAAGAAATACTGCCAAACGGTCACATAAATCAAGAAACTTTTAATTTTTCCAGTAGTTTATATCTACATTTGGTACTATACAAAAACCACAGATGTGCTAATCAGTTTTAGGTAGAGAATAGTGAACTTGGGTGGATATTTATGGTGGTTTGATTATAGTAATGACCCCAATTTGCTCACACCCTTCTATATCCATGCCTTTGTTAGTATTCTCTTTTTCAGATTTGGGGCTCAGGCATGTGATTTGCCTTGGCCAATGGGAGAGTAGAAAACAACCAATGGAAGCAAAGACTTGAAAACACTTGCACATTAGTGCTTCCTCCACTGTTGTGCTTCACATGCCACCACTAGGTAAATAAGATCTAGCCAGTCTCTGGATGATGGGACACATGGCTCAGTCATTCCCATTACCCCAGCAAACACGGAGCCAAACTCCAGACCAGAGTGAGGCCACTCTGGATCAGGCAGCTTCCCACATTAGCAATCCCAGCCAAGATCAGAAAAACCTCTCCAGATCAGAACTTGCAATCTGACCTGTAGACTTTTGAACAAAAACACATGGCTGCTCATTTAAGCGCTAAGTTATGGATTGGTTTGTTACACAGAAATTAATAAATTATATGATATATGTAGGAAATAGCAGTACAAAAACATATTTCCAAAGAACATTAACATTTTCATATCATGTATCTGTTGTTATATGAAAATTCCTTTGTGAGTAACTAGATTTTTAGTGTGGGATGTGACCCTTACTTTATCCTTGGCTTTATAGATATCCTAAATATTTGTCAAACCAATAAAAAAAAAAATCAGGCACCAATTAAGTGCCTGGAACAGCACTAGATGCTGAGAACACAAGGGTGAATCAGCTAGCCTACTAAGGACTCTATGTTTATTGAGCTTACCCTGAAGTCAAGTTCTTGGACTATTACAATATACTCTCTGATACTTGCCATGGAAAATTCTTTGTTCTCCTAAGTCAAGCTGACTTCCAAAAATTGCTCCATTTATGTATTTCATTATATATGGCCATGATCTTTCCCTTCTCCCAGAAATTCTTCAGCAATGATATTCATTAGTTCTGTTCATTGATATTTCTATTCTCATTCTTTGGGGAAACATGGTAGCATTGTACTTTCCCATATGCAGTAGGCTGCAAAATGGCCACAAATTATTTCTTTCCCCTATCTATACCCCTTTGGAATGTGTCTTCCAGATATTTTTTAAAGACATAGAATCTATTTTACCATCCTGATGCTTGGCTTGGCTATATGATTTGCTTTAGCCATTGGAACTAGAGCAAATGGGACTCAAGCTGAAACTTAAAAAGTATTTGTGTATTGGGGCTTGCTCTTTTGCTGCTCTTAGAATACTGTAACTGCCACCATGTGAACAAGCCAGGGCTAGCCTCTTGATGATGAGGGACACCTGGCCAGATTGCTCTGTTGTCCTAGCCGATAGTCAGCTCACCCTCAGAAATAGAGCTGCCTTGCTGACAGGCAGATAATCACAAATACCCAAGTAAGCGCAGCCCAGGCCAGGAGAAGTGTCTGGCGGAGGCTAATACAAATTTCCATTCCATACAATCATGAGCTAAATGAATAGTTGATGTTTTAAGCTATTAAGTTTTGGAGTGGTTTGTTATGCCCTTAAAGCTATCTGATATATCTCTCCTTTGAAGTTAGGCATGACCACATGATTTACTTCATCCAGGGAACTATGTCACTTCTGGCAGAAGCTTTTAAAAGCTGGATTGTGATTCAGCATCTTATTTTTCTTGTCATAGGGTGCTTCCAAATGGTAGGGCTTCATAAACTTGGGTCCCTTTATGGACATGGAACAGTTCTCCCCATTCTCCCTGATACTTTTCAGAGAACATATAATTTAAGAAATAAATCTTTGTTGTAATGAGCACTGGGTATTATATGTAAGTGATGAATCACTAAATCCTACACCTGAAACCAATTTTACCATACATGTTACCTAACTAGAATTTAAATAAAACTTGAAATAAAAGAAATGGATCTTTGTATTAAACCTCTGAGATTTTGGGTTACTGTTACTAAACCATAATCTAGTCCATTCTAAAGTAGAAATTGGTACCCAGGAGGTATAGTTATGACAGAAAACCTAAAATATGTAGCTGTGATTTAGAAACTCAGTGGGTGGTGGCAAGGAAACTATTGTTAGTAGCTGGAAAGTTGGCAATCCATGCTAGCTGTGGTAAAATATTTGCTAAAACTATTCATGTGTGTCTCCCATTCTTCCCCTTTCTAAATAGGAATGTTTACCATGGTCATTCTGTCACTATTCCAGCACTGTTTGTTGAGTACGTGTGTGTGTGTGTGTGTGTGTGTGTGTGTGTGTGTGTATGTGTAGAAACAGGGAGGATAGATTATCTTTCACAAAAGAAGTTTTATCCTGTTTTAATAAGGGACTACCAAGATTCACCCAGAGATGTTGAACTTTGAGATTAATGCCTTTACTGAATGAAAATGTTAGAATTGTCTCATGTGTGATAGGAGTGAATGTATTCTGTATCATAAGTTGAGTGAACTATAGGTTGATGACTAGAAGAATGGACTGCAGTAATCATTGGTGCAGTTTACCTGTAAATTTGGGTTATCTACCTTCTGAGAAAAAAGAATTATACTTCCCTGCTCCTTTGAAGATAGTACGCTCATATGGTTTGCTTTTGTCAATGAAATGCGAGTAGAATTGACTTGTGTAAGTTTCAGGAAGAACCAGTTTGCCATGCATGTTCTTTCCGAATATCGTGAAAGTGGGGACATTCTAGAGATTGGAGCCTCCTTAAGTCATCTGGTTGCTTGGTGAGAACCATCTGCAGTCTTCCCTCTCTCCCATCCCTCACCACTCCATCCATTGATCATTCCGAAAGCATCTTCACTAGTGATTTCACTTGCTCCTCCAACTGTGACCATTCTGGGAAGGGTGACTGTGAAATTCAAATTTCATCCTTTTTTCTTTGTGAAAATGTAAAACTACATCTTCATTATTGAGAGGTAATGAACAATGAAACACTTTTTCATAGGAAGAAAAAAAAAAAGGAAGCAAGCAAGCAATCCAGAAAGCCAATAAGGATAAGCCACAAAACAGGGAGGGTGGAACTGAACTCAGAATGCATAGGAGTTTCCAAGAAGAATAAAACGTATTGTCCACAGACTTGGGCATACATTTCTGGTAATACACAGTACTTCTCAGCAAACTTTGGGTGTCTTAGCTTTGGCTTGACCCCTGCACATATACAGAACTTCATGCACACTCTGGTGCAAAAGTAAAAAATGTCATTGGAGTTTATATTTAATCAAAAGTTTTCTCTCTCTCTCTGAAGAAGAAATATTTTCTCTAGCACAGCGTAGAATTTATTCCATAACATTTGTAAAATGCTAAATCCCGTGCCATGCACTGTACTAGAGTCAGAGAAGTGAGAGATGTCAAGGTACAGCCGTCTCAGTGGGTCGCTGTCCTACGGGAGTTTACATTTTGCGGAACATAACAGTTTCCCCTTTCGGAGTTTTCACCTAGCCACACCCAATCCCCCCCGTAAATAATTTTCTATGAAAAGCCTCTTTTTTCCTAATCCTTGTAAATACTCTCGCTCTCGGAGATCTCTTTGCCCTGGAACTGAAGTCACTTTGGCATCTCCCTCTGGATGTTTGGCAGTTATTTCTGATGCGGCCGAATGGCCGGCTTGCTCTATTGCTGCATCTATTCCTGCTCTATTCCTGTCATCCCGGTGGCAGGATGACAGTGACCCCCAAAAGTTTCCAACACTTAAAGCACAAAGCGCAGACAACTCGGGCGGTTTCCACCGCTCTTCTATCTGGGAGCCCAGAGAATGCAAGGCGGCTGGGTCAGACCAGGCGACGCTGGCAGCGCAATCCTGATGGCGAGTTGGAGGCTAAACCCACAAGTCGCACAGCGCAAAGAAGTCAGAGGCCAGTCTACAAGCCCAAGTGTGAGACAACTAGTGAGTGTCCATCCCTGCTGGACTACAACGACCGGCAGGCATCGCGTCGCGGCGGCAAGCTCCGCTTCGGGACCCCGGCGCAACGGAGCCTGGGAAGTGAAGTCTCCAGGCGGCCTGAGTCGCGTCGCGAAGTCAGAAGGGAGGCGTTGCTAGTCCGCTCCATTTAGCACGCTGGTTTCTGGCCGGGCTCCGAGGCTCTCGCTCCCGCTCAGGATTTTCGCGGGCGGTGGGAGCGGTATGGCTTGCTTGAGTAAACTCCGGCGGGAGGAGGGAGATGGGAGTGGATGGGGAGGCGGGGTCAGCGGAAGCGGCAGGTTGCTTCCTTCTCCTCACGCTCCCTCCCCGCCTCTCCCTGAGGGAGTGGTGGGAGGGGGAGGGAAGGGCAGAGGGAAGGTAGTGACACGTGTCAATCAACCCCCCCTCCGGGGGGTGCGCGCTCCGGGGCTCGCGCCGAGGGCTCGCGCCCCTGCCTCGTGCCTGCGCCGCTCGTATGTAAATGAGGGCGCGTGACGCGGGACGCAGATGGACAAGGGAAGAGAGAGAATGGCCGCTGCCGCCGCCGCTGCTGCCGCCGCCGCCGCCGCTCAGTGCCGGAGCCCTCGGTGCGCGGCGGAGAGGAGAGGATTCCGGCGGGAACTCGACTCTTGGCGCCACCGCCTCATGCACTGTGTAGGTAAGAGAGACACGGGCCGGGGCCCCGGCTCCGCGCGGCGACGGCTGCAGCAGCCCGAGGAGTTTGTGGCTGAGGGGGTTAGTTCAGTCTCTCGTTCGGGTCAGTTCAATGGGGGAGCGCGATGGGAGCGGCGGCGGCGCGGCGGCCCCGGCGCTTGCCTTTTGTCTGGGGGCTCTCGCCCTGCGCGGTTCGCGCTCCTTCCCTTCTCAGCTCTTGGGCTCCTCAGGAACTGTTAGTTCGGACCCGCTCGCCGAGCCCCCGAGGAAGCCTCTGGCTCGCGCTCTCCCCGAAACTCCGCGGTGCCCCCTCGCCGCCCGCCGTCCACCCTGTCGGGGGGAGGCAGCGGCCCGGTGGGTCGGCGCCGGGGCGGAGGGGAGCCTGCGGGCAGGGCCGGCGGGAGGAAGGCGGGCTGGTCCGCGCCCCCGCCGGGCGCACACACACCCCCTTCTCGCCGCCGGGGGCCGGGCGGGTAGACGCGGCCGAGTTACCGGTGACTAGGACCGGGGCGACCCCCGGGCGCTCGCGGGGCGGGGGTCCCGGGTGGGCCGGCTGGGGGCGAGGGGCGGCGGGGGCGTCGCCCGAGGGGCGGGGGCACCCAACTCTGCCCTCTCGCGCTCGGCGGCGGCCGCGGCGGCGGCGGCGCTGTGTGTACCCCTTTAAGAAGGAGCTGCTCGAGCGCTGACGGTTGGGATTTGAAGTTCTTCCTCCCTCTTTGGAAGTCTGGACGGATGGGGGGTGTTGCCATGGCGACGGCACCCTTCTCCCCCCGCCCCCCTTTCCTCCTCGCGGACGCCGGGACGACTCTGGTCCTCTTGTACTGTCATGTGATGGACCCTTCCCTGCATGTACACGCACGTCGCCCTCCCCACCTCCCATCCCCGTTCTCTTGTAATTCGGTCTTCCCTTTTGGTGGGGTGGGAATCGTTTTGCTACAAACTTCTGGGCTTGGGGCTGTCATTCTGCGGGTTGCTCGGGGTGGCAGGAGGTGGTGGGAACTCCCCACCGTGCCGCCGTCGCTTTTTTGTCTGAGTGAGACGTATGCGAGGAGCTGTTATCCAGCAGGTTGGTTTAGTGGGCACAGAAGGGACAAGGAGGGTTATGGGATGGGGTGTGTTGTGCCTGTTTGTTTTGGAAGGCGGTTGCGGGTAGGAGAGTAGGGGAAAGAGGTAGAAAGGAGGGTTGCATTGTCTTAAGAAGTGGATGGATAGCGGCAGCAGCTTGCTCCACTGGCGATTAAATCTTAGCATTTGGAGTTGAGGAGTAACCTTAGTGCCTTAAGAAAACAACTCTCTCACCTTCTTTCCATCTGTTCTTGCGCCACCTCGCGCCCCTTTTCCCCCACCCCTCTCAGATTTGTTTGGTTAGCCTGAAGATCTTTCTCGTTTTTCACTAGTGAAAAGGAGATAGTGGTAGGATAAACTAATACAGCCTCAGCTCAGAAATGTGCACTGCAGAAAACGGTGGAAATAGGGAAATGACAAGAAAGAAGATTGCTCTGACTAGGAGCATTTAAGTTCACTTTAGGCAACTTAATGTTTTACCCTTATAAAATATATTTTAGTTTTATTTAGGGAAACATTCTGGGAAATAGCTTTCTTTAGTCAAGTATTTATGAATGATTTAGTTCTTAAAAAAAAGTAAAAAAAAAAAAAAAACCTTCACGGTATTATTCTTTTATAAAAATGTTAAGCTGACTGTTGCTAGTGCTTCCTAAATACAAAATGGACCCGTTTTCACAATTGCTTATCTAAAGATCTGTTCCACTGACAACCTGTGTAGAAATTGTTGAGTTCGTTGGGTTAGAATCAGGCAGGATGACAGCATTGAAACCCTGGCTCACGATATAATTGTGTTAAGTTTTGCCGCGGCACACAGTAATTCGGAGGCGTCTTAGGTCAGTTTTTATGTTTTAGAATTCTTTGGGTTTTTTCCCGTATCTTCTTACTTAGATCCATGAAATATGGCTCTGTATCACAAAAATATGTGTATTTCTGAAAAGTTGTCAAATTTTAATTAAACACGATGTTGGCTTTGATGGAAAAGGGGGTTTAGAATATCTTTCTGCTTTACCTACTTGGATACTCAAGTAGGATTGGAAGACATTGAAAATTGAGTGGATGTGGTATGTCTAACATGCAATCTCTATATTACATTTTTAATGTAATGTGTATAACTGTACTGTATTTGAAAGGAAATTTTTTCCTGGGCTCTAATTATATTTGAGAAATGTTTCCCATAGTCCCAGTCAGGAGACCTAGCAAAATCCATCTCATACTTTTTGTCATTGTTATTTTGAAATAAACAGTAAAACTCCTTTAAACAGGATATACACTTGTTGATTGGGTTCCCCCCCCCCCCCCCAGTATCCTATATGTGAAGCACCTATTCATAGTGTGAATTGGGATTAAATGTAGTTTGTGTAATTATTTTAAATTGCCTCTTGCTATTAATGTGCTTACTTTCAGTACTATGTAAACATATTTACAAAAAAGCCATATTCTTTTTCCTTTGCATGTGTGTGAATATTTATATGTATGTATTTTTGCATTGAATATATTCAGTGCTCTTATTGCTTGAAATAATTTTTATAAAACATTACACTTTGTACCTTTGAAAAGAAAATGAAATGACCCAAGTCTTTTTTTTTTTTTTAAATGTTTATTTGTTTTTGAGAGAGAGAGAGAGACAGAGTACGAGCAGAGAGAGGGAGACACAGAATCTGAAGCAGGCTTCAGGCTCTGAGCTGTCAACACAAAGCTGATTGCAGGGCTTGAACTGGTGAACAGCGAGATCATAACTTGAGCCGAAGTTGGATGCTCAACTGACTGAGCCACCCACGCGTCGCCCCGCCCCCTCCCGCCCCCACCACCAAAAGTCTTATTTTGAAATGAGACATAGGAATTGTAAGCAGTAATTTAGGGTCATATAACAAATTAATATTGAGCCAGTAGTGAAATTTTAAATCTCAGTTCTTAGCCTAGGTTTTTAAAGTAACCTGATTTTTTTAAATAACTCATCTATATTATTCTAATTTCATGGAGGAAAAAGATCATTTTAGTTGTCATGACTGCTGGTAGTTAGCTAAGATGTTTAACCCTTGATAAGGAAAGTGATGTTTGCCTTTCTCTATTTGTGGAACTCATGTCTTTAGGTTAGATTTCTGACTACTCTGTACTTTATTCCTGGTTTTTCTTTATAATTTAATTGAAAAGTTGTTCTACAAATTCTGTGTCCTAATCAGTAGCTCTATTTACAATTTATAATTCGATTATTTTTCTATCATCATCCTATACTATAATTTTGAGTATGCTCAGCTAACAAATGTTTGAGTGCTTACTGGATTTAATAAATAGTATCCTAGTACTCATTATGACTATGACTATGACTCATTAAGTGATAACAGACAAAGTCCTGGATTTTATGGAATATATAATACAGTTAGTATCTGATAAGTCATAAAATTTAAAACAAAGTAAAGTTGAGGATAAAGGAAATGCATTAGCATATTTTTAAGCATTACCAGAACTTGTATAGTCCATTAGGATAGTCAGTCTGGGAGACAGGCCAAGTTTTTGTTTTTCTACTTTTTCTTAACTTTTAATTTTGATAAAATTTCAAATTTACAAGAAAAGTTGGAAGAATAGTACAAGGAACTCCTGTATACCTTTACCCACATTCACCAGTTGTATTACATTTTGCTGCATTTGCTTTATCATTATTGCCTTGTATCTATTTATCTATTCTTATTTTTTCTGAATCATTTGAGGATAATTTGGTGACATCATACCTCTCTACGCCTAAATTCTTCAGTGTATATTTCCTAAAACCAAGGACATTATCTTACCTAATCACAGTATATTATTAAAACCAGGGCATTTAAAAATGATATAATACTATTATCTATTTCATAATTCATGCTCAATTTTTATCTTTTATCTATTAGTCCCCTTCCTCCCCCCACCCCACATCATGTATCCTGTGATCTCTTTAGTCCTATCTCTTTAGTCTCTCTTAACGTGGAACACTTCCTCAGCCTTTCTTGTATTTCTTGACCTTGACATTTTTTAAAAGTACAGAATGGTTATTTTGTACAATGTCCCTCAATTTGAATTTGTCTATTGTTTTCTCATGACTAGATTGGTTATACATTTTTGGCAGGAATACCTCTAAAGAGATATTCTCTCTTTATCAGTACATCATATCTTGAGGTTCGTGATGTTGGTTTGTCCCAATGTGATGATACTAGGTTTGAAAATTTGGTTAAGGTGGTGTTCTCCGTATTTCTCCCTGAAAGTTACTATTTATCCTTTTGTAATTGATATGTAATTTATGGGAAAATGTTTAGAGGAACAGAATATCTACATAGTCACACCCATATTTCACTCACAAGTTTTAACATCCTTTCATGATTTTCTATCTTCACCATTCCTTCTATAATTAGTAGTTGGTATTCTGTCATAAAGCCATCTTTCCCATCTCCTCTCCACTATTTATTTATCCAGTTATTTCTATTTGTATGAACTCCTGGATTATTATTATTATTTTTATTTTTATTTTTATTTTTTTAGAGAGAGCGCACCTATGAGCTGGGGAGAGAGAGGGAGAGAGGGGGAGAGAGAGAGAGAAAGGGAGGGAGAGGGAGAGAGAGAGAGAGAGAGAGAGAGCAAGAGAGAGAATCTTAAGCAGGCTCCACGCTCAATGTGGAGCCTGATGCAGGGCTTTATCCCAAGACCCTGGAATCATGACCTGAGCCAAAATCAAGAGTTGGATGTTCAACTGACAGGCACCCCTGAACTCATGGATTCTTACTTTATTTAATGGTTACATCCATTTCTGTCATTATTTTGATCCCAGATTGTCTCAGGTTTGGCCTTTGGGTGCCTCATCAAGCTGGTTCCAGTGTTTTTTACAAATCACACCTTTCTACAACCCCTCTCACCCTTATCTCTCAAATGATTTTTTTTTTTTAAAGTTCATTTATTTTATGAGAGAGAGAGAGCATGTGCAAGCACCTGAGCAGGGGAAGGGAAGAGAGAGAATCCCGAGCAGGCTCCATGCTGTCAGCGTAGAGCCCGATGTGGGGCTCGATCTCATGAACCTTGAGATCACGACCTGAGCTGAAACCAAGAGTCGGATGCTTAACCAACTGAGCCACCCAGGCGCCCCTCAAATGATTTTTTGAGCACTTCCTGCCAAAATAAGATATTCCAGGTTAATCTTGTACTTAACCTGTCCCAGCCCTTAAATCATCCATTTCTCCAAGGAGCATCTCCATTCTTTTTAGTGTAGAATAGAGATAGATACCAAAATCTGAACACTAGGTTTCAGCGCTGTTTTTAAACCCTATTTTTCTGATACAAAAGCTAATACTCAATGTAACTGATTTGCCTAAGGTTGCTACATCAAAACAAAATGGCAAAGATTTGATTAGAATCATTCTATAAACTCCAGTTTATTCCCTACATACCGGTGTTATGCAGTAGAAATATAATGGGAGCCAAATATTTAATTTAAAATTTCTGGTAGCCACATTTGAAAAGCACATTTTCTTTTTTTTCTTTTTTTTTTTTTTTTAATTTTTTAATATATGAAATTTACTGTCAAATTGGTTTCCATACAACACCCAGTGCTCATCCCAAAAGGTGCCCTCCTCAATACCCATCACCCACCCTGCCCTCCCTCCCACCCCCCATCAACCCTCAGTTTGTTCTCAGTTTTTAACAGTCTCTTATGGAAAAGCACATTTTCTAGGCCAGTGTGTTCAAAATATTTTAACATTAATCCATACAAAAATTATTAATGAGTTCGTTTCAATTCTTTTGTAATATTTAATTTTTGAAATCAGGTATTTAAAACTTTTTTTTAATGTTTATTTTTGAGAGAGAGAGAGAGAGAGAGAGAGAGTGAGAGCACAAACAGGGGAGGAGCAGAGAGAGAGGGGGACACAGAATCCGAAGCAGGCTCTAGGCTCTGAGCTGTCAGCACAGAGCCTGACGTGGGGCTCAAACCCAGGAACCATGAGATCATGACCTCAGCTGAAGTCAGACGCTTAACTGACTGAGCCACCCAGGTGCCCCTGAAATCAGATATTTTATACATCTAGCACATCTTAATTTGAACTAGCCACATTTCAGGTGCTTATTAGCCACATGTGGCAAATGGCTACCTCGTTGCCCGACGTAGTTCTGTGGGGTAGTAGCTCCAGCCAACTCTTGATACCATGGTGCCACTTACTTCAGATTGTTGATAATAACCACACCTATAGCTTAATTTATCTTCCCCCAAATCTTTTATTTGTATAGACTAATACAGCAAATAAGTAAGCTCTGGAGCTAGACTACCTTTGAAACCTAGTGTTACAACTCACAAGTTGCCTAATCTCTCTGTACTTTAGTTTCTTATCTGTAAATTGGAGATAATAAAGTGGCTTGAGAATTAATTATGTTGATATATGCTAATATGTGTCTGCCATATAAAAAACATTCCATAAATTTTAGGTGTTATTATTAGTGATTTATACAAGTTATTAGCAGCTTTGAGCTTTATGCTTTTGCCAGTAGATTCTGTCTGGTGGGAATGCTGGTACACGATAAAAGGATCATGAGGCATGTTAGTGGAAAAGATAGTGAGGGCTTGCATTATCTGTATTAAGGTTAGTTTAGAGCCACAGAGTCAGGGTTTTAGAATCACAGTATATCATTTAGTATAATCCTGTCTTTATATGGAGTGACTAAAAAGACATTTGATGCCTTCCTACACTCTAAGGAATCTTTTGGCTTTGTAGTAACTGAATACAAGAAATTAGTTTAAATTCATTAAAAAAAAAAAAATCCGTATCCTACTAGATCATACTAGATCATCTTGCAGCTACTCTTTGTTGGTACCTACTCTGTATTTTATGCTTCCTTAGAGCTTTGCACTCTGCAAGTGTTTGTAGAGTGCAACTTTCTTCCAAACTACCTGTGCCATTTATAATAGCAGTATCAGTGTTAGAGGATAGTCTCTTCCTCTATTTTTAACCTGTGAAGAAGTTATGGGAGCGACTCATAGAGCTGTGACACTTAAAAGATAGGGCAGTCCAGGTAAATAAAATTTTAGATAATCAACTTGACATTTCTTTCTGGCTACTTCTTGCCTTCTGATCTTTTGTCTCCCCACAAACCTCTTCGTCATCTTTTCATTACTGCCATGTAAATTCCAAAAGGGTAGATTTACTTAGAAATCTGGGGCGCCTGGGTGGCGCAGTCGGTTAAGCGTCCGACTTCAGCCAGGTCACGATCTCGCGGTCCGTGAGTTCGAGCCCCGCGTCAGGCTCTGGGCTGATGGCTCGGAGCCTGGAGCCTGTTTCCGATTCTGTGTCTCCCTCTCTCTCTGCCCCTCCCCTGTTCATGCTCTGTCTCTCTCTGTCCAAAAATAAATAAAAAACGTTGAAAAAAAAATTTAAAAAAAAGAAATCTTAATTTGATGAAGACTGGTATGGATGGGTCAGCCACCCAAAAACCTTGGCACTTGGCTGTAGCCAATTTTTTACCCATTTAAAAAGGTGTAAATTATGGCACTAATAATGTTCACCAGGAAAATGGAATCTGTGTTGATAATGAGTAGTTGGGTATTTAAGACATGTATCCAGTATGTCTTTAAAATAGGCATGTCTGGGGCACCTGGGTGGCTCAGTCTGTTAAGCGTCTCACTTTGGCTCAGGTTGTATCTCGCGGTTTGTGGGTTCAAGCCCTGTGTTAGGCTCTGTGCTAACAGGTCAGAGCCTGGAGCCTGCTTCAGATTCTGTGTCTCCCTCTCTCTCTGCCCCTCTCCCACTCACTCTCTCTCTCTCTCTCTCTCTCTCAAAAATAAACGTTAAAAAATTTTTTTAAATAGGCACGTCAATGGATTTTACATGTAAAATTTGAAATCCCTTATACTCCTGGATTATTTTATACTTGGGAGGGTAAAGTTCTGCCATCCTTAGAAACAAGTAGTGTGCGAATTTTGTATTTTTGCAAATGTTAGAGGCTACAGGTTGGTCTCTTCATGTCCATACTACTTCTGGTGACTGGCTATATATGTGTATCCCTCAAGGCTTGGCTGTGCACCTTGAGAAGTTGTTATTATGTATTTCCCCCATGCTCCCCTGACTTGTCTGACTTTCAGCCCTGGTGTTTAACTCTACAACAGTGCAGTCTTGAGAGGAGAAAGCAACAAAGGCATGTAGATTTTGGGGCATGCAATTTTTTCTCCCTTATTAGTAAATCTAGTCTTTCATTTATTCTACATTTTGTGTGTGGACTTCCTATCTTTTTCTTTTTTGATAGTATTCCTTCTTCTTGGTATATATATATATATATATATATATATATATATATATATATATATATATATATATAGCCAGCATTCATGGGTGATAACAGTTGGTTATCACTAAATTCGTAGGTTCAAAATTTTGGGGACCCATTTAACTTTATTAGAGTCCATACTTAGGGCTGAATCTATCATTAAGCAATTCTTTCAAAAGTTTTCATTCACCACAGAAGGTAAGAGAATGTGAAACTTAATGAAGGATCACTTTTCTCTATCTCCTCTCATTTTATACAGTTTTCTCATAATTGACAAGAAACCTAACCTCACTTACATTCACTTCTTGTTTTTCTTTTTTATTTTATTTGTTGTCAAGTTATTATTACTTTGTTTGCACTGTCTCATAGATTCAGTTTTTATCATGAAGTAAGCACTTTGGGGAGATTCAGATAAGATTTTGGTTTATATCAATATCTGCATTGCTGGTTTTATTGTGTTTCAGTCTATATTAAATCATTATTTGAAACAACTGCTTTGGTTTGTAGTTTACAAAGCAGTAATATCTCCCATTTGTCTTTCTTCATCAAGTAAATACTAATAACCATATTCAGGAAGTACATCATAACTTACTAGACTGCTTCTTCCTTATTTGTATGTCTAGCTTCTTCTTTAGACAGCCTATACATTTTCATCTGCTTTTACTTCTTTTTTGTATACATTGCCCCAAATTCTTGAGTATCTTTTTAGTTGTATGTTCTACCCTGCATCCTCAGTAACTTGTAATTGTAACCTAGAGTCTTTTCTAAAGTATTTACTGAAAAACAAGCTTTCATTAATTCATTCAGATTGGCCAATTCATTTCTTTTTTTTTCTTTTTTAAATATTCATTTATTTATTTTGAGAGAGAGAGACATAGAGAGTGAGCAGGGGAGGGGCAGAGAGAGAGAGGGAGACAGAGAATCCCAAGCAGGCTCCATGCTGGCAGCCCAGAACCCGTCATGGGGCTTGACCTGAGCCAAAATCAAGAGTCCGACACTCAAACAGTGGAGCCACCCAGGTGCCCTGGCCAATTTGTTTCTGATGGGTATGTGCAAGGTTTGTATGTAGGAAGTAACTTGCCCAGTAGTATTCATATTTAAGTAGTAAATCATTTAGGGACAAGGGACTGAGTCCTAACAAATGGTAGAAAGGACTAAGAATTGAAGGAATATGGTTTTTTTTTCTTAGCCTTAATCATTATAGCCTTTGGCACAAGTCATTTTTCTGTAAACTAAGATAATATCTGTCCTTACATGCTCACTATTTTTTGTTTTGGGGAAAGGTGCTGTAATACTTACACAGTAGTTTTTTTTTTTTTTTTCTGTGCTAAAGATATAAATTAAGGAATTATCAGCATAAAGATGATATTTAGGGGTGCCTGGGTGGCTCAGTCAGTTAAACATCCAACTGTTGATTTCAGCTCAGGTCATGATCTTAAGGTTCATGGGATTGAACCCTGCCTTGGGCTCTGTGCTGACAGCGTGGAGCCTGCTTGGGATTCTCTCTCCCTCTCCCTCTGCCCTTCCCCCACTCATTCTCTCTTCCTCTCCCTCCTCAAAATAAATAAATAAACATTTAAAAAGAGGACGATATTTACATCCATGGAAATGGATGAGATTACCTAGGGGTAAGGGATAATTAGAGAGTAGAGTACTCTATACCATGTCTTAAGAAATCTTAACATTCCCTGGGCAGATGAAGAGGAGCCCCAAGGTAAGGCCACTGAACTTTTACACTGAAAAGTAAGACACCAGGCTATAAGTAGGAAAACCAGGAAAGAGTAGTATCGCCAAATCTAAGAGGAGATTGTTACATGTTGTTGAGATGTTAAGTATCTTGAAATAGGGAAGTATACATTGTTTTTGGCAACATGGAGGTTCTAAGTGACATTATTAGTAAATTGCAGCAGTATGGTGGGGAGGGAAGCCACATTGTAATAGGTTAGAAAAATAAGAGATGTATATAAAGGATTATTAGACTACTCATTTGAGAAGCTACATTGTGAGGAAAAAGATAAAAGGGGCAGTAATTGGAAGACCCTGGGGTCTAGGGATGTTTGTTTCTTAAATAGGAGATACCATTATGGTGGGGACTGCTTTTTTGAATCAGTAATATCAATGATTAGTTTGTATGTTATTTAATTAATCTCAGACTTGATAGCAACAATATGTTGAGACAGATAAATAGGATGGGCTTGGTTTGAGTCACTGAATGTGATCTCTAAATGTATCTCTTTTTTTTCCTTCAAAAATTTTTTCCTAATTAAGTTCATCACTAAGATATGTGTGGAATTAATGTTATACAATTTAAAGAAATGATTTTTTTCCAATTAATTTACTGTTGTCAGTTAATCCTCACAGATCTTGAGTCCTACTGTGTGGCAGTTGATGGGGGGGGGGGGGCATTTAATTCTATGTTTCTTCCTTATTGGGTTCTGAACTGGAAATAGACTTAGGACTCAAAGATCAAAATGTTAGCTTTTTAGGTAATTAGGTTGTATTGGGGTTCCTGGGTGGCTCAGTCGGTTAAGCATCTGATTCTTGATTTTAGCTCAGGTCATGATCTCAACAGTTTCGTGAGTTTGGCTCCGTGTTTGGCTCTGAGCTGACCGCTGACCAAGTGGAGCCTGCTTGGGATTCTCTCTCTCTCTCTGACCCTCTCCCTGCTCGTGCTCTCATGGTCTCTCTCAAAATAAATAAATAAATTTAAATGGTGAGGTTGTATGGACAAATCAGACTTCTTTACTCCCTGTCCTCCTGAATTGACCTTACCAACAATCAAAGATAGAGCAGTTAGAACTGTAGACCTCTTCTAAAATACTGGGAAGTTCTGTGCCTGGTAGAACTTGGTGAGTTTACCATGTGATTTGCTTATTGCTAAGGTGTGACCATCTAGGCAGAGTAAGAGGGAAGCTTGGCCATGCATGAAAAGTGACCTTTAAAACAACAATTCATCCCACTAGGAACAACTATCAGGTTGCTGCCAATATTAGTCATTCTTCTTTCCTTTGGGAGGACTCAATAAGGGGTAGAGAAAAGGGCAGAAGCTTCTTTCAAAATACTTCCCCTAAGAATGAAAATTGTTGGGAGAGGTGGGGACTGTGGGTGTGTAAAAAGCTTAGTGTATAAGAAATAGGGCTTAGACTTTGCTTTTATTAAAGCACTCACAGTTGTCAGGGATGTTAAGTATCAGAGTTGGTATAATATAATGGAAAGACAGAAGAGGGAGCAATTAATTTTGATTTGAAGGATCTGAAATGATGAAACTTCGAAAGATTGAGTGAAAGCAAGAGTTGGCATACTTTTTTTATTCCCTACACTGTACTTTTCAGCTCCTGATTTATTTATTTTATAACTAGAAGTTTATACTTTTTTTTTTAATGTTTATTTTTGAGAGAGAGAAAGAGAGCAAGTGTGCGTACCAGCAGGGGAGGGGCAGAGAGAGAGGAGGACACAGAATCTGAAGCAGGCTCCAGGCTCTGAGCTGTCTACACAGAGCCTGACACGGGGCTCAAACTCGCAAACTGTGAGATCATGACCTGAATGGAAGTCGGATGCTTAACCAAAGTTGGATGCTTAACCGACTGAGCCATCCAGGTGCCCCTGGAAGTTTATACTACTTAATCTCCTTTGCCTGTTGGGCCCATCCTTGCACCCACTTTCCCTCTGGCAATCACCAGTTCTCTGTATTTAAGATTCTAGGGTTTTTTTGTTTGTTTATGTTTTTTTAGATTCCTCATATAAGTGAAATATTTGGTACTTGCTTTCTCTGATTTATTTCACTTAGCATAATACCCTCTAGTCCCATCAGTACTGTCACAAATGGCAAGATCTCATTCTTGTTTTATGGCTGACTTACGTCTCTGTCTATCACATCTTCATCCATCCATCAATGGACACTTGGGTTGGCTGTTGTAAATAATGCTGCAGTAAACATAGGGGTGCATATATCTTTTTGAATTAGTGTTTTTGTTTTCTGTGGCTAAATACCCAGTAGTGGATCATATGGTGTTTCTATTTTCAGTTTTTTGAGGAACCTCCATACTGTGTTTCCTAAAGTGGCTGCACCACTTTACATTCCTGCCAGAAGTGAAGAAGCACTCCCTTTACTCCACATACTCTTCAGCACTTGTTATTTCTTGTCTTTTTGATAGTAGCCATTCTGACTGGTGTGGGGTGATATCTCATTGTAGATTTGATTTGCATTCCTCTAATGATTAGTGAGTGATGTTGAGCATCTTTTCATGTGTCTGTTGACCATCTGTAGGTCTTCTTTGGAAAAATGTTTATTCAGGTAATCTCATTTTTAATTGGATTTGTGTGTGTGTGTGTGTGTGTGTGTGTGTGTTGAGTTGTATATGTTCTTTATATATTTTGGATATTAACCCCTTACCAGATAATATCATTTGCAGATTATCTTCTCTGCAGATATCATTCAGTAGGTTGCCCTTTTGTTTTGTTGATGAGGTTTCCTGTGTTGTGTAAAAGTTTTTATGTAAAGGGCTGGGTAGTAAATATTTTAGGCTTTGGGGGTTATATGGTCTCTGTTGCAGCTACTCAGCTTTACTGTTACAGTGCAAAAGCAATATATAAATAAATGAGCATGGCTGTATTCCAATAAATTGTTAACAAAATTCCAAAATTGTTTACAAAAATAGCTGGATTTGGCCTATAGACCATAGTTCTCTTATCCCTAAGTTAAATAATCTAGCAGGAGAGTAGGGTGGAGGGAACAGGCAGAGGGATAGTAAAAGCAAAAGGTATAGAAGTCTAAATAATGATATATTCTGAGAATATTCAGCACTCTAGAGTCATTGGAATATAGACTGGGAGTAGGGAGTGGGACTAGAAGTATAAATTATGGCCTCTATAAGGAGGAAATTATGAGTCTTGAAGTTTTTCTTTTTTTAATGGCTAATAAGCATGATCAGATAAGTTGGCTTATGTTCATTTTGAACATCTGCTGTTGGTTCAGGTTTAAGGGGTTTTTTTGTTTGTAATAGTTTTAAGAAGCTCAAATTGAAGCAGCCCTTTTAAGTCAAAACTGGGAAATGAGCAATCTCCACCTCAATATATTAATTAAGATGTTGGATTGCTGAAGTACTTGCAAATGGCACCCTTCTTTTCTGTCTGGGTTCTGAACAACTTGAAAAATGAAACAAGGAAAAAGATAGGAGCCAGAATATCACTTCTATTGCTGATTAGATCAGGTTAGAGGAACAGCTTGGGAGAATCACGTGGTCTGGCATAGGCCAACTTAGCCACCCTGTTCTAGGCATACTAGGGAAGCAGAACAAAATATGAGCTCTCTGCAGGTATGTTTTCCCAATAGCTGACTCCCAAGGGGAAAAGGAGCAGAACTGAGCTCTGTCTACTCAATTATTCTTTGCAAAATCACCAATTAGATCAGGCAGTTCACTTCCCTAGGGGTGAAGAGAGGCTGATATTATGCTTGTGAAGCATCCTTCCTCACAGAAACAAGGAGCAAGGAAAAGGTGTTATTCCTCCAATAATCCAAGCTACTTTTTGCAGTTATATCTGGAGGTAAGTTTACTGGAAACGATACAACTATTATTATACTGAAAACAAGTCAAACTTACATATTTTGGATGTTTAAAAAAATATTTCATTCTACTGTTTGAAACCACCATGTTTCTTCTTCTTCTTTTTTTTTTTTTTTTTTTTTTTTTTTTTTTTAGCGTATTTATTTTGAGAGAGTGCGCATACAGGGTGAAAGGGCGAGGGAGAGAGAGAGAATCCTAAGCAAGCTCCACACTTAGCACAGAGCCTGATCCTGGGCTCAACTCAGGAACCATGAGATCAAGACCTGAGCCAAAAAGTCAGATGCCTAACCAACTGAGCCACCCAGGTGCCCCACAACCATATTTTCTAAACTCACTCTTTTTAATGAACTAGATTTTCTACAGACCCGTGTAAGATACTTAAGTAAAATGTATGTTTGGTGAGAAAAGAAAGACAAGACTAACTTCTTTATCAAGTGACTTTTTAAATTTAGAAAGAATAGAGAACTGTTTTTTTAAGTGGAAAAAAACAGATACTTTGATAAAGAGATGATGCTTTTAATCAGTTCTGACTGTGGATACTTATCCAATTTATTCACTGTATCTCTTTCTTTAAAATGTTACCAATTTTTCCTTATCCTCTTCCTCTTCCCTTTCTGAACAATTCAGTACTAAAACCATCAGATGGGACCAAGTGAGGGTAAGTGTCTACACTGGATGGTGTATGTGGGAGAAGGAGCCATGTCCTTTTGGAGGAATGGCATGTCAGAGCCTGACAGGGATGAGGAGGGTCCCCATGTGGGTTGATGGAGTTTTGAGAGGTGAGGAGTAATCTGCCTAGAAGGGCATGCTGGTGCAAAGTGTCAGAGTCCAGGCAGGGTATCTATGAAGGATAGTAGACCTGGTATGAGGGAGGGTTGGTTGGTCCTCGAAAGGGGTGTCTAGACCTCAGCAGGGTAAGAGGATGATAAGGAGGACAGCTGCTGGAAGGTTGGGGGGGAAAGAAAGGAGGGTAGCCTAGTGTGGGTGTATTGAAGCAGATTGGATGAGGAGGGAGTCTGTGCATGGAGGCATCCCAGTGCAAGATATCAAAGCCTGAGGGTGGGGAGAGGAAGGCATCCCAATGGAAGGGTCAGCTCAGTATAGGTAGGGTATTACAGGAGGAGGAAGGTATTCTTGTAGGACAGATGCCAGGCTTGAGGAATAGGGACCTGAACAAGGTGAGGAAGTTATATACATGGAGAAGGCATGGGGGTGTTGGGGCAGAGAGGGTCAAGGAAAGCGTCCCTGTAGGGAAGGGAAGGCAGCCACAATGGGAGATTGGCTATATACAGGGAGACTGGTCAAAAAAATAAATATTAAAGATAATGGGAACCAGGCCTCTCATTGTCTGAGAAGGGAGTTACAAATATGGAATTGGAGAAAACTAGAATGCTCTCTGTAGTGTTGGACTGGAAATGAGATACTGGTATGAACTCATGATTTTCATAGTGTATAGTATATAGAAGTAAATGTGTGTGTATATATACACATGCCCTATACCATTCACTGAGAAGGGGCCTAAGAGCAGTGACTGTCCAGTAGCTTTGTGCCTAAAGTATCATCGTTAATTTCCTGATTTTGATACTTGTATTTGTAAGAGAATACCTCTGTAGGAATTACTTGTTGAAGAATTCAAGGGTCATGGGACATCCATTTATTCTCCAATAGTTGGAAAATAAAAGTTTTTACCATACTTAAGATTAAAACACTTTCTGTAAATTTAAGATTGTTACAAAGTAACAATAAGTATTTAAAAGCAAACTTATAGGGGTGCCTGGTGACTCAGTTGGCTAAGTGTCTGACTTTGGCTCAGGTCACGATCTCACGGTTTGTGAGTTTGAGCCCCGCGTCAGGCTCTGCACTGCCAGTTAGCACCTGCTTGGGATTCTTATTCTCTCCTCTCTCTACCCCTTCCCCATCATGCTTTCTCTCTCTCTGTCTCTCAAAATAAATAAACTTAAAAAAAAATAAAAGCAATGTTATGAGTCAAATATTACATTCTTTGAATTAATCACTTTCAGCCCTTAAAACCACATAGTTAATAACATGTAAATTGTCTTGCAGGTTTTTCAACACTAAGAATTGCTCTTTGGAATAATGATAGCTAATATCTACTGAGTGCTTATCATGTGTCATACACTATGTGTATATGTTTTAATCACATTTAATTTTCACATGCAAATTAGCACAATTTTTATCTTCATTTTACAGATTAGAAAACTGAAGTTTAGAGAGGCTGACTTTATGAAGGTGGAATTCAGATCCAGGTCTATATTTGCTCTCCTGGTCAAACCTGATTAAAAAATTAACAAGTCTGATCTTTCCTGAACAGGTAGTCATGTCTAAAGCTTTATGAAATACTGCGGTTCTCTGCTTCATTTCAGAACCCTGAGTTTCAATGGTAGGGAAAAGAATTCTGGATTTAGACCTCCTCAGCCCTTTGTTCCTGGTGAAGAATAGAAGAGAATAGGGGCTTCGGTTATTTAAAAAAATTTTTTAATGTTTATTTATTTTTGAGAGAGAGAGGAGAGAGATGGAGTGCGAGCAGAGAAGGGGCACAGAGGGAGAGGGAGACATAGAATCCAAAGCAGGCTCCAGGCTCTAAGCTGTCAGCACAGAGCCCAATGTGGGCTCAAACCCACAAACTGTGAGATCACCACTGGAGCCAAAGTCAGGCTCTTAACTGACTTAGCCACCGAGGCGCCTTGGGCTTCTGTTATTTAAAGGCACATATCTCAGTTAAGGGTTCTATGAATGTGGGTTAATCAGAAACAATATACCCAAATTTCTTTCTTGGTCCTTCAGTTGGGAATGGCCAGTGGTAGGAGCATGGAATTAGTGGGGCAAGGATTTTCCCCAGCACAGATTGTCAGTGTTTTTAATCTGGATATAAAGTTGCTCTCTATCCTAATTCCAAGAACGATGGCTATCACCTTTCTATCTCTTTTGAACTTTTCCAAAGAACGGCAAATGATCAAATAGAAGATAGCTAGTGACAATTTATTGTTTCATCTTAACTCTCCTTTGCCTGTGCTCCCTTAGACCCATTCAGAATATAGGAATGTAATGCCCTGGTAATTTTGTTTTTAACACACCAACATTATGGCATCAGCTTAATCATTACCTATTTTTTCTCCTTTGCCTTATTATTTGACCTTTTAATATTTCCATTATGACATAGGCATCATTTATAAGTGGGGTTGAATATCCCTGTGAGTATACATTAGCTTACTAATCTAGCTTATTTTACCAAGTTATGTTATTTATCTTCACACTTCTCATCAGTCTGAATCCACAGATCCTTTCATCCTCTGTCACAGAGTGAGTTTTTGCTGGCCCTCTCATTCTTTAGATCATTCTAAAATTGCTCTTTTATTTTATATCAAGAATGATAGGATTTTCAGTGTCAAAGGAAGCTTGGCCATCTGCTGTAATCCTCCTGTGCATCTCTTCCTCATAATTTTTTTTCAGTATTTATGGATCAGTCATTGTGCTAGGGGACTCAGATGCATTAGATTGTTTGCATGAAGCACAGTCTTGTAGGGCAGACAAAGTTCTCTTACTATAATAAATGCTGTAATAGAAGCATATACAATATTAAGGTTGTGACACAAAGGAAGAGAGTGATCAGGTTTCCTTGTATGGGTCCAAGAATGGTCATAGGATGATTGTGGGGTATGAGAAAAGAGAAAGAGAAGCTGAATCATGAACAAACTTCTAAGCAGAATATAATAGTAATTATTGTTATTTTTCATTATTTTTCTTTACTATGTGATTACACTTGAATTCACTTGATTTTCACAACAGTTATATAAAGAGGAACTATTTTTGTCATCTCCACTGTACAGATAAGGGAGTTAGGTAACTCATCTTAACTTCCATTGGTGGGTTAGTTTCATTTGTGGTTCTGTAAGATTACTCTGCCAGTAGACTAATAGGGGAATATGACAGGTAAATCAACCAGGGAGATGTCAAGATAGCCCAACCAAGTAATTATGAGGATCTGAAATAAGAGTTGTAGTAGAAATGGAGAAGGAAAAATTCAAAAGATATGATGCATTACAGTCAACAGATTTTAGATATTGATGAGCTATGGGCATACAGAAAAAGGAGGAAGAATAGAGAAAATAATTTGCAGGCTTCTTTTATAAGCCTAATTGGATTGTGAGACATTTATCCAGGATAGGATATAGAGCAGCATATTTTTCATATTTCACAGCTCTAAAGCTCCTACATCTGTTGTAGGAATAATGTGGTGCCTGTACATTCTTGTTTTCTTAATATTTGAAGGTCCAGGGATGGTTTTAGAGCTTGATTATTATTGTGTGTGTGGTATTTTGTTTTTTTTCTCTCCAAAATTTGATTCTTTATTATCTGTCAGGAAAATTTAATGTAGGTAAACTGAATGATTTTATATTGTAATCATATGTTAGTGAACAATTTTATAATACATGTAAGTAATTTGGACTGTGTCAAATCAGTTTTCCCTAATTGTATTGAAGTTGCTAGAGTGTAACATGGTTCACTGTAGGTTTTTAGACCCCCATACTTTGACATATAATGATTCCATCTTTATTTAAACAAAATCTCAAACACTACCTTTACCTTCATCTTCTCTATATCTTTCCAGTTACCTAACCTACTTCAGTATTTGATTTACTTGGTCTTTCTTCACTTACTTGTATGTCTTTCAGATATCCTAAGTACAACATACCTAAAACTAAACTCTTGATCTCCCTCTTTTTTTTTTTTTTCCCCCTCAAAAATTATTATAGCATCCCTGAGAGTTGCAACATGGCAGAAACCATGGGAGTACAAAAATTGGCTTCAGGACCAGATTGTGAATAGTTCTCTTTTGTTTTGCTTTTTAATATTGTCCTAAGGAATTAGCACTTATTCTGATATTTAACTGAGATTCAACTGATACTGTTAGCTTGTTTTTAAGTTTGGAGGGTCATAGGAATGCCAGTTTCCACATTCCATTCAGTGAATTTATGTTAACAGTTCTCTTGTTTTAGACCAACCCTATGCAAACCATGATTACTCTTTATTTAGGGGAATCAAAAGTAGCCTTCCCAGAAGAATATTTGAAAACTTGGGCATAATTTATAAAAATCATTATGGAAAAATTTAAATATGTGCAAAAGTAGAAGAAAGCATAATGAATATCCATATTCCTGTGACCCAGCTTTAACAATATTACAAATTCTGGCCTAATTTTTAATATTAAAATTTTTTTCAACATAATACTTAATTTTATTTTTTTTAATTTACATCCAAATTAGTTAGCATATAGTGCAACAATGATTTCAGAGTAGATTCCTTAATGCCCTTTACCCATTTAACCCATTCCCCCCTCCCACACCCCCTCCAGTAACCCTCTATTTGTTCTCCATATTTATGAGTCTCTTATGCTTTGTCCCCCTCCTTGTTTTTATATGACTTTTGTTTCCCTTCCCTTATGTTCATCTGTTTTGTCTGTTAAAGTCCTCATATGAGTGAAGTCATATGATATTTATCCTTCTCTGACTGACTAATTTCACTTAGCATGATACCCTCCAGTTTCATCCACGTAGTTGCAAATGGCAAGATTTCATTCTTTTTGATTGCCGAATAATACTCCATTGTACATATATACCACATCTTCTTTATCCATTCATCCATCGATGGACATTTGGGATCTTTCCATACTTTGGCTATTGTTGATAGTGCTGCTATAAACATGGGGGTGCATGTGTCCTTTCGAAACAGCACACCTGTATCCCCTGGATAAATGCCTAGTAGTGCAATTGCTGGGTCATAGGGTAGTTCTATTTTTAATTTTTTGAGGAACCTCCATACTGTTTTCCAGAGTGGCTACACCAGCTTGCATTCCCATAATATTAAAATTTTTAATCAGAACAAGGCATTTTATATATTGGTTGTCTGAATTCTGTAATCCTTTTCTTGTTCTAATATGAATAAACCCAGATTACACATTTCCTTGCAAGTAATTATGGATTTATGTAAGAGTTGTGAAAAATATGACATTTATGACATCATACTGCTTGCCTTTAAGCTTAATATAAACTATTTTGGGTTGATTATGCTTTGGTTATGAGCCAAAAAAATTGAGTTTAGACCCCAGAAGCTTACTCTCTCTCTCTTATTGTCTTTCTTACCCTTTTTCTCCCTCTCTTCCTCCCATCTTTATGCTCTGTGTTTTGAATAGCTCTAAAACCATTAAGAAACCATTGCTGCTTATGTCTTGGATCTGACATTTTCTATTCATGAAGCAAACCAAAGAAGATACTGTTTATTAATAGACTCATTGCATATGATGAAGAGCAGTTCATTGTTTTTTAATCTCGTAGAACCACTGAATTAACAGTGATATAGCTAATGTGTCAGAATCCCTCAGAGCACTCATCTTACTTGGTTGTTGTTGAAATAACAATAGCTTATTAAAATGTTTTCACATTAGTGTTATATTTGTCAGCACTCATGATAATTTGGTACTTAGGACTTGAGTGTTTATTAAAAGAGCCACAGCAAATTAATTTATGGCTTAGAAGATTTGAAGTTTATGAGATATAGATGGAGATATATATAGATGTATATAGATATAGATGTCTAGATATATATAGATATTCACCTATGTATAATTTTTTTTAGTGATAATAATTGTGATGGTTCTAGGAGACTTAAAAAATAAATGTTTTTGGTTTAATTTTAATGAACAATTGAACAGAATGTCCTGATGCCGTTTGTAACTTAAAGTTACAATTATATAAAAAGTATTAAATTGATATTTTTGCAGTAAACTGAATTTAGAGTAACTTTTATTCTAAGATGCCAATTAACTTTGTATCGTAAAAATTGTGGACCTCCCTGCAGTATTTGTTGCAGTCTCATTCTTCTTGATACCTTTTTTTTTTTTTTTAAAGCTTCACATCTTCTTTCTGTAGGTAATTTTCCTAAATTCAAATGTGATCATATGACTATAAAAGCTTCATTGGTTTTGTTCCAACCTTAGGATAGTCTAAATTCATAACATGGCTTGGAAAAGCAAACCTACTGACTCTATACTACCTTACCCTTTTTGTCATTCTGCCTTGGGCACTACCAACAATCAAATGCATCAGTAGCACAGTAATAGTAGTGTAGAAATAATACCAGGTAACATTTATTGAACACCTATTAATACTTGTGCCAGGTGTGTGCTTTGTATATGTTATCTCCCTTAATCCTCATAATAACTTTGAGTACAGGTATTGTAGTTGGTATTTTACAGAAGAGTCATACTGAACCATTTTGAGATTCTCAAGCACTGTGCCTCTGGGTTTTCCATATTTGTTTTCTCCTTGTGGATTACCAATAGCTGTTATTGGTGAACTTTTTTTTTTAAGTATAGCTACATAGAGAAAAGTATACAGTTACCAAAATGAGCATACTTGTATAACCACCACCAGATCAAGAAATAGAACCCCTCCCCAAGAAGTCCCCTCATATCCTCTCGCAATCACTAATCTCTGTCCCCTCTGCAAATGTACATAGTATTCTGACTTCTTAACATTATAGATCATTTTTGCCTGTTTTTGGAAACTCTGTTTGAATGGAATTATATAGCATTTTTTCTTTTGTATCTAGTTTCTTTAAACTCAACATTATATCTGTAAGATTCATTCATGCTATTGCCTTTAGATATAGTTTATTCATTTTCATTGCTCTATAATATTTTGATATATAAATATGTATAATTTATTCATCTGTTCTCATTTTGAGGGATATTTGGGTTGTTTCTCGTTTACATTATTGCAAACAATACAGTTAACATTTTTATACATTATACATTTTTAATTGTGGCTCAATTCCTGGGTTATTTTTCTGCCTCATCTTAGCTGACTAGACTTCACTTTTCTTAGGAAGCCTTCCTTAGCTTCTCCAAGTTTGGATTTGGTACCCTTTTCTGTGTGGTGGTATCACTCTCACCTTCCTTTATCATAAACATTTTTGCTATATTTTCCACCACATTCAAGGTATATGTGTATGCACTCAGAGAAAAAAACCATGTTTTATTATGTGTATGTGTGTTGCATGCAAAAAAAAAAAAAAAAAAAAAAAAAAAAAAAACCCAAAAAAAAACGTGTTTTCTCTTTCCCTGTCTTTTTGGTACTCACTGAGTACTTAAATGTTGAGTGAATGAATTTTTTCAATACAGTCACCCTTTCATTGCTAAAAACATAAACATAAATATAATGTAAATTGAATAATACACTTAATATTCTCTGCCTCTGTTTTATTCTCTTATGTGGTTATTTTAAGATAATAATCGAGTTATATTAAAATTTCTAATTTGTCAGGCATCTGTGTTGTCCCTTTTGTATTTTTGTCTACCATATGGCTATTTGTATAAAGTATGTTAGGAAAAATGTCTTACAACTCGTGGCACATTTAATAACCCCATTTGTGGCAAGTAATATTATTTGTCCTTTGAGGGTGGTCTTGACTTTTGGAAATAGGCAAAAGACATTTGGAGCTGAGACAAGAATTTTATGAATGATAAACTGTATCAAAAGTGAGTTGAGATTTCAAGGAGCATAAACTCTCCTCCCCTACCTCTTTCCCTTTCCGGGTTTAAGAACCAATTTCTTTATACAGAATTAAGTCACTAAATTCAAGTAAGTTAAGCCATGGTATATGTTGCTTTTGAGTTTCTTATGCCTTAAAAACTGCCTACCTTTGCAAGTTACTTATGTTATACTTGAGTATCATTTCTTTTATTTGTAAGAGTGTTTACTTTTCATCTTGAATTTGGCTTCTCTGATATTAAAATTATCTTTAACCAATGATCATCTTTAACATCTTTAATCATGCTTTAGCCACAATGCTCATTACTGACACTTGTTTCTCCCCTCCTCCAATTAAATAATACTGATGATATATTTTCTTATTTCTCCCACTTTCTCTTAGACTTAGCTCTCTAGTCTTTCTCATCTCACACATTTTATCATTTTATGTAGCGTTTATTGATCTTTGTTGTTTTGCCTTTCTTCCCCACTAAACTGTGACCTAAGACAAGTGCTTATTAGTTTAACAAAAATGTTTTTTGCATATATGAAAACTTTGTCACCTGTTTTAGTCTTCTCTAAGATACTGTCATTTGCCACAAATGCTCATTTTTATATTAGTCACCTTATTATTTAAAAACTCTTCTACCTCTTTATTAAAAAAGTGTTAAGAATAGATGGTCTCTCTCTCTCTTTCCTTTTATCCAAATCCTCTGTTAGCCATGAAATTCAACCACATATTATTGCATGAATCACTATGACAGACCTAAGGATAATACAACAAAGGCAATAATGTTGTCCCTGTTGACAAGGAGCTAAGATTTCTAGCTCCCTTCCTTAACAAGAACAAAAAAAAAAAAAAAAAAAAAGGAAAGAAAAAGAAAGAAAAAGTCTTGAATACTTAAAGAATGTGATAATAAATTCTGACAAATTAGGTTGTGAACATACTTGAAGAATGTGGTAACAATAAATTCTGAAAAATAAGATTGGAAAAGACTTTGTGATACCATTTAGACAGTACCTGTATACCAGCTCTACGTATTCTACACAAATAAACTTCTTAACATGATTACTCAGCTAGTTGTAAAGATAGAAGAAAATATTTTAGGTTAGTTTGGAAGACAGGATACTTGACAGATGAATAAAGATGATGGGGGAAAAACATTTCAGATAGACATGAGCAAAAAGCTCAGATGCGTAAAACATAATGAGTTGTTTCTTATAAGTGACATGTAATTTAATTATGATGAAACTATATAAAATAAGCTGGGAGAATAGGCAGAGGTTAGATCAGAGAAGGCCGTGTATGCTATTTTAGAACATCTGTAATTCATCTTGTAAGCAGTAGAGACCAATTGAAGAGTTTTAAGTAGAATTAATAAAGTCTTATGCTCTTTATTGTTATTATTATTTTTTATTTTTAGAGAACGTGAGTCGGAGAGAGGGACAGAGGGAGAGAATCTTTTTAAGTTTATTTCAGAGAGAGGGAGAGAGGGAGAGTGAGTGATGCGTGCACAAGCAGGGGAGGGGCAGAGAGAGAGGGAGAGAGAATCCCAAGCAGTTTCCACACTCTATGCTGAGCCCAACATGGGGCTCAATCCCACAACACTGGGATCATGACCTGAGTCAGTCAGGAGTTGGATGCTCAACCTACCGAGCTACCCAGATGCCCCTTGTTTTATGCTCTTTTAAATGGTGAAAGTTGATTAGAATAATGATTCTGATATCTATTATAAGAGCCTTAGTAATCAGAGAGATACTCCAGTTAACTTCACATTTTCTGTACTGCTAAGAATAATGTTCAATAGAGGTAAATCTTTAAGGTAACAAAGATTCACTGTTTGGAGTTATAAAATTTTTTTCAATTTGTGAATTGGATCAGGCTTCCAAAACTTACACAGGGTGTAATATGATGTATATTCAAGTACCTTTCATCTTAAAGGAATGAAACGTGACAAATGAAATTGAAATTCTCATCTATTGTTTACTGTCCCATTCCCTTTCCTTCATCCTGGACATGCATATTTTTCTCTTGCTGTCTCCTTTAAAGCATTCATAGTCTGCTTCCTACAAATGATTTCAATGTAAGAGTGGGTATACTTTATGTGCTAAGGTGTCTTTTGTAAAAGTTACACATTGAATTTTTCTGTGCTGGATTATTTAAATGTTCCACAAACTTTCTTCTTTAAGTTATTATGTTTTTTTCTAAAGCATATTATTACCCCATATTTTGCCTTTTTATTTGTGTATAAATCTAGTTGTTTTACTTATTAGTTTTATTTAAGGCAAGGCATTATCAGTGCTATAAATTGTGAATATTCTAGTATTACAACTTTATAAAAACAATTTACAAACTTAATAAAAGATAAAGGGAAATAATATGGACACAGTGTAGTTAGAATGTATTTCCTGAATTTGTCTCTATATACTTGGGTAGGAGTGAAGTCTAGTTCAGATACCTGTGTGTATTTCTAGTTTGTGAATAGTATTTAGCATTTTATTATTGCTTTACACTAAAAATTATATACATTTTTTAATAATTGACTCTGTCTTGGGATATGTGAGTTTTATTAAATATTTGATTATAGTTTGATTATAATAAGTAAATCTTCAACATATGAAGTGCTGATAATATTCCAAGTCTTATAGAAGAAAGATTAGTCATTCAGGGAAATTAGGTCATTTGTCCAAGATCATACAGCTGATGCAGTGACAAATCTGGGACTCCAGCCTGGATCTTAATTTCATATCCACTATCATCCTACATATATGAGAAGGCAAAACAGACTCAGATATAAAAACCAAGGAATGCTAATAGTTTCAATGAGAGGATGCGATCAGTTTTCCCAACAGTGACTAACAAGCATTTAAATTCAGTGAAATAATTATTATAGAATCAATCAAATCAACTGTGTTTAAGCCTTTTACAAGGTAACAATTTATTTTGTACATGTATTTATTCCTTGGGATTCCTTATGACTAATTTTATTTACACATGTTGCATAAATGTAACTCAGAGAAAGAGGTGGATAATTAAGATATTCTTTGGGTTTTCTCTTTTATTGTTATTTTTATTTTTTTTAGAGATTGAGAATGTGAGTGGGGGAGAGGGGCAGAGGAAAAGAGCCAGAGAACCTCAAGCAGGCTCCACACTCAGTGCAATCTGACACAGGGCTAAATCCCATGACTTGAGCTAAAATCAGGAGTCAGATATTCAAATGACTAAGCCACTCAGGCACCCCAGGCTTTTCTCTTTTAGTTATATTCAGACACATTGACCCATTTTTCGTAACACTGAGTTTTGAATCAACTTTGGCAATATTGACATTTTGAGTTGGACAATTCTTCTTGTGGAGTTTTGTGTATTGTAGGTTGTTCAGCAGCATCCTTGATATCAGTAGATACTAGTAGTTCCAATTATTTGCTCATGTTTGGGGATTAGGGAGACTATAAGACCTTATAATAGAGACATGTATATTAATAGAGGGACCACAATCCATAAGTCACAGTAGAAAACATATTTGATATATACTTATAGAAAGAACAGAAAAGTAAGAAACCACTTAAGAAAGAGGCAGTGGTTACATTGAAACAGTGTCTTAGGTTCTAAGAAATAGAAAAGGCACTAAACTAAGCAAGAGACAAATATGGATCTTTCTTCTTAAAACAAGATAGGATGTAAATAAATAAATGTGAATTTCAGAAAGAAATTTAATGTAAAGAAAGATAATTATTAAGAACAGGTAGTTTTTAACTTATAATTGGGCTGTGTTCCAAAAGTTCTTTTGAGAATGAATGTCTTTGGTCTCAGTGAAATTTTTTCCTTAAACATTTATTCAACAAATATTTGAGTGCCTTACATGGGCCAGACACTAGGGCTAACATAGCAGGTAAGATGACATGGCCCTTTACTCTTTGGAGCTTATAAAATTCCATGGCATTTATCAGATAAAATTTTCAAATAAAGATTTATGTAAATTTTTCCCTATTACCCTCTTTTTCCAGTTTGAGTTGAGGGCAGAATACTTGTCTCTTCTTACTTACTGATGTCTCCCCAGCTTCTAGAACACCTGGTAGATGTGCAAATATTTGCTAAATGAATAATTGATTAGTCAGGAAGAGACATTTAAAAAAATTACACATGATTAATTAGAATTGTGATAACTGCTCCAAAGGGAATAATACAGGTATTATATAATATGAAGCATGTAACAATGGGTCTAGTCTAAAGCTAGATTAGATGAGAGAGAGCTTTAAATTGAGGCAGTAGTTTTCCCCCAGCTTTACTGAGATACAATTGGCAAATAAAATTGTATATTTTTAAGTGTACAATGTGATGATTCAACATATGTATACTTTGTTCAGTGATTACCATAATAGAGTTAACACATCCATTACCTCACATAGTTACCTTTTTGTGTGTGTCTATGTGATGAAAAACTTAAAATCTACTCTTAACAGATTGCAAGTTCACAGCACAACATTACTAACTATGCTCTTAATTAGATCCCCAGAACTTATTCATCTTTTTTGTTTATTTATTTATTTATTTTGAGAGAAAGAGAAAGAAAGAAAGGAGGGAGGGAGGGAGGGAGGAAAGAAGGAAAGAAGGAAGGAAGGAAGGAAAGAATCAATCCCAGGCAGGCTCCATGCCCAGTGTGCAGCATGACTTGAGCTGAAACCAAGAGTTGGATGCTTAACCAACTGAGCCACCCAGGTGTCCCAGAACTTACTTATCTTATAACTGAAGGCTTGTTCTCCTGGACTAGCATCTCCCCATCTCCCCCACCACCCCCAGCCCCTGATAACCATCATTCTACTCTGTTTCTAGCAGTTTGACTTTTTTTTTTTTTTTTTAAGATTTCACATAAAAGTGAATCAGATCATATAGCATTTATTAGTCTTTCTCTCTGTGGCTAATTTCACTTAGCATCATGTCCTCTAGATCCATCCATGTTGTTGCAAATGTCAAGGTTTCTTTCGTTGTTGTGGCTGAATGATATTCTGTTGTTTGTATATACCACATTCCTTTATCCATTCATTAGTTGATGGACATTTAGGTTGTTTCTATGTCTTAGCTATTATAAATAATGTTGCAATGAAGGGGGAAGGGCCAGATATCTCTTCAAGATAGTGGCTTTGTTTCCTTCAGATATATACCCAGAAGTGAAATTGCTGGATCATATGGTAATTCCATTTTTAATGTTTTGAGGAACCTCTATACTGTTTTCCATAGTTGGTTATTTCCTTTGCTGTGCAGAAGCTTTTTAGTTTGATATAGTCTCACACGTTTACTTTTACTTTTGTTGCCATTGCTTTTGGTATCCTATCAAAAAAATCTTTGGCAAGACTAATGTCAAGTAATATTTTCCCTATGTTTTCTTCTAGGCGTTTTTGGTTTTAGTGATTCTTAATACCAAGATTTTTTAAGAATTAGTAGGAGTTATCCAGACAAGTTTTTGGGGTGGAAATGGGGGTTGGAATGTATTGTAGGCTGAAGGAACAGCTTTGTGTGAATGCCTGAGGTAGGATATAATGTGGCATTTTTTAAGGTTTGAGAGTTGGCAGGGGTGGAGGCCAGGGGTAGCATGGTACCAGATGGTATATTGACTTTTCGTCCATTGTATACTGAAATACTGAACATCTGTAGCAAAAAAACAGTATCATTACAATATTAAAAATTGAAATAGAAAAAAAGCTTTTAAATGGTAATTAAAATTTTTTTTATTCTGATACTTGAAAATTAATTAATTAGAAAATGGGACTCCATCTTTCATGTGTGTACTGATGGCTTTCAAGTCTTTGTTTCTACCTCTGGATGTTTTTGTTTGATTTATGCCCACATATCCAGGTTAGCATATCCACAAATGAACCCCTTTTATGTCTACCAATTATGTAAAACAAAAATAAAACCAAACCACTTCTTCATGGATTTTCTGTCTCAGTGAATGTTTATTCACTCAGTTTCTCAAGCCAGAAATCTTTACTGCTGTCAGTCTCACCTTAAAATAGTGAAGCTATGTTACCATTTAATTATTTTCACTTAATTGTACTATATCACTCAAAGCTACTTTTTCTTTAATTGGCTATCTCTTTCTTTTAGGTAAATTTCTGCCTAAGCTTAAGTTTCTGTTTTTTTCTCTGCTTTATTTCTGCAAGTTTTCTGCCATCTATCTTTATTCTTTTCCTCTTTAGTCTATATGCCACTTGCTGCTTGAGTGATCTTTTCTGAATGTAAAACTAATCCTGTCTCTTGACTACTTAAAGTCCTAGCATGGCTCATTCTGACCTTCCAAACTAAATATTAACTACTTGGCAAAATGCACTAGGCCGTTCAGGATCTGCATTGTGCTTCTCTCTCCAGCCATTTATATTTGCCCTTTCTTCATATCACATTCCTTACTTTTACCATACTTTTTCAATTTCTAGACATGGCTGTTTAAATTGAAATTAGTTAAAACCAAACAAAAATTTAAAATCTGATCCTCAACTCCTGTATTGAACAGCACAGATAGAACATTTCTATCATTATATAACAGTTCTATTGGGTAGTGCTACTTTTGAGTATATCAAGCTCTCTTTTCCCTGTCTTTATATATGCTCCTCTCCTTTTCTTTCCTTTTTAAAGAAATTTTTTAAGTTTATTTATTTTGAGAGAAACAGAGAGAGTGAGCGGGGGAGGTGCAGAGGGAGAGAGGATGAGAGAGATCCCAAGCTTTGCACTGTCAGTGTGGAGCCCCATGCAGGGCTTGAACTCATGATCTGTGAGATCATTACCTGAATCAAAACCTAAAGTTGACGTTTAACCAGCGGAGCCACCTAGGTGCCCCATGCTCTCTTTTTCTAAATATGTAATGTGCCTTTCCTTGTTTTGCCTAACTCTCTTATTCCATTAAGACTCAGTTTGGGTGTCATCCATTTCTGGAAAACCTTATCTGACACCATCTTTTTCTGTCTCCTCCAACCTTGAAGTCTGAATTCTTGCCTTCTGCCTTAATGTCTGTCACATTTAAATCCAGAAGTCAGTGTTTAGTAGCAAGATTCTAGCAGATACAAAATATTAGGGACGGAGGGAAGATGGCGGCGTAGGAGGACTCTGGGCTCACCGCGCATCCTGCTGATCACTTAGATTCCACCTACACCTGCCTAAATAACCCAGAAAACCGCCAGAGGATTAGCAGAACGGAGTCTTCGGAGCCAAGCGCAGACGAGAGGCCCACGGAAGAGGGTAGGA
Source organism: Panthera pardus (assembly GCF_024362965.1). Classification (NCBI taxonomy): domain Eukaryota; kingdom Metazoa; phylum Chordata; class Mammalia; order Carnivora; family Felidae; genus Panthera; species Panthera pardus. Next base: position 190,905,571 of record NW_026526688.1, read on the forward strand.
AGGGCGGCGAGGCGGTGCGCGCTCCACGGTCTGGCCGGAGGGAGCCGGGGCGGAGGGGCGGCTCGCGGCCAAGCAGAGCCCCCGAGTTGGCTGGCAAAAGCGGAGGGGCCTGACGGACTGTGTTCCGACAGCAAGCGCGACTTAGCGTCTGGGAGATCATAAGTTAACAGCTCTGCTCAGAAAGCGGGAAGGCTGGAGGACAAAGGGAGGGAGAGCTGCTGAGCCCCCGGACGACAGAGCTCACCTTGGCGGGGAACAAAGGCGCTCGCCAGCGCCATCTCCCCCGCCCATCCCCCAGCCAAACTTCCAAAGAGAACCAGTTCCTGCCAGGGAACTTGCTCGCTCCTCTGCGCAAACACCCAACTCTGTGCTTCTGCGGAGCCAAACCTCCGGCAGCGGATCTGACTCCCTCCCGCTGCCACAGGGCCCCTCCTGAAGTGGATCACCTAAGGAGAAGCAAGCTAAGCCTGCCCCTCCTGCCCCCGTGCACCTTGCCTACCCACCCCAGCTAATACGCCAGATCCCCAGCACCACAAGCCTGGCAGTGTGCAAGTAGCCCAGACGGGCCACGCCACCCCACAGTGAATCCCGCCCCTAGGAGAGGGGAAGAGAAGGCACACACCAGTCTGACTGTGGCCCCAGAGGTGGGCTGGGGGCAGACATCAGGTCGGACTGCGGCCCCGCCCACCAACTCCAGTTATACACCACAGCACAGGGGAAGTGCCCTGCAGGTCCTCACCACTCCAGGGACTATCCAAAATGACCAAACGGAAGAATTCCCCTCAGAAGAATCTCCAGGAAATAACAACAGCTAATGAACTGATCAAAAAGGATTTAAATAATATAACAGAAAGTGAATTTAGAATAATAGTCATAAAATTAATCGCTGGGCTTGAAAACAGTATAGAGGACAGCAGAGAATGTCTTGCCACAGAGATCAAAGGACTAAGGAACAGTCAGGAGGAGCTGAAAAGCGCTTTAAACGAAATGCAAAACAAAATGGAAACGACAGCTCGGATTGAAGAGGCAGAGGAGAGAATAGGTGAACTAGAAAATAAAGTTATGGAAAAAGAGGAAGCTGAGAGAAAGAGAGATAAAAAAATCCAGGAGTTTATGAGGGGAAAATTAGAGAACTAAGTGATACACTAAAAAGAAATAATATACGCATAATTGGTATCCCAGAGGAGGAAGAGAGAGGGAAAGGTGCTGAAGGGGTATTTGAAGAAATTAGAGCTGAGAACTTCCCTGAACTGGGGAAGGAAAAAGGCATTGAAATCCAAGAGGCACAGAGAACTCCCTTCAGACGTAACTTGAATCAATCTTCTGCACGACATATCATAGTGAAACTGGCAAAATACAAGGATAAAGAGAAAATTCTGAAAGCAGCAAGGGATAAACGTGCCCTCACATATAAAGGGAGACCTATAAGACTCGTGACTGATCTCTCTTTTGAAACTTGGCAGGCCAGAAAGGACTGGCACGATATCTTCAGTGTGCTAAACAGAAAAAATATGCAGCCGAGAATCCTTTATCCAGCAAGTCTGTCATTTAGAATAGGAGAGATAAAGGTCTTCCCAAACAAACAAAAACTGAAGGAATTTGTCACCGCTAAACCAGCCCTACAAGAGATCCTAAGGGGGATCCTGTGAGACAAAGTACCACAGACATCGCTACAAGCATAAAACATACAGACATCACAATGACTCTAAACCCGTATCTTTCTATAATAACACTGAATGTAAATGGATTAAATGCGCCAACCAAAAGACATAGGGTATCAGAATGGATAAAAAAACAAGACCCATCTATTTGCTGTCTACAAGAGACTCATTTTAGATCTGAGGACACCTTTAGATTGAGAGTGAGGGGATGGAGAACTATTTATCATGCTCCTGGAAGCCAAAAGAAAGCTGGAGTAGCCATACTTATATCAGACAAACTAGACTTTAAATTAAAGGCTGTAACAAGAGATGAAGAAGGGCATTATATAATAATCACAGGGTCTATCCACCAGGAAGAGCTAACTATTATAAATGTCTATGCGCCAAATACCCGAGCCCCCAGATATATAAAACAATTACTCATAAACATAAGCAACCTTATTGATACGAATGTGGTCATTGCAGGGGACTTTAACACCCCACTTACAGAAATGGATAGATCATCTAGACACACAGTCAATAAAGAAACAAGGGCCCTGAATGATACATTGGATCAGATGGACTTGACAGATATATTTAGAACTCTGCATCCCAAAGCAACAGAATATACTTTCTTCTCGAGTGCACATGGAACATTCTCCAAGATAGATCATATACTGGGTCACAAAACAGCCCTTCATAAGTTTACAAGAATTGAAATTATACCATGCATACTTTCAGACCACAATGCTATGAAGCTTGAAATCAACCACAGGAAAAAGTCTGGAAAACCTCCAAAAGCATGGAGGTTAAAGAACACCCTACTAACGAATGAGTGGGTCAACCAGGCAATTAGAGAAGAAATTAAAAAATATATGGAAACAAATGAAAATGAAAATACAACAATCCAAACGCTTTGGGACGCAGCGAAGGCAGTCCTGAGAGGAAAATACATCGCAATCCAGGCCTATCTCAAGAAACAAGAAAAATCCCAAATACAAAATCTAACAGCACACCTAAAGGAAATAGAAGCAGAACAGCAAAGGCAGCCTAAACCCAGCAGAAGAAGAGAAATAATAAAGATCAGAGCAGAAATAAACAATATAGAATCTAAAAAAACTTCGTAGAGCAGATCAACGAAACCAAGAGTTGGTTTTTTGAAAAAATAAACAAAATTGACAAACCTCTAGCCAGGCTTCTCAAAAAGAAAAGGGAGATGACCCAAATAGATAAAATCATGAATGAAAATGGAATTATTACAACCAATCCCTCAGAGATACAAACAATTATCAGGGAATACTATGAAAAATTATATGCCAACAAACTGGACAACCTGGAAGAAATGGACAAATTCCTAAACACCCACACTCTTCCAAAACTCAATCAGGAGGAAATAGAAAGCTTGAACAGACCCATAACCAGTGAAGAAATTGAATCGGTTATCAAAAATCTCCCAACAAATAAGAGTCCAGGACCAGATGGCTTCCCAGGGGAGTTCTACCAGACGTTTAAAGCAGAGATAATACCTATCCTTCTCAAGCTATTCCAAGAAATAGAAAGGGAAGGAAAACTTCCAGACTCATTCTATGAAGCCAGTATTACTTTGATTCCTAAACCAGACAGAGACCCAGTAAAAAAAGAGAACTACAGGCCAATATCCCTGATGAATATGGATGGAAAAATTCTCAATAAGATACTAGCAAATCGAATTCAACAGCATATAAAAAGAATTATTCACCATGATCAAGCGGATTCATTCCTGGGATGCAGGGCTGGTTCAACATTCGCAAATCAATCAACATGATACATCACATTAACAAAAAAAAAGAGAAGAACCATATGATCCTGTCAATCGATGCAGAAAAGGCCTTTGACAAAATCCAGCACCCTTTCTTAATAAAAACCCTTGAGAAAGTCGGGATAGACTTTCCCTATGTTCGGGGATAACTTTCCCTATGTTCGGGGATGTTCGGGGAAACATAGACTTTTCCCTATGTTCGGGATAGAAGGAACATACTTAAACATCATAAAAGCCATTTATGAAAAGCCCGCAGCTAACATCATCCTCAACGGGGAAAAACTGAGAGCTTTTTCCCTGAGATCAGGAACACGACAGGGATGCCCACTCTCACCGCTGTTGTTTAACATAGTGCTGGAAGTTCTAGCTTCAGCAATCACAACAAAAGGAAATCAAAGGCATCCAAATTGGCAAAGATGAAGCCAAGCTTTCGCTTTTTGCAGATGACATGATATTATACATGGAATATCCGATAGACTCCACCAAAAGTCTGCTAGAACTGATACATGAATTCAGCAAAATTGCAGGATACAAAATCAATATACAGAAATCAGTTGCATTCTTATACACTAACAATGAAGCAACAGAAAGACAAATAAAGAAACTGATCCCATTCACAATTGCACCAAGAAGCATAAAATACCTAGGAATAAATCTAACCAAAGATGTAAAAGATCTGTATGCTGAAAACTATAGAAAGCTTATGAAGGTAATTGAAGAAGATATAAAGAAATGGAAAGACATTCCCTGCTCATGGATTGGAAGAATAAATATTGTCAAAATGTCAATACTACCCAAAGCTATCTACACATTCAATGCAATCCCAATCAAAATTGCACCAGCATTCTTCTTGAAACTAGAACAAGCAATTCTAAAATTCATATGGAACCACAAAAGGCCCCGAATAGCCAAAGTAATTTTGAAGAAGAAGACCAAAGCAGGAGGCATCACAATCCCAGACTTTAGCCTCTACTACAAAGCTGTAATCATCAAGACAGCATGGTATTGGCACAAAAACAGACACATAGACCAATGGAATAGAATAGAAACCCAGAACTAGACCCACAAATGTATGGCCAACTAATCTTTGACAAAGCAGGAAAGAACATCCAATGGAAAAAAGACAGTCTCTTTAACAAATGGTGCTGGGAGAACTGGACAGCAACATGCAGAAGGTTGAAACTAGACCACTTTCTCACACCATTCACAAAAATAAACTCAAAATGGATAAAGGACCTGAATGTGAGACAGGAAACCATCAAAACCTTAGAGGAGAAAGCAGGAAAAGACCTCTCTGACCTCAGCCGTAGCAATCTCTTACTTGACACATCCCCAAAGGCAAGGGAATTAAAAGCAAAGTGAATTACTGGGACCTTATGAAGATAAAAAGCTTCTGCACAGCAAAGGAAACAACCAACAAAACTAAAAGGCAACCAATGGAATGGGAAAAGATATTTGCAAATGACATATCGGACGAAGGGCTAGTATCCAAAATCTATAAAGAGCTCACCAAACTCCACACCCGAAAAACAAATAACCCAGTGAAGAAATGGGCAGAAAACATGAATAGACACTTCTCTAAAGAAGACATCTGGATGGCCAACAGGCACATGAAAAGATGTTCAACGTCGCTCCTCATCAGGGAAATACAAATCAAAACCACACTCAGATATCACCTCACGCCAGTCAGAGTGGCCAAAATGAAGAAATCAGGAGACTATAGATGCTGGAGAGGATGTGGAGAAACGGGAACCCTCTTGCACTGTTGGTGGGAATGCAAATTGGTGCAGCCGCTCTGGAAAGCAGTGTGGAGGTTCCTCAGAAAATTAAAAATAGACCTACCCTATGACCCAGCAATAGCACTGCTAGGAATTTATCCAAGGGATACAGGAGTACTGATGCATAGGGGCACTTGTACCCCAATGTTTATAGCAGCACTCTCAACAATAGCCAAATTATGGAAAGAGCCTAAATGTCCATCAACTGATGAATGGATAAAGAAACTGTGGTTTATATACACAATGGAATACTACGTGGCAATGAGAAAAAATGAAATATGGCCTTTTGTAGCAACGTGGATGGAACTGGAGAGTGTGATGCTAAGTGAAGTAAGCCATACAGAGAAAGACAGATACCATATGTTTTCACTCTTATGTGGATCCTGAGAAACGTAACAGAAACCCATGGGGGAGGGGAAGGAAAAAAAAAAAAAAGAGGTTAGAGTGGGAGAGAGCCAAAGCATAAGAGACTGTTAAAAACTGAGAACAAACTGAGGGTTGATGGGGGGTGGGACGGAGGGTAGGGTGGGTGATGGGTATTGAGGAGGGCACCTTTTGGGATGAGCACTGGGTGGTGTATGGAAACCAATTTGACAGTAAATTTCATCTATTAAAAAAAGAAAGAAAAGAAAAAAGAAAAGAAAGAAAGAAAGAGAAAGCTGCAAGGACTTAAACAAAAAAAAAATTGAAATTTTGTATAAGCTATAGTTTTACTCAATATAGTTTTTTTTTTAAGTTTATTTATTTTGAGAAAGAGGGCATGCATGTGAGAGGGGCAGAGAGAGCGGGAGAGCAAGAGAGAGAGCGAGAGAGAGAGAGAAAATCCCAAGCAGGCTCAGCACTGTCAGCACGGAGCCTGATACAGGACTCAGCTTGACACAGGGCTCTCACTCACAAACTGTGGGGTCATGATCTAAGCCAAAATCAAGAGTCAGATGCTTAACTGACTGAGCCACCCAGGCGTCCCTACTCAGTATAGCTTATGTTGAGCGTAGTGCATGGATATACCGCTGTGGAAGTAAAAATACATTTAAATCGATTTACCATCTAAATTCTGACTGAAGAAGCACTTTATTGAATAATTGTGACCTTAAAGACAGTTTGTATGTTATGTGCATCAAAATTACTAGATTTGCTATATTTAGTAAGATTTTAAAACATAGAACTGAATCTAGCAACTCAATCTGTCCAAAGGTAACTTTACAGGTAGAAAGCATTGTAATCAGGTGTTTACATTTTCATTACAATTTACATATTTTATTACAAATATACCATATTAGATTTGTGCCCCTTTAATAATTAGCATTATGATAAGCAAAGTGGGGGAATGAAGAAAGCATCAGCATGGTATCTACCCTCAAGTTTATAATCTGGTTACTTATCAGCAAGTTTTACCTCTCCTCTATTTTAGTTATCCACTACTTCCTGTGTCTCACCATCGCTTGGTATATTTCACTTCTGTAATCATAAGTTCAGATATGCTCTGTTTGTCCAGAATGAGGAGAAAGTAGATTCAACTAAGTTTAAGCCATCAGAATGGTATTAGTGCCCAAAGACTAGAAAGGAAAATATGATTCTCTCCACGCCCCCAGGGAAAGCTTCACATTTTTGCCCAGGGCTAGACTTTTGTCCTAGGAAAGGGACAGAAAATATGTTCTTCTTGCCTCTGTAATAGATTTGGTGACTGTATTTTCCAAACCAAAGATCTGAATCCATCTTCTAAATAGAGGTGGGTTTTGGTTTTGGTTTTGGTTTTGGGGGTTGTGAATCTGTCTAGCAATATGAAATTACCCTGGAATAGGTTTAAATGCCAAATATAAGAATGCCACTTTATGGGATTATGGAAACAGTAGCTTTCCCAAAATATTTCTAGTTGCAAATATTCAAATTTGGAAGTTATAACTGCCAGAATCCCAGTTTTGTGAACTCATTTGAATTTAGCTACAGTTGGTATTGGAAAGGCTTCCTTGATATGTCATAGGTACTTAAATTGTGTAGCAGAAATAAATTCAGTCATCACTTAAAGACACACAGTTATTAGTGAGGAATAGTTTAATTAGGGGTGCTTTCTTAGAAGACATTGGATTTGAGTTGAGGCAAAAGAAGGGATGGAGAAGAAAAAGGAATAGACCCAATAAAGGCAGAGAAAAAGGAATGAATAGTGTTTTGATAATAGTTGATACAGGATAAGAACACCTAGCTAAAATAGAGGACTGACTGGTGGTGAGAGTAGTTTAGCTAAGTAAAGTAACTTAAATTTATATTAATTGTATACTTTTAAAAATAGCATTTTTCTAATTTCCCCTATACATATAGAAGTTGGTCTCACCTATGAAGGAAGGGGTTAGGAGCATCTGAGAAACTCTTTTATAAAATCTCATATTTATATGAACATATCATATTGTCCTTACATTTGCCTTCTCATCCTTTTAGTCTCAAAAACTTTTTTTAAAAAATTTTTCTGTGTGTATTCTGTATCATGCTTTTGCTTCAAATCATTGTTCTACCCCCATACAGAAGGCTCTTTATTTTTGAGAATCAGGGGATGTTTGGTATGCCATGAACATGCGGAAAGCTGAGTTGTGTTTACACATCACAGATGACTTTGACATCTAATTTTCAGTCTTCCATCTTTACATTAAACCCTGACATCATTTGTGGTTGACTTTTTTTTCTTAAGGATAACCCATCAAGCCATCTTACCTTATAGTTCATTTAATTCTCAATAATAACCTTCACGTTTCTCTGCTTTAATTCTCTTATGCCATATTAAAAAAAATTTTTTTAGCAGGTTTATTAAAATATAATTTACAGAGAACATTTTATGAATTCTGACACACAAACAGTTAGATAACCAGTTTCTTCAGCCATCAAGATAAAGAGCATTCTATCATCCCGAGAAGTTCTTTTGTGCTCATTGATAGTCCTCTCCTTACCTGTACATACTTTGGCACTCGCAACCATTGATCTGCTTTTTGACCCTACACTTTTGCTTTTTCCAGAGTGTTCTATAAATGGAATCATACAGTATAAACTTTTGAGTCTGTCTTCCCTCACTTAACAATATGCATTTGATTATATAGCCATGTTGTTGCATGTATCAGTAGTTTGTTCCTTTTGCTTAGTAGTATTCCATTGTACCATGGTTTGTTTATCCATTTAACAGTTGAAGGTCATTGGGTTGTTTCCAGTGTTGGGTAATTGTGAATGAAACTCCATGAACACTTGCTTGCAGGTTTTTGTGTAAATGTACTTTTCATTTCTCTTGGGTAAATAATGTCTAGGAGTGGGATTGTGGATTGTGTGATAGTATATGCTTAACTTACTAGAAATTGTCAAACTGTTTTCAAAAGTTGTTGGGCCATTTTGTATTCTTACCAGCAATTTGTGAGAAATTTAATTGCTGTACATCCTTACCAGCATGTGGTATTAGCAGTTTCTTATTAGTCATTCTAATAGGTGTATAGTTATATTTTATTGGAATTTTAATATGGATATCAATGATAAAAGATGTTGGGCACCTTTTCATGTGCTTATTTGCCATCTATATGCCTTCTTTGGTGATTGTGTTTATTTAAATCTATCTATTTGTTAAAAATTCGAGTTTGTTTTCTTACTGAGTTTTGAGAATTCTTTAGTCTAAATACAAGTCATTTATCAGTTATAGAATTTGCAAAAATTTTATGTATACTATTAACCAATATCACTTATTTTTACTTTAGACAGTTGATTATCTTTTAGAGTTATTAAAAATGAGAAAATCATCTTTCATATTTACCTTCATCTTAACAATTTTTGAGGAATCTTTATTTTTTTGGTATATATCCAAAGGTCTGTATTTCTTCTGCCTGAAATAATTCTTCTTCCTGCATAACTTCCTTTAGTATTTCTTGTATTGTGGGTATTATGATAATTTTGTCGCTTTTGGGAGAAGGGGGAGAGTCTGAAATGTCTTTATTTCACCTTCATTTTTGAAAGATATTTTTACTGAATGTAGAATTCTGGGTTGATAGTTTCTTTCAGTACTTCAAAGATGTCAGTCACTACATTGCCTTCTGGTGTGCACAGTTTTGGATGGGAAATGTGCTATCTTTGTTCTTATCTTTGTTCTGTGAATGTAATTTAGGGTGTTACCAAAAATAAACATTAAACAATTTTTAAAAAAATTCTAATTAAACAAATATAGACTTACATTTGGGGACTTCAGGGACATAAATGTAGCCTTACTAATCATTGGAAATTGTATAATGCTTGGGATACACTCGGGTTTCTATGTTAGACTGTTGCTAAAAAATGAATTTAAAAACTACATGTATAAAACAGAATTTCAGAATTCTTTACACACATATACACATATAAAATAATTATTTTTGACTTTCAAAAATTTTTCTTATCCAAGGAAAAAAGTACAAATCATAAATTAAAATACAAAAGTATCTATGCTATATTAACACAAAATAAACTGTGTGAGAGAACAAAATGAAAAGTCAAGCCATAATTGGGGGGTGAATGTTGTTCGTGAAATTGACAATTGTCATCCATAATACATGAAACTATGAATTTTTAAAAGGCCAACTATCAGTTGGATAGTGGCAAAAGGGCAGTTGGAACATAGAACAATTCAGCAATATGCTGAAGTTCAGTAATAACTTAAGAAACTTCAAATTAAAATGATAAATGATTTTATTTTCATGTGTTTGATGAATATAAAGTTGGATGATACCAAGTTTTGGTTATTTGGGGAAAATTGGAACTCTTTTTTTTTTTTTAATTTTTGTTTTTTAATTTTGTTTTTGTTTTTAATTTTGCAAGAGGAAGAACATGAATGGGGGAGGGACAGAGAAAGAGGGAAACACAGAATCCAAAGCAGGCTCCAGGCTCTGAGCTGTCAGCACAGAGCCTGACACGGGGCTTGAACCCACAGATTGCAGATCATGACCTGAGCCTAAGTTGGACACTTAACTGACTGAGCCACCCCGGTGCCTCTGGAAAATAGGAACTCTTAAACATTGCTGATAGACTTGTAAAGTGATTCAGCCATATAATGCCATATGTGGGAAAGTTGAAAATATGCATACATTAGGACCAAGTAATTCCACTTACAGATTTCCATGCACAAGAAACTAACACTTGGACAAGATGACACATTTATGAAGATTTTTAATGCAGCATTGTTTATAATACCAAAAAAAAAGTGAAAAGTCACATAGCCCTCAAAAAATGGATAAACTGCATATACTTATATAAATGAATTCTATATTAGGGTCAAACCGAATGCACAAGGAATTTTTGTTTTTTGGTAAGGGTGATCTAAATTATGTAAATCTTTCTGCTGAAAACAATGAAAAAACGTTAGATTTAAAATATTAAATTTTTTTAATGTTTATTTATTTCTGAGACAGAGAGAGACAGAGCATGAGTGGGGGAGGGGCAGAGAGAGAGGGAGACACAGAATCAGAAGCAGGCTCCAGGCTCTGAGCTGTCAGCACAGAGCCCGACGCGGGGCTCAAACTCACAGTCTGTGAGATCATGAGCTGAACCAAAGTTGGTCACTCAACTGACTGAGCCACGCAGGCGCCCCTTTAGATTTAAAATATTAAAGAACTGAAAAGACAGTTGGAAATACCCAGGCTAATGTTAGAGGTAAGTAGAAAATAAAGGCAAAGCTATTTAAGTTTGAAGTCCTTTTTAAATATTGTATACTTGTGCTTTTCTGGTTAACTAGGCAAAAGGATCAGAATCCAAGCCCAAGTTTGTCTAAGATAGACATTCTTACAGATCTTCTGCAGATTAAGCTAGGCTTCTCAGGGCCATGCCTTCAGTGTAAAAGCAACCAGACCTAAAATCATCCTTCCTCTCTGTAGTTCTGAAACTGTTGCCTGATGAGCAGAACAGGAAAAGGTGAAAAATATATGAGATTGAATTTGTCACAGACTGGCCTACTAGCAGATCTGTATCAAGTCCATCAAGGAACCTCAAGCTATAATATTGGTTTGAAGTGTTACTATGGTCTGAATTTTTGTGTTGCCCAAAATTCATATGTTGAAAACTTAATGCCCAAAGTAATATTAAGAGGTGGAGCCTTCTGGAGGTGATTAGATCATGAATGTGGAGCTCTCATGGGATTAGGATTAATGTGATTAGTACCCTTTTAAAGGTGGCCCCAGAGAGCTAGCTCACCCCTTCCACTTATGTGAGGACACATAGAGAAGTTGGCCTTCTGTATGTAACCCAGGGGAAAGCCTTCACCAAAATCTGACCATGCTGGCACTCTAGCCTGGACTTCTAGCCACCCAATTTCTGTTATTTTGTTGTAACAGCCTCAATGGAGTAATACAAATATTTATTAGTTTCCTACTGTTATAACAAATTAACACAGATTTAGTGGCTTATGGTAACACTAACACTAATTTACTATCTTAGAGTTCTGGGGTCCGAAGTCTGAAGTGGGCCTCAGTGGGCTAAAATCAAGTTGTTGGCAGTGCTGTATTACATTATGAGAGAAGCCCCAGGGAGAATACATTTTCTTGTGTTCTCCAAGTTTTAGAGGTTGCCAGCATTCTGTGGCTTGTGGTTTCTTTGTATCATTACAATTTTTTAATGTTTATTTATTTTTGAGAGAGAGAGAGTGAGCACACGAGATGGGGCGAGGCAGAGAGAGGGGGAGAAACAGAATCCAAAACAGGCCCCAGGATCCGAGCTGTCAGCTCAGAGCTCCATGCAGGGCTTGAACTCACAGATTGTGAGATCATGACCTGAGCCGAAGTCTGACGCTTAACTGACTGAGCCATACAGGCACCCCCACCTCTTTTCATCTTTAAAGCCAGAAATGGCCAGTTGAGTCTTTCTGATGATACCATTTCATTCTGACTCTTCTGCCTCTCTCATCCCAATTTAAATAAAGCTTTTTATGATTATAGTGCATCTACCAGTATGATCTTATTTTAAGGTCAGCTGATTGGCAACTGACCATTAAATTCCATCTGTAATCTTAGTTCCGTCTTGCCATGTAACATGATTTATTCATGGGTAGTGGATATTGGAACATGAACATTTCTGTGGGACTATTCATTATTCTACCTACCACAAGATGGTTTCTAACTGATAATTGCTTTACATGCCTTCTGGAAACCAACAGTAAGCATTTTGGGAAGGGGGTACATCCATCCTAGGCCTTAGGGAATATTTAATCTTTTGAAGGCAAAAGCCAGTAAGTGCTGAATTAAGTGAAAAAAGAAATAGGCAAGATAAGCAAGAACCAAGAGACAGCAGAACACACTCATATGCTGTAAGATATTGGAATGATGAGATACTTATCTTTGTTATTTTTATTTTTAATTATTGTTTGGAGTTTATTTATTTTGAGATAGAGCACAAGTAGGGGAGGAGCAGAGAGAGAGGGAGAGAGAGATATTCCTAAGCAGCCTCCACAGTGTCAGCGCAGAGCTCAATGCCAGCTCAGTCCTACGAACCATGAGATCATGACCTGAGCCGAAATCAAGAGTCACACACTTAACCAACTGAGCCACTGAGTGCCGCTTTATTATTTTTTGAATGTTTTGATATTTTGAGAGAGAGAGACAGAGTGAATGAGTGGGAGAGGAGCAGAGAGAGAGAGAGAGAGGGAGGGAGTGAGGGAGGGAGAGAGAAATCCCAAGCAGGTTCCATGCTGTCAGTACAGAGCCCAATGTGGGGCTTGATCCCAGAACTGTGAGATCATGACGTGAGCCAAAATCAAGAGCTGGTCACTTAACCAACTTAGCCACCCTGCCCCTTCCCAGATACTGATTTTTAAAATGATTATGCTTACCATATTTAAAAAATGACAGACCTCAATATTTGCAAGGAATGGGGAGCTATAAAAAAAAGACGTTAAATATTTAGGGCACTTGGCTGGTTCACTTGGAAGAGCCTGTGACTCTTGATCTTGGCATCATGGATTTGAGCCCCATGTTAGGTGTAGAGATTACTAAAATAAATAAAAGTTTAAAAAAGACGTTAAATATTTTAAAAAGAACATAGTAAAACTTGTATAAATAAAATTATTAAACTGACAAATCAGCAGATGAACTTCTGCCTCTGACCAGGGGAAAGTTGGAGGGCTTGGACTTATCCTCCTGTGTAGACAGATAGGAAACTGAAGTATGTACTTAAAATCATTTTTTTTTTCAGCATTGGAAAACAGGTAACATAGAAGTGTGATCCCTGAGAAAAATGGAATTAATGATACAGGCTTTATGATCACTCCACCATTTTGCTTGGAGGTCATATCCAGACTGTAGCACAAGCAGGATGAACCCAAAAAGAGCCCAGTGGTCTCACTGACTTGAGAAGATAGAAGTCAGCATTCATAGTGTTTCAAGTGGCTAGAATTTGTGGGGCCATACTACCAGAAAGCAGGCAGCTACACAGAAAAAGACGTCAAGAAACCAGCACGTGTTAATGCACGAATCTTTAAAAACCAGTTAATGCATATGTAATATGACATTCCACAAGGGCTGATAAATAACACTCTTAGAAAAAAATGATTACCAATGAGCTGTAATCTGAACAATTTCCAGGACGCACACAGGGTTGGGAGTCATTCAGGTTCCCACCAACCAGAGTAAGAACAATCATGGAATACAAGAGGTATTCAGTGGAGATCCATGAAAGTTAAACATAGTAGCGGGAAGACTTTTTTTGCTTCTGTTTGAAGAACCTTTTTTAAAAACCTCAAAATTATCTTCAAGTATTTTAACTTCCTGAATAAATAAAGTATGACACTCTTTAAAGGAAAAAAAAACCCCAGCACTCACAATGTAAAATTCATAATGTCTGGCATCCACATGCAATTATTAGATGTGCAAAAGAGCAGGAAAATGTGTCTCATCAGGAGAAATTGATATTAATAGAAATTAATTAATAGAAATTGATAGTTAATAATTAGACTAGAAATAATAGAATTAGCAGATCAGGATGTTAAAACTGCTTTTAGAATTTGCACAGTGTACTCACGGATCAAGGGATAACATACACATAATGAAGAGCAATATGGAGAATGTAAAAAGGAAAACGGTGTAAAAAGGAAACAAATGGTGCTGGATCAAATAGATGTCAATATAGAAAATATAGAAAAAAAGATGTCTGTATGGAAAAAATATCATTCCTATCACATCATTCACAAAAAAATAATCAAAAAGGACCATAAACCTAAATGTAAAACTTAAATCTAAAACTTTTTTAAAAAGGAGCGCAAGCAGAGGAGGGGCAGAGAGAGTAGAAGAGAGAGAATCCCAAGTAGGCTCCACACTGTCAGCGCAGAGCCCAGTGTGGGCCTCAATCCCATGAACCATGAGATCATGACTTGAGCCGAAATCAAGAGTTGGACACTTAACCAACTGAGCCACCCAGGCACCCCTAAATCTCTAAAATTTTTAAGAGAAAACCTTTGCAGCCCTATGGCAGCACTAAAAATCTGAAGAGGTATAGCTAATAAACTAATGGTGGCAATATAATAGAATACTAAAAATTGTTATTTAACCTAAAACAATATTGTGGGAGGTGAGAGTCAGAGAAGGGAACATATGATAGATGTGACAGAAAACAAATAACAAGATGATAGTTATAAACCCACTGATATTGATAATTACATTAAATGTTAATGGTCTACACATTTCAATTAAAAAGTAGAGATTTACAGACTGGATAAAAATGGAAGATTCAACTGTGTGTTGTAAGAAACTCCATGTAAGTATAAAGGGATAACATAAAGGTTAAAAAGGATGCAAAAAGATAAAATAAAAATGCTATGGGACATCTGGGTGGCTCAGTCAATTAAGTGTCTGACTCTTGGTTTCAGCTCAGGTCATGGATCTCATGGTTTGTGGGATCAAGCCCCGTGTCGGGCTCTGCACTGATAGCTCAGAGTCTGCTTGGGTTCTCTCTCTCTCTCTCTCTCTCTCTCTCTCTCTCTCTCTCTCTCTGCCCCTCCTCCACTGTCCCCACCTCTCAAGGAAACAAATGGTGCTGGATCAAATAGATGTCAATATAGAAAGTATAGAAATTTATATTATCTCAAAATAAACTTTATTATCTCAAAAATGAGTTTATTATCTCAAAAATAAACTTTAAAAAATTTTTTTAAAAAATGAAAAACGCTAATCATGAGAAAGTTGTTATGGCTGATGTGACATGAGACACAGTAGACATCAAGGAATAGGGCTTTAGAACAAGGGTAAAGAACATTTTGTTAATGATGATGAAGTAAATTCACAAAGAACCAATAAAAGACGTATGCACCAAAAAAACCCCACATATAAACACCTAATTAACAGAGCTTCAAAATACACAAAGCAAAAGCTGACAACCTAATGGAGAATGATCTACAGAAATACAGAAGATTTCAAAACAAAACAAAACAAACAAAAAAACAAAACTGTAGAAGACTTAAAGAACACTATCAGTCAAGTAGGCCTAACTGACATTCATAGTACAATCTACTCAATAACTGCAAATACACATTCTTTTCAAGTGTACATGGAATTCTCCAATGTACTTCATATGCTACTTGTAAACCTCAACAAATATAAAATGATTGCAATCTTACACAATATGCTTTATGGATCACAAGGATTCAGTTGGAATTTAGTAACAAAGATTTCCGGAAAATGACCAAATTTTTGGAAATTAAACAACACATTTATAGCCTGTGTGTAAGAGAAGACAACATAAGAGAAATTGCAAACATTTTGAACTGAATGAAAATGTAAAGATAGGTGATCAGAATTTATGAGATGGAGCTAAAATAATGAATATAGAGAAGCTTATAGCTTTAAATGCTTTTATTAGAAAAGGACAATTGGGGTGCCTGGGTGGCTCAGTCAGTTGAGTGTCTGACTCTTGATTGCAGCTCAGGTCATGATTCCAGGGTTGTAAGATTGAGCCCTGCATTGGCCTCTGTGCTGAGTGTGGATCCTACTTAAGATTCTGTCTCTTTCTCCCTCTGCCCCTCTCCTTCTCACACTTTCCCTCTCTAAAAATAAAAAATGTTTAAAAGGGCAATGGAAAAAATCTGTGATCTAAGCTTCCTCCTGGAAAACTTAGAAAAATTAAGTGCAAATGCAACAAAAGTAATTAGAAGGAAGGATGTAATAAAGGTATGGCAGAAATCAAAATCACAGAAATGGATGGACAATAAAGAAAATCATTGAAACCATCAGTGGTATTTTGAAAAGACCAATAAAATTGCTAAAATTTTGTCTGGGCTGATTAATGAAAAAGGAGAGAAGATACTTAAACCAATACAGAGGCGGGGGGCACTTAGCGCGGTCAGTTAAGCCATTAAGTGTCCAACTTTGGCTCAGGTCATGATCTCATGGTCCGTGAGTTTGAGCCCCATGTCCAGTTTTGTGCAGACAGCTCAGAGCCAGGAGCCTGCTTCGGATTCTGTGTCTCCCTCTCTCTCTCTCTGCACCTGCCCTGCTCGTGCTCTGTATCTCTCTCTCTCAAAAATAAACATTTTAAAAATTAAAAAAAAAAAATACTGGAAATGATAGAGGGCTATAACTACAGATTCTACAGACATTAAAGGGTAATAAGAAACTCTTTTGGACAACTTTCTGCAAATAAATACTATAACTTATAAGATACCAATGGCCAAAAATGACTTAGGTAAGAAATAGATAATCTGAGTATTTTTTATTGATTAAAAAAACTGAATTATAATTTAAAACCTTACCATAAAGCAAACTTCAGGTCTGATTTATAGTTAATGAATAAATATTAAAATATACAAACTCAGGGGGCGCCTGGGTGGCTTGGTCGGTTAAGCGTCCGACTTCGGCTCAGGTCATGATCTCACGGTCCGTGAGTTCGAGCCCCACGTCGGGCTCTGTGCTGACAGCTCAGAGCCTGGAGCCTGCTTCCGATTCTGTCTCTCCCTCTCTCTCTGACCCTTCCCCATTCATGCTCTGTCTCTCTCTGTCTCAAAAATAAATAAACGTTAAAAAAAAAATTTTAAAAATATACAAACTCAGGAAATAGAGAATAGCTATCTTCTCGGTTTGCTTTATGAGGCCAGCATTATTCTGTTACAAAACAGAATAGAGACATTTCAATAGAAAGAATGCTAACAGTTTTTAGTCATCAAGGAGCTGCAGATTACAACCACATGCACATTCATTAGAGTGCGAAAGTTGGTAAGGTTCTGGTGCAACTGGATCTCTTGTATTATTACTGGTGGGAATGTAAAAGACTACAGCCATTTTGCAAAAATGACTATTTGGTTTCTTAAAATTTTAACAACAAACCAAAGCAACTGTACAAGTAACTTCAGCAATAACAATCTTAGATATTTATTAGAGAAATATGATATATTTATAAAGATTTATACATGCATGTACATACCAGCTTTATTTATAATAATCACACATTCTAAATAACCCAAATGACCATTAACATGAGAATTGATAATTTATAATATATCCATATAACAGAATACATCTCCACAATTAAAAGGAAAATACTACTGATACGTGTAACACCATGAATAAATTTCAGACTATTGGTCAAAAGAAGCAAGATACAAAAGAGTGTATATTTTGTGATTCCATTTAGATGCAGCTCTAGAAAAGACAAGTCTAGTTTATAATGACAGAAAATAGTGTTTCTTTGGGCTTTGGATTATTTCAGGCAATTTACTCAAAATGGCACAAGGGTACCATTTGAGCTGATGGAAATATTCTGTCTTGATTGTGTTCTTGATTAAATGAAAGTATGCATTTGTCAAAATTTGTTGAACTTTATCCTTAAAATGGATACGTGGTATTGTATGAAAATTATATCTCTTTAAAGTTGACTCTAAATCAGAGGGTATGTTTGTCAGATTGTACAATAGAGGGAATTTGTGAAATGGAATATATATATAGAGTAGAAGAAATTAACCATAATACAGTTATGAAAAGAGAGAGGTAAAATACAGAAGAGAGCAACATAAAGTATATAATGAGGATGACTTAGACACTTTTATTCAGTCTTATGAAGGGTGTTGTCAGCAACAGATGCTCACTAAAGGAATTACTTTACGCAGAAGAAAAGTAGTCCAAGAAGCATGCTTTGAGTTATAATAAGTAACGAAGAGCAAAGACACGGGTAAATATGTCTCTAAACATAAAACAACATAATGCTCAGGAAAGTACACAGAGCGATAGCGTATGTAGGGAGGAGGTCTGAGTCTTGCAATGATGGGTAAAGATTTGATTAACTTTAGATTTATATCCTAATTTCAGGGTTAACTTAAGAAAAGCATAGAAATAAAGGACACAATTTTCAAACTGAGAAGAACAAATGGAATGAAGAATATTCAGTCAATTCCAGAATTTGCAAGAAAGGAGAGAAACAGAAACATAGCACCTTGATACAAATAGAAAAAAAGTAGATAAAAATTTAAACCCAAATATATTGGTAACTTTTAAATTTAAATTACTAACTTCAGACAAAATGTCAGAGTATTTTTATTTTATTTTTTTCCCTCAGAGTGTTTTTAAAAAGATATTCCACATTAACAATACAGGAAGTTTGTAAAATAATTGAAAAAGACCTATCATGGAAACAATACCAAAAAATGTTTTATTTTATAGCTGTATAATATTAGACCATATAGTCAATGTATAATATTAGACCATATAGTCTAATGCAAAACTCATTGCTAGAAATAAAATAGGTGACTTCATAATTGTATAAAGTTCTATTCACCGGGAAGCTATGAAAGTTATAAAATTATAAACACTTGATAATACAGCCTCAAAAATATATAAAACAACAAAGAAATAGAAAAAGTCACAATTTTATGGAAGATTTAAGATACTTTTCTCAACAATTGAGAAGAGACATAACAGAAATGAATAAGGATAATTTAAAGAGTACAGTTAACATGCTAACCTAATGAACAAATACAGAATGTTGTATCCACCAATTTAGAGTGCGTGTTCAAGTATATGTAGAGAATTTTCAAAAGTTGTCTGTATCAACCATATAAACAATCTCAGAAAATTTCAAAGGATTGAAATTATATTGGGCATTTTCTTCAAATAAATTAAGAAATATGCTTCCAAACCCCATGGGTCCAAAAAGTAGTCATAATAGAAATTAGGAAATATTTTGACCAAATGATGAGAGAATACGAATGTATCAAAAGTTGTGGAATGCAGCTTAAAGGAGTACTTAGATGGAAATTGATAGCTTTAAATACATGTTAGGAAAGAAGAACAGCTGAAAGTTAATGAGATAAACATTCATTTAAAAAGGAAAAATAAGAGCCAAATAAACTCAAAATAGAGGACATGAAATAAAAGCAGGAGCATAAATTAGTGGATAAGAAAACACACATACAAAAGAGAAGATCAAGGAATCAAAAGGTTCTTTTTAAACTAAAAAAAAAATTGAGAAATCTTTAATGAGCTTGATTGAGAAAAAAGAGAAAGCATAAATAACCAAAGTAAGGAATAAGAAGCAAAAAGGACACAGCTGCTGATGTTGTTGGACATTAGATAAGAACATATACTGAAACATTTTATGCAAGTAAATTGAGAAATATAGTTGAAATGGGCAGTAACGTAAGAAACAATACTTTGGGTGCAGGTGGCTCACTCAGTTAAGCCTCCGACTTTGGTTCAGGTCATGATCTCGTGGTTGGTGAGTTTAAGCCTTGTGTCAGGCTCTGTGCTAACAGCTTAGAGCCTGGAGCCCGCTTCAGTTTCTGCATCTCTCTCTTTAGAGGATCCGAAGCAGACTCCTCACTGAGAACAGAGAACCTGATGAGGGGTTGTACCCACTAACGTGAGATTATGAACTGGGCCAAAGTTGGATGCTTAACCGACTGAGCCCCCCAGGTGCCCCAAGTGGTGTTATTTTAAAAGAATGTAGCCAACATTATATTTAATGATGAAACTTTGAATGCTTTCACATTTAGATCGGACATAAGTAGTTAACCTTAAAAATAAAACTGACAGTTATTTTACCAGCAAAAGATGGATTTATTTAGGAATAGCAGAGAATTGTCATCCTGGACAAGCAAGCTGGGGCAAAACCATAGGCAAGTCCCCTGAACAAGTTTCTTTTTTTATAGAGGAAAAGGAGGAAGTTGGGTGGGCTCTTATAAACATTGGAGCCAACTGGGAGTTCAGAGTATAGTGGCCTTTCATTGGCTGAGTTATGACAGTCTCTCATTGGCTAAACTGTTGCCAGGTGAGGAGGAAAGCCTTCTTTTTTCCTTCTGGGACAGTCAGGTAGTATCCACATGCAAAGTCCCTCTCTTCATTTAGGCTGCAGTTGACAACTAGTGATAGGACATGAGAGTTCCCACTGCTGGCCTCCTGCCTCCTTTCTAAATGAAATTTCCTTTTATTAATTTTCACAAAGTCAAGGATGTCTACTATCATCACTAATTTTCGGTATCATAATGGAGGCTTTAGCTAAGGTGGTAAGTCAAGAACAGGAAAAAAGAAAGCAGTAAGGATTTGAAAGGAGAAAACAAAACTACCATTCTCTATAGATGATGTGTTTGTGTATGTAAAGAATATCCAGATAAGTTTTTATAGAGAATTTAGCAATGTTGCTAGATATTGAGTCAATATACAAACATCAATTATGTTTCCATAATTGATTTCCAGAAACAAAACTTTTGATTAAAGATGTTTATGGTAGCACCAACACTATGCACTATGAATAAGTATTAACAGGATATATGTAAGACCTTGGTGTTATCTAGGGAGGAGCTGAGAAACTCAATAAAACAAAAGTGTAAGTCCTTATTTGTTTTCTTCTTTTCAAACAAATCTAGGAAACATTCAGCATTTAAATTCAGTTGGCTTACATAGGGAATACATTATATAGGCTTATACATTTTGTCCAATATATGTCATAGAAAAACATCTTAAAATAATTGTTTACAATGTTATTTTTGGAGCACATTGGTAAATAGAATATCTTAGTAATAGAAAGAGATTTGGGGTTCTTTCAGTCTGAGTCTTTACCCAAACTGGAAGTCTTTTATATAGCATCCTTTTTTTTTTTTTTTAATTTTTTTAAATGTTTATTTATTTTTTTATTTTTTGGTTTATTTTATTTTTTAATTTTCTTTTTTAATATGAAATTTATTGTCAAATTGGTTTCCATATACAACACCTAGTGCTCATCCCAACAGGTGCCCTCCTCGATGCCCATCACCCACCCTCCCCACCCTCCCACCCCCCATCAACCCTCAGTTTATTCTCAGTTTTTTAAGAGTCTCTTATGGTTTGGCTCCCTCCCTCTCTAACTTTTTTTTTCCCTTCCCCTCCCCCCATGGTCTTCTGTTAAGTTTCTCAGGATCCACATAAGAGTGAAAACATATGGTATCTGTCTTTCTCTGTATGGCTTATTTCACTTAGCATAACACTCTCCAGTTCCATCCACGTTGCTACAAAAGGCCATATTTCATTCTTTCTCATTGCCACGTAGTATTCGATTGTGTATATAAACCACAGTTTCTTTATCCATTCATCAGTTGATGGACATTTAGGCTCTTTCCATAATTTGGCTATTGTTGAAAGTGCTGCTATAAACATTGGGGTACAAGTGCCCCTATACATCAGCACTCCTGTATCCCTGGGGTAAATTCCTAGCAGTGCTATTGCTGGGTCATAGGGTAGTTCTATTTTTAATTTTTTGAGGAACCTCCACACTGTTTTCCAGAGTGGCTGCACCCGTTTGCATTCCCACCAACGGTACAAGAGGGTTCCTGTTCCTCCACATCATCTCCAGCATCTATAGTCTCCTGGTTTGTTCATTTTAGCCACTCTGACTGGCATGAGGTGGTATCTCAGTGTGGTTTTGATTTGTATTTCCCTGATGAGGCATTCTTGAAAGCTCTCTCTGGTGATAGTTCATTCACTTTCTGCCTGAAATTTCTACTATTGGAACTAGTACTGAATCGTTTCACGAAGATTTTATTAAGTATGTGTTTACCAAGTATCATGATAACTACCTTGTCAAATCTAAGACATCAGTTGTAAGTTGTATTATTTCTTCATGTTCTACTAAATGAAAAAAATGTTGCCACTCCTTGGCTATAACACACCATTGATTTTAATATACATCTTGATTTCAAAGATACTAAAAAACATTTTTTTTAAAGCATCTTATGGGGGTGACTGGGTGACTCAGTCGGTTGACCATCCAGCTCTCAATTTTGGCTCACATCATGAGCTCATGGTTTGTGGGATCGAGCCCCATCCCGGGCTCCTTGTTGACAGCATGGAGCTTGCTTAGATTCTCTTTCTCATCTCTCCTTCCCCTGCTTGCACACGTTCTCTCTCAAAATAAATAAACATTTTTTAAAAATAAAACATTTTATGATTTATGAAACATTTCTATAGAAGTATTTCCACTGTTTTATAATTTAGGAATACCACTAAAAAAAAATCTACTTTAAATTTCTTTGTTCAGAGCCATCATGCTACCTTTAAGTTGTTTTCTTCCCTAAGTTCCTTTTCTTGGTTTCCTGGTTATTTTGCCGTTCTGGTCATTTTTCTTGAGATGCCTTGTAGTTTATTAAGTTGCTTAAAATTGAATAAGATACAGGTACAGACTTCAAAAAGAAAATTGTAAAATACTAAAATCAGTATATTCAGAAGGTAGAATACTCTTGTAAATTCATGAATTAGGGTCTTGTTAACCTGACAAGATATTCAGTAATTTTTTCCTTAAAACAAGGCAGTCCATAACCATGAAAAAATTGTTGTGTTTTCATTTATACAAGTATGTAGATTTAAATTTTGTACATCATACTTTTCACAGCAAGATTTTCTCATTCATTTACTCATTCTTTTAAT
The DNA here is from genome assembly GCF_024362965.1 of Panthera pardus. Lineage (NCBI taxonomy): Eukaryota > Metazoa > Chordata > Mammalia > Carnivora > Felidae > Panthera > Panthera pardus. The sequence continues at coordinate 190,928,639 of NW_026526688.1, forward strand.
TGGGGTTAAAGATGCTACTTTCTTTTACGTTAACATTTTTTATAACAAATATAAACTGGAATGTAGTACATGTTTGGTTTTTTATTCTGTCTACAAAATTATTACTGCTTATAATATTTCAACCTCAGAATATTTCTAAATAACAAAGATATTTACTTGTTTTAGTTGTGAATATTTACATTTGAATATTTTAATTTCACAATCATGTGATTTCTGATAGTCATTGTTTGATTGTTTATTGTGTGTTGCCTACTTCAGCTTAATACACGTTAAGGAAAAATGACACCTTATAATATGTAAAATTTATAAATTTCTAAATCATATAGAGTTCATGGTTTTTGATTATTATAAAATTAACTCTTCCAGTAGGTTATATATTTTTCTCTCTTTTACAACACAGGTTTTGAGAGTATTTTAGAAGGGCTTTATGGACCACGGCTACGAAGAGACCTCAGTTTATTTGAAGGTAATGCTTTTTAAATTTTATTTTAAAACTCTGTCCCATTTAATAAACGAAAAATGGTTGTTCTATGCTAACTTTATATTAAATATGAATTTGTGATCTTGTTTAATTAGTATTTTTAAATTAATAAATAAAATCCAAATATTTTGTTTTATAAATCTTTTTAAAAACTTTAGTACACTGATCAAAATGGAAACTGAAGCTTGTTTTTGGCTTAATGGTACAATTTAATTTTTATTACATATTATGTGTCCTCACTTAAAGAAGATTTAAATAAATATTTTCTGTTGCTCATGAGATAGGCAGCCTGGAAATCAGATTGTCATTCTGAAAAATCCTGCCATGTGTGTTCAGAATCTTATATTTATGTATAATACTATTTGTTATGTAGTATAGCCATCTCTTTCAAATGCTGTAGCATAAATCCTAGTGGAAGATTTTGATTTATGATATAACTACTGTGATACCCTAGTTCAATTGTCTTATTGCTTGCTTGGAAATGTAGAGCACTAGGAAAGAACAGTTTTGTAGACATCTGAAATTATATTCCTGTTTATTCACAAAATGGTAGGTAGTGCTAGTATAGATTTACTGCTTTGATTTTGATCAAATTATTTCTGAGTCTTGTATGGGGTCAGTTTTATGTGCTAACTCTGTTACCTTCTATCCTGTGGTACCTGCCATTCTACCAAGACCCAAGACATCTCTACAGGGCCTTCTCTCTTCTGTATAAATAAGTCTTTAAGTTGAGGGAGTGATGGTGGGAGTTGAGGAAGTGATGACGGGAGTAGTCAGAGTTTTCTGCTCTTTCTTTATTAATGTTGAGCAGGATAATTGAGTTATAAATTGTAGATCTGAAAGTATCTGTGAAAGATCATTTGTCCCAACCACCTGTCTTCAGTGAGATGAATTGATACACATGTAGAACACGACTTTAAGAATGAAGATTCCAAAATGTGCTTGTTCTTGTGTTTTATTATTCTTATAGCTAAGATCATTTTTTATTTCTTTTAACTTTAATCATTTCTCATCTTGTCATAATTCAACACTGAATTAAGTATTTTTACCTGATATATTTTTTAGCAGTACTAACTGTAGTTTCACCTATATTTCTGAGCTTACAAATGAACAAAGGAAACATTTAAAGAAACAAGAATTTAACCTATGCTTGACCTATTTCTTCAGCCTTCCTTTCTTAACCTGCTCTCCTCATTCATGTCAGAAGTCAACATTATACTTAATTGTCTTCTGGTAACCCAAATTACAACTTAAGACTCTTAGCCTGTTGCTTCCCCTACTTTCATTTGTTTATACATTGTATATATATGTGTATATTTATGTTCCTTCAGAAATTGTTTATTATGCAAAGGGCAGAATGTTCTAAGGAAATAAATACTTTGTTTTTTGTTTCTAGGCTAGTATTCCTTTAGTATGCACGTTGTACATGTTTATTTTAGGGAATTTGAAAATACAGATAAGCCAGAAAGAAAAACATTACTCCTAGTCCCACAATCCATAGATAACCTTTAAACATTTTTATGTAAATGTAAGATATGTGCTTGTGTATATTTATTCTTTTATTATAGTAGTGTATACTCTATGCACAGTGTATATAGTTTCTGTGCATATTGTGTTCACTGGTATATCATTTTGGTATATAACGCCTAGATCATCTTTCATCTTTCTTAACAGTATTTCATTGTAGATCTATTTATAATTAATTTACTTAGTTGATTTAATCACCCATTGCAGTATATCTCATTCCATTTATTTAAATTCAGATAGATCTTATACTTTATGTCCTTTTTAGTGCTTTTTTTGGTGAGAGGAGTTAACAAAATTAGCTAAGCTTTGGAACTTGCATATAAGCACATATTCATTGCCTTTTTTTCACCCTCAGATACTCTTTCATCAGGTTTCTTAGGTAAATTCTTCCTCCTTTTTCTGCTTTTATGATTAAAAAAAAAAGCTTCTAATTAAATTGTAGCTTTAAGAATGATAATATAATAGCAATAAATCTGTAATCTGTGCAAGGATGAAGACAGCCATATATTTTGAAGGAAAATTAAATAAAAAATGTAGAGCCTTTTGAAAAGACATGTAAAAACTATCCATTATAGACATCTCCAGCTTCTTTCTTACCTCTTATAAATAAGTGTGCTTGTTTTGTTGCCAATGTTAAAAATGGTTTAATATTTAGATGCTGAGACTACAAGTATAGGGATTTGTCACTAAAGAAATTTGTATGCAGAATTCAAATAGATTAGTGTATGTTTTCAGATAAATCATTGGAAATCTGAACCTTTATTACTTTGCAAAACCCAGAAACTAAGTATATTACGTAGCAAAAGATTCTTGTATATTACTCTAAATTATTTTTTATTAAAAAATTAAACTTTTAAGCAAAAATTCCCTCTTTTTTTCTGCTTTAGTCAGTCCTTTCTCATGTCTTATTTGTGAGCTGGTTTCTTCCACCTATGGGATCATCTGATTTATTTGTGACTGAATATTTACAAAAATATGAAAAGAGTGCAGTAGGCCTATGTAAACTGGCTGATAGATCCTTATTGGTTTTTCTCTAGGTGTGTCTACATTTGGAAGGGAGATTATATCAGAGGTCTGCAAGCTATAGCATGTGGGGCAAATACAGCTTGTTGACTTTTGAATGGCCTCTAAGCTATGAGTAATTTTTACATTTTTAAATAGTGGGGAAAAAAACAAAAGAAGATTAATAGTTCATGGCATGTGAAAATTATGTGAAGTTCAAATTTAATTGTCCTGTTAATAAAGTTTTATTGGAAACAGCCCCTCTTATTTGTTGAAACATTTTCTGTCTGCTTTTATACTACAACAGTAGAGTTGAATGGTGTGACAGATGGTATGGCCTGCAAAACCTAAAATATTTACTATTTGGCTGTTTATGGAAAAGTTTTGCTGACCCCTGCCTGTACCACTGACTGAAGTTTAATATTTTTGACATAATATCCTTTTTTCAACTCTAAACACTATGATGGTGGAGACAACAAAATTATTTTTTATTTTTTATTTGTTTTTATTTTTTTTTTTTTGAGAGAGAGAGAGTGTGTGAGTAGGGGAGAGGGGCAGAAGGAGAGAAAATATCAAGCAGACTCCATGCTTAGTGCAGAGCTCAGCTTGAGGCTGGATCCCATGACCCTGGATTATGACCTGAGCTGAAATCAAGGGTCAGATGCTCAACTGACTGAGCCACCCAGGTGCTGCACAAAACAATTTTTTAAGATTTATTAGGTGAAACATTAAAAAAAATTTTTTTTAATTTTAGAGAGAGACCACAAGTGGGGGAGAGGGGCAGAGGGAGAGATAGAATCTTAAGCAGATTCCATGCTCAGCACGGAGCTCGCACAAGGCTCAATCCCATGGTCATGACCCCAGCTGAAATCAAGAGTCAGACACTTAACTGACTGAGCCACTCTGGCTCCCCTCCCCCCCCAATTTTTTTTTTAATCTGAGTATAGTTGACACACAATGTCACATTAGTTTCAGGTGTGCACATAATGATTGGACTTCTCTATATGTTATGCTCACCCCAAGTGTAGCTATCACCTGTCATCATACAGTACTATTACAATATTGACTATATTCCCTGTGCTGTGCCTTTTATTCCTGTGACTTATTCATTCCATAACTGGAAGACTGTTATTCCCCCCCCCCCCCCACCGCCTTCATCCATTTTGCCTGTCCTCCCACCCCACCCACCCCTTCCTTACCTTTGGAACCACCAGTTTATTCTCTGTATAGGTCCAGTTGTGCTTTTGTTTATTGATTTGTTTTTGTTTGTTTGTTTGTTTGTTTTTTAGTTTCCACATGATTGAAATCATATGGTATTGATTTTTCCCAGTCTGACTTGTTTCACTTATAATACTCTCTAGCTCCACCCATGCTGTCACAAATGGCATAATCTCATCCTTTTTTAAGGCTGTGTAATATTTTAGTATGTGTGTGCATCTCACATCTTTCTTATCCATTCATCTATCAATGGACACTGGGTTGCTTCCCATCTTTAGGTTTTTGTAAATAATGCTTCAGTAAAACATAGGGGTGCATATATCTTTTTGAATTAGTGTTTTGGGGTTTTTTGGGGTAAATAGTATTGGAATTACTGGATCATATGGCATTTCTATTTTTAATTTTTTGAAGACTCTCCACACTGGTGTACCAATTTTTCTTCCCACTAACAGTGTACAAGAGTTTCTTTTTCTCTACATCCTCTCCAACTCTTGTTGTTTCTTGCATTTTTTAAATTAAGGTTTTATTTAAATTCTAGTCAGTTAACATACAGTGTAATATTAGTTTCAGGTATAGAAGTTAGTGATTCATCACTTACATACAACACCCAGTGTTCATCACAACAAGTGCCCTCCTTAATACCTATCACTTGTTTGCCTTTTTGATTTTAGCCATTCTGACAGGTATAAGGTGATATCTCATTGTACTTTTGATTTGCATTTCCGTGATGATGAGTGATGTTGAGCATCTTTTCATGTGCCTGTGGTCATTTGGAAAAATGTCTATTCATGTTCATATTTTAGGTGGATTATTTGTGGTTTTTTGGTATTGAGATGAATAAATTCTTTATATATTTTGGATGTTAACCTCTTATCAGATATATCATTTGCAAATATCTTTTCCCATTCTGTAGGCTGTCTTTTTGCTTTGTTGATGGTTTCCTTTCTCTGCAGAAACTTTTTATTTTGATGTGGTCCCAATAGTTTGTTTTTGTTTTTGTTTCCTTTGCCCTAGAAAAATATTGCTACCACTAATGTCAGAAATTACTGCTTGTGTTCTCTTTTAGGAATTTTAAGGTTTCAGGTCTCACAATTAGGTCGTTAATCCATTTTGACTTTATTTTTGTGTATGATGTGAGAAAGCGGTCCCGTTTCGTTCTTTTACATGTAGCTATTCGGTTTTCTTAGCATTTATTGAAGAGATGTCTTTTTCCCCATTGTGTATTACCTTTTTGTTAGATGAAATATTTTGAATGCTTATTTTGTGTAAGGAACTGTGATTAGCGGTGAGGAAAGGAACTACTAGGAATTCATGGCCTAGTATTAAGTCAGTAGTTTTCTAATATGAATTGATTATCTATATTAAAACCAGAGAATCTAATATTGCTGTATTTTATAGTTAGGTAAATTATATTAGCTCTTATCAATGTGTACACAAAAACTTATCCAAGTGTATTCATCATGCTATTTATAATCCCAAGACTAAGTATCCAAAAATAGGGTATTGATTAAATAAGTTACGATGCATCTGTTTGATGAACCATGCATATCTGTTAAAAATGATTTAGAAGTATATTTGAGCATAGGAAATATTTGTGACAAATAAACATGTGTATAATATCCTAATTTTTTAAATAGCATTTTTGGAGCAGTTTAAATTTACAGAAAAAAATCAAGTAGAAAGTACAAAGATTTCCCATATAATCCCCCTTCAAGGTTTCTCTATGTTAATATCTTTCATTAGTGTGGTACATTTGTTACAGTTAATGAGCCAATATCAATATATTTTATTAATTAAAGCCTCATAGTTAAGTCTACATGTTGTACAGTTGTCTGCATTTTGGCAAATGCACAGTCATGTATCCACACTATAATATCCAACACAATAGTTTCAGTGGCCTAAAAATCATCTGTATTCATCACCTTTTTAGTTCTTTCCTCTGTCCCCAATCCTCTGCTCTTTTTACTGTTTTTTTTTCTTCTCCATAATGTCATATAATTGAAATCATACAGTATTTAGTCTTTTCAGACTCACTTCTTTCACTGAACAATATGCATATAAGTTTCCTGTGTCTTTTCATGGCATCATAGCTCATTTCTTTTTATTACTGAATAATACTGCCTTGTTTAGATGTACCACAGTCTACTTAAAAGACATTTGGGCCACTTCCAAGTTTTGGTAATTAATAATAAAGCTACTGTAAACATTTGTGTACAGGTTTTATGTAGACATAACTTTCCAGCTCATTTGTGTAAATACTTAGGAGCCCCATTGCTAGATAAGTATGGAAAGATTATGTTAAACTTTGAAGAAACTGTAAGACTCATCTTCAAAAGTGGCCGTACTATTTTGTGTTCTTACCAGTGATGAATTTAAGTTCCTTTTGCTCTGCATCCACACCAGCATTTGATGTTGTCAGTGTTTCGGACTTAAACTATTCTAGTAGGTGTGTAGTGGTAGCTCATCTTAATTTGCAATTCTCTAGCAGCATATGATATTGAGCATCTCGGCAAATGATATTGAGCATCTTTTCATAAGCTTATTTGAGATCTGCGTATCTCCTTGGATGAGGTGTCTGTTCAGACAGTTTTTGGTAGTTAGGTAATGATGATAGATAATAATGATAGAATGAGGAAGTATTCCTTCTGCTTTTATTTTCTGGAACAGATTGTAGAGAAACCATCTGGATTGGAGTTTTCTTGTTTTGGTAGGTTATTGATTATTGATTTAATTTCTTTAGTAGATATAGTCCTATTGAGATTTTCTATTTTTTGTTTGAAATTTGGTAGATAGTGTCTTTCAAGGAATTTGTCCAACTAATATTGTTCATAATATTTTTTTATTTTTTTATTATTCATAGAATCTGTAGTGATGGCCCATCTTTCACTTCTGATATTTTCTTTTTCTTTACTTGGTTAGACTGGGTAGAGGTTTATCACTTTTATTGATGTTTTCAAAGAATCTGCTGATGCTCATTTTTGAAAAGACCTAGAATATAAACTGGAAGGATATATTGCAAAATTTAATCATTATCTCTAGATGATGGGATTACAAATAGTTTTCCTTCTTTGTACTTTTCAGTATAGTTACTATGTACTTTCATAATGAAATTTTATTTTTTAATAACATTGCCCAATGTTCAGTATCTTCCCTCAAGGTCAACATTTGTTAGTGGTAACCTGGGTGGCTCAGTTGGTTAAGCATTCGACTTCAGCTCAGGTCATGGTCTCCTGGTTTGTGAGTTGGAGCCCTGCCTCAGGCTCTGTGTGGACAGCTCAGAGCCTGGAGCCTGCTTTGGATTCTGTATCTCCCTCTCTCTCTGCCCCTCCACCGCTCATGCTCACTCCTGGGCACGCTGTCTCTCTCTCTCTCTCTCTCTCTCTCTCTCTCTCTCTCAAAAGTGAATGAACATTTATAAAATTAAAAAAAAATCAACATAGTTATAACTACTTTTTCATGACCTTCATGATCATTCTAGTTCAGTATTCTCTTTTTTCACTTTTCATTGGGCTTTGTCTTTGGGAACTTTACATTTATTTCTTGTGGTTAAAGGGTACTGAAGAGAATAAAAACATTCAAAGGAAGTATGATTATCTAAAAGAAAATGAGAGTACCACCAATTGGACTTGTTAGGTGTTCTTCATGCATTCTTGTTTAATTTTGTTACTACAGTCTTAAGGTGTAATTATTATCCTCATTTTAATGGATGAGGAAATTGACGCCAGGGAAAGTAACTTGCCAAAGGCCACATCTAGTATTTGGAAAGATATCTCAGTTCCAAGGCTCTCTAATTTCAAAGTCTGTTATCTTTCCAAGATAGATTAGGTAAAATGATTAGAACCAAACTTTGCCCATGAGTGTATACCCATGGTGAAAATGTTGATCTTTTGTTAGTCACTTACTATCCGTTTTCATTATGACATTGCCTTTTCTGTGAGATACAAACTTTGGCCCTTTTTTAATTTATAGCTTCATGTATTAAAATTTCAGAATAAGAGGCAACTTATTTTAGGGATATCTGATTTATTGTCTTATTTTGTTTGAGAAATAAAATGAATGTATTTTGTTGCAGTATTTATTTTTTGTGACATGAAAAGATAATCTGGACAAACAAATCTGGCTTAGAGTTTATTTTTCAAAACTTTTTTTCCAATAAGTAAAAAAAATGTGTCTCATCATCATTTATTTGAACTCAAAATCAAAAGTTGATGTAGAAAGAGTAGTTATTAAATATTTGTAAGTAAAGTCATAGTTTTTTTTAACCCAGCAAAATTTAATGGCATTTATATAATTGTTGATTTATTCAGTGCTGTTTATTTAACCACATAGGGATTTACTTTAATTAACATCTCTCTGAAGAACTTCTAAAATAACTAAAATAAATGAGATAATCTGAACATGCCCAATTTATTTTACAGCTGGTAATTGTTTTAATTAATCCAGAGTTGTTCCTCAGTTCAACATATTTATCACTGAAACTTCATGAAACCTTATAGTAGTTTTTCAAAATTACCTCTTCTCCAGGACTACCAGCTATTTTTTAAAAAATCACAGTGCTAGATATCTTTCATATTTTTTATTCATGAGGCCATAATAAAAAAGCAGTAAGTTTCCTTGATCTATCAAAGTTATTATGCTTAGCATATGAGTCAAGTTTTTGCACAGTATACTGCATAACAAAGAGCTCTTAAAATCTATTGCTTGCTCAATGGGTGATCTGATTCACTGGACTTCAGGAATCACGTCTCCTGATGATTTCAGGTGCCAGTCGGAAGGAGTAATGGCTGTGTTGGGCAAGTTCTTTTCGTGTTGCAAGGTAGAAACTCAACAGAACTGGGGGAACTTGCCATACCTTTTAAAGCATCAGCTTGGAAGAGTATACTTCCACTTCTCCCACATTCATTCCACTGATCAGGAAGAGACATTGCACAATTCCACATTCAGGAGTGTGAATGTATTATTCTATAGTGACAGGCTGAAAGGTTGAAGAAAATTATACACCTACATAACTACAGTTCTGGGTTTCTAATTGTACACATTGCTTAAACTTTTGATTAATCAGGTTGTTTACAAAAAAGTGATCAGTTTTCTTAAACTGATATATTAAAATTATCTGTCTTATGCAAATTAACCTTATTAAATATATTTGTGATTGTATAGATTTAAGAAATAATGACTGATGATCCTGTTTTGATAGTAACTAGCCTTTGCATGGTGTTTTAGAGTTTATAAAATATTTTCACATTTTTTCATGTGATCCACAAGTTAGGTAGTGGGATCCTTACTTTACAGATGTGAAAATTAAAACAAAAATGTTGTGACTTGACAAGGTTACAACCAGTAAGTTCCATTACAGATTTTTGGAGACTTTAAATCCAGTTATCTTTACATTGCCCTGTACTGGGTTTCATGCTCCCATTTCCTACCATTTCTAAGTTTAGATAAATAATAGGAATATTTCTGGACCACTGTTAAAACCTAAGGGAGCTATCACTATACACTTCATACTCCATCACATCATACTATCTTCTACTCTGATTTGTGTATCTGGATTGATGTAAAAATTGCTTAAAGGCTGATCCTCACTCTTATTTATTTATTATTATTCCAACAAAGGTAAGCTTATTTTTTGTGTAGTTTAGTAGAAACATGTATTCAACTTCATTATGTATTTCAAAAGTATGAGGGAAAATTACTGTGGTATACCCCAGTGCTTTTCAGATTAGTACCAGGGTAACTGCCTCAGGTGATAATGGTTTCATATATTTGAGGTTCTGTGTAAAAATTTATTTGGGAAAAGAGATGGAGAGTTTTACTGCAAGAAGAAACTTTGAAAAATCACTGTCTATACCAAGTATAGTTAGGATGGCAATGATATTCTATCTTCATAAAATTTCTTCATTATAAATGTTTGTTTCACACAAACTTTGTATTATAATAGTTGACTTATATGAAACATTCTTGTGAAAAAAAAATGTTTTGTGTTGAATAATATAACATGTTTACCTGCCTTCTACTCTAACTCTTGCAACAACACCTTTAAACAATGTAATAAAAATCAGATCTCTTTAGCTATGGATTTCTGTTTTTTTGGACAGCATTCCATTTTCTCAAATCTGTGGGCTTTTCTGGTGCTTTACTCCATTTTCTCTGTTTTATGTTGCTTTCATGATGTGCAAAATTTATTTATTTTGCCCCCATATCTCCCTGTTTTGATTTCTTTCATAGTGAAAATTAAAAATTAATAGGTAATGATAAATTGAATCTTTTAGAAGGTTAGATGATACTTAAGACCCTATTGTTAGAAAATTAATTTATAACCAGCTCATTGTTCTTGATACTTTGTCCCATAATAGTGCAAATTACTCTCCTTACAGCCTTCTCTGTTTATTTCTTTCTAGAGGTCATCACTTTAATTTCAAAGTTAGGCCTTCTCCCTTTACTATTAGTAGTTAGTTTTTTTATATGAGCCATTGCTGTGGAGAGTGGTAATTTTATTTGTTTTAATAAAGTTAGTATACTTAATGAATATTTTTCCCTCTTTTAAAGACTGTGAACCAGAAGAGCTGACTGACTGGTCTATGGATGAAAAATGTTCATTTTGTAATCTACAGAGAGAAGCAGTCAGTGTAAGTTTTAGTGCTATGAAATTATTTCTAAACTAATTGCACAATTGTAACACAATTTTTTTAACTGATTTTTTTTCTGAAAATTGGTGATTTACAGTGGAAATTTAAATACTTGATTTTGGTAATGTGAAGAATATTTTAAAGTCTAACATTTAGCTTAACTTGCAGGTGAAATCACAAAACACTCATCTTTTTTGCTTATTTCACATTTCTTCCTTATAGCTCCCTGACTCATGAAGTTCAGTTTAGACCTGTTTTGTATTTAGGTAGATGACAGTGAGTTTAGAGGCCTAGTTTGATTTGAGACCACCCTGTAGTCTTTCTTAGGAATCTGTAGCTGGAGGATAATGCGGTACTACTTTTTAGCCTTTTACTCTCTTGAAGTCTTTTGGATATCACAGTTATTTCCTGTGTAAATGATTAAATATTTAGTGTCTAATATAAACAGGGCATAAACTAGACAAGCAGCATCTTCTTGTATGGTGGAAAGTCCTAATTCTTTACTGTTGTGAGAAAGGCTGAAAAGAAATGACAACTTGAGAACCTGTACCCATTTTGGTCAGATTAGTGGGTAAACATACCTGCTTTGTTGTTACAACTCTCATTATTGGCATTGCTATCTAATGAATTTATTTAGCAATATATTTTATCTACTCTGCTCCCCCCTCCATTTTTGACTGTAGTTTTGCCAAAAAATAAGGCTAATTTGGTATCAAAGCTAAATTTCTTTTCTCCTGACTCCTGTCCCAAATTTTATGTTCTCTCTATATAATTTGATAGAATAAATGAACATTTAGAGAATATTTTTTTGCAATTTTTAATGGAATTTCATGTATAATAAAAAGTGATTTTTTTATGTTGTTTTCTTATAATTTTAGGATTGTATACCATCTCTTGATTCTTCACAGTCAACACCAACAGAGGAACTATCATCTCAGGGCCAGTCCAACACTGAAAAGATTGAATGCCAAGCAGAAAATTACCTAAATGCACTCTTTCGAAAGAAAGGTAATATTGGTATACTTTGTCATTTAAAATTTGCAGTAGAGGTCTAAAATGTTTGCAGTTTTCTCACACGCAAGTTTTGTCAGTCTTTACTCCATTTTTGATTATTTCTTTTTTTATCTTTAGTTTTTCTTCATATTAGGACATTAGAATTCTTAGTTACTGTAGGGCTAGTCTTCTATTAGCCATTCCTTTTCTCCACTTTTTCCTCAAATCTGTCCCTGACACTATCAGATATTTTGCTCATCTACTGTAGGCAGACAGGAAATGTTTTTATGCTTCTGGTCTTTATTTTGTTGCTGTTCTCAAGACTTCAAAAGTTCTTTCATGTTCAATAAGTGATGGATATATTATACTGTAAAGCTGTCTTTAGAAATCTAACAGTTAAGTCATTTATCAGCCAGATTGGAGTATTTTTGCTGGCTTGGGATTTCAGTGTTTCTTTGGTAGCTTGAATATGCTTACTTGACCTTAAATGTCAAATGTTCTTTTTCATTCACCTGTCTAAACTATTTAAACCAAATTAGGCTCGTTTCACTTGTTACCTTACTTGATACACATGTATTAGAGAAAAATATAGAAATATAGAACATTCCATTTTTTGTTCCTGGCAATTTCTGCAGTAGTAGAGTGTCTTAATTTTTACCACATAGATCTTTGGAGTGAGTCATGATACAGGGGGAATGTAAGATGGGAAGGGTTATCATTCTGCCTCCCACTTTCCAGAGACTGAGAAAAACATTATTGTATTTCATCTAGGTGTTGACCCCTGCTTTACTCCACTTTGAAATTAGGTTAACATCAGATACTGTTCTATTAAGTTGATAACTTTTAGATTTTAATCAATAATGTTGAAAATAGTCTTCACCTTTGAGCAAGGAGGCTTTTGTTTAGTCCTCAGTGTTATGAGTTTTATGTGTTGAAATATGAGAATTCTTTTATTAGAAGAATCATTAGTATATTAAAAGACCTAAAGTTAAGAACTGTATATTTTTTTTAAGTGCAGGAGACTGAAAATATTTTCCTGTATGTTACTAAAGTGCTTAGTGTTGAGAAATCGGCATTGTCTTTAAAAAAACATTATTTTTTTTAGAAATTTTCTATTTGAACCATATTAATATTTTACATGCTTTCCTTAAGAAGTTTATAACATATTAATTTAAAAAATTTTATTCTGCCAGTGTACTTATACTTACAAGAATTATGTTATCAGACTTATATCACTAATAGAGCTGGAGGAAATGTACACATTTACATACATGCACACGGTTTCACCTTAGAACTCTTTACTCAGTCTTCTTTTCCTTGAGTAATTTATAATGGTAGTCGCTGGAATTATCAATAGTTATGACCTATAATTTTTGATAGTATGGAGTAACCTGTGCTCCATTGCCCTATTAAGAGTAATCAGTAAACACTTGGTACTATTTCAGCTGATTCAAGCATCTGGGTCTTCAAGAGGTCTCCTACCAATGGTTGGGTGAGTGTTCATGGATATTTAGTGACCTCTCCATTTGAGGTGAATCTTGGCTTTCTTCCCAATCTTTGAAGGATTGCAAAGTTTTTAAATGAAAGATTCTTATTAGTATTTTTGCTTTAACTTCAGGTCGTATCTTTGTTAATTCCTTTATTTGTAGTCCAACATGATTTGCCAGGTTTAATTAAACATAAGGACTTTCCTACCCATTTACTTGGTTTTGATTTTGTTCTTTATTTTTTAATTTTCTTTGAATAAAATCATTTTAGAGGTTTCCAATATGGTCTGGATTAGGATAAGGCCAGAAGATAATAATAGTATCTTTAAGTGATGATAACATCTCTGTTTATTTAATTCCACTGTTAACCCTACTTGAAAATAAAAGGCATAAACATGTTTTTAAAGATAAGAAACACTTCTGAGCCTTTGGAGTAATAAATAAAATGTTGATAAAGCATATTGTTGGTGGAGCTTTTATTTGATTCCTGAAAATTTCCCAAACTCAGCCATTTTCAGGAATTCTGGATATTAGTAACATTAATGTTACTGATACTCAACAGATACTGATCTTTTGCTTAGTTTGAGGAATATATGCATGTTAATCATCTTGCCAAAACGTAAAGAAATCTTTTAATAGCTTTATTATAGCTTGTTTATTATTTTTCCTAACTGTGGTTTTAGGGACGAAGATAGTGATAAGTATAAACTGTTATTAAGAACCCACTACACAGGGTAATGAGATGGTTGATGTCATCAGTTATGATTGAGCACTGAAACCTTTTTATGCCTTAATCTCGTTTAATCTGAAAACAATGTTAAGAGATAGGTACTGTTATCATTTTAACAGGTAGAGACAGTGAAACACAGAGAAGTTAAGTAATGTGTCTTTTAGTCCTATTACAAACATTTGAATCCTCAGGAAGTTAAAAAAAAAAAAAAAAAAGAAAGTTAAAAAGTGTTCTGTGTGAGGAGCACCTAGATTCTTTTATGTACTAAGTAGGAAGACTTTCCTATTCTATACTTATTAGCCAGCTAGGATTAGAGCTATTTTAATTGAATTAGGCAGACTAGAGAGGACTATGAGAAATGCTATATTTCTTCTACACTTCAATTTTCCCTTTTATGAACCATGGACACTTTCAGCGATTAGTTTCCTTGTAGTGTTTAATAATAGATTGGAGGAAACTTAAATACTAAATAGTTTGGCAAATCCCCCATAATTAGAAGCTAGTCAAAAATACTTTTTCAGAGTTGAATAAATGGGGGGGGAGGGTATATTACTACAGAGATGAACTTTTAACTAGCTTTGAATATTATTCAGAAATTTTTCAAAATTTTTCAAAATAGAATTCCTTCCAGAGGTTTACCCTAAAATTGTCTATAGTGTTAAAATAGAATGAAAGCTCCATGAAAGCAGGCACTTTTTTTTTGTTAATTGCAGTATCCTCAGTATTTAGAACAATACTTATTACATCTGTCTTCAGGAAATACTTGTTGAACTTATGAATGCGTACTAATAAACTGTCCAGGTATCTTCCAGTTTCACTACCTATTCTAATATTACTACTTATTTGATTTGAAGAAAGAAATTAATTAGTATGTATATATAGTTTACCTTTCCCTACTCTGTACTTAAGTTTGTTACTGTGTATAGTTTGAGTATCAGTTTGTTTTGAAGTGTGTAGAAACAGCCATGTAGATATAAAATGCCTTTTCCAAAGTATCCCCATCAGATATAAACTAAATTATTTTTACTTTTTGCTTCGCATTCTCAGATTACCTGAAGCAGTGTAAGTCACCAGCTTATGATTCAGGAAGATGTCTCATCTTTTATTTTTAAATTAAAGAAGGTTACTTGACTAAATTGGAAAGATAGTAGTTGAATGAATCATACTGCTAAATATATGATAAAATGAAATCTTTCTTCATCAAAATACAATATGTTTCACCTGCTTTATCTTTTATCCACACACATATTAGCATTCATGCAACTACTATTCTGGTTTTTTTGTTTTCAGAGACCTTTCCTAATATATTTGATGCAGTTAGTTGAAAGCTGATATTAACCAACCCTTTCCCCTTAAATTAATTGGTAGCCAGGTTTTATATAAAGTCTTTCAGCCTTTTCTGAACTCAGATCCTTTTCCTTTTAAACTCTTAATTTTTAAATCTTATATCAAGAAATAAATATTAATATGGCTTGCTAAACAATTGGTTATGACTGTTAATAAAGCATTTGATTTCTTCTAAGAAATCTTTTAGATTGCTTTTCTCTAAATGCAGGCATCCATGAGTGACTGTGTAAATTTGACCTGATACATTCATGCCCAGAGTTTCTTACACAAATATGCCTTTGTGAGATCATTGTGGGTCATACATTGAATTTCTCCTATATGGGTTGCCATTTGGAACTTTCCGGAAACTGTGTATTAGTGCCATAAAATAACTCACATACTGTTATGGGCCACGTTCAAAGGTGTTTATGAAAATATTTTTCTTGTTTTGTCATAATCTGGAAGATATGAATGAAATTCTAAGAAAATACACTTAAAATTAGAACTGGATTTAAGATTTTTGCCTTCTGATAAAATCACTTTTCTACTTGCAATACCATCCATTACAGGAATTAAAGGCCAACTGTCAGGTCACTCATTATCATCTGCATTCTTATCTCCTTTTGTCTTTTTTATCCTCAGATTCGAGTCAGTTATCCCTTTACAAGCACCCATATTTCTACTTTGTCTTTTGAAACTTGTGGTCTTTAATCAGCAAAAATCTCCTGTGTCCTCAGGCTCTTCCTCTTAATGTTCCCTTTATTTTATTGTTGTCACTCAGATCTGCATATTCGTAAGAGATGCTTTTGTAGCCCTCCCCTTACTGGCTGTTTTTAATTTCTTGCTTTATGTAATATAGGATGATACCATTGGCAGGTAACCTCTAATATCTTTATAGCTGCTTTCCCATCATTTATTCACCCTCCTCACTCAAAACCCTGAGCTCCTTTGAAGCACATGACAGCAAACTATTCCATCTATATTATCATGTTGTGGACCTCTACCAACCTATTCACTTTATTCCTCCCAAATGTTATTCCCATCACAATTCTTAGTGACTTCAAATTCTATGTAGGTGATATATTCAACACTCTGGACACTCTGGACCTCTTCATTTCCAATGATCTTTTCCTCCATTCCCCTCCAGCTGTCTTTCTCCATGACCATTCCTAGACCTTTGCCGCCTCTCAAATCTAATTTCAGCCATCTCTTTCTGTGACTACAACTTCATTCCAGTACTCATCCTACTCCCCCATTTTTTTAACCTCATTACAATTTCCAGTCTATTGACCACACCAATTTTCAACTCTTCATTGTCTCCTCGACATGACTTCACTTCTCCTAGATGTGGCAGAAGTGAAGCTGCATAGCTCTGATAGTGTGCTTAATAATCACTGTGATCATCTTTCATATAAAAATCTTAACTCCGTTAATTCTCTCTTCCTGTGTCATATTTGCTTATTAGAACCTTATCTGTGTTTTAGTCCCATTCCTCATATATTACACACTTGCCCTGACCAGCTAAACTTGGCTAGAGTAAAACACCCAATTATGTTGACTTTATAAGTCTTGCCTAATCAGTTTCCTCTCTTTCAAGTAGTTATTTTCTCTTTTTCGTCAGCTCTCCAACAACTAAAAAGTTACTTTTTATTTTTGTAGCACAATTACATTCTAACATATATAATTTACTTCTTCCTTTATTTACTATGTATTGTCTTTCTTCTGCTGGAATATAAGCACCATGAAGAATTGGATTTTGTACTTCTGTTGACTAATATATCTCAAGCATCTGACACACAGATATTTAGTAAATATTTATTATCTGTACTTTTACTGTCTTCACTTCTCAATTCCCCTTTTCTTTTTAACCTGTCCCAATTAGACTTTCTTTCCTACTACTTCACTAATTGTTTTATCAGTTTCCTTGGTAATTCCATCTTGTATTATTCAGAGGGAAGCTATCAGTTCTCATCTTACTTAACCTTTCAGCATCGTTTGACAGAGTTGATCACTTCCTTATTCTGATTTCTAGGAAATTATATTCCAGATAATTTTTTCCATATACTGTAGTTTTATGAATGAGAAAATCTAGTGTAAAAATCACCTAAATTATAGGCCAGGCCTACCATATGAGCTTGCCTGTCTGTCTCATTTAATATGATCTATATTCTGTTTTAAAGAATTTCCTGGTCCCCATAGTACTTCAGAACCTCATTCTTTCTGAATTTCTCTTACTCACCAACATACAAGGAGTCTAGGATTCTAGTAGAGGGTTTTTTCAAATACCATACTTGTGAAATGTGATAAATTAGTTTGTAAATTGCCATCTTGCCATTTTTAGCTTACATAAATTTGAACTGTCAGTTACAGTTTACTATTTGCTGTTGGCTAGTTGTGCATAATCCACAACCTTCTCAGACTGTTTTATAAAGGTTATCAATTAATAATATTGATTTTTTAGTAATAACTAGTAGTTATCCCCTGCCTTTTCCATATGGATTTATATTTTGTGTGTGTGTGTGTGTGTGTGTGTGTGTGTGTGTGTGTGTGTGAGTTTTCCTCCTTAAAATGTTTTGAGTGAAGTCTTTAAACTGTTTCTATATTTAATGGAAGGGGCCAAAGCATAAGTTCACAATTGAACAGATAGGAATTCAAATCTGTCCCACCATATATTATGTGATTCTGACAAACTGCTAACCCTTTTTGTGACTTAAGTTTTCTCATCTGCAGAAGAGGCACAATAATTATAGATATTTATACTCTGTTGTCTGTCCTCATCCACCAAAAATGTAGTTTTGTTAAAATAGAAGATAATGGTTAAGGTTTTAATGTTTTAATCATGTGTGTTCAGTTGTAGCTTCTGGTGGAAAAAAGAATATGGGCTATGGAGTCAAACCTAAATGTGTTGCTTGCAGTTTTTTTCCATTAAATTAGCTATGATATTGGGCAAGTTATTTAACTTGGTGATACCATATCATTGTGAATTATATCATTAATATAATGTAGATGAAACATCTAGCTTAGTACCATATTATAATAGGCATTCAGTGAAAAGTAACTCCATGGTGGATTGCACTAATTTTTGTTGCTTTTGTTGTATGAGAAAGCTAGGCACTGGCATCTAAATGGCCTGCTCTTGTCATAGTAAGGCATAGTAGGTAAAATGTTGGGTTTTGGATTAGACCAAGAGTCTAGTCCTGGCTGATATATTCAGCCTTGTGTGACCTTGGGCAAACTTTTTAACTCTTTAAGACTTGTTTCCATTTCTATAGGATGGGAATAATTCTAGCTTTCTCAAGAGGATTATTGTGATGATTAGAAGAGTTAATGTATCCAAACCCACCAGGTTGTATGCATTAATTATGTGCAGTTTTTATATACCAGTTATACCTCAATAAGTTGAGGAGGAAGAGATAATGCATGTAAGCACTCAGTAATCTACAACTGCTGCTACTTTTATTTATTATCATTATCATCAATTACCTGGAATGACAATAAATCAACAAAGGGAGACCATTGAGAGTTTAGCTGCCACATTAAATCATCTGATTATTAAGAGTGTGGTCTTTAGGATTCCATGAATTAATAAGTAACATCAAGATGTAAGGTAGCATACAGTCTTAAAAGTGAGTAGTAATGCTTCAAAACTGTCAGCAGCAAATAGTATTCTTTGGATGTTTTGAGGGAGTAGAATTGTCCGCTAATAGGATACAAATTGCAAATTTGTATTGCAAATTACAGTATTGTGTTTGTTTTGTACAAATAAAAAGTCACTTTTGTGCATCAGTTTCTTAGTTAATAAAATGGAAAACTTTTCGCTAAGATGTGTTGGTATATATTGTTAGCCTATGTAACATTCAGGAAGTAAAACAAAACATAAAGAAATACTGGAAAAAATTATTTTGCAGACATTTATGTCAATCGACCACGTGGAACACTTTGAGGGAAAATTTCAGCATAGTTTGCAAAGTTGGCCAATTCTGGTAGCTATTTTTCTAATTCCTTCCATGTTCTGAACGCTCAGAGAACCAAAACTAATTTTAAAATATTAACTTAATAAAGTGAAAATCCTATATCAATATATTTGTGCAACGAAAGGACACATTTTCTGAAGCAAAATATAAAATATTTGGGGACTATTACGTTAGATTACTTTTTACTTCTTTAGATATGAGTAATTGAGAGTATACCTTTTTTTGAAGGGGGACATTGCAGGGAGGGACAGAGAGAATTTCAAGCAGGCTCCACACCTGGCACAGAGTCTGACGCAGGGCTAAGTCTCATGACCATGAGATCTTGAGCTGAGCTGAAATGAAGAGTTGGACATTTAACTGCTTAACTGACTAAGCCACTCAGGTGCCCCTTTAACTAGAAATGTTAAAATGCTTTCATGTGTATTTAAGAAAATTTATGTTTTATTTAAGCCAGTAAGGTATTAAAGTGGCTTGCCTAGAGTTACTTCTGTCGTGAACATACTAAATGAGGCTGCCAGTGTTTCTGATGAATAACTGGAACCACGATGCTAACCAAATATGCTAGCGAATCTGATCATATAACTCTAATTATCTGGTAGTGTTTGAACTCCAGAGCCTTTTGGGTATGCTATGGCCTACTGGCTCTTTGCAATTTTCTTTGCAATTACCTCATTCCTTCAACTTAAAACAATCTAGAGTTCTACAAACCATCTGTGAGCCCATATTAGATGCTAATTTTTTGTGTGTGTGAGTCTTTATCCATATTTGTTTTCCTAAAAACATACTTATTGTTCTGACAATACTGATTGAGGTTGTTTCTAAAAGAAATACCCTCTCTTTAGTGGAGTAGTGCTCAGTGCTTACCTAGACTAGGTATGTTTATGTAGCTCTGACATCCTCATTTCTTATAGTTATTGGAGTTCAGAGTTGCAGGCCTCACATGTCTATAAGGTATAGAGATAAAACTGTGGTGGACTATTAATAGTGTTCCATCATTATTGCTGAGTATTTTGTTAGAGCAAAAAAAATAATTATCATTATATAGCAGTGCTATAGAACAGAGCTTTCTAAAATCATTTCTGCATGAAGACGGGTTAAATAAGATGATCCACTGGAGTACAGGAATTCTATTTACATCAATATATGTACTTAATGAAATGAAACTTCTGCAATAAAAGGAACCAAAGATCCTTGGAGAAGTGGTTGCTTCCATTGCTGGGACTGAGAAAATATAAAATGAGTTTGGAACATTTTGTGGTACCAGAAAGTAAAAAAGTGCTCAGAAGAGGATAGGAATATATTGGGTGGGACACAGGAGGCAACCTGAAAGAGTTTGGAGGCCAAAACTGGAACAATTTGAGCAAAAAGATAAATAACAATATAATTCATAGAAATTCAGCAGACACCAACTTGACCCAGGCGATCAAGGGTTAATATCACCAGTAACAAAACATATCGAGTCTTAATGGTGCACTGATCTGATGCACTGAAAAAGGCACACTACTTCTGTCGTAGATTGCCAAAAATGCATAACTTGGAATTAATCATGAAAAAGCTTCACATATATTAAGGAACGTTCTTCCAAATAACTGACCAGAACTCCTCCAAGATGCCAGGATCATGAAAGACAAGGGAAGACTAGGGAACTTTAACTGATTAGAGCAAACAACTAAGTGCATTGTGGAATCTTGGATTGGATTCTGGAACAGAGGAAGAATGTTAGTGGAAAACTGATGAATTCAAATACAGTCTATGGTTTAGTTAATAGTATTATGCCAATGTTAATTTCTAGGTATTGCTAGTTGGTTATATAGGATGTTAACATTAGGAAAGAGGTGAAAGAAGAATATATAGGAACTCTGTGTGTACTGCTTTTGAAACTTATGTAGTCTAAAGTTACTTCAAAATTTAAAGTATTTTTAAAAGCATAATAAAAATAAAAGTTAATATTTACTATCTTTGACATATGGACTGACAGTGGCACCCTTACTTGGTCTTTATATCAGAAGACTCTTGTCATATAAGGGTGACCTAGTATCCTGGGAGAGAAGAGTGAGAGTCCAGTTTCTCATCCAAGGAGGAGTTGAAAATGGCGCCCTCATTCTTCGGTTTGCATTTTGAGTGATATATTTCAGTGCGTTGTGATATATTATAGTTTATATAGCCTAGCTAAATGAATTTATATACTCTGCTATGTAGTTTTATCTGAATTAAGTCAAAAAACAGATACGTGGCCTTACAATATTCTATCATTGATGAACCTTCCTCCAAGTATATGCTGTCCTTTGAGATGCTTAGCTCAGAATAAGAATGCTACTGTGTAATTTATAAATAGTATACATTAAAAAAATTTTTTTTTTAATATTTATTTATTTTTGAGAGAGAGAAAGTAGAGTGCAAGAGAGTGTGAGCCGGGAAGGGGCAGAGAGAGAAGGAGACACAGAATCTGAAGCAGGCTCCAAGCTCTGAGCTGTCAGCACAGAGCCTGACATGGGGCTTGAACCCATGAACTGTGAGATCATGACCTGAGCCAAAGTCGGATGCCTAACCAACTGAGCCACCCAGGCACCCCATAAAAAATATACATATTTTAAAGGTGCATTCTCAGTTTTGTTAATTGGTGAAGTTAAACGTTCAACAAAATTTGAAAACTCTGCTCTGAAGATACATTTTAGAGATTGATTATTCCCAAATCCAGAATTGGTGGGCTGATTTACAAGAATATTTAATAGCTAGAAGATCTAATAGGGAAAGTTGTAGTCACAGGGGAGTTGGACTTCTGTTTTAAGAAGGCTAGGAGGTTCACAAATACGGTGGTCAGTTCATGGTGTTAAAGATGCAAAAATACTGGGAGCAGATGGATAGGGAGAGGCAAAATGATTTAGGACTAAAAGGTGATATCATGTCCGTATCCTTTTTAAAAAAAAATTTTTTTTAATGTTTATTTTTCAGAGAGAGAGAGAGAGAGAGAGAGTTAGAGCATAAGTGGGGGAGGGGCAGAGAGAGAGAGAGAGAGACAGAATCCAAAGCAGGTTCCAGGCTCTGAACTGTCAGCACAGAGCCTGAGACAGGACTTGAACCCACGAAACAGGAGATCATGACCTGAGCTGAACGAAGTCAGACACTCAACCAGCGTTGACTGAGCCACCCAGTAGCTACATTAAGCTGTGTGGTAGGCCATGGCTTTTACTAAAATCTCAAGTGGGCTGTTAGAAATGAAACTTGCAAGTGTAAGTGGGGTGCAGCAAGAGTTTCCTTTTATGATAATGATGTGGATTCTTAAAATCAGATGGTTCTATCCTCCTTCCTACCTACCCCACCGCCTAAAAACCCTAAAATGTTATGAGGGAAAGATCATATGGTTCTATGTCTCTGTGTTCCTCTGATCTGGTGGATTCCTCATTCTGCATGGACGATTGAGACCATTAAATCTGTGGAATAAAAACAAGCTTCAGGAAACCCAGGTCTATTCATTTCATCTTTTGATTTTGTTTTTATCTTTTATAATGCATGTTTAGTAGAGACACAGTAAACCAAATTGAAAGCAGTTTAAACACATAGTGTTTAATGTTTAAGTCTTTATTCTTGGGGTACCTGGGTGGCTCAGTCAGTTAAGCATCTGACTTTGGCTCAGGTCATGATCTCAGGATTTGTGAGTTTGAGCCCCGCATCGGGCTCTCTGTTGTCAGCACAGAGCCAGTTTTGGATCCTCTGTCCCCATCTTTCTTTGCCTCTCCCCTGCTTTCTCACTCCCCAAAATAAATATTCTTTATTCTTCTTTTCTTTCCTCCTCTGAGCCAACTAGCTTATAAGACTTGGCGAAAAAAGAAAAAAAACCATTTTTCCTCTAATAATTTCCTTAAGTGACTGTTCAGTAGCCTTTTGTGTAAGGTGTGTGAGAGTAAAGGAATATTCTCTCCTTATTTTTCTATCTCCTGTAAATTAAAAAAAAAAAAAAAACAAACAGATCATCTTATCACCAAATTGTTCATGCAGTCCTTACTCCCTTTAAAGAGTGAAGAGTCATTTATTTATGAAATTTATTGAATTACCTTGTGTGTGGGACCATGGTAGATCACTGAAAAGGTAAATGAGTAAGACACGGTGCTCAGTCTCAAGGAGGACACTGGCATGTTGTAATGGGGTAAGTGGAGATAAAATAGAGTAGTTCATGTGCTCTTGGCTCACATGTCATCTTTAACCTCTTGTACTCTACTCAGGGATACTGAGGTGGAAGATCAAATGAATCTCAAGATACTCCTCCAAGAATATATATTCTTTACATTGTGTCCTTCCATATTGGATTGCTAACACCTAGTGAGCAGAAAATATGTGTTCTTTCTCACGATCTCTTTTATTACCCTGTGCCAAATGATCTTAGTTATTAGTCTTGATAATTGATTTTTAATAACTTCTAACAAAGAAAGATGATCTTCGGTTAAAATATGGCTCTGTGCCTCTGTAGCTATTCCATTATTCTCTAGATAGTGTTTTTTTTTAATAGTTTTTAATAGTAATTTATTTGAATTTTGTTTAGAGTCTCATTCCACATAAAATAAAAGATAATAAAGTAAAAAAAGCAATATTTGGGAGGGTCTTTTATGGCTCAAAATCAATAGACACGAAAGAGCAATAGTATTAGTCTTGCTAGTTGAGCATTAAGCCTCACTCCTCAGTTTACCTTTCTGTTTGTAAATGAATATTAGATACTCTACATGACCTGTCCAGATCATGTCCAGAAAAAATACATTTAAATCCTATAGTAGGCCCCATAGTAGTCCTTATCAAACTTTACTGTCTTAGAATAGTTTTTACAACCTTATTTTAGCTACACTCTATTGTAAAGTATTAGATTTTCTTTGATAGGGAGTCTGCTTTTTAATAATTTCACTTTGCTGGTTGTTTCTATTTGTCTTCTGTGTGTTCTCAGGAATGCCCCAGCTTTAACAGATCTAAAGCCTTGTTTGAAAAATGAATGAGTGAATGAATGATGAATGAATGAATGAATAAAAGCTTGTCTAGAGGGGTGCCTGGCTGGCTTAGTCACTAAAGCATGTGACTCTTGTTCTTGGGGTTGTGAGTTCGAGCCCCATGTCAGGCCTAGAGATTCCTTTAAAAAAAAATAAATAAAAGCTTATCTGGAGATGTTGGTATTTCTCTGGGTGCCACATTAGAGAGTTCTACAAGTGGTTATATTTACAAACACTTGTGCCATTCCCAGCCATAATTCTTCCACAGCAGCCTCTGGACAGTGACTTCTAAGCTCTGTTGTACGTGGCTATGGAGGAATAAGGTATTACCTAAACAAGTACTTTATTGGGTTAGAGATTGATACTACTTAATAGCAAGTACCATAGCTGCTGAGAGGCAGAAAAAAAAGCAACCTATCATGAGAAATGAGTCAGCATTCCAAATAATTTCTCATCAATTTTTTACTACAATACAGACTATTATGTCAAGAAATATGAGCATTAAGATAATGTACCTAGAATAGCTTGTGTGACTGCATCCCTATAAGAAGAAAATGGTTTACCCCTCCTGTTCAGTATCATAATGAAATGTTTCATATCCCTAGGGTAGCAGTTAGGCCAGCTGAAAAGACTTATGACATTATTATTCATCTGTTCTGACCCTGGCTTGCATGATAGAATTTATCAGTAGATTTTGTGAGAAACGGAAGCTGGATGAAGCAGGATGGGAGTGGATTGTCTGGTACATAGAATGATTATTGTATTGGCAGTCTGTGGTTATGGTGGTTTATCAGGTGATTCCTAATGGGGATATATATTTTAAAATTAGTTTAAATACAGTTATGATTTATTTTACTCAAAATATTCAGAAACCTCCGAACCTTTTCTACCTTACTTTGCTTAACATACCATTCTCTGATCTTTCTTATTCTACTTCACAATTGTAAGAAATGAAGCAGAAGCTGTGGGTACAAGATTTTTTCGCTGCACGTTAAAAATAGCATTTGCTATTTTGCTACTATAATTTCCATGATACCATCTCATCAAGGTTTTATGTCTCTTTAATTTTACTTCCTAACTCAGAGGTTCTTAACCTGGGATACTC
The DNA here is from genome assembly GCF_024362965.1 of Panthera pardus. Classification (NCBI taxonomy): domain Eukaryota; kingdom Metazoa; phylum Chordata; class Mammalia; order Carnivora; family Felidae; genus Panthera; species Panthera pardus. The sequence continues at coordinate 190,954,081 of NW_026526688.1, forward strand.
CTCTAAAAGTTCATGGATAAGATTTCATGAAAAAAAAAAAATGACGTCTTTATTTTCACTAACTCCTACCTGAAATTAAATATTTCCTTCAAATATAAATGTTGACAACAAACAACAGTAGTAGTAATAATACCTGTTCCAGGAATTAAAATAATAGCTATTTTGTGTCATATAAATTATTGTTTATAATTCTCACTACTTTGAAATTATGGTAGATATTAGATTTACTACTAAATCTTATATTTTAATGTATTAAGAAAAACATATATAACAATATTTCAATGTAAACATTTTTTGACAGTTATAATTTCATTATAGTTGGTTTTTTTTATAATCTTATATATTTGTGCTTTAAAAAATTTTTTTTAACATTTATTTATTTTTGAGAGAAAGAGACAGAACATGAGGGGGAGAGGGACTGAGAGAGGGGGAGACACAGAATTGGAAGCAGGCTCCAGGCTTTGAGCTGTCAGCACAGAGCCGGCTGTGGGTCTCGAACTTACAAACCGTGAGATCATGACCTGAGCTGAAGTCAGTCAACTGACTGAGCCACCCAGGTGCCCCTATATTTGTGCTTTTAAAACATGATTGAGAAGGATCCCGTAATTGTTCCTTTTTTTTTTTTTTTTTTAAATTACATTTGAGAACCAGAGTGTGAGTGGAGGAGGGGCAGAGACAGCCCGACAGAGGATCCAAAGCAGGCTCCGCTTTGTCCCATGCAGGGCTGGCCTCATGCAGGGCCGAACTCAGGAACTGTAAGATCATGACCTGAGCCGAAGTCGGAGGCTCAAATGACTGAGCCACCCAGGCTCCCCGAGGATCCCATAGTTTTGACCACATTGCTGAAGGAATCCTTGAAAAAAAAAAAAAAAAAAGAGTTAAGAATTGTCTCCCTTACTCTTTGATCTTCATGCTGTCCTTCGAATGTTACACCTTAAAGACTGTGTCCTTATAATTTATATATTCACACATATGTATATTTATAAGCCTATACATATCTCTTTTTTACCCTTCCATATCTCATCCCCTTTTCCAGTGTCACATTTAACCTCTGTTTAGATGAGCCATAGCCCCTGTCTAGCTTCCATGCTATTTTCTAGACATTGTCATGTATATATTTGGGAAGAATTTTAAGTTCAGTGAATCTAAACTAATATTCCTTGTTAAACCTTCTATTTTTCCTATGTTTCCCATTTTTAGTGCCATTGACACCTTCCCAGTCACTCAGGATTAAAGTGCAAGAATCATTTTTGATTCTTTGTTCTTTCTTATTACCTCATCTGAAAGGAGTTATTAATAAGTAGCTAGGGATTCTTAATAAGGCTGCTATGAATGTTACTGTTATACTGTTTGAAGAGCTGTTTTATTTCTCTTGGGAAAATACACAGGAGTAGAATTGCTAGATCATAATGTCATGTATATTTTAAAATACATTGAAAACTTTTTTTTTTTAACGTTTATTTATTTTTGAGACAGAGAGAGACACAGCATGAACAGGGGAGGGTCAGAGAGAGGGAGACACAGAATCTGAAACAGGCTCCAGGCTCTGAGCTGTCAGCACAGAGCCCGATGCAGGGCTTTAACTCATGGACCGCGAGATCAAGACCTGAGCCGAAGTCGGCCGCTTAACAGACTGAGCCACCCAGGTGTCCCAAAATACATTGAAAACTTTTATGCCATTCTCCAAAATTAGTCAGTTTACAGACTCAGAAATGCATAAGAATTCTAGTTACTCCAGATCCCTGTTAGCAATGATTGTTACCAGTCTTTGTAACTAGCTAATCTAGTAGGTGTGAAATGGTATCTCATTTTGTTTTAAATCGCATTTCCCTGATAACTATGAGTTATCAGGGAATGATGTTGAGTGCCTTTTCAAGTTCTTATAGGCAGTTTGTATATTTTCTTTTGTTAAAAGATCTATTTAAGTCATTTGCCCATTTTTTGTTTGGGTTATTTACTCTCTATTATTGATTTGTACATATTCTTAAACATTCTGGATACAAGTCATTTATCAGGTCATTAGTAATGTCTTGTGTTTGACTAGTGCTTTAACCTTGTTGAAGTGCCTTTGTATCTACTAATCCATCCAGCCTTGTGAGGTTGAAGACATAGTTTTAATCTTCCATGTGGGAGCTAAAGAAACTAGACAGATGAAAGTAAGCTTAAGACTAAGAAAATAAAAAGGGGAATCTCTGAAAAGTTGAGAGAGGCTTAGCAACTTTACTTATTTCAGGTGGGCTATACCATCTATCGTGCATTTTAAATGTTTTGTGTAATAAATTAAGCCTTAAACACATTTATGAAATGAAATGAAATTATTATATTTACAGTGTCATTATTAGGTGTATAAAAAGTATTAATTTGTAATATCCAGTATTGTTTTGTAATTTCTAGGGATGGAAATTTGAAGTTTTAAGATGAAAGCCTGTTTTTTAGTCCTGTCATATAAAAATATATAACCTCATTTGAAGATGATATTAAAATTTTAATGTGTGGCAAATTTGTAAATGTGAAACCCAGGTCAGAGGACTCTCCTGGCTGCTTCTATGCTTTATTATAAGACTAGACCAGACTTTGTTTCACTTTGTCAGTCTTTAGTTCTTTTTCTTATTTGAGAAGTATATAGCTAGGCTTATCAATGGATAAATTGAAAATTAATATAGCAACCTAGAAATTTCCTTTTTATATGTCTTAGCTATACCTTTTAATGGAGTGGGCAAGAGTGTGTGCTGCTGTTTGTCCTCTGGTCTTATAAGTGTAATACTTGTTAATATCTTTTCCTGGAGAATGATTAGGAAAGGGAGGGGAAATCTAAGTCTGTGAGGTTTTCCCATTTATTGCTTCTATCGCAAGAGATTTTAGCTAAAGCAAGGATGAAATCATTAATGAAAATCAGGTGTTGGTTTTTTTTTTAATCTGAGAGATTTGGTTAACCATGTTCTTAAATTCTCTTACAAATTCTTAAACGGTTAGATATATTAATACTAATCTTTATATTGAGTAATTATCTTTTCTTGATAATACAGTGCAGTGATGCCAGAAGATAACATTCCATTGTTAATAGATGCTCCTTTTTAAATATTTTTTCCTAGTTGTTTGGTATAGTATGGATGCTAGAGCTTGTTGAAGTATATGTAGTAGTGGAAGTGTGTTACAACATGCTAGGAAAACAGTTGCAGTAGAGTGTTGGGAAAATTTGAAAAACTTTAAAATGATTAGAATATTATCCCACAGCATTGTTAATTTGGCATTAAGAAATACATGTGAGGAATAGAGACCCAACCTAAAACAAGGATGAATACCTCTGAATTGTTTAAGGAGATTGAAAGGGTATCACATATTTAGAAATTGTTTAACCCTATATGTAAATTATATATGATTATAAAATTTATATAATGAATTATGAGATTATTATAAAATAATGTAAATTGACCCATGCATACTGAGCATGTTGATTTATAACATATTTGTTCAGTTTAATCTACTTAATGTATTGTCTATACTTCTGCACATGGTAATTAGGAACCTTCTATAATATTGCATGTGAAGGGAGGTTTGGAGTTGAGGGGAAACTACAGTCTTCTTCTCTAATTAAACTAAATATTACCCTAAGAATAATAGAGACATTTCGGTGACTATAACTCCTGAGACTTGGTGGGATAGAATTAGAAACACGTGCACAAAAAGGAAAGGGATGGATTTTTTTCTTCCCCATCTTCTTATAAAATAGATTTTCTTTATTTGAACCCCCAGGAATTGAATAAATTCAGATAAATTTTCAAATAAATTTCTCTCTATTGAAGACTCAGAATCAAATAAGTTCAAATAACTGCAACCTGAACTTGCTCTTTAATTTCAAGAACCAAATAAATTTGAATAAGGAGTGATACTTGTATTTACTGTTTTTATAAGTAAGACGATGTGGTTAGGTAAAGAGTACAGTTTGGAAGATTAGGAAACTGTAGTTCTAAAGCCTGCCACTGTCTCTTGATTTGATCTTTCTGGATTTTCATTTCCTTCTCTATAAAATTATGAGGTTGGATTAGATTTTTGTCTCTCAGCCTGATGGAGACTGAAGTCTAATGGTCCTGAAAGTTGGTAAAAGTCATATATTTACTTGTAATAAGATTGTAAGCCAAACAGAAGTCTCCTTTATATTTGATTCAAGTTGATACTACTGTTTCTTCATAAAATTTGTCAGAAAATACAATTTATTGACATGGCTTTGAATTAAATTAGAGAATTAATATAAAAGATTGAGAGTCACTATGCTACATATTGTCCAAGGTATATTTCCCAAGATGTAGGTGACAATAGTTTACTCTTATAAGATTAACACATTTATTCTGGAAAAATCAGAGGTGCATCAGTGTCCATAATTTTGTATTCACTGGTAATGTTTAGTAGACTTTCACAGGATTCACTTCCAAGATTGGTTTTCAGTTACTGTGTACTCAGACTTAATCTCATTCTATTTCTATAGTTCCACAGCTGCAGTTAAACTGTGTTCCAAAAACTATTGATTGATTTGATTGGAACACTGAGTAATATTTTTTTTCTTGGAAATAAATGTTAAACAGTAATTCTCCAGTGTAGAGAAGACCATATTGGTAATTAAAATATAGTGTACTTCTTTATGTTACCATTTTAGCCACATGCTGCCATCGTTGATAATTTGGTTTCTGAAAATTGAATTCTAAATTTGGAAAAATAAGAATATATTTTACTATTGTATCCAGATAATTCTTTGATTCCTTCTTACCCTCTATCTCTTCTCTCCTATCCCCACCAAAGTAGCAGTGGTTCCACTAGTGGGTAAAGTACATCATAGCTGGGCTCCTGTATAATATCACTTTAAAATGATATAAATTAAGGTGGGAGAAGAGGTTGTGTTTTATAAGTCAAATCTACTTCATTTGCTCCACAAAACTGCATATTGACTATGTCAGTTTGAATGCCAGGGGGTGGACAGACAATAGTTGCTTCGTGGGTAATTAACATGGTTTCACCCTCTGCTTTTTAGAAAGACATAATGCTTGTTTTCTGTCCCAGTCTGAGGAGAAAATGAATTCTAAAATGCCTTGATGCCATATTTAGTGAGTGCTTTTAGTCTGTGGAGAGAGACAATTTACTAATGAGACTTGCTCACCATTAGTCAAGAAGTGTCAAATGGGTGTGCTATATTGTTGTCAAAATGTGAGTTGGAATTTGGTTTTTAAATAGCTTAATATAGCACCTTTTTTATTTACCCATAATGTAGAATTACTGTTGCTCCATAATTCAGATCCGCATTCCTAGATTTCCATGATTATTTACTTCTGGGATGATATAATTTGCACCTAAATTTAGCTGTCTCTAACACATCTTTTTTATGTCAATTATATTATTCAATGAATAAATACAATCTCAAAGCATGTATCAACAACATCAAGACTAAGCATTATGAATAGTACAATACATCTTATAATTCTTTATTCTAGAGGAACTCTGGTGCCATCTACTGCATAGTTTGTTAGAGGAAGAAAAGTATGTGACATCAAGTAGATGTTTCAATTAATCTGATTTTTTGTTTTTTTTTTAATTAACAATAAATAATTATTTATTTATAAATAAGTAATAAGAAATAAATTGATTGTTTTTTAGAGCAGTTTTAGGTTTACAGACAAATGGAGCAGATATACAGCGTTCCCATATTCTGCCCTCCCTCTACCCAGTTTCCCCTATTATCTATCATCTTTTGCTGGTGTGGTGCATCTATTACAGTTGATAAATAGTATTGATACATTATTATTAGATAAAGCCCAGAGTTTATATTAGTCTCACTCTGTGTGTGTTGTAAAGTTGTGTGGGTATTGCCAAATGTAGTTTCATGTATCCACCTGTTACAGTGTCATACACAATTGCCCTAAAAATCCTCTGTACTCTACCTACTCATCCCTTTACCCCATGCCTGCAGCCTGTGTCAAACACTGATCTTTCTACTGTCTCTGTAGTTTTGCCTTTTCCAGAATGCCATATAGTTGGAATCATATAGCATGTAGTCTTTTTAGATACTAACTTTTTAGATTCACGCCTTTCATTTAGCAATTTGCATTTAAGGTTTCTCTGTGTGTTTGTAGCTTGATAGCTGATTTCTTTTCATTACTGAATGATATTCCATGCTGTTGATGTACCACAGTTTGTTTATCCATTCACCTGTTGAAGGACATTTTGGTTGCCTCCAGTTTTTAGCAATTATAAATAAAGATGTTATTAAACAGTCACAGGTTTATATCTGGATATAAGTTTTCAACTTATGTGGGTAAAATCCTAGGACTGCAATTCCTGGATCTTAGCAAAACTGTCGAGCTTTGTAAAAAACTGCCAGACTGTACCATTTTACATTCCCACCAACAATGTGGGACTATACCATTTTACATTCCCACCAACAATGAATGAGAATTCCTGTTTTTCCATATCCTCACAAGCATTTGTTGTTAGTGTTTTAGTAGATGATGTCTTTTAAGGAATTGGTCTGTTTCATGTAGGTTATCAAATTTCTGGGTACAAAGTTATTCATAGTATTCCTATTCCTTTATTACCCTTTTAATGTCCATGAGATAAATAGTGATGACTGTTTTTTCATGTCTGTTTTTGAAATTTTTTTTTATGTTTTATTTCTTTCTTGAGAGAGAGAGAGAGACAGAGAGAGACACAGACCGAGCATGAGTGGGAGAGGGTCAGAGAGAGAGGGAGACACAGAATCTGAAGCAGGCTCCAGGCTCTGAGCTGTCAGCACAGAGCCAGATGCAGGGCTTGAACCCACAAACCATGAGATCATGACCTGAGCCAAAGTCAGACACTTAACTGACTGAGCCACCCAGGCACCCCCTTTTTAACATTTTTGTAATGTTTTATTTTTTTATATTTCTGTATTTTTAATTTGTGTCTTCCCTTTCTATCTTGGTATTCTAGCTAGGGGTTATCAAATTTATTGATCTTCTGAAAGAACCAGTTGATGTTAACTTTTTAAAAGGCATGGAATATAAACAACTCTTTTATTCTCTGATACCATCTACTGAATGGCTTTTTTTAAGGAAGAAAATATTATGAAAGCATATCATGGATTCTTTTTCTTAATCTGATTTTCAGTTTAATTGTTGTTGTAGATTTTTTAGGCCTTATTTTGCATTGGAACATAGAGACCTACCGGAAAGGTATCAGAGTTACTTTTTATCAGGGCGAGTAACTGCCCCAAGGAGGGTTTTCCTGTTAGAATTTAGCCATCTTACCTTTTCCTATGAGAATTCAATACTGAATCTCCAGGAATTTTCATGAGATCACGACACCATTGAAAAATCATTAAGTCTTTTGCTTATATTCTACTTTTAAATTTTTCCCACAGGGTTAGAGCTGTTCATAGTGGTCCCATAGGAAGTTTAAGTGTTTCACTATATCATTAAACTTCCAATTATTGAAGGTAGATTTCATAAGTCACTTTAGTGTGTTTATATTATCTAAAGAGATACTTTTGAACCTTTACATGAGTTATGTCTTTTAAAAATAAGGCACGTGGATGGTTGGTATTTAACAAACCACTAATTTTAAAATTATTTTGAAAAAAAGGTATTTTGAATATTCCATATGAATGGAAATTTGTCTGATCTGATTTGTTTCTAGAAGTAGAAAAGACTAGAAATATGAAACTCTCATTAAGGAACAGTAAAAAATACTAGACTGAAAAACAAAAGTTAAAGTAGATAGAAAATAAAAACATATATCTGTATCCCAAAGGAGAAAATCTCCTTGACTAGAGCCATTGACTATTTGACACAGGGTTTAGGAATCTGAATTCATACTAATTCATAATTCTAGAATTTAATTTAAAATCATCCTGGGTTAGAAACAACTCAAGTATCCATGGACAGATGAATGGATAAGCAAATTTGGTGTATACATATAATGGAATATTATTTAGTCTGAAAAGGAAGGAAATTCTGACAGATGGTGTAACATGGAGGAACCTTGAGGACATTACACCAAGTAAAATAAGCTGGTCACAGAAAGACACATACTGTATGCTTCTGCTTATAGGAAGTACTTGGAGTAGTCAAAATCATAGAAAGTAGAGTCTTGGTTGCCAGGGGTAAAGGGGAATAATGAGTGGTTGTTTAATGGGTGTGGAGTTTTCGTTTTATGAGATGAAAAGAGGTATGGAGATGGATGGTGGTGATGGTTGCACAACATTGTGAATGTATGTAATACCACTGGACTGTACATTTTAAGTTGTTAGGATGTATGGGCGCCTGGGTGGCTGTCAGTTAAGTGTCCGACTCTTGATTTCAGTTCGGGTCATGATCTCATGGTTCATGAGTTCGAGCCCCACATCTGCAGTTAGTGCAGAGCCTGCTTGGGATTCTCTCTCTCCCTCTGCCCCTCTCCCGCTGACATCCCTGCACTCCCTCTCAAAAAAATTGTAAAAGAAATTGTTAGGATGGCAAATTTTATGTGTGTTTTACTGCATTAAAAAAAAATTTTTTTTTTAATTATCTTGGTTTGGTAGCTCCTCCAGGCACCTGGAAGAACCAAAGGCACAGACTCTAACAACATATCCAAAACTTAAATCTCTAAACAGTCTCAATATGAAGTTATTTTAAAAATGAAATCATTCCTCGCAAAATAAACAAATCATAAAACACACAAGTAAACAAGTCATTGTTTGCAGTAATTGGCAAAAACAGTAAAAAAATAGGACCAAGCCTTCAGAAACTGTGGATTTTGTAATTAAAAGATAAAAATATAAAAAGAGTATACTTTATTTAAAGAAATACGAAGTTAAAAATTAAAAACATGAGTAAAAGAGACTATCAAAACTATCCAACATATATGAAAAAATAACCAAATAGAATATCTAAAAGTGAAGAGTGAAATAATAGAAATTAAAAATTTAATGAGAGTTTTAAACAGCCAGTTATATATAGTGAGGGTAATTGATAATTGGGAAGATCTGAAGAAGCCACAAAAAACAATGCAGCAAAGACATGAAAAATGTGGAAGATGCTAAGAGAGACATGGAGGATATAGTGAGATGAACTGTTGTTAGTCTAATCAGAATTTTGGGTGGAGATTATAAATAGAATTTAATAGGGTCAGTATTCAAAAAGATACTGCCTAAGAATTTTTTAGAATTTATATGAATCATTATATTCAGGGATGCTAGTGTTACCTAACAGGATGAAAGGAAATAAATTCACATCAGACCTAAAGAAGACTGAAGATTAGGGTGCCTGGGTGGCTCAGCTGGTTAAGCAGCCAGCTCTTGATTTCGGCTCAGGTCATGATCTCAGTTTGTGAGTTCAAGCCCTGCGTGGGGCTCTGTGCTGACAGCATTGGAGCCTGCTTGGGATTCTTTCTCTCCCTGTCTCCTTCTTTTTCTGCCCTTTTCCCGCTTGCATGCTCTCTCTCTCAAAATGAATAAACTTAATGAAAGAAAGAAAAGAAAGAAAGAAAGAAAGAAAGAAAGAAAGAAAGAAAGAAAGAAAGAAAGAAGAAAGAAAGGAAAACAAGACCAAAGAAAAAGAGAAAATCTTGAAAACAGCTAGAACTAAAGGACTACTTACAAACATAGACTGACAGCTGATTTCTAAGCAAAATGATCCCCTACAAAAGAAAATGGCTATCAATTTAGCATTTTATATTCTGGTAAAAGGTCTTTCAAGGAACAGATTTATTTGCAGGTTAAAAAGAAAATAGAGGCTTTACTTTTAACAGACTTCCTCTTTAAAAACAAAACACAACAGGGGCGCCTGTGTGGCGCTATCGGTTGAGCCTCGGACATCAGCTCAGGTCATGATCTCATGGTTCCTGAGTTCGAGCCCTGCATTGGGCTCTCTGCTGTCAGTGCAGAGCCTGCTTTAGATCCTCTATCTCCCTCTCTCTCTCTGCTCCTCCCCCACTCACGCTTGCTCTCATTAAAAAAAAAAAAAAAAAAAAACATTAAAAAGTACAGAAAAACAAAACAAAAAAGCCTCAGGTTTATACTTGAGGAAGAAACAAAACAATCTTGGAAAGAAAGTCTGAGATGCAAAGAGGAATGAAATTAAAAATTGATAATCATTGAAGTTAATCTCAAGAAAACCTAATTGCATAAAATAATAAAAGTAATATTTACCTGTGGCATTAAAGATGCTGTAATACCTGACAATGAGAACATGTAAGCCTAGAGTGGTGTGACAGTAAAGCATTGTACAGAGCTTTTAATAGGTCAGATATATTTAATGACTTTAGGCTTTGACAAGGGAAAATATGCATGTGAAAATTTCTGGGCTAAGTAATAATAGATCTAGAGATACTAGTTTCAAAGCAATAATCGAAGAGAGGAAATCATACGGAAAAAAATAATTTCAAAAGAAAAACTGGGGCCTTTAAAAGCAAAAAATAGAAATAAATGGAAATATTAGTTATCTAAAGAGAGTATGAGCTCTCTAATTAAAACAGGTGATCAGGTAGAATAAAAATTCAAATCCACCTATATGTTTTTCATAAAAGGTCCTTGAAAAGGTGATAGCCTGACCAGATACATGTAGCAACATATTAACATCAAATACAATGATTTATAAAGTCAAAGAGCAGTATTAAAAATTAATAGGAGTTTTATATGATGATAAAAGGTATTGTTCAATTATGAGTATGTATACCAGAATAACATAGCTTGAAAAGATGAAGTTATTAAATATATAAGAACATCATAGAGGGAAAGTTTGTCTTAGGTCAAACAGACTTAAAACTAATGAGAAGAAAGAATATTTGAACAACATAGTTAACAAGTTTGAGCTACTAGCCATATATAGAACCCTGAACCCAACCATCATCAAGTTGGTAGACAGAGAAAACATTGTAAACATTTTTTAAGTGTACTTGAAATTTTATAAAAATTGACTGCATTCTGTACATTAAGAAATTATCCACAAGTAAAACTGATATCATACAGACCATATTCCTTGATACAGTTCAATTAAGATGGCAATCAGTAACAAAAAGATAACTTTAAACAAATATATATATATATATTTATATATATATATATATATATATAAATTTTAAGACATTCCTAAGTAATTCAGGGGATAAAGAAGAACTAATACCTATTAGGATATATTTAGCTCTGGATGATATTCAAAAGATATTTGCAAACTTATTGGACAAGCTGGTTTGGTAAAAGGAAATTTATAAACTTAAATTCTTATACTAGGAAAAAAAATTAATGGGTGAACCATATATCTAACTGAAGGAGTTAAAACAAAAAGGGTAACCCTAAATAAGTTGGACAAAGGCAAATGAAGATGTTAACAAAATTAGTGAAATAGAATGCAAAGATAGAGAAGACAGACAAGGTTAAAAGGTCAATATTTTAAAAAGTCTTTAAAATTAAAATGTCACAGCCAGTATCTGAAATCTTATATTCTAAAATTTTAGGAATTTAATGCTTCATAGGTTTTGCTTATTTTTTAAACTTTTGATTTAGAGAAACTACCCAAATTACTATCTTTGATTTTTTTCTTCTCCTGATAGCGATTATTAGAAAATAGATGTATTATATAAAAATTAAATAATTAAATAATAATTTTAATTAAATAATTTAAAAAAGCTAATGCTTTTTGAGATCTATGTGATAGGCACTGGATATACACTATATATTCGTTCATTTAATCCTTGAAGCAATTCCTTTAGATGCTGTTAGTAGAATCACTTTACAGATAATGAAATTATGGCTTCTAAAGTTACTTGCCCAAAGTTTCACAGCCTGTAATCAACACAGCTTAAATTTGCTTCCAGGTGTACCTGACCACAAAGATGTACTTCCATCCAGTCTTGTATATTGCCTTCCAGTATACTATTTATTATGGGATAAAAATGTATTGGGTTTTTGTAGAGTGATGGTTCTCCAAGTGTGATGCATGGAACCCTGGGGTCCCTGAGACTCATTCAAGGAATCTGCAAGGTCAAAACTTTTTTTTTTTTTTTTAAATAATTCTAAGTTGTTATTTGCCACTTTGCTCTGTTGACATCTCCACTGATGATACAAAAACAACGTTGCATAAATTGCTGGATCCTTAGCATGAATCAAGCTAGTAGCAGGCTCTGTGGAAGGGAAAAAAAATAGTTACAAACAGAGAGGGAGGGAGGCAAAACTTGGGTTCTTCAGTACCACACACATTATAGTAAAAAAAGGACCATTACACTTAAGAGTGTCCTTGATGAAGGAATAATTTTTTTTCAATTTATGAAATTTTAATCCTTGGGCTAGACATTTTAAAAAATATTTTGTGTGATTAAATACGAAGTTCTCAAAATATTTCTGTTACATACCAGATTACATTGGTGGCCTTAACTTGAGGACAAAAGACTTTATTAAAGATCATAACATGAGTATCTAAGTACCAAATAACATAGCAAACATCTTCATAAAGCAGAAACTTACAGAAAATTCAGAGAAAAGAACAAACATATGGGAGTATTTAGTCCAAGATAGGTGAAGTGAATTTAAAATAAAGGTACAGAAGACCTAAAAGAATAGTAAGGGATAGTTTGTGGGTATGTATTGAACTCTATCCTAGATAGCATATAATATACTTTCTTCTCCAGTGTACAGAGAATGTTCATCAAAAAATTGATATACTAAGTCAAAAAGAATCCTAAAATAGTTCTATAAATCAGAAGGAACACATAAAAAGGTTTTCTATCATACTATAAAGATAGAACTAAATAACAAAAAATTTTAAAGTCCTGTCCACTACAGTATAAATATTCTCTTAACTTTAAGGTGTAAGGGAAGAAAACAAAATTGTTGATTCTATTTTCTACAATGTAGATGAAATGGGTAATTACATAGGAAAATCCAGTTTACCAGAATTCTTATCTCAGAAGAGATAAATAGATTTCTTTCAGAGGAGATAGAAAGCTTAAACAAGCCTCTTTTTTTTTTTTTTTTTTTTTCTTTTTAAGTTAGAAAATGTATCAAAAAGTTCAACAGTGGTGCACCTGGATGACTCAGTTGGTTAAATGTCTGACTCTTGATTTCAGCTCAGGTCATGATCTCAGGGGTGTGAGATCAAGCCCTGCCTTGATGTGGAGTCTGCTTAAGATTCTGTCTTTCTTTCTCCACCCCACTCACATGCTTGCTGTCTCTAAAATAATAATGATGATGATGGCAGCATTCTTTAAAAAAACAAACAAACAAAAGCACCAAGCCCAGAAGATTTGAAAATTTTATTTTACCAAACCTAAGATTAGCCAATTTCAATGCTCTATAAATTTTTCCAGAACATAAAAAAAGAAAGTACTCTAATTATTTTAACATGACTGTGAAGTTGATCTATATAAAAATCTCATAAAGATAGTTAACATCTGTACAACTACAGAACAGTCTCACATCACTACAAAAACATCAGATAGAATTCTATGCTACAGTAAGAAAATAATACTTCATGATCCAATGAGATGTGTTCCAATAATGCAGGAATGGTTCCATTTTAGGAAATCTATTAATATAAATAACCTATTAATCTAAGAAGGAACAAAAAATAAAGTTCATCTCCACTGATGCTGATAAGACCTTTGGCAGAATGCAACCTGTGTTCATGATAAAAATAATCAATAAAAAAGGAGTTGATGCATATTTCTTAAATAAAACACATATACCCTAGTTTTATTTATTTTTTATTTTTTTAAATATAATTTGTTGCCAAATTGGCTAATATTATAGAGTGTAAAGTATGTTCTTCATTTTTGGGGTAGATTCCCATGGTTCATCACTTACATACAACACCCAGTGGTCATCCCAACAAGTGCCTTCCTCAGTGCCCATCACCCATTTTCCCCTCTCCCCCACCCCCTACCCACCCTCACTTTGTTCTCTGTATTAAGAGTCTCTTATGGTTTGCCTCCCTCCCTCTCTGTTGGTAACTATTTTTTCCCCCTTCCCTTCCCCCATGGTCTTCTGTTAAGTTTCTCAAGATCCATATAGAGTGAAAACATGATATCTGTCCTTTTCTGACTGACTTATTTTATTCAGCATAATACCTTCCAGTTCCATCCATGTTGCTGCAAATGGCATGATTTCATTCTTTCTCATTGCCAAGTAGTATTCCATTGCATATATAAACCACATCTTCTTTATCCATTCATCTGTTGATGGGCATTTAGGCTCTTCCCATAATTTGGCTATTGTTGAAAGTGCTGCTATAAATATTGGAATACATGTGCCCCTATGAGAACCAGCACTCCTGTATCCCTTGGATAAATTCCTAGTAGTGCCATTGCTGGGCCGTAGGGTAGTTCGGTTTTTAATTTTTTGAGGAACCTGTACACTGTTCCAGAGCGGCTGCACCAATTTGCATTTTCACCAACAGTGCAAGAGGGTTGCTGTTTCTCCACATCATCGCCAGCATCCTGTTGTTTCCTGATTTGTTCATTTTAGCCACTCTGACTGGTGTGAGGTGGTATCTCAGTGTATATACCCTAGTTTAAATACAGCGTAATATTTAGTGTGGAAACAGTGTTAGCATTCCCATTAAATTGGAACAAGACAGGACTGTTCTCAGTCTCAACTATGTATTTAACATTGTATTAGAGGTGTGGACAATTAGACAAGAGAGAACTGCTTTAGATTTCTACAAATTGGTAAAGAAGAAATACAACTAGTTCTCTTTGCAAATGATAATAGAAAACCAAGAGTAATGATAATACTAACTCAGACAGTAAAACAATTCAGTACAGTGTCACGATACATAAAATGAACAATCAGTGGGTTTTATATACATATAATCAGATGATATAATACCATTTACAATAGCAAAAAAAAAAAAAGACAAAATGCTTTGCAATAAACCCAAATGATTTCATTTTTCCCTAAATTAATATATAAATTTCATATGATTCCTTTAGAAAGTTCTCTTCCCCTCCCAACACCCCATCTTTCCTTGAAGCTAACATATGGAATATAAATATACAAGAATATATATTTTTTTTAAGTGCTGGCACTGTGTCTTCCAAGCATTAAAACCTGTATAATTAAAATTGTAGTCCTATCACCTGAATGGACAAGCAATCTTGTTGAGAAATAGACCCAAATACCCAAGGAAGTTCATATGATGCAAATGTCTTTACAAATAGTGGGGGAAATGATGGACTGTTTAATAAATGGTCTTAGGACAGCTTGAAAACCAACTGGAAAAAGATAAAATTAGATCCATACTTCATGTATAGTTGAATACATTTTATTGCATTGAGTATGTAGATGGCACTGGATAGTATTGCCATCTTTTTTTTTAAATTTTTTAAAAATGTTTATTATTTTTGAGAGAGCGCGCACAAGTGGGGGAGGGGCAGAGAGAGAGAGGGAGACACAGAATCCGAAGCAGGCTCCAGGCTCTGAGCTGTCAGCACAGAGTCCGAAGCGGGGCTCAAACCCGCAAGCTGTGAGATCATGACCTGAGCCTAAGTGGGACACCCAACCAACTGAGCCACCCAGGTGTCCCAGTGTTGCCATCTTAATAATGTTAAGTCTTCCAATTCACAGACTTGATGTCTTTTTGTTTATTCAGGTCATCTTTAATTTTTTTCAAAAGTGTTTTGAAGTTTTCCAGGTATAAGTCTTTGTTTTTCTTTGTTAAATATATTCTTATGTATTTGGATCCTTTGTAAATGGTACTGTTTTCTAAATTTCCATTTTGGATGGTTCATTGATTTTTGCATAGAAACTCAATTGGGTTTCTTGTGTGTTTATTTGATTTGGTATTCAACTTTGCTGCATTCACTTTTTAACTCTTGTAGTTTTTTTGTGTGTGAATTCTTTGGGATTTACTCTGTATAGGATCACGCCATCTGTGAAGAGACATTGTTTCAGCTCTTCCTTCCCAGCTTGTATGTCCTTTATTTTTCTATTTTCTTTCTTTCTTTCTTTCTTTCTTTCTTTCTTTCTTTCTTTCTTTCTTTCTTTCCTTTTCTTTTCTTTTCTTTTCTTTTTTTTTTTTTTGCCTATTTTTTTTTGCCTATTTTGTCAATTTCTCTAACTGGAACCTCCAGTACACTGTTGAGCAGCAGTTGTTAAAGTGTCTTTGGCGTGCCTGGGTGGCTCAGTTGGTTGAGCATCCAATTCTTGATTTTGGCTCAGGTCATAATCCCAGGGTCATGGGATCAGGCCTCACATTGGGCTCTGTGCTGAATGTGCAAGCTTGCTTAATATCCTCTCTCTCTCTCTCTCTCTCTCTCTCTCTCTCTCCCCCCCCCTTCTCTCCCCCTCTCCCTTCGGCTCCCCTCCCCCACTCCCTTTCTTTTTCTAAAAACAAGATATAAGAGATTTAAATATAAAATAACCATTTTATACTGTAAGAAAGGATCCATTAATTCTATTATAACCTGGATGAAGGGCAAAGGATTTCTATCTATTACTTAAAGTCCGGATGTCATAAAATAAAATACTGACTACATTTAAGAGTCATTTATATTAAGAAAGAAAAAAATAATTTACCCAGGAAGAAAGCTCCATAGTCAAAGTTGAAAGACAAAGACAGGGGTGCCTGGGTGGCTCAGTCAGTTAAGTGTCCAACTTCAGCTCAGGTCATGATCTCCCAGTTTACGAGTTCAAGCCCTGCATTGGGATCTGTGCTGATAGCTCAGAGACTGGAAGTTGCTTTGAAGTCTGTGTTTCCCTCTCTCTCTGCCCCTCCACTGCTCGTGCATTCTCTCTCTTTCTCTTTCTCACACACTCTTTCTCACACAAATAAACATTAAAAAAAATTTTTTAATGAAGTAAAAAAGAATTTAAAAAAAAGACAGAGAAAATATTTGCAAAATGTGTCACAAAGAGTTAATCTCCCTATTACATAAGTAAGTTTTTTAAATTAAGAGGGGGGAAAGAAAGACCACACACCCAATAGAAATTTGACCAAAGGCATGAGCAGAGTATTACACACAGAAAAATAAGACATTCAAATGGCCCTTGAATTTATAATAGAACTGCAAATTAAAACAATAGTGAGTTACCATTTCTCTTCTGTTAGATTGGCCAAAATTCAAAAGTCTTACAGCACTCTGTTAGGGAACCTATGAAACAATCACTTTTATCCGTTGACATGGGAAGCACAAAATGATACACTTCCTACAAACAGTATTAGGCAATATCTATTAAAACTACATATGTGGGCGCCTGAGTGGGTGAGTCACTTAAGCATCTGACTCTTGATTTTGACTCTGGTCATGACCTCACAGTCGTGAGACCAAGCCACGCATGGGACTCAGTGCTGGACAGGGAGCCTGTTTAAGATTCTTACTCTCTCCCTCTGCCCCTCCCTTGCTCACACACACGTTTGCATGCGCGCTCTCTCTCTCTCTCTCTCTGTCTCTCAAAAAAAAAAAAAACAAACTACATATGAATTTACCCTTTATTCCAGTAATCCCACTTTTTAGAATTTACCTGAACATATTTGTTTGACAATATGCACAAAATTCTTCATTTCAGTGTTTTATAATAGTGACGTATTAGAAATCAGTTACATGCCATCCACATGTTGACTATTCTGTGGTAGAAACATATAGTGGCTAGATAGACATAGAGCTAGAGAATGAAGAACGTCCCTGAACTGATAAGAATGATTAATTCCCAGGGGCACCCAGGGGCACCTGTTGAGGAGCCAACTCTTGGTTTTGCCTCAGGTCATGATCTCAGGGTCATGCAAGGTGGGCTCTGTGCTGAGCACGGAGCCTGCCTGAGATTCTCTCTCCCTCTCCCTCTGATGCTCCCCTGCTTACACTCGTGCATGTGCTTTCCCTCTCTCTCTCTCAAAAAAAAAAAAAAAAAAAAAAAAGATTAATTCCCTGGGTATATATTTTTAAAAGAAAAAATATACCACATATTGTATGTAACATATTCACTTTTAAGAAGTAAGAGGGAAGAATACATTAATTTGTTTATTTTTATGCAAAAACAAAAGGATAAACTAGAAACTAATGAAATTGGTTACTTTGGGAGTGGTGGAAAATAAAGGAAAATAAGTAAAGCCTTACTTGTATAGTTTTGTTTTTGAAACATGTTAATTTTTTACATTAAAAAAATAAAATCAGCAAGGATGGGGGAGGGAACCCTGTGATTGAGTACCAACTACTACAAAAAAAGCAAATACACCTAACTGTATACCATATTGATAATACAGAACAGAGGAAAAACATTAATTCAAATAATTAACCTAGCAGTCTAACTTTAATCTCAGTGGGACATATTTTAAGGATAAACATTTTTCAGTGGTGGTATTGGTATAGTAATTCCGAGAGTCTTTACTGTCAGAGAAAGGAATAGAAATACTAAATGAGGGAAGAAAAAGAACAGTCCTGTGTTATTAGAGGTATCTGAGAATTCATGATTCAAATATATAATCCATATATGTATAGTACTTATTAGCTTTGCCTACTGTAAGATTCTAGAAGCAGTGACACCACAAGTAGCAGTGACCACACTTAACATCCAGACCTTGATGTCTAAATAGCACTCTCTACCACAAAAAGGAAAAATTAGTATATTTGCAATATTGGTTGATTCTAAGTCAGAGACAGGAAAAGTAGAAAGTGGACATGGAGTATCTTTTTTTATGCCAAACACCAAGTCCCCACAAATAAGTGATACATCAAAAGGATACAGGACCAACTTGAAGGGGTTTCCTTTGGCTAAATTTGGAACAGGTTGTATATTAAAATGAATAGTGATGGCATGGATGATAACATTGGAGAACAGGAAACAATCCATGAGTCCATACTGGTAAAAACAAACAAAACAAAAGATAAGGGTCACAGAAGAGAAGACACTTTTTAAAAATAATGCTACATAAAAGAGAATGAATAATGGAATTACAAAATTATCATTTTGCAATCACTTAGTGTAACAATTGATTCTGGCAGGAATCATCAATTGATGCTAAAACAATTGAATATAGAATGTTGGGAAACAGAATAGTCACATTAAAGTATTACTCCACAGATTGCTAATTACAAAGGAGAAAAGGTAACTTCACAATGGAGAGATTTGTTGGATATCACCAAGCAAGACATCAATGACATCACTGATATGGGGACCAAATGATAAAATAACACCAAGCAGGAATATCACCTATGATATTATTCCTGTAAAAAAAAAAAAAAAAAAAAAAAAAAAAAAAAGATTAATCTGAATCTAAATTGTGAGGAATGTAACCCAGATTGTGGAACGTGTTATAAACTAAATGGCATGAAAGTAACAACAACAACAACAACAACAACAGCAACAACAACAACAAGGCAGGAGAAAAGACTGGGGACACATGATAGTCAAATAGAACATGTAGTTCTTTTTTTTTTTTTTTTTAAGTCTTATTTATTTATTTATTGAGAGCCAGCGAGTGCATGTGTGAGTAGAGAAGGGGTAGAAAGAGAGGGAGAGAGAGAATTCCAAGCAGGAGTCGGATGCTCAACTGACCAAGCCACCCAGCCTCCCCTAGAACATGAAGTTCTTGGTTGCATACTGAAATCAGGAAGAAAAAAGGCTATAAAGGACGTAATTTGGAAAGCTGAGGGCATTACACTTTGTTAAATTTATTGAAAGGGATAAGGCATTATAGTTATGTATCGTAGTGTTCTTTATTACTCAAGTATTTCATATTAAGTATTCATAATATCTTCAAATGCTTCTCCCCTAAATAACCTGTGCATATGTAAATCAAATGATAAAAAAAAATGTCAACAGTTGTTGAATTTATAGAGGTAAAATTTTGTGGAAGTACATTGTAACTTTTCTGTAGATTGAAATGTTTAGAAGAAAAAAAATGGGAAAAAATAAAAAGCAAGGGCAAAAACTGTGTACCATAAATGATTCCATAGGACTTTGCTTCCCTTTTAACTATATCATTATTTGCACTGATATGATACTTGTCATTAAATGATATCAATATATGTCAGTTCTATAAGTGCTAAATCGGTGTTAACTGTTGTTAATATAGCTATCAAAATGAAGAGAAGGGAAATGGAGATGGGGAAAGCATACAAAAATGCCACCATCCTGGCCTTTAAAAATTTTTTTTGGATTAGTGACATATTTTCCACATTCATGATCTCATAATTGAGACAACACAATCAATATTCTTAGATTGCTTTCAAGAGCAGCTATTCCTCTTAGGTAAATAATGCTACCTATCAGTGTGTGATAAACAAAGGTGTGAATACAAGGAAGTTAAAATCTTTAGGTCCCCAGTGATTCACGTCTCTCTCTATTTGCAAAATATACTCATCTTTGCCCAAGACCTCCAAAAATCTTACCGTTACTACCATATTATCTCGTGATCTGATTTAGTTCCAGGTGCAAGCAGGGTTCTTTGGGTATAGCTCTTTAAGTACAGTGCTTCAAATGTAGTTCCTCTTGTTCTATAGACCTTTAAGGGGCACCTGGGTGGCTCAGTTGGTTAAGCGACCGACTTCGGCTCAGGTCATCTTGAGGTTCATGGTTTCGATCCCCGAGTTGGGCTTTGTCCTGACAGCTCAGAGCCTGGAGCCTACTTCAGATTCTTTGTGTCTCTCTCTCTGCCCCTCCACCCACTCGTGGTCTCTCTCTCCAAAAAATGAATAAACAATTTTTTTAAAAAGTGGAGTGTTTTTTTGTTTTTAAGTAAAAAGGCAAGTTACCTGCCCACACACACCCAACAAACAGTGGTGGGACAGGCATAGGATAACTGTTGTAAACACTCTTCAGAATTGGGGAAATGGGGCGCACATGGAGGTCACTATTCATAGCAATTCTGAAATCCAGCTGGGCAAAAGTTGGAACTTGTTTTGATCTTAAGGCCTAAGAATGATTCTTTATGACTTGGATCTGTCATGTTCCACTTTCTGAGTTATTCCTTTCTGTTTTTTTTTAATTGAGATATAATCCACATATTATAAAATTAACTATTTTAAAAGTATACAATTTAGTGGGTTTTAGTGTACTCATTCACTGAGTTTTGCAACCATCACTGCTATCCGATTCCTGAACATTTCATCATCCTAAACCCCTTAACAGATTAACACTCTCTCATCCTTTTCCTACCTTCCCTCAGGCTCTGGCAACCACTAAACATACTCTCTGTCTCAATAGATTGGTCTGTTTTAGACATTTCATATGAATAGAATCATACCATGTATAGCCTTCATTTAGCATGTTTTCAAGGTTCATCCTTATAATATGTATCAGTTCTTCATTCCTTTTTATGATTGAATAATACTCTGTTGTATGGATACGTGCATTCACCAGTTGATGTTCATTTGGGTTGTTTCCACTTCTTGGCTATTGCAAATAATGCTACCATGAACATTCATGCACTTGTTTTTGGTTAGACATATGTTTTCACTTTCCTTGGGTATATACCTTGAAGTGGAATTTGCTGGATCATAATGGTAATTATTTGTTTACATTTTTGAAGAACTGCCAGTGTGTTTTCTGAAATGGCTACACCATTTTGCAGTCTCACCGGCAGTGTTTGAGGGTTCAGATTTCTTAATATCCTCATGAACACTTTATCCTTTTGGGTGTGAAATGATATCTCATTGTGGTTTTGACTTGCATTTTTTTCCCTCATGGGAAATGATGTTAAGCATCTTTTTTCATGTACTTATTGGCCATTAGCAATATCTTCTTTGGAGAACTATCTACTCAAATCATTTGCCATTTTTTATTTGGGCATTTTTTTTATTGCTGATTTGTAGGAGTTTGTTATATGCTGTGGACACTGGATTCTTATCAGACATGATTTATAAATATTTACGCCCATTGAGTGGACTGTCCTTTCACTTCACAAAGGTAGTGTCCTTTGAAGCACAAAAGTTTTTAATATTGATCAAGTCTAGTGTATCTATTTTTTTCTTTTGTTGCTTATGCTTTTGGTGTCATGCGTAAGGAATCGGTGCCTTAATCCAAGGTTTTGAAGTTTTACACATATATTTTCTTCTAAGATTTTTAAGGTTCTAGCTCCCCTATTTAGGTCTTTGATCCATTTTCAGTTAATTACTATAAAGGGTATGAGGTAGAGATCAAACTTCATTTTGTATGTAAATATCCAGTTGTCCCAGTACCGTTTGTTGAAAAGACTTCTTTCCCCCATTGAATTGTCTTGATACTCTTATCAAAAATAAATTGACTGTAGATGTAAGGGTTTATTTTGGGGCTCAGTTCTACTCCATTCATCTATATGTCTAACCTTATACTAGTAATACCTTGTCTTGATTATTGCACTTTATAGTAATTTTCAAAATCAGGAAGTGCTAATCTTTCAATTTAGTTCTTTTTTTTCAAGATGTTTTGGCTATTCTGGATTCCTTGCATTTCCTTATGCATTTTAGATCAACCTGCCAATTTCTGCAAAAATGCCATCTGGGATTTTGGTAGAGATTGTATTGAATCTCTTTGTGGGGTGTTACCATATTAACAATATTACATCTTCCAGTCATGAACATAGGATGTATTTCTATTTACTTAGGCTGTCTTTGAGTTTCATCATTTTTTTTTTTTGGTTTGTTTTTATTTATTTTATTTTTTAATGTTTATTTATTTATTTCTTTTTTTAGTGTTTAATTTTTTTTAATATGAAATTTATTGTCAAATTGGTTTCCATACAACATCCAGTGCTCATGCCAACAGGTGCCTTCCTCAATGCCCATCACCCACCCTCCCCTCCCTCCCACCCCCCATCAACCCTCAGTTTGTTCTCAGTTCTTTTTTTTTTTTTTTTGACAATAAATTTCATATATTAAAAAAATAAAAAAAGACTTTAAAAAAGAAAAAAAATAAAAGTGTGTTTCATCATTTTTAGCATACAAAACTTCCACTTCTTTGTTAACTTACTCCTCTGAGTATTTTATTCTTTGTTCCTGTTGTAAATGGAATCACTTTCTTACTTATTTCATTTTGGAAATGTTTAATGCCATTGTATAGGAGTAAAATTAATTTTTGTTTATTTATATGATTTCTTGTTGTCTTGCTGAACTTAATTATTATCTCTAAAATTGTGTGTGTGTGGATTCCTTAGAAATTTATCTATATAAGATTTTATTATGAATCACTTTGTTGCATACCTGAAACTAATATAACACTGTATGTTAACTATAGAATTAAAATAACATTAAAAAAATTTTTTTTAAAGTTTTTTTATTTATTTTTGAGACAGAGAGAGGCAGAGCATGAATGGGGGAGGGGCAGAGAGAGAGGGAGACACAGAATCGGAAGCAGGCTCCAGGCTCTGAGCCATCAGCCCAGAGCCCGACGCGGGGCTCGAACTCACGGACCGCGAGATCGTGACCTGAGCTGAAGTCGGCTGCTTAACCGACTGAGCCACCCAGGCGCCCCTAAAATAACATTTTTAAAAAAGATTGTTATGTACAGAGTTTTACTTCTACTTTTCCAAACTAAATGTCTTTTATTTATTTTTCTTACCTAATTGCCTTGGTTGGAACCTCTAGTATATGAATGAAAGTGAATAGTGAGTAGTGTATGAATAAAAGTGGTGAAAATATATATCCTTGTCTTGTGTCTTGTTCCTGATCTTAGAGGGAAAGCTTTTGATCTTTCACCATTAAATATGATGTTACCTGTGATTTTTCATAGGTGCCCTTTCTTAAATTGAGGTAGTTTTCTTCTGTTCCTAGCTTGTTTAGTGTTTTGTGTATGAATGGTTACTGGATTTTGTCAAGTGCTTTTCTACATCTATGGAGATTATTCGGCTTTTGTCCTTTATTAATGTTATATTACAGTGACTAATTGGTTTTTATATGTTGAATTGACCTTGCATTCTTGGGATAAATTCTTGGTATATAGTTCTTTTTTATGTATTGCTGGATTCTGTTTGCTAGTATTTCATTTAGGATTTTTGTGTCTCTTCATAATGGATAGTTTTTATTTGGCTTGGTAGTTTTCTTTTCTTGTGATATCCTTGTCTAGTTTGATATTAGGTTAATGTTGCTGTCACAGAATGAGTTGGGAAGTGTTCCTTCCTCTTCCCTTTTTTAAAATTTGTGAAGCATTTGTGTTAATTTTTTTTTTAATGTCTAATAGAATTCACCAGTAAAATCTGTCTATCCCTGGGCTATTCTTTGTGGCAAGTTTTTTAATTATTCACTGTTTTTTTTATTTATTACAGATCTATTTAGATTTTCTATTACATCTTTGAGTCAGTTTGGTAGTGTGTGCCTTTATAGGAAATTAGTCATTTTGTCTAGGATATCTAGGTTTTTTTTTCTTTTTTTAAATTTTACTTTTATTACTGTGTAGCTAACATAGTGTTATATTAGTTTAGGATATCTACTTTGTTGATGTATGATTTTTAATGTTATTTTCTGATTCTCTTTTATGTTTCTTTAAGGTTAATGGTGATGTCTCTTCCTTTATTCCTGATTTTAACAACTTAAATCTTCTCTTTTTTTTTTCTTTCTTGGTCAGTCTAGCGACAGGTTTATAAATTTGTTGATCTTTTCAAAGAACCAACCTTTGGTTTCATTGATCTTCTGTGTTGTTTTTCTGTTCTTTTTTTTTCTGCTCTAACCTTTTATTTATTTCCTTCTTTTTGTTTGCTTTGAGTTTAGTTTTCAATTCATTTACTCTCAAGGCAGGTTAGGCTAATGGGTTTTTGGTATGAATTTCTTTAAAAATATGTTTTTTTACAGCTATAAATTGCCCTCCAAGCACTGCTTTAGCTGCATCTCATACTGTTTGGTATGTTGTATTTTCCTTTTCATTCAAATTTCAGTATATTCTAATATCTTTTGTGACCCAATATTTTACTCATTTGGTGTTTAGGAATATGTTTTTTTAAATTTTCATATTTCGTGAATTTCCCAAATTTCCTTTTGTTACTTGTTTCTTTTTCATTTCTTTGATGTTGGAGAACAGACTTTTTAAGTTTTTAATCTTTTTGTTTTGTGGCCTAACATATGGTCTATCTTGGAGAATTTCTACCTGCATTTGACACAAATATATATTCTGCTGTTTTGGGAATGGAGTGCTCCATATATGTTTGTTAGATCTAGTTGATTTATAGTGTTGTTGAAGTCTTCTATTAGTTGATCTATTTTCTCGTTTTTCTATCCATTATTAAAAGTGTTTTATTGAAGTTTCCAACTGTTAGTATTGAATATTTTATGTCTCCCTTTAATTGTTATGTCTTCATGTATTTTTGGACTCTATTGTTAGGTACATATATGTTTATAATTATTATAACTTCTCAATAGATTGAACCTTTATCATTATAAAGTGACCTCCATTTTTATGGACAATATTTGTCATAGAATAGATTTTTCCTGGTATCAGTAGAACCACACCAGTTTTCTTTTGGTTACTGTTTGCATAATGGGATGTTTTCCCCCCCGTCCTGTTTCTTTCAGAATTTTTCCATCTTTGAATTTAAAGTCTCTCTTTTGGAGCACCTGGGTGGCTCAGTTAGTTGAGTGTCCAACTCTTGATTTTGGCTGGGGTCATGATCCCAGGGTCGTGGAATCGAGCCCCACATTGGGCTCCACACTGAGCATGAAGGCTGCTTAAGATTCTTTATTTCTCTCTCTCTCTCTCTCTCTCTCTCTCTCTCTCTCTGCCCCTCTCCCCTGCTCACTTGCTCTCTTAAAAAAAAAAAAAAAAGTCTGTTTTGACCGCATATAGTTGGGTTATTCTTTTTAATACATTTTGCCAGTCTCTGCTTTTCCATTTATCTTTAAAGTAATTACTGATGAGGTAGGATTTACATCTATCGTTTGCTATTTGTTTTCAATCTGTCTTATTTCTTTTTGTTTTCTCTGTTTCCATTATTACTTTCTTTTGTGTTCAATAGATATTTAATTCCTTTGTTGTGTATTTTACTATATTTTTTCAGGTATTTTCTTAAATGGTTGTCTGAGGATTACAGTTAGCATCCTAATAGACAATAGTTCAGATTAATACCAATTCAATTTCAGTAGTATATAAAAAATATGATCCTATATGTCTCCATTTCATTTCCCCTTCTCTGTGCTGCTTTTGTTCTCCATGTTACATCTTCATACATTGTCCACTGAGAGATATTTGCAATTATTGCTTTAGCAGTTATATTCTAAATTAGATAGGAAAAACAGAACCAAAAAATATATTTATGCTGTATTTTTACCTATATAGTTACTGTACTGATGCTTATTATTTCTTTGTGGGGATTTGAGTTACTGTCCAGTGTCCTTTTATTAGGTCAGGTCTGCTTGCAGCAAGTTTTCTGTTTTTGTTTATCTGAGAATGTCTAAATTTCTCCTGTGTCTCTAAAGGATACTTTTGCAGAATATGGAATTCTTAGTTGACAGTCTTTTCTTTCAGTTCCTTGAGTAGGTCATCTCACTGCCTTCTGGCCTTCATCGTTTCTGGTGTGATATTGGCACTTAATCTCATTGAGGATCTTGTATGTGATGAATTGAGGTTTTTTTCCTTGGTACTTTCAGGACTTGCTCTTTGGTTTCTGACCACTTGATTAAGTTGCTTTTAAATGTAGCTTTCTTTGAGTTTACCCTACTTGGTGTTTGTTGAGCTTCTTGGATATGTAGATACGGTTTTTCATCAAATCTGAGACGTTGTTAGCCATCGTTTCTTCCACTATTCTTTGTGCCTCTTTCTCTCCTCTCCTTCTAGGACTACCATTTGTAATGTTGGTATATTTGATAGTATTCCATAGGTCTCTGAGACTCTTACTTATTTTTCTTTCTTTTTTTCCTTCCTCCTTCCCTCCTTTACCCTCCCCCTCCCCTCACCTACCTACCACCCGTCTGTCCATCATTCCTTTTTTCCTTCTTTGCTTCCTTCCCACTCTTCCTACCTTCTTTTCTCTCTCTCAGAATGGCTTATTATCAATGGGCTTTCTCTCTCTCCTCAGAATGGGTAATATCAATGAGCCTATCTTCAAATTCATTGATTCTTTTTTCTGCCAGTTCAGATCTGTTGTTGTATCCAACCTAGTGAATTTTGCATTTTATTTTATTTTATTTTTAATGTTTTATTTATTTTTGAGAGAGAAAGAGTGCAAATGGGGGAGGGACAGAGAGAGAGAGGGAAACAGAAGATCCAAAGTGGGCTCTGTGCTGACAGCAGCAAGCCTGATGTGAGGCTCAAACTCACAAACTGCGAGATCATGAACTGAGCCGAAGTCAGATCTTTAACTGACTGAGCCACCCAGGGACCCCGAATTTTGCATTTTAATTAGTGTACTTTTCAATAATTTCTAGTTGGTTCTTTTTAAAAACTGTGTTTTTATTTGCTGAGATATCCTCCTGATACTTTCCTTTATTCCTTTACACATGGTTTCCTTTAGTGTTTTTAATATATTGAAAATGTCTGATTTTAAGTTTTTGTCTAGTAATTTCAATATCTGGGCTTCCTCAGAGACATTTTCTGTTGGTTGTTTTCTTCCTGTGTGTATGGGCCATATTTCCTTGTTTTGTTTGTTTGTTTGTTTTGTTTTTTATTTGTTTTTTTGCATTTTTTATAATGTTTTGTTTAAAAAACTGGATATTTTAAATACTACAGTTTGGCACTGGTAGAAATCAGATTATTCTCCACCTCAGGGTTCGTTGTTGCTATATGTTGTTGTTTGTTTGTTTAATAACTTTTCTGATCTATTCTATGAAGTCATTAAAGTCAGTATTCTTTGTATTGTGTGGCTGTAACATCTCTGCTCGGTTAGCTTAGTGGTCAGCTGATGGTTGGACAGGGATCGCTTTAAATATCTAGAACCGTAACATTGTTTGTCTTTGCCTGGGAACAGGCTACCTCAGAAGTAGGAAGGGAGAGTAGGAATAGAGCAACTGAAAACATTCTTACTATTCTTACCAAGATCTAGCCAATATTCTTGAATAGACACTTCCTGCAAAGATTTGGTTAATTCCAGAGTTCTTTTGTTTAAAGGAATGACGCACCCCACCCACAAAAAAATTAAAATTAAAAATTCACATGAGTCCCACAACATTAAGAGAGTCAAATCGGGAGAAAAGCCACCCTTTTGAAGCCGTGTTCCTGGCTATTCCCCCGATTTGGTCTTTGCTCAACCTTTTTTCATTTTAGCCTCATTTGCTGTATGTATGTATGTATGTATGTATGTATGTATGTATGTGTGTGTGTGTATTGTGTGTGTGTGTACACACACACACACACACTGAAAAATTTCAAAATAATCAAGACCTGGTTTCTTTTTGTTTAACAATACTCCCTTTAGTATAGCTCTCCTCTTACATTTTATATAATTACTAAGAGACCAGAGGGCATCTCAACACTTTCCTTAGGAGTTTCCCTAGATAGATCACCTAATTTATTGCTTACATTTTCTACTTTCCAGATTACTGTAAACAATAGTGTTATAGAACTTTCTGCCACTACAAAATAAGTATATTCTTTCCTCTACTTTCCAATAACATTTACATCATTGTCCTACAAATCCTCACTGTACACACCTTATCAAAGACCATGAAGCTCCTATTAGCAACTTCTTCCATACTGTTCAATTTACAATGTTAGTTCTCCCCAAAGCCCACTGCCTGGTTCTAAAGCCAAACATGCATTTTTCTTACAGCAATATCTCAACTAACACATACAAAAATTTGTTTTATTTATTTTTGCCATTTATCCCCAAAATTTGGCAGTTTAAAATAGCAAACATTTATTATCTCACATTTTCTCTGAGCTGGGACCCTCAGAGCAGCATAGCTGGATGTTTCCAGTGTGGTTTGTCACTTGGCTGTAATCAAAGGGTCAGCTAGGGTTCCAGTCATCTGGGATTTGATTGATCTAGAGTATCTTCTTCCAAGTTCATTCATTGGTTGTTTGCAGGAGACCAGTTCCTCTCCATGTGAGTCTCTCTATAGAGCTTCTAACAGTATGGTCTCCTCTGGAGTGAGTAATAAGAGAGATTGAAGGACAGAATAGGGGATGGGGAGTGAGGGTGTGGGGAGACAGGAAACACTAACATTCAAGAGTTACTTGATACTTTATTCTTTTATAACTTAATCTTGGAAGCGACATGCTTCTTTAGTATGCTCTTGATCACCCACACCACAGCTGATGTAACATGGAAGAGAGTACACAACAGAATGAAACCAGGAGTTGGAATCATTGAGGAAGCATCTTGAAACTGGCTATTACAAAGAGCTTGTTAAACTTTGAATTAGTTAAATTTGAAAAGTGAGGAGACACGGTAAAAAAGTTGTTTTTGTCTTCTTGGGGCAATAGACACTATTTCCATGTGGCAGCATTCTCTCTTCTAGCCAAATATTACTTGCCTGACCTTTAAAAACATTATGATTCCTGGTCTGTATCTCTAGTTAACTCATTTGCTTGTGCACATAATCTGAAAGGCTCAGTGGCTAATCAGCAGCGTTTTCTTGGTCTCTTTGTCTTTCTCTTTTTTAATTAATTAAACATACACGTATTCCCCAATACAAAGGGCCAAAACTGAGTACGTGAAAAGAATAGGCAGCATTATGTATTCTGCTTTAAACTTAGGTATAAACTCAACCCTAAACTGTAGCCCTAGGGAGATGACATGAATCCAGATATGTTTCTGTTCTTTTTTTGGTAAATTTAATCATTTTGAATTTATAAGTTGACATTATTCAATAAATTGTAGGATAGTTAAACAAAATACCTAGAAGTAAATCCAGTATCTCCTTTTCTCACATATTACAAAGCAAAATTAGGCTTGAAAAAAGATGGAAAAGAATGTTCACAGAAGCCTTCAACAATTCCTGTAGGTAATAATCAAGAAATGATACATACTGGGAATCCCTATGTATACAACATGAAAATTTCTTGTTTTAGTGAATCACGTCATTTAAGGTACCTGTGCTAATAT
This sequence comes from Panthera pardus, assembly GCF_024362965.1. Classification (NCBI taxonomy): domain Eukaryota; kingdom Metazoa; phylum Chordata; class Mammalia; order Carnivora; family Felidae; genus Panthera; species Panthera pardus. The sequence goes on from NW_026526688.1 coordinate 190,983,954, forward strand.
TGCCTATTCTGGACCAAAAAGTATTTACATGTACTTAGAAATTAGGTCCTTTCTATTTTTCTATTAGTTAATAATTTTATGCTAACCTAGTTAATATTTTTACTTATTTGGCAGTTTGTGACTTAAATAAAATACAACTGCTCAGTCTGCATCTTAATAGCTAATGTTTACTAGACTGTTAAAATGTGCCAAGTACAGGAATTCAGTATTTTATCTCCAATCCTGTGTAACTTTAAAATATCCTGTGAGCAAGCTCTATTATGATTTCTAAGATTCTGTTATCATTTCCATTTTTATGAACAGAGAAACTAAAACATAGAGGGGTATGTGATTACCCTGAGCTCATAAACATGGCTAAGATTGCAACCTATAGCTAAGCCTTTTTCCCCCCCTAGTACCTAAAAACAGTAGTGCCTCTCTTCCCTATTGGGTTCTAAATGAATAAATGTGAAGGCTAAAATGTTATTTTTTTATAGATCCACAGTTCCTTCTCTCAGATGTTTTTTTGAGAATTTAATTTTTTTGTTTTGAAAGAGGTAATGTAACCAGGATGTTTATTATGTAACATCTCCAGCAGGTCCAAAACAGTACCCTGTGATCAAATATATTGATACTTCTGGGGGACTATAAATAGATTCATTTCAGCCTAGATCACATTTTGCTATCACATTTGGTAGTGGTCATGGTAGAGACAGTTTGTTGCTTCTCCTCACCTCCAAATAGTACATGTTTTCAAACCATTTCGCACTTAAAAAAATTTTTTATCTATGTTTTTATTTTAGAGAGAGCATACACAAGCTGGCAAGAGAGCTTGTTGGGGGGTGGAGAGAGAGAGAGAGAGACAGAGACAGAGAATGAGAGAGAGAGAGAATCCTAAGCAGGCTCCACACTCAGCATGGGGCCTGATGCAGGGTTCAATCCCACGACCCTGGGATCATGATCTGAACTGAAATCAAGAGTCAGACACTCAACCAGCTGAGCCACCCAGGCAAACTGCCGCCCTTATATTTTAGAGTCATGGATCTATAACAGTAGATGTTTTGGGGAACTTGTCTTCAAATCTCTTAGACATGTGCTTCAGCTAATACTGAACCCCAAAACTAAAGAGACTTTTTTTTTTTTAATTTTTTTTTTTTTCAATGTTTTTCATTTATTTTTGGGACAGAGAGAGACAGAGCATGAACGGGGGAGGGGCAGAGAGAGAGGGAGACACAGAATCGGAAACAGGCTCCAGGCTCCGAGCCATCAGCCCATAGCCTGACGTGGGGCTCGAACTCACAGACCGCGAGATCGTGACCTGGCTGAAGTCGGACGCTTAACCGACTGCGCCACCCAGGCGCCCCCAAAACTAAAGAGACTTAATCCTTCAGTCTCAGACAGCCCTGGATCAAGGCATGCCTATTCAAATAACACTAATCTGCCTGGGTAAGAGTTAAGGTATTTAAGGAGCAAAGGCTTAGTATCTCAAGGTTCAGTTCTAAGAGGAAGAAGTATGCAGCCTAATCACATCTGCATAGTTAATCCTTTCCAATTTACCAATAGGTCTACCTCTGAAGGAGCAGAATAAATGAAAGGATTGGAGGCCAGAAGCACGTGTGTAGAAAAACCACCACTACCTAGTCTCCCCAGTACCAAAACTCCTTATCACTATACTGTGTTTACAAGTAGTCTGTCCTTATTCCACACCTCTTATATAAATCATTCAATTGTTTTACCTCTTGTACAAGTTCAACCAGAATTGTCTATCATTGCTGACCTTCATTATAGTTATAGCAGATCAACATGTTTTGAGGTCAAGAATTAAGACCCTCAATAATGGTATTGCCGTTTTTATAGGAGAGTCTTAATAGATACATGCTAAAATATTTAGGAGTGAAACGTCATAATTCTACAATTTGCTTTCAGTGGTTCTGCAAACAAACAAAAAAGTTTAAAAACTAAGTATGGTCGAATACTAACAATTCTTGAATCTTGGTAGAAGCCGCCTGTGTCACTGTAGAGTTCTTTACCTTTTCTTTATGATTGGAATTTCTCAGTGTAGGTTGAGGAAAGAAAAATTTTTGATGACCTTCAGGTTATTCTATATAGGATTCTATATAGAGTACACATTTGATAGAATTGAAAATTTTAATGGTAATAGTTATAAGAATTTAGATGTTTTGTTTAATAGTTAATGCATGCACTTACTTTGTATATTAAGTTAGAAATTGCCTAGTTACAATTTATGTTCACATTGTGTTTTAATATCTAGTAGAATACCTTTGAATTAAAACTGAAAATAAGCTGTTTTGCTTCTCTAATTCTTTGTCTGTATTTTAGTTTGGAACCAAAAGTGTTTGTTTTTAAGAAATGATTAAATATGCCAAGTTTTGGGTTGATGTAATACTAATCAAATCTACAAGGTTTCTGTTGCTAAGTCCTAGAAACCATTAGCCATTGTGGACTGAACTAAAAGACTTCTGAAACCTTTAATTTTTAATAAAAATAAATTTAAGTGTTGGTATTTTGCATTTCTCCTTTTTAATGCTTATCATATTTATTTCTTCCCTAGATCTTCCTCAGAACTGTGATCCTAACATTCCCTTAGTTGCTCAGGAATTAATGAAAAAGATGATACGTCAGTTTGCAATTGAGTATATTTCAAAAAGCGGTAAAATTCAAGAAAATAGAAATGGTTCAATTGGACCAAGTCTAATATGTAAAAGTATCCAAATGAATCAAGCAGAAAACTCCCTTCAGGAAGAGCAGGAAGGCCCCTTAGACCTCACTGTGAATCGAATGCAAGAACAAAACACTCAGCAAGGTAAGACTGTGTGTGTGTGTGTGTGTGTGTGTGTGTGTGTGTGTGTGTTTATGTGTGTGTGTGTAAAACATAATGCTTTGTTTTAGTATTATTTAATATATATAAACCTTATATTCATAAAGAAATATATTTTAGAAGTAATATTATGTGTAATTGGCCTATGTGATATGAACTAGAGAGAAGTGCTGAATTTTATATTCATTTGACTTTGTTTATTATATGAGAGGAAATTTGAGTTGCTCTTTGTCTCTTTTCATAATAAAGTATATGGTAAGACTATCATTTGTATTCTTTATTTATTTAATTTAAAAAAAGTTTTTTAATTTTATTTTTTTTTGAGAGAGCAAGTGAGCAGGGGAGGGTCAGAGGGAGAGGGAGAGAGGGAGGGAGAGAGAGAAAGAGAGAGAGAGAGAGAGAGCTCTAAGAAAGAGAGGGAGAGGGAGAAGGGAGGGAGGGAGGGAGAGAGGGAGATAGAGAGAGAGAGAGGGAGAGAGAGAGAGAATCCCAAGCAGGCTCTTCACTGTCAGAGCGGAGCCCAATGCGAGGCTTGAACTCACGACTATGAGATCATGACCTGAGCTGAAACCAAGAGTCGGATGCTTAACCAACTGAGCCACCCAGGCATCCCATAAAAACATATTTTTAAAATGTACAGCTGAGAATATTAATTAAGCACTTGCTGTTCAGTTTTTTATACTTAAGTGAAAAATAAAAATGAATTGATTTTTCATCAATTAGTTATAATGTAACTGGGGAAGAGAAAAGTAAATATATGTGATAAATATAATATAATCACACAGTTAACTATATAGAGATACATTTTTCATAGGAGTCCTGAATGATGAAAGGTATGTCGGACTTATCTAATACTTAATTGAAGGAAGAGTGATGATTCACAGAGGAAAGGAAGGAAGGGCCTTCTAAATGCTTGTGGCAGTTGCCAAATAAGCGTTTGCCTGGAGAAGAGAGAACAAGTATCTTTTGTTAACACAAGTTAGGGATCGTGTTGTCAATCCTTGAAGACAGGAAAATATCAGCATTAAGTTTGATCACAGAAGGCAGTGTGTTTTGGAGTTCTAAAGAAGAGTACCCAGTCAATGTTTAAAAAGATAGTCTTTTCATTATATGAAACAGATTAAAATTGAAAGGGGATGAAATATGGAAATAATTTTCTCTTTTTGCTTCCCTAATTTTGGGTCATGGGTGTTTATATAGAAAAATCTGAGAAATATTAAGATAATAATTAGTTTATAAGACAGAAAGGTCCAAGATGACACATCATAAGTCCTGAGGAAAAAATACATCAATACATAGAATTTTGGAAGTTAGAAAGTATAGGATTTTTAGAGTTTTGCTTGCTTTCTTTTTGCTCTTCCATGTTTCATACCCTCTTTGAGCTCTTTGTGGGAGGCAGTTCAGTGTTGTAACAATACTGAAACATAGCCTTTGGTGTCTAACAAACTTGTAGTTGAAATCTCAGCTCTGCAACTTACTTGAAAAGGTAACTTTACCTATTGGAGCATTAGTTTCCCCATTTGTTACTTGGCAGTAATAATAACAAACTAATTAGAGCAATGTGAAAGTCAAATATGAGCTAACCAACTCATAAAAGATAGCCAAACCCTGGCCTCCATACTCTGTACCTCCTGTTCCTTACTACCACAGAAGAGAAGCCTTAGCAGTAACATAGTGATCTGTAAATATTTGTATGGCCATTAGACTAAAGTAGGATGGAACTTTCTTTGAATAACCCAGGAGTAGAATTAGGATCTGGAAATTATATGGAAACAGATTTCAGGTCCATTTATGAAAGAATATTTCTAAGGATCAGACATTTCTCCAAGTGGAAAGTGGTTGCCTTATCATTAGAGGTTTACAAAAGCATCAGATGAGTGGCTGGAATAAATGACATTTTAAAAGTAAATTTCCAATCTTTACATTCTGTGATTCTGTGAACTTAAGTGATAAGGCAGACTCAACTATATGTAGAAAACAAGTAAATTATTTAAATGACTGTGCTGTTCTCAGCAAAGTACACAAATATGTGTGTGAAAATCCTTTTCATCTGATGGTTGAAAACCATCAGTAATGATAGTATATATAAATCTATACCTTAAATAGTCTTCTTGATGATTTGGGGGGATAACTTCTTGTCTTATGTAATTTCAGTGCTCATACTTCAGGATAGGAACCATTTAGTCTAATGTGGCTTGTACCATAGAGAGCAAGGGAGAGAATGTTAATAGATTAAGCCAAAGAAATAAGGATCAGATTATGAAAAAGCTATGTAGGAAATAATAAGATTTTCTTTCTTAGGACCACAGAGAGCTGCTAGATTGCTTCAAGTGGACAGTAATGAAATTAGATTTTTTTAATAAAACCATTCTGCTGTGGTACAGATGGGTAGGCTCTAACTTTGCATACTTGCACACCAAATCTTTAAAAAAAAAAATGGAGCACATATCCTTTGAGGCATTTATGTGTGGATTCGTGTGTGTATGTATACACATCAATATCTGCACTAATCTTTCCACAAATTAAAATTTTTAAGGTTGAAGTAAAGATGTTATAAACAATTTTTAAATGTCTTGCTAATCATGACTTCACTGCCAGTATCTTATTACACAGTATAGACTTTGGGAGAATTTTATTAGTCATGATAGAAGCTATACATCCATATTTTAAATGGTTTTCTTAAGAATTAAAATTTTTGGCCTGAATTCACTGTTCTTACCTATAATCAATAAAGTGCTCACACTAGCAGTAGCAGTGTTCTTCCTTTGTTTGCTAGTGCTTACATTTTTCGTATTATTCTCACTTTATGTCTTAACAGTACTCATTTAAGCCCATTGTTCATTTTGTGAGTTGATTTATTCAAATTAGATCATGTAATCCATAGGTTTAATACCTAATCTAACCATAAGTAATGTAGGCAACTTATAGGCAGTTAGTGTAACTTATTAATCTTTAAATTATCAAACACAAATGGTTTTATAAGGTTCATATAGTTAAAGCAACAGATAATTTTTGTCTTTTGTGGACTATCTTAAAGAATAGAAAAGAAAAAAATATTGATCTAATCTTAATACCAAAACCAGACAGAATAGCAAAAGAAAGAAATTTGCAAACCAGTCTGACTTACAAACATAGGTGCAAACATCCTAAATAAATACTAGCAAATTGAATACAGTGAAGTGTAAAAACATAATAAATAATGACAGGGAGGCATGGATGAGTCCACATTTGAAAAACCTCCATGATTTTCCACATTACCAAGAAAAAGAAAAAAGAAAAGAAATGTATCATCCTAATATATACATTTAAAAATTCTACAAAAGCTGATACATATATAATAAAAAATACTTATAAAAATGAACAGTAAATGGGCACTGGCACTACCAAAAATATTGTAACCTAATGATTTAAAGTAATGGACAAAACAACAATGTACACTGTTGCCAATTTTCAACATTTTCCCTGACCATAAGAAGTCCTGACTTCTGTAACATGATGAGAAAAAAATGGAAGTATGAAAATAAGGAATAATAAATAATGTGTTATAAGGAAAGAATGAACAAAATTGTGGTGGCTTATAAATAATATGGTTATGGATGTAGAAAATATGAAAGAATAGGATAACGTTTATCAGAACTGATAAAAAGTTCCAAAAAGGTACTGCTCACAAGATCAGTATATATTACTGCATATCAGCAACCACCTAGTTAGACAATCCTGTGTTTAAAAAATCTTATTTACAATAGCAACAAAAGCAGTAAATGCACCAAAACATCTAAGAATGAAACTAATAAGCCATTTAAAACTTTATGGATAACATAAAACTAGTGAAGGACACAAGACTCCCAAAATAAGCAATTGTATTTTAAATGGATGGACAGACTCTAAAAGATGGCATTTCATGCTTAATATGTTTACAGATTCATTCCCATTAAAATTCTCATAGGGTTTATTGTCAGAAATGACTTGCCAATCCTAAAATTTATGAGCAATACTTAAAAGAGCTAAGAAAAACTAAGCGTGGCTGAGGGAGTCACTCTAAAACGTATGAACACTTACTTGGTGCAGTAAAGTTAAAACATGGTTCTGCTGGCCATATAAAAATGAGTAGAACAATTTAGCAATCCGGAAACTCTCCAAACATTGGTGGAATCTGGTACAAGACAGAGATGTCATTATAAATCACTGGGAAAGATGGCGTATTGAATTAATGGTTCCAGGGGAACTGGTTACCCATTGTAGTACCCCATAAAGAAAAAAGATGATTCCTATTTTACACCACTCACAAAAGTAATTCAAGTGGGCTCAAGGATTAAATGTGAAAAGAAAAACTGAAAGAAAATATAAACAATTACATCCTACCAAACTCAAAATAAGAAGGAAGAATTTCTTAAGATGCAAGAATAACAATCCCTATAGCAATGTTGTAAATTTTATTGTATTGAAATGAACTTAAGTATTATAAAGGCACTATGAACAGAGTGAAAATTCAAGCCTCAAATGGAGATAGTATTTATAACTGATGTAACTGGCAACCATTCAACTAACAGAACAAAACTGCAGCAAATGAGAAAAACACAACTATGTAGAAGAATAGGCAAAAACAGTTGGCAGAATAGAATTAGCCATTTAAGCAAAGAAAAAGATACTCAAAAGAATATCCTATCCAGCCTCTGCCCCAGTATAGGGTTCTTTTATTCTCTACTGTAAGAGATGGTAATTCAACCGCTGATTGACAGTAAATACTTGCAAAAAATCTTTGTTTGACAGCTCTGACAATTAAGGTCATATATCTGAAATATCCATCCTTCATTTTAATTTTTTCTATCTGCAACAATGTTTTACTTAACAGTACTATAAATAATTTATAGAAATTATTGTATCTTTAAGACTTCTATTTTCCATGCTAATCTTTAAGAGTTTTTCCTCCCATCTGTAGCAATTTAGTCCTTCTACTAGTGCTGTAAATATTTATTGAAACTATTATGTCTCTCTAAACTTATGTTTTCCATGGAAATCTTTTCATCTTTTTGATTGTTCTTCATAAGTCAGTTTCCATATTCATCATTTTCCTGCCCTCTCTTCCACAAACTCTAGACTAACTTAAAATATAGTTACCCCAAAGGAAACATTCCCATTTATCTCTCCATTGTACATTCCAGCCAGGTATTTCAAATGTTAGAGATATTTCTTTGTGTACTTCCATTTCTACAGATTTGTATAAATACTCTGAACCTCAGAAACTGGGAGGAAGTAAGTCATGCATTGCTTGTACCAGTGATTCTTTTTTGCCCTGGCACACTGTTAAAAACAGGTAGAAATAACGTTAGCATATTATGTTTTTTTTAATTTTCGCTTTAATCTAGGCCCAAAGTAAAAACCTTCTAAATTGCAAAATACAGGAAGAGCTTACCAGTCCTATACAAAACAAGATCAAATGTGGGCAGAGATGAAACAGCGTGTCATTGGCCCTTGGTATAAATCTGCCATGAAGTCCAGTGGATATTCTGGTAGAGCTTTCATTATAGTAAATTTCTCGTTGCATTGCCATTGTTTCCATGTTTATCTTTCCACTATAATATATCCTTTGGAAGTAGGAACCTCTCTCTTCATTTTTGTATTCCTACTACATGTATGATGTATGATGTATTGGATTAAAAATCGTTATTGTAGGGGCTCCTGGGTGGGTCAGTCAGTTAAGCGTCTGACTTCAGCTCAGGTCATGATCTCACAGTTCGTGAGTTCGAGCCCTGCGTCGGGCTCTGTGCTGACAGCTCAGAGCCTGGAGCCTGCTTCTGTTTCTGTGTCTCCCTCTTTCTGCCCCTCCCTGACTCACACTCTGTCTCTCTCTAAAAATAAATAAACATTTTTAAAAAAATCATCATTGATTTCAAATGCTACTGACAAGAAAAATGAGAACTGAGACTTGGTCATTGGATTTATGATTTTTTAGCAGTGAATTTTTTTTATTTGAAACATTCTAGATGGAAAATACCCTGAAATACCTTAATACTTTCCTAAACAACATATGGTACATTAAGTGTCATGGTGAACATTAGTTGTTGCACTGCCTTGCAATGTCTTGGCACTTTTAGAATTATTTTCCCTCAAGCTAATTGGCAATAAATAAGTAAAAAAAAAAAAAAAAATTTTTTTTTTTTAATTACTACTTCACACTGCTACCAGTAAACTAACCTTTGGAAAGCATAGCTCCTAGTTTGAATAAGATTTTCTTAAAAAAAATCAAATTATGTATGAGATTAATATCAACTAGGCTTCAAGTGAGCAATGGGAGACTGCATTGAATAAATTATATGAATTTCAGTGATATGTTTAGTTGTTATTAAGTATCCTTTGCTGGTGTTACTGTCACTACTAGTCTGGTTTCTTGGCTAAGATTAAGGTGGGTGAAGCTGTCAGCTGAGATGTTAAACTGTCATTAAGAGAGCCATTATGGTTTTATGGTATTATGTTTACAGTAAATGAAGTCTTTTGTTATTCTATTAGGAGAATACAGAATTCAGAAGATATTTCTGTGTCTACCAGTGAAGGCAATAAAATGACTCGTCTTGATTTCTATGTTGAGCTTTTGTTTTCCAAGGCTAAAGACATGGAGGAAAATGTTATGTTCTATGCTTAAAATTATACCATATTTTATTTAAACTGAAGAAGAAAACATAATATATCTAGATTATCCATGCCCTTTTCAAACTAATACGCCCTGACTCTAGGGATAGAAGATACTTAAAAATTCCAAATCAAGGCAAACCAGTCCACTGCTTAAAACCTTTTAATGGCTTCTCATTGTCCTTAGGATAAAATCTAAAATCTCTTTTGTTTTAGTCCTCATTCTGGCTTTTTCTCATTTTCTTCAATATGTCATACACTCAGGCCTCAGAACATTCACACATACCATTGCCTTTTTGTAGAAGCCACTCTCTACCCACACCAATTTATTCTAAATAAAACTTGGCTTTTTTCAAGTCTTTTAAACACCACGTCTCTAAGAAAACCTCCTCCACACTTCCTAAATTGCATGCACACATACACATGTGTACACATTCTTATTAATTCCCACCAAAATTTAGTTTGGGTCTCTTATTATATTTTCTTATAGCAGCTTGTGTTCTTTTGTAGCACTTCTCACCCTTCTAATTATTTGTTTCCACCATCTTATTTTGTACTTTCTGTTTGTTTAGCTCTTTCCCCTCCTTCATTATTTTCTTTTAGGTTTCATTTTTTCCTTTATTTCACTTTTTTTTCTTTGCTGATTTTGAAGTTATATACTCTCTTGCTATTCTGTTAGTGGTTATGCTAGAAATTTTTTAGTGTGTAATTAACTGAACACTTAATGTAAAGAACTTAGAGTATCTTGTCACCTATCCCAATGCATACAGCCATTTTATCAGAACTTTAGTTCTCTTTTTATCACACCACAATCTAACCTAATCTAAATAATCTAATCTAATTATAACTATTTGTTTTATATTATCAATTTTTGTTTAGCTTTACATATATGATGACCATTTCCTTTGCTCACCATTCCTTCCTTTATCTCATATCTCAGATTTACTCTGGGAACAGAAATTTTAATTCTTTTAATTCTATTGATAGTGAACTCCAAGGTTTTTTTCAGTTTCTTCTACTACTACTTCATCTCTTTCTTCTTCTTCCCTCTCCCTTCTTTCTTCTTCTTTCCTCCTCCCCCTCCTCCTCCTCCCCCTCCTCCTTCTCCTCCTCCTCCTCTTCCCCTCCTCCTCCTCCTCCTCTTCCTCCTCCTCCTCCTTCTTCTCCTTTTTTTGTTTTTTAATTTTAGAGAGCATGCAGGCGGGGGAGAAGGACAGAGGGAAAGAGAGAGAGAGAGCATCTTAATAAGCAGGCTTCCATGCTCAGCATGGAGCCTGACACAGGGCTTGATCTGACAACCCTTGGATCATGACCTGAGCTGAAACGAAGAGTCAGGTGCTGAACCGACTGAGACACCTAGGCACCCTGATTCTTTTTATGTTTAATGTATGTTATTCAAAGATAATTTTTCTGGGTATACTAGTTTAGACTGACAATTATTTTTTTCTCAGCACTTAGCAGTGCTGATAGTGTCTTGGCTTCCATTGTTACTAAAACTTCCAACTCATCATCTTTCCTTTATAGGTAATCTTCATACTCTGTACTTCTAGTGTCTCTGTCTTTGTCTCTTTCTCTGTTTTGTTTGTGGTGTTCTGCAGGTTGTCTGGAATATGTTTGGGTGTAGTTTTACTTTATTCTGATTGTTAATCATGTGGTTTCTATTAACAGGCCAAATATCTTTCATCAATTGTTAGTTTTTTAGCCATTATCTTTTCAAATGTATTGTAGCTCTCACTTTATCGCCTGTCAAAATCTACCGAGACATATTTTGGATACTCTCATTCTATCCTGTCTCTTATCTTCTCTTTTATATATTCCACCTCTTTGTCTCCTTGTTTTGCATCTTGATTAGTTTATTTAGAACAATCTCCAAATTCACTAATTCTCTCTTGAGCTATTCTAATCACTGCTTAACCTGTATCTTGAGTTTCTAATTTGTTATTACATTTTTCATTTCCAGAAGTTATTTGTAACATTTTAAAATATGCCTGTCAGTGTGCCCCTTATTTTCCAAAAGAATCAATAAGCAAGATATCAAGAGTGACTAGGAAGATTATTTTAGGTAAGATGGTCAGGTATTTAGATCAGATTATTTAGGTAAGGTCTTCTTGAGGAAATGAGTTTGAGCAGAGACTTGAATAATGAGAAGTACTCCATATGAAGATCTGAGGGCAAGACATTCCAGGTAGAAGAAATAACAGATACAAAGACAAAAATATCAGAAATCAATAAAAGCAGGAACAAGTCAGTTATGTTTGAGGAACTATATGAAGATTGCCTCAGTTACTTAAAAATCAAGAGGCTATTGAAAGCTTTTTCTATAGTCAAGATTATAGAGTGGCAAGAAATATAATTGTTACAGAATATATGAACTGGATTTTTCATTTTTCTGTCTTATAAAGAATATCACAAAAAATCATGCTCTTTGCAGTCAGATGTTCCATAAATGTTGCCATGTAAACAACCCATCACTTGGCTAACATAATTAGTTGTATGAAGCATAAAAAGAAAGAAAGAAGGACAGAAAGGAAGAAAAGATCAACTTCCTTTGTGGCCATTACATTTTTCCTGAATATTTGTTATAGTTTGATACTAAATTGGCCACTTTAGCACCACATGGTTTCTAAGTGACATCAGATTTTAGTTTTCTTTGTAATTTCATCTGTTTTCCTTCTGAAGAGATAACTTTCATAATGAATATCTTAACATAACTTTGAATTTATCAGTTTGCCAAAATTGTATTCTCATGCTCAGATTGAATAAAGTAAAGCTTACATTACTTCTGTATTTAAAATCTTCCTCTTAGTTTTCTATTACATAAAGAACAAAATTTAAGTTTATTTTCAAGACTTGTATGGCTTTGCTAAGATCTTGTTCATGTCCACCTCTCTGTTTTATATGGAGAGAATATATGTGTATATATGTTTAAGGTTTTTCATTGAGGACATTATTTATAATAGCAAAGGGTTAGAAATATATTCTGGTTTGCAAAAACAAAGCAGGAAAGATAAAAACTAACAGCATGGTTACCTATAAGGGGTGACGTAGATGAGGCAGAGAGGAAAGGATGGAAGTTCTGTGAATAGACCTTGTGTAATTTTATGTAAATATCCTACATATTCCAAAGAATACACACTTAAAAAAAATAATAAAGCAATCCCTAAACATGTGAGAAAGAATGTAGCATATAAACCTGACTACATTATATGACACAGAAGAAAGAATTATGTGAGGTGACTTTAACCAGTATTTTGACTGTACATTCTTAGTGGAATATATTCTAAGGACAAGGAGATGCTTCAAAGAAATGCTTTTGGTAATATTAGTAATAGTATTGCCATTGTTATTTTGAAATTTAAATGATAAATATGTAATCATGTTAACATTGTTAGGAAACCAAGATTTTCAGGGTAAGGGAAAAAAAAAACAAGAGTAAAATGAAAGAAGTAAAAACACTTTAATATTATATGTGAATTGGAAATGTCAGTGCAAATTCATGAATTTCTTTTCTTTTCAAAAATATGCATTTCCTAGTTTGGTCACTGAAGTACCTAAAAGCAGTGACCACTCAATCACATTGAACTAGACCTGGATTGTGGTCTTTAAACATTATTTTCCTTCGGGTGCCTGGGTGGCTCAGTCAGTTAAAATGCCTCTGACTCTTGGTTTTAGCTAGGACATGATCTTACAGCTTCAGGGGTTCAAACCCTGCATCAGGCATGGAACCTGCTTGCGATTCTCTCTCTCTCCTCTCTCTCTGCTCCTCCCTCACTTGAGTTGTCCCTCTCAAAATAAACTTTAAAAACAATCTTCTTAAGATAATAGAATAAAAATAAACATTATTTGCCTTTAGGGGCACCTGGATGCTCAGTCAGTTGAGCATCAGACTCTTGATCTCGGCGTGGGTCGTGATCTCTTGATTCATGAGTTCAAGTCCCACATGGGTCTCTGTGCTTGGGGATTCTTTTTTTCATTCTCTCTCTGCCCCTCCCCCACTCATGCTCATGCTCTCTCTGTCTCAAAATAAATAACTTAAAAAAATAAACATTTTTTTTCCTTTAAAAGGAAGCTAGCTGCTTCTTTGCAGTCCTGGTCTAGATTAGAAAGTGTACAGAATGAGCCTAGAACATCTTGTTCCAACAAGCAAGGAAGCTCTAAAGGCTGAATTGTCAACAGAATACAGAAGCCAATGTTAAGGGTTCCCCATTGGCCAATATGAGAACATTTGAGCATCAAAAGGAAGAACAATTGCAACTGAAGCATGCTGAATGTTTTAAAATCCATTAGTTTATGATAATCAGAAAATAGAAGTGCCTCTCGAAGCCTTTAGTCCACACTGGAGATACAGTAGTGTACCAGCTCCTTACTGTGCAAATGAGCAATTAAAGGAAAAAGTTACGCATAATTCCTTTTTTTTTTCTTAAACAAATTGTATTTAAGGAAGATTCTTAAAGAAGAATCTTTAAGATAATAAATATGGAAGACGTGATAGTCTAAAAATATTACTATTTTGCATCTGCTAATAAGATAATTGAATCAAACATCATCATCAGAAGATAAAACTATTAGAGGAAAGATTGTTTGGGGAGCTTTACAATGGATGGTGGGGTCAGACTATCACCATCAGAACACAGTGATCACTTGAGCATCATTGAAATTAGACTTTATGTGCCTTCTGAAATGTTGTATCACTTTTGAAGTATTCTTGCAGAAAACATTGAATATGAATCTAAGCAGTTCTTTTTTAAGTTTATTTATTTTGAGAGAACAAGCGAGCATGAGTGGGGAGGGGCAGAGAGAGAGAAGGAGAGAGAGAATCCCAAACAGGCTCTGTGCTGTCAGCACAGAGCTGGACACAGGGCTCAATCCCACGAATTGTGAGATTATGTCCTGGGCTGAGCCACAATCAAGAGTCCAGGTGCCCCTCTAAGTAATTCTTTAGGCCAATGGTTCTCAAATGTCGTTTAGGAAGCTCTTGGAACCCCTGAAACTTTTTCAGGGGATACCCCGGGTGAAAACTAAATAAGTTATTTGTCATTTTCACTCTCATTCTCTCACAAATATGTAATGAAGTCAGCTAGAGACTACATGATCTAGTAAATTTAAATACATTGAATACAGAAGCATATATGACTAGCTATCTTCTATTGAGCTAGACATTAGAGATTTGCAAAATTATAAGAAAAACCCTCATTGTTTTACTTTGAAAGTGTTATTTTTCGTTAAAATGTTTTTAAAAACACATTTATAGAGTTATTATCAATTAGAGATATTTTTTAAATTTATTGGTTTAATTTATAATATGGTAAATATAAACGGATATAACTCACCTAAACAAAAGCTCTTTGAGGTCCACAGTAATTTTTAAGACTGAAATTATGAGATTCAGAAGTTTGAGAACCATTTGCTTTAGAATTAATTCAAGTCTTATCAGAATTACTGGGAAATAGAACAAAGTGACCACAAGAAACAAAACAAAGTGTAATGTAAAATGGTCTGTAGTAGAACTGATGACCTAGCTTCTTCAAAAAGTTAATATCCTAAGGACTCAGTAGAGCAAATTTCAGTACAAACCAGGCGTTAGAGGATAGCAAGGAATTGGTATAGTTATGTATGAAAATGCTTATATGTTTTAAAGATGCATGATATAGAAATGATGTGACATCTGTAATTAGCTTTAAAATACTTTAGTAATTAGGGATAAATGGAGCAAGTATAGCAAAAATGTAGGTAATTGTTGAAACTGAAGAGTGGATATAATGGGAGGATCATTCTATATTTTTGTGTGTTTGAATTTTATCTTGATATAATTTACTTTTTAAAAAGAACACATGCACCTTCTCAGAGGCTTTGCCTGATCATTTATTCCAACATAGTAACCTCTTTCCACCTGCTGTTGTTATTACTGTGTCCTGTTAGTGGGTTTTATTTTCATGGTAAGTCTTATCACCTTGTGAAATTTTTTTTTATTGATTTATCTTTTCTTTGTCTTCCCCTCTAGACAATAAGTTCCATGAGAGCAGGAACATTTTCTGTCTTGTTTTCTGTTATCTCCTGTGTGCCTAAGAAAATGACTGGCTTATTATATCCACTCAATAAGTACTAATTGAATGAATGAAGTATAAAAGCTATGTGTTATAGAAAAATTAGAAAATAAATAAGCAGATGAAGAAAATAAAAATTATCCTTCCTTAGCCACCCAGAGGTAACTGTTCCTGTTAAGTTTTCAATCCTTCCAAATCATTTTCTGGGAAAAAAAATACA
Source organism: Panthera pardus (assembly GCF_024362965.1). NCBI lineage: Eukaryota > Metazoa > Chordata > Mammalia > Carnivora > Felidae > Panthera > Panthera pardus. The sequence goes on from NW_026526688.1 coordinate 190,999,663, forward strand.
CACACATTCACACTCTGTCTTCCTAGAGCTCACTCCCACAAATCATACATAATATAATCGTCTGCAACTTGTGTTTTTAAAATCATACTTTTAAGGGTACCTGGGTGACTCAGTTGGTTGTGTCCAACAATTGATTTCAGCTCAGGTCATGATCCTAGGGTTGTGGGATCAAGCCCCACATGGGGCTCTGTGCTGAGCATGGAGCCTGCTTAAGATTCTCCCCACTTCTCTCTTGCTTGTGTACACTCTCTCTCAGTTTAAAAATATATAATAATATTTTTAAACATTCTTATGTTACTAAATATTTTTCTACAGAATCATTTACTTTTTTGAGTAGTATTCAATTTTGTGGATAACATTATATTTAATCCTGTCTTCAGATATATAAGTAAACATATGTTTGAACTAAGATATTGCACTGTCTTTTTTTTTTTTTTTTTGAGAGACAAAGACAGAGCATGAGCAGGAGAGGGACAGAGAGAAGGGGAGACACAGAATCCGAAGCAGGCTCCAGGCTCTGAGCTGTCAGCACAGAGCCCAACGTGGGGCTCGAACTCACAAACCGCGAGATCATGATCTGAGCCGAAGTCGGACACTTAACCAACTAAGCCACCCAGGCGCCCCAATATTGCACTCAATCTTGATTTTTACCTTAGGACACATTCCTAGAAGTGAAATTGCTGCGTCAAGGTGCACACATACAAAGCTGTTAGAAGTTGGAGTGTTCATTCAGTTAAGCAGGTCTTAATCTCAGGATTGTGAGTTCAAGCCCCATGTTGGGTTCAGCGTTGGGCATGAACCCTACTTTAAACAAACAAACAAACAAACAAAAGCTGTTAGAAGTCAGGATATGTGGGGGCGGGGTGAGTTGATGATTAGAGGGTGATATGGTGGGGGTGTCTCTTGGTTGAAAGGTGGTAATCTAGGCGCTGTTTACATAGGACTGTTTAGTTTGTGAAAATTTATTAAACTGTATATACTTCTGTGCATTTTTATTATGAATATTTCAGTAAAAAGTTTTTTAAAAAACATAAATAAGTTTTGAATAAGCATGACAGACACTATCAAATGTGTGGTCAACAAATGTAAAGTCTTCCAATATGACATTGTTGTAATAAGTATACATCCCACATTTAAAGTAAAATGTTAAAACTTGAACTTATAGAGTAGTGCAATACATGGGATGAAAAATAACCTGTTTAAAAAATATTTTTCAAGTATGGACTTGAAGCCTTTGAAACTTTGTTTTAATTCAGTACTTGTAGGAATAACTGAAGAAAGAAAAAGAGCTGCATTGAAATTCTAAAATGGTATTTGGTGAAATTGTTGAAATGTCATTTAACTTTACCAGTAATATTTGTCTAATGAAATTTAGTGTTATTTATTTTTACATCCTAAATTCACTGTAAGTACTTTAATTTACATGTAGATGAATGAATTCTGTGGGTTTCAGGAATATATACACTAAAAATGCATCAGAAAGACTATAACTTTCCCTTTTAAAAACATGCTTATAGAGGGAGCCAAATAAGGGAAGGAAAAACTGAATCGATGTGCTACTCTGATAGTTTATTGGTTATTTCCTCTATGACTCTGAACTTGGTGGTTAAACTAGTAACAATAAAAACAATTTAAAAATAAAATGTGGGTAAACCCAAGGGAATGCTTTTTCCACTTTGGATTATTTTGTCAATAAGTCTGTATTAATAAGTTTTATTAATAAGTTTGGGTTAAGAGGGGCACCTGGGTGGCTCAGTTGGTTAAGCGTCTGACTTCGGCTCAGGTCACAATCTTGCGGTTTGTGAGTTCGAGCCCCGCGTAGGGCTCTGTGCTGACAGCTCGGAGCCTGGAGCCTGCTTCGGATTCTGTGTCTCCCTCTCTCTCTGCCCCTCCCCCACTTGTGCTCTGTCTCTGTCTATCAAAAATAAATAAATGTAAAAAAGAATTAAAAGAAATAAGTTTGGGTTAAGAATTTTTAATATATGCATGCAAGTAAGTGTCCACACACATATTTTAACTACCCAGATCCTTATTAGAAACCACCACTGGTGTCATTTGGTATATTTACTTTCAGGTTTTATTCTATATTTGATTTTTTGGCTTTCTGTATGGTTAATGTCTATATCTCTATTCAAGTTTATATACTACCTTTTTTTTTTTTTTAAATGTTTACTTATTTTTGTGTGAGAGAGAGAGAGGCAGAGCATGAGCAGAGGAAGTGAAAGAGGGAGACACAGAATCCAAAGCAGTCTCCAGGCTCTGAACTGTCAGCACAAAGCCCCAATGCAGGGCTCGAACCCACAAACCACAAGGTCATGACCTCAGCCAAAGTTGGACACTTAACCGACTGAACCACCGAGGCACCTTATCTCCTACCTTTTAAAAACATTATAATAGCAGTTGCAGTATTCCATGTTTTGTTTTGTTTTGTTTTGTTTTGTTTTTTAATTTATTTTTGAGAGAGAGAGAGAGAGAGTGTGTGAGTGTGGGCGGGGCAGAGAGAGGGAAACACGGAATCCAAAGCAGGCTCTAGGCTCCGAGCTGTTAGCACAGAGCCTGATGCAGGGCCCGAACCCACAAACCACAAGATCATGACCTGAGCTGAAGTCAGATGCTCAGCCAGCTGAGCCACCCAGGCGCCCCTTCCATGTTTTATTAATTACCTTAATGGATATGTTAGACCTAATTCTCAAGCAGGTGAAAGTACCATAATTTATATAACTATTTGTTAAATATTTATGGTTGTAAAAAAATTACATTTATCAGTCATATTGAAATCTTTCATTTGTCTTTGTACATGAAAACATTTTCATGTTAAATATTTTCTTAAAATGCCTAAAAAAGTGTGAGCATTTTTTTTAAGGCCAAGAAGCAGTTTTTTTAATTTTAGAGAGTGCGCTAGCAGGGGAGAGGGGCAGGAGAAGAGAGAGAGAATCACAAAAAAGCTTCACACTCAACGCAGAGCCCAACGTGGGGCTCAGTCCCACAACCCTGGGATCACAACCTGAGCTGAAATCAAGAATCGGACACTCAACTGACTTAGCCACCCAGGCACCCCAAAATGTGTAAACATTTTTAAGCTTTTTGATAACATGTTGCTATGTTTCCAAAAGCATTATGTTCCTGAGCTAGTCGTGTTTGGCCATGCAAGCTTATTACACCATTGCCAACATTATAATCTGTTTTGTTAAAACATCACAGATTAGAATTTTGGTTAAAGGCAGACTCTAGAACGTGGCTGCCTGAATTTGAATGGCATTTTCACTACTTACAACTGTATGATTGTGGGCAAGATAATTGACCTGTCTTTCACTTTCAATGTTATTAAAATTTGCGAATTTATAAAACCTATTAATATATTGGGTTGTATAAGCACTAAATGGGGTAAGACAGGTAATGCTGTTTGTTTTTGCATACTTTATTTGCACTAAAGAAAAATACTGGTTTTATATATTTAGATTTTTTGTGAGTTACTAATATGTTCTAGAAGTCAGCTGAATATGAATAAATTAATAATTTAAATCATAGGAATCTCCTAGAGAGTACAGGAAGAAAAGACCAGAAAGAGCCAAAGGCTGACTAGGACCATACATTGAGGGGCGAAAAGAAAGACAAGACCCATTTAGGGAGATAGATAAGAAGTGATCTGAGACATAAGGTAGAAATAACATTAAGGTATTTATTAACATAGGTTTGCAGTTTGCATCAAGCATTATTAAATGTTAAGTAGCAGTATTTTGATGAAAGTTTTATTGCTAGTAATTACCATTTTTGTGAAATTTCATTTGGAATATTCTTCCCTCTAGGCAACATAAAATTTATGTGATATTTTCGGGGCGCCTGGGTGGCTCAGTCAGTTAAGCGTCCGACTTCGGCTCAGGTCATGGTTTTGTAGTCCGTGGGTTTGAGCCCCGCATTGGACTCTGCGCTAACAGCTCAGAACCTGGAGCCTGCGTCAGATTCTGTCTCCCTTTCTCTGCCCCTCCTCTGCTCATGCTCTGTTTCTCTCTCAAAAATAAATAAATATTAAAAAATTTTTTTGAATTTAAAATTTATGTGATATTGTCTCCTCTCATTAAAGTGTACTTGCTTTGGGGTGCCTGGTTGGCTCAGTTGGTTTAGCGTCTGGCTCTTGATTTTGACTCATGTCATGATCCCAGGGTCATAGGATTGAGCCTTGTGTCCAACTCTCTGGGCATGCAACCTGCTTCAGATTCTCTCTCCTTCTATCCCTTTCTCCTGCTCATGCTTGCTCACTCTCTCTCTCTCAAAAAAAATTAACTTGTCTTCGTGAACTGAATCTTACTAATGTTTATATATTTAATATTGGTAATAGATAACGTGGCTTCAAAGACCCATGCCATACTCCAATATGGACTGAGCTTCATGATTTGCCTTGTATAGCAACTGAAGACCCAAAGTGTTGTGAGGAGTTAATAAATATGTTTTTAATGTACGTAATATTCACAATTAATTGATTAATGATCATCAGTCTTGACAATAATTTCTGAAGAAAAATCTGTATGATTATTAAACCTAACGAATATAGAAATTGAAAACCATTCTTAGCCTCTTTATCTTAAGCAGAGTTTCTCTATGTGACGCTAACCCTCTCTTCCATATAAATATCAACCTTTTGACTGTGTTGTCATTTTCTGAGTGGCTGAACAAAGTTAATTGATTACATGACTATTTTGTTAGAGTCAGTTGTATGCAGTGCTTATTATTATGACAAAATTGAGTGAGTCATTGATGAGTCCGTGAATAAGTATTGGAGTACTGTTGCTTTCAGGCTCCGGCTTAGGGAGTGGGTATTGTGAGAAAATCAGCCAGGTAATTATGCTTAATTCAATATAAATCTTAAATAGATTCCAAACATACTTACTAACTCCCCTATTGGAGTTTAGGTGCTAAATTAGGCAAATTATAATAATATGTCATAAATACAGTATAGAAGAATACAAAGGGTATTGTATGTTGTGGGGAAAATTAGAAAAATGTTTGAGGGGATGATTCTGAAGGATGTGTAGAAGTTAGCCAGGCCAAGAGAACACAGAGCATACTTTGAAGAATGGACAAAGGCCATAAGATTAGAGATAGGAAAGAATGGTGTCCTTGGAGTGGTGAAATACAATTCTATGTTATAACAGTTGCATTTGTCTCCTTTAAATAGATCCTTGATCAGGAATTTGTATGAAAATACAGAACTGAAAATCTGTTAATGAAAATTCAAATCTTGGTTTTAACAGAAGGTGAATTCTAAAAAAATTAACCCAGTAAAGTGTTGATATCAAGAAATTTCCCAGTTTAGTCATGATTTCAGTTTTTCAAGCATTGGTCCATTTAAAAAGTTATCTCTTGTAGTATAATATATACAGTTTACCTGACCTTGTTGAAAGATTACACTGGCCCCTCTTTAATTCTATACGTGTCATATTAGTGTTTGATCGACAATAAGTAAACTGTAGTGTTCAGACCCAGTCTATAACTAGTAAATGGAAATAATCTGTATTTATTATTAGGAAATTTTCAATTGTATAGACGTATACAGTATAATAGTCATGTTCCTGTCACCCAGAACCAATAATATGTTATTTGATCATGTTTACTTCTGATATGCTTTCTCTTAAGGAACTATCACATCCTTTTGTTTGCTTTTGGAAGCAACCCCTGATAATAACCTATTCATACATTACTAAGCAAAATCTTTTTGTGTGCTTTAAAAGTTTGCATTAATGCATACTAAATGCACTCTTGTTAATTTACTCCTGCAACTTGCTTTTCTTACCAAATTAGCAAAAATTAAAAATCTCAACACCACCAAGTGTTGTCAAGGATGTGGGAAAGAAATTTGGTGATATCTACTAAAGTTCAAAATGTAAAGTCCGGCACTTATACTTCTAGTGTATAACTTAGAAAAATTCTTATACATGAGCACAAGAAAGCATTCAGAAGGATTTTCATTTCAATATAGTTTGTAATAGTGTAAAACGAAAACAACCTTATGTACCTGCCAATAGTTGAATGGTAAATAAATTTCAGTCTGTCTTCTACTTAGTTTATATTGCCCTAGAGCATACATAATAAGTACTTAGTTTTTATCCATCAAGTTAATTATTAGTACTTTGGAAACATATACACACAAGACAATCTAGTTATGGTGTGCTAACTCCATTCTGAAGGAGTGATGCTTCTAGATGTTATCACTACAGCTAGATCTAAATCAGCAGCAGGAGCAAGAAAATCCCCTTTACCCCCATTCCTGATCTTTTCATTTTCTGTCATTCTTCCCAAGCTGTCTCTCTCCTTTTCTTGTTTTTGCTTTTCTAATTTGGACAATCCTAGAGGTGACTCTTTATGGTTTTTCTAGCTCTTGAGCTACCGGGTTCATGATATCAGCAAAATACTTTAGTATAGGCTAAGGCACTGCTAACAAAAAGTGAGATTTTCTGTGATAACTAAAATTTTTCTAAAGATTCTTTACTTACATATTTATGTATCCTGTATTCACTACATAAGTGTTCATTGATTGAGTGATTTTACTGTGTGACAGAAATATGCTGAAGGAGTATATTTGCCATTTTAACTGGATAACAAACTATAATGTGTTCCTTAAGTTCTCAAATACGTTTAAAGCAAAACGTTTAACATAGGTACCCTAGGATGGGGACAAGGCTGTGGGGAAAAAAATTAAAGCATTTCTCACTCTGGTCACTGTTTAGAGTTTTGAAAAAAGAAGAATCAGGAGTATAAGCCTGATTTGGGTAGCTCTCTTAACGATGGAACAGGACTTAGGTCTAGTTCATCCTTAAAATTATCTCCAGCCAGGTCCTTGTCTCTAGGAGTGGTCCAAAAAGGACAAGAATGCCTTTATTGCCCTAGCTAGGGAGCAACAACCTAATTTGCGTAGTTACTGTAAAGGAGGAAGAGGAGTTCCTTGTATCTCCTTTTCTTATTTCTGGACTGTGGAATAATTAACTTTAAATCAACCATATCAAAAGTCTAGAAGAGTTTTTTGTTTGTTTGTTTTTTGTGTTTTTTTTTAATTAACTCATTTATTGTTGGTGTTGCTTTTGTTTGAAGAGTTTAGAATTGGAGAAATTTCATTAATTCATTTTGTAACATTGACTAGGAATAACAGACTTACGGAGAGCATGTTTTATGTGCTACAAACTACATAAAACAGGAGCAGAATCAAAACTAATGAATTCAGTGTTAAATTTGAATATAAATTAGGTAGTAATGATTTTTTGAAGAAGATGATTTTATAAGGTCTTGAGTTAGCAAAATTTAGTTGTTGAAGAAGAGAAATGAGATAGTAAAGGAAAGGACATTTCTCTCTTCTTTCAGTGGGTTACAGCACTCTATTCTTTATGAAATACAAATAAATAGATCCCTGGCCTGAGGAATTCAGTCTTGTGGGAGAAAAAGATCTATAAGTCAGTTATTATAAGACAGTGTCATAAGTGTTATAGCATGCTGTTGACACAAGGGAAACAAAACTCTGCTTCTGCTTGGGAGCATGTGGATCTTTAAAGATGAGTAGGAGTTTGACAAATCGAAAAGGTAGAACACTCTAGGCAGAGGGAACTGTGCACTGCAGTTTGAGAGACCTGACACCACATAGCATGTTTGAGGAACTGCAAGTGGTTAGGGACACAGGAAGTATGAGGGTTGAGTTAAGTTGGAGACAAAGCATAAAAAATTGAGCTTCATGGGCAGCATGGGATGAGATGCTTCACTTAACAATTTTTTAAGGTTCTGTGTACCATATTCTGTGTTTACTTGTCCAGTCTCCCCTTTTAATTCCTCCAAATTCTATTCAGCAAGTATTTACTGAACACTTATTGTGTGCCAGGCACTATTCTAGGCAGTGGGGATATCTGGCTGAATAAAATAGACATGGTCTTTGCCTTCACATAGCTTAGAGTCTGCATGGCTAACAGTGGTAAGTATATAAGCAACTAGAATATAGCATGCTAAGTGCTAAATAATGTAGTGTTGCAGGTATAGGAACCTAGAACAATGACAACCAACCAAATCCAAGTTGGGTCCTGAATGATTGAGAGTAAGATTTGGTGAGAATTAGGAGGAGTGTGGGGATAGAAAGAGAGGATTAGGAGTATTCTAACAGGAAACTAACAAAGTGTGTGAGCCCAGAGTTGAGAAATATCATACCACTTTCCCAACAGGTTTCCCTCCTCCACCCTTAGCCCCTTGCAGTCCATTCTCACCACAGCAGATTGATCCTTTAAAAGCATAAATTAAAATTGTGTCAGTCTTATGCTCAGAATACTCCAATCCTCCTTTCCTGTCTCTCTCAAAGTAAAATAGAAATTTCTTACTATGGCCCATAAGGCCTAATGTGATCTGCCTTCCTACATTTCTTTCTTTCTTTCTTTTTAACGTTATTTGTTTTTGAGAGAGAGACAGAGTGCAAGCAGGGAAGGGGCAGAGAGAGAGAGAGAGGGAGACACAGAATCCGAAGCAGGCTCCAGGCTCTGAGCTGTCCGCACAAAGCCTGATGTGGGGCTCAAACTCACGAACAGCGAGATCATGACGTGAGCCTAAGTCAGCCTCTTAACCGACTGAGCCACCCAGGCGCTCCTGCCTTCCTACACTTCTGATCTCATTTCACTCAGCCTGGGTTACTCCACTCCAGCCACCCTGGCTTCTTTGCTATTCCACAAACATTTTAGAAATGATTCCGTATCACAACCTTTGCACAAACTGTTCCTTATAGAAGCTTTCCCCCAGGTAACATGTTTGGTTGGTCATGGTTGGTACCATGACAGTAAGTACTTTTTATTTTTATACCTTTGTTACTGCTGCTTCTAAATTCCTAAAATAGTGCTTTTCACATAGTAGGCATTCCATAAAATTATTATTGAATTATACACAATAATAATAGGTTATGAGTGAGACTGTTTTATTTTCCTGTATTTGTATCTTGCAGGGCACTTAAGTGTTAGATGAATTTATATGGTAACAATAAAACCCAGTTGAATTTTTTTTAAACCAGCTTGAATTTTTTAGTATATTTTTTAGACATATGTTTTCTTATAATGATTCTTTATAACTTTTCAGTTTTTTAACTATCAGTAAAGAAATATTCACAGTATTATTGAGTGCTGTGTTTTCAATTCATAGTTTATGTTTATTCTTTTTGACCCTCAGATTTGTCAGATTAACATGTCTGAGTCATTGATTTTATTTATGGAAATTCAATATTATAACAATAATAAAAATAACTACATTTTAATAAATACTTAAGCAGTTGTTTTCTAACAGGCTATTTTTCCTAAGATGTCATATTCTTACTGGTTATGTCTTCATTCAGTAACAGATAGAAACACTATATTATGTAGACAGTGATTCAACTGTCTATGTTTCAGTTATTTAAAACTGTAAAATTTTACACTGAATTCTAAAAATACATTGGTTATACATAAGAGTCACAGTTTACTACCCAAAGTATATGTTCCACATATTGCTAGTCCTAGTAAATGCTAGTTATTGTTCTCTTATTCATCATCATTTTTTTCTGTGGTCTCTGTTTTGTACAACTTATATCATTCCTACTTTCTCAGAGCATCATCTGGGCAGCCTTGAATAGAAAAAAAATCATGGATAAGCAATTAAATGGCTGTTCACTGCACAACAGTGGGAAAGGTGACCAAGTGTTGCTTTTAAACAGATTTTGTATCATAGCCTGTTTGTTTCTTCATATCACTTATGATATGCCAGCTCCTTCTCTGTTCTTTTTTCCTATGTAGTGCCTTCCCAGTCATGTCCTGTTGCTAAAACCACCAAATGAGTTGGTAATGGCCACATGTCAAATACAGGTGTTAATTTTTAGGTCATGAATTAGTAGATCAGCAAAATATGAAATGTTAAAATGTAAGGATTACCTATTTGTCACAAATATAAAGTTTTTTCTCTTGCAAAAATTATAGGGGATGGAGTGTTAGATCTCTCTACAAAGAAAACCAGCATAAAATCTGAAGAGTCATCCATATGTGATCCTTCTTCTGAAAATTCAATGGCTGGGTAAGCAATATCTAGGAAATATAATTTAATATTAATATAAAATTATCTCTACAGAGAACTCTTAATACTACTTTGAGTAGATTGACATATATAGCTTTCCTCCAGAATTTTTGTCACTCATAAGTGTGTGTCTCTCATACCTTTCATTCGTCCTTTCTCTTTCTTTTTTATTCTTTCTGTTAAAGAAAAGTTATCAGAACAATCACCAAACTTTAGTTCATGTTACTAAAATGAACTACCAACTTAACCATAGACTACAAACCAAGAAGCAGGACGAGTAAAGAAAATTTAAAATTCAGTACTCAGGAGGCAATTTTAAGGGAAATATGTGATTTCACTATTTAATTTTTTTTTAAACAATCAACAAATTTTAAAAGTACTGTACTTACTAATTCTTACAGTTAGCTTATAATGTTTACATTTTTTTTTCACTGTGCTTTAGGTGTGGTGGCAAACTTTATATAATATATACAATAATATATATCTAGTAAGCACCACAAAAAGTCCTTTCATGCTTTCAAAGTTCTCATTAATTAAATAAATAATTAGCAGTGAAAATAATTAGCAGTGAAATGCTGTTCTGTTGGATTTTTGGATTTTTATTTAGTAACTTTTGCATCTTCCCATTAACAAACTGCATAGGAAGCTTTTTTGTCACATTTAAATCTTCGATGTAGAGTGTAATTTGTTTCAACTAAGACTGTAGTAGCTTTGAGTCTTAAGGTACAGTTAGCTTCTGTTTGAGAAACTTTGAAAATTACAATGATATGTTTGAAATAGAGATAACATTTATAGTATCAAATTATTTTACCCAAATATACCTTGTCTACTTGTTTCAAATTTTAAGTTTTTGTCTAGAGAAACATTAGTCTTGTGGAAATATGGGATGTTTGTGTTTGGAAATATTCTTGCTGCTACAAATTTCCTTTAAAGGGGTTGACTCTTTTATTACTTGTTTAGCGGTAACGTCACGTTTCTACTAACAAAAACTCCTTTAGGATTTGGGTATTTTTTATAATGGAACTCTAATTGTACAAATAAAAATTATAAGTATTGCTCTGCAAGCATCTTTCAGAGGAATAGCAACATCATGAGAATATTTTTACAAATACTGAGTTAGGATTTTATGTTCTTGGAAGGTCTGCCTGTTGAGGCCACCGTATGATTGACACATTGTCCTACCAGGACTGTAGCGTTTGCTTTGATAAGGAGTAACTACTACATCTCACAGACTTAAAAAGAGTCATAAGCAGTGATGTTACCTAAGCAAGGAGTATAATAAAGGAGTGGACCCTTCCCTTCCATAGCTGTGTGAGAGTCTCTCATGCATCAGTTTACCATCGTTTCATTCCATCCATCCAGGAGACTACACAGAAACAGAGAGGACTATGTGGAAAGAAGTGCTGAGTTTGCAGATGGTTTGCTCTCAAAAGCTTTGAAAGACATTCAGTCTGGAGCACTGGACATAAATAAAGCAGGCATACTTTATGGCATACCTCAAAAAACTTTACTTCTCCACTTAGAAGCCTTACCAGCAGGGAAGCCTGCATCTTTTAAAAACAAAACTCGAGATTTCAATGATAGTTACTCATATAAAGACAGTAAAGAAACTTGTGCAGTGCTGCAAAAGGTAGCCTTGTGGGCAAGAGCTCAAGCAGAGCGCACAGAAAAAAGTAAACTCAATCTACTTGAAACCTCAGAATTAAAATTCCCAACAGCTTCCAGTTACCTCCATCAGTTAACTCTACAGAAAATGGTTACTCAATTTAAAGAAAAAAATGAAAGTCTACAATATGAAACTTCACATCCTACTGTACAGTTAAAAATTCCTCAGCTCCGAGTAAGTTCTGTTTCAAAATCACAACCTGATGGTCCTGGTCTGCTGGATGTTATGTATCAAGTTTCCAAAACCTCTCCAGTCCTAGAAGGATCAGCTCTCCAAAAACTGAAAAATATACTCCCTAAACAGAACAAAGTAGAATGTTCTGGGCCTGTAACTCACTCAAGTGTTGACTCTTATTTTCTACATGGGGACCTCTCTCCTTTGTGTCTTAATTCTAAAAATGGAACAGTTGATGGAACCTCTGAAAATACTGAAGATGGATTGGATCGAAAAGATAATAAGCAGCCCAGGAAAAAACGTGGCCGTTATCGCCAATATGATCATGAAATAATGGAAGAGGCTATTGCAATGGTAATGAGCGGAAAGATGAGTGTTTCCAAAGCACAAGGAATTTATGGGGTACCTCACAGCACTTTAGAATACAAGGTAAAAGAAAGATCTGGAACACTGAAGACTCCTCCGAAGAAGAAACTCCGATTACCAGACACTGGGTTATATAATATGACAGATTCAGGGACTGGCAGCTGCAAAAACAGCAAGCCTGTGTAGATTACTTGTTAGGAAGATGTTTGTGTGTGTGTGTGTGTGTGTGTGTGTGTGTATGTGTGTTTGCGTGTGTGTGAGTATGTGCACAGGTGTGTATTTGTGTGTCTGTATACACACATGTGGGAATTACAGATGCTCACTCTGACAGGAGACATGAAATTTTACAGTTCAAAAACCACTTACATGCCTTTTGAAAAAAAGTTTTATTCAGGGTTTTCACTGTGGACAGAATTATATAGTTACTTACTTAATTCTGATAGTTTGTATTTAATCCTTGTATAAATAGGTGGAAAAGATTCAGGTTTTCTTTAGTAGTCAATAGCATAAAGCGTTGTGGGAAAACAAGTAATTGTCGAGTGAAACATTTTTATTGGTGAAAGACCACTCCAGCCATTCAGTTGAACCATCTTATAATGGAAATATGATATTAATAGTTTGTAAACATTTTTACATAATATACTTACGGCTATTGTAAGTATATCAGACAACCAATCAAAGTTTAAATAGACAGCTATCTCCATACTAAGAAAAATTAATATATACAGTATTAGTACACTACAGTGTATTCTATGAAATATGAAATGCACTCAAGTGCATCCACCAGGAATAGAAAAGAAAACCTTAAATGATATGTATAATGAAATTTAATATTTATCATTTAATAGTTGATTTGCAGGAAGTTGGGGTTTATAAGGTATATACTTTTTAAGAAAACTGACACATAGTTAACCCCAGCAGCTATAGAATCCTTTAATATAAGATGGAATACTAAGAACAAAAAGTAATTTAAATTTAATTATTAAAATAATTTAATTTTGTTTTTCATTTGAAAAATAAGCTAATGTGTAAGGTTAGAAAAGAAAGTTGGAATGCAACTTAGAGCATGTTTATAATGTGCACAGAAAAAGCTTGAGAATGATAATTTTGGTTTAAATGTGCTGGTTAGTTGATGTTATGACTACTTTAAATTTTAAGGATTGTGACACACTCCTACTATTGAAAAACCTCAGTGTAACTTTAATATATTTGCTGCTGTGACATTTCAAAACATTTTCAGTTTATCAAAATGAATTACAGATTTCATTTTGGTGGGCGATACATTATCATTTTGCTAATAACCAAATTTGCAGTTTGTTCAGGGTCTTGAATAGATTTACAGATATTTAACACTGAAGCTGTTTTGAACTTTCAGTAATGTAAACTCTACTAATTGGGTAGTTAGAAGCTGGGCAGTGCATTTTAACTTTTACAGACTCATAAGAGAGACCAATAATTTTTATATAGCAGTTTTAAAATGTGGTTCAGAGTATCCATGTTGGATTTATGGAGTATGCAGTGGTAAAATGTTATAAAGCATGTGCCTCCATATAAAGAATGGGGATTTGCTTCATATATTCAGAATTCTCCGAGTGCCCCTTTCTCTGTTAAAATTCAGGTTCTGATCATTTTTCTAAGCCAATTTTCCTAAGTCCAAAAGGAATACTTAAAGCTGAATTTAAAAAATAAGTGCACCTTGTCAAATACTTGTGTTTTTACACTTGTGTTTGTGTGTAACTAATAATCTCATATACATGTAATACTAAAGAGATTTTCAGCTATTACATTTAAAAACTGCTTACATATGTTTAAAGAAACTGAAGAGTGGGAAGCTACACAACCAAGTAGTTATTTGGTCTCTTAGAGCTACACTGAACCCTCTTCAGCTTAATGTTACCTGCATACTAGGGTATGAATCCTCTTGCTCTGTTTGTTTTTGTTTTTTTTTTTTTTCCAAGTAAGTATACATAACGGATTGCAAAACAGCAGATGTCAGGGTCATCTTTCTTTTTAAAGAATTAAGCCATATTTTGTGAGGGCCAGAACTTGGATTATTTAATATATTTCCCCTCCCCCCCCCCCCCCATTGAAAAACACAGTTAAAAGATAAAGTAAATGTTTCAACACAATTTTATTGACCTCTTTATACAGAATTTTACTTGCAAAATTTGGGGGCCTGAATGCATTACATAATATTTATATTGAGCTTTTTTATTCCTCACACTATATTTACATTAATAAATTGATTGAGAAGTTTATAGAAAAGGGATACTTACAGAACACTTTTATATCATTTAAAAGATGACCTGACCAAAAACTTTACAGGATTCATAAAATCAGGGATCATTTTGCTATTGACTTCACAGTGATCAGTAGTTTTATAGGTAATATTATAGTTAATTTGCAGCATTTAGTATTTGTATTATTTATTTTTGGTCAGAAATAGTAAATTAAATATTTTTTGATAGTTTATAGGTAATGATCAACCCATAACTTTTGAAAGAAACAAAATGTTTCTAATTATTGAGTTAACTTTTGATTATACAAACTAGGAAAGGCAGGGAAATTTATGGGTTCCCCTTCTCCCCAATGATTCTATTAAGATGTTCTTTATGTTAAACTTTCAAAGTACTTTATAAATTTAGTTACCAGTTACTACTTATTAATTGACAGTTTTATGAAAAATCCAGTTTCAGCAGACTTTTAATGAAGGTGAAAGCAACCCTTATATGCTTTCTACTTATTTGAATGTTCCTCAAGTATTTTATATTTAAAAAAAAAAAAAAGAAGGAAAAGAAAAAACAGTGCCTCTGTTTTTAGAAAACTACTGCTCAGTAAAGTTGTTTAAACCATTTCTGGTAGCTAATGACAATTTTATATTAAATTGTATACTAACTTTAGTGAGACTGATTTTTTTAGTTGTTTACAGTACAAATACTTGTATTTGTTTTTTAATTGCAGTATTTCCATTGTCGCAGTAATTTAGTAAAACTCTGTGGCTGCCTTGATTTTGACAGATTTTGTTAATATAAACTGATTGTTAGGCAATTAGTTATATTTATGCATAAATCAATTGCACTATAATTCATGAATTATTTATTACAATATTTTCTAATGAATTCATGTATCTGTCTTGTGTTGTAAATGTACTGTAATTCTGTTCCTACTTTGTGTTGTTATATATCTAAATCTGATTGTATGAATCTTAATTGTTCAGTTAACGTGTTTCTAGGTTGTAATTTGTAGTAAAGCACTTCAATGCTTTTGCACTTAAATTTACAACACTGTTGGTGTGTGATTGATTTACTCATTCAGTAAAAGAAAAGAAAAGAAAGAAAAGAAAAAGACTGACTACACTGACTTTTTTGATTCACTATAGGAATGAGTTTTATTTTTATTAATGTGAGAAATTGACTTTCTCCAAAGAACTATTTCAACAACAAAATTTGCAATGGGCAAAACTGATAGTAACATACAAAAAATGGGCAGGATGTTTTGGTTTGTAAATCTTAACAGGAAAAGGTTAGAAAAAATTTTAACATTAAAAACAAGGGAGCTGTGAAAGATACGATTATGGTAACTTTACATATAATCACTTGAGAATAGAGTCTAGTTTGGAGATTTATGTGTATTCAACTATTATTTACTCATATTAGGTTTTCTTTGAGACTCTGAACTGCAAGAAAGATGGAAAAGAAAAAATTTGGAGCCAAATAAAAGTATTACGGAATTTTATAGTTTGAGAATTTAGTTCTCTAATATCTGATATGTGTGTATCAGATATAATCTAATACTTGAATATCCAGTTAGTAACTTTATGAAGTTATTCTTCATATACCATTAGATGGAAATTACTGACCACTGTGGTATTTTGGAATTTCCATTATTGGAAGTAATAAACTGAAAAGATAAAAGTAATAAACTGAATAAGAAACCTTTTTAAAGTTTAGACTTCCTTGAAATCTCAGAAGAGATGTAAAAATCTTGTGGTTTTCAGAATAGTTAACACGTCATTAGTTTTAATTATTTCTACTTCTATACTTGACTTACTAACAGATAAAACATTTAAGCATTGAGGAAGTGTTATGAAAGCATATTAATCTTTAAAATATGGTGCAATGTATTTTTCTAAGAAACATAAAATCTCTTTAATTATTTAATAACAGGTATGTTTAATAGCCCATAGCATAACTTTAAAGAAACTGTTGAAGTGCATCTATCAGAACGTTTTTGGGTTTTCTTTTGCTTATATGAAAATTACAGTTTTTACTTTGCTGGAAAAGAGAATAATATCACATATCTTCATATTTGATAGTTAACATTTCCTAATGTCCTTGTTCTCCATATATTTTTTGAATTACCTAATAGTGAATCTTGAGAATCAGTTCCATCATTTACTCCCAAACGTGATAAAATTTACAAAAAAAAAAAAAAAAAAATATATATATATATATATATATTTTTTTTTTTTTTTTCAGAAAGGAAAGGATATTGGGGTCATGTCTGTGGACTTAAAACATTTTATTATCAATTTCACATCTTTTCTCACTTTGATAACTGCTTTTTGTCAAACCACATGTTAGTTTTGGTGAAATATTGGTTGAATCTAGTAGAGTTATCATTTTTCTAGAAAACTTCTGATCTAGTGTTCAAAATTTACTTTGGTGTTTTTGCTTCTTAAATAACATAATATTTTTTAAGTGTAGGTAAAATATTGCATATTTATCTGTGATACAAGCAAGTTTTAATGAGCAAAATAAATTTAATTTAATTTTTCATTTTAAAATTCCTTTAATTTTAATATATATGAATATAATAACCCTTTATTTAAACAAAATACAGTCTTCTGTAGCACTTCATAATCAGTATATCCTAATTCCAACCCTAAATAAAATTTCTACAAACCAGGAACTACTAACAATAATAGCAAACATAAGAAATCATGAATGGGAGGCTATTTTCATGTACAGAGTTTGGTGATATGTTTAATTTAAATAGATACTTTTCTGAAACAGAATTCTTTTAATACATTTTATTCTTCTTGCTGCTGGTATTGGATTAAAAAATTTTTTGTAGACTTCTACCTTGGTTGCTAAGTAATCCTGAGTCTTAGTTAAAATTAGATGTATATTAGTTTCTTCAGTGGGACATTTTCCAGCATTTGAAATTAGATAATTAGGTAAGTAATGCCTTTAGTCTTCATGTAATTACTTTAGTATTTAAAATCAATTCAAAATAGATTTTATTTTTAAATAGCTTAAATTTTTTTTATTATTAGGTTAAAATGCCTGCAGCTTAATCTTAGAAAAGATACTCTGTTATTTATATGAAATCCAAATTCTTTAATTTTCCTTGTAAGTATGCAAAGATTTCTTTTATTAATAATTTTATTTCACTACCTTGAAAAATATCTTAAAGTTTTCTCCTACATCTTATTTTTCTTATTTGCACTAAATCGGATTGATAATTATCAAAATAACTTCTAAAATGTCTACTTTATAAAAATGTAACTCCTTCTGAAGCACTTTCCATTAAATATTCTTAGTACATCCAAAGCACTAAACATTAGCAATCTGTAAATATAATCATATCTTTAATCAGATTTTGTATCCTAAAACTAGGGCTCTCTTTCGACTATTATACTTGCCATAGGAAATTAATTATCATCAGTGCTTCATTATATTTTTGCTGAATGATAATCAAGATGTCATTGTTGCAGCTCTATAGGAGTTAGGAGTCCCACAATACCAAAATTTCTTTTGTTCAAACTCTGTTAAAATTATAACTCCTTATAATACTGGTATTTTTGCTGTAATTCATTTTTTGTTTGATTTTTATTTTTAGTTCAACTGTTGATGCAAAATCAGAGGAAGCTACTAAAATGGAAAAAGGAAAATCAGCATTAAGCAAAGTTTTGGAATCTTTGTGCATACATCACCAGCAACAAGTCTTGGCCATGTTGAAATTTCTAGTCCAAGAGCAAAATGCTGCTTCTCTTTGCTATTGTAATACATCATATACTGTGTCTTCAGAATCTCAAAAGCCCCTAATTGAAGATGATTTACATGGTCTATTCTGTAGTTGTGAATATAGGCTGGCAGAAAGAGGGTGTTTACAAAATGAAAGACAAAGCCCTGGTGTTGTGCCTCTGCCAGTCTGTATTAAAGATTTACATTGTTTATCTTGCCAAACTATAACTATTGAACACATTATGACAGTAGTGAATAGAGGAATTGCAAACAGTTATAGTTCTCACAGGTGCTGTTCTGGACTATTACCAAACATTCACTCTACAAAATCAACCTTTCACACTCCTCTTTCATCAAGGGACGTATGTGATGTTTCAGTCAGTCTTAAGGATGTTTGTAGATCTCGAAGTCCATCACCCCCACCATTATCACCTGTACAGACAGAAGGATTTGAAAAATTAAAAGATGTTGTCTCAGAGCTCTCAGCCTTAGAAAATAACAGACTTGAAATAAACATTAACCAGCCTCCCTCTCTCACACCAGCAGAAATAAACAGTGACAAGACTGATCACGAAGGTAAAATACATAAAACTAAAAAATTCAGCAACTCGGATTCTTTGCTCCTGGAAGGCAGTGGTAATTGTACTACAAATCAGGAAAAAGGTGAAACTACTGTAATTTTTCAAGATTTAATGGATCGTATTAATGAAAAATTAAAATCAATAGAAACTACAGATATGGGAAACCTTGTAAAATTATCTAGCAGTGATTGTAATACAGATAATGATTTAAAATTAAGAGATTTAATAGCCTCTCTCTTGCATAATGCCAAGGCCAGTGATTACAGTTTTATGGAATTGCTGAGTCAACATGATAAAAAGGTAGAGAATAAAATTATTCAGACAAGATTTCGAAAGCGTCAAGAAACTTTACTTTCAGTGCACAACTCTCCTGATTCACCCACGTTTAGAAGGCAGTCTTTGCAAATAAAAAGAGAACTTGCCAGTCTTGATGAAAATTTTGTAAGAAAAAAATACACTGAAAAAAATTCAAGGAAGTTGACACGCAACGATGAGATATTTTCAATGGACAGAGAAGAATTCTGTCATTGCCAAGGGTCTTTACAAAATTCTAAAAGCTTGCAAGAAAATAATCATGCAGAAACATTTTCACCAGATTGTGCATTGCAGTCATTGCAACTACCTCTTCATAGTTTAGAAACTAACTTAGCTTTTGATGCATTTTCAGAAAGCTTTAAGACAACTTCCCCTGGGAAAATGAGCATAACAAAATTACAGGAGAAATCTGCACCTGGGAAAAGACTTTTGCAAAATCACAGGAAGAATCCAAAACTGGAGAATACCAAAACTCCTTTGAAAAGTGATGTTCCTGGACTTTTGAGCAGAACTAAACGACATATTGTGCCCCCAGGATGGTATTCTATATATGTAACAAATAATTATGTTTTCAAAAAATCCCCTAAGGCCAAAAAAATTTCTGATTCTGTAAAAAAAAAAGATCCAGTGAAAAATACTCAAATTGAAAGCCCACACAATATAGATCTAAACAAAATTGCAATGAATTCCAATTTACAAGTTGTTGTGGAACGTTTGGAAGATACAATAAATATGGCCAAAAAGTCTTGGAATAATCACTCATTATCTGAAGGATGTAAGACATCCAAGAAATTGATAGAAATTGATGGTAAAGATCAAGATGCAGGAAGAAACATGACTCTAACTGTAAGCAGAATGACATGCAAAGAGCAGAGTTTATCAAAATCTGTGGTAGCAGCCAGTAATATCAAAAGCAATCATATACCTACAATAGATTTGAATAGCAAAAGACTTGATAATCTGGGAAATTCATCTATTTTAGATACGAGTAGCTTGATTTCCGGTGTTCAAAATGTGCCAACAAAATACGAGGCCATTGAAAGCTCTTTTTCCAGCTATTCTAGTCCTATCAAACTCATGTTTTTATCTGAGGTTAAAAGCAGTGAAGGAGTCAAATATACTTTAACTTCAGTCGGTACTTCCAAGTCAAATGCTGATTTTCCTTCTGAAAAATATCCAAGTCATGATGCAATTGAAAAACAACCAGAAACAAATGAGGATATCCCAGATGCTAACTTTGAAAATTATAGTTCTAGTCATAATGGTAGTGACACTCTTCAGGGAGAACTAAACAAATTTAATTGTGCAAAAGAAACTACAGAATCCCCTGCAATGTTTATAGATGATGTGAACAGTGATAAGCCACAAGACAAACCTAAGGAAAATCCAAGCAATGATACTGATTCATCTTTTAAACGAAAACCAGGTAGACCTAAAAAGATAGGTCCCCAGGTTGTGAAACAAATTAAGCGGCCAATTGGAAGACCACCAAAACCTAAAACCGATCAAACAGACATCACCATTTGCCAAAATGAATCGTCTAGTACTGGAAAGAAAAGTCCAGAATCCCTCCTATCAGAAGTGAAAGAAGGTATCTATAAAAAGAGTATTACCGTAACTGTTATTTATGGAAGATCAAGAAGAACTAAAAGGCATGTTTCTGAAGGAACTGTAAACATAAGCAATGTTATATCTTTCAGCAATAATGCTGATTTTCCAACTGAATGTAATAGTCTCAGAAATATTAGAGAATACAAAATTGACTCAGGTGAAAGAAGTGCTATTTCAACTTTGACTACTGAAAGTGAGATCTTGGGGTCTGGCTTTGAATATATTAGGCCCATCAAGAACAAGTCTGTGATACCTCAACCTTCCAAGAACATTATCCGACCAAATCAGAAGCCTTTTGCAGTAATTAGGAAGCCTGGTAGACCTGCAAAAGTGAAAATCTCTGGCATATCTGTGACTATTAATAGAGTTTCACCTCAGGAGAGAGAAGTAAGTATTAGCAGCTGTTTGCCTCCTTTAGAACAAGAAAATATATTAGAGAAAAATCTGGCTGAAGAAAAGTATGATCACCAATGCAATAAGATGGACGCAAGGCACACTGAAGCTGCAATATTTAAGAATGGATCAAAAAGTATGGTTGCTGCTATACCTTTGAGACATTCTATTAGGGATAGAAAGCCATCTCTCCATCTCGTACATCCATTAGCATCTTCCAGCTCACTTATTTATAGAAATACTCTGCTCCGTAAATCATATAAACTCCATTTGCAGAAAGGTAAAAGTGAGAAGGAAAAACATAGGCAGTCAAGGATAAAAATAGCTTCAAAAGGTACCCCTGGACCTAGAAATTCAAAGAATGCAAAAATGTGTTTGGAAGATAACAAATTAATACCCATTTCTGAAGTATCCTTGGACCCTATAATTTCATCAAACCCTTTGCTCAGGTGGTGGGCTGCTTCTACTTCAAATGATTCCTTATTAGAGGAATTAAACAATAGATTTGAGCAAATAACAAATGCTTGGGTGCAAGTGAGTGGAGATGAAGCTGAAAACTGTGTTCATAAAAAAAGAGAATGCATTGAAAGTGATAATTTCAAAATAGCAAACCCTTTGGAAACCTGTCTTTTAGAACTTGAAGTTTCACCTGTAAAAATGCTTTTTCGGAAAAAGTATGATTTGAATGAACTCTGTATCTGGTTTATGCAAACAACAGAAACACAGTCTCTTTCACTAGTTAGAAAAGCAAATGCTCGAAACCCTTTGGAAGTAATAAATACCAGAGGAATTAAATTAGGGACCAAATATTCTCATTTTAATACTAGCCCCTTCAGAAAGCACTTTAAAAAATTTGCACTGTCTTCTCCTTCAAAATCAGCAGGGAAGTTGCATATACTACATAAAATAGTTAGCTCTCCACTGTTAAATGTGAGAAGTAATTTAACATTAGCTAGATTAAAAAGAACTGAGTTTAAGAGGTTGCAGCACGAAAGGTGGAAAAGAGAGGGAAAGCCGCACAACCATGGAACAGTTGATTGGATCTCTAAAAGAAGGAACTTAAGGTTTTTCTGCCAGAATCAATTTTTAAAAAAGACTGAGGGGGGAACAAATGCTGACATCCCACTCCAAGGAAAAAACACAATAGATAATCAGTTTATTTTGCCACCTGAGATCAGAGATGACTCTTTGCAACAGAAGGTGGCGATGTCTGACTTGAAAACACATGCTAATTTAGAGAATAATTTTAAGACAGAAGCAAAGGAGAATGGAACAAATTGCAGCCAAAAAGGTTTTGAAAAGGGATCAAGACTAGGAAATGTATGTTCACATAATTGGAGGTCAAAAACCTTAAAAGATTGTAGAATATTTTTGAGGAAGATCAACTATCTTGAACACAAAAATACTTTTAAGCTAAATACAATCATTTACTCTCCTGAATCTATTGGCAGTGGAACTAATCATCAGACTCACATAGAAGAATCAAAGCGCTTTACCTTAAGATCCCATTCTGCTAGGCAAAATTCTTTTAAAAAGCAATCTAAAGAAATAGAATATGCTAAAACAAATAGTCCTTCAACCGATAAATTTCCTGGCCAACTTGACAATAGTAGATTAAATAAATGTGTTAACTATGACAAGAATCCTGATAGTTCTGACGTTCTTAGCAAATTGAACAAAAGAAAAAGACCGCCATGGAAGACCACAGAAATGTCAACAAAAAGACATAAACGACAGTCTTGCAACAGTGGACAAATGGCAAACTATTATTCAAAATCCCAACTAGGTAAGTTTTTCTCTACTTAATTTTAAAGTTTCATTGTAGGTGCCTTGAGTAAAGTATGAGATAATGGGTAGAAAAGGAACAGCTGATTTAGTTTCAATTTATTTCCAAAATATTTGGACGACCTAATTTCTTGGCACCTAGTATGAAACTCAATGAAATTAGGTTCTACTAAATGTACCCGTGCGCT
Organism: Panthera pardus; assembly: GCF_024362965.1. NCBI lineage: Eukaryota > Metazoa > Chordata > Mammalia > Carnivora > Felidae > Panthera > Panthera pardus. Next base: position 191,022,761 of record NW_026526688.1, read on the forward strand.
TCCCTACATCTTAATGAGTCCAAGATTTTAAACAAATTAAAATATATTTAGTAGAGTCATAGCTTCTAAACAAATCATTAATTTACAAGTTATATTATCTGTTTTTGTATTTGATCTAATATAAAATATAGAAAACAGTTTGGTAAATATGCCTAAGGAGCTATCTAAAAATTAACTGCTACACTACAGGATAATATATATTTATTGTCTTGATAAATTAATAACTTTGAGACCATGTGGAAAGAAGTAAAGACTATCTCACTGCTAAATTGATGAGGTCTGTAACATATATAATAATTATGGGATATCAGTTGCACTTTCACCATTAAGTTGTTACACCCTTTGGTACTGATTCGGGAACCATTTTAAGACTCCGCATATTTAAATAGAGTCAAAGAACAAGATATTTTCTTCAGTAAATAAGCAAACTTGTTGAATAGTTTTTTTCATAGTAGACATTGAACTAGATTCTATGGATATAAAGATGAGGATTTCTTTCCAGGGATAATCTATAGCTTAGCAAGGGAGAAAGTCATATGCAGGTAATTTTAAGGTAATACTAAATTTAGAATGCAAACGGAAATTACTTTAGTAAGTAATTATGTGCTTTACTTACTATGCAGGCCTGACATTGGTGCCTTGAGGAGACTGTTACCCTTAGAACCTAGCAAAGCAGGATTATGAGCACCATAATTGCCAATGTAGCCATTTCCATCTCTGCTTGATAGGTGCTAGACAGTTCAGGATGTAAAAGAGTGCCAGGTTACATTTGTAAATTTAAGGAAATTTTATCAAATGGTTGCATTATTACATTGTATATTTTAGGGGCCTTTTTGAGGGGCTTATGGAGATATTGGTGGCTTTATTTTTGTTACCTTTTTAAAACATTTTTAAAAGCTAAAAAAACACTATCGAGTCTTATATTAAGATATTAAAAGCAATAATTAAACTCAAGTTTTAATAAGTAGATGATTATAATGACCCCCAAAATTTGATTAATTGAATGACTTTAAAATACCTATTCCACAATATTTAACATGCATTAAATAAAAATTTTAACTTTGCAACATGCAATGATTAAAGCTTTATTATTGGGCAAATTAGAGTCTCCATTATGAAAGATGAATCAAATCTAAAAATAATGTCCTTTGTTTCTTGTCCTCAGGATAACTAAAAACAACATAACAAATAGTATGTCAGGAAAAGAGGGAAGAAGCCTGATAGTGATTTTTTAAAAAAACTTATAATTCACCTACAACCATACACACATATTTTTAAAAGACTGTCGTGAATGCAGTATAAAGTACAGTGTTTCATTCTTAATTCTTTATATCATTCTCATTTCATGTCGTTAGAGTTTACCAAAGACAGTTTGCATTAACTCATTTTACAACAGAACCGTATTTTGTCCTTTTAGCTTCTTAACCATTGTATCTTCCTAAGTTATAAACATAAGGTTTATTTTAATTATTATCTCACTAAATATGAGATCACCCAAGAAAAATAAGATGGAAGATGCCTAAATATTACTTTCCAAATTAATCTCAAAATTCTTCTGTTAAATTTTAAAAATTTTAGTATCATATGTTAAGAGTTGTTTTTCACCTTTTCTCATTTTTAAAATTACTGGTACGATTTCTTGTTCTGCTTAAAATTTTATTTATCTTCTACTGATAACTTTCCTTCTTTATTTTTTAACATTCTTTTTTTTTTTTAATCAACAAGGACATTATTTTTACAGAGTTGTATTTATAGCAATATTTGTTATATTTATCTGATTTTAAAATGTTTCTTAAGGTGTTATTTTTTTCTCATTATTTTTGGTATTCCATACTTCTTAATGCCTTTTTGGAAATGACACAAATTCATTATTAGTTTTATATGTGTTTTTCTTCTTCATAGAATAATTAGTGATTGGAGATTTGAGAAAGTCTTAATTAACAACAAGGAGTTCTCTAGGAAAATTCATAAGGCAATGTATATAATGAATTATGGAATATTTCTATTGATGAAAAGTTTTGTTTCTACCATAAGTGTCTTGTTTTTGTACATTTCAAAATTACTGTCCGATAAAAGTTTAATACATAGGAATTTTAGAATTTATACTTCACTACATTTGTACTACTATATATCAATTGTAGACATGGAAAGCAAAGAAGTGCAATTCTGTCCTATTCTTAGTTCAGTAAATACTTAATGAATGCCTACAATATGCTCTTAGACACCATAGGAAGTTCAGAAAGTTCCCTTTCCATCTAAATAAGAAAACAAGACTTGTATGTATGTATTCAACAAATAGAGTATATCTTATGTTTTAAGTGGGGTATTATATTACTACTAATTAAAGGGATAGAATGGTTAAAGTCATGGTTTGTGTTCTCATGGAGTTTATCATTTTCATGGGGGACAGTGAATAGGCAATTACAGTAGAAAGTGGAGTGCTGTGACTGGGGAGAGAGATAGCTTATAGAAATATATAGGACAGAAGTTGAACCCATGTTTAGAAAATTAGGCAAGGACTCTTACAAAGTCACATCCAAGCTGAGATTTGAAGGCTGCCAAAGTATTAGCAGTCAGGAGAGGAGTTTTTCTGGTAGAGCAAACTGCATGTGGAAAAGTTGGGTGACAAAGCAGGCTAGTAGAACACTGAGTAATTTAATTCATAAAGCTGAGGCATAAAAAAGGAATGAAGAATAGGGCAGGGCATGGATGGAAAAATGGCAAAAAATAAAGCTACTGAAGGAAGCATAGCCCAAATTGTGGGGCCAACATCAGTTAACGAAAAAAATGTTTCAAACCCTAACAGTGGCAGTAATAGAGGAGAATAGATATATTTGACGGAGGCCTCTGAAATAGTATCAGTGTGTCTAAGAGAGTAGAGGAATAAAGGGTAATGTCCAGGTTTGAGTTCGAACATGTAGATAATAGATGATAGTAACATTCACTGAGATATAAGAGAACATTCAGAGTGTGCAGTTTTAGACATAAGGAATTTAAGTAGTATGTCCAAGAGAGATGTTTAGGAAGTAATCACAGTAGACCCTTGGACAATGCAGGGGTTAGGGGTACTGATTCTCCGTGCATTAGAAATCTGCATGTAACTTTTGACTCCCCAAAACCTTAACTACCAATATCCTGTTGACCTGAGCCTTGCTGATAACATGAAGAGTCAATTGACACATATTTTTCTGTTATAGGTATTATATACAGTATTATTATAAGAAAGTAAGCTAGAGAAAAGAAAATTTTATTAAGAAAATCATAAGGAAGAGAAAATGTATTTACAATAATGTATATATCTTTATGGGAAAAAAATCTGCATGTAAGTGAACCCATGCAGTTTAAACCCGTGTTGTTAAAGGGTCAACTGTGGTTAATATGGGAAAGAGGTCTGAGCTAGAGATAAAGATTTTGGAGTCCAATAATAACTGAAGTCATGAGAGTGGAATAGATTATTCAGCGTAAAATGGGAAGAGCCTAGGATCTGATCCCCAAATACACAGAGAAAAAAGAAAAAAAGAAAAAAAGATATACACAGAAGGAGACTGATGAGGCTAGTCAGAAAGTAAGAGGAAAGTCAGGAGAGTGTGGTAGAAAGGAAATGTGTTTTAAGAAGGGATAAAACAAGTGTAAACTGTTGATGAGAGGTCAGTTAAGCCCTGAAACATTTCCATCTAAGGTAGCCCAAAGGTTATTGTAATGATTTTGGTTTTGGCGGGGAAATGCAGTGAGAATCTTATGATTGAGTTAATGCAGGAAGAGGAAGTGAAGAAAATTAACACAGAAAACTGTAAATGGCTATGACTGGAGAGGAGATAGGGAGATAGCAAGAGGAAGCTCTAATGAAGACTGGTTTTAAAAAAATTTAGATGCCAATGGGAAGAAGCCAGTAGAAAATGAAAGGTTGAAGATACAAACATGAGATGGCAAGCAGTGGAAATGGAGTGAAGCGCCAGAGTTGATTATTGGACATTATGGGCCATCATTAGATAGATGGATTTTGGCCAGAAGAGTCATTTCTCTCTTAAAACATGAGAATAGTGGGAACAACATATGGGGATGTAAATCAGTTTACAAATTCATGGGCAGAATATTGAGGCTATTAGATCTATTTTCAGTGAGTCCAGACATAATTTAAGGGTAATATGATGGGCATTGTACAAAGTAGGTAACATTTGAAATCTATCTCAAGAAATAACAGGATTTAACAGCTTTGTGACTTTTATCTCAGCTGCCAGAACGTAAGCTTGGACAAAGGTGGGCCCTTAGATTCAATTGGGTCAATCAGATTCACCAGTAAACAAAGAAATCAAGCCTAGAATTCATTCTGTGAATAGTGATGAGAAACTATATGATCAAAGTGTAATTCTAATTCTAGAGGGTCTTTTCTGATAATAGCACACAGTATAAATTTGAGGGGAGGGGGGGATAAAATGGGGTGTGTAAAAGGCTAGCTCTAAGAGATGATTTTTGAGGTGATTATGGCCTAAAATGGAGTGTGGCTATTGAAAATATTAAGAACTTTTGAATATCAGTGTCTTTTGAGTTACCAAGTAAATATGTGCCTTTCCTAATTGACAAATATCTGGATGTAAATAAGCTTACTTTGGACACATTTAAGGAAATTTTCAGACTAGAATAACTTATGTGGGCTTGAGGTTGCTATACTCAGTGTATCATCTAAAACATCAAATTTTGCTGTAAAAAATCAGAATTCAAATTGATACTTTGAATTAGATTGAGATGACCTACAACAGCTCAGTTTGTCAGCGTCTCCTGTTTTGTCATCTGTCCTCAAAAATGACCAAATACACATTTTCCCATTCAGCATTCTGGTTTTCACACAGGTATATAACTGATGGGTGATTTTTAACTAACAGTATACTCCTTTAGCTACCTGAAACTGAAGCCAACCATGCATTCTCCTCTGGTCCTGGTCATGAATGGTTTACCACGTTTTTTGCGTCCTAACTCAAAATGTCCTTTTAGATTTGTATGGTTGAGGCATACCTTGGCACAGAATAGCCTAAACATTTTCACATAAAATCTAGAGTTAGCATTTCTTCATGTGCTATTATTCAGCTTCATAATTATCATTTAATGGAAGAACTGTGAAGCACAGAGTAGATGATTTTCTAAATTTCATTTTGATAAACATTTCTAGATGACTCACTGTCACCTTAATCTAGTTTGCTACACAAGCATTCCAGATACAGAGTCCAAGATGCAGTAGTCCTGCATCTGTGGTCCTGGTTCTGTGGTCCAATAGCTTTGGAAAATGCTGAGTTCTCTTTCCTGTGCCTGTTGAATCACAGCGCCCCATTGAATGTTAAACTGCATTCTTCACACTTTATATATCACAACTTTTTATATCCTGCAGTTTGGGAAACATAATTGGAAAATACTGCTCTATATAGTTTCCTGAGTAAGGAGAAGAGTTTTAGGTTTTGAAGAGTTTCTAACTCTTGCTGTAATACTTTATTAAAAAATATAGAACAGTGACTTAGATAATCCCCTGTCTTGATGTTTTTTCTTAGAATTTTTCTTGGATATTTTATATCCTGTTGCTTTGTCAACCATTACTTAGTTTTTCACAGTATTCTGTTTCACTAATTGTCCTGCATCTTTCATGGAAAAACCATCCAGTTTATTCAACAAATTAGATACTTTTTCTTTTTGATCTGTTAGGCATTGTGTTAGATATCAGAGCTACAAAGGAACTCAGGGAACTTATTTTTTTAAAAAAGTCAAATTATTTTTACTTTGGCAACATAGTATAATTTGAAGAAAGATAATTTGGTTGATCTCTATTACTAGTTGGTATGGAGTATAGAATTATTTTCAAACATAAGATTATCTAAATCAGAGAGTCTGGCCCATGGCCCATTTGTAAGTAAGTTTTATTGTAACACTGCCATGTTCATTCACTTATATATTGTCTACTGGTGTTTGTGCCACACGAGCTTAACCGAGTAATTGTGTAAAGCCCATAAAACTTCAACTGCTGATTACGTGGCCCTTGGTGGAAAAGTTTGCTGACCCGTTTATATCAGTAGAATTTGGTATGTGGCTAGAAAAAGTCATTGGATTTTTAAAAGTAGATTAAAGTTATTATATCCAGTTTATTTCCAACACCCCATCCTCTCCCTCCTCCTGCACAATACATTTCTGACTTGTAGTTGTTTTGTTTTGCTTTATCTCTATGGGACAAGACCTATCTTTATCCAGCAGAGTGGTGCTGGGGGAGCCATAGTGGCAGTTTTATTCTGTTTTTGTAAATCTTTATTCTCTCCCCGCAGCCTCCAGACCTGCTTTGTCTATCTGAGGTAAGTGCAAGGGTCACCTTCCCTCTCTTCCTTTACCAGTGGCTGCCACCTGTTAAAGTGATTTCAGTGCTTTATACCTTAAATTCCTTCCTCAAGTGTTCTCTTTCCCCCTTCTCTACCCTGGTTTTCTTCTTTATTTCTTCACTTAGGAATTTGGAATTCTTAGTTCAGCTCCCCTAGCTTCCATTTCCCCCCCCCCCCCCCACCTCATTTTTCCTAGGCAGTTAACACTTTTCTTTGTAGAGGAGCTGAGCATTCTGTGATTATAATGCTAACTCTATTGAATTCACCTATTGTTTAATTATGGGAGGGGAGTCAGAGTAGGTATCTGAATGTTTCATCCTGCCAGTTTTTTTCTTGATTGTTTTTGTTTAATTTAAATAAGACCTTGGCTTATTTTTCCTACCCCACCCCCATTCCAATTCCAGGCAATCTGGAAAATTTATTTACTTGCTACTTTGTTTCTATATATAGAAACAGAGAAAACTGGATAGACCCCATTAATTTATTCTTCAAAAAATATCTCCTATGTGCCAGGCAATATGCTAGGCTATATGTAGGATAAAATGGGGGACAAAACCATGTATTGTTCTGTCCTCATGGTTCAAGTTTATTAGGAGAGGCAGACATTGAGTAAATAGTTACACGAATCTTACAAGTTCATAACTGTAGGTGGTACTAAAGAATTCTTTTTGGGTACTATAAGAATTCCTTCTCCCTATAAGGAGAAGACTTCTCTAAGGAAATTGACCATTGAACTGAGCTGTGAAGAGTGAGTAGGAATTAACTAGGCCAAGTAGCAGACAACTGGGCCGGGAGGGGAGAGGACTGACTTTCAGGAAGAGTTGCATGTGGAAAAAGTACAGCATGGTGTTCTTTGCAGGTAAGACAATGACTGTGTGTCTTGGGTCAAAAGAGAAAGGAGGAGCATGGTGTCAGATGTAAAGATTGAGGAGTAGGTGAAGGATAGACCATGTAGGTTCTCATAAGTCATGTTTATGTGTTTCCGATAGCTTCCCATTGCTCTTAAAGTAGAGATTGAAATTGGGAGTGGATGGGGAAGGTATATGACATCATCAGATTCTCCTTCCTAAAGGATCTGACTGCCTTGTGAAACATGAATGGTAGAGGGCATGAATGAAGGCATAGACCATCATGGTGGTCCTAATGAGAACTGTGCTACTTGAAAACAATGCTTTACAAACTTTAGTGTGCATGAGAATCACCAGGAGGGCTTATTGAAAAAGAAATTGTTAGGCTCCAAGCACTTTCTATTTCAATAGGTTATGTAGTGGGGCCCAAGTGATGCTTATTTTGCTGACCCAAGGACCACACTTTGAGAACCATTGGTATAGAGTGTAGAGTGTTGTGGTGGAAAGAAGATTAGTTCCTTACTAATATGATCATTGTGTTATAAATTACCCTCTAAATACCACTTTAGCTATATTCCACAAAGTTTGCTCTGCTGTATTTTCATTTCCACTAAATTAGAAATATTTTCTAATTTCCCTTGTAGTTTTTTATTTAACCCATGGATTACTTAGAGATGTATTGGTCACTTTTCAAATGTTTAGGGATTTTCCAGATACCTTTCTCTTACTGATTTCTAATTTGATTCTGCTATGCTTATAAAATATACTTTGTATGATTTTAATTCTTTTGAATTTATTGAGATTTGTTTTATGGTCCAGAGTCTATCCAGATCTACTTTAATAACTGTTCTCTGTGTTCTTGAAAATAATGTTCATTCTGCTGCTGCTGGGTGGTGTTCCTTTAAGCAAGTTGATAGTGCTGTTCAACTCTTTTGCATCCTTCCTGAGTTTCAGTCTACTTATATTTATTCTTGAGAGAAGCATTTTGAAATCTGCAGCTATGATTCTAGATTTTCCTATTTATCCTTTTAGTTCTATCAGGTTTTGCATCATGTATTTTGAAGCTCTGTTATTAGGTACATACACATTTGGAATTTTTATGTACTTTTGATGTATTTACTCCTTTTTCATATGAAACTAACCTCTTCATCTCTAGAAGTATTCCTTGGTCTGAAATATTTTTTTGTCTGATAGTTATTCCAGCCTACTTTTCCCTAGTTTTAACATGGTATATCTTTTCCCACACTTTTATTTCTAACCTATATGTGTCTATATTAAAAGTGAGTTTCTTTGAGGCAGCATACACTTGAGGCTTGCTTTCTCATTCAGTCTGACAATCTCTGCCTTTTAATATACCATTTTCCATCTCATGTGACTTTTGATGTGGTTGTTTGAGTCAGCCAACTTTATTTTTTTTAATTGAGGTATAATTGACATACAACATATTAGTTTCAGGTGTACAACATAATGATATATATTTGTATATATTGTGAAGTGATCACCAAATAAGTCTAGCTAATATTTGTCACCATAGTTACAATTTTTTTCTTGTGATGAAAACTTTTACAATCTATTAGCAACTTTCAAATATGCAATACAGTATTATTATATACTCAGCCACCATGTATACATTACATCCCCATGACTTATTTGTATTATAACTAGAAGTTTGACTCACTTCACCCATTTTGCTCTCACCTCTGGCATCCACCAGTCTGCTTTCTGTATCTGCGAGCTTGGTTGATTTTGGTTTTTGTTATTTTAGATTCTACATATAGGTGGAATCATCTGATATTTGTCTTTCTCTGACTTAATTCACTTACGATAATGCCCTCAATGTCCATCCATGTTGTTGCAAATGGCAAGATTTCCTTACTTTTTGGATAATATTCCAGTGTGTGTGTGTGTGTGTGTGTGTGTGTGTGTATGAGAGAGAGAGAGAGAGAGGATTCTCTTTATCCGTTCATCCATTGATAGACACTTAAGTTGTTTCCATATCTTGGTTATTGTAAATAATATTGCAATGAACATGATGGGGAATGCATATATCTTTTCAAGTTATTTTCATTTTTTGGGTAAATATCCAGAAATGGAATTGTGGATCATATGGTTGTTCTATTCTTAATTTTTTGAGGAACATCCATACTGTTTTCTATATTGGGTATGTGAATTTACATTCCCACTCATAGTACACAGGTTTGCCTTTTCTCCACATCTTCACCAATACTTGTTATTTCTTGTCTTTTTGATAATAGCCCAACTTTCTATTTTCTGTTTGTCCAATCTATTATTTAGTTCCTTTTTCTCTTTTCTTGCCTTCTTTTAGACAAGTTGAGTATATTTTATTATTCTATTTAATCTCTTAGTTTTTAAGTAGTACTTGCTGTCAAGTTTACCCTATATATCATTAACTTACTATAAACTACCTTCAGATAATGTTATATTACTTCATGTATAATCTTAAGAACTTTACAGTACATGTGCCTTTCCTCCCTTCAAGCCTTTGTGCTATTATTATTGTCATATGTTGTGCTTCCATAAATGTTATAATCCTTCCAATATAGTGTTACTATTTTTCCTCCGCACAGTTATTCAAAGAGGTTTTCAAAATAGGAAAAGTATTTTCTCCATGAATTTTCCATTTCTGATGCTTTTCATTCTTTTGCACAAATCCAGGTTTCTATCTGATGTCATTTTACTTCTGCCTGAAAACTTCCTTTAGCAATTCTTGTTGTGTGGGTTTGCTGTTTAATAATTCACTCAGCCCTGCCTTTTTATGTCTTAAAAAGTCTTCATTTCACTTTTGTTTTGAAAGATATTTTTGCTGAATATGAAATTCAAATGTGACCATATACTTTTTAGTACTTTGAAGATGTTGCTCCACTGTCATTTAGTTTGCATTGTTTCTGAAGAGAAGTCTGCTGTGATTCTTATATTTGCTACTCTGTATTGTTTTTTCCTCTAGTTCTTTGTAAGATTTTATCACTGGTTATCAGCAGTTTGATTATAAATGGGTTTGGCTTTGTTGCCTTTATGTTTTTTCTACCTGGAGTCTTTTTTAACTACTTGGATATGGGAGTTTAGTTTTTATCATATTTGGAAATATTTCAGCCATACTTTCTTCAAGTGTGTTCCTATCCCTCTTGTCTCTACTCTCCTTTTGGGATTCCAATCACATGTATTTTGTTACATAGATCACTGATACCTACTCATTTTTGTTAATTTTTTTAAGTTTATTTATTTATTTTGAGAGCGAGAGCATGCAGGAAGGGCAGAGAGAGGGAGAGAGATAAAGAGAATCCCAACCTGCACTGTCAGCACAGAGCCTAATGCAGGGCTCAAGCTCACGAACCAGGAGATCATGACCTGAGCCAAAACCAAGAGACAGACATTCAATCGACTGAGCCACCCAGGCACCCCTTTGTTCATTTTTTTTATGTTTCATTTTGGATTATGCTATTTCTATGTTTTTAAGTTTGATAGCCTTTTCTTTGGGTTGTCTAATCTGCTGTTAATAACACCCAGGATATTTTCATTTCAGAAATTATATTTTCATCTCCAGAAGTTTAAATTTAGTCTTCTTTGTATCTACTATATTTCCCCTCATGCTCATGCTTTCCTCAGCTTCTTGACTATAATGGAGTATATTTTAAATATCTGCATGAACATCCTTGTGTGCTAATTTTATAATCTGTATTATTTATCAGTTCCTACTGATTGATTTTTCTCCTCATTTTGGATATTTTCCTGTTTTGTACATGCCTGGTAATTTTGGATTGGATGCTAGACATCATCGGTTTTACATTGTGTGCTGGGGTTGTTTGTTTTTACAGTGCCTTCAATGTTTTGGGGCTCTGTTCTGAGACACCACGAACTTATTAAGAAAAACCTTTGTCCTTTCAAATCTTGCTTTTGGGCATTGATAGGCAGCCTGTAGTCTAGGACAGTGGTTCTCACCAGGGGATGTCCTACAGGGGATAATTGGTGACATAGGGAGACATTTTGGATTGTCACACCTAGTGGGTAGAGGCCGGTGATTCTGCTAAACATTCTACAGTGCATAGTAAGACAGCTCCCCACAAAAAAGAATCACTCAGCCCCAAATGTCAGTAGTGCTGAGGTTGAGAAATCCTGCTCTAGGGCTAATTTTACCCCCACTAGTGAGGCACTACCAATACCTATTCAATGCCGTATGTATTAGGAGATTTATCCATTCTTGCTGGTGGGAACACAAATTTTATCCAGTCCTATATGGTCTCTGGGGATTTTCCAGCTGGTCCTTTTCAGTGGTCTTTTTCACAGCCTTGGGAAACATTCATGCACTGATCAGTATTTATCTACGGATTCCAGGGAAACCAATGTTGCTCTCTGGCACTGTCAGTGCAGCTCTGTCTCCTGTTACCTGCCCCACAGACTCTAGTTGCCTTGGTCTCCCTCACCTCCAAACTTTGTCCTCTCATCTCAGGAAGGCTTCCAAGCTTCCTTTGGATTCCTCTTCCTATACTGCAGCCTGGAAACTATTCAGGCAGTAAGCCAGAGCAAGTGTTATGACTTACCTCCTTTGTTCCCTTCTTTCAGGGGTCACTGTCATCCTGTACTTTCTTTCATCCATGGTCTTAAAAATATTTCATATATTTTTGTTCCTGTTACTTCATCATGGCCAGAAGCAGAAGTCTAGATTTATTCTTTTGACAGATATCTATCCAGTTTCTATAATGCAAGGTGCTGGAAATAATATGTTGAACAAGACCAATATGTTGTACTCTCATCAAACTTGTATTTTAACTGGAGGGAGGAAAAACATAAGCAGTTTAAGTTCTGTGTCAATGAAATTAGATGGTATAAAGAGTTTTCTAGGGGTAGTTACTTTAGGTTGAGTACACAGGGAAATCCTTTCTGAAGAAGTAATGAGTGAACTGTGGGATGAGTTGAGATGTCTGCGAGATCTTTGATAACTGAAACTGAGTATGGATGAGAACCCCTAAATAGAGATTATAGAAGAAGAAAAGGAAGCCTGGGACTTGGTCTTAAGAAATTCTAAGCCATCCAAGAATAGGATGACTTGGAGTAAAAGGAAGAGGAAAAAGGAAGCCAGTATTGTGTTTTGTATCAAAATCCAAGAAAAATGAGTTTCAAGAAAGAGGTTTACTTCTCAGGCTGCCATAACAAAATACCATGGACTGCATGGCTTAAAACAGAGATTTGTTTTCTCACAGTTCTGGAGGCTAGAAAGTCCAAGATCAAGGTCTGGAGGGTTCAGTTTCTGGTGAGGGGTCTCTTGCTGGTTTGCACATAGCTACCTTCCCATTCTCTGGTGTCTTCTTCTCCTTTTATGGAGATAACAAACCCATCAAATTAGGACTCAGATTGTGACCTCATTTTACCTTAGTTACCTCCTAAAGGCCCTGTATTTCTTAATATAGGGGGTTAGGGCTTCAACATATGAATCTGGGGGGTACACGGTTCAGTCTGTAGCAGAGGAAATGGCCATTAGTGTTGAATGTTGTTAGGAAGGCAAAATAGTTGAAAAATTAAGGATCATTCATTGGCTTTATCAATTCATTGGTGACTTTAGTAGGTGTTTTTGTGGAATGAAAGGGCCTGGAAGCCAGACTGGAGTAGGTTAAGAATAGGAGATAAGAAAATGGTGATATCAAGTATAGGATAATTCATTAAAGTAATCTAGCTCTAAACATGAAGAAAATAAAAGATTGAGTGAAGTTTTGTTTTTTAAGGAAGGAGAGACCTTGCACTTGTTTAATCATTATCTATTGCTACAACAATGCTGTATTACAAACCACCCGAAAACTTACTGCCTGAAAGTAAATGAGCACTTACTGCACTCCTATATCTGGGACTGGCAAATAAGGCTAAGAGGTTCTTTTGATTTTGGCCAGGCTCCCTCACATGCCTTTGTACGAGCTGGCTACCAGGTGTGACACCTTAGCCCTGCGCCATACCTCCCACGCATGCTGCAGGCCAGCCCAGGCAGTGCTCTCCTGGCAAAAGCAGAGGTATACGAGGGAGCATAAGTGACCGAGTAGTTTCTCATGCTTCAGCTTGCATGCCTCTGCCAGTTTACAGTTCATACTTGTTAACCAACATCTTATCGGCCCAAGCAAGTCACATGGGTGAGGCCAGAATGAGAGGACATTGCAAAGTGATAAAGAGTAAGTATAGGCATGGGTGAAGAATTTGGGCTGTGAATGCAGTTAATCTGCCACAGATGGTATATTAAAAAAACAAAACAAAACAAAAAAAGGGATCATTGATTATAATCATTGTTAAGTTCCTCAGAAGGCAGATGTGAACAGGGTCCAAAATCATTCTAAGTCATGTCAGGCTCAGCAACCTTTCACAATTAGTTGGTTGGCATTATTTTAGATTAATAACTGCTAATTGCTTTTAATATCACATTAATTTAGTACTAAAATTTCCCATTTTATTTTTTATGAATGTATGTAAATCACATTTGTGTATTTATTGAATATCTGAATACCTATTATATGTAAGATACTGCTTTAGGCACAGCTGTGTTATATTAATTAAATATACAAGTTAATTAAGAAATTCAGGTAAATGTTTTGTCCTTACATGGTCATTGATCACTTCTAAATCACACAGCAGTGCAAAATGTTCATTGATTTCTGAAGAGAATTGGTTTTGTGCCTTTGCTCTGACTATAATTTCCCTCATTGTATTCTTTCATTCTATTCCTTCAAATAAAAATTCAGGTAGATCTATTTATCAGGAGAAACTATTCTTTTTATTCTAGATGTTTTCTTGTGAATCCCCAATTATGGTTTGCTCTAATAATCACGATAACCCTTACTAGTTAAGCACATAATATGCTAATCTTTATGTTAAAGTAATTCTCCTAAAATTGGTTGGAGTAAATTGCAAATCTAGGATTCTAATTCAAGAATATGAGACTTCAAAGTCTTACTCTTAACCGCCAGGTTCTTCTGTTCCTCCACATAACTACATCAAATAATCAAAAGCAAGTCAGAAAAAATGTCTGACTTAAAATCTACCACTTAACAATCTGCCAAGGCCTTTAAATTCTTCAGTATTCTACCAAAAAGAAATTTTACTCTTGAGATAAATTAAGTCTTTAAAAACAAAAAATCTGTACAACCTAACTGTTAACAGAGTTTGCCGGCAAAAGAAAGGATTTACTCATACCTTTGACCTCATGGTCTGCTGGTAGACCATGTTTAACTGGCTAGATCCCTATGGCTCTTAATTTGAATCCCCCACCCCACCCCTTTAAGCCCAGATTTTAAATTAAATGGTTGTACAATTGCAGAAACAAATTATACACATATCTGTCATCTTTTATCCCACACATGTATCTTTTGACTTTTTGTTAGTAGTACTAATATTAACATTTATTGAGTCCTTATTATGTGTTCAGCCAGGCATTTTACATGCCTTCTCTATGCCACCTGCTTTATATAAACTCATTTACTAATCACATTTCCCTCAAGAGGTGGGTACTCTCATTATCTTCACTTTCCAGTTAAATTGAAGCTTAGAGTTTAGGAAATGTACACTTAGCAGGTGAGTGATTTGATTTGGAATCAGAACTTAGGCTCTACAAAGCCTCTCTGCTTCCCAGTTTACTAAAATCCTTACCCCTTTAGGCCTATTTCAAATGACTTTTCCCCAGTCTCGCCACTGCTAAGATTAAGTTCCCTTCTCTGTTATCCCTTAGTCTGTAGTTACCTCTTCTGTATTTACTGTGTACTGCTTTTTATTTTGGTAATTCATGAATACTTCTCCCTTCTGGCTCCTTACCGAACTGGAAAACCCTTGAAGACAGACACCATCACACTATTTTATATTCTTAATATATTGGGTAGGTAGCGGTTAGAGTCCAGTAGACCAAGGATTTCATTTTTCTAACTTCTTACTACATCAGAAACATGGAAACACACTTGATGACTTCATAAAGGTTCTCTGATCTAGTTTTGCACATTTAGCAACCCTACTGATTTGGATAGATTTGAGGAGAATCAGGCTCAGGGTATAGCTAGAATAGCTATTCAGTAAATTTTTACTGACTTAACATTAGATGACATCATTTCCAGAGGAAATAAACCAGTCACTCAGAATTTGGAGTTAAAACAAATGAGTTCAAATTCAGTAGTTTCATGTACATTATAGTAACTGTTCTAATTCCAAATCGTATACCAGAATTCAGTTTATCCATGCATACGGCTGACTTTTCTCCCTTTGAAAAGATTAACTTGGTTCTTGAAACCCTTAACCTAAAGAATACTCTTTTGGTAGCTATCAAAAAACATGTCTATGCCCTAACATATTTTCTTTTACCTTGAGAAATTGAAAGATGTAATAGCTCCTTATTTAGTTAAATATGAGGAAACTTGATGCTCTAAATATATCTTTCTAGATACAGTTATGGCTGTAGGCCTTCAGGATGTCTTTCTGTCTGAAATCTGTAGACCAAACACATCTATAGACCAAACAATGCATTAAGTATTTTGAAGAAATAGATAAATGGGTATTAACATGAAGGCAGAATCACGACAGAATTGCAACCCAAGAGTTCGTATGCAGGATAGAGGGAGGGATACATCCTAGACTCTGAACTTGCACTTACTAGTTGAGTGACTTTGATATGTCATTTTACTTCTTTGAGCCTCAATGGTGGTTGTTAGAACTGAATAAAATATTGTCAGGGAGGTTTTTAGCATAGTGCCTGGCATGTAGCAACTGCTCTAGAAATGATATTTTCAGACCTGTCCTGATCACACTAAAATTTGTTTCCTGTGATTTGGCTAGTTCACATTAAGGTTTATTGTGTGTGACAGAAATGAACTATCCCATATCTCTAGTAATAAGTAAAACAAGTTTGAGTTATTAGAGCTAGATATATGTTAAAAATTCTTTTTGTTAGAATTATCAGTAATCATTAATTTAAATGTTTATTTTGAGAGAAAGGGAGAGAGCGCAAGCACGAGCTGGGGGAGGGGCTGAGAGGGAGAATCCCAAGCGGGCTCCGCACCCAGTGCAGAGCCCAACATGAGGCTCATCTCACAAACTGCGATCATGACCTGAGCTGAAATCAAGAGTCAGATGCTCAACTGACTGAGCCACCAGGCGCCCCAGTCATCATTAATTTAAATCACACATTATGACTGTTTGGATTTCCATGACCCACCAGAGATTTTCATCTTTTATACTTCCCAAATGCACATATTCTTATAAACCTCCATTCAGATGCTGGAGAGAGGCTCTATCTAGGGTGGATGAAATTACCCAAGTATTGAAAATAGGCTTAGATGTCTAGATGATCATTTCAGGTGCCCCTTCTTTGTCCTCATTCCCTCCTCACCTACCATCTGTCTAGATTGCTAGTTTGATAGAAGCCTTACTTAGGGTGAGTATCTCTCTTCCAGTTTTGTCCCCCATTCACCAAAATACAGTGTTAAACTAAACCTTTGCATTTGTCTATAGCTCCATATGATTTTTAAATCATGTTAAATGGTATTCATTAGATCATCAGGAATGTAAAGGTAAGTAGGAAGATGTCGTTTAATTTTTTTTTAACATGAGGAAAAGGAGACTGAATGAAGCTGTTACTTGTCCAACATCATAAGGCTGATTATTAATATTCCCAGAATTGGAACCCAGGTCTTTATGTTCCTTTTCCCAGTTCTTTACTTGCAAGAGTACCGCTGAATACACTACACCATTGCTAAGCTTTCAATAGAATCCTGGATGTGGATATATAAAGCCACTTGATACGATGATTTAAATGCTGCTGCTTCGAATTTTGAACCATATATGTAAGACAGAGAAGCCATGAAATAAGACTGATAAATCTGATGATCTAAAATTTAGAATGGATTCATGACAAAACCACCATAAGCAGATATAAACAACTAATGAACAAGGCAGGATGGGGAGGGAAGTGGGAGTGTAAATCACATAGAACAAAACACTGATCTTAACTAAATATCAAAATAGATCATCTCAATGGGCAAAGAACACAGAGAAGGAAAAACAAGTGGCTTCTAAATATGAAAATAAGCCAAACCTTCCTCATAAGAGAAGTGCAAATTAAACAACGGCATACCATTTTTAACCTAGTTTTTTTTTTACAAAGATCCATAACTTTTATTATACATTATTGATAAGAAAATGAGGGAAGAAAGATATTTTCATACATTGTTGGTCAGAGTGTAAATGGCATGTTGTCTACAAAGGATAATTTGGTAATCTCTATCCAAAATCTTTAAAGCACCTTTGACTCCGTTTATCCTACTCCTAGACATCAACCCCATAGATACAGTTGAATACATAGACATACAAGAATATTCGATTTTCCTGTTCAAAACCTAAAGAAAAAAAGCTTAAAAAGTACATCAAGAAAATTTGAGGGGCACCTGGCTGGTTCAGTCAGTAGAGCATGTGACTCGACCTCAGGGTCATGAGTTCAAGCCCCACATTGGGTGTAGAGATTATTTTAAAAAAGAAAAAGTTGAGGAACATGTATTAATCTTTCACTTGGTACAAATGTATATGATTGTCCCATAACCTCCTGACATTAAACCTAACAAGTCCAATTTTTTAACTTACAAATATGAAGGAATATTTGTTAAAAAATTCCTCTAGGTTGCAAATTCCCTGAAAGCATGCACTGTGTCCACCTCCCCATCTTCGTGCCTCACAAGTGCTTTCTAGTGGATACTCAATGTAGAATAATTTGGTATAGAAGATAGAATTGAAAAGTGCTTTGGTTATAACTGAAGATGCAGGTTGTTATACTAGTCTGAATGCATCTGGTTAGAACACTCCAAAAAAGAGCAGTTTATTTTTCTATTTTCCTATACCTTAGTTTCCCCATTTTAAAAATGAGTTATCTAGAAAGGTCCCTTCTAGCTCTTATTATTCTAATGCCTCTGTTTCTGGCCCTTGAAGATAGCTATGTTCTTCTACTCAGTACTCTGTAGATAGGTAGTGCCTAAAGTTTGCACACCACTTTTCTTTTTTTTAATGTTTATTTACTTTTGAGAGAGAGCGCGAGCAGAGGGCGGGGCAGAGAGAGAGGGAGACACAGAATCCGAAGCAGGCTCCGGGCTCAGAGCTGTCAGCACAGAGCCCGACGCGGGGCTCAAACTCATGGACCGCGAGATCATGACCTGAGCCGAAGTCGGCCACTTAACCGACTGAGCCACCCAGGCGCCCCTGCACTCCACCTTTTTTTTTTTTTTTTTTTTTCTTCACACCACCGAGTTTTAAGTGGGTATTTATGAATTAAATGTGTCAGTCTATCTATTGGTACTAACGTATAGTTCTTGAACTGGTATTTTCTTCCCATGATGTGTATACTTTTGTGTACTCCTGGAGTTCGTGTACCCAAATTTCGAGTATACTCTCTAGAAAAGTAAATTAATGTTAAAAGTATTAAAAAGAACAATAATGTAGTTATTAAAGTATTCTGATGAATAGCAAAGAGCAAAAATTGTTTTTGTCACCATGATTTGTTGCTTTGTGCCATCATTTTCTTCTTCTGGCAATGATACTTGATATACTTATCTACCAAGCTGTCTTAGTATAATTGTATTTTTATAGCTTGCCCTAGAGTTTCTCGGAGGCATACATACACATACTACAAATATGAAGACTGGCAGTCCGTGTAAGATGGAAAAACATTACTGCTTTATCTGAGCTTTGCTGCCTTGAAAAACAAAAATATCTTGAGGTCCATGAGGCTATCAGTCTAATAGTAACCAGTGCAAATGTTTTCAAAAACCAGTCAGGATTTCTGCTATGAATGAGAGTATTGTTTTTTTGGATCTCTTTGTCATATATCAGGCCATGATTTAAGTACATTCTTATTTATTCACCTCTATGTTCTTTCGGTTTTTTTTAAAGTGATTTTCTATATGATGAGTAACCTTTTAGGCTACTTGTAGTTTATCATTCTGTTTCATAAACTTGAAACTATGTTATTTGGTGGAACCGGGAGTCCATTTGCTTGAAGAGAGCTCAGTGGCAACATGACAACTGTTAAAATATAACAGGTTAAATCTCTCTGGTTTACTGAACAGCAAATGAGTAGGTTGTTGAGGTTGCAAGGAGAAATCAGGAAAAAGTCACTGATGTCTGGCAGTGGCTGCCACTTAAAACAAGTCACTTAAATACTGCACAGCAGTTTCCTCTTTATAATAGGAAGAATCATGGACCTGTGGTTGGAGAAAGCTTGGGAATGATGTAGTCCAACTAATAGCTAATGTATAACAAGCTATGACATAGTTTATAAACATGAGGATCTACATCTGAAAACGTGAATGGGCTATCAATATTATTTTTAAGATGTGGGTTTACATGTCCATTATATGTGGACTAGCTACCCTTTGGACTCTCAAGTTTCTATGTTTCTAAAGATTCTCTTTAGAGAGCCAGTAGACAAGAATAAGGGAAAGAGAAAGGACTATACCAATTTGGTGACTGTAACTTGAGGCGTATCTGTACTTGAGTCTGAGACTCACTTTTATCATTTATCATGAGAAGTATACCAACATTGCTTGGTTTGCTTTGAAATTTATGAGATAATCCATGCGAGTGTCTCTAGAACACAATAGGCTTTCAAAGGTTAATTCCTTCTTGTCTCAAAGTGGCTCTGATCCCGGTAAGTTAAAGGACAAATGAAAAGGGCTGAATCCTACCAAGTTCAGTACGTTAAATGTCCAGAGTATGCTGATGGAATCCATATATGCAGTGGTTTTTGTCCAGTGCTATCTGGGTGACCTTTTAAATACCTGGCTAACATAGGTAAAGTATTCAATTCAGTAAGGAGGCCAGAGGTAAGGAACACAACAAAACTCTGTACTTTCAGAATAAAATGCCCTAATTCTAATGTCTGGAGGTCCAAACAATAAGATGATTGAATTTCTTTTACAAGGTCGATAATTTATTTGAAATTAAAGAACTAAAATGCTTTACACTTTTTTTTTCCAGCATGCTACAAATGAAAACTGATGAGAAACTGAATTTGTCCGATGGGAATACAGCAAGTTGCCCTTTGAGCCCCATTAAGATGTGCCTTAATCGTCCCATTGAATGGAATCTGAATTTGACAGCAGCATCTCTAGCGAGCTGTACAGTTCATAACCAAAATCTCAAAAGTGAAGAGAAATAGATTACAGTTCTTCTTGCACTATCCTCATTTTGTACATCAGTATTCCTTCTGCATTTATCAATTGATCTTGAAATATTTCTAGTCCTGTGATGTCTTTATATTAAATCATTAGCATTAATCATTTTGATTATATTCTTTGTATGTTTTTTTATGTTTTACACCGGACCATTGTGGAATTTTACAGTACAGATGGATTTTGATGTTTCTCTTTTTAATGGTATTTTGTGAATTTTTTATGCCCTAAGTTTAAATACATAATTGTTCCCGGTTTTATTTCTGTGCACAAAGTTTTAATATATAACGCATTATGTGATTTAGAAGGCTAGTATTGTAAAGAGTTGTGATGATGACCTGACCCAGGATATAATAGGTGGATACCAACTACCTCGAAGCAAACTGGTAAAAGGCAAAGGTATCTCTTAGAAGTATATTATCTCCTTCAGAGTTATATATGTATAGAAAAGTTGATCATAGTTTATCATCAAGTAGCATGTTTCCATTCATAGGAGAATCTGAGCTGATCAGTTCTTTCTCGTACTTTTAAACCTATAAAATCTGTGGGCTGTAAGATGAATGGCACAATTGCATGTTTACTCGTTAGCAAAGCTGTGCCTCTTACAGACAAGAATACTATTTGGTGTAAGTTACCAGTTTTGAATGAAAAATGGTAAATGGATTTACATCTATTGATTTTACTGTATTTTAGCCATTTAAGTGTAAAATGTCTTTTAAAATCAGGATACTATTCCTTACCTTTATAATTGTGCAAAAGCATAGCTTCAGCAGTGGCTTATGTGATTGTGTCTAAAACTTGAATAGTAAGAATCCTAAAGGTTTGGTGCTTACATTTATTTTTCCCCATGCCAGAGGAAAAAAGCTTTGGTATGGTGGTCCGTGTAAGTATGTAAGAACATGGCTCCTTCCCTTTGGATAGCCTGGCTGTAGGGTAAATGGGATTTAGTTTATGGTGTTTCTAAAGACTTTTCCTTCTAGCACATTCTGTGTACACTTTATGTCCTTATTTCTCCCTTTACCCCACCCACAAAAATTATTTTTAAAGTGACAGGGATTTAACAAAAGAAGACTTACATAAGGAATTTGAAGCACAGAAAGACACAGAGCCAACAGAATGAAAAACAATCATCTATTTTTTATTGTTTTATATCACCACCATATCTGCCTTTTCCTTTTGCTTAATAAGCATTCTTACTTTGTAACTTTCAGACTCCTTTTATATTTCTGAGTTTTATAAAGCACATATATATGTAATATAGCAATTTGGTTCTAAAAAGCACAACGATCTTAATTTAGCTCTTACAACATCACCTAAAAAAAAAATGGCCTCTAGTGAATAAACCTTAAAAAGCACAATCATTATTAGTACAGATCCAATGTTTGTTAGGACATTTGTGTTCTGGATAATAAAGAGAAAAGGTAAGTACCAGAGAGAGAAGAACGTGCATTTTGCTGGGTGTTGCAGCAGGAAGCAGGGCTCAGTTCACACGCTAGAAGTTCCCCAAGTCAGGCAAGTGCCAGTTTGAGAAGAAAAGTGAAATGGACAGTGACAGAACAAGTGCTCATAAACTAGTATGTAAAGGATTTCCTGTCACACTTTTCTCACTAGCATTCTCTTTTATTATCCACAATATTATTTTGTTATGCCAAAAACACAGAAAGCAACTCCAGCATTAATATGTGTAAGGGGGGGGGGGGGGGGGGGCGGGGCACCCAGTTGGCTCAGTTGGTAGAGCCGGTGACTCTTGATTTTGGGGTCAAGTTCAAGCCCCACACTGGGTATAGGGATTACTTATATATACATATACATATATGTGAACAGCTCCCTAACCCAAGAAACACCATCACAACCATAAGCAAACGAGGGCTCTCAGATACAAATATTTTACGAAGAGAAATTACCCATTCAGGTAGCATTACCAAAATATTTTTAGTGTAAGAATCACAAAACAAAATTATCAAAATAACTTTGACTTAGATGCTGGGTACTTTAAGTTCATTGTACTGTTCCTCCCTTAAGGTAAGCTCCTTTCTAGCCAGTTTGTGGTACTTCATTTGCCCTTGAGATGTCCCTTTTTAATGTGTTCTGAAGTGTTTTCATTGATGCTGCATGGGCCACACCTAAATCAAAGCTTCCTAAATGCAAGCTACTAGCTAGTTACGCTGAAAAGCTGTCCATAATGCCATACTAAACATGAGAGTTCATAAGCATCCCCTGGAAACCTACTGAAGCAGCAGGTTCCTAGGCCCACCTTAGATCCTGATTAAATCCACGTGACCGATGCAGGTGTCCGTGGAGCACACTGACAGGCGCTGTCCTGATGCTTCAGTACAGGCAAAGTAATGAATCGCACAGCACAAATTGCTACATGAGGCATTTTCTAATTTTGATACAAGAGTAACTGTATTAGAGCAGAGAACTGAACATAATTTTAAAGGACATGGTCAAAAGGACTTCACCTCCATCATCTCTTCTCCTAACTTGTATCTTCATTGAGAAACTGTGCAAGGTTAACTTTACTTTTTTCTAGTGCTGCTGTTTTGGCTCGTCTTGGTAATCTCCTCTTCATTTCTGATTCTGGCTCTGGAACTTCAGGGTCACTAAATAGATGTTGAAAATACACCAATTTAAATACAAGCTTTAAACCCTCAAGTTTATTTATCAATAAAGCTCTTTGCTTCTGTCATTTTATCAGTGTGTAATTGATATCCTGATTTCACTAGGTTTAAAACTAAAAGCAAAAAGACTAACTGGCTATCCTGCCAAGTAAATCATGGGAAACCTAGGTAATTGCTTTTTATATCTATATAGAACCTTGTGTTATAAAGAAAAAACCAAATTTTGTAATGAAGCGTGTGATTAAACAGGAACAACTGCCCAAAAGAATTCTGGAGGACAACACAAAGTGAAAAAAAAATTTAAGTTCTCTTAATTCAGGCAATAAATTCTTAAAACACTCTGGAAATAGCAAGTTTCCTGAAAACATTTTAAATTTAGTCAAAATTTAACCTAAAGTTCTATACTAACAGTATACACATTACAGTTTTACCAATGAATAGATGAATTCAAGAGAACTTTCAGCTTCCAACAGTGGCTTAATTTGCAGAATCTAAAAGTAAACGCTATACCACAAATATATGCAATTTACAATGATAGGAATAATCCTGCTATGTCAAGAACCCAAATCTAAATCCTAAGAGTTTGCTAATTCAGTATCAGAGGAGTCATACATCCAATCACATAATCAGAAGTATACATGGAAATATAAATTGAAAGGATGTATTAAAGATGACCACCTAGGACTAGGAGCCATCCCAGTAGGAAAAGCACACAGCCATGGGAGGTCAAATGCCCTTGATAATGGAATTTGAGATTTGAGATATATATCTCCAAGACCTCGCTATTTACAGTTTCCACTGAGTATTGTGTTACACACTGAGCTTTTCACAGTGGAAGGAAACTACATTTTTTTTCTTTTTCTAGACCAAAAAAAAAAAAAAGGCCTCTACATTTTCTAGATGTGCGTGGCATACCTTTCAGAGTCAACCTGAGCAGTATGGTGTCTCCTGTTCATCCTAGCTGAAGCTGTCACTTTTCTCTGTCCTTAAAGAAAGTATATAATTCATTATTAAAATTTATTACCATTTCTGGGCTACTCAAATCCTTTCTTTTCCCTCTACAACACATTTCCTCCTAGATTCCAGCCATTTATTCATTTTTTTGGTAAGCTTGGATAATAGGCAAGGGAAAATACGGAAATCAAATTATAAGGAGGCAAATTTTAAATATATTTGAGAGAAAGAAGAATGTGAAAAATAAGCTATATAAACAGAAGTACTTCTATTACGGCTATAGCCTAAGACATATGGAGAAACATGAATATTAAGATTAGAAAAGTAGGGTAAGCCCAGAAAGGCTTAAGCCCATAACAGGTCCGAAAGAAAGAGAATTTAGTGGCTTGTAAAATATTCAGACGTATACATGGCCAATTCAAATACGTGTTCTAAAACATTTTTCAGTGTAAAAACTAGACCTTTTAACAATATGCTGAAGATTGCAAAAATTCCACTTGCTAGAAATTTGTAAGGTGAAGAAGACAAAGCTTATTAGCCTGTGATGCTCCTCAATTATGATAAGAATCTGATCACTCAGTATGAGTATTTGGTTGAAATTTATACACCCTATTTATTCATGTTTTTCTCCAAAACCTTACATATTTGCTTATAATACAGCTAGCCCCGAGAAAACATCCAACAATATGGGACTACTTTGGAACAACACCCAACAATAAGCATTTAAATAACTGATTGGCTACAAAAATATTATGGCCAGATTCCATTTAGAAAAAAAATTAAATCTGCATAGGAAAGGGTCTCAAAATTGTTTTGTTTTTTTTTTTTAAGAATTCAAATGGTTGGTTCATGGGTGGGATTATTAGTGTTCTTTATATTAGTTTGCTGCATGTATTTTCTGATTCTTCTGTAATAAGCATGAACTGCTTTTGTAATAATAATAAAATAATAAAAAGATCTTGAATTTCAGATTTTTTCCAAGTGATCCCTTGATAGTCAACATTTACTTTATTCCAACAAAGCCCCTATTGTTGGATATTCCTTGGGAAATAAATTATGTTGAGAAATTATGAAATAAAATGGGAAAAAGGAAAACAGAAGCCCTATAGGGAAAAAAGGACAAAACTACTTAACATATAAGGATAGAATACAAACAACTGCTAACATAAAATCATCAATGATCATTTGATAAAAAAAATTTTAATTTGACCCAAATAGTCCTTTACAATATGATACACCGCATCCTATCTCTTTCAGTCAAAAGCACTTGGAGCAACACTGATACAATCTTTCAGACATGGAGCAAAACCTAATATCCACTGAGAGAACTGAAAATAAAGTTAAGGATATCTGAGACATTTAAAAATCTCTATCAATAAGGAAACTCGCAAAATGAGTATTTCATTGGAAAACAAAATTGCAAAGTTTTATTATACTCAATCCATACACTACCTCTGTTAGTCTTCTGCTGAGTGGATTTTGATGCTCCCGTTGCTTTTACATCCCTGAGAGGGGTTCGATATGCTTCTTTACGATTTTCTAGGAAAGGAAATAATACAACAATGTAAATCTTAAAAAGCTTAATTAATTACTTTAAATGGTCTTTCCAAATCAATTTTTCATAAAACAGAAATGACAACCAGTACAATTAATAGCTACTGAAAATGAAAAGTATCATAAACCAGTTTCAAAAAGAATGTGAATACTGTAAAGTAAGCAAACAAAACCCCTAAGATAGTATGCAGTCATGTGGTGAAAAACATACACACTAAAAAAACGAAGTAGAATAAACACTTATCAGTAATTTGTTTTCCAGGGGAATTAGAAAATTTTTTCTTTCGTTTCTGAAATCGAACCACATGCTAGAGGAGAAAAAATGTGCTTCAGTAAAGACGAAAAGGAGAGAATATAAATACACAGGGTTAGTATGTTATTACCATCTTCAATTTGAAAACCAGTCATATTCATGTTGGCATCCTGTGCTGCTACCACTTGGTCACCATACTCTTTATTTCCTTTTTCTAACTGAATCTTGATTTTCTCCAGAGCTCTCAGACATGTCCTATCTTTTACTTCCTATAATAGAAAACATTATTAACACTTTTTTTAATACAGCATTTCCTAATCTCTCAAAAAGCTACATACTGTTATTCAGTAGTTTAAAAACATGTTAGGGACGCCTGGGTGGCTCAGTCAGTTAAGCGTCCGACTTTGGCTCAGGTCATGATCTCACAGTTCATGGGTTCAAGTCTCATGTCACGCTCCTTGCAGACAGCTTGGAGCCTGGGGCCTGCTTCAGATTCTGTGTCTCCCTCTCTCTCTGCCCCTCCTCCAGCTCATACTCCCTCCCTCTCCTTCTCTCTCTCAAAAATAGAGAAAATTTAAAAAAAATTTTTTTTAAATTCTATTAAATTTATGAAGGAAACATTTACTTCAAATGAGCAGACACAGTTTGCCAACGTATGTATAATTTAATACAAGCACATAAAGTCTACTTTGATAAAAAAAATTTATGCACGTTAAGAGTAATTAGAAACTACTTTACCTCCAGCATCTCATTCAACAGAAACAAAAGATCTTGAGCAAGATTGCTACTGAGTTCTAAAGAACTCAAGGCTTTCGTATAGACCCGAATTTCTGGTGAACATGGACATGTTAAGATCTCATTGCAAATTTTTATAGCCAAATTGTCATGAACTGTTAAGGCCTAGAAGATCAAGAGAAAAAGCTTTGTAAATGCAAAATGGTATCATTACAATATAGTTCCCTACACATCTAACAAGCATTTCCAACTAATTATCTTGCCATAATCCCAAATGCAAAATTTCTGAAACCAAATTTAACATATTCCTTGCAAACTGAACTGCCCCTCGCCCCTTTTTCTAGAAGATGCTGCGGTACAGGATCGAGATCTGCCCCCTTCACAACTAAAGCATTCATCCTCCAGCTACTATGAGTTCTGGAGGCTAAAAGTTCCCACGTGCAGAACTGATCCAGGCTGAAGACAGTGGGGCCCTGCCACATTCTTAGTTCACATTCAGTGGCTGGAAGATGTACAGGTACAACAGCTCAGCCTTGTCTCAATTCTGGACAACTCAAAGGACTATCTCAGTTCTAGAACTACCTATGGGATGAGTTGGGACTTTAAGACTTCATGACAGTTCAACTTCTTTCTCTCCCCCAACCTACTTCCCTCACTTTCACATTAAAAGATGTCAACACCTTCTTCGAGGTCTTCTGTAACCCATACTGGGTTATCTGGGACTCCATCTTCCTTGCCTCTCCAAGCTCTTTCTTCATGGCTTTTATACCCATAATCTTCTTCCATCTCAGCTTCTATTCTTTCTACTTTCTATTACTACTATTATTCTTTTCCTGTAAGCTTTTATCTCTTAATTATATAGATTTCCAACTACTCTCTTTGATAATACTCTATTCTTCTCACCAATTCACCTTATGTAACAATACTGACCACCAACTTCATCTTTCTATTAGGTAACTTTCATCCCACTAAGCCTTTTAATAATATACCCTGCGTTGTTACGGCAAATACAGCCAACTCCAAATTCCCTACCTTAATGTTCTGCCTTCAACAGGGCCATTCTGGTCCTTAGGCAGAATGATTCTTCCCTAGTTCTCCTGTAGGACTTGCACAACCAGCTTCATTTAATCACTTCTACCGAAAGTCTTTTTCTCTCTACCCAAACCACTCCCCAAATCCCAACAAGACTTCACTGAATTTTACTAGTAATGCTGTACTCATCACTCCTAAAACATGAACCCTGCCTTCTAAAGTCGTAAAGGACTTAGAGCTCTATCACCACCCTGATTATATTTTGCCTTAACATTCATTGTAATCTTCTTTCCAATCACTTGTAACATAATGACTTGAAAGCGGTATGCAAACACTAAATATCAATTAAAATAAAAAAGCAATACTTTCAACTTAATTAGTTGGCATCTGAAATCATTAATAACACGTTAATTTTCAACATGATAAGTGTGATTAAATGACTTATTCAAGGAGTGGGACACCTGGGTGGTTCAGTCAGTTAAGCATCTGACTCTTGGTTTCAGCTCAGGTCATGATCTCACAGTTTGTGAGATGGAGCCCCACATCGGGCTCTGCACTGATGGCATCGAGCCTGCTTGGGATTCTCTCTCTTTCTCTCTCTCTCTCTCTCCCCCTCCTCTGCTCACACTCTATCTGTCTCAAAATAAAACAAAAATTTTAAAAATAATATTAAAGGATTAAAACCCAGCTTAAGTTTAAACTATGGGACAGTTTGCAGTTCAATTATCTTCTCTGAATTAAAAACAAAAATAAGGGAGCCTGCGTGGCTCAGTTGAACATCTGACTCTTGATTTCAGCTAGGGTCATGATTCCAGGGTCATGGCATCATGGCCCACATCAGGCTTGGGATTCTCTCTCCTTCTGCCCCTCTCCCCCATTCATACTCTCTCTAAAAAAAAAAAAAAAATGAAAATAAAAATTTAAATAAGCTTGAGGTGACCTTCATTCTTTGAATTCTTCCTTGTCTCAGAAACAGATAAGATAATGTTTGAAGACTCGATCTGAGTCCTAGATAAACAGGACATTTTCAGAATGTTTAAAAGCCAGCACTATAGTAGTCAGGAGGGGGTAGTGAGAGAGATGAAATTTTGGCAAATTCTTTTCAGGAGCAAAATATTAGCACTTATTACTTCTATCTTTATAGGATTACGACTATTCCCAAAAGGTCTTTTTTTCTTCAGTTTTTTTTATAAGTTTATTTATTCATTTTGAGAGAGACAGAGAGAATGAATGGGGGAGGGCGAAAAGAGAGGGAGAGAATCCCAAGCAGGCTCCTCACTGTCAGTGTGGAGCCTGATGTAGAGCTCAAACTCATGAAACAGGAGATCATGACCTGAGCTGAAACCAAGAGTTGGACGCTTATTAACCCACTGAACCACCCAGGGCACCCCAGCAAAAGGTCTTTTTCTTCCTTTGTGTTATGTGCCACCATATAGACCAGAAATCTCTAGAGGCACCTGGGCGGCTCAGCTGGTTAAGCATCTGCCTTCAGCTCGAGTCATGATCTCATGGTTCGTGGGTTCAAGCCCCACATCAGGTTCTGTGCTGAGAGCTCAGAGCCTGGAGCCTGCTTCAGATTCTGTGTTTCCTTCTTTGCCCCTCCCCTGCTCATTCTCTGCTTCTAAAAAATAAATAAATGCTAAAAAAAAAAAAAAAAAAAAAAAAAAATAGAAAAAAGAAATCTCAAGATCAAAATGTGGCTTCTATTTCAAAGAACATAAAAGAAAAGATTATTTTACCAAAACAACAGTGACCTGCATGATAGTTATCATCCTTACCATCCATAGGCCAACTTTCACCCACCTGATAATCTTGTGAATTTTTGGCCTGAGGATTTAATCCACTTGGTCTTGTCAAATCTACAAGTAACTCAGCAACATTAGTGATATCTATTTCAGCTAAGGGAGAAGATGCAGGGGCACTGGCCAGTGTTTGCAAAGTTGGAAGAAAGGCTTCTTCAAAACATTCTTGATTAGTCCTATTGAAAAATAATTCGGAAGTATGTTGGCAAAGAAAAGGCATGTGATTCTCAAAAAAAAAAAATGTATAAAATTCACCCCATTAAGATACAGTATATTTTCATCTAGGAAACAAATAATTGAGGTAAATAAAATCTAAGTAAGTTATCCTCATTTTCATCACTAACCACTGAAGAAAAACAAAATTATATTACAGATATGACTCATGGGGAGCCTGAATTTAACTTCAAGTCAGATTCTGATTTATCCGTTTAACTAAATACCTGCTCGCATAAGCAAACATGGGGAAGAACACGCCCAGGCAATGTCGAAGTCGAACATCCTCTTCAGTCACAGGATTGTACCATAACAAGATAAGGCGAGAAAGAATCCTGCTGCTGACCAAAAGCCCTGAGAACATCAGCTTGGCTAATCCTTCTGCAGCTCCTGTTCTGAGTTCAGACACCTAATAAAAATGACTTTTATTAAAAGAAATATTTTTATTTGTATCTCCTTTTTAAGCCTTACATAATGTAGCCTGTCCTACAATATTTTTCTATGAATTATCAAAAAATCACTCATACTATGTATTTGTTAAAGACACAGAAAAAGATTTTGTATCTTCCTTTTAGATCAAGGCAAATTATTAGTCTAGCTAAGAAAACTTCAATTCCCTTAAAATTCTTTGGAAGAACCAAAAGGTCTTTTAAACACTGTGAAACCAAAAGTCAAAACGTTATGTATTACATGCTTATCATGATGTAGTATCTAGAAAACACTCACTAATGATCCCTGCCATCAGAGGAAGGTGGCCTGTAAATGGAAGCTCAGAGGTAGGAGTGGCACTGTGTCGGAATGAAGGGGAAATGTGAACAGAAGCTGTACTGGTAGAAAAAGACATTTCTAGAATTAGTAACCAAAACACTCTTAAGACAAGGAAATGGAAAAGATATAGAGATATTCAAATGGAGGTACAGGCATAAAAGAGGGATAACAAAAAATACTAATTATTGAGACTGAATGAAAGTCGAGCCTTTGACACTTCCCAGAGGCATGATCCTGTGCATATGAACTTTGCACTCCACTTTTTTCATATAAAAAGAGGATAATAAAATTACAGTTACAAGGACAAAGAAATACTACAAATAAAACTCTTCATAAGTACTAGCCACATAGTAAATCCTCAACAAATATCAGTTATTATTTATTATCACTGATGAACAGTAAGGTTTGCTCAGTGAACACATTACAGAGATCTTAAAACTCAGGTGAAAAAACTCAACCGCCCTGAGGAAGGATATGGAACCAATGAAGGTTTTTGAAACGATGGAGAAATAAGATTTAAATGAGGTTTCAGGAAAATCATCTTTAGATTATAATCTACGAATGTAAAACAAATCTAAACTAGGGAGAATTAAAAAGAAAAAAATGGAACGAGCAAATATAAGAACTATTTCAAAAAAAACTCAAAAGTAAGATTTAGAGGTCAATAAGATTAATAAGTGCTAAGGCACTAGCATGTGCTTTCCACACACTAACTCATTTAGGGCTCACAACCTGAAAGGGCAGAGACTTTGTTCCACACAGCACCGTACTCTCCAGAACATACAGTGACTAGCACATTACTAACCCTCAAGTATTTGTTGACTTATTTAAAGAACCATCCACTGAATAGATATCATTATCCCCACTTTACAGATGAGGAAAAAGACCAGAGACCATAAACACCTTATTGAAGATTTACACATATGCAACCAGAACACAAATCTACAAGTCTACAACTCCAAAGGCTGCATGCATGCTCCCCATCTTTTTAAAATGTTAAACTACGGGGTTGCCTGGGTAGCTCAGTTGGTTAAAGATCCAACTCTTAGTTTCGGCTCAGGTTGATCTCATGATTCGTGAGATCAAGCCCGGCATCGGGCTCTGCACTGACCACACCGACACTGCTTGGGATTCTCTCTCTCTGCCCCTCTCCCTCACTCACGCTGTCTCTCTCTCCCTGAAAAATAAATAAATAAAATGTTAAACTATGACATAGCTTCCTCATAGCAACTGTAATCCATCTGAAGTTCAATGTCAGAATTTTGAAATGGGACAGAACTTTATGTCTTTAAAAGACTTTTAAATGTTAAAAGATTCTTATTATGGACCAGAGGACAATGAAGTAAATCCAGAATTTTTTTTAGTGTTGATGACAAAAATAAAGTCAAAATCACAGAATCAAGTTTATCCAGAAAGAGATTAAGGTGCCAGTACTATTTTAAAAAAAAAACAAAAAAAAAGATTAATTCCTTCATTGTCACACTATTGAATATTGTTCAATAGTTTTCCTACCAATGCAATGTCACCAAGCCCACAGCACTGGATATTTCCCAACAGGAAATCAGTATGTCACTTGAGTATTAACTCAAAATTTAAAAAGCCAACATCAGCCTTTTGATTGGTGAATTTAATTTACTTACACTTAAATTACTGACAAGGACTGACAACTGCCATTTTGCAATCAAAATGTATGTAGTCAAAAACTTTTAACAAAGGGTAATAAATTCTGATATTAAAAAGGTTAATTCATCAAAAAAGAGGAAAAAAAAAAAAGAGAATTAGAAGTATAGACATAACAAATAACAGAGCCTCCAAATACATAAGCAAGCACTGACAGAAATGCAGAAAGGAATAGCTCAACAGTAATAATTAAAGAGCTTTCTGTAATGGACAGAACACCCGGACAGATCAACAGGGAAACAGAGGGCTCAAACAACACTACAGATCAACCAGACCTACCACACACGTATTCACTCCACCTTACTATAGCGGAATGTATTTTCTTCTCAAGTGCACATGGACTATCCTCATGGACAGACATCATGTTAGGCCAAAACAACTCTAAATAAATTTAAAAGAATGAAAACATTGAAATTTCTTCTCAAACCACAACAGAATACACCTAGAAAGCAGTAACAGAAGGAAACTGTAAAATTCACAAACGTGCCAACAATACACTCTTTTCACACACCAATGATCAAAGAAGACATCAAAAGGGAATTTAGAAAATACTTAGAGATGAACTAAAATGAAAATACAAAAAACTAAAGCTTACAAAGTGCAACAAAAGCAGTGCACACACAGGGCCATTTATAGCAGTAAATGCTTACACTAAAAAAAAAAAAAAGAAAGAAAGAAAGAAAGGAGCCACTTGGGTGGCTGAGTCAGTTAAGTGTCTAACTTTTGATTTTGGCTCAGGTCATGATCTCACGGATCACGGGTTAGAGTCTGGTGTCAGGCTCTGTGAAGACAGAATCTGTTTGGGATTCTCTTTCTCCCCCTCTCTCTGCCCCTCACCCACTCGCACACGAAAGCACGTGCACGCGCACTCTCTCTCAAAATAAAAAACTTAAAAAAAAAAAAAAAAAAGAAGATGCAAACCACTGAAATCAGAAATAAAAGCAGGAACGTTACAGCTGACCTTATACTAATAAAAAGAATTATAAGAAAATACTATGCGCTGACCACCAAAATATTAAAAAACTTAGATGAAATGGACAATTTCCTAAAATTTACTCAGTAAAAAACAAGATCCAAATAGCCCTCTAATAATACCCAGAGTAAGTAATTCATAGAAACCTCCCCAAGAGAAAAGTCCAACACTAGATGTCTTTACAGGTAAATCCCCACCAAGCAGTTAAAGAAGAATTAACACCAATCTTCTCACAGTCTTCCAATAAATACAAGAGGAGCAAACAATTCCCAACTCAATAAATGAAGTCAGTATTACCCTAACACCAAAGCCTGGCAAAGACAATGCAAGACAGCTACAGTCCAATTTCCCTTATGAATACAGACACAAAAACATTCAACAAAATGCTACCAAACAAACAACATATTAAAAAGATTATACACCGGGGCGCCTGGGTGGCTCAGTCGGTTAAGCATCCGACTTCGGCTCAGGTCATGATCTCGTGGTCTGTGAGTTCGAGCCCCGCGTCGGGCTCTGTGCTGACAGCTCAGAGCCTGGAGCCTGCTTCGGATTCTGTGTCTCCCTCTCTCTCTGACCCTCCCCCGTTCATGCTCTGTCTCTGACTCAAAAATAAATAAACATTAAAAAAAATTAAAAAAAATAAAATAAAATAAAAGATTATACACCATAACCAAGTGGGATTTTTCCCAAGAATACAAGGGTCATTCAACAGAAGAAAATCAAGCAATGTAATATATATATCAATAAAGGAACAAAAACCCACATGAGCATCTCAACTGATGTAGAAACATGCTTTCATGATAAAAACAAAACAAAGAAAAAAGAGTAGAAAGAAACTCTCAAAATGATAAAGATCATTTATGATGAATCCACATCATACTCAATAGTTAAAGACTGAAGAAGTTCCCCTAACATCAGAGACAAAACAAAGATGCTTGTTTTCATTTTTGTTTTGCTTTCAGAGAGAGGGAGTAGGTGAAGGAGGTAGAGGGAGAGAAAGAGAGAATCTTAAGCATGCTGCACACTCAGCAAGGAGTCCAACATGAGGCTCAGTCCCATTACACTGGGATCATGACCTGAGCCGAAATCAAAAGTCAGATGCTCAACTGACTGAGCCACCCAGAAACGCCAAAAGATGCTTGTTTTAACCCCTGCTGCTCCACAGTGTACTGGAGGTTCCAGTTAGAACCATCAGGCAAAGAAAGAAGTGCGAGATGCAGGAGAGAAGAATCAAAGGAAAACACTTCAAAAGAGAAGGGCTGAAGAAGGTGCAAGGCCTTAGGACAAGTTTACAAAGCCTCAGCTAGGCTTGTAATGAATGCCTAGAGCCATTAACATTGTCCAGGGCTGGATCCTCCTTCACACCTGACCCTTCCTAGTGTTATAGAAACCAATTAACTCGTAATTCAACCTTGAAAAGCTAAACCATTAGATTGATTAACACACTTGCTTAGCTGACTTTATGCACATAGTCTTTAGCAATTATCCTAATAAAAAGAAGCTTCATTCTGGAGGGGCCTCATTCCGACTTGAGTATGTGGATGTTCACTTAACTGCACTTTGTTTGCAGACTCATCATTTGCGACTCCAGCCATACTCCCTGCAACAGAAAGGAAAAAAAGGAAAACGGGAAAAGGAAAGAAAGAAAGAAAGAAAGAAAGAAAGAAAGAAAGAAAGAAAGAAAGAAAGAAAGAAAGAAAGAAAGAGAGAGAAAGAAAGAAAAAGAAAGAAAGAAAGAAAAGAAAGAAAAGAAAGGAAAGAAAGGAAAGAAAGGAAAGAAGGAAGAGAAATAAAAGACATATGAACTGGAAAGGGAAGAACTGAAACAATGTCTCTTCACAGATGACATGATCCTATACAGAGAAAATCCCAAAGAATTCACACACAAAAAAACTACAGGAGTTTAATACGTAAATGGAGTAAAGTTGAAAACCAAATCAAATAAACACATAAAAAACCCAATTGAGTTTCTATACAAAATCAATGAGCCATCCAAAAAGCAAATTAAGAAAACAATACCATTTACAATAGCATGCAAATACATAAGAATAAATTTAACCAAGAAAATTAAAGAGTTATACCTTGAAAACTACAAACCACTCTGAAAGTAATTAAATTTCTGAAAGAAATTAAAGATGACCTAAATAAATGGAAAGACATCCAAGTTTATGGACTGTAAGATTTTAACATTATTAAGATAGCATTACTATCCAGTGCAATCTACATATTCAATGCAAGCCCTATCAAAATTCTAGTGGACTTTTTTGCAGAAATGGAAAAACTAATCCTCAAATTCATAAAGAACTGCAAAGGACCCGAAATAGCCAAACAATACTGAACATAATGAACAAAGTTGGAGGACTCAACTCCCCAATTTCAAAACTTATTATGAAGTTAAACCAATTAAAACAGTCTGGTACTGGCAAAGGACACACACAGGGAATGGAATATAATTGAGAGTTCAGAAATAAACTCACACACCTAGGTCAGCTGATTCTCCACAAAGGTGCCAAAACAATTCAGTGGGAAAAGAAGAGTCTCTTCAACTAACACAAACTGCATGTCCACAAGCAAAACAATGAAACTGGACTTCTACCTAAAACCATGTGGAAATATTATTTGAAAATGCATCAAAGACCTAAATATAAAAAGCTAAAAAAGTAAAACTCTTAGAAGAAAATACAGAAACAAATCTCCATGACTTGGATTTAGCAATATATTCTTAGATATGACATCAAAAAACACATAAGCAATAAAAGGAAAAAATACATAAATTAGTCTATCAAAATTAAAAATGTTTTCTATATCTAAGGACATTATTAAGAAAGTGAAAAGATAATGTATATGGAGAAAATATTTGCATATCATATATTTGATAAGGATCTACTACTCAGAATATATGAAGAAACTCAAAAAGCACAACCCAACTTAAAACTGGGAAAAGGATTTGAAGACATTTTTCCAAACAAGACATACAAATAGGTAATAAGCACATAAAGATACTCATTAATCATTAGGGAAATGCGATTCAAAACCATTTGAGGTATCTTTTTAATCTACTAAAATGGTTAAAAAAAAAAACTTTACTGGAAAATAGTAAGTGTTGATATGAATGTGGAAAAACTGAAATCATTTAACGATGTTGATAAAAATGTAAAATGGTTTGGCTGCTGTGAAATAGTTTGGCAGGTCCTCAAAAAAGTTAAAGAAATTATCACATGAAACCATAAAACTCCTAGAAGAAAACATAAGAGGTAAGCTCCCTGACATAAATCTTGGTGATTTTTTGGATTTGACAACAAAAGCAAAGACAACATAAGCAAAATAAACAAGCTGGACTACATCAAACTGGAAAGCTCTACAAAGCAGCGGAAACCATTAACAAAATGAAAAGGCAACCTCAAAATGCAAGAAAATATTTGCAAACTATGTATTTGATAAGGGATTAATATTCAAAATATATAGGAACTCCTATAACTCAACAGCAAAAAACCACCAAAGAATCCAATTAAAATACAAATCAAAACTACAATGAGAAAGCACCTCACACCTGAAAGCACCTCACACCTGACAGAATGGCTAAAATCAACAACACAAGAAACAACAGGTGTTGGCAAGGATGTGGAGAAAGGGGAACCCTCTTACACTGTTGGTGGGAATGCAAACTGCTGTAGCCACTCTGGAAAACAGTGTGGAGGTTCCTTAAAAAGTTAAAAATAGAATTACCCTGCAATCCAGCAATTGCACTACTAGGTATTTATCCAAGAAATACAAAAATACTAATTCAAAGAGATACATGCAACCCGATGTTTACAGCAACATTATCAACAATACCAATTACGGAAACAGTCCAAGTGTCCATTGACTGATGAATGGATAAAGAAGAGGTGGGTATATATATTTTTATTCAGCCATAAAAAATAAAATCTTGCCATTTGTAACAACATGGATGGATCTAGAGAGTATTATGCTAAGCGAAATAAGTTAAAGACACTCATATGTGGACTATAAGAAACAAAACAAATAAGGCGGGGGGGGGGGGGGGGGGGGGGGGCGGAGGGAAAGGTAAGGCCAGAAACAGACTCTAACTATTCAGAACAAACTGATGGTCACCAGAGGGGAGGTAGGTGAGAGGAAAGGTTAAATAAGTGATGGGGATTAAGGAGGACACTTGTTGTGATGAGCATTGGTTGTTGTATGGAAGTGTTGAATAACTATATTGTACACCTAAAACTAATATTATTGTATGTTAACTAACTGGAATTTAAATAAAAACTTAAAAAAAATGTGCAGAGGAACTGAAATG
Organism: Panthera pardus; assembly: GCF_024362965.1. Lineage (NCBI taxonomy): Eukaryota > Metazoa > Chordata > Mammalia > Carnivora > Felidae > Panthera > Panthera pardus. The sequence continues at coordinate 191,060,037 of NW_026526688.1, forward strand.
ACATTTTTCCAAAAACAACACAGAAATAGCCAACAGGAAGATGAAAAAGTGCTTAATATCACTAATCTTTGAGGAAATGCAAACCAAAACTACAATGCAATATCACTTCACACTGTTTGAATCAACAAAAAAAAGCTAAGTGCTGGTGAGGATGTAGAGAAAAGGGATGTTTTGTGCCCTGCTGGTGGGAATATAAACTGGTGCAGCCACTACAGAAAACAATATGAAGTTTCCTCAAAAAAATTAAAAATAGAACTATCATATGGTCGAGCAATTCCACTTCTTGATACATATATCCAAAGGAAGTGCAAACAGAATCTCAAAGAGAGATCTGCACTCCCATGTTCATTGTAGCATTATTTACAATAGCCAAGATATGGAAACAACCTAAGTGTCCATCAATGGGTGAATGGATGAAGGTGTGGTATAGATGCATATACAACAGAATATATTTGGAGGTAAAAAAGAAGGAAATCCTGCCATCTGCAACATGGAGAGTCCTTCAGGATGCTGTGCTAAGTGAAATAGCCAGACAAAGATAACTACTGTATGGTATCACTTTATATGTAGAATCTTAAAAAAAAAAAAAAGTCAGACTCATAGAAATAGAGTAGAAAAGTAGTTGCCAGGACTGGTGGCAGGGTTGGGAGGAGATACAGAGACATTGGTAAAAGCATACAAACTTTCAGTTGTAAGTTCTTAAAAAATTAGAATTAAAATTAAAAAATTCTGAAGACCTAATGTAAAACATGGTGACTACAGTTGATAACGCTGTATTGTATAAATGAATTTTGCTACTAGGAGAGTAGAAATGTTCTCACATTCTGAATAAGTAGATAAATATGTGAATTGTTGGAATGTCAATTAACTAGATTGGGAGTAAATCATTAAAAAAAAAAAAAAAATCACCAATATGACCTAGTAAACCCCTCCTAGATATATACCCCAAAAACAGAAAATACATATCCGTGCATGTTCACAATAGCACTATACGCAATAGCCAAAACGTGGAAACAGCCCAAATATCTTTCAATGGATGAGTGGCTAAACAAATTGTGGTACATACATAAAATGATAGATTGTTCTACCATAAGAAGGAATAAAGTACCAATACAAACTACAACATGGAGGAGCCTTGAAAATAAGCTAAATGAAAGAAAGTAGACACAGTCATATACTATATAATTAATTCCATTTATATGAAACATCTAGAATAGTTAAATCCATGGAAACAAAATGCATATTGGTGACTGTCAGGAACTGGCAGGAGGGGAAATAGGGAGCAATTGCTCAATGGATCCAGTTTCCTTTTAGGATAATGAAAATGTTTTTAAAAATTGGACAGAGGTGGCAGTTGTATTACCTTGTGGATGTACTAAACACCATTGTCCACTTTAAAATTGTTGTATCAGTTGAAATATCAATTTCACCTCAATAAAAAAATATTAAAAAGTTTATTTATATATGCTATAAAAATGTAGTTCAAGGGTACCTTAAGGAAAAGGGTCTAATCCCATACTCTGTCTCAGACCTTCCACTGACCCAACATAAAATTACTTTAAATTATTTCTTAAGACTCTTGGGGGAAAAACTTTAAGTCATAAAACACAAAGACAGGGGAAAAGATGGGAAAAAAAAAACCAGAACCCCCTCTAATAGTCATTTTTGTTTATACTTCAAAACTCTGCAAGGGCGCCTGGGTAGCTCAGTCGGTTAAGCATCTGACTTTGGCTCAGGTCATGATGTCACATGGTTCGTGAGTTGGGAGTCCTGCGTTGGGTTCTGTGCTGACAGCTCAGAGCCTGGAGCCTGGTTCAGATTCTGTGCCTCCCTCTCTCTCTGCCCCTCCCCAGCTTGCATTCTGTCTCTCTCTCTCTCTCTCAAAAATAAACATTAAAAAAAAATTTTTTTTTTAAACTCTGCACTTGCAATCAATCTGAGGGTGAGAAACGAGGTCTATCAGTATTGGAAGTGGGATTGATTACATTTAAAAGGCAAAAGTTTTAAACGGCCAAATTTAAGCTTCAGCCTAAAAGAAATAAAGAGTATAAATATATACACAATAAAAAGAAATTTCATAATAACAGGGCTATGATCATTTCTTACCTCACTATCTAAGAAATCAGAAAGGAGTTTCAGAACATTCTTGGCTGTAGCAGTCTCTTCTTCAGCTTCTTTTACCTCTTGGTCTCCATCAGTGTTTATTTCTGCATGTTCACTTTGAAGGGCTTTGATTTTTTTAGTTTTAAAAGGTTCAATCCCAAATGTCATCAGTTGGTCAAAGATTGCCTTTAAAGCACTTATTTTTATTGTCACATCATCAATTTGCAAAACCTAAATTAAAATATCCCCCACCAAAAAAAGTAAATTTGGTAAAGTTTTCAGTCTGTTTATACTGCATAAAATTAACATGCACCTTATTTTCTTAGTCTAATTTCAACAGTCAAGTCCACATGAAATACCATTTTTCAAAAATTAAAATTTCCATTTTAAAGTTAATATTTTTATTTCTACCATAACATTTTTCACATAAATAAATAAATAAAATTATTCGAGAGAGAGAGAGAGTGCGCGTGTAAGTTGGGAATAAGGGCAGAGGCAGAGAGAGAATCTTAAGCAAGCTCCACACTTAGTATGGAACCCAACAACCCTGGGATCGTGACCTGAGCCGAAATCAAGAGTCAGATGCTTAACTGACTGGGCTACCCGGCACCCGGTACCATAACATTTAGACTTCTATTTCATCCAGAAAAAGTTCACCTTCAGTACAAACTTCCTAGAACTAGAGTCAGGCTGTATTATTGTTCCTTTTATTTGAAAATGAATGGGGCACCTGGATGGCTCGGTCGGTTAAGCATCCAACTCCTGGTTTCAGCTCAGGTCACAAGCTCATGGTTCCTGAGTTCAAGCCCCACATCAGGCTCCATGCTGACAGTGCAGAGCCTGCTTGGGATTCTCTCTCCCCACTTCCCCCACCTGCTCTCTCTGGCTCTCAAAATTAAACTTAAAAAAAAAAATTTTTTTTAAAAGAATGAATATATTATATTCACTATGATTTTCTTCTAAGATCTAGAAAAAGAGTTTAATTACATTGAAATTGTTTTGGGCCACCTATTAAGACAAAAACATTACATTCCAACCAATGAAAAGCATTCATTAAAAACATCAGTACTCTTAGTACTATTCTAGGTTATCAAGCTTCACTAAAGATAAAATTTTCTCTTATTAGCTCAATAAATTCAGAATTCATTAAAAGTGAATTCAGTTCTCAATGAACTGGACTCCTTTATAAAAGGAGGTGAACCTAGGGGCGCCTGGGTGGCGCAGTCGGTTAAGCGTCCGACTTCAGCCAGGTCACGATCTCGCGGTCCGTGAGTTCGAGCCCCGCGTCAGGCTCTGGGCTGATGGCTCGGAGCCTGGAGCCTGTTTCCGATTCTGTGTCTCCCTCTCTCTCTGCCCCTCCCCCGTTCATGCTCTGTCTCTCTCTGTCCCAAAAAAAAAAAAAAAAAAAAAAAAAAACGTTGGGAAAAAGGAGGTGAACCTTATAAAACCCATTGGTTTGTAGGAGTCTGTCCTAAGTTAAGAACACTGATTTCCTATATACCAAATTTCAAAGCCATGAAAAAGAACCGAATATTTCTATTACGAAGAGATTAATTATATTCCTTACTGCCCTTAAGTTGTGGACACTGATAAATTATTTGGCTACATGGCTTAGCCTTTCTTTAGAATGAATGAAAATTACCTGCATGTTGGTCAAGTTAGTGAACTGAGAAAAATAGCTCAAAACTTTGAAAGAAATTTCAAGACTGTATCTATTATGGTAAGACCAACATATTTGCCAAAGCCAAATATAGTTTTCTTGACTGTTCTCTACAAATTCTAAACATGATACTCTTTCAGCAGTAACTTTGTTTTCCTTGCCCTTCTCAGTCCCTTACTGGCTAGCAATAGCTCTCAATACTGAATATTTATCTAAGAAAGACTTTAAAATGAAATAATCTCCCTCTCCCACCTAACAAGTGTATATATATGTCTTCAATCAATTTTTATTACTAAAACCTGATTTAAAAAAGAACTGATTTCTTACTCCCAAAACACAGCTATTTTCCCTTAATCTAAAATCTTCTAACAATAGCCCTAAGAATAATTTTATAAATATAAACAATTGAATTTATTCAGTGGTTAACTACTTTTGATCATGACCCACTTTAAGGACCTGATAAAGAGTTTAAAACCCCACCCCAGAAAAACATACAAAACAACAGGGGCGCCTGAGTGGCTCAGTTGGTTAAGCGTACGACTTCGGCTCAGGTCATAATCTCACAGTTTGTGAGGTTCGAGCCCCGCATCAGGCTCTGGACTGACAGCTCAGAGCCTGGAGCCTGCTTCAGATTCTGTGTCTCCCTCTGTCTGCCCCTCCACCGATTGCACTCTGTCTCTTGCATTGTCTCAAAAATACACAAACATAAAAAAATAAAAATAAAAAAATATAGGCAAAATCATACATATAATTTATTTTACTGCATTTGAAACTTTTATCATTCACATTTTTAATTTACAAAAAATTATACCTATTTTTAAGGCAAATATTAATAGCTAGTCCTTGAAAAAAGTTTAGAGATCACAGCTGTTTATACTTTAAAAAAAAAAAAAAGGCAAACTTTACTTCATTAAAACTTTAATTCCATGACAAGGCTGCTATTCTGTTGACTGGCTTGATTTGGAAGAGAGTAAAATTGTGGAATGGTCTTCATAAAAAACATCATTTATCTTTCACACCTGCCTCATTTTGACAATTCCTTTCTACTACAGAAAATCACATATATAAATACAAACAGTAACAAGCTCTCTCTGTCAAGTGGAAGATGAGGTAGTATTAAATAACTTCAGAATGGTCCAGGCCACTCTTAAGCATTACATTCATACTGCATTTCTTTGGACTAAAATGACCACAGCACTTATTACTGATATTATGCCAGCAAAAATTAAAAGGATCAAAATCCACATTTCATCTTTAAAGGTTAACTGAACTTAATTATTTTCTGGGAAAGTTCTATGGTATTTCCTTTGCTGCAATACTAGAAATTTTATATAACTGTCTACCTTCAATCTTCTCTATCAGACTTCCAGCCTGACTACAACTTATAATTTTTCAGCAGCATTCTTAATGGTATACAGAATATCTTAATGTTTTATCCCATTTTTAGAACAAAAAAAAAAAAAAATACACTTAACTAGACATAAATGAATCGTTCACTATCAAACATTCTAATAAGATTTTTCTTCCACGTTAAAAAAAAAAAAAAAAAGTAATGACCACGGGTCAATCTAGTACAAGATCCATCTTCTAGGAAGACAGGAAAGTAGAGAGTTTATTGTACACTAATTTCTTAGTAAAATCTCTTTGAAAATACAGGATTTTATTCCCTGGGTACCTATAAAGCCATAAAATTTCACAATAGTAAACAAGACTTTCTTGAGAATTACTAGCAGAACCACTGATGCCAATACCTGCTGATGTAAAAAGAATGTCTCACTATACATGGAGATTCACTCTGCATGTTGGAGCAAAACCAGATATATGGCCAAGCACTAAAAATGATTCATCTGAACAAAGTACCAATATTTTTCTTTCAGTTTCTTTGAGAAAGGAACTTCACATCATTTTAAATACTGACATTTCAAGTTTCCAAAAGGACCTAACAATAACAGAAATGTTCCTGTGACAACAGTAGCATAGGATGATAAATATAAACAAAACAGCAACAGTAATTTCATCACTGCATTAAATAAATTGATCAGATGCCAAACGTTCCAAAAAAAGAAACTAGAACAAAACCCTGAAATTTCTTATGACTGTCTTTTGACGTAAGTACAATTTTAATTTTCTTCCTTTGATACAAGCCACAAACAATTTGACCATTTCCAGAACACATGACTTCCCCAAGTTCTCTTTAATTGTATACTTTCTTTTTCCTGGTAATGTGATTGCAACATTAAAGGATGCTCCAAGATAAGGGTTTCTTGCTGAGGGAATATTCTATTATTGGTGGAGTTCAGTCTTTTAAAATAATCTTTTCATGAAAATGACGATCTGTGTTGTCACATGTTATTTTCAAATTGAGCACACAAAGTATTCCCATTTAACCTGTTGGCAAGCAATCTGCACTAAAATTCCTCGCAATTTTTTATACCATTTGGTAACACCAGATGCTACATTAATCACATCGTCTTTTTATATGGGAAATGGAGGGAGGTGTATTTTTGAAGTTAAGCCAGGCCCAAACGTTAAAGACAGATGTCCAAGGGAGTCATACTCCACTGGTATACTCGATGCCACCCCTTCTTGTCTACCCAATAGCACTCTAGCAACTGCCTTCTCTTCCCTATATTATCAATTTTTTCCTCTCACTAGGCCATTGTCCTTAGTATTACAAACATACTGTAACTTTCTCGACCTTAAAAAAAAATTGAAACCAAAAATATTTTGGGGCGCCAAGGTGGCTCTGTTGGTTAAACGTCCAACTCTTGGTTTCAAATCAGGTCACAATCTCACAGTTTGTAGGATCCAGCCCTGCATCAGGCTCTGTGTTGACAGAGCAGGGCCTGCTTAGGATTCTCTCTCCCTCTTCTCTCTGTACCTCCCATGCTCACGTGCATGCTCTCTCTCTCAAAATAAATAAACTTAAAAAAAAAACAAACAAACCCACCTCTTCTTTTTATCCCATATCCTTCTCTTGCTACCTCCCCATTTCTATTAGTCCTAACAAAAACAAAACCTTGAAAGAGTAGTCTACACTGGCTATCTCCAATTCCCCTCTCATAATTCTCTCTTCAGCCCACTCCTATGAAACTTTAACCTCCATATAAGCTACGCTCATGAAAGTCACCAAATATTTCCTTATTTGCCCCAAATGGGCACTTATAAATCCTTATCAACCTGTCACCAGCAATAGACAGTTAGGTGATGCTAGCCCTTGGAAAATAACATCTTCACTTGCCTTCTAGGACATCACATTCTCCCCTTACTGTCCACTTCACCTTGGTCTTTACTGGTTCCTCTTTATCTCCCCTTCCTTTAAATGTTACCTAAGCCCTAGGGAACTACAACGGCAAGACTGCTACTCATTCTACATTCATCCCTCAGGTAACATCCAGTCTCTAAGCATTGGATACTATTATAAAGACTTAGATCCCTCTCTCCAACTCGCATGTCCCTCCTATCTCTGACTCACATACAACTGCCTATTCAATATATCCACTTGCAACTCAAACTTCAAACTTATCACACCCAAAACTGAACTCCTTATCTCATCCACCATAAAATTTGTTCCTGTTTTCCCCATACAGGAAAGGGCAAGTCTATCTTTCCCAATTATTTTAACTAAAATTTTTAGTTATCTTCAATTTCTTTCTTTCACATCCACATCAGATTCATCAGCAAATTCTATAGATACCATCTTCAAATGTAGATTACCAACACTTCTCAAGACCCCAGTAACCACTTGAACATTGGTCCAAGTCATCATCATCTCTTTCCAGGATTATTGCAATACCCTCCTATGAGCCATCTCCGCTTCCATACTTGTACCCCTAAATACTAGAGACCTGCAAACTATGGGTGAGGGGCCAAACCCAGTCTGCTGCCTGTTTTTGCACAGCCTTCAAATAAAGAAGAGTTGCACATCTTTAAATGATTAAAAAAAAAATTACCTCGTTGCATGTGAAAATTGTATGAAATTCAAATTTTAGTGTCCATAAATAAATTTTTTAAACTACAGCCACACAAACTCATTTATATATTGCCATGGCTGTTTGCACACCTGCATCACAGAATAGTACTTGAGACACACCATGTGGCCTGCAGAGTAAAATATATTTACTCTCTAGCCCTTTATAGAAAAGGTATGCCAACCCCTAGTCTACATCAACATTATACCCAGTCAGATCATAATAATCCTGTATGCAGAATCCTCCCATTCTTTACCATTTCATTCACTGCGAAGTCTGCAAGTCCCCAGAAGACATGTACATCCTATTACCTGCAAATCCTTTCTCCTACCCTTCTCCTCTTTGCTCAATCTGCCCCAGCCATAGTTCCCCTTGTCCCTTGACCATGTGAAACAAAGTCCTACTTCAGGGGCCCTTCCCCTGTTCTTCCCTCTCATCAGAAACAACTTACCCAGATATCTACATGGCTCATTCTCCAACTTTCCTGGGACTGGTCCAAATTTCAATTTATTAGTCAGGCCTTTCTTGACCAAACAGATCCTTCTGCCTATTTCCATTCCTTACTCTCTTTTTTTTTTCAATTTGACATGCTATTTTTCACTGTGTGTCTCCTCTTCTAAAATGTAAGCTCCATTAGGACAGCAACTTTTATCTTGTTTTTTTCATTACCTATCTTATTTTTTCCTAAGCATAAAATAATGCTGAGCATATCATACTCAACAAATATTTGCTATAATTTTTGTTATATATATTTTATATATATTTTTGTTATATATAATTTAAAAATACTTTAAATAATTGACATTTCGGGGTGCCTGGGTGGCTCAGTCGGTTAAGCGGCCGACTTCGGCTCAGGTCATGATCTCACGGTCCGTGAGTTTGAGCCCCGCATCGGGCTCTGTGCTGACAGCTCAGAGCCTGGAGCCTGTTTCAGATTCTGTGTCTCCCTCTCTCTGACCCTCCCCCGTTCATGCTCTGTCTCTCTCTGTCTCAAAAATAAATAAACGTTAAAAAAAATTTTTTTTTAAATAAATAAATAATTGACATTTCATCTTTTCTCAACTTTATTAAGAAAGAAATCAAAAGATAAAAATCAGAGTCCCTAGGAGTGCCTGGGTGGCTCAGTTAAGCATCTGACTTTGGTTCAGGTCCTGATCCCATGGTTTGTAGGTTCAAGCCCCACATCAGGCTCTGTGCTGACAGCTCAGGGCCTGGAGCCTGCTTCAGATTCTTTGTCTCCCTCTCTCTCTGCCCCTCCCCACACTCATGCTGTCTCTCTTTCTCTCTCTCTCTCAAAAATAAGCAAACATTAAAAAAGAAAAAAAATCAGAGTCCCTAAAAGTCATCCATAATAGTCACTGTCATCAATAAGCCCTGGAACAGAATAAATGTAGAGTACTCACATTATCACCACAGATTCTGAGTATCTATTTCAGGAAAATACAGTCAAGATTTTGTCACAAGATAAATCCTACCTGCAATAATAATACGAAGTGTTTACTTGCAAAATCCTGATCCTGTAGTCCACAGCAGCCCAAGCATAAAATAGCCAGATTTCTTACTATAGGATGAACACTTACTATTCCAGGAAGAATCTAAAATGAATTAGAAATTAAAAGAGTTTTGACCAGGATAAGAAATTTATAACAGCATTATTAAAAACATGGTCAAAGAGGTAATTTCTATATGATTTCCTAGATCTACTTCTTATCCATACTGTCGACATCAATTTTCAGATTAAAAAAAAAGGTAAATATTAAATTGCTAAAACAGAGAATATAGCCAGAGTGAAATACAGTCTGATCATGAGACACGTCCCCCTCCACCTGCTAAAAGTGACTCAATAGCTTCCCAATGCTCATAAGACAAAGATAAAACTCCTTTACACGACATTTGTCTCATTATGTGGTATTTCTTAGTGTCATCTTATACCATGCTACCCCCTTACTCTTTGCTTAACGATGGTCTGATTTTGATGCCTTCCATGCAGTGCTACTCAACAGAAATATAATGTAAGCCATATGTCATTTTAAATTTTCTAGTAGGCACATTAAAAAGAAACATGTGAAACTAATTTTAATACATTTTATTATTCTCAATATAACCAAAATATTACCATTACAACATGTAATCAAAATTTAAAAATTGAGGGAGTGCCAGGGTGGCTCAGTCGATTAAGTGCCCAACTCTTTTAATTTTGGCTCAGGTCATAATCTCAGTTCATGAGTTCAAGCTCCACATCGGGCTCCATGATGACGGTGTGGCACCTGTTTAGGATTCTGTCCCTCTCTTTCTCTGCCCTACTTCACTTGCGCGCGCGCACACTCTCTCTCAAAATAAATAAACTTGAAAAAATTTTCAGATAATCTACGTTGTGTTGTTTGTGCTAAGTTTTCAAAACCAAATGTGTTTTGAAACAGCACATCTCAGTTTGGACTAGTTGTTAATACCCACAAGTTTGTTTTTAATGTTTATTTTTGAGAGAGAGCAGAAGAAAGAGGTACATGCAAGCGGGAGAGGGGCAGAGAAAGAGAGGGACAGAGGATATGAAGTGAGCTCTGCACTGACAGCAGAAAGCCAGATGCAGGGCTTGAAGTTACCAACTGTGAGATCACAACCTGAGCTGAGGTCAGATACTTAACCAACTGAGCCACCCAGGAGCTCCTAGCCACAGGTTTTTAACAGCCACATGTGTCTGGCCATATTGGAGAGAAGAAATCTAGAACATTCTTCCCTCCCCTTTTCACATAGTGAAGGTCTACTCAAATATCAGATTATGGTCACCTTCCCTGAATGGAACAAATCCCATATTTTAAGTTCACATAGGACCATACAGCTCTTCTTCATAGCAATTATCAATGTCAAAACCTTCCATTTATTTATTTGATTGATGTCCCAATCACTGGACCAGAATATCCACAAGGGCAGTCTATATATGTTTTGTATACCGTGTACACTCTATCATTGGCATTTAGTATATAGATGTTCAATAAATAGTTGCTCAACTAGTAACTTTATGATTCTAATTTTAATTTTTTTTTTTTTTTTGAGAGAGAACACCTGCATGAGCAGTGGGAAGAAAGGCAGAGGGAAAGAGAGAGAATCTTAAGCAGGCTCCACGTTCAGTGCAGAGCTCGACACAGGGCTCAATCCCCCAACCCTGGGATTGTGACCTGAGCTGAAATCAAGAGTCAGACACTCAACTGACTGAACTACCCAGGCACCTCGATTTTTATTTTAAAAATGGTAATTTCACTAAAATATAACTCCTCTGTCTAAATATCTTACTCATTTACATCCCTCTAGTTTCCTTCAACCTTTATTTTTTAGTGTTTATTGTTGAGAGAGAGTTGAGACAGAGTGAGTAGGGGAAGGGCAGAGAAGAGATGGAGACACAGAATCCAAAGCAGTCTCCAGGCTCTGAGCTGACAGCCTCAGCTGATGCGGGGCTCGAACTCACGAACTGTGAGATCACGACCTGAGTCAAAGTCAGACACTTAACCAACTGAGCCACCCAGGCACCCCTTCCTTCAATCTTTAGACATAAATTGTTTTTGTACACTTAAAATCATTATGACTATTCAATTTTGTGTTCTTCCTTCACTCAAATTTGTGTATCTTCTCCCTACATGTATAGTCTTCATATTTACTACTCCAATTATGTAATTATACCATACTTTACCATCTTCTTGCAATAGGACCAGACATAAAGTATGCAAGTAGAACTTTAAAACTACTACTTTTCACTAAAGACATTTGCTCCACTAAGAATGAAACTAAATTTTAATGGTTTAGTAAAAGCTACTTTTAATCAGAAGTTCTACATTGTCGTAAACAAGAACTGGCATCTTTACTGCATTTAGAAACTCATGACAATTCAGGGAACTAGATTTTAAATTTCTTTGTGGTTTTGTGGGTTTTTTCTAATTTATTTTTGAGAGAGCCTGAGTGGGGGAGGGGTAGAGAGAGGCGGGGACAGAGGATCCGAAGTGGGCGTACTGACGGGGCAATCCGGATGTGGGGCCGTACCCACAAACCACGAGATCATGACCTGAGCTGAAGTCAGACGCTCAACTGAATGAGCCACCCAGGCACCCCAGGGAACTAGATTTTAGATTACATCCATGGGCTGTTTTTCATTAATCCCAAGTAAAAACAATTGAGGGAGGATCCTGGAAGAGCCTAGATACAATCAAAATTTGCTTTGAATAAGTAGCATTGGTAAGAATACCCTACTATGGAATACTGTCGCCATAAACCACATGTGGCTACTGAATGCTTGGAATGTGCTAGTCCACACTGAGATGTGCTATTAAGATTTAGTATGAAGAACAGAATGTAAAATGTCTCGACAGTTTAATATTGAGCAAATGATGCCATTAAAATATTTGGGGTATATTCGGTTAAGTATACTAAAATTATATTTCACCTATTTACTTTTAATTTTTAAATGTGGCTACTAGAAAATGTTAAGTTACATGCGGTCTGCATTATACTGCTATCAGACAATGTTGTTTTACTAGAGTCTTGCAGTATTTGTGTCCCTATAGTTAATAAAATCTCTATGAAGAGTTACTTTAGTAAAACGTCTTTAAATATATAGGAAAAAAACCCCAAATTCCTTTCACAGGGCTCATAAAGTAAGTCTCAGAGTCTTTCTATATAGCAAGACTCCAGGACTTAAATATACCTAATATGTTTCAGTATTTCCTGTTACTATTCAAAGAATGAAAATATTTTACATCTCCTCCTAGTATAACTTTTCAAACTTGTTAAAGGGATACGTATAACTTATATACGAGGTCTTTTATATACATTACCTTAATTTAATCTTCACAATATGAAGTACCCACTATATAATTTTTTTATTTTACCATTTATATTTATCAGATGCTAAAGATGATTATCTTTTTATTCTTTTGAACCCCAAGGAACATGTTACTTACAAACTAAGGAAGGAGTGGGCTAAAATAAAGCTTCAAAGGCCACCAACTTACCAACGATTCAATGATGCCATTCATGGTTGCACCTATACCTGTTGAAGTGGACATCTGCTTCAACAATTCATAGCACAAAATAAGACACTTCTGTAGTGTTTCAGCATCATTCTAAAATGAAACACAAAATATTCTACATTAGTACAAATATCCTCTGCCCATCCTTTAAATATTAGCTTTTTCAGGGCTTTCTCTAAGGCATATTGTCTCTTTGGGCAATCTTATCCAATCATACAACTCCATTTACCATCCATGAGCTCACCCAGCCATTTCCTAAGTTTCAGATTCATATATACAATTGCTACATTTCCTCTTGTATGTTTCACAGGTTTCTCAAACTCAAAATTTCCAAAAGAACTCATCATTACCCAAATCCTTTCTCTTCTTGTGCTACCTCCATAAATAACACTGCTATCTACCAAATGTCCAAACCAAAAAACCTAGGGTACATTCTGGATTCACTCTTCTCCCTGTTACTAATTCCTAAATACTCCTCAAATCCATCACTTCTTTCCACATCCACCATCACTGTCTTCTTCTGGCTGTATACATATCAAGGCTACATTACTATAACAGTCTCCAACTACTATGCCTGCCTAGGCTTTTATCACTCTGCACTCTATTTTCTAACTAAGATATAAATCTTATCCTACCACTGAAAACCTTTAGTCATTCACCATGATCCCTGGCTAAAGCAGAAAATTTTATATACTGCTTATACAAGACCTTAACAGGCCTGGCCCTTAATTTTTCCACAAGATTTATCTCTTACTTCTCTCCCCTCACTTCCCTAGTCATATGGACCTGAAGTTTTTAAACACAGCAGGTACTCTTTAAACTTCTAGACCCTCATATAAGCCATTCCATGGGCCTACAGGATTCCTTTAAAAACACATCAAGAAGAAACAATACAGTGCATTAAAGGCACAAATCTAAAGCCTGACTCGGCTGGGTTTGAATCCTGCCTCTACCATTTACTATCTGTGTAATTTTGGGCAAGTTACTTTTCCTATATAAAATGAAAATAGCACCAACCCCACAAGGTTATAGTGAGAATCAAATACTTGTGAAGTGCTTGAAGCAGTGACTACCACAGAAAAAGCATCCTGTAACTGTTAGCTTACATTATTATTTTTACTCCAATGTCAAGTGAAAACACTTCTTCCCCTGGGGAAGCCAACAACAAGAATAGATTTATAACCCTTAAATAAGACAAATGAAGACACAAATAGTCAAAGCAAGTCAAGTTAAATAAATGATATTAATCATGATAGGCCATGTTTGTTCACAATTTCCCAATTCAGACCTGCAGTTTGTATCATTTTTCAGTTTACATTTTTATTTTTCACTTTAAATCCGTTCCTCAAATTAAGCACCCATAATGATCCATACTTTGTCAAACAAGATAAGATGCTAGCTATGAAAATAAAATTCAGGCATATTCAATGGGAAAGTGGAGTGTTGGAGCAGGGATGTCTATAACTAGAGAAATCAAGGATATGGTATAACTTACAAAATGCTCCTGAACAGTAAACTCTTTCCTATCCAGCATTCTCTTTGAGCATACATCAATTGGCACTTCCCAAACTCAAAAAGTAAAATAATAAATGATGTTTACTACAAAAGGACAAATTCTAAAAGATGTCCTGAATGAAAGTTAACATCAAATATTACAGCAACTGATACCATTCTATCTTAAAGTGACAAGTTTATCAAATACAACTAAGTTAAAAAAAATGACTGCTGAAACTAAACTTTAAATGTTACTAGATAAAATGTTTAGTATTTCATTTAAAATAACAAAACTCCTTAGCTTTTTCTAAGAACAAAAAGTTAAGCTTTAAAAACTACATGTACAATCGTATGGTTACCATAGAAATTCTTTTCCTCAGCTCAGAAAGGTCATGAGTCTTCCATGAAGAGAGGGATGGATAGATGGATGCATTTTCTTTTTCTAAAGCATTCAAAACACACACACACACACACACAACCAAACAGAAGAAAATACTAGAAGGTAAGTTTCCTTAGCAAGGAAGAAAAGACTATAGGCTCCAGAGATGAGCATGACAAGGGAGCAAATAAAGTCCTAGTTATAATAATTAAAGCTAACTGAGGCCTTTCAAAGTCTAAAATAAAAAGGAACAAAAGGGAAAAACTATTTTCGCATTAATTCATGATACTGCTAAAAACCCCTCCAAAGTAAACATACACTGGCAGGAGTTAAGAAAGAAAATAAAGTGTAGTTGAGATGATTAATAACTGCTGACATTTAGTATGAAAAAGTTATCTATACCTTCTCTATGTGAACTTCTTTGATTTCAAGTTGCTCTGTCTCTTTCAATAGCTTTACTTTGGCATCTTCTAATGCTTTTATTTCTTCTTTTAATTCTGATGCTTGATTAAAATCCTGTAAGTTAATGCAATTTTCCAAAGCTTCTTTTGCCTCAATCAGTTTAACTTTTATTTCAGCCATCTAAGGAAAGATATAAATTGCTTTAACAAAAACCATTAATATAAAAATCTATAGCAAACTGAAGAGTATTATTTAAAATCACAACAACCCAAAAGTTCAGCCGAGTCCAGCATATACAAAAAAAGTTGTATTCTTCCTGAATCAGAGACAGGCAAATCTTTCAGACAGCATAATCTGGTAACATTTTAGATACTCTTACAATTTATAGTTAGTAATGTGACTTTGTGAGGACAATTTTGAAAATATGCAGCAAAAGGAAATAAAAGACTTATACAACTACATTATTCTCAAAACATTTCTTTAATTTAGAAGAAATTTACCCTGAGTTCTTTCTTTCTTACATCAGCGGGATCATCAACACCAACGGTAACAATGGGCGCCCGAATCTCAGAGATAATTTCTGTAACCTGATAAATTATAATTCAGAGTACATGATTTAATATATGTTCTATATGATAAAATGACACCAAATTTGCTATACATAATTCCAAATAGTATCCACAATCTCCTAAAAAATAGAGCAAAACACACAAGTAAAAATAGCACATATTCTACCTTCTAGACAATTTGGGGGAAAAAATGACCAAACAAATATATCTAACTAAAAGTTCCAAGATTATAAGAAGGTAAACAGGCACACAGATGTTGAAGATAAATTCTCTCATGTAATACTCAAAAAAAACAAGAAAAATGAGTATAATATCTAATGTTAGGGACCAAAAACTAAAACTTTCTGCCCGTAATCCTCAATTCCCTCTTGCATAAATAATGACAGCATAACTAAAGACTTTTCCTCTCACAGCCACTGGGACATCAGAGTTGGCTGATTTAGGAAAAGGCTACATCCCCAGTGAAGGTACTTAAGGAGATGTGGATAACCACTAACTGGGAATGCTGTATTGTAGAAAGGATTTATGTTTAAGTACGTATAAGGAAGGGTTGGAAAAAGCCAACCTCCGAATTAACTTGCAACTCAGAGAGTACATGAATTTATGAAAAACACTGACAGAGCTGTCTTTTTTGACTATCTCGAGAAAATACTTGGCAATATTATAATAGATAACATTTATCTCTGTATTTACCAAGCACCTCATGAACATTATTTCATTGAACAAGAAAAGGTAGGTTTTATTGCTATTCTCATTCTGTACAAGAGTAAATTCAATAACGTGCTCAAAGTCACAAAGCCAGAAAGTACCAGAAGGGATTTGAACCTAGGTATGGATAACTTGAGCCAGCTCTCAAAACCCCTATGACTAAGGTACATGTGTCACCTCTTCCCTAACCTGCTCTATTTCAAACTGATTCAACAGAATGATGGACTAACAGAAGAAAGGAGAGAATTTTTAAAATGTGCGTGTGGGGCTCAGTCAGCTGAGCATCCAACTTTGGCTTAGGTTATCATCTCACAGTTCGTGAGTTTGAGCCCCGACATCAGGCTCACTGCTATTTGTGTGGAGCCTGCCTCGGATGCTCTGTCCCCCTCTCTCTACTTCTCACCTGCTCACGCTCTCTCTCTCAAAAATAAATTTAAAAGGGGCGCCTGGGTGGCTCAGTCGGTTAAGTGTCCGGCTTCAGCTCAGGTCATGATCTCACAGTCCGTGAGTTCGAGCCCCGCGTCGGGCTCTGTGCTGACAGCTCAGAGCCTGGAGCCTGCTGTGGACTCTGTGTCTCCCTCTCTCTCTGCCCCTCCCCTGCTCATGCTCTGTCTCTCTCGGTCTCAAGAATGAATAAAAAACATTAAGTAAATAAATAAATAAATAAATAAATAAATAATAAATTTAAAAAACATGTAGGGGTGCCTGGGTGTGATTCAGTCGGTTAAGTGTCTGCCTCTTGATTTCAGCTCAGATCATGATCTCATAGGTTGTGATTTGAAACCTCACATTAGGCTCCACACTGACAGTGCAGAGCCTGCTTGGGATTCTCTGCCTCCCTCTCTCTCTGCCCTGCCCCACTTGTTCTCTTTCTCAAAATAAATACATAAACTTTAAAAATAAATAAAAAGTGTGTGTGGGAGAAAGACTCAGTTTTAAGAAGTTTAAAAACTTAACAGAAAAGACTAAAACAAAAAGCAATTAAAGACAAAAAAGCAAAAACTACTGAAAACAATACAATCCTAAATATCATTAGCCAAAACCTCTTAACCTTTACCAGCAATGAAGATAATTACTTACAATTTGTGTTCTCTTATTATCATCTGTAACAATGCAGAGCAATCTCTCAACAAGAAAAGAAAGTAGGGATATTGGGGTTGTGGGCAGAGTAAGAATCTCCTGTAAAATAGCCAGTAGTCGTTTCCTGCATTCAAAAACAAATATTTTAATTTAAACATGACCTTAAAAACACATTTTATCTGTAACATTTCACTTATCCTGCAGACTTAATTACATTTGTCTCAGTTCTTTTTTTATCACTATAAATACAAAAATGTGTACAGACTTTAGGTCAAAAATTCATGTCCTGCAAAAAAATAATATTTATAAATGATCCTACAATCTTTCATAAATCAACATGATGAAATGACAAAATATCAGAAGTGAATCAAATCTTTAGATAGATTACTAATCCTGCCTGTTATAAATGTTTTTAAGCAAAACCTGCAATTTTATTTATTCTGAAAAAAACTGAATGAGGAACTTGTACTTTCCATATATATGAACAAAATGGATACGAGCTGTACAGGTCCACCTATATGCATATTTTTGCCCATAAATACAGTACGGTACAATTCCATAAATACAATATAGTACTGTATTTTCTCTTAAGATTTTAATTTTTTTCTCTAGCTTCCTTTATTATAAGAATATGGTATATAACAGAAAACACATGTTAATCAACTGTTGATGTCGATTTTTATGTTTATGCTTATTGGTAAGGCTTTCAGTCAAGAGACTGTTAATAATTAGGTTTTTTATGAGTCAAAAGTTATACATGCATTTCTGACTCCATGGGGGGGGATGAGGGATCAGTGCCCTTACCCCCTCCCTCTGTTACTCAAGAGTTAATCATATATACATATATGCATATATATGTATGGATATATGCATGTATACATACACATACATGTGTGTATTCACACATACACACAGAGAGGGAGGAAGAGAAACGGTGTATTTTCCTGTTATATGTTATATGTATAAGAGGAAAGAAAAAACTCTTTATTAGCACTTTAGAAAGGTAGTTTAAATACATTTAATCACGCTGTAACAGACTGTATTTCAATATAGGATATTAGAAGAGCAAATTAGGACTAGGGCTAATATTTAGACATACCTTCCTCCTTCTTCACTTGTATCCAAAGATTTGATAATTAGAATCAATTGTTGACCTATAAACTCTTTTGACATCAAATTTCCAATATAGGAAAAATCACTTTTCTTCTCATCTTTAACAACTGGAATACTCTGAATATAACTAAAACAAGTAGAATAAAATGTAAAATCTGTTAAAAAAACATTAAACAGCTCCCCGTGAAGTCAGAAAGAATCTTTTTCAGTTCATTATTAGTCCAAATATATATGGATGCTTATAACACATTATACTAATTCGGCTTCAAGAGTAAACTCTATGCTATTGTTACAAATTTTCACAAACTTATAGGCTTGCATCAAAAATATATTCCTTAAGTACATGAAATATATTATATTATGTTATATATTATATATAATAATGTTATACATATTATATCGTATTATATTGTATTATATGAAAATGTTTTAATTAAAGATTCAAATTTCTTACGGGGAATTTTCAAAAAGCAGTATTTATGTCTCTCAAGTTGGTAACATTATTTCAGTCACCAGTATTCTCAGTTATAAAGTTCTGCATCCCTTTAACAAAACACAATTTTTCATAAAGAGCACGTCTTCTCTCATCATCCCTAAGTGACCATTACTCTTTTGTTTAAAAAAATACTAATAATCAATGCTAATTACATGAGTAATCCATGAATATAATGACATTTTAAAAAATCAGAAAAATATAGATAGCTTCATGAATTTGTATTTTCCTTGCTTAGGGGCCCTACTAACATCTGTATTGTTCTTATTTTAGTGTAGATACTCCTAAATAAGCACCATCAACTACCCTTTTATCCTTACCACCACTACCCAAATTAATGCTTACCCTCATCTAGATTATATTCAACAGCCTACCAGAAGGTTTCCCTATCTTGTGTGAACAAAAAAAGCTACTTAAAGGCAGAATTAGGGGCACCTGGGTGGCTCAGTTGGTTGAGCATCTGACTTCAGCTCAGGATCTCATGGTTCATCAGTTCAAACCCCGAGTTGGGCTCTGTACTGACAGCTCAGAGCCTGGAGGCTGCTTTAAATTCTGTGTCTCCCTCTCTCTCTGCCCCTCCCCTGCTTGCATTCTCTCTCTCTCTCTCTCTCAAAAATAAATAAACATTAAAAAAAATTGTTTTAAGACAGATTTAAGAATTTAAGCTTAGACAATTAGGTACCTTTAGGTTGGAAAGTAATATGAAAAACAACAATCCTGATGAAAAATGTCATTTTTAAATTTTTTTTTTTTTTTAATGTTTATTTATTTTTGAGACAGAGTGAGACAGAGCATGAACGGGGGAGGGGCAGAGAGAGAGGGAGACACAGAATCAGAAGCAGGCTCCAGGCTCTGAGCCATCAGCCCAGAGCCCGACGCGGGGCTCGAACTCACGGACCGTGAGATCGTGACCTGGGCCGAAGTCGGACGTCTAACCGACTGAGCCACCCAGGCGCCCCGAAAAATGTCATTTTTAAAATGCCAACAAAAATCAGGGCAACTAGGTAGCTCAGTTGGTTAAGCATACAACTTTTTTTAAAAATTTTTTTTCAATGTTTATTTATTTTTGAGAGACAGGTCGAGAGAGAGAGAGAGAGAGAGAGAGAGAGAGAGAGAGAGAGGAAGGAGGTGGAGCAGATTGAGAGGGAGACACAGAATCCGAAGCAGGCTCCAGGCTTTCAGCACAGAGCCTGATGCAGGACTCGAACTCATGAACCGCGATATCATGACCTGAGCCTAAGTCAGACCCTTAACCAACTGAGCCACCCAGGCACCCCAAGCATACAACTCTTGATTGTGGCTCAGGTCATGATCTCACGGTTGTAAGATCCAGCCCCTCATTGAGCTCTGGGTAGAGCGTGGAGCCTGCTTGGGATTTTCTCTCTCTGCCCTTCCCCCACTCACATGCACACAGGCATGTACTCTTTCAAAATAAATTAATGAACTTAAAAAAAATTAAAAATTGGGGCACCTGTGGCACCTGGGTTGCTCAGTCGGTTAAGCATCCGACTTCGGCTCAAGTCATGATCTCACAGTTCGTGGGTTTGAGCCCAACGTCGGGTTCTGTGCTGACAGCTCAGAGCCTGGAGCCTGTTTCAGATTCTGTGTCTCCCTCTCTCTCTGCCCCTCCCTTGTTCATGTCCTCTGTCTCAAAAATAAATACACAGTTTAAAAAAAAAAAAATTTTTTTTTTGTTTTTGTGGGGGCACCTGGGTGAGTCAGTCGGTTAAAGTGTTCAACTTCAGCTCAGGTCATGATTCACAGTTCACGAGTTCAGGCCCCACACCAGGCTCTATGCTGACAGCTCAGAGTCTGGAGCCTGCTTCAGATTCTGTGTCTCCCTTTCTCTCTGCCCCTCCCCTGCTCATGCTCTCTCTCTCACTCTTCTCTCAAAAATAAACTAACAAAAAAAATCCCTGATTTCTTTATGTGAATACGTCAGTTAACAGGAAATTGTTTCATATCAAAATTATGAATCACTAACTCTTCCTGCTACAAAATGTCTGAAAATATATTCCTGAGATTATCAGGAAGCAATTTTCCATTTAATTTTGTTTCTGTACCTGAATAAACTAATCCCATCCAGTGATGTTCCTCCAAAAAGAAAACCATTCTGTTTCCTAAAGTATTCTTTCATTAGTAATTAAACTACAATTTTTAAAGTTTTCTTCTTTACAAGTGAAAAAACCCAAGTTGATTAAAGTTACCTATTTCAAAATCCACAGATTAAGTGACAAAGGAAATATAAGAATCCCTGACTTCTTAGAGCCAAAAGAACCAAGCTCCTTACCTGTATTTCAGTAAGAATTAATCTGTGAAGCAATCCTTGAGGAGAGGCTCTCCCTGTTATTTAAGTATTTATTTCCTAATATTTTCTTTATCTTCTATAAGCATCTATTACTTTTATATCAAGTCATATTGTTAAGCATTGCATCAAACTCCTTAATTTTGGAAACACTGCAACATGGCCCAAACAGCATTATAATGAATACTCTAAATATTAAAGCCTGAAACAACTACTATTGAAACAGTAGATGCACACATATTTTTTTATGATATTACTATGAACTGAGGCTATAAGTTTCCATATTGGGCTCACATTTAAGATATTTACCCTGGATTCAATATTTTGCACACAAATTAAAATGCATTTATAGTTTCGACTCCTGACTTATGTTGAATCATCATTAAGCAAAAGCAGAATACTATATTTATATTCCACACAAAGAGAATTCAGGCTTGTAATTCATATTATATGGAAGAAGCTTTTTAAAAAATGCATCAAAAGCATAAAGTTAAAAACTCTCCACACCAAAACCTACCAAAATATACATAACCTTTGGTCCAGCAATTTTACTTCTGGGAATCAACGCCACAAAATCCCAAACATACATAACAATGTATGATTTAACAAAACTTTATCTGTGAAAACTGGAAATCATGTTAAATGTCCATTAACAGAGGAGTAAATCAAATATTGCCTTCATACTATGAAATGGCATCTTGTTAAGAGTGTGATAAATTTATACGTACCAACGTATAATGATCTCAGATATAAGTAGTTGAGGAAAAATGTGTAGTGTGATATCTTAAAAAAAATCATGCATTTTCATATATGTGCATGTAAATGTAGAGAAAGAGATTTGAATGTATATACCCCAAATTGTTAACTCTAAGATAAATGGAATTGAGGAATTAGAGGGTGATAGAAAAATTCCAGGGGCACCTGGGTGGCTCAGGCAGTTAAGTGACCGACTCTTTAGATCTCTGCTCAGGTCATGATCTCATGGTTGTGAGATTGAGCCATGTGACAGGCTACGCACTGAGCCTGGAGCCTGCTTGGGAGTCTCTCTCTCCCTCTCTGTGTCCATCCCACGAATGCTTTCACTCTCTCAAAAGAAATAAACATTTAAAAGAAAAGAACTTCCACATTTTTCTTCTACATATTTCTGTATTTGAATTTTGACAAGAATTGCATTCATGTTTTAATGGTATGATTTTAAAATAAAATTAAAAATCAGAATAATGAAAAAGGTGTATTTTGAAAAAATTTTTTAAAAAACAAAAAGCCAAACAGTGACAGTCTTAATTAATACTAAAACTGGCCTCAAAGGTGCACCCTGTCAGTCAGAAAACTATGGCCTATGCACCAGATACAGCCTGCCGCTTGTTCTTATACAGCGTGCAAGCTAAGAGTTTTACATTTTTAAATGAAAGCTTGTTTATATATGGATGTATACACACACATCTGAAAATACATATGAAAATTACATGAAGTTCAAATTTTAGTGTCTATAAACGTTGACAAAAGTTTTATCGGAAAACAGTTACAATCATTCATCACATACTCTTTGGCTGCTTTTGTAACACCACAATTTTCATTATGACACAGTATGGCCTACAGACCTAAATATTTACTGTCTGACCCTTAAGGAAAGGTTTGCCAACCAATTTCAAGAGTAACACATCATCACCTTTATGTAGAAGTGTTCATATTCATACCCTAACAGCTTTAAGGAAATACAGTAAACATGTTGACTTTCTGCTCTTTCAGTATACTGTCCAGTACAGAGTATTCTTCAGAAAGACTCAATGTACATTCCTATTTATCCTTGCCTATCCAAAAAAAAATGGTTCTGAACTGATTCCCAATCCAGCTTTACTTTGACAGAGGGGGATAGAGGACTGAAACATACAGCACCAAAAGTACAATACAAACAAAAGCAAAGAATTTTACCTTAGTAAATACTCTGCATATACTACAGGCTCTGGCAAAATCTGCTCCAAAACTTCTTCACCTTCATCTCCTTTCGATTTCACATATTCACAAAGGACACGCCAATACAAAGCGTTTTCAGGAGTTAATGTTTCCAATGGAATCAGTTTCCTTAATTTAAAAGGGAGAGAATAAGACAAAACATAAGCTTAATATCCAGGCAAAAGTTTGAACTGAGTAGGGGCACCCAGGTAGCTCAAGTCAGTTAAGCGTCCATCTCTTGATTTTGGCTCAGGTCATGACCTCACAGTTCATGAGATCAACCCCCACATTGGGCTCTGCACTGACAGCAAGGAGCCTGCTTTGGATTCTCTCTCCCTTTCTCACTGCCCATCTCCCATTCATACATGCTCTCTCTTGCTCTTTCAAAATAAATAAACTTAAAAAAGAATTTTGAACTGAGTATAAAAAATGGGAAAAGCAGACTTGATTTATAACCAGCATCCTTTCATTGCAAAGTCATTAACTTATTCACACATACACAAATAAAAACATTCAAAGCAAAAGAAAAAAAAAAGAATCAAACATACAATAGGGATGCATGTTGTTGGACTTTCCATGGTAAGCTAATGCAAAAACCAAAGTAACAAAATGAGAAAAAAAAATGCAGCTAAAGTTGTCTATGCAGATAAAGTAATGAGCTCTTATACAAAAAGAATAAAAAAGACATCCACCACAGTAAAGAAAACACAAGTGGGGTAGATAAAAAGTACTGATACAATCTGAAGTAATCAGAAAAGGGGACTAATTTTAATTGCAAAAGTTCATCATTATCACATTTCAAATAATGAGTATATACCTGCCATCGTTATTTTTACAGATTTCTGCCAGCTCATTAAGAGGAGTCACTGAAAATAAGGCATTCAGAACAGAGACTGCCACTTCAGAAGAATTTTCCACATCTAACCGATGAAGCAACTCTAATATATTTCCTTCAGTGAAACGTAACCAGCCTTGGAGAAGATGCTTCTGCATTGCTTGTTTTACAGCATCTGTTAAGTCATTTGAAATATAAGTGAACAGAGGCTCCCTCTAGCTTCCATTTCCTATATTTTGTCTGTATTAATCACCTTTTATCATGAGATCAGTGTTGACACAAAATCAGTATTTATAATAAAAATAGAGACTAAGAGGAAGAACAAGGAAAAATACTGGAGAAGAAAATAAAAGTACAATAATATTGCAAAAGTCACTATGCTGTCCACTTCCAAGTAATAACGGAAAAGTTCAAATCAAATACCCAACTACTATCACAGCCTATAAAAATATCTGCATTCCTTCTCCCCTGGATTCACTGGACTTCAAGTGTTAGTCCTGACATTATGATACCTATTATTTCACCCATTGCCTGACTTCATCTGTTACACGCTTGCTATTTGCAATAGTGAATCACATAAGCATATATCACTGAACAAAATTTATTCTTAGTTTTTAAGTCATCCTCTTAGTCATTAGTCTTCTGACAATGTTTTGAAACTCAAGTTTTCTTGCTACAGCAAAATTAAGCCATCTGAGCCTTCTCATGGGGACTAGAAATTTAACATATATCATTCCTCATCATTCCCATAAGCAGATTCTCTAGTTTTAACAAAGACAAAAAGAATTTTAAAAAGGTAGGAAAATTATACTAGTCTGATAATTCCTAAATTCTGTTTCTACAGCACAGGACACCTTCCTATCAAGATATACACAAAGGGGATAGATGGCACATTTTTAGAATATAGAGAGTTCAAAAAGATATCCTGCACTACATCTGATATAAATTAGCTATACATCCTTAAGATATAGTTTCTTCATCTTTACAGATGTGTTTTACAACACAGGAAAATTAAAACAAATTCTGCTCCTTTAATTACCACGACCTTGAACCTTATGAAATGTTTTCTACATGACATACCAAGCTAAATTTTGACAGACTGAGGCAATGGTAGGCTTACTTCACATAATTAAGGAAACATGTTTTCTAAACCTTGTAAGTCTACTAAACCAAAATCTTCTAAAGTTATGTATTTAAAGAAGTCGATCTTACCTGATCTGTCATTAAGACCTTGTTGAAGAAGCATGACTCTCTGAGCAATGGACATAGCTCTCATATGAACCTTTTCAGCTAAAACCTTAAAAAGATAAGGTGGTCATTAAACTCAACATAGTCTATATATTTTGTAACTAGTAATATCTCCTTCATCTAAGAAAATAACCCATAATTTCTAAAACAAATTAATATCTGGAACACATTTAATGCAATAAGATTTTACCTAAATTACCTATAGTCTCTATCCATAAATATCTCACTGAAGAAATCATTATATGCCAAATATTCTTCAAAAGCATTTTAAGAATATACCTACGCAAGTTATTAGATTGACTTACTTGATAAGCCAGCTTTCTCACAGCCTCCTTCACATCCTTGGTGCGCCCTACAATTTTTGGTAAAGTTTTTGCTGATGGTGCAATACATGATAACACTGCCCGCCTAACTTCTGGATTTGAATCATTTTCAATCAAAGTAGCATATGCTAAAAAAAGAGCAATACATTTTAGTACATTAAAGAAATATTTAACAAGTCATAAGATAGCCCACATTTTGATATTTAACAATATCCTTAAAATGATATTCACTTTTTTTAGTCTTACACATTTAATTTTACCTGAAGATTTTTTTCTGCCAACTTGCCTAAAAAAAAAAAAAAAAAAAAAAAAAAAAAAAAAAAAAAAAAAAAACCAGAATAAGAGAAGCACCTGGGTGGTTCAGTCAACTGAGCATCTGACTCTTGATTTTGGCTCAGGTCACGATCTCACAGCTGGTTAGTTGGAGCCACACACTGCACTGGCAGGGCAGAGCCTGCTTGGGATTCTCTCTCCTGTTTCTCTGACCCTCCCTCTCTCTCCAAATAAACTTTTAAAAAGAATAGAATAAGAAATTTGTCAAAGGACTAGGCACATAGGCTAAAACTGAAAACAAAGAGCCCTAAAGATCATGGAAAAATTTATCATTAAGATTATGTCTTCGCCACTCTTCAAGATTTAGAAGAAAGTCTAGTATTGCAGGCAGTTTATTTTAAACTAATAATGCTTTTTAAAGGGCTAATTATTTTGATTTTTAATGAGTCCTAAAGAAGTTACTTCTGATTTTGCTCACTGAAACAAAATCCATTTCCTGTATTTAAGTATTTATTCACCTCTACTTCTCAAATTTTCCCCATCTTTATTATTAAGTACATGTTGGCTACTAAACATATATTTTATACAATACTATGTGTACCATTTAACACCAAAAATATTAACTATCATTAGTTATCAAAATTGATTATAAAGCTAGTAAGAGGGACAAAGACAAAAGTGAAAAAGGTCCCATAATGTAGCCAGACCTATATAGAAAAGTGGAATATGACTATCTTTATGAGCCCAGAAGTAGGGAATAATTTCTTAAATGTAAGAAAATGCAAATCAAAAGAAAAAAAAGTGCAAATCATAATAAAGGCAGAGACCGAGTAATGTTGACATTAGGAATTTCTGTCCAACAAGACGTCCCAACGAGAGTGAAACAAAGAGCCATCTAAAGTTGAAAGAGATCAACAATTCATATAAGCCAAAAATTTCTTTCCAAAATATATAAAGAATTCCAGTAAATCAATAAGACAAACCAACAGGAAAAAATGAGAACACATTGACATTATATAGAAGAAATGTAACTGTTAAATAAATGAAAAGATGCATAAAAAGGATATATATCATACACACAACTGGATTAAAAAAAATTATTAAATCTGACAATATCAAACACTGGAGAGAATATGGATCAACGAATGCTTTTATTCACTGTTACTGGGAATATTAATTGGTAAACTATTTTGTAGAACAACTGTACCTTATCTGATAAAGTTGAATGCACACATATCCCAACAAGTCCACACTAGGTATATACCCTAGAAACTCTTAAAAAAAAAATTTTTTTAACGTTTATTTATTTTTGAGACAGAGAGAGACAGAGCATGAACGGGGGAGGGTCAGATAGAGGGAGACACAGAATCTGAAACAGGCTCCAGGCTCTGAGCTGTCAGCACAGAGCCCGACGCGGGGCTCGAACTCACGGACCACGAGATCATGACCTGAGCCGAAGTCAGCCGCTTAACCGACTGAGCCACCCAGGCGCCCCCCCTAGAAACTCTTTAACCTGTGTACCAGAAGCCAGGTATAAGGAAGTTCATAGCAACAACATTACTTTTTCAGAGCAAAATAACTGGAAACTAGAAGGTCTATCAATATTAGAAATAATAAACCGTGTTACATTTATACAACACAATGCTATAAAACAGTAAATAAGGGGCACCTGGGTGGCTCAGTCAGTTAAGCATCTGACTTCGGGTCATGATCTCACGGTTCAGTTTGTTAGTTCGAACCCCACATCGGGGTTTCTGTTGTCAGCACAAAGCTCACTTGGGATCTTCTGTCTCTCTCTCACTCTCTGCTCCTTCCCCGTTCCCACTATCTCTCTCTCAAAAATAAACATTTTAAAAAATTTAAAAAAACAAAACAGTAAATAAATATTATCAACACGGATGAATGTTACAATTATAAATAATTGTTGAAAGCAGAAAAATATGATTCACATAGCATACAAAATGATAGGCAAAACTTTTTAGAGATACACACAAATGGCTGTTTAAACACAAAGGCAAAAGAATAATTAACACAAAATTCAGGGTAATCATGAACTGTGAGGGCAAGTGATGTAATTGGGGTGGGATGTAAAACAGGCTTCAAAGGTACTGATGATTCTATTTTATTTTAACGTTTATTTATTTTTGAGAGAGAGAGAGAGAGAATGCGACCAGGGGAGGGGCACAGAGACACAGAATCCAAAATAGGCTCCAGGCTCTGAGCTGTCAGTACAGAGCCCAACACGGAGTTCCAACTCATGAACCATGACATCGTGACCTGAGCCAAAGTCAGACACTTAACCGACTGAGCCACCCAGGTGCCTTGAGGCTCTATTTTTTTAAGCTGGGTGGTAGCTACTTGGGTATTTTTAAAAGTCATATATTTATACATATACATATAAAACCTATACTTTTCCATAGAGAGAAAGAGAGAGCCAGGGAGAGAATATATTCAAAAACAAAACAAAAAACAAAAAACCCTCTCTAATGAGAATTTAACAAAGTCAAGGAAACTGAAAAGGAATTTAGGAGGCTACACATACCTTTAACCACTGGACACTCATCATCTTTGGGATCCTGAAGTCGTGAAAGAGCCAGAACTGCCTGTATCCTCACATTTGGAATTTTATCTTTCAATCTAATAAGCATGGCTTCATTAATTTTATCAAACAAATCATCATCAATCTGGGCATTTTCTGGCATACTTCCCAAGAGCTTGTTTATGAGCTGGCATGCTCTAAATCTAACTGCATTGCTGTTTGCTTCATGAGACTGAAACGGAAACAAATCAAAATTTATTTACAATCACATAGCATTTGAATTCCATAGGTTTAGAATACAAAAAGTTACCAAATCCATTACCTGCAGAGAAACAAGATTACCTTGATCCCTATGTATACTAAACATACATGACATCAAGTCCCACAATATACACAGCTCAAAGTAAGTATAAGCTCAACTACAAGAGCATACTTCTGTTGTAGGAATTCTTACTTCCAAAATAGCTCATTTAAAACAAATGACGTGAGAACTGGCTCACAGAGGCCATTAAAAATTTAATGCTGGAATTACTTTAAGTCCACTTTTTAATCCTAATGACAGTTCTCATATTTCCTACAAAAGGCAGACTCATTCAGACATTTTCTCAGTTACGAAATATTTCACTCTCTAACACATACAAACGTCCATGGATGGCCCTTTTAATATTGCAAAATTTTCCACAATGCTTCCCCAAAGTTCTAGTTTTCATACCTTTAAAAGAAAGGTAAACAAATAATTTAAAATGCCATGATCTTCCTCTTCCTCATCGTCTTCCGTATCTGATTGGTGAAATGAAGTAACAAACTTTGCTGCAAATTCTATTACTCTCTCCACGGCTGGCTCACGTTTATAGACCACCATAGCATACTTAAGATAATGAACAAACTCCTCATGAAAAATGGTCTTATCATCCATCTGAAAGGCAAAAAGAAACCCTTCACAAACTGCATTGCTATAATCCCTTTTTCCCAAGAGTACCCTAAGACTGCTGAAAGCACTACTCATAATTACTCACACTAAAATCATTATTTAGTAAACTCTCAGGTGAGTTTCCAAACTGTTGAAGGAAAAATATTTGCACAAATTTCTCTCCAGAGCAATTTACTTCTCCAAGGAAGAAAACAAACATGAATTTTGACAGTGAAAGGATTCCTTTCATTTTTTTTTTTTTAAATACCCTTGGGGGTGCCTGGGTGGCTCAGTCGGTTGAGTGACCGACTTCAACTCAGGTCATGATCTCGCGGTCTGTGAGTTCGAGACCCGCGTCGGGCTCTGTGCTGACAGCTCAGAGCCTGGAGCCTGCTTCTGATTCTACCTCTCCCTCTCTCTCTCTGCCCCTCCCCCGCTCATGCTCTGTCTCTGTCTCAGAAATAAATAAACTTAAAAAATGTTTTTAATTAATTAAAAAAAAAATACCCTTGAATCCTCAATATGCCTTGGTGCCAGTTTAGTTTAAAAAAAAAAAAAAAAAGAGCTTCTTCCTGAAACAACCCAAAATCAACAGTGGCTTTCTTATTTTACCACAGTTAGCCTTCCTTTTCCACGGCAATTTCCTTTTAATATAACTTTCACATCCTATCTCACTCATATCCTTAAGCCCGATTATACTGACAATTTTTCTTGGACCTCAAGATAATTTCTTTTCCCAAAATTCACTGTCCTATTCTCAGGGCACCACCTAAAACAGTATTTACATAAATAGGAAGAGCCAGGTACTAAGGGTTCATTTGTTATTTGGTGATTCAACTCAATTTAACTGTGATTAATTTGACCGACGGTCGGCCTTCCCGAGGTGGGCGGTGACCTGAGGGACAACCACCCACGAACCACGTTCGGGATCTACTAAGCGGCCCAGCACTTGGCGCCGGGCCGCTTCGGTGATCGTAAACGTCGCTCTCCAAATTCACAAAGAATTAGCGGTCCGCGCCGGAGGCCGCAGGGAAGAGGGGCTGCGCGGACGACCTCGGGGAGGTCTCCAGACCTTTCCGAACTGGGTGCGGAAGGTTAAGAAGATTGGAATCCGGGGGGCCACCCACAGAAGACCCCTTTGGGAGGCTGGTCCCGGGAGCGCAGGGGGACGGCGGCCGAGGCTGGGGCCGCGCTTACCGTGCAGTAGGTGCGGCTCAGCGCCACCACGAGCTTCGCCTGGTTCTGGTGCGGCTGCTGCGCCAACTGAAAGGCCTCCTTAACCGACAGCAGCTTCTTCTCCGCCCCCATGGCGCCGTGACTTGGCTGGGACGAGCCTCGTCCGCGCAGGGGTACAGCGGGCCCCACCGACCGCAGGACAAAACTCCAAGGTTGCCTCAGGCTCGGGTCAGCCGGCAGCTAAGCACCCAGGGTGGGGTTACCGCCAGAGCGTTCAAAAAACTCCCGCGGGAGAAGCAAATACCGCGAGACTGTCGCGAGAGCGGGAAGAGATGGCTCCACCTTCCTCAATTACGGCAGTTTGGACGCATGCGCTTAGAATCGTTGCAGCGGGTCTTCGAGAGGGAAGTGGCGTTTGTAAGAGGAGGGGGCGTTGGCCCGCCCGGAAGTGAAATCGGCCGCTCGCCGAACCGAGATGCGACTGTCGGGGCAGAGCTGGTGGTGCTAGGCCTAGCCGGGTCGTGCAGCTGGGCGTGGGGCGAGAAAGAAGAAAGGATCCTCCATGGGTGAGAACAGGGAATCTGCTGAGGGGAAGATTTCCTTCTCCGGCTAAAGGGGAGCAGGGGATCCCAGGTGTAAGGGTTCTTTTGGAGATCTGTCGAGAAGGGCGTGCTGGAAGTTGAGCTGCGGCCGGGTTTCCATTGAGAAAGCAGACGTTCTTGTTCCGCAGAGGGGGCGTTACGTGGTGCCCTGATGGAAGCGGGCCTCGGTCATTTTAACCCTTAGGTAGCTGGCGGAGGGTCTGCAAGAAGTACGCAGTTTGGGAAGAGCTGCGGAGAGAGGCACGATTTAATTTGGATCCAGCTTATTCCAGCTTTCGAGGCCTGGTTTACAAAGATGCCTAACAGCGATGTATTCAACCAAGAACACAGGGGATGGTGTTTAGGGTAGTGGTAACGATAAATTTGCAGTGCCTTCGAGCAGGAATTGACTCTTTAAACTAAAAAAAAAGAGGTGGGGGGGGCGCCTGGATGCCTCAGTCGGTTAAGCGTCTGACTTCAGCTCAGGTCATGATCTTCACAGTCTGTGGGATCGAGCTCCCCTCCCCCCCATCGGTCTCTGTGCCGACAGCTCAGAGCCTGGAGCCTGCTTCAAATTGTGTGTGTGTCTCTCTCTCTGCCCTTATCTCTCTCTCTCTCTCTCTCTCTCTCTCTCTCAAAAATAAACATTGAAAAAATTAATGGAAAAAAAAGAGGGGGATTATATCAGACAAAAACAAACATCTCAGTACATACAGCCAGCTAAGATAAAAAAGATTACAAAGTCACCTGTATACCTTTTTCCTATTGAATTACATTCTCTCTACAGCATTAACGGCTTTTCTGAACTTTATATATTAAAGACATATGAATAAGTCTCTGAATAAATATACTGTATTATTTTTATGTTCTAACATTATATAATCATTTGCCAAAAAAAAAAAAAATCCTTTGCACCTTGCTTTTTTTTTCAGTTAGTATTGTTTTTGAGGTTTATTCATATGAATACTTTCATAATGATAACTTATACCTTATGGACCCTTATGTGCCAGACACTGTTCTAAGCACTTTACTAAGTTCAATCCTCACAAACAACCCCTATAAGGTAACTTCTAGCTCCTTTTAAGGTAAGGAAACCAAGGCACAGACAGGTTGCTGCAGTATTCTTTTGTATGAATATGTGATAATTTCTTCATCCATTCTCTTTATATTATACATACAACACTATAGGTATTCAAATGCCAGTTAAAGTAATGAATATGGTAGTATTGGGTTGCCTATAATTTCAAAATTATCAAGAGGTCTATTATTGAAAAGGCAAGAAGGATGAGTGTTTTAGGTTAATCAGCTAGAGCAAAAGCAGAGGCCCATGAATTCATGGACACACTGCTAACATAATCTATAGCTAAAAGTATAGAATGCCTGGAAAGCTGTGGAGAGAGAAACCCAGAAAGGGCATTAATTTTTTAGCCAGGTATAACCAAAATATCATTTCAACATGTAATCAACAGATTATTAATGGAATGATTTACATTCTCTTATTTCCCTACTAAGTCTTTGAAATTCGGTATTATTTTACATTAGCCACAGGAGTGCTCTGTAGACACATGGGGCCAGTGACTACAGTATTGGACCGTGTGGAACTATGCTCTTATTTGAGAACCACTGCATATACCATTTGTTTTTCATGTAAAATTGGTAAACTAAAAATTATAACAAGTATTTGGAGACATTTTTCTATTTTGTAGCCTTTAATTGCTCAATTTTCTTTATACTTTGGATGCTTGCTACCTTTATTACTCTAACTGTGAGGTTTCTAACACTATTATTTCCTCTACTGTATTTTACTTGGTAATCGACAAATGAGGGATGAATTCCTATCATGTTGTTGGATACTGAAAGATGAGGCATCTGGCCGCCAGAGGTCAGCCTAACTGTTTTGATTAGCCTTTTTTTTTTTTTTTTTTTTTTTCAGGATTAACATGTAACATGTTTTTGTTTAGTATTTTTAGAACATTATATCAGAAAAAGAGAAAAAGACACATTATGAAGTGAAGAAGCATCCTTTGTAATGGAAGAAAATATTTGCAAACTATATATCCCGTGAGGTTAAAATCCAACATATATAAGAAACGCCAACAACTCAATAGCAAAAAAACAAATAACCCAATTAAATGAGCAAAGGACCTGAATAGACATTTTCCACAGAAGACATACAGCCAACAGGTATATGAAGAGATGCTCAACATCATTGATGGTCAGAGAAATGCAAATCAAAACCTCAATGAGATACCACCTCACAGCTGTTAGAATGACTATTATCAAAAAATCAAAAGATAACAAGTGTTAGTTAGGATATAGAGAAAAGAGAACCCTTATACATGTTGGTGGGAATGTAAATTGATATGGCCATTATAGAAAACAGTCAAGATTCCTCAAAGAATTAAAACTAGAAATAACCTTGTGATCCAGCAATCCTGCTTCCTAGTATATATCTAAAGGAAATGAAGTCACTATCTCAAAGATATATCTGCAGTACTGTGTTTATTTCAGTGTTAGTCACAGTAGCCAAGATAGGGAAACAACGTTAGTGTCCATAATGGATTAATGGATGAAGATGTACTTTACATATAATGGAATACTCTTCAGTCTTAAAAAGGAAGGAAGTCCTGGGGCACCTGGGTGGCTCAGTCGGTTGAGTGTTTGGCTTTGGCTCAGGTCATGACCTCTCAGTCTGTGAGTTCGAGCCCCGCATCAGGCTCTGTGCTGACAGCTCAGAGCCTGAAGCCTGCTTCAGACTCTGTGTCTCCCTCTCTGTCTGCTTCTCTCCTCCTCACACTGTCTCTCTCTCAAAATAATAAATACATTTTTTAAAAAAAGAAAGGAAATCCTGCAGTTTGCTATACCATGGGTCAGCCTGGAGGATATTCTAAGTGAAATAAGCCAGACACAGAAAGGCAAATACTGTATAATCCTACTTATATGTGGAATCTAAAAAAGTTGAACTCATAGTAACAGAGTAGAATGGAAGTTACCGGTGGCTTGTGGGGTGGAGGAGATTGGGGGATGTTGGACAGAATACAAAACCTTGAGTTACAAATTTTGGAGACCTAATTATAGTATAGCGACTGTTGTTAATGTATGTATACTTGAAATTTGCTGAGAGTAGATCTCAAGTGTAGATCTCAAGTGTTCTTTCAGCACACAAGAGAATGGTAACTGGGCTACAGATGTTAATTAGCTTGTTTGTGGTAATCATTTCACGGTATATACATATATCAAAACATCACATTGTACATGGTAAATATATACAACTTGTCAATCATACCTCAATAAAGCTGGTAAAAAAAGATGCTGTGTTAAACATCATAGTATCACTGCCTTAAAGCTTACTGTTTCTTGACTGTGGGAAAAATGAACAAGTAATAGCAACTATGGGAATTTCTTCCTATCCTTGGTAAACTTAGTTCAGTTGAAGAGGAAATAACAAAACTAAAGACTTTGTAAGGTAAGGCTATTTAGTTCTGAAATCATGGTAAAAATCATTCTTTAAAGGCAAATTATACATGAGAGCATACAGAATAGGTTAATTCAGTTTTGATGCTGGAAAATTATGCACATGGAATGTAAAGGAGTAACAGTGGTAGATTCACTCTAGAATTTATATATGCCCCCAAAGAGACTTTCTTATTTCTGCTAAAAAAAGTGGAGTGGGCCATTTACAGAATGCTTTGAGTAACACAATAAATGATGTATAGCCAATTAATAATCTTGCAGATGGAATCTAGTTGAAATGAAAATAGTAAAAATGTAGGAAGACAGGAGAATTAAAAGCCAACAGCTTCTGTCTCAATTAATAAACTAAAGACTTAGAGTATGTTTTGAGTTTTCTTTTGCTTTTCACATTGAATTGGGTAATAATATAAACTTAAAAGTATTTGCATTCATTTTTCTTCTTAAAGTTGAAGTTATAAGCAGTTCCTTTATATTGCTTTAGTAGCATCATCTGTTGATCCTGCTTTAAAAAAAAAAAAAAAAAATTGTTTGGTTTGACTTTGTGCAACATACTACCAAATCACCCGAATATAATTTGGGAATTTTTGTCTCCCTAGAATAAATACAGAACATGCTTGTATAGTTACTTATAGCAGACCTTTGTCATTCTCTCATTTTCTTTCAAAAAACTTACTAAGCTATATGTGTCAGACATTTTGTGCAACAGAGTTAAATAAGAATATGCAGAAGCCAGAGAAATGTCCTTTAGAGGAATACTATTGACATGAAGCAATACCCTCTGACCTTACTAGCACAACTCAATGTGTTTTTGAAAGTAGAGATGTTTACTAACTCATTTTGGAAATCACTCCTATAGAATGGGCATAAGTGGGATATTAATATTTTGCTTTCCACTTTTTTCATTTAGAGTTAATGCCTTTAGTATATTCATGTGGCTATGTATACTTCTAGTGTCCTTTCACCACATTTTGCTTATCCACTCCCAATGATGGAAACCTAGAAGCTTCCGAATATATGTTGGTCTTACAGAGAATATCTTTACTATATATACATAAGAGTAGAATTGCTGGATCATGAGATGTGCAAATAGTTTGCCTAATACTGCTGCCAAATTTCTCAAGAAAAATTACCCCAGACCATAATATCACCAGCAGTACTGGTTCCTACAGGGGCTATTCCTTTAGTTTCCTCACTAACAGTTGGCATTGTCTCCAGCTTCTAATTTTTACCAAATAGAGTAAAGTGATAACTCTTTATTCAACATATGGCTAATGGCCTGTTGATTTTCTCTTCTGTAAATTGAATATTTTTGTTTTAGCCATTTCTTTATGGAGGTTGCTACCTTTTTGTTGTGGATTTGTAGTTCACTTAGTTCTTGATATCTTCAGTTCAATCCAGAAATAATTTTGATGTGATACTGAATTCATCATTTTTTGCTCTTGTGCTTTATGTTTTTTTATTTAAAAGTCTCCCTGTCCCCAAGTCACAATACTTTATATTCAGGTATTATATTCTATTAACTATATAGTTTTAGCATTCTCATTTTGGCCTTTCATCCAACATGAGTCCTCCTTTGTATGTGGCATTATGTAGGTATACATTTGATTTTTCTTCATGTAATGGGCCAGCTTTACCAATATTGTGTACTAAATGTATCATTCCCCATTGATTTATATGCTAACTTTATTTTGCACTGCATTCTAAAACTTTATATGGCTGTGTTTCTCAATTTTGTTCTGTTACGTTGGACTGTTTGTCCAGTACACTAACTCCACCCTATTTTAAACTCTGTAACTTTCATAGTATGTGTTAATATCTTGTAGGCCAAGAGCCCCTCTACTCTTCTGTTTAAATAGTTGGTTTGGCAAGATGTGGAATTTTACTCTTTCCGTATTAGGATTGTATAAATCAATTTGGAAAAAGTTTTTATAATATTCATCTGTTCCATCCAAGATTTTTAAATCCTCTTCTGTCCTTTATTAGAATTCTACATTCTTCATAGAGGTCTTATATATATCATTAAGTAGTTCCTAGATCCTTGATAGGTTTGGTGTTGTTGGGTTTTTTTCTCATTATGAAAGATAGATATCTTTAACTTTTTTTTTTTTTTTTTTTTAGTTAGTATTGCATGTGTAGGAGGTAAAAGTGCCTGGGTTTAAATCCAGACTGTCATTTAGTAGAGGTTTGACCTTGGGACATTTGCAGTTCCTAGGATAGTACCTGGTAAATAGTAAGCACTATATAAATAATGAATATCCATAGATTTATCTCAGATCCAGAAACCTTGTTGAGCCCTTTTATTAGCTCTAATCATTTATATGTTAGGTTTTTTTTTAATTACGTGACCATATCATTCGTAAATTGTTACATCTCTTTTCTTCCATTTCTTACACTTGTCATTATTTTTTTCTAACATCAATTAAGACTTTTGGTACTATATCAGCCAGTATCAGTCATCATGGCCATCCTTATCTGATTTCATTTTTAGAGGGAATATATCTAAAGTTTCTCATTTAGGTTATATTTGCTAAAAATTTTTGGTAGGTAACTTAGGTACGAAGTTGAGAAAGTAGCTTTTCTTCCTGGTTTGGTTAAGAGTATTTTGTTACGTTTTTGAAGGAACTAAGAAAGGTTAAATATCCACAGTTGACAAAATTATCAGCCTTTTTGGTTTTTTGCTTCATTTTATTATCATGGTGACATATATTTGTACATTTTCTGAAGTTGCGGTATTCCGCTTTCCCTGGGATAAGCTCTACATGATAGCATATTCTTTTTTTTTTTTTTCCTTTAATCTGTTAGATTTTGTTAGGTAATATTTGAAATTTATGCAAGTGAAATGAGACTGTATTTTTTTATTTGGCTCATCTCTAGATTTAGAGTTGATATTTTATTAAAATCTTCCTAAAAGGAGTTTGTCAGTTTATATGCTTTTTTCTTTTTTTCTAAAACAATTCATATTAAACAGGTATTAATTTCCTTGGAAGTTTAGTGGAACTCACTTTACAAAACCATATGGGCCCACTGCTTTTAAAAAGAGGTTGGGGCCTTTTTGTTTTGTTTTGTTTTATTTTGTTTTTTAACATTTAGTTATCTGTTCTATTCAAGTTATCTATTTCTTCCTATATGAATTTTAGTATTTTCTTCCACAATTCAGCCATTTCATCTAGATTTTCACATTTAGTATGTATTTGTCATTTTTAAAATTTTTTAAACTTTTATTTTTCAACTTTTTTTTTTTTTTTTTTTTTTTATTTATTTTTGGGACAGAGAGAGACAGAGCATGAACGGGGGAGGGGCAGAGAGAGAGGGAGACACAGAATTGGAAACAGGCTCCAGGCTCTGAGCCATCAGCCCAGAGCCTGACGCGGGGCTCGAACTCACGGACCGCGAGATCGTGACCTGGCTGAAGTCGGACGCTTAACCAACTGCGCCATCCAGGCGCCCCTAAACTTTTATTTTTAAGTCTCTTGATAAGTTTCACTAGTTTCATTTTTCTTACTCATATTTTCAAAAAACCATCTTTTAGTTTTATCAGTCTTCTCTTCTCATATGCTGTTTCATTTCTGACTTTATTTCCTTCTTGCTTATTTTGCTCTTGCTCTTTTCCATTATTTTGAATTGAATACTTAACTTGTAGGTGTTTAAACTTCCTATTCCCATCATTGTATTCAAAGCTATAATTTTTTTTTTTTTTTTTAAGGGAGAGAGAGAGAACAGAAGTAGGTGAGGGGCAGAGGAAGAGAGAACCTCAAGCAGGCTCCACACCCAGTGCAGAGCCTGATGTGGGGCTCCATCTCACAACTGTGAGTTCATGACCTGAGCTGAAATCAAGAGTCAGTCAGTCGCTTATCCTACTGAGCCACCCAAAGTGCCCCTAAAGCTATAACTTTCTTTTGGGTACTGGTTTGGCCATGTCCCACAATTTTGCCTTGTGTGGTTTATATCAGTCAGTTTTAATATTTAATATCTTTTGTAATTTCCATTTTAACCCATGAGGTATTTAGCTTCCTAACATAGGATTCCTTTTAACTGACCTTTAATATCTACTTTACTGCATTTTGGTCAGAGAATTTAGTCTGAATGAAATTGACCCTTTGGAATCTAGTTACACTTTTAAACCTAACACATGATCTATTTTCATGTGTGTGTATGTGCACTCTCAAGTATCTATTCTGTTTGGTATAGAGTTTTGAATATTTATATAATAATAAAGTATATTAATATTTTGACTTTTTCAGGCTTCTTATATCCCTGCTTAATATTTCCCCCTCAGTTCTATGAGTTGTTACTTAAGAAATTTTGAGGATGTGCTTTCAGGATCATATATACCTCATATATGTTTATGATGAGTACTATATAATTTTCTGCTGTTCCTTTCACTGGTATTAATGTCTATATTTGTCCCTTGTATTTTTTGACTTGAAATCTTTTTTTGATGGGTATTAAGATTGCTATCTCAACTTTATTTTGGTCCACAGTTGCCTGATACATCTTTTTTCATTCTTTTATTTTTTACTTTTCTGTGTCTTTTTGCTTTGAAGTATCTTTTGTTAGTTGCATGTTATTGAATTTTATTTTGTTTTTCTAATCCAGGCTGAATGTCTGTCTTTTTAACTGTGAGTTTTAACATGTTTACATTCATTGTAATTCCTACTATATTAAGATTTACATCTGCCATCTTCTCTCATACCTGTTGAGTGTGGTTATATGACCACAACCTCTGGGGTCCCAGCAAGAATCCTAACGTCTAACAGCTCTGTAACCAAGACAGGTCCCCTAAAACTAATCCCAACAAACCCATCTAAAGGAAAACAGCAACAACAACAGTACCACCGCCTTTTATAGCTCTCTATCTGGAGTTTCGAGTTTGGGGCATAAAGGAACTACTTTTGCGGGAGTAATTTTCTGGGCTAGAACAGCATACTAAAAAATAAACTGACCCAGATATTAACCAATAAATGATTAAAATGACCCCAGGCTCTCCCAATAGAAAAATCTGCCTAAGACTAGGAGATCGAGATGGGAAAGCTCAGTAAACCTTCTTGGTCAGCATCCATGTTCTTAGATACAGACAATAATATAACCCATTGCTTTCAGACTTTAATATCATTTCTCTAGTCTTCTCATTCACAGGTTAAAGCTACCTTTCCAGATATTTCAACTAAGTCACCAGTTTCCAAGGGCATTTGCCACCTACGGAAAACATCAGATTCGAGTATACCAGATGTCCTTGACAACTCATCCCACCACAAAATTTGCTCCACCAGCGGACAACAAAGGCAACCACTGTGTTTCTTTCCATTACCAAGTAGATATAATATCCCTGCCAACAAGACAGAATACACAAAGTGTCTCCTCGCAGTATCACAACCAGTTGAGACCACGCTAAGAAAGTCAGCTTGCCTGGAGGAAGACCCCTTCTCTTCTTGGGTAGACACAGTTTGAAGGAGAAACTCTGACCTGTGCCACTGGTAAGTGACTTAACACTTTTACACACTGAACTGGTCCTGAGAACTGAGATACCTTCTTTGTAAGTGAAGAATATACAACATAATCTTGAAGAACTGCACAGTGATAGGAGCCAGAGGCATACTGTGTGTGTATAATGGACTGACAAGTTAATCTTGTTGAAGGATTCTTCATCTTTTGTTTCTATTTGATAGTTTTAGTATTTTGCTGGCTTAGATTGTTACCTTTTTCTGGTTTCTTCCTCCGTTCTAATCTAATGGGTCCCAGGAATCCCTCTCCTGACCCCTTATCAGAATCAGAAAGTGAGGAAGAAGAAAACGCTAACTACCTAAATGAGAGTTCTGGGCAAGAGTGGGATTCCTCTGAAGAAGAAGACCCTGTGGTGCCCAACCTGACACCTCTTGAGAGTCTTGCCTGGCAGGTTAAGTGCCTTTTAAAATACTCTACAACTTGGAAACCTTTAAATCCTAATTCCTGGTTATATCATGCTAAACTCTTAGATCCAAGCACACCAGTCCATATACTTCGAGAGATAGGTCTAAGACTCTCTCATTGCTCCCACTGTGTACCCAAACTGGAACCAATTCCTGAATGGCCTCCTCTGGCTTCTTGTGGAGTCCCGCCTTTTCAAAAGCCCCTTACAAATCCCAGCCGGCTTTCTAGAGATCATGCCACTCTAAATGGAGCACTGCAATTTGCCACCAAACAGTTAAGCCGAACGTTGAGTAGAGCCACTCCCATACCTGAATACCTAAAACAGATCCCTAATTCATGTGTTTCTGGTTGTTGCTGTGGCTGGTTAACTAAAACAGTTAAGGAAACAACCCGAACTGAACCCATCAATACTACTTACTCCTACACTGACTTCCAAAAGGCAGTTAACAAACTCCTAACTGCATCACTGTAAACGTCCACCATTTGTTCTGATATCTCTCATAGAAAGTCACACACCCGACAGTTGAGACACTAATGCCTTCTCAGCCAAACTATGCCCTATCCTAATAAGCCCTTAAGCCCTACCAAGTACAGTAGTCCCATAACTCAGCTGCAGAAAATGCATGGTGAGCATCCCCTTTGATAGGCCCGGTAGATGAAATGAGAACTTTAGTAGAGAATTAGATAAAAGGGACTGTATGATAAAAATTGACTGTTGTCCACACTCAGTTCTCTCCCCAATTTATTCTTCCTATCTGAATGGACTCTTAACTAGATATCTCATTGCTAATGGGAAGGAAGAAGAGTGAACCCCTACCCCTTTTGTTACCTAACCTTCAGAACAGCCAGTGGGGAAAGTGGGGACTTAGCTATTCCCAATAACACCTTTCTGAGTACACTCTTTTCTAACACTAATTTCTATGAGATAGTTGAATTAAATTGAATACCTAGACAAAAGAAAATGGTGGGGCTATGGATTTACCTCCTGGCTTTTATGTAGATAGTCCTGCACACGGCACCCTTGAGAGTTCCCATTTTGGGGGGAGGGAGCGCAGTTTCAAACCTAGCCCACACTACTTCAGACCAATTATATTACCTGCAATTACAGTATAAACTTTTATATCACAGGCCCCACCAGGCCTAAAAAAATTGTAACTGGGGACTAATCAGACACCTGTTCTGTAGGGAAGATGTTTCCTGTATCTTGGCATTCAGACTTTAGCTAAGAGCAGATCACATTTGAAAAGGCCAGGGAAAAGATGAAGAGCATTTATGCTTTCAATATTAACTGCTTGTAAATTAAAATATTGCATCTATATAATGTTCCAGCAGTACTTTATGCGCCGTTTACGTCCATTGCAAATTTTTCTAACTTTAAAGAACTTCACTACTACAGAACATCTCAGCCTAGTAACAGTCTGAAGTTACAGTTTTTTAGCATCATTGTTTTTCTGCATAGATTAGCTTTAGATTTTCTTCTAGCTGAACAAGGAAGAGTATGTACCCTTGTAAATGAATCTTGCTGCATTTAATTAGATGAGTTAAAACCTAGAAATCCTACATAAAAGAAAATGCATGAGACCATTAAATCTTTTCACACACCTACAGTAGAGTGAAACCAGTGTGTGCCCCTGGTTGACTGGGCATCTGAAGGGAATCAGCAAATAGATTGTTAAAAATATATCCTATATCCTCTTTTAGTTTTACTTTTTCCGATTCTCCATAATTAAGTGCTGTATATGATATGGCATCGAAACACTGAAGCATTAATGGAATCACAAATTCTGTACATGTATAGCAACTTTAAGGAGAGAGGAAAATGTCTATAATCCAATGAGTATTTCTACTGAGCCTTAGTTGTCTTAAGGAAAAAGGAGGGAACTGCAGTAGGTAGAAAAACTGTTAGTGGAAAATTACTGAATTGAAAAATATACTGTTAGTGTAACTGAATGTATCAAACTGTTCTGTATACATGTTCTGTGAAACTGGGTTTTTAAAATGTTATAAGAACCTGTTTTTTGTTTTTTTTTTTTTAAGGGGGAGGTGGGAAGAGGTAGGGAGGTCTGAAAATTAAAAGATATTGATGTTTATGTAACCATAATATGTTCCTTTCCCATGTGTGTACATAAAAGTGCCTTGCTCATGAAGCATTTTTGCTATTCACTCCAAAAGGAAGCCTTTCCCCAGCTTTGCAGCTGAATAAACCAACGGCTTTGTACATGCTGAACCAGAGTATGGTCATTTGTTCTCAACAAATGAAATAGATCCTGCTTTGCTTAAGCCATAATCAACATTCACTAAGTGCTGAATAGAGTCAACTGAATATGTATATACGTATATATACGTGTATATATATATATGTATATATATACAT
Source organism: Panthera pardus (assembly GCF_024362965.1). Classification (NCBI taxonomy): domain Eukaryota; kingdom Metazoa; phylum Chordata; class Mammalia; order Carnivora; family Felidae; genus Panthera; species Panthera pardus. The sequence continues at coordinate 191,102,922 of NW_026526688.1, forward strand.
ATATATACATAAACACACACACATATATGTAAATAATATCTGTACAGTGTCTCTGATAGGAGGTGACTTGGCAGCTCTAGAGAACGAAACATACTTGTAAAAGAAAATGTTAACATTCAGTCAAGACCTGAATTTGAACGTGTTTTTTGTGCATGTTCAGTGATTACAGGTTACACAAAATGGTAAATACCTGAAAAAGCCCAAAGCCTTTACTCTTTTTGTGTGCCATGGACGTGGGCTGTGGGGTCAGGGCTGAGTGTACCACTTTGACACTCTCCCTATGAGGGATTAGGAGAAACAACAGACTTCTGTATTTGTAGAATATTTGTCAAAGGAAACAGGATTTCTAAACCAACAGACATTAATGTTATTTAAAGGTATTCTCTCTCAGTGCAGCTAGGCAGCCTCTTCTTGTTGAAGCAGTCCAGGTACCTTGAGCACAGAAGACCATAGTCATGTATTTTTGTTTTTCTAACGTTTATTTATTATTGAGAGACAGAGAGACACAGAGCATGATCAGGGAAGGGGCAGAGAGAGGGGGAGACACAGAATCTGAAGCAGGCTCCAGGCTCCGAGCTGTCAGCACAGAGCCTGACGCAGGGCTCAAACTCACGAACCGTGAGACTATGACCTGAGCCGAAGTTGGATGCTTGTTTAATCAACTGAGCCACCACGCCACCCCCATAATCATGTCTTTTAAGCCCATCAGCTTTCCTAAAAGAAGAAACAAATTATGCATGCCTGCTAAGGAACAGGTCTTAAATATTAAATGGCCTTTTAGGGATTATCCTGCTGGGGCTCCTATCACAAACACCCATTTAAAAACTTTTTCTCTGTGATAAAAACAATGTTCTGATATTAGAGTAGATTATTAAAGCAATTAGGGACTTGAGAAGTCACTTGGGTTATTTTCTTACTGTTACATAAATTCCCTCTTCTATCTAATAAATTATTTTCTACTTTTGGCTCCAGTATTAGAGAATTTAATGCCTTTTGGAGCAGCCCATTACTTTGAAATGTCTCTTAGAAATTCAGTCATTCATCTAATAACAGTACAGAGTGCCTACTATAATCTAGACACTGGGAGTGCAAAACTAAATGAGATGCTATAAACAAGAAATTAGCTTCAAAATATATTGAACCAATATAAATAACCCCAAAGCTTTTGGCCACTGATGCTATTTTTGCTCTCTAGGGTCACATTAAATAAGCCTCGTCCTCATACAGACCCTTAGGTATTTGTAAATGTGCAGCCATCCAAATATAGTGAAAATTCACATGGAGGGCACACTCCCACTAATTAAACCCCAAAAGGGGTGGTTAGCTAAGGGAATAGTCAAAGAGGTCCTTTACACACAGATTTAAGTTGTATTTGATAAGTTCACAAGGCAAGGGCACACAAAAATCAGGGCCAGGAGCGTTTTGCTGGGCTGGGGTATACAGAGCGAATGGCTGGGGTATACAGAGAAGCCCAGAAAGTTTGGATAACTCCTCGGACTTGCATGATGCAAGTTTCTGCAGGCTCCTGGTAAATGAGCCCACCAATGAGCAATATCCACTGGACCGAGGGAAACTGAGGGAGCCACACTAGCTGCCCCCAGCTGCCAGGTGTTTCTCCTGTGTCATCGACTTGCTCTTATCCAAAAGAAAACCTCCAGCATATCTTGCCGTTTTAAGCAAAGTTTAGTTAGTGGCTGCGTATTTGAGTCTGATCATTGCATACCATCCTCTAAATTCTTACTTCCAATTGGTGGCAACAGTGGGATTATATAACAGTTAACAGTTCTGGACACGAGACCAAGAAAATGGAAAGGATGAAGGTACCACGATGACCCGACACTTCCCTGGCTGCCCAACTCCCGTTGGCCCTGAGAGCAACGACCAGCCCTTCTCCGGGAGATGGGAGAAAAGAATGCCCGATTTTAAAAATAAAATAACGTAGTGAGCAGAGAGGCCCAGAGTCGTTGCTTCTAAACAGCATGGAGTCAGTTTAAAATGTCAGTGACAGTTTAGGGTTGGATCATAAAACAAGTTGACTGGAGTTTGGGCAGTTTTTTTGGGAAAACATAGGAGATAACCCTGACAACATGATATGAAAATCCCTGGGATCATTTGGGAATTGATGCCCTATTCCCTGGAGTGGGACATAATCTGTAATCATCTAGGAGACTTGGGATCCTGGACAGCCTAACAAGATTAAAATGAAGCTGCTAGTATACACAGAAACCAAACTGGTGTGGTATCAGATTAGATTGCACCAGAAGCCAGATGAAACTGTCAGAATCAGTGCTGCAGAGTGTAAATCCAGGAGCATGTTCTTCAGGGAAAATCATGTTTGGGTTAAGTGCTAAACCCATGCTCGTTTAATACTAACATTCCATTCATAGTGTCAAGTGTGGGACCTGACATTCTAATATATCCACCGCTGTTTTACAGTGTTTTAATTAGGCAATGGTCTGAAAGGGACAACTTTCCTTTGAGAGGCAGCCAAACATTTGGAACAGTCCAAGGATATGGCCATTTTTCATGAAAGAAGACCCTGAGCAACCAGCATGACTTGATTTTGCACCAGTGACAGAGCCCTGGTGACACAAGAGGCCAACCATCTACCTAGAGAACTAAATTCCTATATAATTGAAAGCATTAATGTTGGCCAGAGCCAATGCATCCAATGGGAATTTATCACAAAGTAGGTTATGTGGTGTTAGCCCCTGGCTACCTGCCTGTTTGTAATGTATGTGGACTCCCAGTGACTTGAATGCTTTGGTCCAGATCCCACTTTCCTTCTTTGCCCAACTTGTTTATGTGGGTCACTTACCTACACACTGTTTCTTTAAATGTGTTGGGATACTGATTTAGCAAATAAAAATACAGGAGGCCCACATAAATTCGAATTTCTGATAAACAATGAAACATGAGACATACTTCTACCAGAAGAAAATTATTTATCTGAAATTCACAATCCACTTTTTATCTGGCACCTCTATAAATGTGTTAGCATTGATGAAGCTTGGGTTGTCGTCCTGTAGTTGCTTTTGGAGAGGAGTCTGGTTCTTCCCATTATGTGTTTCCTTACCTCCAAATAGTTGATGTGGGGAGAGGTGACCCAAAGTTAGAATGGTTGTGAGTTTTATAGGAGACACATTTTATTTGGCTAAAATAATCACATAACCATTAAAACATTTACAGACATACTGTCTTAATAGGTAGTTTGGGTTTGTTGTTTGTGTTCTGTTTGGGTTAACTGCTAGATCTTAAGCAGTGTTTTAAGCAGTTAATTTCTCATTTTGCTTTACCACGAAGGGAAAGATTAAGTATTACTTTTTTTTTTAATGTTTTATTTATTTTTGAGAGAGCATGCACAGTGGGGGAGCAGAGAGAGGGGATACAGGATCCGAAGCAGGCTCTGCACTGACAGCAGCGAGCTGGATGCAACGCTCAAACTGAGCTGAGCTGAAGTCAAGCCTTCAATCAACTGAGCCACCCAGGTGTCTCAAGATAATGTATTACTTAAAAAAAGAAATACTTGTGGGGCACCTGGGTGGCTCAATTGGTTAAGTATCAGACTTCGGCTCAGGTCATGATCTCAGGGATCGTGAGTTCAAGCCCTGTCTCGGGCTCTGTACTGACATCTCAGAGCCTGGAGCCTGCTTTAGATTCTGTCTCCCTCTCTCTCTGCCCCTCCCCTGCTTGCAATCTCTCTCTCCCTCTTAAAAGTAAATAAACATTAAAAAAATTTTTTTAACGTTAAAAAAAAAATACTTGATGGCACAGTTCTGACAGCCATTCTGCATTGCAGAAAAGGACCACAAATTTGGAACACTTTTCTTTTCCTTCCAGAACCCCCAAAAGACTCAGGGATTTGAAGCACCCTGGGAGATGGGAGTGAGGAGCAAAGTTGAAACACAGGTACTAAAGTTTATCTTTGTCTCCTTTTGTAACCAGGTTACCTGTCCCTCTTTCTAGCCAAAGACTGGAGGCTTATTCTCTGGAGAAATTGAACCAAACAGATGAGAAGTGGGACTTGGGGGAGAGCAGAGGTGGTAGTGAGGTGCTACACTGAAAACAGGAGACTGAGAGAATGTCAGTATTTGGAACATGAGCCTTCAGTCCCCTTCTCACCCAGCTAACGAACCTGCCAGCAGGGCCTCTACCCAGCCCGCCCACTCCACCCACAAAGATGAACAATTATAAAAACAACTTTCCACTTGATTATTTGTTAAAATGAAACCCAAGAGTCCACAAGTCCTGCCCATTCATGCAAGGCTTTCAGTCTCTTATGATTATGATAAACTGATAACTGAGGATCAATTGACATTTGAGGATAATTTCAACAATGAAACATAAGACCAAAACAAAAGAACCAAAAATAATAATAATAATGGAAGGAACATATGCTGTAATACTCTCAGAAACAAGAAAATATACTGTCTCCATGAAGAACAGGGTGCTAGAAAAAAAGGAACAATCAGAAAACTAAAATATTGGAAAAATCGAGCTAGAATTAAACATTCAGTAGATGTGTTGGAAGATAAGTTGAAGAAATTTCAGGAAGCAGAACAGAAAGGCAGAGATGGAAAACAGGAAAGAACAACAACAACAAAATTAGAAGATCAGAATGGGATCCATCTGATTAGTAAAAGCCCCAAAATAGCAGAGAAAGGAAGTGAAAAGAGGTAACAAAATTAAAGAATGTAGGTCATGAGTCGTATAAATTAAAAGGATCCAGAGTGCCCAGCACAATGAATTTAACACAGAAAAGCATATCATGATATTTCAGGATGCCAGAATTAAAGAAGATCCTGAAAGTTTACAAAGGAGGTGAAACAAGGGTTACACAAAAGACTTTTTCACAGTGATACTTAGATTTCTTGGTAGCAACACTGGATGAAGGAACACTGTGAAAGTAAGGCCTTCAAATATAAGAGGAGAAATTATTTCCAATGCAGAATTCTGTACCCAAACAATCCAATCAAGTATGGGGCTAAAATAAAGTTTAGACTTGCATGGTCTCAAAATGTTATCTTCCCATGTACACTTTCTTAGGAGGCTACTGGAGAGTGTGTGTCACCAAAACAAAGGAGTAAATCTAAAGAAGAAGGCTTGGCATCCTGAAGACAAGATCTCACAAAGGAATGCAATGAAGGAAAGTCAGGATGGCTACCATGTCAAGTAAGTAAGGTGGGGGTCTCAGGAAGTAGGGCTCTAGGAAACTGGGAACCAGTGTTTGAGTACGTGGAAAATGCAGAAAGGAGTGAGTCAGATGTTAGGACATTAGAGGAAACAAAAAGGATAAGTACATGGGATACTTGGTTAATGTTCAAATGAGGCAATTAGAAGTACCCCAATACACATTTTTGGATTTTGGATTTTGGACACATTCCAGGGTGTCACTGTGTCACAAAAATAAATCTCAAATTTTATTTCTTAAAATGCAGTTATTTTATTACAATTTTAGTCAGAATTTAGAAGTTTGGCATTAAAAATGTAGTATTAAAATTGTAGTCATGTCAGTAATTATATGGTTTCTTCAGGTATCATACTCCATAATTGCAACAGATGCACCAATAAGACATGCACTGCAGAAGGCTTTTTCAGAAAAAAAATTACAGTCAAACCTTTGTTTGCGAGCATAATTGGTTCCAGAAACATGCTTGTAATCCAAAGTACTCACATATCAAAGCGAATTTCAAGAACCATTGGCTCAGTTGTGATCATGTGACACTCAGTGTCACGTACTACTCAGATTGCGAGATATCACTCATTGATCAAGTTAAAATTTTTTAGAAATGTTTGCTTGTCTTGTGGAACACTCACAGACCAAATTACTCTCAATCCAAGGTTTTACTGTATTATAACTTGTTTTGTAAAAAGAACTTTGTCCCTTCCTTAGGCAAACCTCAAAATTTTCTTACTAACAGAAATGATACATAGTCTATAGCAGTAGGGTGAATAGCATTTTCATGTAAATTTTAGCCTCTGTTGTTTCAAAAGCGTGCTACTTTAAAAATAATATTTTGAATTTTCATGTTATTTTTCATCTTCCATACTGTTTTTGCTATCAAGATATAGTTATATCCAGTGACAGCTCCATAACATATTCCCATATAATGCCTTTGGGTTTTTTTCTGAGTTATGATTGAGGGTTTTCCTATAATTTGTTTATATTAATATTATATAATCAAATAAATTTTGATTTAATTGCAAGTGATTATGTGTCATGACGTGTGTTTTCTCTGTTATCAAATCTATTGAGGAAACCAGGCCAATTTATCTATCTGCCTTTTTTTTTTTTTAAGAAACAGATAACATACCTACAGTGGAATACAAAAAGTGTACTTGATGATTTTTCACATGTATACACTTCACATGTATACACATTTCACATGTATACATGTATACACATGTATACAATACATAAGTGTACTTGATGATTTTTCACATGTATACACTTGTATCAGGATGTATACACTTAAAGTACAAAAAATGTCCTGATTACCTAGTTTCCCTCCCCAAGAAAGAACCACTCTTCTTTTGTAAAACTCAATTAGTTATGCTTGTCCTCAACTTCATGTGAATGGGATCATGCAGTGTATATTGTTTTATACTTGGCTTCATTCATCAACACGACTGCTGTGATTCATCCAAATGTTTGCATGTATCGGTGGTTGATTTCTTTTTATTGCTGTAGACTATTTCATTGAATGAATATACCATAATTCATTTATCCATTCATGGCATTTGAGTTCTTTCCAATTTGGGGCTGTTACAAATAAAGCTGCAATATACATTTTTGTACCTGTGTTTTTTGTGGGTGTATGTACTCATTCCTCTTGGGTTTATACCTAAAAGTCCAATTGCTGTGTCATAGGATACGTGTATGGTTTTTTTAGTAAAACTGGAAGCTTCTAACACTTATCAAGGTGATTTTATAATTTTACACTCCCACCAGCAAAGTGTGAAAGTTTCAGTTGCTATACATGTTTACAAACACTTGTTATTGTCAGTCTCTAATTTTAGCCATTCTGACATTATATAATGGTATCTCATTGTGGCTTTCATTTACATTACCATGATTAGCAACAGTGAGCACCTTTTTGTCTGCTTATTGACTTTTCATACACCTCTTATAGAAGTATTTGTTCAAGTCTTTTGTCCACTTGTAAATGTTATTATCTTTTTCTTATTGATTTGTACAAATTCTTTATACACCTATTATATAGGTTGTCAGATATACAGTTGATCCTTGAGCAGTGGGAGGAGAAGGGGTGTTAGAACCCCAACCCCTGTGTAGCCAAAAATCCACATGTAATTTTGGCTCCGCAAAGACTTAAGTACTAATAGCCTACGGTTGACCAGAAGCCTTACTGATAACATAAGTTGTCAATTAACACACATTTTGTATGTTACCTGTATTATATACGGTGTTCTTACAATAAAGTAAACTAGAGAAAAGAAAATGTTATTGCGAAAATCAAAAGGGAAAGAAAATACATTTACAGTACTGTACTGTACCAAAAAATATCCATATATAAGTGAACCTGTGCATTTCAAGAGTCATCTGTGTATATGTGTTATGAATATCTTCTGCCAGTCGCTGCCTTGCCTTTTAATAGTATATTTTTTGAGTAGAAGTTTATAGTTTTGATGAAATCCAGTTTATCTTTTTTTCATTGTGGTTAGTGCTTTAACAAATCTTTGCCATCCTGAATGTTATGAATATTCTATGTTTTTTTAAGAAGGCTTATAGTATTAGCTTTCACATTTAAGTCTGTGATCCATCTCAAATTAATTTTCTATATGATATGAGGTAGAAGGGGAATTGTCTTGATTAAAATATTCTTATTACAGCTGACATTTTGAAATTTGATCACTGAGATCAGAATATTATAGGCATCTCTGTTTTCTCTAGTACTTTCTCCTTTTCTTCATACTCTTTATATTCTCAGTCTCATCCAGGTCAAAGATGATTTATCTAGATGTGGTTTATATTTTTTAGAGTTTGTCCTTTTCATGAAATTTGAGGTAGGAAAGTTGACATTCTGGATTTTTTTTTTAATGTTTATTTATTTATTTTTGAGAGAGAGAGAGAGCTGGAGAAGGCACAAGCAAGGAGGGTGGGGCAGAGAGAGAGAGAGGGAGACACAGAATCTGAAGCAGGTACCAGGCTCTGAGCTGTCAGCACAGAGCCCGATGCAGGGCCCAAACTCATAAACCACGTTTTTGGTTTTTTTTTTTTAATGTTTATTTATTTATTTTGAGAGACAGAGAGAGCCTGAGCAGGGGAGGGGCAGAGAGAGGGGGAGAAATGATCTCAAGCAGGCTCCGTGCTGTCAGTGCAGAGTCCTATGCAGGGCTCTATCTCACCAAGTGATATCATGACCTGAGCTGAAATCGAGTTAGACGTTCAACCGACTGAGCCACCCAGGTGCCCCTTGACATTGTGTTTTTAAGCTATCCTCAAAAGACTGAAGAATTCCCAAATTAAACTTTTTCTTGAAAATTAATTATCTAAGTGGCAAAAAATAACTAAAAATCTAATGCAATTATTTGCTTAAAATTTTGAATGTTAGTATACCAATTCTGTAACTACTGGAATTATGAATAAATGTATTTATTATTCTGCCATGTACTGTTTTAAATGTTTTTATGCGTTTAAGATATTCTTCTAGATGTTAGCTAATCTAATATTCTTACCATCCATTTTCCTGTTATTCAACTTAAGAAATTTCTCAATATCTGCTTCTGCACATAAATTTAACAGTTTTCACAATCAATAATTTGTTGCACTTTCAAAATACATTCACATTAATATTTTGGCTGACTAATAGAATTTGGCACATAAATCACATTCATTCAGTTGAATATTCAGCAGATATTTATTGAGCCCCTTCCAAGTGCCAAGTACTATTCTAAACACTGGGACTTCAGCAGTCAGCAAAACAGACAAAAATTTCTACTTTCATCAGCTTACATTTTTGTGAGATTTTTTTGCACTTCAGTTTATATCCCTAATATTTACCTTTATTTACAAGTGAATGTTCAGATATGAACAGTAAGTCTGAATGATTTGCAGTAGAATATTATGTGCCCATCAAATTGTGTGTTCCCCTTTTCACAGTATGGAGTTCTTTTGAGCAATTGCTACCCAGGCAGGAATTTTATTTCCCAGACCCTTATATCTTTGGCTGTGCCTTTGGTGTCAGTTCTTGCCAAAGGAATGACAACAGAATTGTTGTGTCACTTCCAGTCCAGGGTGTTTTAGAATTGGGTATACCTTCTCTATGTTCTCTTTACCTTTTGCTGGCTGAATGAGGATGGCAGTGAGGTCCTAGGGGATGATGGAGCACAGAGGGAAAGAGCCAGCCACAGATTCACCTTAGGCAGGAAAGGGGGGGGGGGGGGGAGGGTCTAAAGACCAATAACTCAGAGTTTATTGTGACCAAAAAAAACACCCTTTCTGGTGTTAAGACAGTGAAATGTGAGTTTATTTTAGCAATTAGTATCACCATAACTAGCATACTTGTCTGGTTAACGTTGCAGACATTGTTAATCTGAAGAGATATGATGTCTACCTGAAAATAGAACCATTATCATTGATCTAGCATAATTTGAGGGTTGCCAAAAATAATATTAAAGAAGAAAGTTAGATATTCCGCCTTCCAAAGGGCAAGGCCAATACCCAACAACAGATTTTTGCTGAATATTGAGCCAACACAAAATTAATTGAATCCCTAGCAGTTAGTGACTTAGAAGTGGGGGGGGTGTGGGGTTGTAAAAGAAAGTAGGAGTAATCCTGGTCACACTTTGGCCCACGAACCATATTTATATAGTTACAATGTTAAACAGTTACTATTGGAATTCCGATAAAATAAAGATAAGGAATGTGGAGTGGGTACAGTGTAGGAAGCCATGTTCTTCATTCAGTATAGTAGCAAGCATAAAATGGGTCAGAAAGTAATACATACATACTTTATATGTTCATACGGAAATAGAATTTGTTGCCTCTGGAAGTCGAACCAGTGGCTAGAAACAGGTGGGAGAGAGACTTCATTTTTTTCATTTTTGAATGTCCCTTATATATTGATTGCCATGGGAGATCAGAGAGAGCATCTCTGACTGGAATAGTCAGGTCAAGCCTGCCTCAGAAGGGTGATCTGAGCTGAAACTTGGTGGATGACAGGTTTGAAATAGGAGAAAGGACAAGAAGGACATTATAAAGCAAGACCTAGAAGGAACTGACAAGGTTTGTTAGAGCCTTTAATGGCAATTTTCAATTTTCAAAGTGGGGCCTGGTACCATCCACAACAGCATCACTGAAGTGGTTATTTAAATGCCTTACTCATATCTACTAAATCAAAATTTCTCCTATGAGGAGACTGAAATACTCAGGATCCTGAGTTCAAACTCCATGTTGGGCGTAGAGCTTACTTAAAAAAAAAAGTTATAAATCCATGTAAATACTCTAGACAATACTTGGAAATTTATTGCAGAAACACCATAGATGATTTAAGGGGAGAAAAAAAGTAGTCAGTTCCAAAAAGAGAAATTGAGAAATTGCTACATTGAAATATTCGACCGTATATACGGGTCAGTCATATTACCGATACTTAACTCAGTTAAAAACATTTGAGTTTCCATTGAGTGCTGAGCACTCTATTGCTGTTACAAAGAGAATTAAAAAGCATCAGTTCCATTCCTTTTTTGAGTGTTGGAGAGTTCTACTGTTTAATTCTCTTTGAACTCTAGAAAAAGACCAGAAAGGCAACAGTATTCACTTCCTACCTGTTTACCCTAAGGCAATGTCCAATGTACTTTGCAAATTGGTTAATATTTCAGGTATTGAAAAGACCACTTCTGCCATGAACTACTCTTAGGTGAAGTACTCTACTCTTTTATCCCTGTGTTTCACACCTTTGTTACCACTAATGCAATTTTAAGGTAGGAAGATGAAAAAAAAAAAAACAAAAAACTACCAATGCTAGAGTTCCTGGACTCAGTTCCCACAGGCTGTTTCCAGAACCGTATGGAGTGCATGGTGTTCATACTAATATTAATGTTGATGAGGGATAGAAGCACAAAAGTGTTCACCTTTAGCCCAGAAGGCTGATCTATAGGCTATATAGTTCCGATAGGGATCAAATTACAGGCTGGTTGCTACTTTCTTAAAGGGTGTCATGACTGACTATATATCTCACCAATAGTTAATATCTAACTGAATGGTAAACACCAGAGAAATCTTTCAAAAGTAGTTTTATGAGTAGAAATCTGAAGAAGACATTTATGATCTAATACTCCCTGTACGTCCCCTCCCCTTTGAGCACTAAGCATATAATCACCAGCTTCATACAGCAAAAGTGCAGCTCTTTTCTGCCCGGGGGGTCCTGTCCCTACGTTTCTTACTTAAATAAACTTACTAAGTTGCACCATACAATGTCTCAAGAATTCTTTCTTGACCCTTTCACTCCATGACCGTGCAACAATATAATCTGGCTATAATATTGTCCCAAACCATTTTATTCCAAAATGGCGTGTCCCGTGGTGTTATGTTGATATTACTGTAAGTTCAGCATAAGTCTTGTCATTTCCTGACAAGGGTTTTGTCTTTATTTTCTTCCTGTGGAGATGATACAGAAGACCTCATTCCAGGCTACCCGTGGGGCATCCCGATCTGATTGGAGGCGGAGAGTCAGGTGGCTGGGCCAATGAAAGAATGCACCCAAGTCAGAACCAAAGAGATAAACGTTTATTGAATACACAACAAGGGAGCGGCAGGCAGGACAGCAAAGGATAGGCTGTCTGCCACGAGGTGGTGGTGAGGGGCTACACTTACAGGGCAGGGTGAGGAGGTATGGGAATGTACAGAAGGTTCCCTTTTTCTGTAACTATGCCTGGTTATAATTGGTCAGTTAGGGCCTAAGGTGGATAGCTAAATGAGGCTGTTTCCAGTCAACTCTGTAGTCACTGTGTGCCCTTTTACCTTACTCAGGTCTCCATTGCTCAAGCTTATTGCCTAACAGTGGCCTCTACACTACCTTTATGGACACCCGGGTACTAATCAATGTGTGTGAGGATTATAACAAAGGCATAGTCCCAGTTCAAGCTGTGTGTTCATTTCTTACATTCTTCCCTCAAAAGGGGGGGTGGGGGAGATATTTGACAAATAAATTTATTTTTTTAAGTTTATTTATTTTGAGAGAGAGGAGAGAGCACAAGTGGGGCAGGAGCAGAGAGAGAGACTGAGAGCGAGAATCCTAAGCAGGCTCCGCACAGTCAGCACAGAGCCTGATGTGGAGCTCAAATCCAAGAACCGTGGAATCATGACCTGAGCCAATGGTGGATGCTTAACCAGCTGAGCCACCCAGGCACCCCAACAGAGAACTTGAGCTTTTAAAAATATTATCTAGATGCTATACAGAAATGCACAGCCTCGAGCACATATTTTAGGGACTTGCAAGCCAGTCTGAAAGATGAGTAGTGTTAAAAAAAAAATTAAGCCGAGGGGCACCTGGGTGGCTCAGTCAGTTGAGCGTCCAACTTGGGCTCAGGTCATGATCTCACAGTTTGTGAATTCGAGCCCCACGTCGGGCTCTGTGCTGACAGCTCAGAGCCTGGAGCCTGTTTTGGATTCTGTGTCTGCCTCTCTCTCAAAAATAAATAAACATTAAAAAAAAATTAAAAAAAAATTCAACAGAGTAATTTGAAGGTCTAATTGGCTTTTTAAAGCAATTCATGAATCGAGCAGCATCCTGTCAAGCAAGTAGAGGGAGCATCAAGGAGTTATATTACAAAATGGAAGGTTTTTATAGGAAAGAGGGTGAGGCAAGGAAGCTATTAGCAAAAGAAAGAAAGGATTCTTCCCGGAAAGGTCACTTTCCCTTTGGGGGGAATGGCAGAGGATGTCATCATGCAGATTACCTCATCTTCCTTTGTGACAGATTACTTTATTTGTTCTTATAAACAAATTCCTGACTGACCAGTTAGGACTACATTTATGGGGGAGATTGAAACTGCACTTACACTAGGCATTAACCCCTGGTTTGGTGACTTGACCTAAGTAACGCCATTTTGGACCTGTGGTTTTCCTTTTAACGGTAGGAATAAGCAGAGTAAGCCTTCTACGTAAAGGGGTTAAGTGAAATAAATAAGAATGTGATCTTGGTTTTAGATGAGTAGTAGAAATATATTGGTAATGATAACAATCAAGTTACCCATGCTACTTAACTGATAAGGAAATAAAACTAAGCAAAGGCTAAAAGATTAGTAAATTTCTACTGAAGAGCTCACCTAAGGCAGCACTTAGATTATCAGTGTGGTAAAGATGAACTATTCAATACCCGTTGAGACAATTGCTTACCCATCTGGAAAAACAAGTCTGTATTTCAACCTCACTCCATATATGAACATAAATCACAGCTAGATCAAATTTAATAAACATAAAAAGAAAGAAAGAAACCATAGAATTACTAGGAGAAACTGATGGGGTTTTGGGGTGATGGTTTGGGGTTCGGAGCCAACGACCAAGAAAGAACTCTGGAAGACGTCTTTGGTGCAAAAAGGTGATTTTATTAAAGCACAGGGACAGGACTTGTGGGCAGAAAGAGCTGCACTCAGGTGGTGAAGAGTGACTTATGATATACCTTCACTTTGGGAGGGGGTTAGGGACAGTGCAAGTCTCTAAGGAATTTTGGAAGCAAGGTTTCCAGGACCTTGAGGGGCTAGCTGTTGTTAAGAAAACGTCATGTATTACTGTTTAGTAAAACCTCAGTCATGAGACCCTTCAGATGTATATCAGCAGGCCATAAGCCCGGAGTATGATTGACAACGTATACTCAGAGGTTAAAGATAAAGAAGGTTTGCAAAGGAATTTTTATGTGTTTAAGGATACTCACAGGATCCGGGGGGGGGGGGGGGGGGGGGTGGAGGGGGCGGCGGGTGGTCAGGATAATATTAAGCCAAGATTCCCTTTTGCCCCTAGCAAAGTGTCATCATTGAGGCAGCTGAGCTCCTAGAGGGAGGTCACTCTGCCAGTTTCAAGGACTTGTCAATGGGCTATAGGCAGTAAGGGAATTTAATTTTTCACTTGCCTTAGTTTCCCACATCACCATGGCAAGTACTTAAACCCCTTTCCTTTGTTCTTGGGTAGCCCGGAGTGTCCAAGGAATATCACACATAGTCCACCGGGATGGTGGGGGGGTGGGGGTTGGGGTTGCTAGCTTGTACTTTGCCTTCAGCTTGTGTTATACTCCTCATCATATCCCCCATGAACAATTTTGACCCTTAAATCTTGAAGTTTGCTGAAGGTGGAAGGTCTTGTCTTCTGTAGCTTCTTCCTGCTAAGCAAGGGCATAGAGTTGTCCCCACCTATGGGTCAATATTGATCAGTTGAAGAACATACAGGAGAGTTACAAATGGCAGAGACAGCTGGATCCAACGTGGACAACGTGAACCTCCTTGAGTAGAAAGGATCATCTGTTGGCTTGAAGTTATTGCAGTGATGGAATCTTGGGACCAGGCAGAGAGACATGGGAGAAAACAGCAAAACATAATTAGAATAACTAGAAAGATTAGCTCAAATGAAAGTCCTTTGGTAGCTGTCAAAAATCCTCTAGTCTAGATGTTTAACCAATCATTAAAGGAAAAAGAGGGATTGTTTGTTTTTTTATACTTTTTTATAATTTTATTTTTTAAAATTTACATCCAAATTAGTTAGCATATAGTGCAACAATGATTTCAGAAGTAGATTCCTTAATGCCCCTTGCCCATTTAGCCCATCCCCCTCCCACAACCCCTCCTGTAACCCTCTGTTTGTTCTCCATATTTAAGAGTAAGAGAGGGATTGTTTAAAGCACCAATTAGAGAATTCATATCAGTTAAAATCCAGAAATATTTTTGTGGTAATATAGAATGTATACACAGCATTTTGTTTTTATGACAGTAGAAGTTCCACGTTGTGCAGCAGTTAAAACATCTAATGCCATTCTATTTTGTAGAACTATTTTATGCATTTGAGTTATTTTAGTATTTAATAATGTAATGTTATTTCGAGAGTCATTTAAGGCCTTAACCGTGTAACAGGTGGTGTTTAGCCATCATAAAGACTCTGTATTGTTTAGTGAACAATCGGGTAATTAATAAGAGGTGTTTTTATGGAAACAAGAAAAATACAGTTTAATGGTTACAGCAAATTACAAACCCGGTGTCTGCCAGTGAGATTTTTTGGATGTCAGGCTTGAAGCATCCTCAGATGGGAGTGGGTCCAGGCAGCAGGTCAGATGGGTTTTTCTGGTTTGTAAGTTAAATGTCTGTGGTGATCCTTTTGAATGGCCCATTGTAAGAAGGAATTGTCCATATAAATCGGGGAAAGGAGAATGAAAAAGAAAGGTACAACCGGCCTAAGAGAAGTTTGCAGTCTTCTACAGGGTCACAGGAATAAGAAGACACATTATTTTACTCATTAGTTTCCTGTTATGGGGATACAGGTTTTATTTTGGATACAGGAGCCCATGAAAAATGCCCCTCTAAGTTTATTGCAGTGGGAGTACATAATATGACCCAGTAGGGTCCCTTCCATTTTGGAATTAAATTCCCTGCTATTTTGGACTTTCAATCCTTTCATTAAACCAGGTCTCCTGGGTTTATATGGGGTAGGCTTCTAGGAACTGTCAGTTCAGGTTTAGGAGGGATTTAGAGATTTATTAATTAACCTGGCCTCAAGTGAACAACTTAATAAAGCATTATAGTCTTTATCTGTTGATAGATCTACAGTGAGTAAAGGTTTTTCATATACAGTTGTTGGGTGAGTTCATCCCATTTTCCAGTTGTTTAAATAATATACCCATAGGGTCCTGTTACTATCTCCACAAAATAACAAGAAGATTGTCCATACTTGTGCTATCGTGACAGTATCTCTTAAGTTTACCTCAAGTTGTCCAGCTTAGGCAGATAATAAACATTTAAAGACAATCAGAACTAGAATTTAACATCCATGAATGTGTGTTATTGAAACATAGTTTTTCTCTCTAAAAACCCTCATTTCCAGAGATAGCCAAATCAATACTAATTTGCTTGTAAAACAAGTCCAGTTTTAATAAAACTTGGCCTAATTATCTACATAAGCTCAGCAAGTATAGTGATTGATCATATAGATCTTTTAAAGTTTGCTTTGTTGGAACTTTTTATAAGGAATCACCAAGATTGAACTTTTAGTAGCCTCTCCAGACCAGAAGCCAAGCCAAATACTTGCCATCAGACATGCCTGCAATACCTGTAGATTTGGGCAAATTCCTCTTCACCAGGTCCCCAAGATGTCCTGAGGTTCCTGCACCTGCCAGGAAGTAACATTCTTTACTCACCTGGTAAGGCTGCTGGGAACTCTGTAAGCAATGTATCAGGCCAACATTTCCAAGGGGCTCTATGGCTCCATGTTTCATAAAGTCAACCTTAGTTCCTTAAAGCTGTCTGGTCATATCTGAGTCTGTGCATATCACTCTCAAAGATGACATTGCAGCCTTGGTAAAATAATCAGCATTTTCAGTCGTGTCTTGTTACAAGGAGAATAGATTTTTACTGAACTTATGCAAATAAGAATGATTGCTGGAAGAATACCCACTGAGACTTTTTGAATTTTAGAGGGTTTAGGTAAAGAAAAGAGTTATCTTTTGCTTCAGTTTACAAATGAACATTTTATCACATTTCTGTATATCATAGATATTTTAAGAGAAAGTTTCCTTAATATAGAAGAACAGACATTAGAGAACCAGCAATATTTCCAACAAGAGTCACAAAACTATAATCTTCCTCAGTTCATTAGTCCCATGTTCCTAATTCTTGTTCAGTTTGGATGCAACTTTTTAGTTCTGGAAATTCTAACCCATTTTAGTATTAATCTTAAAGATGTCAAATACCTGTATTTGTCCTAAAAGTCCTTTTTATGAATCTCCTTGAAGATAAAACACATTTTGTTACAGCCTAAGTACAAAACTATTAGTGACAAAATCTCAGAAATGGACATTGTTAAAGATCTGGTAAGAGTTCATTATGATGCAAATGATAAGGAAATTCAGTTATTTTTATGACACGTAACACTTCCATAATAAGAATATCGGTCAGGACCTTATTCCAAAACATTAAAACTTTAGGAATTGCGTATATATTTGAGCAGTCATAGCATTTACCCATGCAGTACAACCTAAGGTTTACCATTATTTGAAAGTTCTTTTCCAAGTAACTTAGCAAACCAGATAAAAAAGCCTAATTGGTCACAAAGACTTCTTTTACAATTTAAATCTTGAAAGTTTGTTAAAACCTTAGAAAGTTATAAAGCACATCCTAACTAGGATTACAGATCATTACAAATCTCAAGACTTTAAATTATTTATTTAACCAAGATGGCAATAAGATTTCAAAAGCAAATATGTAGGATTATATAGTTGTTAGCAAAACTAAGCTCCTTTAACATTGAGAAGTTTTAACTAAGTAATCAAAGACCTGAAAAAGACAAAAATACAAGCTTTGGTTTTCCCAGCAGACAAAAGAGAAAAAACCTTTGTTTATATTTTCTTATCAAGAGCAGATCAGGGGCCCCTCAGTGGCTCCATCAGTTAAGGGTCCGACTTCAGCTTGGGTCATGATCTGGCAGTCTGTGAGTTCTAGTCCCACATCGGACTCTGTGCGGACAGCTCAGAGCCTGGAGCCTGCTTCGGATTCTGTGTACCCCCCCCTCTCTGCCCCTCCCCCACTCATGCTCTGTCTCACTCTGTCTCTCAAAAATAAATAAACGTTAAAAAAAAAAAAGAACAGATCAACAGTCCAAGAAAATTTTGTGTTTTGAACAGAGAGAAAAGTGGGAACTTCAACCTTACACCACTATACTTTTAAAATCCATTCATCTCAATCTTAGTCTATCCTGACCACACATAAAATTCTTTTCCAAAGATTTCCCTTCACGAACCTTCTACAACTTTCCTTTGCATTCAGATTTTGTCCCAAGCTACTTCACTCCAAACAACCAGTCTCATTTAGGATGCAATTACTTTCTTTTACCTTCAACAAAAGTGGACAGTCTGTGTTCAGAGACTACAAAATAGGATAGAAGGCAGGACGCTTTTGTAGGATAACGGATAAAGAACAAGCAGGAGAAAAAGAGAAAACACCTGATTGGCTGGGACCACAGAGTCAACCTCGTCTGGAGTGAGGAGGAACAGGAAATAAGCCCAGGGCCCAGAATTGGCTTGGGGTTTGAGGCTTGGCTGACTGCATATACTGATTCTGGTCAGGCAAAAAATTTACAAGGACACAAAAGGTATTTAAGTTTCAGTTGGCAGATGTGGCACTCTGGGCACTCCAACTTGGGCCTAGAAAATTATTCCAACATAAGGAAAAAAGCCCCGTGAAAACAATGAAAAAAGGTTTAATTCCAACAACTGATCAATTTGTGGAAAGGTGTTCCAATAGCCCTACTAATATTCACAAAAATGGTATGTAAGGAGAGACACGCTTCACCTATTAAAATGGAAGATATTTGAAGATCAGGAGCTGCTAGTGTGGGGCCCCTGGGTGGCTCAGTTGGTGGCTCATCCAACTCTTGATTTCGGCTCAGGTCATGATCTCACGGGATAGAGCCAGCTTTGAGCTGGCAGTGTGGAGCCTGCTTGGGTTTCTTCTCTCTCCCCTTCTCTCTCCTCTGCCCTGCTCTCTTTCCTTTTCTCTCTCAAAATAAATAAATAAACTTAAAAAAAAAAAAGCTGCTAATTTCGGCAAGGGTATGGGAAAACACTCATTTTTGTGCACTATTTAAAAAAAATTTTTTTTTCATTTTAGTGGGGGGGGGAGAGTGTGCACAAGAGGGGGAGAGAGGCAAAAGGAGACAGAGAATCCCAAGCAGGCTCCATGCTCAGTGTAGAGCCCGATGCGGGGCTCAATCCCACAACCCTGGGATCGTGGCCCAAGCTGAAATCAAGAGTCAGACACCCAACTGGCAGAGCCACCCAGGCACCCCTTGTGCCCTATTAATGAGAGTATAAGTTGGAATAACTTCAAGAGAACAGTATAGCAATATATATCAACATTTAAAATTTGCTGACCTATTGAAATTGGTTTATGAGGATTTATTCCTGTAGAAATATTTGCACATGTATGCAAAGATCCATGTATGATGTCATGTAGGAAGTTATCTCCATGCAATGGTAGCCCTCCAAATACACTATCCCATATGTCATGGACAGGAAGCTCCACAGCCCAAATTAAGGTGCTCAAATCACAAGGTTTACTGAGTCACTTTTCAATAGAAGTCAGCTGGAAAGTACAGTGAAGGTGAAGACATTGAGGATAAGGTGCCAGGGAGCTGGGAGGACCTTATTACCTGAACCCTGTGTCATGCAGTGTTATGTCCCGTCTGCTGCATCAACCTTCACTTCTGATAGTGCACTTAAAAGGGCAACAGCTGAAACTGAAAAGGGGGCTCAGCAGAGAGAGGGTGCCTAGAGCCGATAAGTGCTTCTATCAGAAATGTGCAGGGACAAGTATGCCTGGTTAGAAGTCTGCTGAGAGCCATGTTTTTTATCTTTTTCTGGACAGAACATTCATGGGGCCAGAATGGGTGTCAACAACGAATGGCATTTGAGGGGATAATGTAGCTATTGACCCGAAGTTGGTATCATCTTAATTGACAACTTGGCCTTCCCATCATTTTCAGTAATACTCTTGTTTGTGCCATCCTTTTTATATACATTCCATTCTCTTTATCGTGTCTTACAGTATACTTTCTGTACTTAACACTTCTTAACAATTTAAGCTATTTGTTTTTCCTATTATACTTAACAGATGAATATCATATATCCTTTTTGTTTCTCCTGTCCTTTGGGACACAATTGAATATTCTCAATACAGAAAATACACACAGCAAATAGGAACATATAGGAAACATTTTGCTTAAAATATAAATTTTTTTTCAATAGGGGATAGGATAAATAGGATATTTTGTATACAACGGAGTACTGGTTGTTAAACATGGGATTGTAGATCTTTCTTGCCAAAAGAGGAAGAAGATGTATATTTTATGTTGAGTGAATAGGGTTCAAAAACATTATGTACAGTATCCCATTTATGTTTTAAAACTGCATATATGAACATAACATTTTTTAGATGTGTGCAGAGAGACATCTACAAGAATCTTCTCTAAAATATTAATAGTTATTTTCTCTAAGTGTAGAATTTGGGGTAATTTTTTGCCTGCTTCTTATATTTTGTCTTATTACAGGCGAGGGTCTTTTTTTTTTTTTAGGCAAAGACTACTGTAAGAAGCTTATATTTTTACAATCTAAAGAAAGAAAAATCAATTATGGCTTTAAGAATTTCATATTGCCAGCATCGTGCTCTGGGAAAAATAGCCTTCAAAATCAGACCCAGATCCATTACTAGCTGTATAAAATTGGGTGCTTAGCCTCCCTTAACTTCATAGTCTGTAGAATGACAATAATAATAAGTACCTTAGAGGAAGTAAGAACATGTGCCAAGAGCATAGTACAATGCCAAGATCATGTTAGTGGTCTAATAATTGTTCCCCACATACACACCCCATATTGTGATACAGTGCTTAATTCTCTTCTGCCCTCTCTTTCATTCCTGATAGTGTGAAAGACCTACTAATCATAGCACTAGCAAATCCCAGCAGCTGCAGAGGACTCTTTCCAAGATGGTTCAGCTATGGTAACTTCCTTACAGCAGCTGTGGTCCAACAAAGCCTGATAAGGGAATCTGAGGTTTTCCCAGTCTTCCAGTATAAAGTTGAAAGTATAATATATCCTACTGGAAAAATATTTTGGCCCCTAGACATGATCATATTTAAATAAGTAAAACTTGTGGTTACATTGCAGTATTACTAAGCTTTAGTGTGTATATGATCATCTACAGGAGGGATGCTCAATCCTATTCAGACCCAGTGTCACTTTTCTTTATAATGTTCATGTTACTATACTGAAGTTCAGAGATAATTTTAAAAATTTGTACACACATTTTAGGGGTGCCTGGGTGCCTCAGCCAGTTAAGCGGCAGCTTCAGCTCAGGTGGTCATCTCGTAGTTCGTGGGTTCAGGCCCACGTTGGGCTCTGTGCTGACAGCTCAGAGCCTGGAACCTGCTTTGGATACTGTGTCTCCCTCTCTCCCTCTCTCTCTGCCCCTTCCCCATTTGTGCTCTGTCTCTCTCTCTCTCTCTCTCTCAAAATTAAATAAACATAAAAAAATTAAAATTAGTACACACATTTTTAAAATCAATATAATTCCTTGACAGTAATATAAAGGAGAAATAAAAGGAAAATAATTATAATTAAGTCATATATATTTCAATATAGACATGCTCTGATATGATTAACCTTATGGTATCATATAGTATTCAGATGCTTGCACATATAGGTAAACCCCCCCCCCATGAATGTGTCAAATATAGTACAAGGATGTTGCACTGGCAATCAAATACCATGAGTCATGTGGCCATTGTTGATGTGACTTTCTGAAATGGTGCACAACTTTTGGTAAAGTTTTGCACTAAAAAGGCTAATTTCCCTCAAGTTTACACAGTGGTGGAATTCCCATAAAATTTAATGTGTAATAAGATCCTGCAGAAACTACTCTAAAGGGAACTTGTGTAAAATGTCGATTCCTGGACCCTCAACTCCAAGTATTTTGACTCTGGGAGTCTAGCTTAAGGCTGGAAATCTGTGTCAGTCTCCTGGTGTAACGCCCCCGATTTCGAATCCGAGAGATCACCAAGGAGCCAATACCGATGCAAACGCACGAGGGTTTATTTGCAAGCTCGAGCTTGGGCCCAAGTATACCCAACACAGCAGAGCAGGGACTTGGACCCCTAGGTTAAGAGGCATAGCAGTTTTATAGGGGCCAGTGGCCAATGAGATTGTAACACACACACAGAAAGTTGCATAGTCATGCCAGTCCACACGCAGGTGGCCAATTGAATTACAATTTACCTTATAGTAACTGTTTGAACTAGCCTATCACTCTGGTCAGAATTGGCGCGCAAGTTTGGCGGGCAAAAGGCGAGGTTTACATTCTTTGGGGGTTAGGGGCTCCGTATTCCTATATGAGCCAGTTTCCAGTAAGGGTGTGCTCAGCGGCTTGACTAGGGTGGGGGAGTGTGTTAAAGCAATAAGTAGGTCATGTGGGGGTTATACATGAGATGGTGGGTATAGCACAAAATGGAGTTAGTCTTGCTCTGCTTGTCCAGGGGTAGGGGATTTTTGTTAAATTCCTTGGGTCCCACATTGGCAGTGATTCTGATCCAGGCATTGTGTTTTCTAAATGAATCGGAAACTAAGATGTTGCCTTGGAGAGGGAATCTAAGATAATATACTAGGAGCCCAAAACCCAGATTGGCCATTCCTACCCAGTGCAGTATACTGGGGTTAAAGTAAGCAATTTAGAAGAGGAATATCTTGGTTTCAGACACAACTGGGCTACTTTTGCAACTGCCTGACTGTACAAATTTTCTGGATCTATTCCCTTATCTATAAAAATGGGTATGGTTATCTGCGGTGTAGACGGGTGGGATTGTGATTTCTGAAACCATTTGGAAGCTTGCTTGCTTTATCAAGATTATTAAAATTCTTGATATAAGGCAGTTTCTAAAATAAAATGTATTAACCATGAAAATTGCTTATTATGTTGACGCTGTTATTCATATGTTAGGAAAATCTGATGAGGGTGCTATCACTTTCCCCAAAGCCCACTGTTTGAAACCAGAGAAAGCAAGTCACAAAGAAATTTGGCCGCTAACTCTTACATTCAACAAACAAAAAGGCACAAGCTCGAAATCGTGACAAGATCTGCCTCCAGTTGGCCAGTGGCCAAGAGTGTGGAGAGGGATGAGTCACTTCCCTTTCACTGGGCTCTGTGTACTTAGACTTTCAGCTCCATCTGTTACTCAACTACCCCATTCCTCTTTGCTTCCTCCTTTCCCACACCTGCTACCATCGTTTCTATCTCTCTGAGACTTTCCCTCTTCGCTCCTGCGGCTTCTGGTACTACGCGTTCCGCGCTTTCTCTTCCCAGATTTCTGTCACCAGCTCCTCGGCCGCCCCTTTGGCTTCTTCCCTTTGTTCGGTGATCTCCGGCAATCCTCCCGCAACGTCCGGGCTCCTCCCCAAGATGGGGGAAGGGGGATTGCCACCCGCAGCCCCCGCTGGGGCCCGCACCGTGCGCCCTGGTCCCGGTACCTCCTTGCAACCGCGCGACTTGCTCTTTACCTCCCTGCCCCTCTCTCTATATCCCGCCCCCATCTCCGCCTTCAGCGCCGAGCTCCGAGGCTCCAGAGCCTCCGGCTGAGTGCGCCCATCAAGGTTGCCCGGTCCCTCGCCACCCGTTCGCCCCGGAGAACATCGCCGAGGGCCCCTTCCCAGACCGCGCGCCCCGGCTGCCCGAGGCTGAGGCCGGCTCTGATTCTTCCTTGGCTTGGGATGCGCACCGCCGGCGGGGGCAGTCGCTGCTGAGTCCAGAGCCCTGCGCCACCCACGTGTCCGAGAGCCCGGCGCGGGGCCAGCGCGAACCTCTCCAAGGCCAGCGGCTCCTCGTCGCGGAAGCACTTCTGTTGCAGGCGAAACCCGCACGGGCGGGAGAGCGGCGCGCGGGTCACTAGCGGCACGTGCGGATCTTCGGCGTGCCGCCGCAGGGTGCGGGTGCCCGCAGAGCCAGAGACCCAGCGAGCCAGCGAGCGAGCGAGCGCCGGAGAAGGGAGGGTGGGCGCGGGGACCGCCGAGAGGCCGACACCTCGGGGCAGTAGGGGCCGCTCGGCGGTGCGGGCGGCGGGACTGCAGTGCCACCGCTCCGGAGGAAGCCCACACGCTCACACGCCCGCGCGCGCACGCACGTGCACACCACGGGCAGCGAGAACACTAGCGAGAGCCCTTGAGGGTCGGACGCGTTTTAGCCATGGCTTCTGTCCTTAACAGCAAAATTCACGCGTCCGGGACTTGCCAGGGCTCCAAAGCTGATGCCCGCGGTGGCACCGACTGGAGAATGGATTGGGATCCCGAGATGCACGTGAAAATGTGCAAGAAGATCGCCCAGCTCACCAAGGTAAGGTGAGGCGCTGCGGGCAGGCGAGCTGCGCGTCCAGGGGCCCCAGGTTGGGGGAGGGCAGACGCACCCAGGGGAGGCCCAGGACGAATCCGGGCAGAAACTTTGTCTGGGAGGCCAACCGGTTAGGGGAGCGGTCCTAAATCTTGGTAACTTGACCTTCTGGAAGCACCATCCTTAAAGCAGCTGAGAGGATCCTTGCCAAGGAAACTCCAACAGACTGCGTGCCGAGCAGGTGGTCTGTGTTCCCAAGGTGGGAAACCTAGTTGAATCAGTGCGTGCGTGTGTGTGTGTGTGTGTGTGTGTGTGTGTGTGTGTGTGTGTGTTTTCCTTTGGCAGCTCTGCTCAAGTGATCGTGCCTGGAATGTTGTGATTTTATTCATCGTTGTACTTTAGAGCTGGGGAGGTCATGCGGGCTCTATTTAAACACTTGATTAATTTATTCTTTCATTCAACAAATATTTGAGCCATTTGTTGAGTGCCAGCAGCTTGCCTGGCACCGTACTAGACCTGGAAGGCAGCCCAGAGGACTTACTATCAAACTGGGTGCAGATGTGTGTAAGAGCATAAGTGGGGAAGTGTACGGCTCCCCCATTAATTATTGGATTACAAAAGACCTTGGGAGGTCAGCGGGCCCATCTCCCTACCTCCTCCCAGGAACTGGATTGAACCTCTCCAGACTCTGATGTCTTCCTTATGAAGACCAGCAAGAAAATACCACACTGGCCTTTGTTAGCCCTCTGCAGCTTCCCTATTAGGAGCTCCTTGTGGTAGGTTCCCTTTCTGTGCCTTGTGTATAGCTGGAAATAGCATCCCTCTCTGTTTTCTATACAAGGCTCCCAGTGTGAGAATGTAGCTTTTGCCTCAGGGTTTCCTTTTGATCTCATAATAAATTCCTAGTACTGTGCCTGCTAGTGGAAGGGTCAGGTCCAGATTCTGTCCAGTAGTGTATGGGACGTGCTCTCTTCCCTATCTTCCTTCACTTCCCCACACCCATTTTTTGGTAGGTTCACAGGCATTTTCCTCTCTATTTTGCTGGAAGGAAGACAGCAGGGAGACTTGGAATTGGGCACTAGCTGCCTTCTCCCGCCCCTCCCATCAACTTGTCCACATTCTTTGCATATGACCCCGTCTCCAAACAGTGATCTCTTTAGTCAAGGATTGAAAAAAAGAGAATGAAGATACCCCTTGAGACCTTGGCACCACTGATCTACATTTACTCAAATATGACATTCATCCCCCCACAAAATATTGATTCAAGGTGCTAGGCACAGTATAAAACATCGTTATCTGTAAGGAATCTAAAATGCTTTTGGAAAAACAAGGTTTGAAATATGAAAAGAAAACTAAAAGACACTATTGTGTAATCAGTTGCTAAATTGGGTATTTCAAATTATGAGTTCTATAGAAGTGGAAACAAGGGGTAAGCCATTATAGGCAGAGACAGGGAGATTTTATGGAAGAGATGAACCTTGAATTCATTTGAATTTATGGAGTGCCTGCTGTGTGCCGGGCCCAGTGCTGAATATTGATGGCACAAAACTAAGACGGAGTCCCTACCCCTGTGTAGAACAAACACGTAAACAGATTATTTCAGTACAATGTGGTGATCATTCCACTCAGTAGTATTTATGGCACACCTATTATGTGCCAACCACTGAAGACACAGCAGTGACGAAAGCAGCACGATCCCTAGCACATAGTAGGCAATGTTTCTCAAAGGCTATTTTGCATTAGAAGTCATATTGATTCTTATTATGTAATGCCTCTCTCCCTCTCTCTGTCTGCCCCTCCCCCACTTGCACACTCTTTCCCTCTCTCTCCCCCCAAATAAATAAACATTAAAAAAATAAAAATAAAAATCATTTTTATAGTCAAGAGTTATTTAAATTCACTGACACTTCATCAGGCTCTTCTCACTATTTTTCCCTCAAATCCAAAGGCTTCTCTTTGGGTTTGCTTTTCTTCTAGCTGAAGTTCATTTTTTAATAATCCTTTCTGTTGGGGTCTGGGTGGGGGAGGGAATTCTTTGTATATTTGGAACTGTATTTTGCCCTCAGTGTTGGGTGAGAATGTATTTGGGTGTAAAATTCTAGTGAACAGTCATTTTCCCAGAGCGTGAAAATGTGTTTGGGTGTAAAATTCTAGTGAGCAGTTATTTTCCCAGAGCACCTTGATGAAGGTGCCCCATTGTTTTCTGGTACTGATTGTCACTGGTAAAAATTCTGCTGCCAGTCTAAGTTTCATTCCTTTGTAGACAGTCTGCCTTTCTGTTGAAAGTATTCAAGATTTGTGTTTGTTTTATTTTGACGTGCAGCGGTTTCACCAGAACTCTCTAGATGTGAGTGTCCCTTCTGGTGAGGACTGGTGTGCTCTCTTTAGTTCTGGAAAACTATCAATGATTTTCTCTTCAAATATTGTTTCTCTGTCATTGCCTACATTCTCTTTTCTGGAACTACTGTTAGGTCAGTGAGAAAGCCAGCCAATTCATCTATATCCTGAAATGTGATTTCAAAAAAAATTTTTTTTTGCCTCTGCGTTGCCTCCTGGTGAATTCCTTAATCCAATCCTTCTGTGTGCCAGTTCTCTAAATAATTTATCCAGTCCAGAGTTTCTTCTACCTGTTAAGTTTTAGAATTTCAATAATTGTATTTTTCATTTCTAAGATTACTATTCATATTTCCTTTCTGATTTTAATAACTTCTTAATTTTTACAGTTTTATTCAAGTATAATTTACATATTATAAAATTCATCTATGTAAGTGTATGATTCAACTTTTTTAGTAAATGTACAGAGTTGTTACTCTATAACCATAATCCAGTCTGGGGACATTGCTATCACTGTAAAGAAACCTATCCTAGGGGGGCACCTGGGTGGCTCAGTCGGTTAGGTGTCTGACTTTGGCTCAGGTCATGATCTCACGGTTCATGGGTTTGAGCCCCACGTCTGGCTCTGTGCTGACAGCTCAGAACCTGGAGCCTGCTTCAGGTTCCGCGTCTCCCCTTCTCTCTCCCCCTCCCCCGCTCATATTCTGTCTCTCTCTGTCTCTCAAAAATGAATAAAAATGTAAAAAAAGAAAAAAAAGAAACCTGTCCTAGGTACCCATTAGTACTTAGTCCCCATTCCAACTCCAACACCAGGTAACCATTAATCTACTTTCTGTCTATAAATTTGTCTTTTCCAGACATTTCATCTCAGTGAAATGATACAGTATGTGGTATTTCCATCTAGCTTTTTTCACATAGTTGCTAAATCTTAGCAGAATGTTTTTGAAGTTAACCCATGTTGTAGTATGTATCAGTCCTTCATTCCTTTTCATTGCTCAGTAGTACCCCAATGCATGAATATGTACCTTCTGTGGCACACATTTGGGTTGTTTCCACGCTGGGGCTACTATAAATAATGCTCTACAAACATTACATTCCTGTGCAAAGTCCTTGTGTGGACACACATTTTCATTACACTCAGGTAGATACCTAGGAATAGAATTGTTGGATTGTATGTTAAGTTTATGTTTAACTTTTGAAGAAACGGCCCAACCATGTTTCAAAGTGACTCTGTCATCTTGCATTGTTCAGCCTACTTTTCCAAGAAAACCTAATCCAATTCCACGCACTCAGTTCTCAAGTCACAATGAAGTACACTTCTTTGCTTACTCCATGGTCACTCACTTCTCTCTATTGTCCTCTGGATGTCTCCTCTCCTGAAATGTCTTCATCTCTAAAAGTTGAGTCCTACTTATCTATTAAGTCTCACTGGCCCCAAGAAAAGCCTTTGAAAAACCTCACTTTTGAAATTAGCCATACATTCATTCATTATTAATTGTGCATTGATTATTTTTTTCTTACATCTGTTTTTCCAGAAGTTCGTACAATGCCTGGCACATAGTAGACTCTCAGTGAGCTTGTTAAATTTAATTAGAGTTTCCTCCCACAGACTTGGTAAATATTCTTTCATGATATTTATCCATCTGATGTTATAGTTGATTTGTAGATAGTATGTCCCTTAAAAATCATAAACTCTAATTTATTCACAATACTTTGCACCTGGTAGACACTCAGTATGTATTAGTGTGGTAAATATTCATTTACATGGGTTCACATTACAGTCATCTGGGGAGCTTTTAAAAATACACCAGGGGAAAAATGAAATATGGCCTTTTGTAGCAACATGGATGGAACTGGAGAGGGTGATGCTAAGTGAAATAAGCCATACAGAGAAAGACAGATACCATATGGTTTCACTCTTATGTGGATCCTGAGAAACATAACAGAAACCCATGGGGGAGGGGAAGGAAAAAAAAAAATACACCAGGGGTGGGGCGCCTGGGTGGTTTGGTGGGTTGGGCGACCAGCTCTTGATTTCAGCTCAGGTCATGATCTCACGGTTCATGGGATGGAGCCCCACATCGGGCTCTGTGCTACCACCGAGGGAGATTGCGATTATTTCCCTCACGCTGTGGCCCTCCCCCGCATGCGCACAAGCGTGCTCTTTCTCCCTCAAAATAAATAAATTAAATTAAAAAAAATATACACCAGTGAGCCGACAACTAGATGCCATGCCTGATCCTAGACTGGAGTCTCTACTGGGTGGAAAAATTGTTGTGAGGAGACAGTGGAGTTGACTGACAAACTGGAATTTGATGACAGAGAAAGTAAAAGCATTTATATCACTGTGAAATTTGCTGGAGTTGACTGTATACCGTGGCTATACACCAACATGTCCTTATTCTGAAGTAATGCACTTTGAAATAGGTCTTACTTTCCAGGACATGAGTGTGATGTCTTACTCTCAGAGCATTTTATCTTATAAATAAAATATAGAAAATAGAATATAGAAAGAAAGCAAACGATAAAACAAAGGGCACTGATGTTAAGAACAGGTGAAAACAAAGGGCACTGATGTTAAGAACAGGTGAATGGGTGTGGGGATGTTCTTTGTGCTGTTCTTCTGGCAGTTTTTTTCCTAAGTTTGAAATTGTTTCCGAATAAAAAGTTAAAAACAAACATGAAGCATACAACGCCCCAGGCCCCACCTTTGAAGGAGACGAGAGAGAGGTGACAGGCATTGCTGTTTTCTCAAGGCCAAGAACAACCGTTTCAGAACAAGTGAAGGTTTAAACAGTAAAGTGGACGCAGAAGGGTTATTTGGGCAACAGGAGGTTCCAAATCCATCTCTATGAAAGCCTTTGGGAAGCTTTCAGTCTTGAAAACATCAGGCAGCTTGGCCCAGCCAAGCCTGGGACAGTCAGGCCTACCTCTGCTTTTGCTCTGTCCCAGCAATCTCAGGCTGATTCTTTTTTTTTCAGGGCTCTCCACATCCTCATACCCAGAAGGTTTGGCATCCCTCATACTCAGGGATTCCCCAGTTTCAACTTTCAAGGGATAGAAAGTCTTGCCCCATATAGAAGCTTTAATGAAGACCCCTTTAAATTAGAACAAGCAAATGAGTGGGAAAGTGTGCGTTCCCTGTCCATGAACCATTTCTCCAACTGAAGACTGACTCTCGGGAACCCGGACCACAAGTAACCACATACCCACGGCCCTCCCTCTCATCTCCCGATCAGAGAAAATGGGCCCAGGAGACAATGAGCAGTTCTGCCAGGTGCCAGAAGCTTCCCAGCTAAAAGTAGAAGGAGTAGACTAACCCTACGGGACCCTCTCAGTCACTGTTTTAAAAACATCTCCGCCAGTCTCTTGAAAGACCCTGCAAGCAAGGGCCTGCAACTTCCACACATTCGTGATACCTTATGATTTGTTAGTGTTTGTAATCTTTTCTTTTTGAGCTTCAAGGCTTTATATTAGTTCCCTACCCCCCCTTTCATTTTTTACTTATTTATCTTATTATTTTTTTAAATTTTATTTATTTATGGGGGGAGGGGCAGAGAGAGAGAGAATCTCAAGCAGGCTTTGCATTATTAGTGTGGAGCTCGTTGCGGGGCTCAGACCCATGAACCATGAGATCATGACCTGAGCCGAAATCAAGAGTTGGACGCTTAACCAACTGAGCCACCCAAGTGACCCTATTTATTTATTTTATTAAGTATAGTTGACACATAAAGTTATATTAATTTCAGGTGTCCCACACAGTGATTCAGCAATTCCATACATGGCACCATGAAAATCATTGCATGATACAACATTATAATAATATTATTGACTACATTCCCTATGCTGTACTTTTCATCCCCTTGACTCATCTATTTTATAACTGGAAGTTTGTACCTCTTAATCCCTTTCACCTATTTCACCCATCTCCCCAAATCCCCCTCTTCTCTAGCAACAACCAGTTTGTTCTCTGTATTTATGAGTCTTCCTGTATTTGTTTGTTCATTTGTTTTGTTCTTTAGATTCCACATATGAGTAAAATCATATGGTATTTGTCTTTCTCTGTCCTATTCCACTTAGTGTTGTACCCTCGAGATCCATTTGTGCTGTTGCAAATGGCCAGATTTCATTCTTTTTTTTGTAGTGTGTGTGCTCTCTGCAAAGCCTTTGACACACTTACTCATCCTGTGCGCACAGCAGTTCTGCATGGCAAGGAGGGAAGCACCATCTCTAATTGAGAGAGAAGAAATCTGAGACCCAGAAGAGAGCCAGCATTCTTGCCCAATGTCACATTAGTATGTAGTGACAGAACCAGGACATCCAGAACCTAGTGCTGGGTGTGTGTGGAGGGTGGGGAATATTTCTTCCCTGGTCATCCTTATGTGTCCAGACTTAACCTCTCCCAATCATCTTTACTACTTTTTCCCATGGAAGGGGGAATGCGTATCCAATTACTGAGGCTAAGAGTAGGAATTGGGCAGAGCTCTTTCCTCTTCCTCCTTTTTTCTCATGGAGCCATCTGCCCATAGAAACGCACGTTGTCTGCCATGCCATTGGTTTACATGATCTCCCCCACGTCCAACGTCTACTAAGACATATTAGCACAGACAATGGTACTAATGTGTGAGGGAGATAGTGGATGTCTGTAGGGATGGAGTGGGGGCTATTGTTATGGAGAGATTAAGGAAAAACAATGACAATTTCTACTCAAAGTTATCTTTTCAATCAATTTAAACTTGATTTGTTTCTAGAGGGATACTTCTTACTCTTATTTATGCTAATAAATAAAAATTAAATGAAAAAAAAACATGAAGACACGTGGAGAGCTAGCTAATGAATGATTTGGGGGTTTACTGTGGACTGTTCTTCCTCCTGATCTGGACGTGGCTGGTATCAGCTTAAATACCAACTCTTTAGAGAAGCCTTTTCTGACCTTCTGAGCCAAAGGGGCCAACCTTCCTCATCTCTAATTGGAAAAAATAAATGTTTCTTCCTTGGTAATTTGACAGAAGAGGTTTTACTGACTGCAAATGGAGCGTCTCGCCCAGGGCTGGTCATATTGTGAGCTTGATAGACACTGGCTTCCCATTCCTTTCTGGACTGGAAGAAGTGCAGAGGGACAGGACTCTTGCCCAGTTGTCCAAAGCAGCAGTGGGAACAAAGCCAGCCCTTCTCTGGGACAGAGAGGCAGGGTCCAAAGGCAGTAGGAGTGATGCCTGTTGCCACAGGAGTCCTCAGCCACAGGCTGCCACTTGAGCCCTGGGTTTTCATGGCTTAAAGGTGTGGAAGCTTTATTGTACCCCCTGACTCCCGTAGCTTCTCTGAAAATACCCTCCTGCTTGTAGGAGCTTGTTTGGGGACAGATGTTCACTCAGTTCCGTACCAGTTTGCTTTAGGATCCTAGATTTGGAAACTGCAGATCTGTTTTAACAGGTTCTCTCTGTTGGAATCTTTTCATTTAATGACGTGATTCATGGTATAAAGATGGCTTCCTCACAAAAATCTTTTTGCCATAAAACAAACAAATGAAGTACACCTTAAGTGGGGTGTCTGAACTCTACTAAGATAACCTCCACTTTTGCATGGCCGTTCTGATGTCTGCATCCATCCTTCTTCCACACAGGAGCCAGAGTGACCATAAAACAGGATCAAAGCCTCGGGGCGCCTGGGCGTCTCAGTTGGTTAAGTGTCGGACTCCTGATCTCAGCTAAGGTCATGATCTCACAGTTCGGGAGCTCGAATGCTGCGTCGGGTTCTGTGCTGATGGCGCAGAGCCTGCTTGGGATCCTGTCTCTCCATTTCTCTGCCCCTCCCCTGCTTGTGTGCTCTCGCTCTCACTCTCTCTCTCCTTCTCTCAAAATGAATAAACTTAAAAATAATTTCCCTTATATAAAAAAAAAAACAAATCAAAGCCTCACACACTGTTGGTAGGAACACACAACATTCCACCTGCTTTGGAAAACAGTCTGGCAGTTCCTCCAACAGTTAAACAGAGTTATCATATGAACCAGCAATTCTGCAGTACCCACGAGAAATTAAAACATACACCCACACAAAAACTCATACACTTTTCATAGCAGCATTATTCATAATAGCCACAAAATAGAAATAAGCTAAATGTCCATCAGTGGAAGAATGGATAAATGAAATGTGGTACAAGGTACGAGGTGGGGGGCAGGTAGTGGCTAAGGGATACAGGGCTTCTTTTTAGGGTAAAGAATATTATGTTTTTATATAATATATTTTTTAAGTTTATTTACTTTTGAGAGAGAGAGAGAGAGTGAGAGTGTGAGTGGGGGAGGGGCAGAAGAGATCCCAAGCAGGCTCTGTGCTATCAGTGCAGAGCCCAACACAGGGCTTGAACTCACCAACTATGAGATCATGATCTGAGCCAAAACCAAGAGTCGGATGCTTAACTGCTTAACTGACTGAGCCAACTGAGCCACCCAAGTGTCTCCCTGAAGGGAATATTCTAAAGACAGTTGTAGTGATGGTTACATAACTCTGTGAATGTACTTAAAGCCACTGAACTGTAGTTTAATTAGGCAAATTGTATGGTATAAGAATTGTATCTCAATAAAGCTGCTAAATTAAAACAACATTAAACAAAATAAACTGAATCCTATCTTTCTCCTGCTTGAATCCAGTTCTGAAAGCAAGTCCTGGTGACTTCACCCCATAAACAAATAACGAATCAGTCCATCTCCATTCTCCTTGTCCACCTCCACTTCTGCTCCAACCCTGGCTGTGGCCTCCTCAGGTTCCTGTGGTCTACCCTGGGCTCCTCACACAGTGGCGAGCATGAGCCTTTAAAATGTAAACCAGAACGTGTCGTTCTTCTGTTTAAAATGTCGTGGCTTCCTGTTTCTCTTGGAATGAAATTTGTTCACCTAGAATACATTCTCAATGGTGGTCACTTGAGGTGGCTGCTGACCATGTCTCAGTGTCACCTACCGGGCCACATCGTCCTTCTCTTTGGCCTTTCAAATGTGCCCAGTTTGTGCTGCTCGGTGTCTTTGTCCTGTGGAGTCTTCTGCCCGACCCCTGGCTTGGCTGACCAGTCTCGGCTCAGATGTCTCTTCGGACCTGGCCTCCCTGTGCCCCTAGACTGTGCTGCTGCCCTGCTCATTTCTGAGGTCCTCTTGGCTCTATCTGCTATTTTCTTCTTCTCCTCTATTTATTGCCTTCTCTTCTCCGCAGAGGAAGTTCCTTGAGGGCAGGGATTTCTGTGTGCTTTCTTTTCTCCTCTACCTCTAGTGCCCAAAACAGTGCCTAGTTAGTGATCAGTGCCCACATGTGCTCATTGATGGACTAAATGAATACAGCTCTACCCTGACCTTCCTCTGCTCCTGGGATAAAGTATCAAATTTTAACCAGAGTCTACATACATTTTGTGGGAAAGTGGGGAAGCTCTTCTCAAGGCCAGAACTCAGGAGGTGCTACTCTCTAATTTTCTGAGTGCTGTGGGGAACTGGTCAAATCTGACAAGTAAGTGGACTTCTTTCATTCCCTCCCAAGCCAGCATCTGACTTAGTCACTTCCAGCCCCTGACTACAGACACAGGGTCTGACCAAACTTGGTGCTTCCATTGGTCAGATTCCAATTCCTTCAGGACACCAGAATTGTAAGGTAAAATAAAAGAGCAATGACCAATCATATACTATTTTAGAAGAACGCATCCAGGGGTACCTGGGTGGCTCAATTGGTTGAGTGTCCGACTTCAGCTCAGGTCATGATTTTGCGGTTTGTGGGTTCGAGACCCGAGCCAGGCTCTGTGCTGACAGCTTAGAGCCTGGAGCCTGCGAGCCTGGAGCCGCCTTCGGATTCTGTGTCTCCCTCTCTCTCTGCCTCTCCCCTGCTTGTGCTCTGTCTCTCTTTCTCAAAAATAAACATTAAAAACAATTTAAAAAAAAAAAGAAAAACATCCATTTTAGAAAAATCAAAAATACAAACAAGATTTTAAAGCATTTTCAAATATGTAATAACTATAGTGATATAATAACTAATATTTTTATATATCCTACTATATAATTCCCCATGCAAATATAGACATATAATTTCCAAAAATAGGGTTACATGATACATAACTATTGTGTTACCTTCACAATAGATCTTGAGCTCTCCAACATAATTTTTTTCAATGTTTATTTATTATCTACTGTTTTTATACAGCAAGCAAATTACAATTTTGATATGTTACCAAGCAAGAAGTATGAAAACATTGAACAGCCCGAGGCATCAAGGAAGTTTCCCTGAGAACTATTATTGGTGGGCATTTTGGTTGATTCCAGTTTTTCATTATTGTAATTTGTATTATGATGGATGTTCTTGAGACTGCACACGTGCTATATTATTTTCTTTGGTTAAATTTCTATGAGCAAAACTCACCTTCGTTACAGGTAGACTCCTATGAAGGAATATCAGGAAGTTTGGAAGGGAGAGACCTGGAGAGAGGGGTATTTTGTGACTAGTTGAAAGCAGTCTCATATACAAGATGTTCTCCTGACTTGTTAACTGCAAAGCTTGCCATTTTTAAAGGCATTTATTACAGCTCTCTACCTCTATAAACTGCTGGAACAGTTCCATGAGAGCAACACTCATAGTTACCGAGACCATGATGTACAGTGGTCCCCCCCTTCTCCGTGGTTTCAGTTACCTAGGGTCAACTACAGTCCAGAAGCAGATGATCTTCCCGATACAGTGTGATATATATGTCACAATGCCTGTGGCATTTGCCTCACTTTGTCTCATCATGTAGACGTTTTATCATCTCACATCACCACAAGAAGGGTGAGGACAGTACAGTAAGACATTTTGAGAGACAGAGACCACATTCACATAACTTTCTTTATAGTATAGCATTAAAATTGCTCTATTTTATTAATAGTTATTGTTGTTAATCTCTTACTATGCCTAATTTATAAATTAAGCTTTATCATAAATGTGTATGTGAAGGAAAAAACCTATAGCACGTACAAGTGAGTTCGGTACTATCTGTGGGTTCAGGACATCCACTGGGGCTCTTGGAATGTGTCCCCAGCAGATAAGGGCAGGGAGAAGGGGCTACTGTAATTACTTTCAAACTACAGTGACATAATCACAGGCCCAGATTGTCATTTCACATTCTGACTGTGCAATGGACCTATTTGAAGTTACTGTATTCTGATCCTCCAGAGTAAGAGGATGTAGCTCAAGGATGCTCCTGGGTTGCTCAAGCCATCAGAGAAGCAAGCAGCTTCCTCACAGCTAGCTCAGGGCTCCAGTGGAATCTGTGGCACATGAGCTGTTCTCCCTGTCTTGTCCCTGGTCTCCTGAGAACACCTTTTCCTTTGCTGTGGAACCTTCAGAACAGGAAGCAGGGAGGCCTGCTTGTGAATCATTGATGTCATCATCAGACATAGTGTTCTCCTTAGTCTTTCGAAGCAGAATGGTGGTAAAATTTTCCTGAAAAGCTATGCCCCTGCCTTCTGAATTCTGAACAGCTACCATAATAACTTTGCCCCTTGACCTTCGGGCTCCCATTTGGTTAACAAGCAAGCCCAAGAGACTGCTCAGTCTTTTACTGCTTCGTGCTAATTGTATGCTTGGCAGACGCTGTCTTCTCTTGTTGGTGACTGTGGTAGACACACACACAAATTGTGTCCCCGGTAGACACCAAAGCTCTGGAACCCATGAATCCTACCTTATTGGGAAAAGGAGCCTTTGAAGGTTAAGTGTCTTGAGATGAGATAGTCTTCTATTGTCTGAGTGGGCCCTAAATCCAATGACATGTGTCCTTACAAGAGAACAGCAGAGGAAGATTTGAGATGGAAGAGGTGAAGGCCCTGTGACAACGGAGGCAGAGATTGGAGAAGTGCTCCTACAATCCAAGAAACACCTGCAGCCACCAGAAGCTGGAAGAGGCCAAGAATGGATGATTCGCCCCCTGCGCTTCAGAAGGGAGTGAGGCCCTACAGGCACCTCGACTTTGAACTTCTGACCTCCAGGACTGTGAGAGAATAAAGTCCTGTTGTTTTACTTTATTTTTTAAAGTATTTATTTAAGTAAATTCTACACCCAGTGTGGGGCTTGAACTCATGACCCTGAGATCAAGAGTCCCACGCTCTCCTGACTGAGCCAGCCAGGCTCCCCTAAAGTTCTGTTGTTGGAAACCAGTCTGTGGGTGACTTGTTATGGCGCCACAGAAAGCAAATACACTGGCTTCTTACAATCCCCTTTTCACCGTTACTGAAGGCTACTGCTCTCTCAGATATCTGCTGAGCTGCTCTCCTCTCATAACCGTCAGGGTTTTTTAATGAAAATTTAGACCAGCAAAGTGTGGGGCTCAGGCAGTGATGCATTTTGAAACTGCACTGGTGGCTGTGACTTCAGCCTGACTCCGAGGCCACTGCCTCTGGCCTAGGCGATAGGTCCTGGTCCATTGCCGGGCCCTGGGCTTGGCCTGTCCAGTAGCAGCGAGATTGCATGTTTGTCTTATTTCCTACACTTCTCTAGAAGCTCTTGAGGCCTGTGCTGCTCAGATGTTAGTATTAAACACACGCGGCTAGGCCCACCTTTAGCATTTTGCATTCAGTTGGTCCCCAGTGAGGGCTGAGAATATGCATTTTCAGCCAGCTCAGGTGATGCTGCAGACTTCAGGTTGAGCAAGCCTGTAAGATAACCAGGACGCTCTGTTTTGTCTTCCTCATTTTTGAACTTTCAACAGCTTGGAGCATAGGGCTCTGCTCTCAATAATAGTAATGGGAGTCGGATTAGTTTGAACTGTTAAGCCTTTGAGGACAAGGTCCGCATCTTATACCTTTTTTCTATGTCTTTAGTGCTCCATGAGTGCCAGGACATGGCAAGTGCCAGCAGGAGACATGAAAGAGCAGGTGTGCCAGCAAAACTTCCATCTGTAAGAGGTGGCAGCACATCATAGGAAGGGCCCAGGGATGGCAGAAGCCGCTCCTTCAGAGAAGCATTGCATTGTTGGGGACCGTCATCAAAAAGACGGGACCACCAACTGACCTGTGAGCTGGACCCGGGCACCCCCTCTCCTGCCCTTGGAATGTGGGTTCCGCTTGCCTTTCCAGCTCCCAGAGGCTGCTCCGAGGACACAGCCTTGAGAGGGTGATGTGATGTTGAAAACCACCAGTATATACGTGACCGGGCCTGGTGAGGGCCTCTTAGTAACCTTTTAAGATTTGGAGGGTGGGTGCAGGCGTCCGTTTGTCTTACTGTCACCCAAGATAAGCCTCATATGAAAGGTCCCTTTGCTGTTATTAAAACTGCCACCTACGCACCTGGAGTGGCCTGCCTCTTTCTTGGGTCTCTCCTCCTCATGTCATTCGCAGTGTCTTAAACAGGCCTTGGATCAATTCCAGGTTTTGAAGGAGTGGCAGGTGTTAGTCTGCTTAGTTTACCTGCGTGTCTTGGTCTAGTTTTGCACTCTGCTGATGGTTTTGTTATGATCAGGGTGACAGAAGCACTTGTGGGCGATATCAGCATGAGGGGCATGCCAAGAGGATGTCGGGGGTGGGTAGCATGGGGGCGGGTAAGAGCGATACCTTGACATTTTGAAGACAAAGTTTGTCTCGATCATAGTTTTGTTAGGTCAAACCAGTTCCAAGAAAGTGTGAAAGAACCTGTTTTCTGGTTTTCGTGCATCATCTTGCCAGGGTAGCCTGCCCTTGAGAAGCACGCCCCTGAAGCGTCTGCTTTTCCTTGCTCTTGCAAGCTCATTAATGGCGTTTTCCCAGAGACCCAGAAATAGCAAATTCCATTAAAAGCCTTATCATTAAACACAATACAGCTCTTTATGTGGGAGAAGGATGGCCTCTGAATAAGAGTCCATTAGGGCTGTGGGCTGGAAAAAATGGGTCAGCTTTCTTTTAAAGGAGAAATTAATACAGCAGGCAAGAGCCAGCAATACTGGCGACATTCGTCTTGCAAAGCTTTTCCTCTCCATGCTGCCAAAGTGCTCCTGTCCAGACTTGCTATTCCTGTCCTCAGCCTCCTGGAGCAGGGCCCATTGGTCCCAAGGAAGCCTATCAAATTATCTGGTGACAGCCTAAATAAAAATGAGTGGGGAAATTAGAACAGAGTATAG
Source organism: Panthera pardus (assembly GCF_024362965.1). Taxonomy (NCBI): domain Eukaryota; kingdom Metazoa; phylum Chordata; class Mammalia; order Carnivora; family Felidae; genus Panthera; species Panthera pardus. The sequence goes on from NW_026526688.1 coordinate 191,141,425, forward strand.
GGTTGTGTGTGTGTGTATGTGTGTGTGTGTGTGTGTGTGTGTGTGTGTGTGTGTGTGTATTTGTGAGCAAATGTAAACTAAACCATGCCTCAGGAAAGCAAATGCTAATCAGTAACTCATGTGCTGACCTCTCTCCCCTTTGGTGGGTCCTAATGTGAGTTCCATGAATAGTGGTTCATAGCCACATCCATGACATGCTGTCCCCAGAGAAGAGCTGATAGAGAGAAACTTGTTTCCATTACAGCAGGTGAGTGCTCAGAAGGGCTGTGCAGTGTGTAATATCCTCATTGTGACTTAGGGAAGCAAAAGCACAGGGCTTTGTGGGACCTTGGTAGCTGGAGTTGACTGGCAGGGGAAGAACCAGCATTGAACAACAGGAGCTGGGAAGTGAGCATCCCATTGAGATGCCAGGGACGCAGTGTCTGAAAAACCTAGGCAGCACAAGTGTGAGTCAGGCTGATGTCTGCAATGGGAGAGTTCTTCAGCTGTGTGGGCCAGGACAATGAGGGGTTCTAGAAGGTGGGTGATTCAGAATTCAGGGGAGCTGGCTGGTAGAAGTAGGTATTTGGAATTCTGTCCAAATTCAGCAGGATCGCCTGCTAATAGGACATGGACAGGGAGACCCAACTCTACAAAAGGAGGATTTGGTAGTGGCAGGTTCTTGGCAAACGACATGGAGAATTTAAGGACTTTGTAAGATATTCGAAGGGGAAATATCTTGTGGGAGATTCAATATATAGTTGTGCTAGCTTGGATGTTTGCATTAGTGTTCAGCAAATACTCCTGTCCCCTTCCCCCATCCCATGAACAGAGTTTGCCTCCTCATCCCATTGATGATGGGCTTCTTCTTGAACCTGCTTTGGTCCATGGAATGTTAAAGGCTGTGAACATGGGCAGAGGCCTTCGATGTGCTTGTGCCATTTGGATATTGCCATGAGAAAACCATGTGCTGAGTGGCCACAGTCCCTATAGTCTGGCCCCAAAGGAGCAGACCTGAATCCAGCTCTCACAGCTTGGAGCCAAACCCGGATGATTCAAAATCTGAAACATGGGGCAGATCCACTCAGCCAAGACCAGCCTAGATCAGCTCAACCATAGTTAGCCTGCATGAGAAAAAAAAATGCTTCTTGTAATAAGTCATTGAGTTCAAGGGTAGTTTGTTTTGCAGCTATGGGCAGTCCCTAAGACAGTAGGGTTGGACCTCAGAAGAAATAGCTAGGCTAGAGACTGGATTTTAGGAATTATTAACTTATAGAGGATAGTTTGTTTATTTCTTCATTTACTCCTTCACTCAGTAAATATTTGGTACAAACTGATTCTGGACTGGGTACTTCCATTCATTGCTATGGAGATTGTTTAAAATCCTTGTGGAAATAGGTCTTTTGGCAGCTTTCCCAGGGAGGATTTGCAGCATTAGAACAAAAGGCTGTCAAAAATGGAACCTTCAGGACAGCTATCCTATGAAAGAGAGAGCCTGAGAGAGCCTGAGAGAGCCCTGAGAGAGATATTGGGAGACATAGGTGAAGCTGGTGTTTCACACGGGAGGAGAGGCCTTCAAGAGGGAGTGTTGACTGGTGGCAGGTGGTGCAGAGATGGAAGGTGGTTTGAGTCCTGAAAAAGAAGCCATTATAATTGGTCATTGGTGACCTGGGTGTCATTAGAATGATGGGCCACGGTTAGGAGAGCCTGGCACAGGGAGCCAAATGTTGACATCTGTATTAATTGGCTCAGGCTGCCATAACAGAATACCACAGACCATGTGACTTAAACAATTGAAATGTATTATCTCACATTTCTGGAGGCTGGAAGTTCAAGAACAAGTTGCCAGTGATGTTGGTTTCTGTTGAGAGGGGTCTCTTCCTGGCTTGTAGACAGCCCCCCTCTTGCTGTGTCCACACATTGCTTTCCATTGTGCATATGCGGGGAGAGGTTTGTGGTGTCTCTTCCTTTTCTTATTGGGATGCTAGTCCTACTGGATTAGGGCCCCACCATTATGACCTCATTTAATTTTAATTACCTCCTTAAAGGCCCTCTCTCCAAATACACTTACACTAGGGGTTAGTAATTCAAAGTATAAATCTGGGAGGGCACCCAATTTAGTCTCTAAGAGCATCAGAAGACTTGGGTCTGGTTCCAGCTTTGCCACTGCTTGGATCACCTCTGTGAAATTCCCCGAGGACTCCCTGTCTGGATCTGTCTAATGGACACAGTGCCCACCTCACCTGCCTGCTTCAGGGTTGCTGCAGGGAGAACTTTGTGCCTCTTTGCTGCTGCTTCTGGTTGCCTTTTCCATCTATATTCCTTGGGAAGAGGAGCTCCCCAGCTGTCCCTGTCTACCCCCACCTAGGTTCCTGCCACTTGCCTAGCCCACTCTCCTGAAGATGGGGAAACATCCCTTCCCCCTAGTGTTCAGCCACCACAGAAAGAGCTCTGAAGGCTCATACTTTAGTTCCCTTACATTCCCTTCTATGGGGGAACAAGCCACTTGTTTTTGAGGTTTCTATGTCAGAGAACACATGATAGCCACCACCTTGAGCTTGCTTTGTGTCGTCAGTCAACCAGGGCCCAGGATGGAGCCCGGGCATTACCTTAGGCTTATGGCAGGGTATCTCAGCCTGGGCCCTACTGACATTTGAGGCCAAATAATTCTTTGTTGTGAAAGGCTGTCCTGTGCATTGTAAATGTTTAGAAGCATCCCTGTCCTCTACTTATTAAATACCAGTAGCCCTCCCCTAGACAACAGAAAATGTCTCCAGATGTTGCCAAATAACCTCTGGGGGCTGGGAGGGGGGGTCCAATCAACTCCTGTTGAGAACCAATGACTTAGGCAGACTTTGTTCACTCAAGGCTCAAGCCATATTTGGACAGTGACTTTGAAGAGCCTTCAGTTCACTATCTTAGGACTTAATCAGAAGTCACAGAGTCCCCTGGAGAAGAGACATTTCTTCCCAGAAGCCCAGGAGGCTTCTGTGTAAATATGCAACAGTGTGGTGGTTCTTGCTGGTAAACCAGAGTTTCCAAGGGAGACCTGGGGATTGGGCTCCCCATTTTCCCAGAGGTCTTTTAAGACTCTAAGTGCTCTTAACATTAAAAGGACAAGTCACACATAAATAGCAATACCTAACAATGTTGAATGCATTGCCTGAGTCCAGGACGTGTGTCTTGTTTGGTTATTTATTTGGCAAGAGACACAGACAGACAAGGGGCAGCCTGGATGGTTTTCTGATTTGAATATCTGGTTGACTTTGAATTTCCTCTAGAGCTTCAGGTCCTCATGTGCAAAATGGGCATTTTAATCCCTACTTCCTCCACTGGACTGTTGTTCAGGTGAGAATTCGTATATGAATTCCTTACCAACTAAGCATGTTATGAAATCCTGAATTGTTTAGGGGCCCTAGTCAGTCAGGTCTGGATTCACATCACTCGTGTGCTCCAAACCGTCTGGAGCCTTAGAAAGTTACCCAACAGATTCCTTAGATTCCTCACCTGACAAATATTGGAAGCAGTACCTACCTTGATGTGTGAAGATGGCAACTAACTGACGTAGCAAATAGATTTAAAACAACAGCGAATGGCTGAAGATTTTCTTGAATTAACTTTAAGAACCTAGCTAGATGCCCTATACCCAACTTTGAGCTGCTCGCTGAGCTCTGATGCCATGCAATGGAACACTTCTCCTAACATTTCAGGCAAGTCTGCTGCCTTGACCCCCGTAGAGGTGGTTCTTGGGGGAGTAAAAGTGTCCGGGCAGTGTCCACTGCTTGACAATGTCTGAAGAAACTGGACAGCACTTCAAGGCAGTGAGCTAATCCCTAAAGGGAATGAGTCCAGTGGAAGCAGGGACGTGGAGCTGGTGGAGACCAGAAGAAACAGAAGCCAGTCCCCTAAAAACCCAAAGGATGGATGGTGCTGAGATTCCCACTGTCTGTTTAATGGGGGTTCCGGTCACATTTCCTTTGACTCCCAAGGATAGGATAGGATGCTCCAGCTGACGTCAGACTTCTACTGCTTCAGAGAAAAGATAAATGCATTATCTTTTATACCTTGGGGCGGGGGGGAGGGGTGGTTCTGAATTGGCCGAAAGAGGCTGATCCATCTTTTCTCCACCTTTTCCCAACTATCTTTTATTCTCATTTATTTTAACGTTTCCCAACTTTTTAACCCCTTAAATCAAGTAAACCATCTAAGCAGAGAGACAGTGAAGTTGAACACCACCATCAGCGTGACAGTGTAGAGTGCCAAGGAAAGGGGAAGCGTGTTGTGATCCCTGAGCAGTGCGCACTTGTCACTCAGGTCTCCCTCCTGCTAAGTGCCATTTAACAGCCTCCAAGGATCTTATTTATCACCCCTTTCACTTTACTGTGGCAGTGCCCTCACTTATGCAATAAAAATGACGTCACCCTTCTGCAGATGCTTCAATAGGCACTAGAGGTCAAAACCATCTCTTCTTCCTACCTTGGAAAAAAATGCACCTGTCACATTTCAGAAACGGATACAAAAGCCTGGACCTGAAAAAAAAAAAAACAAAACCCAGTCATCTAAATTATCTTCCCAACAACAGACAGGTCCTTGGCTGTTGCTACAGGGAGGCAGGTGGTTAGCTACTTGGCTGGTTGGTTCCAGGATGCATGAGCCCATAGTGAAAGCAACGATGGGCTATTCGAAATTTCAGCCAAATACACCGCAGTTGCCAGTACTGAATAAATAATCTCTGATGGCTAAGCTGATGCTAAGATTTATCATGCAGTATTGCTGCTTCCAAGAATATATAGGAACTTAGTGTTGCCTTAAAAGTGGTTCAGTTTTAGAAACAATGCACAATTAAATTAGTACTGACAAATGGGGGCAAGTTTTAGTCCCACACATTCCTTCAGCTGGAAATGACCTAGAGATAATTTAGTTATTGGCCCAGTTCACACACTGGAGACTAGACTAGCTAAGAGGCTTCTCTGAAGTCACACAGCTAATTAGTAGCAAGGCAGATTTAGTTGGGGATGGGGAGGAGGTCATTTGTTTTGTTTTTGGCATGTTGAGTTTAAAGGTCTTATGAAACATCCAAGTCAAGATGTCAGGGAGGCAGCTGGTTATTTTTAATGGTCCTTTAAGAGAGAGGTCAGGGTTTGAGTTACAGATTTGAGGGTGGACATTGCTAAATACCTTACTCACATATTTCACACATCTTTCAACCCTTGTTTCTTTTTAGTAGAAAATGGCATTAAGAACCTGCAGTCTATATGCTGAGGGCACTCATTGCTACTAGGTTGTTCCTCAAATCTAGGCTTTTTTTTTTTTTTTTAAGTAGGCTCCACGCCTAGCGCAGAGCTCAACACGTGGCTCAAACCGATGACCCTGAGATCAAGACCTGACCTGAGATCGAGTCAGACGCTTAACCAACTGAGCCACCCAGATGCCCTGAATCTAGACCTTCCATGCAGATATATGAGATATGTATTTTTCTAAAGATAAATTGCATCATGGTTTCATATTGATACTTGTAAGTCAAGCTGAAAGTGTATAGGGTTTTAAATTCAACCTTAATGATTTTATATCTGTAGGTGTCATGGACAGAGGCCTAACTTGCATCAAGCTATTTGAGAGTCATTGCTCCTTGAACTGTTACAGACCTGCATCAGTTCATAGGCCCAGAGCCCCTTAATCTAGGGGAGAACAGGTCCCCTTAAGAAAGAACTCACACCTCGGTACTGAGTCTTTCCCCAAGCGGAACTGTTGTGTGAGTGTATGAGGGTAGCTGTGTCCTGGAGAAAGTTGGATACCTAGACCTTTGATTATTGGACATTGACTCTGAGAAAACTGAGGCACAGAAACGCTAAATAATTTTCCCCAAATCACACAACTAGTAAGTAGTAGAGCCAGAATTCAAATCGAGACATTCCATGCTATTAATTACTATGCTTCACAGACTCTCATGTAACCACCATGGGACTAGGATCTATTCTCACTGATGTTGGGGTGACCTCTCTGAAACCCACTGGATCATATATGCAGCTACATCACATCCTGCATTGGCTCCCTATTGCCATTAGAGTAAACAGGGCCATCTGTGATATGCCTTTTTTTTTTTTTGCCTTTCCAATCTCATCTTCTGAATACTTCCTGGCCTCACCCCATGCACAAGGCATGCCAGATAACCTAAAGATTTGTAAACACACCATTTCCTTCCACCTCTTCTTGTGTTTGCACGTTTCCTCAGTTTGATGTCCTCTCCACCTTAACACTTCCCAAGGTCATGTTCAAGTGGCTTTGTGAAGCGTTTATGAATCACCCAAGGCAAACAGATCCCTCCCACCTTGGGAACTACCACATATGGCACTCTCCTCCATGACAGCATCATGGACAATACATTCCACTGGCACAAATGCCCATGAGCAACTTGAGGATACTGTCCATGGCTTGTGATCTTTGAATCTGTAGAGCTTCTTATATAGAGCTAGAAACATGGTGGCCTTTCACATATTTGCTGAATTAATAAAAAAAATGAATAAACTTAAAGGAAAGCTGTGGCTTGATTATAATGGCCTTGAATATGCTGCTGAATAGTCTGCTTTCCAGCCAACCATCCAAATGACTCTCCAGTGAATTCACTGTCAAACTAACTTCTATTTGTTTTCTTTAATGCACAGATATAAAAAATAAAACAAAAATGTCAAATTATTCCACAAGTCAGATAACCAATGTGAACTATTTAAAAAAATTTGTATAAATTGTCTTTCTCTGCAATTTTTTTAAATAGTCCACAGTAGTTCATTTTTGCTTTTGCTTCCCTTGCCTCCAGAAACGTTTTGAGTAAGAAGTTGCTGCGGGCAAGATCAAAGACGTTTTTGCCTGCTTTCTCCTCAAGGATTTTGATGGCTTCCTGTCTTACATTGGGGTCTTTCACCCACTTTGAGTTTATTTTTGTGTATGGTGTAAGAAAGTGGTCCAGGTTCATTCTTATGCATGTTGCTGTCCAGTTTTCCCAGCACCACTTGCTGAAGAGACTGTCTTTATTCCATTGAATATTCTTTCCTGCTTTGTCAAAGATTAGTTGGCCATATGTTTGTGGGTCCATTTCTGGGTTCTCTATTCTGTTCCATTGATCTGAGTGTCTGTTTTTGTGCCAATACTACACTGTCTTAATGATTACAGCTTTGTAGTATAGCTTGAAGTCTGGGATTGTGATGCCTCCTGCTTTGGTTTTCTTTTTCAAGATTGCTTTGGCTATTCAGGGTCTTTTCTGGTTCCATACAAATGTTAGGATTATTTGTTCTAGCTCTGTGAAGAATGTTGGTGTTATTTTGATAGGGATTGCATTGAATATGTAGATTGCTTTGGGTAGTATTGACATTTTAACAATGTTTGTTCTTCCTATCCAGGAGCATGGAATATTTTTCCATTTTTTTATGTCTTCTTCAATTTCTTTCATAAGCTTTTTATAGTTTTCAGTGTATAGATTTTTCACCTCTTTGGTTAGATTTATTCCTAGGTATTTTATGGTTTTTGGTGCAGCTGTAAATGGGATCAATTCCTTGATTTCTCTTTCTGTTGCTTCATTGTTGGTGTATAGGAATGCAACCGATTTCTGTGCATTGATTTTATATCCTGCAACTTTGCTGAATTCATGAATCAATTCTGGCAGTTTATTGGTGGAATATTTTGGGTTTTCCATATAGAGTATCATATCATCTGCGAAGAGTGAAAGTTTGACCTCCTCCTGGCCGATTTGGATGCCTTTTATTTCTTTGTGTTGTCTGATTTCAGAGGCGAAGACTTCTAATAATATGTTGAATGACAGTGGTGAGAGTGGACATCCCTGTCTTGTTCCTGACCTTAAAGGGAAAGCTGTCAGTTTTTTCCCCATTGAGGATGATATTAGCGTTGGGTTGTTCATATATGGCTTTTATGATCTTGAGGTATGCTCCTTCTATCCCTACTTTCTTGAGGGTTTTTATCAAGAAAGGATGCTGTATTTTGTCAAATACTTTCTCCACATCTCTTGAGAGGATCGTATGGTTCTTGTCCTTTCTTTTATTGATGTGGTGAATCATGTTAATTATTTTGTGGATATTGAACCAGCCCTGCATCCCAGGTGTAAATCCCACTTGGTTGTGGTGAATAATTTTTTTTAATGTATTGTTGGATCTGGTTGGCTAATATCGTGTTGAGGATTTATGCATCCATGTTCAACAGGGAGATTGGTCTATAGTTCTTTTTAGTGGGGTCTCTGTCTGGTTTTGGAATCAAGGTAATGCTGGCTTCATAGAAAGAGTTTGGAAGTTTTCTTTCCATTTCTATTTTTTGGAACACCTTCAAGAGAATAGGTGTTAACTCTTCCTTAAATGTTTGGTAGAATGCCCCTGGAAAGCCATCTGACCCTGGACTCTTGTTTTTTGGAAGAATTTTGATTACTAAGTCTATTTCTTTTCTAGTTATGGATCTGTTCAAATTTTCTATTTCTTCCTGTTTCAGTGTTGGTAGTGTATATGTTTCTAGGAATTTGTCCATTTCTTCCAGATTGTCCATTTTATTGGCATATAATTGCTCATAATATTCTCTTATTATTGTTTTTATTTCTGCTGTGTTGGTTGTGATCTCTCCTCTTTCATTCTTGATTTTATTTATTTGGGGCCTTTCCTTTTTCTTTTTCTTTTTCTTTTTCTTTTTCTTTTTCTTTTTCTTTTTGACCAAACTGGCTAGTGGTTTATCAATTTTGTTAATTCTTTCAAAGAACCAGCTTCTGGTTTCATTGATCTGTTCTACTGGTTTTTTTGGTTTCGATAGCATTAATTTCTGCTCTAATCTTTGTTATTTCCTATGTTCTGCTGGTTTTGAGTTTTATTTGCTGTTTTTTTTCCAGGTCCTTAAGGCATAAGGTTAGGTTGTGTATCTGAGATCTTTCTTCCTTCTTTAGGAAGGCCTGGATTACTATATACTTTCCTCTTATGACCATCTTTGCTGTGTCCCAGAAGTTTTGGGCTGTGGTGTTGTCATTTTCATTGGCTTACATGTACTTTTCTATTTCCTCTCTAACTTCTTGGTTAGCCCATTCATTCTTCAGTGGTATGTTTTTTAGTCTGCAAATATTTGTTATCTCTCCAATTTTTTTCTTGTGGTTGATTTTGAGTTTCATAGCATTGTGGTCTAAAAAATATGCACGGTATGATCTCAATCTTTTTGTACTTACTTAGAGCTGATTTGTGTCCCAGTATATGGTCTATTCTGGGGAACGTTCCATGTGCACTGGAGAAGAATGTCTATTCCGCTGCTTTAGGATAAAATGTTCTGAATATATATGTTAAGTCCATCTGGTCCAGTGTGTCATTCAAAGCCATTGTTTCCTTTTTGGTTTTTTGATTAGATGATCTGTCCATTGCTGTGAGTGGGGTGTTGAAGTCTCCTACTATTATGGTATTACTATCAATGAATTTCTTTATGTTTGTGATTAATTGATTTATATATTTGGGTGTTTCCACATTTGGCACATAAATGTTTACAATTGTTAGATCTTGGTGGATAGACCCCTTGATTATGATATAATGCCTTTCTGCATCTCTTGATACAGTCTTTATTTTAAAGCCTAGATTGTCTGATATAAGTATGGCTACTCCAGGTTTCTTTTGTTGACCATTAGCATGATAGATGGTTCTTCATCCCCTTATTTTCAATCTGAAGGTGTCTTTAGGTCTAAAGTGGGTCTCTTGTAAACAGCATATAGATGGATCTTGTTTTCTTATCCATTCTGTTACCCTATGTCTTTTGATTGGAGCATTGAGTCCATTGACGTTTAGAGTGAGTACTGAAAGATATGAATTTATTGCCATTATGATGATTATAGAGTTGGAGTTTCTGGTGGTGTTCTCTGGTCCTTTCTAATCTTTGTTGCTTTTGGTATATATATATATATATATATATATATATATATATATATATATACACACACACACACACACACACACACACACACACACACATATATGTATGTGTATATATTTTTTCATCTTTTCTTCCCTCAGAGAGTCTCCCTTAAAATTTCTTGCAGGGCTGGTTTAGTGGTCACAAACTCCTTTAATTTTTGTCTGGGAAACTTTTTTTCTCTCCTTCTATTTTGAGTGACAGCCTTGCTGGATAAAGAATTCTTGGCTGCATATTTTTCTGATTCAGCACATTGAATATATCCTGCTACTCCTTTCTGGCCTGCCAAGTTTCTGTGGATAGGTCTGCTGCAAACATGGTCTGTCTTCCCTTGTAGGTTAGGGACATTTTTCCCTTGCTGCTTTCATGATTCTCTCCTTGCCTGAGTATTTTGTGAATTTGACTATGATATACCTTGTTGATGGTCAGTTTTTATTGAATCTCATGGGGGTCCTCTGTGCTTCCTGGATTTTGACATCTGTGTCTTTCCTCAGGTTAGGAAAGTTTTCTGCTATGATTGCTCACATATCCCTTCTACCCCTATTTCTCTGTTCCTCTTCTGGGATCCCTATGATTCTGATGTTCTTCCTTTTGAATGAGTCAGTGATTTCTCTAATTCTTAAATATGCTCTTTTGCCTTCATCTCCCTCTTTTTTCCTGCTTCATTATTCTCTATATGTTTGCCCTCTGTATCGCTGATTCTCTGTTCTGCCTCATCCATTCTTGCTGCCACGGCATCCATCCATGATTGCAGCTCAGTTATAGCATTTTTAATTTCATTCTGACTATTTTTTACTTCTTTTATCTCTGCAGAAAGTGATTCTAATCTATTTTCAACTCCAGCTAGTATTCTTATTATCGTGATTCTAAATTCTGGTTCAGACATCTTGCTTGTATCTGTGTTGGTTAAATCCCTGGCTGTTGTTTCTTCGTGCTGTTTCTTTTGGGGTGAATGCCTTCGTTTTGTCATTTTGAAGGGAGAAAATGAATTAATGAGGTAGAAAAATTAAAATTAAAAAATATAAAAATTAAAAATATTAAAATTAAGAAATTAAACACACACACACACACACACAAAATTGAATAAATGATGCTAGATCCTAGGTGTGTTTTGGTCTGGGTGTTGAAAGTGGTTTGACAGATTAGAACAGAAAAAATGGGGGGGGAGGAAATCATTTGAGAATTTGAAAAAATGAATACACTGAAGTAGACTAAAATGAGATAATGGGAGTAAAATAGAATTTGAAAAAATTTACACAAAAGTAAAGATTATAGTAGAAAAAAATTAAAGAAAAATATTTTTAATAAAAATTAAAAATAAAAATGAATTTTTTCTTTCTGTATTCAAGAAAAAGAAATGAAAAAGAGAAAAAAGAAAAAAAAGGAAATCATTTGAAAATTTGAAAAAATTAATACACTGTAGTAGACTAAAATAAAGTGATGGAAGTAAAATAGAATTTGAAAAAATTTACATAAAAACAAAAAATATAGTAAAAAAATTAAAGAAAAATATTTTAATAGAAATCGAAAGTAAAATGAAGTTTTTCTCTTTCTGCATTCAAGAAAAAGAAAAGAAATGAAAAAGAGAAAAAAGAAAAAGAAGGAAATCGTTTGAAAATTTGAAAAAGTGAATACACTGAAGTAGACTAAAATAAAATGATGGAAGTAAAATAGAATTTGAAAAAATTTACACAAAAGTAAAAAATATAGTAAAAAAAACTAAAGAAAAATATTTTTAATAAAAATTGAAAATGAAAATGAATTTTTTGTCTTTCTGTATTCTAGAAAAAGAAAAGATGTGAAAAAGAAAAAAAAAGAAAATTGAATAGATGGACCTGCTAACAGATTGAAATAGGACTGAAATCACTTTGTTTTCCCCTAGAAGTCAGACTGTGTAGTGCTCTATAGTCCAAAAACTAAGTAGGCAGTGAGACCTGTGTTCTTGAAGAGTGAGGTTGGCTCAGCTGGGTGGGGCTCAGTGTAACGGCTCTGTTCTCCACTAGATGGCGCTGCTAGCCGACTGGGGTGGATTGTTGCGTGCTCGTGGGTGCGTATGCCCATGCGCGGTAGTGGTGAACATGGCATCACCCAGCTGATACTTCTCTAGTATCAGAATTATGTTCTCCCCGATCAGCAATCACGGACCTGTCCTCTGTCTTCAGCTTTTGACCACTCCCTGCTTGTTCACTGTCCGTGACCGAGCCCCAGGCAGTACCTCTCTCCTGAGTTTTGTCTCAGATGCGGCTCTTTTCCCCGGCCCCTCACTTCTGAAGGACTGCGGTTTTGACCCGCTTCACCCCTCTGCAGGAGGGTCTCACCGAGCAATGGCCGAATGAGCAATGGCCGAATGTCAGCCTCAACCAGGAACACTTGCTGGACCCTGCTGCTGCCGGTGCCCCAACACTGCGGCCAGGTGCCAGCCCGTCCCAGAAAAGGTTCGCGAGACAGTGTAGCAGCAGCATTTCAGGGATTATGGAGAATCACAACATACGTCTGGCACCAGGCTTCACCTTTGATGACCTTGTTCCAGCATCAAAGAAAGTGGCCATTTTCTGGGGTCTGCTGGGACGAGGTGGCTTCAACAGTCTCTACCAAATGTCCTTCCAGCAGTGGAACCGCTTCTCCCCGTGTGGCCCGAGAACCTCCCGGACCCCACTCTGCTCCTGGGGATTCGCCCTTCCCACCAGAGCACCACCAGGTATCGAGCTGCGGAGTTGCAGCCTTTGCGCTCCCCTTGTTTACAGTCTTAATGGAATTTAAACCCTCTCCTTTCTCCTTTCTCCCTTTTTAGTTTAGTCCCTGCGGCTGTTTCCAATTTTCCACTTTCTCTCCAGCTGCTTTTGGGGAGGGGTGCTTTTCCTGTATTCTCCCCACCCCACCCCCGTCTGTGTCCTCTCTCCACCCGCAAAAGCACCTCCCTTCCCGAGGCTTCTCGATCCCCAAGTTCACTCTCTGTGCCGTGTACCTGCTGAATTCTATGGTTCAGGTTGTGCAGATTGTTGTGTTAATCCTCCAATCAGTTTTCTAGGTGTGCAGGATGGTTTATTGTTGGTCTGGCTGTATTTCATGGACGCGAGACACACAAAAAACTTCCATGCTGTTTTGCCATCTTGGCTCCTAGCTTAGCCTTTTTTAAAAAAATTCGTTATTTCAAGTTTGTTTATTTATTTATTTATTTAAATTTTATTTATTTTGAGAGAGAGCATGCACAAACGGGGAAGGGACAGAGAGAAGGAGAGACACGGTCCCAATTAGGTTCTGCTCCATCAAAACAGAGCCGGATGCAGGGCTCAAACTCATGAACTGTGAGATCATAACCTGAGCTGAGATCGAGTCAGATGTTTAACTGACTATGCCACTCAGGCACCTTAGCCTTTTTAATGGCTGCAGAATGTCCATAATTCATTATTTGGTTCTCCTTGGGCATCATAGTTGGGTTTTTTTCTTCCATTCCAGATGGTACTGCAGTAAATATTCATGACCTACATCATGTTATGGCACCCATAATATAAATCCCTAGCAGTGGAAATGCTGGATCAAAAGGCATATTCATTGAAAATTGTGGGAAATGTTGCTGAGGTGCCCCCCAGAAAGGTTGTGTTGATTTGTATACTCTCATCCACATAGAGAGGCCTCTTTCCCCAACCTGAACCAACCTCATGAAACTTTTTCCTCTGATCATAGTTTTAGAAAGTAATCTACTTAATTAGATTACCCTTTAAAAATTTTGAGTTTGAGCATTCATTGATTTGATTATTGGCTGCTTGCATTTGTTTTTCTTTAGACTATGTAAGTCCCTGTCCATACTTGTATCGGGTTCCACATTCTTACAATTTATACATGCTTTTGTTAAGTCAGGTAATTGGTTGTCATGTCTGTTGAAAACATTTTTCCATTTATTACTGTCTTTTGACGTTTTTATAATTTTCCCACTTGGAACTTTAAAGTTTATTGAGTTTAAAATTTACTGGAATATATCCATATTCTTCTTACTGGCTTCTGGGTTTTATGTTCTGGCTATGTATCAGTTAGGATGCTCTTAGGGCAATTAACAGAAAACCTACCCAAATATGGTTTAAAGAATTAGAAAATTTCTTATTTTCTTTAACAGAAAATCCAATAGTAGGGAAGACTTTGTGATAGGCTGATCAAACAGCTCAACGATATCATCAGGACCTGAGGTCCTTCCTGTCCCTGCTTTGACATCTGTAGTGGTGACACCATACTGAAGTTGGCCTCCCTGCTTGTCATAAAACGGCTCCTAGTAGCAACGGGAGAGACACACCCCTTGTTCTTATTCAGTGAGAGTGAAATCTCTTTATCTGCCATGGAATACTAGTTCCCACTTTCTTGATTGTACCAATGAATTAGAGCCCATGACCATTCTGGATCAATAACCATCACTAGAGGAATGTTATGCATCAAATGTCTGAACCAGTCAAAACCCATTGTTGCAGCCAGACATGTGGTCTTCTTTTCCTGAGTCACCCAGACTGTATGGGGTAGAGGTGGCTACATGAATATAATTGATGTCCTGTTAATGAAGAAGGAAGGAGGGGTGCCTGGGTGGCTCAGTCAATTCAGCGTCCAACTCTTGGTTTCTGCTCAGGGCATGATACCATGGTTCATGAGGATCCAGCCCCATGTTGGACTCCATGTTTGACAGTGTGGAGCCTGCCTCAGATTCTCTCTCTCCTCCTCTCTCTGCCCCTCCCTCTCTGATGCATACACACACACACACACACACACACACACACACACACACACACACCCATGTTCGCTCTCTCTCTCAAAATAAATAAGCTTTTTAAAAAAGGGGGAAGAAGGAAGGAGTAGCTATTGGGTAGTGCTATAGTAGACAGAATAATCCCCCCCCCCCATTGACCAAGATGTCAGTGTCCTAATCCTTAAGACCTGAGAATATATTCCTTTACATGACAGAAGGGACTTTGCAGATGTGATTAAGTTAAAGTGCTTGAGATGGGTTGTTTTCTTGGATTATCCAGGTGGACGGAGTGTAATCACAGGGGTTCTTCTACGAGGGAGGTGGAAGGGTCACAGGCAGAGCGGGACCTGTGATAACAGAAGCAGAGATGGGAGTGATGCAGGAAGAGGCCATGAGCCCAAGAATACAGGTGGCCTCTAGAAGCTGAAGAGGCAGAGTCATCCCTAGAGCCTCTAGAAGGAGTGCAGCCTTGCTGACACCTTGATTTTAGGTCTTCTGACCTCCACAATTGTGAGATAATAAATTCGTGTTGTTGTAAGCCACTAAGTTTGTGGTAATTTGTTAAAGGAATTAGCAAAAGGAAAATATAGTAGGTAAATAATACCTTAGGCCTTTATCCTTCTCTAATATTGTAAGTTATATAATATATAAAATAAATATAAATTAATCTATAGTTTCCTCTAATACTTATCTGGTTTTATTTTTTACATGTAAGTTGTAGTTTTGATATAAAGGGTGAAGTGGAGATCCGACTATATTCCTTTTCAAATGCTTGGCCAATTGCCCTATACCATTTATTGAATAATTCAGCCATTCCACATGGATTTGAAATAAAATCTTTACCATGAATTTAGCAATCTGAACTCTCCTGTTCTTTTTTTTTTTTTAACACTTCTTTAATTTATTTTGAGAGAAAGAGAAAATGCACATGTGAGCGAGTAGGGAACGAGCAGAGTGAGAGGGAAAGAGAGAATCTGAAGCAGGATCCGCACTGTCATCGCAGAGCCCAATGCAGGGTTCAAGCCCACAAATTGTGAGATCATGACCTGAGCTGAAATCAAGAGCCAGACATTTAACCAACAGCCACCCAGGCGCCACTGTCTTCTCTTCTAATCATGTATTTCATGTCTAGAACCAAACAATTTAATTTAATTATTATAACTTTATAATAAGCTTTGATATCTTACTAAATATCTACCATAGATTTATAAAATGGTCCCTGGATTATTCACCTATTCATTTTTCTATGTGAATAGAAAAAAATCCTGTTGGTGTATGTATAGGGATTGCATTGCAATTATACATTAGTATAGTGAAAATTTACATACTATTATATTAAGTGTTCCTCTTCAAAACCACAGTAGGTCTTCTCATTTACTTTCACATCTCACAGCTTAAAATTTTCTACATATAAATTCTACATATTTCTTAAATTTGTTCCTCTGTGTTGTGTGTGTGTGTGTATTTGCTGTTGTTGTAAAGAGAACATTTCCTTTCTTAATGTTGGGAACCTTTGGAATTCTCGGGGTGAAAATCAAAAGAGGCCCCTGTATAGAAAGGACAGGGAGAGACTGAAGAAAAAGGCAGAGCACCTTAGGTTGGTAGATGGCAGGTGTAATAAGCAAGGAAAACTTACATATAAGGCTTCTCATGGATGGCTGCAAGAGGAGGAGGCTTTCACACCCACCCCCAGAATTTTAAAAGTTTATATAGAGGCCCTAAGTGGGTTCAGTCACATATTCAGTCCAGATGGTGGCAACAAGTCCATGGCCTTGAGAATGGCTCCCAGTGTGGAAAGAATGGGCCATAACACATTCTGAGAACAGGGCAAGGTGTGAGAAACTTCCAGTCTCTCTGGTCCAGCTCATGGGTCAAGCAGCGGGAATGTCCTCTCTATGACCACCTCCAACATTTAATCCTTTTCAACTGGTTATATTTTATAATTAGCAAAGCTGTTGAATCATAGTCAATTATCTTAGTCAATTATCTTAGTCAATTAAAAAAAATTTTTTTAACGTTTATTTATTTTTGAGACAGAGAGAGACACAGCATGAACGGGGGAGGGGCAGAGAGAGAGGAGACACAGAATCGGAAGCAAGCTCCAGGCTCTGAGCCATCAGCCCAGAGCCCGACATGGGGCTCGAACTTGTGGACCGCGAGATCGTGACCTGAGCTGAAGTCGGACGCTTAACCGACTGAGCCACCCAGGCGCCCCACTTAGTCAATTTTTAAAGACCTGCAGAGAGTGACAGCCATCCCAGTATTTAATAACCTGTTTCTCTGAATTACTTAATTATGGAAATTTTTGACAACAGAAGAGCTGATTTAAGTGATTTTGACAACAGAAGAGCTGATTAAGTGATTTAAGGAAAAATGGCTTTATCTATATATTTTCAAGAGAATATTAAATTGTTTATTGATTATGCATGATAATGAATGATACACAAGCTTTAGTCCCATCTAATTTTAGCTGATACCATACTTCAATTTAGATATATTGCCTAGGATGTGTCAACGATCATATAAATAACCAAATAAACTCCAGGACTTTGCTTGGATGGCCCTTTTAACAGTGAACTACAGGTCACAACACATTAACTGTCAGTCCAGTTACACCAAAGTTTGTGGAGATCATGGCTTCTGTGCCCAAGCAGGTTGCAGAGAAATTTTGAATCAAACCTGGCATCACTGTGAAGGAATTCTAACTTCACACTGTTGGGTTAGTTTACCAAGATGGCTTCAAAGTAGACTAACTATACACAACACATTTTTAAAAAGACACATTTATTCGACATCCTGATAACACTATTTAGCAGTCAACAGCAAGGAGGCAACAACCAAAAAAATCTACATTAAAACCCTTTGTTGGAATGCTTTGCACTTTCCACAGATCAGCAACTAAAATAACCTGTTATACAGTTAGTCACAAATACAGTCCTCAAGGTTTTTTGCCCACACACATGAGTATTGTCTAAGACATGTCTTCTTTGTAGCAGCTAGGCCCTGATACCACTATGCTGGGCTGAGTTCACCTTATAATCTGTAGCTTCCCTGTCACTTCTCTGGCTCTCCTTTCCTGCTATGCTTTGTTTCCTGACTGTAATTAAAACCTTCTGCCACTGCCGTGGCTACTGCTCCTGCTGGAACCACGATAGCCACCTTGGTTTTGTGGTTTGGCAAAGTATTGGCCTCCACCAACATAGGGGCCAGAGCTCTGCCTCCAAAATTCTCTCCTTTCATGGGCCCAAAATTTGAAGATTGATCATCAAAATCATTATAGCTTCCACCACCTCCAAAGTTGCTTTCATCTTTAACAAATCCATTATAGCCATCCCTACTGCCACCATATCTATCACCCCACCTCGACTGCCACCAAAGCCACCTGGCCCACTGAAGTTTCCTCCATGATGAAAGTTGTCATTCCCACCAAAACCACCTCCATGACCGCCATGAAAGTTTCCAGAACCGCTGGACATCTTTGGTTGAATGAAACATTAGCCATCTGTTGCTCAGATAGGGCTTTCTTATGTCACAGTTATGACCATTCACAGTATGGTATTTTTGAATGACAGTCCTGTCTATGGAGTCGTGGTCATCAAATGTTAAAAGCAGAGCCTCCCTTCTTGCCACTGCCTTCGTCAGTCATGATTGCAACCACTTCAATTTTCCCATACTGTTCAAAATAATCTCTTACGTGATGTTCTTCAGTGTCTTCTTTAATGCCACCAACATAAATCTTTTTCACAGTTAAGTGGGTACCAGGCGTTTGAGAATCTTCTCTGAGACAACCCTCTTTGGTTCTGCAACTCTTCCATCCACCTTGCGTGGCCTTGTATCATAGCTGTATCCACCTCCTCCACAGTGGCATCCATGACAAACCCAAAGCCTCTTAGACTCCCATTGGTTGTTTCAAAGCTAAACCTCTGATGAAGGGCTTCTTCAGCTGTTCAGGCTCTTTGGGAGACTCTGACTTAGACGTGATGGTGGTGGGAGGGGAGACTTTAATTATGCTTGCTTGGCGGCATCCATGGGGAGAAAGGCTGCCTTATAGCTATCTTGAAAATAATGCTACATTTCATTTCAACATGTTTTAAAATTTTTTATTTGAGTAAAAGTTACATACAGAGAATGTTTTAAAACCTTTTTAAATAAAACTTGGTCTTGTTAGTTCCAGCTGATGTATTTGTTCCTAAAATATTTTTGAGATCTTTTCATGCTAGACACTTGGTCAGTAACAACCTGTTCTAGCTCCTCTCAACTACTGCGACTGTACTGAAGACCTCCAGTCTTGCCCACTCTGAGAGAGTGAAAACAGAGCCATCCTTCTGTACCAAAAGCTTCTGTTACCTTCCATGGTGGGCTTGAAATTCATCTGCTTCCCTGAACTCCTGGACCTTGAGGAGCAGCTTCCTTCCTGCCACACCTCTGTCTTTTTAGACCTGCTTACCTGGTTCTTTAGGACAAGAATTAGCTGTCTAGATTCCCCGCCCCTTGGTTGAGCTCTTTCTTCAACTGGCTGGACCTTCTGGAGCCATGTCTCTGCTTGGAGATGGCCCTTGTGGCCATGGGCTGCCTATTGCTCCAACTTGGATGTTGGAACCCACCCAGAGAGGAACTGATTTTGCCACCTCTCTTGGGCACTGTGTTTGGGGTTCCAGAAAGTCTGTTAGGATGCAAATAGTGGAAGACACAACAATAACAAGTAGTTTAAAAGTTTAGAGATGTGTTGTGTCATGTAACAGGAATCCAGGAGGTAGAACCTCTCCATGGCTGGATGATTCAGTGTCTCAAGTATTTCCTCATAGGCTGAGTGCTTTCCATCTTCTTAGTCCTCTGCATGTCAATGCTTTCTCCCTTCAGAGTTCCAAGGTGGCTTCAATTCCAGGCAGCACACAGAGACATGACACCATCTGCTGAAGGTGAAGGGCATTTTCTCCTATGTGCTTCTTGTTGTTAGTAAGGAAATATTTCCCAGAAGTCCTTCAGCAGATATCTCCTTGGGTCCCATGGCCAGGACAGACTACTACACCCAAACCAAAACTAATCACTGATAAGGGAAACAGGACTCTAGGGCCTGGCTTAGACAAGGAGTAATTAGTCCTAATTCATGTCCTGAGTCCATGGGAGGGGAACAGCTGAATGAAATAGACGTTCTATTGCAAGGGAGAAACCAAGAAAGGGTGTTAGGCAGGCACTATCAGGTCGAAGATACTAAGAAATAAAAGTTTAATATTGGAATGGAAACCTGAGCTAACAGAACTCAGAGGCCATTAGTATATTTGTATTAGTGTTTTTCCATTAGTCAGAGGCCATTTTCTTCCTAGGAGACATTCGATTCTCAGTTAGGGGCTATTTTCCCCCAGGGGACATTTGGTAATATCTGGAGCCATTTTTAGTTGTCACAATGGAGTCACAGGAGATAGAGCTACTGGCATCTAGTAGGTCAAGGCCAAGGATGCTGCTTCACACCCTACAATCCCTACAACAAAGACTTATCTGGTGCAAAATGTCAATAGTGCCAAGGTTGAGAAATCCATCTATATGAAAATACAAAACATGATGAATTGCAAGAATCAAACTGCTTTAATGAACATTTGTAAAATGTTTTAGTCCATTTTTTACATACCTCGGATACTGGTTTGCAATGTCTAATGGGCATCTCTGCGAATCAAGGGTCATGGGATTAAAACAGGACCATGGGAAGTATATCAACAATTTTTGCCAATCAACTTGTAAAGATTAAAGGAAAGGAAACACACAATGATGGTGAGGGTGTGGTGAAGCAGACTGGTGGCAGAGTGAAATGGTCCCACTGTCAAAAGCATTTTGATGATATGTATGATTACTCTTAAAATCGTGCCCTCTCGGGGCGCCTGGGTGGCTCAGTCGGTTGAGCGTCCGACTTCAGCTCAGGTCACGATCTCACGGTTCGTGAGTTCGAGCCCCGCGTCAGGCTCTGGGCTGATGGCTCATAGCCTGGAGCCTGCTTCCGATTCTGTGTCTCCCTCTCTCTCTGCCCCTCCCCCATTCATGCTCTGTCTATCTCTGTCTCAAAAATGAATAAACATTAAAAAAAAAATTAAAAAAAAAAAATCGTGCCCTCTCATCTTCAAATTCCACTTCTGAGAATTCTCCTAAGGGAAAAATCCAAAACATGAAAAGAGCCTTATTGCAAGTCTTTATTCTAAGCACCATTATTTATAAGCAAACATTGGAAATAATTTAAACTTCCAACGATAGGTGTATATAGCAATAAAATAGGGTTGGGGTATATGATGGAATTTTATGTCCACAGTAAGAATAATGTTTGTGAAGGGAAAAAAACACTTATGTTTATGAAGAAAAGACGCTTATAATGGTAAGTTAAAAGTAAGGAAATGAAATTGAATATATTCCATGATCATAATTATGAAAATACCTTCAAACGTTAAGTACAAAAGTAACCTGGCAGGAAACACACCAGAATGTTAGTGTAACCATTTCTTTGTCCTAGTGGGTTTGGAGGTGACTTTTATTCTTCTTTTGATTTTTTTTATTGTGTTCGAGGCAACGAATGCAGAATATATAGGTTATGCTAACAATTCAATTTTTAGATCTGTTTCCAGTATTTTAGATTTATGATCTTTTCTGGCTTCCTTTTTCCTTACTGCAAAGTTTCCTGAACAAGGCACCATAGACAGTAAGACGCTTATAGATGCACTTCAGAGGGTCCTTAAACCCCTATGATTGTAGAATATGTGTACTCTTTTTTTTAAGGGTATATTTTTAAAGTTTATTTATTTTGAGAGAGATGGAGACAGCGTGAGGGTCGCAGAGAGAGGGGGAGAGAGAGAACCCCAAGCAGGCTCTGCACTGTCAGCACAGAGCCTGATGTGGGGCTCAAACTCACGAAACGGTGAAATCATGACCTGAGCCGAAACCAAGAGTTGGATGCTTACCTGACTGAGCCACCCAGGCGCCCCTGAGGATATTTTAATTGGGAGAAGATTTTTTTTTAAGTAGGCTTCATGCCCAGTGTGTGGAGCCCAACATGAATTCACAACCCTGAGATCAAGACCTGAGCTGGGATCCAGTGTCTGATGCTCATCCAACTGAGCCACCTAGGCACAATGAGAGCAGTTTTTTTTTTTTTTTTTTCAACGTTTTTTTTTTTTTTTTTTTTTTTTTTAATTTTTATTTTTGGGACAGAGAGAGACAGAGCATGAACGGGGGAGGGGCAGAGAGAGAGGGAGACACAGAATCGGAAACAGGCTCCAGGCTCCGAGCCATCAGCCCAGAGCCTGACGCGGGGCTCGAACTCACGGACCGCGAGATCGTGACCTGGCTGAAGTCGGACGCTCAACCGACTGCGCCACCCAGGCGCCCCTTTTTTTTTTTAATTGTGGTTCTTTTGACTTACTTTTACCTTGATCATGTACTACTTTTATAATGAAAAATCAAATGATTTTTTAACATTATACAAATGATTAAAATGTAAGGAACAAAACTGTGTCAAATGCAAGGTGACTATGGATCAACTTTGAAGACTTTCAGTGAACCAGAGGATCTTGATTCCCATTTCTTCCAGGGACAATCCTCTTGAGGATACCTTGATAGTTGGGCCAGATTAACCTTGGAAGACGGATGAGATGGCCAAAGCCAGTTAGATGCTCCCTCCTGGGACTGAAAGATGCCCCAGAAGGTCCACTGAGGGAATGAGAGCAGAGATCCTGCAGCCTCACAGAGCAGTTTGTTCAGAGCACCATTCTTTTTTTTTATGTTGATTATAAGAATTCCATTTTATTGTTTTTATTTTTTAAATTATTTTATTTTATAATTTTTATTTTTATTTAATTATCTCTTTAAATTTAAATCCAAGTTAGTTAACATATAGTGTAATAATGATTTCAGGAATACAATTTAGTGATTCATCACTTACATATGACACCCAGTGCTCATCCCAACAAGTTCTCTCCTTAATGTCCCTTGCCCATTTAGCTCACCACCCCCCCAACCCAACACCCTGCCAGCAACTCTGTTTGTTCTCTATCATTAAGAGTCTCTTATGGTTCGTCTCTCTCTCTGTTTTTATATTATTTTTGCTTCCCTTCCCTCATGTTAATCTGTTTCGTTTCTTAAATTCCACATATGAGTGAAATCATATGATATTTGTCTTTCTCTGACTTATTTCATTTAGCAAAATACATTCCAGTTTCATCCATGTTGTTGCAAATGGCAAGATTTATTTCTTTTTGATCACTGAGTAATATCCCATTGTATATATATATATATACCATATCTTCTTTATCCATTCATCAGTCATTGGACATTTGGGCTCTTGCCATACTTTGGCTATTGTTGATAGTGCTGCTATAAACATTGGGGTGCATTTCCCCCTTTGAATTAGCACTGCTGTATCCTTTGGATAAATACCTAGTAATGCAATTGCTAGGTCATAGGATACTTCTATTTTTAATTTTTTTAGGAACCTCCATACTGTTTTCCAGAGTGGCTGCACCAGTTTGCATTCCCACCAGCAGCGCAAAAGGGTTCCTCTTTCTCTGCATTGTCACCAACATCTGTTGTTGCCTGCATTGTTAATGTTAGCCATTCTGACAGATGTGAGGTGGTATCTCATTGTGGTTTTGATTTGTATTTCCCTGATGATGAGTGATGTTGAGCTTTTTTTCATGTGTGAGCCATCTGGATGTCTTCTTTGGAGAAGTGTCTATTCATGTCTTTTGCCCATTTCTTCACTGGATTATTTGTTTTTGGGGTGTTGAGTTTGATAAGTTCTTTATAGATTTTGGATACTAACCCTTTATCTGATATGTCATTTGCAAATATCTTCTCCCATTCCGTCGGTTGTCTTTAGTTTTGCTGATTGTTTCCTTCTCTGTGCAGAAGCTTTTTATTTTGATGAGGTCCCAATAGTTCCTTTTTGCCTTTGCTTCCCTTGCCTCCGGAGACGTGTTGAGTAAGAAGTTGCTGCGGCCAAGGTCAAAGAGATTTTTGCCTGATTTCTCTTCAAGGATTTTGATGGTTTCCTGTCCTATGTTTATGTCTTTCATCCATTTTGAGTTCATTTTTGTGTATGGTGTGAGAAAGTGGTCCAGGTTCATTTTTCTGCATGTCGCTATCCAGTTTTCCCAGCACCGTTTGCTGAAGAGACTGTCTTTATTCCATTGGATAGTCTTTCCTGCTTTGTCAAAGATTAGTTGGCCATACATTTGTGGGTTCATTTCTGGGTTCTCTATTCTGTTCCAGTGATCTGAGTGTTCTTGTGCCAGTACCATACTGTCTTGATGATTACAGCTTTGTAATATAGGTTGAAGTCCAGGATTGTGATGCCTCCAGCTTTGGTTTTCTTTTACAAGATTGCTTTGTCTATCCAGGGTTCCATACAAATGTTAGGATTATTTGTTCTAGCTCTGTGAAGAATGCTGGTGTTATTTTGATAGGGATTGCATTGAATATGTAGATTGCTTTGGGTAGTATCAACATTTTAACAATATATGTTCTTCTAATCCATGAGCATGGAATGTTTTTCCATTTTTTTGGTGTCTTCTTCAATTTCTTTAATAAACTTTCTATAGTTTTCAGTGCATAGATTTTTCACATCTTTGGTTAGGTTTGTTTCTAGGTATTTTATGGTTTTTGGTGGAACTGTCAATGGGATCAACTGCTTGATTTTTCTTTCTGCTGTTTCATTATTGGTGTATAGAAATGCAACCTATTTCTGTACACTGATTTTAAATCCTGCGACTTTGCTGAATTCATGTTATCAGTTTTGCAATTTTTTACAGTCTTTTGGATTTTCTACATACAGTATCATGTCATCTATGAAGAGTGAAAGTTTCACTTCCTCCTTGCTGTTTTGGATACCTTTTGTTTCTTTGTGTTGTCTCATTGCTGAGGCTAGGACTTCCAATACTGCTGAATAACAGTGGTGAGAGTAGACATCCTTGCCGTGTTTCTGACCTTAGGTGGAAAGCTGTCAGTTTTTCCGCATTGATGATGATATTAGTTGTGGGTCTTTCCTATATGGCCTTTATGATCTTGAGGTATGATCCTTCTATCCTTACTTTCTTGAGGGTTTTTATCAAGAAAGGATGCTGTATTTTGTCAAATGTTTTTTCTGCATCTATTGAGAGGATCATGTGGTTCTTATCCTTTCTTTTATTAATATGATATATCACATTGATTGATCTGCAGATATTGAACCAGCCCTGCATCCCAGGAATAAATCTCACTTGATTGTGGTAAATAATTTTTTAAATGTATTATTGGATCCAATTTCCTAGTATCTTGTTGAGAATTTTTGCATCCATGTTCATCAGAAACTGGTCTGTAGTTCTCCTTTTTAGTGGAGACTTTGTCTGGTTTTGGAGTCAAGGTAATGCTGGCCTCATAGAATGAGTTGGGAAGTTTTCATTCCATTTCTATTTTTTGGAACAGTTTCAAAAGAATAGATATTAACTTTTCTTTAAATGTTTGGTAGAATTCCCCTTGAAAGCCATCCAGCCCTGGACTCTTGTTTGTTGGGAGATTTTTGATTACTGATTTAATATCCTTACTGGTTATGGGTCTGTTCAAATTTTCTATTTCTTCCTGTTTTAGTTTTGGTAGTTTGGTAGATCTTTGTATTTCTGTGGTATTGGTTGTGATCTCTTTCCTTCACGATTTTATTTATTTGGGTCCTTTTGGGTCCTTTTTTTTTTTTTTTTTATCAGTCTGTCTAGGAGTTTATCAGTTTTGTTAATTCTTTCCAAGAACCAGCTCCTGGTTTCATTGATCTGTTCTTTTTTTTTTTTTTTCATATAATTGATTTCTTCTCTAATCTTTATTATTTCCCTTCTTCTGCTGGTTTTGAGCTTTATTTGATGTCCTTTTTCCAGCTCTTTTAGGTGTAAGGCTGGATTGCTGTATACTTCCCTCTTATGGCCACCTTTGCTGCATCCCAGAGGTTTTTAGGCTATCATGTTTTCATTTTCATTGACTTCAGTGTACTTTTTAATTTTCTGTTTAAGTTCTTGATTAACACATTCGTTATTTAGTAGGATGTTCTTTAATCTCCAAGTATTCATGGTCTTTCCAAATTTTTCTTGTGGTTGATTTCGAGTTTCATAGCATTGTGGTCTGAAATATGCATGGTATGATCTTGATCTTTTTGAACTTCTTGATGGTTGATTTGTGACCCAGCTATTCTGGAGAATGTTCCATGTGTACTCGAGAAGAATGTATATTCTGCTGCGTTAGGATGAAATGTTCTGAGTATATATGTTAAGGCCATCCAGTCCAGTGTGTCATTCAAAGCCATTTTCTCCTTGTTGATTTTCTTCTCACATGATCTGTTTATTGCTGTAAGTGGGGTGTTGAAGTCCCCTAATATTATATATAGTATTATTATCAATGAATTTCTTTGTTAGAAATTTGTTAGATCTTGGTGAATAGGCCCCTTAATTATGATATAATGTCCTTCTTCATCTCTTGTTACAGTCTTTATTTTAAAATCTGGTTTGTCTGACAAAAGTATGGCTACTCCAGCTTTCTTTTGACGACCTTTAGCATGATAGATTGTTCTCCATTCCCTTACTTCCTTTTTTTAAATAAGATATTACTAAGTCACTCAATTCTTTATTTTTTAATCTTTATTCACTTTTGAGAGAGAGAGAGAGACAGAGTGCAAGCGGGGGAGCAGCAGAGAGAGAGAGGGAGACACAGAATCTGAAACAGACTCCAGGCTCTGAGCTATCAGCACAGAACCCGATGTGGTGGTCAAACTCATGAACTGTGAGATCATGACCTGAGCTGAAGTCAGACTCTTTAACCAACTGAGCCACCTAGGTGCCCCTCCATCCCCTTACTTTCAATCTGCAGGTGTCTTTAGGTCTAGAATGAGTCTCTTGTAAGTAGCATATAGATAGGTCTTGTTTTCTTATCCATTCTGATACTCTATGTCTTTTGCTTGGAGCATTAGTGTTGGTTTTCTGGTGATATTCTCTAGTACTTTCTAGTCTTTGCTGCTTTGGTTTTTTTTTCTTTTGTTTTGTCTTTTCTTCACTCCAGGAGTCCCCCTTAAAATTTCTTGCAGGGCTGGTTTAGAGGTCACGAACTCCTTTAGTTTTTGTTTGTCTGGGAAATTCTTTATCTCTCTTTGTATTTTGAATGATAGCCTTGCTGGATAAGGAATTCTTGGCTACATATTTTTCCAATTCAGCATGTTGAATATACCCTGCCACTCCTTTCTGGCCTTCCATGTTTCTGTGGATAGGTCTACTGCAAACCTGATCTATCTTCCCTTATAGGTTAAGGACTTTTTTTTCTCCCTTGCTGCTTTCATGATTCTTTCCTTGTCTGTGTATTTTGTGAATTTGACTATGATATGCCTTGATGATGGTCACTTTTTGTTGAATCTAATGGGAGTGCTCTGTGCTTCTTGGATTTTGATGTCTGTGTCCTTCTCCAGACTAGGAAAGTTTTCTACTATAAGTTGCTCACATAAACCTTCTGCCCTTTTTTCTTTCTCTTCATCTTCTGGGACTCCTATGATTCAGATGTTATTCATTTTTAATAAGTCACTGAGTTTTTTAAGTCTCATATTTGCTCTTTTGTCTTTGTTTCCCTCCTTTTTTCTGCTTCATTATTCTCCATAATTTTGTCTTCTATATTGCTGGTTTGCTGCTCTGCTTCGTCCATCCTTGCCATTGTGGTATCCATTTGAGATTGCATCTTGGTTATAGCATTTTTAATTTCATCCTGACTAGGTTTTATTTCTTTTATCTCCACAGAAAGGGATTCTATGTTTTTTTCAACCCCAGCTAGTATTCTTATTTTCATAGTTCTAAATTCTAGTTCAGATATCTAACTTATATCTGTGCTGATTAAGCCCCTAGCTGTCATTTCTTCTTGTTCTTTCTTTTGGAGTGAATTCCTACATTTTGTCATTTTGAGGGAAGAAAAAACAATAAAATTTTAAAAATTAAAATTAAAAAAATTAAAAACAAAACAAAAAATCAAATAAAGGAAGCTGGATCCTAGGTCTGTTTTGGTCTGCTTGTTGAAAGAAGTTTGATAGAATAGAGAAAAAAGGGAAAGAAAAGGAAAAAGAGATAAAGAAAAATTTTTAAATTAAAAAATAATAAAATAGAATAAAACAAAATAAAGAAAATGGAATAGAATAAAAATTTTAAAAAAAAAGTAGAAGTAAAAATAAATGTTCTCTTTGTGTATCCTGGAAAGGAAGAAAAAGAAAACAAAAACAGAAGCAAAGAACACAAACCAATAAATGAAACCCGAATGAAGTTACATTCAGTTTCCCCTAGAACTGAAACTATGAAGCCCTCTATAGTCTGTACATTAAACAGGTGGAGTGACTTGTGCTGGTCTTCTAGGGGATGTGCTTGGAGGGTGCAGTTTGGCAGGGTTTGACATAATGGCTCCATTCTCCACTAGGCGGCACTGCTTAGCTTACTGGGGTGGATTAGTGTGGTGTGCATCCACTCACATATATGTGCACAGGAGAGGTGGAAATGGCTTCAGGCAGCTCCCTAGTCTCTGGCACAGGAACTTCATGCTCTCACTGACCAGTGATCTCACCTTACCCTTCTTTGTCTCCAGCCTCCGTCCACTCCTTGCCTCTACCCTGGCCATCTCCAAGCTGTCCGCCAGCCAGGTGACACCTCCCTTCAGAGTTTTATCTCAGAAACCCCAAGCTTCAGAAACTCCCTCAGCTTGGACCTGTACCAACTCTCTGGGGGAAGGTCTTGCTGCACAATGACCAGGTGCTGGCTTGCCCCAGAAAACATTTCTGCAATTGTGCAGCAGCAGAGGTTCAGAGATTATGGCAAATCCTAACACACAGCCAGTGCCAGGTTTCACTGCACTCTGGCATCTTTGTTCCAATACCAGCAAACATGGCTGCTCTTCACAGCCTGCTGGGACTTTTGCCTGTGGGGAGGCCATATGGTCTCTACCAAATGCACTCCAAGCGGGGGAACCACTTCTCCCTGTGTGGCACATGGACCTCTCAGACCCTGCTGCCTGCTCCTGGGGATTCATTCTACTTCCTTACCAGGCACTGAGCTCTGAAACTTCAGATTCTGTGCTCCACTGTTTATCTAGAGCACCATTCTAAGTTCTAGCACATGTTATGCCAGAGAAGAAAAATAACATTCACTGCATCTGACTCTTTCTCTACTCTTTGTTGACCCTGTGTTTCATCTAGATGAGAGAGATGCTTCCTAAACTTTGAAGTGACATTCTCACAGATCTTTAGAATAAGGTCCAGGGGCACCTGGTTGGCTCAGTTGGTTAAGCGGCTAACTTCGGCTCAGGTCACAATCTCCCTATTCGTGAGTTGAAACCCCATGTCAGGCTCTGTGCTGACAGCTCAGAGCCTGGAGCCTGCTTCAGATTCTGTGTTTCCCTCTCTCTCTGCACATCCCCTGCTCCCTCTCTCTCTCTCTGTCTCTCTCTCAAATAAATAAACATTATCCCACCCAGGGACGCCTGAAGTGATAACCTGGGGCGCCTGGGTGGCGCAGTCGGTTAAGCGTCCGACTTCGGCCAGGTCACGATCTCGCGGTCCGTGAGTTCGAGCCCCGCGTCAGGCTCTGGGCTGATGGCTCGGAGCCTGGAGCCTGTTTCTGATTCTGTGTCTCCCTCTCTCTCTGCCCCTCCCCCGTTCATGCTCTGTCTCTCTCTGTCCCAAAAATAAATAAAACACGTTGAAAAAAAAAATTAAAAAAAAAACATTAAAAAAATTTTTGTTTTAAATAAAATACAGTCCAAGCTAGAAACTGGGATAGAACTGAGGGTCCACACTCCCTCCTGTGGTCTCTTCTTCCATTGCTGAAGTTTCTTGAAATTCCAGAATTCCTCAGCTTTCCCAGCTGTTATCTAAACATACTGGAAATGTCTTCACCACATTGCCACCTGGGGAACAAACTACCAGCATCAGAGTCACTAGAAAGCTTGATTGTTAAAAAGTGGGGCAGGGGCAGTTTCCCAGGAGCCACCACCCTCCTCTTGAGTGAAGCTTTCTATGGGTTGGGTTCATGAATCTGCCTTTTTAAAAGTGCTTCTTCTGTGCATTGAAGTATAAGAACGATTAGCTCAGGCAAAGTGATGGTTCAAGCCATGTGTAGAGTTTTCAGACAGTCTCTAAACACTTTGTAGCCATTTGAAACATTGCCCAGAATTATTTACCTTTCCTGATAAGGTATTAGCAACAAGAAGGTTCTTTATAGTGACAAAAATCAAACATAGCAAGCATCAGAGGCCCTAAATAGCGTGGGTCAGAGATCTAGTTGCTTAGCCCTGTTTCTCTTCTTTCATCAAACAGAGATAATCTTCTATAATTTCAAATATAGGTGAAATTTCAGAGCTAGAAAGGATGCTAGAAATCCGGTCCAATTTCTTTCATGTTATAGATCAGAAATAGAGCATTGTCATGAGTGTCAGTTTAGATCCTCCAAAAAGTGGATACCAGGACCAATTTAGATGTGCAAGAGATTTGTTAGGAGAAATGTCTGAAGAGTAAAGGAGTAGTCAGGGAGCACCCACTTGATGCAGGCCTGACACCCATGAGAGGAGAGGGAAAGGGACAGGATTGAATAGGAGAGCCTGCAGACTGCAGTACAGCTTTAAAAAGGGTCTTGGCCAGGCCAATGAAGAGCTCCTGAAAAGATAGAATATTACAACAATCTTGTGTTGGGCAGAAATAGCCCAGACTTGGCATCACCATCAGGCTTGGTTGTTGGCTCAAAGCAGATTGGAGGGATCATTGTCTTGGTGTGAATGTCACAGTGAATCCAAAGATGTGAAAGTGGAAGCTGCCAAATGACTATACTCCTGATGTCAAGTTCTCCAGAAGAGAGTTCTGAGTTGCAGACCTCCATGGCTACCACATTGTGCTCAATGTCAGTTAGTAGCAGAACAAGAACTACTCTCTGGTGCAGAATTTTTTCTAGATTATTCTACAAGGCATTATCCCCTCACTGTCTAACCCCATCCCACATCCCCAACTGATGTAGGTTTGAACTCAATCTTGTGGGCAGTGGAACCATATCTCAATCCCTTGAGAGGTGGAGAAGGCAAGACTAGTCAAGTAAGAAAAGAAGGGAGAGATGCAGAGGGGATTTGAAGTCCTCGAGGGAAAGAGTGAGGCTGATAGCTGACTAGGGTCACAGTTGGTCTGTTTGTCTGTCTATCCAGCATACCTTCCATTTCTCTCCTTTGGGGAACTCATCCCTTTCCAAACAGCTCTGAAAGCATCTCAGTCTTGGTGCTCCACTTCCCATTCCAGCCATAGCACATGATCTAGTATCCTTCTCTGGATTGATATTCAGACATAAGGAGAAAGAAATCCACTTTCTGCTGGAATAGCAGAACTGTGAGAGAAGGAACTAGAGCAGTTGATGGCTGTCTTTCTTGTTATATGGGGAAGGCAACTCTGCAGAAGAAAAATGAGCAGGAGTCAACAGAGTTAAGAGGTGAATGGAGAGAGAGAATGAGTAAGTTGGGGGTGCAGTGAGTCCTAGTACCAGTCCCTAAGGCCCTGCTTGGCTCCCATAGCTGTGCCTTCCTCTCTGGAAGGTCTTTCCCAGACACATGGGTCAGTATGTTCCCTTTTAGTTGATGTATTAGGCAGAATTTTAAGATGGCCCCAAGTTCTCAGCCCCTGGTATTCAGGCATTCAGTGAATCACTAATCTAGGTTTTGCAGTGAACGGATTTTGCAGTTGTAATTCAGTTCCCAAATAAACTGATCTTAAAGTAGGAAGATTATCCAGGTAAACCTGACCTAATCCCATGAGCCCTTAGAGTCAAGTCTAGAGATTAGAGAGAGAAATCAGAGAGATCTGAAGTGTGACAAGATTCAGTGAGGGAGCTGGAGGGACCACGTATTCAGGACTGCAGGTAGCTACTGGGAGCTGAGAGCAGTCCCTGATGACAGTTCTGCAGCCACAAGTAACTAAGTTATTCCAACAACCTGAATTAGCCTGAAACAGATGTCTCCCCAGTGCCTCCAGACAGGAACTCAGCCGACCAACACCTTGATTTAGCCCTTGAGACCCTAAGCAATAACCCAGCCACTTCATACCTGGACTTCTGACATATAGACCTTATATTAAGTGTCTAAATTTATGGCAATGTATCAAAACTAGAAAGTGAGTACAGTTGGATTAGTTTTACTTATACCTGAAGAAGTCCTGACCAAACAGTGGGAGATCATAAGCCCACTGTACTCCATAAAGACTCTACAAATTTTTGTTCATCATTTTGCTCTTCTTGGGTTTGAATTTGCCACAGTGGTATACATTGTTGACTATCTAGTGTGATTAAAGAAGCCCAAAATACATTTTGATGGGGACAGAAGAGCTTGTGGTTCTGAAGTGGCCTGGGGAAGAAGATCACTGAAGGAATGAAGAAGGTAGAATGGCTGGCGACAGACAGTGTCTGGAGATGCCTAAGAGAAATGAATCCTGACCAATCCTGCTTCCACTGGTCCCAACACAGGCACCAAGGTAATTGTTATAAAATATACATCACATAGTGTCATCATGCTCAAAACTCTCCAGGGCTTTCACCTCACAGCAGGTAAAATCCCAACTTCTTCGATCACCTGTGAGATCTCCATGACCTGGCCCCAACACTTCTCACCTGCTGAGTACTCTCCACTACTCACTCTGCCCCAGCCACACCGGCCTCCTGCTGATCGTCTGCCCACACACAGCCTCTCACCTCTGCCAGGAGGGCTCTTCCCTTATAAACTGCACTGTTTGCTCTTTCCCTTCACCTACACCTTCCCTCAAATGTTACTTTCTGAGGGAAGCCTTCCATCACCACCCTGTGTAAAATTTTAACTACAATCCCCCAAACATTCCTTTTTTGCTCTATGTTATTCTTTAGCATTTATCACTAACAATTTGTTTATTTTACTTATCTAACATATTGTCTCACTCTCACTAGAATGGTTAGCTTTGTGCACACCAGTGTTTGGGTGTCTTTCAAGCACACTGTATCCCCAATACTGAGAACCATGCCTAGCATGTAGTGGACCCTTGATAAATGTTCACTAAACAATTGAACGAAAAGGGAATGTGTGCATAAGGAAGATATACTCCACTTCCTAATGGTAACTTCTTTTTCCTTCAAGGAAATTGGTACTAGGTATATTTTTTAAGAAAAATAGTGAGTTGAGGGGCACCCGGGTGGTTCAGTCAGTTAAGCATCCAATTTTGGCTAAAGTCATAATCTCATGGTTCATGAGTTCAAGCCCTGCATTGGGCTCTGTGCTGACAGCTCAGAGCCTTGAGCCCACTTCAGATTCTGTGTCTCCCCCCTCTCTCTGCCCCTCCCCTGCTTGTGCACATGCACGTGCGCTCTCTCTCTCTCTCTCAGAAATAAATAACCATTTAAAAAAGAGGAAGAAAAATCGTGAGTTGGCTCTTTATTTTCTCCAGCTACAAAAATCCAGAACAAGGGACCATATGGTTTTGTAGTTTGCTTTATATGTGGAGCCAACAGTGAAGGCCACTATGATGGAAAAAGAAATACATGATATAAAACACAACCCCCCACAAGGCTTTATGATACAAATTACCTGGTAGCCTGGAGATTGGATCCTGATGACAGTTATCTTTTATAAATATTAAATAAGTATAATCATGAAAACACTCACTCATCTGTCTCTCCCAGCCAGCTTCCAGCTGAGCAGCTGCCGCTCTTTCTTGTCTGTTTATTGTGACCAAACAATTAGGCCAGCCTGACAGCAGACTCTTCCAAAAGCAGGATTATGTGTTATTTCAAGAAATGAAGAGTGTAAACAGCACTCAACTGGGTCTTAACAGCTACAGTGAAAAATCTCTGTATGCCCCAAATGTTCCCTGAACTATAAATATCTTTGTATGTGTTACATATGTATGTACAATATTCATTTTGTATTATCTTTGTGGGGTGGGTCATTTAATACACACCCATTTTTTTATGAACATATGGGAAGGGGAGGGGAGAAGAGAGGGAAATAAACCACAAGAGATTCTTTTTTTAAAAAGTGTTTATTTTTGAGAGAGAGAGAGCGAGAGAGTGAGCATGAGCGGGGGAGGGGCAGAGAGAGAATCCCACGCAGGCTCCTCATTGTCAGCACAGAATCTAACGTGGGCTCAATACAACAAACTGTGAGATCATGACCTGAGCTGAAATCAAGAGTTGGACACTTAACCCCCTGAGCCACCCAGGTGTCCCAAGAGACTCTTAATGATAGAGAACAAACTGAGCATTGATGGAGGGAGGGGGATGGGAGATGGGCTAGATGGGTGATGGGTACTAAGGAGGGCACTTGTTGGGATGAGCACTGGGTGTTGTATGTAAGTGATGAATCACTGAATTACCCTGAAGCCAATATTGCACAGTATGTTAACTAAAATTTAAATTAAAAGTAAACAACAGCAACAAAATAAAACCAAACACACACACACACACACACACACACACACACACAATCACTGAAAATGTCAATTCTGATGAGGAGCGAGGAGAGGAGGATGGATGTCCAAGGACCTAGGTATTGGTTGCAGTTAGACAGGTATCCTTAACTTTTCTCCCACTCCTGTCTCTGCACTGGTCTGTGTGGCAGTTATTCTTCTCCATGGCTTTTTCCCTGTGATGGAGAATAAGGCCACAGGTCACTCTGAATTCACATCCTTCTAACCCTCAGACCCAACAGGGGAAAGGATGATTCTCTCCCACCTCAGTGAATAAAACCTCAGGAAGGACCCTGCTTGCCCTTGCTTGGATCACATGCCCATCCTCTGCCAATCACTTTGGTCAGAGGGATGGTATTCTAACATCAGCTTAGCTGAAAATGCCTACTCACCCCTCTGCCAGAGAGTCTGTCACAGATGGTGTATGAGGTATTATGTTTTCTTGGAAAATAGATAAAGTAGTCACCGTTCTAGATCCGGCCATTATGTCATTTTGCACTGCTTCATAACAATTGTTTATGTATTTGTTGCTAAATTGTAGGGTCCCAGGACAGGGACCATGGCTTCCATATCTTTGTATCCCTTCACCACTAGTATGTTCCTAATGAAGGGAAGGAGTTCTATAAATGGAGATTATTGAATTGTAACTGTCTAGATCAGAGAGTAACAGATTTCATAGGTAATGCCCGAGGAGGTAGAAGTGGGGTTTCCATGGAATCAGTCACATGGGCTCCAACTTTATGGTGTTCTGAGGTGCCTTCTCCTTCTCATGAGGGACTTTAAGGTTCAGTGGAAGTAACACTGAAGATCGAGAGATAAAGCCAATCGTGACTCTTCCCCATATGCTGGGTGACTATGTAGAAATCAGTGGACTCCTGAGGCCATAATGGCCTTATTTATGAAATGAGGAAGATGGTCTTGGTGATATCTTGCTTACAATCTTAAAATTCTGTGAATATATTCACCTTTCTTTTGGCCTTTATTGACTTCTTTTGAACGTCTGTTCAACATTTGAGCAGTGTCACAACCGGCTGTCAGTCTTTTAAAGGTCATTGTGTTTATCTGGCACAACTTAGAATTTTGATGGTAACCTTTTCAATTTAATCTGAAGACTCAATTTAGAAAAAAGGAACATTGGACTGAAAGTCAGGGGACTAGCTCTAGATTCTTTTCTGCCCTAATGAGATGAAGGATACTGGCAAAATTGCTTAAACTCTCTGAGCCTTGCTTCTTAATCTGTACATAAGACAGTTGGTATAGAATCAGTGAAAGGCACGATCGAACTTTTAACTTTCTAGGGCACTGGCACAGAGGAAACAGCCTGTCTACCTTTTTTCCTTTTAGTTGTAGAACCATCTATGCTTTAGCTGGACAGATGGCAGCCAAGCCAAAGACTGCATTTCCCAATCTCCTTGTTGGCTAGGTGAGGCCTTGGGAGAAAGTGCAAGCAGAATCGTGGGAGGTGAGTGGGTGATGTATGCACCTCCAACTTCATCCCCACTTAAGTTAAAGCTGCTTACCCTGGACCTCCTCTATTTCCCTTTTTTACTGATTGAAATGGCAACAAATGTGGCAGAGGGTGTGGGCCCAGATAACAGAGGCTGCAGGTTGAGATTGATGAAGGATGAGCGTGGCAGAACTGAGCTGTAGACCAGAGCCTTCCACCCACTTCTGACCAGCACTCACCTGGGGACTGTTCTGAGAAAGAGAAAAATAAATCCCACCTTATTTAACCCTCTGTATTTCAGGGAGTATTCTTATAACCCTTTACCATACAGCCCCTTACCATTTTTATAGCGCCTACCGTTGAATGAGTAGGATTCAGCTGTACTTAAGATTAAGTAAAGATTAAGAATAAGATTCACTTTGGGATGCGTAGGTGGTGCAGTCAGTTAAGTGTCTGACTTTGGCTCGGGTCATGATCTCACCATTGTGGGTTCAAGCCCTGAGTAGGGCTCTGTGCTGACAGCTCAGAGCCTGGGACCTGCTTCGTGTTCTGTGTCTCCCTCTCTCTTCTCCTCCCCTTCTCTCTCTCTCTCTCTCTCTCTCAAAAATAAATAAACATAAAAAATTTATTTAAAAAAAGGAATAGGATTCACTCTTACTTAAGACCTTACCAATCATAGATTTAGAATTCACTTTTACTTAATTGGCCCTCCAGTTTTGTTTAAATGGTTTATGCAGTGGTTAAGAACACGGGCCCTAGAGCAAGCCAGAACAGAGTCTTGGTTTGTTTGGTTGCTCTCCAGTCCCATAACCTCAGGCACATTTCCCAACCCTTCCTGTGCCTTAGTTTGCCAATCTATAAAATTGAGGAAATAATGTGATTTACCCACTGTGGGATTATTGTGAGGGTCAGATGGGAGAGGGTGTATCAAGCTGTGACCTCAGTGCCTAGCACCTTGTAAACCCTCAGGAAGTGTTAGTTGCTGCTATAATTATCATCTGTATTATAAAGATCATCCTGCTATTACCGTCACCACCACCACCACCATCATCATCATCATCATCTAGTTATGTCCTTTTAAAACTGGCTTGCTGAGCATCTCAGATTTTGGAAACCTGATGAGAACAGTCACCCATCCTGACTTCAGCACTCTGGGACTCTGTGTACCTCTGTTTGATGCAGGATGAGTTTAGCAGCACCATGGATGGGTATGTATCCTAAATACCTGCTGCTTTTGCATTTATTCTGCTTGTAGCGTCATCTGCAGAGTGATTGAGCATGGTGTTCATTGCACCCATGGTCCTGCATGGTCAGCATCCTTTCAGGAGCCAGAGTACCTGTAATGAGACAGGGAGCAATGAGGAAAAATGAAGAGTTGAATAGAGAATCATTTCTCTTCATAATTGTCATCCTTATATTTGCTTTTTCACTACAGGAAAAAAGGCCAATGACAGAGATTAAGGAAGTTACCAGCTTTTAACTTAAAACTTACCTGCTTAAGTTCCTTTTTTTAAGTTTTTATTTTATTTATTTTGAGAGAGACAGAGACAGCATGAGTGGGGGAGGGGCAAAGAGAGAGGGAGAGAGAGAATCCAAGCAGGCTCTGTGCTGCCAGCGCAGAGCCTGACGCAGGGCTGTAACTCATGAAACCATGAGATCATGACCTGAGCCAAAACCAAGAGTCAGACGTTTAACCGACTGAGCCATCCAGGCACGCCTTAAAACTTATCCATTTAATCAAATAGAGTATGGGTTATAGAAAAACTACATGGTTAATTAGTTCGTATAGTTTTTGCATTTTAAAAAATATTTTAAAATGTTTCTCTCCCTTGGTCATTTTTTTTTTCAAAGTAATACATACTTTGTAAGAAATTAGAAAATGCAAAAAAGCAAAAATTGCTTAAAAGTTCAAAGCCCCTGTAATGCCACCACCTAGAGCTAACTATGCTAGAATGCTGAGATGCCTTCTTTGAGTCTTTTTTTTTTCTTTTGCGTTTTTTGAGTCTTATTTCTCCCAGCTCCCCACAGACAACATTTGTTCTCCCTGCACACCTCGACCCACTCTCTCTCTCCAGAAACTTCCTCACTCTACTCCCCCAGTTCCCGGTCCCCTCCAGGACCTGTCTGTGCTGACTGTCCAGATGGAAAGAGCTCCAAGCCCTGAGCACTCCTACCATGTGCTCTCCTGTGCCTTTGACACTTTACTTCACACAGGTCAAAACCTAAAGAACTCTTGGCCCAGCACCTCCCAAAATACAATTGAAAGGACATTAATTGGCATTACAGTGAAACCTTGGTTTGTGAGCATAACTCATTCTGGAAACATTTTTGTAATCCAAAGCATACGTATATCAAAGAGAATTTCAGGAACCATTGGCTCAGTTGTGATCATGCCATGTTCGGCATCACATACTACTAATATTGCAAGACATTGCTCCTTTATCAAGTTAAAATTTATTAGAAATGTTTGCTCGTCTTGCAGAACACTTGCAGAACAAGTTGCTCGCAATCCAAGG
Organism: Panthera pardus; assembly: GCF_024362965.1. NCBI lineage: Eukaryota > Metazoa > Chordata > Mammalia > Carnivora > Felidae > Panthera > Panthera pardus. The sequence goes on from NW_026526688.1 coordinate 191,179,491, forward strand.
TTTTATGCATAAGAAAAAGAACTCAATGGCTACCTTCTGTGGGTAGAGACAGCTAAACAAGTATCTTTATAACAGAGGTGCCCAAATCCTTTTCAGGCCTATTTGACCTTAGACTCCCTCGTTCACATCCATTCCCTTTGTGAAGTATCAGTTCAGTTTGACCATTCTGTTTACTAGGAGAGGAAACCATTTTCTCAGAGAAATTGAAGATCTTGTCTTTCCCAGGAGTACTGGCTGTAGTGGACATCTGTTCGTGCTGGCACAGTGTCCCCCACTTCAGTCTCTAGACCATATGGTTGAGGCAGGTAGGCCCCATTTTCCTGGATCCCACATGACCTGAGCTTACCTGATCAGTGTATTCTATCTCATTGGCCACAGAAGTTAGTGTTAGAAACCATGACTCTTCTTGGGTGAATACCTTGAGACTTTGTTGAAGTGGTTGGCAAAGGCACTCTCTTTCTAGGGGCATGCTAAGTTGGTAAAATGTATTATTGAAGCTGCCTGTGGCTACTTTGCTAAGAACCTCCTGAAGAATAAAGCCAGCTCAAAGGGAAGCAAAACTATGAGATGGAAAGAGATAGAGTCAATAGACATTTGAGAGCCTGGATCTATCTGTACCAGAAGCCAGAACTGGCTCTGGACTTTTCAGGTACATGAGCCAATTAATTGCCTTCTTTTCCCCAACCTGGTGAATTTGATTTTCTGTTTTTGTATCTAGAAGAGGCCTGATTGTTAAATCTGTACATTTCTAGGATTTGGTTGCTAAAACATAAAGATTTTAATTTTTTTAATGTTTATTTTTGAGAGAGAGAGTGTGAGTGGGGTAGAGGCAGAGAGAGAGAGTGAGACACAGAATCCAAAGCAGGCTCCAGGCTCTGAGCTGTCAGCATAGAGCCCAACGTGGGACTCGAACCCATGAACTGTAGGATCATGACCTGAGCCGAAGTCGGATGCTTAACCAGGTGAGTCACCCAGGTGACCCTAAAACATAAAGATTTTAAAGGGGAGTTTCACATATTTTTACTGGATCAAGAAGGATCAGGCCAAGAAATGCAGGGAAGGCATTACTCCATGACCTCTGGATCTTTCTTTCTCTTTTAAAAGCAAAGAAGGGACTTTCAGGAGTATGTAACAAATGTATTTTGGGCTTTCTAATGCTGGAAGACTTAAGATTGATTCAGGGAACTCAGCCAAGAGAAAGAAGACTGTCACCATCAGTGAAAATAGACATGATTTTATACTTAATGTTATTATCAGAACCCATCCTGGCAACCTCTTAGATGCTCACCCACAGAATGTTCTATTAAGGGTTTTTGTAACCCCACAGATAGCTATTGGATTTGAACGGAATGAAAAGAGCTCTAGATTCAAGGTCAGACTCATATTAGATGCTTACTAAATGTTTACTGAAGAATAATTTCTATTATTTTCTGACTTTACTACCTGGGGTGATTAAAATTGTTTTCACTAGTTAGATGAAGATAAGAATTGCGTGCCTCTCTTCCAAGGCAGCTCTATATAATATCACTTGCGTGTATCACATTTGAGTGATGTCCCCTCTCTGTCACATGGAGTTCTTCATTCACTTGTCCGTCACTTATTCATTCATTTATCTTCTGTCAAATTCTGGATGAGGGGTTCTGCCAGGTGGGGAGGATACAGTGCTGTGTAACAGTCCCAGCTAGTTCACTTCAGCAACCTGTCACGGAGGACCTACTGTGTGCCTGCTAGTTGCCTGGCCCAGGGTTTGGCATCTGGACACACAAAAGTGTGTCATGACTGTCCCAACAAAACCAACAGGCTCTACAGTGGTGAGTCCCCATAGGCCATTTCCTACCATCAGGGACACTGGGACAGCAAAAGGTTGAGAGCCACTGCTGTGGGTGATGAGGAGCCTCTGAGGATTGTTAAGCAGGACTGTCATATAGTCAGCCCTTAGATTTAGAAAGAACACTCTGGTGAGCAAGGGGTGAAGGGGTTGTCAAGTTGAGTAGTCATGGGGAGAGTGGTTTTGAGGGGACTATTCCAGAATTGTTGAGGCAGTACAGACAGCAGGTTGGCTCTCAGGTTTACAGAAGCCAAATGCTCTTGCTGTTGTTGTTACATTTGTTTCCCGAAGAGGTTTATGCGAGGTTGACCTCAAGAGCTCATCTCTGAAAGCAGAGAGTGGCCACCGAACATTGGCATCCATTATTTGTCTGTGACCCGTGGTTCCCTATCTCCTGGATCAAAGTTTTTCACACATCATTACACCCACAGCAGCAACAAGACTCTCTTAAACTCTCCTTTTTTTCTTTAACTTTATTTTTTATTTTTTAAAGTTTACATCCAAATTAGTCAGCATATAGTGAAGCAATGATTTCAGGAGTAGATTCCTTAATGCCCCTTACCCATTTAGCCCATCCCCCCTCCCATAACCCCTCCAACAACCCTCAGTTTGTTCTCCATATTTATGAGTCTCTTTTGTTTTGTCCCCCTCCCTGTTTTTTATATTATTTTTGTTTCCCTTTCCTTATGTTCATCTGTTTTGTCTCTTAAAGTCCTCATATGAATGAAGTCATATGATTTTTGTCTTTCTCTGACTAATTTCACTTAGCATAATACCCTCCAGTTCCATCCATGTAGTTGCAAATAGCAAGATTTCATTCTTTTTGTTTGCCGAGTAATACTCCATTGTGTATATATACCACATTTTCTTTACCCAGTCATCCATTGATGGACATGTGGGTTCTTCTCATACTTTGGCTATTGTTGATAGTGCTGTTATAAATATGGGGGTGCATGTGTCCCTTTGAAATAGCACACCTGCATCCCTTGGAAAAATGCCCAGTAGTGCAATTGCTGGGTCATAGGGTAGTTCTATTTTTAGTTTTTTGAGGAACTTCCATACTGTTTTCCAGAGTGGCTGCACCAGCTTGCATTCCCACCAACAATGCAAAAGAGATCCTCTTTCTCTGCATCCTTGCCAACATCTATTGTTGCCTGAGTTGTTAATGTTAACCATTCTGACAGGTGTAAGGTGGCATCTCATTGTGGTTTTGATTTGTATTTCCCTGATGAGGAGTGATGTTGAACATTTTTTCATGTGTTGGTTGGCCATCTGGATGTTTTCATTGAAGAAGTGTCTACTCATGTCTTTTGCCCATTTCTTCACTGGATTATTTGTTCTTTGGGTGTTGAGTTTGATAAATTCTTTGTAGATTTTGGATACTAACCCTTTATCTGATATGTCATTTGCAAATATCTTCTCCCATTCTGTCGGTTGCCTTTTAGTTTTGCTGATTGTTTCCTTCACTGTGCAGAAGCTTTTTATTTTGATGAGGTCCCAGTAGTTCATTTTTGCTTTTGTTTCCCTTGACTCTGGAGACGTGTTGAGTAAGAAATTGCTGCGGGCAAGATCAAAGAGGTTTTTGCCTGCTTTTTCCTCGAGGATTTTGATGACTTCCTGTCCTTTGTTTAGGTCTTTCATCCATTTTGAGTTTATTTTTGTGTATGGTGTAAGAAAGTGGTCCAGGTTCATTCTTCTGCATGTCGCTGTCCAGTTTTCCCAGCACCACTTGCTGAAGTTTCTTAAACTCTTCTTTGTAGAACTAGAGACCTTAATGGAAAAGACAACACATTTATCATTGGGCCATTCAGACCAAAATAGACCAGCCAGGTGGAGGCAGCATGGTCGGACGAGGCCTCAGGACTTGATTCTTCTCTGTCAGAATCTGTTTCTCCAGGGCTTGTGCCTCAGGCCAGACCCTTGTGGATTAATTGATGCTGAACAGTTCAATGGTATATCCCAACCTTAAAATAAAAGAAAAACACATAGATTTTTTTTTCTGATATAACTGAAGTACACACTCATTATAGAAAAAATTGGAGAATGCAGAAAAACAAACAAAAAACAAAAAAGGAGAAAAATTGATCACCCTTCATTTTGTACCATCCAGAGATCACTCTGGTCATATTCTGGTATATTCTTGACCCTTTTCTTTGTTGATGTGTGTGTGTGATTTTAAAACACCATCTTGCCTCTTCAATTTTATATCTTTAATTTTAACTGAATCTACTCTAACTTTTTGAGGCCCCTGCTGTGGCTGGCTTCTGTGGACTCTGTTTTCTCACAGATGCTCCCGATAGGACAAGCCAGAGACAAAAGATGGTCTTGTCTGTGAGCTTGCCCCAGTGTGGCTCTTCCATTTCTTGTGCGAAGGTTAAGTGAGCCATGTCTACCCATCACCCATAAATTGAGAATCGAACAGAGCATCTAGCAGAACTCCCTGCTTGAGGGGGCACCTGGGTGTCTCAGTAGGTTAAGCTACCTACTCTTGATTTTGGCTCAGGTCATGATTTCATGGTTCATGACTTTGAGCCCCACGTCGGGCTCTGTGCTGACAGCATGGAGCCTGCTTGGGAGTCTTTCTTTTCTCTCTCTTTGCCCCTTCACTGCTCGTGCATGCTTTTTCTCTCTCTCAAAATAAATAAATAAACATTAACAAGATAAAATGTAAAAGAATTCCCTGCTGTAGTACTCAAGGCCACCCATGGTCACAGCACAGAAACTCAGCTATGGCTGGGAAGACAATTTGCAAAGGAGACCCGAGTATTGTAAATGGGTCTTTGGGTTTTAAGGTGTTATTTGGACAAGAATATTTAGCCTGAAACATACCATTTACTGAACATTATGCAGAAGGTACAATAAATGGATTGGAAAATTCTTAAGGAGATTTTTTCCCCCAGAGAACAGTGAAGAAAATAAAAATTCATTTAGAATGAGCATTCAATATATTTATCTTTCATGCTGTGGGGTTTACCTTTAAAGTTGCTTTCTGAACTGTAAAGTGCTATGTAAAAATAACATTAGCACTCATTGTTACACCATTTGTATGGAGCAAATGGATATGCATGTCTGTATAAGATACACACACAACCTGCTTTCAGAATTTAACTTTATAAAATCGTAATTTAAACAGGTGAACTTGAAGAACTGCTGTTTCTGCTTTTGAGTTCACACAATTTCATTTGTGTGCGCTGTTATAGATTTTGATGCCCCAGTTTGGATTACTTGTCTGTTACAATATTCCCTGTGAGCAGTGTTAAGATTTCTTTGGATTGGCTTTATCCACAAAGGAAGTATGACTAACATACTCGTATCCATTGACCAGGTTAGCTAACCAAGGGAACTATCCCTAGTCTTCCCTTTCCAAAAAGCTGTAAACAAATAATTCCATGTTTACAAGACAAGATGGCCACTTTCCAGGTCCCACATCTGCTTTAGTGCAGCTGACTAGAAGGCAGGAAGGCCCATGTCTCTGTGAGAGCAGGCCTGGACCAGGAAAAGAAGGTGCTCTAATTGAGAGCCTTTGGAGAGGGGCGCCTGGGTTGCTCAGTTGGTTAAGCGTTGGACTTCGGCTCAGGTCATGACCCCCGAGTTTGTGGGTTTGAGCCTCGCATCAGGCTTGTGCTAACAGCTCAGAGCCTGGAGCCTCCTTTGGACTCTGTCTCCCTCTCTCTCTGCCCCTCCCCTGCTCATGCTCTGTTGCATTCTTTCTCTCAAAAATAAATAAACATTAAAAAAAAAAGATCCTTTGGAGAAACTGCACTCACCTTTTAGCTAAGTCTCAGTCTAAACTGGTTTGAGAGACAGTGGGCGTCAGTTACTCAGAAGCCTAAGCCTCCCAGCACAGCCATGTGCAGCTAGGTACCTAGCAATGGCTCTCTGATGGGTTATGGGGAGATTTTTTTTTCAACGTTTATTTTTGAGAGAGAGGGAAACACAGAATCCAAAGCAGGTTCCAGACTCTGAGCTGTCAGCACAGAGCCTGATGCAGGGCTGGAACTCATGAACCATGAGATCATGACCTGAGCCAAAGTCAGACGCTTAACCAACTGAGCCACCCAGGTGCCCCAAGGTAATGGTGAGATTTTAATTAGCATCAAGGACTCCATCTAGGAGTCCGTCCCAAGCCCATTTTCCTGCAGGAGCCCAGCCTTACTTGGAACCTGTTCTATCCCATTTCCACAAAGGAAGGGGTAGCAACCTCATGACCTCTGCTCTTTCTGGGCATTTTGGCACTCAAATTCAGGTCTTCCTTCTTAAGAGCTAGGTAGTCCTCTATTCTGACTTGGTGCCAGGAAGTTGGGGCTCCACCATGTGTGCAGACATTTGAGTCAAGAGCAAGGACCACAGCCTTTCCGTGTTCTCGCATCCTACGATGCTATGTTTCCAAGGTGGGGTGGAATGGACACCCCCTCAGTCGTGCAAGCAGGAGAATCCTCTGAACTCTTTTCCCTCTTCCCCACCCCACATACAGAGCATCTCTAGGTCTGCCATCCTTCCTGGTACTTCTTCCCCTCTCTGGCTCTAATTCCAACTTTTGCCACCCCCAGCTTGTTCTTGGGCATCCTGCAGTCCTCTTCCTGCCCCCATTATATCGGGACTCCACTCTGCAGCCAGGGCGGTGGTCCCAAACTTATGAACTGGAGAGTGTATTAGGTTCTCCACAGAAACAGAATACACACACTTGCACACACACACACACATGTACACGTGTGAATGATTTCTTTTTTTTTTTAAATGTATAGCACCTAGAATAGTCGATGGAACTTTTTGTTTTTGTTTTTGTTTTTTTTTCTTTTTTTTTTCTTTTTTTTTTTTTGTGAATGATTTCTTATAAGGAATTGGCTCACCAGGTTATGAAAGCGGAGAGGCCCCTGATGTCTGGTCTGGCAAGCTGGAGACCCATGAGCACTGGCCGTGTAAATTTCAGCCCCAAGTCTGCAGGCCTGAGGAGAACCAATGGTGCCCTGTCCAAGGGCAGAAGACTGATTCCACATGCGGCAGTCAGAGTGAATTCTCCCTCACCACGGCCTTTCCTTCTATTCAGTCCTCCATTGGAGCTGCGGAGGCCCACCCACACTGGGGAGGGCAGTCCGCTTCACTCTGCCTACTGATTCAAATGTTAATCTCATTCAGAAACACTCACAGACACACCCAGAATCCTGTTTAACCAAATAGCTGACATCCCATGGCCTAATCAAGCTGACACATCAAATTAACCATTACGGAGTGTGTTATTCACCACATTACAGACAGGCAGAATCTTATGAGAAAAGCTTCCTGCAAGACATGTAAACATAGTTCCCCAATGTATGCACACATCATTTTTCAGGATCTGAGGACTCTGCAGATGAATGTGAAAAATGCAGATCCCTGCCCCACCGCCACCTCGACCCCACGACCTACCACACCAGGCTTCCTGGGGGGCAAGGTCCCATGGGAATCTACATGATCACTACGTGCTAGGCACACAGGATAAACCCCTTAACATGGATGCTGCAGCCTTGAGGGTCCAAGCCCTGCCTGCCTGTCCAGCATTGTGTCACACTGTCCTCCCCTTTCTGCTAGTGTTCCTCCCCAGGAGGGCTCCCCTTGTGTGTCCCTTCCCAGCCCATTCTGTGTCATGCTTTTGTGCTACCTGCTGTTTCTGAGACTCCCCCTACCTGTATTCTCCTCCCCTCCCTGCCCACCTAGCTGACAACTGCTCATCTTTTTAAACCCAACTCATTCTGACGCCTTTCTGCTAGGATAAAGAGAAACTTCATTATTCGACAAATATTTACAGGGTCCTTTGCACATGTCAGGCACTGTTCTGGGATCTAGTAGTGGACTTGACAGACGAAAGTCTCTGCATACAATTCATTTTCTGGAGAGGGAGGCAAATAAGTAAATTTTTAAAAATATGTTAGATATATAATATGTCAGATGAAGGTGACATGGAGAAAAATCAAGGGGGAAAGATACGGGGAGAGCAAGGCTTTGGGGTAATCAGGGCAGGTACCACCGATAAGGTGGCATATGAGCAGAAACCCAAAGCCATGTAGATGTCAGATGGAAGGATGGTAATCCCCAAAAGGCAACAATATATGCACAGATACAGAGAGAAGGCCATGGCATGACTGAGGCGTAGCAAGGATGTCAGTGCAGTGGAAGATGGGCGGATTGAGAAAGAGCATGAGGTGAGCTCAGAAAGGTCATGGGGAGCCAGGTCAGGTAACCCCCTTTTGGCCATTTTAAGGCCCTGACTTTTCCTGAGTGCACTGGAAACAAGGGGAAGATTTTGAGCAGTGGAGGGACATGATTTGGCTGACTTTTAGCAGACTGTATGGGAAAGGCAGAAGCAAGAGTCGGGAGGTCATTGCAGTGGTCCAGACTCTGCACCATCAGCGCAGAGCTTGACATGGGGCTTGAACTCATGAACGGCAAGATCATGACCTGGGGTGAAACCAAGAGTCGGACACTCAACTGACTGAGCCACCCAGGTGCCCCAGAATTTCTTTCTTTTTAAGTGTGAATACATTGTATGTATATACTACATTTTGTTTATCCATCCATCCACTGATGGACTCATGACTCAGTTTAAGGGGAGGATGGGAAGGTGAGAAGTGGCCACATTCAGGGAGTGGATGTGGGATGGGAGAGACATATTTGAGCCAGGAAATTTTAAACATGTTTTTATTCTGACAAAATATAAATAACATAAAATTTATCATTTTAAAATGTATAGTTCGGTGGCATTTAAGTACATTCACATTGTGCAACCATTATCACCAGCTAGCTCTAGAACTTTTTCATCTTCCTAAACTGAAACTCTATACCTTGTCAACAATAACTCCACATTCCCATACCTTCCTCCAGCCCCTGCAACCACCATTCTACTTTTTGTCTCTGTGAATTTGACTACTCTAGGATCCTCATATAAACAATCACACAATATTTGTCATTCGTGACTGGCTTATGTCACTTAGCATAATGTCTTCAAAGTTCATCCAAGTTCTGGCATATGTCAGAACTTCTTTTTTTTTAAGTTTATTTATTTATTTTGAGAGAAAGTGTGTATGTGAGCAGGGGAGGGGCATAGAGAAAGGGAGAGAGAGAGAGAGAGAGAGAGAGAGAGAGAGAGAGAGAGAGAATCCCAAGCAGACTCTGCACCATCAGCGCAGAGCTTGACATGGGGCTTGAACTCATGAACGGCAAGATCATGACCTGGGGTGAAACCAAGAGTCGGACACTCAACTGACTGAGCCACCCAGGTGCCCCAGAATTTCTTTCTTTTTAAGTGTGAATAACATTGTATGTATATACTACATTTTGTTTATCCATCCATCCACTGATGGACGCTTGGGTTGTTTCTGTCTTTTGACTATTGTGAATAATGCTGTGAACATGGGTGTACACATACTTGTTCAAGTACGTGCTTTCAATTCTCTTGGAATTGAAACTCTAGAAGTATAATTACTGTATCAACTGGTAATTCTACATTTAATTATTTGAGGAACCCTCCTACCGTTTTCCAAGTGGCTACACCACTTTACATTCCTGCCAGCCATGCACAAGGGTTCCAATTCCTCCACATCTCATCAACACTTGTCTTCTGTTTTTTTAAAAATAACCATCCTAGGGCACCTGGGTGGCTTAGTCAGTTAAGTGGTAGGTCACGATTGGCTCAGGTCACGATCTCATGGTGTGTGAGTTCAAGCCCTGAATTAAGCTATTAGGCTCTGCAGTGACAGTGCAGAGCCTGCTTGGGATTCTCTCTCTCCTTCTCTCTGCCCCTTGTCCATTTGCCCTCACTCTCTCAAAACAAACAAACAAACAAAAAACATCCTGATAGTTGTGAAGTGCTATCTTATTGTAGTATTGATTTGCATTTCCCTAATGATGAGTGACATTGTGTTGAACATCTTTTCATGAACTTGTTGGTCAACTCCAAAATTTGACCTAAGCAACTAGACGGAGGGAGTTGGAGAATATTGCATGAGGTGAGATGGAGAACATTGTGGGAAGAGCAGGTTTTGAAGGAAAAATCCAGAATTAAATGTGAGATGTATATTAGCTATCCGAGTGAAGATATTGGTAAGCAAGAGGATACATGAGTCGGACGTTCAGCTGATGGGTCCAACCTGGCCATTTAATTTGGGAGTCATTAGCAAATAAGGATGCATGAAATCATGAGCTTGGATAAGATCCCAAAGGAATGTTTGTAGAGAAGAGTAGCAATCTGAGGCCTAAGCTTTGGGGAACCCCTATTTGAAGGGTGAGAGATGACGAGGAACTAGCCAGATGAGGAGTGGCCAGTGGTCAGTAGGTGGATGATGTATTATGGGAGCCAAGTGAAGACTGTTTTGGGGAGGAGGAAGTGATTTCTAATGTCAAAAAGCTGCCGAAAAGTTGAACAGTTGGAGACTCAGAATTGGCTACTGTTTTAGCAATGTAGAGATCATTAGTGAAAGAGTGAGGAGTTGGCTTGGTGGATTGGTCAGCTTGAAAGCCTGTTTGGAGAGGGTTCAAGAGAGAAGAGGGTGGAAGGAATTAGTGACAATAGGTACAAACAAAGTATTTGAGAAGTCTTTATAAAGGGGTGCAGAAAAATGGGGGACTGGGATTAAGAAGGATTTTTGTTAATGAAAAAAATTACAGCACATTTATATGTTGGTGGGAGTGATCCATTAATGATGATGCAGGATGGAAGGTCGGGGAGGATTACTGGGCAGTGTGATCCTTGCTTTCCTGTGCCTTTCCCTGTGCCCCTGAAGACTGCTAGCAAAGTACATCAGATACTGTTAAATATACTCGTTGTCTTTACATTTATTTATCTATCTATCTATCTATTTTTGAGAGACATAGAGAGGCAGAGCACAAGTTGGGGAGGGGCAGAAAGAGAAGGAGACACAGAATCCAAAGCAGGCTCCAGGCTCTCAGCTGTCAGCACAGACCCCGACATGGGGCTGGAACCCACAAACTGTGAGATCATGACCTGAGCCGAAGTCAGACGCTTAACCGACTGAGCCACCCAGGTGCCCCAATATACTAGTTGTCTTACTTGTTTCTTTCTCTCTCTCTTTGTGTTTTCCTGGCAATAACGCTGTGTTATAAACAACCCTAAAATCTCAGTGGCCTCCAACAACAGTGGTTTGTTTCATGCTCAGCCTGGCTGCTGCTCAGCGGCTCTCTGCTGAACTTGGCTGAACCAGGATAGCTCCAGGCTTTGAGTTGAGGTCTGGAAGGTTCCACTTGTCTCTCATTCTGGGAACTGTGGCTACCCTGCGTGTACTCTTCCAGTGGCAAAAGGTAGAAGCACAAGAGGGCAAGCCAAAACACGAACACATTTAAAGCCTCTGTTTGCAACAAGTACTCTCAAATTCCATTTGCCAAAGCAAGTGATAAATAAAGCCCAACAGGGATTCAAGTAAATGAGGTCCATAGACTGGGAGGGCCATGGTCAGGAAGGGGAGGGAAAGGGAAAAAAAATGGACAAATAATACATCTACCATATCTCATACAAGTTCCTAAATAGAATGATTTTCAGTTTTCTCTGTTTTTCCGGGGCTGAGCACCGTGACTGCTAAATTCTGCAAATGTGGTAAATGCTACAAAAAATCTTGTAGGGAAGAATATTACCAGCTCTTTTCTAACCACAGTTATGCTTCTGTTTCTTTTAATTTTAGATCCAGAAGGGTTTGGGGTTGAATTCCAGCACCCTTACTTTTTAGCTCAATGACTTTTGGCAATAATATCAATAATAGTAAAAATAATAACAGCATATTTTGAGTGTTTATTGTGTGCTAGAAACACTGCTATAGGGTTTTAGGTTCACTATGTCATTTTAATCTCTAAGCAAATCTATGAGGTAGGCATTGCGTTTTCCACGCCTTAGATGAGGTTACTGAGAATCAGAGAGGTTCAATCACATACTCGAAGTCACACAGCTAGAAAGTGGTGGAGCTGTGATATGAAGCCAGATCCAGTAGTCTGTAAAGGCTCCTAGTGAGCACCATGCCGTAGGACCCTTGCACATTAAGTTAGGCCACCCAATGTCAGTTTCCTCAAAATTGTCAGTTTCCTTCCTGTAAAATAGGGATAATCATGAGAATGGTCACTTTCTAGAATCATTAGAAGATTATTTGAAGGGGTGCCTGGGGGCTCAGTTGGTTAAGTGTCCAACTTTGGCTCAAGTCATGATCTCATGGTTCGTGAGTCCGAGCCCCACATTGGACTCTGTACTGACAGTGCAGAACCTGCTTGGGATTCTCTCTCTCTTTCTCTCTACCCCTCTCTCACTTGCATTCTCTCTCTCAAAATAAATAAATAAACTTAAAAAAATAATTAAAAAAGATTAATTGAAAAATCCTATGTCAGTTACCTGGCCCAGTGAAGCTTATACTCTGGGCACTCAATAAATATTATTTCCTTCCTTCCTTTTTTATTTCACTTCTGACTCCTGCTTCCAGACTTGATGGAAAACTTCCTCAGGATCTCATGCACATAATACATAAATTATGACTTTGTTAAACCTACAATACTCAACCTCTAAGACCCTCACAGGCCCTCTGCTGAAATTTTCTCCGGAATCAAACCATTAGCAGTGGATTTCTAAAACCCTTGGGAAGACTGTGACTGGCTCAGTATTTCTCTTGGCTGCTAAATTATTCATGTCCCTTGATGGATTCTGAAGTCGGCCTCCTACTGAGGAGGTGGATTTATAAATGAGGTTCGGGCAGTTCCTTTGATGTTTCAGTTGGCTAGGTGGTGAGTGAAAGAAAGCATGGCACCAAGCCCAGAGAAAGGGTGGGTCTGCTCCAATTCTGCTCAACAATTGCAGACGTAGAGGAGGGCGGGAGGAGCAGATTGAGTCTCCAAAAAAGGGGGACGTTTCTTTTTGAGAGCAGAACATGAGAAGAGAGGAGGAAGAAACATTTAATGAGTACCTACTATGTGCCAGAACCTCAGAGATGTAATCCTATCGTATCCTTAAAAAACAGGTCTATTTTATAGGCAAGAAACAGTTTCCAAGAAGTTAAATAACTTGAACAGTTTTTTAAAAAGATAAGAGTCAGAAAGTATATATATCAACTGAATTAGGTTTTCTGAGAGTGACAGAAAACCCAAATGCAATCCAGTTGAAATCAGTCCAGGGCTGGCATGGCCTTCCACGGCAGCAAAGGCCTTGGCTCCTCTTATCTCATTGTTCTGCCAATCTTAGCCCATGGTGTTCACAACATGGTCCAAGAAGACCGCTCAGAAATAGAGGACCCATCCTGGAAGAAAGGAATGACATGTCTGCTTATATCCAGCTGGGCAGAACTTGATCACATGGCTGTTCAGAGCTGGAAGGGAAGCTGAGAATTGTGGCAAACTTCCCATGGAAAGGTTAGGGCTTCTATTTTTTTCTTAAGTTTATTTTGGGAGAGATAGAGACAGCACGAGTGGAGGAGGGGCAGAAAGAGAGGGAGAGAGAGAATCCCAAGCAGTCTCCACACTGCTAGCACAGAGCCTGATGCAGGGCTTGAACTCACCAACTGTGAGATCATGACCTGAGCTGAAACCAAGAGTCAGACGCTTAACCTACTGAGCCACGAGGCACCCCTAAACCTTCTATTTTTAAGGATGTAGGAGAGAAACAGATACTGGGCACACCAGCAATCTCTGCTACCAGGAAGGTAAACCTACGCCCATCTCATTCCAGAGGATCCTGGCCAGCTCCATTGTTCCTACCATATTGCCTTCCTTAGGAGAAATGCCACTGCTGCAGGGACCTCTGTCAGGATTAAAGTGCCCTACGGAAACCATAATAGTAACAGCGGAGTCTCATCAGATGCTTAATGTGAGCCCGGCACCATGCAACATGCCTTAGAGCAGTATCTCATTTAATTCTTCAATAACTCAATAAAGCTCCCCCTTATTCTCCCCCTTATACAAATGAGGAAACTGAGACTCAGCGAGATGATATAGCACGTGCAAGGTGACACAGATAGCAAATAGCATCTGGGTCCATACATCGAATGACAAACAGGATCTGAACTCAGGCAGGAGAGATTCCAAACCTAGTATTTTCATTGTTATCTTTGTTTCCTGTATGTTCCCACTTGAGGGCCTCTGCTCCTGCAGGTCTCCCTTCTCGAATCCTATTCTTTTAGTCTTTCACCACCCCTTTACAAAGTCCTCCCTCTGTTTAACAGTAAACACTCTGAGAACCTGAATCAAGCCGGACATTGACCATACTAGGTGCCTGGGAACTATGTAATATAGAAGGTCCTGTTGAGGGTCCCTGAGGTCCCTACTCTGATGAAGCTCACATTTTACTTCAACATCTAGCACCCAAGTGTCCATCTTGTGACATGAAAGGACCATAACAACCAAGTGCTGCAAAGTGCACTGGAAGAAAGATGAATGGAGTAAGTTTCTATTGTTTGTAGGGGACTAAAGGACACTTTATATAGGAAGTGAAATGTCTTATACTTTTTTCCAATGGTTCCAAATAAAACTTAGTTATATTGCATCTTTTCCATTCTTCTAAATTCTTCTCATCTGCCTTTCTCTAGTGCCTCCCACTTGCTTTGATCCTGTTTGTCTATCTGCTCTGTTCCCCTTCCCTTCACCAGTGTCTTTGGGGAATAGTAGGCACCCATCAGTCACCTCCCTTTCCCTGCCCTCCATTCTCTCCTTAACTGTACCAGTCTGCTTCTGCCCCAACACTGCACTAAATACTTTTTCCCAGCTTATGGTTAAGAATTCAAGTCTTTTTTTCTCTGGATCTCAGGTACATTAATTATGCAGTTATTCAATATCTAGTGTTTCCGTGCATTCTCTCATGTAGTTCTCAATATAGCCCTAAGAGATTGATGCTGTTGTTAATGTCATTTTTAAAAATGTTTATTTATTTATTTTTGAGAGAGAGAGAGAGAGAGAGAGAGAGAGAGAGCAGGGGAGGGGCAGAGAGAGAAGGAGAGAGAGAATCTTAAGCATGGGGCTCAGTCCCACAACTGTGAGATCATGACCTGAGCTGAAATCAAGTCAGATGCTTAACCGACTGAGCCACCCAGGTTCCCTTTGTTAATACCATTTTGCTGTTAAAGGAACTGAGCTCTAGAGAGGTTGAATTATCTTCCCAAGTCACCAGGTAGGAAACAGTGAGGCTGGAACTCCAACCTAGGTTGGCTAGCCCTGGAGCTCAAGCTCTTAATGACTGCTCCTCCAAAAAGCAAGAGATAACACTGTATGGTAGAATAGGAATGGGCCAAGAATTGGGGATGTGGCCTATGAAATGTGGTAGAGAATTAAAATAGCCTTTACAGGGAAAAGGAATAAGGAATGACTTCAAGACATATTGATTAAAGGTATCAGCATGGAGACCACAGGTGAAGTCAGGCATATTTTTTTTTTTTCAGTCTAACAAGGTCTTATTTAATGTTCCAGACTGCCTCAAATCCATACTTGTCAAGTTTCTTTTTTTTTATTTAACATTTTTATTTTAATTCTAGTTAGTTAACATACAGTATTACATTAGTTTCAGATGTGCAATATAGTGATTCAGAGGTTGGGAATCTTACGGACCAGTTAGGAGTATTTGACAAGAGTTGAGGTGGTTGGGTTGATCTGCTGTTTTGAATACCAAGGATGTGAGGCTAAAGATGAGATGGGCAGAAGGTTTGAGGATGTCAATAAGAAGGTAGTTGAAATGATTGGCCATGGAGTTCAGGTTAAAAATTGGCAGTGGTGGTGGGGGGCAGTTAAGATGAAAACAGACTATTGCACCAGGTAAAGAAAGAGAGGTTAAACTCAGAGAGCAAACTTACAAGAGTGAGGAAGTGGAGAAGATAGAAAAAGAAGAAGATGTCTTGATAGTAGGCAGGATATCCCAGTGGAGCCCCCCAGGAATGCCCTTGCCATGGTCATAGTCGTGAACATTCACACATGTCTCCATGTTGCACAGGAAGACAAATTTGACACATTTGAACGTTCTCAAAATTTTTTGAGTTAGGTTTATGACACAAAATGGTGTCTCTTTCTCCTGCAAGAAGAGGAGACTCTTCCTCCATCTCTTCACTAGGCTTCTGTATTAATTATGAAGATGTGGGTTGTTGTTGTTTTTTTAAACGCCAAGCTCTAGAATTTCACTCATAAGCAGGGGCGCCTGGGTGACCCAGTCAGTTAAGCATCCGACTTCGGCTCAGGTCATGATCTCACAGTTTGTGAGTTCGAGCCCTGCATTGGGCTCTGTGCTGATAGCTCAGAGCCTGGAGCCTGCTTCGGATTCTGTGTCTCCCTCTCTCTCTGCCCCTCCCCTGCTCATGCTCTGTCTCTCTCTCTCCTTCAAAAATAAATAAAAACATTAGAATTTCATATGCAAAAAGCAGACCTCAAGTTTACTGGCAGGAATGGAAAAGGAAAAAAAGTTTGTTTCTTAACAGTGAAATAAGAAACATATCAATAATCTTCCATGGAGAAACACCTCAATGTCTATCAGAAAGCAGCAGAAAAATAAATTATAGCACATCCATACAATGGCATATGAAGCAGCCAAAAATAAAAATAAGGAATTGCTTTATGTACAGAATTACATAACCTCCAAGATCTATTGCAGGGTAAAAAAAATCATGGTCTAGATTAATGCACATTTGTGTAAAAGAGGGTGAGAAATATGATATGAAATATAACATAACATAACATAACATAACATAACATAACATAACATAACAACATAACATACTTTCTTATTTGTGCATACACTATCCTTGGAGTAACCTTCTGGGTGAGGGCATGAGGGGAAAGGGAGGAGGGCACTTCTGGACTCCAGGAGTTCTGTAACTGGATCTCAGGCAAACAGAACAATTGGAGGAGACCCTTGGTGGGGATTAGTTGGGGACTTTTCATTGGGAGCCGCCATGAGTAAACGTGCATATGTGCAAGAGCCCTCAGACATCATGTGCCCACCCACAGTGTGATACCCTCTCTGCTACCTCTGATCTTGTGTTAATTCAAGGGTATGCATGTGGGGAGAGTTTTCACAGGACAGAGAAGACTCACATGAGCAAATGCTGGAAACAGTTATAGTCCTCAAAACCCAGAGGACAGTGGTTTCTACTCAAACGGGTGGAGTTCATTCTTCTTTGAGTTCTTTGGGTTCTTTTTTCATTGAGTGCTTTTGTGGCATCAGGATATGCAGAATCTTCAACTAAGTTTTCTGTTCTACAGCTGTAGATGAATGTAGGAATTCCATTCTCTATGATCACCACCTACACCAGTTGATTTTATCCTTCATGGAATCACCTATGCCAAATTTCATGGAATAACCTTTCAAGGATGTTTTGTTCTTCACCATGAGAAAGCCTTATTTATGTTCAGATTTACTCATGGCACAAGCTTGACTCTACTGAAGAGAATCTTTATCAGTTGGGTATTAGGCGCACAGAAAGAGTTAACTTAGATGGCCCAAGATGGCTTATGCTTAGATTGCTGTCTTGCAAAGTGGCCCTCACTTGGCATCTAGGAACTTAGCTCTCCAGAGGGTTCCCACCACCCAGACTGTTAAGAGTGACTCACTATGCCTAAACTGTTTATGCAAATGGTGTGATTTATACTGAGCACTTGCTTTCCTCCTGGGAATCTGGTATTTTTGTACTGCCAGTAGAAGTTGCCTACCTGGCTAGCCCCCAGTAAAAACTGTACTCAGTCTTTAATGAGCTCCTTTGGTAAACAGTATTTCACAGTTGTTGTTACAATGCTTTGATAGGGAAATTAAGCAAGTCCTGTGGGATTGTGCTGGAAGAGGACTCCACTGGGGGAGGACTTTTGGAAGCTTGAGCCTAGTTTCCTCCAGACTTCTCCCCATTCATCTTTTCCCTTTGTTGAGTTTACTTTGTAGACTTTCACTGTAATCATAGGATTCTGACTGTATGCTGAGTCCTGTGAGGTTTCCTAGGGTAACAGTAGCTGTTGGAACAAATAAATGCCAGGACTTCAGAGGCCCAATACTATAGGTTATTTCTTGTTTATATAAAGATCAGTGCCAGTGCTCCTGGTGAGTAGATGGTCTTCCATCAATCATCAAGGACCTAGGTGCCTTCCATCTTGTATTCCACCTTCTTCTAAAGCCTCTGAGTCCTGTTCATTAAGTTTGTAGATGGAAAAAAGAGACTATGGAAAGTCCATACCCCCTTCTTAACCCTCCTCTTCACCTTAACTCCACTGTTGGCCCGAAGATGACACCACTACATCTGGCTACATTCCACTGACAATTATGGTCCCATGTAGATACAAGGGGGCTACGAAATGTGGTCTCTGCTTGGTGGCTGTTCCCCTGCAGCAACTCTGTGGAAATAAATTATAAATCCTTGATGGCCTGCAACAGGATCATAATAGATCTATTTATTATGAAACTGTGGCACCCTCAACTTCCTCCTAAGTGCTAGGAGACAATACACAGAAGCCATACTGTTCTTGCCTATATGCAGGTTGACATGTAAAAGGAAATAGGTCATCCCAAATTGAGTAGGCAAGGCTAACTTTTCCCGGGAAGTCTTCTTTCCAAATAGACCCCTTCTTCTGTGTTTCCGTAGTAATTGGTGCTGATCCCTCTCATAGCACTTATCACAAGGTATTGAAACTTCACCGATTTCTTGTCTGACTTTCCCATTGAATCATAATATTTCTGAGGCTACAGCTTTAGTTGTCTTATCGACCATATGTTCTGTGCCCAGAACAGAATCTGGTCCATCTGAGATGTGCAGTAAATGCATAAAGGAATAAGTGGTTGAATGGGACTGGGAGACGCAATGTAGTAGCAGGCTGTGAGCATGTGCTTCAGAGTTCGTGAAAATTTCTTATCTCCTGTGACCTTGCAAAAGTTACTAAACTTCTCTGAACCTCAAATTTTCATGCTTAGAATGGGGATAAAAATACTAACTTTGCAACATTGCTATGAGGATTTTCTGAGATTATGAATGTGTATACCGCACCTAACCTTGTTCTAGGGATATTAGTAAACTCTGTAAAAATGGTATTTATTATTGACACAAATGACAGCCAGTGGCATTACCAGTTTCAACATTCGGTTACTCCAGATACACTCTTAGGTGCAAACTATTAGAAGCCGTAGAAACCAAAGGTGGCCAAATTGTGTGCAAGGGTGATGAGAGGAACGAGTTGTAGAGACAGCAGCTTCATTTCATTGGCGAGTCTTCCTGGGAGGACAAAAGGGCTTCCTTCCCTTGACCTTGACATCAAAGAGTATTAGATTCACATTCTCGAAACAGTGCTTATTCTCCCAAGACTTCACAAGATGTCAAGCTCATCTCACACCTTTAGAACAACATGGTTCAAGATAGAGCTCTGATTCCTTCTTCATTCACTCATCCACTTAAGAAATATTTTTAGAGTGTTCACCTTGAGTCAGGCACTAGGGATCATTAGTAGTGAACAAAGAAGACCAGTCTCCTCTGTCACAGAGCCTACATTTTAGGAAGGGAGACAGACAGCCAACCAATAGGTATGTCACATGTAGACGGTGAAAAAGAAGATTTTAGGAGTGCCTGGGTAGCTCAGTCGATAAAGTGTCTGTTGATTTCGGCTCAAATTTGTGATCTCACGTTTCATGAGTTTGAGCCCCATGTCAGTCTCTGTGCTGACAGTTTAGAGCCTGCTTGGGATTTTCTCTCTCTCCTTTTCTCTCTGTGCCTCCCCTATTTGTGTTCTCTCTGTCTATTTCAAAATAAATAAATAAACTTAAAAAAATTGAGATTTTAGGCAGCATCCTGGATATGTGGTTTCTTTTTTTTAAAAATTAATTAATTAATTTATTTATTTTTGAGAGAGAGAGACAGACAGATAGATAGACCATGAGCAGGGGAGAGGCAGACAGAGAGTGAGACACAGAATCTGAAGCAGGCTCCAGGCTCTGAGCTGTCAACACAGAGCCCGACGCGGGGCTCAAACTCAGGAACTGCAAGATTGTGACCTGATCTGAAGGCAGAAGCTTAACTGATTGGACCACCCAGGCACCCCTTAAGGTAAACTGTTATTAAACGTATCACAGGTGTCAGCTCTAGTGGTGCCATTTGGCCTTCTTCAACAACTATTTCATAATTACATATACATACATACACACACAATTACCCCAAACTTTCTCTCATATCATGTTTCTGATTGATTTATTCTCATAGTCATCTAAGCCCCTGTGTGTTTTACCGTTTTAAAGCAATGGAAACCTTTTGGATTATTTATAAACTCCATGTCTGGTAACCCCCCAGTGTGAAAGCAGTTCTTCTCTGGTTCAGGGGGGTCTCCACCTGCTTTGCCTCCACCTTGATCCTTTCAACGGCTTTCAGTCTCACAGAGGAACTTGGGGATATAAGGAATAGGATTTGAAAGCCATTAATGAAGTCTTAACTAAGTAGTGGGAAATTGATAATGAAATTCTAGTCCAATTCAATAGACAAGACTTATGAACAAGGGAAAAACAGCAACCTACAAAGGTCAAGGGTCTATAAGTGTGAAACTGTGTGACAGGGCTCCTGGGTGGCTCAGTTGGTCAAGCATCCAACTTCGGCTCAGGTCATGATCTCACGGTTCGTGAGTTCGAGCCCTGTGTCGGGCTCTGTGCTGACAGCTCGGAGCCTGGAGCCTGCTTCCCATTCTGTGTCTCCCTCTCTCTCTGCCCCATCTCCACTCATGCTCTGTCTCTCTCTGTCTTAAAAATAAATAAAACATTAAAATTTTTTTTTAAATTTGTTCAATACAGATTTCTTGATTTTCTTCCCCATGCCTGTCCTACCTGTAGCTTTTCCCTTTTAGTAAACATCTACCTGTTGCTCAGGCCAGTTCCTGGGCCCTACCATGCTCCCACCTTCCTTCCTTCTCTTCTCTGCAATAACAAAGTGCCCCTGTTTTGTTCCTGAAGTTATGGAGAAACAGTGTTTCACCATGGATACAGCGCAAGCTGTTGCCTCTACCAGATTGATGAGGCTCCCTTCTATTTCTAGGTTGTTGAGTGTTGTTGGTATTACGAAGGGGTGTTGTATTTTACCAAATGCTTGTCCTGTGTCTATTGAGACAATCATGTCCTTTTTGTCTTTTATTCTATTCATATGGTGCATTCCATTAACTGATTTTTAGATGTTAAATCAACTTTGCATTCCTGGGATAAATCCCATTTGGTCATGGTGTGTAATCCTTTTTATATACTGCTGAATTCTATTTTCTGATGTTTTGGTTTTTTTTGGGGGGGGTTGTTTGTGCCCCAAAGTGTTTTCTGTTTTTAACAAATCTGAGCTTTAAATCTTTTGCTGGATTCCCATGGCACTCCAGAGCTCCCCTATGGATCTCTGCCACAGATATATGTGGCCTTTATGCATTAATCACTCCCTCACTTCACTTTGCTTCCACCACTTTCCTGTCTCACCTCCCTGCTTCCTTACTAGTCTCTCCTGGGGACAATTTTTTTAAATCTCTTTTTTAAAGTTTATTTATTAAAAACTTTTTTTAATGTTTATTTATTTTTGAGAGAGAGAGACACAGAGGATGAGCAGGGGAGGGGCAGAGAGAGGGAGACACAGAATCCAAAGCAGGCTCCAGGCTCTGGGCTGCCAACACAGAGCCTGATGCAGGGCTCAAACCCAAGAACCGTGAAATCGTGACCTGAGCCAAAGTTGGACACTTAACCAACTGAGCCACCCAGGCGTCCCTAAAGTTTATTTTTTGAGAGAGAGAGAGAGAGCAGGGGAGGGGCACAGAGAGAGGGAAAGATAGTATCCCAGGCGGGGATCCCCAACAGAGGGCTCAAACTCACCAACCTTGGACTGTGACCTGAGCCGAAACCAAGAGTCAGAGGCTCAACCAACTGAGCCGCCCAGGCACCCATCCCGGGAGGGGTTTCTACTAAATCGTTTCTACTAGTTTCTACTAAATCATTTCCACACAAATCCTCTTCTCAGGTGCCGCTGGTGGGGATTAGCTTAAGTCACTACCATGGGAGAGAAGCATCTCTGGCCACGTCGTCCCTCACATATCCACACTCCTCTCACTAACTGGGCTCTGTGGATTTTCCTGCAGGTGATTTACGCCCTCAACACCCGCCAGGATGAAGCGGAGGCCAGCGTGGAGGCTCTGCGGGAAGCCCACCGGGAGGAGCTCCAGAAGGCCGTGGCGGAGACCGAGGCCAGGCTCCTACGGGAACAGGGCCACGCAGAGGAGGAGGCCCTGCTCCAGCGCATTCGGGCCCTGGAGAACGCCTTGGAGCTGCAGAAGAGGCTGACCCAGGAGGCGCTGGCTCAGTCGGCCACGTGCAGGCTGGAGACCAAAGAGAGGGAGCTGAGGGTGGAGGCAGAGCACGCCGAGCGGGTCCTCACCCTCTCCAAGGAGATGCTGGAGCTCAAGGCCGACTATGAGAAGAGGCTCCGGCACCTGGCGAGCCACGAGACGCCCCAGTGGGGCCAGCTTTCCCAGGAGGGCCCGGAGCCCAAGGGAGAGCCAGGCCACGGCCACGAGATGCGGGACGTCCTCCTGGAGGTGGAGAGGCTGCGAGCGGAAAACCAGCAGCTGAGCAAGGACTACGCCCGGAAGGCTGAGGAGCTGCAGGCCACCTATGAGCGGGACACCGAGGCCATCCGGCAGGCCATGCAGCAGTCTGTGAGTGAGGCCCTGTGGCAGTGGCAGGAGAAGGAGACGGACCTCCGCAAGAACTTCCAGGTCCAGGAGTCAGCCCTGCAGGCTCAGGTCAGGAAGCTAGAAGGGGATCTGGAGCACAGGGGCCGCAAGATAAGTGACCTGAAGAAGTATGCCCAGAAGCTGAAGGAGAGGACCCAGGTAAAGCAGGGTCTCGGATGGCTTGCAAATGAGATCATATTCGTGGTCCCTAATTTTAACACTTACTGAGTGTTAAAACTGTTTTTAACATCTACTGAGCTTTAAACTCTTTGTGCAAAGCCCTTAACTTCTACCAAAGTGACTCCTCTTATTTCCCTTGAGTTCAAGTACATTCTGTCAGCAAATATTTACGGAATGCCTACTATGTGCCAGGCCCAGGGCTATGGCCAGGAGACACATGGTGAGCTGGCTCCCTGACCTCAGAGAGCTTAGACACTTACAGTTTGCAGAAGAAAAGAAATTGGGAGGCTTAAAGACTAACCTCTCTGGTCAGCTGCATTCTATAGCCCTCTTCATTCCATAACAACTTGCCTGTCCTAAACTCCTTGGGACTTGGCTTTCCTGGACAGCCAGAACATTGACAAGGCAGATCATTGACAAACCCCACACGCTCACAACACTCTGTCTCTAAAACTTGCAGCAGCTAATATTCCTAATAATCCCTGAGCACTTTTTCTGTCCCAGAGACTTTATCTCATTTAATCCTCACCACAGAAAGGTTAAATATGTGCCCAAAGTCACACAGCCAATCTGGATGAGTAGGGATTTGATGAACATGAGCCACCGAATTGCAGGGACGCAGAGCTTATGCTGTGCACTGACCCACCTTTCAGATGTGATGCTGGTTCTGTGTATATTGGATGTCTCCACAGAGAACTGTTCCCAGAGAAATGAGACCCTTTCTGTCTGTTTAGGACCTAGATGTGCAGCTCAAGGAAGCTCGGCAGGAGAACTCTGAGTTGAAAAGCACTGCAAAAAAACTCGGGGAGAAGCTGGCCATTGCCAAAGACAGACTGATGCTGCAGGAACGTCATGTAACACCGAAAACCGGTCGGATGTGCTGCAACAGCTTTTTTAAACATTTATTTATTATGAGAGAGAGAGCACGTGCATGCGTGAGAGTGGGGGAGTGGGAGAGGGGCAGAGAGAGGGAGAGAGAATCCCAAGCAAGCTCTGTGCTGACAGCAGGGCTCAATCTCATGAACTGAGCTGAAATCAAGAGTTGGATGCTTAACCAACTGAGTCACCCAGGTGCCCTGCAACAGTTTTGCAGCCTTGAGACTGTTGAGGGAGCAGAGCCAGGGGCGGGGCTGTTTGATCTGACCCCTGGTGGGCCAGCTCAATCCATGCAGGACAAAGGTGAGCTGCCATCTGGAGCCACCACAGTGCAAATAGCTAAAAGGCATGACGCAAAGGGACACCTTGCCCCCCCAAATGCTTCGTCACCAGGCCTACCACATGCCTGAACTCCTCAGCATTGGCTTTTCCCCCACGCTTGGGCAACACTTCATTCTTTTCCCATCATTTCACACAGCAACGTTACTGGGTCTTCCCAGTTGTTCTGTGAGTGGGTGTTGTCAGTATCTCCCATGGTCCAGACAAAGAGATGGGGCTGGAAGGGTAAGTGGCTCGCTCAAGGCCACTGGTTAATGGGATAACTGGTGTGTGTCTCAGAATATCTGACTCCAGGAGGCCTTCCAGTAGAGTCCCTCATCAGAAAGTTCTTGAATACCTACAGTGTGATCAACTTGATACTAGGAGATATAAAAAAGGCACAAAACATAGGCTCTTCCCCCAGGGAGCTTATGGGACAGTGACTCTACAGCCCAGAGCATGCTTTGGTATCATGCGGTGGCCCAGGCTGCAGGGAAGTGAAGCGTCCTGAAAAGAGGTCACCATGGGCTGGAAGGGTGTGGAGGAGGAGGTTCGAACTGGAGCCACAAGTGTGTGGAGGCTTTAGTGCAATGTTTTCAAAAGTAGGGCTTGGATACCTCTGAGAATATGGGAAGAAAACGGTGAGCATTTCTAGTTATATTTGTTTTTTGTTTTATCTTTTACATTTAAATATTTTGAATGTATATCTATCCAGGAATATGTTCAATTTTTTTTTTTTTAACCTATGAAAAGCACAATCAAAAAGCTTTGACAATGACTTGTTTAAGAAGCTAGCATTTGGGATGCTGCTTGAGCAAAGACAACAATCACCACCTTGACTATGCTTGAGGGGCCAGAAGGCCACAGAGCAGGGGAGTCCATCCGAGAGTGGTGGGTAGAATAGTCAAACAGCAGAATGGGTACCCGACTGCAGAAGACCT
The DNA here is from genome assembly GCF_024362965.1 of Panthera pardus. Taxonomy (NCBI): domain Eukaryota; kingdom Metazoa; phylum Chordata; class Mammalia; order Carnivora; family Felidae; genus Panthera; species Panthera pardus. Next base: position 191,204,277 of record NW_026526688.1, read on the forward strand.
TGGACATGAGGCCAAGGCCAAGGACATTTCAAATGATGTTGAAACTTATGCTTGCAGATGAAATGAAGACAGAGCTAGTTGCAGAGAATGAAGTCCTAGGGAAGGCGAATGACCTGGAAGGCCACAGTCTCCATCCTCAGCAGGACCCGAACTTTCCCAAGGAGTGTCCATGTACCAAAGGAGGCCCAGAGACACAGGTAGTGTCTCACCCAGCCCTGGGAATGGAGAAGTCACAGGAGGCTTTGCTGGAATGAGCTTCAGGCAGAGGCCAATCTCCTAACTATGACAGAGCCACTTGGAAGAAGCAGGTCCCATGGTTTCAGGGGTCAATGCATGGGTGTGAAGTTCCAGCTAACTTCTTGCCTTTGAAATTAGGAGACTAAGAATATAGCAGAACTTCTATCGACGGCTCCTGGGAAACTTGCATGGGATTCCCACTGTCTGTTCCCAGTCAAAACAAACAAAGCATTCTTTAGACACTGCTATAGTGGACTGGAGTATCTCCTCCTGTGACCATAGGTACACTATGCCAAAGGGCCCTTTGCTGATTCAGGTGGATAAAGTGGTCTCTTACGAATATCAGATATATAGTCTCATGAACTTTATGGCACCTTGTGCTACATGCTGTAAAATCAGTGTGTAAATGTTGTACCCAAGAGAAATGGTAATTCCCTGCTCCTCACCCCATGCTGGCAGGTTTACAAGGCCCTTTTTCTTTTTTATAGACCAAGAAAGAGGCGAGTATTGAGACGGAATATATGAAGAAGCAATATGAAGAAGACCTTCGTAAAATCAAACATCAGACAGAAGAGGAGAAGAAACATCTCAAAGACCAGCTAGTGAAGCGCCTGGAAGACTTGGTAAAGAAGCACGCCATAGAAATCAAATCGGTTCGCTCTTCGGTGGAGGCCGAGAGGAGGAAGCTGCAGAAGGTGAGACCCCCTTTCATAGACCCTGTTCCGATTCTTTTTCCTTTCCTCTACCTCCCTCCTTTTCTCTTGTATTTCTTCTTTCCTTCCTTGGACATTTACTGAGCTCCTGCTGTGTATACATCTAAGTTATTTCTCTGCCCAAGGCAGTTCAGAGTCTTTTAGAGGAGACGGGGACATTCCTTAGACTGTGAGCCGGTCAGGGCCTAGAATCGTTGACACGATGTAGAATTGTGTCCTCTGAACATTTAACTGAGGAAATTCAACTCTCCTCAGCAAAGACAGAGAGAAATAACATGAAGCAAGCACTGAGGCCCTAGCAGACTTGCCTGGATTCAAATCCCAGCTCTGCTAGGAGCTTTGTGAGCACAGTGAGTTATTGAACTTGGGCCCCTCAGAGGGAAAACTTGTGTGCCTTAGGTTCCTCATTTATAAAGCAGATGACGATAACAGCACCTCCTAGAGGAGCTGCGAGGATTAAATGAGGTAATCTGTGTGAAAAGAAACAAAGCATAGTGTGTGCCTGGGGCATAACAGGTAGATGAAGGTAATTAATCAGTGGCTTGCCAACGTGAGAGAAGATTCCCAGCCTCTGGGTACTTTTCCGACTTTCTACCAAAGGAGGCAGCTTTCTGCTGAGAAGAAATGCAAGGCTTCATCTCTTCCTGTTTACTGGGAAGAGCAACTCACGTCTGTGACATTTTAGGAAAAGAATGAAGTGTAAATCAATAATATCGTGAACTTACTCTCTTTATAATGCAAGAGCCTGCATTATCAGCTTTGAGTTTTTGCTGAAAGACAATCAGATAGCACTGACGATTGCAGTGTTGTGTGGCGGTTACGAGTAGTAGGTACTCAATAAATGTGTGTGTTGGGTAAATAAATGAACTCATGAAAGATCCAAACTAGTCCTCATCTAAGAAGTCCTGACACTTCCACCAGCTGTATGACCATGGCCAGGTCACTTAACCTCTCTGAGACATGATTTCTAAAATAAGGGCAAACACTTTGAAGGCTTGTTATGGGTTCCTTATGGTATTAAATAAAAACTCTTAGTTCAGTGCACAGCATGTAGTAAAAGGTGGATAAACAGTGGCTATGCTGAGTTACCCTGAGCACCGGCTGACACAATGCATGTTAATATTGGTTAGCGCCTGCTATACTTTCTTTTTAATTTTTAATTTATTGTGTATGACCACCACACTTATAAGGCACTTCAGTCTCAGAAACACAGTGAATCTTCCCAACAAGATGACAAAATTGGTATTCATATTTTAGAGATGAGAAAATTAAGGCTCAAAGATGTTGCGTATCAACTCACACAGACAGTGAGTGCTGGAGCTAGTATTAGAACCTGATAGCTCGAGGGTCACCTGGCTCAGTCGGTTAAGTGACCGACTCATGATTTTGGCTCAGGTCATGATCTCACAGCCGTGAGATCGAGCCCCGCATCAGGCTTGCACCCAGCGTGGAGCCCGCTTGCTATTCTCTCCCTTCCTCTCTCCCTCTGCCCCTTCCCTGCTGGCTCACACTCTGTCACTCTCTCAAAAAATAAAACTTTAAAAAAATTTTTTAAAAATCTGATAGCCCAAGTCCAGAACCCCTGGTTCCCACCCCTGCGCTGAGCAGGAGGCAGCTGTTTGGAAAGCATTTTCCTCCCCATGAGCTGCTAGTGGTCACGCAAACCCGATCCTCAGACAAATAGCTGACTGCTCTTTCTATCCAGAGTCACAGTCAGTGGAAGGAACCATAGCTCCCAGAGCTACAGGTTGCCCTGGTAACCTGTCAGCGAAGCCTGACTGACTGCACAAATCCCATTTTGGCTTTAATCAGGGGGCATGAATCCATTTGGGAAATGAATCACATAGAAATAAATTGTGTTTCTCTTCTGGTTTGGGAGAGGGGCGTTATGCTTTTTACCCCACCCCCTTTTTTTTGAGGGGCATTTAGACCATTTACATTGAATATAATTATCACTAAGTCTACTATCTTGCTGTTTTTGTATTTGTCATATCTGTTTTCTTTCTCTTTTTTACTTCTTTTTCTGTTTATTTTTGATTCATCGAATTTATTTTTTGTATTCCCTCTTTTATCTCCACTAATGGCTCATTAGCTATTTTTCCTTTTTTTCTTCAGGGGTTGGGGGCTGCTCTAGTGGTTGCTCTAGGATTTCCAACATACGTCTTTAATTTATCCCTGTCTGGTGCCAAATGTTATTTTACTTCACATATATAACTTCGCTGTACAAACCTCACAACAATGTATTTCCATTTATCCCTTCCTGATCTTTGTGTAATTGTTGTCATACATTCTAATTTAGACATGTTACAAACAAGACAGTATATTGCTTTTATATTTCCTTAAAAAGTCAATTATTTTTTTGAAGTTTATTTATTTAGTTTGAGAGAGAGAAAGAGCACATGAACCAGGGAGGGGCAGAAAGAGAAGAAAAGAGAGAGAATCTCAAGTAGGCTCCTTGCTGTCAGCACAGAGCTGGACAGGGGCTGGAACTCATGAACTGTGAGATCATGACCTGAGCCAAAATGAAGAGTGGATGCTCAACAGACTGAGCCACTCAGGGGCCCCAAAAGTCCATTATTTTTTAGAGGAAAGTTTTCAATAAGAAAAAAATATTCCTTGCATATTTTATTTTTAAATTACAATATTATACTTATTCTTTCCCATTTCCCATTTCTACAGTCTTTGTTGCTTTGACCTGAAGCATTTCTTGTGGTATAGGTCCACTCACGGCAAATTCTGTTTTTGTATGTCTGAAAATGTCTTTTTTTGCCTTTATTTTTGCTGGATACAGAATGCTAAGTTTACGGGTTTTTTTTTTTCTTTCAGAACTTTAAAAATGTCATTTGACATTTTTTGGTTTGCATTTTCTTCAAATGCAAGAAACCTTGGCAGTCCCCCTTCTCATATTCCCCCTATTCATAATATGTCTTTTTGTTCTCTGACTGCTTTTAAGAGTTTCTCTTTGTCACTGGTTTCCACACCTTGATTATGGTATGCCACGTATGATATTTTATATGTATGTTTTTCTGCTTGGGATTCATGGAATGTCCTGCACCTGTGGGTTTATAGTTTTTTCCAGTTTGGAAATTTTAATGCCATTATCTCTTCTGCTTCACCCTCCTTCCAATATTGTCCCACAAGTCACTGAAGCTTTGTTCATGTATTTATTTATTTATTTTCTGTTCATTTATTTTTGGTCTCCTTGGCTCTCTGTGCTCCAGTTTGGATAGCTTTCATAGCTGTATCTTTTAAGTACACTCATTTTGTTTTTGTATATTATGCAATTTTTTTTAAAGCCTATTTGGTATATTTTTTTCATTTACAATATCATGTTTTTCAGCTCTTGAAGTTCCATTTGGTCTTCCATTATGGTTTCCCTTTCTCCTCATTATGCTTATGTCTTCCTTTAAATTCTTCGGCATGAGTGTAATTGCTCTTTTAGCATTCTCATCTGTTATTTTGGTTTTTTTTTTCTCTATGATTGATTTTTCTCCTGGTTACAAGTCCCATTTTCGTGCTTCTGTGGATATTTAGTAATGTCTAATTGGGATGCTGGACATTAAGAGTGTTAACTTATTGAAAGACTGCATTTTGTTATCACCCTTTTAGGAGTGCATTTTGTTTTGGCAAGTGGTTAAATTACTTGTGACTCAGCTTCATCTTTTCCAGACTTATTCTTTTTATTGTGTTAAAAGGTACCTCTTTTGAGATTTATTTTTTTTAATTTTTATTTTTTTTAACGTTTGTTTATTTTTGAGACAGAGAGAAACAGAGCATGAACGGGGGAGGAGCAGAGAGAGAGGGAGACACAGACTCGGAAGCAGGCTCCAGGCTCTGGGCCATCAGCCCAGAGCCTGACGCGGGGCTCGAACTCACGGACCTGAGATCGTGACCTGAGCTGAAGTCGGACGCTTAACCGACTGAGCCACCCAGGCGCCCCTGAGATCTATTTTTAAACTTGGTTAGGATGAGTGTAGAGTAGCATTTGGGCTGGTGCCACTTTAGCTTTACTACTGAAGTGTGACCTTCATGGGGTCTAATACCTCATGTATTGATTAATACTGGGGTTGTTGTGATTGCTGACATTTTTGGCTTTGTACTGGTTGACTGTTGTTGCCGCACCATGAACTTTATAGATAGATTCCAAAAACAGTAATGTTTCTTCTCCAAGCAAGTTTACATATTTTCCTTTAAAAACATGGAGGCCAGGTGATGACAGCAGGTGGGCCACGGCGACAGCCATCTAGTGATTGGCCAGTTGAGCTGCCTGGTGATTGGCTGCATGAGCAAGACCAAGCTGAGAGCCCCCTGGTGATTGGCTGGGGCACAGTGGTGCCCTCAGGAGGTGTTGGGATGAACCCTGATTGTTGGAAAGGCCCAGCACTGACCCAAGGCTGCACTGGAGAGAGGGCTCCTGGGTCACAGCTCCTCCTATTCAGGTACACTTCAGGGTTCTCCACCCCCCACTGATCCCATCCCAGCCTCTCACCCACGCTCTGCACTCCACCTTCATGTTTGCTTCTACCCTTCTGCCCCTCTGGGGTTGTGTGGGGCCTCTGGGCCCCACCTGGATCCAGGCCCCACTGCAGGGCTGGCCAGAACACCCAGTTACTCTGGCCCATTTGGCAGAAGGGTAGGGGGTTGTGAGAATCAGAGTACAACAGACCCTTACCCAGCCAGGCAGAGCCTCTCCAGTGCTCTGGGGTCATAACCTGGCTCAACATGAGGAAGCTGGGGGCATGTCCTGAGGGTACCCTGGACATTCTACTGACATGGAGTCTTCTGTCAAGGGTCAGCACAAACTAGTCCTCTAGATACATGACCAAGTGGGAGCACACCAGACCACAGTGCAGGATAAGAGACTCTCCCAGAAAGATGGCTTGTGAGGACTTCTCTAACCCAACTCAGCATGGAGCCAACAAGTCTCCAGGACTCTAGGCTGACCAGGAACCCTCTAGTTGGGAGCTCTCTGAATCAAGACTACAGGGCAATCCAGTCTTCCAGCTGGGCCAACCAGAAGCCCTGCCACCAGGAACCAACTGACCTTCATCAGCACAAGGCAATAAAGTTTCCCAGACCCCCGGCCAATGTGGAATTCTCTGAACCAACTTAGCATGGGGCAATGGAGTACCCCAGACACTGGGCCCACCAGGAACCCACTGACCCAGTTTAGCACAGAGCAAACTAATCCCCTGGATACCTGGCTGATGGCAAGCCCTTTGACCTAGATCAGTACAAGGCAAGCAATTCCCCTGGACACCCAGCCAACAAAGAATTCTCCCAGTCAACTCAGCATAAGGCTAACGAGTCCCTAGGACAGTGTGCCCACTGGGCACCCACATACCACAAGCCCTCTGACCCAGCTCAGCATGGTACAGATGATTTGCCTGGACACTGGGCCATCCAGGAGCCTTCCAGCTGGGAGCTCTCACCCAGAAGAGCACAGGGCAATTGAGTCTGCCAGACACCAGGCCATCCAGGAGCCCTGGGACCTAGCTTATCACAGGGTGAACTAACCCTCCGGACATCTGGCTGACCAATACTTTCTGACCCAGATCAGCCCAAGGTGAACCAGTCAGCCAGATCCCTGGCCAGTGGGTTCTCCTAACCAACTTAGCATGGAGCTAATCATTCCCAGGGACAGTGGGCCTACTGTGCGTCCTTGTACCCAAAGCCCTCTGACTCAGCTCAGCATGTGTCAGAAAGTTGCTTGGACACTGGGCCAACCGGGAGTTCTCCAACCAGCAGAGCACAGGGCAATTGAGTCTACCAGATACCAGGCCAACCAGGAGCCATCCAAACCAACTAATTGAAGGGTGAACTAATCCGCTAGACATTCAGCCAACCACTAGCTTTCTGACTCAGATCAGCACAAGGCAAAGGCGTCCCCCAGTCCATTGGCCAATGGGTAATTCTCTGAACCAGTGTAGCACAAGGCAGTAGAGTCTCCTAGACACCAGGCTGACCTGGAACCCACTGACCCAGTTCAGCACAGGGTAAACAAATACTCTGGACACTTGGCTGATGGCAAGCCCTTTGACCCAGATCAGCACAAAGCAAAGAAGTCTCCTGGGCCCTCATCTTCTAGGGAATTCTCTGAACCAACTCCACATAGGGCTAATGAGTTCCCAGGACAGTGGAACCACTGGGCACCGTTATACCAAAAGGCCCCTGACCCAGCTTAGCATGGGGCAAACAAATTGCCTGAACACTGGGCCAACCAGGAGCCCTCCAACTCAACAGAGCACAGGGCAACTGAGTCCACCAAACACCAGGCCATCCGGGAGAGGAGCCCCCCAACTCAGTGCATCACAGGGTGAACTAATTCCCCGGACCTCCATCTGACCACAAGCTTTCTGACCCAGCTCAGCTCAAGAAAAATGAGTCCCCCAGATCCCTGGCTAATAGAGAATCCTCTGAACTAACTTAGCACAGACAGTGGAGTCCCCCAGACGCTGGGCCCACTGGGAGCCCACCGACCCCGTTCAGCACAGGGCAGACTAATCCCCTGGAAACCTGGCTGATGGCAAGCCCTTTAATCCAGGTCAGCACAAGGCAAGCAAGGCCCCTGGATTCCCAGCCAATGGAATTCTCTGAACCAACTCAGCATATGGCTAACCAGTCCCCAGGATAGTGGGGTCACTGAAGACCCACATACCACAAACCTTCTGACCAAGCTCAGCATGGGGCAAACAAGTTGCCTGAATACTGGGCCAACCGGGAGCCCTCCTACTCAACAGAACACAGAACAATCAGGTCTTCCAGCTAGCCCAGCCAGGAGCCCTTCGACCAAGAGCCAACTGACCCTCAGCAGCACAGTGTGAACGAATTCCCCAGACACTTAACCAACTACAAGCTTTCTGACCCACATTAGCACAAGGCAATCATGTCCCAACTGCCCCCTGGCTTGTGGGGATTTCTCTGAACCACCTTAGCACAGGGCAAAGGAGTCCCTGGGACAATAGGCTGACTAGGTGCTCTTGGACCAGGAGTACTCTGACCCCACTTGGAATGGGGCAAATGAATTCCCCAGACATCTGACCAAGTGGGAGCCCTCCATCTCACTCAGCTCAGCACAGTGCAAACACGTTTCCCAAACACACTGACGACCAGAAGCTCTCCTACCAATTAGAGGAGGGCAAATGAGTCCCTGGAACACTGGGACAACCATGAGCACACTGACCTAGTTCGGCACAGAACAAGTGAGTCTCACAGACACTCCTGTTTGGGAGGCTTCTGACTCCCTGGCTCAGTTCAGGGCAGTGAGCCCCTGTATACCCACATGACTGGGAGACTTTTGACTTGGCTCAACACAGGGAAAATGAGGCCCATGGATACCTGGCCGACCAGGAATTCTCCAAACCCGCTCAGCACAGGACAAATGAGTCCCCTGGACCACTGGCTGAATGCAAACCCTCCAAAGTGGGAGCCCTCTGACCCAGCTCACCACAGGACAAAGGAGTTGCCTGGGCACCTCACCAACTGGGAGCCCTGCCACCCCAGCTCAGCAAAGGGTGAATGAGTCTTCCAGACACTCGACAAACCAGGAATTCCAGCCAACTCAGCATAGGGCCAAAGATTCCCCTGCATGTCTGGCTGACTGAGAGCTTAGTGCAGGGAAAATGAGTCCCCAGAACATCTGTCTTTTAGTGGAGGAGCCAGGATAGAGGCTGTCTGTGAAGGTAGAGGTTCCTCTCTCTGCTGGAAGCTTGCTCCCAAATGTCACTCAGCTGTGGCTCGAGGCTGAGGCCTGACGAGTGCTTGAAACCACTCAGACTGCAGTCCCCACAGTCAGACCTCTGGCCCGGGACCAACTTCAGCCTGGTATCCTGATGGCACTTCATTTGAGGAGCCTTCATCTTCTGGGGAGTTGTCTTCAGAGGGAGCAAAAGATACCATGCCTTAAACGAGATAGACTGAAAGCTGGAAGAGTTTTCCATGGAAATGAAGTGTATGGATAAATCTTTGACAGCATTTGACAGAAAGTTTGAATTTATGAAAGAAGCTTTCAATATAAGGAGGGAGAGGAATAAATCCTTCAGAAAGTGTCTGAGCTAAAAGATTTACTCTTAATGTGTGAAGAAGAAAACCAAACATTGAGAAATCTGCTTTGTCACTGGGTGTCACAAGAAGGACACAATTTAAAGAACACCTTGCCAGAGAGCCAGGTCTCCCTGGACAGGGGCATGAGATGCAGAGGAGGCTGAGAGCAAGTTCCAGAGGGAACCCAGGCCCTGAGCATGGAGAGGTCATCAGCTGAGCTTCTCCAGGCTAAGGAGAGGTGCTCCAGCCTCACAAGAACAGGGCGACCAGTGGGGTCAGAGGCAGGCTGATGTCCATGAGCCGGAGAGCTTCATCAGCAACATGCATGGCTTCCTGGGAGCATTTGCCTTGCAGGCAACATTTTCAAAGGGGTGATGTCCCTGCACACGCCCACCCTGAAGGGCATGGAAAAGGAGCTGGGGTGGATTGGGGGTCACCTCCCAGAATGGGAGATGACATGAGTTTCAGGATTTATATGAACTTCAAATAAATAATTTTAAATAATTATTTATGTTTTTAATGTTTATTTTATTTTCGAGAGAGAGAGAGAGAGTGTGTGTGAGTGGGGGAGGGGGAGAGAGAGGGAGACAAAGAATCTGAAGCAGGCTCCAGGCTCTGAGCTGTTAGCACAGAGCCTGATGCGGGGCTGGGACTCAGGAACCATGAGATCATGACCTGAGCCAAAGTCAGATGCTTAACCAACTGAGCCACCCAGGCGCCCCTCTGATGTCTTTTATAATGGTGCTAATTCCATCATAAAGGTCCTACCTTCATGACCTAATCTCCACCTAATTACCTGCCCAAGTACTACCTCCACAAATTCACAGAGGTTTAGGACTGCAACGTGTGAATATGGGAGAGGACACAATTTAGTCTGGAACATGTGTCTTCGTGTGAATTTCTTTGGGTTTATCCTGTTTGGGTTTTTCTCAGTTTCTTGAATCTTTAGGTTTATATCTTATGGCAAATTTGGGAGATTATCATCCATTTTTTCTTGAAATACTTTTTCATTCCCACTTTTTTTCTTTTCTCATTCTTGGATTCCAATTCGGCAAATGTTAGAGTTTTTGCTGCATTTTCACAGGTTCTGTTCTTTTTTTCCTTTTTTTTCAGTCATTTTATCTCTCTTGTTCAGATAAAGTAATTTCTGTTACTCTGTCTTCAAATTTATGACTCTCTTCTAGATTCCTCTCCTTTCTGCTATTGAGCCTATTTATGGTATTTTTAAAATTTCAGTTATTGTATTTTTTCAGTTCTAAATTTTCAAGATAGTTCTTCTTTGTATCTTTTGTTTCTTCGCTGAGACCTATTATTGTTCTTTTGTTTCAAGCATGTTTGTGATTGCCAGTTGAAGCATTTTTTATGATGGCTACTTTACAATACATCAGGTAATCCCAACACCTATGTCATTTTGGTGTTGGGCATCTTTGGATTGTCTGACTTGTACAAGATGACATTTTCCTGGTCCTTGGTATGATGAGTATTCTTAATCATACCCTGGATATTTTGGGTGTTGTTATGAGACCCTGGATCTTCTTAAATCTGGTGTGTCAGCAGATAGTGGGTCTACAGGAGTGTGGCTAGCAAGTGCAGTCCCAGACATGTGCCCAAACCAGAGGGAGCACGTTGAGGCCCGGACAGAGCTACAGCCGCTCAGTCTGGCCAGACACAACTGGGAAATAGAGGACAAACTGCGTGGAAAGTCACACCATCGTGGCATTCTTCCCTGCAGGCAACAATGAGGACACATGACAACTAAAAACATGCTGTTTGCTGAATTTACCCCTAAGGATGGATGAGAACCCTGTAGTGATCAAAACTCTGGTTGGAAATGGGGAGTCCTCAGGAGATGCCTGTTTCTGTGTGTCAAGTGCATTTGGCCAATTTGGTGTATGCTGGTCGAAATCAGTAGGGACGGGCTTACTGGGATGGTTGGTATTGATGTTGGACTTGCTCAAAACTTAAATCAAAAAGGCCCTGTCTTGCGGTGCCTGGGTGGCTTAGTTGGTTGAACATTCGACTCTTGGTTTCAGCTCAGGTCACGATCTTCCTATTCGTGAGATCCAGCCCCAGCTGGCAGTGTCGCGCCTGCTTGGGTTTCTCTCTCACTCTCTCTCTACCCTGCCATGCTCATGTTCTTTCTCTCTCTCTCTCTCCAAACAAATAAATAAGCATTAAAGGGAAAAAGGCCCTGTCTTACTAGTGTCCTCATCCTAGGCTTCATCCCACCCAACACCACTCCCCACCCTCTAGAGGGAACCTGACCGGGTTTCCAGCCCAGGATGGATTGGCTGGCTCTGCCGGTGGGCTGGTGTGCTCCACTGATGTGAGACACACGTTCCCCTCCCCACCTACTCCCCCCAGTTTCCAGCTTGAGGATGACCTCTGCCCTCATTCCCATTATCAGAGTACAGCTACAGAGGAAGAATAGTGTGGCGGTCAGCCCACCTGGAAACCCCAAAGGTCAGTGTCTCCTTCCTCCACATCAGCTTGGGGCAGCCTTGAGGTCCTCCCATACTCCCCTGGACACTCTCGCAGAGAAGTGAACTCCAGGACCAAGGGTCTCATGGCGGGTTTTCCCTCCAGGCAACCACCCAAGGCCATTCCGAGGCATGGCCCCAGCTGGGACCCCCAAAAGCCTGCCTCCCGAAAGGTTCCCTCTTGCTCAGGTTGGCCAAGGCTAGCCTCTCCACTTGAACTGAAGAACCCAGGTGGCATAGGATCAGACAGTTCAACCCGAATCCATCTACAACCAGAACACCTGCCTACACGCCCCATCATGTCTGGCCCCACAGACAGAGGAGTACATTCATTCAGGGCTAATGAAAACGTATCTTTGGGAAATTCTTTTACAGAAAATAACCCTGAAGTTTTCCTGCAAGGAAGTGGGGTTTTTTTTGATTGTAGGTGATGGCCCAAGCCACACTCTCAAAGTCAGGCATTTCGATTCCACAAGAGAAAACTGAAGATGAGCTCACCCTGTTCACACCACACTCCTCAGCCGGACTGCAGCCGGAGTGCTGACTGCAGGGTGGCAGGCTGAGGGGGTGGCTTGGGGGCAGCTGCAGCGTTACTAAGGGAACAGAGTTCTGCGGGTGTCACAGGACAGTCAGCCCGAAGGGAGCATGGCAGCACAGCACCTGCAGAAGCCTTTGTAGACGTCTGCTTTCCACTGTGAAAATGAAGGAAACACCTTGGGACAAAGGTGCACAAATCCACAGAGATAGTCCCCCTGACTCCCCGTTAGCAGGTGGCCCCATTCTCCCACTTGCTCATGCCCCAAACCAAAGTGTCCTCCCTCCTCCCTCCTCCCAGCGCATCTGTCACCCCAGCTGAGCTCCTGTGCACCTGGCTGCTGGCTGTTGTCCTTTCCCCAGGAGACTGAGCAATGACTACGTATATTCACTGCATCCTGCCTGGCCATGTTTGGACTTCTAGCTTCCAGGGCACATGCTTCTCATTCTGCCTGACCCTGGGGAGCCCCCCCGCCAGGCCTGTGTGTCACCCCCTCCTTTGCTGGCCACCTCCCCTGAAGTGATCTTCCCCATCTCCGTGCTTCTGGGCCTCCTGGGGACCCCCCCTGAGAATCCCCACATAGAGGACCTCCCCCCACAAACTAGCCCAGTGCCCAGCTTGGTCACTCCATCCCCTGAGCTCACACACCAGCCCCAGTTGGCTTTTAGAGCCACTGTGATTGCTTTGCTTGATTGTAGTCCATCTCCTAGAATGTGAACTTGGTGGGCCCGGGGACTGAACCCCTCAATCTAGTCGGTGCCCAGTAGGTATTTTGCACTAACAAATGCATTGTTCTTTAGGACAGGTTATATTTAAATAAACAGTCGAACTCAATATAGTGCTATGTGGTAGAGAGTAATATTTGAACAAATGTTTATTTAGCACCTATGCCTTAAAGCACTGTGCCAGTGAACAGGACGGGGTACGCCCCTGGACGCAGTGCGGGCCTGCTCTGTAGTTGGGTAAACTTAAATTGAATGCAAATAGAGACACCCAGCTCCTGGCCAGATGGAGCCTCAAGACAGAGGGACGATGGGGTTGGGTGGGATGAAGCCACAGCTCCAAGGGGCCCGTAGTCACACATGGTAGGCACCTTCCAGACTCTGGGGACTTCACACAGACATGGAGGAGGTACCCGCTTGCCTGCCTTCCAGCCCAGCTCCTCAGGGCAGCAGGGCTGGCACAGCGAGGTGGCCGGCTTTTGCCCTTGTGTCCCTCTTACTGACTCTGTGTGCCGCCCCCCAGCTTTTACATTTCTGGCCCTGCAGCCTCTATTAGTAATTTTTAATTGGATGCTGGACATTCAGAATGTTAACTTGGGTCGCCTGGGTGGCTCAGTCGGTTAAGGGTCGTACTTTGACTCAGGTCATGATCTCAAGGCTTGTGAGTTCAAGCCCCACATTGGGCTCAGTGCTGACAGCACAGAACCTGGAGTCTGCTTCGAATTCTGTCTCTTGTCTCTGTCTCTCTCTGCCCCTCCCCCATTCATGCATTTTCTCTCTCTCTCTCTCTCTCTCTCTCTCTCTCTCTCAAATATGAATAAATAAATAAAAAAGAATGTTAACTTGTTGGAAGTATGGATTTTTTAAAGCATCCTTTTATGAGTGCTAAATGTTTTGGCAAGCCGAGAAGTTAAATTACTTGTGAATCGGCCGCATCTTTTCCAGACATTTTTTTTTTCATTGTGGTCAAATGCATATAACAGAAAATTTACCAGTTTTCCTGACTTATTTTTAAGCTTTGTTGGGATGAGTTTAGAGTAGGGTTTACGCTAGTGCTGCTCCAGCCCTACTACTGACGGGTGACCCTTTATAGGGCCACATGCCCCACGTATTGATTAATATTGGTGTCATGGTGATCGCTAATGGTGGCTCAGAGTGACTTAGGTGGCTTAGGTGGCTTAGGTGGCTTAGGTGGCTTAGGTTTTGTACTGACTCTTTCATGGGCTTTACTATAAGTGCATTCCAAATCATAATTTTTCTTCCTGAAAAACAGTTAATACGTTTTCCTTTAAAACCCCAGTTGAAAGGTCTGTTTGGTAATTTTCTGTGGTTGCTCATTTATTGTTCCCATTACAGTGGCTCCTTCCTGTGTCTTTTTTAAAAAATTACCTGTAATTGTGGACAATCTAGACAAGGAAGCAGAAGATGGGTGTGAGTCCTGCTTCTACCTTATGGGATTTCTTCCATGTGAAATGGATGTACTAAAGCTTTTTCCCTGCGTACCATGAGAGTTCAGTGAGAACAGAGTTTCTGGAAGTGCTCTGTGAATTCTGTAAATTAATGGCTCATGGAACCCTGTTCCAGGTATGGATAGGAAGCTGCAATTTTTAGATTTGAAAGCACTAGTCTCCTTTTTCTCATGTTCATATCCTGGTAGTTGTTTTTCCTCTTTGCCTAGCTGGGAGGATGTTAAAATTTCCTGCTGAAATCCTCAGGTTCACTTTGGCCTGAGCTGGCTATGGGGATGCTTTCTTTCCAATCTGTGTTCTGGAGGCAACCCAGAACCATTCATCTTCTGACAGTAAGTCTCATTATTCAGCACCTAAAATGAAGCTTACTGAAATATCTCCAAAAATTATTAATGAAATCAGCTATTTCCATCTGTGGGGACATTTTTTTCCACTTTAGGTCCATTTGTCAAGGCGACAACTGAAGCTGTGATTGATTACATGGACCCTGGGAAGGTGGGCTGCATAAAATTAGAAATAGCCATTGCTTTCTGCTAAGAATCTGTCTCACAGGAGTCTACACTGTCGTTGTAGTGAACATGCTTTGGCAAAGTCAGTGAGTATCTGCACCAGGAAGCATGTTCAACAAAACTTTTCAACAAAAGCTTCACTGACTGAGAAGTTAATCAATGAAGTAAAAAAAAAAAAAAAAAGAAAACAAAAACTTTGCTGGGGGGATGGCTTTGTTTCTGATGGTTCTTGGGACAAAAGGATAATTTATATATATATTTTTTGCAAGTGATCTCTCCGAACAACAAGCCATGCAAGAGGGATCATAGATTCACTGAAGAGACTGTACGCATGCTAAGTGTCCACCTCATGTGACCTTATAATCTAATCATTTCCCTCTTTTCTTCTAAGTGACTGACCCCAGGGCCACTGGCCTGACCTGGACTTGGCCCCACAGGAAGTGCAAAGTGTGTCCTCCAGGTGATCAATAGCAGCATCTTTTTAGATGCCCGAGTCAGAAACCCAGGAGTCAGACATGACTTCTCTTTCATGCATTACATTCAGCCAGTCATCAAGCCCATGTCGTCCACTCCTTTGATGGCCCTGAAATATCTCCATTTCCTTCCATCCTCAGTGGTAGCACAATGATCCAGTCACCCACCATTTCCTGCCAGACCATGCGATGATCTCCTTACTGGTCTCCCTGTGTCCCCTCTCCCACTTCCTTGAACCCAGTCTCCATTCCAGGGGGAATCTTCTGAAAACTCAGCCTTGGTTTCAAACTCTCCAAAGGCCCTCTATCGTCTTCACAGTGTAGTTCAAATTCCTTAATGTGGCTTTTTAAGACCCTACATCACTGGACTCCTGTTTGACTCTCTTGCTTCATCCCACACCTCTCCCCGGTTTAATTCTGCCTTCCAGCCTTTTAGGTCCCCATTCATGACAAATTCTTTCCCTTCTTGGCCTTAATGCATAGCTCTTCCTTGATGGGGAACACTCCCCCACCAACTCCCAAATTCATCTGTCTCATTTTGCCTCGTTTTTGCTGATCCTATTGGTCTTGGTTTAAATATTGATCTTTCTAGAAGCTGTCACTTGCCTGGCCTAGTGTTTGGTACGTGGTCCCCTCTGTACCTACCTTAGCTTGGCTGTTACTACACTTCATTGTAATCACCTATTTGCTACTTGTTTTCCCCGCTGGGATACCCTGTTCACTACTACCTCCAGTGGTGTGTTAGAGTCAACTTGTACTGACTCCTAAGAGACAATTGTTACATCTTTTCCCAATTCTGTGTTCAGTGACATCATGACAGTAGCTTGAAATTGGCCACAGTAGGAGTTCTTATGCCACAGAAATTAACAAATGCTACAAATCAAATTGATTGGTTGGAAGCCAGCTAAACATTTACGAGTCACTATATCTCTAGCTTCTTCAATACTTGGCCTGTAATAGACATTCAGTTAATTTTGGTTGGTTGAATGAATGAATGATAGGTTTCCATTTAACCCCAGGTCATCCCCCATCACATAAGCCTTTGCCTCTCCACATTCCCATATGTCAGCTCAAGTGCTGACACTCCTTGGAAACAGAACAAGGCTCCAGTTTCTGAAGACTGGACTTCCAGCTTCTTCACCCTGCTTTGGGGAGCATCTGGGGCCTGCCCACAGGACCTCCCTCAGCTTTGCTGTAGCAGAAGTAGGATGGCCTTTAAGTCAGGCGTTTGCCTGTGCTGCATGCCACATTTCCCTTAGGATGGCGGGGAAGAAGTGCAGCCAAGCAGCCAGCCTTCCCTGAGTTCAACTTTGACTTCTCCACTTACTGGCTGCACAACCTTGGGCAAATCACTTAACCTCTTAGAGCTTCATTTCTTCATTATATAATGACCATTAACACTGGTACCCAGTTGATAGGGTTTTCATAAGGATCAAAGTGATTATTTGTGTAAAGGAGCAGCAGATGGCATGCACTCGGTAAATGTCAGCTGGTATCACTATGGCCATCTCTCAATGAGAGCATAAAGGTCTGTAATCAATTGACAGCATAGAAGAACTACACTCCAGGTAGCTCTCAGATACTATAACCTCAACTTCACGGGAAATTCTTGAGTGTCCCAGG
The DNA here is from genome assembly GCF_024362965.1 of Panthera pardus. Lineage (NCBI taxonomy): Eukaryota > Metazoa > Chordata > Mammalia > Carnivora > Felidae > Panthera > Panthera pardus. The sequence continues at coordinate 191,221,081 of NW_026526688.1, forward strand.
GCTCAGTTCTTGAATCTCTCCTACTTTTCCTTTTTATTCTCTCTCTAGCATTTTCATCCAAATACATGGCGTAATACGTTCTGTATGCTGACTCCCAAATGCATACCTGCAATCCAGAACTCTCCCCTGATTTCCAGACCCATGTGTCCACCTGCACACAGGACATCTAACAGAGGTCTCAAACTCAACAGGTCCCCGAGCTCCTCCTGCTGACCGTAAACCTGCTTCCTTGTCTGTGTTAATGGTGGCATCATCCTCCTCCACCCCGCTCAGGTTAGAAACCCTGGTGTTGTCCGTGACTCCTCCCTTTACAGCAGGTCCTTGCAGTGAACTCTGAGAAAACATCCGTGGTTCTATGCCCGTCACCAGCCACGCTGCTGCCTCAGTCCGGCCCCCTTCTGCTCCTGCCTTGGTTACTGTAGCAGCCTCCACGCTGGCCTGCCTGCTGCCCCGCCTGCCCCATCCCCCCTTCAGTCTGCCCTCAAGACAGAAACCAAGTGACCGTGTTAACGCCGAATCATCTCACTCCACTTTCCAGCTGTTGGCTGGCCTTCATCTTACTCGTCTGTCTCTACCACAATGTATGAGGGTTCCTGTGGTCTCCCCCGTGTCCTCTAACCTCATTGCCCACCCCTTACCCCCTCGGTCATTCCACTCCAGCCAAGTGGCCTCCTGTCTGCGCTTAGAACATGCCAGGGTCTGTGCAGGTCCAGGAGGGCTCACACCAAGACATCTCATTGGTTAGCCTCCTCACTTAACACAAGCCTTTACTCCAGAGTCGTTTCTCCTGAAGACTTCTTTGGCCAACCTATGTGAACTGAACCCAACCCCTCGACCTTCCATAGCCCCCTTTCCTGCTTTGTTATTTCTCCTTGGCACTTGTCATCATACAACATAGTGTATACTATGTTGAGGCTATTGACTTTGATGCCTGTCTCTTTTATGCCAATGTAAGTTCCTGGTGAGTAGATGTTTCATCCGTTTTTTTTTTTTTTCTTTCTGAGTGTGTGTGTGTGGGGGAGAGAGAGAGAGAGAGAGAGAGAGAGAGAATAAAGGGGGAAGAGGGATAAAGAGAGAAAATATTATGTGGATGTGGAGCCCCATGCGGGGTGCGTCCAAATGTTTCATCTGTTTTTATCCCCAGCTCTGAGAACAGTGCTTGGCACATGGTAGGTTTCAGTAAGTATTTGTTGAATGAATGATCTGTTTTCTACTTATAAAGACCAGCTAAGAGGAACAGAATATTTCCTCCACTCCCTCAAAATAAGCTAAATTGGAAATACTATGCATCTGTCAGAATAAGAGTAGTACTTCTTATTTATGGGTCCCTCATTACTTATTTATCCACCCCTCACCTGCTGGCACTGTGCTGGGCATGGAAGGAACACACCGAGTCACAGAGAAGTTAGGAAAGGTGCTCCAGATCACATAGATAAAAGGCTGTGCCACTCACATGGTCTCCAGAATGTTCCTCTACCTGGATCTTCTATGTGAGGTTGTCAGTCTATGGTGAGAAACTGTGGAGGAAGCAACCCTGTGAGCCTCATCATTTTGACTAAAGTATGGAAGTTATTGAGAAGACCACAGGAAAACTTTGTTCTGATTTTAATATTTCCCTGCATCTGAGAATGTAGTTGGCTTCTTGACTTATGGAACACTGAGAGTTGTGTCAATGAGCATTCCTCTTTTCTCATTTGACACTACAAAACTTAAACCTGGGTGTCTACCATGCCCTCTCCAATATAGGTCAGATTTTGGGTATGATCTTCACATTTGTTTTCTTTTGACCTGCGTATGTATCTCTAATTTCTATTTTCCTGAAGTATTTTATGATTAAGTTTCTTTTTTTTAACTTGAAGTAGATATTTAATAACTTTGCAGTTATTTCCTTTAAGTAATATTAAAAGCTGAGCTGAGGTACAAAATTAAATTGGTGCCAGGAGTGAAGTAATGGTTTATATAAAATGCTGCTGACTCTGGACTTGCTCATCCCAGCAACTTTTTAAAAATGAATTATTAAAAAAATTTTTAATTCCAATATAGTTAACATACAGTGTTGTATTAGTTTCAGGATACAATATAGTAATTCAGCAATTCTATACATTACTCGGTGCTTATCATAATAAATGTAGTCTTAATCTCCTTCACCAATTCACCCATCCCCCCACCCACCTCCTCTGGTAACCATCAGTTTGTTCTCTATAGTTAAGAGTTTGTTTTTTGGTTTCTCTCTCTCTCTCTCTCTCTCTCTCTCTCTCTTTTGTATATTTGTTTTGCTTCTTAAATTCCACATATGAGTGAAGTCATGGTCAGTCTGACTTATTTCACTTAATATTATACTCTCTAGAGCCAAAGCATTAGAGACTGTTAAAAACTGAGAACTAACTGAGGGTTGATGGGGGGTGGGAGGGAGGGCAGGGTGGGAGGGAGGGCAGGGTGGGTGATGGGTATTGAGGAGGGCACCTTTTGGGATGAGCACTGGGTGTTGTATGGAAACCAATTTGACAGTAAATTTCATATATTAAAAAATAAAAAAATAATAATAATAAAAAAAAAACAAAAAAAAAATATTATACTCTCTAGATCCATCAATATTGCTGCAAGTGGCAAGATTTCATTCTTTTTTATGGCTGAATTTTATATATATACAGCACATCTTCTTTATCCATTCAACTATTAATGGACACATGGATGCTTCCATAATTTGGCTATTTTTTAAGTTTATTTATTTTTGAGAGACAGAGAGACAAGTGGGGGAGAGTCGGAAAGAGGGGGAGACAGAGAATCCCAAGCAGGCTCCATGCTGTCAGAGCAGAGCCTAATGTGGGACTCAAACCCATGAAACTGTGAGATCATGACCTGACCCTAAACCAAGAGTCAAACGCTTAACTAACTGAGCCACCCAGGTGCCCCATTTTGGATCTTTTAATTAATGTTGCAATAAACATAGGGGTGCATGTATCCATTTGAATTGGTGTTTTTTTACTCTTTGGCTAAATACCTAGGTGGAATTACTAGATCATATGGCAATTCTATTTTTAATTTTTTTGATGCACCTCCATACTGTTTTCCACAGTGGCCACACCAGTTTGCATTCCCACCAACAGTACACAAGGGTTCATTTTTTCCCCACATCTTCAGCAACACTTGTTGTTTCTTGTGCATTTTTTAAATCATTCTGACAGGTATGAGGTGGTATCTCATTGTGGTTTTGATCTGCATTTCCCTGATGATGAGTGATGCTGAGCATCTTTTCATGTGTCTGTCAGTCATCTGTGTGTCATCTTTGGAGAAATATTTGTTCATGTCTTCTCATTTTTTTAAAGTTTATTTATTTATTTTTGAGAGAGAGCACAAGCAGGGGAGGGGCAGAGATAGAGAGAGAGACACAGAATCCCAAGCAGGCTCCAGGCTCTGAGCTGTCAATGCAGAGCCCGACGTGGGGCTCTAACTCACTAACCATGAGATCATGACTTGAGCCAAAGTCAGATGCTTAACCAACTGAGCCACCCAGCTGCCCCTCTTCTTCCCATTTAAAATTTTTTTTTAACATTTTGTTTTATTTTTTTGAGAGACAGAGGACGAGCAGGGTAGGGGCAGAGAGAGAGGGAGACACAGAATCCAAAGCAGGCTCCAGGCTCTGAGCTGTCAGCACAGAGTGCAATGCAGAACTCAAACCCACAAACACAAGATCATGACCTGAGCTGACGTCGGATGGTCAACCCACTGAGCCACCCAGGCACCCCTCTTCTTCCCATTTTTTAAATAGATTATTTGGGGGTGTTTTTGGTGTTGAGTTGTATGTTCTTTATATATTTTGGATACTAACTCTTTATTAGATATGTCATTTGCAAATGTCTTCTCCCATTCAGTAGGTTATTTTTAGTTTTATTGATTGTTTCCTTTGCTGTGCAATAGCTTTTTGTTTTTGTTTTGAAATTTTTTAATGTTTATTTATTTTTGAGACAGAGAGACAGAGCATGAGTGGGGGAGGGGCAGAGAGAGGGAGACACAGAATCTGAAGCAGGTTCCAGGCTCTGAGCTGTCAGCCAAGAGCCCAACATGGGACTCAAACTCACAAACCATGAGATCATGACCTGAGCTGAAGTTGGACGCTCAACCAGCTGAGCCACCCAGGTGCTCCAGTAGCTTTTTGCTTTGATTTAATACCAGTAGTTTATTTTGCTTTTGTTTCCCTTGCCTCAGGAGACATATCTAGAAAAATGTTGCTACAGTAGATGTCAGAGAAATTACTGCCTGTGTTTTCTTCTAGGATATTTATGGCTTCAGGTCTCACACTTAGGTCTTTAATCCATTTTGAATTTATTTTTGTGTATGGTATAAGAAAGTGGTCCAGTTTCAGTCTTTTGCATCTAGATGTACAGTTTTTCCAACTCCATTTGTTGAAGAGATGGTCTTTTTTCCCATTGCACATTCTTGCCTCCTTTGTCAAGGATTAGTTGACCATACAATTCTGGGTTTATTTCTGGCCTGTCTATTCTGTTTTGTGCCAGTACCATACTGTTTTGATTACTACAGCTTTCTAGTATATCTTGGAATCTGGGTTGTGATACCTCCAGTTTTCTTTTTCTTTTTCAAGATTACTTTGGCGATTTGCGGTCTTTCATGGCTCCATGCAAATTTTAGGATTATTTGTTCTAGTTTTGAAAAAAATGCTGTCAGTATTTTGATAGAGATTGCATTAAATATGTAGATTGCTTTGGGTAGTATTGACATTTTAGCAATATTGGTTCTCCAAATTCATGAGCATGGAATATCTTTACATTTGTTTCTGTCATCCTCAATTTCTTTCATTAGTGTTTTATAGTTTTCAGAGTACAGGACTTCCATCTCATTGGTAAAATTCATACCTAGGTATTTTATTTTGTGGGGTACAATTGTAAATGGGATTGTTTTCTGAATTTCTCTTTCTGCTGCTTCACTATTAGTGTATAGAAATGCAACATATTTCTATGTATTGATTTTGCATCCTGTGACCTTTATTGTAAGCTTCTTTGAACTCTTTTGGGAATAGGGCAGGGTGTGAATAGGTACATGTCCTGTCCATGCATTCGTGACTTGTGTGGATAACTCTACTAATCATCATTTAGGAAGTAGAAGCACAGTTGGAGGAAGTGAAGAAGAAATCAGAAAATGAAATCAAGCAGCTGGAAGAAGAGAAAGCAGCCCTAAATGTGAAGCTCCAGAATTCTCTGCTCGAGGTAAATCCTGAATTAATGCAGTGCTTGGGAGTGATGGTTCTGGGTGGGAGTCTTGGTTAACTGAGATGCCAGGAATCTCAGAAAACTGGCCCAACTTCTGTACGTTCAGCATCCTCAGCAGAAAGGAAAGGACTTCATCCTGACAAGAAATATGTCTCAGGAGGCATAAATTTAGCTGCAAGTAACAGAGAGCCTGATTTATGGAAGCTTAACAAAGAGGCGTTTAATGTCTCACATAAAAGAAGGAGGCAGGAGGCTTCTGGGGTTGATTCTGTGGCTAAATTATATCAGGCCTGGTACATCTGAGATTCCCATAGTCCTGCCTCCTCCTGGGCTCTGTCCTCACTTTCAGGAGTATTAGGTGCTTTGCCTTCATGGGCTCCTTCCTCTACTGGAAAAAATATCAAAAAGCATATTTTATGACTACATTGGTATGAAGATGAATATAGCCAAGCTGTATTTTTACCTTCTGACTTTAAAAGAAATTAAAACATTGTCGTGGCCCCTAAAAGTATTGTGGGCCCTAGGTCCTGTGCCTTCTGTGTCTAATGGAGAAATTAGCTCAGATTCCCCCAGACTGGGAAAATGACTGTCACTGCTTCATTGTTGAGCCCAAATTTACACCAAGAAATGGGGAGAGGCAGTGAAGACCAGGCCTGTCCACTTCATCAGGAAACCACCAGCCTCCACAGAGGGCTCCCACTGACTCTTCCTCCCACTGGTAATGTCTGCATCACGTGACCAGCCTGGGAAGCGAGAGTGGAGGCAGGGAAGGGAGAAAGGGGTAGAGAATGCCTGTAGACCAGCTGAACATCACAGTTTGCTTGGTAGGGAAGTCCACCTACCCAGACCACCCAGAAACCAAGTCAAAGTTTAAAAGACCTGTTGACCATGTTATGGTGGGGAAGAACTCTTGGGAGGGCCTGGAAACACGCTTCATTCTTTTTTTTTTTAATGTTTATTTATTTTGAGAGAAAGAGAGAGCATGAGCAGGGGAAGGGAAGAGAGAGAGAGGGAGAGAGAGAGAGAACCCCAAGCAGGCTCCATGGTGTCAGCACAGAGCCCCATGCGAGGCTCAGTCTCACAAACTGTGAGATCGTGACCTGAGTCGAAATCATGAGTCGGATGTTTAACTGACTGAGCCACCTAGGTGCCCCCCGGCTTCGTTCTTGAGCCTAATTAGACCCTCAAAAAATGTAAAGAGGTTTCCTTACTTCCCCTGTCCTCCTTCACACATTCCAGATGAACCCTGAGTCCACCATCCCCTCAGGAGCCCACGAAATTGGTTCCTCAGCCCTCATCGAGCACTACGACCTCCTAGGGGGGGTTTTGAGAATATAGAAGCCGTGTGCAAAATAGTCTGGATTGTTTAAGGATACCTCTAATGGACTTCGGTCTGGAGACATGCATGGTGAGAGAAGAAAACCTGAACTGGTGGTTATTTCTAGAAGGGAGAGGGGGTGGTGGATCAGGGAGAAGCTCAGGGGCCTGCAGCGGTGTCTGTGATGTGTTCTCCCTTCAGCTGAGTGATGAAGGGAGAAAAACACATTCGGTTTTTCTATGTCACAAGTTATCATTTTTCTAAAAGGTGAACGTGCCAAGCCTTGAACTTGATATATCAGGGGCTCTGGAGGAGAGGTCCTGGTGGGAAGTCTCTGTTCCGGAGGCTTTGGTTCCACCTCAGCCCCAGGTGGCTGCACAGCAAAGATGCCCATTTTGCTCTCACTCCTCTCTCCCTCCCTTGGATTGGAGTTATACTGCCAATCTTTACACCGGATCTGGACTACTCTGTGCTGCAGAACTTAGGGAGGCTTCAGCCCAGGTATCCTTCTGACATGGGACCCTGGGGTCACCACCTGATGATTTCCCCGAATGCCCCTCAGAACCCCTCAAAAAATGACAAGAGTGAGTTTCGTCAAGTGCTTGCTTTAGTTCAGGTACTACCTGAGCAGTTTCCATATATCAACTTTTAGTCCTCACAACTGCCACACAGTGGATGCTGTTGTGATCTGTGGTTTACGGATGAGTTAACTGAGGCACAGAGATGGTAAGTCACTTCCTCAAAGTCACACAGGTAATGAGTAGTGGGTCTCAGATTCCAACCCAGGTTATGCGGCTCTGAAGACCCCACTCTTAACCGTTATGCTAACACTATGTGCAGCACAGTATGCCGTGTCTCTGATGCCCCAGGATCACTCAGGACATGAGTATCTGCAGATGGCTGGTGTGACCCAGAGGCTGACCTTGACAAAGTGCCTGCCCGTCACCCTCCATTCCTTCCACAGCCTTGGTGGCGACATCATCTATTCACCCGCTTACCAAAGCGAGAAATGGAAGCGTCAGCCCTGACCTCCTCCTCTCCTGCTCCTCTGTCCTCACCTACAGTCCCTGCCCTGCCCACCCTCACATCCACTCAGCTGTCAAGTCCTGTGTGTCCTACCACTGAAGGCTCTCAGTCCCCCTCCCCTGTCTTTATCCACCCCCCAGGATGGCTCACCTAGGCTCTGTTTTTCTTTACCTCTTATAGACATTGTGTGAACAAGTGCATAGAACTCATTTGAGTATTTCATAAGCCTTAGCAAGATGTAGTGTAAGTAGTTGCATAATCTTCTTCTTCTTCTGTGATGTTGCCTGGAGTCTTGAAAGTCTTGGCCTGTATCTCCCTGCCTCTACCTTCTCCCTAGGCTGGCTAATTCCAGAACTAGCATTCTAAACCCCAGATATGCTCAAGGCCCCACTCCTCTTTCTCCCAAATCTTTTAATCGCCATGTTTTTCATAATTTGGGCCTAACCTAACTCTCCACCACTACCCCCCAGGACTCTGTTTTCTCCCATCCATTCCTTCATGCTGAGCCCCTGACATGGAACTTTCCTCCAATTCTCACACACATCCTACCTTCCCTCTGCCATTGTACCTACTATTCCTACCACCTGGAATGTCCTTTCTCACCCCGGCCACGGATGGACTCCTATTCATCCTTCAGTGCCCATAAAGCTGCCCTGGACTCCCCTCGGCAGAGTTTATTGCTGTAAATTCTCTGCAGTAGTATGTGTCTCACAGTAATTGTTGTGAGGGTTAGAGGAGTTTATACTGTCAAATGCTTAGGTCTGTTCCTGGCACAGAGCAAACTCAGCATCAAAGGTACTATTATTAGTTTGTCTTCTGAATGTTGCTGTGATTATAAACGTGTATCTGCCTCCTCCATAAGATGACGACTCCTAGAAAGCATGGGCTATATTTTATTCTCTTACCATCTTGCTCTCACTCTGTCCCTCTCCCTTATCTCCTCATACCTGGCATGATGCCTGAGGAGCACTAGCTTTCCTACAAAGATTTGTTAGCAACATCTGAGTTTCCTGTATGGTTCTAGGCCTTGTTCTTCCCAAAGTCTAGAGCAGAGAAGCCAGTTTGTTTAATTGAGACTCTACAGTTAATTGGTTAATAATAATCATCATAATTAAGGCTCTACAATTTAATAGCACCTTCTGCCACTGTTTCATTTTATTGGTATAATTCTTTTTTTTAATATTTGTTTTGAGAGAAAGAGCAGGGGACGGGGAGAGAGGAAAGAGAGAATCCCAAGCAGGCTCTGTGCTGTCAGCACAGAGCCCGACATGGGGATTGATCTCACGAACAGTAAGATGACCTGAGCCGAATTCAAGAGTTGGCCGCTTAACCAACTGAGCCTCCCAGGCACCCCTTATTGGTATAATTCTTAAATACTGTTCCTTTTCTTTACCAACTAACTTTTTAAAAAAAGAAATAGAGTGACCTTCCAGGAATGGTATGAAAGCCAGTGAAAACCACCCTGCAGCTCTAGTATAGGTGTATTTATATAAATAATTTAAAAGGAAGTATAGGCTCATCTATTCCAGGAAGATGAAGCAACTTGCCAATTAGAAATGCCCTTTCCAGAAGCACATTTGGAATTTGTCTAATGGAGCACTGTCCCCAGAACTGATTGACCCAGGAGAATGGTTTCCCAGATTAATGACCCCATCAGGAGATGGGACTTTGTTTCCATTACCAAGCGTTTCTTTTCTTCCATTTTAGGTTTTAAGACTGGAAGAATTTATCCAACAGAATAAGGTACATCCCCGAAGAGGCAAAGAAAGGCCCCAGGAATTGGACAGCCAGCGCTGTAGTATTTTAGAGACCCAGGTAACCTCTGTTTTTTCTGCTTTAATTAAGGATATTTCTCTTCTTTCAGCACTTCATCGTCCCCAGTGACACATGCTGGCATTAAGAGGTTCTTTTATTTCCCCCCTCAGAGCTGCCAAAATGCCTGGAAAATAAAAAATCACCACAAAATCCATTTGCACAAACCGTGAAGAAAATAGAGTTCCAAGTAATTATGCATGTGGTTTGAAAAAGAACAAGGCTTGTCAGATGAAACCTTCTCTCCCTCTCTGAGAGCAGCTTGCCTGGCAGATAGAAAGGCACTCACCAAGAGCTGGCCTCCTGTTCTGCCCAGCAGGAAGCATAGTAATAATGCTGTCTGGCCACCCCCCTCCGCCTCTGTGGTATCAGTTACTCTCATACTAGCTCTTCCCCACGATGCTGCCCTTTCAGGGACTCTGCCCCAGGGCGGAAGCTGGTTCCTGTTTGTCCTCTGTCAGCTCACGATAAGCTATTTTATTTTCCTAGGGACACCATGATGAATTACCACACACTTGGTGGCTTAAGCCACAGAAATGTGTTGTCTCACAGTTTTGGAGGGGAAACATCCCAATTCAAGGTGTCAGTAGGGTTGGTTCCTTCCTGAGGCTCTGAGGGAGAATCTCTTGCATGCCTCTCTACCAGCTTCTGATGGCTGCTGGCAATCTGTGGCACTTGTGGTTTGCAGATGCATCACTCCAAGCTCTGCCTCTGTCATCACGTGTGTCTATGCATCTGGCTCTTCACTATGGAAGACCTTCTTCTAAGGACCTTCTTCTAAGGAAACCGGTTGTTGGGTTTAGGGCCCACCCTAATGCAGTTTGACCTCATTTTAACTAACTACATCCACAAAATCTTATTTCCAAATAAGGTCACCTTAGTAGGTACTTGGGGCTAGGGCTTCAATATATCTCCCTGGGGGCACAATTTAATGCAAACCACAGGCACTCATTTAACATTTGTTGCATGATGTCAAAAACAGATAATTCCTGTGAAGTTAGTGTTTGAGCGCCCTGGCTTGGATGATCCTCTTGCTTCAGCTTTCTTATTATTAACCTTCACATCTGGAGCCATGAAAAGCCCACCACTGTAAAATTTTACTTATTACTGCCCTAAATTTTCAGTCCGCTTCATACTCCATGTGGGAAAACCATGTGAGTCTGAATCTCATTGTTTCACCCTCACCCATCTCTTATTCATCACATCCGTGTGCCTGAGTGTCTACAGAAACAGGCAGTTTCTCTTCCTCGACCTCAGACTTCCAGAACTTGAGCCCTGATCCTGCCAACAGTCCCCTGGCTTGCCCCACTGGGATTGCTCATACTTAACCACGTATTCATCAGGGTAAAAATGAGCCTAAAATCTGGTGGATAAGGACTTGAATAACAACATTTGTATGGGACCTGGTCAGTTCTAGAGCACGGTCCCCATCTATGACTTCATTGGAGTTTTACAACAACCCTGTAATGTACTCATTTTACAGAGGAAGAAACTGAATGACAGAGCAGTTGGGTGACTTGCCCATGGTCACAGGCATCCAAGCAGCCAGGACAGAACAGAACTACTTGTCTATGGTTCTGATCCTCTACTCTTCTTGTGAAAGTATCAACACATGCCCAGACGCCTCCCAGATAAAACTGACCTCAACTCTGTCTTGGGGTTGAGAAGAGCGGCAAGGATTCCCTGTGTTTCCCTTCCTGACACCCAGAGACTGGGGGGAATCCTTGAGCAGCCCTCATTGCTCCCACATAAGCCTGTAGGAGAAAGCTGAAGGCACCTTCATCCGTAGGGCTGGTCCTTCCTGATCTGGGGCTACCCATCCTTTCTGATGATGTCTTCCTGAGAAGTAGGCAGATATTTTCATTCTCCCGCAGTTTCTCAAGAACCAGCCTCACGAGCGAGCCTTCTGTTGGAAGAACTGCTAGCCCCAGGGACAGCTGAACTTCCCGCCAGCACACTGTGCAGTTTCTCAGAAAGACTCTTCCTCAAATATTTGAATATTTCTCAGCTCCTCACACTGACTGTGGCAGGAAGATCAGATGGAGTTGGCTGGGATCCTGAGTGAGGAGATTCCAGTGAAAGTAAGGTTGATAAGCTCAGGAATATTGTGCATTGGCTGCATTTTCAGGGGACAATACACAAACATAGAAATTCTAGGTATGTTCCAGGACTGATGAATAAGGGCCAGAGCTGGTATGGCAGCTCAGGGTTTCTCTGCCTGATCCCCAGTCACTACCCGCCAAGTGCCAATAGCATCTCCCCAATAAAAATGTCTCAGCCAAAAATGTCTCCAGATGTCATCAAGAGTTTCTTAGGGACAAAATTGCCCCCAGTTGAGAACCACTGATGTAGCTAAGAGCCCTGAAGAAGTTCAAAATCCAAGTGCATGTTGACAACCATGAATTGGTTCACCATGAAACTTGGCTCTCCTACCACCCTCCTTGGTCTAGAACATTGTCCCTTATGAACCCAGTTTCTAGAGAGTGGTATGTATCTCTCCTACGTAGAATTGCCCATGGAACCTTGAAGAATACCAGTTCCATTTGGTTCAGCTCTGCATGCACATTATTCATTCATTCCCCAGTCATTTGTGGAATAGCTAGGAGGTATCAGCCTCTGAGCTAGATGCTAGAGGAGAGAAAGATTCATAAATCAACAGTGTTAAGACTATGTGGACATTTAGAAATAGAATTAAACTTCTATTTAAATTTAATTTAAATTAAATTAAACTATGTTTTCTATTAAGCAACTATTATATACTTTACAGGTAAAGTTTGTTCTTTTAACTTGTTTTCTTTTCAAATAATCAATCCATGTTTGTGGCACAGAATTTAAAAGGTATATAAAGGCATACTATGAAAAGGATCCCTCCTCCCCCCAGTTCCCTATCTTGTCTATCTGCTTGTCTATCTGCTCAGAGCTATACTGTGCGTATGCAAGCATAATTATGAATATATTATTTTTTCTACAAATGATAGCATACTGCCTTGTGCTCTACTTTTTGTACCTTAAAATTTCATAGAGAAAATTTAAGGAGATTGTAACACGGCAGTAAACCTCCATATCAACCTCATTTTTTAAAAAAGAAAAACCGTAATATATTTAACGTTTCACTTATGATAGATATTTTGGCTGGTTTTTCCCTTACAGGGACTACTTCACTGGATAGCTCTGTAGTGGGATATAGTGTAGTATAGTGGTTAGGAAAGCTCACCCCTGAACCAGATGCTTGGGCTCTTACTGGCTAGAGAATCTCAGACAAATGATTTAGTCTCTTTGCTTAAGCTTCTTCATCTGTAAAATGGGGCAATGATACCATCTATCTCAGAGGGCTTTTGTGAGAACTAAATGAATTAATATATGTACAGTGTCAGAAAGTACCCAGCATGTGGAAATGCTCAGTAGGTGCCAACTCATGATTGCAGAACTTTCTGGCTCCTGTGGCATGTGATTTTTTAACTTTGATAGTTATGCCACATTGCCTTCCATTGATGATGTCCCATGGCACACTCCCAATGGCAGCTCATGTGAGTGCCTGTTTCCCCACAACTTGGCCAACACAGCACATTACAAAACTTTCTGAACATGACCAGTCAGAGAAAATTTAGAATTTAGTTAAAATATTTTTGACAAGCCAACTATATGCCAGCCAAGGGAGTCGAAGCTTTGCTCAGGCTCTAGAGAGACAAAGTCCTAGAGATTCTCTGAGGCTGGTGCAGAGGATATGTTAGTGGCCCTCTGCTGTGCAGTGATAGCTTTCACTACACAGGAACCCGCAAGGGGCAGAGTCTTGAAGAGAAGGCTCAGAGGGGATTGAACCATCTGGCTGCTCATCCAGAGGTGGAAACAGGGACAGCACGCCACTTCCCCAAAGATATTCTTGCTGAACTGAGGGCTATAAAATTTAAGTTTGTTCAAGACTCAGGCATTCTGGGGCGCCTGGGTGGCTCAGTCGGTTAAGCGTCCGACTTCAGCTCAGGTCACGATCTCGCGATCCGTGAGTTCGAGCCCCGCGTCGGGCTCTGGGCTGATGGCTCAGAGCCTGGAGCCTGCTTCCGATTCTGTGTCTCCCTCTCTCTCTGCCCCTGCCCCGTTCATGCTCTCTCTGTCTCAAAAAAATAAAACGTTAAAAAAAAAAAAAAGACTCAGGCATTCTGGGGTGTCTGGCTGGCTCAGTAGGTTAAGCATCTGAGACTTCAGCTCAGGTCATGGTCTTGTAGTTCATGAGTTCGAGCTGCGCATTGGACTCTGCACTGGTGGTGCGGAGCCTCCTTGATATTCTCTCTCCCTCCCTCTCTCTCTCTCTCTCTCTCTGCCCCTTCCCTACTTGAATGTGTTCTCTCTCAAAATAAATAAATAAACTTAAAAAAAATACTCAGGAGTTTTAGTTTAGGCCATTGACTCTTCTGCCAAAGCAGTGCAGAGAGTCAAGAAGATATAAATAATAACGCCGATTGAGAATCGAGCTGTTTTCACTCCACTCCCAGAACATGCAGAGAGAGGGTTGCCAAGCCTGGGTGTGGCTCTGTCCCTGGGACAGTTAGCTGGGACTCTGCTGAAACTTTTGTCCTTGTCTCTCATGTCAAGTCTCTTTGATTCTCTTAGATTCATAGTTTTATTCTCTGGGTTTCAGAAAGCCATGTCAGTCTTGCTAATTCTGAAGGAAAAGTTTCTTTTTTTTCTGGAAGACTCCTCTGTTGCCTGGGTCACAGTGAACTAGGGAAGATAAGGGAGAACTTTTCATATTCTTGTGCCTATACCTCTCCAGAAGAGAAAGGAGAGTCATTTGTGGTAATTATTATTCAAGCCTTTTTTGCCTCAACAAATATTTCTGTGTAGTGTCTGTGCAGGGCAGGGGGGCTGGATGCTGGGGTAAATGAGATCCTCAGAGAGTTGGTCCTCAGAGAGTTCCATTGCAAGTGGGGGAAATAAATTTTTATTTAAATAATAACCCGGTATGAGAAATACTGTAATAATGGCAGGAAGATTCTTTGCAGCCAATATGGGAGAGGCAGGTTTCTGCCAAGGGGAGTCCAGGAAGGTTCCACAGAGGAGTGACATCTGCTGCCATCTGCCTGGACACTGAAAGTTGAAGATGACTTCATCGGCAAAGGGAAGGACCACAGTGAAAGGTCCCAAGTCGAAATCGCCAAGACTGTTAGGAAGGGAGATGAGGGGTACTCCAACACTTTCCCAGGCTTGAGAAGTGTCCCCTGGTCACAGGAGGCCCTGTGCACTTTGCCGGGTAGCTGTCACCAAGTACCATAACTGGATCATATGAATCCAAGGGTGTCAGCTGTCCTGAGGGCGGGCAGACAAATAATCACTAAGCCCTTGAACAACTGCAATGTCTCTGTGTGTTGTGAGTAGAGGGGTCTGGTTCTATCTGACATGGAACAGGCAGGCTGCCCTGAAGAGTTACTCTGTGGAGAGATTCCTGGCCGAGAATCAGACTGAGATCTGCTGATCCTGGGAAGACAGCATAGGGAGGGCAACAGCTCCTGTCTGAGATTAGGACATGGATTCCACCCCAGCTGTACCCTAGACCTACTTGGGGACCTCAGGCAAATCCACAAACCTGAGATCAGTTTCCTTATTAATCTGATAAGGCCCTGACTATGTGCCAAGAACTTAGTGCTTTACACGGTCACACAACAACCCTAAAAGACAAGTGTCATTATTATGTTCATTCTGCAGGTAGGGAAACTGAGGCCCAAAGAGTAGCATCAGGGCCCATGATATCATTCCATACTGCTTCTCATTAGTAAAATGGTGGCTATAATCCCTGCTTGGCTCCACACCCCAGGGACTTTTGGTAATGAACAGAAGAATGTGTATGAACGCACTTTTCAAAACTGTTCAAGATTCTATAAATGTAAGGTGACTTTATAGTATCTATTACAGTCCCCTGTAATCATTTCAGCAAAACCCCATTGCATTAGGTGTTCTATTTTAAGATGTACATAATGCTACTTTTGAAAGATTGTCAACTGAACTTGAGGATGACTTTGAATATTCCCTTCCAGGAGATTTCCTGGGTGTGGGTGTTCCTTTAAAATAGAAACAATCCAGAAGAGGTTAGCTGCCTGGAAGATGAAAGATGAAGACCTAATGTGAACACAAGTTTAAAATAACCAGCTATTTGCTTGGGAGGAGTTGGGAGGAGATTTTTATGATGGATGGTTGCAGAAGAAGCAGAACTATTTATTTTTCTGTGCATACCTTATGCCCAGGCCACTTTGGCTCTGGATAGAGAGTGCTGGACTGAACTGGAGCCTGATGGGGAAACCAGGAGTGTGAATTAGGGTTGGATAACTTAGAATACACCAGGAGTGGCTCAGAGTCCTTCCTGGGAGGAACTCACTGAGACCCTAGGCAGATAACCAGGAAACGGGCAGCTGGAGAGTCTGCTCTATTTGAAGGTCAGAGAAGAACACACCATTGACATGAGTGGTGGTGGGCTTGAAAGCATTCATTCAGCCAACTGGTGATGTCCATGGTCATATCCATTTGTGAAATATTCCAATGGCACCCTAGTGCCTTTTGAATGATGTACTTTGACTTCAAATGCCAGGCGCACAGATAGGGGGAGAGAGGGAGGAAATATTTTTGACATTTATATGGTCTATTGGTCCACACCCCACCTCCCCACATCCCGCTACACCAAAAGTTTGCTGAAATCAAGAACTATGTGTTCTTAATCTTTACCCTTTCCAGTACTTAATGTATCTGCCTGTGGCAGATGTTTAGCACCATCTCATACACAAATTGATACATGACATGACAACTGAATGAAGGGAATTAAGGGTACCATTTTGGGTCCTGATAGTTAAAGGTTGGATTAGGAACCCCATACAAAATTTGCCTTGGCTGGAGGATGATTTAGAAGAACACTGGGGTCCTTCTCCAATTACATGTGGAGGAAGAGGAGGATTCACCTTCCTCTTTGGGAAGGATGTCCCTGTCTCTGGCCCTAGGGGATGGAAAAAAAGCGAATAGACCGAAAGGATTACTGAGTTCACCTCCCTGTTGATTAGGAAAACAGCTCTCATCTGTCAGGTTGATTTTGAGCATCTGTTTCACAGACAGTTCTCATATCACATTTGTACAATGTGGTTTGAACTCATACCCAGTTAAGTCCCAGTGCTGGCACCTGGCAATCTTCCCAACATGGTGATCACATGGAATCATGGCAGGGAGTGGGACAATCCAGGAGTACAGTCCTCATGCCACCCTCCAGGCTATGTGACCTGAGGCAAGTAGCTGGACTACTTCTCTGACCTCACATCCCCATCTGTAATGTAAGGATGGCAGTGTCTTTCCTGCCCACCTTACAGAGCCATAGGCATCCATCAGTTAATGTATGGAAATAGAAAAATGTGATGCAGCTGGGAGCCGGTGCTGTCATCTGGGTGCATCATCAGCTCTTTATAGCGTTTTCCATTCTCTCCTGTTTCTGGACTCCTGCCCAGGATGCCTTTAAATATATCAGTTGTTGATAAGGTGGCCCAGAAATTACATCCTGCACATTCCCTTTCATGATCTTCACATTGGCTCAGTACATTTGAAATTCTTTTTCATCTCTATAATAACTTTCGTGAGATATTTGTTCATTATTCATATTGCTTTAAGTTTCTTCTTTTTCCCTTGATCAGGCTTCATGTGTCTTTTCAAAAAGTCACCTTTCAGATGTGTTGGCTGGATCTCTTCTTTTCTATGTCATTAATTTTGTCTTTCATATCTCTTTCCTTCTACTGACATGGGGTTTATTATGTTATTCTTTTTCTAACCTCTTGAATGTTTTCTAACAAATACATTTAAGGCTGTAAATTTCCCTGTAAAAATGTATGTCTTTAGCTGTATCCCATAGTTTACTTTTTAAAACTTACTTTCTTGTTGCTTTCTAATTTTATTGCGTTGTTATCAGATCACGTGGTTTGTAGAACGTCAACACTCGGAACCATGGTGAGATTTCCCTGTAGACTGCTGTGGGGTCATTTTTAAAAGTAACCAATGTGGGGGCGCCTGGGTGGCGCAGTCGGTTAAGCGTCCGACTTCAGCCGGGTCACGATCTCGCGGTCCGTGAGTTCGAACTCCGCGTCAGGCTCTGGGCTGATGGCTCGGAGCCTGGAGCCTGTTTCCGATTCTGTGTCTCCCTCTCTCTCTGCCCCTCCCCCGTTCATGCTCTGTCTCTCTCTGTCCCAAAAATAAATAAAAAAACGTTGAAAAAAAATTTAAAAAAAAATAAAAGTAACCAATGTGATAGAAAAAAACCTATATTCTCATTTTAGTAACTTAAGTATACAGTTGACCCGTGGACAGTGTAGGGGTTAGGGATGTCAACTGCCCCACATGGTCAAAAATCCACGTGTAACTTTTAACTTCCCCCAAAATGTAACTATCAATGACCTACTATTTACCAAGAAGCTTTACCAATATCATAAACAGTTGATTAACACATATTTTAAAATAAACTACAGGAAAGAAAATGTTATTAAGAAAATCATAAGGAAGAGAAAATACATTTATAATACTGTACTAGATTGTGCTGAAAAAAAAAATCCACGGATAAGTGGACCCTCACAGTTCAAATCTGTGTTGTTCAGGCGTTGACTATATGTTTGAATTGTAGCTCTGTGCTATGTTCACTGTATGATCTTAGGGAACTTATGTATTCTTTCTTGCCTCAGTTTCATCACCTTTAAAATGGGATGATACTGCCCATCTCATAGTTGAGGGCCTGGCAACATGTAGCACCATGTAAATGTTAGCACTGATTAGTATTTCTTTTTTAGCTATTATGTTTGGGTTACTAACTTTGTTGTTCAAATATTCTATATCCTAGTTCATTTTGTCTACTTAATATATCAGTTTCTGAGAGGTGGTTATTAGATTCTCCCATTACAGTTACAAATTTGCCCATTTCTCCATACAGTTCTGAACATTTTGCCTTATGTTTTCGGGTTTGATTGTTAGATGCCTACAGGTTCATTATTAGAGAGTTTTAGTGAACAATTCTTTTTACCAGGATAGATACCATGTTGAATTTAGCCAGTTCATGTTTATCATGCTTACTGATACCATTAAGATTATTTCTGTCAATTTATTTTGTGCTTTCTATTTATCAACATTTCCTGATAACCTTCAGTTTTCCTTTAGAAACTTGGACTAATTACCTTTATCATTATTTATGTACTTATATTGTAGTATTATACTATTCTAATTTATTGTTGCTATTCCACATTTACTGTGTAATTTTCCTTGGATTATATCGAACATGTATTTATAACAGGTGTCTCAAAAAGCTGTTTTGCTTAGACTGTGATATTAGCTCCTGGCCTTTGTAGGAATTAGATATCCAAGATCCTTTTAATGCCCCAGATGCCTCATAGTGGGAGGCGAAGGTGGGTCTTTTAGCTTACAGTCCACATGGAGGTTGTAAGCTGGTCAATGACAACATTTTTGAAAGTGCACAGCCAGGAACTAAACTCACCGGGCCCTGCAACTAATGGCATGTCAGCCAGCTGGAATTTAGTATCCCGTTACACACAATAAAGAAAAAAGATTCAGGCAAAGGAAAATGGCCATGCAGAATGTTCTCAGTTATTGGCTGTGGGATTTATAACATTTTAAAAACTGTATATGGGATTACTTTTACCTTCTAGGATGGGAGACAGAGAACACTCCTATAACTAACGCAAAGCAGAAAAACTATTTTCTGTTTTATTTATTGCCGTGTCTCTGGAATAGTGTTCGTCACCTAGTAAATGACCCATAAATATTTGTGAGCAATTTACAGTAGCAAAAAAGAAAAAAAATTTTATGGGAACTTCAAGAGCAGAGGGTATAATTGCAGCAAAAGAGATTGTGAAAGCTTCATGGAGGAAGTGGCTGTTGAGTGGGGCTTTGGAAGGATAAGCATGATCTAGAGATTAAAGAAACAGAGTACTAGAAGTGATAGAAAATATGGGATTCATTTTAGGAAACAACGTGGCATGACTGTGGGAGACATTCTATATTCCACTGTTGCATCTGCGCCCGGTGTTGGGCTTAAAGAGGGCCTACAGCAGGGCGGGCAGTCAGAAGGACAGAAGGACAGATGTGGAATGGGGAAGACCAAGGACGAATACAGCCCAGGAGGCTGAGCTGAAATGGTATCAGTTTCTGAGGCCAATGAGCCTCCAGCTCTGATGATTTTGGTGACCTGTAGGAGAATCCGGCATCCTTCATCATAGGGCTAAACATGCCCTGGGCCCAGGGTGTGAGAAGCCTATGGAGGGTCTGGTGAGAGGTAGAGGAGCCGAGAGCCCCAAGCAGCCCAGGCCAACCAGCCGAGCCAGCAGATCAGCGACAATGTGCACCTACATCAAGCATCCAAGCATGAAAAGAAGCAGGCTGCTCCTTCACGCCCGTATTCCAGGTCTTAAGCAAAGTCACATGGCCCAGAATTATGCAGGGAAGGAAAACCTGGAAAAGGTAGTTTTGGCTTAGCTAAGGACCCAGACAGGGTTTTGAAAGTTTGGGTGTGGGAGGCAGAGGGAACTCTTACTCTCCAATGGGCCACCACCTCTGGGCACCCCTGAACACACCCACCCAGGTAGAGATGGGCAGGGGTTCCCTGAGGGCCACTTCTACCCTGATTCTCTAGAAATGAAGGGTCCAGGATCGCATGGTATCTGCTATGTTTAGAGGAAACACAAATGATTCAAACAGAACTTGGAACTTAAGAATCATAAAGGCACAAAGGGCCCCTGAGTAGCGCTGGAAAACACCCGAACTCTGGGCCATGGGATGTAGTGGGAGTGTGGGGCAGGTGTGGAAGAAAATGGCCCTCCTGCTATCCTCTAGTGGCCTGTGATTTGTTTCGGTTTATTCATATAGTGTGTACTGAATGTTCTCCATGTGCCACACACTGTTCCAGGAACCAAGGAAAGGAGCGTGAACAGAGCAGAGTCCCTGCCGCCCTGGAGCTTACCTTCCAGAAAGGGAAACCGAAGAAAAAAGTAGACAAGTAATTAACATGAGGCCATGATTTGCACTTTGAGGAAGTTATAGAGCAAGGTGGGAGACAGAAAGGGAGAGGGGGTGGTATTTTAGAGAAGGTGATCAGAGAACAATAATCTTGGGAAATATTAATTTGAGTATTCATTCTATTTCAAGGACTTTACATTTATTGGTTTATTTAATCCTCATGACAACCTAAATAGTTTTTCTATTTAGTATTAGATATTAGATAGTATTACTATCATTAGTAATACAGAGAACTGGGATTTAAACATAGGTATCTGGTACCAGAGCCCAGAATTTAAACCAGGGAAAGTCTCTCTGTTGTGGTGAGTGAAGTGAAGGAGCAAGGCATGCCAATATCTTAGGAAAGAGCATTGTGGGTGGTGGAACAGTCTGTGCAAATGCCCTGAGGCAAGTGCATGCTTGTTGTTTAGGGAGGATGAGACCAAGAGTTCAGATTGGGACATGTTGCAGTTTGAGAAGCTTGTTAAGCATCATAGCGATATCTAGGATATCTCTTGGAGATAAGCATCCAAGAGATATCTGGAGGACAATTGGATATCCAAGTCCAGACTTCAGGGGAAAGCTTGGAAATAGATTAAATTTCTTTGTCATCAGTATTCTTGGAACTAGATGAGATTCTGGGGAGTGAGAGAGAGAAGTCCAAGGACTAAGGTGTGGAGCAGAAGAGCAGGTGGCTTGAGCAGAAGAGACTAAGAAGGAGCAGCTGGCAAGGGAGGAGGACAGAGGGCCGCATGCAGAAGGGAGTGACCAGATATTTCCAGTTCTGCAGGGACTGGAAATGGCCCAAGGAGTGGCCATTGAGTTTGGCACCACAGAGGTCATCACTGGCCTTGACATTGGTGACTTTTAAACACTTTTTTAATGTTTATTTATTTTTGAGAGAGAAAGAGAGACAGAGCATGAGTGGGGGAGGGGCAGAGAGAGAGGGAGACACAGAATCCGAAGCAGGCTCCAGGCTCCAAGCTGTCAGCACAGAGCCTGACGCGGGGCTTGAACCCACAGGCCTTGAGATCATGACTTGAGCCAAAGTCGAACACTTAACCGACTGAGCCACCCAGGCGCCCTGACATTAGCGACCTTTGATAGACATTGCAGTACCTGGAAATACAACCAAAGCAATTTCATGTCAGGTTGAGAGGGAATGGGAGCCCCAGGCCCCATCCTCCAGCCTCTGTTCTGCCCCTTGCAAACCCTGAGGGTCCCAGGGACATGTCCCAGGGTCTCTGGAGCACAAGCTGAAAACCACAGATGTAAGCAACCTGTTTGTTTCACAGCGGATGAAGCTTTTGTCCAGAAAAGGGAGAAGGAGGCTGGCTCAAGGCCATACAAGTAGTTAGCGGAACCCCAGGTTACAATTTATCATTATTTAATGAGATTTGCCCATAAAGAAATCTGTTCCTAGCTTGTCTTATAATAGTGTGTTCCATAGACAGTGGTTACTATGACAAATAGAAAAATCAAAATAAAAAAGTCTTTTTCACCTTTTATCTCTTTGGAAAGGGGAGAATGCTAACACGAACAAATTAGATTCACAGAAAAGTCTGAGGCCTCAGTGATCATTCCTGGTTTCCACATTCTCCTCCTACCACACCTTGTGTCTCAACACGTACGGTCATTCAGAGAGTCCCATGTTCTCCGATCCTATGTAATGAGATGTCACAGGCTGCCACCTTAAAACAGGTATCATGATAATAGCAATTGTTCACACTGATCAGTAAGCTTTGCTGGCAGTGTTCTCTGATCCCCACAGCAGCCCCAGGGTCAGACCGCCTGATTGTATGTCCCATTTCTGCCACTCACTGATGGTGGGACCCTGGACAGGTTACTGATTGTCTCTGAGCTTCAGTTTCATCAGCTATGTGAAATGCTTGGTCAGCTGAAAGACAGGACAAGGGGACAAGGGCTGCTGCTAAACCAGGCACTGTGCTGGGCACTGAATCAAACCAGGCTGTGCACCGATCGTGGATCGCTGGGGGCCCTTTCTCCTCCACTCTCTGGTTTGATAAGCCACAGGCTGAATCAGGGAAGTGTACTTAGTCTCATCTTGCAACTGTTTTTGCCTTAGGATCCATGCTCGAAGCTGAATAAACCTCAGACCCCACCCAAAGGAGAAGAGTACCAGGACAAGTTAGCAGCTGAAGAAGGAACCAGCAGTGATGAAGAGGAAAGGTACAGGAGGCCATACAGGCTTGCAAGTGCTCCAATGAATGAGAACTCAGATTTGGAAGGACTCATTCATTCATCCATCCATTCATTCATTCCTCAAGTATTTATCACTGCCCTTTACATCATGTCCTCAGTGCAGCTTTGGGTT
The DNA here is from genome assembly GCF_024362965.1 of Panthera pardus. NCBI lineage: Eukaryota > Metazoa > Chordata > Mammalia > Carnivora > Felidae > Panthera > Panthera pardus. The sequence goes on from NW_026526688.1 coordinate 191,243,807, forward strand.
TTACACAATTTATCTTATTTAATTGTTATACCAACCTGGAGAGTCCATTTATATATTAAGAACCTGAGACTCAGAGAGGTTAGTAAGCCTGTCTAAAACTCAGACCTGGACTAGCCTCAAACCTCTATTCCTTATTCTTCCAAGTTTTTTTAAACTAGGGGAGATATGGGGACTCTGTCACCGATGGGAAACCCCCATCTCTATCACCTATATTAGTCAGCTTTAGCTGCTGTAACAAACATCCCCAAAATATCAGTGATTTTTAACTCATAGGTCAACTATGTATAATCTTGGCTCCTGGCTGAGGGTCCCATGTTATTACCTGCCCCAAACCTTGGGTAGAGTTCAAGTCTCATCCACATGCTTTATCATTCTGGGACCGAGACTGAAATATTAGCCCCTATTTACGGCATGTTGTTGTCATGGTAAAGGGAAGAATCTCAAAACAGCTGATGAAAATATGCAGTGGCTTTTAAAGCCCACACTCAGAACTGCATTCTCTCATTTCTATTCGTATTCCACTGGCCAAAGCAAGTCACATGACCCAAACTATCACTGGACAGAGAATATGCTGTCCACATGCCTTATAGTCAGCTCTGGCTGCTATAACAAAACTCCACAGATCGGGTGGCCTAAACAACAGAAATTTGTCTCTCATAGTTCTGGAGGCTGGGAAGTCCAAGGTCAAGGTGCTGGTCCTGGAGAACTCTGCTCTGGCTTGCAGGTGGCCATTTTCTTTCTGTGTCCTCACATGGTGAGCAAGGTTGAGGAAGGGGGGTTAGAGGAGAGAGAGGGTGGGAGAGGAGAGGTCTCTCTCATGTCCTTTGTTTTAAGGGCATTAATCTCACCACGACCAACTCCACCCTCATGACCTAATCACCTTCCAAAACCCCCATCTCCTGACACCATCACATTGGGCAATAGACCCTCTGTCCCCTTCTCTCTCTGCCCCTCCCCCCTCACGTTCTCTCTCTCTCTCTCTCTCTCTCTCTCTCTCTCTCTCTCTCTCTCTCTCAAAAATAAATACTTAAAAAAAGATTAACCTGGGGCGCCTGGGTGGCTCATTTGGTTGAGCGTCTGACTTCGGCTCAGGTCATGATCTCACAGTTTGTGGGTTCAAGCCCCGTGTCAGGCTCTGTGCTGACTGCTTGCTCAGAGCCTGGAGCCTGCTTCAGATTCTGTGTCTCCTTCCCTCTCTGCCCCTCCCCTGCTCACGCTTTGTTTCACTCTGTTTCTCAAAAATAAATAAAATGTAAAAAAATTAAAAATTAAAAAAAATTTAAAAAGGATTAACCTATCTAATTATTATGTAAATACTATTTTTGAAGTACCTCACTTGAAAGATGAGGAAAATAGAGGAAAGGGAGGTAACTTAACAGGGAGGTTATTGTCTCCCAAGGTAGACAGTAGGATTGGATGAGTGTCTCTGACTTCAGAATCACGGTTTTAGCCACATCTCACTTTAGGGCAGCTAAATTGAGTGTGTGTAAAACCAAGAGCCACAGGCCTTCCACCTCTCCAGGGTCACTTGATCCACTAATAGTAATAAGAACTGAAACTTCCACTTCCAGCCATGGGCTTCCAGTCTGGTACTAGTTACTCTTTCTGGAAACAGCTATAAAACTGGAGAAAACAGGGGCCCCTGGCTGGCTCAGTCGGTTGAGCATCTGACTTCAGCTCAGGTCATGATCTCACGGCTCAAGGGTTCAAGCCCTGCGTCGGGCTCTGTGCTGATAGCTCAGAGCCTGGAGTCTGCTTTGAATTCTGTGTCTCCCTCTCTCTCTGCCCTTCCCCTGCTCAGGCTCTGTCTCTCTCTCTCAAAAATAAATAAACGTTAGAAAAAAAAATTTTTTTAACTGGAGAAAACATGAATGCATGCTTGAGTAATGGGACAACATGCAGGGAAGGTTTGTCTTCTTGAGAAGGGAACTGTAGGTCCAAGCCCACGACCACCCCCTCTTGCCCCTGCTCTTCTGCCTGTGGGGAGATGCCAGCTGCGGCGGGGGGAGGTGAAGTCAAGCTGAGCTGAGAAGGCAGACAGCAGGGCTCAGGGCAGCTAAGGCGGCTGGAATTTATAAGGCAGGGTATCAGAGGAGATGGTCCTGTGGGGGGCAGGAAGGGCAGAGATCTGTTAGGACTTTCCACAGGTCCTCGGCCAAGGGCTTCAGAGAACATCTACAAGATGAGACCCCCACGGGGCCCAGATGTGTGCCTGCTGCTGTGGCACTGAGAAAATGCGAATACCGGAGGCGGTGCTGAGCTGGGAGGTGGTTCCGTCCCAAGCACTATGGGCCTTCGGTGGAGACGTCGTGGAGGTCATACTTTGGGGGTATGAAGGCTGTGAAGAAGAGACAGTTATAATCAGGGAACCAATAGGGAACTCAGCCGAGGAATGAAAACCTTGAAACAAAAGGAAATTCTGAAGCTGTAAAGTATAGTGTTCAAAATGAAAATCTCACGGGTGTGTATAATAGCAAATTGGAGACCATGGAAGAAAAGTTAATCACTTAAAGACAGATGAATAGAAACTACCTTATCCAGAGAATGAAGAAGAAGAAAGAAAAAAAAAAACATTTTTAAGGAAGAGATCCTTAGTGACCTGTGGGACAAAATCAGATGGTCTAACATGCATGTAGTTGGGGCCCAGGAGGAAGAAGAGAAAGAAAATGGATCAGGAAAAAATATTTTAGAAAATAGTGGCTGAATATTCTCTCAGAGTGATGAGGAATGTCAACTTACATATTCAGGGAGCACAGCAAACGGCCAGCAGGCTGAATCCAAAGACAGTGTCACAGATACATCCTAGAAATCCCTAGATACATCACAGAAAAGCTGCCAAAACAAATATACCCCCCAAAATCTTAAAAGTAGCCAGCCTTTGAAAAGACATTACAAATATAGGGGACACTTAAATGCTCATGAGTACTAATGACAACAAACTTCTCTTTGGCCTTCCAGCCTTATTCTCTTTCTGCATTCCAAAATAAGCACTTGAACACTATCATTAAAGTACTAAAAGGAAAAATAAAAACAAAAACAACCTGTCAACTCCAAATTCTAAATCCAGTGAAAATATCCTTCAAAAATGAGAGTGAAACAAAAACATATTCGGGCACACAAAAGCTAAGAGAATTTTTCACCATCCAACTTTCAGTATGATAAATGCTAATGGAATTTATTTAAGCCAAAAGGAAGTGACTGGATTTAAACTTGGATCTAGAGGCAAAAATGAAGAACAACAGAAATGGTGAACATTTAGGTAAAAGTCTATTGTTTTACTTTCTTTCCATTTCTTTAAAACACATCTAACTGCTTAAGAAGGAGCATGATGATAATGATATTACCATTTTACTGTGGGATTCATAATGTATGTTACTGACAATATATGACTACATTAGCACAAAGGACAGGGATAGGCTTTTTTTTTTTTCATTTTTTTGTTTGCTCTCACTTCTTTTTTAATAGCAGTATAGTTGACAGGCATGTTACATTAGCACAACACAGTTATCCCAAAACTCTATGCATTATGCTATGCTTTCCACAAGTGTAGCTACCATCTGTCACCATGCAACACTGTTACAATACCATTACTGTGTCCCCTGGGCTGTGCCTTTCAACCCCATGACTTCTTCATTCCACAGCTGGAAGCCTGAGTCTCCCTCTGCCCTTCACCTGTTTGCCCAATCTCCCCACCTCCTCCCCTCTGGAAACCATCAGCTTGTTCTCTGTATTTATGGGTCTGTTTTCTGCTTTTTAAAAAATTTGTTTGTTCATTTGCTTTGTTTTTTAGATTCCACATATAAATGAAATAATTTGGTATTTGTTGTTCTTTGTCTGACTTATTTCACTTAGCATAATACACTCTAGGTCTTTCCACATTGTCACGCATGGCAAGATCTCATTCCTTTTTATGGCTGAGTGATATTCCATTATATATGTATATAATGTACCATAATATACATACACATATTATCTTTATATACATATATATCCATCCATCCCATATTTTCTTTATCCATTCATCTATGGATGGACTCTTGGGCTGCTAGGATTAATGGAATTATATTGTTGTAAGAGACTTATGTGTTACATCAAGAGGTACCTTTTTTTTTTTTTTTAATGTTTTCATTTACTTTTTTGAGACAGAGAGAGACAGAGCATGAGCAGGGGAGGGGCAGAGAGAGAGGGAGACACAGAATCCGAAGCAGGCCCCAGGCTCTGAGCTGTCAGCACAGAGCCTGATGCAGGGCTCGAACTCACGGACTGCGAGATCATGACCTGAGCCGAAGTCGGCCGCTTAACCAACTGAGCCACCCAGGTGCCCCAAGAGGTACCTTATTAACTCTAATAGATTGTGATAAGTTAAGGATACAAATTGTAATCCATAGAGCAGCATTAAACATTAATACAAAGAAGAACTAAAACAATTCAATAAAAGAACCAAAATGGAATACTGAAAAATATTTGCCAGGTAGGAAGACAGAAAGGAAGAAGAGTAGAAAAACAGTTAAAAAAAAAAAAAAAAAAAGATTGGGCAAATAGAAAGCAAATGGCAAGACATAGATTTAAGCCCAACCATTTGAATAATTACAATGTACATGAACCAAACATAGCATCTAAAAGAAAGAAATTGTCAGGAAAACAAGGCAAGATGTTGCTATGCACTGTCTACAAGACAGACATTTAAATACACATGATTGTATCCCCCGCAAAACTTCTATGTTGAGGCCCTAACCCCGCAGACTTTATAATATGACATATTTAGAGCCAGGGCCTTTCAAGAGGTAATTAAGTTACAATAGGGTTGTAAGGGCCTTCCTACTCCGACATGACTGGTGTCCTTATGAGAACAGACCAGCACACACACAACAGAGACGGAGGAGCCACCACATAAGAACCCAGCGAGAAGGGAAGCCTCGGGAAAACCAAATACGGCACCTTGATCTTGGACTTCTGGCCTCCAGGATTGTGAGAAAATAAATTTCTGTTTTTAAGCCGCCCGTCCTGTGGTATTTTGTTATCGCAGCCCTTGCAAACTGATAGAGGCACAGAGAGGTCTGAAGGGAAAAAAATGAACTATACCATGCAAACAGCAAAAGGAAGCTAACGTGGCTACATTCGTATCAAAGTAGGTTTCGGAACAAGGAATGTTGTCAGGGCTGAAAGGAGGTATGTCCTAATGCTAAAGGGGTCAATTCATCAGGAAGACATAACAATCCTAAATGTGTTTGACCTTATAACAGAGCTTCAAAAATAATGAAGCAAATAGTGAAAGAACTAAAGGGAAAAATCCACAGTCGTAATTGGAGATTCATGTCCTAAAAAATATCGCTGCCTACCCCAAATTGCACAGATGTTCTGATTATGCTTTATAGTTTTATATTGTATATTTAGAGTTAATTTTTGTGAAGGAAGGGTCAAAGTTTATTATTTTCATATGTTTGTCCAGTTCCAACACCATTTGTTGAAAAAATTTTTCCTATCCCCACTGAATTGCCTCAGCACTTTTTTTTTAAGTTGATTTATTTATTTTGAGAGAGAAAGGGAGTGTGTGTGCGTGCATGCATGGGGGATGGGCAGAGAGAGAAGGAGAGAGAGAATCCCAAGCAGGTGCTGCACGGGCAGCACAGAGCCCGACTCAGGGCTTGATCCCACGGACTGTGAGATCATGACTGAGCGAAATCAAGAGCTGGATGCCCGATCTACTGAGCCACCCAGGTGCCCCAAATTGCCTCAGCACTTTTAGCAAAAATGAATCTAACCTCTTTGCATGCGTCTGTTTCCGACACTGCGTTATTTTTCATTGATCTATTTGTCTATCTGTGCATTGATACCATACAGTCTGTATTATTTTAGCTTCATAATGTCTTGGAATCAGTGTAGCCTGCCTCTTCCAACTTTGCTCTTTAAGATTCTTTTTTCTTTTTCTAGGTCCTTCACCATTCCATATCAGTAGTCAAAATAGCCTATTTATTTCTACAAATAAGGCTGTTAGGATTGTATTCTGGACTGAACTAAATCTATAGTACTGGGGCACCTGGGTAGCTCAGTGGGTTAAGCGCCCAACTCCGGCTCAGGTCATGATCTTGCGGTTTGTAGGTTCAAGCTCCGCATCAGGCTCTGTGTCAGCTGAGAGCCTGGAATCTGCTTCGGATTCTGTGTCTCCCTCTTCTCTCTGTCCTTCCCCCATTTGTGTGCTTGCTCTCTCTCTCTCTCTCTCTCCTCTCAAAAAATGAATAAACATTAAAGGAAGAAAAAATTGGGGCACCTGGGTGGCTCAGTCGGTTAAGCGGCCGACTTCAGCTCAGGTCATGATCTCGCAGTCCGCAAGTTCGAGCCCCGCGTCGGGCTCTGTGCTGACAGCTCAGAGCCTGGAGCCTGTTTCGGATTCTGTGTCTCCCTCTCTCTGACCCTCCCCCGTTCATGCTCTGTCTCTCTCTGTCTCAAAAATAAATAAATGTTAAAAAAAAAATTTAAAGGAAGAAAAAATTTAAAAAATAAAAAAATAACTCAGTAGTTCACTTTAGAGTAGACTAACATCTTAACAACATGGAGTATTTCAATCACTATCATTCTGTCTGTAAATAAAGACATTTTTACTCTTCTTTTCCTCACCTGTAGCTCTTTTTCTTACTTTATAGGACTGGCCAGGACAATGTCAAGTCGTGAGAGCAGAATTTTTGCCTTGTTTCCAATCTTAGGAGGAAAGTGTTCAACATTTCACCATTAAGTATGTTTGCTGTAGTTTATCATAGATTATCTTTTTCAGGTTGAAGAACTTCCCTTCATTAGCCGTATCCCCCCAAATAAAGATGTGTCCTTTTTAAATTATCATTGAATTTGAAATAGGCAATTATTTTTTAGGACATGAAAACACTAATCATCCAAGAAAAAATTGATGAATTGGTCTTCATCAAAATTAAAATTTCTGCTCACTAGAAAAGTACTGTTAAGAAAATAAATATACAAGCTCAGAGAAGTTATCCAGTCTGTATCCAGAGTATATAATGACTTCCTATAAATCAATAATAGCAAAGATAAATATATTTGTAAGTGGATAAAATGCTTGAACAGACACTTCCATTAAAAAATTACAAGAAACAGGGACACCTGAGTGGCTCAGTTGGTTAAGCATCCAACTTTGGCTCAGGTCATGATCTCATGGTTCATGAGTTCAAGCCCCGAATCAGGTTCTGTGCTGACAGCTCAGAGCCTGGAGCCTGCTTCAGATTCTGTGTCTCCCTCTGCCCTTTGGCCACTGGCACTCTGTCTCTTGCATTGTCCCAAAAATAAACAAACATTAAAAAAAAATTTTTTTTAATTACAAGAAACAGACACGTCCAAAAAAAAGTTCCATAAGCACATGACTATGTATTTCACATCAGAGTCATCAGGGAAATGCAACTTAAAGTTACAGTGAGATACCGTTTCACACCCACCAGAAAGACTAAAATGAAAAGGACCGAAGACCCAGAACATCGGCAATGATGTAGAGCAACTGAAGCTCTTGTACGTTGCTGGTGGGAGCGTAACATGGTGCAGCCACCCCAGAAAACCATTCGATGGTTTTGTAAAAAGTTAGTCATACATCTACCAGCAATTCCCATCCTAGGTCTTGAAGCAAACGGAATGGAAACACAGATCCACGAAAATACTTGTACAGGAATATCTCTAGCAGCCTTATTCACAATAGCCCGGAAATGTAAACGACTCAACATGTCTATCAGTAGGAAGATGGGTGAACAAATTGCGGCATATTCACATAATGAAACACTACTCATCCACGCAAGTGTGCGCCACTGATAGGCTCAACAATGTGGGTGAATCCTGGAGACACCGTGTTGAGGAAAAGAACCAGACAGAAGAACGCATACCATATGATTCCATGTGTATGATGCTGAAGATTAGGAAAACGTATTCTGTAGTGATGGAAGTCAAAACACTGGCTACCTGTGAGTGGACATTGGCAAGAAGAGGGTGCAGGGGGAGCTTTGGAGTAATGAAAGTGTCCTATATTTGGATTGGAATGTTGGTTTTATAGTTGTATATATTTGTCAAAACTCATTGAATTGTAGACTTAAGATCTGTGAGTTTCACTATATGTAAATTTTATCTCGATAAGTCATTTCAGGGCACCTGGGTGGCTCAGTCGGTAGAGCGTCCGACTTCGGCTCAGGTCACGATCTCGCAGTTTGTGGGTTCGAGCCCCACGTTGGGCTCTGTGCTGACAGCTTGGAGCCTGGAGCTTGTTTCAGATTCTGTGTCTCCCTCTCTCTCTCTGCCCCTCCCCTGCTTCAGATTCTGTGTCTCCTTCTCTCTCTGCCCCTCCCCCACTTGTGCTCTGTCTCTCAAAAATAAATAAATGTAAAAAAAAAGTTTTAATAAATCATTTCAAAAATAATAGCTGAGCCCTGGGAGGAAGTCCAGTGTCCTCCTCAGGAGTCGTCAAGGTGAGCTAACCTGGTCCACATATCCAACGTGGTCACGTGGCTTCTCACTCTTGCTGGAGGCCTCTTCTCTGCTGATCCCCTTCTGACGGTCTCCTAATCCTTGGTTTGTTTCATACCCAGAGCTCAGACCCAGGAGGCTTCTGTTTGTTTCTCCTTCAAGGTAGTTTTCCTCGAAAGCTTAAAGGATTACCTAAAAGAAACAGAATGCAGAGAAAGAAACCTCTCTTTGCTAAGTGTTTGGTTAATTCTTTATATAATTCTTACTATGTGTCTGACATGGTTTTAAGTTTTTAAAAGATATTTACTCTATTAATCCTTACAACATTTCATGTGAATGTTACCATTACTAACCCCACATTACAGATGAGGAAATTTAGGCCCAGATAGTTTAAAGGCCTCACCCAACATCACATAACTGGTCCACAGTAGGACTAAATTTGACTCTGGGGAATCTGGTTCCAGTTCATGCTCTGAACCACATTGCTGTGCTGCTCTTGGCTTCCTGTCTTCCCTTTCGGGGGTCCCTGCTGACTATCTATTCCTTTACCCCCCAGCTTGTGCCCATGTTGCTGGGCCTCCCTGCCTCTGCCAAGCCAGAGTTCCCCCTTCTCAATGCCTTTCTTCCCAGATAAGGGCCCTCCCCTCTTAACCTCTGGTCCTCTGGCCTAATGTCCTTGCTGGAAGGAGAAAACTCCACCTACATCCTAGCAATCTCTGCAGAGATGCCCACGGCATGGCATTCTTTCACACTGCTATACAGGATAAATACTTAAAATCCCAGTTCGCAGTCAGTTATATTTGAATTTCTCTGCTGGTTTAAAAGTTCAGCATTAAGTAAAGGAAGGTCTGCTCCAAAGACCTCCTTGAACATCTGTCCTGGAACAAGAAACTCCTGCAGCTCTAACCCAGCATCTTCTTGTTCGTGCTGTATATGTAAAGGCCTCTTTGCAATCCTCCTATGTATTCCTGGGACCGTCAATAAATGGTATGAGCATGCTTTGAAAAGTGTAAAGTGCTGTATTCAAGTAAAACATTATTATTTCTTTTTTTTTCATCTTCAGGAAGAGTTGTGAAATTAGGCCATAGAGACCTCTTTTTTGGAGCTCCCAAGGGCCCCATAAGTAACTCATAACTGAGAATTGTGATAACACTTAGAATTGTGTGTCAGGTTACTTTTTAAAGCCAAGGAAAATGTTTCTCACCCCACTCACTGCCGTGGCAGGTCCCCTCTCCCAGCCCGAGGTGGTCACGTCATTCTCCACCCAGGACTTTGTGTGATTTGAGCCTCTCTCTCTTCAAAGGATCAAAGTGCCCCTCAAGGAAGGAGATGGCCTGCAACCTCCACTGAGCTCTTTGCTGGAGGAGAAGGCACCTGACATCCAGCGTCTGCAGGAGGAGTGGCAAAGCCAGAAGGCCAGATTGCAAGCCCAGGTAGGACAGCCATGGGGGGGGTGTGCCCTCACTCTGAGGGAGACCCAGCCTCCTTCTCATCCCTACAGACAGCCTTGGAAATACATGCAAGGACTGATTCATGGGGAGGGCATTCCGGGTCAGGGCAAGGTGGGATTCTTGGCTTCATTCATTCATTCATTTATTCATTCATTCAACACATCCTGTGGCTCATGAGTACCTGCCATGAGCCAGGAACCCTTCTAGATGCTTGGGATACATCAGTGAACAAATTAAACAAAAGTCCTGCATTACAGCGTTTATATTACAGTAGAGGAAGTGGGTACAGACTGTAAATACTAGACATACGAATTAAGTAAAGCTCATGGTGTATTAGAGGATGATAGGGTTTCAGGAAAAAGGAAAAGCAGAACACGATAAGAAGGATTGAGAGGCTATCTGGTGGTGGGCGGGAGGGGGGGTGTAATACTAAATGGGATTGTCAGAGAAGACTTCAGCGGTCCCCTCTTTGGTTTCTCTTGGATAGTTTACATCCCAACCCCCCTGCCCCTCTCACCTGGCATCTGTGACTCTAGCCAGGAAGCCCCGCGGAGACTGGCCATCCCCAGGTGTTTCAAGGTTACAGGTGCCCTCCTCAGAGTTCCCACAGATAAAGGAGGCTCAGCTGGTTTGAGATGCTCAGAACACTTATTTTTTTAAAAGTATCCCAGGAAGGGGGAGGGAGGGGAGCTAGCCTGAGGGCAGGATGCCCTGTCGGGCAGGTCTCCCAGATGCAGCAGGCTCTGGAGCAGTGCGCCAGCAGCTACCGGGAGGACCTGCAGGAGCTCAAGCAACTCTCCGACCACGAAAGGGAGAAGCTGCAGCACGAGCTCCAGGAGACCGTTCAGCAGAACCAGGCCATGAAAGCCCAGCTCGAGGCCTCCCACCAGCGAGCCTTGCGCATGCTTGAGAAGGCCAAAAATCAAGAACTCAAGGTAAGGGTGATAGTTATGAAATCCACTATTTACTGAGCGCTCGCTATGCAAGCACCTGCTATGCACTACATGGGGTGCCTTTCTTTTTGTACATTATCTCCAATCCCCACATGAATCCTACAAGGTCACTGTTCTCATGGTCCCTTTTTTCAGATGAGGAAAAAGGTTCAGAGAGATTTATTAACTTACTTAGGGTCACACGACTCGTAAGCGGCCAAGGAAGGATTCACACATGGGTTCTGTTGTGCTTCTTGTGCTGCTTCTCCTTATTCTCGTGTGATCTTGATAACATGAGAACTACTTTCTTTATGACTTGGGCAATGTCGTGTGTGATGCATGCTGGGAGAGGCAGGCTTGGCCCAGAGGTAAAAACAGAGAGGACAGCTTGGAAAGTTGGGATGAGGTGGTCAGGCTCATGACAATGTGTTATCCAGCAGGAGCACTTTTCATCGATCTCCTACCTCCTGCTCTCTCAGGAGCTGAGTCTCCTACTATGTCACAACACACTGTCTTCCTTGGTCATGGCAGTCTGCATGCACTGACGAATGACTTTTTTATATGATCAGATCTACTAAGTGAAGCTCCTTGAGGCAGGAGCCATCTGTATTTGTTCATCACTGATTCTTCACCTACTTCACAATAGTTGTTTAGTAAAGTGCCTCACTGAATTAAAGTCTCAAGTGTTTTTTTTTAAGTTTATTTATTTATTTTGAGAGACAGAGAGAAAGCATGGGTCGTGGAGGGGTGGACAGAAAGAATCCCAAGGAGGCTGTGCCCTGACAGTGCAGAGCCCAACACGGGCCTCAAACCCACCAACCATGAGTTCATGACCTGAGCCAAAGGAAACGCCTGGATAAACTAAGCCAGAGAGACTCTGAATTAGGAAATACCAGTCACAGAGGCTAGGGTGAGGCTTGGGTTTGAGAACAGGTGTAGGTGAGAATCTGTATACTGAGCCATTAGATAGACTGCTGCCACCTCTGTCCTGTCCCCAGAAGTGCATTCTGCTGCTCAGCTCCAGAAGGCAAGTAACTAGAACTTAGACCCCCTAAGTAGGAGACTGGAGAACCTTCTCTGGAGAAATTAAACCATCCTGGAGAAAAGACCTGTAGATTCTCACATTTGTGGGCTTCTAGTAAAATTGCTGGTTGGCCATCTGGTCAACCTCCAGAGGGTGCCTGCCACCCAATGGGACCCTCTTCCAAGTAGCCTTCAGTGCTCCATCTTAAATATGAAAGGACAGCTAAACTTTTTATGGAAGCCACTAACATGGAAGTTGGAATCCAAGATTATGGAGGGAGAAAGAAAAGATGCAGAGGGGCACCTGGGTGGCTCAGTCAGTTAAGCCTCTGACTTCAGCTCAGGTCATGATCTCACAGTCTGTGAGTTCGAGCCCTGCGTCGGGCTCTGTGCTGACAGCTCAGAGCCTGGAACCCACTTCAGATTCTGTGTCTCCCCCACTCTGTGCCCCTCCCCTGCTCATGCTCTGTCCCTCTCTGTCCCAAAAATAAATAAAAACATTAAATAAAAAAATTTTTTTAAAAAGAAAAGATGCAGAAGAAATGGTTAATGCAGTCAGAAGAAAAAGAGGAAAAAAAGCTTCTGAGGATTGATCTCCTCAGAATTAAAAGATGATTTTGCATCTGTGAAACAAGAACAACATGCTATTTGTAAAGGAGGGGCAATTAGAGTAAGGAAGAGCTCTTTATATTATATATATATAATGTCAGAATTTCTAAAAATCCGGAAACGATTTGAAATGTAAAAAATGAAGAAACTTTCTGGAAAGCAAAGATGGAAAGAACATGAAATGGATGATGGAGGAGAAGGAACAAGAAATGGAGAGACTAGATGTCAGCTGGGACCCTGATATCTAACAAATGGGAGTTCCAGAAAGAGATAATGGAGGGGAGAGTATTTTCAAAGAAACAATGAAATCCTTAGACCTATATGAGAAGGACCCCTACCGAGGTTCTTCTTGAAATTTCAGGACACCAGGGAAACAGAAGCAATTCCAAAGCTTCTAATGCGGAAAAGCGATACCAGGCACAAAGTACTTGAATCAGAACGTCATCAGATATCTCCACAGCCAACACAAGAAGCTAGAAGCCAACGGGCGATTTTGAGAAATTTAATTAAAACTATTCATAAGTGTGAGAATTGATTACAAATATTTACTGGGATATGAAGTATTAGGAAATTTACCTCCTGTTATCAATTTATTGCCTCTCAGCTCCCAATTCATTCTTCAGTGCTTGTCCTGAAATAATGACCAGATTCTTGAAGCATTGCTCCTTTGCAGAGGGCTCAATGTTAAGCTTTGTCAGTAGAGGGCGCTGGAGGCACCTTGTAGGAGGAAAGAGGCTTCTCTTCCTGGTTCTTGCAGCTGTGTTTTTGCTTTGTTTCTGGCTTCATTTGCACAGTTGAACAGTGATGTGGCTGTGTGAGGACATCAGGTGTTACTCTGCCCCTGTAACCTCGCAGTGACTCCACAACCATGGCCAGTGACTACCTTCCTGTGGCCTCCCCTTGTGGACACAACACACTCCAGCCCTCACGCGTACACACCCTGACTCTCCCTGGGATCCTGCCAATGTCCACTGTTGCCTACAGCCCAGAGATCGTTCTGTGCCAGCCTCCTGAGAAAAATACTGTCTGCTCTGGCCCTCATGCCTTCATGGTGCCCCCATGTCCTCTGAGCATCACCAACTGTGGCTCATCTGTGCCATGGAGGGTTGTTCCTGCTTGACCAACTCTGGCCTGGGCAGCCCAGTGATCTTCTCCCCCAGTGAGCTGCCAGCGTGCCTTCTCCAACAAGGTCTGGACCCAAACTGGGGAAGGACTCCCGCCGTCCAAGTTATCCTTGTCTTGGGTGCTCTCTCTCAGCCTCAGGACACCTGGAGTTCTCTTTGCATCTCTAGAGTTACTCCCCTGTCATAGCACAATAGTTCTTTATATTGAGCTTCTCCAACTTAAAATACCGTGTGGTTTCTGTCTCCTGTTGGACCCAGACTGGTATACCTTCCACGTACTTTTTCTTAGGAAGTTCCTTGAAGAGTGGCCCACAAAAAAAAGGGAGCAAACCAAGGACGAGGGAATAAGAGAGATCTAGGATAGAGGAATCCAGTGTAGGAGAAGGAAAAGGGAGGAGCTCAGCTATGCTGCTGGCTGAGCCACAACCCAGTGTGGGCTGGAGCAAGAGGACTGAGTCGGTCCCAGGAGAAGGGCTCTGGGGGAAAATAGAACTGACGGATTCTCTGATCAACTTGGCCATGTGGAAAGTCGTATTGGCAGTGTTTACACACACACACACACGTGGGTTTTTGGAATTTTTTTTCATGTTTATTATTTATTTTGAGAGAATGTGAGGCAGGGAAGGGCAGAGAGAGAGAGAGAGAGAGAGAGAGAGTCCCAAGAAGGCTCCATGCTGTCAGCGCAGAGCCCGACACGGGGTTCCTCTCATGAACCGCAAGACCATGACCTGAGCTGAAATCAAGAGTCGGATGCTCAGCCGATTGAGACACCAAGAGCCCCCCAACACACACACACACACACACACACACACACACACACACACAAATGTTTTACAAAGCTTTTAGATGTTATAGGAAGTTTTAGCCAAATATTCAAAGAAAGCTAAGCAACATTTTTTAAGCTTAGCAAAGAAAGCTAAGCAAGTTATTTTAATACAAGGAAAAAGAAAAAGTTGTGCAGGTAGGCTTTAATCATAATAGTTTATTTCACTTGGGAATGAACTGTATTTACTCATAATAATAAAGGTATTGAATTTATGTCACTATAATGAAAAAGTAATTTAATGAAATATGAGGAATGGAAGGGGGAGAGTGTATGAGACCTGAAATCCTCATCTACCCTAATGGGAAGATAATTCCTAATGTCTAAAACAACTAAGATGAAGCAGAATGGAGATTCTAGCCTGGTGATGGTGGTAAATCCCAGAAGAAGCAATGAGAAGAGTTGTCATTGGCGGCCTCCAGAGAACAGAGGGCGGAGAGGAAAAGGAGGGTTCCTAGGTGCTGGTTTTCCTTACTTTTAATACTATTTAGCCCTTTATACTATGTGTATTCATTGCCCTGATAAAAATACAAAATAAGCTTTAACAAAAAAAGAAAAATGAAACAATGCATGTGGACTACTTGGCACTTGGTAGGTGTTCAAAAAATGTGAGTTCTCTTTCTTCTTTTACAAGAGCTCAGGTTGATGAGATCCCAGATTGTTAGTGGTGGGTAATTCTGGCCTTTGTGTTTTCCTGAACTTTACCCATTCAGGCTGCAGACCTTGACCCTTGATTTCAGGCAGAGGAAGCTGGGAGGCGTGACCCACCGGTGGGGAGGAGAAGTTCCAGGGGCTTTGGTTGATTGGAAGAAGGAACATGTGAGGTCTGGCCTCAGGAGAGGGGGATATCCTGCAGTTCTTAGCTCCAGTCCCTGGAGACCCTGCAGGCTCACGGGGTCCTTGTTGCTGGCTCAAATCTGATGATTCCAAAATGACACCAAGGAAATCAAGTTCCAGTTCTAATTAGAAATAGCAGATAGAGGGGCGCCTGGGTGGCTCAGTTGATTGTCAGACTTCAGCTCATGATCTTGCAGTTTGTGAGTTCAAGCCCCGCATCGGGCTGTCAGCACAGAGCTTGCTTTGGATCCTCTGCACCCCCCCACTCTCTCTGCCCCTCCCCCACTTGCATGTTCTCTCCCTCTTTCTCTGTCTCAAAAATAAATAAACATTAAAAAAAAAAAAGAATGAAATAGCAGATACACAGTCATTCCTGGGACAGGATAGTGATGAAGGGTGGGATGCATGCGTTCAAATCCTGGGTCTACCACTTATGAAGTGTGGGCTCAGGCAGTCACTCAGCTTCTTTGTGCCTCAGTTTGCTCATTTATCAAATAATAGCTAATAGGACCATTGAGAGCATCAAAAGAGATAATACATGTCAAGTACTTAGAACCATATGTGGCTAAGAGCTTGTCTTTGTCCATTCAGGCTGCTGTAACGGAATACCATGGACTGAGTGGCTTGTAAACAACAAATTTATTTCCCACAGTTCTGGAGGCTGGAAGTGCAAGACCAAGCACCTACTGGTTTAGTGTCTACTGAGAGCTCACTTTCTAGTTCACAGACACCTGTCTTGCTGTCACCTCACATGGGAGTAGGGGCAGGGAGCTTTTTAGGACGTCCTTTACAGGTGCACTGATTTATGACGGCTTCACCATCGTTGACGTAATCACCCCCACAAGCTCCACCCCTAATACCATCATTTTGGGGATCAGGTTTCAACATATGAATTTGGGGGATGGGAGGTATAAACATCCTGTCTGTAGCAGAGCTCAAGTTTTTGAAGATCCCCTGTCACTGCTCACTCATGATTCTGCAGTTACTTATTGAGCAGTGACCGCAAACTACCACGGGGCTGAGCTCCAGAGATTCCAAGATGATAACACACTCCTGTCTTTATGGAGCTCACCTCTAGGGGGAAAGGCAACCACTCAAACAGGCTGCTGCAATTCAGTGAGTTGGGAGCTATGAGGCAGTTGCCCAAGGTATTTGGGGAGCACAGGGAAAGGAGACTTTACCCAGGATGGGGCACGGAAAGAATGATATTGTGACTTATAACAAGAAATATTATTTAGTCTTAGTCTCATTTCTGACACAGAGCTCCTAAAACTCTTGGAACTTCCTAAGTGATGAGAGCAGCTAAGGTGTCTTTTGTTATGTTAAGGAGGTAGCTTCTGGACCCCACCTGAGGGTTGGGGAGCTGGTGGCCAGGGGAACCAACCTTAGGATTGGAGGGTTGGAACTTTCAGTCCCACCCCTGACCTCTGGGGAGAGGCTGGAGATCCAATCAATCAAATGGCCAATGATTTAATTAATCATGTCTATGTGATGAACCCTCTTAGAAACCCAAAAGGAGGGGGCTCAGAGAGCTTGCAGGTGGGTGAACACATCCAAGTACCAAAAAGGTGACACACCCCAGTTCCCTGGAAACAAAAGCTCCTGCGCTTGGGACCGTCCCAGACCTCTTCCTGCATATCTCTTCATCTGGCTGTTGATTCATATCCTTTAATATCCTTTGCAATAAATCGATAATCTAGTAAGTAAATGGGTTTCCTGAGTTCTGTGAGCCACTTTAACAAGTTAATCGAATTCAGGGAGGGGGTCATGGGAACCTCTGACTTATAGCTAGTTGGTCAGAAGCACAGGTAACAACCTAGTCTTGCAATAGTTACCTGAAAGGAGGGCGGTCTTGTGGGACTGAGCTCTCACCCCATGGGACATGCTGCTGTCTCCGGGTAGATAGTGTCAGGACTGAGTTGAATTGTGGGACACTTGGGCTTCGATCATTGCTTGTTGGGGTAGGGAACCCACACCCCCCACCACCCACATACATTGTAATTGGTGTCAGAACCTTTGTAGAGAGACAGGGTGAAAATGGGCCTTTGGGGCGGCTCTAAACCGACCACAGCAAAAGCAGAGTAAACTTCCCATAGGTTTACTGGAGCAACTCACCAGGGATGAGGGTCCAGTTTTGATAAAAACCCTGGGTGCTAAACTTTGCTTAGTCCTCACTGCTAAGGGCTACTGCCCCCAGGCACCGAGGGCCTGGGTCACAGACTGAGAGACTTTGGCACTGTCTTGGGCAAGCCTTAGCTCATACCTCTCGGTTCCCATTTCCCTTGGGATAAAAATGCCGCCAGTTGGAGTTCTCTGAGCCTTGCAGCAAGTGCAGGAGGAGGAAATATCAGAGTCTGAAAAGCAGGAGACTCTTCTTTCTTATTAAATAAACTCAGCACCGTTTGAGTTTCCCATGGGAGGAGTAAAACCGGTCAGTTTCTAGGAAGCCAAAGGCACAAGTAAGCATCTGGAGGCCCTGCTGCATTCAGCTAGCTGCCTGGGGGGGGTGGGAGGTGGGAGGGCTCAGTGCTCCCCAGCAGGAGCCTCCTACCTTTGCTGAAACCCCATTTCTCATTGGGCCCAGGACCGCTGCCGCCCAAGGTTGCGATCCTGCCTCCAACTTTACCTGTCTGCAGTCAGGTCAGTCCCTGCAGCTGGCTCTTAAAAAGGGGGAGGGAGGCGATATTTGCCACATCTTTCCTGTGTGACTTTCGAAAACCAGTCCATCTCCCCCAGCCTCAATTTCCTCATCTAAAAGGTGGGCTGTGTCTTAACTGGAATTCTCTGTTGTAAACAAACAAACAAAAAATAAAAAACAGAAACTTAATACATTTCCTATCGCTGCTGTAACACATTGGTGGCTGAACACATCAAAGATTTATTACCTGACAGTTCTGGAGGTCAAGGTGTTGGCAGGAATGTGCTCCTTCTGAAAGCTCTCAGGGAGGATATGTTTTCCTGCCTCTTGAGGCTTCTAGAGGCTGTCTGCTTTCCTTGGCTCCCGGCCCCTTCCTGCATCATCAAAGCCAGCAGCCTAGCATGGAACATCTTCCCATACCCGCCTCCCTTCCCCTCTCCCCCATCACCCTCCCAACTCCTCTTCCCCTCCCCTCCCCCTCTGCTTCCTCTTAGCACCTCTCCTCTCACTGGCTCTCCCGCCTCCCTCTGGTAAGGACCTTTAGGACCACATTGGACCCTCCCAGATAATTCGGGATAATCTCCCATTTCAGGATCCTTAACTAAATCACACCTGCACACTCCTTTTACCATGTAAAGTAACATATTCACAGGGATTATTCCAGAGATTCCAGTAACATATTCCAGGGATTCCCACATGGACATTTCAGGGACCATTCATGGTTCCTACCCCAGAAACCACCTTGAGCTAGCTTTGCTGTGGAGAGATTTCTATTAAAGTTTACACAGCTGCTCATAGAACCCACTTTGGGTGTTTGATATATAAGAGAGTTTCAAAAAATGAATGTTGAGTAAAAGAATGACTGAATGAATGAAATAATTATAAATGAAGTAAGTAATAAAAGAATAAGTGAACCTAAAGGCAGAGACCCAGCCAGTTCCGAGGACCAGACTAGACCAGAGACTGAAGAAGCTATACGGGCCCCTCCTTCTGTCACTGCTGCTCTGCTCTGCACTCAGCCTTTGGCTGTCCTCGCACACAGCTCTCTGCACCTCTCTGGTCCTGGGGCAGGTGCGAGTGAGATGGTCACCTCACTCCTCCCGAGTGTGTTAAAACGAACCAACCAGTCAGTTTCTGTCTGTCTGTTTCTTGCTCGCTCTCTCCCTGGCCTCCTAACACCAAATTCCCAATGACTGGCTCAGGTTAGAACAGGTGTCCACTCTGGTCTAATCAGCTGTGGTTTGGGGTCAGGTTCACATGGCACAAAATGGCTGCTGGGGCCCAGCTGTCACTGTCATCCCAGATGGGTTGGGGAATGTCCTCTGTAGCCTGATAAGGCCTCCACCCAACAGTGGTGAGTGCTCTGTGGGCCCTGGTGCAGAGGCAGAACTTGGCAGAGGGGACAGGTCTCCCCTCCATTCCCACTTTCTCCCACTTTCCCCCCCGCAGGCCGCAGAGGAGCGCCTGAAGAAGGAAGCCAGCCACAGCCTGCAGATCCAGCACCAGGCGCACCGGCTGGAGCTCCGGGCCCTGGAGGAAAAGGCCCGGCAGGAGCTCCAGGGAGAGCGGGAGAGGACGCAGGCTCAGCAGGCTCTCGTGTTAGGTATACAGCCAGCCAGCCGCCCCTGGGAGGGCCTGGCTACCCCGCCGAGTCCACGCGTGGACACCTGGGGCAAGATGGGGCCCGGGGGTCTGTGGGCACACAGGTCAGGGTGGGACACCGGGGTTGGGAGGCGGGTGTCACTGCCAGTCTCAGTTTCCTTTTCTGGAAAGTGGAGTCACAGTTGTCCCTACCTCATAGGGGCGTTGTGTGGACTTGAAGAGAGATTAAATATAAAGTGCCCAGCATACGACAGGAGCCCAGTGAATGCGGACTGTAGTGTAGGTTTTCTGCTACCCCAAAGCAGAGCGTTCCTGTGAAACGTGTCATGAGCCGAAATGGCAAAGAGCGAAGAAGCAATTACCATTAATTTAAATGGAAAAAATGTTGAGCGTTCCCAGGCCCCCCAGATCACCTCTCTGAGGCTTTCCTCATATCGTAGGACACATCTGGCTAACGGATGGACACACTAGATGGACAAACAGCCCAGATGCTCACAGACACCGCTCGGAGCCCCGGTGCTTGGGCCGGAGATGCTGGGTGTGGTTCTCGCGGAAGGCGCTGGGGGGCGCGCGCTGCCTCTGGACCTCTCGCTGCAAAATTAGCAGTGAACGCTGTTGTCGCTTTTCACTTTGTTATATACAAATTAAAATCCTCTTCAGATTTCTCTGGGCTAGTGAAAATAGGTTCTAATGTAGGTGAACTTTAAGTTTTAAAAAAATTTTCAACGTTTATTTTTGAGAGACAGAGACAGGGCACGAACGGGGGAGGGGCAGAGAGAGAGAGGGAGGCGCAGAATCCTAAGCAGGCTCCAGGCTCTGAGCGGTCAGCACAGATCCTGATGCGGGGCATGAACTCACAAACTGTGAGATCATGACCTGAGCTGAAGTCGGATGCTTAACCGACTGAGCCAACCAGGCGTCCCTGTAAGTGAACTTTTGAAACGTAGAGGCACCTGTATTATCATCATCATCATTATTATAAAATATAACCAGATCGCTGAGCCTTCATGAGAGTTGCATGGGATTGCCTCAACCTCTCATTTCCGTTCGGAAGATTCCTGAAAATCTGGGCAACTTACACCTCCAGACTCCTGTAGTTACTCTGCTTCCTTTGCCTGCCCGGCCCCCCATGATCCTCGGCATGAAACTCGCCTCCTCTTTCCACATCCAAAACCAGTCACACAAAGCATTCTGGAAGTTACCAGAAGCAGTAAAGATCTCCTGAGTCAAATCGTCTGGACTTGAAGCCCAGTTCCAACACTCACTAGTTGTGTGACTTTGGGCAAGTTACTTACCTACGCTGTGCCTCAGTTGCTCATCTGTAAAATGGGAATAACAGCATCCACCTAGCGTGTTACACAGATGTGGCTGACCCTAGAAACTTCTGTTTTTGTAGATCAACTTTTCCCTCATTTTCTCATCTTCCTTCTCTCTTTTTTAAAAAATATTTTAATTTTATTTATTTATTTTGGGACAGACAGAGAGTGGGGGGGGCAGAGAGAGAGGGAGAGAGAGAATCCCACGCAGGCTCCGCACTGTCAGCACAGAGCCTGATGCAGGGCTTGAACTCTTGAACCGTGAGATCAAGGCCTGAGCAGAAACCAAGAGTCAGATGCTTAACTGAGCCACCCAGGCGCCCGCCTTTCTCACTCTTAGGAGCAAGACAAATGCCTCCCCTTATTTCATGCCTAGCATTAAAGATCGTATTGGCCTTACTAAATATTTCTTTTCACACCCAGACGGGGGTCTCCTTAAGAGAATTTGGGAGAAGAGCATTTTCTTTACCTGTGTAAGTGAGTAAGATCTACCTGCTGCTTGGGTGAGCTTTCATTAGACAGCGTGTCCCACTGACTGCACGTCAGCACATCCGCTCTATTTCTGGAGGAAGTGATGTGGGAAGCAGGCAGGAGAGAGAGAGAGAGAGAGAGAGAGAGAGAGATTCCCCAGTTAGTGTCCAGGTGGGACGTGCTAAAGTTAGCAGCATCTAAAAGAGGCAGATTACACAAGATAAGGCCCAGGGTGTACCATATGTCTCAGGTACACGACAAAATTCAGATCTGGTTGGGCACCCCTGGTGATTCCAGCACCCAACAGCAGCTGTCCCTGCTGCCTGTCCCCTGGCCCCTCTGATCCCACAATAGCCTGGTCCTTTCCTGGACAAAAGAGTCAGGAGAGACCCTGGGTACATGCCGGGATTCTCAACACAATCCCAGGAAGAAGGGGGTCGGTGGACCCTATAACAATGAGAGCGAATCACTGGCTTTATGAGTGGTATTGGGTGGGTGAGAGCACCTGCCACAACAGGGAGGGTATTAGACATTCCTGGTCTCGATTAGCTACTGCACTTTCTGTATGAGACACACCTGACCTGCTGGTCAGTGTGTGAGGGGCAGGGAGTGTCCATCAGATTACCTGATACACTGGGGTGGAGACCCAGACATGCTGGACGGACAGGTGGATGGGTGTGGAGGGAGGGAGGGAGGGAGAAGGAGGCCAGGGGAGACAGTGGGTAATAAATGAGCCCACTGTAGTTATGCTTTGCTAAAGAGTTTTATTGCACATATTTTTGTGATAAGGGATTTCAAAATATTGCATTGGGTGTGGATTTTTTAAAGAAAATAAGCTGTAGAAATCACTATATTAAAATCCTAGTGGGGAAGAAAGATGATCAAGTAAAATTTTCAACATATCATCAGAATAACTAAGCTTTGCTGTGTTTGATATACTCTAACTTTCAGAGAAGTAAGTTTATGGGAAGTGTTTTGCAATGGATATGCTTTTACACTGTCATTAATTTCCACTCTAAACATCACTTGGTTATTTAACAAATGTGTGTGGAGTATTTGCCCTGTACTATCTTACGGGTATCTTACAGCTTACGGAATTATTGGAACGACGTTTCCAAAGTTAATTTGCAATAACTAAAATACAGAGTCTCGAAAGTCCATAACAGGAAAGTATCAAACTTACTAGCCTTGAAAATCATCTTCTCTTTAAGAAATGACAGCCCTTCCTTCTGCAGAGTCCCTGAGGCAGGAGCTGTCGGAGCAGCGGGCCGCCTGCTCTGGGCACCAGAAGGACCTGGAGGTGCTGCAGGCCGAGCTGAGGGCTCTGGGCAGCTTGGGCAAGCCGCAGGCCACCGCCCAGTGTCCAGGGGACAGTGAGGACCACGCCGTCGCTGCAGAGGTCAGCACCCCCACTCTGCCCACACCGCACCCCTCTGGGAGCAGTGTCCAGGCTGCAGAGAGAAACTCATAAAGGAGGGGCCCCGGGTGCTCCCCATTCCCGTCTGAAATGGGGAAGAGCCTCGCTCCACGGTGCTGGGAGACACTCGATGGGCCTGCGGGCTCCCGTTTTGAAAAGCAGAACACAAGTTTTTCGTGCTGCGTGTTATTTTTAAGGCAGATACAATAGCATTTCAGAGTGTCACTGCCTGAGAGGCCCTGGAGACAGACAGTCAGGGTCACTCCCTCAAGTCTGCAGAGAATGCCTCAGAACACCTTTCCAGACAGACTCCCTGTCTGTCTGTTCCCATGAGTGGGAGCTGCCTTTTTGTCACTGAGGTTCAACACTGACTCTCTTTGAGCCTCGTAGTCAGACTTGGCCCATCAACCCCTTCCGGGTACATCCATATTCCCACATGGCTGGCAGTACAGTGACCTCCTAACAGCCCAGGCCTCTCTCCCCCCCTCAGCCCACCATGCACCATATGGTGTCAGCTATTCATCTGTATAAAGGCTTCAGTGACTCCCTATTGCTATCAGAATGAGCTCCAAATGCCCAAGCCTGGCAAGGAAAAGCCTTCACCCACTGGCTGCACTTTGTATCTTCAGTCGTATCCCCTTCTGCTCTCAACGTGGGGTCTGCATCCTGCCTCTGGGCCTTTGCATGTGCCCACTCCCTCCTTGGGACACCGTCCTCCCTCAGTGCCCAGCTTACCCTCTGTGCCAGTGGTCTCCTCTCCAATTTTAGTATATGTGCTGCCGAAGTCAGCTCTAGGGGGCTCCCCTCCACACCTGGGACCCCACCAGTCTCTGAGTACTTCTGGTTATAGTTCAGCTGGCACTGGTGTCTACCGCATGGCCCTGTTAGGCAGCCAGCATATCATGCGTGTTCCTCATGGATGTTCTCAACTGGATTAGGAGTCTTTCGAGAATCAGCCACGTCTGCCTCATTTCATCCCTGCCCCCACTCAGCACTCTGCACGAAGTCTGCACATGGGAGAGTCTTCTCCAGGGTTTGTGGTGGCCAACAGTGGGTTCATGTCCCAGCCCTGCTGAAGATCGGGGGGACGTGGGCATCCTTTGCTCAGGATTGTGCCAGTACTGAGCACCTGAAGACAATCTGTGTTTAATGAGAAATTTAAATGATGACTCACAAGGAGCTCAGCCCAGTCAGTAAAGTCTAGCGTTCCCAGTAAGCGTTCCCAGACAGAGTGTGTCCCAGTAAGCGTTCTAGATTGGTGGGAGCCACCCCTACCTATGGGAGGGGGCAGGAGAAATGTGGGGTCGTGACGTCTGCAATGACAAACTCCCTCCCCAAGTGCTATGGATCCTTGGATGGGTGGGATGACACCCGGCCACCAGGTGCCAGCCTTCACCTTCACCTCATTGGAGGGAAGCCCTGACCCCTCTGGGAGGAATAGCAGGGCCTCAGGTGAAAACCCACACAGAGAAGAAAGGTGGGGGCGTGAGCCAGGAGGAAAGCAGCCCCGGGCAGCACGAGTGAAAGACGGAAGGGAGGGTACCCAGTACAAGGATGCGTCCTTAAGTCGGCCACCACTGCAGGTAAGTGGTGTCCCTCCTGCTGGGATCTTCCGAGGAGCCCTGTGAGATCATCCTCATACCTGTCCCAGCTTGGGACAGAGGGGGATGCATTTATCCAGCAGGTTCTTTCTCCCATTAGTCAAGCATGGCCCCCCAGGACCTTAACCAAGCTCTTCCTTAACCAAGCTCTTCCATGGCCCCCCAGGACCTTAACCAAGCTCCTGGGTACCCCAGGACCTTAACCAAGCTCTAACCATGGCCCCCCAGGACCTTAACCAACCAGGTGAGTGCCAGGTGCCCACGTGCCCATGGGTGTCACACACACACAAGCCCCAGGGCAGGAAGCAAGAGGTGTGGGGCATGGGCCACAGATGTTCCCTGTGCAAAGCTGTTCCGTGTGGAATGAACAAACGCAGAAACCTTCAGGCATGTTTGAGTGAACTTGAAAACTGTAACATTCACTAACCAGGGGTTAACTCTGACCCCATTTCATTTGGACATAGATTTTTGAATTTCTATCTGAACCACTGGCGTTCAAGTATCATTTCATTTAGCAAGCATTTATTTGGCCCCTTCTGATCCCAGCCCCCGAGCCAGGTGCCATCAGATTGGAAAACTCGAGGGGAGACGGTGCCTTCGGGAGGCCCTCCCAGGCTAGTGGAGGAGACCACCATTAAACAAATGAGCGCACTTCGGTGTAATCGCTCCACAGACGGGATCGGGATTCGGTGATAGCAGAGGAGAGCGGGCTTGTCGCTTCTTGCCCGAGGCAGTGCTGTTGAAGTGGGGAGGGCACTCTGGGTGGAGTGTTTGGTTTGCCTTGAGTCACGTTCCTGGCTCACCAACGTTATTAGGCTTTGTGAGGGCGGATCTGGCCAACTCGGAAAGCGGGGAAAACCTGAAGAGCCTGGATGTGAGCTCCTCAATCGGGAGCAGGAGGCTGGTGAGGGCTCCAGGCTGGGCGGAGCACGGGTCCCCGTCCTTCGGCGGCGCATCTGGGGCCCTTGGCGCCTCCTGAAAACGCCTCCCCCGGGTGCTTCTCCCCAGGACGCGGGCGGCCCGGGCCAGGCGGGCTCCCCGAAGGGCGCCGCGGAGCCGGGTCCGAGCGAGGGCTGCGACCCCTGGGAGGAGAACTCGCAGCTCAAGGACGCAGTGCAGCGGCTGCGGGCCGAGGTGGAACAGCATCAGCAGGAGGCGCTACAGCTCCGCGAGCAGCGCAGGTCGGTCTCCGGGCGGGGCCGGAGCTCCCTTCTCCCTCGCTCCCTCCAGCGCCACGGGGTGAGCCTCTGAACCTAAGGCTCACCCCCTGGGCTTCTCCGCAAGGGAAAGACTCCCTAACACGCTAGCACTGCCCTGATGTTACTCCCGACGCATGAAAAGGACCAGTGCTCTAGGAATTCGTCTCAAAACTGCAGGGTTTGCCCTGGGATAGAGGAGGGAACTCTGTTTCCTACAAATCAAGGAATTTCTGGGATCAGACCTTACCGTACTAGAAGTCCCTTCAAAACCAGCCTTAGGGAGGCAGTGCGGTGAAATAGCTCAAGCGGTGCCGTGTGAGCTCAGGTGAGTCCGCTAGCTTCTCCACGCCCCCGCCCTCATCCGCGAAGGAGGTAAGACCGCCACCTCTCAGGGCTGTCCTGGAATGCAGTGACAGGTGAGCAGGATTTAGCACCCGCCCCGGAATGCATGGAGGAAGCGCTGGGTGAACCGCTGTTACTTTGTTCTGGACATGTGTTAGCATGATTCATCCTTGCACTAACCCTGTAAGGTAGCCACTATCATCACACCCATTTAACAGGTGAAGAAACTGAGCAGGGTGTGGCTTGCCTTAGGTCACACAGCTAGGAAGTCATGGAGGAAGACCTACCCCCTAACCCTCCCTGCCTTTCAACACTGGACTGGTGACTCCCCAGGCCTCAGAGTCCCAAGGATCAGTAATTACGATACACAATCTCAGCCTCCAGTCCTCCATTTGCCCCCCCCCCCCCCCCCCCCCCCCCCGTGAAGGGAGGATTTTCCAGAACCCTCCAGAGCTGTCCTCCACTGCTTGCCCCTGAAGGCTTCACAGTCGGGTTTCTCCTTCATGGGATGCTGGGGCAGGAGGTGCTGAGAAGGGGTCCCACAAGCAGGGTGTATCCTGGACCCCACAACTCAAGAGATCCCAGGTCTCCTTCCCAGCATCCTGACCTCATTCATAATCACCCCCACCCATTGCTTCCCACCCCAGCCACCCAGCAGAGCGGGGAGAAACCCCAGTGCCCAAGAGGCTCAGTCCCTAGAGCCTGGGCCAGCCCGGCTGTGCTTCCCTCCACCCACAGGCTGCTGGAGGAGGATCAGCAAGCCCAACGGGCCCGGGAGGCGGAGAAGCTACGCCAGGAACACCGGAAGGAGATGCAGGCCATGGTGGCGGATTTCAGCAGTGCACAAGCCAGGCTCCAGGCCCGGCTGGCTGCCCTGGAAACTGAGTAAGTGAGGCCTTGGGCCCCAGGTTAGGAGGGACTAGTAGAGGTACATTTTATTAGGGCGACCAACTCATCCCACTGTGCCTGGGACGCTCCCAGTTTTAAAACTACAAGTTCTGAATTCCAAGAAGCACCTCAGTCCTGGGCAATTGGGGATAGTTCGTTACCCCCCATCATTTTATGAGACTGCATTCTCTCCGTGCAGGGCACTGGGAATCTGTGAGGAATGAACACCGCCTTATGGGCTTGGTTTGACCCCTCACCCTGGGAAGAAATCAGCGGGATCAAGTCTACTTTTTAATGAACATTTGCCCCATTCTAACATGCATCACCTCACTGAATCTTCACAGTCTCCTTCATGGACAGATAAAGAAACCGAGGGGGTCTTGTGCCTGTATGCATACATCTTTATTATTCAACAGATGTTTATTAAGAGCCTACTGTGTGCCTGGAGTTACAGCCAGAACTAAACAAAGACCATGCTCTCGTAGAGCTCAAAAACTCAATGGGAATTCAGACAAGAAATAAACATGAATATTTTTCATATCAGGTATTGAAAGTGCTAAAAGAAAAACAGGATCAGTGTCTAGGGAGTGGCAAGGGTGGGCAAGGAAGGCCTGTCTAAGGAGGTGACATTTAAGCACAAGGAGGCGAGGGAATGAGAGAGCCGTTTGGAGGAGGAACATTCCAAGTGGACGCAACAGCAAGTACAATGGCCCTGGGGCCTGCTTCACATGACTGAACAGCCAGGAATAAGTGAGAGGGTGAGTGGCAGGAATTGAGATTGGTGGGCTAGCTGGGAGGGATGAAGGAGACCCGCACTAAACAGGAAGGAGTTTAGATGTGTTCAGGGTGCACTGGAAGCCATTGCAAGGCTTTGAGCAGGAATGACATGGTCAGATTTACCTTTCAATAAGGTCACTCTGGCTGCTGAGAGAAGAGACTAGGGGGTCAGGGTTAGCAGCACGGAGGTGGAAGATGACAGGTAAAACCACCTGCCCAAGGTCAAGCCGCACTAAGTGAATCTGTTACCTGTCTGTGCTCTTAAAAACATGTTCTCCACTGTCTCCAGTGCAAAGCAAACCATCCAGAATCCAGAGTGAAAGGTTTTATCAGCTACCATCTAATGGGCACTTACCACAGGCCAGGCGCCCATTATCTCGCTGAATGCTCACAACCACCCAGTTTCGTGCCCCTTTTAAAGAATAGGTAACTGATGATCACAGGGAAAGGCTACGCAAGGTCACATAGCCTTTTCCTAAAGGCAGAGTAGGGATTAGATCCCAAGTTATCTCACCCCGAAGTCCCGGCCCTCTTATCACTACAGTCAGTAGGTCACCTGCAGCCCTCACCCCCTCCCCCACCGTGCGCAGATTTACTTCTCTCTGGCTTCGTGCTGAAAGGGCTGGGGGAACTAGCTGCCCGCAGCTCTGAGGGAGAACCAGCTCATCCCGTTCTCCGTTTCGGCCAGCAGATGGCGCCAGAGCCACGTCGGCATCAGCCCAGACTTCGGGCGGCCGCAGTGGGGGACATTTTTCTGCCGAGGCCTCTCTGCCCAGGCATCCCTGGTTCTTGAAGCTTCACTGAGGGCAGTGTGTGCATCAGCCACAGGCCTTTGGTTCCTTGGCCCCGCAGCCTTGGGGTAACTGGCAGACGTCAGACTTGGAGTTGGGGTCCTGAGCTCTGCAGCCAACTCACTGGCTGGTCGCAGGCAGGGTCCCTCGGCCTCCATTTCCCCTTTTGTGGACGGAGATATTAGCTGGCCAGGCTAAGCTCACAGCAGCGTCCCCACCCCATGCACCTGCTTGTTGTTGGGCAACGGCAGCAAGGAGACTAACTGCATGCCTGTTCCAAACAGACTGAAGGATTCCGGAGAGAAACCAGGGAAGGGGGCGTCCAGGCCAGAGGACGTTCAGCTCATAGGCCGCCTGCAGACCCGCCTGAAGGAGAGAGAGGAGATCATCAAGCAACTCATGGTGAGGCCGTCAGGGCCACCAGGGGGTCTGCAGGGTTCCTTCCGGAGGGCCATCCACTTTGTTCTTGCCATTGCTCTGCCTACCTAGCAATTTTAATCCTGATAACCCTAAAACCACCTTCAGAAGATCCTTGATTACTTTTGTATATTATCTGAAACAATATATACTCACTAAAAAAATTAATACAGAAAAATAGAGCCCCCCGCCCCCCAAGCACTCAAGTCCTACAGCATCTGCCCATGGTTGATTGGTTCAGTTTTTTCATCTATGGAATTTGGGAAAATCCAGAATGTCTTGCCTTCTGTTGGAATTTTAGTAGACTCAATCAAGCCAGTTATTGTTTGTTGATCTTCCTTTTGTAAAAATGACTACCTGTTTTCCAGTTCGCAAAGCCGCCCCGGGGCCCCTTAGGAAGAAGTTTTCTCCCTCGGGGTCTGTAGCCCACAGCCACCAAGGCCTGAGGCCATTTCTCTGGAATGCCCCTCCCTCCACCTGCCCCTGAGCTTTCACGCAGTCCACCTCCCTCACATCCCCGTCTCCTGATACTCCATCCATTGCTTTGGGCTCTAACCCGGCGGCCCCGTGCTCCCTGGTCTGGTGGCAGGTTGCCTGTAGCACCCCAGCTGAACCGGCGGGCGCTGCTCCTCCTGGCTTACGTCCAGCTCTGCAGACGGTGGCTCTCGACTGGCGCCTGTCAGTGCAGCCCACGGTGGGAGGGCTAGTCGGCCACCTGAGAAGTCCAGCCACCTTCCCCACCCGTCTCTGCCTCCACCGCTTTAGTCCAAGCCCCTTTCACGCGCACAACCACTGGACTCCCCACTCACTCCAGCCTTGCCCGCACGCTGACCTCACATCAACCAGGGCAGTCTTGGGGAAGCGTGTCAGATGAGAGCTCGGCTCCATTCTGCACCGCTCACGGCCTCCCGTCCTTCCCCGAGTGAAATCCAGGATCTTCGGCAGCCTGCCAGCCTCACGTCCTCCCACAAACACACACCCGTCTCCTCTCTCACTCCCATCCCTGCCCCTGCCACGCAGTTCCATGTCAGGACGCTGATGAGACAGTCAGGAAAACTTCACCACTAACTGAAAATTAAATGATACTAAGGAATAGCTTGTTTGCTAGGTGTGACGAGAATTGTGGTATTTTTTTTTAGAGTCTTTATCTCTTAGAGATAGATGTGGATGTTTTTAAAGATGAAATTATACAATGATTAGAATCTGCTTTAAAAATAATACAGCAGGAGAGAGAAAAGTGGACAGTGACACGCATAAACAAGGTTGGTGACATAGTGATTGTACCAGCTTTGAGTCTTCAGATGCCCAGAGTACCTGTTTCTCTAACTGCCCAAGACGTTTCAAATAAGCTCGCCGTTCCCTATACAGAAGCTGGGGACTCAGGCCACAGGACTAAAGGTGCTTCCTCAAAGCTTCAGTGGACGGCAGCTGGATCCCCACACATCCTCCCCCTTCCCCTGGGCTTTCCCTCACGGTGTTCTGCCCTCACTCGACCATCTTCCATCAGGTCAAACCCAGTGGTGTGGTCAGGCTCATTTGGACTCAGTTGTGTTTTTCCAGGAGGAGAGAAGATTTCACTGTGCAGCCTTCCCCAGCGCCATGTCCCATCGGAACCGGTCTTTCTCTTTCAACCCTCACCCAGGATATTTGACCCCCTCCATGAAGGTAAAGTGGTTCTGCCGATTTCAGGCATTACAGTGCTGCTGGTTTCATTTTCCTGAAGGTAACTACAGCTTACTTATCGGCGTGCTGGCATACAATCAGAGGAATGTTCACTGAAAATAAGACTCGTGGGGAACGGTCCAAATTATTAACAAACAGTATTTATATCTGGCGAGGCAGATTACGTGTACTTTTAATTTCTTACGGGTTTTTGTATTCTCCGAGTTTCCTATAAACATGTCACTGTTAATAATGGTTATATCTGGATGATGAGAGAAACAAACAAGAATCTCCCACTTTTTAAAAAATGTTTGAGAGAGAGTGGGAGCGAGTGCAGGAGTAGGGGAGAGGCAGAGAGAGAGAGAGAATCCCAAGTAGGCTCTGTGCTGCTGTGCGGTTAGCAGGAGCCTGACACAGGGCTCGACCTCACGAACCAGGAGTTCATGACCTGTCAAGAGTTGGATGCTCAACCAACTGAGCCACCCAGGAGCCCCAGGAATCTCCCACTTCCTTTTTTTCCTTATATATTTTTGGAATTTGTTATAATGAGAATATTCACATCCAAATCTCTCATCTGCTGTAACAAAATCCTAAAAGTGCTTAAAATGTTTAGTAGTTCAAAGGACAGTAACCCTACCCTAAGCTGAACAGATGTGAGCTCATTTATGATTTTTATGTATGCCTCTCAGTGAAAGTGTTGTTTCACTGCAGAAATATTAATGCATTTGAAGACAATGGACCCAGCTCCTGTTGGGGGTCTTATATGGCCTTCTAATGTCTTAAAAAAAAAATTGAATTACCAAACACACGTCCCCAGAGGTTTTGGGCAAGAGATTGTGAACCTGTGTTTCATAAAACAAAGACTGGAGGAAGAAATGCTTTAAAAATAACATGTAGGTATATAAATAAAATTACTGCCTCTTCTACCATATAGTTTTGGTTGGGTGGGCCTTTTTTATTTACAATAATGACTCTTTAGGGTGGAACTAACTGGCCTTTCTTTTACTACAAACAGAAAAAGAAGCTGGAGGAAGTGCCCAGCCGAGTGGTCAGCGTGCCAAACCTGGCCTCCTATGCAAAGAACTTTCTGAGTGGTGATCTGAGCTCCAGGATCAACGCCCCTCCAATAACGAAGTCACCCAGCTTGGACCCAAGCCCTGGCTGTGGCCAGCCTTACAAACCCACCCAGGCTCTAGATGTGAAAACTGCCACAAGGTGGGGGGGGGGGGGGGGGGGGGGGGGGAGTTGTGATTCCAGTTTTCCATAGATAGGGGGGGAATTCAGATTCCTTTCTGGCACCTCTTCAATACCCAGACTTTGGGCAGGTAAAAAGGACAGGGAGACAAGCCCCTCCCTGCCTTGGACAAATTACAATCCAGCCAAATGGGAAGGTGGTGTAAGAGGAAGGAAGTAGGTCATTCTTTAGACAAGTACTATTCTTGGTACCAAGTTCCAGAAAGTCTTTTTTTTCCTCTCATGGATGATTAGATCACTTAGCTAGCCGTGTCACTGTGGTAACACAGAAGATGGACTCTAATCACCTGGCCCTGAGGTCTGGATTCAAATTCTGGTCTCTTGTTCTTACCTAGGTGACTTTGGGCAGGTTACTTGACCTCTCTAGGTCTCCATTTCCTCACCTCTAAAACAAAGATAATACAGCACCTGCCTCACCAGACTGTGAGACTGACGGAATTAATCCACAGGACGCAGTTAGCACAGAACCTGGTACAGAAGCATTCAGTCGATTTCCACTATTACTGCCACTGCTATTATTATTAAGGTTATTTCTCAAGATTTATTGTATCATCTTGAGAGTTTAAGGCCTCTTAATCTGGGTTGGTAGCTCATGCATGATCAATCATCTCAGATACTACCTTATTTTTCCAGAAACCCTTGCAACATGTTTCTCTTTCACAATCATTTCCCCATTTATTAATTCTCCCTCCTATCCAGTCTTCTTTTCAGAGGCAGAACTTGACATTCTGTGCTTTGAATTTTGCATTTCAGAAATGGCTCCTTCTAAAATGTTCTTTTTCCAGGGATGCCTGGGCGGCTCAGGTGGTTAAGCATCTGACTCTTGATTTTGACTCAGGTCATGATCTCACAGTCGTGGGATTGGGCTCCAAGCTGTCATCTTGGGATTCTCTCTCTCTCTCTCTCTCTCTCTCTCTGCCCCCCCGCCCCCCACCCCCACTCGCACTTGTCCTTTCTCAAAATATAATAAAAATAAAGTGTTCTTTTTTCAAAGGCCCTGCATACCTGCGGCTATTGGGACAAATGGGAGGCACAGACCTTTATAAATGTTGAGTGGCAAGGACCTCCTGTCAGTCAATGAAGGAGGCCAGCCCTTTTGTTTCAAAGCTGCAGAAACTGAGGCCTGGAGCCCTAAGCACACCCCTGTATTAACGGCTAGAGCCAGCTCCTGACTCTGGCTGTGGGTTCATCTCAGTATCATACACCTGTGAATAAGCTAGGTCCCCAGTTTTATATGAAGCTTCACAAATGCAGACAGAGACCAGTCAGCAGGTATACATCATACTTTCTTGCTTACTGTTTCCTCTTTTCAATTTATTAGGCTAATGTCACAGTCTTATTGAGGTGCGAACACATTAGATAACTTCTGAAGAAGCCAGACATTATAAGGCTGTGTTGATTAACTGTTTCATTCCTTACCTTTTTTATGAGGTTTAGTGTTCAATTTGTGCCTGAAATATAAGTTTATACAATATGCTCATTAGTCTTAAGTAAAACAGTGGAGAACCTCATTTTCGAAACAGGAATTAGACGTTCCCTTCCCACCCCATCTTTCACACCTTGTTTCTAGCCATGAGTGTTAGCCAGTTATACTCACGGTCTTTCAAAGAGTAAAGCAACAGCTTTACTCCCTGAAAGATAGTGGGGTATTAAGTTGTTTACTGAATAATTTTCAAAGCCATCTAAAACAATCTTTTTGTTTGTTGGTTTGTTTTTAGGACACAAGATGGTGAAACAGCCCAACCCAAAGAAGTCCAGCAGAAACAGGGCTCTGCCCACCAGGAATGGTTTACCAAGTATTTCTCTTTCTAAACTGAGTCTCAGGATTCCATCACAAAGAGGACACCTGAAACACATGTAAAGCATCTGACTGAAGGAATGAACTAAAAAACCAAATTAACTTGCTTGTGATACGATTTATATATAATAGCCAAAACAAATTTTGGCATTAACATTTCATACTGTTTCATTGTGAAACCAGTGCTTAAACAAAATTCTTGACATTAAGGTAAAAAACAAAACAACATAAACCAGTGTTATCAAAATGCACCCACAGAAAATATTAATGTTACTGATGACCCTCACATTGTATTTCTAGTGTCCATAAGATTTCACTCCACTTTGTGGAATGTCAGGCTTTGTGATTTCCATGATCTACTTTAAAAGTGGTTTCACTTGTCCTTAGAATGCTAGTCACCTCCACTTGAAAAGTATTTCTGTGTAAATGACAGAATTCCAAAATGCACATTCAACCTCACTAGGAAGAAGAATAAAAGTTCGAAATACTCATGAAAACCAATTACAAACACAAAACAAGGCAAAACTAGGAGTGGATGACAGCAGCCCTTGGCACACTTCGACTGAGTGCTCTGACTTCCTAAGTCCAGGACCTGAAGTAGATGAGAGAGGGGATAACACCTACCTCAAAAGGGGCTTTTGGAGAAGTAAGCAAAATAGGATAGGTATGACACCAATCACGAACTGGAATGAATCACTGCCAGAATTTTTCTGTGAATAACCGAGCCTCACTCTGTCATATGACTGTAGTTTCAACTTGGTCACTTGTGAAAGTTTCTAGAGTATTCTTTGAAGTCAAAGATCTACTGAGCCCATAGTCTTTGGGCCTGGGCCCTTTGCCTCATGGTGCATTGCTTCCCCATCACATGGATGCTCAGTACTGGAAGGGAATCGGGACTGGCCATTCATGGTGCTGACCCATGTCAGTCCACACTGAATAGTCTGGCCTTCTGATGGAGCAGTGTGATTTGACAAGACTCAATACAATTTGGGCAAAATATGTTCTCAATCCTTTGGTGCTGGCCCCACACGTGGCCATAAACGTTTATTCTATGCACTGTCAAATCTTTGCTCTTTGAATAAAACTTTAAACTGGGCAATTAAAAATGGCTGTGACTTGTATTGTTTTCCCAAAGAAAGGTGAAAGTAGATGAAGACAGTTTGGAAATAAGAAATTCACATTAATCTCAATCAGGTCAACTTTAAATGAAAAGTAGCTGCTTACATAATTTTGGGAGAAATGCAATTACAACTCAAATTACAACTGACAATTTAAAGGTAAAATCACTATCTTTTTTAATGTTTTTAAGGTTTATTTGTTTTGAGAGAGTGAGCACACGTGAGAGGGTAAGAGGCAGACAGAGAGGGGAGAGAATCCCAAGCAGGCTCTGACACACTGTCTCCAGGGCTCGATCCCACCAACTGTGAGTCATGACCTGAACCAAAATCAAGAGTCGGACACAAAACCAACTGAGCCACCCAGAGGCCCCTAAAGGTAAAATTCCTATCTAATCAAAACACGTGGCCCCGATAATTTCTTAAATGAAAATACTTGTTACCATACATGTAACATGCCATGTTATTTCTCAGTATCAATTTTTTTTAGTGATCTTGTTTCCTGCTTAGGGTGAGCACTGTAGGATTATGCTTGCGTTTTGTGTTTTAAAAACTAAACTACGTACAGATAGTTGTACTGTTTATTGAAACATTCTTCCAACACTGCAACTACTGATGACTAGCAACGTAGGCTGCACTTTAACTCAGCATGACACCTGCTGCAGGGACAGAATTTTACTGAGACTCTACATCTGTTTGATTTCTTTCTTGTTGCAGGTAAGTGAAAGATTCTGTTAAATTTCTAGATTCCACACTGCAATAATTGTATCTGTTAACTAAATCTGAGCATGCTTCTATCATTTATCTCCTTAGGACACATTCCTTGGGTATCTAAGTAAAGCATCAAAGGATACATGCTTAAGCTTTTTGATATAGCAGAATTATCATCCAGAAAGTTTCTTTCAAGGTTCCACCTTCACCACAGTGAATAAAATCCTCTCTGTACCCTAGATAATACTGACAAAGAAACTCAATTTGATAGATAAAACATTCTTCTGGTTTTTGTGTATATAATCAGATTCCATCAATCTCTCAAGAGTGAGTGGTCCAGACATGACAGTGATGGCTTGGGGAAAACAGTGCAGATGAAGAGAAATGAACTGATTCAGGATTGAGTCAGGAGGGAGAAACAGCAAGATTTGGTGATAAATCTTGTTAGGCTCTTTTAGGACAGAAGGAGGGGCTAACATACGGCTGGAGCAAAACTGGAAAGGAAGATTGCTGTAAAGTGTTTCTTAATTAGGGTAGAAAAGACTGAACTCGCTCAAGAAATGGCTGCATATTGTGTACCTGAACCCTTTAGCTGCTCTAGCATTGATGTAACATCCAACACAGTAGTTGTGAGTGAGGCTACTTGGTCTATATTCTCTCCAGGATCCATCTGGATTCTGCAAGGGCGACGTTAGGAAATTAAATGGAGCTGTGGTAAGGAGCTGTCCCTGCATTCTTCAGATTTCTTACGGTAGCGCTAATCTCCACCATCACCCCTGGGGATGCAATACTATTTTTGATCTACTCCCTCCTGCTAGTTCCTCAGCTGTCTCCCCTCACCCTACAGGTGATAATCAAAGATGCCCCAGACACTCAGAGTGGCCGTTGACTATTAAGTCCTGTTAGTCATTATCCCTCCATGGGGAGTCAAGACAGTGAGGTGCTAACCAGCCAACTCCACTGTTCTTGTACACAGTATGCCCCCTTACCTTCCAATGTTTGGTCCTTGTACTGACAATGTTCCCTTCCACTGGGACATCTCCCTGTGGCACCACTGGTGGAATCTTCAGCAATTGGGCCACTGGCAACTACACTGCCATGGGTCTTCCTTGCCAATTGGGACAGTGCATGAGCCAGTCCCCAGGCCCCATCCTACTGCCTGCTCTCAGACCACGTCCACTAACAGCCATGTCAGTCAGGTCCTCCAGGAGCTATCTCCCAAGACACAATTAGAATTAGAAGACATTTATTGGGGATTTCAATGGCCCTCAGCCAAGGACCACCAGAAACACATCTGCAGGGAACAAGTTGGGTTTATTACTTGTTGCAATAGGGAGAATGCTCATTGCGGAGATGGTAGGGCTTCTCAGAAAGAGGGTGTTAGAACCTATTTCAGAATTCTGGCTTTGGTGAGTGATTTCAGACAGCCTAAGGATGCAAGGGTGCACTCTAGTTTGGATGCTGTAAACAAGTCGGGGCAATTCTATGACTGGGTGCCTAAAAGAAAATTTTATTTGTTCGGAGCACAGACTAGAGTGAAGATAAAGCTGAAAATAGTTTAAAAAAAAAAAAGCAGTTACTCACTTCAGTCAGAAGAATGTTTGGTGGGTTAACACTGTGACCTTATTTTTTCTCTGAGCCTAGACAAAATAATGAGGTGCTTTTGTTTTGTCCTACTTTATCATGGTCTTGGAGCAACTCTGAGTTGGTATTCTGAGATTGTTCATGTCCAACAGGAGAATACCATGGCCTAGTTGGATAAGTGTCCATAACACAGATCAGTATCTGGATGTCAGGGACAGGTTTTTCTTCCCCTTCTCAAGAAAAACCACCTGTAACATAAAGGGAAGAGGAAGCCTAAGGCAAGAAGAGCCTTCAGACTATGGTGCAGGTTGACACCAGTGAAAGGGAGGCCAAGGAAGATTTGAGCAAAGAAGCTCAGACAATAAGACAGCACCAAGAAGTCTTGGCCAGGCCAGTTGGAGCTCCAGAGCAAAGACTGCCCATGAGGAGTCCCATGTTGAGCAGGAATGACCTGGCTTCAGTACCCCACCTGTGTCTGATCACAGCCAGGGAGAGCACGGCCTCCAGGGAACCCTGCAGCAGATGCCCAGAGGTGGAGCTTTGGTAACTGTACTCCCCACAACGACTCTCTTGAAGGGAGAGCAGCATTCCTCCAAGGCCTCCAGAAGCCCAGGACCAAAGGCTCAGAAATGTCAACACTGAGAAGCTGGATAGAAAAGGAAAGAGAAGGGAAGACGTATCAAAGAGAATGAATTCAAGTAAAGAAGATGAAGTGGCCAGTAACCATCATGAGCACAGTGATGGTGGTATGGAAGGGGCAGGCTGGAAAAGGAGGAAGAGAAGGAGAGATGCTGGAGACTGTGAATGAGGGGCAGGGAGATAGGGCATCAGCTCAGGTACCGAAGGAATGTTGAAGATGGGAGATGAAGAACTCGTGAGCCGCAGGGAATGATCCAGGAGATGGGGGATGCGGAAGATGGACACTGCCCAAGGATTAAGCCCTAGAGAAGGTGACTGGCCTGGGGCCTAGAACCCTGGTGGAAAGGCTGGTCCTACACAGGGTAGGCACTTCAGGAGATGGAACAGGAAGGAAAAAAAGGAGACCCTGAAGATGTGGGTAGGTTTGTCCTTCTGGGACTGGAAAAGTAAGGGAAACCCTAGCTGATGGTTTCTTCTCACTAAAGACAGCAACTCAAGAGTGTTTTCGATGTTAATCACCAAGAAATTAAAATGATATTCATAGCTAAGATTGAAAAGTTGTATTGACAGAAAACTCTGAATTCATAATAAAGAAATGGCAATAATTGGTTCTTGAATGAATTCAAAATATTTTCACTAAGCACCAAAAAGAATAGTTCCCAATATTTTCACTAAGAACCTCTTTATTACTCAAAGACTGCCTAAAACTTAAGCAGTTTATTTAGGTTTTTAATCAAGAAATCAAAGCTGTTGGGATGCCTGGGTGGCTCAGTCGGTTAAGCGTCTGATTTTGGCTCGGGTCATGATCTCACATTTCGTGTCAGGCTCTGTACTGACAGCTCAGAACCTGGAGCTTGCTTCAGATTCTGTGTCTCCCTCTCTCTCTGCCCCTCCCCCACTCATGCTCTGTCTCTCCCTCTCTCTCTCAAAAATAAACATTAAAAAAAAAAATTAAAAAGGGGCACCTGGGTGGCTCAGTCGGTTAGGCGGCAGACTTCGGCTCACGTCATGATCTCATGGTTCATGGGTTCAAGCCCCGTGTCGGGCTCTGTGCTGACAGCTCGGAGCCTGGAGCCTGCTTCGAAATCTGTGACTCCCCCTCTCTCTGTGTCCCTTTCCCAGCTCATGCTCTGTCTCTGTCTCTTAAAAAATAAATAAACGTTAAAAAAAAAAAAAAATTTTTAATTAAAAAAAACAAAAAAGAAATCTAAAGCTGCCAATCAGAGCTTCGAATTGGCATGAAGTGACCAGGTTAACAACCCTGAGGTCATATATTGTGAGTAAAACCTTTTTTTAAAAGCTCTGTTTAATCTATACTGAGGGGATTTGTTAGCCTCAGGCTGTGTACCCCACACATGGGCACACAAACAAAAATGAGTAAAAAGTATTACGCATAAAAAATAAATAATAAGTGGTCCCTGTACATTCAGTGAGGAACAATGCCTACTTCTAATGAGAGGCACTGAGACAGATGCAAATCACTAACCTCCACAAGGAGAACCATGCAAGGTTGGTAGAGAGAGAGGTAGTCCTGTGTCTTGGTGGGTGAGGCAGAAAGCATGCAGTGGCTTCAGGGACCAGATGGCATCAGACCAAACAACCATGAATGGATGGGTATCAGTGTTATATAGGGAGGGCCTTCAAGGCTGAAGGAAATAAAACACTTCAGGACACTGAGTCACAGAAGTATTGCCTGTTCGGAAGACAATAGAGCATCTGTTTTGGGTAAAGAGATGTAATCTGATTAGATTGTAAACAACGAGAAAGGAAAATCTCATCCAAGGAGCACCACACACAATGCCGGTCTGTATTTCTCAACGGCAGCTCAACAGAGAATCTCATTGCCCCATGTAACCAACAAGAGGGTAAAATGTCTTCCCAAATGCTGAGATCCCATGATCTTCGAGGATGGTGAGTCGCTGAGAGTCACCTGCAGCCCATTCTCCATCCCAAGACCCCAGTCCCTTGGAATCAATGTCACTCATTAGCAAGATCCTTCCTTAATGAGAAATTCTGCTACAAAAAAAAAAAAAACAGAAACAAAAACAACACAAGCAAACAAAACTGAAAGTGAAAAGAGATAACCAACCATAGCAAGCTTTAACCTCTCATACTGCGCGTATACCTCAACTGTTGTGCTGAGCACAAGGTCTACCCCCTTACTTAAAATGGATGCATCACTGCAGAACCTAACAATTTACCATATCACTGCTCTTGCTACACACCCCCACCCCAAAAGTGAAAAAAACACCACACAAAATATAAACTTACCCCAAATAAAAGTCAACATCAACTTAAGGATCCTATGTATTAATACTACACTAACTTAGGATATGATAGTCCTTTCAACCTATTTACAAAATACCCTCATTTTGAGAGCTCTGGAAGCCTTATGGACATTGCTGCATTAGATTCCTCTTCTTGAGGTAATTCAAAGTCTTAAAATATGCAAATTTACCTATTTTACTATATTACCATTGAGGGGTAATTGTTATAAAAGGTCTACAACCAAAATCCTCATCCTCTGATTCTCAGATCAAATCATACAAACTTTTCTCTTCATAAGCTAATCTAAAATTGGAAACACAAAAAGACTTAGTCATAAAAAAAATACAAAGAAACATAAAAAGGAATCTGTAAGTGGCATATTAACAGCCTAAACTTTGCTAAAGACAAAAATTTACTTGATCTACCAAAACCATTTTATAAAGTACTCAAGAAAAGATGTTTATCAAACTAGGGGAACGTTTTAGGTGAGACCATCAAACAAAAATCATCTCATTCTTTGGCAAAGAGTTCTTCCAAAATGTCACGTCCACAAGAAGTGATGTTTGTCAAAACTGTGCCCAGGCTGACTCACACCAGATCCCCTTCAGGCCCGCTTTGACTCAGCTTTGCTTCATGGGTGCAGGGATGTTAGCAGACGCCTGCTCGAGGTAGGCCAAGGAGCCCTGAGGGATTTCGGCTGGCTTTTTGTGCTGCGCGTTGATGTCCTCCAGCACCTGCTGCCAATGCCTCAGTTTTGTCAAGTGCTTCTGGACCAGAGCATCCTTCCGCTGCAATTCATTCCTTAGTTCTGAGACATCCTACAAACAAAGACGATTAAGTCAGGGCAAACTCATGAAAAATGAAAATAGTTCCTGATTAGGTAAGAGCACTAAGAAGTAAACTCAAAGAGAATCAATTCAACCTTTGTACATCCAACACTCTGCTTGGCTCCTCTATCCGAATAATACACAGCAACTCCTCTAATGGAAGATGCTGCGTAACGCTGGGAGCTTTTACTTTTCATTTTCTTTTAATAAGTAATACAGATGTTCCAGTATTCCAAAGTACCAAAGGGCAGGCAAAGAAAATCAGGCTCTTTCCCAACCTGATCCCCAGGCACCCAGTATTTCTGTCCAAAGGTCACTGCTGAGAATCTGAAACATATGTTAACAACCGTTTAAAAGAGTCCACACCACTACTCTATCAGTTTGGGCTGAAGTGTTAAAATCTCATCTTCAAGAGCTTTTTAAATGAATACCAGCATTGTAATTCTTTATGAAGGCCTGGCATTGAACACACCTATGTTCTTAGTCAAGTACTCAAATCAGGAAATGCTCTGACATAATAAATTATAAGAGTATCATCTTATCATTCACATTCTCATCAGCTGATATCAATTAATAAAAAGAAGGTTTTCATTTAATTCAGCAGCTTGTGGGAGTAGTTACTTCAAACAGTACCAAAAAACAATCATGTCAATTTAGTGTTTCTCATCAGGGGCATGACTGGTCTCTTGGGCAAGACAATTCTCTCTTCCACACTGCATGGGGCAGGCTTTGGCCCAACACACTAAATGCCAATGAAGCTTCCCAGTCATCATGGCAACTCCAACACATTTCCAAATGCCCCAGTTTCAAACAACTGAGATAAATGAAACCCTGAGTCTCAAGGAACCTGGGACAGAACATTTAAGTTTTGATTCCTTGAACAAAACTTGAGCCCTTCCTGTGTGTAAGGCAGCCGGGGATACACACAAATCACAGTTTCTGTCCAAAATGAACTTATCATCTATATTAATGACTTTTCAACCTTTTTCAAGCAGGAGAACCTTTTCTTTAAGAGAAGTCGTCCAGCAAACGAAACTCTGTTTGAAGCCCAGCCTTCCACCTCCACCCCTGGCTCCACTACTTGCCCAACTTGTAGTGAACACTGACATCTAGCAACATGTGTATTCAATCTGTAAAGCCTACTATAACTCATGGGAAAAGGGTGTATCTCATTTAAAGCACAGATGGAATCCTGACCATATGTGCTCTTCCTGAAAGTTGAAGAGAAAGTTGAGTTCATACCTCTTTGATAACTTGCTCTGGTTTCTGGACAGATAACTGCAATCTTTTCTGTAGGAAAAAACATTCTGTCTGTCTTGCAATATCCAGAAATTTCTGGATACACTGATCAACACCTTATAAAAAAAGACCAAAATATTAAGAAAAACACTAGACACATATATCGTCCTCATAAATGAACAGTCAAAAATATCAAAACAGCACCTTCCCAAAGATGTAATCTGGAATTTTAATTCTGACAACAGAAATACTGACTCCCAACCCCCATGTGTTAACCAACATTAAATAGCAGATAATTTGCGTTTATATAAGGTCAATGAGACCTCAGCACAACACAAAAGTTCTTCTGAGGAAAGACAATCCTGACATCCAGCAATTAGAATCACGACTTCCAGTTAAAATGTAACATGTAAAATATAGTACAAAACAATCAGAAACAGTGGTTGCTTCTTGGGACAGAACTTGGGCAAAGTCAGGGAAACACAAGAGACTTTTCTCTGTAACACCTTCAAAAAATAATCAAAACTTATTTTTTTAAAAACACAGCACGCATTGTTGGTTATTACTGTCCTATACAATATGGACAGCACATTATAACTAGCTCATTATGAGTGTGACATGTCAGTTGATAAACCGAACAAAGAACCAGCAGTATATAGAAATGACTGCATAAATCTCATTCCCTGGAAAAGTTCTCTAAGGATACAAACAAAACTGTAAAGTGTAAAATAAGCAATCAGGAATCTTGCTGAAGGCAAGAACGTGGTCTACAAAGAGTGAATTCTTACCAGTTCTAATTTCCTCCTGATCTGTGCCATTGACATAGTCCTGACTCACAAGAGAAGCAAAGCAAGCCTGTGTGATTCAAACATATAAGAAAAAATGTCATTCACATGTCAAAAATACTACTTCAGAGTAACAACTTCTCTTGAAGTTATTCAATGAGTTGACACAGTCTGGGTTTACACATTAGCTGACAAGATATCCTGCTAATGAAATAACTTGGTAAACTAAGTCCATGAGACACATGGAGGGAGAGCCTCCAAATGAGGCAGCTGGTATTTGCAAGCATCGCAACCTGGCCTCTCTCCTGCCACTCGCCCCTTTCACCAGGATCCCATTCCAT
Organism: Panthera pardus; assembly: GCF_024362965.1. NCBI lineage: Eukaryota > Metazoa > Chordata > Mammalia > Carnivora > Felidae > Panthera > Panthera pardus. Next base: position 191,286,736 of record NW_026526688.1, read on the forward strand.
ACCAGAGCCTGGGCCCCTGGTCCAACTCCACTTAAAGCCCCTCCCTCTGATGCTTACATGAATTGTACCATCACCCTATTAGGGCTCAGATAAATCCTTACCTCCTCAGAGAGGCCATCTCTCTCTACTCTTTTGAAATGGCTCGCTCTATCCTCATGGCCAGCTTTATTGTTTTTCATACAGTTAACGGACATCATTCCATTCTTCTAGTCCATTATCAGTTGTCCCCTGCCAGCAGGTGGGAATTTTGCATATCTTGTTCTCATACTCCTAGAGCAGGAATACTGCTCGGCACTAAGTGGGTGCTCACTAAATACACGTTAATGACAGACGGGACAACCTAAGAGCTTGCTATCACATGGGTAAACAAGTCCGAGAGAATTTCTCTCAAGGGGCACTGATCTAGAGGAATACATGATTCAGCCAAGCACTTCTGTGCACAGGAAACCGTCAGGAAATGCATAAAGAGGTCTATCACAGGGCAGTGGGATCAGAAACAGAATGGGAGAGCTGGTGGGGAGCAGTGGTCAGAAAGGAAGCCTCAGGGCGTCTGGGTGGCTCAGTCAGTTAAGCGTCTGACTCCTGATTTCTGCACATGTCATGATCTCGCAGTTTTAGAGATGGAGCCCCGTGGGCAGCTCTGTGCCAGCAGCACAGAGCCTGTTTGAGATTCTGTCTCCTCTCTCTCTCTCCCTCCCGACGCTTGTGCCTTCTTTCTCAAAATACATAAATGGAAGGAAGGAAGGAAGGAAGGAAGGAAGGAAGGAAGGAAGGAAGGAAAAAAGGAAGGAAGGAAGGAGGGAAGGAAAGAAGGAAGGAAGGAAAGAAGGAAAGAAGGAAACCTCAGGAAAGCACAGCCCCACCAGCAGTGAGCAAAGTACACTGGTGTGAGGCAGGCATATCTGGGCCCAAATTTAGGCCATCACCCACATGTGAGGGCCCTTCGGGAAGCAACAAATTCTGCTGCCAGAAGTTTCCCCTATTTGATTTATAGAGAAAAATCACAGGATTCCTCCTGGGAAATCCCTGTAACACCTCAAGAAATCCGAAAAACAAATTGCCCATTCTGTGTATTACATGGAAAGATGACGCCTGTTGGATTTGGGATATGCCTAGGGCACATCTGCTCTGTGAAACCTGTGGGTACTGGAAAACATCCCACCCAGGAGGCCAACCAGGCAAACCAATCAACAATGGTGGAGCTGCTCCCTCACAACCAGCAGGGCCACCAGGCATAGTGAAATTTGATCTCAGGAATTTTCGCTCCCTCTTCCCTCTTTAAAAAAAAAAAAAGGAAGAAGAAATCAGGGGCCCCTGGATGGCTCAGTTGGTTAAACATCAGACTTGGGCTCAGGTCACGATCTCATGGTTCGTGAGTTTGAGCCCCGACATGGGGTCTCTACTGTCAGCATGGAGCCTGCTTCAGATCCTCTGTCCCACTCTCTCTCCCCTGCTCTCATGCTCTCAAAAATAAACAAACATTAAAAAAAATTTAAAAATTATACATACAGGTCTTCACAGACAGGTGAGCAGTTGTATGGAGAAATGTGTGGTAGTCTATAAAAAGAATATGCTTGGGGCGCCTGGGTGGCTCAGTCGGTTGAGTGTCCGACTTCAGCTCAGGTCATGGTCTCAGAGTTCATGGGTTTGAGCCCTGCGTCTGGCTCTGTGCTGACAGCTCAGAGCCTGGAGTCTCCTTTGGATTCTGTGTCTCCCTCTCTCTCTGCCCCTCCTCCTCTCACACTGTGTGTCTGTCTCTCTCTCAAAAATAAACATTAAAAAAATTTAAAAAATAATTTAAAAAAAAAAGAATATGCTTCTTAGAAGTATGCGTAGGGAGGCACCTGGGTGGCTCAGCCAGTTGAGTGTCTGTCCAACTCTTGGTTTCAGCTCAGGTCATGATCTCAGGGTTTGCGGGTTTGAGCCCTGCATCAAGCTCTGCACTGACAGCACAGAGCCTGCTTAGGATTCTCTCTCCTTCTTTCACTGCCCCTCCCCCATGTGCATGCATGCTCTCTTTCTCTTTCAAAACAAATAAAAAAAAAAAAAACTTTAGAAGTATGCGTAGGATGGACAGTAGGGAGGCCCAAGTAATAGTCCTCATTTGCACAAGCCAAGGGGTTGGCTTTGGGCAAGTAATTTCTCCTCTGAGCCTCAGTTTCTCCATTCATAAAAGGAGAGGATGGTCTCCAAGACCTCCTCCCACAAGAATGCATGATCTCAACAAACTCATTACATTGAAGAGCATTTACTGAGCAACTAGAATGAGAAAACTAGAGACCTAAAGGGAGAGCCCCCAAATAGAAACGAAAAGTGGGCAAGCAGGTGCCATGAACCACTGCAGGTTACAAAACAGAGGCCCACACAGACCACAGTGAAATGAAAAGGAAATGAAAATGTGGCCTTTGAGCAAAGTCCTGAGAAGACCAGATGGGTGATCATGCAGCAGCAGAGAGCCAGCCCAGGTCGCACCACTCACTCCCTGTCACCTGGCTTTGTCTGAACGCCCTTTTGGGTTTCACATTCCCTGGGAAGTGCCTTTGGCAGCCACACCCATGTGTGCTCTCAGAGTACCCCGGGTTTTCTTCTACCAGAGCACTGATCCCCCAACACAGCAACTGCCTGCCACTCATCTGTTTCTTCCACCCGGCGGCTGTCTTGAGTTCCTTGATGGCAAGGACTGTTTTCTCTGTATTCTAAGCACCAAAGACAGGGCCACAACAGGCTCCTTCACTGTTTGACAAATATCCATCAAAGCTATTGCTACCTGCTGCCATTGTATTAGCACTGATGGGAGAATGAAGGACAGATCCATTGGGGAAGTGACGCGGGACTTGGGAGAAGGCAGCTGGAAACCCAAAGGGAAAACAAACAGCACATGCAGAAGGAGTCTTATGTGCCTAGAAGGAAGAAAAAGTTGGAATGCAGCAGAAAGCTGAACATGCAGAGCTGGGAAGACCACAGTAACCTTTTGGCTTTAACTCAAGAGTGACAGCATTAGGACACTGGTGGTTGGCTCTGGCCAAGACATCTACAGGGCCAGTCTTTCAACAAGCTCTCATGACTGACAGCCACCTCACCTCAACGCTAAATGCTGCTCTAAAGCTTACCAAACCCCTTCCTTTCTGGCTTGGTACCACCGCAAAAGCATCTCATTCTCCTCCCAGATAGATTTGGATATCCTTCAAATCAGTTCGTTATCTCCAAACTTTTCAATGTACGCTCCCCAGTAAAAACATTTTTGCCCATGCAGCCCCAGTAACACAGTCATTTACAAACCATATTCATGTTCTACTCTGCTATTACACATAGTATAAAACTCACACGACTAGGATTTAAAATGTGGAAAAGGGGCCTGCACTTATAAGTTCTTTGATTTCCGCACAATAATGGGTCATCTTTCACTTTAGGGACCACTGGAAACCATCTTATTTTTAAGCACTAACTTATTTTTACCTCTCCTTTGTCTACTACCACTCCCCATTTTCCAACTTCTAGAGCAGAACTCGGTTTGGGTCATCCCTGCCTCCCTCGCTCCCTAACCCCCAGCTTTCCTTCTCCCCCTCCCCCCTCTCCTAGTACCAACTTCCACACAGCAACTTTTACGTAAGTCCATTTCATCTCCAAGAGTCCATTACTTCAGGGCCGTTGAAGGGTGCAGCCCAGCGGAAAGGAACAGGACGTAGCAGTGTGTCGTTACCCTTCATAGATCCACCAGTACCCTACACGCAGGGATGCGGGGAAGAGCGCTCAGGGATGGGGCCAAGAAAGAGTAAAACGGGAACCACCGACTGGGAACCTAGAAGGGTCCAAGGCTGGGGGTGGGCAAACTTGAAGTCCACGTGCTTCCAGAAACAAAGTCTAGGTCTCCGCCAGCAGACCTGCGCACACTTCCGGCCACCACTCAAAGTGGAGATTAAAGCAAGTAACTTACGTTCTCTGAGCCTCTTCCCCGATCTGGAAGACTGTCGCGAGCATCACTGAAAGGGGCAAACTGCCCAGGTGCAGCTTAGGTTTCAGGTAAGAAAGGAGGCTGGGAACGGACGCCGCAGTCTCATCTTACCTCAAAAGAGGACTCCAACTCGTCCACCAACGTACTGTTAGAAGTTCTCGGAGGGCCTGGCGCTGCCTGAAGAAGCGAAGCCTGGCCCCTGGAGTCTCCGGGATGTCCAGGCGGCTGTCCGGAGAACATACCTCCCAGCGGCGCCGCCATTTCTGAAAGGGCGGGCAGGAGGCCCACTGCGCCTGCGCAGGAGCTGGCGCCCGCGGGTCACGGGGCACGCACGGTCACGTGACACCGCAGGCCGCCGCGGGCTTCCGTCGAGCTCCAGGGAAAGCGTAGGTTTGGTGGCATCTCCCTTTTCTTCTCGGCCAGTAGGCAGCCAGACTTTTAGTGACCTTAACTGAAAGCTTTGACCGGATTTGACGCAGTTGTGGGAGTGGAGAATTCAGTGACTACGATGGAGCGAGCCCTTCTCCAGGAGTCAGGATACTCCTGTGCAAATCCCGCCTTTGCCCTTAAGATTTGGAAGGACTTTGGCCAAAGCTTCTCTCTACGGGCTCAGGTTACCCGTTGGTAAGAAGGAGGGAGGCGCCCCTTTATTCCACAGTTACCGAGCGTTTACTGTGTACCTATGACTAATCTAGTCAGTGTGGGCAGGGCGGGAACAAACTGGCAAAGTTACGTCTACATTTTCTGTGCGGAGAGACCGGTAACAAAAACATTAACATTGTTCAGGCTCCCTGTGTGCCTGGCATTGTTCACCTTAGATATGTATAGTTAATTAAAGCCACTATGCTAATGTCTTTCAGTAACTTGCTTTTTAACACTCATTTATCTTTTCAGAAGCTAAGTGTTTGTCCCATTATATTTAATTTCACAGTTTTCCAGCACATTTATTCTTGGTCCTAGACTCTGTTTACTCTGGGATTTTAACAGTCACCCCAAGTCTCTGTTCTCATGGAGTTCACTACTGTTTTTGTGGGAGAGAGAGACACATATATAGCAATATCATGTAGAGATAAGTGTTTTAAAAAAATGAAACCCGGTAAGAATATGCATAGTGATGGATTTGAGATGGGTGGCTGGAGAGGTCCTCTCAGAGATTCTGCACTAGAGTGACGGAAGTAAAAATTTACGTAGAAAAATCTTTCTAGACGGGGGCAGGGGTGCCTGATGAAAGAAACTGCCTGGCATATTTAAGGAACCACAGAAAGGCCAGTAGGGCTGGAGCGAGGGAGGCAGGGCACAAGTAACCAGAAAAAGCAGAGGCTCCCCTTTGCGAATCAGGTCTCAGATCAAAAGTCATCTTCCCAGTGTCCATCAAAATTAGCCCCACACGCCCAGCCACTTCACCCTGCTTAATTTTCTTTACAACATTTAAGCATCACCTGAAATGACCTTGTTCATTGTCCTTCATTAGCAAAAGTCACCAGACACATGTGCACCAACAGGAATGCAAGCTCCATGAGATCAGGGCCTGCCTGTCTTGTGTACCTGTACTCTCAACACCCAAAACTGCCTGGCATGTTTGTTGACTGAACAAAAATATAACACCATCATGGAACTAGTGGACTCCAGCAGTTCCCAAACTCTTTTTGGGTCTTAAGACCCCTTTATGCCTCTACAATATTGCTGAGTACGACAAACATTTTTGTTTGTATGGGTTGTCAGTATTCAATTAAAACTTAGAATAGGTAAAATATCTATTAAAACTGAGAATTTAAAATATTTATTTAAAAATAAACCAGTTAATGTTACCATCAATGTTTTAATATATATAACTTTTATAAAAAAAAACCCATCGGAACAGTGGGAATCACTTCACTTTTTTGCAAAAGTAAAAGACTTTAACGCTTCCCATCCTCATGTGGTCTCCAACCCCAACAGCCACCTGGGACCGTGAGAGATACTTGAGGCTGGGGGGGTGATTCGCATTTCCCAGTCTGGATATCCAGCCGCCATGGATGGGGCCGCTTCAGTTCGGGGGTTCTCTACTTCAGCTACCACGTAACACTATCACATTCTAAACCACTACTGTTTTGGCGTGCAGCGCAGCCATGCCTAGACCTCCCTGATAGACATGGGTAATACCACCTGCCTCAGAGCGTGGTTCTGAGACGAGCGAAGGGTTTGTGAAATACCTGGCAGCCAGATGCATGTGCAATGACAGCTAAATTTCATCTCAGCCAGACTAGATAAGCACATGAATCCAGGGCTAAGTCATGCTTTTTGGATCCCACGCTCTAATAAAGATGAGAGTTGTCGTTCCTCTCTTTATAAAATGCCTTCGATAGAAAGCTTTCTATCAAATCCCTGCTTCACCTTCTGAGTCACCTTAGAAGAAACCGAAATGCTTCTAGTTTCCCTTCACAAGGTGGTGGTTCCACCTTTTTCCATCTTTCCTGACAACGTACCTTCTGGACATGGATAATCAGGGGCACCTGTGTTTACTCACTATTCCTGCATGATTTTAATGCTAACAACACAAATGTGCATTCCCATACCCATTCCCTCTCTATAAACCACTTAAGACACATAACATCCTCTTACATGTCACATTTCTTAAATATTAAAAACAACTCCAATAAACATGATTTCTGTCAAATGTTCAGTCTTAAGAAAAAAGGTATAGATAGATCCAATTCATGGGTAACTTGTTCACCTAGATACAAAAGTAAAAAAGAGGAGAGGTTTGTTCTATCCTAAATCAGCACAAGTAGAATTTTGTTGATTGGTTGTAGTCCCAGGTGATAAGCAATACTCTACCCATGAACATTCCTTTTATTGGTGGTGGGTTTTTTTTTAATGTTTATTTTTGAGAGAGACACACACACAGTGTGAGTGGAGGAGGGGCAGAGAGAGAGGGAGACACAGAACCTGAAGCGGGCTCCAGGCGCTGCGCTGTCAGCACAGAGCCCAATGCGGGGCATGAACCCACGAACCATGAGATCATGACCTGAGCTGAAGTCAAACGTTCAACCGACTGAGCCACCCAGGTGCCCCTCTTGGTCTGGTTTCTTCACTTAAATATATTCCACATCTATTCAAGCCACCGTATTGACAGAAAGCACTACAGTGTAATAAACAATTAACAATGCCAGCTCTGGAGAGAGGCCCCCTAGTGTTTAATCTCTGCTTTCCCACTTACTAGCTTGGTGACATTGTTGGCACGTTATTAACCCTCCCTCTGGTGCCTCATTTTCCTCATCTGTAATCTGGGGATAATAGTACCTACCTCACCAACTGATAAGCTCATCACTGAGTGCTCTAAAGTGATCATTAACATTGGAGAAAATACTGTATCACCATGCCCCAACTTACTTAGTTCACATAACACAGCCAGAAGAGACAAGTTGTAATTGTCACTGAGTTGACAGTAATACAGAATACCAGAGCCACACCAGCGAGCATAAAAAGTTGGATTTATTTTTTCTGACAAGTACATAGGAACCTTTAGTTTGTTCCTAGCATCACAAATCTAAAATACATTTTGCTCCTCACTTAAAAACATCTACTCTGAAAATCAGGTAGTTTTTCAACATGTAATCATTTCTAGAATATCTTAAAAGCCATTGCCAAGCAAGATTATTAGCTTTACCTTTATAAATCTCTACATAAAACGGAAAAAAATCAAGATAATCAAATTTTCTTTTGTTCTACATTTTTAAATACCATCCCTTGTTTCTTTTAAGATTTTCATCCATTCATTCAAAAATATTTTGAGGCTCAACTGCTCATTTAAGAGAACTGAAAAATTTTAGAGGATCTGAACTAAGCACTATCTTGACTGAAATGAAGCAAGAACTCTATCAGGGTCCTTGTGGGTCTCCCGGTCATGCCCTTCCGCAGATACGGAACCTCATCTTTGTTGGTCATCACACCTGCTATATCTAAATGTGCCCACTTAGGATGAGTCACAAATTCTTTCAGGAATGCTGCAGCCGTACATGCTCCTGCAGACCTGAAGAGAAAGACAAAAACCATTGTTTAATGCCATGTAAATGTGCACTGACCATTTCATTAAGATCCTCCATTCGTGCTAAGTAGCTCCTATGAGCAGACAGCAAAAGTCAAGCTTATGAGATCTACTAAGAACTTAACCCAGAAACCACTTTCAGAATATTTATTCTCAGACACAGCTTTAAGGTAAAGAATAAATTCCAGATTCCTCTTCCCCATGGTAATGAATTCACTTATTTTTCATCATTTTCCCTTACCATTTATTTAAAATAACTTTTAGGGGTGCCTGGGTTGCTCAGTTGGTTAAGCATCCAACTCTTGGTTTCAGCTCAGGTCATGATCTCATGGTTTTGTGGGTTTGAGCCCTGCTTCAGGCTCTGTGCTGGCATTGCAGAGCCTGTTTGGGATTCTCTCTCTGTGTGTGTCTCTCTCTCCCCTCTCCCCTTGCTCACGCTGTCTCTCTCCAAATAAATAAATAAACTTAAAAAAATAAAATAACTTTTAGATTTGAAAACATAGAAAATTTTGAGAACCAGTTGGAAAACACCTTGAAAATTAAAGACATTAGGAATTAGTGCTTATGAACACTGCATCAAAAGAAAATTGGCTACATTTTTCTGTGAAAGGGCACAAAATTAAAGTGATCATTTTGGTAACCAATGATTATAAAGGCGTACTTTTATAGCTCATTTTACATACCTGTATTTTCCAATGTTATTAACATCAGCAAGTTGGCAATCTACAACTTGTCTTGTATAATGCTCAAAGAGAGGCATCCTCCAGACACGGTCCCCTGTTTCAATGCTGGCCTAGAGAAGAAATAGGTACAATAGAAGACTGCATGAAGTAGGTTCTGGTTAAATTCATGGCACTGATGTATTCAGTGCAGGAAAGAAAGAACTGTTCTCTCTGACCTATTACTCTAAAACAGGAAACTATACAACCAGGTCCAGAATCATTTCAGTTAATTCAATGATTTACTTAAGAATTATAAAAGAAACCAGGAATGTTGTAAAATGTCCCACAAATTTGTAGGATATCTGCTAAAACCATCAAATATGGATTTCAATTTACAATAATCTGGTATCCAGCAGTACATCCAGGCTTTGTGGGACTGATTAGGGGGAAACAGTCTTCGTGATGCTCATCACCTCAGTGTGCTGGGGAAAGACATGTCTGAAACTGCACCACTGAAGACCAGAGCCTAAGACAAGGTGAGCTTATTGAGCTTATTCATTCACATAATCAAAACCACACTCGTTCACATTCACCATTTACTGAATTGCTACAGAGCACCGCCAGGTGTTGGGGATATAAAGAAATTTAGTGTCTGAGCCATCAGAGGGCTCAAAGGCTAGTAGGAGAAACAGATACACAGACGGTTTTAATACACTGTGGTCAGAAGTAAGACCCAAAAGTGGAAAGTCAGGAAGCGGCAACAGAAGCTGTTATTTTGAGACATGAGTAAATAGATGAATCAGCCCTAGGGTTGAAAGTGTCTGCCTCTGGAAAAACAGACTGTAGACTGTTGTAGATTGCTGACTGGGATTTAAATGTTTATACACATATAACTTTGATTTTTTTTAAAAAGAAGCTTATTCTGCACAGCAAAGGAAACAACCAACAAAACTAAAAGGCAACCAACGGAATGGGAAAAGATATTTGCAAATGACATATCGGACAAAGGGCTAGTATCCAAAATCTATAAAGAGCTCATCAAACTCCACACCCGAAAAACAAATAACCCAGTGAAGAAATGGGCAGAAAACATGAATAGACACTTCTCTAAAGAAGACATCCGGATGGCCAACAGGCACATGAAAAGATGTTCAACGTCGCTCCTTATCAGGGAAATACAAATCAAAACCACACTCAGATATCACCTCACGCCAGTCAGAGTGGCCAAAATGAAGAAATCAGGAGACTATAGATGCTGGAGAGGATGTGGAGAAACAGGAACCCTCTTGCACTGTTGGTGGGAATGCAAATTGGTGCAGCCACTCTGGAAAGCAGTGTGGAGGTTCCTCAGAAAATTAAAAATAGACCTACCCTATGACCCAGCAATAGCATGCTAGGAATTTATCCAAGGGATACAGGAGTACTGATGCATAGGGGCACTTGTACCCCAATGTTTATAGCAGCACTCTCAACAATAGCCAAATTATGGAAAGAGCCTAAATGTCCATCAACTGATGAATGGATAAAGAAATTGTGGTTTATATACACAATGGAATACTACGTGGCAATGAGAAAAAATGAAATATGGCCTTTTGTAGCAACGTGGATGGAACTGGAGAGTGTGATGCTAAGTGAAATAAGCCATACAGAGAAAGACAGATACCATATGGTTTCACTCTTATGTGGATCCTGAGAAACGTAACAGAAACCCATGGGGAGGGGAAGAAAAAAAAAAAAAAAAAAAAGAGGTTAGAGTGGGAGAGAGCCAAAGCATAAGAGACTGTTAAAAACTGAGAACAAACTGAGGGTTGATGGGGGGTGGGAGGGAGGGCAGGGTGGGTGATGGGTATCGAGGAGGGCACCTTTTGGGATGAGCACTGGGTGTTGTATGGAAACCAATTTGACAGTAAATTTCATATATTAAAAAATAAAAAAATAAAAAAATGGAAAAATAAAATAAAAAAAATAAAAAGAAGCTTAAATTTTAAAAAGTCAAGGGGCGCCTGGATGACTCAGTTGGTTAAGGATCCGACTTTGGCTCAGGTCATGATCTCACGGTTCATGAGTTTGGGCCCCACATCGGGCTCTGTGCTGACAGCTCAGGGCCTGGAGCCTGCTTTGGATTCTGTGTCTCCCTCTCTCTCTGCCCCTCCCCTGCTCATGCTGTGTGTCTCTCTCAAAAATAAATAAACGTTAAAAAAATAATTAAAAACAAATCAAAACAGCAGCATTGTGGGTGCTTGATAAAGAGGGACATGGGGTGCATGGCAGGCTAGAGGAGAGTCCCCCCCACCTGCCCAGCCTGGCAGGAGACAACTGAGCTGAATGTCCCAAGTGCTGGGCGGGGAGGGCAAATTCTTAAATATCAAGAATGTATTCAGAGACATTTTGTATTTGTCCCCCAGTGGCACGCAGGAAGCTCCCATTCATTACTTGTTGAAAGAGGAGGGGTCAGATGAAGCTGTCTCATTACCCAGCAGATACACCGGGTCTGGAGCTCAGGAGAGAGACGGGAGCAAGCAGCAGAGAGGTGCCCGCTGAAGCCGCTGGGCTTCCCCGTGAAGACTGGGAAGAGCATGTAGCCTAGGGCTGAACGCCCATAAAAGGGGCAAAGGAAAAAACTGGCAAAGGAGGCTGAAATAGAAGTCAGTGAAGAAGGGAACCCGAAGAAATTGTCACAGAAGCTAAGAGTAGGGTGTCACCAAAAGGCCGGGGTGGAGTGCTGCCCCCAGCCAGGCTAGTGAGGCTGAGTGGTGCTGACTGGGGAAAGCCACCGGCAGTGGGGGAGCGGGGGGAAGGGGTGACAGAGACTGCTGTCTGGAAGAGGCAGGCTGGCTACGAAGGGGTGTGGAGGAGGCACAGAGCACAGCGGTCAGTAGACATACTTCACACCGCCCACAAATAGCCAGGACAAGCCCTGTCGACTCACAACACGCGTTCACTGAAGACTATCCCTTCCTTTACAAAGCTGTCCTCAAAACCTTTCCTACCTCAGGGATTCTACACAGTGGCCGTGGTATTTGAGTCACTTTCACATCAGTGTGAGGCCACAAAAGGAGAAGAGAAATGTGGTATCATAATTATAATTTTGGAATGTTTATAGAGAACCCAAGGCACATTGAATAGAGTGTATTGTATTTTCAATTCAAAGGCAAACCTGCGACAAAAAAATCACTAGGTCACATAGGGGTTGAAGAAAGAATAACTTAGGTTTAATCATAATAATTTAATCATCTCTGTGATTTCAGTCTCTACATATTATTCCTACCTCAAATAGTCTGTTCCACAGCCAGGACGAATTGGTAAAGACCCCAGTGGCACCGGACCCCAGAGCTATGTCCATGGCACCTGCAAGACATAAGCCCTCAGGTCAATGTTCAGCGTCTTCAGGCACGATGTGTTTCTCTGCTGCTCAAACCAAAAGTTCAGTCTTTAATATGATTTTAATGTATGCTTCATTTTCAAAAATAGGTAACCTTAGAAAATCCTTACTGTATACACTTAAGATCTTCCTAGTTCCTCAACTGGAAGTCAGCTTCAGTGATTAGAGAAAACGTAAAAAAGGAAACAATACCAAATATCACCAATAATCTCATCCTCAGCATAACCATTATATATTCTAAATATTTCCTTCCAGGGGCGCCTGGGTGGCCTGGTTGGTTAAGCATCCGACTTCGGCTCAGGTCATGGTCTCACGGTCCGTGAGTTCGAGCCCTGCGTCGGGCTCTGTGCTGACAGCTCAGAGGCTGGAGCCTGTTTCAGATTCTGTGTCTCCCTCTCTCTCTGCTCCTCCCCTGTTCATGCTCTGTCTCTCTCTGTCTCAAAAATAAATAAACGTTAAAAAAAAAAATTAAAAAAAAAATAAATAAATATTTCCTTCCAGATTTTTTCTAAACTTAAAAAAAAAACCCAAAACATAAGACCATACTGTTCATGTCCAAATATGTGTTTTTCCTCTTATGCTTTAAGCATTTATTCCTCTTGGGGTGCCTGGGTGGCTCAGTTGGTTAAGCATCTGACTCTTGATTTTCGCTCAGGTCATGATCTCATGGTTCCTGAGTTCAAGCCCTGCATCAGGCTCTGTGCTGATAGTGTAGAGCCTGCTTGGGACTGTCTCTGTCTCTCTATCTCTGTCTCCCTCTCTCTGTTCCTCCCTGGCTTGTACTCTCAAACAAACTTAAAAAAAATTTAAACATTTATTCCTCTTTTATAAACAAACATTAGAAAGTAGTTTTAATGACTTTAAAAGTCCACTGGGTACAGGTATCATAATTTACCTTTTATGGAGCACTTAAGCATCTCTAATTCCTCAGTATTTCTAACCACATCTGCTGTTAAGACTCTGCCTTTTAAAAAAAAGTGTTCTTATTTTACCATACTTAATTTGTTTCATCTTCATTTCCTTCTCCAACAAATTTGCATCACCTTGGAAGACTTTTCTTTTTACATTTATATATATATATATATATACACACACGCGCACACACACACACACATATATATATATTTTAAGGTTTATTCATTTTTGAGAGAGACAGAGCGTGAGCAGGGGAGGAGCAGAGAGAGAGGAAGACACAGAATCCGAAGGAGGACTCCAGGCTCTGAGCTATCAGCACAGAGCCCGACGCAGGGCTCAAACCCATTGAACCGTGAGATCATGACCTGAGCCAAAGTCAGACACTTAACCGACTGAGCCACCCAGGTGCCCCTTCCATTTATATATACATGGGTTTTTTTGGTTTTTTGGTTTTTTTGAGAGAGAGAAAGAAGAGGGCCAGAGAGAGAGGGAGACACTCTGAGCTGTCAGCACAGAGCCCGATGCAGGGCTGGAACTCACAGATGGTGAGATCATAACCTGAGCTGAAGTCGGACGCCCAACTGACTGAACCACCCAGGTGCCCTACATTAATATATTTTTTAAATCAAGTTAAAAATCCATATTTCCAGGTTTTTGTGGGTACATGTTCCTGAACGCCAACCACAAGTAGATGCTACAGCTTAGCAGCGCCTTCTCTGGTTCCAGTATTGGCTCCAGGCAATTTTGTTTGTTGCCTGCCTGGTCCTGCTGCAAGCTCTGGAGCAGGGATCACATTAATTCCTAAGTATTCACGTAGGGCCTAGCACTCTGCCTGGGACACAGGAGCTCAGTATTTATGCGAAGGGAAAAGCCAACCCTAGGATACTCCTGGAACGTCAGAGGAGACACCACAGAAGATGAGGGAAATTCTATAATTTTCACAAGGTGGCACCTGCTACCTATAACACAAGGCATGTCCAGGGTGCTCCTTAATCCTTAACTGTAGCTTTGCGTGGTGGCTTTTCATGGACCGGTTGTTAGCATCTCCCCCACGAAAAACTGAAACTTGAAGACAGAATTATATACACTGTTTTGTCAACTTTTTGACAATAAACAAAACTTCCCACATTCTTCCATTTCTTTGCAGTTGGGATTAGTGGCCGTATGACACCCCAATGAGTGATTCCCTACACTTCCATGTTTGTGGTATTTGCACACTTCTCTGACTTAAATAAAGCTTAGCAATTCCTACCAAATAACAGCAGCATTCTTCACAGAGCTAGACAAAACAATCCTAAAATTTGTATGGAACCAGAAAAAAACCCAAATAGCCAATGCAATCCTGAAAAAGAAAACTGAAGCTGCAGGCATCACAATCCTGGACTTTAAGAAGTATTACAAAGCTGTAATCATCAAGACAGTATGGTACTGGCACAAAAACATACACTCAGATCAACGGAACAGAATAGAGAACCCAGAAATGGACCCACAAACATATGGCCAACTAATCTTTGACAAAGCAGGAAAGAATATCCAATGGAATACAGACAGTTTCTTCAGCAAATAGTGCTGGGAAAACTGGACAGCAACATGCAGAAAAATGAACCTGGACCACTTTCTTACACCATACACAAAAATAAACTCAAAATGGATGAAAGACATAAACATAGGACAGGAAGCCATCAAAATCCAAAGGAGAAAGCAGGCAAAAACCTCTTTGATCTCCGCCGCAGCAACTTCTTACTCAACATGTCTCTGGAGGCAAGGGAAGCAAAAGCAAAAAGGAACTACTGGGACCTCATCAAAATAAAAAGCTTCTGCACAGCAAAGGAAACAATCAGCAAAACTAAAAGGCAACCGACAGAATGGGAGAAGATATTTGCAAATGACGTATCAAATAAAGGCTTGGTATCCAAAATCTATAAGGAACTTTTTGAATTCAACACCCAAAAAACAAATAATCCAGTGAAGAAATGGGCAAAAGACATGAATAGACACTTCTGCAAAGAAGACATCCAGTTGGCCAACTGACACATGAAAAATGCTCAAGTTCACTCATCATCAGAGAAACACAAATCAAAACCACAATGAGATACCACCTTACTCCAGTCAGAATGGCTAACATTAACAACTCAGGCAACAACAGGTGATGGCGAGGATGCGGAGAAAGAGGATCTCTTTTCCCTTGTTGGTGGGAATGCAAACTGGTGCAACCACTCTGGAAAACATTATGGAGGTTCTTCAAAAAATTAAAAATAGAACTACCCTACAACCCAGCAATTGCACTACTAGGTATTTATCTGAGGGATACAGGTGTGCTGTTTCAAAGGGGCACATGCACCCCCATGTTTATAGCAGCGCTACAACAATAGCCAAAGTATGGAAAGAGCCCAAATGTCCATCGGTGGATGAATGGATAAAGAAGATGTGGCATATATGTACAATGGAGTATTATTCGGCAATCAAAAGGAATGAAATCTTGCCATTTGCAACTACGTGGATGGAACTGGAGAGTATTATGCTAAGTGAAATTAGAGAAAGACAAATGTCATATGACTTCACTCATATGAGAAATTTAAGATATAAAACAGATGAACATAAGGGAAGGGAAACAAAAATAATATAAAAACAGGGAAGGGGACAAAACATAAGAGACATAAATATGGAGAACAGAGGGTTACTGGAGGGGTTGTGGGAGGGGAGATGGGTAAATGGGTAAGGGGCATTAAGGAATCTACTCCTAAAATCATTGTTGCACTATATGCTAACTAACTTAGATGTAAATTTAGAAATAAAAAATAATAAAAAAGAAATAAAGCTTAGAGGAATCATTTCATTTTGTTAATCTTGATCAACCCATCACCACACCCATGCCATGAATAAGTTGACTCTTCAGGAAAGAGAGCAGTACTTTGGTATCCGATTACTCTGTGCCATGAGTGCATGGATTGTACCTTTTGCCCAAAACATCACAAGTAAACTACATTAATAATTGGTTAATAATAAGGAATTTTGAACAGTTGACAATTTAAAACAAAAACTGGTGACCCATATGCAAAAACCCATAACTCTGCACGACATTTGGTAACTCAGGTCTGTTTGGGTCATTTGTTCCTTCAGGTTTTGTTACTCTCTACCTCCCAATTCTCTCTCAAACCTATCTGCTGCTCTCTTCCACCACTGTTACCACTGTTATCCACCACCTGGACTACAGTAATAATGGTCTTTAAAACAAAAAACAAAAAACTCATAGAAACGTCCAAATATACACAAAGAGAATAGTACCATACATGCACAGATACCCATTAACCAGCATCAACAGTAACCAACTCATGGGCAAGCTTGTTTCATCTATACCCCCCACCCGCCCACCCCCCTCCTGCTCAACAGATTATTTTGAGGCCACCTGCAGATACTACAACATTCATCTTAACACACGCACTCACACATCCACAAGAGTCAGCAAGTACACACTGCTCACCACCTAGCTGGCCTGCCAGTCACCTCGTGCCCTTCTCCAGTGCATTCTGCACACGGCCAGCATGAGCCCTGATGGCGCCAGTTTCATGGAGCAAACTTGATCTCAC
Organism: Panthera pardus; assembly: GCF_024362965.1. NCBI lineage: Eukaryota > Metazoa > Chordata > Mammalia > Carnivora > Felidae > Panthera > Panthera pardus. The sequence continues at coordinate 191,303,261 of NW_026526688.1, forward strand.
TGTCCCAGAGTTTCCTGCTGCACTTGGCTCAGGACAATACCCAGTAACATGCCAAGGTGGAGCCGGGGTCTGGCACCTCCTAGAATGTCGGCCTTGTGTGCCTGCCCCAGCTGCACTGTGCTCTCCTCAGTCCCATTCACCGTTGCCCCCATAAGCCCTTAAGTGAAGGGTGCCCTCTGCTGGGATGCTCTTCCTTCCCTCCTCCACCCAGTGGTGCCTCTGCTTTCAGATCCCAGCTCAAGCAGCAGTTCTCAAACAAGATGCCCAGCCCTCAAATAAGAATGTGATATCTTCTACTAAAGGAATAGGAAGTGACACACATAGATATTTAATATGATCCAACTGAGATCAAGGCTCTGAAGCTGACTTCATTACCTACTTTAGAAAATGATTTTCTTTTTTTTTAATTTTTAAAAAAATTTTTTAATGTTCATTTATTTTTGAGAGAGACAGACAGAGTGCAAGCGGGGGAGGGGCAGAGAGAGAGGGAGACACGGAATCTGAAGCAGGCTCCAGGCTCCCAGCTGTCAGCACAGAGCCCTACACAGGGCCTGAACTCAAACCATGAGATCATGACCTGAGCCGAAGTCGTATGCTTAACCGACTGAGCCACCCAGGTGCCCCGAAAATGATCTATTTTCTACATAATTACAGAACTGGTACCATCACCAATTTCAGAATTACCAATAGCAGAGGCATACTTTCTGTTTTCTTTTCCAAGGCCCATTTGGAGCCGTTTATTGAGGTACTAACTGATCAAGTTACCAGAACTGTCATAGTCTCACAGAAACATCAAAGCTCCAAGGATGTCACCCCTCTTACTCCATCCCAAATCAGAAAGTTGCACTAGAAAAATGAAATGAAATGAAATGAAAACAGGTAGCATGACTGAATGGTCATCCCCTAAACACGCCATCATTCCTACGGTCTGATACGGGCCTGCCTTTTCAAGGACAGTAACATTGGTTCAGTGTCTGGCAGGACAGTAACATCAACCTATATCATCTCACCTCATCTGCACAGAAACCCCTCCTGTTAATGGGGTGCTATTATACCCTTTTTACAGATGAGACAACTGAGGCCTTGTTCAAAGTCACATGCTGTTAAGATGCAGGACAAGTTTCAAAATTAGGTCCTTTATCTCTGAAGACTATGTACCTCCTCCCACCATGAACCTGGGGTTGGAAAGTGTTTCTTACCGCCCCCTTTGATCACAGCTACTGGAACTCAGAAGGGGCCAGTCACTGTGTGGGGAGCTTCCGCTGGGCCAACATCTGGGCAGTGTAAAGGCTCACCCATCAGCTTGCTCTTAGTTACCTGAGACCAATTTTCTCACCCTCAGACTAGACAAAAAAAAAAAAAAAAAAGGGGGGGGGGACTGTGCTTCCTCATTTACAGGAAAGGTGCACTATACCACCCACCTCACTGCCACCCCCCAAACACCAGCCTCAGCACCTCCACCCTTCAGCTCACGTGTTTGCTAAATCAAACAGAAAGACAAAAGACCACAAAAATACTACAATGCTAGCTTAAAAAAAGGCCTCCCAGCAAATAAATCTATGCAGTATTGTTACAGTCACATAAAAGGGAAAACATGAACTGATTTCTGCTAAAGTAAAGGCTCACATGATCAGAAGAATAAAAACCAAAAGAGAAAAAATGGTCTGAATTTTAACCTTCACAGAGGCAGAAACAACAAATCTCGGCAAGAGAACTGCTGGATGAAAGACTCCTAACATTCGCTTTGTGCAGCAAGGCAGTGTCTGCTGTCACCCCTTTGGGAATGAATTTGTTACTCTACCCAACAGTGGTGGCCCAGCCTTCCTTCATCCAATGCCCGCCCCGTGTGGGCACTATATTAGGCTTTCTAAAAACTCCCTATCTCCCAATCTGCCAGGCAAATGCACTTTGTCCCAGGTACTGATGCTCCAGGGGGTCAGGTGACTTGCCCAAGGCTGAACGACCATTAAGCGGGAGACGCCCAAAGCCAGCCTTGGAGCTTATGCTTCGCACCACACCGCCTGTTAAATGAGGACCTCCCTACCCACCCTCCGAGGTTTTTGTTTCTTTGTAACGTCAAGTACAGGAAGTTCAGAAAACTCAGCTGGCATCGATACGTTATGATTAACGCAAACAGCTACCGATTTGGGGATTTATCACTAACCTTTTCGGGTCTGTATCAAATAGCAATAACACCACAAACATCTCGTGTCATTTTTAGATGTCACTCTGGGTGGGCTGATATAACCCACTTGTTATTTCTTTTTTTTAAGAGATATAGCCTGAGATGTTTTAAAACCACAAATCCAACGTCCAAACCAGTTTAAGCTGCAGAACGATTCCTCTGGTGAAAGATGTCTGAATGCAAGTGGAGCGAGCCCACGTTCAGCAAAATCACGCCCTGAGTTAACGTGTGCGCTCTATGCCAACAAATACAGCTTTCCTCAAACAAAGGTAGGAAAAGCAGGCTGTTTGACCTGTTAGGGTGGCAGCATTGATGATGACCTTTGGGTTAAAGGTGTGCGCATAACAAAGTGCATCAGCCAGTATGAGCCTCCCCTCTGCATCCGTGTTATCGATCTGCAAAGAGAAGGGTCAAAAAAAAAAGGGTAAGATAACACAAACAATGAGTATCAAAACTGGATACAACACTGTTCAACTTAAATGTAAGAAAAGCCAGTGTGACATCTGTTACTCGGTATCAAAACATACTTCAATTAGAATAGGAACGGATTTAGGGGCACCTGGGTGGCTCAATCGGTTAAGTGGCCGACTTCGGCTCAGGTCACGATCTCACAGCTCGTGAGTTTGAGCCCCGGATCGGGCTCTGTGCTGACAGCTCAGGGCCTGGAGCCTGCTTCGGATTGTGTCTCCCTCTCTTTCTGCCCCTCCCCTGCTGGCACTCTGTCTCTCTCTCTCTCTCTCTCTCTCTCAAAAATAAACATTAAAAAAAAAAAAAAGAATAGGAACGGATTTAATCTGAAGAGCAAACATGCTTTAATAAGCCCTGTACCAGAGCTGATGACCAAACCCTCATTCATGGCTTTGAAAGCAAGAATAAATAGAAAATGTCTGGTCCATTTTACCAACAAGTTTCTCACAGGATAAAGGAAGATTTCAAGATTTCTGAAAACAAAGAGGCTAAAGAGTTTAAGAAAGTTACAGTGAAAGGGCAGCCTGGATCTCCAGACAGAACTCTTTGCAACTCAAGCAACTTTATATATATTATATTGCCTACTTTTACACAGAGGCCCAGGCATTATGGGCAGTGCGTGCATGCATGCAGGTGCCCCAGCAGAGAACCTGCTGCCACATCACCAGGAGTGCAGAGTCCATGATTCAGGTCGGTGTGCCCCGCCTGAACACCAAAACAGAAAAAGCTAATCATGGCACAGGTAAAGACAGCTCTCGCTTTCCTGCTTTGCTGTGCTCTACAGGGCCTGCTGCAGACTTGTAACTTGTGTGTATAGCACATAGGAGGAACAGTAAGACAGGGAAAATGTTCTTAAAATTCCCCATAAAATACTTCTAACTGCATGGAAGGCCACTTAAATAAAGACACCGCCCTCCTCTAAATGGAGCTCACGCTCTGCTTCCCTTCAAATGTGTTTATGTGGCCACTGGGGATTCCTTTAGGAACACCCGAATGGGGAGGGCTGTTTTCCACTCACACACCTGTATGGTCTTCCCGTTCCTGGCTTTAACGACATCCCCAGGCTTGTTGGCCTTACCGCTGGGCATGTTTTCACAGAGAGGGGCCAAACCTATTGGAAAAGCATATATGAATGAACATGGAATGTGCCGGGTCCAAACTCACCCCCCCTGAGGACCGAGGCCACTGGTGGGCCATCAGAAGTATGCCAGAGACATCACCTTAAACAAGTGATCAACTTTAGCATCACCAGTGACCCAAATGACATCATGTGCACCAGCAACAGGAAGTGCACACTCATGTAGCGTTCTTATCAAGGAGTCTAATCTGATTCTATCCTGAAGACACAACCAAATAAATCCAAATTGTGGACCATCACAAGACAAGCCTGGACCCTTCAAAACTGCCAATGTCATGAAAGAATAAAATAAAAGGGGAGGAAAAGATTCCAAAATAGAAAAAAATTGGAGACATGGCAACCACATGCAATGTGTGATCCTTAACCGGCTCTCAGATTTCAAAAATAAAAACTTGTGTGTGCCTGTGTGCACAAAATAATCATTTTTGTGGACAACTGGGAAGTCTGAATTAGGGGACTGTGTATCAAATTCCTGGAAATAATGGTATTGTTGTTGCACAGGGTGTCCTTGTTCTTAGGAGACAGACACACGCTGAAGCATTCAGGGGTGACCTGGCATATGTCTGCAACTTACTTTCAAAAGTTCAGCAAAATAGGACGAGGATATTGGCAGGACGGGGGAGGCACATGTGAAACAGACCTGACTTCCAAGTTCACCTTCCCTTGGTATAAACCACGGATGGGACACCGGGCAGTCAGTTAACCTAAGTCCTCCCCCGCCATCCCCACACTCCTGCAACACAGCGAGCCCCCAGCAGCGTCTGTCATCCTGAATGACACAAAGGGTGGCTGTGGACGGAACACCTCTTGTGTCCCAGGCATTTTCTGTATTTCATGCCTTGTAATCGGCCACAAGCCTGATGAGGCCACCCCTGAATGAGCTGGAGGTGTTCTTCCACCCAGACTGCTGAGCAGTTTTCACTGGAGTTAAGTCATAAGCCCCACATTGGGTGCCCCTGACTGCTAACCACCGTCTGCAGAAGTACAAACACTCAATTCTAGTTGCGGCCCACATTTAACTCCACCAGTTCAGACAAGAAGACACTTAGCTACCAGCTTCTGCTCGAGGAAAAGCTATTTAAAAACCATTTCTTGGGGCAGCTGTTGGTTAAGCTCAGTCAGTTAAGCAGCCGACTGTGGATACTGGCTCAGGTCATGATGTCATGGTCGTGAGACTGAGTCCCTCCTTGAGCTCCATGGTGAGCACGAAGCCTGCTTGGGATTCTCTCTCCCTGTCTCTCTGCCCCTCCCTCGCTTGCTCTCTAAATTAGTTTATTAATTAAATCTTAAAAAAACAAACAAACACATTTCCTGATTTTTTTCAGGTTAGAGGAAACTATGTTTGCTGCCCATTCTGCCATTTGACTGGATTCCAGAACTCTCCAGGACACGCCCCTTGTCCCCTCACCTACGATGTTAATGGGTAGGTTCAGCTTGGCAGCAGAGACGATGGCTGAGCAGATGGTGGCAGCTCCTCCCATGTCAGCCCTCATGAGGTCCATATTTGCAGAGGCCTTGATGGAAATGCCGCCACTGTGGGGGGAAAGGACAGCAGCCGTATCAGTGGCGAAAGAGAGGGCTCATGTTCCTTTAAGAAAGAATATATAAGCTGAGGCATCATCTACCTGGCAAAGAAAATTCAAGTTTCTAAATTGAGAATCTGAATGACTTAACATTTTAAAAGATGACATCCCAGTCTTTATAAAAACATAAATGGGTGTCCTGGCTCATTTTATTTCTTGTTGAATGAAACACAGCAGTGTCAGTGGAGCCATTACTAAGTCATGTAATCGGTGCTGTTCAAACCCATCTCTGTATTAGCTCATTAGCTCCTGACACCCACATAGATGTGTCTTTTCAGCAAATTTTGTGAGTTAGTCAACTTATTGAACCTGAGGGTCACAAACTGTTAAGAAAAGCCAACAAGCTCAGAAGACTGGGAGGATCCCTCGCAAGCCACAGAAAGACACAAGGACAATTCCTTCCGACACCTCTAAGGTGCACTCCATCCTGCTGATGGCAAAATACAACCTGAATCAGGCAGAGGCATGAGGAAGATGCTCCCCAGAAGCCTTAAAGACAGTGCTCAAACCTGAGAGCCGAGATGGGTTTCAGTTGGCAAGAAACCTAAACTACTGCCCCAAACAGGCTTCTCTGACTACCTAGTGACTTTTCTGCTTCCAGTCTGCAAGAGTCCGGAAGCCACAGGCTTTACAGGCTGGGCCTGGAGCTGGGGCTCGCACTGTGAGTTCTGAGATGTGCTGCTGACCTGACCTGGCGGTTCCAGAGTCAATTCCCTGCACTGAGGTCTGCTTTCCTTAGAGATTAGGTCCTAATTCTCACTCATCTCAGAAGCTCTGGATAATTAGATGGCTGTCAATTACACCTAGAATTAAAGACAATCCACTGGCTCAGAATAAGAAAAGAAATACACTGTTGGTCCAAGAAGTCCAGGGAGAACCCCATGGGGGCAAAGGAAACACACTGGTACATGAGGTCATTCTGTCTACTGGCCACATCCTTCTCAACCTTCCATTCATGGGACTACAGTTCAAAGTAACCACCAAAGAGCAGCAGTTCTCACTGCTCACCTGTTAGACTGCTCTCAAATCCATCCATTTCTATTGAATCCATCCTGGTGAGGACATCGTCACGTCATGGAGATGTCTGCCACAGCTCCTATATATTAAGGTCTCCCTATGTCAATCTTATTACCCCCGTCATTTCATTACCCACACAACGACTTTTCTTACCAAAATACAAAATATCTCAACCAACATCCCAGCAGGCTTTCTGTGTGTGTGTGTGTGTGTGTGTGTGTGTGTGTGTGTGTGTGTGTTTGTGTGTGTGTGTGTGTGTGTGTATAAAAAATCCTAAGCGGATTCTAAAATTGATATGTAAATGCAAATGATGCAGCCAAAAGAATTTTGAAAAAGAAGAGCAAAACTGGAGGGTCATGTTACAACATTTCAAGACAAAGCTGTACTCATTAGACACTTGGTTGCAAGGTCCTGGGGAAATGACAGAGGCCAGAGTTAGACCCGTAATTATATGGTCAACTGATTTAACAACGGTGCAAGGTAGTTCAATGGAGAAAGGACAGTCTTTCAAAGAGACAGGTTTGCAACAAAAAGACATCCATATGGAAAGAAAAAAAAAATGCCATGCTTTTCACAGCATATGCAAAATTTCAAAATGGATCATAGTCTTAAATGCTAAAACCGTAACACTTAGAAAAGAAAACACAGACCTGGGCATTGGCAATAATTTCTTAAACAGGGCAACAAAAACATGAAGTATAAAAGTAAAAGTTGATAAATTACACTTCATCAAAATTAAAACTGCTTCTAGAAAGAGGTCACTTAAAAAAATGAAAAGGCAAGCCTGACAGTGGGGGAATAAAAGATACTTTCAAATACTGATCCCACAAAGGGTTTATTATCTAGAATACAACAATGTATACAATGTATAGTTTTAAAAACTTCTAACTCAGCATGACCATCAGTCCTATAAAAAAAAAAAAAAAAGGCGAAAGATTTGGACACTTCACTAAAGATATACCAACAGCCAATACTCTCAGTGAGAATGCTAAACACCATTAGTCATTAGGGAACTAATCACACTCAAAATGAACCTTCGAGCTATGCCACACATCCCCAGGAAGAGCTAGAATCCAAGAATGACAGTATCAGAGGCTGGGGAGGACGCGCCACAGCTGGATCTGTGTGCAGGAATGCAAAATGGCACAACCACTGTGGAGAAGTTCGGTCACTGTGTATAGTGAAACACGCAGTTACAATGAATATACTCTGGTGTTTCCATATAACGGAATACAACCCAGTGATAAAAGGCAACCAATTACTGATGTGACCAACATAAGTGAATGTCACAGACACGATGCAGAAAGAAAGAAGGCTTAAAAGAAAAGAAGAAGAAAGAAGACTTAAAAGATCCCATGAGAATGAATTTCTAGAACAAGAAACACTCATCCACAGCCACACAAAGATGACTGGTGGCCTGAGGCAGGGGTGGGAAAGGGACACCTGCAAAATGCACCAGGCCGGTGTCTGGGGTGATGGAAGGATTCTGTTTTCACAGGAGCGGAGGCTGGTGCAGGGCTATGCATATTTGTTAAACTCCTCGAACTGAATACTTCAAGGATGAATTTCACTACATACATAAATCCCATGTCATCCTTTGCCTTGGCCAGAAACCCTTCAGTTACTTCATACTGTTCTTAGAGCCAAGTCCAAAATGCCACCGGTCCCAGAAGGACCCGGCTCCACCAACCTCTCCAGCCACTGCGTCCTCTTCCCTGTGAGGCTCTGCTGTAGGTGCTCTTTCAGCTCCAGGGGCTCCCTCGTCCTTCCTGCCTTGCAGCCTCCACTGTCCTTCCTCTGCCCGACTCCCTGCTGCACTACCCTCTCCTTCCCTTCCCAACTTTATCTGAGCCTGTCACTCCTGCGAGGAAGCTTTCTACTTTACCAAGGTCTCCTTGCTCAAAATTCTCACAGCAAACACTCAAGTATGGAATTGAATTAACAATAAACTTCACACTGAACGTTAACACTGTATTGAGATATGAGCCCAAGACAATATAAAATCATCACAATTGGCAAGACCATTAAACACAGCACCATTTTTGTGCTCCAATTTTTCCTTGCCGTAGTGTTTTAGAATAAACACTTAAGTGACAATAGCATATGAATGGAACTGAAAATCAATGTGCATATTTTGAATAGTATGAGCTTGAATCTTTTACTGAGGATCGTTTGGAGCCCAATGCTTCAAAGGAGAGGAGGTGGACCTGTGGGCGGAAGACACAGGAGGCTAACATCAGGAAGACTCTGCTGGCAGCCAGCTCTGCCCAGGACGGGCGTCACCGTGCCCAGCACACTCCTGTAAGGACACTCCATTCACGTACCAGAGTCTCTGAATGGGTGTGCACGTGTACTGAGGACACCCAGATTTAACGGACACGTAGCAGCATTTTCCAAAGTAGTTTCCAGGGACCATGAGTCCCACGAGAAATAAATTCCCACCGAAGGGAATTTAGAACATGCTACATCCTGTGCCCTGAGAAGTCCCATAGTTAAAACAAAGCAAAACGAAAATCTCACGTGTTTTATCCACCGCAATCTTTGGCCAAGTAATCCTTTTTAACTCTCACACTCAATTGGCATCTCTGAGCTAGTATTCAGCAGCCAATGCTTCCTCCGGAAATACCCATAGCATCTTCTCCGCCTCAGTTTCTGCTTGCTTGAAACAGTCAGTTTCCAATTCTAAGGAATACTTACGGCTTAACAGGATTAATGGAAGCCAGGCTGGTCAGCTAAACAAAGCAACGTGAAACAGGGCAGACAGGAGGCTGTATGGTCCAAACAGTTGCATCCCTGCATCCACACGAGGGATCTTTAACATCCACACGGGGAATCAAAGTGTATGGTGGAAAGATCAAGTCATATTAAAGACAGACCCAAATTTGACTTCCAACACTAGGTATTAGTTATGGGGCTCTGAGCAAATTATTTCACCTCTCCAACTTGGGGTTTCCTTATCTATACAATGTCTGCCTAACTCCTAGAGGATAGACCAGGGGTGACATATGTAAAGTGCCTAACAGAGTCTCTGACACATAGTAATACATTTAAAGTAACGTAAGATTTGACCAAACACTGTGCTTTTGAAGCAAACTTTACATAAACAATACAAGTCCACACAAAGCATTCACCAAAATACAAAGCAAAGACATAAAGAGGTACCTGTCAAAGGTAATTCCCTTCCCAACAAACACCAGGGGCGCTTCGCCTGCATTGGGGCTGCCTCTGTAGTGAATTTCCAAGAAGACTGGAGGCTCATCGGATCCTTTGGCCACACTTAGGAACGATCCCATTTCCTGTTCCTCAATCCAAGATTTGGGTCTACAGGGCAGAAAAGGTGAAAAGTCAACACACTTGCGGTCAGCTCTATTTCAAAGTAGCTTAGAAAAAGCTCATCTGCATGTAAAACTCCTAAAATGTGCGACATAACGCTTCAATGATCACTTCCTAATTGCTTTCTGCATGTTCCTGAGCCAGTCACTTGATTCTATGTGTTTCCTCATCTATTAAATGAGGTCAAAGATGCATCTGTCAGAAGATTAACTATAGAATTACTAAGAGAGCTCATCCATGGTGCGTAATACAATGTCGGATAACAGTACAGACTCGGTAAGTGCCTATTACTTGATTTGCTCCCCCTCATCTGCTCACACATATCCAAAGTTTGAACGCAAGATAAAGTTAGCGAGGCTCTCAAACCACAAATGGTGCTTAAAAACAGTTACAGGGTCCACTGCTTTATTTTTTTGTATTTCTAAAACGACAAAAAAAAAAAAAAAGAACAAAAAAACCTAACCAACAAAAGAAAACAACAAAGAAAAACCCCCACAAAGCTACACTTCAATGAGTGAACTAAAGTATCGCCTTTCTTTGCTTTTTTAGAATTGCTGGAATTTGATCTTTTCAATGTTGTGACACCATTTCTCACGGTTTCAACTGCAGTTTGAGATGTCTGCTTGAAATGGGAAAACTAGTAATTATTTAACAAACACGGGATCGCTGGGGATGATCTAATGGTGGTGCCAACCAGAAAACAGACGCCATATCGCTATTCCTCGTAGGCAAGGGATACAAAGGGCTTTGTACTGGTTTCTGGCCACAGTAACTAGGCCAGGAGAGAAATCCTACACTCCTACCGGCCAAGCAAAAACAGCCATATCCAAGGAGTGCTCCTCCCACACTTGACTACCCATTCGTTCAAACTATTAAACTAGGGGGGCGCCTGGGTGGCTCAGTCGGTTAAGCGTCCGACTTCGGCTCAGGTCATGATCTCGCGGTCTGTGGGTTCGAGCCCCGTGTCAGGCTCTGTGCTGACAGCTCAGAGCCTGGAGCCTGTTTCAGATTCTATGTCTCCCTCTTCCTCTGACCCTCCCCTGTTCATGCTCTCTCTGTCTCAAAAATAAATAAATGTTAAAAAAATTTAAAAAAAAAAAAAAAGAAACTATTAAACTAGGGTTGTGTCATGGAGAGATGGCTGCCAGACTCTAGAAAGAAAAGAACATAAAGACAGAAGGTTGACAATTAAAAACAAAACAAAACCCACTTCAAAAGCAGCAAGGCTGTATAACATGGGCATTTTTTAATCACAAACTCAGTACTTGGTGCCTTGTTAAAATCCTGTCCTTCTGGAAGTCCTGTCTGTATTTCTCTGATTCGTACCCATCCACACTACAGCCGTCAGATGCAGCTGCCTCAGTTTAATGAATTATACCGACCTGACCCACCTCCTCTCTGGCCGAACCTCCCCTTGGCTGGGCCACCAGCCCCACAGTTTCCAAGGGACCACCAAACACATGCTTCTGCACCTGAAATGCCCCACCCCACTCTCTCCATCTGCTAATTTCCAAGGAACCTCCAGACTTTGCTTAGGCACCCTTTTCATTGGCAAACTTTTCAACTTTCCCAGAACCCTCCTTGACTATCTGCTTGGGCAGGATCCTCCGCACACCCCCATTTTCCTGCCTGTTCCTTCCTGTAAGCTCCTCACTTCTTTGAGGTCAAGGACCACCACCATCCGCATTTGCGTGCCCAATTCCCAGGCACACAGGAGGCACCCTCACTGGTGTGTAACCACACAGTCACTATCCGCTGACACAAAGTAGCTCTGGTGTCTCCTCAGATCAAAAAAGTAACAGTCTTTGCCAAGATACCTTTATAGAGAGACTAAATGTTGCTACAAATTAAACATATGCTAACTGTTCCAAATATCTTATCAAGCTCTGGATTTTATCTTATCAAGTGCTGCATTTTCTAAAAACTATACATTTTTATTCACTCTATCTAGACCATAGGGATTTCCCCAAATAACGTGAACTCCAGTCACAACTAAGTACTGAAGATATTTTAAATGGAAGCTCCCCTGAGATACAACACTGGTAGTAAACAATTATCTAGGTAAAGCAAATATCCACTGACTTATTTTAATCATAAATTTCCCCCAAGGTCAGACTTGTTTTGCTTACAGGGTTATGGGGAGATCACAAGAGGGTAACAGAACCTGGAGGGGTAGGTTTTACCTCCCACAGCCCAGCTGCTGACGATGACCACACAGGGCTGCCCAGGAACCAGCTCTGGTACCCAATTTAGGAATCTACAAGGCAGAGATTCTCATTTCATGCCAACTTAGGCACGCTGTGCTCTTTACTTATGTCAAAAAACGATAGAAATAATTCACCAAAACAAGATACACAAATTATCAAAAAGCTAAACGGTTACAATTTGATCCAACAATTCAACTCCTAGGTACACACCTAAGAGACATGAAAACATATGTTCATACAAAAACATGGACATCAATGCTCAGAGCCGCATTATTCATGGTATCCAAAAGGTAGAGAAGCACCCGAATGTTCACCAACTGATGGCTGGGTGGGGAGATGGAAATGAAGAGTGCCTGCTAATGGGCACAAGGTTTCTTTTTGGGGTAACTGACATGACGCTGAATTACCTGACATGAACCTCTGTCTTACTACTAGCACTCTTGAGATTCTTCTCAATAATTTCAGCAAATCTGGTTGGCGTCATCTCATTGGCTGGAGTCTCCATCAGGTGGCGTGCCAAGTTCTGTCCAGAAGCAAAGAGGACTCCCTTCTGCCAGGCCTCCTGGTCCCCACTGGTAGAAGAAAGCACAAGGTCACCACGAGACAACCTGTCAAGACACTAACTGTGTCGCAACTAGGAGGGCCCTTAACCTATAAAAACAAAAGACAAAGACTACAGGTGCAAAACGGACACATGGGACCTGGATCATTCTCTGTGCTCTGACCTGGGGGTGGGGGGGGTGGGCAACGTATAAGAGCTAGAAAACAGCCCTTGCTGAGCTGAGTCAGAGGTGGTAAGCATTTTGCATTTCATGTGCATGAACAAGGGGTGGACTGATGGGTCTCTGAAGCCCTAACTCTAACACACACTGATGGAGGAGGTTTCCACATTTCCAAAGGCCCGTGTTGTCTTCCTTCACTGCATCAGGGATGATGCAGCCCCCAGTGCTCACTGGAGAGCAAGCACACTGCAAAGTCCTGAAGTGGACGTGAAGGTCTTTCTGCCTTCTCTGTGCCTGGGTCAGGGCTCTGAATACCACCGCACCGAAGGGCAATGACCAGCTTTAAGAGAAAGGACATGCGCATGTGTTTCACGATCCCAGCTCTTCTTCCTTTCTTTTTTTTTTAAGTTTGTTTGTTTATTTATTTATTTATTTAGAGAGCAAGTGCGCATGGGGGAGGGACATAGAGGGAGAGAATCTCAAGCAGGCTCCTCACTATCAATGCAGAGCCCAACCCGAGGCTCAAACCCACAAACCATGAGATCATGACCTGAGCTGAATCAAGAGTCAGATGCTTAACTGATTGAGCCAACCAGGTGGCACCACCACCCCCCGCCCCCACCAGCTCTCCTTATGCACAACAGGAACTAATACAGGTGGCATAGAGACAGATAAAACAGCTCGTAGTTTGGAGGGTTTGCCATGTGCCATACGCTTGACAGTGTCTTTCCATCATCATAAAGGCCCTAGGAGGCTGGAATTACAGCTCTACTGAACAAACGAAGAACGTGTAACGGAGACTTCAATCACTTCGCTGACGTTACTCAGCCAGCAGGCAGGGGAGCCAGGATTCAAAGCCCGACTGACTGGTCACAGGGCCCTCATTCCAAACCAGTCCACGACAGCTGCCAACCACCGGGCTGTGTCCTCACAGCCCCACCTCTTGAAGGTCTCACCTCTGTCTGTTCCTAACAAGAGAGGCTTTATCTCCCAGACCCCAGGATAGGGCTGCAATATAGCAGGTGCTCATTAAGTCGGCTGAGAAATGAGTCTCCCCACTAGACCACAAGGGCAAGGACCATAGCTCTTCCTCTGTGTATCCTGGAATTTAACTCAGTGCCTACAGATGCTGGCTAAATGAAAACTGTTTGTATCAAAACCCGCTGGGGGGCGCCTGCGTGGCTTAATTGGTTAAGTGTCCGACTTCAGCTCAGGTCATGATCTCATGATTTGTGAGTTCAAGCCCCAAGTTGGGCTCTGCACTGAAAGCATGGAGCCTGCTTGGGATTCTCTCTCTCTCCCTCTCTCCCTCTCTCTCTCTCTCCCCCTCTCTCTTCTCTGCCCCTTCCTGGATCATGCTGTCTTTCTCAAAAATAAATAAATGAATAAACATTAAAAAAGAAAGAAAGAAACCTGCTGGGACCTACCTGTCACCTTATTCCCTCCCTCTTCAGAGAGCTAACTGGGTCTGGCTTCCTAGTAACCAGCAAGCATGGAGGGAGTAGGAAGCCATGGGTCAAGACGTGCACATGGCGAAAGCCAGGAGCAGAACATGGACAGTTACCATACTCTTAAAATGGCTAAAGTGATGCAGGAGGTCACAGATAAGCCATGTCGCAGTGCCCGTACTGAAAAACTCGTATGTGGTCATATCCAAATGTCCCACTATCTGAAGGTCAAGAAATGCAACCCCGGGCCTGGCTTCGTTCCATCACCTTCCGTGGAGCTTTGCCGATACAACCACTTTCTTCTTCTGCTTCAGGTCATCATACTCATAGAGACCGAGCACTGCTCCTTCTGCAGCCGCCTGCGCATCTCCACAGGGATCCACCTCCACCGAAGAGATCTCCAGGTCCTGAATCTGCCTGCACCCCGCTTCAGAAGGACAGAGGAACCGGAAAACTGGAGTCAGTCAGAGGCAACTCACTAGCGAAAGGCAGAGGCATGGTTGTGGGCTGAGAAAAGAGGACTGGGGTTCAAATCCCAGCTGACACTTGACCTTTCTTAGCCTCCATTTCTCCTTCTGTAAAGTGAGGATGTGTACATGCCTCACAGGTTGTGGAAGACAGACTCACAGACAAAAGGACGCATCTAGCTCCTGGCAGAGGGGGCCATCAGAAGTGGCTGCTGTCACCATATTACTTCAGAAACACTACAATCTCCTGATGAAGCTTCCCAGTCACCAAGAGCTTGCCAGATTAGCAATAGCAAAGAACTGAGTCAAGTACATTAGTAACACAGCACTTTATTAAGATCAGGTCAGCAAAAAGTTGCAAATAAAAGTTATGAACGAATCACTCCCCGTGAACTTTGAAAGTAGATTTAGCAAGCACAGATGAAATACACAGAGCCAAAGATCAGTCAAGCTAATTGCCACCGCCTCGGCGATGTCTTCAAAGCGTCTTTAACCACAGTCTCTGTGGTAAAGGCCTCACTCTGCTGCTCAGCTTTGCAGTGACTCAGCTGCGTCTTCCTCAACTTGTAAACCACGCACACGGCCAAGTGGGACAGGCACCTACCTTTGGTAAGCAGTAATAAACAAGCACCCTGCACTTTGCAGCCCTTTTCTCTGACTGGTAAAAAAGAGGAATCCACATCATTTAGAAGTTGGGCAACAACAGGTTCGTATTACAAAAAGCAGAAAATCCACTGTAACTTTCTGGTAAAATCGAGCTCTAAGGTCCTACTACACGAGTGAATAAATGGTCTGAAAGCTCCAAACACAAGCTATGGAAATACCCAAACTAAAACTCCATAAGCTAACCTTCTGTAGCCAACATAAGGCCAGGCATACGGTGTAAGAGAAACTGAATATTTACTCAGATGAGGGTTTTCTCTGTGACCGCAGACGGGTGGTGATTAAGAGGATAAAATGAGGGGAAGAGAGAATTTAAAGACGACATCCTCCAGATTCTCCATCAACCTTACACTTCACAACGGTAATGACCTGCCACAGCAGCTCTGATGTTTTCTTTGCCTTCATGCCAGTTTTCCTGGTCATCAATTCCAGCTGTCTTTCTGCCGAGGCCGACCACCACCACGCTCGGGAAGTCCTGTTCGGCACACACACAAAATCAACCACTTCCTGTCTTTAAAACATCCTTTTCAAGCAGGAATGGTACATGAGCTCCCACACAACTACCTTCGCCTCAGCACAGGAACTTCACCGTGTAATTCGGTTATTTTGGTTTTTTTACCCTGTATCTTGGTAAAATTTTATCACTTGTGTATTTAAAAGGTAGAGTGAAGATAATCCTGCAAATAATTCTATGTAATTTGAGTACAGAAATTCTATGGCAATTGAATAAAGAAAGTCGATAGACTGAGGAATGCAGGAGATGCTGTGCTATTTGACCACAAACTGCCTGTCAAATCTAACTAGTATTTATGGCTTAATACGGTGACAAAAGCATGCAAACAATCTGATAGGAAATTTTCTCCATGACTACGCAGTCCCCATACTTGGCACTCAGGAGGGTGCTCACTGAGGCTTTGCCAAATGAACCTAATCTTCATCTCATACCTCATGCAGACCATAAAAGGTTCGGGTTTTGCCTGCCTTCAGAGGAGGTCCAGATCTAAAACAAGAGGAAATAGGTTTTAAAATCTAGTTTGCTCTGCTCCTTTGGGCAGTGACATATTCACACCTTTAGGTTTATTATAATACTCTGCTGCTTCTGTGAGTTTGCTGCATTTATGCTTTTATCAACATACAGAATTCTCACAGGTCTGATTTTTCAGCTGCAGCACTTCTAATTCTAGCTCAAAAATTATTCAGCAAACTTCCACATTACAGTTCATACAAATTTATATGAAAACAACTACAGAAAGCAACACCATGGATGGGTAACGTGTGGCTACAGAGGAGAGCGGAGCCCCAGATGAAGGCGAGCCTGAATCTCCCATCTTCGTCATGGTTGACCTGACTGCGGTGTTCAGCCTGGAGACTGTTGGGGCGGGTGGGGGGTTATATACAGATGGGATACAGTTCAATTTCAAAACAAAGCAGATGGCAAAGCCTTATAGCTAGAGGGCTGGATGCCCTGGTCCCAGGGCTGATAGTTATCAGTCAGGAAGGCCAAGTTGAACTATACTTTGTCAGGCTGGCTTTTGCATTAATGACTTAATCACAGCATTTGAGAAGGTGGTCTACTGGTGAAGGACTGGTCATTGAGAAGGGACACAAGTTCTGTTGCCCGGTGATGAGACAATTACTATGATTATCAGATTACATCTATTAGATTCTAGTAGGTTGATCTATAACCCACATAGTATGTACTTGCTGTGGCTTTATGTTAACACTTCTCTTTCTGCCAAAAGTGGCCCGCAGCTCAGAAGGACTTAGAAACTCCAATGTTTCCCTACCTTCTTTAAACTGTAGCTAAACCAAAAGTGCTCCAACTATAGGCCCCACCCAGACTTACTGACTTAGAATCTGTAGTCCAACTATACCCCCAGGTGATTCACTTTGAAACTCTGAGAAGCTCCTGAAACTCAAGGCATGCCAAGAAAGGAGTGACACCCTCAAGCAGTTTTGAACTAGTCCAGGGACACTGTCCCCCATAAGTGAAGGGGCATTAGAGGAGGTAGACAGGCTGGTGGGAAAACAGGCGGGTAGGAAGAAGGTGAGCTAAGGAAATCTGGTACTTTCCAGATCCTTCTGGGTCAGTTTCTCATAACATGTTTGTGATCCGAAGTAGCCTGACTTCCCAGAATTGTACACCCACCCCTACTAAAAGGCAAAGTACCAAAGTGCATTCCAGGAATGAATACTTTCACTTCTACTGAGAAGATAGCAGCCAACTTACTTCCGTTCATTTTTATCTACTAACAAAGCATTAAAAAAAAATTCTCTTTCGATTTCAGGGCGTTTTAAAAACCAGAACCCATAGGTGAATACTTACATGTTCAAAACTTCTCTCAACTTTCCAGACACTAATTTATCGAAATTCTCCCCTGCACTTGTAAACTGCGGCACATCGTCTTCTTTTTCTTTGTTATAGATTCCTAAAACAAGACCCTGAGAAAGAATAAGCCGGAAAAAAAAAAAAAAAAAAAAAGAATATAATTACAGTAGATCCCTTAGGGAGACTCAAAGGTCCCCACATTCCAGAAGCAGCAAATAATTCCACCCAAACTGCGTTCCCCTCAAGGACAAAGCTGAAAAAGAAGTAGGTGCTGGGCAGTCCGCTACACTCACATCCTGCCTAAAAGTTTCAAATTCCTGCCAAAGCAAGGCTGTAAGTACTACCTGTCCTGGGTCTTCCTGGTCTCTCCCAACAAATGACTTTCACCAAATAAAGCGTTTCCTTTTTTACTTCCAAATAAAGAAGGGCAGAAAGGTGTTTTGTGTAAGAAAACAAATTCATTTTTTAACCAAGTTAGACCTCAAAAGGGGTTTAGAACAGGCCACCCCAAAATATGTCACTTGGGCATATTGATTATTTTGAGCTAAAGACTCATGAATAAAAAGCAGGTGCAGGAAAGGCTCTCTGACATCCCACTTTCCACCTAAAAGCAGGGCAAAAAATTTCCCATAAGAAAGGTACTTTCCTGTACTGAGAAGAGAACATTCTTATCACCAGAAACTGGGAGTTGACATTAAAACACACCTACACAAACAAACCTACTAAAATCACCCTTATCTTCCATTAATTTCCGCCATATACTTCCTAGTCAGTTACATAGCTTACTGCCCCAGCCCAAGCCCCTTTGTCTTGTCACACCCCCACAATTTCTCACTGTTTAAAAAGGTATGTAAGCTTTTAGGCCTCAGGCACTTTGGGTCTTCATTTTCCTTTTGAAAATTCCCATGTACGTGTAAAAACATCAAAAAAATTTTGTTCGCTTTTCCCTGTTAATCTGTCATATGTCCGTTTAATTGCCAGGTCCAGCCACAGAACCCAGCCAAGTAGAGGGAAGTTTTCCCTTCCCCACAATCTTCAAATGCAAATCTCAGGTATCCTGGGATGCGATCACAGCAAAGCCAATGGCTGCACCTGCCAATACAAATAAGCACTCTGGCCAACTCATAGGCTGAAAGAGAAGAAAAGAAAAAGGAGGCATCTTCACAGAGAGGCAGGAGAGGCAGGAGCAGAGCACTGTGCCCAGTACTTAGGCGGCTTACCCGTCAAGTCTCCAACAACTGAAATAAGGAAGTCACCCTAGGAATCACTATTTGCCTTTGCATGACAATTTTTGACTTTAAAATGTTTTCTGCCTTACAGCAACTCTGTGAGGTAGAAAGGACATGTACTCTTCTTCCCACAGACCAGGAGACAGAAACCTGGTGCAGTAATACTAGCCCATGTGCAATAACAGAACTGAGCAAGAATCCTAATTACCTTCTCTGACAGTCCTTCATCTTTGCCACAAAATCACACTGGTACTTGGACCAAACAGCATCCTTTCTCTTTTCCATCAAACAAAAACACCGCTTCCTCGGCATAGCTTTCCCGGCTTCTAATCTTCCTAAGACTGCCCACTGCCCGGTATTTGGTGAAACCAATGAGGAACTGAGGAGACGGGAGCCAGCTGCTGTCTGGATAGGTGTTGCACAGTATTGGAAAGAACAGGGGATAAAGTATCTGGTTCACCTGCCATACAGAGGGAGGCCTGAGCTCAAGCCGCATCTAGAATATTCCTCATCAGGGTCATTCTTTCTGGTTCTCAAGCATGACTCCCAAGTCTGTGCTCCTTTCACCGAACCATCCCCCTTCCAGATCCTCACCCCAATAGTGACCTTCATAATTTTTTTTTTGATCAATTGGATGGAAAAGGCTTTTCTCCCGCCAAGACGCTCTTCTTCTGATTTCACGAAGATATAGGTGTCTGTGCAAAGCCCTTTTCCCTAGAGAGACACTATTTTCCCTCTAGAAACTCTTTCAGGCAATTTGCTCCCGGTGGACCTGTTTTCCTGGTCTTCCACTTCAGCAGGCGGTGGGAGCTGGTGGGAGTGGGGCCCGAGGCTGGCCGCCTCTGGGACCTTAGAGGACGCTGCGCTGCACCTCACGAAATGTGAGCTTCGTCCTAGCTACTGTGACAGCCACACTGGCACCATCCCTTCCTGGGACACAGCGAGGACTAAACAAAACAATGCATCAGGACACGGTAGCTACAGCTATCACTCTCTCTCGGCCAGAGCTCGGATCCTAGCACTCCCCCAAGCAAAAGAAGGAAGGGAGCGCACCGCTGAATGCTCGGGGGATGGGCAGCCCAAAGCCGCCCGCCCCTGCCAGAGCCCAGCTCGGCAAAGGCAGGGAACTTTGGAACCGGTTTCGGCAACTTGGCGCAGAAGCCCGGACACCGCGGTCTCGACCCGCCCCGAAGCTCCGGTCGCCCCGCGCAGGACTCCCGCGGCGGCCTCTCACCTTCGTCATGTCTGCGGCAGCGAAACCCCGTCCCCAGACACGATTCACGCCCAGACGTCGGACGACGACTCGCCCAGCAGCCGGAAGGGGCAGCAAGAACATCTTCCCGGCTCGGCCCCAGCACCGCCCTCCAGCGAGCACGTGGCGCTTCGGGAGGACGGGCGCGTGCCGGGGGGGTGGGGCTTTCGGGAACGGCGGGCGCGCGCCCAAGGGGCGGGGCAGGTGCCAGAGAGCGTGCGGGGCTGGAGTCAGAAACTGGGCACAAGGTCACCAGGGGCGCGGCTTTTGGGTGCGGCCGGCTTGCGCGTGCCCGAGCTTGGGCGGGACCGAGTGTGCTTTGCGCCTGGGGTGGGAGAGGGCAGATGCCAGGGGGCGGAGCGCGCAGGCACGCACCATCAGACTGGACGGTGCTGGGACGGACGCTAGGGCGTGGCGAGGGCTCGGGGGCGTGCCAGCTCTCCGACGAGAGCGCGAGAGAGGGGCGGAGTCGCGGTACTGGCGTACCACGAGGGGCGGGTACGGAGGCGGGGCTCCAAGGAATCCCCGGGAGCTAGGAAGAGGAGTGTGGTTTTACCCTACAGGTCCGAGTAGTGAAGGTGGTCCTATCGAGTTATTTTTATTCATATCCTCTTGGGGAACGTTTTTGAACTTCTGTCTGGTCCAGGAGTGTAATACGTCAGTTAGCCCAAATGCTATTTTTGAAAACAGGGGCTTTGTGAATAGTGTTCAATATTTTAACATCATTTTCCTTTTTCTAAAAAAAAAAAAATTTAATGTTTATTTATTTTTCAGAAAGAGACAGAACACGAGCAGGGAAGGGGCAGAGAGAGAGGAAGACGCAGAATCTGAAGCAGGCTCCAGGCTCTGGACTCAAATCCACAAACCGTGACATCATGACCTGAGTCAAAGTCGAAGCTTAACTGCCTGAGCCACCCAGATGCCCCCATCATTTTCCTTTTTTTAAAAGGGTTTTAGGGGTT
This sequence comes from Panthera pardus, assembly GCF_024362965.1. Classification (NCBI taxonomy): domain Eukaryota; kingdom Metazoa; phylum Chordata; class Mammalia; order Carnivora; family Felidae; genus Panthera; species Panthera pardus. The sequence continues at coordinate 191,324,264 of NW_026526688.1, forward strand.
TCTGGGTGGCTCAGTTGGTTAAACATCGGTGGGACTCTTGACTCTGGCTCAGGAAGGAAGGAAGAAAGAAAGGTGTTTAAAAATATAAATAAGAGGATTTTAAATTTTTATTGTAAAAAAACCCCCACACATGGTGGAATGCAACTCTGAGAACTTAGAAGCACAAGGTGAGTTACAAAACCATCCATAATGTTATACCAGTGTCTGATCCTAATTTTAGCTGGATCTTTGATTTTAGCTTAGGGCACAGGGTGGTGGCAGGGATCCACCAACTGAAGTGTGCTTCAAGGACCACAGCATTTACGTTTTCATATACTTAATGGGAAGGAAGAAATAAATCTCACAGCCCCCAAGTAACTTTAGTCCTTACCAAACAGTATTTATTATTGGCCACTTAGGGATGTAAGACAGTCTTTGATCAAACCTTAATTTTACAAAGTGTTCACTAAGGTACAACAGGATTTAAAAGGGTCCCTGGCCACAAGGACTCTTATGTAGTAGAAGCAAGATATATCATGACTGTGAGAGATAAAAATAGACGGTATTTCATTGAGTGATATGTGCCTATGCTCCAGTTCTTTCTGCCCCCTTCTCTGCTTGACTAAGACTTTGTCTGATGCCAGGAAACCTTCAATAACATTCCACATCTGGGTTATGTGCACTTCTTTTGCTCTGAAAGCAGCTTGTCTCAGAGAACTAATTACTGTGTGCTCATTGTATGTTTCCCCTCAGGCATTTTGGGAGCCAAGGTTTTCATGTCTTGATTTCCTGTCCCTAGATGTAGAGTATAGATGGTGGCTGGCACATAAACAAGGTGTTCATAAAATGAATGAAAGCATTGATCAAGGTCTAGTGGACATAGCTTTGATAATTAAAGAACAGGATAGGTCTCACTTGTAGTCTTTAGATACTAAATGCAAAACTAAAAAAGTTTGAAATGAGCCAGGCGAATGAGAAGGATTTAGATGATTGAGGAAGATATGAAAATAGGGAGGAGTGTGTGGGAAGTTATTGGCTTGGCTTGGGGAGAGTGATCAGGCCTGCCTAGAATGAAAGGTGGTTATAAAAGAGAGTGATGCTGGATTAAAGAGGATCTTGAAAGGCTGGCAGAGTTTATTATCAATGTGAGAGTCCACATGGACTCGATAATGTACTTCATAGAAGCTGGAGGACCTAAAACCTATGTTTTAGTACACCTGATAGAGGTTGGTATGAAGGGTAGAAGAATGAACAGTTTAGGGGAAAGTTACACCTTCATGGAAACCTGTGCATTGTCCAGAGAGACTATGAGGAAACTCCTCTGGCGTATCTGATTTAGATTCCAAGGAAGTTCTTTCACAACTCTGACAATTGTTGGGCAACACAAGTCTTGTTTATAGACATGCAAATTATGTCCTGTCCAATAGAAGTGAGTTGACTGCCCTCTCTCTCCCATGGAACCACATCCTCCACACTTGGATTTAGATGTCTGATGGAGTCTCATACCTCTGACCACACCCTGCAAACCTGCTCCAACCACAGCCTTCCTAGTCAATAGCCTCCCTGTTCCCATCCTCACTGATGACAACTTGTCTCCATGTGCATATTCATTTCAGTATTCTTGATCTATAAATTCATGGGTTCTCAGAATTATCTTTTGAGCTAGTTATAAACAACAATCTGTTTCCTTCATGAGTTAAATAAAATCTTTAACATGTATTCATCTCTATGTCCATATAAGAGCCATGATTATAACTTTTTTGGGAAAATTATCTTCTAACAGCAGGGAGGCTGACTAAAGGCATGAGTTTTTGACAGACTTTCTAGATGACTCAATTTGGGAAATGAAAGTTAGAATCAGCTAGACACAGCTTATGGATGTGAGACAACATATACCACTACCCTGTTTAGGACCCAAACACTCTCTTCTTGCTTGGGGAAAAGCGATGAAGGTAATGGGCGATGGGGAGTTTAATTATAAATGTTAACTCTCTGGTTCTTGGGTGGGTGGCTCGGTCACTTGAGCATCTGACGCTTGATTTTGGCTCAGGTCATGATCTCAGGGTCATGAGATTGAGCTCATGTTGTGCTCACCACTGAGCATGGAGCCTGCTTAGGAGTCTCTCTCTCTCTCTCTCTCTCTCTCTCTCTCTCTGTTCCTCCCATGCATGTGCACGCTCTCTCCCTCTCTCTGTCTAAAAAAAAGAAAAAAATGAAAAAACGTTGACTCTAACGTAACAATGGGACATTGGAGGGAAAAGCAGAAGGAAAGAAGTCCAGTGGAACTTGAGCTGATTATGCAGACTTTCACAGAGTGAGTTCAATAGCCAGGAGTCTGATGGTTTCCCTACAGATGCCATCATGGAGCAAGATGAACAAAGAGAAAAGACAGAGCTTGTAGCAGATACCCTCTGTCAGGAGATGGAGAAACCCAAGAAAGAGGCAAAGTAGGGAGTGGTCAGAGAGGCAAGAAGAGGACCTGATCATATAAACATTGATGAGTAACAGTCATTTAGCACCTCATGGGGCACCCTGGACAGGTAGTAATTCAACACTGCTTCTAGCTGATACGTTTAAAACATCAACACTTATTTAGACGGAGAAAGGGAGAAGCATTTTCTAGTAATAAAAATTATATACTTTTAGCTATGTTCAAGTTTAGGAAGTTGCTACATGCAATAACCCTAGCATAATATTTTAACTTGTTTCACATCTTCTTTCACTTTATAGCCTCCCTCCCCCCGCCAAGCCAAATCATGACTGGATGATGTTAGTCACTCACAGTCACTGAGGATAAAGGTAACCTTCACCCTGTGGTAGAGTCTGTGAGTTGTCCCCCAATATTAGTCTCCCTCCTTTCTCTAGTACTGGAAGCTTTAGTCAGGCACTTTGCCATCCAATGAAACTATATTTTCCAGTCTCTTGCTGGTAGGATGGTTCTGTGATTGGGTTCCAGCTAATGGGAGGGAATGGAAGTGAAGTATGCATGTGAGACTTACAAAGCACGGCCCTTCTTTGTCCATTTGTTCATTTAAAAATACTTATTGAATATTCAGTGCCAAGCACTGTTCTAGGCACTTGGGATCCATCAGTGAATAAAAGAGACAAAGATCCCTGCTAATTTGGAGCTTATATTCTAGTTGGGAGAATCAAACAATAAACATAAGGATTATGAGAAGTTATCTACATAAATTATGTTGTGTGTGAGAAGATAATACACGCATGCAATAGAAAAAAGAAAAGGCAGAGCAGAGCAAGGGGGTTGAGAGCAATCAGTGAAGGGGAATGTGATGCAGTGTTCAATAGGGTGGTCAAGGTAGGCCTCATTGGAAAAATGACATTTGAGCACAGCCTTGAAGGAGGTGAGAAAATGAATAGTGAGAATATCAGGGGAAAGAGCTTTCCTGGCTAATGTCATCAACTAGGAAGGCTGTGGGCAGAGCAGATTTGCAGGAGGTGGTCAGGGGTATAAGATGTCCATTAGACATCCAAGTGGAAATGTGGAGGAAGTAGCTTGATAGAGGAGTCTGGAGTTCAGGAGAAAGTTCTGGGTTGGAGATACATATTTGAGAGTAGTTGGCATGAAGACGGTACCTAAAACCATGAGTCCACAAAAGGAGACGTGTAGATAGAGGGGAAAAATCAAAAAGTAAAGCACCAAGGATTGAGCTCTAAGGTCCTTCAACACGAAGATGTTGGAAACAAAGAAGAACCAGCACACAGAATAAAATGTCACAACCAATGGGGCAGGAGGAAAACTGAGAGAGTAGTTCCTTGAAAAAAGCCTTAAGATTTCTGTAAAATGGAAAAGGGAGCCTTCCTCCTCCTCTTCTCCCCTTCTCTGTCACTGGAAGCACAGGCTTAGTGGAGGGGCGAGAACAGCAACCCTGTAAAACCATAAGCCACAGGAAGCTGGTCACCAACAGCAGGAGGCCAGTGAATCGTATCTGGACTGCTCATACCCCGACTGTCACTTTGTTTAGGCCACTGATATTCTATCCTTTGTTATAGCAGCTGAGTTTGAATTCTAACTAAAACACAGATAACAGATAACATTACAAAGCTTTGCTTAAAATCGGTTTTCAATTCTGGGACACCTGGGTGGCTCAGTCAGTAAAGCGTCTGACTTTGGCTCATGGCCTGATCTCACAGTTTGTGAGTTCAAGCCCCGAGTTGGGCTCTGTGCTGACAGCTCAGAGCCTGGAGCTGGCTTCAGATTCTGTGTCTCCATCTCTCTCTGCCCCTCCCCCACTCACACTCTGCCTCTGTCTCTCTCTCTCTCTCTCAAAAATAAACATTAAAAAAAATATTTTCAATTCCCCCACCCTAGTTTCAAGCTGAAATCTTTCCCACATCTTATTCGTTCTCATTCTTACTTTGGTTTTCTTTTTTCTTTTCCAAACTGGACAGATTCTTGTGGGGGAGTATTGGACGTTTTACAATTCAGATAATAAAACAAATCACTATGCCATAGTACTGTTTGCTTTCCTTTGATGGTGAGTCTAGACAGAGAAGCTGTCAAATGGGCTGGTCTGAAAGTGTGGGGTGGGGTCTGCCGCTGCTCCCCTTAAAACATACACGTTTAGGGGCGCCTGGGTGGCTCAGTCGGTTAAGCGTCCGACTTCAGCTCAGGTCACGATCTCACGGTCCGTGAGTTCGAGCCCTGCGTCAGGCTCTGGGCTGATGGCTCAGAGCCTGGAGCCTGCTTCTGATTCTGTGTCTCCCTCTCTCTCTGCCCCTCCCCCGTTCATGCTCTGTCTCAAAAATAAATAAACGTTTAAAACAAAAAAATACACGTTTAAACTAATATAACATTGTATGTTATTTATACTTTGGTAAAAAAGAAAAAATTTAAAGCCTTATACATTTGTATCACACAAAAAATAAATTCACAGAGAAGAGGACCATCATGAGGAGAATTTGATTTTCCTTTGAAGGTATTATGTACCTTGACAGGAAGTAATCAATTTTTATTTCACTAGATGTATGGTCATCAAGATGGAGGGGAATTTGAGTTAGCTGGCACCATATTTCTGATTTGGTTCATTAGCATGTTAGAGTCTTTTACCAGGCCTAGCTACCTGATTTTCAGAGCCCAGTGCAGAAGGAAAACGTGCGGCCCCCTCTTCAAAATGATTAAGAATTACAAGATGGAACATTAAACCAAGTGTTGGGCCCTGCTAACTGTGGGGACCTATGCATCACAGATCACCCGCCCACGAAGTTGGCCCTCCCCCTTACGGTACAGGTTTGTGTGCTGAGAGCCTCCTGGCTGGACAACCCCCGTATGTAGCCCTATCACCGAACACCATGCACAGCTTCCTAACATTCATGGTGCAATGTCACGAAAGCCGAGGAAGGAAGGAGGTTGACTACTGATTGAGAGTTCAAGGGTTTCAAATGCTCCCAAGATTAAGGAGTCCGGCGACAACATTTCATCCTATTTGTCAAGAAAGAGGCCCTCATTCACATCTCCGTGACAACACCTACCACTTGCTTGTTTGTAACTTTGCCCTAAGTTAGGAACAATTTCAGGCACAAACAGCAGAATATTTGACCAACGGAGGCCCAAACGAATAGCAGTTTGTTTTCCTCCTGTAACAGCAAGTCCAGTGATAGGTTTTTCCAGTGTTAGTTCAGCTGCTTAGTGATGCCTGGCTGTTCCTGCTCTTTGCTTGGTCTTTCCTTCACGGTTGCAGGAGCTTATCAGCAGCGTATCTACACTCAGGGTAGCAGAAAGGAATGGCACCGGCTGCATCTGTCTTCCATTTGCTTCAAACCTACCCACAATTCTGCTCCCACACGGGCCTCCCTCCTCAGGTTGCTCTCCTCTGAATTGAAATCTGCTGAGGGGGCCACCACGGGCAGAGTGGGGCCACCTGCCCGCCCCCAGCTGCTGGGAATGTGAGGCCTCTGGCTATTCCCTAAGGAGGCAGGGCTCCCAAGGTGGGCTGTTCCCTAAACGGAAGGGGTTTGTAAGAGGTACTGGGAAGCCAGCAAACCTGAGATGCCCACACAGCCCCATTCGGTAGCCACCCCCCTTCTTTGCAGTTTTGTTTTCCATGGTTTCAGTTCCCCTCGGTCAAAGGTGGTCTGGAAGCAGGTGACCCCCCCCCCCGACCGTATCAACTAATGGAACGTCTAACCTAACGCTCCATCAAGATGCCTACGTCCTTCACTTCATCTTGTCACGCAGGCATTTTATTGTCTCACATCATCACCAGAAAAAGAAAGGTGAGTCCAGTACAAGAAGATATTTTGAGACACACCTTTTTTTACAGAATATTATTATAATTATTCTATTTATTAGTAGTTATTGTTGCTAATCTCTTATTGTACCTAATTTATACATTAGTATGTATAGAGTTTGGTACTGTCTGTGGTTTCAGGCGTCCATAACCCTTACTGTTACGCAACTTCCTGTGTGTTAAGAAATTCTTCAATAGAGACTTAAACACATTAGAAATTTATCTTCTCATGTGAGAGAAGACAAAGGCTGGTACCGCAGCTGCCTACAGTTCTCAGAGGCTACATTTCTTCTGTCTTTCTGCACTACCATATTTAGTGTTAAGCAAATGACATCTGTTGCCTCTTATCCAGAGTAGGAACCTAGGCTCTTCTGCCCACTGCATCTTGGTATCCGAGTTTTCAAAGAAAAATGCAATGCAGTCAAGCACTGGATGGAAGTACATTATACTCACAGAGAGGAGACAGAGCAAGGTAAGGTTCAGCAGTGGGCGTCAGTCCCCGATGGCCAGTGGGTTTCCCTGAGAGCCAATGCAGGGCAACTGGCTTACCAGCACTTCTCTCTTGCCTCAGTAGCAGGACCCCTCCCCTTCCCCAGTGGAGTCTGAAACACTGAAAGCTAGGGGCATGCCTGTGGGCCATTGACACACACGTTTCAGAAGAACAAAGGAACACACACTGAGCCTACCCAGGATGAAAATCTGCCTTCTGAAACTAACAATGAAAGGGAAACTGGATATTGTTTCCACCACAAGCGGTGTCTGCCCACGCAGTATTTGCTACTCCTCTCTCAGGTCACAGTTCCAATTTCACTTCCCACAGGAATTCTTTCTTGATGCCCTTGTTAGATCAGGTCCTCTTTGTCTATGTTCTTTTAGAGGAGGTAAAATTTCTCCTTTACCCTCTTAGGGTCTCTAGTTGGGCCTGAAAATTAAACTGACATGACTGATTAACAGGAACAAAGCATACACATTTTACTTATTAATTTTTACATGGGAGCCTTCACAAGAAAAACAAAGACCCAAAGAGGCAATTAGGGCTGCAAGCTTATACACTAGGTTGTTAATGTTGTTTAAACCAACGCATTGCAAAGTATATTGCAAAGGCTGAGTGAATTCATTGCTGTGTACAAATCTAAGATTAATGTTCTAAAATAATACATGTGAAACTTTGAAATTTATGTTTTTTTAAAATTTTTTATGTTTATTTATTTTTGAGAGACAGAGGCAGACTGTGAGTGGGTGAGGGGCAGAGAGAGAGGAAGACACAGAATCTCAAGCAGGCTCCAGGCCCTGAGCTGGCAGCACAGAGCCTGATGCGGGGCTGGAACTCACGAGCCGTGAAATCACAACTTGAGCCGAAGTTGGAGGCTTGACCGACTGAGCCACCCAGGTGCCCCAAAATTTAGGTTTTAATAAAATATCCCTAGAAGACACATTCCAGTTGGAAGGAATCTCATGTGCAAAGATTACTGACACATTTATCTTTTGAATGAGATGATAATAGCTACTATATATTAAGAATCTATTGTGAACAAATAAAGGCTGAACATTTGCTTCATATATTTTTTTAAGTTTATTGAGACAGAGAGTGAGAGAGCGAGCATGAGTTGGGGAGGGGCAGAGGGAGAGGAAGAGAGAGAATCTCAAGGAAGGAATCTCCTGACTCAGGGCTCGACTCACGAACCATGAGCTCATGACCCGAGCCAAAATCAAGAGTTGGACGCTTAACTGACTGAGCCACCCATGCATCCCTTAACACGTTTGTTTGTTTGTTTGTTTAACATCAATCCTATTTCTCATCTTCTTGGATTTTGCCCTTGAATTTCTTATTTCTGTTATCAAAATTTTTCATTTCCTAGAGCTCTTTCTTTTCTCATTTTTGCCCTATTTACAACTATTTTTCTGTAGACATTAATAACACTTTCTCTGAAGTTTGCTCCTATTCTCTGAATTGTCTGTTTCCTCTGAGACCTAGCTCTTCTTTGTTTTAATCTGACTTTGATGTTGGTGGATTTCCTCAAATGCCTGGTGATCTTTGGCTGTCTAATAATATATAAGAGTGAGGCACTACAAGGCTAAATGGAACCTCTTTGACAATTAGTAGCTGTCACCTAAGGGTGTTTAGGTAGGATCCAGTCATTTCATGGGGACATCCCCAAATATCAGAATTGACAAGTCTTTCCTCTTGGGCTGCCCCTTTTCCTCAAAAAGGATCCTTTGATTGTCTGTCCTTCAATAGCCTGACTGCTAGTTTTTCTGGAGCATGTCAAGTGGAATGTGTCTTGACTCATAATTCAGTCTATAGATTTTCATTTAATTTCCCTATTTTCATTTTTTAAGTTTATTTATTTATTTTGAGACAGGAGGTGGGGAGGAGCAGAGAGGGAGAGAGGGAGAAAATCCCAAGCAGGCTCCAAGCTGTCAGCTCAGGGCCTGACACAGGGCTTGATCTCACAAACTGCAAGATCATGACCTGAGCCAAAACCAAGAAAGAGTCAGATGCTTAACCGACTGAGCCACCCGGGCACTCCTTCCCTATTTTCAATTACGTGCATCCCCCTGATGGATCTGGGCCCCCCAAATCTGGAGTATCTATGATTCAATCCCTTTAGAGAGAGAATCTAGTCTTCAACTAAATTAGGAAAGAAGCATTTATGTGGGGGAGAGTGAGTATAATGTGTAAAGATTTATTGAGGTATCATTTCATGTTTCTGTTTACAGTTTCTTCATTGCTGTGTAATTTGGCCTCATGATGACTCTGTAAATTAAGGATTAAAAGGATCGTTCTCCATATAATCTCATCACGGACTGAATAATTTACTACTCCTCAGACCAGGGGAATGGAATTTTGCTATATGTGTTTGTTCATTTATGAAGCAAATATTTATTGAATACCTACTTTGTGTGAGATACTGTTCTAGGAGCTGGGGAACACAGCAGTGAATAAGACAAGCAAGAGAGTCCTGAGTTACATGAGCCCCAGGATCTATCTATTTACTTCATTCATTCACTTCATAAATATTTTCAGGGCTTACAATATGGCAGTAGTGAGGTAGCCCAATACAAGATAAATAAAAGACACAATCTGCCTTCACTCAGCACATCATGCGGGAAGGAAGAAAGACCACTAAACAAGGCAATCCCAAGGGTATGTGATGAGTGAGGGCTGTGATAAGGAGACTACAAGAGCACAGAGTAGGAAGCTCTCACCTGATTTGTGAGGCAGGAAAGTTCTCCCAGAGAAATTAACATTAAAGCTGAGACCTGTACAATGAGTAGGACAGATGGAACTGAAGAGAGAGGAGGTAGGTGAAGAGCTTGTTAATAGGCAAGAGTGTGTGGCTGGTCTTTCAAGGAACTGAGAGTCGATGTGGCTGCAGTGTAGACAGTAAGGGAAAATGGAGCTGTACAGGTAAGCAGGGTCTAGCAGTTGAAGACTTGTACTCTGGGGAGAGCTAACGGTGGCTTGGACTGCATGGGGGCTGCAGCAAAGGAGGAAAATGGAGAATTATCATGCACTTAAGGTGGAGTCAAGATGACTTGGTGATGGACTGGATTTGAAGAGTGAGGGGCAGTGAGGATTCAAAGGTGACTCCTAGATGTCTAGCTTAAGCAGTAAGGTGGATGTCATGCTTTCAGCTGAGATTGAAGACCCAGGTGGAGAAGCAGTCCTGGGAATGGGGTTAAACAAAGAGGCAGTAGTAAAAAAACAAAAAAACAAAAAAACAAAAAAACCCAAAAAACAGTTCCATTTTACTCAAGGTGAGTTTGCAGTTGGAGACATCCAAGTGGAAATATGCAATAGGCAGCTGGATGTAAGGGTTGGGAGTTCAGGTGAGTCATGCTGGCTAATGATACAATTTTGCAAGCATCAGCCAGAATGGAACCAGGGGAGAGGGTAAGATTCCATTAAGGAACAGGTAGAGGAAGAAACAGAGAAGGAGCGGCCTGAGGGGTAGCAAGATAAAGACAGTGACTAGAGAACAACAGTGCTCAGCAAGCTCCAACACTGCCTGAAGATGAGTCAGCAAGAAGAAAAACCGGCAAGAGTCCAACAGATGATACAATGTGGAGGTTCCAGTTTACTTGGCAAGAGCCATTGCAAAGGTCTATTCCATCCGTAGCAGATTCTGTAAAAATGTAGGTTACCTCATGTCACTCCTGAGTTCAAAATTCACCAAGGTCTTCTGATCATTCACTTTCAGACTTACAATGTCCAACTAGGGATCCAGTCTCTCCACCTCCAACCAATTATCTTCTGGGTCTCATCTCCTACGACTCCCTCTACTCCTATCACTTTACCACCTCACTGTGTCTTGAAAAAGCCAGGGAGGCTCCTGCCACAGGGCCTTTGCAGTTGCTATTTGACCTGTCAGGAATGATGTTCCCAGATTTCTGCCAAACTCCTCCCTTTGCTTCCTTAAGGTCTTTGCTCAAATATTACTTTTTAGTGAGGGCTTATCTGACACTCTGTTTAAATCACTTTTGTAGGGTGTCTGGGTGGCTCAGTAGGTTAAGTGTCTGACTCTTGATCTTGGCTCGGGTCATGATCTCATGGTTCGTAAGTTCAAGCCCCACATCGGGCTCTGATCTGATAGTGCAGAGCCTGCTTGGGATTCTCTCTCCTCTCTGCCCCTCACCTGCTTGTGCTCTCTCTCTCTCTCAAAATAAATAAACTAAAAAAACACCCCAAAACATAAATCACTCTTGTTTCCATATAAGCACTATTCCTCCTTACTATTTTTTTTTCATGGCTTTTACCACCATTGAACATACTATATGTTTAATTTATTTACTTTATTGCCTGTCACCTCCACCTTTCCTCAAACGTAAGCTGCATAAGAGAAGAAATTTTGTTCACTTATGTGTCCCAAGAAGCTAGAACAACGCATATGACATCATCATCACTTAATAAATAGAAACTAGAATAATGCATATGGCATAATAGTCACTCAATAAATATTTGGTGAATAAATTAATGACTCAAGTAATGGTTCAAAAAAGTAGATATGGAGAATGTAAATTAAAATTTTTTCAAAAGTTTGGCTGAAAGAAGTGGAGAAAGATATTGTTGTACTTAGAGGGAAATGCGGGGTCTAGGGAAGATGATGTTTTTGTTTGGTTGACACTCATATTTTTCCTTTTCTTCTTAATGTTTTATTTTGAAAAAAAAAATGATCAGTTTGCAGAAAGTTGGAAAGGAAATCCAGGAGACTCCATTTACACTTCACCTGTTTTCCCCAGTGGTTACTTCTACATCTACATAATTATAGAACAATACCAAACCCAAGAAGATGACATTGGTATGTGAATGTGTGTCTATACAGTTCTATGTTTTATCACATGAGTAGGTCTACATTCGCATCTATATAACTACAGTACAATATCCAAACTAGGAAACTGACGTTAGCATAATGTGTGCGTATATTTCCATGTTACTTTATCACATCAAACTATTACAAAGATCTCCCTCATGCTCCCTTCTCCCCATCCCTAACCCTTGGCAACCACTAATTTGTTCTCCATGTGTAGAATGGTATCATTTCTAGAGTGTTATGTCAATGGGATCATATCATATGTGACCTTTTAAGATTGGTTTCTCCTACTCAGCATGTGCTCTGGAGATCTGTCCAATGGTTCATTCCTTTTTCTTGCTGAATAGTATTCCATGGTATAGATGCTCCACATTTTTTTAGCCATTCACCTGCTGAAGGACATTTTGATTGTTTCCAGTGTTTGACTATTCCAAACAAAGCTGTGGGACACTTGGGTGGCTCAGTGGGTTAAGCGTTCAACTCTTGAATTCAGTTTTTAAGGAAACCATCAAACTATTTTCCAGAGGGGCTGTACCATTTTACATTTCTCATGATTGTTTATTTATTTATTTATTTTTTAAGTTTTATTTATTTTGAGAGAGACAGAGACAGCGTGAGCAGGGGAGGTGCAGCGAGAGGGAGAATTCCAAGCAGGTTCTGCACACGGTCAGCGCAGAACCCAATTCAGGCTCAAACCCATGAAACCGTGAGATCATGACCTGAGTCTAAATGAAGAGTTGGGTGCCACTGACTGAGCTGCCCAGGTGCCCCAGATTGTTTTGTTTCTTAAGGTGGGTGATGTAAAACATGTTTATGTGTTGTAGGGGAGGAGCCAGTCACCAGGAAGGGGAAAGGTGCACTGTTTGGGGGGTGGGGGGTGGGAGCAGAGTCCAAAGGCAGCAAGAGGGGTGGCCCTGGAGTGGAAGAAAGGGACATCCCTTGACTGAATAGCACACACTAGTAACCAGAGGAGGAAGGGGTGAGGTCAGACACAGGCTGCTTTATAGGTTTGGTAGCAGGAACTTACTGGCTTCTCTTCTCACTAGTAAATAGAGAATGAAGGCCAGGCTGAGAGTGACATGCTCTAAGATCAAAGGGTTCTGAGTTCAAACACAGTTGGGAAATGCTTCTTGTTAACGCTGAACCCTAGCTATGAGCTAGGTGGGAAAGGTGAGAATGAAAACTGGCCACACCCTGTGGTTTGAACAAATGAATGTGTGTGGTGAAGGATTAATTGTTTGCTCTCCTCATATATTTCTAGGCCCTCCCCTCACCCATCCAGAGAACAGTGTTCTTGGCACACCACTTGGGGAAGCTCTGGAAGAAAGGATAGTTGCCATGAACACTCATGGGCTTCCAGCCTCCCCAACAGAGGCAGGAGTCCAGCTATGTGGGATCAGAGTATTGTGCTCAGATTTTTAGTAAAATCTCCTAGTATTTAAAAAGTATCCCAATATAATTTGGCATATGCACTAGTTATACGAAACTGATACTTAAAAATGAATTAACATCTGGGGCGCCTGGGTGGCTCAGTCGGTTAAGCGTCAGACTTCAGCTCAGGTTATGATCTCACAGTTTGTGAGTTCAAGCCCTGCGACGGGCTCTGTGCTAACAGCTCAGAGCCTGGAGTCTGCTTCCGATTCTGTGTCTCCCTTGCTCTCTGCCCCTCCCCCTCTCACACTGTGTGTGTGTTTCTCTCTCTCTCTCTCAAAAATAAACATTTAAAAAAATGAATTAGCATTCTTAGGGGCACCTGGGTGGCTCAATAGGTTGAGAATCCTACTCTAGATTTTGGCCCAGGTCATGGTCCCAGGGTTGTGGGATTGCATCAGGCTCCGAACTAAGTTTGAAGGCTGCTTGAAATTCTCTCTCTCTACCTCTGCCCCTCTCCCCCACTCACATGCTCTCTCTCTCTAAAATAAAAAATAGGGGCCGCCTGGGTGGCTCAGTCAGTTAAGCCATCAGACCGGCTCAGGTCATGATCTCACGGTTTGTGGGTTCGAGCCCTGCATCGGGCTCTGTGCTGACAGTTCAGCCTGGAGCCTACTTCGGATTCTGTGTATCTCTCTCTCTCTCTCTCTCTCTGTCCCTCCCCTGATCATGCTCTGTCTCTGTCTTTCTCTCTCAAAAATAAATAAACATTAAAAAATTTTAAAAAATAAAAAATAAATTAAAAAATAAGAATAAAAATGAATGAGCATTCTTCTATGAACACTAGATTTGTTACAAAAGTGGTGCTGCAGAGCAGCAGAGAAACAAGTCTTTTACGTAATTGAAGCCCTCGGATCTCAATTAATGAAGTGGGGCCAGGTGGGTATGTGTCCAGGAAAAAATTAGTTTTGACCCTTACCTCATAACAAACACAAAAATCATTTCCAAGCAAATGTGAAAGGTAAAACGGTAAAATCTGTGGAAGAAAACAGAGGACACTATTCGGATGAACTAGGGATAGGCAAAGATTTCTTACACATGGTTCAAAAAGCACGACCAATAAAGGAAGAGTGATGAATTACATTAAGAACTTCTGTTCAACAAAAAGACATTCAGACAGTGAAAGGCAAACCATAGCTTGGGAAAAGATATTTGCGAGCCATGTAATCAGCAAAGAATTTGTATACAAAATAAATACCACACATTGGTTACTGACAGACAAGTCAATAAAAGCTGAGCTCTGGAGCCAAAGTGCCTGTAGCTACATCCCAGTGTGACTTTGGGCACATTATTCAATGCTTCTCTGTCTCCCTTTCCTTACCGTAAAGTGCAATTAACAGTACACCCACCTCCTAGGCTTGCTGTGAGAATTAATCCATACAGAATTAATCTACTTGGAGTAGAGTTTTGCACACCAGAAGAGTCTGACAAAAGTTACCAATTATTTATGTGTTCTCTACGTTTTCAAAGAAAGGTGAAAGCTTGATGCGGAGAATTTACGACTTAGTGTACTTCCATCATCAGGGTGACTGTCGTTGATGCGCAGGACGTGCTGCGCATCACATTTCCAATCACACAGTAGCCGTGTGTGCGCATGCGCGTGGGTACAGGTAGTGAGACGCCAGCAAAGGTGCCCCACCCTTTCCGTAGTAACTGGGAGTCATTTCGGCTTAACCACCAGGTACCTGCAGTGATCTTGCCTTTATCCTCCTCTACCCAATAATTTTGACGCCTTTATGATACCCTTAGACAATATCACAGCATCAATTGTAGAATCGTGCAATTCACTGCTTCTATCCGTGTTATATTTGACAGTTTTACAGATATGTGCAGAATTCCTGGAGAACATTTTAGGCTTACCCTTGCCTTGTTAGGAGTTTGCACTTGTGTAGGTGTTTATCTTAAAGGAAATGCTTTCCTCAACTTTACCATTTCCATATGGGTAGTCTCGTGAGTCACTGTTCTCCCTTCTGAAGGCAGAGATTCAAGTTCAAGGTGCCCTTGCCAGGGAAGCATTTTCCTTGGCTAAGGTTCACCAGGCAATTTTCTCCAAGTGCCATAGGTCAGCTGGATTTCATTGGCATCGCTTGTGTAACAGAAGCACTTGTAAAGCCAGTATGTCTCTGGGGCTTTCTAATTAATCTGTCTTCACTCCCCAGGGGGTAGCCTGTGTTAACAAGAAATGATCATCCACAAGCAGACCCACGTTTATCAAAATGTGGTTGTGGCCCATGTGGGTAAGTCTCACTGGAACTGCTTGTTAAAAATGTAGATTTCTAGGTCTCACCCTAGACCTGAATCAGAATCACCCTAGAACTTCTGAATCAGAATCTTAGGGAGCGTGAGTTGAAAGTTTGCATTAAAAAAATATTTCTAGGTGAGTCTGAAATTTAAGAACTACAGAAATGTAAATTTCTGAGTTCCACAGCATCTGCTTCTAGAGCTAGGAAATCAATGCCCAACAATGCCGCTCGAATACAGTTTGTGAAAAATTGAGGCGAGTTGAATCTATGTAAGGATTACATTCACGGAGGATGAATATGTGAAGTGGGTAAAAAAGTTACTGGAGCAGGTGAGTACCCAACTTGTCATAGTCAAGAACTTGCTAGAGCTAAGGGAGTGTTTTGCCCTACCACTGTAAAGTGAATTACTCAAAAAATAGGGTACTCAAAATAATTCACTCAAAAATAGAGTGAATTACTCAAAAAAAAAAAAAACAAAACAAACTTCATCCTTATCAATTCTACCACTGAATAAAAATAGAACTAAGTTTCTATATCTCGAGCTCTCTGTTTAAGAAATGGATTCTTTTCTGGGGCGTCTGGGTGGCTCAGTCAGTTAAATGTCCAACTCTTGATTTCAGCTCAGGTCATGATCTCACGGTTCACGAGTTTGAGCCCCACATTGGGCTCTGTGCTGATGGTATAGAGCCTGCTTGGGATTCTTTCTTTCTCTCTCTCTCTGCCCCTCCCCTGCTCTAGCTTTCTCTCTCTCTCTCTCTCAAAATAAATAAATAAAAGAAAAAAAGAAGTGGACCCTCTTCTTATGTGGGGATACAGAGGACAGAAGAGATAAAGTAAGGCAAGAGCAGCGTGGGCTGAATGCAGCACACGCTGAACGTGGTATCTGCTCAACCAAGGAAAAAACAAGACATGCCGGAAATAGCAGAAATGTTTTTCCTTCCAAGATGAAATGCTTAGGTTACTAAGGAATGTCGAGCCCACCCTTACCCATTACTCCACCCCATGCATTTCTTCCTGAGTTTGCTAATGTATATGCATAAGCAGTCACGTAATTAGAGTCATGGTATGTCAGCATGACTCAGTAACTTATTTTTCTGCTTTCATTTCCACATACTACTATTCACTCCCCAACAAATACAGGAGAGCTACCCAGGTCAGGGCTGCACACAGCCCTCTCTTGCTTAAGGGAGTTTTTCTTGGTGCAGTCCCTCTGGGCCTCTCATTGTTCCAAACCATTTGGACTCTGAGTAATACTTTTGTCTCACTTCGCACGGAGCAGCACAACATTCTTATGTCCAGGGAGTGTACTGATCAACCTATGGAGTCGGGTAATTCTGCACTTACATTCAGGCACTGTATATTTCAAACACTGTATATTGTCTTGATTGTATCAGTAATTCCCAAATGCCAACTCTTAGCTGTCAGCTGGAGAACTCAGGAAACACACACATGCACGCACACACTCACTCAGAAATCTACCTTTCCTTTTCTCCTTCCTCCCCCACAACAGATTCTGATTTAGTTTTTAAAAGCTCAGCAGGTAATTTTGACCGTCATCCATGTTTGGAAACTATTGAGATGGTTCCTTGTGCCTATCTATCAATCTGTAGATCTATCAATCTATCTATCCTATTTATTCTGCTTTCCTTATTCCAGAAAACATTTAAGATATGAGCTTAATTAAATACAGTATCTTAGGAAACCATTTAATAAAATAAATAAAATATTTATAGTAGTTTAATTTTTACCTTCTCTCCCATAATTTTGTGCTTTCCAGATTTTCTTAATGTGTGTTTTTTTTTCTTTGACAGAGAGAGAGGGAGAGAGAGAGAGGGCACAAGCAAGCAAGAGGCAGAGAGAGAGGAAGAGAGAGAGAAGCAGGGCACACCTGAAGCAGGATTTGTGCTCACCCAAAGTGGAGCTTGAGCTCAACCGATTCGGGACTCGAACTCATGAACCCTGAAATCATGACCTGAGCAGAAGCGGATGCTTAAACGACTGAGCCACCCAGTTGCCCTGGCATGTGTTATTATAATGATAATAACTTTTAAAGTTTTCTTAATGTTTATTTATTTTTAAATGTTTATTTATTTATTCTGAGAGGGGGAGGCAGGGAGAGAGGGAAAGAGAGAATCCGAAGCAGGTTCTGCACTGTCAGCCAAGAGTCACAAACTGTGAGGTCAAGACCTGAGCCGAAACCAAGAGTCGACGTTCAACCAACTGAGCTACCCAGGTGCCCCTTATTTATTTTTGAGAGAGAGAGAGAGAGCATGCACATGTGAGGGGCAGAGAGAGAGAGAGAGAGAATCCCAAGCAGGCTCTGTGCTGAGCCTGAGTCAGGGGGGTGTCTCACAAACGGTGAGATCATAACCCGAGCTGAAATCCAGAGTCAGATGCTTAACTGACTGAGCCATGCAGGTGCCCCATTAAAGAGTAAATTTTTATGGGTAAAAAGTTGATCCAGTGACTTGTCATGGTTGCCCTATCTACTCTTTTATACTTGGTGAGTTATCAGTTAACAAAATATTTTTAGTTTTAGGACTCTCTTTTCCCTCAGAAGACTAAAAAGGAATACTTTAATGGCTAAGACTTTACAGATTACTGGTAAGATAGAAGACCTCTAAAGTTCTAACAGTTTCTGTCTTAACGGTCTGTCAGCACCCCCTGAGAAATGATGGCCATTGTACTTAGCCAGCAATGTTATATGTAAAATATAGAAAGGGCTTTCCTTCTCTGATTGGAACTTGAAATTGAAATCTATCCTGTTAGAATCATAGACTGAATCTGAGTTGGAAGACCCGTTCAACATTCCCTATCCCCCTGGAAATCATACCCCAGGACACAATGTATTTGTTTCCAGTGGATTGCTTCCCCCCAGTGGTGAAAGATGGTCCTACCATGTCAGTTTTTAAAAGTAGTTCAACTTCAAAATCAGTTTATCAATTTTTGCACAGCATGCATTTCTTTGACTGTGATTATTACAACCTATGCTTTTGTGACAATATCACATAATATCAGTGCTAAAACAGCCCATGATTTTAACAAAGCAATAAGGCAGGTGAAGCTCATTACTTCTCTAATTTCTTTTTGACTCACTGTTTCAAATGAAACGACTTATCTCTGATTTACAATACTCCTACTGTTAAGATATCTTAGAGAAATGCATGTAACTGTTATAGTTAAAAGTCAGCCCTTATCATACTAAGACAGCATTATAAGCCAGTGTGGTTAAGTTTCCAGAAATGGCCAATTGCCACCCTGTGGTTATAGCCTTCAGTGACAGAACAGAACAAAACGAAAAGAAGCAAAACAAAGGGATCCGGACACAGTTTACTACCAGATCCAGGATTTGGTAAATGGTTCATGCCTAGAAAACAGTTGTTATTTGGAGGCAGATTGCTCTGAAGAACCTCAATGAGCTCGGCGAAGTTTTGAAAACATCCTTTGGTGTCCTGGAATAGGCAGATGTAATTATAAATTTTTCTTAAAATAACTGCTTTTCTACCATTTTCAAAAGGTGTTTGTATACATTGTATTATTATTTGATCCCTCAGCAACTCTGCAAGGTAGACAGGGAAGGTATTATTATCTTTTTTTTTTTTTTTTTTTCTGGTTGAGGAAAGAGCACACAGCAAAAACAGTCCCAGAAATGAGGCAAGAATCACAGGTGTCCAGTGTTTGTGAAATGCTTCAGACTCAACATTCAATTTCCGGCTGTGTATTACTTGGATGACCCGTCCACAGGCTCGAAGATGTAACTCATCCCAAACTATTCCTTCTCCTGGATTCCTGTGACGGTCGGTGGTATCACCATCATCACTAACCTCCTCAAATGAGAAATCTGGGAGGCCTCCTGGATCCTTCTCCTTCCTCTGTCCCTGCTTGCAACCAACAAATCTTGTTGGTTTTCCTGACCCTCCTTCACATCCTGCTCCTCCCTCGTTATTATTCCCTGGAGCTGCCATAACAAAGTGCCACAGCTGCTCAAGGGTTCAATCAGAGAAGTGGCCCTGCTTTCACATTTTAGCCAACCCCCAACCTCATCATAAAGGTTAACCCTATCTTACCTTTAAAATAACACCATGTGAGTACTTCCATACCCGCAACTTTATTGGAAACTTTACCCTCACTCCAGCACATGATTACTATTGGTGACTTTACTTACAAACCCCACCACTGTCCGCGTGAAGCCGTGTCAGGAACCAACTTGGTCCACGCCCCAAACTCATGTAATAATCAAATGGGATGTTTGTGTTTTTGCTTTCTGGTCTATAAACTGCCCAAACAATGTCCTATTCATCTTTGTGCCCTCAGGACCCAGTGCTGGACACATAGTGATTCTCCCCAAATATCTATTGAAAACAAAGTTAAAATAGTCATATCAGTGGGAGGACAGTGTAGGGGCATCCCAAGGAAATATTTGAAAATAGTTTCAGTGAGAAGCTAAAAGGTGTCCCTGGAGGTGGGAGTGTGGAGGTGAAGGTACAGACGAAACAAGATTAGCCATGGGCTGATCATTGAAGCTGGGTGATGGGACTGCATTATAATAGTCTGTCTGCTTTTAATTAGATTTGAAAATTTCCCGATTAACATGTGAAAAAAAAAGAAAGTCTATTTGTTTATAAACAGGCATGAGAAAGAAGTCTTAATGTTATAATGAAGATGCCCGGGAAAGCTTATTTTTTGCATTTTGTCATAATGGCCCTTTGTTGAGGAACGATGGCAGTGACTTCCATATCTTCCGGGGAGAAGCCCAGGCAAGGGTGTCACTGCCGTGGAGCTTGAGATGGTGTCACAGTTTTCCTGAGGATAAAACCTTCATTTAGCTGCAGAGGAAACAATTGAGTATTAGAATGATCATTGTTACACGCTATCCTTTGGCTCCGATTTTGTTTTGTCTTTAATGATGTTTTGTCTTTAATGATGGCATGAGTAAGGGATTATAGGATCTGATGGGATCGTCTGAAATGTCAGCCCTGGAAATTTCCACTGCAGGGGGAGGTCATGAGGTTAGATACTGATATAGCCCTTAAAAGTTATAAAGAAGAAAACATGGAAATTAAAAAAAAAATAGGCTTGATATTTTTATGTGAAGAAAAGGGAATGAAAATAAGTACAGGCTGTACACTATGTGGGATGAGAGACACAATGATGGCATATAAAAATTATAATTTAGGGGGCGCCTGGGTGGCTCAGTCGGTTAAGTGGCCGACTTCAGCTCAGGTCACGATCTCGTGGTCCGTGAGTTCGAGCCCTGCGTTGGGCTCTGTGCTGACAGCTCAGAGCCTGGAGCCTGTTTCAGATTCTGTGTCTCCCTCTCTCTGACCCTCCCCCGTTCATGCTCTGTCTCTCTCTGTCTCAAAAATAAATAAACATTAAAAAAAATTTTTTTTAAATTATAATTTGGGGACATTATGCTACAACATGGATGAACCTTGAAGACATTAGATTAAGCAGAAGAGCCCAGTCACTAGAACCACATATTGTCTAAATCCATTTATAAGAAATGTCCAGAATAGGCAAATCCCTAAGACAGAACGCACATTAGTGGTTGCCTACACTGGGCTTGGAAGAGAGGGAGCAGAATGCTAGAGGACCTGGGCTCCTTTTGGGGCCGTGAAAATGTTCTAAAATTGTGGTGATGTTTGCACACAATTCTACAAATGCTCTCAATTGTACACTTATTTATGTATTTATTTATGAATTGTCTACTTTAAATGACTGCAGTTTATGGTGTATAAAGTCATCCTCAATGAAGCTGTTAAAAATGTTGGGGTTTTGGGATACAATATTTTTTTTTAATAAAATTATCTTATTACATCATGATGTAATTCATTACATTATCTTCTCCACAAACACTGCACAATTTATCATCACTCATAGTGAAAATCCAGCAAGGATGCGTCCCATTCACCAATGGTAATGAATTTTTATTAAAAGAAAATCCCAGAGACTATGTTTCTGATAAACCATAAAATTGAAGACACTTTGTTTTTCATATTTTTTTTTTAATGTTTATTTGATTTTGAGAGAGAGAGAGAGAGAGAGAGAGACAGATTGCCAGCAGGGGAGGGGAAGAGAGAGACACACACACACACAGAACCCAAAGCAGGCTCCAGGCTCTGTGCTAACAGCCCCTATATGGGGCTGGAACCCATGAACTGTGAGATCATGACCTGAACCGAAGTTGGATGCTTAACCGACTGAGCCACCCAAGTGTCCCAAATCAAAGACTCTTAAAATTAAGTTCAATCAGCTTTTCACTGAGTGTAAGCAATGACTCAAGGTGTGTTTGGCTTTCTAGCAGATGCTGCACAGTCTGCTGACACCATCTTCTCTCTTTCTTCTGTTGCTTTGTCAAGGATAAGGTTGTCAGGGAGAGTTCTCATACTAGTTGGTCCCCATGGTGGGTGAGCAGTGGTCCCTCATCCCAAATGGGACTTAAAGCCACCTCCCCCCAAACAGTTGTTATTTTAATGGCAGTTCCCTTGCAGTTTTTTTGTCTGATGGCAAAATGTTACTGAACTGACTTCCTTTTTCTGACATCTGTAACCACATACCCAACTTCTTGAGCTTCTGTTTCTCGTCTAAAAAATAGATGCATAGTATGAGCTACCTCAAAACACAGCCATGCTGATTCAGGGCTGGGACAGGGAGAGCACAACATAAGCCTAGAATCTTGCTGTGCCAAAGGTAAAGAAGTGCTTAGAGAACAGTGGGGACCTGTCAAAAGGAGCTACCAGAAGGCTCTCTCGCGGGTCACATTTGGGACAATTTGAGCATCAAAATAAACAATGAACTAAGAATGGATAATAAACCATAGAATGACATAGGAATCTATGAGTCCATATTCATAAAAACAAATGAACAAATACATAAATAAATTCTACCTTACAGTAAAATGCCAACTAATACATGTAAGAAGGAATAATGCAATTAGGAAAAGAACCATTTGGTAACCATCACAATAACAGTGGATTCAGGCAGGAAGCAGTCAACAGATGCTAAAACTAGTGGGTGAGAGGGGCGCCTGGGTGGCTCAGTCAGTTAAGCATCTGACTTCAACTCAGGTCATGATCTTGCGGTTTGTGGTTCGAGCCCCGCGTCAGGCTCTGTGCTGACAGCTCAGAGCCTGGAGCCTGTTTTGGATTCTGTGTCTCCTCCTCTCTCTGCCCTCCCCTGGACCATGACCATGCTCATGCTCTGTCTCTCTCTGTCTCTCAATAATAAATAAACGTTAAAAAACAAAAAAAACTAAAAAAACTACTGGGTGAGAATATGATGGGAAATAAGATGTTTACATAGGCTCAAAATATCTCTCAAGAAGATACTGACTAATGTGAATGGGAAAGGTAGTAACCACAGTGGAGAAATCTGACAATACCACTCTCCAAGCTATCACAGTTAATACCACCAGGACAAAAAGATATCAAGCGCCTCCTATAGGTTGTATTGAGATGGTTCCAACATCATGTGAAAGGTGATTCCTGCCGAGAAGGCACAGCTAAATCTAAGGAAACACAAACCCAGAGAGAGTCTATAAAATAAATGTCCTGTGTTCTTCAAAAAATGTCAAGGTCATGAGAGAAAACAAAGGACTGATGGATTGTTCTAGTTTAAAGGACACTAAAGAGATATGATACTAAATGCAACCTGGCCCCTGCATCATGTTAAAAGGAACAAACTATAAAGGACAAAAGAGGACTGTTGGCAAAATTGGAATAAGATCTGTAGATGAGACAACAGAACTGTGTCAATGTTAATTTCCTGATTTTGCTGATTGTGTTGTAGTTATATAAAAGAATGCCTTTAAAAATATTTTTAAAGGAAATACACACTAAAGTATTTAGAGGTAAGTGGTAAGATGTCTGCAACTTACTCTCAAATGCTTTAGCAAAAGTCTATGCACACACCCTTGCGTGCATACACACATGTACATAGTGCACATCACACACACACACCTGCATACATATGCACATGCACACACATATGCACACACATGCACATGCGCACACACAGAAGAAGAGAGAGGTGAAGAGAAGAGAGAGAGAATGTAATAAAAAAAATATGGTAAAATGCTAACAGTGGAGAATCTAGCTAAGGGATATGTGGGGATTCCTTGTACCACATTTACGAGTTGCTGTAAGTCTAAAATCATGTCAAAATTAAAAGTTAAAAAATTGCCACAGGCATCAAATGTGATAGCATAGGTAAAGCTCATCAAGTGCTTAGCATAGTGCCTGGAATATAGGATATATTTCCTGCAAGACTGCTAATATTACAGACTTATCTTCTGATATGCAGTCTTCTACTCTGTGCAGCCCATCGTCTCACTGTCCTCAGAACACAGCTCAGTCCATCTTTCCTGGATGCCCTGCTTGCTTGTGTCTCTGTCTTTTCCATGCATCCTCTCTGCCAGCATGAAACACATTTACTTGACCTCCAGTCACTTTCCCAAGAAACTTTATTGACCACTGCAATATGTACCTTTCTTATGTGTACCTTTCTCTTTCCTGAATTCTTACGGACCAAATGATCTAAAAAGTAAGCAACAGGGATGCCTGGGTGGCTCAGTTGGTTAGCATCCGACTTCAGCTCAGGTCATGATCTCACAGTCTGTGAGTTTGAGCCCCATGTTGGGCTCTGTGCTGACAGCTCAGAGCCTGGAGCCTGCTTCAGATTCTGTGTCTCCCTCTCTCTCTGCCCC
Organism: Panthera pardus; assembly: GCF_024362965.1. Lineage (NCBI taxonomy): Eukaryota > Metazoa > Chordata > Mammalia > Carnivora > Felidae > Panthera > Panthera pardus. The sequence goes on from NW_026526688.1 coordinate 191,348,187, forward strand.
TCCCCTGCCCACACTCTGTCTCTCTCTGTCTCAAAAATAAATTAAAAAAAAAACATTTAAATAAATAAAAAAATAAAAAGTAAGCAACAACTCATTTGTTGTCATATATGATTTATCTGTTTATAAAAAGAAGAAAGTTATATTATCCACCACTTTTTTTTTTTCCAGAAGAAGTTGGCTTGTTTAGAAATATGTACTGGAGGGGCTCCTGGGTGGCTCAGTCAGTTAAGCATCTGACTCTTGATTTTGGCTTGGGTCATGATCTCACAGTTTGTGAGTTCAAGCCCTACATCGGGCTCTGTGCTGACATTGCAGAGCCTGCTTGGGATTCTCTCTCTCCCTCTCTCTCTACCCATCCCCTGCTCATGCTCTGTCTCTCTCTGCCTCAAAAATAAATGAAAAAACATTAAAAAAATAAATAAAATAAAATCAAAAGTAAGCAACAGCTCATTTGTTGTCATATATGATTTCTCTGTTTATAAAAAGAAGATAGTTAATACTATTCCAGAAGAAGTTGGCTTGTTTAGCCCTATGTAGGGCTCTGTGCTGACATTGTAGAGTCTGCTTGGGATTCTCTCTCTCCCTTTCTCTCTGCCCTTCCCCTGCTCTCTCTCTCTCTGTCTCTCTCAAAATAAATAAATAAACATTTTAGAATTACAGAGCAATATGTATACAAATAATCCATTGTGTAAGAGAAAAGTGGATGTATATTTATAAAAGAGTATAAGGGGGCGCCTGGGTGGCGCAGTCGGTTAAGCGTCCGACTTCAGCCAGGTCACGATCTCGCGGTCCGTGGGTTCGAGCCCCGCGTCAGGCTCTGGGCTGATGGCTCGGAGCCTGGAGCCTGTTTCCGATTCTGTGTCTCCCTCTCTCTCTGCCCCTCCCCCGTTCATGCTCTGTCTCTCTCTGTCCCAAAAATAAATAAAAAACGTTGAAAAAAAAATTAAAAAAAAAAAAAAAAAGAGTATAGGAAAATTTACATAGAGATTTTAGAAATGGTTACCTTTAAAAGTGGGGGTTGAAGGAGGAAAAGGGGCACTTTAAAATTTTTATTGGTGTTTTAAATTTTTTTGTGTATATAAAATCTTTGTTTTCTATATAATTTAAGAACAGTTCGGGATGCTTTAGATACATCAACAAGAGAAAAACCTAGAAAGATCACTGTCTTAACAGAGATGACATTCTTTTTTTTCTAATGTTTTACTTATTTTTGAGAGAGAGACAGAGAGACAGAGAGACAGAGAGACAGAGTGCAGGCTGGGGAGGGGCAGAGAGAGAGGGAGACACAGAGTCTGAAGCAGGCTCCAGGCTCTGAGCTGTCAGCACAGAGTCCAATGCGGGGCTCAAACCCCAAACTGTGAGATCATGACCTGAGATGAAGTCAGACACTTAACCGACTGAGCCCCCCCAGGCGCCCTGAGGTGACATTCTTAACAGAGAAAAAAGACAATAATAACACAACACACACACCAATTATGTGGCATGTGAAAATTAAGTAAAAGGAATATGTAGAGCAGAGCAGGCCGATTGGCAATACTAAGGAGGTGTGAAGCAGGTTTCAGTGTTGAATTGGGTTGTGACTTGGAAGGTGACATTTGAGGCAAGACTTAAGATCCTCATGTGACCTCAAGCCTTCTGAGAGTTAATTCCCAAAATATATGGGAAAGCAATTCCTAAAAAATTGGTATAATTATTTACTTGGTGAGTAAGCATCTTTCCCTGACAAGATTTCTCATTGAGTGCAAAAATATCTAAAAGGAAGAAAGTCGAAGTAGTGATATTTTTGAGTTTAAAATCTGTGCAAATTTACTATTTTAGGTATTGGTGATGATTAAGAGGAGTTGGTCTGTGAGAAATAGGTCAGCCTTGCAATTCCAATTGATTTGGAATCCTACTCCATTTATGTGTAGTGTTAGAACAGCTACAAGAATTTAAGGTTCACAGTACTTTAAGTTTCACTCATTAGAAGACTTATTAAATTTTGTCAGTTAATTGGAGTGCTTAGAAAAGAAATTGATTAAAGGTATACAGGCTATTTCAAGAAGTTTATTTAACTACATTTGTAAATGGCACCAAGTAATCAAAAGCCCTTTGAAAGTGACCATTAAAATTTGCTAGCCTTATAAATAGAATAATGTGATTTGTAAGCTAAACTTCAATTTAAGAAAGAACTGATTCTGGGGCGTCTAGGTGGCTCAGTCGGTTGAGCGTCTGACTCCGGCTCAGGTGGTGATCCCGCGGTCCGTGAGTTTGAGCCCCATGTCGGGCTCTGTGCTGACAGCTCAGAGCCTGGAGCCTGTTTCAGATTCTGTGTCTCCCTCTCTCTCTGACACTCCGCCGTTCATGCTCTGTCTCTTTCTCTGTCAAAAATAAATAAACATTAAAAAAAAATTTAAAAAAGAAAACTGATTCTTTGAATGTATAACTTTAAAAAGTGTAATATTATTTGTCTGAATGTAGTATTTTCATTTATACTGATGGGTATAAAACTTGATACATAAAGGAAACTTGAAAACGTAATGCATTCCCACTCTGCTTTCTCAGCTGTAAAATAGTGTTTTTGCTATAGCTTTATAAGTTCTAAGTAACTTGTTAATATTTGCTATAATGATGACTGACAGAGAGAACACCTTCTAGATGTGACTCTCAAAGAAAAAAAAGACACACTTAAAAACAAAATGAAAAAGTGAACAATTTATGAATTTTCTAGGATTTTTTCCACTATGAGAATCTACTAGAGTGGAACCCCTAAAGTTGGGTGTTTATTTTATTTATTTATTTTTTAGTAATCTCTATTCCCAATGTGGGGCTCAAACTCACAATTGGAGATCAAGAGTCCCATGCTTTACTGACTGAACCAGCCAGGTGCCCCTAAAGTTGGGCTTTTAAAATGGCTCTGCTGACCACTCACCACAGAGAACACTGCTTTTCTTTCTTTCTTTTTTTTTTAATAGAAATCTAGCTTATTTTAAAGTTTATTTATTTATTTATTTATTTATTTTTTTTTTTAACGTTTATTTATTTTTGAGACAGAGAGAGACAGAGCATGAACGGGGGAGGGTCACAGAGAGAGGGAGACACAGAATCGGAAACAGGCTCCAGGCTCCGAGCCATCAGCCCAGAGCCTGACGCGGGGCTCGAACTCACGGACCGCGAGATCGTGACCTGGCTGAAGTCGGACGCTTAACCGACTGCGCCACCCAGGCGCCCTAAAGTTTATTTATTTTTGAGAGAGAGAGAGATAAGCATGAGCAGGGGAGGGGCAGAGAGAGGGAGACATGGAATCCGAAGCAGGCTCCAGGCTCCGAGCTGTCAGCACAGAGCCTGACTCAGGGCTCGAACTCACGAACTGCGAGATCATGACCTGAGCCAAAGTCAGGTGCTTAACCCATTGAGCCACGCAGGTGCCCCAGAACACTGCTTTTCAAAACCGAAGTAAGGGGGCGCCAGAGTGGCTCAGTGGGTTAAGCAGCCGAATCTTGATCTCTGCTCAGGTCACCATCTCACTGTTTGTGAGTTCAAGCCACATTGGGCTCTGGGCTGGCAGTGGGGAGCCTGCTTGGGATTCTCTTTCTCCCTTTCTCTGCCCCTCCCCGGCTGGTATGCGCTCTTGCACTTGAACTGGAGCCACGCTCTCTCTCTCTCAAAATAAATAAACTTAAAAAAAAAACCCCACAAAACAATACTTTGAATAATTTGCTCTGGAGACAGAAATTACCCTGACAATACAGTTAATAAATAGTGGGTATAGAGCCAACTGCCTCTCAACATGGGCTGCTCTACCTGGAAGAGCCCAGGGTGACCATCAGCAGGGACATCAGGGTTTCCTTACTGATTGGCTCCCCATTCCATAGAGCAGTACCAAGAAGGTCTGCTGGCCTCACATAATCCTCTCCTTTTCAGTAGAATGAACACGTTTTGGCCTATTAACTTCCTCATGCCTCCCACCCTTTCAAAATCTTCAGGGTTGAGAAACTTGCTACAAAAGAAAAAAAATGGGGGCGCCTGGGGGGCTCAGTCTGTTGAGGGTCTGACTTCGGCTCAGGTCATGATCGGGGTGCCTGAGTTTGAGCCCCGCATTGGGCTCTGTGCTGACAGCTCAGAGCCTGGAGCCTGCTTCGGATTCTGTGCCTCCCTGTCTCTCTCTCCCCCTCCCCGGCTCATGCTCTGCCTGTCTCTCAAAAATAACTAAACGTTAAAAAAAAGTTTTAAAATAAAAAACAATAAAGAAAAGATGTGTTACATCCTATTTGTTCTTCCCGAAATGGCAAAAGAAAAATCGCTGTTGTTGCAAAGTTGTTTGTCATTGTTGCTTATTACTTTTTCCAAAACAAAAAGCAAGGAAACAAATAATCCCATGCTGTGTATAAATTTGTTTTATTTAGCTGAGAATTCAACCCATGACGATTACAGAAATGCATGTGTATTCAAAATATCATTGAACTGGTGGTTGGAATCCTCCAAATGTTGAATTTTTAGTTTATACATGTAACATCTCCATCACACATTACCAAATAGCCCACATGAAAATGCTGAGCTTAGTGCCGGGGATATACTAGGTGCTCCGTTTATGATAAATCTGAACATATTTTATAGCATTAAAAATCATAACATGTTACAGTGGGAAAGAAAATTAGAGATGATCTTATGCAAGCTGGTTATTTTCCAAATGAGAAAACTAGATTTCTAATTTCAAAACCAGTAATTAGAGTAAGTGCTTCTCAGGGTTTTGGTGGGGATGAAATGACATAATGCACGTGGAGTACTCAGCACAGAGCCCAGCGAATGCTCAGTAGGGATCCAATGGTGTTCACGTCAAGTGGAGACTCTTATTTGCTGACTGTTGACATTATGGTAGAAAATAAATTATAGGAGCAATTATAGGAGCAAAAGAGAGCGTGAAACCTAATTTATTTGGCAAGAATTTTATGTGCGTCAGGGTTACATAGGTTACTTATGAAACTCTACTTTAGTTCAACAACCAAAACTAAAGGGAGGAGGAAGAGGAGGAGGTGGAGGAAGGGGAGGAGGAGGAGGGGGGAAGGGGAGAGGAGAGAGAGGAGGAGGAGAGAAGGGGAGGGGAAGACGTCTTTCCTATACAGTAACTCATCTAAAATGGGCACAGTAACTTCTCTAAGTGGCTGTGTCCCTCTCCAGCACCATATCCTGAGATCATGGTTCACCTTGAGATTCCCTGTGCCTTACTTAGTCTCCTGTCCCTCTCTGATTTTCAAAGATGTACTCCGAATATTATATAAGTATTTGAACTCCATGTGGGTGATGTAGGTGAGCACTCCACTTCCAGCAAAGATTTTCTAAATTATGATGCTAATCTACTAGTGTTGACTAATAATAATACACTATTTTGCTCATGTATTTTATATCTAAATATTTTTTTTCAGGAATGTTGTTAGAACAAGAAATTCTGGATTTGAGTAGCATTGCTCTGGTAGGCAGAAAAATGTCCCCCAAAGATGTCCTGGATTAGCTGAGTGGGCCCAATGGGATCACAAGGATCCATATTATGAGAGGGAGGCATGAGGGTCAGAGTTCTCAGAATAATCACCTGTATGATGGAAGCAGAGGTTGGAGGGACAACATTGCTGGAAAGAGCCATAAGCCAAGGAACGCAGGCAGCCTCTAGCAGCTGGAACAGTGAGAAAACAAACTCTCCCCTAGAGCTTCCAGAAGGAACACAGCCCTGCTGATGGAATGAAGCCCAGCTTTACTTACTCCAGTAAGACCCATTTTGGACTTCTGGCCTCCAGAACTCTTTTTCTTTTTAAAAATTTTATTAAAATTCTAGTTAGTTAACATGTAGTGTAATATTGTTTTCAGAAGTAGAATTCAGGGGCGCCTGGGTGGCTCAGTCGGTTGGGCATCCGACTTTGGTTCAGGTCATGATCTCACAGTTCGTGGGTTTAAGCCCGCGTCAGGCTCTATGCTGACAAATCAGAGCCTGGAGCCTGTTTCGGATTCTGTGTCTCCCTCTCTCTCTGCCCCTCCCCTGTTCACGCTCTGTCTCTGTCTCAAGAATAAATAAACATTAAAAAAAAATTACAAAAAAAAAGAAGTAGAATTCAGTGATTCATCAGTTACATATAACACCCAGTGCTCAGGACAAGTGTTCTCCTTAGTACCCATCACACATTTAGCCCAACTTTCACCCACCTCCTTCCATCAACCCTCAGTTTGTTCTCTATTGTGAAGAGTCTCTTATGGTTTTTCCCCCTCTCTCTCCTTCCCCCCTTCCCATATGTTCATCTGTTTTGTTTCTTAAATTCCACATGTGAGTGAAATCATATGGTATTTGTATTTCTCTGCCTGACTTATTTCACTTAGTGTAATACTCTATGGTTCCATCCACATCGTTGCAAATGGCAAAATTTCATTTTTTTAAAAATTTTTTAACATTTATTTATTTTTGAGAGAGAGCGAGCGAGCGAAAGAGCGAGCATGAGCGGGGAAAGGGCAGAGAGAGAGAGAGAGAGAAAGAGAGGGAGACACAAAATCTGAAGCAGGCTCCAAGTTCTGAGCTATCAGCACAGAGCCAGATGAGGGGCTTGAACTCATGAACTGAGCCAAAGTTGGATGCTTAGCCGGCTGAGCCACCCAGGCACCCAAGATTTCATTCTTTTTGATGGTTGAGTAATATTCCATTCCAATCTACATTCCATTCCAATCTATATTCCATATATTTATATGTATAATCTATATTCCATATATAATCTATATTCCATATATTATATATATTCCATATATTATATATATATATATTTATATATATATATATATATATGTTCCATTCCAATATATATTCCATACATTATATATAGTCCATTCATCAGTCAATGGACATTAGGGCCCTTTCCATAGTTTGGCTATTGTTGATAGTGCTGCTTCAAAGCTCTTAAGATAATAAATTTGTATTGTTTTCAACCACCAAGTTTGTGACAATTTGCTTCAGCAGCAATGGAGACTAATACAATTGTCATTTTGGATTGTGTAGGAAACTTCTGTTAAAGTTTAGTTCTCATTGATCATCAACTGTCATGCAGTGACATTATGATTTAGAGAATGGTTTATTTTTTTCAGGGGAAGAGCTAGCATTTTCATTACATGCTTTGGAAGTATGAAAACTTGTTTAATTCAGTTTTTGGAGAGTTTCACATTTTTCTGGAATGAGAGAGAAGTATATTTGTAACATAACTCCACTCTGATTTGACCTGGAAGGGTTCTTGCTATCCAAAAGTCTTTAACTGTATGCTTTTTTGGTATATTTCCATTAACGAAAATCATGTGTTATGGCCTGAGCACGTCCCCCCCAAATCTGTCCATGTGTTGAAATCTTAACCCCCAATGTGACATATTTAAGGGGTGGGGTGTTTGGCAGGTTCAGGTCGTGAGGGTGGAGCCCTGATGAATGGGATTTGTACCTTTATAGGAGGAGAGAGGAGATCTTGCCCTAGCTTTGTCTCTGCATAAGGCTACAATGAGAAGCTGGCCATCTGCAGACCAGGACCCAGGTTCTCACCAGCCAGCAGGGTTGCCAAGGCCCTGATTGTTCTTCTAGCTTCCAGAACTGTGAGAAATAAATTTCTTTGTTGTTGTTGTTGTTTATTTATTTTTGAGAGAGAGAGAGCGAGAGAGCGAGCACAAGTGGGGGAAGGTCAGAGAGAGAAGGGGCAGAGGATCCAAAGCGGGCTCTGCTGTGACAGCAGTGACCCCAACATGGGGCTTGAACCCACAAACCATGAGATCATGACCTGAGCTGAAGATGAACACTTAACTGACTGAGCCACCCAGGCACGCTGAGAAATAAATTTCTGTTGTTTAAGCCAGTCTACAGTAATTTGTTATTGCAGGCCAAAAGGACTGAGACATCAGCTATCACCCATACGTCCCAGAGTGGACATAAAGTGGGACTTCATTTCACTGATCATGAATTACTTCTCTGAAATTAGCTAAGTTTCACTAGCTTTGATCCCCACCCCCCCGCCACAGTTAGTGTCAGTAATAATATATCAATGTATGCATATGATAGCTACCTTTAAAGGACATATGAAAATTAATCATTATTGTCATACTCTAACCAATATTATAGAATAGTGTTATGATTAACAGTTTGACTTTACGTGGACTGCTAGGCTATAAGGCATGGGGCACTGTGACCCCATCAGACACTTTGGTGAGCATTGGGAAAATACATCCCCTCTGACTGGAAACATTCCTGAGGGTGCAGGCCATGACAAGCCAAGGGAGCATGGGCTAGACTTGAAGAGTTACCTCTTGGACAGGATGTAATCTGCACAGCCACCTGTAGAAACCCTGGGAAGGAGACTTAGAAGTCTATCATTCAGAAAGGCAGTTATGGTGCAGTGAAAAACGGTGGCCTTGATGTTACATAGTTGGAGGTTGAGACTTTTCTCCGTTATTTACTAATAGTGTGGCCTGAGCAAGTGACTTCAGTTCTTCGAACCTAAAATCGCTCATCCGTAAAATAAAAACAATGATATTTATTTTGAATAATTGTGGTCAGAATGAGGGAGACAGCGTGGAAAGTCCCTGGCCTACAGTAGATGATGGTCATTATCATGCAGTGTAACTTCCTCATTTTGTAATCAAGGAAATGGAGACCTTGAAAGGGCTGGGCCTCACCTAAGGCAAATTACCACCTTTCCCCCCCTTGGACCTTCTGTTAGCAGCAGGGAACCACTCAAGTGCGAAGTGTGGTTGGGGGAAATACGAGCCAATGAATCACCTTAGTTACTTCACAAGAGGGAATGAATGGAAAGGTGTCCCCAGGGCCTCATGGGACAGGATGCTGTGTTGACACCAGGTGGGGCTCCTAGACTGCACGTGGGTGACTGCAGGAGAGCCTGGCTGTTGACAGGTGACAGCTTGGACAGCAGATGGCGGACTTGGTTGTCACTCAAGGTCTGCAGCCAGTAGGATCCAAGATGAGGGCAAGTCTTCCAGGGAGTGACCAGGCTCTGGCCAGTTGACAGAACATTTCAAAAATTACTCTTGCCTGAGACAGCCCTGGGATGACTAGCAGGTAAGCAGCAGCCGGGGGACAGGACTCCAAAGAGCCCAGCCAGTGTACCACCACCAACCAGGAGGACAGGGGATACTTCCAGGGAGTAAGTGTGTGCATGATCTGCTTTCCCATAACTCTAGAATCATCTTCTCTCCCATAACCCTAGTACCACCTGCAAGAGAGAAGTTACCTGAAGAACTAGCCATTTTATCCCAGAAAGCTTCACATTACCTGAATGATGGTATAAATGATAAGGTTGGGTTAAATTTAAACTGGACTGGGCATTTATTATTATTTTCTCCTTACTCAGGAAAAGAGAAGATTAACTATAGTCAAAGTAAAGGGGCTATATTTTCTCTATACGTTTGAGTGATCATGTGAGCAAACCGTGTGACCCAGATAATCCTTCCCATTCTTTCCTCCATCAAAACTGGCTAAATTCCATACAGCAATCTCTTTGGCAATAACCCTGAGAGATGCCTTTCAGACCGAACCTGATTATCTCTGGTAACATTATGGCTGCTACATGATGGGTCACGGTTTGAAGCTTTTAAGGTGTTACAGATGCTTTTGAAACCCAAAAAGCTCTGGACCCTGTCACCGGGAAAATTCACAAACACCTGCATTTTGGCTCCTTGGAACACATCCAACTTGGTCAAGAGTACCATCTTAATAAGGGAATTCCACTACTAGAGGCAAAATTCAATTTCCTCTGCCCCTGTGTGGCAGTCTGCACATACCTGAGCAGTGATCAGGTTGAGGGCTGTGGCCGGGCTACCGATGTTATAAGCGGTCTCCGTGTGAATCACCCCCAGGCGCTCAGAGAATGAAATCTCTGGGGGGCAGACAGGGATGTTTGTCTGTTCTCTGCCCCACTCCCAACCCCTAGATCAGTTTCAATACTCACTGAATGAATAAATGTACCAAGAGTCTCACATATTTATCGTAAAATAAATTGTTGCCACTCTTGTGTGATTTTTTTTCTCAACTGTCTGCAGGACTTTATGATAAACTTGAGAGGACATTGACATTTCCACTTGTTTTCAAGACAGCACTGCGGTCTGTCACTATCTTTTGGATCCCTCTCCCATCACGCTGTTAGCTATCCCTTCCAGCCATGTGCCATCTGCATATTTGATGAGCCATGTCAGTCTGTTAAACAGTACTGCGGCCCTGTGTGGGATGGGGAGAGAGGGCTGGAAGGGGCGGAGGGGCCCAGCAGGGAATCACAAGCAATTAGAACAGAAAAGATGCCATGGAAACCTCCTGAAGCTCAGCATGTAAGCAAAGGTAGAGCAGGTCCAAATCGGGTGTCATGTTAGATGGAACTAATTTAGGGGATTAGATGACTTTTACTTGGCATGAAGACAGCAGATCTGAGAAAGGATTCACCCCAGCCGGCACTGTGGGAAGATGAACAGATGAGCTTTGTACCTGTATGAGGAAGGGTTGTCCAGACGAATAGGACCAGTTGGATGTGTGTGTGTGTGTGTGTGTGTGTGCACGCAGAGACAGACAGGCAGAGAGAAAGATAATTGTTTTAGAATTGGCTCACATGATTGTGGACACTGGCAAGTCCAAAATCTGCAGGGTGGGCTGGCAGGCTGGAGGCCCCAGGGAAGAGTTGCAGCAGCAAGCTGCTGACAGAATTCCCAATCCCTTGAGGGAGATCAGTCTTTCCTAAAGCTTTCAACTGATTGGATGAGGCCCACCCCCATGATGGAGGGCAACCTCTTCTACTCAAAGTCTACTGATGGAAATGTTAATCTCATTCAAAAAATACCTTCACAAAAACATCTAGAATAGCATTTGACCAAATATCTGGGTATGGTGGCCTAGCCAAGTTGGCACATGTGATTAACCACCACAGGACCACTTAAGGGAAACCCAACACAAAGCAGCAGGGTTGATCTAACTGGTGAGTTAGAACAACATTCTGATACCATTGCATATTCACATGCTTCCAAGCCCTCTTTGTAATTTCATACCTTGTGCCTCCCCCTCGTTACTGACTCATCCTGAAATGCCCTTCTCCAGACCTGCTTCCTTCACCACTGGAAAAAGTCTACTCATCTTTCGAAGTTCAGATCAAATGTCAACTCTGTGATACTTTCTTTAATACCACATCGCATCTGGAAGAGTTAATCCCTTCCTCAGTCTTTTATGCATTTTCCGTCACAGTGTTTATCACATTGCATTCCAACTGCTTGAACCTCAAACAACAGATTAGCAAAGTGGGTTACAAGTATAAACTTTGGTTGCAGACTTCTTCAACTGAATTCTTGACGTCAGCAAGTTACTCAATGTCTGTGTACTTCAGTTTCTTCATCTATGAAATGGAAATAAAGTAGTACCAATGATCTGAATTTGTAGTGAGGACCTAATATATGTAGAACTCTTAGGACAGTGTCCAGTGTGTAGTAACTGCTAAAAAAAGGTAAGTTACTTTCATTCTGAGTGTTATTGTTGCCATCTGATTCCTGTGTCCTGTGGAAAGTTTAGATGTTTCTGGCGGACAGACAGGGATATTACCATATGCCTGTTTATATCCCCCGTAACATTGTGTGGAATAGAGGGGTCTGCAGGCATTTAGTGGAATGTTCAGTACCTTGTGTTTGTAGAGTGCTCTGATTGTAGATACATATATTGATTCACAGGTTGGCAACATTACTGCCCCTTTAAACCTCATTACAACCTTGTGAGGTCCTTACCACCCCCACTTTACAGAGGCGGAAACTGAGAAGCAGATATTAAGTGAGTCGTCTGTGTCCACACAGCTGGCAAGAAGCAGAGTCTCTAACTCCAAGGTCAGTGAGAGGGAAAGGCAGGGATGCCAGGGGTTGGGGAAACCTTTCTGTTCTGGTCCAGGCACCGTCCTTTCTCCTTCCATTTCCTTCTTCTTAGGAGCACAGGTGTTCCGGACTGCAAAGCCAGCACAAAAAATGAGGTCCCCGTTCACACTGCAGAACTGACTCAGGCTCGGGTGTGAGCAGGAGAGGGCGATCAGTACAGGATATCCTCAGCCGTGACCGTGGCCTCCTCGATTTTGGTCTTAATCTCGGGGAGCGGAATTTGACTGATCGCCACCACTACCAAATTTGCTGCATGGGCCGAGGCACTGGCCACACAGATCCAGAAGGACTCTTCGTACTGTTCTTCCACCACCACGAAGCGGAAGAGCTTCTCCTGGAAGTTGGCAATGCGCTCGGTCAGGTCGTGAAACTTCACGGAGGCCATGAAGCTGGCGATGGCCAAGGCCACGACTCCGCCTGAAAGCCAACACGTCACCCTCATACACCTGTGATGGTGGTATGTGAGGTGGCATTTCTGTGGCACAGGTGACAAGCTTGCTTTGGGCTGAAAAAATTCTTAGGATTTTGTTTTTTTCTTAAGTAAACTCTATGCCCCCAAGGTGGGGCTCGGACTCAACCCCAAGGTGAAGACCTGTAAACATGGGTGTAATAATTCTGCCTCCTAAGGAAGCTGTGGGGTTTAAATGAAAAGAGGCCTGTAAAATCCCAGGTGCCTCCTCTGCTGTCATTTAGAAGGGCCCCTCCCATTCTTGCCGCGGTAGCCCCACCTCCCCACCTCCTCCCACAATGCCCTCCCTTCCACCTTCCACCCCCACCTCTCTGTCTTCTCTTTTCTCCTCTTACCCCAACCTCTCTTTTTTGCTTTAAGTCCTCAGCCACTCATGCGTGCCACCAATTTGGCTCTTTACTGTTACAGAGATCCTTCAACTTTCAGTAAAGAGGACATTCGTGCCCATGAATGAAAGGTCATAGACCAGGGAAGCAAAGGCTGAGGCAGGCATTTTAATTCCTTCATGCCCCCACCCATCTACTTGGAATTCAAGTGCCACCACCTGGTGGTGGCAGCGCCTTGAATTTCTCTCCCTGGGGGCCTTCCTTACCTGCGAGGACGTTCCATAGGCAGATGCCCCCGGGGCCGTTGACTGCCCTGTATGGAACCTCGATCATGTTGAGAATGGCAAATCCCATGCTGACCAGAGCCAGGGCCAAGGCCAAGAAGAGGAGCAGCAGAATGGTCACGTGGAGGCCTGCATTGAGTTCCTTCACCAGGTGTGGGAAGACTGGGGAGAAAAGACACAGACAGAATTTCCATGTCAGAGCTCGGTTGGAGCTCATAAAGTCCAGGCTTGCTTACCACTGAGGCTGTAATAGAGGGGAGTGAGGGCCAGGCAACATGTACTGGGTTTTCAAAAAGCAGGAGAGTTCCAGAGACAATTCACGGAGCCCGATTGGCCACTTGTCAGTTGACTAACAGTCCTCTCTTCCTTGCACTGGATGCAGAATCAAAATGTGCCCCAGCTGGCGATTTAAGTGGCACTGCCCTCAAAGCCCCGGGATCGGGGTAAGCTGACGTACATAAGCCCCACACGGTGCCTCTTTAGCAAAGGTGGTTGGCGAGAGAGTCAGCCAAGGAGGGCCAATTGAAAAGCTTTAACCTGGGTCAGAGAGTTGCCTTCATTAAATCAGAGCGGTAGAAGAGATTTCAGGTACATCTGTGAAGAGTATAGAAGGGCGTCCCAGAGGGAAGCCTAGACCTGGCACCCAAAGATCTGGGTTCAAATGCCAGTTTTGCTCATTTGCCACAAGTATAAAATAGGATCCTCTAAGCCACTCCCCTACCCATCTTACCAGGTCATTGAGTGGATTGAGTAGAGTGCATAGGAATAATAATAGCACTTGATAAGCGCTAATAGGAAGCCAGGAGCATCATCTTGGATCCCGCAGCAAGGTGGGCATTTTTCCCATGTATGATGGACACTAATTCTCATATTGCACAGAATATATGCTGTGATGAATAATATTCTATCAGAATATTAATTTCCCATATTAATGTGGCAGGATAATTTAGTCAGATATTAATTTGTATCTGATTTCTCTCTATTGGCCACCACACAGTGGCTGTGGAGATGAAATGATACGATATGATAGATACTGACTGGGAAAGAGTGAGCTCTCAAAATGGCGGCTGTGGCTGTGGCTGTTATTACTGTTACTCTCTGACTTGGGGAAAGCCCTCAGAGCCTCAGTTTTCTCATCAGTCCAGTGGGGTAGCAAAAGCTGTGTATGAACTGAGGGTAATCAACGTTTACTGGACACAGTCATGTAAAGAGCTGAACCCTTTACATGGTTATCTCATTCAGTGCTTGTGACAAGGATATAAAGTGAATTTTATTAAACTTGTTTCCCCACATGCTTGAACCTTAGGTCCCTTCTTTTTGGGCAAGGTGACTCTGAATTCTATATAGGACTATAGACCTAGATACTATATGACATATGCAGTTTAGATCGCTGTTTTCAGTAGTTACACATGAAGAATGAAAAGTGACAGAAGTTAGAGTGCCTGGACATACCCCTTCCTCTGAAGCTACTGCAGGGTTTCTACTGAGCACCTGCTGGTTAAATTGGGGTCCACTTTGTGAGCTCGAACTCACTGGTTCATCATTTGATGTCATGACCTGCCCCTCCTTGTCCCCCCTTGGGAACCAGGACTCAAAGCTTTCCTGGTTCCACTCACCCACCCCCAGCCCCTTTCCCCTCTGGTCCTTTGCTGGCTCACCAGACTCCCTATGTTCACAAGAGGTTGGTGTCTCCCAAGCTTGAGAACTAGAATTGTCCTTCTCCCTTTAAAGTCCTTTCCACTGAGAAGTTTCTAGACACTGCACATTTACATCCTAGTTCCAATCTAACTTTCTTTCCAGTTCCGTATTTCCATTTGTAGTTATCTCCATGCGGTTATCTTGCCAACATCAGAAACTTTACCCAGAGCTTCTTTCCAAGGGATTTTTCTTGGCAAGGCTTCTCTTTAACCTTTGCTTCTCTCCCTTCTTAGTGTCCCTTAGGGTTTTTTTTCTTTCCTTTTCTTTTTTAACTTTCAGCCCTTCCTGAGAGAACACTTTGTGATCAGTGCAAAGTCTGTCCCTGACCAGCGGCAGGTGCAAGGCCAGCCCACACAGGAGGAGCCCGCCCCAGCTCCAGGGGAGTCACATTCAAGTGCTGGGAATGGAAGTTTTATACCCTCCCCTGGGACACCCCCACGGCAGCTGGGAACAAAACTTTCTTGAATATTGTCCTACTCAGAGGTGACATTAAAATGCCCTTTATGATCCTCACACAGTTCTGCTGTTTCAGAGATAAACCCTGGGGGCTGTCTCCTATCCACCTGGGAAGGAAGAGGAGGAGGAAAGGAGCATTTACTGAGTTCCTCCAGAGGGCAAACAGAATGTGCTCATCTGGTTGGGTAGCTTACGTTTCTGTGAGCTGGGATGGCAGGGGTTTACTTGGTGCTGCCGTGGAAGGGCTCAGTCTGTCTGTTCTCCTTGGGTCCCCTTCTCCCGCAAAGCTGGTCTCTGCTCTAGCTGCTTCTCCAGAAACAGTGTTTGTGCTTCAGGGATTCCTAAATTATGCCAGGCCCACCATCTGCCACCTCAAACCCTCTGTGACGGGTTGATTGTGCCCTTCCTGCCATCCCTTCCCCCAAAAGATGGGTTGAAGTCTTCAGCCCCAGAACTCCAGAATACGACCTTATTTGGAAATAGGGTCTCTCCAGAGCCAATCAAGAGGAGGTTGTTAAGATGGGCCCTAATCCAATGTGACTGGTGTCCTTATAAAAGGGGAAATTTGGACACAGAAACATGCAAAGGGAAGACCGTGTGAAGAGACACAGGGAGGATGCCGCAAGCCAAGGAATACCCGGGGCTACCAGGAGCTGGAAGAGGCAAGGAGGGGTCTGCCTATAGGGTTCAGAGGGAGCACGGCTCTGTTGACAAGCTGATTTCTGAGTTCCAGCCTCCAGAACCATGGGAATACATTTCTATTGTTTAAGTCACCCAGTTTGTGATAATACTTTGTTATGGCAGCTCTAGGGAACTAATACACCCACCATTTGTTGGGGTAACCACTCTGTCATTTCTAATGGGATCTGTCCACCCTGGCTCCTCCCACCCTTGAGAACTCCCCATTCTTCCACCACCTCCTCATTACCCTTTGCTGAATTCCAGGAGAACAGTAAAGACTGCTAGGGTGATGCCCTGCTTTGGTAAAGTTGCCAGTCACAAATTCCAGAAGGAGCAGCATATGGTGGAAAGTAGGAAGCTTTGGGGTCAGGCATACCTGGGTTGGGGTCAGCTCCAGCATTTGGGGCTCTGTGACCTTCAGCAAGTTGCTTAACCTCTGAGTCTTAGTTTCCTTCTAACTAGGAGGGTTGTGGAGGATTAGTGTAGCACAGGTCACAAGTTTGGTGTCTTGCACGTGAACATTAGTACAAATGAATTTAAAAGTACTTATTGTTATTCATTCAGCCAATGCTTTTGAGTGCCAGTGTTTTGAGGCATTCTTCTGGGAACTTGGGATCATGGATGAAAAAAACACAATCTTTGCCCTTGTGGTATTACATACCAAAGGGGTGGAGGCAGATAATAAATAATAAACATAATAGATAAATTATCTAGTAGATAAGAAAGCAGTTGCCATGGTCACATGACACATCCGATATATAATTATATATTTTTACTACATTCCCTAAGCAATCTCTTACTCATTAAAGTCTTTGGAACTGTGCTGCTTTTGATGGTCCCTCCCTAATTCAAGCTTTGGAACTTCTTTTGTGAGATTTGTTAATTTCAATTACCTACAACTATTAAAAAGTGTGCCATTTCTCCCTCAAAACGTGTGTGTGTGTGTGTGTGTGTGTGTGTGTGTGTGTGTGTGGTTTTGTAAGAATCTCAAACTTCAGAAAATTGCAAGAATGGTACAAGGGATTTTTTTTTCTCCTGAACCATTTAAAGGTAAATTGTCCCTGTATCCCTCAGCACTTTAGGGTCTATTTCATTCCAAAAGAGATTCTCTTACAGAACCACAGCACTAAAATCACTGAGTTCACTGGTACAGGCCTGCCATTTAATCCTGACGCCCCATTCAAATTCTACCAATTGTCTCACCAATTGATGTCTTTAACAGCAAACGGACCTAATTCAGAATCACCTGCTGTGTATAGTTGCCATGGTCTCCTTTTTTTTTTTTATGTTTATTTATTTTTGAGACAGAGAGAGACAGAGCATGAACGGGGGAGGGTCAGAGAGAGGGAGACACAGAATCCGAAACAGGCTCCAGGCTCTGAGCTGTCAGCACAGAGCCCGATGTGGGGCTTGAACTCACGGACCGCGAGATCATGACCTGAGCCGAAGTCGGCCGCTTAACCGACTGAGCCACCCAGACGCCCCTCCATGGTCTCCTTTTAACATGTCCTTTATTTTTATTTTTATTTTTTTGCTTTTTTATTATAAAATGTATCTTTAAAATTTTTACTGTTTATTTTTGAGAGAGAGACAGAGAGACAGAGTGGGAGCAGGGGAGGGGAAGACAGAGAGGGAGACACAGAATCTGAAGCAGGCTCCAGGCTCCAAGCTGTCAGCACAGAGCCCAAGATGGGGCTTGAACTCACGGACCCACGAGATCATGACCTGAGCCAAAGTTGGATGCTTAACTGAGCCACCCATGCGCCCCTATTCCTCTACGTGTATGTGTTTTCAGTTTTTTGTGTAATGTTTTTAATAAAGCTATTTTTACAATATCCCTGGTCCAATTCCATTGCTGGGTAAATAGAAATATTCCCAGAGATTTTTTTTCCTGGATATCCATAACAAATATGTATTTCCTTCATGTATATAAGTAATGCCAATTCATATTATTGTGTTTATCAATGGCTTCAGTTTTGTGTCTTCACTCATTTAATAAGATACTTACCCTGGGCAGGATTCTAAAAACTACAATGCTGAAATACTGAAATCAAATGAGTAAAATTCCTTATCTCCTTGCATTGCATTATATTAATTCTTGTTGTGTAGGACACTGTTCTTGTGAGCTATCTAATGGATTCTAAAGGCTTACAGAATATTGTCTTTTTTTGCTTTGTTTTCCAATTCCCAGAAGACCCTCCATAAGCTGGGCTTGGATTCCTGCTCTATTTACATCCAGAGCAGCTGTGACGTGAGACTGGCTGTCAGCGGAGGACTGTGCCTGCTCATGTTCACGGAGAGCCCCCAGTGCCTTGCGCCAGGTCTCCCCTCCAGTGAGTGCCCAACTTGGGCTTTCAACCCAATAGTCTGATGCCAGAGCCCAGGCACACAGACATTTGCCCGTTCTCAGATAAGGGAGCTTTTATATAAACAGAAGTGGGAACGTGCGTGCTGGGCTGAGAACACCCAGGTCATGCGGCAAGGGTCTGAAGTCTGGCTGTGCTATTTCCTGGCTGAGGGACCTCAGGCAAGTTATATAACCCCTCCAAGTCTCAGTGTAGTCCTCTGCAAAACGGGAACGTTAAGAATTCCTTCTTTATAAATGTGTTATAAGGCTTAGAAGAGAGAAGCCATGTAAAGCATTTAGCAGAATGGCTGACACACGTAAGTGCTCAATATGTTAATAGTTATTCCTAATAGAGGTCAGTTACAGAAGTATAGAAATCCCTATTTTTAATGTTTCTATAAGTCTCTGCAGAGAGAAAAAAGGTCTCTTCTTGGTGCTGAACAGGAACCCTTCGGTTACTGTGGAGTTTGTCATTATGCCTTAGGTTGAGGCAGAAGTCAAATTTCACAGTTAGACATAGGCACCCTTACAAAGTAAAACAAAGTAAGTGTTCTAAAGCAGCTTGCGTGCCCCCCAACATACTCACTCGTGAATTGGGACTGGCGGCCCCCGAGCCCGCACTGTCGTACTTTACATCCTCGGAAGAGCCCGTAGTAAATATCCCCAATGAACTTGATGAGCTCTGGATCCGTGGCATTGACCAGGTCCACTCCAGTCTGACAAAGAATTTTCCCACTCAGCCAGTGGGGCACTGCCAGGGCCACAATGATCAGGATAAAGGAGGAGAAGCTGAGTAAAGACGCCAGCCCATACCACGCCTTTTTGAACCATCCAGGCATTCTAGGGGATGCAGGTCAGCCCACAGGTGTCCAAGCAGTGGCGGGGGTCGCTGACATTTTCTGGACACTCTGCAATCCCCTGCTCCAACGTCAGCTCTTCCAAACACATCATTTCAGAATTTCAAGCGCATCTCCTGGTCCTCCCTCAGTGCCTGCCTCCACAGCCCATGTTTACTACAACCACATCCGGAAGTCTCTACAGACGTTGCCTTCACCGGACTCTCGAGTGTAGAGGAGTGTGTTACTGAAGGGAGTAACCCTATATCTCCCACTAGACTAATGTTTCAGCAGAAGGTTTAATTGTTCCCCAGTTCAGGTATTTAAATAACCCTGGTGCGGACCTCTTAACGGCCAGGAAATTATCAGCAGGCAAAACTAGGTAGGTCTGACTATAAAGAGACACTAACTATTCTCAAAAAATGCATACAGTAGAAGGAAAACAAACATGTAACGATTAGCACTTGAATACTGCCAACAACGCATGGTGTCGAATGTCCATCTCTTTGCTTCTCGCCTGGGCATTTCTTTCTCTAAAATGTCACTGCTGTCAGAATCTCCAGAACTGTTATTAATACCATGGTATGACCTCTGTTCTCAAGGCTTTCAACTGAAATGTGTATACAAGGCTTTATGATTCTTGGATTTATCACTGGGTGAATCTGCCATGGGTAAAACTGCAGGGGGAGTGTGTGTGTGTGGCTGCTGGGGAGCCTGGACCCCAACACTCACAGTCCTCTCCCCACCTCCACCCTTGTGGAGAAGCGTTTTCCTAATGTGTTAGCAAATGATCACCTTGCTGGGGGCTTTGTTTCTTCTAATACTAAAGATCTGTTTTTTTTTGTTTTTTCCTTTAATCTGTACCCACTAGTAATGAAATATTCCCTACTTTCTATCTTATTCTGTGGCTTTTCAGTTTTGATTTTTGTTATGCCCAGAATTCGTGATCCCCAAAGACCACCAGGGAGCCGAGTCCGATGCAAAAGCAAAAGAGCCTTTATTCGAGCTAGCTCGAGCTCAATCCCCTACCTGCACCGACGGCAGTGGTGAGAGAGCGAGTTTCAAAAGGACAAAGGTTTTATTGGGGCCTAGGGGCAGTTGGTGAGGTAATGGCTATGGCCTCAGCCGATTGGCTGGGGAAGGGTCTGAGTCCTGTTAGGCAGGTGAGGGGGGGCGGTTACTCAAGGGGAGGAGGTGTGGTCAAGGTGAAGGACACAGAACAAGATGGAGTCGGCTGGCGTAGGCCCACCCTTTCATTCCCCCCTTGTCATGTAGCTTACGGACCCAATCATGGGACCGGCTGCATTTATGGTGACAAGGGGAACAGAGTTTGGAGGTTTACGCAAAGTTCTGGGAACCAAGTGTCCCTGGGGTGGCTCTGGGACGTCTGATTAAGTATTGTCCCCGAGCTGGTGTCTATGATCTGCCAGGTGATGTTTTGGGGGGCGTGGGGACTCCCGGCAGCATGAGCAATGACATGCAGAGTTAACAGAGTTACCAATATTAGGTGGGTGAGCTTGAGCGGGTTGTGTTGGTCCTGATTGACGGCTCATCGCGTGACAAAGTCCTTCCGGATCGAGGAGGGGTCCGCTGGCCGAACGTGGGTGTGATGGACCCAGGTCGCGATGCCGTCTACCTTGAGAGCGGTGGGGGTTGTCAACACCACGATCTAGGGTCCCTTCCAGCGCGGCTCGAGGGTCTCTCAGTGGTGCCTCTTGATGTAGACCCAGTCTCCCGGCCTGTACTGATGAGGTGTTGGGATCGGGCCAGCCTCGTAGATGGCACGGAGGCGCGGCCAAATGTCCTCGTGCGCCCTCTGGAGCCCTCTCAAGGAAAGAAAAAGTTCTTGATCTTTAAACTCAGCAAGAAGTTCAGCCAGAAGGTTGGGAATAACAGGGGGTGGCCTGCCAAACATGATCTCGTAGGGAGTAAAACCCAGAGCGTAAGGAGTGTTTCTAACCCGGTAAAGGGCGTACGGTAGGAGAGTCACCCAGTCCCTGCCAGTCTCCATGGTTAATTTGGTAAGGGTCTCTTTTAGGGTTCTATTCATTCTTTCTACCTGTCCTGAGCTCTGGGGCCTATAAGCACAATGTAATTTCCAGTTTGCCCCCACCGCCTTGGCTACTGCCTGTGTTACCTGCGAGATAAAAGCTGGTCCGTTGTCTGATCCTACCATGGCAGGAAAACCATACCTGGGTAAGATGTCTTCTAGTAGCTTCTTAGCCACCGTCTGAGCCATTTCATACTTGGTTGGGTATGCCTCCACCCAGCCAGAGAAGGTGTCTGTAAATACTAAAAGATATTTATAACCATACTTTCCTGGTTTGACTTCAGTGAAGTCGACTTCCCATTGGGCTCCCGGTCTAGTGCCTCTGAGCCTGGTTCCTTTTTTATTTGATGTGGCTCTCGCGTTGGTGAGTTGGCAGGTCTTGCAGGCAGATACAACTTGCTCTATTTTGGTGTCCCGTTGGTGAATCTTGATTCTGTCATGTCGGATTAAGTCTTTTAATTTTCGGGCCCTCATGTGAGTAGACCAATGCATGTGCTCTAATATTGAGACTCCGAGCCGGTCTGGCAGCACGAGCTCCTTGTTAGGTGTATACCACCATCCCTTTATCTCCTGGGCCATGGGGAGTTTCTTGATCCGCTGTAACTCCTCCTGGGAGTATTTGGGCTGGTCTGGTAAAACTGGGTCTCCCAAGTCCGGTAGTTGTTAAGCCATTTTCTAGCTCCCAACATTGGCGCCTTGGTAAGGGCGACGAGCCGGGCTGATGTTCCGGAGGGTAGAGCCTCCGCCCATACGGTGTCCGTTTCGGTGACCACCGCTGCACCCGCATACCTGTGTCCGTCTCGCACAAAGCTGCTGCCATCAGTGAACCAAGTAGCCTCGGCATCGGGGAGGGGCCGGTCGGTCAGGTCCGTCCGGAATCCATGTACTTGTTCCAGGATTCCCGCACAATCATGTAGCGGGGCACCTAGGTCAGGTTTGGGCAGCAGGGTTGCAGGATTGTGGGCTGCACTGGGGTGGAACCGCACTCGTGGAGGGTTGAGTAGGAGGCTCTGGTAATGAGTCATACGTGTGTTGCTCATCCATATATCAGGAGGTTGTTTCAGGACCCCTTCAAAGGCATGTGGGGTCATGATCCAGATCTCCTGTCCTAGGGTCAGTTTGTCTGGCATCTGATAACCGCCGCTGTCCGCCCTCTAGGATATATCCCAGGTAACTTACCCTCTCCCTGCATATCTGAGCCTTCTTCGTGGATGCCCGGTACCCTAAGGCCCTCAGGGTAGACAGCAGGTCCTGTGTCCCTCGCTCACAGTCTTTGGCCGTGTTGGCAGCAATCAGGATGTCATCTACGTACTGTAGGAGGGTGAGGCCAGGGTGCTCCCTTCTGTACTCACCCAGGTCCTCGTGTAGTGCCTCGTTGAAGATGGTGGGCGAATTTTTGAATCCCTGAGGTAGCCGTGTCCAGGTGAGTTGCCCACTGTAGCCCTCCTCCGGATCATGCCACTCGAAGGCAAACAAGGGTTGGCTCTGGGGTGCCAGCGGCAGACTGAAGAAGGCGTCCTTTAAATCTAGTACAGTATACCAGACCCTGGAGGGTGCCAAGGAGCTCAAGAGAGTATATCGGTTGGGAACAGTTGGGTGTATGTCCGTGACCCTCTTATTTACTTCCCGGAGGTCTTGTACTGGTCGGTAGTCATTTGTGTGAGGCTTTTTGACCGGCAGTAGGGGGGTGTTCCAGGGAGACTGGCAAGGAACTAGTATCCCTAGGCTTCGTAGTCTCCGGATGTGTGGCTGGATCCCCTTCCGGGCCTCCTGAGACATGGGGTATTGTTTGATCCTTACCGGACTCTCTCCTGGCTTGAGCTCTACCAGGACCGGGGTCCTGTGAGCGGCTAGTCCTATCCCCCCGTCTCTGCCCAAACCGAGGGGAATTCTTGTAGCCATCTGTCTATATTATCCTCTCTCGGGAGCGCCTCCTGGTGGAGGAGGTATTCATCCTCCAGTTTCATGGTCAGGACCTGGATGGGTGGCCCTTGCCATCGGTGACCTGAGGCCCCCTTGTCTGAAAGTTATCTGAGCTCCAATCTTGGTAAGTCCCGTCCTAACAGCGGGTAGGGGCATTCTGGTATTACCATAAAGGAGTGGGATACCCGTCCCGTCCCCAAATCTACTGTTCTTCGGGTAGTCCATGAATACTGGCTCATACCAGTTGCCCCTTGTACCCAGGACTTCTTGCTGGCTAGTTTTCCTTGTGGGGTGCGGAGGACCGAATGTTGTGCTCTGGTGTCGACAAGGAAGTCAATAGGGGTCCCCTCCACTTTAAGAGTTACCCTGGGTTCGGGGAGAGGGTCCGAACCCCGACTCCCCTAATCACTTAATTCATCTAGCTCTAGGACTTTTTTTTACTCCATCAGTCTTGCTTCCCTTCCCGCCGGCCCTTTTTGGACAATCTTGGGCCCAATGCCCTATCTCCTTGCAGTATGCGCACTGATCCTTCTGCAGCCTCTGCTTCCCCCCCTTGGTGGTTCCTTTACCTTTTCTTGCATCGTCTGCCAGCTGCCCGAGACGGCGGTCTCGTTCCTCGGGGAAGTCAGCAGTGGTAGCTAGTAGTATTCTGGCCAGGTCTCGAGTCTGCTTACTGCTGGCAGCTGCCATGGCGCGAGCCTGCTTGTCCTCAGGAGGCTCCCGGTTATTATATACCTTTTCGGCTACCACCAGTAAGTCCTGCAGACTTTTTTCTCCTAGTCTATCTATTTTCTGTAATTTTCTCCTAATGTCTTTGGCCGATTGGTTTACAAAGGCCATGATAACAGCTGCCTTGCTTTCCGGAGCCTCTGGATCCATGGGGGAATAGGTACGGAATGCCTCCATGATCCGTTCTAAAAAGGCAGCCGGACATTCATCTTTTCCCTGTTGTACATTTCCTACCTTGGCCAAATTTGTTGGCTTTCTAGCAGCCATTCGGAGACCCCCCCATTAGAGTCTGGCGGTAGACCCGGAGCCTCTCCTTACCTTCTGCCGTGTTGAAATCCCACTGGGGCCGAGTTAAGGGGAAGGAGGCATCTATCTGAGCCTGGTTGGTGGTGGGATTCCCGTCTGCACCCGGAACTAGTTTTCGGGCCCCACTGAGGATTCTTTCTCTTTCTTCAGTCGTGAACAGGACCTGCAAAAGCTGCTGGCAATCGTCCCACGTGGGCTGATGGGTAAAAAGAACAGAGTCTAATAAATCAATAAGCCCTGCCGGTTTCTCGGAAAACTTAGGATTCTGAGCTTTCCAATTGTAGAGGTCACTAGGGGCGAAAGGCCAATAGTGATGGGGCTGGTTCCCCTCCGCGTCTGGGGGTCCGGTGGCTCGCAGGGGCAGAATAGTGGAGTGGGCGGCGGAGGCGGATTGCTCCCTCTGAGCCCTTTGTCTGGTAAAGGGCGGGCTTGCCCCTGGAGCGTTTCCGCCTCCCGCTCTCGGAACAGCGTCTGCCTCCCCCGGAGGGGGAGGATGGTGTTCTTCTGGCATCCTAGAGGGGTTATACGGGGGAGGAAAAATTAATTCTTCTTCAGTACCCCCCTGTAGGACAGGGTAGAGGGGTGCTGAAGGCTGGGTAATACTTTTCCTCTTCTCTGTCCCCTGCAAAGCAAGAATGGGTTTTGGCTCTGGAGGGAGTGGGTCTAGGAAGCGCTTAAGCCAAGAGGGTGGGTAGGGGGTAGTCTGAGTCTGTCCCATAACGTCCGTCCAGTAAGTCCTCAGAACAAAACAGAGAAACACAGAAACAGACAAACAGAGGGCCCTTAGAAAGTCTTCCAACTCCATGGAAGCAAAACTGAAAGCTAGCTTAGACCTTTGAGGGGATTCCACGTCCCTCCAGAAGGGAGGATCGGAACGTCTTCCGAAACTCCCGGCCCGTGGTCCTCCAGTGCGTCCACTTAGGCCGTGTTGGGCACTACCAGAATTCCAGAAATGAGCTCACACAGAAAAGACAGAACAAACAGACATTAACCGTGGCCAGTCAGGCTCTCCGGGTCGGGAGGTGTGGTCAAGGTGAAGGACACAGAACAAGATGGAGTCGGCCGGCGTAGGCCCGCCCTTTCAATTTTTAGTCTATTACTGAATGTCAACTTTATGTCACATGAGATTGGCAACAGCAACTATCAATAGTTTTGGGTAGTCAAATTCGACAGAAGTGGCACAAACGTTTTTTTTATTTGGTCACAGAAGTCTGGAGGGGGGTTCAGGAGTTTGCATTGTTAACCAACAGGAGTTCTGAAAACCTCAGCTGGAGAGCAGCGGAAGGGCCAGAAGGACATGGGAATGGAAACGTCAGTTTCCTTCCCTATGCCCTGTAAGTAGGGTTCACTTCTGTGGTTTCTCCACAATGAAAATGAAGAAGAGTGTCTCTGAAGCTTGTGTAGAGCTCTCTCTGCATACAAAGGGCTTTTATCATATGCTTGTTATCCCTTGATGGTAGTAACCCTTCGTGGTAGTCAAAGGATGTACTATTCTAATGATTTCTCTCATGAGAAAACTGGATGTCAGGACTGGGGCTGGAGTTCAGGTCTTTGAAATACAACCGTTCATCATCATAATCTTGAAATAGCAGATGCTTTTCTGGTAGCAAATCCATATGAAAGGCTGATTAATAAATGACACATTATAATAATAAAATATAATATATAATAATATAATATAATATGGCACATTAATAACCAACGTTACTTATTCTTATTGTAATGGTAAGCATGCTTTGGACCTGTGTAACACGTTTGCATTGTATTTCAGCCTCAGATGATGGACCTTTGTCAACTTTTGGGTTTTTAGGGATTAAGGAATTATTTTTAGAAAAATTATTTTAGAAAAATACAGGAAACAAACGATTCCTAGCAAGCTCTTGCCCTGCTGAATGGAAGTGTGGTTAAGTAAGTAGAACTCTACTGAAGACCTGGGTTCAAATTCTTATTCTTCTGGGCAAGTGCTTGAGATTCTCATGGCTTGGTTTTCTAATCTGTCATGGGATTGTTGTACAAAGCAAAATGAAATAGTACATGCACATCGTGGCATATAGAGAGGACACCAAATAAATGATGTTAACCTCCTCATCCAGTCTTCCAGCAATTCTGTTCCCGGTAATGAAGCTTCTCTTAATAAACTGCATTGTGGACTGTATCCTGTTGATGAGGTTTTTTGGGGTGACAGTGGGGTTTGTGGGGTCCAGAGCCAATGACCAAGAAAGAATTCTTGAAGACATCTTTGGTGCAAAAAGGTGATTTTATTAAAGCATGGGGACAGGACCCATGGGCAGGAAGAGCTGCCCTGGGACCATGAGGAGAGATTGGTTATATACTATGGAGTTGGGGGAGGTAAAGTCCCGGGGAAGTTTCCAGTGAGATTTTCATATGCTAAAAAAGACTCCCAGGATAGTGGCCTAGCTATTGTCACGCTAAGGTTGTTTTAGCATTAAGCAAATCATTAGCATTAAGACAGTGGGAAGTTCCTGGAGAAAAGTTTTACTCTGCAGGCCTCATGTATTTGTCAACTGGCTGCAGGTTTATAAGGAAATTTAGTTCTATCTGTCATTTCCTTCTGCCTTTGTTTCCCAAATCACTATGCGGGGGTGATGGAGACTTAGGTCCTGCAGGACTATGATCTCTTTCAGTTAACCATTTGTTTTTCTCCTTTCCTTTGTTCTTGGGTAGCCAGGAGTGCCCGAGGAATATCACACATCCCATCTAGGAGTTGGGGGGGGGGGGCTGTGTGAGTGGCCTGTCAGCTTGCCCCTTATGTTCCTTCATCACTGTTCCCCAAATGAAAGTATTTCTGTGTGCCTTATCTGGCAAAGTATATTGAGCAAATATCTGTGAGTCTGCTGTGTACAATACACTGTGTATGGGTGGAGGGTGACACAAAGATGTACAACGTGTATCCTGCTGTCAAGAAGGTTACAATAGTGTTAGGGCACTAGTTCTCAACAAAGGGTGATTTTGCCCCTTTAAGGCCCCCGCCTTGGCCCCTCCAGCCAACTTAGTAGTCTTTAAAGTCTTAGCAAGCACCTTTAACCTGAGTGACTGGTTAACTAAACTTTTCTCTGTATATCTACAGATCATGCTGAAAGGGCGGGCCTACGCCGGCCGACTCCATCTTGTTCTGTGTCCTTCACCTTGACCACACCTCCTCCCCTTGAGTAACCCCCCCCTCACCTGCCTAACAGGACTCGGACCCTTCCCCAGGACCCTTCCCCAGCCAATTGGCTGAGGCCATAGCCATTACCTCACCAACTGCCGCTAGGCCCCAATAAAACCTTTGTCCTTTTGAAACTTGCTCTCTTTCCCTGGTATCTCACCACTGCGCTGGTGCAGGTAGAGGATTGAGCTCGAGCTAGCTCGAATAAAGGCTCTTTGCTTTTGCATCGGACTCGGCTCCCTAGTGGTCTTTGGGGATCACGAATTCTGGGCATAAGAATGCATTGTTTCCTAGGAAGAACCAAAGCCTCTCGCACAACCTTTCTCCTGGGGCACCAACAAATACCAACCTCCAAGAGATAACAGAGATAATGTCTGCACACAATCAAGAAGTGTTACAGACCACTGTGCTCCCCTTTTACTGAGTAACTGACCTAAAGTTCCTCAAAAATCTTTGCGTCAGACAAAAACCCAGGAGTTGGTTTTTGGACAGGAGTCTACTTTCTCCCCAGGTGGCCAGCCTCCCGAATAAAACTCATATTCTTTTCCAATCAAAACTCTGTCTCTTTTCCAGTGAAGGGCAGCTGAACTTGGGTTTTTCTGAAACACTCTCAGGGGACACGTGGCAAGATTTGGAGATACTTTTTATTGTGATGACTGGAGGGGCGGGGAGGCCTCTACTGGCATCTAGGAGGTGGAGGCCAGAGATGTTATAAACATCCTGCAATGCACAGTACAGCCCTCCCCTTTGCCCCCACAAAACCGATAGTGCTGGGATTGAGAAGCTCTGTATTAGGGGCACATTCCATGGACAGAAGTCACTAATTTACAAGAAAGAAAATGCTAGGCTCTGTCAGTGGGGACAGTTGTTACCATTTGGTGGCGCTTAATTGTGGACCTTCAACATGCTCGTCAAATGGGGGCTTACATACAGTTACAGAGGTCCAAGGACAGTATTACAGGACTTCACATCTTCAGCTGTGTCTCTACCAGACCCTTAAAGTCCTGTTGTGTCAAATGTACTCATATTTTTTTGAACTGTTGTAATAATTTTCGTAGTTTTTTTGGGTTTGTTTTAAAAGCATTAATTTGTGAAGTATTCGACATTTAAAACATAGTATACTATAATTTTTGTATCGTTTTGGCAATTTTTAATTTTCAAATACGGCCCCAAATAGATATTTAAATATCCTCACCTCCAAAATGGAAGAGCACTGAAATTCACAATCTCTAAGAAGTCCAGCGAATTGTAACAAAAGTAGCGGCAAAAACAATATTAATAATGCTCAGTCGGCATTTATTGAGCTCCTATTACTAGCCACGCACTGCTCTCAGAACTCTAGTATTATCCTTTAAAATCCTTTCCAAAACGCTAGGAGGACAGACTATTAGTATTCCCATTTTACCGAGAGGAGACTGAGGCACAGAGCGGTTAAGCAAGTTGCTTAGCGCTACAAAGCTATTAAATAGGGGGCCAGGCATGGGGCTTCAGAGCCTTCACTCCTATTTAAAGGTTAAAACACATACGTGGTTTGTCCTGTCTCCCCCACAGAACTCAGCCTCGTGAGGGCGGGCGCCACCCACACGCGCGCACACCTGTTCTCCACCCTTGCGCCCTGCACGCCCCGGGGGCCCAGCACCTCCAGGCCGGCGGGCGGCGGGGCGCGGCTTGCGCACCCTCAGGCTGTCAGGTGCGTGGCCGCGCGCTAGGGGGCAGCAGCGGGCGCGGCTCGGGCTCGGCGGCCGCGCGGTCCCTCTTGGCCCGGTGGGTGGGCCGGCCGGGGCGGGGCCGGGCGAGCCGGGGCGCCGCGTTCGGGCTCCGGGCATTCGGAGCTTCGGGAGCTGAGCGGGAGGCGGAGCGCGATGGCGGCGGTCGCTGGAGAGGCGCGCCGGGTGCTGGTGTACGGCGGGAGGGGCGCGCTCGGCTCCCGATGCGTGCAGGCGTTCCGGGCCCGCAACTGGGTAATTCGGCTGGGTCTCCGCGGGGCTTTGCCGCACCTTCGGGTTGGGTGGCGGGCGGGTACGCTGGTGACTGGGGAGCGGAGGGGCTTACCGGTGCGGCCCTGGAGGGCAGTCTGGTTAAAGCCAGGGGCCCCTGTACAGGCCAGACGTGAGTGCTTGCACGTGTGTGCACAGGTCTACTGCTCTGTTCCTGGCTACGAGTGCGTGCCTACGCCGCATCCTAGGTGCGGGGCCTTTGCTCTGCAAGGAGGTGGGGGATGGGGCTGCCCGCTCCGCCAGGCCCAGAAAGTCTGGAATGGCTTCGGAGAGAATTCCAGAGGGGAGTAAAGAGGAGCGGGCTTGAGGGTGCATGGAGAAACAATGAGAAGGAAGGCTCTGGAATTAGACTGCGTGGCACGGGTTACTAGTCGTTAACTGATTGATTAAAGCCCGCGAACCTCAGTTTTCCCGTCTTTAAAATGGGGATATTACTAGTATTTACCCCTTAGGGGCTTGTGCGAATTGAATGAGATCATTGGTGTGCTTGTAAAGTATCTGACTTGTGGTAAAAGCTGTTTAAATGTTAGCTATTAGTATTACTATAATTACCCCGGTTCCTTCAGCCAGCCTTGCACCTGATTGTTGGAAGGCTCAGCCCCACCAATGCTGGTGGCTTCTTTGTTTTGGAAAGGCTGTTTGAACTACTTTGCATAATCGGGTATTGCTTCTTGTAGGGGACTAGTAGGAGCGGAGCTGACCTATGGCCAGGGACCCTGACCCTAGCAGCTCTGGAGGGCTCAGTGCTTTTCTGGTGGGGACTCCACCCTCTGTCTCCTCCCTGCAGCTGTCGCTTGCACAAAATGTGCTGGAGCTCTGGGGAGTTTTGCCTCGGGGTTTTAGTTTGTAGCAGCAGCCTGGGCCAGGGTAGCCCCGGGACCAGGGAGAAAGGGTTCCAGGATTTTCTTTAGGCTCAGCATCTGGTATAGGACTTTTAATGGATTCTAAGCACACCACCGTCTTTTTACTCAACTTGGAAGACTATTTGAG
Organism: Panthera pardus; assembly: GCF_024362965.1. Taxonomy (NCBI): domain Eukaryota; kingdom Metazoa; phylum Chordata; class Mammalia; order Carnivora; family Felidae; genus Panthera; species Panthera pardus. The sequence continues at coordinate 191,378,340 of NW_026526688.1, forward strand.
GCATCTTCCAGGGTCTGTGGAGGTGGATGGTGGTGACAGTGTTATTAGGAGTGTTGGCTAGGCACTGTGTTCTCACATACTCTTATAATTTCATTTACTCTTCCCCAAACTTGAATTTAGTGAATCCTGTTGGTATCCATGTGTTACAGATGTGAGAGCTGTGCCTTTCCCCGGTGGGGGCACTTCCCCCTGTTGGGGCCACTTTGGTTTATTTCTGACTTGGCAGAATCTGACAAGCTGATTTACCTTGGACTCTGTCTCCCCTGTCCCCACCCCTACATTTCTGGGAACTCTGGGAGGGACTGGGATACAACCTTTTCTTTGTGTCTGTATCCCCCCGTGGCTGGTGACAGAGAAGTAGTGAGTGTTCTTAAATGGATGCTGTGTTCTTCATAGCTTGTGGTAGAGATATATATCTCTGGGTCCTGTGAACCTCAGGGCCCTGGAACTTTCTTAGTAGGAACTGTGTGTCACCTGTGCCAGGAGCTGTAGCATGCTCCATTTCAGTGAATTTTCACATTAATCGTGTTAATTGTTAACCTCTATGAGAAAGCCACTGTGTTGCAGGGCCAGGATTCAAACTTTGGTCTGATTCCCAAACCCAAAGCCATCCCTCTGTGCTCTAGGGCAGGGGTCTGAAAACTTTAGTCCTCCCGGGAAGACTAGGCCTGTTGTCTGTTTTTGTACAACCCAAGGACTAAGAATGGTTTCACATTTTTAAATGGTTGGGGAAAAAAATAAAAAAAAATAGAATTTTGTACCATGTGAAACTTACATGAAATTCACATCTCTGGAGTTTTAGTGCCTGAAGTTTTATTGGATGTAAGCACACTCCTTCATTTATTTATATTGTCTGGGGTGCTGTGCCATCACAACAGCAGATTTGAGTAGGTGCAACACAGACCATATGGCTAGCCTAAAGTATTTACTTTCTGGCCCTTTACAAAAAGTTGTTTTGCTTTTTTGCTCCGGTCGAGGGGTCGCTGGAAGTGCAGGGTTTGCCTTAAGAGGTGAGAGTGGAGGAGGAAGGTGAGGTGTTTGGGGGCAGATGGGCTAGGCTGGGGCTCAGTAAGGAGTGGACTGGCTGAAGCCAAATGTGTGTAAGGAGCATGAGAGGTCAGTAGTGAGATTCTTTCTCTGGTGTTGTTGTTGTTTTAAAATATATTGTCAAATTGGTTTCCATACAATACCCAGTGCTCATCCCAACAAGTGCCCTCCTCAGTGCCCATCACCCACTTTCCCCTCTCCTCCACCCCGCATCAGCCTTCAGCTTGTTCTCTATCTCTGGTGGGTTTTCATTTAAGCCTCTCCTCTGTCTACACTGCCCCCATTTCTGAGTGTGGATCTTTCTGGAAAAACAACTAATTGTCTCTTGACCAAAGCTGTTTTCTCTTTCACTCCAGTGGGTTGCCAGCATCGACGTGGTGGAGAATGAAGAGGCTAGTGCTAGTGTCGTGGTTAGAATGACGGACTCATTTACAGAGCAGGCCGACCAGGTAATTCCAGAAAAAGACCCACCGAGCATTGTGGTAGGGAAACCCTGGGGAGCAGTTTCCTCTGGTAATGCATTTTTTTTTTTTTTTTTTCCTCCAGTTAGTGCTTTCTGTTTATGAAAGCCATTTGTGCTCATTGGGGGAAATTTGGAAAAAGTGAAAAAAATATAAAGAGGATAAATTACGCATAATCCATTTCTTTAGCTCACTGTTCACATTTTGGCCCATTTTCTTGTCTTTCCTATGTATCCTATATGTTTTTAGTTTTGTAAGTTGAGATAATCTTGTATTTTATATTTTATGGTCAACTTTTTTTTTAACTTAATACTTAATTTAAATACTTCTCAGATCACTTGAAAAAACCCCTCTGTGTCAGCATGTATTTTTTAATTTCTTTAGTTTCTACTTCCTGAACGTTGAAATGGCTTGCAGTTTTTCTTTTTTGCCATTATCAGGAATTCTGTGCTGAACACAGAATTCTATCTCTGATTATTTAGGATGCATTCTAAAAAGTGGAGCTCCCTAGTTCAAAGCATGAACCCTAACAAAACAGGGTAATTTTAATTATACAATGATATGTTTATTGTAAAACAAGAAGTCCAATAAATACATAAAGTAAACTGTGAAATACCCCTGTTTCTCCCTGTGATGCCCAGAAGGACAGTGACAGTTTGATGGCCATGTTGGTATAAATATCAGAGATGCTCTTACATGGGCCGACTTTTCTGGAAGAGCCGTTCCCATAAGCTGCACGGGGGACTGTGCTCTCTGTGGTTCTCATGTCAGTGCTGCAGCCCATGTTCCCAAGGAAATCTCCGCATTATTCTTTGTGTGATGTGACGTACTTTTACAGGCAAGCACTCAGTGAGGCAGGCGGGTAGGTGGGGGTAGACCCATTTTATAGCTTAGGAGATGAGACACTAAGTGACATGGCCAAAAAGCTAGCTCGTGGTGGAGTAGAGAGCATGGGATTTCCTAATAAGAGACTTAACTAACAACTTCAGTAAGCTCACAGTCTGCTTTTTGTTTAGTTACATTCTCCCTAGTAATATGAACACTACTGAGGGTCTGATGTTTAATGGTCCTAGCTATGTTTTAAAATTTTTTCTAAAGTTTATTTATTTATTTTGAGAGAGAGCGAGCCAGAGCGAGAGCGAGCATGTGAACAGTGGAGAGGCAGAGAGAGGGGGAGAGAGAATCCCAAGCAAGCTTCACGCTGTCAGCACGGAGCCCGATGTGGGGCTCAGACCCATGAACTGTGAGATCATGACCTGAGCTGAGACCAAGAGTTGGATGCTTAACCAACTGAGCCACCCAGGTGTCCCAAGAATATTTTAAATTTTAAAGGTGATACATGTATGATGTAGAAAATACAATTAAGCAAAAAGAACGGGGAAGTCATTTTTAGTCCCATTATGCAGTTAATGTTTTGTAGTATTTCCTTCCAGTCCATTTCTCCAAACGTGTGTATAAGTCCAAAAATACAAAAAAGAAAGAAAAAAGCCCATACTGAGGATACTCTCCTGCTCACTCACTCTGTCTAAAGCATCGGTTTCACAGAGTTTAGAATATAAAAAGCTAGCTGACTTTTTCCAGAATATAGATTTTTGTTGTTTTTACTTAATCTGATCCTAATGTTTCCTGTTCTTAATGATTACTTATTCGCCTTAATGGGCTTAATAATAAAACCCAACAAGGCATAGTTTTGTGTCAGGCATCATCCTGAGTGCTTATTCACATCAACTTGCTTCGCTTCTGTAACACTCGCAAAACGTTTCTGACTGATCTCCCTTTTAGAAATGGGGAGTTTGTGGGGCACCTGGGTGGCGGCTCTTCTGGCTGTGGTTCTCTGTGATCAGTGTCTGTCACTGGCTCTTCTGCTCCTGTTAATTGCAGCTTTCCAATGCCGTGTGTGTTTTTGAAATTGCCTGCGTGTGAGACTTAACAGTGCATTTTAAAGACAAAGATGGAGAACTGCCTTAGTTATTACAAGTTCAAATTTTAGAACGTTTAACCCTCCCTAACCCCCCAGTCACCCAATTCAGAGTTTGGATAAACAGCATGACATCCAATGTTTGTTTTTAAGGCTTCAGAAGAGGAAATTTAATCCTAACCCATGTAAAATTGGCCCCCTAGGCATGAGATTCACTAGAGATAGGAGATGAAGACATGAGAAAGGCATTAAGTCTATGGAAAACGATTGGGCAGAGAGCAAAATTTAAGGGGAAGGAATTAAAGGCATAGATGTTGTAAAAGTCAAACAGGTGCTTCGTTTCTCCAGCTCCATGTTTCCCTGAAAAGATGAGCATGTACAGGGTTGTGTGTACATATGGACGTTGGGAGATAGCCAACTCTGGCAGCTGGGATCTGGGCTCTTGGTAACAGGACTTGGTTTAAGAATTCAGAAGTCCAGGAATTTCTTAAAAGGAAAGATGTAGGTATGGGGTGTAGGGAGATGAAAGATTGGTTTCCATTGCCAAAGCGTTCTCTTTGAAGGAGTGATGTGAGGCTTCAGAAATTGCTGGGGAAACTAACTGTTACCATAGGCAAAGATACACGGTCTTGGGTTAAGTCGTCTCAGCCATTCTGGAGAAATGTGAAAGCGGTCAATGGCCAGACTTGCCTGTCTCGCCAGATTTTTGTTTTAAAAAATTGTAACAAAATTACATGTATGTATTTTCAACATTTAAAAAATTTCAAACAGAAGTAAAGAGAGAAATGATCACCCATGTACCTGGTATTTACTAACATTTTGCCATTGACTATATTTTTTTTTACATGAAGTATAGTTGACTGTTTTTTGTTGCTCTTTTTAAAAATATTTCCTGTTGGCACTTATGGTTTGGAGTTGCAGTTAAAGGGATGTTTGTAATGAGGGTAGAAAAGAATAGATTATCTCAGATTGCGATTCTGTAATGTGTGAAGAAAGTCTGGAAAGAGACCGGAAGGTTAGCTGTGGGCATTGAAGCTCTCGGTGATTTTTTAAAAACCTTTTCCTGCTTGGGGCGCCTGGGTGGCGCAGTCGGTTAAGCGTCCGACTTCAGCCGGGTCACGATCTCGCGGTCCGTGAGTTCGAGCCCCGCGTCAGGCTCTGGGCTGATGGCTCGGAGCCTGGAGCCTGTTTCCGATTCTGTGTCTCCCTCTCTCTCTGCCCCTCCCCCGTTCATGCTCTGTCTCTCTCTGTCCCAAAAATAAAAAAATAAAAAATGTTGAAAAAAAAAAAAAATTAAAAAAAAAATAACAAAAAAAACCCCTTTTCCTGCTTTTCTTTATTCATTGCTCTCTTCCAGGGGTGCTAATGTCTTAACCATCCCAAAAGAAGACTCTAGATTGCTTTCTAAAAATCACATTGAAATGTAGTTGGGTTTCACTGTCTTACTGTAGATTGGTCCTTCCTCTAATCTTCAAAGGGTTAATTGCCAGGTACTGGTAACTGACTTCAAAACGAGTGAAAAATAAACTGAGGCATCTGTAAGGACATTAGTCTGTTTGGGTTTACCTGACTGCTTATTGCACCTTTTTTGTCCCTTTTGTTTAAGGTGACAGCTGAGGTCGGAAAGCTCTTGGGTGAAGAGAAGGTGGACGCAATCCTTTGTGTGGCTGGAGGATGGGCCGGAGGCAATGCCAAATCCAAATGTGAGTCCTTTTCTCAGTGAATCATTCATTCTGCTCTGCATTTTGTCCAGCTGGCAAAGACAGGTTTTTCTGACCTTTGGTAGGTCTGTGCAGTAGGGATTAACATCCCATTTGACGGATGAAGAAAACGCTTCTCATAACGGGGGTTACGGGAGAGGGACGTTAAGTTTGAAGTTTGAAGTAGAAGCAGAATGGAATAAGTATTGTTTCCATCCCAGTCTTTCAGGGCCTATTACTGGGTGGGAAATGGGGGATGTGTATGAAATAGATCATTCTGAAAGTCGGAAGGACTCAAGGAGCACCTGAGTGGCTCAGTCTGTCAAGCATCTGTCTTTTGATTGCAGCTCAGGTCACCATCTCATGGTTTGTGAGGCGGAGCCCCTCTTGGGGCTCTGGGCTGACAGCACGGAGCCTGCTTGGGATTCTTTCTCTCTCTCTCTCTCCTCAAACCCGCGTGTGCACCTATTCTCTTTCTCTTTCTCAAATAAATTTCCAAAAAAAGGACTACAAATTGAGCATTTATTAAAGCTGAGTATGTTTTTCAATATTTATTATGAAAATTTTCTAACATACAGAAAAATTGGAAGAACAGTTCATTGAACACCCTGTGCCCTCTAAATTCAGATATTAACATTTGCCATACGTGTGCTTTCTTGTTTTCTTGTGCATATGTATTCTGCGTATGTATTTTTTTGTTAACTATCTGAAAGTAAGAATTTCAACACACTTCTGCATATATCTTCAGGGAGTAAACTCATTCTCCTACGTTATCTTAATACTGTGACCATACCTAAGAAAATTAATAATAATTCTATAAGATTAATAAAACTCAGCCTGTATTCGAATTCTCCAGTTTATTCCAAATCTTTTATAGTTTTTTCCCCGCCTAAATGTATTTTCCAGTCAGGATTTGTGCATTGCATTTTGTTGTTATTTTTAGTCTCTTAATCTAGAATTACTTTTTTCTTCTGTGATAGACTCGGTGGTAGACAGGGCACTTTTCCCAGAGAAAGTTCCACAGACCGAATTTGTCCAGCCATTTCTGTAAGGTGTCATTTACCTGTTCCTCTGTCCATGGTATTTCTTGTGAACTAGAATTTAGGTCTAGAGACTTAATTAGATTCGAGTTGAATGTTTTGGAGGCGAGAGTTCCTCTTGAGTGATGTGTGCTTCCTGTGACATCGTGTGGGGACACTTACCCTGTCAGATCACCGTACCGATCCATAGTGATGCCAAACGGTGCTTGATTAGGGTGGTAGCGGCAGACTTCCATCGTAAAGGTACGTTTTTCTGTTTGCGGTTAGTAAGTAATCCGTGGGATGCTACTTCGGCATCATGTGTGAGTATCCTGTTTTTAAGCACCTTGAGGGTCTCAAATTCCCCAAACCTATTGGTTTTTTTTTAAAAAAAATTTTTTTTTTAACGTTTGTTTATTTTTGAGACAGAGAGAGACAGAGCATGAATAGGGGAGGGGCAGAGAGAGAGGGAGACACAGAATCCGAAACAGGCTCCAGGCTCCGTGCTGTCAGCACAGAGCCCGACGCGGGGCTCGAGCTCACGGACCGTGAGATCCTGACCTGAGCCGAAGTCGGACGCTTAACCGACCAAGCCACCCAGGTGCCCCCCAAACCTATTGGTTTTAAGCCTCTGTTGATAATCTCTGCCTGAGTCAGCAGTTTTTAAATTTTGTTATTCCTTCTATGTTTATCATTCAAAGCTCTTTTTTTTAATTTTTAAAATATTTATTTATTTTTGAGAGAGAGACAGCGTGAGTAGGGGAGAGGCAGAGAGAGAGGAGAGAGGGAGACATAGAATCTGAAGCAGGCCCCAGGCCCTGAGCTGTCAGTGTCGAGCCCGACGCGGGGCTTGAACCCACAAAGTCAAAGCTCTTTAAAAAGGAATTGATATTCTGTGAAATCAGTTAAATATAAAATTGGTGTTTTGTGGGGTGATCGGGTTGGCGGAACACCCCGATGGCCTTCTGTGTGTTTCGGGAACAAGAATTGATAAATGTGGATCCATACTTTTGTTTTTGTCTAGTTCTTTGTAGCCGGGAAATGTAATACCTTGGTTATCACTTACTGAAGACCCCTCCTCTGGTCTCAGGAGGGATTGCTTTCTGGATTCTGGGTGTCTTGCCCAGCTGGTGATGTGATCACGTTACCACTTATTCCCCACCATGTCTTGGGCAAGGTCAGAGGATTAAAATAAGCATGAAATGATTGTCTGAGCAGCTTTCTTCTAAAGAGTCTTTAAAGCTGGCATTCAACTTTCAGCCATAAAAAAATGTAGCTCTATGAGAACCCTCTTTATGTCCATGCAGTATAAGTGCCTCAGATTGATCACAGGTAAAACTTGACTTAGACGTATAGGTTCTTATTACAAATCTACTGTCCTTCATAAAGTAGAACAATTTCTGAGTTAAAGCCAGTTCAGCCTATTTGTTAACAGTCCTCATTTATTGGCTAAAATTTTAACCACTTTACAGGTGAGGAAACTTGAGACTCGGGTAGTCACATGGCCTGGATTCGAACCCAGGTCTCTCTGACCACGGCCCTGTGCTGTTTTGTACTGGACCTTGTAGTCAGGGACTGAGAGAGCAGGAGTGGCTGTCAACGCCTCCTCATGGGACGCCGTGAGTGGAGCTTACCTTTCAGTCTCTTCCCTGCGAATGCTCAGCTCACATGTTGTTTTCTCATTCAGCTCTCTTTAAAAACTGTGACCTGATGTGGAAGCAGAGCATGTGGACGTCGGTCATCTCCAGCCACCTGGCCACCAGGCACCTCAAAGAAGGAGGCCTCCTCACCTTGGCTGGTGCCAAGGCCGCCCTGGACGGGACTCCCGGTAGGCCTTCGTTTCCCAGTGTGTGAAATGGGAGCGCTTGCCCTCGCCCCCTGGGCTGCTGGATGCTTCCTTAGGTGAGGGACCTGGGAGCCCTTTAGCCTCCAGGAGGCTTTACAGCTGGGTGGAGTGTGCTTCCTGGCTTTTTTTAGGGGTAGGACTCTGCCCCCTTCTGTTTGCATTGTCTTCATGTGCATGGTGGGTGCAGAGTCCTGTCATCTGGGACTCCCACCACTCCATTCATCTGGGATCCACCCAGGGCATGAATGGTGAGGAGGTGGATACTAATCAGTTAATAAATAAGTTGTATCTTCATCACCCTGTGTTCGTGTGTCCCTGAGAAGCAGCTCAGCCCCTGGAAATGGTGGGGCTTTCGGTAAGAGAGCTGGCTGTGGATTCTTCACTTTAGTTGAGTGGCTTTGAACAGATTATTTGAGGTCTTTGGCCAAATTCTGCTCTAGTTTCTTTGATCGTAAATGGCAGTAACACCTCCCTGAAGCGTAACTGTGAGGGATGAGAGGCGTCGATGTATATACAATGCCCAGCACTTGCCGAGTCTTCTCATAGTTGCTCTTTCCTTTCACATATATTCTCATTTAATCCTGCGGTGGACTGTTAACTACCTTTTTCATTTACAGGGAAGCGAACTAGAACTTAGGTTCAGGACCTTGTCATTATGTAATAAGTACGCTGTAATTACACTTTGAACCAAAACCCTGATCATTTCTGAATTGTGTGCTTTTTCTGCTGCATTAGAACAGAACCGTGATTTCCTTTGCATTTTTATTCCGTGTATTTCCTGGGAGACTCATGAAAACAGACCATGGTTTGTAGGGCTTAAACACAAATTTATTTTCTCACAGTTCCTGGAGGCTGGAAAGTCTGAGATCAAGGTGTGGGAAGGTTTGGTTTCTTCTGGAGCCTCTCTGCTTGGCTTGCAGATGTCCGTCTTCTCCCTGTGTCCTCACATGGATGTCCCTCTGCATGTGTCTGTGTCCTGATGTCCTTGTCTTGTAAGGAGACCAGTCAGATTGCATTAGGGCCCGCTCTAAAGACCTCATTTTAACTTAATTATCTCTTTAAAGACCCTGTCTCCAAATACAATCACCTTCTGAGATACTGAAGTTTAGGACGTCAACACATGAATTTGGGAGTGGGAGGGGGGATACGATTCAACCCGTAGCACTCCCTTTGGAATGAGGCTAACGAAATTTAAGTGGGGTTGGGGACAGCACAGGGAGGGGAAAGTGTCTACGTCGACCACCTAAGTAAACTCTTCTTTAAAAAAAGGAGGGGATGGGGTGCCTGAGTGGCTCAGCTGGTTAAGCAACTGACTTCGACTCGAATCTTGATCTCATGGTCATGAGTTCAAGCCCCACATGGGTTTTCTGCTGCCCGCGCAGAGCCCGCTTCGGATCCTCTGTCTCCCTCTTTTTCTGCCCCTCCCCCACTCACACGCACCCTCTCTCTCTCTAAAAAATAAATAAACGTTAAAAAGAAAGGAGGGGAATTTTTTTGGGGTCTCTTTAGTAAGTGGTAGAGATCTGGAACGCCTTTTCAATTTTAATGTAAGTCACTGAACTATGAGTCCTCTTAATAAATTAACAATTTCCTGCCACTGACTTTCTCATTAGATTTCTCAGAGCATGTGATCTTACAGGCCCATGGCTATTCCAATAATTAAAGCTGTGTAAATGTTCGATGTTGGTTTGGTTGAGATCTGGTTTTTATCAAAGGTGACATAGGGCAGAGCCAGTAGAAAGTGAATAGAAAAATGAGTAATGGCTTGACATTTAAAAAAGAAAACCTTACAACCAGAAGACTAATTTTTCTAAAGGATGAAATAGTCTTTTTCTTTGTTTTGGTCTTTAAATATCTTTTTTATTTACAGTTTTGGATACTGGTTAAGACTGCAGGTTCTGGGGGCACCTGGGTGACTTGGTTGAGGGTCTGACTCTTGATTTCATCTGAGGTCATAATCTCATGGTTCGTGAAATTGAGCCCCACATTGGGCTCTGTGTTGGCAGCACGAAGCTTGCTTCGGATTCTTTCTCTGCTCCTTCCACGCTCATGCTCGCTGTCTCTCTTTCAAAATAAATAAACTTATATATAAAAAAAAGGGAGGTTCTAGAACTACCCAGGTTGGTTTTCTGTTGTGGTTTTGCCACTTACTGTGTAATATTTGGCAAATTACTTAACCTCTCTGAGCCTCAGTTTTGCCATCTGTAAAATGGGGATAAATAATACTACCTCCTCTATATGGTAGTTGTGACTTGCAAATCTCTTAATGGCTTAGAAAGATTATAGAGTCAGTAGTAAATGTGAACTTTTGTTATTTATTCCAGACTTTAAAAAACCCAACTATTTCTGCTTTAGATGTTAATAAGCTTGTTCATCTTTAAGTTCTTAGTTAGATGTTGTTAAATTTATTTGGGTCATGAAATGTTTTAACTTCGATTCTGATCCCGGAGTCATCTAGGGAAATCTATGTATATAGTCCAGAAACAAATGACAGACGGGCTTAGTGGTCCTTCATCACAAGAAGGGTTGTTCAAAACTGGAAAGTGTTCACTTGGGAAGGTACTCAGAAAACCTCACGCTCCTGTGTTCAGGCTTGTTATTTATAGACTGTCTCCTGTCTCTTGGACGATAAACTATCAGAATTGATGGCAATCACTTGTTGACCACTTAGGGATCTGTGCTGTGTTTGGGAATCAGTCCTTAGGGACTACATTGATCATTTTATATTGAGAGGAAAAGTATTTATCTTTTTAATGAATGCTTTTTTTGTTGTTTGTTTTTGCATCTTGCAAATGACCCTCTTACCAACATCATGTAGAATCCTGCGGAATCAAACCATTAGGGATGCCGGTAGCTTGTTGCTGGTTGCTTGTTTCTTTCTGCATCATATTGTTGGAATAGAATGAAGAGGGGTCCCTGGGTGTCTGCTGGGGACTGGGGCTGGATGAATAAGATTTGTGCATTGGTTTATTTCAGTCGTGCAGAGGTAAATCTTTATATCACTGTTGGCCTCCTGCCCCTGATTAAACAGAGAAGCCAGAGATGGTGAAACCTTCTTATGCTTCTAAATAACTGTTTGAGACCTTGACCCTCTTTTGCAATTCAGGGTGGCTGTTGAAGAGGTTAGTGATTGGTTCCTCGGCTGGGCTGTGATCCCCACCTCCCCCTGGACCTTTGAGGCCTCCTCATCTGTTACACTTTGAACAGCATGTGCGCTGGGTTTTTTTTGTTTTTTTTTTTTTAAGGAGGCTGCTGAGCTCCGAAAGGAACAGTGGTTTTCAGGAGGAGGAGAGGTGTCTGCAACAACTAACCATGCTTCTTTGTTGTTGGTCAGTGAGAATAACCATGCTTCTTTGTTGTTGGTCAGTGAGGGACATAGAAACTGGTCCTAGTAAAAGACATGCCTTGCTTCTTCATTCAGTCAGCAAACATTGATTGGCCAGTGGGAGGAAAGGAAAATTAATAGGTAGCACGTATACTCACGTGAAAATTGCTCACTCGTATACTTTAAACAGCATGTGGGACTCCAGGACACATTACTTCTGTTAATTTGATGGGAAACATTTAGGGAGCACCTACCCTGTGCTGAGCCCGCAATTAAGTACTTTATCCCCATTTTACAGATGGGGTAACCCAAGCTTAGAAAGGTTTTGAGAACTTGCCTGGGATTTCTGTAGTGGTAAGTGGAAGAACTGGGATTTGAACTTGGGCAGCGTGCATTCCGGATGAGTGCTCCATCTCGCCCACAAGTTACCGACCTGAGGGTTTAGACGCAGCTCTTGCCTGGCCTCTAGCCTCGGTGCAAGTCTGCGTGTGAGCCTGGGCACGTTACCCTGACGGTGCTTCCCCATTTGCTCAGCAGTAAAAATAAGATGAACCTCATGGTTTTTACGGTAAATGTCAACTGCCAGGTGAATAGTAGGTGCCCTTGAATACTATGTCCCTTTCACTTTCTCTCCACAGGTGTCCATCCTTCTCTTCTTCCCAGCCCGGCATGGGGTTCTCTGGACACACTAGCGGTGGCCACTGGTCACTGAACTGTTTTCTCCCCCCTCCCCAGGGATGATTGGCTACGGCATGGCCAAGGGTGCTGTTCATCAGCTCTGCCAGAGCCTCGCCGGAAAGAACAGCGGCATGCCCTCCGGCTCTGCGGCCATCGCCGTGCTCCCGTAAGTGGTCGGGGCTCCCCGCTCACTCCCCGCCTCTGCCTCGCTGCCAGGACTTAACATTTGAGTAGCTCTTCACCAGGGACTTGTGTGTCCTGTCACCTTGGCTTCTCACATTCGCCAGAGGCCCTAAAGATGCTTCTTCAGATGTTGGAGTGTCCCAGGCTGTCCAGAATGGTTGGCTGGTGGGACGGGTCTGTCTGTCTGTCTTCCTCTTCCTTGTTTTCTTTCCTTCCCTCCATCTGTCCCTCTGTCCCTCCTTATTAAAAGTAGTCTATGCATTTCTTTTTAATATTTGTATTCTTTCAAGTCATCGTAAGGCCAGTGGAAGAGAGATTGTACTTTAGTCTTTGCATGTGTGTATTTGTGTGTGTGTGTGTGTGTGTGTGTGTGTGTGTGTGTGGTGGGGGGGAGGTGGGGACAGTGGTGTCTGAGGGAGAATATGGGAAACTGGGACTCGTTCCTATTTGTGACCTGGAAGAAGGTCCTTGTCAGTGGCCCCAGACAAGGCAGCTGCTTTGGAGGTGGGGTTCCTTCCTGCTGGAAGGATCCCAGCACCAACCGGCTTGTCTCTTGCCTGTAGTTCTAAAAGGGACGTCGGGACCTGCTAGGGCACAGGGCTTTCCAGCTCCCTTTTGTTTGTGAGCTTCTGTGATTCTGTGACCTGCTCCCCCAGCTATTTTGAATGATTTCTGAGGCCTGAATGTTCTTGGGAGAGTCCTACATATCTGAGTTCTGTAGCCTCTTGCTGAAAATCATAAGGTTTCGTAGGAAACAGTCCCAGAACGAAGGATGAGGCTGTCTTTTTCCCCTACTTAAAGAAATATTATTATTACACTTTAAAAATTGAGAGAAATGAGTCTGCTACGTTTTAGGGAGTGAAGAAGATGCAAATTGCAAAGCAGTTTACTTTAATAAAGACTGTATTTAAGAAAAGGCGAAACTGTATTTTTAAAAAGGCTCTTTTGTTTTGTTCCTGTCTGTCTGAAGGGTGAGTCACAGAGCACTTCACTGAATTATGCTCGGACATGATCTCTGTATATGTGGAGGGCTTCCTGGCCTCTGTCTGTCCTCCTGTGATCTCCCCATGTAAATGCGGCCACCCTTGGTGCCAAAGGCTCACATTGCATTTTCCTGGCTAAGGAGGACCGGGCAGCTATAATTCTTACAGAAGGGAGGCACACACAACAGTCTTGTCTCTGTGCACTGCAGGGTTACCCTGGATACCCCGATGAACAGGAAATCAATGCCCGAGGCCGACTTCAGTTCCTGGACGCCCTTGGAGTTCCTGGTTGAGTGAGTATTGACATACTGTCGGTAACAGGCAGCTTCCAGCCCCATCTCTCTGCCTTTTACAGACTAGGCTGTGTTCTCTTAGCTCCCCAGTGCAGGTGGCTTTGGGAGGTTCCCAGGCCTCTGGAGGGTATGTGACACATCAGAGTGAGTCTCAGGAGGGGTTGACAGTGCTGACCTGAATCTTGAGCTGGCCAGCCTGAGCATGGCCTGACTGCTCTAGGCCTCAGTTTCCCCTTCTGTATAATGGAATCCATAATTATCAGGAGGATTAAATGTGGTAGCGCTTGGCACGATGTCTGACCCGTAGTAAGTGCTCGGTAAACCTCTGTTCCCGGTAACATCATTGTCTCTGCTAACGAGGAGCAGCAGTGTGGGAGTCAGATGGTGATCTAGGGAACATCTGGGCTCCTGTGTCTGAGTTAGTGCTGAGCCACAGACCCACACAGAGTGTCCTTTGTTCCTGAAATCACATTCACCCATTTGTGGATATGGGTGGCATTTGAAGATCATGGAGAAGGAGTTAGCTTTCTCACTCTTTTGTGTTTGTCTGGATCTCAGTTCCCCACAGCCCTCCATGTGGTAAGTACGTATTCCCCGAGCACCCACTGTGGGCCAGGTGCTGGGCTAGGCCCCGGGACAGGGAGATGAAGAAGATGTCCTTGCCCTCCCCACGCGGGAGATGGCCTTACCCCAAAGAGCCGGTGTGTCTGCTGCTTCGACAGCTGTGTACAAGATGTTTGCAAAGTTTGGGATGTGCTTCTGGCCTGCTACTACATCTCATTTTAATTAAGTTGAGAGGCATTTGGGACTTTTATGTTTGGAACCAGTATTTATGGAGCACTTGTTATGTGCCATCATGCACCATTTTAAATGTTACCTTTTTTTTTTTAAGTTTACTTATTTTTGAGAGAGAGTGGGGGAGGTGCAGAGAGAGAGAGAGGGAGACAGAGAATGAGAATCCCAAGAGGGAGAGAGAGAGAGAGAATCCCAATCAGGCTCTGCACTCCCCGACACAGGGCTTGAACTCACGAACCGTGAGATCATGACCTGAGCCTAAATCAAGAGTCAGACGCTTAACCAGCTGAGCCACCCAGGTGCCCCTAACTATAATCTTATTTAAATTTTTTTTTTTTTTTTAATGTTTATTTATTTTTGAGACAGAGACAGAGCATGAACGGGGGAGGGTCAGACAGAGAGGGAGACACAGAATCTGAAGCAGGCTCCAGGCTCTGAGCTGTCAGCACAGAGCCCGACGCGGGGCTCGAACTCACGGACCGTGAGATCATGACCTGAGCGGAGTCGGATGCTTAACCGACTGAGCCACCCAGGCGCCCCTGTAATCTTATTTAATGTTCATAGCAAGTCACTGAGGGAGGGCCTGTCATCTTTGTTTAAGATTTGGGGACTTGAGGCATGGGGGGCGAGGGGGATGAATAACATGCCCTAGATCACATAGCAGAGCCAGGATTTGACCCAGGCAGTATGACCGCAGGGCCTGTGGTCTTAACTAGGCCCACAGTTACTTCTGCCTACCAAGTTTTGAATTGTGTTTTGCATTTGAGCTTCTTTGTAAAAGCCAGTATTTCCAATAGCATCTATAACCTGGATTCTAGATGGATCATCGGGGGTCACATTTCTGAATTAGTGCCAAGTGGTGGAGTCCCAGCCACCCTCTGTTCCAGAAATCATGGCACCTTTGTGGGATTTGAAAACTCACATGACAGTTTGGCATGAAATGTGCTTTGAATGTCTGGAGTATGTTAGCCTTTGCTCTCCGTGGTTATGATGGTGTTTCCCTTGTCTACTGCAGACTGCTAGTGAAGACGAAGTAAGACAGTTTAAAACATGCATGAGTAACGCATGTTCCCCTTCACATCCAGCCATCTGACCGGTCTCCCTCAGAGCCATCCCTAAGCCCTGCCCCGCCCCAGAGATGGGTCACAATGTGGATGGGACTTTGGAGGAGTTTTAGCAGTGCTTTGCTGTTGGGTCTATGGAATAACTGCCCTTGGCTTGTTCAGCCCTTGGAGTGGAATCTTGAATGGCTTGACAGTTAAACATCGGCTCTGGTCTAGCAGGCTGCTGGTCACTACCAAAGTATATCCCAGAAACTCCTGAGTGCTTCCTAGTTGAAGAAGGTCCAGAGTCCTAGCTGGTGGGTTGTCCAAGGGGACCAAGTACTCAAATGTAATTGTTTTGTGTGAAAATTATCAGCTACTAGTGGGGCACCTGGGTGGCTCAGTCAGTTAAGCGTCCGACTTCGGCTCAGGTCATGATCTTGGGGTGTGTGAGTTTGAGCCCCGCATTGAGCTCTGTGCTGACGGCTGGGAGCCTGGAGCCTGCTTCGGATTCGGTGTCTCCCTCTCCCCCCTCCCCCCACCCCTGCTCACACTCGTGTCATTCTCTCTCTTTCTCTCTCTCAAAAATAATAAACATTAAAAAAAATTATCAGGTACTTGTTGCATCTTGTGAATTTGCTGTGCCCTTTTTTAATTCCTGTCTTCTTAGAGGAGGCCTTCCCAACTCTCCCAGGCAG
The DNA here is from genome assembly GCF_024362965.1 of Panthera pardus. Lineage (NCBI taxonomy): Eukaryota > Metazoa > Chordata > Mammalia > Carnivora > Felidae > Panthera > Panthera pardus. The sequence continues at coordinate 191,394,329 of NW_026526688.1, forward strand.
GGTTCCTTCCCTGCATGCAGCGTAATTAATTCCCCCATTCCTGCACTTCACATTTTATTGTAATAGTCTTTTTTTTGCTATCTTTTCCCATTGCTGTGGTGTTCCATGAATGGTTACTTAAAAAAAAAAAAAAAAGAATGAATGAATTTCTTTTAAATTTCTGGAAAGGTAACATGGGAAAGTATAAAGAATTGTGCACATTTGGGCCTCCTGGGTGACTCAGTTGAGCGTCCGACTCTTGATTTCGGCTCAGGTCATGATCCCAGTGTTGTGGGATCAAACCCTGAGTCAGCCTTTGTGTTGAGTGTGGAGCCTTTTTGAGATTCTCTCCCTCCCTCTGCTACTCCCCTGCTCGTTTGTGCATGCACTTGTTCAAATTAAAAATATTGTGTATGTACGTGTCTTTCTCTTAGAATTAACTAATTACCGTCTTTTTTAAATCACTTAAAATCATATTACTGTGTTGTAAAGGATTCTAACAATGAAGCAAAATGCAAAAACCAAACTTAAAGTCTCACCGAATGCTGCCACTTGGACATTGGAATGAGTACTGAGGGCACTGGGGACCTGGCTATGTGTCCCTGTGGCTTTTTCACAGTTGCTGCTGCTGTCCTCTACCCCCAAGCCACTGATGTGAATATAAGCATGTGTTGTCGAGAGTTTTGCTTTGAAAATGTAAAGCTTATATTCTTTGTTCTAGAACCTTCCACGACTGGATCATAGAGAAAAACCGACCGAACTCGGGGAGCCTCATCCAGGTGGTAACCACGGAGGGAAAGACGGAGCTCACCCTGGCATATTTTTAAGCTTCGTCTCCGTGCCTCCTGGAGACCTGCCAGAAAAGTTGTTTCTCTCAGTGTGTCTGTGTAGGTCCTTTGTTTTCTGTCATCTGGTTTGTGGTATGAGATACTGAGTCCTGTTGTCCTCTCTCCTAATGTGCATTGTTCTCCCAGGACAGTGTAAAATGTTCATGTGAAATAAGGTATGAGGGCGGAGGCCTGTAATAGCACAGACGGTCTGTTAGCTGCGTGAGTTTAGGAGGTATCCAGCAGAGCCTCTGGGTCTGCATCCTCCTGAATTGCATTTGAGACTTGGATTCAGTCCTGAACAGGGTCTGTCGACCTGACTAGTTCAGAGATGCGTTGATACTGGGGATGTTCGGGGGCCTTAGTTTTGAATGTTCTGTTTATATCACACACATCGTGTTTGTAGCTGCCCAATTGAACTGCCTTAAAACTCCTTTTGTGGTGTAAGCAAAATCCCGTGGACTCTGTTAAGATATCTTGTCCTGTGAGGTTGCCAAGTGTACTTCTGAGCTACTTGTTATTTGGAGTTTATCTTCCTAATAAATGCACTTCATTTATGATGTTGTCTTCTGTAATCAACTGTGGCTTAAAATACAGTCATTGATGGATGCGGTCATGGGAAGGGGGCGGGCTCTGTCTGAGATCAGCTTTTTCACCACAAAAACACGGGCACGGTTCCTGCTTGGGCAGATCAGAATCCGGGGGCGCCAGGATGGCCCTGTGTATTTAGAACAGTGCTCCACGCAGCCGATAGTGGCTGTACCAATGGAGAATGAGTGATCTGATCCACCCTGGCCATTGTGCAGGTGAGGAAACATCCAGAGAAAGAACTTACTCTCCTCATTGCCAGTAAGGGGCATAACAAAGCCCAGAAGACCAGTCACCAGTGGCTGCTGTTTTTAAAGGACTTTACTATGTGTTTTCATTTTTGATTTGGTTTTTTTTTTTTTTTTTAAATATTTATTTTGAGAGAGAGCGAGAGAGAGCACCAGCAGAGGAGGGGCACAGAGAGGGGGGGGGGGGGGGAGTGGATCCTGGCACAGGGGTTAATCCCACAGACTGAGCTCATGAGCTGAGCCAAAATCAAGAGTTGGACATTTAACCCAGGCACCCCTCCTTTTTGATTCTTTACAACAATTTTTATTGAGGTAGAATTCATATTAAAAAATTAAGCATTTTAAAAGGAAAAACTCAATAGCATTTAGTGTTTTCCCAGTATTATTTAACTTCAGTCTATTTCCAAAATCTGTTCATCATCCAAAATTAAACCTCATGCCCACTAAACAGTTACTCCTTGGGGCACCTGGGCGGCTCAGTCGGTTGAGCGTCCAACTTTGGCTCAGGTCACAAGCTCATGGTTCGTGGGTTTGAGCCCTGTGTGCTGACAGCTCAGAGCCTGGAGCTGCTTCGGATCCTGTGTCTCCCTCTCTCTCTGCCCTTCCACCTCTTGTTCTGTCTCTCACTCTCAAAAGTAAACAAACAAAAAAACCCAGTCACTCCCCATTCCCTGTGCCACCAGGCCCCGGCAACTGCTAGTCTGCTTTTGATCTCTGAACTCTATGCAATTCCCTATTCTGGATATTTCATGTGAGTGGAATCATACCATATGCAGACTTTTGCGTGTGGTGTCTTTTACTTCACAGGTTTTCCAGGTTCGTGTTGTAGCAGGTATCAGCGCTTCATTCCTTTTTGGGGCTGGATGGTATTTTCATTGTTGGTGTATACAATTTACCTGTCTGTGCGTGTATATTAGGATTGTGTCTACTTTTGCCTGATGTAAATTGGGCTGTGAGCATTTATGTGGTACCTGTTTTCAGTTCTTTCGGATAGAGTGGAGTTGCTTGGTTATTTGGTAATTGTATATTTAACTATTTGAGGAGTCTTTTCTCGTTCTTGACACTAAACTTTGTAGGGGTCAAGGACAGGCCACTCCAAGTTGGACCACGTTGGCATGAAGAGTATTTTGAGCTGAAGGCAATCTAGACCCAGTGGGCTCAAGAGAAACTCTTGTCCCTCCCTTAACTAATAGCAGATTCTAACCTGGGGGGGTCTTTCCCAGAATAAGAGCAATTAGCAGAGGTAAATTTTATCTGAGTAACCCATCTGTATGATAGGGCAAACATCTAATTACCAAACATCTGCCTTTTTTTTTAATTTTATTTTTTTAATTTATATCCAAATTAGTTAGCATATACTGCAACAATGATTTCAGGAGTAGATTCCTTAGTGCCTCTTACCCATTTAGCCCATTCCCCCTCCCACAATCCCTCTAGTAACCCTCTGTTTGTTCTCCATATGTAAGAGTCTCTTCTGTTTTGTCCCCTTCCCTGTTTTTATATTATTTTTGTTTCCCTTCCCTTATGTTCATCTGTTTTGTCTCTTAAAGTCCTCATCTGAGCGAAGCCATATGATTTCTGTCTTTCTCTAATTTCACTTAGCATAATAACCTCCAGTTCCATCCACGTAGTTGCAAATGGCAAGATTTCATACTTTTTGATTGCTGAGTAATACTCCATTATACATACATAACATACATATATATATATACACATGTACCTATGTGTGTGTGTATATATATATATGCACACCCACACCACATCTTATTTATCCATTCATCCATTGAGGGACATTTGGGCTCTTTCCATCCTTTGGCTATTGTTGACAGTGCTGCTATAAACATGGGGGTGCATGTGCCTCTTCAAAACGGCTCACCTGTAGCCCTTGGATGAATACCTAGTAGGGCAATTCCTGGGTTGTAGGGTAGTTCTATTAATTTTTTAATGAATCTCCATAGTGTTTTCCAGAGTGGCTTCAACAGTTTGCATTCCCACCAATAATGCAAAAGAGATCCTCTTTCTCCACATCCTTGCCAACATTTGTTGCCTGAGTTGTAAATGTTAGCCGTTCTGACAGGTGTGAGGTGGTATCTCATTGTGGTTTTGATTTGTATTTCCCTGATGAGGAGTGGTGTTGAACATCTTTTCATGTGCCTGTTGGCCATCTGGATGTCTTCTTTCGAGAAGTGTCTATTCATGTCTTTTGCCCATTTCTTCACTGGATTATTTGTTTTTTGGGTGTTGAGTTTGATAAGTTCTTTATAGATGTTGGATACTAACCCTTTATCATATATGTTGTTTGCAAATATCTTCTCCCATTCCGTCAGTTGCCTTTTAGTTTTGCTGATTGTTTCCTTTGCTGTGCAGAAGCTTTTTATTTTGATGAGGTCCTGGTAGTTCATTTTTGCTTTTGTTTCCCTTGCCTCCAGAGATGTGTTGAGTAAGAAGTTGCTGCAGCCAAGATCAAAGAGGTTTTTGCCTGCTTTCTCCTCAAGGATTTTGATGGCTTCCTATCTTACATTTAGGTCTTTCATCCATTTTGAGTTTATTTTTTGTATGGTGTAATAAAGTGGTCCAGGTTCATTCTTTTTTTTTTTTTAATTAAAGAAAATTTTTTTTAACGTTTATTTATTATTGAGAGGTGGAGAGACACAGCATGGGGGGGGGTGGGGTGTAGAGAGAGGGGGAGACACAGAATCCAAAGTAGGCTCCAGGCTCTGAGCTGTCAGCACAGAGCCCGACGTGGGGCTCGAACTCACAAACTGCGAGATTATGACCTGAGCCACAGTCGGTTGCTTAACCGACTGAACCACCCAGGCGCCCCTGGTTCGTTCTTCTGCATGTTGCTGTCCAGTTTTCCCAGCACCAGTTACTGAAGAGACTGTCTTTTTTCCATTGGATATTCTTTCCTCTTTTGTCAATGATTAGTTGGCCATGCGTTTGTGGGTCCATTTCTGGTTCTCTATTCTGTTCCATTGATCTGAGTGTCTGTTTTTGTGCCAGTACCATACTGTCTAGACAATTACAGCTTCGTAGTACAGCTTGAAGTCCAGGATTGTTATGCTTCCTGCTTTGGTTTTCATTTTCAAGATTGCTTTGGCTATTTGGGGTCTTTTCTGGTTCCATACAAATGTTAGGATTATTTGTTCTAGCTCTGTGAAGAATGCTGGTGTTATTTTGATAGGGATTGCATTGAATATGTAGATTGCTTTGGGTAGTATCGACATTGTAACAATATTTGTTCTTCCTATCCAGGTGCAGGGAATATTTTTCCACTTTTTTGTGTCTACTTTGATTTCTTTCATAAGCTTTCTGTAGTTTCCAGTGTATAGATTTTTCACCTCTTTGGTTAGATTTATTCCTAAGTATTTGATGGTTTTTGGTGCAATTGTCAATGGGATCGATTCCTTGATTTCTCTTTCTGTTGCTTCATTGTTGGTGTATAGGAATGCAACCGATTTCTGTGCATGAATTTTATATCCTGCAACTTTGCTGAATTCATGAATCAGTTCTAGTAGTTTTTTGGTAGAATCTTTTGGGTTTTCCATATAGAGTATCATGTCATTTGCGAAGAGTGAAAGTTTGACCTCCTCCTGGCCGATTTGAATGCCTTTTATTTCTTTGTGTTGTCTGATTGCAGGGGCTAAGACTTCCAATACTATGTTGAATAACAGTGGCGAGAGTGGACATCCCTGTCTTGTTCCTGACCTTAGGGGGAAAACTCTCAGTTTTTTCCCATTGAGGATATTAGCGTTTGGTCGTTCATATATGACTTTTATGATCTCGAGGTATGCTCCTTCTACCCCTACTTTCTTGAGGGTTTTTATCAAGAAAGGATGCTGTATTTTGTCAAATGCTTTCTCTGCATCTGTTGAGAGGATCATATGGTTTTTGTCCTTTCTTTTATTGATGTGATGAATCACGTTAATTGTTTTGCGAATATTGAACCAGCCCTGCATCCCAGGTATAAATCCCACTTGGTCGTGGTGAAAAATTTTTTTAATGTATTGTTGGATCCGGTTGGCTAATATCTTGTTGAGGATTTTTGCATCCATGTTCATCAGGGAAATTGGTCTGTAGTTCTCCTTTTTAGTGGGGTCTCTGGTTTTGGAATCAAGATAATGCTGGCTTCATAGAAAGAGTTTGGAAGTTTTCCTTCCATTTCTGTTTTTTGGAACAGCTTCAAGAGAATAGGTATTAACTCTTCCTGAAATATTTGGTAGAATTCCCCTGGAAAGCCATCTGGCCCTGGACTGGACTCTTGTTTTTTGGGAGATTTTTGATTAGTAATTTGATTTCTTTACTTGTTATAGGTCTGTTCAAATTTTCTATTTTTTCCTGTTTCAGTTTTGGTAGTGTACATGTTTCTAGGAATTTGTCCATTTCTTCCAGATTGCCCATTTTATTGTCATATAATTGCTTATAATATTCTCTTATTATTGTTTTTATTTCTTCTGTGTTGGTTGTGATCTCTTCTCTTTCATTCTTGATTTTATTTATTTGGGGCCTTTTTTCTTTTTCTTTTTCTTTTTCTTTTTCTTTTTCTTTTTCTTTTTCTTTTTCTTTTTCTTTTTCTTTTCTTTTTCTTTTTCTTTTTCACCAAAGTGGCTAGTGGTTTATCAATTTTGTTAATTCTTTCAAAGAACCAGCTTCTGGCTTCATTGATCTGTTCTGTTTTTTTGGTTTCGATAGCATTGATTTCTGCTCTAATCTTTATTATTTCCTGTCTTCTGCTGGTTTGGGTTTTACTTGGTGTTCTTTTTCCAGTTCTTGAAGGTGTAAGGTTAGGTTGTGTATTTGAGATCTTTCTTCCTTCTTTAGGAAGGCCTGGATTGCTATATACTTTCCTCTTATGACCGCCTTTGCTGCGTCCCAGAAGTTTTGGGTTGTGGTGTTATCATTTTCATTAGCTTCCATGAACTTTTTAAGTCCTTCTTTAACTTCTTGGTTAGCTCATTCATTCTTTAGTAGGATGTTATTTAGTCTCCAAGTATTTGTTACCTTTCCAAATTTTTTCTTGTGGTTGATTTTGAGTTTCGTGGTGCTGTGGTCTGAAAATATGCACAGTATGGTCTCGATCTTTTTGTACTTGTTGAGGGCTGATTTGTGTCCCAGTATGTGGTCTGTTCTGGAGAATGTTCATTGTGCACTGGAGAAGAATGTCTATTCCTCTGCTTTAGGATGGAATGTTCTTAATATATCTGCTAAGTCCATCTAGTCCAGTGTGTCATTCAAAGCCATTGTTTCCTTGTTGATTTTTTTGAATAGATGATCTGTTCATTGTTGTAAGTGGGGTGTTGAAGTCCCCTAGTATTATGGTATTATTATCAATGAATTTCTTTATGTTTGTGATTAATTGATTTATATATTTGGGTATTTCCACATTTGGCACATAAATGTTTACAATTGTTAGATCTTGGTGGATAGACCCCTTGACTATGATATAATGCCCTTCTGCATCTCTTGATACAGTCTTTATTTTAAAGTCTAGATTGTCTGATATCAGTATGGCTACTTCAGCTTTCTTTTGTTGACCATTAGCATGATAGATGGTTCTCCATCCCCTTACTTTCAATCTGAAGGTGTCTTTAGGTCTAAAGTGGGTCTCTTGTAAACAACATATAGATGGATCTTATTTTCTTATCCATTCTGTTACCTTGTCTTTTGATTGGAGCATTGAGTCCATTGATGTTTAGAGTGAGTACTGACTGAAAGATATGAATTTATTGCCATTATGTTGCTTGTAGAGTTGGAGTTTCTGGTGGTGTTCTCTGGTCCTTTCTAGTCTTTGTTGCCTTTGGTCTTTATTTATTTGTTTTTTTGTTTTGTTTTGTTTTGTTTTGTTTTCCATCTTTCGTCTCTTAAGAGGGTCCCCCTTAAAATTTCTTGCAGGGCTGGGTTAGTGGTCACAAAGTCCTTTAATTTTTGTTTGGGAAACTTTTTATCTCTCCTTCTATTCTGAATGACAGCCTTGCTGGATAAAGAATTCTTGGCTACATATTTTTCTGATTCAACACATTGAAAATATCCTGCCACTCCTTTTTGGCCTGCCACGTTTCTGTAGATAGGTTTGCTGCAAACCTGATCTGTCTTCCCTTGTAGGATAAGGACTTTTTTTCCCTTGCTGCTTTCATGATTCTCTCCTGAGTATTTTGTGAATTTGACTATGATATGCCTTGTTGATGGTCGGTTTTTGTTGAATCTAATGGGAGTCCTCTGTGCTTCCTGGATTTTCATGTTTGTGTCTTTCCCCAGGTTAGGAAAGTTTTCTGCTATGATTTGCTCACATATCCCTTCTACCCCTATTTCTCTTTCTTCCTCTTCTGGGACCCCTATAATTCTGATGTTGTTCCTCTTTAATGAATCACTGATTTCTTTAATTTTTAAATCATGCTCTTTTGCCTTCATCTCCGTCTTTTTGTCTGCTTCATTATTCTCTGTAAGTTTGCCCTCTGTATCGCTGATTCCCTGTTCTGCCTCATCCATCCTAGCCACCGTGGCATCCTTTCGAGATTGCAGGTCAGTTATAACATTTATTATTTCATCCTGACTAGCTTTTACTTCTTTTATCTCTGCAGAAAGGTGTTCTAATCTATTTTCAACTCCAGTTAGTATTCTTATTATCGTGATTCTAAATTCTAGGTCAGACATCTTGCTTGTATCTGTGTTGGTTAAGTTCCTGGCTGTTGATTCTTCCTGCTCTTTCTTTTGGGGTGAATTCCTTCGTTTTATCATTTTGAAGGGAGAAAAGGAATTAACTAGGTAAAAAAAACTAAAATTAAGAAAATGTTAAAATTAAAAAAAATATTAAAATTAAAAAATTAAAAACACACACTCACAAAGAATTGAATAAATGATGGTGGATCCTAGGTGTGTTTTGGTCTTGGTGTTGAAAGGGGCTTTATAGATTAGAGAAAAAAAAGAAAAAAATCATTTGAAAATTTGAAAAGATGATCACACTGAAGTAGAATAAAATGAAATGATGGAAGTAAAATAGAATTTGAAAAAATTTACACAAAGGTAAAAAGTACAGTAGAAGAAAATTAAAAATATTTTTAATAAAAATTGAAAATAAAGATGAATTAAAAAAAAAAAAAAAGAAATTGCGTAGATGCACCGGCGAACAGGTTGAATTACAAGTGCAATTACTTCATCTTTCCCTAGAAATCAAACTATGAAATGCTTTATAGTCCATAAACTAAGCAGATGAAGAGACCTGTGTTCCTGAAGAGCCAGGTTGGCCCAGTTGGGCGGGACTTGGTGTAACGGCTCCGTTCTCCACTAGATGGCGCTGCTTAGCTTACTGGGGTGGGTCGTTGTGGTGCTTGTAGGTGCGTATGCACATGCGCGGGAGCGGTGAAAATGGCGTCACCCATGTACCCAGTCTCTAGTATCAGAACTCTGTTCTCTCCGATCAGTAATCGTGTACCCATCCTTTGTTTTCATCTTCTGTCCGCTCCCCGCTTTTACATGGTCAGTGACCAAGCCCCAGGCAGCACCTCCCTCCTGAGTTTTATCTCAAATGCGGCTGTTTTTCCCGACCCCTTATTTCTGAGGGACGGCGCTTTCACCGGCTCCGCCCCTCTGTGGGAGGGTCTCACTGAGCAACGGCCGGGTGTGCGCCGCAGCCAGGAATATTCTCAGGACCGTGCTGCTGCCGATGCCCAGGGACTGCGGCTGGGTGCCAGCCCACCCCAGAAAAAGTTCACGTGATTGTGTAGCAGAGTATTTCAGGCATTATGGAAAATCAAAACTCATCTGGCACCAGGCTTCACCCTTAACAACCTTGTTCCAGCACCAGCTAATAACGGCTGTTCTCCTGGGTCCACTGGGGCCTTGCCTTTGTGGAAGCCACACAACCTCTACCAGGTGTCCTCCCAGCAGGGGAACCAGCTCTCCCCGTGTGGCTTGAAGAGCCCCGGACTCCACTCTGCTTCTGGGGATTCTCCCTTCCCACCAGAGCGACGCCAGGTATCGAGCTGTGGAGTTTCAGACTCTGCCCTCCCGCTGTTTATAGTCTTCATGGAATTTAAACCTCTCTTTTCTCCTCCCTTTTTAGTTCAGTCCCTGTGGCTGTTCCACTTTTCCACTTTCTCTCCAGCTGATTTTGGGGGGGGGGGCACTTTTCCCGTCTTTCTCCCCATCGTCTCTGTCTTCTCTTTGCACGCAAAAGTGTTCCCTGCTCTCCGCATCTTCTCTCTCCCCTGGTTCACCTCTCTGCGCCGCGTACCTGCTGAATTCTGTGGTTCACGTTGGGAAGATTGTTGTGTTAATCCTCAGATCAGTTTTCTCGGTGTGCAGGATGGTTTAGTGTTGGTCTGGTCGTATTTCATGGACACGAGACACACAAACTTCCATGCTATTCCACCATCTTGGCTCCTCTCTGCTCTTTTTTTTTTCTTTTTTTTAAGACTTATTTTATTTTATTTCATTTTAGAGTGTGCAAGCAGGAGAGAGGGGCAGAAGGCGGGAGAGAGAGAATCTTAAGCAGGCTCCACACTTAGTGTAGAGCCTGATGCAGGGTTTGATCCTGCAACCCTGGGATCATGACCCGAGTTGAAATCAAGAGTCTGACGCTTAACTGACTGAGCCTCTTAGGCACCCCATTGAAGGACCTTTGAAGGGGACAGGATATTCTTGATCCCCAGACAACTTTAAGATGATATTATCCAAGTTCTACAGGAAAGAAGATGGGGGCTCAGAAAAGTAGGACTGATTTGTTCAAAGTCACCCAGTGTTAGGGTCTTCACCTTTGTGTCCTCTCCCTCTCCTCCCCAAATTCATATGTTGAAATCCCGATGCCCAACGTGAAGGTATTAGAAGGTGGGCCTTTGGAGGCTGAGCCCTTAAGTACGGGATTAGTGCCGTTTTAAGCTCTGAGACACAAGTCTGTGACCTGGAAGAGGGCCCTTACCTGACCACGTCAGCACCCTGATCTCGGATTTCCAGGCTCCAGAACTGTGAGCCATAAGATTTTGTTTTTGCATCTGTTTACAATACGCACGGCACACGGTATTGCACGTCCATTTTCCTGGTAATACCTAGATGGACAGTCTCTGTTCTTCAGGTGAAGAAACAGTCCTGCAAGTTAAGTGACTCTTGGATGGTAGAGTTAGTTTCATTCCACTTGGCAGCCAGACCTTAGGACTGATTATTTAGGCATGTTTCTTTTTCTTTCCTTAGTGATGTGCAAGGAGATAAGAAGGAACAAGTGGTTGAGGAAGAGGGGATATTTTCTCTCATTCTTTAGCTAATCGTTCAACAAGAAATTTTTTTTCCTTTTCAAATTTTTATTTAAATTCTAGTTAGTTAACATCCAGGGCAATATTGGTTTCAGGAGTAGAATTCGTTGATTCATCACTTACATACAACATCCAGTGCTCATCACAAGTGTCCTCCTTACTGCCCATCACCCGTTTGGCCCACCCCCCACTCATCTCCCTCCATCAACACTCTGTTCTGTATCATTAAGAGTCTCTTGTGGTTTCCCTAGCTCTCTCTTTTTCCTTCTCCCATGTGTTTATCTTCAACAAGTAATTTCTGAGAACCTATTATGTAATAGGCTCTGATCTATGATACATGTGAATTAAGTACACAAAGACCTTTGCTCTCACAGTTTCTTCTATACATTGAACAGTGTACTAGAGTCTGAAAGATACGACCTGTGGGACAAAAGAACAAGGTGAGGGGGTAGAGGCGTGTTAGGGAGGGAGGGGGTTGCAGTTTCAGATAGGGTGGTGTTACGGACTGAATGTGTGTGTCCCCAAATGCCTGTGTTGAAGCCCTAACCCCCAATGTGGCTGTAATTGGAGATGGGCTCTAAACAAGTAATCAAAGTTAAATGAGAGAAGAAACTCTCAGGGGGAATCACTGATCTGGGGGAGCCCAGCTCTCATATGATCAGTGTCCTTATGAGAAGAGACACCAGAGAGCTCTCTCTGGGCACATGCTTTGAGGAAAGGCCGGAAGAATTGTCAGGGAGGAACACCTTCCTCTGCCCTATGGTCCTTCTAGAGCTGAACTTAGAATCAAATTGACATGAGACATTAACAAGAGAAAGTAAAATTTAAGGGGTGTAAATATGGGGAATCCACACAGGCAGGAAATTCTGAAGATAATGAAGCAACGTAGAGCTCATAGGAGCTAAGGAGAGGGGGAGGGTCTGAGGATACAAGGGAAGAAGCTCATTAACAGGGAGGTGAAAGATGTTTGGAAAAACAAGGTTACCCTATTATGCAGGTAAGTTCCTTAGGTAAAGGGGAGTCTGTTAATAGCTCTGTTACAGGCTTTCCTTTCTAATGTAAATGCAGGCAATTGTAGGGGAGGCAGAGTTTTTCCTGCATCTTCTGGGTTTTATTACTTCCAAGTCAAAATAATCTTTATGCTAAAGTGGCCCATCTTGGGGCAGCCTGCCCTATGCTCTACAGTTGATATAGCAAGAATGTGGCTGTCTGCAAAAGAGGAAGAGTCCTTAGCAGAAACCTAATTAACTGGCACCTTGTTCTTGGACTTCAAGCCTCCAGAAAGTAAACTGTTGATTAGGCTACCCAGTCAGTGGTACCCAGCCAGAGCTGACTAAGGCAGACAGTGAGTGAGGACCTCGTGTTAGGAGCATTTGAGCAAATCTTTTTAAAAAATTTTTTAGAATGTTTATTTTTTTTAAATGTTTGTTTTTTATTTATTTTTCAGAGAGAGAAAGAGCAGGGGAGAGACAGAGAGAGAGGGAGAGAGAATTCCAAGCAGCCTCTGTGCTCTCAGCACATAGCCAGACATGGGGCTCAAACTCACGAACCGTGAGATCATGACCTGAGCTGAAATCAAGAGTTGGATGCTTAACTGACTGAGCCACCCATGTGCCCCAAATATTTATATTTGAGAGAGAGTGTATGAGTGGGGGAGATACCGGGGGCGGGGCACGAGGATCCAAAGTGGGCTCTGCGTTGACAGCAGAGAGCTTGATGTGGGGTCAAACTCACAAACTGTGAGATCATGACCTAAGCTGAAGTCTGATGGATGCTCAACTAACTGAGCCACTCAGATGCCCCTGAGCAAATCTTAAAGGAAGTGCAGAAGTTAGCCGCTCCTTCTTTAGGTGTGTTTCCTACTTCTTAGAAGTAACAGTGTCTTAGGTGAGTGGAACAGGCAGTGCAAAGTCCCCGAGGCAGGAGTGTATGAGGCATGGCCGAGGAAGCTTTGGTGGCGGAGTCGAGTGGTAGGTAGCGTGAAGAGCAGCTGTAGATGAGACCAGAGACATGATCATATGGGGCACAGATTCCCAAACTTTCTAGGTTCGTGGTGTCCTTACTGTCTTAGTGACAGTATCTGTCAGATATTGCCATGTTAACCTAGAAAATGGAAACTATCTTGTGGTGCCCCTGTGAATGCAATGTGCTGTCCTGGGGTGCCTTGGTGGGCAGTTTGAAAATGGCAAATGTAGGGTGGTCCATTTTAAGGACTTTGGCTTTGACTTTTTGCAGCCATTGCTAGGATTTTGAGCAAAGAAGTGATACGATGTGTTTTAAAAGGTTGCTCTGACTGTTGTGTTGAGTATATACTGAGGCTATTGTAACAATCCAGGCAAGGAGGCAGTGGTATGGTAAGAAGCAAGTTAAATAATAGCATATATTATTTATGCTGTTAATTATTTATGCTATTTATTATGCATATATTTATTATATATAACATGTTTAGTTAACAGCATTATTTTATTTATATATATTTTTAAAGTTTACTTTTAGAGAGAGCAAGCACGAGTAGGGGAGGGGCAGAGGGAGAGGGAGAGAGTATCCCAAGCAGGGTCCACGCTGTTAGCACAGAGCCCGACATGGGGCTCGATCCCATGAACTGTGAGATCATGATCTGAGCTAAAACCAAGAGTTGGAAGCTTAACTGACTGAGCCACCCTGGTGCCCCAATAACATATTTTAAAGGTAGAGTTAACAGGCTGATTTAATGTGAGGGTGAGACAGGGAGGAGTCAGTGATGATTCCCATAGTCATTGATGTGAGTGGAAGGGAAGATTGGGTTGTTTATCAATATGGTAGAGAAGGCTGTGGGTACAGCAAGCTATGGTGGGGTATCAGGAATGTCATTTGGACAAACAGATTTGCTCTATTAATGTCCCAGTGCAGATATTCAGTGGGCAGATGTATTTTGAGTTGAGTTCAAGAGAGAGAGAGAGCTGGAGGTTGTGGGCATAGAGTTGGCATTTGAAATTGTGAGAATAGATAGATAAGATCACCAAGGGCATGTCAGTCCCGATCTAGGAGCTAAAAATTACAGTGATGTGAACAGGGCAAATTTAAGGTAAAGAATTCATGAATAACAAAGGATTAAGTATAAAGGGCTAAAGAGAACTCTGAACCTTTGACTAGGGGAGGACAAATTTGGAAGGCAGACCCCTCCCCAAGGCTGGCATCTGGACCTCCTTGGAGAAGGTTTGGTAGTGGCTCATTGGGTGGCATAGAAATTTGCTGGGTTTCCTGGGGCCAGTGCTGGTCTATGATCACTGAGGAAGCAGGAAATACCCCACCAAGGTACAGGTAGACTGAGGCCAGGAAGCACCCCCACTGGGTCACCTTTGAGATTCACTGGGGATTCTGACCATTGAGAGCTGCTGAAACTCATGGATGGAAGCCATCCATGGGAGTGTTGCTGGATGTCCCTTGCATGCACATGGTGGTCATGAGGCAGAAGCAATATGGAAACAAACCAGAACCAGGAAGAGAAGCCCCTTCCTCTTGGTAGTGTCTCTCCAGCACTCTCTACTGGCAAACTTAACATCATGTTAGCCCTGCAGGAGAAATGCTTACAAGGCTCATCCTTATTAGAGCAGAATAGGCAATAAAATAGGACTTTGGAGCAGAGAATCAACACACGGTAACTGGCTATTATGGACTGGTGTTTGTGTCTCCCCCATGCCCAATTCATATGTTGAGGTTCTACCCCTGCCAGTGTGATGATGTTAGGAGGTGGGGCCTTTGGCAGATAATCACCAGGAGATAAGGTCATCAGAGTGGAACCCGCAGGATTAGTTCCCTTGTGAGAGTCATGAAAAAGCTTACTTCTTGGCTCTGCTCTCTGCCATGTGAAAATACAATGAGAAGTCAGTGTTCTGCAGTCCAGAAGAAGGTTCTCACCAAATCCCGAATATACCAGCACGTTGATCTCAGACTTCCAGCCTCTACAACTGTTAAATACATTTCTGTTGTTTATAAGCCACTCAGTCTGTGCTAGTTTGATCCAGTAGCCTGAATGGACTGACACTAGCAATACATTAAACGTGTTGCAGAGAAGACCAAGGACCAAGTGTTCTAAAACTGAGAGATTGGGAAGAACAGGCAATCAACCGGGGACATTGAGAAGGAACAACCAACAAGGTAGTAGGAAAACTAAGAATGCGGTGTCCCTAGGAGTAAAGGGAAGAAAGCATATTGAGGAGGAACGGATGAACAGTGATGTCGAGCACTGTTGAGAAGTCAGGTAAGGTGAAGGACTTCGCTGTGGGCTGCCACTGCTAATGCTGCCGGGCAGTTTCAGGACAGCAGTGGGGGGTGAGAGAGTAGGGGAGGAGAGGAACTGGTGTACAGACAGCTTTGACTCAGTGTAGAATACTTTGTTGGAGTCTTCTAAACTTTGTCCCTGAACAGAATCTGAAAAAATCTAGCAGGCTTTTGGATCTGCTTTATTCTCAGAGATACACTCTGTTGCTGAAATCCTTTCCCAGGGAACTGATCTGACCTATAAAATCTTCAGTGTGACTTCTTGAATTTTCAGGTTTCCTTAACCTGAGCTGGCTGAAGAATGCTTGTTGCTTGTGCTCATTTCCTGACACGCTCTTGCCCGAAGCTTCTGCTCTCTCCAGATGGGCTCTCAGCAGCTTGGAGGTCAGCCCTTACATTGCCAGGGTGTACAAAGCTTCTGGCAATCGTCAGAGCTGCATGTCACTGGGCTGCAGAGCACTGGGAAGGAGCCCATTGTGGTCTGCTCCATTACATAGATGAGGATCTTTCTTGGGAACTTTCAGCTGGAGTGTGACTCACACCCGGAAGCTATAGAGTATGGTTAAGTATAAGGACTCTGAGTCAGAATGACTGCATTTGAACACGGTGCTTCCACTTACTTGCTGGAGAACCTCCGGCAGATCCCTTAATCTCTCTGTCTCAATCAAATGAGAAATGGAAGCATAATGGCAATGATCTCCAAGGATTAAGGAGGTGAATTCATGCAAAGGGACTGGGCATAGAAGTGCTCAGAAAGTATTAAAGAAATCAGTCTCTTTGGGCGCCTGGGTGGCTCAGTCGATTAAGCATCTGACTTCAGCTTGAGTCTTGGCCTCACAGTTCATGAGTTCAAGACCCACATTGGGCTCTGTGCTGATAGCACAGAGCCTACTTAGGGTCCTGTCTAAGGTCCTCTGCCTCTCTCCCACTCTCGTGTTCTCTGTCTCTCTCTCTCTCTCAACAGTAAATAAACATTAAAAAAAATAAATTAGTCTCTGTTGAACTATGATGGGAAAACAATAATGTTACTCTCTAGGAGTGCATCATTCAGTAGTGCAATCAGCTATTAAACACTTTTTCAGGGCCAGGTTGAAAACGTGCAGTTAATTGGCAAATATTTACTGACCTATTATGATTTGCAAAATGCTGTGCATATTACCAAGGTGCATGAGATCTGCCCTCAGAGGCATTTAAAGTCGTTTTGGGAGAGAAACTAGAGCACAAAGAGGTATCCTTTGTTTCCTGCGTGCCAGGAACTTGGAATGTGTTTTCATTTGATTTTTGCAGTAACCCTTGGTTTTGGTGCCTTGGTCTACATGCTTCCCCCAGATACACCTGCATGACTTTCTGCCCAGAGAGAGCAGCCCTACGTAGCTTGTGGTCCCTGCAGTTCTGGAGCCAGCCCCCGCTGCCCCTGCTGCTGCTACCCCTTGTCCGCACCGCCTGGCAGAGATGCCATCCTGCACACTGACCAGTGGGACCCCCAAGGGCTAGGCTTCCCCAGCGGCCACATGGAGAGGCCTGGTGATGCGCTCCGAAGGGAACAAGTTACCATCCTGTTGGAGTGGGGAGGAGCCTGGAGGGAGCCTCCTACTCCCTTGGATGGACTTTTCTGAGATGCAGTAATTCATTTGGCCCCTCTGAAGACTCTTGCAAGACTGAGAGACCAGCTGCACTTGTTAGCAAGCTGCGATCAGTCCAGGAATGCACTGCCTAGAATGTGTTCTTTTTCTTTTCCTGCCTTTCTCCCTTTACTTCTCATTCCTGCTTCCTGAGATTGCATCGACCCCAAAAGAAGGTGTTAGCACATAAACTTTTTTCTTTAGGGAGCTACCACTGTTATGGGATTTCTTTCTCCCCTTCCCTTCCCTCCCCTCCCCTCCCCTCCCCTCCCCTCCCCTCCCCTCCCCTCCCCTCCCCTCCCCTCCCCTCCCCTCCCCTCCCCTCCCCTCCCTTCCTCTTCCCTCCCCTCCCCTCCCCTCCCCTCCTCTCCCCTCCTCTCCCGTCCCCTTCAGTATACAGAATTTACTGAGCTGTAACTCACACCCTACAATTTACCCATTTAAAGCGTGCAACTCAATGGCTTTTAGTATATTTGTAGAGTTGCACATCACCGTGATCAACGCTAGAACATTTTCATTATGCCAAAAAGAAAACCCACACCCCTTAGTCACTGCCCTGAAAATTGTTCGTCTCCCACAGCCTTAGATAAGCACTAGTATGCTTCCTGTCTCTATTAATTTTTTTTTCTGGACACTTCATATAAATGAAGTCGTACAATGTGTGGTCTTTTGGGACAGGCTTATGTTCACTTGTTTTCAGGATTGATCCATGTTGTAGCATGCATCAGTATTTCATTTTTTATTACCAAATTTCCATTGTATGGATATGTCACATTTTATTTATCCATTCATCGATTGATAGACACTTGAGTTGCTTCTACTTTTTGGCTATTGTGAATTATGCTACTATGAATATTGGTGTACCAGTTTTTGTGTGAATATATGTTTTTATTGCTCTTGGGTATATGGCTAGGTATAAAACTGCTGGATCTCATATGGTAACTCTATATTTAACTGTTTAGGAATTGCTTGATTATTTTCCAAAGTGGCTGTACCATTGACATTCTCACCAGCAGGCTATGATGATTCCATTTGGCCATTTGCATAGCTTCTTTGATGAAATGTCTGCTCAGATCCTTTTCCCATTTTTAATTTGTGTTATTCGTTTTTATTGTTGAGTTCTGATAGTTCTTTATATATTCCAGTACAAGTTCTTTATCAGGTATATGACTTGTAAAAATGTTCTCACATTCTATGTTTTTTCACTTTATCAGTGGTATCCTTTGCAGTGCAAAGTTTCTTTTTTTTAAATATTTTTTTGATGCTTATTTATTTTTGAGAGAAAGAAAGACCACTAGTGGGGGAGGGGCAGAGAGAGAGAGACAAAGAATGTGAAGCAGGCTCCAGGCTCTGAGCTGTCAGCAGAGAGCCGATGTGGGGCTTGAACCCACAAACTGTGAGATCATGACCTGAACCGAAGTCGGACGCTTAACCGACTGAGCCACCCAAGCACCCCTGAAGCACAAAGTATCTAATTTTGGTGCTGTCAGCACATAAGCTTTTGCATCCCACCATTTTTTAGGGAATCTCGACCAAGACCCCAAACGAGGTAGGTGATAGTCCCATTTTACTTGTGAGGAATCTAACGGTCACGAGAGATGAAGTAATTTCCCCAAACCACATAGAGAGAAACCATGTAGAGGGAAGCCAGAATTTGTACTGAAGTCTGTGGGATGGCTCAGTAGATGGACGGGGTGGGGCATACTAACTGCTGATTGAATTTTCCCGTTGACATTGTGCTCCCAGAGTTTGCTGCTGATAATAAGTGCCATGCACGGACCATCTGCTTTGTGCCTGGTGCTTCACACACCTTCTTGGCTCTTCTTCCTCAAGAAGCCTTGAAGAGTCCATACCTTCATCCTCCAGAATAAGACTAATTTTGTGGGAACACATCTTCTCCCCTCTTGAGGTTCCCACTTGCTACTTGTCACAGGAGGAGGAGGAAGGACATATTTGGTTGTGGAGACTGGCATAAAGACTGGCTGTACCGCACGGGCCAGGGGCTGGGTTACTGCATGGGCTTTGGGCAGTGTGGGTCTCCCACTGCCCCGCCCTCTCCTTTGCCCCCGAAGAACTAATTTATAACACCACCTGCCCTTGGTCTCCTTTTGTGTGTTCTTGATTGGTGGGGAACATAGTGGAGAGTAGGGATGAAGGTTAGGTTCCCCTTAACCCCCGAAGTATCATTTTTCCATTTTGCATCCTCAGTGTTCAGGAAATGTTTGAATGAGTAGATGAAACACAGGCTTGGAGATGTTCACTCACTCGCATGCTCCTTGTAAGCGATGGAGCCATGTGTCTATAGCTCCTCACCTGGTTATTTATAGGATACTCTGGTTGGGAAAGTCAGACTGTCCTTTCTTCCTCCCGCAGCCAGGGTTTTTAAACCACTTCATTTCTGCCATCTGCCAGTCTGTCCGCCTCTCCTCTCCCTGTTGTTTCTCCCAGGCTGCTGGGTGGTGGACTGAAGTGCACCTCGTTTCCGTACTTGGCCCTGACACATAGTAGTGGTGGATCATGCACATTGGGTGGGTAACTGGCCTCTTTTCTAAGATCCACTCCTTGCCTTTCTCTGTCCTGCTCTGCACAGCAGGGAACTACATTTCCCAGGCTCCTTCGACAGCCAACTTCCTGTAGGTTTTGGCAGTGAGGGCCCTGGTGGCTGACTGGAGGGCAGAGGAAGGGAGAAACCACAGTATCCCTATGCCCCCCTCCCTGAGTCAGGTGGCATCTCTGGGGCAATAACATCTTTGGCCATGGCTGTGTCTCCTCCATAGCCCCAGCCCCTCCCTTTGTGGAGCCAACCCCTGGGGTTCTGCCCTCTGACTCTCAGCCCTGGGGTGGCAGGTATTGCTAATCTTTGGGTCACCTCATCATCCCCTGTTTAGATTCTGGTTTTTCTATCTCCCATATAGCCCATTCTCTTTATTAGATCCCCACCGTTTGAGTAGTTTCTGTTGGCTGGCTGGTGTTCTTTACCTGTAAATGGGAACAATAAGGTCTGCCGTAAGAAATAGCTGTTCCCGGATCGCTCAGTTGGTTAAGAGTTGTACTTCCGTTCAGGTCATGATCTCGTGGCTCGAAAGTTCAGGCTCTGCGTGGGGCTCTGTGCTGACAGGCTCACAGTCTGGAGCCTGCTTCACATTCTGTGTCTCCCTCTCTCTCTGCCCCTCTGTTGCTCACACTCTGTCTCTCTCAAAAATAAACAAACATTAAAAAAAAAAAAGGAAAAGGAGTAGAGTAGCTGTGGATATTCAGTGAGATAATGCATACTTATTATTCATTTGCATTATTGTACTTTGGGAGAAAATGATGGGCCTATCCTGGGAAAGAGTACGTTTTGACTTGTGCATCTTGAATTCGCCTCTAATCCACTTGTCGAGGAAGGTGGTAGCTATGTCACCACCCACCCTCCTGGACACCCGTGTGGGGGCTGGACCAGTCTGCGAAGAGGCCCTCCCAGTGTGAGCGCAGCCCGTGGCTAACCGCTCAGCTCAGGACCTGGGAAGTCACGGCTGTTCAAAAATCCTGGAACACGTGGAGGTTGAAGTGACGTGGCCAGGGAAACCACAGGCATGTGTTGCTCTCTCAGTGCCACTCAGAGCCTCTGTGGGGCTTGGAAGGTTCCACTCTCGGGTCTCAGTCTGTGGAAGAAAATTGGGATGGAGTCCTAATGTTTTCCCACAGGTCAATTTCCACTGTGACACTGTATCACTTGGATTGAAATAAACACCATTTGGCACATTTTAGGGAGAGAAGGGGGGAACCCTCCATGGAGACTAAAGGAAGCATGTAAGAAAGTAAGAGAATCCTATCAGCCAGAGGCTTCTGCTGTCTTTGGGCTTTGGACCAGTCTCTGCACAGGGGATTGTGGGTAAAAAATCTGATGTGCTTCTAGAATGTTCTTTTAAAAAGATGTTTATTATTTTTGAGAGACACAGAGAGAAAGCGAGCATGAGCAGGGGAGGGGCAGAGAGAGATAGGGACAGAGGATCCAAAGCAGAGAGCCCAATGTGGGGCTCAAACTCATGAACTGTGAGATCATGACCTGAATTTAACTGAGTCACTCAGGTGCCCCGTCTTCTAGAATGTTCTCATGCTGAGAGAGCCTCTGTGTGTCTTGGGGAATACCTGAGTTAAGCCAGTCACTTTCTGGCCTCTGCCTCAGTTTCCTGGATACATGTTTGCTCTATTTTCAGGTAGAATTTCCTACTAAAATTTTTGCAAATTATTTTATCTCTGGATAAAGTAATTTGGACTGGAAATCTGAAAAAGAGAAAAGTGAAAGTAGTCCACCTCACTGGTTATCTAAGAGCTGAAAAGTGACACAGTGAGATGGTAGAAATAGTAGTTAACAAACAAGTGATGATTTTTTAATGCATTTGGTGATGTGTCTTTTTGAACCCTGCTAGGAGGAGAGCCAAATAGAATTTTTTGGGAGTGTAATTGGATGGTCTCTCTCAGTATTATTAAAACTTCATACCAGAGGGGCGCCTGGGTGGCTCAGTCGGTTAAGCGTCCGACTTCGGCTCAGGTCATGATCTCGTGGTCCGTGAGTTCGAGCCCCGCGTCGGGCTCTGTGCTGACAGCTCAGAGCCTGGAGCCTGTTTCAGATTCTGTGTCTCCCTCTTTCTCTGACCCTCCCCTGTTCATGCTCTCTCTCTGTCTCAAAAATAAATAAATGTTAAAAAAAAAAATTAAAAAACAAAACTTCATACCAGAGACGCCTGGGTGGCTCATTTGGTTGAGTGTCTGACTTTGGCTCAGGTCATAATCTCGTGGTTCGTGGGCCTGAGCCCCACATCAGGCTCTGTGCTGACAGCTCGGAGCCTGGAGCCTGCTTCGGATTCTGTGTCTCCCTCTCTCTCTACCCCTCCCCGGCTTGCACTCTGTCTTTCTTTATTAAAAATAAATAAACATTAAAAAAAAATAAGAATAAACTTTATAGCATTTGACCTAGTAATGCCGTATCTTAAATGCTATGGCAAACAAGCATTTGAGCAGAAACAAGGGCAAAAATTTGTAACAAATACATTTCTTCCAAACTTTGTTTTATTTGAGCTTTTTTTTTTTTTTTTAAGTAGGCTTCACACCCAGCGTGGAGCCCAAAGTGGGGCTTGAACTTATAACCCTGAGATCAAGACCCAAGCTGAAATCAAGTTGGACGCTTAACCAACTGAGCCACCCAGGCGACCCTTATAACAAATATTTTAATTCCTGCATCATTATTTACCAAAATCCTCGAAACAACTCAGAAGACCCAGAGTATTGTTAAATAATCACCACTGCTAACACTTATTGAGCACTTTCTTTTTTTAAAATTAAAATTATTTTATTTTATTTTAGAGAGACAGCGGGGAAGAGGGGCAAGGGGAGAGGGGCGGGTGGCGGGGGGGGGGGGGAAGAGAGAGAGAGAGAGGGAGGGAGACAGAGAAAGAGAGAATCTTAAGCAGGCTCCATGCTCAGCCACTCAGGGCTGGATCCCACGACCCCGGGATCATGACCTGAGCCGAAATATTGAGCACTTTCTATACTGTGTAGGCTTTACAAGCATTAAAGGCTTTACAAGCCTGTGTAGGCTTTACAAGCATTAACCAATCGTCACAGCTCTGACGAGAAACTCTTACTTTTATGTCTCCCTTACAGTTGAGAAGTGTGAGGCCGAGAGAGAAGTGAGTTGCCCAAAGTCACACAGGAAGTAGTGAGAGGTAGGATTTGAATAGGCATTCAGTCTACAGAGTCTGTGTTCTCAGCCACCAGACTACAAATAAGCCAGGGAATTTAGTTGTGCTAATAACACGTGTAATTTATCATTGTTGCCATTATTAAAGATCACATTTTCAAATAATTCTTAGTGCCATGAGAAAAATCTTAATCGTGTCATGCCAAATGAAAGGCAGGATGGGTGGTATATGTCATGGTATAACATGTTGTGACCCCAGTTATATCAGAGCACATTGTACCATATTTTGCCAATGTGAAGACCCGTTGTCTATTGGTATATTTCACTGTTGCTGAAACCAGTGTGTCTTACAATTGATGATAGTTTAACTAACTGGTAGTGTTCTTAGTGCCCATAAAGTAATGGCGTCAGTTAAAACCAACAGTGTTTTAGATTCAGTAAAATACTACATACAGGTAGGCGGGAAAGACTGGAAAGAAATAGGCCAAAATATCAGTGGTGAGACATCTCTGGATTGTAGGCCATGCCTTAAGTTTATACAAGTGAGGGGCATCTGGGTGGCTCAGTCGGTTAAGTTTCGGCCCTTGATCTCAGCTCAGGTCATGATCTCAAGGGTTCGTGAGTTCGAGCCCTGCAATGGGCTAGGCACTATCAGTGTGGAGTCGGCTTCGGATTCTCTCTCTTCCTCTCTCTCTGTTCCTCCCCTGCTCTCTCTCTCTCCCTCTCTCCCTCAGAATAAATAAATAAACTTAAAACATTAAAAAGTTTATACAAGTGAGATGGGTCTTCACCACTGGACTCTGCCTTTGCCAGAGAAGGATGGTGGTTTCCTCTTGTCATCATTTAGTTGTTTGTTCTCATGTGTTTACTGTCCCTCTTGTCTGTTGGACAATAACAAGCAAAAGGCAGACCCTGTTTGTTTGGTACACACCACATCCCACTCTTCAGTCAGCTGTATGATCTGGCCACGTACTTGACATCTAGTAGCCTCTGTAAGTGCTGGTTCCCGGACTGACTTCGTCTGTTTCATCCTCACAATGACTCCATTAGACGCCATTATTTTCCCATTTTACAGATGAGAGAACTGAGGCACAGAGAGGAAGAGCCGCTTGCCCGCCACACAGCTGATGGGTAGAGCTGGGGTTCCCACCTGGGAAGATGACTCCACCAGCTTTTTTGGGAGCTTTGCCCTCAGGGGTATCGTTCGGACTAGGCGGTTGCTCACTCCGGGAGGTTAAATAACTGACCTAAAAGGACACCACTAATTGCTGATCCAGGTAAACAAGGAAGTTCACCCTAAGCTTGGGTGATGGAAAGAGGCGGGGAGTGGATGGGGCATGGCCTACTTCCCTCCCCTCCTCTCCTCTCTCTCCCCTCTCTGCCTTTCTCCCCTCTGCCTTTTTCCTTGTCTCTGTAGTTCTCACTTTCTGAAAAGTGATTCAATTTTTTTTTTAAGGTAAGCTCTACATCCAGTGTGGGGCTTGCACTCACGAGCCCAACATCAAGAGTTCTCGTGTGCTCTACTGACTGAGCCAGCCTGGTGCCCCAGTGATAAGATTTTATACAGCATTAGTTGCCCTACAAAAAGGTATAGAGCTAAATTCTATATATACAAAGTAAAGCCCATCTTTACTTTTATATATAAATTCTATATATAAAAAGTAAAGCCCATCTCTTCTCTGAATTCCAGCTGATTCTAAGCTAAAGAGGAAATGTGGTTTAGGAGGGCTTCCTGCTCTTTAGGGTTTTCGCATGAGTCTTCCCACTGTGCCATGGCCCAGTTATTTCCTCCTCATTCCACAGCATCACTTCCAGGGGAAAGCCTTTCCTGGCACCCCTCCCTACTGGGATGAATTCCACCTTGCCAGTGTTCATAGTCCTTTCCAGAATTGCAGTTTTACCCTTGTTTGTGTGCTTGTGATTAATGTCTGTCCCCCATCAGCCTCTAAGCTCCATGAGACAAGAATAGAGCTGTTGGCTTGTTTGTTTTTTAAACTCACCTTCATATCTCCTGCACAGTTGGAAGGGCCATATGGTATTTGTTGAATGGGAAGAGTACCCAGCAACAGGGGAGGAAATCACAGCCCTTCCTAGAGTGTATAGGTTGCTGTGAAACCTTTTTATCCCTTGAACTTTGTCTGCTGTAATGGCCTGGGAGCTTCAGTCCCCTGCTGTGATATTGCAACTTATAATAAGAAATACATATTTGGTCTTAGTCCCTGTTTCTGGGACAGAGCTCCTAAAACCCTTGGAATTTTTGAAGTGATAAGAGCAACAAAGTTATGTTTTGTTTTGTTAATGAAGTGACTTTTGGACCTCACCTGGGGTTGGGAGGGGTTGCCAGAAGAACCTACCAGGTGATTAGAGGGTTGGAACTTTCAGCCCCGCCCCCTCCCTGAGAGGGCGGAGGGTCTGGAGGTTGAATCAACTGACCGTGACCAGTGATTCAGTCAGTCATACCTATATGGTGAAGCCTCCATAAAACCCAAAAGCTTCTGGGTTGGAGAACATGTGGAGATAGGGAGAGGGTGGTGCCCTTGGAGAGGGTGTGGAAGCTCTGGTCCCCTCTGCCATACTTTGCCCTATGCATTTCTTCCATTTGTCTTGCCCTGAGTTATATCCTTTTATAGTCAACCAATGTCTCTTTGAGTTCTGTGAGCCCCTCTAGCAAATTGAACATAAAGAGAGAGCCTTGGGAACTTCCAATCTATAGCTGGTTGGTCAAGAAGCACAGATGGCAACCTGGACTTGTGACTGGCATCTGTCGTGGGTAGTGTTGTGGGACTGAGCCTTTACCCTGTGGATGTGAGGTTTTCTCCAGGTTGACAGTGTCAGAATTGAGCTGAATCGTAGGACACTCAGCTGGTGTCGGAGAATTGCTTGGTGTGGGGAAAACACCCACATGTCACTTGGTGTCAGAACCCTTACCTGCCAAGCTCCTCTTGCTTTCTCTCTTCCTTAGTCTTTGTGGTACAAAATGGCACCCAGAGTGGTGCAGGAAGCCAGGTGCTTTGGGCCAGGGGAGGATGAACTGCAGCCTCTCAGTTCTGTCTGGTGTCTTGTTTCATATGAGGCAAGACTTAGGGGCTGGCCCTGTGCTTCTGCTTTTTGGGAAACAGCCTGGACATCAGATTCAAGTAAACTTGAATTCTTTTTATCCCTCACTTGTGCTCCAGACTAACACCCTTTCTTTCATCTGTTCCTACAGTGGTCTAGCCATTCTTTACCACCTTCAAGAGGCTCTGACAATCCTCATTGGGATGTATGGGCCACCAACAGGGCTAATCTGTTGTGGAGAAATAGATTTTTGGTTAATCCTCTCTTTCTTTTTTAAGAGTAGATAACATTGACATTATTTGTCATTTAGCTTTTTTTTTTTTAAGTTTTTATTTTATTTTTGAGAGGGCATGAGTGAGAGAGGGGCAAAGAGAGAGGGAGACACAGAATCTGAAGCGGGCTCCAGGCTCTGAGCTGTTGGCACAGAGCCCGATGCAGGGCTCGAACTCAGGAACCGTGAGATTATGACCTGAGCTGAAGTCAGACGCTTAACTGACTGAGCCACCCAGGCACCCCTTTTTTCTTTCCCTTTCTTTTCTCTTTTGTTTTCTTTTCTCTTTCCTTCCTTATTTCCTTCCTTCCATCCTTCTTTCCTTCTTTACCAATTTATTTTCACGAGCAATAGGAAACCAAGCATTTTGAAAATACTTTTGCAACATCACTTTTTTGTAGTATTTATTGGCTTCGCGGTTTTCCTATCTGATCTTCCAAAGCAGACTAGGGAGGCCCATGAAAGGGCTTGTAGTTTGGGTAGTCAATGGCTGAGACACAGCAGAGGGGCAAACATAATATGAACCAGCATATCAGCCCACAGTGATGGGCTTTTAGTTGCCTGTTCCTGCTTTTGGGTGCAGGAAAAGAAAACTCAGATGGGAGGAGTTTTAAAAATGTCCAGTTGGCGGCGCTGTTGTCTTATTTAGCCACAAGCCATTCTGGTTTCAGGGACTTAAAAATTGATGCCCCACACCACTTTCCAGCTCCTTCAAACACGGATCCCACAATTACAACTAAACAATTTGCAGCTACATGAATAAATTCCGGAGCTCTAATGCACAGCATAATTATAATCGACAATGCCATTTTATATACTTCCAAGTTGCTAAAAGTAGATCTTCAGTGTTATCACCACAAAAGAGAAAGGATAATTATGTGATAGAGGTGTTATCAGAGATGGTGGTAATCATGCTGCAATATATAAATGTTTCAGATCAACACTGTGTACATTTTTAAAGTAACACAATGTTATATGTCAATTATCTCAATAAGAACAAGAATCAAAAAAGAAAAGCAGCCTTTGGTGTACTTATTTGCCTGTTTCACCCTCAGGACTGTAAAACTTGTTGCTGCAAATGGCAGGTTTTCATTCTTTCTCATAATGGCAGAGTTTTAAATGCTGGTTCTTTTGTTGGGTGCATCCCTTCTGGGATCCTCTGAGCACAACCTCTGACCAGCAACCCTCAACATAGTTTTCTCCTCCAGTAGCTATAACCCTTGGGCTTCCAGGTTTCCCTTCTGTGCTGGTTGCTGTCCTTCTAGGCCATTCTCTTGGGCGGTGATTCTTTCAAGATGGCTGGAGACTGGCTCCTTCACACATAGTCCATTTCTGGCTTGCAGAAAAGCATGAGCCTTTGCGTCTCTCTCCTCTGTGAGTGAAGGGAATGGAGAAATACCACAGCTCTCCGAAGCTCCTCAGAGACATCGTCTCTCCCTTTACATCTTCCCTCTGTCACAGGCTGGAGGTGGGTGTTCAAGGACCCTGGGAACGGATTCTAGTCTCCTGGGAATGATCTAACACTCTGCTTGGGGACTTGGTACCTACCCTGTTCTCAGCCTGTGGGCATCACCAGAAAAACTGACACACCATGTGCTTTCAACACCCTGTTCTATCTCTCCACGTTCCAGTGTTCAAACTTCACCAAGCAGACTCCAGTTGCAATGGACCTCTTGGCCCTCTGCATGTGGGTGTCCCAGTGGTGAGTTGAATGTGGCATGTCAGAGCTCAGTATCCATCCCTGTCTTAGCTTGGGCTGCTCTAATAAAGTACCACAATCTGGGTGGCTTATAAACAACCGAAATTTATTGCTCACAGCTCTGGAGGCTGGAAATCCAAGATCAGGGAGCCAGCATGGCTGGGAGAGGACCCACTTCAGAATCACAGACTTCTCATTGTATCCTCTCATGGTGGGGGGGCTGGAAGCTCGCTGGACTCTTTTTTATATGAGCACTAATCCCCTTCATGAGGGCGTGGTGCTGTGTTAGGTATCCCTCTTCTGCTCCTGTAACTGTGTGCCATCACCGGGCCCCTCTATGTCTAGCCTTGCAACCTGGTTGCCTGCATTTTACTTTAGCTGTTGCTGGGGCCACCAGCTTTGAGCAGGTACAAGCTGATCATGCTTCCCTAGCTGTCCTGCCTACTTTGTTTTCTGCCCTTGGGCTTGCCTGACCATGAGGCTCAAGATGCCTGCAGAAATGTGCCAGGTGTTTGCACATGCAAACCCAGGAGGGTGAGGTTACACCCTAAGGTGTAACTCGAACATTAGGGTACAGGAGATGATGGGTGCAGGAAATGTACAGAAATGTCTTTTCTTCTGTCCTTCAGGCACTCAATCTGAGGCATAGTCCTTGTGGCTCCTTGGAGAGTCCCAGGGAGATGAAGCCCCAATTGCCTTGATGAAGCATTATGTTCTAGCTTTCTTTTCTGCTTGGTTCTCTCTTCCCAAGCCCCCAGACCTCCGTCCCTGCTCCCTAGGACCACTTCCCAAAATAAATGAATGCCTACAATTGCTTACTGTAGGCTTGCTTTTTTTTTGGGGGGGGGGGGGGGGACTCAAACTATCTTTAACTTTACCACTGCCTTTGCCAAATGAAAAGTATGATAATTTTTCATCTATATTTCTTTTTCTTCTACCTGACTACATGATCTTTAAAGACTGTGCCTTATTTTGTCATCTATGTAGTTCATCATAAATGCTTGTTAGATGAATGGCTCAGAGGTAGAAAGAAAATGATGAGTTTACAAATAGCAGCTAAAGGGTATTTGAATTACATTTCTAAGATGCCCACCATGGTTTATCTCATTTAACTCTACAGCAACTCCAAGAGGCAGGTGCTGTTATTATCCTGATTTTACAGGTGAGGAACAGGCTTAGAGAGGTCAGGTGTCTTGCCCAGCCATACGGCTCAAGAGAAAAGAAATCAGGATTTGAATGCTGGTTGGATTCCCAGATTGGCCTCTTATCATCACTATTTCTGGAGAACTATGGAAGCTTGTTCTTGGAGCATACAGTGCTGGTGTGGGAGTCCACAGAGAGGAGGTGGTCTTTGCTGGTGGGGCCGGATCATGAGGGATCCTCTTCTAGTGGTTTGTTATCTTGCAGACAATGGAGAACCTGGAAGGCTTACAAACATTTTCTCCTTGTAAGCCCTTTCCAGGTTTCCTTGCCTTTCAGAAAATACAAGCAGTTTGAAAAACATCCACAAGAGGGCAGGCGTTGGCCATGGATGAGAAAACTGGAGGAAACCTGGCATGTGAAACTTGGTTCAATTTTCTTTTCCTCCTGGGGTTCAGCTCTTGGAGTAGATCTAAGATCGATAAGTAACCTCCAGCACTGGAGACTTGCAGCTGTTCTTTCTGCCTCTTTTCTCCCTCCTTGCCTTCCTCTCTCTTTTCCCCCCGCTCTTCTTCCCCTCCATTCCTTTTGTTTACTTTCTTCACTGAAGTGGAGAGTCTGGTTAAAAAACCGGTAGATTCTTCTTAAACATCACCACGCTTGGCAACATCTTAAAGCCCAGTCCACATACAAATAGACAATAGTGAGCACACGTGTGTGTGTGCGCGTGCACACACACACACACACACACACACACACACACACACTTTAGACAGCTAGCTAGAGTGTATACCAGCCACTGGAAAAAGCTCTGGTCCTCTGTTATCAAGTTAGGAATCTCTGTAAGGGTTCCGTCACCTCTACGTAGGAAGTGGTTATTGATTCCAGTTCAGCCCTAATGAACATTTACTGAACACAGTGTGTGTCAGGCCTGATGCCTGACATATGCATGTGCTGTTTCATTGAATCTTTACATGACTACTTTGAGGCTGATAGGATTTTCCCTATTTACAAATGAGGCATTTGAATCTCAGAGAGGTTAAGATCACAGCACTGGCCGGACATAGAGCCATAATTGAAGCCAGATATTGGACTTCCACTCTACTGGTCCTGCCATTGAGCCACACCAGATGGGTTGATTTATCACCATCTCTACGTGAGTCTGATTCAGGGTGACCAACGTGGGGATGGTTGAGATGTTGACCAGCTTTTCTCTTTGATGTCAACTAAGCTCGGTGCATAGATGCTCCAAGGCAAAGAAGAGGGATGGGGGAGAGGGGTTTTCATTGCTCTAAACTTCAGCTCTCTGACTCTGAGCAGAGGCTGGAGGACTCAGGTAAGAGGAGCTGAGTTAGGGTTCGTGGACTGGAAGTCTTTCACTAACCCAAGTGGTCTGTGATCCCTTGCTCATCAGGGACTGCTCTGGATGCTCCCGGTGGCCAGCATAGGGCTAGGGTCCAGAAAATACTCATACAGAGGGAAGACTAAAGACTAAGGCTATTGAAGTGACCATTCTAAGGTCCATCAGTAGAAGCGCCAAACGTGGAACTCTGGTTTTTCATCTTGGGGGTTTTGAGCGTTTCTTCCCACTAGTTTTCTAGAGTGCATATGTGCTATTCCATTGGGGTAGGTGTATAAGGAGTTGGGGGTGGGATGGGACACAGGTGAATGCTTTTCATTGAATTATCGTGTGTTTATTTTACTGTGCATTAGAAAACGTATAATAAGCACTTCAAAGCTATTGATTCCATGGATGCTGTTGTTAGAATGAGGCTAATGAGGCTAAGTTAGTAAGTTAAAAATGCATAGATTTAAACATTACATAAAGAATATATCAGAATAGCCAGCAATACTGAAGAAGAACAACAAAATTGGAGGATTGATGCTCTGTGACTTCAAGACTTACTATAAACCTAGAGTAATCAAGACAGTGTGGCATTGGTGAAGGAATAGACAAATAGACCAGTGGAGCAGAATAGAGAGCCCAAAATAGACCCACATAAATATAGTGGGTCTATAGTGATAAAGGAGCGAAGGCCATACAATGGAGCAAAGATAGTCTCTTTAACAAATGGTTCTGGAACAACAGGACATCCACATGCAGAAAAATTCAGTTAGACACAGGTCCTCCACCCTTAACAAAATTAACTCCAAATGGGTCATAGATTTAAATGTAAAATGCAAAACTATTAAATTTTTTTTAAATTTCTATTTTAGATCGGTTGAGTGACTGACTTTGGCTCAGGTCATGATCTCACAACTCATGAGTTCAAGCCCCACATCAGGCTCTGTGCTGACAGCTCGGAGCCTGGAGCCTGCTACAGGTTCTGTGTCTCCTCCTCTTTGCCCCTCCCTCCCCCTCTCTCTCAAAAATAAACAAACATTTAGAAAAAAAGAAAGAGAGAGAGAGAGAGAGAGTGAGTGGTGGATGGGGCAGAGAGGGAGACACAATCCAAAGCAGGCTCCAGGCTCCGAGCTGTCAGCCCAGAGCCCGACACAGGGCTCAAACTCAGGAACCGTGAGATCATGACCTGAGCCAAAGTTGGATGCTCAACCGACTGAGCCACCCAGGCTCCCCAAAATGCAAAACTATTAAATAGAACATAACATAGGAGAAAACCTAGAAAACCTTGAGTCCAATGATGCCTTTGTAGATACAACACCAAAGACATGATCCTTAAAAGAAATAGTTGATAAGCTAGACTTCTTTAAAATTAAAAACTTCTGTTCTGTGAATAACAATATCAAATGAATTAGAAGAAAAGCCAGAGAATGGGAGAAAATATTGGCAAAAGATGCATCTGAAAAGGACTATTAACCAAAATAAACACAGAACTCTTTGTTTTGTTTTATTTATTCATTTTGAGGGGGGGAGAGAGAGAGAGAGAGAGAGAAAGAGAAAGAGAAAGAAAGAAAGAAAGAAAGAAAGAAAGAAAGAAAGAAAGAAAAAAGAAAGAAATCCCAAGCAGGCTCTGTGGTGTCAGTGTGCAGAGCCCGATGAGAGGCTCGAACTCATGAACTGTGGGATCATAACCTGAACCAAAACCAAGAGTTGGCTGCTTAACCGACTCAACCACCCAGGTGCCCCAAATTATACAAAGAACTCTTTTAACACTCAACAGTAAGGTAACAAACCACTCAATTTAAAAATGGGACCAAAGGTTTCATCAAATAATAAATACAAATGGCAAAGAAGCAGATGAAAAGATGCTCCATATCCCATGGCCTCAGGGAACTGCAAACTGAAACGATGATGAGATACCACTATACACCTCTTAGAATGGATAAACTGTGGTCCATGCAGACAACGGGATGTTATTTAGCATTAAAAAGTAATGAGCTGTCAAGTCAGAAAAAGACACGGAGGAAACTTAAAAACATACTATGAAGTAAAAGAAGTCAATATGAGAGGGCCACATACTGTGCGATTTCAACTGTATGACATTCTAAAAAAGGAAAACTATGGAAACAATAAAAAAGATCAGTGGTTGCTGGTGGGGGAGAGGGAGGGAAGAGATGAACAAGCAGAGACAGAATTTTGGGGGCAGTGAAAATGCTCTGTGTGATCTTCTCATTGTGGATATATGTCCTTATACATTTGTGCAAATGTGTAGAACATAGAACAAGAGTGAACCCTAAGCTAAACTATGGACTTTGGGTGATTATAATGTGTCATTGGAGGCTCATCCTTGGTACGCATGTACCATTCTGGTGAGTGATGTGGATAATGGGGGAGATTATGCATGTGTGGGGGTGGGGGTTATATGGCAAATCTCTGTACCTTCCTCTCAATTATACTCTATATCTAAAATTTCTCTAAAAAATAAAATCTTTAGGGGTGCCCGGGTAGCTCAGGTGGTTAAGCATCTGACTCTTCATTTTGGCTCAGGTCATAATATCATGGTTTTGTGAGTTCAAGCCCTGCATCAGGCTCTGCGCTGGCAGCGTGGAGCCTGCTTGGGATTCTCTCTCCCTCTCTCTTGGCCTCTCCCCCACTAGCACTGTCTCTGTCTCTCTCAAATAAACTTAAAAAACTTAAAACTTAAAAAAAGCCTCTTCCTGGCTCACGTGCTCTCTCTCTCTCTCAAAAAAAATAAATAAAAATTAAAAAATACATAAAGAAAATATTAAATGAAGTATCAGTTTCCTACTATTGCTGTAACAAATTACCACAAAGGAAATGGCTTATAATAACCCACATCCATGATCTGTCAGTTCTGAAGGTAGGAAGGCTTCATATCAAGGTGTTGGTAGGGCTGCATTCCATCTGGAGGCTCTAGGGAAGGGCCTGCTCTGGAGTCCAGATTACCAATTATTTCTCACCTGGATGGTGTCCTTGGTGTTGCCTCTGAAAAGGCATCGCCACGCGTGAGGTCCTCGTATGTTAGGTTTTCTTCCAAGAATCCTGTGGTTTTACATTTTACATTTAGGTCTGTGATCCGTTTCGAATTGGTTTTTGTGAAGAGGATAATGTGTTTCCTTGCCTTTTCCGGATTCTAGAAGCGCCTTCCTTGGCTCGAGGCCTCACACCCACCTCACGCCTGCTTCTGTCTTCACATGTCCTTCTCTGACTTCAACCCTCTCTCCTCCCTCCTGCCATTACATTGGGCCCACCCGGATGTTGCAGGACAACTTCCCTAATTTAAGAGCCTTATTGTAATCACATCTGCAGAATTTGTTTTGCCGTGTAAGATAACATATTCATAGGTTCTGGGGAGTAAGACATTAACGTCTTTGGCGGGGGCTTATTCTGCCTGATGGTAGAGATGGGATGAGTTATGGTGAAAATCATGAAGGTCTTATCTGAATGATCAAAAATCAGGAAATACTGTCTTACACCCCAGCTGCCTCCTTAGAGGACATTTATGGACGTGACAAAAGCTTTCTCAGGGATTTGTGTAGCTGAAGGATTAGGCAGAGGAAAACGTCACTATCTGTGGGTGTAATTGCCTGTTGATGGGGACGACCATGCCATGGGAAAAGCCTTCGGACAGCAGGTGACCTGCAGTTAAATCTGGGAGTCGAGGCTGGGAAGAGCTGATTTGTTCCACATAAACGCAGAAGAATTGGAGCGAAGGGTGACGCTTGGCCTTGTTGGGGTGACATGGGGCTGAGGGACACCTAAAGAACAGGATGCTGATATTTACCCTGGACTTGTTTTCATTCCTGCCATGTAACTTCTTTGTCTTGTCTCACGCTTGGGGAGAGTAAAAAAGCCATGTGTGTGTGCGTGCACCTGTGTTAGCGCATGCGTTCAGGCACTTGAAAAAAATTTGAGCTCCCACCTGCTGGAATTTTTATCCCCTCCTTTTCTGCCCCCTAGTTAAGAGCAAGGCTGACTTTTCACGGCTTGATGTCAAGGGATGGGTTGTGAAAGGAACGTGCCAGGGCAGTGAGATCGCTAGGCCCAGGCAGAGACAATTGTGAGAGCAAAACATTTGCAGGCTTTGGTCAGCCTTGCACATCATCTCAGTTAACCTTCAGTGGAAGCTCTGAGACCCAGAGAGGTTATGCCACGACCTCAGGTGGACCAGCCAGGAGTTTAGTCATTTCTGTGAGACTCCAAGGCCAGTTGTGGAATTTACAGTCAGGGACAAACACGCCTGGCCACTGGATTTTGGAGAGCGAGTGGTCTTCATGCTGGTGTTCACATTTCACCTTGAACTCAACGTTGCATCAGCTAGATCCTGCAGTATAAACTTTAATGAGTATTCATTCTCTGAAAGCTTATAATGTTTGGGGAACTATGCTTGTAGGTGTGGTATGTCCCAGTGTAATGGATGTGGGTGTGCACAGTGTCCCAAAGTGTGTTCCTCAGAACGCCATTGTCTCAGGATGGTAATGTGTCCATGGAAAAAAGGGTTCCACAAGTAAGGAAAATATTGAAAATCTATCCTCTATTAATCCATCTATCCACCTTCCTTTTTCTCTGTCCTTTATCTATGCATTCCTTGCAGAGAGTCTCAGGGCCTCTAACATGTTCACTGGGAATCTCCAAGAAGGGGATGCAATGTACAGCATTTCCTTGGGATCATTATCTGGGGAATGTGCTCCTGGCACAAAGAAGGTGCTCTGTGAATGTGTGTGGCATGAATGGACAAATGAGTGAATGTTATTGATGATGTACTGCAGAAGTTCATGAAGGGAAAGAAAACTTCCCTGATCAATACACAGCTCAGGACTATGATGATCAGATGAAAAGTATTTATGAAATGCTTTATTATGTGAAGAGCTACCATTTACTAAGTACCTACTATGTGCTAGCACGATGATGCTTTCTTATATTATCTTTTTAGTTAACATGGGATCGAGAGGTATGTCGGGTCATTTGGCAGGGTTTTGTAGTCTCTGTCTCTAGAAGTAATCTTTGCAGAGCAATTGTGATAGCCCAGCAAAGACTTAACCTAACCTGCCATCATCGTAGGAAGGACTAAAGACCAGCTGACCCTTTAAACCACTTGAAATAGTAGCAATTAATGGCAGAGTGTTATGCATAATTAGACACCACTAGTATGAGGCTCCTTTTAAAATACAGCATTTACACTGGATGCCAATCTTTCCTTTCGTCAGGGAACCACCCTTGTACTGTACATTGTTAAGTGAGAGCAAGCAGCTAGGTTAAATTCTAATTAAATGTTGCCATTGTTATTTGAAAAATAACAGCTTAGTGTCAGTGCCAAATGGACTTTTATCAGCAGATGGAATGAAAGCATTTTGTCATTTGAGGGCTGTCTAATACATGTGAACGGCACTGCCTGAGGGGCCTTCCCTGACTTTAGTTAAGGTTGAAACAAAGAGAATTAATACGGTAAGGATGTAAATGAGGGTGTCATTTAGCACAAGAAGAGGATTATGTTGTATCTGGTTTTCTTTGAGCTTCTACCGATGCTTTGTAAGCAGGCTAGACATTTTCCTGTGCAGTAAATTCCAAATATAACTCTTGTTCCCGGTTGACAGTTCAATGGACAAGCTGTTCTCTCTTCCTGTTCACAACTTCCCTAAACTGCCTGTCTGAGCAGGGATGTAAGTGCCTGTCCCCTGGGGCAGAAGGATAAAATATGAAAGAGAATTCTGAGTTTTACGAGAACATGTCCTTATCAAGAGGACAAACTAATTAAATGTTGTCTTAGGCTGGGGAGGAAACACAAGGCATAGTTTCACGTAAATGCAGCTCTTAGGGAGGTGACATAATGGCAGCATCGGACGTCAGAGATTTACGTATTAATTACTGGCTGGGTCCTCCTGCATGTGTAGTGCCCTGGCTCTTCGATTTTAGAAGAATGGGAAGCTGTCGAGTGGATGGGCAGAGTCCAAATTCCAGATCTTTCAGTTTCTCTCCATGTGATCTTGGACACTACCTGGGCACGACTTCCCCCCTTAGTCTCAGTTTCCTCACTCGTAAAATGGGAGCACTGACCTGTACCTCCCAGGTTCATCGTGAGGATGAAATGATGGACTATATTGAAAGGTCTACTTATGGAGAGCCTGGGTGGCTCAGTCGGTTAAGCGTCTGACTTCAGCTTGGGTCACGCTCTCACAGTTCGTGAGTTTGAGCCGTTCGTCAGGCTCTGTGCTGACAGCTCACAGCCTGGACCCTGCTTCAGGTTCTGTGTCTCCCTCTCTCTCTGCCCCTCCCATGCTCATGCTCTGTCTCTGTCTCTCAATAATAAATGAACATTAAAAAAAAAAAAGGTCTACTTACTTCTAGATGGTTCCCTGCATACACATAACTGGCCCTCAGCAACCTGCTGGTTTCCTTTCTCCTGATGCCTCCCTTCTTAGATTATAGAATAACTTCGACTGGACCAGCAAGAAGAGGGTTTCATCAAGACAGATAGTTCACACCCATCTTAGACAACAATAATGAATGGGGGGAGGACAACTTACCAAGGGATCTTTAAAAAAAATTTTTTTTTAATTTATTTATTTTTGAGAGACAGACAGAGACAGAGCACAAGTGGGGGAGGGGGAGAGAGAGAATGAGACATGGAACCTGAAGCAGGCTCCAGGCTCTGAGCTGTCAGCACAGAGCCTGACACGGGGCTCAAACCCACAAACCCTGGGTCATGACCTGAGCCGAAGGGGGAAGCTTAACTGACTGAACCACCCAGGAGCTCCAAGGGATCTTTTTCTTTTCTCACAGGGGTTGACTCTGAGAGCATCTGGCTAGGTGTCATTCTGTGTTTGCAAATGATCTCAGGACAATGGTGTTCTCTTCTTTTACTATCAGCTTTATTTCCCCCCCAGCTACATGGCTTAGGAAAGTTGTTTAAGGTCTGTAATATATGGAGACTAATTTCTACCTCACAGGGTTGTCACAATGCTTAAATGAGATAATATATTGTAATGGTTAAATGATATAATATGTTATATAATTCATCTACATATAATACATAAGCAATATATAAAAGAGATTGGTACCAAAATTTACAAATAATATTATATCTTAAATATTGTAAATTCCTTACAGGGCCGTGTCTTACTAGAAAAACAATGTAGTATCATGTTAGTAGTATCATGGTTAAGTGCGTGAGCTCTGGAATCAATCCTGGAGTTTAAACCTTAGCTCTTCTACTTCCCAGCGGGTGTTCTTGAACAAATATGTGTATCTGAAACTCAATATCCTAAACTTGAAAATTAGGATAATAATGCCATCTCACAGGGTGCGAGGAGAATTCAGTAGTATATATGAACTTCTGCTTAAGGATGGACGAGAAGCTAGCTGGTGATAGACTAACCCTTCCAATGACAAAAATTTACAGGTTGGAAGAATAACAAAGACAGCTGGCTGAAGACATCAGAGAACAATCAAGGTAGCAATGAATTTTGGTAATCTATTTCTTCATGTAGGCAGCGGTTACATAGATGTGTTCACCTTGTGCAAACTGATTGGCACTCTCATGAGCTTTTCTGTCTGTAGGCTATATTTCAAGAAGAAAATTTATTAAACAATGGGATAGGTTTTCAGAAATACAGATTAACAGCACAAAAATGGAGTATGTACATCCATATGCTATCTGGTACATATGTACGTATGTTCATATGTATGTATGTATGTGTTTACCCAGGCCTCACCCTGTACCCTACACATAGGAACTGCTCTGTAGATCTCTGCAGAATCTAATTCAATTGAATACTCTTGTTTTTTTCCTGGTGCCTCTTGAAAATATATTTCCCCTCCTTTGTTTTTCCCTTCCAAACGCCATTGGCATATCAATTTCTTCCTCTATCGTTTATAGTAAGTTGATTATTTGGTAGAAAGTTTCATTGCCCCCCTTGTCCCTATGAGGCATCAATGGGCTACTAAGTTTGATGATAAAGAGATGTAATTGCCCCAATACTATAATTAAACTGTTCGCTAAGCATGGAGTTGAGTTGCCAAACACACCCTGGGCACACGACAAGCCCACGTGTGGGGTCACAATGACCACACACTGCCACTTTAGTGGCTTCTTCAAGCAATGTGCTGTTCACACCAAAATCAAGGGCAGCTGATTTCTATAAAGCAGAGAGAATCCTGAGCAGGTAGTCGTTTTCCATACTTATGGTTAAGTAAAGAAAAGAAAATGTTAATACAGTAAAGAGAGCTTAGCTGTTGACTAAAAACGAAGGCACTGCTGTTCTTTTTACTTCTTGAACTAAATAAAGGACTGAATTGGGAAGAAGCCTTCCATGACCTGGGACTTTGGAGGTGTTCTGGATGAAACATCTGAAAACTGGGGGGCTTCCTTGCCCAATAGAAAGATGGGTCAGAGAGCCTGGTTTCACTCCCAAACCCCTACTCCCCCTTTCCTATCCTCTTCCAGATGCTCCCCTTCCAAATAACAAATTGACTTCCAGTTCCCCTTTATAGACAAGTTACAGCCCTTTTGCAGTACTGGGTGTATATACAGGCAGAAACAGAATTGGAAATCAGCTTTAGAAAGGGCCAAAATGAGAGTTGACGGCCTTAAAGCAGATTCTTGGTTTTGTCTCTGATTCCTTCTTCCCTCGCCCTCTGCCCACCACTCAGCCAAGCTCAAGGTCTGTAAGGTGGAACAGAAAACTTCAGGGTGAAAATCTATTTTAGAGCTGAGTTAGCTCCTGCTTTTGTCTTGTTTGTTTTTTCCCCTGCACCTTCCTCACATTTGTACTGGCTTACTTAGTGATGCTTTAAAAAAAAATTTTTTTTAAATGTTTGTATTTACTTTGAGACAGAGAGAGACAGAGCATGAGCAGGGCAGGAGCAGAGAGAGGGAGACACAGAATCCGAAGCAGGCTCCCGGCTCTGAGCTGCCAGCGCAGAGCCCGATGCGGGGCTCAGACTCACGGACTGTGAGATCATGACCTGAGCTGAAGTCGGACGCTTAACCGACAGAGCCACCCAGGAGCCCTGCTTAGTGATGCATTTAAAAGACACTTTTGAAAAATTTTATTTAGTGTTTTATTTATTTATTTTTTAAGGTTTTATTTATGTAATCTCTACCCTCCGAGTGGGGCTCGAACTCACAACCCTGAGATCAAGAGTTGCACACTGTTCTGACTGAGCCAGCCAGGTGTGTCCAAAATTTCATTTAGTATTTTAGTGGTTCTTCATTGGACAGGCATCTAAAGTACCTGGTCTTCCATCCTGCCAGAAGTCTCATCAATGTATTATCCAAGAAAAGGATATCCAAGAGAGTTCTTTCTAACAAGAGCTCAGCTCCAGCTTTTGAAACAGTTTTTCCTCACTGCCGAATTATATTTTCCTATGCAGATCATGTCATTCATTTGTTTGCTAAATACCTCCTGAGAACTTACTGTGTGCTTTAGATGCTGAAGCTACAGTGAATAAAGTAGACTCATTGTGTAAAAAAAAATACATTGGCATTATCCTAATTTGGTTTATAATTGTTCCTGAAAATGTGTATAAAATCAAATGTAAGAACATCTATGCAGGCTTATCTAGTATAAGGGAGAGTGTTCTCAAAGAGCTAAAAAATATTATAAAACCTCTATTTACATCTTGCCTTTTAGTTGCAGTTTTGCCCATATATTTCCAGCATGTCAGGATGTTTTTAAATTGTTTTGGTTTTTCCTCTTCCATTGTTAAACACACACTTGATTGTGTTAAGCCTCACGGGTACCTGTTTGAAGCTAAAGATTGGTCACTTTGGACACATATAATGATCTCTGTCTCCATCTTGGTTCTATTAGGTTCATGATATTTACACTTCTATCAGAAAAATTAACGTTTTAGATTTTTTCAGTTTTTTTTCCCCACTCATTCTATGAGATGAGGATCCAATGTTCTCCAACTTCATCAGACAAGATAACGGCTGATCTTTATAAACTGCTTATGGGTACTGTGATAAATGAGCATTTTCTTATTTAATCCTGGGATAGGAGTGCATCTGTGGACTATGCTGCATTCTGTTCAATGATTTATTAGAGAGAAAGAGAAATTGATGCATTAGAAAGATCATCATGGCATAATGAATAGTACACAAAAGAGATGATTAACATTCTTTCAAATTTCAACTTACTCAAATAGAGCTGTAGTTGTTTCAATGAATGAATGATCTCTTGATTATACTTTTCAAGCAATACAAAGTCTAAGAAAGGCTGTAAGTCAATAACTTCTAAGTTCTAATTGATTTGGAATGAATATCTGGGAATTTCTTATGAGCTAGACAGATGTGGATTGAGTTCCCCACTTTCCCCTCATTACTAGCCATGACCTTGCACATTGTTCTTAACTCTGAACTTCAGTTTGTTTGACTGTAAATGGGCGCCATCATGATTACTTCAAAAGGTCATGAAAAGGATAAAATAATTTATTTGTAAAGTGCATATAGCTTGAAACTTGGAACACTGTAGTTATTCAAAAGATACTGGGGTCCCCATTTTCTGCAGCCAGGTCTGTAAGGTGGAGCTGAAGACTTCAGCATGAATGTCATGCTTAATGACTTAATGCTCAATGAATATTTGTTGGAGGTGTTGAGGTATGATATTACTAATCAAAATGGGGTGTAATATTAAAATAAAATTAGTTATTGAAGTTGGAAAGAAGGTTAAAACCTTTCAAACTTTATACTCTTTCTTCTTTTCCTCTTAAGGAGCTGTTCAAGGCTGAATGTCCTGGAATGGCCAATTATTTGCCTAATTGTTTTGTTTCTTTCTTAGCTAACCCTGGCAGAATGCCCTTAGGCAAGTAAGATTGTAGATGAGAAAGTAGGGAGTATGTATTTCCTCCTTGCGCTCTGTGCAGTTGAGGTTTCTGCTTCAGGGGATGCTGAGGAGACTTTTCCTGGCTTAGTCTTCCCTGGTTAGTCTTCTTAAGACAGAAGACAGGGGTGAAAGAGGTGAGATTCTGTTCTCATCTGCCTTCCCTCTGTCGGATGCAGTTAGAAGTTTGTAGTACTGCTTTACAAGGGGAATGGTCTTGATGGGAAGGACACTTGCCTATTTTTAACTTATAAAGTCCTTAGGAAAGCCTCTTGGAAGTAGAGATCACTAAAGCTCACCAATATCTGATTTTCTTCGCCTTCCTGGGTCCATAGAGGACTACACTTCCCAGCCCCCTTGCTTGTTGGGGGGCGGCTAATGCATAAGACATGTAGACACGAGATCCACACTCTTCTCTTTTTCACTGTCTTGAGCTGTCAGAGGAGCCAGGTGAGACCCACCTATATCACTGAGTGACTGTGCTGGTCACAGTTGCCCTGGAGAGTTGCCTAGACTCACAGTTGACTTTGCAAAAGTGAGAAATACACTATTATGGCATTATGGCACTGAAATTCAGGGACTGTGTGTTACTGCCTCATAATCTAGTTGACTCTGACCAAGAGAGCCTCTTTAGGAAGGTTTGAAATGGAAACCATTCCATGCTACCTACAAAATATCTTAAGATTCTGCCAGACAAATTCTCCTGTCTTACATTATGGAGGATCAAGTCTTGAGGTGGGAGATGAGAAGAAGGGAAGCAATGAATCAAGAAAAGCTGCAACAGAATTACTGTATAAAATAATACTTGGTTGTTTTTTTCTGGGTTTTGAATTAGCTTGTAAACTTTGTGCATTCTGGAATTCTCAAATAAATTCCATACTCTTTGCTTATCTCAAAAGAATCCCCCTGAAGACTAGCTGTTTCCGAAATGCCTTGAAGATTGCTCATAGCAGAAAGCAGCTAAGTGCCTGTCTGTGGGCCAAGCTTCTTTGCAAGCTGGGGATGGTAATCTTGGAGACTTCAACTACCATTCTTTCTTCACTTGAAGTGAACCAATTTGGGTCAACATGTAGGGATAGGGGGCTTATCACATAAGCCAC
Organism: Panthera pardus; assembly: GCF_024362965.1. Classification (NCBI taxonomy): domain Eukaryota; kingdom Metazoa; phylum Chordata; class Mammalia; order Carnivora; family Felidae; genus Panthera; species Panthera pardus. The sequence continues at coordinate 191,436,231 of NW_026526688.1, forward strand.
GTGTTTGGCTCAGAGATGCAAAGGCGATGAGACATACTCTCTCCCCTCAGGAGCTCCCAGTCTATGGGAGAGAGATGCAGACATAACTTGCTACAAAACAAGTTAGCCTGGGGGAAGTGCTTCAGCAGAGGCATAAACAGCAACAACAAAAGCCAGGGTTCAGAGAGATTCACTCTAACTTGGGGAGTCTGGGAGGACTATATGTTTGAGCTTGTACTTGAAGGATGAGAAAGACCTTGATGGTTTTCCGTGAGAGGCAAAAACAGCCAGTGTTGTTTATCCACGCTTTAGGATTTTATCTGCATGCAGTGGACACTCTAGTTCAGGAGATGTGTAATTTGGGCATTTTCAAAGCCCGTGCAACTAGAGATCTGGGCTAATGGGAAAGCAGTCATAATATTGTCACTGAATGCAAGAACTTGTTGATGTATTTTGCTAAATTGCCCTTATTAATGATTCATCAAATCTTTTTTGCTTCCTGCTCTAAAAAAAATAAATCTTGTTACAGAATTTAACCCAAACATATACACACCTAGTTCTTGGCCCTTGGTACCCTTCCTAAGCAGAGTGTGTTTTCCAGATGTGGTTGTTGTCATGTGGATTTTGGGATTCGACATCGATGAGACGTGGGTAGGAGACTCAGAGCGAATCTTCCATCGCGTAAAAAGATCAGCGTGGCTTAACCTGTGGTTCCCATAACATCATTTTCGGAATTTATATAGAAGCAATATTTTTTAAAAAACGCTTATGCGGTATGTTTTCAGTCAGTGTGCTAGCTACCAACTTATGACCTCTCAGCTCCGAATTCACCCTTCAGGACCAGCTCCATCATGGAGCGTTCAGAGAAAGGGTCTTCTTCCTAGTGAAAATGGTATTGGAATTTGTCAGTAGAGGGCGCTGGAGAGACATTGCAGGAGGAAGGGAACACTCTTCAGGTTCCAGACTCCTGGGTTCCGTTCTTGCTTCTAAAAGCACCCTTATCAAAAGCACTCAGCTCCAGCTGCCTGCCTCAGAGCATGCAGCTCCTCAGCAAGCTCACAGCCCAGCCTGGTGATCACCTCACACAGTCCCCCTAGTGTGGACACCGTGCCCTCAGGCTTTGTGCTGCCTGGACAACTTCGTCGCTCATCCCTCTGTGCTCTGGACAGGTATTTTTCCTACTTACCTGCAGACCGCAGACCAACTCTAGCTCAACAACCTTCTTGGCCATCCAGTGGGCTGCAGCCAGCCTTCTCCTCTGAGTTCCAGCCTCGGGGAGAGAGCAGGGCCTTCTCTTCCAGATTTTGTCCTTCTCTGGAAACTCTTCCTTGGCTCCATGGCATTGTTTAGAATTCTCTTTACATCTTTATAGGTATCTCATTGTTACATTGATGAATTATTTATAGTTAGAGCATTAGCTCTGTTCAAGTTTCCATGTGGTTTCTGTGTTCATGGCCGTGACAGTACAGCAATGGTTTTTAACCACTTATTTTCAGGTCCCCTTTATACTACTAAAATTACTGAAGCCTCGAAAGAGCTTCTGTTTGTGGAGGTTATATCTGCTGATACTTACCATATGAGAAATAAAACTGACAAAATTTAAACACATTTATTAATTTCTTTAAAGTGATAAACACATTACATGTTAAATCATACTGAAAAATATATCTTTCAAAACAAAAAGGAAAGGGAGAGGAATAGTATTGTTTTACATTTCTGCAAATGTCTCTCATGTCTGCCTTGACGAAGATAGTTGGATTGTCTTACCTGCTTTTGCAGTCTGTTGTGATTTATTGTTTAGCTTGAAATTCGTGAAGAAAATCTGGCTTCTCACAGGTGTATAGTTGGAAAGGGAGGAGTATTTAAGCAGCTTCTTCAGATGATTGTGGATTCGTCTTCTTTGATGCCACCACACCAAAACTCAACAAACGGTAGTTTTCAAGAGGTTAGTTGCGATGTGGAATCTGAAATTAAAATCCGTTCATCTGTCTGGTACTTGAGAGTCGTTTACTCATACATGATTTTGTAATACTGGCTCCGTGAGTTATACAGACCTTCCAAATGGTGACATACTTAACTATGCAATATAAGAAAACCACATTCATTAATATCACCACTGATCTTATCAGAAAAATATCTCTGAGTATTAGAATCTGTTAAGCTCATAGTGGTAGATACAAGTTTAATGAAATTCTAATACTCAGTTGAAAACCTGAAGTTTATCATTGGCAACAGAATGTTTGCCAAATAACAAAGTCTAAACAACCATTATTTGTCTGTCAGTCATCATTTCCTATTTAAAAAAAATTAAAATTTTTTTAACGTTTATTCACTTTTGAGAGACAGAGAGAGACAGAGTGCAAGTGGGGAAGGGGAGAGAGAGAGAGACACAGAATCTGAAGCAGGGTCCAGGCTCTGAGCTGTCAGCACAGAGCTCGATGTGGGGCGCGAACCCATGAACTGTGAGATCATGACCTGAGCTGAAGTCAGAACGCTCAACAGACTGAGCCACCCAGATGCCCCTAAAATTTTTTTTTAATGAAAAAGTGGCTAGTTCAGCTTGCAACTCAAACAATTACAAGTGCTTTTCCTCAAGACTAACCATAGTACTCAGGGATGCTGCAAAAGAGTTTTATGCCTATTTTCCATTTCATCACAAAGAATATTAAGAAGATGTGTGTTCAAGGCTGAGATTTAATGAAATTAGTCCCTTGTTTCTCTTCCATTAAGTGATGAAGTGAAAGTTGCATTTTTAAAAAACTACTAGTGCGTGGGGGGAAGAGTGTAATGACTTCTAATACAGTTTGGTGTTACTGCTTTGAACTGTGATAAGGACCAGCATTAATGTAAATGTCAGCCTGATGAAAAGGCAAACAATACCTTAGTATCATTATGAAGATAATTTGGACTTCCTGGATGCCCGGAAAGGCTCTAAGGATCCACAGGAGTTGAAGACCACACTTTAAGAACCACTAGGCTAGTTACGCTGGGATAACAAATGACCACAGATCTTCAGGAACATAAGCTATAAGGGATTATTATTTCTTGCTCATATTACATGTCCATATAGAATGATTAAAGGCTTGTTTTATGATATCTTCACTCCAGGACCAGGATAGGGTCCCCATGCACTAGTAGTTTTGAAAAATGCAAGTTTCACAGTCTGCTGCTGGAATATTGATGATTGTCGTGGTAGAGGGAAGACACAAGAGGAGTCATGAACTGGCTCTTAAGGTTTTTGTCCAGACAGGATTACAGGAAGTGATACATATCACTTCCACCCTTATTTCATTGGCCAAGCCAAGCAATATGGCTGCACTTGAGTTCATCAGCAAAGAGATGTATATTCTCCCTTTAGCTAGGGGAGCTGGATGAATGACAAACACTTGTACAATCTCTCACAGTAGCCATAGAAAAGTAGAAGATATTGCATAATATGCTCCTTTCCTGGAGATTTATAATAAATAAAGGCATAATAAAGACATGGAAAAATTTTGCAATAATGAGATACCGCATTTGGTTTAACTGAGAGTAGGGCTACAAAGAGGATATTTTACAATTATGGCCTTGATGCTCATTTCCTCCTCACTGTTTCACCTTTTGCAGGTCCTGGGCTGAGAAAATGCCAGACCAGACCAATTCTTTCTCCCAGACTCAACAACAGGTGAAAGAACACTGGGGTCTTTACTCAGTGACTGACCAACTTAGGCTCTCTCTAAGACCTCCCTTATTTTTATTTCTTTTTATTAAATTTTTAATTCCAGTATAGTTAATATATAGTGTTGTTAGTTTCAGGTGTACAATATAGTGATCCAACAATTCTATACATTACTCAGTGATCATCATGATAATAGTACTCTTTAATCCCCATCACTTATTTAACCCATCCCCTACCCACCTCCCTTCTGGTAACCAGCAGTTTATTCTCTGTAGTCAAACATCTGTTTCTTGGTTTCTCTCTCTCTCTCTTTTCCTTTGCTCATTTGTTTTTTTCTTAAATTCCACACATGAGTGAAATTATGGTATTTTGTCTTTCTCTGACTTATTTCACTTAGCATTATACTTTCTATCTCCATCCATGTTGCTGAAAATGACAATATTTCATTCTTTTTATGACTGAGTATATATACTGTTATAAATATATCTCTCATCTTTATTCATTCATCTAATGCTGGGCACTTGGGTTGCTTCCATAATATGTCTATTGTAAATAATGCTGCAATAAACAGGGGGTACATATATCCCTTTGAATTAGTGTTTTTGTATTTTTGGGTAAATACCCAGTAGTGAATGGATGGACTGGTATGGATTATTGGATCATAGGGTAGGGTAGTTCTATTTTTAACTTTTTGAGGAAACTCCATACTGTTTTCCACAGTGGCTGTACCAGTTTGCAGTCCCACCAACAATGCACAAGGGTTCCTTTTTCTCCACATCCTTGCCAACACTTGTTGTTTCTTGCATTTTTTATTTTAGCCATTCTGACACGTGTGAGGTGATATCTCATTGCAGTTTTGATTTGCATTCCCTGATGATGAGTGATGTTGAGGATCTTTTCATGTGTCTGTTGGTCATCTGTGTGTCTTCTTTGGAGAAATGTCTGTTCATGATGTCTTCTGCCCATTTTAAAATTGGATTATTTGTTTTTGGAATATTTTGGGTTCTAATTCAATTCTTTATCAAATATGTAATTTGCAAATATTTTCTCCCATTCCATAGGTCATCTTATATTTTTTGTTGATTGTTTCTTTTGCTGTACAGAAGCTTTTTATTTTGATGTATTCCCAATAGTTTATTTTTGCTTTTATTTTCCTTGCCCCAGAAGACATATCTGGAAAAATGTTGCTATGGTCAATGTCAGAGAAACTACTGCCTGTGTATCTTCTAGGATTTTTATGGTTTCAGGACTCACAATTGGGTCTTTAATCCATTTTTACTTTATTTTTGTGTATAGTGTAAGAGGTGGTCTAGTTTCATCATTTAGCATGTAGCTGTCCAGTTTTTCCAACACCATTTATTGAAGAGACTGTCTTTTTCCCCATTGTATATTTTTTCCTCCTTTGTTGAAGATTAATTGACCATATAATTGTGGGTTTATTTCTGGACTTTCTATTCTGTTTCATTGGTCTATGTGTCTATTTTTGTGCCAGTACCATACAGTTTTGATTACTACAGCTTTGCAATATAACTTGAAGTCTGGAATTGTGACACCTCCAGTTCTTTTTTCTTTTTCAAAATTCCTTTGGATATTCAGGATCTTTTGTGGTTCCATACACATTTTAGGATTGTTAGTTCTAGTTCTGTGAAAAATGCTGTTGGTATTTTGATATGGATTGCATTAAATGTGCAGATTGCTTTGGGTAGTATAGACATTTTAACAATATTTGTTCTCCTAACAGATGAGCATGGAATATCTTTCCATTTCTTTATGTTGTAAGACTTCCCTTATTATTACCCAAAACTGTGTTAGTTGACAAGGACCCTGGATGGGATTGTTTAACCAAAGGTTGTTACTAAAACAGCTAATGAAATTTGCCACTCTCACAGTTTGGGGTTCTCTGCTGGTAGAGTGAATCTGAGCAGGAGGTGAATAGCAAACCTGTGTCAGAACGGTGGTTGAGCCACTAGGTTCTGGGGGCGGGTAGGGGCTCTGTCCATGAGACCATAGTTTTGTGACCTGCTAAGGCTCACCACCTGCTGGGGCCTAGAAGTCATCATAATTATCTTTGGTTATTTGTTGCCCTGTTGCAAGGTCCCAGTATTCAGAAACCTATTTTTCTAGTTCAGATTCCTTTGATCACAATAAATTTTGATTATTGCCTACGGCCCAATCAAATCCTCCCTTCCCTCTAAATCTAAATTAAATCCTACACCTTCCACCCATGATGGTTATTCTTTCACATAGCACTTTGCACCTTTTCTGCCCAGCACTTATCACACTTTGTAATGGCCTCTCTATATGTATATTTCTTGTATGTGTTTCCACCTAAACTACAAGCTCCATGGTGGTAGAAATCATGTCTATTTTGCTCATCATCATGCCTAACTTGGTATCTAGATTATCAATAAATATTCCCTGAGTGGATAAATGAGTTAAAAATAGAAGGCTATTCTGGAGGTGCACTTGGGTGGTTCAGTTGGTTAGGCATCTGATTCTTGATTTTGGCTCGGGTTATAATCTCACAATTGGTGGGATCGAGCCCCACATTGGGTTCTGTGCTGATGGCATGGAGTCTCCTTGGGATCCTCTCTCTCTCTCTCTCTCTCTCTCTCTCTCTCTCTGTCTGCTACCCTCACCACCCTGCTCGCTTGCTCTCTCTCTCTCCTAAAATAAGTAAAAAACATTAAAAAAAAAGGCTCTTCTGGAAATAAGATTTTTTTGGTATACTTCCATGGCGTTTATTGTCTGTACCATTTAAGTGGCACTTATTATTGGAAGTGCCAATATCATCTTGATAATGGACAATAAATTGCTAGAAAACAAACTCTGACATTTGCAGATGGTGGGGAATGTTTGATAGCATAACCCAGTAAGTAATGATAGATTTGTTTTTTTCCCTCCAAAATGGTGGAAGACTTTTGAGAATAGTTTAGAAATTGTTGTTGCTTTTTTACACCAAAAACCCATTATTGATCAACTCCTTCATATCACATCTGGGAGAAAGAGGCTGCTGCATCAGGAAATTTTGCAGAGTATAATTGGACAAATATGAGCTTCCTTAAGTTTTACCACTGTGTGAGTCTATGTGATATCAAGTTAGGGGTAAAAAAAAGCTCCAGCCTAGAAATATAGATGATAAAACCGGTGAACAATGGCAGATGGGGAAGCAGAGAAGTCCCCTCCATTAGCCAGTGAAATGTGGTACATGGTAGCCATCCTTCCAATGTAGCCTTGTATATGAGTTAACATGGGGATTAAAGGAGTGTCCTTGAAAAATGTTGTACAAGAAACACAAACAGTTGGATCAGGACAGGGACATCTTAAAGATTCAGTAGTTTCCTAATGAGATTGTAGTTAAAACCAGAAATGCATCATAGTTAAATCTTTGTATTTTGGTCATTTGGCTGTTCATAAATAAGCTAAAAAAAGGCCCACATAGTAAGCTGTGTGTAATTATCATTTCATAGTTGAGTTTAATTTTACTCAACTACTCCAGTGTTCTTCAAAATGTGTATACTGTAAAAGAGCCATGTCAGGATGTTTAAGCAAAAGGATGGGAACTGGGTTGACCTATCATTTGTATTCAAGATCCCAAGTGGGCAGAATGGGTAAGCTACACTCCTTATAGAAGTGCCCTGTTCATGTCTGGATGTGCAAAAGCCATTATGTAATTTTGTATGAATTTTTTCACATCTACAGATCTTACTGACAATCCTTTCAAATGCCTTGAAATCTAAGGATATTGTCTCATTCTGCTTTGCTTTTCTGCACAGCATCCAGGATAGTTGCTTGGGCTTAACAGGTGCTAGATAAATATTTGATATTTGCTGACCAACTGATTATGTCTTTGGCTCTTTGAACTGTTCAAGCTTTTGAAATGGGCATTGAGTTATAACTGCTCTATGAGAGGCACCGTGGGAATGATCGGTAGCTTAATAAGTGCCATTTTCATTCTTGCCTTGAACCTTGCTCACGCTGTTCTTTCTCCTCTTTCCTTGTCTGGTTTCTTACTTTTCAAAGTCTGGTTCAAGTTTTAGCTTCTCCATGCAGCCTTTCCTGATTGTTGCCCTCCCTGGTGATCTCTCATGCTGCTAAACACCTTATCTTTGTTAGTATTTTACAATAAAATAGCTGATGACTTTTAGTGCCGTATTATCAACTTACTCAAATTGTGAATGGCTTTTTGGTTTGAGTTGTTTTTCTAGATATATAATAATCTTTTTGAAAGCAGGGACCAAGTCTTATCCATTTGGGGCATAGCTAGCTAGATCCTGGTGCTCAATCAATGCTATCTGGACGCATTTGGCTCTGCCTCTCTCCATGTTGGCTTCATTCTCAAGTTCTTCCTATGTGGCGACAAGATGACCACCAACAGGTCCGACTTAGCAACCTCTAGTGGAAAATAAACAGGTCTTTTTTTAAAAGTTTCAGCAAAAGCTCTGGAGTTGATTCTCAGTGGTTCAACAAGGGTCCTGGAGTCAAATTTGAACCATTCAATGTTGCCAGAAGGTTACTGTGCCCTGATAGGTCAGACTAGGAAATGTGCCCACTATTATGGTAACCATATATTCTGGATTGTATGAAACAGTCAAAGTTTGTGCCTGTCGTGTTCCCTAGGTGGCTTAGCACTTGCCTTGGCGTCTTCATTTTTAATAAAATATTATTAATAGCAAATCAAAACAAACAGAAATGGGCTTTGTAGACCAGCACTTTGTATTTTTTTACCCTGGTTACCTGTAGTCAAGTGAGAAAAGCATACATAGTGAGCAGTTGACTTTAGCCCCTGGTTAAACCTAAATGTCACTCACTCACGATGATTCTCTTGTCCTGTCTCTTTAATGACACGAAATAATTAACACATCATCTAGGTACCACACAGAAGCGCTATGGCTTGTGCCAGGCATCCAACTGGTCGGATTAACAGGAGACATGGAATCTATAGGCAAGATGTATGTGAAGTATGTGGAGATAAGTGTGTGTTTGGCACAGAGAGTAATCTGCATGCTCTGGCTACAGTGGTTTTGTCTGGTATGTATGGTGAAATCTGTGGCCATTAATTTGATTGGGAGGTGATACGTTCCTGTTTTGCAATGATATTAAATGTTAAAATGTTATTTTAACAGCAATGAGCTAAAAAAGGGAATATTTGATGCAAAATTAGGGGAATGGATTTCCATTTCCCAAAAGAGGAGATGGTGAAGATTAACTTGTACAAGATATTTGTTGACATTTGCCATCTGCTATGGGGGTGCATAATATTATCACTGACCACATGAAAACCAGAAGACAAAAATCTACTGGAGTATCAGAATCTACTTCAAATGTTGGCAGTTATTCTAGGAAGATTGTGGCTAATGATGAATTTATGTGCACGGTGAAAGCAGGTGCTTTTGAGTTTTATTCTGTGAAGCATAACTCTTCATTCAGATTGAGTGCTCCTCTAAATTAATTTTGCTTATTTTCTATACCAAGCTTTCTTTTAAAAAATTTTTTTTTATTTTTAAATTTTTAGTATTTTTTAAATTTACATCCAAGTTAGTTAGCATATAGTGCAACAGTGATTTCAGGAGTAGATTCCTTAATGCCCCTTACCCATGTAGCCATCCCCCCTCCCACACCCCCTCCAGTAACCCTCTGTTTGTTCTCCATATTTAAGAGTCTCTTATGTTTTGTCCCCCTCCCTGTTTTTATATTATTTTTCTTCCCTTCCCTTACGTTCATCTGTTCTGTGTCTTAAAGTCCTCATATGAGGAAAGTCATATGATATTTGTCTTTCTCTGACTAATTTCTCTTAGTGTAATATCCTCTAGTTCCATCCACATAGTTGCAAATGGCAAGATTTCATTCTTTTTGATTGCCGAGTAATACTCCATTGTATATATATACCACATCTTCTTTATCCAATCATCCATTGATGGACATTTGGGCTCTTTCCATACTTTGGCTATTGTTGAAAGTGCTGCTATAAACATTGGGGTGCATGTGTCCCTCTGAAACTGCACACCTGTATCCCTTGGATAAATACCTAGTAGTGCAATTGCTGGGTCATAGGGTAGTTCTATTTTTAATTTTTTGAGGAACTTCCATACTGTTTTCCAGAGTGGCTGCACCAGCTTGCATTCCCACCAACAATGCAAAAGAGACCCTCTTTCTCTGCATCCTTGCTAACATCTGTTGCTGCCTGGGTTGTTAATGTTAGCCATTCTGACAGGTGTGAGGTGGTATCTCATTGTGGTTTTGATTTCTCTATACCAAGTTTTCTTGTGAAATAAAAAAAGTAATATAATAACTGTTAATGTCTTGACTCCACTAAGAAGAACATTTTAAACAGTTAAATGGTGCTAGCTTTATATCTATATCCTGAGATGCTTCAAATAGAAAATTAGTTAATTTCTATAATGGTTTGAATTTTTCATCAAATTTTTTGAAATGAATAAATCTGGAAATTCATTCTGTTGAAGGTGAAACATTATAATAATAATAATTATAACGTGAATATTGCTGTAATATTAAGTTAAAAAGTTTAACACTGAAGATGAAATTACTTGTCTTAACATAATAATACAAATAAAAATTTTGGTACAACACAATGTCAAGGTAAAACAAAATTTTTACTAAACTGTGAAACGTATCAAGCTAAATTGTGTTTGGAATTGGTTGTGTTGTACATGTAATTCACAACTGCATCCAAATAAGCTGTGATATTCTAATTAAAATAGAGCTTTTCCTGTCAAATTTTATAAAATTTTTAAAAGAAACACTGTTTGAGTAACTGAACTAAAACATTTCTTATAATTAAGCTAATGTTGGATTAAAAAAAACCCCTGCTTGCTTATTTTAGCTGCCTGCTAATAATTGGATATTGGAAATGTTTGAATCTATAGAAAAGAGTTGATCGAAGCTTTCAACAATTTCAAATTTATTAGACATAAAATGTAATTTGGAAAAACAGTGCAACTTTATGAGAACATTAAATTATAAAACCATTAATTCTTTAGAAAATACCCTTGACATTGTACTAGAGGCACATGTGGTTAAGAAATTGATTGAAGTACTTGTATGAAGAATAATTATTCTGCTTATTATTTTTAGTGTTCACAAAATCAATATGAGGAAATTTTTCTTCCATTGTGCTGTAATGGTCATGAATATTTTTTTTTTTTTTTAGAAAAAATTTGCTTTTGAAAACATTTTTGAATAGAACTATTTTATAGGTGGCCATCAATTTAATAAAACCAACTTGTTGGTCATTATTATTATTATTATTATTGTTTACTTTTTTATTTTAAGTAGGCTCCACACCCAATGTGGGGCTGGAATTCAGGACCCTGAGATTAACAGTTGCATGCTTTACTGACTGAGAGCCCCCTTTTTAAAAATTATTATTATATTTTCAACTTGTTGATCAGTAAATACATATTTCCAAAATTATCTAATTGTAATTAAAAAAAAAAAACCTCTTACTCTAAAAAATGCCACAGTTGAAGGATAAATTATATGGTTATTCTAGGGATGGAGTGATCAGCCCCAGTAGAAATCCCCAAGCTGAGCGTGAGAAATGAGGGACTCTCCAAAGGGAATGAAGAAGAGGGGATGGATGCTTAGGCCAATCGCACTGCGTATATAGCACCTCCCCACCCCCTTATCTGAGGCTCTACTTTCCCTGGTTTTGGTTGCCTATGGTCAGCTGCAGTCCTGAAGGACCTGATCCTCCTTCTGACATCTTGTCAGAGGCTCAGTAGTAGCCTAACACTACGTCACATGCCTACATCATTCACCTCATTTCATCTCATCATGTGGGCATTTGGTATCTTACATTAGCACAAGAGGAAGATGGGTAAGGGGCACCTGAGTGGCTCAGTCGGTTAAGCATCTGACTTCGGCTCAGGTCATGATCTCATGGTTTGTGGGTTCAAACCCCCCATCGGGCTCTGTGCTGACAGCTCATAGCTTGAAGTCTGATTCAGATTCTGTGTCTCATCTCTCTCCCCCCTCCCCCACTCATGCTTTGTCTCTCTCTCTCTCAAAAATAATAAACACTAAAAAAAAATTAGGGGTGCCTGGGTGGCTCAATCAGTTAAGCGTCCTACTGTGGCTCAGGTCATGATCTCACAGTTTGTGAGTAAGAGCCACCCCCCTCACCCACCCTCTGTTGGGCTCTGTGCTGACAGCTCAGAACCTGGAGCCTGCTTTGGATTCTGTGTCTCCCTCTCTCTCTGCCCCTCCTCTGCTTGTCTTCTGTCTCTCTCTGTCTCTCAAAAATAAATAAAAACATTAAAAAAATTTTTAAAAATTAAAAAAATTTAAAAGAAGACGGGTGAGTACAGTACAATATGATATTTTGAGAGAGGGGCTACATTCACATGACTTTTATTATAGTATATTGCTAAAATTGTTCTATTTTATTGTTAGTTATTGTTAATCTCTTACTGTGACTAATTAATAAATTAAACTTTATCATCAGCCTATATGTACAGGAAAAACATAGTATATATGGGGTTTGGTACTAACTGAACTTTCAGGCATCCACTGGGGTCTTGGAACATACCCCCCATGGATAAAGGAGGGACGACTCTATACCCAAGTACCAGATCAGGACTCAGGCTTTCCAGCTGTACTTTTGAGGCTCCAGTTCTGAAGTTCATTTCCCATTCTCCTCCACTCTTTGAAGTCATAACATCCCATTCTTGTGGTCCTCTGTTTGCCTGCTTCTCAGGGAAGTGCCAAAGAGAACAGTTGCCTTTAGGAAACTCCCTGACAGCAGCCAGGAGGTCTTTCCTTTCAACATTTCTAAAAGCTGCAACAAGCACATGTCTCAATTCACTGCAAAACAAATTCATAATGCTTAAATGTTTGTTCTCAGCAACATGGGTAAAAATTAGAGCAGAGGCAGAAGCTTTCAAACAAAGCCTCAGGAAAGACGGAAAGAGATTAAAATACTTAATATACAAGTGGGAGGTTTCACCAGCTTCTCCCATTCCCACCCCTGGGGCTCCCCCCACCCCCAGCCATAGTAAGCTGTAGTTGCCAAAGCAGAGTAGTCACTCCATTAATTATGAAGTAAGGGAAAGAATGGGTATTGATCTTAAGCAATTCCATTCGACTTGTTCAGTATTAATTGAAAGTTATTCCTCTGATACCACTTAAAAGAAATCTCCTGAGGCACGATAGAAAATAATGTTTAAAATATTCATTCAAGGTTAAGTGAACTCAGAGTTGAACTTCTATAAACAATATCTTAAAATCTGAACTGGATTTTATGTGAGTGAGAATGATTTCTGAGTTCCCCATAGAGCTCATGGTTCAAGAACTTACCTGCTGATGTGCATGCTAGGGGTAGCCAGAGTGTATGTCTAACAAGTGCAAGGGTAATGTGCTGCCTCTTATCCAGAAGTGCCCCTTGTGAAAACAGCATCCATTCATTCACTTACTGATTTATTCAATCTCTCTCTCTGAACATCACGATTTTGGTAGCACCAATCTAAGTATAACATTATACCAATCCAGATATGATATACCAATCTAAGTATAATAATATACTAATCTAAATACAATAATCTTTTTGGGGGCACCTGGGTGGCTCAGTTAGTTGAGCGTCCAGCTCTTGATTTCAGCTCAGGTCATGATCCCCGGGTGAAGGGATCAAATCCTGTGTTGGGCTTTGTGTTGGGCTCCATGCTGACAACACAGAGCCTGCTTAAGGTTCTCTTTCTCCCTCTCTCTCTCTGCCCCTACCACCCTCTCAAAATAAATAAAAATAACTTCAAAAAGCCCACAAAAACAACACTGTATCATCAATGCATTTGATGGCATAGAGAATGATATTCTATGGGAAAGAAGAAAATGCATATCACTGAGTCAAAAGGGAATTAGAAGATTGAACACTGAGTGTATGTACCTTGAGTAATACTTGAGACAATTTAGTTTGTATATATTTCTTTCTTTATATGTACAAGAATGACACAAGATAAAAGTCCATGTTGAGATGAGCCTAAAAAGCCCTTTCAAAAAGAATTATGAATGATAAGCAAGCATCGTATTGTTTAATTACTCTTTTTTAGTTTTGCAAGTATTAAAAGGTACATAATGTGGTTGTGTTTGCAATATTGCCATGTTAGACTCATAAAATATGATAGCATAAGTTTAATAAATTATAGCTACTACTACTAATAATTACTTTATAGATTTGTATTGAAAACAGATCCTCTAATGTGTACATCCTATACATATAGCATATTAACATATTTTCACAGTCAAGAATTTTCTGTTTAACAGTTTACTAACTCCCCACATGTCCTGCTATCAAGGGAAGGGTCTGTGTGGAGCTCAAGCCAAAGTTCTAGGCCTTCAGATCATGTTAGGAGTCTCTCACTAGGATCCATGTGATGAACTTGCCTCCCTTTCCTGAGTCTGAGGTATATATGCTTTTAGGGGGCTAGTGGGTTCTTAACCTGGGGTCTGAGAATGTAGTAACAATAATATAAAAGTCATTCAGAAAACTGAAATGGACATTTACGAACTGGTAGACAATGAAGCCAAGGTTGAAAGACTTTATTTCAATTTATTTCAATTTCAAAGACTATATTTCAATTTGAAATATATTTTTGCTGGGTATAGAATTCTAGTTTGATACTTTTTTCTCTTAATACTTTTGTGATATTGTGCCAGTGTCTTCTCTCTTATGCTGTTTCCAATGACAAATGTGCTCTGATTATTATCTTTGTTCTTTTGTATATAAGGTGACTTTTTTCCTCGGGCTGTTTTTAGGATTTTAATGCCCTTATTTATTAATTCTATCATCAGTGTCATTTCTGAGTCTGTCCCTTTTGATTGCTTTTTCTCCTTATAATGGTTTATGTATTCCTGCTTCTTTGCATCTCTGGTAATTTTTTCCCATAAGAACTTTACTTTTAGAACAGTTGTAGGTTTATAACAGAATTGAGAGGAAGGTAAAGAGATTTCTCATTCACTCCTTGCCCCCACAGATGCATCATTCCCCTATTATCAACATCACTCACCAGAATAGTACTTTTTTTTAAAAGTTTACTTATTTTGAGGGATTGGGGGAGAGTGCAAAAGCTGGGGAGGAGAAGAGAGAAGAAGAGAGAGAATTCCAAGTAGGCTCTGTGCTGTCAGCATAGATCTGACATGGGGCTCTATCTCACAAACCATGAGATCATGACTGGAGCTGAAATCAAGAGCTGGATGCCACCCAGGTGTGCCCTGCCCCCACCTTTTTTTTTTTTTTTTTTTTTTACGAAGGATGAACCTACATTGACATATCATAATCACCCAAAGTCCATAGTTCACCTTAGGGTTTACTATTTATTTTTATATTCTGTGGGTTTGGACAAATGTGTGATGACATATATGCATTATTATAATATCATACAGAGTATTTTCACTGCCCTAAAAATCTTCTGCTCTGCCTATTTTTCTCCCTCCAGCCCCCAGTCACCACTGATCTTATTGTTTCCAGAGTTTTGCCTTTCCCGGAATGTCATATACTTGGAACCATGCAGTATACAGCCCCCTCAGATTGGCTCCTTTTGCTTAATAATATGCATTTAATATCCTCCATGTGTTTTCATGGCTTATAGCTTATTTCTTTTAAGTTCTGAATAAGATTCCATTGCCTAGATGTACCACAGTTTATCCATTCGCCTGCTGAAGGATATCTTGGTTACTTCCAAGTTTTGGCAATTATGAATAAAGCTTCTATAAAGATTTGTGTGCAGGTTTTTGTGTAGACATGTTTTCAACACATTTGGGTGGATATCACGGAGTATGATTGCTGGTCACAGGGCAAGAGCATGTTTAGTTTTGTGAGGACCTACCAAACTGTCTTCCAAAGTGGCTGCACCATTTTGCATTCCCAGCAGCAATGTGTGAGAGTTCCCTCTGCTCTACATCTGCACTAGTATTTTGCATCGTCAGTGTTCTGGACTTTGATCATTCTAATATGTGTGTAGTGGGTATCTCATGGTTTTAACTTGCATTTCCCTTTTGACATATGATGTGGAGGATCCTTTCATATGCTTACTTGCTATCTGTATGTCATCTTCTTTGGTGAAGAGTCAAAGTCTTTGGCCCATTTTTTAATGGGATTGTTTGTTTTCTTATTGTTGGATTTTATGAGTGCTTTGCATATTTTGGCTGATAGTCTTTTATCAAATGTATCTTTTGTAAGTATTTTCTCCCAGTCTGCAGCTCGTCTCCTGATTCTCTTGGTATTGTTTTTCACAGACCATAAATTTTTAGTTTTAATGAAGTCCAGTTTAGTTTTTTTCCTTTTTTATTTTTTTATGTTTATTTATTTTTGAGAGAGAGAGAGCGAGTGAGTGAGCACGAGCAGGGGAGGGGCAAAGAGAGAGGGAGACACAGAATCTGCAGCAGGCTCCAGACTCTGAGCTGTCAGCACAGAGCCTGATGCGGGGCTCGAACCCACAAACCTAGAGATCGTGACCTGAGCTGAAGTCCAACACTTAACCGACTAAACCACCCAGGCGCCCCATGAAGTCCAGTTTATTAATTATTTCTTTCATGGATTGTGACTTTTGTGTTATATATAAAAAGACATAATCATACTCAAGGTCATGTGGGTTTTCTCCTATGTTACTTTCTAGGAGTTTTACAGTTTTGCACTTACATTTAGGTCTACAATCCATTCATGCCTGATAATTTTTGATTCAATGCCAGATATTGGGAATTCTACCTTTTTTAGGTGCTGAATATTTCTGCATTCCTATAACCATTCTTGATCTTTGCTCTGGGATGCAGTTTGATCCTTTCAAAGATTACTTTTGGCTTTGTTAAGCATGACTAGAGGAGGCGTTAGGTCTTCCTACTGAGGCAGCACCCTTCTGACTACTCTAGCTGATGCCCCATCAACTGCAAGGTGGTGAAAATGAGCTATCCTTGGCCTTTTTTGAGCTCTGGGGTTGATGCCTCTGATCTTTTAGAGCATTCCCCCTGCACACAGCCCAGGCTCAGGTAGTTTCTCCCGAAGCATCAGGATTCAGATGAAGATTTCATGGGGAGTTTGTGCAGATCTTCACAGCTCTCTTTCTGTCTCTGTCTTTATGTTTTTCTCTCCTCTCTGTCTCTCCCTTTGTGTGTACAAAGCTCTCTCCTTTCTAGTACTCTGTCCTGAAAACTCTGGTCCTCCTGGACTCCCAAATTCATCAGAGGAACTCAGAGATGTTGCCAGGTTTCTATCTTTCCCCTTCCTGCCCTGCAGCCTGGAAACTCTCCCCAAAGGGGATTTGTTTCCCTTTTCTCATGGATCATTGTTCTGTGCTGCTTGGTGTTCAAGAAAATTGTTCTTTCACGTGTGTTATCAGTTTGCTTTTTAGTTCACAGCTTTGAATTTAGATAAACCTGGGTTTGATTCTGGCTCTTGTGTTCACTATCAGTACAACACTATATTTTATTTATAATTATCCTAATTGAGCATGTTTCCTCATCTGAAAAATGGGAATGAGAACACCTACCTTGCAGAGTTATTGAAGGATTAATGAGAAAATGTATGTGAAACACATATAAATAGCTGATGTGTATTAAGCACTTACGTGCTAGGCTTTTTTTGCTAGGCTTTTTATAACTATCAACCAATTTGATCTTTGTAATAATCTTGTGAAGTAGGTACTAATATTTTACAGAGAAGGAAATGGAGAATTTGTATTATCAGGGCAAGCTCTCAAACCCAGGCTCTCTGGCTCCAGATCTGTGTTCTCAAACACCACCCTTTACTGCCAATCTAGGCATACAGCAGTCACTTATTATTATCATTCACTGCCTAGAATATCCGAGTTTTATTGGGAATTAAATTATGCTGATCAGAAACCCATACTGACATTCTGATGAATAAAAGTATATAAAAATTAATTTTACTTCTATACAGTTTGGGAATTTAGATATTTCAAAACAAGAGATCCCCAGGGGTGATACTTCCTTTCCACTTATGCTTTCTCAATCTCAGTATGGGTCTGCACAATGACAGAATTATGGGACTGCTTAAATCAATTAAAATTAAATTCAGTTCCTCAATGGCACTAGTTATATCGCAAAGGCTCAAGCAGCCACATGTGGCTAGTGGCTGCCATATCACAGCTCAGATATGATGTTCCATCACAGGAAATTTCTTGGACAGCAGTGGTCCAGGTTCTTACAGTATCTCACTCACATTGCCAGCCCCAAAGTGGTCTCCGGATTCTTAGATGTGCCTTCCTTGTTCATTCAGTAAATATTTATTTGGCATCTCCCAGACCTTGGGGGATATGACAATGAGCAGAATCAGACATGGACTATTTTCATACTTCTTCCTCCAGCCTCAACAGCTATTCTCCTGGCTTCCCTAGGGATCCACTTTAGCATATAAGTCGGAGCATGTCTCTCTTCTTCTTAGAAGCCTCTAGGAGCACTTACCCCACAAGATTACCTCATTGCTCCTTAGTCTGCACCATGGCCCTCCAGGATCTGGTGCCCACCTCCACCTCCAGCCCTTGGCTTAATGCAGAGGCTCATGAAATCTTGCTGCCAGGGGCCCTCCTGGTCCCATGACTCTGGAACCAGTGCTCTGGAGGTCTGTTCTGCAGCCTTGCTCTCCCAGGCACCAAGAGCCAGGAGCCTCAAGCTGGCCCCACATACAGGGACTATGGCAACATCTCCAGGAAACTCTTTGGCCATGCAGTCCACCTTCTTTATCTTGACTAGCTCCAATTCACCCTCCAAGATTTGGCTCAGATGGCTCTTTCTCCTCGGTGCTCCTATAGTACCTTGTACCTGCCTGTATTATGGGACTGTAAATGCCAACAGTTCAACCAATATCTGAGTACCTCCTGTGCTCCACACACTATACTAAGCTCTGTGGACACACAGCCAGATCACACTGGTCCCTGCCCTCTAAGACCACTGCATTTATAGAGGGAGATAGTTCACTGACCGACCGAATAGAATATACGGTGAGACATACATGGTAATGGAAGGAACAAAAAGCAGGGAGGTAATGCAGACTCAACAGACCTTGTTAAGATAGGGACAGTGGCTCATGGCTTTTGTCTAAACACAGTGACTACCACATAGTAGACTTTCCATAGACAACTATGGAATAAATAAATGCATAATAATAATAGCCAACAGGTATTGTGCACATATTATGGGCCCAGCCTGATGCTAGATGGCTTACATTTCACTGTTCCATATAACCACCTATGAGTTGCATATTGGTGCTACTTTACCAATGTGGAGACTGAGGTTTAAGTGTCTTGCCCACTGTCACCCTAGCTAGTAAGTGCTGGAGCAGCATTTGAATCTAGGACTATCTGACTCTGAAGCCTGGTCTTTTTTTTATCACCATGCCAAACTCTTGCCCATTATGAGTGCAGTAGGGTTTTGTAGGGTGAACAAGAGTTTCTCATGGAAAACAAGACTGACAGACTTTCAAGGTGTTGGGAAAAGCAAAGGTATTTTAAAGGTGAGGCTCAGAGAGGTTAACTAATTTGCCCAGGGTCACAGAGTGGGGATTGGGAGTTTGAGAATGTTTCAGACCACTCATTAAATGCCAAGGCTGGAGGTGATGAAATGAAAAATGGAAGAAGTTCTTTTTTAACCTCCCCCCTGCTCTCCCACTTGCTATGTAAAAATGAAAAGACTATTGATTGGGAGGGCCAAATGTGCAGCTAGTAATGAGATTCCCTCTGAAAATCCTTTAAAGTCTCCATAATTAATTTATTTGGAAGATGGAACAAACTGCACGTGCAATGTGTTAAAATTATGAACAGCCCTGCTTGGGTCACTGCCTGAGGCTGCAAGGCCAGATGCAGGGCGCTGGGACCCGGTGCACACGCCGCCGCCCCGCCGCCCCGCCGCCCTTGGAGTCATATTCTCTGCATCAATTATCGATCACGCCCGGGGTTCGAGCTGTCATCTCTTCCCCGCCCAGCAGCTCGGCTCTGCTGCGGCTTCTGCCCCTGTTCTTGCCGCGTTGGGCTGAGCCGGGACCGGGGGTCTGGAGGGGAGGCATGCTGAATTACCCCCTACCCCACTCTCCCACGCTGCTTCCCTGAGCATATCCAGTGGGGCCACATGTGACTGCAGGAAATCTGACCTCTGAGAAGTCCCTTGTCGCAGGACAGAATTACCTGGTTTCGAAATGATGCACCGAATTCAAGAAGAGGGAAAACTAATAGATGCTGATAAAATCAGAATAGTGCTTTTCTGGGCAGGGGATTGGGGGGTTGGGGAGGGAGAGTGTTGGCCGGAAAAAGGACAGACATGAGGGAACTTTCTGGGAAGACGAACTTGTCTTGCCTTGAGCTTGATGGTCTCCTAGACCAGTGTTTGTGCATTTTATTGTATGTAAATTATACCTTAAAAAAAGAAAAAAAATTTGTTTTATAACTTGTCCTGTTTCTTTCCAGTATAAAAAAAGTTAATAATAATGTTAATAATAATAATAATAATAAAATGGTTAGCTCTGAATGCATACTTCATGCTGGCCATTGTTTCAAGCTTTTTTAATTAAAATTTTTTTATTAAGACTTTATTTTTTTAAGTTTATTTATTTATTTTGAGAGAGAGAGAGAGAGGGAACGAGGGTGGGGGAGGGGCAGAGAGAGAGGGAGACAGAATCCCAAGCAGGCTCTGCACTGTCAGCACAGAGCCCAATGCGGGGCTCGATCCCACGAGCTGTGAGATCATGACCTGAGCAGAGATCAAGAGTTGGACGCTTAACCACCTGAGTCACTCAGGCACCCCGAGACTATTTTTTTATGAGCAGTTCTAGGCTCACAGCACAGTTGAGGTAAAGGTACAGAGATTTCCCATGTATTCTCTGCCTCTCTTTGTCCTTCCCCCGCCCCAGTCTCCCCCATAATCAGTCATCCCCACTAGAATGGTACTTTTGTTACAACTGTTGAACCTGCATTGACACATCATGATTACCCCAAGTCCATGATGCAGCAGGGTTCCCTCTTGGTGTTGCACGTTCTATAGGTTTAGGCAAATGTATAATGATTTGTATCCACTGTTATGGTATCAGGGTTTTTTTTGTTTTTTTTTTGTTTTTTTTTTTTACTGATCTAAAAATCCTCTGTGCACTGCCTGTTCATCCTCCCTCTCCTGATTCCAAGCATTTTTTTATCTGTCCAAGTCTCTTAACAGTGCTCTGAGGTGGGGGGAGGTTCTATTACTATACCCATTTTATTGATATCAAGGCCCAGAGGGGCTAAATAATAACGTGCCTAAGGCCATCCAGTGGCAGAAGCAGGATGGGAATCCTTCCTCTGTTGTTGGTCCTTATGCTGCCTTGTGACCTTCCTAATTCACTGTTTTGTGCACTGTCCCAGAAGAGAGTTAGCAGCGTCTTGACTTCAACACCAGATAGCGGAGCTGGGGCTCCCAAGGAGAGGGTAGTGTTCAACGTGTTGAAGGGGGAATGAGAACTCTGCTTCAGGGAGAGTTGGATCCGGGGGATGGAGAGGTGGGGTTTTATGTCCCATCTCCCAAACAGCACACGGATGGCAGGACCTCTAACAGAGGGACTGCATGAACACCTGGGTACTGGACACCTAAAACACACAGCCTTGACCCAGCAGAGGTCCAAGATCTGAGTCTGGTACCGAGGGAGTGAATGCTGTAGGCAGTAGAGGGGTCCACTTCCCATCACACCTGCTGGCTTGAATAGCGAGCATCTCAGGGCCCTCTGCTAGGGATGGAGGACCGGGGGCACCTCCTCAGCTTTTCTGCTAAAGCCCTAGGACCCACATATGTCCAAGTGAGGGTAAGCTTGCCACTCAGAGGCTGGAATTAGGATTCCCATCAATACTGGGATATAAACTAAGAAGCATATTTTATCTGGATGTCACAGAAAAAGTCATACAGGTTACATGACTTAGCAAAGTATTTTTATAATATTTTACAAATATTTACAAATATGCCGTCACTGAGTCTTAACAATGGCCCTGTGTGAGAAGGATTGCCATTCTTGCTTGACAAATCTGGCAGGAATGAAAGCTTAAAGCGGTAGATAGTGGCTGAGACAATGCTGAAATCCAGGAGCCTGACTCCAAATCCATTGCTTGCTTTCTTATACCGTGGTGTCAAGGGCATGCTTTGAGGAGAAAAGAATTGTCCAAAGGTGTCCCATGGGAAATTATCTTGATACAATGCTAACTCTAAGGGAGGCTTTCACAAAGCTCTTGTACCAGAAAGGCTCAAGGTCCAAGTTAAGACGCTTAAATCATGTGGTTTAGTGTAGAAATTTAAAGCATATGGTGCTAAGCAAGAGGAATAGGGTGGGTAGTTGATGCACTTAGGAAAGGGGACATTCAGGGGAGATGAACTACACAATGCTTGGATCCCAGCTTATGCAGAGCTCCTATGTCCCATCTCTCTGCTACATCAGATCTCCCTGCTGATTGGAGAGGTTATGAAGAGCAGAGTTGAAGTTGAAGAAGGAGTTTGATGAATGAAATGTGCCTGTAGCCAGCACAGTGTACTTGCTCTATTGGAGATGCTGTGGCAATTATGCCTGGTCCATAACTGTAATCACCAATTGCCCTGATGAACAGCTATGGATTTCAGTTTGCAGGGGACTTGCAGGGGCCAGAATGAGAGTTGCCAATGGGTGGCTGATTTAAGACCTCATAAATGTTGAGTGCCTCATGTATAAAGAATGGATTATGACTATTTGGAACCAAAGGTGCCTCATGTATATTTAGAGAGTCAAGAATATTTGATGTCTCTTGGCCTTTCATCTCTTTCTATGTTCAGCACACACATGCTCTACTTAATCTATGCTAACATGTTTGTACACGTAACCAACTTACTTGTATATACTTAACACATCTAATGAATTCTGCCTGTGTCTCTCACAAGCTATTTGCTTCTATACTTAGTTTCATTTATTCTTCTTGTTTGTGTTTCTGATTTTCTCTAGCATAATTGAATATCTTAAATAATATAACAAACACATTCTGTATGTGCAGGGTAGTCTGTGAAAGTGTCTTTGTGGTGACTGCAAAGTCGGAACTTTTCAGACTAATGCAGATGTAGAAAAAGTCAAATGCAAGGAGTGAGTGTGAGCTTTGGAGTTAGACCTGGGCTTGAACTTTCAACCACCTCTGCCATGGACAGCTGGGGGGCGTGGTTCCTAACCTTGGTGACCCTTGGTTTCCCCATGTTTGAAGGCCACAACTACACCTACTTCCTAGTGTTGTTTGAAGATTTAATAAGATACTATATTAAGCATTAGCACAAGTGCTGGCATGTAGCAAAGCCTTGATAAATGTCATTTTAGATTCGCATGAAGGATTTGCTTCCTTCCTGTGACTTGTTAACTCACTTTGACACTCCCGGAGAGCCATGGTTTCAGTTACCCAAGGCCACTTTTACAACAAGAGAACATGATAGAAAGAAATTTGTATTTGTGGAACCCAGAGCAGCCATTCTAGACACTGTGCATCTACCACATTCTCATGGCACCACCACGGAGGGAAGCACAAGTGTTTAGGGGCATACTTTACCCAGGAAGGCTTTGGAAAGGCTCCTTGGAGTAGGTGAGTCTTGAGTTGAAATGTGTAGCACGAGCAGGAATTAACTAGTGAATTAAAATTGTGAGGAGGTGGAAAGTCTTACTTCAGGCAGGTGTCACACTGGCAGGGATTGAAGGCAAGAGAGAGCTAGTACATGTTGAGGTCTTGTGAGTGATTCTGGCTGGCTCCAGTGAGTGGGACCAGTGATGGGTGACTTCTGGCCACACACGGACCAGTCCTGACCTTATTAAAGGGCCAAAGATGGAAGTAGGATTGATAAAATAATATTTGTTTTTATTCGAGTCTAAGGCGTAAGAACTGCAATGAAGTTAGGAATTTGAATGAGGAGGTGGAGGAGTGAGAAGTGTCTGTGATCATGCAGATTTTAGTTTTTCTAATGTATAAGATGGTTGTAGCCTCCAAATAATAATACTCAATATAAAAGAGTTTAAGTTTATGCCAGGAAGGTAGTGGGAATCCAAGATCTGAGATGTCTCTTCCTGGATTCCTAGTTAATATGCATGAGGCCAAGATGACAGTGTACATATTCAGCTTGGCAATAGTGGAGCTGAAAAAGCAGCTGCATTTTTTTTCTCCCCTGAGGGAAAGTGTAAAGGTGAAAGATTTACTGTCAGCTAAATTCATTCTGATTTCTTCCTGTTGGGATGTATCTCTTGCTCCCTGGTCAGCTACAATAGGAAGTGGCCTTGAGAGACGGGGTGGGTGTTGTTTTAATGTAAATAGAACTTTAAAAAATCCTTCCAGGAAGTAGCTCTTAGACAAGCTCTCTGACAGGTCTGAGATTTTATTGTATTAAGTTGTCCTTCCTGGGAAAAATGCAAGTGAATCTGACCATCTCTTACCCTGACACAAGCTTTCTTCGGGAAGGGACACATGAACTTCATTAGGGAAAGCAGAAGGTCCATTATGAACCACTTTAATGTAGCTTTTATTCAGTTGGCCATTTGCTAATTTAATAAAGATGGCATACCCCTGATGGCTGATACTCAGAAATTTGAGAAGACAATTACTGAACTGAAGGGTTCAGCAGACAGCTTAAAAGAAAGCTAGAGATGCACTTTCCAATTTCTAGAGAGGGAGATGTGCCTGGCTCATGTTCTGAAAGAGAAGTCCATGTGGGCCCAGAGAACAGTGGGCTCAAAGTCATTGGCCTGGGTCGGAGTCTTAACTTTGACACCTTTGGTCTGTGTTTGAGTGACTTTACCTCTCTGAGTCTGAGCTTCCTATCTATAAAATGGGTATAACATCTACCTCCTAGAACTGTAAACATTGTATGAGATAAAGTATGTTGAGCCTGCAACACTAAGTCTGTGACTTGAAGTGAGCTGGATCCAAGAGAGGAAAATGAGTGTGGCCTGGGGCCCAGTGCACAAGATGGGGAACCTTCCTCACATAGGTGACTGTGGCAGGACAACTGCAGCCATGAGCATCATGCCTGATATAGGAGTGGGTGGAGGGGCTTGCTGCAGAGGCTTGGACAAAATGAGAGCAGGCCACATCTAGCTCTAGCTTTTCTGCTTCACAAAGCACATTTTTAGGCAGTAAAGCACATCTAACCAGGCATGTTGGCAAAACTCAGCACCCAGGAAGTAAAGGAGAAGGTAAAAGTGCTCTCTCATGGCAGGGAGAAGAATGGACCCTGGCAATGACTGTGAGACTGTGTTCTAATGCAGCATCCAGGGAGAAGCAGCTGAGGGCTTCAGCTATATTGGTCAGATATTCTCAGCTATATTGATCACAGGTCATGGTAACCCTAGATGTGGTCTATGCAGTGTTCAATGTCAGCACTATGATGGATGGGGCCCTCTAGGAGTGTAGGGCAGGGATCAAGGCAGTGGGTGATCCCCCAGGCTGTGATGGATGGGACTCTCTAGGAGTGTAGGGAAGGGATCTAAGCAGTGGGTGATTCCCAAGGCTGTGATGGATGGGGCTCTCTAGGAGTGTAGGGCAGGGATCAAGGCAGTGGGTGATCGCCCAGGCTGTGATGGATGGGGCTCTTTAGGAGTGTAGGGAAGGGATCTAAGCAGTGGGTGATTCCCAAGGCTAGGTATATGGTGGGGGAAGATCCTGTTTGGGGACAGAAGCTGAGACTGGGAAAGACAGGGCTCCTCTGATGAAAGCTAGGTCCAGCTGAAAATGGTTTCACAATGAAAAAAATGGCTTCACAATGAAAAATTACAAGTGAACTGTAGAGTAAGAATCAGAGGATGGAAGAAACGGTAAAATTTATACCCTAGTAGCAGCAGATAATAAAAAAAATCAAAGAAAGTCTCTAAAATAAGTAAATTTATAATATTCAAAGAGATAAGGAAAGGATAGAAACCAAAAGGTAAGAACAGGACATCACGGCAAAAGATCAGGTGGATTTGAGGAAGGACCAAATAGAAATTCCAGGAACAAAAAATGCAGTCATTGAAATGGCAAAAAAAAAAAAAAAATAAAATAAAAAATAAAAAATAAAAAAATAAATAAATCATTAAATGGTAGAGTAGAAATAGTTAAAGAGAGAATTGATGAAGTAGATGACAGAGTTAAGTCAATGAGCCAAAATGGAGCACAGATGTAAGAGAGACTATAGGAAAAGGAAGACAGATTAAAGGATTAAAAATGTATGTGATGAAAAAACAAAGTGTATCTGGTGAAAGATCAGAAATTAAAACAGGACATAATGGAGAAAAGGAATGACTGTGAGGTAAAATGCTGGAGAATTTTTCAGTTTTGAAGAAAGCTATAAGGCATTGTTAATGGAATCCAAAACATTTTAAAATGTACAAATAAAAACAAATGAATTCATAGCCTTACTATAGGAAAATCAGAACATCAAAGAGAAAGAAAAATATTAAATTCTACAAAAGAAAAACATTACTTATATAACTGTATGCTTCTTAGAGAAAATTTGGAAAATAAAATATAAAGAAAACCATCATGCTAATTAGTTTAGTCAACTACTATAATTTGGGTATACTTTCATTTCAAGACTTTTTTAATGCATATACATTTTTGAAAAAAGCTTAACTCTTCAAGTATATTGTCCTGCTTTTTACATTGAATGTAACATGAATTATTCAATATTATTTTTGTTATTTATTTATTTATTTATTTATTTACTTATTTTTTAGTGTTTATTTTTGAGAGCGAGAGAGTGGGGGAGGGGCAGAGAGAGGGAGACAGGGCATCTGAAGCAGGCTCTGTTCTGCTGACAGCCCAGTGTGGGGTTCAAATTCAGAACCCATGAGATCATGATCTGAGCTGAAGTTGGACACTTAACCACCCAGTCACCCCTCCAATATTATTTTTAAAAACAATTTTTAACATTGACAAGTCTCAAACTTAAGAAATGTTGCAGGAACAGTAAAATAAAACTTCTTCCTCAAACCATTTGAGAGAATGTTGCCACTGAGGCTCCATTAACTTCAAATACTTTAGTGTTTATTTCCTACAAATAAGGATATTTTCTCATATAGTAACAGTACAATAGCTAGAGGCAAGAGATTAATATTAATGTATATTAACCCTCACACCCCACTTAGGGTTTGGCAATACAAATGGATCTATATAGTTCAGAATCACGCCTTGACATTAAGTTGTCAGTCTGGAACAGCTCTTCAATCTTCTCTTGACTTTCACTACTTTTAAAGTTTTGAAGACTGAAGACCACTTATTTCACATGATGTCCCTCAGTTTGGGATTTTCTGATATTTCCATATGGTTAGATTCAATTTTTAGTTGTTTGGCAGATATATCACAAAAATTATGTTGCATTGCATCCTAGAAAGTGGCACACAATTTCAATTTATCCCAAAGCTGATGATGCTCACTTTGACCACTTGATTAATACAATGTTGGCAAACTTTCTCTGCAATAACACTACTCCTTTTCTTTTTATAATTAACAAGCATTTGAAGGGGAGGTTCTTTGAACTATATAAATATTTCATTCCTCACCAAACTACTCTCTCTAGTTCTCTTTATTGATATCAGATGGACTCATGATTTCTTATTTAATGAGTATAATATATTACATTATTATCTTTTTTTTTTTTTTTTTTTTTTTGATGCTCACATTTTCCCTGATTTGGCCAATGGCATACCTTTAAGCTGGGTCCTGTGTCCTTTGACATCTTCCCATCATTATTGGACCATTTCTTTACTTTTTGGAACAAGAAGGTATTCCAAATACATCTTGTAATTTCTTCCTCCAGTCCTGGAATCAGCCACTTCTTCAAGGAACCCTGATTCCTTTTACTGGAAAAATGATATTTAGAAACCTAGAGCTGGACACTGAGTGTTTTCATTGGTATTGGGATATTGTTGTTCCCACACACTCTCAGTGGATACAGCAAGGGAATATATGTATGCACATACTGTGTCTCGTATCTTCTTATTTATATCTATCTATCTATCTATCTATCTATCTATCTATCTATCTATGTATCTATCTATCTATCTATCTATCTATCATCTACTTACCTCCTGTAAACCATGAGTTTACATTGATGCCTTTAACTCCAATCCAACAACACAGAAATTATTCTTGTTTCCTCCCTTTTAATATTTATAAGTTCCTTCTGTGACAATGAAAAACTTGCTTCTGATTATCCCTAATATATTTACTTATTTGATCCACTGGGTGTGTAACTAATCTTCATTGCTGTAGCTGCCCCTTCCCTGTGCAGATGCCTTCCTTGCCCTGCAAGAGCTCACACACTTGTGTCAGGCTGCTGCCACCACTCTCCACCCCACCTCTGTGTGGAAGTCCTCTTCACTCAACCTGGGCTTAGACACCCATGCTGCTTTTGCCTCCACCCGTGGAAACGCTCTCCCATATTATTTCTGTAGCTTTTTTTTTATAGAGGTAAAACACACATAACATAAAATTTACTATTTTAACCATTTTTAAATATACAATTTGATTTGGCATTAAGTACATTCGCGTTGTAGTGTAAACATCACTACTATGGATCTCCAGAACTGGAGCTGGCCATCATTCCAAATTGAAACTCTGTATCCATTAACCACTAATTCCCAATGCCCCATCCCCTCAGCCCCAGGGAACCACTATTCTACTTTTTATGTCTATAATTTTGACTACTCTGTGTACCTCATTTAAGTGGAATCAGAAAATATTTCTCCTGTGTCTGGCTTATTTCATTTAGTATAATATTTTCAAGGTTCATTCATGTTGCAGCATATATCAGAACTTTATTCCTTTTTAAGGAATAAACTTCCATGATATCTATCTATTTATCATCTATCTAATCTCACATTTTATTTACCCATATATCTATTAATAGATATTTCTATTGCTTCACCGTTTGGTTATTGTGAATAAAGTTGATATTTCATTTCTCTTTTATTTGCATTTCTCTAATGGTTAGTGGTGCTAAACATCTTTTCATGTGTTTATTGGTCATTTGTATATCATCTTTGGAGATATGTTAAGTTCTTTTCCCATTAAAATTTTGTTGTTGTTGAGTTGTAGGAGCTCTTTATATATTCTGGATATTAATTCCTTATCAGATTTATAGTTTGTAAATATTTTCTCCCATTCCATGTATTGCCTATTCACCCTGTTTATAGTGTCCTTTGATGCACAAAATTTTTTGTTTTTCTTGAAGTCCTATTTGTCTATGTTTACATTTGTTTTCTATGCTTTTGGTGTCATATCTAATAGATCATTGTCAAATCCAGTGCCATGAAAATTTTGCCCAATGTTTTCTTTTAAGAGTTTTATAGTTTTAGCCCTTTCATTTAGCTCTTTGATCCGTTTTTTTGGACTCAACTTTTGTATATAGTGTAAAGCATTCCATATTACATCAAACTGTTTATAAACATAATTTAAAAGATGAGCAAAGTTATCTTAAAAGTTGTTTTATTTTTGGAGCTTCAGGATGCATATCTATTTTTGCTTTTATAATTTTATTATAAGAGAAACTCAAGCACTTCCTGATATCTGAGCTGGTGGTGGGAGACAATGTGGCTCAGTTGAATAAAGCAGAAGGAGCAGAGAATGGGAATGTCAGTGTTAGGTGGGGGGATGGAGGGAGGGGGTATCTAAATCTCCTTAATATCAGTTGGTAAGAGCCATGTCGCCTTCCATCCCACAGCCTCCACCTTTAGTCTCCACCTGTTCCTGATATACAAGTGGCCTACAGAATTTTATTCTCCAGTGAGAATGATTTTATTCTTCAATTATTGTTTTGTGGCCATATCGGAAGCCATTGGTCCTCTGGGTGGTGCCAGTGGTTCTGTTGGAACCCAGAAGATCAAGGCCACTCAATATAGCCACCCCTTGAGCTGTTGAGCAGGGAGATGAGCACTGTTGGAGACGAAATGGCATCCATTATTTAACCCATGATCTAGGGTAATGATTTTTCCCCTAAGACATCATCCAATTACAGTGCTTAAGGAAGTTCAATTGTAACTGCTTGCCATTCTCTGATTGATTTGAGAAATAAAAAAAAAATGTTCATTGCAGACTTCCTCTATGAAGGGAGGTCAGTGGAGAAAATCAGAGATTATTGGACAATTAGAGTTGGATGGACCTTGGAGATATTATCTAGGTTAGTGTTTTTCAAACTTTTTTAACACTGGATTTTTTTTGTCCAAGTGCAATCAATCATATTATCAATCCCAGTAAATAAAAATGAAAAAAAAAAAACCCATATGCTTAAACTTCTCTCCTCCTTCTGCTGAGAAACCCTCTATCTAGTTCAACACCCACAAACTGAGGCTCTGAGAAAAGAACTAATGCATTCAGAGTCACCCATCTTGTGATTGGTGGGTATGGGGCTAGAGCTCAAGTTTCCAATTCTTAGGTCAGGGCTCCTTAAGGCAGGCAAGACATGGCATGCTGTTCTGAGGTCTTCTGTTCTTCCAGAGCTCAGATGAGAATGAAACAGAAGCAGCAAATTAATCTGGTACCTTGAGGATATCCTCCCAACTCAGCAGGGAGTACATCTTAGCTAAAGGCCACATGGTTGCTCCTGGTCAGGGTTGTGAGGAGAAGGCCTCCTGGCAGGGGCTGTCTAAGGGTGCCTCAGGGGTCAAAAGCAAGGCACCTCTAAGGACTGGGGATGAGAAACACTAGAAAAACAAAACAAAACTGGAGACACACAGAAGCAGTGGAACATTCCACTCATCAGAGAGTCTCCTCTAGAATTTCTATCATAAAAGTCAGGGACTTCATGAACTCCCTTCTGTGGACTGTGAGTGAGTTGGGTGGTAAGAAGCCCCTGGTCCCCCCGGGGGGAAGAAGCAGCCCCTTCAGCCATGACTACCACTTGCTTGGAGGTTGATGACGTGGTGCAGTGGGAACAGGAGAGCAATGTGAGGGAAGGGAGGGTAGAGGGGGAAAGGTTTCTGAATCTCTGTGATGATTGACAAACTCTGGGCAAAGAAAAGAATAGCTCCTTGGGCTAAATCCTAGTGGGGAGAGTTGGGGGATGTTTAGCACTGGAGAAGAGAGTCTTTAGGAGTCACTGTCAGAAGGGGAATTTTCTGGAGTCTGCTACTGGGTGAGGGAGGGAGATGGCATAAGGAGAGAAACAGACTGTAAGAAAACTCTATTCAAAGGACAGTTCAAATATTTTGCTGTGCACTGTTCTTCTTTGCCATTTCCTCAAGAGTCTGAGTAAAGATTTATTGGTCTAGAGCACTTTTTTGGATTATTGGACTCTGATTCTTTGAAACACAGAAATTATAAATTGCATGGTCTTTAATTGTGTTTGGACTACTTGTGAATGGTGACCCGAAGGAGACAGGAAGGTACCTAAGGCAGAGGGCGTTGGCTATACTCCGATGGAAGGAATTAGCTCATCCAGTGATGCAATGGGTTAACTTGCAGCAACACTGATCAGGAACCTATGAAAATACAGCTGTGGGAGGCTTCTGCTAACCTGTCCCTGCTCACAGTTGACAGCTGAATGAGTGATGAATGCATTAAAGCACAGCTAGTAGTGTCTTTGCCTGTCTGCCATTGTTAACCCATTGGGATTCTCTCAATCCCCAATCCTGATCTTTCTCTGGATTCCAGAATCCTAGTTTTTTTTCCCCCCCACTTGGCCCCAAGGCTTATGTTGTAATGTGGAGCTATTGATAGCCAGCCTCTGTTCTGATTGCTCTATGCCCACGTAGGTCTAGTTGTTAAATATTTAAAATATCACCCCCGGTTTATCCTACATTCCCAAGTTTGCTTGGTGAAAAAAATCTATCCTCATGGTGAACATATGAGATGAACATTCTGTTGCAAAAGACGTTTAAATCTGTGTATGTGGGGTGTGATTGGGAGGTGGGGGTTACTTAAACTGGCAGACTAGATTTGTGGGAACACTGTAGGCCACATGTCTATGTTTAGGCTTTTCACTCTTGCTTAGCAGGTTTTGGTTTCAAGATCTAGTTTCCCAAGGAAAATATGAGTGTCTCAGTAGCCCCTCTAAGTGATAAATATTGTGAGTAATTTTTGCATCCATTGCACCTTTTTTCCTCATTTATTCTGTGTTTGAAGTTATACTAGAGATAATGGAAAATATACCTGCACACAGTGGGTGCTCAGACAAGTTTGCTAAGTTTGTGAATTGAGTTTTCCTCAAGGGAGTTGCTTTTTGGATTAGACAGGATTCTTGATTGTGAGTGACAGAAATTCTACTGGAACTAGTTTAGGTAAAAAGGAAAAGTTATTTTCTTGAGTAGATGGAAAGGGAGAGGTAAAGCTTGGGACAACTGAACCAGGGACCTTCTTTCTTTGGGTTTGACTTCCTTATGAATGTCAGCTTCATTGTCCTTACTGCATTCAGCTTTCTTAGGAGGAGAAGAAGCAAGAATTAGTAGCTTCCATGTTCAAATATTCACAGTGAAGCCTAAGAAGAAAAGCCTCTCAACTCCAATTTAATAAAATCTGTGTAAGAATTTTTATTGGCCAGGCATGAGTCATGTGATCTAGTTCTCCCACCAATCACTATGCTCAGTCAGGTTAAGGAACTACCATTGGTACAAGATGGATCCAAGTCCACATCTGTGACCAGGAATCTGGTAATCCACCTACCCAAGGGTTTGGAATCCAAGGGAAAGAATTTGTTTGCTAAAAGAAAAGTGGTATATTTACTAGATCACAGACAGAAGAAGTTTGACAGAGGACAGAACTGCTGCCCACCTTACACATACAAAATTTAATAAAATAATTGATTGAATTGAGTGGCATTGACTCAGTGCATGAGTTATTTAGATTGGAGAGATAGGGGTGCATGGAATAGTCACATTTTGGAAATGATAAGACTTGAGCTGGCTGTTGAAGGTAGGGCAGAATTAGGGTATAGACAAGAGCAGAGACAGGATTTTGAGTAAAGGAAGAGAAATGGATGTAATTAAACTCATAAGTGAGGATGGAGTTTGGAAGGAGTAATAAAACACTAACAACAACAACAACACCGATAGCTAACATTTATGGAGTACTCACTACATACTAATATTTGTTGAAAGTGCTTTACATGTATCATCTCATTTAATTCTCTCAGCAACTCTGAGATAGTCGTGAGAGCAAAGGAAGATGGACTATGTCAGGTGGAGAGCTGTGGGAAACATATTTTGCAAAAGAGATGAGGTATTACTAATTAGTAGTTGAGAAGAACCATTCACACAATATTCGATAAGCATTGATGGAACTCTGATTAGGTCCTAGCCATTGAGCAACTTTGCTTTATAAAATTTTAGAAATTCTCTTGTAAGTTGGCTCTGGCAAGCTTTGCCTCTAATTTCCTATATTAGTCATGTTAAGATAAGTAAAGCTGCTTTAATAAAACACTCCTATTTCTCAGTGGTTTAAGAAACCAAGGTTTGCTTCTTGCTTGATGAAGTCCACTGAGCTTCTGGATAACTCTCCAGGACAAAGCATCAACATTGTAGCACCTGCCTCTCATCAAAGGCCTCTAATTTCTGTATGATCACCTCAGCAGGGGAGGGGAACACAGAGGGGCTCACCAGCAAATAAATACTTCGATGCAGACTTGTCCCATGATCCCACCTAAGCTACAAAGAGGGTAAGGTTGTGTAATCCTTCTACATCTGGAAGGAGAAACCTGGATATGAGGCACATTAGAACTCCACTGTATTTCTGGAGTAAGATACTTGCTTCCTTCCTTCCTTCCTTCCTTCCTTCCTCCTCCCTGTTTCCTTCTCTCCCACTTGTCTTCAGGATTGGCTCTGCAGTTGGGCTCTAAGCCTTGAACATGACTCTCAGAGACATCTGAGTAACTGACCATTATTTTAGTTCCACAGCTCTGAATTCGGAAAGTGTAACATCTGGACCAGGCTGCCTTAGCCCGGGGAGGCTGAAGGTGATTAATGACTGTGTTTGTGTTTGACACACAGTGTTGTACCACATTTTCAATCATATTGTGTATTGCATAACTCTAAGATTGATGAGGTGCACCTGCTCCAGATGCAGTGGTCTCTAGGAGACATCCAGAACTGCTGCAGGCTGGGGCAGGGGTAGCTGAGCTGCCAGAAAGTCATACTTCTTTAGCAGTTGTTCAAGTCTGAAATCCAAAGTGTTTGGAAAGCCTTTCAAGAAATAATGATTCATTTTCAAGGCTTTTTTGCATGGTTGGAGTCTCCTGTGTACGATGCCCAATTAATTATGCGTTTTTTTGTTGCTTTGAAGTGATAATTTCTCAGATTATCTTGGCAACTTTATCTGACGGAAGGGGAGCTGTGTGTCACCCCTCTATTGCTTGAATTATTTCAACCCTACTCCTGCATGGTCCTCCGGGGTTACCAAGGGAAGCAAGAGAGGCCCAAAACCATATTATTCTAAACACCTCAAAGAAACTCACATCCGTGGTTGCCCATCATTATGAGGCACAGACACATGAAACCATACAATTTATTTTCTTTCGTTAGGAATATATTGGCAGAATAACATAATGCTTTTTTAAAAATATAGCTCCTACAATCAGACCTAGGTTTTAATCATGGTTTTTGCCTCTCTGTGATTTTGTGGACACAACTCTTTGACCTTTGACTTTCTCACTGATAAAACGGGACAAATAAAAGTCCTGATCTCAAAGAATTGTTGTGGGTCAAAGCAGAGAAGGCACTTAGCACAGCGCATGGTGGTTAGTAAGTGCTCAATTCACACTGGCTTTTATTATTAATAATCTTAACGCTGTTCATACAGAGGATAGATGTTAATCTGTGTTTTTGTTTAATAAAACTGTGGACAATGAATCATTTCTTAATAAACAGCATTTATTTATCAGTTTGAATCTGTCAAAACCTGAGGTCTAAGTAGGAGAAATCAAAATAAGGCTTTTGGCGGTGAAAAAAGATTAGGAATCACTGTCCTATAACAACAAAACAGAGGTTGTAAACTAGAATCCACAGGTGAATGTGGCCTGCAGAGGAGTTTGACGTATACAGCGTTTATTTTGGGTTAAAAGTGATTAAGCTGCTAATGTTTAAGAAGCTAAAGATTCCACATAAAAATTAGCATCTCCATTCTGGCTTGTATCTGGACTATTTTACTCTTTCGTGTAACATGCCTGTGGAAGGCAGAATAATTTTCCTCCAAAGATGTCTGTGTCCAAATTCCAGGAACCTGTGAACATGTCAAAGGGAAATGAAGGTTGTCGGTGGAATTAGGATTACTGTTCACCCAACCTGAAAATAGGAAAATTTTCCTGAATTGTCTGGGTGCGCCCAATATCATCACAGGGTCTTAATCAATGGGAGAGGAAACATGGTTATGAAAGAATGGTCTGAGAACTGCAACGTTGCTCTCTTTGAAGGTGGAGAAAGACATCCTCAGCCAAGGCATGTAGGTGCCTCTAGAAGCTGGAAAGGCAAGAAAACAGATTCTTCCCATAACTTCTAGAGAGAAACACAGCCCTGCCCACACCTTGATTTGAGCCCAGTAAGGTCCATGTTGGACTTCTGACCTCCAGAACTGTAAGAAAACAAATTTGTATTGTTTAAGCGATTAAGTTTATAGTAATTTGTTACAGCAACAATAAAAAATGGATACACTGCTGGTATCCCTGTAGGAAAAAAACAACAACTTTTGTCTGTTCTTAATCTTCATGTTTTGTACGTAATTCGTTTGAAGTGCTTCGTGATACTGGCAAAGTCACTAAGCCGAACAGAGCTATAGAAGAAGCTCCTGGCTTCCCTACTGGAAAATGTACATCACTAAGAATGCTTGCTGCCTTTGATGTCAGGCATATGTGTTGGCACCTGCAAAGGACTTTCAGCTGCACAAGAGAATGGTACTTTTGATATTTAAAAAAGTACTAAGTGATAATAATTACTGTGGGGTGTTGTATTCCCTACTGTTGTGATTTTAGCACTGGATTTTCATGTGGTTTGCAAGAGTTTAGCTTTTTTCTCAAAGAAAGATTGGCTGGCTGGCTGGGTAATGTCAGTTGGAGGGGAAGATTTTGTCTGAGAAGGTGTATGTCATTAGTCTGTGCATAAATGACTATGGAAAGCCTTGGAAGGTACTAGGACTGAGAGGATCAGGAAGAAACAGAATTATTCCAAAGAGACCCTGTAGCAAGGGGCAGGGGCCATTGGGAACAGACACAATCGGGACCCAGACATGCATTAGAAACATGGATGGACATAAGTCCTAAGGAAAGAGCTGCAGCCAGGGCACCTTTGGGAGTGGGATTCTGATACCCACCAATCTGATACTTCCGATTGGTGGTTTTTTTTTTTTTTTCTCTCTTATACTACCAAGCAATTCTCTGACACCAGCTGGGTGTCCTACAATTCAACTCAATTCTGACGCTATCCACCTGGAGATAACATCAGATCCCGCAGGTTAAGGGCTCAATCCTACAAGACTGCCCCACCCTCTGCCCCCCTTCAGATGTCAATTGCACGTCCAGGTGGTCACCTAGCTTCTGACAGACTGGCTACAGATGAGAGGTTCCCCATCCTTGGGTTTGGTTATTTTGCTAGAGTGGCTCGCAGAACTCAGTGAAATATTTTACTTACTAGATTACCAGTTTATTATAAAAGGGTATAACTCAGGAATAGCCAGGTGAAAGAAATGAAAAGGACAAGGTATGGGGGAAGGGCAGGAAGCTTCCATACCCTCTCCAGTGTGCCATTCTCTCTGAATCTCCACCTATTCAACCAACCCTGAAGCTGTCTGAACCCCATCCTTTTGGGTTTTTGTGGAGGACTCATTACATAGGCATGATTAATTAAATCATTAGCCATTGACAATAGATTCAACCTCCGGCTCCCTCCCCTCCCTGGAGATTGGGGGGGGGGGGCGCCGGAAGGTCCAACCCTCCAATCACATGGTTGACTCCACTGGCAACCAGCCATCATCTTCCGGTGATGTTCAAGTCACCTCACTGACACAACAACAGACACCTTTATGGTCCTCATCACTTGGGAAATTACCAGGCTTCGAGGAGCTCTGTTCCAGTAATAGGATGAAGACCAAATGTATATTTCTTATTATAAATCACAGTATCACAAGGAGACTTAAAAAAAGGCCCTTCCTCCAGGTGGATGCTCGCCCACCTGGCACATGTCTTGGGGAGGAACATGAGTGAGGTTTCAGACCCCGCTGTCCCCAGAAATTTTGGGGGTGGCTTGCTTCCAGAAATGGACATGGAGGGGCGCCTGGGTGGCTGTCAGTTAAGTGTTGGACTTCGGCTCAGGTCATGATGTTGAGGGTCATGGGTTTGAGCCCCATGTTGGGCTCTGTGCTGACAGCTCAGAGCCTGGAGCCTGCTTTGGATTCTGTGTCTCCCTCTCTCTCTTTCCACCCCTCCTCTGCTCGTGCTTTGTTTCTCTGTCTCTCAAAAATAAACATTAAAAAAAAAAATGGACCCAGAAGCCCCGTCTGTTGGAGTTTTGCAGAGTCATAAATAATACTTTTCTCCAGGTCTGAGATCAGGACCATTTGAG
Source organism: Panthera pardus (assembly GCF_024362965.1). Taxonomy (NCBI): domain Eukaryota; kingdom Metazoa; phylum Chordata; class Mammalia; order Carnivora; family Felidae; genus Panthera; species Panthera pardus. The sequence goes on from NW_026526688.1 coordinate 191,473,349, forward strand.
AGATGGATGCAGGAGTCAGAAGAGTGGGGGTAGCAATCACACTTCCAGGGACATGCCCTAAAGAATTAAAAGCAGTTAAATTCATAGAGACCGAAAGTAGAATAGTGGCCGTCAGGGGCTGGGGGTGGGGAATGAAGAGTTAGTGTTTTTTACTTTAATTAAAAAATTTTTTTAACTTTTTTTTTTTAACGTTTATTTATTTTTGAGACAGAGAGAGACTGAGCATTAATGGGGGAGGGTCAGAGAGAGGGAGACACAGAATCTGAAACAGGCTCCAGGCTCTGAGCTGTCAGCACAGAGCCGGACGCGGGGCTTGAACTCATGGACCGAGAGATCATGACCTGAGCCGAAGTCGGCCGCCTAACCGACTGAGCCACCCAGGCTCCCCATTAACTTTTTTTTTTTATAAAGAGAGAGGAGAAAGAGAGAGAGAGAGAGAGAGAGAGAGAGAGAGAGAGAGAGAGAGCATGAGCATGGGAATGGCAGAGAGAGAGGGAGACACAGAATCCGAAGCAGGCTCCAGGCTCTGAGCTGTCGGCACAGAGCCTGACCTGGAGTAAGAACTCACAAACTGTGAGATCATGACCTGAGCTGAAATTGGATGCTTAACTAACTGAGCCGCCCAGGCGCCCCAATAGTTAGTGTTTAATAGGTACAGAATTTCAGTTTGAGAAGGTAAAACTGCATGGAGGTACTTAATTCTACTAAAATGCATGCTTAAAAGTGGTTAAGCAAGCAAGGGAGGGGCAGAGAGAGAGGTAGACAGAGAATCCCAAGCAGACTCCATGCTGTCAGTGAAGAGCCCAACATGAGGATTGAACCCACGAACTGTGAGATCATGACCTGAGCTGAAATCAAGACTTGGATGCTTAACCAACTGAGCCACCCAGGTACTGCATTACATATATATTATTTATGTATAATTGCTAATTAAATTTTATACACATTTGGTAACTGCTAAGATTTAAAACTTGGGAACACTGAGACCCTTCAAATACAGAATCTTATATGCTAATGCTTTGATTGCTACTACATTCAGAAGTTTAAAATTCACTCCAATGTGTGAAATTTGCCATGGAAAGGAATGTTGACAAGTTGTATATCAAAAGCACATGACTTTAAAATTCCTTCCTATTTCTCCAGCGTTTGCACCATGAAACTGAGCTTTTCCTGGACACAGCCCAATCTCTTCCTTCAGCGTGATGAATTTTGAATGCGTTTTTCTAGACACACATCTACACCAGCATGATCTCCCAATGAAGTCTTAAGGCCGGCTTGACAGCTTAGTAACTTGAAAATCGCTTGAGCAGTGGTTTTCAGAGGTTTATTACATAAGCCCAGGTTTACTTGTGACTTGTCTGCAAAGGAACAGGGAGAAATCACACACAACAGCCACCTAAAGCAGTAGAGACCCTAACCCAAACATGGTCTGCCCTTCTCCTTCCTAGCGGCTGTTAATTCACCAGGGAGAAACAAAAAGATTGTGGGACTTGGTACCTGCCTAAACAAGAAACAAGCAAAGCAAGCAAAAGTCTGATAATAATTGCCTTTTGCAGAGGCAGAATTTACCTGAAGTCTCTAGGCAGAAAGAGGGGATTCTAGCTCCCAGAGAGGATGCTGCAGAAATGAGATTGGAAAGTGAATCCATGGGCAGGGCTTAATGCACCAGATTTATGTATGCTGTCAGTTTCTGAGCAATATAGTTATTGTCATTTCTGCCTTGAACTGCTACCTCCCCATTTCTGGGAATAGGGCTGGGGCATTCCCACGTGGTGACATTTATTATTCCTTCCTCCTCCCTGTAGCAAAGCTCATCCTTAGTTTTCCATCTACCCCCCCCCCCCAACTTGCACTGAATATCATGTTTAAAAAGCGTCCCTATTCTTGTTTCCAATTGTTAACACAAATATGAATCAGGTGACAAAGATCCATTTTTGCAATGTTGTATTGAGGTGAATTTCCATGTCTCTGGCAGCTGAGAAACCGCTGATGGTTTCAGATCCCAGTAAGCATTGGGGATTCCAGGCATGTGAAGCCTGTCTTGTGGTGTAGATAGGTCTATGGAGTGACCCCATGACTGATGCTTTGATTCATGAATGTGTCATGCTCAGGGGCATTGCCCTGAGAAGACTGATTTGTTGGAGGTGAAGTTCTCACCGTCATGTGTGTGTGCGCAGGTGCGTCAAATCTCTTTCTCTCTGGTCTTCTGTTCTGACTCTGGCTCAGAATTGGTGGCTGTGTGGCACTTGTGAACACCTTTTTAATTCTCTGAGTTGAGGAATCTATTCAGTGGGACTATGCAAATGCATAATAAGTGGTCTTGGTCCTCTTCTAACACCCTATCCTCTCTCATCCTCACTGTCATCATCATCATCATCACCACCATCACCATCATCATCATTATAGGCGTCCTCATTATCATTATTATGACCATCTTTCCTAACATTTATCTGAGTCTTCTCTGTCCAGTGCTGTGTTAGGCACTTTAGAAGTATAACATTATTTAACTCTTACAACAGTGCTGCAAATTAGATATTATTGTTCTCACTTGGCAGTGAGGCACCTGTGTCTAAGTGGTTAAGCATCTTATACTAGGTCACAGGGCAAGTAAGGGGCTGGCCAGGAGACTTGAACACAGATCTGTTTGACTTCAATACCCTCAATGTCATACCATGATGCCTCTCTTGAAGACATAGCTAAACATTTTTCTTAAAATTTTTTTTAACGTTTATTTATTTTTCAGAGAGAGAGAGACAGAGAGAGAGAGACAGGGTATGAGCAGGGGAGGAGCAGAGGGAGAGGCAGACACAGAATCCAAAGCAGGCTCCAGGCTCTGAGCTGTCAGCGCAGAGCCTGACATGGGGCTCGAACTCACAAACCGTGAGATCATGCCCTGAGCTGAAGTCACCTGCTTAACTGACTGAGCACCCAGGTGCCCCTACTAACCGTTTTTGTTAAAGAGGTTTGTCATGTCCCAAACCAGTGGGATTGGTAAAACTTGATTAAACAAGAAATTTTCTGGGGCGCCTGTGTGGCTCAGTCAGTTAAGTGTCCGACTCTTAATTTCATCTCAGGTCATGACTCATAGTTCATTGGTTCAAGTCCCTTGTTGGGTTCTGTGTGGATAGTGTGGAGTCTGCTTAGGATTCTCTCTCTCCCTCTCTCTCTGTCCTCTCCTACTCATGCTCTCTCTCTTTCTCAAAATAAATAAATAAACTTAAAAAAATCTGTTTTAAACAAAAAACTTTCTTATAGCTGAATGCTAAGATGGGATAGTGGGCTTCTCTCCATAAACTCATTACAAGTATTAAGTGTTTGGTAATTTAATTAGGATGCATTCAGTTTTCCCTGAAGTCAGTGAAACACAACTGTTTTAGAATTTGACCTTTCTGTGTTTTTTTTGGTGATTTGTGGACCCACCTGAAAGCCCCTTCAAATGATGGGTTTGCACTGTGTTCCTTTTTTGTAATGGAGTATTCCCATACATGACTGTTTTTTCTTTCTTTTTTTTTTTTTTTAAGTTTTCTTGACTTCAAGGAAGGGAGAGGTAGGGGAGATTTTTAGCTCATAAGACTTCAGAAGAATCAATGACCAGGAATGTAAAAAAAAATCTGAAAAGTTCAACTCTTCTGCTGGATTAATGAGCAACAGTGTCTGTGGGAAAGGGAGGCATCTGGGGGAGGGCTGAAAGCATGGAGGGTTATGGAGGGAGGCTGACTACATTGTAGGATAAAATATCACATTTGTGGCTTATAAAATTTTTCTATGAGCTATTTCCTGCTGAACTCTATCATTGTTTCTTGACATGTTCAGGAGCCTGGCTTGTGCCCATTCATTTACTTTATAACAGCAACATTGGATTAAGGTATAAGGAAAAAGTCATTCTGGTGATAAGCTGAAAAGATAAGGGGAGATCTGATCAGAAAAATGTTTGAGGGAAACATATAAACTGTCATTTACTCTGGTTTTAGTTTTTATTTAAAAAAAAATTGCAAGGGTTGAGTCCTAAATACGAGAGTCATTTTTTTTAAAGTTTATTTTATTTATTTATTTTGAGAGAGAGAGAGAGAGCGAGAGAGAGAGAGCGAGAGCGCGCAAGCAGGGGAGGGGCAGAGAGAGGTGGGAGAGAAGATCCCAAGCAGGCTCCAAGCTAGATGAGGAGCCTGCTATGGGGCTCAAACTCACAAACCATGAGATCATGACCTGAGCTGAAATCAAGTCAGATGTTTAACCCACTGAGCCACCTAGGTGCTCCAAGAATCATTTTACCAGAGAAGACTTAAGATCAGAACGGAGACAAGAACTAGTGAGAGTCTCTTGGTTCTAGTGAAATCTGGGAAATGTGTTTCCTAAGTGAGGAAAAGTTATATAAGGTTTTTTTCTTATATATACTCTAAATCCTTTTAGTGGGATCCGCTCTTCTGGGTGGGTGCAAGGGGATGGGAATTTAATCAACGCAGCAAGCTAGTAACTCAAGCCAACTTTCAAACATCCAGTGGGGGCAGAAGTTCTGTCTCTGGTTCCAGGGTTTTCTTTCTTGCGGTGGTGGCAGTGGAGTGATCAGATGAAGGGCGCTGGGCTCACAGACATTTCAATTATTTACACTCACTGCAACCTTGTCAATGGAAGAAGCATTGCAGAACCTGAGAAGTTCTCAAACTCATAGGTTTAGACGCAATTCCTGTTATTTATAATCAAGTTTATCTCCTTATGACCCCCCCTTTACCTCTGCACCCCCCTCCCATATTTTTTCTAAGACCCATTCCCTAAGGTGGAGCTAATTAAGCCAAATGTTGCCTTTATATTCAGTTTCCTTGATGTGCCTGTGGCTTTTTTTTTTTTTTTTTTTTTTTTTAATAATAGCATCATAGACTGGGGAGGGGGACTTGTTACCAAGGCAACTGGGTTTGTTGCCTGTGCTTCTTCAGCATCAATTGGATGCTGCGCTCAATTAGCTCAATCATTTGTAGGGTTGTTACTATGCGGTATGGTCTTTCTCTTTTCTTTTTTAAATTGAATTATCATTAACATACAGTGTTATATTAGTCTCAGGTGTACAATAGAGTGATTCATCAATTCTGTACATTACTCAGTGCTCTTAATCCCCTTTACCTATTTCACCCATCTCCCCCTCCTCTGCTATCAGTCTGTTCTCTGTATTTAAGAGTCTGTTTTTTGTCTCTTTTTTTCTTTGTTCATTTGTTTTGTTTCTTGAATTCTGCATATGAGTGAAATTTGTCTTTCCCTGTCTGAATTATTTCACTTAGCACGATACCCTCTAGGTCCATCCATGTTGTTGTAAATGGCAAGATCTCATTTTTTTAAAGTGTATTTATTTATTTATTTTGAGAGAAAGAGTGCACGCATGCACACATGTGCACAAGCAGGGAAGGGCAGCGAGAGAGTCAAGCAGGCTCTGCACTGTCAGCATGGAGCCGATTTGGGGCTTGAACCCACAAACCATGAGATCATGAGCTGAGCCAAAATCAAGAGTCGGACACCCACCCTACAGAGCCACCCAGGCACCTCAAGATCTCATTCTTTTTCTAGAGTGGCTGCACCAGCTTGCATTCCCAAGGATCTCATTCTTTTTTATGGCTGAATAATATTTGTGTGTGTGTATGTGTGTGTGTGTGTTATAACATCTTTATCCATTTATATCTATGGATGGACACTGAGGTTGGTTCCATATCTTGACTATTGTAAACAATACTGTAATAAACATTGGGGTGGATGTATCTTTTCAAGTTAGTGTTTTCATTTTCTTTGGGTAAATACCCCATAGTAGAATTACTGGAGTAATGATAATTCTATTTTTGACTTTTTGGGGAACCTCCATACTGTTTTCCACGGAGACTGCACCAGTTTGCATTCCCACCGAAAGTTATGCTGTATGAACTTTTTCTTGTTTAATCTTCTCATTATCCCCAGGACGATTGATCACTGGGACCCCAAGGACAGAGGGGTCCAAATAGACAGATTTGAGCCAGGCCACACTCTATTTGTCCCTAGTGGTCTGGGGTCCATACCCCGGGCCATAGTGATTGATGATGTGCTGTCTGTGTCATTATGCCCCACCAGCACTATACAGCCGGGACTCCTGAGATTCTTGGTATGACCAATCCTTCCACCTGGATGGCATCTCCTGCTTATTCTGGGTCACAGCAATTTCCCTTTCCCCATTTACTCCTCTCAGGCAATTGCTATCAGTTCACCGAGGTCATGGGGCCACATTTTATTCATTTTTATTACCCAGCACCTAGCTCAGGGCCTGGCATACGGTAGCATTTGTTAAATACTTATTGAATAATATGTTAAATAATCAATGCTTCCCTTCACCTTCGCTAAGTAAGCGATATATCAATCAACAAATATTTGTTAAGCACTGCATTAGTGTGCTCACGCTGTCATAATGAAACACCACAGACTGGGTGACCTAAATAACAGAAATTTGTTGTCTCATAGTTCTGGAGACTGGAAATTCAAGATCAAGGTGTCATCAAGTTTGGCTTCTTCTGAGGGCTCTCTTTGGTTTGCAGAGGCCCTCTTCTCCCTGTGTCCTCACATGATCATCCCTGGTGTCTATTATTGTGCCCAAATTTCTTCTTATAAGGACACCAGCCAGATTGGATACAGCCCATCCTAACAGCCTCATTTTAACTTAACCATCTTTGTAAAGACCCTATCCTCAAATATAGTCACATTCTGAGGTACTGGGGGTTAGGGCTTTAACCTATGAATTTTTGGGGATACAATTCAGCCTGTAATAAGCACCTACTGTTTCTCAGGAGCTGTCCTAAGCCCTGAAGGTGAGAGAAAAATGATTTTCAGAATTCTTGGTAGAACTAATATGGTGTGGATGGGAGCATGCAGGGCTGTCCTGGCCGACTAGAAAGGATGCCTGCAGAAGTACTTGGTACACACATATTCGAGCACACTGGCTTGGTCTTGACCCCACCCCCTGCCCCACGGCATCACGTGGCTCCAGGACTTGCACGCAATGTGTGGTCTAGTGGGAGATCTGACAGTGAACAAATAAATCTGTGAGTGACGAGTGTGTGGGGGGGTCTGTGTCAGCTGCCGTGGAGTATAATGGGGGACTTACCTCTTATGTGTTCGTGAGGGCAGAGTAGGGAATCATTTCCTGAGAAAATGCTTCCAGTCTCGGTCAAAGTTTTCATCTCCAAGGCCTCTTACACTGATGTAGATATCATCTTCCCGCCTCCCTTGAGGGATGAGCCTGTACTTCTGGTTTCCTCCTGCCCATAGTACCTTATGGCTTTTATCCCTTCTCTCTTTCAGCTGAGGGATGACAGACACTACCCGAGGAGATAAAATTCAGGGGTTACTTTGTATTTTGTGGAATGATCATTGATGTGGAACATCAATTACTGAGTAAGAAGTGGTGGGGTAGCAAGGTAGCATAAGACAGGGGAATAGAAACAATAGGACCAAAGTAATAAGGGTCTAGGACACCTCTATTAGAAAGGAGGTATTGTGCATCGTATTAGTACCTCTATTATTCATCGTAATAGTAGCTACCACTCATCATGCATCTTCTCTGCATTCAGCCAACGTTTACTAAGCCCAGGCTATATGGTGGGAGCTATTCTAGACATTGGGAAGGGGCAGCAAATAGCAGAGAAGGTGATTACTTTTGTGGTGTTTACAGTCTGGTGAGCTGACTTCTTTCATGCGTTAGAGTGGATGCTGCCTTGTGCCACCACAATCCCTCTTTAGGACTGAGGCACTCCGTCCTCCAGCTGTTGGCCAGTGTTGACATCTGCTGGGTCACGGGAATTGTCTTCAGCTAAAAAGCCTTGCCTCGTGTTTTTTTTCTTTTCTGGGAGCATGCTTGCATCCAATGACTAGCAGGTGAGGGGTACAAAGGACCAAGACTTTGCCTCAGTTCTAGAAGACTCTGAAGGACAATCCCAGCTCTAGAGCTCCCTGTGGGAGCAGCTGAGCCCTCTTGTGTGACTGCCTCATGGTGCAACATATCTCCCAGTCCAATCCTGCATCGCTTACTATCCCATAGGTGTTGACTTTGGTAGCACTCTTTTAAAAACTTCCTGCACAAAATCTTCATCTTAGAATCTAAAATGGGAGGGGCGCTTGGGTGGCTCAGTCGGTTAAGCGTCCAACTTTGGCTCAGGTCATGATCTCACGGTCTGTGAGCTCGAGCCCCACGTGGGGCTCTGTGCTGACAGCTCAGAGCCTGGAACCTACTTCAGATTCTGTGTCTCCCTCTCTCTCTGACCCTCCCCCGTTCATGCTCTGTCTCTCTCTGTCTCAAAGATAAATAAAACATTAAAAAAATTAAAAAAAAAGAATCTAAAATGGGAAATCTGACCTAAGACACATGTATTCAAAACAAAATCCCAACCACAACCTATGATGTTGTGATATTTTGTTACACCCGGTTTACAAGTTAGAAAATTAAGACTTAAAGAAATTGAGTAAATTGCCCCAGATTACAGTGTTAAAATGTGGTGGAACTGGAGCCTGATTTCTGCCCAATACCCTTTAAAAAGTACATGCTCTTAAAGACGACCCTAGTCTATCTTGAAGACAGTGAGGAAGTTGGACCTTTAGGGATGAACAAGACTCGGGCAAGAGTGGATTTTGAGGATGACTTCTCTAGCTCCCAAGAGTTAACCTGGATGTGCTCATTGCCCGGTAGGAATCAAGTCATTTAGTATTGATCCTAAAAAAAAAAAACCCACTGTTTTTTTTTTTCCTAAAATGTCTCTGTAAATGCAACATATTGATTTCAGAAGGACAATCTAAGCCAATTAAAAAAATATGAAAATATAGATTTTGTTAAAAACTTGAATCTATAAAGCCATTTTGATTTCTCATTATTATGTTCTAACTGCTGACTCTCATCAAAGAAGACCAAATGTTAACAAAGTACAGGAAGGATTGATATTATTGAAATAGTTTGTCTCCATGAGGCTAAAAACACTGAGGGCTTCTTAAATCCCATTGTGTGTGCGTGTGTGTGCGCGCGTGTGTGTGTGTGTGTTTAGTAGCCAACAGTGTATTTTTTTGTTCATTATCTTACTTGAGAGTCATACAAAATCTGGCAGGCAGGTTTCGGCAACCTTATTTTGCAGATGAGGACGCTGGGACTCCGAAATTCAAGTGTCCCAGGTCACACAGGTAGAGAGAGAAGAGCTGATCCTTGAAGCCTAGTGCATTTGTCTCCCACCTCCTAACTGCTGTAGCCTCTGTCCAGAGACATCTTCATCTAGAACTTGTTAGAACTTCTGAAACCAAATCTGATGTTCCTCGTCCATCCCTCATCTGAACTGACGATTGGAATTTCCACTCATTCATCCATACCTGAACTATTCTTGAATCTTTCACGTTCCTGTTTGTTTGTTTCACGTTCTTCCTCTGTCTAAAACTCTTGTACCGAAATATTTATCAGACCTCACTCTTACTATGTCCGCATCATCATTGTCTGTCACATAGACTAATGTTAATTCAATACATAGTCCCCTAACTGGCAGCGTAAACTCATCTCTTTGCTTTTTATTTTCCTGAGTAAAGTAAAGCATGTTTAATATATTTATTGGCATTTTAATTTCTTCTATGGATTACCTGTTTGTAGATGTTGTCTTTTTTTCCCCCTATTGGTACATGTATCATTTAAAAATTTGTTTGATTATTGTTTCCTTGTTATATATATTGCAAACATTTTCTTTCTGTTTATAATTTGTCTTTGAACTTCCCTATAGTGTCTTGCTTATACAGATTATCTATTTTATGTTATATGATGTGTCACATTTGGATTTATGTTTGCTATCATACTCTTTTTTTAATGTTTGTTTGTTTGTTTATTTATTTATTTATTTATTTATTTATTTATTTATTTATGAAGTAGGGGAGAGAGAGAGTGAGCAAGCACAAGCAGGGTAAGGGCAGAGAGATAGAGGGAGACACAGAATCTGAAGGAAGTTACAGGCTCCAAGCTGTCAGCACAGAGCCTGATGCGGGCCTGAACCCATGAACCGTGAGATCATGACCCAAGCTGAAGTCAGAAGCTTAATTGACTGAGCCACCCAGATGCCCCTTGCTATCATATTCTGTTTTTCAGTTTCTTTTTTCTTCCTTTCCTTTGTTGAATTTATAATACTTTTTGTTACATTTTTTTTCTCTCTAGTTGTTTGGAATACATTTCTCTCTAGTTGTTTGGAATACATCTAGTTGCATTTTTCTAGAAGGTTCTTTTAATTATCGATATACATTTAAAGATATTTAAAAATCAACATCAAGAGGTATTCTCAGTGTGCATAATCAGGTACCTTATTCAATTATTTAAACTTCTTACCACACGGCTGTGGTTCCCGGTCTCTTGTATTTTATGAAGCAGTAATATTTCTGAAGAATACGTTGTGGGCCTATATATAGGGTTGTCAAATTTTATTTTGTTAAATAAGGACATAAAAAACCAACAACCCTACCTGTCATCTGTCATCTCCCATTGCCACCATTTCATAACAAGATATTTTAATGCCAAGAAATTAAGGAGGACATGGTCTTATGATAAAGGACAGTTTGAAAAAATTAAATTAATACTTTATGTATTTTGCTTCCTAGAAAACATCCATGTCTTTCTCGTTTCACTGTTAATCTGTGAAAACGTCACATGGCCTGCCATTGAAATGAAGACTGCTTTTGGGAATCATGGATTTACAACTCATTTTTTACAGCGTTTTTTCCCCTCCCCTTCTTCCCACTGTTTCTTAAATGTTCCAAACCCTCTTCCTGCCTTTCTGCTTTCCCTCCGTTCCTTTGATTCTTTCTTGCCTTTATGTATTTCAAAATAATTTTGATCGCTTCCTGAAATGTCTTTCCTCTGCTCTCATCCACAGAGGTGACAGTTTATATGAGGGATAGAGTTTTGAAGAATTTACATGATTCAAAATTAACATAATTAAAGATTAATTTTCTCACAGATTTGACAGACGTATTTCTGATGGTGGGTATTTCTGTTTACCAGCTTAAGTGGTGATAGTGTAAACAGTGTCTCCAATTCACTTGGCATAACAGCAGCATTGAAAATAAATAATTCCTGATGAATTAAACAGTGATTTGGAAATTGCATAATTTCGATTTTGTGCATAAATTGGGACTTTATTAATATTTTTATATCACATACTTTCAAATTAATTCAATGTTGCATAATATGCAATTGCCCTTCATCATACTTCTTTCTCTGATTTCTCATTAGTGCTTGATTATATCTGTGATATAATTGCAATCGATGCAGCAGGAAACTTCACTCATTCTCCGAGAGAGAGAGAGAGAGAGAGAGAGAGAGAGAGAGAGAGAGGAGATGCTCTCTGATTGGGTGGAGCCTGAGCCTTGATTGGGCGAAATGAATGTTTAACTAGTAAGAGTGCTGTGCCTTCGTGGGAGGGTGACCCTACATCCAGTTTTCCCAGGACAGCTCTGGTAAATTACATTAGCCACCATGTGCTCACTCCCTCGGCTGGGACTCATTAGCCCAAGGATCCCTTACGGGCACCCCTCACTTCATGCATCCTGTTCCCAGGTGGGAAGCTTACCCTCACTAGGCCTGCCTTCTCTTTTAGGTCTGCTTTGTTCCCTGCACCTGAGAAGGTAAATTAGGGATGCTCTGTCCCACAGACCCCGCCATCCTAGATTCAGGGCAAGGCATCAATGGCTTCTTTGGACCTTGAGCCTTTCCATGGATTCCATCCCAGCATTTACCTGAGCACTAGGTATAAGGCATGATTGCTTTCTCTTCTATTAATAATGTCATGCCTTTTTTTTTTGCTTCTCATGGTTTGTGTGTACAGCTCCCTCTGTGGAGGGGAAGGGAGGTGTGCACGTAGGATCGTCAACAGCCCTCCTCCCAATGAGCTTATCCTAGTGTTTGGTGGTTGGTTGTGAGGCAGTGCAGCAACCCCCCCCCCCCTCCCTGCCCCGCCAGGGGAAGCTCCTGGAGCTCAGAGTTCTCATCTTACACTTCAGGCTCAGTCCCTGCGGGTCCTGATACTCAACATCTCTGTTTGATTAAATGAAACCACTTCCCTGTTAAACCATTACCTCTGACTAGACAAACTCTTCCTTTTGGCTACGGAGTTTCTTCCTCGCTGTATGTTAAGTGCAGTTTTCTCTTCTGTGTGCATGGGGACCATCTGGCAAATGCCACTTATCGTGTCTCCTCTGGTACCCGAAGGCAGATAGTGTTACCCTCCAATTCTCTTTCTCTGGATTAAAAAGCCACAATACATCCAGTACTTCCCCACTGTGATTCTGTGATCCAACAATCAAATCATTTTGTTCTTCCTTGGACTTTCTCCAATTCCTTCTCATCCCTCCTTAGATGTAGAGGCCAAAAATGCAAGCCAAGTCTAGAGGAAGGATTGCTCCCTGGCACTCTTCTAGCCTTATCTCTCAGCTCAGCCCCTATAATCTTCATTCTAGACACACTTCCGATTCATTCCATTTGTTTTCCATTGTGGTCTCTGTGGGCTTTTATTCTCTTTGTATTTCTTCACGGGTCATCGACCCTCATGTATCTGTGGGTTTTCTTTGTTTTGGTTACAGTTTAATATCTTACACTTAAAGCCTATTAAATTGCATCCTTTGATTTTGTGGTGTGTTGAATTCAAAGTCTACTTGACAAATTATATTATGGGATTTTAGCAAGTCTTCCCAAATCTTCATAAACTATGTTGACTGCCACTAGTAGCTGACTGGTCTGTATTTGTTTGAGTTTTTATTCCAGAACTGCGCTATGTGATACAATAGCCATAAGCCACATGTGGCCATTTAAAATTAAATTGTTAGGACTAAAAGTAAACATTCAGTTTCTCAGTCACACTAGCCACACTTTGAGGGCTCAGTAGTCACACTGCGAGTAGCTAGACATGTGGCTAGGGGCCACCATGTCGGGCAGCACAGATATTGAATATTTCCATTACTGGAGAAAGTTCAGTTGCATGGCCCTGCTCCAGAAGGTTTTCCAACTTGAGGGATAGTTTTGGTGAAGAAGACTGACTTCAGGTCATGGAGTCAGAGATACTCTAGTCTAGTAATTTTCAACAGTTTTACTTCTGAGAACTTTTCTCTGTATTTAGCTATTAAAGAAAGTTCTGCCTTGCGGGGCTCTCATTAGATGAACGATAATATCTTCCCCCATTTGTTAATTCAAGATATAAACCAATATAATGCCATCTGGTAACAGGTGGGTAGGTCTACGTTGAGCTGACATAATTCTAACGAAAATTAAAAAAAATGATTATTGGTTTTCAGTTTTGATGGCCTTATCACAGGTAAGGGCATATTTTACATTTTAAGTCTTGAGCCCAAAAAAGGGCTTTCCTCTAATTCTTTAAACTAACCTGATGAATCCATGCACTACAGCCCCCAACATGTGAGCTCCCCACTGCTTTAAGTTTATTTATTAATTATTTTTTATTTTTTATTGTTGAGAGAGAGAGAGAGAGAGCGAGCTGGGGAGGGGCAGAGAAAGAATCCCAAGCAGGCTCTGCACTGTCAGTGCATGGCCCAACACTGGGCTCAAACTCATGAACTGTGAGATCATGACCTCAAGAGTCGGACGCTTAACTGACTGAGCCACCCAGGCACCCTTGATTCTTTCCTTGCTTGTGTTTCATATTTTCTTGCTCTCATCTGGTGTGTCAGTGGTCTCCAAAGTGGAGTGCTTTCACTCTCAAAGTTATGTAGTGTTAGAAGCTTTCTATTTATTTTTTTGTCACTGGTTTACATTTTCTGCTCTTTGAGTTCTTTTTGTAATGTATATAACTTATTAGTGTAGTTTCATACATACATAATTTGCATACAGTGCAGGTATAAACTGTGTGTAAAATTTTTTTTTTAATGTTTATTTTTGAGACAGAGAGAGACAGAGCATGAACGGGGGAGGGTCAGAGAGAGAGGGAGACACAGAATCTGAAACAGGCTCCAGGCTCTGAGCAGTCAGCACAGAGCCCGACGCAGGGCTCAAACTCACATACCGTGAGATCGTGACCTGAGCCGAAGTCGGACGCTTAACCGACTGAGCCACCCAGGCGCCCCAAATTTTTTTTTAATGAATGTGCACAGTCCCAGAACATGAGGGGTCTGGTGCCCATTGTTTTGTCTTGGCTGGCAACCTGAACTTCTCTTCTGCCTCTGTTCTTCTGGTCTGAGCATTTGTATTTTTGCCTTCCCCTCACCATTGCTAACCCCTTGCCCTACCTGTATCCCTGTGACTTCAACCCCAGGCAATGGCCTCTTGACCAGTATTCTTAGAAAGTAACCATAACAGTCTTTTTAACAGAGGGGAGATTCGGACACCTTTTACAAACCTTATCAGCTCAGGGCTTCTGGGCTGGAAAACTTTGGTCTTACTCAACCACATTCCTTTTCCTTTCTTTCTTTCTTTCTTTCTTTCTTTCTTTCTTTCTTTCTTTCTTTCTTTCTTTCTTTCTTTCTTTCTTTCTTTCTTTCTTTCTTTCTCTCTCTCTCTCTCTCTCTCTCTCTCTCTTCCTTCCTTCCTTCCTTCCTTCCTTCCTTCCTTCTTTTTTGTTAGTTTTTATTTTAGAGAGAGAGAGCATAAGCTGGGGAGAGGGGCAGAGGGAGAGAGAGAAAGACTCCCAAGCAGGCCTCATGCTCAGCGGAGTCCACTGTGGGGCTCAATCCCATGACCCTAGGATCATGACCTCAGCTGAAACCAAGGTCCAGACGCTCAACCAACTGAGCCACCCAGGTGCCCCTCTTTTGTTTATTGAGTTGTAAGTCAAATTTCATTCAAAATTTATTAAAAGCTTCAAAGGACCAGCTGCATATTGCCTGGTGACCTGTAATTTTGTGTCCAGGCTCTCATGGCTTCTTTAGTCCAGGCTCTTCCTGCTCCCAGAATACTGCATGCCATATGTAAATGGTGGTATTTTGCCATAACTCTGTTCTCAGTCTCACTCTTGATCTCCTCACCTTGAGAGCAATTTTGTGGACCTTATTTTATCCCACATATGCCTGACTTTCTATGTACCCTCCAGGCTCAGTTTTTGTTTCTGTCTTTTGCTGTTCTACATCCTTTTTTAAAAATAAAGTTTTTATTTAAATTCCAGTTAGTTAACATACACGGTAATACTAGTTGCAGGTGTACAATACAATATAGTCATTACACACTTCCATACAACACCTGGTGCTCATCTCAAGTGTACTCCTTAATCCCCAGCAGCCATTTCACCCATCCCCCCACCCACCTCCCCTCTGGTAACCATCAGTTTGTTCCTTACAGTTAAGAGTGTTTCTGGTTTGCCTCTCTCTCTTTTGCTTGTTTGTTTTGTTTCTTAAATTCCACATATGAGTGAAATCACATAGTATTTGCTTTTCTCTAGTTGACTTATTTTGCTTAGCATGGTACCTTCTAGCTCCATCCATGTCATCAAGATTTCATTCTTTTTTATGGCTGAGCAATATTCCATTTTATATTGTGTCTTCTTTATCCATTCATCAATCTATTTGCTTTTGCAAGGTGTTGTCTTCCTGGGTCTGATCTGGACTCCTGTTGACAAGGATCTGGGCCTGTTCCTGAGTTTCTTGGTAAAGTCTTTCTTGGGGGTGAATTGCCCAAGTCTTCCTACCCTTTTACCTACATGGTCATTATTCTCACCTTATTTTTCCCAGTCCTTTAAGTGATGTCTGGTATTTCCTTCAGTCTCTCACCTTCTTTTTCATTAGATTTTCTCAGGATGATTTAATTTGTGAGCTGGAGGGGACTTCAGTGCTCATCTGGCCCAACCCTTTCATTTTCTAAAAGTGTGAACTAGACAACAGTGTTTTGCTCTAACTTGTGTGTCGTTAACTAAAAGAGGGCTGCTAACCTTGGATTTTGTGTCTCTTGATCTTTCTTCTGGTTGTTTTTCCATTTAACCAACATTATCAAAGTATTGTTGCTCAAAGAAAAGTTCTGTGGTCAAATAAATTCAGGCAACAAAGGGTTACCAACGTTTTTTTTTGTTTGTTTTTGTTTTAATTTTTTTTTTAACGTTTATTTATTTTGAGACAGAGAGGGACAGAGCATGAACGGGGGAGGGGCAGAGAGAGAGGGAGACACAGAACCGGAAGCAGGCTCCAGGCTCTGAGCCATCAGCCCAGAGCCTGACGCGGGGCTCGAACTCACGGAACGTGAGATCGTGACCTGAGCTGAAGTCGGACGCTCAACCGACTGAGCCACCCAGGCGCCCCGGGTTACCAACGTTTTAAAAGGTTTCTTTGCTGTAAGAGTTTTCTGAGACTTTAAGATGGATATCCATAATGTGAAACTCGGGTGGATAGGGGGTATGTTATATTCAATGATTCCCAACTTATTTGAAAACAGAATTCCAGATTCACCCAGAATTATGCGGGATAGTGTTCCTCAGAACACTTGGTAAGTGTGACACCATCATTGCTTCAAGGCTGGAGGTCCTTGAATATTTTCACAGGTAATTAAGTATTCCTCAAATACATATTTTTAAATTTTACCCACCAAAAATTCTTCTTATTTATTCTTATTTTTTTAAAGTTTATTTATTTATTTTGAGAGAAAAAGAGAGAGTGTGAGTGTGGGGAGGGGCAGAGAGAGAGGGAGAGGGAGAATCCTAAACAGGCTCCATACTGTCAGTGCAGAGCCCAACGCAGGGCTCAAACTCACCAATCGTGAGATCATGACCTGAGCCGAAATCGGGAGTCAAACGCTTAACCAGCTGAGCCACCAAGGCTACCCCCAAAAATTCTTTTTAATAATAGACTGCTTGGGGTGCCTGGGTGGCTCAGTTGCTTATGTGTCTGACTTTGGCTCAGACTGTGAGGCCATGATCTCACAGTTTGTGGGCTCGAGTCCCATGTCAGGCTCTGTGCTAACAGCTCGGAGCCTAGATCCTGCTTTGGATTCTGTCTCTCCTTTCCTTTCTGCCCCCCCCCAATAATAAACAAACATTAAAAAATTTAATAATAGACTCCTTGATTCTTGAATCATCTTTACTCAATGAGGTCAAAAGTGCAAGGTGTTAAAGAAGATGGTCTCATTCAGGTTCTCAGTTCCTCCCCTTCAGGGAAATATGTGCAGGATTCTTGGCATCTTGCTTTGTCTTTGAGTTGGGTCCCCTATTTGTCAAACCTTTAGATTTGGGTTATAAACATCCAGGTCAACTGAAGGTGAAACCAAACAGTTCTAAGAAAGCCAAGAGGCAAATGCATGTAGTTGATCCAAGAATGTTCTCAGGGCATTTAGCCTTTCCAAGCTATTAGCACTCAGACGCTGTTATTAGCACATAGACATCTAATCACCCCATGTGCATTAGCCAAATTAGATGTGTTGATTAAAGATACAAATTGTGCGATATGTTTGTATATCAAAATAAGATAGTTTTAGTTTGATAGGAGAGCTTTGCTCTGGGTGTGTGTGTGTGTGTGTGTGTGTGTGTGAGAGAGAGAGAGAGAGAGAGAGAGAGACAGACAGACAGACAGAGAGACAGAGAGACAGAGACAGGGAGAGAGGGGCAAAGGGGATGTGGTGAGTTATCAGGAAAATCTCTATTTTGGAATTTTTTTTAAAAAGCGATCTCTGGCAAAAATCTGTTTTCCCCTATCTGACATGGTATTACAGGGAGATCATTTTAAAAATTAAGTGTGTCTATAATGTGAAATTCCTAAGTGTGTGAAATCAGTTAAGAAATCAAATACATTAAACATTACAGTAGCCAAGCAGGACACTGTGATATACTGATGAGTCTTATAAATCTTCAACTTCTGTGTCACTCGTAACAGAAAGTGTGATTCTAGCTGGAACCATGTCACTTTAAGGAACACTCTCATTTCATAAGGAGGCGTCTTTAATGGAACTAATAAATTGTTTATCACCTTTCAAAATATGGCCGTACACAATGAATGATCACTGGACCCAGGAAGGAGTTAGTTACAAAGGGCTTTGTAAGATAGCTGAATTATGTTTTATCTTTGGTAAAATTCATAAAACAGGGTGAAAGAGGTACAAGATTATCTGCATTTAGAAGAACATAAAAATGATAGTGAAGAATCACACTGAATGTTTACATGCAGCTCTTACAGCCTGTGCCCCTTAATCTTGTGGGTTATATCCTTATAGTCTGCTAAGATAAGGCTTCTCTGTACACTCATAGTTCCTCAGACACTCTTGGGCATTGAGAGGCAGGGGTTACCTTTTAGGACCTCTGCAACCTATTCTTTTTAATTACTTGCTACAGAAGAGATTAGCAAAATCCTTAAACATTTAGCTCTTACATTTTCTGGTATTTCCTCTAAGGAAGAAATGCATACACAATAATTAGTTTTCCTTGACTCTTTTATCTAATTTCATCAAACCCAGAACACCATGGATTGTAAGAGGCACCATTGTTTTGTGTTCCACCAAGAAAGATGCTTCTGCTTAACCTATGACATGCCATAACGTATAAGATGCATCTTAAATTGAAATGTTAAAATTGGAGGAAATGGGTGTCTTATCATCAATGAACTATGGATGTATAATTTCTGGACCTATGTAGAAGGTTTTGTTCTTTGGTGTATTCCTAGTCTATTTGGGAGTTAGCTTGCTACCCTGACATCATGGTTGAACTCATGAACTATGAGATGATGACCTGAGCCAAAGTCAGACACTTAACCGACTGAGCCACTCAGGCGCCCCTAATTATTTACTTTTGAATTAATTAGGATTTATCTTCCTAGTTGGATTGTACATTTTTATTATTAGGTCTTTCAATTCAGCCCAGAGTAGTGACCCTTGCAAATAGCAGGTATCAGTAAGCACTTCATTTCTTCATATGTTCATTCATTGAACAAGGGTATGTGCATATCGAACACCTACTATGTGTCAGTTCTTTTGCCAAGTGGAGGAAAGCCAGTGAACATGGCATAGACTGTCTTTTCAAGGATCTTTTTGGACAGTGGAAAAAGCAAACAAATCCATCACTACGATATGGAATGTGAAGTGACATGATTCAGAGGCCCCGGGTGCGTGGGAGCATAGAGAAGGCCACCTTATTGAGCCTTGGGTCAGGAAGACTTCCTGGAGGTGGTGAGCTAAGCCACGTTGGGAGTGTGGGTGTCGAGTGTTCCAAGTAGAGACACTGGGTGTAAAGGTGAAAAGTCAGGAGAACATGAGAGTCTAACACACCAAAAGGAACTAAGCAAGGGCGGAGCACAGATTGGATGGAGAAGGGGATGGGGAGATGAGAAATAAGGTTGGACGCGTAAGTAGGTATCACATCATGAAGATCTGAGTTCTTTTTGTCTTTTTTAAGATTTTAGCTTTTTAAGTAATCTTTACACCCATCGTGGGGCTTGAACTCACAACTCTGAGATCAAGATATGCACGCCCTACTGACTGAGCCAGCTAGGCATCCTAAAGATCTTAGTGCTTTAACTTAATAATTTACTGTCACCCATGTTGTCAGTTGGTCAGTCAACAAGCATTTAGCCTTTCATGTGGTAGCAAAAGAAAGAATCATGATAATAAATGCTTATACGGTGCTAAACATTGTTCCAAGTCCTTTGGATTAATCTTGCCATCTAATGTTCCCAACAATCCATAAAGTGAGTATTACTGTCATCCCATCTTTCAGATGGGAAAACTGAGGAATAGAGTGGTTAAATAAGTTGCTTAAAATTTTACAGAAACAATGTGGGATTCAAACGTGCAGTTTGGCTCCACCATCAGCCCATTTAACACCACTGTGTAATTCCTTCTGGTGACCAGAGAGGGCTCCTGCCCATCACAAGCTGTGCCCCTTGGTAGCTTGGTGTGAGAATGAGGACTAGAATTCTCCCGTCTTACTATGGCGGTGATGCTAACAGGTGACAAAGGCACACTGAAGCTGCTGCTGGATGGCAGCAGTAAAGAAAGCAGCTTGTTTTCCGATAATGACAGTGGAGACACCCACATGGGAAGGGACCGCCAACCTAGGTCCTACTCCCAACACTGGCCTTTGCAGCTGGGGAAGTTGTATGGTTTTTTGTATATATCTTGGAGCCATTTGCTTCTTGATCTTGATTTCATCGGAGTGAACTTCTGGTCACAACAGCAAGTTTCAATAGTTCTGAATAGGAAATAGACTTGAAAGGTAAGGATCTTGTATTTAATTTAGAAACAAAGGTGCATGGTTCTCCTTGGTGACATTTTTCTCCGGGATGTGTTACTTGATTTTTTTTTTTTTTTTTTTTTTTTTTTTTTAACTAAAGGAAGGGGCCATCAGTCCACTCTTTCATACCTGTTTTTTAGACATTCTATCAGGAAGGATGTCTATCTTTAAAGTTAGTGGAGATATTCATGACTTTCAAATATCTTGCAATCATAATAAGTAGGAATAAATATGAGAAATAACAATACAGGCAGATTCCTAGCTTCACCAGTGTGATTAATAGATTTCCTTTTTCTATCACTGAATATTATGACAAGCACAGGGAGAGGCACCTGAATCTTATCCAGTGATAGATCCTAGGAGGTGATCTAGGTCAGGTTTAAATTTATTTTTTTAATGTTTATTTATTTTTGAGAGAGAGAGAGAGAAAGAGAGAGAGACAGAACACGAGTTGGGGAGGGGCAGAGATAGAGGGAGACACAGAATCTGAAGCAGGCTCCAGGCTCTGAGCTGTCAGCACAGAGCCTGATGTGGGGCTTGAACCCACGAAATGTGAGATCATGACCTGAGCCGAAGTCGGAGGCTTAACTGACTGAGTCACCTAGCACCCCAATCTCTGGCAGGTTTAAAAGATGGAAACTGTTATATAGGTTTAAGTTATAAAATGAGTGGTGGGTGTAAATGAAAATAAATTCTAAACTGACCGCATTAATTTGTTTTCATCTTCCCTTGCTAATTTTGTCTATGTCTTCACCTCCATTTACTTTGCAGGAAGCTTTTCTTTCTTTGAAGTCGAGCCAGTAGTTAGCACTGTTTTCTAGTTGCGCTTTAAGATTCTCTGATATGATGTAAATCTCACTGTTACGAGCAGTGATTTTTAACAAGTCAGGGTGCAGAGTTTCCTTTTAAAGAATTGGCTAAACATGCAATCTTTTTAAAAGTGATAATCTTTTTCTTCGGGGGTAAAATGTGATTTACATTTTTCAAAGTATTTTCACAAACATCGCTGTTGATTGGACTTCAGAACAGGCTCCTGAAATTCTGCCTGTCGACACTGAACTTGGGGATAATGAAAAGAAACAGAGAAGCCACATAATCTAGCCAATTTCCTGCTGAGACTTGAGAGTTTTCTTAATGTTTGGGCTATTTTTTTAATGTTTGGGTATCTTCACTGCCACTGGCGCAAGGGGATTGGCTGCCTCAATCCTCTTCCAGTGAAGGTCTGTTAGCTCCTAAGCACAAGGACTGAATGAAGCCTGGAAGTTGGATTCAAAAATCTATAGCTAGAGGTTGCCTTTCCACCAGTTGCTGAATGGGTGACCTTGGGTGGGTCGTATAACCTTGTGAAGCTTTCCATTTTCTCAGTAGCATAGGGTTAGCAGTTGTGCCACATACACCTAAGGTGACTCCCAGTGAGTCACAACTTCGTCTAATCCCTCAGGTGGAATGTGGGAGGACCCTGTGAATTGCTTCTAGCCAATAGAACATAGCAAAGGGGATGAGATGTCACCCCCTTGATTAGGTTACATTATATAAGACTCTTAGGAGGCTGAAAAGAGAGGTACCCTTACTGGCTTTGAAGAGATACCTGCTTTGTTACGGGAGGTCCTATACATCGCACGTGTGTTCACGCCAGATTCATAAGGTGGCAACTAATCCTCAGTGGGCTGGTATTTGGAGGTGGGGCTTCTGGGAGGTGATTGGATCATGAGGGTGGAACAGAAGTGGGATTAGTGCCCTTAGAGGAGAGACTGCAGAGAGCTCCGTCACCCTCTCTGCCTGAGAGGACAGAAGGAGAGACCATGAGAAGAAGATGGCTGTCTGTGACCAGGAAGCGGATTCTCACCAGACACAGAATCTGCTGGTGCCTTGATCTTGGACTTCCTAGCCTGAAAAACTTGAGAAATAAGTGTTTATTGTTGAAGTCACCCAGACTATGGTAGCTGGTGATAGCAGCCAGAACAGACTGAGACTGAGGGCCCTGTGGCAAGGAACTTCTGGCAGGTACTCCTAGTACCTGAGAGCACCCCAGCTCACAGACAGCAAGAAAACAGGTCCCTCGGTCATGTGGTCACAAGGAAATGGGAGCTGCCAACTACCTGAATAGACTTGGAAGGGGCTTCTTTCCTAGTCAAGCTTTCGGGTGAAAATGTAGTTGTGACAACTTGATTATAGCCTTATGAGACCCTGAGGGGAAGACAGCTAAGCTGTGCCTGGAATTCAGACCCATGGAAACTGAGAGATAATAAACATGGTTTTTTAAAAAATAATTAGTTAAAAAATTTTTAAATTGTGTTGAAATACACATAATATAAAATTTACCATTTGGGGTGTCTGGGTGGCTCAGTCGGTTAAGTGTCTGACTCTTGGTTTCAGCTCAGGTCATGATCTCATGGTTTGTAGGTTTGAGCCCCAAGTTGGGACTCCGTGCTGACAGTGTGGAGCTTGCTCGGGATTCTCTCTCTCTCCCTCTCTCTCTGCCCCTCCCCTGTGTGTGCTTGAGTGCACACACACACACACACACACACACTCTCTCTCTCTCTCTCTCTCAAAATAAACTTAAAAATGGCCATCTTAACCATTTTTAACTTCAGTGGTGTTAAGTATATTCGCATTATTGTGCAACCAATCTCCAGAACAATTTTATCTTGCAAAACAGAACACTACCCATTAAACAACTCCCATTTTCTCCTCCCCCACCACTCTGCTCTAGAAATCACTGTTCTACTTTCTGATCCCATGAGTCTGACTAATCTAGAGACTTCATACGTATAGGATCGTATGCTATTTGTCTTTTTGTGACTGCCTTATTTCACTTAGCGTAATGTCCTCATGGTTCACCCTTATTGTAGCAGGTGACAGAATTTCCTTGCTTTTCAAGGGTGAATAATATTCCTTGTGTGTGTGTGTGTGTGTGTGTGTGTGTGTGTATCTATCACATTTTATTTATTTATTCATCTCTTGGTGGACATCACGTCTTGGCTATTGTGGATATATGTGTTTTTAAGCCTCCAAATTTGTGCTAATTTGTTACTCAGCAAAAGAAAACGAATACAACAATAAAAAGGACCACACAGGGATATGGTAAGGATTAAGAAATAAACGCTACAAACTACTAAGTACAGTATAATTTTACAGTGAGGTCACATTATCTGCACATTTAACTTAGTAGAATTTAACAATAAAGTCTCAAAAAAAAAAAAAAAGAAAGGAAAGAAAAAAGAAAAAGAAAAAGGAAAGAAAAAAGGGCCAAAATACATTTTTCAGACTGTGAGTAATTCTGCCAGTCGCTCCGCAGAGAGCTCAGCTCTGGAGTGTGCTGGAGAAGGGAGGTGGGACTTTGTTGTGTCTTCGGATGCCTGAGACCGTCAGCTGATTGAGGTGCTAGTGTTCCTGAACATGTGCTTTTGTGCTGTCACTAAGTCACCACAAACTCAGCAGTAATGAAAAAACACATGAGTGTTATCTCAGTGTCTCTGGATCGGGAGCCCAGACGGCTTAACTGCCGTCTCTGTTTTAGGGTCTCATGAAGCTGTGCTGGGGGCATCAGCCAGGGTGCGTCTCTTCTGGAGGCTCAAGTAGAGAAGAATCTGCCTCCAGATTCGCGCACAGGATTGGCAGAATTCATTTCTTCGTGGCTGTCGGACCGGAAGCTTTAGCTTTTTGCGGGGTGTTGGTGGGAGGCCGCTGGGCTCCAAAATGTCTCCTGTGGTTCTTTGCCACGTGGCCCCTGTGTGGGCAGCTCACATGTGGCGGCTGGCTTCCTCAGGGCCAGCAGGAGGGAGAGAGTCGCTAAAGCAAGTCGGTGAGCAAGATGGAGTCTTACAGACTGTGAGGGAACAGTCTGTAATCATCCCATCAGTCCCATCATCTGGGACTGTAATCAGTCCCATCATCTCTGCCAATTCTACTGGTTAGAAGCAAATCCCAGCTGCCACCATCCTCCAGAGGAGGAGGTTGTACGAGGTCACGACATGGTGCGACAGGGGCATTGGGGGTCCCTTTCTATCTGTTTGCCACACTAGATTAAGTTGCAAATATGGGTATTTAGCCTAGGTGGGCCTTAAAGACAAAACAGCCCACTGCTTCCCCAGCCTAAACTAAACCTACAAAGGTATGGGGTTGAAAAACAAAAACAACAGAAAGGAACATCCCTGCTGCCCTCTCCAAATGCTCAGAATCATCATCTCTGGGAGGTGGAGTCCAGGCAATCGTGGTTAAAAAACAGAACAAAACAATCCATAGTGATTCAAAGGTGATGCAAAAGCACTAATGTTGTCTAAATACCGCCTTTTAGAGCCGAGACACTTGGGCTCAGAGTAGCGCAGTGACTAACCCCAAATCACACAGGACATCAGAGCACAGCCAAGCCTAGACCTCAGGAATTCTTAATTTCATTTCGTGCTTTTTCTGTTATACCGTGCTGCCTTCTTAATTTGGAATTTGTGAACTAAGCTTTACTTCTTCACAAGCTGTGGGGGGGGAAGAAATCTTCAGTAGCAAACTACTTGCTTTCAGTGGTGGGTCAGAGCTGGCTCACACTGGCTCGTGGCATTTCTTCCCAGCTCCTGGTTTCAGTGATTTCATGGTGGTAGCTCGAAACTCGCCATGCTGGAAATAGTTACACCAGGGGAATTGGCAAATGCTGTCAGTCTGGCTTCCCAGCACCCCTCCTCCTTGGATAGCAGGCCCGCCTTTATCAGCACTCCATTGGCTGTTTAAATTTGAAAAATGCTGAATGCATTTTTACAATCTACGTTGTATGATTATGTCTCCTCTTGGCCAGAATGCAAATAGAGTTAAGAAAATTAAAGGTATGAATGATAATGCAGCACGATCTTCCTTCTTAGCCTCACACCATATTAATGAATGTTCGGTGGGAGACTGAATGAACCCTTTGTTCATTTCTGTCTTCGAAGTTCATGTGGACTGTTGGGCTCGCTACACAGGTTGTTCATTTATCCTCAGAGCAGAGATCACCATCCATTTTTCTCCCGTTTCCAGTCAGTATTTCTTGCCCCACAGTCTTTATCCTACTGACTCTGTAAGATATGACATTGGTTGAATTCTAGGCACATCTCTGCATTCCAGATTCCTGACAGAGAAGCGGGTGGGACCCTTTACCTGTTTCTCTGGGCACAGTCTTTCTATGTCAGGGAGAAGAAAGCCAGGATGCTGTTTACAGAAAATAAAATCTGTTGGGTTGACAGAGTGAAGTTTTCCACCTACTTCTGCCCTGAGGGGGCCTTGAGGAAGTGTTTCTGTCAGTTCTGTTTCACAGCTATGAAGTGTCACTTTGAGCTTTGATTTCATGGGGTCTCCAGGCCTGAAGCCCCAGGACTGGGCGGAAAGCAGGACCGTCTGTGAAAACAGTTCTGAAGAATTTTCCCTTGATGTGAGAGGCTTGCTCATTCTGTGGCTTGCCAGCGCTTTTGACTCCAAATTGTGAACCACGAACTTCGTATAGATCTTTCTCCTTCCCCCTCCTACTTATTGATCTTCAACTGCTGTGCTCTTCTCTCTTTGTCTTTGAGGGAAGTCAGTATGGAGAAAGAGTCAGCATGGTTTAACTGAAAAAGCACAGGTTTGATGTTAGACAGACCTGCATGGCTCTGCCACTTACCAGGTGCATGACCCCAGGGCCAGTTTGCTCTCTGAGCCTCAGTCTTGGAAAATGAAGCCAATAATACCTGTTCTTCAAGGTTGTTTCTGTTGGGAGGATAAATGAAAATTACATGTAAAAAGATGAGCTCTGGGCCTGGCACCCAGCAAGAACAGTGAGTGGTAGTTCCCTCTAGTGGATATGTCCTGTAATAGCAATAGCGAATATTCATTACTATTTGCAATTTTTATGAATATTCACTACTCTTCAATTTACATGCATTTATTTCATTTTATCTTCACAACAATTTTCTGTAATTTGGGAGATTAAATTTAATCTCTTCAATGAGGCTTTTATTGATAATTTAATCTAAGATTATCCTACCTACCCATCATGACATCCCAATGCCTTAGTATACATATTTTTTGCAGCACTTACCATTATCCAGAATTATATTATTTATCTGTTACATACTTGTCTATCTGTTAACACATAAGCTCAAATGAGAGACGCAGCTTTTTTATTTTATTTTATTTTATTTTATTTTATTTTATTTTATTTTATTTTTTTATTTCAGTTGTACTTCCAGTGCCTGGCATGTAACAGATAATAAATACTTCTTGACTGAATGAGGGTAGCACTATTACTATCTTTATTTAGCCTCAGGAAGAAATACAAACTTAGATATGTTCAACAAATAGTCCTAAGTTAGGGAGCTAGTAACAAGTGGAAGAAACCTGTGTTGGAATTCGTTTTGTTGGACTCTAGGAATCTGTGCACTTAATTATCACCCTACTCAGGCTTGTGTTCCATGGGTGAAGTTTTTAGGGAGAGTCCATGTGTTTCTTGAAGTCTTTAGTAAGCTACATTATAGACCCAGCACTGTCTTAAGGAATATGAGATTACAAAAAAAAAAAAAAAAAACAAGCTTAACTCCAAGATCTTTATTTTGAAAGAACTTACATTCTGGGAAAATAAAGTGCACCTCATAAAATGGAGAATAGCTCAAGAATATGCTTGATCAAGTGCTCAAGGTTGAAGAGGAAAGTAAGTGGCTGTCCTCCTTTTGGCACAAAAGCCAAAGTTGTTTTTGTTTCTAAGTCCTTTCAAGTCATTTGTTCATTTATCCAGCAAACATTAAATACCTACTGATTGCAATGCACTATACTTGTTATACACTTTGAGTATACAGAGGCATAAGTGATGGTCCTCCACTCTCAAGGATCTCGTGATTCATGGGCAACACAGACATATGCACAGACATAACTATGCTGCAATATATTAGGTATAATTATAAAGATTTCTGTAGGACATCAGGTACCACAGGCAGAGAGAAGAGATAGGGTGGCTAGTAGCCAGGGACCAGTTGATGAAGTGCCATTTTTGCAGCATTACAGACTTTTGGCTTTGCGCCCTAGGTGAGTGCTTCCTTTTTTTTTTTTTTTTTTTTTTAATGTTTATTTATTTTTGAGAGAAAGACAGAGACAGAGAGCGAGAGAGAATGTGAGCAGGAGAGGGGCAGAGAGAGAGGGAGACGGAGGTTCCCAAGTGGGGTCTATGCTGACAGCAGAGAGCCCATTGTGGGGCTCAAACTCACGAATCATGAGATTGTGACCTGAACTGAAGTTGGACCCTTAACCAACTGAGCCGTCTAGGCACCCCATCTAGGTTGGTGCTTCTTAAGTGGATGTGATTTTCACCCTTTTAGAAGAAAATGTTTCGAGACAATTTTGATTGTTTTAACTCAGGGGGTGCTACCAACATCTAGTAGCACAGGGATGTGGCTGAGCTCCTGCAGGGCAAGGACAGCTGACCACAACAAAGAATTTTCTGGCTCCAAATGTCAATAGTTGTGGGGTTGAGAAATCCTGCTTTTAGAAAGGAAGGTAGGTTGTTGCAGGGCCTTAAATGAGTGAGTGGCACATTCTGCGTTAGACAATCTACATGGAGGGTAAATTGGAAGGTGCTAAGGCTTGAGACAAGAGGTTAGATTCCTGCAGTAGGACAGCGAATGTCTGGACTAGACTCTTTGTAGTGGGAGAGAAGAAAGGAGTTTGAAGATTTAGTGATCGGATGTGAGTGGTCAAATTTCTGCCTTGTCTGGTCCAGCCATTACCTGAAGTCAACCCAATAATAAGAATAGATACTGGCCAGAAGCAATGACATTGATGCAAGCAAACAGGTTTGAACTACGCATGGGTCATCTAGGCAGAGACAATCCAGCATGCACTGAGTACGCAAATCTGAATCTTAGGAAACACGATTTTGGAGTCATCAGCTTAGAGTAGTGGATGAAAGCCAAAAACCAAATTAGCTCATCCAGGCAGAATGTGCAAAATGAAAACAGCAGCAGGTCCAGAATATTACTCTCAGAAATACATGCAATAAAGGGGCAAATAGAAAGAGAAGAACCCTTGAAAGAGATCAAGGGGCAATATTCTGAGAGGTAGGAGGGTTAGGGGAAGGGGTGTCACGGAAGCTTAGGGAAGAGAGGGTTGCATGAGGAAATGAATGCTCCAGAGTCCAATGTTGCTGACAGTTCCTAAGAGAAGGATTGAAAAGAATTTATTGAGTTTGGCAATTCAGGAAACATGCGTGACTTTGAAGAAGGCATTCCATTAATTTGATGGTAGCAGAAGCTAAATTGCAGTGGGTTGAGTAGTGACTGGAAATGATAGAAGTGCAGGTAAGAGAGAGTGCTCTTTCTAGAAGTTTGGTAGTGTAGGGAAAGAGAAGGATGTAAAGTTAAAGGGTGGTGCAGACAACTTACATCAATTTGGTCATCCCCAACACCTTGGCTCCTTTTGGTTAATAACAGTAGCCACCAAAATGTTGCTGTGTGTGAGGGTGATCACTATTCTCTTACATTCTTATTGCCAGCTTATGATGAAAGCAATGGTTAGGCCAAATTTGGACACACTTACAAGTATTTATTCACCAAACATATATTATCCAGCAGGCAAGACAATACATTCAAATGTCTGAAAATCACATGAACTCCCAACCTTCTGAACTTCTCAGTGATGACCTTCACTTTGATGAAAGGTTCATGGGATGCTTACTCAGCAGTATTCCAGAGGTATAATTCTATTGCCCTCTGCTTATTATCAGGGAACCAAAAATTCTCTAACCCAATGGGTGGACACTGTTACGAATCAGGTCTCTGCACCATTTCTTTATTATTTTTTAAATTCTTTTTTAATGTTTATTTATTTTTGAGAGAGAGAGAGAGAGAGAGAGAGAGAGAGCAAGCAGGGGAGGGACAGAGAGAGAGGGAGACACAGAACCCAAAGACAGGCTCCAGACTCTGAGCTGGCTATCAGCACAGAGCCTGAGGCAGGGTTCAAGCTCATGAACTGTGAGATCATGACCTCAGCCCAAGTTGGACACTTAACCGACTGAGCCACCAGGTGCCCCTCTGCACCATTTCTAAAAGTAGAGGTTTGTGAGGGTCTCTCTCTTTAAAAAAAAACAAGTGTTTTTTCATTTATTTATTTTGTGGGGTTGCGGGGAGAAAGAGCAGGGGAGGGGCAGAGAAAAAAGGAGAGAGAGAGAGAATCCCAAGCAGACTCTGTGCTGAGCCTGATGCAGGGCTTGATCTCATGGACAGTGAGATCATGACCTAAGCTGAAATCAGGAGTCAGACCCTCAACTGAGCCACTCAGGTGCCTCTGGGAGGGTCTTGCCCTCTATTCAGGAATGGGTCGTGTACTGGATTGAATAGTGTTCCCCCAAACTCAAGTCTACTCAGAACCTCAGGGTGTGACCTTATTTGGAAATGTGCCTTTACATTTACTACTACATTGTAGTTAGCTGAAGTCATACTGGATTAGAGTGGACTGGTGTTCCTTCAGTGACTCTTGTCCACATAAGAAGGCCATGTGAAGATAGGGAGACACAAGGGAGAAGGATATTAAAGGTGGAAGCAGAATCTGCAGTGATGCAACTACAAGACAAGGAACACCGAGGATTGCAGGGAACGACTAGAAGCTAGGAAAAAGTAAGAAAGAATTCTTCTCCATGGACTTTAGAGGGAGCATGTCTCTGCTGCCATCTTGGTTTCTGATTTTCAGTCTCCATAACTGTACTTTGTGGTCCTTTATTCTGGCAACCTTAGCAAAGTAATATAGTTGGGAGTGTCTCTAAAATAGTTAAGCCAACTCACATATCTTCATGAATACCATAAATTTCAGCTATGAGGGTCCATTTCTAATATCCATGATATTAACAAACCACTAATTTCCCCAGTGATAGCTCATTTCTGACCTTCATTATGTTGATTATCATAGCATCTGGTGTTAACTGAGATAGGGTAACGGAAGTGCTTATACAGGAGCGTCCTCCAGAGTGTGAGCTTCCTGTCAGCATACTACTGCATTTTCGCTAAGCACACATGTTGTGCTGCATTTTCTATGCTGAAGTTTTCTTGTTATAAAGTTTATTTATTTATTTTGAGAGATACAGAGAAAGTGCAAGTAGGGGAAGGGGAGAGAGAGAGAGAGGGAGAGAGAGTACCTGCTTAAGCAGGTACTGCATTGTCAGTGCAGAGCCTGACATGGGGCTCGAACTCATGAAACTGTGAGATCAGGACCTGAACTGAAATCAACAGTTGGACATTTAATGGACTGAACCACCCAGGCACCCCTATACTGAAGTATTTTAAGTTGCAGAAACCACTGGCAAAGGAGATCTGTATTCTAGAATGAGCAAGATGTGGGCTTAGAGAGGAAATTTCAGGGGTGGAAAGACCTTCAGGGTTCAGAAGAAACTGACAACAGTAACTGGTATCACCCTCAAACTTTTCCAATTAGTGGAATCACCAGGAGCCTCTTAATGTGTCTTTCTTTTTTTCACTTTTGCTGGAAAATCATCTTCTTTTTCCCTTTTCAGTTCAGTTACACATTCTAAAAGATCATAGCCACAACTGATATAATATATGGAGTCAAATTATCCCACTTTGCCTGGACCTTTCCCAGATTTAGCACTGAAATTCCCACATCTTGGGAACCTCCCCAGTCCCAGGCTAATCAGGACAGTTGGTCGCTATTTCCGTATTTGCTTGAACAGAATTCCCTGCCTTTCTGTCCTACTTTCCATATTTTTAAATTAATAAATAAGATCTTATTGGTTCCTGTCTCCTGAACCAGGGCAGTTTAGTGGTGTTGGGCCCAGGAGAAGTAAGGGTGGGAAGGGGGAGAGTTACCATGTGAGGACATACTGGCAACTAGACAGCCATGATTCTGTCCTGTGGTTTGCTGTTGCATGTAAGTAACAGGTGAGCTTCTGAAAACATCCCAAAGTCATAGCAGGATGGAGGCCATTGATCGGTTTAATCAGTTTGCTGAATTCCTTACTCTTAGGTCTAAGTTAAAGGGCACTGGTTAGAAATTCTTACAATCTGTAATATAGATACATTGATCTATAAACAGATAGGTACCGGGTGAATATAAAAAATTTGCATGTTAGAGTTTTGTTTTCCCTTGGCAGGTATCTTCTCTTGCCCCTGAGTGTTTCAAGAGCAGAGAGGTAATTTATTTCTTCCTTCCTTCCTTCCTTCCTTCCTTCCTTCCTTCCTTCCTTCCTCCCTTCCTTCCTTCCTCCTTCCTCCCTCCCTCCCTCCCTCCCTCCCTCCCTCCCTCTTCTTTCTTTCTTTCTTTCTTTCTTTCTTTCTTTCTTTCTTTCTTTCTTTCTTTCTTTCTTTCTAGTATTTATTTATTTTTGAGAGAGAGAGAGAGAAAGAAAGAGAAAGAGAGACAGAGAGAGACAGAGTGCAAGCAGGGTAGGGGCAGAGAGAGAGGGAGACACAGAATCTGAAGCAGGTTCCAGGCTCTGAGCTGTCAGCACAGAGCCCAACGTGGGGCTCTAACCCACGAACTATGAGATCATGACCTGAGCCGAAGTTGGATGCTTAACCGATTGAGCCACGCAGGCACCCCGGTAATTTCTAATTTGTATTGAATTTAGCTACTTGGAAAGCAATTGATGACCAGGCAGTAGGACAAAAGACTTTTGAGCAGCCAAAGAGGAGACACCAATTAAATATAGTAAATTCATGGAACTTAAGTGATTGAAGAACGCTTTAGGCCCTCATTCTTTGTCTATAGATTGTTGTTTTGCACACAATTTAAAGATGTATGTTATCTCTTTTTAGGCTCTCAGAGATTTGGAAGTGGGCAGTGTGGATGCTGCTAGAAGGCAGTCAGTGGAAAGTAGAGGTGCCCACACCACCCAAGAGCACAAAGGAGACAGAAAAATTGTTATGCACAGTCACAGAATACACAGTGGTTTGGAGGCACATAATGCTATACCGCTTGATACTATCTGAGAGTGTCATGGTGGTAACAATAAGGACGATATTGATCATACAGAAATATAGCACTAACAAGGAGATTCTCATTGAGAAGCAAAAGGCCAGGCCCTGACAAGCTCACGCTGTGAGGTGTCTCCGAGTCAGCTAATTGGTCTTCCCCTGATGGCGCTCTGCCTCCGTGCCTTTTCCCCCCTCAAACTTCAGTGGCACCTCCAAACGAACTGATGTGAGTATTGGAGAAGATAGGAGTGGAGCAACTGAGAAAATGGAGTAAAACAATCTCTTAAGTAATTTCGGTACCGACTGTGATCTATAGCAACTAAACCATAGAGGAGAACAAGAATGGCAGGACAACATTAATGCTTTCCAATTTGGAATGTAATAATTTGTGGGTTTTATGACATTTGGAAGCAAGGATGCAGCTGTATCACCAAACTTATTTGGGCAGGAGCATGTGTGACATGATTTGGCCAAGAGCCCTAGGCAAACTACAATAACAGTTTAGAGATAGGGATTAAACTGCGGATCTGACTATGTGCAATAATTTCCCCAAAGCCTGATGTCTCATCTGATGGCACTCCACGGGGGCTTTAGAAATCCATGGAGTTGTCGAATGAGGTGGGCACAACTCCAGGCTTTTGGGAGTTTCTCACCATTTCCCAACCTTTGAACCCTTTCATATCTTCATGATTTTTCCACTTTTGATCCCTCCTCTGTGATATCTTCCTCCACTTTCCATCCGGAAAAGTCTTACTCAACATTAGGATACAGTTCCCATGTCCCTTCTAAGCCTTTTCCAAGTTGGCTTGTAATTTATCTGTGTGTATATCTGTCCCTTTCACTAGATCAGGGTCTGACACATTTTGGTTTTTTTTTTTTGGTTTTTTTTTTTTTTGGAAAGCAACAGATAGTAAATATTTTAGCTTTTTGGTTTATCTGGTCTCTGTTGCACCTACTCCACTGTGCCATTGTAGTGCATAAGCAGCTGTAGAGAATACATAGATGAATGGGTGTGGATGTTTTCCAATAAAACTGTATTTATGGACACTGAAGTTTGAATTTCATGTAATGTTCATACACCACAAAATATACTTTTAGAATTTCTTTTAATGTTTATTTATTTTTGAGGGAGGGAGGGAGGGAGAGAGAGAGAGAGAGAGAGAGAGAGAGAGAATCTGAAGCAGACTCCAGGCTCTGAGCTGTCAGCACAGAGCCCGACAAGGGGTTTGAACTCACCAACGGTGAGATCATGACCTGAGCTGAAGTCAGACACCCAACTGACTGAGCCACCCAGGCGCACCCCCGCTTTTTTATATATTTTTTAAAATCACTTAAAAATGTAAAAATCATTCTTAACCTGCAGGGCACCCAAAAACAGGCAGCAGAGGTTTTGGCGAACAAGTTCTGGTTTGCTGTGCTAGTTTTCTATTGCCGTGTAACAAGTACTACAACCTTAGCAGCTGAAAACCATACACATTTATTATTTCAGTTTGTGTGGGTCAGGAGGTTAGGTACAACTTAGCTGGATCCTCTACTCGGAGTCTTAAAAGGTTACAGTCAATGTTTTGGCAAGGCTGTGTTTTTCATGTGGGGACTTGATTACTTCTGGGCCCATTTAGGTTATTGGCTGAATTCTTTTCCTATGGCTGTATGACTGGGATCCTCGACTTTTTTCCTGACGATCAGCTGTAGTTCCTTGCTATGTGGGCTTCCTGAACATGGCTCTGTAATTCCTCAAATGAGCAAGATGGGGTCTTATAAAATGTAACTTAGTTATAGGGAGTGACACCCCAACACCTTTGCCTATTGTATTGATTAGAAGAAAGTCATGGGTCTTGCCTGCACTCAGGCAGGAGATTATACAAGGTCATGAATATCAGAAGGTGGGAATCATGGGCACTATCACCTTAGGGTATGGCTGTTACACCAACCCCTACACTAGATGATGAGTTCTGGAGACAGCAACTGTGGAGATGACTATAAATCATTTTGATATCCTCAGCATTAGCCCAAGGTCCAACACATAGTGGGTGTCAGTAAATGTTTATTGCAAGAATGAATGGATGGTTGCTTATACACAACCAAAATGGTAGCATAGAATTCTTGTAATTCAAGGCTGTTGATAACACTAAGACATGTTTGTGAGAAATAGGGTTTTAAGCAGAAAGCTAAATTTGGCTGACATTCTTGGATTTGGATTTATAGTTAGATCAGGTTCATCAGGTATCAAAAGAACTTTCCATGTGATGAGTAATTAGTTATTCAAACCACATTCCAGTCAATCAGCATAAAAACAAGATTGAAATAGGGGAATCCATTTTAAAGCTCTAAGCATGGTGCTGGTATAATGAAAAATTTCCAGAAACATTTTTCCAAGACCTAGCAAAAGTAGCTTCTCTGGTGTTTATTTCCCTGAATAAATGTAGCTAAAAATAAGGTGAATCTTTATTTAAACAAAGGCTACATACTTTAAGCAATAATAGGAAGTAAGTAAGAGAGAGGTAGAATGTGAAATCAAAAGGCACCCCCCAAAAGATATATATATAATATATATATATATAATATATATATATATATATATTATATATATATACACACTCAAGTAGGTTTCTATGGAGTGAACTTGACTGTGGGCAAAAGCCTCCAAACTGCAAAACTTTCTTCAAAGCCACAGTTACTGAAGATTTTTTAATTGAAACACATGGCATCACAATCTTCACACCTGTTTCATCTGCCAACTTTTATCAAACACCTATGTCTATTGCCATCTATTGTGATTTCTGTTGCATTATCTATCTAATTACCTATCTATCTCTTCAACTTCTGTTTTATGGTTCACCTGATTATTTCCTTTCCCATTCGGAGAAGGATTTGGGGTAAGAGTTCCTTTTTATGTGGTTTATTTTGCGTCCTGAATGGAACAGATGGTTTCTCTAAATGCACATCTGGTCATGGACTATAAAAGAGCTCAAACTGGGCTTTGCCAATGGAAAGCAAGACTTGGCTTCCCTTTGCTTTTGGGGAAATATCCTCTTTTACTGTGATTAAGAAAAATCTTCTTGGGGCGCCTGGGTGGCTCATCAGTTGGGTGTCCGACTTTGGCTCAGGTCATGATCTCACAGCTCGCCCCTTGGATTCTGTGTTGACGGCTCAGAGCCTGGAACCTGCTTCAGATTCTGTGTCTCCCTCTCTCTCTGCCCCTCCCCTGCTCATGCTCTGTCTCTCTCTCCTTCAAAAATAAATAAACATTAAAAATACTAACAAAGAAAGAAAAAGAAAAATCTTCTCTTGATAACCAAGTCATAAAAGTCAGAGCCTCACTGTTTAGATTCAAATAGCCCAATGACTTTCTGTTAGCTTTGACACAAGTTGCTTTGGGTCGCAATGTTGCCAATTCTGCCCTTAGCATCACCTTCCCAACCCACCCAGTGCCAAGGAGGGAGGGTTAGAGATCTGGGTTACAGCTTGGCTTCTGATCTTGGCCACTTCATTTCTCTAGGCCTGTCCCCACATCTGTTGAGATGACTGAACTAGGTCATCTTTAAATCTTCTTCAAACTCAAACTCTAGAATTCAAGGGTTATCATCAGAATTTATATACAAATTTGCTGAGTGTCGATAATGTCTAGATTTGGCTTTGTTCATTTTGGAAAATTAATAGATTATTTTTGCCTTAATAAAATGTATGTGCAACTAAATTATGACTTTATTAATGAAATTCATACAGGGAAAATACCTTTGTTATTATACACCTCTAACTCTTCATTTCCTAACCAAGCACACCAAAACAAGTGTGTTTTTAAGGAAGTTTTTGATAAAATAATGTTGCTTGGGGAATCTCATTGTTATATAATAGTAAACCAGATTGTCCCATGTTGGGCACTGGGCATACAAATGTGGATAAAACATGCAATCTTCCTAACTTAAATCCATCCTCCACATGGCTTTTGATGTGGATGAAACAGGTAAGATGCTTCGTGTCACTTTGAAACTCTTCAATGTTGTCCTTGGTTTTATCTATTTACTCAACAGACATTTATTGTGTGTTTACCATATGCCAGACATTGGGCTTGACACGGGGCTACAGAATGAACAAGACAGACATGGTGCTTACATTTCTAGAGGGAGAATTCAGGTAATAAATAGGCAAAGAGCAAATAAACTAGATTTTTTTTTCAGATTGCTGTAAGTGCTTGAAAGGAATAGAGTAATATGTGAGATAGTTAATCTTGGTCCAGCTTTACCAATGTGATCAGGACATCCTTACTGGAAAGGTGCCATTTAAACTGACCATTGAGGGGCACCTGGGTGGCTCACTGGGTTAAGTGTCTGACTTCCACTCAGGTCATGATCTCTCAGTTCGTGGGTTTGAGCCCTGTGGGCTCTGTGCTGACAGCTCAGAGCCTGGAACCTGCTTCGGATTCTGTGTCTCCCTCTCTCTTTGCCCCTCCTCCACTCACACTCTGTCTCTCTCTGTCTCTCAAAACTGAATAAACATTATACAATTTTTTTTTTAACTGACCACTGAATGATGAGAAGGAGGAGACAGAGGATATGGTTGGGCTTTTAGATGTAAAAACGTCAAAGTGAGAAATCCCTAGATATGTTTAAAGGGGAAAAAATAAAGAAAGCTACAGAAGCCAATTTCTAAAGCGTGGTGAGCAGGAAGGAGAGTAATATGAGAAAAGTCGGACAGGTAGGCAGGGGCCAGATCATGTAAGGACTTAAAGACTGAGGTACAGAATGCAAATTGGTGCAGCCGCTCTGGAAAGCAGTGTGGAGGTTCCTCAGAAAATTAAAAATAGACCTACCCTATGACCCAGCAATAGCACTGCTAGGAATTTATCCAAGGGATACAGGAGTACTGATGCATAGGGGCACTTGTACCCCAATGTTTATAGCAGCACTCTCAACAATAGCCAAATTATGGAAAGAGCCTAAATGTCCATCAACTGATGAATGGATAAAGAAATTGTGGTTTATATACACAATGGAATACTACGTGGCAATGAGAAAAAATGAAATATGGCCTTTTGTAGCAACGTGGATGGAACTGGAGAGTGTGATGCTAAGTGAAATAAGCCATATAGAGAAAGACAGATACCATATGGTTTCACTCTTATGTGGATCCTGAGAAACTTAACAGAAACCCATGGGGGAGGGGAAGGAAAAAAAAAAAAAAAGAGGTTAGAGTGGGAGAGAGCCAAAGCATAAGAGACTGTTAAAAACTGAGAACAAACTGAGGGTTGATGGAGGGTGGGAGGGAGGGTAGGGTGGGTGATGGGTATTGAGGAGGGCACCTTTTGGGATGAGCACCGGGTGTTGTATGGAAACCAATTTGACAATAAAATTCATATATTAAATAAATTAAAAAAAAAAAAAAAAAGACTGAGGTACTTTCCCCCTAAATGCGATGGGAAGCCATTGTAAGGCTTAAGTGGGTAATGGCACGGCCTACACTATTCTGAAAGGATTATTCTGGCAGCTCTGAGGGTCATAGTTGTATATACACATTGGCTGGAGTAGGGACAAGGGACAGGTCAGGAAGCATGGAAGCAGGGAGAGATGGCTGAGGCAGAACAGGAGGAGATTTTGGTGGTTTGGATTTAGGGTGTGGAGGTAGATAGGCATGGGTAGATTTGATTTATCTTTTGTAAATAGAGTTGACGGGACTTGTTGACGTAATGGATGAAGGAACTGAAAGAAAAGAAAAACAATTGAGGATAATTCCAAGTGTGTAGTTTGAAGAATGGTAGATACTGGTATCATTTACAGAGCCGGAGAAGACCAGGGAGAATAGAGGTTTAGGAGACTAAGAGGAATCAAAGAATTCTGGTGGAAATGATACATTTGAGATCTCTTTAGCCAATGCAAATGAAGACGTGAAGTTAGTGGTTGGATATGTAAGAGAAGAAGATAAATCTGGGGCTTGGGAGAACAGAAATGGTATCTGGGGGCTGGTTGACAATCATTTAAGAAGAAAGAGAAGATAAAGAAGAGGAGAAGGGCCTTGGACAGAGACCTGGAACACACAAACATTTTTGGTCCCAAGTGGCAGAAAACAAGTTAAAACAGCTTGAGCAAATAAGGAAAAAAGGGAATTTATCAGAAAGATTCCAGAGATATTTTAAGCAATGGGAAATAAGAACTGGAAAGGAGCTTCCATGGATTCCAGACATCTCTTTTTTTCCCAGCTGATTCTTTGCTGGGCCCATTTGCTTTATTCTTTTCATCCCAAGGACAGCTCTTTAGGCTTCTCTCTGTGCATGGCCACCACATAGCTTTTACATTCAAATCTTCATTCAAGAGAACAATCTGGATTTATCGGTGGATTCTTTTTTTTTTTTAAATTTTTTTTTAACGTTTATTTATTTTTGAGACAGAGAGAGACAGAGCGTGAACAGGGGAGGGGCAGAGAGAGAGGGAGACACAGAATCTGAAACAGGCTCCAGGCTCTGAGCTGTCAGCACAGAGCCTGACGTGGGGCTCGAACTCACAGACCGTGAGATCATGACCTGAGCCGAAGTCGGCCGCTTAACCGACTGAGCCACCCAGGCACCCCTGGATTCTTATATCAAGTCCAAATTTACCAGACAGGATCTGATTGGCCCAACTTTGCTCACATGGGCACCATACTCCAATCAACTATGCCCAGGAGGGTCATGTGATAGAAACATGACTGCTAGGAGCTTAATCCTTTGGGTGAAGGCCACTTTTCACAGAAAGGAGGTTCCTGTCATTTGGGTATTTACTTCATCACCACCTGGGCCATACCTTCTTGCTTATTTCAACTTTGTACATGTGTCACTTGCAGTTCCAGTAGCTTCCCTCATACTCTGTGCTGATTCGTGCTTCTCATCATTACTTTAAGCTGTTGCCTCTGACAGAAATGCCAAGGCCTATCTTTCTTTGTCTGTTTGTCTTAGTCTGCTGAGGCTCCCATAACAAAATGGCATAGACTGGGTGGCTTAAACTACAGAACTGTATCTCTCACAGTTCTAGAGGCTGGAAAATCCAAGGTCAGGGTGCTGGCATAGTTGGTTTCTGGTGAAGACTCTCTTCCTGGTTTTCAGACAGCCTCCTTCTCACTGAATCCTCATATTGTGGGGACAGAGAGCGAGAAAGCTCCGGTGTCTCTTCCTATAAGGGCACTAATCCCACTGTAAGGGCCCCACCCTCATGACCTCATGTAATCCTAACGATCCCAAATCCCCATCCACAAATATCATCACACTGGGGGTTAGGGTTTCAACATATGAATTTGGGGTGGGGGACATAATTCAGTCCATAGCACTGCCTAACTTTTCCCCGTTCAGATTCCCTGATACTTCCTCTAGGAAATCTTACTAGATTCTCCATGAGGCCAAGGGCTTTCAGATTGAAAGTGCCTGGGACACGTATGGATCTGAACATTTACATTATTATGTTCAAGCCCCTTGTTTACAACCTGCCTCTCCTCAGGCAGGATCTGTGTTGGATTTGTTACTAAGTTTCAAGCTTCTGGCACACAGTAGGCTTTTATAGGGCTGGTAGAGCTTGAGAAAAAACTAGTTGAGGAGACAAGACAAAACCAATGGATAGATGATAATACAGTCTGACCAGTGCAATGGTAGGTTCAAGGTGCACAGAGGAAAGATTATTAATTCCAGCACCTGGGGAGGGGAAAGATAATTTTGCAGGGGCTGTGACTTCAGAGCTGGGATTTGGAGGGTGTTTAGGAATTCGTCCGTAAGACACTGGTGTGAGTGTATGTGTGTGTGTGTGGGGGGAGGGGATGCTGTGATGAGGATAGGAGAGCCATTTTAGTACTTCGTGTGGTATTAAAACCTAAAGAGGGATATGTCACTATCCCCGCCATTGAGAGGTGCATTTTAATTAGGTAGGTGGGAGTGAACTGAATCAAAAAGCAGGGCTGCTAGATCTAAGTGCGGAATTCTTTGCTATTTGCTAATAAGAGAGCCAGCCGGTAATGCCGCCAATGATTTGTAACAGAGAAACAAATGCATCTGTAAAACGTTCAGTGAGAGGACTCCCTTGGCCTCTTCC
Source organism: Panthera pardus (assembly GCF_024362965.1). Classification (NCBI taxonomy): domain Eukaryota; kingdom Metazoa; phylum Chordata; class Mammalia; order Carnivora; family Felidae; genus Panthera; species Panthera pardus. The sequence goes on from NW_026526688.1 coordinate 191,513,456, forward strand.
CCCTGCCTGCGTGAGAAGGCCTAGGAAGGCCTGGGCAGAGAAAGGGAGGATCGGCCAGAGAAGGGAGGACTAAAAAGAGAAGAATCTATGGACAGGAAATGCCTGTTCTTGTATTTTTTTTGATCATTGTGTGCCATCTGGTAATAGTACTTTATTTATAAAATACTGGTGGTGATAACATCCCTGACCAACATTGTTATAACTGGGCTTATGATTTATACCACAGGCCATGTAGAGCACATCATACCTATTGTGGCACATAATCTTCAGAATACCTAACCGTATGTGGTGGGAATATCCTCATTTTCCACCTGAGGAAAATGAGGCACCGCTAAGGACAAAGGAATTGTAATTCTATTCACCACTGGGGCTGGGTGGCTTCTGCTTATCTTTCAGGGTCTCTGCTCTCAAGTGATTCCTCAGAGGGGCCTACTGTCACCACTTAGTCTTAAGTCATTGCCCTCAGGGCTCTCTCAGAGCAACCTTTGCGCTAGGGCTTTGTATTAGTTCTCTATTGTTGTGTAACAAAGTGCCAGCAAACTTGCTTAGGGCAACACACATTTATTATCTCGTAGTTTCTGTAGGTCAGAGCCAGTTGCCCAACGGAGCCTACTATTTAGTAGGTGCTCAGTAAACGTGTGCTGAAGGAATGAAGGGTTTGTTCAGGGTCACACTGCTAGTCAGCAAGGCATCCTATCTTTCCACTATAGCCATTCCTGCCCCAGAGCATAAAAGGAAGAAGATGAAATATTGTGTAGGAAGGAACCATTTTGCTGCTTGATCAAAGTCATTGGAGACTCTGTGCTTACCAAGATTGTTAAGTTAAAATGTGAACTACTTGGCAGAACTTTGTTACCTGGAGTGTGGGGTGTTGACTTTGATATCCACTAACTGATGACTTTTCTTCAGCTTCATTTTCTGTTTGTCACCATCATAATTGAAAGAGCTCAAACAGTCCCTTCTAGGATTCGAAAAAAAAAATGGAGGGAAAATGCTATTGTTTTCATCCTCACATAAACTTTTAGCCTTGAAAGATTTGAAAGCCAGTTAGAATTTGATAAAGAAATACCTACCATGGTCTAGTGGAAAATGTCAGATGGAGTAGACTTGACCGCTAGTTTTAACCATAGCTCTGTGAACTTAGGAAAAGTTCTTAACCTCTCTGGACCTTAATGTGCTCATTTAAAATTCATCCTACAAGGCAGGGTTGTCATGAGTTTTAAGGGAGGTTATGTGGGTGAAGTTGCTGATGTTTTCTAGGCTCTAAAAAAATGTTTACCTTCCTTTCTCATTGTAGACTGTGGAAGAGTAAAATAACTTTAAAATAATGAGACCGTGAGATGTGCAGAGAGAGCAGGAGCTATTAACTGCCACTTCCCAGTCCTGGGTTAAGGAGAAACGTGCCCTCCAGTTCTGCTTTAGGCATGGAGAGGAAAGGATGACCTGAGAAATATCTACCCTCCAAACACGGGGAGTGGGTTACCACTGAGAGGACAGCAGTCCTCCATTTAGCCAAATTGTCATCGTTATTCTCTGAGGCATTCTGGAAGCAAGTAGGAAGATCACTCTGTAGCAGAGACCACGGGACCACAGCAGGCTGAACGAGGATGCCCCACTTTTTCTACTTCTTCTCTGTTGAACAGCTTGGAGGAGGGTGCCTGCCTGGCAGGATCAAGGTTGAAAGATGAGCTTCTGTTTTGTTCTCTTTGTTTTCTCTTTCTGTTTCAAGCAGGTAATTGAGACTTCACTTTCTCTTGCTCCCAGGGAAAAGTGCTTTGAAGTTGACTGAAGGAAGCATGTTATTTCGGCTTTGGCTTTCAGTGATCTCACCAGGAAACAGGGAGAGAAGTGAGTGCCTTTGGGAGCAGGGAGGCCGAAACTCTAAGAGGAGAGGAGAAGTTGGCCCAGGACTAAGAAGGGACAGGCGTTGGTGATTTTTGTAAACAGGGAGGACCCATGTCTTCACAGTCCCTGGAGGTGGCAGGACCCCAGAGGAGGGAGACCATGAGGGACACAAAGGTTAGATTTGAGGTCCCAGAGCTTCCAGGTCCAACCAATCTCAATGACCAAACCTGGCATGAGAAGCAGATGCTCTTGGTGTTCTGCCCGCATCTCCAGACCCCATCCCTTCTGTGTGTTCCTGTGGATTTTCAACTTCGAGTATGTATACCTCTTTGCCATAGATGTTCCTCAAACGTGCCAGGGAATTAACACCTGTGGGAGGATCTCTCTTCCAGTGACTCCAGGGAGCTGAAGTATAAATGCCTCAGCTCCCTCGCCCCTTAGGATAACTTTGAAGAATGTATTTCGTGATGTTTTCCATAATTTCCCCCATGGAATCAAGCTGCCGTTGCCCAATCATCGAATAGCTGTCTTTCCTTCCCTGCCTCACCTCCTCCCTCTCATATCAGTTGTGCCTGCACCTCCCAAACAAACTGCTTGCTCTCAAGTCCTTATCTCAAAGTCAGCTTCTGGAGAACCCCAAATACAGCATCAAGGAAGCAATAGAGGGCCCCTCCCCTCATGGAACCATGGCAAAGACATTGAACGCATCAGCAGTGACCAGTATAGATCAGAGACCAGAGGAGTCTTCCTGAATTTTCTGCTGTGACACAGATCTCAGCACCTTTAAATGTCTCAGAGGTGAGTAGAGTATAGCAGAGGGGGTAAGCGTCCCACCTGAGTGACTGCCAGGAGAAGCTGTGGAAGACCAAAATGGGTGAAGATGATAAACCTACTTATCTTACTATCTGCTTATCTTTATCTTTTGTTGTCCCTGACCTATTTTACAACTTTGTAAGTGGCAGAAAACTGATGCTAGGGAAAGGACTATTGTCTATAGGAATGCAAATTAGTCCTGTCTGGTGGGATGCAATTGCTTATTGCTATATGGACAGATCTGTTTTGTGTCCATTTGCAAATTCACTTCTGCATTCTTTACCTGCCTAAATAGGTGTGGTTCTTTGAACTCCTCTAACACTTTCCAGGTTCTCTCATTCTTTAGTGAGTCATATAAAATTTTTGACACACGTTCATGTTATATTTGTATGAAAGTCATGATTGTACCTTTTAAAAAAGTTATCCTTTAGCATGACTAAGATGAAAGCTGCCCCCAGCCTGGTGAGATGGGGGCAGAGTCAGATTTAAGGAGGCCTCTGGCAGGATGCACAGGAGCTCAGTAACATTGGTTGTTGCCTTCAGGGAGGGAAACTCTGTGATTCAGGAGTGAGGTGGAGGGGGAATTTTTGTTCCTTTTGAATTTGGAATTATTACATATTCAAATGAGTAAAAAGTATGAAGAAAAAGCTAAATAATTAAAATTAAATTGAATGAAAATGAAAATTTAAAAATTAAATTGATAAAAAACCTTACCAAGACCTAAAAAAAGTTTAGTGTCTCCAGTGGCCCCTCTGGGTCATGAATTTGGAGTGGAGGGAGAGTGGATAAGTCTTTACTTACATTGGCTGTTAAGGTTTCTTTTGTGGAAACTTTTTGGAGGTATTACAAGTGTTGAAAGAAAGAGAGAAAAAAAAAAGAGAGAGAGAGAGAGAGATTAATCCACATATCTGGACAAAGATACTCTCTGCCGTTGTGCATGTGTGTAGCCGATTGGAATTCTCCACAAATTCAGGTGTGCCCCAAACAGTTATGTTGGTTTTTCTAAATCATTTTTCCATGTTCATTTTTCTAAGAAGTCACACATCAAAATGGCGCAAAATTCAAAAAGCACACAAGTTATAAAGTGAAAAGGAAGGCATTTCAGTATATAACAGTTTTTTATTTAAAAAAAAATCATGCAATTTTGTTTGATTCCTATTGTGACTGTGCTTGTTTTAGAATAACCATAATGTTCATCTCCTCATGTGGCTAGAAAAGTAGCTTCTCTGGGGAGTGCCACTGTGCCCACCTTGTATTCTCATCCTCCCTGGCCCAGAGCCCCACAGATCAGGGGCTCTGTCCCTCCTCCATCTGCTGAGCATGGTCTGACCTCTTCTCTGAATGTTTACTATTTTACCTTTGCAGGGAACTAAGTGAAGTAGTGACAGTCATGTAGGCCTTGTGAGCTGAGTGGAGAGAAAAAAAAAAGTTTTAATTTTATTGCAGTTGAACCAAATAACAATAATTTTTTTTTTTTTTGGTCAAGGTTTAATAGTTGAATAGCTTATGCAGTAGTAGGTTTACATCCATGTTCTGACGATACAAACAAATCTAATTCTAGGTTCAACTAATTACTTGTCGAATGCTTTAGAAACGTAATGTGCTTATATAAATGCTTAACAACTGTAGTGTGGTGTTATTTTGGAGTTTGTTTTCTTATGGGTAGGGATTCCAATTATCCTTTTGACTAATTGGATAAAATAAAGTAATAACATTGATTTTTATTATAGGATGTTAAATACCAGCTGAAAATGGCATGATACTTCAACTAAAATGGTGCACATAGGTTGGATTTTTCTCAGTTCTTATTGACATGGAAAGGCAGTTGAAGTGTTTACCAGATTCTGGGGCTTGAGTTTTAATCTAGAATACTCATAATTCGCCTTTGTTTCTAAGTTTCTTATCCAAATAGCTACACCTGAAATTGTAGAGTTCTCTTTAATTGCATCTATAGTTCTTACCTCTGGGTAACAGCATCAGTTTTAAGTGTTTTTGAAAAATAATTTATTCATCGAAACAGATAGCTAAAGTTATACCTGTAGTTAGACTTCACACATACACATATATTTATTTCGTTTAACATTTTGTGTAAGTCTTCACAGATTCAGAAATTATAACAAACCTGTGTCTAAGTCCCCATTTATTTATCTGGAAAATTGGAATATTGCTAGCTGCCTCAAAGATTAGTTGAAAGGATGAGATGACATATCTATGTAATATGCTTAGAATATTGCCTGGCAAAAAATAAGTGCTTCATGAATGTGATAATAATAATAATAATTATTAGTGGTAGCAGTATAATTTTAGTTGTACTGGTTGAAAGATCAGGGCAATGGAAGACTTTTAGAAGAAGCTGATACGGAAGTTGAATTTTTTTTAAAGTTTATTTATTTTAGAGAGAGAATAAGAGTGAGTTGGGGAGGGCCAGAGGGAGAGGGAGAGAATCCCAAGCAGGCTCCCTACTGCCAGCTCAGAGCCTGATGCGGGGCTTGAACTCAGGAATCGTGAGATCATGACCTGAGCTGAAATCAAGAGTCAAACTCTTAAACAACTGAGCCACCCAGACACCCTGGAAGCTAAATTTTGAAGCTGGAGAAAGAAGAGAAAAGGGGTAAATGAAGAAGAAAAAAGGCACAGAAGGGCAAAAACCAGCAGCAAGTTCCAGTGGTATATGTGGGGAATTGGAAAATGGAAGGAGCAGAGGCAGGTAAGACCAAGAATGGGCTCAGCTAATGCATTTGAAACTTATTCTAAAAATAAAAATTTATCCCAAAAACCAAGCCATTAGCAATAAATGAGATAATCAGGTATTCATTAGCAGTTATCCTGAAGAAGTAATAAAGCAGGTGCCCAAAGATATGCTTTCAAGAATGATTAAATAAAGTGCTACTGATATATCAAAAATTTAGAAACCACCTAAACATTCAGCAATGGAGAATATTTATTAAATAGTTTGTGCCAGGGGCACCTGGGTGGCTCAGTTGGTTAAGCCTCTGACTCTTGGTTTCTGCTCAGGTCATGATCTCACAGGTTTGTGAGTTACAGCCTCGCATTGGCTCTGGGCTGGCAGCATGGAGTTTGCTTGGGATTCTCTCTCTCCTTCTCTCTCTCCCTCTGCCCCTCCCCTACTCGTGCTGTCTCTGTCTCTCTCAAATAAATAAATAAACTTAAAAAAAAGCTGTGCCAACGTCACAATGATGTTTATGTGCTTTTATCTGTTAGCCTGGCAAGTTGTGCATATCCTGTAGAGTAAAAAAACCAAACAGGCTTAAAATAGCTATGGTATTGTTTTATAAAAATACACATGTATAGAAGTGTTGGTATGCTGGGAAGAATCTGGAAGGATATACAAGGGAATGTTAACAGTAGTTATCGCTACGTTGTGGAATTCTGGGTGATTTAGAGGTTTCATGATTTTAATTTTTCTTATCTATTTTTCCCAGTCATTTTATAATGAATACGAATTAATGACTTGATTGAAATAGCAAAAGGGAAGGAAAGTGGTTATATTGTGTCGTACTAATGTTGTTCATAAATTAAGGGCAGAACTCTTTTGTGCAAGAGAGAACAATTTCATAAGTGGTGCTGGAGAAAGCAGATTGCAGGGAGTGGGAGGCGAGGAAACGCAGAGTCAGCATAACTGCCTGGAACTGAAGAAATGAAAGGAAACTCCATAGCATCTAGAGGAAGTCGTGGTTAAGGGAGGATTTTGAGAAGGTGAGGCAGAGCCCTGACCTGCGTACATTTATTCCCAGAACCCACTCGCTTCTCTCATACATTTATTTATTATTCCCAGAACCCACTCGCTTTCCTTCCTTCCTTCCTTCCTTCCTTCCTTCCTTCCTTCCTTCCTTCCTTCCTTTTTCTTTCTTTCTTTCTTTCTTTCTTTCTTTCTTTCTTTCTTTCTTTCTTTCTTTCTTTCTCTTTCCTTCTTTCTTTCTAGTTTATGTTGAGAGAGAGAGTGAGAACACGAGCAGGGGAGGGGTAGAGAAAGAGGGAGAGAGGGAGAGAATCCCAAGCAGTCTCTGAGCTGTCAGCATGGAGCCCCACATGGGGCTTGAACCCACAAACCGCGAGATCATGACATGAGCTGAAATCAAGTTGGATGCCCAACCGACTGAGCCACCCAGGTGCCCCATCGCCGTTTCCCTTTCTTGACAAATCTCCTTATCGAGACAGCACTCCTCAGGTGGTCTGCCACAGATTTTGCACTTTCTGGGAGACTGTCAAATTTTGGTCAAAGTGTCAATCCGTATTTTTGCTATAACTGCATATATCATGGGAAGGTCTATCAGGTAGGAGTGGCGGTGACATTTCCCCCCTAAACAAATCCCAGTCGTGTTACCTCTGAATTTTTTATATTGACTGCAACAGCATTGCAAATACTAGCCTTGAATCAAGAGAATGGTTTCTGTTTGTGTCACTTATGAGCTTTATTTTAACATTGGGCAAATCCTGAAACTAAAAGAAACTATGGTTTCAGTTACAGGGAAACGAGTGAGTACAAGTGAAAATGTCTATCGTGAAAGGTAGTATGAGGTTTAAAAGCCACCATGTACATGAAGGTGCTTAGGAAACACCAAATCTAATAACGTTTACAGAACACTGATACATATTAAGTGATGTTAGTACATGTGCTCCATGGTAAAATTCAAGTGACCTCCAGGGGCAGTGATTGTATGTGGTCCACTGGGCATTACTGTTGCTAACCAGTATCTCCCCCTACCACACTATACAATAAGATTGCATGCATATGGCTTGTGTCTATTCATGTGTTTTGAAGTTTAAGTCATTGACTTGTCGATACGGGTCACAATTTATAGATCGATTAGACATTGAGTTCCAGGAACTGATTCAATGAGAGCTCGGGAGTGAATTTTACAGTGATTTTTCAGAAACAGTGAGGATTTTTTGTATCGCTGGCATGTGGTTTTTTATGAGCTAGACTTTTTTTATGTTTACCCTTAAGAAGGGGGTGTTAGTGAATGATGATGTGTAGATTGGTTGTGACCATTGAAGGGTTAATGCTCATGCGGTGCTTCATTTTCCAGGGAAAATGCTGTTTATTCCATTACAACACATGGTTCCAGTCACCACTATCCCCAGGAGTGGTAAAGTGGTAGCCCTTTCTGATGCTTTGGGGTGACAGAAAGCAGGGAACGCTGTTATGACTTAGTGATTTCGGCAAGGGATTTTTTGAAGTGCTCTGAAAGCAAATTTCCAGGCTCTTGTTAGAAAATTAAGAGAAAGCTATGGAAAAGGCTCATTCCACAGTGCACCAGGGTCTTTGGATAACAGCCTTGACTTTTCCAGTGCTTTCATGTAATAAAACTACCACTTACATAAGCACTAACTATATGGCAAACACCATTTGAAATGCTTCACGTATGTTAACCAACTTAATCTTTACAACAACCTTCTGACTTAGGACCTTTGCTTTGCCCTGTTTCAAATAATGTCACATACCAAATAGGGGACAGAGATGGGGCTTGAACCCAGTCAGTCTGGCTCTTGAGCCTGGACTTTTTATCATGATGCTGAGTTGTCTTTTAAATTTCATCTTCACAATGGCCCTTGAAATAGTCAAGATAGATTTTATTATTGTCATGTTTTTGGGTAAGAAACTCAAGTTTTGGTGATCGTAAGGGACTCAACTCAATTAAAATCAGTATTCCAGGGTCTGCACTGGACCCTGATTAATTCTTTTGGTTGTCAGGAGACAGAAGCAAGTCAAAGAGCTTTATGCACACAATTCTAGGCTATACTATTCAGTTATTACCTCTTGTTGTAATCTTCCTGTGTCAAACGTTTCTGAGTCCCAGTGCTGCTCAGTGCAAGGGTGGGGGGCTGGTGACTGGGGAGAGGAACATCAGTGGGATCTTGCTGAAGCCTATAGCTAAGGCCTTAGAGAGACTGGCCCTACAAGAGTAGGGAATATATAGCTGCTTTTAAAGGTTTTCTCTAGGGGCACCTGTGCAGCTCAGTTGGTTGAGTGTCTGCCTCTTGATTTCAGCCCACTTCATGATCCAGGATTGTGGGACTGAGCCCTGCATCAGGCTCTGCATTGACAGCACGGATCCTGATCGAGATTCTCTCTGTCTCTCTCTCTCTCTCTCTCTGTTCCCTCTCCCCCGCTTTCACACACACTCTCTCTCTAAAATGAAAAAAATAAAAATAAAGTTTTTTCTTGGGATCATAAATTGTGAGTCCATGTTGGTGTCTGACTGGAACCTACATTTTGTCTTTCTGAGGATATATGCATGCAAGCCAGATTTCTAAACAAAGAGGAAATTTTCAGATTTCCTCAGGAAATTTGCAGATGTCATTTGCTTTCCTCTCTCACTGCAGATGTGAGGTCTATCTTTTAGGAGGGGACACAGGGCCCTTAGCATTCCCTGATGTCAAGGTCAATGGCACCTTTCTAGCAAGTCCCTTTGTGCCTAGGAGAAGAGAAATCACGTGGTCTTATACCCCATTGTGGGTCTTTGGAGGATTTTCCATAACAGTCACAAGACTAGTAATTCATGGAGTCAGAACTGGTGCCCAGGGCTTTGGACCTCTCATCTGTTGTTGCTTCCAGGACCCCATAGTACCTCTGTTAAACCTTTTGAAATTTATTTATTTAAAAACTTGACTGTTTCACCTTTCACATTGACTTTTTAAAAAATTTTTAAAAATATTTATTTATTTTTGAGAGAGAGAGAAAGACAGAGCATGAGCAGGGGAGGGGCAGAGAGAGAGGGAGACACAGAATCCGAAGCAGGCTCCAAGGCTCTCAGCTGTCAGCACAGAGCCCGACGCGGGGCTCCAACTCACAAACCATGAGATCATGACCTGAGCCGAAGTCGGACGCTTAACTGACTGAGCCACACAGGTGCCTGGAGTTTTTTTTTTTTTTTTTTTTTTTTTAAGATTTATTTATTTTTGAGAGAGAGAGCGCAAGTGGGGAAAGGGCAGAGAGAGAGGGGGATAGAAAATCCTAAGCAGGCTCCAGGCTCTGCACTGACAGCAGCAAACCTGATGCGGGGCTTGAACTCATAAGCCATGAGATCATGACCTGAGCCGAAGCTGGCTGCTCAACTGACTGAGCCAGCCAGGTGCCCCTTACTTTTTTTTTGTTTTTTTTTTTTGTTTAAGTGGAATGACATTTTTTAAACTGACGTGCAGTACAATATTATATTAGTTTCAGGTGCACAACATAGTGATACGACATTCTATATACATTGCAAAGTGATCACCACAATAAATCTAATGATGAGAGAGAAAACTCTCTCAAAGCCTGAGATACAGGGGAAGGCATTTTAGATTTCTTTCTAAGTCAGCATGACTATACATTAACTTTGTTCAAACCAAAAGCCTCATTCCTAGCCCACCGAGCATACATTGTGCACTTGCTTTGTGAATTAGTAGCCTGAAGGAAAACCATCTTGTCCTTAAGACATCCATCATGCTCCTACTTTCTTGCGTTCTTTGACATTAAAACTTGTGCTTCCTGCTTATGTGCTAATCTATAATCTTTTGAGCTTTTACAAGGTTTAAGAAAGTATATAACCCTGTAAAAGCTGTTCATTCTCCGGAGCACATTTTACCCTGTGAAGTGTGTTTCCCGGGGCAGTGGTCCTAACTTGGGTTTGAATAAAACTCTCCTTCTTACTTTTAGAGATTCTAAAAGGACACAAGCCATCATCTGTCACCATATAAAGTTGTTAAATGCAATTAACCATGCTGTACATTGTATCCATGTGTTTTGTTTATTTTATAGCTGGAAGTTTATACCTTTTCATCCCCTTCCCCTAAGTCGCCCATCTTCCTACGTCTGTTTCCTCTGGCAAGCATCAGATCGTTCTTTGTATTTATTTGTTTTGTTTTGTTTGTTCATTTGTTTTGTTTTTGAGATACTATATGTAAAGTGAAATCATACAGTATTTGTCTTTCCCCACCTGACCTATTTCACCTAACATAATACCCTCTAGGTCCATCCATGTGGTTGCAAATGGCAAGATTTCATTTTTCTTTATGGCCGAGGAATATTCCATCGTATATATACCACCTTGAGAGAAATTGAAGCATAGCTGACACACAATATTATATTAGTTTCAGGTGCAGAACGTGGTGATTCAGGCATACAACATAGGGATCCAAACAACTCTATACATGATGCTGTGCTCACCTCAAGTGTAGCTACCCTCTGTCCCCATACAATGCTATTACAGTGCCATTGACTGTATTCCCTATGCTTTACCTTTTATCCCTATGACTTGTTCATTCCATAATCTCCCTACTCCCCCTCACTCATTTTGTCCATCTCCCCATCCCCTGAGAATAATTTTAGTTTAATTGCCGACAGTTCCTCTGTGCAATAGAGTCACCTCAGCTGTTTTGTCACCCTATAGCTTCTTGGTGTGTGGATTTGCTACTCTCAATAATTCCTCCCTCCCTCCCCCCACCAAGTTTCCTTGTAAAATAAAACCTATCTCATGAGGTTACTGTGAAGACTAATGAGTTATTACCTACAAAGCATAGTAAATGCTCAGTAAATACGAGCTCTTATTGTTGTTGGGATGGGGAAGAGAACGGGTATCTTTTGAGTATCTGCTGGTATGGACTGGGCTGGGGGGCAATCAGCATTTGTTACACCACTGACTAGTCAGGACAGTCTTTTGAATTTGATACAACTGATGTCTTTTAATTGGAACTGAGGAATCTGAAGCTTTGTCAGGTGATAGATATTTACAGACGTCATGAAGGAAATCAAAATTTGTTACCCCAAAATATCCTTTTGGGCATAAGGATTATTTTAGGATGATTATTTTTGAGAAACAGAAGACACAAGAGAAGCTCTGAAAGCTAAGTAGCTTAGCTCTGAAAGCTAAGTAGAAAGGAGGGGCAGAGAGAGATAGAGAGAGGGAAACCTAGAATCTGAGAAGCAGGCTCCAGGCTCTGAGCTGTCAGCACAGAGCCTGATGTGGGGCTCAGACCCACAAACCGTGAGATCATGATGTGAGCCGAAGTCAGACACTTAACCAAATGAGTCACCCAGGCGCCCAGAAGGTAAGGATTTAAATCTGCCCAACAACAACCTTACCCTTGTTTGCTGTGTTTTTCTTGGTAACTTCTCATAAGTGTCTTCCCAGTTTGTGTTTAGCTACAAATGGTATTTAAGGTGGTGGCTTGGGCCATTTCAGTTACTCAGTTTTCCTGTGTCTCTCTCATGCAGACAGGAGGTATATATGTTATTATATTTCTGTTTGTATTTCTCCTGTTAATCTGGCTTTAATTACAGAGGGGTCTCAGCCAAGAACCTAGAAGGGTAGAAGGGAAATTATTTTCCCCACCGACACAGTGTGCCTTGCCTGCTAGGGTTGTGATTTCCACTGCTCCCTGCCTTCCCTAGACGTACAAAGTTGGAAGGTGGGAACGAGAAGGGTTTTAGTAGGTATCCAGATTATGATCCAGTTTTCCAAGACTTAACTTAAAAAAACTAGTTCAAGAGTTTGAAGGCAGATATTAATTCTGAAGGCATGGAAGGCAGTATACACATTGATAGGCTATGCAATAAGAAAGACATTGTGGGATTTGGAAATGGTTTTTAAAGGCCCATTTCAGATGGAAAGTGTTTTGAATTATGACGTGTTGAGGTTTGACAACTGAGAAAAGCTGCTATTTGGGGGTGTGACGGAGGTAAAGATGGTGTGAAACAAAGCAGGAGAGCGGATGGTCTGAGGGGAGGTGGCTATAAAATCCCCTCACTTGGACTTCACTCTAGATTTTCATTTCCACACCTTCTCTCATTTCAGGGCTGCCATCATTCTTGGCTGTGAGAGCCCTGTTCTTTGTTGTGGGTCTGCAGTAACACGTGCATGTGAACTTGGTTTGCGGGAGCAGCTCTGAGCAGTGTCCTGAGAAAGTGCTGGATCCACAGAGAAGAACAGACTAGGTTCCACCTCGTCTGGCTTCTGCCAAAGCCAGCTTCTGCAGGGTCCATTTGTCCAGTGACCAGTGTCCTTCAACCCTCTTGCCTACTCTCTCCAAATTAAAAAAAAATTTGTTAAATGTTTATTAACTTTTGAGAGAGAGAGAGAGAGAGAGAGAGGCAGAGCATGAACAGAGAGAGAGGGAGACACAGAATCCAAAGCAAGCTGCAGGCTCTAAGCTGTCAGCACAGAGCCTGATGCGGGGCTCGAACTCACAAACTTCGAGATCGTGACCTGAGTCTTAAGTGACTGAGTCACCCAAGTGCCCCTCTCCAACTTTTATTTAAAAAAATGTCATCCCCTTCCATTCACATTTTTGTCCTTCACTGTGTCATTTGGGGAAAAGTTGCAGATACTGTGACAGCTTAGACTAATATTTGGGCAGGGGTGTCCTGAGAACAGGGACATCCTACGACTCAAACAAAATATTGTCAGCATACCGGGTTTTGTTGTTGTAGTTATTAACATTTTTGCCTCCTTTTGAGAACTTATTATTTTTTGGTCCTTTCAGGATTTAAAAATCAGTAAAAATAAAACAAATGACGGTAACTAAATAGTTTAAATTATAACCAAATCTGAAGTGTTCCAAAGTAAACAAAAGAGAGCACAACATGCCTAATAAACAACAAAACAATCCCTTCATTTATGAAATGCTGTGACTTGGTGCTGAGAGAGATGATCTGGAAATTCAGATGGCTTTGGTGTGGTTAGAGCTCAGGTGCATTTGCTGTCAGAGGAAGGGTGAGCCCAGGGGGCTGTGGGTGGGGGGGTCAAGGGGACCCTTGGATGTCCTGCCAGGCAGTTCAGATTTTATCCCCAAGGCAATGGTGAAAGGAACGTTTTAAACAGGTCATGACATGTTTAGATACAAACTTTGGGAAGACGGTTTCCTATCTCGGACGGACGGGTTGACAGGCTGTGGGAAGGGGCAGGAGGGATGGGCAGGCAAGAGGTTTCAGAAATAGCAGCAGGGAAGAGAACAGGGCCCTGGACCAGGCGCAGGGACTGGCTAGGAAGGACGTTACTGTTGTGAATCAGAGGAAACCAACCATCTGCTTCATGCCCTCTGACCTTCTGGAAAATTACTGAATTGTGTCAAAATTGCAAAAATAAACCCTGGAGTTCTTAACAGTGCCTTTCCTGCATCATGGGGAGAACTGTTAATGTTGCTTCTTGGAGTGTACTTTATTTTCACATAGACACATTCCTAAGGATAAAAAGCTCCTGCCGTGATCCAGGAATGTGGAATTCTTCATTTGGTTTGACTTCACTGTATTATTTAAATCTAATTTTTAGGGGGAAGGGGGTTTGGGGACTGGCTGAGTTCAGAAGTAGGAATATTACCTATCTGTGTACAATTAGCAAATAAATTATGGTGAGATTAGATACTGACTTTTGCAAACCACATATGACAAAAGGTACCTTTGTGGAGGTCAGCACACCTTCAGATTTGTTCCAAAAACTCTTGAGTTTTGATTGAATTAGCAAATATGAAAATGCTTCAAAGACCAACGGCATCCTTAAAGATAACATGTATGATTTTGAACCTGAAAATGTGTTATAGGTAGACAGGCAAAGATCCTCCTTCTTTAATTAATGCCGCTGTAAATTAGCAATTACCTCCATTATTATTGTATTGGTTGTGCATAGAAAATGTGGGGGGGCGCCTGGGTGGCGCAGTCGGTTAAGCGTCCGACTTCAGCCAGGTCACGATCTCGCGGTCCGTGAGTTCGAGCCCCGTGTCAGGCTCTGGGCTGATGGCTCGGAGCCTGGAGCCTGTTTCCGATTCTGTGTCTCCCTCTCTCTCTGCCCCTCCCCCGTTCATGCTCTGTCTCTCTCTGTCCCAAAAATAAATAAAAAACGTTGAAAAAAAAATTTAAAAAAAAAAAAAAAAAGAAAATGTGGGAAATATGTTTGCTCATTACACGTGCACAGATTCTGTGTTCTGGAGTCTGTACTGTGTGAGGCCCATACTGTAGACAGTGGCAAAGTCAGGGTCCTGACGGGGTGACCTTGACACTTGGGAGAGGCGTGTAGCTGAGAGAAGAAAGCTGGAATGGAAGACTGGGGTAAGAGCTGTCACCGGTGCAGGGATTCCTGAGGTCACAGAGTCCACTGCTCTCCACGGCGGGGAGTGGGATGTAACACAGTAGAAGGGAAGTGGGAGAAACAGGGCAGTCAAGAAAACAAATGTGCTTATTTCTACCATCATGGATGGTAGACCCAGCTGGGGAAGGGGGTGCCGAGAAATTAAAGCAGATTAGACATTTATGGAAATTTCCAAAATCAAAGCAGGCACTTTTTTTTTTTTGCTCAAGCATATAGGCATCATACATTTGTTCATATTCCATTTCACAGTAATCCCTTGTATTAGTTTCCTAGAACTGCTGTAACTAATTACCACAGATGCGGCAGCTTAACACAACAGAAGTTAATTCTCTCGCAATTCTGGAAGCTGTTAAGTCCAAAATCAATGCATTGGCTCTGCTCCCTCTGAAGGGTCTGAGGAAGAATCCCTCCTTGTCTCTTCCTACCTTTTGGGAGTTCCCAGCCGTCTTTGGTATTCCTTGGCTTTTAGACACATCGCTTTAATCTCTGCTCTGGCATCATATGGCCTCTCCTGCCTGCCTATCTCTGTATGTCCTCTCCTCTTCTTATAAAGACACCACTGGATTTAGGATTTTTACCCAAATCCAGGATGATCTCATCCAGAGATCCTTTCATTACATCTGCAAAGATCCCGTTTCCAAATAAAGTCACATTCATGGAGATAAGGGTGAGCACTTGGACATATCTTTTTGGGTCCCCTATTTAACCCACTAAGGTGCGAAGAGTGAGAATAACTGGCCTTTCTAGAACATGAATCTAATCCTATCTCTTGTGTTTGTGCTCCACCCCATGGCCTCTGCCCTCTCTCTACTCCCACTTCCCAGCGTTTCTGCTGATACAGCTTGTGATCCAGCCACCCCTGACCTCACCCTGTCCTGGGAGAGAGGCCTGTCCCTTTGCATATATGTGCCTGTTGCCCATTCCACTGCTGCTGCCAAGGCTCTCCATTCATCTCTAGGACCAGTTCAACTGTCCCCTCCTGCAGGAAGCTGTGCTCTGTCGATGCCATTGTCATCATCTGTGTGCTAGTCACCCCGTAGGATGTGTCATCATCACATCTACAGCGTGCTATTGCAACGGTCTATTAATGGTCCATCTCACCCACTGGACACTGGGCCACCAGAGGGCCTGACTCCCTTTCCCTCACCTCATCATCCCGGGCCAAACGCCTGACTGAGGATGATGGCTCAGTGAGCAATAAATGAATAAAGAGTGAATACTCACTGTCTAAACAGCGGCCTTTACAATCCCAACTTTACAATATACTACATGAGAATGTCCCAGTCTAAACCACTCTGGGAGAGACCTCTACTCTCCTGGCATTGTGTTTTTGATGTTAATTTTTCTGTAGCTAGCATCTAGAGCTCTGTTGTCCCTTTCAGGAGCCATGAGTCATGTGCGGCTATTGAGTCCTTGAAATGTGGTCTGAAATAAAGCTAGTGCTCTCAGTGTAAAATACACTGTGTTTGTTTGAAGACTAGTACTACAGAGAGAATATATAACATCTTACAAATACTGTTTATATTGGGTTCACATTCAGATGATAATATTTTGGTACATTGGGTTAAATAAAATGTATTATTAAAATTAATTTCATCTGTTTTTTTGCATTTTTAAAATATGGCTGCTAGAAAATTTATTATTTTTTAATGTTTTTATTTATTTTTGATAGAGAGAGAGACAGTGTGAGTGGGGGAGGGGCGGAGAGAGAGACACAGAATCTGAAGCAAGCTGCAGGCTCTGAGCTGTCAGCACAGAGCCCAACGGAGGGCTCAAACTTGTGAACTTTGAGATCATGATCTGAGCCGAAGTCAGACGCTCAATGGACTGAGCCACCCAGGGGTCCCAAGAAAATTTAAAATTACATATGTATCTTGGTTTCTATTCTGTTGAACATCACCGGTATTCAGCCTGCTCTGGTAAGAGCAAAGATTTAAATTGTTACAGTAACATTTTTTTTAACTTGATATAAATGTTTTTGTACATTATAAAGCAGTTTGAAAGTATAACGATTGAAAATAGGAATCTTCAGAGGTGCCTGGGTGGCTCAGTTGATTGAATGTCTGACTCTTGATTTTAGCTCAGGTCATAATCCCAGGGTTGTGAGATCAAGCAGGGATGGAGCCTGTTTGGGATTCTCTCTCTCTCTCTCTCTCTCTCTCTCTCTCTCTCTCTCTCCCCCCCCCCCCCTCTGTCCTTTCCCCCTGCTTGTGCTCTCTCTTTTTCTCTCTAAAATAAAAAAAAAAAAAGAAACCTTTAGTGGTGTCATCTCTGTGATAAGTAGATAACACATTTTGGGGATGTTTTCTTCTGTTTTCCTTCTGTATATAAAATAAAACTGAAACCCTACTATATACCTTCTTGAGCACCAAGCTTTGTTCACTTATAATTATGTGTAAGTATTTTACCATGTTGTTAAATATTGTTAGAAAAAAATGATTTTGATGGGCGCAGAGTATTCTGGTATGGGTTCAGGATGCCACACATCTCCCCTCTTCTCTGAGTTTCTGACTGGTGAAATATACACATAGGGATCAATAGCCAATCATGAATGAAGAACCGTTTTATTAAAGGATTCCCATGGAAGCTCCCAAGCACCCATCTGAGTGTGAATCTTGAGACCTGTATGGTGTGTGTGTGTGTGTGTGTGTGTGTGTGTGTGTGTGTGTGTGTGAGAGAGAGAGAGAGAGAGAGAGAGAGAGAGAGAGAAAGAAAGCCAAATGACCTTCCCCAAACTTCCACATATGAGAGGATGAAGTACCTTTCCCTGTGGTCTACAATGCAGTAGAGAAGCATAATATTCTACTCCCAACAATCCCACATAATATTAGTTCAAGCTGAACTGTGCAAATTGTCTGAAGTCAATTTGAAATTTTTTTAATGTTTGTTATATTTGAGAGAGAGATAGAGAGGGTGACAGAGTGCGATCAGGGGAGGGACAGAGAGAGAGGGAGACACAGAATGTGAAGCAGGTTCCAGGCTCTGAGCTGTCAGCACAGAGCCTGACATGAGACTCGAACTCATGAGCCGGGAGATCATGACCTGAGCCTAAGTCAGACGTTTAACCAACTGAGCCACCCAGGCGCCCCATGTCCAAAGTCGGTTTGGCTGATCAGAGTTATGTTGTTTTGGTGGATATTGGTTGCCTCTAAGGATCATAGGTAAGTAAGGGTCATGGTCCCCTCCCCCATGACCTTGCTACCTACCAGGGGATAGGTTACCATGAAGTTTCTATGAATTCTGCCTGTGCAAACATTTATCAGAAGCAGTCAGAGGTCTGATCTTGTACTCTTGGTGAAGCTCTGGCTCTCTACTCTTTGATACTCTTTTTTTTTTTTTTAATTTTTTTTTTAAACGTTTATTTATTTTTGAGACAGAGAGAGACAGAGCATGAACGGGGGAGGGTCAGAGAGAGAGGGAGACACAGAATCGGAAACAGGCTCCAGGCTCTGAGCTGTCAGCACAGAGCCCGACGCGGGGCTCGAACTCACGGACCGCGAGATCATGACCTGAGCCGAAGTCGGACGCTTAACCGACTGAGCCACCTAGGCGCCCCTCTTTGATACTCTTAAAAGCACCTTGCAAGAAGGGTTTACAACAGGCAGTATTGGGTTTACTGCAGGCAGATGGAGCAGGATTCTAACTAAAGGTAGAATTAGCCAGCTTTCCGATTGGTTCAGGGAACAGAACTCTCTGTCAAGTCGTGCAAAATAGTATTGCCAAGAGACCAAGCCACAATATCCCGCTGAAGTAGACTGTTGGGCTCCTCACAGTTTTATTCTCCATTAATGCCGTAGTAGAGATACCTATGTGGTATTTTAGCCAATCTGCATGTTTGAACACTGTTTATTTCAACAGTGAGAAATTATTTCTGAGATATTCCTTATGTTAAATGGATGACCTCGGTATTTTAGATGAAGAATTTGGTATTCGAAGTGATTGTCATGGAGTTTCTGGAGTTGGGACTTCTAATTAGGATCTTTCAAATGTTAATTAACACTCCTGGGGTGCGTATTTCTGATAAGGGTTCTTCAGATGTTAACTAACCTACCCTGTGGGGTAGATTGAAACTAATTTAGACACATACACACACACACACACACACACACTCACATGCCCCCATTACACTTCCTATACTGTTGCACTTTAAAGTAAATTATAGACATTATAACATGAAAAGTCTGAAAATTTTGGAGGATTGTACAATCCTGAACACACTTTTTAAAGGCTTTAAAATTGAAAAATTGGTCTAGAAACATCATAAGGACAGGTTTATTAACGAGTTTCTTGGTTCCAAACTGGATTTGTTGTCAAAATAAAATAAGTTGAGCTGGAATAGGTTGATGTATGAACTATTTTTTCTAGTATTTCTTTCCCTAGCTCATTTTAGTTTTAGTTTTGTTTTGTTTTAAGTGTCAGATATTTGTGTGTGTGTGTGCGCGTGGGGAGGGGGGCTAAGTTACTCAAAAAATTACACTAAAAGCACAAAACACAACAGAAACATCCCACAAAGAAAAGATGAATTAATAGTGGTAGGAATATGAAAAATAAAGCCTGTAGGTTCTCTTTCCAGATGAATTCACTTTGCTGTTTATAGCTGCCATTGTTCAGACTCTATGTGTCTTTTTGAAGACACACAAGGAGAGCTCACTGCTGTGTGTTTCTGCTAACACAGCTCGATCCAGGATTCCCGGGGTTAGAGTGGGCATATTCTTTTATGAACTGAGTAATTAGCCCATCTGGTTATATCCTCAGAAAGGTGCTGGGACTGGAGAATTAACCTCAATACTTACTTCACACGGCTGTTACAGGAGGTAAGAGATAATGTTATGAGAGTGCTTTGTAAACTCTAAAGGGGTATTTATTTACCATTATTATGATGGCAATAACTTCACAAACCCTTTCTCTACACAATCTGGCGTCTGGTGAGCATTTTATTAACAGGTGATATGTATCTGTAGATCATATATTTAAGATTTGTGTTTCAATCAATAAATAAGGTTTATGTTTCAATCGGTCAATCAAGCAATCACTTAATCAATAAGTATTGAACACCCATTAGCAGCTGTGGACTCGGTACAAGCACCAGCTATGGCTTTTGCCCTCTTGCCCTCCAAACCATTCGTATGATTGGGAACAAGGCACGTGCTGACACATTTAGAGAACAAGGCAGCATATGCTTAGGCGTCAATTTGCTACTTGGTTTAAGAAAGGAGAGAAAGTAAATTCTGGAGGCCAGACTAGTGGGCGACATATTGCAAGGGGTTCATTTTCATTTTAAATATTTTTAGGAAAGCTGGAAGATGCTCTATTCTATTTTGCCTTCCTGTTCCTTGGGAGTTGGAAGTGGACATCTGGGATATATTTGGGGCTAGTTCCATTTTCATTTTCTTGGATTTTCTCTGAAACTTTTCCATGGGCCTGAGAGCCATGGGGGGGGGGGGGGAGGTGTGTGTTGTGTCCTTGATTTATGTCTGCTCTCTTGCTTCCTCCAGCAAGCCCCTCGGCTCATCTGACTCCCTGCTCAAACAGCGATTCCTCAGAACTGAACGTCCTGCCTTAATCTGTTACAATCAGCTTCAAACCATTTTCCTCTCTTGTTTGGTGCTTGATGAGTTTTGTGGAGACGGAGTGACAGCTTTTGTTGAAATCCTGTTGAAATCCCTATTTATGTCCAGAAAAAAGTGCTCTGTGACTTGCAGAAAGGTTGGAAAATGTTCTGAATGGATGTTCACAGGGCATCATGGATGATCTGGGAAGGGGGATGGGTGTGAGTATGAGTGTGTGTGTGTGTGTGTGTGTGAGTGTGTGTGTTACAATGTGGTGTTGGGAAAGCAGAAGTGAGTGTGAAGTTCTGTCTACTCTTCGGGTTCTCATTGTATCCTGTCTCAGCTTTCTTAAATCTGGTGTACATATGATGTGCTCCCAGGACCTCAGACTCTGAGGTATTTACTGATGAAACTCAATAAAGATAAACCATTATGGCCACTAGTGATTTTAAAGCTTTTGCTATTCTTTTTTAAACATTTTTAAAAATGTTTATTTATTTTTGAGAGAGAGAAAGAGAGAGAGAACGGGGGAGGGACAGAGAGAGAGGGAGACACCGAATCCCTAGCACGCTCCAAGCTCTGGGCTGTCAGCACAGAGCCCAATGCAGCACTCAAACCATGAGATCATGACCTGAGCCAAAGTCAGATGCTTAACTGACTGAGCCACCCAGGTGCCCCATAAAGCTTTTGTTATTCTTTTGTTATTCAACAACGACACACATGAGAAGTTAGCAGCACGCTACCTACAGCCTATCGGTAGGAGTCTCCTTTTTGGCAGGGACATTGAAATAGAAAAAGTCCCTTCACATCCCTCTTCTGGTCTCTCTCCTCTAACCCACACTGCTTGCCAGGGGAGGGAGGGAATATTACTGGGAAGTGGGAGGCAGCTGGCATTGCCTAGTGTGCACGCGTCTGCCTTTCGAAGTATCCTGTAGCTAGCTCTCTTTCTGGGAGTTCTTGGCCAATGCTAACATTCACTGGTAATACACGAGCCCTGGAGATGCTGGGCTTTTCCAGACGTCTTGACATGAACGTGCATCCTTGATATTGCCCCAGGCCTTTGCCATTGCCATCACAGTTCTGAAGAATAACCATCTCAGGTAGCTGCCCACACACTCCTAGCATGGCTTTATCAGACCTGATAATCTTCTCGTTCATATGCTTATTTATTATCTGTCCATCTCCTGGAGTGTAGGGACCTTGTTTCTTGTATTCTGCTCTAATAGGGCCTGGCACAGAGCGGACACTCAATAAATACCAGTGGAATCAATTCCAAATTTACATGGATCCTGCCTTTCAACCAGGAGGAAGGAATAAAGCATTCCAAGAGGAACAGGGAATGTGGGTTTCACTGGGTTGCTCTAGTTAATGGTAAGGAATTGAGAACATGCACTAGCATGTTGACAAATGTGACTCTGAGGGGCCCCTTGAAGGGTTAACCGTTGGCTGGGTCATGAATGTGGATCCCAGATGGACAAGCAGAAGACAGGGCAGAGGTGAGGCGGGTGGAGAGGAAGACACCAAAATAGAGGAGCAAGGTGGGGACAGAGCGGAAGTAAGGAGGGTGAGCCTCAGAAAATGCAGCAGCGTTTTAGGCTACAGGCTCAATATCTTGAAAGAATATATTTTATTTTCAGATTAAACATTAATGCAACATCACTGTAAAACTAAAGCAAAATGTAAGTAGAAAAGAAATCAACATTAATCTTACCACTTAGTCATCGTCATAACCACTGTGAACATTCTGGTGGGTGAACATTTCTTTCTATCTTTTTTCTTCATATACTCACACTTCTCTTATTTTGATTTTAAATATTTGGTCACATAATGTGCACCTGTTTTGCACTCTGCTTTTTTTTCACTTAATGCCATTTAAAATGCTTTTTTTTTCCTCATTTGGTGTCATTAAAAATGCTTTGAAAACATCAGTTTTCTATGGTTACATGGTCATCCAATCTTCTGGTTACATCATAAACCCTACTGTTGCATAAGTTGCTTCTGTTTTGTTTTTTGTTTTTTGTAGTTGAACATAAGCTAGTGACAATTATCTTTACGTACACATTGCTGCCTGAACTGTTTCATGATTTCCTTCAGGTGGACTGCTAGAAGGAGAATTCCTGGACCGAAGAGTAGAAATCTTTCCCAGACCTTGAAGCATGTGGCCACATGGCTTCCGTGAAGAGCTGGAACAGTGTACATAGAGCATTTTAAAGCCGAGACCCTTCCTGGAGCAGAGCAGGATTTACCAGCTCTAGAGAGAATCACTTCTGATAAGATTTGGATCAGACTTTCATGTTCTGTAAATCAGACTGATTTTAGGCTTCTCCCACACTCTGTGTGACTTCACCTCTATTCTTCTGCAGTAATTTTAGGAGCAGCACTGGGGGAGATTCCAGACCGTCTCCATGGTGCTCAGAGCAGATAGAAAAGGGGATTCTGTCTACACGTGGGACAGAGACGCCAAGAGGTGGGCAGTGTCCTTCTGGGGGGTCCAGCTTCCTGATGGCAGGAGGAGGCCAAGTGAGACACCTCAAGGGAAAGGTGTCATGGTGGAAGAGTAGAAATTTGCCCTGGAGCGAACCCTTAGAAATTCTAGTTTTTGTTTTAAGGAGAATGGGATTTCCTGGTGTTCGTTACAACAGTACCCATGTTCTCTTTGATTTACTTTCTCATAGACATTTTTGTCTGTTTTATGTATCGGGGGTTCATTTTGTTTGAAAGTGGGCTCTTCTAAGAGCTCTTTCCAATATCAACATTTTCTGATTCTACAGGCAGACATTATTACCCCATTTAATGGACGGGTGAATTGAAACATGTATAAAGTGATGCAGGGAGTTGCTTTTGCGATGTGGTGGCTAACTGATCTTGGGCAAGTCAGTTAGTCTCCCTGAGCTTTGGTTTTCTCGTTTCTAAAATGGGAATGATAATGCCCACTCGACAGTGTTTATGCAAGTGAGAGCCAAACTCAAGGCCCAGCCTTTGGGAATAAGCATCTAACCTGCATCTGCCAAATGCTGACATCCTTCTTTTCTCCCATGCTGGCCCCACCACGATTCACTTTAACGCATCCTCTTCGGTGGAGGCATAGAAGAGGAAAGAAGAAGTGTGTACTTTAAGGGAACCTTCGGATCTGTTAGAACATGCAGCCTCATTATAGTGATTCTTCTGTAAGAACAATGTTTCTTTTATGGTTTGGGGAAAGATTTTCTTCTTCCATCATGGAACTAAAATCTGGTTGTGTAGAATCTCTTGGAGCCATTGCTTGTACTGCTGCTTTGCTTGACCCTAACATGCTGTGTGATTTTGGGGTTCCATCTTCACCTCTCTGGATCTGGGATTTCTGTAAAATGAGATGGTCAGGCGAGGTGACATTAATGGTCCTTCCAGCTCTGCAGTTTAAAAAATTTTTTAAATGTTTACTTACTTTTGAGAGAGAGACAGACAGAGCATGAACAGGGTGGCGGGGAGGGCAGAAAGAGAGAGAGAGGGAGACGCAGAATTCGAAGCAGGCTCCAGGCTCCGAGCTGTCAGCACAGAGCCCAAGGCTCGAACCCACGAACTGTGAGATCGTGATCTGAGCTAAAGTCAGACGTTTAACCGACTGAACCACCCAGGCGCCCCATTTAAACAAATTTTTTTTTTCAATCCAGCTCTGCAGTTTTTAAACGCTACAAAGATTTGGGAATAAAAAAACCTTGAAGTATGTTTCTTTTCTGTAGGGAAAAGGATCCAACAAAACCCCCCAAAACTGCCATTTTAAATTGGCCACTTGGGGTCGCCAGCGATCCAAAAGACTGGCTAGGGAAGGAAGGCCCAAACTGTGTGGAGCTTCAGCTAACGGATTCTGGGGGTGGTTTACAAAATTTTCTTTTTGTCTCTCCCTTTAGCTCCAAAATTCACCTGAAGACTTGATTGCATCATTAATATTGAGTGGACCGCAAGCGCGTGCCAGAGACAGTGTTCCCAGCTGGGCCACAGCATCCCGCCCCAAAGGAAAAGACAAAGAAAAAGAAGAAACAGTAATTCTGGAGCTCTGCTGCCTCTGCATTTGGACTCTAATTCAAGCTGCTACATATCGTGGCTTTGCAATTCCCGGACTTGAAAAGTTAGTTCCACAAAGTGAAACTGCATGGCATAAAACATGCCTTAGGTGATGGAATAAACCTTTGGCTCAAAAATTCTGGGGCACAGAAATATTCTCACTGAAGAGCTTATGAGTGTCTCTGTTGGCAGTTCTCTTGGTGGGCTTTGCTGATGGTCGAGGTGGGGGAAGAGCAGGCTTGGAGGTCCCTGTAGAAATCAGGGAGGGACCACTGAGCAAGAAATAAATGAAATAAAACAAGAATCTAAACAGCTCAGTGTTTGCCCACACCCGGAACAGGGTCCTGGCAGCAGGCTCAGCACAGGCCAGACCCCTCTGTGGAAAGTTGGCTGAACCTTGCCCTCTGGGAGCAAGGAAAAGCGTCTCTCCTGCCAGGAATGCTGTATAAACATCCTTTTCCTACAGGATCCTGTGGCTTGGGGGTCCAGCGGAACGCCGGGAAAGTATCCTAATGGAGACAGATTTCGAACTCCTGCTGTCTTTTTTCAGATCATAAATTACTGTTAATTCTGTTTATACTCTCCCCCTCTCTTCTCTTAATAGTTTTAGAAAAGTAATTGACGACAAAGTGGAGCCCGCAAAGGGTTTAAGGGAGCCTTGCTCCCCTGGCTGAGAAGCCGCCAAGTATTTCCTCATCCTGCACTTTGCTGCAACAAAAGTTAAATATTTATGGACCACAGGTGCCCTTCCTTGCCTCCTGCATACCCTCTAGTGGCTTAGCTGTTCAGGAGCAGGGCGAGGGCTTTCGGTGCTACTTCACAGGGAAGGGTAAGGTTTGCTTGCTTGCTTTCCTCTTCCAAATCCAGGAGGGGTGTGTAAGCCCTGTGTGGGCTTTGGGGGTTGGGGAGGAAGTCGCTCAGAAGAAGACCCCGGGATCTGGTAGTTTCTCCTTGCTCAGGCATCATCTTGCTTCATAGTGCACAGTCCCTGGGGGCATTTGCTGCAGTCAGTTCCAGCGTAGGTGCCCCAGCTCAGAATTGGTGGGGTTTGGGTTTAAATCCTACTGAGCTGTTGACTTAATCTCTTAGAGTCTCAGTGTCCCCATTTGTATTTCCCAAGAGGGTGGTGAGGAAAGTTAGATAATGTGTGAAAAGTGACTGCGACCTGGTAAGACCCAGTCCGTGCCGGTTCTTTCTTCCCTCTTGACTCTGCTGTCCAAGATGGTAGCCATCAGCTGCGTGTGGCTCTCGAGTGTTTGAAATATGGTTACTTGCAAATGGTAAGTGCTGTAAACGTAAAATACACATCAGATTTCCAAGACTTTTTCTAAGAAAAAATAATTAAAAATATCTTGTTAATAATTTCTTATACGGATTACATGTTGAAATAATACATTAAATAAATGCTAACTAAATACTCTGTAAAGTTAATTTCACCTGCTTCTTTTTATTTTTAAAAGATGTGGCTGTTAGAAAATTAAAAGTTACACATGTGGCTTGTATTCGTGGCTCATATTATATTTCCATCAGACTGCCCTGACCTCGTTCCTAATCCCCCCATCTCTCTGTTCATATTCTTTCCTTTGTTCAAGGCCTTGCTCAAGCTTTATTGTTCTCATGAGGTTCGTTGTCTTTTTGGTTCGTCTCTTCCTTCTCTGAAATCTCCTGGAGGTTTTGTCATTGGAGAAAGTCATGTAACCTAGATTTGTAGGGTGACTTGAGCAGGAAAAGCATGTGAAGTGTTTAGCCCAGTGCCTGGCACATTGTAAACACGTGGATACTATGATTGATATTTTTCTTGTTAGTATCACTGGTGTCTGGCCCCCTAGTTCAGCACTGGTTATATGTTATCTTGGATGCTTCTTAATTATTTTCTTATGTGTTTAGTCTTGTGTGTTTATATCCTCTAAGATATAGTGTCTTAGAGGATAGAGACCACATCTTCTATTTCTCCTGGGTCTGTCCGTAACCTATAGGACAGTGCTGGACACAATGTCCTCCTCATGACCATTCAGGGACAGAGGCAGAGCCTGCTGACCGACTGACCTGGCATCTTCTTTCTTTTATTCTTTCTGGAATGTCTTCTCTACCTCTCCTTCAATGAGCTCTTTTTTTTTTTTTAATTTAATGTTTATTTGTTTTTGAGTGAGAGAGAGAGAGCAGGGGAGGGGCGAAGAGAGGGAGACAGAGGATCTGAAGTGGGCTCTGCATTGACAGCAGGGAGCCTGATGCCAGGCTTGAACACATGAACAATGAGGTCATGACCTGAACTGAACTTGGACACTTAACTGACTGAGCTACCCAGGTGCCCCTTCATTGAGCTAACTTACATCCTGAAAAGTGATAATAATGGTCAACACATGTGCTCATCCTGTTCTAAATAGTTGACATATACTAACTGATTTAACTCTCACAACTATCTTGTAAGGTATTGTCATTACTCTCATTTTACAGATGAGGAAACTGAGGGCACAGAGAGATTAAGTAACTCATCCAAGTCACATAGTTAATAAGTGGTGGGGGTGGGATTCAAACCCAGGCAGTTTGGTCCCAGAAATCTTGATGCTCTGAATCATCAGGGTCAATGTCACCTTCATCAGAAGCCCTTCCAAAGCCCTTTTCTGCAGTCTTCTATGTATTATCCCTTTACCTCCTCCATTATACAGTGGCCCCAGGTAAATATCTTTGTCATTGCCCTTGTAACCATGATTGGAATCCCTGGCTTACTTGTTGGTTCTCCTCACTGGCCTGAAATCTCCCTGAGGGTCTCGGTGTCTGATGCCTAGCAAGCCCTCCATGAGTGTCCCAAGGAAGAATGAATGGGGCTTCAGGTTGCAGGTGACAGATTTCTCCAAGGATCCAAAGAGGTGGGACTAAAAGAAGATTTTCCTTTTCTATGCTATCATCCTGTTAATTATGTCATACCATTTATAACAATCTATAACCGTCTTGTTGGCTTTTCTTTACCTGATTAAAAAAACCCTTTCCTCTTCCCAAGAATGAAGGTGAGGAGCTTTTGTGTCTTATTCTCTGTTCTACTCCACTGCCTGCCATTGAATGTATATTCACTAAATATTTGTTGAGTGAATGAATGAATGAATGTATGTATTGAGTGCCTACTAAGTGTTCCAGGCACTGTATATATGTCATGGTTCTTACCTTCACAGGGTTTCTAAGTTTATGGTGTGATGGTGGTGATAGGGAACACAGGGCAAGGACAATGGCAATATAGAGGTAGGGAAAGGATAGGATGTTTGGAGAAGAAAAGGAAAGAGACTCAGTGTGTGGGATGGGGGGGGAGTCCAGAACGGGTTTTTGCAGGAAGAAACTCAAAGCACAAAGCTGAAGGAGAGTCAAGAGAGGAGTGATGGGGGAGATGGAGGGGACTCTAGGCAGAGGGAAAGAGGTGTGGAACAGGCAAGGTGATCTGGTGATTTGTGAGCCCACTGGGTGCAGAGTGGAAGGAAGATCTCTGAGAAATGTGCCAGGACACTTGTTGTCTGAGCTCTGCCATTGCTGTACCTTCTCTTCACAAATTCCCGTCTCCGGCCTCCAGCTACTCTTGTCCTCCTTTTCTTCCTTGTTTCTTTCTGGCTCAAATAGTACATAAAGTCCTTTCATCTACCAGCATTTTGTCCCTTGGTAGGGAGACTGCCACACTCCCAGCGAATTATGTGATCATAGCTCTTTATGTTTATCTCATGATCTGTGCCTTTGTATCTATTTCTGGAGGAGTCGTCATCTTGGACCCTCATGGTAACTGTCTGAGTTCTCTCGGTTCTCAGTCTAGACCAAAACCTATCAATTATCAGTCCCTTACCTTCATCTTACCATGTGTATTTCCTCTTCTTTGCTCATCCCTACACAGGTGCTTGATCTGCCAATGAATTTCCATCTCTCTCTCTATGTCATTCATTTAAGAACCCCCCCCCCCCCAGGCCAAAAGTATCCCATCTGATGAATACTTAAAGGGCAGTAGGATGTAATATTTATACTCAGATCTGTACTGAGAGGCCAAGGGTATTTGGTCTTAGATTTTATACTTTGTGTTTCCTTTGTTGTTGGGACCATCTATTCTGTCTTTGGACAGCTTGAATTATTTGGAAATTTCTTCTCAGGGAGTTTTGATGTGCCTACGCACGGAGTCCATCCATTGGTTCTGGCTCTACAGTTAGGTTCCATGGGGGCCGAATAGCAGAGTAGCTAAGGGCGTCTGAACCTTGGCTGTGCTGCGCACATTGCTGGCTTCGGGACCCTGTGCAGGTTACCTCACTGTCTGGGCCTGTGTTTCTCCTCTGCAAAATGGGGCTAATGATAGTGTGAGAACTTCCTAAATGTTAGCTGTTATTATATTTTTACTCTTTGTGGTTAGAGTGAGCAAGAGAAGAGTGGGCTTCCAGTGGCCCCATGAAGTGTAATTTGAACTCACACTTTATGAAATGCCACTTTTGACTCATCTCTCAGAAAAAGGAAAGATACGCTTTTAAGTCAAATGCACACTCCTCCAACTTATTTCTCTAAAGAGATTTGATAGTGTCATTCTGACAGTAAAACTTTAATTTATGTGGCATAGTTTCTTTAAGAAGTTACAACTTTCCTCACACTGTTGAAAGTTCTAAGAAATAAGTGGTAATAGTTGTATTTTTTGCAGAGAGGAAGGGATACCAGCCTAGAGCATTATGCCCTGGGCATATCCAGATATAGTCCAGGCTTCCATCTGGATAATGGCCCTGACTGGGAACTGGCCCCTCACCTGTGAGCCATCACTGACACCCAACTGTGAGACCAATGCCACATCCACCCGTATCAAAGTGGTATTCTTTGGGAAGAACAAAGTGGAGAGGCAGAGGGAGTGGGATCTTTGCCACCAGGAGAATTTGGGGGGGTTGTAATACCCAAGTCACACAACTCTTCCCCTCCCCCAAGTACCGTCATTGGGATCCCTTGGAAAGACAGTGGTCAAGCTGGGCTGGGGCACTCAGAAATAGGGAGGTTCTCCTGGAGGGGAAGCCTAGGGGCACCCTGGAGCCTAAGAGACAGGGTCCCACAGCTCCCTAGACTCCTCAACATATGAACTGGGGCGCAGCATAAACATTTTATTGAGATCTGAACCCAGTGCTTTTGTGCCTAACCATTTTGGAACTCAAAGGGGAAACAAATAAAAAGAAGGAAATGAGCGAGAAAAAGGATGGAATTTGCCTCTGTTCCCCAGCAGGACAGACATCTCAAAGCACCCAAATTGAAACAAATGAGTTAATTACATGTCCTTTAAACTATGTTTATTTACACTTGCTGCCTTCCGAATTTGGGCATTGCAGTCTCCTAAGACTCCTTTGTTCTGGAAGGAATCTGAATTCAAGAGGACAGCTGATTTGTGGGGTTTTAGCCAGAGGAAGTTAGGCTGGGCAAGCAAACCTGGGTGCTGCTGCACTATTTGTTAAAAAATTATATTCTGATTCCTGTTTCTATTTGGCTGTTGGGCAAAACAAATGCATAATTAAGAACTTCACCTTTGACTGTTTAGCTCTCCTTAATTTTTTCTTTTAACACCAATAGGAAATTTCCATTTTCATATAGTAGCATCAAGATACCCTGCTCTATTGAATCAACCAGTAGGTTTTGAAAATAAGCATAACAAGCCATATAAAAAATAAGAAAATCCACTTTTAGGGTTTTAGATTCATGCCGTTTAATTGTTCGTCTATTTCCATGATAAGGTGAGACTGGTCCTGTGTCACCGGAGGGACTGTATCCTGCTGTTTTTTCCCATCCTCATTTACAATGATTATGTTATCAGGCTAGCCAGGCAAAAGGGTGGAGCGACTATAATTTCAAAGCAGGATTAGGTTGAAATAACGAGGTCACCAAGTTGTGGTTACCAAGGCAACGTCACATCTAAGAATATGGGATGCTTCTAGGAGATGAGGCAAAGCCTGGAGCCTTTTTTCCCCCCTCTGCACAAAAATCGCTCACTTCCTAGATAAAAAATCCTTATTAATTGCTTTTAAACACATTTATTCTTTATTTTTAGGAATCAGTTTTTAAAAAAATAAGCTTGATTTCAAAGTTTGTATTTTTTATTTTTACTTAAGTGATAATGAATCTCACAATAGTCGATTGGACCATTGTTTTCCCCTCCCTTTGGGAACTCGTATTTACTTTCTTCTTTCAGTTTTTTTCCTTTCTCTGCATGACCCCTGCCCCCCCCCCACCCCCGCCTCCCTCTTTCCCTTTCTCTTTTAATATTGCAGGGAAAAGACATGGAACAAAATGAAAAAATTGAAAGTTACGTGTTCTGGTCAGATTTTGAGATTACAAAATTGTAATAGGTGCTGAAAACTGTAACCTACAGCCAGAATATTCATGCCTCCCTCCCTCAGAAAAATGCTGAGCTCAAGTGAGAAAACCTTGGTCTTCATTGTCTCCTAAAATTTCAATCCACCTTTAAAATTGTGGACTATGGAGGTAAAGCAACTAAGAGGGAGAAGATCCAGCAGTCAGTGCTTCTGATCAATATCAGCTATCAGTCCGAACAATTCCCACCAATTAACCTCTTTTTCCTCCGAATTCATTTCTGTCCTCTGAGTTTTTAGATAATGGCTTCAAGTTTCTTCATCTTATAAAAAGTAGGCTTATTTTAATATGGGTTCGTGTTTGTGAAGCATGGATTTTACTTAGGTCTTTTCTTAAAAGAACATTTCTGACCCAGCGTGAATCACGGGACACCGTGCCGTGTGATTGGAACCATCAGATTCCTTCGCGTTACAACACGACTGCTCTTCAGGACATGTTGGCTGTTCACCTTTTGCCCTGGCTTTGCATAAGGAATATGAAGTGTGCTTGCAAACAGAACCTTGTTAGTGGGCAATAGTTTCTTCCTCCTGGAAACCCACGTCAAAGGATTCTCATTCTCATCATTTTGTTTTCAGTTTTGAGCCTGGGGTGATGGAAAGCTTCTGGATTCCAGAGTCTGCAGGATATGGGTTTGAAGATCTGCTGCGTGATCGTGGACAGGTAAAGTCGCCGCTCTGAATTTCTTCACATGGCTCTATGAGGACTGAATGAGATATCATGGAAACAGCACTTAGCTCAATGTCTGACATTCAAAATAAACCTCACATTTCCAAAATAATAAAGCTGCATATGAAATTAATCTGTCTTCCCAGTCTTGCCCCCTCCCTGTCCCCTAATACCTTCAGGATAGTTTTCCTAAAATTCAAATCAGATTATATCATTTCCTTGCTGCACTGGGTTGGATAGTGTCCTCCCCAAATTCATGTCCACATGGAGTCTGTGAACGTGGCCTTATTTGGAAATAGAGTCTTGGCAGTTGTGATCAAGTTAAGATAAAGTCAATCTGGATCAAGGTGGACCCTAAATTTAATATGAACAGTGTCCTTATCAGAAGAGTGACATTGGGACACAGGGACACAGGGATACAGACACACAGAGACACAAAGAGGAGAATGCCATGGGACGACAGAAGCAGAGATTGGAGTGATGCGTCTATAAGCTGATAAACACCAAAGGCTGCTAGCAACCACCTGACATTAGGAAGAGGTCTGGAAGGGTCCTTCTTTGGAGCATGCAGAGGGAGCATGGCCCTGTGGACACCCGGGGTTCAGACTTTTGGCCTCCAGTACTATGAGAGAGTACATTTCCAGAACTATGAGAGAATTGTTTTCTTAAGCCACTTGACTTGTGGTAATTGGTTACAGCAGCCCTGGGAAACTAACACACCCGCTTCAAACCTTGTGGTGGTTCTCATCATCTGAGTGAGGTCCGAGGTCCCACGACCTGCTCCCTGATGGTCTCTGCAGCCTTACTGCTCCTGTCCTTTCTTCTGATGTCTCATCTGCTCTAGATGTCTTTCAGTCTCTCAATGCAGCGCTCTCCTGTGCCCCAGAGCCATGTCCTCCTAGAGACCATCCGCCCATCTCTTTTTAGAACAGCCTTTCTCTCCCCGGTCACCTAGTTAACTCCCACATATCTTAAAGGTATCGCCGTAAACATCCTTCCTTAGGGGTCTTTCCAGATGCCTAGACTGGTGCAAGCCCTTTCAAGTGCTCCCCCAGCACTCATCCTCATTTCTCCAGTTATTTTGATGGCAGACCATAAGCTCAGTGAGGTCAGGACCTGTCTCTGTTCTTGCTCACCGCTGGGTTTCTGCATCCTGGGATGGGGCCTGGGAGAGCACAGGCCCAATCAGCACAGATGGAATGATTCAGTGAATGAATGACTGAGTACATGATTGTTTGGCATGCGGTTAAAATCTTGGTAAGATCTGGTGAGAGGTAGGAATGCTGCTGATCAGAGATAAATTAGCAGCTAATCTACAATTTGGATTGATTACCATTGATCCAAATTTATAGGATTTTGATTGTTTTCATGAAATATAGGCCCAAAGTTCCTCCTCCCCTCCATCTGATTGTCTACTTTTAACTAAAAACTAATACATGTTCATGGTAAAAAATGGTAAAACATTTCAATGAGACATAAGCTTTTCTTCCATCTCAAAACCACATCCTACCTGCTTTCCCTAGAAACAGCAATTATTAAGAGTTTCTTATTATTATGAATAATCCAGTAGAAATAATCCAAACATATAAAACACACAGTATGCACAATGTTCTGCTGTTTATTCACTTAAAATATGTCTTAAAATGAATTTTGTACTGGCACATATAGTTATATCTCATTCTTTTTTTTATTGGTTGCAATTTATTTAACTGTCCTCCTAATGTTGAAGATTTACATGGTTTCCTGATTTTTGATATTACAGATTATACAATAAACCTTCTTGTACATGAATCTTGGTGAGGTTATAACGGTAGGATATATTTCTAAAGGTGGCATTGTTGTGCCCTAAGCCAACCACAAATACATTAGGCCAAGGAATCAATTGGAGAAAGAGAATAATTTTGATTTAAAAAACCCTTTAAAGTTTTGATAAGATATAGATAGAAGACGAAATGGCTATTGAGAAGGTTATTCCAGGTTAATTTTTTTTTTCTTAAAGATGCATTTTCTTTTTCTAATTTAGGTCAACAGAGTCCAAAAAAAAATGACTCCTTGAACAATTCTGAAATTATTGTTCTGATTTTTTTTTTTTTGTGTTGTCAGCCATATGGCTAATTACCATATAGGCTATATTTTTAATAACATATAGTAAAAAGGAAAATCAAAGTAGGTTGAAAAAAGGAGTATGGGCTAAAAATAATTGTACATTTTAAAAAACTAAACACAAACAAAATCTTACTTGAATGTCAGAAAGATTTAGGTAATCATTGTGAATTTATTATGCTAGTTACGAGTAGGTATGTTAAGATCCTTTAAAAAACAAGTTTTTAACAGAATTGGAAATTTCACACAACCAAGATTCTTGTAAAATACACAACATGATTTTGAAGACTTGAGATATTTATAAGTCAGGGAATGGGGGGACTTATGATCTAAAAAATCAAGACATATTGCAGTCTTCTTAGAAATACAGGGGGAAAAAGTCCATATAAAAATAGCTAGTTTTAAGCACCAGAAGTGCTAGGAATTTAATTCCACAGTCATTTATTAAGGACTTATGGTGTGTGTAGTTTCAAAGAATAGAAGGGAGATGACTTTTACCCAGAAGGAACTGGAATTTGTAATCCAAGACAACCATTTCTAAGAATGCTGCTGCTTCATTCTTTAGAATTTTCTACTGAAAAAAAGTGGGAACATAAATTGCTAGAAATAATTTCACCTTAAATGTGTGTTTAACCTTTTATCCAGTCATTCCGGTTTTGGAAATGTATTCTAAAAGAGACAATCATCTCTATCTCTATCTATCTATCAACTATCTATCTATCTATCTATCTATCTATCTATCTATCTATCTATCTATCAATCATCTATCGAGAGAATGCCAAAGGTTTGTTTTCAGAGGTTTTTTTTTTTTTTTTCAACCCAGATGTGAGCAGCCTTCTTGACCTTGCCCTTTGGAGAGCAGGGTGAAATTGGGAGATGTTCCGACTGTCTGCCTCCTGCTTCCTGCTTCTTTCACACAGCTTCTTTTATTACATGTCAATCCAGACATGAAATCCAAGCCCTTTGTTAGTTCTGGGGAAAAATCCTCAACAAAAACATTGTTTAAAAGTTAAGATTCATGGGGACAGGTAGACTGCAAACTATGTTCTGTTCTCTAGGGTTTGTTTGGCCACCTTATGATCAGGGACCCTCTCATGGCCTGTCCCCAGTCAGTACCCACCATTAAATCATGGCTCTCCTCTTTTCTCACTTTTACTTTTTCCCTCTAGAACAACAAGAAAATTCATCTCCCTGTTTTAGAAGAGCAGTTAATTCCCCTTCTTTGAAGTTTTGGGGACCAGTTGCCATATACTTCCTAAAATATCAATCTACCCCAAACTTTAAAAAAATTATTTATTTTTTGGGGGATATAATTGGCACCCAATATTATGTTACTTTTAGGCATACAACATAATGATTCAATATTTTGTGAAATGATCACCATAGTAAGTCTAGTTAACATCCATCACCATACACAGTTACATACCCCC
This sequence comes from Panthera pardus, assembly GCF_024362965.1. NCBI lineage: Eukaryota > Metazoa > Chordata > Mammalia > Carnivora > Felidae > Panthera > Panthera pardus. The sequence continues at coordinate 191,548,340 of NW_026526688.1, forward strand.
AAACTCTTAATCAAGGATTTTCCCTGAAGAAAGCTTCCCCCTAAGAGAAATTTCAGATGTTTGAATAATATTTTATTTCATTTTTACACCTTCCTCTCTATCTTTACTGTAATAGTAAACATTTGAAAACAATCTGAATGAAAAAAATAAGAGAATGGCTGGATGAATTATAATCATGACCTATACTGACTTTTATACTGTCCTAAAATTATGTTTACAAAGGTATTGCTGATTCATTCATTTATTCATTCATTCATTCACTAAGTATTTACTGAGGACCTGTTATGACTTGGGAGCTGTACTAGGCATTGGGGATATAGTGAGGTAAACAGAGGACACAAAATCTCTGTTACAATCTAACAGGAGGGACAGATATGAAACAAATATTTTCACATTCACTAATGAAGTACATTTGTGGCAAGTGCTATAAAACAGCGGCACTGGGTCCTGGGAAATTGCAAAAGGGGAACCAGAACTGATTTGGAAGAGGTAAATTTTGGAGGTCATATGTGAAGACCTGTTAACTAGGCAGGTGGAGAGGGAGTGATGGTGGGAGAGTTCCAAGCAGAGGGAACAACATGTGTAAAGGTCCTGGAGTGGAAGGAAACAGGCTGAGTTTGAAGAACAGGAAGGGTTAATGAGGCTGAAGTATAGAGAACAAAGCCAGGATGATGTGAAATGCACCTGGAATGAATGCTGGGGTCAGAACATGTAGAACCTTAGGGGCTGTGTTAACAAATTTGGAATTTCGCCTTAAAAATAAGGGGAAGCCATTGAACACTTCAAGCAGCAGGATGACATGAGATTTGGGTTTTTAAAGATACTGACTGCAGTGTAGAATGGATTGTTAGAGGCCAGGAGTAAATAAAAAGGGACCCATTAAGGAGTTATTGAAGGTGTTCTGCTAGGAGATGATGGTGGTTTAAGCCAAAGGGGATTTTCCCTCTTAGGATACTTTTGGCAATGCATGGGGACATTTTCGTCTGAAATTAACTATGGTGGTTTTCTTTCGATTAACGTTAGCATGGTATATCTTTCTGTACCCCTTTGCTTTTAACCTGTCTATGTCTTTATACTTAAAGTGGATTTCTTATAAACAACAGGTAGCTGGGTTTTTTAATCCACTCGTGTAATCTCTGCCGTTCAATCGGTGTATTTAGACCATTCATATTTAAAGTGAATATCGATATAGATGGGTTGATATCCACCATGTTTGACACTGGTTTTTCTTTGTTACACTTGTTCTAGAAATAGAAGTTCCAAGAGCACATAGTTTATGTTTTTCACTCTCTCTGCAGACTTGTCAAACTTCCTAAACATTTCAGGAATTAAGTAAGTTGTAAGGACCCACTACTGACAATGTTTACTAACCAGACTGATATTTCCCACTCTCTATTGGGCATCGGTGTTTGACTTACCTTTGGCATCTCAAACTCAGTCTGTGCAAACCTGATTCCTCTTGATTAATGATGTCAATTTCCATCCAACCATTCAAGATTAAAATCTTGACATCATCCATTTCTCCTCTCCTTCTTTATTTCTCCTATTTAATTGGACAATGTGTCCTACAATTCTAAATCAGAAATGTCTTTCTGATTTGCTTCTGTTTCTTCCTGCTGTTAATACTTCAAACAGTATTGCTTCAAGTAGGAGCATCATCTCCTACTTAGAAAATTACAAAAGCTTCAATAAGTGTTTTCCCTTTCTTGCATCCTCTACATAGCCCCCAGCAATGCAATCTCATTTTATTACTCCCCTTATTTAAAATTTCCATTGGCTTTCCACTTCATCCCCAGGATAGCTCCGTACTCTTTACCATGGTAAATAAGATTTTGGGAACCTGTCTTCTACTTTTCTGGTTTCATCTTCTATTTGTGCTCCCATACTGCTTGCTGTTCAGAGATACGGAGTGCACATTCTGCACTTGAATGTCTCAGTGCCTTTGTGATGCTGTTTCTTTATGCTAGAATGCTCTTTCCTTGCTTCTCCAATGACCAGTTCCTGCTTGTCATTTACAACCCAAGTTGAATGACACCTTTTCATGAAGACTTCCATGACTTCTGTATAGAGGTTTGGATCCCTTTTTCATGTCACATAGCACTTTCCATTTATCTGAGAGGAACACTCAGTATACCTAATTACTTGCTTCCAGATCTTCCTTCCCCATTAAGCTGTGTGCTGTCTTCTTATTCTTTTAGGGAGGCACTTATTCTAGTGCCTTTATATAGATCTTACATACAATTCTTTATTGTCCTTATTGGTGAGGGGTGAATACATTCTTTTGGTTTGATATTATTGGTGAGAAGAAAGAAAGATGCTCACTCTTGTGGATTTCTCTTAAGGCTTTCTAGTTGCTGGGCATATTTCAGAGCCATGGACAAAGACAGTTCAGTTCTTCAATGCTTTCCTCTGCTCTCAGAAGCAGAATCAGACTTGTGTCCCCTACCAACAAGCACAAGACTGAGAAAGGCTTGACTAGAGTGTTCCAGATAGCTACACCCCCAGAATGACAGAAGCTTCAGGCGGCAGTCAGAAATCTTTGATGTGCAGTTTCCATGCACCTGTTGTAACTTTCTTTGGTACAAGAAGTAAGGTGGTCACAAAGGAAATTATATATTCTGGGCTTCTTCCTTCCTCCATAGTTTTTTAATTCCTTCTAAAATTAGGGTTTCCTGCAGTTATTTGATCATCCACCCCTTAGTAAAAAAGTCTATTTTACATATTAATATATCTCAACGTTTGACAAGTGTTGACTATGCATGGCTTGGATAATTCAGACGTGGAATGATATCTCAATTGAAAAATAAACACACACACACACACACACACACAGGCTAGAAGATTATTTCACTTAGATGAGCCTAGTTTAGAATTTCTTGGGCTATTAAGTGAGAACAGTTCATCACCTAGACTAATGGCTGAACTTCTGTGTTGGTTCATGATGATTTTCCTTTCAAATCAGTTTACACATGAATATAACACAGACAATCCAATTTGATCTTGTATCCAAATTCCATTGCTCAAATCAGAAGTGTAGTCATGGCCCAAGACTCCAGCCTACCTCCCCAGTTGGGGATTTACTAGGAAATGTTGGTGTTGCCTCTTCTGTATACATTACTGTCTGTTGCTTCTCTAATCAAATTGATTTTTCCTCAGGATGAATCTTTCCCTGGTACTTACTCAGGATCTTGTTGATGGAACATGGAGGAAAAATACATTATGCATTTCACGTGGAAAAAAGCTCTAACCAGGTGAAGTTTCATTAAAAAATATACAACTGTTTTTGATAGAATTTTAAGATAGAAAAGGTGTTGTCCTTTGCGATTGAGCCTCCAAAAGCATTCAGTCGGCTCTGGTGGTTATCTCTCCTAAAGGCAGCCGAGTCCTCTGTCCTTCTTCCCCTCTTCCATTTCCTCCTCGCTTGTCCAGATTTTCCAGGGTCTGTGTCTCAGCTCAGCTCCAGAAGCAAGGTGGATCGAGTGGAGGATATAAACCTAGGGACAAACACACTCAGCAAAGTGTCAGCAAGAAATACAGTATCAATAGCTGTTAAAAATATACCAGTAATATGCTATATAAATATATATTCTTTATAGTTATGTCTATAGTAGGAAAACAAAGTCTTATTTAGTAAGAAGATATTTTATCAGTTTCTCTAGACCTAATTTAAAAAAAAAACAACCAGCAGTGTAGCTGAGGGAAATGTAAAATTTTTACATTAATGGCTAGTCTCTGGGTACTTTAAATAATTCCAAAGATAAGTGTAGACCCTTTCTTTATGAACTTTTGTGACATGACATTATTATGTTACTGCAGAATAGATTAAAAACAGCACCTAATTTCTGTTCAGCCACAATTAGAGGTGAGGTTCCAACCTGGTTCATTAATCTTTCAGATAAGAAATAAACTTGTTTTTCCTAAACTGTTAGGAGATTGATACTCTCGCTTCGGTGGCGTTTTGTTTACTTGGCATGTAAACTGTCTGGGCTTGTGGGCACTGTACTTGATTTGTCACCTCAGGATAAGATAATTTGGGATCTTTCACATTTCCAAATCATGTCGTGCCTAAGCAGTTGAACCAGCTGACAAATGAGATGTGCCTGCAGTGCGGCTCCGGGGGTCGGGGGTGGGGGCGCTGGGCGGGGGGCTGACGAGTGTGAGCGGCATGTTGGTTTATTAACAGACACATTTGATTCCAGAGGTTAATGTTTTTGTGCACAAGACAGATTACACAGTGCACGATCTGCATCCCAAAGAGAGATACAGAGCTGCAGCCCATGGGTTGGGCCACCATCCCTTTGGTCCCTGAGCTGTTGTAGCTGCAAGGTTCCTTCGTGAGAAGTGGCCTGGTCATGGTTCTCAGAAGGCCAGGCTCCCGGTTTCCTGCAGTTGATTCTTTCTAACTGTTGTGATTTTTTCCCATTTCTCTGTTGTTTATGCAAGTTCAACTTTTTTTTTTTTTTTCTCTGCTAGGAATTTGGGAGCACTGGTGGCCTGTGCTACCTGTTGCGTGTTCACTAACCCAGCACTAAGTCATGTCATTGTGTCAGTTAATGAGCAATTGTACGTCAGACAATAATAGTAAGAATAACTGCCATTCATTGAGTGATCGTCTTGTGCCAGGCACTGTTCCAAAGCTTCTCATGAATTAACTTATATCATCCTCACCTCAGGGTGAGGAGAGGACTGGTACTCTTGCCATTTTATAGAGGAGGAAATGGAAGCCCAGAGTCACTTGCCCAAGGTCATTACTAGAGAGGGAACCTCAACAGGTGTCCTTTCAACTCAAACAAAGGCAGCTGCAGAGCGGCATGGGGTGTTGGCATCACTTTGAGTTGTGGTGATGTGGCGCTCACCCAGGTAGGGATAACCTCATTCAGGGATCACTTGGATTTCTTTGTTTGTCTTACTGGCCCCTAGAGTCTGGCATTCAACATGATCACCTGTTGAGAGAGCCTCATTTGACCGTACAAGAAATGGTTCCCCGACCCAGAGCAGAAAGGAGTGTGCTCTGAATCGAGGTTTTCACACCAGTGGTTGAGTTCTTCATCTCTTTCTCTGCAATGGCTCCAAACATCCTTACTTGCTGAATTCTATAGCTCTGGGTTCCTCTGATAGCTACTACGTAGGTCCGTGTGGTGAGACAGCAATGAGATCCCTTCCCTGCCCCTTCCCCTCCTGCCCTTCTCCTCTTCCCCTTTCTTCTCCTTCAGGATGCTTTCTGTTAAAGGACAAGTCACTTCTGAATTAGGTTCTTGGACCGAATTTCCACATGTGTACATGTGTAGGGGGTCTTTCCATACAACACCAGCACTTCTTGGATGCCAGCTGGTGTCCTACAATGCAACTCAATTATCTACCCAGAGACAGCATCAGATTCCACAGGTTAAGGGTTCAGTCCTACAAGACTGCCCCCAGCCCCCTGCCAACTTCAGATGCCAATTGCAAGCCCAGGTTCTTACCTGTGCTTCTGACCGACTGCTACAATTTGGAGTTTCCTATGACCTCCTTTTTTGGACTTCAGACACTAGTTGCAAGCCCAAGTTGTTACCTGTACTTCTGCCGACTGGCTATAAATCAGGTTCCTATGACCCACTCCTCAGGTTCAGTTAATTTGCCAGAGTGGCTCACAGAACTCAAAGAAACATTTTACTTACTAAATCACTGGTTTATTATAGAAGGATGTAATGCAGGAATAGCTAGATGGAAAGGATGCATAAGGCAGGGTACGGGGCAAGGAGTTCCCATGACCTCTCTGAGTATGCCACTCTTTGCACATCTCCATGTGTTCACCAACCTGGAAGTTCTCTGAATCTGTCCTCTTGGGTTTTTATGGAGGCTCTACTACATACTCATGGGTGATTAAATCAATGGCCATTGGCGATTGATTCAAAGTCTGGGTCTTCTCCAACAGAGGTGAGGTGTGAGGGATGGGGAGGTGGGACTGAAAGTTAACCCTCTAGTCACATGGTTGGCTCCCTTGGCAACCAGGGTGGGGTCCAAAAGTCATCTTATTAACACAACAAGAGACACCTTTATCACTCTCCACACTGAGGAAATTCCAAGGGTTTTGGAACTGTGAGTCTATGAAACTGTAGACAAAGACTAAATATATATGACAAATGTGTTTTGGTCATCTGAATGACCACATGTATATTTTTCTTTTAAATCACAATGTCGCAACCTCTGAGCAGTGTCTTATGGATTTTGCCCTTCACTTGGTCCATGCTTTTTGCTGTGAAGCCAGGAGTCCACCAATGCTTTTTCTGAGGGAAGATGGCTGCCAACTTGATTACAATCTGAGAAAGATTGCCACCTGCCCCCAAGTTGCTGAATCTATGATATTCTCTGTTATAAAGAAACATCTCCCTGTCCTTATTTGTTTCTTTTCCTCCCTCAAGTTATCTTCAGCAACCCTAAAGTTTTGCTATTAACCATTTTCTGTCTGCACTGTGTGGGTGACTCCATAGGAGAGCAAAGCTACTACAATTTCTCGATTCTGAAGTGCATGTCCCCCCCCCCCCCATTTTAATATCTCTGAAATTGAGTGGTATCTTCCAATCAATGGCACACAAGCTTTAAATGGTAGCATTTTCCCCCTTAGAGATACATAAACTAGTATTGTATAATTGATGGACACTTAGATTCAATGAAATGCAATATTATGTATTAGGAGACCAGGGGAAAAATCTCTTTTCTAATAAGTATTTGTCAAATACCTGCTAGATGCCAGGCTTTTGCCAAATGTTGGGGATACATACATGAAGAAGGCATAGCTCCTATGCCAAAGGAGAGCATAACCTCCAATTTGATGAAAGTTTAAGAAGTGAGGGCTGGGATGCATTCATACAACCAAAAGGGTTTGTGAAGTCTAAAACAATTGATCGGTATAAGGTATTATTATGATTTCCTGAGTTTTATAATATTAAAAATGTCTTCAGAATTACAGTCAGGACTATCACTCTTGAAGGCTGTCAGTGCGCTTCCTTGAAGGAACATTTTTCTGACAGGAATCTGACAGAAGTCAATGTGTCCTCAGAGCTTTTAGTCTTAGAGTTTCTCTCAGCCTAACGAGGAATCCTTTATCTTAATTAGGTTTAAATATATCTTCTTTTGACCCTAATCAACCTCTAGTGGAGAGCTGTGAATTTCTTAGACTATTTTTTGGTCCTCTTTTGATTGGTTTTTCTTAGCAACTTCTTTCAAAAATGCATAAGTGGTAGGGTAGAGGAGAGAGAGAAAAACAAACTTGCATGGAATGTGCTTTGCATTAGCCATTCTCCTCAGTGTCCTAAATTCTTGCTACTCTCAAGTGTGGTCCAGGGACCAGCGGCTTCAGCATTGCCTGGGAGCTTTGTCGAAATGCTGCATCTCAGGCCCTGCCCTGGACTTACCGAGTCAGAAGCTGCATTGGAACAAGAATCCCAAGGAAATTCACATACACATTTAAGTTTGAAAATCACAACCCTACATCATTATTATGTTTAATTTGAAGAGCTACCTGATGATGGAGATTTTGCTATTCCAGTTTTGGGCTGAGGAAACAGATGCTTGGAAAGGTTAAGTGACTTATTTAACATACAAGGTTGAAAAGTAGAGGAGGCAGGATTCATATTCTAGTTTTTTTCGGACCCACATTATGTCTTTCTACACTGATTCTTCTGTGTCCCCTAGTGTCGATGAACAGCAAATGATATATTATTATCTTTACCTTTTTATAAGTTTTGTACACCCCCAGACATAACAAAGAACTTATTAAACTCAAATGGTAAAGATAAGCATTTATATCCTGATGATTGCCTTCAAGCACCATATCTCATGTGCTCAAAGGTCCAGAGGGCTCAGGATTATTCCAGAAACTGGACCGGGATGAAGCATGTCAGTTAGGTGGACAAGACCTAATTATGACCGTGATTGTCAAAACAGCTCTGTTTAGAGCTTTGAACTTCATGTTCTGTCCTTCCAATTGTGGGAGGTGATAAGGAGGATGGAAAGGCCTGAATGGGAAGGGGGAGGAGGCCAGGAAGAGAGACATTCCCATGCTGGCTGGCCAGCTGGTGAGTGCACTGGAGAGAATTGTGATGGAGAGAAGGGAAAATTTAGTATTATGACAATATTATTTATTATTAATCTAAAGTCTTAATTCTAATTTCACCTATTGTCCCCCAAATTATTCATGTGGAATTTTTAAAGATTCCAATCAAGATCTATACAATTCATGCATTACATTAGGTTTCTGTGACTCTTTATCTGCATTCATGTGCAACATTTCCTCAGCCTTTTTCTGCTTCTCTGGGCATTGATATGTTTGAAGAGCACAGGTTCCTTATTTGGTGGAACACACATCAATTTTGGTTTGTCTGATGTTACCTCATGATTTGATTTAGGATATGCATTTTTGGCAGGAACGCCATAGCAGTGATTCTGGGTCCTTCTCAATGCAGCAGTTTCTTTTCAAATACTGACCTTCATGAAGAGGAGTGAGGCCTCCTTAGAGAAAGTCTGATTCTAAGGAAGACTCAGATGATCCTGGAGCATGTTGTTGCCCAGAAAACAAGGAAATGCTTACAAGGTTTCAGGATCCAGCTCTGAAAGCTACCTCTGGTCAAACATGGGACAAGGTGATCATTAAAAGTCAAGGATAGTGATCAACTGGTCATCTGTTGAATGACATCAATATCAATTATCAATGGGAGAACACTTACAGTAAAATCCCCATAAATATATAGAGAAAGGAACAAGGAAGAAATTACATATCCCAACTTTTAGATATAGAAGAAGGAAATAAATGCCAACTAATAAAAATGTAGAAGTTAGAAAACCACCATTTTGCAACCATGAGTATGATCACTGTTTCAGACAAGGCTCATCCACATGGATGCGAAATCATCCACATGGATGATAAAAAGTTTAATGAGGAACAGGTATTTACATAATCTCAAAGTATCTCCCCACATTGTTTATTGTAACCAAATATGTTTTTTATTAAAAATGACTTTAAGACTAAAATGTGCTAGCTAAAAATGAATATTTCAAGACTGCCATGCCAGACTCAGACTCATCAAATCAGAATGTCTGCTGGGATTAGATCCTGAGAATCAGTTTTTTTTTTTTTTTTTTTTTTTTTTTTTTTTAAGTGGGCTTCACACACAACACAGAGCCCAGCCTGGGGCCTGAACTCAGGACCCTGAGATCAGGACCTGCGCTGAGATCAAGAGTTGGACATGTAACTAACTGAACCACCCAGGCACCCTAGAGAACCAGCTTTTTAATAAGCCCATTTAAATGTTGTCACCACTGACTAAGGACTTCCAATCTCTGCGTTGATGGAAATTCTACTCTTTTCCTCTTACTCCATCCTGGTGGCTTGAAGGGTGATGACAGGTAGCAGAATCACCCATTTCATTTCCTTTTGATTCTGATTTTGATCTGATCATTTCAGACCAGAGTGAAACGTTCTTTATTGACTCGGAGCCCTTGTGTCCACCGCAAAGCATCGTCTTCCTTTTTTTGCCAATCCAGCAACAAAGAATTCACATTACTAAACATACAGTGCTCTTTTTTGTTATCCATGTGGTTTTAATTAAGTTTTAACTAATTTCCTTTATCTTGTCATAATTATTATGATCTTCCAAGTCATGTCACATTAATATGTGAAAACGGCTCCCTGGCATGTCTGGCCAAGGAACAAAGCCATTATGACCTGTCTTACTAAATTAAAGTGGGGAGACCAATCAACTTGCATTTTGTTGCTTTGCTTTCTTTGATAATTTATGTTAAAGGTAAGCGAAGGTTCAAAGGAGACAACACATTGCAGCCTATCGTCCCCATCACATATACAGCAAATAAAAGTATTGCAGACTTTAAAAATGTACATACATCACCAGAGAAATGAAAAACAAGACAGCATATATCAAGGAAGCTACTGGTAGTGATCAAATTGATCTGTTGCAACCCAAACTTTCAGGTTTATAGAAGTCTCTGTAATGACCATATTTTCGCTAATATAAAGTTGGCAACATATCATTAGACAATGGATTTTATTTTTCTGATTCATGAATTTGTTTAAAAGGAAGGTTTGCAAAGGTAAATGCATGCAATCCCATTTATCCGAATGCTATTTATTGAAAAGAATGAAATGGAAACTCATCTGGGAAAATCTGGGAATAGAGTCACTGCAGGTGGAAACTACATTTTGGGTAAAACAAGACAAGGTAGGTTGGAGAGGATAGTACCTGTTCCCGCTGCTGGTGCAAACAGATGCTGACTACTCTGGGTGTGTTTAATGCAAGCACTTTTGAAGGCTCTTGCTGTGCAAACTCTCAAGTTACTGCACAGGACAGGACTGCTAAGCCTCATTAAATCTTTTTGCTGATAGATATTTTGGCACTTACTCACCAAGTGGCCTGTGTGTGTGCAGTTTAAGAGATCCTTATTTTTTTAAATACAATTCTCATTGATTAATCTTTATATAGCTATCATTTCTTGAGCACCTGCCATAGGCCATGTACCATGCTGAGTCCTATTCCCCACACTAATTTAATTCAAATAGCAGGCCTGGAAGGTAAGCATTACTGTCCCTATACACGTCTAAGGCGCTGAGCTCCCCAAGGTTAAGTAACTTGCTCAGCTTGTCAGTTAATAGAACCAGATTTGAACCCAGGAATCTGACTTCCAAACCCATAGTGTCTGGCTGGCCCTCTCTAGTGCACTTATGAGATGCTTGCAGGAATGATGAGTTCTGGTCATGCTCTCAACCTATCTGTTCTGGGTTCCTGCTAGTTTGCCTTTTTGCTCTGTGAGCAGGACTTTATTTTCTGGTCCCTGGACTAGGTCAGCCATGGTTCTTCCCTGTTATGTTCCCATGGCCCATTTATTTTCTTTATCATAACAAAGAAACATCACAGCTTTTTCTACTACACATTTAATGTTTCTATTCGCCACTAGATTGTAAGCTCCACGAGGGCAGGAACCGAGTCTCTGTTGGTCACAACTATATCTAGCATATCTCATGGCACATGATGGGTGCCCAGAGAATATTGAAAATACAAGTGAGTGAGTGTTGTACTAAAATCATCACAGCAGAGTCTTTTCTCCTTCAGACCTGAGATTGCTCCCTTATATTCGTTACACCTTTTCCTTCTCTTTTACCTTTTTGTCTCATCAGAATATGTAGCAAGTGGAGCAGCCAAGGCCCAGATGTGGGTCTTTCTTATTTCCTTCACCTTATACCACATTTAAAAGTGGAAAGGAGGCTTCTGGCTGCGGGTCCTATCAAACCACCAGCCGATTCTTCTTTTGTTTCTTATTTGCTATCCCTAACACTAATTTTTAACTGGCTGAAGCATCAGAGCCAGAAAGCGCCACCCTTGAATGTCTTGCTTGCTCAGCTGAAAGCAGCAGCTGTTCCAATAAGCAATTTGAGGTTCGGCACCTGAGATTGGCTCCCTCTTTTAAGCAAGACTGCAAGCTCAACAGAATGTAGGAAAGCATGAAAAAGTTTCCTAGCCTGTTTCTCTTAATGTAGCAAGGAAAGCAGCACAGGTTGAGGAAGGATATTTGCATTCTGGACAAGGAGAACTGGCTCCAACATGTACAATTTCAGCTGAACTTCTTTTGATGGGGTCCTGGGAATCACGAATGATTTGTTCATCAAGGGTTATGAAGAAATGACTGTCTGAAAGATGGTTTTGTTATTATCCCTATTGTGTGTCCTAAGTGGTGTACTGGTAAACGTGGCTTTCCCTTCAGCAAAGCCCTGACGTGTGGTGTTTGCAATTTCTATAGTGTAAATAGTCCCTTTGTGGCTATTTCTTTTTTTTTTTTTTAAGTGAAATATGGTTATTTATTTATTTATTTATTTATTTATTTCAATATATGAAATTTATTGTCAAATTGGTTTCCATACAACACCCAGTGCTCATCCCAAAAGGTTCCCTCCTCAATACCCATCACCCACCCTCCCCTCCCTCCCACCCCCCATCAACCCTCAGTTTGTTCTCAGTTTTTAACAGTCTCCTATGCTTTGGCTCTCTCCTTTGTGGCTATTTCAAACTAGTAACATGATGTCATTAAATGTATAATAGAGAGGTACTGTACATGACCTGTTCGCATATAGTGCTCTAAGTAGATCTAGCACACCCCTGTCTGTCTTAATCCCATTAGCTCCTACTTGGAAACAGAATGGTGGTTTAGGGCCTGAGCCCACCATGGGAGACAATGATGGGTGGTGAGGCAAAGGGCCAAGCTGGTGCTTGAAGCTGACAGACAAGGCCCATGAGCTAGAGAGGACACAGGCAAACATCCCATCTGGTGGGCAGGGGTGAAGGTGTAGAGAGAGTCAAGGTGAGGGTATCGAACCCAAAAGTTTAGCACCAGAGGCTGATAGATTGAGAGTGGAAGCATCGATGACATCAATGACATCTGGTTGACCTTGATTATGTTGCTGAAAGTCTCCACGCTTCAGTTTCTTTAGCTATAAAATAGGGATATATAATAATAGTTCTCATCTTAAAGAGTTTTTGCTGGATGACGGATTATTATAATAGATGTAAAGTGCTTAGCATGGTGCCTGGTGCAGAACAAGGGCTCAATTCATAGTCGCTACTACAGGTAGGTGGGCATGCATATGAGCAGGTGGGGCTTCCAGAGAAATGGAACATGAGGAGGAACCTTTAAGGAACCTTAAACACGAGGAGGTGTTTGCTGCTTATCTTCATGGGCTGGCGGTAGGTCTGCGTGGGTTAGCTGTCCTATAGGGTCAGGCCGGAGGTGGGTTGCTCAGCCTAACTGTTGGTGAGACAAAGAATCAAAACCCTCTTGAAAATTTTTTTTTACTGTTTATTTTTGAGAGCGAGAGAGACAGAACACAAGTGGGGGAAGGGCAGAGAGAAAGGGAGACACAGAATTTGAAGAAAGCTCGAGGCTCTGAGCTGTCAGCACAAAGCCCAATGCAGAGACTGAGCTCACAAACTGTGAGATCATGACCTGAGCTGAAGTTGGATAGAGTTGGAGCCAAAGTCTGACTGAGCCATCCACACTCCCCAAAAGCCTCTTTGATAATTGGTGGTGTGTGTGTGTGTGTGTGTGTGTGTGTGTGTGTTTTAATTAATTTATTTTTTTGTGCCTGTTTTCTAAACCGTTGAAAGAAAAATCTCATTCTTCTCTTTGTGGCAGGTTGTACAAAAAATCCTTACATTGAATTTTGGCTCACAAAGAACCCAAGAGTGCATTCTCACATTGGAATCCTGTCAAAGAAGAGATCGGGAGCTCTATGTATAGAGAGGCAGAAGAGGTGAGAGAATTATTGTTCCTGGAACACATGCTTCCCAGTGGGTAAGAAGGAAATATGTGGACATAAATGGATGGAACGTGTTACATAGCCCTCACCGCACATGCCAGTTCCTTATGAGAATGCTGTCCTCTCTGTTCTGCTGTTGTTGCTGTTTTTGTTGCTAAATTCCAGTAGATTGCCACATGAAGTACCCATGGCCGTCAGTCTTTCTGATTTTCCAAAGTCTGTAAACTTGAGAAAGTCAACCACTGGGAATGTATTGTGCCTTTTCTAAGAAGTGCATCATGCCCTTCTAACAGGACTGGACTTTGACTTCTGCTCTCATTCTTTCTCCAAACAGCAGCACAAGTGATCTTAACATGTACATTGGAACGCTTTGGGAGTTGAACCAAACTCTATGGTGGACTACCTCGAACAGTCTGATTCCAACATCAACTTCAGGCTCCGCCCTGCTTCTGCTGTCTTAGTTCAGCTGCTTCCTCTTTTCTGCCTTTTGCACATGACCTTCCCTTGGCCTGGGTTGATCTCTCCCCCTCTTTCCAGAGATGGCTCCTTCTCTCACTACCCGTTGCTTCCTCAGCCTTCCCAGGTGGCAATTTCTAAAGCAGATTTCATCCCTGTTTGTCTCTCTCTCAGTTTCTTTTTTTGCTTCTCTAACTGGCATTGGAACAAGCTATATTTGGTAAGATAAGATGAGGAAATAACTTTATTTTTCACCTACCACAGCTTCAAACCTGCTTGGGAAGGATTTGCCAAGGATGATATTACAAGCAAATCCCATGGCTTTTATGGTGAATTTTGAGTATTAAGATCATCTTGTTTTTAGATATGAAATAGTCCAGTCCAATTTAATGTCAAAACTTCAGTTCCTTGTCCAGTTTAAGGTGTCTTCCATTCTTTGAGGCTGAAGTTTGACTTAAGGCCCTGTTGACCAGTGTCCCAGTGTACAGAGGCCAGAAGAAAAAGTGGTCAGGGTCTTAATCTTCCATTTTTCACCTTTTTCTACTCCACACTGGACTCCCACTACCATTTTCAGAGTCAGACCGAGAGAGGAATGACAGGCACAAGAAGATCTTTTTAGGTAGCTGGTACCATTTGTAGTTCTTCCTTGATGGTCAAGGGTCTGATGTCAAGGTGGATAAGCAGCTGTTGTTTCTTTCTTGGGACAAGACTCCACTGGTGACCTCCCTCCTGCCATTCTTACCCCAGAGGATGTTCTCCCGTTCCCCTCTCAGGAATTCCCATCCCTTCAGTCCCTTCTCAGCGATTTACCTCACACCACCTCTGTCTGCTGGGGTGGGCACTCCTCTGGGCCGTCCTCTCGAGACAACTTGGACCAGAAGGCTTTCCATGGTGTCCACTCTGCCCACCAGAAGCATTAGGCACCTTGCCCTGTGGCACTCCAGAAGTCCAGGCCACCCCCAAGGCAGCCAGCCTCTCTTTTGCACTTTTTCCCTGGGCACTGGGATACTTGAGAGCTCCCCCCACACTCTGTTATCATGCTCTGTTCTGGTGCCACGGCAGCTCTGGGGACCAGAGAGCTCCCTCACTACCTACCTGCAGCTCTATTCCTTAATCTCTAGGTTCCCCTCATACACCCAGTTTGGGGAAAACAAGTGGACTGTGGGTCACAGGACCAAAGACTGGTTTTAGCTTCCTCTTAGAAAATCCTGAATGGCTGGTCTATACCTTTATACCATTCATTAGAATTTGCTGGGGGAGTGGAGTGGGTTTTCTTTATCATCCATTGTTCACAGTTTGGCACTTTGGCCGAAATCCTGAGAAAACACCAAAAATTCTATCTGATATTTTATTATATTCTATGTAATTATTTTATTTATTTATTTTTGTCAGGGGCTCAGCCTAAGGAGGGAGTGCTAAACTGCCACATATAGGAACAGCTGATTAAAGCATCAAAGAACCAAAATGAAAGCAACAGTGAAGCCTTAGAGATGACATCTGCAAGAGGCTAAGCCAGAGCAGGCGCTGCCCCCCCTTAATCCACTCCCCCCATGGAATGGCGTCCTGGTGGAGGGTCGGCTGAATCGGCACTGATGGGGAAGTGGTCTGGTCCTGGAGGGAGCCCTTAACAAAAGGTTCTTGCAGTTTTATGAATGCTGGTGGAAGAAGAGGGATGCTGAGGGGGAGGGGGAGGAGTAGAAAACTCCTGGGTACTGTGTCAGAGTAGAAAAACTTGTCTTCAGGCTTTTCCCTTTTCTACCCCCCCATGAGGAAGGCGTGGCAGAAGTACCTGAAGACCTTGGATAAAGAGACCTAGGAATGAAGATGCATAGCTAGGAAAGCAAATATACAGAGTATGGCCAGAGCAGCCAGAGTCCTTGACTATGTCTCCTTTCAGAGGCTGCCCGGTGGTGTTGGCTGTACCCAGGCAGGTGTGAGGAGGACAGCTTTCCTCCATGAGGCCTGCCAGGTAGGGCTGTTGTAATTGCCTGTGGTTGGTTCTGAAAAATCACAGACACTTTTTTAGCCAGGAGCCAGACTCCTCAATTTTATTTATATAGTTATTATCTTTTTTCTCTAGAACGATGCTGGTTTCCCTAGTGCAAAACACAGTGCCTGGCACACGGTAGGTATTGATAAGTGCCGGATGAGTAAGTGGAGGAATGAAGGGTCTGTGGCCTACAGAGAGAAGACCCCTGGTGTCCTTCTGGGAGTGACACCTGTCAAAGTCACAGTGCCTCACCGGGCAGCCCATTCTTAACCTCCAAGAGTCATTGATTATTATTAGAGGAAAGGAAGATGGCAGTGATGGGGGTCCGGGGGGGGGGGGGCTTCAAAGGTGGGACATGGCTTGAGTTACTGGGTCTGTTATGGATGGGATTTGGAGAGGGGGAACTCGGAAAACGCCATTTGGCTCATAAACTTGACGTCAGACTCGCCCACACTTACTAGAGCCATCTGTCTCGATATCTCCCACTTCCCCAGCGGAACACTTAGAGCATGCAAATATCTGCTGGCAGCACACTGCTCCCCACCAGCACCAAACAGGGAGGGAAGCGGGAGGGTGGTATTTCGGGACCCAAATCCTGAATCTCATTTAGTCCACTCCTTTTTCTGGCGTGGACATTTCATTTCCTTGGGCTGTAGATCAGTGCTTGTATATTTTTTTCCCCCTCTAAATCATTTTTACTCTCTTTCATCCTCTGTCACTGCTTCATGCTTCTACTGGATTTTAAGCTTGTGTTTATTGAATGGGGATGAGCATATATTTGGGTTTGTACAAACGCACAAAGAAAGGAGATTTGCAAATGTGTGACAGTCATCATTGTGTTCTAGGAAACTTTGATTCACACAACCTATGAACTCTAGCCCTCCTGTCCTTGACTGTGGGGGTGGCTAGTGCTCCTTGTTTCTTAAGCATTTAGCCATGTGAAAAGAAATCAAGTAAAGCCACAGAATTATAGAATCCTGGCTGCAAAGAACCTTTAAAGTCTACCACATGTTAAAGGCAAAATTTATCTCTTGGGTAGAAAGGATGATGCCTTTGTAGGCCTTTCAGTTGAAGAAGGCAAGCCCCCTCCTACCCCCACCCCACCCCATCCCCACCCTAGGCAGGCACTGGATGACTAAGGATGAGGTCAGTAGACCTGGGAACATACTTGTATAGTAAACTAAGACAGCATTTTGATTATCCAATTGCAGACAAGACAAGAAGTTGTCAGGGACCCAAGAACCTCGTGCGGGGGCGGGGAGAAGCCTGAGTGACTCTGTAGACTGCCGAACCACAGGGAGGAGCCCCAAAGTCAGGAGGCATTCTCTGTGGCAGGGAAAGGAAAATATATTTCTAGGGTTTAGTGCCTGATTTATAATTTGAAGTTGTTTTCTGCTCTATAAAATGCAGAGCAGAGTTCTGTGAGCCACAGTGTCCAGGGGGTGCAGGCGACAATTCAGGCTTTAGGGTGAAGAGACTCAGAGGCAGATGCAAATGGAGAAGAAAACCACAGTGATGCTTCATCTTTAGGAGGAAGGTGGCATTCAAAGGAGTAAGACGAACCTGATTTTGAGTTCACCTTACCTGTGAAGTCCATCTTCAAAACACCCATACACTTGATGAGATGCTTTCTTGATTGTCATCCAAATCATTGATACAGAGCAGCAACAGGCCTGAAGAGGCTGGTGTTGCCTGGGGTTACGACATCAGAGGCAGCCTTGGGAGACCTCCAGCCATGTGCCAATCAGAACTCTTAGGGTCTTGGAAATCATCTAGCTACAAACTGCCCGAGCTGTGCCTTCACCAGGCCACACTTGTCCAGTTTCCCCAGAGGGACATTTTGATGTCTTTTTTCAGATGTATCTGGAAGCCAGAAAGTCCAGGTCTGATGAGTTTCCTCTACTTTCTCAATTAGGAACCTCATTTGAAATGAAATAGATCAATCAGATATGACCGATTTCTCATCAACATGTTACGTCCCTTTGGCTGTATTTGGTGTTCTAAATGATCACAAACCTGATATCTAATAGACTTCTCATCTGTCAGGGCTGGAAGTGAGTGCAATGATGGATTGTCTAATCCCACAGTCTCATTTTGTAGAATGCCCTGAACTTCGACTTGGCTAAGGTCACACAGCTGGTAAAAAGGAGGGGATTGAACTGAGTTTGTAATAAACATGTTGTTCCCCAGTTTTCTACTACCTGCTTTTTTGAGGGAGAAGATATGCATGTACTTTGCAGCTCAACTGAAATCTTTTTATTTTAGCTTTTGAAATGTGCATGTGCTGTTAAACCAATTGGAGAGTAAATTTGTCTAAGGACAGGTATTTCTACTGTTCGTACCAGAGGCTGGGGGTGCTGCTGACCATCCCAGAATGCACAGGGCTGGGCCCCAAAGCAAAGAATTATACAGCCCCAAACTCCTCGAAGAACAGGTCTCTTATCATTTGTATCATGTTCCTTCTTTGTGAGCCTGTACTAAAGAACTTTGAAGAGAACATTCAGTTCTATGTATCTATATTCAACTGAAATTATTTAAGATTTTGCTTCCAACTGATTATAATTCTTCAGATCTACAGTGATGAAATAAGTCATTTTAGACACGCTGTTCAGGCTGAGAACTAGAAAAGCAAACAAATACTTGTAAAAAGGTCCTGGAGGAGCTCTCAGGGAGAGAGAAAGTGTGGGTCCAGGGTTTGTGAGAGGAGGGCCAGGAGAGGTAAGAGACCTGTTGAGAGCAGCTTTCTTCCTCATCCCAGAGAGGCAACAAACAGGCAGAGAAGTGAGTGGACTTTGACAGTCTCAGGGGCTGGGACTTTTGGTGGGGATCCTGTAGGGTTACATCCTAGGACAATGGCTCTCAATGGGGGCACTTTTGCTCCTTCAGGGGGCATTAGACTATGTTTGGAGACGTTTTTGGTTGTCACGACTGAAAGAATGCTACTTGCTTCTAGTGGGTAGAATCCCACAACAAAGAAAGATCTGGTCTAAAATAGTGCTGAGGTGGGGAAGCCCCAGGAAGAAGCCCTTGCTAGAAGTAAAGAAGAACTAGAAACAAACCAGTCCTCATAAAGACTGAAGACTGAGCACAGCTGGACCTCTGAGAATCTCTGGTTGGATTTCACCTAGGTTCCTGATGGAAGCCAATATGAATCCTCCCTGGAGGAGGACAACACTACCCAGAGCTTCAAATACACACCAATAACTGAACATAAGGTGTGTGTGGGGGGTTGGGGGGGACAGGAGCCAAGGTAAAAGGGGTTTACGTTCCTGGTATTGTCCACTGGTGACATGTTCATTTAGTTAGACTTCAACAAGTTAGGGATGTGTGCGGTAGTCTTTAGAGTAACCCCTGAAAGAACGGTGCTATGTATGCTAGAAATTTTATGTGTATGATATAGATTATAAATTATGTATACAAATTAGATATATTTAAAAGATACATTATAAATCATGTATGTAAAAATACATTTAAAAAATAAGGAAATTGAGTACTTACAATATCCAAAAAAGAGGCAGGAATTCAAAAGAAATAGAAAAAAATAACAATAGGTAGGATCAAGCCCAACTGTATCAGTAGTATATTAAGTAATATCTACTATTCCCAGTAGAATGTAAAGATAATCAAACGGAGTGAAGGAAATAAAAGACTGTGATGTTTTTCAAGCTTCCTGACTCTGAACAGCAAATTGTCATGGAAGAATAATATTTATAATGGCTAACATCATATGGAGTAATTTCTGTTTAAACGCTTTACATGTCATCTAACCCTTGGGGTTGGTTCTATTATTTTCATCTTTTTATAGTAGAGGAAACCGTGGCACATTTGCTCAGTGTCACATGGCCAGTATGTGGCAGAATGAGGATTTAAATCAGGCTCTCTGGACTCATGTTCTTATCAACGCTGCTAAATCAATTGAGATGTTAGTCAGGATTATCCTGTATTTTATGGCATTTCTGGGAGAGTTTCAACTGATGGTATTTTGTCCCATAAGTAATTAAATGGTATTTTTCATAACATATTCCCTTATTATTTTGTTCAGATAATATGACACCTCTCACCATCTCTATTTTTTTTTAAACACAGTAATATTGCATGTATTTTTCTCACAAGTCTACAGGCCACCTGGGTCATCCTGCTGCTATGGGAGGGACCTAGTTGATCTTGGCTGGACTCACTCCTTGGATCTGCAGTCACAGGAAGTTTAGCCAGGGGTTGTTTGGTCTAGCATGGCGTCAGGATATGTCTTGTCTGATTCATGTAGTTCTCCAATCGAACAGACAGTCCTAGATGTGTTCTTGTAGAGCAGACTGGGATTCAAGAGAGTTGAGTAGAAGCACCCAAGGCCTTGGGGCCCAGGCTCAGAATGGGCACATATGAATTTCTTTTTTTAAATGTGTATTTATTTATTTTGAGAGACAGAGCATGAGTGGGTGGAGGGACAGAGAGAGAGAGAGAGAGAGAGAGAGAGAAACCCAAGCAGGCTCCACATTGTCAGCATAGAGCCTGACACGGGGTTCAGACTCACCAACATGAGGTCATGACCTGAGCCAAAATCAGGAGTTGGACACTTAACTGACTGAGCCACCCAGGTGTCCCCATCTTCATTTCTGCTGCATTTTATTGGCCAAAGCAAGTCTCAAGGCCAGCCTAATTCAAGCATGGAGAAATAGACTCTCTCTCCTTAGAGGAGGTGCTAAAATGTCACATTGCCAGCGGCATGCTTACATGGAGGTGTGAAAAATCAGGGCCTTTAGGACAACCAATTTACTGTATCAGCATCCTGGCATAAGAGACTGGTTCTGTGACTAAATTAAAGGAACTTGGTGAACAAGGATGTGGTATCCTGGGAGGACAGCAATGCTCGCTAAGTGATAGCAGGGAAGTTGGCAGATTTTTCCTTGTATCCTGGTTCCTATGCTCTTTTTGGCCACATTTTCACAGGGGGTTCTTTGGTTGCAAACAGCAGAAATGGATTCTTCTTGCTTGAAGCAAAAAGTAAATTTTCTGAAAGGGCACGGGGTCATGCCCTTCTAGTCCTAGCATTGACTAGAAGTTTGGAGAAGGGGGTTGAGGTATAGAAGTGGCAAGAACAACAGAAAAAGTCTTATTTGGAAATTGCACTGTGATGCGTGAGTTTCAACCTTTTTCATTTTTTTCCCCCCACTTTAGTCAAGGTTGAAATTTCAGCAAGGCAGCATCTGATTGGCCTAACTTGGGTCAGATTCCCTCCTCATGGTTAGGGGCACACAGGACATTCCAAGTGACATTCCCACCAGGTATAGTCAATGGAAAAGTAATACCCAAAAGATACGGGCACAGTTATCAAAGGAAGGCAAAACAGATGTTCGGCAGCCAAAAATAGCATCCATCTACCATATCCTTTTAAAAAGAATTGCAAGTAGCTGTACTCTGATAGTTTTTCAGGAAAGAAATTTAAAAATGGGAGAGTACGTATGTAGGGACAAAAGGACTGGAAGAATTATAAAAAGATATAAATAATTTTCTGTGAGTTGTGGGACTAGGGTTAGTTCCTCTTTTCTTTTGTTTTTTGTTCCAGTACAGTGTGTATTTATTACTTAATTTTTTTAAGGTTTCTCTATTTATTTTGAGAGAGGAAAGCACATGGGAGGGGCAGAGAGAGAGGGAGAGAGAGGGAAAATCCCAGGCAGACTCCACACTGTCATAGTGTGGAGCCTGACGTGGGGCTTAAACTCACAAAGTGTGAAATCGTGACCTGAGCTGAAATCAAAAGTCAGTCGCTTAACTGACTGAGCCACCCAGGCACCCCTGATTACTTTTTAAATAAAAAAGAAACTTTATTTTTGAAGATAAATGGAATGAAGAAGGGGAGTCCCTTTTGACGGTCTGAGGACACAATCACTAGCTACTCTATATTAATAATAGGACCATACGTTTCACTTAAAAGGCAACAACCAACTTATATTAAACTCTAAACAGAAACAAAAAGACAAAAACGAAACAAAACAAAACACCCAAAAAGCTCAACACCAAAAGAGCACCCAATTTGGAAAAGACTTTGCGTGTGGGTCGGATACAGAAGGAAGAGATTTCCCTCCATTTTCTGCCTGAGCAGTCCTTTTGCACTTTGATATTTGTTTTGCCAATAAGGTGTTTCATTATTCCTCCTACCCAAAAGCCCGTGCTGTTATGAGATGCTGTTGAAGCCTCTGGTTTGCCCAGACGGGTCTCAGTGAATGGGACCTCTGGGGAGACAGGATCCTTTCTCAGGGTTGGAAAAGAGAACAAAAAAATACAGCCTTTGCCCCGCAGGGATGTTAGAACACACTCTTTCCTAGTCAGAGGGGCACTCACCTCGGTGCTGTGTTGGGGAGAATCATCATCTAATTCCAAGCCTAAGGCTGGGTCATCAGACACACTGTCTTCTCCCGGCCCGTCTTCCAGCTTCTTGCACCAGTTTTCGTGATCCAATTTCTCTGCTCCCTCAGACAGGCTGAGAAGGAAGTTATGAGCCCTCTCCATCATTTGCCACTCTCCTAGGCCCTTCTTCCTTGGCGGTTTTCCCATTTGGGGTCTTTTTTCTCTTCTTCTCACTGTTTCTCCTCCTCTCCCCACAACCTCTGTATCTCTGGGGGGGAGTCCTGTCTGTGCCTCTGGGCCTTTCTCTTTCTATTTAGTTCTCAGAGCCCATTCTGGGATTCTATTTTAGTCCATCCATCCATCCAGCTGATCAGGGTTGAAACCAGAAGTGCAATCAGTCCAAGCCGCTGGAGGCACTGGCTGCGGTTCTGCCCCATGTTGCCTTGTTTGTGGGCTATTTTCTGTTTCCCGTCATGCTCTAGGAGAACTGCTTGTCAGAGCGGGGTTGTGCTTTTTTCTCCTCCTGCCAGTGGGCCCTGCCTCTGAAACCCAGATTAGAAAAGATGGGACATTAAAAAAAAAAAAAAAAAAAGGATTCTGCCCGATCTTGGCATTTCCTTTTTCAATAGCAGATTTCTTGTGCTTTGATAATTCCAGAGTGAGAACACAAATTGGTAAGTGGGCTGTGGGGGGAGGGTTCTAGTCAGAGATAAAGTTCTCCTTTGGGCCTCTTCCTGTGCTCTGAATCCCGTTCCTGGCTTTTTTCACTTAGTACTTATATGGTACATGTATACACCACCTTCTACCTCCAGCCAGGGGGGTCCTGGAGGCCAGGGACTCTGTCTCCCAGGCTTTTGTGCCCAGGAGGTGATCAGCCCCAATATGGATTAAAGAAATTTTTCTCCTCCTGGAGATTTGTCTTCAAGCCCAGCCACCCATCGAATATGTCGTGATATCCTGGGTGGTTGCAACTGAGTCCAGCTGAGAAGACAATGATGGGGGGGGGGGGCAGGGAGGCAAGAAGAGGTACAGGCTAGAAGGAGGAGAGCAATGCAGGGCCCCAGAGGTCAGGGCCTGAGTTAACGCTGCTGAAGCAGAAAGAGTACAAGAGCCCATTGGTCTTCTCATCTCAGAGGACCTGATCCATTCCTTCAAATCTCACCACATTCGGGGATAATGAAAAGGAAATAATACTGTTAATAGTAGTTCATAATTGATGCTAATACCACCATGCAGGGCCTGTTCTAAAGGCTTTACATTTACTTCTTTTTGTCCTCATCACAATCCTAAAATGTGTGTTCTGTTCTTGCCATCTCCACTGTACACGAGGCAACAGAGGCCGAGAAGTTTGCCCGCGGTCACATGGTTGGTGCACGTAGGATGGAAATCGTGAGTCCGGGCAGGTGCTCCAGAGCTCAGTCTTGGTAACCATCAAACCTCTAGTGATTCCCAAGTGTTTATCTCCAGGACCGGCTTGTCTCCTGAGGGTCCACTGACTGCAGCCTTCCTGGGATGACTGCAGACCTGGACACTTGGTCCTACCTTTGTGCTCCCCATGGTCATCTAGAACCGCCCAGGGAGGAAACTGAAGAAGGGTCTGGTGAGCCCGCAGGAGGGAAAGAAGGAATGGGGAGGCCCCACACATGAGCCTATTTCTTCTCCTTCCCACCTCCCCCAACAGCACTTCATTCCAAACAACCTGGGACCCAAGGACCCTATGAATTTCCTTGTGCTTCTGTCTCCTGTGCTCTCACTTCCTCTGTTACCATGACTTGCTCCTCAATCTCAATTAGGCTCCACACTCAGCATGGAGCCCAACGCGGGGCTTGAACTCACCACCCTGAGATCATGACCTCAGCCGAAATCAAGAGTCGGATGCTCAACTGACTGAGCCACCCAGGCACCCTGCTCCTCTGTCTTCTTAATGCTGTTCACATCCTCCTCCAGCAGGGACAATCACTGCCCAAATTTCTGGTCCCTTCCTCACTTTCTGGGCCCACTGAGGCAGTGTCCTTTGGGTGTCTCCATCAACTAGAGCAGTATCTAACCCACGCTGGATAAAACACAGACTGCTGGGCCCCTGCCCAGATTCTGACTCACTGGGCCTGGAGCAGGGCCTGGGAACGTGCCTAATGCCACGTCACAGTGCCTGCGTCATTTACCTCACTTCATCTCATCACATGGGCATTTGTTATCTCAAATCATCAGCATCAGCATCATCGGAATGGTGAGTGAGGTACAATGTGGTATTTTGAGGGAGACAGAGACCTCATTCATCTAAGTTATGTTACAGTATATTGTTATAATTGTTCTATTTATTATTGGTTATTGTTATTCATCTCTTACTGTTCCTTATTATAAATTAAGCATTACCATAGGTGTGTATGCATAGGAAAAAACATAGTATGCATAGAATTTGGTACTATTCACGATTTCAAGCATCCCTGGGGATCCTGGAACGTGTCCCCTTCAGAGTAGCGGGGGACAGCTGTATGTGGTAGCATTGTTATTGTAGGGTCGGCACTGATGTCTGCAGGGGTCCTCTTGCCCCTCTTGGGGGCAAGGTCTGACTTTTCTTTAGGTTACAGCCTCGAGAGCCTGTGCAGGGCCTGGCTGCTGCGAGTCCCTCCCACAAACAGAGCTTGCTCCTTGGTCTCACCCTCCCTCTTGCCCAGGCTGGGCCAGCCTCTCTCTTTCCCTCTGGATCTAGCTTCTTTAGAAGTGCATGGGGCCATCTGAGACATGAAACACCAGTGTCGTACTGGGCAGCTTCTTTCATGGACTCCCACTAACAATGCTGTTGATCCAACAGTAATCTTGGCTAGACAGGATCTGTGTCTCTCGTCCCTGCAGCTTGTGTCCCGGTGCCTTCTAGGGGGACACTTCCTGCTAGTTGCCCAAGTAATTATTACTGTCACTGTCTGTGTGCTTTTTTTCCTGCCAAACCAGTAGGAGAAAGGAGTGCAGAACTGTGAGAAAGAACTCACGGTGCATTCAAAGAAACTGCAGTTGCAGAATTGTTTCCTGACTTGCTCTTATCTGAATATTCAGGTAAATATTCCACACTTTCGAATGGAATTCAAATTTCCGAAGAAGCCTGCATGTGGTCACTGATTAAATCCCCCACCCCCACTGTAAGCCAGTGGACAAGTCCTTGGGTGTCCCCTGAGGCTCCTGCTCCCTCTTCCATGGAATAAGAACTTTAGAGTACATGAACTCTGAGGATTTGTCCTTAGAAGTCCTGAATCCTGTCATTATGGGAATTTTGGCTGTTCCTAATTAACCTTGACCTTGTTCTCTCTGTAGCCTCAGGCTAAGCCTGCCTGCAAGAGAGCTGAAAAAACCTCAGGATACATTACTGCTGGGTAAGAGGGAGAGGAGTCAGCTCTTAGGAAAATCAATTTGGATTCAGCAAATATTTGTTGAGCTTCCTACTCTTATGCCATTTCCTGTGCTAGGTTTACCTGCAGATACACAGAGTCTTCAGGAAGGCCTGTCTTGCATCAAGATGGCCCTGTAAATAAGTAAATAAGTAAAGCGACCAGATAGACAACTAGACTCCATTTGTCCACGTGACCATCTGTAACCAGTTGCTTTCTTTGCTGTATTTAAATTGAATTTGCATGTTTGATTTAGTTTCTTGAGCCTTTGGTTTCCTCGCAATTTAAACATTTGCTTTTAGATTGAAGACATTTCACAAGATGGTCTCTTATTTAAGTATCTTGATATGACCTAGGGAAGAGGCCCAAATAACAGAAAATCCAGACTCTACCCGCAGAGCCTCAGCTCAAGTCCATTGTAAAGCCAGTTGTATGCAGGACTTTCTGCAGCACAGTAGGGCTCCCTGGGGAAGAAAGGAGATCCTGTAGTCTTTGGTGGATCATTGCTGGGCAGAAGGTCAATGCTCTGTAAAGTCTGTTGAATTTAGGGTCTTTCTTTTCCACCCAGAGCATCTCTTGGAGAATATAACACTGAGGGGTGAGGTGTTCCCCCACATCACTTCTCAGAGCACCAGGTTCCTCCCTCCCTCCCTCCCCATCCTATACAGCAGCCTTGCTGTCCTTCCCACTGTGGGTTTGGTGGGGCAACTGCCCTGGTTATCGGCCCTCTGTTTTGTGTGCCAAGCACCTGTTCAATGTCTCTAGCTTTTAAAACATAGACAATTAGGGCTTGAGGAAAGATCATAAACTTGGAACTCTTGATTGCGACTTTTGGATTCTGATGGTAGTCAACCATAGGAATTTAGGAGTGAATTGTTTAGTAGAATTTAACCTTGACAGCGGATAGCTGTTTGGGCTGTTATTTAATGTTATTAATATGGCCCCAATTCAACAGAGGAGCCTCTTTTCCCAACCTTATCTTATTATCACTCTCAATGTCCTCTAGGGAGGGTAAACGGAAAAGTGGGTTTATAATGAACATGATGTTTTATATTACAGTTCATGGTACATAGTAGGCACTTAACAAATGTTAGTTCTCTTGTCTAGCTAAAATGGCATTATCCTGAAATACGGTCTTTCTATAGAGTTTCTGAAACTGAGGTTCCAACCTTTGTTCATGAGTGTGGATGAAAAAGAACAGCACTATTATTTTCACTTATTGCTAACTGAAATTCGGGATGTCTTTTGGTGATGAATGTGAATAACAAACCATAGTAGTATCAGCTTTCATATTCTACTACAGTTGTGGAAGATATGATGAAATATCATTTGTGCTTATTTATTATTATTATACTATTTATTATGACTTATTTATTATTAGGCCCACCACTTACTATTTCAGGCATCAATAAGGAAGCACACATATCACTTAGTCTCGAATTTGTGTGCTTTAACATTTTGTTAGTTTTATTTCAATATAATTTGTTTCTTTTGTAAGCATATGCATTTATTTTGTATACTCAGAACTTTATTCTGAGAAGGGCTCCATAGGACTCACCAGATGGCCTTAATCTTGGCACAAAGATCAAGGACTTGTTTTCTTATGATATTCTCCTGGTCTTTATATGGCTTATATGTTTCTTGTTCCATCCCTTCCTCTTTAATGTTGCTTAGGATACTTACATACCTCCTTCTTTTTCCTGATTACCCCCACCTTCTCTTTCTTGGTAGAAATAATACATGCACTTTAAAGTTTCAGGGAATAGAGAAAAATGACCATTACCTAACTATATTCACTGTCAACATCTTGGTAAATTCTGAGAAATATTTATTTTTTTAACGTATTTGTAATTAAATGGTTAATCCCAATTTTGCAATATGCTTCATCTATTTTTTAAAAAAAACTAGTGAAATATCCTGTGTCATTTTAGTTTGTGCTTGCCCCCTACACCCCCGCCCTGTTAACAAGGTTAAGGATTATACTGTTGCTTATTTTTTCTGAGTTATAGATGACTCTTCTTTGCTTTTTGAAAGTAGGTAGGTATGCTGTCCTC
This sequence comes from Panthera pardus, assembly GCF_024362965.1. Taxonomy (NCBI): domain Eukaryota; kingdom Metazoa; phylum Chordata; class Mammalia; order Carnivora; family Felidae; genus Panthera; species Panthera pardus. The sequence continues at coordinate 191,575,862 of NW_026526688.1, forward strand.
GGAATGTATTTGGCCTCCTTTGGATCAATCTATTCTTGGTTTATATGTATTTTTGGATCTTGCATATTTAACACCACTTTTAGTAATGTCTTCATCATTCTAATAAGATAGACTTTGGGAGAATTATAGTGGGAAATTTAAATCCCTAACAGTTTAATTGGTGGAGTCAATAGTTTTTTAAATATGCCATCTGATGCCTTCTCTCAGATAACCAGGCTCCAGGGTTCTGATATTGTGGGAATTTATATCAGCCATTGGGGGGATATGAGGCATCTCCCTCCTGAAGCTGCACTATACAGAGCTTAGGGATAGAGGTGGAAGACAGCATTTGAGGGAGATGGCAAATCAAAACCAGATAAACTGCTGGCATGAAAGGCCAGTCTCCAAGAAGCTAGGCCAAGAGGGGGTAGGGGTGGAAAATTCACATACTTTTGAACCCAAAGACTTTCGCTTAAATCCATTCACTCACATAGTGACCCTGAGAGAGCCAAAGATTATGAGCTCAATTTTTCCATCTGTAAAAATAGAGCAATGTTAACACCCATATTTCAGAGCTGGTTGTGTGGATCAAATGGAATAGTATACACACTAGTAATGTGTTGGTGTTATTTTATGACTATTCCTGGTTGATATACCAAAAAAATGTGACGGTATTTGGATGAGATATTACAGACTATTCAAATAACTCCCCTTTCCATGAAGACTTTCAAATCCCCCCAGTGGTTAGTTGTTCCTTGTCTTTGTCCTCAAACTACTTTGTTCATGTCACTGTAGTAGTACTTGCCACTGTATTGTCATATCTGATCCGTGTCTTTCTCTCCCTCCACCAGACTCTGAGGACAGACATCTGTGTCATTTATTATTCTGACCTTAGCACCTAGCACAGTACCTGGCACATAAAGGTCCTCAATAAGTCCATGAGTATGGCACCTGGTGACTCAGTCAGTTGAGCATCTGACTCTTGATTTCAGCTCAGGTCATGATCCCAGAGTCATGGGTTTGAGCCCCACATCGGACCCCACACTGAGTGTGGAATCTGCTTAAGATTCTCTCTCTCTCTCCTTCTGCTCCTCTCCCCTGCTCTCACCCTCTCTCTCTCTCTCTCTCTCTCTCTTTAAAAAAAAATAAGCCAATGAGTGAAGAGACATCAGTGTATAAACTGGCAGAAGAAAGAAGTTGTACACAGATGCCTATCCAGGAAAGTGGAGGACACTTAGGGAGACCAATTGCATAACAGGGCTGCACAAAGAGAGACTGGTTAGTGTTGGAGGAAGAGTTCAGGGAAGACTTCTTGGGGAAGGCAGGTTTTGGGCTAAAACATGAATGTCATTTGCATATCAACTGTGCTATAACAGATAGATATATAGATATAATTTGTATATATTTTCATAAGAGCCTCAAAATGCATCTAAATTCAATGTGCATGAAATTCAACATGTGTGCCTTTGCCTGGTTAAGTGAGTCCCAAGGGAGCACTGTTAGGATTACTATATGGTATTAAGAGAAAACACACATTCTGGAAGTTCCTTGTTGCTTTACACATCCAATGATTTGAAAACCCAGCTCTACACATTTGAAAACCCATCTCTACAAAGAAACAAGCCTGAAATCTGTTAATTGGGATAATGGCTAACCTGCTGTAACAAAGATACCCTCAATACCATGACTTAAGGAAGAGGAGTTTATTGTACTCTCATGAAACATCCCTGAGGTGAATAAAAGGGTTGATGTGCTGCTCTACTTCATGTGGCCATTCATGGACCCAGTTTCCTTTCTTTCATGTTATTGGTGTGCATTCCTTAAGGCTTTGTCCTCATTTGCATGGTCCCTCTGTGATGCTGTTCATGGTAAAGGAATTAGAAACTCTCTAGGACCAGTGACTTGGCGATGGTGCAGAAGGTCCACATGTCACTGCCATTCACATCCCATTGGTCTAAACTTAGTCGTGCACTTAGCATGCATAGCTAGCTGTAAGGAGGTCTGGGAAATGTGGGCATAACCTAGAAATGCCCATGCTTAAATTTTATTCCTATGGAAGAAGGAATACATGGATTCTGGTGGATAGCCACTAGTGTTTGCCAAAGGAGGACTACAAACAAAATGATCAGCCCTTTATGAGCATATACAGGGAATTTGGGCAAACATTTAGATCAGTCTTTTATTGCAGGCCTAAGCAATACAAATATTCTAAACCACCCAGAATCCACAAGGGGGTAGGTGTTCTGATGGCTTCTCTAGTCCAATTCTAGATGGGGGATTTAGTTGGAGTCTCTTAGGACACACCCAGAACTTCTTCCTTTCCCTCTCTTCCCACACGAGCCTTTGCCCATTTTCATCCATTACTCTTTTCTTAAATCTGCCTGCTTCCAGTGTCTTACCTTAAACTTGTGTCATTCCCTGCTCCACGTGGTCCCACTGCTGGGAAGGGGCATGGGGCAGACAGAGGATTTCACATGTTGCCATTAAAAGGAAGGGAAAAGGTAGAGAAGTCCTCACCAAGGTCTGGCTTCAAGACCTTAAAGACATTTAACCTCTTACACTTTAAGGGTCGACTTCTGGTAGGTGATACTCTCAAAGAGTCTGTGAGTTTTTCTCCTCTCTGAGTTCAAGGCACAGTCCTTTCTTGTAGGCAGTAGCAGAGAGCAGGTGATGGAAAGAGGAGAGAAATGCCCACTCTACCACAATGGAAAGAGCTGATGAATGAATGAGTGAGTGAGTGGATGAATAAATGGGATTCCTGCCTTGCCTCTGATTCCTCATTGTGTAGGGATATAGCAGGATGCAAGTGAGAGGTTGTCCCCTCTCCCCTGGGGGTTCAGTCTGGAGGTGAAGAGAGCCCTGAATGAGTCATTCGGAGTGTCCTGAATTTTACAAGGGGATTTGACACCCATAATTGGGTGACCTTGGTTGGCATATAAGGTAAGGACAGACTCATCCTCAAGGCGAGATTCAGACTAGGATTTAAATGGCCTGAAAGAGTTAACCAGATGAGGAATGAGTGAGTGAGTGAGCGTGGTGGAGGATGGGCAGGAAAGAAGAACATTCCAGGAACAGAGAAAAATATCATGAGAACCCTGAGGCAAGGGTGAGTGTGGCCCCTTAATGGAACCAAGAGACGTTCACTCTGGCTGGAGAGCAGGAAATGATGGGGTGAGGGCACCCTGGCTGTGTAATTCTCTCCAAGGAGTTTGAACTGATTCTGAGGGCAAGAGGAAACGACTGGAGAATTTTAAGTAGGCAAGTGATATGAATAGATTTGCACTTTAAAAGAAATCCATCTGGAATCCGAGTGGAGAATAAATTGGTGGAGGGAAGGGAGAAGGGCAAAGCAGAAGGCCATTGCCACGAACTCAGAATGAGAGGGTGACCAGGAAAGATGGTGGAGAGATTGGAGGGAGGGAGGTTCAAGAGTCTTTGGGTTCTAGCCAGAGGATGCATTGGAAACCAGGGAGAGGACAGAGGATTTGCCCCGGGGAATCTCGTTCATGGGCAGGGGAGCCCTAAGACCCTAAGCTTTAACTGCACTGTCCCTGTCAACCAGTTGCTGGTGAGAACAAGTCTTCTGACCAAGTGGCAATGGGTGGTTATTGATGAGGAAACCGAGGCTGTGAACGGCTACCTAATTAGCCTAACGTCAAATAGGCAGAAGTGGTTGATCGGGACTCAAACTCACACAGGTGGACTCACAAAGCCCACGTCCTTCTCCATTGTAGCTGCGTCTGGGGAGAAACCCCAGTGCTGCTCTGCCTCTGAGTCTGCTTTCTCTGCACACATCCTCTCTTGCACCATGAATATTAACTCCTGCCATGTGTTATACTCAACAACATTGTGGCTCCTTCTCTCTGAGTTATAGAGCACAGTACTCTCTTACAGCTTTAGTCTCCTAAGGTAGCAGAAAAAGAGTGATGGAAAGAGGAGAGATGTGACCACTTCACCAAAATTGAAACTGTGGCCATCCTGGGGTTTGGGAGTGGAGAAAGAAATTAGAAATAGAGGGAATGTAACAAAAGAGCTAAGAGTGGGAGAAATCTCACCCTGAGTCTAGAGAACCACGACCTTTCTCATTTCCTAATCTTCCCCATGATCCAACCACATGGCAGCATAGAAAGTGCAGGGCTTTGGATTCAGGCAGTCTGGGACATGAGTCTAGTTTTACTTATTAGTGGCTCTGAGGTTTTCAGCCATTTGTATCAACTTACTGAGCCTCAATTTCTTTATCTGGACAATGGGGATAATAACATTCATATTAAGGGTTCTGAGGTAGATTGAAAAAGAACATGCATGGAGAATGGCTGATCGAGGCATCTGGTGCATGGTCAGTACTGAAAACACTAAGTTCCCTCATTCCTGGGTGACCGTTTAACTTATCATCCAATGGGGACCCTTGTGAGGAAAAAAGGAGATGCTATAATAATTTCACTAGGACAATAGACAAAAACTGGAACTGTCCCAGCAAACTGGGAAATATGGGCAGCCTGTTCACATCCAACTCTGTCACCAGGAGCCATAAAATCACTGCTATACCAATTCTTCCTGGGTCCAGATTTCTGCTCTGGGGTTGCTGGAACTCTTCATTCCTTCAGATCATTCATTCATACATTCAGCAAAATAATGCTGAGTGAAAAGGAGGCAGTAGCCAACAAGATCCACTGCACGATACATCTCTTGCAGGAGCTCAGAGTTTCGTGGAGGAGCCAGGCAGTGACACCACACTATGATCATTGCAAGCTTATGTGTGATGGCAGTGTGTCTGGAGGTGGGGCATGGATGCATGGAATTCAGTCTTGGAAGAGTCCCTTGAGACTTAGTGCATTTCTTTCATTTTACAATTAAAGATACCAAGGCCCAGAGAGGTAAACTGACTTGATTAAAATCACCCAGCTAATTAGTATCCACATGGCTGACTAGAGCCCACAAGGTTTATTTTAATGCATGACACCCAGGATATTGGTGACACAACAGCTCTGGCCTGCCAGACATCCTCTCTGGGCTCTGCCCAGCATCTGTCTATCTTATCCCCCATTGGGCTCATCTCTGAACCATCTCTTCTCTGCTCACTCCCTCTCTTCCTTTTCTCTCTTCTATGTATTCAGTTAGATATTGTGGGAGATGCAGACATGAACGAATGAGGTTGTAACCCTTTGGGAGATGAATGAATGAAAAGTAAATGAAAAAAATTGTTCATTGGAGATAAAAGTGATGTGCACTGGTAATTTAAGATGATTAATTCTGGTGGTGGGATTGGAGAAAGCTTCTTTTGAAAGGTGGCATTGACACTGAGTTGGACATTTATTAGGAACTTTTTCCATAGGTAGAGAGATGGGAAAGGCAGACTGAGACCAATGTGATCAGGAGCATGAAAATGGAAACACATTTCCTATTTATGTGATTGTTGATAGGGGCCCAGGAAGACATTAGGTTTGAGGAACAATGAGGTAAATAGGTCATAAGGAGTCTGAAATGCCTTTTGAAGTTTTTTTTTGAAATGACAATAACAAGTAACACCACCACCACCACCACCAATAATAATTCAGTGACTGTCAAAGGCAGCCATGCTCGTGACTGTATTTAGATGTATACCTCATGGCAAATACTTGCGTTGGACGTTGTAGCCCCATTGTACAGATGAGGAAATATAAGCTCACAGAAGCTCCCTGTTCGTCTGAGTTCATGACAAGCAGATGAGCTATTTGAATGCAGGCCCCGTTGGAATAGGCAGAGGCCTCAGAGAAATGTGGAGTGAGGTGTGGGGATGGGCTTTGCCACCAAAGTGACCTGGGTTTGAATCTTGCTGATGCCACTTCCCAACCATGTGGCCTTGGCTGTGTCACCTTACCTCTCTCAGCCTCACCTTTCCCATCTCGTAGGCAGGCATAATTATAGTGTGCATTCCAGGAGTGATACTAAAAGTATATAGGAACTGGTTGGCATGAATGGCGCTGACCCATCAGGATGGATACAATTCATATATGAGCACCAGCTCCGCCCACTTCATCAGGCTGTTGTGAAAATTAAGTGATTTTAAATAATTGGGAACAGTACTTAGCACATTGTGAGCACTCAAATCTTGGCAAGTTAGAGAGCTTAGGGTAGAAAGAGCCGAGTTTGGAAAGGAGAGGTCAGATGGGGAGACACTGTGGAGTGGATTCTGAAGGACCCGCACTGGGACATATCTCTATACAGGAACAAGAGGTTAGGAGTTAGGCTTTAACAAAGCCAAGTTTGAATTTCTGCTTCTTGCTTGGTAACTAATTTGTGATATGACTCTAGGCATATCACTTAACTGCTTTGAGCTGAAGAGTCCTCACACGCAAACAAGATGAAAACAACCTTCCTTATAGAGTGATTGCAAAGACCACATGTTATGGACTGAGTATATGTGTCTGCTCCAAATTCACATGTTAAAATCCTAACTGGATGGGATAGTATTAAGAAGCGGGGTCTTTGGGAGGTGCTAGATCTGTGAGTGGTGTCCTCATGGATGAGAATTTGGTCTCTTTCTCTCTGCTCTTTGCTCTGTGAGGCTACCCCAGAACATGACTATCTGCAAACCAGGGAGAGGGCTGTCATCAGACACGGGACCTGCCAGCACCCTGATCTTGGACTTACCAATCTCCACAACTGTGAGAAATAAACGTTGTTGTTTAAGCCAGCCACTCTGTGGTAATTTGTTACAGCAGCCTGAGCTAAGATACCATGTTAATGAAACCTGGAAGGGGCTGACTTCATGGCTTCACACATAGTCACAGAAGGTGACTTCTCTCACTATGCAGTAGCCCATCACTCATTGGCAAGGGGGATGTTCACTTTCTCTTCCCTGCCATGGGAGGAAATATTTCCCAAATGGTGGTTGAATATATCTTGATGTATCATAGTAACGTAGGTCATTGTGATATTACATTTTTTTTCTTGTTTTACTGGGTTCAAGATGTTGAATGTTCGGTTCAGTTGGCATTTTCCATATGTTATTATAAATTGACACAGATGAGAAGTTTAGGTGGAGGCAATGCATGGGGTGGCTACTGATTTGTTTGTGACTTAAAATTGCACCAAGAAGTAGAAAGAACAAAGGCCAATTGGCAGAATGAAGCTTGAGCTTCTTCTTTTTTCCCAGAGCTGCTGGTTGCCTAGCAAGGTGTGGGTGGGATGCGTGGATGCTGGGCTCCCAGGATAGTTAAAAGTCAAGGAGACAGATTCTAGTGGGGGAGGTAAGGGGATGTGGGCAGCTTGATCTTGGCTGAGCGGAGGCTTTGAAATGATAGAGATTTCAGTTTGAATCCAGGCTCTGAAACATGGATGCCCTTGGGCAGGTGGCTTTGTATGTGTCAGTAACTAAGCATAAACATAGCACAGGGTGGGAGGGAAAGAATGAGGCAGTGTGGGATAAAACATGCTGCCTCAACATGCAGAAGTCATGTCTGCATCCCAACGTCATGTTTCAACATCCCGGAGGAAAGAGTCCTTTGTGCCTTCTAAGAAGATGTTTGAATTGGCTTAATCAGCTAGGGTTTGAAACTGAGTCTTTCAGTTTGCAAAGCCCAAGTTCTGGGTTTCATTTTCTGAACTATTTTGTGCTTTATCATTTTGGCATGTTTATTCATGAGTTCCCTTTCTAGGGATGCCTTCATCTTTGCAAGTCTAAATCTTACCAATATTTCAAAACCAGCTCAAATGTTACCTTCTCAAAAAAAAAAAAAAACTCATCTTTTTCTCTCTTTAAGTACTTGTATATTTTTACATTTTGTTAGATTACATGAATTAGCTCCCCTGATACACTATAAACTCTCAGATAAGCTCAGCTCTGGATCTTACATAGCACCTAGGACAGTGTAATGTCCATGATAGGTGTTTTATGCTTGTTTGTTGTATTGCTGAATATTTCCAGAGAGACAGGCTATTTGTTGAAAGGACTCAGGAAGCAAAGAAATGCAGGACATAGGAAGGCAGTGGAATTCTGGAAAAGTAGGTTTTATGATGCTTCCCATCCAAATATTTGCCCATTAAGGCTTCTTAGATTTCTCATTTTCGTAATGTTTGAAGGGGAGATCATGCTTCTGCACAATGATTCTATTTGTCTTAATATTTGTTTTTCTCACTGCCAAGGCAAAGTAGATCTCCATTAGATGTATTTCCTCATAACAAGCTCCTACACTGTTATTGGCTTCTTATTGTGGTGATCAGAAATTCTCTATACTTGAATAATTTGAAATGAAACAAGAAGGAAAGGAGAATAGGACCAGTGTTAGAGATATTTGCCATGAATTTCTGAAACTTTTTTTCTTGATTTGTTAGAGTGATTAAAATTCTTAGCTAAAACAAAGGCCAGAATTAAGAATTAAAGAAAACAGATTTGGATCGAAACCAACCTTATGAGATGGATATTGAAAGTAAAACTACAACCAAAAGAAAAGATATGTTGTATATTGTAGATGATGAAAATATTCAAGATGCATTGCTGGAGGCAGCCATTAACTCATGAGTTTAATGAAAACACTTTTGGTTTTGCAAATAGTCTTCTGGTTTGTACACACATACGCATTGCTAAAAAACATGTATGTGTTAACCTTAAATGTGTGAAAGATACAGACATTCGTGTCGTGGTGAGAGCCCCATTCCAGAGAGCTTGAAATATCATAAAACCCCTAATTACATCTTTAGTTTTAGTCATAATCTTCAACAATACATTATTGATGATATTTTGTACGTTAATCTTTCACTTCTTTCCCTTCACAATTAATCACATGTCTGGTTGGCCCATGATACGTTCATTAAACATTGAATTGAAATGAAGCTCGGCTGCTCTGGGTGATCTTAAAGATTTCCATCTTAATTTTGATTGTAATATGTTTATGAGGCTTATGTTTTCTCTCACTTGTGTCAAGACCGTTTTCCAATTTCCCATTTTTATTAAGAAAAGGACAAAATGTAATAACACAGTGGTTTGGTGGAAAAACACAAGCAAACAAACAATGGAATTCTCTTCAAATAAAGTCTTCCCAGGATCCCAGTCTGTAAAACATACAGAAATGGAGTGATCTCGATTGGAAAGGGGAGAGGAACACAGGATCTCAGAGGCCCCCCTGAGGGCTCTCCAGAACCCGTTTGAAGATCTTTGCAATATTGCACTTATATTTATGCATTAAACACTACTGTACAGCCCAAGGTGGTGACATTGTTAGAATGGACCTTGGCAAGTGCTAGTATTAAATAGTTCAAAGTGTTCATTTGTCAGCTCATGGAGGAAAGTCTTTCCTGGGTAGATCAAAGGCAGTTATGGTGTTGGTGTGTGCTCTATGAACAGGAAGGTTGTCTGAAAATACAACTTTTAGAAGTGGACGACTGTCTGCATTTCACTTGTCTAGAACCACCTGTCTAGCTGTAGTCCTGGACAGCTCTGCCCTCTTCTCTCCTCTGATGGGTGAGCCCTTGCCCTGACCTCCATCCTTGTACTCACCTGTCCTTCAACCCAAGACCATGTCCCTCTGCTCTGTACTCTCTGGGCACCCATGCTGCTTCACAGGTATAGAATGAGGAGGCTGACTTTTCAAGGCTTTGAAGTTCTTAAGGCCTGTGCAGTATGTGGCCAGTTTGACCTTCGACACCAACCCTACACAATTTTTTGTGTTGGAATTGCTGTGATGTCAGGTGTTTCCTTAAGTCTTCACTCTGCTCATTTGGAAAATTAGTTCTTTGTTCACGTGTGTTAGCTTTTTATTCAACACACATTTGCTAGTGCCCGATATAGGTAAAGCACTGTGCTAAACGTTGCGGGTCCCCTTCCTCTTTCAAAAGCCTATGCAGACAGCACCTCCTCTGTGAACTTTTCCCATCTTCAGTCTGTAAAATTAGTGTTCCTGGCTCTGGATGGTGCTTTGTATATAACTACATGCAGGCATTTATTACAAGCTACAATTTAGCCATTCCCAGGACTGTGTTTTCCACTTGTATATGACCTTCTTGAGGATAGGGGCTTGCCTTAATCATTTTTGTTTCACTCATCATGGTGTGATTTATACATATCAGGCCATCTACATATTGAAGGAAGGAGGGAAGCCTACATGCAGTGGACATGCCCAAAGGGGGCCCCCAATGAATACACCTTTGTATATCCCCTCCCCTGGAGTGTGGGTGGCACCTGTGACTTCTTCAGACAACAGAATATGGTAAGGCTGGTATATGCAGAATATGGTAATCATTTCCACCATTGTGTTAAGTTATATAAAAGTCTGAGCAGATTGGAGTGAGAGATACTTTGTCTGGTTTTGAAGAAGCGATCTGCAGTTTGTGGGAGGGCCTATAGAGGACCCATGTGGCAAGGAACTGAGGGTGGCTGAGGACCAGTCCCGGCCCCTGGATGACAGAAAGCAAGAAAACATGGACCTGAATCATACACCTGCAAGGAAATGAATTTTTGTGAAAACTTGAGTAGGTTTGCAAGGAGATTCTTCCCCAGTCAAGCCTCCAGATACAAATAGAGCTGAGCTGATGGCTTTATTGTAGCCTTCTGAAAGCCTGAGTGGAGGTCCAAGATAAACTGTGCCCAGACTCCTGACCCATGGAAACTGTGAGATGGTAGATGTATGTTATTTCAAGCCTAGGATTTGTAACAATCTGTTACGCAGTAGTAGAAGATTTATACTGTGGGAGAGGATATTGAGCAGGACTTCATCCTGTGGCTGTAGAAGAACTACCTCAAGTCCAGAGTAGAGGGCAAAGAGGCAGCGGTTCCATCAACCTAAAAAGAGCTGCTAGCACTCCTCACAGGGGACAAGACAGACCTCACCAAAACCCCTCCCTGGTTCCTCACCCAGACTATAAAGGAGAGGATGGGGAGGTAGAAGGGAGAGAGCCCATGAGTTGTGCTGATGGAGAGTGTTCAGGTGAGAAGTGACTATCCCCACCTTCCCCCTCAAAGTCAAATGATAGGAATCACCAGAGTCCCTTGTAGGATTGGGGCTAGCCATAAGAAGTGGTAATGGTCATCTTGGTCCTTAGTTAGATCTGTTCTTTGGTAGTGGGTCTGCCTCTTGAGTAGAAGAAAAAGGAATGGGAATGAGTTGGCAAGGCTTAGGAAAGGCTGACAACCAGGCAATCAGCACTCTCATCATTGGCATGCCCCATGTTGTAGTTTTCCTGGAGACTGAGAAGATGCTGCACAGCAAGCTGGGATGGATCAACTCAGGCTGTTTACTGATAGGGAGACTGCAACACCAGTAGGAGCTGAGTGGGGGGCCAGAGAGGCAATCCATGTTTCCCATGGAAGAGATCTGTGCTTCACAGAAGGGGAGACTTCACAGGGCCCTGGAGGGAGCCACTTAGGAGAGTCAGCACATAAACACCCTCCACATAAAGGGTGGTTTTCTGGTTAAAAGCAGCAAATCAAATGAGAGGATTCAACCATGTTAGTTGAGTAAGGAAACCTTTACCCCTTTCCTGTTCCTCCCATGTCTTCTCTAGTCCCAACTATTGAAGAGCTAAGGGTCTGTCTTGAGGGAGAAGAGGGAGGAAGTGAAAAATTAGATCAAACACCCTCTCCCTCAATTTCTTTCAAACCGTGTGTCCATCCCATAGGACGGAGGAGGGTAGTTTTGCATTCGAGGTGAAATTGAAATTTTAAAGTAGAAAGGACTTTTAATTACTGAAAGTAACCACGAAGTGATGTATTCTACCCAATCATCATCAAGGGATGGAAGACAGGGCTTCAACAGAGTATGGCTGAAAGCAGTGATTGGAAAAGAGAATGATCATTTCATGTATGTGACCCCAATGAGTTAAGACTCCCTAATACACTTAGGCTTTGCCTTCAGTGAGCTCACAGGTGAGTAGGGGAGATTTAATAAAGTTAGAAATAATTTAACACGTACTAGAGAGGATGAGAATGAATGTACCATATCAAGTGTTCTGGGAATTCAGAGGATAGATGGAATTTTCTGATTGGGAGACCAAAGGAGGTATCACATGTTGTCCATAAATTTTCTTTTAACATCATCTCAATAATTATGATATATGTTTGAAAGCAAAAAGTTCTCCATGGCTAACATCCCCATATCATAAAAGATGTTGGACTCTCTTTGTTTCATTTATTTTATATATTGATGGATTTTTTACAGGATTGGACTCTGCACAATTGGCTGAGTATCAAGCTAAAAAACCCTGAGCTATGTTCTACCTTTTCTTCCACTGCTAAGAAATGGCCAATTAAAGTAACAGCTTAAACTGTCTTTTCTTCCTCCTTGTCCTCTCAAATGTAACCTTAGTGAGGATAGAAAAAGCAGAAATGAAGTATGTTCTTGATATTATGGTAATTCAAAATGATAATGAACTCCATCCCTTTCTGATAGCTGTGTTTTAATGCTGAGTCCTGGAAAATAAGGAAATAGGAGTCAAAGCATCATATAAAGTTGAGTTGGCAAGGATATTAGAGTTTATTTCACATGACCTAACTGAGAGAGTGACAGTGAGAATTGAGAGGAGGGATGGATTTTCAAGTTCTTCAGGGCTTGGAGAAATGTAGGAGAAATATGTTGCACTCTGTTTTGAGTTCCTGTGAAGGTTTGTTGAAATCAGGAAAGACGGGTTCTATGAGCTCAGTGACCGTCTCCCAAGGTCATGGTTATCAAAGTGCTTTAGTTTTGGTGGGTTTTTCTGATTGTCAAGTTGAATACCAAACTACCACAAAGGGTACAAAGGCAGAACAGGTACGTACATGGGTACATTCATGCATGCGCTCATTCAATAATATTCTTTGTGTGCCACTATGTGTCAGGCATTTTTCTGGTGCCAGGAATAGCCTTGTGAGGCAATGGTCAACACCTTTGTCCTCCTGAAGCTTACATTTGCATGGGTGTATCAGATAATAAATGAATAAGTGGACAAGAGAAATATGAGATTGAACTCAGTTCCATATAGAAATGAAAGCTTCCTTGTGCTAAAGAGTGAGTGCCTGGGGCTATGTAACATTGGATGTTGTAGTCACTACTGAATGTCCTTTACTTATTTATTTATTTATTTATTTATCTATCTTTTTAAATTAATTAATTAATTAATTTTTAAATCTAGATCCAAGTTAGTACATAGTGCAACAATGATTTCAGGAGTAGATTCCAGTGATTCATCCCCTCTGATTGTCTTTTAATAGCCATTCCTGCTCCAACCCTAGCCTTCCTCCTTGTTCTTGCTGGCACAACTTTGATTTTCTCTGGGTGCTTACCCTCTGGTCATCATAAGAATATGACCTTGCCCCAGAGCCTTCCCAATGTCCGTCATGGTTGTCTCTTCCTTCTTGCCAGTGATTAGTTTGAGTAAAACTAAGTCCTGGCCAGTATGGTCAGAGAGTTGGCAGTTGGGAGGCCTCCAATATAGATTTTTCTTGCTCATCAGAACTGCATAGAGAAAAATGTCTATCTTCTTCAGTGAACACAATTGTGTCCTCATGATGTATAGAACTTGTGACCCCAAAGGGAGCGTTTTTGGCATCTTGAAGTCTCAGAGTGGAAAGTTGGAAAGGACCTAGGTCTTTGATGAAGTCCCAATGCCAATGACTTATCCAACCACAGAACTATCCTTCCCTTGTGCTATATGTTGTGTGAAGCTTTGTTTTCACTATTTCTGGCTGGGTCTTCTTTGTTACTTCTTGCTGAAAATATCTTAAATGATACATGTAGGTCAAGGAAGGACTTGTTGAGAAGGTGAATTTCAATCTGATATATGACTTCATGAAGGAATGAAGTTTTGTGAAGTCCTTGGGGTAGGGGAGGGGGGAAGAGAGCATCCTAGGCAGTGGGAACAGCAAATGCAGAGTCCTAGAGTTGGAAGCAGGCATGATGGGTTCGAAACAATGAGAGCTGACCACTAAGGCGGTATGTTGAGTGATGGGAACATACGTGGAAATAAGGTCAGAGAGGTAGGACATCGCCCACCCACACAAGGAGCTTGGTCTTCCCCCTCTCCCCCCAAACTTTTCTTATTGTAGTAAAATAGAGGAGCATTAATCTACATGCAGTGGAAGCCACTGGAAGGGCAGTTCCATTTCTTTCATTTCTCTATCCTCTGCACCCAGCACGTAGTTGAACTAAATTCTAGCTTACAGGTTTTTAGTTTGATCAAAATAATTCCAATAACAGAAAGATCACTTGAAAGTGAATATTTTTCTCTAATGCTCCAGTGTAAAGAGATAAGACCTTTTCCTTGACAACAGGCAAAGGGGTTTCTCACAATTCTTTGATCAGACACAACTTCAGAAACTAAGTTTACAGGTAAAGAAAGTCAGGAGCACGTGCAAAACTGCAGATATGATGACTGCTAATTAGCTGCATCAAATGACTCTTGGCATTCCTAATTTTCACCTTTTTGTAACAATTCAATTCATTCCAAGGTTTTACCAGAGTAGACAGGCATGAAATGAATTCTCCACGGTAGGTTACCAATGGCAGAGAAATTGCGAGCTCTGAAATGGCTGGAAGAAATCATATGAGCTCTGGCTCTTGCTTTTCCCTAAACTCTGTGGATTCTGTCAACATTAATTCTGTGAAATATGTAGGCTGCACTATTTGGGAGAAATGAACAGTTTTTATTTTCTCTAAGCCTTATCTGTATTCCATCTTTTCCCCAAGCACCCCTGTCTTGGGGAGGGTATTCACTAGTGGGCACGTAGAGTAGTGGATGAGAACTAGGAATCAGGATGGCTGGGTGCTAGTTGGGTCTGGATGTGGGGAAAAGATAACGAGACAGGGGTTTCAGCTGACAGTGTGCTCTCTGGAAATCAGTAGTGTGATGGGGCTGCCATCATCTGACCTGCTGAGTTTTTCCCCTGCTCTCATTCTCTGATACTTCCCCATATGCCAGCCGCATGTTACTGTTTGCACTCCATTAAAAGGTCATACTATTTCCTCCCATTGGGTCTTAAAATTTTTTTTAATTATTTATTTTTGAGAGAGAGAGAAGAGAAAAAGAGAGAGAGAGAGAGAATCAGAGAGAGAGGGGGACAGAGAATTCCAAGCAGGCTCCACGCTGACAGCAGAGAGCCCCATGTGGAGCTCCAACTCAGGAACTGTGAGAGCACGACCTGAGCCAAAGTTGGTTGCTTAACTGACTGAGCCACCCAGTTTATCATGTTTATCTCCCTCCTCCTCCCATTGGGTCTTTTAAAATGCACCATTCCTTCTACCTGGAACATCCTTACTTCGATTCTCTGTCCTTTAAAATGCCAAGCTTTCTCTGTCAAGCTTCCTGTGTTGGGCATAAACCTTCTGTGCCTTCTCAGATTCTCTCGAGCACCTCCTTCTTTCCCATGTGGTTGCACACTTTCTGGATAATGTCATCCCCTCCTTTGCTGGCATCCTTATGAGATCCCTGAGCTGGTTGGAGTCTGAACTGAAGCCCCGGACTTGCATCACCTTTATGCATCACATGCTAAGCCCCTCCCCTTTCAAGCTTCTGAGGCTGAGGCTGAAAAGTCCTACTGTTTGGATATGGGATCTGGTTTCTTGATTGGATGCTGAGGGGCTGGAAGATGCACTTGAGGTATAGAGGAATCAACTCACTGTGGGGTGACCCTGCACTAGTGGAAGCCAGCAGATTAGAGAGAGGAGCAAGGTCAATAAATTTCAACCCCTTTTGCCCTTTTTTGGGTTGCCCAGAGATGTAGTTTGTCTTCGCGAACTTTCCAGAGAAATCTTGCAAGGTGAGTAAACCTGCCTCTTGAGTTGCCAGCTATGTGCTGCACTGTACTGTGATGTTCAGTATCTTTCTTTATTTCACACCCCCTTTCTCCCCTAACCCTTAATACCCTGGGCTTGCACCTCCTGAGTGGCAAGACTTTAATTCTTTTGGGACATCCTTCTTCTTCTTCTTTTTTTTTTTTAGAAAGAATCTTAAGGATTTTTTTTCATGTTTATTTATTTGAGAGAGAGAGAAAGAGAGAGAGAGAGAAGGGAAGGGGCAGAGAGAGGACGATGAGGATCCAAAGCAGGTTCCGTGCTGACAGCAGTGAGCTCATTACAGGGCTTGAACTCACGAGTTGTGAGATCAGTACCTGAGCCGAAGTTGGTCGCTCAACCGACTGAACCACACAGGTGCCCCTTGTCTTAGGATCTTCTTGACCTCTTCCCACATGGCTTTGTTCCTTTACTGTGGGACAGAGAAGCTCTCTTAACCCATATCTTCTTAACCTACTCTTGGATTGCCCAATGCTTTCCATTTCTTCTGCAAACCACGCTCTGAATGCTCATTGCCAGTAGACCTCTTGCTGGAGTCTAGATGCACTAATTCTCCCACCTGAGTTGTATGCTTATCAAGAGTCAGTTGGGAGCACTGGGTGGCTCAGTTGGTTACGTGTCCAACTCTTAGTTTTGGCTCAGGTCATGATCTCATGACTCCTGAGTTTGAACCCTGCATTGAGCTCTGCGCTGACAGCGGGGAGCCTGCTTGGGATTCTCTGTCACCCTCTCCTTCTACCCCTCCCCCACCTCACACCCTCTGTCTCAAAAATGAATAAGTAAACATTGAAAAAAGGAGTCAGTTATACTTTCTCTAATTTTGTGTACACGATGTCCACTTATTATTATCATTGAATGATGTAATTAAATGTTACATAAGCCAATACATTATGGGTGTGAAAATAATAAAAAGGGTTGTTTCTATGAAAATCCAGTTGAATAATTTAGATTTTAGGGAATGCTGCTTAAGAAGGAACTAGAATCAAATGACATGTGGTAAGATAATTGTAAAAGTTTAGGGGAACTCTGTAGCATCTAGAAGGACTCTAATCATATGGCTTTCCAAGTATGTTTAAATTCTTATTCTACTTTAAAGACATATCCTAAAACTAATTATCAGAGCTGATATATTATTGGTGTTTTCTCATGCAAGAAAAAATACACAGAATGCCGATTTGTGGACCAATAGTTACAGAAAAGGCCTTGGCCCTGCACCAAAAGATTGGCCTCTCTGAAAGCTTTACAGCAGTTGATGGATGACTTCTACGTAGAAAAAAGCCGTGCTACCCAGGCATTGGGCCCTGGAGTGCACAAATTACCTGTGGATCAATCTGCTGCTTGAAAATTTACAGAGGAGTTGAAGTCACTTATCAATAGGGAAAATTTTCTTAGGGAAAAACTCTCCAATAGAGTTGAAACAGTTCTAAATTATAAGGTGTTTTCCAGAAACCATGGTAGAAAAGGTGAAGCGAGTGCCAGTATGTATGAAGTCCCAGCAAAGATTCTCAGCAGCTGCCCATGGCAATGCTTCTGGAATTCCAAATTCTGACTTTTTATTAGTGGCAAAAGTAAAAGTATCCAAGATTTAAGAGATATAAATTGTTTTTTTCGAGATAGGAACTCTTCACAAAAATCAGTGTTGACAGACCCTGAATTATTCTATAAATTGATATTTTTTGCCCCATGAATTTATTCATTCTGTGAGGAAACACTTGAAGAAAATAGACATCTGGGGGTGCCTGGGTGGCGTCCGACGTCAGCTCAGGTCATAATCTCACGGTTCGTGAGTTCGTGCCCTGTACCAGGCTGTCAGTATAAGGCCCACTTCGGATTCTGTGTCTCCCTCTGTCTATGCCCCTCCCCTGCTTGTGCTCTCTCTCTCTCTCTCTTTCAAAAATAAATAAACATTAAAAAGAGTTAAAAAAAAAAAGACAATAGACATCTGGAAACCTAATTCTTTATCAATGTTTTTCAAATTGTGGGTCTTGATTCTAGTGGGGGAGGATCATAAAATTTACTGGGAGAAAGATTTTAAAAAATGAAATAGAATAAAGCAGAATGGGAAATATCAGTGTGCATTGTGTGCTGTGAAGGCATTTCATGAGAATTGTTCTTATATGTATGTATGTGTGAGTGTGGCATGTATGTTATACGTGATAGGAAATTTCTAACTGTTGTAAAATTTCTCTTGCCTTGTATTACTGGCAAAAACTTTGAAAGCCCGTGTTATAGAATGTTTTAGTTATGAATAAAGAAAGTGATTTAAATAAGCGCCAGGTTTTTATAACAGAATGCATTTCTTTGTTCCAAGGTAGGGATCAAGGGCTATGAAATGTTTTTAAAAATAATATTGGAGTTTCATTTTAGGAGAAACAAAAGACAAGAATAGAGATTACATACAATCATTAAAAATTGTTAACGTTAAAGGAGATTTTTTTCTTTTTTTCCCCAAAGTAGCAGTTAGTGGGGAGTGAAACTCCCAGTTCGACATTTACTAAATCTCAGAGAAGGGAAAAATGTTGCCTGAGGTTGACAGTATTGGAAAAACTCTGAACTACAAGACAATAATTAAGAACATGGTTTAGTAACCTATCCCAGACAAATTGGCGGTTCCAATGATTTACAGACAGATGATATATAACAATGAACTAATGATTCCTATTTATTGCAGTATAAACTTAGCATCAGGGAAGAAGTCCTTCAGGCTATGACAGAAACAGACAAGTCAAAAAACGAAGAATACAGGGAAAAGGACGTGTGATATCAAATCTAGAGGCCAAATCTCATCATTCAGAAGCCAAAGCGGCCCTGGGTGGAGTTTGTTATATTGAATTGCTAGTCAACTATGTTATGACATACAAAAAATGTACATGCTTCAAAAATATGCTCCAAAACCTGTGTTTCTTTTTCTAATCAACTTTCAAACATTGATTTTATTAAATGAATTAATATTATGTATATTAAGTGAAAGTAAAAATATGTACAGTTTACATGTATCATTTTGATGATTCTCCATTTTAATTGACTTTCCATTGATATGATCAATACAAGGTTTTCCATTGGCCTTGTTGATCTTTCTGCCTTTCATGCTAGGGCCTGATGTCACTGAAATGGGCAGATTCTGGATTCAGACCTCCTGGTGGGACCCTACCTCCCCAAACCACCCACTGATGAGACCTTGGACACATAACTCAGTCTCTCTGAGCCCGAGTTCTCCTTTTGGAAGGATGGGGCTGGGATATCATTCAACTTCATTGGATTAAAGCCCAGGTAATGTATGTATGTAAAGCTCTAAGCATAGGGTCAGGTACACAGTAGATACTCAATCAATGATAGTTTTCCCCACTATGATGTCTTAAATTTACCATAAATGTAATCAGTATTATCTTTTATAATTTCAAAACATTTTTTCCAGCATAAGTTTTAGAGTGCCTGGCATGGGCTAAACATCATTCTCATTGCTCCCAGAATCTCAGGATTTTTCTCAGAATAGTAACAGTCAAAAATGATAACATTAGCTTATGTTTTCATGGCATTTTATAACTTTTAAATTCCACATGAGTGACACAATAGGCCTGATTTTCCAGGTTTCATAGTTCAGGATGACAAGACTCAGAGAGGTTAATTTACTCACCCAAGGTCACCCAGCTCGTGGATGGGGAGAGAGGACTGACCCCAGATCCCCTGACACCAAGGCTGGTTCCTTCCAACCAATGTTGTCCTGTGTATAGTCCCGTGTGTGAGCCAACGATGTGCCGCATGGAAAAAGCAGCCTTCCCTGAGAACCTGGAAACTGGTCCAACTTGGAGAAATCTCATTATCACTTTTTGAAGCTTTACCCTGACGGCATGTTAAGTTGTATAATTTTTCTGGATTTGGATCTCGGTTGGGACGCTGGTGATTGGCACGTACTGTGTCTCATTCGGGAAAAATTTCCCTCAACCTATATTAAAAGACTGGAAAAGAAAAACAAAACAAAACCCCTTTGAATAAAAGGCATTTAGGGACTGTACTGCTATTTGACCTACAAAGAGAATGACAATGATTCAGTAAGTTTATTATCTAATTTTTTGTTTTTAAGACCTAAGGATTTATGCCATCTGGACCCCTTGATTGGTCTCTGTTCAGTTTCTCCATGAAGCCCCTTACTCCTTTTAGCCATAGCGGAAATAAAGCCCACAGCTGGGCTTCTCTTATTGTCCACATATACAACAGTTGCTGACTTTTTTTATTATTATTATTATTTCGGTTTATTATTTCGGATTTCGGTTGCTTGGAAATTTGTGACGTTAGTGATGTTTGCTACTTTTTATCTTGATATATATTTTTTAATCCCATCTAAATTTTCTACATTGTTGGCTGGGGTCAAATCATCCTGCATTTTTGCTGCTTTGTTTGCTTTCCCAGGCCTTCCTAGATTTGGAAAGCTTAATTTATTCTTTTCTCTGTTTTTATTATGCTCACTTTCACCCTTAAAAGAATCAAATCTCATCCAGAAACAACTTGCTGGCTCCCTCCTAGAATTTATATGGTTTTAGGAGAGGAGCAAACTGATTTAATAAAACGGAAGTTCTTTTATGAAAGTGTTTTTGCCATTGTCTGTGTTCATTTCTGTTCTGGTGTTTTCACCCCGTCACACTACAGCATGAACCCAGCTAGACCCGGGCTTGAGTCCCCAGCTCCTTTTCCATTCTTGTGTGTTTTTAGGGGCCTGGAAGGAATGTTTCTAGGAAGGAATCTCCCATGTCCTCTCCATTGTTTAGGGTGGCCTGCTCTCTTCACTCATGTTCTAGAATGATCCCTTGCATATGGCCATTTAGGGAGTGGTGAGGGAAAGTCAGGGTCAAGATAAACACAAGGAGGAAGGAGTAGGAGCATTTAGGAAAGACTGTTTCCCTCAACAGCACACAATCAGGTTAAACACAGAGGCAAGTGGGGAGGATTTGGGTGCGCCTCAAGTCCACAAGAGAGGTGGTGAGAGCTTAAAGTTAAAAGCCTTGGTTTTCCAGAATAAAGACTCCCCCAGATCTTAAGGACCCAAACCATTTGGGGTCCACCTATCTTCACTTGTAACTTAGAATTAACATTTGTCTTGAAAATGCACAACGCAGCCTTTTCTGGAGGATGAGATGTTTAGGAATTTTTCTGCAGTGGTAGACATTAGTGACTCTTTTTGTATATATAGAGCCTTTGAACACCCTTCATCTATTTGGAAGATTCCACTCTGTACAGTTTATTCCTCCTAAGGTAGAAACCAGAAGTCTCTTCCCCAGACTCCCTTATAGCTTTGGTACATTCACGTTAGCAAAAATCTCTCTGCAGGGGTGCCTGGATGGCTCTGTCAGTTAAGTTTCTGACTCTTGGTTTTGGCTCAGATCATGATTTCATGGTTCGTGAGTTCAAGCCCCACATCGGGGCAGAGCCTGCTTGGGGTTCTCCCTCTCCTTCTTTCTCTGTCCCTCCCCTGCTTGCTCTCTCTGTCTCTCAAAATAAATAAATAAACTTCAAAAAAAAAATTAATAAAATCTATCTGCAGACGGCCTGTCAATTAGAAGCCAGTGATACCCAAAATGTGGGGTCCCAAAGAATCCGTGCTGAGGATGGCACAGATGTATCCAGGATCCAGGGACCGCAGGGGCTGCAGGGGCAGAGTTCCTGGTGGTGTTAGAGGCTGGGGGCCAGTATTGCAAATTATAGTGCTCTTTCTGCGGGTTTCCAGCTGCAGTGGGGTTGCAAAGTGATTTGAGTTTATTCCTGGGGGTGTCACCTTTACTTGGTTTCCACAGTGATAAGAACAGAGCTGCTCATGGAAACTCCTAGAATCAGGAGCTAGTTGTCCCATGAATTTAAGTCCTGAGCTGATCAGACAAGATTCTGCCAGATGTAAGTCCCCAGTTCTATGGTAACACAAAGGAGGGGCATTCTAGCAGCCAAAGGGGTAAAGACAAAAGGGCAGGGAAAGAGGCTTCTAGGTGGAGGCGGTGGGGGTGGGGGGGGGGGGCGGGCAGCAACAAGAGTGAAGAGTAAGCTCCAAACCATCTGGCCAGGAGAAAGGTGAGAACCAGGAATGCAAGCTGGTGGCCTAGAGGGCTTCGCATGGGCTTCGGGCTGTTCTCTTGCGGTCTGTTTTGGTGTTGCATAATTACTGACATGGAAAGTTGTTTACAGTATGTTCTTAAATGATAAAAGCAGGTTACAGAGCAGTAAATGCAATATGAAATGGTTTTTGTGTAGTATAGATGTACATACACATGCATGCATAAATGTGTGTATTATGTGTATGTATGGATAGTTATGGTATATACACACATAAAAATACTTAATATTAGGTTGTTATATCACAAGCGACATTTAAAAAGAATCTTTTTAATTACCTAGAGTTGATGATTTGCCTTAAATGAATCTAGATTATTTGTGTAATAAAAATAAAAGTTAAAAGAGAGAAAAATATCATGTTCCTAAGTTGTCCTCAAACACATGACACTTTATTTCACTGAGGTCTGTTGTTGGATATTGGGTGGTGTTCAGGTTTCCCTATTATAAAAAATGCTGGCTTTAATCAAGTGGCATTTTGTTGGTTTATTCTCTCTCTTTTTTTTTTTTTGGAGGTATCTTTGAGGGGCCCCTGGATGTCTCAGTCACTTAAGTGTCCGGCTTTGGCTCAGGTCATGATCTCACGGTTCGTGGGTTTGAGCCCTGAATTGGGCTCTGTGCTGACAGCTCAGCGCCTGGAGCCTGCTTCAGATTCTGGGTCTCCCTCTCTCTCTCTGCCTCTCCCCACTCACACTCTGTCTCTCACTCTCTCTCTCAAAAATAAATAAACAACAAAATAAAAGAAAGGTATCTTTGATTACTTAAGTGACTTGGTTTGGCTGTTCTATATCTTTTTCAATATATTTTGAAGGAAGGAATTTTTTTTTTTTTTTTTTTTTTTTACATTCCCTCTCTCCTGCTTCTTTATAAAATGTCCTTGAATTTCCAGAATAGATGAAGCTCCAAGGTAAACTAGAACTCTAATTTTCTGGACATTCATGAAACGAGATAATACATGCCAAATTGCAAACGGAGCATAAGTGTTGCAAGGTGCTCTCTCCATCCTTAAGAAAAGAGAACACTTAACACAGAAACTAAAGATGAAATACCCAAACTGAAAAGGCTCTTTAAAATAGCAGACATTCTACATTTTCTCACTTGATCATCAAAACAAAACCAAACTAAACCAGAAAGAATATTTCTTTACTACACGTTCGTTTTGCCAACACATTCCTTTATATTAAAAATGAAAAGACCTTAAAATACCCTAACAGATAGCAAAGCCTTGGAGAGCAAGTTTACATGCAGGGCTGGAGATATTCATTAAAATTGTAATTAGACTCACAATTAAATTCATTCACAGTAGAAACTTTGCTTGTAAGTGTTGCTACAGGAAGAAACCTCCGTCTGAAAATTAGTTCAGCAGTCTGAGCGATTTTAATTATGCAGAGTTGATTATCGCTAGAGAAGGAAACCTTTATTGCAGCCACAGAATGAAGACCTTCCCCCCCCCCACTTTTTTTTTTTTTTTGGTTTCCTGAGCTAATATGAGGTCCATATTTTGATATCCAAATGTTTCTCTAGGCAAAGAAAATGTGAGAAAATTTCCACAGCAGGACAGGAGAAATTCCAACATGGTCCCCGGCTAAATAAGATACGCAACCCTACACCCTGCATCTTTTTTTCATTATACGCCTCGATCCTCGTCATTTGGTGAAGGGAAAGGCAAGGAGACAGAAATAGCATTTATTTGACATTTACTATGTGCCATCCTCTGTGACCGGCAGTTTCTTTTCCCAGGTCCCCCCTTTGGGTCATTGTTCCATTTCACAGATGGAGAAACTGGTGAAGGGGAGGTGAAGTGAGTGTCCTAGAAGGGGAGCTGCATTTCAGCATTTCTCTTCCTCATCCGGTGCCCGCTCTCACACCCTGTGTTACCCTTCCCGCAGTCACACGCTATCTTAGCAAGTGCTTGCACGCCAGCCCTGCTTTGAGCCGTGAGTCCGGGTGAGGCTGAGGGCAGCACTTCTACAGGCCCAGCCCCACTCCTCACTGTGGCCCAAACCTCAGAGGCTGCAGGACTGTGCTGGGTAGAGTGGAAATGGGGTGGAGGAGGCAGCGGGAAGATTGCCCACGTGATTTGGGAAAGTCACTTTGTCTGTCTGGAGTTCCATTTGTCCTCTGTAAAATGCTTGCTTGGTATGGGAGGCCCTCAGGGCAGTGAGATTCCAGGATTCCCTGATGTAGGAGTGTTGGCAACACTGACTCCATCTTTGGCCTTCCATATTGTTCGTGCCAGAGCAGTGACCTCCCTTGGGGCTACACGTTCCAGACCCCTTGGAGGTAAATGTGTGCCTTGACCGGAATGCAGGGAGGCTTGTTCTCATCTTTCCTACAGTTATTCAGATATCTAGTAGAGATGACATAGTTTCTGCCCCTCCCCCGCTCTGGCACACGGATGGCACCATGAAGTCTGTTACATATTAAACTCTTTGACCTCACTACAGTGACTTCTGCACCTCCCCTTGTTCTACAAAATCTGTGGACTAAGTTCCTGACTTTGTGGAGAATAGCTGGATTGTCACCTGCCCCACCCCCTCGGTCCGTAAGTTAACTTGAAAAACTTTTTGAATGTTTTATTTATTTTTAAGAGAAAGGGTGCAAGTGGGGTGCAAGTGGGGGAGGAAGAGAGTAGAGAGAGAGGGATGGAAGATCTGAAGTGGGCTCTGTGCCGACAGCAGCAAGCCGGACGCGGGGCTCAAATTCACAAACCTTGAGATCGTGACCTGAGCCGAAGTCGGACACTCAACCGACTGAGCCACCCAGGCGCCCCAGTAAGTTATCTTAAGTAAAACTCTGTAAATGGAATGGAGTTGCCTGCTTCGTTTTCAGGTCTCAAAGTGACTTCTCAGTTTGGAAGATACTTTATGGTCCCTCCTCCACCTTCTAATATGTGTCCATTGAACTTTCAAAGCAACCGCAGGCAGAATCTTGCTGAAACTCGAGTGCCTCTCCTCCAGAGCCCAAAGCCCTGCGGAGTGCTCCTATTTCTAAAAATAGGCTGGCTCAGTCTGTAGAGCATGCAGTTCCTGATCTCAGGGTCCTGAGTTCAAGCCTCACTTTGGGCATAGAGCTTACTTAAAAAAAATATTTATGAAAGTGTGAAGCAGTAGAGAGGAGGAAGTTTAATGAACCCTCATATACCCATTATGTGGATTTAACAACTGTTTACATTTCCCACATATACCCACCACATTGGTTGTAAGTATAACGTTGTGCTGAAATCTAAAGGAAATTACAGACACAGTATCATTTCAACCACAAATACTTCAGCATACATCTCTAAAAAGCAAAGGTCATTTTTCTACATAATAGTCACAGAATTTTCACACCTAATATAATTAATAATAATTTCTTCAGATCATCAAATAGCCAGTTCACTCTCAGATTTCTCTAATTGCCCCCAGATATTACAGCTGGTTTGTTTCAAGGAGGATCCCATCAATGCCCCTACATTACATTGTTTCTTGTGTTTCTTAAGTCGTTTTTAATCTCGTATAGTCTCCCTCTATTTTTTTTTCCCCAGGACATTGACTTGTGGAGGAGTTTCAGGAAACTGGGGCTCATTGTCCGCTTGAAAGTTTCTCTTTCTAAATTGTCTGATTGCTTCCTCATGGTGTTAGCTTTCTTGTTCTGCTCTAAGTCCTGCCTAAGCTGAAAATTAGAACTAAACACTGAGTGGATCCAAGATCAACATTTTGTCGAGAACATGTCATGGACGATGCTGTGTCCTGCATATTTAATCACTTCAGGAGACAAGTGAGGCAGTGGTAGCTTGGCCCCACCTCTGGAAAGTTACATTCCCTTTGTCACCAGCTTGTAGCCTGTGAGTGATACTTTGCCATCAGGTCAATATCGAATTCCCCATCAATCTTTCGGCTACACGTCTTAGCATCATTGATAATCCTTGCCCTTATCAGCTGACCAATGGTGATTATCCAATTCTGTATTTCCTTTTGATTTATTAGCTGACATTGTTCCATGCAAAAGTGTTTTCTGGAAACTCATCTTGACAAAAGCATGGTCTAGAACCCCAAGGCTGGGCTCCTTGGCTTCTTGCATTAAGTCTTAAACTGGGTTTTAACTTAATTGGCCTTAATTTGGATTTGAGAAGAATGTTTCTCAGGATTGCTGGATTCAGGATCCCTGTTTCCATAAGCTTGGCTTCCAAGGAAACAAAGGCAAGCCTGGCTCATATAATTGGAAGAATTTCCTTTTTCTCTTGAAAACCAAAGAAACACTAGGAAACAGGCAATGCAGTGCCTGCAGAATATTTTGAAAGTATACATTGTCAACGAAGCTCACATAGAATTGTAAAAAATTGTCTTCCCCAGAACAACTTTCTTCTTCAAGTTGAACTGTTAACTTCTGACATACCACATGCAGATGTGTTAGCCATATTCTTAGGAGACACAGACTAAATCAGCTTGTCTCTGCCATCTTTGATGTTAGCTGGAGGCTGTCTTCTTGTCTTTTCCTTGTGAGTTATAGGCGTCTTGCCTCACTCTGCCCCAAAGCTCCAAAAGATGTGAAAATTTATAGGCAACCAGGGCTTGAGTCTGTGGCCCATGATGATATGAATTCCAACCTTTTGGAGCTTCCATGAAACAACCAGTGGGAAAGACAAAAACTTCTGTAAAGAGGTGCATATGTAGGACATCAATTCAGTGGATGCCTCCGCTTGATTGATGATGTGCAAGCAAGAAATCAGTGAGAACATGTATTCCTGAATTATCTGGGCTTCAGACCTCCAAATCTTGAATGGAGAGCCTAGATTGAACTCTGAGATATACTCTGAAGGTCAGAAGGAAAATAGAACTTTGATACAACCAAAGAATCTTTGAAGGGGTGCCACATAAACTGTTCAGTGCATTCTCTGAGATGGTGTGGCTTGAAGTTAGGCAGATCTGAGGTTCCAATTTCCAATCTTTACCAGCTGGGTCAATTTATTAGCCTTTAAAAGGTGAGTTGCTTCATTTGTCTGTAGCTGGAGCCCCATGTGAGCAAAAGTTGGAACTCAGAGATGTCTTTGTGTATCTGATGAAATCATGGGCCTGTCGTGCTAGGAATCACTTGGCATGAGGCATTTTGGCCCAAGGAAAATGAGAGCAGAGGGTTTTACAGATGCTTGAGTATGGAGAAGGGAAAGTGAGGTTTATAAGGAGTCTGGGTCAGATGAGTCTTTAAGCTTAGCCTCAAGGCTGTGTCTAATCTCAAGGTGGCAGTGGTCACAAATTGAAGGGGTTGCTTGCACTGTGGCTCTGAAGGTTAATTTTGGTGCCCAGGAGTCAAAGTGAGTCACACGGGGTGGACCTCCGTGGTCCTTACCCACACTCTGCATGGAGCTCAGCATGCTCACAATATAGTGAGGACAACAGAAAACAAGTCCTTTTCTTTTCTTTTCTTTTCTTTTCTTTTCTTTTCTTTTCTTTTCTTCTTTTCCTTTCCCTTTCTTTTCCTTTCCTTTCTTTTCTTTTCTTTCTTTCTTTTTTTTTTTTTTTTTTTTTTTTTTTGCAATTTAAGGTCTGATGACTTTGGGAGCCTCATAGGGTGAGATGCTTGTTAGGATTACCAGTTTTCTTGTGGAGAGAGCCAGTAGACGGGAACTGAGGTGAGTTCCCAACTTCAAGGGTTTTCATGGGCAACAGGCCTCATGGAGTAAGTGCCCAGAGCTTGAGAAGGGTGGCTGTGAGTCAGGTGAAGCACTCCTGCATCTTAGAGATCCTGTAGAAAGGATGCGGGGAGCCTGCAAGATTTATATTTGAAGTGTTAATGTTGGTTTGAACCTACTGCATTTACAGACTTGTGTGATAATCTTGCTAGGGCTAGATTTAGAGGAGTTAGCCCTACTGCAAAGAATTGCCTTCGGGCTGAAATAAAGAAAGTGTGTAACACAATACTTGGCACAAAGCAGCAGTTTCAGAACTGTTAGCTCCCTCATGTTTTATTTTTATCCCCATCTCCATGGAGATACATAAGGTCTTCTTTTGAGGTCTAACTTCTGGGTAAGTATTGTCATTGTTATGTTCATTGGTTTATTTATTTTGCTGAGTTTTCTATACAAGAACACATTTTCTCATTGCCCTTTTGATTCCTTTCCACTGTTCTTAGAAACAATGGCAATAACAACCAAACATGGGTGGCCTTCCATTAAAATCCCACAACTGTAAATGGAACTGGTAAAAAAAGAAAAAAAAAAGGATAGGTCCAAATTAAAGCGATAAATGTATTCCCGTATTCTTGTTAATGCACAGATATCCAACCTGCATAACTTTTTCTTCTAGTCATGCAAGAGGCAAAGATAATTTAGAAACACTCATGCTCTCTTTGTCACGCTATTGACAAAAAGGCTCAGAGAAAACATAATACACCCTTGTTGAAAATAAACATGAAAAAGCCCTTAAGACATGCAAAGGAAGGTCTATAATTTAGAGCAAATTTTTTAGCCTGAATAAATCACATCTGTTATTTCCTTAGTGCCAAAGAAAGGCTAGGCTGTTCCTGGAACAGGGCGACTCCTTCTACATATGTTTCCCAAAGGGCCTTGATGATGTCAGGAAGTAGTACCCTCTGTGATATGGTCAGGCAGAAACTGGCCAGTAATATTAATTATGGAAAAGGATCATTTCTTATGGATCCGGGTCCAGTCATTTGGCTTGAATGATACAACTGAATCTCCTGAAAACACATTACAAATATAGTTTCAGAATTTTAGTAAGTTCTCTCTTATTTAGAATCTCTCATGTCTTCTTCCCATCCCCTGCTGTCCTTTAGAGGCAGATTCCATCACCTCCCACCATCTCCAGTGGACTTTACCACCCATTTTCCATGATGCTTCTGCACTCTGTATTTACTTCTGTTGGGGCATCTGTCAGGCATGTTACAGATGCACCCCAACTTACCGTGATTCGACTCGTAATTTTTAAAAATATTTTTTTGTTTTCAGGCAGGTGCAAGCAGGGGAGGGGCAGACAGAGGGGGACAGAGGATCCAAAGTGGGCTCTGCGCTGACAGGCTGTCAGCAGCAAGCCCCACGTGGGGCTTGAACTCATGAACTGAGAGATCAGGACCTGAGCCAAAGTCAGACGCTCAGATGACTGAGCCACCCAGGTGCCCCTTGACTTATAATTTTTCGACTTTATCATGGTGTGAAAGCTACGCCCAGTGGAAACCATACTTCAGATTTTGAATCTGATCTTTTCCTGGGCTAGTGACATGCAGTGCATGCTCTCTTGTGATGCTGGGCAGAGGCAGCCACACGATCACGAGGGTCAGCTGGATCCTACACTGACAACCATTCTGTGCCCATGCAACCATTCTGTTTTTCACTTTCATACAGTATTCAATAAATGATATGAACTGTTCAACACGGTGTTATCAAATAGGCTTTGTGTTAGATGATTTTGCCTAACTATGGGCTAATGTAAGTGCTCTGAGCATGTTTGAGGTAGGCTAGGCTAAGCTATGATGTTCAGTAGGTTAGATGTAGTAAACGCATTGTCGACTTATGATATTTTCAACTTACAGTAGGTTTATCAGGATATAACCCCATCATAAGTCAAAGAAGAGCTGCATGGATTTTTGTTTTTATGACTGTGTCTCTCACTAAAGAGTTACTTCCTTGAGGGACATCTGGGTGGCTCAGTTGGTTAGGAGTCCGACTCAGGCTCAGATCACGATCTCGTGGTTTGTGGGTTCAAGCCCCATGTCAGACTCTGTGCTGACAGCTCAGAGCCTGGAGCCTTGTTTCAGATTCTGTGTCTCCCTCTCCCTGCCCCTCCCTCACTTGCACTCTGTCTCTCTCTCCCTCTAAAAAATAAAGAAACATTAAAAAAAGAGTTATTTCCTTGAGGAGAGGGCCTCATTTTTCTATTATTTTGCCCCCAGAAATGAACTCAGTTCCTACCTGCAGCGTAATGTTCAATGAATATTTGCTGGAGGGGTTCATAGAGTCTTGGGTTTGGAAGGAAACCTTTTGGTCATTTTAGGAAACAGAATAGTGGAGCAGATAACATCCGAGCCATGCCCTCCCCTCATTTAGCAGAGGGAGGCGTGGGACTGGATCAGGATCGCACAGTGGGCTAGAGGCAAGCGGAAGCCAGAATTCAGAAGTCCCGTATCAGTTCACGGACATAACGTTCTGTGGAACATTTGGATGTTATCAGTTACTTTGAGAAAACAAATGGGCTGTATATTCCAGTTAGTTGGCCAGCTTTATTCATTGTAAAACTTCCTTGTGATGTTTCTAGACTGAGCTATGGTTTATAGCGCTTCATAAACATATTTCCTCATGAACCCTTTCCTCATGTACCGTCTCACTGAACTGATGTTCCCCAAAATGCACTTTGGAAAACACAGTTGTGGTAGGCAGAATAATGCCCCCTCCCAAATGTTCAAGTTATAGAACCTATATATATGTTAGGTTACAAGGTTATAGAACCTGTAGGCACGTTACGTTACAAAACAAAGGGGAATTTAAGGTAGTGGATGGAATTAAATTTACAAATCAGCTGATCTTCAGCCAGGGAGATTATCCTGGGCTATTGGGGTGGATCCAACATAATCAGATCCTTAAAAGTGGAAGAGGGAGACAGAAGAGGAGGTCAGAGTAATGCATTGTGGGAAGTAGTCACTGAGCAATTGCTGGCTTTGAAGTTTCAGGAAGGGACCAGGAGCCAAGGAATGCAGGTGGCCTTTAGAAGCTGGAAAGCATGGAATGGATTATCCCTTAGAATCTTGAGAATGAAAATGTAGTGCTGCTGCGTAGTGGCTATCATCATTGTAGCCAAGTCTATAGCCGAACTATGCCAGACTTCTGACCTCCAGAACTATTAGGTAATAAATTTGTGTTCTTTCAAGCCACTAAGAGTGTGGTAATCTGTTATAGCAGCAATAGAAATTTAATGCAATTTTGCTGATGTCGTAAACTGCATGTTTAACATGCTCCCAGATAAGCTTGGAAATTGTTTATATTCATGAATATATTGTTTGTATTGATGTCTCTATGGTGAGTTGGAATGATTCGCCTAATTGGCTGCAAACTGATCCCAAAAAACCATATTTTATTCAATTTTTATAACTTTTGCTAAATTCAATTTTTTTGGAAGAAAGGAACTAGGTCCAGCTACACTCTAAGGGAGGAAATGACCAACCACCTGAGTACCAAGAGACAGGGATCATTGGGAGTCATTCTAGAAGCTGCCTACTGTAGACAGAAAGGGATTAGTGGATTTGTTTTTCAAGTTTATATTTCTATTCTTACCAGTGAGTTTGAAAGTTTCTTAAAGTTCTACTACAGCTGAGGTGACCATGTAAGTTATTATCCAAGCCAGAAATCTTTTGAGATAATGGAATGCACAGTGCTGTAAACAACCACACTGGGATAGTCAGTATAGACTGTCCCCAGAACTGCAGATGTACGGTCCCCCCAGTTGAAGGTCACATTTCTGGGCCTCTTTCTTAGCCATTAGCATAATACCAACACATAACAAATATTTAGCACATTCCTGCTTATGGAATGGCAAAATGATTCGAAGATACACAAGGGCACTAGGGCCACTAAATGTACGGTTCTTACGTGCCAGTCTTATTAGGGAGGCTAAGAAACCCTCCTACCCTATTTAATCTAACTTTATTTTTTATCTTTTATTTTTTAATGTTATTTATTTATTTATATATTTATTTTAATGTGTATTTATTTATTTATTTATTTGAGAGAGAGAGAGAGAGACAGAGTGTGAGCAGGGGAGGGGCAGAGAGAGGGAGACGCAGAGAATTCAAAGCAGCTCCGGGCTCAGAGCTGTCAGCTCAGAGCCCAAAGTGGGGCTCGAACCCACAAACCATGAGATCATGACCTGAGCCGAAGTTGGACGTTCAACTGACTGAGCCACCCAGGGGCCCTTAATCCTACTTTTTAGTTAAAAAATAAATCTATGACAACAGAGATTACACTCTAGGAATAAATACCGAGAGAAGGGTGAGTGTTGGATTACAGAGGTATTGGCTTTAGCATTTGCTCTCATGAATACAAGGACATACAGTGTATGGTGAGGACCAGCTGGGTCTTTAGCATCATAGACTTGGGAGTTAGGAAAAAAAAAAAAAGGAAAACATTGTTTTTTTTGTCTTGTGATGAGAGCTTCTAGGATTTCCTCTCTTAGCAACCTTCACGAAATATGCCATACGACAGGGTTAACTATAGTCGTCATGCTGGACATTACATTTCCAGTGCTTACTTACCTTGTAACTGAAGTTTGTGTCTTTTGATCACCTTCATTTAATTCTCCCAGCCCTATCTGTTCTAGAATATATTTAAGATATGTATGTTGCTACACAATCTGAGGTTTACCAGAGTCCTTAACAAAATCTATTAGAATTCCTAAACTTACAGTAATTTATCATTTTAACTGTCAGAGATAGTAGAAACTGAAAGCCATAACCAATTGAAGACAATGCTGATACGCCACGGATGAAAACAGTTGGTCCTTTCAAATTACAGGAATTTCAATTATTTACATAAGTTCTTTCAGAGAACTTTCTTTCTCTGAAAGAACTTATAAGTTTTGTACCCAGATGGCATGAGAGAGTAATAAATTCAAGTTTTCGGTACAAAAATGTTGCCATTTCTGGTTTATAAAAAACAAGTTTTTGTAATCCTTAAATAACTCATAGTTACTAATAATTAATTCTTAATTATACATGAACATGGAGTTTTAAACAATTTTGCCTCTTAGAGAAGAAATCTGAATTTCAAATAAACATGGAATAATTTTTTAGTGTCAGTATGTCCCATGCAATATTTGGGACACACTTAAACTAAAAACTATTCTGTATTTATCTGAAATTTAATTTTAACTGGAAGATCTCTTGGTTAATTTTATTCCTAGGAATTTTATTCTTTTTGATGCTATTATAAATGGAATTGTTTTCTTAATTTCCTTTCCAGATTATCCATTGTTAGTAGATAGAAACATAACTGATTTTTGTATGTTTACTTTGCATCCAGCAATTTTTTTGTGGAACCTTTGGGGTTTTCTAATTATAAGATCATGTCATCTGAAAACAGAGGCTATTTTCCTTCTTCCTTTCCAGTTTGCATATCTTTTATTCCTTTTTTTTTGCTTAACGGTGTTGGCTGAGACTTCCCGTAGTATGTTGAATAGCAGGGACAAAATATTCTTCTGTATCTTACTCCTGATCTCGGAGGAAAAGATTTTACGACTGAGTGTGATGTTAGCTATGGGTTTTCATACATGGCTTTTATAATTTTGAAGTAGTTTCTTTCTGTGCCTAGTTTACTGAGTGTTTTTTTTCTTTTTTATCATGAAAAGGTGTTGAATTTTGTCAAATGCTTTTTCCTCCCCCCTTTTCTGTTAATGTGGTGTATTACATTTATTAGTTTTAATACATTGAACCATTCTTGCATTCCAGGAATAAGTCCCATTTGGTTATGGTCTATAGTCTTTTAAATGTCTGTTAACTTCTATTTGCTAGTATTTTGTTGAGGAATTTTGCATTAATATTCATCAGGGATATTGCTTTATAGTTTTTTTTTTCTTTCTGGGAGTATCTTTGGCTCTGGTACAGGGTAATGCTGGCCTTATAAGAGAGTTTGGAAGCATTCCTTCCTCTTTAATTTTTTGGGAGAGTTTGAAGAGGATTGGTGTTAATTTTTCTTTAGATGTTTGGCTAGAATTCGTCAGTGAAGCCATCTGGTCCTGAGCTTTTCTTTGTTGGAAGGTATTTGGTTACTAGTTCAATTTCCTTACTCATTATAAGTCTGTTCAGATTTTCTATTTCTTCATGATTTAGTCTGGTAAGTTGTGTGTTTCTAGGACATTGTCCATTTCATCTAGGTTATCAAAACTGTTGGTATACAATTGTTCATGGTATTCTCTGATAATTTTTTATTTCTATAAAATTGGTTGAAAGGTCCTGTCCTTCATTTCTGATTTGAGTCTTCTATTTTTCTTAAACTAGCTAAAGTTTTGTAATTTTGTTAATCATTTTGAAGAATCCACTATTCATTCTGTTGTCTTTTCCTTTTGTTTTTCTATTCTTTTTTTCCACTGATTTCTGCTCTAACCCTTATTATTTTCTTCCTTCTGCTAGTTTTGGGTTTAGTTCTTCTTTTCCTAGTTCTGAGATCATTCCTCTATTTTAATGCACACACATATACAGCTATAAATTTCCCTCTTAGCACTGCTTTGGGTGTCATGTATTTTTATTTGCTAAATATGGCAACTCTACCTATAAAGAACTGCGGCTTCTGTCTTATGTGTACTCCCTCTTATACCCGCTTCCTCACTCTGGTAAAACCAGCTGCCTGGCTGTGAGCTGCACTCTAGAAGTCACACAAGGACTAAGGGAGGTCCCAGTGCAACAACTAATGAGAAACCAACTCTTGTCAACAACTACCTGAATGAGCTTAAAAACTGATCAGGGTGCATATGTCCCTTCAAAACAGCACACTTGTGTCCCTTGGATAAATGCCTAGTAGTGCAATTGCTGGGTCATAGGGTAGTTCGATTTTTGGTTTTTTGAGGAACCTCCAAACTGTTTTCCAGAGTGGCTGCACCAGCTTGCATTCCCACCAACAATGCAAAAGAGATCCTCTTTCTCTGCATCCTCACCAACATCTGTTGTTGCCTGAGTTGTTAATGTTAGCCATTCTGACAGGTGTAAGGTGGTATCTCATTGTGGTTTTGATTTGTATTTCCCTGATGATGAGTGATGTTGAGCATTTTTTTCATGTGTCAGTTGGCCATTTGGATGTTTTCATTGGAGAAGTGTCTATTCATGTCTTTTGCCCATTTCTTCACCCAATGTTTATAGCCAAAGTATGGAAAGAGCCCAAATGTCCATCGATGGATGAATGGATAAAGAAGATGTGGTATATATATACACAATGGAGTATTACTTGGCAATCAAAAAGAATGAAATCTTGCCATTTGCAACTACATGGATGGAACTGGAGGGTATTAAGCTAAGCGAAATTAGTCAGTCAGAGAAAGACAAATATCATATGACTTCACTCATATGAGGACTTTAAGAGACAAAACAGATGAACATAAGGGAAGGGAAGCAAAAATAATATAAAAACAGGGAGGGGGACAAAACGTAACAGACCCTTAAATATGGAGAACAAATAGAGGGTTCCTGGAGGGGGTGTGGGAGGGGGGATGGGCTAAATGGGTAAAAGGCATTAAGGAATCTACTCCTGAAATCATTGCTGTAATATACACTAACTAATTTGGGTGTAAATTAAAAAAAAAAAAAACAAAGACGGATCGGCCTCTCAGTTGAGTTTTGAGATTACTTCAAACCTGGCCCACACCTTGACTACAGCCTCGTAAGAGATCCGAGCCAGAGGAACTTGCTGAGCCAAGGCTGAGTCCTGACCCGCAGAAATTATGCGATAGTAAATGTTTGTTGCATTAAGCCACTAAATTTTAAGATAATTTGTTATGTGGCAGTAGGTAACTAACTGACACAGTGTCTTAACATTTTCTTAAGGTTTACCAAGATAGTCTACATGACTTTACTTTCCTATATATATTTTTACAACCTTGAGAAATGTACCTTGCACATACATCTGGTAGGTGGGCTACTCAGGGACACAATTAGAGAATCTGGCATAAAAATAGGTCATTTAAATGACAGTCTAGATACAATAAAAATGCCTTGTGAGGAGGCATTTTATTGGTAATAAAACAAATAAAGCTATGCGTTTTGTTGGAACTGCTGGAGAGGGTACTCCTGAGAGATTCAGTAAGCAGAAAATAAAAGTAAAACAGACAGTATTTATGGTGTCTGTTTAGTTTGCTCTTTTCATTTTAGTGAACATAATACAAAGCTTATGTAACATAATTTTTAAATCCTGTGTATATTGATTAAACTAATTATGGTGCATTCATCAATGGAAGACTCTAGTCCTTCAAGATAAGGGTCCAGAGATATATCAATAGGATGGAGATTTGTTCACAGTAAAACATCAGGTAAAAAGGTGGGTTGCTTGCAAATGTTTGCTATTATAAACAATACTGTGGGGGTGCCTGGGTGGTTCAGCTGGTTAAGTGTCCGACTTCAGCTCAGGTCATGATCTCATGGCTCGTGGGTTTGAGCCCCTCACCAGGCTCTGTGCTAACAGCTCAGAGCCTGGAGCCTGCTTCGGATTCTGTGTCTCCCTATCTCTTTGTCCCTCCCCCACTGATGCTCTGTCCCTCTCTCTCACTTGAAAATAAATAAATAAACATTTAAAAAATTAATAAACAATACTGTGATGAACATCTCTGTAGGAAAATCTCTGCACACATCCACGATTTTATTAGTCTTGGTTCTCTAGAGAAACAGAACCAACAGGAAATACACATATATTTATTGTAAGCAATTCTCTCATGTGGTTATGGGGGCTGGGAAGTCCAAGATCTGCAGGTAGTAAACTGAGGACTAGGAGACTGATACAGTTCCAGTCTAGGTCCAAAGGCCTGAGAACCAGGACAGCCAAAGGTGTTCTAGAGTCGGAGTCTGAAGGCAGGTGGAGACTGATGTCCCAGCTCAGAGACAGACAGAGAGAAAGAATTCTTTTTTTTTTTTTTTTTTTAATTTTTAACATTTATTTGAGAGAGAGAGAGAGAGACCTAGCATGAGTGGGGGAGGGACAGAGAGAGGGAGACAGAGGATCTGAAGCAGGCCTTGTGTTGTGAGTGGAGAGCCCGATGTGGGGCTCAAACCCCCGAACCATGAGATCATGACTTGAGCTGAAATCAAGAGTTGGACGTTTAACCAACTGAGCCGCCCAAAGAATGAATTCTTTCTTATTCCGCCTTTTATTCTATTCAGGTCTTCAACTGACTGAATAAGGCTCACCCAACTGGGGAGAACAACCTACTCTACTTAGTCTAAGAATTCAAAAGTTAATCTCATCCAGAAGCACCCTCACAGACACACTCCGAAATAAAGTTTCAACTAATATCTGGGCACCCTGTGGTTCAGTCAGGTTGACACCCCCAAATGTAGCCATCACAGTGGTTATTTACCTAGAATGAATCGTTAGGAGTAAAATTGCTAGATTCAGTGTATGCCACTTTTTAAGGCTTGTGTTTTGGTTCAATCCGTTTCTGATCATTCCAGGTGACCATGCTAACGGGTTTTATCCTTGTCTCCAGTGTCTACTTGAACGTTTGCACATTGCTAATGTGGGCCACATAGGAGGGACTCATCAAGCCTCTTGCCTCCAACCTCCCTACTCACTTCTCTCATGGAGTGGTTTACCGGCTAAGTCTCCATCATTCTACTGCTCTGTTAAATCTATTTCTAGGTGCTAGGTGGTCTTTTTTTTTTTTTTTTAAGATATTATGTTACTGACAGGTTCTGCATGAAATATATGTTTACCAGATACTCTTCTTTGGCTAAAAATCTGCCAATTTTTCCTTGTGCGTGTGTAAAAACAGAACGTAACTGTTTATCTTCAGAGGGAAACTAACCTGACTTTATCTGTAACTTAATTACCATGACGTCCCACGTGTGGTCTGCAGAGCTGCATAAATTAATAACGCTGTAATTGTGGAGTTCACATACCAGGAATCCTTACTGCCCTCTCTAGAGAGCCAGGCTAGCAAACAGGCTTTGCATTCACATGTATTCTCTGAGCGGACTTTTTTTTTTTTCCCCTCCCTGAACATTTCCACCCCTTCCCTGCCCCCCCCCCCCCTTTTTTTTATGTCCCTTTTACTCTCCTTGGAAGCAGTCTGTGGCATGCTTATAGCCACTGCCTCTCCTCTGGGTGGCTATTGAAATATCCCCCTAATATTTCTCCATTATAATGCGAGCCGTCAATAGCACAATGCCTTGTTGGCCTGCCTTTCCAGGACAAAGTACGGAGCGATTCCATTACTCTGGCATCCATCAGGACAATAAGCCACAAATCTTTTTCAGTGCAGCTCCAGACGTGGCTGCCTTTGGGCTGGAAGGCAGGGAGAGGCAGGAATGTTTCCCCAGCGTGGAGAGAAATCAAACGCGTGTATTCTGGTTTCTTCTGCATGTGCTCTTTGGAATGAGTCACCGCGTACTTTTAACGAGATTGGAAGGAGGGAAAAGTTTTCTTTGGTGAAATGATTCAGTCAGAGAGATTGCAGGAGTCCACTGGGGACAAGATTCCAATATGTGCTTAATTTTCTTTGGAGGATTTGCTAATGATTGGTGGGAGCCCCAGTTCCTATTTATTACTTACTTTTCTTAATAATGAAAAAGAGACCATATGCTGGGTGTGCAGCTTGCTGATAAACTCACTTAGAGCAATGACTGGCAAGTGTGTGTATTTTGTATGCTGTGCTATTAAGGGGGGAAATCCTAAACTCTATTAAGAAATTTGCCGCCTTTGAAGCTGGTACCACTTGGCCTTCAAGGTTTATGCTAATATCAGCTAAACATGTGAGGCGTTAAGTGTTTTATTTTTTAGAAGAATTTTGAACATTTCTTACCTCACTAGGAACATCAGAATAAATTCCAGATGGATTAAAGAGTTAAATATTTAAAAACCTTAACTGTTAGAAAATCTGGAAGAAAATAGATGTGAATATTTATCAAGCCTCCTGAGGGGGAGAGTTCTCTAAGCTTAGAATTGATGGAATAAATCACTAAGGATGTGATTGATAGATGTGACTACATAAAAATTTAAAACTTTTATACATCAAAAAAAAAATCACCAAGATTAAAAAGCAATCAACAAAACTAGAGATGATGCTGTAGGAAGTTTGACAAAGGGTAACTTCTTGTAATAAATGTAAAACTCATATGAATTCAATAACACAAATACCAGGACCCCAGGAAATACACGGAGAAAGGATATAAATAGGCAAAACACAAATATCAAGTATGTTGGTAAATGACGGCACACATTTTTTTTTTAAAACTTCCCTGAGTAACCAAATAAATGCAAATGAAAACAATAGTGAGGGCTTATTTTCCCCTTTCAAAAATTCCCCATCCAAACAGCTGGTGTTTAAAACAAAATAATGGTCCCTAATGTTGATAAGGTGTAGTAAAATAATCACTTTCATTCATTGATTAAGAGAAAGTTAACAGATAACATCCAGCTTTAAAAAAAATCCCTTAAAATAAAAATTTATATTGCAAATAATTGGTGGGCTGACTTTACGTGATGAGACTTCAGAGTGGTTTAAAAAATGTCTGTTTTTCAATTTTTTTCCTACTTTAAATTTTTTAAAATATTTATTTATTTTTTGAGAGAGAGAGAGAGAGTGTGGGAGCGAGCATGAGTGGGGGAAGGGCAGAGACAGAGGGAGACACAGAATCCGAAGCAGGCTCCAGGCTCTGAGCTGTCAGCACAGAGCCCCATGTGGGGCTCAAACCCATGAACTGTGAGATCATGACCTGAGCTGAAGTCAGACACTTAACTGAGCCACCCAGGTGCCCCTACATTTTATAGAACATCGT
This sequence comes from Panthera pardus, assembly GCF_024362965.1. NCBI lineage: Eukaryota > Metazoa > Chordata > Mammalia > Carnivora > Felidae > Panthera > Panthera pardus. The sequence goes on from NW_026526688.1 coordinate 191,615,128, forward strand.
CATATATTGCTTTTACTCTAAAGGAAGTCATAGTCTCATCAACTTCAGCTCTGTGATGCCATGGAACCCTCAACCAGCTTTTTTTTTTTTTTTTTTTTTTTTTTTGTGAATGCCAGTTCTAATGCAGTTATATCATTTTTTCTTTCTTAGAATCAAAGCTCTAGATCCTTCTATGCATTGTACTATAACCCTCCTTTCTTGCCATCACTATGGACAATCTTTGCTGACAATTAATAGTCACACCCAAGAAAGAAAGAACACAAAGAGCCTTATGTTAGTTTAGATCAACTTATGCTGCCAAATATATAGGAGGAAACTGGGTTTTAGAGATGATTGAATTTTGAAATCAAGGGTAAGAAATTGTGTGTAAGAAGGGTAGTCAGTTTTTTTGTTTCGTTTTGTTTTAATAGTGAAGGCAATAGGTAGTCATTGAGAGATTCTGTTCGAGGAAGTGATACCATCTTACCGGGTGGTAGAAAAAAATTTGTGCCACCTTTGTAGAGGGTGAATTAGGGGAAGGAGCCAAAAGCTTCTTTGATTTTCCCTGAACCCTCCTTCTGACCCTATTGCTGTCTTTGAACCTCCTTTTGACAGTTTTTACTCTTTTTATCACCATCTGGAGCTCTCCTTCCTGATCTGTACTTTGCTCTCTTTGTAGGCACACTGGTCCTCCTTCCCAGGGGAGTGAGTTTCCATTCACCTTAAGTCCCATTTGCCCCAGAGACTTCCCCTGCGTGCATTGAGAAGCCCCTGCCTTTCTTCCTCAGTGTCCACACTTCTGGTTCATACTGCCGGCCATCTGCCTGTGGCATTCAGAGCTTTAGTTTTCTCTAAGAGAGAGAAGAGGTCGTCTGCAGGTGAGGAAATGATGGCCCAGAGAGGGGTGTGAAAGAGCAAGTTGGCATCCAAGATGGTTCTAGAACCCAGCTGCTATGGATTGAATTCTTGTGTTCCTCCACAATCCACACATTGAAGCCTAGTCCCCAGTGTGACATTATTTGGAAGCAGGGCCTTTGGGAACTAATTAGGTCATGCGGGTGGAGCCCTCATGAAAGAGATTAGCGCCCTTAAAAGAAAAGTCAGAAGAGACATGGTTACTCTCTATGCCTTGTGAGGAAGATGGCTATTTGCAAACCAGGAGGAGTTCTTACCAAAACCTGCCCATGCTGGCACACTGATCTCAGACTTCCAGCTTCTAGAACTGTTATAAATCCATGTCTGTTTAAGTCCTGTGGTCTGCAGTATTTATTGTAGCAGCCTGAACTGACCAAAACACCAGGTCTCCTGGACCCTCCTTTGGAATCCTTTCCCCTGCCCTGCTGTTGGTGGGCTATGGCATTCTAAGAGTTTGGTGTGTATCTTGGCTGTCTTTTCTTTTTGAGGGACAATTTGAAGGCAGAATTTGGTGGTTTCTTTTTTATATTATTCTTTCCAATGCTTGACAAGATGCCGAAGAAATGATGATTTAGATTCTAGGTTAGCCTTTTATACTGGATCAGTATTTAAGAGCTAGAGTCACTATTTCATTCTTAACCAAGGATGTTTTTGATAGACAATAGTATGGTTATTGTTGTTTTGGGTTAATTATTTTACAACTTCCAATTGCATTTTACCAGCCAAAGAGAAGATGGCTGGCATAATAGGAACTGACCGTCGAGGAAATGCAACCTAGCTCTTTATTATTTTTCAAACTATGATCCTGAATCTTCCTTTCCTTTAACCATGCGAAGAAGACAGTAGGAAGAAAGCTTGTCTGATGCTTACGAAACAGCATATTACCTAAAGAGCATTATTTAAATAAGATATTCCCTTTTGCCAAGCGTTTTAATAAACATTCAGCGACTTGATGGAGATGTTAAAAAGAGGAAAGAGAAAAATGCCAATCTATAAACAGATTTCAAACACCCTAAGCAGTATACTTCTTTCCCCCCCCACCCCCAACTATTTTATTCTCTTTTACCCCCTCAATTTTCCCTGGGCATTGAAAAAGGAATTACTCCCACAATACTTTGCAAGGGATACACATGAGCTATTCTGAAGTATATTTCAGGTGGTCTATAAATAGCCCACTGGAGCAGCATGGTGCTGCTGCTGGGAGACAGGTCAGGAAGGCAAAATCCAGAAATTAACAAAGCCTGTCAGAATGTTTCAAGGGGAGAAGTTTGATCCATTTAGGCCTTGTGGTCTTTCATGTTGGACCTGACTGTTGGGGTTTGCTGGTGTGGCTGTTGGGGCTCGCTGGATGCCTGACTTATGATCACAGATGGTTTCTCTGGATGTGGAAGACTGGATCTTAGTGCTGCCACATGACCTTGGGCATGTAAGCCACAGTTTCTTCACGTGGCAAACGTACACACTTGCATCAAAAGATTGTTCCAAAGTCTAAACCAGATGAAATGGAACTATATAGTGATACACCCAGCACATAGAAAGAAATTCTCAACAGATCTTGGCCTAATGAGGCCTCATACCTAGTGGGAAAGCGTGGTCTTTGGACTCAAGAGTCTTGGATGCAAATCCTGCTCCCTCTCATTTACTCAAGGGGTAAACCAGAGTAAGTTACTTAATATTTTTCTGGACTCAGTTTCCTCATCTATAAAATAATGATAGCAAGTTGATGACATAATGATGCTAAGGGTTCAACTTTATTTATTAAAGAAATGTTAAGTTCATAGTGTCAACTAAGTACTGTTCTGGGCTCTGGGGATAAAATAGTTTGTTAAACTTATTCCTTGACCTTAAGGTGCTCAGATACTCACTCTGGGGGCAGATAATTGCAATATACATATTGCACCAACTATAATTATATTATTATAATAATAATTATATTATATAATATATAAATAAATTTATATTTATTTTTATATTATAAATATAATTATAATTATATAATTATATAAATTATATAATTATATAAATATATATATAAATATATATAAATATAAATAAATTATATTATATATAAATATAAATATATTATAAAATAAATTTATATTTATATTTATATATATTATATTTATAAATAAATAAAATATAATAATTATATTATTATTATTATATATTATATATTATATATATATATATATTATATATAATTATATTAGAGTGTGATAAGCACCCTGTTGGGTAAGGACACGATTCAAATGGGAACACCTATTGAGGAAACTAATCTAGAGTTTGGGAGTTATAGAGAGCTTTTTAAAGAAGTGGTGTCTCGGGGCGCCTGGGTGGCTTAGTCGGTTGGGCGTCCAACTTCAGCTCAGGTCACGATCTCACGGTCCATGAGTTAGAGCCCCGCGTCGGGCTCTGGGCTGATGGCTCAGAGCCTGGAGCCTGTTTCCGATTCTGTGTCTCCCTCTCTCTCTGCCCCTCCCCCGTTCATGCTCTGTCTCTCTCTGTCTCAAAAATAAATAAACATTAAAAAATAATAATAAAAAAATAATAAAAAATAAATAAAAAATAAAAGAAGTGGTGTCTCAGAAACTTCACTGAAAAAAAGAGTGAGCTGGTTGACATGTGCCTAGAAAGAGCTGATTATGCATAATCATTATCTAAAATATTTTATATTTCTCACTTCATCCTCACGGCGATCCTAAGAAGAAGGTCCTACTATTACCCCAATTTTACAGAGGAGGAAACTAAGGACTAGAAAGCCATGTACAGATTTACTCTAGAAGGCACTTTTTGGAGTCTTTGTAGAGTTCACCACATTCTCTTTCCTCTAGAAATGCCCTCTCTTCACTCCCTGTGCACACAGAGGTGTCTCTAGCAATGCGTCTCCACCATATATACCCATTCTGATCCACAGTCTATTAGACCAAAGATGAATCTGACCAAAGGTTGGCCACATACATTACCTTACGATTCTATGATGCCAATACTATTATTATGCTTAATAAGATAAGTGAGGCAATATACATATTAGCTTGAAACATAACCTCAAAAAAATAATGTATTTAAAATATGTGCAATAGCTGGCACATAATAGATAAAATGAAAGCCAGTTCTTTTTTGCTCATATCCTTTGCTCAGTAGAGTCACAAATGACATGCTGACCTCAGTCTAACACCGATATGCTCAACACGCTAGGGTCATGTTTTTCCTCACTCATGCTCCCCATTCAGATTTAAGCTCTTTACGTTCCAAAATATCTCCCCCCAAAGCAATTCCTCCTTTATTCAATAAGCCACTCACATGGAACTAGTTGATTAAATAATAGCTTCTAGAATTTTCCATGGATGGCAATGGAAGTTCCAGATGACCATCTCTTGTCTATTTCTGTGTACAGTTAGAGAAGAGTGAGAAGGAAAATTTATTTTACCACGAAAATAATAACTTGGTAATGCAAATTCAAAAAGGCCCTAAATTATACTTGAACTAAATTAATCTATATGAATTAGACAGATATTTAAATTGTTTCCTTTGTATGAATTTCATCATAGTCACCCTAAACATCCTGCTGTGTGGGGTGTCAAGTGGTTCATGAATAAAGCCGAAATGCCAAAATTAATAGCACAGCTGTGTGTAGAGCAGAATCTGAGCTTTAACTTCTTTATGATTTTCCTTCTTGCAGATGAATATTGTCACACATATTTTACATTTGAGCAAAGGATTTGAGGAAGATGAACCTTCAGATATACAGCAAGTGGTGCAGTAGGTGCCAAGGTAAGATTAGCATAGGTGGGAGAACGTTATCAGCTTCCAGATCGAATGGAGACCATCTTTCCTTCACAGCCCGCTCAGCCCCACTGCTCTGAGCATGCTCTGTTGTATCCTGTTATTGGCAAAGCTGCATGTGAACTTCAAGCTCCAACAGGCAGCCATGGAGCTAGAGACCGCATGGCTCCATGCAGTGTCTAGATTCTTTGACAGTACAAAGACATCTGGGTTAGTCCACACGAGGGTATCAAAACCCCGCCCCAAATGAAGGCCTCAGTGGGCCCGATACAGTGAAAGTCCCTGAGTGGACTTTCAATCCCTGGGGAGCTGTGTACAAAGCCCATAGTATCATTTCTTCCAGGCCTATGTCCTTGTAGCTTCCTCAGAACAATAATACAATGTCTTTCCCCTACGGGGTGCGGGAGCTGGCATAAGGCTTCTATCACTTTGGTTTTTAAGATTAAAGCTCTCTACAGCACCCACATATCCAGATTAATAGAACAGCCAATACCTCCTCCTTTACTACCCTGAATTATCCAAGAATTTTAGGGTTTACATAGTTCAAAAGATCCCATCCTGCCCCAAAATGGTTCTTGAAGGGGAAACTTGGCAATCTCATAAACCCATCCTCAGCCCCTGTTTTCTCTTCTCATTGCTTTTGTAGCTGTCATGTAGCCTTGATCTTGAAAACAGAAGACTATGCCCTGTTATGTGCCCTCTAGGGGTCATACTTTTCTTCCTGAATCTCCTGTGCCGCTCTGGGCACCAGGCCATTTCATCCGGTGATAGGGCATCTCCAGGAGGAAAGGGGAATCTCTCCCCAAAATGCTGTCTCTGGGCTCCCGTCCCAGCAGTGTAACAGAATGTGGACAAGATGCTCCAGCAGTGAGTGGGAAAGGACCTTTCAGCCACCTCAGAGTTGCATCAGCCAAGGATTCTCTGAGTCAGCACTGGCCTGGACTCTGACATTATAACTCTCGATTGTCTCCAATCTGACACCAGCCCATCCCCAGGATGGCTGTGTAAGACACTGGTTCTGGAGCCTGTGACCTCAGGGGCCCTGACACTATTCCCCTTCTACCTTCACACAGGTACCTTCACATTGCTTCTGCCTTGGAAGCAATGCCTTGAAGTCCTTCCTCCTTTCTTTCCAAGCCTCCATCCATTTCCTGTCACAGAAGGAATGACAACTGCTTTCAAGAGGCCAACACTGTTCAGTCACATGCCAATAGCAATGGAAAGAATGATCCCGAACATAGTGGTCCATGCATACAGTAGGTTTTCTTAGTGTAATTTTATAGATGAGGACACTGAGGCTTAGAGAGGCTAAGTGACTCGCTCAAGGACACACAGCTGAGCCAGAGATAGATCCCAGGTCTGTCTGATTCCCAACTAATGAATCTATAGGTATGAGCATTATTTTGGGAATCATCAGCTGGAACAGAAAGGACGGGAAGGAATGCATTTGGGTGCACAGGTTGTGATACTAGTGACTCCATCAGGGACGACCCAGAACCCAGGCAAAAATCCATCCAGAACAATTTATGGAACTGCATTTTCTAGGAACCCTCTGTCTGTCTAGGTCCTTCTATTTACTTCCTCCCTTGGTTCCCTTCCTGTCACGCATAAGGCCAAGATATCAGGTCCCTGTGATACATTAGGTGGGGTCTCTGTCCTTGTAGATGCTGCCACTGATTGGACCCTGAGGGGCAGAAATGGGAACTTCCTGGGGTCCAGAGCTTAGTAGGTACCAGCCCGTTATAGTCTCTTAATTACTGTTTTTTACATGGATGTTCACTAGACATGTTCAACATGACACCTGCTATTCACCACTACCTTTGAAGGCTATCAGTCCCACCCACAACAGGTCACTCTGACATAGTTCCTTAAATAAAGAGTTGCTACTTACTAGATTGGTAGTAAATATTTGACTTGAAGGCAGCCAATTCGTCGGCTGGCCACTGAGCCATAATGAAGATTGGCCTGAAAAGTAAGGGCAATGGTAATCAGCTAGAATAGCCAGATTTTCTCCTTTTGGAATGTCACTCAGAAAATACAGAAAGCGAGCCAGTTTGTCAGAGAACAAGAAGACATAAATAGAAGGAGAGAACAAACGGAAAAATCCCAGCATTGGTGATGCCTTGAACTGAAGACAACAAACTGGCTTCTTTTGTGATCCAGTCTCTTTTGTTGACTGTGCATCCTGACAATAAATGTTTATTTTTTGAGACAGCTTAACAGAGTCTCTGTTTCTAACAAACCCCAAAGAACTCTTTCTGAGGTGGGTAAGAGACAGTTCTGTTTTGGGGGTGCTGGCTTCTCACTAACACATAATTTACTGCTCCTACCTTGGCCTCGCCTGACTCTGTGCTTGGTTCTGGGTCAGGTTGGTGTATTTTCTTTCCAGATCCCCTTGTGCTGTTCTTGGCCTCTTCCCATAGGGCAGGTAGCTGCATGGCCTCCTTCAGCATGGAGGCCTGCCAGGTCCTAATGTGGGGGCACCACGCTCCAGGGATGGATGCTGCATCACTGGACAGTGGAGAATGTTAATAAGAGCCACTTCCTACTACCTGCTCCGTCATGGTTTTCTCTTTACAACGCTTCCTCTGACAGCCTGAGTTCGTTTCTTCCTCTGGGGCTGCTGCTCCGGAAGCCACCTATCTGTCTCAGGTCTGGGGCCCTCTTGTGTATTTGGGTTTCTCTCTGGGTCTCACCTGGCTTCCAGTTTCCTGTGTCATCCTTTGGTCCATCCAAGATCTCCCTGGGGAGACCAGCCACATCAGCAAAAAGAAAATGAAGTGAGCAGGGAGACTGACCCCCTAAAACTGCATGATGAAGGGATTTGCAGGCCTTGTGCATTTCGGAAGATTCTATTCCTAGAGACTGGCGTAACTCTCTGATTAATTTAAAACCAAAGTAGGGGGTGAAGACTATTTTCTAGAGCATTCTGTTCTTCATGGATGAGGAAACTGAGGATCATAAAAGCCAAACCCCTTGCCTAAAGTCACACAGGAGGGTAGTTTCAGATCCTCTAAAGAACCCTGAAATCCTGACCCCTGCTGCATTGCCTCTCTATCACAGACCTTTCCTGAAGTGTTTTATTGAAGGTGTAAGTAAGCCACAAAAAGAATCAGTTTAGTGAGGTTGTTAAGGAGGGAGGAAGGGGAGGTGTGTTTGTACAAACTGTGTGCCACATGTGTTATTGATACTTCCTCATGTAATCACCCCATGATATGCTTATTATTGTGCCCACTTAATAAAAAATAAAACTGAGGCTCAGGGAGGTTGGGTAATGACAACGATCACGGCTATCACTTACTGAGCACCTGCTATATGCTAGTTCCCAGTGACGTGCAGATACTACTCAACCCTGCTCACAACAGCCCTTTCAGGTAAATACTATCACTAAGTGAATTCCCTAAGGACACACAGCTTGGGTTTGAATCAGGTCCTATCACCCTGACAGCTGCCTTTGAGCTGAAGCAGATGTTCTTAGAGAAAATCAAACTTTTATGTAAAAATGTGTGGGAAACTTTACTGAACTAACATCAAGTATGCAAACATGTTAACTGCATTTGTATCTTAGGAAAACAAACAAAAATCTCTGATAGGTGGATTGGCAAGGTTTATTTCATGTTTGTTTCCCTGGTCCAGTTAGCTGGTAGGGTTTAGCAAGTGTTATTGAACGGATAAATGAATGAATATCAGGTATTTCTATTGCACTGTCATGAACTGAGTTTGTGACTTTGAGCAATGACTGGGTTTCTCTGAGCCTTTACTTCCTACTTGCAAAATGCAGGGGAGAAAAAGAAAGAGGCATGAAGTCCTAACCAGTCAGCTTAACTTCTGTGCTGCATTTTTGGGAGGGCCTTGAACCACCACCTTGGGGCTTTCAGAGTGCCGGGGGAAGAGTGCAAGGTCTGAGCCCACTCTTTCAGAGTAATATTCCCTTTTACACCAGGTCTTGTCAGGAATCACTCCTTAGGAGTCAAGCTAGTCTTAACTAGGTGGGACCATGATCTTTATTCCCTGGTAATTGGCCTACAAATATGTTATGGCACATTGCAAAACGAACTTTGTAGTTGGAGTTAAAGTTGCTAATCAGCTGATCCTAAAATTGAAATATTGTTCTGGATTATTCAAGTGGCCCAGATATAGTCCCATGGGTCTTTATAGTCAGAGGAATAAAATGAAACAGTTAGTTAGAACTTGTAAAAGATAAGGAGGCAGAAGAGATAGAAAGGATACACCTTGATGAGGACCACACCCACTGTTGCTGGCTTTCAAGATGGAAGAAGGGGCCATGGGCCAAGGTATACAGGCAGTCTCTAGAAGTTGTGAGCAGCTCCTGGAAGGTAGCCAGCAGGGAAATGGAAAGCTCAGGTCTACAACTGCACAGAACTAAATTCTGCCAATAACTGAATATCCTAAGATACAGATTCTCCCTTGGCCTCCAGAAGGGAATACAGGTCAGCAAGAAGACCAAATGGGACATCCCTCACAGCTATCTTACCCTTAACAAGAGCAATTTGGCCTCCACCTATGGACAAAAGTGCCTTTGTGGGAGGTTTGGGATTCAGGTAAGAGACGGTGAAACTCTGGTGCAGTCCAAGACCGAGAAGAGCCACTTTGGGAAGGCAGGCCTGCACCCAGGTGGCTAACTCACTGATTATGGTCTGGGCTGCAGATCCAGAAATAGCTTCATACCCCTGAGGACTCAGCTAAAACCCTATTTGGCTTTGGTTCTGTCATTAGCAGCATTTGTCAAGGGAAAAGTCATGCCATGCATTGGGTGATAGACATATAGACCTCAGTCTCAGCTGTGGACTCTCAAGTGACCCATAAACCAGTTGTAGCCCCTCTTGGTCACAGTCTGGGAATCCCTGAAGGTATGCCTGCTAAACTTGGTCAGGATATGGATTCTGAAAGGGTCCTATAACTGAACTCCCACCCATCCCAGTCACAGTTCATGAATAGTCCTGCTGGCACAGAGACCCTGCAGGTGACACTCCTATCTGCACCCCCAGAGATGCTGAAGAGGCCCTCTACTTGACTCCAATCTCCTTACAGCTGCAGGATATGAGCAGGACTAGCACTAGTCCTGAAGGCCCTGAAAAGACCCTAAACTTGACTCTAGCCCTTTTTGCCACGGTCAGGGACAAGTCCAGTCCACTCAGGGGACCTGGCAAGAGACATGGCCATCCATTCTGCCAGATGAGATGAAAGCAGTAATCAAAACGCTTCCAACAAAGAAAAGCCCAGGACCAGATGGTTTCATGGGTGAATTCCACCAACCATTTAAAGAAGAATTAATGCCAACCCTTCTTAAACTCTTCCAAAAAATTGAAGAAACACTTCCAAATTCATTTTACAAGGCCAGTTCACCCTAATACGAGGTCAGATAAGGACACGACAAGAAAAGGAAACTACAGGCCAATGTTCCTGATGAATACAGAGGCCAAAATTCTCAGCACGATACCAGAAAACTGAATTCAATAACGCATTAAAAGGACCATACACCACAACAGTGGGATTTATCCCTTGTATCATATGCAGGGATGGTCCGACATATGCAAATCAATAGACGTGATACGCACATTAATAGGATGAAGGGTAAAAATTGTAAGATCCTCTCAATAAATGCAGACAAAGCATTTGACAAAATTCAACACCACTTTATGATAATTCAGTAAATTGGGTATAAAGTAACATACCTCAACATAATAAAGCCTATGAACAACCCACAGCTAACATCATTCCCAATGGTAGAAAACTGGAAGCTTTTCATTTAGAATCAGGAATAAGACAGGGGTGATCACTCTCACCATTCTTGTTCAACAGAAGACTGGAAATCCAAGCTAGAGCCAATTCAATGGCAAAAACCAAATAATCTGAAGTAAAACAAACAATCCAATTTATGGACAGAGGATCTAAATAGACATTTTTGCAAAGAAGAACTACAAATGAGTAACAGGTACATGGAAAGGTGCTCATCATCACTAATCGTTAGGGAATGCAAATGAAAAATATGTCCTCACACCTGTTAGAATAAGCATTATAAAAAAGACAAGATATAGTAAGTGCTGGTGAGGATATGGAACAAAGAGAATCCTTGTGTGTTCTTGGTGGGAATGTATATTGTTATAACCACTGTGGAAAACAGTATGGAGATTTCTCAAGAAATTAAAAATAGAGCTACTGTATGATCCAGCAATCCCACCCCTGGGTATATATTCAAAAGAAATGAAATCACCATCTCAAAGAGATATCTGTACTCCAATGCTTATTTCAGCATGATTCACAATAGTCAGTACATGGAAACAACCTAAGTATCCATCAACAGATGAACACACACACACACACACACACACACACACACACAAGGGAATATTACACATGTGTGGATCTTGGTGGCATTGTGCTAAGTGATGTAAGTCAGAAAGGAAAAGACAATGACTCCATGATCGCACTTACATGTAGAACCTTAAAAAAAAAGAAGCTAAATCCATATAAACAGCAAATAGAGTGGTGGTTTGCCATGGACTGTGGGGTAGGGGAAATGGGAAGATGTTGATGGACTGGGGGGTAGGGGAAATGGGAAGATGTTGGTCAAAGGCCACAAACGTCTAGTTATAAGATGAATAAGTTTTGGGGATCTAATATACATAGTGATGACTAAAATTAACACCACCGTACTGTATACTTGAAAGTTGCTAGGAGAGTAAACCATATATTTCTCACTACAGGAAAGTTGTAATTATGTGAAGTGATGGATGTGTTAACTAACCTTTTTGTGGTAATCATTTTCACAGTATATACGTGTATCACATCATCACATTGTGCACCTTAAACTTACACAGTGTTATATGTCAATTATATCTCCATAAAGCTAGAAAAAACGAGAAAGGAAGCGGCCCTACCGACACCTGGATTTCAGCCCTTATGAAACTCAGAGCAGAGGCACCAGCCAAGCCCACTGGGTTCCTGACCCATACGACCATGAGATAATAAATCCGTGTGGTTTTAAGCCGCTTAATTTGTGGCGATTTGCTATGGAAACAATAGAATACTAATGACGAGGCTAACCATGAAAACAGGAACCACTCTGAGTATTTGCAACAAGATAAACTGTAGGCATATACTTGGTTACCCTTATGGCGGAAGAGCCAAAAAGCAGAAGAGGAAACGAGGAAAATTTAGACACTGGGAATAGCAGGAATAAAGGGAGGCTAGATGACTAGAACGTTGGGCAGGATAAGCAGGTGGGATCTGGACCGGAGTGCAGATGCTGCTGTTGCCACGGAAACGATGTTTGGTAAAGAAAGAGAGAAGTGCGTTCCCATTGGCCAATCCAGCCGGAATCCAGCTGCGGGGGTGGGCGGAGCTGGAGCTCAGGTAATAGGTCTAATATTGACAGAACAGGTTTCTGAAGGTGAGATGGGACATAGCTTTGATCTTTATCATGGATTGGGTTTTGTTTTTTTTGTTTTTTTTTGGTATATTTTGAGGCCATACTATTAGGTCATAGTAGTTTATAGTTATATTTTTGAAGTAAACTAAAACATTGCTGTGATGTAGTGCTTTTCTTTAACTGTAATGTTTTTGGCTTTAAAGTATGTTTTCTCCCTGATGTCATGAAAGCGATTTTTTTTTGTTGTTTAATATATTCTGGGTGTATAGTGTTTTTTCCCTTTTACTTTGAACCTGTGTTCTTCTATTTAAGATGTGCTCATACACAGCATTCAGCGGGGTTTTTTTTGTTTTGTTTTGTTTTATTTTTATGCTTACCTAATGGTCTTTATCTTTTTTTTTTTAAAGGTTTGTTTTACTTATTTTTATTTTTGAGAGAGAGAGAGGGAGGGAGAGAGAGAGTATGAGCAGGAGAGGGGGCAGAGGGAGGCAAAATCTTAAGCAGGCTCCACACTCAGTGTAAAGCCTGATGAGGGGATTGATCCCATGACTTTGGGATCATGACCTGAGCTAAAATCAAGAGTTGGCCGCTCAACCGAGTCAACCAGTGCCCCCTAATGGTCTTTATATTTTAATGAGTGAGTATAGTCACTTATATTCGTTGTGCTTGCTGATTATTTGGCTTAATTTCTACATCTTATTTGGTATTTTTTATCAGTTCTACTATTTTTATGTTTTATTTTTCTTTCCTGACTTCTGGTTTGAATGTCCTTCTGTTGTTTCATTTATTCTTAATTGTTACCCACGCTATTTTAACATGCTTATCTAGCTTAAAGTCTCATAGTAATCAAACTTGCTCTGTACATTATAAGGATCCTAGAAATACCTTAATTCAGGTAACCTACTTCCAACCTTACTTGTTATTATTTTCTAGTATTTTTATCTCTCTCACTTTGTCTTCTTGTAATCTATTTTAAATATTTGATACATATAAAATAATATATGCAAACTATAAAGCAGAATAATATAATGGAGACTACAACCCCATCACCAAATGTTTGGCTTAAACATTAACCATAACTCAGTTTCAGCTTCTCCTTTATTTCATCCCCCTTCATTCCCTCCTCAGAGGGAACCACTGTTCTGATTTTGCATTTATTATGTAACTGTGTTTTAAAAAATCTGTTTAGTTGCAATAACAAGAGAAAACATTTAAAATAAGCTAAATTTGTTAAACACATTTGTGGAACAAATTTGGGGTGTCTAATATGTACATTTTCTAGGTTGTGCCCGTAAAAGGAAAGTATCTTGTTCTTCCCACTCCCTTCTCCATGATTCCATTGGATGAAATGTGGTCATGGTGACAAGCCATCTTGGATCAGGTGAATAAAGGTCTTTCTAACTTGATGCTTATTTATAAGAGGAAAATAAGCTTCTAATTTTAAGGCACTGCCATTTTAGTTTCTGTCATGGTATCCAAACCTATATCCTAACTCAGAAATCAAAAGATAACGTCTGAAGTTGAACCGAGAATGAGTGCTATAAGGATGTTATTTAGAAATATTGAATCATATGCCAGAAGAAATAGCTAAAAGACTTGAAAAATGTTGCCACTGGGAGTCTTGATTTTCTAGAGAGGAATGGAGTAGGCAACCACTATTTGTCCTTTTAAATTGTGTACATGCATTATTTCCATTAAAATTACTTTAAAATAAGTCTTTCTAAAAAAATAAATAAATAAAATAAAATAAGTCTTTCTCACACCAAATTTGTAATTTGTGGTTGCTGTCACTTTGAATGAAATATGTTTTTGCACAGGAGATTGAGATTTAAGGTATTAGACAAAACACTTAGTTATCACGCATCTTATTTGAAACTGTACCACTGCCGACAAAAGCTTGATCAACGACATCACTCTCATATTTGAAATCCCACAGTATAAATATATTATAAGACTAAAGGATTGTTTCAAAACAGCCAAACTATTACATGACAGTCAAGAAATTTGAAAAGAAAAAAGAAATGATTCGAGGAGACCATGGGTCACCATTTCAGGGGTAACTGAAACAATGACTGCTGAGGACCCTGTAAAGCTGCAAACCTACTTTCCTGAAGTATGACCATGATTTAAGAAAAATATATGTGGTCTGCTTGTGACGTGGACTGAAGGTGCTGTCCTGGTCTCAGCAATGGTGTAAGAATGTGAACAAGACAGTTTGCTGATGGTACCGTTTGGAGATCCAGGGGTAGGGCCGTGCCTCATCATGTTTTGGTCTCACTTGAAAACATTACTAAGGGATCCATAGTTCTTTTATGAGCTTGTAGATAGACAAGACATTTAGGAATTCAAAAATTATCCCGTCCCTGTGGACAAACGAATTGGTGTTTGCCTCAGAGAAAGGAAAGCTGAGATCTTGCCGTAGTAGATATGGAGGTCACTTACTGCAATAGTCTCACTTTTTGTGAGGAAAATGAGACCCAGTGAGCTTTGTTAATGGTCCATACACATTCTGGGTTAAGGGCACTTCTCTCAGATGAAGGGAGTGAAACACAGAAGCCACAGAGTGAGGGTCAAGTAGAGAGAGTGAGAAGACCATACTGTCTCCCAACCTTGGCATAGGTCCCTGGTTCATGGGGCAGGACTGACCTTAAGCCGGTTAGGAAGAAGAGGTGGGGGTGGGGGAAAGAAGATTTAAATTGGGTGAGAAATTGAAGTTGTGACTTAAAAAACACTGAACTTGAAAGTGAGTTACAGAGAGCTCAGTGTGATTGCTCTTGTATTTGAAAAAGGTGCAAAAAATGGTCACGGTGCTTGAAATGTGCTCTGAGGAAGGGCAAAGAAAGGAGGCGTAAGCAGGAGTGGTTGATTTCAGTGATGGAGCAAAAATGAAACAATGGTCTCATTGTATCTGACTTAGCCCTGTTCAGCAAGTTATATTTGTCTACACCCCATCTCATCTGTAGGCCTCTTGAAGAACACTGGGTGGTCTATCCTGGCTTTTATGGAACAAAGAAGAACAAGAGGAGGAGAGAGTAGTAGAGACAGTTGAGTTGAATTTGCTGTTGTCGAGTTGGAGGGACTTCAGAAATGCCCCTGTGCAAATGATGAGTAGAGGGTATCCTCTTTTTTTTTTTTTTCATAAGACTGTAGCTTAGGAGAAAGATCTGGAATAGAGATGGAATTTGGGAGACATTAGATTTTAGATGGTGGTTGAAATAATGGAAGGTAATGCCATTATCTACTGAGAGGTGAAAGAGAAGAGTCTGAAGGTAAGGCGTAGGGGACCCAGACATTTGAAGGTATAGCTGAGGAACAGGAGTCTACAAAGGGAAATGTAAGGAAAACCAGAAAGACAAACATCATGGAGGATGTGGCAAGAGTTTTAAGAGTGAGTTGTTAAGGAGTCAACAGTCAAATGAAGCAAAGAAGTCAAAATGGAAGGCTACTTTTGTCCTTTGGCTTTAGTAAAATGAAAGTCATTTGTGATCTTGGTAAGAGAATTTGGGAGAAATGATGAGGGTAGAACACGATACTGGAGAGAGAGAGAGAGAGAGAGAGAGAGAGAGAGAGAGAGAGAGAGTGTGATAAGAGACTGAGCATGTTTAAAGCTACTGGGAAGGGACCTTAGGCAGGAAGAATTTGCATAGAAAGTAAGCGAGGTTGTAGGTGATGGTATAAAATCCTTGGAAAGGCAGAATGAGATAGGGTTAAAAGTCCAAGGGGGAGGAATTGATTTTAATAATGTGAGGAATGACTCTTCTTCAGATAGGAAATTGGGAAAGAGTGGGTATGGGGATGTCAGTTGAGTAGCTACTGAAAAAGCTGATACACTTTGGCCTCATTAGCAGAGGTATGGCATCAAAATCAAAGGAGGTGACAACCTCCCTGAACTGTGGTCTGGGCAGACATTCCAGGCAATGCTGTGTGCATTTCTTGGGAGGCACAGCTTAAGTGGGAGATTGAGCACCTGTAGAGTGTGCTTATAAGAGTTAAGCCCTAATGAATGTCTGAAAATGATTGAAGAACAGGGAAATATTAGCCCAAAGACATGAAGATTTGCCAGAGAAATAATCGCAGTCTTCAAATATCTGGAAGAGAGACCAGGGTTATTCTGTTTGGTATTAGAGGGCCGATGTAGGCAATGAAGGGAATTATAGGAGACAAACTTTTTTGGTGATATATTGTGTCTTGAATTTAAGTGTAGACTGACTTTTTGGTAAGGGATATAGGAAAAGTAGTTCACAGGGAAATATCCACTTAGCCAAGGTTTCACAGAGAGCTTAGGACTACATAAATGTTTCATTCCAAAAGTATTGAGTTTTTATACTGTGCCAGATACTATGCTGGCTCTGGCCACACAATCTGAATCACACAATTAGCCTGGAATGAAGTGTGGGAAACAGACATATAAAAAGATACTTATAATACAACCAGCTGCACTTGGCATAGGACACACCATTCTAGAAGACGCTCGTAGCTATTAATACAGTATTAATGTGTTCCATCTATTTATTCATATATTTCATTGCAAACACAATTAAGAATCTTATTCTTCTCAGATGCAACATTTTGTGAGTCCAGTGACCGAACTCCTTAAAGAAAACACACAGTTGTCCGTAACTAACATTAGGTTTTCAAAGGTAGAAGCAAAATTATGTCAAGAGTTCCTGTTCTCCTGTGAGAGGATCAGAAAGATCACAGGTGCACTGATTTCAAAATAATCCACTGAGTTAAAAAAGAGATAGAGTAATTGGAGCCTAGAAACGTACAAACGTTGTCTAAATATCCCTAACTACCTGTCACTTGTCTGTGTCAATATTTATAAGTTAATATAGTTTTCGCATGATACCTGCATGTCCATTGGTTCAATGATCGGGAGAAACCAGGTCCAGCGGAATCTGGGAAACCCATGCAAGGGTTTTAGGTAATGTGCCTGAGTTTAGTGCAGAGACAACAGATATGTGGAAACACGAGATCTGAGATTAGAGGATCCTAACCCAAGACTGGGTGTGGGGTGTGGAAGGAAGGGGAGTAGTCATGGGAGGTAACAATGGCATAGAATGGAACCAGCCAGATGGATGGGAAGAAGAATCCAGCCTAGGCGGACCGCAAAACTAAAGTCCTGCTGAGTGAACCAGCATGAGGTGTGTGCACATATGTGCATGCCTGACTGTTAGTGGTACAGCAAAGAGGTCAGGTGGGTGCCAGTGATGGGATAGAGAAGAAGGCCTTTGAGCAGGGCTGAAAAATCGGAGAGGAGTGTGGAGCCATCCAAGTGACCACACTGGAATCCCCGAGACCAGCAGATCCTACAGCTGGTGTCCAGAAAGAGGTGATACGTGTCTGGACCCTGCGGTGGCTCAGAGTCAGGGAAGGAGATGCCCTGAGACATCCCTAAGACTTGATTTTGAAAATGATGTAGGATTTTGTCATCTGAAGTAGAGGAGAGGGCCTTGATCAGAGATTGGGGAAATAAATACAGATGCCTATGCCTTATGTGACCAAGTATGTACCTTCAGGAAACCCATCGGTTTTTAGGCATCAGTTTCTACATCTGCAAAATGGAGCTGAAGGAGATAACGGCAAAGGTATCTTCAGGCACAACAGCTTATGATCCTTTTGTTTTTAGCCCAGGATGAGCAGAGCATGATGATACTGTCATTCATACATTCGAGAAATGTTTGCAACTGAAGAGGAGGAAGACATTGTTTCCTTCCTTCACAGGGAAGGATTAGGTCCTGGTCCCCAGAGCAAGTGTATTCTCCTCCCTGCTCAAGAGGTTTTCACCTTCATTGTTATTCTCTTGGGAACCAGGCCCATTAAGCATGATTAAAAACGGGTCTCATCTAGAGTCAAAGCTGTGCTCTGAGATGAAAATCCTGGGTGCCGTGAACTAAATTTCCTGTAAGAATAAAAGAACCCGCCGAATACTGGCCTTGCTCTAGCTAGTTGTCTATGCTCAAAGCGTAGTATTAAGACTCATCATTTATCTTCATTGTGGGAATTTGTCCTTATGAAAGAATTTTTTTTGGATGTGCATTTTACCACTCTTAGAAAGCTGGTAGTTTTGACAAATCCACAAAATATGTTTCTAATTCCATTCTGTTCCTATTGCGTCCCGGTAATTCTCACATTATTTCTGGAAGATTAGCAGACATGCAGTGGTAGTGACATAATTAGTATTCGGAGGAGATAATAATGTCAAGGGATTTTGTTGTTCTTGGAAACTACATGGAAATAGAAGGAGAGCAAAAGTTGGATTTGTGATAATTTTTTGGCATATATTGGTGTTTGTTCGGGAAAATTTTAATGCCGTAAATGAAATTGTTTAATGAAAACATGTTGAATAAGACACTTAGAAGAAAGTAGATTTTGTATTCTTTGTTTTACCCACAGTTTCCTCTCTGTAAGGAAAAAGGATTTCTCTTTCTGCAGAATTCCCTTTCTGATATGAAATGGTTAATCCTGAGAAGTGTTTCAGGCAATAAAACACTGACTGGAATCTTTCCGACAATACTTTCCTTCTTGATCTTTTTTTATGACTAATTGAAATGAAAGCCCAGGGAAGCTTAATGTTAAGGAAACACTGTGTGTTCTGTGATGTGATTCTGCAAAGGGGGTGTCTGTGTGGTGGGGAGCTCTCTGCTCTGGAATTTTAAGTTAGAGACCTAACTGAAGAATCAATATTTCAATTAGATGCTGTAGTGGGTTTGGGATTACTGCTACTGTAGCTGGAAGATTGCTGGGTCTTTTCTTGGGAGGGGTCATTACTGTGAGCTGTTTTTTATTTTCTTTTTAATCCTAGCTCTCAGAGTTTGTCTGCTTGGTCTGCACTTGAACCACCGGGGTTACCAACTAGAAAAGAACAAAAAATGTAAATTATTCGTACTTCCCTAAAGGCTACTAATGGCATGCTCTTCAGTAGCCATCCGAGATGAAACAACCAGTATTTCTTATTTTGTAGACTCCTAGGAGCAGTGACCCTTTGAATCGACAGGACCAGTTTTCAAATCGTGCTTCAGTGATCAATCACCTGGAGGCATAGTCAGTAAAGAGGTCCTGGGGACACAATGTGCATGGGCCTCCTGTCCCCCACCCTGGATTTAGTCAGCTAACGTTGTTCTACTTTGATCTATTTTATATACCAGCATGATTCATTTCATGGTGCTTTGCTTTATTGTGCTTTGCAGATACTGCATTTTTGCAAATTAAAGTTGAATGGCAACCCTGCATCAAACAAGTCTACTGGCACCATTTATTCCAAAATCATTTGCTCCCATCATGTCTTTGGGCCATATTTTGGTAATTCTTGCATATTTCAAAGTCTCCCATTATTATTATATTTGAATTGCTGCAATCTCATGATAAAGTTTTTTTTTTTAAATATTTTTTTTTTCAACGTTTTTTATTTATTTTTGGGACAGAGAGAGACAGAGCATGAACGGGGGAGGGGCAGAGAAAGAGGGAGACAGAATCGGAAACAGGCTCCAGGCTCCGAGCCATCAGCCCAGAGCCCGACGCGGGGCTCGAACTCACGGACCGCGAGATCGTGACCTGGCTGAAGTCGGACGCTTAACCGACTGCGCCACCCAGGCGCCCCTCATGATAAAGTTTTAATGGATGAGGAGTTGCTTCTTATGGTCGAACAAAGGAGGTGGTCTCTTGATATGGAATATATTCCTGGCAAAGATGCTGTGGAGATCGATGAGATGACACCAAAGAATGTAGATGATCACATCAACTTAGTTGATAAAGCAACAGAAGGGTTTTGAAGAACTGACTCCGATTTTGAAAGAAGTTCTACTGTGGGTAAAATTCTATCAGACAGCATCCCATGCTACAGAGAAATTGTTCATGAAATGAAGAGTCCATTGGTGTGGCAGCCTTCACTGTTGTCTATTTTAAGAATAGACACAGCTGCCCCCAACCGTCAGCAGCCACCATCCTGATCAGTCAGTAGCCATCCACATTGAGGCAAGACCCCCTGCAGCAAAAAGATTATGAGTCCCTGAAAGCTTAAATGATGTCTAGCATCTTTTAGTAATAACGTGTTTTTATTTTTTCATTTTTTAAAGCGTATTTATTTTGAGAGAGAGAGAGAGAGGCACGTGTGAGTGGGCAGAGAGAGAGGGAGAGGGAGAATCCCAAGCAGACTCTGCCCTGACAGCACAGAGCCCCATGCGAGGCTTGATCCCACAACCGTGAGATCATGACCTGAGCCAAAATCAAGAGTGGGTTGCTCAACTGACCAAGCCACCCAGGAGCCCCAGCAAAAAAGTATTATTAATTTAAGGAATGCACATTGGTTTTTTTAGACACAATGCTGTTGCACACTTAACAGACTACTGTGTAGTATAAAACACAAATTTTATATGTACTGGGAAAACAAAAAATTCATTTGGCTTGCTTTATTGTGGTGGTCTGGAACCAAACCTGCAGTATCTTCAAGGTAATACCTATATTGAGTTTCATGTGAAATTTGATCTGAAAAATGGTTTTGTTATTTACAAACCATGAGTGAAAGTGACTGATCATAGGTCAAACATCCTGGACTTCCTCGCAGTCATCTGTTTTCCACTGAATCATTTCTAGGGCAGAGCAGTCATGACTTCGTCATTTTACATAAAATTATCACCAGCACCAGTATGGATTGAAAATATTTGGGCCACGATATTCCCACCTGCTTTTGAAATCTTTCTTCATCAGGATGACATTTTGTCACCAAATGCTGTTTCACAGTATGGCCAAGAATAGTTATCGTAATCCTGGGAATAAATGGAATACCTTTCCCTCTTCCTTCTGGTTTTTCCAAAAGAGGCACGGCAGCTCTATGAAGTGATTATTTCTCCAGTCCTTTTTGTCTGTGTTTCTGTCAACACTTGCAACATCTTTATTTAAAATCATGTCATATAATATAGAATACGATCTGGAAGAGACAGCAGAAATATTTAGTCTTATCCAACAGTCTTATATTCCCAAACTATCTCCTCCACACCTACTGGTATTGCACCAGCATAATGAAAGCCAAGAGTGATGGCTAAGTTAGAGAAAATTACGTGTTATCTGTTTTTCCTACTAACTTTTTGAGAACAGGGATTACATTTTATTCAACTATCCTCAGGCCCAAGAGCACTGCCTAGCACCCAATGGATACTTAACAAATGCATTTTGTTAATCTGGAATCAGAACACCTGTGTTTGAGTTCCTTCCAAGTCATTTACTGGCTGACCTTCAGCAAAACATTTCACTCCTCTGAGCTTCCACTTCTTCAAATGTAATTTGTGGGAATTAGAACATTATCTCAGGTTGTTGAAAGAATTGAATGAAAGACTATGAAACACTATCAAAAGCCCGAGTGAAGAAATAAACAGATTATTTGAAGGATTTACAGTCTAAGCATTTATCAAGACACTTAAAACTTTGTCTTAGGATCAAATTAAATCCTAAGACTGATCACATACTATCTTATTTGGCACCTCATAGAATCTCCATCAAATTACTTTTAATTATAGTTTTTCAATTATTTCAATGTGTATGAACTATACGAAACAGTTACAAGGATCTTACAGTTCTATTCCCTATAAAATGTTGACAAGGAAGACATTTTACCACAGTGCTCAGAACTCCCTATATACTCATTTAACATTTAGTACCATGAAGAGATTTAATTCTTTTAAAGGACTGGTATATTTTGATATTAGAGAATAATGTAACTGACTATGTTACCATTTTTCCTTTGGCTGTTGGGAAGCTCAGAGCAAAATTTGAGGCTAAATTAGAGGCAATTAAATTACCAAAAACAGCAGCAAGAGTAACTGATCTCGTCATTCTTTTTGGTTTGTATTACATAGTCTTGATTTGTTTTTTAACCTATACATATATCTATCCAGCAGCCGATTCACATTCATGTTTTAAATTTTAAAATTGTTTTATTGACTGTGTTTCTCAAGTTACTTATGGAATAATTAACTACACAGGTAAATAAAATACCTGCATATAAAAGAATATTTTGTGAAATTTAAACATCTATTGTGTAAGTGGCTAGTACGTAGTTCATCTTTGGAAAACTTCAGAACAATATTGAAATGGACCCTAACAGATATTGTACTGTTAGAATCTGGGGTGAATTTTTCCTTAGCAATAAGATTTATTGAGTTGGATTAAGGAAAACAATTAGAGACATAATCATGGATTATTAAGGAAAACAATTAGAGACATAATCTCTGCCTGCCTGATGAATTTAAATCCACTATTGCATTCTTAGAGATTAGTTTCCCCAAATAAGGTGCTGAGTTTGGGAGCAGAGGCTGGAAGAACTTGTATTTCATTGGCTCAGAGTACCAGAGGTTCAGGTGTGGATAACTTCCTTGAAGTGAGCATTGTGGGAGGGAAGAGAGGTGATATTCAGTATCCATCCTTTCTTCCTCTTAAGGGATATTTCTCATTATGTATGTAGATTTGGTGGGATGCAGAACCCACTTAACACAATGTGAAGGAGGAAATCTGGGCGATTCTTATGATAGTCCCTAGCAGCCTGGGGCATGAGTATGTAACTGAAGTTGATCCAAAATAAGTGCAGTCTGGGACCTTAGTTTTATAATTTTGAGGGAAAAAAACCTCTCAGAGCTTTTCAGTATAGTGAAGTGTATAGAACTTTCAAAGCCACAAACAAAATCCAGCTGAAGATAAAGTCGATACAGAGAAGTGGGAAGTGTGGAGAGAAAGGCAGAAAATGAGTCTAGAGCTGTGATCCTACTACATCTGAAACCTGCTCATCTTTGAAATTTCCAATTATTGTTTAAATTAATTTAAGTTAGATTTTGTATTCCTTGCAACCAAAACACTCTAACTGGTATAACACTCACCCCCCCCCCCAAGTCTAATAATCTATGTATCTACGTTTATGAAGGTCTAATAGATGCTGGGAATAGCTCAGAAGCTGTATAATATTAACTGTGCTCCATCAGGAAATCCAAAAGCACCAATTCCAGAAAATCCATTATAAGGGGGGAAAAAGTGGAACGTGGAAACAACACAGGTCCTGTGAAAATTTATTGTAAACTAAATAGCACTCAAAACTCAGAGGAAATATGGTTGTTGGAAAACGACTTACACTGGATCCAAAAGAACATTTTAGGAATTTTTTTTTGTAACCTCAATAATGTCAGAAGAACATGGCCTCTATGGGAGAAGAAAAACTAATACATGAAAGCTAATTGAATAAGAAATAATGTGACAGTATAAATTCAAAAGTCAAAAGGATAAGATGTAAAGGCAACAAAATAAAGTGAGGAGGGATCTGGGTGAGGAAAAGGATGATTAAAAGGAAGTGATTATTGCAATCAGAGAATTAAAATCTGTATTTGAGGAAGTAAAGAGTAAATTTGACCTTAGAAAATCAAATTACATGAAAATTAAACTTCAGAAGCATTCTGAGAGAGACAGAGGTTATATATAAACAGACGAAAATCATCACCTCTAATTAGTTAGGTGATAGGTGATTTCTCTTCCCTTTGTTTATTAGTTTTTAAGAACATTTCTTCTATAATCAGTATGTATCAATTTTTAAAGAACAAGGTTTGTTTTCAAATTGTGTTTTTAATTTGTATTCCACTCCTGGATATCTACCCAACCTGAAATTCCTCAGGATACAAAAAAAAAAAAAAAAAAATCATAATCCTAATTTTCATAGGAAAGAACAATAAAAAGATCCATACATTGTGGTGATACAGATGTTGGAATTATCTAATAGCATTTTAACACAGTTATTGTAAAAATGTTTCAAGAATGAATGCAACACCACTAAAATGAATAGAATAGCAGTCTTGGCAAAGTATAAGGTAAAAAGAAGAACAAATGAAAATTTAGAATGGGGAGGTACAAAAAAAATTAACTGGATGGATTCATAGCAGAATATGACAGAAGAGAAAGTCAATGAACTTGAAGATAGCTCAATAGAAAACATCCAATATGAACAGTATAGGCAGACTATACCAAGAAGTCTAACATTTGTGTTTCTAAGAGTTCAAGAAGAGAAAGTGCAGTGCTCATAAAATACTTGAAGAAATGTGACTGAAAATGTGGCAGAGTTGATAAAAGAAACAAAGTATAGTGAATCCTGAACAGTATAAACCCAAAGAAATTGATGCCCAGATACATTATAATAAATTGATGAAAACTAAAAACAGAAAAAAATTTGAGAGCAGTTGGAGAAAATTGACACATTACTTAGAAGGGACCAATGATTCAAAACTATGGTTTTCTCACTGAAAACCATAAAGTTGAGAAGGAAGTGACACAACACTTTTATTTTTATTTTTTATTTATTTATTTATTTATTTATTTATTTATTTATTTTTAACGTTTTATTTATTTTTGAGACAGAGAGAGACAGAGCATGAACGGGGGAGGGGCAGAGAGAGAGGGAGACACAGAATTGGAAGCAGGCTCCAGGCTCTGAGCCATCAGCCCAGAGCCTGACGTGGGGCTCGAACTCACGGACCGCGAGATGGTGACCTGAGCCGAAGTCGGCCGCCTAACCGACTGAGCCACCCAGGCGCCCCGACACAACACTTTTAAACTGCTGAAGAAAAAAAAAAAAGAAATTCTATATTCAGTGAAAACATCCTTCAGCGATTAAAATGAAATAAAGACATGCTTGGATAAAGGATATCTGAGAGAAGTCATTCCCAGTGGACCTGCTCTAAAAGAATTGCTAAAGGGAATTTCTATAGACAGAAAGATAAATGATAGCAGAAGGAAATTTGGAACTTCAAGAATAAAGGAGGTACAACAGAAATGGGAATTATCTGGGTAAATATAATAGACTATCCTTCTCCTGTTGGGTTATTTGAAATGTTTGTTGGTTAAAGTAAAAATTATAACTGTCTGATGGGATATTCAATGAAAGGACATGTAAAAATAAGTCAACAGCATTATAAAAAGGAGAGGGTGAAGGCATTTATAGAGTAATGAAGTTTCTACATTCTACATGAAATGATAAAATATTGATTTTAAGTGAAGTGTTCAAAGTTAAGTATGGATATTGTAATCCTTAGAGAAACCATTAAAAATATACAAAGAGGTATATGAAAACACATTAGATAAATTAAAATAGAGTACTAAAAATGCTTATGTAATATAAAAGAAGGTAGGAACTGGGAAATAGAGAAAAAGAAAAATTGAGGAAAGAAACAGAAAACAAATACTAAAATGGACATATTAAATCCAAACATATAAATACTTATTACAATTGTGAATGGTCTAAACACGCCAACTGAAAGGCAGAGATTGTCAGAATGGATTCAAAAGCAATATTTAACTGTATGAGGTCTATAAGAAACTCACTTTAACATACTTATATAGGTTTGCTGAAGAGTATAACGATGGAAATATATATACCATGGAAAACACTAATCAAAAGAAAACTAGAGAGGCTGTATTGATATCAGACAAAGTAGACTTCAGAGCAAAGAAAATTGCTGGGGATGAAAAAGGGCTATATATTGATAAAAGTGTCAGTTTCCAAGAAGATATAAAAATTCTAAATATGTGTGACTAAAGAATAGAGCTTTACAATATTGCAAAGCAACAACCATCACAACTGAAAGGGGAAATAGATACTTCTATAATTATAATTATAGACTTAAAAACCCCTTTGTCTGTGCCTGATAAAGTAAGTAGAGAGAAAAACTTTCAAGTATAAAGGACTAAACACTATCAGCAACCAATTAGATCTAATGGATGTTTATGAAACACTTCACTGAACAACAGCAGCGCACACCCTTCTTTCCAATTTCACATGGAATATTCCTCAAGATAGATCATAAGAGGCAAAAGAATTTAAATCATATATAGTACATTCTTGGACTTTGACATAATTAAAATAGAAATGAATAACCCAGAGGTAATGGGAAAAAAATCCAAACACCATGGGCCAAAGAGGAAGTTTTTAAGAAAATTATAAAATATATTGAACTAAATGAAAATGAAAACACAACATATCAAAATTTCTGGGAGGCAGATAAGCAGTGCTGAGAGGGAAATTTATAGCATTCAATGCTTTTGTTAAAAAGTCTTAAGTTTTTAATCTAAGTTAATAAGTTTCCACCTTAAGAAACTAGAAAAAAGAGGAGCAGAATTAATACAAACAAAGCAGAAGGAAGGAAATTATAAGGATAAGAGCAGAGATCAGTGAAATCCAAAAGATGAAGACAAAAAAAAGGGAGTAAAAATCATAGAGAAAATTGATTATGCCAGAAATGACTCTTTAAAACCATCAGTAAAGTTGAGATATCTCTAGCAAGTTTGACAGAAAAAAAGAGGAGGAGGGGGAAGAGAGACCCAAATTACCAATATTAAAAATGAAAGATAGGATATCATTACAGACTCTGTAGACATTAAAACCACAAACAACTCTATACATATACATTTGATAATTTAAATAAAATGGATCAATTCTTTGAAAACCACAAACTACTGAAATTCATCCTAATTGAAATAACTAATCTGAATAGCCTTGTAACTATTACAGAAATTGAATTCATAGTTAAACATCTTCTGAAATGAAATATCCAGGCGTGGATAGTTTTACTGGCCAATTCTACCAAACATTTACAGAACAAATAACACCAATTTTACATAATCTCTTCCAGAAAACAAAAGATGAGGGAATAATTTCCAACTTGTTTTACAAGGCCGCCATTACCCTAATATTAAAACCAGACAAATACAGTACAAGAAAAGAAAACTACAGACTAAGACCTTCAGCAAAAACCTTCAGCAAAAACCTTCAGCAAAAATATTAGACAATGGAATCCATGACCAAATAGAGTATATCCTGAGAATGTAAAGCTGTTTCAATATTCAAAATCAATCATTGCAGTTGTGATGATTAATTTCATGTGTCAATTTAACTGGGCCACAGTGTGCCCAGACATTTGGCTTAACATTATCTAAGTATTTCCGTGAAGGTGTTTTGGATAAGATTAACATTTGAATCATTAGAATAAGGAAGGAGATTACCATCCATTATGTAAGTGGGCCTCATCCAATAACTTGAAGACCTGAAAAAACAAACAGTTAACCCTTTCCTGGATGAGAGACTTCTTCTGCCTCATAGTCTTTGATCTGGAACTTCAGCTTTTCCTAGTTTTTCAGCAGCCTGCCAGCCTTCAGACTCAAACTGGGGCATTGGCTTTCAAATGATGGACTTGCCAGCTTCTCTAATCACATGAGCCAGTTACTTATAATAAATATATTTATTTATTATTTTTGGTTCTATTTCTCTGAAAACCCCTGACTAATGCAGTAGTGCATCATATTAA
This sequence comes from Panthera pardus, assembly GCF_024362965.1. Taxonomy (NCBI): domain Eukaryota; kingdom Metazoa; phylum Chordata; class Mammalia; order Carnivora; family Felidae; genus Panthera; species Panthera pardus. The sequence continues at coordinate 191,642,524 of NW_026526688.1, forward strand.
CCCTCTATAGGAGGAAAAACATAATTTAACATCAATTGATACAGAAAAATCATTTGACAAAATTTAGAATTCACTCAAGACAAAATCTCTCAGTAAAGACAGAACTTCCTCAATAATAATAACTTCCTGATGACCAACTACAGAAAACCTACTGGTAACATTATTAGTGGTGAAACACTGAATGCTTCTTGCTAAACTGAGGAACAGGCACTAACCACTTGTGTTCAACATCAGATTGAAAATTGTATCCAGTGCAATAAGGCAAGAAAAAGACATAAAAACCATGTAAACTAGGAAAGAAGAAGTGAGACTATTCTTATTTGTAGATGACATGATTGCCTATGTTGAAAATCCTAAGGCATAAACAAAAACACTCTTTGGACTAATAAATGAGTTCAGCAAAGTTGCAAGATACAAGATCAACACAAAAGAAACCAGTTTCACATCTATACACTAACAATAAACCTATGGAAACCAAAAGACAATTGCAAAGACAATAAAAAATGAAATACTTAGTAATACACTTAACAAAACATGTACGGAATCTGTATGCTAAAAACTACAAAACACTAATGAAAGAAACAAAAACTATGTAAATAAATGGATATATCATGTTCCTGAATTGGAAGACTCAACAAAGATATCAGTTCTCCCCAAAGTGATCTATAAAATGAACGCAATCCCAATCAAAATCCAAGCAAAATATTCAATACACACACACACACACACACACACACACACACACACACAAACTGGTTTTAAAATTTATATGAAAACTTTCTATGAAAAAGCAAATGACTTATGATAGTCAAAACAACTTTGAAAAGAAAAAAAAAACAAAAAACAATGTTGTGGGAATCACACTACTTGATTTTAGGAATTACTATAAAGCTATATAGTAATTAGTCAATGGGAATCATAGGGTAGAGAGAAATGAACATCAGTAAGATGTTAGAAAATTCTGAAGGGGTAGGAAACCTAAGTTGACAATGCAATGAGCTGAAAGGAACCTCCCATTTAGATTTTTAATAATAAAATAATACATCTTTGTAGGAGATGGGCTCTGTAAGCCAGAAGACTTGGGGACACCCAGGGGCTCTATAAGTTACTATCATATTTCTTTCTTCATACTTAAAATATTATCTAAAACAAACATACATTTAATATTTTACACATCAGCTTAAAATGATTACTAAGCCCAATTGGTAACTTTTCTCCATCTATCCTAGTCTTACTGAAATAACAGAAGAAATGTAAAAATAGGGTGAATTTTAAGAGTACTGGAAAGCCAGGAGCAATGACTTCAGCAGACCAGCAACACAGAAATTTCTGGGAGATATACAGAAAAAGGACCAAATCTATGATGAAGCAGTTAACGGGCAATGGATGACACAATGCAGGTTATAAAAAGAAGACCTCTGAAAGAGTAAAGTTCCCTAAAAGAACCCTGGAAAAACCACAATATCTGCCAATGGCTGGAAGTGAGAAGAGGTCTTGAGAGAACTGGCAGGGTTACTAATTAAAATGCTGCCCCATAGCTGAGCCTGTCCAGTGCTTTCAGAGTGGTTAGCTTTAGAATTTGCCCTCAGCATAAATCTATGAGAACCATTCCTCATACAATGGTTGATTTGCCTGGGTTTGCTTAACTTGTGCCTTAGAGATGGAGAGAAGTGCAGGATCATACCCCATATGAAGTCCGCCGGCTGCCAGTGGCAGGGCCCCCACACCCCAAAGGCACACACACTCTTCATGTACTGCAAAATGAGGCCCCGGCCTCTTTCACGTGAACCCTTGCAATTACAATCCACTGTCAGTTGTGCTGAGAACAACCTCCCCTCCTACCAGGACCAATTTCTCCATTAGGTGCAATAGGCGTGTGCCTGGGCCCATGACGTTGTTAGGAGCCCAAGAAAATGTTCTAATTATTTTTTAAGACCAGAATTTATAAAAATGAGTATAATCCATCCTGGATTATGTTTATTTTAGAGCAATGAAGAAATAAACTATAATTTAAAATATTTTTTTACAGAGGAAGTGGCCCATGAAAGTTATAATGTTGCTGTGCTCAGTACTAATATTAATCATTATGTATCCTCTTTCGTAGCATAAACAGGAAGTCAAGAGTCACCAAATATTTGAAAAAATGCACAAATAAAATAGCAAACCAATCTGAAAAAATAGAGGGAAAATTCCAAGGAAATAGAGTGAATGGAGAAAAGGCATATAAAATTTTGAAAATTCTAATCACTATTTTCAAAGAGGGTTGAGAGCACTTCACAGATGAAAAAATAAAAAGAAGACTCTCTGGAAGCTAATTACTATTGAGCATTTCATTTTAAGCCTTTTCCATGTACTGCCTTTTTTATGCCTGACCTTATTTAATTCTCTAAAAATCCTATGGGCTAGGTACTATTAAGAGGTGTATTTTATCGAAAAGGAAACGAAGGCACAGAGAGGCTAAATAACTTGCCCTAGGTCACAGAGGCTATAAGTGGCAGAAGACTGAATTTGAAGTCGTTTTTTAGAATTTCAAAATAGGATTGCTGAAATAAAAGACTCCATAGACACACCTAATAATAAAATAATCACATATATGGCTGAGATCATGAAAGACTGAGTGAAGGGATTCTTCCAGAATGAATGGAAAAGGACAGTGGTATAAAAATTTTAAGATTGAAGTTAGGAAACAGAGGGAGTGGAGCCAACCAGCCAACAGTGATTCAACAGGAAAGAATAAGGAAGAAGACCAAGGCACTCACCAAACAGTTTCCCTGGGCCAGAGATAGACAGTTATTTGTGACAGAAAGAACTTCCTCTGAGAAAGTCATTTGTCATAGACATGGTGAAATTTTGGAGTACCAAACAGGAGGAAAAAGGGTTATGACCTTCTTGAAAGAAAAAAAAGGTTGCTGTATTAATTAGGGTTTTCCAGAGAGATAGAACTAACAGGATGTGTTTGTTTCTTTGTTTATTTGTTGGTTGGTTGGCTGGTTGGTTGGTTGGTCGGTTGGTTGTCAGTCAGTTGGTTGGTTGATTTTAAGGATTGGCAGGTCCAAAATCTGCAAGATAGGTGGGCAGGTTGGATACCCAGAGAAGCAGTCCGCTGACAGAACCACTACTTGGTTGAAACAAATGAACGATGACAAAAGAGACAACAAAAAACCAGACTCAATATAGAGAACAAACTGGTGATCGTCAGAGGAGAGGTGGGTGGCGGGGGGAGGGGAAAATAGGTGAAGGAGATCAAGAGTACATTTCTGTGGTGAGCACTGAGTAATGTATAGAATTGTTAAATCATTATAATGTATGCTTGAAACCAATATAACACTGTATATTAATTATATTTGAATAAAAAAATAAATAAGAATTAAAAAAAGGAATTCTTCCTTGTTTGCAGGAGGTCAGTCTTTGTTCTATTCAGGACTTCAACGGGTTGGATAAAGCCTATCACGTAAGGCAGGGTGATTCGCTTTACTAAAAGTCTGATATTAAATGTTAGTCTCATCCAAAAAAACCAGCCTCACAGAAACATCCAGAATAGTGTTTGACCAAATATCTGGGCATAGTAAGTTGACATGTAAAACTAACCATCATGGTTGCTTGCCAAGAAACTGGAATCCAACTGGAGTTAGACTTGTTATTAAAATATAATTAAATAAAAATAAATGTAGAAAACACACAAAAACCTTCTTGTGGGGAATTTCAAGCATGTGTATAACATTGGTGGAAGAGTGTTACTGCCCATCAAACACCCATCATCACCCAGTTTAAACAACTATTGCCAACTTATTCCATCTAGCTCCTCCTGACTTTCTTCTCACCAACTTATTTTGAAACAAATCTCAGGCATGGTATCATTTCAGCTATAAATGTTTCATCATATATCTTGGAAATATAAAGATTCACTTTAAAAGAAACACCCTTAACTTTAAAAATCAACAATTCCTTAATATCATTAAATATCCAATCAATGTTCAAATTTCCCTGATTGTCTCATAATGTATTTTATAGTTTATTTGTTTGAATAAGAATCAAATAAGGTCTGTATTCCGCAATTTGCTCAGTGTTTCTGAAGTCTTAATCTACCACTTCTTTCTTTCTCTTCTTTCATTCACTGCCATCTATTTGTAGAAGAAACTGCATTGTCTGTTTCATGGAGCTTCCCACTACCTGTGTTTTGCTGATTATTGTCCCATGGTACCGTTTACCTTGTTCCTTTGTTCCCTGTGTTTCCTGTAAATTGGTAGTTTGACTAATTTTAGAAGGTTGATTAAATTCAAGTATAAGTTTTTGGCAAGAATACTTCACGGACCTTTCTATCAGGAGGCACTAACGTCTGGTTCTCATTTTGTGATGTGAGGCAACCATTGATGGTCAACGTCAGGTCCATTATCGCCTCTTGTAAAACGGTGATCCTCCAACTCAGTCATTCTTTCCTCATCTACAAGCTGAAATATTTCTGTAATACAAGCTTTCCCTCATCAACCTTTGGGTTAGCCTGAGTACCAAAAAGACAAAATGAATGCTTTTTTCTTTTTTAATTACTAATTTTTAGAGTAAATGGTCTGTGCTCTAGCTACTTCCAATGATGATCAACCAAAATGTTTTTGCTTGTTTATTTTTATTTTGTTTTTAAGCATCATTGTGAACTGACAGATTCTAATATATCGATGTGTTACAATACAGTGCATTCTTGTTCAAATTATTCCATCCTTGGCCAGTAGGAGCCTCTTCAGGTCCTTTCAATATGATCCTAATAGTCTTTAATTTCCCCTTTGCTTTCTCATTTGACAAAATGTTTTGGGCTTGTCCTTTCTGTTTCTGTTTCAGCCCAGGAGTGAGCTATTTCTTCAGGCATCCTTGGTTGCTATGAGAGGGAATGGGTTTGAGATACCCCGATATGAACTGTTATTCCCCCCACCCTCCCGTGTTTTTAAAAGCTCTCTTGTGTCTGATATTTGCAACTTGCTTCTCCATTTTGTCATGTATCTTTTATATTGCATATGATGTTTCTATTCCATATGTATTTGTTTTCATGTAGACCTCTCATTTTAAAGATGCTGGCTCAAAATTGGATCACTGATGAAACATATACCACGTGAAAGTATTGATAGCCAAGACTGACTTACCTATCCAAAGCATCATTCAATTTTGAGGATTAAAATATTTTCTTTTAAAAAAACACTTTTTTAATGTTTATATTTTAAGAGAGAAACAGAGACAGAGCATGAGCGGGGGAGGGTCAGAGAGAGAAGGAGACTGAATTTGAATCAGTCTCCAGGCCAAGCTGTTAGCACAGTGCCTGACAAGGGGCTTGAAGTCATGAACCACGAGATCATGACCCGAGCCTAAGTTGGACACCTAACTGACTGAGCCATCCAGGCACCCAAAGGATTAAGATATTTTCTAAAATAAAAAAAAAATCCTAGTAAGTTCACCATCTCTGCATCTTTTTTTGAGGAAATACAACATAACAAATGCAAAAAATTGGAATGTATTATAGCAGACACATTAAGTTAACAGTCATTCTCCCCTTCTTTCTTGCTAAAAGGAACCCAGACTTTTTGTAAGTCCCAGACAGGCACACACAGAGGAGACTGGCTCCTCATCAGCCACAAGGGATGAATTGTGGTTGGCCTAAGCCAATCATCGTGGTCTCATGCTCCTTGCCCGTAATGGGAGAGGGGACTTGTGCTGGTGTGCTTCTGGAAAAAGTTTTCCTTGAGCCCTATTGGAGAAGACATCTTTTGTGTCCTAGATGCTGTTTATCTACAAGTGACACTGGAAAATGCTGTTGCCACTTGAAAACCCTAAAAGGCCTCATTAGTGTGCTGAGACTGGCAGAGCAGAAAGATGGGGGACATCTGGCACCTTGATGACATGGGAGAGCTGCTAAATTAGCCCACCCTGGCTATGTCCATGCTCCTGGTTGTGAGATACGAATGCCCCCACTCTGCAAACAACTGCTTGTGTGTGTGTGTGGGGGCGGGGAGGGGTCTGCTCCTTGTGGCTGAAATCATCTTGATTGGCGTGTAAACTCCATAGAAGGGAAGATGAATATAAGACCCACTGATGAGCAAAGGAACCAGCTGAGCTCATAATTATGCCTAAATAATTGTTATTAATGAGGCTGAAATTAAGTGGAAAAGATTCCCAGAACATAAGAAGCATAATGTAAAAAAAAAATCTGAAAGAAATATAATTCCAGGTGTTTTCAACAAAACCTGGGGGAAATGGTGGTGCAGAGGAGGCATAAATCTATGCTAAATAGTCTGCCCAGTGGGTAGGAAACAGGAGAGCTCTAGCCCAGCACTACTCAACCCTGGATGTACATTAAAGCTGCATCGTACATTTGGTGCTGACATTCAGGCCCCACCCTAGATGAAGGAAATCTGGCCTCCGTGCCTGGTTATCATGTGTTTTTAAATATACATCACCTTACATGCTTCTTAAAACAAGGGTAACAAATTTATATCAGGCCAATGCTAACAAAAGAGAGGCAGAGTAACAATGCCACTCAAAGTAGTTTCAAGATCAAGAGTATTAAATGCGATATAGAAAGATCTTTTATTTTGATGTAGCAGGTTAAGAACTACTCTACAGTTCACAGAGTGGAAACATTCTTATTAATCCAAATTACTTTAATCCCATCTGTCTGGTTGACAAGAAGACCGGTGAGCTCCCTTGGGGGGTTGGGAGAACGTTGGGAGACTGGACAGCCTATAGAGGTTGTCCATTCTGCTTTGACCCCCAAGCAAGAAGAGCCTGCTCTCCATACCTCTTCCCTGCAGTTATCACCCACTACCGTGCAATAAGTCCAGGGCCCTCACCATCCTAGCAACACTGCTAGACCACAACTGGAGCAAAGTCTCTTTCACATAGGCTGCTGATCTCTCTCACTGGCCCAGCTACCACACATAAGCCTAGTGGTCTTTGAAGGAAAGCATTCCTACCTACTCAGGGCTACACTTTATCCTTTCAGACATATACGTGTCTTTTTGGAAGTTTTATGCCCCAAATCTATCCATCTGCCTGATGTGAAACTCAAACGGCAATACTCTTTATAGCTTAGAATTCATCGTGGGGGTAACAGATTTTGCTACATAAACAAACACCCCAAATCTTACTGGCTTAAAACAACAACCATTAGTTATTGTTCCTAAATCAATGAGCAGGGTGGTTCCTCTGAATAGGTGGCTGCCTACTCATGCCTCCGTGGTCAGCTGGAAGACCGATGGGGTTTGTCTGGTCTAGGATGGCCTCTGTTGGAATAGCTTGTCTGTGTTCCCGGTAGCCCAGAAAGCTGTTTGAACTTGTTCATGTCATAGTGACAGGGTTCTAGGAGCAAGAGGGGAAGTGTGCAAGGGCTCTTGAGGTGTAGGTTTGGAATTGGCATGACATCACTGGGAGACATTCTGTTGGTGAAAGCAAGTCCTGAGGTCAGCCCAGATTCAGAGACTGAAGAAACAGACCCCTCCTTTTGGTGGAAAAATCTGCAAAGTCTCATTGCAAAGGTGCATGGGTGCAGAGAGGAGTGGTCAATTTCCATCTTTGGAAGCATCAAAACTTAATCCCTGTCCCTTTCTTGGGCCACGGGTCACCAAAATTAGTTGCAAGTCTGCAGATTACAGAATTCCAGGAGGCAGGATTCACACTGTAATTTTGTTCTACAAGGAACAAATCCCATCACTCTTTCTTAAGATGCCCTTCAGATACCAGATGAGATCTGTGCCCTCATCACACACACACACACACACACACACACACACACACACACCCTTTGTTTCCAAGGGCAGCTTAGTCTGCTATAAAATAGGTTCCTGGGAAATGAAAATAAAATCTGCTATTCTAAAATGCAGTCAACAGTCCTCATATATTACAGGTTTAAATGTACCAATTATCTTTAACTTCAGTTATTTTACAGGGTGGTATTAAACTTGCTTAGGCAACAGAAAACTTACCCTGTTGATCCTTTAAAATAAATATTTATAAGTTCCATTTTCAGAAGGAATTTTTGTAATGTCTATTGGTTTGTACTATCTACAGCTAAATACATTCTGTAGGTAGTTTAACATTAAAATTTCCAACAAATAGTCCCCAGGCTTAAATATACATTTCTGGTGAAGCTGTGACATCATTCATGTAAATGGAGAGTCTTGCCTTTGTTTCCTCATTTTTTTATTTTAGTGAAAAAGAGGACTTTCATTAGGGCAGAGCTTTCATTTTGAAAAGATTATTCCATTAAGGTTGTTGCATTGCTGGGAGAGTAGATGAGTATCTATTTCTGTACATTAAGATCCAAATTCCATGTCAGCCGCCTCCTTGAAACTAACGATGCTATTAATAGGTTCCTCCAGTGTTCTGTTCAGCGTGGAAAGTAGGAATAAGCCTGCGTCTTTAATTTACCCGGGAATGGAGCACCTTTATACAACTATTATTTTTGGAAGTAACCTTTACCTTTCTGAATGATCTATTTGTGCAATACAACGGATGTTACAGGTTTGAGTTACCAGAGGTTAGAAATCATTCATTTCTGTAATATCTCTGGCAGGCTGATTGCAAATGCATTTTTTTTCCTTTGGTTCTTTATTGGATTGAACTTGGGGGTTTGTTAATAATCTCTATTTTTAAACATACTGCATTTACATTGACCAAATCTCACTGCATATATTTATAGCAAAAACTTGTTAATTTGGCCATATTCATTAGGAATCTGTGATTACTTGGATAAGGCCTAGCTGAAGTTTATCCTTTACCGTATCTGAAAGATGGATTAATAACCCATAAAATGGTTTGAACCCAATTTCAAGGAGATTGTGCATCTTCTAAAGAGTGTAATCTGCTCGTAAATCCTTAGGAACACCTATTTGCCTCCAAACAACATAAGCAAAGGCCATCTTCACTGAAGCTGATATTTGAGTGTACTAATTATGAGACATTTTTGCCTATTTAATGAAGTAAAGCCTTGATATATTTGAAGGAGATAAACCCAGAGCTCTGTAGAAATATTGTGTCATTTAGATCACTGCTGAATGATATCGTATGCATGAGGGTCAATTCAGGAAAAAAAATAAAATATTTGCAAACTATGTTTAGTTACTTCTTTTTTATTCAAAATAGGATAAATCCAATGAGAAAAATTCATTGGTTTCAGCCACCAAGATATTAATATTAGGGGAGCATGAAAAATAACAGTATTTTATGGGTTTCTACCTTCTGTGCCATACGTTTTGAGACCTTGTAGAGTTTAATGAGATATGTTCCTGTGTAGTACTTCCTTTTGCACTCAAGTAATATCCTGAATTAGCTGCTCATGTTATAGATGATGTACTGAGAAGCTCTCACTTGCCAATTAACACAGAAGGATGGCCACAGTGCTGGTATGAAATTGACTCATTTCAAGCTGGGTGCACCGGTCACTGTGCTAGACAGAGATGCTTCAGATGCACACCATGGAGTCTCTAGTCCCCCACACCTTGATCCTAAGTGAGCCTGTCTCCAGTCCCTGTAAATCCTCATCTGTAAATTCTGCATGAAACCGAGAATGACCTTTAATTTTCAGAGCTTCACTTTTCTCATTCATAAAGGAGCCACTTAGGCTTGATCAGTGTTTCCAAAACATCATTTTTCCATGTACCATCTGTGCAATTTTGAGCTATGGCGATCATTCATCAGTATCGTTTGCCTGATATTTCTCTATAATTCAGCGGACTTTGCCTTCCTAAATTTGTTTATTTAAAAGGAAACTTTCTATCATGGCCTTAAAATGGAAAACCAGCATCACTCACCATACAGGAAACCAAAAAAAATGAATACCAAGAAACAAAACATTGACAATCAATCCTTGTACACTCTGCTGCCTGCTTAATGCTCTGCCGCTGAAGCCTTCTCTCTTCTGTTCAAAAGGGAGATTGGCAAGGGTTAGACAGTTGAGAAAGACAGCACCTCAGGGAGACTTTCTCCTTGACATGACCAAGTGATGAAAGAGAATCGAAAAGGGAGTACCTTTACCCCTTTGCGATCCAAAGTCACATAACTCTATGTGGCACCAAAACATCTTCTCTTCCAGCAGCGGGCTGGAGTCCTGTACTTTGAGAAACACTGGCAGGGGATGGGTCTCTCAATATGCTAAGAGTCTATCATTTATCTGATTTTAAAGATCCGAGCTGTAAGAATCTAGCAGGGCTCAATGACAATCACTGCCTGTCCTGTACAGCTGCTGGGTATGGGAATTCTTTTTCTACTTCAACCCCTCCCGCTCTTCAGGAAGCTCAGGTTATATTAGCCAAGCCTCCGTGGAAAAGAGAACAGCTGTTCAGCATCTTCTCCCAAACTCCATCTTGTGCTTGAAGACTTGTTAGTGAGTTACCGCTTGAACTTGACTTCTCTAAGCCAATTTATGTCAGGTCCTTAGATTTCTCCTCTTTTGTCTTCTCATTTCCTAATTATGTTTGTAGCTCTGCGATTTCCAACAAATTCTATGGCCATCTTTTGGCTTCATGAATTTTTCCTAGTCTCAGGCCAGGGTATAAGAACTTATCTGGACCTCTGATAGCTAACCCTTGCTTTATTTTGTAGCACATTTTCCAAGAGAAGCACTTAAGGGCTTATGGGATGACAGTCTCAGTTCCAGGATCAGAGTTTGTTCGGATGTCTCCTGTTTCCAGTTCTTTCCTCTAAATTTCTAGACCTGAGGTGCCAAACAGGCTGCCTGAATGCTGGAACTGGTACTGCATGGTCCCCACCAGGATTAATTCACTTAGGATATTGTAAGAAATACACATTTTCAGATTCCACAGAGACCTACAGACTGGAAAGTCCTGAGTGGGCCCCTAGAACCTGTTTTAACAAGATTTCTAGATGATGGTTAAGTCCAGTAAAATTCAAGATTTAGCTGGAGCCCTCATAATCTTGTTAGCATTTTTGCATAATCTTCTCACTTTAAAAATCAGATGATTTACTTACCAATACAACTTTCCAGATTCCTTTAAAAAGTATATTATCTGGAAATACTGGGCTCCACCTCCCTTCTGGAATTCAGCGTGTCAATGCCTCTACTGGTCCTGCCCTCTGATAGTCTACATGTGGAGGTTCAGTACGAACTACCTTTTTCCATCATGCATACACTCTTTTCCTGTAGGGGAGATGACTGTAAAATACTTCTTACACATATCAGAAGTAGTCAAACGGACATTAGACCCAGAGGACCATGAGACTCAGTAGAAGTGAAAAAGAGAAGATTGCTTAGTGGAAGCTGTCTGGCTTGCTTTAATTCTCTGGCCCTTTGAACAACTGAATATGTGGCTCCTACTCTAGATTCTAGATTTTAAGACTTATTTGCCTTTTCCAGCTATTGCGCCCTTCTTTTACCCTGCATGTTGTCTTTCTGACCTCTGATTCCTGTTCAGAGCCTCCTAATCTACACAAACCCTTGGTCCTGCTCTCCTTCAACCCACCCAGTCCCTTTGCTATCCAAGTGTAGCATGGAATCCAGGCTACAAATCACTCTCCAATTTATTAACAACCACTCGGCTTTTAGCATAGTATGTGGACTTGTCCAGCTTGTGCTGTACAACATTACATAGAAGAAAAGCCTGGATTTGGAGACGGGAGAACTGGTTTGATTTCGGGCTCTGGACTTACTGAGTTCTTATGAGAATTAAGTGAGAAATACATGGGAAGTTCCCATTATGGTTTCTGGCACATAGTAAACACCGAGTAGTGTTTATGAAGAAGAGTTTAGTACTTGTTTATTTGGTCATAATGAGAACTATGTATTTAGCACCTATGTCAGGTCAAGGCTGTGCTAAGCAGACATAGAGGGCAAAGATGGCACGAGAAAGTCAGATACATAAGTCCTGGCAATAAGGGGGTAGGCGCCAAGTACTCCGGGATCGTGTGAAGAGAAGGTTGTGAAAGACTTTCAGTAGGCTTTGTGTAGGAGATGTACACTACCTCCATAGTTAAAGTAGAGCAAAAATGTTCTAAAGAAAGAAGAGAATGGAGCACTTCCAAGGGCCTCCCTGTGTATAAATACTCAGTGATAAGAAAGAAAATGGTGTGTTCCAGGAACGTCCCAAAAGTGATGATGGCCATGTTCCTGGAGTATAGGGCATGTGGAGAGAAAGAGAATATGCGATCAGAGAGGTAGATTAGGGTGAAGACTGCAGGCAGTTTCCCAAACTAGAAGAGTTTAGGTTTCTATCTTGCAGTTGGATTTGTGTTTTGGAAAGTCCACTCTAGCACCTGAATCATCCAGAAATGCTTCAACTAAATTAGGCTTCATCGATTATGTGAGGGAAGATGTAGATACAAGAAAAGAATTCTAGAGAAATTTCCATCCAAAGTGGACAGAATTTTTTAAGGATTAAAGTGTCAGATTTGTTGGAAACTAAGAGAATTTATTCCTCATGCATTCCAGTGAGTTACGGTTTTGCTGCATCAGACCTTCAGCCAAGTCAATATGAAGTTTGTGATTGAAACTAAAAATTACCAAAGTGGTAAGAGTTGTTGTTGCCTTGGCAACATTGACCAAGATCCAGTGAAGCATTCTGGGTAACAGGCTAGGCTGTAGGTAAATTACTATTTGGTCGTCTTTGAGCCAGTAAGTTAACACCACAGAAAAGCCTAGCTTGGCATTTCCTGACTTGGAAGTGCTTTAATTTGCTCCTTTCGGCAAAATATACCCATGGGCTTTGCTCAGGGCTGGCCCTTTGAGAGGCAGATGTGTGATTCAATGGGCTTTGACAGGACTGCCTAGCCAAAAAATGTCTTGCCAGGCCCAACATTCCCACTCTGAATTTTTTTTTTCTCCTGGTTAACACATTATTTCCAGAAAGCTCTGTCAAAATGTAAATGCATTACTGGAGAAATATGACACACGAGGCACACAGCAGAGAAAAATGCAGGTGGTGTAGAAGAGAGAAACTAGACCAGCATGCAGGTGACCTGGGCTCTAGCCCTAAACTAACTCCAACGTAGCACTCTGACTTTGGGCAAGACAGTTACTATTATTATTATTACTACTACTACTACAATTATTTGAATCTTGCTTTCATTATATATATGAATGTAATAATATTTGTTTCCCTCCACTGGGCAGTTTCTACGGGTCAAATGATGTGGTGAAGGTGTTTTGTACACTATGAGGTGTTTTATAGAAGCAGAAAGGCTGCCATTTTAAGTGTTTCCAGGACTGAGACCTAAGGCAGTGATAATCTGAGTGGAGTGAGGAGGGAGGGTACAATGGCACATGGAAAGTAAGACTGTGGCAGAGGGGAGAAGAGGGAGGTGGGTGACAGCATGTTGTGATGGTGCCTTCCAAGCCTCATCTCCATGATCTCAGCCATCCACCTGACAGACTGTAACTGTTTTATGTTTTTGTTTAGTATAGACTGTGTCCCTCTGCCTGGATTTCCCTGCTTTGTTCCTCCACCTGAATAACTTCCTCTCTTCTTTTAAGGTGCTCCTGGACAGATTAGAAGCTCCAGCCCAGAAATACATGATACCTTATGGCGACTGCCTGTACATACATGACTTTTCCACACAGATGGTGGTATGGACAGAATTGTGTCCTCTTCAAAATTCATGTTGAAGTTCTAATACCCAGTGTGACTGTATTTGGAAAGAGGGCCTTAAAGAGGTAATTAAAGTAAAATGAGGTCATAAGGGACCCTAAGCCAATAGGACTTGTGTGCTTAGAAGAGGAAGAGACACCAGGAGCATGCACACACTGAGGAAAGGCCATGTGAGGATACAGCGAGGTGGTGGCCATCTGTAAACTGAGAAGCCTCGCCAGACATCAATCATGCCGGCACCTTAGTCTTGGATTTCTAGCCTCCAGGACTGTGAGAAAATAAATTTCTGTTGTTGAAGCCACCAGTCTGTGGTATTTTGTTATGGCAGCCCAACCAGACTAATACAGATGGTAAGCATCTTAAGGACAAAGACTGTATTTTATTCATTTTTGTACAACCAGGGACTGGCGAATAGTAAATGCTGAGTAGGTAATTCTTGAATGAATGAACAAATTAATTAATGGAGCACACCTGGGCCCAACTGAGAGATCAGACGAGGTCCGGGACTAAGACTAGCTGTTTACTCTGGGCCAGTGACCATGACCATGGACAGCTGGAGAATGGACAATGGATGAAACTTAAGTGTGGGCCATAAGGAGAGCCAGGGCAAGCTGATGGAGAATGAGGGAGAGCCACAGAAGGCCGCAGGCAGATGTTAGACTGGCCCTAGAATAGATGTCAAGGAAGTCCAGTATCGGAGGAGCCCGGGGTGTGGGGTGTGGGTAATACTTACATAAAAATCTCTAAGAGGACTGCCATCTGCTGCGTAAAGCCCGAGCTTTCAACATGGTCCACGAGGCACTTCGTGAAATAGCTGCCATGTCTGCACCCATAACAGCCTGTGGATAGCAGAGTAGGTATTCACTTAACGTTTGCCCCTCAGAGGTAAGGACTATGTCTCTACTTTTGCTGTCATGCAGCACCTAGAAGAAGACCTGCTATGTTGCAGGTGCTCAGTAAATGTTTGTCTGATGAATGGGATGGGATCTAAATAGACAGGCCACCGGCTTCTGTGACACTTGCCTGCAAAGAGTGTTTCTCAGTGACTGAGAGAAGGCTCAGAACAGGGCTCCTTAGTAGGGTCCTGTATAGTTTCTTATGGCTATTATACCAAATTACCAAAGATCTGGTGTTGTAAAACAACAGAATATTTTTCCTTAAATGAATCCTTCCTTTTCTCTTCTAGCTACCGGCAACTCCATCGTCTGCCTCTGACCACACATGGCCTTCTGCTCTGCGTGTTTTTCTTTTCTGCCTTCTCCCCTTCTCTCCTAAGGACACTTGTTATGGGACTTGGGTCCCTCCTCTGCAATCCAGGACGATCTCAGGCCAGAATCCTTAATTACCTTGCAGAGACCCTTTTCTCAAATAAAAGTCATGTTCACAGGTTCAGTGTGGACATACCTTTTGGGGGACCACTATCCAACCCCCACAGGCCTGAAAACAGAAGATTTCTCACCAGGGACTAAGCTAGAGGAGACATGGGTGGACCTTCGGTGTAACATGAAAGGTTAGACTCGTGGTTCAGTCACAGAGAGCGACAGGAAGCAAAGTAAGACCAACAGAACAGCCTGATTTGATGCCAAATTGTTGAGCCACTGACCCAGGGCTCCTTAAATTTGCTTCAGACGAGGACAGGAAGGTAGAACCTGGGGAAAAGACACGAGGACTAAGTAGCCCCGTTGTGGAGTTTGGAAGGCTACAAAGTGGAAGCAATTTTCCTTCCCATTACATTAAAACTGAGTTTAAAAAATACAGAGAGTGATATTACTTTGTTTTTAAGGGGGTGGAAGGAAATGCACTTTCACAAACTAAATACACAGCAGGGGAGCTGATGGAGTAAATCTCATCAGGTATGGGAGAAGACGTGATGCCCAACTCGAGCAATGAGACGGGGAAAAAAAGGGACAAACTTCTCCTTCCTCTAGCTTTTGTCCTGTTTAGGCCCTTAGTGGATTGGATGATGTCCACCCACATTAGGGAGCACCAGCTACTTTACTGAGTCACTGATTCCCATGGTTATCTCATCTGGAAACACCCTCACAAACACACCCAGAAATAATGTTTAATCTGGGCATCTCTTGGCCAGTCATTTTGATGTATCGCAGATGGAGAGGATGAATTTGGTACATTTTGAGCTCCATGTGTCAAAAGTTGTAAAGAAATGTGCAGTTTGTGAGTCAAGCCCCCCAGCTCGGAGCCCGCAGCCTGCTTCGGATTCTGTGTCTTCCCTTTCCTCTCTCTGCACCTCTCCCGCTTGCACTCTCTCTCTTTTTTTCTCTCAAAAATAGATAAACATCAAAAAATTAAAAAAAAAAAAAGAAATGTACAGACCCTTTGATCTAGCAGTTCCTTAACTAACGCGCAGATTTAGCCAGAAGCACTTACTTTGTGATTGGAAAAAAACCTGATATTTCCAATAATAGGTGATGATTTGAATACATAATGGTTATCCCTATGATAAAAAACCATGTTCCTACTAAAAAACGGTATTGTGGAAATGTACTCCTTGACCTGGAGTGATGATCATACCATGTTGGATGAAAAAAGCAGATTAAAAAGTGTGCGTCTACCATAATCCAGTTTTTGTTAAAGCGTTTCTACTTCGCAAAAAGACAGGGAGATAGGGACTCACATGTGAATAGTAATTATCTCCATTTGGGGCAATTATTAGTAATTTTTTTGGTCATTTAAATCTTGGCTTTTTTAATCATGAGCGTGTATTATATGATAAAAGGAAATTATCTTAAAATATGAAAAATGTGGTCTCCTAGAGTTAACTTTTTCTAGACTGTGCATATCAGCTATCACTACTATATTTATCTCGGCATATTGATCTCTGATCTAATTTGCATGGTAACGTCAAAAAACAGCATTTCTCCTTGCATTCCTACAAACAAGAGCAGATAAGCTGGCTTGAGGATTCTACAACTCATCCTCTTGCTCTATCAGAGCATTTGGCTGTGGAGTCTTCTGGATTGTCCACACTCTGTGGCAGTAAAAGCTGGAAGTGTAACTGCTTGTCACTTTTGATCTCTCATTTAAAATGACTGGGTGCTAGATTACATGAAAGGGAAGGTCCGAAAGTACTTTACAAATTATGTGCAGCTATTCAGGCAAGGGGTTTACCATCGACGGGCCCCAATGTGCAGGGAAGGCTGTGGTTCTGGGGACACAAAGTCCCTTTCTTGAAGCCCCCATTGTTTTGGGAGTGAGGAGGTAGCCTAAGAGGGGGAGGATTTGGGCCCCACCAGTTCAACCTGAGGGACTCCAACGATGCACATTGTGTCCTGTGTGTCACTGATACACAATGAGCACTCTGAGGATCCGGGTCAAACCGGAAACCTCTGATTTAGCTCAGTCTCCTCATTTTAGAGAGGCACAAACCAAGGCCCGGGGAGGGGAAGTGACTTTTTCAAGTCACTTAATGGCACAGCTGGGACTAAAAGAGTCTTTTGGTTTCTAATACTGTGTCATGCTGTCGCCGCACTTCACAGTCTCCTCATAATAAAGCAAACCCCTGAAACCTCTCATATAAAACAATGGCTGTTCCTGATCTGGTGAAAGATACCCAGTGGTAACGACGGCAGCTATGCTCACCCACTTTCCCCCTTGTCTTCCCGTGAATGGAGTTTGGCCAACAGCATTCCCAAGCTCTAGTCCTCTTCTGAGACCTCAGACCCATATGGCAAGTGTTCCCAGGCACAGAGCAATGGTCCCCTGGAGGGATGCAGTCATTGGTGCGGAGCACGGTTCTCCCACAGCATCCAGCTGCAGGATTAGGGCCGCAGCAGCACTTGCTTCTAATTTAGTAAAGGAGGAGGACTTTCTCGATAGTCAGTTTTGCAGCAAGGTGCTGTAAAGGAGCAGTTCTGCACGGTCCTTGTTCCCCAGTCTTACACTCTACCAGACACGTGAAGACAACTCATTTTATTACCATGCAGAATGGAACAAGCATTTAAGAGAGATTCAAGCAAAATTCTGTGGAAGCAATGAAGGCAGAGTAGGTCATTCTTTCACCACTAACAAATGTGTGCTGAGCATCTACCCGTGTGGGACACAGAGCTAAGTGCTTCACTTGGGAGGCGCCCTACGAAGAATTGTTCATTTGTGATGTGGTATCTATCTCTGATTGCTTAGAAGACTAGAGCGCTTTCTAATTACACGTGGACCTGTAAATATATTTATCTTTTTTTCTACATGCTAGTGGCAGTCTTGTAGAGAGCATATCACCAGGGCTTGTAAAACCATTTATTATTTTTATTTGAGTTTTCCCACTGAATATTGGCTCTTTTAGTGCAAGGGCCTATTTTATTAACTTTTTATTTCTTTCTCCTACCCAGCATGGGACTTTACACATGGTAGACACTCAGTAAATGCTAGTTAAATTAATCGAGGTAAAATGGATTGAATTGGCCGGGATCACCCAATGCACAAGGCTGGACTGAACAGACCAATCCTCTCCATTTCCATTGTACCCCACACTCAGCTTATTCCCTCCATCGCCCCTGGAGTTGGCTTTCAAACACACACAAAACTTGGTTGTCAGACATCTACTCCGACTATTCCAATGTCTTTCACTGTATTTAAAAAAAAATCCAAACTCTTAATGAGTTAGGAATGTTTATATCTAAATTTTGCCTAACAGTTCCACATATATGGCCAGACACATTCATGAAGGTATTACAGAAATTACAGATGATAATCTGCATGTAACTACATTTCGCTTTTTAGTTTGGTCTACACAGCCTTGTACAGGTTGATCTCCGACACTTCTTCAGCTTCATCTCAACCACTCTCTACTCTCTTACCACACTGCAACCGCCCTGCTCTTATATCTTAAGCACACCAAACCTAATTCCATTTCGTGGCCTTTTGCATTTGGTGTTTCCTCTGTCGGAAATAGTTCTCCCTACAATTCTCACATGAGAGACGATAATACAGGCACAGCTCAGAGATACTGTGGATTTGGCTCCCGACCACCGCAGTAAAGTGAACGCTGCAATTTGGCTGTGACAATTTCTTAGATTAAGACAACAATGAAGTTTGCTGCATCAACGGACTCTTCCTTTCATGAACAATATCTCTGTAGCACGCAGTGCTGTTGATAGCATTTTACCCACAGGAGAACGTCTTTTAAAATTGGAGTCAATCCTTTAAGACCCTGCTGCTGCTTTATCAACTAAGTTTCCGTGATAGTCTAAATCCTCTCTTGTCATTTCAACAATCTTCACATCCTCTTCACCAGGAGTAGCTTCCATCTCAAGAATCTACTTTCTTTGCTCATCCATAAGAAGCGACCCCTCATCCCTGAAAGTTTCATCGTTTGATAGCAGCCATGCAGTCCCATCTTCAGGCCTCTCTCCTGATTCTAGTTCTGCTATTTCCACCACATCTGACATTGCTGCTTCCACTGAAGTCTTGAGTCCCTCAAAGCCATCTATCGGGGCTGGAATCAACTTCCAAACTCCTGTTCATTTGATATTTTGATTTCTTCTCGTGAATGACAAATGTTCATAATGGCATCTAGAATAGTGAATCCTTTCTAGAAGTTTTCCAATTTACTTTGCCCAGATTCATCAGAGGAATCACTATCTAGGACATCTGGAGCCTTACGAAATGTATTTCTTCAGTAATAAGACTTGAACGTTGAAATTACTCTTTCATCCGTGAGCTGCAGAATGTTGTGTTAGCAGACACGAAAACAGTGTTAATCCTGTTGTACGTCTCCATCAGAGCTCTGGGGTGACCAATGTGCATTGTCAATGAGCAGGAATATTTTGAAAGGAATCTTTTTTTTTTTTTTTTCTGGAGTAGTAGGTCTCAACAGTGTGCTTAAAATTTCAGTAAACCATGTTGTAAACAGATGTGCTGTCATTCAGGCTTTGTTGTCCCATTCATTTAGCACAGGCAGAGTAGATGCAGCATAATTCTTAAGGGCCCTACAATTTTCAGAATGATAAATGAGCACTGGCTTCAACTTAGTCACCAGCTGCATTAGCCATTACAAGAGAGTAAGCCTGCCCTTTAAAGCTTTGAAGCCAGGCATTGACTTCTCTTCTCTAGCTATGGAGGTTCTAGATGGCATCTTCTTCCAATAGAAGGCTGTTTCATTGACGTTGAAAATCTGCTGTTTAACAAAAATCTGTTGTTTAGTGTGGCCACCTTCATGAATTAACTAGATCTCTGGGCAACTTGCTGCAGCTTCTACTTCAGCACTTGCTGCTTCAACTTGCATTTGATGTTATGGAGGTGGTTTCTTTCTTTAAACCTCATGAACCAATCTCTGCTGGCTTTCAACTTTTCTTCTGCAACTTCCTTGCCTCTTTCCGCCTTCACAGAACTGAAGTGAGTTAGGGCCTTGCTGGGGATTAGGCTTTGGCTTCACAGTAGCTGGTTTGATCTTCTGTCGAGACCACTAACCTTTCTCCATATCAGCAATATGTCTGCTTTGCTTTCTTATCATTTGTGTGCGCAGCAGAGCAGCACTTTTAATTTCCTTCGAGAACTTTTCCTTTGCATTGACAACTTGGCTAACTGGCCCAAAAGGGCTAGCGTTTGGCCTGCCTTGGCTTTTGATATGCCTTCCTCACTGAGCTTAATCATTTCTAGCTTTTGATTTAAACTGAGAGATGTGTGACTCTTCCCTATACTTGAACACTTCGAGGCCATCATAGGGTTATTAACTGGCTCACATTCAATATTGTTGTGTCTCAGGGAATAGGGAAGCCTGGGGGGAGGGAGAGAGATGGGGAGACAACCAGTCGGTGGGGCAGTCAGAACACACCCAGCATTTATTGATTAAGTTTGCCACCTTGTATGGGTGCTGTTGGGGGAAGCCAAAATAATTCCAACAGTAACGCCAAAGATCACTGGCCACAGATCACCATGACGCCCAGAACGACGAGGAAAATGTTTGAAATACTGTGAGAATTACCGAGATGTAACACAGAGACACAACATGAGAAAACGCTGCTGGAAAAACCCCACTGATAGACTTGGGGTTGCCGCAAACTTTCCACATGTAATAGCCTGGTGTCTGTGGAGCACAACAGAGTGAAGTGCAATCAGACTAGGTGTTGCCTGTAATTCAGGGCTACCACACGTGTCACTTCTTAGAGAAGAATTTCCCAACAAATTCATCCCCATTTCACACTGCTTTATTTTTACATACCACTCATCACTACTTACACACACCTTGTTCATTGAGTCGTTCCCTGGCATATTGTCTTGTTTCTGTGCGTGAGAACGTAATAACGATAGCGAACACCTATGTAGTTCCTACCGCATGCTGCACGCAATTCTGAGCGCTTTCCTCTATATTTATCCACGTAATCTTTCTAAGAGCCAAAGAAGAAGGAACTATTTTAACCTCATCTGAAAACTGAAGAGACTGAGGAACAGAGAGGTTAGGTAAAGTGCCCAATGTCTCACAGCTGGTGCATGAATATGTGAAGATTTAAACCCAGGTTGTTGGCTCCAGAGTCAGTCACCTTAACCACTGTCTTATGCTGCTTTATGTGTGGATGCAGATCTCATAGATGCTGTTCATTGCTGTATCCTTCATCCTAAAAATACTGTTTATGCCCCCAACGACCTAGAAAATAACTGAAAGAATACAGTATTAAATGCGTTACCTCTCTTTGTTTTACTGGTACTGCAGTAAATGGCACTACATTTCACTGGAATGAATCATGAGGAGGCAAAGTCAAACGCTTCTCGGTTTAAGTAAAGGATCTTCACTCTGATCTTCTGGCTATATTTTTGCAGACACAAACCTGAGGCCCCACCCCACCCCCCATCCCCAAACACCACCACTACCACCACGGCCACCAACAACCACACCTTTGTTTAAGCCAGAGGAATGGTGGAAAGGTTCACTGTATTCCTGGGAAGACATAAAATCTCACTTGCTATGGTCCATAAAGTATCCAGAATAATTCTATGCATAGTCATTAAAGAACTCTATAAAAGGCACTGAATATTGAGACCACTCAAGCAATCTGATTGCTTAATTAAATCTCTAGGAATGCTCAATATGTGCCAATTGAAACTGTATCACCCATAAAAAAGAACTACGTGCCTTCTCTTTTTCTTTTCATTTTTAGTTTGTAATAGCAATAACGACCTTGGCTCTGGGCACTTCCTGGAGATTAATGACTGGCTAGGCTTAATGGCCCTCAACTGCCCCTCCAGTGGACTACAACTCCTCCCAGCTTGTCATTCACACCCTGAAAAGTACCCGGAGTCTCATTCTGGTTTGCTAAGAAGCGTCCGTACCTGTTAAAGTTGGTGAGATTGGCTCGTGAATATGATTTGTGGACTCTTGAGAACTTTGTGACAATATTGACAACTCTGAAGAGGACAGCTTCCTAACTACCTCGGAGGTGAAGTTTGATACACTCAGTGTATACACTGGAACTTGCTTTTCTTCATGCCACGTCGCAGCGCTGTGGTTTGAAGGAGCTTACGACGAATTTCACTGCTTTTGAAGTTTTTCTCTTGTCTTCTGCTATGTAACTTTCTTAAGTCTGTGTATAGACATGAAGTGCTTCGGAAGCAGAGCAGCTTGTTTGGAAATCAAAGGTGATTCTGGCTGTATCTAAGGAAGTAATTCTGAATACAATATAATGCAAATAGGTTTAATTTCCTTTACCTCTACGTGGTGAGGCTGCCACTAGTCTGGAAGGACCACAAGTGGTTGCAATTCTAATTCTGCTTTCTTTGCTTCCCAACTGTCAAGAGACTTAAAAAAAAAAATTACTCTCTTTCGTTCCAGAATGTCAATATGGCAAATCCTTAGCTACTGCTTCTCATCCGTCCATAGGCATGTCACAGATTTGTAAGCTTCTGTTATTAGTGTGTCCTTGAATCACTTTGTCTATGGTAATAATGATATTAGCAATGAACATTTGAATAGCACTTTAGAATTGACAGAGTGCCTTCTAGGGGCACACGATTAATCTTCCTTTACAGAAGAGGAAGCTGGGTTCAAGAGATAAAGTGACTTGCCCAAGATCATATATCTTGTAAGTAGGGGAGGCATTCCAGATTTTCTGACTCCACGTTCAGTCTTTTTCTTTATTCTTTCAATTTCCCATCTTCTGAAAAGAACTCAGCATCTACTTTTTTTAATCCCTTAAATCACTTCTTTCTTGATGTGTCAGAGCAAGCAAGGGAGCCTTAAACAATAATAATTGCTGCTATTCATTGAATGTTAACTATGGACATACATTTCACAGACATCATTTCCTTTTATCTTCCCACCTCAGTGAGGCAGGAACTATTTTCATATTTCAGAGGAGGCGACTATAGTTCAAAGAGGGCAAGTATCCATTGGAGTTCATGCTCTGGTAGATCTGACTCCCAAACCTGAGCACGTTGGCTGTGCTGCTGTGCCACTCAAAGGGGACTTGTTCTCTGTAGGATTTTTATGGCTTGGCAACTTTTTCCTTTTGCACAGTATCGAACATGGCTGATCAGTGAGCCAAGAATGAAATCCTTGAGAGTTCTAGACAAATAATGCTGCTGACCACAACAAGGTGAAAATATCCCCAGGTGGATGGCAGCCAGAATGGAGATCTTTTTAGTGGTGGTAGAGAGTGGGCCTTGGTATTGCCTTAAATATGACAGAAATACTTAATCTGACAAATGTCTTCACATTTTTTAATTTTTCCCAACTGTGACTTCAAGTGATGTATATAAGGAACAGGTGGCTGGTTGTCATATCTCTGGACACACGTCTGTATATTGTGTGAGGAGTATTTTATAACTTCAGGGGGCTATGTGGTACCAGAGAAATTGTTTACTTCATCCCTTACATTTTTGGTAGTGGCAAAACTAAAATCCAAGAAGGCTGGATGAGTTGCTCAAAGTCTTTAAGCAAATAATGGTTTTGTTTTGTTCTTCTGTGGTAAGTGGTTGATGGGTCACATTTTTGCCTTTTGCCAGGCACACAGAGACTGGGAACATATATGAGGAATAAGACAGACCAGGCCCTGCCCTCAGTGAGCTTGGGGTCTAGCAGACAGAGATGTGGGTCTTTGATCTGGCATCATTCTGTAATCAACTGAACACTGTTACTCATTTGGGAGCTATGTGCATGCATTTCCTCATCTGGAATCCTTGCTTGGTCATGTACCAGCACATTCTTGCAACACAGCACAGGGCATGTCAGCTACACACACACTATTCCTAGCCAGAGTTTTTTTTCCTTCTAACTTGATGAACCGGAACGGGATAAGAACCAGACCTCAAAGGTGCCCTTCACATAATTCGAGACTGAACTCAGTTTTGTGTATGCCTGCTTTCTTTTCCCTTCAAGCCTGACTCTAGTGTTAATCTTCTGCCTGGTAAGAAGATAAGAAAGGAAAGGGGTCACTATTTCCTTTGAAGACTCTACATCCCTCTCCTGCCTGCCCCGCTTGTATCATTTCCTTCATGCGACTTTCATTCCATGGTGGTGGTCCCACGGGGCCATTTTGTTCTTCTTTTGTCCTCTGTAGAGGTCAGAGCTCCCCCTTCAGATTAGAGTGAGGAAGGCAAGGCTGTGGTCAAAAGTATCTACCAGCAAGAATTGAAGAAAATCTTGAGAAAAAAGATTGTTCCATCAGTTTTTCAGGTTGTTCATTTATGTGATGTTATTACATAGCCTCGGGAGAACACAAAAACAAAACCAAACAGAAACAAAATAAAAAAAAAGTAGCACCTTGGAACTCCAAAGTCCATGGAAATTTATTTTCTTTAGAAAGCTTTCTCCTTTGGTTCTTCACCCTGGAGAACTTGATCTGCCATCAATATTTAAAATGAAAATAAAGTAGTTCTTAAAAAATGAAGATCACTTAAAACATAGTGCTACTTTGAATGTCAAGAAGCCATTATGTTTAATGGCATTTTTTAAACTATTAAAGTTGAGTGGTTACTTTTTATTTTGCATTTAGTCACTCATGGGAGACATTTATTTAGTCTTATATGCTACAAATAGTGATGCTGTTAGTAGAGAAGATTCTCATTTTGAATAATGGTCTCATTTATATAATATCTCTTAGTATAATATATTCATATCTTACGGAGGAATGAAATGCACAAACTGTTAAGAGAGCAAAAATACTGTGAAACGTATGCCCTTGAAGCTATAGAACTGGGAAATCAAGAAATGTGATTAGTATTTTGAGTTGGTCAAATCGCATATGTATATATACACATATACATATACATATACATACATTTATACATTTCTACTACCTTTGGGGAAAAACAAAAAGATTTTCAACTTTTTTTTTTTTTTGCCAAGTTTAGGGTATAGTACCCCCAGTCCACTTTTGTGATATATTCCAAAAGCACAAGAATGGGGAAAAAAATGCAGTATTAATGAGATTTTTTTTTACTCCTAAATGTTATTTTATGAAGCAATTTTTATTTTTTGTATTTTTATTTATTTATTTATTTATTTATTTATTTATTTATTTATTTATTTTTATGAAGCAATTTTTAAATTGTCATCCTGGTTTGCATGGACAGACTGGTAGTCACTTTTAAAGTCTTAGTAATTTTTGTAAAAAACTTACACATTTTTTTCTTTTAATTTTTTGGTCTCCTAACAGATACATGGACTTCTTGATAACATGAGGTCTAATCAGAGAAAAATTGCAAATTCTGGACAAAAATGGCATTATCTGTTGGATCTATAGGTTTTGTTTTCCCAGTACAGATCAGAAATGTGTCCTGCGTCGAGAACACAGTGGAGGGCATAGGCGCGTGTATGGGGACTAAAACACGTAATCCTTATGTAGATAGCATCGGATCCATGAACGTTTGATTACAAACAGGTGTGTTATTCTGGATTCCCCCAATCCTGGTTCTCACGTGAGTGATAACCTGTAACGAAAACACCAACCACTTATTGGGTGCCTGCTGTAAGTCACACATGATGTTCCATACTTACCGATTTTATTAAGAGTTTTTTGAATGTAAGTGATGGAAAATCGTGTTCATTGTGAATTAATCCAGATTTTAAACAGTATCTCCAGGAGTCACTTTTTCTCCATTTCTCGACTCTGCTTTTGTGATGTTGTCATGTAGCCATATAGTTAGAGCAGGGGTTTTCAACCTCAGCACTACTGACCTCTGGGGACAGAAAACTTTTCACTGTGGGGAGCCATCCTGTGCACTGTAGGATGTTGAGTGGAATTTCTGGCCTTTATCCACTAGATGAGACTAGTAACCCCCACATGCTCCCAGAGTTGTGACAACGAAAAATGTTCCCAGATATTGGCAAATGTCCCCTGTGAGGGGGCCGGGGCAGGGTGGGAAGCTTCCCCTTCCCTCTCCTTTGGTCAGAACCACTGGGATAAATGGAGATGACTGCCGAGTGTTCCTGAAGCATATCTTTCCAGATTTAAACCTAGCAGAGAAGGAGAAGTACTTCTGTCCCAGAATCCCCAGGAAAAATACATTCATCCTTTTTAAAAAAATATTATTTATTTATATTTTCAGTAACTTCTACACCCAACATGGGGCTCGAATTCATGACCCTGAGGTTCATTCTTATTGGACCTGCTCACATGGCTGGCTCACTCTTGAAGCAGTCACTCGGAAGTCACCCCCGAAGCCAGCTCTCATCGGCAGGCTCCGGTCATGTGTTCCACTCTAAGGATGAGGTAGAGACCCATTCACACCGTCTGGGGTGAGAATTGGGTGGAGAGAATTTTCCAGTGAAAACCAGGGATACCGCTTGAAGAGGAGAGGTACAAACTGGGTGAGTAAATGTCTACCGAAGAACTATCTCATCCATTTTCACAAAAAACCCCTGAGGCACAGAGAGAGTAGGTAAATTGTCCAAGGTCACACAGCTAATGAGTAGTGAGCTATATAATCATTTTATTATCTGACTCAAAATAAACGAGAAATGAATAACAGAAAAAAATGCCTATCCTGCAATTGTAGAATTGCAAAGAGTCAACAAATTCTTCCGGGTAGAGTGTTGTAACTTCCTGATGTTCAATAATTTGTCACTGCTTTATGGGAGCAAAGATATCAACTCTCACTAATCTGGCTTAAAAATTAAAATTTATTTCTCCCCAATTACAGTATCATAAGCGGTCAAACAATATATTTAAAACAATGCTACTTTAGTATTAACACCTCTTTCTGGTTCCTGATGAGTTAAATCGATTTTTTTTTAACTGAGGAAACCAGCCACAATAGATGAAACTGATCTATAGGAAAATGCATTCTGAATGCTAAACCATTGGCTTCCCAGCGAACTTTTGGAGTGCAGCCCATTTCTAAGCTGGGGGCTGCCAGGGTTATGAAACTGACACTATACTTTTAGGTTATTCATTTCTTCCAGGAGACTGGAAGTATTTGTTCAAAGTTTCTACCTGGTGGTTGACTTTCTAATAATAATGAAATCTACACAAGTTCCCGTGTTACATACAGACCAGAAAATGACCTGAATCTAAGAATATATGAAACAATGGAAACTTGCACACCGAACTTGAGGGATTTACCTGTCACAAACCATCTATGTTCCCATTTTTAATCAAAGGTCTTTGTTAATCATATCTGGACAGGTTATAAGTCACTACATCTTAAGAGATTTCAACTCAATATTGAGTTCAAAGTTGATTTACTTGCATTCGGTGGAAAGGAAACATGATTGTTTTTACTTGTGAAATGCACTGACTTTATTTTAAAGCTGCTCAAATCCATGAAAGCGGAGATCTCCGCTCTCTCTAGGGACAGCATTTGGATGTCTCTTTGGAAGGGTGGTGGTACTCATTGAAAAATTTTCTCACTTGCCTCCCGCGAATATCTTCAACAATTTAACAAACTCCCTTAAAATAGGCTGCCATTTTGTACCATCGCCATCTATTTCTCAACTTTTAAGCTACTCTTTTGCATAATGTGATGTTAATTATTAGGGGGAAATCCCATTACTTAAAATTAGTCAACGTTTAGCTCACTCAAGGGGCCTGTGGTGAGTTATTCTAAGATACGATGTGAGAATATCTATTTAAAACAAAGTGAAGAAGAGCATTACTGCAGTAATTTTTACTTTTACAAGCAGGTACATTCAGAAACACTTATATCAAGAATATTCAAGAATTGCAGAAAACAGCTGCACAGAATCTTGAGAGAAATAGCTTCTGCTTTCTATAATTTCTGCACTGTTTAAGGACTGCACTGAAGGAATTTGAAATCAAGATGATTGACATTACTAAGCTTTTTTTTATGCTGCACACATGGTCTTTTTTTAAAAAGAGTACTCTGTGCGCAAAACATAATTGCTCTCGGCTTCTGCAAAGGTTTCCCTTCAATAGAATTGCATTTTCCTGATATAACTGATTAAAATAAATTAAATGAGCCACTCACTTATTCTTCCAGTTTGCAAACTTTGAAATTTTTAACAGGGTTTTTATACAGGCATACATTGTGCAACTCCACATACTATTTAGGAAAGTGTGTTCTAAGTGCACTGTTGAAATCCTAGATAACAATGTTCTCAATAAAGAGAAAAGATGACAAAATGCCTAGCCCAGGGACCATCAAGCCACGGCTTGCCCCTTGGCCATCCAGCAGGTGACAGTTCGTCCACCAGTTCTTGCCAGTTCTGCCTACACCCTCCCTAGGACGGGGGCTGCTTTGGGTTAAATGTTTTAGTCCTTCCCACTTTTAGCAACATCATTTGGCAAATGTTGGTGAGCTGGGCTGGGCTACTTCCATGTCTTCCATGATTATTAGCTTTACTCCTTAAAAGAAAAAGAGATATGTATCCATATATGTGTACCTATATATGAGTAATCGATACATTACATTATTAATTACATTATATTATGTACGTGTGTGTGTGTGTGTGTTACAAAGATAACGTTGCTTCAAGATTTTTTGTAAAGGAATCACAACCAAGCTTTCTTGTGTTATACAACAAAATTCAACTGAGTAAATTTTAAAGATTTTATTGATTTTATTCCTTGATTCATGAATTGGGGAGCAACCAATGTAGCCAACAGAAAGAAACCAATGTACAGCCAGGCAGCTGTACCGAATGAAAGACTTTTATAGGCAGAAGGGAGCAGGGAAAAAGGAAGTTACCTTGGATGAAAAAGCAGATTGGTTATGACAAGATCATTTTTCTTTAGGGGAGGGGAGGAGCTTATCAGGCAGATTACCTAACTATGCCAATTAGGCAATTCCTGATCGACTGGTTTAAGATTCTATTTCTGGGAAAGGCTGAAACTGTAATTAAGTGTCAGTTTGGTTACATGGGGTATAGCATGAGTGACTCCATTTTGGACCTGTTGTCTTGTTTATAACACTTGTGATTTATACCATGTATGAATGCATGTACTATTTTAGAGGTAAATCGATGTCACTTGCACTACAGAAAATACATCTGAGTTTATAAAAATGTTGCAAAATAACAGCTACTTAGCTTTACATAACTTCTTGAGTATCTGGCAGTTGTTTTAAAAAAAGTTGATGCATTGATCAATCTGACGACTGCAGAGTGGCTTATAGACCAAAACAAGAAAGAAGAGAGAACAGAAATCGTCGTGAAAGATGGAGTAGCAGAAGAAAAATAGGAAATAATCTACCTATTTTCAGTTTTCTGTTGTCACCAGGTATTACAGACCTTAAATAAATGGTTTATTATGTTTTTTCTCTGAGACATTTGGGGGGAGTTAAGGAGAAGGAGCTAGTCGAGTCTTTAAACATTCTGATCAGGTTTCCTCCAGGGTCTTGCTGCTGGAAGAATGTCTTATGGGTAAATTTCCACTCTCTCAGCGGGGAGTGTTTTGCATGAAGCAACTCCCAGGAGAAAATGTTATTCCATAGAACAAAGCCCAGGCAGTGACTCATATTAAACTGCCCAGGGTGGGGGAGGGGAAGCATTGACCTGGAGGGAGGGAAAGGGTAGAGGACACAATTTACTTTCTAAAAACTGACTGTGGCTCTCTGGGAAATGAAAAACCTCTGAAGTCTCTGTGCTTCCCTGTGATGCTTTTATATAAAAAATATTTGCAATGTGTCACAAGGATTTTCTAGGATGAAATGAAGATTCTCAGTCAAGGGAAGAAAAACCGAGTCTCTTGTAGAAAAAGTAACCAAACTGTCTTCCTCACCTACATCTCTTAGTTATAGTATCAACTATAATTGATAGGATGGACATGGCTAATTTAATAAAGCCATTTACTGCTCACCGTCAGAAACAAGACTTAAAAAAGACACTGACTTTAAAGGAGAGCCATTTCTTGCCTGAATTTGCATGTTTCAATACGACATAACCGAGAAATGGATTCTTCTCACATTAGCTAAAACAACTTGAATTTCAAACACCTTTCTTTTCCACAAAAGTTAGAGATTCACAGACCATCACTGCCCTGATGTTTCCTGTTTTTATAGGCTGCCTCTTGATAAAATGATACAGTTCTGCAATCCGATCCTTTTAATTATCTTTTTTTTTTTTTTTTTTTTTACCATTATTACAACACGCACCAGGGTCCTAAACTTCCGAGGATTTATTGATAAGGGCGTCTTCCACTTGTACTGCCTCATTTTATTGCTGTTTTTATAATGGTTTCTAACTAATAAAATGTTATCTTATTCATTTTGTTTATGTGTAATAAATCAGAAGCCTTTCCCCTTCTGCTATGCAGATATGGGTGTGCCAGTGGGGGAGGTTCTATCCATGTGTTAAACCCATGATGTCTTTTGCATACAAATAGAAATTAGTACAAAAGCATTTCATTAAAGAAAGTATCGCTGGTTTCTGCATGACCTAGGGAAAATTAATATTCTAAATACAAAATCACGTGACCCGGGGTTTTTGCCTCTTTCCAGCAACCAAAGCTGTGAAAATATGTCTGGAATAAAGCCTAGATCTCTTCTCTGTTCCTATGAGCAATATTATTTCCTTGACAAACGAAATAGATATGATGGAAAAAAAATAGCGTATGCGGTTTTCAGGCAGTTTTAAACCCTGGATGTTCTACTCATTCAACAGATATTTATTAAACCTTTCTTGGAATGTGTCAGACTCTGATAGGTGCCAAGGTGAACAAGAGACATGGTCCTGACCCCCACAAAGCTTACATTTTTATAGGGACATAGACACCAAGCGAATGATTACATCAATGCATTTGTAATTTCAATTGTGATAAGGGTTGGAAAGGAAAAGTTTGGAGGCTGAGAGAGTGTATCACATCAAGATTCATTCACTCCTTATCTTCAGACTCACGCCGCCTACTTTCCAGGCTCTGGGCCTGGACCCCAGGTGAAGAGGAGTGATGGAGGTCGACCTGCGCAGACAGTCTCACAGCGCCCCGCGATGGACATACTGGGGAATTGCATCTCTGGTAGGACCCGCCTGAGGGGAGTGGGGTAAGCGGTAGTGCAGAGAGAAGGGTTCCTGCCAGAGCCGCCATCTTCACTGAGTGTTGAAAAGCTTTCCAGGCACCGGATGGCATAGGCAAAGGAGTGAGCAGAGCTGTGCTTTCAGAGACGTGTGACTAGTTCTAGGAGGAGAGGCTATGGAACATGCAGTGGCTGAAGGTGAGCCTGGACAGGCAGGTTGAAAGTAAATGGCGAATGAAGGAGGTTGTATGTCTTGCCAAGACATTTGGACTTTGTTCTGACAAGTGTAGGGAGTCCTTGTGGAATTCTAAAGAGGAGGGGTTGTAGTGGACATAGTCGCCTACAGAGCATCCACCTTGTCTATTACCCCTTCCTGAGACTACCTTAACTTACCTTCGGGTATTTACCCGTCTCCCAACACCTGCCTACTCCAGGAAAAGTTGAATCTACCTCCATGTGCAGGGCTTGGCC
This sequence comes from Panthera pardus, assembly GCF_024362965.1. Classification (NCBI taxonomy): domain Eukaryota; kingdom Metazoa; phylum Chordata; class Mammalia; order Carnivora; family Felidae; genus Panthera; species Panthera pardus. The sequence goes on from NW_026526688.1 coordinate 191,673,930, forward strand.
CTATTAAGATAGGGTCCTCCACTCCCCCTTGATACATCCCTAAATCTGGTTTGACTGGCCACTTTGGTCAAAGTCTATTAACTCACCCTTTACTTTGGCCACAGGGATCAGTTTAGGAATGGGCATATGACAATTCCTACCAGTTAGCTGCAAAGAGGGGGGTATGCCTGGGAGTTCTGGGAGAGATGTTTCTTGTCTCTTCAGACAAAGCCGCTGAAAAGGATGCCCCCCCCTCTCTTCCTGTGGATGTTGTCCTGTGCAGATGTGAAGACCTATATAGGCAGCAATGCTCCCTGGAGCAAAGTCAACCTCAAAATGAAACCCTTACTCTTGAAGAAGATGGGCACCCTTATGAGGCAGGCTGCATGGATTTGTACCCAAACTGTGCCCCCTACTTGCATGTGATCCAAGGCAAGGTCCCTCTCAGCCACAGTGTTCACAATAGAGATAATAATAGTACTTATCTGGTAAGGGCTTGACAGAGTGCTTGGCTCATGGTAAGTGCTTAATAAATATTAGTTATTCTTATCCCTTCATTAAATATTTACTGAGAGCCTACTATGGGCCAAGTACTCTGAGGCGCTGAGGATATCACGTGAACAAGAAAGACACAATCCTTGTTCTCAAGGGATTTTCAGGGTGTGACTGATCTTGTATCTGTCTCTTGCAAGTATCTCATTATCCTCCATATTGTAGTTAGAAACTGACATATGCTTTACTCACACTAGTATCTGCTTCACAATACCTATGATGATGGCTTCTATGCACTAAACACTCACTGAAGGAATGTCTGCTGAAAAGAAGCACCAAAACAGCCATGTATCATATACTTGGTAAAGGCAAGCCCTGATCCAGGCCACCATGGCAATGTTCATAGAAAGGCAGTGCAATTTAGTGGTCAGGACTAGTAGGTTAGCTTCAGGAAGGCCTTCCTTTGAATTCTGCCTCTGGTGTTTACTAGCTGTGTGACCCTGGGTGAATACTCTTTCCTCGCCCCCGATGTGGGGAAAATAATATTTGTCTCCTTAGGGTTGTATGAGGAATGAAATGACACAAAAGAGATTATGTCTAGAGCCCGGTGTGTTGCTGAAAGAAAGTAGCCATTAAATAAATTTTATTTATTTGTTATCGGGGTATTTCACTAACATGAAATTCACTTTGTAATTGTTTGGGCATTTTATTTTAACAGGTGTCGTGGGTGTCATTGCTGCCTACCTCCTGAACTCTTTCCCATTGGAACAGAAGACCAAGGAGGGGCAGGTATTTAATGGCTGGATACTGGACCAAAATGTTGAGTGTCACTAATCTAAGACTTTCATTCATGAGGAAATGATAAAAGAGACGGGAGAGTTAGAAGATTATTACAACAGCTATGTTGAAATCAGGAGCTTATTGGTACAGGGGTGAGGTCCCAGGGCAACTGAGTCCAGCATTGCGGTGGTGGGGGGTGGCTATGGCCTGTGGTGATGAGGCAGGATCCTGGCTGTATTTTGTACTTCCTGAGCCTAGTTCTCCAGCCGTTGGATCCATTCCTTGAATGTCTCAATACCCTGTTGTAAATTCCCTTCGTATCTGCATCAGTTAGAGCTGACTTCTGTTGACTGCAACCGGTGACCCTGGTAGGACAACAAATGTTAGAATTTCTAAATGATGAATTTAAATTTTATACATTTTTTATAGATTCTTTTTCTTTTTAAGTTTACTCATTTATTTTTAGAGAGTGCGTTGGGAGGGGCAGAGAGAGAGAGGGAGAGAGAGGAAATCTCAAGCAGGCTCTGCACCGACAGTGCGGAGCCCATCATGGGGCTCGAACTCATGAACCGTGAGATCATGACCTGAGCTGAAATCAAGAGTCAGACACTTAACTGAGCCCTCCAGGGTCCCCCTAAGTTTTCTATTTTTATGGTATTGGTGGAATACCTCATGCAGTACTGAAGGTTATTTGTGTTATTAAAAAGTTATTGGAAAAAAAATCAATATGAAATCCTCTCTTTTACTCTTCCTGAACCACTAACAGCCAGATACCCAGGTGTGAGGCTACCATAAAAAACAACTTTATTTTATACTCCTTGAGCTTGGCTAAAATCCAGACGTGATACTGCTCAGATAATGTTATTTTCAATGTGTCATCTTATTTCATGGCAATCTTCACTGTATGTGTAACTCAAGAAAATGTTGACTACAAGCCAATCCATGAAGCCAATACTTTAACTCTAAGACCTGTCCCATGTGTTAACTTTAGCTTGCTTTTGCAATACAGTATTGTAATAGGTGTTGTCTTAGTCTTAGAAAAGGGAATCTTTTTATCCACAATATTTACATGATTTGTAGTTAAGACATTTTTTTCTCTATCTGGAAAGTAGTTTGAAGAGAGGACTGTATAAGGATAAACCCAGAGTCTCGAGGCTACCTGGTTTTTATATTACTGCTTTCAGGGAAGATTGCAAGCTTTCATTGTTCGTGGTGTCCCAGTGTGCTAAGCAATATACACAACAAGGTAGAAAGAATGATGAATTGATGGACAGAAATAAATTTGAGGGACATCAGAGATGATCTAATCAAGAGAAGTAAAACAGTCTTTCTCAGGCATGCCAACTTTAATCAGTGGTTGCCTAGACTGCTGTCAAGAATCTTCATAAAGGTGCATCCAAGTTCATTGAGGAGGAATGCTGTGATCGATGATTAATGTCTGCTATAGGAGCTGCAGCAGAGAACGGTGCCACATATGTTAATTCCTTGCGCTCCAGTCCAGTCTAACCCCTTCGTCTCACTGGTGAAGAACAGAAACCCAGAAAAGGCAAGGGGCACTCCAGAGCTTGCTAGCTTGAGGTGCTCCTTCTCTCAGATAAATGCCTCGGTTCCTCAGTGAGTCTTTATAGAATGTGATTTCTGGTTCCCTGTGCATCCTGTCCTCCGCAGACGTTCCGGTTTGTAATGCAAGGACGGCATTGCATCCTGAAAGGCATCAGCTGTGGAGTCAGGACACATGTGGGTCCGAATCCTAGCTTGTCTGCTCCTTAACATCTTGGAACATTAACCTCTTCATTTTAGAAAAAGATTGATAATTATTACACTCCTGTTTGAGTTGTAAAGATTCATTCATTCATTTCACAAGTATTTATTGTGCATTTACTACGTACAAGGCGTTGGGGATAGAACAGTGAATAAAGGGGGCAGATCTCTGGCTCTCTTGGAACCTTTTAGTAGGTTAAAGGACATATTGTGTGTGTTTGTGTGTGTGTGTGTGTGTGTACTCTGTTGCCATGAACAGGTGTCAGATATCTTGCAACACTCAGAATTACTAGTTCCCTTCCACCCCTTGCTGGCTCTCAACTCTGAACTGCTCCTGTGTGGTCTGAGGAGGACAGAGCAGCTGGGCCTGACAATAATCTTGTTCACTAGGGACATAAACTAAATTTGGTTAAGAGCAGCCTAAGTTCACAAGAGCTTTTAGGAGATAGTTCTTTTGCAGTGGGAGTCCTTCTTGGCTTGAGTAGGGCATCACTGGCATCCAGGGATGGCTGTCGACAATTGCTGCCCTCTCCTCAAATAGTGAGTCTGGCCCGAGTCTTCTCCTACACATACACTGAACATTGATTTCTTTGTTTCCCCCTCTCCTTCCCCTGCCACCTTTCTCATCCCCTGCTCTTTCCCAACACACACACACACACACACACACACACACCCCAAGGGAGAAATGAAACTCATGAAGGATAAAGCCTGTCAGCTCTCAAAAAACAACTCTCTCTTTCATTTGCAGAGGGAGGAAGAACTCTAAAATCTAGCTGCTCACATCCCCTTGTTGAGCCTTAATGGGATTCTATTTGGAACAGAAGACTAGCAGCCTCCCACACTCACCTGCCCATCTTGTCATGATTTATACATCTCCTTCCAATTCCCATCCTGTAAACTTTAGGAAAATCAAAAGTAGCTATTCATCAAGAAAAGACTACATAGTTAACAGATTCAGTTCTTGTTGAAAAAAAAAAAAAAGAAACCTAAATACAATGAATTAAATGTCAAAAGATTTCAGTGGATGATTCCTAGAATCTGGAGAAATATATAGTTATAGAAACAGTTCTGGTAATATAACCCAGAATTGGATCTGTCTCCTTCTGTCCTAATACAATTATTTTCCCCAGGTGGCCCACGCTCTTACGACGTAATGAAGAACTAAATGCCAAGGGAATTTTTTGGTTCCCTCTCTTTCCTGCTTGGTTTTGGGTGTGCCATGGAAAACGGTTTCTGTGGAAAATTCTGTTGTGTTCTGTTACCTACCCGTTCACAGTCCAAGAGAAGCCAATTGGAAATTAGATTTCTGTTCTGGAATATGTGTAGATATCTTTTCATCCAGTGCAAAGATAATGATGCTCTTGGTGTGAGTAAGAGTTGGAAGAAGTTTCCTGGGCTTAAGAATTTGGGAGCAGGCATGTTGTCTGGAAGCTGCTTCCACATCTGCATTTCCCTCCCAGGCATGTAAGCAAAGAAAGTAGTAGGGTAGATACCTTTAACACGCACAGAATCTTGCATATGTGGAAAAGTTAACAAGCTTTCCAAATGTTTCACTGCCATCTGCATATTTTGAGCCCTACAGTGACATGTGATGCCAGCCAGAGAGACCTTATTTTCCTCACTAATATTTGAGAAAATCGACACAAAGCAGAACAACGTACCTTGCTCATGCTCATGGAGTAAGACAGGGCAGGACCAGGACTAGACACATCTTCTGCTCCTGGATCAGGTCTCATTTGGCCACACTTATCCAGAGCCCAGAGCCCATGGCACTTCTTGACAGTGAACACTTGACTGCTCCAGTCCTGGATAATCTGCCACCCAGTTGAAGGGCTCAAAATCTGCAGCTGTTGCCAGTGCCAAAAACCTGGACATCTTCGCGTCCTCCCAAGCTCCCCAAACAAAAGATGTCATTTGGGCTTTAAGCCACCCATTGATCATGGAATCATAAGATCTGGCTCTTCCATTCACGAACTGGTGATGCCATGGGAGTCAATTTGTTGGAGTTACAGTTTTGTCAGATATAAAGCAGGGATGAGAATTGTTTGCCTCATGGGGTTGTCGTGATAACTAATGGAGAAAATTAATGTGAAAATGCTTTGCAAAAGATAAAACGTTGCCTAAGTGTAGTGTATTCATGTATTACATAGCAGTTACTGTGAGCCATGCTCTGTTTCAAAAGCCTTGCAAAATATTAACTCAAATAATCTTCCCACTAACCCTATGAGGTAAGTTTTATTATAATAATAATCCTCGTCTTACTGATGTGGAAACTGCTTGTCCATGCACACAGCTGGCAAAGGTGGAACCGGGTTATGCACGCAGGCAGTTGGCACCAAAACCAGAGTCTACATCATTGGTCATGACTCCATGCTGCCTGTGATATGTGATTATTAATATTATGATTAGAGATGGAGCTAGATTGGTGTGAACCCAAAGGCACAAACAGACCTCACTTTTTTCTCTCTTAAACGCCTGTGAAAATAAAATTAAATTAAGCAAAGAACAAATCAAGGGATGCTGAAGATAAAAGCAGAAATTAATAAATTAGAAAAGAAAAAGATGCAGAGATGATAGATACTTCAGGAGCTGGTTCTTTGAAAAGACCCATAAAAGAAGGATATTTGTGTTGAAGTCTGTTGAAGAAAAAGAACAAGTAAAAGCCCAACCACAAACACCAGGAATGATGAAAGATATGATCACAGATAGAGAGGGGGCAGAAAGTGGGTAAGAGTACATTATCTACAACGCTATAGCAAGACAAATGAAGACAATGTTCCTAGATCAATTTCCCAAGTTAATTTTGGTAATTTAGATATTCTTAGGAAATTGATCTAGGTATTTTTTTCACATGTCTTGGCATAGAACATCCACCATAATTCTTAGCTGTAAAACTTAAGAGGGATTTTCCTGAACGTGAATGTATCCATATCTTCACAATATTTTGACCTTGATTTGGCAATTGGATAAGGAAAAGAAATGAGACATAATTTTCTGAGGAGACAAAACTATTTGAGATGATGTTCTTAACCATGTAGAATCTCAAACTAAGAAGTAAATTAATAAAAATTGAAGGGGCACCTGGATGGCTTTGACAGTTAGATGACGTTTTTTTAAAATTCAAGTTAGTTAACATATAGTGTAGTATTGATTGCAGGAGTAGAATTTAGTGATTCATCACTTACATATAATACTTAGTGCTCATCCCAACAAGTGCCCTCCTTAATGCCCATCACCCACCTAGCTCATCCCCCCACCCACCTCCCCTCCAGCAGCCCTCAGTTCATTCTCTGTATTTAAGAGTCTTACGGTTTGCCTCCCTCTGTTTTTATCTTATTTTTCCTTCCCTTCCCCTATGTTCATGTTTTGTTTCTTAAATTCCACACAGGAATGAAATCATGTGATTTTTATCTTTCTCTGACTGACTTATTTTGCTTAGCATAATACACTCTAGTTCCATCCACTTTGTTGCAAATGGCAAGATGTAATTCTTTTTGATCACTGAGTAATAGTCCCTTGTATATATATATACCACAGCTTCTTTATCCATTCATCAGTTGATGGACATTTGGGCTCTTTCCATAATTTGGCTATTGTTGATAACGCCACTATAAACTTTGGGGGTGCGTCTGACTCTTGATTTCAGTTTAGGTCATGATCTCACCGTTCATGAGATCGAACCCAGCATCCATCTCTGCTGAGTGCAGAGCCTGCTTGAGATTCTCTCTCTCTCTCTCTCTCTCTCTCTCTCGATCTCTCTCTCTGTCTCACCCTCCCTCTTACACTCATACTCTTTTTCTCAAAAAAACAAAAAAAGAAAGAAAGAAAAAGAAAAAAGAATTCAATTAGTGGCAGGTTATAAAATAGCCAAAATTTAGTTTTCCTGCATATTGGCTATAATTAATTTTCAAATGACTTGAAAAAGAACACCACCTCACTCAAAATGTCAACCAAAGGTACAGAATAGTTACGGATCAATAAAAAATGAACAAGATTTATGCACTGAACTTTAAAGCTGGCCCATTAAAATTGTTATAACTTTCCCCCATTGTGGTGGCCCGACACCTCTTTCTCAGCTCTTTAGAAGCCGAGGCCTGCATCTGCCACACCTTTGGCTCCAGTGCAATTCACCTGGGAAAGGCCAGGCCCCAGACTGCTGCCAGCAAATGAATGTGCCCGGTAGGGTGCTAGTGACACAGCAAGACGATTTTTGCAGAGTGTTAATAGGCTATCACACACTGCTTACATGAGGCTCCCCATCAGACTGGCGAGACTTTCTCAGAGCTGCACAGAAGTCTCCTGTGAGGTTCCTTTCACCCACCCCTCCCTCCATGTCTCCTTTCTCTTTTGTGGGTGTCAGACTTCCATCGGTCTTCTTAGATCCAAGGTGCTTCTGTCTTTTCCTGATCTCTTATCCTTCACAGGTCTCTCTCCTGATGAATCTCTCACCCATTGGATTATCTTGGTATCTACTTCAAGGAGAACTTGAATGAAAACCACCAACAATGATATTTCATTTATTTTTTCTATTTATTTCTTATTATGTAACACATTCAGTTGTACTTATTTATCTTGCTCATCGTCTTTCTCGTCTGTCCTTAGAATCTAAGCTTCATGAGGGCAAAGAATGGTTTGTTCTCTGCTGTATCCCCAATCCCTAGAATGATTCCTGGCTCATAGTATGTGCCAAATAAATATTTGAGTGAATTAATGAAGGAAAAGACATTAAATACGACTAGAATACATTTCCTGGAAAAGATGAAAATCCCATTGAAATTTTTGAAAGTTCACCTTAAAAAATAAAAACTTAAAAACTGGCAAGAAAATGCCAAAACAGAACAGCAATATATGTTATGAGATATTGAAGAGTATAAAGATGTAATACTTAAAGCATACTGGAAAAAAAGCTAAAATTATCTCTAAACTATGATCTCCTATTCTAATACAAAATACACATTAAACCAAACTCTAAAATTCTGTAAAACACACACACACACACACACACACACACACACACACACACAAACACCCTGGTACCATTTGGATGTAGACAGATTGGTCAGTAGGACAGAATATGTGTCCAGCCTCAAGTATTTTTGAGAACTTGGTATATGGATACACATGGCATTTAAAATTGTATGGAAAGGAAGGATTATTCAGTAAGCATTGTTAGGAGAACTGGCCATCTGGGGGAAAAAATAGATCTGAATTTTATGCCATATACAACTTATATACCATATGGATCAGAGATTTAAGTATAAAAACAAAATCATAAAGTACTAGAAAAATATGTATTTTTATGTGGGATGAAGATAGTTATGACATGGTGTTAGAAGTAAAAACCATAAAGGAAAGTATTAATAGGTTTGATAACCTGAGAAACAAAACTATCAACACATCTGTACGTTAAAAAATATAAATAGCAGTGGAATATTTCCAATCAAACTAGTAGTTGGAAAAATATTCACAGTGCATATGACAAAGGTTAATTTTTAATGAATGTATGATTGTTTTACTATTGTCAATAATTATACACTTAGCAAATGGAGGGATCTTAAGAGATCAGAAAATGATGAAAAGACAAATCACAAAAGATGAAATACAAATAACCCACACAATTATGAAAAAGCATTTAACTCATAGAATTGTAATTAAAAACCATAGGGTACCATTTTCCCCTTTTAAAGATAGATAGAATATTTATATTAAATAAAGAAATCACCTATTTATGTCATTGATCATTCTGTCAACGGTTTTTTTTTGGGTAGGATGATTAGGCACTATATATATATTTTTCATTATCATTTAATTTATTAATTTTCTTTAAAACTTAAGTTTTATATATCATTATATATCCTTTGAACTGACTTTCCTTTTATGATTGCACCTTAAGGAAATAACCACAGATATGAGGAAAATTTTAACTAATGATATGTTCCTTATAATATTGTTTCTAAATTAGAAGTAATTTAAATATCCAATAATAAGAGGCTGGCTGAATATATTATGAAGAAATGTAATTGTATTTTTTTTTTTGAGAGAGAGAGAGAGGGTGCAAGTGAGTGAGGGCAGAGAGAGGGAGAGAGAATCCCACAAGGGGCAGAGAGAGAGAGAGAGAGAGAGGGAGAGAGAAGTGGGGCTCACCTGAAGCAGGGCTCGAGCTCACCCGACGTGGGGCTTGAACTCATGAACTGTGAGATCATGACCTGAGCCAAAGTCAGATGCTTAACTGACTGAGCCACCCAGTCTTTTAATGAATCTTTAGAATGTTTACTGTTAGAACAATGCTAAAGATTGCATTGGTCAGAACAAGCTACCTTATGCTGCTACAACAGCCCCAAAGTTTTCAGTGTCTTACACAAAGATCCCATAGAGCTGGTGACTCACAAGGGCAGCTCTCTTCATGTGTTGGCAGAGCATTGAAGGCTATTTCCATCTTATGGCAACTTCCTGTCACAGCAGAGGAAGCGCAGGTCAGCTAGTCACTACTGGAAATTAAATGCTTCCACCCCAAGGTGACATACATCACTTCCACTCACATCTTATTTGCCAGAGTCAATGGCTACATCCAACCTCAGAGGATAGGGGAGTAAATATGGACATGTAAGAAGAGGAGAGCTGGATATTGGTGAATAGTACTATTGCTTACCACAGAAGTGTATTGTTAAGGATATAAAATGACAATACAATTTGGAAAAATTGTGTGTGTGTGTGTAGATAGATAAATATAGGCAGATACACATATACGTATGTAGAATCAACAGAGAATGTCTAGTGGCACGACCATAGTTGATTTCAATTTTCTCCTTTTCCCCTTATCTTTGTTTTCTCAATTTTCTACAATGAGCAAAATGTTATTATAAGAAATCAAATATAACATTAAAACATAGTAACAAAGAACCTGGTTGGATATATTTTCCTTTGTAAATGTACATAATATGTCTGTAACTTTAAAAAAAATCTTTTATTAGTTTATTTATTTTTTGAGAGAAAGAGTTCAGGGGAGGGGCAGAGAGAGAGAGAGAGAGAGAGAGAGAGAGGGAGAGAGGGAGTAATCCCAAGCAGGCTCCAAGCTGTCAGCGCAGAGCCTGATGTGGGACTTGAACTCACAAATGGTAAGATCATGCCCTGAACTGAAATCAAGAGTCAGATGCTTAACTGACTGAGCCACCCAGGCGCCCCTGTCTGTGACACTTTGAAGCCCAAATTTTATGAGTTTTAAGAAAGTAAAGTTTTAAAAATTTTGCCCTCTGCCATTTCTGATTATCCCTATATCTTTCTGCACTACTTTGCTCAGGTCCTTAAGCAGAGGAAATTGTTAAACTTTTGTTTGAGATGATTGTCTTTAATTCCATTCCATTCCAATGAGATGGAATTCATGTGATTGAATTATGATTACAAGAACGTCACTCCTCTTGAGAAGACATGGCAGAAGGAAAGATGGAGTTAAGTGTATTCTGATGGCAAGGGAGCAATTGTCACCAAAAAGATTTAAGATATGACCCTTTTCCTTTTATTCTCAATCACAAGTATTCTTAAAGGGAAAAACAAAAAAGAAAGAAGGAAAAAAGAACTTTGTGCATTTTGAATTTCAGCACCCAACCTCATTTTGCTTGGCAAAGAATTTTGAAGTTTGAAATGGAACCCTGGTTGCTACTTCATTCTTGCCCATTAGAATTCAAGTGTCTGTGTTGGTGAGGGCAAAAGTCCCGCTTGGTGTGGGCATCTATGAGCTACCCCTCCATCTGAAGCGGCCGGCCATCTCCCCACGTTTACAGAACTGCTCTGCCTTCTGAGCGTGGTGCCTGTTGTATACTATTGAGATTAATGAGTTGAATCTTCCCGAGATGATAGGGTCTGTGGTATGCATCCGAAGCAGCCTACACACAGGGCCACTCATGGCCGTAAAGTGACTCTTCAGGGAGATATATTTGGACTTCCACCCGTTCTGGTGAAATCCTCACTCTCAGAGGATGGGATCCAGAAGAAGGGTCTTACAGCTTGTATCTCAGTCAATCCTGGAGAATGTTGCCGATCTGTTTACTGTAAATCCTGACTTTAACTCTTTTCTAAACCTTTAAAGTAAACAGACCCCCAAAGAAGACACCCCGATGGCCAACAGACATGAAAAGATGCTCAGCGTTGCTAAGGATCAAGGCGATGCAAATCAAAACCACAATGAAATAACACTTCACACCTGTCAGAATGGCTAATATCAGAAAGACAAGAAATAATAAGTGTTGGCGAGGATGTAGAGCCACATGCTCTGTTGGTGGGAATGCAAACTGTTGTAGACAATGTGGAAAACAGGATGGAGTTTCCTCAAAAAATTAAAAAGATAAATACCACACCAGTTAGCAATTCCACTATTGGGTATGAAATGAAAACACTAATTTGAAAAGGTATCTGTACCCCATGTTTATTGCGGCATTATTTACAACAGCCAAGATATGGAAGCAGCCCAAGTATCCATCTGTAGATGAATAGATAAGTAAGATGTGACGTTCGTATATAATGGGATATTACTCAGGCTTTGAGGGGAATAAAATCTTGCCATTTGTGACAACATGGGTGGACTTAGACGGTATTATGCTAAGTGATAAAAGTTAGGTAGAGAAAAACAAATACCATGTGATTTCACTTATACATGGAATCTAACAAAACAAAGCAATTGACTAAATAGAATAAAACAGAAACAGACTCATAAATACAGAGAACAAACTGGTAGTTGCCAGAGGGATGGGCAAAATAGAAGGGGACTAAGAGGTGCAAAATTCCAGTTATAAAGTAAATAAATCACAAAAATGTAAAGTACAGCGTCAGAAATACAGTCAATAACACGGTAATAACTTTGTTTAGTGACAGATGATAACTACATTTATTGTGGTGGGCATTTTGTAATGTATATAAATGTCAAATCACTAGGTTATACACCTGAAACTAATATAATAGTGTATGTCAACCACGCGTCAATTAAAAAAATAAAGTAATCAGACCCTCCCTATTTAATTTACCCAAGCAATGTCTGTGCCTGCCAGTCTGTCAATCTGAGCCAACTATTTACATTCATCAATATGGAGGCCATGATGGACCAGAAATACACCTAAGCTCACTTAAGTGGAAAAGATTTACTTTAAAGATACATACAAAGACATCTAATGTCTGTGTTTCGGTTCTGGGAGAGATAATCAGAGCGGTGTTTCTTGTCTCCAGGGACTTAGGACCCCGTGTCCAATAAGCGACGGCCTTGGGATAGTGTAATGAATACAACTGTATCAGCTAATACCCCCAGTGGATGTTGCGAGGCAATGTTCAGTGAAGGGTAATTGTGGATCTCTAGTAAATTATTATACAGTGAGGCATGTTATTGAGAACTCTCTGGAGGCTCCCATGGTAAGTGTATCTGTGTTCATCAATGTCCAATTCTTTTCTCGTTCCCGGTGCATGGAGTACTGCATGCTTCAGCTCCCTTGCAGTTAAGTGAGGCCATGTGTGATTACTTTTGTGGAGATGGAAGGGCAAGGTGTCACTTCTGGGTGGGGGCCATAAAAGGACTCTAGGTCATTATCCAGACTTGCTCTCCCCTGCTGAATTAACCAAGGAGGCTGCACAGAAAGGTGGTGTTTCCAGCAGCCTGGAGTTTCAGGTCACCCCATGGAGAATGGTTGCCCTGAAGAGATACCTGGGCCAGTGGCTGAATTTGTGAAAGTGAGAAATGCAGCTTGTGTGCTAAGCCACTCAGATTTTGGGGCTGCTACCATAGCAAAACCACTCCAAATTACTGACTAATCTACTATGAAGCCTGCTTCGAATCCACCTTCAGGCTGGGCCCGAGCTCTGCTTTGTATCCTCTTTGGTCAGGCTCCTAGTTCAGGCCACTGATGAGTGCTGACCATTGCCCGAGTTGTCCATTCAACACTGGATCATCCAAATCACTCTTAGCCACCGAAGGACTGCTTCCCACCTCTGAGATCCTTAACTGAAGAAGGGCTTTGAGGAAGCTAGCCACTGTGCCACTCTTTAGATGTGTCCTTTCTTCCCTTCAATTTTTATTCTATGAAATATGTAAGAGAATGGGTTTTGGATTCAGATGAGCTTGGATACAAATGGAGTCTTGACCATTTATAGCTAAGAGAATGGAAGGAATGAGAAAGTTACCTATTCGCTCCCAAAGCTTTGTTTCCTTATCTGTAAAATAGAGATGGCATTAGCATTTGCTCATAGGACCATTGGGAAGGTAGAAATGAGATAACCTGAGCCAAACACCTGGCAGGAAGAGCTGTCACAAAGCACATGCTGCATAAAAGGTGGTTGCCATTGTTTTTAGCAGCGATTCCCCTATTCAGGGTCACTTTCCTAACTCTTAAGTACTATCCTTCTGAATCACGTTTCAGCCATTATCACCCAATTCTGGAAGATGTGGTGATCTGACCTTGTGCCCCAAAGTCTTCATCAAATAGCCTTTTCTTTGGGGCTTAGAGGCTAGACATTTTACCTCCTTAAATATAGACTCCTCAAAGGAACAAGTGCTGGGGACTTTGTTCCCTACTTCAGTATGTGTGACCCCAAGCGATCTCTGTGGCTGAAAGAGCTAGGCGGGAAAGAATACGTAATGTACCTCTCCTTACTTTGCTTATTGTTTTGGGCGGATGTGGGTGGGCAGTGCTTCTAAGAAGGAATCCTCTTTATTCTCTGCCCCTCATCCATCCGTCCTCAGTTTCATCCATCTTGCACTCCAGTCATCCTGAACACTTATCAGTTCTTCCAGAACCACGCTCTGCCCACCTCCCCACACTCACACATATTCTTTCCTTGGCCTGGAAGAGCCCGTCTTCCCCTGCACCTTCACATGGCTGACTCTTACTCAGATTTAAATTAACACTTAGACGGATATTCTTGGGGACATCTTCCCTGACTTTGCAGGCCCAGAGAAGTCCGCTCCTACTTGCCTCCAGCCCTCCCATATGTATCCTAATGGATCCTTTGTTTGCTTCACACTAGAGGTTAAGCAGCCCAAAAGATAGTGGCCCCACGAACCTAGAAATGATGTGGAGCCGTGCACAGGGGTGGGTTGTTGTGAACAGTCATTGGGAAGATGAGAGAATTCTGTAAAGAGGAAAGTCTTGCATGGATGTAAAGTGACAGCAAGGAATCTTTTGAAAGTCTGAAATGGCTTTTCCAGCCCCATAAAAGCACCATTCTTTCTTTCTCAGGCTGGGCCCTGAATAATAAGCTAATATCCCCGTCATCTCCTACAGTGCGGATGTAGACGCAGGGCTCCTTGATGGTGGCCTAGAGCATTCTCCTGCACTTGTTTTCCTCTACTGTCACAGAGCAGGGAAAGCATGTTCTATCTTATTAGATTTCAGAGACGTGGACACAGTACAATACTCCTGATTCCGAACTGTCAGCTAAAAAGAGAGCACGGAAGTCTTGGGTTAGTAATTTGAAAAGATATTGAGTGAAAAGGGAAGAAAGTAGTTGTAAGGCCTGGAGAAAGATTCTCTGATCAGAAAGGCCTCTGTACTTCTCACCCATTATCCTTATTAAAAAGTGAATTGATTATGCCTCTTAATATTCTTAATGAGAAGGTCCCTGACACGAGTGATAGGAATGGAAGCAGCTCCGGGGTTTTCCTGAGTCAGGCAAAGACGAAGAGCCAGAGAGGGAGGTTGGGGACGATCACCTGCATTTACATTTGGATAAAAGTAATTTTTTAAACGATGATATGTAAATGGCCAAAAGACATGGATGAAAAATTCGCCCTAGAGGAAATGTAAATAATAAACACGCAAGAAAGCGGATCTCTGGTCCTCGGTAGCCCTTACAGCAGCGGGCGCGAAGTTGGTCAAATTGCAAACCCCTAAGCTGTGCAGGCAGGTAGCAGAGTTAATGATGTGCCTGGGGAAGTGCCCCTGGGATCCACTAAAGCTGGGATCCACGTTTCCTACCTTCTGCCTTTGGAGCCGGGATTACTCTCATCCTGCGACTCCCACTGTTGGGACCCAGAATGTCACTTGGAACTCTCCTTCCAGTGCAAGTAAGCTCTGCAGTAGCCACAGCTGTCCTTTGAGGGGTACATACCTTGCATCCGGCATCTTTCTACACATTCCTGTGTTAACTTGCTTGTGAACACCACCCGGTGCTGACGGTCTCCTCCCCCTCCCCCTCCATGTTCTTCTTCTACAGGCAAGTAAGCTGAGCCATAGAAAGCGAGTCTTTGCTCAGGGTTATAGAGCTGGGAAGTGCCCTGCTGGGATTCAAAACAAGGCAGGCTGACTTTGGATGCCACACCATATATATCTCTATTTATCCAATCAATCTCTTTACTTTTTCACTGAAGCCTCTTTCTCCCTTCTTACCTTACCTGTTCTTGTCACTTGCCATAGGGTACCTATTTTGTGTTACTAGATATCTCCCCAGGCAATGGTTCAGTAGCCAAATGAATATAAAACCATTCAGATAAACCACAGCTCCACGGAGTTTCCTGAATTTTTTGCATTTGTAACGTGATTCTCCGAGAGGAGGGTATATCACGCGGGATAGCTCAAATGTATCTGGTCATGAAACCTATTATTTTGTGTCCTCTGCTTGTATATTTCTAACATCTGGCGGGGGCGGGGGGGGGGCTTCCTGCTGTGAAGGACACACTGAAGACACCACTTCACCTAAATAGCAGCTGGACCTGAGAGGCCACTTGTTTCTCCTTTGGCTGGAGGCTGAGTTTTCTCCCACACTTCATAGTCTCATGGGGATGTAGGCTTGGGGAAAGTTCTCCTGGCTGCTTCCAGACCATTACTCTTTAATCTTCATGGAAATAAAAGCTTCTTCCTTTGAGGCTAATTACATTCATCCATACCACTCTTTACTACTCCTCATTGTCTTTATTTGCTTAACTTCTGGCCTCTTCCCTTCTTCACTGAAGACTTTGGCAGTTGCATAGCTATTCTCCTCTCCACCCCAGTTCCTTCAATTGTCGTGGGCAACATGTATGGAGAGGAACCACCCAATAGCCACGTCTTGAAGCTCCTTTTTCTCTGTGACTCCCTGTGACCCTTCCTCCCCTTCAACCACCTACACCCATGGTTATTGCCAGGAATCCTACGCCGGTAAGAATGTAAACTCCTGTATCCCACAATGACCTAAATCCTCCTCCATCCAGCTTACTCCTTTCTTTCCAATGTTCCTGATTCTTCACCACATCAACACCACGATACTCCCAAACTGTCCTTTGCCACATGGCCCATCACCCTCCTTTCCGATGCTTCCCTTTCTTTCTTGCCCACCCTAGATCTCGTGGTGCGTAACTGGAGCTCTGTTGCTGATGTCCTCAGATTTCTCACCCTCTTATCCTTTTGCTAGATCTTTGTAGTTCTGCTTGGTCAACCTTTCATTCCTGCTAGCAAAGGTCCTCTTCTTAATCTAGCAAATTCTACTGCTTGGAAGAAAGAAGGAGGAGGATTTTATTTATATATTTAAATAATTTTTATTATTCTCTCTGTCCAAACTGGGGTATGTGTCCACTTCCTCTTCCAGTTATACAAATAATAGTGGTTTACACTCCTCTTTCCCTCTTCATCTTCCTCCATTACTTCCTTCCAGGGTTATCAGGGACCAGCTTCCACTCATTGTTGTGCCTTCAGATACAATCAGTTTCAGGAGTAAATGTTTATAATAATTTCTTTGTTTAATCAGAATATCACTGATTAGCATTTTCAGGCTTTCTACCTTCTTCAGTAAGGCTTCATATTTTCAACATCACTTTTCATTACAGTTGTCAATAGATCAAGCCCGTCCTTTTCACAAACATCCATATTGCAGAACAATTTCTGTTCCTCTTAACACCTTTTGTTGCAAGCCAATTTAGGCCAAATTAGATTGCTCCTGATTTAATTAAAATTCCTGCTGTTCAGAAGACATTTTGTGATGTGCAGCCAGCATACCCAGGAGAAATCCTTGTGTGTGAGTGTGTGTGTGTGTGTGTGTGTGTGTAAGCGTGTAGGGTGCTTTCATGGTTTATACCTTTTGGGTGCTAGGCTCTTGACGTAGCAAAAATCATGTAGAATCCTCCCAGACCCTGCATAACAACATAGAAATACCTGGACAGGCTCTTTACTCCAGGGTTTTATAAAGATGATAAAAGAATGAATTGAGCAAGATTAGTCCTTTACTATGGAAAGAAAGCCAAATGCGGGTGATCTGACAGAACTACTTACAACAGCCATGAGTACAGTGATGTTCGAATATCAATGTGCAGGTCCTTCTCTGTAAAGAACTAGGGGTAACCCTGAACTAGTTGGAAAAAAGAAAGCATCTCTTATCCAGGCCTGGCCTAGATTCCTTTCTCTGTTTTTCCCTCTCTTCCAGCTCATCTGCACATGTGTGCCTCATATCATCTTGTCCCATTTATTTTATTCTCAGCCATTATTTCTGTGATTAATCACTTCATTTTAAGCAAAGTCTTCATCAATTTATTTTTATTGAAGTTTTGCTTGCCTTTGACATGCTCTGTAAAATTCTAGGTGGTTGTTTTTTTTTCTTTTTTCTTTTTTCTTTTTTTTGGCCACCTCTGGGTAAGGTTTTGTTTGTTTGCTTGTGTTGTAGCTCTTTCTATATCCTGAGTACTGGGTCCTACCTGAGTTTATCGTTACGTGGGGCTGAAGCAGGTGGGCATTTATTCTATTTGTTGGGTAAGAGAGCTCTTTGAGATGTGAGCTTAGAATCAACTCCCATGTTGTTCAGAGCCAGGAAAGATACTTGCTGAGCAATAGAATGTAGTAAATATTGTCATGGCCCCACCTATATATCTTCTCCCTCTACCTGCCTGCCAGTATCTGCATCTCTGTCCCTGAGACCTTTTCCCTTCTTCTGCCAGGTTAAGCTGTCAAAGTGAGAGGCAAGCGTGAAGTGTCCAGAAGTTAACAACCCCCCAGGTAACCCTTGACCAATGACGTTTTTATGTGGTTGTATAAATACCGCAGCTCCCTCACTTCTTGAACAGGATATTTGTGAGGAGCATGTTTTGCATCAATTCCCAGAGTTTCTCCCAGGGATGAAAGTCCAGTCTCCTACTAGGTAAGCTGGCTTAATAGTACAGTATTTGTGGACCTGCCTTCTCATCCATGTATTATATTTCCTGATTCCCCTGCTGGCATTCCCAGCACATCCTAAATGAATGTCTCACTCAAATCCTTGTTTCAGGGTGTGCTTCTGACAAATCCTCATCTCAGGGTCTGCTTCTGAGTTGACCAAATTTGGAACAAGCATTACACATTGAGCAGCAGTAACTCAGTGGCATTCCATTTAACCATTTAACACATTCTACTGTGAGCTATACTTGCCAAGGACTTAAAATTTCATTTTTCCCCATTTTTTATTGTGATAAAATAGACATAGCATAAAAAGTACCCCCTAACCATATTAAGTGTATGGTTCAGTGGTATTAGTACATTCATATTGTTGTACAACCATCATCACCATCTCCAGAACTCTTTTCCTTTTATAAAACTTAAATTCTGTACCCATTAAACAGTAATTCCCCATGACCTCCTTCCCCCAACCCCCAACAACCACCATTCTACTTAAACAAAAAACCAAAAACAAACAACAACAACAACAACAACAACAACAAAAAAGACAATGTCCCCTTTCTCTCACATCCTAGCCTCTGGTAACCACTGCTATGCTCTGTGTTACTATGAATTCAGTTTTTTATTTTTAATTATAAGTAAGACATCAAAGATTTAAATTATCTATAAATTAACCCCAGAACAAATCTATCTAAGAAAGGGTTGGATTTCTCTAGAAGTTTCAGGGTCTGCTTACCCTTCTTTAGTGGGTTTCTCAAGCCATGAAATACACGATCATTCCTGGAATAACAATAGTAGGTTTACTATTTGGGAGAAAAAGGGAGCCACAAAGATAATTTCCAATGACACAGAGATTATTAGAAAACAGTAGCAGTGTGAACTTTTTGAAATGTGGTTGGTTAATGCATTATAGATTTAAAACAATTTACTGAGTTATATTCTGAGCAGCCTCTAAGTAAATGTGTTCTGTATGCTTAGAGCAGCTGCTTACCAGTCCAGAAGAATATATTCAAATACTTCCTGCTCATAGAGAACGTCTTCAAATGTAATATATTCATGCAATCATTCATTTATCCATTCTGCCAAAAATATTGTGCACCTACCATGAGAAGCATACTCTGTTAAGAAGTGGAAATATAGAGATAAAGTCTGAGATTTCCTCCCCGCAGGGAGCTAAACATCAAATGTGATAAGCAATAAATAAGTGATTACAGTTGAGAATAGAAAGATGGAAGAGACAAGCAAAGACAGAAGAAGGATCCCTACTCAGATCTGGTGTTCAGATAGAGTCTCTGAGAGCTGTGACTTCCAAGCCCAGTCTTGAGCGATGCATGGGAGATAATGGGGAGTAAAGAAAGCAGAGACACTCCAGGAAGAGGTATTATCAGGAGGACAAGCCTGCAGGTGGCTCATTGTAAGGCCTGCAAGGGCTTCTTTAAGTAAGGTTTGATCCTATGGTAGAAGGGTGGTGCCGCATGGAAGGTGAGGCTGGAGAATTGGCCAAATAGGTTTGCATGAGATGCCAATGTGTTTTATTTACGTGGTAATGGGAAATCGATGCAAAGTTTCAAGCATGGGGACAATGTATAATTTTATGAAACTATCTCAAGGCGTAGTGTGCTAGTTTTCCACTTTTAAAGTTTGTTCATAACGATGAATATAGCAACAAAGGAAAAAGGTTTTCCTCTTACCACGGAGAAGATTTCAGATTTCCCCTGTGGTATAAAGCATATTGCTCCAAAGAAAGGCAAACCTTAATCGCCAGCTACGCTGTACTTAGCTCCTTCCACTCCAGCTCCATTGGTCTTGGTTTTTCTCAGATAAGCCAAGCTCGTTGCACTTGCTATTCCTATTTGCTGGGGTATTCTTCCTTCAGATTTCATCAGGGGAAGTACTCCCCATTTATTCAGATCTTCTGTCAGCAAGGCCTCCCCTGAATCAGCACCCCTTTCTCTCTGGCTCCCTGTCCTCTTGTTCTGCTTCATTTTCTTCTTTGCACTTACTGTTGCCTGATCCTGTCCATCTGCATAGTTACCTATTTGTTTTCAATCTCACCCACTAGGATGTAAGCACCATGAGGGTGGGCAGGAGCTTTGTATCTTCCATTGCTTTGTCTTCAGAGCCTCTAATAGTGCCTGATGCAGTTCACTATCTGTTAAATCAATATATGAAAAACACCCAAGTTCTTCTGAAGCCCAGAGACATAGAAAACGACTAGACAGAACTGGAAATTCTGGCAAAACATGTCATAATTTCATGACTGTTCTTAGGATAAGCTGGATCAATACTGTTATGTTCACAAAAAATCACTATCAATTTCCATAATAAACCCATTTTTCATGGGCCCATGCCCTTTGCTTTGGTCTTGTGGGCTGGTTACAATAGGCATAATTAAAGCAGTAAATAAAAGTGTCACTAACCACATGGGACCCAGATTTTACTCCTAAGGGGATTCCACAGGTTCTGACCCCTGTTTCACTAAATACACACTTAAATGGAAGAAGAGAAGTGTTCATAAATAATGAACGAGTGGAGATGTGTCCACTGGCTGCTGGCCTCTATGATTCAAGGCCACAACTTTTCTGAGGTGGAGATCCTTCTATCCCATGCAAGGAAGGTGCTCACAATGCTGTTTTCAGAGACCAGAGCTGTTGTCTCTTTTGTATGGTTCACTTATAGCAATGGAACTGGTTTATCTCCTGAGTGCTAATGGCTTCAGTGGGTGTTGGGAGACAGTTTTCCAGGGAGCTCTCACATTTCGGCACATCTTGTAAGAAAAAGCATTGACCATTTTTTTTTTTTCTGGGCTACCTTTCTGAGAAAATTTATATAACAAAAGGCCTTGGACAATAAAGATAATGGTACCCTTTCAAACAAAGTTGGGCAGGTTTGTTTATATCCCATTATAAAAGATGGGGTTTCCCAATCTTGTGGTTTCTGTTATAAAATGACATCCACTATGAATTGAAGTATTACCTGACCCTCTTTATATCTTTCCCCAACTTGGACTTGGGGAACTGGTACAATAAAATGCTGATACTCTGGCCATTGCTGTTGCTGTCCCTGGCTCTGACCCAGAGTTTTGTGTCCTTTGCCTGCATCCATGAAACTGTGATGGGCTAATGTGTTCACTCACAAAGATTGTAAAATCTGACACCTTTACGATCTTGACAGTTGGCATTCGGTACATTCTTGTTGATCAGATGGGATCCATCTGATAATATATACAAAGGCTGGTGACCAGGATGATGAGGTACATAGTCTGAAAACCACATTTCATGAAGAACAGTTGAAGAGACTTGAAGAGTTCAGTGTAGAGAACAAGAAGGCCAAGGGAGGGCCATGGTCTTTTACTATGTGAAGAGTGATATAGAAGAAAGATTGCTCTTTACCTGGGTTGCTACAAAGGACACAGTCCAAACTAGGGTAAGGAAGACCTATCAAAACAGTTTTGAGCCAATGAGATATGCCCTTAACTGCACAAAGCTGCGAGCAATGCACATGAATGAACTAGATTTTATAATAAAGATGTAAATTATTTAGCTCAGACTCTAATTAGGCATGCTCAATAATGGAATGAGTTTCCTCAATGGATCCTGTCCTCATGGATTGGGAAGGTATTTAAACACAACACTGTGATCATGTATAAAACAAGAAATTGTTCCAGGAGTTATCTTGGATTTCTTGAGCAATCTCAGATTCTAGAAATTTTTTATCATTTTCCTGCTGATGCATCTCCTCTAGATCACAGACCCAAGGAAGTTAGAATACAGTTTTTTGTGTACATGCCTAGAGCTTTAAGCCACTTTAAGGCTCTTTCTATACTGCTCTGTTGACATAGAAGTAAAACTCCAGTCCAGAAAGGAGCTGAAAATGGATATGGGTAAATTGAGGCAGGTGCCAAGTCACAGTACCTGCTTCAGTATGTAATCATTCATTCACTGCACAATTCTGGATCCTGCGTTGGGTGTGGAAAATATGGGGAAAAGCAAAACACTGCTCCTTGTCTTGAGAATTCTCATCTGCTTGGGAACACGGATAAGCAGGTCAACAATTAGAGCATATTTTCTTTAGTGCTAAAATATATGTAAACCTAGAGTCTTATAGGAACTTAGAGAGAGAGGAGGAACATATGAAGCAGACCTAGGGATAGAAAGAGATATGGGGAAGGTCCCAGAAGACCTGAGTGGGAGCTAAATGTTAAAGGACAAATAGGGGTTGAGCAGTTGTAGAAGTGAGGCTAGAGTGTAACCTGTGGAAGTAAAAGCGTAAGCTGAGGCACGACAGTGGGAAACAGACTGGTGTGTTCAAGGAACTAGAATAGTACGGTCTGTCCAGAGCAAAGGGTGCATGTAGAAGAATGACTGGTCTGGAGAGTTAAGTGAGAGCCAGATCACAAAGGCCTCGTGGGGCAGAAATGAGTAGACATGGACAGAAATAACTAGAATTTCCTTTCATGCAGATGACTCTGGCTGCAATGAGCAGGATGGACTGGAGGAGGGAAAGACCTAGGGGCAGGAAATCAGTGAGAAGGTGGTTGCAGTAATCCAGGAGAGAGATGTTGAAAACTGCACAGCTGTGATTAAGGGACACTGAACTATGGGCATAAAAGTCTCCCAGATTTGCTTTAGAAACTCTGTGCCAGAAGTAATTCCAGGCTTCTGAATCTTGGGCTCTGTATGTAGCCTTCCCAGGCTAGGACTCCATGACAAAATGAGTGGGGGCTGGTCCCATAGGTGGGGGCATCAGTGGCTCTAGGTACACTGGGCTGGAAGGGCTCCCATCTTCATTAGTCTGGGCTTTTCCAATTCCTCCGAAAGGCATCGTGGGTGCCGAGTGCATCCCCCCCCCCCAACCCCCATGTCTATGGAGAACATTTGAAGGCTGGGTACAGAAATACTTCTGAAAGGGAAAGGGCTTGGTTGCTAGGAAACCAATGGCCGCTATTAACCACACCTACAGGGCAGCTCCAGATGAAGTCCTTTCTCTTTAGAAAGGAATTTCTAATTCCTCCCTTCAACTGCCACTGCCTACGTATTTAATTTCCTTTTGGGGTACAGCAGCCATCTGGCCCTCTAACAAAGGGTTTCTAACTAATTATGCAAAGTGTTTAGAGCTAAAACTTGGCCAGATGTGAGTCTTTTCTTCACCCCTCCTTTGAAATCAGAAAAAATTGGGCAGGTTTTTTATTTCTTTCTTTGGGACCAAGAACAAATAGCATTGTGACAGTACCTTTTAAAGTTTTCACATGCATTTCTTTTCATAAATAATTTTTATTGAACAAGCACAACTTCAGGCAAAAAACTGGTCCAAGTATGGAGTTTACTTAGGAAGGAAGATATGGAATTTCCCCCTAAATAGGCCATGATGAGGTTGGAGAGAGAAGATGGCGGGGCAGGAAGTGCAGGTGGTAGGAGGCAAGCTGTGCTGGTCTTCTTAGTGCTATGGCCCAGCACCTAGCATAACTGTCAGTGGCTGGTCCTTGGTCCTTGAATCTCTGTTGAATCAAAACTCATGATTGAACAAATCATAAAAGCAATTCAACCGCAGAGAAATGATATGAGCCTAAGAAAGAGACAGAAGCTCAGGAGAGCAACCACATAGAGGGAGCACCACAATGAGGCTCCTGGCTGGGCTCTCACCCCAACAGCTGTCATCAGGAAGTCAACTAAATCTTAAGAATTGTTTGGGGCTGGGGCGCCTGGGTGGCTCAGTTGGTTAAGTTTCTGACCTCAGCTCAGGTCATAATCTTGCGGTTCATGAGTTCGAGCCCCATGTCGGGCTCTGTGGTGACAGTTCTGAGCCTGGAGCCTGCTTCGGATTCTGTGTCTCCTCTCTCTCTGCCCCCTCCCCCCAGCTTGTGCTCTCTTTCTCTCTCTCTCTCAAAACTAAAATAAAACATTGAAAAAAAAAAAAAAAGAATTGTTCTGGGACTGAATTATGTCCTTCCCCACAAACACACATGTTGATGTCTAAACCCTCATTATCTCAGAATATGACCTTATTTGGAGGTAAGGTCTTTAAAGAAGCGACTATATTAAAATGAGGCCATAAGGGTGGGGTCCTAATCCAATCTGACTGGTGTCCTTCTAAGAAGAGGGAGTGACACCAGGGATACCCATGCACAGAGAAAAGGCCATATGAAGACACAGCAAGAAGATGGCCTTTTGCAAGTCAAGGAGAGAGGTCTCACAAGACACAAACCCAGCTGGCACCTTGATCTTGAACTCCTAGCCTCCAGAAGGGTGAGAAAATAAATATTTGTTGTTTAAGCCACCTAGGCTGTGGTAGCTTGTTAGGTAAGCCCTAGCAACTGGTATAAGAATTCTTACACAGGGTATCCAAATCTGGGGAGAAGCAAACTTAATTTTATCCTTTTCCTCTTCTGACTGGGAATCAGTGGAAACAGCTTATAGGGTTGGGCTGGTGAGGCTGGGGACTGAAGGACTCTGACTCCAGGGCTCCTTGCTGCATCAGAGGAATGAAGCCAAAGGTATGTGCCTTCTTTAAATGCTGTACAATTTCCTACCCTCCCGTAGGTACACATCAGAAAAGGGCACTTAACACAACCTCAGAAGCGGAAGCAGTCCCTGAAGAGTGTGAATTCTAACAGTGCCGTGATTAATAGAAGTTTGCAGTCAGTCAGCTGAGCACCTTCCCCCTCTATCCTGTTCCCTTTCTCTCTGCTCATCACCAATCCAAGACCTCAGGTTCCCAAGAAGATGCACCATAAAGGGACAGTCAATAGGTATTTGCAAAGGATGCCTTTGAAGAAAAAATGAACTAGTCTTAAAAACCACTAGTAAAATGTCAGGGAAAGGAGAAGTTCTGTTCAGAGCTCATCAGTAAGAGCAAGACAAAAAAAAAAATTGTTTTTTAAAGAATGGCAACCATGGAAAAAAGTAAAGAAAAAGAAAAATGCATACAAAATACAGAGAACCCAATCTAGAAGAAAACATAACCCCCAAACCAGAAGGCAATTCCCCACCAGTGTTTCCAGTTATTGAGAGCCTAATAAGAGTGTGAATTCAATAAAAACAAGTGTTCAAAGATGAGATGATAAAGCAATAGAACGTGATGAAAAGAGACATTGCACAGCCTTAAGGAAGAAAAATCGTCAAATAAAATACTTTCATTACAGAACTAAAAAAATAAAATTAGAAAAGTAAGGAAGGGAATAGACACTGCTAAAAATTCAATTACTGAAAATGTGAAAAGACTTGAAAATAACACAGTGAAGATAGACTAAAAACAGCAAAGAAAGTAATCAGATGCTAATAGGGAGGGCAGAAAAAGATAAATCCAACATTCATTCATATTTGTTTGACAAATATTATGAAGCACATATGTGTGGACAGTCTGTGTCTTCAATGTATTTAAAGACAATAAACAAGTCAATATGTCAGATGGTGACAGGTGCTAGGGAGAAAAATACAGCGAGGTAAGAGGGTGGAGATGTCGCTATTTTATACAGGATGGTCAGAGTAACGCTGCAGGTGGGACTGAATAAAGGGAGGGAGCCAGTCCAGAGTCCCACGGAAAAGGTGCAGAAGTGCAAAGGCACTGGGGTAGGAACAAGTCTGATATGTTTGGGGGACTCTGGTGGTGACTGGAATGGAGTCATTGATGGGGAGGGTGCCAGGAATGAGGCCAGAGAAGTGGCAGGAGCCAGATTTGCATCACCTTGTAGGCCTGCGTGGGGATTTGGACACGTATTCCATAGACTGTTTTGAGAAGATGAGAGTCAGGACCATTCTGGCTAATTTGTTGGAAATAGATTGTTGTGGAGTGTGTGTGGAGAAACAGGGAGACCAGTTCAGAGGCTATTGCAGAATGAAGCAAGAGATGATGGTAGATTAGCCCAGGGTCAAAGGGAAGGTTGGTAAGAAATGGTAAGATTTTGGATATTTTAAAGAAACAGTTAATAGGATTTGTAGAAGATATGGAGTATGGAAGCAAGAGAGGAACCAAGGATAACTCGAAGATTCTTGGCTTGGAAAGCTGGAAGGCTCAAGTTCTCGTTTATGAGATTGGCAAGGCAGTGGTAGGAGGAGGTTTGTAGTGGAAAACAGAATTTGGTTTTGGAGGTGTTAAGTTTGCCTCTCAATTCAAGAAAAGATCCAAGGATACCGCTGGATATCTAATTCTGGAAGAGTTAGTTAACCAAGGAGAGGTCTGCTTAACGATATAAATGTATGAGTTATCCGTGCATAGTCGAAGTCCTTGAGGTGAAGCATCCAACAAATAAAACAGAAAAATTATTCAGGGATATAATTAAATAAAAAAAAAAATCCATGACTCTGCAGATTAAGAGTACTTGCTCTGCTTCAGGAAAATTCCATGCAGAGCACCTAAGCAGAAAGAGCATGCGATGCAGAGATACATCCTGGGTCAGTTGCTGGAGTTCAAGGATAAAGAATGAGGTTTTCAGGCATCCAGGAAGAAGTAAGTCACAGAGAAAGGAGACAGAAGGCTGACCACAGCATTATTCCAAAGTCGAAGGTAATAGACCGATGTCTACATTTTCTGGAGGAAAATGTGATTCAAGAATATTAGATATAACCAAGATGTTGTTCAAGAACAGGGCAACAGGCAGCTATTCTTAAATAACTCACATAACTCAGGAAATATTGCACCCCTGAGCCTTTACTGGAAAAAAAATTACTTGAAAATGAAATCAAGTCACTTAAGAGATGAATGAAAGTGTTGAACTCAGGAATGGAGGGTGTGGTAAAAGTGAGCATTGAGTCAATTTATATAGACCTGATACCAAATCATGGTGGGAATTACTCTTACAAAGCAGAATGCAAATACTACAAACCTTGACAGTGTAAAAATGATGCTCCAACTAGCAAAAATGAGGAGGTGGTAGAAGGGACAGTGGGAGGAAGTGTGAGGGCACTAATGGAGTCAATCAAAGCTGCCTAAAATTGAAACACGTAGATTAAAAACTAATTGTAGATAAAAACTAATGCCTCTAATTGTGATCTTCATAATTTTATTTCTTAACATCAGAGTACTTTGAAATATCTATTATAGCAAAGACTCATTTCAAGATTAGCAATTCTTTCCATTTCATTTTAATTTCTTTGTTTTGGTAAATTCAAATAAAATTAAGCATGTTTAATGAAAAATAGTGCTTATAGCATGATCCTATTTTTAGAGAAACATCTATCAATTTTTTGGCTATCTATATTTATATATAGAAAAACACGTGGAACAATATTCATTTAAAATATTGATGATTACTTTTAGGTGGAATAATTTGAGGGAACATTTTAATTTGGGGAGATTTTTTGTATTGCTTGATCACGATGAGCATATATTTTTTTCTGCAAAAATAATACCATATTTCCTTAAAATAGAGTAACCGTGAGAAATTGCTTGCAAGTGGCTCCCAGAATGATAGGGAAAAGAGATTACAGGGGTTGGTCAGTGGGGAAGGCTTCTTGGAGGAGGGGGTTTAAACAGAGTGTTTACTGATGGGAGGGAGCTGGATAGGCCTAAGAAAAGGAGAAATGTAGGAAGCTATGGAATCACCTAGGAAAGGCTTGGGCACAGGTATGTTTTATTTTTTAATTTTTTTTAATGTTTGTTTTTGAGAGAGACAGAGAGACAAAGCATGAGCAGGGGAGGGGTAGAGACAGAGAGGGAGACAGAGTCCAAAGCAGGTTCCAGGCTCTGAGCTGTCAGCACAGAGCCTGACGTGGGGCTTGAACTCACAAACTGTGAGATCATGACCTGAGCCGAAGTCAGTTGCTTAACCGACTGAGTCACCCAGGTGCCCTGGCGCACGTATTTTTTATTCGTGGAATATAAGAGTTTCCTTATATTCATTGCCTATTTTGTGTCAGAATACACATATCTGTCTCTTGAAGGTAAAGGTTATTATCCCCATGTGTAGTAAGGGGTTAACTCAGCAGACTCAGGGTTTTCAAACCCTGCACATGCCAAAGAAAGGACTGGCCCTTAACTGTCCCCTGGGAGACAAAATCTGACTCCTTGGAATATCCTGCCTAGTAAAACTATCCTTGTATACCTATGCCTTGGCCCATTGCAGATAGTTTACATAACATATGTTAACATGATTTATGGTGAATACCTGTCTTTGTTCTCCTGGGGCCTATCCTACATCAGTTCAACATTTGGGGGCCTGAAGACTGAGTTGCTAAGGTCAGTCCCATAAGCACTCTATGACCAACAGGAATCTACATGACTGACCACCAATAAAAACTCTGGAGATAAGACTCAGACAAACTTCTCTGCTTAGCAGTACTCCGAATGTGCTGTCACATGTCATTGCTGAGAGATTGAAATGCTGTGCGTATGAATCCACTGGAAGAGACCAACTGGAACTTCGCATTTGCCTCTCCTGGGCTCTGCCCTAAGTACCTTTTTCCTTTGGTGATTTTAATCCGTATCCTCTTCTATGATAATAAGCCATTACCATGCGTGTAACAGATTTTTCTGTGTTCTGTGAATCCTTGTAGTAAATTGTAAAACCTGGGGGTGACCTTGGGACCTCTGACAAGACGCATGTTACAGATGAGGAACTAAAGCTCAGAGCATTTCGGTGACTCGTTCCTGGTCACACAAGCAGCAGATGAAAGGTCCAGGATTTAAACCTAGTTTCCTGGCTATGATACCTTACTTTTCTCATGATACCAGACACTTTCAAACTATTTTATTTTCAGCAACGTAATAGTTTGGGATGTGTGTACATGGAAATTTAACAGATCCCTCGATATACAAATTAATTCTTAAAAGTGTGGTACCTTCATGGAAGCGTCAGGGGAAGGTTTCGAGTTGTGGCAGTTGATCCCACTCCCCCTACCCCCAGTGAGCCACTAAGACGTTGTCATTGCTAAGCTAGACCTCTGGGGGTGGGGTTATACCTGGCATTCCTGAGACTGTCCTGATTTTAGCACTGCAAATTCCATGTCCCAGTAAACCCCTTAATTTCAGGTAAGTCGGGATGGCTGGTTCCCTACTTCAATCTTCTTTCACATTGTCCCTGGAACTCGAATGCGGACACAAGTCACCTGGGATCTTGTTAAAATGCAGCCTCTGATTCAGCAGGCTTGGAGGGGCCTGAGATTATGCATTTCTAACAAGTTCCCGGTGCTGCTTCTGCTGGTTCTGCTGAGGGATGGGAGCACCTCATTGCTAAAAGCACTGTCTCAGCAGTGATTGCAAGGGATTGTGATTTTCTGTTTGTTGTTTCCCTCACTAATCTGTGAATCCCACAAGGAAAAGAACCGTGTCCTAAGCCTCCGTATTCCCGATACTAGTAGGGTACCCAGCGCAAAGTAGGTGCTCACAAGTTTGGATGGGTAGAGAAGGGAGTAAAATTCCTTAAGATGAGCCCAGGATTCATGCCTGAGTACCAGTGAGGATTAGTATGGAGCCAGTGTATTAAAGACCTTGGTGTGGGGCCAGGAAGGAACCCAATGGTCAGCTAGAGATGGGGATTCTGTCACCCACAAGAGAGATCACTGGCAAGCATGAAGAGCGTCTGGAGGACAGAGGGGGCACGCAGGTCTGAGATGGAATGAGTTACCTTGATTTGGATGCTCTGGAAAAGTGAAGGCTGGGAGATGCCCCCTGGACTGTGTCACCGAAAACCAGGGGTGCAGACTATTTTCTTAAGACTAGTCTTTGCACTCACACCAAGATGCTCCTCTGTGGAGGGAAAATGGAGCCTGGACTATTTTGACTCTATCATCCCCAAGTGGCCCATTCAGAAATCCTGTATTGGCTGATGATTTGCGTCAGGCAGAATCCACAGAACCCCCACGACATGGCCTGTTTGACAGAGGGGAAGGGCTCAGAGAAGTCAAGCAACTTGCCTAAGACCACACAGAGACCCAGCTGCGCCCAGCTGGGTACACTTTACTGATGCCTAATTTAGAGGCTTTTCAGCTGCGACACAGCGAATCCCAGAGTAAAAAGCCACTGTGTGTCCCCATTGTAGCATTTTCAGGGACTTGGGAAATGGTGTAGTTCTACTCACAAACAGAGCTATCAAAAGTTTAAAAAATTCATCTTCGCGGAATCCTAAAAGAATGACCATTTGGCCAATGACCTCTGAATTGAGCTGATTGAATCTGCAGGAGGCATTGCCTGGAGCCCGCAGGGCTGCAGCCCGACATAATTCCTCATCTGTTCAAGGGATAAAGGCAAAAGCAGTGTTACCCCTTATCTGGGAATCCCCCTTATTTGGAGGATTTTGACTAGACCTTGATGTTAATTAAATTGTTTCTAGGGCCTAATGTATTATATGTAATGTTTGCTTTCTAATGACCACCAGATGGTTTTTCAATGCTAATGAGGGGTGTATAATGACTCCCAGATTCCGAGTAGAAGCTGTAGAAGTCAGCATGCTGTCAACCAAATGGATGCTCTGGGCAGACTGAGCATTCCCCAGAGCCGGCCACCAGTCCAAGACTTAGGTAGCAACGGGACAGGCGCTTTGCCACACTGTGGTGTTCGTGCTAGGCTCATGGTAATGAGTTCAGATGCCACTGGGCTCAATGTTAGCACACAGTAGGCACTAGATGGGAGAGTGCGTGTTGAATTCATAAAAGTCATTGTTGCAATGAATCTTTGAGTCCCGATTTGCCCATCATTAAT
The DNA here is from genome assembly GCF_024362965.1 of Panthera pardus. Lineage (NCBI taxonomy): Eukaryota > Metazoa > Chordata > Mammalia > Carnivora > Felidae > Panthera > Panthera pardus. Next base: position 191,704,664 of record NW_026526688.1, read on the forward strand.
GAACTGGAAAATCTCCTTTTATTGTTCAAAAGATAACTTTTTTTTCCTTATTATTAAAATCATTCTCACTGCAGAAAAATTAGACTGTATAGATAAACAAGAAGAAAAGAAGGAAGAAAGAAACGAAAGAGACAAAGAAATACATAAGAAAAATACAGTAGAAAAAGGAAAAGAAAAGGAAAAAAAAATAGATCCATTTGCCTAAATCCGGTTTGGCTGAAACAGATTTGTCTGTGAGCCATTTGCCAATCCATATATTTGTTTAAAATTCACTATTGGTTGCATCTTTTTGGATCTTACTCTTGGTCCCTCCATCTTTTTTGCATTTCAGCATTTTTAACAAAAAGGCACTTTTGACCTAAGAGCGATTCTGACTTATTTTTGTATATCTAATTAGGATTGATCAAAAATGCAATGTTTTATAAATAATGAGAAGCGTCTGAAAGAGGGATAATTTGAGGAAACTGCTTGCAGATATTTAAAGAACTAGTCTTTAGGAAAATTGGTTTTAGGTGAAGTGGCTGTTACCAAGTCTATTACTGGTGAATGACCAGTCTTTATATCTGGTCTCCGTCTTTCCACTCTTTCTGACATGGATTTGCTCATGTAGTATAGAGCATTGTGTGTGTGTGTGTGTGTGTGTGTGTGTGTGTGTGTGTGTGTATTCATACACATACATACATATACAAACATACATATGTATATTCCATTAGATATATTAAATGCATCTCACATGTATATTTTATACACATATATTTAAGCAAAAGTGAGATTTTGGGGCACCTGAGTGGCTCAGTCAGTTAAGCCTCCAAATCTTGGTTTCTGCTCTGGTCAATGATCTTGTGGTTTGTGAGTTTGAGCCCCATGTTGGGCTCTGCAGAGCGCAGAGCCTCCTTGGGATTCTTGGTCTCCCTCTCTCTCTGCCCCTCTTCCACCCCTCAAAAATAAATAAGTAAACATTAAAAAAATGCCATTTTAATTTAAAACCTTACTCAACTAGTGCAAACTATCTATCACCAGGAATTCTGTTATAGCATGACTTTAAATACCTGAATAGTATTTGAGCCCACTGGTAAGTCACTGTAGGAAACTAGTTATTTCCAACATTCTGCCATTACTAACAATACTCTCTATTGCTTGCTTTCCTTCTTTGCCCTTAATAATACGTTTCAAACATCTTTTCATAACAGTATGTGTAGATAATTCTTTTGGACAGTTACATGGTAGTCTACAGAGTGGATGTACTGTAATCTTTTAAAACTATTCCTTATTCCTTGGGGATAAACTTGTGTGTGTGTGTGTGCGTAACATTTTCTCAGATTAAATTCCTAGAGGTGGTATGCATGTTTTTAAGGCTTTTGATGCATATATTTCCAGATTTCCATCCAGCAAAGTTGTGCCAACGTGTATTTCCTCCAGTGGGATGTGCCAATGGCAATCTCCCCACACTCTTCCCAACTCTGGGTTGTTCTCTTTTTTCCCCGTTCATTCCAAAAACAATACATGCTTATTTTAAAAACAAACAAAAGAACCCAATAGGACAGATTTATAAAGAGTAAAAAGAACCAAGTCCTTTTCTTTTCTCTGAATCTCTTCCTCTGACAAACCTCCCCACCCCCATCCTATTTTCCTACCGAAAGGGACCTTTGTTAAAATTTCGTTGTGTGCTTCGAGAACATGCATTTACATCACACATACTTGATCATAAAATGAATCAGACCACATATACACTCGATTTCTTGTTTTCCTTTTTTCCCCTGACAATATATCTCACACATCCTTCCATGACAGTATAAACAGATGATTCTTTTGAACACTTACATATTCTATGGAATGGATGTGCCATAATCTTTAAAACTATTACTTATTAATGAACCTTTAGCTTCCATATATTTGCTATTTGTAACCTTTATAAAATTGGTTAATTTGATAAATGAGAAAATTTATGTTACTCATATCTTAATACACATTTCCCTGATTTATAATTTTGGTAAACTTCCTCGTATGCTTATTGCCATTTGTAGTTCTCTTGCAAGAAGTCAGGTCACATGTTGAGGCAGACATTTCTAATAATATGCTAGACTACATTTTCTGGGCCTTTTGCTTCTGAGTGGGGCTGAGTGTCTGCCAGTTAAAGGTGAGTGGTGGAAATATGTTTCACTTCCAGGCTGAGTTGGGTGTGCCCCAGAATACTGGGGAGCCCCGTGCTGGAAGGGGCCTGGGTCCCCAAATCCCTCTTTGGAGCAGAGGCCCCCAATCCACCCACGTTGGAGTGTGATAGAAGTCAGGAATAAACCAACTCAGTGTTAAGCCGCTGAGATGGGTCTTGTTTACTACAGGCACTAGCATTATGCACCCTGAAAAACATATGCATATTTTGCTTTATTTTTTATCTTCAAAAATTATCCCTGGCTCTCAAATAATAGTAATTTTATTTTTAGTGTTTGGGAATAAACATGTTTAAATTCAAGAGCCTGGGGGAATTTTTTTTTTTTTAATTGCTTTCCCTGCTAGGAACATGTCTCCCACGCGGCAGCCTGGCTCCTTTTCTTCTCTAACATCTAAGGCTTAATCATCACTACCTCGGAGAGCCCTTCCCTGACCACCAATCTAATGAAACAGCCTCCCCACAGCCTAGTCTCACTCAGAGAGAAATGGCTTTCTTCACAGCACTTACAGGAAGTTTTATTTGCACGTTTACTTACGTGTTCATGTCTGTCTCTTGGTCTTCATGGTAAGTTGTCAAAGAAAGGGCTGGTGACCAGCTGTTCTCTGTGCGCAGAGCACTCAGCAGAGGGCACGAGCTATAGCAGGTGCTCAGTAAATGTTTATTGAGGAACGAATGGTTCACAGCATTCTCTACATACATTTAAAAATGGGCATAAGTCCCCAAACAATGCTTGCTTGGTATACAGATGGATTTATTGATTTCTTACAGTAATTACATAGTTCCCAGGAATTTGGGGCCCATGGTTAAAGCCATCAGTGTGACTAGACAAATTCATTTGGCAAGTGGAAAACCTGAGAGCCAGAGAGAAATAACTTGTCCAGGGCCACTGAGAGAGTGATTGCTTAGCCAGGATTAGAATCAGATTCTTGTAATATCTACTGCAGTGGTTAAATCAGGCTGTAGAGACACTTGACTTCAAACCCGTGGCTCTATCACTTACTGCCCATATGGCTTTTCGTTACTTGTCTACGTCTCTGTCTTTTTCTTTTGTAAAAAGGGGACAATAATACTTCAGGGTCATTAGGAAGTTTAAATAGGTCATATATGAAAGGTTATCATGATTAAAGGGTCCCTCTCTGAATAAGGTGGTCAATAAACAATTATGATTCCAATACATGGTTTAGATTTAGAGGACTTCACTCATGCTTCACTTATCTCCTCATTCGGTTATTGGCCCACTTTTGTTTTATTGCCAGGTCCTTCCTGGGTACTGGAATGCCAAAGATGTTGAAGGCGTTATCTCTGCCCTTGAGAGTGTCAGAGTCCAGTGGCCTAAGAAAGACTCATAAGCAGATAGTTGAGTAAAGCAAGATCGATGCTGGATACAGGTATGTGCAAAGGCAGTGATGGGCTCCATCTAATGTGGCTTTGCAGAGCAGAGAGAATTTTCCTTGATTTCCCTCTCTAGGCATGAGGTACCTATGTCTCTACAAATCCATAAAGTTTTCTAGGTGAATAGTGTAAGGAACACAAGCACATAAAAGCCCAACGATGTGGCAGAGTGTGGGGACACAGAAGTTTAGAGTCTCTGGATACCCCTTTACTTTCTCTTTCTCTCTCTCCCTATTTCTCTCTCTGTGTCATCACATCACTGTCGAAGCCAAGAGTTCTCAAGCCTGCGTGTATTTCACAATCACCTAGTAGACTTGTTGAAACCCAGACTTCTGGGCTTCACCCTCAGTAGGTTGGGGGTGGAGCCTGAGCATTTTAATTTCTAATATTCCCAGGAAACACTGATGCTGCGTGTCAGGAAACCACACTTTGAGACAACTGTCTTACTATATGGCTCTCATTCTGGCTGCACATTAAAATCATCTGGGAGACTGTAAAAAATAGTAACACCTGAACCCTGCCTCCTGAATATTTTATTTCAGTTGATTTAGGATGGAGCTCAGATCTGAATATTTTTAAAAAGCTTCCCAGATGATCTTAACACACATCAGAACTGAATATTATTGCGATACCAGTTCATGGTTTGGCTTCTTTCGGGGAACACAAACAAGACAAGATTGGAAACCTTGCATAATATCTATTCAACTGATATCACTTGGTTAGTTTGTCCCAACTTCCACCTTTTTCGTGCTACTGGCCAATATGTGCAAAGAGTAATGTATTTTCATCAAGTCAAGCTGTGTAATCTCAGGAAAATCATGTCTCTGTCACATCTCATGAGATGAAAATGCTAAGTGCGCTTGGATGAATCTGGGAAGGCCGGGACCTCCCATTTCAGTGAGGTATCAGGGTCCTAGACCCCTGAGTGAAGTTTCTTAAATCTTTCCTTTTAAAGATCAGGACTCATTCTACAAACTGGGGTGAGGTAGAAAGAGGGGTGCAAGGAATTAGGCACTACCTGATTCCCTGTTCTCCTTTCTCCTCAACTGAAAACCATGGAAATGTCAAAGTCATTGCCAGCTCTGAAATTCCTGGATTCTATGTTGAGTTTCTAATTATGAATGTAGCTGCTGGTTCTCGAGGCCCCACCGTATGCTGATGATCTGTGAACAGGGCTTGTACATGCATTCCTTCACCAAACCTCACATTTGTTTTTTTTAGTTTTATTTTTTTATTTATTTTGAGAGGGAGGGGGCAGGGGAATGGCAGAGGGAGGGAGAGAGAGAGAATCCCAGGCAGGCTCTGCACTGTCAGCATGGAGCCCTACACAGGGCTCAATCTCACTAACTGTGAAATCATGACCTGAGCCGAAATCAAGAGTCAGACCCCTTAACCGACTGAGCGACCCAGGTGCCCCCAAACCTCACAACTCACTCCCGTTCTTTTTCACAGATGAAAAATCAAGTTTCAGGGAAATTAAGTATTTTCTAAGAAGCAGTCATTGCCGAGCTGAGATTCCATCATGGTGCAGGGCAGTGCCTCTGCTTTCATTTTGGCCCAACATTCCCTTAAGCCCCCTCCCACCCCTCACCCCCTACTCCCCTGCTCATGCCCCATCACAGCCAGCAGAGCTGGGAGTTTGCAGCCTGAATTAGCAGCTCTGTTTGAGATTCAGAGCTGTGAATTCAATATAAGAACTGTCAGCATGGTTATACATTTCTTTGGGCATATTTGGCTATGCAGGTGCCAGCTGAGCATTGGATGTAACCAGCACTGGGGTTTTCCAGGCTTAAGGCAATGCAAAGAGAGTAGGCAAGGGAATTGAGGGAATATGCAAGGTGAAGAATCTCTCCATAGACCTTGGTGTCTAGCTTAGAGAGCCGCTGTATGAGGGTGAAAGAGAATAGGAAGAAAATAAGATCCATGGATTAGAGGCTCCCAGACGGTTGAAGAGTTGTTGGGGTTGGACTACTAGAGAGAATGATCTGGAAGCTTAGATCCCATGGGATCTTAGATCTTAGATCCCATGGGATTCCCATGGGATCCTGACGTTGCTGTTTCAGGACCACATTTTGTGAATTACTGTTCTACAAGGATATCAGAATCACAAAGAATCATGTGATGAGTAGAATCTTAACCATCAGGGAATCAGTTAAAGGCCTTTGCCAGGATACACTTTTATCACCACATAGAGAAACATATGGTATAAGACAAAGAGTCTCACACTTCATTGTTTATTGCAATTATCTGGGGGACTGGGAAAAATACAATGTTCTGGGTATACCCAGAGACTCTGAATCCATAGATTTAGGATGAGATTCAGAAATAATGTGTTTTAATAAATGCCAGAAGCATTTCTGAGTCAGGTGATCCAAGGACCCACTTCAGAAACACCGGTACAGAGTTAAGTCTGCAGTCGAGCTTGGTCTTACACTGGGCCTGCTTATCAACTTCTCTGAAGTGTAGATTTCTTGTCTGTAAAATGGGAGTCAGTAATTTGCCTGCAAGATTGCTGTAAAGATTAAGTGGAAGAAATGTGAAAACCTTTTGTAAACATGAACTCTCTATCAGTCGTTTAATTTTTATTAATGCAACTCATTATTTTGTTGGCAGAAATTTCCCTGTACATCCAGTGTATCAATTTCACAGGGAGGAGGGCCGAGAAGAAAAAGAGTTTGCGTTTGTTGATTTCCTACTACGTGCAGGGAACTACGGCAGGTGTTTTACTTGTGTTCTTTAGTTTGGTTCTCACAGCAAACAGTTTTCAGGTAAGGAATTCCTTGGGGTTTGTGATGGGAGTAATGAATCAGATTATTCTTCCTTTTGAGTTTTTAACCAATTGAGAAATGAACATAGACGTCACCTAAAAATCAAAAGCCCTACTTATGGTAGACAGGTTCTACGTTAAGCAGAGCGTGGAGCCTGCTTAAGATTCTTTCTCCCCTCTGCCCCTCTCCTCCACTTGCTCTCTCTCTAAAGTGTGTGTTCTCTCTCTAAAGTGAAAATAAAAATTACCAAAAATAGGAGACTTTGGGGCACCTGGGTGGCTTAGTCGGAGGAGCGTGGGACTCTTGGTTTTGGCTCAGGGTCATGATCTCACGGTTCGTGGGATCAGGCCCTATGTCAGGCTCTGCACTGACAGCACTGAGCCTGCTTGGGATTCTCTCTCTCCCTATCTCTCTCTGCCCCTCCCCCACTCCAAAGAAATAAATAAACATTAAAAATAAAGTTCTTAAAAATAATGGTAGAATTAGACTGGAAGTAGAGGTAACCATCCTACCTCCCTCTGCTTACGTCTCACACACACACACACACACACACACACACACAGGAATGGACACACACTCAATATACACAGCCCTTGTGCTAGCTGTTGCTCTATTGTCTCTTGGCTCCAAATCAGCCCTTTTATGCTCAGCTCCGTGATGCTGGTGCCAGGGCATTTCTACTTTGTCAGCTGCTCATTGTTAGGATCTGCCAATAGGGGGCACTAGAGAGAGAGTGTAGCAGGCTGGAAGGAAAAGGAGGCACCTGTCTGTGGGCTGCCCATCTTCTTCCTGTTCCTGCAGGCATTACATCCCGGAAGAGGCAGGTCCCTCCTCAGGGCAGCAGCTGAACCGAGTTTGCTGCTTTTTCAACGTTTGCAGAACCAGCCTCATCACACTCCCTCTGCCCCCGGTGACTGCCACCCCCGTTGATCCCCTCCCCGGAAGTCTGGCTCCATGGGTGCTCTGCAGAGCTTCAACTTTTTCTAACCCCCAGTCTCTTCCTCCTGTTCCCACGGCTCTATGGGTGGTAGCTGCTTCTGGCAGTTACTATCTCTGTGATACTCTTGAGTTCTCTTTTATCCTTTCAGTTTCCTAGGTAACAACTTTATACCTAGTTAACAATTCTTTATATTAGATTCCCTCTTTTCAAATAACTCGTGTGATTTCTGTCCTCTGAAAGCACTTTGATACACACAAGCACATACACACCAAGCAGAGCAAATAAACAGCTGCAGACTTCCTCCCTTCGTTCCCCCCAATGCCAGGGTCAAGGTCTGCCCCACATAGCTTACCACATGGAGGAAGGAAAATGTGGATGTACAGACAGTTTATCCCTTATTCCAAAGAGGACCAGGGAGCAGCAAAAGAACAGAACTACACATGCCCAGTTTCCTGATGGGTTGTAAGTCTTCCTTTGGTGGATTTCCCCAAATTTTGAAGGCTTCAGTCAGTGCTATCCTTACCCCCCTCTCCCTACAAGGAAATTAATGCAGTGGCATAAAATCATCCTCCTTAGCAAAGACTTACTCGGATTACATCACCCAGGCAAACATACAGGCAAGTGAGCAGCTCAGGCTCAGGTTTGTCTGATGCAAACTCTTGTTTTTCCCATGACATGATGTGGTCTTTCTCAGCAGCCTAAGTAAGTCCCATGAATGGGGTCGGAGAACAGATTTCAGCCCACAACGCCCAGGACTCATTTCATCCTTTAGGAAGAAAGGACTGTTCTGTGGCCTCTGAAAGGTCTTATTGGTCATGTCGACTTCCTACCCCACACAGTACCTTCTTTCCCAATGTTTCCATTTTTGGCAATGGCCAAGGTTTTGAAAATAGAGCTACTTCTGATGATTTAGTGGCAGAGGTAGGGGGAGAGATTATACTGGTCTCTCAGAAAATGAGGTTCTCACCTCTTCCTCTTACGTCCTTTCTCCTTTCTCTTTACCACACGGACTTAGCTATTCATCCTCACAAGGCCACAGGACTCCAAATGTCTCCCTAGAGCTGACTTGCGTTATTCCCGTCTTTGTGAACCTTTGCCATCCTCTCTCAGCCAGTTCAATGCAGTTTGGCATGCCATAGAATCTCTGGTTCACGTGTCTTTTTTGCCTCTCCCCGGAATGTAATTTCTTAGGGAGAAGGGACCACATTTTATTCATCTGTGTATCTCTCCGGTTCCTGAGTTCTTAATGGGGGTTGAAATTCATGGGGCTGAGAATTTGAATAGAAACAGAATACATCTTTATTTGCAGTAACTGCTAACAGAAATTCAGGATGTCCTTCAATCATGAACATAGGCAACAGCCATGATAGAATCATAGTACCTATGTCTTTGCCACGGGTAGAAATCCCAGGTGTTTTTCTATCACATTCTAGGTTATTGCAGACATCTCAAAATATCTTAGGCTCATCACTGCTCTGAAGCACTGGTGGCTCTTAGACTTGCTGCAAGATTGTGTTATGATGTTTAAATAAAGAAACACATATATTACGGTGTCACAGTTTTTAAAAAGTATTTTGAAAACTGAATTTCAATGTAATTGGTTTCCTCTGTAATCCTATATTTTTGTTTTATGCATTTAAATACATTATTCTAAGAAAGGAGTCTACAGACTTCACCAAACTGACAAAAGAATTCCTGTCTTAGTGTCTAACTCAGTGCCATGTTCAAGGTGCGGTGAGTGAAACTTATAGTAAATGAAAGAATTAGATTAAATAATTTCTATCTTAAGGAAGAATATTTGGTCTAAATTAACACATAATGCTGGCAAATAAATCCACTTAAATTCATACTTCTCACAGCATACCAAAACTCATTCTAGATCAATTAAAGAGTTACATATATATTAAAAATAAAATGAATTAGATTCATTTATTTGTTGACTACTTATGGAATGCCTGCTTCATGCCAGACACAATTCTAAGCAATAGAATACTGCAATAAATAGAAACAAAGTCTCAGCTGGTGCTGGAAGAGGCAGATATCCATACAATGGGCCCCAATCCGAATCTTGTACCACATGCAACAGATCACCCCGAATGGTTCATACTCTTAAAAGTAAATCCTTAATCTATAAATCTTTAAAAGAAAATGTGGTAGAAAGTCTTCGGAACCTTACATTAGGCACAGATTTATTAGTTCCGATACCAAAGCGATCCATTTTTAAAAATGAATAAATTGGACTTGATCAAAATTAAGAATTTCTGCTCTTAGACAGGTACCATTAAGTGAACATGAGACAAACCGCAGACTGGGAGAGAGTATTTGTAAATCAGGTACCCGATAAAAGACTGTGTCCAGAATACATAAAGAACTCCCGAAATTCATCATAATAAGGAAATAAACACACCAATAAAAATTAGGCAAAGGATTTAAACAGGCGTCTCACCAAAGAACATAGATGGATGGCAAATATATTCATAAAAAGGTGCCTAGCATAATTGGTCATTAGGGAAATGGAAGTTAAAGCCACAACAAGATGCCACCGCTTGCTTATTGGGATGGCAAACGAAACACTGGCAACTGGCACCTGATAATACCAAGTGCTGGCGAGGATGTGGAATGCCTGGAACCCTCACACACTGCTGCTGAGAGTACAAAACCATTCAGCAATTCTGGAAAACAACGTGGCAGTTTCTTACATAATTAAACTTACATTTAATATATGACTTAGCAGTCCCACTCCTGGGTGTTTACCTAAGAAACATGAAAGCTTATGTTTACAAAACAATATGTATGCAAGTGTTCCTAACAGCTTTATTTGTCAGAGCCAAAAACTGAAAACAACCCAAATGTCCTCAAACTGATGAATGAATAAACAGACTGCCGTATAATCCACACAATGTCATACTTCTTAGCATTAAAAAAGGAACAAATTACTTATACATGCAACAACATGAATGAATCTCGTATGTATTATGTTAAGTGAAAGAAGCCATAAAGGCTACAGACTATATGGCTCCATTTTTATGATATTCTGGAAAAGGTAAAACCAGAGATGCAGAAAACAGATCATTGGTTGCCAGGAACTGGGGTGAGAGGAGGGGCTGGCTAAAAAGGGGAATGGGGAGTTTTGGGGGGGTGACGGAACAGTTTTTTATATCTTGATTGTGGTAGTGGTTTCATGCCTATGTATTCGTTAAAACTCACAGACTTCTGGGTGCCTGGGGGGCTCAGTGAGTTAAGCGTCCGACTACGGCTCAGGTCACGATCTTGTGGTCCGTGAGTTCGAGCCCCATGTCGGGCTCTGTGCTGACAGCTCAGAGCCTGGAGCCTGCTTTGGATTCTGTGTCTCCCTTCTCACACTCTGTGTCTCTATCTCTCAAAACTAAATAAGCATTAAAAAATTTAAGAAAAACCCTCACAGACTTCCATGCTAAAAAGGATACATTTTATTGTATGTAAATTAGTAAAAAATGAAAAAATGTAGGCAAAAAACAAAAACAACAAATTCCTAGCTCTTGTGAGGAAAACAGTTTTTAAAAAATACACAAGTAGATACAAGTTACTTAAGGCTAAGCACTGTGAAGAAGAACAGAGGAGCAAGAGGCAGTCAGGAATGAGGGAACATGGTGCACATTTATAGAGGCTGGCCAGGGAAGCCCTCTCTGTTAGCTGGACTTTACCACAGGGACCTGAATAGAATTGATTTTATTTTTAAAATTGCAGGAAGAGGAAAGGGAATATTTGTTAGACCTCTGTAGGGGTGATGATTTTCGAAACTCCGCAATGGCAGAGAAAAGGAAAGATAAATAGATGTTCCTTTCTAGTGTTTACAAAATTCTGGAAAACCAACTCCTTAAAGGTCCGCAGAAGGTAATGCCTGGACCAGTTGGAGCAGGGTCGTGTGCATCAGGGAGTGACTGGGAACCTGGCCTGAGTGTGGGTCTTGAGGGACCTTGAGGAGGAAGAGGGCTCCAGGGAAGGAAGAATGGCAAGACAGAATCTTTGGAAGATCCCCTCCTGCACCCTAACTCAGGGACCTGACCCTCCAGCCACAGGGTCCTCCACCAAAGCCTCAACGCTCTTTTCTCTCTGATTGGGGTTCGGGAGGTTAAATGAGTAATTTCTCTTTGCAGGTGCTGCGATCAGGTGTTCTCATTCTATATATAAAACTCTGGCACTCATGTGCAGATATCCAGAAAGCTCAATTAATCCCAAACATCCCTTCCCACAGAGATATCCCAAAATAAAATCTTCGGCACATGTAAAGTGGCTTAACTGTTTCCTTGACTTAATGACTAAGTTGAAGCTTATGAAAGGTTTTTATGAAGAGGATGCTGTGCTTTATTCCTCAGGTTCATGGGCAGCTGAGTTAGAAGACAGGAACTCAGATAAAAGCTGGAGAATTTGGGGCACCTGGCTCAGCTGATTAAGTGTTCAAATCTTGGTTTCGGCTCAGGTCATGATCTCGTGGTTCGTGCGTTCGAGCCCCACATCGGGTTCTGTGCTGTCAGCGTGGAGCCTGTTTGGGATTCTCCCTCTCCCCTTCTCTCTTTGGCCCTCCCCCACTTTCTCTCTCTCTCTCTCAAAATAAATAAACAACAGCAACAACAACAAAAAGCTGGAGTTTGTGGTTGGACAAAAAGAAGAACTTAATGCACTGAGAGATTAAATATAAGAATTGGCTGTCCAAAGCAGTTAGGGACGTTCTCTCTGTACAGATGTTCAAGGAGAAAAGAGACATGTCCGTTGTTTCATTGATATTTATCGATAGGGCAGAAAATACATCACGCCATATTAATCTTTAAGCCTATGTATCTGGCATAGTGCCTGGTACGTAGCAGACAAATTTGCTTGAAAGATGGATAAACAAATAAGTGAATAAGTAAATGAACGAGTGCAATAATGTCAATGATGTGGCAGATATAAACAATAAGTTTCCGTGATTCCCTGAAGTGTTGACATCGGTGTTCTAAGGCCACAGTAATGCTGCATAACAATCGCAAAACTTGAGGGGCAGAGAGCAGCAGGCATTTAGTTCTGCTCATGAATTTGTGGGTTAGCAGAGTGGTGTGGCCGATTCTGCCCTGGGCCTTGGCTGGGCTGCTGGACTGACATGGTTCTGTTCCCTGAGGTCTCTCCCTGCCAGCTGGCTGGCTCACACTCATTGTCATGGCAGACACAGGGCCCCAAGAGAGCAGAAGTGAGCATTCTACTGACCAAAGCCAAGTGCAAGAGTAGTCCAGACTGAGGGTGCAGGAATAGAGTCTACTCTTGAAAGGAGGGGGTACTAGCAAGGTATCTTGCAAAGCTTGGGTGAGGAAGGGGGTTAGGGAGGAAGGACGGGGGTGGGGGCCGGAGGAGTTGGAGTATTTTTTTGTAATCACTCTGTAACACCTCCTTTCTAGTCACTCTCTGCCAAAAATAAATAAATAAATAAAAAATAAAATAACACAAAAAACAAAAAACAAAGGACAAATGAAAACATGACCATAACAGAAATTTAAAATGTAACGGGCCAGGGGGTGGAGGGGCACCCAGATGGCTCAGTTGGTTAAACGATTGACTCTTGATATCCGCTCAGGCCATGATGCTGTGTTTTGTGAGTTCAAGCCCCGCATTTGGCTCTGAACTGACAGTGTGGGACCTGCTTGGGATTCTCTGTCTCGGGTCACCCTCTCTCTCTGCCCCTCCCCTGCTTGCTCACTCTCTCTCTCTCTCACAAATAAATAAACATTTAAAAAATAAAATAAAATGTAATGGGGCATATGGAAGGACATAACTTCTTGAGTTAAGAAGGAAAATTCGCATAGGAGATGATACGTACTGTGCCTTACAAGATACATTAATTTTGCAAAGTAGAGGTGAGTCACAGACATTCCAGACAGTAATAAACAAGGACGTAGGCACAAAGGTAGGAAAAAACATAACATACCTGGAAGTGTAGAAAAATGGGGCTCAGGCAGAAGTGGTAGGAGGGGAAGTTAGTGTAAGACTGTACTATGAAAATATTTGGTTTATTTACATTAATTTGCTTGGGATCCATCTTGCCTACTGGAACATAGCCTCCATTAAAGCAGTGACCTTGATTTCCCCAGCACACAGAGCTCTGCCCCGCACATCTTGCGGGGCTCCATAGGTGTTTGTTGATTGAATGGTGAAAAATGGCCTTGTGGTCTGGTGAGCAGAGTTGGACTTCAGCTCAGGAGTACTGAGAAGAGGCTTAATTTGCTGATGAGCGGGTGAAGATTGTGATAAGACTTGAGTTTCAGAAAGATAAATGATTCTTGAAGAAATGAGGAAGACGAAGGATGGAGAGAGGGCTCATTGGAACGGCTCTAGCGGCAGGGGCAGGAGAAAACCAGCTAAGACTTTCATGAAGGGAAGGGTTGCAGATCCATGCTTTCTGTAGTGACCCTGACTGCTGGAGGGGCCGCACAGGGACTTTCAAATTGCCAGGGCATTGAGGAATTGCTGATCCGCACAAGATTTTACAGAGAAATTTAGTGAGACCGAGAACAGTGGGTTGAGGTTTCCTCTTTCTTGAATACTTATCATTCAACACTTATTATTCACATGGCACGATCTAGAAACTGCTGCAGTACATAATTTTTATTCATTGATCTGCAGAGACTCTCGTGTGAGTATTTTCCCAGTGTCAGTGGGGAGCCTTATAAGCTGAGTGTGCATAGTCCTAAGAGCACTGAAGTTAGGTGGCCTGCATTCAAGTTCTGGCTTTTCTATCCATCAGTGGGGTGACTCTAAGTAAGGTATTTACCTCCAAGCCTCGTCTTCCTCCTTTGTGAAACGGTTAATTTATTTCATTCCGTCTACTTCAGAGAAGCATTACAATAATCATATAAGATAATGTAGGGGGGAAAGCCTAGTCTTTAATGCCAGGGACTCTACTGAGCACTTGACATGCGTATTCTCATTTAATTTTTATAATAATCTGTGTGGCATTATATATAGTGCTATTATTATAGCACTGTTCCCAATGTACAGATTTCATAAGTGAGGCCAAGAGATCAATTAAACCTAGTATTGTTGCACAAACTGCAAAGCACTATTAAAAAGAGAGCGTCAGGGCACCTGGGTGGCTCAGTTTGTTAAGCGTCCGGTGTAAGCCCGGGTCATGATTTCACAGTTCATGAATTTGAGCCCCTCATCAAGTTCTCCATTGGCAGGGCAGGGCCCCGCTTCAGATCTTCTGTCTCTCTCTCTCTCTCTCTCTCTCTCTCTCTCTCTTTCTCTCTGCCCCTCCCCTGCTCAAGTGTGCTCTTTCTATCCCTCTCTCAAAAATAAATAAACATTTTAAAAAAGTGTCAGTATTACTTTCGCTTTAGGGGAAAAATATGTAAAAATCTCAATCTGTGGACCCCATCTTCTGAGATTTGAGTGACACTGTAAACAACTGAAGAAAGCGATAAAACAAAAAACGTACAGCGACAAGACACGCAAAGCGGCGTTGTGCGCAAAGGACACTAGCAGGTCTTGGATCAAGACGGACAGTGAAAAGGAAGAGTTCAGAAAAGCATCTATAAACAGCTGCCGTAAGGAGGCATTTATTTGCAGAGAGACAGATGGTGTCCCTAGGGTGGATAGCCATCACCTGCGACCTTGGAATGCTCGGGCTGGGCGGGAATCTGAACGCGCAGCTTCTCAGTTCTTCCTCTAAAGTGGCTGCCGGCAGAACCTGCAGGTCCCTGGAGCGTGAAAGGAAAAACCGTGCTCTGGAGGTTCTCCTTGTGATGAGGTTCGTTCCCATCAGTGTCTTCGGGGTGCTTCCAGCCTCAGCGCCACTGAGGGCGTGGGTGCACGCGCGCGCATGCGCACACACACAGCGGAGGGGGTTATTGTAAAGAATTGGTCCACGCCGTTAGGCAGGCTGGCGAGTCAAAAATCTGCAGGGTGGGCCGATAGCTAGAGACTCAGGCGAGATTTGATGCCGCAGTGCAAGCCTGAAGGCCGTCTGCTGGTGCAGTTTCCTCTTGCAGCAGGGAGGTCAGTCTTTGTTTTTTCTATTCAAGCCTTCAGGGTGATTGGATGAGGCCTACCCACGTTAGGGAAGGTAGTCTAGGTTACCCAGAGCCCATCGATTTAAATGTTAATATCATCCAAAAACACCCTCACGGAAACATCCAGAATAATGCTTGACCAAATATCTGGGGACCATGGTCCAGTCAAGTTGATACATAAGATCAACCATCACATCTGGCTTCTGACCACAGAAGGCACCTCTCGGTTGCTGAAAGCACACCAATCCAGGCTTGGTGCTGGGTTAAAGAAGGGCTGAGACCAACCAGCCCATCAGTTGGCAAATCAGCAGTAGTCACATGTCCCTATCCAGCTTTTGCAAGTGTTCTCACCCTGGTGTCTGGTGTGGGACTGGCCTGGGTGGTGACAGGGTCCATGCCTAACTGGCTTTATGACCTGGGTTTTCCTGCCCGAGCCCCTATTCTCCTTTCTCGCCACCCTGCTGGACGAGTCTGCCACGGAACACCCCCTCACCCCCAGTTACAACCCCTCAAGAGCACTCTCCTACACCCTACGGTCTGCCGTAATTCTGTCTTCCCCTCCAGCCTCCTTGCTGGCCTCCCCCTGCCCCCCCACCCCCCACCCCAGCACCGCATGAAATGTTTACACATGACAACCCCAGGCCTTTGCTCCTGCTGTTTCCTCTACCCAGACTGGCTTTGGTCACTTGGCAGAAACCTCTCCTTATTTCAGGGCTAAGACTAAGTGTTCCTCCTTGGAAGGTACAATGAGCTGGCCTCCCCTTTATAGAATCCATGACACTTTGTTGTATTTATGCATTTGTTTATGTGTCTGTCTTACCTACCGACTGAGAATTATGCTTGGTACATAAGTGGTGCTCAACGCTTGCTTGCTAACTGCAGAATGAATCAATGGGCGGACAGGCAGAATGAATGGTGTCCACGTTCACACCACTTGCAGTGACGGAGCTGAGATTTGAACCTACATTTCTCTGACTACAAAGCTACTGATGACAGTCTGCAAGTGATGCCACGCTGGCTATATCTGAATCTCCGGGGCAGGTACCTGGGGCACCTGGGTGGCTCAGTTGGTTAAGGGTCTGACTTCGCTCAGGTCACGATCTTGTGGGTGGTGAGTTGGAGCCCCACGTCGGGTTCTGTGCTGACAGCTCAGAGCCTAGAGCCTGCTTCGGATTCTGTGTCTCCCTCTCTCTCTGCCTCTCACCTGCTCACATTCTCTCTTTCTCTCAAAAATAAATAAATATTTAAAAATATATAGACTCCTGGGGGCCACCCAGACCCAATTAATCAAATGTCTTGGCACACTGAATTTTAAAGGAAAGGATAGGTGTTAAGATGCCTGGTTTAAAAAAAAAATGCAACTTGAAGGTGTATCTCTAGGAGTCTGCCCTCCAGGAATTAGGCACAGATGCACATAGGTATAGCACATAAGTGTTATTGCCACTTTAAGATAAAAAGAAAAAAAAATTAGAAACAACCTAAATTTGCATCAAGAGGGGAACTGGTGGCCAAATGAACGATGCTGTATTTAGACTCTGGAATACTAGGGGACATTACTCGGAAAGGAGAGATGTGAACGGATGTGGAAAGATCTCCGAGACCCGTTTTAAATGAAAAAGGCAGGTAATGGGAACAGAGTCATACTATGATCCCACTCATTTGAAATAAAAAATCTCACATATGAGTGACTATTATTTACTTATGTATGTTAGTACATAAATACATTGATAAAAGCATGGAAAAATAATTGCACTACTAGGTATTTATCCAAAGGGTACAGTAATGCTGATTCAAAGGGGCACATGCACCCCAATGTTTACAGCAGCCCTATCAACAATAGCCAAATTATGGAAACAGCCCAAATGTCCATTGACTGATGAATAGATAAAGATGTGGTTTATGTATACAATGGAGTATTACTTGGTGATCAAAAAATGAAATCTTGCAACAACGTGGATGGAACTGGAGGGTATTATGCTAAGTGAAATAAGCCAGTCAGAGAAAGACAAATCTCATACGATTTCACTCACATGTGGAATTTAAGATACAAAACAGATGAATGTAGGGTTAGGTAAGGAAAAATAAGATAAAAACAGAGAGGGAGGCAAACCATAAGAGTTTCTTACATATAGAGAAAAAAACTGAGGGTTGCTGGAGGGGAGGTGGGGCGGACGGGCTAAATGGGCGATGGGCATGGGGGAGGGCACTTGTTGGGATGAGCACTGGGTGTTGTATGTACGTGACGAGTCACTGGGTTCGACTCCTGAAACCATTATTACACTATATGTTAATTAACTTGGATTTAAGTAAAATTAACTGTTCACAGTGTTGTTTTGTCTTGTTTTTCTGTGACTTGAGAATAAAGTGGTTAAAATAACAATCAAAAGCTTTCCAGGCATGAGAGCGTATGTTGGAGTGACAGAAATGTCACAGTTGGATTGTGGTGGTAGTCACACAACGGTATAAATTCACAAAAAATTATTGACTTGTACACTTAAAAATATGGTTTATAAATTCTGCCTCAGTAAAGTGGTTGTATAAACAAGCTTCCCAGATGATCTTGAAGGGCACCTAATTTGGGGAACCTCAGCGGTAAAATGCTTTTCGACACTCCTTCCCTTTTTCCTGAACCCTATCTTCCTTTCTTACATGAATGTATGTTTATCTTTTGTCAGGAAAGATGAAAAGAAAATCAAGAACACATAGTAAAAATCAAAATATCATAAGCATTTCTGCAGTTTCTATTACACACCATACTTAAGGATTAGTGAAATAAAAACACATCAGGATTGGAGGCCCTTAGAGAATTGTGACTCTACGTTCAACAGGATGTCCGGCCATTGGAGTCTATGGCCAACACTCATCTTTGAAAAAAACCGTGCCTACAGGGGTGCAGTTTGAACCATGGGACTTAACAATACCTACTTCACAGAGCGGTCTAAGGTAAAATGAAAAATTGTTTGTATTAAATAGTTATCTATCATACTCTGCATATCTGCCTCGTGCTGGTCCCTACTCAGGAAAGCTGAATCTGGGACCTGTCCCTCCAGACCTCAGTGTATCGATCACGGTGGGCACTTGCCCCACGGGTAGCTGATTAATGCGTTGGCAAGAGTTTGCATGGTCACTGGCTAAATAAGATCTTTAACCGCCAAGGCTCGTTTTGACCCATTGAACCAAATCTCTCTCCACCAAACATCCTCGGTGTTTGTAGTCAACCAAACTACCCAGAGTGAGTTCATTGCCCTAAAAGTGGAACACAAACTGGGGGAACATGGACTATCCATTCAGTCATGACTGCCACCAGATGGCCCAGGTTAGTGCTTCCCATGTGCTCAATAATATTGCAGTCTCCATGTAGCCTGGCTGATCACCCCAACCCATGTTCTTCTTCATTTCCTGTGCATTTGATGGGAAATGCCACTTTCTCGCTGGAACCTGAATGAACCTCTGCACCTGACAGTCAAAATGGCTTAATTCATCCACCAAGTGGCCCAAGATGGCAGCTCAGCAATGCATGGATCTCTGTCACACATGTTGCCCTTAGTCTGTGCATCAGCTCTATTTTACACACACTGCACACCTTGACTCCTTCCTGCCCAGTTGAGGTAGGTACTATTTTTATCATCATTCCCATTTTAGAGAGGATGAAACCACGACATAGTTGAGGTGGTCACACAGTTAGGAAGTGGGGCTGGGAATTGGATGCAGCGGGCTGGGGTCAGAAATGTGCCCTAAACACTGTACCATTCTTCTGTCAATCAATACCAGCTCCATTTTCCTTCCTCGTCTTCCTTCAGAACACAGTTCTTTACGAATCTTCCATTTGCTTATGAGATCAAACTAGGTCACTGCTTAATCTTTCTGTTTACCTCAAAGCCCAGTGATTCCAGAACTTCCACCACAGCAGACTCTGCCTTTTTTCCTGCTCATTCTTTCCTCCTGTGATTTGCATAACAGAGTATCCCACATTTCTTGTGCTTTAACGCAAGGGAACTAAATATGCTCTGCAGTAGACAGAAGCATAAAACAGAAGGGAATATAGTAGAAGGAAGATAACTTCAATATCTGACCTATTTTCTTTTTTGGTGTTAGAAACTGGTATGACTTTAGAAGTACAAATTATAACTTGAGGGACCATGGAAACTTTAATCACTCTGGCACAATTTTCAGACAGTTATTCCAATAGAAAATATATTTTTTTAATCTTGCACATGAACTTTTTTTCTTTTAAAATGCAAATGTCCACGAAGAAGAAATGCACATGACGGAGCATGAATGAGTTTATTTCTGGTACAAAGAAAGACTCAGAGTTAGAAGGTCTTGGTTTCCATTTGCTGGCTGGGTGGCTTTGGATAGGTCACTGGGTCTTCCTGACCTTCAGATTCTTCATTTGTAAGATCCCTTCTATGTGGAACTGAGAGGAAGATATGAAGTACCTCCAATTTGACTGGGCACCTCAGTGCGACACTAAATGTTATCTATTATCGTGAGAAGAAATAGTAGTATGTTCCTTATTCTTGCACTTATGTATAACCTCACCTTCACCAGCCATGAAATTCTTCATCTCACATTCTTTGGAGGCTTCTTATGAGGATTAAATAACAGTGATGTAAAGTGACTCTGAAGGTCTAAGTTGCCAGAAAACATAAAGGGTTAGGAGCCCTATGTCAACTGATCCTTCATTCTGAAGCTATTTCTTGAACAGAGCACATGCCATCGTCAGAGAGGGCATCACGAACGCTGTTGTTGTTGTTACAACTTTGTGCGGGCAGAGATGATGGTGGTAAGGAATGTTAATGATTTGCAAAAGGAGGTAAAATGAGTCAAGGGGGCAGATGAAATTAGAAGGGGCAAGGGGAGGGTAGACAAGGCTAGTGGGGATGAATGAGAGTAGATGAGGACAATCAAGGATGGATAAGAAGGGTAGTCAAGGGGTAATTGAGAGTAGGTGAGGGTAAGTGAGGGAGCTTCTGAAGTGGGGCAGGGGGACATCAGTTGGAGAGAGGAGGGAGACAGAAGCATCGTGTTTGGGGACTAAAGTGAGGCCATGTTGCTTGTGCCTTCAGTGGGGTAAGATGGAGTTCATCATTGTTGAAGAGATTGAGGAACTAGGGGGTCAGGATCTGACCAATGCTATAGACTAAGTGTTTGTGTCCCACCCCCTTTCATATGTTGAAACTTTCCTCCAATGTGATGGCATTTGGAGGTGAGGCCTTTGGGAGGTGATTAGGTCATGTGAGTGGAGCTCTCCTGAATGGGATGGATGCCTTTATAAAACAGACCCCAGAGAGCTCCTCGCTCCTTCCCCCATGTGAAGACACGAAGAAGAGCCAGCCATCTATGAACCAGGAAGGGAGACTTCACCAGACACGAATCTGCTGGTGCCTTGATCTTAGACTTCTCAGCCTCCAGAACTGTGAGAAATAGTGCTTCTGGTAGAAGCCACACAACCTGTGGTATTCTGTTACAGCACCCCGAATGGACTAAGACAAACGGGGTCCTGAGCCTGAGCCTGAGAGAAGTTGCCAAAGCTAGACTCTGTTCATGAGCAATGTTGTGTCATGTGGTTATGCTTCAAGCCCCAAAAAGTAGCTGGGTTTATGGTTTTTTTTATTCTTCCTTTAATTAAAAATGTTCGTGCTACTATCGATTGACCAACCCTCTTGCCTGGGTTGTGATGGGGAATAAGTTATGATTTCTCTAGAAATGGCTACCTGGGCTTCCGGTATGGTGAGCTGACAGCTCTTCCGGGGCCAGGAGACTGGGTGGATGACAGGGCACGGTTGTGGTTGCTTCCGAAGGTGGATCTGCAACCAAAGACCAGTCCCCTCTGCTGACAAGCCTGAGGCAGTGCAGTGACAACAGCTGGGAAAATGAGACAATGGGGCTCTTCTCTCGGGGGGGGGGGGGGGGGGGGCTTAGTGCAGCTGCCATACCCAGAATAGCCAATTTCCCATAAAAGTTTAGAACAGATCATCTTAAAAAGGTAACTTTCCTGACATGCTTGCTCTGCATTTCGTGCTAAGATTGTCTCACAAGTGACTTTTCAAAAAGCATAGATCTGATTATAGCACGCTCTGTTCTAAGATCATCCGTGGCACCCCACTGCCTATAAATAAAGTTCACATTCCCAGAAATAGTATTACCTGGCCCCAGACAATCTCCCTGGGTTTCTCTGCCATTCTTCATGTCTCATACTCCTAATGTGGTTCCTGGATTCATCACCATTTCCCAAATAGTCCTTGTGATTTCCCATCCCACGCTTTTGTCTCCCTCTGAATGACCCCCACCCAGACCCTGTGGACTTTGTGGCTGTCCTTTGACACATCCCTTATAGAACAGTGCACTCCATTCCCAGAGGCCAGCAGTCTGTAGTGACCTGATGCCTGTATCCGGGCTCACATGGCAGTTTCTCTGATGAGTCTTTATAAAGGCAGGTGTGAGTCGAGTATTAAATATTAATTTACAATGTTTATGTTCCTACTTCTGCATACTTTCGTCTATCAGGACTCACACGAACACACATCCCCATCTCCCTGTGCTGCCTGCTGGGTTCCTGTGGTTGTTACAATCTTAATGAGTATTGCAAGCATTGTTGTTTTATTTTCTGGCTCTTGTTTCTCGCAGACATTTCTGACGATGTCCCACAAGCCAGCCAGCTTGCTGACTTAAGGACTCCTCCTTTCCACATATGCTTTACCTACCCTGGATTTCAATTTCAGAGGGAGAGCCATAAATGTGCATCCTTCGGTTTGAAAAGGCACACTAGGAATTCAGCAGCCAGGCAAGAGAGGCTAGAGAAAAGGGTTTCCAAAGCAGGAGGAAGGAGATGCATAGCCTCAAAATCAAGAGGGATCCAGGGTGTTGGTGTTTGGCATGCCGATTCTTGCTGCTTAGAGACCCGATGGTCTCATTTAGGAGGTGAGAGGGAGAAGAATTCTCAGCGCACACGCAGAAATAACAAAGTGGCGGCACATCTCTTATTCCAGGATAGAAGGGCAGGCAAGATCTGTGAACGACCTGATTTCTGCTGGCTAAGCATGCAGAGACAAAAGCAGCAGCAGGCTTCAACTTCCAAACTGGATATTTGTCTTTGAATTTCCAGGGAATTTCTCCCCAACTTTTTGTCTAGATTCCCCTTCAGCTTGTATTTCTTTGGTAGTGCTTTGTGATCCCTACCCAGTGGTTATTTTTGTTGGATTGATACACAATAGTATTGCAACTGTACTGGAATCTTTGTTCAGAGGGAGATATATCATGTTTCCATGTCAACAAACTCCAAGAGGCAGCCAATATTTCTGCTTGCCTGACTCTTTCCTTCCTCCCTCCCTGCCTCCCTCTCTCCCTCCTTCCCTCCCCCCCTCCTACTTTTCACCTTTCCTTCCAAACATTTCACGCAATGTTCAATTTTTTGCATTGAGGTAAAATACAATGGCCAGAGGGACAAACACTATTGAGAAGAGGAAGGGCCAGGGGAAGGTCTTTACAGATCATCATTCAATCTGTCTGGCCTTCTAGGTTTTAGGTTTGTTTTTCACTTATGCTTATGAAACTAATTTCCAGGGGGCTGATTTTGTCCAGACAAGGATATTGAGGGAGCTTTCAGTTGCTGATGTCAATTTTCTTTTGGGGATGGGAGATGGCACCCCGTGTTGAGAGAAGGTGGCAGTGGAGTGGGCTTTGGTGGATGCAAAGGCCAGAGCTCACATCACCCTGTTCTGACTTGAATGGTTTCTAGAGACTAATTGTTTTAAGGACACAGACCATTTTCTTTAGTCTTTATATCCGGACTCCGTTGCTGGATCTTAACCCAACAGGCTGCCTTTCAGGCAGCAAGCCCTAAATTAATGCTTGCAGAATTGAGTGACAATGCGGGCTAATAACTTTCTCTCTCTTCCCCCCAGTGCTTGCCTCCTTTCCAGGGCTGCTCCTCCCCCCGCCCTCCCATCCTGTTGTGTTAGTTGGACTTACTGAGCTGGGCTTTTTTTTTTTTTTTTTTTTTTTTTTTTTAAATTTTTTTTTTCAACATTTTTAATTTATTTTTGGGACAGAGAGAGACAGAGCATGAACGGGGGAGGGGCAGAGAGAGAGGGAGACACAGAATCGGAAACAGGCTCCAGGCTCCGAGCCATCAGCCCAGAGCCTGACGCGGGGCTCGAACTCACGGACCGCGAGATCGTGACCTGGCTGAACTCGGACGCTTAACCGACTGCGCCACCCAGGCGCCCCGAGCTGGGCTTTTTAAGGACATCAAAAACAGACGGACTACATAATGAATTTTGGTCACAGGTGACAGAGACTCAACTGAAATTGTCTTGAGGAGGAAAAAATAGGGAGGGGGGCTGGTAGGACGCTTTCTCACAAACCTGTAAAGTCCAGGGAGAGAAGCTATTCAAAGGACCACACAATAACATCAAGATATAGGCACTTTGTCTCTTGAAGGTCCATTTCTCTCTGGATGGGGTTCGTCCCCTCCCCACGGTGGCCCTCAGGCACTTCAGGTTAACATCTAAATGGTAGCGAAAGATCTTCTCTATCAACTAGTTCCAGAAATGTGCTAGGACTGAGTCTCCTTGACTGGGCTTGCATTGTGTGACTATTTAGGAACCACGGGATGGAATACTCTCATTGGCCAAACCTGAGACTTGTACTGGGCTGGAAGGCAAAGGTGGGGTTAGACTCAGGCACTTTCAAGGATTAAAGAGAAGAGTGGCTTTTTGGGTGTTGATAGGAGAAGAAATGAGGACGGATACCAAGCAGGAAAAACTGAAATGGTGCCCACCATGTTCCCTTCTCTCCTCTCCTCACCATCTCCCGTGTTTGCTGGAACTATTGAATCTCGAGTTATTCAGGCCGTCAGAAAGAGAGGGGTTTCAAAGACCCATAGAGCCACCTGGTATGGGTTGCCTCGTCTTTTATACTTGATGGCAACTAATGAACCTCAAAGTGGCGTTTCTTTGTGTGTGGCCAGTCGTAAGTGGCTGGCAGTTAAGCCCGAATGCTGTAATGATGAACTCAGAAAGTCCATTTTCATACTCTAGTTCGTCCATCCCCAAAGATATTTATGAGCACTTAGAATCGCAGCTTCCGGGCACCGGGAGAAAACATCACCATCACACGACATTATGATCCTAATACCAATAAATGGGAAAGGAAGCATAAATGATAATAATCTGGAAAAAGCCATCTTCTCCTCCTCATTTCCTGCCTGTTAGCCAGGCTGGGCTCGATGTTGACAGGAAGCAGGGGAGGCATATTTGAATCTGTCCCTCACCGCTCTCAATGTTGCCTGCTGCTGCCTAGTGTCAGTCCTCGCGATCTCTTTCTTGGACCACTACCGTTCCCCCAACCCAGGGTCCCCCCACATCCACCCCTTGCCCTAGCTCACCCTCTACTCTGCTGTGTGAGCCGTCTGCCGGAAAGTGGAGTGCAGCCCACGAACAAATGTCCTGCAACCCGCCTCACGTCACTCCCAGGACTCCAATCTCTGACTCCATGACAGTGTTCCTTACACTTTCCTCATTTGCCCCTCAACTGTGTGATTTTTTTCCTATGTTTCTGTATCACTTCCCTAATGCTTTCCTTAATAATTTCCTTAAGTTCATTTACCCTTTCTTTACACTCACCCTTGTTCTAAGCAATAATCTTCACTAAATTTCAATTTCCATGTGCTATTATTACCATTAAACATGAGGGGAAGTTAAAATAATAATGATTTTTCAACGTTTTTTTTTTTTTTTTTTTTTTTTTTTTTTTTTAATTTATTTTTGGGACAGAGAGAGACAGAGCATGAACGGGGGAGGGGCAGAGAGAGAGGGAGACACAGAATCGGAAACAGGCTCCAGGCTCCGAGCCATCAGCCCAGAGCCCGACGCGGGGCTCGAACTCACAGACCGCGAGATCGTGACCTGGCTGAAGTCGGACGCTTAACCGACTGCGCCACCCAGGCGCCCCAAAAATAATAATGATTTTTAAAAACGTTTCTAAATCGATCCAGTGTTCCAACAACAGTACACATCCTCTCGTTTGGGAACACTAGCCCTCAAGATTAATTCCAAACACAACAGGGCCTCAGTTTCTTAATCTGGCCCCAATTTCTCTTTCTGGCCTTGACCCTCTCTGGGTGGTTCTCCAGATATCCTGAATTCTTTGCAAATACACATGTGGCTTTGCACATGCTCTTCCTCTGCCTGGAATGACATCCTTCCGCCTTCCTTCTTTACTGGACCAACCATCCTTACCCTACAATTCTTATTCCAGTGGTAAAACTCTACGAAGGATTGTTATTCCTGTGAATGGCTGCTCCAGCTGTAAGATGGATGTATTGTACCGTGTGTTGGATTGCTTCACTCACTTCCTGCCTCCCCCTTTCTACGAGCTCCCACCAGGTAGGGGGCAATCTGATTCCTACCTATATCTCAGTGTGCTGCACAAGGAGCCCCTCAGCCCCTCAGGGAAGGTTTTCTGTATTTGCTACAATGACATTCAGTCATATTTGTTCTGTTCCTCTTTTCCGATAGCAATGGGGATCATTTTACTTCCGAGATTAGCAGGTATTTGTAGAAGGTCCACACCCACTATACAAATTCTACAAAGCAGTGCTTCTTGCCTTTTTTATGGTCAGTTGTAATAGTAAACTATGACAGAAAATGTTCACACATGCAATATTCTACCTTGGAAAAAAAACCGAGACTGCTATCTACATTTCCTACATTCCGTAACTCTACCCTATTCTCTCTCATCCAAGACAGCAATATTTAAGTGGCAGTGAGAGTCATATTACCAAAGAGGTAAAGTTGACTCCACTCTGATTCATTATTTAAAAAGAGAATCATTTGAACATTTTTATATTTAGGGTTTTAAAAAATTTTTTTTCCCGATGTTTATTTATTTTTGAAAGAGAGAGAACATGAGCCGGGGAGTGGAAGAAAGAGAGAGAGAGACAGAATCCAAAGCAGGCTCCAGGCTCTGAGCTGTCAGCACAGAGCCTGACATGGGGCTCAAACTCACAAACTGCGAGATCATGATGGGAGCCAAAGTCAGAAGCTTAACCAACTGAGCCACCCAGGTGCCTCTATATTTAGGTTTTAGTAAGTAACAATCACATGTGAAACAGCATTCTCCAAGAAAACAGAGTTTGTACCTATTTTTTTTTTCTTTTCTTAGTTTCACAAGTACATACCCAGTACTGAAACATAGTAGCTGCAGAGTAAATATTTTTAATAAGCTATCACACCCATGCACAGTGAGTGGAGTAACCGACTGTGCGTGGGTGTATAGGTGGAGGGGAGATCCTGCAAGGTAAGAAGACACCCGCACAAAACATCTATAGTCTGAACCAGTCACACATGACACTGCGACATTTCAAGCACATTGATGCTAAACTTACAGTACCTGTCACTGAATTTTCACAATCAGTAAATAGTAACAAAATAACTTTTCTTCTGTGAGGGAGTATGACAGGATAATATTATACATGATATTATATCCTTTTAGTATATATGATCCCTTTAATATTATCTCTGGGACAAATTATGGCTGTATCTTATGGCTTTCTATTTGTCTACACGTCTGTAATGAACAGAACTTGCTTCAAGAATCTTTTTTCCTTTTAACATAGAAAGGTTCCTCCCCACTCCTTACGAAAGGGAGGCGTCTTCATCCTGGCAAGTTGGAGGCTCACTCTTCTAAACCCTTCTTTTGGCTAGTGTTCCGCTTCCCTCTCTGTGGCTCTGTCTGGCCCCTCCCCCACCCCAAGATCTCTGACGCTTCTATTAGTCCTTTATTTCTCTCAGCCTCAGCCCGGTCACCACATAGGTGATGGTAACAATAGAAAAGAAGAGCCAAAACAAGCAGAAAAGATGGGTGAGACGCTATTTTGTCTCCTGTTTGCCATGAGATTGTGTGCTTTTAACTGGGAGGTGCCTGACTAGACAGAATGGGGAAGGCCTGCTTTGAGCTTCTCACTTCTGTCTGCCATTTTCCTTCCTTTTAACAATAGCCACTGATATCATGGGCAGCCCCAAGGCTCGGGCACTTGCCGGCACGCTGGTGCATTTGCCATTTCTTATGATGGTGAGAGAGCTGAGGTAGAAACATTAAAGGTCTCTGATCCTTGATGTCCAGGGGAATCCCAGAAATAAGCACATGCTCGTCCCCTGTCACTACCCCAGTGCCTGTCATCTCTAATGTTTTTACCTTACCCTGAGCAGATGTTAGGTCCTTAACAGCTTCTGGCCGAAGATTGGGAATGGTGTCCAAAAGAAATGCGTCTTAAAGTGAAAACTAGGCGTTAAATCCCACAAGAAGACAAACCAAGCAAGACGGAGGACTTTGGGTTGGGACGTTGAGGGTCCTGCCCAGCTAGTCAAGGCCTGTGTCTAGGATGGCCTTTTGGTGTATGAAAACCTGACCAGAAATGATACCCAGCACATCTTACTGAGTCTCCAAATTAAAAGTGTCAGGGGCTTTAATACCTAACTTCAGCCTCCATCAACTGAGCTTTTTTAATAAGCTGCAACTAAGGCTATTATTTCTGTGATGATTAAAATCAGAAGTCTACTTATAAAGAAAAGATCAAACTTGGAAGGAAATACAAACCAAATACAACCTCAGAATTTCAAAACTTAATCATAATAATGCCAGTACCATTCTATTCTCGTCTGATTTATGCTGCCTACAAAGAAAGATTGGTAAATTGAAAGTTTTTATTTGGCATTTATTGTGCATTTTGGAGGATTTGTAAATTTGGCTCTTGATTGGTTGACATTATGGCTGCCTTGTAGGACTCATAAATCAGTTTTCTGATGTGGCAAATCAATTTTGTTTTAGAGATGAGCCTCAGTTACTAAATGAAGTAATGTGATCTTCAGACGGAAGAGGCCGGGGAAAGCCCTCCCTGTGTGCTGGCGAAAGGAAGGTTTTTGAATTTCCTCTTTTGGTGCTTATACACCTTAGATCATGGGTCACGAACTGGCTACCAAGGCCCTCGTATGGCTTGTGAATTCTTTTGTTTTTTTCAATTTTAGGTTACTATTGTCAGCAGGGAAGATTTTAAATGGAAATTCAAGTAAAAGTGCTGTCTCTTGAAAAACAATCTGAGGCTCTGGCCACTTGGCTTGCAACTTCATGGCAACAGCCAGCTGGAGTTGTAGAGCCGTGGCCCCCTGTACCTGGGGCATGAGCACCCAGTCCGCCACAGTTCCCATCTGGTCTGCTGTACTCACTTACATCGCTTGCCTAGCCCTTGTGAACTTTTGATCTTGTGACTCTATTTTAGACTCCAGAACATTTAGACCCTAGAATAACTCTAGACTAGGGTTGAAGAAAAATCATATTAGTTTGTGGTTTATCTGACATTCAAATTTAACTTGATGTCCAGAATTATATCTGATAATCCTACTCTGATAGGCAGAATTCTTTTTTTTTTTTTAAGTTTATTTATTTATTTTGAGAGAGAGACTCATGAACCGTGAGATCATGACCTGAGTCAAAACCAAGAGTTGGACACTTAAGCAACTGACCCACCCAGGTGCCCCTCTGATAGGCAGATTCTAAGATGACCCTCAAGATTTCCACATTTCTGGTGTCTGTGCTTTCCCCTTGAGTGTGCATTCCTGTTGTTAGGTTGTATGCAGAGACGAAGGGATTTTGCAAATGTATTTAAGGTCCCAAATGGGTTGACACTGGGTTAATAAAAAAAAGAGATTGTTCTGGGTGGGTGTGACTTAATTAGGTTGGGCCTTAAACAGCACTGTTCCTTCCTAAAAGAGAAGATTTGTAGCGTGAGAGGTTCTTCCGTTGGTCTTAAAGATGTAGACTGTCACGTTGTGGAGACAGCCTACGTAGAGGCCCATGTGACGATGATCTGGCAGCAGGCCCCAGCTGGCAGCTAGGAAGAAATAGTAATCTCACAGTCACAAGGAAATAAAGTTTCACAACCAATGAGTTTGAATGGGAGCCCGAACTTTGGATAAAAATGCCCCCTACCAACACCTTGATTTTAGCCTTTGAGACCCTAAGCAGACAATCCAGTTGACCCATGCCCAGACTCTCGACACACTGGAACCGTGAGATAGCACATTTGTGGTGTTTTAAGCCACTGAGTTTGTGGTAATGTATCACACAGCAAGAAGATACTAATACACTTATCAAAGTCTTGGTTTCTTTGTCTTCATTCGAAAAAAATTCAAACACTTTCATTAATTACAAAGATACTCATAAACCACTAATGAGTGAATTGACAAGTTGTTTTCTTTCCTAACTAGGTGGTGCTCAAGGTTATTTTATTTATTTATTTAAAAAAATTTTTTTCTTAACGTTTATTTATTTTTGAGACAGAGAGAGACAGAGCATGAACGGGGGAGGGTCAGAGAGAGAGGGAGACACAGAATCTGAGACAGGCTTCGGGCTCTGAGCTGTCAGCACAGAGCCCGATGCGGGGCTCGAACTCACAGACTGTGAGATCATGACCTGAGCGGAAATCGGACGCTCAACCGACTGAGCCACCCAGGCACCCCAAGGTTATTTTAATTGAGTTCTGATATGCTGACTACCAGTTAAACCCACACCTTGCCTATGTAGAAGATTAATATAAACATACCTGTGATAATATGGCATGTGTGTGTTTGGGGGGGCGGGGGGTAGGATTAAAATGGACTCCATCAGTTCCTTCATGACCCTCCTGCCTTACAGATTCTCCCCATCATGGCCTCTTTGCCAACTCCATGGACTTGTAACTTTTTTCACTACTGCCGACACTTTTTTCTCCATCTTTTCCAATTTTAGTCTCTAACATCAAGAATCTAATGGGACCAATAGCTCCCTGTTTGTTACTAAAGATTTTTTGTGCCGACTCACATTATAATGTCTGAGAAGCAGACACCAAGAGAGTGGGAGTTCTGGTAATCTATTGCCATGTAACAAATCTGCAATGTGTGCTGAGCTCAGTGGGTTCGGCTCATCTCTGCTTCATGTGGCATCAGCAGAGGTGACTCAAATGGGGCTGCACATTCACTTCCAAGATGGCCCACCCACGTACCTAAAAAATCGGTGCTGGCTGTTGTTTGGGAGCTCAGCTGAAGCTGCCAGCCAAGGCCTCTTTTGTTTCTCTATGGGCATCTTCACACGGCTCCTTGGACTTCTCCACAGCACGACAACTAGTATTACAAAAGACAAGAAGACCTTGTCAGGCCTAGGTCCGGAAACTGGTACAGCACTGCTTTCACTGTATTCTTTTGCTTAAACAATCAGAGTCAGGGAGAGGAGCTATGAGCCTCTCACCTCTGTATGTGGGTGATATTGAATTTGCTGCCATATTCTTCTACCGAAGTATCTGAGTCACCAACCTATTATTTGACTGTCCTTGGGTCAGGTAGCCATTTCTGGCCAAATCATTATGGTGGAGGAATGGTTGTGTGGTACTGATTATGGCTGTCCATGTGAAAGAAAAGACAAAAATGTTTAAAAAACATTTGCATCGCTTAGCAAGAAATGTGGTTGAGACAATTTTCCTTAGAAGCGTCAAAGAGTGGGGCGCCCGGGTGGCTCAGTCGGTTGGGCATCTGACTTCAGCTCAGATCGTGATTTGGTGGTTTGTGAGTTCGAGCCCCGCCTCGGCTTCTGTGCTGACAGCTCAGAGCCTGGAGCCTGCTTTGGATTCTGTGTCTCCCCCTCTCTCTTCCCCTTCCCTGCTCATGCTCTGTCTCTCTGTCTCTCAATAATAAATAAACGTTTAAAAAAGAAGGGTCAAAGAGTGTGGCAGATAGGGCCTCTGTTAGAGCATGCAGGGCCTGGAAAGATAAGTTTTTTGTGTGAGACCTCTGTCTGTATAAACAATTTGTTTAAAAATAAGTTCATGGAAGTAAAGTGATGTATTGATATAAAGATTTAGAATAATAGAGAAGACGTCTTTATGTATTTGCTTGTTGTCCAACAGAATACGTGAGAGTTGCACAAACCAGTCATAGCATTCTGAGGACCAGTCTTGTACAAGCTTGTGGGAGAAGTATCATGGCAACAGGCAAGGGCGGTCGCTTGCCAGTTACTCTCCTAGAACCTGGGACCAGCTACAGGAGCCCAGGGCAAACTGATAGGTGTTCCAGCACTCCTCAGAGCATCCAGTCAAGCATGGGTGTGAAGAAGCAGATCAGAGCATGCCCTAGAGGGGAGAAGTGGTGCTTAGGAACTGGGGAGATTTAGAAAATTGGGAGGAAGTCCTCCAAAGTGAACAGCTCCTGAGGGAAGACGCTTGGAGGAAAAACCCTGTAATGGGGTTTAAGTGTGCTAATAGTGGCAGGAAACACAAATGACGCTTCCGGAATGGATTTGCCAACAATCAGGCTTCTTGATTAGAGTGACAGATAGACGTTGTTTTCCTGTCTCTAGTACTCCATGCTCCTTTCTTCTAGCAGACACAAACCCTCCTGAGAGGATTCCATCCTGCATATTCAAGGAAAGGACCACCGTGACCTGGGCCCTGGGCCACGGTGGTCAGTGCATGTTTCAAGCTCGCTTACATCACTTTCTATATTCCCTGGCCTTGGCACTTCATTTAGAGATGGGCGTTTGGTCAGATAGAATATTTTGGGGGGATTTTATATATGGATCCTCAAAGAAAGAGGGGCTGTTCTCACTGTTCTCACAAGAAATGAGGATGTAATCATTCGAAGCTGGGCCAGAGAGAGGAAACCACCTACAACAGAGGAGAACAAGACCAATACACGAAGAAAAACGGGAACAAGCAGAGAGGGAGAATAAATGGAAAATGACACCATCTGAGCCCCTGGATTCTGCTGTGCCTGAAACTATCATTAACTCAAGGTGCCTTTGGCTACTCTTGGTTTCAGTTATGTGGACTGATTATCTTTTGTGCTTAAGCTGTTCTGAAATGGGTTTTGTCTTTAACAGTCAGGTGTCCTTGAATGCATATCTACATAAGGAAGAGTAAATTCTTTCTCCTGCACACATACCAATATCATTCCAGCAAACTTTAATACAATTAATTTCATTGAAATGGTATCAGGTTCTGTTATGTTCCAACCATTGTGTTCAATATTTTAGATGATACAAATTTTATTTTATTTATTTATTTTTTTATTATTATTTTTTTAACGTTTATTTATTTTTGAGACAGAGAGAGACAAAACATGAACGGGGGAGGGTCAGAGAGAGGGAGACACAGAATCTGAAACAGGCTGCAGGCTCTGAGCTGTCAGCACAGAGCCCGACGCAGGGCTCGAACTCACGGACAGTGAGATCATGACCTGGGCCGAAGTCGGCCGCTTAACCGACTGAGCCACCCAGGTGCCCCTAGATGATACAAATTTTAGTAAATAACCGTGTTAGGCCAGTCTTTCTGGAATCAGAGCTGGAGAGGAGAATTCATGTGTAAGTGATTTATTGAGGGTGTGCTCTCGGGAGACTGCTGTAGAGAGTGAGCAAAGAAGGATAGAGAATAAGAAGATACCAAACAAGGTCAAGTCTAGCCTCAGTCTTTTCCTGGGGGGAGCTCAGGAGTGTAATTTGCACCACAGAACTTGTCCAGCTTTAAGGCAAGGGGCTTTTGTACCCCTGCATCTGGCTGCTTCATGGGAGATACACACTCCAAGGCAGTTACAATTGCCCAAGGGCAACGCTGCAGAGAAGATTGCAGGTGTGAGCTGTGAGAAATAATGCTGGCAGCCGGGGGTGGGGGCAGGGATGGGCCCAACCAGCCTGTAGAAGGGACCCCATGGGATCTGATGAGTCACCTGTAGCATCTGCTGCAAGAATAGTCCTTGTCTTCTAGGTACTTAAAATTTGGAAAATATTGGTAAACTTAATAGACATAGCTCAGACAAATCCTTTTAAAAAGAGTGCTTAATAGCAATTGTTTTGTGAAAATGCAAAAGAAGAAAGAAATGCGGAAAGAGGAACTGAAATTCTGAGTAAAACTGTGTGCAAGCATATGCATCGACCAAGTATCATGTTTATTTCATTCCTGTGTCTTTCTAGTATATCTCTGTGTCTTTTATTCTATTGTATTTGTGTCCCTGTCCTAAGGAAGGTAGACTTTGGAAAAGTTCTAAAGAACACGTTGAGTTGGACCTTCAAGCATAAGAACAACTTTGATAGTGAAAGAGGGAAGAGAAGAAAGTAGACATTGAGTGGAAGAAACTACTTGGGGGAAATTATAGGCATCTGTGTGCAAGTAGAAATGAGGTATAAAAATCCAGGACAAGGAGCAGGGGATGACTGGATTGTAGGTTCAGAAATAATCTTGAAAGGCCACCTGTGAAGCAAAGTTAAGTTTTCTTTCTTCATCGAAAAATATAGTAAGGTAATTTCTCTTTGAAAATTTGTTCTTAGTGTGCATGAGAATAGATTGGTTATAATCCTTAGTTTACACCCGAGGATCATCCTTTTTTATGTTATTGCTTCAGCTTCCTTTTCTCCACCCTGGTTTGTGCCTCCCAAGTCTAGTTTAATACTAGGGTACTCAAATAATGCACTGTTGTAGTTCATTAATTTTCACTGCTGTATGAAAGTGTATTCTGTGACTATAGCACAGCTTTTCCATTTTCTTGGCAATGAACACTTGAACCATTTCCAAGTTTTTTCTATTTTGAGTAGTATCACTAAAAAGATTCTTGTACACATCCCCTGGTATGCATGTGAAGCAGTTTCTCTTGGTATATGTCAAGAAGGGAACTGCTGGTTGGTGGGATATGCAAATGTTTAAGAGAGAATGCCAAATTACTTTGTGAAGTTGTTATACCAGTTTTTATTCTTAATAGCTATGTGTAAGAGTTCTCTTCGATCCACATCTCCAAAATTTGGCATTATTCAAACTTTAAAATTTTTTGTCCATTACAAATTTGTCCAAAAAAATCAATCATTTGTCATCAGTTGGGTGTAAAATGAAATTTTTTATATTGATTTTCATTTTCCCAATTATTACAGAGGTTGAGCTTCTCTTGTACTATTTTTAGCCAGTCGTATTTCTGCTTCTATTCTATTGCCAATCATACGTTTAATTTTTTTTTATTTTTTTAAACTATGATATAATTGTTTTATTTTGATTTTTTTTTAAAAATTTAATTCCAGTGTAGTTAACACACAGTGTTATATTATAGTTTCAGGTGTGCAATACAGTGATTCAACAATTCCGTATATTAGTCGGTGCTCATCAAGATAAGGGTACTTTCAACCATTCATACTTTTTAAATCTATTTTTCATTTCAATGCTTTTTCTTTTTGTTGTGTATGTAATATACTGATGCATATCTTGATATATTCTTCATCCTAGTCATTTGTCAATGAATTGAGTTGCAAATGTACTCTCAGTTAATAATTTGTTGTTTTACTTTCTTTAAGGTAAAGATGACTAAAAATACCTTGTTTCTTCTCAAATTTTCTGTAACAAATATATATTTGTTTTAAAATAGAAAAAAAGTTGAAAGTCTCAGGTGAAGGGTGTAATATGGAATTGACTTTAAAAATGTGTTTGCATGTGTGTGTGTTTATTTGGAGGCACATATACAAAATTTTTAATATTTATTATTAAAAATAAGGTTTATAGATATTATTAAATGTCTGTGTTTTTGCATTTTAATAATATAAAATGAATATTTGCTTTTTGGAAATCGATATAAAAATCATTGAAGTTTCAGAAAAGTGTAAAATCTTACAAAGAAAGGAAAAAGAATGTGTTCTACACCAAAAATAAGGTGATTCTAACATGCACAAAGGGAAATAAACAACATCTAAAATTTTATGTAGCGGGGCCATGGGCCATTCATTCCAAATCTAAAACATGTAAATTGCTTTAATTTCTTAGAATATATAGCTCCAGAAAAACTAAAAATAACATCATTAATTAGAGTTTCCGTTACGGAATCAAAGAAACCAAAGTTCAATACAGGGCTTTATGGTGAAAACAAATAAATCCATACTTGAAGAAGCAAATGGATAGTGGAGGCTTAGAGTTTCTTTCTTACTACTTGGAAGTATGATATGGAAATTTATGAGTCTGATCACAACCCTTAAATCACACTTCATGACATTGGGAGGGGGTGTGTCAAAAACTAGTTTAACAAAACTTGTAATATATTGAGTTCATCCTTTATTAAAACTTTAAATAGTAGCCTTCATTGATTTGTTGCCAGAAGGATAGTACTTATATTGTATATTAAAAAGATAATAACCATTGATGAAAGGAAAAATCTAGGTAGGAGTTACAAATTTGGTTTGAATTTTCCTATGAGATCTATTGTTTGTATAATCCATCAGAGTTTTAAAATGTCTCTTACCTTCATTAATTCGCTTAGTCTCATGATAACCTTGTGAACCACACAGGCAGGAATCATTAGTTCCAATGAGGCAATCAGGTCTCAGAAGGCACACATTCCCAAGGAAATATAATGAGCAAGTCATGAAGCCAGGATCAACCCCAGATCGTCTTTCTCCAATTCCAGTGTTTTTTTTCCTAAGGCAGAATGGGACTTAGGAAATATGGTCATTCAGTAATAACCGCCAGGGATGTTTGTTTTTCTATTTCCTACATGTAGTTGAGAAATTAATCAGTTTTACAAAAGAAAATGCTTTTCATTATGAAACAATTAAATCAGCTCCCCTCTTCCAAGGAAGAAAGGAAAGTAGCAGTTTCCTTATTCAAAGAAACCAAATGAAATGTGGAGGAAAATGAAAGCCAAGGACACAGTTGGAGAAGCCCTGAAGAGTAACACACAGATGTCAAAATACAGACACATCAGGGGAAAAGAATGCACGACTCCTGCCAGGCTCTACCTTAATAAAGCATGCAGTTATACACACAGGTCTTTTGGTTGCAGGATAAGTGGAATCAGGGGAAAGGCAATGCTACTAGGTTAAATCTGGGGTGTCTGATTTCATGGAGCAATTTGGGAACGGGTTGAGGAGAGAATGCAGATTGTATTAGCAAAGACTTACAGTTGGTTGGGTCAAGGAGGCTCTATTAGAGGAGTGAAGGATCATAAACTTTGATACAGAAAATGAAGGCCTTGAGAAATAGGAGGATGGTTGTTACTGAAATAGATTTGATGGAGTTTATAACCAAAACAGATGAACAACGGTGATTCATTCAATGAGTAAACATAAATCAGGTGTTAAATGTTCTGATTAGGAAATACTGAGTTAAAAAATAGACAATTAAAAGATACCAAAGTGCTACTGAATATGAAAATTTGTTAAGCAAAATCAATTGATATTATTAAAAAGGGATACTTCTGGCTTGGACCCAAGTTATGGAATATCAGTGGGAAAGTGTCCAAAGCACATCTGGTTTCAACCTACCTAGAGACAGTGACCAGTTCAGCAGCTTTGATTTCCTAGACCCTGGGAATTCCACTGCCCCAAACACGTTTCCTGGATGTAACATAAAAAAATAAACAAACAAACAAAAAACGAATTAAAATTTAAGGATGACTGTTTTCAAAGAAACAAAATAAGACTCATTAATTTTATACCTAGCTCAGATAAAAAAAATCAGAAAAACATTTCTGAAACTGTAGCCCCTATGAATCCTTCTGGAAGAAACTACTGAAGAAACATTGAAGAAAACATTTTAGGATTGTTGGAAATTGTATGATTTTTTTAGCCAACAAAGAGATGCTAGTCCATAGCAAAGAAAGCCACAAAAAGAAGATGATAGTTCAACACTCAGAAGTAGAACAAAGACTAAATGAGAATTTTAGCTATAAGAATAAAATATAAATGCAATTAATATTAACAACGTAGAAACTATGCAAATTACAATAACTGGGAGAAAAGAGTGAGAGAAAGTAAAGGAAGTGTAAGTATGCTATGTCTTTATCCTTTATAACCAAGACTAAAAAGATGCCATTTAAAGATGGTAATTCATAGAAAATTATCCAATCAACTAAAATTGGAGGAAGGGGCAAAGGGAGATGTGGACATGCATCGTTCTTGTCACTGTAATAAAATTTCAAATGGCACTGCCTAAAGAAAGACAGGCTTAAATGTATTAAGTTTTGTGATTATAAAGAAATTATCTAGGGGCGCCTGGGTGGCTCAGTCGGTTAAGCATCCAACTTTGGCTCAGGTCATGATCTCACGGTCCGTGAGCTCGAGCCCCGCGTCGGGCTCTGTGCTGACAGCTCAGAGCCTGGAGACTGTTTCGGATTCTGTGTCTCCCTCTCTCTCTGACCCTCCCCTGTTCATGCTCTGTCTCTCTCTGTCTCAAAAATAAATAAACGTTAAAAAAATTTATATTAAAAAAAAGAAATTATCTAGAAGAAATATGTAAACCTTCCAAATGATCAAAAGAAATACAGTACAGACTATATAGTGAATTAATTTTAAAATGTAAAGAAAATGCATAAAGACAGAAAGCATACTGTGATGCCAACATTAAGAGACAAAATGTAGCTGATATGTCAGTAATTGTAAATGGGTCAAATGCCATGATTTAAAAAATACAATTGGATTACAGAGCAAAACCCAATTATATGTCGAGAAAAGAGAAGCATTTAAAACAAAGAAGAGTGGAAAATAAAAGAATAAGAAAAAGCATACTAGGCAAAAAAGATTAGATCAAAATAAGAGTAGATAATTAATTGAAAACAATTGTTGAATTAAAATATAAAAACAGAATTTTGGAGGGGGGATGGGAGAGGATAAATAGATAAACTCCACTGGATCACTCAAACAAGGAAAGCAAATAATATGCAAATTAAACCATAAAAAATAAATAATTATGGACAGAAAAGCTGAAAAATTATGAGACTACTTTGTTGCACAATATGCAAATAAGTTGGAAAAGGTGAATATGATGAATACAATGAATTATTATCTAGGAAAACATAGATCACTAAAAGTGACCCCAGAAGAAATAGAAAATGTAAAAAGATCAAATAACATGAGATGCAGATATGTGTGCTGATATTCACAAATACCCGTAAGAGCAAGAGTGGATTCTGGTCTTTAGAGTCTCAGTGCTTAAACAATTTTGTCACCCTCTTTATAAAAAAGATACAAGTTTTCAAAACAATAAAATTAGTAAACTGAATGTGTATTTGGAATGAAAAAAAAAAGGGGGGAGGGGGAGAAACAAACACTACACCAGAATGCAAATATTACAAAACTCAGACAAATAATACAATATTTTAATTAATTCACCTATGATACATTTTTATTTCTACAGTTCTAGGCTACATACTTTGTGACCTCTTCATATGACAATGATTTTTAAGCATCATTTTCTGCAGAAAGGCAAAAGGCAATTTGGTCTTTCTTCTAGCAATATTAATCAAAGTTTGTTTTTTATTATTGTCTCTTTCAGCTTTATGGCTCATTTTGATAATATAATAAACATTTTAGGATTGTTGGAGAATTTGGGAAAACCACTATTAAGTTTCTTTCATATATGAGATATGTATTTTTAGGTATTTTAAGATTTCCTGTGCAGGGTTTCATCATAACTACTATTTGAAGTGATGTTGTTCATTGCCTAGAGCAATTAAAATTCATTTTAAAATTGTTATTATGTTGTATAGAGCTACATAATCGTGTTATTAAATTACTCACAAACTATGTGCATTGACATATTGTTACATATGTGTGGTTTTGCCCCTATAATACTTGTTTCTTCAAGCTCTTTCAGTTTGGGGTGGTAATTTGGCATGCCATTTGTCTGGAACCTCCCAACCTTGCTAAGGTGCAGTTCAATATCTAAGGATCCAAAAACAAAAACCAAACAAAAGCATATGACTTCACATACAAGTGTATTTATTGTTCTTGGTACTGGTAACATTTTATGCTCTTCACATGAGAATTCTGGTATGTTCTATTTTGCATAGTTTGAGTTCTTTTTTTTTTTATTCTTAAGTATAGTAGCTTATAAATATATACTGTATTATTGCACATTTTCCTTCCAGGAGAAATCTTCCATTTTCACTAGATATTGATTGGAAATAAATCTTTTGCTTACACAGTTATATGTGTGACAATTAGAAGACTTTTCCACAGATTAGCTGCTGGTTACATACACTTCAATCTTTATTTCTCCTCGATCCAACTACATCGAGAACTGGTACCACAGGACAAATTCATTCTCAGCATAGCCTCTGCTGCACTTTCCTGTCGTGATGCCAGAAAGTCAATAGAGTCCGAAGTAGGAGTACTTTGGAAGACAATCTTAAATACCACATCAGCTAACAATAACAAAACAATACACAGAAGTGACTGAGACTATAGTGTGTGTGTGTGTGTGTGTGTGTGTGTGTGTGTGTGTGTTTTGTATCCTATTAAAACCAAACTAAATGCTTTCTCATTGTAGGTTAGATTCTTCAGAATCAGAAGTTTGGAATCAGTTTGGAGTGCAAGATCTCATTAGGGATCAAGACTTGTGGTGGGAAGGAGAGGAAGCTGGTCAGCACAGAGCCTGTGATAAGAGAAACCTAGACAGTATCAATCGTTAGAGTGCTGTGCACTGGGCTGAAGTGCCTGGACCCTCCTATCTTTCCTCATTCAGTCACTGGAGGAGAAGGCTGCCCTGGGCATGGTGTGGCCTCAGACACCTACACCTTTCTGCACAGAAAGTAGACCCCAAAGTTGCTGATGGCTAGAGACTGTCTCCTGACTACACTCCCCTCAGTTGATATGCAAGTCCTTTCTTGAAGGGGATTGGGTGGTGCATCCCCAAGGCTACCATGTTTCTCTTAGCCAGAGCCACAAAAATGTTTGCAGCCACTCCACCATCAGCTGAAAAGAGCAGAAGAGTGACACAGAAATTAACATGGGAAGAGACAGTGGCCTCAGACAATTGTGATTAAAAATATCTTTGCAGATTTCACAAGAAGATATGACCCAGTGGACACATTTCTAGGGCCCTTCCAGGGCCATGTTAGGGTCCCAAGCAAGGGGTCCTGGGGCTTAAGTTTCATTAGTGTATGTTAAACCTGTGAGTATAATCAAAGTGTTGCATCTCCCAAAAACAGCTACCCAGATGGTTTCACAGAACAATTCTACCAAACCTGTAAGGAAGGGGTTAATCCAGTACAACTTAAACTGTTCCAGAACACAGAAGTATAAAGCAGTTTTGAAGTTCTCTTCTTATGAGGTTAGCATAATATTGAAACCTAAACTCTACAGAAAAGGAGAAAAAAACTAAATAGCAGACCAAACTAATCTGCATATATTAACTGCTATGGATTGAATTTTATCTCCCTAAAATTCATATGTGGAAGCCCTAGCCCCCAGTGCAATGGTATTGGGGGTAGGGCCTTTGGGAGGGAATTAGGTTTAGATGAGTTCATGAGGGTGGGGCCCTCCTAATGGATTAGTGCCTTTATAAGAGGTGCCAGACAGCTCTCTCTCTCTCTACCAAGTGATGATCTTGCAAGGGGGCAACTGTCTGCAGGAAGAGAGCCCTACCCTGGCACTGAATCAGCCAGCATGTTGATATTGGACTTTCCAGCCTCCAGTATGGTAAGAAACATGTCTGCTGTATAAGCCACCCAGCTTTTGGCATTTTGTTACAGCAGCCAGAGCTGACTAAGACAGCAACGAACAGAGCCCAGAAGCACATTAAAAGAGAACTAGAACTTAGTGAGACTGAATTCCAAGGTGTTGAAAGGTTAGGAACCCCACCAGTGTAGTTCATCATAGAAATACATCAAAAGAAAAAAAATATATGATTATCTCTAAGGATGCTAAAAAGATATTGCATAAAAAATTTAGTAGCTCATCGTAATAAAAACTTTAACAAAAAAGACATAAATATTTCTTTACATGACATACAGCTATATGAATGTATATTTTAAATATACCTTACCCTCAAAATCAACATCATGCTTAATGAAGACATAATAGGATAATTCTCATTAAATTCAGTTTCAACA
Organism: Panthera pardus; assembly: GCF_024362965.1. Lineage (NCBI taxonomy): Eukaryota > Metazoa > Chordata > Mammalia > Carnivora > Felidae > Panthera > Panthera pardus. The sequence goes on from NW_026526688.1 coordinate 191,745,835, forward strand.
GAATTTTGGGTATTTTCTAGGTAAATTGAGCATAAAATTAATATTGAAATTAGACAAACAAATAGAATCAAGAAAATGCTGGAAAGGAAGAGTAACAAGGGGAATCTAGGTTTTCCAGGTATTGGAATATATTATACATCTACAGTAAGTAAAACAGTGTGGTATTGCTACATCAATAGACAGATTAGTGAACTCCATCAGGAACCCCAGAATATAAACCCAAATATGAATGAAACCTTAAAATATGAAAAAGGGATAAAATGAATTGTTCAAAATGGAGTTGGGAAAATTGGGACGCCATCTGAAAAAAAATGTAGCTGGCTCTTGACCTCATCTCACACATAAAAATAAGCTCCATATTTTGAAAAGATTCACTATGAATTGAAGCCATAAAATACTGGAAGAAAATACGGAAGAATTCTTTTAAAATAATCTTGGAGAGAGAAATTCATTTCTTATTATAACGCAAAACTGACACCAAAAGCTTATAAATTTAACCACATAAATGTAAAAATAGAATTCTGCAAAGGAAAAAAAAATAAACATAAAGCCAAAAGACAAACCACAACGTAGGAGCAAATATTTGCAACTCATATTGCAAATACAGAGATTCTCTCTTTTGTAGAGAGCTTCTACAAATCAACAAGAAAGAGGAAAAAATCTAAAAGAAAAATAAACAGAAGATTCCAATAGATTCTGATTTTTACAAAATCAGAAATACAAATGGTTCTTTAAATGCAAAACAAAAACGCTCAGCCTAATAATAAAATAAATGCAAATTAAAATCACAATGAGGTACCATTTTCTACTCATCAAGTTGATGAAGTTAAGAACATCTAATAAAATTCTGTGCCAGCAGGGTATATGGGAAGTAGAAACTCTCATACATTGGGAACATACTTGGCACATTCCCCTTGGAGGGCAATTTGGCAATATCGATTCAATTTACAAACGCCCATCTCCTTTAATTCTGGAATTCCACTGCTAGAAATTTATCCTTTTAATGAAAATTAGGTTGAACCAAGTAAAACTGTTATTTAGGTAAGCCAAAAATGGTTCACTCTCTGCACCTGTATATGGTCCAAATCAATACTCCCAAACGATTAAAATAATGAATGTAACAAAGATACAATCTACATGCCTATCAACAGGAGATCAGATAAATCAATTGTGATACATCCTTTCAGTGGATATAAGTATTTTTTTAAAGGAAGATGGAAGTAAATTTTTTTAAATGAAGTATTTGCTCATATACTGATATGGAATAATTCCATGGTATATTGTTCAGTTAGTAAAATGGTATGCACGGCCTGCCACCATTTGAGTAAAACTATAAAAAAGAATATAGTCATGTATTTTTTCTTGTATATGCAGAAAGTATCCCTGGCATGATACATTAAAAAGAAAAAAAAAACATTGCTTGCTTTTGGGGAGGAAAACTGTGACTGGGGGCAGAGAGGTAGTCATACTCTTGCAAAGCTTTTGCAAAAAATATTGCAGAAAAAAACTAATATATGAACTTTGGTAATATGTTGATTTATTTTGTCATTAAACAGATATTTATTGAGTAGTTACATTCTATGTTAGACACAATTCAAGTAGCCAAGAGACAGCCATGAACAAAATAGACAAAATCCTTGCTTTCCTGGTTATTACATTATAGTAGGTGGAGAAAGACAATAAACAAAGAAGCATATATACTTTATAAGCATATAATGAGGTGAAAAGCCCCATGGGTGAAATAGGGCAAAATTGGAACATAGGAAATACACAGGGTGGTCAGAGAAGGTCTGTCTAGTATGGCAATATGTGAGCAAAAGTCTCAGGAGGTAAGGGAGCCAAGAAAATCTGAGACAGGAGGTATTCCGGATGGAAAAGCAAATGCAAACGCCCTGAAGCCTGCATTGCCTGGTACATTTGAGAAGCAGTGAAGAGACCTGCTCGGCTAGAATGGGGAGATCTGGGAAAGGAGTGGGGACCTAGGGCAGAAAGTTGATGGGGGCAAATCATGTTGGCCTTTGGGCCAGATTAAGGACATGGAAATAAAGAGCCATTTACACTCCTGTTTCAGCCCTTGACAAGGAACAGAGGTTGATAGAATGCAAGATGCAGACATGAGGAGCACCCAGGGCCCAGAAAGGAACAGGAGGGGGGCACGAGAGGAAAAGAAGATGGATGTAGGGGTGGGAGGCTGGCCTGAGAGCCCTGAGCCTTGCCGTGTCCTTCAAAGAATGATTGAAGCACCGGAGACCAGAATCAGGCAGAGCGCACCTGAGGCTAGGACTCAAAAGTGTTTATGGAGTAGAGGTATGAATAGGGCAATAGACTCACCTTGTCTATCCATGTGGAAATCAGGCCCTACATAAACCATAGGCTCGTGTCGCATTTCTAGCAGTTAAATTTTCAACTAGTAAAAAGATCTTTGATGTTCACTTCCTCTGGATAAACACTGTGACCCTATAGATCTTGAGGATCTTGTTCAGCTCCACAAATATTCTCTACCTTTTTATAGATCCTAGTGTTTTATTCAACAGGGATTGTGACCTTCTCAAATAGGTTATCAGCATCCTTACAAGTTGCCTCTTTGAAGTTTGCTAACAAGGCCCCGCGCCTCTTCCTTGCTGAGCATTGAAATGTCTTACCCTTTCTCTCTGTGTGACTTGAGGCCCCTCCTCGCCTGTGGACAAAAAGGCAAATACAGGAGAGGTCTTGGATTAAATCAGGAATAGAGGAATCATTTTAGAATTCTATGTTAAGGAATTGTGCTGTGTGGAGTGAACTCAGGGAGTGCCACCTTCTTCTTCTTTCTCTTGCCGCATGTAGTTCTCATAAACTGCAAAAGTATTTTACATAAAAAACTTATTTTACATAGGTAGGGTTTGTAGCAGGATAGACTGGCCCAGTAGAAGATTAAACTTTCTAACAGACTGTTCAACAATGGGACGCAGTGCTTTAAAAAGAAGAAAGCATCCATTTAAAATATGAGAGACCCCTGTCCAGAGATGTTGAAGAAGGAATTCATGAATAGGCAGAAATTTGGATTAAATATCTTTAGGTTTCTTCCAACTCAGAAGTGCTATGAATGTGTCATACTAAAATTCTACCTTTGCTTTTGCATTCTGTATTTGGTATTTTGTCAGATCTATCTGGATCCTATTCAAGGGGCGGGAATGAACTAACGATTTCACTCCTAATAGGAGTGCCTGCTGAATTAGAGGCAGGTTATCACTTCAGGCTCTCCCACGCTAATAGAGCTAGGATAAGAATCTGGATCGCAGACAAAGGATATAAAGGATGTCCTAGGCTGAGTGTGCCACAAGCAAGTGCTGAGACACGGAAGCATTTCGAGGAGATACTGGTAAGGCAGTGGGGAGGCACGATAGGAAATGGCATGAAGTCAAGCAAGGATACTGTTTCAGGCAAAGTCCCAGCCTCAGTGTGATCCCATACAGGGCCTCTGGAGTATAAATTATTTTTCAAAGTTTGTCCAAACTTAAGGCAAGAGAACAGGAGTCTCATATTCCCACACCAGGCAGTCATTGGTTAACAGCTGCAGGGAAGATTTCGGTGCTTGTGGAGAAAGAGGCTCCAGTAACTTAAGGGCAGACCTCCAAAGAGAGTCACAGATGTGGATATCACACAAAATCCCAGGGAAGGACATACAGTAAAGTTAAACAGATCCAAGTGGATCTGGACAGAAAGCTAGCAGTGCCTCCTACAAAAGTCATAGCAAAGAATACAGAATCCAACTTCAAACCCAAATCTGAAAAGTGTAAAAGTACATCAGAAGCAAGTTCAGATATTGGGCACAAAATGGGTTTAAGTGGTTCAGGGCTGCAGAATCTAATTTTGTGAGAATGATAGACACTTAGATTTTTGTAGTGTATCAGAGTTCTTCAGAGAAGGATATATATATATATATATATATATATACACACACACACACACACACACACACACACACACACACATATATATACACACACAGATATATAATAACTGTATATATATATATATATATATATATATATATACAGATATAAACATACATACATATACAGATATATACTATATATACATATAGAGATATAATATTACAAATATACTTTTTACATATGTAGTATCAGTACATATGTATCTATGTTTCTACGTGTGTGTGTGTGTGTGTGTATGTGTGTATATATATATATATATATATATATATATATATATTAAAGGATTTATTTTAAGGAATTCGATCACATGATTGTTGGGGCTAGTAAGCCCAAAATTTATAGGGCAGGCTGGTAGGCTGGAAATGCAGGCAGAAGCTGATGTTACAGTCCTTGAGGCAGAATTTCTTCTCTGGAAACCCTTAGGGTTTGCTGTGATGGCTGTCGACAGATTGGATTAGGCCCACTCACATTATCAAGTGTGTCTCCTTTATTTAAGGTCAAGTGATTATAAACAATAACCACATCTACAAAGTACCTTAATGGCAAATGGCTAGATAAGTATTTCATTAAATTTTTGGATACAGTAGCCTGGCAATATAGACACAGAACACTGACAATCACAGGGAATATTCTGCCTATCACTAAGGGTCTTCTAACAGTTAAAGGGATTTTGTGGATTTAAACAATGAAGGCTAGAAGTTTTAGAGAGTATTTTGCCAATTTTTCTGGTTCTAATTATTTATATTCTTGTACAGATCCAGGATCCACACCTGTCACCTGCTAATCCTCACTCGAGTTAAGAATCTTATCACAGGGCTTGGTTTCAGGCATAGCATTTAATAAATGAACACTTAATGCTATGTTTGTATTAAGAAATAAAAAAAGTTCATTATTGAGAACCTTGTTTATAGTTTTTTTGTAATGAATAATCATATGTTGGTTCGGGGAAAACTTTGTGTCTATCTGGGAATTTTCATGGTGTGAAAGCATTGACTGTAGGAATCTGTTACTAAAAAAGATTTGCAAATCATGGAAACTTGTGAGTATTATCCTTCGTTTCCTTACTGAGTGGACAGCCTAGGGTACAGTAATGCTCTGTTTCCAATAAATAATGGTTATGTTTGACAATAGAAACTTAGCTCTGACTTAATTTAGGTTGGTGGCTCTCATTTTTTCCCTCCCAACACACCGAAAGGATACAAGTTTCTGTCATTAAAGACAGAGGCTCTTTCCAGAAGTGATGATAGAAACATGGCTACAGCATCTCAGTGTAGGGGGAGGAGGGGAATTATACAGCATGGCTCTGCTCTACCTCCCCAGTATATTGAGGATTGAGAATTCCTCCTCCAACTAACAAAATTGTGCTTAGCAAGTTGTCCTACATACAGCAGATAATCAACATATGTGCCTTGTGTTGAAGAAACAGTTATTCTGACACCTGTTAAAGCAACAAGGCAGACTTTATGCAGGATTGTCATGATGGATATAGGGGCCACTTCGGTGAGGTTTTGCAGTAGAGGAAAGATTGGGTTCAACTTCAAATACAATAAGGAAAAGTGGGTATTTATAGTCAAAGAGTAGATGGGGGGGGGGCAGTAGACTAAAAATTACTAAGAGGAAATGCCAGGGATAAGGAGATTCTCATTAAACCAACTCAAGAGGATTCTTGTTGAAGGTAGGCTAGGGTAGTCAGACATCACAAGGGAATAATGGGGGATGAGGAAATTTGATCAGACATTGAGGGTAGGGATTCTCTCTTCATTGACTTGGCAGGATTCTTGCTTAAACTGGACTCTACAAGGACGGAACTAGAAGCCTGGTGTCAGGCCTACTTGAGTAGAAGACTCAGAGGAACTTGACTTAAGTTTGGTGAGAAAGAATCTTTGTCACATGAATGGAATTGAGTGTGTTACAACTTTTATTTAAGATTGAATATGCAGGCTAAATAAGCTTTGAATTTCTTCTCTTGACTCTCTACCATGAGCCCCGTAATAGGAACTACAAGTGGTGAACTTATTAATGAATTTGTTCTTAGAAATAGAGAGTGAAGCAGCAGCTTCTTCAAGGTTCCATATAATTTATCCGTGGCTACAATAATGTTGAATGATGAACAACCACAAATCCTCTGTGGAAAACAACAATAAGTGTATGTTTGGCTTGTGAATCTTCAGGGTTCAGCTGATCTGGGCTGAGGTCTGCTGATCTTGGCTGGGTTTGCTCATGCATCTGCAGATAGTTACAGGTCATCTAGATGACTCTGCCAGTGTGGGCTTGGCCCACTCCAAGTCTGGGAGTTGGGTGGCTGTTGCCGGATTTTTGACTCCCTCCTCTGGGGTGATGGAGGCAACTCTGCTCTGTTTGGTGTGCCTCGTCTAGGGAGCTAAGCCAGGCACAGTCTCACTGCAGTTCATACATGGAAAAACAGGCAGAAATGGCCAAGGCCTCCTAAGACCCAAGCTCGGAACTGGAGAATGGGCACTTGGGCTTTCTGTTGGCCTTTGTAAGTCACAAAGCCAACCCATATGTGGTGTGTGGAGAAATAGACTTCACATCTTCAGTGAGAAGAACTGCAAAGTCATGTGGCAAAGGGAAGCGGTATATTGAGGAATAAGAAAGGGGGGCGTTATTACAATTGGTCTATCATGGGCTCCTAATTCTTATCATCAAATCGAATTCTAGCCAGCCTGTTTTTTAGCCCACCCAGATCAGCAGGCTGTCATTCCTACTAATAAGTGGGGGATGGAGTAGCAGGAACTATTCTCCTTTATTGCTAATTGAGAGTTCTGATAGTTCAAGGGGCTTTGCATTAGCCAGAGTTGACCCAAATTCAACTGACATTTTGGGGCATTGGACACAATCCTGAATACCCCAACTCCTCTCCTTCCCTCCTCTGTGTCTTTCAAGTCTAGGTCATAGGTTGTCCTGCTATAGTGTATTACTTTATTCCCAATGTCTTATTAACATTATACTTTAATTTTTTTTCAATGTTTATTTATTTTTGAGAGTGAGACAGAGTGCAAGCAGGGGAGAGGCAGAGAGTGGGGGAGACACAGAATCCGAAGTAGGCTCCATGCTCTGAGCTGTCAGCACAGAGCCCAGTGTGGGGCTCCAACTTACGAGCCATGAGATCAAGACCAGAGCCAAAGTCGGACGCTTAACCAACTGAGCCACCCAGGGGCCACCCATATTATACTTTAATTTGTAGGATAGTCTTCAGGTTTTGCAAATGCCTGTCACTTCATAAGTGCTCAATAAATAGAAGCTATTATCATTATAGTACAGATACCCAGAATAAGGTGCTATATTTTGGAACAGATCCACAGTTCCTTGGTTACTAAAGTACAAAAGGGGTCTTATCAGAGGCCGGCCTGGCCCATTAAGAGTGGTCTCCCAGGACAACAGTGTAAAATGCCAGGGTAAGCACTGCATTGCAAGAGTTGCCTATTGGGATCTTCATCCAGCGTTTAGTCATGAGATCTACACTTACGCATTTGTTCGTTTGTTCATTTTATTTGACTTTCACACCTCCACAAACTTAATTCAATGTCATTTTCCTATGGGACTCCTGTAAAAACGGGAAGACGGTGCACGAAACAAATAAGAACTCTTCATATTTTCTAGCAATTAGGCACTAATTTATCAGCACTCTTGTACATAATTAATGGTCTCCCGCCACTTGTGACAGCTGGTTTGTTATAGCCAAAACCAACGTTAGTAAGTTAAGATTTGGAGGTTTGCCACAAGAGGCTAGTTAAGCCTGTCACTAACTCCTCATTTAATATTGCAAAGGCTTTTCTGGTGTAGGAGCCATTTGCCCGGATTCAATTTCTTCTCAGCCTATGAAGGCGTGACTTCAGCTTCGTCACTCTGCATATCCTCATCTTGTCTCCAACGCTCAGAGAACTGAGGTTTGAAAAGGTCAAATCAACACAGAAGAGAAGTTTATGTAGAAGCTCAAATAAAAACACGATGAAAGTGCATAGAGACAGCATTTAGTACTGGCAGCTCATAAAACAAAACCATGTTGTTAACTTGTCCAAATATCAACAAATCATTTTCCCAGAACATACTGTAGAATAAAGGATTAGAAGTAACCGTTTAGGGTACAGTTGGGGTCATCTCACTGTGTGGGTGGCAGTGTTAATCTGGTCTCTAGGGGAAAGGCAGAGAATTCCAATGTACTGAGCCCTGACTATACATGGCGTCCCATATCAAGGATCTCTTTTGTTCCCGGCAAAAATTGTTCTGAAGGGTTGTGATTACCAGACCCATTATAAGAAGGGGAGACTGAGGCTCAAAGAGGGAACCCGATTGGCTCGAGGTCACATGGCTGCTTGAGCCTGCTTGAGCCTGCTCGAGCCAGAAACAGACTTTGAATTCAAGTGCACCTAATTCCAAGGCCAATGGGGCAGATCTTCTCCACTTTCAATGGATAGGTAATTCGGTTTACATAAAGAATTTAGAATTCAAGAGGCTCCTTATGCTGATGTGGTTGGCAAATGGTACTTAAAACACATACAACCATAAGTGGTAGTCCTTTACAGCTTAGTGTCGGATGGGAAAGATCAGGGTAGAAAGTCACCAATGAGTTTTCTCTAGTGTTAGCTCTCCTGCTTCCTGAGGCAAGTGCTTTCTGGATGTGGAAACAAGCCAGGCAGAGGCAGTCCTTCCGATTCCTCCCAAAAGTCCCTTATTAAGTGCCGTTATTTGCCAACAGTTACAGTAGGCACTCTTAGGGGATTTCATTTTCATCTTCCCAACAACCACGTTGGCAATCATTGGCACCATCAATATGACATACTCTGCAAGTGAGACAGTTTCAGAGACGTTAAATAACTTATTCAAGGACACACAGTGAGAAAGTGACTATTCTAGCATTGAACTCAATTCTATCTGACTCCCAGCCCGTGTTGTTTGGATTCCACTCATTTTTTCACTGTTCTTTTTTTTTTTTAATTTTTTAATGTTTATTTATTTTTGAGAGAGAGAGAGAGACAGAGAGAGAGACAGAGAGCAAGCGAGGGAGGGGCAGAGATAAAGGGAAACACAGAATCCAAAGCGAACTCCAGGCTTGAGCTGTCAGCACAGAGCCCGATGCAGGCCTCGAACCCACAAACCACAAGATCATGACCTGAGCTGAAGTCAGATGCTTAACCGACTGGGCCACCCAGGTGCCTCTGTTCTTTTTTTTTCTTTTTCTTTTTCTTTTTTTTTTTAATGCAACTAAGATGAATGTATTGATATTACCTATTTTTCTGAGAAAAGACACCTAGTACCAACACCAGATAGTGAGTATATTTTATCAGGGACAAATTTCCTGATATTTGGGATTAGCTAGAAAGGGTTTATTTTATATCTTCCGGATGAGACTACAGAAGTATGGTTTGAGGCCAGGTGGGAGGTGGTGGTAGATTTATGAAGGTGATTCTGGGGAGCTTAAGTTCTATGAAGAATTATGGTCCGGCTCATATCTTCCTGGAGATAGGAGTCCTGACTGTGTCTGCTTCGGATTTCTAAACTCAGGAAGAAGGGGGCAAAGGAAGGCTACAGGTGGTAGATTTCCATGTCTAACACCTTTCTGCCCCTCCCTCCAAATGATCTCAGGCTACTGGTTTCTGATAGACAGTTTTATTCTTTTACCTGTATGTAGCTCCTTGACCCAGGGGGACAACTTCAAATGTATGCCACGCGTTGCTTAGCAGACCCTGCAGCCAAGTCTCGATGGAGTCTCATGATGTGGCATAGATGCTCTGAGAAGGTTAACAGAGACCATATGAACCTGATAGGTTTGGGATTTGGGACGATCACTCCATCCGGAGCAGAAGGTGAACCAGGAGTCAGGAGACTAGATCCTACCTTCGGAAATTTGGAATGAGGGTCCTGACTGACAAGAAAGGGTTAGACATGTTGTGAAGATCATAGTCTGCTGGACAGAATCCTGGCCAGGGCTCTAGTCTCAATGAGACTTTGAATTTGGGTCTGCTTCCAGTCTTTGTGCAAATTAGGAAAAAGGCAACTTTCCTAGGTGGGTGAATAGTAAAATGTGTTTCTGTCTCTAAGTGAAGGTCAGCCTAAGCCAGATCTCAAGGCATGGTGGGGGTGGGGGTGGGGTGGGCATTTTGGCCTTAATTCATTGACAGGCATATTTGGGCAGTGTACAAACTGTGTCACTGTTCATGGCCACCTGGCTTGGATAGGTACAGGAAATGGAAACAGAATCCTTTTATATTATGAAGATAATAATATCAATAATGATAATAAAGTTTTTATGAGGCCCGATGGAGATTATAATATGATATTATAGAATAAGATACATGATATGATATATGATGCCTGGTACGTACTAAATGCTAGATCGGGGTTTATCCACCAAATAAATCTTAAACTGGGTTAATTTGGCTGTTTCCTTCTTTACAGCACTTATCAGACCATTAAAGACAGTTTATCATCTTTAATTAAGTCTGTAATTACTCAGAGTTCACTCTTAGAGATACGAAGGTTTTCCATACAACTTAGAAGTTTGTCCACTGCAGTTAACTTTTCTTCACCATTTACTGGCCCATCACTTTTCCTTTTTCTACTGGACTTACAATTTTATAAATCTGTTGTCTTTAGAGTTCAGATGCCCAGATACAACACCCATCTAATAAGAGTCTGTCTTTAAGGGACGTGTGATGTTTTTGGACAAATGTTCACCTTGTCAGATGCCTAATGTCTAAGTATATAAGTGCTGTTGACCACCACAAGCTGTTAGCAATGACTTTCCTTTTCGTTGTGCCATCGGCCTCTTGCATGGTCCCGCTGCCACTTTACGCCAGTAATCTGCATGTGCTTTACAGTTTCTTCCTCTGCATCTAAGGGGTCCAACCAATTTTTGTGAGCTACATCTTCTTTCCCTCTTGCCTAAACCACTGTGATAGTTTGATAAACTTAACAGATCATTAGCTACCAAGTCATATTTTTCTAATCCTTTATCAAACAGCTAAAAGGAGCTTTTACTTATTTATTTATTTATTTATTTACTTACTTACTTATTTATATTTTTATTTTATTTTACTTTTTTATTTGAGAGAGAGAGAGAGAGAGAGAGAGAGAACATGAGTGGGGAGAAGGGTGGGGGGGGGGGAAGAGAGAGAGAGAGAGAGAGAGAGAGAGAGGATCTCAAGCAGGCTCCACATTCATCACAGAGCCTGAGGTGAGGCTCAATCCAACAACCCCAGGATCCTGACCTGAAATCAAGAGTTGCTCGCTCAACCAGCAGAACCACCTAGAGGCCCCTAGAAGGAGATTTCTTAAATTAAAATCTTATCATAAAACTACTGAATGTCTCCTCATTGTTTTGGGGGGGAGACAAATTCTCTTTACTTAATTAGGCATTCAAAGTTCTCTTCATGATCTGGCCCCAGTATAACTTCATAAGCTCATCATTGGCTGTTTCCCCCTGGAAAGTCTACACTAAGCCTAGTGAACTAAATACAGTTTTCTGTACTGTTTCAGACCTGCATGTCTTTGCTGATTCAACCACCACCACCACCACCCAAAAAAGGGAAAAAAAATCTTTGTGCATGTCCCTCCTTCTCTTGCCCAAATGATAAGCTACCCATCCTTCAAGGAAAAGATGCAAAGCTTTCTCCTAATTGATGATTTCTTAGCTCCTTCACTGTACTTCTCTCAGTTCATAAAGATATTTAGCCCCTGGGTTGCAACTACACATCTACATGTTTCTCTGTTTTATACTAAGGGTTTGTGGGGAGCAGAGGGTGCAGGATATTTTCCATTTATCCCTGCAGATCTGCTGTCCACACTTTTCCACCTGGATCTATGTCTAGGACTGTGTATATATGGTATCTGTGAGACCTCTTGTCCCAGCTGTCCAGGTAGGTAGTTTCAGCCAATGGGAGACAATGGTGGGAAACCTGACAGAAGGAAGAGAGTTATATTGGAGTGTGTCTCCCCCACAGAACCCAACCAGGCTGTGCTTTGGCTGTACCTGCATTCTCCCACTAGAGGCCATAGCTCCTATCCAGGGGATAGACCTACAGTTTCTGGGATCCAGTGATCATTGACTTCTCTCTCTGGAGGAAGTAACAGCTCTCCATGGTTGCTAGCATCATGGTACTGTATCATCCCATGGTATTGCTTATACTTTTGATAATGGCCCCTTCATTAAAATCTCCTTAGCTAGCAAGTATATGTAGGCCATCTGTTTCTTGCCAGGTCCCTAACAGATACATGGACCATGACTTTTTCATCTTGATATCTCCAGAGTTTAGCACAAATCTTGGACACTTAGTAGCTGCACTATACGGTGTCTGGGAGTTTAGACTGTGGGGCCAGACAGAATTGGTGCTAATCCCAACTCCACTATTATGCGCTAGTGGGCCAATTACTCTAAACCTTTTTTTCCTTATTAAATTATGGGAATAATAACAATAACTCCCAGATTTATGAGGATTAACTGAGATGATGAATACAAAGTGCACATCACAGTGTTGTGTGTGGCAAAGATTTTGGCTTTGCCCAAAGAGAGATCTGGTCTTTGTTCTTGCCTCCTGAGGAGGTAACCTCTAAACACTCGGAATTTCCTGAGTGATAATTTATTGTGCTAGCTAATAAGGTGATTCATGTTAAGCCCCTCAAGCCACCTGATTTTAGCCTCACCTCCATAGTAACAAGTGGCTAAAAACAGTTCAACCACATGAGTAATCAATCAATCATGCAAAAGAAATGCAGCTCCAGTAAAAGCTCTGGGTGAGCTTCTAGGTTAACAATCAGAGTGTGTATTGTCACACATCAATGCTGGAGGGAAATGTATCTTGAGGATAAAGAAAGCTTCAGAACCCTCCCAGACTTTGCCCTATGTGTCTCTTCTCTCATCTGACCTTAAGGTATCCTTAAGATCTTAACTGTGAGTTCACCAGCTTTCGGTGATTCTGAGTCCTTCCCCAAAATGATCAAACCTGAGAGTAGTTCTTGGAAGCCCTCAAACCTGCAGTTAGCATTAGAAGTCTTGTTCAGAGTTGGCAGTCTATGGGAGGACTGGGAGGACTGGGAGGACTATGCCTTCCCTCCCAGTTTGGTTAACTTTGGGTAGTGTAGTATGTGGTGACTGCCCAATACATTTTCCTACTAAATGTTTATTTAAGGAGTGAGTGATAAAATAATAATGGTCAGTCAGCACACATACCTCTTTTCACAGTCTGGGGAACCTTGGTTGTATCCGTGGGTCCCTTATTCTATAAATTTGCTTTAAGTCTTTACTAAAGTTAGCAACATATTTCCTTCTGAGCAAGAATACCGTATTTGATTTGGGACCAAGTGGTATTATTTTGGTTATGAGCTTAGAAAGTGGAAATGGAATAAAGATTTTAAAGGTTAAAACATTCAAATTGTCAGATCAGAGAGATTTTTGATTCCAGGAAGTTTATTTTAAGCATTATTTTAATAGAAATCAGCTGAATCCCATATACCAGTGGAATGGTCCTGTCATAGATTGGTTCTTCAATGTCAGGAAGATTTTCCAGGCTACCTGATCTTTACTGTGTGGGTAGTCATGCCTCAGCCACATTTCTTTTGCAGAAGTTCCCCTGCTGGGACCAACCGTCCCACTTGGCCAGGGACTGAAGGGTGGTCGCAGGATATGAGACTTTTCATCTTAAAACTGACTGAAGGGTTTCCTGGGTTGCAGAATTTTCAGTACCCAAATCAGGGATTTGAAACAGAGACAGTTGGCCAACTGGTAGTCAAGTGTCAAAAGATACCTAGGGAGAAGAACCCAAGAGGGTAAATAAACCATGTCGTAATAATGTATGAGGTCTACAGGGTGACCAGTGAACTCTGCTTGGTAAGACATGATGGAACCAAGACATGATGGGATTCTGAAAAGCCTTTCATTTTCCAAATCCTATTCCTGTGTCCATGAGGCCTGCTGTCTTCTCACGATGCCTGGTTAAACAGTTAAGATTCCTGATTTTTTTGTCTCAACATAAAGCCCTTTTTCAGGTTAAACTGAGCAAACCATCTCCTTCTAAACCAAAAGGCTAAATGGAACGTGTACACTGGATAGTATAGTGAGTTGGAAAGAAAAAAATTAAGGAAGATGATGGAGAAAGTGAACTTAAAATTGACATCAAGTGTGGCATTTTGTGTTTGAGTGATTTACTTTGGCTCACCTACTATAGAACCAAGAATGAGGGGGTTAACATTAATCAGTGCCTATTGTGTGTTGGACACTTTACAGAGTTTATTGCATTACTTGAGTCTTACCAACAACATTGTGGGGGAAGTTGACCATCTCATACATAGAAGGTAACTTCATAGTTGCCTCATAAACAAGTTGACATTGGCTCTCCATGGATGGAGTTTCAACTTCAGTTTGTCTGATTGAAAAGGCATTAGCCTCTGCTGCCTTTCACAGCATATGGAGACTAATTAAAGTGACTCTGGGAGTCACAGGGGTCTATGTCAATGGATGGAAATCGCTTTGGAACTTTGGACACATTTAGCAGATAGCAGATTCCATGGTCCGATCTAGTGTCAGATTCATGATGAGAATGCCAGGGAATGGGGGAAGGCGAGGCGATGAGAGGTACCCAGAAAAGCAGAGGACATAACAGACACATAGACTTGGGAAAGAGTAAAAACATCTAAGCCTGCTTGCCCATTAGCTGGCCATGTGACCCATGGGCTGGTCACGGTCCCTTTCTGGGCCTCCATTGCCCGCATTCACTCATGCAGAACTTGTTTCAGTTAAGGAGTATGTTTCAGGGCCTCTCACTATGGACCTTTGCATTCACCAGGGGCTGAAGCTCTATGTCTCCTTTCCTTTCTACTCCTCCACACCATTCTGTATCTAGCTGGAGCTAATGCGTGGTTCAGGTATAACTTAGAAGTCACCTCCTCCAAGAAACCTTCTGTGGCCCCTAAACCTGGGTAAAACTTCCTTCTTAGGAATTTCTCTAGCACTCTGCTGTCCCCATCCAATTTATTGCAATGTCCTATTAATTCATCTGCTCCCCCTGATAGTGATACAGGGACCATATCTGTCCTGCATAACATCACAGCTTCAGCGCACCTGGCACAAAGTAGATATTCAGTAAATACTTGTTGAATAATTAATAAGTAAAAAACCATGGAGTCATAAATAGTAGCAAATACCAAAGAGCTTAGAAGGCAATCAAATAAAGGAGTAGCAGTGGTCACCGTTTACTGAGTGGCCACTGGGTTTCAGACATTCCCTTATACTGTCTATCTTATTTTCCCATGACGATTTTGGAGGTGGGCATTATCATCCCCATTTGAAAGGCTGAAGGTCAGAGAAGTACATCACCTGCCCAAATCATTCAGCATCAGAGCTGGGATTCAGACTTGGTTCTTTGTGAACTCATGCTCGGAATCCAGAAATGGGACAGGGAACCAGAGCAGAGAGAAGTGAGGGGTCCTGCACCCCTCCCTGGGGGCAGAGCAGTGGGTTGGTCACACAGGGCTGGAGCATGAGGTGGCCTGGTTTAAAGGTCCACACTGGGACCACTGCTTGGGACAGAGGTAGTCTTTTCTGAAGAATTCCTTTGGCCCACCATCAAGAGTGGATCCCTAAAGCTTGACTTTATTTGTCAGCATTCCTTGCTATGCCCACACAACATTTCTTGTAGGGTCTGGAGGGAAACCAGCCCCGCTTTCCACAATCAAGTTTCTCCCATTACCCAGGAGTAGCCAACCTGATTGGGATTGTTTTCCTCTGCTGTTTTTCAGAGAGCTTTTGTGCTCCCCCCTCTGCGGGCCCCTTTCCCTTCCCTTCCCTCAGTAAGGTTGAATTCCCTGATGGTAATCAGAATTATAAGCATATGTTGTTGCTCTCAGCTCCCATTGGACTTGCAAGCTTTAGTTTTAAAGGCAAAAAATAGAAAGTCATTTTTGGAATACATTTTCCATCAAGGGGCAGTTTCTGTGGACAGAAAAGTGATTGTCAAGTACATTCTTGGAGCAGATTTGCATACTAAGCACGAGTCCGAACCAGGTAGCCATGTCAGGCAATTACTGCATCAGCAGAACAATGTTTTATAGCTTAATGTGATGGTCACAGGATTTGAATCGCAGAGACTTGTTGGCTTACAAAATGCTAATGAGGAATTGAAAACTCCTAAAAGCATCCCAACAATCTTTGCAAATCAGGCCAGGAATTATTTTAAAAGTCAGACATTTCTGTAAACAATGTTGATTTGTTTAACTCATTGTAGCCTCCTTTTTTTTTTTTTTTTTTTTTTTAAATTCCTCTCCGCTGCAACAGAGACAAGCTGTTCAAATCTTGGTTTGGTTTATCCCCAGCATCTGTGTGGGGACGGCAGAAGGATGTGGGTGGAGACACGGGATGGTATCTTGGGCCGTTCGGTATGCGTGCTAGATTTTGGTCAGCCTGGCATCCCTCCTAAGGACTCCGCCGCATCGCAGAGGAAAACTGGAGACTCTATACCCTGAAATCCCCTTCTCCCGACTGGCCTGTGCGAGGCACCCAAACCAGATTTGGAAGGTTGCTGAGCCATGACTCCCTGGAGGCAACTGTAGTAGATGCGGGCACGGGAGTGAAATTCACAGAGACTTCCTGACAAATCCTTGAGGACCACCTGCCTCAGTGCGGCAGGCTGAGGACTTCAGCATTGGCTTTGGTGACCTTGAGTGGTGGTTTCTCTGCCTTCCTTCCCAGCTTTTCCAACAATTGCGCACTCCCAGTTCCCATCTTCGGAATGCATAGAGTAGCTTCCGGTTTACTCAGTAAATCTTCGTTAATACAACATGTTTTTCAGAAAAGCCTAACACTTCGTGGAGCAGAAGCTCTCTAGCAATTTCTCTTACTTGTTTCTTGTGGAATCATATTTTGTTGAAGCTGGAACAGGTCTTTGAGATCACGTGGGCTGATTGTTTCTCAAATTTTGGATTTCACTGAAAAAAATTTGAAAAGTTTGAGGGACTGACCTGGACCTTGCGGTTTTTATTTTGCTAAGAATATTTTTATAATCTTTTATATCTTTATATCTTTATATGCTTTTTCTAGTTAACCATCACAACCACTTTTAGAAGACTGGCTATGTATCTATTCTCTCCAATGAAGCAGATTATAATATCAGTAGAAAGGACAGAATTACAAAGTGGATACATTTAGTTTCATAACAGTTTTGCTATAATTTTTTCTTCACTTTGTTACAGGCAGATCTAAACCCAAGTTTTCATTTTACAGGTAAGTCAAATGCCTATTTAGCTCAGAGTTTATTCAAAGCAGAGCAAAGACCAGGACTCAGATGTCCTTTTCTCTGGCCTAAGGTTTCTCCACTCCAGCACTGTTGACATTTTGGGCTGCATAATTCCTTCCTATGTATGTGGGGGTAGGGAGAATTGTAGGATGTAGGGGTAGGCATTGTAGGATGTTTAGAAGCTTCCTTGGTCTCAACCCACTAGATGCCATAGCATCCCCCGGTAGTGACAACTAAGAATCTCCAGGCATTGTTAAATGTGTCCCCTTTGAGGGGCACTTGGGTGGCTCAGTCAGTTAAGCATACAACTTCGGCTCAGGTCATGATCTCACAGCAGCTGGTGAGTTTGTGCCCACTTTGGGCTCTTTGCTGACAGCTCAGAGCCTGGAACTTGCTTCACATTCTGTGTCTCCTTTCTCTGCCCCTCCTCACTCATGCTCGCTCTCTCTCTCTCTCTCTCTCAAAAATGAGTAAAAACGTTAAAAAATAAATAAATGTCTCCCCCTTGAGACCTGCTCCTCTGGTCTAAGAAAGCTTCTTCTACACTAAGCTACTTGTGAATTTGTTTTCACTTTTATCACCAACAACCAAACAGTAAAAGAAGCAATTTTTTTAAAATGTCAGTTATCTTTTAACGGAAGTTAAACAAAAGAAGACTTTGGGGGCCATGTGATGGAGGGAGAAGCATGTAGAACATATGGAAAGTGTTTGGGACTATGGGGGGGATCCCTGTACCACACCAACTAATTGATTAATTCACCTCATAATAATAGCCCTCTTTATTGAATATGTCGATCTAGGCGCTTTGCAGATATAATTTCATTTTTTTTTCCTGCTCAACAAGTCGGCAGGGTAGGTATTTTTAACCTCCATTTTTTCGGAGGTAGAAACTGAGGTCCAGAGAGATAGAGGTCATCTACCAGGGAGGCTGAAAGAGAGCCAGATCTGCCTAGAATTTTTCACTCAGCCAACTAAGTTTTGGCAGTAGAGGAGGCAACTTCCTTGCCCCAGCCTCCAGCCTCCTGCTTCCCTAGTGCTCCAGGTAGCTGAGACTAGGCCAGGTCTTTAGACTGCTGCATAGGCATGAGATTTGAGGAAGGCTGATGGGACTTGGGGACTCATTGTACCACTGTTCTTGCATCCCCAAAGAGTCTTCTGGAATTCCAGATGCCTTTCCAATCTTTTCGTCTGTGTTTCTCTTAATGGAGCCTTTCACTAGCTGGGTGCCCTGGAAACCTTCATAATTTTATACCTTTCCATTTTATTTACCCATTCCTTTCACTTGGATGACCATCTTTTCACCCACCCCATCAAGTGCATGAATCCCATTCTTCAGGGTCTAGTTCATGCCCCACTTGTACAATGAAATCCTCCTGGGCCAGACCAGCCTTTTTGAAAAATCTTTTAAGACCACAGATATCCTATGGTTCTCAGTACATATTCCACTTATTCCATTTATTGTTACAGATCTATTCATGGAAATATACACTTATCATAATTCCCCAGCCAAACATACACTCCAAGAAATCAGAGTCTAGGTTGCTTGACTCCATCTTCGTTGTGCCGTTTATTAGCTGTGCGATCTTGACCATGCCATCTTACCCAAGCTCCAGTTTTCTCACGCAAAATATGGGGATGATCGTATTTCCCCTGTCTGTTGCTGAAAGGATGGAGTAAGAGGGCAAGTTTATAAATCCTTTATAAATTACAAAACTCATCATGGATGTTTCTATTATTATGATTATTGCCATTTTCAAAATCTTCATACTCCCTTTATACATTATCAATTAATATTTGCAGTTTTATTAACTGGGACAATCTTACTGGTGAGTGTGCCATGCAAAGGCAGGATTGTATCGGAATCTTTGAAGTCAGGTGATGCCCTTGGGCTCACTGCACTGGGGCAATCCTGGGCTGTCACGGTAGGTAGGATTCCAGCTGGACACCCGATGAGTCATGCCTTTCTGTAATCACCTCTCTTTGAGTATGGTGGAACCTTCTAGCAGACAGAATGTGGTGAAGGTGATAAGATTTCACTTCCACACCCTGCATTGTGTAAGACTCCATTTTATCAGGTTAGAGTAAGGGATCCTCCTCCTGGCTTTGAAGAAGCCAACTGCCGAGGTGTGAGATGGCCTTGGGGAAGGCCATGAGCAGGACCTGCCGGGGCACCACCATGTCACTGCCTGTTTGCAGGTCATCTTCCTGGGCTCAGTTGGAAAGACCCAGTCTCAGGGTGTACCTGCTGCTTGGGAACAAGAAGTGCCCCACCTCCACTCACCACCCAACAGAGCTGCAGGAAGAGTCAAATTTTGGAAACTTGGTGTTTGCTGCAATGCTTCCCCAGCCTACTTTTCCCAGCCACATCTGAGATAGAGGCCCCTATGAGTTTGCTCTCTTGCTTTCTCTTAGCCAGTCACTTCCTGTCTCTAGAGCATTATGGGTCTTACTTCTATGGCTGGGAGAAAATGGCTCCCAGATAAAGAAATTGAGGCTCAGAGCAGTGGAAAAACTTGCTTACGGTCACACAAGGCCTACGGCCTTGGAGTAGGCAGCCAAGGGGGATCTGACTTCCAGTTCAGCCTAGACTGAGACCCCGATACCCCTGATGGCCAGTCCATTAGCAACGTGTTGGGGATTGGTTGATGGCAGGCATCCAGTTATGCCTATTTGGTATGTTTGGTGTCTGCATGTATAGAATCATTACTATAAATAGTGTTGTGCCCTAGTCCAAATTAGGGATGGTGATAGGGTTGATTCAGTGTTGAGAGGGAGCTGGGAGAAATATGAAATGATACTCAAAGACATTGCTGTTGGTTCCAGTCCTTAAAAGCAGATGGTGAGAAATAGCTCTGAATCTGTTTAAAATGTGTGTCCGGTCAAAGTGCTTCCTAAAGTCCCAGCGCACAGCTGCAGAGAGAAGGCAGAGGGAAGCAAGAAAGGGTCAGACAATCCCGTGAGAATCGTAAAGTCCCATTTTTCTGGGATTGCGGTGGGAGGTGGAGGGTGTCAGCAACGGCCCTTTCAGTTTGGTGTGCTGGGGGCTGGTAGACAGCAGCTGTGAACAGGCTGACAGGCAACAAATTTAGGAAGAGCAGAATGCTTGCAATAAACAAACAAACAAACAAGTAAAGCGATTACTCCTGAGAGCACTGGCCATGCCTAGGAAATGTGGGAAGACCTCTCATGAAGGATGCTGCCGACAGCAGCACGTGGCCTCCAGTTGCCACAGCAGTTTTAACATCACCAGTCAGATGCGTGAACAAATTACAGCACTTTCAGCATGTGGTTCATATTCTCCCCTCATGGCCTGAAGAGAATGCAGGCCCATCAGGCCAAGAGTATAGATGTGGAGTGGAATGAAGACATTTGAAAGCAGTGGATTAATGCAGAAGATCTTAAGAAAGCAGAACTTTCTTTCAGAAAGTGATGGAATGTCATAGCTGAAAGGGTCTCCAGATATGGAGTTCAGAGTCTGCGAACAGGTTGAATCTTGAGTGAGGTCTCTGGTGGCTTCTGAAAGCACAGTGTTGAAGGTGGACTTAGACACAGTGGGAAACAGTGCCATCTATGATGGATTAGCAATGTCTGTCCAGGGGTAGGAAATGATAGCATGTACCAGTATGCTAGCTCATATTGTTCAACCAACACATTTTACAAATGAATGAATGGAGATTTAAGAAGGGAAGTGACATTCCCAAGAGACATATCCAAAAGCCAGTGGCAAAACAAGTCTTGTATTTTGTGAGTTTACTACTCTTTCCTAGAGTTTATTCATTTAGCAAATATTTATTGAACATCTACTTTGCAGCAGGTTTCCATACATTTCCCTTTAATGTAAATGTGGGCTTAGCTACTCATCTTTTGCAAAGCATCTTTGGTTAAATCCTGAGACAAATTTGTTTTAACTTCTTGACGGTGGCATTGAATGTTTACCATGTCTTAAACGCTTTGCAAATCTGAATTAATGTGACATACTGGTCAAAACCATGCACCCTGGAACCAACCTTCCTGGATCCCAATCTTAGGCTTTGATGGACTCAGCTACAAATTATTTCAGCCCTGTGCCTTCATTTTCTCATCTCTTAACTGAGGATACTAATGGTATTTACCTCATAATTTTGTTGCAATGATTAAAAAAGTCAATCCGTGCAAAGCCTTTAAAATAGTGTCTGGCATATAATAAGTGCTTCATAAATATCTATTATTATACTTTTAAAATTTAATCTTCACAGCAACCCTATAAGGTGAATATAATTATTTTAGAGAACAAATTGGGTGTAGATCATGTCTCTGCTGCCAGTTGGCTTGGGCTTCGGTTTCTCAACTATAAAAAGGGATAGTAATAAAATACAGTGTTTTTAAAATAATTGAGTAAATTGGTGTACCAAAGTGATCAGACCAAGTAATTGTCAGTGAGCGTTATCCATCACCATTACTGCTATCATCACTGTCACTATTAGCATTACCATTGCCACCACTATCACTTTTACCACCATCATGATGCCCTTCACTGCCATCACCTTCATTACCACCACCACCATCACCATCATCACCATCATCATCACCATCACCACCACCATGACCATCGTTATCACCATCATCATTGCCATCACCATCACCATCACCATCATCATCGCTATCACCATCACCATCACCATCATCACCATCATCACTATCATCATCACCACCACCATCATCATTGCCATCACCATCACCATCACCATCATCATCACCATCACCATCACCATTGCCATCATCATCACCATCACCACCACCATCACCATCACCACCACCATCACCATCACCATCATCATCGTCATCATCATCACCACCACCATCATCATCGCCATCACCATCACCATCGCCATCACCACCACCATCATTGCCATCACCATCACCACCACCATCACCATCACCATCATCATCGTCATCATCATCACCACCACCATCATCATCACCATCACCATCGCCATTGCCATCATCATCACCATCACCACCACCATCACCATCACCATCATCATCGTCATCATCATCACCACCACCACCACCATCATCATCGCCATCACCATCACCATCGCCATCACCACCACCATCACCACCACCATCACCATCGCCATCACCATCACCATCACCACCACCACCACCATCACCATCGCCATCACCATCACCATCACCACCACCATCATCGCCATCATCGTCGCCATCATCGTCACCATAATCATCGCCATCATCATCGCCATCATCGTCGCCATCATCATCACCATCACTATCATCATCACCATCACCATCACCACCACCATCATCATCGCCATCACCACCACCATCATCATCACCATCACCATCACCACCACCATCATCATCGCCATCATCATCACCATCACTATCATCATCACCATCACCATCACCATCGCCATCATCATCACCATCACCATCACTGCCACCATCACCATCATCACTATCACCACCAACATCATCATCCCCATTGCCATCGTCATCACTATCACCATCATCTTTAGCATCACTACCATGTTTAAGGGCTAAAAATGTTACAGAGTAGCTTAAAATCTGAAAAATTAAGGATCTTTGCATGAATCTGTACAGCTAATGGATCCTCCTCTCTTGGGCCCATACATCCACTTAGTATTCAGCTCCAGTTGCTATGTCTCAAAATCACCTCTTTTTCAGTATTTTCTTAATCAAACTCCTGATTTCTCTCCTCTCCTCTTCCTGCCTGAAATTTGATCCTCCCCAGGGAGTCTTATCTCAGGCAATGCGACTCCTCAAGGACGGCTGCACCATCACACTTACGAGACAGACACCCTGACATCTCTCACCATGGAGACCTGATCCAACCCAAAGTCTCATCAGGTTCGTCCCCAATTCTTGAATCCCTTCACTCCTCTTCATTCCACTGCCTCCTCTCTAGTTAAAGTCACCACCAAAGGCAAGAGGCTGAAGAGCCTCTGCTTGTCTATTCTTGTCCATCAACACTCTCTCCACATTGCAGCCAAAGAGATGTCTGTAAAATGCAATTTTGAATTATTTCATCCACTTCTTTTCCATTCACCCTGCCCTATACACATACTTAAAGCCTCAATACTTAAAGCCACTCCAGAGTCGTTGGGAAAATGACCACATTCCTTAACATGGCCTGTAGTAAAGGGTCTATAACCAGAGGCTCCCACTTTCCTCTCCAGTCTTATCCTGAGGCTCCCTGGCCTTTCTTTCCTCTTTCTCTTCACTAGGACCTTGCCTATGCTGCTTTGTGCCAAGAACAGCCCTTGACCCTACCAACCTTACTAAATTAACTTGTATTATCCTCAGCTCTCAGTAAAGAGGATATGAATCTTTTTCTACTATAACACTTGTTATAAGAAATGACCCATTATTTGCTTTAAAATATAAGATTTTGAGTCCCAGCTCACTAGGGAGACAAAAAAAAAATTTCATTTCTATTCTTTTTAAGAAAAATTTGGTGAACAAGGGTTAGGCAGTGTCCAGGGTCTCTAGTCTTCAGAATATCAACATTACTGCTACAGTGTTCATTGTCAGAAGTCCACTCCTCTAGGCCATGCTTTGCATGGGCACTGGTGCTAAGGCTAGGAGCTTTCATGCATGATGCCAGCCCCTGTCACTTTGCCCAGCTGATTACCAGTAGAGACCAGGTCCTGGCACCTCCCTGTGGTGCTGCGAAAGGAGCGTTACTAGCTTTTACTGGCAGGAGCCGCTCAACCTTTTCCTAATACTAGGGCATCTCTCCCTCTGCCGGTGTGAGTTATTTCCATTTCTACCTGTCAGCTCTTCCCTTGGGTCCCAGCTCTTCCGGGGAAATTCTTACATGGGGCTTTAGAAACACAGTGAAGCCCCTGGGGATAACAGTAGGAGAAGGAGATGCTGACACTATTTTTTTTTTTCAGTAGCTCACCTCATTACATCACATGAATAGAAAGAAAAAAAAAAGAATTCTTAACCATTTTTCTATCCACGGTCCTTTTGTCAGTCTGATGAAGTCTATGTACCCTCTTCTCAGAATAATGTTTTTAAATCCATAAAATACACAAGAGTACAATTTTATTGAAATAAGTTATTAAAAATATATTCTTTGAAATTGTTGTGTCATAATATATATATACTTCTTTATTTATTCCTTAATACATCAGGCTCCTAGAAGAACTATAATTCTTTCTTTGAGTGCATGTGAGTGGGGGAGGGGCAGAGAAAGAGAGAGAGGGAGAGAGAGAGAGGGTGGGGGGGGGGAGAGAATCTTAAGCAGCCTTCATACCCATCACAGAGCCTGACACGGGGCTCAAACTCATGAAACTGAAATCGTGACCTGAGCCAAAATCAAGAGTTGGACGCTCAAACGACTGAGCCACCCAGGCATCCCAGGACTCCAAATTTTTAAATAACGATTTATTCCCCTGAAGCATTTATGTACATAATACCTGTGTTTGCCTATGAATTAGACATATATACAAAGGTTAACAATGGTTACCTCTGGGAAGAAGACGTGAGAGGCAAGGGGTAAGATAAAGTCTCACTGTTCATAAATGTTTTGTATCATTTCATTTTTTAGCACATGCACGCAGGTTTTTTTTTTTTTCAATTAAGAAACCAGTTTAATTTAAAAAAAATAGATTCAAGTGATTATTTTCCATTATAAAATTTCCATCTAGTGAGAC
This sequence comes from Panthera pardus, assembly GCF_024362965.1. Lineage (NCBI taxonomy): Eukaryota > Metazoa > Chordata > Mammalia > Carnivora > Felidae > Panthera > Panthera pardus. Next base: position 191,770,699 of record NW_026526688.1, read on the forward strand.
ATACCCAACATAGAAAATCTAGATAATATTTTTAAAGTGACTTTAATTTAATTAGTGCCAAATAATTATTCATTTGTTATTTCATTTAATCTTCACAACAGTCCTACTTACAACATGTGTTATTTCTATTTTACAGATCATAAAATTGAGGGCCAGTGAGATTAATGATGTTGTCCTAAATCACAAGTGGCTGACCTGCGATTAAAATCGAGATCTGTTTAACTCTAAAGCCCATGTTTTTTTTGACAATACTGAAGTGCCTCTGAAGTATGTGGTTGTGGAAAGAAAAGAAGGGGAGAGATGCAGTCAATTCTCATCCTTGGCTGCAGTTATGTTCTATCAAGTTACCGTGAACACTGAATTAGTGAATTCTGAATCATTGCTTCTAGAGGAAATACAGGGGGGTAGTTTCCTGTGAGCCCCTGGTAGTAAATGTTGTGTCAACTGATCAATACATAACTGCTTTATGTGCACTTCTGTTCAAAGACAACTTATCTAATGTACGTTGTTGATCCTTTAACATTGAACTCAGCCGATAGTAAATGAATAAAGCTTATCTAATACATGTATTTTCTCCATAAGTCATGGCACAGCCTTCTTGAGCTCGGGAAAACTAGATAGCACTTCAACCCTATGCTTTGAGGCCATTTTAAACAACAAATCATAAACAAAAAGCACAGAAATGTGAAAAACACGGCAGTAAGTAGACCTCGAAAAGGATATTTATTTACAATATGAGAACTGAAACGAGAAGGCAGAGGATTATCTCGCTGGACCTCATCTGGGAACACACGTGTGAGTGACTCAAAATTTTTGCCACTCTGCGCATATCTGCAGGTAACCGTGAAAGTGCCGTAAGTATTGATTTTGAACTTACAAATGAATTCTAGCAAGAATTCAAGCAAATGTGCAAATATGGAACCCCAGATAATGAAGATCAGCTGTATACTGTTCACATTTAGGTCAATTATCTTGCAGTATTTCTGAAGCAAAAGAGATAACTGAGATTCTTTTCTAATCACTCACGTAAAATGGTATCCCCATTCATTGGAATCCACTGGAATATTGGAATCTGGCTTCCATCCATTCCAGGGCTCTTTAGCTTTTTTTACCACGGTTAATTTATATACATATTAATAATGTAAATACATGTAAATAGGTAAATAATGTGTGTAAAATATGTATGTAAATATATGCAACTATGTAAATAATGTATGTAAATATGTGTGACTAATGCAAATATATGCAAATGTAATATGTCTTTATTTACAATATGAGATATATATTTCAGGTGGCTTATGGCCACCTGATCCATTATTTGTTTGATGAGCCGTCTCTTCCACTAGAATATAAGCTCCATGAAGACAGGCACTTGATTTTGTGCAGCCTTGTATTCCCATTGCCTCTAAGAGCGATCCATAGTAGGCTCTGGGTAAATATTTTGTTGAATGAGTGAATAAACACATGACTATTATGTGCTTGGCATTTGAGCGTGATGGAGTACCATTGCCTTATTGCAAGCGCTCAAACACGTGCGATGTCTCGAAGGCAGTTTGATGGCAATGTCAGAATTCTTGGCTTATAACTGTGTGTATAAAACATTCCCGCCCACCGCCGGAAGGGAAATCTAGCACAGGCTGTGTTTCTGAAACTCTGGTGAAAATGCGTAAAGGTTAAGCTCAGTGCTAAAACCACTGACATTTTGAACAGCCTCAATGAGAAAGCAAAGTGGTTGCGAGAAACATTCATTTGAAGTTTTATGCTGGAAGTGTGAGCGCCCACGGTAATGACTCTTAAAGAACCATATAGACTTGCTGGAAATTTGTACGGGGGGTGGTGGTGGAAATGCTGTTCATTAAAATAACAACACACATATGCTGGGTCTTTCCAACTGAAGGTCGGTGGAGCATGGCAATGGAGGGTCAAGTTTAATTATCGATGAGCCATAAACAATGGTCTTTGCTGGGTAAACTTGCTTTGCACTGGAATACAGTTATAGTTGCTTGTCTTAACTTTGCTTCAAGAACAAACTCAAACTGTACCACTCTGCAAGAAGCCTTCTCAGACTCCCAGGGTGGGAACTTTTCCTCCCTGTACCTGGCTGGCGCTGAGTATGCCTTCCACAGCATGCCCAGCCTTATGACATTGATTTGTGCGGGATCATCCACCACATGTTACGTCTCTACCTACTTTCCAGCGACACCTTCCTCCCTTGTATCCTCGAGTTCACGCTTGCTCCTTTCAAATCCGTCTTCTAAGATCAGAGCGATCTTGGCTGAAAAGCAAATTGGACCATGTAGTTTTCCTTTTAAAACCCAACAAAGGCTCCCTGTTGTCCTTCGGGTAAAGTCCCAACTTCTTGTGTGGTTTATTCTCCATTTAGACCCACTCCCAGGTCCTCAGAGCAAAGAACATTGAACATGAAATGATAGTATTGAAATTGGTTGATGAGCAGATAGGGGTTCATTATAGTATCCTTTCTAGTTTTGTATATATTCAAATTTTTCCAAAAGAAAAAGGGGAAAAAATGAGATTTGAGTTTGACTTCCCCAGTGAAAGATGTTGGGAGGAGGTTTTATGACCTGAGGGAACAGCATATCAAAGCCCTATAGGTTAAACAGAAACTTTGTACATGATCACAGAGTTGATGGAGCACTGGTCCCGAAAGATGTGTTATGGTTCCCCTGTCAGAGTCAGACATAGTTGTGCCAGTGGGCACCGTTAATGCCTTTTCAATTTTGTCAAATCCATGATCTCAATTTATCTGACTCATCAAAGTTATATTTTGATGCATTTTACAAAGACTGAAGCTATGCTGAGAGATACTGGCCTACTGGGGGCAGTGGCTCAGACATTCTAGGAGCTGAGCACAGAGAAGGGATGGGCCGGGTAGTCTACAGTGAGCATTTAATGACTGAGTGAAAGACTACAGCAAATGGGGTAAAAAAAATGCATGAGACATGGAGAGGCTTGAAATAAGAATTCAGTTAGGCAGAAGACACTCAAAACTCTTAGAGATGGCTATTAGAGTTCATCTGGTGGGAGTGATAAAGACCCACATTTCTTGTCTGTCCTATGATGTGCTGGTCACTGTAATGGGCCCTTGACTTGGATCTGTTCTTTTAAGTCTAAGCTTTAAGGAGAAGTGCTCAGTAGGAGCTCACGTAGTAAATAATGCTTCATGGAGTACCTGGAAATTCAGATGGTCTTAAAGTGCCGTCTTTAATGAATGAGTAAGTGGGGAAGGGCTGTGGAAACATCTGGTCTTCACTCTCTGATTTGTTTAACATTAAGTTGACTGCTTTAAAACTGGGTTTTCTCAGCATGTGTGAATTGTTGAGTTGGGAATTTTTCCTGTTGCCACAATAGTTCTGTTGATGATTTTTCAGGCGAAGCATTTGAGGAATAACTGGATTGCAGGCAAAACATGAATCCAAAAAAGATAACATCTTCCAGAAGTTTAAAACTCCAATAGTTCTTGAACCAGAACAGGTAAAATAGAACTCACATACCTCCTGCTTGTGTTCTTTTTAAGTCATGTTTCATGGGTATGATCCCTAAAGAAGAAGGATTTCTGTGTAACAAAGCTTGTCTCTTCCTTGGAAGCCTATACAAGCGGGCTTTGTTATCTTGTTATAGTAGCTCTTCACATAGATTGTCCACATAGAAAGGTATTGTTGCAGTGCTGATCTACTTAACAATTGTTCAATACTAAAGTTTATCATGTTTATCATATAAGATTCATTTTCTAAAGAAAGGCCAGGGGTGGGAGATGAAAAAGATGTTGCCTGTGATACATGGAATTTAGGAAAAGAAGGGGGAAGAGAGAGAGAGAGAGAGAGAGAGAGAGAGAGAGAGAGAGAAGGAAGGAGGGTGGAAAGTAAGGAAGGAGTACAAGAAGGAGAGTGGGAGGGAAAGGAGGAAGGTGAGAAGAAGGGAAGAAGGAGAGGAAGGAAGAGGGAGGAAGGAAGGAAGGAAGGAAGGAAGGAAAGAAGGGAAAAGAAAGGAAGGAAGGAAGGAAGGAAAGAAGGGAAAGGAAAGGAAGGGAGGGAGGAAGGAAAGAAGGGAAAGGAAAGGAAGGAAGGAAGGAAGGGAAAGGAAAGAGGGAAGGAAAAAAGGATAGGGGGAAGGAAGGGAAGGAAGATGGGAAGGAAGAAGGGAAGGAAGAAAGGAAGGAGGAAGGGAAGGGAAAGAAGGGAGGAAGGAAGGAAGGAAAGAGGGAAGGAAAAAAGGAGGGAAGGATGGAAGGGAAGGGAAGGGAAGGGAAGGGAAGGGAAGGGAAGGGAAGGGAAGGGAAAGGACGGAAAGAATTTTGCCCATTTTCTAGCAGGGACCTTTGGCTTACAAGGCCACCCGACATGTTAATGCAAAGACACGGGTTTTGTGAGAAGATTGGCTTTGGCATTGGAAAGACTCAGGTTTGAAACCTGGCTCCATTAGTGACATAATGAGCTTCTGCTATAATCTCTTCTACAATGTGTGAAAAAGCCAGAGCCCCGCCGTGAAGATTAAGTGTGGTTGCAAGCACATAGTAAGCATTCAGCAGATGTTTCCCTCTTCCTCTTCTGTTCTTCCATCAACATTATTCCCCCTTACTTCCCTCACCAAAACATAAATCAGGAAAGAAAACTCAGCTAAATTCCCATAAACCAGTCACTGAATCAAATAAATATCTTGAGGCTTATAGGAAGAAAAGATCCAGGTCTGAAACACTAAGAAGGTGGTTTTTAGCCATGCTTATGCTTTAAACAAAATGTATGAAAACCACACGGTCGTTACCTGAAGCTTATTATAATGGAATTTACCTTTGTTTGTAACAGTTATCTAAACACCATGTTTCACATGGAATTTTCCCCATTAAAATTTTTTAACTAAGGTTGCTCGTACCTGTATGAAGGTCAGCACTGACTGCGTCTGTGTTTTGGATATGGAACATGGCAATGGTTTGCTCTGTGTCCTGAGAGCTGACCCCTACCTCCCGGGGCTCCGTTGCTCTCTGACTCCTGGTTGGCTTTGGCCAATGGGAGGTGCTGGGTAGAGACTGGAGGCTGCAGGAGAGAGAAATGAGGCATGGGCTGCCCACTCTCTCCTTGCTGTGGTGCCAGAGTCCCAGCCAAGGCTGGGCTCCTGTACAACATCCTGTGGTGGGTGACTGTCTTCATAGCCTCAGATCTCACTACTTTCTTCCCTTGCCCTCCCAGGCCTGAGAGCGGTACCGGGTGCTTTGCCTGCTTGCTAGTGGTTGGGTCTCTCAACGTCCCTTCTTGGTCCCTGGACCCTGTCCTGTGAGTGGACCCATCAGTCTGTGCTTGCCAGGACCCCGTTTGCCACACTGGTGCTTCTTCCCCTGGTGGTAAGCCCCTCCACACCTGGTCTCTAATTATCTCATGATGTTGTCTCCTTGATTAGCAGGAAACTTTCTGCTCTAGGCTTGAGAAACTACATGCGACTGCCAGGAGACCCCATGCTGTCTCTTGCTCTTGCCATATAAAGCATCTATCTCCCTGTATGTGTCCCCTCTCAGACCCCTGGTGTCTTGTCTGGTCCTTCTTGTCTCAGTCCAGGCTGTCCCCTCCTTTAGGACATCTTCCCTGGCATTGTCAGCTTGGGCCAGATCCTTTCTATCATTCCCACAGCATCTGTCACACCTGCCTCCCACTGTAACTGAGGCACTCTCTGGTCGGGAACAAGAACTCTTACGTGTCCACATCCCAACGTTCATCACAGTGACTGGTATACATCAGAGGCTTAATAAATATCTGCTGAAACAAAATTAATCATGTTGGCCAGGCTTTCACTTGATGGGTCCCTCTTAGGCATGTCAGGAAAGACAGGAAGAGAAGCCAATTAGAAGGCTTTGATGAATAAACAAACTTAAAAGTTTATGTCTAGAATCTTTGGTAGACTCACATTTCCTAGCCATCAAGAACATGGAGGGCAGTCCATGACTCAATCTGAAATGAGGCAAGTTTCAACCCCACCAGCCGCCAAATTATAAGCTTCAGTTCTGGTCCTTTTTTAAAGAACTCTTAGTTGGAAAAGAAAAACAAAATGGATTCATTTCCTTCCTTTACCTATTCTCCTGCCTGCCTTTCAGTGAAAATTATCTGTCCATGAAATATTTTTGCAAGGGAAATGGGAACTATCACTGATCTATTTGATTCAAAAAAACAATTTAAGGGTGCCTTTGGTGCCTACATTCTGAGAGCCCCTAAGAGTGCAAAGTGAGAATTTAAAAGTGGTGACAATGTGGAAAAAAAGACCACTTCAAAATTAAAATTAATTTTACTCAAATATACGTTAGTAATCTTTGTTGTTATAATTTTTGCTGCCAAAAAGAAGAAGAAGAAAAACAAAAAAGAGACATTTACTGAGGTGCTCACATGAAATACAAGTTTTTCAAGCCATACTGTATTTGAACTTAAATCTCCTGTTTCCTGTCTCTGTGTTAGGACAATAGAAAAGGAGACAAGCAGAGCTCTGATCCGTGCCTGCCAGATGTGCCCTGTGATGAACTCGTCAGAAGGGCTGGGGCTCTACAGGCTCTTGTAATAGAATAGGGAGCATTAGCCTGGACCACCTTCTCGGGGATACTGAGGCCGTGTGAGTTTCTCAAGATTTTCCCCTAAGGTCTTTCATGCAGGTGACATAAAGGTGTGCGTGAAAACTGCTTTAGTTGTTCTCCATTTCCCCAAGAAGTGGAAGAAGCCCGTCCCCCAGGCTAGCAAGTATCCCCACAGGACAACGTTCTCAATCCTCAAGTTTAAAGAATTCCATCCCAGCGGATTAAAAATAAGAGCCTCAAACATTTAGCCTTTGCAGCCATTTGTTCTTTGCTTCGAACTTGACCTTCTCCATGAAGCTTTCTCTCTCTCCTCTGCACCCCTTGATGCTTTCCCTGTAACATTTGTCTGGTCGCCGATCAGCCATTGTCTTGTGACAGTAGTGTAAATCATTATTTAGATCTGTCATCATTTCCTTTTTTTCTGCTATTTCTTGGTTTTATATCCTTGAGAATGCACTTACCTCTACCTGAAACATTCTTCTCTCTTTTTCTCTCTGTGAACATCAACTCATCCTCCAAAACCTCTCCTAAATCTTACCTCTTCCTTTGAGGATTCCCATTCTCCCATCTCTAGGGTTAGGCTGCTTCCTCCTCTAGACCCTGCAGCACTTTGTTTTCATCTCTTCATCCTGTGACCATATTTACCACGACAAAAATGACAGTGCATATGGTACTGGCGCAAGAGATGTTTGGAAATGGATGTGGCCTTGTAACTACAGCACTCAGCAAATTGCATTGAAAGTCTTGGCACATCATCGACGCACGTAGCGCACTATGTCACTGCTATTTTTATCTCTCTGGACAGAAACTCCTTGAGAGTAGGCATTGTGTTTCATCTTTTTATTCCCAGAGCATATTACAGCAACAGCCACAGAACCGATACTCCATAAATGCTTAAAGAGATGAATAAAGGAAAGACTGAATGTGGTTCTAAGAGAGAATGGTAATCTGCTTCTTAATTTATATTTGTTAAATGTAAATGGGTGCCAAAAGAAAGAGGGGTAATGAATGATAGATGTTAAAGAGCCAGATACGTGGATGGGAAAGGGGATTATAGAAAATCGTACAGAGATGGGCATACCTACAGTTTTCTGAGACACACTGGCCTGGATTAGAGCCTGATATCAGCTCCGTATTAATTGTGTGACCTTGGGAAAGTCACCGAACTTCTCTGGCTATGTCTATAAAATAAGGAACTTCAAAATATTTTGTATTCCTCCAGCTCTCAAAGCAAAATATACTTGTTTCTGGGTGGTTTAAAAAGTGAGGAGTAAAATGAAGTATGATTATAATTAGTACTACTGAAAAAGACCCTCTTGTATACTCTGAAAATATTGCACATACACCTAGACCTGTGATTCTCAAACTTTTTGGTCTCTGGACACTTCACATCCTTAAAAATTATTTGTGAGAAAATGTTCATGATCTGGGGCTAGGCAAAGAGTTCTTAGGTTTGGTCCCAAAGGCACAATCCATAAAAGAAAACAATCAACAAATAGGACTTCATTAAAATTTAAAAGTTTTGCCCTGCAAAAGATCTCTTAAAAGGATAAAAAAAACTCAGACTGGGATAAAATATTTGCAAATCATATATCTGACAAAGGACTTGTATCTAGAATATATAGAGAACTCCCTGAACACAACAGTAAGGAAACACACCATTCAATAAGAACACACACCTGATCAAACCAAGAAGATATATGGATGAACACACATAAGTATGTTCAACATTATTAGCTGTCAGGGAAATTCAAACGAAAGCCACAATGAGGTATCACAACACACGCATTAAAATGACCGACACAAAAAATACTAATGATAAAGAGTATGGGGGAAACACACACACACACATACAAAACAAGACAAAACAAAAGTACTAGTGAGATGGTGAAACAACTAGGCCTCGCATACACTGTTGGTGGGAAAAATCGTGCAGCCACACTGGAAATATGGAGTAATGTCTCAGCTGAACATATTCCCCATATGAGCCAGCACACATGGTTCTGAGTGTTTAGAGAAATAAAAACCCATGTACACACAACTACCCCTACACAAGCGTTCTTCATTTGTAGCTTGTTTGCAAGAGCCAAACACTGAAAACAGTGCGAATGTCCTTCAGTGGATGAGTAAATAAACAACTGGTACATATTTTCAAAGGAATACTACTTAGCGATAAAAAAAAAAAAAAAAAAAAAAAAAAAAAAAAAAAAAAAAAAAAAGAATGGGGGCGCCTGGGTGGCTCAGTCGGTTGAGCATCCGACTTCAGCTCAGGTCACGATCTCGCGGTCCGTGGGTTCGAGCCCCGCGTCAGGCTCTGGGCTGATGGCTCAGAGCCTGGAGCCTGCTTCCGATTCTGTGTCTCCCTCTCTCTCTGCCCCTCCCCCGTTCATGCTCTGTCTCTCTCTGTCTCAAAAATAAATAAAATGTTAACAAAAAAAAAAAAAAAAAAAAAGAATGAACTATTGAACTATATGCACATTTTCTGGGATGGATGTCAAAAGCATTATGGCCCAAAAACCAAAAAGTCAGTCTCAAAGGGTTACATGCTTATGATTCCACTTAACATGAATGTTCTCAGAGTAACAAAAAATTATAGTTGTAGAGAACAGAGCAGCCATTGATGGGAATTCGGGTTGGGAGGCAGGTATGACTCTACAGGAGGAACATGAGGAAGTTTCTTTGTGGTGATGGAGTAGTTCTGTACTGTATGGTGGTCAAGATTATAGTTACGTGAATCTCCGTGTGATAAAATTTCCTAGAACTTTACACATACACACAGGTACATGTAAAAGCTGATGAAGCACACATAAGATCTGTGGTTAACAGCTGTATCTATCAATATTTGCTACATTCGAAATTATTTCTGAGGTTTTGTTTACATTTGTATTAATTTAAAAATCACAGTAAACCAATTATATACAATGACACAGTAAGACATGTGTATGAAAAGTAACTATATTTTCCAAAACAGGACAATATAAGGAGAGTGACATTATTTTACATTTTGCAAATCTCTTTAATGTCTGGCTGAACAGAAGACAGTTGGACTGTCCTATCTGTCTGTGATCTGTTGTGACTTTACATGTCATGTTGTGTCTTGAAAACTCCATTGTACACTTAAGAGAGAATGATGGTTAAAAAAAAAAAAACAGCAAAAACATGGTAGTTTTATTATAAGAAGTGTTTGGACCTCACAGACTCTCTGGAAGGGTCTTGGGAATGCCCAGGGGTCCCTTGCTGTACATCGAGAACTGCCCATCGAGGTGAAGGCATATGTCACAATGTTCTGGTTATTTGTTGCATCTTTGCCCCCCACATGACTGCGAGCTCTTGCAGAGCAGAAACTCTAATTCACTTCTGTTTTCCTGGAGGTTAGCACTATGCCAAGCACTTAAGTTCCAAGTAGGAACTTAATACACATGGTGAAAAGAACAAAGAATGGATGATGGAACCCATTTGTTATTCTATTGTTTTCTTTTGCCTTTAAAGGTCTGTGGGTGATTACTGTTTTTAAAGTTTGAGGAGAAAATCTGAGTCTCCAGAGATGTGCTGTCTGTAGGAAGAGGGTCATTAGGTCTACGGTGCAGAGGACAGTGCTGGAGAGACCCAAGGAGGAAAGCCAAGTGATTTGCATTCGTACCGCTGCGTTTGACATCTCCCTCCCCTTGTCTCCTGCCATCTCTGATTTTTATGTTCCTTGTCAGGACACAGGAGTACATGCAGGATATACAGCATATGTTGCAAGGTCCAGGAGGGCTGGTTTGCGGGACCAGGCACAGCCAGGATCAATTAAGTAACAAGGAAGGTAGAAAATATCACTGCAGCTGGAACAAATCAGTTAGTCAGGCACGCAGGTTGCAACCCATAAAAGGTCAGCAGGCAACTGGCGTGAGTAGCTGTGAGTGAAGCTTTTGGCTCCGTGGAGCTGGAAAGAACGAGCGATCAAGTATCCATTCCATCCTGACTTCCAATCGGGCGCATCGTGGAGGGTGAAGACTTTGCAAATGACGGGCCCGGGTTTGTCCCAGTGACTTTGCTCACGTGGCTTCTTCTGGATGGATTGTTCCCCTGCCCCCCAGCCCCACGTGAGCTATTTCGCCCCAGTGACAGGTTGGTTTTATGGGTTGGAGGCGGGCCTCAACTATTAAATCTCCGTGAGCGAGAGGGGCTGGACCTGTCTGTGAATCAGGGGACTTCTTGGAAGGGGACAGAGTGGCAGCGAAGCCTTTGAAAAAGCAGAACCTCACACATCATCTTACCACACGGACGTTACAGCCAGAGATCACATTTCAGGTTAATTTTCAACAATGGATAACTTCTCGGCAAATTGATTAGCTATCTGCTCTTTGTTAGTTCAGGAGCAAGGGATCATTCTTTCTTAGCCCAGTTGCCCATTCTGTTTGCCTCAGAATAAGCCTTCCATATACATGCATATATTTATATATTTTTGTTTGTGGTGATAAGGGTAAAAGTCCGTGCAGATGTGTGGAAATGTCTTTTTGAGTATCCTTACACAATTGAGTACATTTTTCATTTTGGTCAGAATTCAGCACACAATTAGGGAGGGAGACCCAAAGTGAAATGAAGGATTTTAACTGCAAATAGAGGTATAAACATGATCCTAATGACCACATTTGTTGCAAGTTCATCCTTCCATTCAATAAGTAATTATCGAACAACTGCACTGTGCTAGACTTGGACACTGTCGAAATCAATAAGGAATCTAAAGGTTAGGTGGGGTCATTTCAGTACTGTTTGTAGGGAAATAAGATCACGCACAGTAGGACCACATGGAGAAAGTTGTCTCCTCTACCAGGTGACTCCTTGGAAGGTAGAGTCTTAGAGGAGCATGTTGGCTTAGCATGCACTTTCCCACAAGAATATACTTTTTAGAATTTTATTTATTTTTTTAAAATTTTCTAATGTTTATTTATTCTTGAGAGAGAGGGAGAGACAGAATCGGAAGCAGGCTCCAGGCTCTGAGCTGTCAGCACAGAGCCCGATGCGGGGCTTGAACCCACGAACCGTGAGATCATGACCTGAGCCAAAGTCAGACACCTAACTGACTGAGCCACCCAGGTGCCCCTACTTTTTAGAATTTTAATTATACTTGAGTTATTATTATTATTACTACTACTACTACTACTACTACTACTACTACTACTACAACTGTTATCATCCTGATTTGATTCAGAGAGATTGTGCCCTGTGTTCAAATTCAATAAGATAAAGGCAAGACTCAGCTTCAGATCTTTGGACTGCAGAACATTTTCTACATTACTGTTTGGATGAGAACTAACTTTGGATTCTATGTAAAGGTCATGTATTGTCACTGTTAGAGCACTTTCTGGAAAGTGATAATTGTAGCAAGTGTTGAAAGAGTATAATCCCTTGCCTTTTTTACACTTTCTTTCTTTCTTTTTTTTAAGGTTTATTTATTTGGTTTTGGTGGGGAGGGAGAGGCAGAGAGAGAGAGACAGAGAGACAGAAGATCCAAAGTAGGCCCTTCTCTGTCAGTATGGAGCCGGATGTGGGGCTCGAACCCACGAACTGTGAGATCATGACCTGACCCGAAGTCGGACGCTCAACTGACTGAGCCAACCAGGCACCCCATTTTTTTTACACTTTCAAACAGCTTTATGCTAAGTACATTCCTTCCAATTCAGTATTTATTGAATTTAGGAGCTTCATGTGGCCAGCTTTGTGCCTTGGGGCATAGTAAAAAGAGGGGCGTAATAAATTATTCCATCTCATCTTGTGTCTAGGAATGAGCATAGCATGCAAGTTTAAAGAGGAGTTTGGAAGAAATCTGAAGAGGATGCAAGAAACCTGGAAGGGGAGCAGGTTTCTGGGAGAAGCTGGTTGGTTCCCTGTGGGACAGGGGAACCTGAGGTTATAGGGGATCCTTTTGCAAGGACAAGCCCAGAACGTGGTTACTGGCAGAGTCAATAGAGCTGGGGCAGAGAGGTCTCTCTAGAAGATGGATGAGGAAATATGTCCTCCCCAAAGAGCAAGAATGATGCTCTGAATTCGAGACAGCATTGGGTATGTGAAAATGTGTGTTTTGGTGAGAGAAATGCAGCATGTGTTCGGGAAGTGTGTGTCTGAATCTGCTGAATGTTTTTTGCCGAAGAGATGATACATTGCAGCTTGCATGCCAGTGAGCCTTCAGTCTACTTCATTTGCATCTTAAATGGTCACCAAAATAACCAAAAGCTGGGAACCAAGACCACAGCAGCTCTGGACTAGAAATGAAGGCAGGTGTGCAAGTGAGAGAAAGACCGAGAGTGGAGAAGCAAGCTGAGAGGTTTTGTTCTGTTTAGGGACCAGGGTCTGCTGTAGAGAAGGAGCAATCCTGTTCTTCTGGAAATGCTTTGATGATACAAGAAGTTGGCAACATTTAACCCTGGAAAGGAGGTCCTTTCCATCACATCGAAGTTACTTTGGAACATAAATATGACCCTCCCTGGTGAGGACTCCTACCAGTTTGTAGAAGGATACTTTGTGGATTGAAACATACTACGGGGCTGAGTTTTAGAGTTGGGGACCTAAGGTGGAAAAATGAATTAGAACAAGCACTCTGTGGTGTGCATGTAAACTTGGGGAGCAGAAGCACCAGTAAGAATCCTCTGTTCTACCTCTCTCTCTCTCTCTTTTTCCAGAGTAGGTAGAAGCGCTGAAAAGAACCCCAGTTAGTTCAGGAATGAAGCAGTGGGCTGGAAAGACGGCATGAGTCAGTGTTGAGTCATTGTTCCCCTAAAATAACGCCAGGAATGAAGGGAAGGGAAGAAAATTCCAAGCCTGCTAAAAAGAAAAGCACTTTCCCTGGACAAGAGTGAGTGGTCAGAAGGTGTGGGTGTGACCTTGGGTAATCAGGTACCCAAAGAGATCACTGGAACCCGTTGATGCAGTGGGCCCAAACGGTAGTCACATCTTGTCACTTGGGAATGCACAGACACTAGTTTCCACATCAGAACTAGAGTCCCCTCTCCCCGAGGGGATCCAGGAAGCTATTTATTTGAACAGAATCCCCAAGAAGTTTCTTTGTAGCCAGAAATCTGTGATTACACAGCAGTCCTCAGGAGCAAGGGACTGTCTGAACTCTGCTTTGAAAAGTACAGAATCTTGACTCTCTTAACACAGTTGGTTCTCAACAAGGGTTTGAATGGATGCATTCATCAGACAAATTAGGGGTGGGTACACACGACTTCAATGCAGCAGGGACTGTTTTCAATGTGGAAAGCATGGCTGGAGACGGCTAGGGTGTCGAGCTGGACAGAGTGATTCTAGAGCAGCAGGGATATATAGGAGCAGTTCCTTGGGATGGGGAGGAAAAAGGGGAGTGCACACAAGACAAAGTTTCTCTGCTGTAGGTCTTTGACAAGGACTGAGGAAGATGCTTTCTGGAGGTGAGAAGTCAGAGGGACACAGAGAAGAGGCCAGATATGGCTACAGGGATCCAAGCTTGGGTCTGCCAAGTGAGGCTTTGAGACATTGGGGCAACGGCATCCACCCCCTGTGCCTCAGTTTCTCCTCCACATGGGGGGAGACTGGAGACTGACCACAGTTCCTGGAGCCCCCCTGGCTGGTTGCAGCCACAAGGTCACATGACCAGAAGTCCCAGGAGTTCCCGGGGCTCAGTGAAACCACCCCAGGAATGAGAAGATCTTGGCCACGTGGGAGCAGGAAATGGCAGTTATGTCACTTTTATACACAAGCTGTGTGAGGTTGAACGACAGACAGTTGGATGCCCCAGGTGTGGATTTTCAACCGACTGGCTCAGGAGAGCCTTACAAGATGGCTACTCTAGGGGTGACAGGAAGGGTGGGGAAAGATGGAGAACAAGACTGAGCAGCTCTCCCCGGAGAGTCCTGCAGAACACTGGTCCTGCTCCTTGACACCTGATTCACCATCTCGATGTTAAATGAAGGGCCCTTTCCTCTAATCATTAAAAAACCCCCAGCAGGACATGGTAGCTAACAGCATTTGGGGCCAACCACTGACCCCCACCCCACCTCAGCATCCTCTCCTATAAAGTGAGGGAGATCACAGTATCTACCTGATAGATATGAGGTAAAGAGTAACATTTAAAATATCAAAGTGCCTATGGGCGGGTGCCTGGGTGGCTCAATAGGTTAAACGTCTGACTCTTGGTTTCAGTTCAGGTCATGATCTCACAGTTTGTGAGTTTGAGCCCCACATCGGGCTCCCTGCTGACAGCTCCGAGCCTGGAGCCTGCTTGGGATTCTGTGTCTCCCTGTTTCTCTCTGTCCCTCCCCCAACTTGTGCACTCGCTCTCTCTCTGTCTCTCTCACACACAAAAGTAAATAAATAAACATTAAAAAAATAATAAAAATTTAAAAATATGTATTAAAAGTGCCTAGAATTGTGCCTGAACTCAGAAAAGTGTTTATAAACATTAGCTGCTACTGTTAGAAATAGCATTAAAAACAATGGTAGACAAAAAGTCAGAATCCAGGACTTGGACCACGTGAGGAGCTTTTGGATGGTGCTGTAGAATCCTTTCGTAAGGTATTGTCTTTGTGTGCCCTTCCTTGTCCTGTACCGTCAAGTGAGAATCAGAGCCCCTGGGTGCTCCATCCAAGACCCTCACAGGGGACATCTCCCCTCCGGGCCGCTTGGGCTCAGCCCCAGGGACAGAATTTTCCAACCGGAAAGGATGTTAGCTTGGGCAATCCCACCTGCTCATTTTCCAGCTGAGGCTCCCAAGGTAGAGATGCGCCTGAACCCAAACCACAGGAGGCAGCGTTGCAAACCCCGAGCCCAGGCCCTGCTTCGTCTCAGCCCGCAGAGCCAGCCCGAGAGCGCACATACTGTCCAAGGTTGGCTTTCTGGCTCACCGGCTTTCTGGACTCCGGGGCATATTCGCTCCGATACATTGTACAGATTAATTTTGTTTCTAAAACAGGGGTGGTAAATCAGAATGACTCGGGGCATTCCTGCTTTTTACGTGCTCGACATTTATGGAAGTATTTACAACCGAGAGTGGCGAGCGGTAGCGTTTGGGGGAGGCGTGGGAGGCAGGGGAAGGATGGATTTGCCATGGCAACGGAAGCGAGCCGGTGACGGGCTCTTTTGTTTCCGAGTTATCCAGAAACAACGCATCCGGTGGCCTAAGTTGGAGATGTGTCCCACCACTTGCAGCTCGGGCCCGTTTCCTCTTCTCTGCCTTCTCCCTCTTTGGTCGGTTCGTTGGGTCGCTTCCTTGTTACCCCCCGTCGCTGCGTGGAGGGCCCGCAAGGCCTCGTGGACGCGTCTCTCCTTTGCTGACAGCCGATGTGCTGCTGGCGCACACACAGAATCGTGCCTGGCAGGGCAGGTGTGTTCGCGTCCTGGGCCGCCTAACTCAGTGCCACAAACGGGGTGCTTGGACAGCAGAACTTCACTCGCAAAGTTCTGGAGACGGGAAGTCAGAAAGCAAGGTGTTAGCAGAGCTGTGCTCCCCCTGAGGGCTCTAGGGGGACATCCTCCCTCTCCTCTTCTAGCTTCTGCTGGTTTTCCTGTTTTTCCGGTCTCTGCATTCATCACATGGCCTTCTTCCCCGCGCATCTCCGCAAGTCTTTTCCTCCTATGAGGACACCAGTCCGATTGCCATCTTAAGTGAATGAATGACATCTGCACAGACCCTATTTCCAAATACGCTCAAATTCTCAAGTTCCAGGTGGATGTGAATTTTAGGGGGCACTCTTCAACCCATTGGGGTTTCGGCAGTGCTCAGAATGGGTTGTACAGAAAGGAGTCCAGCCACCCTGCGTCCTGTAGCTCTCAGATTTGTTCTTTCCTGGGATCACAGGGATTTCGTTTCAAGGTCTCTCCAGGCTTGGGGCTCATCCATCACCTCTACATGCAGCTCTTTGTTCCTTAGCAGCCCAAATCTGTTAACTTCACCAAGGACATTTGGAGCCAAGTAGCTAGACTGTGCCTGCTACCATTTCAGGTAAATTCATCTCCGACATATTTTCTCTCCCACCTGCCACCTTCACCGTCTTCTCATATGGCCCTCATCTCAAACAAACTACCCAGTGTCCCCCAAACGTGTGTCCCTCCTCACTCCTTTAGGCCTTTGCTCTGCCTTGAATGTCTCTTTCCCCCTTCTGGCACCTCCATGGTCATGGCTGGCTTCTGTGGAGCTTTCTCTCCCCACCCTCCCCACCCTCAAAGTCTTTCACACTGTGATTTCAGCATTCCGCATGCTGTGCCGAAGGTATCCCTTTAGGGATCTGCTCCTTTATTAGACAGGGCCTCCGTGCCCTTGTGTTCTTGGCTACCCTACGGACATTCTCCCTAGAGACATCCCTCCATGCACGACTTTTCTTGCCTCAGCTTCCTTCTGCTTTGGGCAACTCTTAGAGGGAGATGGCCTATAGGGTAAAGGAAGGTGTGAGCTCTTCTTACTCCCCCATCTCCTGGCAGGAAAAAATAGTGTGGAGAATGAGTCAGGTTCTGGAATGTTAATCGAATCACATTACTGGGGGAATGAGTGTTAACAGGAGAATATAAATAAACCTAAATAGGGAAGGTTCTCTCTGTCTCTCTCTCCAGTGTTTGAAATAATGGCCCCTGGAGCCTCCTTCTTCCAGTGAAAACATGCCCTCCACTTCTCACTGCCTTATTGCCACCTTAGAAAATCCAGTAGCGGGGCACCTGGCTGGCTTAGTCTGAGGAGTAGGTGACTTGACTCTTGATCTCAGGGTTGTAAGTTTGAGCCCGATGTTGGGTGTAGAGATCACTTAAATAAATAAAATAAATACATTTTACAAAAAAGAAAAGAAAATCCAGTGGGTACTAGAGGGAGGCCCAGAGACAGAAACTCACGAAAGCCTGTGTAAGGGATCTTCCTGATTCTGCACCATATGAGGGAGAGAAGGTCCGCATAGGATCTGCACATCATGGCAGATGGCGGTCCCTTGGCATCTGTTCTCTCCTTCTTTATTTATAAGAGATTGTTCAACTTTGAGCTAGGCTCATTGCTATTCTAAGGATTTTATTTCCAACCTCCCATGCAGCTGGGGCAGGGTGGGGATAATATGAATGAGTTCCAGCAATGGGATATAAGTAGAAGTACCAATTCTGGGGTGTGCCTGATGATCTTCCTCCCTACAGCTGCCTGGACTTCGAACATGATGGCTGAGTTTGAGCAACCATTTTTAGACCATGAGGAAGGAACCAGTGTCCAAGGTCATTGTGGAGCTGCCATATCAGGCTTGGACTCCTTCTGGGATTCATTGATGTGAGACAGAAAGCAAGTTCTGTCTTAATGAAGCCCTTTTGGGGGCCAGTTTCTGGTGTTCACAGCAGAGATGGGATGACCAAACTCTCTGCTGGTAACAAGCCCTCCTTCTCTAAGTCTGGCTCTCTCTGCATGTCTCTCTTGGGGGGTCATGGGGGGTGATAATGGTGGGCAGCATGGGAAGATTTGGACTCCTAGGTTCTACTACAAAAGGAAAACTTCTCACTCACCTTTGAGTGACCTAATGCTGGGCCCTGACTGGCTCTAACTTAAGTATTTCTCAACCTATTTTTTACTGTTGACTCTCAAGGACTTTTTTAAGGTACTTGTTTCCTAATCAACTTTCCCATGAAAATTTAAGAACATCGATACATTTATTTATGTATTGCATATGTACTTGTGCTTCAAATGCAAAAAATGCCAGGTTCTTTTGTGCTTCCACCAAGAACTAATTTATTCTTCCTTTGGGGGCATTATTACTGCAGTTAAGACTACATTGACTGGAGACATTTTGCTGACCAAGGAACGTTGAGACTTATTTTAAACCAACCTGTACAGACTTATGGGCTTGTTATCTTTGTCTTAGTCTCTCAGGCTGCTATCACCAAACACTGGCATGGGTAGACTACACAGTGGAAATTACATTTTCCCTAGTTCTGGAGGCTGGGAAGTCCAAGATCAAGGTGTCAGAACAATCAGGTGCTGGTGAGGCAACTCTTCTCGTCTTGTAGATGGCAGTCTTCTCATTTGTCCCCACATGGCAGGGAGAGGAAGCTCTGGTGTCTCTTCTTCTTTTTGGATAATTTCAAACATACACCAAAGCAGAGAGAAGGGTGTGGGTGAAGTGCCATATTACCCTTCATCAATTATCAACTCACAGTGCCTCTTGTATTTCATTAGCTTCAAGGCATACAACATAGTGATTCAATATTCTTGTATATTGCAAAGTGATCATCCCCATACGTCTAATTAATGACATCTCTTCTTTTAAAGGCATTAGTCCCATTCAGAAGAGTCCATCCTCCCAAAAGCCACACCTCCTAATGCCGTCATCTTGGGGGTTAGGTTTTACCATATCAGTTTGGGGGGTGGGGCACCCTCCAACTTTTTCCCCACCTCCTGCTCTTGCTGTTGCTTCTGGCTGGGGCATCTTCCCCTGTGTCTTCAGGTGGCTTGCTTCTTTGACCTTTCAGGCTTCAGTATAACTGTCACCTTCTGGAGACTCTCTGTTCTCATTCCAGAAAACAACAGTATCCCTCACTCCTGGACTCTCTGCCCTATCACCCCACTTTATTTTTTCTTGACACCCACCTTGTTTTCTCTTTTGCTCACTTGTTTGTTTACTGTGTGGTGTGGTCTCCACTCACTAGGATGTAAAGTTCCATGAAAGGCCTTACCTGTCTTGTTCACTTTCGTATCCCAAGTACGTAAAAAATTACCTGGCACACGGCAGGCACTCAATAAACGTGGGATCAATGAAGAAACAACCATCAGACACTAAGCATAGTGAGCGAGCACACTGTCGTTTTCTAACCCTTTTCAAGCAAAGACCGTCTTAATCCCTCACAAGGACACACACAGCACTTTAGAGTTTACAAAGGACTTTCATATCCATTTCTCATTGAAGACGTTCAGGCTTCCAGGCAGACAGGTATTATTAGCGCCATTTTGTCAGGAAGACATTCTCAGAGTCCCATATCTGGAGGGTGGAACTGAGGCCTTCTGACCCAAGGCCAGCCTTCCTCCATTACAGGCCCTCCTTCACAGGGGAAGGGCTCTCCCTGTCCATTACAGAGTCTCCATTTTCTAGCCTTGGACATGAGGAAATGACTCAACTCCTCAGTCAGTCAGCCTCTGGGTCAGATATTGATTCAATTGGTGACCACTAAGCCTCAAGTTGCACTTAGAAGTAACTGGAAAGATTTTTATCCTGCTTTTATTTCTTAGTTTTCCCCCAGCAGGCCCTTGGCCTGGTCCCAGCCTCCTTCTGGGCTTCGGAAGCTCTGTGCTTGCCCTGCACTTGAAAGATGGGTCCTGGCAGGAGCTTGGGCAGAAGGCACTGCTCCCGAAGATCCCCCAGTGAGGAATCCTAGTGAGAGGAAGTCAGGAGCCCAGGTGATGGCTTTTATGGGATTAACTCTTCCTTACATGTGCTCTTGGGACAGTCCTTCCTTAGATGATGAAATGGGTTCACTTCTGGGGATTTTTCCAAAGGAAACCATCCCAAATATACAGCAATACAGAATATGTTTTTGAAGAACCACACAGCCTGAACATCCAACAATATAGGAATGGTTAAATAAAGAAAAGTACAATAAATCCACAGAATGGTACATAAACCATTATGAACATTGGATGGAAATGTGTAATAATGATCTGGGACATCATGAAAAACCCACAAGATGTTAAGTGGCAAAAACAGGATGCAAAATGGTACATACATTCTAATAGCTACAACACCAAGGGAAAACAAAGCCTAGAAAAATCCTGCAAAGAAAGATATCCAGTTCCATGAGAATGACTGTATTACAGTGTTATGTTTATGAATGGGCTCATTCCTTTTGTTTTTCTAATTTTTCTGTAATGCAATGTCTAAGTTATTTTCCCTTAAAAAGCTTTCTGTAAGTGTTGTTTTTGTAGTTCATGATAATTAAACATGTCTTTAAAAGGAAATATCAAAAAGGAAAATGTGAAAAATTTACTGATATTCCCACCACTGGTAATGTATCAGGGTATAGCTTCCCCATTATTTCTATATGCATATAAGTTTACATTTTTGTAAGCAAAATAAAATTATATGGTACCTATAATTTATAGTGTATATTATACTCATTGGCACTTTATAAACATTTTAACATGTCAATATTTTGCAATATTATTTTAAATTCTACTTAGTTTGTGTTGTATAGATGGATCACTATTTGTCATAACATCTTTAATTTGTCTCTTTCCAACTAACTTGTCTCACACAATCTTTATTTATGTAAGATAACGTTTTTAAAGTGAAATTTTTGAGTGTTAGGGTATGCACATATTTTAAGTTTATATATGTGGTGTGTGTGTGTGTGTGTGTGTGTGTGTGTGTGCACTTATTTATATTTATATAAGTTGTGTAGGAAAAAGCCCATTTCTCACACTCTTACCAAATGTTGGTCATTATTTTTACAAGTTTGTTCATTTAACAGCCATGAAATGGTATACTAGTTAGGTGTCTTTCCACTGGGGTTTTTAAGAATCCAACTCAAACAGTTTCAGAAGGCAGGGATAAGGGAGGGAGAGATTGATAGTTCACATAACTGCAAAATGCCGGGGGTAGATTTGACTTTAAGTAAGGCTTGATTTGAGTTTAAAAACATTGCTAGGATGCATTTCTGGACTTGGCTTCTTCTGAGCTGGGCACTTTCTGTTCTCTGTGTGGTGTGGTCTGAACATCTTTTACAGGGAATGGAAGAGTCCAATAAAAGTGACAGCCTAGTAAAAACCTGAGAACTGGGTCTTGTTGGCCCTGACCAGGTCCACCTAGGGCATGTGGCCCACAGTGAACCAGCCAAGGGCCAAGACATGGAGCCTGGCACATGCTCTTCCTAGAATCTTCCAGGCTATGAGTAGGGAAGGGGTAGCTTCCTCAAAGTTAAAGCAGGGTGTGGCTGCCAGCAAAAAAAAGGAGTGGATGTTAAGTGGCTAAATGTAAAAGAATATTATAAACAGGATTGCTTGTTTGAAAAAGTAACATAAAACGACATCAGATTGTGTCTGTGTGTTCTTAAAACACATCTACAGTTTCATGGGGCGCCTGGCTGGCTCAGTCAGTTAAGCGTCCAACTCTTGGTCTCAGCTCAGGTCCTCATCTCACGGTTTTGGGGATCGAGCCACGCGACAGACTCTGAGCTGACAGCAAGGAGCCTGCTTGGGATTCTCTCCCACTCTCTCTCTCTCTGTTTCTCTCTCTCAAAATAAATAAATAAACTTTAAAAAAGTAAACCACACCTACAGTTTCAAATTGCTCATGGGATAAAATCTTTAAGGACTATCTCTTCCCCCCTCCTCCCAGCTCTTTCTTTTCCAGCCCCACCTTAACAACACTGCCCTTCAATTTGGGGCAAGCCTTAATCTCCCTGAGCCTCAATTCTCTCATCTGTAAAATGGGGTTATTAGCCCATACTTTAACCTACCTGACAGGACAGTAGTAAGTCATACAAAATGAGCCCATGTGTGATAGAACCTTCAACATCTCATGTTTGAATAGATGTTTCCTACCAACACAGCAAGTGGGCTCAGAGCAAAAGCCCTTGACCACGATTTTTGGACTACCTCTAAAGAAACTCATTGTGTGACCTTGGGAAAGGGACATAATTATTTGACATCTGTTTTCCTTCACCATAAAAAAAGATTAAGCTAGGAATTTCTGCCTTCAAATACATAATAATAATGAAAAAAATAAAGCCCTGTATGAATGCAAGGTAGATCAGACTATCTGATAAATGAGGTCCCTATTTGTGCAAAGGCTCTTGGTGATATGTCCACTTTCCAGTGGCTGCTATTCCCCAATCCCAGACCTGAGTCATGAGGGACACATCCCCAAGATTCTCACCGAGTTCTGTTTATGGGAAAAAAGCCTGCAAAATGTGTATAAATTCCCTTATATCTGTGGCCCCAACTGCTCTGTACTCTCTCAGTGACTTCCACTCAGGAGCTATTCTAGCTTCTTCTAGAATTCTTCTTCATGGTGTGCTGCTGCATTTGCCCCAGGTAAGCAAGTACTCAGGTCTGGTCCCTGTTTGTGAGTGTCTCTCTTACATTGTGCGCTAGTCCATTGCCCTGAGATCTCAGGTCTTTGACCGATTAGAGAAAATCCATGAGCCTGAAATCTATCCTGGTCCTTCTGTTGTAAGATCAGCCACAACCCTGTTTTAGTACACGTGTGCCTGGCAGCAACTGGAAGTTCTGCTCTAAGTGTTACCTTGAATCCTTGCACTGATGATAGGAGAGAGGCACTGTTAGTACCTTCGTTTTAAAAAATGGGAGGCCATCTCAAAGTCTTGAAGTCTTGACTTCTGGCCTGAAGGTCCCATGCAGCTTGGAGAAGGTAGAGCTGAAGCTCGAATCCAAAGCCTGGTGACCACTATGCCAACGTACTTCCTAAATACATCTTCCAGGAAGGGCACATTCTTTTGCCTGGCTAGACTCTAGCTTAAATTGGGATGAGGCTGAACAGGAAGGGTGGGGGCAGTTTAGAGAAGGTTTTGAATGACAGGTGAGGAAGTGGGACCTTTGGGCTGTAGTCAGTCATAGATTCCAAGACCAAAGTGTGACTTCACACCTAGGAAGAGTAATAGTTGCCCTTTGAAAGGAATGTTCTGGCATCAGTGTGGAGGATGCACCAGAAAGGCTGAGCATAAGAACTTGGAGACAGGAGACATTAAATTATTGAACCAGTAGCAACAGGGGAATCAGCAGGATGTGATGGACATAAGAGTGGAGGTCAGGTATTGGTGAATCTAATTTGTGCTTTGGGGGAGAGGAGAGGGAAATGAAATGAGTGTATTCAGGATCAGGAGGAGCACCTGGTTTGGCAAGAAAGGTGGATAATGGACAGCAGGTGTCCAACCCACAGGGGGAAGTCGGATGGGTCCCTGGGAATAGGAATCCAGAATACTGGAAGGAGGTCATAGTTGTTGACTAAGCAGGGTGGCATCTCTGAGGCATCGTCTCTGTCATCCATGCGCCTGTGTGTCACCAAGCAGGGGCTCCAGTTTTTGGAAGGCTTAAGTGAAATCAATAATTTGGGAATTTTTCAGGAGTTTTAGAGAAGCTTGTGTAAAAAAACAAGCAGTCCTTCTTCTTCTCATGCGGGAGCTCAGCCTGCAGTGACAATTTGAAATTTACGACTCAGACATTTAACATGTTTCAAGGAGAACATTATCATTTGAAAACCTTGTAAAGAGAAATGTGTCTGTACTAAGAAGCGACACTATCTTCCTTTTGTAAAGAGACCCCAATCATTTACATTTTCTCTTTTGCTTCCCATCTTGTGTTAAAAAATTCTGACATTTTCTTCAAATGCAAATTATATTTCCCAAAATTTCTCAAATGTGAGGTTTTATTTTTCCAAAAGAGTAGAGGGGGAGAGAGGGAGAAGGAGAGAGAGAGGAAGGGAGGGAGGGAGGGAGGGAGACAGAGGAAGATTTTTCTTTCATGTGACCACTCTGACCATCTCCTGGGTTTCTAACTACCATCCAGTGTGGTTAAAAAAAAACAAAAACAAAAACAAAAACAAAAACACCCTCCTAATTTCATCTGTTTCTCCTGCTTGACAGTGTACTTCTATCAGAAAATGGCTCCTTGAATCTTAAATCCCTGGAGAGCTAGCTGTTGGGATAAATATCCAAAGTATCTAATATTAACATATATAATAAAACCTTAATTTTGAGGTCGGGAGGACCTTCAAGGTCACTGGATGATAGATGCTCCCCTCCATCACTGAATTTCCATTAAACCTCTCTACCAATTTGGGTGTTCAGCTAGAGTTTGCATATCTTCAATGGCTGGTAGAAAGGATATCCTTAAACTAAGATAATTAAATTAAATTTCAATTACATTTGAAAGCTTCTACACATCGGTTCTGATTAGCCACTATAGTCTGTCCTAGGTAATACAGGCTTTGAGCTTGGGCTTTGCAGACAGACATATTTTGTTTCAAATCCTTTACCTGATGTATAAATCATATTTTTGTGCAATCACCTGCATCACCTGGGAGCTTGTCAGAAATGCAGAATATTGGGATCCACCCCAGACTTACTGAATCATGATCTGTAGTTTAATAAGATCCCCAGGTGATCCCCATACATATTAACGTTCGAGAAGCATAGCTCCAAAAAACTCAGTTAATTACCCATAGCTCAGTTTCTTGTCTGAAAATTGGAATGGTTGGACTTGATAATCTCTAAAATTTCCCTTCATTTATAAGGCATTAAAATAATAAATACAAATTTATTTAAATTTAAATAATTTATACAAATAAAAAATAGTGTCTAAAAATGCTTTGGCAGAATGTTTTTGATAAGGGAAAACCAGTAACAATCTAGATATAAAACAATAGAAAGATTTTTCAACTTGTTCAGCCTCTCGATTAGACTGTGTCTAAAGTTACATTGACTAAAATTATGATAACGTAGAAAATTCTGGACAGAATGTCAAGAAAAGATCTGGATATAAAATTTAATGTTTATTTTTCGTATGTGGAAACAAATTAGAAAGATACCAAAGATTGTGAAGCGGTTACACATCGGTGATATAACAGGAATGGTTATTTCTGTCATTTAGTCTCTCCTCCCCACCCCACATTTATTAAGTATCTGCGATTTTAGTAGGAGGGGCAACAAAACAAAGAAGCACCTTTATTTTTTGATCGACAAGGATCATATAGAAGACATGAAGGTTTCGAGTTTTCCAGATAAGCACAGAATTCATTTGCTTGTGCATGTGTCAAGTCCATTCTTCATCCTACAGAATATGTCCTTCAGCTATTGTCTTTCAAGGCTCCACTCAAGTTCCCACTTCTTCCAAGCCAGCTTCTCTTCTGTACCCTCTGAGGTCAGGGATCTGGCCTGAATCAATTCTTGACAAAGGAACGGAGTCTGATTAGGTACAAAGTAAATGTGAAGCGAAGGGAAGGAAGGAAGGAAATGGGGAGGGAGGGAGAGAGAGAGAGAAGGCGGGAGAGAGGAAGAACAAAAGAATGAAAGCATACAAATAAGCCCCGGTCCTGATTAAACTCCGGCCCCTTGGGAATCCTGCAGAATATTTCTCCGCCAGATCTGGCTATTAATAATAAATGGCCTTGTGTTGTTTGCTGTAATGTCATGGCCTTGCTTCTCCAATGAGATTTCAAGTACCACAAGGAGAGAAAAACACGCTGCTTTAAAATTGTGTGTTTGGGTAATTCTTTTCTGAAGCAATTTAGTCTGGAAGATGCATGGTTAAACCCAGTCATGGAGGAACGGGGTGAGACCTCGGGACCACCCACAAGGCGTGAGGGTGCGAGGTGAGGCCCCAAGATGCTCTACTCGGCTTTTCAAAGTTGTGAACGCACCAGAGTATCTTGCGTGGAAACGCACCACAGCAAAGCTTCTGATACGTGAGGCCAAAACTGGTAGAACCGAAAGATGAACGAGACAAATCTGTAAGTAGGTGGGATTTCGGCAACTCCCCTCTCAGCGATTGATAGAACAACCAGGCAGAAAGTTGAGCTGGACAGAGAAGGCTTGAACGACTCACAGCCAGCTTGACCTACTTGGTCTTTCATAAAATACTCCACCCAATAATGGCAGAATTAACACCCTTTGTAAGTGTACATGGACTATTTACCAAAAGAGATTATTTTCTGGGCTGTAAAAAGGTCTCACTAATTTGGATTAAGTTCAGATGAAATATGATCTCTGAACATTATGATCTTAGACTTAGAAATCAGTAATAAAGGGAAGCCTGGATGGTTCAGTCGGTTAAGAGTCCTCCTCTTGGTTTCAGCTCAGATCATGATCTCACAGTCATGAGGCTCAGCATGGAACATGGAGCCTGCTTGGGATTCTCTCTCTCTCTCCTTCTTTCTTTGCCCCCCCCCCCATTACTCATGCTCGCTCACTCTCTCTCTCCCAAAATAAATACATAAACTTGAAAAAGTCCAAAAATTAATGCAATGTGATGAGTAAAATGTCCAATTTTTTACACAAAGACAGGATGTTGTTTATTTTGTGATCTTGTTTCCAGTCAGCCAGTGGTTGCAAGACCTGTGTACTGAGAATTACGCACCTGAGAGAAAGAAAAGAACATCTAACCAAAAATTGAAGAGCTACACTGTGTCACAGATCAGAGGACTCTCTATTATTAAGATACCATTTTCCCCCCAAATTGATCTATAGATTCAACAATTCCAATCAAATTCCCAGCATGATTTTTTTTGTAGAAATTGATAAATTGACTCGAAAATTCAAATGGAGATAGAAAAGACATGGAATGGCAAGAACAATTCTGAAAAAAAATTGGAGAACTTTTACTACTCGACTTCAAAACTTATAAATCCATGGTAATAAAGACAGCATGGTATTGGCATAAAGATAGACAAATAGATTAATGAAGCTGAGTAAGGAATCCAGAAATTGACCTGCACATATATGGGGCAATTTATTTTCAACAAAGTTGCAAAGATAGTTCAGCGGAGAAAGGATAGTTTTTTAAACAAATGATTCCGGAACAATTGGATAGCCTTTGTTGCTGTTGTTGTTGTTGTTGTTGTTGTTGTAGTTGTTGTTGTTGTTGTTTTTGGATAGGCTTTTGTAAAAAAATAATTTTCTAAAAATTTTGCTCATTTCTTAATAGTTCTCAAATAGTTGAGTATAACTCTAAACTGTAAAACTCATGGAAGAAAGTCTCATGATCTTGGGTAAGGCAAAGATTTCTTAAACATGATATCTAAAGCATGTTATAAATATGCTTTCATCAATATTAAAAACTTTAGCTCTGTGAAGATCCTGTGGAGAAAATAAAAAGACAACCCACAGACTGGAAAGAAATATTAACAAATCACATATCTAATATGTTGCTTATAGGACAAAATATATAAAGAACTCTCAAAACTCAGTAATAAGAAAACAAATCCTCTGTCTCCCAAATAGCAAAAATATTTAAAACATCTACTTCAACCAAAAAATGATACAGAAACAAAAAATATACACATGAAAAGATGTTCAATACCATTAGTTATCAGAGAAATGCAAGCTAAAATCACCTCCATAAGAAACCTCTATGTCAGACGCCTAAGTGGCTCAGATGGTTGAGTGTCCAACTTTGGCTCAGGTCACCATCCCGCAGTTCATGGGTTCCAGCCCCGCGTCGGGCTCTGTGCTGACAGCTCGGAGACTGGAGCCTGCTTGAGATTCCGCGTCTCCCTCTCTCTCTGCCCCTCCCGCGCTCTTGCTCTGTCTCTATCAAAAATAAATAATAAACATTAAAAAAATTTGTTTAAATAAAAAAAAAAGAAACCACTACACATCTATTAGAATGGCCAACATTAAAAAGAATGAGCCTGTTGGGGCACCTGGGTGCCTCAGTCAGTTAAGCGTCTGACTTCTGCTCAGGCAATGACCTCTCGTTTGTACGTTCATGTCCCGCATCAGGCTGTGTGGTGTCAGTAGGGAGCCCGCTTCAGATCCTCTGCCTCCCTCTCTCTCTGCCCCTTCCCTGCTTGTGCTCTCTCACTCTCTCAAAAATTAAATAAACATTTAAAAAATCAAAAAAAAAAAAAAAGAATGAGCATATTAAGTTTTAGGCAAGGACGTGGAGAAAATAGAACTTTCACCCTCTGCTGGTGGAAATGCAAACTGGTACAACCACTTTGGAAAACAGCTTGGCCATTTGTATGAAAAGCTGAATATACACCTACTTTATATCTAGTCACTGTAGGAATGCATACAACAGTGGGGGTTTGGAAAACGGAAAGTAAATATTTTAGGCTTTGCTGGCCAAGACGTTACACACTCTGCTATTGTAATACAAAAGCAACTATGGACAATAGACAAATGAATAAATGCAGGACGTGGCTGTGTTTGTGGGAAGTGCAAAAGAAGCCACGGTCTGCTGACCCCTGCAGATGCCTACATAATAACCTGTACATGGACACTCAGAGCAGCGGCAAACTGGAAACCACCCGATTTCCACCCGCCGATGAATAAATAGATTGCGGTTTATGGTATATGTGGAGAATGGAAAAATACTCAGGAATACAAATTAGTGAATTATTGATACACAGAACGGCATGACAAAATTCCAAATAATTCTACTGTATGAAGGAAGTCAGATGCTCCTTCCCCCCCCCCCCCAAGAAGAGTACATACTGTATCATTCCATTTATATATAAGATTCCAGAAAATATAAGTTCACTTATAGTAACCAAAAGCAGATCAGTGCCTGCTGCCATAAGGGAGTAGAAAGTAGAAAGGTGAAAAGTATTAGAAGAGTACATGAGGAAGCTTTAGAGAGTGATGATATGTTCATTATTTTGGTTGTGATGTTGATGTCGTGGATGTGTATATATCAACACCTATCAAGCTACACACTTTGAATATGTTCAGTTTATCATGTGTCAACTATAACTCCATAAAAGGGGTCAAAAAACAAAACACCCCCCTGGCAGTTGAGGAACGAGTGAAACTGATCTCAGAAATGACCAAAGCCAAGACCTCGAATGCCATTAGGACTTTGTCTCTCGTCTTGACTTCTCTCTACAGGTGGTTCTCTCGCTGAGATCTTGGAGGCCCAAGGTCTTGCTCTGCTTTCTGGAATAACACAGAACAAACCGTGCACGGAAGCAAGTGATGTCCTGGAAGGGACATGGCGTAGGAGACAGACCTGAGCGAACGTGACATCCACTACTTCCTGGCTTCGTGATTCTGGGAAAGATCAAAACCTCAGTTCTCTAATCAGGAAAATGGAGGAATTGCTTATTTTATATGATTGTTGCAAGGATTAAGGAGACAGGTGAAAAATCAAAAGAAATGTTTCGTGTACCCATCAAACATGAGTTCTCTTCCTTGTGTTTTTTTTTTCTTCCACATACCAACCACATTAGTCAGGGTTCTCCAGAGAAACAGAACCAATAGGATGCATTTATAAATCAGGTTGTATTTAGAGATAGAGATTTATTTTAAGGAACTGGCCTATGTGATTGTGGAGGCTGGCAAGTCTGAACTTTGCAGGCAGGCCACAGACTGGAAAGAGCTCATGTTTTGACCTTGAGCCTGGAGGCCATAGGCAGGCAGAATTCCGTTTTCCTCAGAGGATCCCAGAGGTCTCGCCTGTTAAGGCCTTCAACTTATTGGGTGAGGCCCACCCCATCATAAAGGGTAATCTCCGTTGCTCAATGTCTACTGCTTTAAATGTTCATCACATCTAAAAAGTACCTCACAGAAATATATAGGCTGGTGTTTGATCATGTACCTGGTCCCCACCACCTAGTTAAGTTGACACATAAAACTGCCACACCAACCCTTCACCTAAGGAAAATTTGATGGGTGGCACTCCTCTCTCAAAGCGAATGGCTTCGACTAGTGACGATTCCTTTGCCTTTAGTCCTCAGCTCGCCTGTCTTTCTTTCCAGTGACTTAGAAGCCTCCCCCTCTCAGCCTCGTGATATTAGATCCATTCTTCCACATTTATGGACTTCATTTCCTTTGCATCTTAAAGCAGACTTGGACTTAGACGAATGGCTGTCCTGTCTAAAGAGCCTGAGTTTGTAATGAAGTCCCCACACAAGATGCAAAACTCTCCTTCCATTAGGGTTTGGCGATTTTATGAGGTCTCGGAAAACACAAGATGAGCCCTGGGGCTTCAGCGACAGGCCATATGCCATAAGCCGGACTGCATCAGAGCAAAAGAATTTTAATTCCTTCACAATAAGGTTTAGTCTTAGCCTGTAAGGCCGTGCCTGGGCTGGGAACTTAAATGTCGAAGAAGTAAACAGGTTGCAATTTCATTGCTTCTGAACATGCGACCGCCTCCGGGGCTTCTGATTTATTTATTTTTTTAATGGAGTGGGAGGTCATAAACCCTTCCTGCCGGCAGCCTGGCCGGCCGAGCACATTTTTAGAGGTACACCAAGCTGCCGAAGAGTGGTATCTGGAAGCTGCCTGAGCCCCCCGTAATTAAAACCATGCTCAGCCAACGCTCCTGATTCCAGGGGTCACATCTGATTTCATCTAAAACATTCCTTTTGGTCCCCTCTTAACCCAGTCTTGACTTTTGCACATTCACATCATTACCACAGTGGAGAGTGAGTGGAGGTGGTGGCGGGGGTGGGGGAGGTGAGGGGGTGTGGAGGGCAGAAGTGGGGGGTGGGGTTGCAGAGGGCAGAAGGTAAGTCCTACGACGAGGGTTCAGAATGGGGTTTTGTTTATAGTTTGACACCAACTGGACATTTGCAGTACGGTCCCGGTGAGTAGCTAGTGACGTGTTATCCATATCACTAACAGTTTTTTGTTTTCTTTTTTTCAGGGTACTTTGAAAAAGGTGAGGCTAAACCCGAGCTATTTAATATGGGTGGTTACCCCTTACCATTCCAGCCTCATCTCCAGTTCCTATCTTTCTTCTAATGGAAAACATACTTTTGTTGTTCACTGTGGTCGACACGCCTTTCCAAAGGTCAGCAGATTGTTTTCTTAACTTGCAGGTATCATCTGTTGAAAGTGGACTTGACCTTTACCTAAATATTTGGCTGTACAGGGCATCTACTTCACTTTGGATTAACGTCGTGTTCAGCACCTGAAAAGTCTGCGCGGTGGACGAAATCTTGTGCTATTGAAAATGGGGAGCCTTAGTCCCAAACGGCTTTGCAGATCTGAGCCACACTTTGGAGATCTAGAAAGGATCGTGTTCAAATATCTAATCTGGTTAGAAAAAAGAGCGCTCACGGCTTGCCGTGGTGAAACACGTTAGCGACTTCTTTTCTTCAAAACACTAAATGTTCTGTTGTCTCAGGTTTAGTACGTGTTTCTGCAACAACATTTTAGATTCGTATAATTGCATTATCTTTTCCACTTTCATATGGCTTACCTGCAACTTGGGGAGGAGGAATATTTTAATGAGTTAATAAATATTTATTGAGCACCTGTGGTGTGCCAAACAGGATGTGGGCACTAAAGAAAACTAAGGAGAAGATGCCCTTCCTCTCTCTGCCTCAGTTTCTCACTTGGGAAATGAGGCCCAGCCAGTGGGGTGCTGGTACGCTGGCTCTCCAAAATGGTGGTGGGGGGGGGGTGCCCTGACTGTGGTGTTTGCCGTGTCTGTGGTGTGAAGAATCCCACAACGGCCAATTTCAAACCGTGGGCAGAAGGACCCTGAACACGGATCTGGAAAGAGATGTGCCTGATTGCCCTGCCCTGGTGAAGCCGGGTCCAGTTCAGTTCGCAGGCTGCCTTCCATCCAGAGCCGCCTCTGAGCCTTG
This sequence comes from Panthera pardus, assembly GCF_024362965.1. Classification (NCBI taxonomy): domain Eukaryota; kingdom Metazoa; phylum Chordata; class Mammalia; order Carnivora; family Felidae; genus Panthera; species Panthera pardus. Next base: position 191,802,508 of record NW_026526688.1, read on the forward strand.
CCTACCGTTCACCCTCATCTCCCTCCCCCCACCATGCATCCGAGTGTCTGGCCCCCGTAGGGCAACTCTTGTCTCTTTGTGAATAAATGAATATTAAGTAGGAAGTGAGCACCCTGAGTTTTGAACAGTAGCTAAAGGCTATATGCAAGCGCGCCCCTATCTAGGAGCTCGAAGGATCTCCTGTAAAGGGGGTAGCCGTTCCCCTCCCTTTGCGGTTCATGCACTTCTGAAGAAACGGCAACTCTGGCGTCATGCTCTCGCCCTGGAGTGCTCCTGAGCCCCCGACATGTCCACGTCGCCATGAGCCACCGACGCGTCGCCACTGGTAGAAGCGTGGCCTGTGGCTTTAAGTCTTGCCTTGCGGTTTCCTGGACTTAAAACCTTAAACGAAGCTCTTGAAAGAAGCTACACGAAAAGTAATGATCCTCAAAAATGAATGCATTGTAACAGCAAAGAAGAAATTTAATTAGCCACCCTAATAGCGCCGTTTAGGCGGCTTCTTTCTTTTCTGCCTTCTAAAAATAAGTGCGAGTGACTAGAAATCAGGGGCATCGCTGCCTTAGTCCCTTTAACTCTGGCTGGGACAGAGATGGGGGTGGGGAGGTGTCTATTCTGTACTTTCTAGTTTTACAGATAGACTCATTTGATTTTTTTAAAAAATAATAATAGTATTTTTGAATGGCCCCTCAGAGAGGGGAGGGTCGTCAAGACAGTGCAATAGTGTAAACCCATAGGAGTTGGCCAAACTACCTGGGCTACCCACGGCCAGCCTTGTTGTGCCTCCGGGTTGTGGTTTTCCCTCTGTGTAATGGGACTTCCAGAGCCAGGAGGGAAAGGGGATGAGTCAGGCCAGTGGTGACCAGAAATTCCATCTTCAAGAGACTCTGGAAGGAGTTATGACCAAGGCTTATGTCTTTCCGTTGGAGCCGGTGTGATTTAGGATGGTTTGCAGAGGGGCTAATGGACATGCCTAGAAAGAATGGGGGTCTCCACACTCCCAGAAGCTGCCATTTCGATTGGCCCCTCTCTCCGTCCACAGCCCCCTCACACTGCCCTGTTGAGACTTCTTATCCCTTTGAAGTTGGCCTTCAACTCTCCACTGGCGATAGGCAATGTTGCTGGTATTTAGGACCACGTGGTTATTAGCAGTGTAACCTTGGGTAATTGTTTAACCTACTGGAGATTCAGATCCTTCATCTGCTAAATGGGGGCAAGATAATTCTGACCTCAAAGGTTGTTTGGACTATCACGTGAGCTAATGATGAAGGTGAAGTGCTTATAGCACAGAGGGGAACCCACATGGTTTTTCACGGAGAAAGAGTGGGAAGGACTGTAGGTAAAAGTTCAGGGCAGGATACTGAAGTCAGCAGGACACTGATCCTATTTGGAAGGTGTTTAAGGGAGTATGTGTGGAGGAGAACAGGGAGATTTGGGAAACCTGAGGGTGCTGCAGGGGATCCTGTGACGAGTCCCCCAGGATCCCTTCGTGGCTGAAAAATGTGTGCCCTCGGCTTTGAAAAGAGCTCTCAATTATCCCCAGCTGGATTCTATTCCCTGGGGCACCTGCACCCTATAAGTGGGGACAAAAGCCCGGCCCCTTCCCCAATTTGGAGAAGTTCTGAAGGGCTATCACAACTTCAGAGTTCCTGTTGGGTTGACTGAGGCCCTATTAGACTGAACCTCTGTCCCCCTCCACCCCCTATTTACTAGCACACAAGCCTAAAACCCTGGAGTCTCCTTAGAGATCATGTCTTTTGGTATGCTAATGAGATGCCTGGTGGCTGGGGGCTCCTGGATAGCCTTGGGGAAGGTGCTGGTTGCCAGGGAAACCAGCCCAGAGAGAGGAGGGCTGGAACTTTCAGCCCCATCCCCCAACCTCCAGGGAGGGAAGAGGAACCAGAGGTTGAATTAATCACCGATGGCCCATAATTTCATTGACTGTGCCTATGTAAGAAGCCTCCATAAAAATCCTAAATATCAGGGTTCGGAGAACTTGCAGGTTGGTGAACCCCAGGAGGTGCTGGGAGGGTGGTGCCCCCAGAGAGGGCATGGAAGCTCCGAGCTCCTTCCCACATACCTTGCCCTACGCGTCCATTCCATCTGGCTGTACTTGAGTTGTATCTTTTTATAACAAAACAGTAATTTAGTAAGTAACCCGTTTTCCTGAGTTTGTCAACTGTTCTAGCAAATTATTAAAACTGAGCAAGGGGTTGTGGAACCTCTGACTTCTAGCTGGTCGGCCAGAAGCCCCAGGTGGCAACCTGGACTTGAAGTTGACATCTGAAGTGGGTCAAAGGGGTAGTCTTGTAGGAGTGAGCCCTTAACCTTAACAGGTAGATAGTGTCAGAACTAATTCACATTGTAGAACTCCTAGCTGGCGTCAAAGAAAGCACACACATTCAGTGACCAGAGCGAGGTGGTGTGAGAAGAGAAGAAAAAGAGAGTTTTTCCTTAGAACATGAAGTATAAAGAGAGAAACAAACTCACAGCCCAAACTTCCCTCTGCCCACTTCTACAAGGATTCTCCTTCATGAACTTCATGAACTTCCTGCTCACCAATTGTCTTTCCAGGGCCTGTTTCCCAGGAAACCCAATGTGCAGGGGCACTCAGGACCAAGGGAGCTATAAGCGCTGGGACAGGGAAGGATGACAAAGTCAGGCAAGATTTCTTGGGATGACTAATGGTGTTTGGTATGAGGAAGAACGTTGTAAGAGGTTGGCCCTCACTGTCTGTTCACAAGTTACTGCCACTGGGGAGGATGATGTGAAAATGAGTGATGCCTGGTTCTCCACTGGCTTCTCACACAGACATAGATGCCAGGGTTCTTCAACTGCATGAAGACTGGGCAGCTCAAGAACATGGCTCCTCCTTCAATAGCCCCAGATTTTTTACAGAGACAGCTTAACTACATGAGGTCAACCAAACCTAAAGGAATGTTGTCTGAAGACTGTCCTCAGCATTCTTTACATCTAAGCCTAAAGCCAGCTGCCTTATCCTGAATGACACGTGATTAAGGTGGTCTTAATGAGTCCGATGACATTCCCACCACAATGGAGACTATGTGCCCCGGAGAGGAGCTTCTTCCGTTCCCTCCTGTGCCTTTCCTTTTGCCTATGGGGTCATCAAATAGATCCCAACCATTCCTTTGTGGAGATATTTCTGCATGAGCAGAACTGATGATTATATTTCAAAAGAATTATTAAACCAATATGTAATTAAACAAGTTCAAATGCAAATACAAATAATAATAATAATAATAATAATAATGAAAAGTCTCCCTCTTAATGCAGAACTCACTTTTCTATGCATAGTCAAGCACATTCGTATATATGAATTTTTTTAACCTATGTTTTTAACACAAAGAGTAATACATCCGACATTTTTTTTTTTTGCTCCTTGCTTTTTTATTTTTCCACTTAATTTACAGAACATGTTCCACTGAAAGTAACCAAATGCCAAACTCATACTGTCCTGAATAATAAACAGGACTTGTCTACTGGCATAACTGGAAGTTCAGAAAAAGAGCTTGGTTCAAGGTTGATTTGACTCAGTGGTTTAATTATGTTATCAGAGGTCTGGCTTTCCTCTTTCTACTCTGCCACCCATGCTGTGATTGCTAAGGCTGGCTTCCCATATTGGCTGAAATGTGACTTGCTAACATCCCCAGGGCTACATACTGATATGTCCATATCTGGGCAGAGAGAGAAGTTATTTCTTGAAGTTCTCTCAGAAGAGCCAGAAAGCTTTAATTTTATTATTGTCTTTCCCTGGAGGCTCAAGCCAACTACTTTTCAGATCTCATTGACATGAATTGGGTCACGTGCTCCTATCAGAACCAATCCCCCTAGAAAAGGATGCGGCTACATGAATTAGTTAGGCCTGAGTCAAGAACCCACCTAAGAGCCAGAGGTGGAGCTATCGTTTCCCAAGAATATGGGCTGTGAATGGCAGGTGTGAATATCCAAGCAAAAATGAAAGTATTTGGCAACATCACTTAATATTACTCTTTTTTGTAAACCACATAGCTAGATCTATTTCCTTAAAAAAAGTAAATTGGAGTATAAAGTTGAATTGTGTGGATACAACATAATTTTTCGAATCAATCCTTGTCAATGGGCATTTAAGTTATTTCCAGCTCTTTCTTGGTATGAAGCAGTTCTTTGGTGAATGCTCTGAATGCATTTTTGTACACACATGGATTACAGGTATATCTATGGCTAAATTCCCAGAAGATGAGTTCAAGAATATAACCTGTCTACGTTTAGTTTCAAAACATCATATCCACCCCAGGAGATAAGGACTCCAGTTGGAACTTTCAGGAATGATTCTCAAAATCATATTGTTAGGCCAATCTACCAAAGGAGCTGCAACCTAGTTGAGAAGTTGCTGAACGGACATGTCAGCTGCTAGGACCACACGGCTGTGGAGACTCAGTCAGAGGCACCAAGGTCACCACTCAATAGGGATAGGAAATCACTGCTGCCAGAATTGACCTCCACCAGTACATGATGCCCTGTACTCTGACTTTTGACATCCACAACACCGATGACCACAGATACAGTAGGAGCAAAGTGCCTGCTTCATTTTGGCCTTCCACATCTCCTATAGTACATCTGATTGATGGAATCTAATTTCCATTTGAAACCTTATCTCCAAGGAAGTCTGGGAAATGCCTAGCTTTCTAGCCCCCGCTGTCAGGAAGGCACACGGGAAACAGAAAGACACACACACACCAGTCTCTCACGTATAAGGGAGTGTGTGTTTTTAATTGAACTAAAATCCTGCCAAAATGCTGAGAAGAAATTCTGATCGCTGCCTCTGTAAACAGGGGCCAGGATGGCTCCTGCCGTAACTTCACTGTGACTGTGTGGACCGAAACCAATCCTTCAGAGTCTGCTCTGCGACTACGACAAAGATGCAAGGATGAGGGGAACTTATGTGCTAGATTGGAAAGCAAAGACAGCAACATTCCCAAAGGCAAGAGAAGGTAAAATATGAACTGTTGACCTGTTTGGCGAATATGGACCATCTCCGTGGGCCAGTTTCAGCATCCGCTAATCCTCACGTCTTTCTCATGAAGTGGGTACCATAGTATGCAAGCGGCACATACTGTCATATCCCCAGAGGGCTGACTTCTCTTTTAATGGGTGTGTGTGTGTACCAACCAGGTGTTACATATCTGGAATATTATTCTTGATCATCCCTGTTTATAGCTATGAAAACAGAGGTTCTAAAGCAGTAGGACATTTCCTCAAGGCCAGGAGGTGGTGGAAAGTTCCCAGGATTTGAGCCTTGTGATGTATAGCTCCAAAGGCTGTTTTTTGTTTTCTACCAGGCTCCCTACCTTTCTGCTGAATCAAATAGTAACATGCTTATATGGTATGGTATAGTTTCAAAAGGTTCTGCTTTGAAAACACATTATACACATTTCTTAGCATTATTGATAATGTTTTCTTGGAACAAAATTGGGACATCGTGATGGCTAATTTTATGTATTGATTAGACCACAAGGTACCCTGATATTTTGGTTAAACATTATTCTAGGTGTGTCTGTGAGGGTGTTTCTGGTAGAATAGCATTGGAATCTGTAGACTGAGTGAAGCAGATTGTATATACTGTGAATGGGTCTCATTTAATCCCTTTAAGGCTTGAATAGAGCAAAAAGGTGAGAAAGGAGAACTGGCTTTCTCTGCCCATCTTTGAGCTGGGACACCTGCAGTCTTGTCTTGTGTTCACACTGAGACTTGATCTGTAATTTACACCATTGGCTCTCCTGTTTCTCAGGGCGTTAGAGTAGGACTAGAACTATTCCATTAGCTCTCCTGGGTCTCCAGCTTGCTGACTGCAGATGTTGGGCTTCTTCTTGGGTTCCACGGTGGGAGTTGTTGGTGTACACAGAGAGTTTTATTGGCCAGTCTGTAGTACCTTCTAAAACCCAGCCCTTAGTATCCTTTCCGAGATTCCCCATTGGGAACTGCTGGTGGCAGCTGCAGTTCTCCATTTGTTTGGAATTAGTCTGCAAATCCCATTCTTTGGGGTCTGCTGGTTCAGTCCCTTCCCTTGTTCTTAGGTCATTGGTTACTGCTGGTATATTAAGGCACACATGTTTGTTTATCTCATTATGTGTAGAAAAAGGCTATTGCTAATGGGAATCTCAGAGGCAGCTGCAAAATTGGTGGGCACAGATTGAGCGCTTAAACGATGTTAGAGCACTCACCATCTAACTCAAAGACTCCTGTGTTAGGATAATTTGACACAGGTTTCTTACCAACCTCAATAAAATTTCTGTACAACGAGGTATACTGTAAAACACCACACTATCCCCAACCCTTGTGGCACATTTCTTATGTATTAATCTGAATCAAGAGACCCAAAAGTTCTAGCTAAAAAGATGGGATCATTAATTTCTAAAAAGTCAAGCATATAACCTTCCGGTACAATTGTTTATTTTATATCTAAGAACTGTGATCCTGGAAGCTGTAGATATCTACAAAAATGGCAAACTCTTACCAAAAGCAACCTAGAATTGCAATGGCCATTATGAGAAACCTTTCAATTACACAAGATAATTTCAGAAGTGCACTTGAAAGCAAAGATTCCCAGATCAAACAAACAGAATGGGATACCTACTTTAATTGGGATGCAGATGCCGCCAAAAGGTTTCAAAATTCCAAAATAGCTTCATTGAAAGATTCATTGCAAAAAGGTAATGAAAAGTAAAAGCTATAAAAGGGGCCTAAAACAAAAGACTATAAGAATGATGTAATTTTTACTGCTACCTCTGTCCTCCTTTACTTAAGTATGCATTTTATTAATCCTGTGTCTGAATTGTTTTCCACTCTGAAAAGATTACATGACCATAAACAAAAGTCTACCCAGTTAATGGCCTTATAGGCACCCCCATATATACCTTCAGCAAAGGGCTCCTGTCTGGGTTCCTGTCAGAGTTGAGGATGCTCTGAAGAATTTTCTGGTAAACTGCAACGTTATTTCCTTAAACAGCCAAGGGAAACTGGTGCAGGCTGGCTGGGTCCAAGTACCCAGACGGGGCCCCACAGGACCAGCCAAAAGGGTCCTTGGTTTGCACAGGATGGAAATCCAATGCGAGCTGAGAGGAAGTGAGAGCAGAGTTTACTGAATAATGGAAGTGATATAGTATAGCAGGTGGAGTGTCTAGGAGACTCAGAAAGGAAAGGAGAGAGTCTCATCTATGCTCGGGGTCTGGGTTTTTTACCAAAGATGGGCGTCTAGCGTACGTGTCCTCTCAGGCATCCAGAAACTGGTCAAACCAAAGACAGTGCTCAGGTGTCCTTCATAAGTCTTTTCCACCCTGGAGCTGGGAGTTTTGGTATCAAGGTATCTGGAGTCAGTGGTCTTAGAAACTTACATGAGGACCCCACCAGTCACCCTTTAGATGTTATCTATTCTGCTGGAAGCCTCCAAAGATATCATTAACTCTTTGAACTTTACAAGGACATACATCGTGGGTACTACGAGGCATGTGTAAAGCAGGGGTACAGATCCTAGCAAGAATAGAGGCAGGAAAAAGAGCAAAGAAGTTGTTTTTTGGTCATGGGATCCTTTAGTTTCCTTGCCTCAAAACTAAAATTAAAATTAATGAAAACACCTTGCCAAAGGTATTTCCCAGGGGATCCTGGAAAAACGCAGAAGCCAGCAAAGTGTGAGAATTCTTACCAGTGTCAGCTCTCAATCTCTATCTGTAGGGTCCAATTGTGAGAAGTAAGGGAGATGATTCATTTTCAGAAATACCAAATAAAAGCTGTGCTGTCTAGCTAACAGGTTTACAACTTATTGGAAATATGTACCAACTCCCACCCTCACAATGGAGGCCCAAACCCTTAGACACTTCACTTCCTGGTTCTTCTTCCCCTTTCAGATTCACGGGCTTATTTTCTCCAGCTTTGCAAGGGAGCATGCGCCAAAGAACAAAAGGAGGAGGGACTGAAAGTCTCTGCGCCACCTCAGGGAAAGTATACTTGTTCCAATCAGACTACTTTTTGCCTTACATGAGCGTAGGTGACAGCCGGGCAACTCTGTAACCTCTGTAGTGCTCAGCCAATGAGGAACCAGGGAGGGACTTGCCTCTGTAGTACTCAGCCAATGAGGAACCAGGGGAGGGGCTTGCCTCTGTAGTACTCAGCCAATGAGGAACCAGGGGAGGGACTTGCATGCTAGGAAATAAATTGTCTGCTATAACTTCCCCAAGTGTGCCTGTCCATCAGACACCCACTCTTGTAAGAATGTTGATTAAAGCTTTGCTTCACTGTGCTCCAAGTTTCTGCATCCCTCCTTTGATTGGATTGTTGAGTTGGTGGTCTTATTCCTCACATCAATCAAGAGAGAAAAATAATATTTCATCTTGGCCCTTCCTTTCCCAAACCAGACACATTAGTTATTGAACCTTTCTCTCCCAGAGATAGCTATTGACTTCTTGCTTATCTCATTTTGTGTCCAAAGAACTTTCCTTGGCTTTCTGCCTGCCTGGGACATACAGGTGTTCAGTTCTTTGTTTTAGCTATCTTTGAGAGTTCTTAGATCTTGTGAAAACAATATCTTTTGCACCCTCCTTGAGGACACCTCTTGGGTCCATGGGGTTGTTTAATATTGCCAGAAATATAACTGTTTTCCTGGCTGAAACCTTATAAGATATTTGAAAGGATTTAATAATTCTATGAACAGAAATTTGGTCAGATTAGAAGCTGATATTCAGAGCCTGATAGGAATATTTTAACTCTTCTCCCCTAAGCTAAATGTACAGACAGGATTAAAAAATATAAATATTCCAGCATAGATGGATGGGTGTGTCCTAACCTTGCCTATTTATCTCCAAGCCTTGTAAGTATTGTAAAAACTCTGACCTTAAGAGAACAAAAATCCTTGAGGAGGAGCCTGGATTCTTTCCCCTGTGCCTTTGAGATGTAAATGTTTTACCCAGTCTTCTCTGGGAATTCTTAACTAGGTCATCTCTTTAAAAAACCAACTTTAGGGAGGTAATTCTTATCAGAAGAAAAACAAAAAAGGGAATATTTGAAACTTAGGTGAATAGTAATAATAAACCCTTATGTGTCTTCTCCACATTCCTCATTTCATGATTAAAATCTCAGAATGGAAGCTATGTGGTGTCTATTTGTATCTGTCTGTAACTTCAGTTGTAGACATATGTTATTTTCTACCTCCAAATGGTATTGCTAAAGTTAGTGTATAAAAGAGCTCTATTTAATTGGCTTAAAGAAAATTAAGCACTTACTTAAATTAAAAATTCACAAGTGTAATAGAAACTGGCCTCAACTGAATTTCAGAGAAAATATTTAGTATTTGGCAATAGCTGGTAAAACGAGTGTAGAGTTGTTAGTTTAATTAAAACAGGCATGTCTTAGACTTATCAGCATTAAATATAACACTTTCATTCTACCTGGATTTACTAATCAAATAAGTTCATGTTATTTCATACAGTTTTTCAGCAAGAAAAATGGCTCAGTACCATGGCTGACTTTGTCTGATGTCTCATGAAGTTTTTGTAAGCAGTCCAAACATAATTGTTTACCACAAGTAATTAAATAGGTGTAAGTAGGGTAAAATTGTTATGATGAATTTTTAAAATAGTTTTCCCAAAGCTTTTGCTAACCCAAAACCTTCAAATTTTGCTATGTTAAATTAAATGATGGATAGTCATTGAATGTATGGAGCATTTCCAAATAAGATAAAACATTGAAACATTAATTACTGAACATGGGTTAATCACTTTTGGCTTCCTTTTACAGAGAAACTAAAAGATATTTGGGTCTATTAATAAGCATGTTTTGTGTCACACTTAAAAATTTACTATGAGATAGCATATGTTTCAAGAAATTAGAAAATGTATTCGTAAATTTGCCAAGTCACAGAATGCTAATGTAAAAGACAGTTCACAATTATTTACTTCTTTATTTTCACTAAAATTAAGGCTTTTAAGGGTTAAAATGCTGGTATATGTAATTAAAGCTACTAGAAATAAGCAGGAATACATTGCTTTTTGCAAGGAAGGTAGGATATGTGTTTTCAGTAAGAGAAGTTATGAGGAATGAAGGGGTGTTTTTTGTTGAGAGAAGAGAAAATAATTTTGTCCCAAAGTAAAACCGGTAATTTGACAATGTGAAAGAGGAGACTTAAAAATGAATTAAATAGAAAGTTGGGAAGAAAGAAACCGAGAGAATCTTATGCAGTCAAGTTGGTTAAAATAAAATGAATTTATTATAAGGATTATAAAATTAAGCTTTGAAATCAGTAATGTAGTATGTCAACTGGGATTTAACTTCCTTCTTCTGAAAGGACAGAGTTTCCTTAGACCTTTGGTCTGCTTTTGATAAGAGATCTTAAAAGTTTTTCTTTACCTTTCTTAAATTTTATTTATGTTTATTTATTTTTGAGTGAGAGAGAGACAGAACACGAGCGGGAGAGAAGCAGAGAGAGAGGGAGACACAGAATCTCAAGCAGGGTCCAGGCTCTGAGCTGTCAGCACAGAGCCCAACACAGAACTCAAACCCATGAACTGCAAGATCATGACCTGAGCCAAACTCAGACATTTAACCGAGTCACCCAAGTGCCCCTTCCTTACCTTTTAAGTAATCTTCCTAGAAAAAAAGATTTTGTGTCTTGCCAAAATGATTTCCTGTGTTGTCTTTATTAGGTCTTTTGATTACTTAAGAAAGCGGAGTCTTGGGGCATCTGGGTGGCTCAGTAGGCTAAGCGTGCAACTCTTGATGTTGGCTCGGGTCATGATTTCATGCTCGTGGGATCCAGCCCTGCATCAGGCTCTGTGCTGACATTGTGGAGCCTGCTTGGGATTCTCTCTCTCCCTCTCTCTCTCTCAAAATAAATAAATTACATTTAAAAAAAAAGAAAGTGGAGTCTTCAAAAAGTTAAGTTTTTCTTTTCTTTCTTTCTTTCTTTCTTTCTTTCTTTCTTTCTTTCCTTCTTTCTTTTTTACAACAATTAACTTTCTATGTTTTCCTGCAAAGTCTTTAATTGTCACTAAAGTTAAGTAGATAACTAAGCATTGTTTCACAGTGACCTGTGACCCTACTTAACCAAATGTTTCTCAAATCTCTTGATATTTTTAACAAAGGTTTCCCAAATCAAATTCTAAACAAAGTCTCTTTCATCTAGGAACTTTAGGAATTTTTAGAAGGTCCCTGGAACATCTCAAAATATTGTTTTTCTCTTTTTATGAAAAGAAAGATGTTAAACTAAATAGGTTTATTTGATATTTTAAATTACATGAGAAGCATTTGTCAAATAGGAAGAAATACTAGCCTTCTTTGTATTGTATTTGTATAGGTATATGTTAGAAGTATTCCAGAAATTGCATGAAATTCCTAAAGTCTGATATGTTCTGGTATAATGTTACCATCTTAATTCTACTTATTATCTTAAAATGTGGCCTGTTGCAGAAATAACCGAATTTCCTTGTCAATTTCAGTATAATGAATTCTCATCAGGTATTTAACAATGGGCATTTATGTCTTGTTATTTACCAGGACTTATTGTTTTACACAGATGCTTTTGTAAAAGTGTTCCTGCAAAAGTGCTTCATCTTTGAGGAGATTCATGGAAAGGGTTCTGGCAAATGCAGGTTTCTGATAACATTTAGATCATAAAATGGAATTCGTTAAGGATTTCCAGAGCTAATAGAAAAAACTGAATTCAAGCATAACAAGAATTAATAACACAGTATCAAATAACTTTAGGAGGATGATTGTAATTCTTTATGACTTTGTGTCTACAATATTTCTGATTCCTTAATGGTTTGTTTTTCCAGATTTAAGGAAACCTTTTTTTTCAGCTATTTATGGTTTACAACAATATGGTAACATAAACCTTTCAAAAACAAAGATGAAATATTTATATTCTTCTTGTCTGATTCCTCCAGAATTTGGAAATTCTTGAGTATTCTTTTCATGGCGATATAATTAGTTATATGTACAAGTAAAATAAGAATCTGTTCTTTACTTTTTAATGTTTATTTACTTTTGAGAGAGAGAGAGAGAGAGAGAGAAAGAGAGAGAGGGAGAGCAGGGGAGGAGCAGAGAGGTGGGGAGGGACAGAGGATCCGAAGTGGGCTCTGTGTGGACAGCAGCGAGTCCAATGTGGGGTTTGGACTCACAAACCGTAAGATCATGACCTGAGCCAAAGTCGGACACTCAAATGACTGAGTCCCCCAGGCACCCCAAAAAGAATCTGTTCTAAATATTGGTTATATTACCAAAACTTTGAATTGAATGTTGTATTTGAGAGAGATGTGTATAGACTCATATATGACCAGACAGCTTTTGAGAACCAAGGTTGACTTATGAAACCAATGAAGCCTCTCAGAATTCCTAACAGTTTCATCAGGTACAATCTGATGGCAAGTCCTTGCCTTGGTTTCCTGGCCCCAGACACATTTAAGAGCTCAATCTGAGATTTTGTATGAAAGATTCCTAGCATAGCAGTCTTAAAAATAGCTTAGAGGGTCAATCACTATTCTTACTGCACTTATGTAGTGAATCAAACTAACTTTAATGCAGACAAATTAGTTTCACTGTGATTTTCTTTGATTAAAAAGATGGAGGTGATTATGGAGATAAAAATTATGTTTGCACCTTTGTCTATATTAGATTTTAATCCTGTTGTCTTTGAAGTTTTACATATACCTGCAAATTGGACTGGATCCTGAGTCCTAGTTTCCTCAAATAATCTGTCTGTGACTCTCCAAACTGATGTTTCCAATCTTCTCCCACCCTTCTGATTTGGAATCACTAAGAACAAAAACTGCTCCTGGATATCCTTAGAAGGGACTGTATCAAGTTCTCCTCACTAAACAACAGGGACTCGAGGCTCGAGTACATCTCGCAGCTGAAGAAGACTCCACCTGGCATCTGGTTTTGAATCAAGTTGACCAGGAAAAGAGGCCAGCTGTCCTTGAGGTACACTGCTGCCTCCTAAGAGGTTGGACCAAGACTTCATACTTTACCTAAACATGAAACCCTTTCTTCTCTTCCTTTCCTATACTCTGGCTTTGTCCTGGAAAGATAACAGCATCATTTGTGTCTCTCAAGCAATTGATAAGTAGGGGTAATCTCTGGAATTTAGAACATCTTTTTATTTCAGTCTTGGAGAAAACCTAACTGATTCCTGGCTAGAACAGGCAAGTGCAACAGTCCCTGCCATTCACAGTGCCACCTTAGTGGAAATGATTTGTGCCCAGATGGGACTCATCTTTGTCTTTGGTGGTTACCATTCTTCTTGTGCCCATGGATGTCTAGATGGCTGGCACATAACTGGGCAATGCCTCTTTGTTTATCTAATTGTACCCCTAAATCTTCACAGGCAGACTGAGACACCTCACTGGTCAACTCCCCTGAATTTACATTGTTGAGTTAGAAAGGACCTACCAAGAGGCATTCGTGATTCAAAATTAACTTCCTTTGGTAGATCCCTACTTCCCTGGTGTAAGGAGTAAATGCAAATGATAATCTGATCAGGAACCTCTCCTTAACTCTTGAAAATATTGTAGAATCTGCCGCTAAGACAATAGCTGTCCAAGAAAAACCCTTAGACTCCAGGGCCAAAGGTGTTCTTGATAATAAGATAGCCCTCGATTAGCTTTTAGATGAACAAACAAGTTGTCTGTGTTGTCACCAATACCACGTGCTGCACCTTGATTAATGCTTCTGGGCAAGTTAAAACTCAATTATGTAAAGTTACTGAGCAAGCCACTTGACTTAAAAAGATGACTTTCTCGACAGGGTCTTTCTTTGACTTACTTGATTTTGATTGGTTTGGATCTTGGGGACCATGGGTCCAAGATGCACTACAGACATTGGGAATCACTGTGCTTATAGTAGGCATGGTAATCTTCCTGTTGTGTTGTATTTTCTCAAAACCTCTAAATGCATGTTTGTAGCCACCAACCACCAAGCAGATGATCTCCCTAAAACCGGAATGCCAGAAAAGGAATGAAAATGAGCAACTAAAAAATTGTGAACCTGCAGTTATGACCTGTGAATACCATCGAGAGTCAGCCAAAAACAAAATCAAAAACAAAAAGAAAAAAACAAACAAACAAACAGGGGCTCCTGTGTGGCTCAGTTGAAGGTCTGACTCTTGATTTCAGCTCAGGTCATGATTTCCCAGTTTGTTACATCGAGCCCCACATTGGGCTCTGTGCTGACACTGCAGAGTCTGCTTGGGATTTTCTCTCCATCTCTCTCTGCCCCAACTTGATGCTCTCTCTCTCAAACTAAACAAACAAACAAACAAACAAACATGACCTGAAAAATACCACATAGAGGATCAGTAAAAGCCATAAGAACCATAGGCAGTACTGAGTGAAACAACTGTCTTAAATTTTGATCACATCTCTTGATTAGGCTGAGAGTCTGATCTAAAGGAGGAGGATGGAAGAAAGAAAGAAAGAAAGAAAGAAAGAAAGAAAGAAAGAAAGAAAGAAAGAAAAAAGGAAAGAGAGAAGAGAAGAGAAGAGAAGAGAAGAAAAGGAAAAGAAAAGAAAAGAAAAGAAAAGAAAAGAAAAGAAAAGAAAATTGGAGCTACTTGTCCCCAGGACAACAAACCAAGACTTAAATGCAGTTTCAGCCTCTCCCAGAAATGTGACCTTTAACTAGTCAATATGAAAGGCCTGGTCAACACTAGTGAGGTGATCTGCGTGATAGATGCCTCTCCTACCCCCAAAGAAAGGTGGCCTCGCCTGAAACAGTCTACTCTTTGTTAGAAAATGTCCTTTTCTGCCCCCTTCCTTTCCAACTTAGTCTACATGGACTTCCACATGGTCCAGCTCCTCAGAGCTCCTTGCCACATGCTGCCCAGTTCATGAACCATTGAATAAAGCCAATTAAATCTTCAAATTTACCCAGCTGAATTTTGTTTTTGTACATTCTTAAATAAAGGTGTACTTTTCTGCTTTTCTTCTTCCCCACTAAACTTTGAATTCTTAAAAACGTAATCATTTCTAACATCCTTCGTATCTGACATACAACAGATAAACTTAGAGGGGTGTGTGTGGTTGGTGGTTGTTTTTCCAAATACAAGGCGGAAGTGCTAAGATTCTCTGTGTTATCCATTTCCTTCAAATCTTCTGTTATGAAAACCAACATATTGTCAACAATTCCAGAATCCCAAGTAGGGTCTTTCATGGAGCAGAGACAGCCGTAAGGAGCCGTGGGAGCGAGAGCAGGCTTTGGCGTGAGAAATTACTAGATCTGAATCCTACCTCTATCACACACAATGGCATTTTCACACTTCTCTGCCAGCAAACGAAAGCATTAGGATTGCTTTCAGATTCTCATTTATGTTAAAATAGCAGAATTTAAGACTTTGGAACTGTGTTTGAAGAAATCAATAGAAATAGCCTTTCCAAGTGGCACCAGCCGTTGTCCCACTGTACAGAGGAGAGCTAACCTGAAAGACATCTACTGAGAAAGTTTTCCCGCATCTCCACAGCAGCTTGTTGCTAGGCAGGATCACCCTAAGAGGTTAACATCTTGATCCTTAGATAAAATACAAATGTAATTCACAAGAAACAGGACCACAAATGGAACCACAGGGAAATAGGGACCAAGGAAGAAAATTTTGCAAAGTAGAGAAAATTTGCAAAGTGGAGATTCAGAAGTTTCGTAGTGCCATGCAGGCCCTGAGCCGGGGACCTGGGACAGAGTAGTAGCCACTTCAGTAGCCGTGTGACTTTGGGGGAAGCCATTTTTTTCTTCCAAGCCCATTTTCCTTTTGTATTGAAGGGGCATAAAAATCCCTATGTTTTGTAAACAAGGGTTTACAAAGCCCCACTCAAGCGTAAGGAATCTGCTCTTAGTGAGGTTAAGTTGGACATGAACCAGCTCCTTCCTGCCCCTCTCTGTTACCTTGACCTGAATGTCACTATCGTGCAGTAGAACCAGACTGATGATATCTCACCTTCCATGTTCTGGGACAGGAAGTGGTTGAAATTGAAAAATAAATTGAAAAACTCGTAACTTGTGCCTTCTTCAACCTCTGTACATTTGCTTTGAAGTTTTAAAAAAGTGTTTTCTAAAATATAAGCATATTCCAAAACCTCAGGTTTAAAAATGAGTTTATGTAATTTTTAATGAAAAGCGTATTTTATTAGCTCTCTCGTATTCTTCATTTTAGTGTTTGTCTTTCTTCTTCTTCTTCTTCTTCTTCTTTTGTAGTTTGCTTCTGTATGTGGTGATGTGGGAGTGTGTTGTACCACTACAAATCATTGATGGAATAAGACAGGATATATTTACATATAGTTAAATTCCAGAAGCTCCTTTTATAAATGAAGTAACTGAGTACCAAAGAAATTGAGCTGCCTCCCTTTCAAAACCAGGAGATGGCAGAGCCAGAATCCAAACCCAGATCTGATCCCACAACTCTCGAGGTCAGGATGGGGCAGGCACTTAACTCAGGGGCAGGCACTTAACTCAGCGCCAGCCTTTCCCTGCAGCCTCACTGTGCTTCAGAGACGGAAGGTCCCCAAGGCTGAGCAGGGCAGGCAGGTGAGCAGGACATACTTGTTACTCAATCCTTTTGGTTATGAAAAGATTAGGTACAGCTGGATAGAACATTTGGATTCAGGTAACTTTCAGCCAGGAAAGAAAGCAATGGGTCAAGGAAAAGAATCCAGGATGCTTGACAAAAAATTCTGAAAGGGGACAAGCCCTCCTGGCTTATTATTTCTTATCTGAGCACTTTAGCCAAGGACCATGGACTCAGACTCCTAAATTTCCGTTTTATCTGAAACAGCTGGACCTCTCAGTCACTTCAGGACAGACACCTCGTCTGTCTGTCTGTCTGTCGGGTGGAAGGGAGCGCAAATTTGCCCATCAATTGGTGAGAAGTGTGGAAAACCCTTTTATCCTTGGCTTTAATTCTTGGAATCCTTTCTCCTACTCAAACTTGACAGCTCCTTCCTTTCCCCCAAAAACATCGCCAGGAAGTGAGGACTCATCACCCCGGTGCAGGCGTCAGTGTAAACAAACCCTACCGAAGCTTCTTTGAGATTTGGGCTGTGGTCAATACCACAGTCTTTTAAAAAGGAATCTTAGATTTCTGCATTTCCAGGCTGATCATTGAAATGCAAGCAATTGGGTTTGGAGGGCCACTCCCCAGAGGCTTCAGACTTCCTTTTGATCTTTTCCCTCCCCTCCCCGCCGCCTCCTCAAAATGCTCACTTTCCTAGAAAGTGGGACTCTTCTTCCATCCAGAGGCCCACAAACTGTTTTCCTTCCTGATTTTCAATAAGGCTGGGAATTAGGTGTTGAGGTGTCAGGGATCCCTAACGAGATTTGCTGAGCTCTGTTGGGGGTATTTGTGGAGGATTTACTTAATGTTGCTGTCAAGAAGTTTTTAGAAAAGTCTTCCCTAGTCACTACGCGTCTGCTAAGAAGACAGGCAGCACATTTCCTATCTTCCCAAATATAAGAATATGTCATTAAATGAGCCTAAGAAGAAGAAAAACAAGTCCCTAAGGTCACTGCAAATGGCTGCAACCAGAAAGCACACTATTTCATTGGATGATTTTAAAAAAGAAACATAATCATATAACATTTTGGAATATTCTTGATGCCTAATCTGAAAAGGGCCACTGCGCTTCTAAATTTTGCTTGCAAACCAGTGAAACCAAAGTGTTCTTGGCAGAATAAATTGTGTCTCCCAAACCCAGACGTAGATGATCCTTTTTAAGTGGGCTGCCTCCAAATAATACCTGAAGCAGAGTCTGAATCTGGGTTTCAGAGAGGATTCTGGAAATTTATGACGACTTTTACAGAGGTGTGTGTGCACTTAGCATTTTCCTAGGGACAAGGCACATAGATTTTTGTAACTTTCATAGATTTTTATAAGGGACTCATGGCCCTGAAAGTTTTACATTAAATCACCTAATGCAGCATTGGAAAGACTTTTCTAGAGCAAACTTGGCCTGTGCCCGGTTGATTATATTTGCCCTGAAGAAGTGGAGAGTGCAGAGAAATCGCCATATTGAATGATCTGCCCTCAGTTTGATTCAGTCAGTCAATCAACAAACATCTGGCCAGCACTTGCTTCTTGGAAGGAATGAGATTTGACTGTCTCTCTTTTAGAAAGTACAATCATGAATGCAATTGTTAACTGCAAATCGCCCAGCCCCTTTCAAGTCGCTGGCTGTAGGATTGAAGTCTCGAGGCTTCCAATTCCCGGTGGGGGATGGGGGAGGGGGTGTGGGGGAGTAGGGAGACTGCATGCTCTGTGATGAAGTGTTCATTAGTTGATTTCTGTAAAGTGCTTTGAAGATCTGAAGAACTAAAGTGCTGGTAAGTATTAGCAACCTCCTTCAACTTTCTTTGTCTCTTTTTTTTCCTAAAGGCAATTTACAGTACCCAAAATACAGAGTGGGCCACCTGAATAGGGGCATTTCTTTTTTCCCTCCTGAAGAAGAACTTAGCTCTCATGAGGTTAGTTTAGAACAGGTGCTTACCTCTGTGGAGCACAAGTGCAACTTTATACAGAGATGCTTATAACAAGTTAAAGCCTAGACTGTTGATGACAAATTAGATCAGAGGGCCTACTGGCTGGGTGCCCCGGTGCATTTGGGAGGCCAGCTCCTGACAGAACCATCTGGATAAAGCCTGGGAAGCATCCTTAAGGGGTAAAAGGATCAGAATCTACAATCTAGTAGGGGCAGTGAGATAAAGAAGGACACAGGTCACTACAATATAGATCAGGATGTATTCAAAGCTATCTGAGGCATTCAAATAACAGGAAGGGGGTTGGAAATCGGGACTATCCCACTTGATGGCTCGAAAGAATTTTTGCGTGGCTTTGGAAAGTGTAACACACGTTATGAACAATATTCATTGAGTCTTCCCTGTGTGCTCATTGAGCGAAATCCTTTCCATGCATCATCTCATTTAATGGACCTTGACTGATAGGCAGGGTCGTGCCTGATAGTTATGGCTGAGGACAGCATTGCTCAAGGGAAAAGCAAGGGCAAGAGTCAGAGTGTCTCAAGCTCTTCTCTACGAAAGCTTCATTCTGCTCTTCATCAGTCTTGATTCCTTACGTATGAATGTGAAGTTTTTGTTTTGAGTGAGCTTCTACTTAAACTATTAACATATGCCAAGAATATCAAAATCACTATCTCCACGTGTAGGCCAATGTCTTGATTATAAGGATCACGTGGCATGTCATGGCAGTTCTAGAACGTCCATGTGAAATGGGGATAAGGCATCTGTTTAGAAGGACTGTCAAGCATTTGTCAGGATGAGGCATTTGCCCAGCAAACACACCATATTTAATGTATTTGAATTTACCCGGTTTAGATCCTGGACTAGAAAAAGAACGTTAGTGGGACAACTGGTAAAATTTAAATAAGGTCTGTCAGATTGTGAATAATATTGGACCGATGTTGCTGTCCTGATTTTCATCATCCTATTATGGTTGTGTAAGATGTTAATATTCGGGGACACCGAGTCAAGAGTGTAAGTCAATTCACTGTGTTAATATTTTTGCAACTTCTTTATCAGTCCGAGGGAAGAGTTACAGATAAGAATAAGTAAAAATGTTTATGTGGATGCACAGTGACCATGGTAGGTGGGCATCGATGTCTGTGTTTGGTGGGGTGGGGGCAGGGAGACTTGAGACAAAGCCTCAGCCCCTGTCCTTGATTTTGTCACCACTGGAAAGACTGTTGAAAGCACAGTCTCAGGCCCCAGAAGCTTCAGGAAAAAAGACCCGAGAATCTGTATTTGGACAGGCTTCTCCAGAGGATCCTTCTGAAGAGGTGAGTTTGAGACATACTGTCCTACTTGTGCCTCTAATTCCCCCGGCCAGTGAGAACCTGTTTCCCATGTTGTCAGGAGGGAGAAACTGAGGCTCTGGGAGGTTAACGTGCCTGAAGTCACAGGGTCTGGTAAGTGGCAAAGCTGAAACTCTCCTAACCCTCTAGCCAAGTTTTTCTTAGGACTCATCTAACCTCACCCTATTTGTACACTTGCCTTTCACAGAATCTCCCGGCAGGCACTCTACCCCAGCATCCACCTAGATCCCAACACATAATGGGGCTGCTTTACGTCCTTACTGGCCTCCAGTTTCCATCACATGGTTTTTATCCTATTGGTTGTCCTGTATGTGTGTTCTCCCCCTGGGGGCCCCAAATTGAGAAAGTATTTTTGGCTGGGAAGACAAATCTTGGATTTATAGCCTTTTCATTTCAAGAAATGTTTCTGTTGATTTTAATTTAATTTCAGGTATGTAAAACACACACACATAAGTGGAATTAAACCATTTCATCTAATGTCAAATATTAATTACAAGGTTAGGAATAGAACTCTGATTAAGTGATTTAGAAGCTGGGAGCAGGCTTCTCTTTAAAATTATATCCAACCCCAGAGCCATTTCTGGGCATTTTCTCTCCTGCTGCAGAAGCGTCAGGATTGATCCTGCAGGTCATTGGGAAGCCGGGAAGTGCCAGGCTCACTGGGTTACTGAGATGTTTACAACCAAGATGACCAAGATTTAACATTCTGGGGCTTTTGCTCCCTCCTGGGTACTGCTGCTTTGTCTTCCACTCTAGATACCAGGAGTAGCAGAGGAGGGGGGAGCCGTATGAGACTCATTTGAGGGGGGCAAGAAGAAAAGAATCCATTTCATCACTTAAAATTGTGTTTTTTAATTAACTACGTTTTCTTCCTGCCAGAGGGTGCCACGTTAGACTTTCCATAAGATTTCAGAATACACTTACAGGCATTACTTTTAAGTCATATTCTAAGAAGGCTAAAATAATAAAAGCATGGGGTTCAGAGACAGGCTTGCATTTAGATCGAAGTTCCATCACTCGCTGGCTATGGGATGGGAGCAAGCCGCGTACCGGATTGTGGCTCCGTTTCCTCCCTGGCGGAGCAAGGCCAAGAACACTGGATGCGGATCTACGCTACACAGTGTGGTTACACTGTGGAGGTGAGGTCCCCTCCATGCCCCATAGTCCTTCTCTTTCCTTTCAGCATTGAAACCCCAAGCACCAACACGCTGCCTGTGTTCTCTGGCTGAATAAGGATGTTCTGGTTCCTCTGTTCTCAGTGGCCCAGGGGAACCTCCCTTATCTTACTTCATCACATCAAAACTTAGTAGTCTTGTGTCCCTTTCCCTCAGGACACTGCCTTTTGCTCACCCCTTGCTCTAAACAGAGGGTCCTCCGCTAAGTGCTCATATTTAATGATGACTTAATGGGTCATTATGGGACTTGTCCCAAGTCATTCAGTAAGGCAGTAAAAAAGCAAGGCTACAGCTCAGGACAGCTCACGTGTAAAGCCAGGCTGGGCGCCACCAGAGCCTCCTTCCCATTCCATCTGGGGCCTCAGAACGGTGTCCTTCGGTCCCTGTTCTTGTTGGGGCTCCAGTGGCTACATCCCTTGACATTATTTACAATGTTGAATATGCTCTGGGTTTGGGATTCAGCTCAGAGACTTCTGAGACCAATAGGGCAGTCTTGTTTTTGTTTTGTTTTGTCTTGTTTTGTTTTTTGCTTTTGTGTTTCTTTTCCTTAAGCCAGTAGACTGCTTTGAAAGGGACAGGCGTGTCAGCAGTAGCCTGGACCTCATACTTTCACATTTATTTTGCTCTTAGCTATGCTTTAAGGAATTGGAGAAACTGCCAATTCCTGCACTACATTGCAACATATTGTGATAGATGCTTCTTCTGAGATCCCAGATGCTTCATATTGTCATGAAAAAAGCACTGGCATAGCAAGATTTTTTTTTGCTATAAATTTCCCTAGGGATTGAATTGGATTTCTGTTGGTTGCTTTTCTAGCAACATTGTCTCGGGAAGGAGAGAGAGAGAGAGATAAAGAGAGGGAGACAGAGAGACAGAGATTGCACATTAACAAAAGGAGTGCGTTTTAATGAACACTTGCTTTAAGATAGCAGCTTGGAGGACATGGCCCCGGAATATTTCGGGTTACGATTTCATGAGCTCATATTAGAAGAGAGTGGTTGTGGACTAATGGAGAAATAGTGAATTTAGGAGAAGGAAGGGAGCCACAAATCCTGACTTGGCCATTCACCATCTCTGGATCTGAGGCAAGTGTATCCATTAGGTTTTGCTGAAATGATTTAGTGATTCAGACATACTTTGAAGTTCTCACATTCTAGGCTGAGCTGGCTCTGAGAGGGCTGAATGGTAGAAGGTAACTTCGCTCGTGTGTCTGGCGGTTGGAGTGAGGTCAGCAGGGGCAACGGGGCAATTTGGTCTTATGTCTCTTCTCGTCCAGCGGCCTAGCCCTCCCTTGTCCCCACGGTGATGGGCATCATCTTGGCAGGACAACCTTCCAAGCCTCTGCTTGCATCACATCTGCTAGTACCCATCTTGGTCAAAGCGAGTCACACATCTAAGCCCACATTCGCGGGGCAGAGAAATAGCCTCCCCCTCTCGATGGGTGGTGTCACAAAGTAACACTGCATAGGAGCGGATAGACAATCCACTGCAGCCATTAAAGTATGCCGTCCGAGCCTAAATGTCCTCAAAGTCCAGATGGCGACCACTATAAGCAGTGCACATCTATCACGTCAAACGTGGACTCTGACCTGGCGTGCCACACCATCCCCTTCTTCCCCATCTCTCCAAAGCACCACCAGCTTCGCCCTGATGAGCTGAAATCAGAAACGTGGGAGTCACCTTTTACTCCTCCTTTCCTCCCGCTATCCCTCCCATGCAATCCATCTGCAGCAAAGATCTAAGAACTCTAACTCTGAAAATGGTCTTGAACCTGTCCACTTCTCTCCCTGCTTGCACCCTTGCTCACTCCGCAAAGATGATCTCTCTTCTCAGAACAATCTTCTGACAGATATTTGCTTGGCTCTTTCTGGTCTTGGTTCAAGCTCACGTTGAGTGGGGCCATCCTTGACCACCAGATATTATCATCAATCCCACTCCCCCCTTATATTTAATATCCTCTCTTGCTTTATTTTTCTCCGTATACTTCTCACCACGTCATCTATTTTTTAATTGTCTGCCTGCCCCACCAGAAGTTCAGCGCCACGAGAGCATGAGGTTATTTGGCCATTTGGTTCACGATTGAATCCCCTGTGCTTGTAATAGTACCAGAACATGTTTAGTGATATCTATTTTTTGAATAAAGAAAGAAGGAAGATTTTAAGGAGTGTTAAAAGTAATTTGTCTAAATTAGTATGCTGACATGTAGCCTTATCCTGAATCACAATGTCCTGTTTCCTTGTACAAAGGCCCTGCGGTACCTAACTAAGACATAAAGAGTCAAAGAAACATGCCAGAGAAGTGAGATCTGAGACATAAATGGTAAGTAGTAATAAAAAACAGGGTAGTGTGGGGCACCGGGGTGGCTCAGTCGGTTAAGTGTCCGACTTCAGCTCAGGTCATGATCTCACAGTTCGTGAGTTTGAGCCCCGTGTCGAGCTCTGTGCTGACAGCTCAGAGCCTGGAGCCTGCTTCACATTCTGTGTCTCCCTCTCTCTGCCCCTCCCCTGCTCGTGCTCTGTCTCTCTCTCTCTCTCTCAAAAATAAATAAACATTAAAAACAATAAACAAAGAAAAAAACAGGGTAGTGAGAAGCTAGAACAGGGTAAGACAGTGGCCCATCTGGCCCGTTGGATAGAGGTAGATCACCCATTTATGTTTATTCTTGATAAGAATAAAATAAGCATTACTTATTTTTAATGTGCTGATCCGTACTGAGATCCTTAGTAAGTTCCCAAGGGAGGTAGACAGGGGTCTCTAACGGTCGGAGTCTAGGGACACTTGATTGAAGACACTGATCAAACTAGTTATAACGAAACTAACCTTCACAAAATGGACAAGGGACTTGGAAACACTCCTGGCAAAGAAACTAGCTTGTATAGCAGATCATACTATTAAAGCAAGTATAAAAGAAGGCCAAGAAGGGAGAGCTGATATTTCATCTCCTAAAAACAATGACAACCTGATTAGATTAGACACAAAGGTTTGGGTGGGGGAAGATAACATTGCATGGTCAAGACGATTTGAAAAATAAATTTTTATCAGTTACTGTGAACAATTCTGAACAGATTATGCTCAGGCTATTAGCAAACCAGCGGTATGAAACATCATGTTGAGAAAGATATAAAATATTGTTCACTAAGATTTTAATCTTATTTTAGCCTCCTTTTTAATTGAGATATTATTTACAAACAAAAAACCCTACAGACCTTAAGTTCAATTTGTTTCGAATAATTTTGTACAATCATATAATAACCACCCCAAACAAAATATGGGATATTTTGATCAACCTGGACATTTATTTATGCCCCCTCTTTGAATAAACCACTCCCCCCCCACAACTCCATCATTTTCTAACCTCTGTCACCATAGATTACTTTTACTTTCTTGCACTTTATATAAATGCAGTCATTCAATATATCTTCTATGTGCTTGTAGGGTTTTTTTTTTGCTCACTATAATGTCTATAAAGTTCACCGTGTTATTCCATCAGTAGTTTGTTCTTTTTTATTCCTAAATAGTATTTCACTGTGTAAATTAACCATAAATGTAAAATTCATTTCCTCACTGATGGACATTTCCCTACTGATGGACATTTCTAGCAGTTGTGAATAAGGCTGTTGTGAACATTCTTATAAAATCTTAGTGGGTATTTGATTTAATTTTTCTCATATAAGCACCAAAGAGAGAAATGGCTGAATCAATGGATAGGTGAATTTTTAGCTTTATAAGTAGTGCTAGCATTGTGCATTGACACTAGGAATGTGTGAGTGTTTTAGCTCTTTATCCTTGCCAATGTTTCATGTTATGTCTAATTTTAGTCATATTTTTTTGTGGTGATATCTTATTATAATTTTCATTTTCATTGATGTGTTTCCCAATATCAGTGGAGCATTTTTTCACATGCTTATTGGCCATTCCTGTATCTTTTTTTTTTTTTTTTTTTTTTTTTGAGAAAGGGCACAAGTGAGTAAGGGGAAGAGAAAGAGAGCAAATCCCTGGAGGGGCAGAGAGAGAGAGAGGGAGAGAGAAGCGGGCTCACCCAAAGCGGGGTCATGAACTCACCTGATGGGGGACTTAAACTTTTTAAGTGAAAAGTATTTGTTCATGTTTTCTGCCCATTTTCTTCTTACTCTTTTTTCATTATTGAGCTTAAATATTTTGAAAGAGCTTATCAGGTATATGCATACCATCATCTCTTCCCCATCTGTATCTTAACTGTTTTCTTAATGGTATCTTCTGATGATTCAATTGTCTTAATTTTGCCAAAGTATGATTTATTTTATTTTATTTTTCCTTTTTGATGGTTCATGATTACTGTATCCTTGAAAAGTTGTGAAAGATGTTTCTCTCTCTTGTTTCTTTTTTAAGAAGACTTACCTTTCTGGCTTTTATGATTAGTTCTATGATTCATCTCAAATTAACTTTGTATATAGTATGAGGTAAGAACGCAGGTATTTTTTTCTATATAGATATTTTTCGGTCAGCACATTTGTCAAATGGAGTTTCCATTCTCCATTGAATTGCTTTGCACCTTTGACAAAAATTAATTAACCATATAAAAGGTTCTATGTCTGAACTGCATTCTATTCCATTAATTGATTTGTCTATCCTTATGCAAATGTCACTCTCTTGAAGACTATAGCATTATAGCAGATCTTAAATTACTTAGTATAAGTCTTCTAGTTGTATTCGTCTTGAAGACTGATTTGGTTATTCCAGATTGTTTGCATTTCCATATAAATTTTAGATATATTGTGCAAATTTTTATTTAAAAGGCCTACCAGGCTCATAATTTAGATTGTGTTGAATTATTGGGGAGGACTGACATCTTACCAATAATAAGTGTTTTTAACTATAAATGGGGCATACCTTCTTATTTATTTAGGTCTTTTAAATTTTCTTTCTGTAGACTTACAGTCTTGAGAAGAGAGTTCTTGTCTATTTTTAGTTAAAAAATTTCCACAGTGTCTTAAGTATTTTGACAGTATTGTAACTGGAATTAAAAAAAAATGTTTTCCAATTGTTTGCTGACAGTGCATAGAAAAAGTTAATAATTCGATGTTGACCTTGCTTGTTGAATTGTGAGACCTAAATTTACAGGTTTTTTTTGAGAAGGAGAGGGATTGATTCATTATGATGTTCTGTATAAACAATTACAAATTGCAAATAGAGAAATTTTACTTTTTAACTTCCAATCTTTATGCATTTCCTTCCTTCCTTCATTTCTTTCTTCCTTTCTTTTTCTTTCTTTCTTTCTTTCTTTCTTTCTTTCTTTCTTTCTTTCTTTCTTTCTTTCTTTCTTTCTTTCTTTCTTTCTCTTGCCTTATTGAATTGGCTAGGAACTTCAGCAAAATGTTGAACAGAAGTGGTGAGAATGGGTAACCTTACTTTGCTCTTGAACTTATGAGAACATGGTTTAATATTTCACTGTTAAGTAGGACTTTAGTTCTAGATTTTTTATAGTTGTCTTTTATCAGATTTAGTAATTTTCCTTTTCATTGTAATTTTCTAAGAATTATTGTTATGAATGAAAGTAGAATTTTATGCATTTATTAGGTTGATCTTCTGTTCTTTATTCTATATGATGAATTACTTTGATGTACTTTCAAATGTTAAACCAAACTTGCTTAAATTCCATTTAGTCATAATGTATTTTCCTTTTCTTGTATTGCTGTATTATATTTTCTAATTATGTTTGCCTCTAAGCTCATGGGGGATATTGGTGTATATATTTTTTGTCAGGTTTTGGTATCAAAATAATGTTGTTATCATAAAATAAGTAGGTAAGTGTCTCATCCTTTTCTCTTTTTTTTTCTTTTTTTTTTTATGTTTATTTATTTTTGAGAGACAGAGAGAGTGATAGAGTGTGAGCCAGGGAAGGGCAGAGAGAGAGGGAGACACAGAATCTGAAGCAGGCTCCAGGCTCTGAGCTGTCAGCACAGAGCCTGATGCAGGGCTCAAACTCACAGACCGTGAGATCATGACCTGAGCCAAAGTTGGACGCTTAACCGACTGAGCCACCCAGGTGTCTGTCTTGTCGATTTTTGTTTGAACAAGTTAGGGTGGAATTGCTATTTCATCTTTAAAGAATAGTACTTTCTCTTATTTGATAGAATTCACCAGGCCTTCTATGTGAAAAAGTTTTTCGTAACAAATTTAAGAAACATGAGTGTATTCAGATTTTGTTGTTCATCTTTGTAAGTTTCGTTGTGTTTTAATCTCATCTATCGCATCTATGTTGCATTTATTGGCATTACACTACTCAACAGTTCTTTTTTTGATCCTTTTCATGTGTATAGAATCTTTAGGAATAACTTTTCTTTCATAACAGGTTGGTTATTTATATTTTTTCTTTGTCATTGATCAGTGTCTAGGAGCTTACCAGTTTTATTAATCTTTTTAAGAAGCTAATTTTCTATTTTGTTAGATTTTCATATGTTCTCTATTCCTTGTTTGTTTTTTATTTTATTGATATCTACTATGATCTTTCCATTCGCTTTATTAGGATTTAATTTCACTCTCTTTTTCTAGCTTTTCAAGATTGGAAACTAAATAATTAATTTACATTTTCTCTTTCTTATATAAGACTTTTGGGTTTAATAATGTCACTGCAAATTGCCTCCCATGTTTTTTGATATGTTATATTCTTTTTTCAAATGTTTATTTTTGAGACAGAGAGAGACAGAGCATGAATGGGGGAGGGTCAGAGAGAGAGGGAGACACAGAATCCGAAGCAGGATCCAGGCTCTGAGCTGTCAGCACAGAGCCCGATGTGGGGCTTGAACTCAGTAGCCATGAGATCATGACGTGAGCCGAAGTCGGACGCTCAACCGGCTGAGCCACCCAGGCGCCCCTGATATTTCAAAATCTTTTCTAATTTCATTTTTTATTTATTCTTTGACTCATGGATCAAAGAAATAACTTGTTTAGTTTCCAAGCATAAGGGGGGAGGGGGTGTTCTCAATGACTTACTGGTATTAATTTCTAATTAAATATTATTGTGGTTAGATAACATACTTATAGATGTCACTGTTTTGAAAGATATTTAACTTGTTTTATGGTGACTCTTAAGACTGTTTTGTCTGGGTTTTATAATTGTTATCTGAAATCCTTATATAAGAAAGAGAAGACTTAAATCACTGTCTAGTTTCTAGAGCAGGTAGATGGCTCAGTCTATTGAGCATTCAACTCTTGGTTTCAGTTCAGGTTATGATCTCATGGTTTGTGGGATCAAGTCCTACATCAGGCTCTGTGCTGACAGCATGGACCGTACTTGGAATTCTCTCTCCCTCTCTTTCTGCCCCTCCCCTCCTTGCGCTCTCTCTCTCTCTCTTAAAGTGATTAAATTAATTAACTTATAAAAAATCCCTATCTAGTTTCCAACCAAGTTTCTCCACCTGCATTAGTTATCTGTTGCTGTGTTACAAATTACCACAATTTAGCAGTAAACAGCACAGATTTATTATCTTACACTTCCTGTGCATCACAAGTCTGGGTATGGTTTAGCTTGGTCCTCTGCTCAGGGTCTCACAAAATTGCATTTGAGGTTTTGGCTGGTCTACAGTCCTTTTTGGAACTCAGGATCCTCTTCCAAGCTCATATAATTACAGATATAATTCTGTTCCTTGAGGTCTCCTAGAGGCCACTCTAGGTCCTCATAGGCAGGTGACAACATGACATTTTGAGGTAATCAAGAAGAGTCTCTCTCATCGTCTCATGCATGCTAGAAATATGTGTGTGTGTGTGTGTGTGTGTGTACATATATATACGTATACCTAATTCCAAGAGTAACATCCTGACACCTTTTCCAAACCAATGGATTAGAAGCAAGTTATAGCTTTCCCTCAGCCAATACTCAAAAGTATGGAATTCTTCAAGATGTAAGAGGTGCCCGAGATCATGGGGACAATCTTAGAGTTCTAGGGACTACCACACCACTTTTACTAGTAGGCAGAACTCTGCTTTCCCTTTTAAAATATCTTTTTGCTGGATACAGAATTCTGTATTGACAGATTTGTTTTTCTTTCAACACATAAAAGATATCACTTCATTGTCTTCAAACTTTTTTATTACTCGTGAGAAGTTAGTTGCAATTCATATCGTGGTAGTGTATTTTTAATATTTTTAATCTCCCCCCTGCCCCCCGCACTCCCCTAGCATCTTTTAAGATTTTATTCTTCATCTCTTGTGTTCAGTCAAACAGGTGCCTGTGGTATGCCTGCATTTATCCTGTTTGAGGCTCACTTGGTTTTTAGATCTATAAATTGAAGTCTGGCAATTTTGAAATGAAACTTTATTTTTCAATAATTGTAGATTGGCATACAGTTGTGAGAAATAATACAGAAAGATCCTGTGGACCCTTTGACCAGTTTCCCACAATGGTAGACTCTGGTAAGACTAGTATAATATCACAACTAGGATCTTGACATTGATACAGTCAAGATACAAATTATTTCCTTCACCACGAAGATGCATATTTCAGTTTTATAGCCATATCCACTTCCCTCCCAACCTACTTTCCTTAACCTTTGATGACCACTAATCTATTCACTGTACGTATAATTTAGTCATTTCAAGAATTTTACATAAATGAAAGCATAAATTCTGTAAAGGTTTGGAATTGGCTTTTTTTGCTCATCATAATTCTCTGTGTGTATCAATAGTTAGTGCTTTTTTTGTTTTTTTGCTGACTAGTATTTCATCATAGGAGTATATCACACTATATTTAACCATTCACCAATTGAAGGTATCTGGGTCATTTCCAGTTTGGGCGTATTAACAAATAAAGTGGCTATAACCATTTGTGTATGGGTTTTTGTGTAAACATAAGTCTTTATTTTCCCTAGACAAAAGTCTAGGAGTTCAGTTGCTGGTCTATTTGGTAACTGCATGCTTAACTTTTTGAGAAATTGCCAATTTTCGTGAGTAACTACAGTTTTATATTCCCACCAGGAATTTATCAGTAATCCTCTTTCTCTGCATCCTTCCCCCATACACCATGTTGTCACTATTTTTTTAAATTTTAACTTGAGATATCTCATTACAGTTTTAATTTGCATTGCCCTATTCCTGTACTTATTTGCCATCTGTATATCTTCTTTAGTGAATGTTTCTTCATATATTGTGCCCATTTAAAAATTGGGTTGTATGCTCTTTTACTGTTCAGTTTTGAGAGTTCTTTACATATTCTAGATGCTAGTCCCTGTTCAGACATGTGGTTTACAAATATTTTCTCCCAGATATCGCTGGTCTTTTCGTTTTTAAATGGGGTCTTTCACAGAGCAAAAATTTTACTTTTGATGAAATCCCGTTGATCAATTTTTCCTCTTATGAATTGTGCTTTTAGTATTAAATCTAAGAACTCTTCTCTAGCCTCAGAGCCAAGATTTTCTCCACTTTTCCCCTAAAGTTTTATTACATTTTATTCCATAATCCATTTTGAAATAATTTTTGTATAAGATCTAAGAAAATTTCAAGATGATTTTCATGCCTACCCCTGTCTGACTGCTCCAGCACCGTTTATTGAAAAGACTTTCTTTTACTGATTCACATTTTTGGGGGTGGGAGGGACGTGGGGTCAAAAATCAGTTGAAATTATTTGTAGTTCTTACTGATATGTAAGGTCTTACAATAGTAGGTCTTACAATCAGGTAAACTGATTCTTCCTACTTTATTCTTATTTTTCAAAATTGTTTTACTTTTCTAGTTTCTTTGCTTTTCCATGTATATTGTAGAGTAATCTGTATCTATATTTACAAACTATCTTGCTGAGATTTCAATAAGAATTGTGGTAAACCTGTGAATGGGTTTGGGAAGAATTGACATCTGTACTATGTTGCAACTTCCAATCTCTAAACCTGGTATATTTCTTCATTTATGGAATTCTTCTTTGATTTTTTTTTCATCACACTGTAGTTTTCATAATACAAATCCTGCCTGTACTTTGTTAGATTTGCATCTGAGCGATTCTTCATTAATTTTATCTAATATAAATGCATTGTATTTTTTTTTAATTTCTGTGTCCAAATGTTCATTGGTAGCATATAGATATACAGTTGGTTTCTATATGTTTATTTTTCATCCTGTGACCTGGCTGATTCTAGAAATATTTTTAATAGATCTCTTGGGATTTTCTATGCAGAAAACCATGTCATTTTCAAATATAAACAGTTTGATTGCTTCCTATAAAGGAACCTATGTGACGTTTATTTTATTATTTTTTCTTGTGGAACTGGCTAACTTCTTACATTATGCTGAATAAGAATAGTGAGAGCAGAAATCCTTGCCTTGTTCCTGATCCCAAGAGAAAAACATTTAGTCTTTCACCTTTAAATATGATGTTAACAGGTATTTTTTTAAAGATGTTCTTTATCAAGTTGAGGAAGTTCTCCTTTATCTTATTTTTCTGAATATGTTCTAATGAATAGGTATTGAACATTGTCTGATTGTTTTTCTGCATTGATTGATAAGATCATGTGATTTTTCTTCTTTAGCCAGTTAATATGGTAAATTACATTGATTGATTTTCAAATATTGAGCCAGGTTTATATCACTGAAATAAAAAAAAAATCATTTGGTCATGATGTATGACTCTTTTTATATATTGCTGAATTCTATTTGCTAATAATTCATTAAGAATTTTGGTGCCCAGGGGCATCTGGGTGGCTGTCAGTTAAGCATCTGACTCAGCTCAGGTTATGATCTCATGGGTTTGTGAGTTTGAGCCCCATGTCGGGCTCTGTGCTGACAGCTCAGAGCCTGGAACCTGCTTTGGATTCTGTGTCTCCTTCCCTGTCTGCCCCTCCCCTGCTTGCACTCTGTCTCTCTCTGTCTCTCAAAAATAAATAAATGTCAAAATTTTTTTTAAAAAACAGAATTTTTGTATCTGTATTTATGAAGAATATTGATCTGAGGTTTTCTTTTCTTTCTTTTCTCATTTTTTTATTTTTATGTTTTTGTCTGGTTTTGGCAATACTAGCTTTATAAAATAATTGGGAATTATTTCTTCCTCTTCTATGTCTGAAAGAAATTGTGTAGGATAGGTTTTCATTCTTCTTTAAATATCTGGAAGAATTCTACATTAAAACCACTTGGGCTTGGAGATTTCTTTCTTGGTAGTTTTTCAATTAAAAATTCAAATTCTTTGGGGTGCCTGGAAGGCTCAGTTGGTTAAGTGTCTGATTTTGGCTTCGATCATGATCTCACGGTTCTTGGGGTCGAGCCCTGCGTCTGGCTCTGTGCTGACAGCTCAAAGCCTGGAACCTGCTTCAGATTCTGTGTCTCCCTCTCTCTCTGCCCTTCCCCTGCTGGTTCTCACTCTCTCTCCCTCTCTCTCTCACTCTCTCAGAAATAAATAATAAAAAGCATTTAAAAAAAATTTAAAACTCCATTGCTTTAATAGTTACAGAGATATTCAGATTATCTATTTCATATTGGGTGAGTTGTGGTAATTCCTATTTTTCATGAGATTGGTCTATTTTTTCTGTCACAAATGTATATACGTAGAGTGGTTATAATATTTCTCTTTATGCATAAAAATTCTGTAATATCTCCTGTTTCATTCCTGATATTGGTAATTTATGTCTTCTCTCTTTTTTTTTGTTAGTCTTGCTGGAGTTTTGTTGATTTTATTGATCTTTTCGGGGAACTATTTATTTTATTGATTTTTTCTTTATAGTTTTTCTGTCTTTAATTTCAAAAATTTCTGCTTTATCTTTACTATTTCTTTCCTTCTGCTTGCTTTGGGTTTATTTTGCCCTTCTCTCTCTAGTTTCTTGAGGTGGGAGCTTAGACTATTGATTTGAAAATTTTATCTTTTCTAACGTCTACATTTAGTGCTAAAAATTTCCTTCTCAGGACTCATGGGTGACTCAGTCGGTTGAGCATCCGACTTCAGCCCAGGTCATGATCTCACCATCTGTGAATTCAAGCCCCATGTTGGGGCTGACAGCTCAGAACCTGGAGCCTGCTTCACATTCTGTGTCTCCCTCTCTCTCTGCACCTCCCCTGCTCACACACTCTCTCTCTCAAAAATAAAATAAAACATTAAAAAATTTTTTTTTATTTCCTTCTCAACACAGCTTCAGCTGTCTCACAAATTTTGAT
Source organism: Panthera pardus (assembly GCF_024362965.1). NCBI lineage: Eukaryota > Metazoa > Chordata > Mammalia > Carnivora > Felidae > Panthera > Panthera pardus. The sequence continues at coordinate 191,835,638 of NW_026526688.1, forward strand.
AAGGTGTATTTTTATTTTTATTCAGTTTTATATATTTGTATAATTTCCACTAAGACTTAGATTGACCCATAGGCTATTTAGAAGTGTATTGTTTAGCATCCAAGTGTTTGGAGCTTTTCTTCTTTTCTTTCTGTTACTGATTTCTAGTTTGATTACATTGTGGTTGGAGGACACACTGTGTTCGATATCAGTTCTTTAAACTTCATTGAGGTTTCTTTTTTGCCTAGAATGTTGTCAGTCTATCCTGGGATGTGTTCTTTGGGCACTGGAACAAAAGAGTGTTTGACTATCATCCTCTAATTGTTGATTAGATCTTAGTTTTTGCTCACATTACTTAGTTATTCTGTATGTTTGCTGATTTTCTGTCTGATTGTTCTATCAGTTATTGAGAAATGGGTGCTAGGGTCTCTAACTATAACTGTGGATTTCAAAAATGGCTTCTTTTGAATTTCTACACTGTAGCTACTCACAAAACTTATTTATTTTATTTTTATTTTTATGTATCTTTTATACAAAAACAATATATTAATAGAGTAGTGTATAAATAGATACACGTTAGAAACGCATGTTGAAAAATATTTTTCTGATAAGGATGTAGAGTAAGAGTTTGGAGAAGTCACCTGAATTAGTGTCAAAGACCATACATTAAGGAGCCTTGTAAGTCATTAAAGCATTTGCATTTTATCCTGATGGCATTGGGAAGTGTCAGAAGACCTTAAATAGGATGCTAAAGTGATGAAATAGATTATTTAGATAGATTACTCTAACCACAGAGTAGAAGACTAGCATTAAAGGGATCATTTGGAGGCTGGTGAAGTTCTGATTCCATCAATTTTTTCTAATAAGTTTGTACTGGTATAGGCCATATAAGTATACACGTGTGACATATGAAAGTTATAGATTTCATAGCAAAGCATTTAATTGCTAATTTTTTCGCCATATTTTTTTCTGCCATTATTTCTGTCCCATTTTGGGTGTCTTTAATATCCCCATGGATCATGTTTCTCTTGGTCTCTTGGTTTCTCCAGCTTCTTGACTCCATGATCTTTGATGTTCAATAATCTTACTCTTCCACTGTCATAGTCACACACTACACCTTGTCATAGCCTTGACTTCAAACATCTGTCCCTAGCCATCTCCTGTCTTTGCAACATACTTAACTTCCATACTCTCAATTTAGCAATTATTTGATTTCATCAAGACCTCAAATCCATTGACCCTGTCATTTTCTTACCGTCAATGACCTCTCTTCCTGCTTCTAAGGATGTCCCACATGATTCAGGACATCACAAGTCAATTATAACAATCCATTCATTCCCTCTACCAGTAATTGATTGAAGGCAGGCATATGACTCAGAGCTGACCAATGAGAAATTATGGAAAGTCTGCACAGAGTATCTTCACACTTAAGAAAGAGATCTTGGGAAGAAAAGATAATATATACCTATCGCACATATATTAATATACATTGCATATAATCTTGCTACTCTCCCATCAAGCTTATATCTCTTCTTGAAATATGCCTGCATATTATATATTGTATATAAACCTGGATCTGTGGCAGCGACCATGAGGCCATAAAGGGAGACATCTTGTAGGAAATCTGCCATGTTGAAGGTGTTCAATTTAATTGAGTCAGAGTTTTCTCTTTCTCCCTCCTTTTTTTTTTTTTTTTTTTTTTTTTTTTTTTTGATGACCGAGCATATCTAAAGTTAGGCCATCTTTCTCTTTATGAACTTTCTGAACATGCCCAGGTGCTTATCTTTTACCTGTCCTCAGGTGCCATTCTCCATCCCACCCTCCTTTGAAATCTCCTCTCTCCTTTCTTATCTATCTTCCTTGCACACACATGGTTGATTGTAAATTCCAAAGATAATTGCAGCAGTGTTCTTATCCTATATGCTCTGCTAGAATCTTGCTACTCTCCCATCAAGCTTATATCTCTTCTTGAAATATTTTGATGCGTTGATGAATAAAGCATGGTAAAAATGACACTCTGTCTCCTATTCGGTTCTGACTTTTTTGTTGGAATATTCACTACTTAATCCTTCCACTACCATGGAAGCAATTTGACTGCCCTGAGACTGCCATGCTGTACAGAAACCCAAGGCAGTTCTTCCAGGGATACTACCTGGAGAATACCTGATGCCAGATTAAGAAAGAGAATCCCTGCCCGTCTCCTGCTCTTCCAGATCTAGCCAAGCCTAACTACAACTCCAGGACAGACCATGGTTCAGAACCACTCAGCCGAATCCTCCCCTAATTCCTGACTACAAGGCTCATGAGAGATAATAAAGTTATCATTTTTGCTTAAACTACTAGATATTGGGGTGACTTGTTGCACAACCAATAGAAAACCAGTAAAATTACCTTCATAAGAATTCAAAGTAACGTCATGTGAAATGTAAATTTTCTTTTAATATTTGGACTGCTTTGTGAATGGGAAGAATTAACTGTATTTTAGGACAGAGTTTGAGTGGGTAGAAGGAAGGGGAAGCATGATTCAGATAGGGCAGTGGCAAAGAGTTGTCTCTGCCGGAAAGGTCTTCTCTACTTTGTGGAGTGGCTGGTTTCTTTTCCTGCCCAGGTTTCCACTAAATGGCCACCTCCTCCAAGGGACCTTCCCTGAATCTATAAAATAGCTTCTCTGTGTTCTTCTTTGTCACTACGCCTGGACTGAAAGTTGCTCTCATTGCATTTATCACAGTCCAAAATTCTATCTTTATTGGCTTTCTTTTATTGTTGATTGCCTTTTTCCTTGCTATAAATCAAGAAGGAAAGAGCAGTGCCATATTTCTCTACCATGGTCTGCCCAACACCTACTCCAAGCTCCAGTCAGGGCTCAGTAAAGATTTTTAAATGAATAGGTAAATGAATTAATAAAACTTGCTTGGGGTCCTTAACTTAGGATCCATTCACATGACCCCACTTGCCTGTCCCACTGTGGTGAGGCTGGAGCTTTTATCTGGTACTAAGAAATAATCCATGGAGCCCTAAACATTAAGATACACTGATCTGGGGACAGGGTATGAGAGGGGATCCGAAAAGGGGTAGAAAAGAAAATTCCAAGGAAACGAAGACGTTCTGTATCTTGGTCGGGATGGTATTTGCATGGGTATATACATTTGTAAAATTCACCAAACTGCCCTTAAAATCTGTGCATTTTATTAAATTAACACTTAATTTAATAATATTAATGGAAAAATCCATTGAACTTGCTTCGTCGTATTTTTTCAAGCTAAAATAAAGAAAAAGGCTCTGAACAAATTATACATTAATTTTAAACCCTGAATCTGCTCTGGCCTTCAGTATGAAGAATTTAGAGCCTATTTAAGGTTTCAATTCCTTTTAGGACCTTTTTCATCCTTTTCTTACACTTACTCTCTTTCCCAAGATTTCCTCACTTTTTTTTCCTTCTGTGCACATGTAAGAGAAGCTAGCTTACAACTCTTAAAGTCTTCACGAACCCGTGGAAAATGAAATAATTCTGTTGTAAAATTATAATTGATGACAGAAAACAATAAAATACCAAAAACCATGGAGAGGAAATGTGCTTTTTGACATCAATTAGGAATTGGGGTTTCACTCTTCCTTTCTGTAAAAGGAAGACACAAGGAAACTAATAGATATTGCAGTTCTTGTATGCATGAGACTCTTCTTGGGTAATTTTACATCATCAGGAGCCCACAAAGACCTGCCTTGGTGAGGTTAATTGTAAATGTGTTTGGAAATTGAAATCCAAAACGCCATATGTGCTGGTGCTTTGGAAAGTAAAAGGATTTCACAGCGTGGGAAAAATTTTTCATAACAGAAGTAATCATGACACCCTTGCTTTTTGAGTTTGTTAGGTCTGGAGATTTCGGTGACATTCATTCATTCATTTTGTAAGGATTTGTAAAGACCTCCTTTAAGTAAGAGACCATCTCGGGTCTGAGGGTTCATGAGTGAACATGGATTGGTGTCTGCCTTTGAGGGATTTCTAATATAGTAAGAGACACGGACCTAAGAAAGACTAGTACGGCATGGTAAGCATTGTGATGGTGGAACATGCCATATGTAACGGGAGTATGCAAGCTGAGGACCACTTAAGGCTGAGAAGTCAGCTAAGCTTTGACTCTGGTGGTTGAATTTTAGTTAGGTGTTCAGATTCTGATCCGATTGACATTTTATTAGCCATTTCTCTGTTCTAGGTTTTTGTATATACGTTCTCTTGGTCAATCCTCTAAGTTAATATCTTGGGAAGTAGGTAATATTCTCCTGAAAGAGAAACCTGAGGCTTGAAAAGGTAAGAAAAACATTTTGTCTGAGCAACACAGGTGGTAAGTGGCAGAGCCAGAAATTGAATCCAGGACTTTGGTTGCAAATGCAGCCTTTCTTCCTTTCTTCCTTCCTCTCTACCATTGTTTCTCCTCCCAGTATCCTTCCTACCATGTCATCTTGGATATTAAAATATTACAAGAAAAATAGGAATTAGGCCACTGGAAAAGGGCATTTCAATCACTAACCTCACCCTGTGAAAAGTCAAAACAAGGGGTGCCTGAGTGGCTCATTTGGTTAAGCATCTGACTCTTGATTTCTGCTCAGGTCATGATCTCACGGTTCATGGGATCAAGCCCTGCATCAGACTCTGTGCTGACAGCACAGGATTCTCTCCTCCCTCTCTCTCTGCCTCTTCCTCACTCTCTCTCTCTCTTTAAAAATAAATAAACATTAAGAAAAAAGTAAAAAGGGGCGCCTGGGTGGCTCAGTCGGTTAAGTGTCTGACTTTGGCTCAGGTCGTGATCTCAGCTTGTGAGTTAGAACTTGGTGTTGGGCTCTGTGCTGACAGCTCAGAGCCTGGAGCCTGTTTCGGATTCTGTGTCTCCTTCTCTCTCTGCCCCTCCTCCACTCACACTCAGTCTCTCTCTCTCAAAAATAAATAAACATTAAAAAAAAGTAAAAAAAAAAAAAAAAGTAAAAAGTTATTATGAACAAAAAGTATCATAATTTGTTGAGACAACAGTCCAGAGATAGCAGTTTTTCAAGTTCATATCCCATTTTGTTACATTTCTCCATTTTCAAAGAATGTCCTTGCATCCCAGCTCTACCCATTCCAATCACCATGTTGAGGTTCCAGCTCCAATAACACCTCTCCACACTCAACAATAATTTTCTGATTCCTTATCTTTGTCAAGGTCCTGAACTATGATGAGATACCTCACAGAGTTGGAAAGATGGCAAATAAAATTGCCCTCTAGGAGTTCAAATGCAAACTTAACAGCTGAAAAAAATCATGATAGAGATGTCCACAGTCTCTTTAAGGAGAGAGCATGAGGTCTAGATCATAAGCCGTGTCTGTGACTTGAATGAATGGGTAGGCAAATGAGATGAAGCTCACGTTCATCTCAGGTCATGATCTCATGGTTTGTGAGTTTGACCCCCCCAGATCAGATTCACTGCCGTCAGCACAGAGCCCAATTTGCATCCTTTGTCCTCCCTCTGTGGGCCCCTCCCCAACTTGTGCACTCATGCCCTCTGTCTCTCTCTCGAAAATAAATAAACGTTAAAAAAAATAGTTGATGTTCTCTTTTCCATAGGTAGACCACATCAAAGATGGAACCCAATATCACCCCAGAATAATCTTTTGTCCAAATCCTCTTTGTTTACAATTTCTGCTGGCTCGTTTTCCATGCTTCCATTATAGAAATGCAAGACACTTGGCCTTCTGTGTCCACAACAGAAAAGGGGGTTGTGAACGGTTTGCTTCTTCTCTAAAGGAGGACAACCTACAAGATCAAACACATGGAGAAGGATTGGCCACTTGGCCTGAGAGATTTGGCTACAATGTGTAGATACCCCTTTTCTCATTGCCTTCAGATCAGTAAGTGATTATGTGTCAGCTTAGGATGTGGTATCATTTGCACAATTCAAGAATCACACTTGAGCAGAGAGCTGGCAGCTGGGCCAGTGACATCTCAATTTGCCACGGCAGTGCCTTTATCAGGGAGTAAACAATCTATCTGGATAAAACATATTTTTGTCCCTTTGTTTTGTTCCTTGTTCCCCGCCCCCCCCCCCCCCCCAATTTCCATCTCTTTGGGACTAAAAACAACACCGATAACAAACAAAACAAAATGAGAGAGAGTATTCTGTCATTTTGGAGGACTCTAGAAGACTTTTGTGTCTCAATCATGTGAATTGGTTAGTAGGAGTCTGCCCTTGAGAGAGGGAATTATTCTTCCTACGTTATCAAAATCAAGTGTTTGAACCTGAAGTGCCGATGTAAATTAATCAGGACAAAGCTCTCTGGTGAGTCTCCTTGGAAGGGAGTCAAGGTGCCTCCTCCATCATCACCTCTGATCACACGTCTTTCTTACAGGGAATTGCTAACACTCTTCTGTGCAAGTCAAGGTAATGAATGTTCTCGAGGATAAACACAGGAGTAGCACAAGCCTCCTAAACCTCAAGACGGAACTAGTGGTCAAAACAGACATGCAAACAACTCATTTCCACAGAGGGCAAATAGCTATATGTGCCGGAAGCACCGAGCAAGGAGTGATTCCTTTTGTCTGGAGGGCTGGGAGTTCTTCGCGGAGGTAGCACTTGAGCTATAAAAATCTGTGATGACTGGAGGACAGACGTCTAAGAGATAATGCCTGGCGTGGATAAGTGTCCATTAGGTGTGGGCGGACAGCTCCTGTACTCCAACCGTTCCTTCCCTAGACTCATGCCACACTTACGAGCCAGCATCATAAAAATACTGCCCCTCCCCCCTCTTTAGGCTTGCTTATTCTTACACACTAAACTCTACATTCCTTAGGTCCACATATGGTACATCTCTGAATCCCTGCAGCTGGTGAACTGCCTGGTGCGCATCAGGTATTCCAACGATCTTGTTTCTGTAGTTGGTTATTGAAAGGTTCATAAGCAGCATCTGTAATAAGTCTCTTGGGTACCTTCCACTTTCAATATTTAATGCAGACTTGCTTCATACAGTTGGCACATAATAAATGTTGCTGACTATGCCACTGAAGGATTGAGAGAAAAAAAAAACAACACCTTTTTTGAGATTCTGAGCCTGTCTCTCTGGGCTAAGGTAATCACACAGATAATTAAGGCAAAAAGAAACTCGCTGTTTTCATTTGCACTGAACTACCAGGAGTCTAGGTCTGCAGTGATCAAATTCTCTAGTTGATGATTTAACTCTCTGTCTCCCCAACTTTTACAGACAACGCTGGAGCGCTGAGCCATCCTAGAGAGGAACAAAGAGCGAGAGTTAACATAATGGACAAGCATCAGCTTTAAGAGGGAGAAAGGAAGCAAATAGAGATGTCATTTTTATCTTTAGAAAAATGATCACCCCGCTTACTGCATTGTGGTAAATGATGGGTAGATGCCTATTAAGATAATGATCGAAAAGCTGAATAAAATCACAGAGAGAGGTCAAGAGCAGACTGCGGGAGATGGGTATTTGGTATTTGGTAAGATTAAAATATGGTGCCCACTCCCACCTGCCCCCCCTTCCCCACTTATCGCTTAGGATGAAGCTTGTTGTTCTTGTTAGGGAAACCCTGTCTACTAGACAAGAGGGAGACTTGAAACCCAAGAGGGCAGTGATGCTGTTGTGTTTTCCAGGCACACCTAGAGGAAAGGCCTCCTTCAGGCACACAGAAATGTGAGGGACAGGAAATGCAACATGAACTGATGATGAGGGTTTCTGGGATCCAGACCTGTCGCTGTAGCCCCAGGCTGGTGACGGAGGCCTCTGTCCTCTTCTCCAGGGACTCTGGGCACCAGTCCCACACAGGCAGCAAACAACACAGCCACTGGCCTACCCTCTTCTTTTCATCATCCACTAAGGAATTTATTAACTATTTTTATAGCGTGTCTACACACGCTTGTGTATATATAAACACCATTGTACTAAATTTAGTATTGCAATGACTTTGTCAAGATTGCATTGAAAAGTGTCAAACAACCAGTACAAAAAATACAATTATAGAGTTCTTCCTAATGCAACAGGTCTTAATATTAATTCTTTTACGTGTTTCAGATAAGAACCACTGCAAAAAAATAATACACTGAGGAATCTCAATGACCATTAAAGGCTGCTGAGCGTTGTAGGTGTTATGCTTTTAATCATTTTTTCCTTTCCGCATTTATTGAGGAATAATTTTCGCACAATAAATGACATGTATTTTCAGTGTACAATCCGATCGGTTTCACAGTGGCATATACCCACGAAACCATCACCACGATCCTGATCCAGAACATGCCCAGCACCTGCAAAGGATTCCTCGAGCCCCTTTAGAGGTCATCTGCCCCTCTGCTCGGAACCCGAGGCCGCGACGGAACTGCTTTTTTGTCGTAACAGATTGGTTTGCTTCTGTATGCATGGGATCATACGTGCACTCAGCAAAATGCCTTTGAGATTCATTCACGTTGTTGTTGATCAATGGTACACTCCTTTTCATTGCTGAGTTGTATTCCACTGCGTGGTTTACATTACATTGGCTTAACCATTCCCTTGTTGATCCCTTTTTGTCTCCACCCCACAGTTTTTGGCTATTGTGAATGAAGCTGCTGTAAATGCATACAAGTTACTGTGTGGACATACAAATTCAGAATACTTACGAGCGGCAGAGCTGTTAGGTGCTTTTGAAAGGTGAAAGAGCTATGGCTCTCAGGGACTATGTAACTAACCAAAGTCACCAATAAGTGACAGGGCTGGGGTTTGAACTTGACTTGATCTAACTGCAAACCAAGATCTTTTCTGGACTTGAACGTGGAATGGTGTTGCCTGTTGAAAATGCAGGTGCTTCTGGAGCCACAGAGATTCTAAATCCGTGTCAATGGGTTAGCTGTGGTAATCTCTCAGACTGGCTTATTTACGAAGACATTTGGTGAGCTAGCCCCCGTGTTCAGTCCTGGGTCACATTCCCGTGTCCCTGCCTCGAGTCGCGTGTGGCAATATTATCCGGTGGGGTCAACGGGCGAAGTACATGTTCCACATGTCACGAATCGGCAAAGCTCGGATTCAGGCTGAGAAGGCATATGGAGGAAACACAAGCTGTTCGGTGTTGCTTAAAAATGGGAGACAGGGAAGGGGGAGAGTACAGGGTGGGGATAGATGGGGACTCTATCAGGAGTCACAAACGCAGACATCTTGAAGGCCGGACAGGTGTCTGGAAGGAGGGATGGAGTAGGAGGGGGGAGGACCACGGAGCACCCCCACCCCTCCCAGGTGGTGCTCGCGTCTCAGCTTCAGCGGACAGGGCCCCGCCATCATCTATTGTCATCATATTGAAAATGACAGGCACTGGTCAAGCACGGTTTCATTTATTTTGTGTTATTACTGAGAAAATAAATTTTACTGAGAAAAAAACTAAGGCATGAAGAGTCACTTCTCTTCTCAAGAGAAGCTAGAAACATGCACCTTTAAATGGAAATACTGAAATGATTAGGGCATTACGGGCTGAAAAACTCCATCTCCAGAAAGCGGAGAATGGACTTAAAGGCAACAAGCTGTGTCAGCAAGGCCGGGCCGGGGAGGCCAGTGCGGCAGCTAGGGCTCAAGATGTAAGGGGGCACAGCATGTAAGGGGGCACAGGATGGAAGGGGGCACAGGATGAAAGGGGGCGCAGGATGTAAGGGGTGCAGGATGTAAGGGGGCACACACGTGCCCACAAAGAAAGACCTGAACCCAACTAAAAGAAAGGATCCAAAAGGTGACATCAGGATTATCAGATCTCAGGGCGTGACAGGACTGGGGATAATGCAGGGGTGTTCCTGGCGTCAGATCACAAAATGAGTGCGGCCTGGTGAATTCATCTGCATTTAACATCTGGCACCTTCGCTCACCCACACGGAGACCTGGTGTGAATCTCTTGAACTCTCTGAGCCTCAGTGTCTCCTGAAACCAAAGGTGAGAATTTGCCCTGGAGTTGGTATGGGCATTAAAGGAAGTCGAATCTTGTAATTGGAGGGAGGGGGTATTTACAACGACCCCATTGTGGGAGGGGGATACTCCTTCTAAAAAGCCGGGTCTGGTGATTCCCAATCCCTGAGAAACTTGTTTCGGTCAGGACACCATCGTCCTGGCCCTGCCCCTTCCTGGCAGTGTAAGTCACTGGGTAAGTTCTTACTTCCTGGGTGAGTCACTTTACCTCTCCGGACGTATTTCCTTTTGCAAAATACAATTATTAGTTTAAATTTCTGAGGTCCTTTCTGACTCCGAAAGAAAAAACACCGTGTCTACGATTCCATAAATATGGAGGAAACAGACTAAAAAACTAAAAATTAAAAAGAGAATCCTTCTGGTCTGAAATGATCACACTGTGGTACAAGTAGACTTTTCCTTGTCTGCCATAGATGTCCCCTGGTCTTCTCCAATCTGGACGGTGCTCCGTGGTAAGGAACGAGGCTGCGTCTAAGGGGCTTGGTGGTGGGGTTCTCAGAGTCCTGACCGACCCCTTCTACTGAAGACCTCCCCTGAAGACACCCTTACAGTCCTTTGTTTTGGGGGAGAAAAGGTTCTCCTGGAAGCCTCTTTTCAAATGTAAACATTCAGCTGCAATTTTCCCCGAGGGAGGCTCTTCTTACATTCCCACCCTGGGCCTGGTGCTTCCCCCATTTCTTCTTTCCCAGGTCACCACGCATGGCAGGTGGCCACTGGCTCCTCGGAGAAGCACTGGCTGGGCTTCCAGATTCAGCGAGAGTCCAGGCTTCTCTCTGCACTTCCAGAAAAGGAGGGGGTGGTTCACATCAGAGCCCCAAGACTCGGCGGTTTTATCTTTCTTCTGAGACTTAAAGCTGAAGCCAGACCTGATATAACCACGCAGGTATGTTCCTACAAAAACGATAGCAGTCACTTAAAAAGCAAAACAAAACAGAACGCCACAACGGCAGTTATGAGAATTTATGGAGCGGGGTGGACAGTGCGTTATTAGCAGTTGGCATTGGCATGTACCTTAGGGGGTGCCGATCCATTGGGGAAGATCCTTTGATTAACCTCGTGGGGAGGTAGACCCTGAGGGCATGGAATCGCAGGAGGAAACGGGGTAAAAATCACACAAGGAAGGAGAACCTGGGAGGTGGTAGATGGATGGAAAATTGGTGTGGAGAGTTTGGGGCCAGTTGGAGGTACTCGAGGGCATTTTTAACACCTAACGGTGGTGCTAGTCCCCGCTCACCCTTCCCGCTTGTGAGCAGCAGAATCTTCCTCCCTCCTGGAGTAGAGTTCATTCTTCCTTCACGTGGCTCCACGGGAAGGCCATACCCTGATGTCACCTCTCTATGGAGGCTTCACGCTCGTCCCAGCAGGGCTAGTCACCCTCCTCTGGACTTGGTGATGCCCAGCCCGCCGCTCGCCAGCTCCTTCGTCTGTCTGCTCATCCAGAAATGCTTCTGCTCTCTGCCCTCTGTCGCATCTTGCAGCTGACTCTTGTTCTGCTACCTGCACTCACGGGGGGCCGGGGGGAGGCGGGGGACAGCGTGCTACTGGCTCTGTGCGCACGCCGCGCAGAGCTCGGGGTTGTGCTGGAGAGCCGCGGGCCTGGGTTCAAATCCCAGTTCTGCTCGCATTCTGCCATGGGACCTTGGGCAAGCCGTTTGACCTCTCGGTACTTGAGCTTTCCCTTCTGTTTTTTTTTTTTTTTTCAACGTTTTTTATTTATTTTTGGGACAGAGAGAGACAGAGCATGAACGGGGGAGGGGCAGAGAGAGAGGGAGACACAGAATCGGAAGCAGGCTCCAGGCTCTGGGCCATCAGCCCAGAGCCTGACGCGGGGCTCGAACTCACGGACCGCGAGATCGTGACCTGGCTGAAGTCGGACGCTTAACCGACTGCGCCACCCAGGCGCCCCGAGCTTTCCCTTCTGTAAAGGGAGGATAATTTCCCTCCCGCATAGTTTCCCAGCCTACCGCAGAGGGCTGTTGCAAGAATTAGAGCGGCGCCAGGCACAAGGTTAGTGCAGTAGCTGAGTTCCCTGTCATTCCATTCGCTCCCCTCCCACCCCTCTGGGGCGGGAAAGCCAGAACTCAAAAAACCATTCCCAGGTCTCAGACGCGGTAACTGAGGCTTACAGGGGAATGTGCGCATCCAAATGCAGAGCCGAGGAGGAACGGTACCAACGGAGCAGGACTCACCTCATTCTGACAACTTTCAAATAGTTCCCTCTATACTTGTGACTTAAATACTCACTCAAACGTATATATCTTTGATGTAAAGGAAGATCCAAAATCAGACTTTGTACAGAACCAAAAGTTCCACCGAGTTATTTTTGGTGGGGAGAGTCCCCACGTTCAGACAGATCGACTTTTCTAGTAGGTACCCACAGGGAAAGAGCCTGTGATAAAAAGGAATTTGGAGATAGGAGATACACGGTAGGTGTGCAGGAAATCATCTTTCTTTTTTTTAAAGTTTATTTATTTTTCGAGAAGGGGGGTGTTCAGAGAGAGGAAAGAGAATCCCTGGCAGCCTCCTCGCATCGGCACGAAACCCGATGCAGAGCTCGAACCCACGAACTGTGAGATGGTGACCTGAGCTGAAACCAAGAGTCTGATGCTTAACCGACTAAGCCACCAGATGCCCCAGGAAATCACCTTGAAGCAACGGTGGCCTCAGGTACAATACCAGGCAGGCTATCTCACGGGCCACGAGAAAGGAAGGCTCGGAGACCAAAGTAAGATAATTGAATCCATTTATTTGATCAATTTAAAAAACTCAGCAAGGTGCAATAGAAAACAGAAGGTACAGGTTAGCACACTCAGGATAAGGCGAGGTGGGGTAGAGGGGCCATGTCCCTCAGATGCTGGGTTAGTCCTTTTTCATATATTCTCTCCCCCATCCCCTTGCCCCTTCCCCAGTCTTCACCACTGACAGTGTGGCACTAAGGATTAGAACTGAGGATTGGGCGGGGGGGCGGGGGGGGGCAGGGAGGCATGGCAATAGAAGCCCCTTGCTCCATTGAAGACACTTGGGGAGGCTGCCAAGCATGGCTAGATTCTAGCTGTAGCTTGCCCACGATCTGCTGAGAGCTGCAGGTTTTATCTGTATTTCTTGGGTAGATAACACCCAGAGCCAGAAGGAGACCACAGTGGATATTGCTGATGGGGCAGGCGTGTGTGTGTGTGTGTGTGTGTGTGTGTGAGAGAGACCTGCTGGGACCGTCGTACCTTAATGACCAGATCATTCCATCCAGAAACACTCGTGTTTGTTCCATTCATTTCATTTATATTTAACACACATATACTCCGGTTGTTTTATCTGTGCCTAACATACCTCATGAACTACATGCTTCTGCACTTGGTTTCTATTTTTTATAAGGCAAAAAAATTATTTTAATAAATTAAGCAAGCATACTTTACACTGGGCGAGTCACTTAGGTTTTCCGAACTGCAGAATTGCTCAAAGAGCCAGTCAGATAGACATAAAAGTTTCAGTGGGAGAGAAACGCTGTACAAACATTGATTTTTAGACATGTGACCGTGGACACGGTATAGGATGTTCAGACAAGGCACTAGGACTCTCTGAGCTGCAACGTCACCACCTGTGAAATGTGGATATTCGTACACGCCTCACAGATCGTGGGGAGGATTAAGCCACACAGTTGTGGAAAAGCCCGGAGCCCAATGGAAGGCACAGGGAGGAGACAGGTGAACGTTAGTGTCTCTCCTCTTCTGCTTTCCTCTTCTGTCACCTGCAACTAAGTCACAGAGTTAAATTTGAACAAAACTCTTCCCCCCCGTGGTTCTTTTACAAAGAAGCACAACATTCAATCTGACCCCTGGAAATGAGTTAATGTTTAATCAACAAACTCACACATGGAGCTCTTCCTAAGTGTCACTTAATAAGCTAGCAACCTGCCAGGACTCCGAGGTGTGCAGACAAAGGGTATGTATCCATATGTATCTATTCATCTCTATCTATCTATCGATCCACCATCTATCTAGATATATGTTCATTAAAATGCAAGCATTATTCACTGATTTATTCAACAAATATATTTTGGGCATTGTATTACTTTGCTAGAGCTATCATAACAAAATACCCCAGACTGGATGGTCTCAACAATAGAAACTTCTTTTCTCACAGTTTTGGAGGCTAGAAGTCTAAGATCAAGGTGTCTACAGGGTTCCTTCCTTCTGAGATCTCTCTCGTTGACTCGGAGGTAGCTTTCTTCTCGTTGCATCTTATACACGGTCTTCCCCCTGTACTTGTCTGTGTCCTCGTCTCTTCCTGTAAGGAGAAGCCAGATTGTTTTAGGGCTTGACCTAATGAGCTTACTTTTCCTTAATTAATTCTTTATTTTTTTAAAGTTTATTTACTTATTTTGAGAGAATGAGAGCATGAGTGGGGGAGGGGCAGAGAGAGAGGAAGAGAGAATCCCAAGCAGGCTCTGCCCTGTCAGCACAGAGTCTGATGCAGGGCTTGAACTCACAAACTGCAAGATCATGACCTGAGCCAAAATCAGGAGTCAGACGTTTAACCGATTGAGCTGCCCAGGCACCCCTCCTTAACTAACTCTTTAAAGATTATTTCGAACTGCAGTCACCTTCTGAGATACTGGAGGTTAGGACTTCAACATACGAATGGGGGACAAATCAGCTCCTAACAAGAAATTGGCTCTGTGCCAGATACTGTTCTAAGGTACTAGAGACTCAGCAGTGAAGGACAAAAGGGGGGAGAGGTGATTATTAATAATAACGAGGGGCACCTGGGTGGCTCAGTCTGTTGGGCAGCCAACTTTGGCTCCGGTCATGATCCAGCTCATGGTTTGTAAGCTCAAGCCCTGCATCCGGCTCGGTGCCGACAGCTCAGAGCCTGGAGGCTGCTTTGGATCCTGTCTCCCTCTCTCTCCGCCCCTCCTCTGCTTGCGCTCACGCGCTCTCTCTCTGTCTTTCTCTCTCTCAAAAATAAATTTTAAAAAGGCAATAAGAATGAATAAGGGGTGCCTGGCTGGCTCAGTCAGTAGAGAGTGCGACTCTTGATCTCGGGGTTGTAAGTTCAAACCCCATGTTGGGTGTAAAGATTACATAAAAGTAATAAAATCTTTTAAAAAAAATAACAAATGAGAGAGAGAGAGGAAGGTTGCATTCTTGGAAATCTCCTTGACTGAGGACAGAGGTCTTTGACAAGTCTTACACGCCAGAGCCACGTGGTCAGTAAGCTCTTCCTGCGGCTGACTTTCTCACTGCCCCTCCTGTACCCCCTCAAGGGGCTGTAAGTTCTCTCCTCTCTGCTTCCCGATAAACCTTTATCATTGCATCTCCTCATTGGGTTGTAATTACAAAAATATACACGTCTGACTCTTCTCTTGATTCTGAGCTCCCTGAGAATAGAATTGTCTTACCCACCAAGCTGGTTCAGAGCCTCGCACGGCGCCCGACACATAGAAGATGCTCAGTAAATGTTTGATGAATAAATGAATCAAACGAAGGCAGGCTCTGCTCTGCGGGCTTTGCAGTCCGGGGCCTGTGGGATCAGGCTACGGGTGAGACAGAATTTTAATCAGCAGTGGAAAATTCAAGAATCCGAGACATCTGAAGGCTGCTCGTCTGACTTCCCTGCCATCAGCTGCGGGGTTTCTGAAAGGCAAAGTCGGATAAAAAATTTTGTGGGCTGGTTAAAATAAAATCTGAAGAGAGAAAGTTTTATTTTCGTTTTTAATTGCGAGGATTTTTGCACGAATTGTGGAAGAATAGCTCTGCTTACCCACAAATGCAAGCCTGAAACTGCGATTTGTCGATTTGTCGTTTCTTTAATCTTAAAAGTGCAAGGCGGGAGGTGTGTATGGTGGGGGATGGTGAGACTGGGACAGTAATAAAAGGGGGCGGGGGGAGTAATAAAAACTACGATTTATCGAGTTCTTACTTAATGTGTCTGGCACGTTGCTCAACTTGTTACATACATGATCCTATTCCATCCTCAAATCAACAGGCCAGTCTGAATGCTTTCATTTCAGTGGTGAGAAAACTGCTCAGAGGGTGTGAGAAACGGCTCTAGGACACACAGCATTCTGGTCTCAGAGCCAGAATGCATCCCGGTCCCTCCTGACCTCAATGCCCCTGCTTTAGACCTCTCTACTTAGATCATCTTTCTCCTAAGATGTCTCAGTTGTCTTCTCAATTCTGTCCTCACCAAAATTCCACTCCCACACTACTGTATCTAAGCTGTGCACGGAGACTCTGCATTTAAGTCAAACTCTGGTGCTCATGGATTCTGAGTCGAAAGAAAAGTAACAAATCTTGAAGTTGGGCAGGGAGCTGAGAGGTAATTTTTGTTTGTTTTTGTTGTTGTTGTTTTGTTTTGTTTTTCCAGTTTTTGTCTCTGCAGAGCTTGGTATTCAGTGCTGAAGAAAAAAACAAAGCAATTAACTCAAGAAATGTATTGCCCAATTTTGTTCTGTGAAAGGTCAATGTGTGCATCTCTTTCTGAAGGTTTCGTCTCCATCTCAGTCAGCTTGGGCTGTTAGAACAAAATGCCACAGACTGGGTGGCTCGAACAACAGACATTTCTTTGTAACAGTTCCAGAGGCTGAAAAGCCCAAGATCAAGGTGCTGGATGATTCGGTTCCTGGTGACAGCTCTCTTGCAAAAGGCCGCCTTCTTACAGACTTGTCATCTTCACGTGATGGAAAGAGAGAGCTCTGGTCTCTCTTCCTTGTCTTTAAGGACACTATTCACATCATGGGAGCCCCACCCTCAGGACCTCATCTACACCTAATTCCCTTTCAGAGGACTCGCCTCCAAATAACAGCACAATGGGGATTAGGGCTTCAACATACCAATTTGGGGAAGACACAAACTTTCAGTCTATAACAGTTCCCTGAGCTGATTTTAGTAACTTAATTTGGAAAGAAAGAAGAAAGAAAGAAAGAAAGAAAGAAAGAAAGAAAGAAAAGAAAGAAGAAAGAAAGAGAAAGAAGGAAGGAAGAAAAGGAAACAGACAAGAAAGAAAGAAAGAAAGAAAGAAAGAAAGAAAGAAAGAGAAGGAAAGAAGGAAGGAAGAAAAGAAAATAAACGAGGAAGAAAGAAAGAAAGAGAAGGAAAGAAGAAAAGAAGGAAGGAAGGAGGGAAGGAAGAGAAAGAAGGAAAGAAGGAAGAGAAAGAAGGAAAGAAGAAAAAAGAAAGAAAGAAAGAAGAAAAGAAAGAAAGAAAAAAAGAAAGAAAGAAAGAAAAAGAAAGAAAGAAAGAAAGAAAGAAAGAAAGAAAGAAAGAAAGAAAGAAAGAAAGAAAGAAAGAAAATCTGTCCTGATCCACAGAAAGCTCATCAAGGTGAACAGGAGACTGGATGTGTACCTGAGACTAAAAACTAGTTTGATGGGTTTGTGATCTGAAAGGACGAAATGCCCAAGAATTTGGTAGCTCAGCTTCATGAAAGGTTTGACTACAAGCTGAGATGCCTGCTTTTTTGAGCAGCCTGATCTCTATTCATACCACCTCAGAAGCATCTTTCTTCTACCACATTATTTGTGTTAGAAGGTGAAAAAAAATATTTGATACAAGAGACTCATTGACCCAAGTTTTAGGTTGCCTAAAGTGATTTAGTTTCTTGATGTGCTCCCTGGCATCCTAGTGACTGTAATCACCTGGAATGTGTGAAGGTTGAGGCGCCCATCTATAAAAATATGCCCATGTCATCCTACATGTGTTTCCTACCCATGTTCAATATTACCAATAAGAGAAAATCATTTAAAATAAGTGCATGCAGGGCTATATTCTGGGCAGAGATGGAGCAAAGTGGTTCGTTCGTTTGGCAATTATTTTTTCACTTGTCTTACAATTTTATTTCGGGGGTGCCTGGGTGGCTCAGTTGGTTGAGCGTTGGACTTTGACTCAGGTCTTGATCCCATGGTTTGGGAGTTCGAGCCCCGCGTCCAGCTCTGTGCTGACAGCTCGAATCCTGGAGCAGATTCTGTGTCTCCTTCTCTCTCTCTGCCCTTCTCCTGCTTGTGCTCTTTCCCTCTCTGTCTCTCAAAAATAATAAACGTTGAAAAAACTTTAAAAAATGTTTATTTTGTTCACAGAAGTTCTCTCCCTAGTCCCATTCTTCCAAGATTGTACTGTGCACTCCTTCGACAAATCCAACATGGCGTGTGGGGTAACCTTAGCAGGGAAATTGAGAGAGGAAGCTGCATGCCCACAATAGACCTATGCCCCCTTGTAAGGTTTAAAGAGCACTGAATGTTGAGCTAGATACAGGTCACTAAGCCCTCAGCTTAGATGCTGGGATCAGATGGTTTGGGAATTCAGAATTATTGAAGTTTTACAAAGGCAACCCAGTGGAAATACATTGGATATATTACATGGTGCCCAGAGCAGTAGCCATGAGGAGGCATTCAGTATTCCAGCCTTACTATTTCTGCAGGAAAATATATTAGTAAACACACCAGGTGGGATAAAGACCATCAGTAACCATTAGGTTTTGCAGTTTAAACGAATTTTGAAGAAAACTTCCTATTTCCAAGCATTTTGGATTTCAAAATTCCAAAGAAGGGACTGTGAACCTGTAGGATATGGTTGAAAGAAAGTACAGGCTCTAAAATCTCCTGTTTAGGCCATCAGCTGTCTTGGAGAAGAAAATCCTCCGGAGAAATCCCGGGGAAAGTCTTTCCAAGACCTTCTCTCCCACCATAACACACGTCAACTAAGCACAATGGGAACCTGTACGATTTAGATTCAGTGCCAGAGAAGTCTCTTCCCCGCCTCCCCATGCCCCACGCTGTTTCCTTCCTTGGTTTGGAGTCATAGTGATTTTAGATTTGGGGGGAGGGTGGTGTGCTGATGAGTGGGTTTTCTGTTTGGTTTTGTTTTTAGCTTATTGTTCTTTATTCTTTTTTTCTTTTTTCTGAAGTCATATCAATTCATGGAAAAAATCAGCTCCAAAAACAACAAGAAAAAGGGTTTTAAGTTCCTGACCACCCAAAGATACTGTCAACAACTTGCTATGTATCTTCCTAGATTTTTATTTTTCTGAGTGTTTAACAGCTTTTTTCAGCAAAATGAATACATACTATGCACAATTCTGCGACAGAGGATGCTTAGAAAAAACAACATTGTGCAAATGTGGTATCTATTTTCAGCAGGCAGAAAACATCTGTGATCCCACTGTTAATATTTGGGGATACGGCTTTTTTAAAAAAGAAATCTTACATTTTGTCGAGGAGTTGTGGTAACCTCTTGTGCCAGAGAACCGCGTTCAGAACCTCAGCCTGGAGCTGCGGATGACCAGACTTTGGTTTCCTCTTTATAATTGGGACACGCAGGCTAGAGAGACAGAGAATATTGTGAAATATTAGAGCCGGAAAGAGGTGTAGAAATGAGGCTGAATGGCCAACCCTCTTATTTAACAAGGACCCTGGGGCTGGCGAGTGGTCCACTCCACAACATCGACATTAGGTCCCAATGCCTGGGTTCCATGCCAGCTACTCCACTGGGCAAATCATTTACCTCCTCTGAGCCTCAGCTCCACAACCTGAAGTAGGGGAGGACTTACACGGATTTCATAGCACGCCCTAAGGATGAAATGAGCTGATACACTTGGAGGGCTAAGCATAGGGCATGGCTCCTCGTGAGGGCTCAGTGAGTTTAGCTCTGCCTACGGGTGTCAGAACTTGGACCTCTTTACTCCCAGCCAAGGACTCTTTCCCTGACACCACCCAGGAGGACCGGGGGAATAGCCTGTGAGGGCTGGGCTTCTGGATCCGTGAGGCTGGTGGGAAGGGGCCGGGACCAGGAGAGAGCAAGCTGGTTAGACACACCCTCTGTCTTTGTTTAGAATGATCATTGCTGGGGGGAGCAGATATGGGGACAACCTTCCTTTTGTAACTGAAGCTTGAACCATGAGGAGAAGGTCATGTGCCTCAGGACTGACAACAGAAGAATGGAGAGGGGCATGGCCGGGGATGCAGGGGAATGGAGTAATAATTCTGGAAGGGAGTCATTGTGCAGGGTGTGAATACATCCACCAGGCGGGCACCTGCCCTGAGAAAACAGTCTTTCTGCCTAAATATGGCTAGACTTTTTATGAAATTAAGATGAAATGTGAAAGGTGTAGTCACATGCGAGGCAACAATGTATAGATTTCCTCATTAGTGCGTCAACGCTGGCGTTTACTACCAACTTGCTGCTTGAAAGATGTAAAAACACAATAAAGTTCGCCTTAAGCTTGATTACTGAAGGAGACACGAAACAGTAACACAGATACGTCTGGCTGGATGAAATAATAACTGCCCTTATGTGGCTCGAAACATCCCGGCACACCCACGCACCCACACCTATGTGTGTGCATGCATAAACACACCCATACACATCCGTGCATGTGCACACACAAACACACACCTGTGCACATGCAGAGCCCCATGCACATGCACAGACACACACCCTTGCACACACACACACACACATATATTCTCTTAAATTTCTTGCTGACCTGATAGATTAGCAAACTGGCATTGGGCTCATGGTATACGATTTGCTGATCATATGATCCCTTTTCCTTGCTGAAAATCCTTCAGTTGTGAGATCCATCGTCTTCTTTCTACTCTTTTTTTAGTGAGGCTGTCACAAAAGAGAAGCTGTGTTTGTAACAACCTGCCTGGTCTTCTAATCATATTTACTATTAGATTGCAGGAACTCTTAAATGTTCTTTTAACTTGGAGGATTCAAAGCACCCGTGCTTCTTGGAAGACTGTGATATATAACCTCAATTTACTTAAAAGAAAACCCTAATAGGGTCCAATAATTTGTGGCCCAATACTAATTTTTATGCAACACTGGGATGGCCATTCATCCTTTTCCCTGGGGACGTTCTGGGGGGAAGGTACCATGCCCCTCTAAATCACAAATGGAATTAGGCTGCAAGCTGGAATGGTGTTTTTTGAAAGAAAAAAAAAATTCCACACCGTTTCTCTTCATTGCTGAGAGGAGCCTGTTTGGTGATCCCTGGGGAGTAGAGAAAAGAATTCGGGGTTTAAATATAGTCTGGCATCAGTAAAAAGAGCAAAAGGAATCTAAGAGTCCACTTTGGTTTATTAAAAAAATTGGGGAGGAGGTGTCAACAGAGGAAAGAAGGAGAGGCTGAGGTTATTTACCTATTTGAAGAAACGCCATCCACATTTCAAGCACCGAACCTATTTTATCCCTTTTCTGGAAATTAATCCATTAGGGCCTCCAGAAATTCCCTTCTCGGGTGTTTCCTTGACGCATTTGGAGAGGGTGCTGGTGCAAATGGATAATGTATGAGAAAACCCCGAAATGGAAAAACAGAAAAACCCGAACCATGCAACATTAACAGCGTCTCAAACTTCCATGAAGCAAATCTGAAATGGATATAGGAAAATGTTTCCTTTCCCCTTTGAAAAAAGAACACACACACGCAAACCCAATTCCTCCTTTACCAGGAAAGGAAGAAATCCCCTTCAGACCAAATTTTAGGTCCCTTCAAATGGGTGCTAGGAACCCAGACCCATGCCGTGCGTGCCTCTGTGCTGTTGTTTTAAATGCCCCAGCGTGTCTGCATGAGCTGGGTTCGTGCCCGCCTTTTGGAGACGTGCACGCACATCTAATCCAGCAGCACAAAGCTGCCCGAGCTCTACCCCCAGGAGGCTCTGAGCTCCTGGCAGAATCTCAGCTTCTCTGAATAAGATGGAAATTTATTAGGAGGAAATTATTCTGGTGTCTTCAGAAATACAACATTCCTGATAAAAATCTTGCTCCTGACAGCAAACTAACAAGATACATTTGTTAGCGGTTTCTGTTCCTGGGAATCCATGGTGAATGTGCTGCCCTTTTACCGCACCGTTTGAGGGAGGTGCATGTGCAGTGACAGACGTGATTCAAGGTTTTCATTTCGCAGACATTTGAGTTGGATGGTCCGCGCCATGGCCTCTGCTGAATGCACTCTATGCCCTGTGCGCTTGGAGGGAGGGAGTGTGGGGAAGCACGTTCATCTCATTGGCACCCTTTGCTGAGCACCTACTAAGTGCCAGCGATCGTATTATTCACAGGCGATACAGGGTGGTCTAGTTCCTAGAACAGGGAATAGTTTCCTTTTCAGTCCTGGACAAATCACTCCATCCTTGGTCTCAATTTCTATCTCTGTAAAATGAGGACCAGAATAACTATCTCCGGGGTGTGTGTGTGTGTGTGTGTGTGCATTAAATGAGATTTGTAAAGCATTTTACACAGTGCTGACACATAGGTAGGTGCACAATTTTGGTGCGGAATAAATACTATTAGTATTTAGTATACTATTAGGATAGTAACTATAAGTTACTATTTTCAGTTTTTATTGTTCAGGTACAACTTTTGCCTACAGAGAACTGATAGCCTGACAGAAAAACGGATAGCTTCAGATACTGGGAATCAGCCCAAAGGGCCTTTGCTTGGCCAACACATAGGAGTCCTTAATTCATACAGAAGCATGTATGCACTTTACTCACCAGATAGCTCCTTAGAAAGCTGAGCGTTTATTTCAGAAACTGTTGTTACAAGTTAGTTTTCCAAAGTCCTAATTAGTTGTACATCAAAGGCAGCAATTAAGAAAGGCTAGAGCTTGCTAAAAGTGGGCACAGAGGCAGCAGCAAGGAGGTGTCCCATTCATTTAGAAAGCAAGGAAAGAGAGAAAACAATTATAATAATCTGGGCAAAGAGTTCGGGCACCATAGTTGGGGGGTGGGGAGGGTTTTGAAATAGAAGTTAACAGTCCTGTATTACATCTCAATACATTAACCACATTTAAGTACATAGATGTCACCTTGTACAGTTGCTTGTGACCATCAGTTACAAAAAAAAAAAAAAAAAAAAAAGAAGGCTCAAATCTGTTCAGGGTGGTGTAGTGAAGAAAGAAAACTGGGAATACCTGATTCTCTAAGAAAAAATTTAGAACAAGTGATAAAATGTTGAACTTTTGGCACTTTATTTCTTCTTCTTTTTTTAAGGTTTATTTGTGTATTTTGAGAAAGAGAGAGAGAGAGAGGGAGGGAGATTGCACAAGCGGGGGAGGGGCAGAGAGAGAGGGAGACAGAAAATCCCAAGCAGGCTCTGAGCTGAGCTGTCAGCACAGACCCTGATGTGGGGCTCGAACTCACAAACTGTGAGATCATGACCTGAGCCAAGATCAAGAGTCAGATGCTTAACTGACTGCACCACCCAGGTACCCCAAACTTTCAGCCCTTTAAAAAGAAGCCTCAGTATCTGGACAATTGGCTGATATGCTTTTCTCATTATCCACTCTGCTGGATAAATAAGATCTCCCTGCATTCGGGACGGAAGAAGATCCCTGATTTCAGTAGAATTTAGCACATTGCATAATTGGGGTTTTTTTGCCTCTTTTTTATTTGAATGAACACAGTGATTTATTAGTGAGTAAATTACCTCCTGTATTAAGTCTAAATTGTTTTAATTGGTTTCCAGAATACTTTACTCTCCATCTTCTTCAAATTACATCTTTTCTTCCACAGCACGTTGCATAATTGTAAGGAAGAGGGGGGATGTGTGTTTCTACTAAGTTCTAGTTAACAGAATCTTCTAACTACTTTTTGTAAATATCAGACATAGTCATTGAATTTTTTAGAATCGTGTATTGGTTTCCTGTTGTTGCTCAACTTTGTGGCTTAAAATAATACAAATTTGTTGCCTTCTAGTTCTGGGAGCCGGAAGTTTGAAATCAGTTTCACTGGGGAAAAGTCAAGATGTTGGCTTCCCTCTGAAGGGTCTGGGAGGAGGATCTGTCTCCTCGCTCCTCCCTAGCTTCCAGCAGCCTTCTGCATTCTTTGACTCCTGGCCTTTCCCTCCATCTTCAAAGCCAGCTGAATAGCATTGTCACATCTCTCTTCACCTCGTCTGTTCCTTCCATCGTCATACAGTCTTTGCCTCCTCTGTGGTCAACTCTGCCTCTGCATCCCTCTTATAAGGACATTTGTGATGACCTTTAGAGTCCAGCTGGAAAATCCAGAATAGTCTCCCCATCTGAAGAGCCTCCATTGAATCATATGTCCAGAGTCTGTTTGCCATGTAACATAATAATGCCAAATTCCAGGGATTAAGATTTGGATATCTCTTGGGATCCTTATTCAGCCTACCACAGATCATAAGTAAGTAAGTAAGTAATCATTGGTACGGGGAAAGACTTCTTCCCCTCCTGACCTGCCTTCCTCACTTTGCCCTCCACCCCCCTCTACTCTAGCTGAGGAGGAGACGCGACTTAATCTGATTGTAAGTATGAAAGGAGAAAGAATCATCCTTGTCTCAGCCCTACCCATGCAGTAATCTTAGCCTTAAAGGCTGTGTCCTAAGGTTGGGGGCTGGGGGCAGCTGGAACCACCGATATGAACTTCATTAGTAGTGACAAGGTCATTTAGAGCCCTAATTTCATTACTGTTTTGTCATATATCACAACTGATATATGGTAAAGAAGAGGGTGCCTTGTCCAGGAGAACCCCTATAGTAACACATGCTTCTTACTAAAACTAAAATAATACACGTTTTATAAAATAGACTTCATAATCTTTCTCCTTAGAGATAACGGCTATGAATACTTTGATGTACATAATTCAAAGTCTTATGTATATTTAAACAATTATATATACAGTACTTTTATCCTCCTTTCTCCACTGAGTAATAATATATCATGGTTATCTGTTCATGTCAACATACATAGATCCATTTCATTCTTTCCAACAGAGGCATCCCGTTGTGTAAATGCACCCTGGTTTATTATACTAACCACCTGATCTGCTAGGATGCACCCAAGTGTTTACTATCATAGTAGGCTCCACACACAATGTGGGGCTTGAACTCACCACCCTGAGATCAAGAGGCTCAGGCTCAGGTCAGCTAAGTGGCTCAGTCAGTTGAGCATGTGACTCTTGATTTTGGCTCATGTCATGATCTCAGTTTGTGAGTTCAAGCCCTGCATCGGGGCTCTGCACTGACAGCGTGGAAACTGCTTGGGATCTTCTCTCTCTCTCTCTCTCTCTCTCTCTCTGCCCTGCCTCTGCATGGGTTCACTCTCTATGTCTCTCAAAATAAGTAAATAAACTTTAAAAAGAAGTCGCAGGTCTACCAACTGAGCCAGCCAGGCACCCCTCACCTGTTTGCTATTATAAACAATGGTACCATCAGTTTGTTTTCATAGTCCCCAAGGAAAGGTGCTAAATTGTTTAACTTCTCTAAAAAACCGTTTTCTCAACTGTAAAATGGGGATGATAGCAGTATCTACCTCAAAGTGTATTTTAGGAGCTAAAACAGCTAATGAATTTACTATTGTTTCATTAGTATTTTCACTATTACTACTAAGCATCTTTTCACACAATCTTTATTGACTCCTTTGGATAATTTCTTAGAAATGAAATTCCTGGATCAAAGAGTATGCACATTGTAGACTTTTGATTCAGGGGTGCCTGGGTGTGGCTCAATCAGTTAAGTGTCCAACTCTTGGTTTCAGCTCAGGTGATGATCTCATGGTCGTGGGATGGAGCCCCACGTTGGGCTCTGTGCTGACGGCATGGAGTCTGCTTAGGATTCTCTCTCTCCCCTCTCTCTCTCTGCCCCTCCCCCATTGATGCACACGCTTTCCCCCTCTCTCAAAATAAACGTTTAAAAAAATAAAATTAACTAAAAATAAAAATGTTGATTCATATTGCCAAATCTCCCTCTTATAAGTGAGATTGTGTTTCCACGCCCCTTCATCAATACTAGACAATTGTCGATCTTTGAAGTCTGATTTGGTAAGATTTATATCTCATTGTTTTAATTTCCATTTACTTGATTAATACGGAGATGACACTGCTTTTATGACCATGGCCTTTTTATTTATTCATGTAGTTAAGATTTGCATGTTTTTAAGAAACTGAATCTTTTTTTCTTATTGATTTGTAGAAGCTCTTTATATACTAAATTTTTCTTATTCTTTTCAGTTCATCTATTTTATTAATTAATTTTCTTATTCTATTCAGTTCATCTATTTAATTAATTAATTAATTAATTAATTTTAAGTTTATTTATTTATTTTGAGAGAGTGAGTGAGCAAGGGAGGGGCAGAGAGAGGAAGAAAAGGAGAATCCCAAGCAGGTTCCACACTGTCAGTGCAGAGCTAATATATCTATTTTATAAATATTTTTTCACACTTTTTCTTTAGTCATCAAGCCTTATTTATATTATATTTTCAACATTTCTAAAGCATCAACACTTTAAAATGGTACATTCCTAGAAATTGTATGGTAATAAGAATATTCTGAATACTATTGTAACAACCAGTAAGTAATTCAAGTAAATATTGAGTCACTATACCTCCAAGAGTGAATGAATACAGTCTTTCTTCATTCGTAAAACATAAGAAACAAGTTAGTAGATAGATTTTCTTAATTTTTAGTTATTCTCCTTTAATTCACTAATCTGCTAGCCAGTGAGAGCTAGTAAATAACAAAATGAATGAAGAACGGCAAGCATGTACTAAAGAGGAAATTTGGAAATCGTCATGCTTAGATATTTACTCTTTTATTTCATAGATATATGTGCGTCTTGGAGTATTTTCACTTGAGATATTTACTTGAAATCTCTCTCTATATATATGTAGCTGGCTAGCTGTCCTGAATACCTTTTTTGATATTTGTTTATAAATTTTTTCAATGAACATCTGTTGAATTTATAAAATTGGGCTCGTATTTGTAACACATGGTTTTTCACAATGTAGTGGTTTGAATCGAGCACTGGATTTCCCAACCTTTTCCAACCACAGATGCTCTCCTTACCTCTGTTCTTTCACCGTAGGTCATTTCCCCCCACCTTGCATTACACAATTTTATTATCTTCAGCCACAGACCCGAGTCACTCCAAGCGGGTTGCAAACTTCTTGAGGGCAGGTGACTAACCTGTTCACCTCGGTAGCTCCCCAAAGCCTAGGACGGTGGTTTGTTCATGCAAAGGTCCATTAAGTGTGTTCTCCTTGTGTGAGCTGAGGATTAATGTCAGGTTCTGTTGCTAGTTCTGCGACTCTTCAAAAGCCTCTTACTACTCAGTTTCCTGATCTGTGAAATAAATGGTTCAGATGGAGGACAGATGGGCCAATGGTGTCACCTGTCCTGCCAAAGCTGATGATGTGTAGTGGCTTCTTGGAGTGAAAGATGCAACATGGACACACACTGGCCAAGAAAGGAAGAGGCTGTCATTGCCGGCCAATGTCTGCCGCAGGGAAAGCAGAAAGGAACAACACACCGCGATTTCTCTCCAGCGAGCTAGAACAACTCTACAGGTCTTTCGAGCCGGACAATTCTACGTTTTCCTGTGATCTGCTTGTTAGTTACTCGGTTCCTTTGTTTTTATTTGAAACATACTGAGCAGATAGCATTATTCAAATCTGAACTAGCTTTTCTCCTTCCGTACTATTCTGAAACTCGAAGGGATTTACAGCCTGTGGAAAGTTGCCCATTTAAAGTCAGTGACACCAGATGGTCCCCAACCAAAAATATAATTACTTCTGACTTGAGCTCACAAACCAAGCAATGAACTCATAAAAAGGTAATCATGAGGCATTTGTGATTTTGACAATTTTTAGATTGCTGGCTTTTGTTTTTTAGCAAAAATGACTTCGGAATTTTTAACAATAAAATTTTTAAATTGTTGGCTTTTGTTTTTTTTAGCATAAATGACTTTGGAATTTTTATCAATAAAATCGGGATCTATTTTTTTTTGTCATTGACTCAAAATGTGTAGGATCTAAAAGAACATTTAAAAACACCCATAAATCCACTGCCCCAAGATAACTGCCACTAAATGTTCATGCTGCCATTTCAGACTTTTTTCTATTGTTAAATGTTACAATAGAAATAGTAAATAAATGTAGATGTTTGAAACAAAACTAGAATCACAGAATATATTCTACTTCATAATCTTTTCTCCTAACAATATAAAATAAACGCCATGGTATCATTCTGTCCATGAATCAGTATCTATTAAATTATTTTAAGCATGTAGCAGGATATTCCATGGTATTAGGTTGGACCTTTGAAAATGCCCACAAAATAGCCACCATCCTTCCTATCTGAGTTCTGAACTATTTGAGATATTGAGTATCATTTTCATCCTTGATGAGGCTGATAGTGGACACAACAGCTAACAGCCAAAGACTGGTAGACTTCCAAATATTGAAGCTCAGGGTAGTCTCCTACCCAGCCCCAAGCAGTGCTGGGCAGGCAAATCGGGCCCCTATGCCCGTGTGGACATCTCATTCCCAGGAGATGGGAGAGAGAAACCCGCTAAGCCCACCCAGTTTATTCTTCGAAACTCACCAGTTAGAAAAGTCACCCCCCTTCCCTATGGAAGAGTGAGGAAGGGTATAAAGATGGATAGAGACTATGATGTTAGTGGACCTTCCTCTACATCAAAGGAAACATCAGAAATGGGGAAGAAACTCCCCCCAAGGTACGGATGTCCCATAATTCACATAACCAGGCTGGGTGGGACATTTGACTTATTTCCAATCATTCTGTTACATCACAAATTATTTTGTCGGGACATCATCACTGTTCCCCACGGGTTCAGAAAGGGATGCTTAGTGAAGTTCCCTGTGTTATCTGGGAGTACATGATCGGTGCCGGGCGGGCACTTGGATTCAAATTCTCCCGACTCCAAAGTCTAAAATCCCGCATCTACAAGCTGACTCGGAGATTGCCCCCAGCCCAGTCCTTCAGGAGGCTTGGGGAGAGGTTTGGTAGTAATGGAGAACTTGCTGAGTCTTAACTACGGAGACAGAACGACCAGAAGACCACCCAAGGGTCGGTAAAACAAGCGTGTAATGGTCTAGTACAGACCAAGTGTACACATGTGGCAGCGAATGATCCCCGCAGAATGAAATCAGGTGGGCGAGATTCTGTGAAGAAGGAACTTGTACCATTGCTGGCAGCCAGCCTGTAAACACCAGAGTCTGTCCTTGAAGCTTCTCTCTAAAGGACTGCCCCGCTTCAGCTGACAGTGACCATGCCTTATCTTCGCTTCCTGGAATATGACAAGAGAAATTACAGACATGTGTCTGTAAGTCCCAGAGGCTTTTTATTGGAGACTTTGTCATAAACTATAAAGTAGAGAAAGCAGCACCCAGGTGTCAGCGATGAGACTCAAATGGCAGGGGTTCGCAGCCCTCTTCGTTCGCTGCTAGTCTGATCTGAAGACGGATGTTTCATTGACAGCAGGCACTTCTGGTGTGCCACATCCCACACTAACGGATCACTCTCGTTTTCTAGTTTCTGGCCTAATGGTCTGCCGTGTGTAAGTAGTTTTTTCTCCTCTTCATGTCTCAAAGCCCTGCTATTCGCCGGGACGGGAGACATAGTCACAAGCTTGCCTTTTTTTTTTTTTTTTTTTTTAATGTATGATGGGCTTTATTTAGCTGGGATCTGCTAAGATGCTGTAGAAAATGCTTTGCCCAAGCATCACTTGGCCGTTTGTTTCGTAGCAAGTCTTGAATCAGTGCTGGTTGTTTGATTCGGGGAGAAAAACAAGACCGCCCAGTAGAAAATGAAAGCAGATGGGGTGACTGGGTGGCTCAGTCGGTTAAGCATCCGACTTTGGCTCAGGACATGATCTCAGGGTTCATGGGTTCGAGCCCTGCATGGAACTCTGTGCTGACAGCTCAGACCCTGGAGCCTGCTTTGGTTTCTGTCTCTCTCTCTCTCTCTCTGTGTCCCTCCCCCATTTGCTCTGTCTCTCAAAAATAAACATTAAAAATTAAAAAAAAAAAAAAAGAAAGAAAGAAAATGGCAGCAGATGGGTCCGAAAAGGCAGAGGGGAGCTCTAGTTCATAAGAGGCCACTGGCAAACCCAAAGGAGAAAAGGAGCAGGGCCACAGGAGTGGAAATGCCACAGGACTCATTCACTCATCTGTTTATTCCCTCTAGCCTGTAGGCAATAGGTGCTTAGCATAGGGGAGGCTCTGTATCAAGAATTGCTTTGTATAATGTGCCTGGATGATACAAAGAGGAACAAGACATATTCCCTGTTTTCAAAGGGCTTAAAAATGAGACTTGTATATTGCTCTACAGTGAAACAATATGTGATACACATGAAATGGGACAGCTGTTGAGATGCTAATTTGTATCTTGTTTTCACTCTATATCGCCCCCTCCTAGAGTTTCCTGAACACTCTATACTCTCTTGCCCCAGGGAAGGGGTCTGTTGAGGAGAGGGAAGTAGCCTGGGGGCCATGTATTTGGCCAGTGCTCCCTTAGATCCTGTGTGTCATTGGGGGTGAAGCTAAACCTAATAAACTCCTTAAATTATCTGATGAATGTTTAGTTTTAATTTTTTTTTTACATTTATCTATTTTTGAGAGACAGAGAGAGGCAGAGCACAAGTGGGGGAGGGGCAGAGAGAGAAAGAGAGAGAGAGAGAGAGAGAGAGAGAGACATAAAATCCAAAGCAGGCTCCAGGCTCTGAGCTGTCAGCACAGAGCCCCACGTGGGGCTTGAACTCACAAACCTTGAGATCATGACCTGAGCTGAAGTCAGATGCTTAACCAACTGAGCCACCGAGGCTCCCAGATGAATGTTCAGTTTTAACAATATTTATTAAGCACCACCTTAAAGCCTCTCTATTATTGTAGTAGTTGTCATTGGTGTTGATCCCATTTAAGAGATGAGTAAACTGAGGCCCAGAGTTTAAGAAACTTGTGCCACTTCTCACTGCTAAATTAGTGGCTGAATTGGGGTGTAAATCTGTGCTTGTCTCCATTCCAGCACTTTCTCTGGGTAAAAGTCTTGGATGGTGGGACTGCAAGCAGTTCCTTACATTTGGTCAAGAATCAGCCAAGCTATTGTTCTAAGTATGTGGACTCTATAACCTAAGGAATTAAGTAACCCATTGAGGGCTCAGAATTGAGCAAAGGGAAGGTCAGGCTGGTGAAGTGAAAACAAGATTGATTGGTCTTGAGTTGGAGCTCACCTCCATCTTTAAATGCTCTGTAATTTTGGATCAGTTATTTTTCCCATCTGGTCTCATGCTTCTCTTTTACAATGAGGGCATTGATCTGACAAATCTCAGATCTCTGCCCGGTGAAAGTGCATTGAAAAGAAAGTTTAAATCAATTCTATAAGAAAAAAAGAAGAATTGCAATTCTTAAATGTAGAGTTTAGAAGAATGGATGAGCCTAAGACTTCAGTGTTAGAAAGGACACATTCCCTTACAGACGTATTTGCTGACTTGTATTTCTTCAGAAGCCTGGTACCTAGAACAGTGCCCGACACGTAATACATTCTCAATAAATACTTACTGACTGACTACAGTTTGTATTGTAGGTGCTGAAATTTAAGTCACATTTTTTAAAAATGTGGCTTATATTAAAGTTAAACCTAGAATAAGGAGGAAAATCAGGAATCTCTGGTCTACTGATTCTCAAGATTAGGCAAATGTTCATCCATTTTGATTACTAAAATAATTGTTACCCAAAGTATATTCTATGATGTGCTTGTCTTCAGGGTCTTATGTGATGAAAAGGTTTATGTTCAAAAAGTTTAGCAAATGTTCATTCATGCCATATCATACTCATTCTTGTTAGGGATTCAGTATATAGCATATCAAAGGCCCTGAGAAGTCCTGCAATAAGTAAATCCATCTAAGATTTCCCACCACCACCTGCTCTTTTCTGAAAAAAAGTGATATTTAAATGAAGATTAATCTGTAGTAATTTTTTCAAAGAATTTGGATTATTAAAAGGCACAATTTTAAAATATTTAAATAAAAAGTTTTAAGCCCCCCCCAATAAAAGAAAAAAACCTAATCTAATATTTATTTACATTTATGGAGTAAACTTCTTGAACACTAAGTTAAGTATAGCTAATCCAGGAAAAAGAAAAATAGATTACATCATTCCCCAAAGTCCTCTTTGTAATTATAACATTTCGGCATTATAAATGCATGACTACGTCTTCCCCTTTAAATATTTGGAGATAAATCTGTTATTTTACTTGATTTTAATTTGGTCAACATTTTAAAAGCAATATTTGGAATTCTATTTTTAGGTTCAAAAAATTTTTTAGTTCTCTCTGGTGGTCATTTTCCTGCTTTTCACACAGCACTTTATAATCTAAGGGCATCAGATTGCTTTCAAAGATATATTACTTCTTTTCTCTGGAAAAATAATATTAGACAATGATAAAGACAGGATTTAAGTCCATATATTCTCACGGACTTCTCCGTTTTAAGGAGGGTGATCTTTTGAGCTAAAGAAAATGGGGGTATATCTATGTGTCTATACACAGATTTAAGTGGAGTAATATTCTGTAAACTAAAGTTTTACCCAAATATTAAGATGGATCATCATTATAATAATCTAGAAAGTTCATGGTCCTAGACACAGATGAGATTCTTTCATGTATAATTTCTAAACACTCAGAATACAAAGCCTATGTTTCCAAATTTCACAGAAATTGAAACATTTCACCTCTAGATCATCTCAGATTTTGCTTCTCAATCTTTCCTGCTGATGCCCTACCATCTAAGAAATCCATCCCCAATTCTCAAATGCTACCCAGACATTTGGCCCTAAAGGGTTTGAAGTCAGCCAAGAATGGTATCTCCAGCCGCCTGTCTAAAACTGCACTTATCATCTGACCCTTGAAATTCTCTTCTCCCTCCTTCCTTTTTAAATGAGCTGCACTAACTATTCACCAGGAATTCACTAGTCACCCACAATTTACCTGAGTCACCTCTCTGAATAATATCTTTGATTCCTTTATAACCCTTTCTATTCCCAAAGAGTCAGTTCCCTGGTAATATCTCTTAAATTCATTAATTTGATTCCATTCGTTTGTAGATTGAATCCTGTCTCCTTAAGAACATGAATTCAGGTCCTAAATCTCTGTACCTGTGAAAGTGACCCCTCCCCGCACCCTCCCCTCCCTCCCCCCCCCCCCCCCCCCCCGTTTTTTGTTTTGTTTTGTTTTGGAAATAAGGTCTTTGCAGATGCAATCAATTAAGGTGAGATCATACTGGATTAGCGTGGGCCCTAACCCAATGACTGGTGTTCTTATAAAAAGAGAGAAATCTGTGCAAAGAGAAAGAGACACACTGGGAGAATGCCATGTAACCACGGAGGCAGAGGTTGGAGTTTACAAGCCAAGGGACACCAAAATTGCAGCCAACCATCAGAAGCTAGACAGAGGTAAGGATGATCCTCCCCCAGAGCCTTCAGAGAGAAAGAGTGGCTCTGACAGTTGCTTGATTTCAGACACCTAGCCTCCAGAAGTGTGAGAGAATGTATTTCTGCTGTTTTAAGCCACCAAGCATGTGATGCTGTGTTATGGGAACCTTAGGAAACTAACAGACATGCCAGTATCATTTTCCTGGTTCAGGCTCCCACCAGCTTTTGCCTGGATGGCTGGCTACAGATGCTGCCTATAGATCTTCCTCCTCCGGCCCTGCCTCTCTGCTTCCCAGAGCCAAGTTCCATTTTGCACCTAGCACCTGAACGATCCCTCTAGGACGCGTGCAGATGCTGTTCCTTTCTGGATTAAAATTCAGCACTCTTAAGGTAAAGCCTCCACCCTTTTGGGCATAGCTTCTCAGCTCCCTGCCCTCTAACTTAGCTCCCACTCTCTGTCCTCCACTTACACGACATGTCCACTCACCCCTGCCCCCCAAGCGAGGGCAGTTGTCCTCTCCATGAGCTTTCATGAGACTCTTTACTGGCTCAAAACATTTCGCATGATATTAGAATTGCCAGTTCGTTTGTTGCTCTTCCCTAGACAAGAAACTCCATGAAGAGAAGTCCTGGGTCAGGCTTCACCACTGCTGCTTTCCCAGTCACAGCACACGCAGACATGTGAGCACTTACCATATTAATTAATACGTCCATTCCTGGGTCTAGCTGTGGAGACCGAGGCTTGGTGTTTGCGTGAAATCTCAGAGTAAATGCCATGGAAAGGCCAGCATTATAGCTATCGTAGAATAGCCTGTATTTATCGCCAGGACTGAAATATCTTCACAATTCTTTGAGGTGGGTTCTTCTATTATCCCTCTGTGCAGATGGACAACACGGGGCACAAGAGGGTTAAAGAGAACTGCCTAAAGTCAAACCACTAGACCGTCACTGGACCCAGGCAGTCTGACTTTCAACTTCACAGTTTAGCATAGCTCTGCTTTCCCAGTATACTTTGGGTCAAATATTCAAATCTGTTTTGGACCATTTTGTCAGAAGGTCATATGCGTTTATTTTTGTTTTCTGAGTATATAGTCACTATGCAATGTAAACAAACGGTCACCGTCCATATACCTTCTGCACAATGCTTTACTGAAACCTAGATAACAAAGGTCAAGGTCTGACTTTATCTTCATTCAGTATCATTTAGTGAGTACCTATGGTGCCCTGAGGACTACAATAGACACTGGACATACAGGCAGGATCACAACCAGGCATTGGCTTCAGGAGCTCACTGTCAGAGACGGGAGACAGGCAAATAAAAAATGCTGTAGTTCAGTGTGACTGATACGGTTGTGGCTTCATATCCAAGGTAAAGAGATGGCCCTGGGAGGATTGGACTCATTCAATCTGGGGAAAGGGAGCAGAGGAAAAGCTTTGGCTGTTGAGTTGTTCAAGACGAAAGAATGCTTCCCAGTGGGGAAGGGCAAAGACTTGGGCGATAGTACAGTGTTTTCTTCTTCTTTTGTTATTAATTCTAAGCAACTTAGTAATATCGAAACAGAACAAAGAGGGCAGAGAACAAGCCAAGGGGAAAAGGAGGGAGACAGAAAATAATAGTATATCAATATTATTCTATGAAACCTGAATTTGAGCATGGCAGTGATATAATTACTAAAAAATTTAAGGAAGAGGAGAGACACAAAGACTTTTAACATTTATTTATTTTTGAGACAGAGAGGGACAGAGCACGAGTGGGTGGAGGCAGAGAGAGAGG
This sequence comes from Panthera pardus, assembly GCF_024362965.1. NCBI lineage: Eukaryota > Metazoa > Chordata > Mammalia > Carnivora > Felidae > Panthera > Panthera pardus. The sequence goes on from NW_026526688.1 coordinate 191,870,527, forward strand.
GAGACACAGACTCTGAAACAGGCTCCAGGCTCTGAGCTGTCAGCACAGAGCGCAACAGGGGGTTTGAACTCACTGACCATGAGATCATAACCCGAGCCAAAGTTGGATGCTCAACCGACTGAGCCATCCAGGCGCCCCAAGAGACATAGAGACATTTGCTTTAAAAAGATGAAGTAGGTAGTCTCTTTGCATTATAAAATGTGTGTTATGTTTTTATTACATGTACATATGTGCACCCATTTTCTGTGGTGATTTATATGTATACACATACACATATATTTTTACTGCTATACAGTTGAACTGTATAGCATTGCCATTTTTTCTAGGTCAAAAAAATGGTCCAGATCACAATTTCACAGTCGGACCTATAATTTACAGTGTGGTGGAACAGATTGTACAGTCAAAAACCTTAGGTTTGAATCTCAATGTCTTGGTCTGAGTTCCCTAGAACCAGACTCTGACGCACGACTCAAAGTCAAGGACTTTATCTGGCAAGCGAAGGATATACTAGCTAGAGAAAGTGACACCGAGATGGGAAGGCCACAGAGGGCATACAGTCAAGCCAGCTACAACGAAGGGCAACAAAAGTTTCATTTCACTGAGGAAATGTGGAAATGCTCTTCTCAGAGGTTTCCTACCTAAGGGGGAGGTGCTGGGGGGATTGATGCACCTATTCCCATCAGTAACTGGTTGGGGCGGCTCCGGGAGGATGGTAATTTCAGGCACTCCTTGCTGAGAGACAGACAAAGTGACGGTCCAAGCTTCAAAGAAGGCCCCCCATGAATGAGGTTCCCATACTGGCAGTTGGAAGTCAACCAGGCTGCATTAAAAAAATGGAGAGGCTCAAGGGACGTGGTCCGTCACACCCATCGTTACATGTCACCAAGCTCTGACCTAGTCCCTTAGTTTCTTGAGGCTCACTTGTCTTATGAGCAAAATGAGGACAATAAGCATTTCACCTGCTTTTATAGGTTAAATTATGTCCCCCCAAATTCACATGTTGAATTCCTAGTCCCCAGTACCTCGAAATGGGACTGTATTTGGAAATAGTGTTTTTAAAGAGGTAATTAAGTTAAAACGAGATCATACGGGTGAGCTTTAATCTGATATGACTGCCGACCTTATGAGAAGAGATGGGAACACAGACACATGCAGGGGGGTGACCACAGGAAGACGCTGGAGGAAGACAGCCATCCACAAGTCAAGACAAGAGACCTTAAAAGAAATGAAACCTGCTGACGCCCTCTTGATCTCAGACTTCCAGCCTCCAGGATTGTGAGAAAATTAATTTCTGTTGTTTAAGCCCTCTGGCCTGTGGCCCTTTGTTATGGCAGCCCCTAATATCCCAGGGGAGGATGAACATATTTTACTAATCATTTTCTGTGATCTAGACAAATACTACTAATAGAGTATATTTCTAGTTCATAAACCCCCAAATACACAGTGGTCTCAAAATGTATGAAATAATTTCACTTTTCACTTTATCCCTTCTTATGACTGAGCTTTCATGCCTACTCCCTGAGAAATCCGACAGGTAAGTTGTGGGGACTGAGAGCCCTGAAGTCCATGGGGCAAGCACTTAGACCTGGAAGTAGGGTATGCCTGTCCACAGTGCTCCTTCCAGGCAGATACAACCCACTTATGGCTAATCAGATTTCTGCTTCTTCGTCCACGAGGGATGTCAGTGGCAGGGTCACTTGTGTGGCCTGTAGAGAAAGCTAACACTGTTTCTATGGTGTCACACTAAGAATTCCGGATTGCTACTGTAGCAAGAGAAGTTCAGACAGGGGGGGACCACAGACTGCCCTGCACTGATGCTTAAGCAAAGGCGAATTCGGTTTCTCAGGGTGATCGTATAAGAGTCCTGAGGCACAGGTTCCCTCCTGGCAGAAAGACCAGGTGGATGTGTCCTTCTACCTGAAAACACCTCCCTTGCTGGGGCGCCTGGGTGGCTCAGGCAGTTAAGCATCTGACTCCTGATTTCGGCTCAGGTCGTGATCTCACGGTTCATGAGGTCGAGCCCTGGGTGGGGCCATGTGTCAATAGCAGAGAGTCTGCTTGGGATTCTCTCTCTCTCTCCCTCTCTCTGCCCCTCCCTCATTCATGTGTGTGTGCACACACACACACACACACACACACACACAGTCTCTCAAAATAAATAAACTTAAAAAAAAAAACCTCTCTTGCTAATGTCTGAAATACCATCACTAACAACACATTCCTTTGTGTTAGGTATATTCTCTCTCTCTTTCTTTAAGTTGGAGTATAATTATATAGAATAAAATATACAGATCTTACGTATAGAATTTGATGGATTTTGACAAATGTGTGCACCTGGCTAACCAATAGCCCACTCAAAATAATAGAACACTTCTGTCACCCCAGAAAGTTCCCTCCTACCCTTTTCCATTCGTCTTCCACTGACAACCATTGTTTTCATTTTTATACCTACAGATCCATTTTGCCCGATCTTGGAATTCTTAACGAAACCATGCAGTATGTATTCTTTTGTGTCTGGATTCTTAAATTGAACACAATGTTTTCAGGATTCACTTATGTTGCTCCATTTAACAAGTAGTTTGTTCTTTTTAGTGATGAGTAATATTCCCTCGCATAATATGTCACCATTTCTCTGTTTTCCTGCTGGTGGACATTTGAGTTGCTTCCTTTATTTTATTTTATTTTATTTTATTTTATTTTATTTTATATTTTTTCTGTTATGAATAAAGCTGCCACGAACCTTCTTAGACACATTCTTTTGTGGACACACGGTGTCACTTCCTTAGGGAAAGTTAACTGAAATAATGCTTTACAAAAAGACATATAAATGCCCAATATACACATAGAAAGATGCTCAACATCATTAGTCATAAAAGGGATGCAAATTAAAATCAGTATGAGATATCACTATATCTTTTTAGGATGTCTATATTTTGCAAATATTGTCAGAATGGTCAAACTCATTAAAAAAAAGTGTCTCTTTAAGTTTTTAATGTTTTTGGTAGGAAAGTTTTGAAACACACAACAGCAGAAAGAATAGTGTAATGGACTGCCTTGTGCCCATCTCACCGATGCAACAATTACCGACATTTTGCCATAATTACTCTGTGTCATTTTTCAACAACATTTAGGCAATCCCCCAACACCAACTGAGCGATGTCCATATCCACTGAATTCTGATACTGCCCATTTGGAGCAAGCTCAGATGTCATACATGAGTCAAGAGCTCACTCCCACAGGACTGTCCCCACTTTAGATGCCAGCGCATATGGGGTCCCCAGGTTACCTGCACTTCTGCTTAGCCAGCTACAAATTTGGGACATCTCAGGCTACCTCCCCCGGGTTCGATAACTCACTAGAATGACAAAGTGAACTCAAAAAAGCGCCTTGTTTATGATCATCACTTTATGACAACAGACGCAACTCAATAACGGCCAAATGGAAGAGAGGCACAGGATAAAATTTGGGGGAACAGCTTCCATGCCACTCTTCTAGCCTATCAAAGTGTTCACCGATCCAGAAGCTTCCCTGAACCTTGTTTCTCTAGGATCTTTGTGTGGGGTTTCATGATACAGACATGATTGATTAAGTCATCAGCCATTGGTGATTGAACTTGATTTCCAGTCCCTTTCCCTCCCTGAAGGTTGGAAGTGAGGCTGGAAGTTCTAACCCCCTAATCACATGGTTAGTTCCTCTGGTGGTCAGCCCCCATCTTGAAGCGATCTAAGACACCCCCACGAATCACCTCACTAGCATAAACTCAGGTGGGAGTGAAAGGGATTTTTTTTGTTGATGACAAAAGACCTATCACTCAGGAAATTCCAAGAATTTTAGGAGCTTTGGTTTAGAAATAGGGGACAAAGACCAAATATATGTATTTATTGTACTGCATAACCTACGTATGCCTTATTTGTATTTTTTTATCAATTACTCTATTTTGCTGTAGTATTTTCAGGAAAATCCTTTACATCACATTATTATACCCTTAAATAAGGACATTTCACTCACAACCAAAATACTGTTTTTATACTTAGTGAACAATAATAACTTTTAGTATTATCTAATACTCTCTCCCTACTCAGAGTCCCCTAACCATCTCAAAATGTCTTAAAACAGGTTTACATGTTGCTATTTGTTGTAATATATTTTTAAGTCTTTTTTATTCTAAAAGAGTCTTCCTGCCTTCTTTTCCCTTCTTTTCCATGCCATTGACTTATTAAAGAAATCAGGTTAGCTGCCCAAAGAATCCACACTGTTTGTTTCCTGATCATATATTACTTGTTCCTCAATCTCTGTCTTTTCTTTAAACAAGAAGCTTGAATTGAAACACACAAGTTTAAGGGTGTCTGTGTAGCTTAATCGATTAAGGGTCCGATTTTGGCTCAGGTCACGATCTCGTGGTCAGTGGGTTCGAGCCCCGTGTTGGGCTCTGTGCTGACAGCTCAGAGCCTGGAGCCTGCTTCAGATTCTATGTCTCCCTCTCTATGTCCCTCCCCTGCTTGTGCTCTCTCTCTCTCTCTCTTTCAAAAATAAATAAACATTAAAAAAAGAAAAAGAAAACACCCAAGTTTATGTGCAATATTTTTAAAGTAAATACTTGATAGATGGTATCATTTTCTCAGAAAGCGTTTAATTTTAAATTTAATTTATTTTATTTTTATTTTTTCTAGGGTGTACCATACTTTTAATCCTGGGAATTGCAACGGTAAATACCATATGTCCTAGTCTCACCATTAAAGATCTTACAGCCTCTCTGGGGAGAAAGGCATTGTGGGGGAAGAAAAATAATTTCCCCTCTATCTTTCTAGGCTTTATTACACCCCTGTAGTAAAAAGACAGATTAAGAGAAGAAAGACATACAATTTTTATAACATATGTACCCCCTGTGTATGATACCCAGGAAGAGCATTAAGTGTTTGAAATAGCCCAGGCCATCACTTGTTGGGACCAGCACTGGGTGTTGTATGTAAGCCAATGTGACAATAAATTATATTTAAAAAAAAATGAAACAGCCTAGGCTGTCATGGTAAAATCATCTCAACCAAAGCAAAGCAGTATGTTGGGGGTTGGGGCACCACTTCCGGGAACTTATTAGAAAACACAGTAAACAAAAGTATGCTTATTATGGAGAGTTAAGTCTTTGAATTGTGCAGTGATCAGAGTTTCTAGAGATCTGGCCACCCTCTCTTCCCTAGACAGTGAGGAAGACGCCCTTATAAATGGAGGCTTATCTTATGTGTGTATGTGACTCTTACGACGGGTAACTTCTATTTGGTTATCAGAGCTTCTCCTGTGTCTGTAGTTTCTTAAAAACAACAAGCTTAAAATAATCCTTATGCCAAAAGAGCGCATTTTGAAGTGACAAATTCTGATCCCCTTTGGCGTGTATACCAATCAATATAATAGTATAAGGACCATGGAGGATTGGTTGGGGATATAAATTCTGATGGGGCATCAAGGCTGCAAGAGGAAGTGATAAATGAACTGCTTCTGGAGGGAAACACAGGTTTTGCTAGTCAAAGGAAAGAGAGTGTGAAGTATCTTCCTTTTCCTAGCTTGCTCAGTGATGCTAAGCAAGTTCTAGTGGACAGTCTCAGCCGCCTGAGGTCCAGCTTTGGCTGACTTCTTCAGGCCCTTTTCTTCTGTTCTTCTGTTCTGTAGCTGGGGTCTGTGAATTAAACTGACAAAAGACAGATGAAGAGGAAAAAAGGTTAATTTTACATGCATATGGAGGCTTCACAGAAAAGAAGTAAAAACCCCAAAGAGGTGGTTTGACCCAAGAGCTTATATAGCATTTTAACAAACTGTAATCAAGGACAGAGAAGTGAATAGGTAAAGGAAAGCAGAGATTGGGGCTTCTGGGGAGGTAAGTTGTGAGCAGGTGACTAAGAATGATTAATAAGGTTTGTCATGCAGATCAAAGTCATCTCAGATGCTAAGAGGTGTCTCCTAAGAGGAGGACACCTTTACAAATGTAAATTTCCTTCACAAAGGGTAATTTTGTGCCCCAGCTTTTAGGCAGAGATAGGACCCAGGTCTCTTGTGTATGCAGTTTCTTTTTCTTTTTCTTTTTAATTTTTTTTAATGTTTTATTTTTGAGAGAGAGACACACAGGGCCTGAGCGGGGGAGGGACAGAGAGAGAGAGGGAGACACAGAATCCGATGCAGGCTCCAGGCTCTGAGCTGTCAGCACAGAGCCCAACACGGAGCTCGAACCCATGAACCGCGAGATCATGACCTGAGCTGATGCTTGACTGACTGAGCCCCCCAGGTGCCCCTGCAGTTTCTTAATGGCCTTCAGCTCAAAATAAGCCTAATGCCAAAGTGGCATATTTTGGGATGTCACATTCTGATCCCTCTCACAAACAAGGGAGTCAACACAAGAAAGGAAAAACCAACCTAGATGGACAGGCACGGAGGGGATGGGCTAAATGTTACAACTAAGCACGAAACTTCTCAGCAGCCTCCTAAGAGTTCGGAGAGGAGGCCTCTGGTACTTTTGTACGGAATCCCCCTTCTAGGCCCTACGTGATTGCACAGGTGTGACTGCTATGGCAGTAGAGAGATCCCAGATAGCAAAAGCCTTGGGGAAAGAGTCACATTGCTGCATGGTGTTGGCCGTCACTGGCCAATAGACTAGACCAGGTGGCAAAGTGAACATTCAAGAGCACCCAGCTACAGAGGGAGGGGTCGAACTCATCTCTCAGAGCCCTCTCACCTCAACAGTCCTGGTACCCCCGAGTGGACAGCTCTGGCTGTACATTCAGAGTTTGCTTGGAATTTTCAGGTGGCGGCAAAGAGTATGTGCTCTGTCGGAAGGTACTTGATTAAAAACACACAAATGAAAAACCAGCCCAAGCTGCAATCTACCAGGAGTGTAGGATGCTCAGTGAGGAAACGTTTACAAGTCAAATATGTGTGTGTGTGTGTGTGTGTGTGTGTGTGTATTGTGTGTGTATACACACACACACACACACACACACACACACATACCATATACCATATATATACCATATATACACCATATACATATACATATATATATATATATATACAATCAGTCAGCAAATGTTATTAGACACCTCTTTCATGCTTCTGTACTCATTAATTTTTTCCATGCATATTTCACTATCTAACATACTATGTAACTTATTCATGTAAGGTATATTGCTTATTGTCTTGCATAAGCTCTTTTGCATCTGTGTTTAGTAATTGCCTCAATTCCTAGCTCAGACTCGTGCATGTAGTAGGCAGTAGAAACGACTTGTTGAATGCACGAATGAAAGGTGATGGTGCTGGGTTTCTGAGGATCAGAAATTACCCCTAATGTGATAAATTACATTAACAAAATGGAGGAGGGCCTGATATTTAAATCCAAATTGCAATTTGTGAATTAATGCAATCTTTTCTGGATTAATAGAAAAGACGAAAAGTTCGTTGAACAGAGGGCAGTGGGTAGGTCCTTTTAGAGAGCAGATCAACACCAGCAGTTGGCGTGGTGAACAAAAGCACAAAATATTTCCGTTCTTTCAGACTATTTTCATCTGGCAGGGTGCTGCAAACAGAATTTTTTTTTTGTTTTCATTTGGGGATTTTTCTATTTAGATCATTAGAACTAGTTTCACTTCATTTGCAAAACCAGTCGGTGAAACCTTATGATCTTTGATTATTAGGGTAACAGTTTTAGAACTGAAGAAACAGAGATTTACTTTAGACTGTAGATTATTAACACCTCGACATCAGTGACCCAGTTTCTCAGGGTGAGCACACAGAAGACGCTTTCATCTGTATTTCTTAAATGGAACCAAATAACTTGTCCCTAGTTCATAAATGGAAGGGTCAAGACTTGAAAAAGGTCCTTTCTCTTTCCAATGCCCAGGCTGATGATAATCATGATTGCTGAAATTTCCTGACTGTTACCTATGTGCTAGGTACTGTTCTAAGCACTTTGTATGTTATAACTCTAGTTCCAGGTGAGAAGGAATTTGAGTCCAGGCTGTTTTCCTCCAAGCCTTTGTGTTGTTAAGTTTGCATTTTCATGCCCCTGAGATTGGTTTTTATACATAGAAAACACATTCAGAAGTTGCATCTTGCCTTAAACAATTGGAATTCAATTTATTAAAGTTACAGATTCACAAAACCTAGGTCTTCCTTAGGATTTTAGTTTCATCTTGTAAATTTATGCTTCATTTATAAATCTAACAAATGTTAGCAATCTCTGTATTTTTATGAGGTTGACATTTCTTATTATCTTATTTTGGAAAATATCAAATATACACAAAAATCGAATGAATAATATAATGCCTCCACATGTCCTCACCACTCCATTTCAATGATTATCAACTGATGGTCAATTTATTTCATCGGTACTCCCACTCATTTCTACTCTGTTATTCTTATGACCTAATTCTCATTATCATATCATTTCATTTATAAATACATCAAGATGTATGTTAAACACGTAAGAATTCCTTTTTAAAACATAACCCCTGTTTCATTACTATACATAAACAAAACAGCCGTAAGTTATCCATATCAAGTGTCCAGCCTTATTAAAATTTCCAGTCGTCTCTTAAAGGCCACCTCTTAAAAAACATCTTTTCTTTTTGAATCAGCATTCAATAAGGTCTATCTATTGTGATTGTTTGATAGGTGTTTTAAGTTTATTTTAACCTGTAGGCTGTCTCTCCCTTTCTTTTTCTTACAATTCGTTTACATCGAAGAAAATGGATTATTTGCTTCACGGTCCCTTCTTTGCTGTCGTAAAGTTTACATTTGACATAACTATTCAACTGCATTGTCTCTCAAAGCAAATGCAACAATCTCAAAATAATATTGTCATGACCAATATCATCACTTTAAAACTTTTACACGTATTTGGGGGTGGGACCGGTTCTTTTTGTATCCCACTATGAATAAAAAGTCAACTCACTGTGCTTCCCCATCACTTGAATTTCTTGTTCTCTTGTGGATTTGACACAAAAGTGGACTTTCAATGAAGTTCATCTGTTTCATTTCACTTTTATTAAAAAAATGAAAGTTCAACTGAGTAAGTCGGAAGGCCTAACTGGTTTTGTCCAGCAGTTCAAGAATCGGGCAGCATCCCGTCTAGCAAGTTGACAGGGGCTGAGGAGCTGTACAAAACGAAAGACTTCTATAGGCAGAAGTGGGGTGGGACAAGGAAATTGCTAGTAAAAGAAAGGAATTGTTTCAGGCAAGGTTCCCTTCCTTTGGGGGAAGGGCAGGACTCTTTCATGCTGCTCACCTCCCTAATGCTAATCAGGAAATTCCAGATTGACTGGGTAAAGGTCACATTCTTGCAATTAAGTCTCGGTTTGTTGTCAGAGGGGCAAGTGGCCCCATTTGGACCCTGTGGTTTCTTTTTTCTCTTCTTTTTAAAAACACTTTCTATTATTAGTAATTGATAATTTAAAATTAAATTGTTTTAAATTGTGTAAATAATTTGCATGATTTGAGAGTTATACCTACAGAGCAATTCCCCATAGGTACCCATTTTCTTTTGATTTTATGGTTTATCTTCTGAAGGAGTTCCGAAGGAACCTCCCCCAAATGTGCCATTTGGCATGTGGATTACTTTGAACTGAAGTTAGTCAAGGTCCAAAGGACTTAGGAGGATGTTTACCTCCTCCTCAACTGCCTAAAAGAATTTAGATCGAAGAGCTGGTCCAGGACAGAACTATCACTAGGGATAACGACAGAGAATGTGGGTTAGGTGTGGTAGGGCAGAGGTAGGCTCAGTACAACCAAGAGAGCAAATTCCTCTCTGTGTCCCATTGTCTGCAAGGCATAACAAGTATTTGTTTACAAACATCAGCTCTTCCTAAGTTCCCTAAGTTGTTTTTCTTTCCTTTGAAATCTCAGGCCCCCAACCCCTTCTCTTTAGCTCACAATGGCATATAAACTTCAATTGCCTGATTACCTTGGGGTCTCATATTCTTACGGGGCTCCTGTATGTATGTAATTGTTTTTCTTCTGTTAATCTGTTTTCTGTCAATTTAATTAATAGAGCAGTCAAAAGAATCTAGAAGGGTAGAGGAAAATTTTTTTTCTCCCCTACACTTCCATCATTTGCTTTTTACAAATATAAGCAGGTAGGAACTCCTACTCATATGCTCTTTACTTAAAAATAGCACACTATTGGGGCACCCGGGTGGCTCAGTTGCTTAAGCAACAGGACTCTTGATTTCAGCTCAGGTCATGATCTCACAGTTTGTGAGTTTGAGCCCCACATCCAGCTCTGCAATGACAGTGTGGAGCCTGCTTGGGATTTTCTCTCTCTGCCCGCCCCCAACCCCCTTTTAATAAATAAACAAACAAACAAACAAACAAACATTTGAAAAAATAGCACACTATTCACCTTTTTCTTGCCTTGCTTTCTTCATATAGCATGTCCTGGGTATCAATTCTTCTACAGAGCTTCATGTTACTGAACTGTGTTTCAGAATTTATTTATCCAATGCCCTATTGACAAACATTTGGGTCATTTCCATGTTTCTGCTATTATAATTAATATTGCAAATAATAATCTTGAAATCATAGTCTTGTCTTCCTTCCTTCCTTTCCGTGTTTTGCCAGTGTATCTTTGGGATATATTCCCAGAAGTGAAATTGTTAAGTCAAAGCTTAAATGCACATATAATTTTGTCAGATATTTCCAAATTCCCTTCTATAAAAAATGTACCATTTCTTATTTCCATAAACAATATATGAAAGTACCTAGTTGCCTAATAAAGCCTTGTCAACTGGATTTTTGTCAAACCAACACATTTGAATTTGCTACCTAATAGATAAGAAATGATATCTTAATCTGAAACAGATTTCCTTTGTTATAACTGAAATTGAGCAACTATTCATATAATTAAGTCCTTATTTTTTTGTGTGAACCATTTGCTTTATTCTCTTGTCTGCTTTGTATAAAATTGTAGTTATTTAAAAGATTTTTGAAGCTTTATATGTGTTAGGGATATACACTAACATAATTTATTGTTACATAAGGAACTAATGTTTTTGCCAGTTTGGCTTTTATCCTCTTTGTTTATGCTATCTTTTCCTTTGCAAAGGTTTCTTTTTATATATATACAGTTTATTTTTTCTTATGGTTCTTTTGAATTTTGAATAATAGGAAAACATTTTCTAACCCTAAGTTCTAGTAGAAATTCACTCATGTTTTTATCTAGTACTTGTGTTTTAATGTTTTTACACTTAAATGTCATCCATTTGGAATCTATCCTGGAGTGTGGTATAAGAAATAGATACCTTTTAATTTTTTTCATATTACTACCCAGTTATCTCCATGTTACTTACCAAAAATGTTGATCTATTCTCCACTGATTTGAGAAGATGTTTTTACCATATGCTACATTTGCCCTTGTAATGGTGTATCTTTCTTTGTTTGCTCTCCAGTTTCATTGGTTTGCCCATCTTTTTATGCACCAATATTGCATTTGAGATTTACAAAAAATTGGTAGTATGTTTTAGCCTCTGAAAGGGCTAACCTCTCTCACAATTCTTTTCTTCCAGGATTTTTCTGGTGATTCTTGCTTGTTTCTACTGCCAAATGAGTTTTGTAATCCACGTGTTTAGCTTGAGAAAAAAAACATCAGCTGTGATTCTTATCGGATTGCATTATATTTATAAGTTGATTTAGAAAAAACTGGCATCTCTGTCCAGGGACATAGGTGACTTCCTTTTTTTAAGTCTACTTTTGGGTCTTGCAGGAATTTTCCTTAATATGTGAATATATACTAATTATAGAAAGTTATGAGATAGTAGTTATCTATTATATTAACGTTCTATTTTGTTACACTAATAAATTTAAAAATTCCATATACAACCTTAGCAACAGAGTCAGAGTCACTAAAAATGGAATAAGAGGTGTGAAATCCAATGCTATGTAACATTTTGTTTGCAGTATTCGTCATTGCAAATGTTACAGAGCAATGGATTCCTTGAGCATCTTTGTGTGGAATTGATAGACATCACTTTTCTTATTACTAATTTTAGCAGCTTGGGTATTAAGGTTATGTATGTAATTTTTATACGTGCCAAGGAAATATCCATCAATTCTTATTTTGTTGTTTTATTTTTATAGAAGTGAATTCTGGCAGGTGCCCTTTTCGCATCTCTGGAAATAATCATATAATTTTTCCCTTTCAGCCTATTAGTTTGATTAATTGTGTAAATACAACTCCTCATATTGAAACACGTTTACATTCCTTAAAAAGTGAACATTTTTTGATATATAATCAGTTTCAGGTGTACAACATAGAGATTTGACAACTGCATACATTACTCAGTGCTCCCCATGCTAAGTGTAGTTACCCTCTGTCAGCAAAGATATAATGTTCTTGACTATATTCCGTATGCTGTACTTTCCATTCCCATGACTTATTTATTTTATAATTGGAAGTTTGTCCCCTAATCCCCTTCTATTTTACTTATCCCCCACCCCCCTTCCTTTCTGGCAACCATCAGTTTGCTCTCTGTATTTATGCCTTTTCTTGTCTTGTCTTGTCTTTCTTTCTTCTTTTTTTTTTTTTTTTTTTTTTTTTTTTTTTTTTTTTTAGATTCTACACATAGGTGAAATCATAAAGCATTTGTCTTTCTTTGTTTAACTTATTTCACTTAGCATATTACAGTTAGGTCCATCCATATTGTTGTGAATAGCCAGCTTCCTCGCTTTTTATGGCTGAGTAATATTCTGTTTTGTATATATATATATATATATATATATATATATATATACACATACATACCACATCTTCTTTATCCATTCACTTATTGATGGACACTTAGTTTGCTTAAATATCTGGGCACATGGTTTTAATGTATATTTTTTAGTGAACTGTTTGCTCAAATTGTATTAAAGATTTTTAATGTGATTAGTCCATTCTGATTTTTTGTTTCATTTTGTTTTGTTTTTGTGCAATGTCACCATCTTTTAGTATCGATATTATATTTACTTTATAAAATGCAATTAGAACTTTTCCTTATTTTTAAATATGTAATCCTTAATATTACTATAATTGAAAAACATGTATTTGTTAAGAAGCACTTTTACTATTCCAATGAACTAAATTTGCCTAGCTATCAAAGAAGGCAGATAACTTCTCAAGTTAACTATGTAAGACGCTTTGGCTATGAGTGAGGGTTGAAGCTATGTGTCAGACTCTCAGAGCTATTTTTTCTCATTTCAGAAGATCGGATAGCATATAGTGAACGCTCAAAGACATTAGATATTGTGATAAGACGGCCAAAGAAACATGAGGCTGATGAAAATCATGAATCTGAAAACAAAATCAGTATACGCAGTGCAACAATAGGATGAAATATTTGAAACTGGGTTTATCCTGGAAAGTCCTGGGTGTTTAGTTATAGCTTTTATAGACTCCCTAAGGTTTAATTGACTTTAACATTTGTTGTATAAGGAGAAGAGAAGAAAAAAAATGAACTAACATTGAGAGCACTTACTAAGCATGAAGCTCTGTGCTCAGAGTGTTTCTTACTTGATATTATTGAATTCAAACCAAGAACCCGTGGGGATAGTTATTAGTTATTAACACTATTTTCGGGTGACAAACTAAGGTTTGGGCTTGCAAAGTAACTTTTAAAAGCTAACTTTCTAACTCATAAGTTTAGGGAGTGATCAAGAAAAAATTGAAAGCTAAATGGACATTTGGTTACAAAGCCCACTTTTAACTATGACATTAATAACTTTTGCTTTTCTGAGATTATTGGGGCAGTATATATCAGGAGCAGAAAATTTAGAAAACAAAATGCGAAAAAAAAAGGAAATGAAAACCTGAAATCTCATCATTTAAGGAAATAAGTTTTGAATATGTCCTTCCAGAACTTTTCCTGCGTAAATTCATTCACACACACACACACACACACACACTTTTTTAGCAAAAGTGGGAACATTATACACATAACGTTTTGTTAACTTTTTTTGACTTAATAATACATGGAGGATTTTTAAGGTTTTCGAGATTCTGCTTTTTAAAATTTAATAACAGAATTTTTCTTCTGGCTCCGATGTGTCCATGTGCACACGTGGGTATCTTTTTCGTGGACCCTGATGACTGGGCTTGCTTCCTAAGGCATTGCTTCTTAAGGGTTTGTGCATATTTTATGAGTAAGAGCAAAAGGGTTGAGGACAGATGGCTAAAGCAGGACCTGGCAGAGGCAGGTGGTCAATAAATGTTTGCTAAGTGAATTAAAGAATGCATGATGAATTACATTTTTTTAAAAAATGTAAATGCTATCACTACATCCTTTTAGCGAGTTAGGAAGGATGCAAGTTCCTGGGGATGGGGCCACTGCTGAGAAACGATTGTGATTATATTATGGTCTCAGTGCAACTGTTTCTGCTATTGAGAGTGAAATGATAAAGGAGTTCAATAGTTCTTGTGTGAAGAAGCGCATTTCAGTGCCCTCTTTGTGCTGCTCTGCGTCTCCAAATCTTACTCAGCTAACAGTCTACTAGTCGAGAAGCAGGCAGACGTCATACGCTGGCACGTTCAGGATAAGAAAATATGGAGATGAGCAAGTAACATGAAAAATACTTAATCTCACTTATATCCAAAGAAATGTCAAGGATTATAAACACCTAGGTGCAAAATTGTTGTACACGGGCAGTAGAAATTTTGTACTGACAAATTCCCTTCCAAAAAGGCAGGACACGTTCACACTCTTCCCCATGGTAACAATGGCCGTTTCTCCACATCCATGACAGCTTTGGATCTTTTTTGTTTCATTAATGTAATAGGGAAAAAAAATCTATCTTGAGTTTCATTTTCTTGATCATAAGTGTGGTTGAATGTCTTTCCACAATGTTGGGGACAAATTCTTTTATTCCACTCTTCTAGGTTCTTTGGCTGGTTTAATGATTAAATTGATAAAGACAGAGGAACAGGAAAAAAGCAAAATTTAATTTCATACGTAGGGGAGCCCTATACCCACATGAGATGCAAAGGCAGTTAGGGAGTCGGGGCTTATATGCCATCCTGAGCTAAGGAATGGGGTAGGGGCCTGGGGCTTCCTAGTGGAGGAGTGCGTCACAGGAAGATAAGAAGAGGGTTATTCGGTAGTCAGATGTTTGCCTGTCCAACAGGTAAGTCTTTCAGGTAAAAGTTATCTCTGGTAGTATCTCCCTTTCTGGACCTCTATGTAAATTCTGTTTGGCAGTTAAGGGAGAGGTAAAGTTTTCCTTGAATCCGCTAAGTCTGGACTGCCTTCACCTCAAATTAGTCCATGTGCCAAAGTGGCACATTTTCGAGTGCCACATCCTGTTCCCTTTCAACATCCTCTTGGGCCGCCTGCATCGTGTGAATTCGTTGTGGATATCTAATGTTCATTTTCTGTCTCACTCTTTTCTTTTTCTTATTAATTTGTACGGTTAAAAAATAGTTAAGGTCAGGGGCGCCTGGGTGGCTCAGTCGGTTGTGCATCCAACTTAGGCTCAGGTCATGATCTCACGGTCCGTGGGTTCGAGCCCCACATCCGGCTCTGTGCTGGTAGTTCGGAGCCTGGAGCCTGCTTCCGATTCTGTCTCCCTCTCTCTCTGCCCTGCCTCTGCTCACACTCTGTCTCTCTCTCAAATATAAATAAACATTTTTAAAAAAATAGTTAAGGTTATCAACCACTGGTCGGTCATTTACTCTGCAAATATTTCCACCAAATGTAAACCTCAACTTTTACCTGGTTGATTATGCCATACAAACATTCAGCATTCTTAATGTCACATTGTCAAGACTTTCTCCTTACCTTCTTGGCCATAATTATGCTTAACTTTAGAGTTTCTTTTCTCTTTTCTCTTTTTTTAATTTTTTAACATTTATTCATTTTTGAGAGACAGACACAGAGCACGAGTGGTGGGGGAGGGGCAGAGAGAGAGGGAGACACAGAATCTGAAACAGGCTCCAGGCTCCAATCTGTCAGCATGGGGCCTGATGCGGGGCCCGAACTCACAAACCATGAGATCATAACCTGAGCTGAAGTCAGATGCTTAACCGACTGAGCCACCCAGGCACCCCTAGAGTATCTTTGCCATTAAGATTCCCCCCCCCCCCCGACCCCGCCAATGCAATATTATAAGAATAGACCCCTTTAACTATCATCTCTATGTTTCTTTACATGTAGCTCTTTACTCTGTCCGGAATTTGTTTTTGCATATGGAGTCAATTGAGGATCTCTAGCAAATTGTCCTCTCAGTGCCATAATATGCAGTGGAAAGAGCAGCACATTGATTAATTCTATCTGTCATGGCTGTTGGATAGGAGAATGGCAGAATGGATTAATAAATGCTCACAGAGCCCCTCCCTACCCTTTGCTGGACAGACTTTAAGGGCTGGGAAGGCAGAACTGAACAATACAAGCAGTGTCCTGGAATGGCGCTACAATTTAAGTTGCAAAGGAAGCAACTTAATACAAAGATAAACAGGAAAATACAAAGTAGTGATAAGTGCCGTGAGAAACCAGTAAAATGGGGCAATCTGATGAAGAAAGAGGGTTTCCTTAGCTGCGGTAGCTAGGGAAGACTTCTCCAAAGAAGTGGTAGTTAAGTAGCAACCTAAGTGACGAGCAGAAGCTCGGCTTAACGAGTCTGGGAGAAGGAAACTCTGGAGAGTGAAAAGCAAGTACACAGTATCTAAGGTTGCTGAGCTTGGTATATTTGCAGTCAGAATGAAGACAGAGGTATTGTGAGGAGGAAAGAGAAGGCTGTCGAGGTAAGCAGGGTCCAGATGGCGTTTGCCCTTGTAGAGCCTGGTTAAAAAAAAATTGGTTTTATTATAAGTGATGGGGAGAGACACTGGAAGATTTTGAGCAAGGGATCCCTGTGGTGTGGTTTACAATTTACATCAGTGTACCTGCCATGCCAGAAGCTGCCACCAGAGGGAGACAGGGAGAGATGGGGCAGTCACCCCTCAAACTCCCCAATTCATACCCTTCCCCTCAGGAAATCACCTTCAATTAGGGTATTACCTGCTTCAAGAGAAGGCAATGCCCAGGAGGGGAAGAGTGTGTGTGAATAAGGGAAGAGATCAGAAACTTTGTCTAATTAAAAAAAAAAAAAAAAAAAAGGTGGGTGTTAAATAGATCTTTACTGACACATGTCTGACATTGTTTTCAATAGCAACCAAAGAAAGATGCATCCTCAGGACCGGCCAGCTGGTTAGTTCCCAGGTAGCCATGCAAACCTCACAGGGTGGCGGGAACTCTGGTGACTTTTCTAGGAGGTATGGACCTGGCTCAGCAAGTTTGGGAGTTTGCTGTTTTATTAGTGATTCCTGAGGCAATGGGATGAGAGAGGCTGAACAACAGTCACCTCTGAAGACACTGGCATCTACAAGCCAGGATAGCCATGTACCAGATTATAACAAGACCGCCCCCACCCTGTCCCCTGACAGGCAGGTATGCCCTGGTACATCTTTGCTCCAAGGAAACAAAACCAGAAGTCACACTTTGCCAGCCACATGCTTGGTGAATACAGCATATGTAAAACAGGTGAAAATGCTTAATGGTAGCCGGCTCTGCTTTTCATGGTGGAGACAGCTGCCGGGTCAACATGAATTTGGTGGTGGGGGCCCGGGGGTGGTTCCCTACTGGCAGTCCTTGAATGAGCACAACCAGTGCTGGCCTTAGTGGCTCTCTTGTCTGCCGGTGGCACTCAGCTTGCTGCTTCAGAGAGAGGGTGTTTGGAATAACACAAGTGAGTTCTAATCGTGGCTGGGTGTCCCGCCAACTCTGTGATCTCGGGCAAGTGACAGCCTGTCGCTAAAAGGGGATGATGGGATCACACTGCCCACTTCCTAAGCTTTACATCCTTCATCTCTAAAAGGGGATGATGGGATCCCACTGCCCACTTCCTAAGATTGTTGTAGGACTAAATGAGAACACACGTGTCAAACACATGTGGCAATGCTCCTTTTTTTGTTGACAGTCTTTCCCTATATACACTCAGTTAATCTGTTGGATTATGTTTGTTTGTTTTCGGTATTTAATTCTAAATAGGCAATCCTATTCCAGATATGGGGGTGGGTGGGTCACTTCCTGTTTACTATGTACTGACAATGCCACCCTGTGGAGGCCACCACCCCCTTCCCCTTGAGTCACTATCTAAGCTTCCAAAGCAGGAACCCTCAGGCCACTACCTTCCAAACTCCATCACCTGGATCTTGGGTAATTATTCAATTTCACCATTACCTTAAGCAGAATGCTGTAAATGGCAAAAATGGATGGGTCAAATTTTCTTACAGGAAATGCGTTGGAGAGAAAAACGTGCAATCAGGTTAGGTGCCAGTAGATGACGAGTTTATTTTTAAAACTATTGAAACACATGCATCAAAATTCACATACAGCAAAATAATTGGGATTATGTCTTAGATTTTAACATAGCAGAAGTTGAGACAAAGTTGCTGATATGAAGACTTTAATGGCAAAAGAGAAATATCTTCAACATTTTAGACTCAAAAGAACATATTCCTTGCAAGGGAATGTGATCTAAGATCTGGGTCACTGACCACATTGACTACTGCGGCTTGACACGTTGTGGAATTCTAAGACAACACTGTCGCCATTTACGCGGTGACTAAAAGGGATGTCAAAATTTTAGCTTGGCTTAGAAAATACACAGCTATGATGAATACTTCAAAGGCAAAATTAAAGTTACTCAATGACTGGGAGACAGGTGGTAACCCATATACATCCTGGAACTAGGAGAGTAAATGGAAACCACAGTTTCCTTTTTTTTAATTAAAAAAATATATATCTATATATTTTTTTATTTGAGAGAGAGTGCGCAAAAGCACGTGCTCAGGAGTGGGGGAGGGGCAGAGGGCTAGCAGAGCCTGATGTGGGGTTTGTTTGATCCCATGAACCGTGAGGTCATGATCGGAGCTGAAATCATGACCTGAGTGAAAACCGAGAGTCAGACGCTCAACTGGCTGAGCCACCCAGGCACCCACAAGTTTTCTTTTTATTATTATTATTATCTTCTTAAGTTTTCTTTTTAAATAAAGCAAAAACATGAGTATACTTCAGTTAAACATTGCTAGCAGTCAGTCTATATATTTCTGATAGGCCAAGAGGAGTTTGTATTTAAAAAACTTTCGCCTGTACTCTAGCCATTTCCTTGCACCCATGAGCGTATTTTACATTTTCAAGTAGAAGCTTCAAAGTCAATCAATATTATGTGATAATTATAATCAGTCTGGGAAATACCTCAACTATGCTGCCTTTTGGCTTATTCCCTAAATGACTTTGGGGAGTGAGAGAAGTGACAAGAGAACCCACTCATATCAAAAATACCATAAGACAACTGTATTAGTTAGAGTTTTCCAGAAACAACCAATAGGAGATACATAGATGTGGATATAAAGATATAGATATAGATCCCATCGGTTCTGTTTCTCTGGAGAACACTGACTAATATGTATATTTATAGCCCTGTCAGGCAAGAAGAGTTGATGTTGCAGATGAAGTCTGAAGGCAGTCTGTTGGAGAATTTTCTCTTACTTGGGGGTGGTCAGGTTTTTGGGGGGGGTTTGTTTTTGTTTTTGTTTTAGTCCTTTGACTGATTGGATGAGGCCCACTCACCTAATGGAAGACAATCTGTTTTACTCAAAGTCCACCAATTTAATGATAATCTCTTCCAAAAACACTCTTGAAGAAATGCCCGGAATAATGTTTGACCAAATATCTGGGTATCCCCTGGTCCAGTCAAAGTGACACATGAAATTAATGATCACAGCAACCTGCTTGTAGAGACTGTTCTTGGGTGAGAACACATTCAACCCAGTCTTCAGCTCAGCCTGGGTGACGTGATGAATTCCTCAAAGGAAGATGTTTTTGTAAACACTAAACTTGGAGACATGGCTAAAGAGAAGGGCGAGAGCAAATATTCTTTTAGTCTACAGCAGACATGCCTAACTAAAATCTTGGAATTTGTTTCTTCAACTGTAAAAGGAACATAAGAATATAGTTATCTGTCCTCCTTCTCTGGGTTTTTGGCCAGATGAATTTGGAATCATCACACAGCCGAGGGAGAAGTTTAGCCACCTGGAAAGAGAGGTAGGTTGGTAATGATAGCGTTGAATTCAACACCCGCGGACATCACTTACCTGTACACACGCTAGGCCCTCAAATAACTGCAGAGTGAGTTTCTGTTGATGAGAATACTTTAAGCAAAAGCACAGGAACCGGAAGTACAGTTTGGTACGGTTTGAGGACTCTACAGAGCAAGATGTCTGACATAGACCGGGCAAGAGGATCCGCCAGGAAGGTAATATTACAAATTCTATTAGTGTATTTAATTTTTTTTATTTAGAAAAAATTTTAGACTTACATAAAAGTTGCAAAAATGGTACAGAGAGTTCTCCTATGTGCTTTACCCAGCTTCATCTAACACTGTATCTCACGTAATCGATCTAAACCAGGAAACTAACGCTGATACGGTACTATCAACTAATACACAGACCTAGCTTGAAGTTTGATTTTTCTACTAACATCCTTTTTTCCTGGTCCTGGGTCCAATTCAGGATTCCACATTGATTTAATTGTCATCTTTACTTAGTCTTGTCCAATCTATAAGAGTACCTCGGTCTTTGTTTTTCATCTTTGAAAGCTAGTGGGCACTTTGTAGAATGTCCCTCAGTTTCGGTTCGTCTGATGTTTTCTTCTGATATGACTGAGGTCGTGAAGTTTTGGCAAGAACTGCACAGAAGCGATGTGCCCCTCTCATTACATCATATCGTATCGTATACACATGATGTCAATGTGTCTTGTTATGGGTAATGCTGACTTTGATCACTTGGTTACGATGGCACCTGCTAGGTCCACTGTAGTTAGTATTTTTTTTTTTTCAACAGTTAAAAAGCTTATGATGGGGAGAGAGTTTGAAACTCTGCATATAGCCCGTTCTCATCCTATCTTTGGTCACTAAGTTACCCTGCACCACTAGCCCCTTCTTGCAACAATAATTGCTGTGGTATTCGCCTAATGGTGATTTTCTAATTTTATCAAACTATAAGAGAGGGGTTTAGGCTTATTAATATTTAATTGGATTTTCACTTTTGCTTTCTTTGGGTCTATAAATCAAGATACATATATAGGGTTTAAAAATGATAAAACTGCTAGGGTGCCTGGGTGGCTCAGTCAATTAAGCTTCTGATTTCGGCTCAGGTCATGATCTCATGGTTCGTGAATTTGATCTCTGTGTCGGGCTCTGTGCTGGTAGTTCGGAGCCTAGATCCTGCTTCGGATTCTGTGTCTCCCTCTCTCTCTGCCCCTCCCTTGCTCACACTCTCTCTCTCTTTCAAAAATAAATAAACATAAAAAAAAAAACTGTAAAGCTGCTGATATGCCCAACTCCAAATTTGATATTATAAAGAAAGCTATTTAAGATATAAATTTATATGTCCATTATCAATAACCATAAACTTCTTTTTGAGTACGTACATATTGCACGATATGAACTTTTCCAAGGTAATTTTTCAGTTCTGACACCTATGATAATCAAATATATAAATAAATTGTACTTAAAATCTAGTTTTTAAATACTATATCCCTGTGTTAAACTATGATCTACCAAATACTGAAGAATGATCAAACCTATTGTTATCTCTAGGCATTTATTTATAATAGCCTTAGTAAGATTTCTCCCAAATTATCATTAAGAGTGTTATTTGTTTTAACTTTATCTAATCTTTTAAAATTTCTATGCTGTGAATAGTTAGTGTTCAGGTATAAATAAAAAATAAACAAAACACATTTTTTGTGGTCACTCATTAGATTGGTTTTCCTAATTAGGCTGTATACGCAGAAGATTTTGGAGTCCATTTTTATTTGAATAAGTAAAATTTCAAAAATGGGTTTCACAAGTTGTCAGCTTTTCATTTTTTCCTTTACAAATCCCATATTGTTTACTGTCAGTATCATTTGCTAAAACAAAGAACATCTCAATACTAAAAAGCTAAGAAGGACATGATCTTAGAAAAAAGTACAGCCCTTCAAATGGAATACACTTAGCTTTACTTAAAACCTATGTGATAATCTTTCTTACTACTCCCTGGGAAGACTTTCTAGAAGATCCCAGTATTATAGGTTGAATTGTGTCCATCCCTGAAAAAAGAGAGGTTTAAGTCCTAACCCCCAATACCTCAGAAAGTGTCCTTGGAAATATTATTATTGCAGATATAATTAAAGTAAGATGAGGTGATACTGGAATAGGGTGGGCCCCTAATCCAATATGACAGGTGTCCTTATGAGAAGATAGCCACATGAAGGCAGAGACACACAGGGAGAACACCATGTGAAGACAAAGATTGGAGAGATGTGTTAACAAGCCAAGTTACACCTGGGCTACAGAAACTAGGAAAGAGAGCGGCAGGAAACAGATTCTCTGTAGGAGCACTCTGCTCCAAAGCCAACCTTGTCTATACCTTGCTTTTGGATTTCTAGCCTCCAGAACTCTGTGTGTGTGTGTGTGTGTGTGTGTGTGTGTGTGTGTGTAATGTACTATAAATAATTTTTATATATTTATGTATACAAATGCATGCCCATATGGTACACATCCCTAGGAAACAAATGCATTCGATAATTAGCAATCTTTGGGGGAATCTGGGTTATACTATACTGTGGAAATTCCATACTGAAGTTCTATTCCTTTGACCCTTAGAAGACTTCTGAACAGGGATGTGGTAGGTCAGAATTGAGCCTTAGTAGAATTATGCTGGCAGTGGAGTGTAGAATAGATTATAAAATAAGGTGCCTAGAAGTGGAGAGCACGGTCAGAAGATTACTGCAAAGATTCGCCCAGGAGGTACCAAGGACACAGTCAAGAAAGGGGACCCTGGGAAGGAGCAGATAGTCCCAAGATTAGAGACAGAGTGGAGATTTTTAATTAAAAATAATTTTTTGTACTCATAATTGTTAGAATGTTTATCGAGTAGGAAAGAATTTTTAATATTGTTCAAAAGTCTTAAAATTGGTTCTGTCTTAGAACTTAGAATCCCATTCATGGGAATCTCTCCCACGGTGGTCACAAAAGTGTGCCTCGCAGGTCTTTGAATGCCGGGAGCGTAATTGACTGACATCCCGAACGGTGCTGCTCTCTGAAATCCACCATTGTGGCCCAGCTGAGGCCACTCTTGTCATGGGCTGCCACCCCCAATGGCTGAACTCAGCAGGGATTCTTAGGCAGGATGCTTTTACTAGAAAATGCAGGACCCCTCTGATGGACAACGTTGGCCTGAGTACTCCCCATTAGATTTCTGGCATTTTCTAGGAACTGCCTGTGTAATATTCTTCTACCCAACCTTCCTTCCTTCCCCTCTTTTTTTGTAGAGGTTAGATCTGCATCTTGATGGCAGACGCTCCCGGCCTGCCCAGCTTCTTCCTGTTTTCCTGCAGGCACTTCCCCTAAAAAAATCTCTTGAATTTCTAATCCTGTCTTGTGTCTGCCTCTCAGAAAACCTGGCCTATGGTATCTCTAAAGGAGGTATTAAGAAACAGTACTGAATGAATGAAATGAATATTCATCACAGTATTTTTCAAAAGAGCAAAAAATTGGAAATTTTCCTAAAAATCCAACAATAGGAAAATGGTTATATCCATTGTGGTACCCCCTTAAACTAAAATATCATGCAGTTATTTAAAATTATGTTTTTAAGATTAATGATATGAGAAAATGGTTTCATATATATATTTATATAATATATATACTTATGTAAATTATATATATATATAATATTAAGTTAAAAAATACAAAATTTTATTTATAATATTACCACAAGCATATTAAAAAAATAGTCTATGTGTGCCTAAACTAGGACGTAATATGCCAAAATGTTAGTAATTATTTTCCCGGGTGATAGAATTTCCTCTTTTTTGTCTTTTAATTTTTTTTTAATTTTCAAAATTTTCTATGATGATTGTTACTGTAACTATAAATGGAAAACTACTTTATAACTTACCAGATTGCACCTTCAGTTTTATTTAAATATGACATATAAAATATATGGTATATCTAGGGGATTTTTCTATTTTATTGTTTACATTTTCAAGTGATCTCTCACTTCATTCCTTTTTTCAACTCTTGACTAGTTCTCGTGTAGCTGTCTCAGGGAGAGGGTGTTGGCATTTCAGAGGAGATAAATTAAAGAGGGTGATATGGCGATCCCAATTAGAAATGACCCGTAGAGTCTTGTTCACTGTTAAGGGAAGGCTTCCCAGTTCCCAGGGATTGGAATGAGCTACGCTGAACTCCCAATATCCTCAGCTTTTATCCTGATCAATCAGCAGTTCTCACTGCGAAGCACATTCTAGGTACACACATTATCTTGTAAGCACCTCGAGGGCATTTATTTTCCATCACTCTAAGTATAGTGCCCAGTTGCAACCAGAGTGAGCATCTGACTATGGCTTGAGCCGTTGAATTGAGTCATCTATCACCAATAAGGCAACGTACATTTTTTCTTAACAATGGGACCAAAAATAGTATTTAATTTAAGTAATATTATTTGCATACCACTTCTGTTATTTCATACCAGAGACTGTGTGTGGATAGTCTTTTTTTATGTATAATTTTTTTATGTTTACTTATTTTTGAGAGAGAGAGAGAGACAGGGCGTGAGCATGGGAGGGGCAGAGAGAAGGAGACACAGAATCTGAGGCAGGCTCCAGGCTCTGAGCTGACAGCACAGAGCCTGAGGTGGGACTCGAACTCATGGATGGGGCCGTGAGATCGTGACCTGAGCTGAGGTCAGACGCTTAACCGAATGAGCCACCCAGGCACCCCAGTGTGTGGACAGTCTTTGATGCAGATATGCTTTTTTTTTTTTTTAATGTTTATTTTATTTGGGCAGAGAGAGAGGGACAGAGGATCCAAGCAGGCTCTGCACTGACAGCAGGGAGCCTGATATGGGGCTCGAACTACCAACAAACCATGAGATCATAACTGAGCTGAAGTCGGATGCTCAACCAACTGAGTCTCCCAGGCACCCTGATGCTTGATAATTCTTCAGGAATTTGAGTTTCTCAGTACATAGTACTGACTTATTCTTCTATGACTTTGCATATTCTGTTCCTTTGGGCTTGAATGCTATACAATTTTCATGCCTCCACCGGATGATGGAGCTCTGCTGTGCATGCCCAACCCTATGGCATGGTGGATCAGGTAACCCCCAGTTGATGACGCATAGTTCAGGTCACATGGGAACTTGGTGGCCCGTGGTTAAACATTTAGTCTCTGTGAAGGTCCTGCAGCAGACCAAGAGCTGTCTTCTCAGAAGACGGCAAAGCTTTGCTCGACCATCTTAAGACCTGTGCTACGATTCACCTTAAGGGACCTGCCAAAGCATCCAGACTGCATTCCTGTCTGCCACTGCCACTCCAGGCACCATTAGATTTGCTGCATGACATGTCCCAAGTGACGGAGCAGCTTGATGGCAACCTGGACCTATCGTAGAACCTTCTTTTGTTCTGGGATCTTGTCAAACCTATCGACTTTTTGAGTTACTTGCTAAGTGGGCCAGAATGACACATGCAGATAAGGAATACAGTGCCTCTAAAATCCAAAGACCCCAGTAGGCACTGTGCCTCCTTTTTGTAGCAGATGTGACAATCTATCTCCACGTACCCCAGACCCCTGCATTGCTAGAAATCTCACTGGGATAGAAGGCCCCCGAATTTTTGTTGTATTTATTTCCCATCTTAGATGCAAATGCTTTACCAATCCATTCAGAGTGGCTGCTACTTCCTGTTCACTGGGACCAATCAGCGTGATTGCATCAATGTAACGGACCAATGTGAAACTGTATAGAAAGGAAGGCGGTCGAGATCCCTGCGAACTACATTATGGCACAGGGCTGGAGAGCTGATGTCCACCTGAGGCGGGACAGTGAAGGTGCATTGCTGGCCATGTCATTTGAAGGCAAACTTGTTTCTGACGGTCTTTATTGACAAGTACAGAGAAAAAAAGCATTTGTCAGATCAACAGTGCACACCATGTGTTCATTTGCTCAAGCAGTGAAACTAGACCTCATCCAGCAGCTGCAATCGAAGTCACCACCCGATTAGGCTTCCAATAATCCACTGTCTTTCTCCAAGATCTGTCTTCTGCACAGGCCAAACATGCAAGTTGAACGGGGATGTGGTGGGAATCACCACCCCTGCGTCTTCCAAGTCCTTGATGGTGGCACTAATCTCTGCAATCCCTCCAGGAATGCGGTATTGCTTTTGTTTTTACTATTATTCTAGGTAGAGGCAGTTCTGTTGATTTCTACTTGGCCTGTCCTACCATAATAGTCCTCATCCACAGGTCAGGGAACCAGCGTGGAGATTCTGCCTGTTAGTGGGTATGTGTATTCCAATTATGCATTCAGACCTGGGGAAATAATCACGGGATGGTTCAGAGACCCAGTATGGGAGGGGCCCGAGCTAAAACTCCATTGATCACCTGCGCTCCCTGAGCGCCAGCTCTGACTGGTGCACCATAGGGATGTTTTGGGTCTCCTGGAATCACTGTCGGTTCAGAGACCGTGTCCAGTAGTTTCCAAAAGGCCTGATTATTTTTTTTTTCCTCCCCAATGCATAGTTATAGATAGAAGACCATAGGTTCCTTTGGGGGAAGGTTGGGAGAAAGATGAACAATATACATTTTCGGCACTGTACTGCGATCTGTCTTCAAAGGGACCCAACCTCCCCCTCATTCAAGGTGTTTTGGCCCTGTACCCTGGCTCAAGTCTGAGAATTGATTCAAGAGCCATGACTTCCAATTTTTAAGAATCAAGTTATACTTTTCTTTACTTAACCTAGAACTTTTCTGCTTATACGGGTCAAGTAAGAATTTAGCAGGCTTCCCATTTATTTTACTTCCAGGAATACCGTGATCACCTAGTCAGTGCTCACGGTCTCTGTGAGTCAAACTATCCCGATTGCTGATTTGACTCTGTTTTCCATTACGGTAACCACATCCACCTTGCCTTTGACAACTGAGCGCCTCCATTTGGCCCCTGTCACCCTGGGACCCAATTGTTCCCACTGGATTTAAGTTTCCCAGTTTAGTGACTGCAGTTCCCACCACAAGGTCAGACCTATGGAGACCAGTGATCACAGGGCTTTACAAGGTTGCTGAGGCTCCGCTCGGATTTACTTCAGTCATTGTGAAAGAGGTCTTGTGGACACACCCCCGCCCCCTGCAGAGTTGGTGACTAGGTCTAAAATGACAGATCTACTCCCAGGCTCTGTGAGCCTCCAAATCCCTCCATCTACAATGAAACAAGCAGGTCCAGCATTTCCACCTCCCACACTGTGGGCTCTCTTGGGCTCCGTGTTTCAGCCGATGAACCAAATTGTTCCAGCCTTTCTAACTCCTCAAGCTGCAGCATTAAATGCAGAATCTTTTCTCTGAGCCCAGTGTGGTCTGATCCAACTTTATGTTCCTTCCACCATTATCCCATACCCTTAATATCTATGCTTATGTTTCCAGAGTTGTGAAATTGAAGCAGTTCTTTTGCAACTTAAGGCATGTCCCCATAGGTCACACTTTGTACCTCTCCTTTAAGGGCCTTCTGGGACTCAAGTCTAGTTATAGGTCTAGAATCACTGTTGTCTTGCATAACAACTGCTGTCTCAGGGGAGGCCACTGCTGTTTCCACCTCCCCTGGGCCGATGGAGAAGCCGGCTCACGTCCAGAGTGGAGAGAACTATTCCACTAATAAAGAAGACTTATGCAGAATTCAGGGGCTCAGTGTCCCCAGCCTCATCAGAGTTCCACCACATACTCCCATTTGCATCTCTCAAGATTCCATTTCTTCCCAACCAGTGTCCTCACCTTCACAATGAACAGGCTATGAGGCTGGGTGCTCACCCGCGGTGTCACTCAACCAGTCACAGGATGCCACCTCAGGTTTGGTTTGCAGTATCCTCAGCCCTGTGGCTAAACAAAATCCAGAACATACACAGAAGCTTTCAGGTCATTTACTCAGTGCTGGAGCTGAGAATTTGCACCGCTGAGCTCATCCCTTTCTTTCCCCGCTTTTTTTTCAGTGACATTAGAAGCAATGATCAATCTTATTATATTTGTTAGTTTGACAGAAATGTTTAACAGTGTCGTATACACAGTCGCTCAGATCATTGCTTCTTGTAAGTGGGTTAGTAGGAGTACCCACTGGTGATATTGTGCATCTTTCTGCTGCAAGATAAGATCATGCCTTGCACCGTCAGTGCTCGCTTTACTACCCTAAATATAGTCATTAGAATCTTTAAATCTGATCAGTTTAGAGATTCTATTCCAGAAACCACAATTTGGAAACTTATCCTTGAAACTGTTCCTCAGGAACCACCCTTAATTCCAAAATCTGTATTAGTCTCATTCTCCAGAGAAACAGAACCAATAGGATATTCATCTCTGTCTCTGTCTCCAGCTCTATAAGGGACTTATCAGAAGGAATTGGCTCATGTGATTATAGGGCTGACAAGTCCCGAGACCTGTGGGTCAGTCAGCAAGCTGGAGACTCAGAAAGCCATTGTTTCAGCTCCAGTCTGAAGCCTGGCTTGAGATCCAGGAAGAGCCGATTCAGTTTCAATTTAAACGCAGGAAAAATTCTTCCTTACTTGTGAGAGGGTCAAGTTTTTTCTTTTTAGGTCTTCAACTGATTGGATGAGGCCCATCCACACCGGAGAGGGCAATCTGCTCTACTCAATCTACCAATTCACATGAGATTAATCTCATCCAGAAACACCTTCACAGACAGAAAAATGTCTGACCAAATATCTGGTCCAATCAAGTTGATACATAAAATTAACCATCACAGTCCCTAACTCTTGCCTAGGACTTGATACATCCTGATGCCAATAAATATTTATTCAACGGAACTGAGCATACAGGGCATTGTGTATATAAAATCTCGATCCATTTTGAAATTAGGTGGTAAGTGACAAGACATCTCACGGCACGTATGTTTGGAACCGATTGGTACATACCAGTAGGGTCATGCAGACGTAGCTTGCCATGATGTACTAAGTATAAGAGACTGCGTGGGTGCCAATTTCTATTCAGAGGGCTTAGGGCCTCTTAGTCCAGTTAAAGAGTCCAAGAAAAAGTTGAAATGTAGGCTGGGGAGTTGGGGAAGGCCCCTTAAGAAAGTGACATTTACATCTAGACCTGAAGGATGATTATCGACTCGTTGTTTTTTTATAATTGTGAAAAATCAGAAAAGAGCCAGGGATCTGTCAACCCCAAAACTGCATGTTACACAATGGATGGTCTTCCACTAATTCTCAGAGGGGGCATCGCAGCTGGGCGGGGGGGGGTCTACACATCCACCCACAGAGACGAGCTCCTCGGTCCTGTCTCATCCTGTGTGCGTGGAGAAAACCAGGTGCGTTTCACAATTTTCTTCATACTGTGAAGTATTATGTAAAACTTCCTTCATGAGTATGAATCATGCCTCCTAACATAAAAACTAAGTCAAAATTGCTGGTGGCCTATCTCCATCCAACTCATTTAGAGGGCAGCTTGGCAACAGACAACTAAAGGTTTACAAAGTAAATACCCTTTGCCTCAAAATGAGTTTACTTTTAGGAGTTTGTTGTGGATAAATGTGGATGTCCAAAAGATATGGATCGCCACACACACACACACACACACACACACACAAAAGGTAACCATGTGAGGTGATGGATGTGTTAATTAGCCTGATTGTGGGACTCCTTTCACAGTGAGTATATATATCAAATCATCACATTGTACACTTTACATAGATACAATGTTTATTGGTCAATTATACCTCAATAAATCTGGGGAAAAAGATATGATAATACTCATTCAAGAATTGTTGTATTAGAGAAAAAATTGGAAATAATGCAAATATCAACTCTAGGGGACAGTTAGATCAGTTAAGGCCGATTTATGTAAGGAAATCCTCCACAGGTCTTAAAAACGATGTGCAGAAAACTAGGTAATGACAATCCACTTGGGAAATAAGCAGATAAAAGCAAAAAGTGGACTGATAAAGCGGTGGGTAAATGATAAGTCCCTAGCAAATAGTAGAGGCAGTAAGTGCAGCTTTCGGGAACATGGGAGTTTCTTCAAGTTACCTTAGCTATTAAATACTTCAAAGCCGACGGCAAATGGCAGGGGGAAACCTGGCCAGTTCTAGAAAATGTACCATTATGTACAGTTATTTTCCAAAATAAATTGTTTGATCTTGGATTAGGATAGGGCTTTTATGAAAGAAACACACGCACACACTTCCGATGTCAGTTTCAATAATAGAGGGACTCAGAAGTCAATTCTGAGCAGGCACAGGCATCTGGGCTCCTTTGTTCACGAATGATTGTCCAGGTCCAAGTTACGCCATACAGGTCCATCCTTGGCGGGCTTAGGAGGCTGTGCGGCCACGCTGTCTTTCTTCCAGCTTTCAGGGTGTCTGTCAGAGTCCTGGGGTCTGCGCATATCCCTGTGAAGCTCCAAGGGGAGGAGAGGGAGGCAGGAGGCACGGGGCTGAAATACAGATGAGTGAAGCTAGTTCTGGCAGGTTGGGTTGGGGGTTGGGCAGCACTAAAAATAAGGTGGGGGGTAAAACAGAGCAGGAGAAAAACGTGCTATCACAGACAGTAATTTTTAGCATGGTAGAAAAAAAAATTGGTGCACCCGTTAAGACATTTAGCTAGCATAGACTGCTATTTATTCATTTGTGAAGTATTTTTTATTTCTTTTTTTTTTAATGTTTATTTTTGAGACAGAGAGAGACAGAGCATGAACGGGGTAGGGTCAGAGAGAGAGGGAGACACAGAATCAGAAGCAGGCTCCAGGATTTGAGCTGTCGGCACAGAGCCCGACAGATGCGGGGCTCGAACTCGCGGACCATGAGAGCATGACCTGAGCCGAAGTCGGACGCTTAAGCCACCGAGCCACCCAGGCGCCCCTGATTTCTTTTTTAAAAACGTTTATCTTGAGAGAGAGAGAACGAGCGGGAGAGGGACAGAGAGAGACGGAGAGAGAGAATCCCAGGCAAGCTTCGTGCTATCAGTGCAGAGCCTGATGTGGGGCTGGAACTCATGAACCGCGAGATCATGACCTCGCGGAAACCAAGAGTCAGTCGCTCACATGGACCTGCAACATGTATTGTCCAGAAGAAACAAAAGTATAAATGAGAGGATACAATGTAACATTGGAGACTTTGTTTACAAGTAAAAGAAAAATTACTCTAAATGCCATAAGCAAAAAAGAAAAAAAAATGAATTTATTGAATCGACTGAGCCACCCAGGCAGGCACCCCTCATTTGTGAAGTATTTGCCGTCCGTTTTATTTGCTGCAAACACGGCTTGGTGTTGTGATACAGGTGTGTATGCACATGTGCACTTGTGTGTGTGTGATTTGGGGGGAGGGTGCCGTATAAAGGTTAGTGACATATAGAAGCTGCCTTCAGGGATCTTACCCATAATTTCAGACGTAGGACCATATTCTGTGTATGGTAGCTCCTTCATGCCTAGAGGGAAAGATAGCTAACTCAGCAGGGGTACTACGAAGATATAAGATTTGAAGATATAATTTTATGTAAAGCACCAGTCTACATTTGCACGGCAACTAGCAAGCAATCAGTAAATGAGACTATTATTGTTATTATTATTACAGGGAGAGACAACAAACGGGGTCTCCTTGCACTTCCTTCCAACTCAGCTAAGCAGGCATCTTTGTGCTCGGATATCACAGGCTTTGCATTCCAGATCCATTTCCTGTCTAGTAAAGTCCCAGGGACTCCATACCACAAAGTGGGTGGCTTAAATCATCAGAAATGCATTCTTTCAGAGTTCTAGAAGGCAGGACCATGCTACCTCTGAAGGCTCTAGCGGAGAATCCTTCCTTGCCTCTTAGCTTCTGGTGGTTTCTGGCAGTCCTTGGTGATCCTTGGCTTATAATGACGTCACTCCAGTTTGTGCCTCCCTCTTCATGTGGCTGTGTTCCCTCTTTGTGCCTTTGTGTCTCCAGCCACTGGACATAAACCCAATCTAA
This sequence comes from Panthera pardus, assembly GCF_024362965.1. Classification (NCBI taxonomy): domain Eukaryota; kingdom Metazoa; phylum Chordata; class Mammalia; order Carnivora; family Felidae; genus Panthera; species Panthera pardus. The sequence goes on from NW_026526688.1 coordinate 191,902,565, forward strand.
TCCAATAAGATCTCATTTTAACTTGACTACATCCATGAAGACCTGATCTACACATAAGGGCACATTCACAGGTACTGGGGGTTAGGACTTGTGGACTCCGTTCAATCCACTACACCTATCTTCTAGTGAGGATCCTGACATTTGGGCAGGCCCCCAGCTTCAGAAGGATGCACTCTGGCCCGGGGCTGGAAGGGTGAACCTTTGACCTAGCACTGGCCAACTCTCTTGGCCACAGTGATTGGTTTAGATGTGGGCATGTATGTCCAAATCAGGCAATAAGATTCAACACCGGCATTTTTACTGAAACTCCCATGGACGAAACTTCTTTCCGCTGGGCTAATTTGGAGAGGTTAGCCCGGCCCTGCCTATAGTCACCATACGGATAAAGCTTGTCTGTGAATGAGGAAAGCTTTCAGGGCTTACTTTGGGCCCCTGGATCCTACTGTACCTGAAGTCAGCTTCTTCTAACTTTTCCAATGACATAAGCCAATAAATGCACTTTTGTTTTCTTTTTTGCTTATGGCATTTAGAGTGGTTTTTCTTTTACTTGTAAACAAAGCGTCTCCAATGTTACGTTGTATCCTCTCATTTATACTTTTGTTTCTTCTTGACGTTTTGCAGGTCTATGTGGCCGTATGCTAGAGAAGGTCTGTTCTCTCTTCTCCGGCAGGTCACAACCTAGTGTAGGCATGGACAAAGGCTGTGGACCCTGGTGGCTGACAGTGTCCACAGAGAGAAGCCAGACCGCCTGGCTCCAGCTCCCAACCCCCCAGTGACTGACTGGGTAGCCTTGGGCAAGTTACTCAGCCTTCCCGGGCCTACGCTTCCTCATCTACAAAATAGGAACAGTAACAGTTTTTATCTTCTGGGATTGCTGTAAAGACGAAACAAGTCAATATTTATAAACTACTTAGAATAGTGCCTGGCATTTCCTAACAGCTATATAAGGGATTACTTATTGTTATGAAGTGTTCTTCCTTGATTCCCATAATGGCCCTATGAAATTTTACAAATAAAGAAACTAAAGCTAACTTCAGCAGTACGGTAATTGGTGAGATCCGGTTTACACAGCGAGGGAGTGACAAAACTGGATCCGGAGTGCAGCGTCTTTGACCCTTGGCCAACATGGTCTCCCATGGGTTGGAAGTAGATTACAGAAATCTCAACAGCAGCTCTGAGATCTTTGGGATACTGAATAATTCATGACGACAAAGGTCCTCATAGGTAACTGGATCCTGGGAAGGGAGTCGCTGAAACTATAAAATTTGCCCATTTTTGTTTGTCCGGGACCTAGCATCGTACCTGACGTGGAGTAAGTACCCGATACATGCTTTCTAAATGAATAAATGAATGAATGCATAATAGCTTTTACACACCCTTCTTAAATGGAGAGTCTGGTCTGGAATTAGGGAGGCAAATTGCTAGGACAGCTCTCCTAGCTGTCCTTATTCATTTTGATAAGTTTTCATCCATTTGTTTTACAAAAATATACCACGCACCCACATGTGCCAAGCAACTTCTGAGTGCGAATGGGTGGATAAAATGAACACAGCACCCACACGCCTAGAATTTACAATCTCGTAGTGAACACAGGCAACACACAAGTCAATAGTAAATGCAGACGTGATTACAAGTAGTGGTCAGTGTTGGAGACCTCACAAACAAAATTCAGTGATGGAAAGTGATGGCCATGGATGGGTGTTTAGATCATTTGGTTATGGAGGACCTCCTCAAAGGGGTAACATCTTGAGCTGAGAACGAAGGCTAAGGAAGAGACAGGTGGTCATGGCAGCGACGAAGAGAGGACGATTCTAGAATTTGGAGGAATGAGTTTGCTGTGTACTGGAAATGCAGTGGAAGGAGCAGGGCAGGAAGAAACAGAGTTTGGATGTGGCTGGAAGGGTAAGAAAGGGCCAGATCACACAGAATCTGAGAGAGGAGGTTTCAGCACACGGTGGGCCCTCGGCGAATACTTCTGGAGTGATTAAGTGCGTGTTGGATGGCCCATGCTGTGGGTTGGATTTTACTGTTGATCCTTGAGAAATGAGTGGGTTTTCAGCGGCTACGGCCTTCTTTGGTCATTACAATTACTTACTAGATTTGGTTGAGTCAAGAGGACATCAGAGAATGACAGTGGATGCCACAAGAAAGGAAACTCAATATGTCTTCAAAACTGCAGGGTGGAGACAGATTTCCAAGCTCCTTGGCGTAGTTAGCAATGCCCTCCTCAACCACGGACTGACTCCATTTGTAAGTTTTAATGGCCTGGGCAACGATGACTGGTACCGATGAGAAGATGGCCTTTAGGAATCCCACAGCCTCATCAGTCATTTTCATTCCGGGGGAGAGCCAAGAGCAACAGGAGATGTTTTTCAGCCTCTGCTCTGGCTCTTCTGTTTCCTACGTTCAAGAGACAAGTTTCTGAGCAAAGTGTGCGAGGGATGCCTTTGACTGAAATCAACTTCCCAGGGCAGAGTTCAATTCTTGGGTCTGAGTCCCGTTTATCCCCCTCGTGTCTGCAAAGCATCTTGCTCAAACAAAGCACTTTTCGGGGTGCCTGGGTGACTGAGTCAGTTAGGCTTCCGACTTCGGCTCAGGTCACGATCTCGCGGTCCGTGAATTCGAGCCCCGCGTTGGACTCTGTGCTGACAGCTCGGAGCCTGGAGCCTGCTTCCGATTCTGTGTCTCCCTCTCTCTCTGCCCCTCCCCCACTCATTCTCTGTTTCTTTCTCTCTCTTTCAAAACTAAATAAACATTTAAAGGCTGTTTCAAAAAAGTAGATGAACATTAAAAAAGTTAAAAGAAAAAAAGCACTCTTCTTGCCTTTTTCTGACTCCCTGCCATCCATGCAATAAACCTCACATTCCTTACACTGGTACTTAAACCTTCTAGAAACAGGCTTCGATAGCATTTTACTGTCTCTACTTTCACAATATTTCTTGACTTTGCTTGGTGTCAGACATGTTCATTTCCATTCTGTCTCCTCTGCTTGCGTGGCCTTTCTCTCTGAAAGATATGTTGAGGTTAAATACAAATGCCAACTCCTCTGTGAAGCCTTCCTTGATTTTACTAATTTGAATGAATCCCTCCTTCCTTGGAGGCTCTTTGTAGATTAGCATTTCCTTCATCAGTTTGCAGATGCCTACTATATTATGCCTTAGGTTTTTCCTGCCCTGTCTCCACTGCTAATTCCAGGTGCCCCAGAAGATCTTAAGCAGGATCTGAACTAACAGCCGTGAGGCCAATGCGGGGTTTGAACTCAGGAACCATGAGATCATGACCTGAACTCAAGTCAGACGCTCAATCGACTGAACCACTCAGGTACCCTAAGCCTCTTTTTACAGAATGGAAAACAGAGGCACAGAGAGGTTAGTCAAGTGCCCAAGGTCACACAGCTAGATACAGGATTCTGGATTTAAACTAAGTCAGTGAGGCTCCAAAGTTCATCCTCTAAAAGACGATCAAGTCTGCTTCTCTGTGGTCAAGACCCTGGAGGTGGCAATTAGTTCTGCAAGTAAGGTGTATGTTCAGCACTTGGCACAGTACTTAGTACAGGGTAAGGACTCAATATGGATTTGTCGTGAATGAAGCGACTACAGGTTTCATATTTCTCTTCGTGACCTGAAAATAGAGGCTACGCCATCTAAATCTTCGTTTATCTTCGTCCCCCTGCCACATCTCCGCTGTGTCTTGCACATGTATGTTAGCCGAATGCTTATGGAATGAAGGGGCAGAAAAGAAAAGACAGGGCACAGAGATAAGGGAGGGCCGAGAGGGGAACAGAGAGTGCTAAGAAAACTGGCTTTCTGAAACAAGCAAGCAAAAGGAATTGGAGAGGGTGCAGCTGGGTAGATTTTAAAAAGGACGATGACTTTAATACCCAGAGGGATCAGACGGATAAATGGAAATTAGGGACGGTGCCTGGAGAAGGCCATCAAGAGATGGAGGGAAAAGCGGTAACGATCAGGTCCCACCCCACGCCGCCGACATGAGATGGGGCCAAGGGTGGCCAGAGCTCATGAGGTTTCCAGAGAAGACGAAAATCTGAATTTCCTAGGAAACTCTTTATTTTTGTAAACTGTTGGCAAGTATTCCAAGTTAAAAGAAAAATAAACACTCTGTGGGCTAAATCTAATGTGAATATGGCAAGAGGAGGTCCCTAGCATAAAGGTCAGGTCAGCTTTTAAATCGCCTTGAATGTCTGTGTGAAGAGTTTTGGAGTTTATTCAATACACATCATGCAAAATCATATGTAAACTCATGGCTCAGGCTTTGGGGGTAACAAGACTGTCACAACAGGGGTTAGACTCGTTCACTTTTTTACGGTATACAAACATGGCTATTGGATTTCTCTACGGTTTCCTAAAGGAGTTGATCTGCAGCATTAACATGAGCACATTCTTTCTCTTATGCGCAGCCCTGGGCCAGAATAACATGAGTCATAGCTGGTCCCTTAAGAAATAGGGAACTGGCAAAACCAGCCAGGTGACCTGATGGTGCATAGGGTTAAACAGATACCTGCAATGTGGGGAGAACATTCTGGAAGATTTGGGGCAGCAATAAAAGGGGAAGTAATGAGGCCGGGCTTCAGGGAGAATGGGTAGAAGTGGGGGCGGGGGACAAGGGGTGCCTGCATTTAAGCAGGACAAAGAAGACACTTCATCCTCTTGTCTTTTCCTCCACTTACGCAGGTGTGTGTGGTTTAAGCACCCGCTGGGGGCCCAGCACCACACTAGCCACCGAGGCCAAAGAACAGAGATGCCTTAAAGACGAACATGGACCTGGATGTCAAGCCGCGAAGTGCGTAAGGATTTTGCCCCCGTGACTTACTAGTTGTATGACTTTGAAGAAGTTTTGTAGCAGCTTGAAGCCCCAGTTTCCATATCTGTAAAATGGGGACAGTAGTCAAACGAATCACGTAGGGTTACTTCGAGATCAATAAAGAATATTTGTGTATTCCACTGAGCACAGTGCTTCCCACATAGTAAGGACTTAATAAGTGAGAGCAATGAGCACGTTGACATGTAAATTCTCCACTGGAAGAAAACAGAAGATCCAGTGTTGACCGAGATGGGGACATTGTTTTCTGTCCCTTCCTTTTGTTTACAGCAGTCCCTCTCCCCCATCTCCACAGTTTGGCTTTCTGGAGTTTCAAGTACCAGCTGGAAGCAGAAGCTTCTCCTTCTGACGAATGTCAACAGGAGGCTGGTGCTGCGTCACATGCCTACGTCACTCACCTCCTTCAGATCTGATCTTGCTGGCATGTTATCACGTCACATCATCACAAGTGGGGTGAGTACAGTACAGTAAGATCGTTGGAGAGAGGGAGCCGGATAAGGTGGAGACCACTGTATTTCCTTCATAGCACACACTACAGTTTGAAATTAGGTTCCCAAAGGCTTTTTAGTTCTCCGGTGTTGTGTCCTTTCTCATCCCCAATGGACTACAAGGGACAAGAGGACAGGGAGCATGTCTGCTACCCACGTTGGCCTCCCGGTGTTCCCTAGCACCTAAGTGTGTGTTAGGTACCTAACAATAATAATATTTTTTGAGAATTTATATGTGTGGGTGCTTTTTAAAAAATATTTTTTAAGTTTACTTATTTTTGAGAGAGAGAGAGAGAGAGAGAGAGAGTGAGCAAGCCGGGGAGAGGCAGAGATAGAGGGAGACAGAGACTCCCAAGCAGGCTCCACACTCAGCGCAGAGCCCGATGCAGGGCTTGATCCCTCGAACCATGAGATCATGACCTGAGCCAAAATCAGGAGTCGGTGCTTAACCGACTGAGCCACCCAGGCGCCGCTATATGTCTGGGTTCTAGTACGTTGCAGCGTGTTATCTCATCTAATCCTTTGCAACAATCTTATGGGTTGTTACTCTCATTGTCTCTGGTTTGAAAACAGTGTGACAGAGGCACAGAGAGATGCAGTCACCTGCTGAAGCTCCCAGGGCAGGCAGGTGGTGGAACCAGAATTGAAAAGTGCTCTGACCAGTGCTACGGTCCTCCGGGCCCCCTTCTACCGTGAATGAAATACCCGTGCAATAAATGAATTCATGAAGGATTAATGAAAAAAGATTCAGAGGGGAGGTGATAATTTAATTGGACAGAGGTCGACTAAGAGTTTACAGGTGAACAAGGGCTAAAAGTACAATGTATACATGTGTGTGGAACAGGATTGTAAAGTTTAGGAAGACCAAGGATAACAAGCAAACAAACAAACAAAAGGGGTGTGTGTGTATGTGTGTGTGTGTGTGTGTGTGTGTGTGTGTGTGTGTGTGTAAAGACAGAGAGGGAGACAGAGAGAGTGAGGGAGTGAGTGCAGGTCTTAAGGAGCCCTGTGTGCCTCACCAAGGAGTATGGACATTTTCTTACTGGTGGCAGGGAAACCGTGAAGGGAAACCATGAGGGAAGAGCAGTTTTTCTTTTCTGCAGCCAGCATTCTGATAATGACAAAGACCAATCCCAAGTCAGAAAAGAATTGTGAATCTGAGCAGGGAGGCCAGTGTGCAGACTCTTGAGGCAGCAAAGATGAGAAGCTATGTGGCCCAAGCAGTATAAGGTTTCCGATCTTTCTGCATTTAGTCTTTAGGTATTAACAGGAAGCAGTATTTCCAATAACTTGGAATGGTCTGCAAGAATTAATGAGAGCAAAATTTTACCTTCTATTAGAAAGAAGTTCCCCAAATGGATCTTTGAGCTTTTCCTTTTCTTTTCTTTTCTTTTCTTTTTTCTTTTCTTTTCTTTTCTTTTCTTTTCTTTTCTTTTCTTTTCTTTTCTTTTTCTTTTCTTTTCTCTTTCTTTCTTTCTTTCTTTCTTTCTTTTTTTTTTTTTTTTTGATCAATATTGGGCTGCACATGCCTGCTAGGTGTTACTTTGCTTTTTTTTCCGAAAAAGCCATGTAAACACAAACTCAGGCAGGCACTAAACTCTTGGAACGTCCTTAGTTTGGGAATCTAAACACAAGGAACCGTTAGATTTTGCAGTGGCCATCATTCCAAAACATAAATCAAGCCAAATTTGTTTGAAATCTCGTGTTTAGAAGGTTGTGTGTTTTGACAAACCTTGCAGCAAATTTAGTCCAGCTTTTGGATTTGTAATGAAACTTGAAACTAAGCATGCTGGCCTGCCCTGGGGTCTTCTCGAACAAGTTCCAAGCAGCCCGAGTGTAATGCCTCCCCTAATCTCATCCTGGCAAGGGACTTTACTGTGTTGAGTTGCACTACAAGTTTGGGGTGGACCCTACACGTATCTCCTCCAATCAAGACAAAGGGCTGATCAAGACAGCAATTTGGGGGTATTTCTGCTCCTGAGTATTCTTAAAGAGTGTAAATTACAGAATTAGCAATACCTTATCCCCTGTTGGCTAGTGACTTGGAGATACCCCAAGCCATGATTGGGGCAGAAAGTTAATTAATCTGCTTATTAAAAAGAAGAAATGTCTCATTTGCATGCATTTACATTCAGGGGCTTGCGTGCATCACCCTTTTTGGTGGTCTCTGCTTTCTCTTCTTAATACCACAGACCTAGCTAGGTCTTAGCTCAATACATTTACATTTTCTGCATCTAGGCTTTGTTTGAGGGGTATACGTCTGGTTATCGTTGGGTCCAGTAGAGTGTGATTTTCATATGGGTCATTTAGTTCTCTGTAGAGATCCTTTCCCCTCCCTTGAGCTGTGCCCGTTTTCCTCCAGCTATCATGTACCTCGGTTGCAAAAAGATTTATGTTCTTGACCAATCTTGGAAAATAAAGACTTTGCCTCCATCAGAGTTGGACATGTTATTTGGGGATGAGCCATTCAATTATCTGCAATTTCCTACTCAACTGAATTTTCCATGGTCATTTTTTGTGGGAGTTTCCCCCTTGTTGCTTTTCCTATCTTATTTGGAGGTCGGCTTTGGGAGGTTTTTTGTTTTTTGTTTTTTTCTTCTTCTTGAAAAAAAAAAAAAAAAAAAAGCCCACTGCTCCAAGGGTGTATCCTAGGCATTCCACATTCGGAATGATTGTTTTACCTGAAAATGCTTCGGTAACCTGAACCCAGGCCCCCCTTAAATCTGCTTGAACTGAAGCCTTGGGAGAAGAGGGAGGGGCTGGGAAGAGGGTTGATTGGGGAGCCTGGGGGTGAGGAGGGGGTGGAAATGCAAAGGCTGTAACAAGCCCTTGGAACAACAGCAAGTAAACCCAAAACTATATGGGGAGATTAGTGCAGAAGGAAATCTTGGCTTGCCAGTGAATCACCAGCTCTAATACAGGGGACCACAGTGCAGTGTTGCTGTATTTTGTGGTAATCACATTTCTGATACATTACAACAGTGTGACTGTCAGGGGTGAGTGGCTCAGGCAGCGGTTAAACCACCTATATGCTAACAAGCTTAGCAATCAGGTTGTGAAGGGTCCTGGCTGGAGGAAAAAAATTAAAACCAAACCTTAGACTTCTGTCAGACTGTGAGGAGAATTATATTTTTGAACTAGTCTACAGTGTGGACAGGAAATGACCTCTCCACAAACTGCTTCTTTAAAAACAAGCAGTGGTGCCTAAAGCCATCCAGCCTCCTCTCTCTCTCTCTCTCTCTCTCTCTCTCTCTCTCTCATTCACTCCCTCCCTCCCTCCCTCCTTCCCTCCCTCCTTTCCTCCCTTCCTCCCTACCAACCTCCCTTCCTCTCTGAAGCTCCTGCTCTCTCCCTCTCCCTCCTCTCCCGTGCTCCCTCCCTCCCTCCTTTCCTCCCTCCCTCCCTCCCTCCCTCCTCTCGCGCTCTCTCTCTCCTCTCCTGCTATAGAGGGCTCCAACAGCAGTTCCCAGCCAGTGTGTTCAGCCTGCCTGCCTGCCTGCCTCTGTGTGTGTATGTGTGTGTGTGTGTGTGTGTGTGTGTGTGAGCGTGTGCGTGCGTCTACTTTGTACTGTGAGGAACACAGCCCATGTGCTCTGCATGGACGTTACTGATACTCTGTTTAGCTTGATTTTCGACAAGCAGGCAAGATGTCCAGCACACCACATGACCCCTTCTATTCTTCTCCTTTCGGCCCATTTTATAGGAGACATACACCATACATGGTTCAGCCAGAATACCGAATCTATGAGATGAACAAGAGGCTGCAGGCTCGCACAGAGGTAAGTACTCCAACCTTGGATGTATGTTTGTGTGTTTTTTTCAAACTGTGCATGGGCTTTTCCTGGGCTGCTGGCTGAATTCTGTGGGAAGTGTCCCACTAGATACTACCACGTACGTGGAAATGAGCGCCAGGATGAATCCACTAGTTTGAACGCCGGGCTTCCAGGCACAGCAACTCTTGGAGCTGGGGACAGTTTCTGCCGGAATCTTGAAATAGACAACCCAGCACTTGATTTGCCTGCCGGGGCTCCAGAAATGCTCTTCTTCCAGAACTCTGGGGTTTGCAGGCTCTGAGTCAGTCCCGTTAGTGTTTCGTGAGATATGATTCCAAGGGATTTTGTGATCATTTGCATCTGGCAAAATACATTTTTAACAAATCCCAGAGGAAGTCTGCTTTGACCTGCATTTGCTTTTCAAAGTCATCAAAATCGAGGTGGAGGGGGGAGAAGGGTAAGCCCACACACTTTTCTGAACTAGCCCTGGAGGGACACATTGTTTGTGTATTTCCGTGTTAAATTCAGAAACCAGTTGCTTGGGGCAAGGGGGTTCTCGACTTCTCTTATCGCTGCTGGGAGTGTCTCCTAAGGAGCTCTACCTTCCCCGGGAGCCGGCTCAGCCTTCAAGTCAGCTTGAGTTTTGCATATTTGTAATCTTGTGCCTGAGAGGGGGGAGTGAGCCTCTGCCTCCTCGGCCAGCAACTCTGGGAGCCGAGAGAACAGGACTTTCAGAACTTTGTAAATGCAAAACTCCAGACTGCCTCCTGCAATTTAAATATTTAATGCCAGCTGACTTTTTCTCTGGGCTAGCCTGGCCGGGTCTTGCTGCTGGGCTGCTGGGCTGTCCAATTTGCCTGTAAGTTGGGGCTTTGTGTTGAAGTGTTTTGACAAGGAGTTTGTGATGGGTGCACCAAAGTGACTTTGGGAAGTAGAAATCGCTGGGAATTCCGTCTTCTCTGCCGGAGTACAAAATACCCAGAGGGCTGATGGCACAGAGCTTTAAGGAAATAGCCTTGGTGGAATTTTAGATTGAACACTAAGTCTCAGCTCTGGAAGGGGACTCTGTTAATGTTGTATGATAAAATAAAGCACACTTGCTTTAAATTGTCAACAGAGCCATGGAGAATTCATGACGTTTAATGCATTTAATACAGCTAACAAGATGTGACCTGCTTTCTGATTGGCTAACTCCTGGACAAGGACTGATGTTTTTTAAAAAACTGGGTTGTCTTTAGTACTGCTGTTTTCTTTATATGTTAATACATCATAGAAGTTAAATATAATTGATGATACTGTTTCTCTCCCCAGAAGCCAGTAGCTTTTACACAAGTGTAAACTCTGTTTTGCTTAGGGTGGCGACCTGTTGGCAGGAAATGATATTCGTGTGTGTGTGTGTGTGTGTGTGTGTGTGTGTGTGTGTGTGTGACAGTTGGTATCTTTCATTCAGGTTTTTGCAACTATTTGTTGGACTCTTAAATTCTTGCATGAGCTATTGGTTGTCATAGCCTGCTTATCAGAATTAGGGGGATAGAAAATGTCTTGTAGTTCAGGCACACATTAATTGCTATACAAATTTGAGGTTAAAAAAGGTCTTAAAAATATACTTGGTTGAAAACAAGAGAACAGGGGCCATGAAGGCTCAATTCTTGAACAGCTACAGGATTTAAAAAAAATAACCTGTGTCCAGCTCGCGTTTTGGAAAGTTTTTGAGAAGTTGTGGAATGAGGTTTTTCTCCCATCCTCCTTGGTCAGAAGAACAGGCAGATTTCTCTGATGTCTATGTTCCCCTGTGCTCCTAAATTATCACTTGGCCAGGTCACAGCTAGATTATCTGGGGCACTTCTGTGTCCTAACCCTCACAAAAATCTACAGTTGCAGAAAAGTCCCACATTTGTTTCGCATTTGAGAGAACACCTTCGAAAAGTCCCCCATTTGTGGTATGTTTCTTAAAAATGTCACATTATCTTTTGTGAGAGCTGAACTCAGGAACTCCTACCTTTTGGATTATGGGGTATTACTTTTAAAGATTTTCCCCTGAGTAGAAAAAAACAGCTTCATAGCTCAAGAAACTGGAGAGAAAAGCTTGCTCTGACAAATCTTAAAGATTTTTTTAAAAACCTCTCTGATTGTGAGAAAAAAGCACTGTGAACTGTTTTCTGGTATGTTCTAGAGCCAACCCCGAACATTTCCCCACTAATTAGATCTTTTTTACAATTATCCAAATAATTGCCCTGACACTTCTTTTCTCTTTGCCAAGCCGTAAATGATGTCATGAACCCAAGGCCATAAATTTGTTTTTATTTCATATGTAAAAAGGAGAGAATAAAATAATTTCTACTGAGCCATTTAAATATTAACATTAAATACTACATTTTGATCATAGTTTGTAATTGGAAAAGAAAATATTTCGAAAAAAAAAAACTTTTCGTGAGAAAGTTACATTGTGCCTTTACCAACAATGATTATCGATGATAAAGTTGTTCTGAGCCCTGTAGACGGTTGACATAAAATACAATAATACCCAGCAAGAGTTACCAGGTTATTCACACACAAAATCAAATAGATTATTGAGTGACTTTTGGAACTTAACCAATGCATTCAATCATTTTGGACAAAAGAGACTCACTTCTTTCTCCTGTCTTCTGGTTCCTGCTCCTATATTACATGGTACTATTTCACTGACTCCTCATTACACACACACACACACACACACACACACACACACACACACACACAATCTGGGTAATACTCTCAAGTCCCTATTCCTTTTTAAACATAGATTCGGGTAGAAAGAAATTGTAGCAAATCAATGTTGAATGAATAAATTGTAATCGAGTTTGTAGAAATTTCCTAGTAACCTCCTTTTTATGGAAAGGAAAGAAAGTGGTAAGGAAGCAAGGGGTTTACCTATTCTCCCCCAGTAGCTGACCCCCAACCCCTTCCCTGGGGCATTCTCTCAAGTGATTGGTGCATTTCTTCCAATTAAATCAAATCGAAGTCCATCAGAAGCAGAGTAGTTACAGTTTTGAGAGCACTGGATTGGGAGTTCTCCTGTTCCTAACTTGTTTCTGTCACTTACTAACTATTTGGCATAGATATCACGGTTCCTCATCTGAAAATTACCTTGCAATACCCCTCTGACTTAAAAATTCAGATTCTGCAAAAGTCCTGGGTTTGGTTTTCTTCTGTATGAGAGAGTGCTGCAAGCCAGCACGAGGAGCACAGACATTATTTCTTGGTTCAGGGTATTCAGTTCAAAGTCACAAATGGCCCTGAAATAATGGGGTGATAGTGGAGAAAACACGGAAAGCAGAGACCCTGCCAGCCTTGTTTAAAGTAGCACTTGGAGCCTGAGGTTCCTGGGACATAGTAGTTACTCAGTAAACATCTGTTAACTTGCCAGTGGATGCATCACTACATGGAAGAGGAGAGAAAGTTTGAGAACTAGGTCCTTGGAATTAATTCTGATGCCTTTGGGGGCCTGGTGCTCCCTGAAGCTGCTTTGGGCATCAGCTTCCCCCACCCTAAAAGTGCTCTCTCTTCCCCACACTCTCCACATTTATTTCACCATGACGTAATTTAGATCCATAATCTTTGTGGCAAAAGCGAGCAAGTCTCTAAGAGATTATAGGACCTTTTTAAAGGAATATGAGTGTATTACAAAGCAAACAAAAACAACAAGAATATGTTTTAAATGCTATTGGCTGTTCTGGGAAATAAAGTTTATTTGCAACATCAGAATCTCAGTGGAATTTCGTAAAGAAATGCGTGGGTGTCCTCCCTACCCCCGCCCCCCCCCACTTTTTAAATGAAGTTAAGAGAAACTCTTTGAGATTTGCGTCACAGTTGGTCACTAGTAATTCCCAGGCAGTAGGAAGGGGGTGACATTTTCCGTTGTGTAGGCTACCATGATTTACCCGTGTCTTCCAAAATTCATGGATGGTCTTGCTGTCCCAAATGTATCCGGGAGGGACACAAGTGCCCAATTATACAGTTAGTTTAGCATCGCACACAGAGTGCGATCAGGTAGGCTATAAAGACATGGTGTACAGATATCAGAATTTGTTCTCCGAAAAGCTTCAGTAATCACAAAAACAGCATTTCCCCCCCACTTCCTGAGCTCCGTGAAATGAAAATATAGGTAAAATATGAAACACATGATAGTGACCTTCATTTTTCGAGAAAAGATTTCACTGGTGTTGGATTCCTCTAGAATTTCAGAAAGTTTATCAAGTTATAAAAATCTCCTTATCGTTGGTAACTTTTCTGTACTTTGTCCTCATTCAAACTACCAAACTCGTCTGCATTGCAATAAAGCTGTTTTTAAGTATATATATATATATATATTTTTTTTTTTCCTGTTGGCAATGCGCTCCTTTTAATAAAATACCACAAACTCCAGGAAAGTGTGGGTTCCATTATGTATTTGTTCTGTTTCGAGGGTTTTTCTCCCCCCTTTCTTTTATCAACATTACACATCCCACTCCAAAAGAGAAAACCGTGATTACAATTGGAAGCCACACACACAAGGTTTTTATTAGAATTACAGTTTTTGGTTTTACAGGATTTAATATGAACGTGAAAAATGTTTGAAGACCTTGAAATTTAAATCTGCTGCTTGTACCCCTCCTGGTCCTTCTCTCAAACTCCCTGGGGGGGGGGGGTGGGAGGGGACTGAAGGGGGGGGCTCTCATTCTTCTCTTTCAGTTACATTTTTATATACTTCAGTCACAGGGTTTCCCGTTGTAACATCATGTTTATTCATGGGGTAGCTGAATATCCCTGATCAGACGGAGTCTAGTTAAAATGAGATTAGGTATTTTGGATAGGTAGAAAAAAATGAGAAATACTTTGTGATAACTTGGATTTTTTTCCCTAGAAATTTAGAAAGAAACATGTTGTCGTTGCTCCGCATCATATGAATGATTTTCAGTGTTAAACACAGAACTTTCCAAGTTTTTCCGAAGGGGGTTGGTGAGGAGTGGGGGGAGGGGGCATTGGTAGCGGTAAGGAAAGCGGTTTTGAAAATGTTAAATGAAACCAAAGTGCAGTTTTAAAAAGGAGAACTTCCAAACTCTCCTATTTTTCAGAATCTCTGCATGGCCTCAGAAAACAAACTGCAGGACTCATACCGATTTTATTTTCCTGACGTCTTTTTATTTTCCCCCCATGCTCTTGCGATGGGAACTGTTTTTAATTAAAAATTGCTGCAAACTAACTATTAGTAGGGAGGCCAAGAAGAAGAAGAAAAAAAATCTCTCAACTCCCATTCAACACAGATTCTTATCAGTCTAAAATCAATGCACATTTAAATCTCTCCCTTTTTGGTGTGTAAATGATAATATAGGATTTAAAACAGTATGCGTTTTTTATGCGTTTAGCTTTTTGTTTGGGTTTCAGAAAGAAATTAATTTAAATTGTATGGAGAACAGGGCTATAAATCTCCTTTTATTACATTTGTCCACATTAACTCATTTTTCACGAGAAACACAGAACACCTCCTTTCTGAACAAGCCAACAACACATAAAACAAACAACCCTGAATATCCAACTTTATCCATAGTCAAGAACAAGATTCATCAACTTATTTGGATTTGGTTGGTGGGTCTCAAAAATATAATTGATCTGGGAAAACAATCTCTTTTTTAAAGTGTCAGAAAACAGAGCTTTAAAAAATGTTCAACTGATGTGGAGACTACATATACCTTTGTCATTATCTGACAAAGATATTGTTTGCTGCCCTTTCTTTTTTTCTTTCTTTCTTCTCTCTTTTTCTTTCTTTCTTTCTTTCTTTCTTTCTTTCTTTCTTTCTTTCTTTCTCTTTTTTCTTTCTTTCCCTTCCTTCCTTCCATCAGTTTGAGCCTAGATTTTTTTTAAAAACTCACATTGTAGGAGCATGCATCTGCACATAGGCAACTATCAATACTTAAAACAGAATTTGGTTATCTCTTCAAGAATTGCTGTATTTTAGACAATGACAATATCTGGGAATACAGAGGTGATTAAAATATTTTTCTGTCCTCTGGAAGCTTACAATTTGGTAATGAAGGAAGACATACAAACCAAGTCTTACAATGAAGTGCCATAATAGGTTCATAGTGTATTATGGGTGTGTCCATGTACTGAAAGGTACAGACCCTTCTGAAAGGTCGTCAGGATGATAATAGTTAACATCATTGGGGTGCTCGCTATGTGTCGAACATGGGGCTAAGTGCTTTCTGTGGGTCAGTGCCTGTAATCCTTATACTTGCCTCATGAGGTAGGTACTACTAACTGCATTTTTACTGAGGAAACAAAGGGTTAAGTAAACTGTCGAAGGTCACACAGATGGTAGTTTAGTTTTAGAGATTGTGCTGTTAACTTCGCTGCTGTAACACCTCTCTTGCGATAAGAAATACTAGCCAGGACTTTGGTTTCACCTGTAGAAATTTATTAGGCACTGCCTGGAAAGTGGACCTCGTCTACGTAACTTGACTTGACCACTTGTCTCTCAAATTCCTGACTGATTTCAAAAGGGATGATGTGAAATCCCAAAGGATGATGCCAAAGGTGGAAAATATACCCTGTTTGTTGACAAAGAACCAAAATGATACTCCCTATGGAAGAATGAGTGTCCTCGGTATTCATTGAAGTGGTCTTCTCTGAAGTCACTGAAAGTGTTGTGGACTGTGATGCATAGTCACCTCAAAGTTTAATTCTTTTACTTAAAAATAGTTAGGTTCCCATCCTGTGCTGGACTCTTCTCAGGCAGGCTCTGTGGAAGACGGTGTTTTAATTGTCTTAAACAATTCAAATATAAGGAGATTAAATCACAGTCAGAGTTTGTCATGGTGTTAGCTTCCTTTGCATCAATTAGGAATCTTAGAGGTGCCTGGGTGGCTCGGTCAGTTAAGCATCTGACTTTGACTTAGATCATGATCTCCCGGTTCCTGGGTTCGAGCCCTGTGTTGGGCTCTGGGCTGACAGCTCAGAGCCCGGAACCTGCTTTGGATTCTGTGTCTCCCTCTCTCTCTACCCCATCCCCTGCTCACAGTCTGTCTCCCTGTTTCTCTCTCTCTCTCTCAAAAATAAAAAAAAAAAAATGAAAAAAATTAAAAATAAAAGGAATTTTAGAGAAAATAAGGTGTCCAGGGGCTTCCTACCCACCTAGTTTGATCCTGATCCTCTTGTACGAGGCAGTCTCCACACCCTGTGTCTCTGCGTTTCTTTGTGGGAGGTGATGTTCCTTCCTTACCCTTGCACCCCTACTTCGGCTCTCAGTGAGGCCACCGTCTTTACAGTAAACGCCTGCCACTTGTCGGACATAAGATGGGTTTCCTCATTTATCCACCCCAAGCCTGACATGCATGCATTCTCGTTCTCCTTTAACAGATAAAAGTGAAACCCAGAGACGGGGAGGCGGAGTCCATACCCCGGCATCCCTGGGGACGCCATCTTCTAACTCCTGCCTTCAGTGTTCTCTCCCAAGGCAGGTGGGAAGGGCTCCCCACCCCTTTTGGAGGCCCTGACTTGCCCTCACTTTACCACCACTTTTGACTAACCTAATTTGAAGTGTTAGCCTTCCAAATGAAAACAGAGGCTCAGGGTTAGAGATTTGACAGACCCCTCTGAAGAGGTGGGGAGTACTCTGTCCTGGTGACATCCCAACCCCATCCACTCTTTTCAGGGTTTGGAGGGCCACCCAACTGTGCTCCCTGCTGCCTCTCTCCATCTTAAAATCTGTTCCCCGCAAGCAGCCGCAGGGATATTTTTGAAGCGTGAATCCGATCACATCACTCTCTGGCTTTCCCTCACACCTAGCGTCAGCTCCCAACTCCTTGCTCTAGCTGTGAGAATACAATTGATCCTGAGGTCTCGTCTCATCTCCTTCTACATGTTCAGTGGACTCCAGCCACAGGGACCATCTTTGGATCCATTAACTCTTCGAGCTCATTCACGGCTCAACATCTTTGCCCTCGGTGGTGGGATAGTTCTGTTCCTCCATAATAATCCATAGAAGTATTAGCAGGCCTAATTTGAATTAGAATTTGGCCTGATGTTGACTTTATTTGCAGGTGATCAATTAAATATCTCAAAGAAAGCAATGACCACGAAGGGTGAGCGTCCAGCACTTAGTAGGTCCTCTACTGACCAGCTTAAATGTGCCCTTCACAGAAAAGCTCCCCTTGGATCACCTCAATTAAAATTCCCTCCCTTAACCCCACTCACTTTCTATCACATGGCCTGATCATTTTCTTCACAAAAATGACAGCAAGCTGATATTTTCTTGCTTCTAGTTTATTTCTTAAGCGTTTGTTTTTCTCCCCCAGAATACGAGCTGTGTGAGGGCAGGGGCCTCATTTGTCTTGTTCAGACTTGTCAATCACAGCCCCCCCTCCCCGCTGCACCTCCCCATGCCCCGTAACGCATAGTTGATATGCAAAATATATCAGTTGAATAAAGGAAATTAAGTTGTGCCAACACTACCCAGATTCACACTGGAGTTTACCTCGAGTCTTACCAACAGTTACAGCTGGAAACGAATCTGTAAGCCTAATAGCCCGGTGAATTTCACTGATAGAATGCTCAGCCAGACCTGCAGAAAAAAGAAGGCTGAAGAGGGACTTTCTTCTGTGAAGAAAGCATTGACCTGAGAATCTTGCCTTCTGGGTGGTGTGTCTGTGGGGAGTCTCCTGACTTCTGATTAAAAATCTTTATCCTTATCCTAGTGTTTTTCCTCATCTGATATATCTACCACTTATCTCTCTTTGGATCTGCCGAAGGGGCCACAGCCATGAGTTATGATATGAATCATGACCACACCTTACATTTCCCGGAGCACTTTGCATTTTGGGAAAGGGCTTTCAGGGCCATTAATTAGCTTGTTTGAAGTGATTTGCCCAACAGAAAATAAGAGAAGTTATATTAGTATATGATGTTGTGGTTTATGATAACTGTGTTTGCTAACTGTCGTGCGTTTGTGTGCGTGTGTGCGTGTGCATGAGAGACAGACAGATAGACACACAGAGAGAGAGATCCTTGCCCCAATCAGATTGTGTTTGTGTACGTGTGCACCTTCCAGCTGGGAAACATGTGCACCGGTGTCTGCTCCTTTGGAGCAACAAGAGGGACATGCGTGGAGTGTAAAGATCTGAACTCAAGTATGACTGATAACAAGTCAGATCTGGATCCAAACCCGGGCTTTTCGTCTTGCCTGCTGTGTGATCTGAGGGAAAGTTTCTTAACTTTTCTGAGGGTTTGTTTTCTTAGCCTGAGTGTTAGGTTGGGAGGGGAATGGCTAAGGCACGTACAATGCCTGGAACAGTAATCCGCCCCCGGCCCCGTGTGCAGTTTCGCTTTCCTCGGTTTCAATTATCTGCCATCAACGGAGGTCCAGGAGCCGGTGATCCTCCTGATATGTTGTCGGGAGGTCAGTAGTAGGCTAACACCATATCGCAATGCCTGCGTCTGTCACCTCCCTTCGCCTCATCACATAGCCGTTTTGTCATCTGGCATCATCACTGGAAGAAGAGTGACTACGGTATGCTACGGTTTTTCGAGACAGAGAGAGCACATTCACATAACTTTTATTCCAGCATATTATTATCACTGTCTTATTGTCTTGTTAATTATTATTAATCTCTTTCTGGACCTCATTTAGGAATTACACTTTATCATAGTTCTGTATGACAGGGGAAAACGTGGTAAATATGGGGTTTGGTACTATCCACAATTTCAGGCATCCATCAGGGGGCTTGGAATGCATCTCCCACATGGAAGGGAGGATTTCTATGTGTAGTAAGTGCTCAATAAATGTGAACCAAGATAATGATCATAAGCTGTTGCCCTTATTCTCTATCCTATCAGCAAATCGAGTAGTGTAAGTAATGAAACACTGCTTGATTTCCTGAAAGTATCTTTAAAAATATTTTTTTCGCCTGGTTTGTACTAGCATATTTCCGTTTAATGAGCAAAATTTGCTATGATGTTATAAGACTTGTGGATTTGGTATTCTCACAATATATGCTAACGTGACCAGGGTTTTTCAGTGCCATACAGTAGTGCTCACGTGATAATCATATACCTTCTGGTGGCCGCGATCACCCCCAAAATCCGGGTTGTAATGATCTCTGAGACATACCCGTAGTCTCAGATTAAGGACTGACCGAAGTGTGGGACACATGTCTTCCATTCTGTTGGGAAGAAGCTACGTTCAGGATTTGCTCCGGCTAAGAACTCAGTGGAGAGAACAGAATGTTGAGAGGGTCCCTTGTTCCAGAGAGCCTTTGCAGGGCCACCTAAATGGAGAGCACACACCTGCTGGCCTTGACTGGCCATCTCCTTCAAAGAGGCGCCCTTCTCAACACACAGCTTCGCACAGACTTCTCCAAGGGAGCTGTGTCAGCAAGGGCTGGAAGCCGGAAGCGCCACCTCCGTGTCTGGACTGATAACAGCCCTGCCAATTGATCATCCGCTGTGACACCTTGTGGCTTGCTCCCTAACACAGTGAAAACGCCACGAGTGGAAGTGGCGATGTGCTGAATGGCACCATGCGGCATCCTTCTGGCCTCAGGGCTCAGGTTGATGGGGAGGAAAGCTGCCTCCTTCTGCTTTCCTTAGAGATGCACCTGGGCGTTCCAATGTGCTGGTACGTCCCACTAATACCAGGGTAGAGTTTCCTTGATTTTTCCTTACTGAGTTCTTTAAACTACGCATAGCTTCCTACATTACATCTCCTTGACCAACTCACCTGCGATTTTTATTTAGATCTCCACATTAGGATTTTTTATAAATCTTTCTAGTCAAGTATCTTGCATAGCTCAAACATTAAGTTATTTGCATATATATGTATATGTGTATATATATATATATATATATATATATATATATATATATTGAGAGGGTAGCGTTTGTTAAATTTTGCTTCCCAATAGGGTCATTTCTTAGGACTCATGAGGATTTTATCTTGAGACTGAAAATTGTGTAGACAGGCAAAAGCTAAACTAATAAACAAGGCTGACCCTTTGGCAATGCACACACACACACACACACACACACACACACACACACGTCTTCTTCTGCCTTATAATTTCAGCCATGATTACCCTGCAGTTGACTAAAATTTCTTGCCTAAAACTGAAATGAAGCAGTTGGTGAATATCTCCTGCCTTGAAAGGTTCTTATGGAGAACATTTGGTGGAGACGACCACTCTCAAAATAGCTGAATCCTAGAATTTCAGAGCTGGAATAGACATGAAAGATCATCCAGCCCTATAGCTCCTGACTTTGGAAGTGCAGAAACGACACATAGGCGGGGCTTACCTGGGCTCCCAAGTGCTGTAAAATGGTCTCAGGTTTTCTAAATCTTAACACTTGTTACTTGAGAATAACCAGGAACTGGCCACATTAAACACCATCTTACCAACTACTACCAATCTTACAAAAATTTCCTTTTTGTTTTTTTTAAAGTTTATTTATTTATTTTGAGAGAGTATCCCAAGCAGGCTCCACGCTGTCAGCACAGAGCTGGATGTGGGGCGCCAACTCAGGAACCGGGAGGTCATAACCTGAGCCAAAATCAAGGGTCCGGCACTTAACCCACTGAGCCACCCAGGCGCCCCCTACAAAAACTTGTATGTTTGAAATCCCTTTCACCTTTTCCGGTTTTCTGATTGCGCTAAAATAGTATCAGTCTTTAACATCATGCTGCTGATGTTGAAAAACACATCACTAGTCTACATTGCTGCAGACTTTATGCGGCGCCTGGGTGGCTCAGTTGGTTAAGCGTCTGACTTTGGCTCAGGTCATGATCTGATGGTTTTTGGGTTCGAGCCCCGCATCAGGCTCTGTACTGACAACTCAGAGCCTGGAACCTGCTTTGGATTCTGTGTCTCACTTTCTCTCTGCCCCTCCCCCGCTCACACTGTATTTCTCTCTGTCTCTCAAAAATAAATAAATGTTAAAAGAATTTAGAATTGGGGCGCCTGGGTGGCTCAGTTGGTTGAGCTTCCGACTTCGGCTCAGGTCATGATCTCATGGTCTGTGTGTTCGAGCCTCATGTCGGGCTCTGTGCTGACAGCTCGGAGCCTAGAGCCTGCTTCAGATTCTGCATCTCCCTCTCTCTCTCTGACCCTCCCCTGTTCATGCTCTGTCTCTCTGTCTCAAAAATAAATAAACATTAAAAAAATAAAAAAAAAATAAAAGAATTTAGAATTTATGATTGTTTTCTCTGCCAATTTATTTAAAATTAAATTGTATATGTTTTAAAACATATATTTAATTTTTCTAATTTTAAAAACATGGTGCATTATTAACATAAAGTATTTATAAATACAACAATGTGCAAAAAGGCATATACACATTTTCTCTAAAATACAAGCAAAAATGGCTGTTAACATATTGGTATGTAAATGGAATCCACACAAGCATGTGTATCAACCTTTTCATGCTTAGGAGCATAGTGGGTGCCCTTTTGAATCCAGCTTTCTAAACTAACATTAGGAGTGTTTCACCACGCTCTTAAACCTTTTTCAAATATACTGTGAATTCCCTGAATTCTTTACACTTATGCTTATGTTTTGAAACATAAGATAGCATCTAAATATTAAAAAAATTGTCTGGCTCCTTTGTGCCATGATTTGAACTCAAAGAAGTAGAATTTTTAACAATCTGTCTTGTCCCCCAGTTCTGAGATAGGATACTGGTACTAAGGACTTAGCTGTGGTAACTATTATGGTTACCATTAGCATGTAATACTAGTCAGAAATCTTCACTGAGGGCTCTCTGTCTCCTTTTAAGAATGATTTTCCCTCCTGCTTGAAGGCAGATCCTTCCCCCCACCCCCCCGACTGTTTTTCTTTCTCTTGTATTTTTTCTGAGTCAAGAGGCAGCAGGCATGCAACCTTGTGTGAGGTTTATAAATCAAAAGATTTTGCACAATTTATACTGGGAAGAAGGAGCTTGAATTAATGTTAAGAGTTAGTGTTGATCTAGAACCAGTAGGCTGGGCTATAGCAAGTTAATTTATGACACCGTTTGAAGGACATATATTCGATTCAAGGAGAAAAGTGATATCTCAAAAAGTGGGCTGTGTCATGAGTTGTATGCAATGTTATCTTATTTTCTTCACTGGATCGAAGAGATCCTTGGGGTCAGGTACTATCTTATTCATGTTTGTATCCTTCATGACAATTTACATTCTCTGTGGCCAATAGTGGTCTTTTTTTAAAGGCACATTTCACAGAGACAGCCATTTTGTAACTAGATTCTGAGTTATCACTGTTTTAATACGGGTAATATACATTTTATAGATAAGCTTCATACACATATGCTTCTATTACAATGTCGTGGTGTGCAATACCCTCCCCAACACGGCACTGGCATTAAATGATTAACTTCTGGAGTCATGCAGACTTATTTTTCTTACTATTTGTATGAACTTGAGTGAGTTAATTTACCTTTCTGCGTCTCAGTTGCCCTCCCGGGTAATGTAGGAATGATGACAGAAACTACGTCTTTGGGTTTTTATGAGGATTGAGTGAGATCATTCTTACAAAGTGGTTAGCATGGCGTTTCTCCTCTGTATGTATTAACTATCATTACTATGGCTTATTTGTTTAGTGGATATTGGACACTTACCCTATGTGATATTTACTGGCCTAGAGATGAAGAGGGAAGGAGTTTAGCAAGGGCACAGTAAGGATCTGTAGGAAGGAGGGTCTTGTGGGATGAGGGGGGATTTGCCAATCTGAAAAGAATAGCGGGAAGAAGGTTTTGGCAGAAGGAACAGCACATGCAAAGAAATTGAGCTTTGAAAGGCGATATCCTGTTTGAGGAAGGGTGAGGATTTGGGCATGGCTGGGGCTCCGGGTCTGGGGAGTCAGGTCAATATGTATGTATGTATTCGTGTCGGGTGGGGTTGGTGAGGGTGGTAGGAGATAAGCATGGAAAGGAAGTGGGATTCTGATGGTGAAGGCCTTGGTGTGCTGAGCCAGGACGTGTGGTCTTCATCGTTGAGAGACTATTTATTTCCTGGACTTCACACGGTAAGTACAAGCAGGACCCTGATGTGATTGTTTAGTTTCTCTGTGCCTTGGTTTTCTCTTTGGGAAAATGATACCACAATAGTACTCACCTCACAGGATTGTTTTGGAGAATTTAATGAGATAAGGCCTATAGGTCCCTAGACTAGCACCTGATAAATGGTAGAGATTAAACCAACATTAGCTTCTACCGTATTGGACAAAGGGAACTGATAAAGGTAGTTTTTTGCCTGTGTGTGTGTGTGTGTGTGTGTGTAACACTTTGATCTGCTTTTTGGCAAGATCCCTCTGGTCACTTTGTGGAGGGGGGACTAGCGGTCTGTCTTGGAACATACTTGTCTGCTGAGAGAAGGGAATCCGTGAATGGGGAGATGCACAAAGGAAAAATTACACACAGTTACTGGCTGATGGAGATATTTTTAGCCCAGTGTGTCTGAAGCAAAGGATAGATTTTCATGGCATTTTTTTCTAAAGATGCAAAATTACCGTGAGCCAGGGTTATGTAACTTGCCCAGGGCCACTTTATTTGTGTACCAGTGAGGCCCATGATGTGGTTCATGGAACTTTCAGCAGTCATTTTAGAAGATGGGTCCCCATGTCTCCAGCCCTGACTTTTCCCTCTGCCTTTGACAGATTTGGGAAACCGGAAGTGATGCACTATGCCTTCTGGGAAAACCTCCTTACGTGGTAGCCAGCCTGGCCAGAGGACCCCATAGCGATGTGGCAGTTAGTCAAGTGAAAAGGCAGAGTGGGGAGAGACAAGACGGAGAGATTTGAAATCCTACCCCGTCCAGGATGGGGAGCATAAGTCTCAGAAACCCAGTTTCCAAGGTGGCAGGCTAGAAATAATCCATCAACATCAGGCACATCTTAAACACTCAGTGGGACCATGGAGGTAAATTGCCAAGACAGGGGTGGTGTTGGGTAGCGACTCTTCCCTTCCCTCCATGGCATTTGATGCGATGTCACGGAGACTGTAGACTGTTCTCGTTTTAGGGGTGGGTTTCCTGAACTCTTCTCATAGCTACTTTCCTCCCCAAACTTGAGCCTATGGCTTTGGATAAATCTTTCCCTTTCCTGAGGCTGATTTTTCTTCCGACAGCTCTGGCGTAGACGAGATGTGAATGGCAAGTTTCTTTTGTCGGCCCCAGAGTCTCTGACTCCCATTAGGTGGACTATTTGCTTCTGTTTTTAATCTACCACATTAAAAATAAAATCGAGGTAAATAATGTGTTATTGACTCTGTGTCAAGCCTCCTGTTCTTTCTCTCCCACCCTCATTGCTGAGGGGAACTTGCTGAGTCACAACGCCTTGCCTTTCCTCACCAACCGGCTGGAGCTGGAGAACCACACTTCGTCTCCAAGTGCTGTGAGCGCCATTGTCTTAACTGTGCATGAAAGAAGGTCCAGGGATTGTTTTTTTCCGGTCATGATAAAAGAACCACAAAATGCAAATGCAGGATGTACTAAAATTACAGAGATCAGTGGGTGCCCTGCACTGTCAGTTTTGTTTTTTTTTTTTAAGAAAGGTTAAAATTCATCTGAACCAAGACTAGAAAATAAGCTTAAGGTGTTAGGTTATTCTGCAAAGACTGTTAATGCCTGTTGGCTAAGTGCATTAAACTGCTTTGAAATGATCACTTGTGTGTACTATTTTAAAAACCGCTTGCTGGGTGGTGATTTAAACCTGTTTTTTTCTGGACTCAAAACTTCACATTTGTCTGTTGAAAAAAAACCCTGTATTTGAGACAAATAAACATTAAAATATAGTTTATTATATTTCCAGGCATTTGTCTGCAAGGAAAATATGTCAAGACATTTACAGTTAGAAACCTCTACCTTAATTCAGTCCATTGTATTTCCAAGGAGCTTAACCATATATATAGTGTTACCAGGTCTCTGGAGACCTCCTTGAAGGGATACCAGATACTCTTGGTATAACAGGAGAGTGGGGGGTGGGGAGAGAAACAGTGGGGAACGGTTTCCAGTCCTCATTCTATATTTCCTGTGATTTTTTTTTAAGTGGAGGCAGGGGAAAAGGAGAAAAGAGAGAATGCTGTTACTTTTATGATGGCTTTGATTTTAAAACCATTAAAGACGCAGCATTTACTGTGGCACCCTGTAGTGTCTATGATGGGATTGCATTGGCTTATTCATCCCTCAATAAGTGATTGGGTTTTTTTTTTTTAATTACGTGCTCAATGATGGAGGACAACAAGCAAACCCTGCCCTCAGGAAGCTCATAGCCTAGTGGGGAAGGCAGCCAGTTAAACATCTACTTACAGTGTAGGGGTGTATGGTGACTCCTGATGAGCAAGACCAGACTGTTGAGAACAGTGAGAATAGAAGTCGTCCCAGCAGAAACCGCAATATTGTAACGTACACATACACATACGTGCACACATACACATGCACACGAGCATGCATAAAATATGCATGCATACATGTGTGCACATGCACTCATACATGTGCATGTTCACACTCTAAGTTGGTTATAATATGTAGTAAATTGTGACCCAAATATTCATAGTTTTAATCTAGGGCACTCTTACTAACTTTTTGACAATGCTGTGTATTTGGTGATCTTTAGAGGAATTGAGCTGCTTAAGCATCCAAACCCAGGGAGATAAAGCCATGCCGCATTAAAGTGATGGCTGCAGATTGAAGGGATGCTGCAGCAATGAAAGTGATGGCGACAGATCGAAGGGATGGCTGCAGCATTAAAGTGATGGCTGCAGCATTAAAGTGATGGCTGCAACCAGGCCTTTTAACCTATTAGAATCTAAACCTCCGATGAGAGAGAAAGAAAAAAGGCAACCTCTCTAAGTCTGCTTAAAGGCCAAGATATAGCAAAAATAATCCTTTTGTTTTTCCTTGGTCATGAGAAAATGTCTGCGTGTAGGGTAGAAAACCTCATCCTTACCAGGGTGTTGAGTGTAGAAATTTTCATGAAACTTTTAGGGTGTTACTTAGCGAATCTTAAAAAAAAAAATCCCCCCTCCTCCCGCCATCTAGCTAGACAATACTGAGAAAAATTTAGGAAGAAACAAATCATGCAAAGTCTTGAATGGTTAGGTATCCATAAAATTGAAGGCAGAGACTTAATGAGAATTTTGAGAATCTTGCAAAATTCAGCAGCAGGAACAATGAAAATCAAGTGCACATGTATTGAGTGTTTGCTTCATGCCAGTCTCATAGTTAAGTGCTTTACATCATTGTCTCAAGCCGCACAGCAATAGTATTGGTAGGATTATTAGGTAATCCTAATATTAGTAATAGGTAGTATTATTACTTCCATTTTTCAGATGAAAACACTGAGGCTGCGAGAGGTTTAGCGCTTTGTGCAGGGTTTCATAGTGAGCAGGAATCACACGGTGGCTTGAACCCGGGTGCACCCAAGTCCACGGTTGATCTTCCCTTCTCAGCCCTACTGACTCTCAAGACAGTGCCCCACTTCACAGATGAAGAAACTGAGGCCCAGAGCACAGGGCCAAGTGCAGAAGAAATGCTGTAGAACTTTCTTGACTAAATAAGAAATATGAGCGAAACAACAAGCTCAGAATTTTAAACCCAAGGTAGCTGTAAGCTCCACACAGCACTGTGTCTATCGTTCCAGGCACAGCAGCCCATAGGACATGTTTACGTGAATTAGTAAAAGGTGTTCCTCCAGGTGAGCCTGCGGTCCTTTTGTACAAATGGAAAGCTTTCTGGTTTTCCTGTCAGGCAGACACCGGCCCCAAACTACCTTGCAAAGTGTTTTGGATTTCAGCCCCCTCTTCCCATTCTCTCGGCCAGTTGTCTCTTTGCAGCGTGGAAACTGCCCGACGGTGCGAGAAGTCCTGTTTTTATCTAACTTAATCATCCAGGCTCTAATACAAGACCTGGAATCTGACTGATCTCCACTAAATATTGATTGAACACTTAAACAAGTGCTAAATTGTCTTCTGGCATTATAATATAATAACTACAGTAGAGCGTTTGTGCTATGTGTCACGGAGAAGGTTGGAATTGAATCGGTCCTGTAAGAAAATTGTAGCATTTGGATTTGTTGAAGAAGTCCTTCCAGCTGGAAGGAACAAAGGCCTGAGGTGCCACCAAGCCAACAGGTATGGGGTGGGAAGAGGATGTAGTTGCCTGACTTCTGCTCGGGGAAGTGTGTGCAGGTGTGAAGGAGATAGCATGTCTGAAAGAGAAACCATTTTCATCCATCCCATGCTTGGGTGCCGTGGTCCACAGAGTGCAGTGTGAACGGGGCTTCACAGACTTGTTAAATTTGCTTCTTGTTTCTGAGCGGCACACCCTTCCTTCTCTGCCCACTCAGTATTATTCAGAGGTCTACAGAGAAATAGAACTATTAGGATATCTCTCATCGTCTCTCTCCTTCTCTCTCTCTCATCTCTCCCTCTGTCTGTCTCTGTATCTCTATCTAGGAAGACATTTATTATTAGAAGGTATTGGCTCATGTGATTATGGAGGCTGAGAAGTCCCATGATCTGTCATCTACAAGCTGCAGATTCTGGAAAGCTGGTGATGTGGTTTGAAGACCCGAGAGTCAGAGGGCGAGTGGTCTAGATTCCAGTTTGGAGCCTGAGAACCGGGAGGACCAAGGGTGGGAGAAGATCAGTATTCCAGCTCAATGAGTCAGGAAGTTTATTCAACCATGTTCTGCCTTTTTGTTCTATTCAGGCTCTCACCCAATTGGATGATACCCGCTCACACTGGGGAGGGCCTCTGCTTTCCTCAGGTTTCTAACCGAAATGCCAGTCTCTTCTGGAAACACCTCCCAGACACACCTAGCAATAATGTTTAACCAGATAATCTGGCATTCCGTGGCCTGGTCAAGTTAACCCATGGAATTAACCGTCACGCTTTTTCCTGCTAAATGTCTGTCTTCTCAGCTATAAGAGAGAGTGGTAATGAAGGTCCTTGAAAGCTTGGCCGAGGAGTTTGGATTTCACTTTGTAACGATAGGAACCATAACGTATTCTTGAGCAGATCCATTAAAATCTTATTCATTTCCTCATTCAGTATGGTATTTATGTTGAGTAGGGGCCAGGATGTTTAGCATACGGTGGTGCATAAAAATAGACACAGGCCCTTCTTGTAGGAAACTTACAACCAAGTCAGGGAGGTATACAGCAAGTAAATGATCACAGAAATTGATATACAGTTATAATGTATAAAATGTGTGCTATGTGGTGATAAAGGTCACAGGGGACAGATCTGGAATCTGGACACTGATTGACATACTTTGGAACCCAGGATCTGTCATCCACTGACACCAAACTTCCCAGACCAGAAAGAACATTAGAAATAATTCAAGCAATAAGGTTTCATTCAGTATAAACAGTTATCATTGCATGGTTGGTGGACTATGTTACGTTTATGCCGTTTCATTTGTTTTTAAAAACTCAACATTACATTTGGATTTGCATATTTAAATGTGAAAGACAAGGAAAGACTGAGGAACTGTCCTTCACTGGAGGAGACTGAGAGAACAAGATAACTAAATCCTGTGTAGGAATCTGGTTTGGATCCTGAGCAGGTAAAGGACATTAGTGGGAAAACTGGCAGAATTTGAATAAAAATGTGTGGTTCAGTCAATAATATTGTACCAATGCTAATTTCTTCGTGGCAGCAATTGTGCTACAGATATACAAGATACTGACATTAGGCGAAGGTAGGCGAAGGTTCTAGAAGAACCCTACGATTTTTGCAGTCTTTTTGGAAGTCTAAAATAATTTTTAATAAAAAAGCAGTGCATTAAAAGTAGCATGTCTTATGTCCTCTAGTGTTCTATTGTATATGTATCTCAACTTCTTTTTTATATTCAGTCGTTCTATTAAATCACATTAACATTTAAAAAAAAACAAAATGTGTACTATATAACACAGTGTGATAAATGCATCAGAGAAATCAAGCTTGTTTCTGGAAAGCATGATATAAAGAAACCTGGTCAGTGCTGGTGGGAGCAGTAGTAAGGAAAGCCTTCTTTGAGGAAGTGAAGTTTCAACTAAGATTGAAAGAACAGGGGTGCCTGGGTGGCTCAGTCGGTTCAGCGTCTGACTGTTGGTTTGGGCTCGGGTCTTGATCCCGGTCAGTCGTGAGATTGAGTGGGGCTTGGTGCCGGGGCTCCGCGCTGATAGTGTGTGGAGCCTGCTTGGGATTCTCTCTCTCCCTCTCTGTCTGCCCCTCCTCTGCTCACGTGTGTGTTCTCTCTCTCTCAAAAATAAATAAACAAGAAAAAATTAAAAAAAGAACAAATGAGATTCAATTAGAAAAATGGGATTTGTGGGGGGTGTCTGGGTGACTCAGTTGGTTGAGCGTCTGACTCTTGATTTGGGCTCAGATCAAGATCTCAGGGTCGTGGAATTGAGCTTTGTGTTGGGCTCGCACTGAAGGAAGAGCCTGCTTAAGGTTCTCTCTCTCTATCTCTCTGTCCCTCCTCTGCTTGTGTGCACTCTTGCACTCTCTCTCTCTCTGAAATAAAAAATAATGGGATTTGGGACACCAGGATGGCATTTTAAACGAGGAACAGCAAGCGTTAAGGTCCTGTGGTAGTCGGGGGGCAGGTTGTCTGGAGTGCAGAGTACAGGGAGGAGATTGTAGAAGCATCATGAAGCTAAAGATACATGTTGGGACAGATCATGCTTGACTGTGGTTAGACATGTTAAGGGTTTTGGCTTTTAAAAAAAAAAAAAATCATGCTGGGGCACCTGGGTGGCTCAGTCAGTTAAGCATCTGACTCTTGGTTTTGGCTCAGGTCATGATCTCACGGTTCGTGAGTTCGAGTCCTTCATTGGACTCTGTCTGCATTGGTGGCCTGCACAGAGCCTGCTTGGGATTCTCGGATTCTCTCTCTCTCTCTCTCTCTCTCTAAATAAAAAAACAGACCTTAAAAATAAATAAATAAATGAATAAAATTTAGAAAGTCATGCTAAGAGCAGTGGGAGGTGTCCTCCTTTGAATGGGAGTTTGAAAGAGGGCACCGCTTTGGAATGGCATTTTGGAAACATTGCTCAGGCTGCTGAGGGGAGAACGATTTGGGAGCATTTAACAGCAGATGCAAGATGATAGGCTAGAGAAAGCTATTATACTTTGCCAAGAAAAAGATGACCGTGCACTGGGCCACCAGGAGAGGGGACAGATGAGCACGGATGGGACAGTGCTTGGTGCACTGGGTTGACTATGGATGGTTTTGAGCAGAAGAGGTCTCTAGGCTGGGATGAGAGCAGGGAGTCTTTTTAGGTTTCATCTCTATCCGTTCTTGTCAACAGCATGTACCTGTGTCCTCAAGCTGGAAATCGGTGTATGGTTTACTGTTTTCCACTCTGCCTGCTTCGCAGAACCCACTTGAAATGGCTGTAGCAGCATCCCCTGTGTCCATCACTTCTGCCAAACCCCTTCATAGCCTTATCCGCCTCCCCTGAGCTGTGCATTTCCCAAGCTCCTCCCCCAACTTGCTTTCGATTACCTTCTACTTTCACGATATCTTTATTACTTACCAGTTTTTAAACATTCTTTGCCTTTTTTCTTTCTTTTTTTTTTTAAAGCAAAGATTGATTGAGTTCATTCTCTTCCCCATTTTTGAGTCTCATTATTTCCCTGTTTCTTCTTGGTGATTAGTGGTCCTGTTTTCTTTCAAGTGCCTCTTATCTTTGAAAAGCTCTTGTGATTCTCTTAAACCCATTTGCCATTTTGTTGGCCTGTCTTCCTTTCCGCTATAAGCCTTAAGTATGGCATTATAGTTTTCTTTCACCCCCTCTTTCCTTCTTCAGGTACAACTATAGACACTTCACCGCTCTAAGATTGCTAAGCAGTGTCTGACACAATATAGAAGCTCAATAAATATTGGTTAAATTTGTTCCTTTCATTGCATGCACAGGCTTTGATGGAACCACTTAAAATGCTTCTTGTACATGCTCTCTTTTATATTCAAATATGTATGTGCGTGGCTCCCTGAATCCTGGCTTTCCCTGGGGAGGCTCGCAAAATCATTCCTTTCTTTGTGACTGTAACAGGGAGGTAGCATTTCACCCCTGCCTGTGGGAATGCCTCAAAAGTGTTGGGTGAACGTCATAACTGTATGTCAGTTCGATCAACTTTTATCAATGCATTTATGGTCCCCGTTCATTGCTAGATGACTTTTGATATTTTTGCATAATAATTATGGGTCTTAGTTTCTGTGGCTGGTAAGTGACAATAATCAAGGAATTAGAACAATGTAGGGACATTTAGAGAGGAGGCATTTATTCCACGGGTGGAAATTGTGCTAGCTTTCAAAAACGCAAGGATGACTCAGACTGGGAATAAAAAGGGAAAAGAGGGTGATTTGTTCAGTGATCCCCATGAAGCTCCAATTGAAAGTCAAAGGATTGTTTGCTCCAGGCTGGAAGTAGAGTTGACCCTTGAACTGCACGGAGGTTAGGGGCGCCGACCCCCGTGCAATTGAAAATGCACATATATATCTTGACTCCCCCAAAACTGACTCATTGCCTACTGTTGACTGGAAGCCTTGCTAATAACATAAACCGCTGATTAACGTATTTTGTACAGAATATGTAGTACACATAGTATCCTTCCAATCCAGTAAGTTAGAGAAAAGAAACTGTTATTAAGAAAATCATAAGGAACAGAAAATACATATACAGTACTGGACGGTATTTATGGGAGATAACCTGTGCACAAGAGGCGCCATGGAGTTCAAACCTGTGTTGTTCAAGGGTCGACTATAGTCCCTAAAGCGAAGTCAGTTCTTTCCTCAAAACTCTCCGGTTGTCTGTCTCACCAGGTGGATGGTAAGGTGAAAATAAGGTAACAGATACGAAAGTGTGTTGAATAAATGAAATTACCTTACAAATCTATACGGGGAAATTATCACTGCATCCGTGGTTGGAAGGCTTATGCAATGGTATACGTTTGGTTAGTGAAAGGAGATTTTTGGGGATCAATGGACATAGTTATTTCTAGAAATAGCCTGTTGTTTGCTGATTACTGTTAGCCGGCATCAGTTTAATGCCTTCCTCCTAATGTACCTAGAGATTTGTGATGGAATTATCTATGCAAATTGAATACTTAAAAAAAAAAACTCCCCGCAAACCTTTATGTTATATTTATAAACTTTACATTGTACTAAAGTCAGCAAATGTCACAGAATTAGAATCAGTAAATGCAAAAGTGAAGGTTTCCATAGCAACAGTAACTAACCCATATTGCATGTAAAATGGAGTGTACATTAGGATTTACATTTGATCGTCTATTAGTAGAGAAAAATACTATATAGAACAGGTGCAGTATGGATACATTCGGGTGACCTTAGTGGCTCTTTATCTTTACACTTCAGGCTTTAGCTGCTCTTCCTCTTTTGTATCTACCAAGTTTCGACTCCTTCAAGGAAAAGGAGGTAGGAAAAATTAGAGGCAACATTGGGCAGAGGTGTGTACCCCTAGATTTAAATGAGCAGAACATCATCCTTGCATAAATTATCAATCAACTCGGTAGTTGTTTCAGAGAAAGAAATAGACCCAGAATACTAAATGTTTAAGAGATTGTTGCACATAGGGTACTTAAGAATTTCTGTCTCCGTAGTCAGTTTATCCAAACTAAAATGTGGTAACGCAAGATGATTTTGTGGCTTTGAGTTGGCTGGGCAAGGGTGGGGGGGGAGGGGGGCGGCGGGGAGCCCAATAGGTGGGTAGCAGAACCTGAGGCAAAGATGTGGGTCAAAGCCCGAGCCCCTCCCTCCCCCAATTTCTGTGCATCTGGCCTCCCTCACTGAACCTCATTTTCCTCTTATTATGTATTCTTTATCTATGACCAGAGGTTTTTGTTATCCCACATCAGAACGGGAGGAGGAGAAGGAGGAGAATCTACTTTCTAGACTCTAAAGCTTCCTACGTGGATGATGGCATTGCTAGTGTGTGAGGTGCCTCATAAGCAAGCGCCCCCACCCGTAAAGTTAGCCTGTCTTCCCTGGGGAGAGCCTGTCCTTGGCTGTGGCTTGCATAACAGGATGTCTCCTCACTCTGCTGGCCTTCCCGGCCCTTCTGGTGGAGAGCTCTGGTGAGTCATCGCCCAGAAACAGTCCTCCCTCTCTGTCAGTCTAGATCGGGAGATGGCTCTAGATAGACGCTCTTTTGTTGGACAAAAATTCCTTTGAGAAAATTGGAAGAAGGGTTGGTACTGACTAAACTTATGATTCACTCCAAAACGCAGGTGATTTTTAAAAATAATTTTAAGTAATATTAATCATGAGGTTTCCCCCCGCCCCCCCGCAGAAACTTGAATCGTCTTAAGTATTCCTTGGCTTTGTTCTCATACTCTCTGATATCGTAAGTCTGGAGTAGGGCACAGGATCTGCTTTTCATCAAGTAACCATGGTAATTTCTAAAAATTTATTTTTAAATCAATCAGTTAATTTTGTACAGCTTTAAGGAGTTAGGAAGAGGGTATCTGGCTATGCCTGAGATCAGAATTTTGCGGCCAGCCCAGAAGCCCTGTCCCAGCCACATCCCCTCCTTGTACAGTATCAGTGGACTCTTTTGGTATTAACTTTCTAGTGTTTTTCCTCCAGTTTCAGCTGCTATTTTCAAATTGGTCTGCCTCACTTTCCAGCGGATACCTGTTGGTTATTCTTGGTTCCCTTATTTTCTGTGCCATCAAATGACCTATAGCCTCCTTCTGCTTCTTCCTGCCCAGACTGTGTCAACATGCATGTCTTGTAGTTGTTAGCGGTCTGTCCACCTGCTTGTGATTGGGAGTTCACCACACCCCCAAATGTCATCTTTTCCTATCACAGAATTTTTATTTTATGCTTCTTAAAAAAGCTCCTTTAGCCTTTGACATGTTTTAAAAATCCAACATTACTCTTGTACATACGTAAACAGGAACATAAATTGGTTATGTATTCCTAAGAATTTTCAGATGCAGGGTCTAACTTTTCAGAGTTGTTCTTTGACTCATAGCTGTCCAAGATTTTCCATGTAGTAAAATCTCTGTGCCGTGAAACGTGTTGGTGAGACAGCATTCTTCAAAATAATGCATTAAAAAAAATTGGTGCTGGGCTCTGAGCAGGCTTTGCATTATGTGGAGCTTGCCTGATTTTGAATTCAGTATTCGGAAGGTAGCTAATCTTGTTGGATGTACAATAGCCCCGACTCTTACTCTGAAACATCCATTCCGAGAGGTTAAAGAGTGATCCGTTTTTGTCGTGCATTTTCTTCCAAGTCATTTACACCTGTTCTGCAAATTCTGATACTTCTTTTTTTTTTTTTTAATATCTGCATATGTGCAATGACAACAATGGTGACGGAGATGGCAAATTAAAGTCTTATTGTAAAACGTGCATTGAGAATTCAGAGCCCAGAGCCATTGATAGAATTTATGATATGTAATATATACAGATATAAATATTTGGAATTTTATTGCACTTCTTATTTTGAAACCTGCTTTCGCACCTGAAAATATATCCCAAACATTTTTTTTTCATTAAGTGTGAGATAAAACTGCACTGTAAAATCTACATGCTTTCCAGTCTATGTATTACCATGGTGCATGTAATTAAACACCTTTTTGATCTCCTTCTAATTTTGTTGCAAGTATTTTCCATGGGTTTTGGTATGGCGCAACTCTGTCTGGTTTATGCGGGGAGTTGAAGATATTTCAAAATGATGCTATTCATTTTTCGTAACAGTCAAAAACCAGAAATGATCCAAATGCTTGTTTATTGGTGAATGAATAAACAAAATGTGGTATATCCATTCAGTGGAATGCTTTTAAGCCATCAAAAGGAACAAAAAGGAACAACATGCTACAGCATGAACGAACCTCAAGGATATTATGCTAAAGAAGTCTGTCACAGAAGACCACACATATATACCATGCAATTATGTGGGTGGATATGGCGTGAGGGCAGGAGTTCCTGCAATCAGCATGAGGACAATATGCTCAAACTGGTTGCAGTGATGATGCACAACTTGGTATATTTACTACAAATGAAAACACATGAATGTTATGGTTTGTATGTTATACTGCAAGAAAACCATTAAAAAAGCTATCTGCCACCCTTGCTGTTTTCTTAGAATAGAGAGTCGCTTGGGTGGCTCGGTCGGTTAAGTGTCTGACTTTTGATTTGAGCTCAGGTTGTCATCCCAGGATCGTGGGATTGAGTCCTGCATCAGGCTCTCTGTGCTGATAGCGGGGAGCCTGCTTGGGATTCTCTCTCCCTCTCTCTCTGCCCCTCCCCAGCTTGAGTGTATTCTCTCTCCCTCTCTCTCTCTCAAATTTAAATAAACTTCAGAAAATTTTTTTTAATTTAAAAAAGAATATAGAGTTTTAAGACTAGGCATTTGCTAAAAATACAAATTATAGAATGTTAAAATGCTACTTTTTTTAGAAAACTTTTGTAGAATTCAAATAATTTGTTTTCTGGGTTTTTTTGTTTGTTTGTTTGTTTTTTGG
Organism: Panthera pardus; assembly: GCF_024362965.1. NCBI lineage: Eukaryota > Metazoa > Chordata > Mammalia > Carnivora > Felidae > Panthera > Panthera pardus. The sequence continues at coordinate 191,938,147 of NW_026526688.1, forward strand.
TTTTTTTTCTCCCTAAGGTATAAGGTAAAAGTGTAGGAAGCATTAAGGACAAAGAGTATGTTTTGTCAGAAAATTTTGGGGTGAACAGACAATATTTCCCATTGTGTGAGAGTTCCAGCTGTTAGAAGGAATAGAAAAAATGAAACCCAACTCAGTTTTTTAGCTGCTTTCAGTCATAAGTCCTTTTCTGAGCTTGTACAGAGCAAGTTCATTCTGTCTTTTCCACTCTCCCAATATTGGGAGCCAATCAGCTCCTGGCTCCCCGTCCTCTCATCGCTGGGCTCCCTACTTGCAGGGGCTCAGCTGGTCCAGTGCCGTGGCGACACCCCGGATAGGCACGCGTGCTGTCTTCCTTCACAGCGTTTTTGACATCCTATCTCTTGACTTGCCCCACTCCCCATTGCACAGCGGCATCTCTCCTGCCTGGTTGCCTTTCCTGGCCACAGGGTTGTCAATGTGACTCTTAGAATGTGGCCTAGATACAGAAAAGCCACCCCACAGGGGACGTGGCCAGTCTTGGTTCAAATACGGTGGCGGCTTCCCCGCTTTGTTTACAGATGTCATTAGAAGTTGTAGACCTTGTCACCTTTTACGGAACAATATGGAAAGTTACAGGATAGTCACAGGCTAGTTACACAACACTGATCAGAAGCCATAAGAATGTTTTTTTTTCTTTCTTTATTCCTCCCCTCTTGTACTGATTTCTAGGTTATTTGCAAATGTTCTTGAGCGTAACACTATGAGAGGGGTCTAGAGTCCTGCCGGCATTGACTTACAGCAAACGATGCCACGAATTTACCTACGAAGCCAAGGAGGCCAGTTGCACTCATTCATTTTTTTCAAATATATTTATTAAGTACCTGCTATGTACCAGGCATCTATTCTCAGCAAGGGGAAACATAGACAGTAACCAAAACAAATTATTTTTGTTTTTATTTCTTTGCTGCTTTAGAACTTACAATTCAGTGGAGGAACCAGATAAACAGGTAAATAGAGATACATAATGATATAACATTAAGTAGTGATAAAATCGTATGAAGGCAAATAAAGTGGGGTCAGGGGATAGAAAGCCTGATGGACCCCACTAATGTGATCCGAGAAGACTTCTCTGGGCCAATGGAGGTTGAGCAGAGACTCAGACAAAATGCAAGAGACCACTGGTAGGCTGATAACTAGCAACTAGTTCTTTAAAAAACAAATACATAAACAAACATGTTATACATATATGAATTTTTAAAAATAAGTTTTGCTGACAGAAAGATAGATAGTTCACAGTTGATATGTAATAATAAAAAACACAATACTCTTTATTACAAATTTTATATGGCCAGTGAATTCTCCCAAAATGGTTTTGTTGATTTTTGCTAAACTCTTGTTTGTAATCATTTTAGATAATTTTAATCGGCAAGAGTAGTTCTGACATGAACGTTGGCTGATATTTTCTTTTACCTTAATGAATAAGAAAAAGTGAAACAACAGAGATGAATATCTGAATTTCACCCGTTCATCAATGTCAGGAGTTCCTGTTCTTCTGAACAGGATAAGAGTTTTCCGATGCTGGAAAAATAGGTCCTCAAATGTCATGCTAGTTACAACGTTACGGCTACTGGCAGGCCACACTTTTATGCTTACTCTACATTACTGGCATTTTTGTCCACTGCTTTGGTAAATCTAGAGGAACAAAAAAGCCAGCCCTGGTTGGTAGCTTGTGCCAATTTCTGAGGTGTAAATCCGCCCACGGCGGTCGGTTTCCAGCTACCAACATGAAGTCGTGGACGTGGGCTTGTATTCCTACCATCCTGATACAATACCCATAAAGAACCTCAGAAGCGCAAGTAATAGTGAGATGGAGCAAAAATAATTCGGATGCGTTGAGTTTTATTACCTTTGTTTTTAACATAGTAACTTCTTTAACTGTAAACTAACCACTGTCTCACAAAATTCCTGAAAATGTGATAATAAGGGACCAGATCTGAGTTGGCGTGTAGGTATTTGAGGAAGGAGCATTCCAGGCAGAGGAAGAGGTATGTGCCAAGGCCCCCAGGTAGGAGCAGGCTCGATAGGTTACAGAAAAACCAGGAGGTTGGGGTTATGGTCACAGAGTGGACGTGAGGAGGGGCGTGGGCAGCAGAGATAATGGGGCCAGATCAGAAAGGAACTTTGCACCTGGTGGAGGGGCCATTTTAAGGGAAGTGGGAATGACCCACAGGGTTCCATACCCTCCAGGTGAGGCCACCCTCCGTTCACACACACCACCCTCTACGTAGATGCAGAGCCCTTAGTCAGCTATGACTTTGAAGGAGTCATTACCTTCTTGGCCATCCCTTTTCTTACATGTAGGATGAGGAAGTGCACCAACGTGGCATATGACTCCTTCCGATTCTACCAACCTCTGAATCTAGTTAAGACTTCAAATCCTTTTCTTATAGCGAAAAGGGATGCAGTGGGTTCTGCTGCCTATTGACTATGTGGAGATTCCTGGGCTTTCTCTGCACTTCTGCCATGTTGTTTTTTTCCTCAAACACTGCGAATCCCCTGCCTCTTCCGCATCTCCTATTGGCCTCTGAATTTGGTGGCTTGTTTCTGTAGCCGTCTTGCAACAAAACAAAACAAAACAAACAAACAAAAAGAACAAACCAATGACTTGCTTTTGCCAGTTAAGCACTTGGGCTCATGGAGAGCAGCCCTATTCATTTTAAATGTTGTTGCTGGCCGACCTTCCGCGTGGGCACCCACTCACATCAGCTCATGTCACTGTCACCCTGAATGAACAAGTCTCCAAAGACTGAGATGCCTGGCTGACGAAAGGCGGCAAGAGGGGAAATCGACTCAAGGAACTTACTGAGAACTTCTCTTGGATCTCCACATTGCTCTTCTAGGCTGATCCCAAATGAGAAACTGGCAACAGCTGGGTACTCTTTATGTTGTTAGGGTGGAGGATGATCGAAAGCATCCCTGGGTAGAGTGAGTATCTACATATGACCACACTCCAAACTCAAGAGATGAAGCACAGAAATGTACTCTTGTGACCCAGGAACTTCCTGCTTCAATAATAATCATAATTTTTAGAAACACTCATAATGCACTGGTTAAGATTTCAGGCTGTAATGCCAGACTGTTGCATTTGAATCCCAGGCCAACCATTCCTTGGCTAAGTTATCTGACTATGAATCATTTTCCTCATTTTTAAATGAAACGTGGTAGTAATAGTAACTACCTTGGGAAGTTATAAGGATTAGATAAATTAATGCCGTTACACAGTGTTTATGGAACACGGTAGTTGCAGAAGCCCCATCATACCTATGATTTCATTTTCTCTTTAGAACCACATCTGTCTTAGTCAGGTTGGGCTGCTGTAACAAAACTAGTATAGACTGGGTGGCGTAAACAACAAATATTTATTTCTCATAGTTCTGGAGGCTGTGAAGTCCAAGATCAAGGTGCTGGCAGATCTGGTGTCTGGTGAGATACACTTCTCGGCTTGTGGACAGCTGCCTTCTTGCTGAGTCTTCACATGGCTGAGAATGCCGGCTCTTGGTCTACTTATGAGGACATCAGTCCCATCAGGGAAGCTCTACCATATTGACCTAATCACCTCCCAAAGGCCCCGTCACCAAATGTCGTCACACTGGGGGATTAACATTTCAGCATATACATGTTGGGAGGACACAGATATGAAGTCCATAACAAGTTCCCTCTCTTGAAGAAGGTTGGCCACTATTGCGACCTCCATTTCAGTGGGGTTGGCATAGCATGATCCACTTTTCCTGAAACTTCAGGCATTTGCAAACCATTTCTTAGGATTTTTGCTATACGTGTACCAGAATTCAACTTCTGTAGCTGGTCTGCCTGAGCTTAACTTCCAATTTTAATCATTTTACTACTTGAGTATCTTTGGGGAAGTTAATTACATTCTCTAGGCCTCACTTCCTTACCTGATAAAAGGGGGCAGCGATAACAGTAATGATAACCATGCCCACCTCATAGTGGAATGGAAATTGAACGAAGCAATCTTGATGAAGCACCTATGCACTCTGCATGGTGCCTGGCAAAGGGTAGTACCAGTCATCATCACCAGTGACATCATCAGCATTATCCTCCTTCTCGTTGATATCATCGTCACCAGCATCATCACCACCACCATCATTACCACCACCATCATCATCATTGTCTCAGGAGAAGAAACAGAACCCCAAAGAGGTTAAGTGATTGGGCTAAAGAAAAGCACCAAGGTGAAGGTCTCAGGCAGGAAGTGAGGGCCCCATGTGAACAAGACACGTTTCTCCGTTAGACTCTGCATGTGCACGGTTACGACTACTTTGGTCTTCCCTTCTCAAGAGACTCCTTTGCTGGACTATGAAACACAATGCAGGGGGGAAAGCATTGGGCCTGGAGTCCAAGTTCTGCTTTTGATTCTCTCTCTTCCTTGACTAATCTTCACTGTGACCTCGGGTAATTCACTTTCCTTTGAGGCTCCTTTCTTCATCTGGTAAATGAGGGTGTGAGGGCAGATAGCCGCTATAGTCTTTTGCAAGGTTACAATAGTCTTTGGTTTATTTATGGGATTTAGTTGATTTACATACTTATGTACTTATTTATTAAATGCATTCTTAAAGTTAATACAGCAATGTAAAGTAGTATGTAGAATTTCAAAAAATAAAGAACTATTACTTATTATTCCATCACCTAAATCTCATATGTATCTATTTTATCCCAATGGTTTCCAGTGTAGTTGCAAGAGAAGTGTGCTGCTTTGTCACCCACATTTTCATTAACCTTGTTTCACGTGCACTTTCCATATTGATGCCTTTTTGTGTATTGATTGTTTTTAAACGGCACTTAGGAAAAAAAAAATCCTCTGCACAATCACCTTCCTTTTCTTCAGCTCTTATCACCCGGTCCTCTGTAGATATCCTGTTAGACTACAACAACAATGATTATACTTCCATGGAGCGATAAAGCCTTTGAAGGAAAATAAAATGGGACAAGGGGTTAGAGAGTGACTGGGGTGGGGGCAACTGATTTAGAAATGGCGATGAGGGGAAGTCTCGCTGCGGGAACATTCAAGTGGAGGTCACCTGCAGGAAGCAGAGGCATGGACCATGTGAAGGTCTGGGGGAAGAATATTCTAGATGGAGGCAGGAGCAAACTCGAAGGTTGGAATGAGTTTGGGACACATGTGGGGCAGGAAGCGGACCACTGTGGCTGGAGGCGTGAGTGGATCATCCTGTCCCTGAGCTCTCTGGGACGAATGACCCTTCTCTTCTCTTTTCCAAAGTCAAATTGGATCCTTCCCAGAGTGACCACAGACAACTCTACTGAGTTAGAATATAACTGAGTTATATATAACTGAGTTATGTTCTACCTCAGCCGCTCTCCTGGTGTGAGGCTGACTTGGTTTAAAGCCAAAGGGAAGAAAGAGCTCCAGACGCTTTCTCCTCCATCCGAAGGGCTGGCTTCATAGGTGAGGGCATATTCACCAGATGGAAAATGGCCCTTCTCTTGGAAGGGCCAGGGCTGTGTGGCATCCTCACCATTGCTGGGCCCGGCTCGTGAAGACTTTCTGGATGAGTCTCCAGCGGGACTTGTGGAGTCCTGAGCTCTGAAACATCAGAAACATCAGGCTAGTCACACAGTTAAGAAGGCAGACTCTTCCTGCCATAGGGCTGAGGGCAGTGGATTCTGAGTACCTGTTCATGGAGGCCACGGGGGTCTCAGGATGGCCAAGTGAAGCCTTTCCTAAGAGATGGCTATGGCTCCCTAGTTCCTGGCTTTGTGGCCGATTCCTTTGTATTCCTGGTGCCCAAAAGGGGCCTTTAGTTTCTCTGGGGATAATTACCTACCTCGGTCTTTATTTTACCAGAGCCTAACATTTACTGTATTAGTTTGGCACCAAAATTGGTAGAGGTCTAAGGTATAAACTGGGATGAGCAAAGAAAGTCCAAGAGACCTATGACACTTTAAGGCATTTTCATTCTCATATCTGAGGGTAAGACTGGATTTTGATGTCATGAATCAACTTGGACTTTCCTCTGTTTGTTTACCAGTTTTGCCCTTAAAACACTTACCCTGGATCTTTATTTATTTGTTTGTTTTTTAATTAATTTATTTATTTTAAGAGAGAGAGAGAACATGAGCAGGGGAGGGGCAGGGAGGGAGGGAGAAAGAATCCCAAGCAGGCTCCACACTGCCGGTGCAGAGCCTGCCCCCGGGCTCAGACTCACAAAACCAGGAGGTCATGCCCTGAGCCTAAAACAAGGGTCAGACACTTAACCGACTGCGCTACCCAGGCGCCCCTACCCTGCATCTTTAGAACGAAGCTCTGATAAGATCGCAGAAGAGAGAAGAGTCATGTGTATTTGGCAGGTTAGACTATGCTAAGAAAAATTCCAGAATATCTGTGGCTTCATAAAATCAAGTTGTGGTTTCTCCCCCTCTCCCTCCCACTCCCATGACTGTCCAGTGTGGGTTGGTGGGAGTGGGGATGGGACTCTGCTCCCCCTAATCATTCAGGGACCTCTGTGCTGCCTCCCGGGCCCAGGGCTCCCCTGGGGTCCTCTGCGTCCCACCAGCCGACGACCGCAGGCAGGGTGACGATGGTGTGGGAGGTCTTTGCGCCAGGCCTATAGAAGTGGTACAGATTGCTTCTCCCCACCCTGGACAGAACTTGGTCAACCGCCCCAGCTCCGCACAAAGGGGAAGGAAGTCGTGTCCCGGGAACAGTTGTCAAGTGAGACGGAACACAGTTGTCACCTGTGGAGCCGTGTTTCTCCAAGGGGTTTGCTGCCCACCTGCATCACTCCTTGGCGTGGGAGGTGACTGGTAAGGATGCAAAGTTCCTGGCCCAAACCGAGATCTGTGGGCCCGGGACCTGCTGCCCGGGGCCTCTGCTTTCAACACCCCGGTGTTGAAGATTCACAAAGCTAAGAAGGTGGGGGGTGAAGTTAGACTGAAGCAAACGTGACCACGCTCCTCTAGTTCTGCTCTCCCTACCTTTGGCGCCTTTTCAAAGAGGAATTAAATTAATAACTTGTTGATTTGTAACTCTTGCCCTTTAAACATGTAAGCTCTCAGCACGCTGGATGTCAGAATCATTAGTCAATACATCAATACTCCTGAGGAGTGTGTTCACTTAACTAATAAGGCCGAGACGAGGTTGTTTTTTTCCTCTGTCCTTGGCCGGCCGGATCTGGTGCCCTCTGTGACTGGAAACGTGCGTGCTGCCCGGGAAGCGCTGGTGATGGATGGCTCCTTTGCTCAAGTGGCTGTGACCCTCGGTATCCTCTTTCCTTTCCTCGTCCTCTTCCTTTTCCTGGTGACCAATCTCTGCAGGGCTTGGCATCCTTATAAGTGTTACACAAAGAACTTCCAATTTGCTGGACTTCAGGGGCGGAGGGCTGTGGCATTGTTCCTGTTTCTCTTATCGTTTGGTTTAATAATTCCAATTTCCTTATATTCCCGTGGGAAACTGGAAGCCTTTTGAAAACTACTGACAGTTGCAAACAGTGTGGGTTGCAGATAGCACTGTTTAGAGAGAACTCACCCAGGGCCAGAGCTGGAGGGCTCTTTTGATTCCCACAAGATAGGGCTGTTTCTATAGTTACACTGGTATCCAACTTGTATTCCTGTCTCCGAATATTTAGGGGAAAGATCCAAAAACCAAAAATGGAAAAAAAAAGTGGAATATTACTCAGGATTCAAAATAAGGAGACTTCAAGGCTTTTGGTTCTATTTCTGTAAATCAGACATGTGAAGATCTTGTAGCCAAGAGAGTGAGCCCGTTCTTGTAAAACAATTTTCATGGGTTGGTAAGAACAGCAAGATAAAAGAACTTTAAATTGAAAGCTTATTATGTGGCAGCCACTTGATGTGCTTTATTTCTCATAAAAACCTTGTGAGGAAGGCATCACTGTGCCCATCCTACAGATGAGAAAATGGAGCTCGAAGACGTTGCGGCAATTGAGCCAGAAGTCAATTCAGTTCAATTCAATTCAATTCTAATAGCTCTTGAGAACCTGTGGAATGTTCATAGAAGGTGCATTGGCTCAGGAGGATGAATCACACCGTATCTGTCTGGGAGGATGGGAACAGCATTGTGGGCAGAGGGAATAGTATGTGCAAAGGAGGAGTGGCAAGGCATAGTGTGTCTGGGGAATACGTGCAGCTACTATGGTTCTGTAGCCGATGTAGGAAAGGCTTGTGAGTTTTAAAGCAGGGGTTCAGCATGACACTACTGTGATTAGAAGGAGGGCTGGTATTGATGAGAAAGTTGGAAGCGAATGGAGTCACGTGGGAAGGAGTGAGGAGTCCTGAGCCAGACCTCAGTCGGGGGGAGCTGAAGACTTACTATCCATTCTGTCCTTCTTCGAACATCTGTATCTCTGGCTTTCGCTTGGGGTGATTTTGCCTGAAAACAGAACCTTTGTCAATGTCTGGAGATAGTTTTGCTTGTCAAAACCAGAGGGGAGAGCTACTGACATCTAATGGGCAGAAGTCAGAGATGCCGCTAAAAATCAGACAACATACACGATAGGCATCTACACCAAGAATTACCCAGCCCCAAACATCGATGGTGCCATGTTTGAGAAACCCCGAGCTACGGTGATTTGGGTAGAACTGGCTGGTTTAGGACGGAACATCACAATCTGCACAGTCTTTTTTTTTTTTTTAACCTCTTTTGATCAGTGTAGTGAGTCTGTGCTCGAGTTTCCTTACCTGTAACGTAGATATAAGAAGACATTAGAAAGACTCCAGTGGTAAGACAAAAATCATTCTGAACTTTTCCATGATTAATGCATATGTTCTTTATAGACTTGTAAACAAGCATGGGAAGAAGTTCTCCAGAAGTAAACTCCTTGGTGGTGGTGGGGGGGGGGGCGGTCCTTTTAGTTAATTTATCTATTACATTTAAGCACCAGAATCCTTGTTTCAGGACTAGCACTTACCTTTTTGTCAAATTATTTTAGATTGATTTTTTTTTAATGTAGCCATAGTTATGCCTCTGGGGTGTTCTCCCCCTCCCCCACTAGGCAGATATGGATCCATGTAGTCAAGAACCGCAGTGTTGCTGAGATCAGTGTATTGCTACATATACTGTGAATATACTGTGAATACATTCACCAACTGTGACTTAGTCCACAACTGTGGATCACTGCCAGTATTGCTGCAGCATTATAGAGTCTCTCATTGAATAGGCTGGTCATGAAACAAGTGCTATTTGAATGAGATCATCGTAGAACAATCTGTCAAGGAGCCATAGGGCATTTGGATGGGAGAGACCATTCATTTTGTCCAGTCCATCTGTACTTTTACAGATGCACAAATTGGGGACTGGAGATGTGGAGTGAGTTGTATGAGGTCATACAGCTGATGGGTGGCAGTCTTTGGGCCCTATTTGTAAGGGCATGGACGTTTAAAACCAGACCACTTGCACCGTGCTGGCATTCTGTACTCACAGATGACTAGGCATCATTTTCTTTGTTGGAGCAGATTTGGATCAGTTACATAGACACCTTTGGGTCTCCATGATACTCGTTGAACTGAAGGGCTTGCATATATGTTCATGCAAGAGGACTACTTGGTTTTCTTTGTGACGGTGGGTCTCTATGTACCCAAACGATCAAGGCTTTGAACTGGTCTCGAAGTCCTTCTATAACACATTTTTTAAAAGCCCCATCAGTATTTAAATGGTACAGGAAACTACAGGTAAAGGAAAGTGCCTGTGGGGCTGGCAGATAATATTACTTTCCAGGCTACTGAAACCCATCTGTCTTTCTCAGTGTTTGTCTCAGCAGAAATCCATAGGAAGATCCTTTTCAGCTAGGTTAGGGCATTGGAGGGTAGCATTCTATGTGCATTTTCCCCATGTTTGCAGTAAAGCAAGGGCCATGTTGACAGATATGGCTGGGTCGTTGAATCCTATCCCCATGGCTAAGTTACCTCTCTGAGAATTTTTCCCCTATGTCAATGGGGACGATGTTAGTACTTGCCTTTAAATTGGAGGATGATTTGTTTAAAATTTGCTTTAAGCATTTTGCATAATACCTGACAAATGATAAAAGCTCAGTTTTTATTAGCTTTCATTAAAAAAAAAATTTTAATGTTTATTTATTTTTGACAGAGAGAGAAAGCAAGCATGAGCGGAGGAGGGGCAGAGAGAGAGGGAGACACAGAGTCAGAAGCACGCTCCAGGCTCTGAGCTGTCAGCACAGAGCCCGACATGGGGCTCGAACCCACGAACCGTGAGATTATGACCTGAGCCGAAGTCGGACGCTTAACCGACTGAGCCCCCCAGGCACCCCCCTATTAGCTTTCGTTTTTTATTATTTCTATTATTATATTATTATTTCATTATGAAATGTGTCATCACATAACAGGTTTTCAACAAAGGCTACCTGTCTTGTTTTGAGTGACTCCTCTGCTACCATGTGACTGTGTGGTCCAGAGAAAGGGACCCTCCTCTTGGGGCCTCAGCCTCCTATTTTGAAGGAAATGAAGATGGCCACTCCCCCCCCCCCCCCCCCCCCCCCGCACACATTCTCAGTAATTAGGCTCTGAGTCTGTGGATCCAGTCACACCGCAGCTAAAGAATCCAAAGTGACAGTGTTGGGGGAAAAAGTGATGAGTGATGTGAACCTGCTGAAGAAAAGAATATTTCTCACGATGTTGATTCCAGTGGGAAGGCTCACCCCTGCAATCAAATAGAAATAATTAGGACGGGAAAATAGGAATGAGGTGTTGTGGCAGCTCCCATATTGCCATATTGCTCAGGGCTTTCAAAATGCAGTTAACGGGCTCTTATTAACTGGGACCCGGGTGAATCATGCGCACATACTACCAGTCTTGACAGGGAGAATGGGATCCTCTCTCTGCAGGGCCATTACTCACACAACTCAGGTGGTCACGAGTTAAAGTGGCAAAATGTTTCAAGGACAAGTAATTCCTCCCATCTCCAGGGAGGAGGTCCGCAGGAGGGCTTCCAAAGACCAGAGGACGCATCTGTGACTTACTGAGAGGGTAATGACACCCCTTTCCTTAGCTCACTTTTGTCATCTGTAAAATGGGAAATAGATCAACAGTCATGGACGTGAGATGATGTAGAGCATAGTGCCTGGAACATCATAATCTCAAGAAATGCTGTTCTGTTATTATTATTATTATTATTATTATTATTATTATTATTTAAATGGAGTGGTTGAGCAAGGTCCTATTGGAGGCCTCTTTTGGTTTAAAAATATATGATTTCGAGGGTGGAGGGATGGCTGATCCCATGGCAATCTGCACAGTCTTGCAATGAATTGCAAAAAATGTCCTAAAGAACGTGGGCAACAATACAGAAAGCACCACGTATCGACGCAGTTTGTAGAGTTCAATAAATATTGTATTGGGTCCAGGATGGAAAAAGGATGTTGCCAAAATAATTGTGATGTGATAGTCTAAAAAAATAAACGCAACAATAGGCCAGTGTGCTGGCCAGCAGGAAGCCCCAACAATACCCCCGCCTTTTTCCTGTACCTTACCCGGAGTTCCTTCCAGGCGACACAGATAACCAGCGGGCGATAAAGCCGGGACCGGGTTCGGTGCCAGCCGAAAATAGGAGAATTAGTGTCAAATTGTTATCTGATCAGAATACGGTCTCAGCAAACACCCTTCCCAAAGTCTGTTTAAGAAAGTCCCTCGTGGGGAAAAAGCCCTTTTCCACCTGCTTGGCCCCCCTGCGCACAGGGACGGTGACGCACGGAGGCCCTGCTCACCTGTAGCGTCAGCGCGGGCGCACATCCGGCTCCGGGACCATTATCGCATCCTGCACGCAGCCCTGCGGGGAGCAGTCATGGAAAGAGCCTTCCCTCGCCTTCAGAGAGAGCTCCACGCTTCCAGTGTGCTCGCTCATTCTTCACGCCAGTTAACTCTGGAGGCAGCTCCTGGCTGTGACCTTCGTGACTTCCCGCAGGCTGTGAACCTGGGCAAATGACTCTCCCCTCTCTGAGCCTCAGTTGCCTGATCTGTAAAGTGGGAGATCATGATTATAACACCCTGGTTGGATTGTTGTGGAGATTATGTGAGATCATGCAGGGAAAGGGTTCAGCAGGGTGCCTGGCATTTCTTGCTATACTTTAAGAATGAAACGATAATAATTATTAACAATAATCCTGTGGGGGACAGTATTCTTTCCATTTTAGAAGTGAGGAGACTGAGGCACATTCCATCAATATATTTATGGAGCAGTTGTGTCCCAGACAATATTGTAGGTTGGGGGAGGGGAGAAAGCGTAAACGAATGCACATGTAAGGTAAACTGGATTCTGGTAAGGGGTAAGATTAAGCTGAGGAAGGGAAAAGAGCATAAAGGAGCTGGATGGAGGTGGTCTGCTCATCTAGATACAATTGCCAGGCACAGCCTCCCTGATAAGGGGCATTTTAGCCAAGACCCTCATGCTGTGGAAGAATGGACCTTGCCAACATCTCAGGGAAGAGTCTCCAGGCAGAGAGGACAGCATATATATACACGAAGGCTCTGTAGCAGGAGTGACTCAGTCCCTCACAGGGAATGAATGACACTGAGAACCCAGAGCTGAGTGAGACAGGACGGCAGTAGGAAATGAGGTCAGGTCAAAGGAAGTCAAGCTTTGGAGCCCATGGTGATGATTTATAATTTTATCCAATGAGAAGCCATTAGAAGGTTTCAGGGCTACTCTTTTTGTCTAAAGTTAACATTATGTAAACCTCACTCTAGATCCTGAGGAGGGAACAGGTCACAGGTAGGCAAGATGGGAACGGGGTCATCGATCTGGAGAGGGTTTTCGGTTCAGACAAGTTAAGATGGTGACTTGGACAGAGGTGGTGGCAGTGGAGGTGGTAGAAATGGAGACAGACTCTAGGGAATAAAAGGGAGCAGAAGATCCATCTATTCCCAAGCCTTAAAGAATTGGTGGTTTGCTAGGGGATGAGAAGACCTATTTAGGCAATAGTAAACTCCATACACTTCGGAGATTATATCTTCATCATTGTCATCATCTCTGGGGATTAAGAAGAATGGGGATCGTTATGGGCCAGCCGGGTCAACCAGAGCTTTGAGGACATGACACTTTGAATGTAACAGCAAATTTCAGTGGGCGAAGAAATGAAGGCAGGGAACCGCTTAAAGAAGTCTATATGAGGAAACACCCCAACCAGAACAGTGTTTAAAGTCTCTAAATGTTTAGGTTGTTCCTAGATTTTTGCTATACAGAGTAATGCTTCGGCCAATATCTGTGTATTAGCTATGTGGCTTTAGACGAGTTACTTAACATTCTGGGCATCAGTTTCTTCATCTATAAAATGGAGAAACTGTCAGTATTTACCTGATAAGACTGTTGTGTGAAGACCTTTGTGTCGATTAATATACGTAAACTGATGAAAACAATTCTCAGCCCATAGTAGATAACGATACAGGTGTATTTCTTTCGTAGGCACTTAAGAGCAGAGCAACTGAACATTAAAATATAATTATTTTAAATATAAATAAGCCTTTAAATATAAATAAGGCTCCCCCCTTCTTTTAGTCTTCATAGAAAAAGTTTGCCAGCCCCTATAATAGACACAGCCTAATTGTCCTTTAAAGTGACTGTACCAATTTATAACCCATTAAGCAATCCGAGTATGTACTCTTACCAACACTTGATATTATTAATTTTGAAAATTTTAGCCTGGCTAATGGATCAAACAGAATATCTAAATTTAATTTGCATTTCTTTGACCAGAGGTGCTGAAAGTTTTTGGTCTCGGGAACCCCCTCCCCCCGTCACTCTTAAAAATTTTGAGTACCCCTAAGCGCTTTTGCTTCTGTGGGATGTCGCTATCAAGAATCACCATATTAGAAATTAAAGCTGAGAAATTAAAAAAAAAATAGTTGCTCCCCATTTAAAAATGGCAATATTAAACATATTACGTGTTAACATAAATGACATTTTTTAAATTAAAAAATTATATTTTCTCAAACAAATTAGAAGCTAAGTGAGAAGATTGGCATTGTTTTGCACGTGTGCAAATATAATGTTTGCTTTACAGGAGATAGATGGAATCTCTTCCTGGCTTCTGCAGGCGATCTGCTGATATGTTGTTTTGGTTGAAGAAAGTCTGTAGAAAATGAGCCTTGCATAGATTTGTGGTTGGAAAAGGGAGGAATATTCTAATAGGCTTTTGAAATAATTCTTCTTTGTTCCTCTACCCAAACTCTACAAGCGATGGTTTCTTGAAGACGAGCTTCAACGTGGAATCTGAAACCATATCACTGAACTTTTCATGCTCTGTAATATTAAAATTCATTAGTCTTGCACATTGAATGGATCACTCCACTTACTCATGAATTTGGAATACCGCATATAGGTTATCTGGAAAATATCTGTTCACTGAATTTTGTCCGTCTTCCAAATCTGACACTTTTCATTATGCAAGAGCAAAAAATCACATTTGTTAATATCACCACCAATCTCCTCAGAAAAGTCTTTAAGTATTATTGGGAAGCTGTCAAGCTCAGAAGGGCAGATATAAGTTTCCCATCATCTAATTGTTGCTCGAAAGCTCAACATTTATCATTGGCAACAAATACTGTCTGTTGTTTTCCTTAAAGTGATTGGCTCACTTGCTCTTTTTTGAGAAAGTATCTGCCAAATACACATCTGAAGAACTATGGTGGAATGCTAGTTGACCTTACAACAATCACGCAAGTGCCTTCTAGAGAAGCATTCATGCTTTTCTCATTTTGTCCCTCAGAGTGATAAAAAGGCAAATACTCAATGGTAGAGATATAATATGATTTATCATTTTTACTGCTTCATCAAACTTAGTTTTTAAGTGCCTGGTGGTGAAGAATACAATTACTTATATAGGTTTGAGACCAGTGCATCGATTTGTGCTAAGTCTCCCCAGTTTTTTTTCCCCTCACCACTGTTGTGCTCTATTACTACAAAAGCCAACACAGAGAAAACAGCAAATGACATAAAATTCTGATAAAAATAGTTTTGATCTCATGTATCTCTTAAAATGATTTTGGGGACCATTTGAGAATGGCTGTCCTAGATAATACTGAGGTTGAGTATATTTTTGCTCGTGTATTCTTCTGCATACTGGCTATCCATATTTTTTGCCAATCTTTTTATAAAAGATTTTTTTTGTTTATTTCTCAGAGAGAGAGAGAAAGAGACCACACGTGCTTGCATGAGTGAGGGTGAGGCAGAGAGAGAGGGGGACAGAGGATCCGAAGCTGGCTCTGTGTTGACAGCAGAGAGCCCGATACGGGGCTCGAACTCACAAACTGCAAGATCATGAGCTGAGCCAAAGTCAGATGCTTAACTGAGTGAATCACCCAGGAGTCCCTTTTGCCAATTTTTTTATTGAGATTTTTTGTCTTCTTCTTACTGATTTTTAGAAGTGATGTGTATATGGAGAGTAGAGCTCTTTGATACATGTATTGCAAATATTTCTTCACCAAAAGGGCAAAGCCTAAATAATACGTACATCCATACAGAGTAAAACACTGCATTACATGGAATAATATAGAATATACTAACCTAGAAAGGCCTAAAAGATATTGTTTAGTATTAAAAAAAATGGCAAGTTTTGGGAAATGTAGAGTGTATTATTTATAAATTGCTTTCCTTCATACAAAATAGTTTTTTTCTATGTATGTATAGATATATATGTAAAATTGTATAACTGTTGTATATACAAAACAGTTACATGTATACACACCCATAACTGTTACATATATAAACATATGTATGTACAGATAATGTGTGTGTTTAAATGCACGGGAAAATAAACAATATAAACACCCAGATTATAACACAAATGATAATCATTCTTTTAGATGGAAGAAGAGGATACACAACAGAGAGTTATATTGGTTGTGACTTTTGATTGGATATTTTCACATTAAAATTTTTTTTAAATGTTTTATTTATTTTATTTGAAAGAGAGAGACAGACAAAGCATGAGCGGGGGAGGGGCAGAGAGAGAGGGAGACACAGAATCCGAAGCAGGCTCCAGGCTCTGAGCTGTCAGCACAGAGCCCGACGCGGGGCTCGAACTCAGGGACCGCGAGATCACGACCTGAGCCAAAGTCGGACGCTCAAACGACGGAACCACCCAGGAGCCCTCGGATATTTTCATATGTTTATAAGGAGGCTGTATTTGTGAATTTATTAACTAAAATTTAAAATACTAAAATTTTACAAATTTAAATTATAGAATCTAAATATGATGTAAAGAATAGAATTTAAAGATAGCTTCAAATTATAGAAATATGGCTTCCTAATCTTTCTAGCATAATATCACATGAGGACTAGGATTTCCCTATGCGATAGGAAGAATAGGAGGGCATACACAATTGAAAAAGCAAAACTGAGTTTTGGAAGCTAACGGGCTTGCTTTTGCTTGCTCCCTACTGAAAAGTGATGCCCTACCTATCCCATGATGGGGATGTGGGCCAGTTTTCACTAACCTTAAAGTGACCTTTCCTTTCTCCATTTTCCAAATTTTGACGAAGTAATGTAAATAAGCCTAGTTCAATATTTATATGCAATCCTGGGTACGGGAACCACTGTTACTTAGAATATTTGGATCAGTTTGTTGGATTTAAATATTAGTGTCTGACTTTTACACTTTTGTAACCACCTGACTTTATCTTTACCGTAGGAAAATAAAGTTAAGTTTTCGGCCCCAAAGGCACCATTTAGAGATTTAAAACAAATGTTACTCTTGTGTTGAGTTCATATAAGAAATGAGATCATCAAATCCTAAAAATAACTAATGTCAAATTAGGAAAAGCTGGAGCAAGTCAATTCCCTAGGTCTGATGGTCTTCTGAAATCATACACACTTCCTATCTTCCCATGAATCATACCTTACAGAACACGCGATTGGTAATGACCCTGGACCCCCATGCAACATCTTTTGTCCAGATGATTCTCCAAGTGCTTTATGGATAGATTCCCCTGCCCGTGGCAGTGCCTAGCTCAGCCCGTGCGTATAAAAATTTACCACTTCGTTGTGCAATAGATGAGTGTGAGGCGGGGGAGGAAAAGTCCGTCCTGTTTATCCCCTCATGCCCTGGGAGCTGCCTGACTTACCCAGCAGAAGAAACATTTCCTTCCTCCCCAGTCATGGGTAGAACACAGGATACCTTTGTAATTTTAGTTGAAATGTCTTAACGCTCTTGTGAAGGGTTGGCGCAGAGAGACGAAAAGGTACGCGAGGTCTATGGTGCGCCTGGCACTCTGATAGGTCCTTCAGATGTTTTAAGTGGTCGCATCTTCAAGAAAACCCCTTGAGGTGAAGTCGTTATTGTCTCCAATTTCCAGCGGAGGAAATGAGTCTTGCCTGAGATCACAAAGCTCAAATGTGACAGGATCAGGGTTGCTCCCGACTGTCTTTGGCTTCAGAAATCAAGGAGGGTCATCATCGCTTCTTTCCTGTTCGCGATAGTGAGAGCCGAGCAGGTGGAGGAACATTGCTCAGAAGTTTTTTTTCTTTCTCTAGCATACGGTGGCGCTCCTGACCACCTGACTTGCTTCTTATCCTGTTGACATGGTGGCCATTGTCCTCAATTATGTTTTGGTTGCTATGCTCTTCTTTATTTAGTTGGTCATGCCTCTCAGGTTATTGTCAGACCCTGCCTTGAGCCTGCATCCCATTGTGGCCATGGCTTTGTTTCTCTCCTGCCCTTTCTAAACCAGTGTTTTGAAAGAGTTGTCCGCACTTGTCTCCACTTCTTTTCCGTTTGTTCCCTGTGAAGTCATGGCAACTCGACTTGCCTTCCTCTCCCTTTGCCGAGTCTGCCTCTTAGAGCCATCACTCACCTACATGTTGGCAAATCGAATGGTATATTTTGTGTTGACTTCCTGAGCCTTTCTGTTGCGATTGTCATGGTCTCTACTGAGGAACTCAAGACCCTTGGTTTTCGTAGCACCGTTGTTCTAGTTTTTCCTTCTACTTCCTTGACTATTTCACTGTTCAGCCTTTCCTTCCTGCCACGTGTGGCATGCTGGGTGTGGTTCCTAAATGCTTGTGAAAACCTACTGTGAATTTTTAAGAAACTCTGTGAGCTTGTTGATGTCATGTTGGTAGCTTGAAATTGGCTCTGGTGGAGTACTTACACATAGAAATTAGCAAGTATTAAAAATCAGCCCCCCCTCTAAGCCCAAGAGCATTAAGTATTCACCAGCACCCCAATGCTTCAACTTCCCCCATAAAGGAGGGTCTTTCCTTCTTTTTCTTTCTCTTTCTTTCTTTCTTTCTTTCTTTCTTTCTTTCTTTCTTCCTTCTCTCAAGAGTGAGAGAGAGTGAGCTGGGGAGGGGCAGAGAAAGAAAGAGAGAATTCCAAGTAGGCTCCAGCATGGAGCCCGATGTGGGCCTCGAACTCACGAACCATAAGATCATGACCTGAGCCAAAATCAAGAGTTAGACACTTAATCGACTGAGCCACTCAGGTGCCCTAGTATTTTCAATTCTTAACAAGTTGCTCCTCTCTTGACACATTCTTTCTGGGTGATATCTTGCCCTCCCCAACACACACACACACACACACACACACGCACGCACGCACACACACACACACTTATGCTTTTAACTGTCACCTGTACCATCACATCTAAGTATCTCCCTGCAGACCTAAACTCATTCCAGAGTTTCAGACCTGTATATCCAAACACTTCCTGAAAATGCTCATTTGGATGTTGAACAGACACCATGAGTTCACCAAGTCCTGAACTGAACTCACCATCTTGTTTTTGTCCGATGTCCCTACTTCATTTCCTAGCTCCACCATCCACCTCCCTTCCCTTCCAGAAATTCTGTGTGTCCTCTCTCTCCTCACCCATGCCGAGCCCAGGAAGACATTATTAAAAGGGATTATCATTCTAGGAATTAGTTCCTGGGGTGGTCATGTGAGGCAAGTGGTGATTTTGAGTGATGGTTTTGCTCTCTTTCTGATTGTTAGACTGTTCGAATTTCTGCAGAGTGGGAAATCTGACGTCCTCAGGTCCTGCAAAATTTCTGCAGTGAAAATGGCATCCTCCTCTGTGCTCAGGAAAGAGAGGAAATAAGCTCATTTAAATTAAGCATCTCCTAGATGCCAAGACTTTTAGAAGCTTTTCCATACATAAGTTTACTTAATTTCTGAATATTTCTATGACATAGCTATTCCCAGAGTACTTCTGCATGCAGGAAAAATTGAGCTGCAGCTAAAATAAATAGCTTGGCCACAGAGTGCAGCTAGTAGATGGTAGAGTTGTGATTTGGATAGGCCTGTTGGACTCCAAAGCTGGTGACCCTTTCATTACGCCATGTTGTCTCTGGTTAGGTGTTACTATGTGCAGGAGACTGCTCACTGGCAACTTCAATGAGACTCCAGAAAGGGCTCTTACCCTCACCCTCTGCAGGACCTGAAAAGGCCCTCATCCTTTCTAGTGTCTTCATATTCTCCTACAGCCAAACCCTAATGCCCACCAGAGGACCCATGTAGCAATAGCACCTGCTGAAATACCTGGGTGGGTAGAGTATTCATTCTGTTAGTGAAGTTCATTAATATTTTGAGTTTTTAGATGCAAAGGGCTTCATTTTCTTGAAAGGCTTGTTAAAGGCATGGTTTTCACACTTTCAAAAAAGTCAGTCACCAGTATGGAAATGTCTTCCATGAGACTAGCTTGTGCCCTGGGAGGGATCCCATGTAATAGGGACCAGAAGTAAAGCTGCCTTCGAGGTGCTGACTCTCCAGTAGGGGACAGGATCTCCACCCATGAAGTGGTCAGAGAGTGAGAGGAGGGACGGTAGGAGCAAGAGCCCACGTGGTCTTGATAGTCATATTTCAATGGCTACACTTCAGAGAATGTGTTATTTTTTGATAATCAGGAAGCAGTCATGTCATGAAGTGTCACTTGAGACTACGTTAGTCACTGTATTGGTCAATGGCTCCCAAAGCGTTAATCCCATACATCAGTTGTGTCAGAAGGGTTTGAAGGAAGTTACACAACTCTCTAGGAACGCTCCCCAGTGAGTCACTGAGCTCCTTAGATAGTGCCTTTGTGTTCACCCTGTGTGGAATTTGGTCATGATACAGTATATCTAACATGCATTCCATTTGTATTAATTAAACAACTGCTTTGTGCCAGGCAAAAACACTTTTTGAATGAAGCAATGAACAGGATTGATACACTCCCTTTCTTGTGGAGCTTGCTTTGAACTAAATCAATTTGAAAAATAAGAAAATATCAGATAGTGATCTAAGAAAAGGGATGGGAGAGAATATGTTTGGGGCTACTTTAGATAGGAAAGTTAGAGAAGTCCCTTCCCACCCCTCCATGAGAAGCTGATATTGAAACAGACTTCTATGCAAGGATAAGCCAGCCCCATGAACATCTTGGGGGAGAATATTCTAAACAGAAACCAATGGCAAACACAGAAGGAAAAGGAGAGAGAGAGCAAGCCAATATGACTGAAGCATATAGTCTGAGGTTTGATTGAAGAGACAGTTGGGGCTGGATTTTATTGGTCCTTATAGAGCAGGAAAAAGGATTTCAATTTGGGATTTAATTGTGGTGATTTAGGAAGCCTCTGGAAGGTGACAAGTAAGGGAATGGTATGATCTGATTTGCTGTCGATACATCATTCTGGCAGCTGTGCAGAGAGGAATTTCAGGGAGTAGAGAAAGAGTGTGGACAGTTAGGGGGCTCCTCCAGTCTGCACTGGAGACAAGATCCTGGTGTGGAGGAGGGTGGGGGTGGTGAGGTTGGGGAGAAGTAGGTGAATTTGAGATGTATTTTGCTGATGGACTGGATGTGGATGGTAAAGGAAAGACAAGATTCAAATATTTGACTTCAGTGACTATGTGGGTATTGGTGCCACTTACCAAGATGGGGATTACTCAGATGGAGGTGGGAGAAAGTTTAGAGAGGAGATGATTGCTTCCATATCGTAGCACGCTGCCTTGTAGCTACTGCTAAATTCCTGTCCAAGTGGAGGAGGGTTAGGCTGCCCACTGCTTTGTGTCTGTAAAGGTGAAAAGACTTCCACATACTAATCTAGGCTCTACCTTCTTGCAGCTCCATCCATGTTTCCATTCTTGTTCCTCTGGAAACACATGGAACACATCTGCTGTCTTCTCAGAAAGTTTTGTTAAATATTTGAATACTGAGATTCTTGACATTGTTTTAACACATTAAAATTTCAAATTAGTTCGGGTACAAATGCCATTAATTAAATCATGGTGTGTGTATGTGGGACTTCTCCAAACCGACTGTGTGATCTGTGTGGAGCCATGTTATCCAGTTCTAGTTTTGAATGGAGTGATAAGTGTGTGTTGTCGGTCTTTTTCTTGTGAGGATTAAATGAGAGAATGCTTCCTGCCCTGCCTGGAGTTGGTTGGAAGGTGCTCTCAGCAGGGTTGGTACCGCCTTGGTTCATTTTGCCAGCCCTCTGTTGTCTCAACTTGGGTGGCTTCTTTTCATTGACTGGGTAACTACTGGACCCTGGTCGTGGCCATTTGCCCATGAATAAGGCTGTGCCTTGTGGTCGGTCTCTTTGGCCACTTTCTTGGAAGGCATTTTTAGGAGCATTCTCTATCCTCCAAGCCATTACCCCTCATGGGGGACCCTGTGATGGCAACACCCTATTGGCACACACTCTGAGGCCAGTGCACAGGAGACCCTTTGCTGGTGGCACTGATTAGATATAGGGCAGCTCAGAGACCCAGAAAATGCAGCCATGGGGTGTGACATCCCCTTTTCTTTTCCAAACTTGGGTCTGATGGCTGGAGCTGCCACCTGGTGACTCCACAGCACCGGGGACTGCATTAGGATGCAGGTGGAGTGGTCAATGTTTAGTGATGACTTTTCATCAAGACTCTTTTTAAAAAATTGTTTTAAGTTTATTATTTTTTAAAAATTTACTTTGAGAGAGAGAGAGAAGGAGATAGAGGGAAAGAGAGAGAGAAAGTGGGAGAAGGGCAGAGAAAGAGGAAGAGAAAGAATCCCAAGAGGAGCCCAACTTGGGGCTCCATCTCATGACTGTGAGAACATGACCTGAGCTGAAGTCAAGAGTTGGATGCTTAACCAACTGAGCCACCCAGGAACCCCTCATCAAGACTCTTTATGCAATTTTGTTTTGTTTTGTTTTCTGTTTTCTGCTTTTTATAATTCACTTTGTACTGAATTTCAATGTAATACATGCTTATGGTAGAGTATAAGAAAAACAGAGATGAGTATTTAGATTGAAAAAATAAATACCATCCAGCATCTAACTACCCAAGAACTTGACAGTATTTGGCTTACTTTTTTTGCAGTATTTTTTTCCTTTAAAGAGTTTCTCAAAGAATATTTCTCATCACACTTACTATTATTATTTTTTTTAGTCAATAAGATGACTTAATTTATTGCTAAAGTTTTAATGATTGTTGTTATTTTAATGCTGCAATGGTGAAGAGCTTTGATTATTAGGATTTTTCCATAGTTTGGGTAACGTCATTAAGGGGGGCACAAATTCAGAGAGTGTGGACATTTCTGAGGCTCTTCATACTAAGTATCACCATCAAATTTCCAACAAGGTGATACAATTGATCCCGTTATTAGTATGCATGTGCATTAGTATGGCCATTTGAGCATGCTCTGGCCTCTGTTGAATACCACTGCAAGAAATATTTGCTGATTTGATAGACAAAACCTGTTTGATGTTGATATTCTCATTTGTATTCTATGGCTTACTAGTGAGGATAAGTATTTCTCCTATATGTTTATCAGTCATTAAATTTTGTTTCTGAATTGTCTGTCTTTGCTTTTTTCCATTTATCAGTTGAATTTCTGTTATTTTTAAGACACTTGTCTGCCCTCTACATTATTATTCCCTCACTTGTTATAAAAACATTTATAGGAGATTTTTCATGAACTGGAGTCCAACTAACTTGAACGTTAACTCTTCAAATTTTCGGTGAGAGGCAAATTGAAAAGAGAAAGATATGACACACACTCCAAACATAGAGAAATTCAAATCAAGCACAGTCTTTCTCCAGCTCTCAGTATAAAACTCATCAAAGCAAAAACCGTTTTATTTAGACATCTGGGAAATGTACTTTGACAAACATCCGCTTGATGACTGTCAGTGTCATAAAGAGACTTTGATATCAAAAATCCACAGAAACTGCTAAGCAAATAAATTATATATTTTTATGACAAAGCTCTCTTTGCTGACTCATTTGCATTGTCCATGTGATGTGGCTTTAGCTTCTTAATACAAAGGAGGGCCTATTTTCATGTAAATGACACGATAGAATTACTAAAGAGCTGCAGGGAGCCTAGGAACTGCAAATGTGGCATTGCCTTCTACCTGTTTGAGCAATGCTTACACATGGTGGCTTTATGGTATTTTTAACATATAAGTGTTTCCAAAATTTACATATTCGGGGCTTTTATAGCTCGGGAAAGATTCTCTCAAACTACCACAGAAGGTAACAACACATCCTTCAAAAGTCTGATTTCTATGCATGTAGGCCATAAAAAATGTATAGATAGAATCTTTAGCCCCATTTCCAATAAGTAAAAATGCAACTAGTTCTGTTGAGAGTCCGATCTTTTGCTTATCAACAGCCCAAGAAAGAACTTATTTTGCCTTCTATTTATAAAACCTGCAACGACTGGGCTATCAGTTGCGTGAAATTATTAAACCTGAGTCAGCCGTGTTGCGGGGCTTGCAAGTTACAGGTGAGGCTTGTCATCTGTCGGCAAACCCAGTGTGTCAGGTGATGTGAAGAACGTCAGGAACGGACCAAAGTCTTAGAGACAATATGGCGTGTAGAAAAAGTCTGAGAGCTGAGATCCGAGAGACTTGGCCTGAAAGTACAGACCTGCTGCTTACTAGCTCATTTCTTCTTTGGCAAACAGTTTGACTTCTCTAGCACTCGGTTTCCTCATAAGTGACCCCATAAAGCAGGATTTATAATACCTACCTGGCTTGAAAATTGAGGATTGAATGAGATAGTGTATATAAGACAGGAATTCCTTAAGTCGTTATGCTGTTATGATTGGTATGATTATTATTACTGACAACTGCTGTAATCATGGGATTTGTTGCTGGAAGAAGCAGTGCATGTGGGATAATAGGTAAGTTTGTATTTTGTAAGTAGCCTCTATTATAACTCATATTATCAACCGTAACAAACATTTATTGAGCACCTAACATGCGCCCGGTCCTTGGTCTTGTTAATGGAAGGCAAGAGAGGAGAGTGAGTTCTCTGCATTGTTGTCTGGCTTCCTTTGATAGGAAAGCTGTTACTGAGAGGGAGGGCTAACACTTCTATGCTCAAAAGAAACAGGTGCTCATAGAATCTTCACGTGACAGAGCTGTAAAGGGGCTTCAGGGGCACTTGGTACATTATGGTTGCGGTTACCGGAGCTAGTCTGTAACATGGAGGCTCAGTGTCAACTTGGGAGTAGGGGGTCCGCTCACATCTTGCACTCATTTCTCTCGGGTAAGGCCTCTAGATCTTCAAGAACTGCGGAACAAAGATCACCAACGTGGTACAACCCCATCCGCCAGCTTTAGATTAGTGATGTTGAGACCCCAAGTCTGAGGAAGGGTCCTCTAATTTGAGTGGATGAAACATTCACTCAACATGTCTACTGTATTGACTCTTAAAGAGCCAGAGTGACCTATCCCCACCGCGGGTGGTGGATTTCACTGCATCTGCTTATGGATGTTTACTCCTGACCTACCATTAGCAGAAACAGGACATGATATAGTTTTCCCTCTTGTACCTTTTAACCGCAGACCACATTCCATTTGCTTTGAACGTTTAATACAGTATCAGGCTTGAAATCAAACAAATGTAGGTGGAAGAAAACATTAGGTTGTAGAGGTCAGGGAAGAGCGATGTTTTCAGGGGCTCTGAAGAATGTGCTAATGCAGTGAAGAAGCTGGGCAATATGATCAGGGAGGTAGCACTTTGAACCACTATCTTCAGAAGTCATTGACAAAAAGCTTCAAGGTGAGGAAAAGCATGGGAAATGTTTTCGTGAAGGCAAAGAGTCAATTATTTGATTCCTTAAAAATTAAAAACTTCTGTGCCTCAAGGACATATTCCAATTACATCATAAAAAGCAGAATTAGAAAAAAAAATTACAAGCAAAATAAAAGACAAATCTTTAATATCTTTACTATTTAAAGGGCCTTGAGGGAGCCACAAGAGTTCTCGTGAAAAAAGAGTTTAAAAGTCCCTTTTCCAGATGTAGAACTGCAGAAATGTAAATAAAGCTTGATTGAAAGGGTGTCTTTTTAGTGAAAGGGTATCATTGGCCAAGGAATTTGAAATGAGGCACCCAGGGAAAAGGAGAGGAATGAGGTATTTAGTTTTAATCTATACACCTACTTGCTGACCCACCAATAATTGCTTCTAACAGGGAAGGAACACCTTGATTTTCAAAGAAATAAAAATTAAAAAACAACGTGGCCCCATTTTTCTGTCATCTGATACCTTCAACAATGTATGTAATAAAAATATGCTATATTTTTTATGACTTGGCATTTACATTTTAAAGAATGATGTATACATTTTCACCCAATATTTAACATATAAGAATCTGTTGAAGTGATTCATTCATTCAGTCAGTCAGTTAGTCATTCAACAACTATCTGGAACCAGACTTTATACTGGTCTCTGGGGAGTTAATAATAAAGAAGAAAGATGTGGTTTCTGTCCTTAAGAAGAGCACACATAAGGAATGCATCCTCAGGAAATTATCTAGTATGTGGAAAATGCTAAATTCACGAAGATGTTTATTACAGCATTATGTTTAACACTGAAATTGGAAGCATCTTCACTGTTTAAAAACGAAATGATTACTTATAATAAATTTTCTGGATGTAGATATTGAACATGGTGTTTGTGAGAAAATGTTTATGCTATATTAAGTAAACACAGCAGAGCACAGATTTGTATATACTGGATGATTACAATTATGCTAACAATGAGGAAAAAAAAATACAACAACAACAAAAATGGTTGTGTGATGAGATTATGGTGGACTTTCTTTTTCACTCCGCAGTGTTTCCATTTTGCTTTAGTATAAGCACAACAGTTTTCCTTTCCAGTAAACTAGCTCTGCTAGGCTTCATGAGCTTTACATACGTTCGCTAATCTAATTTTCATTATAGCCAGACGTTACAGGTGAGGACACTGGGCACTGTAGAGCTTGAGTTCCGACCCGGAAGTCTAGTCCCTGAAACCAACCTCTTAACTGTGTCCAGTTGTTCCTTCAAAGAGATTTGGTTGAGCTTTAAAAATATGAATCCAAGCTGTGGTTCCCAGAGCTGAAGCTATTAAGTGTGGTTGGTAAGATGGAGGTCTTAATAATACCCACTGCCCAAAGGCTACTGTGGAAAGTACCACACACAATGATGTTTATGGGTGTCTTCGGTGAATTTTACATTTCCATTCAAATGTCAGTCATTTTACCTTTCCATTCAAAAGGTTTTTGAGTGTCTTAATAAATGTGTACATTAAAAAAAAATTAAGCACATTTTTGTCAAATACACAACTGTAAATTAGCTAGTTTATGTATTTTAAATAACTGTTTCGAACACGAAACATTTTTTTAAATTGATGAAAAACTATCCTGATTAAAGTCTGTTTTGAAAATTAGTTTCTTCTGCTGAGTCAGCTTCTCTTTGCTCTTTCTCCCTTTCTCTCTCTCGGACATTCTCAGTCCCACCCATCTATGATTTTCTTGACCTTTTCCTTTCATTGAACAAGCCCCTTCAAGGTCAAGAAACCACTCTAATCTGCACTTTGGAGGTATTTGGCAGCCAGAGTTTTAAACTCCCAACCAGCAGTTGGGATTCCAGGCTTAGGTTGCTTTATTATGCTTTATATCTGTTGACTATGAGTCACGTGGGTAGAATTACAAAGGTGACTCTTGAAAGCATGTGGAAGGATTATAACCTTAAAATGTGCTCACCAAAGCCATGAAAATAGATGAGTTCCCCAAGAGGTACCCAGCAATATGCCTTTATGGACTTCTAGAATGAATATATGAATTCCATGTGGGCCTTGATGGCCTCCTGGAGAAAATGGGGAAGAGTTTGTGTTCTAAGAGTTTCTGATGTTTTAGGCTGCATCATATGCAGTTGACATTTAATTTGAAAGTGGTCTGTTGAAAATGTCATCTGGTTTTCATTTGTAGGGGCCCACTTGAAAATGGGAGGTTGGACCCTGTGACCTCCTGGTTTTCTCCCAACTCTGGAGTTTTTGTCGTTGTTTGATTCTAAGGTAAATGTAAAGTTTGTTTTCCGGCACAACAACTGATATTTGTGTAGGGCTTCCAAATTTACAAACCATTTTTCACACACTCTGCCCTGTCTTGAAGAAGGGTAAAGGTGGGGGGGGGGGATTCCCCGTTAAATCTGGGCTTGAATACCTACTATCTATACAGGGCAGTCTGGTATTTTTCTGCGTGTTGTTTGCTTTCAAGATGGAAAGTAATGTTCTCATTCAAAGGTAACTATGTGAGAATTAGAACCTTACTCACATGCAACGTCTTCTAAAGGATTATCAACCACCTGGTAAGTAGGTGCACACATGATGTATAATGCCATTGAAAAAGTTGTTTCACCAGGTGGGAGAATGTGAATAAATCATGTCATCATCTAATTTAAATATTTGGTTCATCTGCTTCAGATATTTAAGGGAAAATATTGATTTTCCTGGGATATTGTGAATCCGCTCACATTTTCTGTCTTCTGAAATAGACCTTGGTATACTGGTTGTGTTAGCTATGCTTTCCCTGGAAATTCAGCTCTGTTCAGAAATGTCAAGGCTAGCTATGGTTATGCCTGCCCTGAATTTTAAAAAATGTAATAACTGAATCTTTTTCTACAGGGGCTAAGGAAAAAAAGTGGTATTCTATAATTTTCCTTAGGGACTTGGGTAGATAAGGCTAGGCATATGTGGTGTACCCAATCAAAACACAATTTCACAGGTTATGAGTTTGCATGAGATGCAGTCTGTCTCGTGGAACCTGGGTTTGGGTGTGCATGCAGAAACGGGGACACTACAGCAACCAAGCAAATACCCTTGGCTATTTTTTTAAGTTTATTTATGTTTTTCAGGGAGAGAG
Organism: Panthera pardus; assembly: GCF_024362965.1. Classification (NCBI taxonomy): domain Eukaryota; kingdom Metazoa; phylum Chordata; class Mammalia; order Carnivora; family Felidae; genus Panthera; species Panthera pardus. Next base: position 191,966,281 of record NW_026526688.1, read on the forward strand.
AGAGAGAGAGAGAGAGCGCATGTGAATGGGGCAGGGGCAGAGAGAGAGAGTTGGAGAGAATCCCAAACAGGCTCCATGCTGTCCATGCAGAGCCCGATGTGGGGCTCGATCCCACTAACGATGAGCTCATAACCTGAGCCAAAATCAAGAGTTGAACGTGCAACCAACTGAGCCACCCAGGTACCCCTACTCTTGGATACTCTTAATCGAGGATGTCACTGGCGGCAGTTGCTTCCTTGTAGGGTCTCCTCAGGGTGGAACCAGTAAGCTGAGAATGGAGTATCACCCCAGTTGCTTCAGGTAGAAGAGAAGGAGATCTCTTTGTTCTTAGACAAGACATGAGAGCTTCGTCCTATTAAAAGCTCTTGGGTTCTGCGTACTCTGTTCATGTTACGTTATACATACAGTGCCAGCGCTCTAATACATTTGATCGTCTTTGTGAGTCGAGTGTCTTGGTCTGAGACAGAGAGATGTCAAATGTGTTATCCAGGGTCAGAGTTCACGGTCTAAGCACTGAACTGTTGTATCACTCACGCAATCCAAAACAGCCTCCGTGCTGTCTATGTGCTGCTAAAGCCACATGGTAGGCATGGGTTTTCCTCTTACACTCTTTCCTCTCCCCAGTGTTGACCTTTTGGGAGTTTTCTTCTCATACAGTTTCCCGGATAAATGTTTCATGGCTGGGAAAGATGAGATAGAAAATATTGGCATGTATTTGTGCATCAATTTGTAATCAGGTTCATTCAAAAAATGTGAGGTGTGTATATGGTTACATAGCTGTGATCATAGTACGTATGTAAACTTAGGTTACACTTTGTCACTGAAAGTCACGTCTCTGTCAAGCTTACCACTGGTGCTGAGGGCCCACTGGGACTAGTGCCTGGCTTTGCCAATATTGGCTGATGAATTTGGAGTCAGTTACTCAACTTCTTAAATCCTTAGCTCTTCATCTGTAAAGTGATTACATTTCCTTCTGGATAGGGTGGTTGGAAGGTTAAAACAAGATTCTGCAAGTGGTTTATAAACTAAAGAAGGCTAAAGGAACAGAAGGTATTTATTACTAGCACACAAGGATTTAGAAGACCTTTGAGGTCCCATTCTACCCAAAGACTTACTGAGTTCCGTGAATATGTTGGCCTCTTTCAAAAGCTCCAAATGTGTGTGTGTGTGTGTGTGTGTGTGTGTGTGTGTGTGCGTGCACTATTAATGGGTCTGTTCACAGACAGCCAGATTCAGACAGAGATGTTTCCTCATCTACAAATCAAGGGTAATAATTTCCTCATTCTTCATAGTTTATTTTTTTAACTTATTTATTTTGAGAGAGAAAGAAAGAGGGACAGAGCGAGCAGGGGAGGGACAGAGAGAGGGGGAGAGGTTCCCAAGCAGGCTCCTGACTGTCAGCAGGGAGCCTGATGTGAGGCTTGAGCTCACAAACCATGAGATCATGACCTGAGTGGAAACCAAGAGTCAGACGCTTAGCCAACTGAGCCACCCAGGCTCCCCTCATAGTTTAAATAAGAAAACAGATTTGAAGCTCAGAGCACAGTGCCTGGCACAGAGGCAACTCTTAATAATGGTGTTTTTTTTTTTCAGTTTAAAACTTCTTATAAAGAATATTGGCTGGATTCATTCTAAATACCTGTTCTGCCATCAATTAGCTGCTCACCTCCACCCTGGTGAATCATGACAAATTCCTTAACAAAGACATATAACTTAAATCATGACATATTACTCAATTTGACAAGATTACTTAACCATCTCGGTCTCAGTTTCCTCTTATTTATAATGAAAATAATTCCCACCAAGCCAGGACATGGTTAGGCTGGAATATAAGCATGTATATTGAATGCCTAGAACATAAGAAGTTTGGAAAATGGTTAATTCTCTCCTTCCTTCCCTTCCCATTCCTGGGATATTTGTAGTCCTGGGGAAGCTGTGATTCTCTCTTGTGGGACTTTTTCTTGAACACAGAGCCCAATTCTAACTCCTCGTCGGTCCCAGGGAAGGAGACTTAAAAAAAAAATGAAGACGGGGCGCCTGGGTGGCTTGCCTGGCTAAGCGTCCAACTTCGGCTCAGGTCGTGATCTCACGGTTTGTGAGTCCGAGCCCTGATTCAGGCTCTGTGCTGACAGCTCAGAGCCTGGAGCCTGTTTCAGATTCTGTGTTCTCCTCACTCTCTGCCCCTACCAGTGCACGCTCTCAATCTCTCTCTCTCTCTCTGTCTCTCTCTCTAAAAAAATAAACATAAAAAAATGAATACGGTTGGAGTCTCTGAGGCAGAGTCACTAATGCGGCTATAGGCCTATCAGACATTTAGAATAAATTCTTCCAGAATGCACAGAACGATGTTTTTGCTTTTGTATGGAAGGCTGGATCATATATTAGCATTAACAGAAGATAGGTTAATGTCCTAAGCCTCACACTGGAAGTTTCCTGCTTTGCCAGGCAGAGAAATGGTTGAGTCAGAGTTTATGATCTCAGGGTTCGTTGGGAGCTCTGCAGCGACGTGCTTCTGCCAGTGCCTTCTGTGGAGGGTGATAGTCCACTCTGGGTGTCCTTCTGTGAACCCTCACCAAGAAGAAGTCCGCTAACATCCCAACAGTGCTTCTTAAATCTTGGTGCGAAGCTCTTAGCTGTAGGTTTCATAATTATGTATCTTATGTCTTTAAAGGCCAAAAGGGAGCCACAAGTGTGCTTGTGAAATCAAGTTTAAAAGTTGCTTTCCCAGATGTGGAGCCACGGAAATGTCAGGACGGCCATGGTGAAAAGTGCCCTCGTGGTCACATGTCGAGGGATTTGCGGTAGGGGGCCTGGGTGAAGGAAAGGCAGGCTAGTTGATCCATTTCTGATTTCCCCTAATTAGGGGAGAAATCAGCTTCTTCCAGCATTGAGGCTGGAATGTGCCTTTCAATGAAAACTTTAGTTCACATATTTCTATGTCAGAAAAAGTCCAGGTTGTGAGAGAGGTCATTGCACGAGAAGAGGCTTAACAATCCTAGCTGTTCATATAAACAAAGCATTGATTTTCTTTAAATGCAAGTGGAATCAAGCTTCTTTTACTGAGAAGATTCTTATTTTGTGCCTTCTCTTTGTCCAAGCTGTGTGAGATATCGTGGAAGCATGAAGCCTAGCTTTTGCCTTCAGAGATATCAATCTCATGCATGCGTTTTGTCCTTTACAGAACTCACTGAATGTGCATCACATGGCTTCCATATATGAGCTAGAGTGCTAAGTGATGGGAAGTTCACATATGAAGGACACATTCCAGTCTAACACACTGCTCCAATATTTAGTGGCTTGAAACAACCACCATTTTATTTGTTTAAAATCCTGTGCATCAACAACTTTGGCCACACTGGGCTGAATGGTCTTCTGTTGGTCTCCCTTGGAATCTCTCATGTGATTGCAGTCTTCTGGCAGCTCTTCTGGGGCTGGATGGTTGCACATGGCCTGGTGTACATATCTGGCAATTGGTGTTGGTTATGGGGCAGCAGGCTAGCCCAGAGGGGAGGCGGCATTCCGAGAAAACAATCCCAGGGTACAAGTGACTTTCCAGTCTGTACTTTCCTTCTGTTTACTGATGTTCCAAGGACTAAACCCAAGCCCAGAGTCAATGTGAGAAGAGACAATGCCAAGGCTTGGATATAGGAGGCATCATTTACTGGGGACCATTACTATACCAATCGACGATAGGCTCTGACCTAAGTAGTAATAGGGACCATTTCACTTATTTGGTCCCTCCCATATGCCCAGTAAGGGAGCTGATGCTTCATGTACGCTATTTTATGAAATCTATAGAATAGTTCTTCAGGGTAAGTATTATTATTCCAAATTTTCTGAGATTAGTTAAGTTGCCTAAGGCCACAGAGATAGTAAGTAGCCAGGATTTTAACCCTGAACTGAATAAGTCCACAAACCAGGATCGATACAGGCCCGGCTAGCAACTATTTGGGACACAAAAGATAAGGTATGGAACCGTGGCAGGCAGGCAATGGTAGTGTAGCAGCTCTCTGTGTGCAAAAGTTTGATTGACCACAAGGGCTAATAATTTGGGAGCGTCTTCAGTGAGTTTTTAGAATTTTAATTTGACCTTCCTGCAAAACGGGAAGCTTTCGGGCTTTGGTTATAAAAAGAGCGACGTTCAAAACCTAAGTTTGGTTCTAAAAAGACTTCAGTTAAGGGCTACTTCTAGTTTGTGATTATTTCAATTTTATGAGCCTCCGTGATCTCGTCTTTAAAATGGGGATACTGTTCTGAGTGTTTAACGATGCTATGTATGTAGTGTTTTGAGCATGATGTTGGTACATAGATGAAAGTCAATAAATAGTAGTCCTGAGAAATTTGGGTGGGAAAACGGAAGAGCAAAGAAGAGGATATTTCAGGCAAGAGGAGAAGAGCAATGTTGGACAGAGGGAAGAAGTCTACCCGCAAATACGACTTGGCTTCTGCCTAAGCCACAAGAGCAGCCAGTTTATAGAAGGTGTTAACACAAAGTGACAATGGTTAGGCAAGATAAAGCCCAGGTTTCAGAAGCCCTGATGTCCAGGGAGAAGAGCTAAATTCGCCAAGTTGGTAAATGGACTTAAGGACTTCCTTGGGACCTGCGAGCAACTCCAATGGGCATGTGATTTCAGACCCAGTCATCCTCCAAGTACAATGGGTCCTCTACTATCCGGGTTCATCTTCCCAGCCAAGCTTTTCAATTAGCGCAAACGAGGTTTAGATTTGAGTCCCTTAAGTTCAATAATTTGAGTTTCTTCAAATGTTGCAAGCGGAGCCCATAGTGGAATGGAAAACCCCTTCTCTCTTCTTTGTTAGTGGCCTTGATTCGCACCACGGGCACATTCATTCATACGGTCATTGGCATTGGAAAACGCAGTTTCTCCTCTATTAATTGAATCTCACCGTGAAGCACCAGACAGTAACACAAGAGCCCAGTGTGCACATTCCTTCCCAATTCTGTGTTTAGTGTTGGTAGCTCAACATGGTCTTTACCCTGAAGTGCCAGTTGTTAAACGTTTACCAGCACATCTCTGTGGCACAGCTCACACGAGTGTGACATGGAGGAGGACAGCTATCCGGTGAAGCTGGGAGGAAAGTCCTACCTCTGAAAATAGAGTTTATTTTCTGAGCCACCTTAAAGCCAAGCACCACATATACAGAATGGCTGGTTGGTGAGATTACGGAGTAATTAGAACTCTCGCGTACTGGTGTCAAGAGTATAAGAGGGTAGGACCATATGGGAAAACCCTTTGGCAATTCCTTATAAAGTGAAATTTACATCAACCTCTGTGGCCCGGTAATGTCATCCTTAGGTATTTACCTAAAAGAAATGAAAATCTATGTCCACAGAGAGACTTGTACACAAATATTTATAGCCACATGCAAAAAAATAATAATGACGAGAAATAATGGCAGGAAAAAGGATGAGTAATTTGGGTGTGTCCATGGTATGGAACACTACTCGACAATAAAAAGGAATCAAACTCTGATCTATGCAGCAGCAGGAAAGAATCGCAAAATATTATGTTACATGAAAGAAGCCAGAACAAAAGAGGATATAGCAATAATTCCATTTATATGAACAGGTGAATGACCAGATCATTGGCTACCTCTGGGGGGTGGAGATAGGATTGACTGGTAAGGAGCCTAAGAGAATGTTTTACGGTGATAGAAATGTTCACATTTTGATAAGGATGGCAGTTACATAGGTATATACGTTTTTCAAAACTTAAATTGTAAACCTGAGATCCAAACATTTCATGGTATTCAAATATGACCTCAGTTAAAAAAATCAAGGCCCATATTCTGGAATAGAGGAAATGCCTGAAATGAACTTTTCCTTCACTGTCTTTGTGAAACAGGTAACAAACAATTGGAGTCAAGGGGTGTGGTGTTTGAATTCCATCTACCAGCTCTGTGACTTTGGACAAGTTAGTTAACCTCTCTGAATTTCAACTTCCTCTTCGGAAATATATTCATTTGTTCTTTCAACCAATAATCTCGTGTGTCAGTCACTGTGCAGATACTAAAATTAGGATGTGGACGAGAGAAATTCTTCCCCTCCCTCATGGATCCTACCCCCTAAATCTAGTGCCTATAGGGGTCACATGCTTATAGGGGTTGAGACAATATTGGGCAGGTGGCCAAATTGCAGGACATATGCTGGTGTAAAGGGAACAGCCCTTATTTCATTTCAATGAAACCATGTCCTGGTGGCATGAGGGCCCAGTCATGCCAGATCCGATTTTTTTTTTTTTTTTTTTAGTTTTTTATTTATTTGAGAGAGAGAGTGAGAAAGAGAGAGAGAGAGAGTGAGCAGGCAGGGGAGAGGAAACAGGCGGGGGGGGGGGCAGGAGAGAGAGAGAGAGAGAGAGAGAGAGAGAGAGAAGATCAAGCAGGCTCCACACTCAGTGCAGAGCTTGAGGCAGGGCTTGATTCCATGACCCTGGGATCATGACCTGAGCTAAAATCAAGAGTTGGACACCCAACTGACTGAGCCATCCAGGCACCCCTGCCAGATCTGATTTCTTTTCTTTTTTTTTTTTTCTTTTTTTTAATGTTTATTTATTTTTGAGAGAGACAGAGTGCAAGTGGGGGAGGGGCAGAGATACAGAATACGAAGCAGGATCCGGGCTCTGAGCTGTCAGCAGAGACCCCCATGCGGGGCTCGAAACCATGAACTGTGAGATCATGAACTGAGCCAAAGTTGGACGCTTAACTAGCTGAGCCACCCAGGCGCCCCCAGATCTGATTTCTCAAGAGAATCTGGAAATCCTGGTTGTGAAAGTTTGAGATTTCATGTACTTTTTTCCCAAAACATATTACAGGCCAACTGCTTAGGTTTTTGATCTCTTGCAAAGTTTACTCATTCATACAATAATTATTTTTAAACCCCAGTCTGAGGTTTATCTGATCTTTTATCACCGTTTCACTTTCTTTATGATTAATTTAAGAATATTGAAGTCAAGTTGTGGAATCGTGCAGTAGGTGCTTGGGAGATACTTAGTTTTCCTGAGTCCCTCAACTTACAGGGTTTTTTTTTTTTTTTTTTTTTTTTTTCAAATTGTTCAGATGGTCCTGCAATTTTGGTTTCTAGGCATGGGAGAGGTTCTCAAAATTTCATCCCCAGCCAACTCTTGTGTCATTCGCGTCCCCATTTGTCAGCAGAATCGTGGCATCTAGAGAGGTCCCTCGAGTCTGATGATCCTAATCTGAGCAATTTTCTTTCTTAGAGCATTGCAGGGAGACTGTCAAAATGCTGCTCAAAAATTCAAAGCCAGCGATTGACCTCTATTTCAATCAATTTCCAAGACTTAGGGTGTGTAATTTTGTTTCACTCTGAATTTTGAAGTTACACTCTAGAGTTAGTGTCCATGTGCTTGGCAAATAACCAAAACATTTTCTTTCAACAATTTTATACCTTAAAATCTATTATTCTTTGATTCAGTTATGATTAGGCTCCATTTTGAGCGACACGATATCCAAAATCATAGTGTTTTAAACAGTTGTAAATTTAGTTATTGTTCACGTGATGTTGGCCCTCCGGGGCTAGTGGGGATGCATTAGGGTCAGTGAGGACAAAGTCTTTCCCAAGGGGTGCAGCCTCAACGCATTGGTTCCGCGTTAAGTCCAAGATGGCTGCTCCAGCTGAGGTATTATCAGCATGTAGAAAAGAAAGAAAATGGGAAGGCAGTGCCCCCTTCCCTTAGTGACATCTCCTGGTAGATGCATACACTACTTTAACTGCCTTCCCATTGGCTAGAACATGGTCACATGGTCACATGGTCACAAGGTCACACAGTCACGCTTGGTTGCCGGGGAGATGGGGTATATAGACTAATTTTTTTTTTTTCTGGGCCGTTGTCTCAGCCAAAATCCATGGCGTCTAATTACTGAGAAAGAATGGAACAAGCGGCATCTTTCCTGTCACATTCTTCATAGCAGAAGCCACATTCTTTTATAAAGTTGTCCTCAGCTACTTGGATTCTTCTTTATTTCTTTCATCTTAGAGCGTGTAGGAATACACGTTAGATATCCTGAGTCTGACTCTTCTTATCATGAGCACGGTCACCGTCGCTGCCCTTGTCCAGGCCACCGATGGAACTCGTGCTTCTGTGCCCACAGTCTTTTCCACACAATAGCCAGAGTAAGTTTTTGAAATGTAGGTCAGATCACGTCTCTGTTCTCTTCAGTACCCTCCACTGATTTCTTCTTTTCCTCAGAAAAAAATCTGAAATCTTTGTCATGCCCTGTGAGATCCATATGACCCAGCTCTCTGAGTTTCTCTCTCTTTCACTCCCCCTCACTATACCCCAGCCACACCAGCCTCCTCACTGCTCTTTTTATACTCGTAAGGAAAGTACAGACTTTCCTTATGCTGTTTGCGCTTCAGATAGAGGAACAAGCTCAGAGATGCTAAGTAAGTCGCCCAAGGTCATGCAGCTTAGAAGCGATGGGGCCAGGATCCCAAACCAGGTCAGTCTGACTACACGTTCTGTATCTTTTTAGTCAACCCAAATGCATAAGTACTTAATGAATGCTTGATTGCTAGTGATAGGTTCCATGGAGGCAGTCGGTCCATTCTGAGAAAAGGCTGCTCAGCATTTCTATGAGATCCATGTGTATCTCTGCAGGAGAAAACAATGTCTTCTTAGGTTCTATCTCTGCCGGAACCATTAGGAGCCCCTTCTCTAAACCCTTTAGCTGTAGAAAACTATAAGCATCATCAGGCATGAGGTCAGCACAGGCTAATTGGATCAGCCATCTTCCTTTCATGGACCAAATAGAATGACAGTCTTTGGGAGTTAAGGGCGGACGTCCTCAGGTCAGAGGACTCTTCTGCTGTTACCTGTGCAGAGTCCTCTCCGTTTGGCACAAGCAAAGTTAGATGCAGTTCTTACCCCATTCACTGAGTTGAACATTACTGAACGTTGCAGTTGATTTAAAGGAAATGAAAAGGAACATCCTTGCCCTTAAGGACTTCTTTGTTTAGATCGGTTATTTAACCTGGGGAGTTCTTGTTAGGGCTTCAGAGAGTCTGAGATTCCTTTGAAATTATGTGTAAACTCTTGTCTGTGTACGTATGTGTATTTGTTTTCCTAGCGAGAGAATACAGAGTCTTTATCAAGTTCTCCGAGGGGTCTGCCACTCCAGAACATGGTGAGAACTAATGGTATTAAAAACTTCCCTGGATACCTATCATTTATTAAGTGCGGGTTATACACGCTATGTTGCATCGTTCCTTTTAATACTCAAAACAACCCTATGAGTTAGTATATCACCATGGTAATTTTACAGATGCAAAGTCTCAGGTCAGAGAGATTCAATTCTTTTTTAACATCACACATAGATTTTAGGCATGGGAATCATACTTCAAACTCGAATCTGTTAGGGTCCCAAAAATGTACTCTATTTTTATATTGACATATATTTTATCAAAGCAGCATATAGACACATAGTTTCAAAAATCGGATGGTACTTCAAAAAAATGTTTTCTTCTGCTTCCTGCATTGTCTCTTTCCCTTGGGTTCCTTCCCCCCTTTTATTTGTGTCTGTTTCTCCGTTTCATGTTGGAAACTGCTTAAAATCTGGGGTTCCTTGGTTATCCTTTCGTATTAAATATGTGCTGCTAAAAAGCGAATTACAAGCTCTGAGTGCATGAGTAAAGCGTTTTGCCTGGTGGGTCGCACCACTGGGGAATTGGGGGGCCAGCTGGTGTGTTCGCTACAGAGGCCCACATGAGTTTCTAGAGTCGGTTTTCTGTTTTTTTGTTTTTGGATCCTTTAAGTCTCTACAAACAAGAACTTTCCAACTCTCTGCTTAGGGTGTGAAACACCTGTTCTTGTGAGGAGACAGGAGTTCTAGGTAGGTGGGAGGAGGTTGGGGCCAGGGATATATCTAAGCATGTAAATGCCCTATAAACAGAGACCCCTTCCTAATTCCACACTTCACACACCTCCTTCAGCCACGCATCCAAGTTCTGAGCCTTTCTGGGGCTGTGTAGGATGTACTGGCTCACTTCTCTTGCTCTCTCTTTCTGCAGACTGCCGTGGTCTAGGTGTCTCCACTTTTAATAAAGATACTCCCACTTCTCCATTCAATTCTTACCTCCCCAAAACTGGTTGAAATGTCTTACCTACTTTACCTCTGCCATTCCCTTTGACCCCTGAAGTTGCATCTGTTGTATTCCTTCCCTGTGTCTTCAGATGGAATTAGAAAAAAAAAATGTATGTGGTCCGGCCACAATTCTAAAATGGAAGGTTCTAGGCTTGCTTTTTCTTTCAGGATATTATCTCTCTATATCTGTTACATTCTGCCTACACTCTGGGAGAGACGTAAGAAAAACCTTCTAGGGATTCTGCCCTCAAGTGTCTCATAATCTGACCCCAGTGAAATCCCACCCATAGATTCTGCACCTCTAATGTGGGCACATAATTGCACACCCAAGAGCGAATTTACAGATTAGGGGCTGGAAGGAGGAGCCCTTCCTACCCAGAGGAATCCAGAGAGATACAGAAGAAGGTGGAGGGAAGAGTGTCCCCAGGGGGGGGACAATATGCACAAAATCCTCAAGACAGGGAGGTGCAGGGGCAGAGAAGAAACAGTGGGTCCATTGGCTTGAGGAAAGGAGTGCATAAAAGGAAGTATTAATATACAAACCCTCTGGGCTCCAAGTGGAGGTGGGCCTTGAATGTCTGATTAGAAGTTTGGGTAGTATTTTGTCCTAAGATGATGGCTTGCCACTGACATCCTCCTACAAACAGATGTTATAAGGAATGTGTGTAAGAGCTCTTCTCGAGCCAGGCTCCTAGAAGGGAAGGACTGAAGAGGAGAGAGAGAGAGAGAGGGAAAGAAAGAAAGAGAAACACGCTGGGAAAGGGGAGGAAATGAACTGTGGGCCAGAAAGGAAAGGAAATGGTTTGGCAGAACTGCAGTTGGGGCAAGAGAAAGGTTCCAGGAAGAGACCAGGGGCGTAAACGTGGCAACAACCAAGAGTCAAAGAGGGGAAACCAGCTGTGCTTGCCTGCCTGACGTGAGGAGTTTGTGTCAGTTGGGAGATAAGAGGCTGGAAAATCACCGAAGGGCCTGAGGTCTCGTGTGTCACGTGGACAGGGTGACATCCCAGATGCTGATAACCCTGGGGATTTTCCAGGAATCTTTGTGATTCCTGCTTGGATTCCCCCCACCCCTCCAGTTATTAAAGCACAGACATATGCGCAAAATTTTGGAATAAGAAAAACAAGATATTGTTGATTTTGCAGTTCTGGCAAAATGTGAATATTGAACTCTATGCAGACAAGAGAACGTTTATGATCTATTCACATCCCAGATTGCTTATTTATTTATTTTTTTTGCTATTTGCAAAAATAAGGACTCTTCAGCACTAATCTGCTTAGTAAATCTTAGGAACGAAATGGAAAGCCTTGCAAGCCTCTTGCTGAGCTGGTCAGAACTGTAGACTTTCCTGAACCTGTGCTGCTTGTTCTCATCCTGTGTGTGTGTGTATGGTTTTTTTTTTTTTTTTTTCCTTCCCAAGTAGGGTAGGAAAACTCTTAGTATGTTTAAGAGTGTCTTTCCGATGCGTGTTAGGAGTTATTTCTTTCATTTTTCTTGACTCCAAATTCTCTTTGAAAGGGTCAGCCTGCATTAGCCCCTCCACGTTGCCCTTGAGCCTATGTGCTGCCCCCCAGCTGTCTCTGTGAGACCACCCACAGTGTAACCATCTTCAGTCGGGTCCAGGCTAGAGGTAGGCCGTGTCTGCCCCAGAACACAACTCTAGGGCTGGATTCATGTGTCCTGGTGGTGGGGGGGCACTGTTTTTCCTTTATGGGCATTCCTCTAGGTAGGGCGGGCTGTGGAGATGCACAGGGAATGAGAATTGTCTAGGTGCCTTTCCTGTGGATCTGGTGGGTGCTTTCTTCAGACCTTGAGGCTTTCACAGGGTGGGGGGAATCTTCCTCTCCCTCTTAGGTTCCGTCTCCGAATCCTGATTATGATTGAACCTCTACACCAATCAAGCCTCGTTCAGTATTTAATCAATCTCGAATTACCCGCCAAGATACTGCAGTTCAAATGGTAGTCCAGAAGCCTCCCTAAGCTCTTTCCATTTGCATTTAGCCGACCCTCTCTGTTCTCTTTTTCTTTCTCTCTTTTCCTTTTTTATTTTTTTTCTTTCTGTCCTTGGCCCTGCCCAAAATGTTTAAGCTTGTTGGGAAAAAAAAGCAGATTTTTCTCAAGCTCTTGCAGTGAAATGAATCAGCTAATAAATTATATCTGGGCTTAGAAAGAGGATTTTCCCCTTTCCACGGCATACACTGGAACTCCGTTTTAGCAGTTGTTGGAAATGCTGTGGAAGAACTGTGTCTATCTTAGAAAACCATCTGCGGGAGGAGCCTTGCTCACCAGAGTGAGGCAAAGGGAATTGCAATGCGTCAGAGAGACCATGTCTTTTGCATAACAATTTAATCCATCCATTTGCGGGTGAATATTCATATTCTGGGGGTAGAAGTTTCAGGATGGACACGTTTGTGGAAGTAGGAGAGGTGGATTGGCAGGCACTCTGTAATGTGGTATTTACTTCTTTGTTTTAAATGGCCACGATCACCGAAACTCACTTACATTCTTGTCCTTCTGCTTTTGTTTACGCTGAGAGAAAGCCTGGAAGATTATAGATGCTGCACTATTGGGACTAAATGTGCTCTGATGACTTTCATTTTGTGATAAGTGTGTGATTTAAAATCAGTCTGCCCAATTACGATCTGTAATTGTTTCATCTTCTATCTGGGTCTATCATCTTTCTTTATTGTTTTCTTTCTTTCATTTTCTATCTACCCATTTCTCTATCTAATCTATAATCCACAAGTAGATGAGATCGAGCATTAGAGCCAAAGCAATATTACTGATTTTAATACTTTCCATATGTAGAATGATTATATATGATAATATATAATGAATAGATGTGTGTGTGTGTGTGTTGTATATACACCCATATATAAAATCGGTCCATGAGTGATTAATAAACCAAATTTGGAGTTTTTCAATTTTATTAAGACTTTCTAGAGAAAATGAAAATAAAATTGTTATTTATTAACCATCTTGGGAAAGACTTTGGCCTCATATCATATCTCATATATCATCTGATTCTTTTTTTTTTTAATGTTTATTTACTTAGGGAGAGTATGTGCGTGTGAGCGCATGCACATACGAGATGGGGAGGGGCGGAGAGAGAGGGAGAGTCCCAAGCAGGCTCCGTGCTCAGTGTGGAGCCTGACTTGGGTGGGGCTCGATCCCATGACCAGGGGATCATGACCTGAGCCAATATCAAGAATCAGATGCTTAACCAACTGAGACCCCCCCCCCCCACACACACACACCCCCCGGTCATATATCATCCAATTCTTATAAAGACTCTATGATGCCGATGTGATAAAACCAAATCATGGAGAGTGAAATTGTTTGCCCAAAATTGTTAAGCTGAGTCCAGGGTGTTTTCTGTTTCACAAGAAAAGCCAATCAGTTTCATCTCAGGAGGTCCCTCCTATTGATTGGTTTAGCTTCTGGAAGTGCAGTAACCCTAGGCTCAATAATAATACTAAAAAAAAAAGAGTAGTGGTCAACTCACTCATGCCACAAATATTTATTGAGCACCTACAATGTGCTCAATGTTCTAGGAACTGGGAAATACCAGGGAAGGAATAGATAAGTTCCCCGCCCTTAAGAATTTACATTCCAGGTGACAGCAATAGATCAAGCAGTGATGTCTGTCATGGGAAGGAAGAGTGGCCACCCTTCTTATGCATGCTGAATTGTGATCCCTGTGTCTGATTATATGAACAGCATGAGAGTAAATCGTGTATCAGCCTCATTACCGTAAGGAAAGAACGCTTCTCTTCTTAATCCCCAAGGTCTTGCCTTACATATCATTGCATTACCCTCAAGGTCTTGCATTGGTCTTGTTTTGGATATCGTGTGGTCACCCAAAGACCCACATGGATCACAGATTGAATGTAGGCAACAGACGTTCAGGGTACCATGCTTGACTTGGGGATGTAGTCTCGGCAAAGGGCAGGGTCTTTGAGTGTTCTTCACCCTTTGAATCGCTAATATGGAAAACCTTAGCTCCAGTCTCAGAGTCATCATTTGCACTATTATTTTTTTTTATTTGTTTGTTTTTTGGTTTATCTCTTTATTCCATGAATGGCCACCTCTAAGATTCGTATTTCAGAAAAATAATTGGAGCTGTGTATATCCCAAATCCTTAAATCTCATTATACAGTGAAGCAGGTCTCTTTCTTCCCCCTGGAGTGTCCTTCTCACGTTACCTCCCTGGTGAACTACTCATTTTGTCAACGGCTCCCTCTACAGCCACCTCCTCCAGGAAGCCTGCCTTTTCTGAACTTACTAGACATAGTATCTCAGCTCCCACTGCACTGCAAATGCTTCTCTGTGATCCATATATATTTACGTAGCACCTGTCACGTGCCAGGTACTATTTAGGTGCCATTAATATGTGTTACTCCACAGTGTGATGCTTGCTGTCCTTAAGTCTCCCCTTTGTGGCACTTAAGAAGGCTAAGATGCACACTGTCTTATTCTCTTTCATACCCCAGCACCCAGGCTTGTACTGAGACATAGTTGGCACACTCAGAAGCATGTGTCGACTTCAGAAAATTGCCCTTCATTTTAAAAAGCATGGATTAGGGGCGCCCGGGTGGCTCAGTCGGTTGAGCGGCTGACTTCGGCTCAGGTCGCGATCTCGCGGTCCGTGAGTTCGAGCCCCGCGTCGGGCTCTGTGCTGACAGCTCGGAGCCTGGAGCCTGTTTCAGATTCTGTGCGTCTCCCTCTCTCTGTGCCCCTCCCCTGTTCATGCTCTGTCTCTCTCTGTCTCAAAAATAAAAATAAACGGTAAAAAAAAAAAATAAATAAAATAAATAAATAAATAAATAAATAAAAAGCATGGATGAATTCCCGAGCTGTGGCCATACTTCAGAAACTGGATGGATCCAAGATGCCACAGTTTTGGCCTGCGAGAGAGCAGGGAGAATCAAATAGAGGAGTTAAAGGTTAAGAACACAGACTTTGGGTGCAAAGTTGAGACCACACAGGTTTAGGTTCAAATTCCACTTCGCCTCTTGGACAAAGACACTTAATATTCTTCAAGTTAAAAAAAAAAAATGATTTGCAGGGGCACCCGGGCGGCTCAGATGGTGAAGCGCTCAACTCTTGATCTCAGTTCGGGTCTTGGATCTCAAGGTCATGAATTCGAGCCCCGGACTGGACCCTCCGCTGGGTGTGAGGTCCACTTACAAAACATGATTGTGACAACCTCCCACGTAAGGTTGCTACGTGCATTCAGTAAGACGGTGTCACAGGGATTAAGACGGTTTTTAGCACACGGACTCATCACAAACGCCCACGAAGTAACTCGGCCAAGGTGTGAGGGTGGCATGGGGTGCGGCCCGTATTCTAACACTAGTCGGCTCCGTCCGGAAGCCAGCGGTGATTGGGCACCATTCTGCTTTGTAAGAAAAACCCATGCTCCTGAGGGCACACGCACACACACATACACACTCTCTCTCCCAGTGATCTTCTTAATCTCTCCTTTGGGTCTAAAACCAAAAGACAGTCGTCTGTCCTCCTTTCAACGATGTCCTCGGCGGCGAATGAGGGCATCACACCGTTGACACGCGGGGCTCTCCTTCACCCCTGTTTGTCCGCCCTGTGGAACAGGAGTACAGCACAGCCTCTCAGTGCCACACAGTCACTGGTGTTGTGATGCCGTGTTTAAAAATAGATGTAAATAGTTAACACTTCTTTGAAAAGGAATCAAATCCTCACTTATAGCCTTTATCAACCAGCTGGTTCTTGTAAGCATCTTCCCGATCTGTGTGCAAACATTACTTTTAAGTGATCAGCTGGCATAATTAGGTAAGATTGTACCCTAGAAGCACAATTCAGTTTTCTCTTCATCTCTGCTGGAAGAAGAAACAAACATCAGGGATGATGATACGAGGGAAGTGAGATGTGGGAGGTTTTTCCACAGCAGCTGCAATACCTTGCTAATCAGCAGACCCACTTATTTATTTATTTGCTTTTCTTTTTCAGTTCAAAGGGATGGCTTTGCGGGACCTCAGCCAGAGAGGTAGTTATGAAACCTGGTACCGTGGGCTCTAGGCTCCTGCGATTTCTTTCTGGATGTTTTAGTATTAGCAACCACCCCCCCCCCCTTTTTTTAAATGCACTAAAAACTTTCATTGTATCGTAGATTTAAATCAGGTTTCAGGAAACAGAATTTAAGACCTGGTCGGGGATGGGATCGGGGCGGTGACTTCAGAGACAAGATGCTGTCAGGAGAGTGGGAGGATGTTGAGCAAGGAAACCAACACAAGCCGGAGCTTGATGAAGTGCAGAGAGAGTGGAGGGTAGAGTGAGGAGCCCCACATTCTAAGATCGGCATTGCCCAGTGGGCAGGTCACTAAACGTCTCCTGACCCCACTCTCTAATTGTGAAAATGAGGGTCTGGAAACCTCACATGTATTGAGCGTCTATGCTGATTCTTACCTGGTGGAGGTCAGCTGCCCAGGAAGACAGATGAAGTGCGCACGGATCAAGTGTGCTGAGTCCGGATCCTGACAGAGTGCGGGTGTGATAGATTACCAGGTCTGCGCAGTGTTACCTACAGGAAGTCTGGAGCCATACTGTGTGGCGTCACAGCCACCACTGACGTTGCTAGCCGTGTCACCTTGAAGAAAACACCAATACCTACTTATTGGGCTGTTGTGAAATACATAGAATATTACCTGGCATATCGTATGTGCTCAATAAATCCTAGCTGTTAGTAGGGGAGACAGAGAAAACTAAGATTACCTAGAATGTCTGGCAAGACTCTGGGAGGAAAATATTAAACGGAGACCTGTAAAAAAATATAGCAAAAGATCTTTTTTCTTCCCCAAGCTTATTTATTTATTTTTGAGAGACAGTGTCTGTGAGCAGGGTAGGGGCAGAGAGAGAGGAAGAGAGAGAGAATCCCAAGCAGGCTCCGCACCGTCAGTGCAAAGCCCCACGCAGGGCTCGAACTCACAAACTGTGAGATCACAACCTGAGCCGAAAGCCAAGAGTTGGACGCTTAACCAGCTGAGCCACTGGGCGCCCCGATAGACTGGAAGAGCTTAAGACATCCCCCATGTACCATGCTTCCTAGGTTAACGGACATGCTTCCTTCCTTCTATAGAACACACTGGTTTTTGCCCAAAGCTCATGGCCAGTAGGCCATGCTACTTCTGCTTTACCAATGCTCCATTAACCTACTAATTATCAGGCCTCTTATTCCAGAATAAAGAGAATCTACTGCAAAAATAATTGTTCAGGGGCGTGTGGGTGGCTCAGTCGGTTAAGCCTCCTACTTCCACTCGGATCATGATCTCGCGGTTTGTGAGTTCGAGCCCCGCGTGGGGTTCTGTGCTGACAGCTCAGAGCCTGGAGCCTGCTTGGTATTGGGTCTCCTTCTGTCTCTGCCCCTCCCCCACTTGTGCTCTGTCTCTCTCTGTCTATCAAAAATAAATAAAATGTAAAAAAAAATTTAAAAAAATAATTGTCCGTATCACGGGGCAGATACACGGCACAAACAGCAGAGGTACACAGACAGTTATAAATAGATTATCCCATCTAACCTTTTTTTTTTTTTTTTAACAATCCTAATAAGTCATCTTTTACGCTCATTTTACAAATGAGCCCCAAAGTCAGAAGAGATGAGGTTTGAGTCTAGTTCTTTTTGGGGCCAAAGCCGCAGCATCTGAAAGTTCTTTAAAGGTATGTCAGGTGAAAGGAGCGAGCCAGGATATTCCAGGGAAAGAGAGCGGCATGTCCAAAGCCTTAGGACAGAGATGAGTTCTAGGATTCTTTCCTTTCCGCTCTACCATTGCGTTATTGATGATAGAGACACGGGTTTCGCTGTAGGAAATGAGGCTCAGGAAACTTGACCAATCTGCCCAGTGATTTTTCCTGATAAGTTCCTTATTTAAAAAAAGAAAGAAAGAAAGAAAGAAAGAAAGAAAGAAAGAAAGAAAGAAAGAAAGAAAGAAAAAAAAAAAACATTGGAATGGCTTCCATTTTCAGGTACCAAGGATAAAATTCTTGCAAATATTCTATGTCCGAGGCCAGTGGCTTGAAAGGCTAGTTTCAGCTTTTGGAAAAACAAAGACAAAAACAGAGCTCGCTCGGGATATGGAAATGCGTTACTGGTACCAGAACCCTGGGGAGGGCTAATCCCAGACTTCACCAGTAAGTGATCTCTGCTGCTGCTGGTTGGTCCTCAGAATGAGCGGGAGTGGTGATGGAGGAGGAGGCAGAAGGCGCCAAAGGGGTGAAATATTTTGGGGAAAATTGACTCCGTTTTGCACAGTCACAAAAATAGTACTTTTCGTTTTTCTTTTGCAGCTGTAAAGCTTTTGGTGATTGGTCAACCCAAGTTTTAAATTATCAAATGATGATTAGGAAATAAAAAAGCTTGTCAATATTTAGAACGTGACAAGACCATGCGAATGAAAACGTGGCATTTGGAGAAATCAAGCTCCAGGGAAAGAAGAATATTCTTACACAATCTGATGTTATCAGTCTGATCTTTGTCCTAAAGAGACCTTAAAAATAAGAGAGATTATCAGACTATTTGGGGGCACCTGGGTGGCTCAATTGGTTAAGCGTGGGACTCTTGGTTTTCAGCTCAGGTCATGATCTCAGGGTTCATGAGTTCGAGCCCTGCTGCATGCCCTGTGCTGACAGTGCAGAGCCTGCTTGGGATTCTCTCTCTCTCCTTTGCTCCCTGCCCCTTCCCCACTCTCTCTCTCAAAATAAATAAACTTAAACAAAAATTTTTAAAAAAATTATCAGAATTTTGGAGTGTGTACCGGGCAGAAAACTTTACTATACTTTTTCTCAATTCTCAGTCTCTCTCTCTCTCTCTTTTTCGCAAAATATAGAACACCAGGAATTGGGGTTAGAAGGATTAAGAACAAGCTTTTTAGGCGCCTAGGTGACTCAGTCAGGTATGACTGGC
Organism: Panthera pardus; assembly: GCF_024362965.1. Taxonomy (NCBI): domain Eukaryota; kingdom Metazoa; phylum Chordata; class Mammalia; order Carnivora; family Felidae; genus Panthera; species Panthera pardus. Next base: position 191,985,335 of record NW_026526688.1, read on the forward strand.
TGGCTCAAGTCGTGATCTCATGGTTCCTCAGCTCGGGCCCTGCCTCGGGCTCTGCACTGGTGATGCAAAGCCTGCTTGGGGTTCTCTGTCTCTCTCCCTCTCTCTGCCCTTTCCCCCCTTGTGTTCTCTCTGTCTGTCTCTCTCTCAAAATAAATAAATAAACTTAAAAAAAAAAAAGAGCAAGCTTTTTAAAGGCAGCATATTCACACAGAAAGGGAGTGTTGGGTATGTGAGATTCTTTGTCCTCTGCCTTTCCCCAGGTCTGTTTCCTCTGGAGGGTCTTTGCCCCAGCAAGTTCACTGCCAGGAAAACTCTGTCCTCAGGTTTGCATGGAGCTGACCCCTTCCTGCTTTTTATTTTTTAATTTGGTCTAATTTTTGTAAGTTTATTTATTTATTTTTGAGAGGGAGACAGACGAGAGAGTGAGCGGGGGGAGGGGCAGAAAGAGAGGGAGAGAGAGAATCTCAGGCAGGCTCCGCACTGTCAGCACGGAGCCCCATGTGGGGCTTGAACTCCCAGACCGTGAGATCATGACCTGAGCGGAAACCAAGAGTCAGAAGCTTAACCGACTGAGCCCCCTGGGCGCCCCTCCTTCCTGCCTTGTAGATTTCAGCTCAAATGTTATCCCCTTAGCGTTTCCCTGCACATCTGAAGTCATCACTGAGCATCACAAGCTGATTTTCTCTTCCGTGACACTTACTGCAATTTGCAATGATCTGGTTCTTTTATTTGTTTTCTTGTTCCTTGTCATCCCCCTCTGCTGAGCTGGAAACTCCAGGGGACCTTGTCTGCCACACCGTTGCCAAGAGTAAGCCCTGCTACAAACTCGGTACCCAATAAATATCTTTGAATGAGTGAATGAAAAAAAGTACCTTAAAGAGAGTGAAGTGCCCCATAAATATATTATGTGAAAATTAAAATCAGGAAAAAACCAAGATGATATTTGTGATGTCATTTCTAAATTTTTGAGCACACCGTATTATGTATTTTACACAAAAGCTATTTTAACTTTACTTCTCAGGTGCTGTTTACTGAGTGCCAATTTCTAGAAGTTTAGGAAATCAATACTTTCCAAAATAAAGTGCCCTTGCATTTAGAGTAAAATGCATATCTTGCTTGTTGGCCAAATATACAGAGAAGAGGCTTCATTGTTCTATATTGGAGAGAAGAAAAATGACCAGGCCCCATATTCTGGCCAACAAAATCCAGTGGATCAGAGAAACAAGGTTATCCACAATTCATGTTGAGTCTTGACACTTCGGAATGTGTGCCTGTCAACATTTGTAGAACTGCTGAATCATGGACTTTCAGCATAAAAGGAAACTTCTCGTTTCTTTGAGTCACCCAGTCCCCAAATTCGACACTTGTATCCCTAAATCACTTCCTTAAGTCTGTAGACTGTATCCTCTGAATTAATTTAGCATTGATATGCTATTGCTCACACTTGTGTATTAAAAGATTCTCTTGAGATTTGATTTCTAGAGGTAGCAAAATTTCATTAAAAAAAAATACTGCTTGAAATGAATAGAGAATGTGTGAGTTAGGGCTTGGGAATATTTGCTGGCAGAGATTTTTTTTTGCCCTGAGGTTCAGGAAGATTTGGTACAGGCATGCTTTTTATTTTCCTCTTTCCTTCCGTCCATCCTTCCTTCCTTCCTTCTTTCCTTCCTTCTTCTTTTCCTTCTTTCTTTCCTTCCATCTTTCCTTCTTTCCTTCCTTCCTTCCTTCCACCAAAATTTGACCCAAACTAGAAAAAAGTTTTTGATTTTGAATAATAATAATACACGAGCTGATAAATATGTCAAGTATATTATAACAAATAGTCATTTTATTCAGGGTCTTATTCAAAGCAAGTTCGATGTAGTCTCTGTTTTATACAAAATTATGGTTGACATCATGACCATTCCCAGAATCATAGCTTTTTGATCTGGAAGGAATCATAAAATGTCACCTAACCCAGTTTGCTTTCCTTCTTTTTTATTATCTACAGGGAGAAATACATTTTTTGGTATGATCCAGTTCTCACCGTCCCCCCCCCCCCGCCACACACACAAATAGGCACCCACAACTGAAACTAAAGATTCACAGTTCTCCCCCTCCCTACATAAGATGTTCTGTTCTGTTTTGTTTTGTTTTATACTTCACTTACTATACGCTGATTTCAAGACACATGAGTTTGGAAAACACTTACGTGGTTCAGGCCACTCACTTTACAAATGGGGAAGACAAAGGTGCAGTGAGGGGAGGTTACCTTCCTCAGGTCGCACCAAATTCAAGTCACCCTGTCGCCAGGTTGTGTGAGGGGGTCCACATACCGTGTCTTCTCTTTCACTCCAATCAGTGACCGAATAAAATCGTAAGAAGCAGCTGCGGTTTAATTAAAAAGAAAAATACGCACCACACGGTTCTTGGGTTTAAGTCCACGTCGCCACGGGCAAGTTCCCCAACCTCTCTGAGCCTTACTGTACTCGTTTTTATGAAGAGACTGAAACCTTCGCCATAACGAGCCTCGATATAGCTCAGTCAGGTGGTTATTGAAACAGCATGAATAATAAAAATGCCTGATAGATAAAAATGTCTGCTTTTCTACCTTACTTCCCAATAAGTAATGTTAAAATGAAAGAATGAAAAATAGGAAACGAAATACACAATATTGTATTTTGGTTCAACTGCCTAAAAGCAGGCAACAAATTTGCTGACCTTTCTGCCATCAAGAGGTGGGGTCTGGGGGCGCCAGGGGGGCTCAGTTGGTGAAGGGCCCCACTCTTGATTTCGGCTCAGGTCATGATCTCACAGTTCGTGAGTTCCACTCTGTGCTGACAGCCTGGCGCCTGCCTGGGATTCTCTCTCTCCCTCTCCCTCTGCCCCTCCCCCACTCATGCACGCTCTCTCTCTATTTCAAAAACAAATAAACATTAAAAACAATAATATAAATGCAACAGTGGATAACCAGAGATTCGAGTTACTACCATTCAAGGGGGCAGTTTCCTACAGCCAGTATAGCATGGTACCGATTCTGAAGCAAGACCACCTCGACCCAATCCTCCAGTTAATTACTGAATCTCTTTGTGCTTCGGTTTCCTCATCTGTAAAATGGGGATGATCGTAGTATCTACCTCGTATGGTTCCTTTGGGGCTTAAAAAATATTAATACCGGTACCTATAAAGTTCCTAGAACAGAGCTCTGTACACAGAGAAAGGGCCATGCAAACATGTGGTGTTATTCTAGAGCACAAAAATTTACGTTTGGTTTGAATGTCGATTTTAGATGACCGCTCAGGACCAGCTGGACTACTTCTGGATTGCAAACAGGTTTTTGTTCTGAGTCTTCGGGTCTCTTGAAATCTGACTTGCAGAATTAATTCAAACTGGTTATAGAAACGAATATCCCCATGGAACCTCAAAGAGGTTGAGGACTGGAAACAAGGGGCAGAGAGACATGCCATTTGCGGGAGTGGCATTTAGTAACAGGCCCGCTATTCTTTAATGTTGTTATTAGTGATGTGGGCAAGAGGTTGAGTAGCACATTAATCATATTTGTGACATCAAATCATGTAGAAGACAGGAGAAAACAGGGATTACAGCTCTGTATCCGGAGGGAGTAGGAAGGTGAGCTGGGAAGAAAATGAAACAGTAAGATTAAATGCAGTCAAGTTCAAGATTTTGAATTGGATCTGCCAATGTAGCAATCCTTTCCAAAAAAATGATCTGAAGCATTTCAGTTGAACAAGCATTTACCGAAGGTGTGGCACACGCCAGGCGCTGTGCTCAAAAATGGGAGCCCCTACGCAGATACGGCCTGTGTCTCCCTATAAGGAGCTCGTGGTCCTGTAGGTAACGCAGACCAGACAGAAGCCACTACAAATAATACAAGGTGACGGGTGCAAGAATAAAAGTACGTACAGATGTCACACACATGAGGGAGTGAATGCTTCTACTCTGGGATGATGCGTATGACAATGGATATAGAAACAAAATATGTGAAAACTAGAGACGTAAATAAGAAATTGAGCGTAGGTACATAGAGAGCAAGAGAAACAGAAGCCTATAAGAGTTTGTACATTTGAGAAGCCGATTTGGCTCTGTCCTTCTTTCTGTGAAGGACAAGAAAAGAAAACAGGGTGAATTAACAAGCTGTCATCAGAGAGAATGAGAGTTACAAATCAAGACATAATTGAAGAAAAGTGATCCACGACAAAGACAATTTTGAACTTGGGAAAAATACATTGAGTAAAGCAAAACGGACTTCACTGATATCCACATGGAAGGCACTTGCATTGTCTTTGGAAGCAGTAGGATTTTAAGGCAGACATATTAGAACTCTCTATTTCTTCTCTATTCATTCAGCAAAGCTGACCCAGTGGAGTAACACATAGGCACTGCTTTTCCAACTTTTTTCAGTCCAGCTGGAGAGAATCATTAATCAAATCATAACTTTCTCACTTAAGACAGAAAAGCAAAGTGAGCTATGAGAGAGGCAACTGGGATCTGATATTGAGGGACTTCTATAAAGAGGTTCTTCTCTAGAAAGATGATGCTTGACTTGAGGCTTGAAGGAAAGTTACAGAGGTAGGAAGAGAAGGGGTAGGGAAGGGCAGTTTAGATAGAAACTGCAGCCTGTACAAAGGCCCTGTGGTATGGGGATCTTACAAAATACGCTTTGGGAAAAATAGAGATCTGCTGGAAGGGGTAATAGATTTCAGTATATACCATAAAACCTTTTAGATTTATTCTATTTAACTTCAATAAAAGTTGAGAGGTACTTAAGACCTTAATGACAGTTTCTGGATGGTGGAAACCTTTTTGAATATAGGAAAAACACCGAAGAAGCCTCTTCTATGGTTCTTTGCCCCTAAAGTCGTCAGTCACATCAGGGAAAATTTAGAGGTGATTTTTAAATCTGAAGTATTTGGTCTGGTTAGTGTGCTGACCAATATAGTATAATTATAGCTTTTAGTCAGAAAAATCTGGTTTTAAGCCCAGCAGGATTTTATACTCATCCCCGTGATTGATCTGATGACTGCAATGAAAAACATAATACTTTGCTTTGGACTTGCAATTACAAATGTTTGTTAAAGTTCACGTTCTCCTGCTCTGATCACTGTCAGGCACGATGTGAACAAATTCTACATAACACATTTGAATGTTCCAAATATACAGGGTTGTATTCCCCAGAATCTTCTTCTCCATAAATCAGTCATGACTTCTTAGAGGGAAAATAAATTTGCTTTTGCACTGTTTTTTCTTCCCAGTATTAGACTCTGCATGTTTGAATGTGTTGCAAATCCTGCTCATTTTTCAGGATGCAGGTGAAGTCTCTCCTCGCAGGAAGCCTTCGTTTCCTCTCTAGGTAACTCTGATCTGCGTGTTTTCTGATGCCCATCACTGTATTCCCGATTGTGGCACTTCCTCATATTTTCTTCTTAGTTTTTAATTTAACTCACTTAGATGCTTACATTTTTTTTTCATTCTGATTGTGTTCCATACCATAATTCCTAGCATGGCAGCTGATAAATTCTCTAATAAATTCATAAATTCTCAGTCTGTCTGTTGATGGGACAGACGAGAGAAAGAAGCGGAGAGCATCGGTCCATCAGCTCGGGCTCTTAAATTGCAGAAAACAGGGTGCAGCTGTTGTTAACTTAAGCGAGGAGATAATTTATTGGAGGGTCGCGGGGATTGCTGGGAGAATGGGCAGGGAGGCGGAGGGATCAGACATAGGAGAGTTGCCACAGTAGGCGCCATAGGATATTAGCAGCGGAAATGACTTCATGCTCTTATCCGGTTGCAGCTACTGGACTGAAACCACTTTCTTCCAGCTTTGTTTCTGGCTATTTAAAATTCAGAGTCACAGGAGAGAGCGTCCGACCGTTCAGATCCAGGCTCCCCTACTGATACATGGCTGCACGGGGGCACGAAGAGAAGAGACCTGGAAGAGTAGCATGAAGGGCGCTCAGCTTCCGTAGGTGGTGCCATTTAGCAGCAAACCAGCCCTGCGCACGCTGACCTAGTTTTCAAGAAGGAAATCAAAGTTCTATTAGTAAGATCAGTATGGGTAGGAAAAAAAAAAAAAAAAAAAAGCCCAGAGATACTCGTTGCAGGTAACGCCACAGTAATGAAGTTGGTTTTGAATGTGTCTCGACTTCTAACAGGCCGGTGACCTTGGGCGTGTCATTTGTCCTCTCTGGTTCTTTGCTTTCCCACTCATTAAATGTAATAACCTTGGCTTCTCTGAAAACCTTGCAGGATGGTTGCAAGGGTCATAGAAGAGAACATATCTAGAAGTGCTTTGTGAACGAGAAGGGCTATATAAACGCAGAATATTCTTTTTATGGGTTTTTCGTGCATTCTGCAGCACCATTGTTGACTAGGTGGTTGCGGAACGGAATTGAGAGATTTATTCCTGTCTTGAGTGTTGAGGCTCCAAAGGAAACGTGAAGGTGACTCTCTCTTGCTTGTGTATCGTGCATCCTGGTAATAATACTATCTCACATTTACTTAGCCTTCCCTATGTGTTGGGATCTCATCTAGGCCTCTTTCTGCGTTCTTACTCCTCTAATCCTCACCATAACCCTCTGCATAGAATACTATGAATCTTCTTATCCTACAGATAGTAAAGCGAGGCACACCAAAGAGACAGAAGTACCTCCCCTCAACATCATCCACTGCACTCTGTATCCCATTGGTCAAATCCGAATGTTAGTGCTTGCTTTTTAACCATCTTGCCACATTACGAAGAAGATTAAGGAGGAAATTTCTAGGAAGAAAGCTTCTGGTGAATGCAATTATTGTGCGTTTTCATAATAATGAAATATGAAATATCGTATTATTTTTACACTTTGTGCTCTTTAATTAATCTTCCCAATCCTAGCTCACGACCATCTTACTTTTTAAAGCCAAACACTTCAGAATACTGCCCTTTCTTGTTTTTCTCCCTAATTTTATAAACATATATATCATTTATGGATTCCAGTCTTAAGTATTTCTCACTTTTGCTCGTGTTTTTCCCATGAAGGTTAGAGGCGTAGAGCTATAAGAGATCAAGTCCTGGGTCAAAGAAGAGTGGTAATTCATCTGGTGGTCAGATGAGCAGATTTGGATTTGGGGGAAGCAAACAAGCAGTGTTCTATTAAAACTTTAACTGCAACCACAAAGTTAATGTCATGCTTCTTAGACCATAATAAGGAGCACTTCCTGTGTTCAGAGAAAAGGGAAGGAGAGAGGGAGAGAAACTGATCTGGAAAGAATTTCCGCTTGATATCTTTCTTGTCACTCACCCAAATGGCTGGTGATAATTGGACATAGGAGACATTTGTAAGATCAGACAGGATATCACTTCCTTAAGAAGCTACATCTCTGACAATGGAGTGTCCATCATTGTCTCCAGACACATGGGGGCTCTATGCCTTGCTAATGTCAGTGTACTAAACCTCAAGTATCAGAACATATGGTGGGAAATTATAAAAGATGGGACAGGAAGTTTCACCTAGGTGATAGAGTTTCAGATTATCTGTGCAAATGCCAAGTTTCTGCATCAGCAAAATAAAGATGAAGGCATGATGGCACGGGATTGAGAGCCTACAAGAAAAATAATTGACGAAAACAATGGGAAAGAGTTCCATAAGCCTACAAATGAGCTCTGATAATTTTGTCGACTAAAATCAGCTAGTATTCTTTGTGTCTGTAAAGTCAGTCTTCCAAGTTTAAAAAAGCACCTTCAGAGATCAAGTCTACATACATTGGCTTCACTCTTTTTTTTTTTTTTTTTTTTTTTTTTAATTTTTTTTTTTTTTAACGTTTATTTTTGAGACAGAGAGAGACAAAGCATGAACGGGGGAGGGTCAGAGAGAGGGAGACACAGAATCCGAAACAGGCTCCAGGCTCTGAGCTGTCAGCACAGAGCCTGACGTGGGGCTCGATCTCACGGACCGCGAGATATGACCCGAGCCGAAGTCGGCCGCTTAACCGACTGAGCCACCCAGGCGCCCCTGGCTTCACTCTTTTTACCTCACTTGCTAATTGCATTTTTATAGCACTCTCCCCAATGGAGAGCAAAATGTTTTACAGCAGAACTAGGTATAAGTTGATATATGTCTGCATTAAAATACACATGAAATGGTTATTCTGTGAAGTTCAATCTATTATGTTTAAGGGGGAGCAATTAGGTCCACACCTGATTCCTGGTTAGTGCTCAACAAATGTTTATAACATGAAGAAATGAACCCAGAAATCTTCGATGATACCAATGATTTTTTTTCTTTTTCTTTTTTTTTTGGGGGGGGGGGTAGATACTATGTCCAAAGTACCTCCCATGAACTGGTGTACCTAATCCTTAGAATATAGCTACACGGTAACTGGTTATTCTTCTTATTTTTTTTAGCGTTTATTTATTTTTGAGAGAGAGAGAGACAGAGCATGAGTGGGGGAGGGGCAGAGAGAGAGAGGGAGACACAGAATCCGAAGCAGGCTCCAGGCTCTGAATTGTCAGCACAGAGCCCGACATGGGGTTCGAACCCAAGAACCGTGAGATCATGACCTGAGCCAAAGTCCAATGCTTAACTGACTGAGCCATCCAGGCACCCAGCGTAACTGTTTATTCTTATATTAAGGATGGGTAGGCTGACAGGTTAAGAGACGTATTGGAGGTCAGACATCTGGGAGGTAATGGAACTGGAATTTGATGCTGGGTTTAATTATATTTGGGGGGTGGGTTATGGACTCCCTAGACCTTCTGTGAAACTCCTGAAAGCCTTTTTTTTTTAATTCTTTTTTAATTCAACTATAAATCGTTCTAGGGAAACCATTCATAGCCTCCATCATCTTCTCAGGGAGATCCATACTGACATCCTGCATCTTCCGAACAAATTTCAAGAGTTTGTACACAATGAAAAAAATAAGATCTAGGGGCACTTGGTTGGCTCAGTAGGTTAAGCATCTGACTTTGGCTCAGGTCACAATTTCGCTGTTCTTGAGTTCAAACACCCCATTGGGCTCTGTGCTGGCATCGAGGAGCCTGCTTGGGATTCTCTCTCTCTCCCTCTTTCTCTGTCCCTCCCCTACTCATGCTCTTTCTCTCCTAAATAAATACATAAATACATAAATAAATAAATAAAAATAGGGACTTCTAGGTGGCTCAGTCAGTTAAGCATCTGACTTCGGCTCAGGTCATGATCTCACACCTTGTGGGTTTGAGCTCCGCATCAGGCTCTGTGCTGACAGCTCAGAGCCTGGAGCTTGGCTCAGATTCTGTGCTTCCTCTCTCTCTGCCCCCGCCCCTGCTGGGTCTCTGTCTCTCTCTCTCAAAAATAAATAAACATTAAAGAGTTAAAAAAAACTTAAAAGAATAGGATTTAGTCATAACACAAAAAAATAAAGTTCACACATGTGGATGAATCAAGTGCGATGTAGATAATGTGGGATGAATTGTCGCGAATGGTAGAAACCCCGTGCATGGTGTGGTTTTGGAAGGTCTTTCCCGGGAGGAGGCATTTGAGATGGGCCTTGACAGATGCTGCTGTGCATGGGTTGAGAACTGGGTTCCAGCCTTGTGCACCGTGACCAGGCTCTCCCTGCCTCCCTTCTCCCTACTTCTAGTGACATTTGACAGCAAGGAAGAATTAATTACCACACGTTTCCCTCTGCCTACAGCCGATTACCTGCGAGACTGCTCCAACATTCGGCTGAGAACTGCAAGGAAAACGCCATTTGGAAATGTTCTGCTCAGAACAGATGTCCAGCTGCTCATTTAGATCATGAACTGTTTGTCAATACTGACAATTAGTGGGCTAAAGATTGCATTGACCACATGACAAGAATCAATACACGCAGTACTTGTTAGTTATTTACCGCCAAGTGTATTAGAGCCTGTAGATTTCTTATAAATCCTTCAAAGCCATCCTGCTATGATCCTCTCGACAACACGCATTGACACATCAATAAATCCTTTTGACAAGGGTGATCTGTGAAAATCAATACCAGTTTATCAGCGATTCCCATGTAGTTCTCCTTCTTCTCCTTCTCCTCGTCCTCCTCCTCCTCCTCCTCCTCCTCCTCCTCCTCCTTCTTCTTTTTTTTGACAGGCCTGTAGAGGCTTAAGATTATTTCACAAAGCAGGAGAACCGACACGGTCCGGGTGCGAGGCTGGTAGTCACTGTGCCTGGAGGCACTGACCTTGATTAAAGTCCTTTGCTCAAAGACTCTTTGTAAATCCCTGTAAGGAAGAGAGACCCACTCAGGGAAGGTGGTGATGGGCGGCCGCCTTCAAAAGTGAAGTGGTGACTTAAAAGTCTCAGTGCATGGTAATTCGTGTCAATGCCTGCCCAATCTTGAGCTCCTCTCGATCTCAAAGAAAGCCTGAGAACTTAGCTGCAGTCATTCACCCTTATTCTGGGACAGCCTTGAAAACTGGCATTCAGTATCTGTTTGTTGAACAGGTTTGTTTTACAGGTTTTGTTACGGAGCTGAATTAAACCTTCATGCTAAGCCAAAATACCCACAACTCAAGTTCATGTACAAAAATCGTGTATTAGGAGAAGGATAGCTGCTGTAACAAACAGCCTTCAAAATGTCCATGTCTGCCATGTGATATGTGGTTCGACTTAGCGGTTTCTGGAGAGTGAGTGATTTTCCTTTACGTAATGACTCAGGGGCCCAAACTTCGTCTATCGGTGGCTTGGCAATCCTCTAGTATCTGAGTGATCTGAGACTTTCAGTCTGAGAAAGTAGAAAAAGAGAGTAAGAGAAATAGACCTACTTTTCAAAACCTTTGAACTTAAACTAGGACCACAAGAGGCAAAAAGAGACTTGTCAGTTAGTCCTACTTGGGCAGCCATCTCCCAGTGACAATCTCATTTTGCAAAGGGAACATAAATTTTCTGTGGAGACCTGTCCCATGCGGCCCTATGAACTGCCTGGGATTCGAATATGGACAAGACACTGTTTTGATTCTTCACAAAGTTTTCTAGCAAATGGGGAAGACAGGCCATCTGCCCTAAGTGAGCAGAATTTATGCAGGTTTCTTCCTCCTCTCTCTCTCTCTCTCTCTCTCTCTCTCTTTCTCTCTCTTTTATTACTAATCTCCATGGCAAAACTCCCTAAATGCTGATAACCTTTATTTCTCTGGGCTTCCATGAACCTCTGCTTTTGGCATAAAAGTTGTTACATCAAAACTGTGTCTTAAGTCTCTCCTTTGAAAGTTCTGTCATCAGCAGCAGTTTAGCAGTTTTAAAGGAGACCGAAAGAGAGTTCATAATCATCTCACGTTCTCTCTCTCTTTTTAAAATATGACCTCAAAAGAGGCAACCGCACTAAACTTCGAGGCTCCCGGGATCCATCGGTCATTAATAAAGTCTGCCTGTAGTTCTATTTGTCTCAGGGCTTTCTTGCTATCTCTGCCTTCTCTTTGCCTCTTATAAAACTCTTTGCTGAACAGTTATGCCTGTGTCTTGCTGAAACTAATAAATTTATATCTATCACTCTCTTGGGGAGCTCCATCCAGAGTTGCATTTGAGATCCAAAGACAGAAGTTTCTGCTATTGTTTTTGCTGTAATTAAAGATCCCAGAGTTTTCCAGAGAGGCATATTTGAAGAAAGAGATGTCTACTAACTTCAGGATTGTTGAGTTTCTTCCCTCCCTCTCTTCCTTCCTTTCTTCCTTCCTTCTTTTCCTCCCTCCCTCCGTCTCTTCTTTCCTCCCTCCCTTCTTTCCTCTTTCTCCTTCGCCTCTTCTTCTTTCTTAATTTTTTCTTCAATGACCATACAGACTACAATGAATATTTAAAGGTATCTAGTCTCTAATCCTTTTCTTTTTTAGCATAGAAACTCCTTGACATATGGAGTTGGGAGACGAAAAAAAATTGCTTTGGAGAAAGTCCACCTTCACCTTTTGTAGGTGGATGTAAATATTGAAATTCCGGGGGAAAATTCCCGACCTGCAAGAGATACACTTCCTAAGTGGTCTTTCTTTCTTTCTGTCTTTCTGCCATGATTTGAACTCTCTGACATTTCTCATTTGCTGGGGCTGAGAGATAAATGAGTATTTGGAAGGACACAGGCAAACCAAGATTGGATGAGGGAGAAGAGGAAGCTGGTCTTGGTGTCTCATATGTTAGCCATCCGTAGTTTCTCTAAATACAATATTTCAGGAGGACACCAGTGGGGGGAGGGTTTGATTTCTCTACAGCTCACTTGTCCGTGAGAGTCAGAATGAAAGATCTGGTGGGTTTTCTGCAGCGTAGCAAATGAAAGAGCTCATTAGCTGTAAGCAGCCAATGATCTTCTGTGATTCACCAATAGCTACTATTCCTCAGGGAAATTTATGCCAGGCAGGGCTGGAATAGTAAGAAAGCAAGAAGAAAGGGGACGTGTAAAGCAAGGGAAGCATGAGTGAAAGCATGCTTCACATCCCTGCAGAAGACACAGTTCTGTTTCTGACACACTGAGAATTTTTTCATTGTATTCCATCCTTGTGTATGGGCTATTTTTAGCATCCAGCATTATTCCTGGTTAGAGTGATGACTTTGTTAGCTATGATTAATTAAGGCCATATGGCTCTTGACGTGTTCTGCTTGTGAATGCAATAATAATAATGATAATAATAATAATAATAAATAACACCATAACTGTTTACATTTTTCAAAGCACGATCACGTTCATTTTTAACCTCGTGAAGTAAAACAGGGCAGGAATTTACAACCCATTCTACAGATGGGATGATGAAATGATACATGTATCTTAGGTGTATATTTCATGGATGATGACTTAAAACGGGGCCGTAGCCCCCATGGAAGGAGGGCTTGTCAGTGTGGTTCCAGAATGGGGCTGATCCAGGACACCAAGCAGTTTTCTTAACTTCCAAATCCATGGCTCTTTCTGCCAAGAAGATTTGAAATAGAAAAATGCAGTAATAGCTAACACATATATAGCCTTTTGTTAAGCATTTTTCACATATTAACTCATTTAATCTTCAAAGCAATGCTATGGGATAATTATTAGCATGATTTTATAGATGAGAGAGTGGAGAGAAGGAGAGGTTAAGTAGCTTACCCTTTGTGACCTACCTGGTAAGGGAAGGAGCCCGGAACACAATCCAGGCAGTTTCTCTTCAAAGCCCGTGTTCTTAACCTCCACGCAACACCTCCTCTCAACATGAAACAGCTAGAAATTCCAAAATCCGTGCTCAGTTCTTGAAGGTGTTCCACGGCTTTGAGGATTCGGAGTTCAGATTTAAGACTTATCAGTCTTCTTTCCTGAGTCCTAATGAACTTTTGCGGAAACAGTTTGTAGATATGTGGAGACGAAATCCCCCATAAGAAAGGTCCTCTGCAACAGTTTCCTGCCTTAAAAACTGGGGTGCATCTGCATCCAGCTTCACAGATTGCCAGTGTCCGGTTGTCCCTCCGATGGGCATTTATTCACAGAGTCATCTGCCACATACGGAGTCCTTACCACGAGCTAGGCACTGAACTAGGCCTATCGAGGGCAGAGATATGAAGAGTTCCTGGTCTTTGCCCTCAAGGACATCAGAATCTCGAGAGGAGAGAGACGTGGAATCAGGTAATTAGTGATAAGATATGCAGGACATGCTATAACAGAGCTATGAGCAGTGATCTCCTTGAGCCAGAGAGGAGGGGCTGATCTGGGCTAAAGAACTAGGAGTCGAGGCAGTAGGGTATTAGCTGTCTCCTCAGGAACTGAAACCAGAGAGATTCAGGTTCAAGTCATGGCTAAGTCAATTTGTACCTGGGAGATGGTCAGGAAAGCTACTTTTCTTCCCTACGACTCAATTTCTTATCCTGGCAAATGGAGATGATAATTCTACCTCCCTCAGGCCACAGTGAGGATCCCGGGAGAGATGTCTCTATTACACTGGTCACACGGCAAGTGTTTGGGAGATGTAATGATAACAATAATAACCATCTCAAGAGCCTCACGGAGGTTGTGACACTTCACAGACGGCACTGTGGTTGACGTGAAGCAGGCTGCCAGGCACAGAAGAGAGGGTGGGCGAGGAGAGGGAGGAAAATTCCCACACCGGAAGTCGGTGCACACGAACCTACAGAATAATTTGTCCACACAGCACAGTCCTAAAAACACTGCCTGCCAGTAGCCTCCACCTGCCTTTTCTCTGTGCAGGCTTTGCCTACTCAAGTCGATTCCACATACAGTCAGAGGAATCAGCTTTCATTGCCGTAATTGCTATCATAGCATTTTCCCACCTGAGAAGTAGGCAGTGGCTCCCAATTGCCTCTTGAATCAGCGTGAATGAAATTGATCACGGGCTCCAAGCCCTCTGTCTTACCCAACAGCCTTTTCTCACCTCCTGCCACACCCTGGATTTTCCCTTCACTTCAATCAAGGAAGCTGGTCATGACTCTGTACATAAGTTTCCATGTCTCCCACCCCAAGACAGAGTGGACCCCTGCATAAACCCTTGACAGAATTTCTAAGGCAAGTCTGTGTGTGTGTGTGTGTGTGTGTGTGTGTGTACGTGTGTATATGCGTATGCATGTGTGTGTTGTGATTTTAAAGTGATAAAACATGGTGAAGCATGGTGGGTAGAATATATCTGGTTGACCAACCCATGACTTTGAGTCAGATGAACGCTCCTTTTAGTTTTTAATTTTTTTTTAATGTTCATTTTTTTTTTAATTTTTGAGAGGGAGAGAGAGACAGAGTATGAGTGGGGGAGGGGCAGAGAGAGAAGGAGACACAGAACCCGAAGCAGGCTCCAGGCTCTGAGCTGTCGCCACAGCTCAGATGTAGGGCTTGAGCTCCCAAACCGCGAGGTCACGACCTGAGCCGAGGTCGGACGCTTAACAGACTGAACCACCCAGGCAGCCCAGTCAGATGAACACTTCTTGATACAGAGTGAGTTTTATTGGTCTAATCAGTACTTTCAAATATTTGAACATAATGTTACGGGCTAAATGTTTGTGCCCCTCCCCTGCCCCCAGCCACAGTTCATAAGTTGAAGCCCTAACTCCCAATGTGTAGGTATTTAGAAGTGGTGCCTTTGGGAGGTAATTTAGGGTTAAATGAGATCGTGATGGGGGGTGGGGGCATGATAGGATTAGTGTCCTTGTAAAGAGAAAAACCAGAGCTTCCCTCTCTCTTTCTGCTACATGAGGACACAGTGCGTGTCTGCAAGTCAGGAAGAGAGTTCTCACCAGAACTGGGTCATGCTGGCATCCTGATCAAAGGCTTCCAGCCTCTACAACTGTTTCTTTTAAGCCAGGCAGTCCATGGTGCTTGGTTATATTAGTCTGGGCTAATACATCCAGGTTTTTTAAAAATTTTTTTAATGTTGATTTATTTTTTGAGAGAGAGAGAGAATGCGAGTGGGTTAGGGGCAGAGAGAGAGGGAGATACAGAATCCAAAGCAGGCTCCAGGCTCCGAGCTGTTAGCACAGAGCCTGACGTGGGGCTTGAACTCACGAACCGTGAGATCATGAACTGAGCTGAAGTCAGACGCTTAACCGACTGAGCCACCCAGTGCCCCAATACATCCAGTTTTACAGCCACTAAACACAGAAAAAAGCATAAGGAAAACCTAGCAAACAATAAACAAGAAAACAAAATAAAATAAAGCGAGAAAGCTGAGCAAATAACTTGGCTCTCCTCCCACATGGCAACCAATTGCCCGGACTCCGTCCGGGCTTCCTTCCTTCCGCTGGCCAGCCAGCCAGTGTGCCCCAGGCCTCACTAGTTCCTACTGCCTCCCTCTGCTGGGCACTTGGCAGACCTTTCCGCACATTACCTTCAAGACAAGTGTTGTCATTTGAGCTTTGTATTCCTGCTTTAGAATTCTTTGCTGGGGACACACCTCCATTGAAGAGCAACCATTGAAGAGGTTGATTTATGCAACCCTGTATTTGCATAAATCAAACACAATAAAGTTGCTTATGTGATTCATAATCAGTCTCAATAAATGTGTCAACAGTAAGGTGCAAAGGGCAACTGAGAGGAGTTAGGTCTTGTCGTTTTTCATCCTGTTCATCCCCTGGCAGGGGCCTTTAACAAATGTCTCCTTATCTCTGTTTCTTTTCCTTTGTTTCACCCTCTCATTGTGTGTGTGTGTGTGTGTGTGTGTGTGTGTGTGTGTGTATCTATCTGTATCTCTCTCTATATATGTGCACTCCTGTGACAGTGTGTGTAGGTATATGTATCTATACGCATGTATATCTATATGTGTCTACACATACATGCATCTGCATGTATATATGTATGTGTAGTATGTATACATACATATATTTGTGTGTCTATAATATACATAAAACCTACTTGAATAAAAACATGTATCCATCTATCTTCTCAATTTACACATCCACATGGATCAAAAAAAAGTCCCTACAAACTTTCTCCAAAGTGCAATTCATAATTATATTCTAAGGGCACTCAGTCAAGTGGTGAAATCAATTCATAGTCTTAAGGAATCTGATTGATTCCCGTGGTAACTTGAACAGTTCTTAAAGGTTGAAGGGTGTAGATTCTTTATTCCTAACACCTGGCTGATTTGGAAACTATTTCAGACCCGTATTAAGAAGAAAAATTAAAAGAATGGCACGCATTTTTATTAACGAGTGAATGTTACTTAAGCAGTTACTTTGCGCTCAGCACGGTGCTGAATTTGTTGCTTTCTTCCTCTCACTCGGGACATGAGCAAACCTGAAATAAGTGTGATTATGTCCATTTTACAGATGAGGGAATCAAGATGCAGTGAGGTTAAGCAACGAATAAAAGCATAGAGCTGTAGCCCAGATTTCCTTGCTCTAGCTCAGTTCTCATGTCATTTTTGTCTTGTTTCTCAAGATTACGTGGTTGAAAAATTGGTTATATGTGCAGATGAGATAGATACATTTTCTTCCCGATCAGTTGTTAGCAGTTTGGTGGGTTCAAGTGCCTAATGAGCTCTGATTTAATTTTAGAATGAAAACAAACTTTCTCATGGCCAAATCCTCCTTTATAATTTGAACTCTGAACCATTTTTCTTCAGTGGTGTAAATCTCACTCTCCTCTCATTTCCAAACATTCTTACAAAGTATTTATAACATTGCTGGTTTCTTGGAAAGTCAGTATTCTTTTGTGCTATTAAGAGCAGTAATATTTTTTTTTATCTGATTCCTAGGAAATTTATGAATTCAGTAAGTTGAGTCAGTGCCTTGATACAGGCTTGGAAACTTCTTTTTAAATGTTTATTTAGTTATTTTTGAGAGAGAGAGTGTGCAAGTGGACAAGGGGCAGAGAGAGAGGGGGACAGAGGATTCAAAATGGGTTCTGCACTGACAACAGTGAGTCCGATGTGGGACTTGAACCCATGAACTGTGAGATCATGACATGATTTCTGAATCAAAGCTAAGTGATTCTTGCCCAATGCACAAATAACTTGAGCTATTCCTGATGTAGTCCAACGGGGCGGGTCCTTACAAGGGGATATATTTCCTTCAAACAGTCTCCCTAGGATGCCAGCCCTGTGAAGTTTCTCCTGTAAGCCATTAGATGGGAAATGTATTTGTTCTCAGAGCCAGGGATGGAGGGAGCCTCTGGGCCCAATGACTGCGCTCTGAATGTCCTATGACTCAGATCCATCTCAAGGAAGTCAAGTTCCTCCAGCTTAGAGGATTTCTCTCTTAAAACCTTGGCCTAAGATCAGTGCTTCTGGTGGCCAGGAACTAATAGGAGCACTTAGAGCCTCTTTCATGAATTCAGGAGTTAATGCCCCCCCCTGCCACCCCGCCACTCCCCACCTCCCACCCCATGCCCACTGCAGTTCCACTGACAGCTGGCTACAGGCAGACCTCTCCCCAAAACTACTACATCATTTCCTAGCTGTGTGGTCTGGGACCGGTTCTCTCCATTCCTTATGCTTTGTAAGGGAATCAAACACTTCGGAGTATCAGCAAGAGATAAATGAGAGAGCAGACATAAAAACTCTAGCACCTAATTTCCAAACAAATACATCCTAATTGTTATGAGTTTGGGCCCTAACTTTTGATTTGTCTTAATTCTGTTGCTGCCACCATCATGTTATAAGACCTTGGGGACGTTTTAGAACATCTTCAAGAGTCATTTTCTTCATTTCTCAAGTGAGAACGGAAATGGTTCCCGCCACATAAACCTGGTAAGGAGTAGGTAAGAGAATGCATATAACGCACTTAGCACCCGTGCTTGGCCCATGGTCAGCCCTCAGTATATTTTAGCCCTTGTTCTTTCCTAGAATTCTTTCCTACCGGAGTGTGTCTCTTCTGACAGACCTAACTTGTTTCCTGAAATGTGGACATTTGAGCAGGCAGTGTGATGCAGCGATCCAGCGAGACCTGTCAATGGGGGTCCCTCACCAGCTCTACCCTGGGCGCCCACTCACCCGCCTGGTGGTGCACAATCCTGAGTCCTCCCTCCAGAAGGATCAAACCCACATCCTGACTCCAGCCTGGCCGTTGCATATTGTTCTGAGATTTCTGTTGCCAGTAGGTTGTATTCATTTAAAGGAGGGACGGGGATTCATAGCTGTTGAAGGGCGGAGGAACGCCAGGCATTCAGAAGTCACTGCTGTCCCTCTGAGGCTTGGTTGGACCTTGTCTGAAGAGCAGTGCAGGTGGAGTGGCACCTGTAGCACTCGGTCCCAGATCTCCCTCTCCCAAGGAGGAATCAGCTTGTACCCGCGGGGAGACGGCGTGGTGTGCGAGGGGGGCAGGGGGGTGGGCACCCTTGATATTGACCGAGACTCCGCTCTGCTGTAAACAGCATCTCCCTAATTCACCTGGGCGGGGCAATAAAGGAACTGGCTGTTACAAATGGGAACCACAGCCTCCAGAGCCGGCACTTTGGAAAGAGAGGGCTGGAAACCAGGTTGCCTTTGGGGAATTGTGAGGAGTTACAGGATCCTGGAATTCTATGGGAGCTTTTACTGGGTAATTGAAGGGAGGGTTGGGAAAACCCATTAGGAAAAAGGTTTGGGAGTCTGTCTTTCTCCTGGAAGCACTCTTTCTAAATGGATTGGCTTTTTTTTTTTTTTTTTTTTTTCTTCCAGACTGGGGAGAGGTAGGGTTCAAAAAATATTTTTTTCTTCTTTTTAAATAGGGAGCTTTTATTTATTTTATTTTTTAGAAAGGCTGTAAACCACTGTGAGCTTTTAGGTGGACCTGCCCAGTATTATAATTTAATTTTATATAAAACAGGATGAAAATTGCTATGCTGTTCTTTTGAGTAATATGTTAATTAGTTCTGTGCGTTAGATGGGAGGAAATCGCTGAGTGGAGGGAGGGTGAGTCAGTACCTGGGGGCTGCAGGTAGCTTAGTGACTTGTCCCCTAAAATGTTTTTCTAAGAGAACAGAGCTGGTCCGAGTCCGCTTGCCTCCCTCCCTGTGCCTTCCTTCCCTTTCTCGTCGTGTTCACGAGTGACCCTGTTATGCTTCCGGTTCCATTTATTCATTCCACGCTCCTGTTTTGAGTCTCACTGTCAGCCAACACCCTCTACTCGGGGGTGCGGATGCACAGGTAAACAAATCAAAGCAAGTTTTGGTCCCTGCCCTCCCAGAGTGCAGTCTAATGCAGGCTACAGACAATTAAACAGTAATTGCAACGTAATAAGAAAAGTGCTATGGTTCGTGAAGCCCCAGGGGCTCACGGGAGCCACAGGCTGGGCATCCATCTACGCCAGAGCGGGAGTGGAAGCAGAGCTGGAGGGAGCCCCAGCGAGAGGTGGGGAAAGAGGGCGTCTGCCTCGTGCGAAGGCCCAGTGGCCCAGGAGCAAGCCCCCAGGGCGGCGAGTTCCCACTGGGTCCTCAGGGCCAAGTCCACGGGGGAGTGGGAGGGGGTGGGGCTTTCCCCGGGGAACGCCACGTGACCAGACTTCTGTTTCAGAAATGTGTTCTCTTCCACTCCTCTCCACCCAGTGTTACCTTTCATTTTGCGACCCGGTAACACCACTGCCCCTGCCTCGGCAGCACCCCCTTTGAGACCTCCTTTCAGAGAAGAATGACAAACTGCCAAAAGGTGATTTTTTTTTTTTTTTTTAATCAAAGGTAACAGAGTGAATCTTATCAACACAGGTCAAAGATTCGCTTAACTCATTCATTAATGAGGGAACAGGAAAGACGTTACAGCCAGTTCAAGGGAGAATTCAAAGAAAGACGTCTTTAGGTGCCCCGAGGCCCGGCTGGGGTAAGTGTATATAAATAGATGCAGAGACCAGCCCAGCCGCAGCACAGTGATCAATCTCTCACAACTGATACGCAGCTACTAACAAAAGTCACTTACGTTATTAATCTGTTTTCTGCCACTTACACAGCTGTAGGATGGCCCAAAGATAATACGAGGTGGAGATGACCCAGATGCACCAGAAACTCGGAATCTTTTATGCCCATTTCAGGTTTTCACATTTGTTTCCTGACAGGAAAGAAACACGTGTCTGTGTTCATTTCTGAGCTCTGTCACTCTAATACGGACCTAGCAGAGTCCGGTCACCTTCCCCCTCTGGATCTCGCTCTTTTCATCTTAATTTGTTCAGGTACTGGGCCACTGTGTGTGATACCATTCGAACAAAGCAATCTACTGAAGTGGTTTACACTGTATATGGGGTTGCCAGATTTCACAAATAAAAATCCTGGATGCCCAGTTAAATTTGAATTTCAGATAAATATCAAATACTTTTCTAATGTAAGTAGCTCTCAAATAGTGAATGGGACATATTTACGCTTAAAAAAAAGTATTCTTAGTTTGTCTGGAATTCAAATTTAATTAAGCAACCTGTGTTTTATCTGATAACCCTACTTATATGCCAAATGTTAAGCAAATGGTGTAGACTATAGAATTAAGAATCCAAGAGAAGAAGGTCAATTCAAGAAGACTCAGGAAGCTGGAGATGCCATTTTTTAAGTTTTTACTTTTGTTTTGATTGGTGTTTTGTTTAGTTACTCATAAATCCTCAGTAGATGTGAAGGGAGAGATCAAGTTCAACATCAGACTGAGACATAGGCTACGGATTGACCGGAACCTAAGCTCCTGGAAGGAAAGAGAAGGGAGTGGGAAGAGAAGGAGGGAAAGCAGCCAGTGGAGAGAATTTTCCATTCTCTCGCTCCCACTCCATGTTTGTCTGTGATGGGCTTTGACAGGTATTTGCTTGTTGTGGGAGAGGAAAGCATGCCTATGAGTTACATTACAGGGGTAGCACTTTGCTGGCCTTAGAGAAGAGCTCCATCCCTAATAAGCACCCGGCTCACCCTACCACCTTAGGTTACCATGTGTGTGCTACAGGTCAGGAGGGACTTCAGGCATCGTGTTGAGTGTTTGGGGATTCTCAGAACACCATGTTAGAGGAACCCATTTCTGGTTCTTCCAGACTTTTATAGGCTTTAGTCATTCTTTTTTGGATTGCTTTGAATTTTCTCTTTTTCCTAATTGTGCAGTTGGCTGACAGATGGAAACCCCAGTCTTATGATGAGTAAGCATGGCAGAATCTCTTGTCACTTCATTTCAAGTGACCGCAGATTACAGAGTCCAGTTTCCCAGGCCAGAGGCAGAGAAAGGAAAGTGTGCAAGAAGTCTTCCACGTTTTCAAGGAGAACTGGACATTCAGGGGCAAATTCTGTCTTTACAGAGAATGCTGGGTAGAGAAAGGTCCACTAGGCACTGGTCCTTAGGAAATATGGGGAGAGACTCTGGGGTATTTATGGCATTAGCAGAGGTGGTGTCTCTATCGAGACTTGAGAGATGGCAGTTAGTAACCGGGAAGGTGTTTATGAAATTGCAGAGTAGGCAAGATGAGTTTTGATTCTGCGTGCTCATGTTTCTAGTTTCTCTCACTTATCCTTTGGAATTTCCTCCTCATCCTGGGGTTTTGGTAGTGAGGGTCCTTTTACTTCTTTCCAAGATTCTGAGTCTTGTAATTCTGCCTTGGGCTTCCTCCCAGATGGGCCTGATTCCATAGTTCTCTAACTGTGAGACCTGGGGCAAATTTAGTTGTTTCCCTCCCTCTCTCTCTCTCTCTCTCTCTCTAAAATCATAGCTGGTTACTACCTCATATGATAATATTTGCTATGTAGGGAAACAATGTATGGAAAGCCCTTAAGAAGTCACAATGAGGGTGTTGAGCAATTTACTATGTACTGACCACACATTCATCCAAAAAAACACACTGAATTTTCATAATAACACTGTGAGACATGTAGCATTATTAATACCATTTTACAGCTAAGGAAACAGAGGCACAATTAAATGAATTTGCCTAAGATTGTGCCGCCTTAAAATTTTTTTTTTATGTTTATTCATTTTTGAAAGACAGAGAGAGACAGAGCACAAGCAGGGGTGGGGTGGCGAGAGAGGGGGACACAGAATCCGAAACAGGCTCCAGGCTCTGAGCTGTCAGCACAGAGCCCGACGCAGGGCTTGAACTCACAACCATGAGATCGTGACCTGAGCCAAAGTTGGATGCTCAACCGACTGAACCACCCAGGCGCCCCAGGTCGTGCCGCTTTTAAAGGCTGACACTACAATAAGCAGTTTGGCTCATGGGGCTACATCATTAACCATGGTGCTCAGAACCTTTCTAAAAATGTTAGTTGTTATTATTATTATTATTATTACTATTCCCTACCATTCTAGGGAACACCAGGCAGGGCCCAAGAGAATGTAACAGTTATTCAGTCCCTTAATCCTATTAATTTGGGAAGATTCATAACGTATCTCAGCATATTAAAGCATCTGAGAAGTTGGATAGTAAAGGTACTATTTAATTTTTAAAAATAGTCTTATAAAAATTTTAGAATACTCTTAGATGTACATAAAAGTTGCAAAGATAGTCCAGAGAATTGTCACATACGCTATGCCTATTTTCCTAGTTGTTAAGATCTTATGCTGGCACGAAACATTTGTCACAACTAATGAACCGGTATTAATGCATTATTATTAGCTAAAGTCCATACTCTGCCCAGATTTATTCAGTTTTTATATAATGTTCCCAGGCTCCCATCCAAGATACTACATTACATTTATTTATTTTTTAAATTTTTTTTTAACATTTATTCATCTTTGAGAGACAGAGAGAGACAGAGCACGAGTGGGGAAGGGGTAGAGAGAGGGAGACACAGAATCCAAAGCAGACTCCAGGCTCTGAGCTGTCTGTCAGCACAGAGCCTGACGTGGGGCTCGAACTCACAAACTGTGAGATCATGACCTGAGCCGAAGTCGGACACTCAACCGACTGAGCCATCCAGGCGCCCTGATACTACATTACATTTAGTTATCACATTTCCTTAGGCTCCTCTGGGCTGGGTCAGGTCCTCAGACTCTTCTTGTATTTGATGACCTTGCCAGTTTTGAGAAGTACCGGTCAGGTGATTGGCAGAATACAGCCCAGTTCGTGTATGTCAGTTGTATTTCTCGTGGCTAGACAGGGGTATTTGTTCTGGGGAGGAAAACCACAGACGTATAGTGCCACGCTCATCACGTGATATCAAAGCACATCTTAGCAAATGTTTTTTAATGTGAATGTTAAGCTTGATCACCTGGCTGAAGTAGGATTTGTCAGGTTTCTTCATCGTAAAATCGCTTTCCTTTCCCTCTTCCTGTGCCACACTGCTTGGAAAGGAATTACTAGGCATAGACCGTGCTCAAGAGGGAGGAAGTTATACCCCACGTCCGTGCAAAGGAGTATCTAGAAGAATTGTTTGTAATTCTTCTGCATGAGAGATCTGTCCCTTTTCTCCTTTTTATTTATGCAACCATATATTTCTATCAGTATGGATTCATGGATACTTATTTTATACCCTGGGTTATAATCCAATGCTATGTTATTTATCTTTTTATTCACTGTTCCACCAATGGCTGTTAGAAGCTCTTCAGTTGGTTCCCGGGTCTCGTATGTCCATCAGTGTGTGTGTGTGTGTGTGTGTGTGTGTGTGTGTGTGCGTGCATGTGCACGCACTTCCTTACTTTATTTTTTAAAATTTTTTTTAATGTTTATTTATTTTGGAGAGAGAGAGAGATAGACAGAACATGAGCAGGGGAGGGGCAGAGAGAAAGGGAGACACAGAATCCGAAGCAGGCTCCAAGCTCCGAGCTGTCAGTGCAGAGCCTGACGCGGGGCTTAAACTCATGAACTGTGAGATCATGAGGGGAGCTGAAGTTGGCTGCTTAACCCACTGAGCTACCCAGGCGCCCTAACACTTCCTTACTTTCCGACACTACAAGGTACTCCAGGCTCATTTTTTTATATTCACTATTCCAGCTCTAGAATTAGCTATCTTTTTTTCAAGGAACCCCTATTCCTCTTTATTGGAGAATCTGGGTGCTTAGTGAGCATGTTGCTACTGGGATGCTATTGATTCTAGAGCCTCTCAGTAGACACAGTTTAGTTAACCCCATTTCATGTTTTTAAGCAAATGTTTTTCAAACTTTGAATATAGGCCTCCCCCCAAATGGCCAAAACTTTGCTTAACATTTCTCAGAATAGTAGTATTCCATGGAATCACTTTACCATGTGGAACCATAGCAAGAGCATCTGTGTGTCTGGATTTCAGCAGTAAGTATTAAATAACATTAGTCATAATAATAATAGTTACTATTTATTGACTATCTGTTCTGTCCTAGGCATGGTGCTGGTCCCGGAGGTAAGGTGGTGGGACAGACTCCTAGGTCCCTATTCTCAAGGGATTCAGTCCAGCGGAACATAAACATATAGAGAGACAGTTGAAGGTCAGCATCCTGGGTGATATGTATGAAGCAAGCCGGTATGTTCTGGGCACCTGTATAAAGGGCCCCACTGCCTGAATAAGTGCCCCAGCTTTCTGTCCCGACTCCCCTTGCTTCCCTCTGGTTCATCAGCCAAGTTGAGCCAAAGTGAGTGGGGGAAGGTGTCTTTTTCCTTTTGAAATCCCTTCAAGGGCTTCCTGTTGGCCCAACAGAGATAGCAGTAGAATGAGGTACTGAGGGGGCACATATTAAGGAGATACTTGCTGTCAGGTAGAACCTTGGGCAGCCCTGAGAGAAAATGCCTCCTTAAAGTTTGCCCAAAAGTCTGTAGGTGACTTACAAGGCCTTTTATGACTGGGGCTCTGCTGCTTGTGTTCCCTTTCACTGCCCTCTCAGGACAGCCTCTGTCTCATTACAGCCACACCCAACACCCTTCTCTTCCACGAGCTCTCTCTGTCTCTCTTTCTCACTTCTGGACCTTCACAGAAAAGTCTAGATGTTTGGAACAATCTTTCGTCTCTTCTTCATCTGACCAATCTCAACTCGCCCGTCAGGTCTTAGGTAAAGATTACTTGTTCCAAGATTTCCCTGCTCTTAACCCATGTACTCCATCAGGACTCTATTGTTTTTTTTAAAAATTTTTTTTTTAACATTTATTCATTTTTGAAAGGCAGAGAGAGACAGAGCACGAATGGGGGAGGGGCAGAGAGAGAGGGAGACACAGAAACAGAAGCCGGCTCCAGGCTCTGAGCTGTCAGCACAGAGCCCGACGCGGGGCTCGAACTCATGGACCGCGAGATCATGACCTGAGCCGAAGTCGGCCACTTAACCGACTGAGCCACCCAGGCGCCCCAGGACTCTGTTGTTAAGTAACTTTTTTCATAGTCTCTCTACCCGCCTGGAGAGGCACTTATTTCATCAGTTGTCAGTACATGGTTGACTCTCTTCTCTGGGTTTAAGATCTTTGAGGGAAAGACCATTTGGCCTTACTCGTCGTTAATTCTCAGTTCCTGGTACTTGGCCATGATGCTCAATACTCTGCTGTTGAGTAAGTGAACACATGAGTATATGGGGGAATGAACAGACTGGGCATCATGGAAGGCTTCCAGGAGCAGGTGATGCTTGAGTGTTTCTCAAGAGAAGAAAAGATGAGGTTTCAGGAAGTCTGAAAACATTTTTTTTAAATGTTGTATTTATTTTTGAGAGAGAGAGAGAGAGCACGAGAATGGGAGGGTCAGAGAGAGAGGGAAACACAGAATCTGCAGCAGGCTCCAGGCTCCTAGCTGCCGACACAGAGCCCGACACAGGGCTCTAACACATGGACTGTGAGATCATGACCTGAGCCTAAGTCAGATGCGCAGCTGACTGAGCCAACCAGGAGCCCGAAGGCTGAGAACTTTAATAAGTGATTGAACCATATGAAATTGTCAGTTAGCCAAAAATGGCTGACTATTCATAAGGTTCAACCTAATAATGGCTAACATTTCCAAACACTTAATACGTGTTTTAAGTTCTTTTCATGTATGAATTCATTTCTGATGTTATCAACCCAATTAGGGGAATACTCCAATTATTTACATTTGATCAATGAAGCATTTGAGGCACAGGGAAATAACAGACCCAAGGTCAAACATCCCAGCCACAAAACCAGGGCTCCGTCCCAGGATGTCTGCTTCAGAACTCTGAAGCTCAGGTTTTATTTTGGAAGCAAAGAGGCTGGGGCACCTGGAGAGGCATTAAGGAGGGGATAGGAGGAGGAGATGTGCACCTTTCATGGAGATCTTTTGGGCCAGCTGAAGGTGAAGTGACCGCTTCAGACGAACTACAGCCATCTTCCTTCAGATGGTCCTCCTGAGATTATCACACCTCCTCCCTCAGCCTGGACACCTCTCGCCCTCACCTTCTGTCAACCAAAGTGCCTTAAGGACATATGGACCACAGCCTGGCATCCCAGGGGGTTTACAGCCAACGCATCTTAGCTCTGCCCCAGCATTTCAGCCTCCCACCACCTCACCCTCTGGAGGCCATGTTATTGTGCTGTTTGCTGTGGGATTCAAGCAGGGTCTTCAACGGATTCAGAAAGGGCAAGTCCCTTTCAAGTCCTCTGGCAAGGCAGAGGACTGTTCCCCCCATTTGCCAAGGCCCTTCTCCTGGAAGAAGGCAAATGGACTTTGGATATGGTAATATTTACTGAGGGAGGCAATGTGGTTTCATGGTCTTTAGCTGTTAAAGCTAAGATTTTACCGAAAAAGCTGAGAAAAGGGCTTTAATTGCTCTAATGACTGTATGTAGCTTTCGAAGACCTCAGTTGGCTTCGACATCCTTTTACTGCCTGCTCTAGTTTTCTCTGGCCTCTCTGAACCTCCAGTCTGCCTGGTGGGTCTCACCATGTCACGGTTCAGATCACTCCCAGAAGCATGTCACATATGCCGCCCCCAACAGAGTGACTGAGGCTGCAAACACAGGTTTCAAACATTACAAATCCCTTCATAATAATTTGTGAATTATTTACAGGAAGGATTTAGATCTATTCAGGTGTTTCTTTTTTTTTTTTTTTTTTTTTCCACAAACAAAACACTTTGCTTTTTAAAATGGTTGCTTACAAGACAAAAACCCCTTTAACTTGAGTTAAAACACATCTTGGGTAAAGACCCAGGTGATTAGAAATGAGAAGCTTGAAATGACATCCCCAGGAGCTGATGGCTCAAAGTCTTGGGCTTTGGATGAAATCCCACCCGCCGAACCTTTAAGTATAATTAAGCATAAAACACCACCTAAAGGAACACTGCGGATTGGATGTAAACCCGCGGAAGCCAGAAAATTCAGAGTTGAGGCTCTAAGGTCACCAGACTCCTCACGCCCTGGTTTGAAGGTGCTTTGATACTGTTCTCTTCCCTGGGGGCAAGAGCTGCACCTCCTAAACCGTAAGGACCAAGAATAGGGGCACAAAAGCTTAAATTAAAGGCAACACACATGCCAATTTTCAGCTGCTTTTCTTTTGTCTGCTGAAGGAAGCCGATAGATTCTACTGAGCACATTGAGAAATGAAGTTTCCTGATTTGGAAAATTAAATGCTTGAGCCGTACAAAGAAAATGGCCGTCTTCGACCTTGACTTACATAACCTGTAATCCTGTTACAAGGCATTGCAGCCAAGGGGAGCAGTTGCTTTGGGGTCCAATTTCTTTCCTTTTGGGTGTGAGGAAGGCTCTGGATTGTCTACCTTGTCACTGAGAGTGGTAACATCAGGACCTCTCAAACTGCCATTTTCCTTCCCTCCTGCACTTGGGACTATTTCCCTACATTGCAAATAAATGAGAAAATAAATGTTAGCTGCTTCTTCTTCTTCTTCTTCTTCTTCTTCTTCTTCTCCTCCTTCTTCTTCTTCTTCTTTATAGAGGCAGCAAAATGGGACAGAATTGGTATACTGGGTGGAAATCAGCCCACCTTGGCAAATCTATAAAATCGGAGCATTTCCTTCCCAGGACTTTGGGGGTGAGGAGGGTCTTTTTTTTTTTTTTTCTTTTGAAACGTCACTTGTTATTTATTATCTGGTACTTGTGGTAGCAGGTTGCCTTGGAAACATACGTGGAAGGAGGAGGAAATGAGGAGAGACCCAACATTTATGAAGCGACCACAAGGGGCCATTATGCTTATATTGTATCATATAATTGAAGTTTACCCAATTTTCATAAAAATCTATTAAGTGGGTTTCCTATAAACAAGGCGACAGCTCAGAGAAGTTAAATTACTTGCTCAAAGTCACAGGGCAAGCATGGGGCAAAGCTGGAATTTGAAGCCCATGCCCATGTTTATTTCTACCATAAAACGTGGAAAACACTTTCCCAGCACATTAATACAATGTATCCGCGCATGCTTTCATTCCTTCCTCCCGTGAAAGCTTCTTGCAGGAGTTTTCCTAATTCCTGCCTGCAAGTCAACCAGCAGACTGCTTAATTTCAGAGATGACCAGAGTAAAGGGAAGGTGACAGGGACGTGGACACCTGAGAGGAATGCCGGGTCTTCCCATTTATCTGCCCAGATTGGCAGGGTAATGTCTTTGGGCTTGGTACTTTCTCCACAATCCCCGTGCCTCCTTTGAAAGGAAATGAGAAGTTGCTCAGAAAGAGGAATTACTTAGTTGCTTCTGGGGTAGAAGACTAACCACACCAGGAGCAGCCTTTAACTCCATGAGGCTTTCATCTGCTTTAGAATGTGAAACAGGTCTGAAAACAATTATCCCGGGTGATGCCCTGGCTATCCCACGCAGTAAAGAGGAACAGAATTATCATGGCTAGGACTTAAGTCAGATCAAATTTAAAGAATAAAAAATTAAGGGGGCAAATCAGTTCCTACCTCACAGGATTGTTACAAGGATTCAGTATTTATTTATTTATTTATTTATTTATTTATTTATTTATTTGTAGTGAGTGAGCGAGGGGCAGAGGGAGAGACAGAATCTTAAGCAGACACGGCTCGATGTCACAACCATGAGATCATGACCTGAGCCGAAAGGAAGAGCCAGGTGCCGCCCAGGCGCCCCGAGGATTCAATAATTATAGCGCTTAGAACAGAGACTGGCACCGAGTAGGAATGTAGGTATTTGGTAAGGAGAAGGCAATGGGTTACCATCTGTCTTTATTGGAACACGAGTTCCAAGGGTAGGCTATATTCCATCATGTAGTCGTGCCTAATGAAAGTATGGTGAATGGAAAGCTTGGGGTGACTATAACGATCCCCAAATATGTGGAATTCTCAAATCCATGTCCAGTTTGTTTCTCATTAAGTGTGTACATGTTAGGGTGTCGGGAGTATAGTAGCCCTGCCCTCCCCCGCCCCCAATCGGCGGTTTCTTTCTGAAGCTTCCTTTGCCTGCAGTCAGCCACACACGATCCTCTCTTTGGGGTGTCATCAGAAAGTCGGTAGTGGCCTAATTCTGTGTCACATTGCCTACATTAGGCACCTCGCTTCATCCCATCACAGAGGCATTTTATCATCTCACATCATCCCGAGGAGAAGGTGAGTGAGTACAGTACAGTAAGATATTTTGAGAGAGAGAGAGAGAGTCCACATTTACATAACTTTTGTTACAATATACTGTTATAATTGTTCTATTTTATTATTGGTTATTGTTAATCTCTTACTGTGCCTAATTTATAAGTAACTTTGCCATGGGTATGTATGCACAGGAAAAAAATAATATATATAGGGTTCATTACCATCCTTGGTTTCAGGCATCCACTGGGGATCCTGGAATGTATCCCCACAGATAAGGCGAGGGGGGGGACTACTATAAAGAAAATTGCAAAATCAAGATGGAGATTGATGTACTCTTCTTCTCCAAAATTGGGAATTCATCTATATGCGTCTCTAAAAAGTTAGTACATTTCAAAAGAATTATTGCAGGGGCGCCCGAGTGACTCGGTCAGTTAGGCATCTGACTCTTGATTTTGGCTCAGGTCATGATCTCGCAGTTTGGGAGTTCAAGCCTCCCATCGGGGTTTCTCTGTCTCCCATTCTCTCTGCCCCTCCCCCTCTTGCTCTCTCTCTTTCTCAAGAGTAAATAAACATTTTTAATAACAAAAAGAATTATTGCATATAAAACACGTTTGGAGCTTTAAGTCTTAACCACATAAGTGGATCATTCCGTGTGAATCACTGAGATGCTCAAGTTAGTGGCTAAATGAACGTATAGAAGTTATTGTGTTTCTGGAGATTATAGGTAAGCACTTCATGATACCTGAAGGGTCCATTTATAATCTTCAATAAAGTGTTAGTTTATCCATACGCAGCTCCCAACCCCCTCTGCAACAGCAAGAACCAGAGAGGTGCTGCAACAAATTACTTGATTAGCTATCTTTCAAAATTAAATTGGTTCTGATCTGAATGTTGTTAAAAAAAAAAAAAAAATCTAAGGCCTGGGGAAGATTACAGTGTTTATAAATCAAAACCAGCTGCTTCTGGTTGTAATGGCATTTTGCTCAAAAAAAAAAAAAAAAAAAATTCTGATTTGACAATTCCCCTTTCAGGTTTGAGTCCATTACAAATGTGAAAAATAGACAAGGTGTTAAAAAGAATAAAGAACAGGTTTTATCATAGAAATTCTGAAACGCCCTTAACTGTTGAGGTGGTTTGAGATGTTGGCTGGGCTATCTATGGAGAATCTAACTCAGCAGTTGGTAAGGACAGGTAGTTATGAAAATAGGGGTAGTTCCATAGAGCATAGGAGAACGTAGGTAACTGATCAGATAGGATACTAAGGAAGGCCTGGCGTAAAGATACAGGCAGTTTTCATCTGCACACAGCACTAAATCCTGGGTTGCCTATTTGTGTCTTTGTTGAGGACAGCACCATTTAACAAGAGGCCCTTTTAGAGTTGCACCATTGCTTTGAGTTCTAGGCATTTTTCTGCTTCTGGTTTATTCCCCAAAGTAAGTTTGCAAGAGTGTTAAGCTTAGCTGCGGGCTGGTTACCTGGAACAACAGCCAGAAAAGTCAGAGGAAATGTTGGTCCTAGCCAGGGGTTCTCTGGATGGCGACCGCAGGACATTCTAACATCAGAATCTTTCCTCCTGGTTATCAAGGAAAAAAATATATTAGTTTCAGCAGCTACTTTGTATTATGTTCTGGGGCGGGGGCGGTGACAAGACTGAGGGGTCATTCAGATGTGAGTCCCAATCCTGCCTTTCTTCCTTCACGGACTTATCATGCTGGGTCAACTGACTAGGCTCTCCGGGTCTTGGCTGGTAAAAGGCAATGGATAAAACTGCCGACAGCTGATACTGAGAATGTGCTGCAAGGATTGTATGCCTGGTAGTTAACGGGTGCTTTAATCACTGGTTACTGTTATTGACTGTAGAACTTTGAAAGGCACAGGGGCAACATTGCATTGGAGGTCACCTGCTGTATGTCCTCCAGCAGGTAACTAAAACACTCTGGGCCTCAGTTTCCTCATCTGTGAAACAAGGATAACTATACTCATCTCAGGGTTTTCTGTGAAGGT
Source organism: Panthera pardus (assembly GCF_024362965.1). Taxonomy (NCBI): domain Eukaryota; kingdom Metazoa; phylum Chordata; class Mammalia; order Carnivora; family Felidae; genus Panthera; species Panthera pardus. The sequence continues at coordinate 192,017,023 of NW_026526688.1, forward strand.
CCAATGAAAGGTTAGTGAGCTTCTAGAATATGTGGGTTCTAGAATATCCCTGAGTACGTGGATTCATGATGGTTGTGTTATTTTTGTTACTGGGTGAGACCGCCAGCAAAAACAACTTAATGAAATTCCCCATCACCTTATTCTGTTCCATTGATTTCATGGCATCTGAAAGTTTTGCTTATCTTCTTATTTCTTGTCTCGCTTCCCTCCTAGAATATAAGTTCATGAGGTCAGGGAGCCTTTAGTTGTCTGGTTCACTGCAATTCCCTGCACCTTTCACATCAATGTCTGACTCATCTTGAGCCCTCAATAAATATGTGTAGCATGAATGAATGAATGAATGAATGAATAGAGATTTAGGCGGAACACCACTTTCTCCATCCCTTGGGGATCCCTGGAGCACCGCGCAGTAGCTGTCTGTCCAGCCGCTGCCCAGGGCCTGATGGATTGTTCTGCTGTGTGCATCATCCTCTGAGAAGATTCTCTCCACCTCTGGGCATCTTCTCCGGCCACCTCCTACTCCTGCCTGCTCCCCCTCCCCCACCCTGTGTGTGCTCAGGGAATGCAAACTAATTTAACCAAAGCCAAACATAATTAGGAGAGTAAATCTGCTGTTGCCGCTGCTGGAACAGCAGAGAAAAAAAAAAAATCATAAGAGTTCATTCCGAAATGAAATCCGGTCTGGCAGCTTTTTGGACCCCCTACTGGGCGCGTAATGGCTGCGCTGTTGAGGGCCGCCCCCTTCCCCACTAGCCCTACCGGAAAGAGTTAATTGCAGGGTGGTGCCCCTTTGCTGCCTGCAGTGTCAGGACAACATCCGCCCTACACATTCCCTGCTTCTCGAAGATTCGCCCTTGGTGTCCTTTGAAAGAAGGCAGTTCCCAATCCCAAGCTGTTTCTTCCCTTTATCCATTTGTTCCTGAGCTCATTCATTCATTCATTCATTTTTTTTTTTGTGGTTATTAATGTTCATCTAACTTCTGCTATTTGCCAGGATGTTCTGGGTGTTAGAATTACAGCAGAGAGCAGAAGCTGGTTCCGGGGGGAACTCTGTTGGGGATGGGGTGTCTTAGGAGCCTACACGTTTTGGAAGACTGGTCTAGGATCTAAGCTGTCTCTTGGTTTCTCTTGGTTTCCGGTTAGACGTTTCGATAGGCCCCACCCTGTGGATCGTCCAGAGACGGGAAGATTCTGCGTTTGAAAAATAAACACAGCAAGCACTTACCTTGACTTTGACTTTATGTTCATCTGGGCTGCTTGAGGTGGAGAAATGTGACACAGACAACGCACAGCCCCCTCTTCTCCCTTCCCATCACCCCTCCCCCTCCCCCCCAAATCCTTCCTAAGCCAGCCCTGGGCATCCTACCCACCCTGGAGGTCACAGCCTCATCTTAATAGAATGGGAAGGAGCAACATGGCCACTCCTACCATGGCTGAAGGGCAGTAAGGAAGACCTCAGGACTTTCTTGCCCTTTTTAAAAATTTTTTTTAAGTTTATTAATTTATTTTGAAAGAGAGAGAGCAGGGGAGGGGCAGAGAGAGAGAGAGAGAGAGAAAATCCCAAGCAGGCTCCATGCTCTAGCACAGAGCCTGACGTGGGACTTGGTCTTACAAACCGTGAGGTCATGACCTGAGCTGAGATCACTTAACTGACACTTAACACATAACTGACCTAGCCACCCAGGTGACCCAGGACTTTTTTAAAGCTAGAGAGCACACATCTGTCTGAGTCCTGATGCTCAAATCCCCCCTTAAAGATCAAACTTCCATGCTCTACGGGGAGTGCCCATCAGACACGGAAGAAGGGAAGCGTTTCTGCAGCCGGGCAGCAGGGGAGCCATGAGATACACTTACCCCACATCCCAAGCTTTCACCCCTACCTAAGCCGCGGGAAGCAAATCTCAATTCAGGTCCTTGCTTTCCTCTTGCTAGTAACAATATTAACAATGTAGCGAGTGCTTGTCTGCCGTGGGCCGTGCACTTCGTTAAGCCCTTTAGTTATGGAAGTGCACTGAATCCTTACCGTAGTGCTACAAGACAGGAAAATGTTCCCACGTTTTGAATAAAAATCAGGGCCGGTCAGTAGGAAGTGAAGCCTTCTAAATAAACTAGGGTTCATGTAGAGCTAGGGTTGGAAGGGAGGTATGCCCCTATTTTGCTCTTCTGGCACGCTGGGCTTCACTTACAATGAGTCTTGTCACACTGTATTTGTATTACCTCCTTATTGTGTATTCTCTCAGTCAGCCGTATACTTTTTGAGGCAGGGCTGTGTCCTTACGGTTCCGCCTGTGTCCCCACCCTGGGCACAGCTGGCCACCACACATTTACCGTGTGAAAAAGGAAGCAAATGAATGAATGCCTCTTCAGCACCTGGTACCTCCTCCCCTCTCTAGAGCAGCCTTGAGAACATCAGAGGGAAGATTTTCACTTCCGTTTTGTGGTGTAATTTATTTAAATATCAACAAATGACTCCCCTCCCTTTCAGTGCTCATAAGGCAACTCTGCTTCTGAGGTAAGACGGCAGAGGGAAGAGAGGCATGCTGGGTCATCACTTTGCCAGAGGCGGGGATGCCTTCGTGAATGATTCAGGAGCAGGGTCTGCAGGACTTGGAACTCCATTCTGTATGGTAAGGAGAGGCAGACATCCCTGGATTTGGGTGTGACATGTGTAGTATTTTCCAAGGACAGGAAGGCTCGACGATTTGAGGAGTTCCCAGTTGTTCTAAGTCTTATGTCAACACTGTTAAGGAGGAGACAATGCAGCAAGAGAACTTCTTGTCCTGAGAGTGTGATTTCTCCCTTTTCTTAAATCTTTTTTATTTTTTAATTTTTTTCAATGTTTGTTTATTTATTTATTTATTTATTTATTTATTTATTTATTTATTTATGAAGAGAGAGAGAGGCAGAGAGGCAGAGAGAGAGAGGAAGACACAGAATATAAAGCAGGTTCCAAGCTCTGAGTTGTCAGCATAGAGCCCGATGCGGGGCTTGAACCCAAGAGCTGTGAGATCATGACCTGAGCCAAAGTCAGCCGGCTTAACCGACAGAGCTGCCCAGGCGCCCCTTCTTAAATCTTTTTTAAAAAGATATTTATTTATTTTGAGAGAGAGAGAGAGAGAGAGAGAATGCAAACAGGGAAGGGCGGAGAGAGAGGGAGAGAAAGAATCCCAAGCAGCCTCCATATGTTGGAGCAGAGTCCACCATGGGGCTCAATCTCACAAACCTCAACATCATGACCTGAGCTGAAATCAAGAATCAGACGCTTGACCTACTGAGCCGCTCAGGTGCCCCTCACCCCTGCTTAAATCTTAATGTCTGTGCTGAGCTTTTGAACCTTAGAATATGCTGCCGTAATTTCTGTTTGAATGTGTGTTTTTTCACGTGTGCCCATTGCCACCCAGTCAGGGAGACTGAAAGTTCATTTATGGTAGGACCTGTGTGCAGTCCCTAGGCTCCAGTTTCTCAGTATAGAAGAAATTTTTAGTGTAAGGGAGGAAGATAATCTTTTTCCTCTTAGAATCCTGGATTCTCTGATTGGGGCTCTGCAAAATAGGCCAAATGAAAGACACATTTGCAAGAGAAAAACAAACAAGTTGATTAACATTTTCATTGTGCATATACATGGGAGCACTCAGTGATGAATAACTCAAAGAGGTGGTTAGAACTTGGGCTTATATAGCATCTTAAAAGAACAGTACATTTGTTGAGAAGTGCCAGGACAAAGGAAAAGGACTTCATACTTCTGGGGTGACAGTTGTGGGAAGGTAAAAATATAGGGGAACAAATGGGAAGATCAGGTCTTTGCTAGCTAGCAAAGTTTATTATGTAGATTCTTCTGGGGCTGTCTCTGGCCTAAGATGGGTCTAGAGTTGTCTCAGTGATTGACTTCTGTCCTTCCTGGTGAAGGGGGGAGGATCACCTTTATAAATTTATGTCTTGCTTTTAGTCGTATGGGGTAAGGCACAGAGCTTTCTTGTATCTGCTTCCTCTCAATTGCCTTCAGCTCAAAATTATCCTCAGGCCAAAGTGGCATAGTCTTGGGGTGGCACATTCTAGTCGTCTCCAGTAGTCAGCAAATATGTGTTAGGTACCCCTGAGGGCCAGGTGCTACATGGCTGCTGTAGTGAGAACAACAGATAAAAATGTCTGCTGCATTGTGGTCACATTCTACTTGGGGTAAGACAGACGATAAACAAACAAACATAGAGGGGAGCAGATGCTCCAAACTTTTGTGGTCGGTAATGATGCCGACTTCAGCATTTGCCAGCTCTGCTAATGAGTCTCTCTGGAAACTTGAGTGGTTGATAAGAGGATTAAGAACCTAGAAAAGTCATACTGGTAGATCCACCAACTTATGAGTTACAGACGCCTGTGGATCATGATGGATGGAGGGTTCTATCAATTACAACCTGGCTAGGAAGAAATTCAATTAAAATGTATATGTTTAAACTTTCTTCTTAAGGTATTTGTTCCAGAAAGCAGAGCTCCCTTTTAGTGGTTGTTAATATCAGGAAATGAATATCTGATTACATTTTTCTAAGGCGAGTCCCTTAGCAGCAGGTGGAATCTCATCTTATCATATCTTCTGCATAATTCATTTTGGGGAAAGTCCCTTGAGTTTTGCTCTCAGAACTTGAGGAGACAAATGAAGCTGGTTGGGGGTCGTGAGAGTTTTTAACCTTTCTGGATAAGCAAAAATACCTAATGTGATTCCGGGAACAGACCCTGAAATGTGGATTTCTTGAGTAACGACAGAGGAGCCAGGTCATTCTCTCAGCTGGTGTGGGTGTGGAGGGGGAGGGGAGACAGCAAGCCAGCAGCCACGTGCGAGCCTGCCTGCCAGCCCGCGAATATGTCCTCCACGCCATCCTGCTTATTCATCCTGCGTGTCTCCAGAACCACTTCCCACGCTTGGCTAGAGCTTATTATCGACGGAACATTATAGAACATTGTTTTCTCTGCTTTCACCCCATGCGGAGCCTTCCCTGCCACTGAAGTCACAGCTAGACGATGCTTGCACATTACAGTTTGGCCTGTTCGTGGAACCAGAACGGGCACTTGCAACTGTGTATTACGGTGATGTGTCCATCCTTACCGCCAAGCCCCTGTGTAGCTCAGCGGAGCGCGAGGGGTTCCCCTGGGAGTTGACCTTACCCTCTTCTGTGGTGGCCTTGGCCCTGGAACTAGGGCCCTGGAAGTGACTGGGAAAAGGCTGGAATGGACTTGGGCTTTCTTCCCTCTCTGCTCTTTCTGAGCACTGGGGTAACTGTGGCCTGGGGTCTTTGGGTCATTTAACCACCCAGAGAATTTCTTCTAGGCTTTTAAAAGACAAATGCATATTTACGAAATTGGGGGCATCAAAGATACACATGCATGTATACGTTTAACTTTACATGGTGCTTCTTTCTTCACTATTCTATCGGAAGCATCTTCCCATGTCGTTATTAACAATTGAAAAATACCTCTTTTCCTCAATCGTAAGGCAACACCCATCGCCTTAGTTTATTTGGGCTTCTATAACACAGTGCCACAGACAGAAAAACCACAGAAATTTATTTCTCACAGTTCTGGAGGCTGGAGTCCAACATCAGGGTGCCAGTACGGCAGGGCTCTGGTGAGGACCCACCCCTACCTGCAGACCACCTTCTTCTTACTGCTGGGACCCTACGTGGCGGAAGGAAGGAAGGGGCTAGGGAGAGCTCTGGGGTTTCTTTATAAGGGCACTGATCCCACTCATGAGGCTCCACCCCCACGACCTAAGCAAAGCCCTTACCTCCTGGTACCAGTACATCGGACAGTAGGTTTCAGCTTATGAATTTTGGGAGGACACAAGCATCCAGATCAGAGCAGCCATTTATTACAGAAAATTAGATACTGTAGGGGAACAGAGAATATTTAAGGGTGGCAGGTGCAAAGGGATGTGGCAATTTATGCCTCGGGAGCCAGACCTCCAACTAAACGGGATCTTTTAGCACTGCTAAAACGATATTTTCTGTCACTACTTTAGGGAGAATGTAAAGATGGGCAGGAGCTCTTGCGGTCTGGAATGGGCCAGGGATAGAGTTGTGGGCAGAAGCTGGAAGGAAAGAGATTGATAAACTACCATCGCGGGTTGAGATTAGAACCCAGGGAGCCCTGCCTTGTCTACTGAGGAATTTGAACTTTTTTTTTTAGGTAGGGAATTTTGTTCAAGACTCTGACCAGTGGAGAGAAGGATTAGGTGTGGGCTTAAATCAAAGCTCAGTGTTCTTGATTCGCAGACTTTGGCCACCTTGACCTCTGAAACCATTTCTGGGTTTTGAGCCATTCTTCATGAACAGAAGAAAGAAATGAACTGAGGCTGTTGACATAGACTCCCAGGCGTGGGACCTGTCTCTGAGACCCTGGAAAGCGATGGTGCTTTCTATCTCCCTCTGAAGACTGCATAACGATCTGGAAGTTTGGGATGCTGGTGTCCCGCGCTCCTTTAGAAATCACTTGGTCTGGTGTATAACCCCATAATTTTGCAGATCGAAAAAAAGATCCACGGAGTGGAGCAAATTAGAGAGACACAGCAATGGCTGTAAGTGCTCATCTTTGTGAGTGAGATGCCTGTCTGTCTAGGCCTTGCTGTCTTCATCTGTAAAATGGGACAACAGAGTACTTGCCTCGCAATGTTGTTGATGGGTTTAAACAGCACAGGGCATGAGCATGAATATTTAGTGTTGGTGCTTGGCGCATGTAAAAAAGTGTTCAGACAGCGGTAACTATAATCACTATCGTCATCACACATTATCATCGTTATCATTATTATTCCTGTAGTGGAGGTAATCTAACATTCGTGGTATTGATGAAATCTAATGTCAAATGGCCAGTAAAAGGAAAATCTTGAATCATTGCCGTGAGCACGGAAACAAGTCCTTAAGCATAGCTCCCTGCCTGCTGGTAATCCTCCTGATCTAACATTTTCCATCCCAAGGCCCTGGAAGATGATTTTTAAGAAATAATTCAATTTCATACCCATTCTTGGGAGGGCCATGGGGCGCTCCATGATTGGGTTATGATGATGAAGTATTTGTTCCTGCCCTGGCCTCTTTGATATGGTGGTGGAGTTAGCCTACTGATTCCTTTCATCCTCAGGCAGAGAAACAGGACTTCCTGTATGTGGCCATGTTTCAAGTAGGATTAGGACATGGGTCTTAGAGACTTCAGCTCTGTCCCAGAGCATGTCTGTATCTTCTCCCATTCTTCCACCTGGTCATAAAACACTTCCCAGTAGTGCCCTGTATTTCCAGCAACCCGGCCCTCCCAGATGAGCACTTCTGGCGACTGTGATTTGCACACACGTGCACACGTGCAGGGCTCTCTCCTGTCCGCCTGGATCAGAGGGGGTGGAGGTGATAGACACTTGGCCAGGGGAGGAAAGGAAAGCAAGATCCGACACCGTCGGGAATGTGCCAAGCTCTTCACAGATACTCACTCTTTGTGAGGTTGGGGGCTCGATTAAGTCTGGGGGGATTTAAGTCACCAAAGAAGTGTTTTCAGCCTTCCACCCACTTGTTTATGAGATGACCACAAGGCAGTGTGGGTCCCAGACGCGTGGAGCTGTCTTCCTCTGGCAGGGGTCTGTCTACTTTGCCTCTGCAGGGCAGGAAAGCCCGAGACTTTTCTAGCTCACTCGTGCCCACAGGACAGGTAAGAAGATGTAGGTCCCTTTTATGAAACACAGGCCCAGGGGGGCAATATGCAAATGTGTGCCCTTGAAGACCTCGTAGTTTAGACTGGAGCCTGAAGCTGCGTGAACAGATTTAGGATGGGCGGAGAGTACAGAGACCTGTGGAGTCAGCCATGGTGGGTCTGAGTCCTGGATGTGCTTTAGTTGTTCTTGGCCTCAGTTTCCCTATCTGGAAAATGAGACAAGGGATGATCTATCTCAGAATTGTCCTGGGGATTAGATGTGAGGTATGCAAAGTGCTGGTACCATATATCGGCTAGACCTTCCAGCAGCTAGTCACTCTTCAACAAACTGCATTCGGTCTTCTTTCTTTCTTTTTTTTCCGCTATAGAGAGCTTAAGTTTTACGTGATAGGTAGTAGTGATATTATGCTCATGTCACGGATGAGGAGATCAAAACACAGAAGTTAAGTCACTTGCCCAAATCATACACTAAGTAAGGAGCAGAGCTGGGATACGTACCTAGGGATCTGACCCTGAGCCCATGTTCTTAACCACTGTGCTACCCTGCCTTCTACAGGAGGGCTGGCAAGTTCAAAGGCACTGAGGTGGCCCGTACAGGGTGTGTGCAGGCATAATGAGGTATGGCTGGACTAACGTGTGTGCAAGAGGACGTAGATGGAAATGAGGACTGAGAAGTGATAGTGACCATCTGGATTGCTGAGGGCCTATGGACGATTCTAGAGATTTCTTTGTCGTCTACGTCAATTGGAAAGCTACTAGGGGGTTTTTGTAGAGAAGGGACATGATCTGTGTTGAACTCCCTGTTTCTACTCCCCTCTCTCCTGCTTAACCCTGGCAGGCAATTATTGAATGTTTAATGCATGCTTTATTGGGCTAAGCACTTTGTGTGTACTTTCTTATTTAATGCTTAAGGCAAATTTCTGAGGTGGGAAACACCAGCCCCAATCTACAGATGAGGAAACTGAGGCTTAGCAAGTTTCAATAATTGGCTAAAGGTCACATAACTCGTGGAGAGTATAGTTAAGTTTGGGTTAAAAAAAAAAAAAGTAGTGTTTGGTTCTGAAACCAGAGCCCTTCCCCTCCCTTCCCCTCCCTTCCATCTCCAAAGAGTTCCTTGTATACTATTGTTTTTCCATCCTGGTCCGCAGACTGTGTTCCAAATGGGCCACATCTCATTTACAGAGAGGGCTCTAAGAACTGAGTTAGTACTCCACAGCAGGCCCATCAAATATGAGGAGAGGGGACTTCTCGTAACACCACCCGGCATTATAGTTCACCGAGCTCCCTCGCGGGTACAGATGAGGAAGGGGGGAGGGATGACAACAGCACTTATGAAAATTAAGACTCTCTAAGCTGGTTGACCTGGATTCTAGTTCCAGGAATGCCAGCAGCTGGTTGTGTGATCTTAAGCACCGACACTCAGCCAGCTGTAATCAAGACTGTCTATGAATTGTGTTTTAATGTCTGTCTTCCCATATCCCTTCATTTCTTGCTGTGTCCCCATTCCCTGGAGTGGCGTTTGACACATAGCAGAAGCCCGATGACTATTTGCCAAATGAAAAATAAAAAGAGCCAGCCATCATGGAGTGTTTTCTTCCCTACCAGACCCGTCCCGTGCACTGTCCCATGTCATTTAATCATCACAACTGCTTAAGGGTAGATAGCATTATCATCATCTCCATTTTAGAGATTAGGAAATTGAGGCCAGCAAGTCGTGGCAACTTGCTAAGGTCACATGGATAACTACTTAATGAAGGTGGCCTGAGTTTCAATGTCCTTGAATGTAAAATGAGAGATCTGAATTAGCTCGTGTCGAAGGGTCCTTCCAGTTCTAAAATTAGATATAAAGAGCCTGACTCGCAGGGCAGTGCTCTTTCGTCTCAATCTCATTGTCTACCTAAAACTCAGAGGAGGGAAATTTCAGGGCAGATGTATGGTTTTCACAAAGCTCATTTTCTATCTTTCTTGTGTTCCCCTTTTCAGGGAAACGCAACGGGAAGAATGAGTTAGTGTGGCGATCTAGCTGTGGGGGGCAGTGAGCTGGAGGGGAATCTCTTTGCAAAACTTGGCTTAGGTGGCCCAGGGATTTGAACTTGTGTCCCTGCTGGCAGGACTTCTCGCTGCTGCTCAGATGAGCAATGGTTGTGCAATTTGCTCTCCCTGCCCAAGGGCACCACAGGATGCCTGATCTTCTTGAAACCGCTCTCATTTAAGAATCTGTCTTTTTTGAAGTACATGTGTCATCTGAAACCTTTTATGGCTTTATGGAAATCTAAATGCGCTTGCTAAGCGCGGATGGCCCAGGTTTATGTGTCTTTTTCCCCTCACACTGTTATCCGCATAGGAAGGAGACTGGGTGGCAAGTTAAATGTCTGTTTCACTTTAGTGGTGCCATCTTGGATGATGAGAAAACATGAAAACCCAGGCCCCGGAGAAAGAGTTCAAAGACCCAGAGATGATTAGCTTGAAGAAGAGGAAGGGTCATGGGAACCATGGCTGTGTCCCCCAGTGTTTGACTGCTACTTTTTTCTTTTTTAAGAGACTAATATTTAGGGCCCTCAGGTGGTAAACCAGCCCTAATGCCAAGTAGCCAAGGGAGATGAGGGAATAGGGGAAGCTAATTTCCCCCTCGTCCCCTTGATGTCTTACCTTCAGTTCATTTGACTGTAAACACAATGGCCAGGAATGTCCGAGAATTTTAGGCATCCCTTGGATACTTATTCTAGATTATATACTAGGTTCCTGACATTCTTAATTGGCTTTAATAATCCCACTAGCAGCAATTACTTTGACTTCTTTCATTTTCTTCTTCAAAATGCACAACCCTCTTCCATTTTTTTAAAGTGTATTTATTATTTTGAGACAGAAAGAGAGAGAGAGAGAGAGTGGGAAGGGGAGGGATAGAGAGAGAGGGAGTGAGAGAGAATCCCCAGCAGGCTCTGCACCATCAGCACAGAGCCTGATATAGGGGTACAATTCACAAACTGTGAGATCGTGACCCGAGTTGAAACCAAGAGTCGGAGGCTTAAATGACTGAGCCACCCAGGCAGCCCAAACATTTTCCATTTTTATTTTTTTATTTTATTTTTTTTAATGTTTATTTATTTTTGAGACAGAGAGAGACAGAGCATGAAGGGGGGAGGGGCAGAGAGAGAGGGAGACACAGGATCGGAAGCAGGCTCCAGGCTCCGAGCCATCAGCCCAGAGCCCGACGCTGGGCTCGAACTCACGAACCGTGAGACCGTGACCTGAGCTGAAGTCGGACGCTCAACCGACTGAGCCACCCAGGTGCCCCAACATTTTCCATTTTTAAAAAAAGAGCTAAAATGATAAAAATATGGCACCTTCTCTATTTGCTGTGACAGGATTTATTGACTTCCTAATTCTTTCTTTTGACAAATTGTATTGATCATGTGGCTCTATACCAGGCACTGGGATTAGAGCAAGATGAACTTAGTATCCTCATGCAGCAAAAAGCGTAGAGGAGGAGACAGACAATAGACACACTAACAAAATCATTGCTTACATGAGTGGTATGAGGAAAACGGACAGAGAATAGAGGACAGATGTTGTCTTTTAGGTAAAGGGTTGATAAGACCTCCCTGAGAAGTTGATATTTAAGTTACCCGAAGAACAAGAAGGTACAAGCCCTGGAGGAACAACATGTTTTTGTATATAACGAAAGTATACGTATTTCTTTCCAGACCTCAATCCGGTATATTCACTCCCTTAAACTTTATTAGCTCTATATTAGGTGTTCCAATTTTCTTAGTGCAATTCAAAAACATTTATTGAATGTATTCCGTGTGTCTTGAACTGTGCCAAATGCATTCTTATTTTTCTTTAATTTGTGTATATTTTAATCTTATTTGGTAGGAATTAACGTAAATGAAACAATCAATAGCCACTAAGAAAGTTAAGCAACTGACCTACGGTGAGATGTCTATAAAGATTAGAGCTCAGACTTGGACTCTGGGCTTTTCGATTTCTATTTCCATCATCTCTTTACTGAGGCTCTCTTTGTGGATCTTCCTGGACATCTCTGGGGTTCGGGTTACCTAGAGGTGGCTGAGATCCCTTGCACTGAGGGGACCAATGACTAACCCTTAATTCGGGCTTCAGAAACCTAAGCTCCCATCACTGACGGGATAAGACTGTGCCTTGGAAGGAAGCCCTGAAAAAAATGGATTAAGGGTGGGAGAGCAAAGGACCAGGAACCAAGCTAAACAAACAAGAAGAGGCAGCAGGGGGCGTGGCCAGGATTTCAGGGGCCACACGGAAGTGGCTCTACTTTGTGGCAGTTTCTTTAGCTGTCCTGGGCACTTCAGAGTGAGTCTTCTCCCAGAGCATCTCCAAGAAGGAGCACTTCACTGGGCTTGTACAGCTGCCTTGGTTGAACCCAGAGCAGACTGCCGAGTTAGAGCATAAAGCTAAGGTGGGTGAGATTGAGCCCTCAGCTCGGGGAGGCCGGAGGAGGGAAGGCATGGCAGTAAGGAGAGTCGGCAGCCAGCCAGTGACCTATTTTGCTCCTCGTCCCCTCTGGAACATTGAATAGATCAGGGGGAGAAGTATGTGGGTCACTCCTCACACTGTGGCATATCCATGTGTTCAGCAGAGAGTAAAATGCTGTCACACTAAATCCATCAGACAACTGGTGCTTGTGAAAGTAAATATACTTTCCAGAATCAAAGACTACGACGTAGCCAACTGTACTGGGTTGAATAGTGTTTTCTTCACTCCCCTCCCCACCCTGCACCACCACGGATCCTGGAATCTCCGAATGAGTGAGCTTATTTGGAAACAGAGTCTTTGCGGATGTACTCAGTTAAGGTCCTACTAGATTAGGATGTACTCGAATCCGGTGTGCTTAGAAGAAAACTGAGACGCAGAGACAGGCACACAGGAGGAAGCCCATGTGAAGACGGAGGCAGAGATTGGAGTGACACAACTACAAGCCAAGGGGTGCCAAGGGTTGCCTGCAACCAGCAGAAGCTAGAAGAGATGCACGGAACGGATTCTTCTTCCCAGCCCTCACTCTGCTGACACCTTGATTCCAGGCTTCCAGACGCCAGAGCTAGGAAAGAATAAGTTGTTATATTTCTTTTTTTTTTTAAGTTTATTTATTTATTTTGAGAGAGGGAGAGGGAGAGACAGACGCATGAGCAGGGGAGGGGCAGAGAGAGAGGCAGAGAGAGAATCCCAAGCAGGCTCTGCACTGTCAGCTCAGAACTCGGTGTGGGGCTTGAACCCACGAACTGTAAGATCATGACCTGAGCCAAAATCAAGAGCTGGACGCTTAACTGACGGAACCACCCAGGTGTCCCAAGTTTCTGTGTTTTTAAGCCACCAAATGTGTGGCAATTTGTCCCAGCAGCCACAGGAAACTCATACACCCAGCTACTTACCAGTGAGGACCTCGGAATTACGTTCCTCAGGCCAGGAAGCATTACCAACTACCAAGTGCTGGCCACTCCTTTGTGCCCTAATTCTTCACCTCACATCATACTCTGGTGGACTCTTTCCTTCTCTCTCTCTCCTCCTCTACCCCGAATTCCTTGTGGGCAGAGATCCAGGCTTAATTCATCACTCTATCCCCAGCTCCTGGAACATACTTGACACTCAACAATGTTGAACGAACAAAGAAAATAAAGCAGTCTTTCCAAAGACTTTGCAAAGCTCCAAGCAACCCACCATTTTATGTATTCATTCTACTGATGTCATTAAATGCCTCTTCAGTGCCAGGAATTGTACAAGCAGTTGGGGACGCAATGATGAGCAAATAAAAGGTCATCATTTCTGCTTTCTTGGGGCTCAGTAGCTAGAGGGGGGCGGTTGGTAAGGGGTCAGGTTGATCGGAAACAGAAGTTACCACGTGGTGTTTGGAGAATAGAAAGCTGGTGAGCAAGGCATGCGGACCGAGGGGTAGGGGATCACATCAGGTGTCAAATTTGTCTCCTCCTTCTTCCTCTGAACCCCAGAGAGTTCCAGTCATAGGACAGCGACCTATGTGTTTCTGCAGTGAGGGAGGTTGCTTAAAATCAATATTACATTTGAGGTGTATGGTTGACAAAGGGGAACCCCAAGAATGACCAGACCCTGTAGGAGGAATGGGGCTGGGGTTTGACCAAGGCCAAAGAGAGGAGATGCCAGACCTCACATTTTCTCCTCCTGAGATCACAGGTCTAAATGGCCACCCATGGAGGCTGTCCTCACTCGCTGTGGCATTTAAGCCTGGACTTGACTTGAAAGTCTCATTTCCTTTGTGTTCTGGCAAAAGGCAAAGCAGACCTGACTTTTGGGGGATCGTGGCTCTGATGTTAGCTGATATTAGCTGTGTATCTCTGGTACAAACTTTTCACCTCTTCTACGTTCTGTGGGTTTGGAGGCAGGGATAGGGAAGGGGCTTCTTGTTACACAGTTATTTTGTTTGTCCTTGGCTTTTGCATTTTCATTAAATCATACATGTCTCTAATTGCTTCCAAGGAGCCCACATGCTCCTTGATTGGAATTCTATGGAAAATAGAGTTTGCTTTATTAAATAGCGTTTCTTAAGGGATTTGAGTGGTCTTTGGTTTCCTCCCCCCCTCCCCTGCTTTTTTTTAAGTTTTTAATTTGTTGCAATGTATAATCGCTTGGTTCTGTGCTGGAATTGCTCTCCAAGCCTCTGCAATTGTGTATTATAATTCCCTTTATTACTGCAGAATCATTTTTAGCCTTCAGTTAGGATGACTGGACAAGAATCAGATTAAACAGAATTAGCATCTACTTTGCATCGTGCACTGCTCCTGAAGTCAACAGTTCCCGTTGCTTGCTAACTTTTTTTGTGTGTGGTTTGGGGAAGAATAAAATTAAAAATAATCAATATCTGATCTCATGTAAACCTTACGGCACCCTGGGGCACACAGGTGTAAGTAATCCACATTTTACCTCCTTGGAGAGGTAAAATGACTTATCCAAGCTCATCCGTGAAAAGTGTGTCAGAGGTACAAGGCCAGCCAAGCTCCTGGAAATTCAAAGCCATCTCTCTGTTCCCAGGTGTGGTGTATTTTCCTGAAATATAAGTGAGCAGGGGGAGAACAAGTTGCTTCTGAGATGTTGGCACAAAACAAATTGCATCTAATAAAGTGTTTGAGTGAGTTCCTTGCTGCATGCTATTGATAATTAATGTTTCTTCTCTACCTGGAGTAAAAGGAATTCTATTGTTACTTAATGCAGGAGATAGTAACATATTAAGGCTTAGGTGTATACCACTGTTTTGGTCAGGGTTCTCCAGAAATACAGAACCAATCGGATATATGTGTATAGAAGGATATTTATTATAAGGAATTGGCTCATGTAGTTATGGGGGCTGACAAGTCCCAAGATCTCTAGGGTAGGTTGGTGAGCTGGAGACGCAGGGCATCTGATCATGTAGGTCTGGTCTGATCCAAAGGCTGGAGAAGCAACTCAGCCAAAGGTGTAAGTTCCAGCCTGAGAGCAAAAGGAGACCAATGTGCCAACCCAACCAGACAGGCAGGTGGAGTTTTACTCATGCCTTTTGTTCTATCCATGTCTTCAGTTGATTTGGTGTGGCCCACCCACATGAAGGAGGGCAATCCGTTTCGCCCAGGCTGCTGATTCAAATCTCATCCAGAAACACCCTCAGGGACATACCTAGAAATATCTGGCTACCTTGTGGCCCAGCCAAGTTGACACACAAAATTAACCATCACAGTGGAAAAACATTTTCTGTTTGTCATTCACTAGGTGGGTGGCCTTGCTCAGATTACTTAACTTCTCTGAGCCTTATCTTCTTTATCTGTAAATTGGACATGATCATATCTACCTCACAGGAATGTTGCAAGAATTAAATGAGACAGTTCTGTATAGGGCCTAGCACACTGCCTGTGTCAGAGAAAATATTCAATAATTGTTAGTGATATAATTTGCTATAATCACCACATTATTGTGATGACAGTAAGTCCAGCAACTTATAGGTAATGTTTCTGTTTACACGTGTATGGTGCACAGTCTGAATCTAAAATGTAAGGTTTTGGCAGATGGCACGTTTATTCAAAATAGAAGTCTTACGGGTGCCTGGGTGGCCCAGTCCGTTAAGCATCTGACTCGTGGTCTGAGCTCAGGTCATGATCTCACGGTTCGTGAGTTCGAGCCCCGCACCGGGCTCTGCGCTGACGGTGCAGAGCCTGCTTGGGATTCTCTCTCTTCTTCTCCCTGCCCCTTCCCGGCTTGTACTTTCTCCTCTCTCAAAATAAATAAATAAACTTAAAAAAATAAATAAAACAAAATAGACATCTCACCAGTGGAAGTTAGGAAATTCTTATATGGCTTATGACTTTGCTGTTTGCTTCCTGGGTAACTCTGAACACATTGTTCAACCTCTCTGAGCCTTGCTTGTCTCACATGTACAACACCTATGCCTTTGATTTTACTAGCGTGGTATAAGGATGAACTGGGATGTGGTACGTGACATTGCTGTGTGTGCATCAACCCTCCAGTGGATATTGATGGCAGAGGGAGGGGCCCCTGCTTAAGTGCCAGGCCCAGAGCCAGAAGCTGGCATTTCCAGCTAAGCAAAATGGAATTACTGATACTAAAGGTGTCGGGGAAAAGGGATTGGGTGGGCGTGGGGGTGGAGGCTGGGAAGGGAAACGCCAGTAGGTGTTGACTAGTAGAAATTCTCTGGACCACAAAATGGGAAGGGAGGCTGTACATGTAGGGGAGTTGTGTAGGCATTAATGGATTATAAGGACATAGTACAGTATCATTTGTGCATGTTAACTGGGTGGGGTGTGGTTTCATGACCCTCAAAGACGACAGTTGATTGTTTAAGAAGACCTTCCCAAGATAGGACAGAGATTTAAGATACACACGTATGGGATCTTAATGTATTGAAGCAAGACAGAGGCCTCCTGGACGTTAGTTTTCAAGTGGAAGCATTTGCCCCCAGTAAAGACTATTGATAGGTAATACAAAGGCCAGGTTTGCAAAGAAGCTGGCAGACAGGTGGTGCAATAGAAATAGAAAGCCAGGGCCCTGGGAGCGGAGGCATGAGCTGGCCTGAAGGATGGGTGCAGGAGACAGGGCAGGGACAAGGAGGGTAGATATGAAAGCTTAACCTAGCAATAAATGTCACTTGGGCATCGGTAAGGGAAGAAAGGGAAAGAAAGGAAAGGGAAGGAAAGAAGAGTGATATTCATCAAAACTAAGAGTTTCCTGGGGCGCCTGGGTGGCGCAGTCGGTTAAGCGTCCGACTTCAGCCAGGTCACGATCTCGCGGTCCGTGGGTTCGAGCCCCGCGTCAGGCTCTGTGCTGACGGCTCGGAGCCTGGAGCCTGTTTCCGATTCTGTGTCTCCCTCTCTCTCTGCCCCTCCCCCGTTCATGCTCTGTCTCTCTCTGTCCCAAAAATAAATAAAAAAAACGTTGAAAAAAAAAAATTTAAAAAAAAAAACAAAAAAAAAAAACTAAGAGTTTCCTGAAGTATGTTCTGTGTACCAGGCACAAGGTCTGAGTGCTTTGCCCACATTCGGTCCTCACCAGAAACCCACGAAGTAGATCTCTTCTTGTCCCCGTTCCCGATTTCATAGGTGAGGAAATGGAGGCCCAGTGTAGTGAAGGAATTTGTCTAAGGTCACACAGCTCTTCGGGAGTGGAGGTTACTTGGGCTTGTCATAGAAGGTCCCTGGAACCTAGAATACTAAACTGATCACAATACTTCCCTGCTTAAAACCTCCCTGTGAGGTCTCTTTGCTTGTGACAAGTTACCTCAGGCCTTCACCAGGCTCATCTTTGGCCTGTGTCTCCTGGCTCCCAGTAGTTGGCTCAGATGCCTTCTTTTCAGTTCCTTAAATGCATCACAGTTCTCCCGTCTCTGGGCTGGGGCCCTTGCTGTTTCTTTGCCTAAAGTGACCAAGCTCCGTCTTGAGGGCAAATATACTTGACAAGATATTTATATTTGATATAAATTGCCTCGAGGTCGGGGCTGAGGCCAGCTTCGTTCGCCACTCGGCCTCCATTGCCTACCCAGGATCCTTTTAGATCTCTGTGTGGTTTCCTCTCTCCCTTTCTTCAGGTTTTTAACTCTAAGCCAGTGATGTTCAACCTGGTGGACATCTGGAAATGTCTGGAGATATTTTTGGTTGTTACCATTGAGGGAGGTGCTGTTGGCATCTCATGGGTAGAGGCCAGGGATGCTATCAAACATCTGGCAGTGCATAAGACCGCCCCCACGGCGAAGAACCATCCAGCCTCCAATATCAGTAATGCTGAGGTTGAGAAATCTTGCTCAGAAGAGACATTCCCATCAAGGCCGTGCTTGTTCACCCGATGTAAAATTTCACTGCCCCTTCACCCTCCCCTTTTTTATCCTCATTTTCTGCTCTTGTTCTTCTTCTGTGAACCTGCCACTCTATAATAAATGATATATTTCACTTATCTTCCTTATTGTTTGTCATCCACTGACATGTATGCTTTATGAGGACAGATATTTGTATCCTTTTTTTTTTGTTCACTGCTTTATCCTTAATGCCTAAAACATTCTCTAGCACATAGTAGGTGCTCAGTACATATTTATTGCAGGTATGAATGAATTCAGAGTCATCGGTAACAATGATCAGCTCATTAGAGAGGCCCCTTGGGTTGAAATCCATTTGCCATCCTTGTGGAGACCATTCTTGAACCTGGAAAGTGATGGCAGGAGAAATCTTTCCTCTTATATCCTTTGGTGGTGATCCTGCCTCCATTTTAGCTCTGACCAAGATCCCCCCCCAAAATGTTTTCCCTAAAGGCCAGAGTGGGGAAGGTGGGCAGGTTCTTTTGGTGAGCAGTAAATTCCTGACTAAATCAGTGTTCTGGGAGGATGCCTTTAAAAGTACCCTGAGAATTGTCCTTATATTTGGGGCACCTGGGTGGCCCAGTCGGTTGAGCATGTGACTCGTGGTCTCAGCTCATGTCATGATCTCACAGGGGATTTGTGATTTCGAGCCCGATGGGCTCTGCGTTCGCAGTGAGGAGCCTGATACTCTGGCTCCTCTCTCTCTGCCCTTCCCCTGCTCTCTCACTCTCAAAAACAAATAAATGTTTAAAAAAAAAGAATTGTCCTTATATTTGACAGATGGAGAAACCAAGGCACAAGTGCATCCTTTAAGGACATTATGGACACTTAAGATTCTGTTGTTTTTTGTTTTTTGGGTTTTTTTTTTTTTTTTTTTGATTTGGCATAATGGTTAAGAATCTGTTTTTTTTTCTTTCTTTCTTTTTTTTTTCCTTTGATTTGTGTTTGCTTGAGGTCACCCAGCATAGTGTCAGGATTAGAATCAGAACCAGTTTCTTGCCTCCCATGGAGATGGAAGGGGGGAAGTGAAGAATCCTGCTGGACCATATATGGGAGCTGGCAGGCAAACCAGTTTTCTAAACCTCTCTTTGCGAGTTGTGATCTCTAGTTGACAAGGAAGCAAATCGAATAGCTAAATGCAGAGCTTTCTGAGATGCTGAGATGCAAATTAGCCCCAACCACACGCAACTGTGGATTTAAGGTTGGCGTGCAAAATAGACTTTGCTTCTGTCGGGCTGCGTGAAAACTCACTTTGATAGATGTCCACCCTTGTTCTTCCCAGGCAGGCATTGTGTAAGGCACAATTGACACAGTCACAAATAAAACACTCGATCCCGCCCTCAAGGGGTTTTCAGTCTCCTGAGGTGGATGCCCAGAAGGCTGTGCCTTGTTCGTAATCCGTGGTCAGTGGCGATACTGCGACAGACTAAGTGGGTTATACATTTTCCGAGAACAGGGAGCCCTGTCTTGGGTGTCTTTTATAACACTGATGGCCAGAACTATCATGACGGGTAATAACTTAGCTTATTGCCAGTCACTGTGCTAAGCACCTGGACGTATCAGCTCATTTCAACCTTGTAACAGCCCTACAATTATTACCGTTGTTGTTCTCTTCTTCCCTGAGACTGGGTAACTTGCCCCAAGTCACAGAGCAAAAAAAGGGCTGGCATTGGTGTCTAGACCCAGGCTGTGTGGATGCAAGTGTGCGGGCTGTATCCTGAGGTGCGGTCCTGATGGATATATTTCAGATTCACAGCAGCCCCGGCCTTGGGACTTTCCCCACCACTTAATGATAGTGCTCTTTACTGGATGTTTACTCTGTTCCAGTCCCTGGTCCATGCATTCTCTACTTTAATCCTCACAGTGCAAGATGAGGCATCTTTACATGCGGTGAAACAGACACGGAGAGTTGAGGTAATTTGCCTGAGATCACACAGCTAGTAGTAAATGGTGGAGCCAGAACTCTGGACACTGCATATATTATATGGACATATAATATGGACATATGATATGGATATATGATATGGATATATGATATGGATATATGATATGGATATATAATATGGATATATAATATAATATAATGTATAGTATAATATATATATATATACGATATCCAGAATCATGCAATATATGGCATCGTACAATACATACAATATATGGAATCATGCAACATACAGCATTTTGTGTCTGCCCTCTTTCACTTAGGATAATGTTTTCAAGATATCTGTTATAACATTTGTCAACATTTCATTCCTTTCTTTGCTAATAGTATTCCATTATATGGAGATACCACATTTGGTTTATTTATTCATCATTTGATGGACATTTGGATTGTTTCCATTTCTTGCCTGCTATAAATAATGAAGCCATGAACATTCATGCACAAGTCTTATGTAGGGCCTTTTACTACTGATATTCTCCCACAATCCTTTCTCTCTCACACACACACACATCAGTTAAAAGGGACAGGTTCTGAAATCTGAAGACTTGGATTTGAACGCTGTCTCCAACGTGTATCAGATGTGTGATTGGGAAGATAAAGTAACCTTTCTGAGCTTTGGTTTTTCCATCTGTGAAATGAGGTTAATAACAGTAGCTGCCTGGAAATGCTCAAATGCTTCAAGTAGATAATGCACAGTGTTCAGTTCATAATTAAACACACAGTAAATGTGTGCCAGGTAAGCGATGGGAATACAAAGAACAACCCAAGGAAGATAATGTATCTGCCCATGGAGTTTGGAGTCTCATTGCTGAGACGTGAAAATATAATAACTAGACATAATGTAAAATAAAATAAAAATATGGTACTAGAGGAGTACTCAGCGTGAAGTTCACACCAGTTGAAAACTTAAACAAAAAATGTATCTCAGTCTATAAAATGGTGACTTTTCAGTAGGTTGGAAGGCCTGGGGGCTTCCGGCTGGAGGCAAGACTCAGGTGGAGGTCCTAACGAAGTAACACAGATGGTTGGGAAAGAGTGCGGGGAGCGTGTGGGGTGAGAAGGAATTTGCAGGTGGAGGGGATGAAGGGCAAAGCTTGTCGGGTTTCAGGGCCGACGAGGAGGGCGGTAGGGGATGAGTGGACGGGCATCCTGGAATCCGCCCCTCTGTGTGCTGCCGTCAGACCACGGTGAGACGCGTCCACAGTCCGTGAGTTCCTGTGTCCCCCCACCCGTCCAGAACATGCGGTATTGTTCAGTGTTCTGATTTTTTTTTGACAGCTACGTGGGTGGACGATGGCTTACTTTTGACTCACCTTTTCTTGATTACAAGTGAAATAGAGAATCTTTTCATAGCTCTATTGACCATTTTCTGAGAATGATACTTTCATATCTTTTGCTTTTCTACATTTTATTGATTACTGATTTTTTAAAGTTTTTATTTTATTTATTTTAATTTTTTTTCAATATATGAAATTCATTGTCAAATTGGTTTCCATACAACACCCAGTGCTCATCCCAAAAGGTGCCCTCCTCAATATAAAGTTTTTATTTTAATTCCCGTTAGTTAACATACAGTGTTATATTAGTTTCAGGCCTACACTATAGCGATTCAACGTGATTTTGGATTTTTACAGTTCATTATATATTCTAGTTACTCTCCCAGCCTGTCACTCATATTGAAGCATTGTTTAAGGTCTCTTGTGTCATACGGTCTGTTTCTGTGTTGATATATTCAAGTGGGTGGCTTGTTTCTTGTGCTTTATCCTTGTAGTGTGTTGTTGACAAAAGTTTCCCCTGTTCTGAGATCGCATGTGGTATTCTGCTATCTTCTAACAGCTTCAACATTGTGTTTTTCTTCATTTATATGTTTAATCCATCTGGAATGTGTGTTTGGTCTGTGAGGTAGAATCAAACTTATTGATTTATTCCATGTGAAAAGCCAGTTGTTTCAACACTGCTTATCAAACAGTCCATCCTCCCCGCCGTCCCCAGCATGGCCATCTTGACCATGAACCCAGCTTCTGTCGGCTTCCCGGCTTCCCGGGCCGCAATGCTGTCTCGCTCTGAGTTCCATTTGCTTCCTTCCTTTCACATTATAACGTAAGAATGCCTTTGTGTCATTATAAACCATGGGCACACGCTATTTTTAAAGATTCCTCTTTTCTTCCTAGTGGACCTACCATGATTTCTCGAATCATTCCTCTCTTTCAGCGCCGCGCATTGTTTTAGTTTTTATGCTGTTACGAAAGCTCCTATGGTGAATATTTTTGTGTATAAAGCATTTACATATTTTTGGATTATGTCTTTTGGATGGATTCCCAGAAATAGAATTACTGAGTCAAAGGGCATAAATATTTTTAATGCTCTTAATTCATGGCATATATTTATTTAAAAAATTACAGTGCATAAAGATTCTGGTAAGTTCTTGGTACTTTATTATGTAGTTGTAGTCAACTGGGCCATGACAAGTCTGAGTCCAAGAATGGCTGCCCTGTGGAAGCAATGAACGTGGACTCCTCAACAGATTTAGCTTTTCTTTTTTCTTGTTTGTAGATTTATTTATTCGGCCATTTACGAAGCGGGTATTATGTGCAAGGTTCCATAGTAAAGCAGGCAGCAGAGTCCTGTGCTCCCAAGAAACTTAACGTTTTTCAAGGAGGTAGGAAGACAATAGACAAATAAAATCGAGCGATAAGTACTTCCTGGAGGAAAAACACTGATGCGATAGTGAGTTGGATCCTATAGATTGCATGGTCACAGATGACAAGGAAGCTGAGAGCTGAATGCCAAGGAAGAGAAAACCAGGCCAAGTAGAGTAGAGGAAAGGCATCCACTCGGTGGCGGAATGGGAAAAGCAAGGGGCCCTGTGGAGGGGCAGAATGTGGCCCCGGAGCAGAAGCCAGGGCCAGGGTCTGCAATGTGTGCTGACAGCGAAGTGAACCGAAGCCAGAGAGGAAGACGGAGTCCCAACCGCAG
Source organism: Panthera pardus (assembly GCF_024362965.1). Lineage (NCBI taxonomy): Eukaryota > Metazoa > Chordata > Mammalia > Carnivora > Felidae > Panthera > Panthera pardus. Next base: position 192,039,954 of record NW_026526688.1, read on the forward strand.
GGCAGTGTGCTTCCTGGAGAAATGGCGTGGAGGAGCCATGGGGGGTGGGGGGCTCTAATAGGGAGAGATGCAACCGGTGGACGTTGTTTAAAGGTCAGGCAGGCTTCTCTGCAGAGCACAGGCTCTAGGGGCACCGGGGGCCTGGCCGAGAGAAGGATTAGGAAGCGGTTACTGTTGTCCAGGCTGCAGTTCCTGGGGCCCAGACAAGGGGCGGGGGTAGAAGGAGAGAAAAACGTGGGTGGGTTCTGTTAAACGTTGAAAGGAGATTCCTGGGGATTGCTGGCAGTTTCGAAGTGTGGGGTTAGGAACAGAGAGGAAGGAAGAACATGCCCGAAAAGGTTGGCCTAAGCGACTGGGAAACTGGAATTACATTGTGGAGATGGAAAAGAAAAAAGGCTCGGAGTGGGGTGGAAAGGGGAGTAGGTCCAGCTTTACACATGCTCCTTCTGCCATGTCTCCTGGGTTCACAAGTGGGGCAGCTGGAGCCACAGTTGAGGAGCCCCAGAGAGTACCTGAGGGTCGTGACACAGACGTCCGCTGTCCCTGGCAAATCAGAGAGAATCTGATAACAGAAATCTAAACGGAGAAGACAGTGGAAGCCTTCAGCCATCATCAAGATAGGTTTATCTTCTGAATATGTTTGTTTTCTTGTATTTATCTTTGTGAACAAAAATCCTTTTTGCCTTTTTCTCAAGTAGGAAGAAAGAACAACTTGAGTTTTCTTTTCCAGTGGCTCCCTAATGCCTCAGCCCTGGCCTGGTCTTCCAATTTTTAGCTATGACTCCAGGAAGTATTCCTGTCACTGGATTCAGGTGCAATTGGGCAGGTCACAAAAACAAGCTTTTGCATCTTGCAAGCGTTTCCAGAAATGTTCTCCTGCCTGCTGTGTGTATGTTGGAACGGAAGATTTGTGCCTTATTTTATGATGAGCTTTTCTCAAGATATATAGGTTGCTGCCTCATCCCATTATGCCGCATCTCAGGACCCCTTGCACCTAGGTGATGTGATGTAATATGAGGTACGGTGCTCACCGCCACAGAGGGGCCACCAATGAGACCGCTGCTTCTAGAGTAATGCCTCACCGTGTCATTTTCAGAGTGGATTATCGTGGGGTCCCCGATATATTATTTTTGATATGTTAGAGTGTATGTCTCAGTGTTGAGTAGAAAACAGGAAATTTAATTATGGAGAAAACACTAGTCCTCCTTCACGCCAGCATAATACAGATTAGAACAGGTACTCAAGCCCTGTGGATACGACCACATGTCTAGGAATCAGAATGATTAGGAATCAAATCCCAGTGCTGTGTCTTACTTGGTCTATGTACTTGGGTACCCCCTGGGGCATCAGTTTCCTCATTTAAATTGGGATAACGAAAGTACCGCTTTGATTGGAATACTGTAAAGACTAGGAAATAGTTCATTGCAAAACTCGTAGCATTCTCATTGATTCATATATTAAATATTTAACACCCTTGTGTAACAGGCATGTGAGCAGAGAGTGGAAGTGTTCCACAGTCATGAAAAGACAACTATTGTTTTTCTTCAGAGTTTGGAAAATATTCTTGGTTTTCTTTATTTTTTCCTTTTTTTTTAAAAAAAATGTTTATTTATTTTTGAGAGAGAGAGAGAGAGAGAGAGAGAGAGAGTGAGCCAGGGAGGGACAGAGAAAGAGGGAGACACAGAATCCAAAGCAGGGTCCAGGCTCCGAGCCGTCAGCACAGAGCCCGATGCGGGGCTCGAACTCACAAGCCATGAGATCATGACCTGAGTTGGAGTCAGATGTTTAACCAACTGAGCCACCCAGGCGCCCTGAAATACTCTTGGTTTTCACTGAATAAATATTTAAATTATGTAATTTAAATAATCAAAGCATCAAGTACTTATTTGTGGCCTACCAGCTAGGTGTTTTGGGCTATGGAGGCAAAATGTACAAAACTTGCATGTAGATACTACCCTCATAAATCTTACGGAAACCCAAACTTTAAAAGGAAATTATTCTTTTATTATAGTTATGATAAGTCCGGTGGCAAAAAAAACCCCACTGAGTTCCGGGTGCACAAAACATGTATCCATTTTAGTTATTATTTTTAGATTATCATAAATCACATTTCTCTTTGGAATGCTCACAATTAATTAACAGTTTAGTAGGTCAAGGATGAAGATCGAAATACATGAATTTTCCCAGGTGTTTGGGGGAAAAGGCGCTGATGTGTCTTTTGCTCAAGAGCCATTATCTGCCGGTTGCCAAGTCTTGTCTTTCTGCCTGTTTTCCTGCCCTTCTTGCCCAAGGCAGCTTCCACTTGCACTAAAGAGTGAAATTCAGGGAGCGCTTTCTGAAGGGAAGCCTTGCATTGTGAGTTGAACCCTGAGATGTTCTATCAAGACACCTAGTTTACTGTTGGATAACGTGGCATTTTAAAATTTCTCCATTAAAATGATCGCTCGTGTTTATTGTTAAGTAAGATGCGATTTAGCTGAGAATGAGCGGAATCGTAGATGGCAGGAGAGAAGAAAAATGCAATCCCAGGGACGGGAGAATAAACACAGTCCCACAAAGATAAATAAAAAAGGGGCTGTAGAATGCTTTCCCTGCGTCCATCACGTGTTCCTGCAGTTAGCAGCTGGTTGGAGCAAATGATGCTTCCTTATTCCTCTCATCCTTGTGTCTCGATGTAGCATTCCACAGATGTGGCGGACAGCCTTGCTTTGGGCTGTGTCTTCAAGAGGGGTAGCCCCAAATAGTCAGTGCACTTAGCCCTAACTGGATGTTGAAACAAGTAAGAGGACGGTAGATGTCTCGAAGAATATTGTTCTGGCTGAAGGAACATCATAATAGAGTAGTTAAGAGGCGAAACTCAAAAGCCAGCATCCGTGTGTTTGAACTCACTGTGTGATCTGAAGTGAATATTGAGCTTCTCTGTGCCTCAGCCTTCACATCTATAAAATGGGCTTCTTAGAAGGACTTATAGGGTCGCTATGACATTCCACAGGGTTTATATCACCCAGTACATTCAGAATGGTGGCTGGCACACAGTAAGGGCTCTGAAACTGTTGTCTACTATTATTAAATGTGGTTAGTTGGGAATAAACACGGTTTGATGCAAGACTCCCAGGTTTGAAGAAAAAGCAGCTGGGGATTAAGGAAGTGAATAAGACTTTTGTTAGTTAGAGAACATAATTGACCTGCGCTCCCTTCGCACGAGGGGCCGTCCACAAAAGGAAAGGCACGAGATTGGGCTCCTTTACTGTCTCCTGTCTCAATCTAGTAGGAGTGTGACGGGCAAATAAATTTAGGGAAAGCCGGTATGGCCACACACACTTCTGCCTCTGTCCTTGAGCGTATCATTCTTCCTTCAGTGTCTCCTGAGAGGGGTTGGCCAACATGTGCAAAATGGGAGTGACCGAAATGGTAAGATACAAATTAATAGAGTGCTGTCCATGTGTGTGTACAAGGAGGTAGGGTTATAAGACATCATTATTTTCTAGAACCACGAGATACTGAAGAAAGTCAATGCTCTTCTCATCTTCCTGTTTCCAGACCCCTTCATGCACTCGCTCCACTTTGACCTGTTTAAGTTTGTTTTAATAAAACACACACACACACACACACACACACACACACACACACACATTTTTCAAGAAATAGATGCTTTATGTATGGTTTCATTCTTTGGAGGGGGTGTATGTGTGCCATGTGACCAGTGGTTGCCATGGTAATTTCTCATTATTGTTGAATTGAAAAATAATTACTCTGGCAAAAATCCCACATAACCTGTCAGTGCTTAAGTTACAGATGCCGGGGGCCAGCCCTCGCACCGGGGTCCTGGTTTTGGTGGAGAGGGACAGAGATGGGAGCAGGAGAGAATCTGGGATGGAAGGAAAATGCTTTTGTGGATTTTTGAACGTAATTAAGCCTCTCTTCTGCTATTTGACCTGAGTGCATCTCTCATCCTGATACATGATTTGGCTGCCGGTGGTTCTGGGACTCACCTGTGATGGGACAAAAGGACCAAGGATTTTAATCACAGAAATGCATATAGAAGCTTATTTGGAGTGGAGAAGCTTCCATGGCATTTTTGCCTAATTAAAATATATGAGAATCACGGATACCACTCCCCCTTCCTGTGTTTAGGCTGAGTTAATTTCGTCTTTATTTACCTGGAGGCTACTCTGTGCTATTGTCGTTTTCCAGCTGTGGGAAAAGAATCCAGTTTTCCTTATTAATATTCACTAAACACTAAATATGTACTGTTCAGACACCAAACAACAGCAGGGATGGGAAGCACCTGTCTGTGTGGAAAAGGTGTGGCCCCGATCAGAAGCCTTGTGGCGGGATGCACACAGCGAGATCCCCACCTCCTCCCACGCTGGTTCAGTTTCGGGAGTTATTTTGAAGGACCACAAAGAGCCTATGCTTTCTTTCCTCTCTCAGTGTCAAGAAATAATCCTCCTTTTGGTTAATGAAGCCCCTGAGACACACTCTGCCTTCAGAGAATAATGGGCAAATAGTTTAATTTCATTTTTAATTTAATATTTTATTATTATTCCATTATTGAATCTTCTCTGGACTTTTAGATGCCCATCCTTCTCCGGGCAGGCTGGTCTCTGTTTTGTAATTATATTGATCCTCTTATTAGATCCCACTTGGAAAAACATTGCTTAGAAATGCACCTTGTTTCATCTTTGCCCACGCATCAGTCAGACCAGAAATCTTCCATTTGGAAGAACAGAATCCTCGTCATGTATCAGCCAAAATAGAGACCAGTATATACCCTGTGTCTCGGCACAGGGACTTTAGATATATGCCCCAGAGAATTTACACAGGTACACAAAGGGACACTATAAAGATACTTATCACAACAATGTTGTAATAGCAAAAAATTAGAAGCTGTCTAGAGATAAGTAGCAAGATGCTTCAGTAAAATATATTACATGCATTCAGTGCACTACCATGTAGCTTATACAAGAGAATAAGAGGCTCTAATATATAAAATAGGTCTCCAAAAAGCAATGTTGAATGAAAAAAAAAGCAAGCTTAAAGAAAGGAACATAATGTATGATACCATTCAAATAAAATATTAAAACCATAAAATAAGACTGTATATGAATGGAGTCATGTGTGTGTATGAATATAAAAGATGGGGGAGGAAGAGTCACTTGAACTCTAGGAGACAGTTGTTTATGGGAGCCTGGGGGAGGGGAGAAAAAAAAAAACAGCAGGATATGGGGACCCAGGGCATTTATTTTTATTTATAATTTTTAATTCCTCTTAAAGAGGAAAATAAGATACCATTTTAATAATTGTTAATTCTGGATAATGGACCCATGGGTCTTTACATTATCTTCTACTCTCTGTTTTTTAAAAAAATTAGTAAGGTAATGGGGCGCCTGGGTGGCTCAGTCGGTTAAGCGTCCCACTTCGGCTCAGGTCATGATCTCGCGGTCCGTGGGTTCGAGCCCCGCGTCGGGCTCTGGGCTGATGGCTCAGAGCCTGGAGCCTGCTTCCGATTCTGTGTTTCCCTCTCTCTCTGCCCCTCCGCCGTTCATGCTGTGTCTCTCTCTGTCTGAAAAATAAATAAACGTTAAAAAAAAAATTAAAAAAAAATTAATAAGGTAAAACCTCACTTAAGTTACAGTCAGCAAAGTATATTCATTTAACCAACGTCTTGCTGAAAAGGACAAGAAAAATACCCAAGAGGTGGCACAGTAGAATGGCAACGTGGGTGTGAGATAATTTTGAAAATTTCTGTCTCCATGTGAACCTCTCACATGCAGAGGTGGTATATCCGCTGATGGAAAGCGAGACAACAGAGGTGTGACAGAGAGGGGGCTTAGCTGGGACGCCATCTTGGTTCCCTGGCCACTGAGTTTACACTCTCAAAAGATTCCTACGAAATTAGAGGAAGAATTTGTGTGGGTATGGCGTCTTCGTGTGTGTATTCCATTCTTCTGTTCCTTTATTGGGTAATCGACAGGTGGGAGCCCTGCTGAGGATGAACAATACTTAATGCCTAGTCCCTCCCTTAAGTATCACGCCATTTACTACACAATTATAAGAATGTGATTCAATCATAATTTGATTTGCATTTTAACGGGGGCGTCGTTTTCGAAGTTTCCTAGCACAAGATTCAGTGCAAAAGGAGTCCCAAGACTGGGACTTGGCCTTTGCTGCACATTCTGGGCCAAAAGAGCAACCTATTCACAGACGGGGGGGGGGGGGGGGGGGGGGGAGGCCACTGTTAACCAGGAACCCTTGGTTCAGGAAGGTAAGTTGCCCGAGGTCCATTGGCTTCGCACAGGAAAACGACTAGTGCTGGCTCCTTTATAGTGTGGTAAGAATAGCTTTTCCCTGGATAGAATGTCTTTTTTTTTTTAAATTTTAAATTTATTTATTTATTTTGAGAGAGAGAGAGAGAGAGAGAGAGAGAGAGAGAGAGAGGCAGAGAATCCCAAGCAGGACAGCACAGAGCCCAAGGCAGGGCTCGAACTCATGAACTGTGAGATCATGACCTGAGCTAAAATCAAGAGTCGGATGCTTAACCGACTGAGCCACTCAGGTGCCCCTGGATGGAATGCCTCTTACCATATATATTCCAAATGTCGTGTCTATTATCACTGCTAGTAACTGAGGTGCGTGCCCCAACCCACCGCCTAGCAATAAGACCTTGTGCCTTGGTTGGCTTTTGAGGCCATTTACCGTAACCCTTATTTGGAAGTCCCAAAACATTGGTCTTGACTCACTCGTCAACCTCAAGGCGCTTTTTGGCTAATCTCCAAGTTAGTCTGACGTGAGGGGATTATCGCCTGCGTGAAGTCAGGGTGGTCAGCCACACCTCGTCCCCTTCAAACTTCTGACTTAGTGAGCTTCTCTCTGGAATCCTGGCTTCTAAGCAGCTTGGCAACTTTACTCACACAGCCTCCTACTGGTCAACTTGCTAAACTTGGCTATGCTCTCTGCTCTGGAAGGAGAACTGGGAATTTTGTGGTTCTTCCATTTCTCCAAAGACGGAGGCGCTAGGTTTCTGGTCAAGAGGCGGGGGTGCTAACCTGTAGGTTCAACTGTAGAATGTTAACCAGTCTGTCTTTCTTTATATCCCCTTGGCCTCTTACCGTTCTTCCCGTGACCAGGCAGAGCGCCTTCGGCCTTTGCAAGGCTGGTGTCATTTTAGGTGACTGACAACGTGAAGTTGAATGATGGAGGGACTGATTTGTCATCGTTGTCCACAGCGCATGAGGTGGCCGTGAGCTCTTACCACTAGGCACTGTAAGATCTCTGCCAGAGGTTTCTTATTTGATTTCTCGGAAGCCTTTGTGGCTGCATTTCAGCCAGCCTGGACCCCTAGCGTCATTATTATGCAAATGTCTTCCCCCAAATTGCCGAAGGGATGCCAGGAAGGATAGTCAGCAGCAAAATGGAAGGAAGAGGTGTGCAAAGAGGAAGTTTATTGCCAGGAGAACGTCATGAAGTTGGGGGAAAGGGTACAACATCTGAAAACACCTGAGTCAGAGATCTGCTCAGGCAGAATTTCCTCTCGGCAATGCCAGCTGCCTTCGTCTTCAACTTAAGGTGAAAAACCACTTTTCAAGTAGAATTTGTTGAGGAAAATCATGGACTGGTAGTTCATCAATTGTAACAAATGTACCACTCTGGTGGGGGATATTGAGAATGTGGGAGGCTGTATTGGGGGGAGGCAGGGGATATAACAGATATCTGTGTAGTCTGTCATAATTTTGCTGTGAACCAAAACTGCTCTGCAAAAGGAAATCAATTTTAAAAAATGGACTGGGGTTAGGCAGACTTTCAAGTGAACTTTAGATTTACCACTTTGTAGCTGTCTGATCTTTATTCAGTTTGACTTTTCTGAAATTCAGATTCTGTGTTTATAACTATTTTAAGGGTCAAATGAAACAGTAATGGATAATAATAGCTTTCATTTCTTGAAAAGCTACTATGTGCTGCACGGTTACGTTTTCAGTCCCCAGAGTCCACCGAAATTGTTATTCCCACTTTCCACACGAGCAAATAGATGCAGAGAAGTCAGGTGACTTGACTAAGGTCCTCCAGCTGATAAGAGGCAGAATTCACATGTATGAAGTTCAATGTGACATCGAGGTTAAAGATGTCTGTTTTCTGTAAGGCCGCCTGCTCTGCTCCTCGGTAGCAATCAGGACAGTTGTGAATACAAGATGGTTCAAGTCATGTACAGCACTTAGAAAATACCGGGTTATGGATCCTACTGTTAACCCAGACCCCTCCCCCTCCATCCTACCTCCCCACCACCACGTGTTCTTTCCATAATCTGCTTCCTTCGCATACACTCAACGCAAGACTGGCCTATACTTGACGTTTAGCAAGTGTTTTGTTAAAGCTTCTCTCCTTTTATCCCCTTTCCTACATAAACACCTGTCCTCTCATAATTAAGGACTAATTCAAAAGCGTTATATATGTCCGTTTAGCAGCAGTTGACAATGATAATTTAAAAATATATAAAAAAAATTGTGCCATTTTAGAAATATCAGCCAAGAGACAAAGTAGGGTCACAGCAATCAAGATCTCTTGAGAACTTTGGAGAGTGAGTTTCTTGAGTTGGGTTTGTGACAGTACAATAAAGAATTTCATTCATTCATTCATTCATTCATTCATTCTATCTGCCAACCCCCAATATATGTATTTTGTACCTTTTCTGTGTCTGGGATAAGTACATATTTCATCTTTAGTTTTGAGAAGTTCTTCTAAGATTCTTCACCAAAACCAAAGGATTTTTTTCGTGTGTATGGTTCCCTGATCTAACCTGCCCCTGCCGCACCTGTCCTGACACTTCCTGAGACGCAGACTCATCTTATGTTCCCTTGCAGTTGGTTGAATCATCACTTCTTGCATCGTTATGCTCGGCTCTCGCCGACACTCACTTGTCTAGGCAACGTGGCCCCTGTGCGGCTGCTTCTAAGCATTTGCTACCCCTCACTTCACCCGAGTCCTTCCCTTTTTCCCAGTGACTTCCGGCCAGCCTTGGTTCTCCCTGGGCTTTTCCCTTCCACTGCTCCATTTCCTGGCAGAAATGCCAGAAACCCAGAGTTAGATTACGGAGCAATGGAGGTGCAGGATCTGATCTAGTCACTGGGCCTTTGAATAATCACCAGGGCAAAAGAGAGTGGATGCATTTCTGTTCCGAGTTGCAGACAGGAGCCACTGCCAGGTAAATGGGCTACAAATAGTTGAAATTCTAGGGAAACCTGCTTGATTTATCAACAGGCTGCTTTATAAAGTACATTTGGGGTGCAGTTCTTTAGAACGTGCGATGTCTCACCCCTTAAAAATGATACTAAGGATGGTAAGGCAGGGGCGCCTGGGCGGCTCAGTTGGTTAAGTGTCCGACTTTGGCTCGGGTCGTGATCTCTTGGTTCGTAAGTTCGAGTCCCACGTCGGGCTCTGAGCTGACAGCTCGGAGCCTGGAGCCTGCTTCGCATTCTGCGTCCCCCTTTCTCTCTGCCCCTGACTGCTCACACACTTCTCTCTCTCTCTCTCTCGAAAATAAATAAACTTTAAAAAAATTAAAAAAAAAAAAGAGATGGTAAGGTAGAGTCAGGAAAGGAGCATTTTACTGATCTTCACCGTGTCCTGGGCATTCTGCTGGGCACGTTAGACTCACAAATGTATTTAATCCTCACACCCATCCCACAAGATGATTATTGCTTTGTTGCCCTTGACCCATGTGCTCTGCCAGAGAATTGTTACTGTGCTCTTGCTATCGTTATCCTCAACGTGCAAGTTAGGAGGCAGGCTCAGGAAGGTGAGATACATTGTGAACGCTCAAGGTGAGATACATTGTGAATGCTCACTTAGCTGGGAAGAGGGATGTAGCCTGGGAATGAGGGTTGCTGGCAGGAGCGAGTTGCATCCCTGACAGAGTATCTATCACCTGCCGAACTGCCCCGAGCTAAGCTGGATGCTGAGCATCCTCCGAGGCGTGAGTCCTGGCAACCGGGGTAGGACCGAGAGGCAAGGAGCTGGACGGAGAAACCAATCTGAGACAAAATCCTTCCTTTGCCCTCTCCCTCCCTTCTTTCTAAATCCTAACCCCTGCCTCGGTGAAGTCTGCCAGAGAAAGGAGGCAGGCAGAGGCTGGGGCTCGGATGTCGGAGGGTCTGAGTCAGAATCCCAGCTGCACTCTGTATCGGCTGAGTGTACCTGGCAAGTTCCATTTACCCCCCGTGCTTCGGTTCCTGCAGTTGTACAGTAGGGATGATACATGATGTGAGCAGCTTCATTCATTCCCTGAACGGCTGCTATTGAGTAACACCATGGGCTCGACGCCATTCAGGGGCCTGGGAGATAGAGCAGTGAGCACAGCACAGCCCCTCCTCAGAAGAAAATGATATGAACTGGAGAGGAAGGAGAAGAAGAAAAAAAGAAACAGGGAGGTATTAAGGAGTGAGAGGGAAAATACACATGAAGCACTTAGAATAATGCTTGGCATGTGGTAAGCACTCAATAAATGTTGACTATTATTCTTTTCCCATCTGTGTAGCAATTTGAAAGAAAATAAACCAGTGTGCCCAGGCTCTCAGATAGGGTTTCTTTCCCCAGATGCCTCTTCCACTTCTAAGCCCACCGATTTTTCTGGAAACCCTGAGAGCTTCCACGGCACGCAGTCTTCGTGCTGTGGTCTCGGGCCTGGGAGCAGGCTCGTTGCTCACTTGGCTGTCTCCTGCTAGTAGGTTTGAGCCCTTTGAGGGGAGGGAGCGGTCTCTCAATCAGCTGTGTACTCTGAGAGCCTGCATGTAGTAAGTGCTCAATAAATATTTGTTTTGGGGGGGAAAAAAAGGGGGCGGGGTGGTAGTTCGTATGTGGAGCCAGGCATTGCCCCGGGTGCTTTTATATTTACTGTGTTTTACTAAGAAAAGCGTTGGCTTTTGGTATGGTGATTGGGAGGAAGCCAGAAAAAAAAAGAGACCCCAAGATTCATTTGCCTGAGCAGTGGCTTTTCTGGAACAAGGGACAGACAGCATCAACCTTCAGTGGCCCTTTAATTATTCTTGCCAGGACTGAAGGCTCATTCCTGACGCCCGCCAGTGTCAACGGCTTAATGTTGTCATAAGCAGAGCAACTTAACGGGAAGGAGAGAGGCTTGCAGTGTTTCTGCCCCGGCCAAGCAGTGGGGGCTGCGAGCCCCTCCCTCCCTTCCCTCATCTGACAGACAGCTGCAGAGCATTTCCTCCTAAAGTCTGCCAGTAACCAGTCATTCTCTGGAAAAAGATTGTGCTTCAGATTTTTTGGGGGGGGGTGGGTGTGGCTGGGCGGCTCAGTCGGTTAAGCGTCCGACCTCGGCTCAGGTCATGATCTCACGCTTCGTGGGTTTGAGCCCCGCGTCGGGCTCTGTGCTGACAGCTCGGAGCCCGGAGCCTGCTTCGGGTTCTGTGTCTCTCTCTCTGCCCCTCCCCCACTTGTGCTCTCTTTGTCTCTCTCAAAAATGAATTAAAAAAAAAAGTATTTACGGCACATGGTGTAAGACATAGAGCACGAGGCCAGGTATGATTTCCCCTTTTGAATACGACACTCTGCCTAATTCACAGTTATAGGAGCCCCCTGCCCCATCACGATTAACAACGATTTTAACTGCCTTCAACTGGGCCAATGTTCAAGTGTTTTCTGGATGAGCAAGAGAAAGGCTCAACCCAAGACAAACAGTTCACATGGATAGTTTGCATTCTGCTGGGCTGCTCTATTTTTAATAATCATGTTCATAACAAGGCAACAAGACTGCCCGTAATCTTAAAACAACTCTCAAGAACAATCCACATGCATGTGATGGGTGTTTCTGCCGCTGTGTATCCCTCTGTATCATCTGGATAGACCCATGTGGCAAACACGTATCTCATGGGCATATTTGCACAGGGCAGGGCCACCCGTCACACCAACCCCTTTTTGAGTTAATTATCTCTAAAAATGTACTCCCCTTAAGCTACTTGTGATATGGTGGTTTCCGTTTGTAAAATCAAATTCTTAAAAGAGCAAAGAGAGACAGGGAGAGACAAAAAGAAGTTGAATGCGTTTTACGTGGAATGTAAACCCTTTTGTTAAAAAATGTCACATTGTGTTCCAAAGTACATTTATGAAATCTCCCCAAACACATCCTCAAGAATTAATTTTCATCCAGTTTGCATTAACTCATTTATCGAATTGGAATTTGGTCCCCATTTGAGGCAATTAATTTGAAGAGTGACCACACGCTCGCCCACCCGCCTTCTAGAACACCCACACACATATGCTAAGTAACAAGCGAATGGTGACTGGGTTTTTCTTTCTTTTTCCTTTTTCCTCTTTTGAGATATTTTCTGTTCTTGCCTGTTAAATAAATGATCTGTCTCTTTGCAGGATAGCGACAACCTCTGGTGGGACGCATTTGCCACTGAGTTTTTTGAAGATGACGCCACCTTAACCCTTTCATTTTGTTTGGAAGATGGACCAAAGCGATACAGTAAGAAAGCAGTTTATTTTTCTAATATTCCTTTTTTTTTTTTTTTTTTTTTGCGCCTGTAAGAAAACCACAGGGGTCGTCAAAGAATAGCACAAGGCTGACAGGCCGACAGTATCCTCTCCGCTCCTGACGAGGCTCTTGCTTCCGATCAAGGCATTGTCGCCGGGTGGCAGGCAGAGTCGGCTGTGAGAGCTTTCCTTCGAGGCTTACAATGTTTGGGCACCTGCCTGTTTAGCGAGCGAGACAAATACGAACCAAATCACCCAATGATAAGTGGGAGCTGGATTGAGGAGTTTCCATCCGTTTCTTTCCTGTGACCCTCCTTTATCCTTGACAGCTGGCACTTGAGACCCAATGTTCTGCTTCTGAAGGTTCCTTTAAAAAAAGAAATCTTCAGTCACTGTACCAGCCACATCCTTCTAATTTCTTCTTATCAATTATCTCTGGTATTTATTTGACAAGTGCTATCTTTTCTTAGGGGCAGGGGAGGCCACAGCGGCTTTGAGCATACAGTTTGGGATTAGTGTTGACAGAATTATAGTTCCTTGTCTTTCCAGAGAGTGATAACTCTGTAAAGATCCTCAAATTACTGCCTGTGGCACCTTGGGTAACAGCTGATCTGTCCTGATTAGGTTCAGCTAACTTGTCAGAGATCAGATTTGCTAGTTGTGTTATAAGACCAAGAGGCAAAGATACATCAGCACAAAAGCAATTAACGTCTGGTTAGATCAGAAAGAGATGTGTTTTCAGAAATCAGCGTTGCACGTATGAAAGGCTCTGTCAGAGGATAAGACATCCCAAATGTCACAAACACGGAGACGATGGAACCAACCACCGTATGTCTCAACAAGTCAATCCAGAGCACTGGGCAATTGTTAGATAATAAGGCTCATGATAAACATGATGAAAAGGTCTGATTGTTGCTATATGTATTTCAAGGCTGCTAGAGTGGTTTTTTTTTTTTTTTTAAACTTTAGAGGAGTTTGGACAACTTAATGGTATTTGGACTTATTCTGTGACGGGCTGATTAATTACGCTAACATATGCATGGTGATTTTGCCCAATGGCACACTGGGGACGGCAGGACAACTTGAACTCGCTGCCCAGTTGGAACTCATTGCCATGAGCATCTCTTTAGACTTCTTTGCTGTGGGCTTTTAAGGGCATGGGCATTTCCAGTAAGTATTTTGGGTGAGGGGGGCTGTGGGTCTGCCAGACAGCGGGCTGTTTCAGAGTCATTCAACTTACTGACTCCTGTCATAAGCACTGGTGAGCCCACCTCGTGGGGTCTTGAAGAGTTAACTCGCTCTCCTGTGTGTGGGTGCCCCTAGGCAGCCTCACGCCCTGGAGAGTAAAAGAGTCCGGTGCAGAGAAGCTGCTGTTTCCGAAGTCCCGGGAGATAAATGAACTCAGCAATCCAACAATTACTCTCTCCCCAAAAGCCTGCCTGATCAATGGTGAATAATTTCGAGCCATGCAGTCGTCCATCCTCGGAGCCTTCTTATTTTCTTTTGAGGCATAAGCTCAGATAGCTTCAAGTTATCATTGTTTTATGTTCCTGTGCTTTTTCCTTTTTTTTTCCTTTTTTTTTTTTTATTTTTTATTTTTTGTGAATCCATCAGAGTCTGCTCAGGGAACTAGAATTACAGTTTTGAAGCCTGTACTAATACAGCAGGGGCTCGATCTTCCCTTTGCCCGCCATCCCACCCCGACACCATTGGAGGGTGAGGCACGATCAGTATCCGTTTAAGATCTTACTGATATCCGTGCACAGGAGTGAACGCCTGACTCTAAGCCATTGTTGTCCAGGTTCCTTTGTTTCCGTGAGCCAAAATATTTCCCGAGCAGAGAAGGGAAACAAAGATGATTGACAGTTTGGAGCGGAGTCTCATCAGCTGCTTTGCTGACAGCCTGGTGATGTGCACATGCTGCTGATGTGCGGGCAAGTGACAGCTGATTGACAGCCCAGGACGGGGAGACAGGGGAGATGAAGGATGCTTAGAACGCCTGACGCGCACTGTTTATGCAGGGCTCTGAGCTCTGGCGACGCCACGTTAACCCGTGTGCGCACCAGGCGGTCCGTGCCAGGTTGGGAAAACACCTGCCGGCCCTGGACTGGAGGTTACAGCTCTTCCTTGAAGCCTCCCAGGGAGCTGACAGCCTTGCGTTTTTGAGAAAGAAAACAAGACTTGACTATTATGTTTCTATATGTAAAGAATCGCCCCAAATTACATTTATCCTGGGTACCAAGAAATATGCCAGATGGGGTTTATTTAGCCCTTACTGGAAAAAAAAATTCCTTCTCTCTTTGCATCTCTATGCGTTTAGAGGGTCCCTCTGGCTCTAAGATACCTTATCTCCAAGCTAGAGTAAATCCTATGTGTCTGCTTATTTGTTTGGTGTCTGTCGCCATCCTATTAGAATGTCATCTCCCTGAGAACATGAGCTTCATATTGTTTATTGCTGAATTCTCAGATTAATACTGGGACTTGTACATAATAGGTGCTCAGTAAGTATTTGTTGAACGAATAATTGAACGAGTAATGGACATTTGGGGGGAAGTTCGTAACACCAAACAGAATGTTGGACAAACAATTCTTTGACCGAGATCACTGGACTTTCTAAAATGGGAAGAACATGATCCACAGCACTCCGTTGGTGTTTTCTCATAGGCCATAGGATATGGTCTGATCTACTTGAAGTGAGAGGGGGGGAACTAGTGAGATAATAATTCAGGAAATCATTATGCTTTCCGAGATCTATTACTCTTTCTCTCAGAAAGCTCCTCTGTGTTGATCATGTTCCTTCAACCACTCTAGTCCTCAGCTCTTTCCTCTCCTGAGGGGGGTGGGACTCCCTCCCCGTACCCCCCCACCCCCCCGCCAGGGTGGGATATGGCTGGGGCAGGTGGAGACTGCTGATGTTTTCCTGGAAGACTGGGGCTGGGGGTGAGGTTGGTGTGGACAGGTGCCAGGTGGACAATATTACCAGACTGTGAAATTGAGCTGTGCGTCCCTGCCCCTGCCTTGTGGAAGGTTCAGGGAGGTGTTTCTTCAGCAGCTGGAGAAGCGGGCAGTTCCGAGAGGTAGTTTTCTCCCTGGATGACACGGAATCTCAGGTGGGGAAGAGAGCAGGGACAAGCAATTCCTTCTTTGTCAGCAGATCGGTAGTTAAAGACTGTTAGAGCTGCAAAGCGTCTTTTCCAAAAACGGAAACTTGGTCCAGAGAGCCCCAGCTGGTGAGTCACTGGGCCTCAGGCCGTTTGACTCCAAAGTCAAAGTCAGGGCACCTTTCCTTCCCTGTCCGTTTCCTATCTCCACACCGTCCCATAGTTAAAGGGAAAGGAATGGATTTGTCAATTCACTCGTTCCCAGGAACATAAATCACAAATAATTACTGTGGCTTAGTTGACAGGGGAGGCAAGGGAAGCGGAGGACTGGGGCTCTCAAAGCCCCCTGCACACTTACTTTCTAATTCTACATCCCATGGGGTGTGTGGTCTCCCTTCCCTAAGTGTGCAGAAGTGATCCCTCTCAGGTTGATCCCTCCCGGGGAGCCTCCAGAAAGCACTTCGAGTCCTCCGGCCCTTTTTGAGCACGTCGTGGAGTTGTGTCCCGCACCATTCTCTCCCTCTGTGACCGTCACGAACACCCTTTGGGTAACGGTATGGTAAGCCCCTCCAGAGACCTAGGCTGTGCCCAGGTCCACGCTGGCCATGGTCTTCATCTGTTGCCACTTTACTCTTTGCTGGAGAGAGATGCAAGGAAAAAGTGCTCCTGGCTCTCACGACATTGGAGAGCCTGGGAGTTTGCACCGTGTAGCAGAAAGGGCAGGAGGATCCCATGTGAACATTTTTGGTTGTCATATCATGCTTTGATGGGTGGACAGAAGCTCCATTTCCTCATCTGTGAGGTGTAAGACTACCATCACTGGCTTGGGGTGAAAATTAAGTGAGATAATATAGTCCAAGAGCCTCAGACCATTTGAAACACTGACCGTTATTCTTCTTCTTAAGTTTATTTATTTATTTTGAGAGAGAGAGAGAGAGAGAGAGAGAGAGAGAGAGAGAGAACATGTGGGAGGAGCAGAGAGAGAGAGAGAGAGAGAATGAGAACCGCAGCCAGGGTCCACACTGTCAACGCAGAGCCCGATATGGGGCTTGAACTCACGAATCATGAGATCATGACATGAGCCGAAATCAAGAGTTGGACGCTTAACTGACTGAGCCATCCTGGCGCCCCAGCACTATTATTATCGATAACAGTGCACGGCCTTGGCATTACTGTAGCTTCTGTGCCTTGAAGAGGCGTGCCATTGGGCAGGTGTTTTTCAAGTGGGCTCAAAGTGCAGAGACTCACAGGTCAGCTGGGAGGTACACGACCTCACTGATGGGCAGTTTCTACTGAAATGCCCCATTGAAGACTATATCCTCCCCAGCTTTCAACTACACACATTCACTGTTATTTCTGGCATGTAGATTATGTTCAGGAAGGGAGAAATAGGGCAAGGGTGATTGAGAATGTGTGGGGCTTTGTACCTCTGGGGGCTGAAGACTCCAGACGCTAAACCGGGTATAGGTTGGCATTGCCTTGGACATTAGGGAAAAAAGCGACGTAACTACTAAGTTACCATCGTGTTTCAAGGCACTTCTCATCGGCCTACTTTGCGAGGAACAGGGTTCAGGCAGGGGCTTTGGGTCTGATACCTGAGCTCAAATGTGGCTTTGCCTTTTGCTACTTGTGTGGTTTGGTGTACATCACTTTCTAAGCATCAGTGGCCTCATGTGAACAGTGAGGGCTTGATGCAGTGATGTGTATTTCCAGCTCCTTGAAAATGTTTCTTAAGTAGCCGTCTTTTGATTGAATTCTAATGTGTGCCTTGCTGACTCTAGATTGAGATCCGAGGCAATTGAGATAAAATTGTCATTAATCCCTTAACTACTATTCGCAATTTGGGGCTGGGGGGCCCAGTAATTTTCTATCATATACTTGTGATTTCATCTTGACTTCCATATTCTGTCTGGACTAAGGATTTCTGGCACGACTACATGTTCACACAGTCACGTTAGCCAAAGACTGTTGTTTTTCTCTCTGTGGCTGCTCGGGGCACATCTCACTCAACAACAACAAAAGAAAATTGTTCTAAGACATATCATCCTCCATATCATCATTTTCTTGTTTTCCTCAGCCATCAAGTCCCATTGATATTGTGAAGACTGGCCAGTTGGCCTCTCTGTGGAGCCATTTCTACGCTTGCTGTTTCTCCTTAACATTTTCTTTCTCACATCCCTTTTTTTTTTTTTTTTTTTTTTTTGCCATTTCTCGAAAGCTCTGGTACCATTGCAATATTGACTAAGTTCTTCAGCGTTGTCTTGTAATATGTGTTTTTATGTGTTGTGTATTCGGATGTGTTCCCCCTAAGGTAGGGAAATTCTATGAGGCTCAACTAGCTTCACTATCTCTGGTTACTATTTTTCTCCTGCTTTTTATTGGTTCACCTCGTCCAGCTGTGTTTTTATTGTGCTTGCTGTACAGGAATTCTGAAAGCATTTCCCCTCTCTCCCCAACTGTCTCTTTCTCCAATATCATATTGAATGACTAAAAATATATTTCTGAGAAAATCATTCCTCGAATATATGCATAGGCATTTGGACACGGCATTTAATAACTACTGGGGCACAGATGTGGCCATTTTGAAAAGTTACCTGCAAAGAGCATGCACTACAGCACATGGGGAGAAGGGATTTACAAGGCGAGAATCTGTGCCTGTGTATTTTCTATGAATAACACCTCCATAGAGTTCACCTGAGATCTAGAAGGCACAGGTTTGTGTAGCTGAGACTTAAAAACCCTGTGCTTTCTCAAGAGACGTTTGTTAGCTGGTCCCTGGGATCTTCCTCAGTCAAGTAATTTTGTTTCTCTGAAAACTCCTCCTTTAAAAAAAAAAAGTTTACTTATTTATTTTTGACAAATGGAGAGAGTACGAGTGGGGAAGGGGCAGAGAGAGAGAGAGAGGGAGAGAGAGAATCCAAAGCAGGCTTCGTGTTGTCAGTGCAGAGCCTGACATGGGGCTCGAACTCATGAACTGTGAGATCATGACCTGAACTCACATCAGACGTTTAACTGATTGAGCCATCCAGGCACCCCTGAAAACTCCTTATTTAAAAAAAAATTATGGTGGTAGAGATCAAAATCATGGACTTTGGATACATGCAGATTCATTTTGAGTCTTTGTTCCCCTACAGCTGTGTGATATAGGCATGTGACAGGATGTTCGGCATGTTGCATAAACTATCTTCACCTCCGTTTTTTCACATGCAGCATTAAGATAATAATAATGCCAACATCAGAGAATACTTGTGGACATTAAGTAAGATTAAATAGCATGTAACTTTAGCTTAGTGCTGCCCATGGAGAGCATACGATAAATATTTATTGTATGAATAAATAAACGGAATGAAAAATAGAGGATAATTCCCATTACTCATTCAGTCATTTGGCACATAGCAGGGAAAACTTGGGATTTGGGCAGATCAGACCCGTCTTCTTTCTATATGGAAACCTTAAGAATTTAAAGACCAATTGGGAGAAAAACTGAATGGAAGATGATGACTTAAATAAACAAGTCCTAAGTTATTACAAGTGTGACCTGTCCAGTGAAGGGTGAGATTTCCATCCTCTGTTCTGCTCAGGGAGCAAGGGAGTGTTGAACGCTTGGGCACCTGGGTGGCTCAGTTAGTTGAGCGTCTGACTCTTGATTTTGGCTCAGGTCATGATCTCGTGGTTGTGAGATAGAGCCCTGTGTCGGGCTCCACAAAGCATGGAACCCTACTTGGGATTCTCTCTCTGTCTCTCTGACTCTCTGCCCCTCTTCCACTTGTGCTGTCTCGCAAAATACATAAATAAACTTAAAAAAAACATAAAAACCACCCTGTATCTTACGGAAAAGAATGCACCCACTCAGAGTAAGCCTTGATGGTAAGTTACTGGATGGCTCTGGCATTTTTGTTTCATACGGATGTAGATGTCTTTGTCTCAGAAGACTCTGAAAAATGCTTTCCTTTGCATGGAGCTGCACTAAATGGTTTCTGGATGACTCTAGCCTCTGAAGTTATGATTTTAGCATGTAGCCCTTTTAAATAGCAGTCTTCATTAAGCTGGCACGATTTGGAGTAAATTAAGTTAGGATGAAAGCAGCCTTTCATTTGAAATTCATTTGCTCCTGCACTCATTCCTTGATTCATTCATTCAGAACTCAACAAGTGTTTGCTATTTGCCAGACATTGTCATAAAGAGACAGTCAATTTTTGAAAGGAGGACAGTTCATCACGAATTTTTTCCATTTACTTTTGATTTCATTCTATTTAAAACTCTTACCTTAAGTTAATACAATCAGCTAGTAGCTCAAAAAGAAAATATTCTTGGGACATTAATACAAAATCTATGACTAGCTACAAAAAAGACTTAAGAGAAAGCTCACAACTGATAGATGAACAGACAGACTTCTGAAAGGGAGAAAAAGAGACTAAATACCTTCCCGTTTGTGGTTCCAAATTGATGATATCAACAGTTGCAAATAGGCGGTAACAATAGATTGAGCAGACATTACATTCTCTCTCTTCACCAATAAATAAGTACCATACTAATGGGCACGTGAGCTAATGGACCGAAAAGTGTTTTGAATAAATTCCAAGTGCTATACAAGTTAAAGGTATAATATCATTGCATTTATAATTGATCTTTAGGATTTGGTGACTTTTAATTTTATATATCAAACTGTTAAGAAACCTGGGATAATTGTTGGATCTTTCTTCATAGGGTTAAAATTCACTATCAAATACACAGACTTGAGGATGTTAGGCCTCTGACTGCCCTTAAGAACTTAGTTGGGAGGTCTGAATGAGGTACTAACTAGGAAATGGACATTATGTGTTGTTTTTGAGACTCTGTGTGACTAAGATATCTATGGGATCCTGGCACATGCATTTCCTGATTCTTGGTTTCATGGATACATTCCTATTCCCATGTCCTTCCTATGGCTCTCAGACCAAGATGGCAATACGATCTAGAGGGATAAATGTGGCCATGTTTTTTGTTATCACAATGGCAGGAGGTGCTAGTGTTATTTATTGTCTGGGGGCTAAAGAAAATAAATATGCCACATAACAAAAAATTATCGAGAAACATCTCACCAAATCCTCTTTACCTCCAATTTACTCATCATCTTAAAGACAGTGTTGCTAGATAAAATGTAAGTACACAAACGTAATGCTTGGGACATATTTATGCTACATAATTATTTGTTGTTTATCCAAAATTCAAAATTCACTAGGTATCCTGTGTTTTTCTTTCTTAAATCTGGGAGCCATACTTGATCCTTCAAGTATCCCAGTTTATTCTTAGATATGAAATCTTGATAATTCCAGAGCAGCTCCAAAGCAATGTGAGCATGACTCAGCATATGAAAAAAGAAAAAAAAAACTCTAAGAGATTTACCTGTTCCTGTTATTCACAGTGGTCTTGCCTCTGTTTATTTTCAGCAAATGTACTCACTCACCAGCCCCACCTAAAGAATAAAACACCTCAATAGAGGGTGGGAGTGCAGGGTGAAGCCTGCCTAAATTTAAATCCAAAGTCCACCTTGCAGGCATTCCACAGTTGACTTTGCCAGCATTTGTGCAGATGCTGGGCATACATGCATGAGTGTGAGAATCGCCTGTGTTAAAAGAGCTTATAGTTTAACGAGGGAGTCAGACACATAAACAATGAACTCTAATGCAATAACATCAACACTGGAGGAGTAGGCAGAGCAAAGTACCATGGGGCATTGAGAAGTGAGTGATCAAATATGCTTTTAGTGGAAAAAAGACTCAGGCTGGCAAAGACTTCTTTCTAAACTCCTAAAACCCTTTGTTTCTTACAGCTGTGACGGAAACCATCATGCCACAATACCTTGCAAATATGAGGCTTTCAGAATGGATTGAGTGAATAATGCAGCTCTGGTCAATAGTACAAATATTACTCAAGGGGTCTGATTATTTAGACCACAGACACATTATTGCACATATGATTTCCCCCTGGTTTAATACGTTTATACCATCACAATCTCAAGTTATAGCAACTCATTTTGTGTGATGGAGAAACAAAAATGTCAAAGAGCAATTTGGAAATTTAGCCACAAGCAGAATAAGGACTTGAGATTCACATCTACCCAACCTACAACACCAGGATTGATTTTTTTTTTCCTTTAATGCTTTGGGCTATGGGTTGGTAATTTCACTACTTGGTTCGTCTGCTAATCTGTTAAGTCTGATGGTACCACCAAATTTCATAGAATAAGTAATCCCTTAGCAATGGTTAACTAGGTGCATGAGTCTCATTGAGTGAATCTTAATGGACAGAATTTCAGTTGAAACACTTATTTATCCATTGAACATTTCTCGAGGACTTTCCATGTGTCATCTTTCTGTGCCCTGGCAATAAGAAGACGAATGAGCAACATCGCTTGCCTTGGAGGAGCTAAAGGTTTAGTGAACTATTGTTTGTAGGACTTGACTGTTAGGTTTTAGCCAGATCTTTTTAAATACATGCCTTCTGCTTTTGATTGTGAACTTGTTCTTAATAAGGGTCACCACTCTATTTTTAGACTCTATATCCAAATGCGATATTGGTATATTTTTAACATAAAGCATTTTGAAAACCCAGTGTTAAGCTGGGATGTGTGCAGTATTTCCTTTGTATGACTCTGGCTTGTGACGTTCTTGTTCAGTGGGGTGAGCTTATTTAAGCATCTTCCCCCCTAGTCAGTGTATAGCTTAATCGTCACATTTTGCTGTGTTTTCAGGTTGTGGATGCACCTTATTTATGCAAATGAAGTCAAATAGAGGATTTGTTACAGTCGGGATAAATTAGCATTCTTCTACAACTGTGTTAAGCAACGTTCAGGTGGATTTCATTAAGAATGTAGAGGGTCCATGATTTTTAGATCACCTATTATGGTGTGTTTCATTATTTATTGTTTAATCAAGGTAGTCATGTTGGAATATCTGAAATCAGGAGCTTATAGAACCTGGTGCCTTCATGTAGTTTGCTTTTATTATTCATTCTGAGAGAATGAGCTTCACTCAACTATCATGATGTACTTGTTTATTTTCATGAAGTTGATCCTTTCCCAATTGGTGTTGTCTTTAATCTACTCTCTGATGATAGCTTCCCTGGTGCAACATGTATCTTTGGCTTTTCAATAAGTCAGGAAGACTTCAAACCGACAACAATTGAGGCTCATAATCATTTTGAAGATCTGTAGAAGGAGGAAGTAAGGTCACTTGGGAGCGTGGCAATAAAGCTACTCCTTTTTTATGAGACGAGTTCTCCATCTTATCTGGAGTAAACAGAGCCTTACGTTATTGTTACAAACTTTTCTAAAAGTACGTGTGTCTTCATCCTGCCTTTGCATAATCTTACTTACGCGTTGATCGTTCATCTTCGTTTTACTTTGAAAAATACATTATTTGCTCTGCCAGGTTGGGTTAGTTACCTTGACAGCAATGAAAAAACAAAGCATTCTTCCAGAATCTTATCAGAAGGAGAGCCTAGTCAGTTGTGTTGGGGAGGGTACTGCCTCACAGTTGCGCATGGTATCTCTGTGCCGCTCCTCTCTGTCCCTTCTGATGATTCTCAGTGAAAGAACAACTGTTCGCGTGTTGTGTCTCGGAATTAAGGCCAGCTTTGAAAATAGTTCGAACGTGGAAGTTAGCTACCTGAGAGATGTTAAAATCCACATGAAATTTCCTCTGGAAACGTTTGTCATGTGATACGTGTGAAGTAGGACCCGCGTTTGATGACACCAGCTACGTTTATTCACGTTTTGGTGGATGTATTTAAGAAAGTCCAACTTTTATGTTGAAAAAAAAAATAGTAACGGTCAACTTTTCTAAGGTTGACTGCATAAAATAGCAATGTTCCTTTGCTTATTTGTTTCTCTTCAATAGAACCATAAGAGAAATGGTACCTGGTGTCTGACTGATTATGTAAACAAACTGCGAAGTATACCCTTAATCGTTCTTCATGCTTCTAGACACTGTACCCAAATGTATTTCCTATAAAATGCTTTAGTACTTAGAGATCTATCTTTTTTTTTTTTAAAGATGGGCCCCCAAATCAGTAATTATGAGAGTTACTATTCAGGTTCACGGCAGCGAGGCCACTGTTTTTCACTTGATAATTGCCTTGATAAACTAATAGACCAGCACCATGCCTTATTGAAGAAAATGGTCCGCCGGCCCTGTGCAAGCCGGCCCAGCTGTGGAAATATTAAAAGATTTATTAAACCCAGGCTCATTTGCAACATTGCTTCATCGGCATTCGTTATGGAAGTTCTCAAAAGTAGTGTATTTCTCGTGAGATATTTGTAGTATCTTTCTGAGGTCTCTTTGCATCGCTTGACAGTTGGCATTTCCACTGTGTTCTTCCCATTCTTAGCTCTGAGCTTTGCTGTAACCAGGGCACTAATTGGCACCATCTGCATTCAGAGCCTTCGGGAAGAGGAGGAAAGATGACCGACCCTCAGGGACACAGGGAGTGCATATGATACCTTTTCTCCTCCTACTTTCCCCGGTTTTGAATTGACATTTTATTTATTACTTCTTTTTGGAAAGGAAATTAAAAAAAAAAAACCAAAAAACAAACACAAGACCCTCTAATATTAGCTATGGTTTTGTTGAAAAAGAGACACAGATTCCAATTTTTAGTCCAAAATAAGTAGTTCTTGCTATGGTATTATCATTTGAAAGAAAAATGAGCAGATACTTAGTGGATTCTTGTGTTGGCATTTTTCAAATGTGTCCAGTGGTAATCTCCTGGGCTGGTGAATGAGTTCAAATGACCAGCGTTCTGATAATGCTTTGCAGTTTATAAAATTCTGTCATAGATCAGGACCATCTGTAAGCCCGTGGAGGCTACTCGTCTCCGTAGCCTCTGTGCCTGCTGCTCCAGGGGACAGAGAGGAGGTCCGTGGTAAATAGTGGCTAAGCAGGACTGCATGGCAGTGTCTCGTCCCATCCTTACTACGTGCCCAGAAGCAGGTGTTGGATTGACCATTTGTACCGCAGAGGTGAAGAAAGTGAGGCCCCTTGAGTCTCAGAGCTCGACTCTCCTGCCATAGAGGCCCGTGTTGTGGACCTTATCTTGCTTCTCAGCACCTTTTTTAAACAGGAGAGAATCTTTAAATGTCATCTGTTGGATGAAAAAAAATAATCTAATTTCTTGCTCTGGATTCTGGAGCCTTCTCTCCTTCTTTCCTCATCCGCTTCTCCCAGAAACAGCACAGGTTAAGAATAATTAGTTCTTAATGGCAAATGCATACCCCTAGCATATTTTTCTCATCATAGTTAAGTGTGGATTGCTTAAATCCCTCCAACATTGCTGCTACGAAGCTGACATTTATAAATTTTCTTTTTCAACGCAGTATGGGATCCTCCATATGTCTTCCATAATAACTATCTATGTTTTCAGGGAATCTAAAGATTTATTTCCTTCCAAGTCCTTGTTGCTGGCATTTTCTCCAAGCCTTCGAAACTGCCAAGAGATGAACTTCAATTTAGGGGAACTGTTACATTTGTCATTGTGAATTTGCTAAACTTTGGATAAATTTGAAGATTTATGCTTATTCCCAAATGGGCCCTGAGAATATCTTTGAAGCTCAGAAGTTCACGCTTGACTTCCTTTTCCACTGTTCTAAGTAAACGAGTTCTTAAATCCGTGCCGTTTCCCTGCCTGGGCTCTGGGTCTCTGTCATTGTCTCAGCCTGGCCATATTTGGAGTGCCAGGAACTCACATGTGACTCCCTTCTGAGGTGCGGGGGAGGAGCGTCCTCTCCTTGCCTTATGCTGTGCAAGTTGCACACTCAGTCTGCATTTCCAGGATGGTCTGATTAGAGAGGACTTTACAGTAACCCCTCGTTTTAAAGGCAGATAACCCAGACTGTGAGATAGACAAGCTTTAGGTATCAACCTTGTCCTGCAATAACCATCTGACCTTGATTGTTACACCTAAGATCTCTGAGCTTCACTATGAGCCTCACTGTTTTCATCTGTAAAATGAACATAATGCTTATCTGGCAGTGATATAATGCTATTTGCAAATAATATGTATGCAGTCCCCGGTACATGGAAGTTTACCAGCAAGAAGTAGCTATTATAATGATTATTCATAGATAACATACCAAGAAGTTTCCTTGGCTTTGACTTGTTCAAGGGAATCCAGCTGGTTAGTGATAGAGCCAGGATTCAAATTCATGTCTCTCGATTCTTTATAAAACACAAGAGTCTACCTAGTGACTAGTTAAAACTTTTACACTCCTCTCCCTTTTTTTTTTTTTTTTTTTTGTGGATATAGTCTTGAAGTAACGTGGTTTCTAGAGACCATATATTACCTAATTTTCTTCTTTGAATCATCTTTGAAATCTCTCAAAGCCAACTGTAATATGAAAGTTCAATAAACTCATTGAATTCAATGATGTGCAAAAAATTGTAGACAACCTATCTGATAGGTGTTTTAGTTGGCTATTGCAGTATATCAAATTATCACAAATGTAGCAGCTGAAAACAAGACACATTTATTATTTCACATTTTCTGTGGGTCAGGAGTCCGGGCACGGGTTAGCTGGATCCTCTGTCCAGGGTCTCACGGAGTTGAAATCAAGGTTTCAGCTGGGACAATGGCTCAGGGTTGCTGGCGAAATTCAGTTTCTTGCCATTGTAGGACAGAAGTTCCCACCTTCTTGTTTGCTGTTAACTAGAGAATGTTTTCAGCTTCTAGGAGCCTCCCACTCTTTCCTGGCACATGGTCCCCTGCACAACGTGGCAGCTTGTTCTTGCAGGACCGACAGAATTCTCTCTCTCTTCAACTCTCTCTGCCATTCCACTCGCCCGATTAGGTCAGGCCCACCATGACAGCAATCTCCCCTTGGATGAACACAGACTCCTCCGTTTCGGGACTTTATTTACATCTGCACAGTCCCTCTACCATTTAATGTAACATATCTCGGAGTGATATAACATTATAGTCTCAGGTCTTACACTCGAGGGGAGGCGATTTTGCAGGGTACGTACACCAGGGAGCGGGAATCTTGGGGACCATCCTGGCATTCTGCCCACCAGGCGTATAAGACGAGTACATAGCTATGATGCAAGGCTTCCTCACAAGTTCATCAAACAAGTGTCAACTGCCCCGTCAAGCCCACGAAGAGAAGCTATTTCTTGTTGGCAGGGGGGTGGGGGCTGCTAGGCCTGGAGGAGACAGTGGGTAGAATTGGGGCAGAGGTCATGGTGAGCGGTGTCAGTGAGGAGGGAATAAGTGAAAGAAGCACATTCCGAGGGAGGCAAAGGAGGCAGTTTGCGGAAATGATTTATGGTCTGCTTTGGCTTCAAGGAACTTCTCCATGGTTTTCAAGAGGCTGTTGGGTTTTGAGTACACGAAACCTGTAGAAAATTGGAGGAGGGCTGTCAGATTCCATGAGTGTCCTTTACTTTTTATTGTACTGACTGGTCCATGAGGGAGGATGGGCTGACCGTGTGTCCTTTGTTTACGGGCTCCTCATCCTCTCTCTGGGGTCACCGCCCTTCAGGGCCTGGGAACAGTTACTTCTTCTCCACCCTTTCCGACAGAGAATTCTAAATTCTGAGGCATCTACTGTTCATAAAATGCCATTCTCTGGAGGCCTGTCCCCTGTGTCTAGAAGCAGGATGGGCAAGTCTGCAAGCATAAGTTCAATTCTGTAAACCTACACATTAAACCAACTGGAGCCCGCTGTAGGTTAAAGAATCCCAAACCACGCTGCGTAAGAAATAACACGCTTACTCATTCGTGTGTCTGTTCGATAAATACGCACTGTGTTCTTCTGGGCCCTCCTGTCTGCTTTTCCTCTGAAGATACAGTAAACGAGACAGCCATGGTCCCTGCTCTCATGAGGTTTATAATCTAGACTCTGGTATCTAGATAATTCTATATGATTTAGACTTTAGATTCTTGAGGGACAGAGAGCCAATAAAATGAAGATACATTCATTCGTCTTTGATTTCAATTGTGATAAGTGCTGTGACCAAAATATACGGGATGCCATGAGAGCAAATTGGAGGCTTAAACTGGTCTCCACAGAAGTGGCTGTAGAAGGCAGGCCAAGCTAAACCTCCCTGAGGAAGTTACAAAGAGTGAACAGAACCTAGGAAAGTAAGCGTACCGGGGAGAAGAGACCAATTAGAGTGACCACAAGGGTTGTCCTACATCCATCAAGAATTTTTAAACGGGGGATAGAATGAACCACCCTGGGTGCTTTCCGTGTCTTCCCTGCCTGGTGTCCCAGTTCTCATCCTTCACGGTCCACCTCTCCAGAGGACTAAATTGCTCCCTTCACTCTGTGCTTGTGACATGTGGCACATGGCACCCGTCATGGCCTAGCTCTCGTAGTTCATGGTTATCTGTTTACACGAGATAAACAGGCTCAGGTGGGACCTCATTGGAGGTGTCTTCAGACAGTGATTACAGTCTTTTCATCGTTCCTCTCCAATACCTGATACTTCACCTGACACCGCAGTGGGCACTGAATAGTATTTGTTGAATGAATAAACCAGAACTAGTTGGGAGTGATGGAAGTTAACATGCTGATAGGCTGTCACGCTTTAAAGGGAAGATCTTTCAAAAAAACAGTGGTCCAACATGAAATGGTCTGCCTCCGAATGAGAGGCAGAGCTCAGCATCCCCGGAGGCAACAAAAGTCCCATGATTCTGTGTGTCTGAATCAGAACTAAAATAGAATTGGTAAAACTCGATGATAACTATTTTCAATTATCAAATTATGTTTTTGATCCTGATCAGTTGAGAACGTTTATGCGTTTTCTTTAAAGGGCTCAATTTAGGCCCACAAGTAGCCTTTTTGATTGGGAGAGTCCTTCCTGGCCATATATTTCTGAGTTGAGCTATGCATTTTGGTCTCATTTCTGAATGTTACATTTGTGATACAGGAGATAAATTTTTTTTTAAGTATACCTAAGGTTTCAGCGATTACATTAAGGAAATAGTCCAAGTAGTCATTAGAACGGAAAAGTCTGTCAAACTATGAATGAATATACACCTGTAGGGAAGAGTAAGAAATCAAGACAGACAGAATAATTGTGTCACTTAGTATAGAAGAAAAATATGCATTCATGCACATTGAGAAAAAGTCATCCCGAACGCAGCTCTCCAAGGGCAAAGAGAATCCCAGGGAATGGGTATGCTCCAGAAGGCCATGAATTCTATTAGGCAGGTATCACGTTAGCATGAGACAAAAATCAGACTGATACACGAAGTTCATGAATTAGTACCTGACATGCTGATTTTAGTAGCAGGAAAGGCAAAGGATATTGAGGGGCAATCAAATGAACAGCTCACACTATTGGATGCCTGGTGGGATTGATCCATGGGCAAAGAACCAAAGATCTGCGATGTAGGTAAGCAACTGTTGCTAGAGACAGCATCCTGATAGACACCTATGGACCTCCACGACTCACAAGAGGCCTGTTTAGGGCAGGGTAAGCTGGGAACATAACCAAATGCAACAGGGTGAAAGAAGAATTTCAACAGTTAAGCATCCACAGGAAAGAAATGATGGAAACTGTCTCTTAGAGAATCCAAAACAAAGCTGATTTCTTTCAAATGGAGATGTCATAGTTGAGTGCTACTCCAGCAAAACCGAGAAATAGTCGTCGAGGTCTTGCAATAAAATCTGCGGTATCTCTTTCCCGTCTCCATCCTAAGTTTTAAATTTTTTATTGCCATTAATCATATGACTTGAACCATGTTACGGCATGATTCCTTTATTTCATATTTGAGGAACCGCCCTCATATAATCTAACAAGTGAACACATGTTTTTACCATGCATTTTTACTATAATTTTTAGAAGTATAAAAATTTGAATTCTGATATAAAATATAATCGACTTCAGTAAAAAATAAGTGGCTTTAGAGTACTTTAAAACCACAACAATTGACTCATTTTTTTTTTCTTTTCTGCATTGTACTCTCTGTCAACTCCTCCAAAAAATTATGTGCAAAAGAAAATTTAAAATATTTAGATCATCAAAAGGAGTTTCAGAAACTGATGGAGCGGGGGGTGGGGGTGAAGATTCAAGATTCTAAAGGAAAATGATTTTGAGGGTTCCCTAGATTGGTTTAATTAAAGAAAAGCCCAGTTGAAAATTCCACTCGGAAGAATTGGAAGGCTGTCTGTCTCTCTCACTATTTCCCTCTTCCTCCAATTTTTTTAAAAATTAACTTTTCATTTCTTCTCCTATCACAAAGATTTTTGGACAGATAATTAAAGGGATAGAGATTTTCCAATTCTGGAGAAGTGGGTTCAGAATTTTTAGCTGCCCCCTTCATCAAAGGACCCCAAATTTCTAGAAATATCAGCCAGCGTGAATTGAGAAGATTTGCATAAACTACGGGTAAACAATTCACGATGAGAATTTATTCAATATGGGACTGCAAATGTTATTTCATCTATTTGCATATTCATTCATTCTACACTTAACACTCCTAACATTTGTTCAATAATTTGCCAAATGTTCTCTGTCTCCTTGTACTTAATACATATGAACTAGATTTTCACGTCCCTCTGAGGACACCTCTGGTAGCCTTAAAAGCCTTTATAGACTGTTTGAAAGCAAATGCATGTCTTTCCATTTGACATAAATAAATCTGGATTTTTTTATGTGTGTAGCAAAATACAAATTAATGTTATGTAGTGTAGGAATAAACATCAAAAGTCATCAAGGCTGGTGATAGTCTCGAGTTTTGGGCAATATATCATATGGAGGTTGCGGAAAAATAATTTCCAGTGTTCAAAGCTCTTTGTGTGTTTTATCCTTAAGCACTCCTCTCTCTCTTCCTCTTCCTCCTCCTTCCTCTTCTTCATTTTTAGAAATATAGCTGTCATTATTTTGGTCTCACAATGACAAAAGTTTTGGTGGTGGGAGGTCGGTGAGGAACAATGATAATACATATGACGCAGCTAATGGAATTACTAAATGTTTTCCCAATATTCTATCTGAGCAACATGGCCCATTTATGGATCCCTCCCAAACAGCTGACGACATCACACATTGATGCCACTGGTTGGATATTCTAAACGGATCCCTCAAGTCCTGTACTTCTGACTCTATACCCATCAGCTTAACTACTACACTTAACTATTCAACTAGGTTGAAAGTAATTTCGGATTAAAACAAACCCATTTCAATGACTCTAGGAACTAGTGGTTTTCAACAATTATTGAATGACCATAAGAGGTAAATCCTTAGTCTAAAGTCCCTTCTTTGAGAAATAATACATTTGTTAAAAAAAAAAATCAGTGATATATGGTCTTTGAAGACAATTTTGAAAAGAGAGAAAAGATATCTTCTTTGGTAAAGTGTCTATTCATGTCTTCGGCTCATTTCAATAACGTGAATGGAACTGTAGAGTATTATGCTGAGTGAAATAAGTCAGTCAGAGAAAGACAGATATTGTATATTTTCATTCATATGTGGAATTTGAGAAACTTAACAGAAGACCATAGGGAAAGGGAAGGAAAAGTAAGTTACAAATAGAGAGGGAGGCAAACCATAGTAGACTCTTAAATATAGAGAACAAACTGAGGGTTGATGGGGGTGGGAGTTTGGGGGGGTGGGGAAGGTGGGTGATGCGCATCGAGGAAGACACTTGTTGGGATGAGCACTGGGTGTCGTATGTAAGCGATGAATCCCAGAAATCTACTCCCAAAGCCAAGACTACACTGTATACACTGTATCTAGCTAATTTGACAATAAATTATTAAGAGAGAGAGACAAAAGAGAAAAAAAGGAAAATAGAATTATGCATAGCTTAGAGACAAATCACTTAATATTTGGCTTATATACTGCTGATCTTTGTTTTCCATGTTCAAATGTTTATTTGTTTTTTTACAAAACTGAGATCACATTGTATGCCTTCTGTAAGTTGCTCTTATCCTTGCTCAATATATAATCAGCATCTTTTCTCATAGAGGTTTCTTTTACAATATCCCTTTAAGTACCTGTGTAATATTCTATTTCATGAAAGAACTTCATATAGTTAGCTGATCTTCTGTTTTGAATCTTTGTTTTTTTTGTACTGTTGTTCATTGTGTCTGAATGAACATCCCCTTACTAAATCTTTGAGAAGAAAGGTACTCTTTTCCTTTGAATAAATTCATAAAACAAAAAGTACTGAATAGAATAAGTGTAGATTTTAAAACTATTTTTATATTTAAAGATTTTTAATGGATATGGCAAATTTTGTTCCTTAAGTTTATTTCACTTTGAACTCCTGTCAGAAATATATAAGGAAGGGGCGCCTGGGTGGCTCAGTCAGTTGAGTGTCCGACTTCGGCTCAGGTCATGATCTCACGGTTCGTGAGTTCGGCCCCGCATCGGGCTCTGTGCTGACAGCTCGGAGCCTGGAGCCTGCTTCGGATTCTGTGTCTCCCCCTCTCTCTGCCCCTCCCCACACGTGCTCTGTCTCTCTCTGCCTCTCAAAAATAAAGAAAACTAATAAAAATTAAAAAACATATATACGGAAGTCTATTTTCTTATATACCTAGCAGCACTAGTTATTATTATAAAAAATATAGTTTAAATTTCTATTCTCACCCCCTGTAATTACATATATAAAAATATCCATTTTGCCAATATTTATATTTAAAACTAAGTATAAATTAGTTAACATAATTTCTTATGGGGGAATAAATAAAAATTAAGACCTTGCTCTCTCTCTCTGTACCTCCCCACTTACACGCTCTCTCTCTCAAAATAAATAAATCAACTTAAAAAAAAAAGGGGTGCCTGGGTGGCTTAGTCAGTTAAGGGCCCAACTCGTGACTTCGGCTCAGGTTATGATCTCATGGTTCATGGGTTCGAGCCCCTCGTTGGGCTCTGCACTGATAGTGTGGAGCCTGCTCGGGATTCTCTCTCTCCCTCTCTCTCTCTCTCCCCCTCTCCTGAATCTCTCTCTCTCAAAATAAATAAATAAACTTAAAAAAAAAACTTAAGACCTCAGAGAAACACTTGAAAGTTTTTCTGTGTTTTTTTTAATTTAAATATTTGATAGCAAATCTTTTTGTGTAGAGGTCTCTATTGACAGGAATTTCTACCACATTTTATTTAAAAGCAAAGGGAGGTAAATTGTAGAATTTTGTTTGTTTAATAAACTGAAGAATAAACTGTCAATACTTCAGAGTCTGAAGGTCTGCAGATATGATATAGATTATATTTCAAACCTGCACAATTTGATATTGTGCGTTCATGAAGATTCTGTGACTTGCCCAGGCTCCCCTCTGCTTAAATTGTTTTCTACTAGCAGTATTAACATCCCCTCGTGCCCAGTGCTTTATTCATGCCATTTAAAGAACTGCAGAAATGTTAGATTAGGTATTAGATAAAAGAGTCAAGTCAAAGTTGAGGGTGGAACGAGCCTTTAAAAAATGTGGGCAAATCGATAATGTAAAGGTTGGATTCTTGTGTTCTGAGGGAACAAACTCAGGAAGACTATGTGGGGAGGTTTAATTTTTCTATCTGGAAAGGTTTTTACTTTATTGCTTTTTCTTTTCTTTTTCTTTCTTTCTTTCTTTCTTTCTTTCTTTCTTTCTTTCTTTCTTTCTTTCTTTCTTTTCTTTCTTTCTTGTAGTTGCCTGAGAGGGATGGAAGTTTAGAGAAGAATGCATGGTGGCGAGGGGCACCTGGGTGGCTCAGTCAGTTAAGCGTCCAACTTTGGCTCAGGTCATGATCTTGTGGTCATGATTTTGGTTTCGAACCCCATGTTTGGCTCTGTGCTGACAGCTCGGAGCCTGGAACCTGGTTCAGATTCTGTGTCTCCCTTTCTCTCTGCCCCTTCCTTGCTTGCACCCTGTCCCCATCTCTCTCTCCCTCAAAAATAAATGAACATTAAGGAGCAAATGCATGCCAGTGAATGAGGTAGGTGAGATGGAGTCTGTGCAGTGAGCGTTATTGAAAAGCCACAGGGAGCAGATGGGTGGAGGGGCCATTCCTGCCTAGAGCTGAGGATCAGGGGCCCAGAGAGTGGGAGAGAAGAAGGAGCCCTGGAAGAGGAGCAGGAGGCTGGGGGTGGCCTCCATCTGCCATGGCTGGTGTCGTTGGACACACACAGGCTGCCGCTCAGAGGCTGTGGCGCCATGCCTGCACCTGCCTACAGGACCAGATCCATGGATGGTTGCTCTTGTCTTTATAGGCCCTCCAGGACCCTTTACATTTCCCCCTCCCTGTCTCCCACCATGGCAGTGTCAGGGGGCCACGGGCAAGTAGTGCAGGAGAGGAAGGTGAACTGGAACACAAACTACAAGGGGCCTTGAGATGAACAAGCACTCATAGTTTGATATCCCATCTGGATACATAATCAGTCCCCACATTTGAGGAATGTTGACCGTTTGCATGAGTCCTTAGAAGACGGGAATCAGTTCTGCTTCATCCTTGGTGGGAAATGGCGAGGAAGTCGGGGCTTCTTGGATGTGGGCAACAGACAGAGGGGCGGTACCAGTGATGGCAGAGAGGGATAGGGGTTGGTCAAGAGAGGGAGTGTGCAGGTCAACACGTCCGCGTAGCATAAGGTGAAGGCCAGGTAATGGTGGCCCTCAGTGTAACCATGTGTGTTTGGGAATTTTGTTTAATACAGTTTCGTTTTATTCACTATGATACATTCTGAGCAGCAGGCACTGTTCTAGGGAGCAGAGCTTCAACTTTTGAAATTTTTAGTGACTAGTAATGTTGGTGTGTTTCTTAAATTTTCTTTCATTTATTCTTTCTTTCTTTCTTTCTTTCTCTCATTCATGCATTTACTTACTAAATCAATAGGATTCTTTCTCTCATTCATGCATTTACTTACTAAATCAATAAGATTAAATATGTCACTGTTGGGTGAATTGCCTCAGTGTGTGGGCTTTCAAACATCTTACTGCAAAGGTCAGACACAATGGGCTTTTTTTTTTTTTTTTTTGGCCATCATCATTAGAATTATAGCCACTTAAGGAGAACTACTATGATCCACCACCTAGGCTAGGAATATCACATAAAGCGTCTTTTCTATCTCTTCTGTCGGGTTCTGAAAAGGTGATTATTATTATTTTCATTTATCAGATGGGAAAACGAAGATCAAGTCAAAATCTGAACTCAGATTATTGGGTTTTGTTTTTTTTTTCTACCCAGTCCAAACCCTCTTCTCTTTTGCTGTGTCAAGATGTATCCCTAAAACAATACCTTGCCTTCTGCAGTTCTATCTTTCCCATGTAGCTTCCCCAACTATAAATAAAAATAGATTTTTATTTATCTGTTACCGCTAATAACAATATTCTTAAAAATAAGACACTATGTGATGATAACGTGAAAAGTAAACATGGTAATTAGGCAACATAGAAATGAAGTTAATTATTGCCTGGATGACTAGCGTACTTTGTGTATGATAGTTAAGACCGAGTAAAGCATCGGATCACGTTGCCTGCTATTCCGCAAGGCGACATTCGTCCTATTAGTGGATAACTGGAAAATGAGCAAACTCTGGATTCACTGGCGCCACACAAGTAAGTTTTTACCCCGTGCTGCTGTTTCCATGGGGCTTTCTCCTCCATTATTCCATCGTATCCCAAAGCTTCCCTTTGAGGCAGATAAAGTAACCCCCAAGTTGTAGATGGTCGGTTTTATAACCCAGAGTCATTTGCCTGGGCTCTGTCAGCAGCCAGATCCCTGATGCCAAGACCAATTCCTGGACTACGTTTGGGCACCTTGTATTTGTCAGGAACTTCCAGAACTTTTCAAGAATCAAGTTCAAGATTCAAGAATCAATACAAGATGCCAAGTATTCCTGTACAAAAATGGGGTATTTGTTAAAAGTCATCTGAATTATGCTGCTGACAGCATCTTCTGCAGGATGAAATTGTATGTCCCCCCACCCCCGCCTCAATTCACGCTATAATCATGAATGACTAGATTAGATCCCTTTTTATTCCTTCCTTTGCATTATTATTAAAGTTGGGGAAATACGCTATATCAAGGTAAGAAGCAGGGTCCTTTGATTTGGGACCCTATCTTTCTCTGTGCTGACCTTTCGTCTGAACTCTCCATCTGAGAAGGGGCCTGGGTTTGGTGCTTGTCCTCATTTACGGTTTCATTTTTTTTTGTTCTGGTGGTTTTTAAAGATGTGTGTCCAGTTTCCGTCGAGGGTAGTTTCCCCAGCTGTGGTTTGTGTAACCGCAGCCACTAGTGCAGATGATTACAAACACCCCCTTTGCCTTTCTCCCCAACTTAACAAAGTCAGCCAGGAGAGCATAACAGTAGCTAGGTGGACAGTGGATGGATTTGCATAATCTGGTTTTCTAAGTGCAGAGTGTTCATTTTTAAGCTTGCATTGGCTTTGCTTTGTTGGCAAACCCCTTTTCGGGGAAGAATGCATCCCACTTTCTGCACCACCCTCAACCTTGTCCCAACAGCTGATACTTCAGATTTGTGTATTTGTCCAAGCAGATGAGAAACCACCTTGGGTTTCTCTATCAAAATACAACTTTCCGTATTAGGCGATTTCTCACATTTTCCAACTTGACTTTTGTATAGCTGGAGATGGTAATGAGTTTGCCATGGCAATTTCAGGCTTCTGAACTATATAAATCCTATTCTATCCATGCATAATAATTAAAGTTATTAATGAGGGACTGAATTGGGAGAAAAAACAGTATACTGAGCCACTGTGATTTGCTTGATGTAGGTTAATAATCATACATTATCCAGCATTTGCAGCTTCCTTGGGCTCTGGAATACACACTATGGTGGCAAAGAGCATTGTGATCAAATCCGCACTAATGAAGTAACGTTTGGAGCTCGGCAGGGGATAAAAAGGAAGGTATTGTTATTGTGAGTGCTGTAGTATTGTTCTTTACCATTTTAGGATGTATTGAAATGCATAAGTAATAATTGCATTTCATTTATAAAAGAAAGCTCCAACCAAGTCCCAAGCTCCTTTGAAAAGGCAGAGCTGGGAGGTGAAAAATCATAAAGCTGGGTGTTTGAAATAACGGATCTTTAGGGAGGGAGACTTTTTTTTTTCTCTGTACAGCAGGTTCGAATCCATAATAAGGCAGATTGGAATCTGCACAACTTGAGATTGATAGGCTAAATTGTTTACAAAAAATTGCTTTGAAGGAACAGATCTACTTGTCAAGGCGAGGCCTCTGAATTCCTGTTGGGACATTCTCAGAATCTCCAACTGGGTAGGTTTTGAAAAAGGAGTTAGATTTGCCTCAGAGAGCTTTGGATTGGTATTGGTTTGCTTTCCTGAAGTGACTACTTTAGAACGGAAGCAGGCAGACCAGATGGGCAGAAAACATTCCCAAAGAACGTTCCTAGCTGAAGACAGTCTAGGTCAGGCCAAGGGATTTAGAAACTGAAGCAGGCAGAAGAGGGCCCCAAAGGCCTTTTAGGAAAGTCTGAGTATATTAGTCAGCTCAGGCTGCCGTAATAAAATACTACAGACTGGAGTCTTGAATCGCAAATTAATTTTCTCACAGTTGTGGAGGCTGGAATGTTCAGGATCGAGGGTCTGGCCAACTTGGTTCCTCGTGAAAGCTTTCCTCTGGCTTGTAGGTGGTACCATCTTGCCCTGTGCTCACATGACCTCTTCTCTGTACACACAGTAGGACGGGAGGGGCAAGCACACTGTCCGGAGCCTCTTCTTACAAGGGCATTAATCTCATTATGAAGACTTTCTGCTCATGACCTCTTCTAATCCCAATGAGCTGCCCAGAACCCCATCTCCAAATACCATCACGCTGAGGACGATGAAGTCCTGGTTAGGGCCATATGAATTCAGTCCATGGCGGTGAGTCAACCCATATGCCAGAAATTGGAATAGGCCTGTGCCGAGGGCGAAGCTGGCCAGGTGTTTGAATTCCATTCCATTCCATTCCATTCCATTCCATTCCATTCCATTCCATTCCATTCCATTCCATTCCATTCCACGCTAATTGAACCAATGCCTCCTTGAGTCCCTGCTATGAGCCCAGCATACTGTGTCCTTTGACTTCCTCTTCCTTCTCCTAAGTATACCCTTTCCCTATTTCTATTTGATTACTTTTGGTGGGCAAGAATAATTCTCCCCACGACACCCCCTTCCCCAATTCCAGCTCCTCTTTGGAAACGCTGGGAAAACTTTGCCCCCAAAAAACATGAGTTTAAACTAAACTCTGCTTCTTACATCCCATACAGCCTCAGAGAACTCACCTGATGTCTGAGTGGCCGTGCTCTTAACAGTCGATGGGGTTAATAACAGCGATAATACTTAATAGGACGGGGTTGTCTCATGTGCCAGGAAAGTGTCAGGACAAGGAGCGTAGTACCCAGTATCAGGAATTACAATGATGAATCAGACACGACAGTCTCATCCTGATCACTTCTTGGCCCAGTGTGGGACGCAGCTACTTGAAGAGATAGATGTATCGGGTCAGCCCCGGGGCTCTGAAGCTGGCCTCTGTGAACTTAAACCCCGATTCTATCCCATGATTTAATATCTGGGCAAATGACTTAGCCTCTTGAAGCCTCTATTTCTCATCTGAAAAATGAGAGGATGATACCAGTGGCCACCTTTCAGAGTTTGGGGGGAGGCATGTGTGAGACGATATGTGTGAAGCGCTTGGTTGATAGTACATACTCTGTAAATATTAGCTGATATTATTATTACCCCAAAAATCTGTAATGTGGTAAGTGGTAAAGTCTTGAGTCTTTATCATGCCTAGCTCACTGGGTCGGGCGGGGAGGATTCAAGCTCTTCCCGTGTGGAACCCCCAGTGTCACAGGTGAGATAGGCGTTAGTCAAAGGTTAAACATTATGCACTTGTTGCCATGATAGTGACTGTGAAGCCGAGGTTTCCGGTGCTGTGCCGCCGGGCAAAGGGCCACGGGGGTTTGGATTGGGGACCTGGAGAGCAGAGCAATGGACGCTGAGCATGTCAGGGTCTCCCACTATGCCAATAATCAGGAAGAAAGCCAGGACAAGAAAGCCATATGCTTCTGACATTGCTGGCCGGAATTGAGAATTCATTCTAAGTAGAAACGCGAGTGGAATGAGACGGGACAGACCCCAGTACCTGGAAGGTGCGTGCCAGTGTTGATGTCAGCGTAAGAAGAACGCGTTTCTCCGGGAAAAGCTGGATCTTGAGAGCAGATGCTCGCAGGTGGTCCTGGGTATGCCCCGATGTTAAACAGTTACACCACGATGGTTCACTTCCCTCCTGAGGTGTTAAAGATCAATGCTGATGATGAAACACTTTGGGGTGGTGGCGATTTTAGAAAATCCCCATTCAAAACAAATGCAGGGGTGAAGTGTGCTCAGTGCCAGAGTTTTGTGTGTTCCTCGGGAAGATGCTCCAGTCCCCGGAGAGAATTAGAATTAGAAATAATAACCACTTTTTAACTACATCAGCTTGCTCATGTGTCCTGTGGTGATGTATTTTTTTTTTTTTTATCAGCTTTTCAGGCAAGACTTCATTTGATTTGTGCAGGGAGGTGTATAATAGGGGAGGCCAGTGAGCTGATTTTTATAGAGTCCGTTTGTAGCTTGAACAAAGATGGGGTATTTGAAGGATAAAGGCGGCCTGAAATATAGCAGATTATGCAGCTTTATTTTTCAGAGATTTGCTAATTCCCCACCTCCCCCTCTTGCTCCCTGGCTGAGCCGGTGTGTGTTGTGTTTTCTTTTTTCTTTCCGTTGCCATTCAGAGAGAAAATGGTTAGTTTTAAACTTGAATTTTGGCCGGAATGTCACGTCACCCAGCTCTGTGACGTTGGCTGATCCCCTGTAAGTGTGGCCTTATGATAAATAATGAGGCAAATAAAGGCCGAACTTATAAAGCCTCTTTTCATATGAGAAGCATTTGCAGCCTGAGCAGAAAGGGCCAGAGGGCTTGTATTTTTCACGTGAATGATGAAGTTTGCTTTGAAATCGGAAATAATCGGGAATACAATAAGAAAAGGGAGGCTCTTGAATTTTTAGTGAGGCAAAGACTTGCCTCTTCTGTGTAATTCAGGGGCTTGTCATCCATATTTTCAGGATCTGGCTGATAATGACATGGACCATCTTTCACGCATTAGCAGACCACAGATCCAGACCCAAGTCCTTCCAATAAAAAAGGGATCTCATTTGATTTTTAAATGTGGCTTTGATTTCTTGACAGGGTTTAGCACTTTATTTGCATGCAGGCTGCTGGGGCAAACAGTCCTGCGTGGCGTCCTTTTAGACTCGCTCCCCCTTTATTTGTTAGCGAGACCATTGCTTTCTCTTACTGAGTCATGTAGCAAATATCTATTGTGTTCTCATGCTGCACAAAGCCTTGGCTGTACCTGTTGAGGGATACCGAGATGCTTGTGATGTGGCCCCTGCCCTCCAAGGGAGGCCATTCTGGTGGTAATCCACGGGGACTGAGGTACCGGATGTTTTCGCACTGTGTCTGGTCGAAATGGCATCAATATGAAGGATAGACACATTATGTTAGTTAGTGGGCTATGTGATAATGATGCTCAAATTGTGACTCTATCATTGACTATTAATTATATAGACAATTATAGACTATTAATTATATGTTACAGACTATTCATTATATATGTATACATATCTGTCTCTATATATCTATATCTATATATCTATATCTATCTATATCTATATCCATCTGACTGCCATTCACATATTCTTAGAAGCAAAACAAAATTATAGTTCCCTTTTCCCCTTGCTAGTTTTTGAGTCCTTAAACATGCTTCAGGTTACTATGAATGCTTTGCCTGGTGCTTAATACTGTACTGTTTAATTTTCATTCTCTTTCCCTCTCCTCTCATATACTAGAAAGCAAAATTGGGGGTGCCTGGGTGGTTCCGTCGGTTAAGCATTTGACTGTTGATTTTGTCTTAGGTCATGATCTCACAGTTCATCGGATTGAGCCCTGCGCTGTCAGTGTGGAGCCTGCTTGGGATTCTCCTTCCTTCGCTCCCTCCCTCCCTGTCTTTCAAAATAAATAAATAAGCAAACATTTTTTAAAAAGGCAGAATTCGTGGAAAAGCTGCCTTCTTTAAGCCTCTCGAAGAGGGCTCCACTTCTGACAGCTCATCTGGCCTGTCTCGGCCTCCAAGTGTTTCCTTGTTTTTCTATTCAGGCAGATTTCATCGATTATTCCTTCTTTCCCTATGTTATCCCATGTTTTCTTTCTTTTCCTCCCACCCCCGTCACATGTCCTTATTCCTTTAATTAGGCCCTTCATTCTTACACGCAGAAGTAAGCAACAAACACAACTTTCAGACTGTAGGAAGATGAGAAAGGTCTGTCAATGGCTGGCTGATCCTATGGCCTCGAGAATGTTTAGAAAGTAAAACTTCCGGAGCTTCCATTTTTTTATCTGTAAAACTGGAGCCAGGTAAAAACCAAGGCTCCTTCTCCACATTAATGTTCTATTATATGCCCATCCATTTAACTAAATAGGATCTGCCTCCACTTTATTTTATTATTATTATTATTATTATTATTATTATTATTATTATTTTGATCTACCTCCACTTTAAAAAGCAAAACAGAGAAATGAAAGGTGAAGCCTTAACCACAGTTTGGAAATTAGTGTGGTTAGTGTTAGCACAGGAAGAGTGGGCTGCTGGCTAAAAATTAGCTTGAGGGATATTAGAAAAATAGACATGTTTATTGATAGGGCAAAACAAAGATTTTGTAAGTGGCTGTAAGTTATCTCTCTTTAAAGGCAAAGTATTAGCTCTTGTGTTTGAAGAATAAAACAGAATAGAGGAGAAAAGTCAGGTGAGGACAAAGGGTTTCTGAGCCACATCTCAACCACTTGCCCTCAACCCCGTGGCCTGGTCCACCTGGTTTATGGAGAGGGCTGTGGAGTGTGCCTCAATAAAGACTCGGGTTCCTTGGACAGAGACAACTTCTGGTCTTGCTTTATATTGCCCCTGGTATATCAGCTTTAGCTTGGAAATTGCCAGCGTGGTTTGTTCTTTCTGCAGAATAGAACCTCCTCTGCTCCTCTCCTGGGGGCACCTCCTGGTAACACTGCTCTTTTTGTTCCATCTTCTGGTGGCCAGGCATTTTGCATCCCCTTTGCGTCCATGAATCAGGATCCCTGGGAGCATCTACCTTACTGGTTCTGCTTCCAAGTTACCCCAAGAGAACTGAGCCCCTTCGCCCATCATTTAAATGCATTTCCATTGATTTATTAATCTGTGCAGTTACTTATGAAATAACTTGCCATCAAACCACCTTAATTATGCCAGTTTTCGAAAGCAACCTGACCCACGTCAGCGCAAACATTAAAAAATAATTATACGCGTAGACCTATAATGTACATACGCAATTTCCATGTTCCGGGTTTCTTACTGCTAGGGTCCGCTTGAGGCTTTTGTAAGAGACTTAATCTTTTCTGGAGAATGTGCCAAGATGGAGTCTAGACTGTTGTCATCTGCTGAATTTTTTTCTCTTTCTTCGGTTTAATTCTGATCAACGTTCAAAGACACTGTAAGCGGCTGTTGAACTCACGTTATTGGTAATGACTGGTTGTCAACAACCACAGGCTGGTCCTCCCTCCCCTTAAAGCCTTATTCGTAGCTAATACCCTGGTGAGACTAAGGTGCTTTAAATAGCTTTTCATTGCCAGCACTTTGCTTAACGTGGACGAACATTAATTGGCTGTTGTGCAGCTGACCCATGGCGGACTGCAGATACTCCTTTGGATTTGGGCAAAATTAAGGAACTTTATTCTTCTGGCTGCACTGTCTGCTCATCCTTCTTACTTTCTGTCATTTTGCATTTGTTAAAATATAAATGTATTTATTGAGCACCTGTCATACCTGGGGCATTCACAAGTGCCACTGAATGTCATCGTCACCATGACCTTATTATTTTGGAGTTTTCACGGCCATTTGCCAGGTGAGGACCCAAGACTCAAGGACCCAAGAGAGCCTGCGTCACTTGTGCGAGGCCACGCAGCAGGTGAGGAGAGGAATGGAGTTTAAACACAAGGCTTTTGTTCCTGCACTCAGTGTTTGCCTAACGAAGTTGTGCACACTAAATACTGGTAGTATGTGAAGGGTTTTGAGGTAGTAACTGAAGCAACAGATTAACTTAACAGGCATTGTTTTTAGTGCATATTAGAAAATTACTATTGTTCTGTTTAAAGATGGTAATGTGGAAATTAATTTTAAACTAAAATGTAGGGGCGCCTGGGTGGCTCAGTCGGTTGGGCATCCGACTTCGGCTCAGGTCATGATCTCACTGTCAGTGAGTTCAATCCCCGCGTCGGGCTCTTTGCTGACATCTCAGAGCCTGGAGCCTGTTTCAGAGTCTGTGTCTCCATCTCTCTCTGCCCCTCCCCCACTCATTCTCTCTCTCTCTCTCTCTCTCTCTCTCTCTCTCTCTCTCTTTCTCTCTGTCAATAATAAATAAACACTAAAAAAATTTAAACTAAAATGTAAAGACTTTTATAAGGCATATATGTAAAGAAAAATATTAAAGAAACAATAATTCACTAGTTATGTTGGGTATAAATTCAGATATATGTACACACGTATATAAGTAA
The DNA here is from genome assembly GCF_024362965.1 of Panthera pardus. Lineage (NCBI taxonomy): Eukaryota > Metazoa > Chordata > Mammalia > Carnivora > Felidae > Panthera > Panthera pardus. The sequence continues at coordinate 192,083,085 of NW_026526688.1, forward strand.
TTTAGATATGCATATCTATGTTATAAAATAAGTTTATATATGTGCGCGTGCGCACACACACACACACACACATATATATATACATACAGATATTTTACATACTAATTACATATATATAAATAAACCAACTCCAACCACATGAGAAGAGCAGAGGCCATTTATTCAGAGCCTGCTTCAGAGAGGGAGTGAGCCACCATCACTTCCTCAAAAGCAGGTAGAGGAATGGGAAAGCTTTATAGTGGAAAACAGGAAGGCTTCAGGCATGCCCTGACTGGAAGCTGTGGTCATGGGGAAGCTGGAGGTAGGCTGACTAGGAGCAGGGTAATTGGTCAGGGACCAATTGGTCAAGGACCATGTAATTGGTCAAGAGTGTGTATTTGGCTTTCTCTAGTTGGTCCTAAGTTGGAGGTGGGGACAAAACCTAGGGAAGCTTTGTTGTTGATGAATCAAGACCTGGCCAGTTTAGGCTGATTATCAGAGAAGTTACTGTTTAGCTTTCTGGAACGTCACTAGAGACAGAATTCTGGCTTCCTTGGGGCGCCTGGGTGGCTCAGTCGGTTAAGCGTCCGACTTCGGCTCAGGTCATGATCTCACAGTTTGTGAGCTCGAGCCCCGCCTCGGGCTCTGTGCTGACAGCTCGGAGCCTGAAGCCTGGTTCGGATTCTGTGTCTCCCTCTCTCTGTTCTTCCCCCGCTCACACTCTGTCTCTCTCTCAAAAATAAATAAAGATTAAAAAAAAATTAAAAAAAAAAAAGAAATCTGGCTTCCTACGGTGACTTACAGCAGGCTGGCTTCCTGGGTAGTTTATGGGAGATAAGGGGTCTGGTTCCTGGGAAGGTTGTTATAGATTGTGGGTCAAGGTTCTATTTTTATATATGGTATGACCATTGTCCATATGTATATTCTCTCTCCCTCTCTCTCTCTCTCTCTCTTTCTCCATATACATACATGTATATATACATTATATATATGATAGATAGGGACTATATATATATATATATATATATATATATATTTGTTATATATATTTGTTATATGATTCAATTCCATGTATATATGATATGTCTGTATCTATCTATCTATCTATCTATCTATCTATCATTTATCTATCATCTATCTCTCTCTTTCCTCCAGAGAGATAGACATTTGGACATCTTATGTACTAATGGCTTCTCATTACTAATAACTCAAGTCCATGACAGTGAGTAAGCAGCAGTAAGCCAGGGACACTTCTGCAGCTGGCAAAAAGAGAGAACAGGGCAAGTCCTTATTCAAATCAGTTTCTGGTTTCTGAAGCAGAGTAAACAGACCTCAGACTTCTCCTGCTTCTACCAACGCCTTGTGGTGTCACCACCTGCAAATCATTCTGTCTCTGGGCTTCCCTCCCTATACCTGTAGAAGAAAAATCCCAATACCTACCAGTGAACTAAGTGACAAGAACAGCATGCATATGCCCTGGGAACTCCCTCTGAAGTGTTCACCCATCTCTAAGGGGAGCTTTTCTATGAAATCTTTAATTATTCATTTAGGTAGCGTTTTTCAGTCTCAAATGCCATATTCTGTGCAGGGACTGAGCTCATATTTGCATACAGTCCTTCCTCATAATTTTGGTTTCCTAATATTGGGGTGGGAGTATTCAAAAAGTATTGATCTGGCTTAGAAGGTATAGATTATAAATGTGAATCCAGGAGGGGAGTTTTCCAGAGGAAGTGACGTGGCTTCAGAACTTTGCCATGACCCAGCTGAGGGTACACCCCAGGCATGGGGAACTTGAAATAGTGGGGGGGGGGGGAGACCTCTGAGTTCAATGCTGGCTTTGTCCACTCAGTGAGCATGTAAAACATTTCTTCTGCCTGCCAGGCCCCATCATTAAGGGCTGAGATCATGGAGACAGGATTTGTGACCTTGGGGAGTGCACAGAGAGGCAAATTTTCAGTAACACAACTACCTAGTTGCCGGCACTAAGGTGATTCCCCCTCTACCCGGGGAGGTGGCTGCATCCAAGGCACCCATATAACTCACACTACCTTTCAGTGTTGGACCGTTTACATCCAAACATCACAACGAAGAAACTAGCTGCATATTCTGTTGGTAGTTTTCTTAATATTTGTTAAGAACATTTATGTTCATAACAAGCCACAGCCCAGAAAACTGAGCAGAGATGGACTTTGTTATTATCCTAATGTTTCACATTTAAATTTACTGCTGTTATACCAAACTTCTTAAGGAACATTTTCAATATCTGTATGATGAAAAATATTTTACTCATTCATTTACCTATGCAGTATTTGATTGACTACAATGTGCTAGGTACTGTTCTAGGCACTGGGGACCCAGCAGTAGTTGAACAGATGGAGGTTTCTAACTTTATGGCACCTTTATTTGATTGGAGGAAAAGCAAGCTATATGAAAATGTATTTGTCCTGTTTTAGGCGGTAGGCAATGCCATCTGCAAGAAGAGGCAGCTGTGGGGAGGGAGCAGGGTGCGGGGTGCTGCTCCTTACTATGGATGGTCAGTGAAGGACTCTGACTCATTGGCATTTTAGCACCCATCTAAAATGAGTGACGAGGATCCAAGTGAAGGGCCTTTCAGGTAAGGATGTAAGATAGGGTGATTTCATGGGTGTCAGGAAAAGGAGGCGAGGTTATTATAATTCCTTACTCTTTTTTTTAAGCATTTATTTATTTTTGAGAGAGAGAGAGTGAGGGGGCTGGGCAGGGGCAGAGAGAGAGGGAAACACAGAATCTGAAGTAGGTTCCAGGCTCCGAGCTGTCAGCACAGAGCCCAACGCGGGGTTGAACCCACGAACAGCAAGATCATAACCTGAGCCGAAGTCGGAAGCTTAACCGACTGAGCCACCCAGGTGCCCCTATAATTCCCTATTCTTAAATATTCTTTCCTGAAAATTTTGGCTACAATTGGTTCCTTAATGCCTCTGCAGCTTATATGCTATTAATAAGTACTTTAAATATTTGTTGACCACCTATTATGTTACAGCTTCTGGGGTCACACAAAGATGAATGAGTCATGGTGTTGGCCTAGAAGAGAAGCCAACAGCAGTACCTTGTGGTATCATGAGTGTCAAAGCCAGGATTTAAGGCACTACTTATCTCACTTAGGATATACCGGCATATGTGTATAAGGTATAGAGGAGGTAACATTTGATCTGGATCTAGGAGGATGAATATTTCTTCTAATAGACGTTCTCTCTGAGGCTGGCCCTTTCAAATTTTCTATTTAATAGATTTTTTTTGCTGTGTCATAGAATCACAGAACACAAGAGCTAAAGAATCCAGAGAGGATATCTAATTCAATTCTGTTTTCTAGCTGAGAGGCAATAGAGCATGACGGTTGAGTGGGGGTTGGAATCTTATTTGATCCCAATATATGGCATTGCCATTGGCAAGTCATGTTCTATGCCTCTCTTTGGCCATCTGTAAAATGGGGTTACTAAGGGTACATATTTTTAAGGTCATGGGGAGGATTCTGGGAGTTGAAATGCAAACGTATTTTTAGAAAATTTGCCGTGACATAGTAAGAAAGCAGGGGTTGCTGTCATAAGCAAACTGCAGCCCGGAAGTGAAGCAACTTGCCTTTCGCCTTCTAGGTAATTCTCAGCCGATCTGTATTTTGTGTCTACAACCCAAATCGTCTATTTTCTGGTCCAGAGGTCTCTCCTGAGCATGGTGTTTCATTTTGTCCTGGAATACTTTATGGTGTTTTCAGTTTTTATTTAAACAAAGCAGAAATGAAGTTGAAACTTTTTCTCACTTTGCCCAGTCACGGCTCATGTTTTAGAAAACAAATTCGGTTGGTTCAGGCTCTATCTCTTTATCACCCTAGAACTCTGAAACCACCTGCAAAGGTCTCTGTGCTGGTACTCTCTAGTCTTTTGTCTTAGAACCATCTAGAAACTGACTGACCGGCAGCCCAATCCTATCAAGAGAGCAAAGGCAGGCAAAGTTTCCAGGTCAAGATAAGACAAGGTGCCTTCCAAAGTGGGCAGGTTTGTTGTGAGCCATCGTTATGATGCAAAGAACTTTTTATCTAAGACAAAACATTTAGCTTCACAATTTAGGTTTGCTAACCCATATACTATGGAAGCATTTGTGTGTAATCATTTTGCCCTTTCTGTCTCAAATTTTCAGTTGAATGGTTTGACCTTCAGGGAAGCCAGGAGAAAAAAAAATCTTTTTTTAATTTGGTGCTAATTCTTATTAATGATTTAATGAAAAATTCGAATACATTTCATCTAGAGACTTAAAAGTAGGAGGGACTAGAAGTCTACCAAGGAAGTATGCACTTTTTGAGCCATTGTCACCTTTTGATTGTGGAGCGAGTGGGGTGCAGAATGTAAAGGCCAAGTATAAATACTTCCAGCATGTATCTGCTATTTGGATTATCTGTCCATTTGCTTCAACTATCAATGTGGATAATTGAAAATTCACTCTAATTTAACCTGAATTTTTGAGCATCTGTTTATAGATCTTTGTAGTTACTCTTGTGGGAGACCACAAAAGAAAAGGTTCACTGATTTATTAATAATTTTGCAAAAAAAAAAGAAAGGGTCCAAACATGTATGTACTCGGTCATTTGAGGGCAGTTTTGTCAGCAGTTTAATAAAGATATGGTATGGATTAAATATATAAATTGCTAGAGGACAGAGTTTTGGAATAAGGGAATTTGGGGATTGCCATCTTTAGCTACCATCTGATGCTGAACTTCCTCCTTAACTTTCCTGTCAAGTGACTTGAACTTGGGCTTGCATATCTTGACCGATGGAGAGTTTTCCTTCTCCTGGATCAGTTCAGCCAATCTTTAGGTTGCTCTTGTGCCTAGGAAATTTTTCTTTGTGTTGAGCAGAATCTTACCTGTTTATAGCTTACACCCATTAAACAAGATAATGAATTCAACGGTCTTGGTCCTTGGCTGGAACACGGCAATTCCTTAGTACATGTTAATTATTCTTAGCATTACTATTATTGTCTTAGAACTAATGGACAAAAGGTAGTGGTACATAAATAAAAAGAACGTTTGCGTAGCTTATCCATGGTGTATATGCATAAAGCTGCTTAATTGAGTCAATGGGGACCTAATAAAGTCAAGATCTATTTGACCTAAATGAGTTCAGTTTCGATGGTTACCATGATGTTAGAGGTTGAGAATTGAACTCTGTCTCTGAACGCAGAGATTCAGATTTGAATCCAGGTATATCAGTTAGGGTTCAACTAGAGAAACAAAATCAGTAGCAGGCATATATTAGGAAATTTATCGTAAGGAATGTCTTATGCAATTGTGGAGTCTGGCTAGGCAAATCCAAAAATTATAGGGAAGGGAAGGGCAAGATGGGACTCCCAGGCATGAGCTGATATTGCAGTCCACAGGTGAATTTCTTTTTCTTTAGGGGAACATCAGCTCTGTTCTTAAGGTCTTTTTTTTCTTTTTTTTTTACACTTTATTTATTTTTGAGAGAGAGAGAGAGAGAGAGAGAGAGCATAAGTGGGGGAGGGGCAGAGAGAGAGAGAGAGAGAGAGAGAGAGAGAGAGAGAATCCAAAGCAGGCTCCAGGCTCTGAGCTGTCAGCACAGAGGCCAACGCGGGGCTCAAACTCACAAACTGCAAGATCATGACCTGATCCAAAGTCAGACACTTAACCTACTGAGCCACCTGGGGGCCCTGCTCTTAAGGTCTTTCAATAATAGAGTCAGGCCCATCTGTCTACCTAGAATAATTTCCTTTCCTTCAAGTCAACTGATTATGGACTTCACTTACTTCTATGAGATACCTTCCCAAGGCCTCCTAGATTAGTATTTCATTGAATTACAAAGGGTTAGAGCCAGGCCAAATTAACACATAACACTGACCATCACACCAGGCTCCACCATTGACTATATGACCTAGAGGGAGCTATTAAACCCTTCTATGATTAATTTTTCTTATCTGTGAAAGGAGGAATATAATAGAGTTTCATGAATTACAAAAAGATAGATATTTGAATGGGCCTTTGATTACGTTTAAAATTATCCCCAGGATCCTTAACTGGTTGGTTTTTGCTTCAAGTTGTATAGTATCACTGAACTTCAGTTTCCTCATCTATAAGATACGGAGAGCAGGGGCACCTGAGTGGCTCAGTTGGTTAAGTGTCCGACTTCAGCTCAGGTCATGATCTCGCGGTTCATGAGTTCAAGCCCCTTATCGGCCTCTGTGCTGACAGCTCAGAGCCTGGAGCCTGCTTCGGATTCTGTGTCTCCCTCCCTCTCTGCCCCTCCCCCACTCATGCTCTGTCTCTCTCAAAAATAAATAAACATTAAAAAATTAAAAAAAAAAGATGGGGAGAACAATAACATCTACCTAATGTTTCTGAGGAATGAAGAAGAGATTGAATTTCAATTACTGACAAATAATAATAATAGCCAACATTTAGGCAACATATACTCTGGGCAGCTGCTGGTATAGATGTATCACCTATATTACCTCATGTAAGAGCTCCAGTAAACATTACTCT